>NW_028327173.1:80030430-90030430 GCF_987537825.1 Furipterus horrens
GTATACTATCTTTTTAGGAGAAATGTCTATTCAAGCCCTTTGCCCATTTTTTGAGTGGTCTGCTTGTTGTTGCATTGTAAAAGTTCCTTATACATTCTGGGTACTAGACTCTTGTCAGATATATGATTTGCTAGATTTTTCTCCCATCCTGTGGGTTGTTCTTTCACTCTATCTGTGGCATCCTTTTATGCACATAAGTTTTTCATTTTAACAGAGTCCAACTTATCTATTTTTGTTGTTTTTGCTTGTGCTTTTGGTGTCATATCTAATAAACCATTGCCAAATCCAAGGTCATAAAATTTTACCACTGTGTTTTCTTGCAAGAGATTTATAGTTTTAGCTCTTATATTTAGGTCTTTGATCCACTTTGAGTCACATTTTCTTTTGAGCCACCTACTTTCTGTGGAACTCTAATCCACATGTTGCCCTTCCCAACTTCCTTATCCCAGCCTCTTCAAACAAATCTTGCCTGCTCACTATCTTCCTGCAGTGATCTACTCAGGGTTTCTTTCTCTGGGTAATGCTCCATTCTTCTGAGATATCTTTCTAAAAGTCCCCCACCAAAATCTTCTTTCATCAAGTTCCCTTCAAATATCCATCTCTTTGCTGTTCCCAGTGAAAAAGCATTGAATAAACTGATGGGTACTTAGAATTCGGAACAGCTGATCAATAAAAGATTTTGCCTTAAGAAATATTACATTTTACTAGGAGATTTTTTTTAAGTGGACTTTATTTTTTTAAGTTTTACATTCACAGCAATGAGGAAGACACAGAGAGGAAGACACAGAGATTTCCCATATATTCCCTGCTCCTACACATGCACAGCCTAATATCCTCCCACCAGAGTGGTACATTTGTTACAAAGGATGAACCTACAATGACAGATAAAAATCACTCAAAGTCCATAATTTACCTTAGAGTTCATTCTCAGCATTGTAGATTCTATGGGTTTGTGCAACTGTATAATGACATGGATCTACCATTATAGTATTATAATATGAAGCAGTTTCACTAAATATCCTCCATGCCCTACCTGTTCATACATCCCTCCCTTTTGACCCCTCAAGACCTGATTATTTTTTACTGTCTCCATAGTTTTGTCTTTTTTAAAATGTCATATAGTTGGAATCATACAGTATATAGCCTGCTGGTGGACTTTTAAAATCAGTTATTGCATAGTTCAGACAATGATTCCAAAAACTCTTTGAGGGGAGAATTTGTGATTTGTCTCCTCATGTGTCCAGGAGGCAGTCCATAATTACTTATGGAATGTGTGAATGAATTACCAGTATGACATTTTAATATGTTAATAATCAGACATAGGCAATACCTTTGGAAGGGAGGGCCCTGTCTGAAGCATTAATTTATAATGAACGTCTAATGGGAAATTGAATCAGCAGTGAAAAAGAATCTAGAACCAGGGTTGAGGACCTGGGGGATTCTTTCCCAACAAAGTCTTTGACCATCCACCAGCTCTAAGACACAGTGACACTTTTAGAGATAGCAGCACAAGTAGTAACTGCAGCTGCAAATTAGATAGTAATTGTAGCTTATAAAATTTCTACATGATTTCTTGTGATATTGTTTATTTCATTCTTAGGTTATCAGGAAGAACTGAAGAGCTTCAGAGCACTTCAGAATTTCCTATACCATGATTATAAGATACATATATATTTTTTTCTCTCAAAGAATTACCAAATTTCTATAACATTCTTTCACAAAATTGTTTTGCCAAATGTATACTCAGTATTAGGGTAATTTTATGTTTTATCTTATACTTGTTTATTATCAGAATCCTGAAAGAGCTAAACATGTCTTTAACTGGTCAAACACATTTTTCTTTGGTGAGGTAAACACAACAAATTAGAAAAGCCCTTTAATGTTGAAATTATGGGAGATCAAATATTTAATGTTCAACAGTCAAACAGCAGAGCAATTAATCTGCCAGAAATTTTACACAGGATAACTAACTTCCCAATGCCTTCATTCATGACCTAAAAAACAAACAAACAAACAAACAACAAAAAACCCTCTTATTTCTAATGTTGGTCAGCTTGGCTAACAAGCTAATTATTGGAATGTGCATGCATATGTATGTGAAGGGAAGTGGGAATAAATCTGCCAACCCTTTTCCCCCACAAAACTGAAAATTGCAAAAAAGCAATTATAATATTTAATAATAATAATAATATTCTGCTTATACCTGAACAAACTTTTCTGAATTCCCCTTAGTTTGCTTCTCTGTGTGTGTTTATTTATTTTGAAGAGGGTTAGGTGTAGGAGGATAGGGCCTGTGTCGTCCTAGTTTATTCTATAAAGGGAAAGATGATTGTTGGCGCCTTGGAGGGAGAGTGAGACAAAGGGGGACTGATTAGCAAATACTTAAGGAACAAAGCCTTCCTGCTTCTTGAAGGCACTAAAAGGTTAATAAAACATTGAAAAGGTGAAAAATGATTGTTCTCATTTTACATTTCTAGGTCCCACCACAAAATCTGTATGGACAGATATTCCCTGGAAGTTTAGCCTGACCAGGGAGTAAAACTGTGAGGAAGCAGGAAAAGGGGACGGAAGTTGCAGAGAATGGTAACTGGGTGGTGAGTTTGGTCCTTATCTGTCCTCCAGCCTTCTCTTCCTTTGTGCACACACATTCTCTCTTTGTATTTCCCTTCTTCGTTTTTTTGGCCTTTTTTTCTTGTGCATAATCTCATTTCCTTCGGTAACATCTACTAGAAGCATATTAACATTTTTGTACTTACTGATTAAAGTTGTATTCTTTTCTTCAAAAATTTGAAGTAAACCTGAATCACTAATTTGAAAGAATATATGCACCCCTATGTTCATTGCAGCATTATTTACAAGAGCCAAGTTTTGGAAGTAGCCCAAGGGCCCAACGGTAGATGAGTGGATAAAAAAATGTGCTACATTTATACAGTGAAATACTTCCGGGCCATAAAACAGAAGGAAATCTTACCTTTTGTTACACCTTGGATGGACCTGGCAAGTTTTATGCTATGTGAAGTAAGCCAGTCAGAGAAAGACAAATACCATATGATTTCACTTATATGTGGAGTCTAATGAACCAAAGGAACTAACGAACAGAATAGAAACATACTCATAGGTACAGACTGATGGTTGTCATGGAGGAGAGGTGCTGGGTGAGAAAGGTGAAGAGATTAAGCACAAACAACAGAAAGAACAACAGCTCATAAACAGGACAGCAGAGAGAAGGCGGGGTCAGGGCAGGTGAAAGAGGATAAAGGAGGGGGATAGATGGTAATGGAATGAGACTTGACTTGGGGTGGTGAACACACAACACAATACGCGGATGATGTATTATAGAATTGTACACTTGAAACCTATATAATTTTATTAACCAATCTCACCCTAATAAATTCAACAAAATTTAAAAATTAATGAAGTGAATCAGATATCTTCTATTATCTTCCACCTTGGTCTTCCTCCCCATTCCTTCCCACCACCTCCTTCTTCACAAATAAGTTAGTTGTTGCTTATTTCTTATTTATGTGTAGTTTTATACACTAGGTTAGTGATTCCTAATAGAAAAAAAAATTCCCTAACCCTTCCCAAGAAACATGGTGGGGAAAATTAAAATGTCTGAGAAATGTTACATCAGAACACCTCTTTTTGTTATTTAATTTATTTGTTTATTCCCTGCCTTATGCCAGAAATCATTAAGGGTCACTCACAAAAATAAAAATAATTTGGAAAGATAAAATAAATTAAAAGCAGGACAGAAATGGAGTAAAAGGAAAACTAAAGATGGAAAGTTAAAAAGTACTAGGAACAAATCATGTTTTAAACTTGTTGTGGTTGGCTGCTCTTCACATTTTGGCTGATTGATCTATTCAAAGAGATTGTTTTAGCAAAATGCCTTTTGCGGATGTAACAAGGGGAGACAACCTTCTCTGGAGAAAAATTGCCTAGATTCCTCTCTGGTTTTCTATTTAGCTGTTGTATCATTGAAGGGAATGAAGCACAGTCATCTCTGCTGGGAAAAAGTGCCTCAAACATAAAAGGAATGAGAAACATGAAGGACTGATGTTAAAGGCCAGAATCTGAAAGAGATGAAAAATATGCAAACTCCTGATGTCTAGATAGAGTTTACACGAAATGCTATGTTCTAAGAGACATAGTTCAGCACATGCATTCATTTCTTTATCTATTTTATTCAAATACCTAAATCAGGATCTCTCAGCCTCAGCACTATTGATATTTTGGGCCAGATAATTCTTCGTTGTAGAGGAATGACCTGTAAGATGTTTCACAGCATCCCTGGCCTATATCCACTAAATGCCAGTAGCTCCTCCCAGTTGTGACAAGTAAAATTGTCTCTGGACATTGCCAAATATCAGTTAGATAGCAAAAATGGCCTTGCTTAAACGGGTGTGTTCTTTCAGGGAGCTTGAAGTCTTTATTTGCAAATTTACATGCATAAATTTGGACACTGATGAATAAAGGAAAAAAGAATGAATCATTAAACCCAATTAATCCGTGTTCTCCTCTGAAAATCCTTGAAAAATATTCATTGAGTTCTTCTTCGTGCCAAGTTCCACATTTGATACCTGTTTCTTTGGTTGCTGTGAGGATCAAGTGAGAAGACAGACAAAAAGTGTTCAGTGCAGTCTCTGGTACATTATATGTGTTCAATAAATGTCTACCATTATAAATGTTTATTATTATTACTATTGTCATTATCAGTATCTTTTTAAAGCTTCATCGTTGTCAAAGTTGTTTTTAACTGCAATCTCTCTTCATCACCATAATAACTTAGTGAGTCATTATTGTTTTTGTTTCTCTTTTACAGAAGAGGAAACTGGGACTCAGAGAAGAGATATATCCCATTGATAACTGGTAAATACAAAGCACCAGATGCAATCTAGCCAAATCTAACTTTTTTTCACCTCCTCTATATTGTCTGCTAAAAAGAGGAAAAAAGGCAGGAAAATGCCACAGAGTGGGACATCTACAAGGGATGTGGTTGTGATCAGTTACGAACATCTGTCTTTTCTTTTCCAGACACAATTACTCCTAGACCACCAAGTTATATTGGTAGAGAGTGAAAATCAAAAGCCCATTGTGGCACATTTGTATTTTTTCTAAAACAATTTAGTACTCATATAGGCTTGTGTCTTAAGAGCCATCTGCCCTTTGTGTACACATAGTAAGTGCACTTCAGAGCCAAGGATTCCCCATCTTGCTTCATAAGCTCTCAGCCTTTTCCAAGAAAACCTTTGGCTCTCTACAACTATGTCATGGATCATCGCAGTGATCTCCATTCAAGGTATTGTCATCTGTGCATATGCTGGTTTCTGCACGAGAGAGAGAGAGATTAACTAGGCCATGCTGCCAGCAACAACTTGTTCCCATGTAATAATGACTTTAGAAAAATGCAGTTGATAATGTGTGACCCTTGTCTGCCAGAACTGAATCCTCAAAACTGAGAGTTACCAGGGACAGCTGACAAGAAAGGAAATGATGCTGTTACAAGGCTGAGAAATAGAAATCACGAAGCAAAGAACTCGTCATTGTTCCATGAAGGTGTGACAGAAGTTAGATTTGTTATGAATGTCAAATTTGGGTTTGAGAAAATAATGACCTTTATCAGAGAATTAAGAGAGTCATTTCCCCTCTACATTGAGCAGCTCTTCCCTTGCCCTCCAGCTTCATTATCACCACTCAGCCGCCCTCTACCCGCACATGCAGACCATGGAAATCATTTACAGCTTGTGAATATTTCAACAGTGTGGTTTTAAGAGGTACATTAAATTTAGTCTATGTGTTGTGCTTCTGAAGTGAATAATATTATGTGATGGAATAAAGAGCTGCTCCTATATTAATAAATTGGCAGATAAAATGTAAGAGTGAGCCACCACTCCTGATTCTCAAATGGGGAATTGTATTATGATAGAACATCTCCTAGGAGAGTAACAGGACCTCATCTGCCTAGAAGAAAAATACATTTTTCTGTTTTAAGAATTATAAGAAAGGAAGAACTGGAAAGAAAAATTAAAATTCAACATACACTTTGAGAAGCAAACGAATTAAAATATCACTTGATATCTTTAATTTAGAAAACCTGCGAAATGCTCTGTGTTAATTTAAAGTTCACTAGATAATAAAACTCTATACATTAATTACAAATATTGTATCATACTGTATACCATACGTACACATGGAGTATATGTCTAGCAATCATTTACTTGATGCTTCTGAGGACAATTCTAAATTTGTATGCATGCTATGTAAGAACTTTCAAAAAAAAGATCATTGTTCCTGGGCTCGAAGTGGCAAAAGGGAAATTACAGTTCTAGGAGTTCCTAGTCTTCTATCACCATGCAAAGTGTAAGCACCTGCACATGTGGAAGGAAGAAGTCTATGGCGGTTTTAGAAAAACAGTGCTCTCCACTTGTGATACTGCCTACATGTTATTATAATTTGGGCTTCCTAGGAAAAGCCACGTCTTCTTCATTGTCACCCAATAACCTTTTAGATAAAGGACAAACTTCTTTTTCAAGAAGGCAAAACTATATCGGAATCATTTCAGTCACGACAGAGGGAGCCCCAACACCTATTTCTGGGTCTGGTTGATCTAACTTTAAAAACACTAGAAAGAAACTTTGGGTGAGTCACTTATTCTGTATTTGAAATTTCTCACATACAAAATGTGAGTAGTACTAATAGCTAATATGTATATAATATTTACTGTATTCCAGGCACTATGCTGTGTGCTTTACATTTGTTAGGCTATATAATCCTTCCAACAATATAGGTTATATTATTATTCCCATTTCCCAGATGCAAAGCTGACACTTGGAGGTTAATCAAATTGTTGGAAATCACACAAGTAGTGAGTGTCCTAGTACATATTCAAGACCAGGTACAACTCATCTCAGAATAGAAACTCTTAACCATATTCTATAATGATAAATAACCCTTAAAATATCCAGCGTAGTATCTGGCAGAGATGGTAATAACACGTAGCTGTGAATTTTTAAATAAAATCTGCCCTTAGGTATTTTTGTTTGTGACATAGGTTCAGAATGTTTGTGTATATTCAAATCACAAAGGCTATCTTAAAAACGAATAAACAAAATAATCTTCTGCTCATTTCCCACCCTATATAAATTGAATCAGAATCTTTAGGGCAGAGACCTAGGTATCTCTTTTATTTTGTAATTTTAAAGCTCCTGGAGTTCTGATTCCCAGTAAGTTGGAGAAGCACATTCCACCTTACCTCTCCCACTGAATGCAGTTATGAAGCTTGAACAGGTTGCATAGAGCAGCTATCTGGAGCTCTGAGAAGTAGAAAGTGATAAGCAAAAAGGCAGCTAGATTGGGGAAGAACACTAGAATTCTCAGTCCCACTAAACTGTCAGTAAGTTTACCTTTATTTTTTATTTTTATTATTTTTGCCTGGACTCAAGATACTCCTTAGACATGACCATTGGCACAGACAGAAAGATCTTCAGGAGAAGCTCTCTAGTTCCAAAACAGGGAGAGTGAGGAAAATTCCTGTTTTTATAATTTTTTTTCTATTTTCTTGTTCCTGGGCCCCAGTGGCCAATAGGCATCTAAAACTCTGGGGGAAGGGTACTTCCTCTCAGATGGGAAGAATTGTGGTCTCAAGAGAGTGAAGAGAACCCTGCTACTAACTTTTTTCTCTCTGTCCTCTCACTTCTTGGCCCTGACATGGGCACGTAGTAGGAAGCACGTGGCAGATTGAACAAATAAATTTACAGTTTTCTGGCTTCTAACACAGAGATAGCATGAAAAAATAAGTTGGAGAAAGTGATCTCATAAAAGTATTTATGAATTTCTAGTCCCAGGAACTGTACAAGTATAGATTTGATCCCAACCAGTATGTGATAGATAGGCTTTGAGAGCTGAACGTTAGGGTAGATACTGCCAAGTCCCAGAATGGCCACTGGGTGGTGCAAATTGTGGGACTGATCTAAATAGCAATGCAAGGCTTTGGAGTAGACATGGAAATTCTAGAAGGCTGTTTAGAAGTGTGGCCTGAATCCTACCAGGTCATTTGGATGGTGAAACACATACCTTAAAATTCTCCATAGATTTAAGTAAGACCCAGAGTCTCATAACACAATTTAAAATGTCCAGGATAAAACCCCAAATTACTCAGTATATGAAGAAACAATAAAATCTCAACTTGCATAGAAAAAAAGCGATCAGCAAATGCTACTACTGAGACGATATAGATGTTGAAATTATTTGGCAGAGACTTTAAAGCAGCTATTACATATATGCTTCAAGGTGTAAGAGTATGATTCAAGATGGAATGGCTGGAATGATAGAAGGATGGATTTCTCATCAAAGAAAGAGAAACTATAAAGAATAACCAAATAAAAATTCTAGACCTAACAATAGAATTGCCAAAATAAAAAGTCATTAGATGAGCTCAGTAACAGATGAAAATGAGAGTTAGTAAATTAAAGATATGTCTGTGAAATTATCCAATCTGAACATCTGAGTAAAAAGAAAATACATTGGAAAAAAACATAAATAGAGTTTTAGGGACGTATGTGGTAATCTCAAAGTATCTAATATATAGGTTATTGGAATCTCAGAAGGAGAGGAGGAAATGGAGTACAGAAAAAAATATTTGAGAGACAATTGCTGAAACTCTAAATTTTGTGAAAGTCATAAACCTACAAATTCAAGAAGTTCAAGGAACTCAAAACAGGTAGGGAAGACTCTCACAAAGAAATCCATGACAGGACTTCTGAAAATAAAGACAAAGTAATAAAAGCAGCCAAATAAGAAATGACACCTTATTGTAGGAAGTGATGTTTCAATAGACTGTGGATCTCTCATAATAAACCACGAAGGCAGAAAGAAATAGCATGGCATTTTTTAAACGGCTCTGAATTTCTCACCAAAAATCATGGAGGCCACAGGAAGTGGCATGATATTTTTTTAAGTGCCATGATATTTTTTTTAAGTGCCAAAAGAAAAGGCCTACCAATCCAGACTTTTATATTTAGCAAAAAATAATCTTGTGGAATGAATGAACACCAAAGACATTCTCAGAAGAAGGAAAACTAAGAGGATTCTTAACCAGCCGACCAACCCAAAAGCAAACTTCTGGAATGTAGTTCAGACAGAAGGGAAATGATATCAGATAGAGACTAGTAATATTAAGAATGAAGGAAGAGCCACAGGAATGTTAGATATATAGGTAAATATAGTAGACTACTTTTCTCTTGTTCTTTAAAATATGTAGAAAAATTGAAAGCAAAAATTATAACTGCCTGATTGAATTTTCAAAATATACAAATATAATCCATAAGACAACTACAACATTAATGGGAGAAGGCAGAGGAATCTATATAGTGGTAAGGTAAGGTTTCTACATTCCACTTGAAGTGATAAAATACCGGACTGTAAAAAGGTAATTGTATTTATTATAATCTAGAGAAACCACTAAGAAAAAGCTATACAAAGAGGTATAGCCAAATATACAATAGAAAAATTAAAATGGGATAGTAAAAAGCATCTTTTTTAAATGGCAGGGATAGGGAAGCAGGGGGATTAAAAAAAATTAAACAAATGAAATGTGGACCTAAATTCAAATATAGCAACAGTTATCTTAAATGTAAATAGTTTAAGCACACTAATTAAAAGACAGAGATTATTAAATTTTTAAAAATCCATGACCTAGTTATATGCTATCTATAAGAAACTCATTTTGTATATAATGAAAAAGATAGGTTAAAAGTAAGAGGATGGGAAGAGATAAATCATGCAAGCCCTAATCAAAAGAAAGTGAAGCAGCTACATTAATAATCAGGCAAGTAGACTTCAGAGAAAACAAAATTGTTAGGGATAAAAGAGGACATTACATACATCATTACATCTACATGATAGAAGGATCAATTCACCAAGAAGATGTAACAATCCTAAATGTGTGTGCATTTTACAAGAGATTTCAAAATACAAGAAGCAAAAATCTGGCAAAATTGGAAGGAAAAATAGATACCTCCACAGTCGTAGTTGGAGACTTCAACCTATCCCTCAGTAATTAATAGAGCGAGTAGACAAAAAAAAAATCAACAAGGGGAAGTTGGAATAAAGGCAACAGAGTAACATTAAAATGAGGAATACAAGAAGAAAGGAGTTTGGAATATTGCAGGCAAATATCACAGGTTGTTGTATTTACCTGGGTTATAAAGATGATAATCCATATAGTGCTTTCACTACAGAAACTTTTATACAGAACCAAAGGAACCCCTCTAAAAGCATACCTACTTGTTTCCCTAAAATTTGATTGACCTTAGCCAAGTAATTTCTCCCCCCTGAGTCTGCTTTTCCCCAGGCAAAGAGAGTGGGCGGGGCTGGCCGACACACCCGCCCTCCTTCCCACAGGGTGAGACTTACCTGAGGCTTCTTCCAGCTCTGTGGTTTTCCCTTTGCTTTTATTTTCCAGCATTTTCCCCCCTAGGATGGTGTTTTCAAGTCATCCTGCTGGAGCCAAAATATCTTTCCATCTTTCTAATTGTTTAATTTGCAAAGAAAGTATTAAAGATAAGACAGGGTGGGGTCCTGATTCACTGTCACCCAACCAGAAGGCTGTCGTCTGGAAATCTCCCCTCAGACATAATAATTTTGAAACAAAGGTAGAAACCAATATGGAAAAAACAAAAGTAGAATAAGTTCCAACCAAACATATTGCTTTATTTTCTGCTGAAAGCTTTTTTCCCCTGTTGTGTAGACACAGCTTAGGCAATAATTTAACCAAATATTACTTATGTGTAATGAGAAATATGGTTATATTGCATTTGGAAAGTTATATGTTACAAACAAACCCTGACAAACTGTTCCAACTTTGATAATATGAGAAGAAACAGAATAAATTAAAAGGTAAACCACATTCTTCTCAGTTTCCTGATGGGTTTTCTCCAAACAGCTTGAACAATTGCAAAATATTATTTAAGTAATTTCCTGACATAATGCTATTATCATCTGAATTTTAGTGGTTTATTGAACATTTATCGTATTATTGTAGTTCTTCTAGACACTTCAGAAGACACAAGAGATGTAAAAGATACAGTCTCTACTTTCTAGTTATTGTGAGAACTTACTGTACTGTAATTCCAAGAGGGCAGAAAAATGTGGATGTTTTGCTTGTCATTGTGTGACCAACTCCAGGCCCAGTGCTGCAAACAGGGCGTGCTCCAGTCAGTTTTTGGATGACACAAGAAATGGATCACAGAGCTAATCTTATTTAGTCCTTACTGAGAGACTGCATTTACATATACATACATAAAATGTAAAGTATATTTATACACACATAATTTATTAGGTTGTCTCTTACATGTAAATATGTAATTAACAACAATCAGATTTTCTAGTCTGTGTTTACCTACAAAGAATGGATGGTTTTCTGAGAGCCCAATAGAGCAACCCTTCTAAAACCAATCACCTGGAGATCTTGTTGAAGTGAAGATTCTTATTCAGTAAGTCTGGGGCAGGGCCTGAGATAGCATTTCTTACAGTCTTCCACAAACTGTCCTCCTTGGACCACACCTTTAGTAACAAGACCAAGCCCACAGTGCCAGATATGTGGTGTTCAGGTCCAGGTGGAAGAAGTTACAATACAGCAGTGTACAGCCTTGACAGGGTAATAAGCACCGAATTTAAATTGCAAAATGACTGCAGTAGTAAACTTTTAGACATAAAGAGGTGAAAGAAGACCTTCCTAAGCCTCTACAGGCAGTGCAGTTTTGTTCCCACAGGAACAGGGCCTCGGGACTCCTGATTTCAAACTTCTTATTCTTCTCACAAGTTGATGTGTATGTTGCTCAAGTAAGTTTCAGATTAGCCACTGGGATATCATGGATGAAGAAGGGTACTCCCAGGTGATACGAGAGGTGTGTTCTCGGCTGATAGCCTATGTAATGAATGAGTCTTAGGTCTTGTTTAGCACGGCTGAGCGACCTTCTTACCCTGCGCAGGTGGCCTATGTCTGGTAGAGATGAGGCACAGTGCTCAGAGCACCCGACAAAATACTTTCTGCAGCCTCAATCAGGATATTTGCCTCAGCCCTGCAGCCTGGCTGCTACCTGTGAGTATTTAGGGGCAGGCTATTGCAATTCTATGCTTCTGGGCCCTGAGACTGAATTTCCAGAATCTGGTTTTCCTAACCCTGATTTGAGAAATGTCTGATTGCCCATTCTGACTTCGCAACCCTGGGGAACGCTACTGTGCTTCCTAAAGAACACTGGAGAAACAGTTTTTACCTGTTTTTGTCTTCATCAGACAGGCCCATGCTGCTAAGAGCAGCCGCGTATGTAGGAAAGGGTGGCATTGAAAACATAAATGAAAGCTGCACTTTCTAACTTGCCTGGAAGTCACCAGTATTTTTCATAAAGCATTCGTTTGGGGATTGTTTTCCAGGGAATCTTCTTCCAAATCTAAGAGTGCCTACAAAATCTTAACAGTATTTGCAACATGTCCATTGTAATCAGATGATGAGCTTTATGTGCTGGCTGGCTGGGGAGAGAACGCACAGGCAGGAGATACCAGTAACAGTTTCTGCTTTGAGCTCCATGAAGCTTCATGGAGCTAAATATTGGAAGGTCTTAGGAGTCTCTAAATCCCTGGAGTCCTGTTAGGAGTGAGGGTTATTCTTTGATCACAGGTGTTTTTTCTTCAGTGAGGGAAAATCTTGTAACAAATTAACATTACTATATTTAAGCCATCATTTTCTGAGAAACTGATTCCTTTTGGGGTACCCTTCCTCTCACAACTCCACTACGTTCAACTTTTCAATTGAAAGAGACAAAACAAAAGCAGTGAAGACAAGTGGGAAGCTTCATGGTACAATGGAAAGGAAGTGGAGGGAGGAAATACACATGTGTCTCAGTTTGGCTATGGCAGTAACCAGCTGTGTGACCTTTAGCAAGTTGTTTAACTTCTCTTATGTTTCAATTTATGGTTATAAAATAGAGTTGGACTGGATAACTTAAAAACAATTTTTACCTTAAATATCTAGACATCTATAGCTTAGTTTTTTCCTAGAGCTCATAAGCCCATCCACAGGATTCTGACTTTTGAAGTAAAAACTCATTAATGAGAAGAGTGTCTTATTTAGTTTGACATTGGAACTCACTTTAAAACGTCAAGATTACCTGGGTAATTGCAAAATATATTAAAGCCCCACCAAAGTCAAGAGGAGATCATTGCTCAGCACATTTTTAATTTTGAACTAATCAACTTGGCAGATGGTGGTTGATAGTCCATTTCCATGTCATTTTTCATTCTCTAAAGCATTCTTCTCTTTTCTTTGTCCTCAGCCTCATCTTACACCACTTTAACTGACAGTCTCAGTGAATCCTTAGTCAATACCAACCCCTCCCATGCCTACCCTGGCCTGGGGACTATCACAGAAACATAACACCCCATCTTTAAATAACAAAACATTGATTCTCACAGGAAGTAGATCTGGCTTTGTTTTAGTGAAAACAGTCTTAGAACACATACACACACACAAACCACACATGGAAAAAATGTGTCATTTGTACCTTTGCCTGGAGGAAAATGTTGATATTGTATCATGGTTAATAGAAATTGAATCAACATTAAATCTCTAAATGACTTTTCTCTGCAAGTGGGAGAGCCACACAGTTCAGTACTCAGAAGAGAAAGAGAGAAGAAACCTGATTGAAAGTGAGTTGGCATTTTGGTTCACCAAGAATCAGAGGGCTGGGAGTCAGATTTCAGGAAATAGAAAGGAGGAATCTGAACTGCATGAAAGCGATTACAAGAGACATAATGGACAATTACATCAGAACTAACTCCAACCTGCCATGAGGCTCAGTCGCTCTTCATTAATAATGATAATGCTGGCAGAAAATGAAATAGATGAGTGAGAGGCCTTGAGTGAACATTGCTTCAGCTCACACTCTGCCAAACAAGCTTGCATGTGGCATGTTGTAACTTTACTACTCAGAGTCATAAAAGAGCTGGGCATCATTCCCAGAACATTGCTAACTTTTCTTCTTTCTCTTGTGGTCCACATATTATAATTGTATGATTTCTTTTTTTCCAAAGCCATTGTCAACACTAGAAATGAAGAGAAAATGCAATGCATATGTTACCCAGGTTTAGACCTAGTTCTTTCCTGACCAGTTCAGCCCAACATTAAGCTCCCATGTGAAATGGCTTAAAGGATGTTGTCGAGACCTGCCTCGGTCAGGGGTGAAATGGTGCTAGGACAACACCGGGCTTCTTTATCCCAGCCCCCCCATCCCCGCAGGTGATCCAGGCAGGATGTAAGGTAACAACCAACTCAACTTCATTTCTCTTCACCCCAAAAGTTCTGGGGATTATCGTCCATCCTCACCTCCCTTCTTCCGACTCAGAGAAAAAGTACACTTCCTCTCCTACCACACCACTCTGGATGTCCTGACTCTGCAATCTGTATGCACTGGGTCAGTGCCCTTTAGCATAGCTTCAACTTTAAGGTAGGTCATCCTTATTATTTTACCTTTCCCCTGGATGTTTGCTTATGGACATCAAACCAATCTTTCCTTTAAAAAACATCTTTCTCTTCACCCTGCCTCCCTACCAATGTTCTATCCTGTTTCTCTCTCTCTCTCTTTTAAATTTTTCTATCTCCAAGTTCCTTGGAAACATGCTTTCCTAGGTGAATGGGCTCCATTTCCAACCCACGGCAAGCCTACTACAGCCTACCTCCCACTGATTGCAACTAAAAACTCTGGACAAAATTTAAAAAACAGCTACCGAGGACTCTAAAAATAAGCCAAAGCAGGCAGATTGGAGATGAGAGTTAGAACTTAAAGGAATTACCTGCAAAGGATGAATTTCCCAGGCATTTCCCCCGTTTCTTATTTAGCTTTGCCTTGAAGGTAGCCCCAAGCAGAGCAGAAGGGGTCAGAACTGTAGGATGCAAACACTGAGATACTATTTCTAACTTTCTTGGCTGAGAGCTGGGAACAGGGGTCTTTGTGGGTCAGCATGGAGGGCAGAGAGCTATTGAAGGGGAGCGGTAATTCTGTTCATGGACCTACACAGGTGTATTCATGGGTCAGACCCAAACCAACACAGCAAAGGCCTTAAGACCTGAACTGATATTTCAACCTAAGCTCAATTTTAATTGACCCTTGGGTGGCATATGCATGAGATACACTCAAAGCTTTATAAGTTTAATAAGCTGAACTGAGATGAGAACCACCACCTATAGAAGTTAAAACAGAACTTTCTGTCTGTACCTAACTAGGTTGATTGCCTGATGAATGAAATAAACCATAAAAGCCAACAATTTCCAGAGAATTGTAACAAAAACCTACATAGCATAATATTCGTGATAGTCAGGATTCAATCCAAAATTGCTCAAACATACATAGAACCAGGAAAAGGTGACCAATTCTCAAAGGAAACGACAAGCAGCATGTGGCAACCCTGAGATGACCCAGTTGTTGACATTTTCAGGCAGAGCCTTTTTAGTAGCTATTATAACTGTGATCTATGAGATAATGGTAAAAATACTTGCAATGAATAAGAAAAAGAGGTTCTCAGCAGAGAAATAGAAACTATAAAAAGGAACTAATTAGAAAGTATAGAATAGAAAAATACAAAATTGGCTTGCCCTTCCTGAGGGTCTAAGACTAAATACAACAGGCACTCCTGCCTCACCAGCTAGTCGTTCTACTCACAGTTTTTAATCCCATCACTTACAGTACCAGCAAGTTCAGGAGGGGTCTGTTATGGGACAAGGGGGAAAGCCGAGTTGGAAAGAAAAACTGCATCTGGTCTTATTTCTATCAAAAACCCCTTATTGCCTTTGGTGCCTCTGTCCTGATTTGTGAAAGGTTTTTGAAGATGCCAGTTACTCTGAAAACAAAAATGGAATGAATGTCAATTGGCCACCAAGTAAAACAGATTTCTGATGCAAATAGAAACAAACATCTGGGGAAAAATGAAAAGTTTTAAGAATCAAAGATAAAAAATCTAAAATGATAATCCTTTTCCTTTTAAGAAGCTGGTATTTATTCTCTTAGAAATTCCCAAAGCAAGAGGGCCAGAGTAATACTGCCAATGCTTAACTCCAAAATAGATTAAAAGTTTTTTTCTTTTTTTTAAGGGATAGATCTACTGAGGAAAAAGGTCTTGAAATAACCTATCACTGGTGTTCAGAAGTCACAAGGTCATCATTCATCTTTATAAAAAGAGACACTGAACAAAGACAAACAAGGTAAAGGGTTTACTTTTACATAACGTCAGGGCAGGTTAAAGAAATAGCTATAATTCTGCAGGCCTTGAGCATGACAGAGAAATTTATAGCTTTAAGAAATACCTTATGAAATGCTATACTTCTGGTTTCAACAAATGCTTAGAGACATCATGAAAGTCCTTTTGATATGGACCAAAAAATTCTGTTCACTATTTCTTTTAAATTCCATATATATACACATATATACATATATATGTGTGTGTATATATATCGTCGGCGGCGGCGGCAGCCGTCCGTCTCGAGAGACGATGGTGTAGCTTCTTAAGAGTCTATCTGCACCGCCGAGAATGGTTGTGTGTATGTATATATATATATATCCAAAGTCCTACAGTCTACTCTCTATCTGGACTTAAGATCAGTCAGGGTCAAACAATGTACAACTTTAGAAGCTTACATATAATGTTACTACACTAGATTTTAATATTTATTAATGTCAACATAGAACAATGCATTACTCTAACAGAAGTGGACATTACCGATTTCATAAGCTCTCCACTTGGCACTTTAATAGAACTGCCTTTGTAGTGTTCCTTTAAATCAGTCTATGCACATACACAGGTACACATTCTTACAAAATGAGGTCTAGAAGGAAGAACTAATGTGTTTATTCACTGCAACCTTGACACAGGTATACCCCTGATTGCAGAGGTAAATGTCCTGGAAACTGGAGTTAGAGACTAACCTGTAGCAAGCACAAAATTTTTTCTAACTGTCCTATTTACCTTTTAAAAATTATGTAAATTTGAAATTATATACCAGAATATATAACAGGTTTCTTTTCATATTGAAATAATATCCTCACCCAAATTTTCTAGTAGAGTGACATCCTTCAGTTAAGTAAAATGTAGAGAAAAAAAAAAAAAGCCCACAACACTTTTGGTTCAGTCTACTGGCTATTTCGAGGCAAAGTGTTTTGTTTTGTTTTCTCTTTTGAAATGTTCATATCTCCATGCCCAGTAATGCTCTGTACTTTGCGAAAGTATAATACTCAGAAATATAATTTTTATTAGCTTATGGATTTTTTTCTGGGGCAAGAATATCACTTAAATGTTCTCTAAGGAGAAACCAAAGGAGGGAATTTTCCTCTGAGTTTTCAATTGAAGCTTATAGTGAATGGGAAAATCAGTTCTCGCTTAGATCTAGATGGCTCTTTGTGAGCAAAAAATAGTTCTAATTATTCTGCCTATGCAACCAAGATTTTCTGGGACAATCCCAATTTTATTCATTTCAGTAAATGTGAATTTTTATTACACATGTAGGAAATTTTCCAACAGCTATCCTCACATAGGTGATTGAAGTCCATTGTAGAAAGCTGTTCACTGCAGCACTGTGAGTAACAGAAAGCAAGTTAAATCCCTTTCAGGAGGGAATTGTTTAAGAAATTTGAACATATCCATGTAATACAACACCAAGAAGAATCAGATAGATCTCTCTACCAGCATGAGAAAATAGCCAAGATATGTTGTTTGTTGAAAAATATCAGGTTACAGAACAGATGTTTAATGTACTTCTATTCATGTCACACTTAGAAAAATTCTACCGTATATGTTTGTAAAGGGTTAGAAAATTTCTGGCAGGACATACCAGAAATAAACCAGCCAAAAACTGCTTCTGGGGTTGGGATGGAGAGTTAAGAAAAAAGGGAGATTTTTACAAGTCACTCACATTTTCTAACTCCCAGTATTTCTGTGTCACTTACTATGAATTGAACTCAGATTCTTCCAATCCTCATTGCTTTCCACCGTGATTGAGACCTAGAACTATTGTAACTCATACAGTCCCAGCCACGAGATATGCTTTTTTGAGACTGACATGAGATGGTTTGTAAAGAAAAGAAGGTAGATGGAACAGAACCGAGCTATGAGGCTGGCTGAGGGCTGCAGCCACTAGGCCTTGTGTAGTATGTATATGGATAAGGTATTCCAGTCACCAGCAGTATCAAGAAAGCCCTGCTCAAAGGTGAGTTATAGTAGCTGCCAGGTATAGGTGGCAGTAATGTAGGAAGTCAAGAACTTAGGAGTGTCATCATTCCACGTTGTCCAACTTTTTCCTTGAACTTGGTTTGTGGTGAGCATGGCCGGTTCCCCAATATCTATTCTCTCTATCTTCCTTAAAATAGAAACCAAATTTTTGTTGGGGCTACAAAGTGCCCAGTCAACACCATTCTCTTCCTCAAACTCATTTATTTTTTTTTTAATTATTTATTTATTTGTTTGTTTATCTATTTTATTTTTAGAGAGAGGGGTAAGGAGAAAGAGAGGGAGAGAAACATCACTGTGTGGTTGCCTCTCACTCACACCCCCAACTGGGGACCTGACGTGCAACCGAGTCATGTGCCCTGACTGGGAATCGAACCAGCGACACTTGGCTCGCAGGCCGACGCTCAATCCACTGAGCCAGAGCAGCCAGGGCTCAAACTCATTTAATATAGAGGTGGCCACATTATTCAGTATTGGCCAATAGGTTGAACGCAAAAGTCTTTTGGGTGACACTTTATGAAAGTCATTCTTTCTTAATAAAATTTTAAAAGGCCAGATTCACGTGACTTATGCCTTTAGCCCACCATCCTTTAACTGGTCCGGAAATAGAATTGAGGTCCGATGGGTAGAAAAGCCATCTTGTAACCACAAAGATGAAAATTAAACAATGAGAGTGGTAGAGCAGTCCTTTTCAGAGGTCCTAGAGTTCTGCCTCCCTCTGGAGCTCCAGCCATGTGAGATGAACAGCCCCTCTGCCTGGCTAAGCTGCTCTAATCAGGTTTCTGTGACCAAAAGTAATCCTAACCAATTCTGGATCCTCCAACGAATGTTTGGGATAGAGGAAACAAAGGGCTACAAAGTTCTGGATGGGTCATGAGAGCTCCAGATAAGTGGGCTGAGATCCTGCAGAGTGAGTGAGTCTGAAAGAGGGACCAGGAAACTCCAGAAAAATCCAGGTAGTGATCTGGGTAAACATGGGAGGCTGCATCTTGGCATGTGCACAGGCGCCCAGATGCACCTGAAAATCATTGATCTGTCTGTAGAGCAGGATGCTGCAGGAAACAAAAGGCAGGGGGGCTTCTGGCTGTGGTATAAAATGCGGTATAAGAGCCCCACACTCTTCCCAGAATCAGATGATTTCTGGTCCTTGGTCTGTGGGATTGATTCTGTTTCCCAGGTGCACGGCCAGGCCACGGTGATGAAATCTGTGCATCACTTCCTTCCATTCTCTGCCAGGACTCTAACCAGGCCCCAATTGCATCCAGCTGCTCCTGGGTGTCAGTAGCTATCAGAGCCTGAAGTTGGGAATGGAGCAGAGAGAGGAGAGCCGCACTCCAGTCACCCCGCTCCTAATGGCCCACCATGTCCTGCTCACTTCTAGTACTTTCGTTAATTAAAAAAAAAACAAAAAAAACCTCTACGTTCAAGGAAAGGTTAGTAAAGGGATAAACAAACAAACAAACAAGCATTAACTAGAAGAGTGTCTTTTTTAAACTTACTCGGAAGAATGCATTATCTGTTAGTAGTGTGATTATCTTTAGCGTGGAACTGGTATATTTTAGGCAAGCCCACTGAAATGGTATAAACAACATTTCCTGTGTCAAAAGCAGAGATCCAAGTCTGTTTTAGAATGGTCCTAATCTCCATCTATTATAATTTCCACCAATAACTTGTCTTTTTATATATGCTGGCATCTGTGTGAAAGCCGCATCCCACATTGACCAAGTCTCCCTCCATCTGGTGACAGGCGGGGGAACAGGAACGTAGACTGTCACTTTATGCAGATGGATTTCTATTAATACAAACAAGTGACCCTAAAAGAGAAATTGGCTAGTTCCAGCATAACTTTAAGAAGATTGTTCTGAATTTCCTGAAAGCAGGTTATTTCTAAATACATGGTGTTGCCTTAAAACGCAGGCATTTTGTCCTTCTCAGAGTTGGTTTTCCAGTGAACTCGCTGTTCTGAGCCTGTGTGCTTGGGGAGGGGTTGGAACGGAGTGATTGCAATGAGAGAGAGAGGTTGCCTGTGGGAAGAGCCCCAAGTTTTCCTGATCACCATTTCAGGACCCACGGGGTTAGGAATCCTGGAGAGGGCAGGGCGAGGGGCAAGAAGGGAAGGTGTAACCCCTCATGGCTGTTTGCCATTCTTCTTTTTTCCTGCCTTACTATGAGAATACGCAGCTTTCAAATATACTCTAGTACATCTATCAGGTAAATTTACATTCTGAACTGACATAAGCAGATCTTTACCAAGGGAGTCTGCTCCTGAGGATTGCTCGAAAGTCTTCACTGACTACTTCCTCTTGCTCAGTGACTCAGCCCTGGCCAGCCACAGCAAGGAGAGAGAGACTCAGCACAATAACAGTCCCTAATCGTCAGCAACCCAAAGGCTCGCCCGTGGAGACTGAGTAACGGTATATCTCTATGACAAAATACTATGATGTAATTAAAAGTAATATTTGGGGGTAGTGTTTTTCAAATTACAGCTATTTCAGTGTCACTCAGGGCTGTGGCCCTGCCTACGTCCAGCTCTACTGTTTCATACTTAATGTAGTTTTTTAAAATGACTCAGCTTTTTAAAGCACATATTCCCACCTTATCCTCATCCTAAGTGATGGTATATACGATGTGCATTTGATGAGATAATTATATTTTTCAGTACACATTTACATAAATAGATAACTCTTAAAATAAAAAGTGTTCAAGTCAGTGTCAGCTAGAGTATTCCTGCGTATCCTCAGTGGTACTCAGCCCACCTTTTGGAGAGACTCTGTTTTAGAAGAGTACTCGGTGTCTTTGGGGAAAAAGCTATGCCGTTACCTGGAAAAACACAGAATGCAGTGTTGGATCAAAATTTTCTGGAAATAACGTGTATATGTATATGTGTGTGTATGAAAAAGGTATATATGTACCTGAATATGTTAATAGCAATTAGCTCTATTAAGATGTAACATGGTCTCAGATTGAGTTAAATATTTTTTCACAAGTGGCACCTTTATTTAAAAGTCATGATGAACTCACTAACTTTTAAAAAATTTTAGTAGTCAAATTTGTTAATCTTTCCCTGACTTCTGAGAACAGATGCTTATTAAAAGATAAATAAATGAAAGAATAAACAAACACCAGTAGCACTCATTATTTGTACCAAATTATAGAATTTATACACACATTTTTCAATGCATGGCAATATTACCTCCTGATCTACATTGAAAGCAGGACTCTGTTACCCTTATAGCGCACCCTACGCTAATTTCCAGGGAGATTAAGATCAGCTGTCTTAAATTTCAGGGAGATTAAGATCGGTTGTCTAAGTACCACCTATGCTTCAAGGCAGGCTCCCCTGTCTCAAAAGCCCTGAGGTTCGAGGGCAAGCACCAGCTCTGGCCCCCTCCCTCTGCACACAGCTGGGGGCCCTAAGCAGGAAGGGGCAGCCCAGCTCGGTCCTTAGGCCCCAACTGGATATGAGGCCAGAGGAATCCCAGAAATTGTGTCCAAATGCCCAGACTTAAGTATGTGGTGGGACTGTGACCCCATAGGGTAGACACGTGGTGGCTCTTGATGGACACCTCCTTCTCAAATCTATACAGGTCATGGGCTGAGGGCTGGGACTGGGGAAGGATGCGGCATTTCTACCTTCAATTTGGGGTGACAATGTGGCCAAGGCAGCACACAATGGGTGCCTACCTGGGTCTGGCTTCCCTGTCTGCCCCCTCCAGGATGAACAACATCTGGAATTCTCCTCTTTGTTGGGCCTGGGCTCTTTCCTGATGACCTCCCTCCTGCTCTGGTTGGCTCCAGCCACTCCCTTTTTCATCTCCACAGCTGCTGTCATTCTGGTCAGCCTGAACTTCAGCTGTGCAGCTGCCAGTGTCCCCTGCCCTGCTGACCAGACTTTCCCCAAGGGACCCGTCAATGACAACACTGCAGTAGGACCCTAGCCCAACATAGTTTCTTCCTACGATTAAACTACCATTTAATGAGTGTCTGCCATATGCTAAAGTTTGCCTGAAGCTTACGCATATTATCTCCTTTATTAGTCACGAAAAATGTTTTGAAAGTGATACTATATCCCTATGTACAAATCATGAAGCTGAGAGTCAGGGAGATTAAGTCAGTTGTCTAAGATTTCACCATCTTGGAGGAGTGGGGTCAGGACTTTGACACAGTCTCTCTGCACCTGGAATCACTGCAGCCCCTTCAGGCATCAAGCTCCACCTGCCAAATGGATTTTCCCTCCAGGACCTGCTGTGGACTTGCCCCCAGGAGCCAGGAGTTCAGTTCAGCCTTTTCCAGCCCAGCCCCGAGCCATCCACAGCTGTCCAAAAGTAGGAGACTTCCTTCGCCTCTGTCCCTAACAGATTTTACAAAAATTTTCTTTCTTTCTTTTCTTTTTTATTGAATTTATTTGGGTGACATTGGTTAATAAAATTACATAGGTTTCATGTATACAATTCAACAATACAGCGTCTTTATATTGTATTATGTGTTCACCACCCCAAGTCAAGCCTCTTTCTATTATCATTTAACTCTTTATATCCTCTTATACATCCCCCTCTCCCATTTCCCTCTGGTCATTACTACTTTTTTTTTAACAACTTTATTGTGATAGAATTTACATACTGGAAAATTCACCCCTTGAAGGAATAAAATTTTGTGTTCTATTTTAGTATATTCACAGAGTTGTATATCATTAACAATATTTACTATTAGAACACTTTTATTACCCCCAAAAGAAACTCTACCCATTAGCAGTTACTCCTTCAAGTCTTCTACACCCAGCCACTGGCACTTACTAATCTACTTGTTGTCTCCATGGACTTGCCTGTTCTGGAAATCACATGTAAATGGAATCATACAATTTATGGCCTTTCCTGACAATCTTCTTTCATTGAGCTTAATGTTTTTGAGATTCTTCTATAGTTAGCACGTTTTAGTACTTCAGTACTTTTTATTGTCATACTACAATAAGATCCACTTCCTGGATATACCACATTTTTGTTAATCCATTTATTAGTTGATAGATATTTCTGCTATTTCTACTTTTTGGCTATTATAAATAATTCTTCTTTGAATAGTTGTGCACAACTTTTATGTGAACATATGTTTTCCATTTTCTTGGGTAACCCAGAAGTAGAAATGCTGTAGTAAATTTATGGTTAATAGTTCAAGGAAATACTACCACACTTTTCCAAAGTGGCTACACCATTTTATAACCTGACCAGCAATATATTAGGATTCCAATTCCTCCACATTCTCGCCAACACGTTACTGTCATTTTGATTTTAGCTATCCTAGTGGATGTGAAATGGTACCTCATTGTGGTTTTGATTTACATTTTCCTGATAACTAAGGATGTTGAGTATCTTTTCATGTATTTAATTTAGCCATTTGTATATCTATTTGTATTTGTATTTGTCTATTCAAATCATAAAACTATTTTTTTAGTTGGGTTATTTGTCTCTTTTAAAACTGAATTATAGAAATTCTTTATATATTCTCTATATAAGTCCCTTATCAGATATATGATTTTAAATATTGTCTCCCATTCTTTGAGTTACCTTTACATTTCCTTGGTACTGTCTTTTGAAGCAAAGAAATTTTAAATTTTGATTAAGTTCAATGATATTTTCTTTTGTTGCTTATGATTTGGGTGCCATATCTAAGAATCCATTGCCTAATACAATGTCAAAGATTTATGCCTATGTTTTCTTCAAAGAGTTTTATAGTTTTAGCTCTTATATTTAGGTCTATGACCCATTTTGAATTAATTTTTGTATATTGTTTGAGTAAGGGGTTTATTTTCATTCTTTTTCATGTAAATATCCAGTTGTCCAAATACCATTTGTTTAAAAAACTGTATTTTCTTCCATCGAATCATCTTGGCGCCCTCGTTGAAAATCAGTTGATCATAAATGTGAGGGTTTAATTTTTCACTTTCAATTTTATTTCATTGATCTCTACGTCCAGGCTTGTGGCCTTATTCCACTGTTTTGATTATTGTAGCTTTGTAGTAAATTTTGTAATTGGGAAGTACAAATTCTTTAACTTTTTTCTTCTTTCTCAATATTGTTTGGCTATTCTGGGTTCCTTGAATTTCCATATGAATTTTAGGATCAGATTATCAGTTTCTGCCCAATAAAAGGTAGCTGTGATTCTGGTACAGAATCTCTAGACCAACTTGGGGATTATTACCACCTTAATAATACTAAGCCTTATGATCCATGAACATGGGATGTTTTTTATTGTTATCATCTTTAACTTTTTTCAATAACGTTTTATAGTTTTCAATACATATATTTTACATTTATTTTGTTAAATTTATTTTTAACTATTTTATTCTTTCTGGTGCTATTGTAAATGAATTCAAATTGAGCTTTACTTTCCCCTTTTAAAAAAAATTTAAGTTATTTACCATGATGACATGATACCCTTACAATCAGAAAGAATATGAAAAATAATAATTTCAGCATGACACAGATTTGGGAATACTAGACACAAGTTTTCCAAGGATTTTTAAAAATATATGAATTTGTCTTATAGTTTGACTTAAGTAATTAATGTAGCCTCTAATGAGCTTGAGAACTTGACTTCTTTCTTAACTGCATGTTTAACATATTGTAAAGATGCAAAGTATGAATTAATTAATTGTGACATAACAGATTTTAGGCATATCATTTAATGAAAATAAAAGATGTTTTGTTGGAAGTAAGATCAATATATTCTCACTTTATAACATTGAATCTATAAAGCAATTCAAAATAAAGCACTTCCTGGTCCTCTGGAGTAGAGGGAGAAGGGGATGAGGATTTCAGTGAGAAGAAAAAAAATTGCCTGTTTTTTGTGGTCCAAATTTTGAATGCCGCTGGCCTAACAGAGAAATTAGCTGAATCAGCTGCCCATGCTCTGACCTCCTGCCAGGCTTTAACTTATCTTTCCCTTGCAGGTTTATGTTACATTCTAGTTTTTAATCAGATCCATCACCTGAATCACCAGACCTATTGGAGATCTTCACTGGTAACCTCAGCCAAAGACTTGAGTTTATGGCTTAGACCTGTTCATATAGGATTATTTGCTTGTTTTTTTGGTTTTTGGTTTTAAATCGAATGGAATTTTCACCCATTAGTGGTAGGGCCCATTTGTTATTAGTTCTTAGCTGTTTTAGTAAATATAGGACTTATTTGGTTGTTATAGCAGTTCCTAAGAGTCAAGTCATTCATAACAGATCTAAAAGATCTCCCTGATCAAAGAGATAGTCTCCTGGGGAAGGCTGATACCTCAACATCTAAAATCATAGCTCTTGACAAGAAAAATTACAGGCCAAAAATATTATAGAAGGAGAACAAGAGCTCAGCTGCAATGGTTGCTTAGATGAGCTCTTGGAAAAAATATTGTTTTTATAACTTTAGCTCTTACCTGAAGGAAGTGTGCACTAAAACTGAAAATGCTATATGTATGTAGCATTGTTTTAGACACAAACCTGTGGTCCTCAGCCTCAGAGTAACAATAAGGAAACAATTCACAATTTTATTAGGATCCTTTAACAACTGCCTTTAAAACAAAAACCTGGGTAAATTGAACCCCTTCTCCCAAAACCTAGAATTAAAAAGTCTTGTGTACTAATTTCTCTACCCGCTTCTCTGATCCTAAAATGCAACAAGAAGCTAGCTAGAAAAGCAGTCAGCTGCCAAAGTGTTTTTAGGACAGAGGTATACAAGGACTGCTGACAGACCCCTCTTTATAAAAGGCCCCTAACTTTCTTTCCCAACTATATCCTGACCAGAATTCTATAGCCCTTCAGGGACTGAGGCTCTTTACACATCCAAGTAATGCCTAAGTTTACCCCCAAGAAAGGAAATTGAATCAAGGAGTTTGGGTAAGAAAGGTCAAGTTCTTCTACATGTCTTCCTGAGGATGAGCAAAAGGCTATTGCACTGTTTGAGAGCAAAGTAAATAAAAGGGTCAAGGCTTTAACCAAGGTTCTCATGAAGTAGAATTTTGTGTGATAACATTTTCATCAGTAGCAACTCTCAGGCAAATTGTTCTGCCCATCTCTCCCCAGGAAGCTTAACCCTAACCCTCAGCCAATCTCTTTCTCAGCAGTCACAGAACAATATCCTGTTTTGTATCAGCATGACTTCTTCACAAGACCTTCCCTTTGCAGATGGACAGATAGGCTCAAATCCTTCCCTTTACTGCTATGCTTAGCCCTGATAACTTAGGTCTAGTCAACCACTGGTCAGCAACTATAGAGCCATTTAAGCTCAAGTCCTCAGAGAGAAATTGTCTTTTTTTCCCCCTGATACTGAGTGTCCAAGGAGTGTCTTTTGGTTATAATTCATCTTTTCCTTAAATGAGGCAAAGTGGGAGAGCAAAAACAAATATTCTGACTTTGTAATATTTCTTTTAGACTTTAATATCACCCATTTACAGAATGCCCATGTTTCAGAAAACTCTTCCTTATCTGAACCTTCACTTCCTCCTTGTATTCTTCTCAAGCTTCAAGGTAGAGGAATTCTAATGGAAGCAAATGCCCTTGCTATATTGATTTTTGCTATCATTAGAGGGTCAGCTTGTGGAATATCAGGTGAACGTGATCAATTTTATTCATATAACAGGATGTATTCCTAATTCTGGTCCAGCTCCCTGATGGGACCAGCCTGGTCTACTATATATATTAGTCCGATCTACTAATAGGCGCACAAATTCCTCTAAAGTCTAGAATCACTTCAACAGTTTTCAGCATACATTGGCTTACTGAATATTTGTTGGAAATGTTAAGCAATAGTTCTTTTAAATTTTTACCTACAGAAAATAAGAAGAGTGAAGCTTTATCCATATTGGTCATTTCACCAGGGATGTTTGCATGAATCAACAAGGACTAACTGAATATTATGGTGACTTATTGATGGCTTATTGGGTGAGTTTATGAACTTTGATTGTATATCTGCTCAAGATTGAATATTACTGACTATTAGGTAATCTTCACTTTTTAGTTTCTCTATTTTCAAACAGATATTTTAAGCTGAGTTGAAAGACATTTGTTGCCCTCTTGAACCTGCCCTGACCACACACAGTAGCAGGTGTTTATCACTAATTAAAAATGTTAATTGAATGAATAGAAGAAGAATGAATGCATCCATGGAACAAAAATGAAAAATTCTCATAGTATAAAGCTAAGTAAAAACAAAACTTGAAATTATAGCTATAATATTTTAGCAAATATATAAAATTAAATATAGCTATTGACAGATTTAAGAGACAACCTGAACAAATGAAAACATTGATTTTGTACTGTAATCAAATTGAAGGAATTTTTCAACTAGTTATATCTAAGACTCTTACTGCAACAAAACAACACTATAAAAATTATGAACCTGATCATACACAAAACTAAGTGTGTAGGATTATGAAATAAGTGAGCTAATAATATTACAGGAGATTATCAAAAGATTTAAACCATGCTCTCAAGAAATCTACCTCAATCGACCTAACCAAAAATTATAGATAAGCTGAAACCAATCTTGACTGCCTTCTTTGGATAAACAGATTACCCCATATTTAGTTTAATAAAGAGTTTTAATAAAGAAAAGGAAAAATCTGGCAAGATGAAAAGAAAAATATAATTTTACAAAATTGGATTATACAGATCTCAAAAGTAATACTTATAAGTAAGTATGAAATTTAACCACCAGGGCCAACAATAAACGGAAATATGAGGAGTAGCTATCTCTTGTGTGATTTCTACAAAAAATGTGCTGGGAGCATCAGACTTTCTTGACTTCTAAAATTCTTTCTCTTGACTTTAAATCTTCCATAATCACTTCATATTTTGTGGTCCCAGTTTTGACTCTGGAAAATATATTAGTTTTAAGCACATGCTCCATTGTCTAAAGCTGAGAAACTTCCCAAAAGTATAGTCAGAATTGCTTTAGTCTCATCCTAATTTGATGAATCTCAATTGTTGGTGACCTTGGTGGTATTTGTGTGCAGTCTCATAATTGTCTTGCTCTTCCTCTTTACTATCATTATCATTATTATTATTTACCTTTATTAGAATTTTATTGAGATAATTGTAAGTTTGCATAAAGTTGTAAGAAAGGATGGAGAGATTCCTTGTACACCTTGCCCAGTTTCTCCCAATGGTGACATTTCACAAAACTCTACTGTAATACAACAATCAGGATATTGACTTTGATACAATCTAATGATCTTATCCAGATTTCCTGAGTGTGTATTATGTTCTATATCATTATATTAAGGGCCTTCAACTTTTGCCAAATTATTTGCCCTAATTTTTCCCTTAGATGTAGTTCATTTAGGATATTTTCAAAGTGTAGCCCATCCCAAATTTAACATGGAATGTTCTGCATCTACCCCAAATTAGAGACTCATTGGTTTACTATTCATTCCTTCAGTAGTCTACATCAGCTTTCTTTTCAACATTATAAAAAATGAATTTTCTTGGACCTAGAGGAACATGAGTCATCTTTGGGTTAATCTATTCCATTTGGGTATGGAATCCAGATTTTTAATAATTTATTTATTCATTCAAAAAATATTTATTGGTTGGTGACTGAGTCCTTAAAGTCGTATTTAAGAAGCTTGTTGTGCAGTGGGAAAAAACAAACATGATCTCTGTTCTCAGAAGACTTACAGTCTACTAGATGGTCAAGATTGTGCCAACAATAAATAAATATTAGCTGAAGGGATGGTCATGTGTTTTAAAGCTTCAATGCAATTTTCTCACTTGCCCTAACAATTAAATGACCTTTCTCTAGCCTCCCTAGGAATCCATATACATGAAGAAATAGGAAACTATCTTATAAATGGAATTCTAAAAGAAATACTCCAGTAATATTTAGCTTCTGACATTCAAAGTGAGTATGCTGCTAAGTATGAGCTAAGGATTCCAAGGTTTTTCAAATCCATTATCTTGCCCTCATGTGGCCTTGGCCAAGCTTGAAGGATCAAGTTCATAGAATTCTTCTTAGTGGAGAGAATGTACCACTGCCATCTTTTTCAACCAGGCCGGAAGATTTATGAGGTTGATACAACAGGTTAAGACTTAGGGGAAAACTGGAAAGAAACAAAGAGAGTTGAATTTAGACCACACATTCAAATTACAGTGTGAGTTAAATTTGCTATCAGGCTCCTGCACATTAACCAAACAAAAACTGTAATCACTGTAGATATTACACAGTCCTCTGAGTTGAAATAGACAAAACCCTTAGCCTCAGGTTGAGTTATTTAGAATCTTGAGATATATTTTGCACTTATCTCTTTAGGGTCCACCCTTCTAAAATTAATTCTTCTATCCAGACTCTGCTTAGATTATTTTATGGTTTAAACTGCCAAATTACTCCACCTGCTTTTTCCCATCCCAAACTCTCATCCATTCTTCAAGCAAAGGTTTTCAATTAAATTCTTGTTCAAGTGCTTGAATGGACTCAAAGGCCTTTTTTTTTTTAGTAAAACCTGGCTTTGCACAGGTACCGTTATCAGCTGTTGTGCACAAATAAGGTAGCCCCCATCTGGGTTAGCACACAAGTCAGAATACTAAATTTGCACAACAGAATGTCAGCTTTGCCACCTGCACACCTGTTATCTAAAGCATATGGCTTCCTCTTTTATCAACAACACAAAACATAGGCTCTTAGGCACTCCTTGGAGATTTCAGTCCTGCCTCTGATCCAGCCTTTGGCAAAAGCTTGGTTGAAACATCTGCTATTTAAAGGAAAGACTATAAGGCACACTAACTACACATTTCTTTAGGTATCTAAGTTAAAACATTTTCCTCTTAAGTAAAAATATTTCAAAAACAATGTATATGGACTCTCTCAATAAGCATCCCACAGCTCTTGTGTTAACATGAATTATAATGGAGGTGAACACGTATTTACTTGTAGTTTATGATGGCATCATTAGTAATTCTGTATCTGATGAGCATACTTGAAAGCAAAGATGGAAGTGTAGAAGCTGAAGGAGCCAATGTCTCTCACGAATTTGTGGAGCCACCATATAGTCCTCAGTTGCCTATCTCTGAACTAACTTTCATTAGAAATAAACTTCTAACTTATTCAAACCACCCTTGTTGTGAGATTTTTCAGTTATATGCAGTGACAGTCTTGACCAATAGCAATATTAATATCATTACTTCATTCATTACTTCATTAAACAAATAATTGTATCACCCAAAACCTGCTAGGCACAATGTCCATTATAGATGTAAAAAATGGATAAAATACAGCCCTGAACTGAAGAAACAAGAAATCAGTAACAATATAGTACAAGCCATATATGTAATTTTAAATTTTCTAGTAGACACATTTAACAAAAGGTAACAGGTAACATAGATTTAATTGTTTATTTTACTTAACTCAGTATATCACAAATGATGTCATTAACATTAAATCAATATGAAATACAGTATTGATATTAACCCCTTATCAGATATAAGGTTTGGAAATATGGGAGAACCATTCTGTAGGTTGCCTTTTCATTTTGTTAATGGTTTCCTTTGCTGTGTAGAAGCTTTTTAGTTCTCTGTAGCCCCACATGTCTATTTTTGCTTTTGTTGCCCATGCTTGGTGTCATACCTAAAAAATCATTGCCAAGACCAATGGCAAAAAAAATTTCTATTTTCCTGTAAGAGTTTCCTTTCCTTTTAATGTTGAGTTTAAATTTACCATCTTATAATCTATTTGTCTTACCTATTCTTTGTTATATTTTTTCTCTTTCTGTTTACTTTTGGACTGATCGAACCTATTCTTTCATTTCCTTTCCACTACTAGTTTCTACTCTTTTAATGATTTCCTTATAAATTATATTAAGGACCCATGCCATACCAAAATCAAATATTAATTACTGTATTTCACTTCTCTCTAAGAAGTATAAGAATATTAGAATATTTTAGTTTTATTTCACTCTCAACATATGTGTTATTTTTGTTGCATATGTTAGTTATACATTTGTGTGTGTGTGTGTGAAGCTTCCACAAAACAAAATTTACACCCATTTTTAAAATAAATCAGCAACTTCCTTCAGAGCTAAACTATCTTTGACTCTCAGGCTGACATCTCTATATCTCTGGGTTCTTGCCTTCTTCTGAATTTGATCTGAAACTTTCCCATTCACTCGTTAATTCTTCAGTATCTTTAAATATTTTCTAAATCAATAAATGAAATCCAATTAAGAGGCTATCAACTTATTTAAAAATAAATATTACAAGATAGAATGGGATAATAAAGAAATATTTTTAAAAGATTAATGAAGGACTGGCTTGTGTTTCAAAGCCTATGTGAAAAGTAACTAACTGTTTCTTCTATCATGATCTGTACCTTACATACTTCCAAGACTTTAATACCAGGAAAAAAAAGTGTCTTTTTATCCTAATTTGTCTGTTTCTTTTCCTCAGATTAAAAAATATATAATTTTCACTTTTTGTGGGTAGCTTCAGAGAACAGTTTAATATTCAATTATAACACTTAGCTTCTGTGTCTTATTTACTTTGTATTCCACAATGGCTTTTTTTAAGGTTTAAATTTTCTCCATAACTTTTGAAAATAAATAGAAGAAATAATAACTAATGAATTTAAAGTAGATTGGTTGATAGAATTGAGATACTATTCATATATTTCTGTTAAGGGTTGCAAATTAGTCGCTCTTTCAAACAGTATATATATAATATGAATTTGGGGAAATCATGATATAACTTTTTATCTAATTTTTATTTTATGCTCAGCTCCACTATTCCTCAGTTGTGGGTTCTTCTTACCTGAAGAGATGATGACTTTCAACTCTTCTGTTTCTTTTTATATGTATCATTAGATTTTAAAATAATAGGCTTATACTAGTATTTTATTATTTTATATTTAACTACTAATTATTGTCTTTCTTTTACAGAGATGAAAATTTAGCTCTCTTACACTCTGTTTTGTATATATATACACACATACATACTTTATCTTCCTTCCTGTTCCCAACAATAGTTACTATGATTATGTTAAAATTATTCAAACTGAGATACAAAATGTGATATAAGTATATTTATTTTCTTACATAAAAGCTTGTTTTCTCTAGAGTTTATAACTGCCTTACGTACTTTTTTATGTACTTTCTACTATGACTTTTTTCCCCTGTATACTCCTATACAGATGTAAAATAAATCATTTTAAAATGAACAGACAGTAAGAAATTGTCACTTTTATTTTTTCCTCTCCAATAGACCTCCTGAAACTTTCTAACCTCCTGATTTAATCTGAACTCTAGGGTCCTGGGCTTGATGTATAGCTTTCATCCTGAACCTTCTCTCTGTCACAAAGATTGGGACATCCCTTTAATTCTCTATTGATCACCTGTTGGCTGGATCTACTGTCTTCCACTTTACTGGTTTACTCTCTCGTTTGAGTGGAACACTTTTTATCACTTCATGAAAAAGGGTATGTGGAAAGTAGATTTCTGAGAACTTTCATGCCCCCAATTTTTAAACTTTTTTCTGATACTTGATTAATAATAGCTTTGTTTTGTGGAATACTAGGTTGGCTAATTTTTCTTCAGAATTTTCAAAGTACCATTTTATTGTTTTATAGCTACCTATTTTGCTGTTCAAGAACCCAGCTTTATATGATTACGGATCATCAGTCTTTGATTTTTCCTCTCCCCTAGCAGCCTTTAACCTTGCTCCTTATTCCAGTTTCTAAAATTTCACAATTATATGAGTTGATGTGAGTTTTCTTCTTAATTCATGTTAGTGCTCAATGGGCCCTTTAAATATGTAAATACGAGTTTTGCAGTTTTTGAAATTTTTCTGTATAATTTATTTGATAATGTCCTTTTTTCATTTTCTATTTTTCTTTCTTACTAGAACTTTCATTAATCTATGTAGATTCCCTAATATTCTTTTCTCTTTTTTCCATATCAATGTCTTTTTATTGTATTTTGTGAGAGATTACCTCAAATTTAACTTCAACCCTTCTATTAAATATTTTATTTCTATTATATCATATTATTTTCAACAATCATATTGATTAAATTCCACAAACATTTGTAGAGTATTTATTATACGTAGGTTACTGTATTTGGGGCTGGTTGTGGAGCAGGGGAAAACAAATATAAAAATATTTCTCAATTCAAATAGCTTATAATCTATAAACATGTACACAAGTATCTATAAAATGAGAGCTACATTAATTTGAGTCAACAACTCTGAACGTAGAGAAGGAAAAAATGTCATCAATATTATTCTCATTTCTAAACCAGAAGTGTAAACTTATGAGGATATCAGCAAGTTAATTAAAAAATATTGCTAGTGCTCATATTGAGAAATCTGACAAATTTTCCATTCAGATTGACACTATTCAAGATAAAAACTTGATTAACATTAGTTCAGTAATTCTAATATATGTCTTAGAGTCCATGACAGATTTAATGAGCATAAAATTAAAATCTTGAATTCCTTTATTCCATCCTGTTACAGAATATTTTGAGATCAAATAATAGAGCTCTTTAAAAAAGTAAATAGGATATTTAACTACTGGCACACCTTATATAAGGAAATCAATCAATTGGTTTTTATCCTGGTTAAAAAAAAATTCTCTAACCAAGGTCACATATGGGATTATTCACAAATCTTGTATCTAATAACAAAATGGATAATGGGAAGACAAGAAGGGATATTACACAATTTTGACTCAAAATGTTTAAGCAGCATCTATAATAGAGCAACATAAAAGAATTGCTATTTGACACAAACAGCAGGGGACTCTGATCCACTTTCTCAGCATTTTAGAAACAAGACAGGGTTTTGGAAAAGAATTTGTAGACAGGCCAGTATGCTGTGAGAGAACACACTCAAGTAAACAGTGGCTGTTCTCCACCCAACCTTCTGCCCCTACCCCATGTACTAAATACATGAACCCCTCAGTTTTTTTATGGCATGTAACCAGCTAATTACTACACAGCTGATTAGATCTGTCTTATGGAGATCTGAATCAGTTAAGCCAATGAAATGGGTTGCTCTGATGCATTGATTTTAGGCATGCAGAGACAGCCCTCATTTTGCTGTCCACAGTCCTACTGCAGGTTTATTCCTTGACAGAACTTGGGTGTGATTTAACACAGACACAGTGCTATAGATCATGATCATACAAGTTTAATAAAGGTATGTTGGCTCTGACCAGTGTGGCTCAATTGGTTGGACATCATTCCTCAAGATAAGGCAAAAGGTTGCTGGGTCGATTCCTGGTTGGAACACATGCCTGGGTTGCCAGTTCAGTACCCAGTCGGAGCATGTACAGGACGCAACCGTTGGATGTTTCCCTCTCTGACTGTGTTACTCTACCTCTCTTTCTTTCTCCCTTGCTCTCTCTCTAAAAGTAAATAAATAAAATCTAAAAGAAAAAACCCTAAGTGGTTCATGTGTTTAATATATTTTTTCCTTAAAAACATTATCTTTGTATCTTAAGAGCCTAACACAGTGTCTGGCACAGCATGTATGCTCCATAAATATTTGTTAAATAAACGAGCTCTCAGAAATCTCAGACTAAGCAACTTAGTTCTATCCTCACTACCTGCTGTTCTAAAAATCTCCTTGGCTGATTTCATATGACACTTAGGAGATCTTTGTTGTTTTCTATATTTCATTTAATCAGTTTGTATTGGAATCAAAGAAAAGAAGTTGAAATAGTACCTTAGCAAATATTTATAAAACACCTACCATGTTCAAGGCACTGGTGGGGAAATAAAACTCCAAGGCAATCTTTTCCATACGATAGCTTACAGCCTCAAAGAGAAGAGAAGATATGTACACACAAATACATTTTCAGAATTACAGGTTTCTAACTAACAAATGTGTATCCATATGCAATTGGTATGCCTTAAATAATATATATGGGATGCAAAATAAGGTCCCTTTTTGTTTAATGTTAAATGTTGTTTAGTGTTGAGACTCAATGACTCTAAGCCCTCCCTGGTCGTGAGTGACAGTCTTTTTCTCAGGATTCTCCTCACTAAGTACTTCCAAAAAATCTCTGGCATTGCTGTTCTTCATAGTCTCTACTCACCCCTCCCCCAAATTCTTCTCTTGTCTGCGTGCTTTGAGTCTCAGGAGCTGACCTCTCTCCATACCACTGACTGCATCCCTCAGGCTCCGTAGTCCACTGGTATTCAGTTGGATTGGGCCCATGGGAGGTACTGGCAAGAGATGGGGGCTACAGAGAGAAAGAATGGAGTGTTTATTCACCCCTCTTGCTCCCTGTCTGGGAGCTGTTCTGACAGCTACTGCCTCTCTAGACCACAGATCCTTTCTCAAGACCCACTACTCCAGCTCACACAAGTCTCCAGTAACACTTTGTCCTATGCCCCTGTGATGTGATGGCTGATTTTATGTGTCAACTTGACTGGGCCAGAGGATGCCCAAACATTTGGTTATTCTGAGTGTGTCGGTGAGGATGTTTCTGGATAAAATTAACATTTCAATCAGTACGCTTAGTAAAGTAGATTGTCCACTGCAGTGTAGGTAGGCCTCATCCAATCTGTTGAAGGCCTGAATGATATAAAAGCCTGAATAAGAGCCTTGGCTGGTGCAGCTCCATTGATTGAGTGCTGGCCTGCAAACCAAAGGGTCATTGGTTCGATTCCCAGTCAGGGCACATGCCTGGGTTGCGGGCCAGGTTCCCAGTTGGGGATGCCTGAGAGGCAACCACACATTAATGTTTCTCTCCCTCTCTTTCTCCCTCCCTTCCCCTCTAAATAAATAAATAAATAAAATCTTAGGGGGAAAAAAAAGCCTGAATAGGAAAGAATTATGTCTACATGACTGCCTCCAAGCTGGGACATGAGTCTTCTCCTGCTTTTGGACTCAGACTAGGACTGAAGCTTACACTATCAGCTGTCTTGCTTTTCAGACCTCTCAGCTGATGTGACTCAAAACCATCAGCTCTCCTGGGTCTCCAGCTCACTAACTACAGATGTTGGGACTTCTCAGCCTCCATAATTGCATGAGGCAATTCTGTAGTTTACATCCATACACACATATGTACAGACTTACATACATATCCTGTTGCTTTCTTTTTCTCTAACACTCCCCTTTGGACCTAGAGATGTAACAGCCTCCCACTGTTGACAGCCTCAGTGCCTTAAAACTGCATGTCTGCTCCTTCAGCCCCGACCATACCTCTGTAAATAATCCCTTCAAGAGTTTCTCAAAGTCCCATTGCAGTGTGCCTTCCGTTTCCTGCCAGAAGTCTGACTGAAGCAGTTGCCTGTAACTGTCCTTTCTTTTACTAGGCCAGCTGGGAGGACACTAGGGTTCAGATTCCCTAGGCTCAGAAGTACCTTAAGGTCCAGTTCCCAAACTGCCTGCCTCTAGACCCTCGCACCCACTTATCCAGGTTTGCTGAACATCTCCTTTACTCAAGTGAAGGCTTAGGTGTCACCTAGAAAATGAAGAATTTGAATAGTTCACATAATACAATGGAATGCTCCAGTATGGGAGTGCTGGAGAAGCAACTGATGTGTGAAGACTTTACTTTATTTAAATATAGAATAATAACAGGTTACTCATACCCAGGACTGCATATTCTGTCTTAATCTTTTATGAAAATAAGACAGTAAGATGAAAAATAGTAAGATGTATCTGAAATAATCTTTTCTTTTATTGTGTTTTATGTATATTACGGATCAAATAGGCCTTAGTCTATTGATTTGATATCCCAGTCACTTTATTAACATTATTTAGGAAGGCAAACATGTTTTGCTTCAAACAAATGACTTTTATATTTTTGTTATGCTATTTCTCTTTATCACAATTATTTGTTTGTATATCCAGAGTAGTATACTTATTCTCACAGCAAGAACTTTATCTTATCATTTTATCTCCAAAGCCATAACTATGCCTGTATGTAAGGCACTATATGCATTTATTAATGAATAAAAGTGAATGAATGACAATAAACTTTGCAATGTAACTCACATATAATTGGAGGACTACTTATGCCCCTGCAGTGGCACAGCATGACACCATTGGACTCCTCCCTCTGCACAGCGAAGAGACCCATCTCTCACCTCTTTTCAGGCTCTTTCCTATGAGCTGTATGTTGCACTCCTTTGAAATTGGTTAGGAGCCTGTGAAATCTCCCCCCAAAATCAGTGTAAACTATTCTTTCCCCTCCTATGGCTTGTAAGCTGTCTTTTACCACCATGGGTAAAAGTTGGCGGATTTCAAATCCTCACTTAGGAGCATACAAATCACAATACAGCCCCTCTATTTTTCAAACTCGCATGGTTGCATAGGAGCATTAACAGAGAAACTTTTCTTCTCACTCTGATTATTACATAACGAATTGATGACTCAATGATAAACCCGAGAATTTTAGGCCCCTGAGCAGATTAAATGGTCCCCCTTCTCCCTTGCAATGCAGTAGTGTTTGTTTTTTTTACCCTATTTTTTTAAAGAAGAAGATGGAGACAACTTCTTTCCTGACTTCTGTGTCTTTTCCCACGCAGACGTATCAGAGTAATTAACCCTCAGCAGCCGAACAACCTGTACAGGACACCTGCCACCCCTTGACTCACAGAGTTCAGCAGAACTAGGTATTTGCCAAGTCTCAGGTGGAGATGGAGATAATACTTACAATTCTCTGGAACTATTTCTTGTTGAATTAGAAGTGCTTTCAATTATTAGTAGACATAAATGAATATTAAAATGTCAGTGGCTTAACATATTAGGAATTAATTTCTGCTTATTTAACAATTCAATGAAGGTTTCCTGGCAGATTTCCTCTAGGGGTGAGTCAGAGACACAGGTTCCTTCTGCACAGTAGTTGGTTGATGGTTTCCACCTGCACCCTCAGAAACCAATAGGAAATGAGCATGGAGAGCGTCCATGAGGGGTTCTGGTTGACCCGCCTTTCAAACTTCATTGTGGAGAGCTCTGCCATATGGCTGCACTGAAACCTAGAGAAGCTCGAAAACTTGTCCGAAACTAGGGAGTTACTTCCCAGTGACAACTGTTCACTGGGAAAGAACACATTTTTCTGTGAGCAGTGAACTGACTTTGTCACAGGAAGTATGGGCATAGGAAATATAATCCCAAGCAGAATTCACTTAGAGTAAAGAAAGAGGCAGGAGTTGAATCTGAAACTAGGAGTGGGAGATATCTTCAGCACCCTGTCCTCTCAGTCTGCATATCCTGCTATTGGCATTGTTATCTCTCAGGTAAGTGGAAAGTCTAGGTATTCCTTCTTCCAAAATTGAGGAGGTTTATACTGGGGATACTAATCATTCCTTCCCTGCCCCCCGCACGTCCTTAGAGAACCCCTTCCTACCACTGAAGTCTCAGACATAGACCTGGCTGCGTAGCAATGGATCCCGTGTCTCACTCCTTCCATTCCTGGTCACAGTTGAATAGAACAGGGCTAGACACCAATCCAAGCTAAATAAAGCAGATACTCTCTCCTAGGAGTTAGGAATTGGGATTAAAGATACTTAGTTGATCTATGTTACTCTCCCAGGAGAGAATAAAACTGGGACTGGCCATTTGTGTTTCAAGCCTGGTGGCAGGTGCTCAGAAAGTTGACCCAGGGTTAGGGGCATAAAGTAACAGACTAAGAGAGAGTAGCATTGAGCCCTGACATTCCAGCTCCTGATTCTATCTCTCAGGCTTAGCAGTTTCATATCTTTCCAAAAGGTATCCTTTTGCATTTGAACTAGCTTGGGTGAGTTTAGTTCCTTATAAGTCAATTCGTTTCTAAAATTCGTTTCTACTTGGTTGCAGAAGCCTATTTCTCTGAGGATAATAATGAAGTATAACTGTAAAGTAAAGCCCACTCGTAGAATTTATTACTAAACCCAGAAATAGGGTTAATTCTATGTTCAAGCCCCCAAAACATTTCAGAAATGGCACAGAAAGATGAAGCTCAGAGACAAGCACAGTGCCAGCTGCAAGCAAATGCCAAGTCCTGAGAGCTTTCTGTGTATGGTGTGAAAACCCAGGGAAAATGAAGTCATGAAGTCCTTGAGAAGTGTTCTTCAAGGCCAGACTAAAGAGCCTAGAATGTTCTTCATGACTATGCAGGCATTGCTAGTGTGGTAGGCAGAAAATGACCCCCAAAGATGTGCACGTCTTAATCCTTGAAACGATAAATGTTACTTTATATGGAAAGGGGACTTTGCAGATGTGATTAAATTAACGATTTTGAGATTGGCAAAGTATTCTACTTTATCTGGGTAGGCTTGATATAATTATAAGAGTTTTTAAAAGAGAAAGGTAGAGGATCAAAGAATAAGTGAGATGAGATTTAAGATGTATTTCAGGAATCTGACCTTGAGGAATCTAAGAGAATAAATTTGTGTTGTTTTAAGCAACTAAATCTATGTAATTTGTTATAGCAGCAATAGGTAACTAATATAGCTAGTAAATGGTAAATAACAGTTTTTTAATAACTACTAAATATCATTTTAGAATGAGCTGAGCCTGGGTATGAAAAAATGCACCTTGTTTTTTCTGAAACTTTATAGAGGGAGGAGAGGAATCTATTTTACCAATGGTTCATTCAAAAACAGAGATAGGGGCATGGGGGGCAGGGAAGGGGCTGGATTTGTGTAGGAGGACAGAGAGTAGGTCTCCTGCAATTTCACAGAGTTAGAAAGAAATGTAGGTTTCATACACACTGTTGCTTTTTTAGAGATAAGAGGATTAAGAGACAAACATAATCTGTTAATCGGGTGCAGCAACCATCTAGAATAAACAAAGTTCTCCCTGTGAGCTCTTTAGCCATTTTTGTAGAGCATATATAGAATATTAGTCCTGTCTTTATCTCCTCCTTTTTTTAATGAAAAAAATCCACTTCTTGATACCTTGTTGTTAGTAAAGACCCATGCTTGAAAATGGCAGAGGACTATACTATCTATTACACCTCTTTGGTTGAGCTATTGGAATGATTTTAGTCTGTGAGCACCCAAGCTTTGAAAACTGAGATGATGATCTTACCCACACAACAAATGCCGCTTTAAAAAAATAAAAGAAATAAAGAATACACTCAGATCAAATATAGCTCCTTTTTCAGATAACTCTCTACATTAGACAACGATAACTATTGGTATTAAACTTCCCAACAAAATTTCCCCTTACCTTCTCAGAGCCCATCTCCTGACAACAAGGGTAAGTAAGTGGTCTACCAAACTTGGCTAATTTAGAGTCTGTCCCTAGGACTGATATGCTGACACTGGAATTGCTGAAAATGACAATACCAACCTGGAGCTATCTTCCCAACTTATTGATTGAGACTGTCCTTAGAATGACACTAAACAGAAACTACTGTAAATAAAAGAATAACAAAAGAAGACAATACTGAGACATTGCATTAATTCCAAATTATTTATGCTCCTATCCCTGTCCTATTCAGCAGTATAGGTCAATTCACTCCCTTTTGACTTCAGTTAGTTTGAATTGTGTTTCTGATTCTTTTGACAACTAAATGAGTATTTTGGATTATATTAGAACATATGGCAATATATAAAGGTTAAATCCTATTTCAGTGAAATCCAGAGAAACTATTTTGTCAGATAAAATATTTTGTATGATCCCAATTCTTTTAAAATTTATGAAGATTTGTGTCATGATCCAGGATACAGTGTATCTTGACTGTTTCATGTGCACTTGAAAAGGATGTTGATACTGCTGGTATCATAGCATGGCATGTTCTATAAATGTCAGTTAGTTCAAGATGGTTAATAGTATTGTTCAAGTCTTCTAAACTCTTAAAGATTTTCTGCCCACTTATTCTAGCAACTATTGAAAGGTAAGTATTGGACTTGCTGACTATATTTGTGGATTTGCCTATTTCTCTTTGCAGTTTTATCAGTATGATTTTGTGTGTTTTGCTCTATTATGAAGTGCATAAACATTTAGTGTTCTTACATGAAGTGATCTCTTTGTCATTATGAAATGTTTCCCCTTATTCCTTACAATATTCCTTGTTTCGAAGTCTACTATTTTGGATATTAATATAGTCTACCAACGCAACTGTCTTTAAATAGTATTTGCATGGTCCATCTGTTCCACACTTTCTCTTTTGACCTAACTGCATTTTTATACTTGAAATGAGCTTCTTATACACAGCATATAGTTAGGTTTTCTTTTGTGATTTTGTCTGACAATCTCTGTCTTTTAATTAGAGTGTGTAGACCACTTAAATTTAGTGTAATTTTTTATTTTATTGTGCTTAAATCTACCACTTTACTATTTCTTTTCTATTTGTCTCTTATTTCATGTTTACCTTTTTTGTTGTCCTGCTTTCATTTGGGTTAACTGAGTATTTTACAGGATTTTATTTTATTTTCACTGTGGCTATCCTCCTTTGTTTTATTTTTTAGTGCTTGCTCCAAGGCATCTTTAACTTATTGCAGTCTATAGTCAAGTGATATTATATCACTTCTTGTATAACATAAGAACCTCACAAAAATATACTTCTATTTCTACGCTTGTGTATAAATACTACTGTTGTCATATATTTGACTTCTATATAGTCATGTGCCTCAAAATGACATTTCAGTCAACAAAGGACTGCAAGTGTGTCAGTGGTTCCATAAGGTTATAATGGATTATAAGCAAAATGTTTGTGATGTTGAAAGAAAAGGCTGGGCCTAAGATGTTGAATTTACTGCTACCTCTGAGTGGTTTAAATAGGCAAGGAGGCTGGGCATGCCGTCCACCTGCCCTGCACCTGCCCATGGCTAGGGCCGGGATTTGGGGAGGAGGGAGGCTCAGTAGCCTGCATTGTGCCCACCCCTGCACACACATGCTCACTTGCACACACTTTCTCACACTCAGTTTCTCTTTCTCTCTTTTTCCTCCAAGTCCCACTCCTTTTTCCCTCCTTATGTCTCTGTCTCCCTCTCTCCCTTTCCCTGCTCCCCTCCTCCCTTTTATTATTCCTTGTCTCAGGCTTTATCTCTCTGGGTCTCTTTCTATCTCTCCTCTCTGTTTCTCTCCCCTTCTCCTCCTTCCTTCTCTCCCTTCCTTCCATCCTCCTGACAACTGCACCTCCCTTGATAGCCATCCCCTGGTCCCCCCAACATGTTTGTGTGTGCTGCATACACACACATGCACAGTAGTTTACACTGTATTGTTATTGTACCTTTTCTATGGTTAGATATGTTTAGATATACACATGCTTACTATTGTGTTACAATTGCCTACAGTAGTCCATACAGTAACATGCTGTACAGGTTTGTAGCCTAGGAGCCATGGGCTGTATACAATGTTCAGGTGTCTAAGGAGGCCATACCATCTATGTTTGTGTAAGTGCACTCTGTGGTGTTCACACAACAAAGTCGTTTAATGATGCATTTCGCAGAGTGTATCCTGTTCTTAAATGACACCTAACTGTATATGTTATCAACTTCCAAAATATATCTTTCATTAATTTAGATTTTAAAAAATCAGTGATCTCTTAAAGACACTTTAAAATAATAAGACATTGTTCTTTATAATTACCCACATACTTTTCACTTCTCATACTCTACATTCTTCATTTTTGTATAAATATCCAAATTTCCATCTAAGGTCATTTTTCTTCTACCTAAAGTACATTCTTTAAAGTTCGTGTAGTAGAGTTCTGACACCTAAAGTCCCCCAGATCTTATTTTCTGAAAAATCTTTATTTTGCCTTTATTTTTGAAAGGTGTTTTTCTGAGTATAGAATTCTAGGTTGATGGGATTTTAAAAGTACTTTAAAGATGTTGCTCCACTGTTGTCTACCTTGCATTGCAGGAAGTCTATTGTTATTCTTATTTTGTTCTTCTGCACTTAATTTGTCTTTCTTTTTTCCTTTCTGGATGCTTTCAGGCTTTTCTCTCTATCACTGATGTTAAGCAATCTGCTTCTAATGTTCCCTAGTATAGTTTTATTCATGCTTGGCTCCATTAGGTTTTCTGGACTTATCAGTTTATATTTCTTATCAAATATGGAAAAGTTTTGGCAAACTTTCAAAAAAGTATTCTCCTATTCCCCATTTCCTTTGTCTCTTCAGGGATTCCACTTATATGTCAATTTCTTGATATTTACTACAGGTCATTTATTCTCTGTTCACTTTTTTAGACTTTAAGGAAAACTTCTGTTTTTATTTTAGGAGTTTCTATTGCTATGTTTCTAAGATTACTACAATGTCCAATCTGTTGTTAATCTTATTCACTATAATTTTCATTTAAAGTGTTTCCCATTTCTAAAATTTCCATTTTTATTTTTAATCTTTCCTTTCTCTCCTCTTCATCTGCATGTTTTCCTTAATATTATTGACCATATTTGTAAGATTTATAATAGCTGCTTTGATGTCCTTGTCTGCTCATTCCATCATCTCTATTATTCTTGGGGTGGCTTCTATTGATTTACTTTATTTTTGTAATGAGTCGTATTTTCTTGCAACTTTGCATGTCTGTTAATATTTTTATTGGATGCTGGACATTGTGAACTTCACATTATTTGCTGCTGGATTGTGGTGTATTCATTTAGTGTGGGACTTTGTTCTGGTTGCAGTTAAGTAACTTCAGATCAGTTTGATCTTTTTTAAGGCTTGCTTTTAACTTTGTTAGAACAAAGCCAGAGAAGCCTTTAGTCTAGTGCTAACAGCCCCACTGCTAAGGAGAGCACTTTCTGAGCTCTGTACCCACTGCCTCTTATTATGAGGTCTCTCCCTTCTGACTCATGGGAATGTGATCTATTTTCAGTCCTATGTGAGTTTGGGATTTTCAGCCTTCTCTCTGATTGTTCTTTATCAAACTTTTTTTTTTTTTTTTGCCAGAAATTGAGGGGACCATTCTGTACATTTCTGGTCCTCTCTCTCTTTCTCTCTCCATCTCTCACTCTTTCTCTATAGCTCTCTCTTTCCTTTTCTTGTGGTATCAGTCTCACAAATTTTAACCACTTTACCCTCCCTGAACTTCTCACTCTGGCTTTCTTAACTCAAGACTTCAGGGTTGTTTTTGGTTTTCCTATTCCTATGCTATGGCCTGGAAACTGCCTAGAGGTAATGAACTGCAGTAATCACAGAACTTATTTTTCCTCCTACTTTACAGATCAGACTCCTTCACTCCCCATTGGCCAATGTCTGAACACAGCTGCTTTATATAATCAGTCTGGTTTTCTAGTTGTCACAGCAGAAGGGAATATTTTGTTAATCTTAAGCAGAAGTGAAGTTCTGCTACTATATTTTGGCTGTGCTGTTTCTTTAGTCTTGTTATTGTGGTGATGGTTTTTCTTTTGCATAGTGTATCTCATTACATTCAGATGTGCAATGAAACTGCTTTGTAGTTCCTCTGATCTTACAGTGCTGAGGAGCAGAGCAAGATGGAAGGTCAGAGATTGAATTTTAGTTTAGCCTAGTTTGCATGAATCTCCTTATTTGTAATTTTTTTTTTTTTAGTCTTAAATGCAATTCTTGAGCACAGAATTTTTTTGGATTTTCTTTTTTAAGTTCTTAGAACCCTTGTCTTTCTATGAATTTTTATCCTTTATATATTGGCATAGTTGATATACTTATCATACTCTGTTGTTAATATTGTTTTCTGTTTTTAGGGCTCCTCCCTTGCTATAGCTATCTTAAAATTTTTTATTATTGTCAGTTTTTTACTGGTTGTGATTTGTAAAGCATACATCATACTCTTTCCCAAGGATCCATGGGGTATTGAGTTTTTATTCATAACTAAGAAATTCTGTTGTTAAATAAGTTTGGGAAATTCAGGGTTAAATAAAGTTAAGAATGATTCTTACTGTAGTTCTTAAAACTTTTAGTATGTCCTAATATTTGGGTATGTTAACATTCAAAAGTAGAATACAGGATATGCCACAGTTATTTGACCTTTTTCAATAACCTTTAGTGTAACAATTGTTATATAAAAGCTATTTGAGGAATGTTATGCTAGTGATTATCCAATAGTTAAAATTTTGCACCTATATTTAGGTAAATATTAAGAAATTAAAAGTATCTCTTGTTATCTGTGCTAAATATTCTTTATTTGATCCCCATGTGCACTTTTCATTTGTCTCCATACTGCTCAAGGACTCAGAGGTTATCTTCTATGGCCTTGTACCTGGTTCCCTCATCCTCAGCCTCTTAGTTGGGTCCATTCATATAACAAAATGCTCTTGCAGAGATGGGAGGCTGTGAGGAGAGAGTCCAAGGTTTTCACTCTCCTAGTTCCCTTCCTGCAAGGCTAAGATTGGCAGGGCTATGCTCTTGCCTTGAGGAAGAAGCTCCAGATGGGAAGTCAATTCTACAGCTACTGCTATAGCTACAGCCCTCTCTAAGTTCTGGTAATGATTCCTTTTCCTTACTTCTCAAGGCTAGGAGTTGGTAACAGTTACTTGCTGTTACCACTGCCAGGGTGTTTCTCTATTTCTTACTGGTTCTACATAACCCTGCGTGAGGGTTATGATAAATTGTTTTTTCATTAAACTCTCTTCAGTTACATCATTTGAGTGACTTATCTGTTTCCTCTCAGTTCCCTGATTTACATAATGTCCATTGTATGTAATATTGAAATTAACTCACACTATCTCATCCCCTGTTTCCCTTCAACCTCAATTTTTGTTAGCTAATGTGGAATTTAGATGTAATATCATAATTATAATTGTTGTTGTTATCACTTAGCTTATGTTGAGCATTCTGTCTGTAGGAAATACCAATGACATTTGCATTCCATTCTTCAGTCATATTTACTAATAATATTTAGAATAACTTTTGTTTAAATGGTTTTAAGACTCACTTTTAATGCTTTTATATTAGTACTTTGATGTTCTTGAATACTTTACTCTGGTTAATCACTCTGTTACCTAGAGTAGTTGTCAAAGAGAATGTATGAGTTGTATATTTTAAAAGTCATTGCAGAGCTTAAAATATCTTTTTGTTCCCTTCTCAGAACAATGATTTGGCTTGGTATAGAATTCCTAAATTGTCATCCCTTCAAATTTTTTAGATGTTGTTTCCAATATCTACTATATTTTAAGATCATGGAGAAGTAGTTTGGGGCCAATCCAATATTTTTTTCTTTCTGAGGCCCAGTATAACCAGCCTTCTTTCCATTGTTGCCAGCCAAAATTTCTGGAAAGAGTTCCTGTATTTGAGAAAACTCCCCTTTTTTCCCCTCCTTCCACTTCTCTCTCTCTCTCTCTCTCTCTCTCTCTCTCTCTCTCTCTCTCACACACACACACACACACACACACACACACACACCTTCTGTCCAATCTTCTATTTCCATTCTTGTGATGGTTGATTTTGTGCATCAAACTGACCTGGTCATAGGGTGCCAGGATAAGTGGTCAAACATCATTCTTGGTGTTTCTGTGAGGATGTTTCTGGATGAAATTAACATTTGGGTCAGTAGACTGAGTAAAGCAGACTGCTTTCCCTGATGGGGATGGGCCTCATCCAGCCAGTTAGGGGCCTGAATAGAGCAAATAGGCTAAGGGGGAGTTCCTGCTGCCTTCAGCTAGAACATCAGTTTTGTCCTGCCTTCAGACCTGAACAGAAGTATTGGCTCTTCTTGGGTCTCAAGCCTACCAGCTAGTGGAGTGGAACTTATATCATTGGCTCTCCTGGGTCTCCAGCTTGATGACTGCAGATCTTGGGACTTCTCTGCTCCAGTGGTTGCATGAGGCAATTTCTTATAGTAAATCTGTAGATTATAGATAGATAGATTCTTGAGAACTCTGACTAGTGTAATCCTCTTAAGAGCTTTTACATTTTTTAATTGAGTGGGAGAGACTTTCACAGAATATTCATATTTTTAGAGGGATCTACAAAGACCAGAATTAGGACCCTGGAACATAGCATTAAGCAAACAAACAAACAAAAATAATGGCAGTTCTGTTTTTACCTCCATGTGAGTGTTGCAGCTGAATGTAGACTTTCAAGGCATCTTCCTGCATATGTTACAGCACGTGAGTGTATTAGAGGGCTATGAGCCCACAAACTCATATTTTAACCCCCTCCTGCCATTCAGCTTGTGACACGCAGCAGTCAGCTTGAGATAGCACCCAAAGTTCCATGGCTCTTCGTTTACAACGTGGCTGTCACATGTCACCTAGCACTGCAGTTCTCTCTCCCACATTTTGCATAATAAGTTTCTATTTTGTCATGTTCTCGCACACATGGTGCTTGGAAACTCTTCTGCAAAACAGAAAATGTTTTTTACTTCAGATGAGTAGCATGATTTTACGTTGTGCTCAGACTGTTGGGTAAATGAAGTCAATTACTCACATATCTGTCAGATAAAGAGAAAGTCGCATGGATGAGTCGAACTGTTTTTAGATCCAGAGACCACCCATTTGCCCCCATCCCCCTGAGAATAGCAGCAATCCATATCATGGCCCTGAGAGCTGATGTTTGCTTTCAGATTTGTAACTTACAGAATCCACTGCATAGGTTTCTGTGATAGCACCTAAATGTTTCCTCCCTTTTAATACATTCTGCATTCTACCAGCCACTTCCTGATTAAACTTCTGAAAGCACCATTTCCTATTTAGCCTGGAGACCCAATTTATCATTGACTGGCTACCCCATCTAGTACCATTACCTCTTGTCTGAGCCTCACCTTCCTGAACAGTAACAATAGGATAGCAATGCTGTATCTTTCCTGAAGGATTGTTAGGGTCACTCACCGAGAGATTGTCTGTGAAGGGCTTAGTAAATTATAAAGTTTCAGCAGGTACTCATTATCTCTCAAAAAGTCTTTCTATGGCTTCTCATTACCTCAAGTTCAAACTCTACCATGGAATTTAAACAACTCTAAGACCAAAACCCATCCCAATACTTTTTTGTTGTTTTTACTTTCATTATTCCCAGATATGAACTTTCTTTTCCAGCTAGATGTCTACCCGAGTTCTCACTGGGTCTGCCTAATGTAGAATAACAGGGTCCAGAGAGATTCAAGACATTGAGCAAATGTGGCAGGAACACTAGATGAGTTGGCAAAGCTTAGATTTAAAAAAATTACATATATATAATTATATATATATTTTTAATTTTAACAATATATAAATAATTTTATCGAACCAAAAATAGTTGAGAACACTAACTAAGCATTCTTATATTGGTGAAAACTACCAGGGTTTGATTCTAGTTATGATATTTTCCAAGTGTGTGACCATAAGATGCTCACTTTAATTTTTTAAGATTTCCTTTCTTTTCCTTAAAAATTCTGAACCTTACCAGGTTGTTTAAAGGAGCCAATGAGGCTATGTGTCTTAAGAAGGAAGGAAGAAGGAAAGAAGGAAAGGAAAGGAAAGGAAAGGAGAGGGGGAAAGAGAGAAAGAGAAAGTAAAGGAAGAAAGAAAGAAAGAGAGAGAGAAAGAAAGTTACAAAATGTTAAATTATTCAAATGTTGGTTTGCCATTAATGGATTATTTTTCAGAACTGGTGACTTCATAGCACTTGGCAGACACCTGCAGAGTAGTTCTTTTGATCAACAGATCTTTGTATAATCCCTGTGGTAGGTAACTTCGTTATTCTTTTAATAGGTCTGTCCTCAATCTCCATAAAGAGTGCCCCTTAAAGGGTAGAAGGAAAACAGTTAAATAATCTACAACTACTAATTTTCCCTAAATTTAGAGAAGCAGATATTATTTGTGTAGGCAGTTACCTTTCCTCAGATTACTCAATGGGCAATTCAAACTTCTTTCCATCTACAATCAGCTTTTGATTATTCAGGGACTGTTCACTTAATTTGGGGCTCTGTTTTTCTTCCTCTTCCTGCCCACTGCTTCCTTCTCAATTATCCCCTACCTATTAGTACACCTCTCCATGCAAGAACCAGGAAAGAAACCATTGATTAACTCAAATAAGTCAATATAAGTACTTTCAACAACTTAAGCTGGTGAAAGAGCAAGTCAAATGAATGTGGTTTATGAGCACTCTGTGAACTTCACTCATCCACAACCATGATCATCCCTTCCCCTTTAACATAACCACAAAAAACTAGAAGTGGAGCCTATCTCATATAAATTCAGCTTCTTTGGCAAAGAGCCACAGTGTGTAGGATTGGTCTTTTGTTCTTTCCCCCCTTTTACATGTAACTAAACACTACTCAACTACTTAGAACTTTTTGGACCTTCATGCCATCAGGCCAGGGAACAGCAGTCACCCAGAGTTGTTCTGTTTTCATAACAGAAGAAGCGAGCAGGACAGAAGGAAAAAAGTGAGTTACCTTTAGCCAAATCCTAATACAGATAATGTATTATAGATTCCTGAGTTGCATTCAGTAAACACACTTCCAAGACACATTCACTCCTTTGAAAACAAGCTGCCTAAACATCTGTGGGGAGGCAAAGGAAACATGAGGAACGAACCCAGGGATGAATATTTCAGCAGAAACGTGGGAAGAAGTACACTGCAACTTGCAAACAGCCTTCTGTACCACATGCCATAAATTAACACAATATAAATTTATACATATTTATACCACATAGGCTCTAACTATATAAATCCTCAATACTCAGACTTGTGGGGTAGGTGTAAGAGAACAGCCCATATGTTTATTCATGTCCTGTGGAACTCTAGGGAACTCAGTGATTTTATACATACACACACACACTCTCACACACCCTCACATACACTCACAACCCTCACACGCAGACAGACTGTATAGCTAAAGGTGATTCTAAATGTTGAAATCAAATTTATACCTAAGGACAAAACTCTATGTTAGAAAATGTATCTTTCAAAGATACAGTCAAAGAAAAATTTAACTCTATTTAACTGGGCATTTACCCAGTTGCCTTACGTATTCCAAAACTTCGATAACTAGCTACTGTTGTATACATAAAATTTGTGCGGAGTAAAGTTTTTACTGATGGAAAAGATGACTTAAATGACTTTTCTCTAAATTTTCTATTGTATGAAAGAAAGCAGAATTAAAATATAAGATTTTATAATTTCTACTAGGAAGCTCCTTAGTTGATGAGAGACACTGATATCTGGAGAGTATGGGTGTTGCCCACTGAAATCAGAGCCAAAATAGCCGGGTTTGGGTCCTGGCTCTGCCATTTGCTGGTGTATTTGCCTCTGACAAGTCCCTTAACCCATCAGAGACCCATATTATTGGCAAGACACTAACATATACCCCTGAGTGCCTCAAAACATGACAAGAATCAATGACATAGTGAAAGTCCCTGGCAACTGTAATATTTTTGCATGTACTGTCAAGTCATTGTTATGGGTTCTTTCATAATGTGCTGCTAAGCAAACAAAATGCATTCAGTTTCTTTTACAGCTTTCTTGGAAGAAATCTATAGCTGAATCACTGTTGACACTGTTTCAGAAGCATGCCATCCACAATGGTCAGAGAAGCACAGTGCAGTTCCAATTGCCAACATGATTTGGCATATGTGGCAGGAGGCAGGGGTTGTCAATGTGTCTTGGACTTTTCCCAATACCCAGTGGGCATTTATTAAATATAGAATTACAGTAAGTATTTTAGAGGGAAATAGCTGTCTGATACAAACAAGACAGCAATTTCCCCACTTGTCACTACTTAAAGGTGTGGCAGATTTAAAGTGAGCAGAGCCTTTGTGTCCTGACAGATACCAAAGAGTCACAATAAAATAGAATTAAATTCCTCATAGTCAAAGTAACAACTGCTATACAATGAAGACTAGAAGCTTTCTCTCTGATTTGTTTTACACTGACAGTAAGAATATTATTCTTTTTAAATAATATTTTGTCTCTATTTTAGAATGACTCAGTTCCTTCCCTTTGTATATAAAATTATGTTAGTAATACATCAGTTGAGGTCCAGACAGGAGAAACCCTTTCTTCTGCTACCTGCACACATTCTCACAGGCATGGAAAAGGGCTACACATCGCAGAGATGCCCTTAGACTCCATGTAATAACTAAGACATCAGTCAAGGACTGCTAGAATAGTTGAGTGATGCTGTGTCCATAATGACATATTTGTCCACATTATCACTGTCAACATTGCCACCATGCATACCAGAGCATTGAGGGGCAGAGAAGAATCACCCAGTCTCAGGCTTAGTGAAACTACTGGTAATAGCTAGGGCCTCCTTCTGAAGGACAGGGCTTGATATGTTTAAGAAACAAGAAGAGCACCTAAAGGACACACAGGAGCACTGTCTTAGAGCAAACTTCACCAGCCTCATCCCTAGTAGTGGAGGAAGGACCATGTATGAAGGAACAAAAATATTTTAAGAATCCTCTTTATTACCCTTTTTCTTTTCCTCTATTCACAGCCTGTTGGGGGTTGAGGTGTGAAGTTGGGAATGCCCAAACAAGGGTAACATTTTTGCCCTGCCCAGGTAGCTCAGTTGGTTAGAGTCGTCCTGATACACGAAGGTTGTGAGTTGGCTACCTGGTCAGGGCACATACAAGAAGCAACCAATGAATGTATAAATAAGTGGAACAACAAACTGATATCTCTCTTACTCTCTCTCTCTCTCTCTCTCTCTCTCTCTCTCTCTCTCAAGTCAATACATAAAAATTTTAAGAAGTAACATTTAAAAGTTTGAGATCATAGATTTTTTTGCTAATCTGATAAACCTATGGATTCCTTTTTCATAAAAATGTGTGTGACACCAAACTGCGCATACAATTTTGGAAGCCCAGTTGCCACTTATAACCCAACTTAAGAACTCTGCTCTGAAGGATCAAGGGAAAAACAGCAGAGAGCAATGACTTATTAGGTTTATTCTTTCTATAGAACTAAAATAGGAAAGGAGTGTGTATTAGTTTCCTATTGCTACTATAACAAATTATCACAAACTTAGTGCCTTAAAACAACACAAAATAATTACCGTACAAGTCTGCAGATGGGATGCCTACAATGGTTCCTGCTGGAGGTTCTAGAGGAGAATTCATTTCCTTGACGGTTTCAGCTTTCGCAGGCTGCTTAAGTTCTTTGAGTCACAACCTCACTTCACTCCTACCTCTGCTTTCATCATTATGTCACCTCTGAGCTGGACCCCTTCTACTCCTTCTCATAAGGACCCTGGGATTACAGTGGACCCACTAGATAATACAAAATAATCTCATCTCAAGATCCTTAACTGAATAACATCTGCAAAGTTTCTTTAATCGTGCAAAGTAACGTACTAAAAGGTTCCATGCTTTAGGAGGTGGACATCTTCGGAGGCCATTATTTAGCCTACCACAGGGTACTTGAAGAGTTTCGCTTTACACCGAACCACTTGTTAGAATAGACAGGGGTTCAAGGCAGAAGAGTAGGCGGAAATTGAAAGTGGGCATTTAATTGTGATGTCCTTCAAGTTTTTACCCTCAGGAAGATTACTGAAAAGGGGCCAAATCTGGATAATGGGAAGAACTTATTGTACTGCAGTGCTTGAGAAAGCATGATTCTCTTTCAAGCCATGGCTCACTATATCTTGAATGGAACTATGCAAACTTAATTATTGATAATTTTAAATGATAACAGCACACACAAAAAAGAGAAAACTGGGAAGATGGTCAAGCTAATTGAGATTGTGTGCTTAGTCAAAATAACTTACTTCACTCTCCCCTCAATTTTCTCGACCTTTGAAAGTCATATATTTTTAAATTTCTAAACTACCTTGGTAATCTCTTTAACTATCCCTATCATTTTGTCTAAATAGCTAGGATCACATACAAGCTAGGATCTGAACATATAGAAAAAGAAAAGAACATGAGCTATGATATGTTAGGTCTTTACAATTACCTGGAGAAACTTTTGCAGATTTCATATAACACTTAGTGCTATTCTTAGTAAAGTTCACACTTGGTATACTCAATTTCAATATGAACTCAATATTTGAAGAAAAGGAAATTAAATCAGCATTTGGGTAGTTGTTTTCTTTTCTGATTTACACCAGACTGGTGTGTCTGGATCCTGTGATCAAGAAAGAATGTTATTATCCTGGTTTTTGTCTGTGACCTGTCAGAGCGGACGGTTGGGTTTGAGCTGAAAGGCAGCACATATGCTTCTGAAATGCTTCATTGTAGCAACACAGGAACATTAAATAAGCTTCACGTTGAAAATGTTGTCAGTTCTCTTCTTAAGTCCCTTAGTGTTAAAACTGGGCAAAAAATAGATGGTTGAGCAAAGGCTCATTTCTTCGATGTTCTCAGAAGCCTGCTCCCCATTCTTGGCTGAGCTGTACTGCCGACTTTGTGCTGAGGCTGGTGAGCAGAGAAATGCCATACAATCTCCCACAGTGAAAATCAGTTGTCGGCTTTGCATCTTCTGGAGCATTATACTAAAATATTGTCGATCTGGTTCTTTTTGCTTTAAATGGGAAACCCTTCACGGAAGTTTTGTGTACTCTAAACAAGATCTCAGGAAGATCAGATAATTGGATATGCACGAATGGAAGGAAAAAGAGAGAGAGAGACAGGCTAATGCAGATTAGAAATTATTCAGCTGAGACTTTCATTTGCTGAGGCACATAATATAAAAATGCCACTCTCTCAACTGCCATTTTATTGTGATTTCTCAAAAGCTTTGGAGAAATTTTATTTTAAAAACAAAACCATTTAACTCTCAAGAAGTCAGGTTGAGAAACAAAATTTAATACGTGTTTCCCACAAATATTTGTCTACACTATTTACATGCTTCAAAAGTAACATTTAAGCAACAGTGGATATCATTATCACTGATTTTATTTGGTTAATCAAGGAATAATTGATTTTTAAAGGGGCCTTTGAAAAGCAACTAGAAAATGTTTAGATAGACAATTTAATGATCTAAGGGAGACAATATATAGTGAGGATGCTGTGATAACAACAAGACTGTCATGAAATGCCGTATATGCCAAGAATGTTAATCTTGACATATACAAATATGTCAAGAATGTTAGTTCTTAGCATGTTGCTTTCTATATTGGTTGGCATTCTCCAGAAAAATAGAACCAATAGGAGATAGATGATAAATGATAGATAGATAGAAAAGAATTAGCTCATGGAAGCTGACAAGCCCCAATATCTGCAGTCAGCAAGCTGGCAATCCAGGAAAACCAACAATGTAGTTCTAGTTTGAATCTGAAAGCCTGAGAACCAGAAGAATGGATAATATAATTCCAGTATAAAGATTGGTATGTTCAAGACCCAGGAAAGCTGATATTTTCAGCAAGAAGAAAAAAATGTCTCTGCCCAAAGCAAGGTAGGCAGGAGGAATTCTTCTTACTCGAGGAAGTGTCAGCTTTGTTGTTCTATTCAGGCCTTCAACTGATTGGATGAGGCCCACCCACATTAGGTAGGGCAATCTGCTCTACTTGTTCTCTGATTAAACTGTTAATCACATCCACAAAATTGCTCACAGACATACACAGAATAATTTTTGACCAAATATCTGGGTGCCCTGTGGTGCCATCCAGTTGACACATAAAATGAACCATCTTGTCATAACCATCACTCATCCACCCATCATCTGTTCATCCATCCATTTGCTCAATTTGCATTGCAAGTTGTAGTGTGTGCCAAGTTCTGGGCTGGAGCTAAGGACACGATAACAAATAAGATAGGGTTCTGCTTTTGTCAATGACAGCACCAAGAGCTCCATGGATCTGCTTCCCTGGGGAAACTGTTCAAAATTATTTTAAAATAGCAAAACAAAACTAATCCTCCGCCATATAAATTTTCTGTAAATGGTTCTAAGGATGTACAACAAATCAAGAATTATTTATTTCAGAAAATTCCTTATTCGGGTACTGGGTCCCTGATTACCTTGTACCAACTTGTATTATCATAGATCTCTGCCAAATGAGGCAAGCTAAAAAGACTTGAGACTATAGGTTCCTGTCCTCTCCACTGAGCATTCAACTCCAAAAATGAGAGAGGTGTCAGCCAGGGAAAAGCACACCATTGTCCCCAGAGATTTTTACCAGAAGGAGAAACAGACCATAAATCAGAGAGCACAAAATCTCTTGCTAAAGGGACCGACTTTATTTGCAACAGAGTGTGTAGAAGTCTAAGTCTAAGAACTCTCTCAAAAACAAAGTATTCGCGGTGGAATACAGTTGGGAGGAGATTGGTCGTTTCATTAGGGATACAGGATAGACTCCAGGCCAGCTAGTTTACTAGAGAGAACCAGGGAAAGATCCCTGAAAATTAGTAGAGTTTAACAGTTGGGTGTGGCTAGCGAAAGAGGTAACTAAAGAAAGCCTGGCTACTCTGTCAAAACCACTGACATTTCTGGATGACTGTGGGCTTATCCAAGGATGCACCCTGTTAAGAACAAAATCAGGATCTTAACACTAGGAGAAGGAGAGAACAGACTTCACTAAAATAGTCCAGCAGTCACTAAATAAATAGATGAGAAATCATAAGCTTGGGAGATGAGCGGGGCAATATACAGAGTTGCTACAATATACTATCTAAAATGTACAGTTTCCAAAAAAAAATGAGACATGTAAAGAAACAAGAAAAGTATAAAAATAAACAGGCAACAGAAATTGCCTATGAGAACAACAAGATGTTAGATTTAACAAACACTTCAGAGTAACCATTATAAATATGTTCAAAGAACTAAAGGAAACCATAATTGAGGAAGTAAAAGGAGGTATGATGACAATGTAACATCAAAGAATATTAGCAAAGAGGTAGAAATAACAGAAAAGAACCAAACAGAAATCATGGAAATTGAAAAGTATGATAACTAAAGTAAAAACTTTACTAGAGGGACTCAAGAATAGATTTGAACTGTCAGAAGAAAGAATTTGCAAACTTTGAGATAAATCAATAGTCAGTATTCAATTCAAAGATCAGAGAAGAAAAAAATGGAAGGAAAATTATCAGAGCCCCTAAAAATATGGGACACCGCTAAGTGCACCAATATATATGCAATAAGAATACTTTAGAGAGATAAGGGGAAAAGAGGAGAAAGACAAAGTGTTCAAAGAAATAATGGTCCAAAACGCCTCAGATTTATTGAAAAGTATTTTGTGTCACATCCAGGAAGCTCAAATGAACTCCAGGTAGCCTAAATGCAAAGAAATTCACAGATGCATTACAGTAAAAGTGCTGAAAATCAAAGACAAGGAAAACTCTTGAAAACAGCAAGAGAAAAATGGCTATCACTAAAAGGGAAACTTAATAAGATTAAAAACTAACTTCTCATCAGAAAAATGAGACCAGAGGTAGTGAGATACATATTCAAAGTGCTCAAAGAAAAAAGGTCAACCAAGAATTTAATACTCTGCAAAGCTATCTTTCAAAATTTAATGTGAAATATGAAATTCCCAGATAAACAAAAGCAGAAAAATTTTTGCTAGAATATAAAATATTAGACAAAAATTCATTATTTTTTAATACTGAATAAGAAATACTGAATTTTTATACTGAAATCAAGTAATCCTAGATGATAATTTGAATCACACAAATGAACATCAGTAAAGGCAATTATGTCATTATAAAAGGCAATTTAAATGTAATTGTCTTCTCTCTACTAATTTAGAAAGCAATTTTGGCTTATACATAGTATGTATTTAATGTGTTATTGGCCCAATAACGTATAGAAACTTAATATCCTTGCCAATAAAAGCAAATTCCAATAAAACTGACTAAATAAGAAATAGATCATCTGAATAGACCTACAAAAACTAAGGTAATTTAAATTAGTAATTAAAAAACTACTTACAAAAATAAGTCCAGGCTTAGAGGGCTTCATTGCTGAATTCTACACATTCTTAAGGTAAACAAAGTAGATGGTGGTGATGGTGCACATAATCCATGAATATACTAAAAACCATTGAATTGTACTTTTAGAGTTGCTATGCTAGAAATCAGCACGGGATGCTCTGGGAGCTGATGAGAAAGTTAGAAAAAGCTGTGTGGAAGACAGGGTACTTGAGCTGGACGCTAAAATATAGGTAAAATTTGCCCTGCTAAGAGAGAGAGAGAGAGAGAGAGAGAGAGAGAGAGAGAGAGAGAGAGAGAGAGAGAGAGAGAGAGCATAAATAATGTAAAAAGAAGAAACAGCATGTTAACACCAAAAAAGACAACATTAGAAGATTTGGGGGAAAGTAGTGAAAATGGAAGTTTGGATTTCTGAGCATGGCAGTATTGGGATCGGAAAGTTTGGGAAAGTCCGGAATAAAAACATGATGTGATGCATATGGATGTCACACTGTAGGTTAGTAGCATTCTAGGATACCTCAAATGCAATACACAAGTGTGTTTTAACCAAAAATATATGCTATTATAGAAGAAATATCAAACTGACCAGGTCATGTGAAATGGCACAGAGCCTTGCATAATTGGCTGCAATGAGTTAAGAGGTATAGCTCTTAGTTATTCTATATATATCTTAAATTCATAAGTGAGCCATCCTCTTCCACCACTCCCCTCCAGAAATCCTTTTCCTGCTTGTCCTATCTCACCTGGTAGCCCTAAGTCAGAAAGGTAGGAATTAATTTAGGTAAAAAAAAAAAGAGTTAAGAAGTATAGCATAACATTAAGCTGCTACAAAAAAATTGCACATTTACTGAAACATGCAAAACTTGTCCCATCGATTGAACAGAGAACATGGCCAAATAGCAAATTTTCAAGTTAAGTGTGCTTCCAAAAAACAGTATTTTAAAATAAGCTATGAAGCACATGAGGGCTGAGATACTGCTTTCAGTTATGGGGTTTATTAGAATAATTAAAGCTAACTACAACAACAGAAAAATCTCTTTCTCAGAGACTGAATACTGCTTACATAAAGTCTGATATAATTTCCTCTTGAAGCCATGTCATCTGCAGTGCGTATCTTCTAATAAAAGAGAGGAATAGATGAGAAATCGAGCCTTAGCCCAGAAGTTTCATTTATCACTTCTGTTCCCAGTCTATTGGCCAGAACTCGTCACGTGGCCCCAATCAAATTCAAAGGAGGCTGGAAACAGGAAGAGCACATGGAATATTCGGTGAGCATTAACTAACCCAGTTACATGTGTGCAATAAGAAACCTTTGCCTGGGACTGGCGGTAAGTCAGTAACATTGTGGGAGTGTGTGACTAGGTGGTGATAAAAGGAAGATAAAACTAAGAGAGGAAGGAAGAAAAACCAAAATAACTGGCTGACAATTTTAGCTATAAATGTCCATCTCAGAAATTATTTAAGGGAGGGGAATGGTCTGCCTGTAGTATTGGGAATGAGTCAGCACTGGGACCCGGTCGGCTGCTCCCCCAGTTCTCCTCTCAAAGCCACCACACCAAATTCTCCCCAAGAGTCTCTGGTCCTTTCTGCCTTCCCTCTGCTTGAGCCCAGGGAACTTTCTTTACCCCAGGCTTCAAGCAACAAATAGAAGGAGTAAAACAGGCATAGAAAATGAGAATTTCCAAACACCACTTCAAAAAGTGAAATTGATCAGTTTAAACTACAAGGATAATGACATACTAACTTCTTAGAAAAGAAAAAGGATGCATCTTACTACGTCAGTTATGAAGAACAGGAGTCAATAAAGACCTAAAGAAATACAGTGCGGCTGTGTTACAAACAGGAAGCTCACATCTATTTGGGGCCTTTGCCTGATTATATGAAAAAGTTGTCAGATGGTGTCCTAGATAATAGAAACATGAAGGCTATTGCTAGACAACTGCAGAACCCAACGCTGGCAGACACATCTCTAACGGAAGACTCCCAGTACTATTGAGTAAGAACGGTGAAAGTGGACATGTTGGTCTTGTTCCTGATTTAAGGAGAGGACTTGTGGTTTTGCCCATTGTGTATGATGTTGACAATAGGTTTTTTGTAAATGACTTTTATTATGTTGAGGTGTGCTCCCTCTATTTCCACTTTGCTGAGTGTTTTTGTCATAGATGGGTGCTGGGTTTTTTTTAAAGGCTTTTTCTGAATCTTTTGATAGGATCATGTAATTTTTATCTTTCATTTTGTTTATGTGACGTATCACATTTATTGATTTGCAAATGTGGTACCGTCCTTGCATCCCTGGAATAAATCCCAGGTGATCATGGTGTATAATTTTTATTTTTTAATGCATTGCTGGATCTGGTTTGCTAATATTTTGTTGAGGATTTTAGCATCTATGTTCATCAGAGATATTGGCCTGTAATTTTCTTTCTTCATTGTGTCTTTACCTGGAGTAAATTAAATAGATAAATAAATAAATAGACCCTTAGCGCAAATATTTCAAATGGCTGAAACAAAGAACCCATGCTGGACACAGACCCCAGGCCAGGTCCTCAGTACCTTCCAGAGAGGTGACTCCTGTTAGCAATTTAATGTGTATTTTCCACACCTTTTATGTTCAATTCAATTATATTGTAAGTAATTATATGTGTATATATTTACTTAAAATTTATTCTATATGCATTTTAATGGTATTGCTTTTGTCTGCTTAACAATGTCTTAGATTTTTAGATAAAATATGATTTTTAAAAATTATAATTGCAAGCTTTGTAAAATAACAAAATTCAGCTACCTTTTGAGTATGGGTTGTATTAATACTAGACATGCAGGTGACATAAATTATAATATAAAAACTAACAAAATCATTTCCACTTCATGTTGAAGATTTCTAACTCAATTTTGTGTTTTAATTCATGTTTCTTTAAATAGTTTTTTTCTCTTTTACACTGGGAAAGATGAGACCATTTATCAGTTTTTCCTAAGTTCATAACAATATATTAACTTGAAAATATATCTTTAATAAATGCTTTAAAATAATATTAATTTCATGTTTCTTTTTATAACAGTGACACATGTTCACTGTAACAAATCAGAGACAGGATACTACATGATATCACTTATATGTGGAATCTAAAGAATAAAATTAAAATAGAAATGGACATGGATGCAGAGAACAGACTGATGAATGCCAGAAGGGAGAGGTGTTGGGGGTCTGGGAGAAAAAATGTGATGGGATTGAGTATTAATTGGTGGTTACAATATAAGCATGGTGATATAGGGTGGAGCGTGGGGAATATGGTCAATAATACTGTAATGCCTATGTGGGGTGCCAGGTGAGTACTTGAATTATCAGAGGGAAAACTTTGTAACCTATATGAATATCTATTCACAGTGCTATATACTTGAAACTAATGCAAAATAGTGTTGAATCCAAACTGTAATTAAAAAGAAAATAATGATAATAAAGGTATAAAAACGTAATGAAAAAAATTATTCAAGCCATTTAATTTCTCCCTCTAAGTCTACTGGAGAGTGGGCTGGGTAAAATAAAGCAATAAAAGTATGAAAGGATAGAGACATTTTGTTTGTGACAACCCAGTAGGGAAGATAGAAACTCCTAATGAAATGAAGGTGAAATTTACTGACCCATACTCCTCTTGATTTTTACTCTAGGAAATATCTAAATGAATAAACAAATAAGTGCACTACATTTAAATATATGTACATCCTTTCTGTCCCACAATTCACCATGATTGCCCAGAGCCAAGGGTTATCATTATAGACTCATAGTACAGAAGTGTTGGATGACCACTGTGACTCTTAATAACTAATACAAAATGACTCTTTTGAGGACACTGGACCGTTGCATCCTCCTACAGGGCTTCTGCAGGTCATCCCACTGCCCACATTTCCTCCTTTCCCCTCAGAAAGCACAGTACAATACATCAAAACTTGCAACAATAACAGCATTGGAAAGCCAGGCTGGGAAAGAGAGAAAGAAAAAGGACGATCGCTGCCTATTCTGCTTCCTTTCAGAGCACAGGGTGCCGCTCATAATTCAGCAGGAGCAAAAATTGTCCTCAGGTCATTATCTCTGCCCAGCCAGTGTCTAATGCTTAATAAATAGTTAACATCTTGTTTTCTGTGGCTTCAGTAAGACCCACGTGAACCTAGGGGTTTATCTTCCTGATCATAGACCTGTAACATGTCATGGTAATGCACTTTTACTTGAGCTTAACTGAAAATTTAGTCTCCTTTGAAATCTTTAAAACACTCCAGCAATGGGAATGGAATTATTAGCTAGAATTCAGAACAGTTCTCTTTCTACCCAATGGATTATATGAGAGGCTGTCAATAGTGACAAGTAGATATATGGCCCACTGGACTCTTTATGCAACTGGGACAAATACTTTATAAATCTTAATATGAAGGAGTATCTCCCTATTTATGGTCTTGCAATTACATTTTCCCCATAAGTCTGTGTCTCTCAAGAAATAGGATGTGTCTTATGCCATTTTGCATCTCCAGTGTCTGACACTGTCAGAAGCACAGAGCAGATTTCACCTCTGATCCTGGCTTGTCAGATGCACAGTAAATTTTGTTGAATGAATGAATGAATGAATGAATGGAGTCAGAGGTCAAAAGTCCATGTGTAGTCCCTGTACTCCAGGAGATTAAAATTTTGTCAATGAAACAGAACTACCACACAAATCATGAGACAATAATATAGGAAAGTATAAGGTCCTGGCTGCTGTGGCTCAGTGGATTGAGCGTCGGCCTGCGAGCCAAGTGTCACTGGTTCGATTCCCAGTCAGGGCACATGACTAGGTTGCACGTCAGGTCCCCAGTTGGGGGCACAAGTGAGAGGCAACCACACAGTGAAAAAAGAAATATATATATATATAGGAAAGTATAAATAACTCTATATGACATAGTTACTTAATATTAAAATGTGAAAAGAAATTCATGGAAGGGAGAGATGACTGTGGGCTGGAATGAGTGAGGGAAATTGTATAGGTGATATGAAATGTAACCAGAACATGGGTAGTGTCTGGGGAAAAAGAAGGGTGAGCTAGCTACTAGGTAAAGAAATAGCATCACCAGGGGAGTATCAGAAGAAAGGTGATAAAAAGTTGCATGAGGAAAGTAAGAAGGTACAGCAATAGTGAGAAATAGGGTTAAAGGTAAAGTTGGAGCAAACTATGGAAGGACCTTTGGAGTTTATTACAGAAAAGAGGAACACTTGAAACTGTGAAACATGAAAAAGATAGAACTAAAGTTAATTATTAAAGGTCTTTGAAGAAGAGGAGCAGGCAGTTGGCTCCTCGCTATATCTCTAACACCATCAACAACCATTCCTTAACTACTATATTATTATCCAATACATGTAAGTGCCTGCACACATTGTATTACTTCCCAGCTCCATGTCATTGCTAAAACTATCCCCTGTCTGGAAGGCCCTTCTTTCCCTCTCCACCTCCACCCACACACTCCCAAGCATTCCTGCGTGTTCCTCGCTTACTTATCTGTCCAGACTCTGCTCATTCATCCATTTGTTAACCCAGCTAACAGTTTTTAACTCACTGTCTACTGGGTATCAAATACTCTTCCATGAATTGAGATTAATAAGTAAGATGATGGGGGGGGGTGTAGATTAATGGCAAGGAGCTGTCATAGAGTTTGCACAAATGCACTAGCATATCTTCAAATGTCTCTTTCCTATTTTTTTTTTCTAGGCATATAACTAGACTACACTTCTCAGCTTATTTTTGCATGCAGGTCTGGTCACTCTTGCCAATGGAATATGAGTGGAAGTGATATGTCCCATTTCTGGATCAAAGTTTATAAGATGTGGGTATGTCTCCTCCATTCTGCCAGCTTGGTATAGGTAACAAGTCCCAGGTGGATAGCCACAAGATGGATCTTTGAATTTGTGCCTCATGAGAGCCACTTTCCCTGACTGGGTAACTCAGTTGGTTAGAGCATCATCCCGATACACCAAGATAGCAGGTTCAATCCCTGGTCAGGGCACGTACAAGAATCAACCAATGAATACATTAATAAGTGAAATAACAAACTGATCTCACTCTCTCTCTCTCCCCCTTCTTCTCTCTAAAAATAGGAGAGAACCACCTGCCAACTAAGAACACACATCTTGGACTATTCCATGAATGACAAATAAGCTTCACTGTACTTAAGCCACTATATATATTGGGTTTTATCTGTGACCATAGCCTAACCTATCTGATCTAACACAGAACACTTGAGCTTGAATGGTCAGAGAAGGCCTCTCTGAGGAGGTAGCGCTGGCTGTGAATAAAGAATGAAAAGGAACCTGCCAAGCCAATAGCAGGAGCACTCCTGGCAGAGCAGACAGCAAGAGTAAGGTTCTGAGCCAAGAAAGAGCAAAGCATGTTAGAAAAGCAAAAGAAAAAAGAAAGAAAGAAAAGAATCCAGAGAGACTAGAGCATAGTGAAGAGGAGAAAAGTGGAATTTGATGAGGTTGAGGAAGTAGGCAGGAGCCAGCTCACTCTCAGCCATCATCTCCTCCCGGAAGCCTCCATCCCAAACATTTGCCATGATTATGACCAGCTCAGTTCAGTGACCATTTTTAAATCTCCCATGATGATCTCAGTCTGCATCTATCACTACTTCTTTTATCATCTTATGATTATCTATTTATGTGTTGGTAACCCTCTAAACGATGAACTGTCTGAAAAAAATAGTCCATTCATTTTTGTATCTCTGGCATGCATGTCAGCGTGTATTACATGGTCGTTCAAAATTTCCGTATAAATGGATGAAATAAATGATAGTGTTTCAGGTCTGCCTGTGATAATGACTGGGACTAGCATGATGATGGTTGTGTTAGGGAGCAAAGAGGGGTTCTAAGACACAACTCATCTCCATAAACACTGTGATCTTTACCAGTGTGATTGACCTCCTTTCCAGAAGCACCCCCTCCTCCCACTCACCTCTCCTTCAGGTTCTTTCTAAGGATGACCCAATTCTAAATAAGATTTCTTTCAGATAACAGGTTTTTGGGAGACTTCATTAAAGAGAAAGGTTTTCCCTTCCATGAAAATGACTAGAAACAGTGAAAAGACACAATTTGAAGCTGAAGGCCCCCTGCCAATAGAATGACCCAGTTAGGAGCCAAAACAAAGAACAGATAAATCAGGGGAATAAAAGTCTCTCCATCACACCCTTTCATCTTCAACTCACTGTGGTGGTTTTAAAATTGAGGAGCTAATTTAATTCCCTAGAATTGGAAAATTTGAGCCCTTACCTCAAAAGTTCTTCCCAGAGAAGTGGAGATGTAATTTCATTCACTCCAATGATGTGAATATTAGAGTGGGTTGGGTGTCGGAGGGTACAGCACAGTACTGGTGTGGTGGTGGGGGAATCATATCATTTAGGGAAGTGTTTTTTAAGTATTTCTACTGAATTTCCCCATAATGGTAAGAGAGTAAAAGGATACATCTTAGGTTCTGAGGTCAGAGCTTAAAGCAGGAACAGGCAAACTTGAATATATATATACACATATATATACATATACATATACATATATATATGTATTTTTTAATTTTTGATTTATTTATTGTTTTTCTATTACAGTTGTCTCATTTTCCCCCATTGTTCCCACAACCCTTTCTCCCACAAACTTGAATATTTTTTAAGTTTCTTGTTTTATCTTTAAAACTGCTGCAACATTTTTATCACACACATACAGTCCTCCATGTTTGTGTTAAAATTTAATGTTCTGTCTATCAAATCTTTGAGTGAAGTCAACAAGACAAACACCATGAAGTTTATTAGTGCCATCAGGTACTAATAACACCCAAGATTATTATTAATCTGGAAGCATGAGTAACCTTGTTTTAAAGCCTTGTTCCAAGACACCTATCCTTGCAAATTCCAAATAGGCATGTGTAGGGGTTCACACTATCTGCCATAAGTTTCTATGAGACAGTGGAAGAGCAGATTCCCAATTACCTATGTTTTAACGCAGCCTCAGTTGAGCATCTTTATAAGTCTGTTAGGAAAGATGATGGAGATAGGAGAGGACAGAATTTACCACTATGCCACTGTTTATGGCCATTGAAGGTTAAGCAAAAATTTACAGAAATGATATGGCTTATTTCCTTATAATCCATGGACAAGACACGAGGGCAGAGCATTTGGAAAGATTAGTAGAGGTTATTTACAGTGGCTCTTAGTTCATGAGGCTTCACTTTTGTAGGCCTCATTCATTTCCTCTGTCCTCCTACTGCCTTATTTATATCCTCCTTCTGGCCCCCAGGACTCCAGAGTGGGGCACGGCTAGTACTGGTTACTCTTACCTCACCTGAAATTTCTGAGTGTGACAGACCACAAGATTATTGTCGGTTTTAATACTATTTTGTCCAAGTAAAATGTTATTTTTTTGTATTGCTCTAGCAGATTATTGTTTTCATTGCAAACAAACTTTACTTAACAAAATATTTTTGCTGTCTTGTCAATGCATTAAGAACACAAGAACCTTATAGCACAGTAACATTGCACACTATAGAGAAGTTTTTTATAATTTCCATATTCCTTTTGTTTTGTTTTTTTCCCCAATATTTGTATCTGAAGACCTGCCAACTTGTTGCTATTCAGCTCCAAATTCAATAATTTTTCTTTTCTAGAAGATGCTTTGGAGAGTTCCCTCTATGTCTCCTATGGTGACAGGTACTAAAGATAATGCTCCTGCCCAAGAAATAAATGCCCTTATGTTATTAAATAACAGCAAATTTGCTTTCCTATTTCTCAGTAGCATCACACTAATTTTATCATGAGCATCACCCCTCAACAACTCTCTACTTTTTTTTTACTTTATATATGGAAAGACAGAAAATCCTATAGACTATAGACTTTGTGTGAGCCAAAGAACATAATTATTTGTCCAATATTTGATCCACAAAAAGGTTACCAAGAGGTCTGAAAATACTCCAAAGTTTTAGAATCATTTGCTTTGAAATTTCTTAACAACAGTGTCCATTTCTGATCCATCTTTATGTTTTCATAACAGAATGTGGAGTAGAGTGTAATATATTTTTGATAAATGCAAAAATAAAAATCAGAACAGAAAAATATTAGCTTTGCCTTATTATCACAAAATGATGGTGATATCACAGAGATAACATTATGAGGAAATTGTGAGAAAAAGATTATTCCTATATTTTCAACCTCCAAGGTTGATGCTTCTCAAAACATTCTTTAGTAACCTATTAATTATTTTCTTTAGTGACTTTAGCTATATCTTTTAAAGTCATATTTATTCTATACTTTCTCTTGAATGAAACTATTTCTGTAATTGTAGAATATCCTATGTAAATGTAACCAAAGTTGAGATCAATTTGTGTCTCTTGGGAATTATGGCTGTTCCTGGGAGGTGATCTATATGCATGTCTCTGTCTCCTTTAAAGACAAGGCACTATGAAGAAGAAAGAGTTCTTCAATACATTATGATGGAGATTATATATATATATATCAGGAGGAATGCAATACCATGAAGTGTTACCCAAGTTCTTCCCCACTGCAGCTTTCAGGGTGTTTTAATGGGTTCTTCAGAAGACCTTTTTCTTAAGAGAGGTGAGCAACACCAGAACAGCCAGCAGAGTGGTCACTGGGGATCTTGCTGTTAGCTTCCTCCCCTGACTCCAGTAGTGGTCAACGATTTCTGGCTGACCCATTAACGAGGGACTCTGGGAAGGAGAAAATGAGATGGCATTTCTTGAACATTTTCTTTGCCAAGCACTTTACTGGATATTTTGCATATGGTATTGACGTTAAGGCTCACAAAAGCTTAAGGTGGTATTCCCAATTTATGGGTATAGAAATTGAGGCTCAAAGAGGTGAAATAATTGCCTAAGTTTACATAATGTGTAAGTAATGGACCTGGAATTCAACCTCCAATCTGTTTAATTCCAAAGTTTGTGTTTTTTTTTCCTTCATCCACAGGAGCCAACAAAGGCAAGAACTGCAAAGAACTTAAGAAAAAAAATGCACACAGACCTCTCCACCTGGAAGCTGCCCTCATGTAGCCAGCATAGTCAGGATCATCGCTAACAAGAAAAGGTGTGGAGAGTCCTCACTGTTGGCTGTTGCTGTGGGCAAGCGCACAGACCCTGGGAGCCCCACTAAGGACTGGCTGGGGACACTGTGTTTCTCAGAGACCTCCCATCACTCCTCATCCTTTACAAATGGGTGGAGGGGATCAGTAACCACAGCCCCATTCATTATTTATCTACTTCAAAGAAGGTACAAAACAGAGAGATTAAGAATTTCTCACCAGGTAAACCTTAGCCAAAAAATCCAGAAGCCATCGTTTTAAGCTGGAGCATTACAAGGCCCCCATATGTATCCTAGCCCTCAGATAACATCATGGAGCTCAGAAAGACCTTACAAAATGGCTTAGTTCAGACTTCCAAATTTCCATAGTGTTTAGTTTTACCACTTTGTATTCTACTTTTGTGTATACCTTCTCTTTCCTTTGTAGTCCAGTGACTCTAAGTTCCAAGAGAACTGGGGCTCTATGCTATGCAACCTCAATCCAGAATAGTGCCTTGATCATCCTTCTAAAAATGCTGGTTGGCTGAATGAACCAGATTAAGAGACTGAAGTCCAAAGACATACAGCTAGTTTATGGGAGAGTAGCAGCCAGAAATCAGGTTTTCTGGTTCCTTGGGTTTTCTGTACTACAAAATCAAAAAATAAATAATATTGGCTTTAAAATAGTTGTATTTTGTTATACCTTCCCTCAAAGCATACTAAAGTATTTTACAGCTATTTTCTCCTTTACCATTCACATTCCAGTAAAGACAAATTGTTGAAGTACTTCCTGAAGGACTCACTGAGGTAAAGAATAGTGAAGTCACCTTGTCACATAGCTATATTCAGTTTCAAACACTTCTCTTATTTGCCTTTCAGACCAATAGTTAAATTTCCCTATTCCCACTCCCAGACAAAGAAAACGCTGCTAGATTTGTCAACAGCAAATAAAACATGGTAGCTACTTTGCAGTCAGTTCATGTATTCATTTTTCAGCATCTATTATGAATCTATTATGAATCAAGCTGTACTTGGCATATCTGTGAAAAAGCATGTGAAGCTTTCTTGCAGAACAAAAAACAATAACACATATTCATAGATTGTGATATTCTGGGATAGCCATATGTGACGAGTGTGTCTTCAAAATATTTTATTCTGTTGATACATAAAAGGCTTGAAAATGTTGTTTTCTCGGCCTCTGATGTTCAGGGAGGCTAAAGAGCTGGCAGCCTGGATTTGTTTCTTATTCATATGCAGAAGTTCTATCAGAAACACCGTTCAGACATAAGATAATTGTGTCTCCCAGAGCAAAACTGTGCCCTGCCTTTTTAAGACCACAAGAGGTACTGATCTTTAACAGAAAATGACTGTTTGTAACTAATAAATCCAATAAGGCTTTACCAGTGCCCTGTTAGGAACTACTTTTAATCGTACCATGGAACCGAATATAGTTCTCCTGTCTCTGAACTAGGTCCAGAGTATCAACATAGGCTATATTGTGTCAAAGAGAGAAGAAACATATATATATAGGTGTATGTTATTTATTAATACCTCATCTAGTTACAGAAACGATGTAAGGCACCTTACTTAGAAGCTTAGAAGAGAAAAAATAAAACAGATGAAGTAAGTGAGAAAAGTGAAGCCAAAAGAAAATGAAGGTCATATATAAAATTTATATGGAATTCAAGATGCAAAGTTTTAAGTCAATGTGAGAATGTATGAAGCTAATATTTACATTTCAAAAGTATTTTTAAGTTTACAAAACAATTCATCACTATATTCCTTCGAATTGTGAGGTTTTGGCATTTAAAATACATTCATGTCATTGTAGATAACACTTTGGTTTCTCTAAATATGGCATTTTCAATACTTTCTGCTATGACAGGCATAAATAAATCATTTTCATCGCATAAATGTAAGTGTACAACCATCATTGCCGTGTGTGGTACTGACAACTACATTGGAAACATTTAATCAAAAACATGAATGAGAGCATGAAACCAATTGGAGAGCAGCAACAACATGCACCTCTCCGGTTAGGCTGGGGTTCCATGTATCTAGGTTGCCTCGCTAGGGAGGGAATCACACATGTGTAAGTCCTTATCCTAGCTCCCTACTCATTCTCATCCCCTAAAAAATCTCATTATGATGTTTCCTATATTGCAACCTCCTTAAGAACAGGCCTATTTCACCTGATGGCACCCAGCTCAGCACCTTGAATACAGCAGGCACCTAAAATATTTCCTGAATTACGCACGGGGAAAGAAGGGGACAAATTCCTTATTGGCTTCTGACTCCATAGTTCTTACAGGTCAGAGTAAGTTTCAGATTCTTTCATGCATTTAGTTCAGCAGTAAGTTTATTTTGGGGTCACTCTGATGCTGTAGACTGAGACCTCTGGCAGTTCAGCAGGGACTTACAAGGGCAGGGAGATGGGGTTCAAGGATGAGGCAGTTGCTGGGTGAGAAAGAGGTGACCAATTGCTCCTGAAATTAAAAAAAAAAAAAAAGAAAGGATGAGGGTCAGATATGCACAATAAACCGTAGTCACCACCATGGATGGTCTCAAGATGAGCTGGAGGAGCTTCCCTTTGATCTTTCCATACTTATATCTCAAGAAGTAATACTCAGTGGGCAGTGATTTTCCCCTTTCAATACTGCTTTTAACATTCATTGTAATGCTGAATATCAGAGTTGTTGCCAAAGAATGATTAAGCAATCTCTCACTCAGAAGTTCCCAGGACAGCTCTGCTACCCGGCAGTCCTGCTAAATATACATTCTCTTTATGCCATTTTTCACCATCTGATTTGCTACTTATCTTTAAAAATGCTCTGGGCTATTCTTAAAGGCAGTTCTTATAATATATTGAAGATAATGTGATCAAGTTCAAAGGAAAGTGGTGACGTTTTGCTTTTATAACAACCAGCATGCTATAAATCCACCTCTTAGTTTTCACATAAAATCCTGGACCAGCTAAATCCCCCCCCAAATCTGTGCCTTTAATTTTTTTCCTGCTTAAAGTCTTTTTTTGTAATTTACTTTGCATTTATTATTGGATAATGATGTTCTACAGAAATATATAAAACACAAGCTGTCTCTTATTTTGTTTGGTGATAGAATGCTCAATTAAAAACAGGTTATATTGAATGCCCCTAGCGTCCTGAGCTGATATCTTATTGTTCAGATAGTACATGTCACCCTAAATTATTTCATATGCATCTGTTTTATTAGTAGGCGCTAATTAAACATGCATCTTGTGAAGTGACTTCACATAAGATCATTTTGCAGTTTGTTGTATTATTTATGTAACACTTGGGATCTGTGGGTCACAAATCCTACTATAAACCTTCATTTTAAAATTATTAATGAAAAGTAAGTCCTTCTCTAAAAGTTATTTTTTCAGATAGGCTTGGAAAACTATTCTAGCATGAATTTAAAAACAAACAAAAGAATGGATTACTAATACATACTTTGTTATCTACATCCCAGAAGGTTTATAAGCCAACACAAGTGCTCATTATTAGAGACCAATGCCATCCTTCAATTGGTAGTCCACACACTTTCCTGGAAGTCCATCCAGTCCTGCTCTTGGAGGCAAAATATCCGTGCACATGATAGTTAAATTGAAAATGATCAATGACAAGCTCCTCTAATACCTGGGAGCTGTGGTCTTGCCCGAAGGGTCTGTGTGGCCTTGCCTAAGGTCTCCGTATGGCCCAATAGATCATACACATTGAGCCAGTATATAAATCAGTACAGGACTGCCTTCTGTGTCCCTGTGCTTCTTTGCCAAATGCAACTGAAGTTTGTATCCACTAACTGTCTCAGAACTGGCCACCATCCTTTCCTTCTCCCATTTTTCATGCAGTACTGCACCACCGTAGTGGTTTATGATTCAAGTAAATCATTCTATAGCTATTTGTATAGAGGTGATTCTGTAACTTTAGGTCAAGCCCATAACCACTCTAAGTCTTGCTTTCTTTTCTGAAAAGAAAATGAAAAATGTCTCCCTCAAATAAGTTTGTAACCCTCTGGATTTGTAATGCATATTAGCCTATGAAAGGTTCTAAGAAGTCTTACAGCAAAGGAACTGATTTGGCTTTCTTGACTTGATGTCCCACAAATTATCTGATCTCAGAACCCTTCTCCTGGTAACATGTTTCTGTGCTTCAGAATCAGGGGGAAAACATTTTCAGAGTGCTACACTAGAGAATCTTTAAAAGACCATTCCAACTGTAATGGATACCATGATTCCCTTCTGTTACTCAGTTCTTCCTCTCAAAAAGGATTTGTTGCTTAGGTCTCAGTGCTCCATACAATGACTTCATATAATCAATAATAAAACAAAAATTAAAAATTGATTGAGCTTGGATCTATTAGATGGATCTGTCCACCAGTCATGTAGCTCATGGTATTTAACATACTCACCCACCAGAGTACGGTATGCTAAACCTTTAAAAAAGAGGCTAATACTCCATTGTGATAGGATAGATGCTAGGGGGTTTAGCCAAATCCCATAACTTTAGCAAAGAATATCAGAGCAACTCCTTCTGTTACCCTAAATGTCAGACTCTTACATTTTCATGAGGAAAATGCAGGTCTTGGTTTTTAAAGATCTTACATGAACACTTCCATTGAAAATCATAAGGTTTGTCTACATAGAGAAGATGAACATAGTGGTTAGATGTATGTGAAGAACTGACCTGGAAGTTCCAGCAGGCATTTGGTGTTCCTGGGCTGTGGATTAGATCAAACCTCAGCATTCTGAAAGCTCCAGTTAGCATATTTCAGGACCAATATAACCACTTTTCCCCATAACCAATTTTTAAATATATCACAGAATTTCTTGCTCTGCTATCTGGAATTGAGCTAAGTAAGTTATTATATACTAGTTGAGACCACCCAAAAGCACACTGAGTATGAAGATTACCCTTAATGTTTTGCCCCATATACTTTACTACACCAGCATAATTTACTTAACTCCTCTCCTAAGTGATTACTCCTTATTTTGAATCTAGGCTGTAGTTCTTGCTGTAGTTCTCTTCTAGCATAAAGTCCATAAGATAGTCTGTGGAAGGCAAGCTCAGTTTTGAGGTGTCCATATGTCCAGTGTCTCATGTCTACATGATTGCAGACTCCACAATCCACTAGTTTATTTGCTGAGTTTTATTGCCTTTGTTTTGATTGCTGAACTTGCAGTGCTCCTGACACCTCAACTTTTTTTTCCCAGATAAATGGTCTCCATGTTAACCTTTTCATTACTATTTTTACTTGCCTTGGCTCACCTAGATCTGGCTTCCATTCTGAATCCAACTACAATTATAGCACAATACTATATAAACGTCCCATTTAGGTGTGCTTGGGCATAGAGGAATAACAAAGAGTATTGAGTATGTACCAATAAACTAAGCATATGGCAGTTGGGCTGAGTCATTCTGCAACTAAAGGGCCACATTTGAGTAACATTTGTATGCAGGCTACTCAGGTATAGTTTCATGGACTTGCCTTCTGTATGAATTTGAGCCACCATGATTGCTCAACTCAATTCTCATCTTCAAGAAGCCTTCCCTGACTGCCTGAGCCCAAAGAGTCTCTTTTCTGAAGGTTACGTATAGCTCCAATTATCTATTCCAAGTGCCAGAAATTTACCATTGTCTGGCTTTAAATTTCCTGATTGTCTTGTTGGCTCTCTTATTACACAAGTATAGTCTTCCCAACAGCAATGAGAACTATGTCCAACAAATTTTTATACCTCCCACAATATGTAGTATAAAATAACAAGGAAATATTCTCATAGATTCTATCAATTAGTGTGATGTGGGCAATGAGACATATGTCTGAGTGACTTAGAAACTGAGATGGAACATGACTATTAAGTGGGATTAACAAGGGATGTTCAACATGCTGTTCTGAAAGTGTGCTTTAAACTAAACATTATTATTTCCTTTGTTCCACAAGGTTTTCAAAATTACCTTCCTTACTACATGATTACCTGCACTAAACACCTTAGACAAGAGTCTTCTAAGAATTCCAAATTCCCCTTATAAAACCATCATAACAAAGGTCCCAGAAATTAAGATTCAGACCCCTCATTATAAGCCTCTTTACTCTGACATCTCATAAAAATGCTCAACTAAGATGAGACAAAACCTCTGCCCCCAAATTCTTTCCTCATTCTCCTAACTCAGCACAAACCTCAACAGTCTTTGGACGCTAAGATTCTAGTTCCAAAGAGCATGGTGCCCTACTTAACAATGGCTGTAAAGCCAAAAACATTTCTTGTCATCACAAATGGTAATTTTTGTTCTTATTTGAAATAATTTATGCCTAGGAGTGATTAGTTTGGCTTCTTTACATAGTCATAGCCTTTTATTAATCTATTATAGATCACAATCACCCTGGCTGGTTTGGCTCAGTGGATTGAGCGTCGGCCTGCGAGCTAAGTGTCGCTGGTTCGATCTTCCAGTCAGGGTACATCAGAGAAGGAAAACTCTGACTCCAAAAAACCTCCGCTGCCTTGCGGCATACCTCTTCAGGGGAAAGGCTAAGGGAGTAAACCCCGACAGAAAATCCGGAGCCGGAGTCCCTAAGGCGGTTTGACGTTGTAGTCAACACCGGCAACTCCTGCGGCGCACCTGAAGCCAAGCTGTATTGACTCCGTCTTTCCCTTGGACCCTTCAGCTGCGAAGAGAGGGGGGGTCTGCTGCATGGGCAACAGCAGACCCTCCATATCACCCTGCCCAGGCTCTGTAGCTTCACTGGAGAGGACACTCCAGCGTCATCGCAAGATGTCGATTCAACACGGGAGGAGACAGATACCGTGTCACTCCCGAGTCGGACTGCACAGCCATTCTCAGCGGTGCAGATAGACTCTTAAGAAGCTACACCATCGTCTCTTGAGACGGACAGCTGCCGAACGATATATCACAATGTCTTTACTCAATAAAAAAGTATTTTTAAAAGGAAAAGTGGTGGTTTCTTAATTAACCCCAATATATGATTCAACAAATTATTCACTTTTTAAAAAAAGATTTTATTTATTTTTAGAGTGGGGAAAAGACAGGAAAGAGAGGGAGAAAAACCCTCAACCAGGGATGTGGGCCACAATCCAGGCATGTGCCCTGACTGGGAATTGAACTGGCAACCCTGTGGTTTAAAGGCTAGCTCTCAATCCACTGAGCCACACCAGCCAGGGCAATTATTTGCTTTTGAAGACGTAAATGTAAATGTGAGGGAAAGGTTTCTTTCAAAAATATAGTGCTGCCCAGGTGGGTTAGTAAGCCAAAATATATTCCTAAACACTCGGCCCCAGCCTCCACTTTGGGGCCTCACTTTAAGGCTGATAGCTCTTAAGTTGTCTCATTACAGATGAATATGTACAAGTGTTCAACTCCTCAGAGGCCAGTATAGTTTCTCTTAGTCTGTAATTATAAGCAGATGTAAATGAATGTCCATCTAGTATGATTTTGAAACAGGGTTCCAGAAAAAGATTTGGTGGCATAATGAACTCTACCTCAAAACCATTTGACATGCACAAGCCTACAACATGGGGAACTCATAAGAATTTACAGTTATCTACAGCTTCAGAAATTATAAAAATTAGGGAGAGAGGATGCCAGGGTGGCAAGACACTTTGATCTCTGTTAACTATTACCTGCTCTCTCTGTTCTGAGCATGATGCAGTCCACTGGAGTCAGAAGACCTATGTTGTATGCCTAGCTCTGCCTTACACTTGCTGTGGGACTTCGGAAATTTTACTTCATCTTTCTGAGTCCCAGGTTCCCCTTCTGAAAAATGGCTTCTGATGAGGTCCCTGATGTTCCTCCACCTCCCCTTTCAAACACAATCTTTTCTGAAATACGCTGGAGCTTCCCAAGATGGCTTTCATCCAAAATGTAGTGTTCAGCTCCTTTCTGATTCATACCTAGGAGCCCTGGGCCAGACCAGTTCAACATGTGCTCAATTCTCCTTCCTAAAACTGTCTAGGCCAGAGCCTCAGGCCTCAGCATGTCTGGAAGGGATTTAAGACAAGGAAATATGTGAAGGTGCTATAAGCTGAATAATTCTGTTCAATTGTAAAACTCATTTTAGTTGATTACCCATCTGGTCTTTAAATTCCCTTTATGGCTTGTGAAATAGGTAACTAATAGGTAAATAATGAACCTTCTGAGGCAATATGTTCCATCTCTGGATAGCTCTGACAATTGAAGTGGAGCTGGGGTCCCTGCCACTCTTCCCATTGTGGCCCAAGTGCTACCTACTGGTGTCATACAGAAGTCCAATTACCCTTCCATGTAATATATATATATAAAAGCACTTAAAAAATCTTCATCCATAGAAGTCCTAGAGAAAAACATAGGCAGAAAAATTTCAGATATCCCATGTAACAATATTTTCACGGATACATCTCCTAAGGCAAGAGAAATAAAGGAAAAAATAAACAAATGGCACTACATCAAACTAAAGAGTTTCTGCTAAGCAAAAGAAAACATCAGCAAGATGAAAAGGAAACCAACCATATGGGAAAACATATTTGCCAATGACATCTCAGACAGGGGACTGATCTCCAAAATATATAAAGAGCTTATATGACTCAACATCAAGAAAACAAACAACACAATTAAAAAATGGGCAAAGGACCTGAACAAACACTTCTCCGAAGAGGACATACAGAAGGTCCATAGACACATGAGAAAATGCTCAACATCACTAGCCAACAGGGAGATGCAAATAAAAACCACAATGAGATACCATTTTACACCAGTCAGAATGGCCATCATCAACAAATCAACAAACAACAAGTGCTCGTGAGGATGTGGAGAAACGGGAACCCTACTGCACTGTTGGTGGGAATGTAGACTGGTGCAGCCACTATGGAAAACAGTATGGAATTACCTCAAAAAACTAAAAATGGAACTGCCTTTTGAAACAGCAATTCCACTGCTAGGATTATAACCGAAAAATCCTAAAACCCTAATTCAAAACAACTTATGCACCCCTATGTTCATAGCAGCCCTGTTTACAATAGCTAAGTGTTGGAAACAGCCTAGGTGCCCGTCTGTGGATGAGTGGATCAAAAAACTGTGGTACATTTACACAATGGAATACTATGCAGCAGAGAGAAAGAAGCAACTCCTGCCATTTGCGACAACATGGATGGAACTAGAGAGAATTATGCTTAGTGAAGTAAGCTAGGCAAAGAAAGCAAAATACCATATGATACCACCTAATACAGGAAACTAAAGAACAACATAAACAAAGGAACTAAATAGAACAAGGAGCAGAATAGCAGTCAATAGGGGGGAGGGGGGAGGAAGAGAAGAGGGGTAAGTAAGGGAAGGGTTTAGTCAAGGAACGTGTATAAACGACTCATGGACATGGACAACGGGGAAGGATATGATTATGGGAGAAGGGGTGGACTGGGTGGGGGGGAGCAATGGGGGAAAACGGGACAACTGTAATTGAAAAACCAAAAAATAAAATAAAATAAATAAAAAATAATAATAAAAAAATAAAAATCTTCACTTAATGACATTTCTTTCATTGCTTTTGAGAGAGAAAGGTAGAGCGAGGATCATCAATGTGAGAGAAAACATCAATCTGTTGCCTTTTGTACACACCCCCATGGGGGATCAAACCTGCAGCCTAGGTATGTGCCCTGACTCGGGATCAAACCCCTAATTTTCTGGTGTACAGGATGACACTCCAATCAATCCACATGGGTCAGGGCTAAAGACTTTTTTTCCTGCCCGCCCCCCATTCTTTTCTATTGTTTCTCAGAGATATATTGCCTTATTCTTCATCGCCCTGTTTTTTCTTTTTTCTAACCTCCAGTTTTTCTAACGATTATAATAACTAATAATAATGGCTAGTACTGATATTCAGCTAAGCATCTGCCAACTCCTCAAGAAGATCATTATGAGTGATTTTGTGAGAATCTTAATGAAGCTCCAAATACAGACTAAGAGTGCAGGTCCAAAATCTAGTTTATTTCCTTTTCTGCAAGGTTGATACACAGTCAATGAAAGAAATCAATTTTGTTTGACATGATTTGTTCTTGGTCAATCAGTGCTACTTCCCAGTGATCACTGCTTCTCCTAAATAATCCATTCCAGCACCTTGACCAGCATTCCCTTTAATTCTCATTCTGGAAATCAGAATGACTTCTCAGTTGTTGAACCTTCCTTATTCTCTATATCTCCTCACAGATTAATGACAATGACTTAGCAATCTCTTTGACAACATCTCTAATTTTTATCTTTTGATAAAAAAGAGATTAAGGGAAGAAAACCATTCGAGTCAAAAAGTAAATGCATCTAAGCATGTGTGTCTGGTGTGGGCACTCCTTTCTATGCAAACTTGCTATTTCTGAGGTTCCAGAATTCTCTTTCAAGGGAGGGTAGTGAGTTGAGACACAGCCTTTATTATCTTGGAAAGCCAGACCCCACAACCCTCTTTGTTCATGTGTGGCCCCAAAGACCAAGAATTATTTCCTTGTAGACTGGCACCTGAGCATGTGTAGAAGAGAGAAATCATGACTAGAATCAGGGTGTACAGGATGAGTAAATGAGAACTAAAATGAAGGAAATAAGAACCTATTTTTTTAAATGGTCCCATGTTCATTGCCCTAAGAAAAGAGAACTATATTTGTCTCCCTATTTCTCCACTTAGGTTTGGCATAACCAGCAGTGTCTCTTCTCTAAGAGAGCAGACAAGTGTCTGCTGGTCTGGATTAAGATGTATTAAAAGGGAAGCATATGGTCATTTACATAGTGGTCATCCCAACACTGAGCCAAGGTTAATGGATTAATAAAAAAAAGCATGCTGCATAAATGCTGAAACTTGCTAAGCATAAGGTCATTGCTTACAGCTTTCCTTTATTTTACAAGAATCTAAATTAAAGAAATCCAACCTCCACTTCCATAGATACACACCAAAAATTATTCTTATAATAGTTGGTCTTTTGAGGACAAACAACAGCAGGTTTTAACTGTACGATTGTAAGGACAGATTTGGGTCTAAGAGAGTTTTATTGAGATAGTATTGGAAGAAACTGTAATTTATTGAAGTACTGCATTGCTTTTTCCTTTGTTCTTTCAACAGGTTAGCAATTACAGCAGTAGTAATTAGCCTTGACAGAGAGTACACAGAGCAATAAATGGATTCTGTGTGTAGTGGAGGGGCTCCGTGGTGCCAAGCTTTTTATTTTCAGTTGGAGCTAATTATCCTTATTATACTGCGTGACTCTTTTTCTTGAATTATGAGTGGAAAAGTGCTGAATAGAAACTTTTTTCCAAAGTGCCCTGAATTGTGGAAGGAAATGAAAATCACAAACAGTGAAAAGCTTGTTAGACAATGAGAGTGATCATCTATAAAGGGATTCTGAAGGAGCTTCCCTTTTCCTGCACCATAGAAATATAAGTGCTTATCAGAAAATGATCTGGGGGTTTTTGTTTTTGTTTTGTTTTGTCACAGGGAAGGAGGGAAAAAGCTAGACTCCACCCACACCCTCAAGCAAATCCGCAGGAAGAAAGATGGGAAATCTTTATTCTTTGCACAGGACTCATAAAGTGTGGGAGGGGAGGGGATCTGTGTTTAGACACGGGGGTACAATGAATTTGAAATAGCTTATTTATGCAGTTAAATCCACAGGCCTGAACTCTCAGTGTGAGGTAACATATTTGGATCCTGCCTGACCCAAATGCCACCTGTGAACTGATTGGAGAAGAGAGACTTCAGTTTTAAATCCAGTTACTCTGCAACCCTTTGTCTCTCTTTTTTCTCTTCTCCATTGCTACCCCCCCCCCCCATTATAGTGATGCATATGAGCAAAATTCCACAGATGGTACATGCTTTTATGAGCTCAGTCCTGAAATTTGGTTTGAAATTTCCCCAGTGTCCTCTGTGCTTCTGTCTTTGCAACAGATGCACTTAAATGTTAGCAATTTATTTGCGGCCTGTGCTACAACCAGAGCTGAAAAGGAGAGAGCAAGGACTGCCACAGGAGAAGCTGAACTACCAGCACAGCACGATGACCTGTGATCACAATGCTGCACGAGCCAGAGGAGAGCTTGGTTCCTGCAGGTGCAACCAGTGAGCACGCAAAATCAATTTTGTGTTCTCCTCCAGGTTCAAGTCTGTTCCATGAATAAGACATATCTAATTATTCTCAAGGAACTCCTTTGCTTTTTTTCATGCTTAGAATTCCCACATGACAACATCCTTTTATCAGTTGTTAGTATTTAGCAGGTCTCTAGATTTCAGAGGGACAGGAGGTAGAAGTTCATGAGAGTTCAGGAAGAGATGGAATATTTTAAAGAACACCGAAGTTCTGTAAGGTGACACCATCTAAGAATACTGCATTGGTTCCAGAGTAACATGAGTCAACCCTTTTCTTTAGTGTGTCAACAGTTATATGCTCATTTAGCTGCACTAAAATATTCTTGAACAGAAAGCTATGGGCTTTCTTGTGTGGGTTTAGAAATGTCAGCCAAATAAGCAGGCAATTAAGAAGAGCCCATTGTTTTCTTCCTCTGATGTAACCCTCACACATGAGATTAGGAGATGATGCACAATTTTCCAGATAAGGGCATGCACCAGGAAAACATAATTAAGGCTGGTAACAAGGACTAGAGAAGCAACTTCTATTGTTTCACTAAGATAAAATCCCATGTATGCTTGATATTTGTTACATAGATCAGATATGCCACAGACCAGATTATCCAGATCCTATTCCCAGCCCCATGGTATTGGGAAACTCATTACTTTATCCCCATGGTTCACAGCCTTCCATCCTTGATGCAAAGCTATTGTTACCTTCTTAATAGTTTCAGTTCAACTTGCCCACAATATTCTTCATTAAAATGAAGATATGCTAATGTCACTAAGTCTAAGTTTTTAATTACCATTATTCCTGATTAATTTGGGTGAATTTGAAATTCTTTTAATAGCCAGTACTGCAATTCTGACCCTGTCATTCACTTCTTGTACGACCTAGGCAAGTGACTTAAATCTAATCCTCGACTTCCCCCAGCCAAATGGGGACATCAGTAGGACTGATTTCAAAGTTCCTAAACCAGTGCACTAGAATATGAAAAATAATCCTTTAGCAAGAGACTAAACCGGTACCTAGTTTCCACACACAGTTAAATTAGGTCATGATGCCTTCAGGACATGTTTGGTCTCTAATGGTCAGTTGGTGATTACAAGGTTTTAGAGAAATCAGTCAACCAATCAATTAATCATCCTGGTGAAAATTACTTCTCAAAGAAATTTAATTGGATAATTTACAGAAAGCTTTGCATTCTGTAAGCTTGTAATACGTGTTTGTTGTTATTTATAATAATAATAGCTACTATTTTATATTCATCACAGTCATTTAAAACACAACAACATACATTACATAATATATGGGAGTAATGTTTTACTCCCATATATTATAAAAAGACAATAATGCATCCAGTTATAATTATCATCATTTGCAAAATGTCAAGTAGAGAGTATTAATGTGAAATAAGCTCCAAACAGAGAATGATTTTTCTAAAATCCAGATCTGACTATATCACTGATCTGCTTAAAGCCATCGATGGCCCCCACTGCTCTTAGGATAAAATCCAAATGTCACAAGGCTTTGCAAAGCCCTACATGATTCACTGTTTCTTGCCTGCCTTTTGTGGTGCCTCGACACCGACCTCTAAGCATGGGCTCTCCTCTGCCTGCAACAGCCTTCCCTCTCCCAACCACTCCCTTAGGGAACACCTACGCTTCCTTCAGGATCCCACTTCAACAGCACTTCCTCCTGAGTTGAGTGTCCCTCTGGTCTGAACCTACAGCATCAAGGAGGGTTCTTTTTTCTTTTTCTGAAAAAGAAGTCTTTAAAATTGCCTCTTTTCTTCTTCCTCACTAGCCTGAGAGCTCTGTGAGGGATTGTGAGAGTTGAATTTACCGCTGTTGCAGTCAGCATTTATGTACTCATGATCTATTTACATAACAAATTTTATTGAGTATCTACATATGCAATGTTCAGTCTTCCGTCCTGCATGATGTGAGCTGCATAGCTCAAATGGGTTAGTAATTTAAAATTAGATTTAGCCTATTATGCACACATACCATGCTACCCACATTGGCTTATTCTATTACTATATGCATGTCATTAGGAAATTTTAGGTGGAGGTCAAGGTTTGGAACATCTGCCAATAACTTTATACGTCAGTGTTTATTATGAACAACAAATGTCTTTGTGAGTGGAACTCATGACAGACAATCTGGTGAGAGGGATGGGAGACTTATCCTGATGCTGTATTTGCAGAGCAGGCACACTGCTTATTTATTCCTTTGGGGTGAACAACAAAGCCCCTCCCACCAGGCCATCTGAGTGTCCCGACCAGGCTGTGTTTCTTACCTGGCCCTCTTTGCCATGGTGAAATCATGGGCTGGCTTTGAGGTTTTGGCAGTGTCAGCTTTAAGATTGTGCACTGGCCTCCCAGACTGCTCACCCTTACTTCCTAAAGAAGTGTGGGAAGCCAGCTTCCTGGAAATTCCAAAGCACAAGGACAAAGAGAACTGGACCTCTGTACAGATTTTGCAAGACTGCCAATCCTCGGAGGGGCTTCTGGGTTGTCAGGCTATCCTGGCAGATGGAGCAGCTCCCCACTAAACTTCAACACCTGAAATTCAGATGTTCTGATTAAGGGAATAAGGCTTTGTGTTACTTGTTGACAGTTATGAGTTATGCTCCTGTTTAAATTTCCCTGCAAGTTGTATCTGTTATGCCAAAATAACTCTGCTTAGGTTTACAGTCTGCTCAGAAGAGTAATTCCTGACGATATGAGATTTTTAAACAGCTGAAATTAGTGTTTAGAGATTTATATCCATGGAAATTTAAAGATTTTGTTAAATATATTTCTCAACTATAAAAATGAGAGGGACCAATTTTTTAAAAGATTTTATTTATTTATTTATTTATTTACAGAAAGATGGGAAGGGAAAGAGAAAGGGAAAAAACATCTGTGTGAGAGAGAACCATCGATCAGTTGCCTCTCAAAGTCACCCCAACTGGGGACCAAACCCACAACCTGGGCATGTGCCCTGAACCGGAATCAAGCCAGTGACTTGTGCTTTGCAGGATGACGCCCAACCAACTGAGCCACACTGGTCAGGGCCAGAGAGGGACCAATTTTGTTTATGCTCTTGTTTATTGTTTGCTTGGCTAAAAGTCAGGTTGCCATCAACCAAGGGGATAAAACATGAGTCAATGACTAAGAAAACTTAAAAAGGCTTCGACATAGCTGCTTTTAGCTTTCTGAATCGCTGGTGCCCACTTAAAATAACAGATGCACTAATATTTCCCTGGTGTTACACAAATGCTAAGGGCTGTGGAAAGCTGACCTTTCATACTTCTGAGCAATTTTAGTTCAATTATGACTCTACACTGTAAATGCTAAGATCTGCTGGCGGCTTTTTACTATAATTACTTTGCTACTGTGGTCAAAGCTGGTATGAAATCAGTGAATGGAGGATGCAGGCATCCCTTTCTAAGGATATGAAAAGTCTGCTAATTTCTCCAATAGGACAGATTAATTATACTAACATGTCAGCATAGTTATTATAAGGATATGGATAGCATGATTGTATAGCAATAAAATGTATTTGCCTATGTAACTGGTTTCTATGCTTTCTAATTTTTTATCTCCAGTCTGTCAGAGGCAATGATCATTTTGTTACAGTTAAAATGCTCTTCACCGTCAGACAGACTAGCAGAAGTGGCATGTACATCGATGAACACCTCCATTGTGGAGCACTCATGCTGGCAAGAAAGGTCTAGGAAATGGTATTAAGAAGTCAAGTCAAGAATATAGTGTTGATGTCATTAACAGGGTTACAAGGACACAAGCTACTTCTGATCTCTATTATCTTACTCTTCCTCCCCAGTCAGTCCCCATCCTAGGGCCACCATGTAGGACTTGAGGGGTGTGGCTAGACTACAAAGCTTCTTGTTTCTAGGTAGCAACACTGGATGCCCTTTCTCTTGCCAAGCACTGTAAACAAAAGCAAGCAAAGGTCTGTTTTCCAAAGGAGGACACCAGTTGCCTCAGTGACTTGAGTCAGTGCCTCTAGCTCTCTGAATGACATCACTAAAGTTCAGGCAATGCCCCAAGTGGCATGCAATATCTGGGCATCCTTCCTTGCCTCCACAAAGTGTTTTATATTCCTTTAATTACATTTCTTTGTGATATTTTTGCTCTTTTTTCTGCTTTCCTCTTCCTTTACTTTTACTTTTATTTTGATAAGAATACTCAACATGATATCTATCCTCTTAACAGATTTTTAAGAATAGTGAATTGTTAACTATAGGCATATGTTGTATAGTACATCTCCAAAACTTATTCATATTGTACTACTAAAACTTTATACTGTCATGACAGACCACTCCAAAATGTCCTATAATGGCATATTGATTACATTGAATTAAAGTTACTTGACAAGCAGCTGGTGGGCATATTGACTCTCCCTTGTCTCTCTGAAGGCAGGAAATAAATCTTCCCTGTGAAAGGTGCCCTCCTTGTTCCAGAGGAGCTTGGAAAGATACCCTTATCACTAGAATTTAGAAACCCAGCACTGAGAAGTTTGTATAGCAAACCTTGTTACTAATTTACTATCAAAACCCAGACTTTGCTTTGATGCCTCCCTAATGAATACCCAAACCTAAGTTTCTTTGTCCTGTCAAACTTCACAAATTTAATGCTTCTTTATTTAAAAAGTATACTCGTAAAGAAGCTGGACTGGTTCATTATTTCTCTGAGTAACATTTATAATCATCTATGCGCACGTATTAAATTGGTTTTTCTCCATTAATGTAGTTTTATCTCAATTCTTTCATTAGTGCAGCCATAAAAACTCAAAAGAGTAGGAATTCCCCCTCTCTGACAATCCCCATTGATTATCAGCTCCCTCTTTTAAGCTCCTCCTCAACCCTGGCACCCACTATTCTGTTCTCTGCTTCTCTAAGTTTGACCTTATATAAATGGAATCATGTGGTATTTGTTTTCCTACAACTAGCTTTCCTCTTTGTTCTGACTTAACAGCAATCTTAAGACCACAGATTAGAGCGGTAGTAGTAGGCAGCTAATTTCAAAAGTCCAAGAGACACTTGGATGGTGATTTGACATGGGGAGTTGGGTTTTAATCGCACCCGGAGACATGCATCACCACTTCCTGAGGCAGCTATGCCAGTAAGCATACTGGTTCTTGCTGACCCGTTATACTGCCATGACTGGAGAGTCTTTGAATCCTAAAACCAAGGTTGACTACAGAATTATTAAATACTTCCCTTATTCTCTACATGGCTCAGTTTTATTAACTGTAAAATAGCTCTGTGATGCATCTGATGTTTGAATCAAGCACAGGCCTCTTGCTAGCACAGCAGAAACATTGGTTCCATTACATGGGGATTCCATTATTTATCTTCATATTCTGGAAAAAAAAAAAAAAAAGAGGGCTTATTTTTGTTTATTTGGTTTTAATTGAGCAATGATGTTTTACACAAAGCTCCAGATTTGCTCTAAGATTTTGTGGTAAAAGAAGATGAATCAACATGAGATTTTTGGTTTGGTTTTGCAACTTTTTCCAGTGGAAAAAAAATTATTTTAAATTGATGTAAGCAATAGCCTCAGTTAATTATAGTGTTGACCTGTGTGGTGTGGAATGGGAGTGGGCGGGGGGTCATTCTGACTTTTACTCCATGTGCAGCTCACTAAAGTCAGGACAAGTAAGCTAGAACACTCCAATCTTTTTGGCACTAGGGACCCTTTTCTTGGACAGGAGGCAGAACTCAGGCATTAATGTGAGCCAGGCTTTGCTCGCTCACCTGCTGCTCACCTCCTGCTGTGCGGCCCAGTTCCTAACAGGCCCTGGGGTTGGGGTCCCCTGAGCTAGAAGTTAAGTTATAAACATTTTGGACTGCAATAATGTGAAATCTTTAAAATTAATTTACAGAAACATATATTACAAAAATAAAATTATCCTTTTTTAATATCACCATAAACTTTAAAAACTACTGTGCTTTTTTAAAATTGAGATATAATTGACATGTAATATTATATTAGGTTTAGGCATACAACATAATGGTTTAATATCTGTGTATATTGCAAAATGATCACCACAGTAAGTCTAGTTAACATCTGTCCCCATACATAGTTACAAAAAATTTATTTTTCTTTTGATGATGACTTTTAAGATCTACTCTCTTAGCAACTTTCAAAAAAATCATACAATATTAACGACTATAGTCACCATGCTGTACACTATATCTATATTATTTATTATTTACCAACCGGAACTTTGTACCTTTTGACCCCTTCACACAGTTCACACAAATTATCTTTTTGAAGCGTACTTTTTCTAGAGTCTGGGCAAAATGTTGGCTATTGCAAAGTACTCCCAATTGAAGAAATAGACTAAGTAAATGGGATACTGTTTATCTGGTAATGAGACTAACAGAGTACTTGTGTGCATTTTAAGCACTGAGTAAAATAATCTCGTGGTCTCTCATCATCACAGAAGATTAGCTGAGTCTCTGAGGGGAAGGTTATTATAATATCCTGCCCCAGGTGGTGTATCCTTGGACATCATCCTAGAAGGCATCTCTAAAGGTACTTAGCACTAATTAGCACTTTCTATAAAGATCCTCATTTGCTGAATTACTTAAGGGGAGTCAGGCATCTCTTAAAAGGGTGCTAAGTATTCTTTAATAGCTCATAGAAGAAATGTGACTGCCTTTTAAAGGTAAGTTCCATTTTTTAAAAATCAACAGTAAGACATCTATAAAAATGTCTGAAGAATAAGTGTACATTGCAGAAAATTCATTGTGTAAGCTTTTTAATAGCAGTGGCAAAAGAACTGGACTAAGATCCAAGAGACCTATGCTCCAGTCCTTGTTCCACCAAGAGCTAGTTGTGACATGTAAGCTCAATCTCAATTTTTTGAGCCTCACTTTCTTTAACATCTTCTCTACCCAATGGGTTTATTGTAACAATAAAATGAGAAGATTGATACAAAGCACTTTGACTTACTGACATCACCAAGTAAATGCAATACCTTATTGTAGAAATAATCCAGACTCTAAAATGTCTGAGGTCATTGAAAAATAAATATTTGATTACTTGTAAAAATAATATGCCTAGAAAGGTCAGGCAGTAAGTTCTATGACTGCACATGCTCTTTTTAAAATATAGATTCTCTATTTGCTATTTTTTGATAGTTGGGCATTTCTCTAATTCCCCCATGACCTCTTGAAGAAAAATGTTGGATGTTTCTGAGATTAACTTTAGTCAATTCCGTAAATCATATTGGCCTAAAAATTGAAACACAACTTTTTTCTAGAAATTCAACTTAATGGGACACTTTCTAATCCTAGAATAGTTTTCTAGATGCTGTTTTATTATTTTTTTAATCTAAGTACATTAGCAACATATTATTTTAGAAATTTGAAAAGTAGAGAAGAGCAAAGAAAAAGAAAATAAAATTACCCATAATTTCATTGAGTCTTTAAAAATTACCTAAATCAGTAATTATGAAACCCCTCTTCATACCACCAGTTCGAATCCTCAGAGACAATCACTGTTTTTCTCAGGAGTGTATGTATCCTTTCACAGTTAAGCAAATGTTGCCAGTGCATCAATAGGGCACCCATATATGAATGATAATAATTAAATCCAATTGCTTGATAGTATTTTTATTATATGAAACCATAGCATTACACATATTTTTTATTTTATCCATCTGAAACTATATTTTAGTTAACAGCTTATTAACTTGATTTACAGTATTTGTATATTTCCACAGATGGTAAGTGGCCTCTTTTTGTGCTCTGGCCACTGGCTTCACAAATGTTGGGGGTGGAGTCTGCATCAGGGAGCCTATTTACCCTGAGTTCCCTAGTCCTCAGACCCCACCCAGCCCAACAGAACTCCTGAGCCATCGTCTGGGATGCCATTGTTAACTCCCAGCCCAGGTCCTTCCTGGAAATTACTGATGTCAGGGAGAGAAGAGGTGGTGGGTGGAGACTCAAAGAAAGTAGAGCAAAGGGGAGAAAGTGAAAAAGAGGGAAAGAGATCCGATAGTACATTTTATCCCCGTCCTAATAGTTATGACACTGTATTATGAGGATTGGTTTTTTATTTTTTATTTTTTCACTTAATCATTTTTTGTATAAGACTATGAGCTTTTGAGGGCATTGGCTTGGTCATATTCCAAGTACAGAAGAGGCACTCAAACAATAACTATCACCCTTCTGGCTCTCTGAGCAGAACCATGGTTGTCAGCAAGAACAGGACACTTATGAAAGGTGGCAAAAAGTAAGCCAAGAGGAAAGAAAGAGGTTGATCCATTTTCTAAGGTTGATTGGTGTGATACTAGCTATGTTCAGCATAAGAAATATTGGGAAAACACTAGTCATGAGAACTCAAGGAACCAAAATCACATCTGATGGTCTCAAAGGTTATGTTACTGAAAATTCAAGCTGTTCAGGGAAAAAGCTGCCTGACTTGGATCTTACCCATGACAAAATGTGCTCCATGGTCAAACAATGGCAGACCATGACTGAAGCTCATATTGATATTAAGAAAACTGGTAGATATTTGCTTTGTATATTCTGTGTTGGTTTTATTAAAAACACAATGATCAGATTTGGAGGACCTCTTATGCTCAGTATCAACAGGTCTGCCAAATCTGGAAGAAGATAATGGAAATTATGACTTAAGAGGTGCTGACAAATGACTTTAAAGAAGTGGTCAACAAACTGATTCCAGATAGTGCTGTAAAAGACAGAAAAGCCTCGCTAATCTATTTATTCATTCCATGATGTCTTTGTTAGAAAAGTCAAAATGCTGAAGTTCAAGTTTGAATTGGGGAAACTCATGGGAATTTCACTGTGAAGTTGACAATTCTGGAAAAAGTACTAGGGATGAGACAGGTGCTAAAGTTAAACCAGCTGATGGATGTGAGCTCCCAGTAAAAGAATCTGTTTAAAATTCAGACTTATAATGCTAACAAAAATCCTATTTGTGATGTTTAATAAAATAGCTATTGGAGGGTCTATATGAGTGACTGAACAAACAAATGAGCAAATGAGAGTCCTAACTCCCTGAAGTGGAAATACAGAATTACTATGGATCTCATATTGAGTAAGATGCCTTTGGCCACCTCATTTCAAATGCATTATCTTTCAGTATGTTTGTGAAAATATCGATGTCCTTAGTCCATATAGTCTAATGATGTTGTCACCCTAAATATGACCACTAGCATGGAGTACTCCAGTGGAAGTTGTAAGCACTTTTTAGAATTAACACATCATGTGTATACCTGAGATAAAACTTTTTTTGACACTATGGATATATTATCAAACTCACTCTTTGCTCTTGACTTTGATCACATATCAGCTAGAATTGTGATTTTTGGCCCTTTGAAATATCAAGGCAATAAGGAATCAAAAGAAAGCAGATTTAAGGTAGCAAGTATCTGTTTGTGTACTTTGAAGACAGGTAAAACAAGTTTTTGCCAGCCAAATTCAGAGTAAAGTTACTAATGTTGATAAAATGGCAGCCAAAATCTAGGAAAGCTTTTCTACTAGCAGACCCAGAATGACCATTTTTATCTTTAGTATCAATGCTTACACAATATAAAGGAGCCACAAAACAAAAACAAAAGCATGGCTGAAATACATGGGTCAATTGCTCATCTTGCCTGTTTTGTAATCACAACATCAGCCATGCTCCTGAGCTTGGGATTCCATACCTATAATTTGGCAACTTGATTTCTAGGAATTTATCCTAAGGAAATAATTAACAAGATGCACAGATAATTATATACAAAGATGCTCATCACAGCATTATTTATATTAGTGCAACACCGAAAACAATCTTAATGTCCTACTCTAGGAGACCGGATAAAGTGTGGTATGTCCACAGGACAAGACATTATTTTTAAAAAGCATTAAAAATCATGGTGTAGAAGGACATGAAATCTTGTGGGAAAGTAATCACAGTCTATTTCATAATGTATTGTTAACTGAAAAGAACAGTTTGTAAAATAGTATACAACGTGATTCTACTGTTGTTTTTAAATGCCTAGGTAAGACTATATAGATGACTAAAATAATATGCAACAACATTTTACAGTGGTTATCACTGGTGACATGAGGGGTGATTTTTACTTTAATTTTTATGTCTTTTTCTGTTCTATAAATTTCCTACAATGAACATGCAATCAAACAGTATTATTTATAAACAGATTACTTGATACCTGTGTTCTCATTTGTAATGTTGAATATTATCATGTCTACACTCAATTCCCATGGGCATCCAATGCCCTCCTGTTGGTGGCAAAATGTCACAAGGTGCTAGACCTCTGTTCAACAACCTCAGTACTTGAATTCTGGCTAATAAAGAATTCAGAGTCAAGACCCAAACTACAAAGTCCATCTAGAAAACCACAGAGGCCAAAGAAGCTAACAGAAGAAGCAGGATCAGGAAATAAGCCAAAGAGGGCCTCTGGAGCCTAGGAGAAAGAGAGGCAAGGAAAACATTCCTGAGGAGTTGGGGGCGGGGGGGAACAAGGCAAGGGCATGCTTCACAGAAAGAGATACACTGGCTCCTCCATCCTGAGGGCTTTTATTTGGAGATCTCAGGGGAGGATCTCAACAGAATATTCATCAGCCTTCCAAGTGTGTCTCCTCAGGGTCATGGTCTCCACTGATGGGTCAGTGTCTGGCCAAGAGGTCATTAGTCAATGCAGCTGATCCTGATGCCAGCCATGGCTGCTCTGTCTGGCTTTGCTACTTTCCTGGTCCTGGAGCTGAAACACGGCTGTCGCCTAGAGGTCATGCGCTTAAGGGAGTGGTCGTGCAAGGGCCTGGAGTTTTGCCCCTTGCTAGGCACCCAGGGCTCTCCGTCCTGGTTACCTTCTGTACCTGGTCTATCTTACTCTGCTCATGCCTATCTAACTGCCTAAACACTCCTACCTGCTCCATATTATTTGGGTATCTGTTTGCCTTACTTGCTGAATTGCATGCTCTTTTGATGGCTGAGCCTATGTTTAACTAATTTTCATATTCCCGACAGTAAATAAACATATCATAAAGAAATCCTAGATTTTCTCAAAGATCCCCCCCACCAAAAAAAATTAACCTGGAGAAATCCTGAATTCCAAGCCAATACAGAAGACATCACTGCATCCTCTCTCCTGAAGTGGTGTACAGAGCAGTCACTTAGGTTAAAACATTACAGAAAATACAGCATGATGGGTTCCAACTGTATCTGTCTAATTTATGCACACTTTCCTATTCAAGATGTAGTCATATTACCCAGGTTTAAATAAATACTGTAATCATGATTATTTCAACAAAACCCATATATAATCCTCATCATTACATTATTTCAAAGGTAAATCAAATATTTTTAATCTTTTTCCAGGAAAGGTTTATACTCAGTTAATGAGATGATTCTTTCCCATGGGGAATTCCTGTGTTCTTCACTAGGGCTGGGGGGAAGGAGGAATGGGCACCACTCTGGGTGAGCCCTTGAGTGACCCTGGTTATAAAGCTGCCATTGATGCACACCTTAGGAGATATATGAGATCCGATTGAAGTCATGTTGACCAAGGGCCTGGAATGTCTGCTGCAGCTTTAGACACCAGTGCACATAATGCTCTGGCAGGTAATTAGGCGCAATGCAACTAGTCTAGACTTCGGGATCTTTCTGATTCCAGCACACCCAGCTTATCAACATGCATTAATCATTGCATTCTTACTGCTAACATGATTCAGCCTTCATGACTCATCGGCATCACACATAGAGCAATCTCTGTTGTGACTGGAGAGGGGCAGAGGAGTTAAAGAAACTAAGAAATATTTTTTGCCTGAAGGTACAGAATACGCCAGTGATGAGTGAGGAGAGCCCTTGGTGAGGTAGAGAGCAAATGCAAGCTAATAAGTGATTTTGTGATGCATGTGGACAGCTTCTTCCTAGCATTGTCTGTGTGGCTGAGTTAGCACTCAGCATATGCTGCTTCAAATTATAATTATTTTTCATTTATAGATACCTATCCTTCCAACTTTGTTATATGCACCAGAAGAGTAGGAGCCACATTGCTTAAATCTGGGTCTCTAGCACCTGACACCCAGCATCAGGGAAGGTAGCCACTCAGGTGTGATAATGAGGAATAGTTGTGTCTCTGTGACTGTGGTGAGGCTTCTGGCAAAATCTGTTATGTGGACTAGACAAAGGTAAAACTTTTAGAGGTGCTGTCAAGCTTGATTGCCCAGTGAAACTTCTTTGGCCTGCTAATCACTGAAAAACAGGCTCTCTCACTCATATGAGATTTCCCCTCCTTCCTGTTCTCAGCTAGAAATACCATGAGAACAGACTGTCTCACAGTGTTTTCAGATTTCCACTTCTAGTCTCTGCCAAAAGCAGGAAGTGCAGAAGTGGGCGATAATTCTTTTTTTCTTTTTAGAACACTTTATTAAAGAGTTTTGGTTGTTACTTGTTTTTCCCCCTAAACCTCATTAGAATTAATTTGAGCAATACTTTGAATTTACATAATGATTTTCTTATAAGGCACACAAAGAGTTTTATTTGTCAATGCTATTTCCCAGTAAGGTGAGGTAGTAAAAGGCACAGAAGTATGAAATAGTAGAGATCAAAGGAACCTTGGGGACTTTGGACTCCAACACTTTCTTTTTTTTTAATGATGAGAAAATTGAGACCCAGCGTTATCACTTGGGGTATTTCTTGCTCTGTGCTGGCACCTACCACTTCATTCTTACATCATCATTCTTTCTTACTCCCTGCATGGGGCAACAGCATCTTTTCTCATGTCTTAAACTAACACTATGCTGACCTCCCACCCCCTTATCTATTCTGCCCTCTCCCTTACCTACTCCAAACCCATAAGTTAACCCTTTCATCTTTGGAAAGTCAGAAGTAGATAACCATCATCAAAGGGGCCTGTTTACAGCATAATCAATAAAATATTCTTTTTTAAAAAGAGGAGCCAAAAACCATGGTGTCTCATGATACTACTGAAAATGGAGGAAGAAAGAAAAACAGGAAGGAATGAATTGAAGAGGGGTGAAATACAAAAGAGAAAGAGCAAGAAAAGGAACAAAGCACAGCTTTATGGAAGGCCAAGGAGATCCTTCCCCTGTGATCTTCCCAGTATCTCCTTTCAATACCACAGTCTGCAGTGTCCCAACAGGTCTTTTGGGAAAGCTGCTTCCTGCAAGGTGCCATTTTTGTTCTCCTTCTTGTAGATAATTGTTCTACCTCACCTTGCTCTAGTACAGCAGTTTTCAAACTTTTTCACCTTATGGCATGCATAAACTAATTATTAAAATTCTGTGGCAAACCAAAAAATATATTTTTGTCAATATGACAAAAAATAGGTATAATTTTGATTCATTCACACCAGGAGGTTATTATTGTATTGGCTATTGTCATTTTTTTAATTTGACAATATAAGAGAAAAGAGGTCAATGCCCCTGACTAAATAGTCAGATATTGCATGTTTTAAAAACTGTGTGACACACCACTTGAAAATCGCTGCTCTAATATCATTCTTGTATCTGAGGACTGTATTTTAGCCTAAAGAGCTAAATGAACCTTCAGATGAGAGCTGGCGGTGAAGCCAAAAATAAACCTTGTAGATGTTATGGATTTAATTGTGTCCCTCTCCCCCTAAATTAATACAATGAGGCCCTAATCCCCAATGTAATTGTATTTAGAAATAGAGTTTTTGGAGGTAATTAAGGTTAAATGAGGTCATAAGGGTAGGATAGGATTGATGGTCTTATAAGAAAAGAAAGATACCTCTCTCTCTCTCTCTCTCTCTGTCTCCCTCTCTCTCTCTTTCTCCCTCCCCTTCCTTCTGTCTCTGTCTCTCTCTCTTTTTCTCTCTGAAAATTCACACAAGAAAGGACATGCGAGGACAGAGTGAGAAGATCACCATCTACAAGCCAGGAAGAAGGCTGTCACCCACAAATCAAACTGGCCAACACCTTGACTTTTGATTTCCTAGCCTCTAAAACTGTAAGAAATAAATTTTTGCTGTTTAAACCACTCAATCTATGATATTTTTATGGAAGCCCTTGCAAATGAATACATAAGTTATTGATAAAAGCCAGATTGTGATTTTCTTCTATGACACTCTATGGGTTCGTGACCATCTATACACACACCTTATGGGTATAATGGCTTCTCATCATGAGCTGGCCTCTCAAGTAATAGCCCTAAATTGAATTGTCACAGGACCAAATGAGGTAACAGCACAGTTCAAGGTTACAAAAAAACCAAGTGACCATTCATGAGGTGTTCTCATGATCGTGTAGGTTTCTTCAGACAAAGGTAGATTTACTGTGATGCTCATGCAACATCAGCTTCGAGGCACCATGCTTGCATGGGCCCTTCCTAAGACTTGAACCTAGTTTGGTATTTATATATATTTTTTAATTTTAAAAATACAGCTTATCACCCCCCCCCAAAAAAAGAATTATATCCCCACACCTCACCCCTGCATCCAACAAGTATTTATTATGCTAGGACTTATTTTTCTGGATCTAGCAGAGATAGATGAGAACATAGTAGAATACAAGACAAGACCATCACAGCACAAGTAAATGAGTTTCAGAGTAAATACTACATAATAGGGGGGTGGTAAAAGAGGAGGAGTTTATATCCACTTCACAAGGACTTCATAGATGCAACTTGGATAAGTTTGTCCCTCACACCCCTAAAGGCTCTGATGATGCATATGTTTCAACTAGAAGAAAACATTATTTACTGAGAGCTAGCTGGGCTTCAGGTAAACGATTCAGTATTTTGCATATAGTACCAAAATCATTTCTTATAATATCCATGTGACATAAGCATTATTATTTCCATTTAGTGAGAACACTGAAGCTCAAAGCAGTTCAATAACATGCCCAATGGTGGCTCTAACTTTATATTTGGGCCTGCTTGCCTCCACTGATTCCATTTTGCCAAACCTTCTACCGATAAACCCCTATGGGTAAGGAAGGAGCTGATGAAGAAAGAGTAGGGACAGGGACACCCAAGCCTTCGCAGTTATTACTGCACAATTCTCCAAGTGGCATTCTTTTCACATTGCTTACTCATAGAGGGCCCCCTTTCACAGCACAGGGCATGGTGGTAATGGATGGATAAGGCTTTGAGCATTACCATGCTTTTGGGTGCTGGGTTCTGCAGCTTTTTCTACTCTGTATGTATAGGGCTTTGAGCTCTGTCAGATTTGGAATTTCAAGCGCATGAACCCGCTGGTAGTTATTCATACTTTGGATATCTAATTCCACACAAAAATAAAACCATTCAAATTTTGAAAATTTTGGAACTAAATTAATCATGCTTGACTATAAAATCCTCACCCTCCAAAAGCCCTTATGTAAGCTCTTCTATGGAGGTTTCCTTGTGGAGACAGAAAAAAAAAAAAAAAAAAAAAAAAAACAGTGTGTCAAATGATCACAAACCACCCTCTCCTTTGGCTATGAGTGTATCAAGAGGTACTAGCATGACATGTAGTTTTTCTCTTTTTATCTTCTTAAAAGACCAACCAGAAATCCAATGTGAAAAAAAAAGCTAATGTGATACTAAGTTTGCAAATTTAAACTATGAGTTCTGTAGTCAAGACATGTAAAAGTTTCCATAGCAACATTAGTTCTCATCTTTAGGATTCTCAGTTCTATTAAAGCCATCAAAATTATACTTTCGTATATACAAGTGTATATACAATGTGATCAAATTTAAAGTTGAAGTTTATTTTCTATATTTTAATTATAAAGGATTCTTGTTATGGATTTTCATACCTTTTTCGTGAGTGTACCTTTTGAAAATGTATAGTATGAAGCAGCAGGTTAATTTTTTTATTCTTCTCCTAATCTTTTCATCTTTTACATCTACCCCTTAGTACCCAGAATGCTGAGAGGTGGAAAGGTAAGTCTCAGGCTGCCATCAACCACACAAGGAACTCATCTTGCTATAACCGTGGTGCCACCCCCACACACAATGCAAAAATGACTTCCTGAGGGAGTCAAGATGGGGAAAGGGAGAGATCAGCATATTTTCTCCCAATTCTCATAGACTGACCTATTCACATCGGCTACCCTACAGTGGGTTTCCAGGTCACTTTTAGAGCTAAAAAGGAAATTGGCTTTGCCAGTGGCCCCAGAGCCAGCCAGTTCTGGGAAAAAAACAACTCAAACTAAGCCCGAGTAGATAATCTAGTAAAAATCTTACCTCAACTGGCAAGGGTAGTTTTACTCAATACTTCATGAGCTATCCATGGAAAATCATACATGTAATGAGAATTTCCTTGGGGAAAAATACCCCCTAATAATTTTAAATTTTTGCTCACAATGTGGATGATGTTTATTTTTCCCAAAATGAGTGAAGCAGATGGGGACAGCAAGGAGGCTGGAAGATTCCTGTGAGTTCCTTTAATATGAAACAGTTTGGACAGTTGGGGACATCTGGAGTAAACATTGGGGTGGGGGGTGAGTGGAGGAAACATTTCTTCAATGCACTTTTCCTCTGAAATAGTATTGTGGTATCATAGACATGCAGAAACCCTGAATGAAACAGACAAATGGATGTGGCAGAAGGCTTAGAGTGAAACCAGCCTGTAATGATTGGGCTATTTTTAGCTTCCTACTGAGGAAAGCAGCTGTATTCAGAAAGGCTGCCACTCACTGCTTGTGAGACCAATTTGTTCTGTTCCAGGGTTCCAGCATTCGTCCCCAGGGAGCCTCCCCCAGGATCCTCAGAAAGGAACCTGGAACAGCCATTACCGTGGTTTTGGGGTTGTTAAAGGAATTTAGAGGATTCTTAAGATTCTTAGTTTATACACCTATTAGAACCAGAGAATCATAAGCAATTCCTATACATTTCTGGTACAAACCTAGTCACATACAAATCTGTTTCAACACCTTAAGAAGCCAAGGGTAAAATTCCAGCTTATTCTTTTGATGACCTACGTGGCCAGCCTCTGTCTTTTATTCTCTTTGGCCTGCGCTGCTAGACAAGAGGAGAGAAGACAGTAGACATTTTCTGAAGCTGAAAGGCAAGCACTGAAGACTGACCCACTTTTAGAAACAAGAGGGAGCAAGAGGGCAATTTTCTGTTCTATAAAAGAGGTATTGAAGGAGCCTAGGTATCCTGAGTGAGAAAGTTGTTATCTGAGCTCCTGATAAAGTCAGTTTTCAGCACTCTCCATGGGGGCTACAGCACTCTCTGTACTCAGGTCTCTACTCTACAACATTTATGCATCAACCATACACAGGGTTTTGTCCAACACATTGGGCCCCAAACATGACTTCCACCTTAGCTGTAGGCTACTGCCTAGGTTGTCTTGTACCTAGGCAAGTGTTCCACTGCTGGGAGAACAGCAGCCAGTAGCTGGTTGGCATTCTGGGCCTGGTTCATGCCAACTCTGTTGTTAACTATACCAGGATGCCAGCATAGTTGCTAAAAAAAAAAAGAATAAAAAACAAACAAACAAACAAAAAAAAACATGACTTCCATTAAAACTGCTCTTATTTAGCAGCAGAATATATCTTCTTATTTCTGGATACTTAACTTGCTGGCAGAACTTGCCCCTTATGTGAGCAAGAACTTGTGAAAATGCAATGGCCTTGCAAATGTTGGCCTTAAATCACACCCACAGGTCCAAACCCTTCTCTGCCTCTGAGCAATGAGAGGAGAATGGGAAACAGTAATGGACAGAGACCCACCAGCTGTAATAAAGGTAGGGAACTAGCAGAGAACATAGTTCCTCATCCCATGCACCTGATGGCACCATCCAATGTAAAGGTACCTGGAGTTGACCTATGAGAAGACACCCATGCTTCTCAGAACTGGATAGGCCTTTGCCAATCATCAGCACGTACCTCTAAGTTCAATTCAAATGGAAATGAATTTTGAAAATCTCTTACAGGTTAAAAAAGAAAAGAGAGTCTGAAGGTACTGAGGGTGTAAACAAATAAATAAGCAAATAACATTATCAGTAAACACCAAACAGTAATACCCAGTGCTGGCCTTCCATCGCCTGTAAAGTGAGAGTTTGATTCCATAATACTAAGTTTTCTTCTAGTTCTTAAATTTGGACACAGGAAATAATAAACCTTCCCTAAAACTTTCACTGTAGTGTGTAATCATTCTCATTTTGTGAAAATTCCTTCTTTGGCCCAATGGGTCTCAGCCCTGGCTACATTAAAGTCACCTGGGGAGCTTTTAAAAAAATGAGAATGCTCAGACCCAACCCCAGATCAAATAAGTCTCCTGATTCTCTAAGGGGGCAGTACCCAGGCCTCCATATTTTATAGCCACCTCACCTATTCAGCTTCAATTCCTTCCTGTTTCCTCCTCACAGATACTCAGCAATGCCCCTCAGGACACTTACCAGTAGCCTCAGACCAGGTCTAGACCTGTAACGCACTTTATGTTACATAGGTACTTAGCTACGTGAGGCCAATGAACCCAGGAAATGTGGCTTATCCAAACTGAAATGCTTGATTATAAAATAAAAACTGAGTTTCTAACATTTAGTGTGAAGAGTGTAAGATATCCCATTAAAATAATTTTATATCGATTACATATGGAAATAACATTTAAGATAGATTGAGCTAAATAAAAGATATTGTTAAAATTATTTTTACCTGTTCCTTCTTACTCTGTTTAATGTGGCCACTAGGAAGTTTTGAATTACTTATGGAGCTCAGATCTATTTTCATTGGCTGGCACTGGGCTAGACATACTTTAAGCTACTATTATTGGGTTGGCCAGAAAGATCATTTGGTTTTTCTGTAAGATGGCTCTGGTAGCACTTAGTTGTCTTTAAATTCTTTCAAAACAATTTTGTTAGATTGTATTGCGACATCTGTCATATCAGCATGCATTAAAAAAAAACTTATCAACACGTGAATTTTTTGTGTAGCCATTTTAATATTGAAGATGGAAGAAAAGTGACATTTTCAGCATATTATACTTTATTATTTCAAGAAATGTAAAAATGCAAAAAAAATTAGATTTCTGCAGTATATCAAGAAGGTGCTGTGACTGATTGAATGTGTCAAAAGTGGTTTGCGAAGTTTTGTGCTAGAGACTTCTCATTGGATAGTGCTTCACAGGCAGGTAGATCATTTGAATGAGGTGGTCAAATTGAGACATTAATTGAGAACAAGCAGTGATCGACCACGCAGGAGATAGCCAACCTACTCAAAATATCCAAATCAATAAAGTTATTGGTGAAAATGAAAAATGTGTATTTTATTTTATGGAAAAAAACCACACAAACTTTTTAGCCAACTCAATTCTCTTCCTGACCATGGAAAGAGTCCCAATTCTTTTAACTCTTACTCCTAAATTATTTTTTCAGTACAAAGGGCTATTGTTGCTTAAAAAAAAAAATTTTTTTTGAACGTCTTTCATGGTGAAGCTTAGTGAACATATAATACATTTGGACTTAGAAATTGCTCAGCTCATGCCCAGAGTGGGGTGCTTTGGGATTGGATGTTTAAGGATTTTAGAAAACCTACTAAGCTAAAGACACTTCCCCCAATTATATAAGACCATTAGAAATATTCCTTTGGGTTAAGGTACTACTTGCCCAAAAGCATTGACCAAAAGTCCCCCTAAGGATTTAATCCACTAGCACTCACCACCTTTGCAAAGGGGATGAGATACAGAACTCAAGAAAGAGTTTATCTACTGAACAATTTTGTTGAAAGATTGTGTCACTCTTTAAAAAAATTCTTTTTTAATTCAGTCTTCAGAAACAGGTAAACTAGGACATGATTAGTCATGTTGCCAGATAATTCCTCCTTGTAGAAAAAGTTTGGCTATCTTGTTTGCCTTTAAATAGCAACTCCCCTAGACATACTTTTAAAGGTTTCTATTTGCAAAATTTCTACTTAATCACATTCCTAGCGTAGAATGAAGCACCTCGTATCCCAGAAAGGATCAGCAGATTGTTGAATGTAATGAAAGGATGGCTTTGTGAGTCATTCTCGTTTCTCTGCACCAGTCTGCATGCAGCTGAGAGTCTCATTTAATTGTCACCATTTGGAGAGCGTCATAGCCTGGGTGCTTTCTGCTTCCACCTCTCAAGGCAGCTCTCGCCCTCAGTCCAGGGCACTGGGCATTTTTTCCTATAGTGACCCTGTAAAGGGCTGGATTTTGTTTGTTTCTAACATCCCCTTCAATTGACGGAGGCACTTTTTTAGATGATGGGACCCTCTTCTGAAGAGCTGGTGGCTGCCCTGAGGGTTATCTGCCCAGCTGGGGGCCAGCTGTGGGACTCCTGAGCACTATGTTTTCTCATGCAAGTCACAGTGGAACTGCAGAGCAGTGCAGGATGAAGCCACATGGTGGGCATGGGCCCTCAGCCAAGTTAGGGTGACTCCTGCTTACTGCTTCTAGGCTCTTCCCTTACTCAAGAGAAGCTCCCATTGGCGGTAAGCACTCCCTCTCCAGTTGGGTCTCTGCCCTTGCACTCCCTAGCTCTGGGAGTGTGCCACTTAATCTTGAGATCCCCTATTCACTTTACACTTAGCAACTGAAACTCCCCTTCTCACTTAACACTTTATATTCTGTTTGAAACCCCTTCCGACGTGCGGACTTCCTATAACCCTGTACAGCACACCACTGTGACAGAATAATTCTCTGCCTTCATCTCTGTGCTATCAGTCTTGTATCTATACATAAATCCATCTTGTGTTGCCAAACAGTAATGATTAGATGTCTGCAAGCCTAAGTCCCAGGGAAATGGAGGACTTGATAACCTGAGCCAGACTCAGAGATTAATGGCACTGTCCTACCCTGACACCATACCACCGTGTATGACACATAACCCTGTTAGCACTCATCACACTATCTCCCCTACCACTACTCCAGGGAAGGCAATGTGCTTTATTTGTCTCTTTATCTTTAAATCTAGGATAGTGCTTGTCACATATTAGTTACTCAATAAATGTTTGACAAATGGGTAAACAAATAAAATACGTTAATCAGCTCTGCTCAGCAAATGGACTGGAAAAGAGGTAGTTCTCAGACCAAAATCAGAAATCTAGTTAGTGAGCCTTCGGGAATTGGATATCTAAAGCAGAGATGATCAGTTTCTTAGGCTGGTTCCCATACGGAAGCATACAGGAGGCAGAAAGGCCTCACAGTCAGCCAGTGAATATTTTCAACAAACAGTACAAACCAAGAAGAAGCCCAGGGACAGGGCTGAGAGACTGGTGAACCTGGCACCAGAGGCATCAAGCCCTGGGGATGGGAGGGGAGGTGTCAATCAGGTCTGGGCAGGGCAGCACACAACCTGAGGAAAGACTCGTGACCTTGGATATGCAATGATCCAGAAGTCAGAAGCAGAGGGTAAAGTGGATAAGATGAGGGGTAGTGCTGAGACCAAGACATGGAAGGAGGTGCTAAAGAGGACAGAATCTTCTAGCCTACTTCCTGTTCTTCAAATTGCTGATCTTCACATTAGCCAGAATTCCTGGGTTGCTTTGGCACATTTGGAAGTGGGCAGGGTATCGCTGGCTCGCCGCTCAGACAGTCTCCTCTTTGCTAACCCATCCCTCCATACAGGTGTTTCCCAGCACCCGTGGTTCTCACAGGGGGGCCTCCACGTGCAACATCAGCACCACCTCACCTGGAACCTCAGGGTCACCCAGACTGCTTGATCAGAAACTCTGGGGAGGCCCACCTACCTGTTTTTAAACCAACATTCAGGGGATTCTGATGCAGGTCATGCTTCTGAAACACCATCTTCAGAAGGTCTAACCTAATTGCTCTGGAAGTTTGGTCCCCAGATGATTCTGATTCACAGCCAGACTTTAGACACTTGCTTGTGCCCTCTGTGAGTTTGTGTGACTTGAAGCCAGTTTCTTCCTCTGCCTGGACTTGTTACAGCTTCTCTAAAATGGGAATAAAACTATCTTATTTACCTTTATGCAAAGGGCTGAATTAGATGATTTCTTGAGGTCCCTTTCAGCTATAGAGAAATAATACCCCGGGTTCTTGAAAAAGAAGAGGGAAAAAGAAAAAGAAAAGATAAAAGGAAAGGATCAGAAAAAGCTGGTGTGGTGAAAAGCCATCCAGGCCAGGCTCTACAAGACAAAGCAAGGCTTCTGGAGGTGGCCCTGGAATATTTTTAGCAGAATCAAATATGTGGGACAAACAGCACTCGGTATCTTTGTGTTGGTGACTGAAACTTGATTTCTTAATTCTCCTCAGAGGAAGATGTTAATGAGTTTTAGTGAAAGAACCATTCAAAACACTTTTGTATCAAAATAAAAGATTGTAATTTTCTGCAGGGTCCATAATGCAAATGATCTGAAAGGCTAGCCCAGTAGCTGACAAGATAGACCAGAATGGGACAGATTTGGGTCATTATGGAGATGACTTTAGTATTCCCTTCTTCTTTCCTCTCCCTCCGTCCTCTACCTTCCAAATAGGGAAGTGTTCTGGGCATCTTCTTCCTGATTCCAGACATACCTGAGACGAAGTAGGACTAGGCAGACAGGAAAGTCTGGGGCCTGGGATCAGGGGCATAACTAGAAATAAAAACATAAGTAATGGATTCCTTGATAACCCAAGAAACAGAATCCCAGCTGGGAGGCAGGGCTACACTGTTGGGAGCAGAGCAGGTGTCTATGTTTCTGTCTTCAGAATGAGGCAAACCTAGTAGAGAAGTTGATTGCGTGGATGAACCCTCAGGAAGCTGCCAGGTCAGCGTGATAACCAGAGTGGCTGAAAAAGGACCACTTCGAGGACGGAGCACAGATCACAGCCAGGGAGGGCAGGTAGGGAGCCAGGGCTCAGCGCCACAGGAGAAAGGTCAGTGGTCAGGTCCGTACGCATAGATGATGAATGGCGCCCCTTGACTTGTGCAATGCTCGTAGCAAACAGCTGTGCCTGGCCACAGTGTGTGATAGCCATGACATCAGGAGATGGAATTGGGGGTGACCTTCTATTTCTCCTAAATAATGTCTTTCCTTTTTTTCAGAGACTGATATAAAATGGCCGTTACATTAAAGACACCACACAAAGGGCATGGATTTAATCCCTCTCCTAATTTTCTTTTCCCTCCTCTTTCTTTTCCCCCTTACCTTCTTATTAACTTGTTCCTGAAGCTGCTCAAGGTCTGACAGAGTAGCTGGGATCAGAAACAGGGCAAAGCATTAGCAAGAGCCATTTGAAATTTAATTAGATAACCCTTTCAAAAATATGTTAGCTTTGAATCAATTTGGCACAAATTGAAACTAGCAAGCTTGAATTTTTTCTACCTGTTAATTTGATTATTTAGAGCTAAAAAAAGAAAAGCAGATGACAAGATCATTATGTTTTGCAAAACTTCTTTTTCAAAGAAGTTATGCAAGAGCCCCAAAGTGTGTCCCAAATAAAATTTTGAAGATATAGGAAATCTGTATTTTTATTGTAGTAGTTACTAGTGAGCTCTGAGAGAATAAAGTCATTTCATGAAAGAAAGAAACATGAGCACAAAGGTGACTTGGAATGTGTCCTGGAATGAGATGGCCATGCTACAAAGAAAAAGGAAAACATACCTGGCATCTTGGCTACATTCTCTCCTTAGAACAGAACTTGGTCTTATGGAAGACGTAATCATCTCCCAACTTCTCCGGTGCTGGCTGTCTAGCTAATTCTACAGCGACAGGCTATTTAAATGTTCTAGGAACACTGTGCTAGTAGTGCTTGCATACAAAATGCAAGGCCTCCCAAAGATTTTACATAATTCTATGGATTGAATATCTTGTCAGACCTAAAAGTAGGTACCTTTTACTTTTTTTTTTGCAATTCCTTGCATATTTTAGAGACTATGTACATTTGCTTGCTATACTTATGGTTATATCAGGGTTAAGACAGAACTCAGGCAGATATCTGCAATAAGGAATAACTTAGATAACTTATTAGGCAAGTGTCGCATTATAGGAACCTGTGACACAGAGCCTTTGGGTGCAAGGGCCAGTAGGTACAAATACCCTTGTTTAGAAGACACTACAGAGCTATGGCAACACAAACTCCCATGACTGGGAAAGATGCACATGGGTGTGGTTCTGATTTCCCCTATCAGACAAGGCTACTTTCCATTTTGCAATTACCTCTGCATGGGTGACACAGAAAAGGTCCTCTATATATTCAAATGGAAAACTATATCTCTGCACAGTCTTGTTAATAGCACTGATGATTCTTTTATTTATTATCATTATTCTTTAATCCTCACCAGAGGGTGTGTTTTTATTAATTTTTAGAGAGAGAGGGAGGGAGAGTGAGGGAGAGAGACAGAGAGAGAGAGAGGCAGAGAGACAAAGAGAGAGAGAGATCGATGTGAGAGAGAAAGATTGTCTCAACCAGGAATAAAACCCTCAACCTATGTGTGTGCCCTAACCAGAAATCAGGAATCAAACCTACAACCATTTTGGTGTACAGGATGACACTTCAACCAACTAATCCACCCGGCCAGGGCAGTACTGATGATTCTTTACGGAAACCACAGCATAAGCAAAAGTTCCAAGATGCTTATCAACCAACATCATGTTCACAAAGAAAGTTTGGGTAGGCAGAGCCTTATACCCTCATGCTTGTGAAGATATAAAAGAAATATAGACTTCTCTATTCTGTTAGGAATGCTTCCCGAATTCAGTAAGCTACCCTTCCTTACTTAGACATGGATGTTTCCATGCGATGATTTTTGTTGTCTTGATATTATGCATCAAAAACCCCAGGAGCAGCCTCCATGATTTAGAAAGAACATGAGGGGCTGTCAAGAATATTCTGGGGGCAGGGAGAAGGAACTCAGGGGATGTCGGAGGGAAAGGAAGAACATGACAGGGTCTCTGGAATCCCCAAGAAAATGACACAGGAATACACTATAAAAGGGTTCCTTGCTCCTTGTTCCCTGCTATTCTCTCTTTGTGATGAAATAAGCTGATGCTTCTATTTTTTTTCCACTGAATTTCAAAGCATCCTCCATGGATCAGCATTAGCAGAGGCATGAGACACATCCACATTTGAGAAGCACTTTAATTACAGTGAAGCTCTGAGCATGGTAAAGCAATTCCATCCTCCCTAACCAGAGAGTATGTCTGAGTATAGAACACAAGAGAGACTCATCCTCTCTTGGATGAGGATTTTCTTAGGGCTAAAAATAGGTCCAGCATTCACCAGGCCAGCACTGTTCTGCCACTTCCCAGGGCAGAGGGTACATTCCTCCTTTTCTCCAACATACTTGGGCATGACTCCACACCCTGCTGCCTCATCTAATTTAAAGTAGTGAAGAGTGTTGGCAGGTTGCCAGTGCTTAAATCCCAGCACTGCTCCTTCTAGCCCTGGCTTTGGCCATGTTACTTAACCAGCCCTCATCTGTAAAATGGGGATAATGACAGTGCTTCCTGCATAGAGTCATCATGATTATTAATTGAGTTAATCTATGTGCAATGCTTACGTTTACACTGGTTAATGTTGATGGTTACTTCTTTATTTTAATTTTATGTTTTTCTCTTTTCAGCATTGCTGAGTTCTCTAGGGGTGACCATTTTTCTTCACAGGAAGAATATTTGCTAGTAAAGAACCCTAATGGATGATGAATTTGGGGATAAATACATATTCTGTAGAAAATTAAAATGCACAGTCTTGAAAAAAAAAACGGTTCCTAGGACAGAACTTGGAAATTTTTTTCTGTAAAGGTCAGATAATAAATATTTTAGACTTTGCCAGTCACCTGACCTCTGTCGTAACTACTCCACTCTACTGTTGTGCAAAAGCAGCCATAGGTAATGTGTAAATGAAGGAGCAAAACTGCGTTCCAATAGAACTTTATTTGCTAAAACAGGCACCGGGACAGATCTGAGCAACAGCTAGAGTTTGCCAACCCCTGTCCCAGACAATACGATCCATGAGGGAGGACCCAAACTCATCACATCCGCCTCTGTATCCTACTGCTCAGCACAGTGCCTCGCACAAACTTGCTGTTCACGTTCTGGTCTTTTCTGAGTAAATGAATAAAAACTCCAGAGGGACGGGTTTTTCATTTCTTTAAATGTTGGACTTTGGCACACCTATTCAGACTGTGAAATGCGCACTTCTAAGTTCTGCCAACAGACATGACAAAATAGTTTCTGGGAATATTACACCATGTCCATCCAAGTGGTTCAGGCTCTCTGGCAAATAAGTGTTATGTCCAAAAAAAAAAAAGAGAGAGAGAGAGAGTAAAAATAGTGACAGAGACTCCAACAATCCACAGGCTACATTAATAAAGCATTGACTGGTTATCCATTACGGACTCAGATGTGTGAAAATGGTTCGGGCTCTCCTATTGCTGAGCAACCCCAGGTTTGAGGATTGTGAGACCTGAACTTTTGTCACATTATTGCCCAGGCTCTTGGGAGAGGCCATTCAGTGATGAGTGGTCTCTAGAGTCAGACAGGTTCATGGGCCATGTGAGCTTAAGGAAGTGACTCTTCCATTCTTGCTGCTTTGGGTTCCTCATTTACAAAATAGAAATTGCAAAATGACTGACTTCCGTGCTTGATGTGAGGATGAACAGGATGATGCTCAGCATGTCGCCTATTTAACAAGCACTCACCAAATATTAGATTTATTATTTCTGGACCAGCATCTAGCTCCTATTGAAGTAATTGCTAAAAGCAGCCTTGCCCTGGTTCTGAAGAGCAGTTGGTGCCTAGGAAAGAAGGAGCCAGAGAGACAGTGCTTCCTCTTCCCTCTCACCTTTATTTAATTTCCTTCTCCTTTCCCTCTCCTGCTTGGTGGTTTCCACATCTGCAGGAGGTAAGCGTGTTCTGAATACTTTGGGAACCAGGGCATCCTCTGGATGCTAGAGAACATACCTCCAAGTGTTCGAGCAGGAAATACGAGGTACACTCTGAAGCTTACTTGAAAAGGCAATTAAGACTCCGGAAACGTATTCGTCACATTTCACAGTGGACCAGAAATGAGACGCAAGCGCTCTATTCCTAGCTTACAACAAGCAGATTCGGAGACAAGAAGCCAACCAGAGCTCCTCACTGTGCCTCAGTCTCCCATTTTGAGACCAGGAAGTAATCAGTAATGATTTTAAGATCATCTTGGCTATAATTAAAATTAGGATTAAGGCATATTGCAAAAATAAAGCATGATCTGTGTAAGGTGGCATCATTTAATAGTACTGATTATACAGATAGCAGGATAATGATATAAGCCTCCATAGGTCTAAAATAGTTTTAGGAACAGCTCTGCCTTGAGGCTAAATGACCTCAAAGCACCTTCTAACTGAGTCTCTGTGACTACAGAACTATCTCATCAGTTTCAGAATAATATTGCAGGGGTGTGTGGGGGGAGAAACCCATATGAATTAGTGAAGAGTTGAACTTTCCTGCAATTAGTCTATCAAATCCAGCCCTTTTATAAATATAAAGGGAATCTAAAATAACCAAATGTTCCTATGGGGTGTTTGCTTTGAAACAGATAAAAATTATTTGTGCCACCTTGTCCCTGAGTAGATGTTTCTAGAGAGTTCCAGGGTAGTCAGAAACTATCTATACTCTAAACATAAACTTTGTCTGTAATCTCTGGCCGCCTATCCTGAGGGTGTTGTTGTTTTGTTTTTAGCAAAATATAAAAAGAAAGTAAGAATTCCTTTAATGTGCTTAGCAAATCCTATCTGTATAGATATTGCAAATGTAAACATCAGGCCCATCTACCACAATTTTGGATTTATGGAACCTGCGTTCTTAGCAGCTGTGGGCCCCCAAACTGTAATTAAAATCCACAGGAATGCTGAGGACTCAGTTTGTGGCCTTTTAGGAGCAAGTGTTGGTAAGAACATAGGAACCTCTCACTTGCCACTCCTTTGCCCCGACCACAGTGCAGTTGGCAGCTGGTCTGGGTGTGGGTGTCTGCAACCTCTGACTGGTTAGGAGAAAATAAATAAATAAATAAATAAATAAAGTTGAATGACCTACTAACCTGTGTATGGATCCAGGCCCACACAAACTTTAGTTGAGGTCTAGACCTTTCATTCCAGGAGGACAGCTGGGGGGCTGTGAGCAAGCTCTCGTAGCTAGCTCATCGGGTCAGTTGGGGTTGCTTTTGGTGACCCCTGTGTTGACTGGACTGGGATTTGTAGGAAGCAAGGGCAAGTTCAGGGCAGAAGAGCAAATCCCCCCTAGCAACTCCCACTGTCCCAGGGACGTGTGATGGGGAAAGGGGGTCATGGAGGGGCTTGGCTAACTCACACTGAAAAGAAGCTCAGCCAAGAATCAGAATAGGACAGGTGCCTGGCCAGTGACAACAGGGCGAGCCAGTCTCAACCAGAAATTTGCTTAATTTGCTTACTTTCACCATCCGGTGTCCCTAGCTCTGAGCTCAGAGCCTGTCACACAGTGGGCTTTCAATAAAATGAGTGAACAAATGAATGAATAAATATTTGTTTCTTTGTTGAATGAACAGAAGCGTCCTGGCCACATATGGGCACATGTTGGAAAGTCTGGAGCAAAGGCCATTTACAAGGGTGCCAACAAAGGAATCAGGCAGTGTATGTCCTTCCCAAAGTTGCTTACTTAGGAGCCCAGCTGTCAAATATCCAGGGTCCATCCTTGTTCAAAGAAGAACCAACCACCTTGCTTCTTCTGAGACACAGTCCTGTGATTTTTATTAGGGTCACTAGTCTTGCAAGTGAAAATTAACACTGTTTAAGTTGATGATACATTGAAGGCAGTTTAGGTTGCTGAAAGCTGTCTGCTTTTTAGGATCAGCCAAGTAATAGCTTGCATCCAGCAGATGGCACTTTGACAACAAAGGCCCCTGAACTCTTTGAGGAATTTAATAATGGATTTTTAAATTCATCTAGACTTTAAGCCACAATGCATAATTACGCTTATGGATGGTCAGTATTTGGCTATAAATAATACCATACCTCTCCAAAGACCCTGAATTACAGGCTGAGATTCAGGGAGAGGAAAAAAATTTGCTGTGAAAATCTAAGGCAGGCCAATTCATTTTGAGTCCTGAAGAATCCTGAAAGATATAGGTGCTTGAGCCTTCCCCATTCTATGATGTTTATGTTCGGTAAATTCTCCTACTAAACATAGCATCTGGGAGCAAGCTTATCATCTAGAAGAACACTAAGTGGGTTCCAGATGAACGTCCCTTTGATCCCATTGATATGGACAGGCGAATACCAGGAACAAACTATCCCATATTCCAAATTGGCTGCTAGAACATAGATATTTTCAAACACAAGCTAAAACCAAGCCCTACACTGATGGGTTAGGAGCAGGCTCTGCAGAAAGAGAGGGCAGGCCTTGGGAAAAGGAAACAGCTACAGAAAAGGTTGGGTGGGAGAAGACAGAATTTGAGGGCACCCAAAGTACTTGTAAGGTCACTGCCTTGGAGGACTGTGTCATCATTTCAGGTTTCACTTTGTTTTAACAAAAAGGTCACAGTCTGTTTTCATTGTCTGGCACATTTTAAAAGAGTGGAAGAAAAAGTTAAAGATTAGCTCAACTTTTTGACCCTGTGGCTGTGCCCAGCTGTTAACGTGCACAATGCTACAGAGTAAAGGAGATGAAGTCAGGAGCGAGGTGCCTGGTGTTTCTTTACAGCAACCCCAGTAGCCCCAGAGCCAAGTGTTAAGGACTGAGACCAGATTGTCAAGATAGGAAGTCAAGGAAAGGCTTGGGAAATAGAGTGACAGCTCTGTCCTTGCATGTGTTGTTGTGAGGAACAGAAGTGTGCAAAGTTCCTGGCACAACGTCTGCCAGTTAGTGTGGTTTTTGTTTTTCAGTCAAATAATGCCATCCCATCATGGTTTAAGAGTACCTTTATAACAGTCATATATTTGAATGTTCCAATAACTTTGTGAAGTAGGAGGGCATTATATATCATCTCAATACAGAGTTGCTCATGATGAGAATGATTCTTGGAGAGACTTAGTGAATTGTCCAAAGTCAGGCTTCCAATAAATGGAGATCTTGGACTTGAAAGTGACAGGACTGAATTCTAGCTTCAAATGGTCTTTCCACTGTGCCAACTGCATCATCCTTTTCAGAACTTCAATACTTTTTCTTGCCTTTTTCCAGAATTTACTATAGTTCTGCATCTCTGAGCCTAGAAAGATGGTAAAAGTACTGAGTCTTTGTAGTCTTTTTTCAGTGGTGCCTCATTTCAGGTGGTTCTCAATAGTTAAGTATAATACCGACTAAACCCTTCTGATAATTTTGAGATAAGGTTATCTATGTGTGACTGGATATGTTTCTAATTTGGGTTAAAATAGTGAAGGTAGCAAGAGGCACTTAAACTTGATGTTATTAAAAAAGGGGGAAAAAAGGGAATCATTGATGTAATTCTATGCTACACATACATTTAGTAAGTTGCATACAAAATAAAATACAGCATTTAGTATAGAGAGATAATGTATATATATAATTCAAATTAGAAAATGACAAAATAAAATCCCTTAAAAATAATAAAGATATCCTTTTCATGTTTTATGATTATCCAATGTCATATGATATGGTTCTGATGTCTTCCTGTAATTTCACTAAAGGCTTCTGGAAATTCTCCTCATAAGGCTCTATTTGTGGAGAGCTAAAAAAAAAAATATATATATATAAGAGCAAACCCTTGAAAAGGTTTGATTTTCTATGTGGTTGGTTGTAGTCTAATCTTTGCCAAAAAGATGGCTTTTTTCCAGGCTTGTTTAGCTGTTGGAATAAACCTGGATCCCTCAACCACAGATATTTATTCTGTCTAATAAAAACGTTGTGTAATTTGCATAACATATTCCAATACCCAAGAGGTTTTTATTTATTTATTTATTTATTTATTCAATCGTAATTTTGAGAAACATGATAAAATAACAGAAGGTAACACCCAAGAGGCATACGTTGAAATCATTTTGTCTTGTGGTCTTTGGCACGTGTGCTGAGGAACAAATGTGCCCAGTCTCTCTCTGCACGTGATGCACCATGGGCCCTTTTGCAAAGCGGAGAGACTCAGAGATCTGTGGTTCCTGGTGGGAAAAATATGATTTGGCTCCCATAGCTTTTCCTTCCCTGGGAGTAGTGGTTTAATTAATGATGTTGGAAAACTAAGCTAAACACAGACGTTATTGCAGTAGGAGGAATTTTGGGCCTTGGGCCAACAGGAATTTAAGAGAAAAACGGTGCCATCTGTCCAGCTCCTTCAGGGATTGCTGTGGCCAGGCGACTAACTGCGGGAAGTTAACGCTTCTCCTGCTCTCATGAGTTAAGATTGATTACCAGTGTTTCTCAACTTTTTGTTCCATCACAACGCATTGCAAGCAATATTTGCATAAGGCCACTGGGGAACACAGATGCAGTCCTTAGACCAGAGGTGCTAGTTCAAAGAGCTTGACCTTCCTCCTCTCCACTGACAGTGGCTTGGGAGATCAATTTTCTGGGTGCTCCTGTACCCGTTTTCATGGTACACCAAGAAGAAACTGACTCATAAACCATAATATCAATTTTAACATTTGTAATAGAAGCTATTTCTTTCTTGTGGCTAAAAATTTAAAGTTTATCATTCCCATTCCCAATATCAGAAGAGCCCATTTGAACCACAAGATTGTTTGGGAGCACAGACTCAGAGAAAAAAAAAAAAAAAGGTGACTGGATTGCCTTCGAGATACTTTCTGTAGGCCATGGGAAAGCCCAGTGAGGGGATTATCCTTGCCTTCCCATAGAATACCTGTCTGTAGTGATCCTGATGCTCATGAACCTCAGAGCCAGTGCGCCAGTCCTTGGATAATACTGGATTGACACAATTATTAGCCTCTAATTTTCTCTTTTAAAGGCTCCAAGCAAGCCATACTCTATGGTTCAATACAATTGATCAGCTTAATTAAAATCACATTCTAGTCATATGTCCCTGAAATTATAACCAAGTCACTTCAAATGGTCTTGATGGTTTTTCAGAGTCTCTTTCTTAAGTGACTCCTACAGTTGGCCCCGTCAGTTAGCTATGGAGTCTCAGTGTTGTCAAACTGACATTTCTAAGTTCAGGGACACCCTTATTTCACTTTACTTCACCAGCATCCTCAGGCAATGGGGGAAAAAAACAGGGAGATCCATGTTTACCTTAGCATTTGTGGGTCATTGCTTTCTAATAAAAAAATGCAGAAGTTTAAAAAAATCAGCTACCACTATGGCTCCTTAATTCAATTTAAGTGGGGGGGGGGGATTGAATTAGCCAAATCTCAATTGCAGCTTTAGTTTCTTAAAGTTCTGATTTAATTTTTTAAAGTATCCTGAATTGGAATGAGATCTCTATTCTATTGTCCTCCTCTATTCACTTCGGCCAAGAGCATTAACCTCTCCAGGTCTCAGTTTCCTCAACTGTAAAATGAGAAGTATTGAGCCAACTTGCCTCTAGAGGCCTCCCAGCTCCAGGTTTACTTTCTTTAATATGTATATCTGTAGCTCTCAAGCAAAAGAATTGCCATTTGCAGATAAGTAAGAGTACCTTGGCAATAGTTAAATGTTTCTCACCCAGTGAAATACACTTTTCAATCACAGAAACACCCATAAGTTTATTGACAATAAAAACAACAACTAATATTAAGTTCCCAGATTAGTTTACCATCAGGAATATACACCATCTCAAATTGGGCTTGAATGAATTCCAGTCATTCAGAAAGCTTTACTGAGTATATACTATTTACTTGGCTTTAGGAGAAAAAGGGAATTACTAAGATGAAAATAGTGTTATCCCTGCCTCAGCGGTCAGACCCAGAGAGGGATACAGCACACATGCACCTGCTCTGTGACATGGTACCAAGTGGGATAACTTATGGGAAGCTCACTGACAGAGCATAAACGATGGAGCCATTAATTCTGCCTAAAAAGAAAAAAAGGGAAAAAAGGCTTTCCAGAAGAGGTGACATCTGAACCAAGCCTTAAAGGATAAAGTAGAGAAAACAGTGCAGATGGAACAGGGGCAGAATGGTCTGGGAAGCAGGGGATGAGGAAGTGGAGTCAGGAAAGGGAAGAACTGCCATAAGAAAGTAGCTAGAAAATGTGATTAGGAATTGTGTGGACTTTGGATGATACATAAAAGCAATCAGGATTCATCTTTAACCCATGAGGAGTTCCATGATCAGACTAGTACTTTGGGGAGGCAAAACTATTGTGAAGAGAGGTTTTGACAGGGAAAATCTGGAGGAATGAGGAACAGCCTGGAAACTATTATAATAGGCCAAGTGGTAAGTGATGAGGGCCTCTGCCATGATCGTACCAGGAGGATGGATTTAGGAGACATTCCAGAAGGACAAAAGAAAAAAAGAAAAAAGAAAAACAGAGAAACTTGTTAGCTAATTAGATGTACCAGGTGACAGGGAGAGAGGCAAGAAAAGAGATTCAGATTTTTTGTTAGACCAGTGGGGGCCCAGGGGATACTAGCCTCTTTTATGCTTACAGACATTGATAACCTGTGATATCAGAAAGTCAGTGCTCACAAAACATAAATGAACTTCAGCCTGGCCCTACTTGGTTGATCAGAAAGGCCAATAAATAAAACCCACAAATGAAAGAATTCTTAATGCCTGATGAACTTTACATGGCAGTAAGAAATTAATGATAAACAATAAAATAAAATAACCCAAAGAAACTGTGAGCTTTTGAGAAAAGGTAGTTTTGAGAGTTTGAAGTTATTCTTTGTTTAGGGTTTTGTTTGTTAGCATTGTATAATTTTGTTTTGGTTTTTACTTTAGCATTTATTTTTTTGCATGCTTGTTTGTTTGCATAAGACATTGTTACTTACCTTAGAATGGGAATGATGCAATAGTGACACCACAGAGCTTGAGTCTGACCTCTAGAGCAGCGCTACAACTGTAAAAGAACCAGGCTTTCCCCATCACACTACTCATGTTTCCAGGCAAAAGGTATACCTTTAGGCCTCTGACATGTTTTGTTTAGCAAAAGCCTCAGGGCTGAGTTTTTCCCTAAGTAGAAAACAGAGCATACAGTGTTGCTATTATCCTTGTACCATAAAATGAGAAAGAAGTGCAACCAAAGCTGGCAAGCCAGCTTAATATATCAACACTGTTCTCCTGCCCCAGGAAAATCACTACAGGGCAAGTGCATTATAATGTGTATTAAAATTTTTACATTTTTTTGCCCTGGCCCACATGGCTCAGTTGGTTGGGCATCATCCTGCAAAAGCAAAAAGTTGTCGTTCAATTCCCAGTCAGGGCATGTGCCCGGGTTGCAGGTCAGTCCCCGAGTGGGGCATGTGTGAGAGGTAACGAATCGATGTTTCTCTCCCTCTCTTTTTACCTCCCGTCCTCTCTTTCTAAAAATGGAGGAGGGGATGAGAGATTTCAGCAGAGGGCTGGTAGCTGGTCTCTGCCCATCAGGGAAGGCTTTCCTCTAGAAAAGGATGTATGAGCTGAGATTTGCAGGATGCAGAGGGTTTTCCAGCTGCAGGAGTGGACAGGGAGGGACCTGTGTGTGAGATGGTAGGAACAGCACATGTGGAGCCCCCGTCCTTGGAAAAGCCATGGAGCACGTAAGGCTCCAAGAGGAACCCAATGTGGTTGAAATTCACTTCCACGTGGCATGGTCCAATTCATGCCAGGTCTTCCCAAGACTTAATTGGGAATTTTGGAACCCATATGAAGAGAAAGAAGTGAAAGAAGGATTTTAAATGGGGATGCCAGGATCTGTCTGCATTTCTAAAAGATCCTTGAAGACAGGGCTGTAATTTGCTCATTTTCCAATCCTGCATGGTAACCTCAAACAGAATCGGTGCTTAACATATTTGTTGAACTATATTTCAATTTTGTGATAAAGGTGTTTGAGAAATTGTTGTTAGTAGTAGAAACTACGCAGGGGGTGGAATTAAATTTTGGACAAAGCAATGGTTGCTTTCCCTCCAGAAATCTATTTTCTCTGATTATCATATGTCAGGGTCACATAAAATGAAAAAGATGCAATTGCTTAAAATAACAACATAACATCAGCATAGAGGAAACATTTGTCATGTGTACTGGTTAAAACCATCAGTGATGAGATCAGACTACCTGAATTTGAATCTGGGTTTACTTACTACTTACTATCTGTTGGTCCTTGGGCAAGTTACTAAACTCCTCCGTGCCTCCAGATTTCTTTTTTGTAAGATGAGATTATAATAGTACCTATTTCATCTTTTTGTTGTGAAGTATAAATATGAATAATGAAAAGCATGTCAAAGTCTGCCCAGCCCAGAGTTAAGTGCTCAATAAATGTCAACTATTATTAACTGCATATGAATTTCATGGTGCATATGAAAAGTTGTTTTCCCCAACTCTAAAATAATTTACTCTTTAAAGTGTTCTAATTCCTTGATTCTTAACAGTTGTTTATGTGCTCATAATAATCAAATGATGGTAATATGACTTTTATAGAAATGTTTAATGTATCAGCTTTGGTTGGACTTATTACCCAAGTAATAAGACCTCTCACCAATATTAAATTGATTTCTTATACGTCCTGGATAATGCACTTTAAGAAATGCTTAAGTCTAACAAAAGATAAACCCATGGTATAGAATCTTCCATGATTTTCAGATTAGAGGCATTACTAAACATGTGTGGGGTTCACATGAAGGCATGGTCTTTTTTTTCTCTTCTTACCCATCTCTCAACTCACAGAAAGCTTTACATTTTAGTATTTTCCCCAACCTTCCCATATATTCACAAGTGATGATAGGCACATCAGTGCATGAATGTTTCCACAAATTTATTATTGAAGCTTATGCAGGTTAAAAGTTACCCCTTAGCTTGGTAGACACGACTTTCTCCTCGATGTAAAACAGGACTCCTGATCTGTCGGTTTCATAAATCATTCTCCAACTAGTCCATGACAGACACAGATCAAAGAACAAGTGAGTACTGAACCGGTTATAGGTTAGAAATCCAGTGACAGACAGCCAGCCCGGTTGTTTCTTTCATAACTTACCTCAAACAGACACACTGCTGTGCATGGCTGAGCACGCCCATACTTGTTGACAGAATTATTTTTAGAAAGTAATGCTTTCTCATTTATAAAATCCAGAGAGAGGCAGCATGATATGTAGGCGGTAGTTCTCAGCCCCCGCTGCAAATCCAAATTACCTGTGGAGCTTTAAAAAATCTGCAGATGCCATGACCTCACTCTAGACCAATGCTTTAGCTTGAAATGCATGTGTTAATGGGGCGAGGCAGTTATTGAAAACTAGGATGCCTCTCAGGCAGTCCCACCTTAGACCAATTGCATCAGAATCTCTGGGGCTAGGACCTGGAAGAAGCATTGCTTAATCAGTTCTCCCGGTATTCTAATATATAACCAGGCCTGACGACTATTGCTCTAGATAGGCTGAATTCACATCTTCATTTAGCAAATATGCAATGACTGATATTATATGTAAGGCATTGCTGGCAACACAGCAGTTGAGAAAATAAACACTGCCTGCTCTCCTGGACTTAGAAATTTGAATTAAAATCTTCAGGGTTGGGGCCTGGGCATCTAAAATGTCTAAGAGCTGAACAACCAAGATTGAGAATCAGGGAGTAGTAGAAAGAGCAGGGAGTGGAATAGCTGTGTTTGAATCTCGGTTCCTCTGACCATTGGCTGCTAGATATGGCTAAGTTATGTAACTATTTTTCTAAGCTTCTGCTTCCTATCTTTAAAATGGTGGAAAGCAAATCTTCCCCTCTAGGGCTGTTATTAGTTTTAAACTTTAAAAAAATCGATAGAAACCTTGATACAGCAGCTAGTACCTACTAGGCAGTCAATAAATGTTAGTTTTCTTCCTTCCACTTGCCCTTCATTTCTCTTGTCCTTAAAGCAGTATGTGTGCTAAGTACCAGGGATGTATTGATACAATTGAAATACGAGACACTGGAGCTGGCTTTCCAGGAGTTATGGTCTAATAAACAATTACAGAGCGGCCACATCATACATAAGCTATTCCTAGGTGTGTGCTATTGGCTACTTTTATTGCTGCAGGGGTTCTGAGTGGAGAGAAATAATCATTGAGCATCAGGAGCCAGAAGTTTCCTAAAGAGAAAGAATTTAAGAGGAGGCTTAAAGTGGGTAGGTTTTGCCAGAGTAAAGGGAAGATATTGCAGGCTGAGGAAACAGCATAGAAAAGATAACTTCTAAATGATACCCGAAGGTAGGTCATGTTTAAAGACAACACATACATTTTAAACACTATCTGATATGTGTCTCTGCATTTGATTAATCAAGAAAGTGAAGTTGGCCTTTTTATCAGTGTGAGTGAATAATTATGTGTGAGTTTTATGTGTTTAAGAACATATATGAGTTTATGTTTTTAATGATGCATGCATTTATTTTATATGAATTCCCTCAATATGTTATTTAGAAAATTTTTGCATGCATCTGTTTTTACTTGCATTTTCCTTGGGGGGTGGTACCGGCATTTCTTCTTAGAAATAACTCACTAGCCTCATAAATAACAGTGAATTTTCTCAACACAAAGAACAAAGAGCTGAATCAAAATGACATCATCCTTCTGAGAGTGAATTTTCATTCAGGTTCACATTTAATTCCTGCTGGAGGTTTGTCCAGAATAGTCCCTGACCAATTATAAACAGCCAAGAGAGCGTGTTTGCTTAAAAGCAAGCCTCCTTGCTAGAGGGCACCTTGCAATAGCCACCTCCCCTCCGCCTGCAAAGTCTGGGCCTCCTCACAGGCTCTGGGAAGCCTCTGCTGAGATTACTTGTAATGACCTACTTTGAAAATGATGTGAACTCGGCTGAGTGCCAAGGAATTAGGGTGCAAACAGGCCCATCCAGAGAGCTTCCGGCAGAAGAGAGCAGACTCTCTCGGGACCCCTTCAGAAACCATGCCTATGGTTTTGTTTTGGGGGATGATTGCTTCTTTTTTTTTTAAATTCCCAGGGCTTTGGCTGTTACAATTCATCCTTATGCTCTTGGAGTGCAGGCTACTGATTGGCGGAGGGCGTCTGTTACATCAGAGAAAGGCAGCCAATCAGAGCAGGACTCTGCCTGTCTCTCTGCTGCAAACAGCTGAAGTAGTAATCAACAAGACCACTGAAGTTCAGCCTCTGCTCTCAGTTGCAGCCTGGGAAGACGCTTTCCAGAGCAACGCCTGGCGGAGCGTGAGAACTCGAGGCTGGTCACAAATTAGGGGCCTTTATCCTGGCCCCCTTGAGGAGCCTTGGATACACCTGCCTTCCATCCAGGTTCATTTCTATTTGAGTGTTTGGCTTTTAAAAACAACATGGATGTCTCTGGGACATTGAAAAGGGAAAAACTTGGGACAATGGGGCAGAAATGTTGGTGATTACATTAGCTGGGCCACTGTTAAGTGATGACTCCAGATAATCCCTTTTAGTCCTACGTTCAGGACTGCCTACTGAAAAACAAAGCCAGCTTTGAATCTAGGAAAATTACCTGCACCTGTAAATGTGCTTTAAAATAACTTTGTTTTCCAAAGCAGCTGTCCTGAATTCAGCATAGGTAAATTCCAAGTGTTTACCAGTTGATAAGACTTTTATTACTAGTTGTTAAGACTTTTCTTAAGAAAAAGTATTTGTTTATACACATATAAGGAGCTGGTTTATAAACTTTTCCCTCAGGGAACTTAACAGCATGATAATTTATCTTGGTTGAATCAGCTTGGGCTGTTATCAAATAGGAAGGAAGAGAGAAATTTTACTTTAACTCATATATGCACCTGAAAACTCCAGTTTAAATTGTGTACATATAACAATTGTGACTTACTGCTCAGAACACTGTTTTCTTGGTCTATTTGGATTTTTTAAAACTGTGAAGACATTTTTTTCCATGATTTTCCACTGTGAAGTCCTCTCAATTCCCAAGGACTCCTGTGAAACCCACCACTTTCATTTCCCCCCAGTCTTCAGAACTTTTTCAAACCTTGGATTATGAACCCAATTACTTGAAGACTAGAGGAACCCTCCTTAATGAAAGACCTAGCAAAATGTTAAATATGGAATTATCATCCCAAAATGAAATGCATGATTCTTCACATAAACTCACAGTTGTAAATCTTGGTGAAAATATGCTGTAAAGGTTTGTAAATAGGGAAAGATGAGCAAATTTATAACCTATTTTGAAGTGTATGATATCTCTTTCATGCAATATAGACTCGGTATTGTTGGTACTACCCTTCTCCTGTCTGTTCAGAGGACAAATGGCATCAGGGAAATGAGAAGAAAGAGGGGGAAAGTGATATAATTAGGACATGAGTTTGACACACAACAGTTGCTGGCTGTACTCATGATATGGGCCAGTCCAGATCCTTACATCACCTTTGGCAAACCATCCAACTCTTTCTTCAGTCTAACTCCTTGGGCCTTCTGGCTGGCAGATGTAAGAATAGAGGCTACAATGGAGCCCACAATTTTATACCAGCAGGATCACTCACACAGCCTCGCCCTGGCAGTGGGTTTTAATTTTAAAAAGCTGAATGAAGGTCCTTGTGTCCAAGACTTGACGGTCAGGAACTTCAAGTCAAGATGGAGGCATAGGTGGACACGGCCTCTTCGCACAACCATAGAAAGAATTACAACCTGATCTTAAAATGAATAACACCAAGAACCATCAGAAAATTGACCCGTATGTAAGTCCAACAACATGGCTATAAAGATGCATTCATCCAGATGGGTTGGAGGGGTGGAGTCCTGAAGAGGGGCAGAGAGGCAGCGGGCTTGGAAGGCAGAGGCAGCAGCAGTGGTAGATCTCACAGGAGGGAGGGGTGACTTGGGAGTAAGACATCCCAGCCCCAGGTCAGACTGCACAGCCCAGGGTTCCAGCACCAGGAAGATAGACCCCCATTACCTTGGGCTATAAAAAACAGTGGAGGTTGGGGCAGTGGAAAAAAACTGCTGGATTTTTGCCACTTAAAGGGACAGCACAGTCTTAGAATGTACGCAAACTCACTCACTGCGATTCACCGCCGGGGCAGCAGATAGAAGGGCTCCAGTCACACACAAGAAGGAGATCAAGTGACTCGAAATGGAGGGAGGGCTGGGTGAACCACCAGAAGCCAGGCGACAGCATTGACCCTCTCTCAGCCCTCACCACAAAGCCACAAAGTGGTGAAGCAGGTTGCTTGGCCTTGGCAATTACGTAAGGCTCTGCCCCACACAATTCACAGGCGCCTTTCCTACATAGGCCATGCCATTAAGACAGGGAATAAAAGCAGCTCTACCTAATACACAGAAACAAACACAGGGAGGCTGCCAAATCGAGGAGACAAAGAAATATGACCCAAATGAAAGAATAGAACAAAACCCAGAAAAAGAACTAAATGAAATGGAGATAGCCAACCTATCCAATGCAGAGTTAAAAACACTGGTTATCAGGATGTTCAGTGAACTTACAGATTATAGCAAAAAAATAAAGAAAGAAATGAAGTTTACAAAAAGTGAAATAAAGAAAAACATACAGCAAAACAACAGTGAAGGGAAGGACGCTGGGATTCAAAACAATGATTTGAAACATAAGGAAGAAATAAACATTCAACCAGACAAAAAGAAGAAACAAGAATTTTTAAAAAAGAGAGAGAGAGAGAGAATAAGAAGACTCTAGGACATCTCTAAAAGTGCCAGCATCTGAATGATAGGGATGCCAGAAGGAGAATAGGAAGAACAAAAAAATTGAAAACTTACTTGAAAAAATAATGAAAGAAAACTTCCCTAATTTGGCAAAGGAAGTAGACTACAAGTCCAGGAAGCACAGAGAGCCCTAAACAAGTTGGCCCCAAAGAGGATGGCATCAAGGCACATCATAAGTAAAATGCCAAAGGTTAAAGATAAAGAGAGAATCTTAAAATCAGCAAGAGAAAAGCAGAGAGATACCTACAAAGGAATTCCCATAAAATTATCAGCTGATTTCTCAAAAGAAACCTTGCAGGGGCTGGCAAGAAGTATTCAAAATGATAAAAACCAAGGACCTATAACCTAGATTACTCTATCCAACAAAGCTATCACTTAGAATGGAAGGCCAGATAAAGTGCTTCCCAGACAAGATAAAATTAAAGGAGTTCATCATCACTAAACCCTTATTAATTATGAATATTAAAATGACAACAAACTCACAACTCTCAACAACTGACTCTCAAAAACAAACTAAGAACTAGAACAGGAACAGAATCATAGGTATGGAGATCATTTGGAGGGTTAATCAGCTGAAGGGGGAAGAGGGAGAATGGGGAAATGGGGTGGAGACTAAGAAGCATAATTGGTAGGAACAAAATAGGGTGATATTAAGAATAGAATAGGAAATGGAGAAGCCAAAGATTTTATATGCACGACCATGGACATGAACTAAGGGGGTGGGAATTACTGGAGGGAAGGGGGGGTATCAGGTTAAGGAAGGCAAAGAGGGAACATATTGGGACCACTGTTATAGCATAATCGATATATTTTTAAAAAGAAAAGATGAATTATAATCCAAGTCAGATTTTTGCAATGAAAAAAATAAATAACTTAATGGTCACCAGGCAAAAAAAACTCTAAACTTCTCTGGTGGAACAATAGGTATGGAGGCAGGGTGAACCAAGTCTTAGAATGAGAATGACCTTTTGGATGCAGGAGTAGAGTCAAGTGCTGAGTAGAGAAGAACCCATAATGGAAGACAGAGCTGGGAAGCCATGCGTCTGTTAGTGCCTTACCCTGGAGAGCAGTCATAATGATGGAGACAGGGCTCTGCAAGCAGCTTAACCAGATGGGATTAAGAAAGCTAATACGGTTTAATGGATATGTCTGTAGTTTTTTCCCAAAGAGTTTGAAGCAGCTCCTATTTTAATTTTATAGGCCAAGTAAAATGTTGTAGATTTTTTAAAGTCATTTCTCTTTGTTAACAAATATTCATTAACTTTTTCAACAACTGGATACACATGATGCTGTGTAATGTGTCACTCAAAAGTTTGGCAGTCCTAAAGGAATATGTAGGAGCAAGCAAAGAGGAGAAGGCCTCTTTGTGCTGTTCATTGTAGTGCCCCATCTTCCTCCTCCTTCTTTCCCCTAAGATGCTTTGTAATCTTTCTTTAACTTTCACTAGATTAACCACAGGAATAATGAATACAGAGAGGAAGGGAAGAAGGGTAAGGAAGGAGTGAAGGCTTGGACTCCTGGACAAGCCATAGAATGCTTGAGCATTTCATGTGGTGTACCTATCCGCAGCCTGATGAAGAGATCACCCACCTACTGCCAAAACGCCCCCAAGCTTTTGTTTCCCCTCTGCCCTGAAGTTTTCCAAAATTCTGAGGAAAGACAATGAGGCCAAGGATCACAAGTGGCCCAATGCAACCCCTGCAGTGTCCAGGTAGTCCCCTATGATCAGCCACTCTCTCTTCCTCTTTCTCTTTCTTCCTCCCTGTCCTATGCATCACCTATTTAAAAAATCACATTGAATTAAGTGGTAGTAAAAGGAGGTAAGACAGACATGGAAGAAAAAAATGTTACTAGAGAGCATAGCAATTAGGCAAGAGCAAGACTTGGGAAGGAACATCACATCACATCTAGGTGAAGGTTTCCATTCAGATAAAACACCATATCAAGAAGAAAATTATTCTTACTTAATATATGGGGTGCAAATTCTGTGAAGCTCTCCAAAGAAATTGGCAAACAAAACTGAAGCGCATTTGAGGAAATGGCTGTGATTAGATTTTTCTTTATCTCTTCCATATAAGGTAGCTCATTAGAAGGCAGACAATATATTGTTGTCAAATTTTCACTGGGGTAGACAAGAACAAGTCTAGCTCCTAGGAATATGCATAAGGAAGTTATGCACAATGCACAAAAACATATCAACATTGCAAGGTCTCATTCACAAAGAGAAACAGGTAATGATACAAATATCAATTAATGATTAATAGGACTTCATATTTGCTGATAACAGAGCTATGGTTTAGCAAGGATTCTCTTTAGTTCCATGATCAACAGTGGGGAGAACTGGTGTATCGATTGCATTATTGTGAGAGGGATGTTCATTTCATCTAGAAGAGAATAAAAAATATCTAAAGCCTGATCACCCAGTATCAGAGCTCCAGGAAAGTAATTTTCTTCTTTAGATTCTGTGCTGAACTCTGCTGGTACCCTGCATTAATAGGAAATCAACAACACACTACTCACATGAAACTTTGCATCTAAAAAAAGCTCACATTGTGCTTTAAGCCTTTTAGTACAAAAATAATAGAAGTCATGAGGTTCAAGTTTATTCCTGCAGTTTTCTCTGAAAAACTGTACAGTTTTATATGGGGCCTGAATGTATATTCCATGGATCATTGTTCATTGAAAATGTGGTTGAAGAACTAGGGGTTTAATACTTAAGGCTCACTTCCTCACTTGATCCCAATCACATATATATGATTTCTTACTAGCAAGTACTACAGAATTTTTTTATGTTCACATTCATTGTCATTATTGTTATTTGATGCATCTCAACAGTGTGACTCATTCCAACTAACAGCCCCCAGGAGAATAGAGAAGGAGGGCTACAGAACAAATTTCATTCAATAAATTACTACTGAGCACTTACTATGTTTGGCAGTATGAGGCCAGAGTCCCTAAAGAGGGTTCAATCCAGTAGACTGTGTAAGGCAGATAGACAAATAATCATAATAGATCAGGGCAGAGTAGGGTCAGTTTCTTAACAAAGCTGGTTAAAACATGGAGCATTGGGTAGATCAGCAAAAGTTTCACATGGAAGATGGTGAAGGGGAAAAAGGTCTGTAATTCAGATGTCAGCCGGGCTCCCCCTGCTTTTATGGTGTAAGACAGACTGGCCTGACTCCACTCCAGCCCCCTGGAAATGCAATGCTCTTCTCACCGTGTTCTCACGGGCTCCTCTGCTCCAGTCTGCACCTTTCACCATTCATTTATTCCCTCTGCTAAAACTCCGCCTCTTTCATTGACTTCCACTAAAAAGCACTCACACAAAGCCTTTCTGGGGTGCAATGATTACAGAAACTGTTGAAGAAACAAGGGTTACATTCATCCCTGCTCTTAAGAAGCCTTCAGATGTCCCACCTTATGGCTACTCATTCTCTTTCTGTTGCCTCTCTTCCCCTTCTCTTCTTGAGGAGAGGGATCAAAAAATCCAAATTCCCTTCATTTTCTTAAACATAGTGATTCATCCTATTTTGGTCCGTTCTCTTCCTTTAAACTGTGGATTGGGGCCTACTTTTTACTCAGAATAATGCTACATTGATGCATGTTTTCCTCAAATAAAGACTGTTTTGCCCCCTCTAGGATGAATTCTGATTGATATACTTTTATTTTTAACTTGCTACAATGTCAGTTTGGTAAGGCAGTGCTGGAAGATGAGGATGTTCTGTAGGGTCATAAGTTATAAGACCTAGAAGAATTCTTAGAGATTTTTCAAATACCTGTCTTTTGCTTTTTTAAAAAATATGTTTTATTGATTATGCTGTTACAGTTGTCCCAATTTCTTCTCCCTTTGTTCCCCTCCACCCAGTGACCCTCCTCTCTCCAGCTGTACCACCCTCCTTTGTCCATGCCCATTGGTTGTGCATATAGGTCTTATCTATATCTTCCTGCCTACTCCACTCCCTCCTACTATGCTTCTTAATTCCTGCATCATCTCCCTCCCTTTCCCCCCTTCCCCCTCCCCACTGACCTCCCCCCAGTATGTTCCCCATACCTATAATTCTTTATCCACTCTTGTTGCCTATCTCGTTTGCCTTTGTTTCAATTCCCTAGCTTCTGTTGTTGATTGTTGTGATACAGTTTTCATTTTAATGTTCATAGTTTTGATCCTCCTTCTTCTAAACAAGTCCCTTTAACATCTCATATAACAGTGGTTTGGATCTAATGAACTCCTTCAGTTTTACTTTGTCCTGGAAGCACTTTCTCTGCCCTTCTATTCTGAATGACAGCTTCGCTGGATAGAGTAATTGTGGTTGTAGGTTTTGCTTTTATTCCTTTGAATATTTCTTGCCAGTCCCTTCTTGCCTGCAGAGTTTCTTTTGAGAAATCAGCTGAGTCTTATTGGGACCCCTTTGTATGTAATTCTCTTCCTTCTGGCTGCTTTTAAGATTCTCTCTTTATTCTTAATTTTTGACATTTTGATTTTAATGTGTCTTGGTGTGGTTCTCCCTGGGTCCAGTTTTTGTGGAACTCTCTGTGCTTCCTGGACCTGTAAGTCTATTTCCTTTCCCAAGTTAGGGAAGTTCTGCTTCATTATTTTTTCACATAACTTTTCATTTTCTAGTTCTTCTTCTTCACCTTCTGGCAGCCCTATGATTTGGATGTTGGCCCGCTTATAGCTGTCTGATAAGTTTCTGAGCCTCTCCTCATTTTCCTCACTTTTTGTTTCTGCACTGGTTGACTGTTCCTTCCCTGTGTTCCGATTTGTTCATTTGATCCCTGGTTTTCTTGCCTTCACCACTAGTTTCATATGTGTTTTTGTTCATTTCAGCAGGACTAGCCTTCATTCTTCCCTGTCTTGTTTAAGATCTGCTGTTAGGTCTGTAAGCATTCGTATAACCAAAGCTCTGAACTGAGCCTCAGAAAGATTTCCTATCTGCTGAGCCCTTAGATTAGATATTTGCTGTCTGGTCAGCTGCATCACCGGTATCTCTATCATGATCTGTGCCATCCTGACCGTTTTGTGTTTACCTTTGCTTTCTGGGTGGGGCTGTCACACCTCCTACGCTATAGGGGGTGGAGCACTGTGCCCTCATCACTACCGGGCGACCCTTCTCACCATGCTGTGGCATTTTGTGTGAGGGCGTGGGTCCAAGATGGATTCCTGCCGTTCACTCTCTGCTGAGACCGGGAGCCTCCTCCTCCATCCTGATGCCCTCCGAGCCTCACAGTCTGAGGCAACAATGCGGGTCTGCTTTCCCCAGTGTTGGAATCATGAGCTAATGGGTTTGGTCTGCAACCAGGGATGCTCCCCAGGTGCTTCTCACCTCCCCCTAAACACCGCTGTCCTGCCTCCGTCGCTGCTGCTGCCGTGAACAGCACAGCTTGAACTCTCCTCTGCGGCTTTGCCCCTCCTACTTGTCTGGATGAGAACCACTGCTTTATAACTTCATATGTTGGACTTCCATTTATTTTCTGGAACTTCTGGTTATTTCTGGTTTTATGGTAGTTGTATTCCTTCTTAGTTGTGGAAAGAGACGGACCGTGTCAGTCTAGGCCTCCATCTTGGCCGGAAGTCTCCTGTGTTTGTTTGCTTCTGTGTCCCAGGGAGAGCTGTCACTCCTACTACGTTGTAAGGGGCAGAGCCTTAGGTATTCGTCATAACGCGTGACCTGTTTCACCACGTTGTGGCACTGTATGCAGGGGAGGGGTCTGAGAGGGAACAAAGCCGCCTGCCCAGCACTCGCCCCTCCTCCAGGCACTTTTCCCACTTCCACACCGGACTGGCGCTCCTCTAGCTGCCACCCTGGCCGCCATTCCTAGAGTGGGTGGGTCTGCGTTCACTCTAGGTCTGTGGGGGCCCTTTAAACAAGCGGACTCTGCTGAGAGACCAGCAGTTTCTACCTCCATCCCAACCCCCACTGGCTTGCACAGTCAAGAGCAATGAGGCTTGATTTTCCCCGGTGCTAGGACAGTGAGCTGCGCAGTCTGGTGAGGAGCTGGGAATGCTCCCCAGGTGTCCCTACTGACTTTTTAAAATGTAACTGCACTTTCTGCTGGCCTGCTGCTGCCACCACCACACTGTGTCCTCTCTGCCCTGGCTCCGCTCCTCCTACCTGTCTGGATGAGTATTTCTTCTTTATATCTTTGTTTGCTGCACTTCCATGCACTTTGATTTTCTGGAACTTCTGGTTGTTTCTAGTTTTGAGGTACTTGTATTCCTTCTTAGTTGTGGAGGGAGATGCAGCATGTCTGTCTACGCCTCCATCTTGGCCAGAGGTCGAGAAGATCTTCTGTCTTTCGTTTTACAAATAAGAAAACTGAGGCTCAGTCCTTCTCAAGGGTATGAGTTAATGGTGGAAGAACTCTGCCAGTGTAATGCTTTTTCCCTGATGGTGGGGACATCATGATGACGGTATAAGAGGGGAAAACAAGGCATTCTTTATAGCAGGTGTGGCTGGGAATTCTGTAGGTTGGCAAAGGTACTCACTCTTCAGTAAGGTGTGCGTAGTAAAGGTAGCTTCTTAATTTTCTTGTAAGTGAAAGCCACCTATCTACCTGATTAGAAACTAGGAGCAACCTAAACTTTCCAAATCATAATATTGGAGTCTCTTTCAGTTTAGTTGCCCTGCATTTTAAGCACTGTCAATTCAGATTTCAACTCCCTGCATGTAAGCAGTTTTATGGAAGGCATATCAGGTCCTCAGAGCAGAAGAGAAGGGTCCTTTAGACTGTTGTCGGACCTCTTCTGGGACACGGTAAAACTGGGCTACTGTACACACTGGTGACCATGAAGGTGCAGCTAATCTATTCTGGGCTTCTGACAGCGATGTGTTGGCACCAACTCCTAGAGCACATGACCCTTGGCTGAAATCTTCAACCAAAATGGCCCAGGCTGCTGGGGCCTGTGAGACATCAAAATAATATGGGGAATACAAAGAACCTTGGAGTAGGAGATGTTTCCCTGGCCAGAGTGGTTTATATTGATACTTGAAAAGAATGTTATTCTTGGATATGCAATGTTCTATAAATTTTAATTAGATCTTTTTGGTTGATGGTATTGTTGAGTTCTTCCATGTCTGTGCTGATATCTGCCTTCTTGTTCTACCAGTTATTGAGAGAGGGGTTTGAAGTCTCCATATATAATTGTGGATATGTCTATTTCTCTTTTCATTTATATCCATTTTTGCTTCACATATTTTTCAGCTCTATTGTTTGGGACATAGACATTTAGAATTGTTATATAATGCCTCTGTGTCCCATGTGGTTTTCTTTGTTCTGAAGTCTACGTTATCTGATGCTAATAGAGCCACCTCTGTATTCTTTTGATTAATGCTTCCATCATATACCTTTTTTACTCATTTTACTTTCAACCTGCATATAGTTATATTTGAAGTGAGTTTCTTGTAGACAGCATGTAGTCAGGTCATGTTTCTTAACTCTCTTTCAGTCTCTATTGAGACCATTTATGTTAATGTAATTACTAATGTATTCAGATGTAAGTCCATTATTTTATTTTTTGTTTCCTATCTGTTCCTTTTATTTGCTGCATCCTTTTTTCTGCCTTTCTGATGGTTAACAATCTTAGAATTTCATTTTTTTTATAGTGGCTTTGAATATATTTCTCTGTAGAGCTTTTTAGTGGCTGTTCTAGGTATTAAGCTATACTTATGTAACATATCACAGTCTATTGGTGTCACCATTTTCTCAGTTCAAGTAAAGTATAAAAACTTTACTTCCCTTTATATCCTTTTCTTTACCCTCCCCTTTTAAGAATATAATGGTATTGTTTCCTTTGCACATTTTTAGTACCACATCAGACAATGTTATACTTTTTGCTTCTCCAATCAAGCATGATTTAGAAAACTCAAGAAAAAAGGAAACTCTATTATATTTTCCCATATTTTTGCTTATTGGGTTTCTTTACCCTTCATGATGTTTAGAAAATATCTTTTAACCATTCCTTTAGGGTTGGTCTGCTGGTGACAAATTCTCTCAGTTCTCCTTCATCTGAGAATATATTGATTTCACCTTTATGCCTGAAGGATATTCCCCCTAGATATAGGAGTTTGTTCCTTTCAGCAATTAAAAAAATGTTGCGTTACATGATTTCTGATGAGAAATCTACTGTTATTCAAATTGTCTTTCCCCTGTAGATAAGGTTTGTTTCTCTTTTGCTTTTTTCAAGAACTTTTATTTGTCCTTACTTTTCAGAAGTTTGACTATCATGTGCTGTGGGGTAAATTTCTTTGGGTTTATCCAGTCTGGGATTTGCTTAGCTTCTGGAATCTATAGGTTTATGTCTTTTGTCAAATTTGGGACATTGTTAGCTCTTTAAGTACTGTTTTTAGTTCTGCATTGTTTCTTGTCTCGTGATTTGAATGTTAGATTTTCTGTGATAGTCCCACAGGTATCTGAGACAGTTTTTTTCCAGTTTATTTTCTCTCTATTTTTTAGATTAGTAATTTCTATTCTATCTTCCAGTTTACTGATTCTTTACTTTATACTCTCTACTGTTCAGCTCATCTACCATGTGTTTGTTTATTCAGTTCTTGTATCTTTTTACTCTATAATTTCCATTTGTTTCTTCTTATATCTTCTTTTTCTTTGCTGATATTTTCCATTTTTTATTTTTTCTTGTGTTTTTAATTGCTCATTGAAGCATTTTTATCATGCTTTAAAATCTTTGTCAAATAATTCTCAACATATCTGTCACCCAGCCATTGCCATCTCTTGATTGTCTTCTTTCATTCAGTTTGAGATCTCCTAGCTCCTGGTATGATGGGATAGTGGATTGAGTACTACTCCCACAAAAGTTCATGTTCATCTAGAACCTCAAAATGTAACATTATTTGGAAATGGGGTCTTTGCAGATGTAATTTGTTAAGATGAAGTCATACTGTATTAGGATGGGTCCTAAATGCAATGACTGGTGTTTTTAAAAGAAAAGAACACACAGACACACACATAAGGAAGATAGTCATGTGACTACGCAGGCAGAGGTTAGAGTAACCCAGCTACAAGGAATGTCAGGAGCCTCCAGAAGCTAGGAAAGGGCCAGGAAGAATTCCTCTCTAGAGACTTCAGAGGAAGCATGGTTCTGCTGACACCTTGACTCTGGCTTCTGGCCTCCAGCACTGTGAGTGAATAAATATTTGTTGTTTAAGCCATCAAATCTGTGGTACTTTGTTATGGCAGCTCTAGGAAACTAATACAGATGGTATGACAAGTGATTCTTTAATTGAAACCTAAACATTTTGAGTATGTTGTAAGACTTAGGATCTTTCTTGAATCTTCTGTTTTAGCTGGCTTCCTCTGACACTTAAAGGGGACAGGTTAGGAGTAGTGTCTCATTAGTTCCAGGTCAGGGTATCAGTCCAGGTTCCCACTCAGCCTCCCTTGACAATCAAGGAAAGATGCTCTTCATTACTCTTAGGCCTCCTCTGACACCACCCCAGTTGGGAGAGGGAAGGATGCCTTGCTACTTTAGGGTAGGAGTATTAGTTTGTGCTCCCTATATAGTCTCTATTGATACCACGGAGGGTGAAGGGGATTCAGAGAACAAACTAAAATGAAAGATCTGGCAGGGGGTTAGGATGCCTTGTTACAGCCTGATAAAGGTGGAAGTCTAGGCTTCCATCAGCCTTCACTGGAAGAAGTGGGGCCATAGTTTTTCTGTGATGATTGACTCTAGTAAGGCTGTTATCGTCTAAAACTCTTCTGTCTTGCTAGATGGTCTTGTTCCCGGTCTTCTGACTTGGGAGAACAGACTTTGTGTGTGTGTGTATGTGTGTCTTCCCTTTGTTGTTTCTGGGTTGCCAGCTTCTTCTACTTTGGGTCTGTGGTATATGGGACAAAAAGAAAACCCAGGGAACTCACCATCATTTCATTTGTCCAATTTTAAGATCCATAATCAGTCTGCTTTCTTCATTTTACCTTTCAGTCTTCTTGCATTGGGTTTATATATGACATCCAAGATTTTTAGTTGTACTTAATAGAAAGAGCAGGGAAAACTATGTCTACTCTTATCTTCCCAGAGGTGGAAATCTTCTAAGCACCTAACTTTTTAATTCCTGAGCTCCTGAACTACAATGACTTTACTTTCATAGCATTTAGCCATGTTCCCCTAAGGCTCACCTGGAATTGCAGTACCTTGAGCTCTTAAATTCAAACATCCCTCAATTCTTGATCTCATCTTTTTGCTTCTTGTTCCCTGTTTTATACTCAATACATCTGATCTTCAACCTCATGAAAGTGTCTGCTCTCTTAATTTTGCTACTTTCTTTTAATCTATGACCCTGTCCCCATATTCAATTACATTCTGATCTAAATAGACCCCATGGTCTATTACTTCGACCATGTTCTTGCCACAATCTTCTATTTTTTTTCCAGCTGTTTTTTTATTCTCAGCCACTGACAAAATCCAAACTTTGTAACAACGTACTCCTCTGTCTTCTTGTACATGTATGGAGCTGAATATGAAGGAGAAACATTGCACAGTGGAGGATATTGGTGAACCAAAATTCTATGGTATACAATTTCCAATTACTCCCATGCTGCTGGCCATTCCTACTGTGTTTATGCTCAGTGCTCTCTCTCCCATTCCTCACAGCATTAATGAAGCCACCTCATCCAATCCTCTTTCCTAACATCTTCCCACCTGTTTCACTCTCACCTGCTACTTCATGGGAAGAACAGAAGCCATTAGGTAGGACTGACCCTACACGTGCAATCTTGCATACATCTGTACTCATTCTTACTTGCCTTCCATGATCAAGGATGAAGTCCCTCCTTCTAAAGCCAGTACCTGAATCTGAGCTATGTAGCCAGCCTGTCATGGCCTGCATGCTCAGTAACCTTACTCAATTATTGCCTCTCTTCTAGTTCTTTCCCAACATCATCCCTCCTAAAAGCTTGTCTTTCATCATTGAAAAATCCCTCTTGCTTACTTTCTCATTACCTTCCCACCTCTAGTTTTCTTTGTTCTGAAGTCTACATTGTCTAATGTTAATAGAGCCACCTTTCATCCCCACTTCAAAGCCAGGATTTGCAAATGTGCTTTCTATACTGGCTGTCTATACTTCCTGACAACCTATTCCCTCCTCAAACAACTGTAGTCTCATTTCTGCCTTCACAATGTTTAAACAATTCTTGCCAAAATCTCCAAAGGCATTTATTGCTGAAGCCAGCAGATACCTGTCAACCTATGTTACTTGACATCTTTATAGGTTTTGCATAATTGAACAATATCTTCTTTTTGAGAGGGGAGAAAAAATAACAACCTCTCTTCTCTTGGCCTCTTCTGCTTTACCTTAACTTCTCTGGCTACACTATTTGGTCTCTATCAGGTTTCCCCTTTCCCTGCCCATGTTTGTTCCTGTACTAGTCCCATTTCTCTCTTTATACACCTGGACACTTATCCAGCCCTTGACTCCTCACTCTCCTTATTCCCTGTACCTAATATATCACCACATCTTTCATTCCACTTCCATTGTGTATTAGTCAGTTCCAGCTGCCATACAAAATACCACAGACTGGGTGGCTTAAACACATTTACTTTCCCACAGTTCTGAAGACTAGAAGTCCAAGATCGAGGTGTTAGTACAGTCAGTTTCTAGTAAGGAATCCCTTGCAGCCTTCTTATTGTGCCCTCACCTGGTGTAAACTCTAGTGTCTCTTCTACAAGGGCGCTAATCCCATCATGAGGTCCCGTCACCCTGGGACTTAGGACTTCAATGTTTGAATTGAGGGTGGGGGCACACAATGTTCTCCATAGCACACTGCTCTGAAATTACTCTTCCTGAATTATTTCAATAGTTATGCCCCTCAAAGACATTCCCCATACTCTAGCTAGACTGACATATCTGAGGCAGAAATCAGGCCTCATCACTTCCTTGCAAGAGATACTTCAGTAGTTTCTGGTAGACTTTCTGTGAAGTCTGCACACTTTAATATAGCATAGAGATCTTCCATGTTTGGGTTCCTGCTTATCTCTCTGGCTCGATCTCTTCCTTCCCTTCTTGCACTCAGTGATACATCCATAGTATAGTACTTAGAGTGCTGAACACACCATGCTTGTTAAATATTCCTCATTCTCAGAACTCACCTTAGATGTCACCTCTTCTAACAAGCCGTCTATGACTCTTAGGCTGAATTGGGTGCTTTTCCTAAATGTCTCTACAGCTCACTTCTATCACAGCACCCAGCACACTTTGTCATAGTTGTTTTTCACTTGTCTGTCTCCTCTATTTGGCTATAAGCTCCTTGCAAGCAGTTACTGGTCCTTTACTCCTCTCTCTGTTCCAAGTCAATGGTGCAGCTTTCAGCACAAGTAGGTACTTCAGGTTTGTCTATTAAATGGAAGGCAGTTTTGTGTAACTTTTCTTTTTATTGATGAGAAAACCAGTAAAGAGGGTATAAGCTATCACTCAAAGTCAAGCTAGCAAGATGCCCAGAAACCAAAGAATGTCAACTCAGCACATTCAGGCCTAGCACTAACACTATTAAAAAAGGTAAAGAATCAAATTATTTCACTTCTTTGGGCCTTCATGTAGAATGAAGGGATTGGACTAAATCACCTCCTAAGTTTCCTTCAAATATAAAGATTCTATAATTCCAGGTAAGGGAACCATAAATTCCTGGTCAGAATTTCTCAGAAGTCACAAACTTGGGTTATTTTGTACTCTACTAAAAAGGAATGTATGAAGAGCCGAGGCAATCAGGGTTTCTCTTCACTGCCCATTCATTTCTTCATTAAGTCAACATTTACTGAGCAACTAATGTGTGCTGAGCATATAATGCTTTTCAGTTTAGACATTTCATAAGTGCTGATAAACAATAAATAAAAAAGACAAAATTCTCTGTGAGGACCATTTGACATGTAACTTTCCAAAGTTCAGGCAGAAACAGTGACTTCATAGGGGAAAACTATGTAGAAGGCAACAAGAACTGCTCCATTCAGTTGCATTTAGAAATGGTTATGTAACTATTACATAGAACAAGCATGACTCATAGGATGAAATCAATCATAAAGCAACACTTTAAATTTGTTCCACAGAATTAACACTTTCTCTTGCTCTTCGGTGAAACTCAGAGCAAATATTTCTTCTCTTGACCACTTCCAGGTAACATATCCTTTGGTTGATAATTCACGTGTCTAGATTCATGACGCAGTAAAAACATCAATGATAGGGCCTCTCCTCTCTCCAGCTCAGCTTCCACGAACAGCTACAGTTGATTAGGGAACAGCCTATGGTCTCTCTCTTTTCTCCATCCCTACCCCTTTCAGCTTTCTGATGTTGATTTCACGCTTCTCTCAGGTTCTAGGAGGAAGATGAAAAAAGAGGAGCAGAAAAGTTCCTACTTGTCTAACAGTCACATGAAGCTCTAGTATCAGAATTCTCTGGCTTTCACAGGTATTCAGAATTGCTGCTCTTGTTGGTGTTGTATGAGTTTTTCAAAGATACTCCAGGGTAGGACTTCTCTCACCTGCATTTTCTCACCAACAGGGTACATCTTAATGTGGCTGACCACTTACTCTTCCTCAGACCCCAGGAATCTGCTACTATCTCCAGCTTTTTTGTCCATCTGGTCACCCATCCAGATGACCCTCTTAGGATACAAGATAGCTTATACCTGCTTTCTCTTGTGGGTGGCCCATGTCTGATCCAAGGGGACCATCCACACTTTCATTGGCCCTGATAGACTCAGGAAGGGGGTGGGGACATGCGGCACACAGACTGCTCTGGACAAAACAACCCTCACTTTGCATCTCTAATTCTCACTTTTAATTGATATTTTGACAACCTACTCTGTAAATTTTGCAAAGTGAGTCTCTCATCCCTCACTTTAAAGTGTGACATCTATGTCTTACTGCTTTGACTAAAACTTTCATTCTTTTACAATTATTCCTGCCCTGTGATGCTAGAATGTTCAGTTTCTGATCACATCTTTGGCTTATACTTGCCATGTCACTGTAACAAGTATCCTTTTCCTTTTCTAATTTCATTATCTGAAGGCAAGTTAATATTGTCTTTGTATAATTTAAAGTACTTACTTATTTTCATAATTTAAAGTACTTACTTATTTTCATAATGTGTAGATTGCGCATTATATCTGTTTCCTAAGGCTGCCATAACAAAATACCACAAACAGGATGGATTAAACAATAGACATTTAGATCTCATAAATTTGGAGGCTAGAAGTCCAAAATCAAGATGTCAGCAGGGACACACCCCTTGAAAGGCTCTGAGAATCTATTTTAAGTCTCTCTCCCATCTCCTGGTGGTGACCGGCAATCCTTTGGCATTACTTGACTCAAAGTTGCATTACTTCAATTTTTTCCTTTGTCTTCACAAAATAATCTCCCTGTATGTGTCTTTGCATGCTCTTCTTATAAGGAGATCAGTCATTGGATTCAGGGCCCACTTTAATCCAGTATGACATCATTTTAACTTGATTACATCTGCAGAGACCCTATTTCCAAATAAAGTGATATTCACAGGTGCTGGGTGGATGTGGATTTGGCAGGGTACTGTATAATCCAGTACACGCACTGTAAAATTTTCTGTAGAAAGGTTCAGTATCAGTGCAAATATGATGTTACATGTTTTTCCAGAGTAATGTTTTTTAAAAAATAGAGAGATTACATTAATTTTGGAAAGACCTATGGAAGTGGGGACCCCTGTGTTTCGCTGGAGTGCACTGCATAGCAATAGTCATATTCATAGAGTAATATAACAAAAGAAGCATACAAACAGCTTAATAAGCATGGGTATGTATCATATGAGAGAATCGAAGAAAGCTAATAATAGCTACCCCAGAGATGAGCAAGCGGATGCTTTCCACAGCTGAATCCTCAGCGGGATGATGTAGTCTTTGTTGATTTTGCCACGTGATTGACGAAAACAAAAGAACTGCAAGGAAGACAAATGACATAATTTTGAGGGGTTTGGCTATAACTACACACACTAACGTTATAATAGCACTAGTAGTGATGTGATGCTGTATATAATTATCCATTTTTAAGCTTCTGCAACATTTCAGAAAATTTTTCCTGGGAGTATTTTTCCCCTCCACTGGGTTTCCCTTTTTCCAAAAATTCGAATGGTGGGTTGGAACCTTGTTCAAATAATGACATAACAGCAGGCATAAAACTGAAAGCAACTAAGGAGAACCATCATTATATTCATCAAAATTGGATCTTTTACAAATATGGTTTCTTCATGAATTACCAACTAAAGTCTATCCTGAGAAAATGTGGACCTTTAGGAAGGCACAATGAATAGCTGATTTTTCATATGTTCTATTTTCTAACCATTTACTCTTTCTAGTCTTGAATAACTTCTTCCTAGAACTTTTGATTTTGCTTGGCCAAGTGTGCCTTTTGGAAAACCATATATTTATCCATCCCTGCTAATTCAATGAGATCACTATGCAACTCTAGAAACTTGAAGTGACTTCATTAAATAGCATATATTTCTTATTCAAAATGATTGAAGACATTTTCATTACTACTTTCACCTCTATTTTACATGTAACGTCTTTTCTGAATGTGGCAAACATCATGTGCCTTCCTTTGCACTTGTAAATGGAGTCAGTAGATTCTGATTCCTTCTTTCTGTGCAACTTATGCAAATGTAAATGTTCCTTTGGATAATTTTTTTTTATGTGTTACCATGTCTTTATTGAAATTTGTATTGTATTTTCTTTTGTAAGACATTTGGATTCTTGTGGAAGTGTTATGTATGTAAATAATGAAACAACACCCACACTATTACTTAGCTGCTGTGGGTGCTGCCACAGGTGCTTTCTTTCTGTTTTCTTTCTTTTTTTTATTACCATAAGAATAGTTCTTAGGAATAGAAATGATGCCATGGTCTTAAAGATATAGTCAGTTCCTAATAATTAACGAAGAGTAATGTTTATTTCAAAATGGGCCTCTATCACTGACTGTATTGAACTTCATGCCATTTTGCGATGGCTTAGGACACAGTAGTAGCAAGTGTCCTTTGTATAATGTTCCACCATAAACTGAGCATGGAAGGAGGTTTAATACCATTGGTTAAAGTGAAGTGGTTATATGGACACCAGAAAAATCATTGAGCTTGTTTTTATACAATACATCAGGCAACAGTAAAGATTTTTTTCTACCTTAGGAAAGGGGCCAAAAGTCGGTCGGCAGCCATCCGTCTCGAGAGACGATGGTGTAGCTTCTTAAGAGTCTATCTGCACTGCCGAGAATGGCTGTGCAGTCCGACTCGGGAGTGACACGGTATCTGTCTCCTCCCGTGTTAAATCGACATCTTGCGATGACGCTGGAGTGTCCTCTCCAGTGAAGCTGAAGCTACAGAGCCTGGGCAGGGTGATATGGAGGGTGTGCTGTTGCCCATGCAGCAGACCCCCCCTCTCTTCGCAGCTGAAGGGTCCAAGGGAAAGACGGAGTCAATACAGCTTGGCTTCAGGTGCGCCGCAGGAGTTGCCGGTGTTGACTACAACGTCAAACCGCCTTAGGGACTCCGGCTCCGGATTTTCTGTCGGGGTTTACTCCCTTAGCCTTTCCCCTGAAGAGGTATGCCGCAAGGCAGCGGAGGTTTTTTGGAGTCAGAGTTTTCCTTTTCTGATGTGCCCTGACTGGAAGATCGAACCAGCGACACTTAGCTCGCAGGCCGATGCTCAATCCACTGAGCCAAACCAGCCAGGTAAATATATATATATAATATTCAAATTGCAGAAACCAGAAATAAAGAAAAAAATCTTGAAAGAAGCTAGAGAAAAAACTACCTTAGCTATAAATGAGAAATAAATAATAATTATGGTAAAATTTTTGTCAGAAACCATATAAGCAAAAAGAGAGTGAATGAACGTTTAAAGTTAAAAATTCATCAACATAGAAATCTATACCTAGCTAGCCGCAGCAATCTTGAGGAAGAAGAACACAGTAGGAGGAATCACAATACCTGATATCAAAGTATACTATCGTCGGCAGCCGTCTGTCTCGAGAGACGATGGTGTAGCTTCCCAAGAGTCTATCTGCACCGCCGAGAATGGCTGTGCAGTCCGACTCGGGAGTGACACGGTATCTGTCTCCTCCCGTGTTGAATCGACATCTTGCGATGACGCTGGAGTGTCCTCTCCAGTGAAGCTGAAGCTACAGAGCCTGGGCAGGGTGATATGGAGGGTCTGCTGTTGCCCATGCAGCAGACCCCCCCTCTCTTCGCAGCTGAAGGGTCCAAGGGAAAGACGGAGTCAATACAGCTTGGCTTCAGGTGCGCCGCAGGAGTTGCCGGTGTTGACTACAACGTCAAACCGCCTTAGGGACTCCGGCTCCGGATTTTCTGTCGGGGTTTACTCCCTTAGCCTTTCCCCTGAAGAGGTATGCCGCAAGGCAGCGGAGGTTTTTTGGAGTCAGAGTTTTCCTTCTCTGATGTACCCTGACTGGAAGATCGAACCAGCGACACTTAGCTCGCAGGCCGACGCTCAATCCACTGAGCCAAACCAGCCAGGATTAGGAAAGGGGCCAAAAGTACAAGATATGTAAAACCACTCACCTTTTTGCTTTCAACAGCCTTTTAGGACTTGTAGAATTCCTTTTACGTGAAGGGCCCAAAAGGCGGTGTTTGAAATTTCAAGGTCCACACTGAAGCAGGCCTAAGGAGTCTGGGAGTCATAGGTGTTCAGAGAGAGAAAGGTCTGAGACCTGCTTCCCTTTGTCTTTGCGGGTCTTCTCCTCTTTTGTAGAAGACAAGTGGGTACAAGACAGGCTGGGACCACATCAGCACAGGCCATGGGAAAGGGGAAGAAACAAAGATCCAGAGGGGACAGAGCCTGTGTTCAGAAGCTGGCCCATCCCCAGGAGGCAGCCAGGCAGGCCACTGTGGTCAAAGGGCATGACTAGCTCAGATTGGGCCAGGCTATTTGTATATCCTAGTGGGTCCTATCTGCCAGCAGAACACAGTTCTGGATGAAGTCCAGCTGACAATATTCAAAATCAGGCATGGTTCCAGGTGATCAATTCAGTCACACCAGGGCCCCAGCCAGAAGCTGAGAAGGGAGTCAGAAAGCACATCCTGCCTCCCAAGGGAAGGAGCGAGCAAGAGTTTGGCAGACCATCAGGACCTGAACTGAGGAAACTGGATTTCTTGGCAAGAATCCAACCCCTTGGAGAACTGAATGCTTAGCAGAGAAACTGAGGCCAGCCGACTGGAGTGGCAAGGCTTTGGCCAAAGTGGTGAGAGGACACAGACTCAGGGTCTCCAGGAGGAACTAGATTTCTAGGTCTCTAGGCAACCAATCCAGTTTCATCTATTAATAGGTCTAAGGCTGATGACAGTATCAGGACTGGCTCAGACTGGTTGGGAGCAACTAAGAGTCTCTAGAGCTTCAACATGCCTAAGGATTATTGGGGATCGAGTTCAAATGCAGATTCTGACTGGGTAGGTCTGAGCTGGGGCCAAGATTCTGACTTCCTAACATGGTCCCAAGCCATGCTTCTGGCTTTCAAACTCAGAAATCCAAACTTGCTGTCATTCCTTTTCTCCCACCCCCAATCCCCCACCCCCACTGCTCTCCACCCATTTCACCTGCTCAGGCAACACATTCTTCCTCCCCAGCCCTCCTCATCAACAGGTCTGCCCACCTTCTTCCCTCCTCCTCTTCCATTTCCTATCTTCACAACCCCTTTGTCCTACTGCATTCTTCCATCAAGACTACCAATAGAAAACGTCTCCTGTTCAGATAACAGAAGGGGCTAAATAGCAAAAGCCAGAACCCTTTCCTCCAATTGTCAGTCACACACCTAAATTCTTTCATGTTTGATAGATACAATTAGTCCACATTAATGTCTTTTTCAGTTTCTGCCTCACAAAGATCATAAGGAACATGTGACATCTTGCTTTTCTTTTCTGGTAGACTAAACAATAAGAAACATCTTCTGAGTGCTTGCTTCAGTAGCACACGTGCTAAAACTGAAACAATACAGAGAAGACTGTCACAGCCCCTATACAAAGATGACACGCAAATTCCGGAAGCAATCCATATTTTTAAAAAGACATTAAAATAGGCATAAATTAATAGCAAAATAGACTTTTGATGAAAGAGAGGGCCCAATATAGTAAAACTTTTAATTTTACTTAATCTATAATAATCCATGCAAATCCAATAAAAATCCCAACAAAATTTTATTCCAATTCTAAAATTGGAATAAAAGAGCAAACAGCCAAGAATAGCTAAGAAAATTTTGGAGATAAAAAATCGAGTAGGAAAAGAAAAAGAATAGAGTGTGGGAGGGGAACTTTCACTCCACAGGAGCTCAAGACTTAATATGTAGTTAGAGTTACTGAAATGGTGTAAAATAGATAGTTCTATTTAATGTAATCATAAAGGATTTTGATTTTGTGTGTGCTTTTTTGATTTTCTACACCAAATATGTACTAGTTTTGTGGTGAAAAGTAAAGCTAAAAAATAAATGCTTTAAAAAAAAAGAAAGTGTATACTAAAATATTTGTAAATGGTGACACATACTTGTTTTGTTTCTATTCCTTGAAAATATATATACCTGCATATAGTATACACTGGGTGCATTTCCATTTTTTGCACTAAGGGATCACTAGTTCCTGGCTTTCACCAAAAACCAATCATATATCGTGGGGCCAGTTAATTAAGATCTCTTACGCAGTTTTCTAATCTGCAAAATGATGATATTAATAGCTTACCAGTTCACCTTGGAGGATTTCGCTTGGAATGTATACAAGATAATATATGATACTGCTTAACAAAATAAAACTATATAAATGCAAACTGCTATTACTAGTAAGTATTTGAAATGGAACCCTTGTAGATTTTAGAAGTTTGTGCCATCTCCTGCTCATGTGACTGGACTATGTGAGCCATTTGTGCTCAACAGGCGAAGGGGGTTAGGAAGCATAGTTTAAATCACAACCTCTCTCCATGTCCCATCTTATTTCACAACTGCTTTTCATTCATTCAATGGCTATATTTATTGAGTGCCAGTGTTTCCTAACCCCAGAGTTATGATGATGAAACAAACGCTGTCCTTGCATGCAGGGAACTCATGGATTAGCAGAGTGTTTGTGGACAAGAAAACAGGCAATTTCAAAATAGAGTAACAAATGCTGTGATGTGATAAGTCCAGGTGCCATGGAATGCCTGTGGGGTTGCCACCCAGGCTTAGATGGTCATAAAAGGGTTCTTGGGCCATGTAATAGCTAAGGTGATGAAAAGGGTGAAGGAGAACAGTAGAGGTTGCTTGGAGTTAGGGTAAGGGGGAGGCAAAGTGTGTTCCAGGAACAGAGAGGAACACTTGTGCTGCTCCAGTAGAAAGAAAAAGCAATGGAACTACTTTGATGTTAAAAAAAAAAAAAAAAAAAAAAAGAGAACACCTAGACCATAATGTTGCCTAGGCCAGGCTCAGTGTGGGCTCAGCATGGCTCCTATTGTAATAGGTTTTAGGATGACCCCCTCCCCCACCTCAAGCCTTCTGAACACACTCCCCAGCCCGCCTTTCCCCTTCATTGCCTGGCCTTTCCTTTTGAAAAGATAGCACTCTGAAAGAGGTGGGGAAAGGCTTTTCTCTTTTGAAGCAGCAGCATTATTAACAGAGAAGGAAAGTCTCCCATGAGCTATGGCAAAATCCTGCAGATTGGTTTATGAATCGATGTAGCTTAAGTTAAAGCAACCTAATTTTCTGAAAGGCACTCTATGGCTTTAGGCTTCCAGAGGGTCATAAAGCTTGTATGATATTTATTCTTAGTTAAAATTAAATGGAAATGGAAAAAATAAAGAGGAATTCTTCTGGGAGGTCATATCATTAAAGAAAAATAAATAAAAGCCACAAAGTAATGTGGACAAAATATACATATTGCAATTAAAGAAGGTCTGACAGTATATATATCAATGTGTTGATTAATGGCTATCTGAATATTTGGGTTTCATGTGATTTTCTTATAACCCTTTATTGCAAAATATACATTTGGCCAAGTGCATGATATGTAAAAGTATGATTAATAATTTTTTATAAACACTTATATAACCACTACTTAGATCAAGAAATAGAATATGGCCCAGAAATATTCCATTCACCTTTCCCAATCACAGCCCACCCTCTCCCTAAGAGGTTACCACTCCCTTCATCTTAGGATAATTCCTTTTTTTTTAGTTTCACCACCTAAGTACAAGGTCTCTCTGGAAAAAGTCCAGCTGTTGTTAAGTTTACGAGAATGGTTTGCACAACATTGATGTAACCTGACAGCCAAGGAGAGTGGACTGGAATGCACATGTATGAACAATGATGACTTCACTGTACTAGTCAATGGGGATGGTAGATGCCTCTTTAGTGAACATGTGTACTGTGTGGCCATCACATTCAAAATGACTGATCAAGTAGAGCAATGAATCTGCATCAAATTTGGTGTTAAGCTTAAACATCCCTCTGCAGAAACTATTTGGATAATTCAGAAGGCTGCGGCTATGGGTAACTGGTGATTGGCAGCTTCATCACAACAATGTGTCCACTCATGCATCATGTCTCGTGCAGTTTTTGGCAAAACATTAAATCACCCAGGTGATTTAGCCCTCCTACAGCCCAAAGGTGGTGCCCTCTGACTTCTGGTTTTTCCCAAAACTAAAATCACCTTTCAAAGGGAAGAGATTTCAGACTGCTGATGAGATTCAGGAAAATATGACAGAGCAGCCGATGGCAATTGGGAGAACTGTGTGAGGTCACTAGGTGCCTACTTTGAAGGGAACTGAGGCATCATTATCCTATGTATGAGTTTTTTTGTGTCTTGCATTGTCTTCAATAAATGTCTCTATGGATGGATACCTTCTGGACAGACCTCATATTGTATGTATTGCTAAATATAATATCTTTTCCTGATTTTTAAACTTTAAGTAAATGGAAGCATATGACATTATGGCTTTGGTGTCTATTTCTTAACATTAAGTTTTTCGTATTCATCCATGTTGCTGAGGGTACCATTCATTTTGAGTATAGTATGGTATTTCAAGGTTGGATATACTACATTTTATGTATTGACCCTCCTGTGATGGACAGGTTGGCTTGTTTCCAGTTTGGAGCTATTATGAATAGAGTTGCTATTCTCATGCTCGCACTCACATGTTTCTATTAGATATATACCCAGGGGTGGAAATATGGATCGCAAGATATGCATGTCTTTAACTTTAATAGCTAATGCCAAACAGCTACCCAAGGACAGTAGCAGCAATTAACGCTCCCTGTAGCAGCATCGCCCTACCTGGAGTTTTGTGTAATATTTTTTCTTTAGCTTATCTGAATTTTCTAGTTTTCTCTATAGTATTTGTTGGTCAAATTAGGCAAAATGCTGTTCTAATATATCTTAAAATTTTCTTTCTCAGCAGCAATATTATTTTTAAAGTTTTAAGTTAAAGTAAATAACTCTTATAGATAAAGCACACAGATCATAGCTATATGTTTTAATGTATTATCACAAAGTGAACACACTTCTGTATCCACTATTCAGGTCAAAAAATAGAACTTTTCTTTCTTCTTTCCTTTCTTTCTTTCTTTCTTTCTTTCTTTCTTTCTTTCTTTCTTTCTTTCTTTGTTTTTTATCTTTCTTTCTTTCTTTCTTTCTTTCTTTCTTTCTTTTTCTTTTCCTTCCTTTCTTTCGCTCTCTCCCTCTTTCTCTCTCTCTCTCTCTTTTGTGCAATCTCTCTCTCTTTCTTTTCCTCACCTGAGGATATTTTTTCATTGCTTTTGGAGAGAAGAAAGGAAAGAGGAAGGGAAAGAGGGAAACATTGATATAAGAGAGAAGCATCAGTCAGTTGCCTCCCAGACCCTTTCAGACTTGGGATCACAGGCACCTGAACTGGGGACCAAATCACAACTTAGGCATGTGCCCTGACTGGGAATTGAACCCACAACCCTTTGGTTATGAGGTGATGTTCCAACCAACTGAGCCACATCAGCCAGAGCAGAAAATAGAACGTTTTAGAACCCTAGCCCTCCTCATGCCCCCTTCTAATAATAATCCCCTCCCTTTTCATCAAAAGTAAACTACTATACTTAGTTTTAACATGATAAAGTGGTTTTGTTTGTTTTTGAACTTTATACAAATGGAAAATACAGTATATATTATTTTGTGTCTAGCCTCTTCTTATTTTTGAACATTATAAGATTTATTTGTGTTGTTATGTGTAGTAGTAATTTGTTCATTTTTTCTTTTCTTGTCACAGGAAGATATATTGACTTAAGGTAGTTGACCTGCTCAACAGTTTTTCGACTTATGGAATGTATTGACCTATGCCATGTATAGATTACAACACTTTCCAGCCATTTGTATTTTTGTTGTTTCCATGCAAATAATAAGCCTTTGAGTTAGAAAGGCTGTAGGAAGAGTGAGTGTGATATATCAGGCTGCTTTCCTGATTTCTGTAGTAATGACTCCACTTGGAATTGTTTCTTGGTGATAATGGGAGTTTGCATTCCCTCCTTGTCCACCTAAAGTGCTAAGTAGTATCACAACCCCAGACTATACACTTTTTACTGGAAAGCTGATTTATTTCCCGGGATCATAAAAGTCCAGGGATAAAACTGACATCTGGCCACCAGGAGAGCCCTTGACCTAGAAGCAGGGCTAACTCCAAATCTGTGTTGCTACATAATGGAGCAAGGTGCTTTTAGCATGAATCATAGCCTCAAAACCTTCCACAGGGAAAATCCTAAAACTGTCCTCCAAAAGAAAAGATAAAATCAAGACCTTATATTTTTAACTCTTTCAAATAAGCAATGCTAGAACTATTCTACCCAAAACAATTGTTTACATCTAGGGTTTGGGTTTTTTAAAGGGCAGCATGTCACCTAAGCTTGAACTCTTAAAATGAAATCTTGCTATCAATCAATTGCAGATTTAAAAGCAGCCAAACAGACTCTCAGATGGTAACTCTTTGAAAAGTTGTGTGTGAATGTGTAGTAAATGTAATTTTTTTCTTTAGGCCTTCAGATGTAATTATTAAAGCTTCAAATGTCCCTAGTGATATTAGCTTGATAATCAAATTTGGATCACAAGAATGAAATAACCTAAAGTGTGCCTTCATTACTGCTCTCAAAATAATTCACTTAAGATAATTCTACCCTCCCCCACCCACAGATCTGTAACTAGACCATGGAGATAGCCAGTAAATTTAGCAAGAGTATTTGAAATGATCACATTGATTCTCAAAACAAAGAATGCCATGTTTAAACATAACAGGTAAAAATTTTTTCCACCACAAAAATAGAATAAAATGCCCTGACCATGTGGCTCAGTGAGTTGGGCGTCATCCCACAAAGCGAAAGGTCACAGGTTTGATTCAAGGTCAGGGCACATGCCTGGGATGTGGGCTGGTCCCTGGTTGGGGCATGTGCAAGAGACAACCAATCGATATTTCCTTCACACATCTATGTCCCCCCTCCGCCCCCGTCTAAAAACAAACAAATAAAATATTTTTGAAAATAGAATAAAACATTGCTTAAATCCCTGGCCAATGGCTCAGTTGGTTGGAGCACTGACCATATACCAAAAAGGTTGAGGACTGGATCACTGGTCAGGGCACATACCTAGGTTGCAGTTCCATCCCCAGCTGGGGCACATGCAGGAGGCAACTAATAAATGTTTCTCTCTCTCTCTCCCCTTCTCTCTCCTCTCCCTCCCTCCTTCCCATCCTCTCCCCACCCCCGCCCCCACCTCCCTTCACTCTCTTTAAAATCATGAAACATATTCTTGGGTGAGGATTAAACAAACAAACAAACAAAAACCAACTTTGATTAAATCACGTGCAAAATGACAAATCAAAATAATGAATAGAATTGCAAAATGTAGGAGATCTTATTGCTAAACTAGCTATTGAGGAACTTAAGAAGTAACTTTCTTAAAAAAAAAAAAAAAGAAAAAAAATTTCTTAAATAGCAATTGAGGATATAAAAAGGGACCCAAAATGGAATTATCTTCTGGAGGGCAGAAGTACAGGCTTCCTCTGCTAGGATGACTATTCTAGGAACCCATCTGTATCAGTGTACCAACTGGCATTGTTGTGAGAGGCTGCATTCGGCTTCAGTGAAGTTTTTTTAAAACTCTTTCCACACACTTGACCATTTCATGATGGGTGGCTTACGAACATACCTTCCCCACAGTGAGTGTTCAGCAGTTTTTGACCAAAAACAGCATGACCCTCCCATGCTCTCCCGCTTCTATTCACCCAATCTCTCCCCAAGGGACTTTTTGTTTGTTTTCCTGGATGAAAAGTCCTCAAAGGGAAACTGTTTGCCCATGTGGAAGAGGTGAAACAAAAAACAGCAGAACCCTAAAAGGCATCAAAACCAATGGGTTCAAAAACTGTTTTGAGCAGTGGAAAAAAAGTGTCGATAGGTGTATTGCATCAAATGAAGAGTACTTTGAAGGTGACTGAAGTTAAACATGTAAGAATAAATACAAAATTTTTATAATTAAGTTTTGTTTTGGGGGCTGTGTCCTCCTTATAGTTTTTATTAGTAAACTAAATATGTACCCACTGGAAAAATTATCTATAAGTGCATAAGTCATTTTGAGCAAGAAAATAGTTATTTTTATAGGGACTTAAACTATTCAAAATCAAGATTTCATCAAGTGGAGTAGTGCTAAAGTGTTTTTGTAGTCTTTTTTTCTTTACCAAGAAGATAAAATGCTTCTTCTCATCCAATCTGCTCTCCAATTGAGGGTAGGATAAATTCTTAGACCAAGAAGGCACTAGGTGGGATTATTGTATAATGCTTCCTGTTCTCTTCTGCCACTGCTTTTTAATCTCTATCTACCAGCCTTTCCTGAAAAGAGGGTCTTAGCTGTGCCAAATCATGTGATAGCTATATAATTAGATGCAGTCCATAGGGGTTTAAAAACAGAAATTAACAAATATATTTTAGCTTGAAACTTTACCTATAAAAAATACCAACTGGTTCCCCAAACATTCATAGGCTGCTCAGAGATTCCATCGTCTTGCTTTAAGAACCTAAGAATGAGGATGACCATGAGAAATGTCTTCTAGAATTGGATTTTGCTTGTCATAGAAATGCCCGCCTCCTGTGGGTACTAAAATAGAACAAACATTGAGAAATTGATGTCTTGGGTTCCAGTACTGAATTTGCCACGAACTAGTTGTATAATCTTTGCCAATTTCCTGCAAATCTTTGGCCCAGATTCCTGTCTAGAAAATTTAAAAAGAAATTGAACTCAATTTTGTAAGGATCTTCCCAGTTCTAGTAATATAGTATTGTATAAATTATATTTCTAGACTATGATTAAGTGGTAGACCATCCGTTCCTCGTTATTCTACATCCATTTCTTCATCAGCATTTCTTCTGTCCTGCTGATGAACTGAGACATAATGTTGGGTTTGGGTTCCTAACTCATTCCTGGTACCAGTCTCGGGTCACCTCTCAGATGCAGACTCATCTGATTGTGCCTTAGCATCCTATCTCCTTAGCTTCCTTTTACAGCAATCCATTATCATATTTGGTCTTTTTTCTGGCATTGGAATTCCCATGATTGTGTTATGGGAACATTATGCCAAAAGAAAAAGTACACAGACTTCCAGTCAATATGGTGACATAGGTAAATACAGTACCCAAATCCCCCCACGACCACATCAAAATTACAAGTAAATAACAGAACAATGATTATTCAGAATCAGCTGATATCTAACTGAGTGAAAGTCCTAGAACTATGGAATTAAAGTAGGGGTGGATAGGTGAAATGGGCTGGTCCCACAACCACATGTGGCAGTTTAAAATTGGGAGAGATATCTCAGCTATGGAGGTCCACACTGAGGAGCAAGGCATCCCAGCCCCATACCATGCCTCCCAGCCATGGATTTCAGACTCAGAAAGAGAAGTCCCTATAACTTCTGGCTGTAAATATCAGTGAGGATTGAGGCTGAGGAAGACAGAGGGCCTCTAGAGTCCCAGGCAGTTCCTCTTAAAGGGCTCGTGCACAGACTTACTCAGACTCACTCCCTCTGAGCTCTAGTACTGGGGCAGCAGCTTGAGAGGAACCAGGGACATATGGGGAAGAACTGAATTGTCTAGCATCAGTGTGAGAGCTGAGGGCAGCTTTCTGCCAGAAAAAGTCTTGGCAGAGGCCATTGTTCCTTTTCTGAGACCCTCCTCCCTCCTCACTACACACAGAGCTGGCAGGCGGGTACCATATCTGAGTATCCATCAACCTGGCTCACACCATTGTCTCCACTCAGGTGATTCCCTGAGATACTGCCCCACCCAACTTGTGGGCCCACCCAAGCCATTTCCAATGGCTTTTCCATGCAAATGACCTCTTTTGCCTCATGCTTTGGACTTTCCTAAAATCTCTCAAAGAAGCAACAACTGGCCTCTGTATACCTCATACCTCTTGTGAAGTGGCCCCAGACTCAGCACTAGCAGCAGTCAGACTTGGTTCAGAGTTTTGCCTCTTTTGGGCACTTCCAAGCCCAGCATAAGTAGCAGCCATCTGAAGATTGCTCTGTAGCTTGTGCCAGGTGGCCCTGGGCAAGGCACAGGCAGTGGCTGACCTTGTACCTCCTGGGAGGCTCCCAGAGCCCCTGAACCCAGTGGATAGCTTCAGACCATGCTGAATTACAATCCTATCACCTCTATGAGGGACACACTCAAGGGGTTGACTCAGTGAGCACTAAAGCCCCACTGAAGCAAGTTCTGCTCTGTAGAATCCACTCCTGCACAGCAGATCCTCCACTGTAGTCAAAGCCAGTTCTCACAGCTGATTGGCCAAGAGATCAATCCTTTGCAGTGATGCCAACAGTAATCAAGGCTCTACTATACCAGGATAGTGCACACAGCCCACAGAGGGGTATACCTGGTGCACGCAGCTTGGATGACTGAGAAGATAGCACCACTGAGCCCTACAGGACACCTACTATGTAAGGACATTCAACCAAGTCCAGGAGACATAGCAGTTCTACCCAATATATAGAAACAGTATAGAGAAGTTGCCAAAATTGTGGAGACAATAAAACAGGTACAAATGAAAGAACAAGAGAAACATCCAGAAAAAGAACTAAATGAAATGGAGTCAGATACAGAGTTCAAAACAATGGCTGTAAGGATGCTCAAGTAACTTAATGAGAACTCTAAGGAACTTAGTGAGAACTTCAACAGCATGAAAAAGGACATAGAAATCATAAAGAAAGAACCAGTCAGTGGTGAACAATACACTATCTGAAATGAAGAATATATTACAGTGAATCAACTGTAGATCAGATGAAGCCAAGAATCAAGTCTGCGACTGGGAATATAAAAAAGCAAAAAGCACCCAACCAGAACAGTAAAAAGAAAAAAGAATCCAAAAAATAAAATGAATATAGATAGTGTAAGCAGCCTCTGGGACAACTTCAAGCATATCAACATTTATCATGGGGGTGATGGAAGGAGAAGGGAGAGAGCAAGAAATTGAAACCACATTTTAAAAAGTAACGACAGAAAACTTTCCTAATCTGATGACGGAAATAGACATACAAGTCTAGGAAGCACAGAAAGTCCCAAACAAGTTGAGTCCAAAGAGGCCCATATCCAGAAAAACATAATTAAAACACCACAGGTTAAAGACAAAGAAAGAATCTTAAAGGCAGCAAGAGAAAAGCAGTTAGCTACCTTAAAGGAAGCTCCCATAAGACTGTCAGCTAATATCTCAACAGAAACTTTGCAGGACAGCAGGGACTGGTAAGAAATATTCAAAGTGATGAAAAGCAAGGACATACAACCAATATTACTCTACCCAGCAAAGCTCTCACTTAGAATTGAAGGACATATAAAGAACTTCCCAGACAAGGAAAAGCTAAAGGATTTCATCACCACCAAATTAGTATTACATGTTAAAGGGTCTTCTTTAAGAAGAAGGGGAAAAAATTAGCCCTGGCTGGTGTGGCTCAGTGGATTGAGTGTTGGCCTGCGAGCCAGTGTCGCTGGTTCGATTCCCAGTCGGGGCACATGACTAGGTTGCATGTCAGGTCCCCAGTTGGAGGCGTGAGTGAGAGGCAACCACACAGTGATGTTTCTCTCCCTCTCTCCTTTCCTCTCTCTCTAAATATAAATAAACAAACAAATAAATTATTCAAAAAAAAGAAGGGGAAAAATTAGAAATATAAACAATAAAATAGCAATAAGTACATATCTATCAAAAATTAAATATAAAATAAACAAATAATAAAACAGAAACAGACTCATAGATACAGAGAATATTTTAACGGTTGCCAGATAGAAAGGGTGTTGGGGGCTAGGTGAAAAAGGTGAAGGAATTAAGAAGTACAAATTGGTTGACTAGTCATGGGGATATGAAGTACAGCATAGGGAATATAGTCAGTAATATTCTATTAACTATGTATGGTGTCAGATAGATACAATATTCATCAGGATGACCACTTTGTAGGTTATGTAATATCTAATCACTGGGGTGTATACCTGAAACTAATATAATATTGTATGTCAAATGTAATTGAAAAATAAAAAATGATTTTAAAAAATTAGATGAAAGAAGCCTGTCATAAAAGACCACATATTTTATGATTCCATTTTTATAAAATGTTCAGACTAGGAAAATCTAGAATTAGAAAGTAGATTAGTAACGGTTGCCTAGGGCTGAGGTGAGATGGGGTAAGCAGGAGTGACTGCTAATATGTATAGATTTCCTTTCGAAATAATAAAAACATGTTTGATAATTTATTGTGGTTATGGTTGCAAGATTCAGAAAACATATTAAACCTATTGAATTATCCACTTTAAAAACAAAACACCCTGGCCAGATAGCTCAGTTGGTTAAAGCATTGTCCCAATATGCCAAGGTGGCAGGTTTGACATTTAATCAGGGCACAGACAAAAAGCAAACAATGAGTGCATAAACAGGTGGAACAACATATTAATGTTTCTCTCTCTCTAAAAATCAATAAATAAAAATTTTTAAAATTAAAATTAAAACAGAAACAAAAAGTACATGAAAGGCTTGGTGTGGAACTCCAGGCTGCCATATATGTTTGTGATGCTTCCTGGAGGACATAGGATCCATACGTAAATGGATTGCATTCCTTTTACCTTTGAGAATTGTCATACTGATAGTGTCAGCGCTTAATAATTCTAACTAGAGCTCAGAGGATGATTTGAAATAGTATGTCTCATCAATGAGACCTGACACATGAAAGAATTCTCTTGCACTAAGTACTACAGCAAATGCCACATTGAGGAGTTGCAAACTGGGAGCAAATCCATTCCATCCTACTATGAGCCCTTCCTGTCTTGTCAGCCAGCATGGTTTCCTAAATCTCAAATTGCAGCAGAACTGTTCTGCAATTCCATGGATAGCTATTTCGGGAGCCTAACACAGAAGGACAAATGTGCACAAGTCCACACAGTATGACAGAAGAATTAAAAATGTATTTCCATCTGTTGGTAGTTTCCTTGTGAGGCTCTTTTCTTTTCCTCTCCTGCAGCCACAAATAGGGTCTTCTTACTTCCTTCTTCCACATTTTTGGGTGTGGGGCTGCCCCCACCCCTTCCTGCTCATATTTCCTAGACTGTTTAACTCTCGAACTATTTCAGCTTCAAGGATGAATTCCCTCGAGGATAAATTGGAGTGAGTCTGTGAAAAGGTTGTAGTGTTTTATACTTTTTTGTGTGGTCATGTTACTTTCAGATCCTACACTTGAGTTGTGGTCACAGTGCACTCTTGGAAGCTCTAGGTTGGGACAACAGAAGCAAGGCAGAGGCTAAGTGAAAAGAAGTTAAGTCCTTAAATTAGGCTTGGGAATTTATGTTGGCCTTTTATCATCTACTAAGTGAGGGAATATTGTACTTAGTTCTCACCATGCATGATGGGGTATGCCAGGTGGAAGCCAAAATTTCAAATAGGAAAGGGTCCTTGGAATTCAACTATGAACTTCAAGTGAATGTCATTTCCAGCCATGTGGTAGTGTGGAAAAAGAAAAACCTAAGCTAGAGTATAGTTTTGGTAGTTGGGAAACCAGTTAGCTCGATCTGAAACCATTCAGTTTATATAGGAATATTCAATTTTCAATAAGAATCACTAGCTTTAATTATTGGATTATTGGATTATTCACTAAAAAAAATCTAATAAATGAAGATTGGTATAAAAATACTGCCTTACCCAAGATATTGTAATGTAGTGTTATGACTCTAACTGACCTATTCCATTCAAATAAGGACTTGTTAAAAAATTCTCAGGCTGCATAGGTAAATAACTTCGGTGCTGGGTGACCTTGAACCTTTGGCTGGTCCTTTAAACACCAAGCCTCAGTTTAATCACCTAAGAAGTGGGGATCATGATCTTTACCTCACCATATCACTGTGGGGATTAGATGAGATGGCATGTCCAAAACTCTTATCATGTTGCCTGGCATACAATACAAGCTTGAAAAATTATAGCTTTTAAAAATCATGATTATTAGAAGGTGTAGTTATACTACTTTCTATTTTTCTCAAAACTCTTTCCTATATTCTCTTCAACTCTGATTTTGAATTTTTTTTAAGTTCTTCACAAAACTAGGTTGAATATGAGATTCATCTCATTCCAGTTCAACTTTGATAGTTATGCCAGATACAGTTAAATCAATAATCAAGTAAAGAAAATATATCCTATAGTGCGGATAAGATGCATTTGTTTTGGATTAGCTGCTAATTAGATAATCATTGTGTTGGGGCTTATAAGTCATTGCCTGTAGTAAGTCCTGAAAAACCTTATGGATTTATGAATTCACTTAACAGTCAATGAATCTTTAGTGGTTGTCCGTCATGTGCGAAGGACTGTTCTGGTGCTTGAGGTTTATCAATGTTAAGAAAGACAAAATCTCTGCTTTCCTGACAATAAACAAACAAACAAACAAACAAAGGAAATAACATTGGATATTCTAGGGTAATACATTTGTGAAATAATGGAGCAGGGCAAGGTGGATCAGGAAAGCCAGAGGTACATTTCAAGTAGGGTAGCCACAGCAGCTTTCACGGGGAGGTCGTGTGTTTTTTAGAAAAACAAAACAAAACAAAACTGAAGAAAGTGAGAGAATGTGCCTTGTGAATGAATATTCAGGGAAAAGCATTCCAAGCAGAGGGATTAGTGAGCAAAAATGCCCTGAGTCAAGAGTACCTGGCTTGTTTGAGGAGGAGCTAAGAGGAACAGTGAGGCTGGAAATACAGGAGCAGGAAGAAGGATAGTATGAGTTGGGACCAGAAAAATCGAGGGCATCCTGATTGTGTGGGGCCTTGTAGGCCTGGAGACAACTTTGACTTTGACTCCAGGTGGTGTAGAGCCATTGGATGACCTAACACAGACGATGGGTTAGGTACGGGCTGGTAATGGTGGAAGCAGAGAGACAATTTAGAAGGCTAGTATAATACAATAATCTTGATGAAGGATGGTGGTGATTTAGCTCCAAGAGTAGCAGCCCAAATGGTGAGGCATGGTCAGATTCTGGATCTATTTTGAAGGTAGAGCTAGCTGAATTTTTGGACAGATTGGATGTGGGGTGCGAAAGAAAGAGACAAGTCAAGCTTCTTTCTCACCTGAATAGTTGAAAGGTTGAAGTAGCTCTTCAGTGAGATTTGTGTGCGAGATCTGTACTCTACATCTTGTGATACCTCTGAGAGAATACATACCTCGGGACACTGGACCTGCTGGGGAAAACCTTCTGAGACTGAGGTTTTCATGAACATTTTTATAACATTCCAATGGACAGTGAAAAAAAAAAAAGAAAAAAAGTTTTTTTTGGCTGTATTTTCTCAATGCCAAACAATTAATTTAGTTTTTTAGTCTTTTCTTCAGCTCTCTACCCAATGCACTGAAACAGCAAGAGGAAAGCTGTTGGTGCACCCTGACAACCAGCAGAGGGAGCTGAGGAAGCCTGAGGAAGACCTTTGAGCTGAGGCCCCGTACAGGAGTTTCCGCTCAGACCTCTAGAAAGCTCTGTGCTTGGGCTAGAAGCCAGATGTTTCTGGAGTGATGGGAGGTGGTTCTCGAGCTGTCTTGATAACTTTCCTATTCCACTGGACCTTTTGTTTATTGGTATTATCATGGGTAAAAGACCAAACATACATCCGGAACTGATTACCTACGTGTATCTATACAGGAAAGAGACAGGGCCATATGTATATAAATAAAGAGAAAAAAAAAAAGAATATAACAGCACTATAATCACAGATCTCAAAAAAGGGTATAACGGTATCCTAGGGGTACTGTAACAAATTACCTCAAACTGGGAGGCTTAAAACAGGAGAAATTTATATTCTCACAGTTCTGAAGGCTAAAAGTTCAAAACCAGTGTCAGCAAGACCTTGTTCTCTCTGAAGGCTTTATAGAGAGAGTCATTCTTGGTCTCTTCTAGCTTCTGGTGTATGCTGGTAATTTTTGGTTTTCCTTGGCTTGTAGCAGCAGAACACTAATTTCCGTCCCTGTTTTCAGGGGCCTCCTTCCCTTTGTCTCCACTGTGTCTCTGTCTTTTCCTCTTCTTATGAAGACAGCAGTCATATGGGATTTAGAGGCCAACCTAATCCAGTAAGACCTCACCGTAACTGATTATGTCTGCAAAGACCCTGTTTCCAAACAAAGTAACACTCACAGATCCTGGGGGAAGGGCTTCCATACATCTTTCTGGGGAACAGAATTTAACCCACAACAGAGGGCAATGGGAACTCACATGAAGAACTAAACCAGTGTGGGGGAGTCACAGAGGTGGAACAATAAACAACTATAAACGGAGGTCAAATGGGTTTGGGAGTAACAGGAAGTATTTGGATAAGATACGCCCTCACTTAGGATACTCTCCATCTGTGCTTATGGCCCTGGATTTTTTTTCTGTCAGACTTTCAAAAAATATTGTATAAATAAAAAGAATAAGAAAATAGCACTTCTCTGACTCATACATTGGGCAGAGCCGCAAACTTGTGATAATCAGGAAAGCCTTCACAGAAGTGTTGATGCTTGAGCTGGATCTCAGAGTGTGAGTATAAAATAGCCCTGCAAAGAAAAGGTGGGGGGAAGAGAAAGGGCCTCCCCTGTAGAGGGAACGCACATACAAGAGTACATACACCCTTTACCTCCTTGAGTAGGATGAAAAGTCTTTAAAGGCAAGGCCCGTATCACCTACTTAATCTGTGTTATTCAGACATAGTATTAAAATAATGAAGGGGACAAGATGTTCCTGGTTTTAATAAATGCACAAATAATCACACGATAACCTGAAAGAAGACTAGGAACATACATAGGGAAGAGTTAATTATTGCACACATTTGCCAAAGCACAAATATGGAAACCTTACCCTCAGCCAGATCCGGAGAAATCAAAGGGCTGAATGTGGTATAAATTCCTCTGCCCTGATTGCACACGGAGATCTGCCAGCATTTTTTTCTCTGATATATTTCTTTGTGTACACTGTACTGCGTTCTTGAAAACCTGATCGTGAACTGAGATATGCAATTCTGAATCACCACTGTGATCTAGGAAAATTAACTCCTTGCTGATCTTCCCAGATAAACACCCAAGTTTGTTGCCTCTGAGATCTGCATCAGGATCTGGCTAGGTTTCTGTCATAGAGCAACTCCCCCTTTTTGGCATAAGAATGTACAGGATGCCAGTGAAGTTTGAACTGGGTCATCTAAGTCTCTTTAAATGCAGGATGATTCATTGCTGGGGGCTGGGGAGAGAGGACAGTGAAGGGGAAGGAAGTGCTGAGCAGGGAGGCAGAGGGTTGTAATTATGAAATTGACTGCAGAAAAAGCTAGTTCTGGGAGTGACTGTGTCACATATTCTTACTATTGGTATTTAAGCTACAACTTTTAAACCAGAGGTAGGGGGAGGGGTTGGGAAACGGATCATGCAACTTGATTGGCTTTCAGAGGAGAAGCACCAGATGCCTCCCATGTTTATTAGAATTACAATGTATTAATTTCTCTTTATAGCTGGCAAAGAAGAAAAGCTCTCCCATGACAGTACAGTTAGCAGAATAAAATTTGGCTGTAGTGGTATGAGTGAACAATTTGTCTTCTTCTACTTGATTTACTAGCATTGTAGCTGACAGGGACTTCCATTCTGTGCATTCATTTTGTACTTAAAAAGGCATTGTTTGTAATTTACAGTTTAAGTCTTAGTGCTATTATTCTGCTCTGTCAGAAAGCATCTGTGGCAGTAGCTATCAGTTCACGTCTGTGCCACATACACAAAGCAAGTTAGTCTTCAGAGCTCCCCCAACTCTCCCAGCAGCTAAATTTGGAGAGGCCCAATGGAATGGGGTTCTGCAAACATCAGACTCCTGACAATCCTCTCTGAAATCATGACATGGGCACTTTCTTGGATTCTTGATGTCAAAAGCAAACTTTGCCAGTGCAGCTTTCTCTAACTCTTCCTCTTTGGGGTAAACTTGGTAAATTCCTTATAAAATAGTTCTCTTAAACCCTGACCCTCACTTGGGTCAGCTTCTCCTGGCTGATACTGACTCAAGAAAAACAAAGTAGCTATGTATATGTGTGTTTTAATGTATGAAGCTAGAATAACAAAAAACAAAAGCAAAAAACTTCATTTCCATCCTTCCATAAAAATTTGATGTTTATTTATTTATTTGTTTAGCCTGTTTGTTGCCAATGATCTTATTTTGAAGGTACTTTAAGTTTTACATGTACAACCCATCAACTGCCACTACCTGTAAATTCAAACAATGGTGGCTTTGGGCTTTGATTTTAATTTGGAGAATGTATTTCTTTTGAGGAAACCAAATGCCAACTTGTTAATGAAATGTTTTTAATAGATTTCAAATGCTTCTGGCCAATACCAAGCAAAATTCAGTTCACTCATTCGAAACCTTAAAATATCCATTTTCTTTTTATGGGAGAAAAGCTTTGTTCCTTAGGTGATTATGACCCTAAATTCTGATATTTCATAGGTCATTGCATTGCATTCAATCTTGATCATAGTTACATTGATGAAAATTTATCTAGGTCTTGCTTCTGAGATTATTTCGGTTAAAAATCATCTTATTTCCTTTTGGCATGTCCTATTGTACTAAATATATTACAAAGTATTTTTAAAAACAGATTTCCTTTTGGTGGCCATTGATCTGTTTTATAGTTAAGCAGCAATTATAAAATTTTCATTATCAATGCCCAAAGCCATCTGTTACAAGAAGGTACCAACCTCAAACCATTCAGCTTTAAGCAGCAAAACGAGCTGTAACTCTAGAATGCTTGTGCTTTCTGAAACAGAGCCTAAGTTTCCCACCAGCATTCCATGATGGCAAAGTCCCTGAGATCCCTATGAAAACAAGAAGTCACAAAAGAACCTAACCAATGCATTTTGCAGGTCCATTCCAGTTCTACCAGTGAGAGGGAAAGCCTTCACTGATAGATATCTTCCTCTCGAGGACTGTTGTAACAAGAATAAGGTCCATGTCTGCAACGGGGAAAACTGAGGATACTAGAAAAGTAACTAAGTTATCTACTACACTACAGCAGAGAGCCATGCCAGGATATCTAGTTGTGGGTTCTTAGAACTCATCCCAGTACCTCCTCAACCCCGTTGTCTGTACCTGTACTGTCCATTAGAAATGTAATACTCAACCCTTCTATACAGGGAATGTTTAATTTTATAGTAGTCACATTAATAAATAAAAAGAAACAGGTAAAATTAATTTTAATAATTCATTTAACCTAATATGTGCAGAATATTTTCATCCAACCTTTAATCAATATAAAAATGATTGAGATACATATACATGTGTATATATGTATGTAGATATAGTGTGTGTATTATTTTAAAATCTGAAGTATGTTTTATACTTACAACACATCTCAATTTGGACTAACCGCATTTCACGTGATTAGTAGCCACAGTGGATAGTGCAGAGACCTGTACTAAGGCACTAGTTTTTGTTTTTAATTGTAGACAGACCCTTATTTAAATTCTCCTATTGTGTACTATTAAATTATAAACAGTTGATGTTTAAATACAATGATTTTAATTTCACTCTTCACTATTGGTAATGTCATTTCCATTCCCCAGAAGCCTGTCCTGCTACAGTTTGGTGAAAGGTCAAGAAAGATGATTCAGAAGCATGTCCTTTAAGAGCCCTTGTGCCACGTAGAGTCCAGTTACGTTAGTTTGGGTGTGGCAAGCTGACCTCGGAGTCTATTGTGTGAGTTGTTTTCACTTTTGTTTTTAGTTTATTTTTCTTTTCTGGTCTCCCAGCTTTATTTCAGAGTGCAGTCTAAGGAAAGTATATTTGTTTTGCAAGCATGCTATAATTTGCTCAGATTTTTAAATGGCATATGTAGGATAACACCCTCCTTATTATAGCATGGTTAAAGGCCTGCCAGTGTTTCCATTAAAAATTAAAACTTTCCGGGGTTCATTACACAGCCATAGCAAATTGCTCCAGACAGAAACTTGGCAAATCCTGCTTTCATGTAGGAGGAAATTCTTTTTAACAATATATTTTTAAGATAAAAATAAATAAATGTTTACCACTTAAATTTATTCATGACTTTTTTTTGACAGGGATGGCATTCAAATAAAATATACATTACAGCTTTACATTTTGTTTTATAAATTTGAAATATTAATATTAGTTTTGTAAGTCAAATTTTGCTGAAGAGTCAAGAAAGATGATTCGGATAATTACCTTCCCACCTCCCAAATTTTTAATGATTTTCATATTCGAAAGTCTGATTGATATAATGATTCTGAAAGGTGCTGGATCAAGCAACTATTGATCTTTACTTTTTTATCATGGTAAAAATTAATATTTTTCAAAAGATATGTTTTTCTGTGACTTCCTTGAAGATGAAGATGTCTTACTCATCTTTGTATTCTTAATACCTAGTTATTGTAGATGCACAATAAATGCTGGTAAATAAGTGAATAAATACATAAAACCATAAAGGCTGTTGGTTAAATGATAAGTGCACACAGAGCAAGTTGAGAATTAAGACATAGTTTCTATTCATAAATATCACTTAAATATTCATTTATTAAATATTCACAACTAGTAATTTTGAATAACCTTTAAAACTGTGAAGAACATGCTGCCAGATCTTTAACCTCTATGATTTCCCTCCTCTCTCAACAGCTCATTGGATTATTGTAACAATTAAATGACCCACTGCTGTGAAAGCACAAGCCAATTCCAAAACTTTTTTGAGGCTTGGCTTTCCTCTGTCTTATCCACTTCAAAGGAGTGTTGAAGATGTAATACGGAAGGCTGTGAGAAGTGTAAAATGCTATATAGATATAATTGAAATGTTAAGTCCTCACCATTGCAAAGATTAAGGAAAAAAAACCCAAATTATTGTGAAGTGAAACATGGTGAGGAGGCTCTGGCCAGGTGGCTCATTTGTTTGGAGCGTTGGCCCCATACACCAAAAGGCTGGGAGTTCAGTTCCTGGTCAAGAAACCTGCTTAGGTTGAGGGTTTGATACTTGGTCAGGGCATGGTGGGAGGTAACTGATGGATGTTTCTCTCTCTCCCTCTCTTTCTCTCTCTGCGCCCCCACCCTTCCTCCCTCTCTAAAAAAATCAATTGAAAAAGAAATATCCTCAGCTGAGGATTAAAAATATATATATGGTGAGAAGTGCAGTCTTTCACCAACATATTTAAATCCAAAAGAAATAATTTTATGAGACATAGTGTTGGGTTAATTGACCCCAACATTTTTTTAATGCTCACCCAAGGATGTTCTTATTGGTTTGAGGGGGGGGGGAGGGGGAGGAAGAGAAAGAGAAAGAGAGAGATAGAAAGAGAGAGAGAGAGAGAGAGAGAGAGAGAGAGAGACATTAATGTGAGAAACATGTATCGGTTGCCTCCTGTACACACTCAGGTTATGGATGGAATCCAACCAAAACCTTTTTGGTGTATGGGAGGACAATCCAACCAACTGACCCACCTGGCCAGGGCATGACCCCAGCATTTAAAAATAAATAGGAGTTAATCTTAGAGTTGCCTCACTCTGTATGTAATCTTTATTTTTTTTCTAATTTTATTGAGAAGTAATTTATATACATCATTCTGTAAGTTTAAGGCATACAGCACGATGGTTTGGTTTACATACATTGTGACATGATTATATTATTTTTATTTTTAACTGGAGAAAAGCTAAGGCATCTTTTCTAAGCATGACTTAAGAGGTCCACTATTTTTTTTTAAGTATTCAAGCTTAAAACTCCAAATAAGTACATCTATATTCTATTTCACTTCTAATCTATTCGATGTTTAGTTGTTATAAACTGGTAAGCTCTTTGTGTTTGCTTGTTTTGTTTTGTTTTGAACTATATAAGAGGCTACTTCCAATGAAAAACTATACTACCATTTTAAACCACTTACGATTTGGATGGCCTGTACACTTGTTTTATTAAAGTGCTCTTGTGCTCCCTCTGCTGCTGTGAGGGGAACCTTCACTTGTACCGCCCAGTACATTCCTCAGTGTTCCCTTGGTTATGATGATGCAGATTTGTACTGAAATGCAGTACGATTTAACCAAAGCATTAAATGTAATAACTTTTTATTAAAAATTAAAAGTTAATAAAAGAGGGAGGGAATAAAAAGGGAATAAATAGAGGAATTAAGTTCTGCATCTGTGGCCAAATTTGTGCAGACAGAGCCCTTGTAGTATAGACAGCATTCTTCGCAGTAATGTGCTTAGGAATCACCCAGGGGCTGGTTAAAAGGCAGATTCTGATTCAGTAGGTCTGGGGTGGAATGCTCTTTCTGATTGTTTAAAAGGCTCCCAATTGCTCCTGCTGTTCTGAAGACACTTTCAGATGCAAGATGTAATGATATAATATATATCTAATAGCCTATTTGCAACCTTCAAAAGTGGATACTACCAACACAGTGGAACAGATACAAGGGATGAAATGATTTTCCATGGTGTTGATCAATGCAGAACACAAATTGGAAGTAAGACTCAGCTGGTCTTGTTTCTCAATTTCCTTTATTTCAAAGTTTGACTTATGCTTGCACGAATATAGTATCAGGTTATGAATAAGACCACAGAACTACATATTTGCCTACTGGCTTCGTGAAAGCTCTGTTCTTCTTTCATTGAGTTTTTATTTGCATAAGAGTGTTGTTTTTAAAGAATCAGTACCAGTTATTTGTGATTGTACATTTACTCTTTTGCCATCTGAAAATAAAACATTTCAGTGCTAAAGGTAATGGAAGTATATCATGAGTATTATTTTGTTTATGTTGATTGGACCTTGGAGGAAGAAATATTTACAGATTTTAGTGGCAGTTTATGGCTTTAATCTTAATGGCTAAGGAAGTAAATGACACATTTCTTATTAATTGTTCTTGGGTAATATACATATTTAGCTTCCTTGAGGGAATATTTAAAGTAATTGACTAACTCTGATCTGAATTATGTGTTTTAATTTATTTAAGGTTTATAAAATAACTTAAATTAACTGCTTATGCCAATGCAATAATTAAAATATTAGTTCTTTTTTTGCTGAAAATTCTCTAAATATAAGATGTCTAAAAATAGAGTGTAGGTGGATTGGACAGTCTGCAGAGTAGGAGTTGGAATAAAAACATCTCGGTTAAGCCAAAAATATGGCAACCAATATTTCCTGTTATAAAAATATTTTAGATGAGTTTTTATGAAAACTGTCTGAAATTGAAATGAATAGCTGAAGTTCTGTTTCTTCACAGGCCAGTAATAATCATACCTGCAGCACAAAGCATACATCTTTTCTGTGCAGAGCCAACAGTTTCTGCTCCTTTCAGAAGCTGGCTCTGCAAAGTGGGGGAAAGAGATATTACCCTGTTCTGTCTGAGGTATTAACCTTCACCTTGATAATGCTTGTCAAGGAACGCAACACCAGGAAGAGCCTTTTCAGGAAACTGATTTTAACTGTCCACTAGAGGCTGTAATGAGACCAACAATGTCATTTTAGACGAACCCTCGGTTTAAACTAACAATCACTGATTTTTAAATGAAAAAAGAAAAAAAAAAACAGTTGTAGAAACGAGTAATAGTGAACAGTAGTAGTTCTATTTAAATAGCCATGTATATGCACATGGTATTTCAAAATGTGAGAAAAAATATTTCCGGGGCTCTACACCTTCATAGTTATTATGCAATTTTTTATTTCTGTAGCACGTTGGTTCTACAATACGGTTGTTTAAAAGCTGACACATTTCTCTTGGTGATTTTGTATCCTGCTTCGGTTGGTGACTAACTGTTAGGTCATAAGTAAACTCAGCTAAAAGGTTTCTCAAATACAGTTTACAGTCAATAGTGGTGGCTTCCAGAGACAAACTTACTTGGAGAGATCATGTTTGCAGACAGTTGGTTCTAAGCACCGGAAGGAGGTCAAATGCTGCCCCTATACCTACTGGTCTCCCAGAATTATCTGTAGCAAGGGGAACTCCACACTAAGTTCCCTTTAGTGTGATGTGCCTTCTCTTCCTCCAGGGGCCACACCTGTGGGAAAGGTGCACCCCTAGAAAGAAGATTCCTTACCACCCAGCTAACACCAGGCGTTGGTACATGCGGAGAGGGCGGGGGTAGGGAGTAGAGAACCACACTTATAAATTGAGTCCAGAGGCAGTTCTTCAACATGGATTCACTGATAACTGCTATTTGATGCTCGGTTTGCTTTCCCTATCTCCTACACTAGTTACTTCATTTCCGATTAAATTAATGATCCCGAATTAGATGCGAGAGGGGTACGCGGGTAGTCTACCAGGGCTAGAGCTGTGTAGTTCCACACCCACAGCAGATTTTGGGACCTGCAGGAAGAGAAAGGAGGGCAGGGAGGTCACCGGCTTTCCCAGACGGTAGAGGTAAGGCTACATGTGCAGTCAGGGGGGGGACCCTTAAAACTTTCTAGAGTTGCACTCCTTGCAGCTCGGTGGGTCTGGGTCCTGGAACGCCGAAGCTAAACCGGAGTGAGGGTGAACGTGCAAGATGATCGCAGTCAGCCCTCTTGGACGCTTCTTCCCACGTAGGAATCAGCACTGGCCCGCCTCCCCTGCCCCTGGGCTACTTTACTGGGTCCGAGCCAGAGTCCGCCAAGGTGTCTGAATTGCACCCCACTGTCGCTCTGTCCCCTCCAACTAGGTGCAGGGACCCTGGGAGGCGCGCAAGGACCGATCCGTCACCGCTACAATTACCTCATCGTCTCAGCTGCCCGCCCCTTTCCCAAACCTGGAAGAACTGTCCCCTCCGGCCTGTGTCCGGCCTCCCGCTCCCGGCCCCTCTATTGCAAGTCAGTCTAGGTGAAACGCGCCCACCTCCCCCGGGGTCGCGGAGCCCGGGCGGTGCTCACTGAAGGGTTAAGGGCGCAGGCCAGCAGCTCGCTGTGCGCTCGCAGGGCTCTGAGCCGCTAGCCCTGCCGCCCGCCGGAGGGTGCCCCCCCCCCCCCCCTGTCGGATCCTTGAGCTGCGGCAGCGGCAGCCAACTGCTCCATATTTGGCTTCTATTACACATTTACATACTGGAGCAAGCGAGCGAGCGCGAGAGAGCGCCAGGGAGGGAGGGCCCAGGGAGGAGGGAGGGGAGGGGAGGGGAAGAGAGTGTGGGGGGAGGAGGAGGAGGAGGAGAGAGCAGAGTATACCGCAGACATCATTTCTACTACAGTGGCGGAGCCGTACAGGACCTGTTTCACTGCAGGGGGATCCAAAACAAGCCCCTTGGAGCAGCAGCCAGAGCTACAGCAGCCGCAAGACACTGTTTCTCTCCCTCTGCCCCCCCTTCCCCACGCCACCCCAGATCCATTTACACTTTACAGTAAGTGGCGATTTTTTTTTCTCCTCTGATTCTGTCTCTACCCTCCCCCACCCCCTTCTCCCCTGATTTAGATTAAGATTCCCTCTACCCCCGCTCTCCTGAGATGGGCCAAAGCAACAACCGGCAAACAAACCCCAAACCCCAACCGACAGCATGGAAAACAGCTTGAAGAGGAGCGAAGGAAATCGACGCGGCTTGTTGTGTTTTGTGTGTGTGTGTGTGTGTGTGTGTGTGTGTGGATACAACCTACCCCAGCTTCAGCCTCCCGGGCCGACACCCCGCTCTGGGTGTGGGGATGGCCGGCAGGGGGACTGCAGGGGACACAGTGGGCACCAGCGGAGCGAGGGGGCGCGCCCGGGCTGGGGGCGCGGGGGGAGAGCGCGGCGGCGGCGCTAAGCTCAAGCGGCTGCCGGTCTGGCCACGAACGTGGAGGGTCATGTCCTCCTCCCTGAAGGTGGGGTAAAGGGAGGCGACGGCCGCCGGGTCGCGCTGCCCTATTCTCCCGCCGCCCCCTCCTCACCCTTCTCCCCAAAGAGGATGGTGGGAGCAAGCAGGTCTGGAGGAGGGACTAGGCTGCCTCGCAGGTGGCTGCCCGGCCTCGGTGGCCCGGGGCTGGGGTCTCCCCGCGCAGGCCGGCGTTGCGGGGCGAGCGGCTAGAAACCGGGAGGGGTCAGCGCCAGCGACGGAGCCGGGACACTGCGCGCGACCCGGCACAGGCGGTGCGAGCGCAAGTTGGGGGCAGGGGGGGGGCGCGGAGGGATGGGCGCCGGGTTTCGGTTCTAAGAGCGCGGCCGGAGTGGCTGCGGCGGCCCTGTTGGTACAGCCGCTTCCTGATCCTGTGCTGCCGCTGTGCCGCCCGGGGCGGGAGCCAGTGAGCGCCCCAGCCCGGGCTGGCACCCCCGCCTGCGCCGGCGGCAGGAACAGAGGAGCGGCGGCAGGCGCTGCCCTGCCCGCGCCGAGAGTGAACGGCTGCGCGGCTGCTGGGAGGGTGAATGAAGCCAGGAGGAGGGGAAGGAGGAGGCGGTGGTGAAGGCTCTGCGAGGATTGGGATGCGCCCTGGAGCCCCGCTGCTTGTTCTCTCCGGGCCCCGCCGGAGACACTGCCACTCCCGCGGCCACCGCCTCCTCCTACGTGGTCCCAGCGCTGCTCGCAGGCCAGCCCCGCAGGGGGCAGGGAAGGGGCCAGACAGGCGGAGCGAGAGGTGAGGCGGTGGCAGAGCGCCGCGGGAGAGTGTTTGAGTGAGCGCGCGAGTGTGAGTGCGTGTGTGCGCGCGCGGGGGGCGGGGGGGAGTCGACCGGGGCCCAGGCGTTGGGGAGGGGACCCTCTGAAGCCACTTGGCTGACTCTGCATCTCCTGACCCCTCTCCAGCCCCCCGCCCTCAGACCGCCAGCCCAAACTCCGTGGCTTGTGCTTTCATTTTATTTCAGACCACGTAGGGGGCTGACTGGAAGCGATGAAACAATCCAGGTTTTCTAGAAAGATTGAGCAAGGACCTTGAGTGGGGGTGAAAGTAGGGAGGTGGTGGAGATCCTGCCAGAAAACAAAACAAAACAAAAAAAATCAGCTTCTAAGGACTGTGGGGTTCGGTTCAAATCCCATGGCGGCTATTTTTTGTTTTGCTTTCTTAGTATATAATCCTACAGATAAGTGGGTAATATAAATACTTAGGGAGGTCGGGAAATTGCTAAAGAGTAGTAAGGGCAAAAAAAAAAAAAAAAGAAAAAGCCAGTCGGAAGCTGGTTATATAATGCGCGATGTGGCTAACGAGAACGGCAAGCTATTTTTATTTTGTTTACCGTATGCCGTGCAGTAGGGACTCCTCCAAACTGATTCTGTCCCCAAAGAGATTTTTATGCTTCTCCGTGAGATCCACAGGATACAGTTAGCAAAATTAGAAGAAGACCCCATTACAGCCACAGAATCAAAACTAATGCTTTAGAGTGGCATACTCCCTGCACATCCTGTCGTGCATGCACGGGAATGTGTATGCAAATAAGTTCTCCTTTGGCAATCGAGTAGTCACAGCTCAATGACATTTGTGTTTTATAATACAGGCTGTTATTAATATTTAAACATCGTCGTTACGTATCTATTGCACACAGCAGAGGATAGTTACTTGATGTTTATTTTTAGGCGCAGGTAGTTACTTTTCAACACTGCTAGCTAAGCCGTTTCTGTGTGGATTTTTGAGGAGACCTGCAGTTCCTAGAAGACCCTGTTATAAAGCCCACCTTGTGGTTTCTTTGGTGGGCAAAGGAAGTTTGATACTTGAGCTTTTCTTTTTTCTTGCTTTCTGGAATGAAGCATATGCCTGAGGAAACCACCAGAGAGGAAGATGAGAAAATCCTGCACAAGAACTCCTGGGAAGGGATTGCACCATAACAGCTAATGCTGTGGCATTTAAATCTCCTCTGACTGCCCTCTGTGCATGCATCAGTCAGTATTTTAACAGCTCCACAGACAAATGGGCTTAAATGACCCCTTCTGCATAAAGCAGAGGCAGAAGTCTCCCCTGAAGCTCCTGCCTGCCTTTCTCCTCTTGTAGATATGGTCAGTGGTGTAGGTTTTCGGTGCACTTACTCCAACCCTGATCACTCATGTAATTAGATCAGGCTGCCATGGCAACAGGCAGTGTTCCTCGTCCATTCAGGTGGGTTTGTTTTGTGCCTGGACTATTCCAAGTGTCTTATGCACAGTATTTGTGCTGCCCAAGCTAGACGAGAGACTTCACTATTTCAATTGCGTCTTCTTTCATTCATTTGGACAGGGACGCTGCGTGAGGCTTCTCCATACTCTTATAAAGGAGACCAACAAGCTGTTTTTGCTGGGTGCAGTATGTAAATGCCTCTCCCCAGACAGTGAAAGGAGCCGACAATCCTGCTGGTGTTTATTGTGAGCAGATCAACAAGTATTTGGTACTTGTTAGGAACCTTTCAGAGCTGACTAAAGCAGCATTTCTTTTGCTGTCTGGTGCCGACTGCCTTGTAGGCAGGCACTTAACCCTTTCAAATGTGAAAGTGCTCATCCTTTAGAACCCAAGTTGCCAGTAGTAATGACTGATTTTTAAAGGGTTTGTTCAGTGGAAGTAATTTATTTGGGAAGGCTATCCCCATTGTCACATTTTAAAACTTACAGCCACAATAATTGCAAAAAATAAAAAATAAGTGGGAATGATAATGGGCAGCCATTCTGAATGTATTTATTCTTCATTTGGACCTTTGGCCATCATCTTTACATCTGTGCCAGTAAGTTAAAAGGTTTTTGTCTCAGGAAAGAGAGGACACAGGCCTGTGGCTGGTAGACTGATAATATGTGGTGCTTTTGCACAATAAACAACTTCTATTTTGGAATATAATTTAGTGAGCATTTAATAATTTAGAGAGCAGCAGTCTACTCTTTGCATTACATTAGGACACCACCTTACTAAGCCTGTTAAGCAAAGAAAAATAATAACAGTTACAAAAATAAAAGTAGCTTTGGTTGAAGCTCTGTGTTGCTCAGGCAATCCAAATAGAGGGAAGTATTTTAGTAACCCTGATATTTGAAAGTAAAAATCATTGAGAATAATGCCTTGGTTTAGTTGTGACCCTGCCAGTGTACAGTTTTACAGCCCCCTAGCTAAATTGGTAAGTCCCTTTTTCCCCCTGGGGCTAGAATTGAAAGAACTTTATACTTACTTGGAGTAGGGGGTTAGGGTTATGAGTTTCTACTAGTAAGTTTATATGGTGGGTAACTGGATTGTGACCTGCTCAGATCAAGCACTGCAGTGGTGAAAAAAAGCTATTATTACTCCTAGGAGGTAAAGAGATGAGAAACAACAATATAAAATAAGGTAGAAACGTGTAAGTTTTACACAAAACCTTGGAAGTCCTGGATGATATTTTGCAACTTACGGAAAATTATTTTTATTTGCACTAAAATGTGAACATGTATTTTTGAGTTCAAAAATTCGTGCTAAAATAAGGATGAAAAATGTACTCGATTGGGAACTGTGGAAGTTAATATTTTCCTCTTTGGATTTAGTTTTAAGAGGATTTAGTTTAAACAGGATGATTCTTTATAAATCAGCTTCAGAGCTTCTGAATTGTCTTTTATTCTTAGAGAAAAGTTCAAGAAAAAGTCTTTAGCTATCAGATTATATGTCAAATGCCTGTACACAGCCCTACATACCTTACTCAGTGGTCTGAAGTCCTGGGAAAGGTCACCCTTAAGGGATTATTAAAATGTTAGTCGACACAATTCTGTGACTCCTGTTTTTATTGACATTACAGAGTTTAAGGACTCACATTCCTTTTGTATAATATGCCTTTATTTTGTTTTCCACTCTGAAATGTCAAGTGGATTTTACTTTGGCACTTACCTTCAATGGCAGTTTCTGATGACTAACACATTGTGGCACCAACTCCTTTTGTTTCTTCTTAGATGTTAGTCAATAAACATATTTTACTAAAACCCTGAAACTAGGTAAATGTAATTCTTTATAATTGTCTGAAAGTAATACGTAGTTTAGGCTCTGAAGAGCTTAAATAGTTACACATATGTAAAGTCACAGTTCAGCAAGATGGAATATCATTTTTAGGGGAAGGTAGATAATTTTATTTCTGTTGCTTTATGTTTTCAGAATAACTCAATAATTTGAATGATTGGCTTCTGTGAGAGATTTAGATATGTGCAGTTTAATTGCTTCAAAGAACAGATTTAGTTCCCATTATACTTCCAAAGTTATCAGAAACAGGCCCTCCTTAATTTTTTAAAAGCATTGAAAATATTTATAAATCATTGAAATCCCAATAGAGAGAATAATTTCTGTTCTAGGCCATTACATACAGGACTGCCCTGTTTTTTAAAGAATGAAGTTGGAAAGCTATTGAAATTATGCTGTTCAAATTTTAGATTCATTAAATTTAGTTTAATAAAATGCTCATTCAAAAATTCTTTAAGAGATGATATAATAATGAGTATACCGAGTGCTAGTTTTAGGGACTATCTTTAAATATCGGCTGAAAGAGTTGTAATTGGATCAAGGTTTTAAATATACATGTATGTGCTTAAAATTACAGGAGTAATAAAAAGATTCAGGTAAATAATCTCTGTGGAAACAGTTCTTTAAAATCTTTTTCTTATTTCATAATTTATATGTATTTGTCTATCAGTATATATATTTTATAATCCTTATAAATATGAACTTTTCAGGCTAATGTACAATAAATATTTGTACTACATATTACCATCACAGATGTGCTAAAACATGTTTAGAATGTTACAGACAAAAAGGTAACTAACATTATATTTTCTTTGACATATTTGATGTTAGCAGAAATGTTTCATTGATTTTTTTATAACTGTTAATGCATCCCATTTGTGGAGTAATGAAAATGCAATGATAATTGCCATAACGTAAGCGAAAATTGTATCATACCTGAAAATTACTTTTTAGAAACTTCATTATAGTGTAATCAGAATTTGAGACTTAAGAAGGCAGAGGCTCTCCTGATCATAGTGTTTTTATTCAGGCTAAGAGAAACTTTTTTTCCCCCCACTTAGGCGCTCTTTAACGTGACATGTTTCAAAGGAGTCATTTAGCAGAAATTAAAAAAAAGAAAATTTTTTAAATTTACTGATTGATTTGAGAGAGAGAGAGGAAGGGAACTAGAGAGACAGAGTGGGAGAGAGAGAAAGAGAGAGAAACATGGACTTGTTCCATTTATTGATGCATTCATTGGTTGATTCTTGTATGTGCCCTGACCTGCAATTGAGACCAAAACCTTGGTGGACACTCTAACCAACTAGACTACCCAGCCAGGTCCTAGCAGAAGCTTTTTAATGATAATTGCCACTGATGCTGACCAATAAGCATTTCTGCTTCTAGCATTCAAAGAAAGTGTACTTTTTTGTCCCTGTGTATGGCATATTTTCTTTTATTGCACCCTTAGCTTTGGCCTACTCTCATCAAAGCATTTATATGATCTCCTGTGTTTACATTATTTACATATTATCTCTTCTTTATTGACTAGCACATCAGTATTATTTAGGCCATCTTTCTTACTAATCTTCAGCTATTAATGGTATTGTGTTATGTTGCTCTGCTGTGTTTTTAAAAATATTAAATATCCATATTTAGTGTATATATTGTATAAAACAGTTTATAGGTCATTTTCTTGTATATTGCTTGTATTATTTTGCAGTGAATCCATTTTTTCCTTACTCTTATTTTTTGTTACTTCTCTCTGATGGAATACAGCAAGTTATGTTAACTCTCTTAATTACTCTAACTGGTGTAGCAACACAAATACTTTTGAAATAACTAGGCATACCAATGAGAGTAAATTAATATTTTACAGCATTTGCATCATGTTTGGCTACTGTTCTCTGCACTTCAGCAGAATAGGAGATTGTAATTTGGACTCTATAAAACCTTATCTGCCAGGTGATATGTAAACAGGATTGTGTGCACACATCAATATACAGGCAAACACCCTCTCCACTATTAGCTTGTAAAACAAGTGCTGCCTGTGAGTTCATGGTATTTGCACCATGTTTGAAAATGATTATACAGTATTCTGATGCTTCATTTGAGGTTACTAGATGAAATCAAGACTCCCCCGCCCCCCCCCCCCCTCTTAAAACAGGTACTGTGTAAGAGTAATTAGAATTTTGTGACATTTGATTTAGCTTGGCCACTGTTTAAATTTGTAACTCAACAAACGTTTTTGTAGAGGGGGGATAGTGTCTTCAAACATGTTGTAGTCTAGAACAGTTTACGTCCTTTTTCTTAAACTCACAGATTACACATGGTTAAAACAAAGGTCCAGAAAAACTAACTTTTTTTGATTATCAGTCCCAGGCATTCAATAACAGATACTTAAATAGATACTTGGTGAATGGATTAGTTATAAGTAAGAATACTTTGGCTGCTATTCATTACTTTGAAAAGTGGTGGAAAGCAATTGAAATTATTTTCCTTTCCAGCTGGGTTGTGCTTTTAAAAATAGTGAGTGTGTATGGATGAAAATAATCATGACTACTGAGATGTGTTGCCATGTACCCAAGGATAATTGGCTCACTTACCTGTTTACAGATTGTTCACATTGGAGATCATATTCATAGCTTCAGAATAGTTTCTTTCTGACACCCAATATAATCCTGGGCCTTCTCCTTCCTACTGTTACCTGGCATGCGCTTAGGAAGCCCAAACTAAATTTAAAATCAGCCTAAACAAATATGCAGATCAGCTCCAGTAATCAAAGATTAGAAAACAGGTCAATGATGACTAATTTGGGGATATTTTATAATAACTATGCTACTTATTTTATTTAATATGGACAATTTGGAATTACCAGTATTTAAAAAATATGTTTTTAATAGATGGGGCTGAAAACTATGTTAGCAGACCAAGTCCTCAACTTCTTCCATTTCTATGCATAGGTCTTTACCTCACAAAAACTACAAGCACCAAGCTCCCTGATGGAAAGGTATATGGAAGATTCATTCATTCTCTCTCATTCGTCCATTCACACATTCACTCATTCATCATACAGTGGATGATGTTTACTTAACCATGTGCAAGGCATTGTGATAAAATGAAAATGAAATAGATATACATTTAATAATTAAAGTTTAGTGACTATGTGCATACTTAAAATTTTTTTTTTTGAATTCAGTACTTTTTTACTACCCCATTAGACTGGTATGCTAATAACTGTGCTTTTTCATGATTGTCCCTCAAATTGCATGTTGATAGTAATATATGCCACATTAAAATTAGACTGGCTTAATTACTATTCAATCCATGCTCATTTTCACCTGATATTCTTGTGATGACCAGCATGTGTTGATCAGATGATTGGTTAGAATGATTAGAGAAAAGAATGATAGTAGCTGGCTCAAATGGGGAGACCAAGCTCATAATCTGATTGAGGGGATGACTTTTTTGTGTGTTGGCCTCCCTTTGAGCCCTGTTGAGTAAAACCAGACCTGCCTTTTGAGCTGGCTGGCATCTGTGTAATTCTCATGAAACAAAATGCAAAATTTGATGTTCTCAAGAGTGAATTATTTCAGTGCATAGACATTTTAAGTGGAATTATTTTTAAAAACATTTTGTTCTGTTTTTCATTTTGATTTCCTCTCCTGCATTCGTGGACCACTGCAGGAGCATCGTGCAGCAAGTCACCAGGGTGGTCCATTCAAACTGCAGATTTGTTTGTCATCCTTGTACAGCAGTCTCCTCCTCCACGGCCACTACAGGGAAGTGCATCACGTATCAGGTGAGAGTTGTACGATGCTCTCTAGTTCCTATCTGAGGATAAAGTCTGACCTGGAAAAATCGCTGACTAGCCATGTAGTACTTGTGGACTATTTAATTTAATTGTCTTTGCAAACCATATTGTGTCTGAGAGTTTTTGTAAAACTTGGGTTACAGTATCTCTCTTTTTAGTTTCGTTTATTTGGTTAATGAAGAAGTCAACATTTGACTTTGTGAAGATCGATTATTGTGTGTTGTGCTTGAGCCTGATCATTTTAATTTTCACCTTTACTTAATGCAGTGAGAATGTTTTTCTACCAAACAGTTATCTTAAGGTGTAGTTTTCATGTTTTAGTTTTTTTGTTTTAGAGTGACATACATGTAAGGAGACAGAGGCCTGTTTGTTCAGTGGCAACCAGTATTTGTTGAATCTTGAATTTCTCTGTGTCTGTTTGGATTTTACAACTTCCTGATTTCCTCACATACAGTAAATTTTTCTGGCCTGGAAAGTCTTGCATACACAGGGTGTATGCAGGGTTGATGACTCATGGCTCTCTGTTGAAGAGAGGACAAGAGGATACTGGCTAAAGGAAGTTAGGAGAGATAGAAGTTAGACACAAGTTGGAGCAATAAGAGTTTGGGAACACTGGTGTACGCAACCAAAGGCAATTGTGAAATACATTCCCTCTTTCTATTTGTCTTGGATGCAGTCCTGCTGGAAGCTGTGGAAATAGACTAGTTCAGAGGTCCTAAGCCTGGCTGGGTAACAGAATCACCTGGGAGCTTAAAAAAAAGAATTCGGAACTCAACCCTAGACCTGTTGCACGAAATGAACCTTAATGGTCTTTCGGAATCATACTGATGGATGCTCCGCAGGCTGGGGAACTGCTGGGTTAGGTGATCTCTAGGCAGCTCTCTCTGCTCCATGTCTATTTCCTTACTTGGTGAGATGCAAAGTCTATTTTTTACCAAACCTCACATATAAAGATGAATTTTCAACTGATTTGTTAAGAGGTAGAATTTGCTTTACCAAAATACATTCGTCTTGAAAATGATGCGTCAGTTTTCTTTGCATAAAGTGCTTTTTCTCTATACCGAAGATCCAGCTTTTAAGTTCTGTATAAATTCCGTGGCATCTGAGATAAGAACATGGGGCTCTGGGAGCAGCCTGTCTGGGTTTAGATCTAGTGCTGCCACTGTGACCTCGGACGTCTTATACCCTTTCAGTGCCTCAGTATCTTTGTGTTGAAAATGGAGATAATATTGGAACTTTCTCCTAGGGTTGCTGTGATGATGGAATGAAATAATATACATATACTGGGTAGGATATTGCCTGGTATATGGTTTGTGATTCATGAACATAAGGTATCATTGTGATCAAGTAATTTATGTCTTGACAAGGTAATTTTAATATCCTTCTGTTGTGACAGTTACTCCTGGACCATACATGACCAGGAACAAATAAATATACCTACACCTTGGTCTTTTATTGGTTTTTCTGAATTTTGTTTTTGTCCAACTCTCTTTTTATGATAGGATGCATATGTGTCGCTTTTATGTTGCGGTAAGATGAACTGATGAGTTGCATGCATACAATAAGTTATTTGTGATCTGAGTAAAAAGAAACAAAAACCTGAGTGACTAACAGTACTGTGTTCCAGAGAGGATAGTCAGAGAAGTCTCTATTGTGGGGGCAGGGAAGAGGAGGGAGGAAGTTAGCACAAACATTATATCCTTGTGGAATTTGGAACTGGGTACTTTACATTTTATTGGCTGTGGGTTAGGGAGATGTTCTTTGAAAGGAAATAGAATAACCCCAGGGTTACCTGCAAAGGTAAGCCTCTTAAGTCTGTGTCAGCTGAATGGAATCGGTGAGATGCCTTATTGCTACTTTTATCTCTAGGGGTGTTACCCAGTTTAACAATTATATGCAAGCAGAAAATCCTCACAATTAAGTTTTTTGGGGAAGTAGTTTAATTGCATATGTCGTTAGTACATATGCAATTTTTACAAAAACCTGTGATGTTCAAAAGAGAATTTTATTGTGAAAATACATATCACTTGGACAATATGGGCAAGTTTATTGAGATGAGATCGAGGTTTTTATAGTATATTAAGCAAGTTTAAGTGGCTTATGGACACTTATATTGTATTACTGACAAAGTAGTGCAGAATCACCTTGAATTTTAAGCAGCTGACATTTTCTGTGATTGCATTTAAAGAAAGTTTCTAAGCATTATTTGAACATTTTGCATAAATAAGGCCTTGTTAGAGTCCTCACAATTGATGACTAAACGTAGGCAGGGAAATAGTGTCATTCATTTTGTACTCTATTATATTCATTAAGGATTTTTCTTTTTTTTTTTTGTAGAAAGTAAAACCTAGGTTAGAATTATTCCTGGTTCTAGTTATTTTGTAAATAAGGTATGGTTATAGCAAAGTTATGACCTAACTTGTTCACAGGCACTGTCTATATAAAGAAATGATTCATCCATTTATGCATCGTGTATTTTTTAAACTACTCCCCAGTGCTGTGGGAATGAAAGTGAGTAAGAGCCACCCGAAAGAGGTTATACTGTATGTATTCTTTGTGGTCAGGTGGTGGAAAGAAGTGCTCGGAAAGAACCAAGGCAAAGCAGAGCGGGGTGGGTTGTCCTTATTGGGGTACATTCTAGCACAGAAAGGATTCAGAAGAATGATGCTGAGTAGGATGATGAGGAAAGACTGAGGAGGAGGGATCATTTGAGTTCAACTCTGAAGGCTGGTTAGCATTTCTGTGGGGAGAGATGGATAAAACGGGAAGAGGACTATTGAAATGGCTTGGGCATGACGAGGAAGTGCCTGGTATGTAACTGACAAGGCCACTTTTGGCGGAAGCACAGGTGCCAGTGGACATCTGAGTTGCTGGAGTCCAGCAGACAGTAGAGGGTGTGGGAATAAAATTGCTGAGAGGTCAGGTCTAGAGATAAATTTGGAGGAGCCATTGGTATAAAAGTGATCTTTGAAATTGGGCTTTGGGTTTTTGTGCCTGGTGGAAAGTTTGTTGGGCAAGAGGGGATGACTGTATTTCAGGGGTAACATCAGCTGGCATAGAGTACGTAGAGAGAAGGTAAGCCACAGCAGAGAGGAGCTGAACTATTGGTGTGGCACGGCCTTTGTAGACTTCCTCTTAAGACCTGGTAACAGGGGTCTTCCCTACATGCTCAGACACTTGGAAACTCAGCTCAATGAAATTTTGTTGAAACCTTTATTCCTTTAAGACCTTTAAAAAAAATAGTAACTTGAGCTAATTATAGCTAAACCTGATGTGTGTGTATGAAAATGAATGCTGCTTTTGAAATTCAGCACATGCAGTATCTCTTTTCATTTAAACAAATGATCCTTCTATTTTCCCCTAAACAGTCCTATTAAGAAGATTTTCAGTGAAGCTCTGTATATAGTAACAACAATTTCAGCATTTTCTTTGATCTTTCCCACCGTTGGTTTATTTCATCTTATATGATTATGCGTAAATCAATTCATTTACTCTACTTGGATAAATCACATTAATATGGATGTGTTTTATAACTTTAGAGGCTTTTCTGGAGGCTTTATACAGACTCTTAAATATCACACACACACACACACACACACACACACACACACACTCACTAGCCACAGCTTTCTGAACAATTTGCCTTCCCATTCATACTTTATAGAAAAAAAAAAAAAAAGAAATATAGAATTAGTGAGCCTTGACTCTGGGGTGGGTGAAAGGTTCTAAAATTATTTGGCTTAAAATGATGACAGGGAAGGCTGGAAATTATCTGGTTACATTGCTGTTAGTGGGCAATGTTTTAATATAGTTAGAGCAGACTTGAGGATTACTTAAGTTTTTTTTTTTTTTTTTTTTCGAGCTGAGTTGTTAAGATGGGCTGTCTGTATTCCCCGAAATGACTCAGAATGAGGCAGTGACTTACCTACCTTTCATAAAAGACAGGAAAGTTAGGACAGCAGTGAGGGGGGTGGAGAAAACAATCCATGGCATATCACTCTGTCTGAAAATATTTAATAAGAATCTAATGTGTGAGAGGCTTTATGCCAGCTAGGCCCTAAAGGAAATTTAGAGATGATCACTAGTTCTCACTTACTGTGTATTCACTCATTTAATCCTCATTGTGGTCGTCTGAGGTAGGCACTGTTATTATTTCCATTTTACAGATGAGGATACTGTGGCACAGAGGGAATAAGTGGCTTGCCCAAGGTTGACCAGCTCTTTGAGAGGTAAAGTCATGCTTGGATCCCAGCCTGTACTCTTCACTGCCACCATGCTTTGTCTTTCGAGTCCTAAGCCTGGTCCGTAAGAAGCTTACAGTTGAGTCCAGAAGGCAGGGTGTATCCAGGAGTAATATTTAAAGACCCATAACAGAGGTACAGCATACTTGTCAAGGTCAAGGATAGGCTCCTGGGCGATGAGCCTTCCTTTTTGACGCTTGCCTATCTATTCAGAGTCATATACAGGCTGCCTCTGTGGTATTTTCTTTCTTCTTTCTCATATTCCTACGCATTTTCAATAATTATTAATTGCAGAAAATGACGACAGTGGCAATATGCTTATCTGTGTTTGGGCTCCAAACATTGTTTGGCATCCAGAGTCCCGGTGAGATGATGAACTTTTGACTCTTCAAAGAACTTCACTGGGTCATTGCTCAGCTTGCAAGATTTGGCAGATAGGAACTATTTATCTCGCCAGTTTGATAGGCGGTGGGGTGGCGCTAAATGCAAGCTCTAAGAACAAAACTTGCTGTGAAAGGAGGTCATGCTTTAGTCTAGGTGGCCGTCAGGCAGCTCAGATCTTCTGTCCCCACTTGTCCCCACCCCCCCAGTCTCTCGTTTTCTCTCCTTCACTGGTCCAGTGGATGAATCTTAACCGACTCATGTCAGAAGGATAGAGAAGGAAGATCACTTTGTTCTTAGCCTGTTTAGGGAAGGCCAGTTTGTCTTTCTTATGTTGAATGAAATTTACCAAGGATTTAAAAAACATATACCTTTAGAACAACATCTTTCACTTTACAGATACGTGGAACAGAAGAGGACTTGGGATTTTCTCGCCCTGCCCTAGCCTGGCCGCCTCGGCTTCTATCCCAGCTATAATCATATGTGATGCATTTTTATTTACAGATTAGGAGGCTCTGACTGTGGCATATGACTAACTGGGAAGCTCCTCCCTACAACAGTTGTATGTCATCTGCTTCAGAGAACTAATTGCTTGGCAATTCCCCTTTGGTAATTCCCTCTTTATTTTCTGATGAGTTACTTAACAGTGATGGGCTTGTTGAGCAGAGCGTTGAGTTTAATGTGTGCTCCAGAAACTCCTGTAGGCCTTGGGTTGGGGGTGGGGGGAGGTATGGTTTTAGAATTCTCTTTAGCTTTAGTGAAGGAACACTGAAACCATTATATGACCTGTTAATATTTCACTCAATACTAGGTTAAACACTGAGCCGTTTTCCAAAAGAAATCAAAACCAGGCCTCTTTTTTAAATGTACCCTTGTGCATTTGAAAATTGTTAAAAAGGAATTTAGTATTTATAGAATGTTTAATGCTCATTTAAACATATGCTTTAGAATGGAGTAGCTTTGCAGTGTACTGCAGAGTGAGTGTGGAGTGCTGGAAAGCAGCTGAACTGGTAGCTTGGAGACTGAGTTTCTGTTTCCTGCTCTGCTGCAGGCTGTCTTGTGCCCCTCACGCTACCTTGCTGCGCCTCAGTTTCCCCATCTACAAAAAAACCAAAACAACACAAAATGTAGTTGAAAGAAATGATCTCCAGGCCCCTTCTATCTTAACACCCTGCAGTTCCATGAATAGATTTTATTGTAATTCTTCCTCTTGGCTCCCCCAGACCTTTGCTCTGTCAAACATCATTTGCTGTTGTTTGACTTTGTTAGGTTTTATATTTAATTAGAACTTACATTTTAGCTATTATTGTGTCATTATTTATAGAGTATGTCTTAAATAGTGCCTAAAATCATTTATCACCCCGTCTATATTAGTTGCATACTTTAATCCTTCCTCTGCTCCTTTTTACTGTTCTTGCTACCGTGCCCCCAACAACACGCATTTCTGGAGTGGATGCATTATAAACGGAAAGAATCATTCAGCTAATTGTGGAGTAATTTTTGGCAAGGAGAGTGTAGAAGCTCTGCCCTTCTTTGCAGTAGTATCAAGATCAAGGGTGATATCCTGCTTTTAATTGGCAAGTAAAAATCCTTTTGACTTCATTTGGTTTTAACCTGCAGGTACAGATTTGAGTTTCGAGGCAATTTTTTCTTTTTCTGGATCAACTTCTGCAATTAATGTTGCAGCATTATCTGGTCTTATTGCTTAATTTATAAGCAGTGTGTGTATTGATATCTCTTGGTTCATTACAATTTGAATAATTTCTTTAGGCATCTAGTGTAAATAGAAGAGGTGACATTTAAGAGTGTTTTGTTTTGTTTGTTTCGTAAGCAGAGAAAAGGGGAAGAAGCAGTATTTATGGTGGCTACACTGAGGCCTCTGAAGCCTGGGAGACTGGGGTTTGGATTTTGGCCCTGGCTCCTCAGTTGTGTGACCCAGAATTTGATTCATAAATCTGTCATCCTCAGTTTCCTTGTCTGTAAAATGGGGATGGTGACATCTGTCTTACTGGATTGTTGGAAGGATCAGATAGGCATTCACTATGTGTATACCGCATAGGATCTCAATACATAATTTTAAGGAAAGAAAGAAAGAAAGTAGGGGGGAGACATAGCATTTAAGAGCAGGGAAAAAATCAGCAAAGGAAAAGAGCTGTGTTTTGGGGTTATTCCAGGCATAAGGAGCCCCTCAGAACCCCTCATGGACAGGGTTTGAATCCCAAATGGACATTTGAAACTTGCGATGGCCTAGACACCCTCCACTGATCTGGCTGTGACCTTCTCTGCAGGTCGGTCTGCTCCACAGAAGAGGCTGTTCACTACTCCATGATTGATAGAAATACTGCATTTTAAACATCTGTTGCCTATACATTACTGCAATAAAAGAAAGCAATAAAAGCAAAAGTTCCCTTTGATTCCACCATCCTAGTCCATAAATCATATTCACGTTTCTGTGTTGTCTCCTAGTTCTTGACAATTTAATGTGTATATTTTTTTCTGTTTTGCTTTTTCCACTTAGCATAAACATTCTCATTTGCAACCTGGACTTTATAATTATCATTTGCAAGAATTATATAATATTCTGTATAGTTGTTTTATGTTAATTTTTGTACTATTTGTGGACTTATGAATCGTTTCTAATTATTTACTGTTATAACGCTTCAGTGAATATCTTCCTACACTTGAGTGTTGACTTGGGACCCAATCATATCAGAAGGCTTTTACTACGCTAGAGGCCCTGAATTACTTTTTAGAAGGCTGGTACCAATTTACATTGTTACTAATGACATATGAATGTGCCTTATTTCAGCCTGATTAATTGTGAGACTTACTATTTTTGGCTAATTGAATAGGCTTCTTGGTTTTAAAATTTGCATTCCTTTGATCCCTCTCTGAGATAGAACGTTTCCATATCTGTTTATTTACTACTTTTCTCTTATCCCGTTAGTGAATGGGAGTCTTGATGTTTTCTTATCCGTGGATATGAGTTCTTTATATGGTCATATTCGCTGCAGCTATTTCCCCAGCACGATTTTCTTTTATTTTGATGATCTCTTTTTTCTTCTGTGATTGCACCCAGGACCAACCTGGAAGGAGGAAGTGAGATCAGGACAGCTCACACTCTGCACTAGGCTGGCGACAGCTCAGCGTTGCTGAGAATAGTTCCCATTCTCATCTGCCCACTGCTTCCCTTGGGAACTGTTCCCCGTTGAAACCCTAGTGCTTTGTGTTGCCAGGGGCCCCTTTTCCTCTCCCCCTCCCACCTGCTGTTCACTTTTTGTCCTTAACTGTTACCCACCCCAGGCTAGTTCTCTAGCTCTCCAGTCCTGGCTTTCTGCTTTCTGTCCCTGACCCATGTTTTTCTCAGGAAGCCTGGCCATGGGAATGTGCTGGAAGCTTGGAAGCTTTCCTCACTTGGGCCTGGAGAGACCAGTCAGGCGTATCATGCCTGGTGAAGCCGGGTCGTTATCCAGTGGTCCTGGATTGGGGTCCTCACACCTTCCACTCAGTCAGTCCCCAGGCCACCCAGCTGAGGAATAGGCTCCTTGGGTTTGGCTTCCAGCCATGTTACGCTAGTGTGTATTTTGCTACCCAGCTCCCTTCGTGCTGTCGCTGTTCCCGGAGAGAGCTCTTCAGGGGAGGCTGGGAGCAGTTTCATACTGCGCTTTGGAGAAGTCTGGTCTCACGGTCTGAACTTGGGCTCGTGGCTCAGCTGGGCTGGGCGGTTTGGCATGTGCTGGCCCTCCTAAATGACCTTTCTCGTACTCTGTTCCACTCTTGTTCCGGTCCAACTCATTTTCCTTTAGGCAGCCGAGGTGAACCTTTCCCACTATTAGACAGCTGTTCGCATCTCTGTCTTGCTTCATCCTCTCTTGATTTCTCATGGCCCTCAAGATAAAGCCCGGAATTCTTAACCTTGCTTAGTAGGTGGGGTGGGGGGTGGTGGTGGGGGCTTGCTTTCTCATCTGTTGCTCCTTGTTCTCTTCAGTCCAGTCTTAAAGCATTTCCTCCTTAGAAGCACCTTGCTCTTTCATGTGTTCCAGCATTTTTTAGTCACGCTGTTCTCCTTTTTTGACATCAACTCCCCATTCTCATCTCTGGTTAACTTTCCCTCATTCTTAAAATCCTACCTTAGAGTCCTTTCCTTGGGGAGCCCTGGGACTCCATCACATCCTGCCTGCCTGGGATCCCAGAGCACCCATTCCTTTCCCTTGTGTAACACTTCGTAACCCCTTTTTCCAGCTCAGTGACAGAAGAACCTCCCCCAACCCCCCATTTTTTTTTTTCATTCTTGGCATTTGATATCTATAAGTGATATCAAATAAATATAATTATCTCCCTTACAATGTGAATGCTTATGATACAAATTGGATGTGATTCCATCTATTAATACAGACCATGACTTAGGTAATTGTGTCTGGAACCAGTATGCGCTTGGGGGGCCACAGTAGTGGGAAGAACAGTGGCACCTGTTGGTTGGAGTAGCTTTGTGCATCACAACGATGAGTGATGAAGGTGATAAAGATGTGTCAGATGGCTGTGCTAAGGAGAAAGAAAGGGTGAAGAAAAGTCAAGGGCAGCCTGAGACCCTCTGGGCCTCAGCCCACCCATGAGCGATGAGACTGGTTGGCGGGGAGGGCTCTCTGCCCGTGGTGTTGCCCCTTTGTATGAGCTGCCACTTGGCCATTCGCTCCCTCTCTCTTGCGTAGGAGTTTGTCTAGAAGTTGCCCTGTTGGTGGTAGGTGAGGAGACCTTTTCCAGGTACAGGGGTGTTCATTTGTGTTCATTAATGTGAGGAACTGTATGCCTCCCGATGGAAGTTTGACATGTGTGGAAAAGGGAGCCTGGCATGGGAAACTGAGGCCTGGGCCCTTTGCAGCAGTGCCCTGGAGGGAAGCGCCCCCTCGTCCGTTCTGCCGTGCTCTGTTCCAGCAACTTCCAGGTGGGGCAGAAAGGACTCAGGATGAATTTTGTTTTGATTACTCTTCCCCTTTCCAAGGCTCTGTTTCCAGTTCATCTTGGGAGCTGCCGTGGTCACTGCAGCCCAGACTCCTGAGAAGGATGACCCCAAGCTTGAGCTTTCTGGGGTGGACAGCCTTCATATAAGGAGCTGGGAAAGCACTGTTTCCCTCTGGCTGCTGCCTCTCATACCTCGTCTGAAGCTATTCCTCAGATTAGCAGGGTTTTTTCTTTTGTAAGTGGTCATAGGCCCATAAGGCAAGTTTATTTGTTATTTTATGGATAGGAGAAAAGATGATCTGGTTCTTATCTTAAAATCTCCGTCCACAAAACCCTGGTTTCTATCAGGTTTGAAGGAAATATGGTGATAATATCTCATCCCAAATTCTGGTGTTTTATTTGGGCTTTCTTATTCTGTTGAAGCCTCTGTAACCCTTTGTACTTGTCTCTAGTCTTAAGAAGGAACAGGTTGTCTTTTTTTCCATCTTGGTTTTATTTAATAAACAATAATATCTCAACAACCTATGTAAACACGTGCAAAAGGTGGGTAGACTACTTTTATTTTTTCCCCTCCCAGCAAGCCTTAGATCCATTTCAGTCATCCTAGATTAGACTAGGCCAGTGTGCGTAAGAAGGAACACGAAAATGAAGAAAAATATTTTTGCATGTGATCTTGAAGCATGAGTCTTACCAGTACTGTATGAGCCTCTCCAAACAAAACTCTGAAAATCACAGTTCACATCATCCTTAAGTCACGGAGAGGGGGTTATTAATCTATAGAAATGAGCAAACTCTAGCTGTTTGTTATTCTGCTACGCAGAGAACATTCGATGACTTGACTAATCTCAGAGTTTCTATCTCTAAATGGTGTACTTTTTACTCTTTGCCCTGAAGTCTCAGGAAATGATTTCTTTAAAAAAATGTTTTTAACTTTCCCACTTTAAATGTTCAAGGTCTTCAAAGACTTCACTAGGATGAAAGTATGTTTCTCTGTAAGACTAGTCAAAACTACCCTTTTCTCTTGGGGGTGTTTTGCAGTCTGAGCCTCTGATTTAGTAAATACAGCCTTAAAAACCACAGTCATACCCTGACTGGCATGGCTCAGTTGGTAAACTGTCATCCTGCAAAAGCTAAAGGTCACAGGTTCGATCCCCGGTCAGGGCTTATGTCTGATTTGGGTCCCGATCCCTGGTTTGAGTCATGTGTGAGAGGCAATAAATCGATGTTCTCTCACATATCAGTGTTTCTCTCCCTCACTTTCTCCCTCCCTTCCTGTCTCTCTAAAAATAAATAAAATCTAAAAAAATAAAAAACACACAGCCATAGACTGTGTGCATGGCTAGTGTATCTACCTCAGCTTATAATAAATAGTACATCACAGAATTCAGAGGACCTTGTATATATTGTTCACTGGACAGTCATGACTGCTTGAGCAGAGAATGTCCTTTTCATGTTCTAAAACCTAAGATGTTGACTGATTTGCTGGGTTCTGGAGGCTTGAACACAACTGTGCTGGAACCCTGGCTCTCTGAGTTGCGGTTCAGCTCCCCTCTCCATCACCTGTACAGCCAAGAGACCCTGGCAATTACGCAGTTGCGTCTCTGAATCTGTATACTGAAAAGACGTAACTTTGCTTGATTAAATTGGCCCCTAATTAAACTTTCATTATAAGTTTAGATGTTGATGTTTTTGTAGTGCGTAAGCCTGAACTTGATGGATGGGTAGAGAGTGTTTTCCCTTTTGCAGCCACTACCCCTTTCAAGTTGAGCTTCTAGAACTGCATTTCCTTTAAGGCATCAGTGTCAGCAAGATTACCAGAAAATCAGGAAATCAAATTGATCTTGAATGTGGAATCTTGCAATGTGGTGCCATCTTTGCTGAGAAGTCCTTTATCGTTTGTGGATGGGAAGGTGTGACAGTGAGATCATTTCCATATCTGTGGGTCCCTACTGTCTTCCTGTTTGTTACAGAGGAGGGTGGACGGAGCTCATCCAGCCACCTGTGAGTCAGAGTTATGCCTCCCGGGCTGGGGAGAGCCAGTGCAGGACTTCGAGGCACTACTTCCAGGGCGAGTATCTACCACCCTGTGACATCTTATGGTTGATCTTTTAGTAAAAACATCATTCATCTCTTGCTGCCAGGAGCATGTATAATATTTGTTATGAAACCTTTTCTTTCTTTGCAGAAGTAATTTGGTGGCTGATGACCCTGTTCTTAGTTTCAGAAATACTTCGAATCTGATTCACTTTTGGATTTACTGAATCTAGATTTCCTATGTGGAAGCCTATTAATGACACTACAAATGAGACAAAGGCCATCTCTCTTTTAGGCATCTTCTCCCACCGCTTCTCAGTCTCTTTACACCTTTTTTCTAGGAGTCAAGGCGATACAGCCTGGCGGGGGAGTTTTGCATGGTGATGGAGTAGCTAAGAATGTTTCTCTCTAACAGGTCACAGAGAGTGCTGGTGGACATCTCTTCTTGCCCCAAGATCTTCGTTGGAAGTCCACAGGACTTGGTGTCTTTGCTGTTCAAAGTATATATGAACTCGCCAGGAGGCATAATGCATCACCATTTTATTCTGGGCCACCCTAAAGGATGACACCCAGCTTCAGAGACCTCTTCTTGGACATCATCCCTCAGAACCAGTGTTTTAGCTCTCCCATTGCCTGAAATCTGTGTCCGACTGATTTTGAGCTGGCTCAGGCTTTGTCATTAAATGACCAGGACGATGTTGAATGTTCTGCTTGATCAGCTTACAGTTACACACCTCTTGTCTCTGTCAGAGCAGCAGCTCCTTCTTGAACTTCTATTGAGTCTCTACACAGATATGCTAGGAAGCAGGCACCAATCCATTCTTTCCATCTTGGCATTTGCCCATAGGCATAGTCCTGGGATGACCTGGAGTAGAGGCAGTGGAGGATAAATTCATCTTGCTCAGACTTGTTCAAGCTAGTTCTAGCCTGTCTCTCGCCACAGATCTAGCTTTTAAATACTCAAGTGATTGCTTTTGGATAGGAATGTGTGGATTGTAGGATTGGAATCATTTTCTCCCTGGATTTCTAGTGTTTACAGAAGTACTTATAAAAAAATGTTCTGTCACTGATTTAAACAGCAGGGTTCATTTTTAAAAGTTACAGGTGCTTGGCTAATGTACAGAATAAAATGGTTTCCTTTTTAATTACAGGTTGTAACACAACCAAAAGGTGTATATTAATTTTTGCCAGGAAAGGGTCAAAACTGAAAATATGTAACAAAGACAAACCAGAATAGAACAAGTGCAAACAGAAGCTGACAAATCTATGCCCCTTGTTGGGAGTTCAGCCCATGGAATGTTATGTAGGACAAAAGGAATGGAAGAGATATTTCAGTAACATTTTGTTCTCTGTTAAAAACCTTCTGAAATATAAATCTGCTGCGTATTGGAGAATGGATACAGCAGTTGATTCAAGTTGAATGGCTTTCATTTAACTAGAATATCCCACAGAAAGCAATTCTTGTTCTGACAACCATATTTTTGCTTTCTTTGACTTAAAGAAAATTGAATTCATGTTTACATATCTTATAGGATTGTTTTATGGACAAAGACGTAGATCAAATCCCATCCCAGCACAGTGGCTATTGTTACAGCGAATAGAAACATTTCTAAATGAAATAAAAACATGTCTAAGCCAGGGCCTGTGGCCCATAGTAATAATACTAAGTTGGTATTATGAAACCACTTGCAACTATGAATAATTCAGACATAAATGCACTTTAAAAAAAATTCTGATTTCTTGCAAACACACAAACCCATACATATAGTAGAGAAGGAGGAATATGAATACATATATAGGAGTCAGCTTTATTTTGGACTTTCTGGAACTGATCAGCTTTTTTCTTCTCCATGATGACTCCTTGGATTGCTTTTAATTATTGAAATTTCATAATTGCCCATCAATATGAATGTGTCCTTTATGGGTCTTGTCACATCAGTCAACCCAGTCAAAAACTGGCAGCCAGCGTTCGTGGTTTGAGAAGCTGCCCTTCAGAATCAGTACCTTCATGCAAACGTCGTTCTGTTTTTATTTCTCATTTCTACACTGGTCAAGGAGAATTTAGGTGCTTGTTTTGTTTTCTCAATTCCCAGGGCATTCTGGCATTGATCCTGGAGTCACTGTAAATGTAACTTTTAGCAATAACTACTATTCCTGAAACATTAGGGCTCTCTGTGGCGTATGGTCTGGTAGAATCTAAAGTTTTCAAGGCACATCAAGGACTTAAACACAGACCATCCTAAAATTTTAGGGGTATTGATCAAAAGAAAGCTTCTCTAGGAATAAATGTCTGTCAGGTTTTAGCTCTGTTCTTCTTTCAAGGTTTTTAATTGGAAGTCTTATATTGGATTTTCTTTCTGTATTTATACTAATTTGCTTCTTGGGTTTATTGTTTCTATTTGGAAACAGCTTTTTTTTTCTTTTTCTTTTTAAGACACAGCTCTTAAAAATATAAAGTTGTGCCAACCTGCTCATTCTTACCTTGATCATCTTTTCTGTCTTAATGCTACTATTGTTTCTCTTTCTTCTTTTCTGGGATTTTATCTTGCTCAGCAGTTCTGGTGTGTGATTCTGAATTCTATGGTTTGAGTTTCCTGACCAACTTCTCCTTGCATCTGAGTCTATTTCCTGTGCTTAAAGCTTTGGCATTCCAGTTACTGATCCTAGTGAAAACTGAAACTTCTAGTGCTAATAAGATTAGTCCTTACAACACTATTAATTTCTTCCTCTCTATTTCTTACTCCCTTGTTACTTCTCAAAGATGAAAATCTATTTGTCCTTAAGAGCTTCATTTTGGGGGTTACTTCCCAAAGAGCTTCTGGATTTTCCTGTTTTACTGATATATTCTACAAACTGCAGCAACCGTCAATAGGTCTTGGACAAATTAGTTGTTCCCACACATGATTTACAATATTATACTAGCTCTTTAAAAATAATTAAGCTTCTCTCGGTGTTCTTTGCTGGGGGTTAGGACTTGACTTGCTTTGCCCTCCAACACAGAAGTTAATCACAAACGGGTCCTCTGAACCAAATAATTAAAAATAGAGCAAAGTTTCTGAACCAAGTGGTTGGCAGAAAAGTGTGTACTTCCATCTGTGCATGGTTAAGAAAATATTTCATGATATTTAAATAGCATCAGCTTTGCTCCCTTTTGTGTGAGTGTATTTGTGTGACTGCGTGTAAGTCATTGCTCTGAGGTTAGTTTGGCTGTTAGCTAATCTTGTGTTTCAAAAAAGTCACTGGCAAGGAAACAGGAAAGTGAATCCAGGTGTTTTGTGCATACATTCTTTATCTGCCAGCTCCTGTGAAGGAGGAGTAGTTTTGCTTTTACTTTTCTCTTTAATGAGAGTCTTTCTCTAGCATTGAGCTTCAGAAAATTGAAGAGCATAATGTTGACTTTGAAATCTGTCTTCTGATTCTCTACCTTTGCTCATAACTTTTGCTCAAATAACCTTTGCTCATGACTTTTAGGATCTGTTCTTAGACACATGAAATACTGGTGAATCCATTTCAGTTCAGAATTAGGAGTTTCTGCTCTCTTTGTGACACAGGTACAGATCTGATTTTGAGACAACATGAACCCTTCAACATAGATTTTTCCTGTCAGAAGGAATCCATAGCTTATGAAATATATTCAGTTTTGACCAGTTCTACAGCTATGACATGACTTTAAAAATACGTTTTTTGTTTGTGTGTGTGTGAGGTTTTAATTACAACAATCTCTTTCTATCCCTGGAAAGTTCTTTATTTTGAGGTTGATTTTCTTTGTCCCAGGAGAGCCATTGTATTAAATAACAAGTAATGCTCAATAAATACACCAAAGGGAGATCAAGAATTATTAAAGGGGGAAAAAAAAAAGGAAATTTTATTCCTTTAACTCTAAAAAATATTTCTCACAGTCCCAGTTTTTTTATACTTCTAGAATCTTAAAGTTGAGGTATTTCCTTAATACTATCCTAATAGAATTAAACACTGAAATCAAGATCAAATTGAACTTGTTCACATTAACTGAAATTAGGAAGGAGTAATATCTTCAATAAATTTTATTATTAATGGAGCAGTGAGTCTTTGAGTTTAGCTAAGGAGATCAAATACAGTCATTGATAGTCCGATCATGTAGGCACATTCATGATGTTTAGGGATGCATACACATCTTTTTGTCCAGCCTCCTCATTCTACGTTCAATTTAATTTTGTTCATTTCTTATACACCTACTATATGCAAGACACTGTGCTAGGAGGGAACAATAAAGTTGAATAAGTTGTTGTCTATGGCTTCAAACAAATTAATCTTTGATTTCCTTTTCCGTATTACTTGGGATTGGGTGGGTATGGCTTTAAAAAAGAAATGTAACTGGATTTGGCTAAGTGTTATTCTTTCTCAGAGTAAACCATTCAGATTTAATGTATTTTGTGAACCCCGAATACACATAAAGGTGAATAGTAGAGTCTTCAAACTTTAAAGTTAATGTTGGTTTGATCTCTTGTACGAGACAGCTATCATCGCTAATATTAATTAGGGCTTTCTGAAAGGGTACTGTATACTCACGTTCCTCATGCTTTTCTTGTGGTAAAGTTAAATTTGTTCCTTTCATTCATTTGGGCATCTTCTAGAAAGCAACATGTGGAATTTTAGTGAAAAAACCCTGCATTTGATTGTTGACATTTTTATTCCACAAATCATTCAGTTAACAAATATATATTTACCAGATTCATGATTAAAAACACAAGGAACAGTGCACGCACTCAGGAAAGCTTATTGTGCAAAGAACTTATTCTTTTATTGATAATAATAGCTGCCTGGCATATTGAGGATTTAGGACGTGTCAGTCATTGTCAATGCTAATCACTTAGTCCTCATAGTCAACCTAGATAGGTAGTTATTATCTCCACTTCACAGGTAGTGGTTAGTAGCTTGCCCAAGGTCACAGATCTAGTGAGTGGTAGGACTGGGATTCAGCTCACAGTATTTAACTTCAGATCCTCTGCACTTAACTAAGTATGCTTTCCTACTTACCATCCATGCCATGGTGGGACTTGCAAAATTGTTTTCATAAATACTGAGTATATACAAAAGCATAGTCACAAAACTAAGGTATGTTATAAAGAATAAGGATTCAGTTAGCACTCAAATAATTCTCTACCTAGTTTTACAGTTTTAAAAATTACCACAAAAAAAATTACCACGAATTTGATGTCCTCTAAATGGGGCCCTTTCCCATCTTGTCACCTTTCATCCCACCTCAGAAGTAACCACTAAAGAAAAGTGTTTTAAAATATCTTTAACAAAAGTGCACAAAATGCACCCCAGCCAGATAATTATTTTGTTTTCCTTCCTTTTTCTTGTCTCTCCTCTCTGCTTCGTCATCTCTCTTACTTCTTCCCCCTTTTTCCTTGCCATTGTGAAGCATAAAGAGGAACTGAATCAGACCTTCGTGAAAAGGTCAGGGAGCATGTTCTCTGCTGTGATGTTCAGGCCTAAGTGCTACGACCGGTGTTGGGAATTCTTAATGAGGTCATAGTTCAGTGCACTCAGATCACCCATCTCCCAAACCGGGCTGCTGTGAAGGGACTAGAACAAGCAGACCACCCAGGGGAGGTGGGGGGGGATTTAATAGGACTGTGCTGACAGATCTCTAAAAAGCTTGTCGAGTTATAATTCACAAATATTGAGGGCTGTAGACACCTGGTTCTTTAATAGTGTGGCTCTTTAAATAGTGGATACGTTTTTGGTAACCAATGTGAGGGCACTTGATAGCACAATAAAAAAACATTGAGTGGAACATGTTAAGATAATATAACCTGTAATTCCTTAATGCTTTAATGCAGCCTTTCAGCCAGTAGTAATACCTGGTACAGTATGTAAAAACCCAAGTGGGCTCTGGCCTGGAGGGAATAACAGAATTCTTTTATCAGCTGGAAAATATATTCTAATCATTAACTGTATTAAAAAAAATAAGCAAGGAGATTTTGGGTTTTTGTTTATAAATATACTCTGTTGCATGAAAAATTTTCCAAGGACCGTATAGTTCTGTGGGAGGAGGTGGCAATTTAATGCAGTCTCAGCTATTAAGGATTTAGAACTATGTTACTTTGTTACTCCCATGGAATTATAAATCTATGTAATGAATTTTAAAAAATTAAAAAGAACTGCATCTAGCCAAAAATAAAAGTGCTTATAAAAGGCATATGCATCTATCTGTATGTAGTCATTTGCCCTTACATATTTACATATGTACGTATTTTACTAATATTTTTCTAGTGCTTCATGTATTTGTATGTGTAAGTGTAATATGTGGCCTTTATAGAATTAGTGTTAGGGGACTCTTTATGAATCAACTATATAATTTGGAACATTATCAAGTGTAATGATATTTTCAAAGTAAGTGATTTTGAAGTGTATGTGCTTAGAAAAAAATCTATGTTGAAAGATACCAATGTGCCTATTTCTAAACTTCAAATATGAAAAAAAGAGCTTCATATGACATTTTGTTACAGTTTTGTACTTTGTCTCAAAAACATGCTGTAAAAATATGGAACTAGAAAAATCTTGGCAAATGTAGCCTAAGAATGTAGCTGATTTAAAAGCTGCATTTGAGTATTGTAAGTGCTGTTCTGTGACAGCTATTACTGTAGGAATTGGCACCAGCTAAGAAAATTTACAGTTTAATACTTTTAAAGCAAATAATTGCTTGGGATGCTTTAAATAGCACAGGAAATGTGTAGAGTGTTTACTTGACATTTGTTGTATCGAACACTAATACTGAAACAGATTCTTTGACCACAGAGAATGCCAGTGTAGGTGGGGTGGGGGCAGACAGGGGAAAGAGACAGACAAAAAAAAAAAAAAAAAACAACAAAAAACAGCCAGCAGGATTAGATAAAAATTAAATGGCAAGTGAGCTTTCTCATGATATAGAGATACCAAAAAAAAAAAAAAAAAAAAAGCCCATTTATTTGATCAAGTAGTCTTCAATTGTGGTAAGAGAAGTAAAATGAAACAATTCCCTGGCATGTAGTTTCCCTGGTTCTAAGGCACTTAGAAGCAGATTCAAGTCTGTCTTCACCAGAGGTCAAAGGCTCCCAGCCTTGGCTCGTCATTTTTGTTTGTTTGTTTGTTTGTTTTCTTTTTAGGTCCTGAAGGGAAGAGGAATGACCTCATTTTTAATGAAAAAGGAAAAGAAATAAAAAACCTCTTATTACCTGTTTAATCTGCACATGCTTGTGACGTTTTTTTTTTTTTTTTTAATGATAGCTCTGGCGCCTCATTTCTCAGTGCGGCTTTGTACTTGTGGTATCTCCCCTCCCCACCGAACGCACCTTGCCTTCCCCTAGCCTTCTCCACACCCTTGCCAGGACTGTTGATAGGGGTCCTGTCTTAGAATGTGGTCTGGTGCCGTTTAGAGCAGCTCTTACATGCAGAGCATTTCTTTTTGCACAAACTGCTTACCGTGCATAGTGATTCAGCTGCATTTAATGAAAAAAACATAGGGTGTATTTTAGGCTACTAAACCCTCTCTCATTCATATGTGTATTTGAGTCAGTTATACAGTATCTTTGAGGGACTTTTAAGTGCATATGTTAGAAACTAATTGGCATGTGTGAGATAGGTCCAGGAACGTGGAATTGTGCAGTGTTAATGAAATTTGTTAAAAGCTGCTTCCTTCTATCTTGTCAACATGAGCTACTTTTAAATACCCAAGGGAATTTTGAAAACAACAATCAAAAGTTAAAACTTCACCCTGCAGTATGGCCTAGCACCCAGAACACTCAGCAGCCAAGAGGCTGTATTAATGGCTTTTCCATGGATTTGAGATTTGACCTTGAATAAATCATGTTAACTTCTCTGTGCTTCAATTAGGTTTTGAAAGATATGTGTAGTTAATGTATGGCCAGTGGGAAGGCAATAACTAAGGTTCACAGCAAAAGGAGAACTTGAAGGAAAATTTTATTAGAACAGCACAGTGGGCATGAATGCAAGCAGGTTTCATATAGGGTGCTATTAATAAAGTCTTCCTTGGGAGGGTGTGTGTGTGAGGTTTCTTGTAATTTTTTTAGAATTAAAAAAATTATATATGTTGTTTTACCCTTTCACTATGAAAACTTTGTGTTCATACATTTATGTAAGTTCTGGTTGTAAAGGAATTTTTATTTAGAATGTTATTTAAATTGCAGTAATGAATTGAAATTAATCATTTAATATACGCTGGCATTTAATTTTATTGGTTTAAAGGAAATTCCAAATTGCTATTCATTTAAAAAATTTATTTCTTTTTAGCTTATTTCTACCCCCTGACATGATCTAAATGGTTTTGTATTCATTTTGGGGAGAAAGGAAAAATAGTAATCAATGTTCATTGAGCCCCAACTTCTGTGCCAAGCACACTGCTGAGCTCTTAAGTCTTGAAGTATGTTCAAAGGGCGCGTTTCCCCTTCCTAGTGTGTCAGGGCACAGTTGGGAGGACCAGAATCCACAGAAGAAAATAAAATCTGACCAATGCGATTGATAATCAAAAACAGGGGCTTTGGAGTTAGGGGTACCCCAAGCTCCACATGGTCACATGAGTCTGTGGGATCTCAGTAAGCCAGTGACTTTCTGACCTGTGTGCCATGGCAGTGCCTGACTATTTAGTTAGGGCACTTCACCTCTTTTCCCTTAGCCTGTCTAATGAAAAAGTGACAGCAGCCAACACAGTAAGAGCAGTCTGGTGAAACTAAATCAAAATTATACCTATTTTTTTGTCAAATTGGCAAAAAATACATTTTTTGGTGTGCTGCAGAATTGTAGTACGTAATTAGTATATGTGTGCCATGAGATAGAAAAGGTTGAAAATCACTGCAGTCAACCAATGGCTGATGGATGGGTCCCCCAGTTCGGAGACCTCCCCCAGGTGTAGATGGCTAGATTGCAAAATGGGGCCAAACCATTTCTCCCTGGTCAAGTCATTGCAGTTATTGCTTCATTGAAGTTACATTGTTGTAAAAAGGACACAAGTTAAATGCCTAAAATTGGAATGAAAGTAATGAGCTTTCAGTGTTAGTGAGAACGTGACTGGAGTCTCAGATGGAGTTTTGGGGTGAGTAAGTAGGAAGGCAAGAGCTCCAAGTTTAGAGGAGAAAACATTTCAGAACAAGTTTATAGATTTAACACACTACCCATGACTGACTTTCTATTTGCACTCCCTCCAGCCGTTACATTCACTCACTGCTAACCCCACAGGAAGGCTCCTTTTGGTGTTTCCCTTTGGCTGCTTTGCAAAAAAGAATAAATACACACCTTGGGGGAATAAGGCTGTAAGAAAGAAAAGGCAGAGGCCACAATTTTTCATCCCGGTTCTGCTGATAACAAAGTCTCTGACCAGATACTTTGTATAGCAAGGAAGGATGTTTTTAAAATCTGTTCTCAGTTGCCAGGTGGCAGCCATCACTCTGGAGGTGGGCTTGTCTCAGGGTTTCTCATGCCGGCTGTGTTTGGATTGCAGTGCTACCTAAAGAACCATGTGTTTGGATCAGCTCTTGGAGGCCTTTAGAAGTATTCCTGGAGGTATGACAGCAGCATTTAGAATCCTTAGCGATTAGGACTAAATTGTCAGAAGGATAACGAGAAGGAATAAAAGCTGGGTGACGAGGGAGGAGGTGCCAAGCTATTCTGAAGCTGGTATCTGGACTTGTTGGAAGGTTATGCCCATGTAGTCAGTTACCTTAATTTTGGTATCTCTTGTGATTTGGTTATGAGCCCTGCCATTTCCTAGCTTGGCCAAGTCACTTAACCTCTCTGTACCTCAGTTACTTCATCTGAAAAGATTACAGTCGGTGTAAGGATTCAGTAAATCAGTATGGGTAAGACACCTATAAGAGCACTTGCTACCTAGTAAATGCTGTTTGCACTTTACCTACCATTATTCTGTTATTATTTTCCTTTGGAGTTTTATAATTTATTTGTGTAGCATTTAGAGCCAGGTAGCAAGCATGGATAATGTGGATGTGGGATTTGTGAGAGGAAGATCTAGGATATAGAGAGTATGGACAAAGCCTGGTGTCTCTCCTCACCTCAGACTTTGCCTATACATACCGTGTTTATTTCTGACCACTGGGCTTTGTTCCTGGTGTTCCCTAACCTCTCTGCCTTCACTTTCCCACATTCTGTCCCCCACCGTGATTGACCACCTTGAGCCTCCTCCTTTCCGGGGCAGAAAGGTTTCCTCCTCTATTTCAGCCCAAATTAATCTGCCTCCCCACTGCCCTTAATTCTTGTGTACTTGTCTGCACAACTTGTTTCGTTTGGTCATTCATTGCTTCGTTTTGTTCCTCAGATGTCTTGACTCCCCTCATCTTCAGGTGAGTGAGGCTTTTGCTACCTCTTAGCATCCAGGGCAGTGCGGCAGCAAGAGCAAGGAGCTCTCCTTTCTTTCTTTCCTTTCTTTCTTTCCTCACCCAAGCACCTTTTCATTGCTCTTCGGGATCAAACCATGTGCCCTGACTGGGAATCATGACCTCTCTGTCTACCAGATATGCTCCAACCAGCTGCGCTAGATTGGCAAGGGCAGGAGCTCTCCTTTCTAATAAGCTCATGGTCAAGGCATTTGCTCTCTCTAATCCTTAGAGCTTCTCAGGTAAAATGAGAGTCTAGACTGCGTGACTCAGAAATGAACCTCTACATTGTCCTTTGTAGCTCCATCACTGGAGTAGTGCATGGTGAATAAATGGTTGTGCAGTGAGTGAGCAAATGGAGTCTGAAGTTGCTCAGTTGTGGCTGAAGCTATTTTGTGCCCAGATAGCTCCCCTGCTTGGGAAACGGAGGAAAAAGTCTATATCATTAATTTTTCACTTTCACTGGACAGGCATTTTGTTAATTTTGATCCATTCATACATAGTATGAATTTATGTTCATTTCTGAGTTTACATTAATAAATTTGAGTATTAAAAAAGATTTTCTATGCTAAAATATAATATAGTATCACAGACTAGTCAATGTTGAATACATAAGAAAGGAACAGTATATAAGAAATCACTTTACAAGTTCCTATTTTGGTGCATTATATTTTATTTATTATAATAATATAAATTGTAAACTTTCATAGTCCATTAAGTAATTTATTATTTTGAAGTTTTTCTGTAAGTACTTAGGAGACTTAAAATTATATTTCTTAAAAGTTTGTAATTTGGGCTTGTTTTCTTACTCGTATTAGGTGTCTTGTCTGAACCCATTTACTGAGCATACATGCATACATACATATTTTAGTATTTAGGAGAATTGATATATATGGTAGTTGAACTTTCAGCAAGTTTCACTTTGAAATTATTCCTCTGCCCTAATACCTATATCCTGATCCAAAATTGATAGTTCCTTTATCATACCAAAGACATCTATTTATGATTTTACTGATATTTGAAAATTTTAAACAATGAATGATTTCAAGCCCACTGATCTTAATTTACTAGGGAAGGAGAGAGGAAGGGAAAGAGGGAGAGAAAGAAAAATATGGGATAGAATCTGGCCATTTATTTAGGTGTGTAACCATCTTTGTACATATTACAACACAACAGCAGTGACTTCATAATAGAGGGTAATTTTTGATGATAAGCTAGTATTTTTTCAGACATAACATTCTGAAAAAAAGTAGCTTTTGAAATATAATTTGTCATACTAGTTCAAACCTAGGAAAGAATATGTTTGCTGTCTAATTAGGCTCCATATGGCTTGAACTCTTGGGAAATCTACCTGAAATAGGACCCTGTTAAGAAATTATTCTATGTCATACATAATCGGGTTCAAGAGGTCTTAGTAATTTGCATGTAAAATGGTAATTGGCATCATCCTTAAAGAATTCTACAAACTTGGCCATTTTCTGATTCAGTTTATCAGTGACACTAAGATACATATTAAAATCTCTCAATATTAGTGGGAACCCTTCTAACTTTTTATAGTTTACAGAGTGTAAGAAGCTCCCTCCTAGAGTTCATCTTAAGCCAGTGATTTGAGTTTCATATTGTGACCAAAAGGAAAATGTATGTGGGTATTGCGGGGAGGGGGGCTTGAAGGACACAAGGGGTCAAGAGGGTAGAGAAATATCAGCTGCCTTTATTTAGCAAATATTTACCAACCCTTCCTGCCCACGTGGATCTGCTCTTTGTTTACTTGGATCTGACTTGATTGAAAAGGTTTGTATTTATTGAGTCTTTCCTCCTAGAAATGCTTAAGCTTCACTTGGTTGCCTTTTTCCTCTTTTTAAAGAAACCATGCAGAAAAACGTTGGAATAAATGTAGTCAATTTGTGTAGAGATGATTCTCTCCCTTATCTGGGTATAAATATTATTGGAGGAGAGAATGTGGGAGTAGGTACCAGCCAAAATATGTACTGACTTAGAAAAAGAAGAAAAAAAGTTCAAAACTATTTTTCACAGGATATTTCAACCAATTTTCTGACTTTGGTTTCTGACTTGGAAACTTTTTTTTTTTTTTAATCTGAACAAATTTACCATGAATTGAAAGGAAAGAGTATTTCTTAGGCCTCCATATCTTTAGGCAGTATGTCATTTCCATGTTGTAGAGACATTTTCCAGTTTTTACTGCGGTATGTAGTTCATGCTTTTCTCTAGATGTTTTGACTCCTTAAGAAACTCAAAGTAACAAATTAACAATCACACACCTCTGGAATGAAAACATGCAGTAGTGGAATAATAAATAGCCATTCTAGAAACCTTGATAAACAGAAAACTCAGCTTTTGTTCTTAAGAAGGGTCTAGAGAAGGAGACCGATGTCCACCAGATATGAGCAAGATACACCATTTAAAGCAAGAGGAAATAAATGTGCTTTTATTTTACTTCTCCAGGGGATCGTAGTTTAAAAATACACAGCCATTTTCATTCTTTGAAATGTTAACAAGTCATTATTTTTAGTTACTTGACCTTCCTTCTCTGAAATAGACCATAATTTAGTCAACAGGTTTGACTTAGTAAAATGAGTTGTGTTTGTTTGGGAACCCCAGGCTGGTGTGAACTTCTCCTGCTCTTGTCTGTCTCTAGTGGGTCTGGGACACCTGGGCCCAGATCTTGGTGGGAAAGACCCTAATAGCACAGCCCTAACACAAAGTGCTGCCTGACTACTGCACATCCAGTACAACACTGGTCTGTCCCAGAAGTTGTCCCACGGGATTTTTATACCAGAGTGAGGTTGTAAATAGCTGCAATGCCTGCTTTTACCTTAATGTGTTGGGGGGCTTGCTCTGACTGTAGTGGAGTAAACTGGATAGTCTCCCAGCAATGAACACTTGATTTGGTTAGAGACCATTGTTATGGAAGAGATTTCAGCTCCTTTGCTTGGAAGAAAACTGATGCCCACAGAATCTGAAAGCCTTGGGGCATTATTGGATTTCCCATTAATCAAAATGATACTTAAAGAACTTGCTGAGATTTCATGAATTTTCTATAGATTGAGGCTTGTGATTTTTTTTCTCCTCACCTTGTCAGTTTCTTGTGAAATCTGTCCATGTTTATTAGCCTGCCACATTGAAAGGGAATGACCTTTCACTTTGTGCTTAGGACAATTGAAGTTCTTTCCTCACCTGGCTGGAATAGCTGATCTGGCTAAACTTCCAGTCTGAAACATGTGAGTCATACAGAGTCAAAGCTTTAAATGTTATTACCATGAGAAAAATCTTTTGAACATGAACTCATCATGCTTGAGGTTACTTTGAACTTTCCTCTTAGTCTCTTTTATGATTTGTACCAGAATCAACATGCTTTAGTTTTATGCTAAGAGACAGGAATAAAAATGGGCATGAATATGAAATTAAATGATGGCCTGAAACTTTCATATTATAGAAATGTTATACTGTGATAAATATTTAGTGAAGCTACTTGGCTCCTGGGCTATTTTTTAATGACTTTTGGATTCATGGATTTTGAAAGTCAGATTCTTTGTAATTTAAATTTCATTCTATGCAAGGAAGTGTATACTATGGTATTAATTTTAAAAATGTATATACTTAGAAGTAAAAATTGTGTAATTATCTTAATGCTCCAGAGCCTTTTTTTCTGACTAAACATTGGAACTTGTTCTGTTGAATGCAGGGAAATTGTCCTGAAAAGCATTAGGAAATTTAGTCTACACAGGAAAACTTGCTAGATACAAAAATAAAAGGTTTAACTAAAGGATGATACATAAAACAATTTTAATTTCTTTATAAAAGATTGTATTTGACTTTTATCTCTTGGTTCTTCTTTTAGGAGTAAGTGATAATTGTAGCTTACTTCTTGTAGTTGATTTGTAGTAATAAATTATGTGTGGGATCTCTGTAGCTAAGTGAACTCGTTTTAACTGCATATAGATTGCCTTTTAAAGGCTCACAAAAAGGTAAATTTTTTATAAAGTTAAAACGTCTCCAGAGATGGCACACCTGAGATCTTAAAGTAGGAAAGAAGGATAATATAGTATTCCATTCTTTTTTGTGAAGGAATGCCCTCTTCTATTGAAAAATAAAGAATTCAAAGTTTAGAATTTTTAGTTGAAATAATTTATAAATCATGGCACTAACTTATTTAATCCTTAGGATTCTTTTTTACTTCCAAAAAGCTTGCATAAATGTTTATATGAACATAGCTTAAATATTTTAAGTATAGCATACCAACATTACTTAAAGACGACTTTATGCATATCTATACACATTCAAAGTTCTTAGGTAAAAGTGGCTTGTACCTTCTTTAGAAGAAAAATCTTATTTATGGTTGAGTGTGTTTAAACTCTTAAATGTAAGAGACTTTTTGGAGCAGAGTGAACACCTAGTATTGTTATACTTCATACATTGAGTGAGGCAAGAAACAATATATGTTCAACTTTAGCAAGTTAGATGCATTAACAGACTTGACAAATCTTAATTTTTATCGTAGAAAATATAGATAGTGTTTGGTAAAGCTGAATTTTTATCGTAGAAAATATAGTGTTTGGTAAAACTGATACAGAATCAGGTTTGGTTTCTGTATTGGATCAGAGGTCTTATAATTTGATGCACTGTTTCTGTATAATTTTAGATTTTTCCTGTTATTTTAGAATTTTTCATTGTTTACTGTGGACTCAGTACCCATATACACATAGCCAAGTAAAACAATAGTTAGGTGGCTCAATGTACGGAATCAGTTATGCTGAACAAAAATGAAAAAAACAAAACAAAACCCATCTTGTTTGTAGCTAGACTCCTTTGGCCTTTATCTGTATAAATACACCCTCTTCCTTATAACTTCACACATACCAAGCATATAAATGCATTTTGAATTTTAAAAAGATCGGGACATTTTAGTAACATTAGAAGCTAAGAGTTCCATTTTCTCCTAGTTTCCAATCATTGCTAGCTCCGGGCGCTCGTCGCCCCGGGAGGCGCGGGTGGAGAACGGCACCTCCTGGGGCTGGTCCGCACACCCCACTTCTGCAGCCGCAGTGGGAAACCGCATGCCGGGTGCTGGAGCCCTTACCTCCGGCTCTTGTTCCCTCCCCGTCAGCGCATGCTGTGTAGCTCCTGAGACGACGGGACGACTGTTGGCGCCTGATTTGTAGGCCACCCAGAGGAGGGGAGAGAAATGCGTGGGGTGATCAGGTGAGGGGGCTGTGCTGACACTAGGCAAGGTGGTTGGGAATTCTTCATTTCTGATCATTGAACTTTTTTCAGGGTGTTCCATGGCTCCTTCATAGGCATATCACAGTTTGACGTTATAGGCCTATGTGTTTTTCTGGGAACAGGACTGTAGTTTTCATTAGATCTTCAAAGACTTCTCTGTTCATCAAAAAGTCAGTAAGAGCCTACTAATTTAGAATCGAAAGATATGGGTAATTTCGAGGATAAGATGTTAAGGCTTGGGACAGCCAACGGACCTGGAGTCTGCAAGATCCTTCCCCATGTGGGAAGGCCACCCTCCTGCTACACCCCCACTCTTATTAGGAATTTCTGGACCCAAGGGTAGGTAGGACGACAACCATGTCTAGCTTGAAGCAGCTAAAGGAATACAAAACCTTTGCCCATTGTCCTTAATAAGATTATAAAGGGTCTTAAGTCTGAGAGGGGGGAATTGTTATTTTTTGTTGTTATAAAAAATAAATGAATTAATTAATTTAATAAAAAATAATAATATAGGAAAGGGTGAAGCCAAGGGACTTATATGCACAACCCATGGACATGAACTAAGAGGGGGTGGAATTGCTTGGGGAGGGGGGTGCTGTGCGGAGGGGAGCAAAGGGGAAAAAATTGGAACTATTGTAACAACATAATCAATAAAATATACTTAAAAAAAAGATGTTAAGGCTGAGTTACAGAAGACACATGGGCTACCAGTTTTATCTGATTAAAAATGACTGTGGCATGGCCACGTATGAACTTGGCAAGTTGGCACTGCAAACGTACCTGGTACATATTTGAAACACAGCTTGTTTATTTTGATAATGAAAAAATAACATCTGGGTTTGTAGCACCCACTTTTGAGATGACTGACTAGATGCTGTCACCCTGTTCATGGCAGCTCCTGTTTTCTTCTATATTAAAAATTGTTCAGCATGAGAAAGATGAGCATTTGGGATGTGTGTAACTGAGTGAGTGAAGAGTCTACCAGCTATCTTTAGAGAACTGTCTTCTGCTTTACATCTATATCAAGAAGTATGCAGAGCAGAAGGAAAACTTGAATGGTTTGGGAATGGGGAGCTGACTCTAGTATGTTTCAAGCACAAATCTCATATATTTTCACATTTGCTTGACACTTTACAGTTTACTTACATGCATGCTTGATGAGGGCAGATATTTCTTGTCTTGAGTTCTAGCTGTGCCACAGTGCTGGCACAGTATCTGGCCTGTGCAATTCTGAAAAAATATTTTGTAGAGTAAATTACCTTAATCAGTTCTCGTAGCAGTCCTACCGATGTAGACAAAGCAAGTTTCAGCATTCCTTTCTTCAAACTCAAAGAGGGCGATTATTTACCTAAAGTCACATGGCTGGTTGATAATTGATCTGGGCCTTGCCTTTACACTATGCTTTGTATCTTGACCCAAATAACAAAAGTGGAAAAGCCACATTTGATCAACTGAGTTTTACTATAAGAGAGTGGGAGAGTACTTATAACTCTCTGATCGTCTTAAGAATATAGTAGCATGCTTGCCTTGTAACAAAGAGAAAGTCTGAAGCCAATATTTCTTGATGGTGCTATCAAGTTCGGCTTCTATATTTGGCAGAAGAAAAGAAAAATAATGAATTCATTCTGATACAATCTGATATTTATTGGCTGTTTCCTTTGTGCTAGGCATAGCAGGTACACTGGGGATAGAACAAGTGCAGTGTAAGTCCTGCCTTCAGAGAGCTTACCTTCTCGCAGGGAGACAGACCACAAGTAAACCTGTAAGCATACTGTCTTTTCAGACAAAAAATAGGGGATAGAGTGTAATCGTGGCAGCAAGAAGGATTTCTTACCTGGGGATGTCAAGGAACGCCTTTCACAGGACATGACATTTGTGCATAGACCTGTGTAATGTGAAGGAGCCAGCACTGGAAGGTTGGAGTGGTGGCGGTGAGATACGAGGGATGAGAATTAGGGAAGACTGGCTGAGCAAAGGCCCTGAGGTCAAAAACAGCGTTGTGTCTGGAACTAGGGGCAGAGGGACATGAATTTATTCTAAATGTGGTATGAGACTGTATTAGTTTCCTAGGGCTGCCCTAATAAATTACCAAGCTTGATGGCTTACAACAACAGGAATTTGTTCTCTCATGGTTCTGGAGGGGGTAAGTCTGAAGTCAGCATGTCTGCAGGGCCACGCTGCCTCTCAAGGCAGCAGGGGAGAGTCTTTCCTCGCCTCTTCCAGCTTCTGGTGACTCCAGACATCCTTTGGCTGGTGGAAGCGACACTCTAGCCCCTGCGTAACTTCTACCCTTTAAAAGTTTGACAAAGCCATACTGTTCTGTATGGAGGCATGAATTAGCAGTTCTGGCCTTCTCCCCTGTGTCTGTATCTTGTCCTCTTCAGTCTCCTATAAGGACACTGGTTATTGGATTTAGGGTGCACCTGAGTAATTCTGGATCTCATCTTGGACCCTTTAACTTAATTTCATCTGCAAAAAAACCTTTTCCATATAAGGTCACATTCACAGGTTTTGGGACATCAGTACCTCTTTTGAGGGGTCCACCATTCAACCCATTACAGGAATCATAGAGGATGTTTAAGCAGAGTGAGTGAAGGCATCTGCTGTGTTTAAAGAGGAGGCTTTGGTGCTATGGTTGTAGGAGGATGAAGAATCAACCAGGGAGACTGTTAGGGAGGCTGTTGCAATAATCTACATGGGATGTGGTGGGGATGGAGAAGAGAATGGGTGAATTTCAGTTCTGCATTACAGGGGAATATATGAGACTTGCTGATGGATTAGATGTAGGGAGAAAGGAAAAGAAAGAGAAAAACCCAGGGTGCCTACTAGACAAATCCAGGATGGTGGTGCCCTTCCCTGAGAAGGGGAAGACTGGTTCCAGAATGGGCCATGGCAGTGGTCGTGGCATCCAGAGTTCTATTTGGGGCATGTGAACTGTGGGAAATGGAGATGTTGGGCACAGATTTATGTGTATGAATTTGTAGCTCGATGTATATGTGTAAACTTGAGCTTGGTCAGCCTACAGATGAGTAACATAAATACACCGCTATCTAAGGAGAAGGTTTTCATGGAGTGGAGACTCTGGTTCTGTTCATTAGTATGGAGATCACAGATCTGATGGCCACCAGTCTCAGCTTCTCACGGCAGCTCCTGACATTTATGTTAGGGTCTGAAGAAGCGGGGGAAAGTGGGATGCCGGCCATCCAGAGAGCCTGGCTCAGTTATCATGGGTTGGCACAAAGGCCGTTGTGTGGTTAATTTTCATTTCGTTATTATCATTGTTTTCTTTGAATCTTTCATTCTGAGCCTGACAGGCCTGATTGGCAGATTCACTGTCTGATTTTTCTAGTTTTAGATTGTATGCTTTTTTCTTAAAGCCAGCTTCATCTATTAACCTACATTCATTTTTAATTTTAACGCTCCAATCAATAATTATTTCACTTGACAGTTTTTGACAGTCTACTGCTACATTTAGCTGTTTAGCATGAATTGAAAAGGTGTTCTCAGTGTGCACTAATGAAGTGAAGTTGCCCTTCCATCCGGTGCTTTGGAGGATATAGGAAAATGTGCATGTTTACTGTGCCTTGGGGAGTTTTTGGTATAGAAATATTTAATAGTTTTCTATATAAGAATATAGAGGACTACAAAACATTTTCTGTGATGCAGCATTTTGCTTACATTGCAAATTAACTTAAAAGGTCGATTGCTCTTAATTGGAACTGATATTGTGAGGTCACCCATTCCACAAATGTCTACTAAATATTCATTGTGGACAGGGCACTGTGCTAACTGTGACGGGAAATTAACACGCACTCTCCGAGAAGTACAGTGGCCAAAAAAACTAAGGCACTTCCAAAACGATGATGGGTAAAAATACTATAAAAATGACAGCTTTTAATCTTGTTGCATATCTGCACTTAGGATAATCCTACTTGGACCTTCCAAGTGAAAAACTAGGAACAAACATGCACAGTCGTCTTTGTGTATGCACTGTACACACACACATATGTGAGCATATTATTAGCAAGGACAAACCCAGCTGGGGACCAAACAGCAGGGGGGGATTGTTCTTTCTTACTAAAGTCACAGTGTTAAAATTCTTGGCATTTCACATGGTCTCCACTGTAGCTGTTGGTTTACATTTTCATAATTTACCAACGAGCATATAATATTTAATTCCTAGTTGGATTGTGCAACTGAACACAGCATTTCCAGCGAAACATGCTGCAGATGTGAAAGTATTTTCCTTGGAAACTAGTGGCTTGCTCACTTCGTGGTTTCTTCTGTAGGTTAGAAGTTCTGGAACAGAAGGAGGAAATCAGATCCTGCCACGGTTAACAGGAGGGGAGGTGCTTAATTCTTCTGTTTCTTTGCAGTTAGCTCTGCTTTCCCTCCTCAGTCTGGGGGCGTTTGGCCTTGCTCTTGCTGGTGTGAACTGGGGAAGCACGCACCGACCTTCTGGTGCCCTCTCTTTCATTTTAACACAGACATATTAATAGGCAAAGTTCATTGTCATTATGCCTAAAACTTTTCTGACTTCAGTCCTGAGCCTTTGTTTTTCAGTTTGATAAGGCAAAAGAGCTAACGTTTTCTGGACATCATTGACTCTTCAACCAAGTTTTAGGTTTTTAAACAAAAGCCATATGTAAACTTTATTGCACCTTATGTGGCCGCCATGCCAGTTACTAATTGGTCCTATGAGTCATTGGGTGTGCTCTTAGTTCTTGGCTGTGCTTATAGTATTGATCCTAGTGTTTAGATTACTTATTTAAGCCTGGTGCCAGTTTTATATCGTCTATCCATACTTAGGAATGCAGACATGACCTTCGTCCTGAAACACTGAGTTCTTTGGCCCCCTTGTCCTAATGAGAACTGTGGAGATCAGTCGAGAATGAGCAGAGCTAGGAGTGGTGTGAATGCTATGTTGCCAGAGAGGGCTGGCTGGAGGTCCACATACCCACCACCTGCAGGCTGTGTCCAGGGCTTGCCATGCTGACTCTCAGCTCTATAACATATGAGCCTGCGCTGGCACCATTATGCCAGCAACTTAATTCACAGAGAAGAACATCACTAACATATCCCCAGGCCTACGTGATCTGCACATTTTCTGTGTCAAGCTGCGTGGAGATGTAAATCATAATTGGAAGCTACTGTATTGATTTACCTTAGAAAATTGCTGTTCTCTGGCTGCAGGTAGCAGCAGTAGTCACAACACTTGTGTTTGCTGAAGAAACATTTTATATGGGGTCACATGGTTGCCTGCTGAGCAAGGAGTCAGAACAAGGAAGTGGATACATCACTGTTAGGTGGTACCCAGCTAACGTAGCAGGCTGCTCTGTTCATCTCAGGAGAAGGGTAGATTTTCTAGCGGGACCAGAAACACTTCAGTCATTGGCTATAAGGCATCTCGCTAGGTTGGGCTTCTAGTGAAGCTACTACCTTCCCCTTGGACAGCTGGACACTGCACACATTAGCTTTAGTGACTCTCCTTCCCTGAGCCAGCCAATGCCGCCTTTTGGTGACACAGTTTTTTCTTAAATATATGAATATAACTCATCAGGTGCTGGCAAGGGAAGGGGGCAGCTGTGGTGGTGGTTGTGGTACTTTGCTTTCTTCATTTGACTGTGTATGTGCATGTTTTCATCCATTAAATCTTGTTCTTACAATAGACCTCTGACTAGGCAATTGCTTTTCCCCATTTCCGGGTTCTGGGTTGGGGAATGGTGCTATGTATCCTCTCCTCACTGTACTCTTTATTAGTCCCTTGGAGACTTTGGGGTAGAGATCCCATGAATTATATTCAGATCAAGTACTGTGAATGCCATAGCAAATGGAGACATTTGTCCACACCAGAAGTAGGCAAACTATCAGCCCAAGAGCCAAATCTAGCCTGCTGTCTGTTTCTTTGTAAATAAAGCATTATTGGAACACAGAGATGTTTATTCATTTATCTAATGTCTATGGGTGCTTTTGCACTACAACCACAGAATTGAGTTAAGTAGTTACAAAAGGGACTGTAGGCCAGCAAAGCCTAAAATATTTCCTATTGGGTCCTTTTCAGAAAATGTTTGCCAACCGTGGTCTATAGAATTTGCAAATCATGGGATTGCAGCAAGAAAGAACTGAACATACACCATCCCCCCTCAAATTCAGTGAGGAAATGGAGGATCAGAGAAAATGTGACTCGCCTAAAGGTCACAGAGTTGGTTAGTAGGAGAGCCAGAACCTGAACTCAAATCTTCTAATTCCTGGTGTGAGTACTTTCCTCCTACCTTTGGAGGAAGGACACTGTGAGTTTTATGGTTTACAGATTATAAGCCATTACAACATACTGAAGTAAAGCTTCTTTAGTGGTAGGTGCTCTTTTCCAAACTGGCTTCTCCAGGTAAAATCACTGGCCAGATTGGCACTGATACTCATTTACTAATCACGAACAACACTTACCATACATGACAGAACTGAGGATAAGGGCTGTGGCCACTGATGAATAAATACCACCCTTCCCTTCAGTGCTTTAGAATAGAGGAGTAGTCAGACTTTCGCACATCTTTTTGTTTTGCAGTATTAAATGTCATAAATGGGCTGTTCACAGAGGCTGTGATCATATAAAGGAAATGTGTGCCTTGAGGGAGTAGGGGTGTTGTCAGGAATGACTCCACAGAGCTAGAGGTATTTGAGCTGTGCCTCAAAGAAGGGAGAATTCTTCAGGCAGAGAACTGCCATGGAAATGGCTTGGGGCCCTCTAGGCATGAAGTCCAACAGTTTGGGCATACTTGCCTACCACACTAGAGGTAGAGCATAGGGCGTATGTTGAAAGAATGATGGCAACCACAGCTGGAAAGGTAGGTTGGGGATAAATTGTGGGGCCCATGGCATTTCATACTAAGGCCTTTATCTTAAGCACTGGGGATTTCTAACTGGTAGACTCTGGAACACACAGGAGAACACAGTTCTTACAAGGAAGTTCTACACGTGTCTGTAGACTTAATCATTAATATCACTAACACAGAAATAGGGCTTTCTCCCCAATATACAGGTTGGGGCAAAAGTAGGTTTGTAGTTGTGAGTACACAAAACACAGAATTTATTCTTGTATTATTATTTACTAATTATTGTATTGTTATATTTCCCATATGAACAACTGTAAACCAACTTTTGCCCCACTTTGTATGTAGCTGGCTGATATTGTGACTCACCAACCAAAAATTCATTTAAAGAGTTACTAAATGAATACTGTCTTTTTGGTCATTGTATATTTTCTTGATCAATGGGTATTAAGACTGAAATAACTATTGCTCTTAGTCTGCAAAAGTTTTGATTAAAATATGATGTTGGGAACTACTGCTATTGATGGCAGATAGTTATGAAATTTTTGAGTTAACAGATGGTGTAGGTTCCAGAGTCAGACTGCTTCATCTCTTATAGTTGTGTGACTTTGAGCAAGTTATTTAACCTCTCTAAGCCCGAGTTTAACCTCTTTCAGCCCAAGAGTCCCTGTTTCTATCTTTACTCTTATTAGTAAAATAAGAACATTTTCCTCTTAAGATTATTATAAAGATACAGTAAAATATGGAGAGCATATATCAGGGGTGCCAAGCACACGAGATGTGCTCAATAAAGTGTATAAGCTATTTTCATCATTTTTGGTTGCACATGCAGGTGTATCTTACATCTGACCTGGTGTGGAGGGTGAATTCAAAAGGGAGGGTTGTAAGATCTTTTGTTATCCAAGTGAGAAATAATGGGGGCTTGGATTAGGGCAGAGGTTGAGGTTTTGGAGAGTATGCTATAGGGAATTATGTGAGAATTGAAAGGACTCTCCTGTTCATGCCCAAAGCTGTGGACCAGGCAGAGATCAGAGTTTAGAGAAATATAGTTCTTTGATTTCTTGGCACTGGATAGTGACAATTATTTGGCAGGTTCCATGGCTCTTAATTCCTAGAATTTATCTAGAGAGGAATTCACCTAGGGGAAAAAGTAATTTATTACTACTGAATGAATAATTCCTCTTTGGAACATAGTAAAACTAGAATTAGAACATAAGTATCTTGTTTCATTATTATTTAATATAGCCCACACTGTAGTGCCTGTACATAACAGAAATGTATATAATGTAAATGTACTCTAGGACAGTATGTGGCATATTCCAAATTTTAAACTAATTAATTACTGTTTAGATATTATTAACTATTACATAGCTAGCTTTAGAAATAGACAGGATAAATGTTGAGTGTCATTTGAGAGAGTTTTATTTCCTTCTTTGTCATTTCTGTATTTTCCAAAATGAATACATATGTATATGTGTATATATGTGTGTGTGTACGTATATATATATATATATATATATATATATATATTTTTTTTTTTTTTTTTTAATTGCTAAAAGTCTAACAACAAAAGGAATGCATCAGAAAGACCTAAGGGAATTTGCCATCCCTCTCTTTGAGTAGCTCTTTACAAATGCTAGTGGTAGTTAGTGCCCTTCCCACTGTGTTTCGTTTCAGTCAGATGATGTTTTTCTAAATCTAGTAATATGGGGGCTAGCTCATGAAAGTGGGTGGAAGTGAGAAATTACAGAGGAGCAGTAGTACATGTTGATGAGGCCAGTCAAAATTGGACTATTACATTTGATTGACTTGGTTTTACTCTTATATTAGAGTCTGGGCTAAGACACATGAGTCCTGTTATTTACCGTCATTCTCAGTCTGCAGGTTCTCACACATGTGGGTGCTTGCACACTGGCACCTACACTGTAAGGTTGCCAAGCCCTCACCGAGAGAAGTAAGAACACTGGGTCTGGTCTCAACTCTGTTACTTCGTTTTATGATAGACTAGGTCATTAAACTCTCTTAGCCCAGCTTCTTCACATGTGAATGAGGGTAGTTCTGACTACCTCACAATGTTATTCTCTAAGTCCATTTTGAACTGATTATAAAATACCATACATGTGAGAGTTGTTTTTAATGATGGCTTGGCTACTAATCAATATTGTGGTTATGGGCAAGTGACGTAAGCTCTCTGGACCCCAGCTCTGTAAAACTAAGGCAGTTGAAGCTTAACTTTTGTCCATCCAACATACCAAAGAGAGTTGGGGTTCAGAAACAGTGAGTCACTTGAAAATTATACAAATGTCCAACTGCTATGCTGTATACGTGAAACTAATATAATACTGAATTTCAACTCTAATTAAAAAACAAAGGAACAGCGGGCAGAGGAGCATACACTAGGGCAGTGGGTGCTCAGACTGAGCAGACATCAGACTCTCCGGAGTCTTGTGAAACTGCAGACTCCTGGGCCACACCTCCAGGGTTTCTGACTCAATAGCACAGGGCCTGAGAATGTGCATTTCTAACAAATTTCCCCATGCTACTGATGTTGATGTTTCAGGGGCCACATTTTATGGGTGAGAGCAGGTAGGAGGCAGGTGGGAGAACAGTGTGCGGTATGAAAAAGCAGCCAATTGAATTTAATATTCACCCCCCCTCTATAAACACACACCCAAATCACCTGAACTAGATGTTTTCCGAGATTCTTTCCTTTTCCTGAATCTTTGGTTCTCTCTTGATAGCTCTGACAGTAGAAGCAAGAGGACGCTTTTGGAATAAGCAAATCTCACACAAGTAGTCTAAATTGACAAATCATTATTACACGGCATCAGCTTGAATTCAGAGATTCTCTACACACATGTGCACTAGAGGCCAGTGATGTCTTTTGGCTCTGTTCTCTTTTTAAAAAAAATTCGGTGAGTAAGCTAATTTTATAGGAATGTCTCAGAAAGCTATTCCTGTAAACCCAGCCTTGTAGCATGGAACTAGAGGAAGCAATGCTGGTTTGCACAATTTTATTGGAACCTAATCATGTAGAGGTCCCTCTGGATTCAAAGAGTTTGGATGGCAACTCATCCCTTATCGCTCCATTATCTGTTTAATTTGCTGACATGGTATCTTTTTCAGCCAGGGTTAATACTTCTACGTGATTCTTTCACTGGAGGGGATGAGTAAGAGAAGGAGAGTTGGCATTAATTACTTCATCAGCTCTTCGTGTGAATCATCTCCTGCTTGTCTTATTAATTCAGCTGGAAGGAGGAGAAATGTTATCTCTGGTTCCTGAGGCCAGCTTGGGCTTCAGTTAACTAGGAGACTCCCTCGGAGGAACACATCATCATAGTTTCATTCACTTACTGAGGGAATGAATAGACTGTGAATTTCATTATCCTAGCATGTACGTATAAGTATATAAATGGCAAACTGCTCTTACCTCGGAATACTTATCAATAATCAGATGCCATAGGTGAGATGTTAGCCCTGGGAGGGCATTCTGTTGAAGGTGGTTGCTTAAAAACAAAGAAAGCGAGCTGTGTTCAGGCTCATACCGCTGCTGAATCCGTCTCCTTACTTTCAATTTGATTAACAGGGGTGTTGAGAGAAGAGAGGACAATTTCCAAATGAAACTGCCTTCAGTTCTTTTGGGGTTTAATGTGGTAGCTGGATTTCTTTGAAACACAATTTTATGTCTCTTATTTTCTTCTTACGTTCAGTTCACTCGTGTCTTCCTGTTTGGCTTGTACCTTCCCCTTCTGACTCAGTCTTCTCTATTTCTCTTCTCACTCTGCCAGACCACTGTTCTTCCTCTGCCTTTGGCTTTTCTCACTTACTGTGGCCCTTGCACAGCCTTTTTCACTGAAGCATGTCTCTGTGCACGGTTTCTTTACCAAGAATGTGGGTTATTCCCAGGTAGACCCTCCAGATGGAAAGTACGTCTTTCCTTTAACTAATAATATCATTTTTATTCATGAAGAATACGCATGCAGTGAATGTATACTCTTAAATGTACAGTTCAGTGAGTTTTGATAAATAGGTACATCTGTGTAACCAGCACCCTAATCAAGACATAGGCTATTTCTGTCACCTTAAAGAGTCTTTATTCCTAGTTCCTGTCAATTCCCTTCCCCCTCGATTCAGCTGGTGTTCTGATTTCTTTCACTATAGATGAGTTTTATCTGTCCTTTAACTTCATACAAATGGAATCATTTAGTATGTACATTTTTGTATATGCTTTATTTTGTTCAATGTCATTTTTAATACTCCCCCACATTGTTGCATGTATCAATAGTTTATTAATTAAAAAAAATGCTGACCAGCATTCCACTGTATATATATACCACTGTTTATCCAACCACTTGTTCATGGACATTTGAGTTGTTTCCATGTTTTGGCTGTTATGAAGAAAGAAGCTATAAACAGTGCTGTATTAGTCTCTTTGTGGACATCTATTTTCATTTCTCTTTGGAGTGAAATTACTAGGACATAGGGTAGTTGTGTAATTTTATAAAAAACTGTCTGTTTTTAAAGTGATTGCAGGATCGTACGCTTCTTCCCTGAGTGTATGAAGTTCTAGTCACTCCACATCCTCACCAACATTTGTTCTCATTCTTTTTAATTTTAGTTATTCTAGTGGTTAAATGAAGTACTATCACATGGTTTTAATTGCATTTCCTGATGACTAATGATGTGAGCATCTTTTTTATGTGCTTACAGGCCATTTGTATATCTTCTTTTGCATAGTGTTCTGTTTAAGGCTTTTGACCATTTAAAAAATCAGATTGGCTGCCTTTCCTTTTTTGATTTATAAGAATTCTTTATATATTCTTTGCCATATATATGTATTACAACATTTTCCCTGGTGTTTGGCTTACCTTTTCACTTTTGTGACTGTTTTTGGATAAGCAGTTTTCAATTTTAATGAGGTCTAATAGATCATTTTTTAAGATAAATATTTTTTGTGGCTTTATAAAACTTTTGCCTACCCTCTGTTTACTAAGATACTCTTCTGTGTTTCCTCCCAGAAATATTTTAGTTTAGCCTTAACATTTAGGTCTGTGACCTATCTCTAATTAATTTTAGTATATGGTATGAGGTAAGAGTCAGGCTTCATTTTTTTCATATATTTTTTGTAATGTATGAAACAGTTTTGAAAAGATTTTCTCATCAAATTGCCTTAGTGTCTTTATCAAAAATGAATTGACCGTATTTGTTATGTTTTAATACTATTCTCTGTCATTGATCTGCATGCTGTATTTATTATGTCAATACTATACTGACTTGATTAAAATATTTTTATGGTAAGTCAGGAAGTATGAGTCCTCTGAATTTGTTCTTCTCTTTTAAGATTATTTGAGGTGTTCTAGCTCCTTTAGAGCTTCATATAAATTTTAGAACTAACAAATTTTTTTTAATGAGAAATTTGTTGGGATTGCATTGAATTGTCAGGGATCAATAATAGGGAAATTTGGCATATTAACAATATTGAGACTTCCAGTCCCAAAACATAGTATATCTCTTTGTTCTGTTATTTATTATTTTCTCTCAGTATTGTTTCTCTGTTTTGGTGTAGGAACATGGCCATGTCTGTTATAAAATTCAACTGTTATTTTGTGTTTTTTGATAAGAAATTTAATTTTTTACAATCTAATTTTCAAATTGTTTAATGTTTAGATAAGGAAATACAACTAAATTCTGTATATTGACCTTATATCTTGTGGACTGCTAAATTCCCTTATTGGTGAGGGTGGATAACCATGCCTTGTTCCTTATCTTAAGGGGGAAGGTTTTACTCTTTCACCATTAAGTATGATAGCAACTGTGAGCTTTTCATAGTTTCCCTTTATTGGATTGAGGAAGTTTTCTTCTGTTTCTAATTTTTCTGAGGGAGGTTTGTGTGTGTGTTTTTATCAGCAGTGGAATATTGAATTTTGTGCAGTTCCTTTTCGGCCTTTAATGAGATGTTGTATAGTGTTTCCCTTCCTCTGATAAATTAGGTTAATTGATTTTAAATGTTAAACCAACCTTGAGTTCCTGGGATAAGAAAAACTTGTCAGTATGTATTATTCTTTTCACTTAATGCTGGATTCTTGGCCTATATTTTACTTAGTATTTTTATAACTATGTCATTGAGAATATTTGTCTATAGTTTTCTTTTGTTGTACAGTATTTACTGGGTTTTGGTATTGGTGTTAAACTGGTTTCATAAATTGTGTGGTGCAATGTTTCTGTCTTCACTAGTTTCTGAAAGAATTTTTATAATATTTTATTTTTAAAACAGCTGGTGAAATTCAATAGTGAAACCATTTGGGCTTGGAGTTTTCTTTGTGCAAAGGTTCTAAACATAATCTAATTTTAAGTTCTCATACAGTAAAACATCTTTGCTGCTGTTGTTGCTCAGTGCTGTGAGTTTCAGTGCGTGTGTAGAGCTGCCTAAGCACTGCCACGGTCAGGGCACAGAGCAGTTGAAAGCACTAGTGTGTCCAGAATTTTGATAATTCAGTTTCTTAACAGATTGTTAACTATTTACTTTGCTTGCTTGTTTGGGTTTTGTTTTTTTTTGTTTTGTTTTGTTTTTTTGTTTATGTTTTAGTAAGTTTTGTTTTCTAGAAATATAGAAAGAAATTGTTCATTTTATCTAAGTTGCCAAACTTACTGGCATCAAGTTGTTTATAACATTTCCTTATTATCTATTTAGTGTCAATAGGAGCTCTAATGATCTTCCCGTCTCTATTTCTAATATTGAATATTTTGTTTTCTCTTCTTGTTTTTGTGATTAGGCTTGCTAGGAGTTTTATTACTTATATTACTCTTTAGAAAGAATGAACTATTGTTTGTTTTCTGTTTCATTGATTTCTACTCTTTATTATTTCCTTCTTTGTTCTTATTTTTGGTTTAATTTGCTCTCCTTTTTCTAGATCATTGATTTGAAAACTTTTTTTCCTGTTATTAGATGCATACACTTTTAGGATTGTCATATTATCCTAATGAATATACCCTAAAGAATTAGGCACTGGTTCTTTAACCCTGGTAATTCTCCTCGTCTACAGTTTGCTGATATGGATACGGCCACAACAGCTGTAGGCTACTCAGTCAGCCAAGGACTTGAGGTGAATCCTCATGTTTTAGCTGCACTACACAAATTTTGATATATAATACTTCTATTATTAATTAACTTGGTATTTTGTAATTTACGTTTCATTTACTCCAGAGGTTGTTGGATAGTATTTTAATTCCTAGAAACATGGGGAACTTTTAAGCTTTCCTTTCTTCCCCCTTGTTTGCTAACTATATTTTTGATTTATCTAATTTTCTCCGTAGTTGTTCGTTTAAATATTTTGAGGATGTTATGTTAGATGCATGTATGTCCGTGATCATAAAGCCTTCTTTATTAGTTGTTCTTTTTCCCAGTATATAATGTCTCTCATGGTCATTTTTAATGATTTTTACCTTACATTCCATTTGTCTGATTTGAAAAATATGATCCTGAATTTTGTTTTTATTTTTGCTCATATCTTTCTTTTTAACCCCTTTCCTTCCTTCTCTTGTATAGGTTGAATTTTCTGTTGCTGGTTTAAAAAATATATATTTTATTTTATTCTTATAGTGTTTGCCTTCATTTTTACATAAACTTAGTTTTCTCTATCTGAGACTTATCAATAACTTCATTGTTTTCCAAATCACTCCCCATCTTGTACCCATTGGACCTCTCCTGTCTCAGTCTGCTATTTTTTTCCTCCTGAGACTTAACCTCCTTTTCTCCTTCAAGTGTTAACCTGAATACATGCTTGTGTTAGTTAATGGGCATAATTCTGAGGTGCATCAGCCTCTACCCTGTGCAATCTGCCCATCTTATTTGGAACCAGAAGTCACTTTTGCTTTTAGAACGTTCATTCTTCTGACAAAGTGGAGAATAGAATTGATTGGGTTGACGTTGGAGACAGAGTACCACCTAGGGGTCTATTGCAAAAGCCCAGAAGAGTTTAGGAAGGTCCAGGTTAGGTTGATGGCACTCAGTGGAAGGATGGGTGTAACAATCAGTAGGTCTTGGTGTGCTTGTATTTGGGGAGTTCAAGAGAAAGGGCACTTAGTGGTGCTAAGCATGAGAAGCAAATATTTTGAATTTCTTTATTTTTTTCCCTACTCCTTTCCAAGTTCCAGTTATAGGATTTCCTAACAGGGTTTTGTTGGCAGGGTTAAATGAGGTAAAACATGTAAAATACATGGCATATATCCTGGCAGAGAAGTGATGATTAAAAAAAAATTGAATGCTAACTACTTCCACATTGCTGCCTCAGTGACTGCATGAATGGACACAGGGAGGCTACAGTTGACTGAGGAGGTTGGGTTCTCTCTCTCTCTCTCTCTTTCTCTCTCTCTCTCTCTCTCTCTCTTGTGGTTGGGGCAGGGGGAAATGTTAATTATTTTATTTCTTGTTACTATTTAAAATTTGATTTGCCAGTGGGACATCTAGATAGCAGATAATTGGAATATATAAGTCTAGAGTTGATAGAAAATAGGGGCTTGAGAGTAGTTAGCAACTAACTAGAGGAGGTCTTCTAGCAGGAGATGATGATAGAGAGAGGAAGAGAAGAGATCCTTGGAAAAACATTTATAGGATCGATTTGGAAGAAGATGCATCAGAGAATTAGGAGGTCTGGATTCTTGCTCCAGTTCTGACTGGTCTTTTCAGGGTCTTCTCTTCTGATCGCACTCTTTCTCTCTTTGTCTCTTCCTCTCCCTCCCCTTCCCCTTCCCCCTCTTTTTTTCCTTCCTCTTTCCCCCTCTCCCTCTCTTTCTTCATTCTTCATTAATTCAACAAATGTTTTTGAACACCTACTATATGTGAAATTCTGCTCTAGGTATTGAGGATAAAACATCAAATAAGATACGGTCTTTGGTCTCTTGTGCTGAACAGACAACAAATTCAACCATTACTCTGTGTTAAGTTTTATGATACCTGTGTGTCAGAGAACCACAGAGAAGGGGCATCTAAATGAGATTGATTAGGGGGAAAGGCAGTCAGAAGATTTTAAGATCATGTCCTTCAGAGTAAGCTTTTTAAGAATGAGGAATTGTTTAGACAATGGTGTCAAAAATCATCTAAATAGCATGTGCAAAGAAAGGCAAAAAGAAGTGTAAAATAGTATATGGGTGGGCTGGCAGAGCAACAGGCAGGTCGGCAGGACCCCGAGGAGGCAGGCCCGGCAGCTCTGGAGTGGTTCAAGGCCTAAATCAGGAGGGACATGTGTGTCAGATCCAGGAATTTGGATTTTATCTAGAATATAATGCAGATTCACTGAAGGACTCTACGCATGAGTATGAAAAATTAGGCATGTGTTTCAGAAATCTCATTTTTCTAATGCTGTGCATTTGTCATGATAAGGGGCCAGGTGGTGGACAGGGGAACCAGAGAGGAAACAATGATAGGTATTCAGGTGACAGAGGAATGTTGTTCAACAACCATGGAACACTTGCCCTGTGCTAAACACTGGTCTGTGTGCTGGAGATGCCGCAGGGATCAAGGCAGACCGGCCCCTTCTCGGGGAGCTAGTAGTGGCTGTGGAAGTGACAGAATGGAAAGAGTGGGCAGAGTAGAGAGATGTTAATGAGACAGGATCTATAGGAAATGATAATTAGATGTCAGACATGAGTGAGAGGGAGGAGTTCTGGTTTGGGCAGCTTGGTGATACTACTCACTAATTTGGGGAACCCAGCAGAAAAACTGAAGCGACCTCCAGGTCGAGATGTCTGGCTTGCACTTGGATAAACAGGAGGGGTCTCTGTGCTTGCTTGTTTACTAATGAAATAACTGAACTAGATGTTTAAGTTACTTGATTTAGTCTCTGCTTCTTATAGTTGCCTCACCAAGGGCCAGGCTTCCTTATGTGTCTTCCCAGAACATAGTGTGGAGCCAGGCAAAACAGTAGGGTTAATCATTGTTTAGGAAGATCTGGAATCCAGAAACATCAATTTCATTACTTACCCGCTGGTCCCTATCTTCCCTTGACCCCTCCAGTCTCAGCATGAGCTCACTATCTAGCTTTGGACTTGCTATGTAAATGGCTGTGGGAAGTTGTATCATGTTCAAATCACATAGACTCGCAGAGTTCTCCAGCTTGTAGAGATTTTAGGATTATTTGGTTCCGTGTTTGCATTTTACCGGTGAAAGAAGAGGCCCGGGAGGTTGTGAGGCTTCCAGTGCCCAGTAGGGCTAAGATTAGATCTCTCCATTCACAGGTCTCTTCTGCACTGCCTCCCGCTCCCCCTTAGTTCACACTCAAGTGCTTAGAGAGCAGGGAAGAGATGTTCTTAGGTCTTCACTTGTGCTGAAGTTTGGAACTGACTGAGCAGTGTGTGTAACTTTGAGACTATGTATAAAGATTGGCAAGAAGAATTGAATTACTTTAGCTCTGACGAGGGAGGACAGTATCCTCAGGTGTCACTCTTGGATTCAAGCATCTCTCTTTGCCTGCACACCCTTGTTTGGGGCGTCCTCGGAAGTCTCACCATAAGGAGTCATTTTACCCTAGGTATAGAATCAGATTGTACTACAACCTCAAAGAAAAAGTAAAAAGTGCAGAAACTACTGAACTGAGTGTGGGAAGCACTTCTTGTTGGTAAGAGTTTCAAGTGCTAGAGAAGAGATGTGTTGAAAGGACATTTACTTTCATCAGCTTAGAGCATCTGGTTTTTATTCTTCAGAAGGAAGCAACACCTCACATTATGGCAGTCCCTAGGCAAGTAAGCACTTGAGATTTTGATCTGTACAGATTCTTAGAGGGAGTGCCTCACAGGAGCTTTTAGTAGTGATTTGCAGCACTTGACTGATTCTGTAGAGTGACAGCCAATTTTTGTGGGGAAGGGGAGAAAGAGGTAAAGAGAGTTATTAAGGAGCTGCTCTGTGAAACGGCAAATAAGCCATTTCTCTCCAACCAAGATAGAAGTGGAAACTGTGCTCAGCAGACCCTGGAGAACAAATTAAAGCAGATAAGGAATGAAAACTAAATTCCATGTTTTTTATTGTTCGCTCAGTGCCCGCTTCCCAAACATTTATATAATTGTGGGCTCCATTACAGTCCCTCCCTCCTTTTATATAGATTTAATTTTTTTTATTGTGGTAAAATATACCTCACATAAAACTTGTCATTTAAACCATTTCTCAAGATGTGAATTGGTGACATTAAGTACATTCACAATATGATATGTCACCGCCATTTATAGTTGTAATTTGTATTTTAGGTACAAGTTTCCCAAATTAAGGAAACTGAGAAGAGAAGCATTACCCCTAAAGCCAAGGCCTAGCATAACCACCGTTAGAATGAAGGTATTAGTCTTTTTTCTTACTCAAATGATTTTGTTCAAACCTAGTTACAATACTGTACATAGAGGTTATAAAGAGAATTTTAGTGTTGAAAGGGAATTTAAAGATTGTTCACTCTATCCCCCCTATCTGATAAGGGGTTAAGATCCAAAATTTATAAAGAATTTATAAAACTCAACACCAAAATAATCAAACAATCTAATTAAAAAATGGGCAAAGGATCTGAATAGACACTTCTCCAAAGAGGACATACAGAGGGCCCATAGACAGGAAAAGATGCTCATTGTTACTAATCATCAAAGAAATTCAAATTAAAACCACAGTAAGATGTTATCGCACACCAGTCAGAATGGCCATCATCAATAAATCAACAACTTGTGCTGGAGAGACTGTGGAGAAAAGGGCACCTTCATGCACTGTTGGTGGGAATGCAGACTGGTGCAGTCACTGTGGAAAACAGTACAGAAGTTCCTCAAAAAACTAATAATGGAACTGCCTTATGACCCAGAGATTCCACTCTTGGGAATTTATCCAAAGAGACCCAAAATACTAATTTGAATGAATATGTGCACCCCCAGGTTCATTGCAGTGTTATTTACAGTAGCTGAGATTTGGAAGCCACCCAAGTGCCCATCAGTAGGTGAGCAGGCAAAGAGAAGTAGTACATTTACACAATGGGGATACTACTGGGCATAGAAAAAGAAGGAAATTTTACTCTTTATGATAGCATGGATGAACCTGGAGAGCATTATGCTAAGTGAAATAAGCCAGTCAGAGAAAGAAAAATACCATATGATTTCACTCATGTGGAATGTAATGAACAAAATGAACTAGCAAGCAAAATAAAGACAGACTCATAGATAGAGAGCAGGCTGATAGTTAGGGGCAGGCCTGGGGTAGAGGGGCGGTGCAAGGCTTGAGCAAAAAGGGAAAAAAGCGAAAAAACTCATGGATCTGGACAACAGTGTGGTGATTGCCAGGTGAAGGAGGTGGGGGCAGGTCAAAGAGGATATGGGAGGGATAAATGGTGATGGAAGGAGACTTAACTTGGGGTGCTGAACACACAAGACAATGTATAGATGATACGTTATAGAATTGTGCATCTGAATCTTGTATAATTTTGTTAACCAGTGTCACCCCAATAAATTCAGTTTTAAATAGTGGCTAAAGGAGACAATGGCTTGTTCAGCTGGACAGGGGCTGAGCTGGGTCTGCAGTCCAGGTGCTCCATCTCCTGAGCCCTATGCACAGGGCTAGTCTTTAGTTTCAAAATGTATTATAAAAAATTCACCAGGGGTTTGTTTTTAGGGTCATCTTTTTATTTTTCTTTCTTTGTGTTGTTTCTGTGTCTAGATTTTTTTGAAGTGGCGTCTTCAAACAGGAATTTGTTTTAAATAAGAAAATTACCAGATTGCTGCTACTCCTAGGGCTTATCAGTCCTGGCCTAGACACTGACATTCACTCCTGTCTTGCCTCTGTTCAGATATTACTGTATCCAGGATGTTGCTGCCCTTTTTCTCCCACTTGTTTTGCTGATCGTAGTGAAATCAAAGTTTAAAGGTGATTAGTCATTTTCCCAAGTTGGGGTTTTAGCCATTTTCTTTTTCTTCTTAAGACCTATTTTTTTTTGTTTGTTTGTTTGTTTTTTCACTTACAAATTAGGTGAAAACTCAGGGAAGCAGAGCCTTGCAGCTAAAAACAGAATGCAGTACCACTTTACACCCTCTGGGCTGATCTGCCTCTTAGATACTCTTTCAGTCCTTTCCAGCTTCTCCATTCCCATCGGGGAGCAGTTTTCACCTTCTCCTGCCCACGTTGGAGTACGTGGGAGGTGGTTAGGAAGCTGGAGGATTGAGGAGCTGGGGTATATTGTTTGGGTCAGCCATGGCAACCACAGCAGTAAAAGGAACAGGACTAGTTTTGTGCTGCTGTGTAAATGGCTAGGATTCAGCCGGTATCTTGGGACTTCTGCTGGGCAGCCACCAGTCAATCTGATCTCCTGGTAAGGTTCAACTTCGCCCTCCTCTCCCGCCCTCCTTTGATCACACTGTCAGCCAGGAATGGACTGGGGAGGCAGTCCAGAACACAGCAGGGTGTGCACCCAGCAGAAACATAATAACCACAGAGGCAGAGCAGGAGTGTTTTCTCATCTGTACCCCAGATACAGAGAAGTGCATTCCCAGTCCTTGCCAGCACTCATTCTTAAAGAGTTGAGCATCTTGCTCCCAAGAGCCTGTCCAAATTACCAGCTTGACTAATAGGAAGGAGCAGCCACCAGGAAAGTCAAGGAAAGGCCCCAGAATTTGTGTAGTTAGGGAGCTGAAATGCAGAGACTGCCTGCTGCATAAAAATGTCACTGAAGAGGAGACTGAGAATACAGAGTAAGCCTCCATTGCTTAATAATTTATTTTTGACTCTAAATAGCTTTTCTTTTCATTCAGCAGATCATTTTAGGTGTCATTCAGTTTAAGTACTGTGTTTTATCCTGAGCGGATCGGGAATTTTATTTTTTTAACTCTACTGTGTTGCTGCCTAGTGGGAACTTCTTTATTTTTATTTTTCTTTAAATGTTAATGAGCAAAATCTATGTGGTCAAGTACTGATTTGTGAATGTTTTTCTTCTAAGGGGCAAAATTGATTCTTATTCAAAATCATGCGGGGCTGACATTTCATTTGGGGAATTCTAAGGAAGTTGGTGAGGTCTTGTGTTAATAAAAACAAGTGCCTCTTTTTCTTCTTATCACCTTTCGGTATCTGCCCCGCTGGCTCAGGCAGTGTGGCCTGGCTTAGTTCTCCCTGGAAGTCACATTGTGCTTTAGAACTCTCTTTACTATGACCCACAAACAGTTTTCAGACTTCACTCTAAAGAGCCAAAGGTAAAAGACCATGAATAAACAAACTGTGAAACAACATCTCCGCTCTTCTGACTTCAGCCCTCCCTGAAGCCCACTTGGATAACTGCCTCTGAGTTCTGTTAGACATGTTTGCTCTCCTTCTCCTTTCCCATCCTCATCTGCCCCTAACTTACAGTGGCCCCCTACTCTTCTGTTTAGATTTTTGTCATGTGAGTAGTAAACTGACAGGGAAATAGTTACTCAATTTGTAAAGTGTTGGGTAGTGAGGTCACCGAGTCTGAGATTAGCCTGTAATTTGTAAAAGTCTCAGACAGATGACAGCAAGATTTTGCTTGCTTGTTTCTGAGCTCTTTTGTTGGGCTTTTAAATGCAGTTTAAGAGTGAGGAATAGAGAAGTTTCTTTCTGCAGTGGAGCTTCCAGACCCTTTAACACAGCAGATCAGCAAATAGAGATGAATTCAATAGGTACATAATATTTCTTGTCTAGTGATGAACTGAACATTACACAACAGAAAACCAAAATGGGACTTTTTCTGGAAGTAATGATCAGATAGTAATTTCTGGACAGATGTTGTGTTGCCCAAAGTTAAATTTTTTAAAATTCTTTTCTGGTTTTATTTTCTTAACATATTTGAGCTTTTCTGCTTTTTTTTTTTTTTAAACTAGCTTAGTTGAAAAAGCAGGCAATGTTAAACATTGTATTTTATTTATTGAATTGGAAGGACACTCACGGAATCAGAATTTTAGAGCTGAAAGGGCTTAAGTCTAACATAATGTTCTGATTTTACAGATGAGAAATCTGAGGCGTAGTGAAGTGACCAACCCTTCAATGCACAGCTTGTTTGTACAAGGGCTGAGGCTGGGGAAAACCAGCTCTCCAGAGACTCCTGGCTTTATATTGTTTCTTCATTGGGCACCACTTTTTAGCTTCAGTTAGGATCTTTTTCTATTATTGAGATTATTTTAAAAATTGACTGGTCTTGAAAAATTTATTTTTTCAACTTAATTATTCTCATACTTTCAGAAGACCAAAAGCTTCCGAAACTAAACATCGTTACCACATACTATGGAAAGTGAGTATACATCTGCTGAATAGTTTTTAAAGAATTCAAGCCTGCCATAGCTATCTAGATGTTTTAATCCCATTTAGAAAAAGGTTTATTTGGTTAACAAAAGGCCAATATTGTGTTAAGTCTAGACTTAACAACAATGAAACATTACCTCCTAGGTATTTATTGATAGTAAAAGTGGGAGCGGTAGGGAATTGCTAGCTGGTCCTGTGGGCAGTTCACACAAATTTTTGTTCTAGCCTCCTTGCATGTTAGTACAGTGAAGTCCTTCAGTGAGAGTTACTCATGTTAGAGTGATGTGTTTAGACTTGAAGGTTCTAGGCACTGCTCAAATAAATAATGAACATAGTCAATTTGCAATGCAGCAGGTGTAGGGTTAATCACTGAGAGGTGGAACTGGTTGCCATGCTCTTTTTTCTCCATGTCACTTCTGTGGCATTATCACTTGCTTTGCCTTGGGAAGGGATGACTGCAATGGGCAAATCCTCTCTCCTGGTGCTCTGAGCGGTGGGAAGGCCTTGTGGGTGAGCTGTGTCCGCAGTAGCAGTACAGATTGAGGAAGGCCCTCCTTCTGTTCCTTAGGTGAAGCTTGGCCAGGATCTGCCTCACTGTCAGTGGGATAGAGAGGTGGTGTGGCTGTTTATTGGTGAGAACAGTATCCATTGGCTCTTGGGACCTGATTATTTACTTGTACTTGGGTGTTGTGAAGAGACTTATTTTGTGTTATTTAATCCATGTTTGGCTTTGTTAGAAATGTTTTATAAATTCAGAAGGAAGAAATGTTTGGTCCCTTTGGGAAGGCAGGTTGATTATTTAGCTGGAGAGGACAGCACTACATGAGTAGCAAACACACTGGAGGATTAAGTCCAGTGAGAGATTTGTGTCTTTTCAAGGAGGACATGCAGAGGGCCAATAGACATATGAAAACATACTCAACATCACTAGCCATCAGAGAAACGCAAATTAAAACCATGTTGAGATTTCACCTCACACCTGTCAGAATGGCCCTCATTAATAAATCAACAAACAACAAGTGCTGGCGAGGATGTGGAGAAACGGGAACCCTACTGCACTGTTGGTGGGAATGCAGACTGGTGCAGCCACAGTGGAAAACAGTATGGAATTTCCTAAAAAACAAACAAACAAAAAAACAACTACAAATAGAACTGCTTTTTGCCACAGCAATTGCTCTGTTGGGAATATACCCTAAGAATCTTGAGTCACTAATTCAAAAGAACCTATGCACCCCTATGTTCATAGCAGCACTGTTTACAATAGCCAAGTGCTGGGAACAGCCTAAGGAGCCCATCAGTAGATGAGTGGATCAAAAAACTGTGGTACATTTACCCAATGGAGTACTATGTAGCAGAGAGAAAGAAGGAACTTCTACTTTTTGCAACAGCATGGATGGAACTGGAGAGTATTATGCTTAGCGAAATAAGCTAGTCGGTGAAAGACAAATACCATATGATCTCACCTATAAAATGAACCTAATGAACAAAACAAACGAGCAAAATAGAACCAGGGGCATGTAAACAAGGAGCAGACTGACAGTGACGGGAGGTGGGGGCGGAGGAGGATAATGGTGGAAAGAATGGGAAGGAACTAGACAACATGACTATAGACATGGGCAATGGTGAGAAAATTGTGGGAGTTGGGGGTGGGGTGGAGGGTGGGATGGACAGAGGAGAGCAAAGGTGGGAAAATTGGAGCAACTGTAATAGAATAACAATAAAAAATGATAAAAGAAAAAAGAATTTTGAAAAAGGAAAAAATGAGGCTTAGCTCTCCAGAGACCACTCAAAAAAATGAGTTAAGTGCAAAGAAGCTAACAAAAGTTTGAAAGAACCTTTAGTACAAAAAAATAAAAAATAAAAAAGAATGAAAGAAGGGCTGTTAAAGAGATGAATAAACAGCTCTATTCTAAATAGCATCTCAATAACTTGGAAAAGAAGGCCAGAGAAGGGTCTTAGGGAAGTCCAAGGGCAAAAAAGCAAACACATTTAAAGGAGTGGAGATTATCACAGTTTGGTAATAATGGATTTACTTGTACTTAAAATTATTTCATCCTTAATACTTGATAGTATGCTAATAATAGGCTGAGGAATTTCCTTGACTTATAATCCCAAAGCAAATTTACCTCATGTATGTGTTGTTATTGAAATCCACTTAAAATAAAATGCACGGGTGATGTATTAGTCTCCCTGTCCCCATCCTGCTGGGGTATTTCCACTTTAGTGGGACCGTGCTGGTGCCACTCATGTGCCTGTGTGGTGTCAAGAGGAGTTAATGCACCTTGCCAGAATTTTCTTAAAATTTACACATGGAAGTGTGCTATCCACAGAGCAGGGGTGTTTAAGGCAGAATAGAGTTGAGAAAGTATTGCACTAAAAACATCTTTAGTCTTCTCCTCTTTTAGCTTTTAGGGTCAAAATTACCTTTCTCTTGAGAATAAGAAGGGGAGAAAACCCTTTTCCCACTATTCCTTTGAGAGAGGTTTCAAAACCCTCCCTGTCCATCTAAGCCTAAGGGCTTTCTGACAGCTCACCTCTGACCCAATAGGTCAGGAAATAAATTTCTTTCTTTTAAAAGTTCCTGCACAAAAGAATGCACAACCATAATTTGAGTTCCTTAGTGATTATTCAATTTTGTTTTTCCTTCATAATTCTCTAGTAAATATTTAAATATTTAATTTTGTATACTCCTGAAATTATAACTGCTTTCAGATAGTATATTTACTCAGAACATTTAAATGCATCAAGTGCTGACATTGCTAGAATGAAATTTTAAAAAATGCCTCAACATTTTCAGGCAGACATTGTAAAATATGGCATGAGGTTGACTAAATGAAGTATGGTGTAGTAAACACAATTTAATTTCTTTTTTTGGTGATTTATTGATATTTCTCTGAAGCTATTACACTCATATAGTAGAATCATGATGCCCCAGAAGCTCATACTTCTTGATGCCATGGCCTCTGTCTTACCCACATTTCTTGGTTTCTCTTAAAGCTCCTCTCATTTGCCCATATATGATCTGTTATAAGTGTAAGGGAAACTAGATAACCAAACTTATAAAATTAGTAGGCTGAATTGTACATCTTAATTTTAAACTCTTGTTCTCCCCATCTAGCCAGATTGGCCCAACGCAATCATGAGCAATTCTGGATGGTGGAGGCTAAGAGATTTGGGGAAGACTACATCAAGTTAGATAAGACATTAATAAATAAAGTAAGGGCTGCCAGTAAGCATGGCATTTAAAAATTTTTTACAGTCTAAATGGGCATTGGATAAAATAATAAAAATAAACAGTCACTTCTCTGCTTAAACCATTCATGATTCAAGATGAAACTAACTGATGAGACATTTTATAGGAGTTTGTTGTTCACTGTAACATCTGCTAAGGTGTGGACCAGGAGCTTCAGAAGCAGCCTCAGTCCCAGGCTGAACCCAGGGCTCTACAGTTGTCCCCATGCCTGGTTGCTGTAGTGGGGTACTTAGGGGGAGACACCTGTGACTTAGAGAAATCTCAGGAAGCAGAGGAGAGATGGCCATCTGAATAGTATGGGTTTGCTAGGTCTACCACTTCTGCTTCTGGGCAACTGCTTTTAGCCGAGGGAGGAGGAGCTGTGGGATTTTTATGCACGCTCCAAAATACTTACTTGGCTCAAAAGATAGGTAAGAAGACAGAGTGATAAATTATACCTTGTGGGTTTTTTTTTTTTTAACATGAGCATATTTTCCCCACAGTAGAAGCAGTGATTTATAAACGGAGTCTTTTCAGAAAGATTCTAATTCCGACCTTTGGAACTCAGAATATATTTTTCAGAGAAACAGTGTATGCTATAGCTGGGTCCCAAGAACGTCCATAAAATCCCTCCCATAATGTCCCTGGGACTGTGCCAATTGTAGGCTCCATGGAGCCGTGGTGCCCAGGAGCCCCTTCAGCTGGTGGTGTGTAATCATGGAGAGTGGCTATCATGGGTTGTAGGAAAGAAGTGACAAATGTGAGTAGAAAACATGCTGTTATTTAACTGATAAAATGAGTAAGACTAGCAGAGGGTCTGATGTGAAATCACTGACTGAAGTGGTTCCAGAGGGCCCTGCTAAGAACCAAGAACAGGAGGGAAGTTAAAGGTAAGGAGAGTTAGATTCCACTTGAGGAAGAATGTTCTGACATCAGGACTGCCTAAAAATAGAACAGGCTGACTGACGAGGTAATGAAACCTCTGTCACCCGAGATTTTCAAGTAGAGGTGGGAGGACCCCCTTCTCAGGAATTCTCCAGAGGGGAGCCATATACTGAATAGAGGGTTATAATAGACAGCCACTCCTTTTTCTCCTAACAGTGAAATGTGGTACTTAAGACTCACATTTGTGTCCCAGTTTTTCACTAGGAAAGATAATATAAGATAATAGCATTGAAATAATTACAAGATAGGCAAATAGTCATACTTTACAATCCTAATACAGGTTAACTTTTTTTATTATATTCCTCATTAGCATACACATAATTTCTTTAAAACAAAGGACAGAACTAATAAACCAAATGTTATGTTAAGGAGCATAATATTCACTAATACTTACCTGTTTTTATACTTCTAAGTACTGACAATAATAAGGTATTTAATAGTATATTTACATTATTCCTTGTTCACATGTTTAAATTCATTATTAGCAAAACCAAAATCATATTTAAAACATCTAGGAATCCTACATAATTTAAATGTTTTATTTTTTTCAAGATTTTGACTTTGATTTTTGTACATTAGTGGTCCTTGAAGATTTTGCAGGGCAAAATTCTTTTGACTTTTATAATTAGCGTTCTGGAGTCCCAGTTTTTCCTACCCCAGGGTGGGCTGTATTTTACAATAAATTCTGATAAAGGGTGATTGCGGGTGGCATGGCAACGAGAGGCTTCCAGCTACCAGAGAACCTGTGACTTAGTCTCTGTGCTTTTCGTAGGTCACCAGTTTTCAAAGAATTTGAGTATAATTAAATACACTTCATAATAAACTAGGCTGAACATAATTTAATCTTTCCCTGAAGGTACTTCAGAGTCTTGGAGAGCTATGGGGTCACGATGAACATCAATTACTTTCTCACGGTGGGTGTGCAGGAGGAGGTAGTGAATGGAGTTCCATTTGATCGCATCCTGAATGCCTGGAGATTTGTTCTATCATTATAGGGAGTCCAGTGTCAAGACTTTGGAACTGAAGCCTAATGTTCAATTCTCAGGCAGGAGAGAATATAATAAAGATGACCTCTTTAGTTTTGAGAGGCTGAAAGTTGATGATAATAATTCATGTGGACATGGTAGTGTTCAGCACTTTTTAGTTTCCAAAGCGTTGTCACGTACCTTGTGGTCCACTACTTGTTTCTTACATCAGTCCTGGCAAGGAACCAAGGCCGTTGGCATCCATTTTTGCAGATGAGGTAAATGAAGCTCAGAAAGTTTAAGTGACTTGAGTCAGCTCATGTACTGTATAAGAGGCTTAGACCGCTTCAAAATTTAATGTTCTTTTTAGTATTCCAGAGCATACTAAGTGTTTGCACATGGGAATATTTTTGAGTGCGTATCATGTTTTCTGGGTTTATAACTCATTTGATCCTCACCAGCCGGTGAATCAGTAGGTATTGGTTCTTTTGGTACTGCTATGAGTCCCATGTTTAGAGATGTGGACACAGAGGCCCAGAGTGGTTAGGACATGCAGCTCGTGAGTGGCAGAGCTGAAATGTGAACCCAGGAGCATGGGCTACAAAGCCTTGGCTTTCACGGTTATGCCACATGACTGCTCAGTGTACAGAAACACTGATGTTAAGCAAATCAGGAGATGTGTCTGTAGTTATTTTGCTATAGATAAATACCCATGTATTAATTGGATCTATGTTTTCTCGAGTGTCTAAAAAGGTAAATTTTATAATTACATTTGTCAATATTATTCTACCTACCAATACTTTACCTGATTTGTAAGTTTATTTCATTAGAGAGCTAGTAAGTTGTCTGAGAACCTAAAGTCATTGCCCAAATTATGTTACGTAATTTGTGACTGTAATATAGCTGCTAAGATAGAGATTCAAATTTAAAAGCAAGGAGAAAACTGTTTATTTCAATGGTTTCAAACAGGTCATTTATCTAAACTACATATTGCTTATCAGAAAATGCAGTGATCAATTTTATTCTGTCTGAACACACGTGCCTAGAGCTTGCATTTATGTCAGTTCCAACTACATTTACCTGTTTTTTATTTATTTGTTCAGGGTATCTTCTCAGTGATTATTTACAACCTTTTAATATGTCTTCTTGACATTGTGCTTTGGATTATAAACTTTTTGTAACACAGGAAAATTGTTGACTTGACTAATGATACCTACTTAATGGATGTGATGGTAACTGTTTAATAGGTGCTGTAGATTTTTAACATACTCCACCTTTTCATCAGTACCAAAAACCCTGTCTTTTAACATTTTCTTAAGTCTTAAATAAGCATTTCTCATTTTCTTTTACATAAAATGATAATGCTGCACATGCATTTTCAAACTGTGTGTATTTTGCCTCCATTCCTCACAGGGGTTTGTATTCATTCTTTCAGTAAGTCTTAGGGAGGACTCACTTTGTGTAGTGTAGTCCCTTGGTCTGGGGACTTGAATAGTGAATAAGACACGCAAGGTTCCTACCCTTGGGGAGCTTTGCCACTATACCTAATTATGACAGCGATGAAAGGAGCAAATAATGATTTGGGACCTGGTTGCGAAGGAATGTTTCTGTCACGCCTGCAGTGAAATCCTGACCAAAAATCATTCTCTTCACTACACAATACGCGAAGCTGTATCGCATCATCTCATCACACATTTAAATGTAACGAAAGACGCAAGTGATGTTTGCAAGAGCTAAAATAGGTGGTCTTCGACTCTTCCTTTTATCTCCCTCTTATCTTCCCGTTTCCCTTTTGTCTCATTCCCTTTCTTGGTTTTCGGAGCTTAGTCATTATTTCCTAGTCCTTTCCTAGAATGTAATCTGGTGAGCTAAGGGCAGGAGCCGAGCACGGGTTGCTCCCGCCAACCGCACTGGCCTGATTGACGAAGGGGACTGGATGGGAAAGAGTGTGCCGTGCTGTGTAGTCAGGGCCTTCGGCGCTGACAGAGCTGTGTTGAGTTGAGTATGCCTGAGCAATCTACCCTCCCTCATCATATCTCCATTTTCTTCTTATTAGTGTCAGCAATTGAAATAGATTTTTCTAAGGCCCCTACCAGTGCTGCACTTCTGTGATTCACATGTTCCTGAAAAGGTGAATGTATTTTTTCTCAATACGTGGAAATATATTTTCCATTGAACCTGGAAATCTATTTTTCCAATTATCCTCTCCCCTGGTTTATAACTTACCATCGCTGTGTTGTGGCTTCTCACACTGTTGCTGCTCTAAGCCCATCAAGAGGTTAATTACCTGTGAAGAATGAGAAACTGCTGGAGAGCTGTAAAACATTCAAGAGAACTGTGGAGTTCTTTGGTAATGTGAATAAAGAAATGTCCTCATGTATCTAGTTTTCCAGTGGAGACATAGCAGTGCTTGGCTGTATAGACTAGAGAAAGTCAAATTGTTGGTAGAGCTGAGTACTGAAGATCATCATCAAGCTCATAAAAATTGCCTTCTTTCTTTTAGAGGTATCCGATCAGAGCACAAACAATACTTTGAAAAATCAACTGGATTCCTCCGTGTTCCCTTGGGAATTCTGAATAGTCTCATTTTTATTTTTTTATTTCATCTCACTCCCCTGTAGTAGATAAAAACTCCAGATGAAGAAACACAGGAAGAATTTGTCAAAAAGAATTTAAAATTTCTAATACATTATCTTCTTCCCCATTCTCTTCTATCTGGAATAGAACAGCCGTAGGCCCTCAACATGTTTTCCTTTGACTTAAACAGAATTAAGCATTGCAGCCCCATAACGCTGCCCAATTCACAAGCTCTGTCCCAAGGAGTAAGTATTGTCTCGATTTGCACTACCATATGCCAGACAGGAAATTCCTGCTGCATGTAGGAAAGGTAGTGTGTTTAAACTCCTCTCTCTCTCATCATCAAGTATATCTATTTCCATGTTTTCTTTCACTGAAACACCTTGAAAAATGAGAGAGTTGTCTAGCCAGCTTTTTGGTGGTTGTTAGGGATATCATTCATGGGGATCTCAAGATATTAAATTTGGTTTCATGAAGTAGTTCATTGGTGGTTTTAGAATGGCATTGCTTTTTAGGTAACCCCATTTGTCATTGAGCAGAAAGAAAACTGATTGGATGTCACCAAGAATATTTTGTGGCAAGCAGACATACAAAGAATTTCCTCTTTTCCCTATTAACCTTCCTTATATTTTTGGTTTGCTGTATTATGTTGAGTCAAGCTGGCTCTATTCTGTCAACAGGATGTTACAAATTGTCAAAAATTATTCAACCTTCAGTGTTAAGCAGGTGTTGACTTAACCATTTCTGAATGTAGGTGGCGCTCTGTGGAGGAGGCCAAAGCTAGGAATTTTGTGTCATTGAGCTAAAGGTCCTCAACCAGTGAAACTGTCAACTGTTCACTCAGTCGGTATTCCAGTACCAACTCGCCTTTAGAGTTGAGCTTAGAGCCCCCTCTCCACTTATTCTTTCTGTGACAGCATAGCTATTTTAAGAATTATTTCTTTATTAACTTGTACCAACTCTTTTCTCAAGTAATAGGGAGGGATGGACTCTAAAGAGATAGACATTATTCCTTTTTTTTTTAAAAAACAAGGATTTTTAAGTAAAACTGCCGACTGACATATCTCATATTTATGGACATTCATCAATATCGTTTTTGCTTATAGTCTCTAATCTTTAAGCACTGTGATTCGGTATACATAAATCCCTAGAGCTTGGAAATAAATTGAGGAGCTAATGTGGTCAGTAAATTCTGAGCTCTTAGTGATACAGGAACCCAGTGACACATAATCCACAAGAGGTCCCTCGATGAACTGGGTTTTCATGAGAATGTCACATACCTTTGCTATTAGGAGCATGATGATGTTAAAAGTGGCGGTATGAATATAATTTCTTTGCACCTTATGTTTTGTTTGATGAGGATTTTTGGCAGAGGATTTTTCTTTTAGCCTCTTGGTTGCTATGGCAATACTGATTTTACAGAGCTTCGGTGACCTCTATAAGTACCAAGTAAGTTAGGTAGGATGGCGTGAAAGGATCAAGAAAACCATATGTGTCCTAAATATAAGTATGTAGATTAAATTTGTATATATCTTTGTTCATTCTTCATAGTGCTTGTTATCATATCTCTCTGTGTGTGTGTGTGCGTGTGTGTGTGTGTTTCTTCTTTTATTCCAGGCTGCTTGGAAAAAATGCTGATTCATAGTGTCATTGTCTTTTGTTTTCCCTGGGGAAATTCTGGGTTTGTTTCTAAGTTTATTTTTCTACAACCTTGAGTTTAATCTTTCTAGATAAATTTGTATTTTTCCCCTCTTAACAGCCACAAGGCACGTTGCTTTGTTTATCTGATTTAATGTCAGGTAGTTGTAAGAATTAGAAGAAATTCTAGTAATTCTGTAGGGCTCTTTTGCATGATTTTTTCCTCTTGTTTCTTAATGTATTGTAATTTTTGGAGTTTATGTTTTTAGGTGTCTAGAGGTGATTTTAGAAGATTCTAAGATTTTATTGGTAGCATCCAGACAGTCTGGTCGCCACGGATATATAACAAATCTACAAAGTAGACCCTTGTGGATATTTTCTCATCACAAAAGTAGGAAGTTCAATTTTGGAGAGGAAGAGTTTTTTTAGATATATTAAATAGGTTTTGCTACAGGGAGGTGAGTCGTACTTTCGGTTGAACATTTCTCATGTGCTAGGCAGCAGACAGCTTGGCTTCCTGGTTGTAATTACATGCCAAATGGCTTGGTGGTTATTATTTTAGAAGTTGAATTCATCATGGATTCCCCAAGCATGCGGAGTAGTATACCCTGATTGTTCACTTTAAGATTGTAATTCCATCCAAGGTTTATAGTGTCATCATAGAAACTAGATGGAATTACAGCCCCATCCATGCACACTTAGGAAGACTATATTATTTATTGAAATACTTCAGAAAGTTAAATAATTTTTTAACTATCCTGGAAATTCATGGAATTTAGATAGAAATGTAATCTTGGCCACATAGAAGGTTTTTACTTATTTATTGCTTATTTAATTAACTTCATTTACATCCTTAAATAACCTGTGTGTTTTTTTTTTTAAAGGTCTGGAGAAGTTGTGCTTAAGTATTTGTAGGGCTTAAAAAGCTTGCTTGAAAATGCTCATAAGATTTACTGTTTGTTATTGATGGAAAAATTTGCTCTTCATATGAATATGGGGTGAGCAAAGTGGGTTTATAGTTGTTCATGTGGAAATGATACAATAGTTAATAAGTAATAATACAAGAATAAACTCTGACCCTGACTGATGTGGCTCAGTGGGTTGGGCATTTTCCTGCAAAAGAAAAGGTCACCTGTTCAATTCCCTATCAGGGCACATACCTGGGTTGTGGGCCAGCTCCCTGGTTGGGAGCATGCGAGAGGCAACTGATCCATGATTCTCTCTCAATTGTGAGTCTCTCCCTCCCTTTCTCCCTCCCTTACCCTTTCTCTAGAAATAAATAAACTCTTTAAAAAAGAATAAACTCTTATTTTGTGTACTCACAACTGAAAACCTACTTTGCCCGCCTCTGTATACTATTTAATCTTTTCTGATTCTAGCCTACAGTATACTGCTGAATGGCTCTAGGGGCCAGGGATCTTCATTTTGGGGAAGTCCCTATCCTCAGTAATTCCTCTTATGTAGCATCTCTTCAACATAATCTTCATAAACCTCTGTGTCCCATGCCTTTAAGGTGGACTCCTATGAGATGAATTACACAGCTAGAGACTTTGGCTATCTGTTAGAATATTGGATGGATGCCTTTCTTATTGGTTTTAATTAGGGCCAGGGCTATTAAGATAATTCACTAATTCATGGTGTGTTACCAGATTAGAAATGGTCTGTTTTTCATGCCTCTGGACATACTACTTCAGAAGAGTATATGGTAGGAAATTCAAAAGGATGCATTATATATTTCAGAATCTGTTATGGCCTTTAAAGTTTAGACTGTTATGTATTTTAGGGTGATTATATATAAACTATGTAATGAGGTGTTACTGAAATGTTATTGCCTGTGCCACCATGCCCTGTATGCATAGTAGCAAGAAGCTAAAAGTCAATATAAATTTTCAATTAAGAAAATTCTCTATTATGATATTCTTTAAATTATTAGAAATATTTTAAAATTTTATAAAATTATATTAATCATCACTTACATATAATTTTGTCCCTCAAAATATTTCATTTCTGAAAATTTGTATATAGAACGGATAGCAAATAAATACACTGGCACAGCTAAAGTCAATGTTTTTTGCTCTTAAAAAAATTTATTGGAAAAGAAAATATTTTTACTTGGTGAAATTACATTTTTATTTAAGGGCTTGATAACACGTGGAGAATGTTTCAGCTTTTAACAGTCGAAAGATTGAGCAATGACTGGTTCCTCTGTTTCCTGATTGGTTTTGATGTGAATTTGTACTTTTTTTTTTTTTTTTATCACCTGTAAACATTTTATGTTAGCTATATAAATTAGACTCAGATTTAATGAAGTATAACTCCCTGGTATATCGTAACATTAGCAAAAAGCAGTATTCTCTTTTTCAGCCTCTAGCAGGGAGAACTGCTGGATTTTATGTATAAGAAGCTGACTTTAAAAGTGGTGGTTTTGCGTGTGGTGTGGGTGTAGCAGAGAAATATTGTGCATTCCTTTCAAAATGTGCAAGATGCCTCTGGGTCTGTGGGTGGGGGAACTACCTGTGGTGCCTGCACTCGTTACTCATTCAGTTGTTCCTCACCAGAGAAGGGAAAACCCACTGCTCCAGGCCCCACTCATTCTGAATAGTGGGGGTGGGGGCTGGTGCGGGGAAGGTGCCACTGCCATTGGGCAGAAGTCTTCATTTTAGAACGGTTTAGCAAAATGCAGTTTTATTATTTTATTATCAGGCTATATTGTAAGCTAACATATAAATGACACTAGTGATCAAAATGGAGTACTATAGTGAGCAAAATTTACAATGCACTATACATTCACCTGACAATTGTGAGGGCATTGAAATTCTTCCCCACATTGTAAATAATCTCTGGAGCCAGAATTTGAAGGGTGTGTGTGTGCGTGTGTGTGTGTGTGTATGCATGTATTGTTTGCAGACATTAACAAATATGTTAGTTTATTGACCATTTTCTTGGTTTTTCTAAAGAAAAAATTTGATTCAGTATGCTTTTGATTTGTATCCCATGAAGTCTCTTAACACCTTTAAAATACGAAGGCAAATTCATGAGGAATCCATAATTCTTTCAGAAAATACTTCTAATTTAAGAAAAGTGACACTTAACTTGCATATGACTCTAAAAATAATAAGTTATATAATTTCAAAAAATTGAATTTTATATTCATTAAGAATATTTTTATTAGCAGAGACTAGATGGTTAAGGTTTTACTGAATATTAAATACTTAGGAAGGACAGGTAAACAGTTCCACTGGTCTGGCACACCAGGAACTGTGAAGTTTTAGGCCTGTCATTAACCGTTGTGTGGCCTTTGGCAAATAACCTAATTTCTCTGGGCCTTAGGAAAATGAGGAAGTGGGATTACATCAGTGGTTTTCGTATGTGGCTTCACAAAGCCCCGGAGAGCTCTAGGTCTCCCACCAGCCTCTCCTGAATGAGCCAAGGACTCGCGTGGTTTGCAGGTTGAGGCCCAGGAATCTCTGTATTTGTAATAGCTACAGTTTCAGTTCATGGTACCACTAAATTAAATAATCTTTAAGATCACTCCCAAATTTCATGTTGAATTCCTATAAAAAGTAATCCTGGGTCAGTAGGAAGCAATCCAATAAGGAATTGAGCCTCTAATAAGGAAAACTTTAATATAGGAAGCGGGGTATTATAGATTTGATCATCTCTGAGGGCTGCTGCTTGCCTGTGTCAGACAAGTCTTAAGATCTTTCCCAGGGAGTAGAGAGGAGAGCTGAGAAAGGGTATTTCTCTGTATCATCTCCCCAGTGAAGAAACTAGGAGAAGAGAGTGGAAAAAAAAAAAACCTTTTGAATCTGAGGATGAATTCTAGATGTCCCTGTGCCTTCAGCTATCTACCATGGGCTGGATTTGTAATTCCCATGGTCTGTGTTTGAGTAACAGACAGATGATGACAAAGTGGCCATTTTCTGTCATCATGCCAGACCAAGAAGGGGCCAGGAGGAGGAGTGTAGCATGAACCATGTCCCTGCTAGAGGTACCTACAGCTCCTTGGCACCCACCCTTGCAGCTTGGGCCCAGGTAATATCTCGGGGGGAGGGGAGCCAGGGAAGGAAGGAAAGTCACAGGGATCCTGAAGTGGTAAGGCGCAGAGTGGTGGCAGAACCGTTTGCCCAGAAGAAAACTCTGGCACTAGATGCCAAGCATGTTTGTACTAGAATGGAGTTCAAGAATTCAAACAGAACACTGTCTGTTTTTAAGGACTTATGTGAAAGGTTTGTTTGTCCCAAGCCTAAATCGAAGAGTCTATCTGTCATAAATATTCTGAGGTAGTCCCCAAACCCCTTGAACATAATCTTTAAAATATGGAAGACAAAGATCTCGGGTCCTTGGCTCTCTAATGAGGAGTGAGAAGTTTTTCTTCTCAATAGCTCAGCCTTATGAATATTAAGGAGGGCCTATGTCAAAAGTTCCTGCAGGATAGCTAACAGAGGTGGAAAGTTGAAATAACCTTAAAGGCGCTGAAGCTGAGAAACTGCCCTCTGTATCCTAACAGCCACAATTAGTTTTGGAAGGCGGTCAGTGGAGAAACGCAGGGCTGTTAATTTAGAAAGCAGCCGTGGGGGATGCCTCTGGTGGGCTGCCCCACTGGTCACCGTTGTGACCCCCACACCTTGTCCCAGGACAAGGTGAAGAAGGCTGTATCTGGTGCAAAGCTAGACTGACATCTGGACATCTGAATTTGCACTCTGAACACATAGGAAGTGGTTGGTTACATTAAAAACGGAGTCCTCTTTGGTAAATAACCCTCCTCCCCCGCCCCCTTTTTTTTCAAAGGCCATATGGAAGAAAGTAAAGGATGCCTTTTCTCTAGTGTTTTGGAAACCTGGATCTCATCAACTTTCTGGTTGGTTTTGGCTGTCAAGGCTCCTTATGCCAGAGTCACTGTGAGCCAGGTTTCTGAGGTTCCTCCTGATCCATGTTGGCAGCCTCTTAAAAATAACTGTCATTCCAAGTTCTGCTGAAATATATAACTCTACAAATAAATACATATAAAGTATATGAATACAACTAGGAAAGTGAGGATTTAACAGACAAGAGAGTAACAGTCTTGACATGAAAATACCATAAAAGACTCTTAAGAAGGTTCTTGCTTATGTTATTACTTGTTCAGTGAATGTAGATGCTTTGACCCATTTCTCATGTCCATCATTTCCCATTTCTCTGCCGGGAGGTTTCAAGTAGCTTAGCCCTTGCAAATTTTCTTGAAAAACAAAACAAGACAAAACAAAACTTTGCTGATAATTGTCATTGGTTTATGCCAGGAACTGTGTGCAAAGTGGTTCAGCATCCTGATAAATGAAAGAAAACGTGACTTTCACAACTTTCACATGTGCCTTTCTTTTTCTTCTATAAAAGTTCTCTATTACTTTGACTGGGAAATCCTCAAATATGTAATTACATAAATTTTTGCTGATCTCGAAAATGAAAAATGAGAACAGATAGCAGAAAGGAGAAGGGTAGTTCTTCACGTCGGACCCAATATTCACTATGTTCAGGTACAGATGTTGACAAGTGTGGGGAGTGTTCTGAAGAACAAGTTGCTCACTGAGAATGAGTTCAGGATTCGTTCTTGTGCTTTACTTTTGATTGCTGTATTATATCAAGTGTCTTATTGGACATGACTATAAAGGGGGGAGTTCTTTGTTGCGCAGGGTAGGTTTCATTTTCAGGTCTCTGATTTAGTCCAAAGAGGAATCTTTTTTATTTTTATTTTTCATTCCAGTTTCTGTTATCTGCCATGCATATATTTCATTTGACATTTAAGTGCACAGTTCCTAAAAATGCTGACAAATAATCTCTGTTGCACATTTTGCTGGCTCTGTAGTCTCACTGTAAATGCTCTCTGTATGTTCCTGGGAAGTTGCATAATTGCAGTTGCTCTAGTTTACTGTGCAATATGCTCAGTGACTAATGGCCTGATCAAGACTTGAAAAATACATAAACAGTTCAACAGAAGCAATTGATTCACTGAGCGCTTTTCATCCCGACAAGGCTGAGCTAATGGGAATTAAAAAGACAGAGGTGTGCAGCAGCGTCTTTGATGCATTGACGTTACAGCATTCCCACAAATGCCCTGCAGTATTGTGCATTGATGGAGGATCTGTTTTCATATGCATGAGCCTGGAACGCCAAATGGTCGTCCTAATTGGCTCTGACTTGGGATTCTTTACTGTGGATATTACACGTGTTACAACTTTTTTCCTCTCCTCTAACTGGAGAGGCAGCCTGTCTCATGTGTCCCCTACAGTGCCACCTTAGCCCTGGTTTCTTAGGATAGAGTTACAGTGGTGACTGTGCAAGCGGGACTGCAGCGCTTACCTCCATGCATTTTGGACTAACACAGATTCTTGCTCTCTTGTCCTCAGGGGCACCTTTCCTTACAAAATGTCCAGCTGAGATGCACAGAGTTAAGAGACTTTTAACAGGGACTAAGTATACCCCCCCACAAAATCCCAGGTGTCTACTTGGGACACGGTCCAGTCGAGGAGGAGTAATAACAATCATCATTGTCGTGTCTCTTTCCCATTGAAATTTATTAGGTAGCCCCTAAATTCTACAACTCTTCCCCCACTCCATTTTTTTCTCATACAACATTTTGCCTGATAGATTGACCACCAATTTAATTTTTTAAATTTTTGATGACATCATTCAATCTCTAGAAGCTATCCTCTCATTTACGCAATATTTCAAACCATTCCTGAAGAAATAATTAATGATGGAATGCTGTGTTTTCTAAAATAATGAAATGGATTGTTTCCTTAGGCACAAGCAGGTTTGTTCACAAAGGGGCAACAAAAGGGTCCTTGCTTGCCCGCCTTTCTAGCTTTTTAAGGATTATATGGTTGACAGGTTCCTCATGTATAAAAGTGAATACCACCCATCCGGGTCATTTGTTTTACTTTAAAATTTAAGCTTTTGGGGCATAAGACAGTAACCAGTTTTCCATGCCTTCTGGGATCCCGTTGTCCCTCACTTCCTCTCTTGGTGACACCCCACCCCCAACCCCATGTTGGAACCACCCTGGGCCCCTCTTTTGTTGAAGGATCTGATGAATGTACTTCACATTGTGATGTTTGTATCTTAATTTGTTAATGCTTCCAGAGGAATGTATGTTTTAGAAAAAGAAGCTGTAAAGCACAATGGAGTAGGAGGGGATGTTTGGGGGCCGAGGGACCTTTTTGGGGCTCCTTAAAGCAGTAGATGTTAAGGCTGCCTGCAGCTCTACACTCTGACCCTCCACATAGGCCAGTGATAGGGTTGCTCTCACCAGAAAAGCCAGGTACAGAGCAGGGAAACAGAGCAGTTTCTTCCCACACTTATTTAAAATTTAAACATTTTGTTAGAGTTTTATTGTCTGTATTGGATGTGGGAGATCATGGGCAAAATACTCCAAAACAGTGGAACCCAAGGGAAAAAAGAGGCATACTGGGCTTTAAAATTTTTATGGCACTTATTTGCTTTAATTTTTTTAAATGGTAACCATATTAAGTATTAAGTATTTTTAAAGCAGTTATTTTTAAAGTGACTCTTAATTCTACTACTGTAGGAACTCAGGATGTGAGTGAGCTATAATTCCATTAACGACAACAACAATAAATTTATTAATATGCATTAAAGTTCAAAAAAGCTTAATATTACAACAGAATGAAGTAAAATCTGCTGGAAAGCACTAACACTTCATCTAATCACCTCATTTAATTCCAGGGATAAAATACTTATTGTAAGAGAGGAATGCATGGTTTGAATGTTCAGACGTCTATGTGTGGACCTGCAGTGAGTTCTTCCTGTCGTCTGACTTGGTGTGTGTGAAAGTCGCTGTAAAGAGTTTATACACAAAATCATGTTTGCAGTGTCTCATGAAAAGTTAAGGGAGTTTCCAAGTTAATTTGGATTGTATATCACTTTTTGCTTAATATTTAAATTTAACCTCCCCTAAAACTACTATTCTTTTCTCCCTCCCTCCCGCCTTCCTGGGCCTCCCTGCCTCTCTCCCTACTTCCGTACATCTCTGCCTTTGTTCCTTTCCTTTCCTCCATCCCTCCCTTCCTTTTGGTAGATTAACTTCCACAGGTGTTTGTGTGCATGTGTGAGTGTGTGTGTGTGGTAATTAAAATAGTCTTATATTCAAATCAGAAAATCATTAGCAAGCTGAATATTCGGATTTCTTAGAAAAAATAAATAATGAAACTGTTTCATAGAGGTCCACCTGAATTCTCCAGCCTGTGCCCCTATTCAGCTTTCTGTCTTCCATTTCCAATTATTAGCTGGAAAACTATACCAGCCAAAAGACAGCCAGCAAAGCACATTAAGCCATCTTTAGATAAGAAAGTAACATTTTGGCTTAGGACCCACCTTCTACTATCAGACAGAATGAAAAGGATAATGATGGGGAGAGTATATGGCATTGTTAGTAAGCTTTTGAAAATAAGATTTGCATAAATAACTGAAGATACTCAGGGGGTGGTTAAATCTTATGTGATATAAACATGTACACTATGTCAAATCAAAATAAATTAAACTAGATACCCAAGAAGCTGGCTTATGAAGAAGGTCCGTGAAGATCGTAAGAGCAATTTAAGCATTGGCATTGTACATAATTCATTTGCATCTCTGTCACAGAAGAATAACTTAAATGACATTTTTGCCATTGTGACATCACTCCCTCAACTTTCTTCCTGCCATTTCTGACTAGCAAAATTAAAATAATTCAGTCTCATGAAGAAGCCTTTTAAATGTTTGCCATTGTTAACATTGAGTGCCAAATGAAAGATGTATCCTAAGTTATTGCTAGAATTTGCAAACAAAAAACAGAAGCAAAGTGTTCTTTGGTTCAAGCAGCAGGTCTTTTTAGGCCAGGAGCCATGGATAAAAGTTGGAAGAAAAAAAATCATTTAAGTTCATCATGCACCTCTTTCAGGCAATTATTGAATTCTTTCAAATTTCACACTTTTAAAGTGCACTGTAAATATAGAATGTAGGGTGTGCTGATTGATGAACACAGAATGAATTAAGATTAGTAAAAGAAAATTATAAAGTTATATCTGCATTTCATCAATTGCCTTTTGCTTACATGCACAATTAGTCATCTGGTAAAAAAAAAAATGTAAGTGAACATATCAATGCTTAAAGGGAATTAATTATCTACTTGAAAAGACAAATGTCCATGTTTAATTTACCTGAGAGTAACCATCAACAAATTACTCTGAACACATCAGGCTCCACTGGTGTGAATGAAGCAGGATTCAGATAAAATGGGTAAAATAAACAGAATTTGCAGGAAAAATCCTAGTATACAGGTGTTTTTTTCTTTTCTTTTTTTTTTTTTTGTCTTTAGCTTTTTGTGGAAAAGCTACTAGAAACTACTTCATAACTAATGATGAGAGTATAGAGAGAAAATAAGCCGGGGGCCAAAAAATAATTTCATCTAAATATTACAGGTCAAACATGGTAGCATATTTGACTTTTAAAAATAACATGGCTAGCTTTATGTGCCTTCCTGTCCCTTATCTAAGAGGGATTTTCAAATAGCACTCATTCTGGGGAGGGGAATTTAAATATAGAAGGTTCCCTCCCCCCCGCGCACACATAATTAATACCTGTGTTCCAACTTGGAGCCCTCTGCCTGCCGAGTTCATTGCTCATCATCTGCCAGCACTCACCCACATTCCCCCAGATTCACACCATATTGTTTGTTTACGTGTTTGTCTCCTGGACTGGGGTTGGAAAGCTTCTCTAAGGACAAGGACAAACTCTTGTTCCTTTTTCTACTTTCCATGGTGCTTTGCTGACTGTGGCCACTCAGACATTATTCATTGATCTTTAAAAAAGTTGTTAGGTAGTAAGTGAAAATAAAATAAACTAGCAAAATAAGATAAAAAGCTCAGGTCTGAAATGTTACAAAATATTATAGCGTGTACAGTGAACACAGGAGAAAATAAACATGCTATTCCAGATCTCATGATGAAATAGAAGAAAATCAATTATTGATGCTGATGTAAAATTTCTCTTTGTCAGCTGAATGTTCAGAGTAAAGGCCAATTTTGTAGTGAAATCTGTTACAGAGATGTTTCCAACCCCAAAGAATCATACTGAAATTCTTGGGTCACTACGAGCAATCCACCAGAGAAAATATAACTTGTAAGTTGGGAATTACGGTAGGAAACCCAACTTTATGTTTTTTTTAATAGAAAAAAAAACAAACAAACTATTCTCCCATTGTACTGCTTTTCTCTCTTATAGCCCAGGCACACTCTTAGACACTCTCTGTTTATTATCCCACAATAGATGGAGAAGGCAAGGACCATATTTTATTCATACATATCTTCATTTGTGCCTAGCACAAAGTAGGCACTCAGCAAATGTTGAATGAAGTGAGAAGATGTTTCAATTTTCCTAATGGCTAAAAGGGAGTATAAATCCAGTGCTAAGACGGACAAGAGCGGGTTTCATATGCTAGTAATTGTCAGTTTGAAAATAAGGAGCTACTTTATACGTTATTTTTATATAAGTGTGTTGTGTACATGAGTAACTTTCAAAGTAAAAACTTAGAGTTATGGGATATTAAATCTGGCAGGGACTTACAACCTGTAACCCTGTCCATTTAAGAGCATTCCTCTGCTCTTCTCAGCTAGCCATATATAAGGGGTGAGTGTAGGTTAGGAAATACCCCTTTAAACATCTTAGCTTGTATATATTTCCATCACATTGTACACTCACCCACCCCTTGCTATTTTACTGCTATGGTGGTGTCAGCACTAGACTGATGAGGGTAGCTAGCAGGGTTAGAGAAACAGGCTCCCTGCTGTTACCTGTTTTGATGTTTTCATACATAATGCAGTACTTCTGAACTTGGTATTTTCACATATTGGGGTCAATGCAAAATGATGTCCAAGTTTTTTTTCCCTATCCCCACCCTGCCATCATCCCTGGCAGTGCCCTGCACCCCAATTTTAAAAAGCATTGTAAGGTTTATCTCCACCTCCCCATGAAAACCCCATTCCTGCTCCTTCCCTCCCCATGTGTGCTACTTGTCATGAACACTTGAATTTCAGATCTTCAAAACAAGTTGAAAATGTGTAACACCTTCCCAAAAGGTTAAAGAGAAAATGTGTGTATGTGGCTGTCAGAGCCGACTACCTTAAGGCCATTATCATTACATGATAGCCCCTTCTCGCTCGATGTAATTGTAAAATATCTGAATGAGGAAAAGGGAGTAGACTCCCTAATGAGTGTGGTAGACCTTGGTCCTTAGATCTTCAGTTATGCAATATAATTTTCAGACTGTATTGGAATATTGGAATATTGAGAGAAAATGTAAAATTTCTAAAGTCTTAGTATTAATTAATATGGCAGTGGTTGGTGGAGGATTAATCTACAAAGGTTGCAGCTCAATTAATCTGTTAAAAAGCCATGAGTTACTTCTAGTTACTAGGGATGTGTCTGCTAACATTCACAGAAGAACATTCTGTAAAATCACCACTCTGTAACTCAGACAGCCACCCCCTTCTAGAGACTTCACAGGGCTCCATTTGGCTGGAGCTTTTGATTAGACAAATTGTGATGTTTGAATTTAACTTCCAATCTTGGAAGCTGTGTTTCAAGATTTTAGTAAAAACAGGAGCTATGCTACCATTTACTTTTTTATTCTTTTGAGATTGAATTGGAAAGTTTGAGCAGACTTAAGAACTACATAAAATAGGATCCTTTCATGTCTTTAAGTCATTTTCTTAGAGATGGCGTGTTGAGGAAACGATCCGTTTCTCTAGCAGACTTATTTCTTATTCTAGGGCAGTGGCTGTGCGCCTGTGCCTGGTTCCAGAACATCTCTTCTGTTAGCCGGGTCAGGCTTTCAGCTGACCATCTGCAAATTTGGTCTACACTGTGTTCAACCTGATTGAAAGGATTTTTATTAATGATGTCTAGGTAATGTTGCAGACAGCTTTAGAAAATTCTTGGTAATAGTCAAGTAGCCGGCTTTGGCCTATTTAGCCTTTATAGCGGCAGAATGGATTGTGAGTTCATTGGCAGGGTTAGGTTGTGGCTCATTGTGGAAAGGCCATATTTCTGTTGCCTGTGGCTGGGAATCAGTGTAGTGGGGCCATTTAAAAAAAATCTGTGGTTGAGTTTTGACTTGGAGCTGCTTTAAAATGCCAAACAGACTAAATTCATGGGCACCTAGTTTGAATGAGACCAGATGCAATGTAACAGAATACTCATGTCTGAGGCTTCTCCCTTTATGGGAGAAACTTAGGGAGAGAGCAACATGCTGATTGCTAGGTAAACTGACATATGGCTTAGGCCAGTGGATCTCAGCCTGGGGCCATTCCCCCCACATCTCCCCACTCCCCCAACCCCCACAGAGGCTATTTGTCAATGTCTGGAGGCATTATAGGTTGTCACAACTGGGAGAGGGAGTTAATGCTACTGGCATGTAGTGGGTAGAGCCCAGGTGTGCACTAAGAGTCCTACAATGCACAGAACAGCCCCCACAACAAAAAAGAATTATATGGTCCAAAATGTCAGTAGTACTGGAGTTGAGAAACCCTGTAGTTTCCAAAGTGATAAACCAGTCTGTGTTGGCGGCCTGTGAAAAGGTGAGCTGCAAGTCTGAGTGGGAAGAGCAGGAGAAGGAGGTCATTGTTTGTACATTAACTCTCGGGGCTATGTTCCATATTTATCGAAATGAATATTTGGGATCCCATCTTTATGTGTCTTGGAAGACTGAAAATATGGGCCATGATCTTTGTGTTACAGGTGAACTGAGTATCTTTTGTCTTCACAGAACCTGTATTAGTTTCTTATTGCTGCTATAACAAACTACCACAAACTTGGGGGCTTAAAAGAACTCAAATTTATTCTCTTACAGTTCTGTGGGTCAGAAATCCAACACCGGTTTTGCCGTGCTAAAATCATTGTGTCTGCTGGGCTCCATTTCTTATGGGGACTCCAGGGGAAAATCCACATCATTGCCTTTTCCAATTCCTAGAGGCCACTAGTGCCCTCGGCTTGCGGCCCTCTTCCTCCATCTTTGTAGCCACCAACATCCTCTTTCCCATGATCACAGCTCCCTTTGACACTGTCATTGTGCCTCCTTTCTCCACTCTTTGCTTATGTTCTCCCTTTGGCTGAGTCACACCTGTGAAATCCTTTTTCTCAGGTTCTGGGCATTAGGATGTGGACATTTTTGGGCTGGAGGATTATTCTGCCTACCGTGGATGATGCCAGCATGTTTACCAGCACTACATTTCACTGACTTGAGCTAGATAGTACAGAAAAAAGAAGGGTAGTAAAAATGGTTTGAAATAATCCTGTTTTCAGTGTTTTAGAAGCAATTTTTCTTTTAGTTAATGTAGGGTGACACTGAAAACATTTGAAGGATGTTGAACGTAATTGTTAAAATTGGCAAAGATACGTTCCAATGAAAAGAGAAAACAAGGGGGAGGAAACTGCAGACAAAGTGTTCAAAAACTTGAATGTGCAGCTGGTTAGTATTCACTGGGGGGCAAGGGGAAGGCTTGCTGGAAATTCAGATTCCCGGGCCCTAAGAGCCTCAGTGGGGTAGGGCCCGGGGGTTTCATTTTTAATGAGCACTTTCCTTTGATGCATTCAACATAAAAGGTTCTTGGATCACACTTTGAGAAATAAAACAAATAACTTTTAAAATAAACATTTTAATAATTTAGTGTAAAATGGAACCATTGCATAATACTGATGTTAAAGGACAGAATAAATAAGAATATTTTGTTTTTGACAATCTTGTCATCCCAATTAAATTTTGGGGAAAGTGATTTATTTTTGGCATATCCAAATCCTTGTTGTATTAAGCCACACTCAAAATACGTAGTGGTTTTGAGCCTTGATTGTTCTTGTTAAGATTGTCATCTCTTCTGGGTGATTAATTATTGTGTTGATATAGATATGATTTTGGCTTACTAATGTTCAGCAGAAGCTAATGACTCTTGAAAATGTCAGTGACTCTCTGAGTCCTTTTAAAATCAGCTATAACCAGACTATCATTACAGGTTTGTTTGGAAGCTTAGAGGTAACATTGATGAATTTCTTAACACCTAGTAGTTACTCAGTAAATACTAACTCTAGGAACAAACTGATTAATTTGAATTTTTCCTGGGACTTTCATTTTAGGAATAGAAACTCAGAGTTCAGAATTCTTACCCACCTTTGCTATGGAATCTTCTGTGATACCCTCTCCTGCTTAAAACAGTTTCCTCTCTTGGCAGTCCACAGCTCTTCTCCTATTCTCTTACTTTATTGCAGAGTTGTGACATTTGTGTACTTGCTGTCCTCCCAGATGGACAGTTACCTTCCCGAGGGCATGATCCATATCAGATACTTTTTACTCCAGACAAATGACTGGCAGAATTTCTTTCCAAAGTACATATTCAGTAAGTGTGGTGGTGATTGATCTAATATTTAGACAATTAGATTATCTGCTTATAGTTTCTCAAATGTTGTTCCTCACTTGTTTAGAAATTTAAAACTTTGCAATGACTTTTATAAAATCAAATTGAAGATTTTTATGATGTCATATCAAAAACTAGCTAGGGTAAATCTGCCTGAGTGAGGATGGTTTATAATCTAGAGTATATGTTCCACATGTAGTGTCCAAATGAAATAGAACATCAAATTGTTGGTATGTGGTTGTGGTGAGCAGAAGCAGTTATTATACATTATTTGGTAAAATTCATATTCATATCTTGTCAGTTTACAGTGAACCAGAGATTAAAAATAACATTTGTTTCTGTTTTAGTAACTGCTTTAAAAAAATCCCAAATCATTTTATTTTCTTTAGCTTGACTTCTAGTAGTGTTTTTAATATGTGGCCTTTCAAGCAGTAATGAAGTGCATCAATGTAGCTTGGCAGTGAATAACAGGACATGCTTCTAGGATTATTTTTAAAGATTAAAAGTCATATTGAGTTTTTTTTGAAAAACTGACCCAAAAGACAGATGAGCCAAGTCAACTCAGAAGGAAATCTGTGAATGAAATGTTTGTTTTTGGCCCTTTGCATAATTCTCCACATGTATTTTCCCTGGCTCTCTTCTTTCTTGCCCATTGACAACAAAAGGGGAAAGTTAGTGGGATCTCTTAAGTATAATTTACCAATGTTTTTCCCATTCCCCCTTTCTCTTCAGTGAGAGTTTGAAGAGCATCCTATAGTCATCCATGGTTTTCAGTTCAGGGAATGGAGTCGTTGGATCTGTGTTTTCTGGAGGCATCTCTGGTGGCAGTCTGGAGAGTTGATTGGCGGGTCGTGAGAGCAGTCAGAAATCTAGGGGGTAAGGCAGGAGCAGTGGGTGAGAGTAGAGGGAGTAATGCTGGAGGGTGGAAAGGGAAGGATTCAAGTAGAATAACCAAGAATTAGAATTGATAGGACTGGGAGCCAGCTGACTTGTGGAATAAAGGGGAGCGCAGAGGTATTGATTCTGGTGTTTCCAGTTCGGGCAACTCAGTGATGTCAGGGTACCAGGAATAGGCTTCGTGGATCCATTAAAGCAATGGGACCCCAGAGTCTCTTATCATCCAGTATTGCTCCACTGCTTTCGGCGACCCTTTAGCTTACCCTTTCTTGGTTGGGGGTCTTAGCTTACGGCACCTTAAGCTTCCTGTGGGTGATCTGGGGTGTCAGGTACTCAGAAGTGAGAACAGGTGCATGTGGGCAGCGTGGATGTGAGGGCGGTGGAGGCAAAAGGGAAGTGTTGGTCTAGCATTGTCCCAGCGTATAATAGGAGACGCAGTCTTCAAGATGTTGCCAACCCAAGATTGCTCACTTCAGATTTTAAGAGCAAAGAGAGAAGTTTGGTGTTCAAACTGTCCCTAAGTCATAACAGTGATTCAGAGAACTTTCTTTTGTGGTGCAGCACACGGAGGGGTCCACCAAGATAGAAAAAGAGAACAATGCTTCATAAACTATAATTACTTCAATGTTGCCGTAAGTAAATATTTTAAATATACTAAAATGGCAACATCAGGAAATGTGACTAAAAAGTTAATGTGTGACACGCCCTTTTCCCCACCTTTGTGGTTGTTGAAAATTTCCACCAAGAATGACATATGCAAAGAAGGTTAAATCAGGTTGTTATGTGTCAGAGGAAGGCCGCAGTTTGCATGGTTCTACAAATCCAGGGTTGGAATTTACATGTGGGAATCCAACGTTTTAACTGAAGAGTTTGGCACAGTAATTAGATATGAGCCATCCCTGTGGCTTTCCTTTCTTAACTTTTGTACAGAATTTGGTGTGGTAAATAAAGCAGGTTTGCTCCTAACCATGTGTCTTGGAAACACTCAGCCTCCGATATTTTTGGTTTGTCTGAGAAAAAAGGGAATTTTCTAGGAGACTGAAATGCCTAATGAGTTTGTTATTATCACCTGATGTTAGATTGCACCATTTTATACGAAGTATGTAACATAATTTTTCAAAGAGTAATTACGACGCCAGTAGAACGAGCAGGCTTCCCCTGTATCTTCTCATCTGTGGGTCACAGACCTTATAATATTCATTAAAAAGCTCCATGTGAGTTTGTAGCATTCAGATTGAAAATATTTATTTTCATCCACCTCCATTTCTTCATTTACTAAAATTAGTATAATGAAAGTGCCCACTATCTGGGATGGTTGTAAGGCTTAAGGAGATAATGTAATTTGTGGGTTTAACACTCAAATGTTAACTATTATTAATATTATCGCATGTGTATATTAACACCCAAAGTAAACCAGTGTTGTTTAGTAGTTCTTTTTAGTTTTTAAATAGTGGTTTATAATTACATAGTTACTTCATTAACCGATTTCACAAAACGGTCTTTTTGAGTCTCTGTCAAGGTACGTAAGAAGTTTCTTGTCTTCAGTTAAAATAAAGCCTTACTAGATTATTAAAGCCTAGGCTAGAAGAAAGTATTTGCTAAAGAAGTCTAAAACATACGCCTTTTGTAGACTCTTACCTGGTAGAATCGAAGTAAGCAGATGTTTTCTTCATAGCTAACTCTGTTCTACTGTCCCCTCGTGGTTTACGTCATGGCCACGGGCAGCCTGGGTAAACAGCCTTTGTCCAGTTGAACCCAAAGGTTGCTGGAGAGCTAGAGCTGCCTAGACTTGTATAAGCCAACGGCAAGAAGGAAACTCAGTTCTGTGCTTTTACTTCTGGGAGGGATCTGTAGAACTTAGAAAGTCTGCTTAGTCAGCAGTTCTCACTCTGAGAAACCCCCAACACTTTTTGGGCAGGCAAGAGGTGGTCTGCAAGGTCAAAAGTATTTTTATCATAGTATTAAGACATTATTTACCTATTTCATTCCCATTGTCTCACAAGTGTGTAGTGGAGTTTTTCAGAGGCAAAATGATGTGTGCTGATGTATACTGAAGTGTGTCTTTATTTGGAGGATCTGCGTAACTCACTGGACTAGTATTATTTTCCAGATGACCTGTACTTGGTGTTAACAAAATCCATCCAAACTGCAAGAGAAACCAAGGAATTTTAAGATTACAAAGAGTTTATTGATATGTTTCAGATGCCAAATGGCCCTTTCCTTTAAGAAACTACCACTTGTCTAGTTTTGGTGTAATATGAAAGAATTTCCACAATTAATGGAGAATGAAGGCCACATTTTCTCCACAACGAATCCCAGCAAGTTGAATTTAGAGACACATTTGAGCTGTTTTCTATTAAGCCAGACATGAAAGAGATCTGCAAAAGTTTAAATCAGTGTCATTCTCCTCACTAACATTTTTGTTTTGAAAAATGTAGTAATTTTATGTATTGATTACATGCAGTGAATTTAATTATTATTTGTACTAGATGAATGGATCATATTTTTAAATTCTCATTTCTAATACAATAAGTATTGTTAAATATAGTCTTCCTAATTAAAAGCTCTTTGGGGCCCTCAATACATTGTAGGAAGGTAAAGAGGACCTGGGATGGAAAAGATAGAGACCCACTGGCTTAGCGTATTGTTTTTGAGGGTGCATTCTGGTCAACGCATGTCTACTGCTTGCTTATTTCTTTGGAAAAGTGTTCTGGTCAAATATATTTTGGGCCAAAATGAATATTCTCTTCTCTCCTAGAGATTTGCAATATATATTAATACATCAAAAGCCCTCAAAAATATTTCCCAAATTTATGTCAACCTTTTTAATCCTCCCTTTATTTTGAGCATAACATAATGTTCCACAATGGACTATAGCATCCCATGGAACATGCTGGCTAATGTGTATATATGCTACCCTCTCCCAATTTTTTAAAAACAGAAAGCAAGGTTTAACAGGTACTTTTTTCCAATCCATGCTTTATTTAGAGAATGGGCCATAAATGTTTACCAGCTAACCTCTTTTTTTAAAAAGAAATCCATTCATATTTCATCGTATATTATTTTGCTTATAATCTTCAAAACTGTCTCCAAACTCATATGCTTTAAAAACTCTGTTTTAGACATTTTTGTGTGTTAATGAGTAGCATCTGCTCCTTGTGTCATAAAACAAAGTGATCCCATCCCACACTAATTGCCCAAATTGCAGGTTAGGTCCTACAGCCTAGTTGTGGAGCTATTACTACTGTTTGGTATTTTTAAATGGCAAAAAATACCTTTAGTGATGCATCATATGCCTTTATAAAACACAGTCACTTTTTGCAACAGAAAGATTTATAAATGGCAGTGGATTTTGTTGTATTTTTTTAAATGTTTTTTTCCAGCCCTTTGGTTTCTATTGGTTGTGGGCATAATCCTAACAAGCAAAGCAAAAGCATTCTTCAGAGTAGATGAAGAACATGTTCCCAACGGCTGCTTGGTAGGCATTCCCTTCCTGCAAAGTAAAATGACAAAATAATCACTACCAGTTCCTTTCTGACAGCAATGCGATTCTCAATTTGTATTGAGGTAGAAGTGCAAAGATAATTTCTTTCGCTTTCTGTGGTTCCTGTGTCTGTGTCAGGCAAAGAGTGAGAAAGTCTTAATTTATTATGATAATTAAAGGGACAACAGTCATTGTATTTTATATAGTTCAAAAGCTTTCATTTTTGGGGGGGTATTTCCAGTTACTACTTAAAAACTAAATATTGTTTGACGGCTTAGTGGCTTTCTATTGCCAAATGAAAATCTATTTTCCTTTATCATTTTAAAAATTCAAGCAGAAATTACCGTGGCTGTTTTCTTCAATATCTTTTTTTTTTTTTTTTAACTATTGAGTGATTTTAAGGAGAGCTCTTTACATGTACAAAGGGGCATTCTGTATTACAGCATAGTTAAATCAGCCAGACTAACCAGACTGAGATGAAAGAACCAGTCTGAGTTTACTCTTCAGACAGCAAGAGGTCATCTTTTCATCTTCTTTGACAGTTGAATATAGATTGTGGTATATTCAGGATATCAAAAACAGAAGAATTGTAGAGCTGTATAGCAAGGTAGGAAGTTTGGTGAAGATGCACATGGGCCATCGTTTGTATAAATTGTATGATGTGAGCACTTCCTGAAGTGGAAAGCCAAATTTTAGGTATGCACATCTGAAGTAGAAGAAAAGGTTATTCTAGAGGGGTCTTGTCATGGAGTCTTTAAGAGCCTGAGTTTGACTCCCACCTCTACCACATATGTGTGGTAACTTTTCGTGACTCAGTTTCTCCAACTGTAAAAAAAAAGTCACATGCAATTCCTAGAAGAGTGCCTTGCACATTGTAACTGTATTGGTTATCTTTTGATGTGTGACAAGTTACCCCCAAAACTTGGTGGCTTAAAACAATAAGGATTATATCACAGTTTCTGTGAGTAGGAGTCAGGGAGCATCTTGGATGGGTGTCTCTGGCTTCAGGCCTTTTGTAAGGTGGCAGTCAAACTATCCTGATGGGCTAACTCGCTCACATGGAAGCTTGCAGACTGTGTGGGTCCCTCCCAGGATGGCCTCACAACCTGGCAGATGGCTTCCCTCACAGTGACTAATCCAGGAAAAAATGCAAGAGAGTACCCATGATGGAATCCACAGTCTTTTTGTAACCCAGTCTTGGCACTGATATCTCATTACCTTCGCTGCATCCTGTTGCTAGATGCCAGTCATGAAATTCAGTCTACACTCAAGGGCAGGGGACTAGACTAGGGCATGAATACCAAAGGTGGGGTCACTGGGGGCCTTCTTGGGGAACGCCTATGACAACTTATTGTTTAACTTGCATCTAGTATCCATGTGTCTGTGAATTCCAAACTTACAATTCCAACTATCTATTTGATATCTCACTAGGATGAGTAACAGGCATCTTAAACTTAACATGGAAAAATGGAGCTCCCTGATACCTACTTGTCCCATAGTCTTTTCCATCTTGGAATGAGAACTCCTTTTTTAGAGATGATAGTGTCAAAAACTTGGAGGCATACTTCTTAATGCTTTTCTTTCTCTTTACCACCTGTCAACTTGACTTTGAAAATAGATCCAGAATCTTAGCAGTTCTCACCACCTCTTCCCCCAATGTCACCACCTTTGCCCACGTTTTTTGCAAAAGCCTAATGGGCTCTTGTTTTCAACCTTGTCCAGGCTTTTCTTTACTCAACAGGCAAAATGATCCCCCCAAACATCAGGCAGGTTATTCTACTATTCCATTCAAAATTCTCTAGAGTCTTACCATTTTACTTAAGAGTAAAAAGCCAAAGTCTTTATAATGGCCTGCAAGGCCTTTCCTGAATATAAAATTATTTTTATGTATTTTGTGTAAAATGATGTATGTATGCAGCATAATAAATGATATATATATGGTGGCATAAATACAGATTTACATGTTTACATAATTTATTAAGAATTTATTTTCTGAATGGTATAAGATAGTGATCCCACTCTTTCCAAATGAGGAGCTAATTTTTCCAGCATTGTTTATTGACTAGGACACTCATTCCCCACTGAGGTGATAGTTTACCATGAATCTGTTTGTCTTTTCCTATATGACCAATGCCTACTTGTTTAATTTTAGAATAAAGAGATACCTAATGGATCATATAAAATAAATGATGTTTTTATAGATATTATTTGATATGATATACTCAAATACACATAAAACAACTTGAATTATAATTGTGAATTATGGAAAATATTTACTATGTCCCTTTATTTGATAGATAAAGAACTAATTCTTCTTAGTAGATTATGACTTACATTTATAGATGTAAAACTAAAATTAAGAAAAAGAAAATCTCATGATTCTTAGGCTACTGTTTCTGATTTATGTTGATATACTATACTTTGCTGCTGCTGCTGCTTATAACTGTTCAGAAAATTACCGCAGAAATAGTTATAAAATGTAAAAACCCTGTAAGTATATCATCTGGCATGAAGTTCATGTTTATATAGCAACTTTCAGTGTTCAGTCTTCTCTGTGAATGCTGTAGGCCTCTGGTGGTCTTGTCTACTTTCTGGACTTATGGTCTTATCTCTATTTATAACTTAAACTGGCAGACAAGAATGGGTAGGCAAGGGAGAGGGAACTCAAGCCAGTTTGTTTTGTTAGTTATGAGCAGCACTGCTGAAAAGTTTGGTGAAGAAGGGAAGTATATTGAAATTCTTGCTTAAAATGAGGTGTGTAGTATTTTCAGTGGTTATCTTTTGATAAAAAGTTGTCTCATTTTTGTAGAACTGTGTGTAATTGAGGGTCAGCTACAAATCACAAAATGAATCACTTCCAACGTCTTCACCTCTATATGCATAAGAGTGGAAAATCTTGTCACCTAGATGAGTCCTTTTTTTTTTCTCCCTCCTCTACAAATAGTGTAAGCCTTGATCCTCTGGGCATCAGACTTTGGCAGCCAGTGGAGGGCCCTGAGCTAATAATGGAGCCATTCTGCCTCTCCACTTGGTGACTAGAATGTAATCTGAAAATGAATTTCTTTAGGGCGAAAACAAGACAAAAGAAGAGAGAAAGAGTTTTCAATACTATGCAAAAGTATTGTGCTTCTGGTAAACTTTTCGAACCAACACCACATTCTATTCTATTCAATAATGTTATGTCTAGTAAGAGTCAATGGGCATAAGCGATTAAACCCAGTCTAGTCAAGGCACAGATTAACTTGCTGTGTGACCTTAAGAGGTCCGTCAACCTGTCTGGGCCAGCAGCGTTATTTGAAGAAGAATTTTGAACTAGATGACTGAGACCCTTCCTGTTCTAGAATACTAAGATAACTGGTAATATAAAAGAGAAATGCAGTTCTTTGTTTTCAGTAAAGCAAGATTGATATCCGCCAATAACTCGCGGTGGGCTTGCTTAAATCCTCCTCCTCTCTCCAAGTTCTGTTTTTACCAAAACTGTAAACTAAAGACAGTTTGTCATGCTTTGAACTTCCTGGCCTGTGTTGATTCTATCAATATGTTACTGTTACACATTTGAGTGGGAACTGAGTTATATTTCATGAGAAGTGCTCAGGCAACTAATAAAATCGTTACAACCCCACTTTCAGTGGGTATTGATAGCATCAAAGAATGAAAAAAGACTGCCATTTTCATGCAGTCCTTCTTCCAGCAAGACTGAAAAATATAATGGTCTCAGTCTCAACCCACTTGTTTAAACATTAACCAAAAGCAGCTTTCTCCTCCTTCTCAAAAGTTTTTAAGTGCCTACGTGAACTTAACCACAGGTAGAGACAACCCCCCAAAAGTCCTTTTAAAACATGTTAAATATTATATAAAGTAGAAGCTTCAGAAGTATTTCAAGGAATTGATTATTCTCACAGCAAACTAGTGAGGCATGAAAGCATATACCCTCTGTTCCAACTCAGTTATTTGATGATGAGATCTTTGGTGATTGCCTCCGGACCGTTGGAGATGCATACGGAGTTCAGAGTTACAAGTAGGAAGCAGTCCCGTAGTTAGAGAGTGAGTGACAGCCTTCCAAAGGGCTTTCAAAATAGATGAGGAAGAGCTCATAAAAGGCTAAAAAAAGGATGCAGACATCTTTGGAAGACCTTTTCCAGGCTCTCAAATGGCCATTGTCAAAAAAACAAGCAGTGGGGTGGATTTGACTATGCATCAGGGAAGCTAGAACAGCACCCAGTGACAAATGAGCGCTTTTAAGATCACAAGGCAGAAGAGAACTTTTCAGAGCGACCTTGTCACACACAGTTCTAATGTGTAGGCTTTCTCAGCTGCTCTGAGTGGGGGTAAAGAGACATGCAAATTTTAACCATTCGTTTCATAGTCAGTGTGTTAAGTAAATGCTGCTTTCCAACTTGGGTGGAGAAGTTCTTTCTCAGGATTTATCAAGAGTCAGAACGAAAACCCATCAGTTACTTGTTTGTAGTGCAAAATGGAAAATTTCTTCTCTCGTATACTTTATTTGTTTTGTCCAATCCCAGTAGAGCTTTATTTAAAAATATTTATAATAGTTCAGTTAGTCTCAGTTTAGTGGGCAGAATCAGATAGATTTTAATTTGAAATGAAACTTTCTCCACTTTCTGCTCTTGGTAAATTGCATTTCAATATCTTTTATTATTTAAACATAATGAGTCCTTTATTTATTTCAATTAGTTAACTTGAAATTTTGCAAGCACATTGCCACTGGTATGTATTATAACTTTCTAGATGCAGTATCTACCCAGAAGGTGCTTTGTTTCTTCCCCCTGCACCCCCCATCCAATATTCTAGGGTACCATATGTAGATCAGTTGTGCGATAGCTTCGTTCTGGTAATTACCATGCTTGTTTGAGGTTATAAAATATACATCTGACAAAAGCCAGGGATTTCCCCCTGAATATCAACTGACTGCTTAAAGTGACATTTTCATTCTGACTTGGTGTTTTGTTTTGTCTTACTGCAGCATATTGGAGCAAAATGAAAGAGTTTATTTTGAGGCCTCCAAAGTAGTGCTGCCACAGACCATGAGCAAGAGAGAACGCGTGGACTTCAGCCTGCAGGAATGGTCTTGAAACACAAGTGGTTTTGGGTAAGTCGTCCAAAGGACTTGGCATTCATTAGCCTTAAATTTCATCAGTCATCATTTGTCTGGTGCCCCGGGACATCTTATTCAAGTGCATGGCTATTGCTTGACAACCCGAGCAACAGGATGTTTGAGGAAACTTTGATCTAGTGATGGAGAGCAGGTAAATTTACTTAGTCGTGTTTGTGACTCACATGTACAGAATAACAGGATCTGAGTAAAATGCATTTGCCATTAGAAAAAGACAGAAAAGAGAAGAAAAAAAAAAAAAAAAACTCCCTAACAACTAAACACAAATGACAAACAAATTACATTTCTCCATACTTCATTTTAGCTGAGAGCATAAGGTATTCATCATACAAGAGGTAGCAGGTTCACTTTGATGGCAAGTTTGTGATCCTGGGGTGAAGTATTGGGATAGACAATGTTAAGAGGCTTTGGGAGTTTCCAAGTTCCGTTCAACATATGTGTACTGAGTACCTTTTCACTAAACATGGTGCCTTGAATGACAGTCTTGGTTTGGGGTGAAATTTAAATGTTCCAAACTGTAAGTAAACAATTCTAAACTACACACCAAAGTAATGTGAACTTCCAAGAAAGCGTTGTCAGCCTAGCTCATTGTATTTTTTGGAAACAGAGTCCTCAGATGGAAGTCCAGTTCTGCCCACCTATTTTGGTGACCTTGGACAACTTACTCTCTTGGAATGAGTCACTTTTAAAAATACAAGGATCACCACAGCCATATGCAAACTTAAAATTCAACAGTCTACTCTAGTGAAATTCATTAAATAATATACCCTTTGACTTTTGCTCAATGATTTATTGTGTGCCCCTGGCAAATCATCATTTGCAGAGGGGCTTATTAGATCAACCAATGTGGATGAAAGGGTCAGGCATCTCGGGGTCCCTTCTCCCTTTTGGCACCGATCTCACGAACCAGCCCTTTGGTCAAGCAGGCCTTGCACTGTCTGTGGTCAGTAATTTATTCCTTGTAGCACAGTGTTATATGAACATAACATTCAAATATATGAGATAGGCTTCTTTTGAATTATTGGCCTTTCTTTTTCAGTCAGGGATCTAACGTTTTCCTTCTGTGTTTGCTCTCTCTGTGTTATGGATTACCTGCCAGTCCTTGAACCTCATAGAGCCCCAGCCTTTTCTTTTTACATTGATCAGAATTTATTTTCCTTTCTTACTAAACATCCCTTTACTGAAGCAGAGCTGTGAATTACACTTCAAATGATGCTCAGATGTCACGCTTATTAGTAGTGGGCTGTTTGCCTCAGTGGTGCATTATTTGGGTTTCATAACAGCATTTTTTTTTCTCTTACAAATGTTAAATTATGAAGTGCAGGAAACCACATGAATGCGGCAGAATGAAAATGCAAACGGTGTTACCTGGAAATGCCAGTTTTATGATTCTCCTGGTGACACTCTCCTCCCTGCAATCACCGTATGAAGCCTCTCTAACTGTTCATTAGGGGCCTTCTCTCCCGTGTCTTCATCTTCATTATGCTGTATGGTGTAGTCACCTTGTCACGCTGAATCAGGGGCTCTCTCCTCTCCTCCTATCCAGGTTCTGCCTGACTGCTAAGCCTGCTCTCGTTCACAATGTCTTCCTTGAATGCTCAAGACTTCGCTGCCCATCTCTCTTTATGAACTCCTCTAACTTACGGAGCCAGCATCATAAAAGAATATATGGCTCTGCATTGCTTTATGGGTGGTTGCCATCACTCAATCTGGGTTGCAGCCTGCTTGAGGGCAGGAATCTGATCATAGCCCAGGGTTTCTCAAAAGTGGTCTAGCTCCAGGTTCTCCTGATCAGAATCACCTGGACGTATGTATTAAAGTTGCAGATTCAGCAATGGGTGGCTTGATGAGTCAGAATTGCTGGGGATGTTGAGCCCAAGAAACTCACCGACCACAGAAATCTTTTTTGCACACTGAGGTTTGCTTAACAACTGTCTGGGTCTACTTCTTCATCCTCCTCTTTGCCTCCTCACCCACAGCAGAGGGCCTAGGTCTCAGCACATCACAGGTGCCCAGGAAATATTTGCTTGTTGATCTGAGCAGCATCAAACCATGATGATTGCATTCATTCTTCAATTGCCTGGCCTTTCATTCAGGATGTGGAGTCAGCATATTCTCTGAACACTTAAAAACCTCATCTTGTCTAAATATGTAGTGTTCCCCCAGGTCTGAGGCACTGTTATGTCTCTTCCTCCTCAATGACCGACTCTGCCTGTCCTTAGTAATGGTGTGGCCCATGCCTAAAGCTGACAGAGCAGGACCAGCAGGAAAAGATACAGAGAGCTTGTCTGGAGCACCAAGGCAGGAGAAAGATTTGAGGATGGGAGCAGTGCAGTGGTAACCTAGAAGCACTACCCTTGGCTCCCAAAGCCACACCTGCTGCCCTTGGCAGTTTATTTTGAATGATATTTCTTTCAGCTGTTAGGGCTCACAGGTGGTCAGTTTTGGTGGCAGCAGAGCGGTTCCATTGCTGGAAGGAATCAAGTTAAGCTGCAGTGGATACACATCAAAGCACCCACGGTGGCAGCGGCAGATTCGGGATTTGATTCCGATGTGAGCAGGCTGCAGTGGCAACACCTGGCTTCCCCCTTCCCTCCCCCATCCCAGGGCAAGCCTGGCCTTGGATGATGCAAAACACATTTGCAGGGTGTTGTGGCTTCTGGTGCCTGAACGCTCTTGCTGGTGGACGCAGCCCTGGTAGTAGATATGACAGTTCAAGGAAGAAACCAAAGAGGAAAACTCACAGAAGCCTAGCCAGCCGGTAATGGGGCAAGCTGGAAGTTTATCAGCTGTTAAGGTAACCTAGACCAAATGCATTCGACATTTTTTTTTTTTTTGCAACTTTTTTGTTTTTATTGACCCTTGCTGCTTGACATTTTTACGTAGAGAAGTTGTGCCGATCCTGAGTTAAGTTTGTGGTAAAAAGGCACGTTTAGGCACAGTGACAGGAAAGCACCTTCTGGGTCAGCATCGAGTTTTGACAATAGGGGGTAACAGAAAGGTGTAGCCGGGTGGATTGGAAATGGGCTTTTTCTCATGTGCTCAGCTAAGGGAAGGGAAAAAAAAGCAGCATTAAGGGCACAAGAGGCTTTTTAGTATGTGCTTCATGGAGACCTGACTAGGTTTTCCTCTGCATAGCTTCTTCCGGTCGGGCAGGTGGGGAGAGGGCAGGTTTTGTGATGCAGGGGCAGGCGCACAGGCTATCAGCTGTGGAAGAGAAAGGTGCAGTTGTTGGTATAAGTATCTTTGAGGCTTTGTTACAGGCTTTAAGGTGGAGGAATAATGAGGGACAACATTAAATAAAGTAGAAAGCACATCATTTTAGCAAAATACCAGATGCTGGCATTGCTTTTCTGGAAGTCTTTAGCTGTGCATGGAATATTTCCTTAGAAGTAGCCGTCTGTAGGTGGCAAAGACAAAAATTGGTTCTAAGAGAGCATTTATCTGGTTAGAAACGGTGTCACTTGTACTGTTTGCCATGAGGCATCCTTGAGAACTGCAGGGTGTTCAAATGGTCACCTAAATCAGAGGCACTGCTTTCGGAAGGCAGGTATCATGAGGAAAGAGCCAGTCCTGTGTCTTCCCTGAAGACCATCATTAGAAAGCTCTTTAAAGTGCTTTCTAGCTTAGAGGAGTCAGATACTGATCACGTAACTAAGCCTATGTTCCGTAAAGCTGTACCAAGCCTGCCTTCTGTGAAATGCGTTGTAACACGCTCTTCTTGCTGATGCTATCATGGGCTAATAATTGCATCAGTCCTTCAGAGGAGCCGTGTGGTTTGGCATAACTGTGAGTAAAACCACACTGGTTCAGGAAATGCAGTGCATTGTCTTATAACAGGCATCATCAAAACAGATGTTGATTTACTTGGAAGGCACCTTTCCTTGGTGACAACTTGAGAAGCTTTGAAGGGAGGTGATTGCTGTGCATCAAAGTAAGTTAGAATTACGCTGCCACATTTGTACACTGAGTGAAAACTGAAAGGAACTCACCAGTGTTGGTTACCGAACATGCTCTCCCCTAAGACATCATTACATCATTGCATTATTATCAGCTCTACTCCAATGACTAACCTTGCTCTCTCCTTCTCTTCTGAGATAAGATCATTGGCTTCCAACCTCCTCCCAGATGGCTTCGGTTGCATATTGTATAGGTGCCTCCAGCCTGAGGCTAAACCTATCCTGTCTCCCTTTACAGGTTCCTCATGTAAGAGAAACAGGATCAGCCGGACACCTTCTTCTCTTCCTATGTAGTTCATCCCTTCACCACATGCTGTAGTTTTACCTGTTAAATACTTTATTCTGTTCGCTCTTCTTCCACCCTGTTGCCCTTGTCTGTTTCAGCCCTTTAGATCACTTGCCTAGACTACTGCAGCCACTTCCAAAAGAAGCTGCTTTCCAGTGGAAGTCTTTCCTTCCAGTGTTCCATTCATCCTACTATGTTGAGAATTATTTCCTAAAGAAAGGGTATGGTTGAATTATTACCATTCCTGAAAGACCTTCATAGCATGAGGAGGTATGGAAAAGTATTTCTACTACAGTGCTGATTATAAAACTCATACCTCAAAATTATATACATACAATTGAGTACAAAGTGACCATGAAAATATATGCCTGTCAACAATGACTGAAAGTAAATAAAGCAAAAATGAAGATGTTTGTAGTGTTTAGTACTTTAAAAAATAATAATGCTCCATTGGTATTTTCCATAATAATGAATGAATAAGATGAAGTGAAAGGAAAAATTGAAAGGATTTTGTTTGATTTCCCTTCCCTACAAGGTCAAATATGATCTTTATTGGATGACATTCAAGACCCTAGGAATTCATTATCAAATTACCATTTAAATCTCATTTCCCATCCCTCTCATTTCTCCACACAATCTGTCCTTTCTTTCTGAACATACTATGTGTTTTAATAACCATGCCTTTCTTTGTGTTGATTCTTTTGCATGAAATTTTGTTTCTCTATGAAGTGACTTCCTCATTCATTGAGGCCTAAAGGAAATGTCACTTCTCCCTGTGTTAGCACTATATATTGATATTTTTTGTTTATGTATTTTTATGGATGATTCATGGGGGTGGAGACTGGTTTATTTTAAAGCATATGTTATAAGTATTAATCCTGTTTCTGCACATACTATAGCTTAATAAATATTTATGGATGTTAATAAGAAAAGAAAGAACTCATTTAAAAATAAACAGGTAATTCAGATAAGATTTAAATTTTTTAGATAAGCTTAGTGCTAATTACTATGTTGTAAAAATTGCAAAAAGTAGATGTGTTTTGATTAAGCAGTTTTTTACAAAAATAGTTGGATTCAGCATCAGGCTATTTCATGTAAACTTCAAGAGTGATTCCTTAGCTTTTGGAAATTCTGTCAGGTAGAATCACTTTAGCTTCTCAGTAGTCATATTTGTGAAGTTACTTAAAATTGCATTTTAAACGTTTTTTTTTTTTTTTGTCATGAAAAATCATATCAGCCAAATCAGAAATCCAAAGAACCAATATATCCAATGCTGGCAACATAATATGAATATGTGGCATTTTTTCTTAAGGAAATTTAAAAAGTCAAGACTGGATAACATTAAAGGATTGATGTAACATTTTCAATTCTGAAAGGCTATTCTACTCTAGAAATATACTTGCTACTATTTTTTTCATTTCTAAGAATTCTATTTAGTTAAAATAGCAAAGAAGAAAAATATCTTGGCTTCAATAAAATGAAAAGTCATCTCTAAAATTAATTTGGCATCCTCAAAAGTTCCTTTTCAAAGGGAGGAATAGGGTGTTTTTTAATATCACATGATAAGAATGCCACTAAAAATAAAATCATTTTCATTTGTGAGCTAGGAATTCAGAATGGGATTTTATGGTGATCAATGAATGTGTGAGGCATGTTAGCATTTTTTAGACAATATTTTGACATTAATTGAATATCGTGACATTATCATATATTATATCATTTAATATATCACTCAGTGTAACTGAAAGGAACTCACCAGTGTTGGTTACCGAACATGCTCTCCCCTAAGACATCATTACATCATTGCATTATTATCAGCTCTACTCCAATGACTAACCTTGCTCTCTCCTTCTCTTCTGAGATAAGATCATTGGCTTCCAACCTCCTCCCAGATCTTAATATATCTTATGTATTCTATATGTATATTTTCCCATTAATGTTTTAGTTAGAATAAGTTGGAATAGAGAATTTCAATTTGAGATTTACCAATTTTTTTGCATGATATTCTTACCCAACCTTCAGTTTTCTTGCCTATAAAATTAAGATAAAAGTTGAATCTTTGTTAGATTAGTGAATTAACAAATTGGCCAGTCAACAACATGTATTGATTGATTACTGTCTTGGAAACATTACATACCACCTCACTTTTTAACATTTCATATAAGTTGGTCTTTGTTTTACACAGTGAAGAACCTTTGTTGAATTTCTTATTTTTCTGTCCTGTGTGTTGCATTCATTTAAAAGCCCGACCCTTTGGCTCTTTAGAAGATCCGATAAGAACTCTACCATGGCTCAGGTGAATAAGTGCAGATTCGTGGTTCACCTTTAGTTATTCTCTATTGCACCATCTATGGGGCTGCAAACTTTTCTGGTTACTGTTGAAGTTCATTTACCAGGAGATACCAGCTGTTGAATTGCTCTTTTGTGAGAGCCAGCACCTGAAAGCATCCTAAATACCTAGTGACAAAAACCCAAGCAGGCAATAGACTGCTGCCGTTGTTTTCATTACAGCTTCAGGTACTTCTCCATGTAGTAGATGCTTATCTTCAACTGCTCTCTGCAGATCACGAATATGGGTCCGTGTAGTGATATTGTGGCTGTAGCCTAGCTAAGGTTGTCTAGCATTGGTTAGCACAAGCAGAAGTGTCTGTAAGCATAGGAACCTCAATCAGGAAGGCTGCAAAGGAGAAGACAACTCTTCATAAGACTTGAAGGATCTCAATTCAGAACTGAATACCTTGGTGAATTTCAAAGTTTTAAAAATCCAGCTCTGAGAAAACTGATTACAGTTGTCATAGATTTTTTAGTAGTATATAATAAATTGCTACATAATGCTTTTGGGAAACATTATAATGCCGTGTTTAAGAACATAGGTTCTTGAGGCAAACTTCCTGGGGTGGAATACAAATCTTCCACTTAATAGTATCTGACACTTCATAGTTTTGCAATAATGAGGAGGTTACTTAACCTCTTTGGGTCTCAATTTATCCACCGATGAAATGGGAAAAATGAAATAGCATATATCAGAGTTGTAAAAACTAAGTGAGTTAATGCATGTAAAGCTTTTAAAGAAATATTAGCTGTTCTTATCTTGTCACTTTCATGGTAATCACTTAGACAGTTACTCAGTCATAATAAAAATGTTCCAGCCTTTACTTTATTCTTAGTGGCTTCCTTCTAACTGAATTTATGATTTTATACTCAGGGAAGGTTAAACATGTGAGTGAACTCAACTAGGGAAGGTGAGGAAATGCTGTGGGAACACAGAGGAGTGAGATGTTTGTCTGGTTAGTGAGTGGGAGGACATGGAGGAGGTATTTTGAGCTAGACCGAAAGCGAGTGAGATGGAGTAATGGGCGATGGGGAGAAAAGACAAGTCGATTTACTACTAATAATAATGATAATAATTAATATGAACTGTTAATTGAGTAGCTACCTTCACCAGATTCTGTGATTGGTGTTTGACATAAATTAGCTCTGATCACAACTCCCCGTAATAGGTGATAGTTAGTCCCATTTTACAGATGAAAACAATTGAACTAATCCCATACTAAGGGTTGGAAGTTTTTCTTAAGAGGTGGAGAGCCATTGAAGGTTTTAGGATGGGAGAGGTCATGATCAGACTTAGCAGCAATTTACTTACCTCTCTGTTAGACTCTGAGTTCCCTGCAATTAAAGACATGCCTTACACCTGCTATGTTCCCCCAGGGGAGCAGCACTGGACCGTCAGCATAGTCGATACTCCATAAATACAGGTAGAGTCTATTTTAAAAGCTTCCTTCAACATGACTTGGGAGATACTTTTTGTACAGTTTTCTTTTTAAAGAGGAAACTAGTTAATTCATCTAATAATAGTCAAACGAATTCCTTTGTGCCTGTACAGGTTTCATCTCATCTGATCTCACACACACAAACAAAATTTAAAGTTGAAGAGTATGACTTTTACATTCATATTATATGTTATTATAATGGATGAGGTTATTGGTACTGAAGAATATTACACAGTTTGTAGAAGTAAAGCTAGGAGTCAAACCTTGGACTCCCTGACCCCCTAAGTCTTATCGAACTATCCAACCACTTCTGATTTACAGTCTCCGGTAGGGTGGTTCTTTTCCACTGGTTTAAGACCACTTTACTAGCACTCTTGCTTTCAGAGAAACTAAAGCCCCACGAGGACCTAATCTACTTTGTAGAGGTTGATGGGAAAAAAATAATTTCCAACTATCCTCACAATGAGCATCCTTCTAAATGACACTGCTGGCAGGTGGCCATTTCTAGGAGCCCATCAAATTATTCACTTACAAGAGCACAATGAACTTGCTCTTTGCAGTAAAATAGAGTTTGGGAGTGAGTATATTGCAAGAATCCTAGATAGTTAAGGTAAGCACTTTGCTTCTCCCACCTGACTGATACCAAATTTATTATACTAAAAAACACTTAGCAACAGGCAGAGCATTTTTGCTTCCAAGGGCTGCGTGGAATTTGGAATGACATATAGTGAAAGGGGAAGTTCATTTCCAACTCTCAAAGGTCATGACCAGTAAACCTAGAAGCACATGTTATGTAAATTCAACCCAAATCTGTATTGATTAACTTGACAGATTTTGGAGTGGTTATCTGCTCTATGATATTGACCTGCAGCAAGATTCTCCAAAATATTAAATCTGTTTATTGCATTTTAATCAGAACACGTGACTATTCGGCACCTGTGCTGCTGCCGATTTTCAGAGACTTAGCTCCCCTGCAGCCATATCCACTCTGTAGGAATGGACTTGGTTTTCTCTACTCCCCTGGGGAGTGTCCACATCAGTCTCACCCCTGCCCATACCCAGTACTTCCCCGGGAGAGGCAATGAGCCAGCGGTACTCTGTCTTGAGGATCCGGCCATCAGTCCATCATCCCACTTTGAAAATGTCCTTACCATGATTTTTAAATATATATCTATATTTAATTGTGATAAATATATATAATGCACAATTTACCACTTTAACTATTTTTAAGTGTCTAGCTCTGTTGGCATTAAGTACATTCACAATATTGTGCAACTATTACCACTGTCCTTTCCCAGAGCTTTTTCATATTCCCGAACAGAAACTCTGTACCCGCTAACCACTCATACCTCATTCCTCCCTCTCCCCAGCTCCTGGTAATCTCTACTCTACTTTCTAACTCTGAGTTTGCCTTTTGTGGCTTAGCACATATACCCGAAATCCTACAATATTTGTCCTTTTGTGTCTGGTCCTTGATTTTAACAGTGTTTCAGGTATACCATTTTCTTTTTTTTTTTTTTTTTGCTGTGTGAATGTAAAGCATTTATTTTTAATACTTCATTGTATCAGTATCATCAGTAAGATTTAATATGCATTCTAATTGAAGAAATTAGGTTCTGTAAGGATATGGGTAAATAGAAGATAGAGAAAGTTGTCCTCATAATAACTGAAGAAAGTAACACTTGTAAGACAAACCCAACTCCTGGTGGGTACTTTCACATTCCTCCTTGGAGCCAATTCGCCTGCATGTCGGTTTTAGCTTGTATTTGGCCTGAATTCCTGCAGAATGTCTGCAAGCAGGCTTGCATTTCTGTAATGCCTCCTGGGAGAGTTGAGAAATTTTTAGATACCGTCTTCTGACTGACTTGTGTTTTACTCTTTTTGGGGTTGATTTTTAAATGAATCATTCTGTCTACCTGCCTCTGTCCAACAACAGGCAGAAACATGATGTCTGCTGTTGGAAAATGAGTGAATCATAGCTCTCCACTTGTGGTGATCCCACGCAAAGCAGAAGTATTCCTTTCTGCACAGAAGCAGAAGCATTGTGATTTTAACTGCAGCAATGGAACTGTAGTAGAGGTGAACACGTCTTCTATTTACATCTTTAATGAGCCACAGTTAAAAGCAGTGAGTTGGTGTGTCACACTGAATGTTATTTTCAGATTTCTATTCCAGCAGTTGCTGCTGCTGGTCTAAGCTGCACTTCACTGGCACCCTGGAGATCCAAGAGCCTTAGGAAAGAAAACCCAGAAGGGTCCAATCTACTTCCTGAAAGTTAATGGGACAGGAATGACTTTCTGCTGTGCTAAGGCAGAGATTTGCCTCAAATCCCAGAAGCCTGTGACTCTCGAATCTACTTTCACGGTCCATCCTTTTCTTTTGGCAGAAGGCTCCATGGATTGATTTAAAGTTGAGGTGCTTAGAGCTCTTTTCTCTCTTCTCCTTTTCTCTTCCCATAATTGAGATGAACTGGAGTGCTTTCCTGCGTTGGATTCCTGGTGAGGGGCAGAGGCAGAACGTTGTGTGTTGTTCATGTCCCTTTCCCCAACTTTGACGGAATCCGGACCTGAGCTCATTGATTTCGGGGGCACTGTCCCTCCCCACCTCACCCACAGTTAATTATAACCACTGAGTACGCTTACATTGTGACACAGGTAGGGTGTCGCTGTCTAATAAATTACTGTGGTCGACGGGTTTTCCTGACCAGGTAATAAAGCCGTATACTGGAATAGCTCATCTAAGACATAATGCGTAAACATTTATGTTTAGTCATCTGAATTTGGCAGAACAGTGTACGACAGTATTTATGAAATATATACTCAGTGTTGAAGAGGGCTGTAGGGAAATATATAGATTTTATCCCTTTACAGGTGTCCCCACCTCATGGTGCATGTGTACACAAGTGTGGATTATGGACCAGGCACACTTCTCTTAGAGTTGGTGACAGCTTCAAAGCCTCTCATGCACAGGCGCCTCCAAAGGCCTGGTATCTGATTTTATGTTGATAATTTTGTGAACTCAGGCTCACTGGACTGGATTCACCCCTTGATAGGAATACCTGTGCATATGTTAATTAACTATAGTCGATTCTCCTTCATAGTAGTATGTAAAATTCCCCCAAATCTGCCAGCCCATAAAATAGGAAAAGTAAGGGGCTGTGCAGAGCCTTTAGTATCTTCACGAGTTGTTTCTAAGGAAGTTTATGTCTTGGACATTTAGCAAATAATGATATGTTTAACTGATAGTTACTATGTCCTAAATTTCCCAAACTGATGACTAACAGTTATGATTCATGTGTTCCTGGAACCCCCTTCCCCATATGGCCATGGGCCTGGAGTGCTGAATAGTATAACAGAGATTCTTAGGGTTTGAGTCAAACTGAAGTATCTAGCTTCTTATCTTGTTCTCATGCCACCTAAAGATAATATTTAATGGCTATTTTGTGAAACACTTTTTCCTAGCTTGACTTGGTTATTTGAAGGTATTGTAAATAATTTTCCCTGCCAAGAACTCACTTGTTACAGGTAACTTTGATTTGAGAAATGGATGTTGGTTTCTAGTGTTCTAAATTAACTTCTTTCCTCCTTTTCCAAAGAGTCCTTTTATTATTCCCAGCCTGTTGTTAGGTGTAAAGGCTAATTTAGATTATTATTTTTTAAATGCACCTGGTATGGTATGGTGTTCAAGCTATGACATTTCCTGTTGAAATAGCACTGCTATGGCCTGACAGGAGAAGACCCCAAGACAATATAACCCACTTAAAAAAGGAATAAACTATTTGTTAAAAAAAAAAGTTTTAAAAGAATTCATGATATTAATTAGCCATTTAAATTTCTTATTAAAAAATCTTACGGAGGTGTGATGTCAGAGACGATTAAGGGTGAATGACGGTTGGTGCGAGCAGAAGGTCCCTCTGCACGATGCAGAGCAGAGTAACCACAGATTAGGAAACAGCCCAATGTAATTTGTCCTGCCTGAAACAAGGAAGTCTGTTCCAATGGCCTGTTTGACAGCAAAACTCGTCTTGATGACTTAGCAGCCACAGTGAAGGGCTGGGAGGGGCAGAATCCAGCAGGCAGGATCATGTGGTTAGAAACTGGATTGCCTGGGAGGAGGAGGGTGGTCATACAATCTAGGTTTCAGTTCCTGGTATTCCCCTAATTTGGTGACCTTTGGAAAGTTCCTAACCTTTCTGGAGTAGTTTCCTACTCCTCTATAACAGAAAGGAAGGAGCCTGGATAACCCTTGGGACATTCTATATCCAAGGATTAACAGATACCAGCCTTACACGAAATGAAAATGGTAAGAGTAGAAGTGGGCCAGGTGGAAGGGAGGCAGCTATGCACATGGTGGTCTAGAAGACAAGTTGGAAATACCCCCAGTGTGGATTCAGTTGTATGCCTCTCTCCATATGCAGGTGACTTATACGGGGAGAACTGAGCACTGCCTGTGAGGTTCATGTTGAGCTCTGGGGTGACTAACTTGCACCTGGAAAACCCCTTTCAAGGAACTATATATACTTCCCTGGCGCGGCCTGTGCTTCTTGACCGCCCCCCAGCACGGAAGGCTCAGCTTTGTCTTTGCGCTCAGTGCTGTGCTCCTTCGTGGCCTCGTCACCCCATACCTTCTCACCGATGCTTCTAGGCCACAGTAGATTTTCTTTATTGTTCTGAAGCACTGTTGAAATTCATTTCTCTGCAGAATCAGACATATTTATTTATCTTGCCAGTGTCCTACTTAAAGAATCAGAGACTTTTGTGTATGTTTTCGCCAGAACTGACCCATGTAACGGAGCTGTGAGCAGCAGGGGAGGTTGAGTCTGAAATACCTGGAGCCCTTGCCAGTTTGCTGCTTAGTTGCTCAGTTAACACTGATGGAACTGCTGTTACTTTAGTTTTGGGGCACTGTGCAAGGACAGCTCCCTCTCTCAAGAGCTTAGTAAGAGATTAAAATTTGGGCAAGAACTGGAAGCAAACTGGGGCAACCTGGATTTGTGGGTGCTTAGGAAAAAGAGATGACATGCGTAGTAGGTCATATTTGTTTCAAGGGTTTTTTCCTCCAAAACTGGAAAAGGAAAAAGAAAATATTGGGAGGGATTTCCCCAGGTTTGTCAATGGCTGGTTTGTTTGTCTAATTAATTAACTAATTACTTTGTTTATAATCCTCCTTGTTTGGAAAAGATTTATGGCAGTGCCTTAAATCTCTAAATCTGTCAAACAAGAAAGCCTTATGAAGTAACAAAGTTAGCAAGCTATATGGGCCTCTTTCTAAATGTTTCTTTATAACAAGATGGCTATATAATCAATAAGAGATTCTAAAAATGAGTAATTAATGTAGTTAACACTTCTCATTTATTTTCCACTTTAAAAAAATATGTTTTTCCTTTTAACTGCAGATTGTATAGCAATTTCACATGTTCTAGTTTCTGTAGAGATTGGTGGTTGTGAAACTCTAGCACTGACATGGTAACTCATGTTTTTTGTTTTTCTTAGAGCCCCTCCTACTTTCTGAAAAGCTTTGGAGCTCTGTGAACACACCAGTGGGATCACCTCTGAGTGTGGGACTGTTACTGCCTCCCCAGGCCCTCACTACCTGTTCTTGCTCTGCTTGTTGCATGGCTCCCAGAAAGCTTAAGTGGTTTTGGTCATTCACAAAAAATCTTGCCTATAGGAATTTGAATCTGAACTTTGAACAGCAAAGACCAGTATATTCCTTTTTCCCATCAATCTCACGATAATCATACTGTTACCTAGCGTTTACCTCCTATCTCAGTCTACCCAGCTCTTGTGCATGTTGCCACATGAAATCCTCATAGCTCCGTGTGGTGGCGTTGACAGATGAGCAGACTTTGCAGGGTCATCCTCACGGGCTGACTAGATTGACTCAGTGCCTCTCCCACCGTCCAGCCGGTGGAATATGGGCCAGTGGCTGGGGTTTTGGGGGGTGGGGGCAGCGAGGGAAAGAACAGTGAATGGGGGAAAGAGGCAGTGCACACAATCTGCTCCTTGTCCATAAACAGAGTGGCAAGAAAGGGACCTCACCCCGTGTCAGGCACGTCATTAGGAGCCTCATCTGTAACCTTCCATTTCAATCTCACAACAACCCCGAGAGCTGAGTGTTGTTGCTTTTTATTTTACACATGATGCAAGACAAAGGTTAAGTGATAAGATTAATGGCTACCATGTCATAGAACATAGAAGGATTCTAAACCAGCTCTGTCTGACATTATATACACGCTATTTCCAAGCATGGGTGGGTTATTTTTGAGCTTTTCTTCTCTTCCTTTTTCCTGAATGGATGTGTAGGGTAAATAAGTAGAGATATCTGAAGTAAAGCTGTTATCACTTAGCCATTTTAATGAAGGTGTGAGGCTACAACAAGAGTTCTACAGTCACCTTGGGATTTCAGACACTGGTTTTAATAACTGAGAACTAAAGCAGGCAGAGTCCTGTGGAAATGTGGATCATGAAACCAGAAGTCTGAATGAGGATTGGTGAAGAGGTGTCCAGTCAACTCAGAGATTGCTGTAATGTCCAGGCGGCTATATGTGGGACAGATGAAGGATTGTGATGATTTAGCTTTGGAGCAATAATGGGATTTTGACTTGTGGCACCCATCTGATTTTAATGCTTTGCATCGTAACAAGAACTGACCAGAGTGCGGCACCAATATCCAAGGGTCTCAGGTAGCAAATATGGGTGCCATTGAGTGGGAGCAGATAGTGAGCTTTACTAATGGGGTGATCAGACTTGCCCATCCAGAAGGATTTCTACTTGTGAGGTTACTGTACACCCTCTGGAGCATTATGGTCATGCCAATGCTATTGTTCAGACCACTGGTATTGACAACAATGGGAAGAAGCATGGGCTTGGGCTCAGAGAGACAAGAATTCAAATCCAGCCCCCATCATTTGTGAACCTTGAGGCCCTGGGCAAGTGGCTCCACGCCACCATTCTCTGAATGATAAATGGCGATAATTGTGCCTCATAGGACTGCTGCACATCAGTCAGCACAGTTCCTGGCACAAAGAAGGGCCTAATTGTTGTCATTCTTACCTGAGAGCAGCTAAGAGCATAGGTGGTCTTTCTTATTGTGATTGTGAAAGCTATGGTATACCAATGAAAGGGTCCCTCAATTTAGTGAGAGAAATCCTTGAAATTTCTGCTACAGCAAAAATGCAAATTATTACTAGATACATTTCTGGCAGACATATAAGCCACTTACATAATGAAAACTCTTTAATATTATTTCTGTTAATTGCCACACTTCTAAGTATTAGCCTGACCATTTTGAATCATTCTCTCTATGAAGAGATTTCATTACTGTCATGTCTTCTTAATTTCTTCTGACAAGTATCATGATCTTTTTACTTCATGTTGTAGTGTTCATGATTTTATGAACTCTTCAAATGTTAGTTTACCACCTAAGGAGCTCACTTTTAATAATGCTCTGGTAAGCATGAACTTGGAGAACTAGGTTCTCTATACCTTTATGCACCTGTATCATCATTAACAATGAAGGGATTGCTTCTATTAACATTTCCTGAACGGATTCCCTGCTTCTCACCCTACTGAGCACTTCAGCATATGTTTGTCCACCCACCTGACCCACACCATCATCCACCACTCAGGCCCTTGGATTTCTTTATCCGTATGTGAGGTATGTTGTTAAGTGATAGAACTGATTCTGCAAATTGGCCTCACAGCTTTAACTTCACAACAATATAGCTGTGTCCCCCGTTAGGAGGAGCTCTTCTTAAGGGCATATATGGTTTTCTCCAGATTGCTCCTGACCCCTACCAAGAGAGTCACAAAATACAGAGGTGCTCAGTGCCTGCTGAGTGACTTAATAAGAGAGGAAATGAGGAAATACCTGTGGTTGGAAGGAGGTTGCCCTAGTAGGAGGGTCTTTTTCCAAGACCACTATGATGCTAAGGGTCTATCAGTGTGGACATGACTTCTGTGACAGGAGAAACATGGCAGGCACTCTCTCAGGAAGCAGCTTCATCTTAACTTCTATAATATCTAATAAATGGTCAAGGTTTTTTTAATTGCCCTGTCTTCTAGGGTGTTATATATAAACGCTCTAAGCAGGAAACATTGATAAACTTTAAAAAATTGTTATTATTTTAAAGAAAATACTGTTTTGTTTATCTTTGAAATATGATTTTATGAATTTTAGTACTCTTGTTGCAATAAGAGAAACTCATCAGAAGCAGCTTCAAAGAAGTGGGAATTTTGATAAGGACATGAGGTGGTCTGTTGGATTTTTGGAACGGGTGGCAGCTGGGCCTTAGTGCTGAATAATAAAACAAATAACGGTAAAACCAACAATCCACAGTATATCTGGGGGTCACGTCATATGAACAAGACTGTTCCCACCTTGTGGATAAGGCACTTTCCAGAAAAACAGATGCTAAACAGACCATCCAGTATGTGTCTCTACAGAGGCTGTACCAAAGGCATGTGATTCCTTGTCTTGTGCTGCTGTTGAAGAGTTTGTAATCATTAGTGCTAATATTACTAGAGGAAGAAGTTAATGAAGATGTCTGTTGTTCTGCTGTGGTAGTTTCTGTTTGCAGGGCTCATTAATATCTTTGATCAAAATGAGCAGCTCTCTTCTGGTTGGAGTCCACTAAAATTTCACAAATGTGGGGAGTCGTTCTGCAGCGGTGCCTGGTTTCTTATTCACCTCACTTCAACTTGCTGCCCACAAGTGATATGCCGCAGGTGCTGGGGTGGTGCCGCAGCGTTGCCGAGTTGCAGTGGGTGTCCCTCTGCCAGGGGAGACTTGCCTAGTAAGGATCTTGTACTTGGAGCGACGCTGGGTGATGTTGAGGAAATTATTCAAAAACAGGTGGGCCATGTTTAAGAAGCCTCCTGTACTGGCCGAATGTAGTGGAAGAAAAACAGCATATCTCACCGTCATTTCTGTCATAATCTAGAAGGCAACACTGAGTTCACTGCATGGCGTCATATGGTTCTGGGTCACCTGAAACTGAGAGTTCATGTAGTCCAGACTTCTATCTTCAAAGGGGGAAACAGACTTAAAGAAGTAGAAATGAGCCCTGGCTGCTGTGGCTCAGTGGATGGAGCGTCAGCCTACGAGCCGAGTGTCGCTGCTTCAATTCCCAGTCAGGGCACATGACTCGGTTGCACGTCAGGTCCCCAGCTGGGGCTGCGAGTGAGAGGCAACCACACAGTGATGTTTCTCTCCCTCTCTTTCTCCTTTCCCCTCTCTCTAAAATTAAATAAACAAACAAATTATTAAAAAAAAGAAAAGAAGAAGAAGTAGAAATGGCTTAGCCAAGAAGAGGTCAGACTGGAACCAGAGGTGGATATATGGGCTTCTGATTTTATTCCAGCATTTTCTCCAAAATGATAATTTATAGGGCTATAGCTCCGTTCTTAGCAGGGGCTTAGTATCTCTAATCTTCTGCTAGGGCTGCCATAACAAGGTACCACAGACTGGGTGGCTTAAACAACAAACTTTATTTCATCACATTTCTGAAGGCTAGAAGTCTGAGATCAGGGTGTTGGTAGGATTGGTTTCTTCTGAGGCCTCTCTCCTTGGCTCGTAGATGGCAGTCTTCTCCATGTGGCCTCACATGGTCTTCGCTCTGTACTTGTCTGTGTCCTGATTCCCTCTTCTTGTAAGGATACCAGTCATATTGGATTAGGGCCCCCACCCACATGGACTCATTTTACCATAATCATTTCTTTAAAGGCTCTTTCTCAAGTGTGGTCACATTGCAAGGAACTGGGAGTTAGGACTTAAGCATATAAAGTGGCAGTAGAGGGTGCAGACACAATTCAGCTCATAACAATATTTATAAATTACTTGGATTCATTAATTGAATTTCATAATTGATTGATTATGGGTGATATTCATTACCCAGTCTTTAAACGACCATTTCTGTAGGCTTTTCAGATACCCATTCTGTTGTAATATGCAGCCAGCTGATTTAAAATCCTAGTTCCATTAATCCCTTTAATTGCTCACTGTGTACCAGGCATCATGTTAGGCACTAGGGAAAACTGCACATAGGAAAGATTCACTCCCTGCCGTTCTGGACGTGAGAGTCTGTCAGGAAAGAGGCATTTTCAAAACGGAGTTTGTGAAACTGTCATGAAAGAGGACATACAGGTGGCATCTCTAGATCTTTCTATTCAGATCTTCCATGGTGGTAAGTTCACCTTAGGGTCGGCTGGTCATTGGCCTCTCAGGGGCTGTTGGAACATTCACGTGTCTGGAATGCTGTGGTTCCACAGAGGAAAGCATCGGAAGGAATCACTGCATTCCTTCCAAACAGGTTCTTTCATGGCCAGAATGCTCACTCAGGAGCTGGATTATTTATTATTTATGTGTGTTCAGTGCATTTTATTTGGAGCAGGGAAAGTTGCTATTTTTACCACCTAGTGGGGAGTGTTCCGATGACTCCACGACAAAACGGTTCTCTACTGAATCCCATCATCTCTCTTCTGGGATCGTGTCTTCTCATATTGTATGTCCCTAATGTCTGGCACAGTGCCTGGCATTTAGTGGGTCTTCAGTAAATATTTTATGAATAAATGTGTGCTGGTTGAAAAGCTGCCTGCTAATACTAGCTTTCTGCACAAGATAAGTGCCTTGCCTCTCTGAGCAGGACATCATGAGTCACACATTGTCTACCTGACTCAGAAACTTGTAAATGATAGGTAATGCCAGCCCTAAATACTCTCACCTACAGACAGAGGCCAGTCATTTCTGCATCAGGGACATGGAAGAGGCTTAAAGATGGGAAAAGATACAGGTTATTGCACAGACAAACATTAAAATGTCATTTGTGCCATTTACCTCTTTTTGGAGCTATGGACATAAATTAATACTCATTCCTTGTCCCTGGGGTAGATAGTACTCCCTTCTGCTATAATCACTGCTTCCCTTCATTATGAATCATAGAGAAGTGAATTAAGGTGAACGTTGAAAGAAGAAAGAGATGTAGCTTGTTTGAGCGATGTGGGAGTGGGAGTGGGAAGGTTGTTCTAGGCATAAAGATGGCATCAGAAGAGGCTTGGCTGTTTTTCCATTTCCAGTAATCATTGATGGTTTATTGTTCAACATTTTTAAAAGTCCCCTCTGAACCTCAGGATGTTCAAAAACAAGCATTTCATGGTAGAGATTATGTCCAATGGTAAGAGATGCATTATATGATCAGTGGCAGAAGCAAAGGTTGAGACTGCAATGTGATGAGAATTTAAGCACACAGAAGTCAAAAAATTCAGGAGGTAAAACTGCAAGTGTGACTCAGTCCCCTTGGGCATATGGTAGTAGCATTTTCTGAACCGTGGCATATTCTGTTAGATTTAAGCCCTTGTTTTTGCAAAGCCGTTGTGCCAGGGTTAAAATGTGAGCAGTAACTCTAGACTTCCATGGTTTTTGTGTCTTCTTTTCACCCACAGTATAAGCTGTTCTGGCATTTGTACACTGAAATTTGGTATTGCTCGTTAAATGGCAACTCCCTGTCCTCTACCGTTCCCAGCCCCTGACAGCCACCGTTCAACTTTCTGTCTGTGAACGTGGCTACACTAAAGTGCTTCATCTAAGTGGGATCATACAGTATTTGTCTATTTACAACAGTCTTATTTCACTTATTGATATACTTTCATAACAGCTTTACTGAGATGTAATTTACAAACTATAAAATTTACCCCTTTAAAGTGTACAATTCTGATTTTTAATATATTCACAACTGATACATATTTGAAGTGAGAGTAAATGCAATTCTCTTGGTTCTCAAAAATGCAGACATGTTTTTTATGTGGTAAGTCCAGTTAGAAAAATGTTATGAAATAAAGGGAACAGGTGGTTAGGGGCAAATATCTCGATTATGCTTAGTTTAGTTCAGCTGAATTCAGAGAACCAAAATATTTTGTAAGCATGTTTGCTTTAATTGAAACATCTTTATTTGCATCCAGGCATCAGCAGTGTGTGACTATTTATTGTTGTTCTTTGCAAACTTTGTTTGCAAAGTTGATTGTAATGAGTTAGCCAGGAATTCAACGGATCTGAAGTTTCTTGAAGTCTGAATTTGTTCAAAGACCAGTTTTTTTGGGGGGGGATTTTCTCTTTTTTTTTTGTTTCTTTTTAACTGAAAGACTTGAGTTTTATTTACAGGGAAATTACCCTTTAAAAGTGAAGGTAAAATTAAAGACATGGATTTTAAACAGCTGAAATAATTTGTAGTCAGTTGGCCTACAAAATTTTGTTTTTTTCGCAGAAGGAAAAGGATCCAAAATAGAGACACAGAGATGTAGGTAGCAATAAAGAACATATTAAAAATATTTTAACTCAATTTAAATTTAATATTTATTCTTTCTTTAATATTTTTATTACATTTTATAGATTATATTGTCAAAATAGTTCCATTTTTTTCCCTTTGCTCCCCCCCCCCGCCCAGCACACCCCCTCCCCTAGCAATCCCTCCCTTCCCCAGTTCATGTCCATGGGTCATGCATGCAGTCTCTCTGGTTTCTCCCTTTCCTATGTTACCATTATTTTAGAATTACTTCATTAATTGATTTTTTTATAACAATAAAAAAAGTAACATCCCCTCGCCCCCAGACTTTAGACCCTTTGTAATCTTATAGAGGACAGTGGGCGAAGGTCTCATGCTCCTCTAGCTGCTTCAAGCTGGACATGGTCATCGTTCGACCTACCCTTGGGTCCAGAAATCCCTTATAAGAGTGGAGGTGCGGAGGGGAGGGTGGCCTTCCCACGTGGGGAAGGATCGTGCAGACTCCAGGTCACTTGGCTGTCCCCAGACAACGGCATGCTTGGTTTAACAGGCTGGCGTCCTTGTTGTATTTCAGTCACTCCTCTCCGCGTTCGCTCCTGAAGTCCCTCCGTAATAGGAGCGAGCAGAGAACACTGCCCCTACTCTGCCGCCATCTTCCCACTACTCCAAAGACCAGTTTTCAATCGACTGAGGCAATTGATGGAACTGGCACTTGAGTCATTTGAGAGCTAGAACTCCAGTGCTAAAAAGGATATTTTGATCTAAGTTAGAAAAATGGTATTTCATGCTTATACTGCTGGTGGGAATGTGACTTGGTACAAACATCTAGGAAACAGTGAGGCATTTTCCAGTAAAGATGACTGTGTACACCCTGTGGCTGGGCAGTTTCCCTCCCAAGTCTGTCCCTTAGAAAAATTTCTCTACTCTAGTACCAGAGAACATGTGTGCTATCATTGCTGCTTTACTTGTATTAATACTGGTTCAAAAAGTAAACTCAGACCACCCAGATGTTTATCAAGTTAGAATGGATAAACAAATTCTGATATAATTATATACTAGAATACTATGCAGCAATGAGAATGAATGATCTAAAACTATGCAGAGCAATACAGATAAATCTTGACAACGTGATATTACGCAAAAAAAGAGGCTGTCGAAAAATTCATATAATATGAATAATTCTGTTTATCAAAGTTAAAAATATGCATAAGTAAAAAAATAAATTAGAATTTCATCCTGAGACAGTTAAGAAAAGGCTGAAAGCCTAAAAAGCGTTTATTAAAACTCTTTTCTCTGTGTTCTGAGAGTATATGTAGAAGTGAAAGCTACCAGCTATTTCTGCCATTTAAATGCTTCTATGAAATTTCTAAGCACCCTACATAGTAACTCTTTAAAATACCACATGCACACTACTAGCAGGCTAAAAACTTACAGAAAGATGGCTGGCTGGAAAACAAATCATGCATGCAGAATATTTCTATTCAAAAAATTTATATTCCTGAAACTGAATTTTCAGAGTTGCTTTTCTTGAATGATATTGAATTGAAGACTATAACTAAAAATAGATCTATAATTTTTACTCAATGAAAATTAGTCAGTATCCTAATCAGTAAGTACGTCCTGTGTTCAGTGCTTATTTTGTCACTTTATTACTGTAATTGACATGGGCTGTGCCTGTTCTCACATCCCTTGTTCTCTGCTTGTTTGGTTATCATTATGAGATGACCACAACCGTCATCACGACTATCACCAGCATCATTATCATCATCATCATTACCATCATCATCTGGATACATGCTTCTGTACATGCCTGACATAATAATACACTCCTGAGGAATATCCCATTGAACGCAAGCCTGTTCCCGCCTCAGAGTCTTTGCCTTACTGGTCCCTCTACTTAATTTCTTGCCCCTGAGTAGCCTCATGACTCACTTCCTCACTTGCTTCAGGTCTCTGCCTGAGTGTCACCTTAACTGAGAGTTAACTCTATAATAACGTTTCCATCATGTTCCACCCCTTTCACTGGTTTACCCTTTCTGTATTGTATATTTGTTTGTCTCTCTTCTTCCATGAAAACCTAAGAGACTTAAGAGTTCATAGAAGTGGAGGCCATGTCTGCTTCTCTTGCTCTTGTATCTCAGCTTTTGGCACTGGGCTCGGCACATCTAGAAGCCCAATAATTGCACATTGAGTAAATGAATGACTGAATCATCCCAGCAACTCTTTGAAATAGATATTACTGCCACCACTCTACAGACTGAAAAACCTGGAGGCTGAGATAGCTTAAACAACTTGCCCGTATTCACATAGCTGGAGAGTGGTAGGGGTTAGAATTCAAAGGAAGAGTACCTGACCCCAAAGCCTGTTCTAACTGCTCCCTTTTTCTGCCTTCAGTCTGTCACTTGTTCGCATGTGACTTTTTGGGGTTTTTTTGCATAGAGCATCTTTTCTTCTTTTCAGATGATGAAATCAACTGTTCAATTCCGTGAATGCACCTTTATAACAAATAATTATGTCCCTTTCAGGACTATTTTGTTCTGCATGTGCAAAGATTTCCCTTGTCTTTCAGATTCAGTAATTGTTTTTCTTTTTGGCCATATTTATTGTCTTCTCCAGCTAACACCCCATGCTATGTTTAATGCCCTTACCTAGGCTCAAAGACCAATGTGGGAGTGTAGGAGCAGCACAGGAGACTTCAGATGGGAAGGATTCATGTAGATAACTCATGAGCTGTGTTATCACCTAAATGCATGTGTCATTAGGCCATTTCTGATGGCATCTAATGACCTTGCCCTGGACATGTGCTGCCTTGTAATCTGCACTCATTTGTCACTTTCTACACTGCTAGATTTACTGAAATAACATGGATGAGGAAAGTGAAATAAGTATTATGGATGTCTGGAATGCTTTATTTATTTTCTTTGGCCTGTGTTGGGATACAAGAGCTAGCTTTGAAGTTAAAAATAAACCAACTAATGGTAGAAGCTGAGATTGTCACCCTTTTTAATAGAACCTCAGATAGTGATGGGGCCCCTGAGAGTTCTCATTTGGTCAGGAGAGTGTAGTCTTGCAGGAGTACACGCACAGCTGGTGAGTGGAGTGGTTGGGGGCTCTAGAACCTGGGCTCTCCTTTCTGGGGCTCCTTCCACAGCCCAGCTTCCTTTTCCTCAGTACTCTGCTCACCCAGCCATATAGCCATGCATGCCATGGAAGGAAAAGCCTTTTCTTGGACCACATGTTGGCCAACTGATTATCAGCAGCCTCTGGTCTCACAGATCATCTGGCTTCTTTATTAAAGCCATCTTTGTTTACTGTGTTGGCAGAGCTCAAATGATCTTTGCTAAGGCTGCATAGTAACTATTGCCCAAACTTCTCAGGATCCTAGGACATTGTGCAGTGTGTGTGTGTGGGGGGGGGGTGGGCAGAATGAGAGAGGGGTAGAGGGGTAGAGGGAGAGAGAGAGAGAGAGACAGACATTGATGTGAGAGAAAGATCAATTAGTTGCCTCCTGTACATGCCCTGACAGGGGATCAAACCCACAACCTAGGTTTGTGCCCTGTCTGGGAATTGAACCCAGAACATTTTGGTGTATGGGACACCAGTCCATCCAACTGAGTAACCTAGCCAGGGCTGAATGTTTCACATATTAGATCTACAACCTTTGAAAATTTTTACTTTTCCTCTGACATGGGAATAAGCCCAAAGTTTCTTCTATTGTAAAAGGTATTTTGAGAGGATATTGTTGTTTTAAAGTTAAAATGATACTAATATTAATTGAGTACTTACTATGGTGCAGATACTATACTAAGTGCTTTACATACATTGTAATATTCACTTGTCACAGCAACCCAATGAGGTATTTATTGTTACTAGTCTCATTTCATGGGTGAAGAAGTTGAGGCTCAGAGAGTATAAACAGTTGGCCCAGGGTAGCCCACGGTAGCAGAGCTTAAAGTGAGAGAGCTGTGATTTCAATCTAAGCGTCTTAACTCCAGAGCCTGCTCTCTATTGTTCATTTTTTCTCTGATAACAAAAATGGTGTATATACACTTAAGGAACTAGAAATACAGAATAGAATGAAGGGCAAATCACCCACAAGATAACCATGAGCATTGTTAGAGTTTCTCATCATACACATTTTTTAGCTGGGATCATGCTGATGGTACTGTTTGTGAGCTGCCTTTATTACTGGTCCATATATTGTGAACATGCTAACATGTCTTTTTCAGTCCCACATCACATGATTTTATTGCCTATATAGTTTTCCATCTCTTATAGATACCTGTAATTTACATAACTAATATAATATATGTGTCAAACACTTAATTCTCTAGGTTTCTGCTATTGTTAGTAATGCTCTGCTGGATTTTCTAGAATACAATATCTTTTTGGGTATGTCTGATTGTTCCCTTATGATAAATTTCTAGAACCAGAACTGTAGGCTCAAATAATTAAGAGCCTTTATGAGATATTTGATTGGTATTATTAAAGTACTATGTTTTAGCACTAACCAAGCCATGAGAAAGAATGTCCATATATATCTGCACCCCTGGACAACACTAAGTACTGTAATTAAAAGACAAAAATTCACTGAAACCTTGCGAGTTTGATGAGGTAAAAATGATATCTTATTTTAATTTTGGGGTGTGTGGTTTTGAGTGAGGTTGAACTTCTTTTCTGCTTTTTATTTTTTTCTATTTCTTTTAAAATTGGCTATTTATGATGCTTATTTTTGTTTTAGGACACTTTTACTCATATAATTTTTACATGTTCATTTTGAATTAAGGATATGAACTCTTCTTTTGTCAGCAATGTTACAAATATTTTCCCATCTTGATATTTTCTTTTCAATTTTATTAAAGGTAATTGTAATGTACAAATATTCAAAACGTGTAGTCAAACATATAAATATATATACATATATACACACATGTGTATATATATATGTAATGTTTGCTTTTATACCTAGAAAAGCCTTCCCATATACTAGGATGAAACAAATATTCACCTATAATTATTTTAGTTCTTTTATTATCTCACAGCTTATATTTAGAGTTGATTTTGATACATGATCATAGTAATGAGAGTCAAATAAACTTTTGCCAAATAGTAATAGTACATCAGTTGTTCTCATGTCATTTATTTAGTACTCTTTTTCTCTCATCAACCTTTATCATGTACTAAATACTTTATGCATGTGGGCATACTTCTGAACTTTATATTTTTTCTCTTGACCTTTGTGGTTTTGTGTTTTAGTTTGGGTTCTACAGTTTTAATAGTTTTTAACATAAGCAGTCTTAGATTCTTCCATTTAATTTTCTTTTTTCAAAATTTCTTATCAATTTTTAGCCTGTTCTTCCACATGAATGTAGACTAATAAGATTTCAAAACTTTTCAAAATAAATTTTAATTGTCATGGATTACATATCAGTCTGGAGGGAATTGAATTCATTACACTTTTGCAACTTTTGATCTAAGTACATAGTCTTATTCCAGACTTTCGTTGTCCCTTAGTAAAGCTTTGTCTATTTTCATAGTATTTTAGTCATTCTTGCTAAGTTTTCCTTAGAGATTTTACAGTGTTCATTGTAATTGAAATTTGACCTTTATTTTCTTTATATTTTCAGCTTATTGATGGTTTATAGAAAAAACATACACATTTTAAAAATAGCCAATGGTAGCATTTCTAATAATGAAAATTGTGTCCTACATTTTCATGTTTTTAAACTTTCATTTCATTTAGAACATCTCAATGCCATGTTTAATAATAATGGTAGAGCAGTTGTACTTGGCTTCATTTCTGAATTTAATTATTAACCCTTGTTAATAATTAACACTTGTTAACTTTTAGTATGTTGGCTTTTAGTTTGTGGCAGATATTCTTTATTGTGACAAATAAGTAGTATTCTAATTTTCAATACCCCTTCCCACAGAATATTTTATGTCTTTTCAGCATCTGTAATAATGATATTTTTTCTACTGAACCAGTGATGCAGTAGATTGATAATGTAATTTATGTATTATGTCCATTCCTGGAAGATTTGAAATTACCTGTTCCCCAATTATTTGATTGAGGTCCCTTTTTATGTTGTTTTGTTTTTAACACCCCCCCACACACACACAAAATCTTTTTCTACAGTAATTTTTTTTTATTTTTTTATTTTTATGACAACATTTATTTTATTTTATTTTGGTTTTTTCAATTACAGTTGTCCCCTTTTCCCCTAATTTCTCTCCCCCACCCAACCCACCCCCTCTCCCGCAATCATATCCCTCCCCGTTGTCCATGTCCATGAGTCTTTTATACGGGTTCTTTGACTAATCCCTTCCCTTACTTATCCCCCTTCTCTCCCTCTCCCCTCCCCCCTATTGACTGCTATTCTGCTCTTTGTTCTATTTATTTAGTTCCTTTGTTTGTGTTGTTCTTTAGTTTCCTGTATTAGGTGATATCATATGATATTTTTCTTTCTTTGCCTGGCTTATTTCACTAAGCATAATTCTCTCTAGTTCCATCCATGTTGTTGCAAATGGCAGGATCTACAGTAATGTTTTTGATCAAGAGTTCTACTCCATAGATTAATATTGTAGATTTTTATTTTCCTAGAAAATTTGCAATTTCTGTATTTTAAATTTCATTAACATAGTCAAGTAATACATATTCATAAAGTTTAAAATATCCTTAATATTTTTCATTTTATTTTTCTTCTCATTTCTAGTGTGGTTTAATTGTTCTTTCTTTGGAACATCAGATTAGCTCTCAGTAAATCTATTTTATTTTTGGATATTTTTAAGAACCATCTTTTGGAATCTTTCCTATTGAGAAAAAATATTTAAAAATTTGAATTTGTTTCTGTCATGATTTTTGTGTGCTCTACCTTCATTTTGCTTTTCCTGGGTTTATTTCCCTTTTCTGATTTCCTGAGTTGAATCCTTTTTAAGTTTTTCTTAATGATGAAAATACTTAAGGTGTTTGCCTCTCAGTGTAGGTTCCCCACATTAATGTTCTCCTTATCTTTGTTTCAATCTGCAATTGCATAATTTAGTATACCTTAGACTCAGTACCTATTTAGAGCAATGTTTTTAAAACTCACAGGTTTATTCAAACTGCTTATGCTTTTGTTTATTAATGCGGAGTTTATTGCATTTTGGTCACAGAGCATTGAGAGGGAATCAGGTTTCTTTGATGTCCCAATACATGATTAGTTTTTGTTAAGATCCCCTGAGCCCCTGTATAGAAATTCATGCTTTAAATACCACATTTATTTAGTCCTCAGACCAGCATTATTTGTTATTTTACCCTACTTCTCTATAGCCTTACTAAATTTTTATCTGTTTATTATTTCAAGGACTAAAAACAATAAGGTAGACTTAGCAACACGATTACATGTTTCAGTATATACGCTTATTTTCCTTTATCCATTTCAGTGCTGTGTTATCTTGGCACATACAATCTTAACTTTTCTTTGAGATGTACTCATTTCAGTAAAAATGACATTCCTGTGTAATGCTTTAAATATTGCATTCTGATTTTATATGAACATGATAACTCTTGCTTTTTAATGTGCAGTTTTCTGGTATTCCTTGCCCTATCCTTTTTCTTTTAACTCATGGGTTTCTTACAGATAGCATGGAGGTTATTCTTAATTTATAACTCTACCTGAGGTTCTTTTGCATCTGAAAAGAGAATTAATCCCTATCTTCAGTGTTGATATACTTGTTCTAATTTTGTCATCTTTTTATTCTTTTTCCTTTTATGATTCCTTGATGTTTATCCATCATTTTCCATTTTGTGTGATATGATTTATTCTTTAATAATTTTCAAGTTTTATATATTGTTTAATTTTCTAGTTTTCTTAAATTCTAAATAAGAAAATATCCATATTACTGTACAAACAAGAAGCTTAATGACCATACCCCCTCATGATATTGTACATTTTTAATCTCCTTTGGGATTGTTCTTTCCTTTTAAAAGATAGTTATAAAGATATTACTATACTTTTAATATTATGCACATTTTCTTATAAGAATTACCTAGATAATCTGTATCTTGTTTTCTAACTATATGTAGTTGTTAGTCATTTATATATTTTGATTACATGTTATAAACTACTTCAAAGGACAACACCCTTATTCTTTCTTCTTATTAATAATTTGGTTGCCTAGAAAACTTCAAAAATCTTTTTATGAAGGATATTTTCTGACTGATCTTTCTGCATGCAAGAATGCCTTTTTCATTTTTAGCTCTTATACCACAACAGGAAACTTGATTAGTCTAGAATTATTGTATCAAACCCTTTGCCATCAGAGCTATAGTTTGTTGTTTTATTTTTTCTGTTGTCAAATGCCAGCCTGATTTTTCTCCCATCTTATTGTCCTGGCCACCTATGTTTTTTCCCTTCCTCATTTGATGGTAAAGATTTTCTTATTTTGATCTCAAAGCTCAAGTTTTTCACCAGAAGGTAAATAGATGACAGTTTTCATTAATTTATGTATGTATGTATGTATGTATATATGTGTGTGAGTGTATGAGTTTCCATTAATTTTTTTAAATACAGAATGAGCTTCCTTTTTCCCGTTTTCTTTCTTTGGCCTGGGAATCAGTATTTCTTCAGTTTAGAAAAGTTTTCTTACATGAAATCTTTAGTAATTGCTTCTGTGGTGTTTGGTCTGATCACTCCAGGGATCGATCACACATATCTTGGCTTCCTAGTCTGTCTTCAGTATCCAGTGTGATGTTTTTGCTCTCTAGTTTTTTAAGTTTGTTCTTCACATCACTGGTTTCATTTTACAGGGTGTTGTCTTTCCTCTCATCTTTGGTCCTAATGTACCTTCCAGTTATACTTTTGAAAACTCAAAATTGAAAAATTTCTACTTTTGTTCTGTTTTGCAATTAAGTTGATTTCTTTTTTACTTCATTCACTTCTCATACCTTATTTTCCATGTCTTGTTTCTGAGTCTGCATTTTTTCTTCTTTTTTGCAAGAAAAACCATATCTTGTCTGAAACTTATTTCTATTTCCAATATTAAATATTTTTCAAAATGATCTTCTTCTTTCATTTCTTGGATGTTTTTGTTGTTTTGCTACGTCGTCTCCTACATTACACATTTTTGGTTCACTCATCATTGAGTGGTGAATGGTTTAGCTTGGCCTAGAACTTGTTGTCAAATGGTCCTTGTACCATCTGGAAAAGATTAGATTCCTTCTCTCGGTCTGAACCTGGAAGTTTGGCTCTTAAAAACTGACCCATCAGCCCTACAGCCTGGGAGGGAGCTGGAGCCAGGGGCAGTTGCTCTTGGTGTTCTCTGCATGGTTTCTGCTTTGTGTTGGGTAAAGCCACTGTGCATGGGACCTTTGTCTGATCCTGGATCTCTCCCTCACCACACCTTCACTCCAAACGTCATGGCGACTGCATTCTGGTGTCAGAGCCCTGCTAGTAGGGAGGTGGCACGGCCAACTGGACACCTCAGGCATGGCAGTGCTCGTGCGTAGTTCTCCCACCGTCGTGCCGCCTGAAAGCCCAAGGCTCTCTGCTTCTGACCGGCCCTCACCCCCAGCCTGTACTCCTCCAGTTTAGGACTGTTGCGTATTAGTTTTGTCAGGATCTCTTCCCGTTTTCTTCTACAATGCTGCACCGCTCTTTGAAGAAGGAGAATCACCAGTGACCCCTCTGGGTCAGCCTTCTGTGTTATGTTTCCTACTGTTTGTCTAGCAAAAACGTGTTAATGATGCTTGCGTGTGTCTGATGCCCGTCTCTGTTTCCCAGCCCTGATCCATATTTTCGTGACTGATTGATGATGTGCTCTCAAGGCAGAGAGAGGAGGGGTGGGGAGAGCCTTCCTGTGGAAAATCTGATGTTCAAAGATCTAAATTTCCAAAACACAAACAGAAGTGACTGTGAATTTTACAAAACATTTATGGAGTGCTGTGAAATAATGAACTCCCCCAGGACACTCAGCACCTACAGTAATTTAGAGAACTTAGGCTTACACGTAAGTTGTCAGACACGCAGTCTTTGTACGGAGTAAGCTGCACGTGTGTCTGTAATGGCCCCCAGGAGTGCCGTGTTGCATGGTCCAATTAAGTACAGAAGATACCCAGACAGCAGCCAGTCACTTCGCCTGCGGTAATGTTTATGATCCAGAGTGGTGCCCGTTTCACCCTCTGCGCTTTTCCCAGAGGCATCGGTCCTGGCTTCTCAGCCCAGAGGCTGACTACTTCACCCCAGAAACTTTGGTGGTCCTTGCAGGGCCTCTCTTACTAGGGAGAGCAAGTATGTCAGCTTATTTTAAGGGAACAGAGGACACTAGTGTTCCATGTCTGAATAAGAGTGAAAAAAAATATTCATCTCCATATGTGAACACAGAGTAATCAAGCAACAAAATAGAAGTAAAGGGCACACAGGTAGAGATGGGCTGGGGGCTTTATTTACTGACTAGTCTTTTCTCCCCTTCCACCCATCCAGCTTCGGTTACTGCCAACAAAGGTGACTCTGAAAAAGAGACCTTGGAGAGTGTGTGTGTGTTGCCTGCCGAGACATCCAGGTCACAGACAGTTCTAGAATGAAGAAAGGGCTCTCTAGCTAGGGCTCACAGGCAGAGACAGTGGTTCCTACTGACATGTCACTGTGCACCTAGCAGTTTTGGCTGGAGGTCCTTTTATAATATAAGACACTAACTCCTGACTTCTTTCCTTTTGAGACTTTAATCTCACATTTACTGATAAAATTATATATGGGGAGGAGACGTGGTAAGAAGACAGATGTACAATTCTGTGGGCTCAGCACAGGTTGAGGGGCCTTTGTCTATAGACTGTGCAGCTTCTTCTTTGCAGCCTTGGACGCTGCTAGCCAACTCATGGATACTCAAAAGGGTATGTTGTGAGCTGAGTTCCTGCAGTTGACCACATTAGAACGTGTGATCAACTTCTTAGATATGTATTTTGGATGTGAAGAATGAGCAAGAAGCCATCATCAGGCATCAAGGAAGAATGATTTGGGGATATCCTTGAGCTATAGCATCTTTGTTTTCTATGAATACATTTTGATATAAAGCAAGAGGTATTTCCTAACAACTGAGGCAGACGGGTATATTTTCATGACTTTGAAATATCAGATGGAGATAGACTTGGCTCTTACAACTCTTCCTTAGATTTCCCATTATAGACACTGACATTGTATTTTGAAATGATATCTTGCAACTCTTCCTTAGATTTCCCATTATAGACACTGACATTGTATTTTGAAATGATACCTGAATATAATACTGACACTTTGGAACATGTTTTCCAAGACTATCCATGAAATAACATATACTTGGCCTTGGAAACACCTTTTACCATCCAAGTATCCACCACATATATGTAAGGTGAGGTTTTCTTAGTGGCACTATGCAGGGAGGCTGTAGTAAAGAAATATTGATTGAATATTAAGTATTGATTAAGTGTATTTGCTGTGCTAGGTGTTATTAATGTGTAATTTCAACTAAACCCACAGTGCTTTGAATTAGTATCATCATTATGCCTATTTTATGGTAAAGGGAATATGGACTTAGAAAGGTTCTGTAACTTGTCCTGGGGCCACATAACTAGTAAGCTTTCAGGGTCATCTTTGGGTTTCTGGCTCAATAACCATTTTTTTTTTTTTTTTTTTTTTTTTTACTGTACCACAATGACTCTCCTATTGATTTGCTTACAGGAGTCTGTATGTTTTCTAAAGACCATCTCATCCAAGGGTTGCTTAATCTAGAGCTCCAGCATCTCTATCCATGAACATACACTTTCCCCCAAGTATCATACCTGTTTCTGTGTTCCTTCAATAATTCTGAACGGGGAGCAAGTGGTATTGCAGTGTGAGAGAGAAGGAATGGTGTCTCTGCAGCTTTGTCTAAGTGCACAGCATTTTAAGGATAGCCCTGGAGCAGTACAGGGATCTGAGCTGCTTATATCCCCAGCTCTGCTCTAAACTAGTTCTCTGGTGGCCTTGGGAAAGACATACCCTCTCTAAGCCTCTTATCACATCTGTGAAATTAAAGAGTTAAAGGATCTCCTAAGGTCCATTCTAGCTCCCAAATTCTGCAATTATCTGCATCACAAAATAGAAAACCTGAACATATAAAACAGAATTTACTGTTGTCATAAAATGTAACTTACATAATTGATATTGTGCTGTATGGTAATTGGGCATTACTGGAGGAGAGGCATGGGCAGGGCTGAGATGCTCTCAGGCAGGAAAAGTGTCAGGGAAAAGGAGAAAGGTACTGGGAGAAGGACGAACCTCAAATCTGCCTTTAGGGGGCGCCTGGCGCCATGACCGGAGGCCACAAGCTCCTAGGAACTGATAAGATAATCAGGCTCTTCCTTTCCCAGTGATTCTAGACAACTTGAGCCTGTTTGGCTGGGTCAACCTGAGCTGCACATAACATATTCTAGAACCACTGTGTTCTTTTTCTGAGGGTAGTGTAGTCTTTTAAGACAGCGATGTGTCAGCGACTTTATATTCATTATATCTTAATTATTATATTATGTTACATTATATAATAATAATTCCTACTTTACAAATGCATAACTAAGGCTCAGAGTTTGCCCATGGTCACAAGGGGTATGCACTCAGCTTGTAATTTCAGTATGTGCCCATCTTTACGGCAGGGCTTAAGATGAAGCAAAATAAGCTTTTAAAATTAAGGGGAGTTACCTTACCCTGTCTCCCAGTTCAGAATGTTGGCTGCTGGCTGATTATGGAATTTCAAGGCAATGAAAGCTTTTGATTCCTAAATTTAAAAATTTAAATGTTTAAAGGACAAATATTGTCTAGAGGGCAAAACAAAGACTAAAGTATATTCATATTGAAACAATATAATGTTTCACTATTGTTAATGTTGACAGGGTAAGGGTGGGAAAGAATTACAAAGCAGAAACCCCTGGAGCCTTCAGGGGAGGCACCTTAGGGGAAAGCAGGGGAAGGATTCTGTAGACACTTTACCTGCATGACAATTTGGGTCAGGACAGGGCTGTTTTGCCTTCCTCTGAAATCAGAGAAATAGATGTTGGGGAAGGTGCTTTTGCTTATGCTTGGCTCACAGAGGACAACTTAATGGGGGGGGGGGTATTAATTCCCTTGATATGGAATTTGAAAACTTATAAGATTTATGTTTTGAGACGCCTCACTCTGAGATGCATGAGAATTTTCTACTTGCAAAATAGACTCCACTTGCAAAAAATCTGGTTGTATTTCTCCTCTGTGTTATTGAAACATTTTAAGTGTGTGGCGGTTCTTGGCTTGCACCCTGTTAGAAGGTCAGAATGGAAAGAGGTGGGTGTTAAGCGGTGTTACTGGAAGAATAAATTCAAAGCCTCCCGGGGAGCCTTGGGCCCCGCCTCCCATGCAGTACCCTACAGACACACTTTTTTCTTATGCTCCGTATGCTGTCAATTCCAGCACTCAGTGATTTGCTGCATGTACCTCCTTAGAGAGAAGACGTTCATATTAGTAATTTTATTTTCAGTTTTTGCATTTTGATGTGGGTTTTCTTTTCTTTTTTGGACTACCTGTATAATGTCAGGAACAAACCTGGCATTGTTAGGCTTCCTTAATCTTACCTCACCTGGCCTAGATAACACACATTCCAAATTGTACTGGGGGTTTGCAGCAAGGCAGGTAGCAAAGCAGCTAAGCAACGGGCTCTGACAGCTGGGTTGTTTTCTAAGAATTAAAGGACCTGAGTTCTACTTCGAGGTTGGCTTTGGCCTGTTTCGTGAGAGCTGACATTTAGCTCATCTCAGCCTATGCATGATTAAGGTCATTGCCCGATTTGTAACTTACAGGTGATTAAACTTGTGGAGTATTTTGTGGCCTTTCCTTTGATTCATTTATTCAGACAAAACATTTGTTGTTGAATGAATGGTGACTTTGATTTAAAAACACTATACAAACGTAAAACACTGGCAGCTTGGGTCAATTTTTTAATTTGCTCTCCTAAAGAAATTTCATTACCAAATCCTTGTGAATTTTGTACCTCAAGAAGAATAATACTTGCCTTTGTTGGAGTTTTAAATTTAGAATAATCAGACAATAGTGAAGCATTCTGTTCAAAGCATTCCTTTTAGGCGACCCATTTATTATACACTGCTTCTAAGAAGAGATGAGTTTGATTAGTGTTGAAGGTTCAGTCGGTGTTTTTGCATAACTAATACCAGGGAGAAATTTTCAAAAAGTTGGGCCTGCTGTTTAATATTATTATATAGTCAACTTTTAATTATCTGTACCGATGGAATATAATCAGTGATGTGTATACTCTAAAATCAATCCTTTTGGCTTTGGGAAGAAGTATTGTATGATGCTTTTATTTATCTATCATTGTGGTTTTGCTCAAACTAATATTAAAAATGTGCTATATTCTTTGTGTACACAGCTTACCATAGGAAGAAAGGAGGGGATGACTGAAAAGTATACCAGGGGGCTAGGGAAAGGTGAACTGGAATTTTAAAATTTATTACAGAAAACACATAGTAAGAATGATAGCAAAATTATTAATCCTGGTTGTCAAATAGAAAATCATGGCCAATAATTTATTGCAACTGCATAAGAAAAAAAAAAAAAAAAAGCACAACACACCTCCTAAAGATTTCCACGTATGTATATCAGCGTTTCCCAGTTTTGCATTTTGAAAACTTCACAAGGAAAAGATGCTTACGTCACACTCCAGTAACACTATAGGAGTAAACACTCACAGATTAGTGATTTCCCAAATGTGTCCTGCACATTCCTGGTGCACCAAGTAGGCCTTTTGGAGGAACAGAAGGGCTGATGTCTTGACCTATTAATGTGTCTCAATACTGTCACTGTTACCTGTGTTGGCTGTTACTGCTTATTATTAAAACTACCTCTCTCCATCTTATTCATTCAGGTTTTAGCTTGTTTTTATGGGCAGCAATTATAGAAGGACATATTTGGAGGGTTTATCTCCTATGTAGTGGCCTTTTGGATTTTAAATCTTCTCGGCCTAAAAATACATTTCTTCATCAGCCTGCTGTAGAGCCCCTCCCCTCCTACCATTTTTAGCCCCCTCTGTTTGGTCCATTCAGCTGAGCCATTGGTGAGAGTGCTTGCTGCATGCTTTGGAAGGTGGTGGTGAGTGGGCCTCCAGGATGAGATAAGGTGATCCCTAAGTGTGGAGGTGCTGATGCAAGGAAATGAAAAGTATCTTCGGCTACACACTCTGGTGTGGAGCAGCCCTTGGTAAGTCAGTAGGAACGTTTCCAGCTCTCCTCAGCTGATCTGTGGGTCCTTGGGCTCTGACTGGCCTCACTGGGCTTCAGCAAGTTAAAAGCTGAACTTCCGCTGGCTTGCCTGCCTGCCACCTGGTTATACCTTCACCTGCTCCCACTCGCTTGCAGGTGACTCTTGTAGTACAGCTGTTCAGATCCATCCAGCCGCTTCACCTCCCCAGCTGAACACCCAGCCAGGGAGGGCCTTGGGGGGAGGTGAGGCCTGGCTTTTTGGTGCCAAACAGTTTCTAAGATCACAGTTGCCAGGCAGTCACATGACAAATACATGTCAACCTGTAGCAACCATGTGTTCTGGAGCAGAGATGACCTCACCACATTTGTGAAACAGATTCTGTCACCAGGCTCCAGGTGCCCTTTTCTCCTACCACTCCCACCCCCATCTATGCTGACCTTCGCACCGTGTTCACATCAGGAAGCCGGCATTCTCATTGTTGTCCTCACTTGCTCCCTTATCATGCCCTGCTCTATAAAAAAGGGGAGAAAAACTAGTCTCTGAATGTCTGCTGTGTGGTCTGGGCCCCCACGTAGCTTTATATATATAATTGAACTTCAGTTTTGTATCAACCTTCTGAGACATGTGTTTGTCTCATTTCAGAGCTGATGAACTTAAGAGTCAAACCAATAACCTCCCCAAAGTTTTAAAGCTGGATGGTGCTAGGATTAATACTCAGCTCAGATTCAAAACCTGTTCTGTGTATTCATTCCTTCCTTCATTCCCCCCCCCCCCCCAGATATCTGGATATACCACTTCCAAGGTAGTTTAATTATTCTTGTATTTAAGAGAAAGAGAGCATCTTTAAGCCAAAGGAGTTTCAGGTATCAGAGATGTTGGAGGATTGTGATCTTAAAACCATGCCATATTGGAAGCCAAACCCCCTGCAAGGTGAGACCTAACATGCTATAAAGTATCCTTCTTAATTGAGTTCACTTATTTTATTTAATCTTATAGACTGCTGGCTTCTATTTTCAGCACAGGGCGTTTCTTTGCCCTCCCTGATCAGAGACGTATCCTTTGCTGGTTTCTGAATAAAACTTTAACTCATAGTAGAAGCCCAGATAGTTTACTTCCAGCCTTCTCCCTCACAGTGGATTTGGCAGCGCCACATTTAGGAATATGCTTTCCTTCAATTGAAAATAGCTTTATGCTACTTCTCAGGGAGCCGGCAATGCCCTCAAACATGAAAGACAGTCTTCTCAAAGAAACACCTTCCTGCACCGCGGCCGTAATCGTGACCAGCAAAGGTGCGGTCCACACTTGCCCGGCAGGGCTGAGGGGGGCGTGGATGAGCACATCCGTCTTATTACCTTGGAGACAGTCGCGCTGACGAAGTTTCCTTACAAAGCCCAAAGGAATTTTCCTCCATCCACCGGAGGTGTTTATAACCTCTAATTTGCTCACCGTGCTTCTTGTAGAAAGGAGTAGGATCTCAGCCACTGGCAGGCTGCCAGGGAGACGCAGCGGGCTCACCTCCCAGAGCGCTGGCGCTCCCCAGTGGGTGCTGGGATGCAGATGCCGAGGGCGGGGGCGTGGGGGGTGCGGGTCAGGCAGTAGCCTTGGGTCCCTCCTCCGCTCAGCGCCTTGGAGGTGCGGCTCTAGCCTGCGGGACAGCCAATCCTGGAGCGGGACGGCGGGCAGCGTGGCAGTAAAGGCAGGAGAGGAGGAGCTGAGGTGAACGTGCGGGTGGGTGGTCCAGCTTGTTGGAACAGCTCCTTTGCCAAGATCTTATAATAAATGTTTAGCGTTTTTGTACTGTCTGCATGACCGTGGCTGAAGAGTCAGCCTCATCCCTGTTTTGCCTTCGGAAAGTACTCGTCTTTGTGCCGCTGTAGTATTTTTATTTTACGCAACCTCCACCTGGTGCTGTGGGCATGGAAGTAGATTCTGACCTCATTTCCCACAGGAGTTTAAAGGGATAGGAGGAGGTCTAATTAGTCCGTCATGAAACACTCACAGTGAAGTACAGTATTCTGAAAAGATAATCTAGTTGCTAAATAAAAAGCCTGACACGAATTTAATATAATACTGGAATACAAAAGCATTTTAAATGAAAGCTTTTTGTAGTCATGGAACATGGCTATATATTAATCCGATCTTTAAATATCAGTGTTACAAAGGGGTCCTTTAAAAGGTGATGATTTGAGTAATTTTGCTGATCTTGAAAGCTGTTTTATAATCTGAAGCTTCATCTGAGGTTACGGACACACGTTTTTCCCCGTCATATTTTTGGGCATCCAGCACCAGAAACTAAATATCCAAATAGGGTAGCTTTGTTTACCACACTCTTTAGAAAATAAACAGGATTGGGAGAAATTTCTTGACCAGTAAGGAAAGGCTTCGTCTCTTAACACTGCCTGGCTAGGTTCCAGTTTACTGGATTGAGAAGAGAAGGTACCACCAGTGTTACTAAAATAAGGAACCTTGGCCCTGCTTAATTAAAACAGTGAGTGAACCTAATAAGGAGCATTAAACCTCATGACAGACACCAAAAAATCCCAGATAGGTACTTAACAGGAACTATAGCATATACTTGATTGTTTTACTTTTGACTCACATCCAGTTTTTCAGAAACATTCATAGATTACATAGATATTATATATATATGTGTGTGTTGTATACACTGTTGTAGGTTTCAAAGTTTGCATAATACAAATAACATTTTGTATTTAAAAATTTCCATTTTTTATTGAGATGTGTCATGTAGCACTTTATAAGTTTAGGGTATACAGCATAATGATTTGACTTATATATGTCATTAAATGATTACCACAATAGGTTTAGTTCACATCCATCATCTCATGTAGATACAAAAAAGAAAAAAGAAAGAAAAAAAATATTTTTTCTTGTAATGAGATTAGGATTTATACTCTTACCTTGTCCTACAGCAGTGTTCACTATAGTCATCATATTGTAAATTATATTTTAAAAGTATAAATATATTTAGCCCTTGTCAGGTTCAGTTGCTTGGAGCATGATCCCGTGCACCAAAATGGTTGCAGGTTCAATACCCTAGGTTGCAGGTTCCATCCCTGTTCAGGGTAATATGGGTGGCAGCCAATTGATGTTTCTCTCTCTCTTTTCTTTCTCTCTCCCCTCCTCTCTCTCTAAAATCAATTAGCATATCCTTGAATAAGGATAAAAAATACAAATATTTTTAAGGTGATAATATAAGCCAGAATTTTCCCATTGCTCCCACATTCTACCTATTTCATGTCATAGTTCCTTTTCATAGTCCCAATATCTTGACATCACACAGGAGTGGTTGGAAGGTGTGGGCCAACTGGGAAATCCCTGGGGTTGTTTTGAGTGACTGAGGATATAGGGTGAAGCTGACAATGGCAATGTGGAATGAGATAGAAGACACAGAAGCTCTCTGTACTCCTATTCCTACTGGCTACCTAGAAAATTATGGAGCACAGAGAAAAGAGAGCCATGAGGTAAGGCGTGGTGACCACTTAGAAAATCCATATTTATTGTCCCAGCCATGACTAATAGTTTTGAATGTGGACCATTAGCTTGGATAGGTTATGATGAGAAACTTGTTCTTTTGCTGCCCACTGTTCTTTTCTGGCCTTTTGAGTGAGGTCGGATTTGGCATGTGTGTGATGATATAGTATGTTACTCAGCCAGGCAAGTTGTCACAGGCTCAAAGGTTTGGTTTTGAAAAATGAAAAGCGGATATGTGAGAAGTTGGTCCATGTGGGAGTGAGAATTACAATAAAAGTGGAAAATGTAACCCAGCACTGGTGTGTTTCTTTGAGTGCTGAAGTTCTCTGCTGCTAAGATTCATGGTTGCTGAAGAGCTGGCCAGTACTGGGAGAGGAGGGCACACCTCTCCTGGGAATCATCAGTTTATTCTCAAGCAGCCGAATAGAATAATGTGTGACATGCTGGTGCTGTGGAGATTGAGTCTTGGTCTAGATTTCCATTAAATGAGTGTGCGAAATCAATACCTAACTTAATGTTTGTCATGAGAACACCCAAAGGCCCCTGTTTAGCTAGTACTTTTCAGACTAGTTCTCAGACAGGAAAATGTACAGCATGTCTATTTTCTGTAATAGTTTCAACATCTTTTATGTAATGCTGATGCATCTGGAAGTGAAAATGCTAAGAGTTTCATTTCACTAAAAATGGAAACTTTTTTTACATTAACCTTTAACTTTAGATCATAATTAGTGGCATTTTAACCTTAGTTTTAAGAGTGGCATTTTCACTTTAATCTTAAGAGCATCGAAGTGTGTGTATTCATTGACACATCGAACCAGTATTTACTGAGAATATTTTATGTGAAAAGAACTGTGTAGGTTGTTATGGAAAATACAGATACCTGGTTAGTGACTCTAAGGAGCTCACAGTCTACAGAGGGAAGCAGATCATTACACAGCAGGACAAATAGAATATGTGTGGGAACATGTCACAGAGGAAATGACAGCTGAGTTGAATCTTAAAGGAAGAGTAACATTAGAATGAGTAAAAAGGACATTCCAAACTGAGGAATCAGCATAAACAAAGAGGAATTTTGCCTTATATTTGTAAGATTTCACCGGATTTTATGACACAAACACGAATATGATCATGAGGTTATTAGTACATTCAGGTAACATTATCTAAATAAATTAAGACTTTTTTCAGCCTAATTTGTCCTACCTTTCCATCTTAATTATGTTGCAGAGAACAATATATTTGCAATAAGCTAGTCAGTGGTCGTGGCCAATGAATAGACTTATAATTCAGTTTAAAAGTAGTGTAATACTCTAGTGGTAAAACAATTAGGAGTTAAGAGTTTAGCATTTTTATAATATTTCCCTTCTATAACTCTAATACTTCTCAGAAAATGGTTAAGCTCCAATTAGAAATATGACTTGCTTTGGGTTTTATCACTTATCAGAAAGGTAAAGATGAATTGAATGTAGAAATCTCAAAATGCAGTGAGTCAGTGCCTTATTTTTTAGTAATACACAGTATATGAAATACTTTTATAATATTTATTTAAATTTGGCCAATATATAAAAAAGGGCAATATAGGACTGAATTATAAGTTTGCTTTGTAGAATAAATTACTGTCAGTTTATTCTGCTCAACTGTGCACTGGTGGCATTTGTAAACAATTCATTCTTACATTATTTAAAAAAAAAAATACTGTTGCAGAATTGTCTTGCCTCTTTTTCCCTCTTTGCGTTAAGTCCATTTCATTAAATTTCAACAAATCTAAATCAGAATAGCATCAGTTAGAATCTGTGTGAAATGTGTTTGCTGTTAATTAATACACTTCATGGCATATTAATTAGACAAATACTTATTATTTATAACATTATATTACGCTGTCCAGTAATTAAAAGAAATCAGTATGTATATCTTACTTTTTTTAAAGAAATAATTTATAGTAAGCAAATGTTTATGGCATTTGAATAATATTTGGTGTTTTATACATCTTCTCTGTCAATGCTTTGTACCTCTACACACAGGTTAAAGATTACGGAAACAATCATTTGTCCTTCAGCTGTAGTGAATAAGACTCTCCTTTATCCTTGGTTTGCTGAGTGCCCCTTTAGCCATTTTTATGGCTTTACAGAGATACTAATGCTAAGTAATGTTTTAATAGGGAAAAATGTTGTAAATTAAACTGTTAAATTTGAAGCGTGAATTATAAATTCAACATGGCTGTCCTAATGATAATGTTGACAGCGATAATGATTATACAATTAATATTTATAGGTGCTTCCAGTATGTGGGGCTCTGTGCTAAACATTTTACTTATATATTGTTTAATTTGCCTAACTACTCTCTGAGGTAGGTATTATCCCCATTTTATAAATGACTTTATAATGTTATACCTCATAACATTTAAAAACATACTATATAATTATTTTAAATAATCAACTGTGGAACTTTGCACATATGAAATATGTATGTATGATATATGTGTGATGCAGATATATTCTTCTTTTGTTCATTCAATACTTATTTATTTATTGACTATTTATGTTCTAGGCTGCTGTGCTAAACTCTGAGGATAGTATGATGAGGCAATACCCCTCTCATGCCTTTAAGGGACTTACAGTGCATTGGGAGGGAGGACTTGCTTAAGATCCAAGTACAAGAAAGTATGATAATTGCTTTTGTAGGGATAAGCTCAGACTGTTGTAGAAAAATGGGGAAAGAGGGCCTCAGCATTTCAGGAGGTATTTGAGAGGTCTTTGCAGAAAAGCAGCCCTCACTGTTAGATTTGAAGAATGAGTGAGTTTGAAGAGATGATGTGCAGAGGGAACAGAACAGACCAGGGTGTGGAGATGAGCTGGAGCAAGGCACGGTGGTCAGCGAGCCACAGTGATTCAGAGTAGCTGAGTGTCAAGTGCAGCTGGAAGCATGACACAGCTGGCTGGGGTCAGGTCAGAAAGAGCATTGCATGCTGTTCAGAGGAATGCAGACCTTATACTCTGTGTTGAAAAGCCATCAGCAGATTAACTCAACAAACACTAATTAAATTATGATGAGGGCTGTGCCCCCTCCCTTCCCTTCCCTCATTGCTTCTCTTAGAAGATTTTTACTGAGTGCCTATCACATGCCAAGCATTGTGTTGAATATAGAAGATAAAAAGGTGGACAAGAGCACACACGTCCTGCTTTCCAAGAGTTTAGTAAGTAATGGGGAAGCACACATGAATCAGTGAATCTAACAAAAGATGTAAAATCACAAAGGCAACCTGTATAACACAGGAGAATGATTCTAGAAAAGCATATAGTAGGAGGTAGTGACCTGGCCAGGGAGGTTGGGGAAAGGGACTGAGCTGAGAACTGAAGGAGAAAATGATACAAGGTCATTTGGTGAAGAAGGTGGGTGATTTGGGGAGAAATCTTAGCAGTGAGGCCTAGGACAACAAGGTGCTTTAAAGGGCTTAAAACTAAGGCAGGAAAAAGAACATGAAGGGTGGACTGTACTGGGCCTGGGGCCATGTTAAGAATCTAAGCTCAGTGGAAAACTGCTAATCAAAGGACATGGTATGCACAAAGGCACAGAGGCATACTCAGAACAGTGTACGAAATACCTACATGTATACAGGTATACAAAGAGAAATCAGTATGTGACCCATAAATATGTTTCTTGATATGCTCATGTCTGTTTTGTGTTGCAGGGATTCTAAGACCTATACATAGTATGTAGAATTTGTAAATAGATAAACTAGTACTTCTCACGCCATGGATATATGATAATGTATAGAAATTTCTCTATTTTTGTATCTTAAATTAGGGATTCACATATGGCTCTTGATTTTATCATCTGCCTTCTTCGTAATAAAATTTAGCCATTTAGATAGGACTTGGATTTTAAGTTTTTCTTTAGTGTGTTGGCACCTGGATTTGGGATTAGTTAACATTTTAAATTTACTAAAATAAGTAAATGTATTCTTCATTGTAATATGAACATGTTGATTACAGTTTGGCTTGGGAATTAAAATTAAAAGACAGTCAAATCCAAAAAGAGCAATAACAAGACTTAGGTGACATATGAACTCGGGGAAAATAAAGTTATGTTGATTTGAGATTTAACTTTTTAATAATAAGTACTGGAGTGTTGATAGCAAAATCAATTTTGGAGAAATGGTATAGTATTGGATTTATGAGCATGTTCTCTGAGAACAAACAATATTGGCTTAAACACTGGCTTCAACATCTACTAGCTCTCTTTTTTTTTTTTTTTTTGTCATTAATAGTGTGATGGAATGGGGTAATGTGTATAAAGTATTAGCACAGTGCCAAGAACAAAATAAGTGTTCAATAAATGTTAGTAATGACCTTGAATATCAATGATATGCTTTACCTGAGTCATCAACAGAAGCATGGACCATTTTGAAAGTGAAAGTCAAGCTGTTATAATGAATCCATATACTGAATTTGCTTAACTTTGTGGCTAGAAGGAATCTTAGCATCAAATTGAGTAACATTCCTGAAATTTTCTGGAGAAGGACTATTTTTGGAATCATTAGAAGGGAAGGAAGGGAAAGAATAAGCTCATTTTGATGGTGACGTCTCTAAAGTCAGAAACCCTCTCACCCCTGAAGGTGTCTGTGTGTGTGTGTGTGTGTGTGTGTGTGAGAGAGAGAGAGAGAGAGAGAGAGAGAGATTATGCTGATGTGCTTTTTTTCTTTCTCTGACTTCAGTAAATGTGAATGAAGGCCACAGCAAGCTGCCTCACTCAGTGGGAATATTGTTTTTATACTTACAGGTCTAGGCATTTTACATTGAGTTTTCTACCACCACCCTTTCTACTCAAACAAAATCTGTGTGAAAAGATCTGCTGGGAAGGAGCTGACTGCTTATGTTTCTCCATTGTGATGAAAGCACATGGTACAGGTAAATATCTCTAAATTCTTTAACCAAAAATAACTACCATTTAATTTTAAAGTCCCCAAGATAGTGATGGGATGTATACATGTGTATTCTACACACACCAACACACAACATATACATCTGTAGATTCATCTATATTCTCTATATTACTTATTCTTTCTGTGTCTTTTATAAAAATGGAATCTTGTTTTATGGGAAAGAAAATCACTTCTGTTTATGTTGAGATCACTGATTAAGGTGGATGACAAGCCCTTGATAAGAAAGGGATGATTCTGATGATGGTGTTTATAAATTCAGCTAGAGAGACTACCATCAACGGCTAGTAGGGAACAATATTATATATACTATCATCTTCAATCTAACATTTTAGTTCTTAATGTAATAATGAACCTCCTTTCAGAGCAACAGATATTTATTTGTGGCATTATTTTTAATAATTATATAGTATACCATTGAATGCATATCCTGAAATACACTTAATTGACCCCTTCTAGTTGGATATTTCATCTGATTCTAATTTTTTTGCTTTTATGCTACCAACAGTGTTCCCATAGCTTTATATTAGTTGCTGTTATTCATGGCTTCCTTAAGGTACTTCTTAGCAGTAAATTGCTGAATTTAAGAGTTTTCAAGTTTTAAAACTTTTGCTACTTGTTGCCAAATTATTTTCCAATAAAATTATACCAGTTTGTATTTCCAGAGGCAGTGCATGAGAGTACCTACTTCATACAGTTTTACCATAGCAGAGAATTTTAAAAACAAAAATGTCTTTGCTAATTGATTATGTGAGATGGTATCTCCATGTTTGTTGTGGTTTTTCTGGGTGGGGGGAGGAGGGCATTCATTTGTAAATCATACTGTTTTTAAGTACCTTCCTGCTGTAGATAGTAGCATGCATGAAACGTTCCAGTTTTTGACATTTGAGAATTAATACTAAAGAAGATATGAAAGGGCTCTAAAGAATTTTAAGTTTTTCCCTTTTTATAGCTAAGTATTTTTAGACAACAATGAGATCACTGGATATTAATATTTTTTTTTACTGGAAAACATAGCTTTTCTTTCTTTAGTAACAATAAAAAGTTATTTAATTAACAGTCCTGTAGTTAATTAAACATGGATCTGATGTTGTACTGCTTGTTAATTAAAATATATGTTTTTGGATGTGTAAATACACACATACAAATGACATTAGGCATGTGATCAGACATAATTATGGTAGCACCATATTAATCGGAGGCTGTAGATCATAGTAGTAAGATGGCAGGACTCCTGACTGCCTGGATTCAAATCCCAGCTCTACTGTTTTGTTGCGGTGTCATTTCAGGCAAGTTAACTTTCCATCTTGGTGTCTAAGTTTATAAAATTTATATAGTACCCATTTCATAGACAACCATTATAAATCCTATTTTGAAAGACTATCTAATGATAAGAGAAAATGGTCATGATAGAAGCAAAAAAAAAAAAAAAGGCAAAGTATGACTCTGACTATACTATAATCCCAATTAAATTTTTTTTTCCTTTTTCTTCCTTGTTTTTGTCCTCCTGGTATCCAAAAAAAGTTTAATATATATCTGAATTCCTTTAATTTGGATTAATGGTGAAATCCTAGTCCTGGAGAAACTGTCTGACGAATGCTGCAAGTCAGGGCCCTGTTTATCACAGTTGTCTTCTGGCCACTGGGACCCTTGGAGCAGCCCTCGTGTTAGAGCAGAGCCTGATCACAGACCCTGGTGCCTTGCTCCTGAGGTCCAGCCAGCACCTGGGGTCAGGCAAGCATCCTGGCCTTTTTAGCCGCACATGGAGAGTCTAACTATCTCACTGCATATGTGAGCCGCCCCACTGGCCTCATCACTTTTCCCCATTACTAAATGAGCTTCCTTTAATTAAATAAGTGAAAGAGAAGATAGAATGAGAGACCCCAAGCTCTTAGGAAACATGCTTTATTCTACATAAACACAGAGGGGGCAATGGTGGTGGGTTTGTAAGTCCCTTCACCAATAGCTGCATCATAACGTCAAAAACTAGAAGGAAAACAGGTCAAAAAATTATTTGGAGTTAAGGAGACAAACAGCAAGATAACTTGTCTGGCTTCAGCTGATGCTCTTCATTGGTCACGCTGCGACTCTTGCGTGTGTAGATGCTGCATTCATTTTCAGTTTAGTTTGAACAGCTCTGTAATTTTCAATAAAAGAGGAACATCTGAATTCTTTATTAACACAGTTGAGCTTAAGAATTCCTCTCTAATGGGTCATAAATATTCTCCTCTAAATGATTATGAGGATGAATAAGAAAATAAACTTGTATTTACCCACATACATATGTTATTTGAACAAAATTAATAATTTCATAACAGGAGAGATGACAACAAATGTGTCAGCAAATATAGGTCAGGAAAGGAGTTCATAATGTTCTGCCAAACTCCAGCGAGGCAACTCATGAGAGTAGGTAGAAAGGCCAAAAGCCACGGTAGTGAGAATGCTAATAATACTACCATATGGAACATTTGGTATTTGGAAAGCATTTAGATTCCTCCTCAACTGCAGAATCAATAGGGATTCAAACAGAGAGGAAGAAACAGTTCTCTCACTGTGACTCGCTGGCTAGTGTGCAGAAATCCAGAGACGTTGATTAGCAAAGGCTTACCAGCATGAATTTCTCTAGGGAGGCTGAAGAGTGGGGATAATTCAGCATATTTCACTGTGTTGTGGCCTAGGACCTGTGGTCCCTCAGGTTTGGGTGGTCTCCATAACCAAACCATTTTTTTGCAATCATGTAGGAAACCTCTCTGTAAGACCAGGCCAAATCAGTGTTGAAAACTTAATTCATAGGGTCCCATAGGACCTTCAGGATGCCTTAGGATTTTGCCAGTACAGTCAGTGTGAAAGCATAGCTTTTGAATTGTTAAGAAATTGAGACAGTGTCTTTAAATTCTAATCTCATTCAGTTATTCATCACTCATTTATTTATTTGACAAATACGTCTGTTGGAGGCTACTATGTACTGGTGCAGTTTTAAGCATTGGAGACATGCAATGGAACAAGACAGACATGAGGCCTATCCTGATGGAGTTTGCATTTTTAAGGGAGATATAATTGACAGCATCACAACCTGGTTTGGGTGAATAGGAGAGCTGAACTGAACTATTCCAAAAGGAAGCAAGACCATTGAGAACATACTTTTAGGTGTATACCTTAGACAAACTTCACCTATGTGCACAAGGAGATATGCAGAAGGCTGTTTGCTGTAGATATTTTTGTAATAATGAAATTTGATTTTTAAATATTCATCAATAGGAGAATGAATAAATAAATCATAGATATGCTATTATGAAAATGTTAAATCAACTAGATTACATATCCAGTTGCAATAAGAGAAAGTTTTGGCAACATTTGTCCAGATGATACCATTTATGTAGATAAACACATAATTAAAAATTTTATTGTTATTCTGTTATCATTGTCCCAGTTTTCCCCCTTTGCCCAATGGTTAGTGCCCACATTATTTTAATTATTTTAAATACAACCCCTTTGTACAGACAGGCCTATTTCTCCATATTTGATAATACTAAATTCATTTGAAAAAAATTTATTGTTTAATCCATTATTGCTATGAATGGACTGTGTCACCCTAAAACTCATGTTGAAATTCTAACCCTCAATGGGATGGTATGAGGAGATAGGGTTTTGGGAGGTGATTAGGTTATTATGAAATGGGATAGTGTCCTTATAAAAGGGGCTTCAAAGAGCTGCTCTCTTTGCTCTCTGCTACATGAGGCTATAATGAGAAAACAGACATCTAAATCGGAAAGCGAGCCCTCACCAGATGCTGAATCTGCTGGCCTCTTGATCTTGGATTTTCCAGCTTTTAGAACGATGAGAAATAAATATTTGTTGTTTAAGTCACCTAGTTTATGGTACTTTTGTTATAGCATTTTGAATGGACTCGTCAGCAGCCGTCCGTCTCGAGAGACGATGGTGTAGCTTCTCAAGAGTCCATCTGCACCGCCGACAATGGTTGTGCAGTCCGACTCGGGAGTGACACGGTATCTGTCTCCTCCCGTGTTGAATCGACATCTTGCGATGACGCTGGAGTGTCCTCTCCAGTGAAGCTGAAGCTACAGAGCCTGGGCAGGGTGATATGGAGGGTCTGCTGTTGCCCATGCAGCAGACCCCCCCTCTCTTCGCAGCTGAAGGGTCCAAGGGAAAGACGGAGTCAATACAGCTTGGCTTCAGGTGCGCCGCAGGAGTTGCCGGTGTTGACTACAACGTCAAACCGCCTTAGGGACTCCGGCTCCGGATTTTCTGTCGGGGTTTACTCCCTTAGCCTTTCCCCTGAAGAGGTATGCCGCAAGGCAGTGGAGGTTTTTTGGAGTCAGAGTTTTCCTTCTCTGTCAAGTGGGAGTAATGGGGGAATAAGTGGGACAACTGTCTGGCTGAGTATTTCTTCTTTATATTTTTGTTTGTTGGACTTCCATGCAGCTTGGTTTTCTGGAACTTCTGGTTATTTCTAGTTTTGAGGCAGTTGTATTCCTTCTTGAATGGACTAAAACACATATATTTGTATATATGTATAGATATATTTAAAGAATAATAAATTAACAATATGGTACCACTTACCACTAAGGTTAAAAGAAAGAAAAAATAAATAAAAGGAAGAAAGAGTGTACCTGAAATGAGAAACTGGAGAAACCAGTGGAGGAAGACCCATTGATCTGGAAGGCGTAAGGCAGAGAAAGCCAGAGAATAGCCAGGGCTTGGCAGTGAGGTTGCGACTATTGACAGTGGAAATAAAGAAGGTGAGAAGAGAAGACAACTGTACAACTTTGCTTGAATGTACAATTGTCAAGGCCAGTAAAAATCGTGCAGCTATTGATCTTTCAGTTTAGGTAATCTAAATTATGTATGCTATTGAAAGTCCATTTTTTAAAGAAATTATGACAGGAATATGTTTTGCTCTATGACTCTGTAGACATGTTAGACAGAAGAATGGATGGCTCATGATATATAATGCAACTTTCTTTTTCAGCCAGCACCCCAAGGAAGAATTGGAGTGGTGGCTTCAGCAGAGCATGTTTGCCTTACTCCAACCTTGACTTACTATACCCCGTTTCTTACCTTATTCACCATCGTTCACATTAGAGAGTGAGATTAATTATATAATTAATTCTACCGTTTGTGTACAAGCATAAGTAACACTATTTAGTCAACTTTAAACAGATTTAAATTCCAGATCAAAATAGTCTGTCTAGTTATCATATCTGGCCTCTTTAGTTTTTCGTGGACTTTCACTCGGCTTGTTTGTGGGATTGTCGTTCTTTTCACCTTCCTCTCTCTGTTCTTGGGTCCTTTAGTGGTCTCTTACATAATAAAATCCACTCAGAGATTCCTTTGATCACCTTTGGTCTTCAACATGGGTTTGGTAAAGGCTACATTTTTTCGCTTTGGATTTACTATCATTTGCTTTTCCTCTATTTTGCCCCTCCCTACCGGGGCCTAATCCTTAACTATATGCTATACCCAAATGCTTTTCCTTTCTTTGATAAGCCTAGTTCAGTTGTCCCTCCCACTCTCTGACCCAACCCACCCAGCTGCACACACACTCTGCATTCTGTGATTAGCAATGCACACTTCCATGGTAAAGAAAACCCTATTGGTACTGTTTAAGGATTTAAAATAGAGATCTCCTCAAATACTACCTTTCAGCATAAATATATTCTTCCCTTTTCCACTCTAGTACTTTTAATCTGAAAGTAGTCTCTATAATTCCTAGCCAGTTTGGGGGAAAGTATTATTTTGAGACACTCAAAATGAAAAAAGAGACACAGACTCAAGATTACAGAGAGTTTTAAACGTAGGCATAGCTTTTCAAATCTATTTTGGTGTATATTGGTTCCTAAAGGAATTTACCAGACTTCTGTATAAAGCATTTTATTCTTTGAAAGTCTGGTAAATAATATGATTGACCATGTCATTGTACAAACATTCACATACTTATTTTGCCTCTCTTGAAATACAGTAGGGTATTTTGTCATCTGAACGAGGAAAACACAGTGAAAATGACTGATACCAAAGCCTGCCATTTTGTCTTTCAGTGTTGGGACCCCACAGTGGAGATTCCCTCCCCTCTAGTACATGCATGCTGCACCGGGTATCTGCAGACTGCTGTGCAAAGCGTGAGCAGTCAGTCACTAGAAGTGGAAATTGCAAAGTGTCAGTATTCTGCAGTACTCTTCAAATTCCTGCCTTTTTTTCTCTTTGAGTTTATCAAATGAGATGGAGCATTTAAATATGTTCTCTAAATTCTAGAATGTTACATATTATAGCTTTTGGTGTTATTCTATTTAGAGGTTGAACAGCCCCTCTCAGTATCATTAGTGTCTTTCATTTCACTGGTGTTCAAATAGTGAATCATTGGCTCTTCATTCATCACTGGAAGAACCATTATTATTATAAGATCTAGAAATAGTATACAGAACTTCTTGGGAGTAATGGACTTTTCTATTCAAGTCAGCAAGAAACAACAGACTCATGCCCTTATATGCCAAAAAGGAGTATCTTTTTAGATAAAATGAGAAATTTATCATTGATATTTAAGTTTTCATTAAATGTTTTGGTAAATTTTTGGAAGTTAGTTTCTATGACTTGGCAGTTATGTTCTTCTGTTTTCTCTTCAGAAATATTCTTCTCTATACTCAATAAGTATTTGCTACCACTACAACTCTGTTTTTGTTTTGTTTTTTTTCCTGGTAGAGATTTTCTTGAGTATCTGAAACAATATAATGAAACAAATCAAGAAACTTAGTGGTGATATTGTGTTCTTTAAAGCTGGGGCTGTGTTTAGTCCCTCTGGCAGAGATGGGACCTCGGAGTGGTGTGTGACTGAACACCCCTGGTCTGGGGATTAGGAGGACTTCGAACAAGGTGCCTCCAACTTTTGTGTCTATAACATGAGTGGGTTACTCTCTGGGGCTTCTTTTACTTCTATAAATGGTCATCATCTTATGTCCTTGATGTTTTAAGCTTTTGAAATCTCTGTAGAAAAGAACCTGTGAAAGTCCCAATCATTGTTTATATTCTCTCCGTGCTTTTGAGCATAGCATAGAGTGTTTTTGGCTTGTTTCCTCCCTCATGTGCAGGTGGACCTGCTCCTCCAGAGGTGATGATAAAACAAAACAAAACTCTCCTTTTCATGCACAAAGGCAACCCCATTCCAGATGCTTAACCCCTTCAGCTGGTGTTCAGATGACACAGAGGGAGCATCACTCCGCTTGCCACTGAAATATTGCCATCACTGGACTAAAATTTGGCAGTTGTGTAAGAGTCAAGCCGCAGTACTTATATGATAGTTTGGGGAAGGGAGTAAGACAGAAATAGCAGATTCCAAAATAATCTAATTAGAACAGCAGCAGGGAAAGTGAGATCGAGCAAAAAGAAGGGAGGATGATATGCCCCAAAGTCTGATTATCTCCACTGTTTACATAGTGTGACTTCAGCTCTAAAAGCTCTATGGTAACCATAGGTAGAATCTCCTACATACACCCCAATGGGGTGGGGGCTTGTCTGATACCCCACTGTACTATAATTTTTGTAATTTCTCTCTCTTTCTCCCATGGTCTAATAATGAGGCTGCATTGGTGCTAAAATAGATCTGTCTTTTCTAGAACCACCTCCTCCCTTTGCCCCTGCAAAGGATGATGTCATGGTTTGGTATTTATGACATCAGAAAGCACTGTGCTGAGAAATTATGTTAAGGCACCATTTGAATGGCTCAGGAAGGGTGAGTTAGCAGACCAGACAACCCTTCTGTTTAATCCAAGGATCTTGGTAAATAAAAATGGCCAGAAAGGAAAATTTAAGAAATGTACCTAGTAAACAAATACAGATGAAGAAAAATATATAATTCTGTAGATTTTTCTGGAGTGAGAGTAACCATTGTGATAAATATTACAATGAGAACATGGAAGTTGTAGTGGATAAAAATTTTAAAATACTGAGCAATGTGTGTACAACAACTTAAAAGAAAAAGAAAGGAAAGATTTGCCAACACAGAAATAATTACATCATCAGATAATAGGACATCCGATCTGTCAAAAGGGAGATTCCAGAGAATAAAGGAAGCAGATGCTCAAGGAACCCGAGCATTCCGTTAATGGATATTAATGTGGGATGAATACAAGCGTCTTTGTGTGTGACTTCATGATTATGTTGCATTTGTACCCATATTCACAGACACAACACTATGTGCATCTATTGTATACACCCTAATATGGAAGAGACACACTGATATTAATTAGAAAGGGTGATATGAAGCAGTTAAAATAAAATTCCAGTAAAATTTCTTTCAGCAGTGTTTACTAATATAATTAAAATGCACGATGTAATATTGTGTGTGCAGGAGAGAGTTTGCTTATTCATCATTTAGAACAGTAGTAGGAGTTGAATATTAAGAGGTTTAAGTGTCAATACTTGTCTAAAAATACAAATTCTCTATTGTCAGCAGTTGTTGCAATAAGGCATTGTAGTTTAGACGTGTCTGCTTGCTTGGAATTCAAAATGTTTTGGGTAAAGAATGATGCAGGGTATAATTTGTGGCAGAAAATGTGCACCAATTGTTTGTTTACTATTCCTGAGGACATTTGCAGGACTGAACTTTCACAGAGAGAAAAGAACAGCATTGTTTGGAACATACAGTAGGGGCAGTACAAGAAACCTGAATTAAGAAACTTAAGAGTCTGTCTTTGATTGATGATACTTATTTGCTCTTCATTATTCCTTGTAAAGAAATAAAAACTATGAAACTGGATGTGAAAACTGGAATAAGACAAGTGGCTTCTCAGATTTTTTTTACCGCAGTTGTTTCCAATTTTCCTAGTAAAGCAAATAGTAACTATACAGGGTGGGGCAAAAGCAGGTTTGCAGTTGTTTGTACAGAAAATAGTACAATAATTAGTAAATAATAATACAAGAATAAACTGTTGCATGTGCTCACAACCGTAAACCTGCTCTTGTCCCACCCTGTATAAAGAGTCCTTGCTTGCTACATTAACTCTTCCTTAAAAGCATGTCCTTGAGGCCTGACTGTAGGCATTAGTTGAGACAATGCAGAGGCAGGTCATATTTGCTAACTGTATGTTAGTATTTGTCTCTAGATATTTCACATGGAGTAAAAGGGGGCACAGAATACTGTTTTTCTTAAGAAGATCTTTTCTGCTTACCTGTTACCTTACCCCTCTTTTCTCCAGGTGGAGTTTACTGTATTCACATGTAAGCCGTCACTATACTCTCCAAATGCTTTTAGCGTGACTTGCAGACAAACATGAGTCTCTGTTAACTAGAATGTAAACCACTTGAAAGTAAGAACTTTTTTAGTTTACTAAATGTTTTAGTAACAATATTTAGTAAAAATATTTTAACTGTAGCATCTGAGACAATGCGTAAACATAATTTGTTGAATGAACGAATCAATCAATCAATCAGACACCTACTATGTGCCTATCATTGTCTTAGACCCAAGGGATTATTATAACACAAATAATAAAATAAATATACATGAGCCCATAGTGTATAAATAAATAACTGAATAAGTAAATAAATGCGGCAAAAGAGGCAACTTCCTTACAGAAAAATTTCAGTTCATTAATAAATAAACCTGAGAGAAATAGAAAAGCGCCATAGCACCCATACTAATAATTGCCCCAGGCAAGTTCTGCTGATGGATGCTAGAATTAGTAGGCAAAAGTTTAAGCAGGAGCAGGATACTTGTAGAGTTTCAAAGTATCTCTCTCCAAGATGTTTTATAATTACAAAGAGAAAAATATAACTCTCCCTGGAGAATGCTGACAGCCTTCACCTTAACTAAGTGATCAAGGTTAGCATCACATACTGGTTTGTGCCCCTTCATATGAAGCACTGAGAAAGGCACACGACTTCGGTGACATTCTTCCCAATAGCATATAATCTCATTCTCATCACGGGAAATGTCAGACAAATCCAAAACAAGGACATTCTAGAAAACAGCTGACCCATACTCTTCAAAAGTGTCAAGGTCTTTAAAGATAAGGAGGGACTAAGAACAGCTACAGCTTGGAAGAGACTAAAGGGACATGACAGCTACACGCAACATGAAATCCTAGATTGGATCCTGAAGCAGAAAAGGACATTAGTGGGAAACCTGGTGAAATCCTAATAAATTCTATAGTCTAGTTAGTAGTAATGACGAAGGTTAACTTTCCAGTTCTGATCATTGTTCTCTGCTTATGTAAGATGTTAACATAAGGGGAAGCTGGGTGACAGGTGCAAGGGAACTCTGTACTGTGTTTGAAACTCTGTAAATCTAAAATCATCTTTATGAAAATCTAGTTGAAGTGCAATACCAGTCCACAAGAAGCAATTATAGGACTTCCGGCCAAGATGGAGGCTTAGACGGACACGCTAGGTCTCCCTCTACAACTATAGTGGAATACAACTACTTCAAAACAAAGGATAACTAGAAATTCCAGAAAATAAAGCTACACGGAAGCCCAACATATGAAGTTATAAACCAGCGGTGCCATTTGGGCAGGTAAGAGTTAAAGAAGGCAAAGCTGCTTGCGGAGCGGCGGGGCGGGGCGGCGAAAAATCCTGGAGGCATTTAAGCCCCCGGCGTGCGCGACTCCAATCAAGCCCCTGGCCTGCGCGACTCCTGCGCGACTCCTGCGCGACTCCTGCGCGACTCCGGCGCTGGGGAGCAGCCGCAGCATCGCCTTGAACAGTGAGGCCCAGGGGGGCGGGAGGACGGATCCCGGTCTCCTAGCTGAATAACTGTGTGAATCCATCTTGGACCCCCGCCCCCACAGAAAGCACCACAGGGCTGCGAAATAGGTCGCGCGCCTGCCGGTCGCTGATTTGTGACGCGTACGCAGGCACTGCCCCCTGCTCCCGACAGCCAGCCCAGGAAAACAAAACGCATCTGTCAAAATGAGGCAGGCAACTTTAGAAATACCGGTAACACAACTCACCAGACAGCAGATAGAGAACCTGACAGATGAACAGATAAGAAACCTGTCAGAGGCTCAGTTCTGGGCCATTGTTATCAGGTGGCTTACAGAATTCACAAAAGAGCAGGAAAAAGATATGAAAGAAGCGAAAAACTTTCATAACGAAAGGAACAAAACCACACATGAGACAGATGGTGAGGAATCCAGAGTCCATTTCAACAAACTGGAATATGGAGAAGAAACTAGCAGTCAACCAATGCAGCGAGAGGAAATGGCAAGCATCAATGAGAGGATCAGAAACCTCTGGGACAGCTATAAAAGGCCCAACATAAGAATCATTGGTTTGCCAGAGAATGAGGAAGATGAACTAGAACTTGAAAAATTGAGTGAAAATATAATAAAGGAGAACTTCCCAGACTTGGGGAAGGGAATAGACTTGCAGGTCCAAGAAGCAAGGAGAGTTCCCAAGAGACTGGACCCAGGGAGAACCACTCCAAGACACATTATAATCAAAATGTCAAAAATTAAAGATAAAGAGAGAATCTTAAAAGCAGCAAGAGAGAAGAAAAGAATTATGTACAAAGGGGTCCCAATTAGACTATCAGCTGACTTCTCAAGGGAAACCCTACAGACAAGAAGGAACTGGCAAGAAATATTCAAAGTAATGAAAATCCAAAACCTACAACCACGAATACTCTATCCAGCGAAATTGTCATTCAGAATAGAAGGACAGAGAAAGTGTTTCCAGGACAAAATAAAACTGAAAGAGTTCATTAGATCCAAACCACTGTTATATGAGAAGTTAAAGGGACTGGTTTAAAAAACAGAAGCTAGGGAGATGAAACAAAGGCAAACGAAACAGGCAACGAGAGTGGAAAAGGAACTGTGGGTAAGGGAAATATAGTGGGGGGAGGTCAACAGGGAGGGGGAGTGGGGAGAGGGAGGGAGGTGATATAGGAATTGGAGATCATGGTAGGAGGGAATGGAATAGACGGAGAGAGGTTGGGAGGAACTGTAAGCACAACTAATGGACATAATCTAAAAGGGGGGGACAACTGGAGGGAGGGGGCCACCGGGTGGAGGGGAGCAGAGGGAAGGGAAAGTGGCACAAATGTAATATTTTAATCAATAAAACACATTAAATCTTAAAAAAAAAAAAAAAAAAAAAAAAAAAGAAGCAATTATAGAGCAATACATGACTGTATACAACTAAGAATTTGCAATGGTTGGGGGCAACTCTGTGCTGAGCGGGCGTTGAGGGGACTGAGAGACAGTTGGTGATTGGGACATTCAGGAAAAATTTCACAGGAGAAGGAAAACCTGACTTCTATCAATATCTTGAAAGGAGGTGGAGAGATGATGGGTGGGGCAAACTAAGGGGTCGTTCTAGGTACAGGGACAGCAGGGACAAAGGCACGAGGAAGGGATGCAGATGGCCCCTGTGGCCCCTGTAGGATACGTTAGAGAGGATGGTCGAGTGATTTGTGTTTTTTGCTGGAGATCACTGTGAAAGAGAGTTGGACAGCTGTGGGGGAGACAGATAGTAGGATCATTGAGAACGGGCAGAGGAGCTGGACGGTAATGTGACGAGTGATACAGAGTTACAAGTTCTTGTTCAAGGAAGTGACTCAGTGACATATGGTATATATGTGAAATTGGCCACAGGGTATCCAGGGTGGCAGGAGTTGGGAGAGATGGAGGTAGGTGATTTAGGAGTTAGAAGTAGGTGATGAGAGCCTGTTTATCTGGGGCCTGTGTTGGGAGGGGTGGAGTCAGATAAGTAAAAAGACAACATACCAAAAACATTTGAAGAGGTGGAATCACAGAGCTTGGTGATTGATGGATGTGGGGCATGAAGGGGGAGTAGTCAAAGATGATTCCTGGGTCAAGTTTACATGATGCTATGTTCATAACTGAAACAATTCATTCAGCAGATATGAGCACCTACATTGAAGAATTATGTCTTATAGGTAAAGAAAGAGAATTAAATAGAGTATAAACACCATGTCTGTCTACGATGAAGCATGGAGCAGGAAAGCCCAAGGCCTGAGCCCAACTGAATGAATTTATAGATGACCAGGTCAGACCCACTTAAGGGGTGTCTGTTTTTCAAATAAAAAGAAGGGAGGGGTTTTCTCTCTTCCTAATAGCAGTCATGAACAGTGTTAGAGTATTTTTCAGGTTGGCATTGTCTCTGCTTGATAAAGATGTCAGGCATACATTTTGGACTCTACTCACCAAAAACAAACAAACAAACAAAAACCCTCTCTTTATTAAATCACCATTTACTTAGGAAAAGTCCACATATGTCCCTTTAGCTCTGCCAAGCTAGAGATCTTTGGATCCCAAAGGTCTCAGATGTGAAATTTTAAATGCCATAAAAGCACAATGAACTATATAGAAAGTGAAATTGAAAAATAAGTACGCATGCTTAAGTTTCAAGCTCCTAATATTGAGGTTCTTTTTGACTTGTTTTGGATAATGTTGCCCATTGAGCAGACCCTTAATTAATACTCTTCTGTACAGGCTTGGCTATGTTATTATTCTCTGATCTTGGGCTTGTCCTTCACCCAGTGTTATTTAGGAAAGAGTTCTGTAGCCTTTTTGTCAGTTATTTCAGATTTCCACATAGAGGTCAAAGATGATATTTTGTCTGTGCAATAGGCTGGTAGCTCCTCATCAGCAATTGTGACCATAGAGTTGCAGTTCTTCTTGGGGCTTGAGTAACATTGGGTTGGGGCAAAAGAGTGGGTGTATTCACCTTGTGCTCATTTGGATGTACACATTTGATTATTGCTGGCAGTAATCAGATTTACATATTAAAGGTCTTTGAAGGCCTGTGAAGATCTCCATTTCTCTCTGTCATCACTTAAAATTATATTTCTTAGCAACTGTGTCCTTACCCCTTCTTTTCTTTTTCTTTTTTAATTTTTAAAAGAGGTTATATTTAGTTATTTTTAGAGATGGGGGGGAGGGAGTGAGGAGAGGGAGAGAAACATCAATCAGATGCCTCTCAAACGTGCCCTGATTGGAGACTGAACCTACAACCCAGGCATGTGCCTTGACTGGGAATCCAACCGATGACCTTTCCTTTTGCAGATGATGCTCAACCAGCTGAGCCACAGGGATCAGAGCCCCTTCTTTATTTTTAAGTGAAGTAAAATTGATACATGACATATCAGTTCCAGGTATACAACATTATAATTGGACATCTGTACACACTACCAAGTGATCACACCAAAAATCTAGGCATCATTCTTCACCATGCAGTTGACTCCCGTGACCCATTTTGCAATCCCCAACTTGACTTCCCTCTGATAACCACCAGTCTGCTCTCTGTATCTGTGACTTTGTTTTTGTTTATTCTGTTTGTATGTTTTGTTTGGTTTTTAGATTTCATATATTTTTAGAAATCATATGGTATTTGTCTCTCTCCATCTGACTTATTTCACTTAGCATAATACCTTCAGGGTCCATCCATGTTGTCACAAATTGCAAGATTTTATTCTTTTAATGACCGGATAGTGTTACGTTGTGTGACTGCACCACATCTCCATCCATTCATCCACAAATGGACACCTAGGCTGCTTTCTTATCTTGGCTGTTGTAAAGAATGCTGCAGTGAACATAGGGTGCAGATATCTTTTCAAATTACTCTTCTCATATTCTTCAGATAAATTCCTAGAACTGAAATTGATGGATTGTATAGCACTGCTTAATTTTTTGAGGAGTCGCCACTGTGCCTGTACTAATTTACATTCCCACCAACAGTGTCTGAGGTTCCCTTTTATCCACATGCTCTCTAACACTCATTTCTTGTCTTTTTAATAATAGCTAGTCTAACAAGTTTAAGAAGGTATCTCACTGTGGTTTTGATTTGCATTTCCCTAATAATTAATGATTAATGTTTTCTCATGTGCCTGTTGGCTGGCCATCTGTATGTCTTCTTTAGAAAAATGGCTGTCCAGTTCCTCTGCCCATTTTTAAATTGTGTTTTTGTTTTGTTTATTTTGGATATTACCCCTTCTTTGATATCAGCCAATGATTAGCCTAAGTAAATATTTTACTGGCAATAGGCAACTAAAGATAAAGTTAGCTCCTTGTATGATTAAGTATAAATGGAAGTTGCTTGATATTCTTAAAAACGTGAAATTGTAGTGGTTCTGATTTTAGTCCATAACTGAGCATTGAATATAGCTTTTGTAGCATGTAAATTTAATGTTCAAATATCTTCTTGATGATGAGAACTCTCCATGATATATGAATTTCCTATGGTATATTTAAAATGTGGTTTAAATGGCAGGGTGTTTCATAATATGAATAGATGTTTTGTGCAGAATGTAAAAAGAAATGACATTTTTTGTGAACTGGACATTGGCAATGGGAGAATACTCTATGAAGTGACCCCTGGGCCTCTTTTAGAGGCCTGCTAGGGAAGTATGTGTTCAAACTGGCAGGAAAAAGAATCTTTTTATGTCCTTTATAACTAATATATTGAATTCACTGTTTTTCCATAGGAAATGTATTTCAGAATTGTAATTATAGTCAATGGTTCATTCCATATAAAAATACTTATTTTGTCCAATGATTCTTTCCACAGTCCCATATATGCCAGTCAGTTTTTATCCCTTTTCAGAGTGCCTGATGCTGCTGAGTAAATGCATCTACTAAAATGGGTATCTTGTTTTTTTCTGGTGGCATAAGTGGAAATCACATGCTGAACTGAGGGAACCATTTGAACTTACTCTCAAAAAAGTTACAAGGTGAAGGCAGGCAGAATCTCTGCTCTTTGACCCTCAGCAGAGCTTCACAAGGATTTGGAGGCCTGACAGGCCGTGATTTGTCAAAGAGATGGTACATATGTATCAAACAGGTGAATTCTTTCATTTCTCATGATCTCCTATAGGAAGTGCATGATCATTTAACCTAGTGGACCTTTCAGAGATTCAAGAAAGAGATGAGGGTGGAAAGTACCAGAAAATGGCTGTGGAAGGAACAAGGATAGAAAGCCAAGTTTTAGGATTAGATTAGGCAAAATATGTTTAAAGTTATATGTTAATTTATAGAGGTTTTGTTGTAAGCTAGAACAACTCAATAATGAAACAAGGGGAATATTTATAGAGCAAGAGGTGAGAGTGGTTACAAATACCCTTCTTCACTCTCATCTTTCCTCATTTAATTTCTCTTCTCCCCTTTCCCATGAAAAGTAAACTAAATGAATAAGAGAGTAAAGTGAGCAAGTTACTTTTAACAAAATTCAAGTGATGTCACTTCTGTGAATTTTGTCATAACAATATGATCCTAGTTTTCTTGTCCAGAACACATACTCCTGCAATCCAAACCTACTTAACAAAATCTGGAAATAATAGAAAAAGGCCTTCTCAGGAAGGAGAAAAATAAGCAGGCAAAGATCTTGCACTTGACTCATAGATGATGTCCTGAGATACCCAGAGCCCTATTGGCTTAGAATGACACTCAGAGTAAGGTTAATGACTTCACAGTTTACTTATCCAGTTCCCCAAGTACATGAAAATGAATAAAAGGGCTTTCTAGTGTTGAATATAATGACCACAGTGACAGAAGGAAAAATAAACTGGAGAAAGTAGAGTACTATAAAATCTCCATTTGGTTTGAAGACAACCCAAGCTTGTGGATTAATCAGAGCAGGTGAACATAAAGACCTTTCCCTGAAGTGCAACAAAGAGGAGATGGTGCAGAGGTCAAGAGTGTTGTGAGAAACAACCCCAGCTCTCAGGGGTGGGATGCAATAGAGTTTCTTTTGCAGTCATGTTATAGTTGACTTTGGATGTTCCACAGTGCGGTGGAGGTATCCACATGTTTTTGGTTCCCAGACGGAGAGTTCTTCAATCTCAGGGCTCAGCCATTCTCTAGGGTCACCGGGAAACCTTAAGGATCTTCTGTAGCAATCTGGCCCCCAGCTGGGGGGAAGAAAGAGAGCAAATGATCTCAGTGGAGGTTTGTTAATGGAAGCAGCATACATCACCCTCTTTCATGTTCCCTTTGCCTGGATTTAGTCATGTGGACCTGCCTAATTCAGGTAAAGCTGGGAAATGTCAACCTGTTTAAGACAGGGAAGTTGGTTTGTTGAACACTTACTTGCCTCTGCCACAACTGGATATTTTCATGAGCCTGTTGTTATCCTTTACCTCTGTACCAGCTGCAACCTGGGTGTGCCACCTGGGTGGGGACCCAGTTATTTGCAGGACACCACACCTCTGTCCTAGACAAATCAGGGTCCCACTGAGTCATCCTTCAACCATCTCAATGTGAACCTACATTCCCTGGTGTTACCTTTAGTGGGAAGAAGAGCAAGCAGTCCTGTGTGGCTCCACGTGGAAAGCAAGGTGCCTTCTAAATACTTCCCCTAGGAGGGGGCACCTCCCCCATCCTGGGCTTTATATGTGCCTGTGGCTCAGGAACCTGCTTCTACTTCAGTTCTTCCAGCTGCACTTCCTAGGAGCTGGGCCTCTTTCTGTTAATATTACTAAATGCCAAGGGAATTCCTGCAATTATCCCAGTCCTTCCAGCTGTCTCACCATCTGTGTTTTATACCCAGAACTTGGTTGTATCCCTGTACCACTCTCCCAAGAGTTTATCTTCCCTGCAACAAGAGTTTACTGAACTGAACTATGTTTTAGCCTTTGATTGTCAGACATCTGGGCACAAGGAGGGGACATTGAAGCCCAGGAGGAGAGATCGAGGGTTAACTGTATAAAATTATTTTGGTGCTCTGTTGCATGGACTGGGATGATGCTTTTAGACAGGGGTAAAGCAGGGCGGGGGCGGGGGCGCACATAAAGAGAGTCATGCACATGCCAAGAAAACCTTTGGAAGTTCCAGGTAAGGAAGAAGAAACTTTCTTCTCCCCCTACCTCCTGATTTCTGCATCTGTTTTTCCCTGCTCAACACAGGGATAACTTGCTTAAGAGCTGCCAGTACTAGAATTTGTTTACATTATGTCTACACTTAGCTCTCATTTGGATTGCTACAAAGCCAAGCATTATTTATTTATAACATTGTTTTTCTGAAAAAATGAGTTTGGAGTTTCAAAGAACTGACTTAGAATGAAGTGTGTGTACACAGCTCATCTGTAAATGGAGTACTGCCTGCCCTGGGCATGGCACCCAGAGATAACATTTATCTGTGCTCGATCAGTACAGACTTGTCAAGTTAACTTATGTTTACTTTTCTCTGCCTTCATCTTGATGATAGCGTTGCTCCTGAAATTTAACACTCCATGTTTGAAGAAACATCTCCTTTGGAGATGCCTCAAATATTCCTGGGAGTTGGAATAGTGATTTTATGTTGTCTCCCAGTTTATCTTTAGGAGGATTCATGGCTATGAAATCCTTTGAGCAGGCAGTCTGTAAATTGTAGAAAAATTGAGAACTATTTAAAGAAAGTGGGGAAAAAAAGAATTCTTTTCTCATATTATCCTCAGTTGTCAGATATCTTGCACTGTAATTACTGTATTGGTTTGTAAAGGTTAAAGAACTTTGAAGTTTATAATTCTCTTTTTTGTGTGTGTTTCACACATGTAAGGAAAAATATCCAACACATTGAAGCAAAATGACTTAACATAAAAGTTCTGAACAGTTTGTAGTTTGTCGACACAGATATATATTTTATGGGTTTTATATTTGCTTTTAAAATATCTGATAAATCAGTTATTTGTTCCATGGAGCCAATTTGCCGATTACATCGTTTATTTTAAATCTGTGTATAGTAATCTCTCTATATATTGAGGTTCACTTATCGCGGCCTCACTGTATCACGGGATTTTTAAAAATATATTTAATTATTTATCGCGGATTTTTCGCTTTATCAAGGGATTTTGTGGTACTGTATACGTATGTTGTTAAAATTACGTAGGTTTAGGAGTGTAGAATATGTTTAAGAACATAAGTAGTGTTTATAAAAGTGTGGAAAAGGTTAATAAGGGAGTGGGAAAGGTTAATAAGGGGCTGGGAACTGTTTATAAGTGTGTGGGAAGGGTTTATAAAGCCTTAAAATATATATAAATATTAAAATAAATGTAAGGTTCCTACTTCGCGGATTTTCACCTATCGCGGGGGGTCTAGAATGTAATACCTGTGATAAGTGGGGGAATACTGTATATGTAATGTGTGCACAGAAATGTTCTTGCTGACATCATATTGTGAAGCAAAAAGGTGAGAGATGCTCCATCTTAGGGAACTAACTATCCACAGACAAGTAAAAATTTCTGCTGTTAGCAGAGCAGCTGACAGAATATGATCACAAATGTTCTGTTAAGAGGTAGAAATAGCATGCCTAGGACTATGCAAGCTTGTCATTGTTAAATTGTCAGGGTGATGTGCTTCCATATTAAAAAGAATACTTTGTTCACCCCTTGCACATGTACCCTGCAATGGGAGAAAACTGTTTCAGCTCAGCCATTATTCTGATTTGCACTTGGAGTCTCAGATTTTGATGCTGGTGTAGTTAAAATGAAGGGAATAGATCTTTCCCTTCTGTTTGAAACAGTACTGTAGCCCATGCAAGGGCCATTTCCTTTCAGTTTTAATTTTATGTATTTTTTCTGTCCCTTGATGTTTTCTTTTACTCTCAAAACTATGAGAATAATTGTGATGTCATGATCTTTCTGCCAACCCCAGTCTGCAGTCACTTCTCCCCATATTTCTTCACAGATTCCAGATAACCTTCATGTTAAATGTTCAGTAATTGACTAATCCCTTTGAAAGAGTTTTATAGCAGTCGAAATGCAAAACCATGGTTTAATACAAAGAAGCCTGTATGAGTGTGAAAGAAAGCACATTGTGAACTGTAGAGTACGATAGAAAAGTAAGGCATTATAATTACTCGCAGGTTCTTATTGAGCCTTCACCATCAAAGCATATAAAAGACAATTTATATTCCTTAATAAGTACACTGCTTATAATGTTACAAGAGTAGCTACACGTTTCGCCAGTACTGGAAGAGAGTATGTAGGGGAATCTGGAGTTATAAACTGCTGAACAACTCATCAAGGGGGGGGCTCTCAGAGCCATCACTGTAGGACACCACAAGAAACATGATACCCCCCAAATTTTCCAACCTTGCCCAAGCAAAAGCAAAATAAGGAATTGCACTTCTTACATCTGGATGCACAAACACAAAGTGCTGAGCACAGAATATAAATCATTGTTTAATAGATTTGTGTTCTACAATCAACTTAAGTTTACAGATTTCTAGATACCTAGAAATATATGAAAGATTTATTCTTGTTATTAAATCTTATATAATCTACTCTTAATTCCCAAGGTCATGAAAAATCCTTCTCTCTTTCTAGAGTCCCCCTCATGCCTCTGCCAGCTAGAGTCATGCAATTATCAGCTCTGATAGTGCTTCGATTCTTTTGTAGGTTATATGCACCAAATGGGGTTGGCACCTCTTCATGGAAATTGGGCCCAGTGGGCTGCTTTACAGTCTTGAATGTGCTTGCCTCAGTAGAAGTTTATGTTATATAGCTGACATGCCATTGACCAGAGTAACCTGTTATACAGCAGAATGCTTTATCATTTGTTTTGAGTCTTCTGTGCTGAACATTTGAGCTGAAGCATAGGAAGAGACTTCGTTAACATTAAAGAGATTTTATTAACCCTATGTATTAAAATGGTTTACATGGAAAATCTTTGAAAAATTTTTCATATTTGAATCCTGGGATATTCAAATAGTAAAGGTAGCTTTACCCAGAGACTTTCAGGGTCATGTGGGAATAATAATTGTAATAATAAATAATAATAATAGTTATTATTATTATTATTGTACTTATTATTTTTGCAAAGGAATAAATTGGCATTTTTTTAACTTAAGTATTCCCTAAAAGACACTGTTTATTTTAATAAAAATGGTTGATTTTCTGAAACCAATACTATTATGAGGTTACTTTTTTAGGTGATTATTGGCATATTTGTCAGAAAAATCAGACTTCAAATAGGCCATGGGGAATATGTTTTTAATAGTTTCTCCTGCAATTTGTTCCCTAAAGAAAATATGTTGCTTATTAAGTGGAAGAGTTTGGAGAAAGTGTTGTTTTTAGGGACTCTATCTTCATGTTGTGGAGAAGCCAAAAACCAATGCTCCAGGGCACCCTGCAGTACTTTTCCTAAGCTTTCAACTGGGTATGAAAGGCTGGTCCACTTTAAAGCTTTTGCTTGTGAAGATCAAGCAGAGATTGCTTTTTAAATGCTGTGCTCATGAGGAGACAGAATGCAGAAACTAAGATAGAAGTTTACAGAAAGGAGAAGAGAAATAACCTCCCCAGCACCCACCTAAGATTGTCTCCAGAGGAAGAGGATCGATATCTTCTGATATTCATAAGTAAAGGAACTGCTGGAATTCTGCTTTCACATGTTCTGCCCATCAAGACCTCTCTCACCCAGGGAAGATGAATATTCTTCATTCAAGAGACAGAAGAAGGAAACATTAAGAACCCTATAGCTAACTTTTTCCTTTTTTTGAATATACAATCAGTTCTTTTTATATTCACAGTTGTGCAGATATCAGCACAATAAGTTTGAGAACATTTTCACCACCACAGAAAGAAACCCTATACCCATTAGCAATCACTTCCCGTTGTCTCTACCCTTTCAACCCCAGCTCCTGCCAATCATTAATCTCTTCTCTCTCCCTGTAGATTTGACTGTTCTAGACATTTGATATGAATGGATTCATACAATATGTAGAGTTTTGTGCCTGGCTTCTTTCACTTAGCATAGTTTTTTCAAGGTTCATGAATCAGTACTCATTCCATGTTATGACTGAATGATGTTCCATTTTATGGCTATACCACATTTTGTCTATCCATTCATGAGTCAATAGACATTTGAGTTTTTTCTACTTTTTTTTAGGTATTATGAATACTGCTGTTTTGAACATTCCTGTACAAGCTTTTGTGTAGACATGTTTTTATTTCTCTGTGTAACTTATTTTTAAGTAGTAATAAATTAAGATAGTAAATGATTTTTCTCTTTCATATATTTGTTTGCTTAACTACTGTCTTCTGCCCTATCTCGCTTTCCTAAAAGTAATTTCCCTTGAGAATGCAGTTGTAGAAAGGAAGAACATGAATTAACTTAGTAATCACTAGCCACCCGACTCTCCTCTCAGCATCATGGATGTGGTAGATCATTTCTCAGGTAACCCTCACTTTACATGTGAGATGGCTAAAGCGCAGGGAGGCTCCACCAGCCTCAAGTCCTTCACCTGGGAATTTGGAGGAGTGGAGACGGGGGCCCACATCTATTGTACTCTTAATCACAGTGCTCTCTGTTCCCTCCCACATAATAATATTAACCCAGGTCATACACCTGTTCATCTCTCAGAGAATTCTTTTTATTCAGGAGCCTCCCTCTGATTTGATTGTGAAAAGTAAGGGACATGGTTTAAAGACTCTATTATATGATCTTGGACCTGGGGTAGGCAATTGTATTGCCATTGACAAAAAGATTATGAAATATTTCTCTCTTGTTTGAGTGAGGTGATGTCACTGAAGCCTGGTGCTGGCTGGTGCTCAGTTTATCCTGACTCTTCTGACTCTACCGTCCAGTTGCTAAGTTTCCTCACCTGAAGACTATATTACTCCACAGCAGCCACAGGCAAATACTGCCTCACCTACCTGTTCTATCAGCTTGAACCAATATCCTTTGGACCTTTCTGCATCTTAAAAACTCTGCAGTACCCCTTCCTCACCATAGCCTCGTGCCTCCCTGCTTTTTCTCTCTTCCGCTGAACCCCTTTATCACCTCCCCACGAGTCCTGGCCTGTCCAGACCCTTTAGTTACTATTTCAGCCTCTGGGAAGCTCACTGTATCCCCAGCCGGTCCAGGTCTTTTAGTTTTGAAGTTTCACTATGCTTTCCCATTAGTTGAGTGTCCTTTTCAAATACCAAACTTGAATCATCTCCACCACGTACTTAGCTGCTCAGAGGTCCCCAGAACCAAGGTATTGGTTCTTATGTGAATCCTTGCCATTTACTTTGAGACAGGCCTCATTGCCCCTTCCCTAGTGGATGTACTATCACATTTCCCATAGGACCTAGTCCAAACTTTTCTGCTCTCTTCAAAACTTAAAATCTCTTCCACTTTCAGTAGTGGAACATTTATTTCTCTTCTTTTTGAAAACCTCGAGAAACCCAGACATGACTCCTTCACCTCTCTTATTCCCTTAGGTTCCGTGTACTACCTGTCCAATGGTCTTATACATACAAGTGGTTGTGATCTCTAGTGTCAGGTGTATTGCATATCTGGTATCCAAGGCATCAGGAATTAAGAGGAATTTTTTTGAAGGAAGTTGAGTAGGACACCTGAGTTTTGTAGAATGTTTCTTAAAATTCTTTTGATTTTTTTCCCCCAGCAGTTTCTCTGAGTTTTTTACAAGCCACAGTAATTGCTCACTCCCGTTTTCTCTTCTGTGAACATAGACAGGAACAGAAAGGTGTTATTTTCTCATCTACAAGAGAGGAGGTTGAAATTTTTTTACTAAAATGAAGTTGGGGATTACCTGTGAATTGCAGCCACCTGTCAGGTGGATGATGGGAAGTCAGTCATGATGATGAGAAGGTCATCTAGGGAGGAAGGTAAGCCTTGCCAGCTCTTTCATGATAGACATGTGTCTTCTGGACAATCTAAAAAGCTCCACTTCTTCCGGCCAAGATGGAGGCCTAGATTGGCATGCTCTGTCTCTCTCCATGACTGAGAAGGAGTGCATTTACCGTGAAGCCAGGGATAACTAGAGGTTCCAGAAAATGAAGCTGCATGGGGGTACAACGTATGAAGTTATAGACCAGATGGGTGCGGGGCGAGGCCGGGGCAGAGAGGTCAGGCTGTGCTGGCGGCAGCAGCTGCAGCGTCGGTGGCAGGATGGTGGTAATCACAGATGCCCATGTTTGGAAAGAGGCGAGAAGCACCTGGGGAGCACCCCTGGATGCAGACCAAAGCCATCAGCTTGTGATTCCAACACTGGGGAAAGCAGACCCCCATTCTTGCCTCAGACTATGAGGCCCAGAGGGCGTGGGGATGGAGGAGGAGGCTCCTGGTCTCAGCGGAGAGTGAACGGCAGGAATCTGTCCTGGACCCCCACCCCCACACAAAACGCTACAGCGTGGTGAGAAGGGTGATCCAGTAGTGATGAGGGCACAGGGCTCCACCCCCTATAGCGTAGGAGGTGTGACCAATCCGCTCAGGAAGCAGAGGTAAGCACAAAACCGTCAGGATGGCAGAGATCATGATAGAGATCCCAGTGATGCAGCTGGACCAGCCAGCAAATATCTAATCTAATGGCTCAGCAGATAGGAAATCTTTCTGAGGCACAGTTCAGAGCTTCGGTTATACGAATGCTTACAGATCTTAAACAAGAAGAGGAAGGAATGAAGGCTAGTCCTGCTGAAATCAATGAAAACACATACGAAACAAGTGGTGAGGAAAGGAAAACCAAGGATCAAATCAACAAATCGGAACATAGAGAAGGAACGAACAGTCAACCGATGTAGGAAGAGGAAACGAAAAGTGAGGAAAATGAGGAGAGGCTCAGAAACCTATGGGACAGCTATAAGGTTGCCAACATCCAAATCATAGGGTTGACAGAAGGTGAAGAAGAAGAACTAGAAATTGAAAAATTAAGTGAAAATATAATAAAGCAGAACTTCCCTAACTTGGGGAAGGAAATAGACTTACAGGTCCAGGAAGCACAGAGAGTTCCAAAAAAACGACCCAGGGAGAACCACACCAAGACACATTATAATCAAAATGGCAAAAACTAAGGATAAAGAGAGAATCTTAAAAGCAACAAGAGAGAAGTAGAGAATTACGTACAAAATGGTCCCTATAAGACTATCAGCTGATTTCTCAAAAGAAACTCTGCAGGCAAGAAGGGACTGGCAAGAAATATTCAAAGTAATGAAAAGCAAAAACCTATAACCACGATTACTCTATCCAGTGAAGCTGTCATTCAGAATAGAAAGGCAGAGAAAGTGCTTCCAGGACAAAGTAAAACTGAAAGAGTTCATCAGATCCAAATCACTGTTATATGAAATGTTAAAGGGACTTGTTTAGGAGAAAGAGGATCAAAACTATGAACATTAAAGTGAAAACTGTATCACAACAACCAACAACAGAAGCTAGGGAATCAAAACAAAGGCAAACTAAGTAGGCAACGAGAATGGAAAAAGAATTATAGGTATAGGGAACATTATGGGGGGAGGTCAGCAGGGAGGGGGAAGGAGGGAAAGGGAGGGAGATGGTATAGGAATTAAGAAGCATAGTAGGAGGGAGTGGAGTAGACAGGAAGATGTTGAGAAGAACTATATGAACAACCAATGGGCATGGACTAATTGGGGGAACAAGTGGAGGGACGGGTGTCACTGGGTGGAGGGGAACAAAGGAAAAAGAAGTTGGGACAACTATAACAGTATAATCAATAAAGCATATTAAAATAATAATAATAAAAAAATAATAAAAAGCTCCACTTGAGAGAGGAGGTGACAGACATATGGATTTGCTATAATCTCTGCGAAAGGGTCAAAATGAAAAATTTTGTTGGTGTCTGGGATTCTTCACTTTTGATGAGCCATCACCACTGACCAACCTGATAACCCAGGATTCTTTCAAAGGGGCGGTCTGAGAGGAGCCGCACGGTGTCAATAGGTCTTCTTTCTTTTATTTTTATGCCTTCTCACCTCCCCCACAAACTTAGAACAACATTTTTAAAGGAAATATCTGATCAATTCATTACAGTAATCAGAACATTTTCATAGCTCTTTTGTTCCAAATTTAACTGTTGGCCAGTGGGAGACATAACAGTTCAGGTAAGTAAAACTGGGCAAAATTGGTCTTTTTCCTTGCGTCTTGTCTATCTAGTTGGCACATCTCCAGCTATAGCAGAGACCAAATTTCAATGAATTATGAAGACTGAATTATTCACTTGATCTTGGAGGTAGTCCAGCCCACTCTTGGGGGAGGGGAGTATATGATGGGGAGGGTGTTCTTACCAAAGGCCCATGTGTAAGAGGCTTAGCTGATTTCATCTGTTTTACAGAAGTTGAGTCAGTCCCCTGGGTGGTCACTTCTGAGGTGTTTAAAAAATTTTATTAGTTTTTTCTTAAATGTAACCAAAAAAGCTATCCAAAATTAGACCACACATTTGCTCATTTCATGTTTCCATGCCCCTGCCATATTTGTTTTTATTTTCTTTCTTTTAACTAAAAGAATTAACTAATTTGTTTTAAATCACTGTAAGTACAAAAGGTACAACAAATGTAGAAGAAAAAATAAATTTCTTATTTCTGTTCCCAAGTCACTGTAATTACCTCACAGAGGCAAGCTTCATTATCATTTTCTTGTGGATCTCTGCTTATGGGTATTTCATAACAATATAAGCAAAAGTATGGTTTTTCTTTTTAGACATAATGTTTACACCATACACACTTTTCACTTAACCCTTTACAACTTCACCTAACCTTATTCCTGGAAAACCTTTCTTGTCAGACATGGAAAGCCACCTTATTCTTCTTAGTATCTAAATAGTATTACAATGCATGGTTTTGCCATAATTTATTCAGTCCCACAATGATGGACTTTTGGTTGTTTCCAATCAGTTGCTTCTCTGAACAATGGTTCCGTGAATTGCTTTCTATAAATAGCATTTTATATGTCAGTGAGGATCTCTGGAGGAGAAATTACTAAAGTGGAATTGTTGGATCAAAAGGATTGTGCAGTTTTAATTTTGGTCAGCCTTGCCAAGTTGCCCTCCAGTTTGGCACTTGTACTCACGTATGCTCTCACCAGGAGCGTGTGCCTTTTCTCCACAGACCGTTGTTAAACTTTGTGATCTTGGCTAACTAAGGGGGGGACACTACTAGCTGTTAGTAGCTGTATTAATATGAGTTTTGCTTATTATAGAGATGATTGAATATCTTTTCATGTGTTAAAAAGCCATTTCTATTTTCTTTTCTAAGAAGTGTGTCCTCACATTCACTGTTTCTCCTTTTTTTTAACTGGGTTTTTGGTCCTTCCAGTGAGCTTATTTTCAGGAGCACTTAGTAGATCAAGAAAATTACTCCATTAGTTTCATAATTTTCTTATTTTTTCGTTTATTTTTTGACTTCTTATGTTTCCTTCATGCAGGATTTGTTTTTTAAATGATGTAGTCTTATTCATCATACTTCTTTTGGCTTTTAACTTTTTGATATGTTTATGCCTTCTCTACTCAAACTCAAATATTTAAAAAATTGTTCGTATTTTTCTTAGTACTTTTTAAATCATAGCATTATTGAAGAGTAATACACATACCACAAAATTTACCCTTTTAATGTGTGCAGTTTTGTGGTTTTAGTATTTTATTTTATAGAGTTGTGTAACCGTTGCCACAACCTAATTTCAGAATATTTTCATCACCCCCAAAAGAAACCCTATACCCATTAACAGTCATTTCCTATTCCTTCCACCCCACCCCCCACCCCCCAGCCTGTGGTAACCACTAATCTGCTTTCTCCCTCTATGGATTTGCCTATTGTGGACATTTCATATAAATGGAATCATACAATGTGTGGTCTGATGTGACTGACTTCTTCCACTTAGCATCATGTTTTCAAGATCCTTCTTAGTATTTTTATGTTTTTACATTTAAATATTTGTTCACACTGGAATTTATTTTAGTGTAGAATGTGAACTTGGGATCTAACTTAATTTCCTGTTACTACTGGAAGTCCTTCCTCCCACTAACATGAAGTGTCAATTTGATCACACACTGGATTCAGTATGTAGTTGGGTTTATTTCTTTTCTGTTGATCTTACTTTCTATTCATCTGCCAGTGTGTATTGGTTTAATTTCTAGAGTTTTATAATACTTTTAATATCTTATATGCTAGTCTTTCCTTATTTATTTTTGCAGAATTTTATGGCTATTTTTCCTATTTATTTTTCCATGTGAACTTCAGAATTAACTTCCTGATGTTTTTTCACATTGTATCAAATTTATAGGTTAATTTGGGAAGAGTTATTCTCTTTCTCAACTGTGACTTCCTATTCAAGAACAAGGAAGAACTTTGCAGTTGTTCATATTTGCTTTTGGGGCCTTCAATAGAATTTAAATTTTTTACTGTTATAGATCTTGCATGTTTCTCATTAAATTTATCTGTAGGAATTTTACATTTTTGTTGTTGTTAAAAAAAAATGGGATCTCTTTTTACTGGTTGTCATTTAGAAAGGCTTTTTTTTTTTTTCTTTTTTTTTTGCAATTACTTTTGTTAATTACCTTATGGAATTCTCTGTCTACAATAGTTGTTAAACTGACTTGCTCAGATTTATGGTCAGATCATATGCAAATAATGATAATTTTACTGTTTCTTTTACAATTTTTATACCCCTCAATTATTTCTCTTATATAATTAAATTGTCTAATTCCACCAGAACAGTGTTAAATAACAGCGATGACAGTGGACAGCCTTGTGTAGTTTTTAACTTTAATGGAACACGTCCCATTTACAGTGAGGCTGTCTTTGGGGTCAGACATGTTTAATGTCCATTTGCTTTCGCAGGTCTTTATGATGAGCAGAAAGCATTTTGGAAATGCTGGATGGGACAGAACCTTTTGCAGACAGGTGAAGCTTGCTCTGCCGGTTCCCCTGCAGTGATAATTTAGGAAACTGGTTTTCCACACTAGCACTGACAGGAGTTCATGAGTGGGAAGTCCACACTATAAAGACAGAAGGCAGCAATTAGATTTTAATCTCATGCTATTTTTCTTTTGTCAATCAACTGAAAACAGTAAGAAGCTATAGGACTAGGTAGCACCATGAGAATAAATAAAGGCTTTTGCTAAATGAAGAAAAGAGGAAGAAAGGTTTGGAAAGTAAAAGGTAAAATACAATTTTTTTCTCACTGTCCCCCAAAATCAAGCCATGTGATAATTATTTCTGGGGAGTTTTTTCCAGATTATTATTACCAGAAGAATGGCATGGAAACACTACTTGTTAGCAGATATGATATGGAGTCTCAAAAAAGGCTTAGAATGGTGAAATATTTTACTATTTGTAAGTAAAACAGACTAATACAGAGTTCCAAATATTGAGAAACCACTGAAGGGAAAACGAATGCCTAATGAAACATGTTTACATGTTGATTCTCTTTGATGTTGTCATTTAAAAAAAAAGTTTGATCCCTTGCAAAGAAACTAGAGGGCATTTTATGTACTAACCCTGAACCTGACATTATTCTAGTAATAAATTCTAGGACAGGCTGTCCCTTGTATTAGCAGAACTAGAAAACAAAACAAAAGACAGTAACAATTGAGGCTTTGATGCTTGTTGGAAACGTCTAACATACAGAGCTGGCACGTTGTGGTTGAAAACAAAAGGAATTTAGTCTGCTCCAAAAATTGGAGAAAGCGATGGGTGGTGTTTGGGACTCACTACAGAGTCGTCTGTATGACACACAGGAAAGAGAAAGCTCTGGGAAGCGAGCAGTCTGCATGGCATGGGCCCATCTAATTGATTCTGGACACATACACCTCTAGCTTATACCATCGGGCCTCTTGTCAAACCCTGTATGTGGTTTTCAAATGGCATTGACTACTAGGCTCACAGCAGAGGCATGTAGCTCTGACACTTGCTGGCTGTGTGAACTGGCCAAGTCACTGAGCGTTGCTGAGCTTAGTTTCTCATCTGTAAATCGTGCCCACAATTCATGGGTTTTGTGTGCATTTATTAGAGAAGTGATGCACACAGCACCTAGCACAGCCTTACAGAGAGAGAGCAATTGCTCATTGTGTTCATAGATGCACTGGAGGAAGGGGAGAAGGTGGGAAGGAAGAATTCCATGTGTTGAGTGCCTTGAACCCAATATACAGAGGGTGCTGGGGAAACTCGTGAAGAGTGTTACATCAGAACTGGGGATGAAGGAGTGTTTATAGGAAAGACTTCTCAGAGAGATGAATTATGAAATCAGCAGACAAAATGTTCTAGGCAAGTGCTCCTGTGCAGAGGAGGACAGCATTTTCAAAGGCATGGGTCTGAAGGCGTCAAGGAGTCTTCATCCCAGAGACGTGCGGGTAAGAGAGTATGGCTGAGTCCCAGGTCATGTGATGGGGAGTTGCGAGCAATGACACGGGCACGGATGTCAAACCTGGCATTGAGCAGGGTCTTGTTTGTCTTGCTGGGACTATGGTGGTGGCTCTCGACATGAGGGGCATGACCGCATTCACATGTTGGGAACACGGCAGCAATGTGTGTGGGGTGGGGCTCAAAGACTGACCTATGGCGTGATTTCTTCTATAGTCCCCACAGATCCTGGTGCAATGATCAGCATAGTAGGTTTGCAGGAAAAAACTTCTTAATGGGTTTGAATATAAGCTGTTGTTTTGCCAGGATCACCTTTCCCATGATTCACTCATGAATACCATGAACACATTATTCTTATGTGAATTTTTTTGTTTTCCCCCCAAATTATTTTTGACTGTCAATTAAATTATCTTAAACTATTGTGTTGTGGCATAAATATACCCTAATCTACTTATAATTTTTTGTGCATGCATCAGTGTTATAAAAATATCTTCTTATTTAAAGGGCACTAGCCTAGAACTCCATGAAAATCTTGACCCACAGTGCTATCCTCTCCCAAAGAAAGTAGTTTATGTGTCAAGGGATAATTGTTTCCAGCCCTTAAGGCTTTAGGCTTTACCCATACTCTCTTTTAAAACTTTCTCTGTTTTAAGATTTTTTCAAGCCTCCTAGCTCTCCCAAAGGAGAAAGTTGTGAAAGCTTTTAGCTCCCAATGACTTCAGACAGAGAAAGTTCACTGTCATTTTGGGGTGATGATACTTTCCTGGTTAGGACAGCCACCAGAGGTAACTGTGGCATGGGCCATTGCTGTCCATGGTCAGTACCAAATGGAGTAAGACAGTTGTACCTGTCATGGTCTGGATGAGTAAATGGCGGTTATTCAGAACCATGGGTTTTATTTTTAATCAGTCAACTTGTGTTCTTTGAGATTCTACTATGTGCCAGGTGGGGTGCTGAGTACTGAAGTTACTAATGTGGACAAAAGGGAAATGTCTGCTACCCTATGGCCTATTTTATGTCAATAGTTATTATAGTAGAGTAGGTAAAGAGTAACTAGTCAACTTCAATACAAGTAGTACGCAATCAGGAGTATTAGAGGGCAATACAGAAGGTTGTGGAAACATCAAGAGGGCACCTGACCCTCACTTGGGAGGCCAGGGAAGACCACCATGAGGATCCAGCAAGTTTTCTAAACAGGAAGAGGAGTAAAATATACCTTAGAGAGTTTTGGGGTTGTAGTCTTTATCTATAAGGGAAAAAATTGGAGTATTATGGATTTTTTATGGATTTGTTCATTTTTAAGATCCATCAAAATAGCCTTTTAGTCATACAATATTTGGGATGTATGCTTGGCTACTGTAATGTAAACCAGTAAGGTATCTTATCAGACCCAAACAATAGTTTTCTTTACTATGTGTCTTGGCACTGCCAGTTGGCCAAAAGGCATCTATCACAGCTGTCAATGGCCTGAAAGAAAGTGGAATCTGAATAATATGTCTGAAAAGATCTACAAGTCATAGTATATATGAAGTTGAAACCATTTTTCTCTATATGGTTTTAATGATTTGATAATATCATCTGGAATACACAAAGCAGACACACCTTTTGACAGAAGACTTCAGGCCAAGTTGCTCTCGATGTGAAATCAGTTTATGATCAGGTACTATGCTGAGCATGAGTGGGAGTAAAACAAATGTGGGAGCTTAGAGAGCAGTTGATTAGCACTGGTGTGCACCAGCAGGTACAGAGACATAAAGGTGACACTACCCCCATGAGATAACATTTGGACCAGATCTTCCAGTCAAGGCTAGATTGTAGATAGCAGTGGTTTCCATAACAGCCAAGATGAATGTTGGATGTGAGTCAATGGGGTTAGGCTTGTGAAAAGTGTATCTTGTATGAATAGAGTAAGTGGAATGGCAACCTCCCTACACTCTTAAGTTTTGCTTTCAGAAGATGTGTCCAGAAAAAAGAGGAGAGAAATTTCTCTACTTTGTAAACTAAACCTATTCAAAACACACTATATGAATTAATGTTATGCTTCTCCTCTCTGCTAAAGTAAGATTTTTTTTTTAAAGTATAGTTTCTTTTGAAGAAGCAGAAGGGAAGTTTAACAGGAAAATGCATTTACTTCTGTTCAAGTGTATCTTGGAGGTTCTTCACCTTTCTTTAGGGGAAACTCCTGCTATACAGCCTCATAAGAATTTAGGGGCTACATGCTTGTTAAAAATAGAGTGAGTAGGTTAGATAGGTGATCGTGAGTTGTTCTGGATACAGGGGCATGAGATGCTTAAAATATTTAGCAATTCAAGATTCTTATTCTCTACTTTAGTTGTTGTTTTAGAGCTAGCCTCTCCAGTGCAAGGTAGCAGCACTTGAGTGGCAAGAAAGCCATTCTGACTTGTCATTGAGAGCATGTGTCCTTGGAGAGTGCTTTAGCAGTACCTCCTCAGTTCTCCCACTGTGTATGCACATGTGCACGTCCTTATACGTGCTCAGATGCATTATGTTGTTAAGAACAGTTAGAAATGACTCAAAGAGATTTTTTCCAATGTAAAGACATTGCTCTTTTTGCTCTTCCTCTTGAATATGGCATTTCTGCCTTGTTTATTTTCATTCTCTCCAAGGGAAATGTCAATTTTTCAGACCTATGACTTTTGATAGAATCACAGATTGTTAGCTCTATAAGGGACTGTAGAGATCTAAAAGTCCCAGTTGGAAATGCCAGCAGGACAACCATGTAGAGATTCCCAGCAGGCATTCTGAAACACATATCTGAATCTTGAAAGAGAAGTCAGGGCTTGACTTGTTCATTTGAGAGTCACTCACTTAGTGGCAATAGGCAAAGTACATCTGATGAGGTCATTCCCCTGCTCAAAACCTTCTGAGGTCTCTTCAGATTCTACAAAATCATCTCAATTGCTCAGCAAGGTCTTTCAGACCCTCCATAATATGACCTCCACTTTCCTTCCCCACTTGGTCATCTCCTACTGTCACTCCCAGCCACAGTGGTCTGTGGACCATATTCGAACACATGTGCTTGTTACCTTTCTTTTCTAAAGCTGTTTATTCTTCTAAAGCTAGCTCAGATTCTACTTCTTCTGGAAGCTTTCTCTCATGAATTTGGATTGTAAAACATCAGAGGGAATCCTGGGGCCTGTAATAAACTAGAAAGTCTATTCTCCATCTTTACCAGTCACAAGTCTCGTGTGGCTGGCTTAACAATTGCTTTTTATGCATTCTAAGGGACATCGGAGATCATGCACACTGACCTCTCACAGTGCAGGGATCCATTCTGTGGCATCCATGACACTTACATGCGCCGCTTCTTCCTGCAGTAAAATATATGGAAATGTATCCCATTTTCTTCTGTTTAGCCTTTATTTATGTTATTTTCTTTCCAATTTTACATGTCTCCAAGGATGTTGTATTGAATTATCTTCTTTGTAGTGTGATACAGTGTTCTGTATTAGAATGTGAGGACTCTTATTCCAGCTCTACTGTCAACTCATTGGTTTGTTCAGGCAAATTTCATAACTTCTCTTTTAATTTATCATCTGTAAAAAGGGCCTAAGAGTAACTCACCCAGTTTTTTTAATGTCTTAAAATGTGGAACGTAAATATAAGGTTTTATTATTACTACCATACTGCTTATAGTCAAGAAAAAAAACTTTCAATCCTTGATAATTTAATGTAGACTATGTTACATTATGTGTTGTATAAAAACATAGATTTTGACACCAGACTAGATGGGTCCATATTTTGCTCTGTGATTTACTAGCTATGTGCCAATGGCTGAGTCACTTAATCTTTTAGAGCTTCAGTTTTCTCTTCTAAAATTAGGAGTATTGATGCTGTTGCTATCTATTAGAATTATTGAATAATTACATTCCGCAACTATCATGCTTGAAAGACACCTTTAAAACTGCAAAAGAGTATATTCATGGTTTCTGTCATGGCCTAATAATTATTTCAGCTGTAAAAATAGGTAAATATACATTTTGATTCCATGTTGATATCTCTTGGCTTACCCCCAATGTATGAGGAATAAGAAGAGGAGGAACAAAGGTGGGCTGAATCTGTAGAAGAGGTTGCAAAACTGGCAGAAGGCTGTTATTGACTTCTCTTCTCTCCTGATGTTAAAAGTGGCCAAGTTGGCATGTAGATTGCATAGTAGCCTCATGGCCAAAGCTGAGAATGGGTGCAGGAGGGAAGGCAGTGTAAATGGGCCTTGATATCGCAATAAGGCCAAGTGATGGTTTTGTAGGGTGTCTCCTTGGGCAAGGTGTGCCTGTTCTTGAGTGCTCCCTGTAAGTACAGGTGAATAGCCCAAGGCACTGGTGGCATACTCTGAGGGACAACAGGAATCTCCATGGGAGCTGACTCAGCTTCCCTCACTTACTTCTCTCAAGTTAGATGGAAAAGAGGTGGTGTTATGTGTTGAATTGTATCCCCACAAAAGATGTCAAAGTCCCAACCCCCAGCATCTGTGAATGTGGCCTTATTTGGAAATAGGGTCTTTGAAGATGATCAAGTTAAGATGTCATTAGGGTGGGCCCCAATCCAATATGACTAGTGTCCTTTTTTAAAAAAAAGGACATTTGGACACCATGACAGATGCTGGGCAAATGTCACATTAAGATTGGAGTTATGCTGTCACAAGCCAACAAAGGCCCAAGATTGCCAGCAAACCACCAGAAGTTGGGGGGCATGGAATGGAGCCTTCCCTTGAGGCCCTCGGAAGGAACCAGCCCTGCTGACACTTTGATCTTGGACTTCCAGCCTCCAGACGGTGAAACAGTTCATTTCTGTTGTTCAAGCCACCCCGTCTGTGGTACTTTGTTATGGCAGCTGCAGGAAACTAATACAGGCGGCTAGGCCATTTCCTTATACCCAACTATTTATCTCCTTGACATTTGGCTCAGTTTGGGTTTTTTTGGTAGGCATTTGGTAGGCATTTGTTGCCCGCGTATATTAAAAATGACAAGATTTCCCGTCACTTTGCCTTTTGAAAACAAATACATATAAAACCTAATATCAAGGTTTGGGGTTGACTTAGAATGGGGATTCCAAAATGTTACAATTACCTCAATCCCATAATCCCCCCCTAATACTGTACCATTACATGTGTTTGTAAAGGGAAAAGGGTGCACCTGAGCAGTATGTTTTAGTCACTCGCACAAAACCCTGCATTCGTTATTATTTTTCCAGGCTTGGACATTTTCCTGAGAATATTTGGTATTCTATTCTAAATCCACTTTGGTTAGGGGTTTGGCAACTCCATGACAAAGAGGGGATGTTTTTTCCTTGGGCTTGCCTGTTCTTTGTCTGAAAGATACTAAATTTTCCCAGGGAGAGAGCCCACCTCTTTCTTCTTTGGGAAGTGTTGATTTATATTATATGAAACATTTGTTTTTCAAAGAACCTTCCATTTCAGCAGGCTGAACTAGTTGTTTCTACTTTATATGTGAAAAGTAAATAAACTTGTGGAAATGCTCTCAGGGTATGGATACATAATAATTACGTATGTTCTCGCACTCATTAACATAGGAGACCTCACCTCACTACTTTTCTAAGCTTTGTAGTGTCTAACAGCTTTCCCAAAACTTCATGAAAATACATTAAAATAATTGTTACAAGTTGAAAGTCAACTATTTTTATAAGTATGTCATAAGTAATTGTATCTCAGGCTGGCAATTTCATATCTCTATTTAATAGCTGGGATAATTAAGATTCAGAAAAATGGCAAAGCTGAGATGGAGAATTCAGGATTTCCTGATTCCCAATGAGTGTCATGTTTGTTTTTTATGCTAATACTGTTCTGAGAGGACCAGGGTTCCTGCTTCACTGTCTGACAGTGTAGCCTTGGGGCATATGACTTTTTAGGACCTTGGGAAAATCAGGAAGCTTAAAAATTCTATGCTCCATACTGAAATATTTAGAGATTAAATGATGTTTCTGGGATTTGCTTGAAGACATAAGATTGGCCCCGAGTTGATCATTATTGATGCTGGGTAATGAATAGCTGGTGCTCTATTGCAAGTCTTTTATACATGTTTGAAATGTCTGTTAAAAAGTTAAGACAAAATTTTATGCTTCTAAAATGTGTACCTTTGGTTCTTTTCATCCCCTCTCCTGCTAGACACTATCATTTAGCTCACTCATTTCTCTCCAACAACCACAAACTCATTCCTTCAAAAGCAAGCAAGCCCTTTCCTTTGGTCTGATCTTAATATATGTATACTATATACTATTAGAGACTTTCTGACAACTTCCCCATATTTTATTTTTTAACAGATAATACAATGGCTGTGCTTTCATAATAAATTCAAAAGCTCCTCTCTATTTCTGAGCAGTATGAATTGCAGAAAAGAGCACAAAAGATTGGAGTACTTTAAAATAAATCTCGTCTAATTATACATACAACTGCATTCACTAAATGTGAATATTTTCAGGGCTTTCTTTGCTACCAAGTGCCACCTGCTCACGATTTAAATGGGCACAAATTTAGTTCCATTAAACAAAACACAGCAAGTCCTCTCACATAGCACAGATTCCTTGAGGTCCTATTTTGGAATTGAGAAACTAATTCTAGTGTTCCTTTGTTAGCTCTGGGTCTGTGTCAGTCATGCTACAAGGTTGATTACTTAAATATTTTGCATTCTTGCTTTAAAAATTCTAGCAGGCAAATAGGTTATGATGAAGTGGTTTATGTTTTATAAGCATCCTTATGAACTAGGTGGCATTTGAACTTGTGGTTCCAGCAATTACCAGGCCCCTAAATTGAGGAATACATGCCTTTGCTTTTGCAGCTCATTAAGGAGACATTTTCTTATATCTGTTGCCAAAAACAAAAAGGAATAAGAAAAAGAAAAATTCTTCCTCCAAATGTTATGTCCTTGGCCCATTCAATGGTCCCCCTGAGAAGCTGCTGGACTTCACCTTGCTATTTTAATTTTATAAGGTCATTTAAGAGGAATTCATTCATCTCCTGTTAACCTAGAACATTCATGATCTGTATAGAGCCAAAGAAGGTATTTCTTTGGAATCTATGCAAGTTAAAGCAGCATTCATATCCAACATGAATTATCAAACTTTTCTAAGAAAGTGTCTATGAGTGGCCTCATCTGCTAAGTTTAGAAGGTAAAAAAAAAAAAAAAAAAAAAATCCCACAATATGACATGCATATTTGCTATACTCATAGAAAGATGAATTCTTTCCAATAACTTCTTTGTCTTTAGATATCTGGACCTGAAGTCCTAGATGTTTGGGCTGTAACCATCTATCAAGAAAGGAGGAAGAAGCTGTTTATCTGGCCTCATTTTTCCTAATCTCTCCTCCTTCCACAACACACACCCTTGCCCTAAATTCCTTTCCATTTTGCCCTTTCAAAAACTCCTCCCTCCCTTAGAAAAGCTAAAAATAAGGGTAATGCTTTCCAATGATTCTCCCTTATTAGTATGTCAGTTCCAGGCTGCAGGCAACAAGAAATCCTTTCTTTATTGACCCCGCTCAGAACTTGGTGTTTACAGATCTTGGCTCACCCCAAGATTTTCAGATGAAAATTTCATCTTAAATTGTTACTCTCACTTGACTCCCATTCCCTTTTCCTTAGTGTCATAATATGCCAGTATGTTTGGAAAACACCTGCTCTCTCAAGGTGACCCTGACCCATAGCTACCCAGAGTAGGTTCGTAGATCCATAGAAGAGAAGACATACTGGTGCCAGGAACCTCAAGCTGTGATTAGAGGGAGACTCAAATGATTGCCACTACACTCTAGATTCTTAAACCTTCAAATATTACTTATTAAAGATTATAGACCTGTTCTTGTGTTTTTAGCAGTATGCTGGCCTGCAGACGAGGGTCCTAGGAAGTGGAGAAGCCTGGAGGCGGAATCCACTCTGTAAGCAGAGTCCCCAGTTTTGTGCGACCATGCACTGTAACTTGGCCAGCCTGCCTGGGCCACTGGCTCCAGTTACTGTGGGAACAATGCAAGGAAGGCCGTTGTCACATTCCTCTGGGGTCAAAGGCACAACCTTCTAACACACTCAGTCAGTCCCTGCTTGCAAAGGGAAAGACGAGGAGTGTGGAAGCAGAGGCTTGGGGAATTCGAAGGGCTTTCAAAATCCATTGACTCCCTTGTTTGACTGATTAAGAAACTGAGGCCCAGAGAAGTTCTGCATTTGGCTCAGGCCCATCAGCAATTCGATGGCACACACAGGACTGGAACTTTCTAACTCAAAATCCAATACCCTAATGTTTCTCTAAAAATCTAGAATGTTTCAGACTCATAGTAAAAAGGAATTGTTGGTAAAGACATTATGTTTTGTGATGTTAGCACAGGCTGTAATCAGGTTCAGGAGCAACAACCTCTGTTACTTTTGGCCCAACACCTTTAAACACCACCAGGAAAAGTCGGTCCCGCAAACAGCATCTTCAGTGACCCTACGGGAAGTCATCAGCTTCTGGCCCCAAACCCAGAAGTTAGAGTTAATTTTTAAGTGCACATCTTTAACTTGAGCATGACGCTCTAAGAAACACTCAAGTTATAATGATTGAAAACATCTCAGTTCCTCTGAGCTCTGACTATGCTTGAAGGACTTTTGCCTCAGAAAATAGCTGAAATTAGAGTGGTTAGGACACATGAAAACAGAATTACTGGATAAAACTTGTCACATATGCCCTGGTTCAAGGCACATTGAGAAGTTCAATTTATAGATAATTGATGATTCTTTTTCTTTTAGCATCTTTTCCTGTAAAGATTCTTATGTCACCTTCCTTTAGCATATGTGTAAGCCTTAAAAGATTTTCATTTAAGATTTTTACTATTTAAAAAATATATACAGAGGAGAAAAGTCTGTGTCTTATTCCACAGTGAAAATAATTAGAAACAGTACTTTTGGATATAATTTCTGGGTGATGATATCAATTTTCCTTTCACAGGAAAAGGCACCATAAATTACTTTTCAGCAGGAAAAGCGGTGCTCGGGCGACATGTTGCTTCCCCCACAGAACTAGGTGTGGCCGTGTGGGAAAGAAGGAGCAGAAATTGCTGTGGCCCAGTGGGCTTGGCCTCCCTAACTCCCGAACTCCATGTCCCATCATTCCCAAAGATCACTTGTAGACGTGCTGTGTTTTAGAGTTCACTTTCTGCAAATGATTTCTTCCTTATTTCCCAGTTTCAGACACATGGTTGCAGCTTAAAAAAAAAAAAAAAAAAGATTTTAGTCTTCCTACTTGGCTGCTGGGAAGGCACTTGGGCTCCCCTAGAACAGGGCTTACTAGGGGCTCCTGCAACATCTGGGAGTGTTGGCGGCTACCATATTTTCACTCCACTGAGAGCCCCGATGTGAAAAACCATGTTTTCTCAGTCCTGAGAGGAGCCAGGGAAGGACTTAGTGCAGGGGTGGGAGAGAAGATGAAAATGCTACACATCCCTTTCTCCCCTTACACAGGCAGAGTGCTCTCTGCTATTTGAGGAGAGCAATTAAGGTTTATATTAAGGAATGAATAAATATGATGCAGTGCTGAAATCTCATCTGGAGTGAATGCAAATTGGGAATGCTGATGATGGCGTGGCTGTGCCTCACATATGAGCAGAAGCAGGTGCCCTCTGGAAGCCTGGGTGCTTCTCCTGCCCGCTCCCACTCACCTGCTAGATGACTTACATGGATGTGCATGTGAGTTTAATCAAGACTTGAGCATTTTACTGTTTCGAATTATTTGAAATGGCAAGAAAGTCCTTTGGGTTCATTCTGCAGTTCACATGTTGTTTCTTCTCCTGAGAGGATTGGGTGCTGAGGGTCGGGAGTTCAGCAGTCGGTACCTTGGGCCAAGCCAATGTGTGGGGATGAAACTTCCTCGTTCATTGAATGGGAGAATAGGCTGAAGGCCCTTGGAGGTGCCCCCAGCTCAGACGTTCTGAGGTGCCCAGGGCCATCTGCCTGCTGCCATTTGCATGGCAGGATGCAGTCCAGCCGCAGTGCCATTCTGGCAAATTGCTCCCACTCCCTGACCGACTTTTCCGCGACTGTGGAGTGAAAGTCTGCCACTTTGAAGAATCCCATATCTGGCCGCAAGTGTTCAGTCCTAAAGAGCAGCTTGCAAAGCCCCTGAGCACACTTTACCCACTTTGCCCTTTCTTTACTGCTCCTTTTGGTGATGAAAAAGTAGGTCACCCGGTGTTGCCCCCTTTCCAGTTATCAGGAGGGGAACCCACTCCCCCGCCCCCAGGTCTGAAAAAGGAACAGGTACAGAACAACTCCAGAGAAACTGGAAAAGATGTCTGAGAAAGGAGGCTCAGAAGTGGCGTCTCCGCCTCTGCTGAGAAGGAATGCTATCCCATGGCGCCTCCCAGGGGTCAGTAGATCCATAGGACTTGAAGGCCATGGTTGATTGCCCTTTCTGCAGTTCCAGGGGGCTGCCCCTTCGTGCGTGGGCTTTGCTCTGGGTCGGGGACCCTGGCGGCGCCACGTGGTGTTGCAGCGGTTCTCCGTCCTGGCTCTGCAGAGCCTTGCCCGCTCCAGAGGGACCTGCCGCCCTGGGCTGGACTAGGCCTCTCTCTGCCAGAGCAGCTCCTCCGTTACTGCTGTTATATTTTGAAGTTACATAAAACGGTTTCTATTAAAAGCATTCCACAGTTAAAAAAAAAATTAAAAACCATTGGTAAGTCATAGAAGAGCTTATATTCAAAGTAATAGGAACCTTAGACAAGTCATTTGATTTCCCTGAATCTCATTTTTCTTACCCAGAAACAAGGTTAATTGTATGTCCTTAGTCTGCCTCACAGAGTGATTGAAGGATTAATTAGAATAAATTATTCATGCCTTCATTCCACAAGCATGCATTGAACACCTCCCTTGGGAAGGCTCTGTTGGGAGAGAAATTATAAGTATATATGTGGGAAAGTTATCCCAAGAAGAGGTATAAACCATGTGTAAACCCACAAGGCTGAAGTGTTGCTGTTGTTAACTAGACAGTTTGATGTAGTGACTCCAGAGCCAACTGCTGGGTTTAAATCCCCTCTCCAATCACTTACCAGTGTGACTTCAAACACCTCACTTAACCTCCTTGTGCCTCAGTGTTCCCATATGTACAATGGGGATAATAATAGAACGTATTCATTGGGTTGTTGGGAGGGCTAAATGAGTTAACATTTCTAAATTTATTAGAACAATGTTTACTATTGTTATTATTTCCAGTGTTTATTATTATTAGTATTTTACCAATGCATTGTGAAATTGGGTCTGTAGGGCAAGTTCTTAATGGAAGTGTCAGGTGTACTGTTTTTGGTCCTCAGCATTGTAGTCCCTTGTCATTGCACTTCCATTTTTATCTTCCCTCCTGCCTGTGAGTCTCTAGGAGATGCATCCTGTGTTTGAGAGGAAAGGCCAGGGTAACACCATGTCGCAGAAAGAGTACCAAACAGGTCTCTGTTTCTGTTGCATGGATTGTCTTCTCTCTTTTCTTTTTCCAAACAAAGGCTTTGCTTTTCAGAAAGGATCTTTCTGTGTTGTATGTGTCATCTGCCTTTAAGGGTGTAATTTGTTTCTGATGTATGCAGGATGCTTCTTATAGAAGGCTTTGTTGATGATTTGCAGAGGCCTCCTGTATTGATCGACGATATAACGGTTCTATAGTGGGTGAGTGAGGTAATTCTCATCATGTTACTCAAGCCTGTGACCTTGAGACCAATCAGATGACTAAGCTACATAGGTGGATCCCTGCTTACAGAATGTCCTTGTTTAAAGGTAAATTGGTGTGAGGGTGACTAATAGTTTTAAAGAAATGACTAAAAGCGAATTGCCTGTCCCTTGGTGAGAGGCGGTCTATATTAATATGCTTTAAATTCCTCTCCCCCCAGACCTTGGGTCGACTGTTGGGGTTGATTTTCAAGAGTTCCTTTATCTGTGCTCCTCTCTTATCTTTTCTCGTTAGATTCCAATTCTCTGTTAAACTGCCCCAACAGTGTGTCATATCATCAGTGTGAAGTTCAGAGCAAAATACTTAGTGAGGCCTCTGAGCTAGTTGTCTGGATTGCTTTTCTTTCCTTTTGTAAAATTCAGCAGTGGGTGGGGCAGAGCTGAAGAGGAAGAGATTTTTAATGCAAGAAAAGAGAGGAAGTAAGCACGATGATAAAATCTGCATGTGAAAAACCCTTGTTAAAAAAGAAGTGGACTGTCTGTTAAGTTCTATGTGTAATTTCTGTACACACTTTAGTCTTAGAAATAAGAGCTTCTGTCTGCCAGCATCCCTGCTATTGCTGACCAGGCTATCACATTGGAATAGGTACAGGTCTGAAATGAACAGACTCTGAGTGGGTGGGCAGATGAAGGGGAGGTAGGAGGGAGAGGGTCAGTTGAATAGATATTTGGAAATCAGTGGGGAGCAATAAATTGTTTTTGTTGTTTTGCCACAATAGCAAATGCTCACATAGTACTCACGATGTGCCAATATTGTTTTCAATGCTTATTTACATATTAACCTTTTAATCCTTATGACCATTATCATGCAAATTTTATATCTGAGAGCAGTGAGGTTAAGTCCTTTGTCCAAGGTCATTTGGACCCACTCATTGGCTCCAAAGTTGGTGCCCTAATCAGTTACAGGCTCTCACTCTCAGAGGGAGTAAGGGTCTTGGGGGTACAGAGAAAAAGGAAATTCCTGTCCCCAGTGGGAACAGTTTTTGTGCAAGTAAAAGGAATTTAATTATTTCAAAAGGAATAATGTACTCATCAGGCACGTTGCCATTAAGCTCACCATGACCAGGTTGGGAGACTGTACATATTCCTCCTGAGAAGTAAGACTTTTCCTCCCAGTCCAAAGTCTCTTTTTGCCTTTACCATGGTTGTATTCTGATTGGAATGTCATTTCCAATAAAATACACCTCCTCAGGTACTAGGCCCTTCTCTGAGGGTCAGCAGAAGCTGGCTCTCACCCTTGGTGGCATCAATCACTTGGCAGAACAAAAATACTTTTCTTGTGGCAGTTGGCAAGGCCATTGATTTGCAGGGTAGGATAGCAGGGAAGTGCTCTGGACAGCTTCGGCATTTGCTGGTGCTAATGAATTTGTCAGGCATCTAAACTCAGGATGATGTAGACCTAAAATGATCTGGAATAAATCTTAACTTTTATCAAAGATAATAACAATCTAATTTTGGAATCAGGAGAGGTATATTTTTCCTAGATCTTTTCATGAACTTCTAACTCAAGAAAAACTTTATATTAAATGAATAAACAAAAAAAGGTCCTAAAACACATAGCTGTCCTATAATGCACTCTTTAACTAAGGTATTTATTGACTGGAACAATAATGATGTATTTTTGATCTGTGATAAGTACATGTATTGAAATCTGTCCAAGCCACAAAAATGATTGGAGGATCCATGTGGAATATAAAGGTCTGCAAAGTCTACAGCTCATATCCTATATGGCTTTTTGCTAATTAATAAACATTGGTCTCATGTCTGTTACTTAATAGCCTGATCGCAGTACATTGGCAAAAGTGCTGTCTTTTACTCCTGAGGGGAGACGTTTTCTGTGAAAGAGGCTAAAAGGAGAAATCTGGAAACTATTTTTTAAAAAATGAGTTGCTGAAAAATAATCAGATACATAAGGTTTCCTGAGAAACCTTTTTATGATGACCATGCAGAGTTGTTCACAAGAGAATTTTACCCCAGCATTTTTTATGAAAAAAATTCAAACATACAGAGAAGTTGAAAGAGTTGTACAGCTGATGCCCATATACCTCCTTGTGCCTCAGTGTTCCTCTCTGTCCATTGGGGATAATAATAGAACCTGTCTCGTTGGGTTGTTGGGAGGACCAAATGAGTTAATATTCGTAAACTAACTGATACATAATGAGCACTCTACCATGTTTATTATTGTTACTGGCATCAATTATTTCACCAGTTCTGCAACCCTATAATTAATGAGCTCAGCAGCCCTGTGTAACTTACCTAGCCTCCCTGTGCTTTAATTTCCCCACCTAGAAGGCAAAAAAATAATATTGCTACTGGCTTTATTGAATTGCTGTGAGGACTGATGAGTTAAAACTTCTAAAGCTCTTAGAACAGTTCAATGTAGTTTTAACTTGAATTTAACCAACTACTAATTCTGTTATCTTGGGAAAAATAGTTCTATCTTTATTGTCCTCTTCTATAAAATAGGAACGAGTCCTTTCTTTTTTTCAGCGTTGGGGTAGGGGGATTAAGCAAAATAATATGTGTAAGTCACTTAATAGAGTACCTGGCATAATTGTATTATTGTTATTAACTGAAGCTCCTACTTCACTTAGATTTCCTTAGTTTTTACCTGATGTCCTTTTCTGTCCCACGATTTCATCTGGGAGACCACATTACATATAGTCATCATGTCTCCTGCGGCTCCTCTACAGTGGGACGATTCTTTTTGATGACCTTGACAATTCTGAGGAGTGCTGTTCAGTCATTTTGTGGAATGTCCGTCCCTCAGTTGGGTTTTTTCCTATGTTTTTGTTATGATTAGAAGAACCCCAGTTGAGGAACATGCTACAGAATGATTGATTAAGTACTCCTCAAAATTGGTAAGTTGCCATTTTCATCACATCATATATATCAAAGATACCTGCTATCAGTTGGACTTCTCACTGTTGATGATGACCTTGATCACCTGACTGAGATAGTGTTTGCCACGTTTCTCCACTGTGAGGTGACTCCTCTCACACACATGCTGCCCCCCATCCCCACACTGACCTCTGTGGAGGAAAGCCGCACCGAAGGACAGGGGAGCTGTGTTCTGCGTTGTTGAGGGTAGTGTATCTCCATGAATTATTCAGATTTCTGACAGAAGATTTGTCTCTTCTCCATTTATTTGTTTATTCAGTCATTTCTTTATATTGGTATGAACCCATGTATATTTATTTTATACTTCAGGTTATAATCCAGTACTATGTTTTTTGTTTCGTTTCTCAGATGGTTCCAGTTCGAACCATTGTCTGCCCTTTCAGGAATATTAGGCACATTGTCTCCTGTTTTCCTTTGATATGCCCCCATCGTTGTGTTTTTGTTTTGTTTTGAGCATTTCCTTCATGCTCATCTTGAATATTCCCTACCCCAACCTCAGCATCAGCTGTTTCTTCAGGGAGCTTTGCTGCTTTTTATTTGAGAATGGTATTAGAAACCAAGATCTGGGCACTGGGCTTACAGAAATTTTATGCTCAACATATTAGTTCTCCCCCTTCCTTTAGTGGAAGTGCGGCATGTACGGTAGTGAGCTGCCTGGTGCACACTCCGGACTGCACACCCTCGCCGTCGCTGCCCTGGCCTTGGCTTGTGAGCCTGGTTCACTGAGGCTGACTGGACAGAAGTCAGCCCAGCCGGTCAAGTCAGCAGATCAATGAGCTTAGCTCAGGTAAAGCTCTGTGCTGCGGTTAGAGCTTCGAGAACTTTCCCTCATGGAACCTGCCCCTCTAGAACCCAGTGCTGTAGGAATTCAGAATAAAGGGTAGTGCAGTCTAAGAGCATCTGGAGAAAGCTGCTCATGTAAGATAGGACTCGAGCAAGGTTCATTCCAGACTTGAAGGAAAGATGTAGAAGTATGAACAGATACCTTTTAATAGATAAGAAGACCTGAACTTAATGAAGGACTTCAGCCTTTTGGGTTTGTTTTAAATGTGATACTGGGTTTATTGATCTTGGTGGGATGAGAAAAATGGGCTTTCATCAGCTTACTTCTGCTCTCGTGTGCCAGTTGTTAACTTTTCAGGAATTTTGAGAACACGTTGGCATCATGTTGCTAGCTTGAAATCAGTTACGGTGTGAGTGTTTACAGAAATCAGCAAATGCTACCAATCAGGGCTCCTCTCTCCCCGCCAGCTGGTTATGGAACATTTCCTTGCATACCACTGGCTTTAGCTATCTAAAAACCTAGTATATACCCTGACTCTGAATTTATTTTTTCCATCTAGCACTTTTTTTTTTTCACATACAGTTGTTTAATGCTTTGAATTTTCTGACAAGAACTGTTAAAAAGTGGTTACAATGAGGTGTGTGCCCTGGAATGAAAACTGCATTTTACTACATTTTGGTTAAAACTCTGACTGCCAGAAAATGTTGTAGTTAAATAGGCTATTTGGAACCCTCTAATGGCCATTTTGTATAAGTCAGTTGGAAATGTATGACCCAGCCTTCTACCTTGTTTGGACAGTGTGAGATCTGTCTTCACCCGACAGTGGTTATTAGTGTCATAAACAACATGGCTATAAGCCTTTTGTTCTGTTATGGTTAGGTTGGCTTGAAGGTATCTTTCTCTTTCTTATCAAGAACACAGGAGCCCTGGCCAAGTGGCTCAGTTGGTTGTGGTGTTGGCATCATCCCATATACCAAAAGGTTGCAGGTTCGATTCCCAGTCATGGCACATATCTAGGTTGTCAGTTTGATCCCTGGTTGGGATGTGTATAGGAGGGAACCAATCGGTGTCTTTCTCACATTGATATTTTTCTCTCCCTCTCCCTTCCTCTCTCTCTAAAAGCAATAAACATGTCCTTGGGTGCAGATTAAAAAAAGAATATGGGGAAAAATGGTATCATTTTTCTTCAGTTGAGAAACCATGATTCAGCATCATTCTGTTTGTCATAGGTAATGAATCCCTATAATAGCTTGGCTTTTGTAAGGGTGATACCTGAGTAATCCATGGAATAGTGCGATACAAACAGGGGCAGTTTTCATGAGGTCACCTCTTGTGCATGGTATTTGGTATTAAGTGTTATGCAGAATTAGACTCAGAAGGGTTATGTTTCAAGAGAGTCGACTAAAAGTGGCCCCACGTGTGAACAAGGAAAGCAGGGTTAGAGAGAGAAGAGATTTCTGTTACCCAGGTTGTAGCTTTCACTGTCATTCTATGTTCTTCCCTATACCCCTCCCCCCAAGGAATGCTAACCTTTCATAACTACTGCTCCCACATGCCATTGATTATACCCTTGATCCACTGTCAGATTGAATCTCTGAGGTTGGAGCACTTGGAAAAGAGTATGACAGACTTTCTGGCTATATCACAGATCTTAGGTGCAGAGTGCACTCTGAATCTTAAGAGTGCTCATATTCTCTTTAGTTTGAAGGACTGCTAGATGGGGAGACTCTCAAATTTTAGCTAATTGTCAGGAACCCTTAATCCAGGTTGCAGTTCCTCAGCCGCTTCCCATAGACCAGCCCTCCCTGGCATGAATGACTTGGACCTTCTTGAGACATCCTGGTCCAAACAGATCACCTGAACAGCTCCCTTAGAGATCCAAGTGATTACAGGTCTCTCTCTCTCTCTTTTTTTTTTTTTTTTTTTTAATTGTGGTAAAATATATGTAACACAAGATTAGCACATACTTTGTATGTTATATGTATTATATATTATGTTCTTACAATAAAGTAAGATAGAGAGAAGAAAATGTTATTAAGACCGTCATAAGGAAAATACGTTTATTGTACTGTACATATTTATTGAAAAAAAATCTGCATGTAAGTGGACACATGCAGTTCAAACTGATGTTGTTCAAGACTCAACTGTATGATGATATTCTATACCAAAGATTGATGAGCTCTGACCATGACCTACATTCCATTCCATCTTTTTTGTAAGTAAAATTTTGTTTGTACATAGCCTTGTGCATTTGTGTAGTAAGATCATGGCTGCTTTTGTGCAGGGCTGAGTAAAAAAGCTTAAAATATTTGCTCTCTGTCCCTTTACTGAAAAAGTTTGCCAGCCCCTGGCTATTCTAGACATTGAAGAGATAACATTTTAAAAACTATATATACAGTATAGTGATGTTGACTGTTGACTGTTCATGCTATACTTGAGCACTTTGAAAACTATTAAAGCTCACATAGTTATAAGATATTATGGCTTTTAAGTATATACTGAACTCCAACTTTGTGTTCAGACCCATGTTCTTTCAGTCTTTGTTATTTGATGGGGGCAATAGTTTTTGCATCCAGATCACCAGTGCTGCTGCCAGATGTGACAAATGTTTCTAACATAGGCAGAAGTTTTTAAAGTCACAGTATCTAATCTCTCCTTTCCCCTGTGATATTTCCTATTTATACTGAACTTTGGTGAAGAAGCTCTGATCTTTAACTGCAGAGAGGAGAGTTATACTGCAGGGACATGGCCCTAAAGGGTAGGGCACAGAAAGCTTTCTGCCTTCACTCTAAAAATAGCATCCTGCTTCTCTTCCCCTCCTCCAGTTGGAGGTGCAGCTTTGCTAAGGGCGGTGATGGCCAATTTTGGAATTTTGAAATACTGTTGGTTTGCTAATTCTGCTCCGCCTTCTGTCCACATTCTTTTGACCATTCATACAATAAACATACTAACTGCTAGAAGAATTGTTAAGGCATATAGGTAATGTCTTTGTGGAGTTTACTATGTATTTGGCAATTCAAGAATATAAAACTTTGACTTTAAAATATTATATATAATGCCCTTTGACATCATTTGGAAATCTCCAACCTATACTGATTTTAATTACTTTCCTTGGAAATCACTCCAAGAATACTGTCTACCCCTTCAGTTATAGACAGATGTTAAAAATGAACAATAAAATATACCTAAAAAAAATAGACTATGATGAGAGTTACTTTGCAAATAATTTTCTTCAGTCTGAATGAGGGCAATATTTCTTTATTTTTATACTTGTATGTTTTTACTCCCTAAGGACAGATCTCTGCTGAATTTCATGGTATATATTTACAATCATCTATTCATTTTGTAGAACAGTTCAGATACTGCCCTTTGAAGTATGAGTGACTTCTCAGAACAACTTGGGGTCATTTGTGCACTTAGTAAGCATGCCTTCTTATTGATGATACAATTAGAATTTATTCATTTCTACAAATTTTGCATGTTTACTGTGTATGCCAGGCACTGGGCTAGGTGTTAGGGATACCGAGATAAATGATACAAGTTTCATGCTCTTGGAGCTGGGCCACAATTTAGTGGGGGAGATGCATCCCACAAAAATTTGTAATGAAGTATGAAAATTTCTCCTTGTAAAGAATTATACAACATACAGTGTTAAGTCTGGGAAATTTGTAAACTTACTTAAATCTTTACATTGAGTTAGACTGTGGATAACTGTATTAAATGAGAAACACATAAATATTATTTATTCTAATAAGTAAATGAACTAAAATGCATCTCTTACAACCATTGGCCTTCAGCAAAGTCAGTCTCTTGTGCCATTATTGTTCCTGCACATGCTTTATGTTTGGGTCATTAACGTTGTGTTTAGGTCAGATGAGAATGTGTTCCATCTGCCACGCTTTGATAACTAAAGTAAAATGCTGATGGAGATCATTTAAGATCATCTCTATGCTCTTGATTGCATGCTTGTGGCTCATAATCAGAATGATGAAAACTAACTGTTAGATCGACTTGCCAAGGCTACATTTTGTGTCCCTGCAACTGTCAGCACTTTGGTCCTGCTGTTCTGCCTGAAGAACGCTTGTCTAGCACCTGTTGGACGGCTAAAGCACAACTTACTACTGAAAGTCATGGATAACTTTCATTCTAGCATCCTCGCTCGCTACTCCCCCAAAATAACCTGAAAAAGTAATACCTGATTATTGAAAGAAAGCAACTTCTTATTTTCTGTGTTTGACAGAATCCTACATATTGCAACTTTCATCTAAAAATCCACTTGCTTGTTGCCATGATGTTCATCTCTTTTTCCTTTGGCCGTCAAACGGAGACAAAACTAGCTTTGAATTCTTGTTTTGTCACTTAATGGGTATGTGACCTTGGATAGGTTATTTGTCTTGAACCTTGTTTTTGTCATCTGTGCAGTGGGCTAATATAAACTATTTTACAGAGATTTTGTGAGGATTAGAGATAATAAATAAGAACCTGGCACAAAATAGCCACTCAGTAAATGACAGGAGTTAATATTAAAGAATTCGGTGCTTACTCAGGATGATACTATACAACAGCAAGACAAAATTTTCCAAAGTCTATAGTTCAAAAATATATTTTAAGTGTGGAATATATAGTATCAGCACAGTTTTTCTGGGTAGGTCATGTTTACCAGAGACACACAATTGGATGAGGATGTTAGAATCTAAACCACAATTTTTGATAGCTAGGTCTGCTATGCAGAATGTGTTCTGGGCCATCCCATGTACATCATCAAAGGATATGAAGGTCCTTTTGAGAGCAAATTGAACAATGTACATCATTTAGCTTTGACTGCATAACAGAGACGTTATATAGCACACAACACAGCTTGACTATCTGGTTCTGTCTCATGGAGAAGCAGTGACCACAAGAGAGAGTTAAAGCAAAAGCTCTGTTCCTATAAGAAGTTCATTGTTAGATCTAGGGACATCTCATTGGCTCCCCAATTGTACAATCAAAAGAGATCCATCAAGAGTAGCTCAGTCCATATTCCATGTGAAGTGAAGTATCTAGTGTGAGTTGTCGAAGAGGTGCTTTCTCTGATTCCATCCAATACTAAAATTTAAGGTCTGTCTTATCTCCTAATGTTGATTCTATTTCACATGGTCAAATGGAACAATAGAAGTCCCTTGTAAGAGCAACGAACCCCACCAAAAAACTGTCACTTCCCCTAAAAATTCCATATACTGGACAAGGAAAGGATGAACTTTTAGGAAACTTTTTTGAGGAGGTAGCATGGGAAGAAGAATCTCACCTGCTCATTCATTGTAGATTCTCATTTCAAAAATCAAACTCTGTATTTCTCTACTTTGTTTCTCCACTTTTGATCTCGCCAGGATTTCCAGCTAGTGCCTGATTTGGTGTTTCTCTGCTGTCACAGTATGTCCTGTCTTTCTTTCTCTGCAGCTTTCTGCCCATCCCCCACCCCCTGCCTGCCTGCTTGTAGGAGCAGTGTTGGCAGCACTCAGAAAGGGATAGTTACATTCAGAACTGGAGGAGGAATTAGCTCCACACTTTGCGGATGGTGAGGATATAGTCACTCTCCCAGCCTCCTCCCAATAATGGTATTTTCCTAAATATTACTAGCCAGTCCCATTTGTAGGTGTAGCACAATTTTTCTCAGTCGAGTACAAGGATGTACCATGCAGCTCAAGCGAACGGTGTCACAGATGTTATACCAAACCAACCGTTCTCTTTGAGAAGGAAATTAGCTTAGCAATATTCAAACTGCACAAACATTCCAACTCCTGATATCTTCTAAACATGCTGAAGTCTTTTTTTTTAAGGTTTTGAAGTTCATATAATGTGATTATGATTTTAAGGTCACTCAAGAATCTATAGTTTCCAGTTTCACTTTCTCTATATCATTGAGTAAATGCACCGTGACCAGACCGAGAACAGGGACACTCCCTTAACTTCAGTCCTGGAATCTCATACTTGAAATAGGCATTTCTATCCGTCGTTAGCTCTAGTCTTTAAAATTTTGTCCCCTTTCAGTATATTGGAAACTCACTGAATATTGTAATTTTTGATATTATTTTCTCTGTATAAGTGCTAGTTAGTATTCTTTTAAGCTACTCCCGTTTAAACCAAAACAATCTTTGTTGTTAACACATCTTATATTAGCACAATCTGCCTTTTTGCAGTTCTGACAAAAAATATAAAAAAAGAACCACATGCCACCTCACATATAGTCTTTTCTCATAGATGTGGGACACTTCGGTAGATTCTATAAATTCAACAAATACACATATAATGTTTACTCCTTTTGGTGCAGAACTCTTGCATGTCCTTAAAAAATTATGATGGCGATGGATGTATTGATATTGAGAGGTTTACACTATATCAAATAAAATGTTTTCAGACTGCAAAACAATATGAAGTCTATCATAGTATATCATGAATAAATTGTACATATGTATATAATTTTACTTACTTAAGTATATGTCTAATATACTGTGTGTGCTTGAGTATAGGAGAGAGCCTGGAGCCGTATATACCAAAATATTCATAGTAATTACTAATGGGACTTCTGCAGATTTCTATCATTTGGGTATTTTCTCTCTTATCTATAGTATCTCACTTTTCACAGTAAACAGTTTTACTTTGTTCTCATTTGTCTTATTTAATTTGGGGGAGTGTGGGGAAAAAATACAAGCACTGACATTTTGATAAATTATGAATTATGAAAATCTCTCCTATGTGTTCCTTCTCTAGTGTTACAGATATGGAGACATGTTGTGCCACATGGCATCAAAGCTTTTTTGTTTTAAGTCTCTTCTACATGCCAAGCACTGCACTAGGAACTTGAGACGCTGTATGAAGTGGGTATTATTATTACCATTATGCAAATGAGGGAAGGGTGCTGAGAGTTTATGTAACTTGGATCACACAGCTGTTCTGTGCCTGAGCTACGATTCAGAGTCAAGTCTGACTCTGAAATCAGTTTTGTGGTCTTTATGATCCTTACTGTAGACATCTTGTCTGTCTTTAGGAGAAAAAGGTTAATGTATGTGAGTGGATTGTAAAGTGTAGCTTTAAACAGAAGGTGCTCAGAGATTTTACCAGTGTGTACCGTCTTTCAGTGCTCATGTTGTTCCCCTGTCGTGTTTTCAATCAGAGTATGAACTCCTCAAGAGGTAGGATCTCATCATCTCAGCGGCCCCCACCTCTCCTAGCGCAGCCTGACAATATGGCCGGCACCTTCTCTCTGGGACCGCGAGGCATGCCTTTCATGTTCTGAGAAACTGAGGCTGAGAATCTGCCACCAGTGGATGTGCTGAGGGAGGACTGTCCATACTGCCCTAGAGGCCAGGCCTCTCTCTTCCTTTTAGCAAAAGGGAGGAAAAGCAGTGGCCCTTATCAGGCTCACAGACTTACTCCCAAATGCTTTGGGATTGTGTGAAAATTGCCTGTCTCAGGAACTAGACAGAGTAGCTTTGCCTCACGTCCCCTTCTAAACCTGCAAAGGCATCTTTTACAGTCTCTGGAAATTTTTTAAAACTTGGATCTGGAGCTTGGTTTCTTATGTGAGAGAGATTACAGCCACAGGCTGTCACTCCCTTATCTCTCTTTGTCTCTCAGGCTTCCTCTTCCAGCTCGCACATCATCTCGGTCCTTTCCCACACTTTATCACAGACACCGTGGCTTCCTCATGGGATTACTCAGTCGGCCTGATCTGTGGACCCCAGTGCCTCTCTGCCAAGTCCACATTCCCATCTGAGCCCAATTATAGGGCTCCTGTGGGGTCACTGGCTTCAGTGGGGACTGTGTGGAGTTGTGGGTCTACCATCTGGGAAAGGGCAAAGTGCAGTCATGGGGCACTCTGGTTACTTATTGATATATCTTCAGTTAGCCACAAGGTGGGAATGTGGACATGACATTTGAAAATATCCACCTAAAAACTCATTTCTCAGACACCACAATATGTGTTCCTTTGTCATAAGGCTCACATCTCTTGTGATAAAAGAATAATGCATATGATTGCTTCTGCATATTAATTGTTCAAAGCTCCTTTTTAAAAAAATTTATGTAGTCAGCCACAGCATTATATATCCACTATTCTTCAGACATTTACTGTGTACCTAGTAAGTGCCAGAATGCCAGGGGCTAGGATTTCTTATCATCTCTAGGCCTACATACCTGTGCTGAGTTACAGAATGGACTTAATGTTGTTTAAATCTTTTTCTCTTCCAGTTTTCCAAAGCTATTAGTTCGTTTTCTGGGTGCAGAGAAACCAGTCTGCTGTTTTCATAGGGTGAGTGACCCTTTGACTCTTTTATGTATTTTTACCCTCATCAAAATCTTATCCAATTACTGCAGTGCTCTGAGAAAAAGTGCCTGATAGCACATTTTCTCTAGAAGTTTTCTTTGCTTTGGAGCCAAGATGTTCTGCGTGTCACATCTTTTCCTCCCTTTGTATAGGATGGTTTCCCTCTTGTATTTTTCTGCCCTATCTTTTTGCTGTTCACACGTGTTGCCTCTTAGGAGTGGCCACCATCACTGCTGTTACCTTGTCCATCTTGCAGAGAGGATGATGTAGGAAGCTTCCTTTTTCAGTGACTGTTGCCCAGAAACATGGCCATGGGCAAGGGAAAGCTGTTTGTTGTGTCCACATGATGCACCAGTTCATGAATGCCCTGAAAGAGGGAGCACTAGATGGGACCTGAGAGTGCATCTGGCAAAGCCCCAGCTGCTGAGGCCCAGAGGGCTTCACGCCCCTGGTGTGAGGGCTTCTCAGACCACAGAAGAGCTGGGATCATGACAGAGGCATTTGACTCTCATCTGAGCAGTCTCCCGGTGCCCCCAGGCCCCTCACAGAATTGTCTTTTGAATCTCAATTCCTTCTGTGGATACAGAATCATAGGTGGTTGCACCTGAAGTAATAGCAATAAACAAATGATAACTTTGCTCCAAGGCAAGTGTCAATAGTGATGCAGTTTAGCTGTTTAACTTTCTAGAAACCACACTAGGCTGCTACCAAGAATACTTCCGTGATGGACTGCCTCTGAGAGGGCAGATTTTCCTCTGCGCCTTTCCCAAACCACTGCATTTGCAATGCCACATCATGTGGAGAGGCTCAGGGCTAAATCTGTGTCGCAGCTAGAAGCCATGATGCAGGTGCGCACTGGCCAGCTGCAGCCCTGCACGCCCCCGCTCAGGACTCTGCACCTGCAGAGCAATGCTTAACAGGTTTCTTATAGCAGAGTGCAAACCAGCCCTGCCATCATAGAGACTTTCAGAGGAACATTTCTTCATTTTAAAAAAGCAAAGAGTTATACTGTTTTGAACATGAGAGTTCAGTTGTACGGTGTTCTCCACTGGAATCCCAGAAGGTGGACTTGCCTGTGATCCTGTCATGGAGACCTGTGGTCATTGAAGTCGCTGAGCTCAGCGCACGTATTTCATCTCACCTGCGGGCTGGCTCAGGTGTAGTACTGAGAGCCGTGTCCATTATTTTATCCCACTTGTCAACTTAATCATTTTACCTTAACAAGTAGGGGCTTCTTTTCAGCCCTAACCACAGTCGTTTTTAAGGAACCTGACGTGTCTCCTTATTTGGGTACAGAGATAGTTGCTTTCTACCAGTGCCCTGAATGGAATTGAGAATACGGATTGCTGACTGACTGACTTAGGACTCTAATATCGATCTCTCCTGTCCCCATATGCTTGGTATACATGAATGTATATTCATTAGAAGTGTGAATCTAAGGGTTCCCATTTCCTCATCTTACCCCAGAAAAACCCAAACGGCTTATCCCCAGTGCACAGCACAGTGTGACGTGGGTCATTGAGATCTGCTGCTCTCTGCGGAAGCTAAGGGTCTCTGTGGCATCAAGAGGTTAATAAGACTGAAATAGAAGACAACTAAGGACCTTAGGAAAGGAGGGAAGTGCCAGATTTCGTGCCTACTTGTACTATTCTTGAAGTAAAAAGTAAACTGGTAGAGAGGGTCAGAGGTAAGAAATTATGATAAAGGGATAAAATAAGATCATGCGAACTGATGCTGGCCACTTGTGGCTCTGCTGTGATCTGAGGTCATTTGACACTGACAGTCAGGAGGCATCAAATTATTACCCAAAATATGACAGCTGTTTGTTTCTACCCGTGGCAGGGGGTGGGACCAAATACAAGCTGAGGCCGTGAGTTTCTTACTTAAAAAGCCGCTGCGAGGCCGGTCCCCACACTTCGGGTTTGTACCATGTAAGTCCACATGCCACATGCGTGTTCACCTTGTAAAACACGAGTTGCTGGGCTGCATTTTGTGGTATGCAGCAGGGCTGGACCCGGAAACAATGCCGCTGTTGTTCTTAGCTGAGCTTGGACTGTGCTCACCATCCGTGGTATCCCTTTAAGGGAAATCTAGGGAAATGCGCTTGCCAGCACTGAGATTTTATTTGCTAGAGGCCAAGTAGCAGTGGCATGTATTGGTTCCATAGCAACATGTCTGTGCAGCCAGAAAAATACAATGACTGTGGCAGCCAGCACATCCTGGGCAGGACGAGCACAGCCCTGACACCCCCTTTTATTTTTCCCCTGCTCCTGGCCTGCCACTCCCTCCTGGAGAGCATGTGGACTTCATAATTGTTACCATCTATCCCTGGGAATAACACTTGCCTCCTTTCTCCCCGGGGCTCGGAACTCCATGAGGGGGAAGGCGCTGTGTGTAGTAATCCTGCAGGCCCTGGGTGTGCCCGCAGAGCTGGCAGAGCCTCCCTGCCGTAGTGAGCGAGAGCAGGTGGGGAGCCTGTGCGTTCATCGTGCCTGCAGCAGAGCCGCTCAGCGAGCAGGCACCGTGGGCGCAGCGTTTCCTGTCCAGTGCGGTCAGCTGCTCCTGGCTGGAATGGGGGCCGTGAACCGGCGCGGTGTGCAGTCCGGGAAAACAGAGTGCCCCATAAATGTGCTCCACAGACTCAGGAGGCGCCTGCCAGTGCTGGGCACGGCACGGCTCACGGAGAGGTGCAACACGCACTGCGCACCTCCTGGGAGCTTCTGCCCCAGGTGACGCTTCTGGTTGCAGTTGCTCCAATGTGTGTAGTTGGAGTTTTATTATCTATATTATTATCTTTTTAAAAAGAATTCTCTGATGCCCAGAACTTAGCCCTGTAGATAGTAACGATGCTATCAATATTTCTTCATGATAACAATATAGCCCCATCCTATTTCATAAGGAAGTTGTGAAGCAGGTATGTAAATATACTGAAAATGTTTTTAAATTCTTCAGGGAAAAGAGAAATTAAAAGACTTTTTATTCTAGCATGGTTTTTAAAAACAAGTATTCAATAGATATGAAATCACAAGGTAAGAATATCTTAAGGCTTCACATTTCCTCATCTTCCTCTTTGTGGCTACCAACCAGGAACTGTGTAGCCTGTAGTTCCACACTGTCACTGAAATCATTCTTTTCCCCACCCCAGCCCCACAGTATTCACTACTTCTATTGAATTTGCCTTATTATACTATTTGGGCCAGACTTTTCCGTCAAATACCTAGTGATGTCTTTGGAGCTATTAAGTAAGAGATGTAAAGTATTTTTCATTAAGGTGACAGGTTTGATAGATTAGGATAGTGGTTCCTAATTTAGTTTTGAGGTGTCTGTTGGGAGAAGGAAGGCTTTTATTGTATAAAAAAAACGTTTATCTTAAGAGCTCTCCTCCCTTCCCAAGTTTTAAGCCAACTGTGAAATAAGACAAGTGTAATAAGGCAGATGGAGGCCAAAATGAACCTTTATGACTGATAACAGTTAACTGAACTGGAAGCTTTATCTCGGGTTGAGAGCCAAAAATGGGCTTCTGCCTCCCTTCAGGAAAGTTTTGAGTCTTCGAGTCGGTCACTGTGTGTGTGAAGAAAGAAGGAGAAAGACACCAGAATCCACCCCTGCCTCCCCATTCCTGTGCTCAAAATTCTCACTTACCCAGTGGAGTTAACATTACCCAAGGGTAGGCATGGACCACCATGCTAGCTTTAGCTCCTGGCCGATAACTCGCTATACATCCTTGGGAAAGAAAAGAGGATGGAATAGGAGGCAGGAGAGTTTAGGGAATGTCTCCTGTGTAGAAAGCGGGGTGGGCTATGGTGTTCCCGTCTGCTCACACCTGGCTCTGTTCACATCTGGCCCTGCTCACATCTCTCACTCTCTACACTTGAGTCAGGCACTCTACCCCCAGTCTCACTCTAGCCATCTTACCCACTGTGTTTATTCCTATTCCTAGCTCTTTGCTTTATGTATTTGTTTACTGGTTTATTGTTAGTCTCTTCCACTAAAATATTAGCTCAGTAAAAGCAAAAGCCTTGTCAGTGTCATTTACTGCCGTATCCTGGTACTTAAAACTGTACCAAGCACATGAAAAGCGTTTGATAAACACTTATCGAATGCATAAACGATTAAGTATTGTTTTCTGCCCCTTCTCACACTCCTTAATTTCCTGGATGTCCTGGTACCATCTTGCCTGGCAAGCACTTACTCATATCGTAAGATTCGGTTCAGCTACTGGGTTCTCTACAGAGTCTTTCCTGGCTTCCCTTCTTCCAAGGGGAAGGGGCATTTTCTTGTTTGTAACTCACCAGCTACCAGTTGATGTGCACATGTGTTTGTGTGTGTCTGTGTGTGTGTGCCTGTTTGCATCTGTTGTGTGTTAATTTGTGTATTCTCTCTCTGTGTTTCAGTCTGTGGCTCTGTAACACTTCAATTCACTTATTTGTTCATATGTCATCCTTACTAGACCATAAACTCCTTGGGAACTGGGCAGCCTCTTTCATCCTTGTTTTTCTAATATCTGCCATGTAGTAGGTACTCAGTTATTATTCTATCAGCATTCTAAATAGTTACAACATACCAGGTACTGCTGTATCTTAGTACAGTTGACCCCTGAACAGTTCAGAGTTAGGGGTGCTGACTCCCCCATGCAGTCAAAAACTTGCACATAACTTTTGACTCCTCAAACATTTAACTATGAATAGCCTACTGTGATCAGAAGGAAGTCTTACCAATAGCATTAACAGTCCAGTAACACATATTTTGCATGTTATATGCTTTTTTTACTGTATTCTTACAACAATAAAATCTCGGCAGCCGTCCGTCTCGAGAGACGATGGTGTAGCTTCTTAAGAGTCTATCTGCACCGCCGAGAATGGCTGTGCAGTCCGACTCGGGAGTGACATGGTATCTGTCTCCTCCCGTGTTGAATCGACATCTTGCGATGACACTGGAGTGTCCTCTCCAGTGAAGCTGAAGCTACAGAGCCTGGGCAGGGTGATATGGAGGGTCTGCTGTTGCCCATGCAGCAGACCCCCCCTCTCTTCGCAGCTGAAGGGTCCAAGGGAAAGACGGAGTCAATACAGCTTGGCTTCAGGTGCGCCGCAGGAGTTGCCGGTGTTGACTACAACGTCAAACCGCCTTAGGGACTCCGGCTCCGGATTTTCTGTCGGGGTTTACTCCCTTAGCCTTTCCCCTGAAGAGGTATGCCGCAAGGCAGCGGAGGTTTTTTGGAGTCAGAGTTTTCCTTCTCTGATGTGCCCTGACTGGAAGATCGAACCAGCGACACTTAGCTCGCAGGCTGACGCTCAATCCACTGAGCCAAACCAGCCAGGACTAGGGCATTAAGTAACTGAATGAGATCCTATAGTTTTTTAATATGCCCAAATTTAAAAATAGTCAAACATGTAAAACACCAGTCGGAAGTGCCATAAGCTAGAGAAAAGAAACTGTTAAGAAAATCATAAGGAGAATGCATTTACAATATTTATTGAAAAAAATTGTGTATACGTGGGCCTGTGCAGTTAAACCTGTTTTGTTCGAGGGCCAACTGTACCTAAAATAACTTTTAAGTATCTTACACATATCAACTTGCATAATTTTCACAACAACCTTATAAGATACATTTTTTCCTCTCCCTTTACAGGTAGGGAATTGGGGGCCTATGGTCTCACAGCTTGTCTGATTCCATAACTTATTTTCTGCTAGTTCTCAGAGAATGATTGTAAAATGAACTAACAAATGAATGAGAATCCTACAAACCTAGACCTCTGTCACTAAATAGGCCCACATACATTGGGATCAACTTAAATGAGTAAGAAATGGTCACCAGGCCAATCCCGATTGCCCGTGGTTGGCACGGAATCCTGAGGCCGTGACTGACACTTCATCTACAGATAACCCTATTGCACTTAATTCCTAACTGTCCCTGCCAGCAGACTGGTATTGGTTAATGAAAAGTAATTTTCAATATACTTTGGGAATTATTTTCTAATGGGAAAATATTAAATCATCAATTATGAGTTAAACATTTACTGTGTGCAAGGTTCACTCTTAAGTTTCGGGGGGGAAATGGGACATAGGGGGTGTGAGTTGTAGGGTGGAGAGAAAAGCCCTAGAGAATAACCCAACGCTGCTGTATTCAAGAGGCTCTAGCCTAGCTGAAGGGGCAAGACATGATTACAGGTAAAATTAAGAAAATTAAAAGAAATAAAGGGCAGTAAATATGAGCACTACTGCATGATTAATTGCCAATCAGTGATATTTGAGAAAATGAAAGTTACTGTATTAGTCAGGATAGATGGGCTTATGCTATAGAAAGGGTCAAGCCTAAATGCTTATTGGGCTTAACAAAATAAAAATTCGCTCCTCACTCATACAGTGTCAGCTGTGGATCTGGTGTCTCTCTAGAACCACTGTCCTCCATGCAGAGCTCTGGGATGCAGACTGCTTCAATTTTTCTATCCTACCATCTTGAAGGCTCCTTCATGATCATAGGAGAAAACAGAAAAACTAAAGACTTGCAGTAGCAATTAGATGCTTCAAAACTTTGTCCTGGGAGGGACAGCCGTCTCGTGCTAATGTCCTAGACATTGCGTGCAACCTCTTTCACAGTTCATATCATTCCAGTCCTCTCTGTCATTTTTGTTTTTCTCCCACCTAGTACACAGTAGTGCTCAATGACTGTTTGTGGAGTGGAAGGCTGAGTGAACATAGGAATGAATTGTCACTTATGCCTGATAGTGTGTGTAGCAGTAATGCACATGACAGTCCCCAGAACCCAGACATGGAAAAATAAAGCCCAGCTCAAAATCTTTACTAAAATTGCCCTGGCCAGACAGCTCAATTGGTTCAAGCATTGTACCAATACACCAAGGTTGCAGGTTTGATTCCCGGTTACAGCACATACAAGAATCAATCAATGAATGCATAAATAAGTGGAACAACAAATTGATGCCTCTCTCTCTCTCTCTCTCTCTCTCTCTCACATCAATATAAATAATTAAATTTATTTATTTATTTATGAAACTTAAAAGTATTAATAGGGCATCAACATAGCTTACACTAATAAGTCATGGTGAATGGAAAAATCATAAAGATATGGACAGATCAGATTCAGTTTAGTTGGTGGTTGAACTCCTGCTAAAGCCTCAGCCTTCTAGATGTCAGCCCTGTTGTAGCCACATTGTTTGATTTCCCAGTTCATGTATTATATGGTACAAGTCAGCCTCTAACCTTGTTCCTCCTGAACGAGGTAGATATCATTGTCCTCACTTAAAATTTAAGAACCTTAACAAGGAGGGGTTAACCTGTCCAGGATACTGCGAGATTCCAGCCCAGGTACTTCAGGTTCTCTCATACTTTGCCCTGCTGTCTCACACCCTAGGGTCCTGGCGAACAGGCGGCCTCCACTCTAAATCCATGGACAGGGGGTTCCAGACAGGAGCAAAACATATGCTGAGCAAAGCATAGCCTGAATGTGAAAAATAAGTTGGAAGCTATATGAGTGAATCAGCTTAGAGCGTGGAGCATTCATTAAGAGAGAAAGTGGAAAAAATGCATTGGAAAGGCAGGCTGGGGTCATGCCACATATGTCAAACCACACATGGGGGCCTCTCAACCATGTCTCGCCATGTAACATTTGGTTGAAAGAAACCTGAGTGCAAGGAGGACCTGTGATCGCGGCCCTAACAAATTCTAGAAAATGGTGCTTGTTTATTTCTGGTTTTGGAGGGTGGTGGTGGAGAGGGAGGAGTCTGAGCACTCTTGCCTGTCACTGTTTAAATGAGGGCAGGGCAATGCTATGGAGAGGGACCCCAATGAATGGGGGCTGGTGATCCCTGGAGATTTTTCAGCAAGTTGATAATGTGACCAATTGTGTTTCAGTGAGATTAGCTTTACAACTGTGTTCATGGTCCATGAGATGGTGGGAAGAAAAACCAGAATGGGGCCCCTGGTTAAGAAGTTACTGCAGGCCTAAGGAGATAAGGCTTTGAAAACTGCTGTGGGCACATTCTAAAGGGCCAGATGTGGGGGACACTATGAAGAAAGAGCTGATCGAAACAGAGCAACTGTTTGAATATAAGAAAAGAGGGGAGGAGTTAAGAGATAAGTGATTTTTTGGGCCCAGCTGACAGTTGATGGTGTCCTATGGTCTATATCTTTCCAGCTTATTTTAGTAACAGTGTTATTGTGAGTTGAGGCTCCTTAGTTAGAATGCGGGGGACGCGGTAACCTCAGACCAAGGTAGGCGGTCTGACTAACAGGGCTGTCCTGGCCGCAGCCTTTTCACCTATCCTTTCCCCTGCCCCACCCTCCCCAAGGTTTAAGATCAAATCTTACAGCAGCAAAATCATCTGGCTGAAATTTCATCTCCATCCCGGCCCTCTAGTACAGATAAGATGGTTTAAATGTGGGGGAGAGTAAAATTAAATATGTGGTTCTTGCAGCTAGCCCTTGGTAAGAGAGCCCCCCCCCAACCCCCCCACTGCCCCCTGCTATTGTGGCTGTCGCATAAAGCCGCCCCACCGCTCTGGAAAATGACTGGGCATGTTTTGCTGGTTGGTCAAATTTTTTGCAAGGTGACAGTTTTCCCGAAGTTCTCAAGGCCACTGCATGCCGTTTTCTCCGCCTTTTGATCTGACAGGAGAGAACCAGCTTTGATTTGAGAGATAGAAGGAAAATGCTGTGTGGTGGGAGACAGGAAGCATGTGTTGCATTCCCATTTTTACTTGCTTTGGCTAGTCACGTCACGTGTCGTAGGTGTCGATCTCTAGTGGCAGAGGGCAGCCTAAGGAGAGAAGCTGAGGCGCTCCAAGGGAACCGCAGTGAGGGCCTGAACTCTTGGGGCTCAGGAGTCCATTGGCTCCAGAGGGCTTTTTCCCGAATACTGGGCCTGGAGAGATGCTACCAGGGGAGAAAAGAACTCCTGATACCCTGCTTTTCTTCCCTGTTTACCCTGCGGGTCTGGGAAGCAGGCAGCTTTGGCCAGAGGTGCAGAAACTCTGGTAGAGGGGGAGGGCTGCAATGTCACTGTCCCTCTCCCTCAAATGGCCTTGGCCCCTCTGACTCTGCCCTTGGCGGATTGACCCTCCTGCTTACCCGAGCTGGCATCCCAACTGCAAGTGCTGCTCACTCAAAGCTGCTCTTCCTGTCTATGAACTCTCCACTCTTCCATGTTGATTCACACATAGAGCTTCCAACTTATGTTTCCCATGGAGCTGCTGTGCTTTGCTCAGCATATGTTTTACCGTTTTCTCCTTGCCTCTCTCTTCTTCAAACCAATCAAGGCAGAGAGCCCCGCTGGGTGTGGAAGACGCTTGGCATTCCTGATCATTTCATACTCATTAAATCACAACGGCTTATTAGATTGATTGGTAAGTCAGAGTCCTTTGAAATAGCAGGACGATTAGAAGCCTCTGTCTTTTTCTGAGTGGGGGAAGGGTATATATTTAAACAGAAAGCCTGGACTGCTTTTAAGTTATGTGTTGTTTTGCAGGGAGAAGTTTGACCTTAATGTTTTGTTCCCCCACCTTCTGTAGTTTTGAGTAGTTTCTCAGTAGTACTAGAGACTTTAAACGTTTCAAGTCTCCAGTGATATCTATATTCTTTTGATGTACTTTGCATATAAACTAAAGCAGAAACAAGCTTCAGAGTAAGCTAACCAAAGCGTCTTGAGCTTTTGATCACTTTCCATTAGAATGAACGGTAATCTCTGTCCTGTCGGCTTTTGTTTGAAAGGACGTTTGCTCTTTAATGAAGATAAACATGATGCTGGGTATTTGATGTCTTCTCAACTCAGGAACTGAAAAATTCATACGTGAGATTAACTCTGTTAGCGCAGAAGATTCTGAACATCCCGAACATTTCCCTAGCCATGGGCTGAACTTTTGAAATGTGCTGGCACTAAATGAACAAATACCTAACAGATACTTTACTTACAAAGCCTCTGTTTCAATGGTGAGTCCCAAGGGCGTCTCAACCACATCTTGCTACGTAATATTTGGTCAAAAGAAACCTGAGTGCAGGGAGGACACATGGTCACGGCCACTAACAAATTCCTAGAAAGCAATTCTTGTTCGTTTTTGGTCAGGTGGTGGTGGCTGCGGTGGGCAGAGGGTCTAAGCCCCTCTCCTGTCACTGTTTTAGTGTCTGCTCCACTGTTCGCTGCTGCTCTGGCTTTGGTACTCACCAAAGCAGGAGGGAGGGCACGGCTGTTGCTATTGGGGTCCGAAGGCCGGCGGGTCGAGCTCTCTGAGAAAGCCCGTCGCGGGGCTCGCTCTGCGCTTCTTCTCTCAGCCCATTCTGTTCCTCTTTGCTTTCTGAAGTACTGGTAGATAAAAAAGATGTGCATTCTTAAGATGTTTTTATCTTTAAAGAGTGCTTTTAAATGTTTAGAACTTCGAAATACATTTTTTCTAAATTTAATATTTTAAAAACATGTGGGCTGACATTGTCCTTAGAGTACAGCTTCCCAATTGAGAGAAAATACTGAACGGAGTGATTACTTTTATTTTTTAAAAAGCAGTCACAGCCCTGGCCAGACGGCTCAGTTAGTTGGAGCATCGTCCCTGCACACCAAGAGGTTGTGGGTTCGATCCCAGTGAGGGTGCGTGCAGGAGGCAGCTGACTGCTGTTTCTCCCAGCAACCCCGCCCTGCCCCGGCCCCGTCCTCTCTTTCTGAAATCAATCAGCTAGTCCTCCCGTGAGGATTAAAAAAAGGAAAAAAAAGGGCAAAAAAGCAATCATGCTCAAAACAACTGAGCCACACTGACTGGAGCTAAAATACATTTCTTTCCTTAGAGTTGAGAGGTTATTTGAGTTGTTCCCATTTTCACATTAAGCCGTTTCCTGGTACTGTGATCTTAATAAATTCCATAGATCCAAAACATTAGAGCAAATTGGGTCGTCCGCAGGAGTTATTTACAGAAACTCAAACAAATGGTGCTTTCTGAGGAAGGAGACCTGTGTAAGAAAACTCTGGTAAGACCTATCGTATCAGCGTGGTGGCAGAACTTCTGAGGGAGCTGGCTGTGAGGGTGATAACACCCCCCTGGCTGTGAGGCTGAGCACAGGGGGCCCTCCTGTGTTCTGCTGCCAGCGAACACCTGGCTGCCTCAGGCACCTGCCTGGTGATTACACCCCTGAGTCTGGTAGAAGATTACAGGGACCTGGTGAGGAGAGAGATGGGGCAGCAAGGTCAGAGCCTCACCCTTCTGAGCTCAGGTGCAGAAGGAACTGTAGCCACCCAGCAGGCTGGGAGGCGCCTCTGGTTATGGGGCAGCCACTGAGGCGGTGAGGGGGCCTGAGACTGGCCATTCTCATTCTGCATTAACCTTCCCAGAGCGAATACTATTTTCTCCAGTCCTCCTCGACCTCCGTTCTCTTTCTCCTGCTCCCTGAAGAACACCTTTGCAGAGAACACACTCTCCATGTGAGTTTCCGAGAACATTAGTAAGCAATCTGGACTAGCGGGTTCAAGTTTCAGGCTTTCTTCGTTGCTAGGATGGTCCTGAGGAGGGAGAAAGCAATAGTGGAAGCTGTTAGACGTCTGAATAATGGAAACAGAGCAACCTGAAGGCAGTGCTGTATGAAATGCTTGGCATTCCTGATCAGTTCATACTCACTAAATCCTGCAATATGCCAGGACGGGAGCTTATTCACATAAATACCCGTTGAGCTACAAGACAAAGAGGTTATGTGTACTTCCAGACCACTGAAGTTCTCAGCTCCCGGTCCATTTACTAAAGGGGATGGAAGATGGAAGCAGTTTCCCTGCTAATTCACAGGCAAGGTACCTTTTGTTTGAATTCTGGAAGTCGGGATAATTTTATTCACGTGTTAACGCCCTCTAGTGGCCTGCGAGGTGCCCTTTAAGAAAGCTTTTCAGATTCCCTCTACTTCTCATCCCTAACAAGTGAAGCTCCTGCTTCACAGGAGTTGAGTACGTGTCATAGCAAGTCTTATTTCCTTACTGTGATTTGTCTATCACGTAGGAAAAAGCAAAAACTCTGTGACAAAACACATGAGGTGGTGCTACTGCTCTGTCAAACTAGGGTAAATCTTTACACCTAGAGCACAGCTGTATTGCAAGTCTGCTGATGCATCAGAAGAGTCTATAAAACTTCGATGTAACTATTTTCTTAGCCAATCAAGTCATTAAAGGAGGAGAATTATAATACCTGCAAATAGTGGGCATGTCCTCTGTGGGCTTGCCACTCATAAATAGACAAGTTTTATAAGACTACAAAATCCTCTAGGCTATTGCTAGTTGACCAAAGGCAAAATTTGTTTTCCTCACTCTGAAGGTTGATATATAGTTAACCTTCTGCTGACTATATAGCTTTAATATAGTTTTATAGAGTGAAGTATTATTCACTCACAATTATCTGTGAAGGAATTATGTAAATTATGTTTTGCTTTTGATATTGTTTTCCTAGTCAGTTCAACCAGTCCAATATTAAATGAGCTTGATCAAGTACATAGGAATCACCTAGGGAGCTTGTTAAAATGAACGTTCTGACCCTGTAGGTCTGAGGTGACACCCAATATTCTGCATCTCTGAGAAGCTCTCAGGTGGCATCAGTGCTGCTGGTCGAAAGGCCACATTTTGATGAACAAAATAATAGTTGAGTAATGAGGCAAGAGGTGATGCAGACCGTCTGTGTCCTCAGGAATCTCGTGATCTGAAAAGGGGCTGGGAAATCAGTACAGGTAATCATGGCAGAAGGCAGAGTGCGACCAAGTGTGTAGTAAAAGTAAAAACCTGCTTCAGAGTGTTAAGATGCAAGGGGTCACTTCTGATTGAAAAGATCTGGAAAATTTTTATGGAGAAGCTTATTTTGAAATTGGCCTTAAGGTTTGGGTCAGTGTGCCACAGGGATGGGAGCTGTGGTGAAGGCAAATGACCCAAAAAGCACAGATTCTTGAAAACAAAGAGTATATGCTGAGAATAAGAAGCATCCTATGTGCCTGTAAGATACAGCTGGAGTGGTAGTAAGTTTAAGTCATATTGCGGGCTGCCGGGAAGTCTAAGGTAAAAATGCTGGACTTAATTCAGGAAGCAAAGAGGAACCAGCAACAAGAGATTTTGAAATAACAGGGTAAATTGATTGAAACTGCAGTTTAGGAAGATTAATCTAACACGCATACAGAAGATAGACTGGAGTGGGGAGTAATGTCATTTTCCAGACAAGAAGTGACAGGACAGAACATGACTGAGATTAGCACAGGGAGAATAGAGAATAGATGGAATGGCTCTGCAGAGAGAAGGCTTCCAGGAGGACATCAGGGTTCCAGTCCTGGATGGTTCAAAGCATGGTTGTGCCAATAACCGTAAATAAGAAAATCAGATGACCTATTGAACACGCTTGAATTAGAAAATGACCTGGATGAATGTTCAAAAGTCTCTTCAAAGAGGCCTTGCATGTCTGTCCTACCTAAATAGCATCCCAGTCTTCTTACTTCGCTTTAACATTTTTTTATCCTCACCTGAGGACATTGTTTCATTGCTTTTGGAGAGAGTGGAAAGGAGAGAGAAAGGGAGAGAGAGAAACATTGATGCAAGAGAAAGCATTGATCGGTTGCCTCCAATACACATCCCGGCCAGGGATTCTATGTATCCGGACCTGGACTGGGAATTTGGGATCAAACCTGTAAGCTAGGTATGTGCCTTGACTGGGAATCAAACCCACAACCTTTTGGTTGTGGGGTGATGCTCCAACCAGCTGAGCCACACCAGCCAGGGCCTGCTTTAATATTTTCATAACACTTTTTATTATCTGACATTATTAATTTACCTGTGCCTTGTATGGAGACCCTTGCCTCCCATGGAGCTTCTAGTCTACTGGAAGAAACAGATAATAAACATCTAAACAAATAAATATAATTAGAGAGGAAGGAAACAAAACAGTGACACATGAAAAAGAATAACAACAGGTGGGAGGCATGGATCTATGTTAGGCTGGGTGGGTGAGAAAAGGCTCTCTTAGGAGATGACATTAAACTGAGTCTGAGAAGGGGCATAGATTGGGGTTTAGAGTGGGGAAAATAGTACAGACAAAGAGAATGGCACATGCTGTGGTCCTGGGGTGAAAAGTCCTTGGCACATTCGAAGAACTTGAACTTGCACCATTGTAGCTTGCATAAGTTAGAAGAAGAGTAGGAAGCGATGAGGTTAGAGTTGGCAAGCCACAGATAGTGAAGAGCCTTGCATCTGGCAAGGGGAATTGATTCTAGTCCCTAGAAGGTCATGTAAGAGCCTAAACATGCAGAGTAAATGGGAGGATGACAAGAACAACAGGAATATGGGGTAGAAAACCTGTAGTTGACCAGATAGGAAGTGATACTGGTTTGGACTGGAATAGTGACAGCAATATCAGAGAGAAGTAGATGGGTTCAAGATACAGTACATTCTCAGTGTCAGCCATGCAGAACTTGTAGATTTTTTTATGCATATGAAGACTAGGGGGGTGATTACCAGGATAACTCCCAGGTTTCTGATTTGAGTACCTGAGGAAATGAATGTGTCATTCACAAAGATGGGGAGGCACATAACTGAATTTTGAAAATGAGGAGTTTAAGGTATACATGAGACATTTTTTCTTTAAATTGTAGTAAAGTACTCATAATATAAAATGTGTCATCTTAATCATTTTTAGTTACATACTTCTGTATTGTTAAGCACATTTATGTTGTGCATCAATCTCCAGAATTCTTTTGATCTCGCAAAACTGAAACTCCACACTGATTAAACAATTCCCCATTCTCTTTCCCCCAGCTCCTGGCAACCACCATTCTACTTTCTGTCTTTGTGAATTTGACTACTCTAGGTTCCTCATAGAAGTGGAATTTTGATACCTTATATAAATATTTGTCCTTTGGTGCTGACTTATTTCACTCAGCATAATGTCCTCAAGGTTCATCCATGCTGTAGCATGTGTTAGAGATTCCTTTCTTCTTATGGCTGAACAATATTTCATTCTATGTATATTCCATATTTTATCCATTGGACTGTGTAGGGACACTTGGATTGCTTCTACTTTTGGGTATTGTGAATAATGCTATGAACATAGGTGTATAAGTACTTCTTCAAGATCGTGCTTTCAGTTCTCCAGAAATGGAGTTGCTGGATTGTATGGTAATTTTATTTTTATTTTTTTGAGGAACCGCCATATTGTTTCGATAGTGGCTGCACTATTCTACATTCCCACCAACAGTGCATAAGGGTTCAAATTTCTCCACATCCTTGCCAACATTTATTTTCTTCTGTGTTTTTGGTAGTACCCATCCTAAGGGGTGTGACAATAGTAGTGAGACATTTTTTTTAGTGGCTCTTTTAGGTAGACTGTTGAGTCTTCAGGTCCACAGATCAAGAAGAGGTGTGGGCCTGAGATAAACCATATAAGTTCAAGTTTAAGAAAGACATCTTCCTTCCTTCAAGGTTTTTGTTTTGTTTTTTTCCAGCTTGACTGTAAACATTTAAAGGCTTGCAGATTTAGATAAAACAATCAAATTTGTACTTAAGCTATTTATTTAGTCTCAAAAAAACATGTTTGGAATTATATCTAGAATAATGTAGAAATATTCATGATTTTTCTAAATTCATATTATGTGAAATAATTTATTTACAACCTTAACCTATACCAGTGTCTTCATTATCTTTTGAACCTCTTTGTGAGTCATCTAATAGTTTTCCAAAGCACATCGTCTTGATTTACATCTAAGTTATTTGAAATGCAATATGTTTTGAATCTGTGTATGACGCTATCACCAGAAATTGTATCCCAAACCACAAGACCCATTCCTATATCTGTTGATTACATTTTAATACTGTGGTGGCCCAAACAAATCACATAGCCAAGGCAACAGTTAAGGTGAGCATGATATATTGGAGACCATTACTGTAACAGTATGGGTACTAAACAATATTAAGAGATTTTTTTCTCCATTCTTCCAGTGAGTATGTGTTTATAAACAGTACCACTTAACCACTTACTGTGTTGCTTTTGAAAACAATCTTTAAAATGTTTTTTAAAAGTTTATAAGGACATCTAGTGTTTACAACTGTAAAGGCATACTCCCAAGAATAATTATTAGTTATATTTGTTTTCTTCCTTAAAAAGAAAAAACAATTCTGCTTGGTGATTTTTATAAACGTGCAAAACTGGCATTGTTTTGCAAGAGAATATGTTTTCCATAAAGACTACTTTGTTGTATAAAATAAAATATTGAAGAGTGCAACATATAATATTATAAGCTTTATAAGGACTTAGAAATTAAGGAAACCCAGTTTTTTCTGAGGGGTACATCTGAGAAAAACCTCACCTTGCATCAGGTATGCGTGATAAACTATAAACTTAGCTTTAGAGACTTAAGTATAAGGAAGAAAAAGTTTTCATACAGTAAAAGCCCTTAAACACTAAAATAGTGATTGAGCCCATTTCTCATAAATGTTTCTTAAGAAAAATACTTGTCTTGCATGTGTTAAGTTTAATCTTTCCTAGAGGTATGAAAAACCTTTCAGGGTTCCTTCTGGCCTTGCAAAGCTCAGAAGGATTGAGTGATACCTCTTACTCATCCATCTATCCATTCCATTCCATTCAATTCACTAATGAAATTTGTTAAATTCAAGCATTGTCTATAGTTGAGGATTTCTATGTCAATATAATAGAAAGTTCTTTATCAGTTTGGCAACGAAAGGAAGAACAGCAACAGATATTAAACCAAAAAGATTTCATTATCCTTAAAATTGGACGAATCCACACTGAAACTTCGTAACCCAAGTCCTCAGGGATATGATTCACTAATGAAGTCCATTATTTTCTAAGACTCAAAGCATGATGATCTATTTCTACAGACATAATCTGGGTAAGGAAGACAGGGTTTCAAGAAGCAGCTTTCATATGTAACATGGAGGAGTATATGTAATTGCTTGCAACCGTTGCCAGCCAGCCACCCATCCATCCATTCATCCAGTCATGTATCCATACATTCTCTGGTTTATTTTTACCTGTATCAACTTAGAACATGATGTTAAATTATGTTATCAGTAATTATGGATATTACCTTTACTCTGGTAGCATAGAAAAGAACTAGGTAAAAGTATTGCAAATTTTGTTTCCTCTTATCTCAAAGTTAAAAGCTTTTGTATCCTAATTAGGCCCCACTAGACCAGAGGTCATCATTGCAACTCAGCTGAAACCAATAATGATGTTTATTTCACATTTTTGACCTGGGAATCACAGAGTAATTTACCAACATTAACTCATCAAACCTCCTAACACTTTTGAAAGAGACATTCATATTTTTTAACTCAGCATATAAATGGATTCTGTGTTTTTCAGAGAATTTAAATGTCTTGACTATCATTAAATATGGAATGAGATGATTAAAACTAAATCATTCTTTTCTGAACTCCTGCTTGGCGGTCAAACACAAAAATGTCTTATTTTCTGGAAATAAAAACATAGGAAGGGATTGAAGCAGGGGGACATAAGCTTTGCATATGTAAAAATACTTTAACAAAACCCTAGTAGAGGAAAAAATCATTAGAACTCCAAAGGACCATTTAAAAAAAAAAAAGCTTTCTTTATCTGATTCAGTGCTTCGTTAAATTATGAACTTGAAATGATGCTGCCTGCTCTGTGTTGGCCAAATGGTGAATCACAGCATGTGAACAAATGAAAACAAATGACCAGCTAAAAGGCCAACCTTTAGTGTTACCGCAGAAGTAGTTCTCATTTTTCCAGGGCTTCTGATGTTCTTCCATTCCTGTATAACTCAGCTTACAGTAGACCCTGATGCCAGTGTTTCCAGTCAGTTCCCTGACAGAAGCATGGTGCTGTTGGCCTGGGAGTGGGCACTGTCCCACAGAGGAAGTAAAATGGGGGATCAGAAAAAGAGAAGTATTTCCTATGGGAGGAAACAGGACAGTGTCTGTTCATTGTAACATCATTTCACCATTCCTGGGTATGGGAGGCACTTAGGAGAGAGAAGAGATTTTTAAACTCACGTAGTCTGACAAGTGAAGCCACACTGAACTGACTTAAATATATGAAAGACAAAAGCATAATAGTGTGTATTCTCAATCTTCTTAAGTTATCACTGGGACCCTAATTTGCTTTCTTACACTGTCAGTTCTTCCCGAGCATTCTTTTGCCATAGGGACCTTGTGGCAATGTCTGTGGGTCGGTTGTGTTACAATAATTCTGGGAATTTAAGAGCTCTGTAAAGAGTCAACTTCAGTTTTGATAAGGAACAAAGACTGGTTTTTCAGTAAATCCGGCCTAGAGTTCAGATGACCACCCCCCCCCCCCCCCACCGCTTTGTTTTGGAAGGGAAATTGCAAGATCTCATTGCTGTATTTAACTTTCTATTTCAGCATCTGCCAGTGCATGTTTCCTCTCATATGAAGCCTACATGCATTCTTTCCCTTACTAACTTTTTAAGGGGTGGGATGCCCAGCCTGACCTAATGATAGAATACTCAAAAACTGCACTGAGGCCCACGCCCTAGGCACACTCAATAGGGCCCTTTTTCATGCTGTTTGCTTACTTCTTGGTGAAACAAAGGCTAGTGGTACGGTGCTGGCAGGTTAAGTCTGACGTGATAGGCATACTGATTTGTCAGGGGGCTGACATCTGGGCTACCGATGTCAGGCAAGAACTGATCAGCTGCCTCATGTGTCTCTCGGTGTCCAGGATGACCACAGCTGAGAGGGAGAACCTCAGATTGTGTCTGGTTGGGTTCTGGCCCCTTGCTCAGTGGTCTGCTTCCCCAGAGGGAGTGTATAATTCGCTGCTGTGAAGGTGGAAGCAGTAACAATGACCCAAGCTGGAAAACAGAACCAGAGCTACAACAGTGGAAGTGGGGGAGGCGGCACAGCTGGCCACTTCCTAGCATCTAATACCTGACTGTGCAAAGTAGACTAACTGGTGCTTCAGCTCTTTTCCTCGTGAAGACTCTTGGGCAAGGTCAGAGAGCTTTTAAGTGCTGGTACAGGAAGAAGGTCAGGAGCAGCTTAATCCTGTTTCAATTTTCATTTACCCTGTGTAATTTACGTATGGGGAACCAGAGGCCAGAGCAGTGGAGAGACTTTCACAGGGGAGCAGTTTGCGTCGGATCCCAGCCTGGCATTCAGGTGGCCTGCTGCTCGCTGCCATCCTCCTTCAAGTGTAAGATTGAAAATGTGACCATGATGTGAACACATTTTTTAATCTTTCTGTACAAATATGGAATATGTACAGCTTTCTCTTAATTTCTTTGATCCACTGACTGATTTTTAAGATGCATCATAGATTTAATGATTAGTTTCCTATGTGTGGGGGAGAAATCCTACCTTTTTTTTTTTTTTTAAAGTACTCATTATATATAAAACAAGTCCTAAGTTCAGACATGTTATATGAAAAGGAGAGCCATGTGGGTGTCACAGGTTAGCTATGTGCGTTGTATATAGACTGTTTCCCACCCATGCGTCTGCTCCTGCAAGGCGCGCTTTCTTTCAGCAAAGCCCTGAACAGTCTCGGGGTGAAAGCTGACTCCTTACAATCCATGTTAATAGGAATCAGTAAGGGTTAGGAAAACAATCCAGAAAATTTATTTTGAGCGACCTAAACTGCTCAGCTAGTAGCTAAGCTGAGTGGCTAGGAGTTTCATTGACCACATGTCTCAACCACATTCACTGCATTTCTTACTGAGGGTGTCCTGAGTGTGATGAAAAGACATGAGATACACAGCAGGTGGGGGCAAAAGGGCAGTGACAAAGCAGCATGAGCAGCATCCTGGAGCTGGGTGGTGGCAATGGTTGCCACTGAACTCTATACTTAGACAAGGTTAAGATGGCAAATTTTGTTATGTATATTTTACCATAATTTTAAAAGGTATGTATGTGCATACATATATATGTATATTTATATAGATGTTTTCCACTGACTTGATGAAAATGTGTCAGCCATATTATCCACCCATCCATTCATCTTTATTAATTCACTCAACATTTATTCATTTTATTTTTTATTGATTTCTTTTTTAGATAGAGGAAAGGAAAGAAGGGGGTTGGAGACAGAGAAAGAGAGGAAGAGAGAGAGACATCAATGTGTTGTTTCAATTATTTATGCACTCACTGGCTGATTCTTATTTGTGCCCTGACCAGAGATTGAACTCACAACCTTGTCGTGTTGGGACAATGCTCTAAGCAACTGAGCTACCTGGCCAGGGTGCAACAAACATTTATTAAGTCTTTGTTATGTGCCAAGACCTGTGCTTAAAGCTGGGGTAAAGCTATACATACAACTATAAATATGCTCTCTATCCTTGAGTTACCACAAGTTAGTTTAGATGAAGGCCACATGAATGATAATTACCATGCAGCATGGTGGGGTAAAAATGAACATATGTATGGTGTTAATATGATATCCAGCTGTGCAGAGTAGTGAGGTGTCCTGGCATTTGTCAAGAAGGAGAGGGACATGAAGGGGTCACCTGCTGAGGGACAACACAGACAAGAAACAACCAAAGTGATGCATAGTCATGCAGTGAACAGTCAGTACGTCGTTTCTGATAAATCAATATGTCATGAGGCCTGTGATATAGTGAGTTCCTAAGGCTCTGAAATAGAGGAGCAAAGCGTAGAGGGTCCCATAGGCCAAGTTAAGGAGTGTAGACTCTTCACACCAATGGACCTCAGAACACATTCTGCAGTGGCCTAAGGTTTCCTCAAAGCCCTCCTTGTCCCATGAACCTTCATGGGCCTGCTTTCAGAAGCCCTTGGTGGTGATGGGTGGAAAGGCGGAGGACCCAGTAGGTCAACATGATGGGCCTCAGTTTTATTTGTTTAATGTATTAGGTGTCTATATAAGGTTTTGTTTGAAGGCAAGGTTCTGGGTTTTAAAAAGAAACCCAACACATTTGAAAATCACTGCTGGTGACGGTTTTGAATTTTAAAATCAGTATTCTGCATTTAAAAGGATCAGAATGTTTTATCCATTTCTAAACCCTGTACTTTATCTAGCAGCACTTTGCACATGATAAACATTCAATGTATTGATAATGAATGCTCAGTGAGAATTATTTTTAAAGGATATGATTTGTATACTGTTACCATAAGAGCCAATTTAAATAGCATATTGCCCGGTAGCTCAAAAGGAATTCATAGAAGTATAAACTAACTTTTACCCTTATTCTCCTTTTTCTTTTTTCAAATTTTATTTATCAGTTGAGTTTACATTCAATATTATTTTGTATTAGTTTCAACTGTACAGCATAGTGGTTAGACAGTCATATACTTTACAAAGCGATTCCTTGATATTCCAAGTGCTCACCTGGCCCCATACATAGTTACTACAGTATTATTGACTATATTCCCTATGCTGTACTTTACATCCTTGTGACTATTTTGTAACTACCAATCTGTACTTCTTAATCCCTTCACCATTCCCTCCTTCTGGCAACCATCAGTCTGTTCTCTGTATGTATGAGTCTGTTTCTGTTTTGTATGTTCATTTAGTTCGTTTTTTAGATTCCACATATAAGTGAAACATGTGGTATTTGTCTTTCTCTGACTTATTTCACTCAGCATAATACCCTATAGTCCCATCCAGGCTGTCACAGATGGTAAAATTTCATTCTTCTTTGTGGTCAAGTAATATTCCGTTGTATATATGCACCACAACTTTTATACTGATGGGCACTTGGGCTGCTTTCATTTCTTGGCTATTGTAAATAACCCTGCAATGAACATTGGGGTGCCTATATTCTTGCAAATTAGTGTTTTGGGTTTCCTAAGATATGTACCCAGAAGTGGAATCACTGTGTCATAAGGCAGTTCCATTTTAAATTTTTTTGAAGAACCTCCACATGATTTTCCGTAGTGGCTGCACCAATCTGCATTCCCACCAACACTGCATGAAGGTTCCTTTTTCTTCACATCCTCACCAACACTTGTTTGTTGATTTACTGATGATTGTCACTCTTGACAGGTGTGAGAACCTAATTTGCATTTCTCTGATGTTTAGTGATTTAAAGCATTTAAAGCATTTTTTCATATGTCTGTTGGCATCTGTATGCACGCTTTGGAGAAGGTCTATTCAGGTCCTCTGCCCATTTTTTAATTGGCTTGTTTGCTTTTTGTTGTTGAATTGTCTGAGTTCTTTATAAATTTTGGACATTAGCCCTTTATGAGATGTATCATGGTGAATATCTTTTCCCATTCAGTAGGTTGTCTTTCTGTGTTGTTAATGATTTCTTTTAGAGTACAAAAACTTTTGAGTTTGATATAGTCCCTTTTTTAAAATTTCTTCTTTTGTTTCCCTTTCCTGAGGAGATATATCAGAAAAATATTGCTAAGTCAAATGTCCAAGAGCTTACTGTCTGTTTTCTTCTAGGAGTTTTACGGTTTTGAGTCTTACATTTAAGTCTTTAATCCATTTTGTGTTTATTCTTGTATATGGTTATGAAGTTGGTCTAGTTTTATTTTATTTTTCATCTATCTGTCCAGTTTTCCCAACACTATTGAATGGACTGCCTTTATCCCATTGTATATTCTTGCCTCCTTTGCCATATATTAATTGACCACACAGGTGGGGGCTTATCTCTAGGCTCTTCTATTCCATTAATCGATGTGACTGTTTTTATGCCAGTAGCATGCTGTTTGATTACTATACCCTTGTAGTAGTATTTGATTTCAGGTGGCATGAGACATTCTGCTCTTCTCTCTCAAGTTTGCTGTGGCCGTTCTTCTCTGGTTTTATATAAATTTTTGGATTATTTGTTTTAGTTCTGTGAAAAATGCCATTGGTATTTTGATAGGGGTTGTGCTGAATCTATAGATTGCTTTAGGTGGTATGGATATTTTGATGATGTTAATTCTTTCTATCCATGAGCATGATATATGCATCCATTTATTTGTAGTTTCTTCAGTTTCTTTCTTCAGTGTCTTATAATTTTCCAAGTACAGGTATTTTAAATCCTTGGTTAAATTTATTCCTAGTTATTTTTTGATGCAATTGTAAATTGGATTGGTTTTGTAGTTTCTCTTTCTAATGGGTCATTATTGGTATATAAACATGCAACTGATTTCTGAATATTTATTTTCTTTCCTGCTACTCTAATGACTTTATCAGGTCTAATAGTTTTTTGGTGGAATCTTTAGGGTTTTCTATATACAGTATCAAGTCATTTGCAAATAATGACAGTTTTACTTGCTCCTTCCCAATTTAGATTCCTTTTATTTTTCTTCTAGCCTGATTGCTTTGGTTAAGACTTCTAGTACTATGGTGAGTAAGAGCAGTAGAAGTGGATGTACCTCTCTTGTTCTTGCTCTCAAGGTAAATGCTTTTAGTTTATGCCCGTTGAATATGATGTTGGTTGTGGGTTTGTCATATATGGCCTTTATTGTGTTAAAGTATGTTCCCTCTGTTCCCACTTTACTGAGAGTTTTTATTATAAATTGGTGCTGGGGTTTGTCAGATATTTTTTCTGCATCTGTTGATATGATTATATGATTTTTATCCTTCATTTTGTTTATGTAGTGTATCACTAATTGATTTGTGGCTCTTGAACTAACCTTGCATTCCTGGCATAAATCCCATTTGATCATGGTGTATAATATTTTTAATGTATTGCTGAGTTTAGTTTGCTAATATTTTGTTGAGGATTTTTACATCTATGTTCAGCTGAGATATTGCCCTATAGTTTTCTTTTTTTGTAGTGTCTTTATCTGGTTTTGGAATCATGATAATGCTGGTCTCATAAAATGAGCTTGGGAGTCTTCCCTTCTCTTGAATTTTTTTAATAGTATGAGAAGGGTAGGTGTTATTTCTTCTTTGACTGTTTGGTAAAATTCAACTGTGAAGCCATCTGGTGCAGGATATTTGTTTATTGAGAGTTTTTTATTATTGCTTTGATTTTGTTGGTTGTAATAGGGCTTTTCAGATTTTATGTTTCTACTTGATTAAGTCTTAGAAGATTGTATGTTTCTAAGACTTTATTCATTTCTTCCAGATTGTCCAATTTGTTAACATGTAATTGTTCAGAGTATTTTTTATATTCTTTTGTATTTCTGTGGTTTCAGTTGTTACTTTTCCTCTTTCATTTCTTATTTTATTTATTTGGGTCTTATCTCTTTTTTTATTGTTGAGTCTGGTTAAAGGTTTGTCGATTATCTTTTCAAAGAACCAGCACTTGGTTTGATTGATCTTTCGTACTGTTTTTTAATCTCTATGTCATTTATTATACTTCTGCTCTGCTCTTTATTATTTTCTTCCTTCTACTTACTACTCAAATATTATTCCTTTATAAATATTTTCCTGATCATTCAAGTACACTGTGGTTTTTCAGTGTTTTGAATTTTTAACATAGTTTTGTTTTTTGGGTGCACATCAATAAACAATGCATAATCCTTCTGTTGACTTTGGGCTTTGTTGTGTTTTTCTTTGTTCCTTTAGGTATAAAGTTAGATTGTTTATTTGAGATTTTTATTATTTCTTGAAGAAGGCCTGCCTGTATTGCTATGAATTTCCCTTTTGGGAATGCTTTTGTTGCCAGCAGATTTTAGGTTGTTGTGTTCTCATTTTACTTTGTTTCAATGTACAGTATTCCCTCACTTATCGTGGGTATTACGTTCTAGACACCATCACCCCTGTGAGATAGGTGAAAATCCGCGAAGTAGGAACCTTACATTTATTTTAGTATTTATATATATCTTAAGGCTTTATAAACCCTTCCCACATACTTATAAACTATTCCCAGTCCCTTATTAACCTTTCCCACTCCCTTATTAACGTTTTCCACACTTTTATAAACACTACTTATGTTCTTAAACATATTCTACACTCCTAAACCTACATAACTTTAACAACATAACGTATACAGTACCGCAAAATTTTGCGATATAGTGAAAAATCCCGCGATACAGTGAGGCCGCGATAAGTGAACTGCGATATAGAGAGGGACTACTGTATCTTAATTTTTTCCTTGATCTCATTGTTAAACCATATATTGTTTACTAACATGTTATTTAGCCTCCATGTGTTTGTGCATTTTCTTTTTTTTTTCTTGTGACATCTAGTTTCATGCCATTGTACTCAGAGAAGATGCCTGATGATATTTCAATCTTCTTAAGTTTATAGAGACTTGTGTTTTGGCCTAACATGTGGTCTGTCCTGGAAGATGTTCCATGTGCTCTTGAGACGAATGTATATTCTGCTGCTTTGGAATAAATGCTCTGAAAATATCAGTTAAATCCATCTGGTCAGATGTGTTATTTAAGGCCTCTGTTTCCTTGTTGGTTTTCTCTCCAGAGGATCTATCCATTGCTGTCAATGGGGTGTTAAAGTTTCCTACTATTACTATGTTACTGTCACTCTTTCCCTTTATGTCCTCTCTTTGTCTTTAATCTTTGCCATTTTAATTATGATGTGTCTTGGTGTGTGTCTCCTTGGATTCATCTTGTTTTGGACTCTTGGTGCTTCCTGTACTTGTATGTCTTTTTCCTTCACCAGATTAGGGAAGTTTTCAGTCATTATTTCTTCAAATTGGTTCTCAATCCCTTGCTCTCTTTTTGTCCTTCTGGTACTCCTATGATGCAGATATTGTTCAGAGGTCCTTTAAACTGCCCTTATTTCTTTAAATTATTATTATTATTATTGTTTCTGCTGCTCTGATTGGGTATTTTCTGCTGCCTTGTCTTCTAAATCACTTGATTTAATCCTCTGCTTCATCTAATCTTCTATTGACTTCTTCTAGTATATTCTTCATTTAAGACACTGTATTCCTCATTTCCCACTGGTGGTTTTTTATGGTTTCTGTGTCCCTTTTATGCTTACTATCTATTTGCTAAAGTTGTCACTGAGTTCTTCCATTCTTCCCTTAAGTTCGATGAGCATCTTTATAACAATTCTTTTAACTCTGTGTCTGGTAGATTGCTTGCCTCCATATTATTTTGTTCTTTTTCTGGAGATTTTTTGTTTTGTTTTTTCATTTGGAGCATGTTTCTTTGTATCCCCATTTTGGCTGCCTCTCTGTATTTGTTTCTGTGCATTAGGTGGATCTGTTAATCTCCCAGTCTTGGTAAGGTGGTCGTATGTAGTCAACATAGTGTGGCTTAGTGCAGTCTCCTTGATCACCAACGCTGGGTGCTCCAGGATTTTCCTTTGCGTAGTTCAGTTTTAATTGCTGTTGACACCACCTTGAGTGGGGTTGACCCTCAGATTGGTTGACTGTGAAGATTGACAGCAACCACAGCGTATGAGCTGCTATGTGGGGGCTGACCCCGTGAAGCAGAATTTGCCTAAGCAGGGTCTGGTGCCTGCTGAGACCTCCCTTTGGGAGTGCTGCTTGCTGAGCTAATCAGATCTGAAGCCAGCTACTGGATGCATTAGTTTAGGACTTCTTGGGGGGGCACTCTGTTGAACATCAATGTCAGACCATGCCTGTGACTGGCCATTGGTTCCCTCTTAGGAGCTACAAAGTGATCCATAGCTGGTAGCTGCCTGTGCTGGGCCTGAATGTGCATAGGAGGGTCCAAGCTGCATACTAATATAAGCTGCCCCCAGTACTGGGACCCTGGTAGGTCAGCAAAAGGCCCAAGGCACCCTGAGATCTGCTGCAACCTGTCAGCTGCCCATTAGCCTCAGCCTCTGAAAGGGCCTGAGGTGGTATACAAGTTGCATGAGGCAGGTTCTCAGTGAGGCACCAGGTAGTTGTGAGTGATGTTCACCAGGTTAATACAGATTCCACTCAGCACCAGTGCTAGGTCTGAAGCCACTCAATGAAAGTCTCAGGGTACACCAAGGCTAGCCCCTACAGGCTGAGGGCCTACAGACCTTTGGAACCCGGTGGGGTCAGGGAGTTGTTAGGGTGGAGCCAATAGAGTTCATCTGGCTAGAACAGATTAAGATTTGGCCACGTGACGGGGAGGGCTCTACACGAGAATGGTAGCGCCTGTCAGGTGTGTAGGAAGACGTCTCACCCTAAAGCCATTCAACTTAGCCTCTCCCTGTGTGTCTCTGGCACTCCTTCCCCCCCCCCCCAAGCTTGTCCAAAATTCTTCAAGAGTTTTTCAAGGAAGACTGCAGCACACGCCAAAGCTGGCCTCCACCAGAAGATCCCAGGGCTGTGTGAGAGCTTGGCAGGGCAGGGCTGCAGGGTATTGCAGGGGTGGGGGCAGTACAGCTCCCCAAGCTGCGGCCATTGGGAGGGTGTGTGCCCGACATGGGGATGGCGGCACCGGTTAGCATGTGAAGGAAACGGCCCTCGCCCCAAAGCCACACCACTCAGTCCCGCCATGTGTGTCACTGGCAGTTCCTAGGTTGCCCAGAATTCCTTGAGAGTTTTTCGAGAAAAAACTGCGAGGCAGTCCCAGGCTGGTCACCACTGGCAGAGCCCACAGGGGATGCAAGCTTGGCAGGGTGGTGCCTCATGTAGTTGGCAGGGTGGGCCTAGTGAGCTCCCCACGCTGATGTCATGCTGAGGGGAGTGCTTGGTCCAAGAAAGACGGCTTCTGTGGATTGGATGGGAGAGGGACTCAACCAAGGGACCTGGGTGTCTGTTCCTCCAGCCCTCTCCCTACAGCCACACAACTCAGTCTCTCCCTGCATGACTCCTGTCCCCTCTGAGCCACTGTCCCTCTGCTGGAGCCCAGGGTTAGTGCCTGAGAGTGAGATTTTACATGTTGGCCTTTTAAGAGGGCACCTGGATTCCCAGCAGTCTCCCGCCTCACCTGGGTGGAGGAAATCCTCGCTGGTTTTCACAGCCAGATGTTATGTGGGCTCCTCTTCCCAGCACTGGTTCCCTGGGCTGGGGAGCTCCGGGTGAAGTTGAGACCCCTCACACCTCAAGAGGGGACCGCTGTAGCTGAGATATCCCTCCAGATTCTGTACCACCGCATGTGGGTGTAAGGGCAGTCCATTTTGCATCTACGCCGCCCCTACCAGTCTCAACATGGCTTCTCCTATATATCCTTAGATATAAGACTTCTGCTCAGCTAGTCTTCAGATGGTTATTCAGGTTGATTGTTCTGTGTAATTTTGATGTGGTCCTTGGAGGAGATGTGTGTAACTTTCACCTGTTCTGTCATTTTGGATCCCCTCCTAAGGTTTGTGTATATCAAGTATTCTCTTTTCCTTTAAGTGAAATTGGGCTGCCATAATTATTTTTTTCCCAATCTTTTTGTCTGTTTTGAGACATTAGCTTTTATTATTCGATGCCTTGGACCTGGTTGACAACTCTGATTCTGTAGGTTAGGATTAACTTTGTGAAAAATAACATTTAATTGTATTTTTTCATGCTAAAAATGATATTCCAGGCAAGTTTTATTTCTTTGTGAACTATAGCCAGAGTCCTACTGTTTTTCAGTTTGCTTAAATGCAGTAGCTTAGACAAAATATGTACATGTTCCGTTGAAGATAAAAGATATCATTATTTTTAGCCTATTACAAAGAAGACCACATTTTCTCTTAAATGTCTTGATGTAAAGTAATTTAAACACAATTTCTGCACAAATCATTTTCAAGAGATTGGCTGTCAAGTGTATTTTTTTTTAAGTAGCACTCTCATAAAAACCAATGAGACTTTGCATATTTAGTTATATTCTAAGCCTGTGCTTGAAGATGTCAGTATTTAAACAACACTTTGAGGAATAGTTAACTTAAAAGTATAGCAATTCAGAGCACACTGAGAATGATTTTGAAGAGTAAAGTCTTGATATACTTGAAAGAAAATTGACAGATTCACTACAATTAGGAGACAAGCAGGTAGAACCTTCACTTGTGAACATTTTTTTCCTCTAAGCAAATGATCATACTGGCCTAGGAAAACCCCCAGCAAATCCTTACTCCTTTCCGGCTCCCAATTCTACTGAATAGAAATTCCTCAATTTTCTTACGCAATAACACACAGACACAGAATAATCGCACTGCAATCTATGGCCCTTTGTCTTAAGGATAAATTAAGTAGGCCTACAAAAAATGCCAGGACTGAAATATATTTTTCTTTAGAGCCTGGCATGTATGTGTGTGCACATACACACGGGCATGCCCAGATTTACACATGTGTTTGAGTGCACCAGTTAGAGAGAAGAGGGCAAAATTATTTGAAACTTACTTCCCAGAATCTGTCACCATTTCTGATATATTTTACCAACTCTAACTTTATTCTACTCTTGTGTAAAGGCTTGTTAATGTGCCTCGTGATTTGGCAGGCAAGATGATATTATGTAGAAGTTGTGCCCTCTCTACAACAAGAACCTGTGTATTTCAGTATTGGAGATTTTTGCCCGATGCCCTTTGTTCTTGCTGTTTTCAATTGATTGAGCTTTGTAATCATATATATGCATCAGATTAAATTCACAAATGAATTTAAATTCACAAATGAGTGAAGTGTTAGTTTTCTCAGTGTTTATTATTTTTGTACTACAATAAAGGTATTTCATGGCTTATTGCCAGTCTTAGCACATACTGGAAAGAATTACTGCTCCCCCACCATATCTGAAAACTATATCCAGCTACATTTTTGGACTCATGCCATATCTTTGTGAATTCACATATACCCCTGAGGTCCACTCTCTTGTAATGACATACAAGGGGGCACCCAATAAACAGGAATTTATTTATTTAAAAAATGTGTATTTATTCTTACATGTTTAAACTTCAGTCACCTTCAAGGTACTCTCCATTTGATACAAAACACCTATTGAGACATTTCTTCCCCTACTCAAAACAGTTTTTGAACTTGTCAGTTTTGATTCCTTTTAGTGCTTCTGCTGTTTTTTGTTTCACCTCTTTCACATCTGCAAAACATTTCCCATTGAGGATTTTTTTCATCCGGGGAAACAAAAAAAAGTGGCTTGGGGCAAGATTGGGTGAATAGGGAGGGTAGGGCGTGGGGGTCACACTGTTTTTTGTTCAAAAACTGCTGAACACCAGTGAGGTATAGGCAGGTGCACTTGTAAATCACCCATCATGAAATGGGCAAATGCATTGAGTCTTAAAAAAAAATTCACTGTAGTCCAACGCAGCCTCTCACAATGCCAGCTGGTACACTGATACAGATGGGTTTCTAGATCACTCAGCTACTAGGGCAAGCCTGTACTATTAAGGGGACTGCCCCGCAGAAGATAATCCAGTTTTTTTGAGTCCCCTCTCCCCCCTTAAACACTCTTGCACACACAAATACATATGTACACAATAGAAGAAAGAACAGTTAGAGAGAAAGAACAGTAATGGCAGGAGCAGTGCCCACATTTCCTTCTAGTGAGTAAATATCCCCCAGCCCATTCGGGTGTAAGATGGAATATGTGAAGTTGTTGTTCCCTTTTTTGGTCTTGGCACCAATATGTACAACCACATTTATAATGGTTGGCCCTTCTAAAATTCAGGAAGATAGCATAAGTGATACAGACTTTGGGTCGAAAGGATTATATTCGAACCCATTCTCTGCCACTTCCAATATTGTGATCTGGTCAGTCATATGTGAATAATTAACTTTCTCTCACAAGGTAGTTGGGGAGATTAAATTAGAACTAATACAGGAAATTCAGGTTTTGTTAGTTTTAATCTGGAATTATAATACTTTAAAAAAACAGATGAAAGTAATCCCTACGTGCCTATAGGTGGTGCAAGATGGCAGGAAGAGCTGCTTCAGGGGTGGGAGGAGTAAATACAATAGCAGCCTTTGATGACTGGCTTTAGGGCACGGGCTCTCCACGGGGCTGCACACTAGAATCCCACTGCCTAGACTGCACCCCAGATCAGTTAGTGAGCAGAGCGTTTCTGTAGATGGGTCCCAGGTATCAGGATGTTGGAAAGCTCCCCAGGTGATCACAATGAGCAGCCAAGTCTAAGGACTGCTACTTTAGGGAGATTGGAAAGTCTCCAGTTCTTCCAATGACTATATGGATGAGACCTGGCATTTTATAACCTGTACTTAGTTCTTTTTGCTTAAACAAAACAGGGACTTAGGCATCATGCTAAAAGTATGTATATCTGCCTTGGAAGGAATTAGATAATTAAGTTCTCCCCAAAGAGCCTATATTAATAGTTGGGTATTGGCATGGGAAAAAGAACCGATGTCTCTAGATGTCTGAGAAGAGGAGGACTTCACTAGAGGGGACAGGGAAACAAATGGAACTAAAATAATAGAAATCCCAGCAATTTCAAGCTACCTTTGCTTTTGGAAATTAATCCTGGCAAAAACACCACCTTAGAGCTTGTTGACTTCCCCAAAGGCTCAGGATTATGACCCTGATTGGTCATGATTCTTGAAAACTTGCTACATCTTCAACATGTGGAATGAGGGGGGAAAGTTCATTCACTTGTGCTCACTGTAACCAAAACTCAGTTAATTTAATTAATTTGCAAAATGTATATATATATATATATTTCTAAAGTTTTAAGAGAATGGACTAAAGTCAATCTATATGCAAAACTCTTTGACCTCTATTCTACAAATAATGCCTGGACAGCTAGAAAAAGACACATGATACACATGCTAAAGAAGGAAATTAGACTCTTTACACCATATACAAAAAATGAAATGGATCTATAACCTAAATGTAAGAACTAAACTATAAAACTCTTAAAAGAATTCTAAAGCATTGGAGTAGATCATCATAACCTTGGATTTGGGAATGGATTCTTAGATATGACACTACAAGGAAGAGTAACAAAAGAAAAAATAGATAAATTGGACTTCATCAAAATAAACAACTTTCGTGAATCAAAGACACTATCCAGAAGTCAAAAGACAACCCACAGAATGGAAGAAAATATTTGTGAATCATGTAACTGATAAGTCTAGTTTCCAGAATGTATAAAGAACTTTTAGAACTGAACGACAAAAGGGAAAATAGCTCAGTTTTCAAATGAACAAAGACTTGAATAGACATTTCTCCAAAGAAAACTGTCTCATAAGCATATTGAAAGGATAATCAACATCATTGGTGGTAGGGAAATGCAAATGAAAGCCACAATGAGATACAACTTCATATCCATTAGGATGGCCATATTAATTTTAAGAAGGGGGGAGCATAGCAGATGTTGGCAAAAATATGGAGAAATTAGGGCCTTCATAAACCACTGTAAAGTGGTATAGCCACTGTGGGAAGTAGTTTGGCAGTTTCCCAAAATGTTATACATAGAATTACTGTATGGCCCAGAAAATCCACTCCTAGGTATATTACCAAGAGAATTGGCAGCAGGTATTCAAACAAAAACGTGCAATAATGTTTATAGCACTATTCTTCATACAGAAAGTGGGAACAACCCAAATGTCCATCAGCTGATGGATGAATAAACATAGTGTGATGCATGTATACAATGGAGTACTATTCAGCCAAAAAGGGAATGAATCACTGACATGGGCTACAACATAATGAATCCTGAAAACACTACTAAGTGAAAGAAGCCAATCACAAAAGGCCACATATTATATGATTCATTCCATTTAAGTGTAACATCCAGAATAGCCAAATCCACAGAGGGAGAACACAGTGGGTGGTTGCCAGGGGCTGAGGGGAGATGAGAATGGAGAGTGGCTGTGGGGTTTCTTTTGGGATGATGAAAATCTTCTGGAATGAGATAATGATGATGGTTGCATGACATTGTAACTGTACTAAGAACCACTGATTGTATGCTTTAAAAATGATTAAAATAGTGAGTTCTATGTTATGTGAATTTTACCTTAATTAAAAAAACATCTCTCTGACCCTATCTCTTTGCTCATTCTCTACAAGTGGTCTTAAACCAATCACCTAGCCATTGCTAGAGGGTCTTATTCCATCAGTTGTCCTTCGTAGTAATTCCACTCTCATCCTGTACTTTCTTCCCTCCAGTGTCATGCTTCTGTAGATCGTCCACATCAGTCTTCACTTCCTTACCAGCTCTTCCATTCATCACTCCTTAGGCTCTGGTCCCCAGCAGAGCCAATGGAAACATGGCAAACATGAAAGACTCCCTCTACAGGTTTTACACCTGACCTGGAAAGCTCTGCATTTGCCCAATCAGAAGCCCGGGTTCCTCTTGCTTACCCGAGGGGCCTTTTTGAAATCAGAAGTTGGTTTCCAGTATGGTCCTGCCACACAGCTGGGCTCAACTGTCACGGCATCACCAAGGAATGTTGACTTTTGGGAACAGGTGGAAGAACTCTCACAGCATTTCCTGGCAGGCACAGGTGGTTCCTGTAAACCCGGTTGAGCAAAAGCCACGTATACAAAATGTAAATCTGTGTGAGAAGACATAACACTTGTCACTTGTAGAGATTAAGTGCTTTGAATTCTGGATAATAGATAGTCAGCTCTGATAGCTTTGAAGATTGATCTCTGAGCCTACAGAGTGGTCCAAAAGTAGAAGAAAGCTGTATTCATCATTCTCTTAATTTTCTCTTTTCTTCCTGCTGGGGTCAGCAAAAATAGGATTTTTTCTTCTTCTTAGATCAGTGTTATTACGATTATGGTTATACTAAAAGACCTGTATGGGAGGAATGCTGCAATCTGAATTAAAAATAGCATTTTACGTCCTCCCACACACAGCACTTGAATGTTCTGAATGCCTTTTATAAATGCAGACTTTCTGCCTGACTAGATAAAAGAAGCTGTCACTTCATTTCCATAACGAAGTCATTCCCAGGAGAATTCCATTGTTTTAGCAATAGAATTTTTGTAAAAAGCCTCTTATTTTGCCTGAAAAAGGTAACAAAAATGAACTTTTGAGAGCTTATTCGACAAAACAATTAAGGAGCCAGAAATTTTCTTCTTTTCTGATACGTTAGGAGTTGTAAGTGTTAGACTCTCCTGAGCCGTGATATCAGGATAAACCCCTAAACCTGGAAAATGAAGGAGGGGAGAAAACTGGTATTCTTTCTTCTAATGGAAATGGGGTATGCCTTTCCCTGAGAATGTGTCTTCTAGAACATTATGATAAATGATGTTGCTAACCCTAAAGAGTTTTAAATGCTCATTTTTAAAGAGAGATTTCCTGAATGCTCATTATGTAAAGAAATTCCTTGGGATTTTTAATGAAACATGATCATCAGGTATTTTAATTGAGTTTCAGGACTCAAAAGGCATATTGTGACTATATCTTGCTGGGGTCCCTTGCTCAGAAAACACTAGTTATTTACCTGTACTTGAGTTTAAAACATTGTAGCAAGTGGAGCTGTAGAACCAGTGGACAGGTGTTTCCTTATACACTGTTACTTGTAACTGGCTCAAGCAGGCACATGTACATGTGCTTGCTCTCAGTACCCCTCTGCTCTGCTCCCCCACTCCATGCAAGGGATCTTTGCTCCAAATAGGGTAGCAAATCTTCTACTCCACATTCACAGAAAAATAATTGTCTTTCTGGGCACCAAGTAACCCATATCAAAGTATACCTGCCTTTGGTGTTTTTTGATAGGTAATCCCTGGACTTAATGCCAAGTGGCATTTCTGTTACTTGTTCACAGCTAAGACTATTGAAATCTCAGTTTTAAGCCAGAATAGTTTTATTAAGCCTCCTCCAAAAGGAGAGAAGTTTTCAATAGTGCCTTTGTCTTGTAATATTTTTTTCTGATTGCATCAGAAAGTTGTAATATTTAAACAAGGAGGCAGCTACATGGAATGGTATCAAAAACAAAAAGAGGTTAAATATAGAGTTGTTATATGGTTTTAGTTTTTAATTTAATAAAACAGACAGCCGTGGCAGGATAGCTCATTTGGTTAGAGCATCATCCCGATATGCCGTGGTTGCAGGTTCAGTCCCCAGTCAGGGCACATATGAGAATCAACCAATGAATGCATAGATAAGTGGAACAACAAATAGATGTCTCTCTCTTTACCCCTTCCCCTCTCTCTTTCTTTAAAACTCAATCAGTAAATCTTAAAATTTTATTTTAATTAACAGACAAAAAGAAGACAAGTGAGGATGATTCAGTGTAATTATGGAAAGTCCTGCTGGTCTAAACATTATGCAAAAGTTGCTGATTTTGAATTTTGGAAAATAGTTCTGTTTTTAAAAAATCTTTGAATAGGCTTTACTCATACAATGGTACTATGACTTTTAAGGCATGATTAGAGGTCCTGTTGTAGCTATACTTTAAAATAGTTATATTTCATTAAATGAAAATGTGGTGTGGCTTTGATGGGGTGCTTCCAAAGTTCCGTTTTGAATACCTTTGGTGAATTCCATTACTTATATTTGTCCAAAGGATGGTCTAGGGGTGTATGTGAATTCTGTTTGCTCTTTTTTTACTTTGACTCACCGTTTGATATTTTGTGAAGTCAGACCAAGTAAAATACTTGAGAATACTATCGTATAACTCCTAATATGATGATAAAAAGAGAATGAGAGAAAAACATTTAAATTTCTTAGGATTTCTACTAGTTTTGTCTTAAAAGAGAGAGCAAGTAGAGCAGAAACTGAAAGAAATTAAAAAGTCGGGGGACTCCTCCCAATGGCCACTCAGGGATCATGACAGCTCATGATTTATAAATGCTTTGTAATGATCAATACATAAAGCACAGGCTCTGCCCCTTGCATCCCCTTTTTTTTCCAGGCACTTTTTTAACACCCACATGAATCACTGTGCTTCTGAAGCAGGTGTGAATAAAACTCTCCTCCAGGGAGAAGGGGTGTGATGGTTCAGGGCTGCCTGAAAGGGCCTTGTAACCCTGCAGATGCTAGTCTCCAGGGTCCTGATCCACATTCCTCTGTCTCCTGGGCCATCGTGCCTTCTGTTGGGCTGCAGCAACCTACTTGGGAGCAGAGCATTAAACAAATAAGGCCAGGAAAAGATTGTCAATATGGAGCACATGCCACCTTGGTCTTTAATATCATAAAGAACTTGTTCTATGGCTATTCAGTACAGATTAGATATTTCTCATGTATATTTTTATCTTACTGTTGATATGCAAACATACTTTTCTCTGGAAGCATAATTACATTTCTTAGCAAACTTTGCTTTATACCAGTAAGGAGATATAACCGGCGTACAAGTACAGACACCTGCCAAGTCTACGTAAGCCTTACCTTTATGTGATAAAGGTAATAATAGGACACAGTAGCATGGATCAACATGAATTATAATTTTAAAAAAGTTTGATCATAGCATTTTTTAGCATATTTATCTTTCTGATTATGTGTTCTTTAGGCAGATACTAATTTTAGTCTGTGTGTATTTTTTTTAACCTAAGCACAAACCAATTAATGTCAGTGGAAAATGTTCCAAATGCATGCTTAATACCCAAGGATTGCCAGTTTGGAAAAAGATTTTACAATGGATAAATCTCACAAATCATCAACTGTTGATCAAAGAGGGATTGCCTAATCAGATGAATAAATCATATTTTTCAGAAAATGTTAAGTTTGGGCTTCACCTTTCCTTCACCTCCCTCCAGTTCTTCTTGAAATCTGACTGGATACCTCTATTCTCAGGAAAGCCCTCCCCGCCATTGCCTCCCTCAGGGACAGGGAATTTTGGTTCCCTTGACTGATACACTTGCTCCTTTCTGGGGAAGGGAGAGGGGGCAGGATGGGCTCTGCACCCTACTGGGCTGAGCAGCTCACCCGAGGAGAGGAAGCGTTTCTGAACTCTGCAATTGCCAGCAGCCCTGGATGTTTCTCCTCAGGAAGAAAATACAGAGTCAGCTTTAGTCCTGGGTTGGAAAAAGAGGCTCTTGAAGAATATTTCATTGATTGACTGAGCAGTTTCCATATTGGCCTATGTAATGATTTTTTTCCAAGTCACTAAAAGGGGACTCTCCTGTTTGATAACCACAGAGTAAGAAGACTTGAGGACATGTCAGAGTGAAAGTAAAATACCACACTTTCAGTCAGTTAATCAAACTGTGTTTATGAAGGAATTACCATTAGCAAAAGCACTCTGAGGCTTACAGAAGGCAGACAGACACTAACCCTGTCTTCACAGAGTTTACTACAGTCTGCCTGGGGAAATGGTGCCTATTTTAGGATAAGGAATAAAATGATCAGTAACCTAAGAAAAAGGAATAAAAACTCTAGGAACTTAGATCCAAAAAAGAAGTATTTCCAATTGAGAAAGTTGTAGCATAGGAGGATGAAGGGAAGAGGATGGGGAAAAGATTTGAGCAGGTCTTGGTAGGGATGGCTTGAATTTTAACACGAGGAATGGAAATATGAGCTTTCAGAGATGAAGAGAGAAGTTGGTTTGGCTGGTACAACATGCGTAAGGGGAGAAGTAGGAAATGAAGTTGGCAAAGTGTGTTGGGGCCAGACTGTGAAGGCCTTTAACATCAGACTTTAGAAGATTTTCATTTAGCTGTAGGAACCAGTACCACAGTCTGACATGAAGAAGTTGTGTTATATAATCTTCAGTAAGTCTGATCTGGGAAGCTGACTCAGATGGTTTGGAGGAAGAACAGTGGAGGCAAGAAGACCAATTAGCAGGCTGCCGTGAGGGCACTGGAGGCTGACCTAGCTTGCAGGTATGGGAATAGAGTCGGGCTTGAGAGGACTGAACTGATTCACTGCAGGGGCAGAGAAGACGATGATGGCATTAGCATGGATTGTAAAGGAAAGGGGAGGACTGGTTTTTGGGGGAAAAAAAGATGGGAAATTTAGAAACAGATATAATTCATTTATACTTTCTATATCCAGTGCTTGTTAGGGGGAGATGCCAGGACCCAGGATACAGATTTAAGAACTATATGCAATAAAGGAAATTGCTATAGAAAGAGAAGAGAGAGCGGAGCATGTAACCTTGGGGAATACGTATCCTAGGGTCAGGGGGACTACATATCCTAGGGTCAGAAGGGATACTGGGAAGGAACAAAAGCCAAGAGCTAGCAGCAAAATGATGTAAGGAACACCATAATAGTGCCATCTCAGAGAAACCAGGAGTGCTGGGAGATTTTGGTGCAAGGGACAAAACTCAAAGTGATTTAAGGAAAAAAATGGAATCGATTCTATTGTATAATAGCTGGTAAACACTGGCATTGAATTTATACCACATGTTAATGTGTTTGTCGGTGAACAGGACAGAGGTGACAGACATCTGGGAACATACCGGGGAATGGGGACGGCCTCTCAGGAATGGCAATGATCGATACATTTGTAAGAGGTTTCTAGTAAAGGAAAAAGATTGTGAAGGAGTGACAGAAGTCCGAATTGGTCCCAATACGATCTGAAGCCAGTAGGAGGAGAACAGACTAAGGCCCAAGACTGAGAGCCCCTGAAAGTTTTCCTGGATTATAAAGTGTGTGAGCTTTGTTTTGCTTTTTGAGGGTGATCTGTCACCTCTTGGGAATACACGGTTATTAATCCTTCTAATGTAGCCATGTTATGTGAGTGACTAAATGTACTCGTGTCTGGCTGTTGGGCTGACAGAAAGACTTACCCTCAGAGCAGTGGTTCTCAAAGTATTGCCCCTGGACTAGCAGCATCAGCATCACCTGGGAACTGGATAGAAACGCAAGTCCTCTGGTCCCACCCCCCACCTGCTGAATCAGAAGTTCTGGGGCTGGGACCCTGCAATGTGGGTGAACAAGACCTCCAGGTTTTCCTGATAGTGGTTCAAGTTTAAGAGGTGTTGCCTCCCCTCTCCCCTCTGCATAGCAGAAGGGTTTCCTTAATAGTGACTTTTGAAAAGCTGTGAGGATCAAGGATGTAGGATCCCAGTGACCTGGGGTGGGGCGGTGGGTTGTAAATCTTGAAAGGAGGTGGAAGCTGTTCAAAAGCCACATGTGACTGAAAATATAATGGACCGGAAGAACAGAGGAATGAACGCTAAGTTGTAACTTAATTGTTCTTCAGTTCATGGAGGGCTTTCATTTGGATGGTAGGCGTCACAGGAGCTCCAAGTCCCTGGAGGACAGAGGACAACGAGAAGGGCTTAAATTATAGCTAGAGAGTGGTAATTCTTTTTGGAGTACAGGTTAAGTCGTAGAACAGGTTTTGGATATGGATCATTTAATTTAAATTCAGGCTCTTCTGATAGACACTTTTAGGAGACTGCGGAAAAAGGGCATGGCAAGGTTCCTTTCATCAAGGAGCTTAAAAGCTTTTCAAGCCTTCAAGACTTAAGTAAATCCAGGGGAATATAAAAAGACAATATAACAGAGTGCTGAACTGAAAAGGACCTTGGGTTAAAACGCGTGATCGAGGCTGTAAGTGCTGTGGGCCGTCCGGAGAAGGAGAGCTTGGCACTGTGTCATTTTGTTCTCTGGACAGAGGAAGAAACTGTCAGCCTCGTGTTTCCCACGTTTGGTGGCAGGGTACTGGACGCCTTGGCTTCAAGAAGTCTCTTTTCTTGCCCTCTCCGTGAGAGAAATAAGAAAAGATCTGGTAGTCCAGAGGAAGCCTGCCGATTTGAAACCTAATGCAAAGTACTAAAAACAATTTTTGTCTGACATTTATATGTAACATGATCTATTTTTAGCTCTTTTTGGAGGGTGTTCTTGACTCCAGCTGTGACATGCAGGTGTTAACAGCTTCTTTTTCTTGTGATGATGGGGTGACTTGAGATGCATTAGGAAGCAAGAGGTTGGCCTTTGCTGCTCATCACGTTTCATGCCTGCGTGTTCCTCCAGCAAGAATCACGAAGGCTTTGTTGCTCTGATGGCCCTGGCAGTCAGAAAGAACAATCAACTTTAATTTCAATATATCAAGAACCATTCTGCTGCTTATTTCTTTGTTTTTAAATTAAAATATAATTGACATATAACATGCTAGTTTCTGGTGGACAGCAGTGCTCTGATAACATCTATAGATTGTGAAGTGATCACCGCCATAACTCTAGTTGCTCACATAAGTCTGATGCCCATTTCTTGATTTTGATCAAGGAAGCCCCGTTGAAATGGCCAGGAGAAAAGTTAGTTGTACATCTCTAGGTCACATTGCATAAGGCAGAGGCTGCTTCCTCCCTGCAGAAATTCAATGCCTGGCTAACTTCTACTCATCTTTCACTTCTCTGCCTAAGTGTTACTTTTGTGAAAAAAGCCTTCTGAGCCCCTCCTTCTAAATGGGGTACCCCATTATGATTGCAAATCACAGTGCTTGTTTTTTCTTCCTAATACCTTGAGGCAGCGAGCTCAGTATAGGCACAATTCTTGTCTATTTTGTTCGCCACTATAAACATAGAACCTAGTGGATATACTGAGCACCAAGGAAAAATTTGGCAAGTGATTGAATTAATTAATAAGAAAGCACTTTGTAAACTCTATTCACTATTCACTATAAAAGCCATGATTAATTATATCCGTAGCAGACACCTCCTTTCTCTCTTCTGTCCTCATTTTTTTCTTATTTTTAATTCTTTATTTTGAGGTAGATTTGTCAGTGTTTTACCCATTCCAAATCTAAGGTTTGACATTATTCATTGTTGTCTTTTTTTGAGATAAGGGACCACTTTTTTCTCTCAAAAAATATTACACCGACAGTGTTAAAGCTGTGACTCCCACCTTTGTTCAGCATGTGCTTATGACTTTGAGAGGCCCTTGGCAATGATTTATTTGGGAAGTAAACAGGATTCCAGTGTAGCACATAAATTTCTGTTTTCTGTCTCCCCCAAAGCCACTCACATATGTTCCTATACCTCAAGTATACTCCTCAAGAATTTCCAAGTCAGTGGAAATAACTTGGTAACCTTGGCCCAGGAAAAGCTGTTCCTGGCTTTAAAAATTAAAGATTCAGATGTGGAAAGTATTAATGATTGGACTATGAATGGGTGTTTTTCTTTAAAAGCAACAAACAAAAATCATCCAGCCCTTCTCCAGCAGGCCCTTGGTGCACTGCTCGTAAGTAAGTGTTATCCGTGGTGGGCGGCCATGGCAGATAGCCAGCTGGAATATGTCGTAGCCCTGCAACCTCCAGTGCACCAAACAGGCAAACCAGTACTCGGAGGGAGCCGTGTGGCCCGGACCGAGTCATGATGCGCCTTCACATGCCTCTCAGCACCTTCTACTACTCCTTCCTCTTCCCTTCCTGCCCCAGGCCTTCAATGTCTCTCATCCTGAGGTTCCAGACACCTTGTTTCCCTGGAGGGAGGACTCTTAGCATGGTGGCCCTTGCAAATGCTTAGACATCCGTCTAAGGGACGGTTGATTGTTGGTGGCTAACCAAGGCTGGCTTTTATATTCTGGCTCAGAGCTCAGTAGCAGGCTTATAACCACTAATAATACTTTGCGTTTACATAGTGCTTTTCTTCTCAGGAACTGTGAGTGCTTTGCAAGAGTGATCTTATTGATCTTCCCAACAACCCAGTGAGGTATGACAATGGGAAAAGGTCCCAGTTCCCTCCTTTTTTCAGAGAGTAAAACCAAGTGGCTTACTTTGAGGCTGTGTTGCAAGTTTGTATCTCAGCTAGGGTTGCATCTGAAGTGTCCCAGTATTGGCTTCAACTTTATGGGGGACAAGGAGGAAGAGGGAAAAGGCTGTCCATGCCATGCTGCTGTGTCTCCTGGGGCAAGAGCAAAGCTATTGAATTTCTTTTTTACACAAAGGTACTGGAAAACAGTCTTTGGCGAGTGATCAATTTGCCTAATTGATTGTGAACTTCATTTGTTGCTCTAAAGAGTGATTTGGTGGTGCATTTACCTTTTTCTTTCTCTTCTGTTCTACTCCCATGCTAGGTTTTTCTCACTTCTCTGTGAAAGGAAGAAAGAATACGCCTGCCCAGAGCCCAGGAGCACTCCAGCTTCTTGTGGGAAGTGCCCATGGTGACGGAAGGCTGGGGCTCCCAGTGAGCAGCGCACAGTGAATGTTGTAAGTTAGCAAGGGCAGCGTCTGCCGCAGCTCGCCTTGCAAGGAGTTTTGAATCACGGGATGCCACTGAGCCAGGGCTGTGCAAGGGGGTGTTCATCTTAGCACTAGGTGATCGTTCAATTAATTTCTTTTTCCAGGGGAGAGGTTCTGTTTTTATTTGCTACGAACTTGCCTTTTTCTCAGCTTCTATGGGGTGTTTCTCATTTTCTCCTTCTGGAATACGAATGGAATACAGGGATTCTTTCATTATAGGAATGCCCTTTCTCCTGGTACAGTCAAATAGTATCAAGTTTACAGCATTCTCATGATCTTTTTAGATCATGGGTAGCGGGGTCACAGTCTCCAGGCTAAGAATTAGCGACCAGACTTACCACCAGCAGTTGTTTTTATTTATGTGAAGTTTTTCATTGGGATAGATTTCTCTGACTTTCAAAAACCTGAGGTATGCAAGTATAGTCAGTTGTTTTGGTTGCTCCTCGTATTCAAAATCGGCTGATTTACTGGTTTTTATGAGACTGCTGGGTTGGGATTTTGAAATTAGTCAAGTAGTTCCTGCAGGTCAGCTGCTGGTCACCTTCATGAGGCTCTTTAGGACCAAGTAGTTGAAGAGACAGTGCACAATGGGCTTTGAAGGGCTCATCTGCCACCACATGTGGGGGTTTGACGAGCTCTGCTTTCTGGAGACTTTATCTTATTGCCAGACTGTGTCACCAAAACAAGTTTAGAGGAGTTTGACCAGGAAAGACTACAGCTACCAGAAACCCAGGAAGGCCTAGGAACGTGTTACCTTCAAGTTTTAGAATTGAAGAGCCAACTTTGACTAGGGTACACACAGACACACACACACACATACACGCATGCACACTTACTGTATAGATACACACACACTTAATATATATTATATTTGTGTGTATAATGTGTACATAAATGCATATATTTGTGCATGTATATACACATATGTATATACGTATATACACACACACACGTGTGTGTGTGTGTATATATATATATATATATATATGTGCATCTATAAAAATAACTTTATATATTAAGTTTCAGCTTCTTAATAGCTCAAGTCGGGAACCTTTTCCAGGTGTTTACTGCCTATTTTTTCCAGTTTCATAAAAGATTTTGAAAAGCAAGGTACAGTAATATGAGGGCATCTATCGGGGAGAAAAATAACATTGAAAAGAAAAATTTCCACTAAATTTTTTTTAATTTCATGGTTTTCTAAATATTTGTATTAAAATATGCATATTTATCCATATAAATGGGTTAAATAATCATATTAAAATAAGTTTATTAAATTCAAAATCTCCCGGTACATTATAGTGAATGGACTATGAGAGGTGCTGATGTTTTAATGAGTTTCTGTTTTGTACATATGAGCACATTGGTTCTAGTGGAAAGTACACAACTCCTGGAGTTAATTGACCTGAATTCTATTACTGGTCCTCTTGTCAAGGACAAGTAAGTTCGAAATCTTGGGCAAGTCACTAACCCCCATGAAGTGTTATTTTGTGAGTCTATAGATTGCTTCATGCTACTTGCTTATTGATTAGGTGACATCTTGGTTTGGGGTATCTGTAAAGGGGAGAGCATCATGTGAGGCACGTTAATACTTAATAGAAAGTATCTCTTATTATGAAAATTTCTACCACTCTTAAGGAATAATTTTGGGCCCTGTTGGATTTGGGTGCTACAGTAGTAGTGTATTTTACTAGAAATTATTTTCTCAATCTGGTAGCTGTTAGAATGTACTCTGGTGATGTTCTTTCAAGCATTTTTATCCCAGGAAACAAGTGTCTTATGAAAAAGTGGTTTAGATTTCATATTACATTTAAATAAGCACTGCAGTTAATATACTATAATCAAGATAGCTTTTGTTTTGAACCTTGTGGGTTTTTATTTTTTTAACTATTGGTTTGAACTGATCATGTGATACTATGTCAAGCCTCAACCATTAAGTGAGGTTTTCAAAGAAGTTTCGAACATAAACTGTAAGATTATGGCCAACTTAAAGTCATTTTAAAATCCTTCTATAAATGAGATAGTTTGAGTGAGAGGAAGAAAATTCTAAATTCTAATGAACTCCTTTAGAACTAAGAACTTTATTTTCCAAATTGCATTTGCTTTGACAGTGGTGAGGGCAGGGGTGGGGGATGCCCCAGATTTCTTAGTAATTTAAAATTAGTAGCTTTTTAAAATCTTGATGCATTTTTACAACACTTGAGTTTATACTTACCCCTTACGTGGTTGCCCCAAGTCCTTTGCCATTATACTAGGGAAGGCAGGAGATTTTCAGAGAATGTATGCTTGCACATAGATGGGGTGTGATGGTGGGTATATGAATATTTGAGTAATAATCATAAAAGCCATTGAATTCGTGGTATCCGTTCTCAGCAGTCCTTGCAGACTGTTCCCCAAACTCATTACCTCTCCAGCAGGCCTCTTCTTGTCCCAATTTACCACCTCTCAGATCTGCCACCATCTTTCTGGCAGGTGGACTTTGTGCCTCAAAGTGTCTCGAACTGACTCAAAGATGTGGTAGCTTGTACAAGAAGGGAGACTGGGTTTTTATGCTTGGCGCTGCAGCTAACTGGTTAGCCTGGGGCCTCCCAAGTCATGAAGGCCCATATTATGATGAGACACGTGAGGAAGTTGAGTTAGAAGGACTCTGGTGATACTTCTGACTCCCAGTGGCTAATACTGCCTAACCTATCAGTCTTGGATGAGGCAGAATGGACCTTCATTTCCCCATTTGTCTTCTAAAAGTCAGTGATTTGACACAACATTAATTTACAACTGTTTTTAAAATGTTGACCACAGTGTTACAATTTTAAAAAATTATTTCTGTCACTGTCCTGATATCCTTTCCCCAGGACCCTCCTAGACACCATGTAACAGTTCAAAGGTGTTCATTTAAGTGCCAGGAATATAGTTTTAGTCATTTATATTTAAGATCCACACCCATTGGTCTTTCTGAAAATTAAATATGAGCTACTTTTGAAGTTAACTTTTTAAAAAGTGTCCACCTTCATACTGAAATATTGCTTATTATATAAGCAAGGAGGTAGTGATCCATATCTCTTTCCTAAGCTTCTCTGCTTCCTTAAATAGGACTTCTCAAGTTACCTTTTCAAAGTAGCCTTCCCTGACCTGTATAAAATAGTATCCACTCCATCCCTCTCTATCATTTAGTTTACTTTATTTTTTAAGCATCCGTCTCCTTAACTAGACTGTTAAGTTTCATGAAAGCACGTTTTTTTTGTTTTGTTTTGTTTTGTTTTCCTGGTGAATCTACAAGACCTAAAATGCAGTTTGGCTCACAGTGAGCACCCAGTAAATATTAGAGTGACTGTCTCAGGACAGAGCAGATATATGCCTGGGCTTCTTGTGTGTGGGCCTAAGCCATTAGTAAAAGAAACATCATGATGGAATTGGGTTGGGGGGATGGCATGGAGAGACTAGGCTATCTTCTTTAATCCTTAGAAGTAGATGCTGAATTTCTTTGATGTATTTAAGTAAATGCAGGAAAGGAAACAATTTATTTTAAAAAAGGTTTTCTAGAACTATCATTAGAGTTTGGGGATTTTCTTTTTTTTTTTTTAATTCTTCACTGTGTGTGTTTCCTCTGCTTTTCCATTTGAGTGGTTTGCTTTATCGCTTCTTTGTGAGCAGCCTGCCCCGGTGTTCTGGAGAAGGCGGTGGTTTTGGTGGTTTTGCCTCTTATAATCTCATTTTATGATCGTTTATGTTTACATTTATTCCCAAAGTGGGAACCAGGCTTGAGTGCTGAGTTTACCTAGAAACTCACTGTTTACTGGACAGCATCATTTTCATTTTGTTTACGATTGGGTGACACCCCACTGGGAATGAAATGGGGTGCCGTACCAGTTATGCTTCTCTGGTGTCTGCATGGTGGGGAGACGAAATTCACAAAAATGAGGGAGGCATCATTCTATGTTGCTGGTGCAGAGCACCGTAATAAAGATTTTTTGAAGTTTGTGTATGTATTGACCCCCTTCCTGAATAACTGCTTTGAGTGCAGGAGTCACATATTCCTAGGAAGAAATGGAAAGACTAAAATAAACAATACCTCTGTGCCTGTTTGCACAGTATTATGCTGTCTTCATAAGCTTTGAAAATTGGAAGCTGAATTTCTAGTCTCCAGAGTAAGAAAATTACACATACTCCCTCTAATAAGAGTGATTTGGGAATTTCTGTTATGTCTGTCAATTTGTACCTTTTAGATTTGCCAACGGTAATACCAAACTCTCTAGCACTATCACTAAAAAAAAAAAAAAGAAACAAAAAACTGAGATGGAAAAGGGGGTCAGGAGAAAAGGGGACATCTTACTGTTAGGTAAATGAAGAAAATAGTCTCATTTTGGGCTTGTAAATTGTCCTGCATTTTGTAAAGGCTCTGACTGAGCACATTGCATCCAAGTTCTCTGGGCCGTTCTTGTGTAGCCTCAGGTTCACTAGGGTTTTTTGATTCACCCCTTTCTTTCTGTTCCCCAGACTTCTTCCAAATGCTTCTTATTGATAGCCTCACTAATTCCAGCCATTGCCCCTTCTGTGGGGCCTTTGCATGAGCTGCTACTTCTGAGAGTTGATGTCAGAGCGACTTCCTGAGTCTGTTGGCAGAGTCGCACATCCCAGGCACACCCTTTCCCCTCGGGGTTCTCATCCCTTAATGCTCAGCCTCCTCCTCGCAGCATCTCAGGGAGGGGAAGGGAAACACACTCACACCGGGCAGTCGTGGAAGGAAAAATGTTCATGCATTTTCTACAGACTTGTGTTCTGTGGGAAAAAGAAAGCATCCACAGCCTGGTCAGAGTGCTTTCTAACTGAATGATGCTGAGGTAGGTTTTGTGTTCTACTTAAGATTAGAATTCACTGAAAAAAATCTATTTATTAAAAGAATGTGTGTGTCAAGGTGTGCCGAAGTCTGTTAAGGATGCAGTGATGAGTAATCTATGTGGACTATCCTCTGAGACTGCACTCTAACAGACCACTGTGGGAGGTTGTGAGTCAGGTGCTCCATATAGGATGGTGGACACAGTTCCTTAAGGATGATTTTGAGGGAAGGCTTCAAGGTGTGCTGAGCAGCTCTGTTCGGTCTTGAAGCAAAATTAGGATTTCAGCCCAATACATGTGCGTACTTTGAGATGGTGAAGGAGGGAGAAAAGATAAAATTAGCTTTTATTCAACTGCTTCTGCATCTGGACAGGTGAGAGCTGGAGTCAGAGACTTCTTTCCATTAGAAATGACCGCCGACAAAGACTTAGAATGGGGATTTGTAGCACCTGGGAACCATTCTCCTTTTGGGTTATTTTATACATTTATTTTCAAAAGCTGAAACAAGAACTTGGGCCAGCCCTGGCTGGTATAGCTCAGTGGATTGAGCGCTGGCCTGTGAACCAAAGGGTTGTCGGTTCGACTCCCTGTCAGGGCACATGCTGGGTTGCAGGCTGGCTCCCCGGTTGGGGGCACATGAGTGGCAGCCACACATTAATCTTTCTCTTTCTCTCTCTCTTTCTACTTCCTTCCTCTCTCTCTAAAAATAAAATCTTTTTTAAAAATGAACTTGGGCCACTTAAAGAAGTGATGCCTCTCAACACTATTAAGTAGAGTGTTTTCAACATGAACTACAAACAGAAACCACACGCAAAACTAAAAATGTATTTCTCAGGGGGCTCACTGTTCAAGATCCAGTATGGATGCAAGAAGGAGGCCAGGGATGGCTGGGCAGACAGTGCTGCTGACTCGGGAGGCAAGCTGTTTAGCCAATAAAAATTCTTTCAGATAGAGATCAAATAATTCCCACCCTTTTCGACACCTCAGAGGCTGGTTGACTCCATCATCTTTGTGAAAATATTATTGATGCGTGTCATTTCTCACAAAGTGTGTCATACCATAGGATTTGAATTATTTTCATTATTCTTTAAAAGATTGTTGTCTCTCTTTTGCTTTCTTACAGAAAGTGAGGCACAAATAGGAACTAAATAATATTGTTTTGTCATAAGTCAAAACAAAATCTGTTGGTTCTTACCAGCAAATAACTTGCTCCTTGTGACTAATGGGAAAAGACAAATAGAAAGATAAATTCATTTTTGTAATTCCTCCATTTTTTTTACTTTTATAAAATAATAAGTTTTTAATACCAGAAAATCATTTAACCACTCCCCCAAAATATATTTATATTAAATTTTAAATGACAGCTATGTAATAAATCATGTTAGGTGGAATCTTAAATTGAAAGAATCAATCTGTCTTGTATATGTCTTGAGGATTATGTTAACCTTTTGCAGATACCTGAGAAAGTATGTCACATGATTCAGAAAAAGTGATTTTCAAGAAGTATAAAGTGCTTTTTAGGAGAGATAATAAAATTAGCTATTTGTAACCTAGGTTGGAGGAAGTTAGTTTTTCAATGTCATTTTTTCTATTTCTGCTTTCGTTCTGAAACAGTTTCCTTAAGTAGAATCCCCCAAAATGAAAATACTAACAGAATGCAGATGGCAATCTCCTTCAGAGTCTTTTCTAAAACTCTGGCACGTTCTTGTTCTCATGCTCTTTGGGATCTTACCCTGTTCTTCCACCTCTAAATCCCACTTCTTTCCCAATAGCTTTATCACACAGCGACTTGTGACATCTCCCTTCCAACTGCAAGTGTCTGGCACTGGGACAGGACTCGGGCACAGTGGCAGCGGGATCCCTGCACAGAGACTGCGCTGGGTTATGTCTTTCATTCTGCACATAAGCCATCTTCATGGACATTGGGCCACTCCTGCTTTGTGAATCCTAGAAATGAAAACACGCTTGCTAAAATTGTTTTCTAAAATTTCCATTAGGGTACTCTTCATTTCATTTTGCTTTTTTCTTTCTTCTCAAACCTTTGTAGCTTTCATAGAACTGAAATATTGTAATTTCTCGAGGGCTAAAATCCAAGACTTGAACAAGTCAGTCTTAATGCCTGGGGCTCCTAGGAGTTGTTACCCATTATAAGCATTGTAAAACTCGCCCTGCAGAACAAAGAGAACTGGGCAGGGATTCTTCCCTTTCTCTACTATGGCAAGCCCTAGTTTTCCAGGCTCCTTTGCCTTTTGTTCTCCGAGAAAAGAGGGTATGAGATTAGGATGCTATTGTTCAGAAAGGGGACAGCTATTGCCCATACAAGCAGATTTTTCCCCTTCCCTTTGGCAACCTCAGTTGCTCTACCTGTTTCTGGCTCTCCTGCTTCTGCTATGAACAACTTCCCTTCCCCCACATTCAGAAGACTAATAAATTAAATGTACAAATGTGAACTGAGTCCTCCGCACCTACCAGCTCCATAATTCAGAATAGAGCCATTCAGCCTTTATCTTAAGCGCGTTCCTCGCCCCTTCTTTGTCACCAGCACATCAAGCACAAGTGTAGATTAAAGGATATAGTGTGGCAAGGTGAGAGCTACCCATGGGTAATGTTAGTCTGTCACTCCCCTTCAGCAGAACAGATTAGCTGCCAATCGGTATCTTGTTGCTGTCATTGGAGTTTGCAGTCTAGGTTCCCAGCTCTGCCGGTGATCTATTTCTGTGCCCCAGCAATGATGCCAGTTGTCCTAGCAACCTGCTGGCTGACACATCCCTAAAGACAACTGAGGAAGTGGCAGAGGAAGAGGGGGGCCTCCCGAGGGTCAGAAGAGAATTGGCAGTCACCTTGCTCGAAGAGGATTTTCCATTTCCTTCATCGGGCAGGCCTGCAGAGAGAGGATGTCAGTCACTATCATGGGAGTGTCACTTAACTAAGCATCATGGACCACATGGTCTTTCTGGTACAGATAGCATCCTATGGAGAATAGCAGACTGGTTAAAGGATAGTCCAGGCAGAATGTGGGGTCTGCCGGGCCAGGATGTTAGGTGATCTCAGAACAAAGGATGGTATCAGTTTTTCTGGTGAATTGAGTTGATGTTCCAGTTGTTTATCAGAACTGGCATTCAGAGTTGGGGATATGGGTTGATGTTTGGGAGGGATCAGAGGTCAAGAAGGAGAGGAGGAAGGGAAATGCCACTACATTGGATCTTGGCTCCTTTTGCTGTTGACAGGTCTGGCTGGAAATCAGTCCAGTGTAACTTGAGCTTTCTTACTGGGCTCCAGTAATTTATCCACGTACCCGGCATTGCAGAGGAACACTATTGGCTTTGTCCTCTTCTTTGTAATTACTCTCCTCCTCCTTTTATGTCAGACTGAATTGGGACAAAATGACCTTTCCCCTTTTCTCTGATTTGGATCCAAAAGAACATAGAAGTCCTAAGGATTATATCTTAAAGTCCTGACTAAGTCTAAAATTGGGCAGTTACTTGACACTGGATGTCTCGGGGACTTTATTCCATAGCCACTTTTCTGTGGAAGTCCCTAGCTAGTGACTTCAGCTGACATTTTCTTCTAGGAGTATTTCTGTCTGCGTTGGCATGGTGCTGGCAGAGCACTTTTCATAAAGAAAGAACCAGGGGAGGATCTACTTGCAAACTTTGTTGGGAGGCAGAGAGTAAGGGGGTCTGATGACTGGAATGTCCCCAGAACATTCGAAACCCACAAAAGGCATAAAATGTTACTAGTACCTTCAGTTTCATTACTAAAAGGACTTTTGTGCTCTCAGAGACCTATTAACTGTTTGCTCCAATGAATGACCGTACTTAGCTGAGATAATCACATGTAACTGTGCCTTCATGATGGAGAATCCAGCTAGGATGTAACTGAACATTTCTAGCACACTTTATATACTCAACAAATATCAGCTTCCTCCTCCATACCTGAATAAGGATAGATACTGAAGATCTGGGACTAGAATTAAGGGAAATGATATTTGCACAAGGTAGTTTTTTTATACTTTCAGAGAAATCTGTGTTTTTAAGTTGCTTCTTAACAAATTGAATTTTAAAAATCAGTTTTGTATGACATGTGTGTGGGGTGCCCAACGGGTCATTATTTTAAGTTGTTAAAATGGATTAAATTTTAGCAGACATGGTGAGTTCCTAGAACAATAAATATCTATTAGGTACATGTTGATATTGTAGAGAAGTAGAGTTGTTTTTTAAAGATCATTATGTAACTCTTAATTCAATATGTCATGGTAAATATGCATCATTCCTCATGGTGCCCAGGCAATGAAGACAGTTCTCTCATATTGATATGAATAATAAATACAACTAATGTGAATTAGATTGGAGTTGGAAGTTTAAAATTCTTCTCTAGATTTGATAGTTTCTTTTTTAAAAGAAACTTGATAAAGCAGATGTCAACCAAGTAGGTCTCATGAACTTCATGCTTCATACTCTTCTTTCCACAATCTATCTAGATATATAGTAATTGGAAGCACACCTAGAATAGAAAGAACCTATTCTTTCTCCCTCTTGAATTTGTTACAGTCAGTCACAGAGGTTAAGTGTGAATCTAAATATTAATAACTTAGGAGATGATGGAGAGAACTTGGGCTTGGTCCAGTATCAGAGCTTCAGGCTAAGAATGGGCATCTGGGTTCTCATCCTGTTCCTGCCCCTCTGAAGCCATTGGCAAGCTATTTACTTTCTCTGTGCCTTTACTTCTTTATCTTCCAAAGGAGGATAGTTATTACTTTCACATAAGAGCCTCAGATTTAAATATACAGGGTGAGGCAAAAGTAGGTTTACAGTTGTTCATATGGAAAATAATACAGTAAGTAATAAATAATAATACAAGAATAAACCCTGTGGGGGTGGGTTGGGTGGGGGAGAGAAATTGGGGGAAAAGGGGACAACTGTAATTGAAAAACCAAAATAAAAAAATTAAAAAATAAATAAATAAATAAATAAATAAAATAAAATAAAAAGAATAAACCCTGTGTTTTGTGAGCTCACAACTGTAAACGGACTTTTACTCCACCCTGTATTAGTCCAGATAGGAGGCTTTTAGAATCATATCTGGGTTCAAATCTCAGCCCTGCCACTCATTAACTGTATGTATGTCCTTGGGGAACTTGCCCAACTTCTCTGAGTCTTATTTACCTCATCTTTGAAATAGGGCTGTCCATACCTACCCTGAAGGATTGTTGAGAGAATTAAATAAGATGTGTGTTAAATTTCAGCCTAGTGATTTCTCTCTAGTAACTGTGGCAGCTATAATGGTGTTAGGATGAGACATTTCACAAAACAAAATTTATCGTGATGTGTTGCTGAAATCAACAGGTGAGCAATTGTACCTCGCTAATCTCTTTGTAGAGACATTTTTTTCTGTAATGTGAATTGTCATTAACTGTCAATTACAACTTGCTAATCTCTTTGTAGAGACATTTCTTCTGTAATATGAATTGTCATCAACTGTCAAGTCATTGCATTGACAGTGAAGTCAGTTATGTGTTGTTAAAGCCATCTGCTTCTCTAACATACATGGTAGAGTAATTATGATGGGGAAGGTGAAACATTGTCAGAATTATCCATGTGCATATGCTGAGGGTCTTGGAATTTTAGGTGAATTTCTTCATATTAGTCAAACTGAAAGGCATAGTGAGTTTGGAAGATATGATATAGACTCATCTATAAAAAGAATAGGGAGATTCCCAAGGGCTATTGATATGAGTGAAACTAAAAAAGAGAAACATTAAAATATATTTTGATGTAGTTAACCTGTCTAGGTGGTGATAGGTAAAAACGATCTAGTCTTAATTCCTTGAAATTAAGGATAGAAAAATCTGGGGGGATATATATATATTTCATTCCTGTATCTTCTTTTGGCAAATATTTACTGAGTGTGCACTGTAAGTAAGGCACCCACAACAGTTAGAGGACCTTTCAGTCTCTGGAGAAAAAGATGAGGAAATAGGCAACTGCTTCACACTGTGGCCAGTGCTTTTTCAGTGGAACCCATGGGAAGCCCTGGATGCCAACAGTGTGGCATCTTCTGGGGTCAGGGAAGTCTTCATCCTGAGACTGGGAGCTTTTACCTGGAAAATACAGTGAGCGTATCAGTTGACGTATGCTGCATAACAAGCAACCCCAACATTTAGTGTCTTCAAATAACCAACATAAATAACAAACATATTGTTTCTTGTGATTGTGTGGGTTAGCTGGGCTACTCTAGTCTGGCCAGCATGGCTAGACTGACTGGTCTGTGGCCTCACTCACATGTCAAGCTGTGGCGAGGCTGCCTGGCCGCAGGGAGAAGGGAGCTTCAGCTGGGACAGCTTGTCGCTGCTTCATGTGGTGTCTCATCCTCCAGTAGGCCAGTCTGAGCTCCTTCATATTGCAACCTCAGGCTTCCCAAGGGCAGCAGGAGAGGACAAACCAGCACACAAGGCGCCTGTTAATTTTGCTTTGGCCAACGCAAGTCACAGTTTCAAGGGATGGGGGAAACACCAGCTTTAGTTACTTGGAGGACAGTATGTGCTGAGCTCAGAGGTAGGAGAGAACACGGCATGTTGGAAAACCACACGCAGTCCAGAGTGGCCAGAGAACAGGGAAGAAGTGCCAAGGAAGGGCCAGATCCTGAAGCGTCTTCTCAGCAAACTCTGCTGAGGAGTTGGGAGTTTTACCTTGCAGACGCGAGAAAAATCATTGGCAGATCTTAAGATATGGACATGATCAATAAGATACTTAGAAACTTGGTTAGGTGGCTAAAGCCTAAAAACATGTGTTAGCCTAGACAATTCAGGGTGTTTCCAAAGAGACATCCCAGGAAAGTACTGCAGCTGAGAGGTGGTTCAAAGTCAACATGTGCTTTCTAAACAGTGGGCAGAAAAGAGTGTGGAGCAGAGACAGAGGCTCAGGGCATGAGCGCTGTCCATGTGGAACCGGGTGGGAGGTGCTGAGGCCTCAGGACACGTTGAGAGAGCTGGATCTTGCCAAGCAGTTTATCACAGGATCCTGCCAGACTCCAGTGTCCTGGGGGTTTGAATAAATCCTGCTGATGAGCTGGTTGAAAAATGGCCTCTGAACGGGTATTCTCCTGGTTGGTAATATTGTCATGTAACCCCAGCTGAGTCTCCTCTCTTCCCTTATGACCCAGATTAGACAGTGTGTTCCGGAGCCCTTGGGCTCCCTAACAGATCCTCTCTACCCTCGGGTGAGTTAGTGCTCGCCCACTAATTTCAAGAACTGACCTTTCAACTGGGCTATTGAGTATAACTCTTTAAAAATGCTAAAATAGAAATGACATTCATTTCACTAAATTCAAGGCACCGAGAGTGAGAACTTGTGGTTTCCACCGGTACGTTTGGGAGCCAGTCTGTTGTCACTGAAACTGCATATCGAGTGGGAGTAGCAGGGTACTTTTCAGGCCTTGAGGTCATAACTCAGATGCTGAAGTTCTCTTTTATAGATAAAAAACGGGGCAGGAGGCACCTGAATGTGCATTAAGCAGATAATAATTTGCCGTGTTTTCTGACTTTTCAGTTTAAAAGAAATACAGAAGAATGTAGACAGGGCGGTGCAGGCTGCTGAGGATGGCCTGTGGCTTCTGCTCCCTTTGCCTTGAGGGACACCTTCCTTATCAGTATAATTGGGAATATGTAGAAATTGAGAGGAGGGGGAAGGCAAGGAGGAGAACAAAACCCCCGGAACATATTCCCTGGAGGCAGGTAGGCCACTGTTGTAGCTCAGGGTCCTAACATTTTCTCCCCCTCGAGAGTTTTAACTGCCTTTTACAAATCTGGTTCTTGTGAGGTGGACACTTGGCCGTATTAGCGCTTCACTTTCTGCTCGCAGATAAGAGTGCTATGTCAGCATGGAATTCAGTCGGAGGTGCCACTCTGCATGTCTGGGGCTGGTGGCATAGCACCTGTGCACTCCAGGTGTTATCACCAGGCACCATTGCCTGAGTGAGCTACATTTTCAAAGACAGGAGAGGGTTTGAGAAAGAAACCCCAGTGGTGAGTCAGAGGCTAAAGGCATTTGTTTGCTGCTGAGCAACAGCAGGCATTTTAGTCTTTCTTATCAGAGTCTTAGTTAACAATTATGTGGAAGACTGATAAAAAAATGTGTGATAGGGGACCTCATAATTTAAAGGGCCCAAGTCTGGCAAGCTTCATTATCATGTGAAATGGAAATGAAAACATGGCATGTTTTGAAATTCCCGATCCTGCTTATTTGCTTTAATAGCAGATCATTGCATAAACACTGACTCACTGCCTTTGATACTAAAAGGAAGACATGGTCTGCTGTGCTCAGTTTGGTCTAGCTTTCTGCTCGAAGTCTAGAACAAGTGCCAGGAGATGGAGAGAGCCAGTGGTATAGGTGACTGAAGGGATGTCTTAACTGCCATGGATTTCTTTTTTGTTTGTTTGTAGAAACCCATGACCTTACAGGTAGTTTTACATGAAATATTAATCAAAATAATAGATTTCTTTATAAATACTTATTCAATCTATACTAGAATATATAAGGTATAGAGGAAGAAAGCAGAATCTTATTTTTAGAAGTGGGGTGAAGATGCAGGTGTGTTTATTTGGCCACCTGTGTACTATATCACTAGGTTTTGTCAGCTGATTTTCTTACCCATGTGTTTTCTGTGGTACCTTGAGCAATGGAACCATGCTAATAATCCCCAAGGGACATGGGTCACAATTAAAGTCAACATTATGATCAAAACCACCTGCTGTTATTTGCTTTTTTAGAAATTTCAAAGATATAGTGAACTCTGCCTCCTTGATTAATATATAGAGGCAGTGACTGTAATCTAAGATGGTGTGGTGACTGGTGAAGTAATATCTATGAAGTATTCTGAGCATCTTATAAAGAAAGATAGGCTATCCTAAGTCAGAACATTGTTGCTCTCCCACTTTTCTTTTACGTACACACACACACACACACACACACACACACACACACACATATGCCTGGCATGCTCTACTGAAAGCAGCCCAGCCAGACAGCACAGTGGCCTTGCACACAGCTGGCTTTCCAGTCTTAGTCTCTGATAAGGACATAGATCATAGCTGCGGCTATAATTTTCACTTATCTTAACAAGAACAGCCCCCTGATTCAGTCTGTCTTATCTATCACATCATTCACAGATCTGGACTCTTCAAACCTAACCTACTCATGGTAGCAAGCAAGAAGTGCAGCGCTCCAAGGCATGTATATCTACTTATTCATCTCAATCTTAAATTTACAAACAAGATTCAGTTTATGAGACTCAAAACTCAGATTTGTTTCCACGATTAAATATGTAGCCATCATTGAACATTGCTTAGTAGAAGCCACATTTATCTTCTGATAAACCTCTCTTCAAGTTTTGTGGTGTGAATTTTTTCCTATTGCTGGGATTCTTTCACATGGAAGGGAGAGTGTCAGAATGAGAAAGCTTAGCAAAGCTGTTATGAAAACTTGTGGTAAAAGGTTATCTGTAGCATAGGAAATTTTTCCAAGTGGGCACAGTTTGATTTCAACAGCTCTGCCTGTCCCTTAGGTGTCTTGTCTCCCCCTGTTCCCTTTCGAATCTAATCTTTCCCCTCTCCCAGTGCTTCACATCACTTCGTGTGCCTTTGTTGACCTGTAGAGAAACCCAGTTTGATAAAGACACGTTAAGCTGATGGAGACCTTGGCCTGGGTAATTGCATTTTACAAGGGCTCAGGGACCCAAGGATTGGATTTTTTTTAATGGTGTAATTTCAGTTGATCCTTGGCAGAGATCAAATATATTAGGAACCAAGCAGCTGACCACATAATCAATGAACACTACCCATCCTGCCTTATATCCAATAATGTTCCATATAAAATAACTGTTAATCTTAATAATAATCTAATTTTGTATCTATAAAGGATATATATACAAGTGACTGTAAATTATTTATTTAAAAATGTGTACTTATTCTTACATTTTAAAACTTCAGACACCTTCAAAATACTCTCCATTTGATACAATACACCTATCAAGACATTATTTCGACTGCTCAAAACAGTTTTTGAACTCGTCAGTTTTGATGCCTTTGTGCTTCTGCCATTTTTTGTTTCCCCTCTTCCACATCAGCAAAATGTTTCCCTTTGAGGGTGTTTTTCATCCGGGGAAACAAAGAAAAAGTGGGTCAGGTGAGATCAGGTGAAAAGGGAGGGTGGGGCATTGGGGTCATACTCTTTTTTTTGTCAAAAACTGCAGAACACCCAGTGTGATGTGGGCAGGTGCACTCGGAAATCACCCTTCATGAAATGGGCAAACACATTGAAAGAGTCTTCAAAAAAATGTTGCTGAAGCCAAACGCAGCCTCTCACACCAATGCCAGTTGGTACACTGATACAGATGGGTTCCTAGAACACTCCATAGCAGGGAAAGCCTGTACTATAAGGGGCCCTCCCTCCAGAAAATAATTCTGGTTTCTTAATGGTCTCCTCCATCATAAACTTCAAAGATATGGTATACTTTACCAACTTGATCTTTTCTAATCTTTAACATTGTGATAAAATACATATAAAGTGATATTTTTCATTTAATGATTTTTAAGTTCAGTATACAATACTGTACTCAAGTACAGTTCCATAGTATTAAGTGCATTGACACTGCTGTGAAACCATTACCACCATCCATCTCCAGAATGGTTTTTCATCTTCTGGACTGAAACTCTGTACCCATCAAACACTAACTCCCCATCCCCCCTTCTCCCAAGTCCTGGTCAGCACCATTCTACTTTCTGTCTGAATTTGACTACTCTAAGGATTGCATATAAGTGGAATCATACAGTATTTGTCTTTTTGTGACTAGTTTACTTTATTTAATATAAGGTCCTCAAAGTATATCCATGTTGTTGTATGTGTCAGAAGTTCCTTCCTTTTAAAGGCTGAATTATATTCCATTGTATGGACATACTTAATTTTGTTTATTCATTCATTTATCAGGGAGCACTTGGGTTGCTTCCACTTCTTTGCTATTGTGAGTAATGCTGCATTGAACATGTGTGTGCAAATACCTGTTCTACGATCCTTCATGAACTTTCTTTTCTGTCCTTCCTAGATACAGTTGTTTGAGGAAGACATGTACCCACCTTCTTCGAGCCTTTTTTGTGATAAAACTAGGCAGACTTTGTGCCCAGTAATATTATTTGAAGCATCTTCTCTGCCAATCTCTCATATAGTACGTGAAATTTGCTAATAGTAGTTCAGTCCTCAAATATTGAGCAGAAAAACTTCCCCTTGTTTTCTATCAAAACACAAATGATTTTGGGACAGAAGCCATAGATGAGATATTAGCTCCTTACTGTGAGTTAGTTTAATGAGATCCAATCTTAGAAGTTTTTCTGACCCTCCTCCCAGTTCTTCAAGTTTGCTCCTTTTTATATCTGTTCCTTATTCATAGCCTTGCATTATTTCTGTATTAAAAATACTTATTTATGTTTGCTTCTCTTGATAGAACAGAAGCTTCTTTTTTTTTCCCAGCTTTTCTTTATTGATTATATTGTTACAATAGTTCCAATTTTCTCCCCTTTACTCCCCTCCACCCAGTATCTCCCTCCCCCAGCAATCCCCCCCCCCCAAGTCCATACCCATGGTTCGTAAAAAATAACTATCCCTCCCTCTCAGGTATTAAGATCCTTTGTAATCTTGTAAAGGACAATGGGCGAAGGTCTCAAGCTCCTCTAGCTGCTTCAAGCTGGACATGGTCGTTGTCCTACCTACCCTTGGGTCCAGAAATCCCTAATAATAGTGGGGGTGTGGAGGGGAGGGTGGCCTTCCCACATGGGGAAGGATCGTGCAAACTCCAGGTCAGTTGGCTGTCTCCGGACAACGGCGTACTTGGTTTAGCAGGCTGGTGTCCTTGTTGTGTTCGGTCAAGTTGTGATGTAGCGGCCTTTTCTGTCTCTCCGTGGTTATAAGACCGAACAGAAGCTTCTTAAGGAGAGGATTCTTGTATAATTTCTGTTGGTTTTGCAGACCCTAGTAAAATATCATATACAGACAACTCTAAATAAACCATTGGTTGGTTGGTTGGTTGATTGATTGATTCATTCATTCATTCATCAGGCATTTAACGAGTGCCCATTCGGTCTGCATGTGAATCTTAACTTACAGTTCTTCCTTTTGGTAAGTTTAGGTGGCCAAAGAGCAACATTGTCCATTGTAGAGTTTGGGAAGATTGCAGAAAAACTTCAAACTTTGTCCACATGGGTGGATCAACCTCTCAAATAGTTTCCTGTCATAAATCCACCGTTTTTTTTTTCCTGCCACTGTTCAGCAGAAGTATCAATCTAAGTAAGTTTATATTCTTCTGCTCAAAAGTAAGACGATGAGATGGCCCTTTCTGTCTCTATCTTCTAGAGGTGATTTCTAAAGTACTGTTTTTCCCCCTTGCTGCTGAGGAACGAGTCAGTGAACATTCTTAAGCAGCACTGAGAACTTCTCGTTGCTCTAAATCTCAGTATTTCCAATCTCAGGTGTGTACATTTTGTAAATGCAGGCGTTCACTTTGCACATTGATAGCAGCAATCCCCTTAGAGTGGGACTGAGCTTGATTCCTTAGGTTCATATGCCCGGCCCTGATTTGTACCTGTGAACCTCGGTGCGTGTACCAGCAGCTTCTAGCCCACAGGTACCGCACACTGGCTCACTGGTTTCAGTCACCCGTTTCTTAATCCACAGCAACTTGGAAACAGAAGTTACTCCGGAAACAATGTCATGCTAATTCCCTCTACATAAGGTAGTGGGTATTACTTTATATAAAAATGAATTTATTAGTCTTAAACTAAATTATTACCTAGGCTCTAGTTCAGAGTTTATTAGTTCTCAATAATGTTATTATCAAGACTAATAGGAGACAAATTATGATGATTTATATTATTGTCACTGTTATTCTATGGTTATCACTGCAATTCCCTAATTGGTAGGTAAGCAGTTAAAATATTCAGTGGTCACTAGACTGAAACAGAAATTGAATGTCTTTACGACGAGCCTATCCTTGTTTTATAAGGAACAAGAAACTCATGAATAAATGGAATCTTCAGATGATTTTTCAGTCTTCTTTTAAGCAAGTTCAGCTCTTAGCTTACTCAACTTTTGGACACAGTTATTAGCAGGTAATAAAATTCAAAGGCAACTGTTAAAACATTTGCTTTCTGACTTTCTCATACTCCTACTTCAATGCAATAGAAATGAAAGGCACAAGAAAGATAATAGCAATATGCCTAAACAATGAACTACAGTAAATAGCTGTCATGAATTTATGCCCATAGGAAGAGAAAATTCCAAACAGATGGCTTTGATGAAAGGTACTTTACTTTACAGATTTCAAGATGACATTGTTAGTGTAGGGAAGATGATAGATATAATCTACCTTTAAAAGCACTGCCCCCTGGTGCCTGTTTTTCTCTTTTGCCCCTTCCCACCCCAAGGGCCATCACCACCACTTCCTCCTCTCTGTGGAAAGCAATAGTTTTAATGGATAAAAACAAACATTAAAATCTGTCATTGGTGATTGGACTATGCATCCCTTTGGTTGTAGAGTAACTGTGATTCATGCTAATTTCTGGTCACACTGCTACATTATCTTCATAAATAATTTGCATCGTGGGGTGTTTCTTCATATCTTTTACATTTTAATGTTATTTTTAGCTGGGATGCTTTTTTGCTATAACAATTTTTAAAATAGACAAATCAAGAAACGTCCTCCAGAGTCAGAGAAACAAGTGCTAGGCTATGTGTGGGTCTGTCCCCTCTCTTCCCAAGGCATTTTCCTTTGCTGCTTTTACCATTATTTATTTAATTTTGGGGGTCATTTTAGTTCTTTGGAATCCCCATTTCTTTTTACCCTTCTGCATCAGTATGTGTCTGTTGAAGTCATCTATGCGATGAGAAGCGGCACCACCCTCATCTAAAGCGAGCATTGGCTCTTGTGTAAGACACTGGCTCTTCTGTGCTTCACAAGGAGAACATTATTGGAAACCTGAATTATGAGATGGAAAGAGGGTTAACTCTTCCATTCAAAAATGTTAGTCTACTACAAGTAATCTCTGCCTTGGCTTGAAGAAGAGTTAGGAAAATACAGAGTACAGTAGTAGGAATATAAAAAGCCTGCCAAGTTGTTGCTTCTGCCCAGAGGTATTCACCATTGTTAGCATTTGAGTGTGTTTTCTTCCAGAATATTTTCTGTGCATACGTGTGTAAATAAATACATGTAGCTTTATGCAAATAGAATTGTAATTGGTATACTTTTCTGAACCTTCTTTTCTCACTTTGCAATATATTGTGAGAACATCTTTCCTTGTTAATAAATACAGATCCTTAAAATGTTTTTTGGTTACTGAGTTTCCCAGTCCGTGTAAGTAACAGTGAAACTTCTCTGCCTCCAACTGTACGTGCCTGCTGTCTTCCCCTCTCTTTTTCTTCTCTGCTGGTGTCCCTTGCAGAACTCTTGCTCTGCTCCTAACTATAGTCAGGTGAGAAACTTGAATGAGAAGACATGTAGGACCTCTGCCTGACAGAGAGTTACATTCTGGGGTTTCTGCCTCATAGTCAGGGCTTTTGAGAAATTATTATTCTTGCATCTTGGATTCCTTAACACAGTTCTCACCATGTCTCTTCCTGGAAATGTTAGTCTTCCTCAGATTCCTAGTGCCTCCCCTTTACCTCCCTCAGAGCTGATGACTCATAACCTCACCCGCAGTGGGGTCCCTGTCTGTCTCCCATGTCTCTGGTGTGGCCTGGACCTAGCCGAGACTTTTCTTTGCACATCATTTGATTCCATCATGTCCCTCCCCAGCTTCTGGAGCGACCTCACTCACTTTTCAGATGACATGTTAAACTCCTAATCACAGTGCAGGACCTCCACCCCTCACCACCCCATGGCCTTTGTCTTGCATGGGAGCCCAGCACTCTGCGGGCTACCCTTCCCGGGGCCTCCTGCTGCTAAAGCTTGCCCAGGCCACCGTCTCCAGGTGAAACACTGCGTCCTCGCAGGTCTCGACCCACAAACCAGTCACTCCTAGTCTTTTAAACTCTGGCTGGGAGTCACTTTGATGACACTTTTTTCCTGATTAAGTCCACTTGGCTCTAGCCAATATCTGGAAAGACATTAGAGGGAAACCTTAAACAGCTGACAGTGCAGCTTTTGTAACTAACAGGCTTTGATTTTTTTTAGAGCAGTTTTAGGTTCACAGAAAAATTGATTGGAAAGTACAGAGAGTTCCCACATTCCCTGCCTCCGTCCCTCCCCAACACAGTGTCCTCTGTTATTAACGTCTTGCATTAGAGGGGTACATTTATTGTAATTGATGAACTAATATTGATAGACTGTTATTAAGTAAAGTTTATAGTTTACAGCAGGGTTCATTCTTTCTGGTGTCCATTCTATGGGTTTTGACAAATGTATAATGAGATGTGTTCAGCATTACAGAACCATACAGAATAGTTTTACTGCCTTGAAAATCTTCTGTGCTCCATCTACTCAGTCCTCCCTTCCAAACCCAAATCCCAGGTCTTTGTATTGTCACCATAGTTTTGCCTTTTCCAGAGTGTCATATAGTTGGATTCATACAGTATGTAGCCTTCTTATATTGACTTCTTTCACTTAGTCATACACTTTTAAAGATCTTCCATGTCTTTTCATGGCTTGATAGTTCCTTTTTTAAAAGGTTTTATTTATTTTTAGAGAGAGGGTAAGGGACGGAGAAAGAGAGGACAAGAAGCATCGATATGAGAGGGAAACATCCATCAGCTGCCTCGCATACATGCCCTGACTGGGGAATGAACCGCAACCTAGATATGTGCCCCGACTGGGGTTTGAACCCACTTTGAGGGATGACGCCCAACCAACTGAACCACACCGGTCAGGGCTTGATAGTTCCTTTTTTCTTTTTTAAACACTAAATATAATATTCCATTGCATAGATGTACTATAATTTATTTATCTATTCATCTACTGAACAGCATCTTAGTTGCTTCCAAGTTTTGTCAATTATAAATGAAACTACTATAAATATCCATGTGTAGGTTTTTATGTGAGCTTGTTTTTACCGCCTTTGGATAAATTCCAAGAAGTGTGCTTGCTGGCTCATAGGGTAAGCGTTTGTTTCATTTTGTACGTAACTACCGAACTGTCCTCCGAAGTGGCGGTGCCATTTTGCATTCCTACCGGCGGTTAACGAGAGCCCTGCTGCTCACACGCTCACCAGCACTTGGTGTCGTCGTTGTTCTGGATTTTGGCCATTCTGGTGGTGTGTGGTGGTATCCCATTGTTCCTATTCAAAATTTCTTAACAACATATGATGTGGAGCATCTTTTCATATACTTGTTTGCCATCCATAGATCTTCTTTAGGGAGTTGTCTATTCAGGTCTTTTGCCCATTATTAAACCGGATCATTTGTTTTCTAATGGCACAGTTTTCCTACAGCTCTGTTGTTGCTGATACTTCTGTTTTACATCATATTGGCTCTCACTGCTCTGTTAGGTTGTGTACCACTGGAAGGTATGCTTTCCTTCTGGGGTAACCTGTCTGCCCTGGTATTACTATCTACGTCAGTTGTGCCACTAGAGAGATGGGGGAAAGAGGGAGGTACCAGCACATGGAGTGGAGAAAACAGTGATTTAGAATTCAGAAGAATTCAGTTTGTTGTCAGCTCTCTGAGAGCAGAGATTATGTCACTTCTCTATCGTCACACCTAACATGGTGCTTGGTACATAGTAAGTGATTAATAAATATTAATCAATTTAATTCCCCAACTTACCTGAATAATAAATTCATCGAGCATATTACTTTATTTTCTTTGTTCCTACATTTCCAGAGTTGGAAACAGATTGTATTTCTATATGACAGATATAAATGTATATGTAGATAACAGGGCCCTTGTGTCCTCAAGTGGCAAAACCCATGCCCAGTCGATAGCATGATATTAGGTACCAAGTAGGGCACTCATTTAGTTCCTCGTACCTTCTCTCATTGGGGTTATTTTAAGTATAGATGACGTTGATAATGATACCAGTGATGATGATAGAAATAATATAATAAATACACTGATGTAATCCTCAGAGCTGTTCTTAGACAAGTATTTCTTTTTAACCCCATTTTAATACATGATGAAAGTGATGATTGTGAAAATTAAATGATTGTATAAGATTGCGCAAATAGTATGACATAAACAGAACCTGAACCCAGATATTTTAATTTTTTAACCTCAAATCTCAAGGATTTTCATCTATACCAAACATAATAAAGTTTAATCTAGATTCACTTTAAAGACTAAGCCTCTTTCAATTAACATGTTATTTGATGCAAATGATGACGATAAAATAAATGTAAGCATGCGTAAACTAGGTAAACATTCCTACACCTTTTAAAAATGTATATAGCCAGATAAAAGTAGGTTTAAGCTAAGTACAAGCGAGAATCTTTAAATTCTAAATCTGGAGGTTTGGGATTAGTAGTGGAGTTTTAATATGAATTAATTGCTTGTAACATTTTGAAAGATACAATTATAAAAATATAAACCAACACACCATTATAAAACTTGGTGAGGTGAAATGTGATTAGCTGCTGCACTATGAGAACAGGACGGATATGAAGAGACAGGTTTATATAGATACTTTAAGTGTATTTGATGCCATTCTTTTGACCAAAAAAAATGGGAGAAAAAAGGGAGAAAAAGAAATCAGCAGTATTTCTTCCTAATTTTACTCTCTTATTTGAACAGTCAGCCAGTTGGTCTACTCTGGTTTTGAGTCATAAAAGAGTTTTGAGAAACTCCTCCTGGTTTTCTTGAAAAAAATATTTAATTTTTCCTCTGAAAACTCAGACACAATCGTTGAGACGTGACATGGATACCGCTAAATTTTCTTGTTTTTGTCAGCTGAATTTAATTTTCTACTAGCTACAAAATCTGGAAGGTTTATTTTCTCAAAAGGTACAATTCACTAGCAGTTATGGACATTAAATATTCATCCCTACATTTGTTTATTCTCCAAATATGTGTTGACTGCCAGCAACAGGCCCTGCACTGGGAGAAGAAAACATAATCCTTGTCTTCAAAAAGCTCACAGTCTTAACTCCAGTGCTTGGCTCAGCAAACATCTTCTTTCTGTTTCACTAAATTCAAAACTTTCTCTGTGGATGCAATTGAATATTGGTTGAAGAATTCTCCTTGCTTGTAGTAAGATCCATCTTGCTCATTGGCCAGGTTATAAGCTCATGAGTTGTAGAAAAAAGGAAAGAGAATTTGAGTGACTTGATGTCTGGTTTCCGAGGCAGAGAGGACTGTTCTCTGTGTGTGCTCACGGTGTTCTCTATACGCAGGGGAAACATATCTTCAGCATTTTAGAAGAACAAAGAAAACAAGACTAAAGATAGAACACAGGGTGATGACAACCTTAGCTTTTTAAACAACTATGCTCCAGTTCTGTTTGTTCCTGTTTGCTTTGAGAAGGGAAAAAGAGAGGGAGAACTTTAATTACAAACTCCATGCTTCTTTCAGCTACCCTATTTTCAATCCTATATAATTTGTACAGCTGAAGTGGCAAGTGCTTGCTTTTAAATGTGAAGAGAAGGTGCCCCATTTAATGCTTAGAAAAGACTGACTTTCAATTTAAACAGAAGCAAAAATCCCCATGGCCTAATGATCCATGGTTTCAAGCATCAAAAAGCAGCCATTTTGTTCTTCATGGCAGTGTCCCTGGAAGGGGGACTGTCTTCCTTTTAGTCCTGGCTCCCCCACCTCCTTAGTCCTGTCTCCTCTGGGAGCAGGTGAGTTCACAGGTGATCTCTAAAGTGGGGCTTGCCTGGTTAGGATGAGGCCATGTGGCTGGATTTCTGGAAGGGCCTCTCCATGACACTCAAGCTTCCTTCCTTGCCTGGAAAGCCCATCCAGAGATAGAACTTGATCCCTGTGGCTGAAGCAGGCTGGCAAGCATTTCTCCCAGGTCCCAAGAAGAGGGTGGAAGCTATTTATGGAACACTTAGGAAGGGGCTAGGTGACTTTCATACGTTATTTTTTTAGGAGTTAGAAAGGCATCTTAACAAACTCTTAGGTGGGTATTGCCATCTCTGTGTTACAGATAAGAGATGCTTGATGAAATGGAAGTGAGTCAGCTCAAAGTTACCCTGCTAATAATAAACATGTGCGCTTTGGCCCTAAATCTCTCTGAGTAATAAACCCATGCCCTGTCTACCACAGCGCATTCCTCCACTTGAGTTAGAGAGCACTTGCTGGGAATGGCGTTATCGGTGGCAGATGCAATATTTCTCCCTCCATCCCTCTAGTCTCTGAGAACCTATTCACATGTGCAAAAACATGTCACGTCGATGATTGCTCCAGCCTTTGCCTGCTTGACTCCAAACATGAAAATAAAAGAGGAAGGTTAAGTGGATCGTCATCACATCACTTTATATCCAAGCGTTTGCTATCAAGAGGGGGGATAGTTCCACAAGAACTCATACTGTTTTTCCTTTTTCCTTTCTCTCCTGTCTTTAGCCATGCCAGAGCTACAGCAATAATCACACACAGGCACAAGTGTCGCTCGTGGCCTTTACTTGATGATTTACAAATATTTTTAGTATCAACTCCTTTTTCAGACAATCTTATGTGAAACCTCAATATATAAAACAGATAAAGGAAAATTTTGTTAATGTTTGTTAGATTTCAATGTATAATGCTGACTTATGAAACCAAGATAAAAAAAAAAAAAAAAACAATGAGGCTTTGTGATGAACACAGAAACGTGAAATCAGTGTTGCGGATGACAGCTGCAGACTTCTGTAACTTTAGTATCCAATTTATTCTCTTTTTGTTGTCAGTTTTTTTTTCATATTGTTGCACGGTATTAAGAAAATCCCAGTTCCACAAAATAAGGAGTTGCAAATGATAACAAGGTATTTTTTTTTAAACTGCTGCCTTGCAATTGCAAGATATTTTTTCACTTAAACTTATTCACTTGAAACATATTCACTTAAAACAAAAGGAAGAGTAGAAATGACTTCTCTTGAAGTTGAAGTCATTAACAGTATGAAACAATTTGCAGTTTTTAATTTGCAAGGCTGCAGTTTGGGGAACCAAGGATTGTTTCCTTAGTTGGTCCAAGTCTTCTGTTAGGGGCAGAAACCACTTCAAATTATAACATTAATGAGATGCTCATTTATGTCTTTAGGAAAAAAAAGAAAAAGAAACTTATAAGCCTGAGGGCGCATCTCTAGCTATTGTTTCAGAAGGCACAATTTACCTTGTTTTGCATGGTGAGTCCAGTCTTTGACTTTGAATTTCGTACTGAGATTTTGCTACCATAAGCACAGTTACTCATGACACTTCAATCAAACCCCATAGTCAGTTCTGTTACACTATTTTGGAGAGATACCTGAGCAGAGACCCAAGGGAAGGGAACACATTTTGTGATTTTCAGAAGAGAAACATTCTAGGTAGGAACAGGATTGAGTTTGGCGTGTGAAAGAAAACATGGATGCAGGCAGGAGGTGAAGGGGTGTCACACAGCGGGGCCCAGATCATGTAGGGCCTGCTAAGCCTTGATGAGGACCGGGACTGTAGATTTCACTATAAATGTGGTGGGAAGCCACTGAAAGGTTTGAATGGAAGAGTATTAGGATCTGATCCACACCTTAAAATCTCAAGGATAATTTTGACTCCACACACTTTGTGTTGGGTGGGAACTTCATTCAGAACCTAACACCTGCTTTAAGCACTATTCTTCACTTGCTTTTTTTTTTTTTTAATTACACTCACTCTATAGTGAAGAAATTTAATTTAAAAATAAAATGCAGATGCGCCAAAGCCCCTTGGTAGAATGCTGGGGTGTTTTGTTTTGTTTTTTAAATTAAACGCATTGAGGTTACATTGGTTAATAATGTCAGATAAGTTTCAGATATACAGTTTTATAATACATTGTATGTATATTCCATTGTGTGTTCATCACCCAAAGTCTTGGTTCCTTCTGTCACCATATATTTGACCCCCATTACCCTCCTCATCTTCCCCCAACCTCCCTTGCCCTCTGGTAACTACCACATTATTGTGTGTCTATGAATTTGTTTAGTTTGTTCCTTTGTTGCTTTTTGTTTTGTATAGCACATGAGTGAAATCATATGGTTTTTACCCTTTCCCATCTGACTTATTTTACATATCATGTTACTCTCAAGATCCACCCATGTTATCACAAATGACAGTATTTCATCTTTTTAATGGCTGAATAGTATTCTACTGAATATATGTACCACATCTTCTTTGTCAGTTTATCAGCTGAAGGGCATTTAGGTTGTTTCCATGTCTTGGCTATTGTAAATAATGCTGTAATGAACATATATCTTTATGAATAAGTGTTTTCAAATTTGGGGAGCTGGGTTTTTTTAAACAAGTATAAAAGCTACAAAAAAGGTTAAATTAGAAATTGGATACAAAGCTTCTAAGATTGTAACTAGTACCTTAGTAATGCTTAGTTACTAAGTGCTGACTCTGGCCCTTTCTGCTCACCTATTTTTTATCAAAATCTTTACTATTGATGCCTGGTTTTGTTCATTATCCTGGTAAGCTATTTGCTTACAAAAGAAGCTGAGTCATTCAACAAACCACTCACATCTAATGATAAGTACCATTTTCAGAAAGGGGTGTGTTCTTTGTGTCAACGATAATGGATCATCTTTTTGGAAAACAGCTCTTGTGATTCTTGAAATAGTTGGACTGATATTGTAACTGGACTTTCTTTTTCTCTTTCTTTTTAAAGATTTTGCTTATTTTTTTCTGTAACTCAGCGTGGCTTTCATAAAAGAGGCACAATTCTGTGACTTTATTCATGTTACATTAGGTTCTTTCTTCTAGTTTCTTAACCCCAAGTGCTCAGCAAACTTTAGAAGGTATTATGTGATGTCCTCTTCCCACAATATATTTTTAAAACCGCTTGCTGCCCCGGCTTAGTGGGTTGAACATCGTCAGCTGCGCCAAAATGTTGCCAGTTCAGTCACCAGGCCTGTTGCATACAAGAAGCAACTGATCAATGTTTCTCTTTCTTTCTTTCTCTGCCCCGCCCCCTTACCCACACCACTCCTCTCTAAAATCAATAAGCATGTCCTCAGGTGAGGATTTTAAAAAACTAAAAATGAACTTTAAAAAATAAAGTTACTTGCTTATTTGATATATGACTTGGAGAGGAATTAAACAATAGTGTGTGAAGGATAGTTTAGGTTACTGTATGGTTCTTCTAGTAGGAAGAATTTTTAGGTTGAACTGTTTAAAACCCTTTGAAAACTGAAATAATTTATTTATTTCTTGCAAATAATCAAACCAAAAGGGAGTGCACAGAAGACCCACATGCATAATGTATTTAAAATGTAGTTTTCTGGGCATTACTCCCAGTAATTCTGATTCAGAAGTTTAGGGTTGGGCAGACTTTTAACTTTATTAAGTACCCTAAGTAGGCTGACATAGGGCATGTGAATTTTAATAAGTACCCCAAATGGCAGCTGTGGGAAACCACATTTGAGAAACATTGCTGACTTTCTGAAGGAACATTAACTTTGTTTCAGAAAATATTAAACATGTCTAAAAGCAGAGAGATGGTAAAATGAGCTCCCATGCCCTCATTGCCCCACCTCAGCAGCCGTCAACATAGTTTCTACCTTACCCCTGCACCCAGATTATTTTGAGGCAGATTCTAAATATCATACCATCTATAAATATTTTAGTGTTTATATAAACAGTTGGCATTCTTCTTATAAGAAACCATAGTAGCATCAGCACACCTAAAAATAATTAAAAATAATTTCTTAATATCATCAAATATATAGTCAGTGTTTATGTTTTCCTGATTGTTTCAAAATAAATTTTTGTTACAATATGTTGTAGGATTTTTTTATGGTTTACTTGACTCAGGATACAAATAAAATCTATTTATGTATCTTAAGCCTCGTTTAAGCTATTGGTTCCATCTTCCTCTTTTTTGTGTTACATTTTTTTCTGTTGAAGAAGCCAGGCCATCTGCCCAGTAGAGTTTCCCACCATCTGGATTTGGATGACTCCACACCCATGGCACTGTGAAACACGTTCCTCTGTCTTCTGCATTTCCTAGAAATGGCAAGGAAGTTCTGCAGGCTTATTTACTTTGCTGTGCCTGACAGCCTCATAGTTGTTATTGTGTCATGTATACCCATGAGGAAGAAGTTTCTCCTTTTGCAATGAGATTTTTGTCTAAATTCATAAACGTATTGTGGATTGCAAAATGGTGGCGGTCTAATTCTATTCTTTGTTCACTTATTAGCAGGAGTCGTTCATGAAGAGAAACTTCCCCTCATCTACTATTTGTTTACTCAGTGCTTCAGGTTTTACACAAAAGAAAGAATAAATACTTTATTCACCAGTTTTCAAAATAAATTTTCTTCTTAATGTCCTCCCAGGTCATCACCATTTCTTAAAAGCATTACTGTGAACTCATGGATATAAATATATCTGGTGTGTTTCAATCAGTATAGGTATCACCCACAGTGATGCTCAAATGGCCTTCTCTTTGGCTGTTGATGGGATCCTACTCAGCTGGCCACTGAGTCCTTTTGGTACAAAACTAGTTGTCTTTGATAGTTGCCTTGCTTTCTAATATAATAGTATGTTCCAGGCTTATCTTGGACATTTCCTGCCTCAGACCTGGCAACAGCTTTTTCCCCCCAAGAAAACCTGGTTCCTTTTAGTGAGAAACAGTATTTGGAGACCACAGGGGTATTTGTGCTCCAGTGGTACTCATTACAACTGGGTTTGTCCTTGTTTCTCAGCCTTGTCCGTTGGTGCAACCAGAGCTAAGATATCTCTTTCATATATACGGCATGTGTGCATTTTTTAAAAGTAAAACACACCACGAGTTTATACTGTTGTACCACCACTAAGCTCTTCTTAACTTCAGTGCTACACTCCTCTCAAGCTGAAAATTGCAGTTCTCAATCACACCAACACAATTTACTCATTTGCTTCACCCCGTACTGCACTCACCATAACTTCTGCATTAAAGTGCTAGTGATACCCCAACAATATACTTACTGAAAACTTAGCTTGTGCTTTGTTTTGTTTTTCAGTCCATTGGACTAGGGATACACAGTACATTATGATGTGTTAGGATCACTTGGAATAGTTGTTTTTTGTATGTTTATGTCAATAACTGGATATACATTTATGTTTATATATTTTATTTGAAATTTTTAAAGGTTATTAGACACTATCTTTGTTCAATAAATATATAATAACATTTAAATGGTCCTAAACTCAAACCTCTATAAAACAAGATGAAGTCTTTGAAGTCTTTCTTTTACCCCTTCTATCCTTTAGTCTGTTTTCTGCTTTTTTTATACATATCCTTTGTTTTTCTATATGAGCAATTATATTATTTAGGTAGGTTTTTTATATTTTTGCTGTAATGAATATATTTATATTAATTCTCTAATATAATACCCTTAATGTCCCTCTTTTTCTAGCTCTTCTCTGTTGGTTCCCTATTATGAGCAATATCGAAACTCCCAGTAACCCCTTCTTTCCTCTTCCCTCCTTTCCCATTATTTGATTTATATCAGTGAGCTTATTTTCTTTTGTTTCATATTTTCCTGTTTTTTAAATCATCATCGTGTATCTACATTGTCAAAATATATATCCAAAATACATAGTGCTGTCCCCCTTACAATCATTTCTGAGTAACAGATGTACAGCTGATTATGTGTTTAATGCTCACCCAGCCCTTACATCAGTGCCTCTCTGGTCAGTCTGGCTACCTGAATTTTCTCCCACATAGGTTACTAAGGAGCAGCTTGGAGGAATAATATGTATTCCCTGGGTCGTTGCATATTTATAACAGATTGTTATTGACTTGAACGTAATTTTGGCTGGACATAAAATTCTCAGCTTGGTTGCCTTTCCTAAGTGTTACTCTTTTGACTTCGAGCACAAAGCCTGGCTTTTGAAAACTCTGATGGCTCTAATTTTCTATCTTTTGCAAGTGACTGGGTCTTTTTGCCTGAATTTCCAAAGGATTTTATTTTATTTTTTGTCTTTTTTCTAGGTCAGATTTTCCAGGTACATGATGTCCTTTAAATATATAGTTTCAAATTTCTACTTCTGTCTGGAAGTGCTTGAGAAGCGATTTGAAGTATTTGTCCTTTCATCGCTTTGTTTTCTTTTTGAAGACTTTTATTGTGATGTCTTGTTTGACTTTCTTTGCCTATCTTCTCACTCAGAGGCTTTCTCTTGAATTCTTTCTTTCTTAATTTCTTTTTGATGTTTAAAACTTTCTTTCTTCCCATTTTCTAATACTATTCAGGCATTCTCTCGTGTGTATTATTTCTTGCATTCCTTGTTTAATTTTCATTTCTAAATTTTCTTTGACTTAAAATTTCTTTCTTAGCTGTTTCCTCTCTATCTAAAATACTTTTCTCCGGTCACTCTGTTTCTGAGTTTTTCAATTAGACTTGTGTTTCTTTGTGTCTTATTTTCTCAATTTTCTTTAACTCTTTTGAAGTATTAGTTTTTACCTGTTTTATGGGCGTGTCTTTGTTGTAAGAATGTTGTTCTCATCTTTATTCCATTCTTTAAAAAACAGTAACTCCACATTGGGTTTGATGACAATCCCATTTTGTTACTCGTTTTTAAGTGAAATGAATTTTTTCGTATTTTTAGGGGAAAGTTTAGAAAAATTCCTAAGCTCTAGAACTCCTTCTTCTGTTGTTTCCATGAAATGACAAAATAAGGTCCCTACTTTCTTGGCTTTGTCTCCTCTGCTTCTTTTTTTGTCGGCCCCTTCCCTTCTCTTTTATTTTGTTATTATCGTCATGCTCAAGATAGATTGTACTCTCAAAAGTTTCTCCTCAGGGTAGTTCAATTGTGGAAGGAAGCTTTGTTTTATTGGCGTTGAGGGTTTATGGACTCTCTGTATCACCTAGTGTTTGCTGTGAACCCTTTCCCTTACCCTACAGATTGAATTTTGCGGGACTCCTGGCCAGTTAATGCTGCTGTACTCAAAATAGCTCATCAACCCGCTTACCTTCCAGTGAGGACCTTTGGAGATTTGGGCGCTCCTTGTCATAAAACCTCAGGTATCCTTTGCCTTTCCTCCTACTTTCTCCTGCACAGGTATTGCTTCTACCTGGCTGTATAGCTATAGACGGCTTTTTGGCCACACCTGTAATAGTTTCAGTTTCTTGGGCTACATGGCCACCTAATATTGTTTTGGCATTGTCCATGGATTATAGGTTTTGTGATCTTAATTTCTCTGTGTTTGTTGTTGTCCTCGTTTTTGTGGAGGGGGATGGTGAAGGAGGATAGGGATTCTGGGAGATTAAAAACTATGCTGCCTTTGACATTGTCCATCATCCTCCCTGAATCCCCACTCTGACTTTTTCATAGTGTTAGTTGTTCAAGAGAAGATGTTTTTGCTAGATGACATCCTTCTGGATTCAAGCTAAAAGTACTCCCAATATGAAAAGGTTGGTTTTGTTTATATATTTGTTGAATAGTTAATTGTTTAATAAGGAAAACTATACTAACATGTATGTAGGAAATGAAATTGGTAACATGTATCATTTGTAAATTAACATTCTATAAAGTCAGTAGCTCCTTATGCATCAAAAGATACAATGTATATCAAGTTTAGGGTGGGTTAGAACTGTGGGCATTGGTGGGAGCTCTGAAGCTGAACCCCCATCCCTGGGGTCTTTCTGATACGCATTCTGATGACCTGGACAAGTCAGCCTGTCCCCTCACTCTGCCCCTCACACAGGAAGTCTCCAGTTCTAAGAATCGGCTTGTTATAACTTTTGAAACATAGTTGCCAAATTGCCATTAACAGAAAAGGAAAAATATTTTTCTTCTTGGCTTTTAATAGCTTGATAGTAATGCATAAAAGGAACTGTATGCTTATTCTAGTTTATCCTTTTCAAATTCTTCAGGGCCCTTTATGGCATGGAAGACAGGGTCAGAAAACATGCTTATAGTATGTTACATTTGGCACCTTTTCACAAAGGGTCCTCTTTCCTTTAGTGTTTAAATTTAAATCCACTGAGATTCTGAGAAATACAGTAATAAAAGGGAAACTGGAGTTTCCTCTCTTTGGAAGCTTTCCTTGTTAAATTCTGTTAATGATTCTGTGAGACTTTATTCCCACCTTACATAAGAGATTCCAGAATAGCAAGTTGCATTGCTTCTTCCTTCCTCTCTCAGAGCCATTTCTTCACTCAACATTGACTTAGGGCCTCCCACATACCAGGCTAAAGGGGTTTTATGCACAACTACCATCCTCTTTTCTTCATTCTATTATTTTAAGAGGTCCTTGGTAATCTGCTTACATAAGTGCTGTTATTAAATTTCAGTCAATTCCATAAATATTTTTCTGACATCCTCCTTGCTGGGTTTTTAAGTCTAAATCACTCTTGGATAAAATGGTCAATATAAACAGTAAGTAGAGTAGTCATATGATAATATACGAGCAGGCTCTGAGTATGAGAATCTGCAGAGGAAAAAGATCCTAATATTCTGATGCATAAAGATGAGTAGGCTTCTCATTTCTAACTGAAATTGACCTGCAGAGGAGATAGTTTGAACATTGCCTGTACCTTCCCCTTTACAGCTATGAAACCTGACCCAGCAGCTGGTACTCTCTCCGTTCGGTATCAACACCCCCGTAATGTGTCACACCTATAGTATTTCACATAGGAAAAACCAAATAAACAGGAAATTTTTATTTCTGCTAAAGGCCTTTCAGCATCATCCATGGTTTCTCTCTTTGCTCTGCAGATGGGTTTCAGGTCCTCTAAGCATGACCTCTAAGGAGCCTTGGCCGCAGATGCTGCCTCTCCCAGTGGCATGCTGCTGCTTCTTGAGCACGTTTAGTAGCAGGGCCCAAATTAGCGTGGACCCCTCCCCTGACAAGGGTCTGTGGTGAATGCATTCCCAAGTGCACGAGCTCCTCGTACACTCTCTGCCACCTAGCTTTCATGGTTATGGGCAAGTCCTACTCCATTCTGAGCCAACTTATCTATTTAAGGAATGAATAGAAATCATATCTACATATGTGCTGGAGCAAAAGGGAATGCTGAGACTTTATAAGTTAATTAAATTGTAATAAGAACAGGAAGAAGTCCAAGAAGTTTGGATTATCTGTTTCCTTTTAGAAAGTAGTACAACAAAATGATTCAGGGAGTCTCATAGTTCTGTAGGGATTTAGCAGAAGAATAGTGAATAGGTTATCAGTCGTCCCTTCGATTTCCAGCCGTCTCTGGCCTTCTGCTTCCTGTGGCCCAGCTGACTTGCCGTCTGCTCAACTACTTAGTGCACAACACATACCAAGAGCTTAAGTATCACGCGGAGAAGACTGAAGTCTGCTGTGCACATTTGCCACGCAGCCCGTCATGTGTGCACAAATGTAACATTGGGATCTGCTATTTGATGTAATTTGGCCACAGCCAAACAGGCTTCCATGGTGGTGACATCAATTGGCACTCCCAGGAGCAGCCAGTACACTGATTAACAGGCGGAACAATTAGAGTGGAATATACTAGCATATGGTTTCTAAACCTTACACAGCACCAGAGCTCCGTCCTCAGAGCTCTTTTGATCTCTTAAAACTATCTCAAGGCTGACTGACCGCATCTCCAGTCCCAGCCTCTCCTCTGAATGTCAGGCCGGGAGATCCCACTGCCTCTTAATTGTCTCTACTTGGTTGAACATTTTTTCTTTTCTTTTCTTTTTTTTTTTAAGTTTTCAACTATATTTTTATTTTACGAAGAGTCACATTTTGCTTAAACACCAAGAGGTATTTTTTCAAGATGTGAACAAAAGAAACTAAAGAGACAGTGAAGGAAGACCAGGAGGCTCAGAAGTATCTTACAATTTCTTCTTAAAATAGTATTAAAAATTATGAGCAATATACCTATCCATACATATAAAAATGCTAGAATAGTGGAAAGAGCTAAGTTCAGACAATTTCCTGACTGCTAGCTTAGAGTTTCTGTTATACCTTTACCTCCCACATTCTTTTGTTTTGAACTTTTTTTCTTTTTTAGTTTATTTTTATTGTTGACATTATTCCAAATGTCCTCACCCCTCTCTTTTGCCCACCTCCCCTGCCCTGCCACCCTCCTTCCCTTTGGCCGTCACCATGCTGATGTCTGTGTCTGTGGGTCATGCACACATGTTCTTTGGCCGAAACCTTCACCTTCTTTCATCCAGTCCCCTCTTCCCTCCCCCCAGCCCTCTGACAGCTGTCATTCTGCCCCATGTGTTCATGCCTGTTTCTGTTTTGTTTGTCAATTCATTTTGTTCATTAGATTCCACATATAAGTGAGATCATATGGTATTTGTCTTTCTCTGCCTGGCTTATTTCACTGAGCATAATAATCTCCAGGTCCATCCATGCTGTCACAAAAGTTGAAACCTTGATCTTCCCCCAGCCTACCCCTCCCACTCACTTCCCCATCTCCAGAAGTGGCAGCTCCTTCTGTACTCAGGCCCAAAGCTTCAATGTTGTCCTTGATTCTTTTTCTCTTCTACACAACCCCTCTGGGCCGTACTGCTGTCATCTCTTGCCTGGAGTGTTGCATTGGCCTCCTACCGGTCTCTCTGCTTCTGCCTTCGCTCCCAGAAAATATATCCTCAACTTGTTAAAACATAGTTCAGAGCTTGTCATTCCTCTGATCGAAACTTTCCAATGGCCTCACAGGTCATTCATAATAAGAACCACAGAACTTCTCATGGCCTAAAGGTTGCTTTGGAATCACCTCCACCTCCACCTCTGACTTCATTTCCTACTCTCTTTCCCTCACTTAGCCTCAGCACACTGGCCATCCCTCACTGCTCTTCCTCCAACATGCCAGGCAGGATTCCACCTCCAGACCTTTTGTACATTCAGTTCCTTCAACCTAAAATGCTCTTCCCTAACTCACCACATTGCCTTCTTTTTCACTTTCTTGAGGCTTTTGCTCAAATATCACTGTCTCTGTCAGGCCTTTCTTCACAAACTTAAAAATTATATTCTAGACCATTGCTCTAGCCTCCTTTTCTGCTTTATATTTCTCCTTAGCATTTATCCCCATCTAATAGAAAATATTTCATTGTAAACTTTCTGTTGATTTCCATGAGGACAATTATTTTTTGTTGTTGATTATTCTGTCCCAGAGCCTAGTACAGTGCCTGACAGAACGATACACAGGAAATAGCAATTTAATTAATTGGTTGAGAGTATGAATAGTAATAAAAGGCTAGCATTTATTGAGCAGCTACTATGTGTCAGGCACTGTGTTCAGTGGCTTGAAGTTATTTTGGTGTCCCAATAACACAATAGGTAGGCATTATTACTCTCCTTTTACAAGAGAAAATTGAGCCCTCAACAAATTGCATAACGTGCTTTAGGTCTCAGAACTAAGTGTGCAAAAAGCCAGGCTGTGAGCCCTGACCAGCTGTTTCAGAGCCTGTGTCCTCAACATCTATCTCCACCGCCTCTATTAGGAGAGAGCCCCAGATGTGCCTCAGCTGGCTCCAGCCTGGCCTTTGCCCCCTGCAGTCCACACTCCTGTCTCCTGTTGAGGTCATCTGTGATTCCCATGGGGGATCTTTTACGTGTGTCTTAATAATAGCTATCATCCTAGTTGATTTCAGAACAGCTATGCTGGTGCTGCTCACTCCCTCCCTTCTAAAATTCCTCCTTCCCTTGGCTTCTTCAACACCACCCTCTTCTGATTTCCATCCTGCCTTTCCACACCTCTAAATGATGGTGCTCCTCATGGCTTAGTCCTTGGTCTGCTCTTCTTCTTAAATCATGTTTTATTCCCTAGATGATCTCATTCCAAGTCACAGCTTCTTGATAGACGCAGGCTTCTACATCTGGATCATCAAGCCAGATTTCTCCAGAGCCTTGGACCTGTCTATGCAGCTGCCTCCTTAGCAGCTCCAATTGGAGATCACAAAGGCACCTTAACTCAACATGGTCAAAGCCAAAGTTATAACACTCTGAATCCCACCAAATCTCATCTTCCTCCAGTGTTCTCCATCTCAACCGTCAGCCCCATCTGGCTTTCAAAAAGTTTTCCTTGAAGTATTTCTCTCTTTTCTGCCTCTACATCTGTCACCAAGTCCTACTGACTTTCTCTCTCTCTCTCTCTCTCTCTCTCTCTCTCTCTCTCTCTTTCTCTCTCTCATTTTATTTTTTGGAGAGAGGGAGGGGGAGAGAGAGAGAGTAAGAGAGTAAGCAACATCGGTTTGTTGTTCCACTTATTTATGCATTCATTGGTTGATTCTTGTATGTGCCCTGACCAGGGATTGAACCTGCAACCTTGATATATCAGGACAATGTTCTGACCACCTGAGCTACCCAGCCAGGACGCTCCTAAATATATTTTGAATCTACCCACTTCTCTCCTTCTGTACTGCCACCATTCTAGTCTCTTCCTCGGGGCCCCAACTTCCCTGGCCTTCTTACAACACTTTCAACTCTTTCCCAACAACCTGAACTTTTCTTGGAGTGCTTTGTTCACACATAAACTTATGTATTTGTGTGACTATGTCATAATGTCTTTTCTCCCCGTAGAATGTAAGCTCTCTGAGAGTAGAGACCATGCCACTTTTCATTCAGTCTTTACAAAGTGCCTGGCATCCAGGAGACACTCCATAAGTATTTGATTTGTTGAGTGAAAAAATAAGTGTGATGTATCAGATGATGGGGCTGAGATCAAGGGAAAGTCAAGAATATTCAAAAGCAGACAGGAAACTGTGTTTAGTATAGCACCATAATGAATAAGTGGTTATTGCTAATATAGGCAACGCACGAGGAATGTATGAGGGTATCAAGAAGGCAACAGGCCCAATCCCCTCCAAGATCGCCACCCTTAAGTCCAAGACAGGTGAGGTCATCACTGACCAGGAACAGCAAATGCGGCGGTGGACCGAGCACTACCTCGAGCTGTACGCAACGAAGAACACCGTAACAGACACTGCTCTTAACGCCATCCCAGACCTACCAGTCATGGAGGAGCTAGACACCCCACCTACTGCGGCAGAGCTCAGCAAAGCCATCGACCGCCTCGCTTGCGGGAAAGCACCAGGAAGCGACGGAATCCCTCCAGAAATCCTAAAGAGCGGGAAACCAGTCCTGCTACAGCCGCTCCACCATCTACTCTGTCGCTGCTGGAAGGAGGGTTACATCCCCCAGGATATGAGAGATGCCAACATTATCACCATGTACAAGAACAAAGGAGACCGCAGCGACTGCAACAACTACCGGGGCATCTCTCTCCTCAGCGTCGTCGGCAAAGTATTCGCCCGGGTCGCTCTTGCCCGCCTGCAGACCCTTGCTTCCCGCGTCTACCCAGAGTCCCAGTGTGGCTTCAGAGCTGGCCGTTCAACAGTGGACATGATCTTCTCCCTACGCCAGCTGCAGGAGAAGTGTCACGAGCAGCATAAACCACTCTACCTCTCCTTTATCGACCTCACGAAGGCGTTTGATCTGGTCAGTCGAAGCGGACTCTTCAGCTTGCTACGGAAGATTGGCTGTCCACCACATCTGCTTGCTGTGGTCATGTCCTTTCACGACAACATGCATAGCACGGTGTCCTACAACGGCGCAACCTCTGAGGCCTTCCCAGTCAGCAGCGGAGTAAAGCAGGGCTGCGTCCTCGCGCCTACGCTGTTCGGAATCTTCTTCTCCATGCTCCTCCAATACGCCTTTAAGGACTGCAGCGAGGGTGTCTTCATTCACACCAGATCCGATGGCAAGCTCTACAACCTGGCCCGTCTACGAGCCAAGACCAAAGTCAAAGAGGTGCTCATCCGTGAGATGCTCTTCGCCGATGACGCAGCCTTGACATCACACTCCGAAGAGGGACTCCAGCAGCTAGTCACTTGCCTTTCCCACGCATGCAAGGAGTTCGGACTAGCCATCAGCCTGATGAAGACGAACGTTATGGCTCAAGGCACGGGGACTCCCCCATGCATCACCATCGACGGATACACCCTGGAGGTTGTCAACGACTTCACTTACCTCGGGTCCACCATCTCGAGCTCTCTGTCAGTTGACTTGGAGGTCAACCGGAGAATCGCCAGGGCAGCCACAGTTATGGCCAAACTGAACCGGCGAGCGTGGAACAATTCCAGCCTCACTGAGAAAACCAGACTGCGCATCTACCAAGCCTGCGTACTCAGCACTCTCCTCTATGGAAGCGAGACGTGGACCACCTACGCAAGGCACGAAAGGAAACTCAACAGCTTCCACATGAGGTGCCTGCGACGCGTCCTGCATGTCGCCTGGCAGGATAAGGTTCCCAACACCAAGGTGCTGAAGCGAGCCAACATGAGCAGTTTGCATGCAGTTCTTAGTGAGAGACGCCTCAGGTGGCTCGGCCATGTCAAAAGAATGGATGCAGGCCGTATCCCCAAAGACCTCCTCTACGGCGAGCTAGCAGAAGGCAAGAGGATGACAGGGCGCCCAAAACTGTGGTTCAAAGACATCTGCAAAAAGGACATGACACAATGCTCCATCAATCTCAACACGTGGGAAGTTCAAGCAGACGACCGCCTAGCCTGGAGGCTCGCGGTCAGGCAAGGTACGTCACGCGCAGAGGCTGCGCGCAACGAGGAGGCAGTCCAGAAAAGATCGAGGCGGAAGCAGCGTCAACAGCAGCAACAACGGCCATCTGCCTTCACCTGTAACAAGTGCGGCAGGGATTGTCACTCCCGAGTCGGACTGCACAGCCATTCTCGGCGGTGCAGATAGACTCTCAAGAAGCTACGCCATCGTCTCTTGAGACGGACGGCTGCCGACGACGACGACGCTAATACTTAGTCATCAAAGAAAGGTTAAAATTTGTTTATTGTTCTCTGTTTTTAAAGTCAGGTACATAGATATAGAACTATGAAGGAAACATCTTAGAGAAATTTTTGTCACTAAGTGAAGTTTTAGGTGAAGAGAGATTAATTTATGAGAGTACCTCGAGATTTCCCAACAATGCGAATAAATATTTACATCCAGCTGTGAGGACGAATGGCACATTTTCAATTATCCATGCCAATGGAGGCAGAGGGAGCTCTGATCGTTGAAATTACAGTGTGTAAAGAAAGCTATTCATTGATTTGCATGCCATCTCCTTACCCCGGATCATGGGGGAATTGCCAAGGAGGCTAAAAATGGGCAACAGGAAAAGGGAGAAACAGTAAGGACCTTGGATAACCCTCAGCCCGATAATTAAGATTTAACTTGGGTCTGTTTTGATGTGTGCACATGTTTCTGTACGTAAAAAAGGATGAACCCACAAATATTATAAATGCCAATTTTTGAAGGCTTTCGGAAAAGGCAGCCCATAGCATATGGCACCAAATTAATTGGGGGTTTCACTTGTCTCCCTCCGAGCTGGGCACACTGAAGCGTGAGGTAATGGTTTGGCGCCCATGCTCACAGTGCTTTTGGTAAGCTTCTCAGTTTCATAAAACTTCTCCGAGGTTAGAGGATGTGTGGTGACAGGCACTTAGCAGATGAGGAAATGGAGGTACAGAGTCGATTAGTGGCTTGGAAATCACTTGTCAATAGAGCTGTCAAGCCCAGGTCAGCAGACTGTGGCTCTGGCATCTTCGTTTCTGCCTTTATTCGTAGTGCTTTTCTTACTGTCGTTCTCTTTGGTGTCACTTTCATGCAGCCGGTTTCATCCTGCTGCCTGCCCATCACAGTTCGACAGAAGGAGAAATTTGAGACAGGAGAGATTATGCTTGACAGTAAGGAGCCGTACAGATGAATTCCATCAAGACAGAAACGTGCCTGCGGCCTCAATGGTATAAAGCTTCCCAGTGACATTTTACCGCGGCTCCACCTGGGTTCCATGTTGTGAGATGCTTAACCTGGAAGGACATCTCTTTGTTTGAAGTGGCAGGTTGCTCTTATTTGCTCTCCCGATGTCTCCTAACAGCATTTGGTTTTTCTTTTCTTTTGAAGCCAAGTATAAAATTTAATTTAATATTGATCAGCTGTTTCTCCTGCAGTCCATGTGAAATTTGGAGCATCAGCTAATTGTGTTACAGTTGGCGGCAAAGGAGTATTCCAAAGGTGTGGATCACAGTTATTTCTTGGCAGAGAGAGCTGTTGCCTTCATGAGTAATAGCAGTGGGTTCTGTACTCAGCTGCCACATGAAATGCTAAAGATTCCGCACTTTATTCCATGCAGTGTGTCTGTAAGATAGTGCCTCCTGTTCAGGTGATTACTTTTTAAATATTTCTAGACATTGTCAAGGTTTCTCCAATCTTGCCTTTTTCACTCCATTTCTAAATCTGTAGCCAAGCTGTATTGACTCCGTCTTTCCCTTGGATCCTTCAGCTGCGAAGAGAGGGGGGGTCTGCTGCATGGGCAACAGCAGACCCTCCATATCACCCTGCCCAGGCTCTGTAGCTTCAGCTTCACTGGAGAGGACACTCCAGCGACATCGCAAGATGTCGATTCAACACGGGAGGATACAGATACCGTGTCACTCCCGAGTCGGACTGCACAGCCATTCTTGGCGGTGCAGATAGACTCTTAAGGAGCTACACCATCGTCTCTCGAGACGGACGGCTGCCGACGACGACGATGTACAAAGGAAAATAATTTGATTCAAAGCCCATCACAGATTTGTTGTATTGGTGCCACAGGTAGGTTAATTGCTGAACAACGAAAGGCCTTCTTCACACTTCAGAGCAGAATATTATTGCTGTATATTACTCTGATCTGAGAGGTGGGGACTGAGCTCTATAGTGCCTCAGAAAATATCAAAAGAGTTTTAAAACATTAGTTTTGAGAGATTGGAATGCATAGAAACTCAGAATGTTTGAATGTCAGCCCAGACGTTGGCAGACTTCCATTCAGATTTCGTTGTGAGTAAAATGTGTACTCAGTGACTAGGTTCAAGCTCTCTGTAGTTAATAAGCAAATCTCTCTTCTTTTTCTAGATTGTTGCAAAAAAGAAAAAAAAAAAAAAGTAAAGCAAATTTTGTGGTGGTGCCTATGCGTGCACAGACATGCATGAAGCCTCTGCATCTTCCAAGCTTGGAAAGCACATTTTAGCAGCACAAGTGTTTCTGCACATTATCTACATCAGAACCTCTTTTTTCTCTTCCTCTCATGCTTTTTAATTATATAGTTTAATGTTTTACCTATTAAATCTGTTTGGTCTTCGAGCAGTAAACATCACACACAGTTAATAAGCTTTAGGAAAGAAAAGGAAATTGACATTTAGTGTAGAGGTTCTACAAAACCAGTGAAAAACTATGCAAATGAACTAGAGAACAGACAGATTTGCATATCCTTATTGGTTTTGATGATATTCTCAGCATGAGCCTGGCAGACTTGCCTTTTTACCTCTTGGGATGATGCATGTACTAGTGGTAGAGCCCTGCAGGGTCAATTTAACAAGTGTAACATTGTGATTTTTCCATGCGGTTTCTCAGAACCACTAAGCAAAATGCAGCAATAAATAGTGACAGGGAAAATCGATTTTTGAAGTAAATACTTTTGGAACTCAGGGGTAGGGAGGGACATTCTATAAGTCTCTAATGCTACCAGGGTAGGCCGAGCCATTTAGAGCATGTGTGCCACTGGCATTTCAGAATAAAAGGATCCCACCAATTCTGCCACTGTCTTGATAACCCCCGTGCCCACCACCTAAACTCCCTGAGGGCCTGGACAGATGTTGCTAGTCTCCTTTGGCTGCATCAAGGTATCTCTTTCATCAGAAAGCAAGCTAAGGAAGCTGCTTTTGCCACCATCCTGTCCGAATAATAAATAGTAGCAGACTGGCCAAGTTGTATATTTGTTTAATTAATAGTATATATTGCCAGACATTGATACATGGAAGCATAATTGCATAATGTCTAAGAAGGATTTTGATATTGTCAAGACCTGGATTTGAACTCAGCTCTGGAATCCCTCCCTACCTTGGTTTCTCATCCGTAAATGAGCACAGTTAAGTGGTTGTGACGGTTAAATTAGAGAGAGAACGCAAATTGTTATCAAACTACCTGGCTTACGGTAAGAACCCAATAGATGGTGTCATTATTTTGAAATGCTTTCAAAACTGTAATCCAGTTATACTTTTGTAAAATACAATTTTTAAAAAACCAGGTAGCTTTCTTGAGAAGAAAAAGGAAATGAAATTTACCCCTGAAATGTACTTTGAGAATTTTAGGCCTCTTCCAAATTGTTATAAAACACCTCTGAAATAAATTTGCCCATTTCTGCCCACACCAATCCTAAAACATTCCAGGAATAAAATCTGCACTTGGGTTTAAAAATAAAACGGGTAGAACAAACTGAATTAGAAGTCCTTGGCAGACACCCCCCTCCCCAGTAGAGTGTTCTCTCAATTGGTGGTATCATAATAAAAGAGAAGATGTATATTTTTAATATGCTCTTGCTCCTCAATCCCTCTGCCAGCTGCATTTCTCTATTGTAAAAACCCAGTATGCTTGGGTTTTATCTCACCCCTTGTCTGATATCTGCATCCCTCCTTCCACCTCCCCGAAAATAAACCACATGCTCACAGACCCTTCTTCCCAAGAAAGCATAGAGCAGAGTTGTCCTCTGATAATGTATGTGCACACGCTGGCCTGTGCAGAGAGAAGGTCACAGAAACATGAGAAGACTGCTGTTTTCAGTTGTAAAGACTGCCAAGCAAGGGTAAAAAAAAAAAGAGAAGAAAAGAAAAACCTCAAATTTGTTCACATCTCTCCCACCTCTTTTTCTCCTGTAAATATTCAAACCCTCTTTAGGGAGGTTTTTGATAATGTGTTATTCCAGCAAATGCCATGAACCCTGGATGTACAGAGCAGTCTCAGGTCCCTTAGGAGTGACTCAGGAAAAAGTTAGATGAAATGGAGCTGGCAGGATGTGGTAGAGAATCTTGTTACTACACACACACACACACACACACACACACACCAGCCACCTCCACCCTGATCACCACACACACACACACACACACACACACACACACCAGCCACCTCCACCCTGATCACCACACACACACACACACACACACACACACACCAGCCACCTCCACCCTGATCACCACACACACACACACACACACACACACACCAGCCACCTCCACCCTGATCACCACACACACACACACACACACACACACACACACCAGCCACCTCCACCCTGATCACCACACACACACACACACACACACACACCAGCCACCTCCACCCTGATCACCACACACACACACACACACACACCAGCCACCTCCACCCTGATCACCACCATAGAAATTACGCAAAAACTACACCGTCTCCTCTCCCTTACACAGGCAGTTGTGACTTTCCCTAAAATGGAAGGGGGAAAAGCTTTCTTTGGCTGAGCCATATGCAAAAAATTATGGAACATCTGTGGAAGTAACAACATACAACAAGACAAGTTGCTGGTGGTAAAAGGCAAAACCCTTGTTTCAAAAACATATCTTGAGTGAGTGTGTATACAGAACCTTGCTTTGTGCTAATTGTGCACAGTGTCAGCACTGTGGACCGCAGGCCGGTCTGTAATAATCCCTGGTTACAGTCGGGTGTCTCTTTCCTTTTTCTTTTCTTTTTTGTTCTGTGCTTCCCCTTCCTCCCTTCCTTCCTTCCTTCCTCCCTTCCTTCCTTCCTTCCTCCCTTCCTCCCTTCCTTCCTCCCTTCCTCCCTTCCTTCCTCCCTTCCTCCCTTCCTTCCTCCCTTCCTCCCTTCCTTTCTTCCTTCCTTCCTGTTGTTGCTGCTTATCAAACTGTATAATGTTATTTCAGTGGTTGCTGTCTGTAATTAATAGTGGACAGATGTCTCCCTTCACCCATGACTATTTATCTCCAAAGCTAGTCCTAGAAGTGAAGGGACAGATAGGGGGGTCCCAGCAACTCATCAGTGAGCTTCAGCAATTTTGTTTTTCCTTTCAACGTTTAATTCTACTCTCAGCCTCAACTCCCACCACAAAAAATAACGTCATTCCAGGCAAATTTAGTTGCTTGACTTATTCTGAAAGTGATCATGATTTAGCCTGAGTGGCAAGCCTTTCAGGCACACGTACTTTAAGATGTGCTTTGATAGAATTAACCTCCACTGGGAATCTGAAGACCTGGGTTTGGGCCCTGTTCCCACACCCTTTCGCCCTGTGACCTTGGGAAAGGAATCACGTGGTTATCCGTCCTTCAGTTATCCATTTGTTAGAGGAGGCAGTCATACCTGCTCACAGTTCTTACACAGGCCAAATGAGATTCGAACTGCAGACACACAGATCCTATTATTACAAGAGAAATTCTGATGCTGTTGTTTTTATCTAAAGGGACTGACTCTAAACTTCCCATTCTCACCTGCTGTCAGATTCCTTTGCCTGTTTTGCAGTGCCAGTGAGAAACTCCCCAGTCAGTAAAGAAAAAAATAAAAAGAACTTGAAAAAACGGAAGGGTGTCTCACTGTGGGGAAGAAGCAGAAGGGCAGAGTTTAACCTCTGGTTCTCTGGAAGAGAGACATGCCATAGCCACATGCCCACCTCTCCAAACCCCTCAGCACACAGTGGGGAGGGAGCACTGCAGTGACTGACTGGTAGCCAAGGTGACCTCTGTCAGCCTCCCCAGCCTTTCCCCCTCCACTTCCCCTCAGTAGCCTTCTTTCCAGCCAGTCCCAAATCCTGCTGCAATTTCAGTATTCCCTGGGCCCGTGTTCCCCTCATCCTGACTTCGTGCATCAAAGTCCTCCCCATATTTAAAGACCCAGCACACACCCGTCTCCTCCACAAACCCTTCTAACTACAAAGCCATCTGCCTTCTCCCTCCTTTGGGCTCCCAGATACCTTTATTATTTGTAATTCTTTGCTATTTGTAACACTGACCACAGTAGTTCTCTTTTTTGTCACTGTGTTAGCAGAAAGGGGTGGCCCAGTGCCCTGGTTAGATGTGCAGGTACTGAGTGAGCCTACCTGGGTTCAAATACCCGCCACACCCTCTACTAGGGCCGCCATACTTGGGGTAAATTCTTCATCTGCTTGTGTCTAATTTCCTCATTTGCAAACCCGGCTTAGTAATAATAGCTACCTCACAAAGTTGTTTGTTGTAAGCATTAAATGAATGTAAAGTTCTTACAACAGTGTGTAAGCACCTAAGAAATATTAAGTAGCAACTGCATACGGGTCTTGTCCATGCTTTTATTCCTCCGTACTTTACATGTAGAAAAGACCCAGTCCATGAACATTCAAGTCCATATTAGATACATTTAGCAACATAAACATCTGTTCATTGAGTCAACTTAGTAATTCAGAGTGCAGCAAGCCTCCCCTCCCACAGCCCCGTCCCTCCAGTCACTGAAAATCTGTAAGGAATCAGAGTATTTCAAAACAACTGCAGAGCCTGGTGGATACATTTTCATTCGTCTCTATGTGTCTGCTTTCTCTTTTGGGCGCAGACAGTTAGTAGAGCCCAATTATAAGGCATGTGTGTGTGTGTGGCGTTATTCTGCAGAGCTGAATGAGGGGATGGGAGTTGGATCCTGCTGGAAGGCTTCCCTCCAAGCTTGTAGGACTTGATGCCCTAAACACTGGAGGCAGTTGAGGTCATTTTAAAAATGGAAACCTTCATGTTCTCTGCTCAAGCTTTAGAAGCATTTACAACAAATTAGGTAAATGAAAGTATGAAAAATTAGAAATGAGAACCAGCTTTACTGGAACGCTTTGTAATAAATTGTGTGTGAGGGAATGTGTTTATGAGTAAGTGCGTGTGTGTGCATATGTGTGTGTGTGTGTGTGTGTGTGTGTGTGTGTTTAACCTTCATGCAAGAGGCAGGAGGGTTGTTTTTCATTTTGGAACCAGATAACTCTATATATAGCTTAACTCAGTGGTTCTGATTCCCCCTACCCCAGGGGACCTTTTGCAATGTCTGAAAACAGTATTGGTTGTCACACCTGGAGAGGTGGTACCAGCATCTAGTAGGCAGCAATCAGGGGTGCAACTTAAACATCCATCCTGCACAGGACAGCCCCCCACAGCAAAGAGTTATCCTGTACGCAGTAGCAGTGGTGCTGATGCCGAGAAACCAGGGTTCCCTCAACCTAAAAAGAGCCAGGAGACTTGCTGGTGAGGAATGTCTACCACATCTGTCCGGGAACCACGGCCCCTGTGAGGGCCATGTGGGTCTTTACCTCTGGGCCTAAATAGACCATGTGCTTTCACAAAAATTCCTCCTGCTCTCCCTCCCCAATAAATTCAGTTTATGAAGATAGACTTTACAGGGAGAGCAGGACTGGTGGTGGGAATGTAGAGGGGCTTCTTTTGACTTTGTCCTTCACTGGCAGATTGTTTCTGGTAGCTTAATCTCAACCCTGCCTTTTTGTCATTTTTTTACTTCCAGTTTCTTAATTTTATAGTTCCACGAGATAGGATACATGTAGGAGGCAGAGAGGGTTCAAGCAGGAAGAGGATGCTGGGTGGAGAGAGAGGGAAGCAAGAAAGAAAAAAGGAGAGCAAGAAAGAGTGGGTGGGGTGGTACAAGTGGAGATTCTCTTGGTTTAATGGCCCTGGCATTTTCAGCTAGAGGTTTTGCTGCCCATGTTTCTCCATCTTGTGGCGCTCATGTGCGCGCACACATACACAGGCCCACCACCACATGCAGGCCAGGTGGTTCCTGCTTACATACATGGCTTGGCGCTTTTACTCTTTGGCTAATTCCATTTCACACATGAACAGAACAGCCTCCTCCCAGAGAGTTGCCATCCATCTGCTTGCAGAAAGGCTGTCTGTTTCCCTCTGAAAACGGGTCCAGTCAACATTTTACTTTGGCCAGGGTGGCTTACCAGCAGCTCCTGCATAAGGTCTGTCATTGCCTGTCCTCGTCCTCATTTGCCTGGCTGGCCTCGCCCTCTGTCCCCTCGGTGTGCCTCTGCCTGAGCCCCGCCTTCCCCCACCCTCAGCCCTCTCCTTTTCTGTGAATAGGCCCTGTCAGAATGAATGACAGAATCTACTTCCCTCTCCCCAAAGGGCTCTTTGCTCATAACTTTGAAGCAGTGTTGCCTTCCGTCCTGACAAGGTCTGCAGAGTCACCCCCGGACCCCACCCCCACGCCCAGACGAGCCAGCGGGAACAGTCGGTGCGTGCCTTGCCTCGCACGCCCTCTACGCTGTGCCGCTGTGGCAGTGCTGTGGGCAAATATGCCACCGAGTCTTTACTTGTGATCCGCTCCAGCCTGTCTTTTCCCATCTGCTTGCGGCAGACAGTGGTTAGTATCAGTCTGTAGCATCTTGAGGCTAGCTTTGAAGTCTGACTCTGATCTCATCGTGCTGATATGGTGCACACTTCCTCTTGGCTCTGAAACACAGAGGGGCAGACAGCTTATGGGAGGTGGCGCAGGACTCTGATACGGCAGCCCTGCTTGTCCCTGAGTGAGGGAGCACGCGCTGGGCATGGAGGGACCGAGGACTGCGCCACGTTTTGGCGTTCCACCACCTTTCGCTCAAATGACTTCTTGTTCCTAAATTTTGAAGGGTAACACAAGTAGAAGGAATATCGCAAGAACTGAGAAATAAATCTAATAATAAACTCTTGGTATTTACCAGACAAATGTCCATGTTGGAGCTTTAGGGACCCAGATGACAATGGGAATGTTTTACAAAAACATCTGAAATCTGCTGTTTTGAAGGAAAAAGAAAAATCTGAAGGATGATTAGGAGGAATGGAGGATCTGCAGGATCTAAGAGGTGTGAATTATGTTTTCTTACCGTTCACTACCGGGTAACCTGGACCTATAACTAGACTTTCGGTCCAGTGTAATATACTTGGAGCATTCCTAGACAGTAAGTTAAGAGGTAAACACTGTTAAAATGCTGCTCTACAAACAGACATTTTAAGCTAATACACGGGGGGCGGCGGGGAATGCAAGTACGTGGCGGGCCACTTGTGGCAAACTCGGCACAGTGAGATCAGGCATGTTCTTCTTTTTCCCAGTGTAAAGCTGGTAGATCCAGAGGGGTCGAGGAGATACTTGTTTCTGCTCTGGTCCACAGAACCCTGAGTCAAGCATTTGGGTACTTTAAAATATGGAAGAATTAAGAGATCTAGCACTCGGTAGCATTTTATAGGGAAGAGAGGCAGTAGCTAGGATATTGCTCTGCTTTGGCCTGACCGAGTTTATATGTAATGGGCACATTACACAATGGTCTGCAAGGGCACCAGGAACCACCATTTGTAGAGGCCCTGGGTGCAGAGTGCACTGGCCTGGACCCAGCACCATCCGATGGTTTCAGAAGGTCCTCACAGAGGATGCAGCAGCAGCAGTGCGGTTGCCACCAGACCAGCCGAAGCTGCTGAGTCTTCCTGAAGGTTCTGAGGAGTCCAGCCCATGAACTCCTGAAGAGAGTCATGGAGCACCCACACCCCTTTTCCTCTAGAACTATTCTTTTTTCTCCTTTTCACCTTGATTCCTAGTCAGTCAGAGATCCCAGCTGATCCTCTCTGTCAAAGCCATGTCCAGCCAGATCTTCTAGAGCCTCCCTTAAACATTCCTCCAAGCACCATTCTAAATGGGAGACGAGATAAGGACAGCATGGAGAATCTCAGTGTATTCTTCACGAAATGGCCACTTTGCTGTAGGGCCTAAGCTGATGTGCCTGTGCCTGGATCTGGATGGTTGGGCAAGTCCTGGAAGGAAGTCAACTCAATACTGATATTCAATAGCCAAGATCTGCCAGTGCAGCCTAGGTCATAGTCAGTAAGTCAGCCTTTGGCAGAGTTCCAAAGTTGACCGAAAGAAAACCTCTTCTTTACTCAGATTTTCCAGATGAACCGTGTGGATAGTTTTAGATCACTGAATGATGTGTGTGCAGACATCTCCTGCACATTTGCACACACACGTTTATATGGTTCTTTCCTGCCTTCATTTGAACATGCAGTTCTGATTTGGCTTGTAAGAGCAGTTATATTGTAGCAACGATTAATTGCAAAAGAAAGTGAATGTCAGAAACCCCGAGTTCCAGGCTGAGCTAGGCTGCCAGCTTTCTGTCTACATTAGACAGCACTGCTTAGCCTCTCCAGGCTTAATTTTATGTGGATTATCACACCTGCTCATCCAATACTATAGGATTGCCTGGAGAATCACATGATGTCAAGGATGTAGAAGTGCTTTGAGACGTTAAAAGTAGTTTTCTTTGTATAATGGGTTCTTACAAAGCTGTTTAGGCACAGTGCTTGGTCCTCAGAGTTGGTACTCTCATAAGGCTAGTCCGAACAAGCTTCATTTGTTTGAGCAGCTCAGATGCACATTCCGCTAAGAAAAATGACTCTTAAAAACATCATTATTTGTTATCATAATAGTCAGGTAGTATTGAATGGACTTGCATGTGGATGCATTACACCAGCAGCCTCCCGCTTGCTACTTTAGGATCACTATACTTTTCTGCAAACCTCTTTATTTAATTCCTATGCACTCATAAAACTTCACCTTGTCTCTTTTGCTCAGTTCTCCTCAGGATAGCCCTTGAGAGCTTGTGAACAAGGTTAGGCCCGTGCACCTTAAATTGCCCTCCTTCTCTCTAGGCCTCACTGATCAGCAGTACTGTAGGCAGCAGCAAGTAGCTGCAAATTCTCTTGTTCCCTAAGGGAGCATCTCAAAACCCACTCTATTCTAATATCACATGTTAGAAGTCTTTGAGCCCATGATATCCGAGATGGGAGCTAGCATTCATTGTGGTCAAATCACGAGAACATCATGGCCCAGCCCTGAGTTAGGACCTAGGGTGATTGGTTGATTAATGACAGGATCTAACTTCTTTAGGAGATTTTTGTATAGGAGTGACTAAAGAGGATAATTCTTCATTTATAATATTTGCATCTTCAGAATAATGAGAGGTTATAACTGATAGGTAATGAGATCTTGCTCTGTAAAAGACAGCGAAGATGGGTCGAGCTGAGGTCGTTAAAAATAGCCTGATGTAAAATGACTAGAAGAATTTCAAGGCTGTTGAGATTATACTGGAACAATAGCAGATCGGAGACAGCACTCCAATTTTTAGACATGTTGATTAACAAGTGAAATATTATTCAAAGATTGGTGCATGATTATAAGAATTCCCTTTTCCCAACTCTATTGCTAATTATCCCTTCATTAAAAGTAAATTTGAGAGTTCCCACTTCAAAATTCGTTATCTGAATCAGATCAAATGTCATATAACAGTACTATTCAATTTATTGAGCTATCATTAACATAGTTGTGTAAGTTCAAGGTGTACAGATGTTGATTTGATACCCTATGTATTGCAATATGATTTCCACCTTAGGGAAGATCTACAGAGAATTGGGGTATGTAAGGGGATTGCAAAGATGTTAAGGATACAAACTTGCAACTGTTAGATAAGTAAATCCTAGAGCTCTAATGCTCAGCATAGTGATTATAGCCAATTATACTGTATTATATATTTTTAAGTTGCTAAGTCAGCACTTTTTCTAAAAGCTTCTTACTGAAAGTAAAGTATTTTTCAGTAGTAAATTTCTAACGTTCTGGTTTCTCCCTGACTTGAAAATATAGAAGAACTAAAATTAGACCACATTGGCCCAGGTCAGAAAAATAGAGAGAACAGAAATAATACAGATCAAAAACTAAATAAATAAACCATCCACATCTCTCCATGAATAGTGGAGCCCCCTGGTTGTCCTCTGTCTGTTCCGTGTAGCATTTTCCCACCTGAGGAGGCTTTCCGGAAAGGACAGGATTTGCATCTGGGTCCTGATAACGAGAGCTAAGGAGGAGCCTGTTTTTGTGGATTCTAGGTTTGTGGCTGATGTGCTTGGCAACTGGCAGGACCTCTTGCTTTTGCTGCCCCTCCATTTGTTAGGGAGATTTCACTGTAGAGGTAGGAGTAGTATTCCCTGACACTGCATTGCCAGGGCTCCAGGGACTCAGAACCCCCTTCCCTGCTAAGTACCTCTAAGAAGGGGGGAACTTGACAGGTTAAAGAGCAAATCACTAACCACAGCCTGGCTGTCTCAGAGCTCCCTTTCATCTAAAGCAGAGGTTAGCAAGGTATCAGCAGAAGAGCCAGAGGAAGGTGGAGAAGAGGACGTGTGACCTGTGCTTCGGTATGAACATCACCCGCCACACCTCCCACACGCAGCTCCCGCTCGCTCACCTGCACTGTGCTGTGAGCCCGTGGAAGCCTCTTGGTTGGTGGAGACACTTGCTCACCGTGTCACCAAAGGGCTCAGGTGTCTGATATTTTCTGATGCAAGTGCTTTCCCCATCTCTGAAACCCCAGAGCATGTGGCCCTCTCCCAGGGTAACAGTTGGCAGCAAGCCGAGGCAGTTCTGTTCCAACTTGTGATTTAGCCATTCTTTTTCACACACAGAGGCAAAACAAACAAAAACGAAAAACAAGAAAAACCCAACCCTTATGTATTTCAGAAGATGAATATCCTATTTAAGCACTTTGCAACAGGTAGGAAATTAGAATACTTGATGAAATATATTAAATAGGCTTAAAGGTCAATCTTGGCCGAACTACATGTTTTCCCTTTTTATTTCCATAGAAAGCCATCCATTTGAGACTTGACTGTGATTGATTTTACTTTGTCATAGTCGTGGTTGTCCTGAGTACTGGAACACAGGAACGCACGCGTGCAGCCACTCCTGCACACGTGTACACACTTGCACCCCTCCCGGCACGGGGAACTGAATGTGTGTGTCCTCACCCTCGCCCTCGCCCTCGGGTCTGTGTGCAGCCTTAGCAAGCAGGAGGCAGCCCAGTGTTGAATTCTACAGCTTTTTACATTCAAAATATTTTTGGAAAAAAGCCCATTCAGAGGAAAAGGAGAGACTCAAACCCCAAAAGCGTCTATGTTGCTTTCCATCTCCTAATCTCAGAGCCATACAAACCTCTTATTTAAAAATTGCATATTTCAGTCATTGGTTATTCAGGGAGATGTATGGGCAACTGTAACTGTTGGTGCAATAAACTGCTTTGCTCTTTTTTTCTCTGTGTCCTTGCCACTGTTAAAGTGACACCACCGATTGATGTGTGGGTGATAGGTGACGTATTGTTTTAATTTGAATAATCTCACCCTTAGATACGTGTGAATGTATGTCTTCTCACAGCAAATTAGATAAAAACCTAAAACAGGAAGGTCAGAGACAGCTGCTGTTAAAAAGCTCAGGGCACCCCGGCAACTTGAGTTGAATGAACGTGATAAATAAATGCAAAGCTGTCCCCATTCCAATGTGCTTCTCCTGAAGTCCAACTGGGAACCTGCGGTTTCATGTGTCACTCGGAAAGAGAAGCACTGTCACCCCGCCGGAGCATTTTTTATGCCATAAGCTAGTACGTGTGCTTATATCACCTGTAAGTCATGGTCAGACAGGGTAACAATCAGCTTTGCAACTTATGAGAAATTATGCAAAATTAGATGGATTGTGTACACGTTTTCAGTTTTTGTGTCTTAGTTTAAATCATTAAATACACATGAGAGGGGCACAGTCTGTAACTGTTAGGTTTTATATGTGCTGGTTGTAAGGTAATTGCCTCCTAAGTTATGTTTATGGATCATTCTCTCTAGTGGCAACTTAGACTCTAAAGCCATCTTCCAGCTTCCCAAAAGGAATGTCTGTTTTCTCACTTTCTAATAATTTCTTCATGTCTAAGAGTAAGGAATGTCACAGTGAATACAAATTAGTCAGCTTCAGGGTAACTATTAAGTGTGGATTGTTTGCTCCGGGTTCCATCCCTTTGGGACGGAGAAGCAAACTCACGGCTGGATGTCTGCCTCCGTGCGTCCTCTGCAGATAGACTCGGGAACACCAGTGTAACTTCTAAGACAGTCTTCCAATACTCTATTGTCAAATAGCTGAGCTGTTGTTACATAAAAACATGCAGATGTTTGGAATCATGTCTCCCTATCCCCCATCCTCATCCTCTTAAGAGATATAGATAGAAGCATTTTAATATTTACTTAGAAAGTTGGCATCCTGGGACTATTTCACCTGATAGCTCATTTGTCTGAAGGTCCCTAGAGATGGTGAAAGTCATACCACCATCTCTCTAGCTGCCTGGATACCACAGAAGTAAAATGCAGCATAAAGCATTCCAGCTCCCATTTATGGAGAGCATTGGTGCTTTTGCCATTTCCATTTGATTCAAGTGAGTTAGTGAGGATTTACATAATTTACATTCACATGTGACTGTCATTTTAAGAGTATATTTATGTTGCAGCTGAGTATATGTTGGCTCTGTTTTCCAAGACAGCAATGTGTTTTGTGCATGTGTGCTGGATAAAAGGTTATTGTCCTCCAGAGCCATCCTCAGTCCTTGTATCTCTCTTCACCAGAACTAAATGCCTTCTGGTCAGGCCAACTGGACTAGCAAAGAATGAGGGCTTGCCCTCTAAAAACTCTGTATGTAATAGGATGAGCAGTTATTTGTCTGTCACCACCCCACACATTCCCACCACTCTCTGCTGGGAGCGGAGGGTAGGGGGAGGTGGTTGGAGTAGAGGAGCAGACTTGGCCAGGTGCTGGCAGAAAGCCCCAAATACCTTTGAATGTGTCCCTGGCGCTTGTTACCTCCAGCCAAACCTCACTTGCTCCAGTACCTCAATGGCAGACTTGGACAACTGCTCACCACACTCATCCAGCTGTTTTCCTCGTATGCCTTTCCCCTCAAGGCACCCCTTGCCCCCTTGGCTGTCGTATTTGCTGATCCTTCCAAAGGGAACTACAGAATGTGGGTCAGCCTTGGCCTCATACCCTTTGAGAATGTCACCACTGAGGCCTAAGTCCCCTCCTGTGCACACCGCAACACCAAGCAATGGAGGAGAATATTCTCATTTATTACAAACTGTTTGGACATTTTAAGTCATTCATTCTAAATATTATTTTAATATTTATAAAATATACTTAGAAAACTTAAATAATTACTGGGCAAATGAGTAGATAATAATAGAACTATAAAAAGATAGGCCTGGTTCTTAATTATAATAATGATTATAACAGATAACATTTATTGAGCATTTATTATCTGCCAACCACTGCACTAAAACATATACATGCATCAACTCTTCAGAGGCTCATGACCATTGTAAGGTATATGTGCTCTTATTATCCTCATTCAATGCAAAAGGAAGTGGGGGCTTAGGGAGAGTAATTACATAGCTTGAACACAATCACAGCTAGAAGACGAAGGGGTAGTTCAGTGAAGGCTCTGTGGGTGTATCAAGGGTGATGTTAATCATGAAGTTCCCACGAGATGACATGGGGTAAGTTCTATCCCTCTAAATGTCCTGAAATTGGAACACGACCAAATTTCAGACCATGACTAGTGTTCACATCAAGCTAATACTCTATATCTAAGAAACACATAGAAATTCATTACTTCATTTACACTAAGTTGTTACCGTTAACACCTACAATTCTCAGTGTTTTGAGTACTGTGTGGTCAGACTGGCCAAATCTCATGAGTGATCCATGCTTCTGTGGGTCCTCTGATTGACATATGCCGTGTATTGCAGTCAATTGTGGCACTTTCCACTTTATTCCAAAGTCGAAGCATTTCTGAAGGGGGAGTTAAGAAGTACCACTTAGTATATCCAATTTTTTTTCATTTCTTAAGTGCTAGGGATGTAATGTACAACAGGATGACTACAGCTAACACTGCTGTGTGATATATAATAGGAAAGTTGTTAAGAGAGTAAATCCTAAGAGTTCTCATCACAAGAGGGCTTTTTTTTCTTCTTTCTTCCCTTTTTATTGTATCTATATGAGAAGATGGATGTTAGCTGAACCTATGTAGTACTCACTTCATAATATATGTAAATTAAACCATCATGCTGTACACTTTAAACTTATACGAGGTCTGTCTGGAAAAAGTCCAGCCATTGTTAATATAATGAGAATGGTTTGCGGTCATCAATGTAGCCTGGCAGCCATGGAAAGTGGACTGGTATGTGCATGTGTGAACAATGATGACTTCACTGTACTAGTCAGTGGGGGCAGTAGTTGCCCTTGAGTGAGCATGTGTACTGTGTGGCCGTCACATTCAAAATGACTGAGTAAGTAGAGCAATGAATCTGCATCAAATTTTGCGATAAGCTTGATCATTCTGCCGTGGAAACTATCCGGATGATTCAGAAGGCTTTTAGGGACGATGCAATGAGTGCAGTACAAATAAAAGTGTGGCACAAATACTTCAAAGATGGTTGAGAATCTTTTGAAGGTGATCCACATTCTGGAAGTCTTGCAACAAGCAGAACACCTGAAAATGTTGAATGTGTATAGGCTGCAATGAACAAAGATTGGTAACTGACAGTGCAAGAACTAGAAGCTGATCTGGGGAATCCAAAAACTACTGTGTCTCGTATTTTGATGCAGGATCTTGGTATGAAGCGTGTGGTAGCAAAATTCATTTGCAGCTTCTGCTACCAGAACAGAAGAAACATAGTGCTGCAGTTGCTGATGACTTGATTCAAACCGCTACCAATGAGCCAGATTTCCTCCAGAAGGTCTTAATCGGAGATGAATCGTGGGTCTACAGTTTTGATGCGGAAACAAAGGCCCAGTCGTCCCAATGAAAGTAGCCTGGTTTCCACACCTGAAGAAGGCATGGCAAAGTTGCAACATGATCAAGACCATATTAACTGTGCTTTTGATTGGGAAGTTGTTGTCCACCCTCCAGGCCAAACAGTTAATAAGGAGCACTACCTCAATGTTCTTTATCGGTTGAGAGATAAAACACGACAAAAACGGCCACAGCCATGGGTAACTGGTGATTGGCAGCTTCATCACAACAACACGCCTGCTCATGCGTCACATCTTGTTCAGAATTTTTTGGTGAAATATCAGATCACTCAGGTGACTCAGCCCAGATTTGGTGCCCTGCAACTTCTGGCTTTTCCTAAAATTAAAATCACCTTTGAAAGGGAAGAGACTTCAGACCATTGATAAAATTCATGAAAATACAATGGGGCAGCTAATGGTGATTCCAACAAAGAATTTTGCAGCGTGTTTTGAACAGTGGAAGAGATGCTGATAGAACTGTGTTAGGTCCCAAGGAACCTGTTTTGAACAGGACTGAAGTGTCATTGTCCTATGTATAATGTGTCTTATATCCTCTTCAATAAATGTCTCTATTTTTCATATTACTTGGCTAGATACCTTCTGGACAGACCTCCTACAGTGATGTATGTTAATTTTTTCTCAATAAAACTGGACAAAATTCATTTCTCTACAACTACAAAAACTTCCACAGGGAACCTGAGGTTTGTAGTTTAGAGAAGAAATAATAATAGCACAAGGAAACACTATCTACTTTGACAAAAAGAATAATTTGAGAAATTACATATTACAGACAATTTATCAGGACGGATTATTAATTTTTTCATTTAATGAACAGTAAGTACCTATTGTGTGCCAAATGTCTTTTTGTAGCTCTAGGATCACATTCACTGCACAGTCTTTTGCTGGACCAGAGTGATCTGACCCGTACTCCCATTAATCAGCCTGGCTTACTACTCCATTCATTCGCTTACTACTCCATTCATTCATTCATTCATTCATTCACAGTTTTTAACCTCAAGAGCCCTGAGATTAAAGATAGAATCAATATGAAGGTCCTCTGAGAAGTTGACTTTTGAACCAAGTCTCAGAGGATGAATTAAGGTACTGGCAGGTGAAAACCTAGAGAACCATATTCTAAACATAGCAGTCACAGTTGCTACCAACCATTATCTCATGCTAGATTTATGTAGTCCTAACCTTCTATAAGAGTGTGTAAATTGTCAAAAACTACAAATTAATATAAATTATTGTTACTGAATATAATTTGACTTGAATTGGTCATCATTGCTAGCTTACTATTCAGCAACATTGTATAGAGTTTGACTGTATTGTTCTGCCAAACATACACATTATTTTGCTTAGTGCTCAATGCACTGAGTATGTTGCATGGAATGGCGATATCCTTTGAGTCTGAGATGTTGATCATTTATGATTACCCTTTCTTAGGGAGAGTGTCATGGATTTGTTATTCGAACCAAAATGGCATCCATCATTTGTTTGGTAGCTAGGTATAGTATTCATAAACTGAAAACCAGGGTAGGCCACAGAAATTTTTGTGATTCCCTCTGTTAAAGTAGACATATAGTCATTCTAATTTCCCTTGAACTATGGCTCAGAGATTGTTATTGGTGTTTGCCTTATCTTCATGACAAAAAACCTTCCAAATGTCCCAGAAATGTTATCCATGAACCAAACCGGGAATAAGACTACTATTAGTAACAAGTCAGTCCAGATAGAATGGACCTTTTCCTTTTCATAGTCAACCTTTTTTTTTCTTTTTTTTTTTCATTTATATTCTAGAGATAGAACATAAATGTGGGGCTTGTAAAAACAAACTAACTAAAAGTTTATTTTAGGAGAAGTTGACAAAAAGATTAAAATATTGGTAAAAGAGGCGCCTTTTAGGTCCCAGGATTTAGTTCATCGTATATTTATATATTCACTCATGTTTTCATGTATTCATTTAGTAAATACTTATTAAAAGCCTATCCTATGCAACATACTAAGCCACATTCTACTGAGTATTCCATTCCCGATGAAATAGGGTTCTTGCTTTCCACAAACAAAAGGTATGCCAAAGGGATTCAGACATGTGCACACGTAGCCTTCATACAAGGAGAAGGAGGTAGAAACCATGAAAGAAGTACGTTGAAAGCCAAATAGAATTCAGAGGTGTCTGAGGTGGTGTTTGCCGTGAAATTTTTTAGAATTTATGGTTTACAAGACAAGCTGGAAATTTCTTTAGAAAACATTTTTCTGTTAAACAAGTTTATATGCTGAGAGAAATAATATAGTTGACATTTATGGAATACTTAATTTGTACCAGGCTTTATACTAAGTGCTTTTTATGCATTGAATCATTAAGTCCCCACAACAACCCTATAAGGTAGGCACTGTTTTTTCTTATATTTTACAGATTGCTCAGTTATATGGTCCATGGCTCTAGCAAAAGCTTTGTCTTTAAAAGGCCATGCAGATGAGGGTACAGAGGAAAGGAGATGTGTAATATGGTATTAATTATTGGGCCATTAAAAAAATTGTAGGAAGTCATTTTACATTATTAAAACTAAATAATGGTATCTTTCTAAGAAAGTAAGTTGTGTTACTTCGAGTATGCACAGCCATATAAATTACTAAACAATTGTTTCAATTCATTATCTAGTGTGCCATTTGTTATTGGAAAACTAAATGTAAATGAATGACCTAGAAAACCTGATTTTTTTTCTCATGAATAAATTAAACATTTTACCTACAGTTCCAGTTACATTATTGACTTATAAAGGGGCCCTCTTCCCCCTCAGTGTGCAGAATTCTCACTCATTTAAGGGGAGAAAATAATGACTGAAAAAATTTCCTTCACTTTTTCACTGCCTTGAGTTAACCCTCACTTCCAGAAGAGAGATAGAGGAGGGAGACTCTCAGAACCCCATTTTGTTCCATACTTGGAGCAGCAAGACTCTAGAAAGCAGTTGAACAAATGAGGCTTGAGTATTTATGTTGGTTATGCTGAGGTTTTTTCCACTAATAAAAATGTTACCTGACTTACCTAGTCTTCACCAGACAGGCAGTGGGTGAATTAAAGTGGCCACATGTGGTGTCCAGCTGTTCCCTAAGGCTGGGGTAGTGCAATGGGAGTCAAAGACATGCAAGACTTGCTCACGGAGCCTTCTCTCCGCTGCTTCTGTCCTTGCTTCCTACTGAGCTCTAGCTCCCACCTGCCTGGAGAAAGCTGGACTTAGATGTTGAAATGATTCCTTTGGATCCTCCAATTGTACAATGAAATTACTTCTGGGAATGAGAAATAATATGCTTGGACTGTCACTTTTCTTAATGAATTCTATTTATGTGCATAATAAAAGTAAATGCTAAGGATATCTTGATGTGAATCGGCGCATGCTATTGGAGTACAAATCAATGAGGCCTTCCATATCAATATCTAAATTCTTTGAAAGTGATCTCCAAAATTTCAATTCACTTTTTACTTTTACTAGAAATTATTTTTAAGAGGTACCTTGACAAAGACATAAAAGGAAAAATGAATTATTTCCATTAGAATAATATATGCATGTGCCAACTGTTCTTTCACTGCTATTAATTAGCCAGTTTTGCTTAACCCTTGATATTTTAAATATTATTACTTCTGTTGGAGAGACCAGGGCATAGGTAATTTGCCAGAAGACACCCTGATATCATAGCTAGGAAAACAGGTACCTAGGAGAGGTGTTACAAAAACAAGAGGAGGTGTAATGCTGGACATGTAATATGCTCAACTGATTATAGTTGATATTATCATTCTAGAATCCAGGCTTTCAGTCCATTGTGCTGAACACAAATCCACAGATCCTTAAATTGTACAATCTTATTAATGTAATGTTAAGGATCCAGAAAAGGGACTGTATTAGGAACATTCCAGTCTGCCAGTACATTTAGTAAAAGGAAGGACAAAGGCCATCCTCTCTTTCAGAGGCTTCAAAGTGCATGTTATGTTAATAAACTGGTGTTTAGATAGATAAATGGACACAAATTAACTCACATAAAGAGTCTCAAGTGAAGAGGTGCTGCTGGGTTTAGTGCTTTGTTATTCAGTTGTGCCAGGTTTTAAACCAGTTTATGGTTCATAAGCTGAAGAAGCAGTAAGTGCAAGTTTGAACTACGAGAAACGGGTTTGAATAAGTCTAGACATTTGGTTATCTCCTGTCTAGTGTTCATTTGTGTCGTGGGCGTCAAGCTCTGGGGATTAGTGTTTCATTATGCAGAAGCTGCTTTATCTTTGGCTTCCTTACAATAGCTGAAAGTGTGTTCTGAGTGGAGAGAGCGTGAGGGCCCAGGGCTTAGTAACTATAGGGATCATACCAAAATAAGTTGGATGGGTTTTAACAGTGACCAATAAGCATTATGACCTCCCTCTTAGATGTGTCTCATCACCTCACTTAGTGCACAGTATTCGAAGCAATTGACCAGGATTCCCTGAACGGTGAAAGATGGAGACGCGCAGAAGTCCATTTCTGTTTGTAGTACCGAACACGTAGTGTAATGATAGCCGGAGTGAGGTTATCTGCGCTGAGGAAATCTAAAGGCCTATATAGGACACCTCTGAGTGGAGAATCTCTGCCTTGTCGCATTTTAATGAGCTCCTTAAGGCAACAGAAAGCAGTTAAATTTTTATTGCCCAAATTAATCATCTCTTCTGTAAACAATCAACATTTCATTTTTAAAACTCAGAGTGGAACAATGTTTCATTTTCCTTACTGTCTGACTTTGAAAATATATTTCACCTTTAGAATGCAAACAGGAATGTAAATTAACTCTTGTTTGCTTGAGTAGCTACCTTTTTAATATCTTTCCCTACTCTGGATACTTGCAAAGGAAGTCTTAGCTTCAGGCCAAGTTCAGTGGCTCATAGAAATCAGCATGATGTCGGGTGGGCAGTCAGCTGTGTCAGTGAAAAAGCCCAGACCACCCTCAGACACGCAGGCTTTTCTCCAGATACCAAAATGTCACATCACACAGATTAAGTGATTAAGAGGCACTGCTTTAATAAAACCAAGATTGCTGATTCAATCCCAATTTGGACTTCTCAGTTTCATTCATTCATCGATTCTCTCAGCCAATGACTCACATTCATTCATCCATTCATTAATCATTTGTTGCATATGATATAACTGCTAGATAGACTTCTGTTACCTGGTTCCTGTGTTATGGACATGAGTTGATGGTAGGGAAGGGCCACACTAAGAATAAGTGGATGTTATAGCCCAAGTCTGTAAAAAAAAGGATGAGTCAAGAATCTCTACAAAAAGGACAAGCTATATTTTGTACCTAAAATCCACTTTTTCCTTTTGGAAGGCAACATGGCGTACAATGAGAAACAGGATTTAAGAACCAGACAGGCCTGGGTTTGAATTCTGCATCCATAATGTACTAGCTAAGTCATTTTGAGGAGTTCTTTTGAGTTTCATATTTTTTTTTAATGGAGTAATCATGCTTCTTTGTACGGTTGTGTGAAGATGAATTATAAAACATGCTGCCTAATGACTGGCATGTTTAAACGAAGTGTTCGGCAAGTGCTACTTCCCTTCCCCTTTCATTTCCAAGCTGCTTTGGACAGGGGTTGGGATAATTCTTCCTCTTGCGAATAGACAGAAACCTCATCACCCTAAGACTAGAAAACTGTAGGACTTTCCTTCACAGGCCGTCTACACGGGGCAGTACCTTAGTGCCAGAAGGCTTGATCCAGTGCCTCCCCACCTGGGGTCGATGGTGCCTGCAGCTCCCAGGAGACGTGACAGCCCCACAGCACAGCCTAGAAAGGGCCACACTCTCTTACCAAGGCATGAGCTCGGGATGCCACTGGTCCACTGCCAAACTCATGACCTTTGGGGAATTTGGAAGCTTGCTACTCTGTGGGGGAAAAAGACAAAGAGATTCAAGATGCAGCTTTGTGTGAGTGAAGGGCTCTGATTATAATGGTGTTGAATTGCGTTTGGATTTTGCACACTCTTCAAATTTCTTAGGGTGTGGGTGAGGGAGTCCTAGGAGATTTAATTAGTTCCTTGAGAGGTGCTGAAGTGTGTGACATTGAGGCCCATTTTCTTCCATTGTCCATTGAGGTGGGGGACCCTGCAAATTAAACTTATGTAAGATTGAGACTGTTCCCATGGTCAGAATTGTATGGATATTTGAACATAGTTTAGCTACTTGGTGGCATTTCATTTCGTTTTGTTATGAGAAAGGGAAAATTAAAGTAGTATAAATCTGGGCAGAGAAGAGTGTCGTCCGTCTGGTTATAATGCTTTCATGGGCTTCTGAGATAAGGAAGAATTGGTTGCGGTATTAGTAAACCCTTCAGAGATGAGGATGCACAGGAGGCTGCCTAAGGCAGTGTATTAATCTTAATAGTCTCTAATGGTTAAGGCCTGATTTATTTCAAACCAAATTTCTTAGCTTTGATTATTTTGGATGCAAGCTCTGGACTGGGTACCTAGGAGCATACACAGCAAAAGGGGAGACTTTAAGAAAGCTTTCTGCTATTTACAGAGTTTACATTCTACAGTTCACAATTCAGAAAATCAACATTTACATTAATTTAGTCAGATGATAAAAATCTCAGAATTTGCATATAAGCTCCAACAGCATTTTTCCTGCCTTGATTTAGCATGCATTTAGTGATGTTTTCAACTAATGTTTTTTGAGTGTCTCCCTAGAGCAAGATTCTGGAGGGAGAATGGAATTAAAACATAAAAGTTAACCTAAGGAAGCTGACAGTTTACTAAGGGAGATGAGACATATATATGAACAACTTAAACACAGAGACAAAATTGTGTCATATCTTAGGACTCAACTGACTCAAGTGGACTGTAGTTCCTCCTTTTGAGGGGATCAGAGAAAGACATGAGATCTAGCTGATCCAGGACTTCGAATGACTGGAAGCTCAGGTCCCCTCCCTGAGCCACACTAGGATGATGTTTGTTTCTCTCCCCGGCCAATCCTGGGCAGGAGTTTTATCATCCTCAAGCCTTATCAGTGATCTGCCTCCCCACTCTCACTTCCTCCCATCCTTACGCTCTCCCTGGTTTCTTAAATCCTGACATAGGCAGCAAGGTGACTAGAGGAATCTGGGTGAGGGCTCACAGATTGATTCCTGCTTGTCTTCAGAGGAATATACCAGGTCGTGGTAAGCTTTATCCAGGTTTAGACAAGAACCACATTATTAAGAGCTTTCCCTGAGCATAATATATGAATAGGGCCCTGATTTCTTCATTTTTGCATAATTATTTATTACAGATTTATCATTGACTTTAAGTGAATATCAGTGTTGAAGTAGCATGTGATTTAGTAAGATTACTAGAGATAGCCATGTCCTAGAGTCAGTAAGACATGGAAATTAGTTATAAATAATTATTATTGATCATACATGATATAAGTCATTTTCTCCAAGTGCATAGGCAGTAGCTAATATCAGCAAGCATCCTTCAGGCTTTTATTTCTTAAGTTATTTTACATCTTTAGCATAGGCCATTCTCATTCAAAGGAAGCACTGAGAGAATACTTAACCCAAACTCACTTTGTTCCACAGATGTTATGTATGACCTGAACATATGTGATTCTGATGTACTGGAAATTCCCAGCTTAAAGGAAATTCATGATGAAGACTAGAAAATGAAGAATAATTTAGTAGAGCAAAAGACGGCACTCTTTTATGTAATATTTGAATTTTGTGCATATTAACTTTGCTTATAGCAGGAAGTAATGTATTAGAAGGTATCCCCTTACACAGATTTAGACAAACCACTGGTTGAATCATAATCTCCAGAATATTCCAACACCAAAAAAAGCCTGACAGAGCCGAGTCTTAGTCAGAAATCCCAATGCAAGCATTAGAGACGCATGTCCTCCTGCAGCTCACCTTTGTAAATCACAGTTATGCTTCAGAGGTTACTTTAAGTTCTCCACCATGAAAGACTTGTCAGCATTTGTTTGGTTCTCTAATTGGCTTATGATAGTAGGTCTTATGTCACCAATTAGATTATAAATTCCTCCAGGGAAGGGACCTCAATTAAGGGCACAGTAGAGTCACAGTATTTCACAATTAAAAATAATAATAGAGGAAAGAAAGGTGACTAGAAGTGGTGACTTGCTCAGGGTCACAGAAAGTAAGAGGGTGAAGCCGCATTTAGAACCCAGGTCTCCCCGGGCCTGCCCTGTATGTCCTCCTCTGTTTCACAGCGCCGTTCAGTTAAAGCTCTCTATACATTTTTGGTGACTCGAGGTCCATCTTATTCAGCCAATGAACATGAACCCAAGCTCCGTTTTCTAAGGGTTAATTTTCAAATCTCAAATGCACTTAGAGCCAACCCAAACCTGTTCTTTGCTTTAACTTACCTTTCTAGTTGAGTATCAGTGTCAGCCCAGAAATAGCTTCCACAAAGGGCCAGCAGGGGGAGTACGGTTGTGTGGAACTTTTGTAAAACCAGCAGTTGTTTGGAAATCACAGACCGAGATATGTGGTGTGGAGGGGATGAGAAGCGCCTGTTTCTGCATGTCTGAGAGCTTTTAAAGTGGTCTTAAAACAACCTGAGGCGTCTATAAACCAGCTTTTTACATTATATAAGCTGAAAATCCAATTCTTAAATAGACTCAAAAAGTAGATACACAACTACAATCACCATGTTGTTTTTGTTTTTAATTTGCTTTTCTTTTTGTCATGCTTTGCATAGAGAAGACAAAAGCAAAGGCTGTGCTGTAGAACAGCTACTTCTCAGGGTGACCATGTCTGTTGATTTGTAAATGTCGGGGCAAAGCTAGGTTCATTTTGGAAAATAAATGTCAAAGCAAGTCAGAGTCATTTATTCCTTAGCAGGAAATATTGATCGAGTGACATTGTTCAATTAAAATGTCTGCTTCTGTTGTGTTAGTATATTTAACCAATTTAGGTGAAAAATGAAGCTCACTGTGTCACCTGATTGGCTAAACATTAGAACCTGTGTATGTTTCATCCAGTTTATTTGTTCAGTCACCAATATTTATTAAGCAACTACTGAGTGCCGAAGACTTCTGGGTGCCAGGGTAAGAACTGAGCTTTGGAATTAGACATACCTGGGTTCAGGTTTTCCCTCAGCCACATACTAGCTGTGAGAGTTTGGATAAATTATTTAACCACATTGTCCTCATTTTCCTTACTTTGAAGTCATAAAGGTTATTATGAAAATGAAATGGGAAAATGCATGTCATATATCACCACTGACTTTTATTACCATTGTTATCATATTCCTCATGCTCATCTTCTTCAGGGTACCCATTTGGTGAAGGAAAATGTTTAAGACAACAGCTTTTGAATCAACATGTTCAGTAGTGAAGGGGATATAGAAATGGGAGAGATCAAAAGGTGACAGCAGGCTTTGGTGAAGCCGTTATTTAAAATAAGTAGAGTATACTTAAATGAAATACTAACTCAAATTCCAGGAGGCTGTACCATACTAAGGAAACATTTGAGGAATACTGACGGAAGTACCTGTAATATAATACTTCCTTCCTCAGATTCCTCCCCACCCAGCATATTCACCCTCCTTCCTGTTCCTTCGGCATCACCAGAGTTCTCCTGAGCTCCTTCCAGTCGCTCTTCCCCCTGGCTCACGGTGCCCCCTCTCCCCACTCCCTCACTCTCTGGCCCTAGATGCCCTTCTGGAATGCTACATCAGCTCCTGTTTCTGCCCTTTGATGTCAAAATGGTTGGTGACTGGTCATTCTGTGGTTGCCAAATAGAGATTAGTAAATAGGTCCCCTCCCCTCCACGAAACACAGCAGGCTCATGTCTTTTATGACGCCTGATCCCTTTCCAGCCCTGCCCCGAGAGGCTGTGCTGGAGCTGCTCCCAGTGTTATATCCCTTTGTGTTGACACCACTCTGTCCTGCTTCAGCGTCCCTTGCAGTTTCACCTTGACCCCTGTACTCAGGGTCAGCTCCTTCCTTCACCTGCAAGCTTCTGAGAAGGTTGAGAACTACTAAACTTCAGACACCATATGGCAGTCTTAGCCCTGGAAGGTTTTCCGTCAGCCACTGTTTCTTTTCCTCCCATGAGACTCTCTATCCACCTCAGAGGCCACCCAGACTTACCCAGACGTGGCCAGACTCTCAGTGGGTTTGCAGCTCAGTCCCTCCAGCTGGGCTTCTACCCACATGTGATTCAGTAATGAAAAGCTGCTGACTGGGGGTTGCAGAGCCTAGATTCCTAGCCTAATTGCACAGCTAGCTTACAGTAGTGTGTCCTTGAGCACGGTAATCATCTTCCTGCTTTTCAGCTTCTATCTGAAATATATCTAATTGAGATAACATGTAGATAAACAAGATATTAGCAATGAAACCATCTGCAGCATCCAAAGGGTGGTACACATACTGTAGAAGAACATGTATGGGTGTATTCCTTAGGACAGACTGACCCTGAGAAGGTCATCTCTTAGTGACCTCATGTGCCGGAGGGAGAGGCATTACTGCCACTAAAATGCTCACGTACGCACTGGTTTGCACAGCAAATTCAACTCTATTCACTCCATCCATATTATTTTGAATAATACAGTCATAGCCTTAGGGGAGAGCATTTGTAAAAACATTTTAATAGCGTACTAATTTCATTAACCTGAAGTCAAAACTTTTGGGTGAGAGTAGTGCTTACAACATGATTGTTTAAACTTGAGATAAGTTAACAGTCATTGTTACCACAGTAGTTACCCTGATCCGTACGGGGCACGTTCCAAGAACCTCAGGGATCCCTGAAACAACAGATAGTGCCAAACCTTGTATGTACTATGTTTTTCCTCTAAATACATGCCTGTGATAAAGTTTAATTCATAAATTAGGCCCACTAAGAGATTAACAACAATAAATAATAAAATAGAACAATTATAACAACAGACTGCAATAAACGTATGTGAATAGGATCTTACTATCTCTTTCTCTCTCAAAAAATTTTGAATTTTCCATTTAGTATTTTTGGATTGTGGTTTAGTACAGGTAACTGAAACCATGGAATGTAAAACTGCAGATCAGGGGGTACACTGTACTTCCTCTGTGACCTTGAGGTTGACACATCAGCGACTTGGGCTCATCACATCATCTCTCTGAACCATGACTTCCTTATTGATGATCGCTGACCTGCTTTGGCTGTGGACATTTGTCAAGCTGAGTCTATACTACAGATATTACGGAAGCAGGATATCTACTAATGCCTTCAAATATGAATGTGGACTATTTGAGCTAATTGATCTTTACATTACCTTAAAACAGAGATGGCTCATTATTAGTTGACTGGGAGTGAATCAAAAGAGAGCTTGCTAAAAGTTTTCTTTAGATTCTTGAAAAAGTATTTAACTTGGGTTTTTCTTGGTATGATTAGTTTAGAGAGAAAAGGAATCCAAAGATTCTATTTACCTCATCATTTGTCTAAGTACTCCACTTCTTTAATCTCCAGTTTTAATTTAATGAAGAAAAATTGTAGAAGGAGAAAAGAAAGGAAAGAGAAGACCAGGCTGTGAGGACCTTGGGTAGTTTCAAGTCTGCACATTGAACAGTCAACTTTGTCTGCATTTAAAGCAAAAGAAAACACACCCAAGCACATGTTTATAGTCTCTCCCTTCCAAAGACGGACAGCACATGGTAAAAGCGCTCTCCCCTTGCTGATAAATACATGGTCATTTCATGAAGAAGTGGGGCAGACTTAAAGCCCTGGCACACAGCTTCCCTTTCCAGCTCCCAGTTCAGCACCTCCCCCACTCTCCTTTCACCTCCAGTAAATTCAATGTCTTCATTTGAGCACTGACTTCATGAGTATTCTGTAAAGGACATTAGCAGGACTTCGCACGTGGTTTGCATAAATATTAGTCAAGACCAAGCACTGGATGTGCTGCAAGGAGTTGACTGTAAGAGTGGAAAGCAGGAGCTGTGCTTGGAGGCCACCTGTTCTCCAGTTGGCATGGCAACCAGGAGCCTTGGACACTTTGGCAGCCAAAAACAAGCTTGCTCTAGTCCATCTTCGAGATCCGTGTCTTCCAGCACTACCAATGTATGAAACTAGGCTTTACAGTCCATTTGTCTTATTGCTTTCTGCATTACCAGTCTGTTTGAGTTCCTTGCCCAGCTCCCTGAGCACATTTGGAATTACAGCACAGATAATTTCCATCAACAAGGCACGCGACATCACAGTGGACATTGGGGAAACAGTGTCAAAGCGGTATTAACTGGAATTGAGAGGATGTCTGGTGGGAAATTAAGATAAAGATGTCCTGGGATAAAATCAAAATATCATATATTTTCTAATTCTCACTTTATAGTCATGTAAGCATACAGCTAGGACTCTGTGCTATTGTTGGTATGATACAGAGACAGGGCTCCTTAAGAGTAGAGACTGTGTCTTTATTCCAAAGTGGACAGTTATGTTTTGTGCACCTGCAATACTCCTCTTAACTCAGAGCAGATTTATCTTCTGTGCTGTGCGCTGTGGAGCGTGGGTGCAGATGCACACTACACGAGGATCAGCCTTCCTCCAGGGCAAGGCGAGAGCTGGACTGTGGATTCTTACTGACTGGTCATGGTGGGTGTTCTGAGAGACCCAAATGAGAAACGTTTGCATCTGAGAAATTGCACAAATATCAGGATGTCTTCCAAGGCTAGTGCAGTAGCATTAATGATTTAGGTGCTCAGTAAATATTGTTAAGGCAAGGAAGGAAATTTCCTAGAATAAAACCAGGTGACTGGAAAAGTGATTATTATTGATACAAAATATAGCGTGTGTTTCTAGGCTGGACACTCTTGCCAGACTGTGCCATCAGCCCCTTGCTTGTAGTCAGACCCGTGGGGCTGAAGGGCAAACTTCTAGAATGGGAACACTGGCATTTCACAGAGAATGGATGAGAAGACCGATTGCTGGGAGATGTGTACGTGGCTGTACATGGTTGGGGACAGAGCTTGAATGCAACTCAAGGCCGTGACCCTAAGGAAAGGACTGTACTAGGTGGGCCTCTGCCCTGCTCCGGTGAGCTTGCACCTTAATGTCAAGCAGGAGGTGAGTGGAAATGTCTCCTAACCCAACATTTCTCACAGCCTGTCAGGTCAGAGCTATGATGTCTAGTTAGGTTTAGGACCAGCGGGGAGGTGTGAGCCAGGTGCCTTCTTGTCACAGGGTACTCTGGGGGAGGTGGCTGGCACCCGCACTCACATTCCTCCAAAGTGCCTCCGAGTGGAAAATGGGAAAGCGAAATGTGTCACTTTCAACAGGTTCACTTCTCTGATACTTCTTTTGATACTTTCCTGTTTCTTAAATACTCTGTTTAAAAGAACTCGCCAAGAAAAGATTTCCAGGGTTTGCTTTGCAGAGGTCATGTGGAAGCCAAGAATAATTGGCCTCCTTTTTTGGCTCAGGAGTCGTAAGTTAAGGATAATTTTATTTGCTCCCCCTCCTCCCCCCGCCCCGCACACACTTACACTGATAGCATTAGCTGTCTGCTGCTCTGGATCCATATCACGGATGGACACGCTGACCAGCAAAAGCCAATTCAGCACATATCACCCAGAACATTAATTTCTCTGTCCCACCTGATGTGGCCCAGTTGGACGGATGTCTTCTCACAAACTGGAAAGTTGCTGGTTCAATTCTGGTCAGGGCACATGCCTGGGTTGCAGGTTTTGTCCCATTCAGGGCACGTACGGAAGGCAACCAATTGATGTTTCTCTCCCTTTCTTTCTCCCCCACTTCCCTTCTCCCTCCCTTCCCCTCTCTCTAAAATCAAAAACAAACAAACAAACGAAAAACATTAACTCATCTTTTTAATTTTAGAGTAAATAATTCCAGCATTTTTTAACTCACTGCATGTTTAGAGCTCCCTTCAGTGTCACTATGCTCTCATATTTATTTTATGGTAAAGCTTTTTTGAAGATCCTTATTCCTTCGACCATAGTAGGGAGAGTACTTTTATTTCCTCTACTCTTCCTTCAAGGGCTGCACAAGTAGCCCTGAAATGCTATATTCAGCCTTATAACCTTTAGACCAGCCATTCCTGGTCTCTGTACTTCTTCCTGGACCAGGGAGTTTTGAGGACAGAGGAGGAAGAAGATGTGGTCAGAGGAGGACACCGAGAAAGATAGTGTGATAAATGAGCAGAGTAATAACAGTGGTGCTTAAAGAGCTCCCTGTCCTGAGAAAAGGGAAGCAGCCTGCTGTTTTGACTAGGCAGCCAAGGCCCAGGGACCCCATCCTCTTGCCTTCTGTCACAGGAGGCAGCACTAAACGCCTTGTGTTGATAATCCTGCTGAGACGGCCATGGTGCTGTCCGAAGGTCAGCATGTTCTGCTGGGCTTGTGATCTGGCCGACTTCTAGTTCATGCTGAAGTCCTAGTCTTTCTGAGTGTGTGTTTATATTTATATGCTGATAAATCTATATACTTGTGCACGTGTGTGTGTGTGTGTATGCATAGATATATATATGATCAATGAGATGTTCAAAATCCAAAACATTCTTTTAATGCACTTAGGAAAAATTATTTATTTGTAAATTTGAATTCAGACTGAGTTCCAACCACTTCCCTCGTTTGGTTGGCAAGACAAAAGTTTTGGATTTTGTAAAACTTTTTTATAGAGATAAGATGGTGCTTGATGTAGGGGAGCAAAAATACTTACCGTGCATAAATCCACAAGAAGCTTAGGAACGGTGTGAGTGGCCCTGGCCTCCTGCTTTTTCTGCAGCGAGACTACCCCAAGCAGGGCGGGAGCAGGGACTGACCTTGGCTGTTCTCCGCTCCTGCTGAATGTCAGTGAGAATGAAAGTGGAATAAATGACAACGGGAGTGGTCTGGGCCTGTGTAAATGAGTCTCACTTGGAAGGAGAAGTGTCTTTCATCATTTGTTCCACTAGGCCTTGCATGCATTGTAGACCTGACCCTAGGCAGTGGGCAGGCCTTCATCGGTAGTGTTTTATGTCATCTGTCTTCCCTTTTCTGTTGTTCTTGGCTTGTGTGCATGTTGTTAACCAGAAATTTGCTACAAGCTAGTTGTCTCTAATTTTTAAAAACAAGTCAGAAAAACCGTAACATTTTGCTGGCTGATATACACTGTCCCTATTAGATGAAACTACAATAAAGAGTGAATAAAAAGAAAGCCAGTAACGTGCACAGAGAATACTCTGAATTCTAGAGAAATAAGTGACCAGCAAATATGAGACCTAGAGGCAAATAACTGGCAACACAGGGAGGTCTTGTTTCTTTAACCTCGTGGGTAAACTAGTGAACAGAAAAATGTAACAGCCTGAGATTCTAGAATCAAATGATCCCTGGGGCAGAACTGTTGGTCCCAAAGGGAGAAAAATACTCAGTTACATTGGTGCAATTTAAACATGTGTCTTTCTTTGCAACTGCTGAGAACTGAGCAGTTAGGTAAAAGTCAACATTGATTATTTTCCTCTTTAACTAGAGATTCAAAACGTTTCCACCAGTAGACACTCCTCCCACCGGAGGCAAAATCTGCAGAGGTTGTTTTCGTTGGCGAGCTAACCTCTTTTGTACCATCTCATCTGCCCAACTACAAGTCTCACTCAGCACAGCTGTCCGTTTCCACTCTTCAAAGCTTTGCGCCAGTACAGGTGTCATAGCCTAGAGCAATCTTATTGGTGGGGCAGTGGTTTGTACTGGCATACTCAGGGTTAAACTCGTCAGGGGAATCTTTGCAGCCTCACCGGTTGCTTGGCACAGGGAGATAGTCACTGTCCCAATAATGACAAGTTTCACATGCCTAGTAAAAGAGAAATACAACCCCCTGTTCACAAAGTACGCTGTTAATAAAATAAACTTCCTGTTTAGCTGACCAAACATATTGTACTGCTAACTTAACAGTTGTTTTCCAATTGTTTTTACCCCAATTTTTATGCTTTTATGAGAATCTGGCAAAGGTAGTAGAAGGAGAGAGCCCAGAAGTCCACATCGACCTTAGAGCTTCATCCAAGGATTTTCTTTCTTCTTTATTTCTCTAATCGATATCGTGCTTCTAATGAAACTTAGGGAAGAGATTCTTAAAAAAAAAAAAATCTTACAAAATTAAATTATAGTTAGAAAATCAAATTTCTATTAAGTCAGTGTTTATCCAGAAATAACATTTCATTCATGTATCCAACAATATTGATAGATGGGTAGATGGATGGATGGATGGATAGATGATAGATGATAGATATTGAGCACCTTCACTTTTTGATTTTTTTCCAAAAATTATCTTTTGCTTACCTGATTTCTTTTTAAATTTAATTGTTTTGGTTTCTGTTATTTTTCTACAAATGGCATGCTACTTGACTAGTAGATATAATAAAAATTTAAGGCATAAAGATGAAATATGATTAGAGAGGAAGATGCTGAGTTCTGTTTTGAACATTTCTGGGCTCTTTTGAGTTAGACAAGCAGGTGAGATGAAGAAGCTGAGAATGTGAATCTGGAGGTCAGCGGTGGGGTAGAGTAGCCCTCAGTACAGAGATGAGGGGTCACGTTCTGAGTGGGTGAGCTCACTCGGACAATGCACAGAGCAGGAGTGATGCAGACTAAGGAGAGAACTCATGGTAGTAGAGGAGGAAACGACAAGAGAGATGAAGAAGGGGTGGGCAGTAGTCTCTCTCATCCAAATATAAGGAGACATGGTAACAGAAGGTGAGCTTCAGGGACCCCTTTGGCCCTTCGGTCACTAAAATCCAGCCCCCTCTGCCGCCCTTTCCACAGCCCCACTCTCCTCTCTGCCGTCAACACAGAAGCACCCTAAGCAGGAGAATGGGTGCAAAGACAACCCCAGCCAGAAGAGTGCCCACGACAAGCTTTCTCTCTGAGGCCAAGAGTAGAAGTAGCCCAAGCTGACCATTCTGGGGCCATCTTGGGATGGAGGCATCCTTTCCCTCAGAGGCAGTCCCAAGCTTTCATGCAAGTTCCAAGAGGAAGGAATAGTCCAAAAATGAAAAGCACCCCTTGTGGGGGAAAAAAAAAGCCACATGGTTTCAAGGGCTTTTAACCTCATAACTCAGCACATTAAAAACTTCTGCCACTTAGCATAATACTCTCCAGTTCCATCCATGCTGTCATAAAAGGTAGGAGTTTCTTCTTTCTTTCTGCTGTGTACTATTTCATTGTATAAGGATACCACAGTAGTTTTTTTTTTTTTTTCACTCATCTACTAATGGGCACTGAGGCTATTTCTAGCACTGGGCTGCGAAAGGCAAATACCATATGATCTCATCTATAAGAGAAACCTAAGGAACAAGACAAACAAATGAGCAAAATAGAACCAGAGGCATGGAAACAAGGAACTGACAATGACCAGAGGGAAGGGGCGACAGGGAGAAGAGGAGAAGAAAGGGAAAGGGTCTAGTCAAGAATCATGTATAAATGACCCATGGACATGGACAATAGGGGGGTATTGACTGTGGGAACAAGGGCGGGGGAAGGCAGAGCAGGGGAGAGCAAGGGGGAAACATTGGGACAACTGTAACAGAATAACAATTTAAAAAAAAAAAAAAAAAAAAAAAAAACCTTCTGCCACTGTCAGCAAAGGCCTGAGCCCCATCTCTTCCAGGAACGAAGGTGAGAACAACTGGAACCCCTGAATAGGTATGCACAGCTGCTCTCAGACATTTTATTTCATTAGTGATGGTACCCAAGGGATGGCTCAGGGGCATTTAAGCACTCTCATCATTTCCATCAGTTCCCCTGTTTTTATCAAGAACAATCGCTGATGTCTTCATCTTTTGTAAAGAGCTATGCAAATGTGACTGAAAAGGCAGTCTAACTAACCTTGTTACACCTGGGTTGTACACCCCACCCAGGCACACCTTCTTATGCAGACCTTGGGAGCCAATGCTGTGTTTCAAGGATGGGTTTTTAAATATTAATGGGAAACCAGCATATGCATGTCAAGTCTTTGTTTTACTATAAGGACACTTTAAAATGACTTTTTCATTCTTTTTTTTTAAAGGAAAGGACATTTTAATACCACCAAAGTGAAAATAATATAATCTCCATATGAATGTTAGAAATTTAGTGTTACAACAAATTCACTATATCATCTTTGTTGTTCTTTTTTTCCATGGGTTGGCCCTGGTTCTTAGATCAGTGTATGGTAACTACTGGATTAGAATGCTTGCTGACTGAAATGGTGAAAATATACCACCCTGGGAAGAATAGACCATCACCTTCTTGAGCCTTTCTCTGCTTGTCATTCTTGAAGCTTTCCGGTGCCAAAATAACGACTTCATTCCCCTCTCTCTTCTAGACTGTAAACTCTCTGAGAACCAGTACACTATGATATTCTTAATATCTTTAGCATAGAGTTGGATATGAAGAGGTGCACCGTAAATGTTTGTTGAATGAAGAAATGTTCTGAAATGGAGTGAGGGAGTGGTAGTTGCTATTGTAGAAAAGATTAAGTTCTTGTGTAAGATGTCCACTCATGTGGTCACTGAAGAATTTCACAACTGGAGTAGGCTGCATAGAGAAGCCATCAGCCAGGTACAGAAAGTGACTTAAAACTGGGGCCTTGAAGTGTCATCTGGTCCTACCCATGTAGTCAGAGGAGAAGGAATTTTTTTTTTCAGAGAAAGAGAAAAACATAGATCATTTGCCTCCTACAGACACCCCAACTGGGGACCAACAATATCGATAGATGGACCAGGGACTGAAAGTGCAGCCTAGGCATGTTCCTTCACCGGGGATTGAACCCATGACTCTTTGGTTCACAGGACAATATTCCAACCAACAGAGCCATACCGGCCAGGGCAAGAGAGGGGATTTGTGAATGAGGATCAAGGATGGCCTGCACATGGCTGTGGGAGATGAGCTACCTTTGTCTGAAGGGGCCATAGGATGAGCAGTGGTCCCAGCAGGGAGCAGAGGCTGAAGCCTGGGCTTGGGGAACAATTTGAGGAAAGGTTGAAAGGAGAGAAGAGCTACTTTTTACCCAATCTGCTTAATGGGAGGGCAGAGCAGATGAATTAATGCTGAGTGAGCAGGAGAAGGACAGACAGACCTACAAGAAGGACTGGAGGATGGGTGAAAGGGAAGCTTACACAGTGCATCTCAAACTTTAAGGTGTATGTAAGTCACTTGTTGAAATGCGCATTCTGTTTCCATTGGCCTAGGCGGGACCTGAGGTTCTGCATTTCTAAAAAGCTCTCAGGTGAGGACTGTGCTGCTGTTCTGTGGACCACACTAAGAGGAGCAAGTATTTCGGTCGCGTAGGGAAGGTATTGAGAGGGCCCAGAAAGCCTGGGAACCAATTAGTGTGTCAACGGAAAATTCTTTCACGGCTTCTCATTTCTGCCTCACATTAGAGCAGGGAATCTCAACAAAAGCACTGTTCATATGTGGGGCCAGCTATCTCTTTGCTGGGGGTGGCAGGTGGGAAGAGGGGAAAACTGTCCCATGCATGATAGGGTGTTTAACAGCATCTCTGGCCTCTGCCCACTGGATACTGATATACACCCCATCCCCACCCGTGACAACTACAGATGTCTCCAGACATTGACAGATGTCCCTTGGGGGGACAAAATTGCCCTGGTTGAGACCCATGGGTTAAAGGGAGAAGTAAGTCACCCACCCACCCACCGCACACATATTAATCTCCTGTCTCTTGGAACTGTGAGGCAGAAATGACTTGATGCTGATATATTTAGAAGACAACATGCTTTTCACTATTTCAGTCTTTAGAAATATTGAGAAAGTGTTTGCTTTTAATTTGACAGCCTGATTACTTTAAAGTGTCCTCAGCACAGACCAGTGCCTTGGCCCCATTTACTTACAGTTCTGGTAGAACAGTAGGGAAATTTCTTTCCAAGAAAATGTTGGCTAAGTAACCTAACATCATTTTAAGTCATCACTACACACCCACCCAAATTGTGAGATAAAATGGAAACTCCATAATCTATTCTCAGATTACCAGTATTAGTATTTCGCTAATGACCTAAGAATTTCTTTGTAACCATCTACTGCCACATTTAACTTTTCGTACACAGCCTCTAAAATGCTTTCTAGCTACAAAGTCAGTCAACTGACAACTGCAAAAATCCTGACAGAGAAACAGATGGGTTTGCTTCTTGTTATGTGATAGTTGTTTCTGCTTTAAGTGTTGAAAAAACATCTCAGGGTTTTCACCCTAGCTTGAGTCTTGGGACCATGGCAGTTTAATGGACCAGCACTTCACTTGTCTTCTGGCAGTGGCTGTGCACTGGGCAGTCCAAAGGCCCAGGTTGTCCAATCAGTTAAACTTTCTCTGAAAGCCAAAGAAAACTTAGATCCAAATAGGATTCAGTCTCAAGCTAAAACAAAAATGCACATCATGTCGGAAAGGCTTCCCCAAGTGCTACAGTTAATAAGCACTCTTGTGTTTTTACTGGAAAAGCATGTATCTAGTCAAGCATTCTTTACATTTTTCCCAGGATTTAGTCATAAAATCGTTTTAGACATATTGCAAGGGTGAAATGAGTACATATCTGATAAAGGGCAATAGTATTTTTTTCTTTTCTTCTGTATAGCTCCTTGAAGTGGGGGAAAGCAAACTATACACACTCATACATGTGTATATGTGTGTATATACACATGTGCATATATGTGTGTAGTTCATTTTCCCTACTCATAGTGTGTACATATATGTATAAAACAAAACACAGACACACAGATAAGAATATCTGTCTTATTTTCTCTCCTGAGTACAAGAACCTGACTTCTTTATTTACTGTTATACACCTACTTAAATTTAAATCAGATACTTCAGACCTTTCTCCTGGATTTGAATAACCCAGATCCAAAGTATAGAACACATCCTAATCATGCCCATGTGTCTACATCTTTAGGGCTTCAAGTTGAAGTGGACTTGGATGTGACTTATCTAGGACATTGCAACATTGTAGACATGGTCTCTGTGTGGTCAGGAAGAAAGCAGGGCTGTGGGGTCAATTGTCCATAAACACGATGAGTACATCCTCATTGACTGCATTGCTGACCAAAGGAAGTAGAAAAGTGTACCCAGATGTGGACCATTTGACTAAGTTTCCATGTTCAGAACAGACTGACATAAAGGCAATAATCTGTGGTGGAGTCAACAGAGCACTGGACTTGGATTTCTGAGTTTGAGTACTGGCTGTGCAACATGCTGGACATGTGAGCTTGGTCAGGTCACATAATATCACAGGCTTCATCTGTTAAATGGAGATAATGAAACTCAACATAGTGGAAGTCATGAAGACTTAATGAGATAATTCCTCAAAATATGTGAACATTTTGAAGGATTATACAAATGCCAAGTGGTGTTTTTTCCTGCAGATATTATTCTTGTGTGAGTTCTTGCTAATATACCCAATTACATTTCTGAGTCAAACTAACTTCGGTAGCAGATAATGGAAATAGTAAATCTATGAAAGATTAATTGGAAGTTCTGGGCCAGTAATGACTTGGTGGTACATGACTATACATGTAGTTAAAGAAAGTCACTAGCCCTGCAATTCTTCCTTTCGGAATTCTAGTTCTAGTCTCCTTAAGAAAAAGCTGGAACAAATGCTATAGTGTGCTAATAAAGTTTAGCCTTTGACTTGGGATAGCAGAAGTCCTGGTTTATAGCCTCTGCTGTGATCTAAATGCTCCCACAGTGATGACCAGGTTCACCCTGCCAACACGATATCACCGAACATGAGGTGTGGAGGGGATGTGCCGTAGCTCGCCATTATGTAGTATGATATTCCCACTATACAAGTGGATGTAATTAACTTCTACACAGATAATACTAAAATAGAATAAAATAACTAGGGAGTGATGAGTTTTTCATATAATTTGTTTAATTATAAGTTTGTATAAGTTAGCTTCTATTGATAGTTGTGTTTAACACTTGGCTCACAAGTTTAACAATCAGCCCTTGCTCGCCAGTGCAAGCTGGCTCCAATGTGCCACTGTTTCTCTTTGGCTATGTTAAAGCACAGAATTGTACCATGAATCAGCAAATTCATGACCATCCTGGAGAACCAGCATGGAAAATGCAGCCATGAATGGATTTTTATTTCTGTGGACTTTGGATGAGCCATCTAGTCTTGGTCCCACATTTTCTGCTGTTTCCCTTTGGCTAACAAAATGAGTATTGGCTTATGGGAGTGGTTGACAGATCTCGTTATTAGGGTTAGTAGTTGAAATAGTTTCCACTTTTTAAAAAAATATGTTTTATTTATTATGCTGTTACAGTTGTCCCAATTTCTTTTTGCTCTGCTCCCCTCCACCCAGTAACCCCCCTCCCTCCAGTTGTCCCCCCACTTTAGTCCATGCCCATTGGTTGTGCATATAGTTCTTCTCAACATCTTCCTGTCTACTCCATTCCCTCCTACTATGCTTCTTCATTCCTGCATCATCTCCCTATCTTTTTCCCCTTCCCCCTCCCCACTGACCTCCCCCCAATATGTTCCCCATACCTATAATTCTTTTCCCTCTCTTGTTGCCTACTTAGTTTGCCTTTGTTTTGATTCCCTAGCTTCTGTTGTTGGTTGTTGTGATACAGTTTTCATTTTAATGTTCATAGTTTTGATCCTCCTTCTTCTAAACAAGTCCCTTTAACATCTCACATAACAGTGGTTTGGATCTAACAAACTCCTTCAGTTTTACTTTGTCCTGGAAGCACTTTCTCTGCCCTTCTATTCTGAATGACAGCTTTGCTGGATAGAGTAATCATGACTGTATGTTTTTTATTTTCATTACTTTGAATATTTCTTGCCACTCCCTTCTTACCTGCAGAGTCTCCTCTGAGAAATAAGCTGATAGTCTAATTGGGACCCCTTTGTACATAATTCTTTAACTCTCTCTTGCTGCTTTTAAGATTCTCTATCTTTAATTTTTGATATTTTGATTATAATGTGTCTTGGTGTGCTTCTCCCTGGGTCCAGTTTATCTGGAACTCTCTGTGCTTCCTGAACCTATAAGTCTATTTCCTTTCCCAAGTTAGGGAAGTTCTGCTTCATTATTTTTTCACATAATTTTTCCATTTCTAGTTCTTCACCTTCTGGTAACCCTATAATTTGAATGTTCATTCGCTTATAGCTGTCCCAGAGGTTTCTGAGCCTCTCCTCATATTCCTCACTTTTTGTTTCCTCTTTCTGCACTGGTTGACTGTTCCTTCCCTGTGTTCCGATTCATTGATTTGATCCCTGGTTTTTCTTTCCCTCACCACTTGTTTTGTATGTGTTTTCGTTCATTTCAGCAGGACTAGCCTTCATTCCTTCCCCGTATTGTTCAAGATCTTTTGTTAGTTCTGTGAGCTGCCTTATGACTATAGCTCTGAACTGAGCCTCAGAAAGATTATCTATTTGTTCATCAGTTAATTCATGTATTTTGCTTTCTGTTCAGCTGCATGATTGGGATCTTAATCACTATCCCTGCCATCCTGACAAGTTTGTTTACCTTTCCTTCTTAGGCGGGGCAGTCACACCTCCTACACTGTATGGGGCGGAGCCCCATGCACTTGTCACTATTAGGTGACCCTTCTCACCATGCTGTGGCGCTTTGTGTGGGGACAGGGGTCCAAGATGGATTCCTGCCGTTCACTCTCTGCAGAGAGACCGGGAGCCTCCTCCTCTGTCCCCATGCCCTCTGGGCCTCACAGTCCGAGGCAATGGGGGTCTACCTTCCCTGGCGTTGGAATCACGAGCTGACAGGTTTAGTCTGCAGCCAGGTGTGGTCCCCAGGTGCTTCTCTCCTCCCCTTAAATACGGGTGTCTGTGCTTACCGGGTCCCGCCACTCATAGCTGCAAGCTGCCAGCACAGCTTGATCTCTCTACCCTGGCTTCGCCCTGCCTACCCGTCCGGACAAACACCACTTATTTAAAACTTCATACGTTGGACTTCCATGTAGCTTTATTTTCTGGAACTTCTGGTTATTTCTAGTTTTGCAGTAGTTGTATTCCTTCTTAGTTGTGGAGGGAGCTGCAGTGTGTCAGTCTAGGCCTCCATCTTGGCTGGAAGTCCTCAACTTTTTAATTATTTTAAAGATAGTGAAGACTTGAACAGAGCAGAATTTTATAGAATCGCTTTATGGTCATTAAGAAAAGAATATAGAAAATACTCCCAAAGACAGGAGAATTTTTTTCTTTTAGCTATCCAAAATTGTCCAGGAGGCTGTTGGGGAACAAAGGATAACAATGTTAGCTCATCCGTGCTTGGGAATGGCACCTCCAGATGACCTGTACCTCCTTCTTTAATCAGAAGGTGGTATGATGGATGCCCCATGTCTGACCGGCCACATTGCAACTGTAGAGAATTTGAGAAGCCTATCTTGGAACACAGAGAGAAAAATTTACAGGCAGCCTCTAAATCAAAATAATCAGAAGACCTAGAGGTGATAGATGTGATGGAAGGAGACTTGACTTGGGGTGGTAGGCACACACAACATGATATATAGGTGATGTATTATAGAACTGTACACCCCAAACCTATATAATTTTATTAACCAATGTCACCCTAATAAGTTCAATAAAAATTTTTAAAAATTTTAAAAACAAACAAAAATTATCATCAAAAGACAAAAAAGCCAATGAAACCAGTATTTCAGATACCGAGCTATTAACATACTCCTAGATGTGTTCCAGGCATTGGGCTTATCTCAAAGGAGCGTGTAAGAAGACTGCAAAAACCTATAGACCCTTGGTATTTGGGCCAAGCCTAGGTTAAGGGGTTACTGGGAAAGGAAAGGTTTCATGTCAGACTCCCACATTGACGATGTATTATACTTTATTGTAGATTAATTGCCAAAAAGCATATTTTAAAATTCAGTCCCATATACAACCCAAATACATTTTGTTTTCCTGAGCAGGACTTAACACATTAATGCCATAGGGTCAGATTCTCCAACACATGCTTATCTATCATGAATCGGGTAGACATATTTTCAGGCAAATAATGTGATGTTAGTGTCAAGCATTTTGAAATAAAACAACTTACCATAATCCTCCTATCTGATAATTTGTAAGTCATATGCTGTTTTGTGTTGGGGAAATATGTGATCTTTTGGTAGTTCTAAAAAAAATAGTCTTCTTTAAGCAAAAAAATTTCAGTATGGTATTGTTTTGCTTATGAATTCACTTAGATAAAATGTTTTCAGATTTTGTAGATTCTTGAAAGAAAATGGCTCTTATTTCTTTTTTAGTGTGTTTACATTCAGGGGAGCCATGTGCTTCTGGTAGTGACTCCCCCATTTCCAGTGGACCAGCACCACCTGCAGGGCTGGTTAAAGCTCAGATTCCTGGAGCAGCCGCGCCCCACTCTCCACCCCCCATCCCCCATCCCCTGCTGAGTTTCCCATTCAGTTAGTCTGAAGGGAGACCTGACATCTGAAAATTTGTATTTCTAACAGGTTTCCAAGTGATCACGATGCTCCTGGCCCTGAGAACCATCCTTTGAGAACCACTGCCTAGTGATTTTAGAGGTAAAGAATGGGCGAGGAAAATGTCCAGAAAATCAGTAAGCATAAAATGGCCGTAAATAGCAAGTCAGGCATTCTGAATTCTAAGAAGGAAGGACATTAGGTCATTTCAGAAGCACATAGTTTATGACTGGCAGTTTCAGTTTGCAACTGCTCTCAAGCTCAATTCCAGAGGACTTGGAAGACAACTTACTTCTGTGGCCATGGGTATCAGATGGGAGACCAAGTTCTGTCTTTGCTCTTAGCATCCTCCCCATGTGTCATGTCTCTGCAGTTAACATTGGAATTTCCTCCTAATCGAGTAGCCTGATAGCCATCTGAAAAGAAGGCAGCAAGGTTATTGACGCTTACTAGCCAGTGCCATTTTCTACCGCCAGTCAGGCAGACAAAGCTTTCCAGCATGTTCTTGATCACCTGTGGAAAGAATCACATGTTTCCTTTGGGGAGACAGACATTTTCTGCCACTGAGCTCTGCTTCTCCTATCCCTGCCCCTCCCACTGCAGTCATCCCACAGATGTCGCTGATCCTGAGAACTGGCTGCTGAGTTTTCACTCCAGGAATTGATCCCTGGACTTCCTGGCAGAGGAGACACTAGGCCAGCAGAGGCTCCAATGAGGGGCATTGGCATCTTCTCTCTGGGCTCCTGAGCTTGAGGGCAGAGAGGTAAAGAATCTGAAAGGGAAGAGAGGCCTGGAGGCCATGGGAAAGCTCTGTCTCTGCCTCTGTACTCCCTCCTCCCACCCTGCCCACAGACTAAGGTCTAGTTCATAGGATGCTTTTCCAGAGCCTTCCAGTGTCTTCCAGAGTTAGCATGCTTCCTGAAAACTCTTTTGACAGTGAGATTGTTAGACTCCAGAGTGACAGTGAGAAAACCTGCACTTAAACTGATATCTTCTGCAGGGAGGAACAGATAACAAATTCATGAGTCATAGTTATACTTAAATTTCTCCTGTTGCAGACATTTTTTTTTTTTTAAAGCAGATTCTAAACCTAGATGATCAAAATCCTTTGGGGAATTTTTTAATACTATTTCCTTCGCACCAACCCAGATAACTGAAGTTCCACAGGTGATTGGGAATGTCTGAGAACCCGTGTTTACTACAGGGTGTGGGGGTGATTCCAACAGCAGCCGTGCTTAAGAACTTCTGATGGAGCAGTGCCCACATTGATGGTGATGGTTATGCTGCTGTGGCTGCATTATAGGGAATTCAAAAAAAAAGCTGCTTTTTAAAAGAAAGACAGATCCATAACTATAATAGTTTTGATCTGAATAGTGTTCTGCTGTTTTTCAAAAGACCTTTATAAAAATGTTCCTCACTAAGTTCCTAGGAGGTAAATGACAGGACATGTATTACTGACTCCGTTTTACAACTGAGATGCTACTACTGAGCGGGGCCAGAACGAGATCCCTTCCTGCCTACTGGGCTTTCCACTATACTATCTTTTGCATGTATGGATTTGATTTTGGTACCTTGAGGCTGCCATCTTGTGTTTCATAACTAGATTGCTGCCACTACCATGGGTCATCGGGGCATATGTGGAGGTGGAAAACAGGTGGAAGCTAAGGTATACCCAAGCAGCCTAACAGCCTAGGTTCTAAACGAGAAAGCAAGGCCAGAGTTCATATAGTGCAGGGCTGGGCATTTGTGCATACAGTATAAAATCAGGCATCAAAAAAGCAGGTCAGTCTGTGAGAGGAAGTTACTTGCATGCATAACATATGAAGAAATGTACAAAAAAATGTATGCATGATTACAAAGGTCCCAGAGGAGTCCAAGATCCAGGCCATGGATAATAGTAGCAATCAGTCAGGAAGGTGGTAGGGCAACAAATATTGAAGACATAGTAATGAGAATACTGAGCGCAAAGATACGAATTTTCAATGCAGATCTTGGGGAGTAAAACAAGAGTTTGGGGTTACAGGTCAAGGATCTTCTAATTAGAGAACTGGCACGAGGGCGAACTTGAGTCTGCAGGTTGTGACCAGCTGCTAATTTAAAGTCCAGAAAGCTCACCTAAGCCAAACATTATATACTTTGTCACATCACCTTGAACAAGCCTCACTTTTCTCATCTGTAAAATAAGGAGTTGGCAAATTAATAGGCTGTATACATTCCTTGCAGCAAGGAAATCTGTTGACAAATGAATAGCAAGAATATGGCTTGGTGCAGTGAGTCAGTGAGAGGGTTGACAAAAGGTAAGTGTATTCAAGACTTTAACACTGATCTTGGGTCAGTGACATTATTGCAAGTGACACCTCCTTTAGCGGAGAACAGATTGAACAGTTAGTTGCAGCACAGTGGACACACTGCCACCCGAGAGCCCCATGGGCTGGTCCCAGTCATTTGGAATAGAGTGAATGCAGTGCCCACATTCGTCATGGGTCTCCTGAATGCTTAGGCGACACCTCCCGAGCACCCTCTTCTTCTGGCCGCTGCTGTTTTCTCATCCTCCTGAAGAAAACTGAACAGAAGTCGTGTCACCGTGCTCGCTCAGTGTCTGCTGTGTACTTCTTGAAGTGAAAGGATTGCCGACAAGCTCAGAAACCAAGACTACTGCCTCCCCTTCATTCACTCAGTAATTTTACAACCTAAAGGAGACAATAAAAATAAGGGCTCTCGAGACAGAAGGAAGTCAGATACAAGTGGAAAGTGGGTCTATAGTGAATGTGGTACGCAGTGCCTACCACTGAGTGTTCCCCCCTGCCACTGCTTCTGGAAATGCATGCCTATGTGGGAGTTTTCCATGTATTTGCTACAGTGGATGCTCGTGGGTTTTTAATTCAGGCACATTGGGCTCAGGAAAAGAGAATGATAATGAGTGGTAATTAAGTAAATAAAGGCAGCATTGGTCAGGTGGGCAGTATAAACAAAGCAGAATAGAAGTTCTCTTGTCCCGTGTTTTGAACAAAACAATGGTGATAGTCTCCTTCTTACAATCATGTTTCCAGAGTTTATGTGCATATACCCCATTTCATTTTATCTTCACAACAAACCTATGAAATGGCTATAGATGCTCTAGATTACTTGAGGTCACACAACTTTCCACGAGCGGGACTTTGGGACCCTTCTGATGCCTCATGTCTTCCTAATCCGTTGAATCATACCAGCTTTCTGCTGTGTTCCATAACATGCCAATAAAAATCACTTGTGAAATTGCCAGCGGTAACAATATCAGACTTCCTTTAAAGATACATACTAGACTTGACCTAATATATTTAATTGGAAGTAGCAGAATTTCCCAAAACCCAAGTTCAAAAGTATACCTCCCTGTGGTCGTGGGTCTTGGAAGAGTCCAGATATCATATGTAAAGTTATGTAAATATTAAAGTTGAGGGCTCAGTGTGATCTGAAAGGGAATGTTTAAGTGCTCGGTATAATCATTCTAAGTCTCTTGTGCTTTTGCAAAAATGTTCAAATCAGCTAGTGCTACTCAAAGGAAGAGAACCACTGAATCCTCCATTATTTTCAGGAATTTATGGTTTTATGTGAAGAACTGCTCTCAGGAAAGTTCTACATTTTGGTGGCAGAGACTTTGGCAAGAAGTCAGTCAAATGCACATACTGAGTTGTGCGCCATTGCTGCCAATGGGACGCTCCCCAGGACTACAGCGAACAGCTGCCTGGCCCCTGCAGATCCTTTTCCTTGGCTATATGTCCTTTGGTTTGGAGAGTCCATCAGTGGTCCAAGCTCTGGTTCCCCAGCATCTTTCTTGTCCTCTGTGCACACCAGGATTATTGGCCTCCCTGAAAACTAGGGTCATTGTTGAGTGGCCAAGTTTGTGTACTTGGGGTTAGAGGAAGCTGGGCTCACCTCTTCGCTCTCTACTTATTGGTATTTTGCTTTTTTTCTCCAAATGAGTTTATTCATCTGTGAATGAAAAAAACAGTACCTACCAAATTTGTTATTGTGAAGATTCGGTTATGTATTAGATGACACCACCTGGCATGCAGTGGGTGCTCAATAAATGTTTGCTTCAGATAGCACTACTGCAAATACCATCAGAGATAAGACCCTGACAGAAGACGTCTGATAACCAGATTAGATATTTTATGTCAAGAGAAGAATTAAATGCAAAAGGACCCTGGGACAATGCCAGCTGTTCCAGAGGGTGTTTGAACTGTACTGTCTGGTAATATAATGAAGCAGGCAGGACAGTCCTCAGCTACGAACACTCTCTTGCTAATTACAATACAATTAGGATCCCTGGTTCATTCCTGCCCACTATATTCTAGTCATATCCCCAAGTTATTGTAACAATCCAGAATACCCCCATTCCTTTCCAGAGGTCCCTGCCAGGGTGGCACCTACGGGATTGAGAATCCATGGCAAGCATAGCCTGAGCTTGACTCTGATCCCAAGTAGCATGGCACCACCTCTGCCCCAGCCGCCAACAGAGGGCTTGCACCCTGAGCATATTAGGGAAGTTCTGGTCTCTCTCCCTTGTCTATTTCATACAGCACTCTGATGTATTCGGTGACTCTGTAGGGGCTGGAGCCATGCTTTCTGATGACTCTGCAGGAAGCAGCATTCTCTAAGGGAGGGAGGGCCTTGCTTCAGCGTCATCTGCACACATAAACTGTGAGCAGGATTCTTGATTAGTTTAAGTGTTGGTCTGTGACCACCTTTGAATCATTGATCTTTCTAACCAATCTGTAATTCAGGGACTTGCTTGTTCCCTTATTCCAGATTCATCTATTTAACAAACTAGCATTTATTAAGCATTTATTATATGCCAGATGCTGTTAGGTGCATCATACTGTAACAACTAAGACATGACCCTTGTCCTCAAAGAAATACATGGAAAACAGATCTCTATAAAAGTGATATAAGAAGGGGTGGTATTCAATCTCTCAGCCTAAGGAGTATACTAATTGCTCTGTCTATACACCTTTTAGACCTGAAGTGCGTTTCTTTATTTCTTTTATTGTTGTTCCCATGGTACTCCTAGAGAGAGTATTTCTTCTTCCCAGAGAGCTATGATCAGTGTCAGAGACTCGGCCCAAGTGGCCAGTGGGGCGGGACGGGGTAGCTTGGGAGCTCTCACGTCTGCTCCCTTGACCTTGCACGGGAGCACAGCATCCATGCATGTGTGTTACATAATCACAGACTTCTCTTTATTTCTTTTATGTAAAAGTTTTAGTTGAGGGCTCAGTCTGATCTGAAAAGGAATGCTTAAGTTCTCAGCCTAACTGTTCTCTCTCTCTCTCTCTCCCTCTTGCCTTTGCAAATACGTTGAAATGTTCTGAGCCACCTCCAGTCCTGAACTCCCATTTGTCACGCTGAACAACTGTCACTGCTCCCCAGCAGTACCCAGCAGCAGCGGGAGTGATGTGAGGAACTTGATGTAGATATCCTTAGAGCAGCTGAACGTTGTCGTCTCAGGAAGGGCAGGGCAGCAAGGAGGAGTGATTGATGGGAACTTCATGGAACAACCTTCAATTAATTATTTTTGCATAGATTCCTGTGGCTTCTTTGCCAGAGGGGGGAAAGAACAGAAAACAATGCAATAGTACAGACTGCTGAAGGGCCTGGAATATGTCATCGTGTGTGAGGATTACCACTGGTTCTCCTAGAACCCTGGGCAGTTGTCTGTACCTAGAAATTCTTTATCTTGGGGAAGATTAATAGCCTTCAGGGCAGAGGAGAGGACAGAGACCCTGCCTAAGAGTATGATAGGGATGGTTGTTGGTGATAATCAGATGAATGGACTGGAGCCCTGTGTCAGGAGGGAAAATGTGTTTGAGATTAGCATGTTATCAGGGAAATGTTTGCCCTTATCTTCTTCTTTGAATAAGTTACAAGCTGTTTTTCTTCTTTCACGAAGGCAAAGTTGTAATTCTGAAAATGTTGATATGTTGTCAGATGGAAAAAGTTATTTTTGTATGTGTCTATTCAAGTTGCCAAACCAACTGATGTGTCCTGAGCATCTACTCTGTGAAGGGGATTGGAGAGAGCCTTTCTATGCCAACTTAAAATTGTTTAACTTTGCCCTGGAGCTAAAATGAGAAGTTAGAACACAGGGTCAGAGATAACCTGTTACATTATTTCTCCTGTATCCTTTGTGTGAATGACACAAGCTCCCAGTGCCAGAGCCCCCACCCCGGCCCTCCGTGTGCACACTGCTGGCTGTCCAGTGACCACGGTGAGCATCCTGCCTGTGCGCCTCCCTCATGCCCGGCTCCTCATCACCACCCTCACTGCCCCTGCGCTAGCCTGGACCTCATGATATCACATGGCATGGGAGCAGGATCCTCCTGACCGCTCTCCCTGCCTGAAGAATTTGGTCCCTTCCCATGGTCCTCCACCCTGTGACCAGAGTGACCTTTTTAGTGTGAAAATGACCCTGCTTAACCCTTTGGAGGTTGCTCGTAGCCTTCAGGGAGACGTCTTGGGTAGGCAGGGTCACTGCTAGCCTCCTTCCTCCCCTCCGGACCCTCCCCATGTTCCTTCATTTAATTCTATATGCTCCTTTCTCTGTCCGGAGCTAGTTTCTCTTTGGTTTCATATATAGTCATTCCTTTGTATTCTTCAAAACTCAATTTTGCTGTCACCTCCAAAGAGTCCACCCTGACTTCTCCCTCCTGGTAGGACTTTTACGGTTCTCTTGAATGTGTCTGTACATTTGGTACTGAGTTCCTTGAAAACAAGAACTATGTTTGTTAGATCTCCTATTTCATATGTCTGGGACAGAGTAGGCAGTCAGTGAACACTCACTCAGTGAATGAATGAAGTGTGAGGTTAAACAGAAGTGGGAATGGATGTGCAGAGATAGCACGAACTTATATATTCCTTGCCATCTGCACCCTTTGTTCTAGCTCACAACTCATAGTCACGCCATTCTGAGGAAGACAACACACTGTTCTCTCGAAAACCTGCTAACTCGCTCCATGATCACCTTTTTAAAAATTATGATTCTCTTTTTATGGGGTCCCTGTCCCAAGCAATCAATAGAAGAGGATTTTGGAAAGTTTTGTCGCAGATTTATGGAAAAAGTCAGGAAAGGCAGAGGTGTCTGATGGAGCGTGGATACAGCTTTCCAATAGTGAAAGAGATTGAATCGTCTTGTCATTCCAGCTGTGATAGCAAAGTATCGTTATGTACATTGCAGTAGGGTACATGAATCCCTTGAATTACCTGGAATATACAAAATAGAATGTAAGGCCCTGGCCGGGTAGCTCAGTTAGTTAGAGCATCATCCCAATACTCCAATGTTGCAGATACAATCCTCCATCAGGACACATACAGGAATCAGCCAATGAGTACTAAATAAGTGGAACGAGAAGTCGATGTTTTTCTCCTTCTCTCTCTCTCTCTCTAATAAATAAAACAATTTTTAAAAATAGAATTTAAGACATAGTACAGAGAGAATATAGTCCACATACCTCATGTAACCTTGGCATGACCATTTGGAAATTGCTGGTATGGACTGGCATTTGCTAATATTTTGTTCACAGATTAGCAAAGTTGCCCCAGGTTTTCTCTTTACATGGAGGATTTCTTTACTGACCCAAGTTCATAATATTGAAGTATTCTATAGTTGGCATTGCATTTATATCCTTTTGAAGACAGGTTAATATTTTCCTTGTGTGCTAATACATTGGCCTTTACTTCATTGGCCAAAAGAGTGCCCCAAGTCCAAAGAACAAGCCCACCATCCATTCAGGCCAGGAATGGTGGTATCTTACCCATCTTTGTTGCCAGCCGAGTGCATGACATTTTGATATTAAATGAATCAATTCTTTAGGCAAAGCTATTAATGGAATGTTGCAAAGCTATTAGCAGAATGATCTAGTGACCTTAAGCAAGGAAGTGTGTGTATAGGCAACTTATAGTTTAAGAATTATGTTTTAATAAGTAGTGAATTATTTGAAATAAATCCAATATTAAGCATCAATAATGGATGAAATACATTGAGCATTTACTATGAGCACCAAGCTATACTGCCTCTCCCACTAAGTGAAAGACTATAAATTTTATAGGTTGAAAGAAAAAGGAAATATAATTAAAAGTGCACTTAGTAGCATGAAGAGCTCAAGGGGAGTTGAGTTTTATATAACAAAGTATTCTGAAGTAGAAGTCTTTCCAGTTCTATCGTTGTTAATATGGGATGATCCAGGAATATTAAAAAATAAATAAAAACACTACAAATCATAAACATTTGCAGTCCTCCCCCTCCCTCACCATCTTGGGAGATGAAGTCTTTGCTTGTTTAGCCTGCTATTGCTGGTGAGGTCAGAAAGGTGAATTAGATTAAGCTTTGATTAAGTCACATTGCTCCTCAAGAGACAAGACAGTAGAGGGACCCGAGAGCAGCTGATGCCGGGCCTTTGAGAGAGTAAGGGAAGATGGGGGCAAGATGAAGAGCAATTGCCCTGTGAAGGGGCATTTGGGGAAGTGAAGAGTAAAAGGGCTCTCAGGAAGTCTTTCTGTGTGCAGAGGCATGTACTGGTTCCATACCCTCCCTACTACCCAGCTCCCAACCACCCCTGCTCTCCACGTCTCCTCGGAAAACTTCAGCCACGACCTAAAGTGACGCTTCTTTAGGTGGCACACAAATTACAAAAGACCAACGTCCACCCACACATGGGTTACAATAACAGACGTGGCAAGTCAGCGCCTTCATTGTTATGGAGGAACAGAAATTGGAAAACTACTTTAAAAGAGTTTTGGATTTTTAAGATATATAGTTTAATAATAGTTTTAAAATCCCTGTCCTCTCACCCTACCCTACCCCTACCTTCTTTGCATTATTAATTTTCTTAGTTAACTCTATTTCCAGAAAAAGCAAAAACTGCCAAGGGAATTCTTAGTTCCTCATTGGGTAAAATTATGATGAAGAGCCAATTATCAATTAGTGGAGCCTGAATTCCATTCCGTATAACTCAATAATTTTGAATAAACTTGCATTCTGTATAACTCAGTATTTTAAAGCTGTAAGTGTAGACATATATCAATATAGAAATGTCAGTGGCTCCTCAATTAAATGCTTTAAAAATAATACTCCGTATTTGTGTGACCACTAGGGACTTCTCAAACTAGTGAGAGGTTTGATACATACCTGAGAAATAATGGAGTGTGTTATAATGCCTGGTGTGGATAACCTGACTGATAGAGTTGTCTGTTCTGGAAGACACACAGCTCAAGCCACAGCGTAATGCACCTGTCTTCGGCTTTCAATAAATACTCTGTAGTTTGGGTGACTTGGCACCATATATGCTGAGAGGAATTCAGTGGTGTAGGTGTAATTCAATGATAACTGAATTCCAATCACTAGATGATGAAGTCATTCCTTCACACAGAACTAGCATTACATGCCTGCATTAGTTTTTTGGGGATGCGGTGACAAAGCACCATAAACTAAGTGGCTTAAATAACCGAAATGTACTCCCTCATGGCTCTGGTGGCTGAAAGTGTAAAATCAAGGTGCCAGCAGGGCCGTGTTCCCTCTGAAGACATCAGGGAAGGCTCTGTTCTGCGCTATTCCCCTAGCTTTTGTGGTTCCTTGTCTTGTGGCATCATAACTCCAGTCTCCCTTATGTGTGTCTGGGTCCAAACTTCGCCTTTTTAGAAAGACACCAGCCATATTGGATTAGGGCTCACCCTGCTCTGACATGACCTCATTTTACCTAATTACATCTGTAACAACCCTAATTCCAAATACAGTCCCATTCTGGGGTACTAGGGGTCAGGACTTCAACATATGAATTTGGGGTGTAGAGACAATTCAACACATAACAATACCTCCCAAGTGGTAGTCTGGGGTATCAGGCCAAGTCTAGTAGCTTACATTCAACAGAGTCCCCTTTTGCAGAGATGAATGCCAAGATTCACTGATTTCAGGTAACAGGGCCCTCTCGGGTCTGTGATGTAACCTCACACTCTCCTAAGAGCTATTTATGGCCTACAAGCCTGTGAACATTTGAGTGCTCGTGTACAGAGACGATAATCAGCCAGACAGATTTCTACACCCACTTAAGAGCCCTCACATGGATCAGTCATCCACCCTGAGCACCACGTTAGATTTGACATCTGAAATGTGTCTGGCATTTTCAGGTGGCGAAACCTTTGAAAAGTATTGCGTGAATGCCAGTTTTTTACCCTCTCCCTGAAAGAGCCCAAACACAGAGATCCAGATGTAAATACTTTATGCTATCTGACCTTCAGTTTGCAGATCTGAAAAATGGGCCTAATGTCAGTCTTTACAAATTCCTATGGGTATTAAAGGGAATAATACCCATAGGAGCTTTGTGATAAAGTGATATGTAATATAAGGCGTGTTGTTAAGACACAAGCAGTAGCTGAGTTAGGACAGGTCAGCAAAGAGGCAGTAAGTGTTCTGAGTTTCTTTCTGGGCAGGAGTGGGCAAGTCATGCATATGCAGGAGGTAGAATTTGACCTGAGCTTTGAAGACTAAGGTCATCTTAGACAGGCAGAGGGAAGGAGAGTGGCCCGAATAACAGCATACAGTGTGCAACGGGCAGGGAACGTGTGTGTGGATGGGGGGAGATACAGTGGTCAAGCCGTGTAGCCAGAAGAGAGAGTTACGGGTGCCCCAGATCACTCCAGCCATCACGGAGGAGGCAAGAGGTGCTTGGAGCTTAAATCTCTCAGATTGGCTGAATGCCTTGTGTGTTATGTATATGTGTTCTAATTTATGGTGATGCTTGATTGTAACCAAGCTGCACCTCATCTGACCAGCCCCTTGCCATTTCCCAAGCACACTGCATCCTCTGCGTTCAATCATTTCTACACACAGTTCTCGGCAGCTATTAAAATGTTGTCCCTCTATCTTTGGCGACTGACTGCTCGCCTTTCAAGAGTCAGCCAGTCCTTGTCTTCTCTGGGCCGCTCTCAACGCCCGTCTTGCACAGACATCGTCTCCTCTCCACTCTTAGAGCCTGTTCTCCTGCCTCCACTGGGGTAGCATTCATGGCAGTGGGCTGTGATGCTTTGTTTGGGTCTGTCTTCCAATGTGGCTGTAGGCGTCTGGAGAACAGGGACCGTTACCTGCTCATCTGTGACATCCCAGTGCCTCACATAGCCAGCTAGTCCAACCCCAGTAGATGTTCTGTGATTGGAGGGACAGAGGGAAGAAAGAAGGTTTTTTCAAACTCTGTCCTTAATTGCACAGAAAGATTTTTGCCAGTGGGAAGAGCAGTATCCTATATTACCATCGGGAAATGAACTTGAGGGATGGTGAGAATTGAATGTGAGCACATGAGCAGTCAACTGGCTCATCTACGGAAGCCTTGGGAGAGTGTGCCTCGTTCGGGCTAGTGGATGGTTTCACACTTACTTCCTTTGAGGGCGATATAATTTTGGATTTCGGCAGAAACAGTGACATGTTGCTCTTTATTTGTAATTATAAATAGGGTTCCTTTTAATTTTATTTAAATATGCAGGAATTTTGTGGAGTAATTCTTGGGGAGACTGGAAATAAAGTGATGGGAGCACTTGTGTGAATTAACACATTAATTAATTAAACAATTTTGAAAGTAGTCTGCTAGATCCCTGCAGGTGTTTCACAGGTATTTCTTTGTACATTCCTCACCTTTCAGGAATGTCTGCAGCTTTCTGTGCACTGCATCTTCCTTGAGAAAATATAACTACAGTATGACAGCACTTATAAATTGAACAGTTCTAAAGGCAGGTTATTTTGATATCCAAAAGTAGAATTTGGTGTCAATATTTTTTTTTTAAAAAAAAAGTGAATTCATCGTTTGCCAACTATTATTTAAGTGTCAGGAAAAAGTCATGTAAATGGATTCTTCGGAAACTTATTTTCATATTATTGGTTTTTATGAAATGAAGAGAAACTATGTCCTGACAACCTATAGTTTTTTACAATTTTTATGTATTGATTTGAGAGAGAAACATTGAGTTTTTGCTCCACTTATATGTGCATTCATTGATTGTTTGCTCTCTGTGCCCTGACCAGGGATCAAACCCATAATCTTGGTGTATTGGAACAACGCTCTAACCAACTGAGCTACCCAGCCAGGGTGAAAAAGCTATACTTTTTCAATTAAAAGGAAAGTAATAAGCTGGTGTGATTTTTTAATCTTTAAAGAAACTCAGTGTGTACGTAGACTCCCTTCAAGCCTCTTCTCTCCTCCAGCACTTTCTCACCTCCATGTGCCCATGGCAGCTGTTCCCATCATATCATTGCAGTGTTTAGGACTCGGGGGTGGAGGTAGCAGCTGTGGTCATTTGAAACTATAGTCCATTCACACTCATAATAAAGTTCACCAACTGATAACGACTTCTGCTGGATTAAGTGAAATTCTGTGGGTAGACTAGTCAAAATATAATCCCCACAGACCCCAAGTGAACATTTCATTTTTTATATGCTGTGGGCATGAAGCAAGGATTTAGTCCAAAGTACCTTGGGGGTTTTGTTCATTGCAGAGTGCATTTTTTCCCCTCTTTTGCCTATAGTCATTTCCTTAACATTACTGAAAGGATATTTTTCCTAATGAAGCATGAAAATTGATTGTATCTTGCCAGGAGGGCTCTTCCTAAGTCTTAAGATATTAAAGATTTCATGAGAACCACATGAAGAATATCTTCCTGAATCATTTACATTTTCCCCTTCTGTAGGCTTATGTAACCATGCAGAAAATCTAATAATAAGTGTGCTATTAGTGTACCGTGTGCCATCCTGTAGGCTGCCGTGCTGTGTGGGTAAGAAATGCCAGTGCCCGGGGTTTGCGATCGCATTAAATTGCACACGTGTTTGAAGTAAAGCCCTGTTGGAAAATCTATAGCTAATTGGACAGAGTCCATTTTTATCAGGCTTCTTTTTTCCGAGCCTGTTTAGTGTTTTTTCCTGTGGTGGAAGGAAATACAGAAGCCATGGAGTAAAGTCACAGCGGAGTACAGCAGCTTGAACGATTTTGATTCTCAAAGCAATGTCTGTCTCACACAGGTGATGTCAACCCATGTCAGAATGGGCTGCAGACAGCCAAATTGGGGTTAGAGAGAGGCCTGAAGTTATTATGATAGGAGGGCAACAAATAGGAAAAATGAAGATACTGGCATTATTATTATCAGTGGAATTTCCCCGGCATCCATTTACAAATGACAAGGAGGTCATACTGCCCAGCCTTTCCCAAGTTCCAAAATTTAATAAAGAGTTCCATCTAGGTCCCCAGGAACTGCTGTGATCATCAGGGTGAGAGAACAAGAAATGAAGAATTTTTTTAATTCCCCTATTTTGGCAACCAGGCTCAGAGAGGCATGGGGGTGGGGGTGAGGGGGTGGCTAGAGGTACACGTTCACATCTGCAGGCGACAGAGGAATTGCAGAACTGTTGGCAGCTGTTTCCTGAGCCACTTTTCCTGTCGATATTTGCTTTTGGACCCTAAGCCACAGGGCTATAATTCTTAAAGTTTAACTGTTTGTGCTTGAAAAGGAGTTTTCTGTTAGGATCGTTGGATCGCTTAGTCATGGGAATCAGTGGAGTGGAGCCTGGGCAGTAATGGATCCCTTCTGAATCCAGGTGCTTTCCTGGTCATCCCAGGGCACTTCCAGGGCATCCTCCCTGGTGTTCTTTCTATGTGGTGCTGGAGTCTGAGCAGGTCTTGCCTCTCTTTGCTGGGGGCAGGGCACTGTCGGGTTGATCGGCAGTTGCCTTTCCCATACCTTCCCTCTGCAGACTCTGCAAAGCGGCCAGGTGTAGGGGGCATGCGTGCCTTTGCTCAGCCAGCTTGGGGAGGGCTCTTGTGAAGCGAAGCTAGCAGGGCTCGCTGCTGCCATGAAGCCAGTCAGGCTTTTCGAATTTCTACAAAAATTAAACATTTTCAGGGATTCAGGCCAATGCCATGCTCTCCTCCTTTCCTTGGAAGATTTTAAGAAAATAGGCAGATTTCACCCAAGGTATCATGTATTGAACAGAGGTGTTTCTCTTCTTTTAGAGCTTCTCCTTTAACAGTATTGCCGCATCTGTGTGCTGGATTAACTCCTTTAATCCTAGGCCCCAGTTTCTCTCCATGTCAGACAGTGGGAGCTGCTGATTCTCAGGGCACACTTACCCTGCAAAGCTCACAGGTGTCCTTTCAGTCCTGCTAACATGGAGTAGCATGCCTCTGGTGATGCATCACCACTTATAACTTTTGAGACGTTTTCTCTTTAACTGATGCTCTCGTGTACCTCTGCTATCTCAGTCAGGTCCAGAGGAGCTCATTAAAAAGAGCTGGGGGTGCCTCATCACAGGGTCCAAGAAGGGACTCTGCGGAACTCGTTATCAAGGCCTTTATAGATCGTTAAGTTGAAGGCTTAGTGTTGTGCTAAACCACTTTCAGGTTAATCAGTTGCGAGAAACCAGATCAGATGTTTAAACAGGCTTGAACTATGGTTTTATAGTAAGAAAAGTTGGTAAGCTATTGTTACCTCTAATAAACCCTCTGCCTTGCTAATTGACCTTACTCTGCAGTGTTGCACTAAACTGAATATGGTCTTGTTTTCTAGTTTTGTTATGTGTGAAAATTATTTTTTCCAACTGGAATGTATAAGGTCCTTTTTATTTTTCTCTTAAACAGGGACAATGTCTTTTTTTTTTTCCCCCTGCCCTCATCCTAGAAACTTCTGCTGCAGTTCTAGGTATGTAACAGATGTAAAGAAATTTGCTTATTGAGTGAGAGCTACATTTTTAGAATGTCATTCAGTGTGTTATCACATGGCTTATGTCATGGTGATTCATGTAAAATGTTATACCTAATTAGAGAAAAACACTGATACTACATGTTGATCTCTACCAGGTTGTTATCAGCAATAGGAAAGGCACTACTACTAAGTTCATAGGGACAGAAAGAGGATAAGCAGGTCCAATCTGGGAGTGATGTCACTAACCTGATCAAGAAATGGCTTCCAGACTGTCCTATGCAATGGCCAGAATTCCTTTACCAAGAACTGTGGGCTGAACAGATCAAAAGGTCTATTTTCCATTTACCTTTCACTCAGCAGTTGCTAATAACTGCCGCACATTTACATGTCCACAAAGCAGATAGAAAATACAATAAGTTGTGTAAATGGAAAAACTAACTCACAAACGAGAAATTTTAGGTCATTTATCAGTGGCGGCCAGATCGTTAATAAGTAGAAGCCATACTATCAAGACATCACTCTAAAAATACAACTAATGTTTGCATACCTAGGAATAGAATGGGCCTTAAATACAGATGGGCTCAGGCACCATGGCCAGGCCATCTCCTGACCCTCCTCGAAGAAGGAGTTGCTGGAGCGCCCACAGAGCCCTGCACCCCTCTCCACTGGGCTTCTTTTTCAGCCTCTATCACATGCCCCCTTCCTACCACAGAAAATGCTCTACCACAGCCACTTTCTCAAAGTGTCGAAGCTTTTACTAACTACTACCATAAAGAAATCAGTTGATTGTGTACGTGGGCCATCAGTGTTTCAGAAATGACAGTTACTGCCAGCCATTACCAAATGAAATCCCCTCTATTTGAGTTGACATGTTTGGGGCTAGATGTGTGATGGATTAAAGGGACTCATGCTGCATTTCTGTGTTGGAAGACTTTAACTGCAAACAGTCGAGTCCTCCCTAGCTCACCCATCTATTCCACCTATGAGCTTCTCTCCCTTGCTCTCTCTCAACTTTTATTTTTCCATTCTGCATACCTACTGCATCTTTTAATTGCCTTTCCTCTTCTTGCTCATTGGTCTGGCACTGGGTCTAAAGAGGCCAGGGAGGTGGGAAGATATAGGCTCCATGCCAACCTGTCTTCCAAAGCACAATCTCCTTGGCATTCATTTAGATGTTCAACTTTCTTTTTCTAAGATTTCTTCCAATTTTATAAAAAGAGAAGTAGGTCAGGTTGTTGATTTTTTAAAGTGTGATTTTTAAAAATCTGTATCAACAACATTATATAGAGATAACTGGCTTATTAACTCTGGTCTACCCTGAATTTAATAAACTAGTCATTATATTATAGCAATTTTATAGCAGAGAAAGGAATTTAAAGAAATTTGTAAATTTCTGTGACCTCTTTAGACACTTGGGATTATACCAAATTAAAACAATTCTATCATTTCAATTTAAATATTGGGGATTTTAAAAGCAGATTAGCATATTGCCTATCTTTTACTGTCATGTTGCCTCTTACCTGACCAACTGAAATGGGACTAGTGTTCATTAGAAATATTAACATCTACAAAGACCATGTTTTTGTTTGGAACAATACTCATTCACATGCTTACAGAACGTTAAAAGCTAAAAGGTTTGTATCTACATCATTTTTAGTTCCTATATTAGCTCATGTTTAGCATATATAGGTGTTTGAATACTCGTTTTTAATTAACAAAATATTTGTGTGAAGTTGGGTATTTTTTAAGTGATTAGAATTGTTCCTTTTTATAATTAGATGCTGTTCTTAGAGTATGGCTTACATCATTCATTTGCTTTGTAAAACCATTTTTTCTGGTTAAAAAGCAGATTGAGCGCAACTTCACTCAAATTGATTGCATTTCCCATGTTTCAGAGCTCCTAAAATATAAGCTTCCCATGTCAGGGGCTCTGTCTTACCCACAACCACATCCCTGAGCCTGGCTCTTAGAATGATTCCAGCTTGGGACTCAATCAATATTTGCTGATGGAGTAAGGTTTAGCTGCATTAATTTATATGACAGAATTACTTACCATTTGCCAAATGTTTTTTTGAATTTGACAGTTAGTTACAAACTGTACTACAAAGTTTTTTCCAGTTTTGTTTTATCCCTCCTTTACCTACTTTAAAAAGTAGTTGATTCCATCCTACAATTCTAGTTACAATGCAGTGTTAGTGAAAGAAAGTAGAGTTGACGACTATATCCAGAATTATCCCAATTTTATAAATATATAGATGTGAGCTTTAAATATATACACATTAGATATTATATATAATTATGTATAAATTATATATTTTACATATGTATGCCAAATAATCAAAATGTAAATAGCAGACATATCAGGTTGGTGGGATTATGACCAGTTTTTTATATTTTTGAAGTTTCCTGTATTTCCAGTTATGAGCACATTCTATTTTTATATTAGAAAAAAACAAAAACTATTTAAGTTGTACATTAGAAATACTCATTTTGATGATAACCTAAACATCTGGGAAAAAAATCTTCCTTTTTTCCTACCATAGTTGTCCCAACTTTTCTTAAGTCCTTTTTTTTACTAGTTTCTTTCATTACATTATTTTGTTTTTCATGTTTGCTCGTGAAACTTTATAAAACCATTGGAAAGTAGTTGTAGTAGGTTTTGTCCTTTAATAGATCTATACCTTTCAGATCTTTTATTGTTATTAATGAAGAAAAGAGTGGGCCCAAAAGAAAAACAGTTGCATTTTAAAAATATGTCCAGGGAGTTAATGTGGCAGGAAGAGCTCCTGGTGACCTTGACACTAACACAGCAGCCATGCTGTTCTCTGGGTGGCCGGAGCATATCCCTGAACCTTCTGCATTAATTTCCACTTCCACACCCTATAATATTCAGAATGCCCACCTCACACGCGATTCCTGGTTAGAGCACTTCAGACAGTCATGCGTGTGAAAGTGCTTTGAATGACAATTATGACATTATTATCACCCATAGCATTATTTATTTCCCCACCTGGAAAAGGCAGAAGAGGTAAGATGCAGCCAGGGAAATCAGTTTTTTCTGCTGTGCGCTCCAGCAGGAAGAGTCAGAAGGTAAATATCAATATTGCTCTTCATAACTAATAGCCTCATAGTTCATGACAGACAATTTCTTGGTTTCCGTTAGCATTTCAGAGACCATTATACACAATAGTCATCCTTTGCCGAGACAGAGTAAACTCATTCTCCAAGGCAAATAGTCTCAAGTCAAGGAATTACTCCTGGTGGAATGAAATAAAGAAGGACTGTTTATCTTTAAGGTTAGCTAGCATCTGAGCCACTGTTGGAGATTATCAGAGATGCTTGTGAAGGGTGTAGAGTTTTAAAGACAAACGCCCTTTCACACATCTTTAAATGCCTGTAATTGCTCAGAAGCTATGAGTGAAACAATAGATGCATGCAAATGTTAGAGGTTAGCCCCATCCGTGGGCATTCACCAAGTACGTAAAATTGATCACATAGTGTGAGATTATGACTCTGCTTTTCCGTGGCTCATTCCTTTTATTTGAAAGGATGTACATTGTGCTACCAAACTTTTGGGCTATAACTCAAGGTCAAAAGACCCTATGTTGGATTTTTGGTTTATTTGTCCACAAGAGTGGGTAGAGAGATTCCTGGAGGTAGAGCAGAAGAGTGGAAACCACATGTTACCCAGCCTCTTGGTACCAGTTTCCTTTTTTATATTAAAAAGCAGCAACACAGGAGTTTTGACCAGGTAGACAATTTGAAGTTATCATAACATAAAAGGGAAAGCTTCCTTCTATTTTAATGGCCATAGAGTGATTTGTGGGGTGAAGATTATAGGGTGGGGCATGGGATGGAGGCACAGGGAAGAGACAGTTTGCTTATTTTCCCCGTTAATTGAATTTAGTAGGGGAGTTTTATCAGTTTAGTAATACCTGTGAGTTTCAGAGGGTTAGTTCGTAAAAGTTTTCAGGGGTGTGTTTTGTGACTACACTATGTTGGCTGTTTTGCATCAAACATATTGAAGTAAAGATACCTTTTAACATTTTACATACTGACTCATCCCTCACATTGAAAATCTCCATTTAGCACTTTCTAAAACATCAAGCAAATTAACATAGTTTTACAGCTTTATGGAATCACATGCAGATTAAGACGTGCTAGCTAATGAACATAGTTGGAAAGAAAAATGTTCTTCAGTCTATTCATTACTATATCTCTTCACATTTTTTTATTGTTTAATATCTTATTCCTTGAATATGGGTGATTTGGGATTAGATGTGCCAACTGGAAGACCTCATAGGTCCAGAAATTCACAGACATGTGAAATATAAAAACGTATTCATTTAACAGATACTGATGGGCATATAAAATGGAACCTCCATCATCTATCTTTAGAAGTAGAAGATTAAACAGAAGTATAATTAATCTGCTTCCCTTACTGAGACATTTATCAAAGTTCATCTTTAATCATTAGTCTCCTTATCTGTAAAATGAAGTCGATTATGACCTCTAAGGTCTATTTGTTAGAGGATGACACACACACACACACACACACACACACACACACAGAGACAAAAGAATTAAAGGCTAAAAAAATAGACATTTACTTTTACTTCACATAAAAGAGGTTGGGAGGTAGGATTCCACAGCAGATACAGCAGCTACACAGGCTCAGAGACCTAATCCTCTCCTTCTCTTCTGCCGTCTTTAGTATGTTTCTCAGGTACAAAATGGCTGCTTAAGCTCCAACCTTTACGTTAGCATTCCATAAAGCAGAGTGAAGGAAGGAAGAAGGGCCTAGCCCCCTTTCCAAGGATACCTGCAAGAGGTACTACACCACATTTTGTTTACTTCACGTCAGCCAGAATTTAGTTTCGGTACAGCTAGCTGCAAGGGTGGATAAAGAAAGAACAAGGATTTTAGCTATGCAGCAGTGTGTCCAAGTCAAAATCAAGGTTTCTATTTCTAAGGAAACCAGGAGAATGGATATTGGAGCAAGCAACAATTACCCACAACTTTTAGGTCAAAAAGCCATAACCCATATTTCTGGGAAATTTTGACATATGCAATCAAGTCCGACTGTATGTCAGGTATGTACAAATCACATACCTTGAACTATATGCCTTTATTAGCTCTATCCCTTATTTAGAACTGTGATTGTATTTTTAGGTCTAAATTAGAATGCTCAGATTTGTGTGTGTGTGTGCGTGTGTGTGTGTGCACGCACGTGAAACAAATATTTTCCCTAAGGTGTGATGAATATATGCAGTCACTCAGCAATTTATAGCTGCCCCTGTCCCTCCCCACTTCCCAAGTGTATACAATGTTACCTCACTCTTATCAACATTTTACAGTATGATTAAGAGTGATTGGGAAAGGGACGTGCATTTCGTAAGAGTTGTATGCACCTGCCAAGGTTACTTGGGGTCACAGAGGCTAATAATTGCAGCACTGTTGGCTGTGCTACTGTGAAGACAGGTGTGGAGGCTGAGGAGAGAAGGAAGGTCTCCAGGAGAACCGATGGAGAAAATGGCTAGAAGTTACAATTCTCTGATTTGGGCTTTCTGCATAGAATCATACTGGAAGTCAAAGAGAAAAAAAATATGTCATTTGTATTTTTTAAGTCTCCCATTTTAGCAACTAACTGAAACCAGGACTCTTCTGTTCTGGGCCAGAATCTCCATGGAATGCTGGTGACTGTGTTGCATGTGAGCAGCTTAGAGGTTTGGATCTGTTTTATTTAATGCATTTAAATGTTTCTGAGATTTTTGATCAACCATCAAAATCCAAGAGTCTATTTCATTCTATTTTAAGTCCATTTCTGCTCTTAATGGTAGCAAAGAGGTCAGTTGATAGGGTGCCTGAGCCAGAACTGAGCTAAGTGGAAGGTTCAGAATTAATGTAGTATTGCTGTGATATAATGTCGTTTCCTAGGAAACTGCCAACATCTGGCTAACCTCCAGAAACGCAAGTGGTCCGGAAAGTGGAGGTGGTTTTAGAACTGTTGTTATTGTCATGAAAACTCGTCATCATGGAGGTCCCCTTTCCATATACACAAGGCCTCATAGGTAATAAAAGGTAGACAGCTGAGATCATTTTTTTAAATGTTGCTTTTGGTCTAATTTAGATTTAGCCACAAAAATAAACATAATCCCTGATGCTGAGGAGAGGTCAGAATGAGGGGAAAAAACAAATAAGCAGAAAAATTTTTTTTTCACTTTGGAATAGATGGGGATCGTACATATGGGGGACTCTGAATGGACCCGCCGCAGGCAGGTATATAAGTGTATATGATTAATGTCTAGACACAGACAAAAGTAATTCTACATAAAACTCACAGAAGCAGCAAGAGGTCCCTGTAGCGGGAGGAAGGGAAGCAAAAGAAAATGTGATTGTTAAATATGAGGTCATTCCAAGTTGTTTGGGCCCAGTAGGGTTCCCCTTGCCATACCTAAACACTGCTTGTAAACAGTGCAACTGTGAATGCACTCTTTGACTGTGGTCTGTGCTAAGAATTAACTAGACTTGAAAAATACATGAAAAGTAAAGTAACGTTTCTACTTGGTTATGTTGTCATTTCCTTCAACTAACAAATCTGACTGAGGTGTAGGGACATTAAGTCCCCAGGTGCCATTTAGATGTTTCCATGGAATAAATCAGAAGGAGGAAGAAACACTTTGTAAACCCATCATACAGATTTAGTCTTCCTTCCTCTACTCGTCGTCGCCAGCCGTCCGTCTCGAGAGACGATGGCGTAGCTTCTTGAGAGTCTATCTGCGCCGCCGAGAATGGCTGTGCAGTCCGACTCGGGAGTGACAATCCCTGCCGCACTTGTTACAGGTGAAGGCAGATGGCTGTTGTTGCTGCTGCTGACGCTGCTTCCGCCTCGATCTTTTCTGGACCGCCTCCTCGTTGCGCGCAGCCTCTGCGCGTGACGTACCTTGCCTGACCGCGAGCCTCCAGGCTAGGCGGTCGTCTGCTTGAACTTCCCATGTGTTGAGATTGATGGAGCATTGTGTCATGTCCTTTTTGCAGATGTCTTTGAACCGCAGTTTTGGGCGCCCTGTCATCCTCTGGCCTTCTGCTAGCTCGCCGTAGAGGAGGTCTTTGGGGATACGGCCTGCATCCATTCTTTTGACATGGCCGAGCCACCTGAGGCGTCTCTCACTAAGAACTGCATGCAAACTGCTCATGTTGGCTCGCTTCAGCACCTCGGTGTTGGGGACCTTATCCTGCCAGGCGACATGCAGGACGCGTCGCAGGCACCTCATGTGGAAGCTGTTGAGTTTCCTTTCGTGCCTTGCGTAGGTGGTCCACGTCTCGCTGCCATAGAGGAGAGTGCTGAGTACGCAGGCTTGGTAGATGTGCAGTCTGGTTTTCTCAGTGAGGCTGGAATTGTTCCACGCTCGCCGGTTCAGTTTGGCCATAACTGTGGCTGCCCTGGCGATTCTCCGATTGACCTCCAAGTCGACTGACAGAGAGCTCGAGATGGTGGACCTGAGGTAAGTGAAATCGTTGACAACCTCCAGGGTGTATCCGTCGATGGTGATGCATGGGGGAGTCCCTGTGCCTTCAGCCATAACGTTCGTCTTCGTCAGGCTGATGGCTAGTCCGAACTCCTTGCATGCGCGGGAAAGGCAAGTGACTAGCTGCTGGAGTCCCTCTTCGGAGTGTGATGTCAAGGCTGCGTCGTCGGCAAAGAGCATCTCACGGATGAGCACCTCTTTGACTTTGGTCTTGGCTCGTAGGCGGGCCAGGTTGTAGAGCTTGCCATCGGATCTGGTGTGAATGAAGACACCCTCGCTGCAGTCCTTAAAGGCGTATTGGAGGAGCATGGAGAAGAAGATTCCGAACAGCGCAGGCGCGAGGACGCAGCCCTGCTTTACTCCGCTGCTGACTGGGAAGGCCTCAGAGGTTGCGCCGTTGTAGGACACCGTGCTGTGCATGTTGTCGTGAAAGGACATGACCACAGCAAGCAGATGTGGTGGACAGCCAATCTTCCGTAGCAAGCTGAAGAGTCCGCTTCGACTGACCAGATCAAACGCCTTCGTGAGGTCGATAAAGGCGAGGTAGAGTGGTTTATGCTGCTCGTGACACTTCTCCTGCAGCTGGCGTAGGGAGAAGATCATGTCCACTATTGATCGGCCAGCTCTGAAGCCACACTGGGACTCTGGGTAGACGCGGGAAGCAAGGGTCTGCAGGCGGGCAAGAGCGACCCGGGCGAATACTTTGCCGACGACGCTGAGGAGAGAGATGCCCCGGTAGTTGTTGCAGTCGCTGCGGTCTCCTTTGTTCTTGTACATGGTGATAATGTTGGCGTCTCTCATATCCTGGGGGATGTAACCCTCCTTCCAGCAGCGACAGAGTAGATGGTGGAGCGGCTGTAGCAGGACTGGTTTCCCGCTCTTTAGGATTTCTGGAGGGATTCCGTCGCTTCCTGGTACTTTCCCGCAAGCGAGGCGGTCGATGGCTTTGCTGAGCTCTGCCGCAGTAGGTGGGGTGTCTAGCTCCTCCATGACTGGTAGGTCTTGGATGGCGTTAAGAGCAGTGTCTGTTACGGTGTTCCTCGTTGCGTACAGCTCGAGGTAGTGCTCGGTCCACCGCCACATTTGCTGTTCCTGGTCAGTGATGACCTCACCTGTCTTGGACTTAAGGGGGGCGATCTTGAAGGGGATTGGGCCTGTTGCCTTCTTGATACCCTCATACATTCCTCGTGCGTTGCCTATATCGGCGGCTTCCTGGATGGTTCTGCACAGGTTTAGCCAATAGGTGTTGGCACAGTGGCGGGCGGTCTTCTGGACTTTGTTCCTGGCAACCCGTAGAGCTTGAAGTATACTGGGAGTGGGTGTGGCCTTGTAAGCCAGTAGGGCCTTCCTCTTAGCCTCGATCACGGGTTCCATTTCTTCCCAGTGAGCCTCGTACCAGTCAGCGTTCTTCCGCTCTTTCTTCCCATAAGCAATAATGGCGGAGTTGTATATGGCGTCGCGGAGATGTGGCCAATTGGATTTGATAATGTCATCTGCCGCCATTCCCTCGCCGAGTGCATCTTCCATCCTGTTGATGAATTGCTGGGTCTTAACTGGGTTGCTGGCACAACTGGTGTTGATGCGTGGGCGACCCTTCATCTTGGAGTGGTGCAACCTCTTCGGCGTTATGCGCACCTTGCTTACCACGAGGGCATGGTCCGTGTCGCAGTCTGCACTGTGGTAGCTGCGGGTGAGGAGGGTGCTGCCAATATCCGTTCTTCTGGTGATGACGAGGTCAAGCTGGTGCCAGTGGCGGGAGCGGGGGTGCCTCCATGACACCTGGTGGATCTCTTTGCACTTGAAGAATGTGTTTGTCACGCACAGGCTGTGGTGACACAAAAGCTCAAGCAGTCACTGACCATTCTCATTGATCTTTCCTCTCCCAAAGTTTCCGAGGCAGGTGGGCCAGGCCATGTGGTCGGCTCCTACTCTTGCGTTGAAGTCTCCAAGGAGATAAAGAGCGTTACTTCTGGGGATCTTGGATAACGCTTCGTCCAGTGCATGGTAGAACTGTTCTTTCTCTTCGCTGGTGGCGCAGAGGGTTGGGGCGTACGCGCTAAGAATGCTGACTGGGCCGAAAGTTGTTGACAATCGGAGGGTAAGTAATCTCTCTGTGCCTCCTGTGGGTGGCTCTATGGAGTTAACAAGCGTGTTCTTCACAGCGAACCCAACACCGTGCTGTCTTGGTTGGTCCGGAGACTTCCCTTGCCAGTAGAAGGTGTAGTTGGTTTCTCTGATAGTTCCGTTGTTGGCCAACCGGGTCTCCTGTAGAGCCGCAATGTCAATGTTTAGTCGTGCCAGTTCCCTGTCGATGACGGCGGTTTTCCTGGCATCATTGATCCACGGAAGGTCTGCAGTAAGTCCGGGACACATGGTCCTGATGTTCCAGCTAGCGAGGCGAAGAGCTGGAGGCTTCTTTCTTGTTTTTTTCTTGGAATTGCCTGGTGCGAGTGTTTTGTGGCCCACTTTTCGAGAGACGCCTCTCTGATCCCCACGCACCCAGTGGGGCAGGCAAGCCATGGCGAGACGGCACCTAATTGGCTGGGGGATGCCCAGCTTGAGGCGGGCGGTAGCTGTCCAGTGAGGTGCGATGACCTCTCCCACCGTCAGAGGAGACCCCTGGCGCTTGTTTCCTTCGCCAATCGGATGAGCTTATAACTGGTATCTGTCTCCTCCCGTGTTGAGTCGACATCTTGCGATGACGCTGGAGTGTCCTCTCCAGTGAAGCTACAAAGCCTGGGCAGGGTGATATGGAGGGCCAGCTGTTGCTCATGCAGCAGACCCCCCCCTCTCTTTGCAGCTGAAGGATCCAAGGGGAAAGACAGAGTCAATACAGCTTGGCTTCAGGTGCGCCGCAGGAGTTGCCAGTGTTGACTACAACGCCAAACCGCCTTAGGGACTCCGGCTCCGGATTTTCTGTCGGGGTTTACTCCCTTAGCCTTTCCCCTGAAGAGGTATGCCGCAAGGCAGCGGAGGTTTTTTGGAATCAGAGTTTTCCTTCTCTGATGTGCCCTGACTGGAAGATCGAACCAGCGACACTTACCTCGCAGGCCAACACTCAATCCACTGAGCCAAACCAGCCAGGGATTCTTCCTCTACTATGTTTTTTAAATCAATGTGGATTTAGATGACACACCTTCATGTTTTCATCCCATTCTGTACATACTTCTAGCTGAGCACCATCATGCTGGAAAGACGGGAGGACCCCCATCTGGACTGGAATCTCCAGGCTCTCCTTCTGCCCCTCTTCTGATTGGAAGCTCTTTGAATGAGAAAGGCAGCAGCAGGTCGTTTCTACACCTCACAACGCTAAGGTTCCACCTGGCCCAGACAATGCTTGTTGAATAATCTGAATGAATGGGTCACTTTTTAGTGCCATATATGGTGTGGAAGTAGATTACATGAATGACCAGTGTGGTGTTCATGCCACATCTTTCTATTGAGCTGAAAACCTGGGTCCCTGGAATATTGCCATTCTTCCTGAGCATTAGGGGAAAACTGTGCTTTGTTCTTACAACCTAAAAATGTCTAGAACTTTGGTGTGAAGTTGCTTCAAAAATGCTGCCCCATACTTGGTTAAATACAGGCAATTCTATTTGGGAAATTATTTATTGTAAATAAAGTGCTGTGGATAGTCTGAATTCAGTTTTATCAGCTGCCCAAATGCCAGTGTTTAGTGTAACTAAAATACCAGCCAGGTCTTTGGTCATCCTTCAGGGCCCAGCTTTAAGAGATTGTAGGAAGCTTAGTAAACTGGACCCTTTTCAGTCCTGAGCTTGGAAATTAAAGCCAGCATATTCTGCCAGAATGCAATACCTTACAATCAAAATAATTTCTAGAGCCTGCTTACTATGGATGCCCTGAGAAATCCCCACCAACTTGGCCGTCTCTGACCTGCCTGTATTTCAGAATCACCTAACAAAGAGATTTCTCCAGTTGTCAAGGCCCCAATAAGTCTGGGTCTGGTAGTCCCGGCAGGCTTACCAACTGAACCATGTCACCCTTTCTGTGGTGAAATGAAATGCTTACCAGTTCACTTCCAACTCCACCCCCCACCCAAAGTCAAGAAACAAACCAGAATGGAGAGAAGGCTGAGGGTAAAATTTGAGAATACAGTGAAAATCAGATAGCTTTCAATGATGGGGATGGAAACATGCCGCCTCAGTGTGGGCCTACTTTATAAATCTTAGAAGAAATTCATTCCCTCTGTGGAGAAAACTTTGCCTTCTTCCGTGGTTAGACCGACCATGCTGAACAGATCAATTCATGTTTAAGAGCATCAACTTTTGCTTATTTATCATAGGGTTTAAGTTCCACCTCACACTTGATCTACTTTTAGTGGGACCTCGAATTGACCTCTGATTCTGTGTCCTTCAGTAGAGCATCAGGCACCAGAAAAACCCAGTCAGCAAATAGTATTCGTCACTCAGGATTATTACAAGACATGATGACTAGAGAGCCAAAGTGAGAGCAAGGTTTTCCCATTATATTCTGACAAAGATGATCTGAAGTCTTAGCTGTGCCACCTAGGCTTCGGAAGAGTCTCTCTGCACAACATCGCCCTGTATTTAAAATGAAAGGTCAGCGGCATCTCCGTGGCACTGTTGCCAGGAAGGGCCATGGGAGCATGCCCCTTTGCTTCTCTCAGGAGGGGAGAGGTGGTAAGAGGAGAGGGAGGAGTGAGGGGATGATGGAGGTCATGGAGGCCAGAGTGGTGCGAGGAGACTGGAGACTATGATGAGCACGAGGGTGTGAGTGTGTAAAGACAGTGCTAACCTGCAGACGCACGGGACTTCCCTGGAATGTCTCCTGGTGCCAGCCCTGTCCTTTTGCTTCAGGGGCGTAAAGCTCCAGGTGGTTACAAATGGCCCTTCAGATCTGGGCAGCCAGTGCCATCCACTCAGCACTAGCTGCCCATTATGTCTCCCCATGACGATAAGCCCATCACTGGGGGTGCGAGGATGACCTCTGTTGTCTCAGATTTCTGTGTCAATCTGAAGCAGGCGCCAGCCATTCCACAGGGCACTGGGCGCTGAAGGTCTGCAGATGGGACTAGACCAATTTACCAAAGGGAATTAAGGCCATGCATCAGACCAGGCAACTCAGGTACAAGAATCCATGGAATCTTCTAGAGTTACCCAAATTCATCAGGTAATTATGCAACTTGATACCACTTTCTTGTGGCTGGCGTGAGAGTACAAAAACATTGATTACCTAGGTTGGCCTCACTCCAGGATGACCGCACAGAAAAATCAAATATAATGATGCATGCAGTGAGTGCAAACCAGACAACGGAATTGTAGGTCTGACATTAAGACAACTTGGCGGGGAGGGGGCTCAGTTGGTTGGAGCGTCGTCCCGTAGACCAGAAGGGCACATGCCTGGGTTACAGGTTTGATCCCTGATCAGGGCGCTTATGAATTGATATTTCTTTCTTTCTCTCTCTCTTCCCCTCTCTGTGAAAGCAGTGACAAATGTCCTCGGGTGAGGATTGAAAAAAAAAAAAAAAAACTTTAAAAAGAGACAACTGGGGTAATGGAGGAGGAGGAGAGGTTTGGGAAGGGAGAGGACAGTGTACTCTTCTGGGAGTAAAATTTATTACTGAACATTAAAAAAAGAAATCTGCAAGTTAAAGTCGAGAGACATTTTGTTTATACCCCAAGTGCTGCAATGTCCTTTTTGTTAATTTGTTTATACCAATTTTAAGGGCCAGCTACATTTTTAGCATACAATCTACATTTACTCCCAGAGTGCTACCCCAAGACATTCCATCAGATATTTCCACCAGGCTCTGGGAAAGGGGATAAAAGGCATATTTTTAAAGGTGGGTGTGTATGTGCAAAAGATGTTTATTTTAAAGAGATCTTCAATGCTGTAAAAATAATTAGCCATGTGCCTGAACCAAAATAATTAATACCAAATGGTGCAATATCTTTTTTGAATCCTGTTTCAAAACAGAACTTGAATGAAAAACTAAGTTATATCTCCTCTCTCTTTTTTCCCTTGTTACTCCTGATTTTATAATAATCACTATTACTCCTCTGGCTATGAATTTAATGTCCCTCTACAGGACCATCATCCTCCTTATATACTTTCCTTGCCTCTCGGGTGCTTTGTGTCTTTGGGTGTTACGCTACTTGCTTTCCACAGGGGCCCAGAAATATTAACTATTGAGTATTTTAATTACCTAAAACGAATTAGGTACATGTTGTAAATGTGCAACAGCATCGAAGAAGCTGCTAGCTACACGCTGCCTTGTCACTGGGGTCATTTATCTGGATTAAGTAAAGGAAGACATTCTCACTTGCTGGATCCAAACTTCTTACCTTGTTGTGTTGCTCCATCACAAATGGACAGAGTTATCCTAGCATCCAGTTTTGAATTTTAGGGAAGGCTGTGTTGGGATGATTGAGAAGACAGATCTAAGCATGTATGCGGTGGGAGTTGCTTTCTGTGTTTGTGGTCTCCACTGCATCTCTTCAGATATCAACTTGCTACATCATGTTACTAGTAACGATCTGCATCACCTTGCACTACCTCTCACCAAGTATGGCACCGTGAAACTGAGGTTGGCTTGGGATTGACTAAAGGGCTCCCATGAATGAGCTATAGGCTTAAACACCAGTTAAAGAGGAAGCAAACCATAATAACAGAGTTTTCCAGGAGGTTTTACTTCCCTTAAATTGAAACATAATCACATTCCCTTTCAGGGCACTTGTATAAAGCCCATCTGTTTATTCAAGCATTTACTTGATGTGGGAGGCTCAGCCAGTGTAATCTCAGGCATGAGAATTTCAAATGCGGAATATCTTATTCAAGTACATTATTTCCTATTGACATACATAAATGTAAAATATGGTAATCGATAATGCAAATGTATCCACTGTGGCTGGAAAACACATTTAAGATGTCACCTAATATATCCATTCCCCGCCTTGAAAGTTAAAGTAGGACTATAAAACTTTTCTTTGAAGTCATCTGTGGCCATACAGTTTAAATCAGGGGTCATTAACCCAGATTCTGGGTTCCTATCTCTTAGAAACTCTCCAGTGCTTCTAATGTTCAGCATGGATTGAGAATCCCTGGTCTAATCCAATGCCCTCTCTTAGTTCATGACTTTTTCTGTTTCTCTGCTGCATTTGCATGTAGTTGGGGGGTCTTAGTTTTCTTCCGCCTTCTTAACTGCTTTTCCTGTCTTTAACCAAAGTTAGGTGTTTGCTTCTCTCCCTGTCCTGCTTGGGGATCTCTCCCTGTCTCAGTTTCCCTCCTGGGATCATGGTACTGCTTTTGGAGTCCTGGCCCCCTCACCTGCAGTGCATCTGCCCAGGTGAGTGCCATGCAAAGCTGAATGAGTCTTAGCCTTGATTATCCTCTCCTCCTCCACAATACATCCTTCCCATTTAGTCATCTCATAACAACTGTACCCTTTTTATTCCCACTTGAACACTCATTCCCTTCACTGCGTTCATCTTACTTCAGTCATTCGCCAAGCTTTGCTGATTCTTCTTACCTGTCTTACTCACCATCACTACTTTAATCTAGACCCTACGAACCTGAACTAACTTGACTGCAGCCTTCTGCATAGGGAGACGGACGTGGAGTGGAAGGTGCAATCGAGAGGCTGAATTCAAATCCTGATTCTGCTTTCATTAAAATATACTACCAAAGCTGTACGGCTTTAATAATGCCCACCATTTCTCTGGGCCTCAGTTTCTCCACCTGTAAAGTAAGAAGTTGTGTTTTATAAATGGAACAACTGTAAATAAGTATAAACCTATGTGTAATTGTAAATGATGTGTAAATTCCAAAAAGATTTGAGCTTCTTGGCCTGAGGCCAAAACCAGGATTAAAAATGCCAATGGCAAAGACAGAAAGAATGGTATTGCACCCACGTTACTGTGACGCACACACCTCGGGATTTCTGATCCCTGCTCTCTCGGTGTGGGCCTCCGCAATATCAGCACCAAACGCATCAGGGTTTGTGTTTCTTTCAGTGTTTGCTGAATGCAATCAAAATTATGTTTGCTCAGGATTTATCTTCCTAAACATGTTTGACAAGTGCTGAATTTGAAAATTAGCTTGCTGTCTTTGAGCTTCTGTCAGAACAGAAACCTGGTCTGAAAGAAGTTTGCATGCAGTTAGTATGCTGGGCTTTTAAAAATCAGATAATCCAGGGTGGTCTGCCTAAGTTACACCATTTCCCCCAAGGAATTTTAAACAGCTTTCTTGGTGCCATCTCATCGGTCCTTATGATTCTTTAGGTGGGACAGTTCACACTGTTTTTGGTGTTTACAAAATGGGAAGCTGAGGTATTGTAATTTAACCCATCTGTCTGCCAAGGAAAATTGAAAGGACTATAGAGAAAATAGTAAAAATTATTTCCGCCTTGACTGTAAGTTCTGAAAAATTTATTCATTGAAGGGCAAAATACATTACTATTCCCGGAGTGTTGCCAACAGCAAAGAGATTATGCTCAGAATTAAATACAGCCCTGTTTCATTTCACCTTTGCTTTGAAGCTGAACAAGAAAGAACAGCAGAAACTTTTTTCCACCGAAGGTCAAATTAGGTCAGAGAAATGTTTACTTCGAACCTTCTAAGTCATAGGATGAACAGGGCAGAGGTAGAAAAATCCATGACCTGTGCAATTGTGTAGCCCCTGATTTTTCTGTCCAAAGCATGTGCTGGATGTATCGTGTACACTGTAGGCAGAAAACATAGGAGGAAGAGGGAATCACTTCTTGAATGTTTCTCATGTATCCAGAGATAAGAAATCCTAGGCATTTGCTTTATTTGTTATCGCTAAGTCACATAGACGTTGAAAGCAAGAGAAACATTTGAGGCAATGTGTCTAAATTGTTTATTTTGGTGTATAAACGACTTCAGAGCTGAGGAGAAGTGGAGGATGGCCACAGGGAAGGAATGAGCCCAGTCAACGCCATACTCAGAGTCAGCCCTTCATCTGCTATTTTTAAAAAGTGGTGATTGGAGCCAGAGGTGTCAGCGGGTGCAGGAGAAAGCACGGGGGGCAGCTCAAGTTGCCATTCTGGGGGATGGGTGAGGATTCATGGAACAGGAAGGGGAAAGTCATGCCTTTCTTGTGGATGAGGCTCGTCTTCCCCACTATGCTCATCCATCAGGGTCACAGCTGCTCTTTTTTTGTTCCTTGACTTAGAAGAGCCCGCCAGGAAAGTGGCAGATGAGTCACCTGTCACTAAGAGTAGGTGTTCTTAGCACTGAGGAAAATGGAAGGTGGCAGTGAATTACCACTGCGGTTTTCGGTGCTATTGAATTACCATTACTTAGCACTGCTGATGCACAAGGTCATTTCCAAGTGCAGGAGCATCGTGGGCAGCCAAGCTGGCTGGGTGCTGCAAACTGAAGCACACCTGGATCTGTCCAAGGGAAGGGGCCACAGACCTTCCCTCTGTTTATGCAGTGAGCGAGAGGCAATTAAACACTATACGTGACAGAGGTAAAATAAATACCTCCCCACCAAGAGGCAGAGGAGGGAAAGACTGCACATTGGGTCTGGAGACACGGAGAGTGCTGGAATCAAAAGTTACAGGACACAGCGTGTGGGTGGCAGGGCCTGGTGGCAGAGTCTGCAGGTATGTTTCAGCTTAGCTGTCTGTGCCCCTGACTGTCAGGTGGAAGTTCAGTGACGCGGCCGCCGCTGCACAGAGCTGCCTGCCTCTCAGAGAGGTGGGCACCTCACATTTGTGAGGAGTCGTTCTTGTTCCTATTAGAAATGCAGGGAACAGCCCAGATGACATCAGGCACCAGACCGCCTTTCCTCTTGATCTAAATGCTGCCCTCTGAGCAACTTGAGCCTCCTCTCTGGCCCCTAAAATCATAGGAAATTAAACTCTCCTCTAAACATGTCAGAAAATATGAAATAGACTTTATTTTCTGGGAAAAGCACTGTTCAATAAAAGCAAATTCTTGAGGGCCAACAAATAAAAGTGGAGCTCAGTACATTCACAGATTGGCCTGGAACTCAGGATTTTATGTGTGTGTTTCTATAGCCGGAACTTCTATAAGTGTTAGGAAATAGTGCTCTTGGCTTTATCGTGGAGTGCAGACAGTAGGTCAGGCACTGTCCTAGGTCCCAGGGTGTGGAGTACGTAAATGAATGTATTCCTCTCTCAGGGAACTTGGGGTCTAGTGTGGGACTCAACAGTAGCTAAAATTCCAGGTACTTGCTTCAACCGTAGGCTTTATGATGTGGGTGGCTTGGGGTGTGGCCTGACCACAGGATTAAAAAAAAAAAAATCTCCCCAGGTAATTCTAACGTGTTGCCATGGTTAAGAACCATGGGTCTGTTCTGGTAGTCCCCAGGCTTAGCTCCAATCAGAATCCCCAGAGAAGTTTCTAAAAAATATGTTCCTGGGATCCAGCACAGATTTACTGAATTTTGGGAAACTACAGGGAATGTGAATTTTTACAGGGGCACAAATGTTTCTGATAATCGACCCAGGAAACCCTCCCGGTAATGTACTCATGCCCGATTGTGATCTAGGCACATAATGCTTATAACAACTTAATTCCTTTCTGCTCATAGACAAAGCTGTTTTCATTCTTTTATATAATGGTCAAGTGCATTTGTAGGTGTTTTAAATGAAAATTTTACAGTGTCCTAAAGCTACCAACCCACCAGCAGGACTCCCCATTCTCTGAGCCTTTTCCCTGCCACGTTTCTATCAGAAAACTTGTCCTCTGTCTGCTAAGTTGTCCTTTGTGTGGGGTGTTTCTGTAGACCCCATATTGAGCCGTGCCTCCTCTTCTCCTCTGTTACTGAAATCTGGCTGTAACTTGGCCATCATCCTTCTGTAGAAGCACAAAGCCGTGGTCATTTCCTGTGATAGTCTCCTGCCATCCAGAGGGTCGTTCACCATGAGGTGGGGCCGTGCTCTGCTGTGGCCTGGTCCTGCCAGCCAGTGTGAGGGAACATTGATGTCCACGCACTTAATTAAAAGGTCTCCCACACTGACCTTGAGGAAAGTTTCAGGTCAGCTGTGAAATAGGAGGCAGAACCCCTCATCTCAAGCATCCTCATGCCTGGATGTTTGAAGCTTTTGTGTCAGTCTCCCGGGCCCGTCCCTTCTGACGTCCAGCAAGAATTTTCTGTGAAGTTCTCAGGAGCTAACACTTAGTTTTTTTTGTTTTTGTTTGTTTGTTTGTTTTTACTAGAGGACCTAATGTTTTATGTATTTGTATATTTTATTGTTTACTTGGAAATATTATTGATTGATTCAATCACTGCATTATTGCTGTTTCTCACTGCCCCACCCACCATCTCACAAGTTAGAGCAAAATGGAAGCAAACTAGATATTATTTTCAAAACCAGGGAGCTGAGAAAGATACCAAGTGTTGAGACATGTCCTTATGAAAAAAATAGGAGTGTATCAGACATGGAGACAGTGTCTCAATATTGAAGGGATGCCACTTTTCTAATGGAAGCCTCTTTTTATTTATATTTTTGTTTATTTAAGAAAACGCCTAACTATTCTGTTTTAATAAATTATCTCATACCGAGATAGAGGCTTTTTATTCCATTTCGCAATCAAAAGTACGGTCTGTAAAAGACCAGGAATGTAGTGACCCCCAGCCCATATCTGGGGCTTTGTACATCATGAAATCAGGATACACTGATGGGTACCAGCTGAACATGAAGATGAGGCCCACTTTCCCTCCACTCCGCTAGAATTGCATTGTAAGGAATCCGTATTGATTCTACATGCTCAAGAATGAAGCAGAACTTTGGAAAAAAATTCAATCCGGAAAAATAATACCTTTCTTAGAAAAAGAACGTTGACAGAATTCTTGGTATACAGTAGTCCCTCTCTATATTGTGGTTCACTTTTCGCAGCCTCACTGTATCATGGGATTTTTAAAAATACTATATTTAATTATCGCAGATTTTTCACTATATCACGAAATTTTGCGGTACTTTATACGTATGTTGTTAAAGTTATGTAGGTTTAAGAGTGTAGAATATGTTTAAGAACATACATAGTGTTTATAAAAGTGTGGAAAAGGTTAATAAGGGAGTAGAAAAGGTTAATAAGGGACTGGGAATGGTTTATAAGTGTGTGGGAAGGGTTTATAAAGCCTTAAAATATATATAAGTACTAAAATAAATGTAAGGTTCCTACTTTGCGGATTTTCGGCTATTGTAGATGGGTCTAGAACGTAATAACCCGCGGTAAGTGAGGGAATACTGTATTCTGACCATTTCCATCACCGTCTCATAATTATGAAGGAAAAAGAAATGAACATTGATGTAGTTCCTACTGAAGATGAGAAGCATTTTTAGCTGATATGTATTGCATGCTCTGTGCTGAGGCACTGTGCCTTAAGTGCTTAATATGTATTATCTGCCTTAATGGTCCCCCTAACCCTGGTTAAGGTTAATTCTGCAGGGCAAATATTTTTTCAATTTTAACCTGAGGAGGTAGAGGCTTGGCTTAGTTGACACAAAGCCCTCGCCCTAAACAAAGGCACTGCTATCAGGTATAAAATAGATTTCCTAACCCTTTCTTTGGGCAAGGCAAAACTCCTTATTCCACACTGTGAGTGCTGGGGGGATGAGGGGAGGACAGATGTGAGGCTTTTTCCCCCGTGGTTGAGTCATTTTGAAGAAAAACTGACACCAATAGGGGAGTAACTGGGTATAGGAGTTGATTGATAGGGAGACATCAAAAATGATGCTCTACTTTTATACCCAGGGAAATGGTACAAAATCATTGGTACCAGTATGGGACCAGAGCAGATGCTGGTTTGAGATGGTGGTGGGGGAAGTTGGAGCATCTGTGGAGAACTTCCCAAAGGGTAGTTGGAGATATGAGGCTGAGGTTCAGGCAAGAAAACATACTCACATCTCTTTGTGATAGACATTGCACTTTCTCACATACATCGTCTTATTGCATCTCACACTAATCTTTTGAAAATATTATTATGATGTACACATTACAGACAAGGAAACAGAGACTCAGAGAAGTCAACTGTCTTTCTGAGGCCGCAGTGCTAGTAAAGAAAATGAACTTCATTGTTGTCAACAGGGCACTGACTTACGTTGTTGGGTTTCCATTTGACCATTAAACATTTTATTGCTTATTTAAATGACAGCCATTTGACACCCTGAGCAGCATTATTTGTTGTCTGTCATTTGCTATTAGGCCATTTTCTGTCCATTTATCATGTTGTTGAGATTCTCGTTAGGGCATTGGTATTCTAAACAGATTAAATAGGAAAGAGATTGATTAAATTTTGTAATGAGTAATTATGTCTACAGAGTGTACTGTGCTCTGCGTTCAAATAAGTCAGAAAGCTTCCATTTATGCTGCAAAAATAAACAGCAAATAATACAAACAAACCCAGATTAAAACATGGGCACATTTGAATGTCATTTCTGAATGTAGATGTAATCGACCATTTGTTCTGCAGACATAGCTTTGGTCCAGTTTAGAAGGAAATATCAATGCACTAGTGTGGATTATTTTCTAGAAGAAGACAGTTTTAGAATCAGTAAACTTTCTGAACTGTTAAGACTTGAAATCCCTCATTAACGGAGGTGAAGTAAGAAACTTTTTAATTAGAGGTTGTTCCATCTAATGTCTTGGCTGGAATTGACTGGTGCATGTGATGCATGAAGAAACCTGGGAAAGAACTCAAGGGAGGAAAGTGTGTTTTTGTAATACAGTTGGAAATAGGACCTAAGTCAAGAAGGTAGGCAGGGGGGCTCTTCTCCAGTGATAATCATAACAACAGCAGCCAATATTTATAGGCCTTGCAGAATGCCAGACCCTGGCTTAAGTTCTTTGAATGTGTGAACTCACAACAAGCCTTTGGGGTAAGTGCTATTATTCCCACCTTAGAGATAAGAAAACTGAGGCACAGCTACTGGGTAAAAGAGCCAGAATTCCAGCTCCGGCAGTTAGGATCCCAAGCCTAGGCCCTTAATTTCACAAGAGGAGGTCGTTTTGAGCTTGAGAGCATTTCATTGCAAGAGATGGCTTTTCTTGAGGTCCTCCTGCCTGTCGGCTAGGCTCCGACTACACTGTCCCACGCAATTCCATCACAACCCCGTGAGATACAACTTATTATTACCTCCATTTTCTTAAAGAGGAAAGCAAAGCTTAGGAACTTGAGTAACTCCCCCTCAAGTCACCAGTTACCAAACACCAAACGCTAGAAGTCTAGCCCAGGCCTACGTGACGCCAGTGTCAACCATGAGCTGGTCATTCTGCAGTAAGAAGTCTGCCTGAAAGTGTGGTGGGTTTCCAAATGCAAAGGACAGGCAAAGCATTTCTTTCTCTCTGACCAGCTTTTCATTATAACCTCTCTTTCTTCTCATGTCCAAGGACTGCATAGAGGGGGTTCCCTTCTTGCCAGACCCTAAATTAAATAAAAGAATGTAAACTGCCCTGACATCTCCTGCTGAATGCAGTTGATTTGACAGTGGGCCTTGTTCAGAGGGTGTTGGCATTCTTCCAGGGAGCGTGTAAAATTTTTTTTATTGAATGAATACCTGATTAAGTTAATGACGCTGAGCCAGGGGGAGGAGGAGCAATTTGGCAGCCAAATTCTGTAGGGTTTCTGGCAGCTCAGTCAAGGTCTTCAGTGCTCCACTGGCTTCATGCTTGGCCTCCTGTGAGCCCCTGGAGAGGCTGCAGTAATTACTCAGCTTTTTGATTGAAAACAGCCGCAGGTAGCGAGTCATCCCATTGTCCATTTTGCTGGTGATTGCAAACGACACAGGCATCTCGGTCTTCGCGAAGGAACCTCGCTCTGAAATAAATGCAGGTAGAAAGTAGGTTTCCCACTTGTTCTGCTTTTCAACTGAACCATTCTTCTTTTAAGGGTCAGAACTCAGCCACGCAGTCTCTGAGTGTGAGTCATACCCCTAAGTTTAAAGCAAACATTTATTTCAGAGAGAATTCTTATCTTGGTTGATTTTTACAGCTGTTCTTCCTGTCCTTTATATGCTTGATTTAGGCTGGTTTCAATAAAATTGTTATTTTTGTAAATACATATTCCTTCCAATAAATCCAAAGACTACCAGAAGCTTTTCCGTGGGATTGATGTAAGGAAAATCTGGACATAGTTTTGGGTAATTGGATGTGGATTCTTGGGAGCCCTTCCCATATCATAGCTCACATCTTAACGACACCTCACATGGCGGACTTGGACTTCCTGCTACAGGAAACATCCGGGGTTAATAATCTCACATGAGAATTTGTGTCAGAAGTGGAATCTCTAAGTGCAGATGCTTTCCACATACACAGTATTTTATGGCCCTCTGTCATGACTTCCCTTTCTGATCCAACACTGTATCATTACATCAAAAAAATCCAGAAGACCCAGACACACTTTGCCTCTTAGTAGCCAACATCTAAGAAAGAGAAAACTGTATTAGACTAACAGGATGAGAACATTTAAACCAACAAACAAAAGACAACAGCCCTAGAATTTCAGGGCATTGTGAAATTTTAGTCTACATTCATCATGGGGAGTTTACAATTTAATGAAGAAGACAAGTGAAAACAAGTAAAAAGTACAGCGGACATAATGAAGTGATAGATGTGGTCGGTATGTCAGCTTCAGAGAAGGAAGGGATGAACAAGATTGCAGTGGTCTTAAGTGGCTTAGCCAAGATTTCAGGAAGGATTATAAAAGGAAGTCGCAGGCATGGGGGGTGGGGGGGTGGCCAGTGCCAGCCTAGGTGGGGACTGGATGGATGGTCGGGCTCTAGGACCGTGTGTGGGTGATAGATAGAACGGGATGATAAGGGGAACAAAGAACAGGCGTATCTAAGGAGAGACCTGAAAGAGAGCTTAGAACAGTGGTGCTCAAAGTATGGTCCCCCAGACCAGCAGCGTCTACATCATCTAGGTATGGGGATGGTGGCGGGAGCGGGGAGCTCAGACAGAGCAGAGGGTACACACGTCCCCTGAGGCCTTGAGCTCAGCATGTTTGAGGGCTGGGACAAGGCACAACTGCACCCTCCTGTTTATGTATTATCTATGACGCCTTCACAGTACACCGGCAGAGGTGAGGAGTCACGGAAGAAACTGCATGGCCAGTGAAGCTGAAAATAATTTACTAGGTGGCCCCTCTCCAAAGTTTGCTGGCCCTTGATTTAGCGGGTGGGACTGATACAACCTGGAGCTCTAGTATAGGGGAGATGAGGACAGGGACAGCAGCCAGCCTGCTGTCTTGAGCAAGCAATGACAGGATAGAGTGCTCTGGGCACTGCTTTAAAATAAAGCTTCTTCACTTTCTACTGCTCCCAGTCCCCATTGTGAATGTGAGAACCTGCACACCATATTAAGGCCTTAAAGATGTCCTAAAGCCCAGCCGTGGAAAGCAGGCTAGCCCCAGCAGGTACTTTGGGTGTGGAGAGGCTGTGTGCGGTTTATAAACAAAACTGCAGTTGGCTTGCAGTTTTTAAATCACGACTTGTGATTTTTTAAAATTCTTTTTTTTTATTGTGATAAAATATCCATAACATAAAATTTACTATTTTAACCACTTTTAAGTGTACATTTCAGTAGCATTAGGTATATTCACATTGTTGGGCAATCATCACTCCATCCATCTCCACAACTTTTCACCATTCCAAACTGTAATTCTGTGTACACTCTAAACAATAACTCCCTACTGTCCCCTCCCCCAGCCCCTGGCAGCCTCTGTTCTACTTTCTGTCTGTGAATATGCCTACTCTAAGTACCTCCTACAAGTGGAATCATACAGTATTTGTCCTGCTTCTGGCTTCTTTCACTGAGCATAATGTTTCAAGATTGAACCATCTGGTAGAATATACCAGAACTGCATTCCTTTTTAAGGCCGGGTAATAGTTCATTGTATAGATATACCACATGTTGTTTATTCGTTCCTCCATTGATGAACATTTGGTTTGTTCCCACCTTTTGGCTATTGTGAGTAATACTGCTGTGAGCATTAGCATACAGTTTCTGTTTGAGTCCTTGCTTTCGATTCCTTTGAGTTTGTATCTAGACATGGAATTGCTGCGTCGCATGTTAATTCTACATTTAACTTTTTTGAGGAGCGGCCAGTTTTCCACAGTGGCCACACTATGTTACATTCCCACCAGCAATGCACAAGGGTTCCAATTTCTCCATATCCTCACCAATACTTGTTATTTTCCTTTTTTTTTTTTTCCTTTTCTTTTTTTAAGTAGTGGCCATCCTATGGGTGTGCAGTGGTGTCTATTGTGGACATAATTTATTTTTAAATAAATGAAGGGAGGTGAGGACACCACTTTCGTGTTGTCAGGGCTGGAGCAAAGGATTGAGACTGGACTTACACATCACTGAGACATTCTGCCAGGGAGTGATGGCATCAACAGGGAACTTAAAGATCATTATACCGGGGTGCTCACCTCTGGCTGCATGTTAGAATCCCTTGGTATATCGTTTAAAATGCCACTGCTGGCCACCATCTTCTGGAATTCTGATTCAGTTGGTCTCTGTGAGTCTGGACATTGGTATTGTGTTGAAAAGCTCCCTGGATTCTTCTGATGCACAGTGAGGATTGACTTCATAGTGTGCAAGTGAGGAGAGTAAGGCCCTCAGAACAATGCTTCACGCTTTCTTTTTTCTCAGCCCGAGAGCGGTGCCACCGAGACACCCGTTGTTCAGCATAACCAAGCACACAGGGAAGCCCATTCTGTCCCAGGCCCATGCACAGCTTTCTCTGGGCTCTGAAGGAACTAGTTCCTGCAGAATCTGAAGAACCAGGCGATGGAGCCTCAGCCTCCATTTGGTCTGTTGGGATGGTCAGGAGTAGTACCCATGAGAGATTTCTCATAAGTCAGTTCCACTCAGTGGATTGAGAATATTGAGACACCAGCACGTTGGCGGATGGACTTCTCTCACTGCTCCAACACTTTGATCCGCGTACCCAGAAGGTTGAACTGCTAGAGCTTCCTACATGTGTGTGCCATAGGGTAACTGTCTTGGCGAGGCCACTGGCCACTGTTTAGGCGTGTAAAGGTTTGGATTAATCTAATCCTTTTTTCATAATACATTCTTATCCCTGAACCTAATGAATTTTATTTATTTATTATGCTTATTACTTTATCTATTTAAGAATATAATCAGTGCAGTCTATAAGGAGTTTATGAGTCAACTACAAAGTTAGAGAGAAGAGTTTCTACAAGATTGCGCTCAAGTTCTTACCCCAATTACAAGTTTAGAGGGTTCCCCAAACTACCCTCAGGTTGGATAATTCACCAGAAGGACTAATAGAACTCACTGAAAGCTGTTAGGCTCCTGATTACTTGTTACTACAGAGAAAATATACAGAATGAAATTAGCTAAGGAACGAGGCATACAAGGCGGAGGCCTGGAGGGGCCCAAATGCAGCGCCTGCAGGAGTCCTATCCCATGGAGGCATGGTACGGGACAGTAGCATGGAGTCCTGGCAGCCAGGGAAACTCAGCTGTGCCTCGGGGCCTAGCGTTTCCATTGGAGCTCAATCACATAGCACCCGTGTGGCTGATCTTTTGTCCCCAGCCTTTCTAGGAGGTCTGGAAAATATCTTTAGTTATTAGTTCTTCCAGAGATTGGAACTGATACCACATGGCCCAAAGCCCTAATCATAAGTCACATCATTAGACTGTCTGGTGGCCAAAGCCCCCAGGCAAACAGACACTCATATCAGGCAGGACATTCCAGAGGTTCAATAGCCCAGGGCAAAGGCTTCACCTCCCTTTGGTTAAGGTTAATTCTTCACTGCATGTGGGCAGGTTCACATATAATCTAAGAACTAGAACCCAGGTTGTTTCATCAGATGAACCAAGATTTTCCTTTTACTTCTGCCAAGTATTAGCCATGTAGTCTTAGGCAAGTCACTTGCACCCTGAGCCTCAGTATCCTTGTCTTTACAATAGGATGATCATGCACCAGTTGTTACTTGTATGTAAACCATCACTGTAGCCTGCACGAAGGAAGGCTCAGTGACTCCTGTCATACCTGGGGAGACTGGGCCTCAGATGGTCTCAGGGCCTTTGTGATCAAGAGAATTAAAAAGGTGACAGTGTCCCAGAGACTGTAAGACTGCTATAGAAGGCAAGCCAATGTGATACAACCCTGGAGGAATGACATGTTAGGGTATAGGTTATCCATGGACCTCTGCTTCCCTTTCATCCAGCCACACAAGGGCAATGAATGCTTTGACACCCTCCCAGAATGCCTCTGTTCCAGAAAGGCATTTTTCTAACTGGATGGAGATTTTACACATTCTCTGTTCATCAACATGGGCCATCTAATCTCTCAGAGGTCCAGCCCCCTGGAGGCCTCTGAATGTGACTGAGCCTCTAGCTGCTGCTAGCCCTGTGCTTTGTGGTATGCAGCAAAGCATATGAGAGTGTGTGTGTGTAGACAGCTGGCGGCCTTCCCTGTGGGATGTGGAAAGAAGAGTCTACATTTCCCCACCATGCCTTTTGGGAATTACTCATCCAAAAAGTATTGTGGAAAAGCAAGCAGAATGGAACAAGGAACCATTACACTTAACCCTTACCAAGAAATGCCAAGCTTGATTTTACAGCTGGCCTTTCTGTTCATTCTGTTTTTATATGTTGAGTTGCTTTCATGCTTTTCGGTGTGAGTGGGGGGCCTGTGCATTGGAAACTATTATAAATATAAATCCATCTATGGGTTGAAGAAAGAAAATAAATTCTCAAACATTCATAACTTTCTTTTTTGTGTATATCACAGATATGTGAGAAAAAAAGATGCTTGAAAGGATTGATAGTTTGGAGATATTGTATTGATTTGATCATGGAACCAGGAGAGATTAGCAACAGATATGTGTGCATGAAAGCCAGGGATTCATCAGGAAGCATTCTCTGAATTGTAGCTGTGAGAGCTACCATTTATTGAGTGTGTACATTATGCCGGGCACTGTGCCTATTAATTCCTCCCCATGTTATAGGGCAGAGATATTAATTACAGGGTTACACACTGTTGAAACGCTTACCTTCCTAAACTGGGTGCATGTTTAATTTTGAGGAAAATAAAAATTACATGAAAAAATTACATATGCAGTTAGGGTAAAGCCAGGATTTCAGCCTGTACTCTACCTACTCCATAGCCTCTTCTTTCTACTACTCTCTGCCTCTTCCTTCTTCTTACTAGTAGGAATGATATGTTACCTTCCTATCAGGAGTAATGATAATATTAATATCTTATCTTGATATTTCAAATATGCCAATGGATGTGAATGCTTACTGAATTCTGTAGTGAGATCTATGTCACTAGAGTGCTAAGAACATTACATTGAGAGTCAATTCTGTCACGGTGGCCAGTTCTTTGCCCCGTGTCATAACAGTCTAAGGGAGGAAACCATTAAGGGGCCAGCTGCCTCTGCCCTTAGAGCAGTTGACTCTGGAATGGGGTGAGGCCCACTCAACACGGGTGCAGGAAAGTTCCCAGCCTTCGACACAGTGAAGGATAAACAAGATATAGGTGTCCCAGGGTAGCTAATCTGGCTCCCGTGACACTTTAAAGCAGAAAGATATTTGCTCTTGTATTGACCCAGGGAAGGTCTTGACAGAAAGGCATTTCCAGCTTTTCTAAAAAACTCAAACTCAGCCTCTGTTGGACAATTCGTTTGGGACCAGGTTCAATTCAGATGGTTATCCGTCCAAGTGATTATTTTTCCGTCTTGAGCCTTTCCAGGAATTCCAGAACAGGCAGGCTGCCAGAGGACACTGGCTACCCAGATGCTGGAGCGACACTCCCCGTGGGCCAGCCAGCATCCCAGGACAGCCCAGCCCAGCTCAGCTCAGCACTTGGCCCTCTTCCCTCCTCTCATGATCTGATATGCACACCTGTCCTGTGCACACAGACACGTGCTATGTCCCCATGCAGTGAGCCCTGCCCACGTGGCAGATATCTTTGTGTTTCCATGGGTGGCGAAATCCACTGAAAATACCCCCAGTGTCACTGTGATCATGTTGACTCAGAATGGTAATGGCAGAAGCCAAGAGTCTAAGATAAGCTTCGTCCACTCTCTCTCCATTAGGTTGACAGTGGTGGCCAGTAACGGCGCCCATTTAGGGATGAGGGAGATGGGCGTTTCATCTACGCCAAGTGGAGGAGTTCAGTAGCCAGAAGCCAGCACAGCTGCAAGTCTTGAGGAATCCCCTCCAGCCTCTCCCTCAGGGCCTTTACTCTGCAGAGTGACTCCGACTCCATGTTGCACTGGACTCGAAGCTACATCACATTAGGGAGCACCCAAATGGGGTTGTGTTCTTTAGGTGGATTTAAATTTTTTAACTCTTGTGTTCAGTTTAGTTGTATTTATTGCCCCCCCAAAAAAATCTATAGATGAACAGGGCTAAAAAGAGTATGATTTGTGGTGCTGATCACATAAAGAGTGAAGTCTGTTTTCTGCCTTTCCTCTTCCCACTAAAATCCAGTGGTCGTGGCCCATCCCTGCCTCCCCAGCAAGGCCCCACACAAAGGCAAGCCCTGTGTGGTGTGCATCGCTGCCGCTGACTGAGGGTCTGGCAGCTTGGGGCACACCTGAACCAGCTTTATGTGATGCTGGAGGCAGAGAGAGTTTGTTCAGACAGCATGCTAATAATACCCACAGATCTCTGCACCTGACCCATGCAGGATGTTCTCTCTGAGGTCTCTACTGTGACCTGGATCACAGTTGGGTCCGTGGCATTGGGCTTGGTGCTGGGTAATAGTGGGAGTCCCGGCTCACTTGCCAGTGAGGTCAAAAGTTCTCCTCTTTCTGCCTTTGCCAGCCCAGCCTGAAACACTGAACACACACCAAGTTCTGTCGAGGATTGGTGCCAGTTGTGGTGCAGGGGTTGCCTGGACGTCCTCAGCCCCTCTTATCCCTAGATTCCTATCCCTTTTACACAGGAAAAAAGAAAGGATATGTTCCTCAGCTGCCCTCACCACAGTGCACCCCAATATCAGTCTACTCTGTGTGGTGGTTGGGTAGAAAGAGAAAGTGGTTTCCAGTCTAGTCCTCCCACTGCCTGTGGGGCCTTGGCCAGCCTCAGTGTCCCCATCTGAAAAGTGGAGGTAAAATTATAAACCTCATGAGTTTGTTATGAGGAGTAAATGAGATGTTTAAACAGAGTTATTGGCATATAATGGGTGATCAATATATGGAAGCTATTTGCATTTGTTTCCTAGGACTGCCATAACAGATTACCACAAATTTGGCAGCTTAAAACAATGGAAACCTGGGCATTATGCTAAGTGAGATCAGCCAGACAGAGACGGACATATAATGTATGATGGCACTTATACATGGAATCTAAAACAACTGAACTTGTAGTAACAGGTTGTAGAATGGTGGTTACTGGGGCTGGGGGGAGTGGAGAAGTTGGAAGACGTTATTTAAAAGTATAGATTTGCACCTAGTAGATAAATTCTGGAGATCTAATGCATAACACAGTGATTACAACACACAGTATTATAGACTTCAAAGTTGCTAAGAGACTAGTCTTAAGTGTTCCCAACACAAAAAAGAAATTATAATTCTGTGATGTGATCAAAGTGTTAGCTGATGCTACCATAGTAATCATAATGCAATATATAAATGTATCAAACCAACACATTGTGCCCCTCAAACTTACACAATGTCATATGTCAATTATTTCTCAATTAAAATTCCAGAAACTTATTCCCTTACAGGTCTGGGGGCCAGAGTCTGAAATAAAGGTGTCAGCAGGGACGTGTTCCCTCTGGAGGCTCCAGGGGAGAATCCTTCCTTGACTCTTCCAGCCTCTGGTGGCTCCAGGTGTTCTTGGCTTAGGGCCACCTAATTCCATTCTCTCTCCATCTTCACAGGGTGTTCTTGACTGGGTGTGTCGCAAATCTTTCTCTGCCTTTCCCTTTTTAAGGACACTTGTCATTAGATTGAATGCCCACCTGGATAATTCAGGAGGATCTCATCTTGAAATCCTTAATTTCATTCAGATAAAGTCACATTCCCAGGTTTCAGATGGACATACCTTTTAAGGGTCCGCCATTCAAATCCACTACTCTACCTGATTAATGATACAGATTAAGGTTTATATTCATCTATTATTTATGTCCTTAGGCACTTGTGTGGACTTTTTTTTCTAGCATGGATTACAAACTGTTGTTTCTCTTCTCTTCTCGCTTACCACCCTCTATGAAGAGCAAGATTTCGGTGGCAGGGCCACAAAGTAGAGGAGGGAACCCTGAGTGTGTTGGGGCATGTCAGACAGCTTGTTCTGCAGAGTTGGGCCAGGTCTCAGCTCACCACTCAGATGGTTTCTGGCCAGAATGAACTAGGATGGGGCCCTCCATCCCCATCAGAAATCACTTCTTTTCTGACCCAGGGGCCTGCCCTGTGAAGCTCCATGCTGGGCACAGCAGGAAGAACAAATAATCAGTTCTCTCTGAGGACACAGTCAAAAAGGACATTGGCAAGAAGGCCAGGCTTAGATACAAGCCACCTGGACATAGGATGGAATCACTGTCTCAAAATATCTGTGACAGGAGAAAATGTAAATGTAAGTAGCATGAGCACGTGGCCAGGACAAGGGTCCCAGCCAGTTATCTTGGACCATCAGCTTGAAGTTCCAAACGCTATCTCAACACCGGAAATGACACAAGGATCTCTGCCTCAATTGGTAGCCCAGCCCATTTGTAACAATTCTCATTGTGTGCTCATTTCTACTGCATATATCAATGTCATTTGGAGCTCCATTCTGTGTTCCTGCCCTCCACAGACAGCCCTGTATAGACCTGAGTATTGCAATTATGCCTCAGCTTTTTCTGTACTTCCCCAGGCCACACACCTTCCGCTGCCTCCGCTGACACTTGCCTGCCTTGTGTTCAGGCCTCTCCCTCACTGGAGCCCTCCACCCTGGATGTGCCTTGTTTGGCCAGTGTCCCCTCACCTCAGTACTCTACCTGTGACTTCACCAATGTCATATACTGTTGCAGTATTTATTCCCTTATTCTGAATGCTGTGCCTTTTTTTTTTAATGAAGCTTATAATTACTCCAACTTTTTTAGGCACCATACCAAACTGTTGATTCATATCAAATGTATGGTCCAACAGAAAATTCCTAGACTCTTTCATCTGATCCATTCTTAAGCCAACCATTCTCTCCAACTCTACTACTAAGCTAATTGAGCTGTTGAAACCAAGGGCAGGCATTTACATTTATTCTCATTAATCTTAAATCTCTTGGTGTTGTGCCGCTACTTCCAGGTCCTGAGGACATATTTGAATATTAATTGCAATAATTTATTAAGCATCCCCTCCAGCCTTCCGTACCTCCGAATGAGATAGCCAAAACACCAATAAAACGTTGAACAGAATACACCTAAAAATAGAGTTCTGGCATACCATTTGCTCCATTGTGACAATTAAGGTCCACTGTACACACTAGAAACAAAATAAATGAATGAGTGTGTGTTCCGTTTCCTTTGGGACGTGCCTGTTCAGTCAGCCATGAAGGTATCTAATTATGCTGTCATCCACGCCACCTTTCCCCACTCCAGAAACCCCAAGGATGTCAGGGCTGGGCCAGTTTTTATATTTAACCTAAGCAGAGTGCCTTCTGCCAGCACACCACGTGGATCTTCCAGCTTAGTAACAGAAAAAAACAAAAAGGAGACTGACATATCAGGACTTAGAGACTCCTTGCCATGTCCAAGTGGCCTTTCCCACCAGGCCCAGGTGTCCTGTATGCTACATGGTCAGATGGTTTTTCCAGAACTGATGCAAACTCATCGGTCTGTGTTCCTTCCTCTTTAAAACTGTAACCATGCCTCTGTGTGCACAGATATACATGCCAGACAGTCATGGGTTTCACATGTCTCTCAGTTTGAGAGACTCTCAGGGTTGGATATGCTGGCAGAGCAACTCAGTTTATTGCCATGACCTTGGAATGCAGTGCAGTTTTAGGACTGTCTGTATCCAATTCTCGAGTGTCTTCCGTTCAGAGCAGTTGGTTGTTATTTACAGGACTTAGAGTCAGTGCAGATACGTTCCCACATCTCTCAGCACAGAAGCATCTTGTTTTCTGATCATTCTGAAACAGTCTAAATCCATGGTAATAGGGGAAATATTTTTGTATTAGAGCAAAGAGATGTGTGGCTTCCTTTGTTAAGGATTGAGTCCTGTATAAAATGTATGATAATAGCCTTTTTAAAGTGTGTTTTTCTATACTTCTTGAAGCTAGAAAGAACCAGAAGAAAAGGAGCATCTGTTATTTAGACCCGCACTGGTCTAGGTGAAACCGGAGGACACAGCTGAGTTGTGCCTCAGTGATAGCTCCTTGTCTCCAAGGCTCCGTCAGCTCTCCTTCCGAGCAGCACCGAGTCTGGTTTCCATGGGAAAGAGCCTAAAGATGTTTACTATGCTTAGGATCTTATGAGTAGAAAACTTAATCTTTGCGTGAGCTTCTGAAACCTTGCTGAGCCTATGCGTCATCTGGGGATCTTGTTAAAATACAGATTCTGCCTCAGGAGACCTAGGTAGGTAGGGCCTGAGGTTCAGCATTTCAAAAGCTGCTAGGGGATGTAGTGTTGCTGGTCTGAGGACAAAACTTGGAATGCAAGGCCTTGGGCCTCTGAGCTAAATTTAAAAATACTGATAGATGGGTATAAATGTAGATGTAAAGATGCTGACGATGAATGTATTCAGAACAGTGGTTATCAGGCAAACTGGATGTAGTAAACCCTAAATAAATCTGTCTCAATTCATCTATTAACTCTCTCCACTTGTGCTTTTCTAATAATAATGTTTTAAAAGTGTGATCTGCATTTGTGGTTCTTTTGTAACTTAGCGTTTATGTACTCTTGTGTGGCTTCATGCTTCGAAGAAATCTTTCTGTTGTGGCAGGAGCATCCAGAGGTGCCCTCCTTTGAGGCCCAGCTGAACCCTTGGTGTGGTTCAGGCCAGAGAAGGCAATCAGGGACACGGGCCATTTGTTGGCAGCTGGGAAGAGACCCTAAAAGCAGAAATTCCACTCCATTTTTCTTCTCTTCTTCCTTGTCTCTTTCTCTCTCCCTTCCTTTTCCCTACTGTACTTTTCCACCTTCATCATTTACTACCTTTTCCTTCTTTTCAATCCCATGAATAATTACCCAACGCCCCAAGGACATGGTGGCATACTGTGGCGCCCTCTGGTGGTTAAATGAAAAAACATCAATACACAATCCCTACCCTCACAGTGTTTTGCCCTAATACTAGGAGACATAGACAATGCAGAGAGTGGAGCACAGAGAAGGAGCACATGCCCCAGAATTAGAGCCTCCTGTCCAAGCGACACTGGTAACAGGAGACATGGTCTTTTCTAAATGTGGGAGGAGGAAGGGTTGAAAATTCTGTCAGTCTGGCTCGTTCGCTCCAGATCTGTGTTAATCTTTGTATCCTTGATTTATCATTATTATCTGGAAAAGATGGTTCATCAGTGGATAACTTTTTTAAAGGATATATATGAATTTGTTTGTCAAAGCCAAGTCTTAGTGGTCCGTTAGCAGAAGACTGGCCGTAGTGTGTATACAGAAATCTTTAGAGCCAATTAAGCCAGTGTCTCTAAATAAACAATGTAAATAAGCCAAGACACTACTGAGAACCAAGTCAATATTCTCTTTCAAACTGCGTTCTTTAAAGCGTACCTTCAAAGGGTTTTCTAGCTTTGGATATTGTGCATTCAGTTGTATGGGCAGTTTTCCATTTGCATTGCTAATTGTGAATGTGTTTGACATTTTGCTTGGCTTTGAAAGGACTTTTCGGCTGATTTTTCTTCCCTGAAGTTGCCTTGGGCTAATTAACCTATTCCCTTACTGGCTGGGCCTACTATATGCAAATGTTCTGATTCCAGATTCTGATACACCACTCCTGTGTGAACATCCTTAATGAAATCCTGTGGGGTTTTACTGGATCAGTGCTACTATGGAGCCAGCAGGGGGCGTGTGAACCGTTGGCTTAAAGTAGATCTCATATTTAACTTTTCTTTGCTAGTTGTTATGGGAATGTAGGAGCTAATACAGTTCTCTTTCTTAAAGATGACTCTTGAAATCTATCAATAAAAGATCATTATCAGTGCTTTTTAAGCAGCCAAAAAGAGCAACTGTTTTTTGATGCTTTGTAGTTTAATTTTATTCTGTCATTGTTTTGAAAACAGCACTGTCATTATAATTGATTTGTGAGTACTGGGTGTAAATTATGTAGTGCACTTTTTATAAGAGAAGACTGCAGAATACAGTTACCTAGGACTTTAAGAAGATGTAGGTCAGGAGGGTAAATAATTGCTGTTGCTCTTTTGACACAGATATTTCTTAAGCATTAATACTTTAGGTCCTTTTATTTTTTTGTTTCTGTCCCAGTCTTTGACGTGCCTCTCTTCATATGAGAAACGCTATTATTATTGAAATGGTCTTTGATGTTAAGACACTGAATTTCTAAACCCCAGCCATCAATGTATACCTGATAACAGTCATTGTGGCTGGGGAATTTTGTCTTGTGTCTTTGTATTCTCATCATGATGTTTAATAGTGATATTAAAGCAAAATCAGCAAGGACCACTAAATCACTGGCAAAAAAATAAAAAATACAGGTTAGGGTGGGGAGTATAAACTATAGAGAAGACAAGTGGGATAAGCTGGTGTTGGGAGGGGAGCAGTGGGGCGACAGAGGAGAAACGTGGCTGTTATAATAGGGACAGATGCTGTAGGCTGTTGCCTTATTGTTTTTGTTTTAAAACCAGATCGTAGAAAAGAGGGTCTGGGTAGGAGGACTGCTGAAACGCCAGGGCCTATAATTTCTACAGCCCAACCTCCCAGCTTCGGAGGATCCCCCCGTGGGACATTGTGCATGTCTGCAGCTGCTACCTGTAGGGGGCGCTCATATCCGCCACTTGTTAGCCACGTTCCTGTAGGCTCCACTGATGTTCAGCCTCTTGCCAGGTGGGCATCTGTTTGCCCACACAGTTATGGTGACTGGGAATTCAGCAGTTACTGAGAGACTGAGACATGTGTCCATGAGAAATGGCTCCAGGCTCGCTGTTTGTGTGATCGTGTTTAAACACATAGGTCTGATTGGTCTGAAAGAAGTTTCATCTTGAGGATTAATGGTAGGCTGGCTCTTTCCAAGGAAAAAGAGGGTGGGAGCAAAGAAGAAATTCAAAGACCACTTGGAAAGAGTCAGGGATGAAGCAAGTGTGTAACCATCATTAAGGAAACCTCCAGTGCATCCACCTGATTACCACATTTAAAAAAATCCTAGCCAGAGAATAGGTTTGTTGGTTTTAGAAAGAGAGAGGAAAGGAAAGAAAAAGAGAGAGAAAAACATCATTGTGAAAGAGAAACCTCAATCGGTTGCCTCCCATACATGCTCCAACCCGGGATGGAACCTGCAACCCAGGTATGTGCCCTAAGCAGGGATTGAACCCACAACCTTTTGGTGCATAGGACAATGCTCCAACCAACTGAGCCACCCGGCCAGGGCCCTAGTACCATATTTTTAAAAATACTATAACCATATTCATTTTTTAACTATCTCAACAGATTCCTTTTGGTTTTCTTTTACCATATGAGTGGCTGTACTGGGAATTCTTTGTAAACTTGTAGAGAACAGAATTATTTCTGGCTGCCTCTGCTGAGTTGGTATGTGTATATTGTGTGTGTATGTGTGTGTGTGTGTGTGAGAGAGAGAGAGAGAGAGAGAGATAGGGAAGAGAGAATCGTTGTAAAGTTAGGATGGACCCAGGGTCAGGTTTGGAATCTTTGAGTAGTGGCTCTGACAGATGGGGTTTCAGAGATAATGTGCAAAGTCAATTCAGGACTGTCACTCCTAACCTGAGGGCAGGGCAGGGGTGACCTTCACTGATGTCATCCTCCCTGTGGGCTGCTTTTGATTTGCCAGCAAGGTAAAGAAGAGGTGAGGAATGGGACAAGCATTTCTGAAAAGGGAACTTAAGAAGCACCTTGTCTAACCTTCTCATAAGAAACAAGAGAAAAAGGAGAGAATGTGTTGAGACACATGCCTTAGAGTTGTTAACTTCATAGAAAGGTATCTGCTTTAACTTTGGAGTTGCTCGATGTTGCAGTAATCTTCCTGGTAGGCTGACCCACATGGCCAGTGTTTTACCTGTTTTAATGCCAGGGCCAGAATCAGGTTTTCACATTTCACACCAAAACCAAAGCCTAGTCTTAGCCTTGCCAAGGATGTCTTTTTCCGGTGCTGACATCTTGATTTGTGTTCCCTCTGTTCCTTTCTCTTCCTGTTCCTCTTCTCCTTGTGACTACCCTCTTCCTTCTCCCAGATTCCAGAGCTGCTGCTGGTGGATCGCACCCACGGGGAAATGATTCCTCATGAAGAGCCTGGATCCCCCACAGAAATCAAATGTGACTTTCCATTTATCAGACTAAAATCAGAGCCAGCCAGCCAGTGAAACAGTCACCGTGGAGGGGGGACGGCGAAAAATGAAATCCAACCAAGAGCGGAGCAACGAATGCCTGCCTCCCAAGAAGCGTGAGATCCCCGCCACCAGCCGGCCTTCAGAGGAGAAGGCCACAATTCTGCCCAGCGACAACCACCGGGCGGAGGGCGCAGCATGGCTCCCGGGCAACCCTGGTGGCCGAGGGCTCGGGGGTGGGAGGCAGGGTCCGGCGGGGACTTCGGCGGAGCTCGGTTTACAACAGGGAATAGGTTTACACAAAGCGCTGTCCACGGGGCTGGACTACTCCCCACCCAGCGCGCCCAGGTCTGTGCCAGCGACCACCACGCTGCCCACGGTGTACCCTCCCCCGCAGTCAGGGACTCCGGTGTCGCCCGTGCAGTACGCTCACCTGCCGCACACTTTCCAATTCATTGGGTCCTCCCAGTACAGCGGACCCTATGCAGGGTTTATCCCTCCGCAGCTGATCTCCCCCACGGCCAGCCCCGTCACCAGTGCAGTGGCCTCTGCCGGGGGGGCCACCACTCCATCCCAGCGCTCCCAGCTGGAGGCCTATTCCACTCTGCTGGCCACCATGGGCAGTCTGAGCCAGGCCTCAGGACACAAGGCTGAGCCGCCGCCTCCGCCGCCGCCGCCGCCACACCTAGGCAGGACTCCAGGGCTCATCGCACCAGGGTCCCCACCACCCGCCCAGCAGAACCAGTACGTCCACATTGCCAGCTCTCCACAGAACGCCGGGCGCACGGCCTCTCCTCCGGCCATCCCCGTCCATCTCCACCCTCACCAGACGATGATCCCACACACGATCACCCTGGGGCCCTCCCCCCAAGTCGTAGTGCAATACACGGACTCTGGCAGCCACTTTGTCACTCGGGAGGCCACCAAGAAAGCCGAGAGCAGCAGACTGCAGCAGGCCATGCAGGCCAAGGAGATCCTGAACGGGGAGATGGAGAAGGGCCGAAGGTATGGGGCTCCCACCTCAGCCGACCTGGGCCTGGCGAAGGCCAGCAGCAAGTCGGCTCCTCACCCCTACGAGTCCAGGCACGTGGTTGTCCACCCTGGCCCGACTGACTATGGTGGTCGGGACTCCGCAGGGGTCCGGGCCTCCGTGATGGTCCTGCCCAACAGCAACGCCCCGGTTTCCGACCTGGAAGTCACGCACCGTGAGGCCTCCCCTTCCACCCTCAATGACAAAAGTGGCCTGCATTTAGGGAAACCTGGGCACAGACCCTACGCGCTCTCACCCCAACAGGCTCTGGGCCCCGAAGGCATGAAGGCTGCCACCGTCGCTGCACTGTCATCCCACACGGTCATTCAGACCACGCACAGCGCTTCGGAGCCACTCCCAGTTGGACTGCCAGCCACGGCCTTCTACGCAGGGGCCCAGCCACCTGTCATCGGCTACCTGAGCAGCCAGCAGCAGGCGATCACCTACGCAGGCGGCCTGCCCCAGCACCTGGTCATCCCCGGCACCCAGCCCCTGCTCATCCCAGTCGGCAGCGCTGACGTGGAGGGGTCGGGAGCTGCCTCTGCAATAGTCACGTCGTCGCCCCAGTTTGCAGCAGTGCCTCACACGTTCGTCACCACCGCCCTTCCCAAGAGCGAGAACTTCAGCCCAGAGGCCCTGGTCACCCAGGCCGCCTACCCGGCCATGGTGCAGGCCCAGATCCACCTGCCCGTGGTGCAGTCGGTGGCGTCCCCAGCGGCTGTCCCGCCGACGCTGCCCCCCTACTTCATGAAAGGCTCCATCATCCAGTTGGCCAACGGGGAGCTAAAGAAGGTGGAGGACTTGAAAACGGAAGACTTCATCCAGAGTGCAGAGATCAGCAACGACCTGAAGATCGACTCCAGCACTGTGGAGAGGATTGAGGACAGCCACAGCCCGGGCGTTGCTGTGATCCAGTTCGCCGTCGGGGAGCACCGGGCACAGGTAATGTTTGCCCAGGTCACGTGGCAGGGACATCCCACCACACACCCTCATCATTCATTTCCTGGCAAGATGAACCTCTTCCAGGAGGCAGGATCATGAGTGCTGCGGAGAAAGGAAAGGTTTTCATTTATACCTAGACTTTAGACTCCCAAGCCTTCTCTAAGAGAATTAAGCCCTAACACTCCCAGACATCTGCTGTTTGTAATGAACTAACTTCTCTGCATCTAGGGTGAGGCTTGTCAGGTACTGCCCTCAGAATAATTTCAGAAAACCACCACTCATGTTATATGTCTTTGTTCAGATAGGGACCTGACTGAGAAAGGCTGTAGGGTTTAGAGGCCATTCTGTTTTCCAGAACTGCCTGTGAGTGACTGGATGTGGGCTCTTGCACCACATCAGGGGACCTGCCTTGCCAAGAGCTTTTAGCCCGGGATACTTTCCTTTTTTGTGGAGAGATGTCACTGTAGGCTTAGACTCTTTGGCAAGGCCCAAGAAAGATATCTAAAAGTTCTGATTGGAAAAAAAGAGCAAAAGTCAAGATCTTTTTTAGTGGCATCTTTATTTAGATCTCACTACCCATCCGTAGTTTCTGTTCGTGCCAACCTTCCTACATGGGTTGAGGTCGGTCCTAGAAGGAAAACAAAATGAGTTCTCTTCAGCAAAGTTGTTTCTCTTTTTATCAGACCCCAGGTAAAGCATGGAAAATAAACAAGAATGAAAAGTAAATGTGTTTTTCATGGTACTTTTTTTTTCCATACTTAAAACATTAGTGTGCACAGAGATAGAAATGGAAAGAGGTTTGACTTTTGAAATGCTGTTGGTTCCTGACCAGCATCTCTTTCAACTTAGGAAGAAAGCAGCTCTGGCTGTGGGCTGCATCTCCACGGTCTGGCAGCCTCTCAGACCAGAGCTCACGGGCCTCTTCAGGTTTCAAATAGACCTGGCAGGTCTTAAAGAGAAAGCAAGCATCTCTCTGTGTTTTTCCTTCTTGATACTTTGCAGAATGAATGCTCAAATGATAGAGAAGTTGGCTCTGAGGCCAAGTCTCATTTCCTCCCTGTAGCCAGACCACTAGTCTCTTTGCTGACAGCCAAGGTGCAAATTAGAAGGTAGAATATTTGTCGCAGCCTGTTCACAGGTCTGTCAGGAGGGCCCTGTGTGGTCATGCTGCATGCTGGGAAGGGCTCCCACAAAGAATGGCAAGAGGGCTGTCGTGGAAACAAAGTGCAAGCCCCCAACACGACCAGTGATTTGTCACTTTACCGAGAAGCCTATCAGAAACAGGCTGACATCATCACAGCAAAAATACTCCACCAGCTGCGTTTGCCACAAGTGATAGGAGCAGAATCAGTGGAGAATCAGAGAGAGAAGGCAGAGAGAACTAATGTCTGGGTGTAATTTACGTTCTGAGGACAGAGTGCTTTCCCCCTGTGAACACTGTCACTGTGAGAGCTTTCTCCCGGGCCTGAAGAATCAGTCCCTGTCCTCCCAACTGGCTAGAAATCACTAACACTTACAGCCATAGGGAGCTTAGGAGTGGGCAAATTGTTTAACTTAATTAGCAGATTCACACATTTGGTTGGGGAAGGCCTGGGAGCAGGGCTGGCTTCTCCACACTAGTTGGCTTTATGACCCTGGGCACTAATCCTGCGTGGCTGGAGTGCCACCGGGGAGCTTGACCTTACACAATCCACAGTAGGCGTCCCGGTAAAGGCCGTGTGATGTGGAGAAAGCCATGGGCCTGGGGGCTGGTTGGCTGCAAGACAAGTTGGTTTTCCTCTCAGAGCTGCCGTTGTTCTCGTCACAAAGCAGGCACGTGACTCCTTCTACCTGTAATGCCGTGGGCCTCCTTGTTTTGTCATCCTTTGCTTTCCTTCCTGCCTTGCAGAGCATCACTTGTGAAATTCACCAGCATCCACTACCAAAACTGGGGGTGGGGGGTCAAAAAGGGAACTTCTATTGACCTTGTCCTAATGATCCATATGTAGACCTAGGGGAAACTAAAGCCAGTCTCCATAAAACTGAGGGGTGTTTCTTTTAGGGGTGGTGATTATTTTTAAGGAGCTGAATTTCTGATTATTATTGTAGAAAGAAGCCTCCAATGCGGCTTCCAGCTGAAGCTCCAGGCAAGGCAGTGTCAGAGAAAAATACTTTCACATATTTGTCATCATTCGTGGGGCTTTGTCATACCCAGCGTGGCATTTCTGTGCACCCAAGCTCCCCTATCCCAGGAACCGTGGGAAATGAAGGAGGGTGCCAGGAGTTGCCCCTTATGGCTGTATGCTCCACACGGAGCCTCTCTGGGCCACGCTGCAGTCTTCTTCCTCTTCTGGTGGAGGACAGGTGGCATATTCCACCCCAGGTGGGAGAGTCGCTCCTTCTCTCATACCTTCCTCTCAGCCTTGGTGATTCTGGTCGAGATCCCCAAGGGACAGTAGAATCACTTCCCTGAGGGCCTCACTGCCAAATATAATCAACTTTATATTCTCCAAGTTTATAAGTCCATGGCCAGTCCCAGAAGGGATCTCAGGAAATAGCATGAATGTGGGAACCAATTTCACTTAGTAAGAGTGTGGAGCATCACCCGCTGGGGTGGGAAGCAGGTTAGCAGGTAGGAAAATGCAGGACCTGGAGCCAAAAAGACCTCAGTCTGAATCTATCCTCCACCACTCTGTGGCCCTGGGACCTTGTACAAATCACTTGTGAATTATTGCACTAATAATTTATCTTGCAAGTTATAATATCTAAGCTTTCCATTCTTGGTTACATAGTGGGAATAATGGGGGTTGTTGTAAGAATTAAAGAAAATACGTTCAAAGGAACCAGCATAATATGTAGCATGTAGTAGTAGATGGTTGGTTTCCCTTCCCTGCTTCCCTTAAGTGCCTTTGGCCCTGAGAAGGGAAATGGTTAGCTTCTGAAAAATAAATAAAAGGGTCTGTGCTCTAAAATGAGTTTATGGAAAGAGAGACAGTTTAGAAAAGCCTAGAAAGAAGACTGAACTTTTCCAGTGAGCACAGTGAGCTGTTTTTATCCCAGCTGTATTTCTGGGGCACGTTCCCATGCATGGCCCAGGGACACCCACACAGCTGCTTCTATGTATGGTATATACATGCTGTGCTTTTCTGAGCATGCGCTGGACTAGAGGGATGCAATGGTGGTCCAGCCCTGCACATCAATGAGAGGACACAAGCAGAGGCAGGGGCTCGTGGGCTTCTCCTGCAGTGTGCCCGCTAGGATGCTCCCCCACCCCCGCCGTGGGGGCTTCAGCTCCCCTATCTGTGAGCATCCCCCTGGCCACCATTGCATGCTCCCCAGGCCTCGGTTTTTCTGAAGAGAACACAAAATTTGCTCAGAAGAATTGTAGTAAATTTTATTTGCTAAGTGCTCTGGGGTGACACTTTTCTTGGACTGCTTCTTTCCTAACTGCCAAGCTCCTTATGTTCGTAGGACTGTCTGTCGCTTCCTAGATCCTCCTGGGGTGACTGCTTCCCTTTATCGCCTTGGTGAATGCTTAATATTCAGTGCCATTTCCTTCTCCCAGCTGTGTGTGTGTGCGTGTGTCTTCGCATTCACTCCTACAGCATGTTGTAATGATGTGCTTACTGCACGTTTACCGATGGCTTTTCTTTCATTCCACTATTTTTTAATTTGACTGCTGTACTCTGTGAGTCATCAGTGGCAGCATTATGCCGTTAATGGATTAGCTGGTGCCTAAAAATAACCAAAGCCCTCATGCAAGCAGCACATAAGCCTGTATAGTCCCTCAGCAGCCAAAGCAAACCGATGAGCCAGTATTTCCCATTCAGAGCCTGATGGAAATAAATCCTAATGTATCAAAAAGGAGGTAGTAGCCCTGGCAAGGTGGCTCAAATTGTTTGGAGCATTGTTCTGTAACCAAAAGATCATGGGTTCAAGTCCTGGTCAGGGCACACACCTAGATTGTGGGTGCATATGGGAAGCAACCGATTGTAATTCATTCTCTCTCTTTCTCTCTCCCCCTCTCTCTCTTTCCCTGTCTCTGTCTATGTCTCCTCTTCCTGCCTCTCTAAAAAATTAATAAACATATCCTCGGGTGAGAGTGTTTTTTAAAAAAGGAGGTAGTGACAGACCTGTGTAAAAGCCCCATGCTGGGCCTGTGGTCCACTTCTTGGTGATCATCCTCATCCCTGTTCTAACACTGGAAAGGCCCCAGCAGGAAAACAGTAGCAAACCACATTTTTGTTTGTCTGTGCGTACCTCTCCAAAGGAAAACATGAAGAAGAAAAATGTTCTTCAACCTTTGTGTGACATAAGTCCCCCAACTAGGTGATCTCAGTGAAGCAGATTCTCTTGGACCACTGTGTGCATAGCTTTTCAAAAAATAAACTTTTAAAACCCTGGCTAGTGTGGCTCAGTGGATTGAGCATCAGTCTGCAAGCCAAGTGTCACTGGTTCGATTCCCAGTCAGGGCACATGACTAGGTTGCATGTCAGGTCCCCAGTTGGGAGCACAAGTGAGAGGCAACCACACAGTGTTGTTTCCCTCCCTTTCTTTCTTCTTTCCTCTCTCTTTAAAAATAAATATGTAAATAAAAAAACAAATTATTTTTTAAAAAAGAATAGTACAGTATTCCCTCAAAAAAATAAATAAATAAACTTTTAATTGCTTAAAGTAGTTCTCAGACCCACAGTTTCCCCTATTACTAAAATCTTGCATTTGCATAGTGTACTTATTACAATGGATGAGCCAATATTGATACATATTGATGATTAAAGTCCATGGTTTACATTAAAGTTTGCTCCCTGTGCTGTACATTCTGTGGGTTTTGATAAATGTGTGGTGTTTTGTATCCAGCATTACAGTGTCATGCAAAGTGTATCCAGCATTATAGTGTCATACAAAACAGTTTCACCACCCTAAACATTCTTTAGGCTGCACCTATTTATATTTCCCACCCCACATCTCCCACCCCAGAGCCCTGGCAACCACTGATCTTTTTCATTTCTAGAGTTCTCCCTTTTCCAGAACGCCATGTAGCTGAACTCATACAGTATGTAGCCTTTTCAAACTATCCTCTTCCACTTGGACATCGAAGGTTCTTCCTTGTCTTTCTGTGGCTTTGATAGCTCATTTCTCTCTGGCACTGAATGATGTTGTTCTTTAAGGCACACATTTTAAAACCACAAGAGAGGAGGGCAAGTGGGATAGAATCTGTGTGCCTGAGAGCTGCCCTGGTCTCTTGCTGAGCAGGTAGATCCTAATGGGGCCTCCCAGCAATAGGGGTTCTAGGAACCACATGAGGAGAGCTCAACTTGGCATTTGGGATTTATCTGCACCAGCGTGGGGTTTACTGAACAAACCTGAAATGCTTCCCCCAATGACTGAGTCACGCTTAGCATCAACATAAGCAAATACTTTAAACAGAACACTCAAAGATATTCCTACACTTGACTGAAGAGTTGTGACTGTCTTTTTTAATGATTTTTTAAATCAGCACCTGAGGATATGTTTATTGATTTTTGAGAGCAGGAAAGGGGGTTAGTGGGGTGGGAGGAGAGAAGGAGGGGGAGAGAGAGAAATATCAACGTGAGAGAGAAACATCAATCGGTTGCCCCCTGTACACTCCCCGACTGGGGTTTGAACCCGCTAAATAGGTATGTGCCCCAACTGGGGATTGAATTGCAACCTTTTGGTGTATGGGATGGTGTTCCAACCAAGTGAGCCAGCCAAACAGAGCTTTATTAATGATTTTTAAGCATTGACATAAATGGGTCACTTGCTTAGACCTTTCATCATTGTTCCAAGGTTTTCTTATTTTCTTGATGTAGAGAATGTAGCCATGCAAACTGGCCTTCAAGGAAAGCAGACTGGCTTTTCTCTTCATGTCAAACAGGATCCAGAATTTCACTTGCAGACAAAGTTAAAAATTCCGTTAAGTAATTTCACTGAAAGCAGGTCATATTCACTGAAACCCAGCCCCTGAGATGGCATTGCTCCCAGGTAGAGGCAGAATTGGTACATTTGGGACAGTATGAAGCAAAAATGTTTTGTAAAACAGACGCCCTTCACATTTCTGAAAACAAGGATTCTTGTTAAGGAAATGGGAGACAAATTTAAGCAACAGACTTGTTGTCTTCTTGATATCTGGTTTTTGATGATATGTACATATGTGTGTATATAGACAGCCCCCATCTAAGATTGAAATATACAATCAAACAGCATAAATGTGTGTTTATGTGTGCAGTGTTGAGATATAATAGTTATTGACTAAGCAGGTAAAGGAATTTTATTGAACTTACAGAACAGCAGAGGATGATCATAGAAGCTAGTCATTAGCCAGGCCAGGACTGAGACATTGAATAAATCATTATCAGCCAGATATGTAGCCTGCTTGTCCTGGTTCCTCTGTCCTGAACAGAATATGGGGGCAATCTGTTTGCAGAGTTGGATAAGGAGGCTGGAAAGAGGGAGGGGTAGGCAGATTTCTCATAGGAGCAGTGGCAAGCAAGTAGGGCTCCTGCATCAGCAGGAGAGCGAGAGGTGACCAGACCCTACAAAGAGAAGTACTGGCTCCTGGGCATTGAGAGGTGAAAGACAGAGGGGCCCCAAGCTGATAAAAGGACAGAGGCTCTTCATGCTCCCATTTTATCCCACAGACCCCTTCACCTATTTGGGGAAAAATGCGTGTATGGGATGAAAAGAAATGGACTGTGTTGAGCTGCCAGGAGTCACATAACATGCTTTGGTTTTATAGGGTGCTGCACCCAGGAATATATGCTCATTAGGGTTTAATCAGAGACCATTTGAACCCCTCACAAGGCCATAAAAAATGAATTAATAATTATTGTCACAGCTGAAAGAGCAAAAAGGAACCTCAAGAGTGGAGAGGAAGGAACTGAAGTATGATTCTATGAGGTCACGGTGGGCTCAGCATCTGATGGAGGAGGGCTGAGTGGGGCTGCAGTAGCTCAGCCCATAAGGCTGCTGTGAGGGGCACCCCAGCCCCAGGAAGGCGCTGCCCCCTTTCCTGGAGAGAACTGTATGCCCTGTTTACTCCTGGCTGCCAAAAGAAGCAAGGACAGCCAGAGCCTCTCTGCATCTAAACATTGACCTCTGTTGGCCAGTTGTGCTCCTGCAGTGTTTTTACAGATGGAAGGCGAATGTGGAACTAGTTATTCAATTTGTACTGAGCACCTATTACATGCCAGGAAGTATCCTAGACTCCAGATAGAAAGATGAGCAAAACAGACAATATCTTAGCCCTTGTGGAGCATACAGTCTTGTGGGAGTTTGGGGGAAAAGGTGAAACAGACAAATGTGAGGGCGAGTAAAAAAAACAATGCATCAAAAAATAGTAAGTGCTATGGGGGAAAAAAAGCAGCATAGAGAAGGCAGGAAAACTAGGGATGGGGGTGGTGTTATTTCAAATAGGGTGCTAGTGAGCCTCTGTTGAGAAGAATGAGAGGAGAGAGTGCACAGGGCAAAAAGCATTCCAAACACAGGGACTAGCGTATGCATAGACCCAGACATGCAAGTGAAATTAAAGAACCAACAGGAGCCCTGGCCAGTGTGGCTCAGTTGGTTGGAGCATTGCCCTGTAACCAAAAGTTTACAGGTTCTGTTTCCGTCAGGGCACATACCTAGGTTGTGGGTTCGATCCCTGGTCAGGTGCATACAGTCCACAGTCTGGGTGCATACGGGAGGTGACCAATCAGTGTTTCTCTCTCACACCGATGTTTCTTACCCTTCCTCTCTCTCTAAAAGCAATGAAAAATGTTCTCAGGTGAGGATTAAAAATAAAAAAGGATCAGCAGAAGACCAGTCACCGCCGTGGCGTGAGTAGGGGCAGCATGCAGAAGATGTCAGGCTTGCTCATGTCAGGCTTGTTCCTCCGGTGAGAAGCAGCTGGCTTGGCCAGAACAGTGGCAGTAGAGGCAGTGAGAAATAGGCTCCTTCTAGATACATTTGGAAGAGAGGACAGATAGGATTTGCTTTGTGATTTGAATGCATGTGGTATGAGAGAAGGAGCCAAGTCAAGTGTGATTCCCAGACCCTTGGCCAGAACGACAGGAAGGATGGGGGTGCCATTCATGGAGATGAGGATAACAAAGGAGAAGCCAGTGGGCAGGGGCCTGTCAGGAGGTCTGTTTTGGAAACATTATATTTGAGTTACCAATAGGTATCCAGGTAGACGTCATTACATCCAAATACACCTTTGTTTTGCATGCACATCCTGTCTCCCCACTGAAGCAAGAGCTGGGTCTTAAACAATAAGTACTCTTCCACAGCCTCTAACAGTTAGCAGTGCTCAGTGTAGTTATTGAACTGTATTACAACTGGAAAACCTAGAGTGGGAACACTTGATCAACAATATTTTGAAGTTCTTAGCACCATAAGGGAGACCTGCATGAGTCTCAGATTCAAGGAATTCACCAACTCATTGTTCTAGTTTGAAGTATCATCATGTCACAGAATCCCGTCAGCTCTGTTTTGTGTCCAGCCCAGTACCCATCAGCATTGGCAGGGCGTGTTGAGGTAGATAAGTCTTCTCTCCAAGGGAATTTCAAGCAGATAGACCTAACCATATATACTCTCACTGAAAAGTCCTACATTCTGATTTCATGAACTATTAATGATCAGTTAACTTTTAAGAATGTTTCTGTCCTTCTGACAAACCTAATTATGAAATAAGCAGATTTTTTATGAACACTTTAGTGTGCTTACCTGAGACATGTGCTATGAGAGTTTAACATTGACCAAAGAAAGGGGAAAAAACTTATTTTAGTTTACATATATACAGACCAAAAACTGTGCATTATCTGGATAATTCAGGCTGTATAATTACGGAGAAGGAAAATATCTGAGGATAAATATTAGCAAGATGAGTAATTAGTGAGGTGAAAATATCGTTTGGTGTGAGCTATCCAGTCCACTGCTTACAATGATCCCATAATCTAAATAGTCTTTGCTCCCCATTTGTGTAGACACACTTGAGCACGCATGGTGTGGCATCTTCCCAGGATGGCAAAGCTCCTTTGGGAGGAAGTGAGCAAAAGCGAGCCTTAAAGTGGTGGCATATATTTTCTCAAACCTGTCCAAGTAAAAATAAATTACATTATCAGCTCTTTTTAGTGCATATCTTAAATATTCTCTCTCTCTCTCCCTCACTTTTATGAATTTTTGGCTAGGCTGTTCAAGCTACAGACCACCTCACGGTATTTAATTCTAAGACCTGTTTTTGCAGTTTTGAGATGAGAAAGTAAAGAAGGGCTTTCAAAATGCCCCAAAACATTATGGTATATATAATTGGAAGCATATGCATGTACATCACAGCCTTTGGAATAATCAGTAGTGTTACTCGTTATAAAGACCTTGAAAACATTTCTTAATGAGTCTACAGGCACTCAGTAACATGTAAAAGTCTCCAATTTGTGAATATACAGTAGACTTTATTTTCAGAGCATGGAATATTGACTGCTCTGAGGACTGTGTACAGTATGGCTCACACACCAAGAACCTGTCAACTGGTAGGTATTAGGCTGTCTTATCAGCAAGGAGACAGACTGCCCAAATCAGGGGATCACCTAGGAACATCAACACCAAAAAAGAGGCCAATATGTTTGCAAATAGGGCTCCTAGTATTATGCACATCACTTGACGTCTGACGGCTGTTAGGCAGGGGTAAGCAAACAGTGAGTCTGTTAGAGGTCCTGAGGAGATATTTACACTTGAGAACTTTGTTTTTAAGACTTGGAAATACAGTTAAATAATCCCCACTTGAAGTAGGATTAGTTCCTCTTCTCAGCTTGTGACATTAATGGCCCTAAGAGGTTTGGGGCAGGCTTTACAGAGCCAGCTCCAGGTTGGTCCTCCCATGAGGAACTCAGTAGGCATCCCCATCTGATACTGTAACTTGAAAGCATGATTGTAAATATGCATATGCAAATATACATGTGTGTGATATACATGTTCTATGATTGAATATCAGCCTCATCACACACTTATATGGGGAGACTAGAATTGTAGGAGTAGCTGTAAGATAGACACTATTTCACAATTTCCTGTTCCATGAAATAAATTCATGAGCTCATGCCATTGGGATCCTATTTATTTATTTTGGTGGTATTGTAATATCTGGTTACAGAGGTAGAGATCGGGAACATAGGAAAAAGGAAATGGGTTTGAGGTCAAAGAGACTGGGATTCAGTTCTGGTTCCACCAATTTATAGCTATGACATGTGGCAATTGATTTAATCTCTCTGAGAGTATAATTCCTTATTTGTAAATTGGAACAACAGTGCTTTTTTTCACTATTATATTATTAGCATTAAATAAAATATTTTTTGTAAAGTTTGCACAGAATGACTGACAGATAGTAGGTACTCAAAAAGTTTTAGCTTTCCTTTTTAAAATTTTTTAAATTTAATCTTTATTGTATTTTTTCCATTACCATTTAGTCCCTTATACCCTCCTCCCCCCAGCAGTCACCACACTGTTGTCCATGCCCATGAGTCATTTTTTCCCAATTCCTCCACTAGCTGTGATCCTGCTCGCCATCTGTGAGTCTGTCCCCATTTTCCTTGTTACTTTTGTTCATTAGATTCCACATATGAGTGAAATCATATGATATTTATCTTTCTCAGATTGGCTTAGTTCACTTAACATTATGTTCTTGAGGTCCATCTACACTGCCACAGAGTGTACAATTTTCTTCTTTTTTTACAGCCAAGTAGAATTCCATTGTGTAAATGTCCCATACTATAGTTGTTTTATCCAGTCATCTACTGATGGATACTTGGACTGCTTCCATATCTTGACAATTGTAAGTAACACTGCAATGAACATAGGGTGCTTATGTTCTTTCGAATTAGTGTTTAGGGCTCCTTTGGATATATTCCCAGAAGTGCGATCGCTGGGTCAAAAGTCAGATCCGTTTTTAATTTTTTGAGGTGTCTCCATACTGCTTTCCACAGTGGTTGCACCAGTCTGCATTCCCATCAACAGTGCAGAAAGGTTCCCTTTCTCCACATCCTCTCCAGCACTTGTTTGTTCATTTATTGAGGATAGCCATTCTAACAGGTGTAAGATGATATTTCATTGTGCATTTCTCTGATGATTACTGATGTTGAGCAACTTTTCATATGTGTATTGGCCATCTGTATGTCCTCTTTGTAGAAGTGTCTATTCCGGTTCTTTGCCCGTTTTTAATTGACTTTTTTTGGTGTTGAATTTTGTAAGTTCTTTATAACTTTTATATATTTACCCCTTATCAGATGTATTGGTGGATATGTTCTCCCATTCTGTGGGTTTTCTTTTTATTTTGTTGATGATTCCTTTGCTGCGCAGAAACACTTCAGTTTGATGTATCCCCATTTGTTTATTTTTTCTTCTGTTTCCCTTGCCTGGGGAGATATATCTGATAAAATACTGCTGTGAGCAACGTCTGAGAGTTTGCTGCTTATGTTTTCTTCTAGGATAGTTACGGTTTCAGAATCTAACATTTAAGCCTTTAATCCATTTTGAATTTATTCTTGTGTATGGTATAAGAAGGTGGACTAGTTTTATTTTTCTGCACATATCTGTCAAAAAAATTTTAACTTTCTTTACACTATTAAAATAGCTCAGAATTATAACATTTTCCCCAGATTATATTCATATTTATAGGAGCTCATTCTCACACACTGTAGTAATAAGCTTAAATATAAATTCACTCTAGCAGTTTCTTCTAAAAATACATATGTCTTCTATGAAGCAAATAAAGTAGATCATTCAAGAAATTTGTCTAGAACTAGATCAATCATAGTTATCAAAAATGATAAAGGTTAAATGGAAAAACCACAAATCATGTAAGTTACATGGAAGTTTACTATTTTTAAGTTTTGAGGGTGTTTTAATTACTTACGTGTTTGTGTGCCTCTATATTAAATTCAACAGAGCATTATTAATATTGTGTGTAACCAGTATTATTTTGATTTACTCATGGATCTACCATTCTCATTGCTTTCCTTTCCTCCCTGCATCTACAGTTTTCCATCTAGTTTCATTTTTCCTCAACCTACAGAATACTCTTTAGTATATTTCTTAGTGGATCTGTTAGTGGTGAGTTCTCTCAATTACTGTTTATCTGAAAAATGTCTTTATTTTGCCTTCATTTTTGAAGGAATTTTTGTTTGACGTTGAATTCTTGGTTGGCAGCTCTTTTTTTTTTTTTTTAATTTAGTACGCTAAAGATATTACATTGTCTTCTAGCTTCCATTATTTTTATTGAAAAGTCCATGATAGGTTTAATTGTTGCTTATTTGGATGTAATGTATATTTCGTTCTGAAGGCTCTTAAGATATATATTTTTCCTATCTTTGGTTTATAACAGTTAAACTATGACGTGCCTCGGTGAGAATTCCTTTGTATTTTTCCTGCTTGGGAGTTAGGCATCCTTGGGTCTGTGACTTATTATCTGTTACCAGTCTTAGAGAATTTTTAGCCATTATATTCTTAAGTGTTATTTCTGCCCTATGATCTCTCTTTCTTCTTCATAGGATTCAATTCTGTGTCTGGTAGTTCTCTTACCTTCTCCTGTATTAGCCATTTTCTTATATCTGTGTTTCTTCTAAAGTTCTAATTAAAGAATCCAGTTCACTAATTCTCTCTTTAACAATGTTTCCTCTGTTGGAAAATCCATTATATTCTTTATTTTAGTGGATGCACTTTTTTTCTAGAGTTTCCATGGATCTTTTAAAAGTAGATTCTAGTTCTCTACCAATATCTTCATGCTTGTCTTTAATCTCTTTCAATATTGTAAACATAGTCATTTTAAAATCTATATCTGATGACTCTGTATCAGAAACCCCTGTGGGAATGTTTTATTATTTCTAATGTTTTTTATTTATGTCTCCTGATCTGTTCATGGACCTCCTCTGCCTTTTAAGTTAAATGTCTTTTACTTGAAAAGTTGCAGAAATAATTCAAAACTTTAAACTGATTTAGGGACTAAGATGATTAAAATCTGAGCTTCAGATCTTGGGAGGGCTTGTCTGCTTCTGGTTCACGTTATTTCTGGAGTATAGCACTTCGGAATTACAACCCAAAAGAGCGGGTTCACCATAGAACATCCTCCTCTCATGTACCCTGAACTCCATTCCCTGCCCTCCCCCCACCCCCATGCGTTGGAAATTACCAAAAGCCCACTTGATTTCACAAGTGCTCCACTTTGGAATGTACAAATGACCTTAGAGGAACTAGCCCCAAGCAATGGGTTCAAATCTCTGGGCCACCACCCTTTCCTGATCCTGACCCACTGATTTTTTTTACTATTTCTTTTTCTGTCCAGTACTGAAGGAATTTTTTTTTTTTTTACATTTTATCCAGAGTACTTGTCTTTTTGTTTTTCAGAGTATTTAGTTGTCCTCTTTTCGAAAAGCTCTTGAAAATGAACTTTTTAAAACTACTTCATTTTTTCCTTTTTCTTTTTTCTTTATATAGCATAAAGATGAAGAAATTAAATTTCTATGAAAGTTAAACTATTAAAACCTCAATTGCATTTCAGCCTAATTTAATGGCAGTAGTAAGACTTTCACCAGGCAGTTTGCAAATACCTACACACCCTGTCCTCTTGCCTTTATATAGATATTCCTACTTCCAGGAATGGGAATCGAACCAGCAACACTTGGTTTGCAGGCCAACGCTCAATCCACTGAGCCACACCAGCCAGGGTTCATCCCCATTATTTTTTACCCCATTGTTTTTCAAAACCAGTACAGTGTATCCTCATTTAAGAAGACTTCCTTACTTACCTCTTCTCCAAACTGGTCTATGCCTTTTCTTCACCCTCCTACAACTTAATACTGTGCAAAGTATTATGACCCCACTCACCACAGTCATTGGCAATTACTGTACATTTGCCTTTTTGTCCACTTGATTGTGACCTCCTTTCAGACCAGGACCATCTTTTTCAATTTATTTTCTTAGCACAGTTCATGGCACATAATAGCATGGAGAAAATAGTAGCCATGGAAAAGATACTGGACTTCCCCACTTTCAATACTTGTTTTCAAACCAATGCAAAAACTGATTTGAGTATCTGTGCTTGACCTTGTAGATGGACCAGCAGTGTTCTCTCCTCAAACCTCTCCCAGTCCTGCCCATGCCTCGGATCCTGGTTGAAAGCCCTCGCTGCTGACTCTAGCCCTCACTGATTCTGTTTCCCCTAAATTCCTAGGGTATACATTCACTTATCCAGTAAATATTAAGTTCAACTATGTGCCAGCTACCCTTCTAGGAGCTGGGGATACAGTGATGAACACATAAGTGCCTGCCCCATGGAGCTCACATACAGTCTAACTCTGGTCCAGATTAGCCTTGTTATACATGAGAAGGGCTGATAAAGCACAAGACCATATCTTGGGAATGAGTCACCCACAGAGCTTTGCTCAGTGCTGAACATGAAGAGACGTTCTTTCATCCTGGGGGATCAATTGACTTGTTTTAACGCAAATCAGTTATAAAGCTCCTACTCAGTAAAAAGATACTTTGAGTACTGAATGGACTTTTACCGTGGCTTCTGCCGAACATCTGTATATGGTAAGTACAGGTGCTGCAGAAAATTAAGAGCCTCATGCATGTGTGTTAGTGGAGGAGGTTTATGGAACGAAGTCTTATTTCTCTCCATTCAGTTTCTGTATGTGTGTGTGTGTAAAATAAAACCATAGTAAAATGTTCTCATTTATTCCCTCTCTCTGTCTCTCACTGTGTTCACAGGTCAGCGTGGAAGTTTTGGTAGAGTATCCTTTTTTTGTGTTTGGACAGGGCTGGTCATCCTGCTGTCCAGAGAGAACCAGCCAACTCTTTGACTTGCCGTGTTCCAAACTCTCCGTTGGGGATGTGTGCATCTCGCTGACCCTCAAGAACCTGAAGAACGGCTCTGTTAAAAAGGGCCAGCCCGTGGATCCCGCCAGCGTCCTGCTGAAGCACTCAAAGGCCACCGACACCCTCGCGGGCAGCAGACACAGGTACGCGGAGCAGGAAAACGGCATCAACCAGGGAAGTGCCCAGATGCTCTCTGAGAATGGCGAACTGAAGTTTCCAGAAAAAATAGGATTGCCTGCAGCGCCCTTGCTCACCAAAATAGAACCCAGCAAGCCCACAACAGCGAGGAAGAGGAGGTGGTCGGCGCCGGAGACCCGCAAACTGGAGAAGTCGGAAGACGAGCCACCTTTGACTCTTCCTAAGCCTTCTCTAATTCCTCAGGAGGTTAAGATTTGCATTGAAGGCCGGTCTAATGTAGGCAAGTAGAAGCAGTGTGGGGAAAGGAAATTCGGCTCTCCCTTATCATTTGTATCCAGATTACTGTACTGTAGGCTAAATAACCCAGTATTTACATGTTATCCTCTTCCTTTAGGTTTCTGTTATAACCTTGTCATTAGAGTTACAGCTGGTGTTGCGCAGGAGACTGGTGCATATGCTTTTTCTGATTGTCTGTCAGTGGGCAAGTGGGGGCCAGAACAGGGCCAGTCCAGGCGCCAGGCATCCTGGTGGAAATGAATATGGCTTTAGAGTGCCTGCCTTTTCTAGCTGCGCAGGACCATCTGCTGGGCGAGACTTCTGCTGCTTTCCCGAGGAAGTTCCGCGGGAAGGGAAGTGCGGGGGAGCGTGCGTGCAGGGTTGGGGGGATGCCACAGCAAGTGAGGGTCTTTTTCTCTCTGCCTCCCCCTGTCTCACTTTCTCTTGCTCTCAGCACGGGAATGGAGGTCCAGAAACGTCCTCAGGAGGTCTCACGTGCAAAGTAAATATCAGGGACCCAGCTTCAGGGCGCCCTAGAAAGGCACCGACAGCAAATGGAAAGCGAACTGTGTAAAAGAACATTTTTTTCCCTCCAACATATTTTACAATAAAAGCAACTTCTAATCATATAGATATATATTTCCCCCTATGGGGCCTGACTGCACTGATTTTTTTTTTTTTTTAAGAGCAACTGCCACACATGGGATTTCACTTGTGCTTCACTAGAGCAGTGACATCTCCAGGGTGTCTTGTGGGCAGGGCAGCCCCGGCCGCGTCGCCCCTTGTGGGGGTGGCGGGCAGCGGGGTGGAGAGCAAAGACCCACTCTGGTTTCTGTGCAGTGTTAGGAAAACCAATCAGGTTATCACATTGACTTCTCTCCCAAGATGTAGACACGAACTGCCCTTCAGAGAGCAGCGGAAGCTCTTCGCATTGGGTTTGCAAATCTTTTGTCTTTTAACTCTAGTACTGTTTATAGTTCATGACTATGGACAACTCGGGTGCCACTTTTTTCAGATTCCAGTGTGACGTGAGGAATTAGATTTTGAAGATGAGCATATATATTACTATCTCTAAGCACTTAAAATGCTGTTCACACTTTATTACCAAGCATCTTGGTCTATCATTCAACAAGTACTGTATCTCACTTTAAAGTCTTTGGGAAGAAAAACAAAAAAACTAAGTTGCTTTCTTTTTTCAACACTGTAACTACATTTCAGCTCTGCAGAATTTCTCACGTCAAGATATGGAAACTTTCAATGTGGTTTAACAGAATGAATGTGAATTGTGAACTAGTATGTGACAATGAATGACCACCAAGGACAGCCTGGCAGGAAGGCACTGCTCACTTTGATGTTTGAGAAAGAATTAAAGGCATATGCAGAGCTGGCAGAGAAACTGAGAGAGAAGGGATGGAAAAAAAGAATACTCATTTTTGTCCAGTGTTTTTCTTTTTAAGACGAACTTTTAAAGAACCTTGCAATTTGCACATCTTGAGTTTATAATTTGTGTGATATTCCTGCAGTTCTTATCCAATAACATTGTGGGAAAGGTTTGGGGGACTGAACGAGCATAAATAAATGTAGCAAAATTACTTTCTAACCTGCCTAAACTGTAGGCCGTTTTATAAGGTTATGTTTCTTTCAAAATTCATTTTGGTCTTTCTGCCACATCTGTCACAAAAACCAGGTCTTAGCAGGACAACTCTGAGAATTTTCTTCAAATTCGTTGAGAGAGTTTTCCACAGAGACATTTATACATGTGAGCAAGTTTTTTTTTTTAAACAATTACTTCATTATTGTTGTTGTTAATGTTATTTCCAGAATGACTTCTTTTTCCATCTGAAATCAAATCAAGGTTTAATGTTTGGTACAAACCCAGAAAGGGTATTTTATAGTTTAAACCTTTTATTCCCAGAGAACTGAGATATTATTTGTGGGTTTTGAGGTCACATCTCAAAGTACTTTTAAAAAAAAGAAAAGGTTTTATAAGTAGGAAGAAAAAAATTTTTTTTAATATTCTTACTTGGAATGGCTGCAACTAATATGAACAAATGCTTCTGATTTTTCCTTTACCATGGAAAATAGTACTTTTCCCATTTCACACATTTTAAAAAGAAATTGTAATATCAACCCATGTTTTGGCTATCCGGTATCCCTTCACATTTTATCTCCACCAGGACTAATGATTTTTTATAACCCATTTTCTGGGATGTACCAAAAACATTTGAATAGATATAGAATATAGAACTGGTCCTGGACTTTCTTCGAATTTCATTACCCTCTCAGCATGCTGGCAGAGAGCTGGGTGGGCCCATCCTCCCAGTCATAATGCTTATTTAGTGCTGTATTTTTAAAGCATTTCTGTTTAGAGAACTTGCTTAATCTTCCATATATTCTGCTCAGGGCACTTGCAGTTATTAGGTTTCATTTCTCTTTTTGTTTTATAACTTTTCATGGTAGGAGAAATACGGGCTGCCACATCGACTTTGTCCTCGTTAGTACCACTATTTACAGCCACTCATGTGGACTCAGAAAAACACACACCACCTTTTGGCTCACTTTGAGTATTGGACTAACTGGATCCACAACACCAACACTAAAGTGGGAAAACATACATGGTTTGGAGCAATAGGAACATCGTTTTCGTGCTTCTATTTGGGGTGTCGGAATTATAAGAGAATTGGTTCTTTCTAAACTTGTCCCACTTCATTCTCCTGCTTTATTAGCATGTGCAATACTTTCCGTGCCAACAGAGTCTGATCAGTGTGCTCTAGTCGAAGCTCACACCCTTTTGGCTTTTTCCTTGTTTGGAGGGGAGAGCCTCCCAATGCGAGCTCCCCCTGCTGCTGCGGATGTGGAGGGCCTGGCGGGAGCCTTCGGGAGCCCAGGTGTCTGTCACTGGTGCTGCAGAAAGAGCAAGCAGAGAGACCTGGGGGACAAGCTGCAGTGCCCCTGTCACCGTGAGGAATAAATAGTGAATGTGGAGAGGAAGGAGGCAGAGTCATTTCTAAGGCGCACTCTAGAGCGATATAGGCAGGATCACCCCATTTTCCAGACCCTTTTCCGCAAGTGGGCAAGCACCTCCTCAGGTCTGTGTCCTTGGGACTTTGAGCTGCGCCTCTGAGCCTGGGCAGGAAGTGTCGTCTGGGAAGTACATGCTCTGAGAGCGAGGGCCAGTGGCTGCGGAGGGGGCCTCCTGCGAACACTGCTCCCCACTCCTCTGTGGCAGCTTTCTCTTCAAATAGGAAGAACATCCAGGAGACAGGGAGCCTCCTCTTGTTTGCAGACATCGGTGAGCCTGAGGCTCCCCGAGCAGCCTGTGTCACCACTGCTGTGTAGCAAACCCAGCCATGACAGGCGTAGAAATTCTTCGGTGCCCTGCCCCTTACACGGATCAGCCATGTGCCTCTCTGTACTATGTCCACTTTGCAATATTTACTTACAGCTATCTTCAGTTCTTTCTTTCCTGTTTTCCATTTTTTCAACTAATAACAGCAGGCCTTTTGCGTTTACAATGGAACACAATCACTGAGAAATTAAGTCAGGGTGAAAAGAAAAAATATAAGAAACCAACAAACAAGAACCTCTCTTTATAAGGATTTCTAAATATGGAAAATGACTGTTCCTTAGGATGTTTCACTTAAGAATTTTTTCATTTTGTCTGGGCCACACTGGGGGGTGGAGATGAAGAGATGGGTGCCACTTACCTCAAATCCTTTGAAGTGGAAATCCAAATTGCATTTTCATTTGGACTTTCAGGATCATTTTCTGTGTCAGTCCGTTTTCCGTTTTCCCCAACTTGCCCAGTTCGGTTTGGGGTGGTCTGATTTTTTTCATTGCTGGTGTTGATCCATTTCTAACTGAATTGTGACCCTCTGTGTTTTTTGTTAGGTGAGTGTGTTGGGTTTCCCCACCCCCCACCCCCACTCCCAGCAGGAAGTGGCAGCATCTTCCTTCTCCCCTACATGGAACTCTGCGGAACCTTTCACACCTCTTACTCAGGGACGGGGCTGGCGCGCGTGTGGTACACTGATGTGTCCAGAAGCAGCACTTTGACTGCTCTGGAGTAGGGTTGTACAACTTCAAGGAATGTTTGGATTTCCTGCACCTTGTGGATTACTCCTTAGATCCTGCATAGATTGCAATATAATGCTGCATGTTCACGATGAACAGTAGCTCCTAGTGATCATAAAATCCACTCTTTGCACATAGTTTGATCTTTACTGAAATATGTTGCCAAAATTTATTTTTGTTGTTGTAGCTTTGGAATTTTTTGTTTGTTTGTTTTTTAAGGAAACAATTGTCAATACCCTTTCACATCTGTGACTACTAAGGAAACCTATTTCTTTCATTGAGAGAAAAATCTCAGATGCTTTTGAAGACACTAATGCCATGCTATTTCAGATTTGGGTGAAGAAGCAGAGCTCTCGGGACAGAAGGCCAGGCTTTTTGAGCTGTGTTGGTTGCCATGGCTACTGTTTCATGAACCACAAGCAGCTCAACAAACTGTGGTCTGTTCTTCCTTAAAACCCTTTGGACTTCCGATTTCCTAGTCACCCGTGATAATTCCAGGTGAAAACAGGGCTGGCAGTCTCCGTGGCCCAGCCCAGCTTCTTTGGTGGTGATATGAAAGAAAAGGGAATTATGCTTTTGTTTTTTTCAATTCTTTAAAGTGGAGTGGGGGCCTTTGCTTCCACTTTTGTGTGTTCAACCCAGGATTTCTGAAATAGAGAATTTAAGACAGCATCAAGTAATAAATATACAGAGAATATACTTTTTTATAAAGCACATGCATATGCTATTGTGTTGGATTGGTTTCCTCTCTTTTCCACGGACAGTGTTGTGTTTCTGTTGATAGGGAAACTCCAAACAATTTGCACACCTCTACTCTGGAGCTGAGATTTCTTCTACGTAGATGACCTCGCTTCAAACATGTTACCTTACTGATAGGATCTTTTCTTGTAGCACTAGACCTTGTGGGAGTTTTCTTTTTCTTTTTGATGTACACCGAATTTGAGAAACTGAAGAAAAAATTTTTTGAGGCACTCACTTTGAGGAGTACAGGTAATACTTTAAAAAATTGCACAAAAGAAAAAATGAATGTCGAAATGACTTATTCAGTGTTTGAAAGATATGGATCTGTTGAAACAATGAGTTTCATACCTTGTGTGTAAAAACAAAAAAGAAGCAGCATAAAGGTTGAAAGTTACATGTTTTTTTGTATATAGAAATTTGTCATGTCTAAATGATCAGATCTGTATGGTTATGGCCTGGAAGAATTACTGCGTCAAAGGCTCTTAAACTATACCTATGCTTCCTTTATGTTTGTGTTCCATAGAGCTGCCTTCTGAGAGAGGGCAGCTCTGTATTCTGCAATTTGAAAATACTGTTCATTCCTATGCTGAAAGTACTTCTCTGAGCTCCCTTCTTAGTTTAAACTCTTAAGCCATTGCAACTCCGTTTTCTTCAGAAATGATGTTTGACATTTTCAGCACTTCCTGTTCCAGTAAACCCAAAGAATATAATCCTGAACAAGAAGTGTTTGTAACAAGGGATCCTAGCTACCAATAAAACAGAACTCATTACGAGGACAAAAAGAAAAAAAAAGTTCAGCATTCTTCCCCCCCCACACCTCATTTAAATGGGGGGGGCAAAACATGAAATTCAATTGAAATGCCTCATTTGACTTTAGTTAACTTTTTCTTTAATATCGAGGCCAAAATAAATGTGGGGCAACTTCTCAGAAGTCATATTCTGTCCAAAAATCAAGCCAGCCAGCGGATACTGGACAGCTGTGGGGATGTTGAGCAAGCCCACCTACAATTCTTAAATTCAGAATCTCAGCTTCTCCCTTACTGCTAAATGCAACATTTCTGGTAGCTGACTCTCACCTGTACGATGGCAGGAGGGAGCAGCGGCTTTGGTTTCACATCCTCTTCACTTGCATACAAATGGTTCAGCTGTATTAAAATTAAGTGCATTTGGCCAATAGGTAGTATCTATACAATAATAGTCTCTAAGAATTTCCATAACGTTTCTTATCTGAAAAGACTCAAGTCTTCCACTGCAGATAATTGGAGACTTTGCCCAGGTTTTCTTTCCCTTTAGTTTGTTCGTTTACTGTCTGGATGGCCAATGAGCCTGTCTCCTTTTCCAGGGCCAGTCCGAAGGCCTCCGTTGGAAGCGTTGTTTACAGTAGTCTTTGCTGAGATAACATACTGTCCTCTGGAATATCGGGTCTGAGGTGACACTAGCTTAGAGCTGTTGTCTTGAAAGAGCAGTTACCAAGAGGTCGGGTGTGCGTAGGTTTCCACTGGTTCTCATAGGAACCACCTACTCTTATGATCTGGTCCAGGAGTGGGGTCAATTCTTTAATCTGTGAACATTAAACTTGACACCTGTGCATTTGGTTCTGTGAATACTGTCCTTTTGGCCTCTGGGGAGGTTTCTTCCCCCCCAGCCATCACTGCTCACCTGTAAACCCAAATTAGTGTCAGCTGAAGGGAGGTTTCAGGACAGCCCTAGTGTTCATGGTGGCCTTCAGTGAAGACAGGGTCTTAATGTCCAGCTAGTGGGATCCTTGCCCCAGAACCATCTCTGGGATTCGTCCCTATGGATGTTTTAATATCAGATCATTACCCACCAAACTTCCAACCACATGCCTCCCACGGGCCAAGGGAAAAGAGACACCAGAACTGCGAGGGCACTATCAGACTGACATGGCCAGTACAGAGGAAAACTAGGGAAGGAGTGATGTTTTGCACCTTATTGAAAAGAAAATATTAAGTGCATACATAGTTAAGAGCTTTTATTGTGACAGGAGAACTTTTTTCCATATGCGTGCATACTCTCTGTAATTCCAGTGTAAAATATTGTACTTGCACTAGCTTTTTTAAAACAAATATTAAAAAATGGAAGAATTCATATTCTATTTTCTAATCGTGGTGTGTCTATTTGTAGGATACACTCGAGTCTGTTTATTGAATTTTATGGTCCCTTTCTTTGATGGTGCTTGCAGGTTTTCTAGGTAGAAATTATTTCATTATAATAAAACAATGTTTGATTCAAAATTTGAACAAAATTGTTTTAAATAAATTGTCTGTATACCAGTACAAGTTTATTGTTTCAGTATACTCGTACTAATAAAAATAACAGTGCCAATTGCAAATGTGTCCTTGCCTTGTGTCAGGTCCTCAAAGAAAGCTGAGGCTGAGGAAATGGGGGGATGCCTCCTTACAGACCCCACTGTCATCACTCAGTAGGTTTGGGGGGCTGCCATAGGCATTGCCTTTACTGCTTTGGAGGGGGTGGGGGAGGGTAGGTCGTGATGAGGTTCTGAGGCGCATTTCCACCCTCTGATGTCTTACCTTGTTCAGTTCCTGTGTAGTTCTACCTGAACTCCCCGCTCAGGAGAGAATTGTTTCTAAGGAGCCTTTGGCAGCTTGGTGGGCTCCTGTAACATTATTAATACATTCTATACAGTTTTGCTGTGAACTGGTTAGTGGTCTGAAGGCAGAAAGTTCATTCATGTTTCCTGTACTTATGCCTGTTAGAAATTCAGCAAGCAGGGGGGCACCCAGCACATGGAGGGGCCTGTGTGTCTCACAAGTCCTGAACCCCAGGTTTGCACTGTGCCGTCTCAGAAACACCTGACTCAGCAGTTGTCCCAGAAAGTAGTAGCTCCTCAAAGAAGGACCCGTGACTTTCAGTGACCTTTGCCATATGCATGTGTGGCTAGGAAATCCTTCCAGTTGTGAGGTCCTGCGGAGGTAGGGGAGAGCTCTCGGTGTCCACTTAGCCCGGGGAAGAAAGGGTAACTCTCCTCCTATCTTCCTGTTTAATGTCTGGGGACGTCTCACCAGGGCTGTCCTCTCAGGACATAGGAGCTGGGCCCTCACGCACTGTGCATGTGTGTGTGTGAAAGCAGGTACACCGAGCCAGCAGTGAGGAGGTGAGCCCCGCAGCCGGGACGGGAAGGGCGGCCCATGTCCCTTTCCTCCTCCAGAGCAGTCTGGGTGGACATGCTGTGTGCTGGGGGCAAGTCTCAGACAGTCTGAATTGATGCCTTCCTTGTTCTATTAGATTCTAATAGTTCCGACAAGTGTGGAATCCCATGGCTGTGAGACTTGCCTGGGCTGGTCACACAATTAGGGAAAAGCCATTGCTCCACCTGCTGCAATGGGACAGATGTGAAACCATGCAGCACACAGCAGGGGTCCTCAGGGGAAGGGCACCTGGGCACTGGCTCTCATCCCTCCCCACAGCCCCGTGTCACAGGAGGGCCCGCACGTGGACAGCAGGGCTGAGCCCCTGCCTCTGTGCCCTGCACGCCACGCCACTGGGCTGAGGGCCGCTTCCCTGCGGGCTCCCCAAGGCCCATTCCTATTGGAGGCAGAGATGAACTAGCTACAAAGACAGGTGACAGAGCCCTAGAAGTGCTGTTTTGTGTGAAGCCTCTGCTTCAACATGATCCAGAAGAGCTTGTGGCTTTTTCAATAACTCAGTTTTCACTTCTCTAAACACCAGATGAGCAAGGGACCTGCCTTCAGTTGGTTTGTGGAACCAAAGAACTAGTCTGCCAAGTCCTTACAGGAGACACACAACATAGGAAACGTCGCTGTAGAGGCCTGCCCAGAGGAGCCCAGCCTGAGAGGGGACACTTACTACTGACTCCTCTGGGTCATTTTCAGGGGATTCCTTTAGGTCCTCCTTACCTTCACCTCTCTCCCTCATTTTGCAATAAAGAAATCTGAACAAACATAAGGGCTTGATGTCCAGCGCATCTGCCACAGGAACAGCAGGGGGCTTGCACCTCACACAGGCAGCGGACAGAAGAGGTTGGGAGCCCCCAGCACAGCCCCCCGTCTTGTTATGCGTTCAACATCTGCTTGACCCTCCTATCTCAGGTGTAGCCACTCGTTTCTACAAGTACAAGGATTAATGGATATCGGGAGAAAGGAAGGACAATGGAGTTCAAGTTGCTGAATCTTTGAAAATGGGCCTCTGACTCCCCAGACTGTGACGGTTTGGTCGGAGTCTTCATATCATCAGGCAATTAACTTGCCCTCATACAGTAGGAGCATGTGGCCCCTTCCTTACTCCAGGGCCATCGCTTACGTTTTTAGAGAAAATATACTCCTGCGTCTGCTTCTTTATAAGTGAATAAAGTAAAACATCCTGGTCTGCATACACATTCCAGTCCTATTACCCAAGTAACACTTCAAAAAGTGGCCAGCTGTCACTCACCACCCCTGTTCACTCTTTAAACAAGCGCCACAGCGGACTACTGCCACAGAGCTCCTGCCTGGGCCCCAGGCCCTTCTCCAACCGTCCAGGAGTACCGTGTGGCCCTTCTTTCAAAGTATTAATCACCACAGGGGAACGGTTTTAACTCCTATTTTAAACCCATGCTTTTACGAAGCCACTGGTCAAGGTTTTTTGTGTTTTCTCAGTGGGACTCTACCTGCTAATTTTGGGGTGGATAACCTTTCAGTAAAATATCCTGTGGAATTTCAAAACAGTATATAATCTCTTTAAGAGAGAGGACTCAGAAAGGAAGAGGAAGAGGTGGCGGAAACAAAATGAGGTGAAAAACCAGGACAGGGACAGCTTCCCAAAAGGAGCACCAAACTGGCAGGGACGCGTGACCTGTTCCCAAAAGGCACATGCATGTCCTTCAAGTCCATCTGTCCCAGGAAACGGAGGCTGGAGAGAGAGGTGATGCCAGTTACTCTGACTGCCCCCCAGCCCCGCCTCCCCCAGGGCCTGGACTGAGAGCCACCAGCACATCTGGGAAGGAAGAGACAAATCCCCAGCTTCCCCTACAACCTGGTTCCTGAAAATGCAACCTCCAGGACTCAATTAAGTCTTAAGATAACAGCATTATATTAAAGTGAAACAATTTTCTTTTTTAAAAAGAAAGGAAGAGTGTTAGTTTTAACAATGAGGTTATGGGTTCCAGGCAGCTGGGCTCTGACCACTGACCCCATCAGTGCTCTGCTTCCCGGCCCCCTGAAAAGCACGAGGGGTGCCCTAGAGCCTCCGGGCGGCAGGAGGGGAGAAGGAGCAGCATCCCAGCATTCAGCAGCAGCCGGAAGCACAGATGTAACAGGAGGACGGTGTGAACGCAGCTGTGTGTGGAAGCTTCCGTGAGCAGAGCCGGCACCTCATCTGCAAGGTTAGCTGAACACCGTGTTGTGCTGTTGGGTCACCCGGATGAATGTCGCCCTCCTGCTGAGCTCTTTGAGCTTGGCGGCCCCCACGTAGGTGCAGGTAGACCTCAGTCCCCCGAGAATATCCAGAATCGTGTTTTCTACATCCCCTTTGTAAGGCACTTCCACAGTCTTGCCCTCAGAGGCTCTGGAAGAAAAAGGAAGTGCTTCTTTTAATTGGGTTCTTTTTCCTTAAAAACCCAGCCAGAATTATTCCCAACTTTGCACCTCACACGGCCCCAGGACCCTCAGGCAGCTAAACTCCACCCTGACCCCACTCCCACACTGACACATGCCGAGTTGACCACGCCAGCATCTCAGGCGAACACAGCCCTCCCACCCACAATGCAGGGCCTCCCTGCTGGCCACTCAGAGCGCCAGGGAAAGGAAAGGCTGTGAGCAACACTGGAAGAAGCAGACCCGCACTGCCCTGCACAATGGCGTTTCTCTCAGCAGCGGGCCTCCACTCTGCCGCTACAGACACTAACGTCATCTTTCTACTCCACCATAATCTGTCAAATGATCTCCAACTAGCCCAGAGCAGATCTGGCGGGTTGCCTCTAGAACAACCCCGGCCGCGGCCGCCGCCTCTGCTCCCCCTCCCTGACCAACAACAGAAGCCCAGGGCTCTACCCTTCTTCATGCCAGATCACAGGAACCTCCACCAGCAAGATACAGCGACTCCCCTTTAATGACCTGTCCTTCCAGGGTGGCCCTCTGCTGGGCACATTCCCCTGGCTCCTTCCATGCACCTGCACAAGTCACTACACCTGCCGTCCTGGGCGTGCTAGGTAAGGTCCCAGCAACATGGAACCAGCATGGAACTAAGGACTTGCTTAGCACCAGAGACTGGAGGGCTTGGGTGGCCACCTTTCCTGTTTTCACAGGAACGTACAGAAATTCCCATCTAGCATAGAGGGCAAACACCAAGCAATATCTAACTGTCCTTACTGAGTTGTCCCACTCTTCACAAGGCCACCAAGCAACACTTTGAGTCTACATGTCAGGTCCCCATACTGCAAAATGGAAGGAAATCCTAAATCTGTGTAAAACTCTGACCCTCATCTAAGGACCAATCTAGAAATTGTAACAACCAAATTGTTACTGGAACTTTCTCTAGCTGATCTCTACCTAGAATTTCAAAAGGGTATGAACTCCTGTACACCAAAATCTACACATGCATGACTACCCTCGGGGGGAAACCTAGCTATTTAAACCATTGACTAGACCAAGCTAGCCTAGCGGCTGGCTTAGAGCACCAATATCACGAAGCAGATCACTGGTGACAGGCAAGATGACTCGTGGCACTGACTCTGTGACCAGAGACCACCATCTGTGCACCTGTGCCTGCAACGACTGGCATCTAATTCTCTTAAGCCCCGGGGCCCTTCCTGGTGCTTACTGGAATTTATCCAGCTTCTCATCATTGTTTCTCTGCTAACTGGTGATGGCACCTTTTGCAAGTCATTTATTATTGGTGCTCAAGTCTTCTCATCTGTAAAACAAAGGTACTTTGATCTATCTCCCACAGATAGTGTGAGAACTAAGTAAATGGTTAATGACTGGGAAGGAATTAGCAAAGCATAAGTAACTCAGTCTTAATTAAATATAGTGTCAAATAGAACCATTCTTGTGAGGAGATAACGGAGATGAGGCTGTGAACAGCCAGGAAAAGAAAAGGAGGGAGGGAGAAAGGGAAGCAGAGAGAGTGGTGGACAGAGAAAGAGGGAGGGAGGGAGGTGGGTAGGGGAGAGAGAGAGACAGTGCACGCACAGATGCAACCTGCAGGGGTCAGGCTACCTTTACATTAAGGTTCTGATTCCTTCAGCGCCTCCCTTCCTTGTCTAAAATTCGAATCCAGTCCAGAACCGAGTCTTGATACTGCTGAATATTTTCTGCTATGTCTAGACCCTGCTGAAATTACAGGAAGGTCTAGGCACAACCCCCTTGGTTTCTGTTTGTGCTACAGCCTAGCCTGGCCTTCCCTATCAGCTTTTCTGAGAGCCCAAAACAGATGCAACAGCTAGAGGGCAAAAAGTGTACTCCAGGCAACGCAGCCCACTGCGCCCGGTCACAGCGGCTCGCTGACACGCAGCACCCGGGAGCCCGAGCACCGCCCTGGGACGGTGGCAGTAGCTGCTGGTAAAAATGGAGCTCTTGGCTGGGAGTCCAGGTTAGCACTGAGGCAGTGATCCCCGCCTCCATCTGCCCCACACACACCTCGCAGCCTCCTCCGTTGGTTACCACACGGGAGAAAATGGTCCTTCTCAGGCTGCGTGGAAAGGAGGCTCCCTTGTTCTGACCGACCGAAGCTGCCAGGGTGAAGGTATAAATACAGCCCCCCACTCCTCTTCCCACCTTGCCTTCCCCACACTGTACTATCATCTTTACTGACGTTCCACCCAAAGAGGAGATGACTGGAGACAATGAAGACTGGAGTCCTCCAGTGCCCCAGTGAAGAGCAGAACTCTGGGGAGTACCCCATACGGCCCGCCTGCCTGCCCGCCCACCTGCCTGTAACTCTCCGGGGAGCCCTGGTTTTCTTACCTCCGGATTGGTTTGAATCTTATATAATGCACCTGAATCCCATGTCCTTACAATAAGCTATTAGGTAGGAAAGATTGGTAGTAGGAAATGGAGGGTGTCAGTTTCGAAGGGCTTGGGTTTCCACCCCAAGAGCCTGCCTGGCCCTCTCACAGAGGACTTCCTGAGGACTTCAGAGGATCCACAACTTTCCATCCTGGCCCCTCACCTAGCGTGTCGTAAGTGCCAACCCCAATTAGAAGCAATAGCAGACTCTACAGCAGGGCAAGGTAGTAGATATATTCTGTCATAAGGTTCTTAAAATACACATGCAGACAATGAAAATGGAAGTGATTTGTACACTTGAAACTATAGTTTTTATTAACCAATGTCACCTCAATAAATTCAATTAAAAATTAAATTAAATAAAATGGAAGTGAAATAAAGGCCAGATTATCTCTTAGGATCAAGGATTTTTTTAAAGAAGAAAGATAAGCAGAAGTGAGCATCCCTTCTACGATGAGTGACAAATGGCTAAAAATGCTGCCTGTGTCAACCATTAGAGCCTAGAGGCAGATACATATGAGTCCTGTGTGAGCTACTGGCGGTGAAACACGGCATTCTTCAAGGAAGCCCGAGCCCTGGGTGGTGGTGCAGACCACACCTGTTTCACAGGCCATGGGAGACCCACTCTTCACCCCAGTTCTTTCAGCCAGAACTCCTGCCAGGTCAGAGATCAGAGGTGACTGGGAGAGTCTGGCAAGGCTCCAACAGAAGAACAAGGCCGTGACCTTCCTGCACAGCCTCTGGAAGTCTAGAGTGTCGCTCCCAGGACTGGCTGAGGATTCACACCTACTCAGACTTTCCCCTGCTCACGTTTCCAACCCACCCCAAAGCACTTCTTTCACTACCTCCGAAGGCCCCAAACACTACAAATACTAGTTGGGTATAAAAATATGGCTATTTAAAAAGAGCAAGATAGGTCCTCTAGCCCCTTGTCATGGTACGTTAATAATATAAACAGAGGTGACAGTCTCTGGGACCTGGTTCCATCCTCTTTGTGTAAGAAGCAGGAGAAAGGTGAGTCCTCACCAATGAGACGCCTTCGCTCTGCACCTTACCTGTATTCCGCTACCCCTCCTGCGTGCTTCTTCATTGCTGTTTCGGAGCTCATCCCGTAGAAGAGCTTGACTTTCTGCCCATTCCTCTCGATCAGCTCTCCAGCACACTCGGTGTGGCCTGAGAACATCCCTCCTAGCATGACAAAATCAGCCCCGGCTCCTAAACGCCAATTGTGGGGACAAAAGGAAGCAGCAGAGGAAAGAGCTCAGAGAAAGTCGGCTCTGGAGACACCCAAGTGCTACCCCAGCTCACCGTCCCTCCTCCTAGCTACAGTCAAGAGAGAAGTTCAAACTCTCCCCTTTTGAAAGAATTTAAGAAGGTTCCCTTTGCAGGGAGCTGGGCATTGGACATGCAGGAAACCAACGCAGCCTCCTGAAGGTTGGCAGCTAATATGCTGGACAGGCTTTAGGAGTTACTACTTGACCGCCTTCCTGAGGTCCAGCTCTTTTAGCCTCTCAGCAACGTAGAGCTAAGCAGCATTTTAGAGGGCACGCTGTCCAATCTTACACTGCTGCAGTAACCGCTTGACAATGCCCCCATCCGGCACCTGGTCCCCCTGAGCTCTAGCACTCTCACACCCTGTGTGGACCCCGAGAAGGCCTCAGAATAGACTGAACCCCTATTCTAGAGCCTGAGCATGAAGGAGAGAAACCTAAGTGTGTGTGTGTGTGTGCACGTATGTACGCTATATTGTGTAGAACTCTACCTCACCTCTATGGTGATGAATATTTGACTTCCAAAGTAAATAATATCCCATATTAAACCCCTAAAGACATGAAACTTCCAGGCTAGGTAAGGAGACTGGGGTACTGAAGTTGCCTTTGCAGGTTGGAGCAGGACGAAGAATAGCTGGAACAGCAGGGCTGGCTCACTGCTGTGTCCCCAGGGTCTGTCATGGTGCATGGAACACAGGAGATGCAGAGTGACTAGTTGTCAAGAAAGAAAAAGGTGTATGTGGAAGAAACAGAAGGAGTTCCCATCCACCATCCTGTCCATGGGCAACTGTGCAGAGAAGCTCCCCACTGACTGCTACAAACTGTGACAAACCGCTCCAATGGCTCTTCCTGGCTACGTCCTACCAAGGGTTTACACTCAGAATATGACGGTGTCAGGGTACCGATGTATTAAGCAATAAGGGTGAAGGACAAGGAGGAGCAAGCATAGGAAGCCTTTAAAAGGGATCTTGACCTCTGCCATCTGGTTGTTTAAATGTTTCTAAGAGGACTCTGGCTGTGCAGGGCGGGCCCCTGGCCTGCAGTCAGACAAGCAGGCACCATAGGATCTGGCAACAAGCTCTGGACGCCGTTCCTTGCAGGGTCTCTAACACAGACACTGGCTCCTTGGCCCCCTGGCCATGATTATAAGGGGTTGAGGAAACGAGTCCAACCAGGCCTGAGAACCACAGCCCTGGGAGCAGATGTAAACAGCAGGACCACGGAGCACAGATCTGTTATCTGAGAGGCTCCTTCTCTAGGACCCATTGCTTTCAAGTGCACTCAGCTCACGCTCTGAACAGGCAGCACTGTGTGTGCTGTCGGCAGGGAGCCCCAAATGGAACACCCATCAGTGTGAAAACGCAGCTCAAAAATCAAGAGTAAAACTGCCCTTGGCCGATGGTCCTTAATCAAGCGGTAACCGAGCACTTGAAAACAGCCGGAGTCCTGTGTTCTCCCTGCTCTGCCCTTGACTTTGTCACTTGCCTCTAGGAGCCTTGTCCCCTGGACAGTCTCCAGGGTTGCTGCAAACCCAGCTGCTAAAAAAACTGTTTCCTTTTGTCACTATCAGTTTTGTTTTGTTTTTAAGTCATGCCTAGCCTAAGATGTGTTAGGGGTGAACTCTGAACCAGTGATGAAGGAGGCATACGGGCAGAATCACTAAATGCAGATAGAGAGAAAAGCCACTGGCCTCACCCAGCTGGGCAGCCAGCTCTGACTTCTGAACAAAGCTCGCAAAGGTCAAGGTCAAGTGGCAGGTACAGCATGTTGAGGTGCTGGACTTCCAGGTGCTTTCCCAAGAAAAACCAAGGCCCCCCTGCTTCTGGTAAGGAACTGCTGTAGGAAGCCAGCCCTCCTATGGGGCTTCCCCAAAGACCCTGAAGTCACTGTGTATTGGGCCTGGTACTGTCCTTTTCCACAGGGGCCCTGGGCCTTCTCAGCTGTGCTGTCTGAGGCATGACTTCACCCACCCTTGGCTTGCAAGAGGTGATCCCTAAATCTGTCCCTGGGTGCTCGGCCTGCTCTGCCACCAGCCAGAATGAAACTGATGCCAGAACTGGGGCCAGTCCGGCCTGAAATCCAGGGGGAGGAAACTCAGGACTGGCCCACACACCCCTGCAGTTCCCACTGCCTCATCCTAGATCCCGCCCCGTCCCCAGCCCCCACCCCACAGCCAGCTCGCAGCTGCAGGGAGCTCCCTCCCCCTCCATTCTCCTTACCAAAGGCTTTGGCGACATCTCCTGGACATGTGCAGCCTCCGTCCTTCAAAGAGGAAAACAGCAAAGAGGGTGTCAGAGGGAGTCCCCAGGCTGTCCCTCTCCCCTGGAGTGACTAGGAGTCAATATCCATCGCCACCCTGGCCACGTACACAACCCTCAGAGCCAAAGCCCAACACTCCCCTCAGCCGGGCACCTGCCCACCCCTAGCCTGCCCACAGCCTGGGAAGCGGCAGAGCACAACAGTGGCTCTGACCTCGGCCTCCTCCAACCCCTCAGACAACGGGCCTAGCCGATCGCCCTCCACGTTCCTTCTCATCACTAGTCGCCTCTCCCCACCTGCCTGGTGTGAGGTGAGGTTTATTCAATAACAGAGCCGAATTATTTTAAGAGCAAGAAAGGACACTGAGTCAGTTCCTTTATATTTCCAGCCACACTGCATGTTTCTAACTCACCTTCATGTACTGTTGCCTTAGTCAAACACACATTCCCGACACCCACGCTACCCGCCTGGGGCTGCCTGAATGCCTAGCAGGACAGTCTGTTCATCAGCAGCCCGGCACGGTTCAGCTGTGGGGTTGTTTCAACACCAGCAACACAGTACGAGGTGCCCAGGATGCAAAGCCACCGGGCTTCCTCACAAACACAAAAGGCACAAAGTAACCAGGCTACAGGCTATTCGCAATGTGGCCTGGTTGAGGTCCAAGGGAGCAGGGAGCAGGGGGCAGGGAGCAGAGGGCAGAGGGTGGCCTGGAGGAGCGACCGAACACCAAGTCTCAGTAGGCAGTGCCTGTCCCCAGAGGGTGAGACCCAGCCTCGGGGTGGCCACACAAGCACTGGGAAGAACACAGAAAACAAAGGCCACGCAGATTACTTTGTTTCACAAATGGCAGGAAGGTGGGTGTACCTCTGTAGTTGGAGGCTGTCTATGAGGAACTGGAACCACTTTCCAAATAGCATCTCCAACTGAGGAGGACAGGCCATCTCTGGGACTCAATCCTTTTTTTCTACCTGCTATTCAGGCCTATCACCCTAGAATCTAGACCTCAAATGACTTCTCTGCAGTTCTGAGCAAAAGGCAGGTATGAAGGCTCAGTCTTTTCCTTTTATGCATATTTACTGACTGTAGGCATTTCCTTAATCCAGTGCGTTATTCATGTGTGGCTTCTCCGACCCCAGGCGAGCACAGCCTCTGCACAGAAGGCACGTGGCCACAGCCCCACGTGAACACTGCATGTCCAGCAAGAGCTTCACAGCTCCGGTACTCACCTCCGCTGTCAAAGGTGCAGCCCCACATGCTCTCAGTTATTTTTAAAGTGCTTTACCTCTTTATCTAAACCAGTTCTACACGGGCTTTCAAACTTATAACCTCAAAAGGTGAAATAAACTCATGGTCCTATTAAAATAGGTCCGTAACATATTTGACTTTAAACATACACATGTGCGCGCACGCCTTTCGCCTTTTGCTCACTTGCTTGTGAGTAGCTTGTGACTGCAAGAGTGTCTTATGTGGGGTCCTGAAGTTCCACATTACTGGGGTGAGTGACAAGGCCTGCCTCACAAGGCCTGTGCTACTGAGACTCTTAAGAAAGTGAGCTCGCAGGATGGACCAAGTTGTCCACTGTTAATAGGCCTTTGTGATGTGCTGTGGGGAGGAAATCATACTTAAACAGCATCACCTGCTCACCCTGTTAGGGTACGCACTGTGTAACAGACAACTAAGGCCACGAGCTGGACTGCACAGGTAACCCAGCGCAGCCCAACGTCCCATCATGCTTTAGGGCAGGGGTCCCCAACCCCTGAGGCCTGTTAGGAACCTGGTCTTGAGAGAAGATCGCCTGAGCTCTGTCTCCTGTCACCCCACCCACCCCCCAAAGTCAGAGAGCAAGTTCCAAAATCTTCCACAAAACCGATCCCTGGTGCCAAAAAGATTAGAGATCACTGCTTTAGGGCACAGGAATGACTCCCTGCTACCACTTAATCCTCACTCCAGGGTGTTTTTATTGATTTTAGAGAGAGGAAGGGAGAGAGAAAAAAATCAGTGTAAGAGAGAAACATTAGTTGCTCCCATATTCACCCCAACTGGGGACCAAGCCCACCACCTTTTGGTGTACAGGATGACATTCCAACCAACTACGTCCCCAGCCAGGGCTCCCTACTACCATTTACAGGTAATTTCCAAAAGTTGCCTAAAGTATGATTTCATGTTCTCAGGCGGCAGAGCAATAGGAACAATCCCCTGCAATTTAGGAAAGATGCTGACTTTCATATATAAACATTCAGAACTGCTGGAAGCTAGCTTTTAAAAAAAAAAAAAATGTGCAGTGCTTTCTTCGGCAGCACATATACTAAAAAAAAAAAAGTGTGCAAATATTCAAAGGGTTACTTGTTTTGTTTTTCAAAACTGTTAACATTATATTTTAGTAGAAACGGTATCACATCACACGAGTGGTGATTGGATCTGTGCTCTGTCAGCATACCTCTTCTTCTTAAAAAGAAAAACAAAAAGAAAACCTTGCTCCTCCCTAAAATAAGGGGTAGGAAAAGCAAGCATAGGGTAGGCAGAAGAAATCTGAATCAAACACCTACTATGAGCCAGGAACTGTTACAAATTTCATTTTTTAATTTAAAAACCGTAAGAATCTGAAGTTGATGTTTTGTAGGTCAGGGCTGGTAAGGGTGGCTCGGAAAGGCTGAGTGACTTGCCCAAGGTCACACAGCTGTAATCACAAAAGAACAAGATTAGAGCCCTGGTTAAGAGTAAACTCTACAGCTGTCTAGGATACCTATAAAAACATTAGCAATGGTTACCATAAGAGGGTGGCGGTTCTAATCATATTTATTTTCTTTACTTTGTTTGTATTTTCTAACTTCTAGGCTAACTATTTCTGTTGGGGAATTTTCAAGCCTGAAAATTATTTGAAAGAATTTGTTTAGGTCTTTCTAAGTAAAGGTCTAGCTGTTCCCAAAGTACTATATTAAAATCAATAAAATTACAGGAAATTTGCTGATCAAACTTTACTTCTTTGCCAAGGGTCAGCGAGGGGATGCAAGCACTGACTGGGTGTAGGGAAGAAGGGGACAATGGGCTGCTTTGACTCAGCCTAACCCTCTTATCATGAACAGCCCCTCAGGATAGGAGGCCTCCTCAAACTGATAAGCATGTTCCCTAGGTCTTTACAAAGTGCACCCATTAAAATGTGGAACTTGAGACAATAGTAATCCCAGTCAGCCGAGTCATAGGACTTTTTCAGGTCCTGAAGAGCACTACAAAGTCCCAGCCATTTTGGTTGTTGGTTCTAATTGCTCCCTTTCCAAAGGTTCACCTGGGATGATTCTTCACTCTGCACTGAAGACGCGCTTGAGCACTCTGAGGGGAAAGGCCCTGGCATCAAAGAGATTAAGCTGAAGTCGCCCAAAGCAATGTGGTGGGAAAATGAGCAGCCCTGGGACCCTGCAGAAACCTGCATTCTTTGTGGCATCAGCAAGCCCTTTGCCCTCTTTGAGTCTCCACACTGGTTCACGAGGACGGTCAAGGGAGGGAGTGGAACAATGGAGATACACAGACTTTGGTCTGAGTGCTGGCTCTGCCTCCCACCAGCAGTGTGACGCTGAAGAACCTACTTAAGGACTTGAAGCCTGTTCCCTCACTATGTATGACTGTTAATGGTATGTGTTGACTGGGCCATTTATTCTGGATGTTTCTGTGGGGGTGTTTGTGGATAAGAATCAGTAGTGAGGAAAGCAGATTGCCCTCCCTAATGAGCGTGGGTCTCATCCAATCAGTTGAAGGCTTGAGTGGAAAAAAAAGACTGACCCTCCCCGTTTTCCCTGACTACCTTTGAATTGGAAGTGGGCTTCTCCCTGCCTTGATTCCAACAGAAACAATGGCTCCTCCTGATTCTCAGGCCTGCAGACCCAGACAGGAACTCTACCATCAGCTGTCTCCAGCTTGCCAAGTCACCACACAGCAGGTCTTGGGACTTCTCACCCTCCATAATCACACGACCCAATTCCTTGTAATAAATTTCTGTTGCCACACACACACACACACTCACTATTGGATGTTTCTCTGAAAACCCTAATACGCCTGTCAAATGAAGATAATAGCTCCTTGTCAGGTCATTCCAAAGATTAAAGATTACATGTATGTTATGCCTGGCAGATAGCAGATGCTCAATAAATGATGACCATTACTTCCTCCAAAGCTGTTTCCACCTTTCACATTCTCTCCTCTGTGTGATGTCCCTAGCAGATGACAACGCAAAATTAACTGGTCACACCCTTAATCTTCACCTACACAGGGACGTCCTGAATTTTTCAACTCTCTGCTTCTCAGCAGCCCACGTGGGCCACAATAAATAGAAACCTGATTCAAGACCAGCCTCTTGGGTGTAAGCACCTGCCAAACAAACCCTGTGCGTGGATGCGCTAATTCAGCAAGTAAAGTGTGAAAAGAGGCAGCTGGAAGGAAACTGGACGAAGGGGCAGGATCCAAAACACCTGATGGGTTCCCAGCAGGTTTGACTGCTGGCACGTGGGAGAAAACGACTAGTGAAACTCCTTAGTCAAAGGGATGGGGGGGAAATGGTTGCTTTGAACTTCAAGACCCTTAGCTCTGCTGGTTAGAAGGAATGAGCTGGCCCCGAACAGTGTGGTTCAGTTGATTGGGCGTTGTCCTACAACGCGAGAGGTCACTGGTTCAATTCCCTGTCAGGGCACATGCCTGGGCTGTGGGTTCGGTCCCCTGTCGGGGCTCATGCAGGAGACACTGCTTGATCTTTCTCTCCCTCTCCATCTCCCTCCCTTCTCCTCTCTAAAAATAAAATCTTAAAAAAAAAAAAAAAAGAAGGAATGAGCTAAAGTGAAGCACGAACCCCATATAAGTCTGTGAACTTCATTTGATCTTTTGGCTACAAATTGAACTTCTAACTGCATCCAGGAAATCTCTCACCGTTAATGGAAAATTAGAAGCCCAGAGCACTAGCAGCACAAGCCAGAGCTGTCCTTGTCCCTGCCCAATGACCTGACCTGCAGTAGCCAGCATTTCTCGATCTGGACAGCGGGATTATCTGGGAGGCCTGTAAAACAGATTCCTGGGCCTCGCCCTCTGAGCTTCTGATTCAGGTCTGGATGGGGCTAGAAATTTTCTAACAAGTTCTCAGCTAATACTGATGACTGATCCCACTGGTCTGGGCACCACACGTAGAGAACTGCCGAAATAAGCTACAGACCAGGAGTGCTGTGTAAAGAGCTCCCAAATGGATTTCCAGTCAGTCATCTGTGGTGCCAGCAGAGTCTCCACCCCCACCCACAAATGGTCCTGTAAAATTTCTAAAAAGGCACAAGAGTGGGATCTTAGACTCGTCGGCAGCCATCCGTCTCGAGAGACTATGGTGTAGCTTCTTAAGTGTCTATCTGCACCGCCGAGAATGGTTGTGCAGTCCGACTCGGGAGTGACACGGTATCTGTCTCCTCCCGTGTTGAATCGACATCTTACGATGACGCCGGAGTGTCCTCTCCAGTGAAGCTGAAGCTACAGAGCCTCGAGAGACGATGGTGTAGCTTCTTAAGAGTCTATCTGCACCGCCGAGAATGGCTGTGCAGTCCGACTCGGGAGTGACACGGTATCTGTCTCCTCCCGTGTTGAATCGACATCTTGTGATGACGCTGGAGTGTCCTCTCCAGTGAAGCTGAAGCTACAGAGCCTGGGCAGGATGATATGGAGGGTCTGCTGTTGCCCATGCAGCAGACCCCCCCTCTCTTCGCAGCTGAAGGGTCCAAGGGAGAGACGGAGTCAATACAGCTTGGCTTCAGGTGCGCCGCAGGAGTTGCCGGTGTTGACTACAACGTCAAACCGCCTTAGGGACTCCGGCTCCGGATTTTCTGTCGGGGTTTACTCCCTTAGCCTTTCCCCTGAAGAGGTATGCCGCAAGGCAGCGGAGGTTTTTTGGAATCAGAGTTTTCCTTCTCTGATGTGCCCTGACTGGAAGATCGAACCAGCGACACTTAGCTCGCAGGCCGACGCTCAATCCACTGAGCCAAACCAGCCAGGGCTGGGATCTTAGACTATGTTCATAGTAAAACTATTAATTTGACCTCCGATTTGGAAATGGTAGCTATTCAAGAAATATAATACAGGGGCTATACACTCTGATTAAGATTCTTGATGGTAATAGAGACTTACAACTGATTACATATGGTGCTTTGGCGAGCCAGCCTCTAAGAGTTGGATTCACTAGGATGGGGTCCAGGAACGCTGACTGTAAAGCTCCCCTGGTGATTCTCATGCAGTCAGCCCAAGACAAGGCTACCGTGAGCCTCTGAGAACCACTGGCCTACTGAAGAGAGTGCAGTCTGACTGATGACTTCTCACTCAGTCACCTCAGCAAACGGACGGCTTTATGTCAGCCTCTTTCTTACATGCTAATTCTTCAATAAATGAGTGTTAATTTGTTCACTGTGGCAAAAGCTAAAGGGAAGGGTATTGAGTGGAGGCGCTTAGGACTCTGTCTGCAACCAATCAATCTTCAGTCATTACCAGCTTCTAGAACAATAGTAGATGCTCAATAAGGACTTGCTGACTGCATGGATGGGTGGATGAAAAGCCTGGATGAAGAATTAGAAGGAGCACAGGAAATCTGCACGGACAGTGAAGGGCCCGGCTCCTGGCTTCGGTTGTTACCTGCAGATCGCATGTGAGGAAACAACAGCTCCAGCTCCCGCACTGGGGTAAGGCTCAAAGGAGAAAGTGTGTTAGTATACCCTCCACGCAGGTCCAGAAATCAAATCCCAACAGGCTGAACGGCAGAGCTGAAATCAACAAGATACCAATCTGCCAGAATATGTAACTTGTTGCATTTGGACTTTAAAAAATAACCTATTACTTCATGTGGGAGCACAGCTTAGCAACTGTACAACTGAAAAGATATGAAGATTTAATTTACTATATTCAATATGAGTCCACTGTTATAGAACCACTAAAAATATGTCACTACTTCAGAGTTTGTAAAAAAGAACAAAACAAAAATGCACACATGTATCATCCACATAGGAGGAAGCCATAGTTCTACCAAGTCCATCCAATTATATCTGTCCTGTTCTGATCATCTCATGTAAAAGAGAAGAGACATGATAACCCCCTTCAACTGTCTGAATTGTGGTCACATCAATAAGGTTTAGTAGAATTACACATAAATTAAGGATTTCAACTTAACTTTCACTCAGTCCTCAGAATTTAGTGTCTGAGTACTTTGGTGCTGTTCTTTCAGGAGTTTCATGAAACTGTTGTTAAATTGCTGTTTCTACCTCTCCTCACCTCCTTCCCCTACAACCTGCAAAACTCTTAAACTTCCGCCCCCAACAGGCCACTGAATGCTCTCGCTATGGTAACGGGTGACCCCACTGGTCGCACCTGACACCCCAGATGTGATTAGCTAAGATGAGGTCGTCCTGAAGCAGTATGACTGATGTGTGCTCCCCGACCACTTCAAGTGGTCACTGAACAGAGTTCTTATTGACCAACATGCCTGCCGCGTGCACTGCAGAATAAGTGGGGAGCAGGGCCTGTGTCGCTGCTGTGAATGCAGTGCCGCTCACTCCCAAACCCACAGGATGCCACCGGGTAAATGGCAGCTGGAAGCAGGGCTCCCTTGGGGCCAGGAAGCAGGGCCCTGGAATTCCGAGCTACTCCCTGATCCATCTGTGGTCCAACTGGGAGACTTACAGAGATGATGTGGCCCTTCAGGCCGTGGGCGGAGTCAGCGCACTCAATCACGGCACTCAGCTGGGGGTAGCCCACCCCTGTCTTGGTGCGGGTTGTGCACACAGAACCTAGATGGAGGAAGGAGTGAACCCCAAAGACAGGTGATTAGTCAACCAGAATGGGACACAAAATTACCCGCCATCACTGTCATGCTGTCCCAATTTACTGGGGGTGAACGTGCCATGGCAAGGGGCTGCCCAGGAGCTCCACGCAGGTGCTTATAACCACACCCTGCGACCCTCATCGCTGTCACCTGCTTGTGTCTAGAACAGATCCACCCCATATGCTGCCACCGCCACTCTCCCCGTGACAGCTCTCTTAATGGCCAAGCACTGACTCGCCACGCTTCAAATCCCATTCCTTTCCACTGTCCTTCACTTCTCCACAACCACACCATACTTCAGGGGGCCTCTTCGATTCCTCCCACAGCCTCCAGCCGTCCTTACCTTCAGCTTTTTACAAATGACTGGCTGCTCTCCGCCTCAGTGCCTCGCCCAGGAAAGGGAAATAAAAACACTGGCCTCACAGGGCTGTTGCAGAAATGAAAGGCCGGGACCTGGCACTCACCCTGTCGCTGCACCCTCAATCACCCAGTGCCGTCAGCACACCCAGCCTGCTGTTCCTCAGGACCTCACAGGCCACCTCCAGCCCCGTCCTGAGTCCTCGTGCAGCCTAGACTCTGAGCTCAGCCACCTAGATGCCTTCATCCTTTCGACCTCTGTCTCCCCCTCAGTCAAGGCCGGCCCTCACTGACCATCTGCATTATCCCAGTTAGGTCCCAGCCAAGTCATGACAGAAGCACCAGCATCTCCAGCACACATCTGCTTGCTCAAAACCTGCCTTTCCCTCTCAAGTGAGCAACCCCACTCCGAGACCACCCAGATCAAACTTCCGAATGTCTACCTTCTTCCCCGCCTTCTCTCCTCCCCCTCCCACTAACCATGCTCCGCCCGTGCTGACCTTTCAGTTCCATCTGCACAGCGAGTTTCTTCGCACCTTACAGATTCTCTGTACATGATGTTCTCTCTGTCCAAACACTCCCCCTCTGTATTAACACCCCGGTCTTGCCTGCCCTTTCTCATCTTTCAGGCTTCATCTTAAATGTCACTGCCTCCAGGAGGCTGTTCATCACAGAAGAGGCATTTAAATAATTATCTGTGTAAGAACGGAGGACCTGTTTCCTCTGCTGCATGGTGGACTCCGCAGATGCTCACTGCTGCAGTGCCGAGAGTAGAGCCCCGTTCATAAGGCGCTATAAATAGTCACTGAAAGAATCTGTGAGCTCAAGAATGAATGAGTCACCCACATCCCTGTCCCCACTGCTTCGTCACCTGTCAGTCCCTCCTGAATGTCCTGTGGTGCTGATGATGGAGTGCCCTGAAACAGGTGTAAAAACTGGGCCAGAAGTGGGGGTGAGGTGCTCAGAGCCCCTGCCTCCTCTCCTGCTCCCCACCACCACCAGTGGCCTCATGGAGAACCTTGTCTGTATTTCCAGGCCTGGCTTCACCAGGGAAACAAGACAGGGGACCCCCTTCTCCTGCACCCATTCCGCTACAGGGCAGGATCCATTCTCTTTCTGTCCATCCTTACAACATACGCTGCTCACAATCCTAAAGCCAATGAGCATCTCTCGCCACCCTCTGCCCCGCATGTGCCCTGTGTGAGGCAGGATTAGTTTTACAGCCTCTGGTTCTGGGTCAAAGCTGGCTTTTCTCCCTCTCTTCAACTCAACTGCTAGATGGTCCAGGAAAGGCAGTAGGCTCAACTGCACTAGCTTGGAGCTCTGCACAGGTGAGGGACAAGGCATGGAAGCAGTCTTTTTTTTTTTACTTCTAAAATCTTTATTTTAACTTAGTTAAGGTTAGACCTGCACTTTTTGATATAGACATTCCATGTAGCTCTTTGGAGACTTCAGTCTTTTACCCAATTAGAGCAGTAAAAAGATCCTAAAACCACAGACTTTTGACAGCCTGGGAATGGAACACATTTTTGAAAAACGGAGATCTGGTCTGGCCCCTTCATTTCTAGCTCCTGAGTCTACTTGGAGGATGGCACCTACTCAGGCTCTGTGAGTCTGCAGGCCCTCAGGGGATGATACTCTGGATCCACAGCCCAGAGAATTCCTCTCAGGAGGCAGGTTTCTTCCCCAGCTATCAGCGTGGCAGTGGTCTTGATTAACCGCCAGGTTGAAAGGAGAAACTGGGTACATATTTTCTCCCAGTTACAGGGGCACAGGTGCCCCTTTTCAATGCTTCTCCCAGTTCCTAAGAGTTGCTCAATAACAAACCTTTTTTTAATGTTGCCATTTAGATATACAACATTCATTGCTTTCACTCTGAAGAATTTGTGAAATGTCAATACATATGATCTCCAATCAATTTAAAGACATGGCTCCAATACATCAGGCTCAAAGGGAGCCGCTTACTCTCTTCAGTCATGTCTGTTCTAAACAGTCACCCTGGGGTCACACAGTGACAGTGTGAGGACAAGCAACCCTCAGGAGAAACAGAATGCATACGTACAGAGGACGTGCAAGAAAAAACCGAGCACAGCTAAGCAAGCACTCAAGAGCCAAGAAGATTGTTTACACGCCTTCACATCCTATACAGGACCCACCCTTTACAATGGCAACCATGAGACACTCAGCACATATTTCTGATTAAATAGGTAACCGGTGAGTGGGAAAAAAAGTCCTCCGGGTCTATTATTAGCCTGTTCTATTCTACCGCAAGCCTGGTCTATGACAGCCTATCCTTAGTGGGAGCTCCTTGTAAGAAAGAGCTGGGCCTTGCCCTTTCTTCAACTTCTCAACAATGACAGACACTCAGTAAAGACCAGAGCTGTCTTTCCTGTTGCTCAGAGTATGTTACAAATTGGCTTAGGTGGGCGGCAATACAGAAAGCTCAAGCTTCACAATGTCCCTGAGTACTAAAAGCTTGGTGCTTGGATGAGCCTACAGGGCTCTTCTTCCCTAACGGTCCCCTCATGTGCCTCCTTCCCTCAAGGTGGACAAGTGTGCAAATCACAGCCCAACGGTGTCTTCTCCCAGCAGTGTTCCCCCCACTCTTCTCTTGTTCGTTATGATTTGCTTCCTTTTTTGGGTAATGCCTTTTAGGCAGGCAATACTGTTTTCAAGTCTTTGCTGTTTTTTATTCCCAATTGAAAATGTGCATCTTCCTTCCTTCTCTCCCATTTTAGTGTCTGGTTAACTATGAACATGAAGGAAGAATTTAAAAACATGGAAGCTCATCCTCGGGTGTGGCCAAAGGGGACTGCAAACATCAACTGGCTCCAAGAGAAACGGAGCCACCAGCATAAGGACAGAAAGGCTCTGCCTACTTCCCCGGTTCAAGATCCCAATGCACTGCCCTAGGAGAGAATGCCCAAGAGCGTATGGGCGAATCTGAGATGGATATGTATCAGGTGAAGAGCCAAAGGCACTAACCACCTGGGCCATGGGTCAAGTTCAAAGGTGGCCTCCCAGCTAGCGTATTTGCAATGTTTGGCATCTCTCAAACACTCACAGAAACTTGAGTTATTCATGTCCATTAACTGTCCCATGGATTCTTCACCCCTCATTTTCTTCTTCAAGGTATATATAGTCATTAATGAAATCTGCATTTTTCTCTTCCACAGTTACGTTCTAAAACCGGGACCTCACATTCTAACCGCATCAATAAGAGTTCCAAAAGGAACGTACTTTACACTTGTGGATTGGTCACTCCTGGGCTCCCTTATGGCCTTCACCAGTCCCCGTAAGCCCCAGGCCCCACTTCTCCCCACACATGCCCTCTGCTGTTCTCCCAGAAGTCTCACCTGGTCCAACTCCCACTTTGATTATATCTGCTCCAGAAAGGATCAGCTCTTCCACCATCTCTCCCGTCACCACATTCCCTGCCTGAGACAAAGAATACAACTCATGATCACGAACCGCTCCTGGAGGTACAAGGATTAATAAGAAACTCCACACCTGGAGAGAAGGATAAGCATGTCCTGAAGCCACCAAACAGTCAGAGATCTTTCAAAAAAAAAAGGGTAGAGAGAGAAAACATTGGATCCAATAGGAGCCAGAATTTAACACTTAGAGACTGACTACCTTTGGGTAAAGCACAGAACTCTATGATTTTAGAAGTCCAGGACCATAGACTATGTAGGTCAGAACTTTTTGAACATTTCAGCAGTGGATGGACAAAATAAAATCTTACAGAGAACCTATAAACATAATATAAGCAATGCAACACTCTCTCAGCTGATTAAAATGCTTATCATTGGGCATAAAATGCTTCACAGATTGTAAAACCCCTGAAAAATCTTTCTGGAGCCCCAGGGGCCAGCATCTCACAGTTGGGAAGATACCTGGGTGTCCCACCCTAGCGTCAGAGGTTCCCACCTACATATAAAAGGGCCAATGTGCCCTCATGGACCAACAGCACTGGAACCTGCTCCGTTTTCAGAACAGGAAGCTGTGACACTAAGAATATATATACATATGAGCCAGGAAGTGGCATAATCTGAAAACCAGAAGGATGCCTGTGGGTTGCAAATAGCACAAGTTCTTTCACTGCAGGAGTCTGGGAGCTCAAAAATAGCCCTTTTTATTACAACTTACTGCCCTGTGGATTCTTCAGCTGGTGCACATGAGACTTGGCGAGATGCCTGACTGAATTTTCACAACTGTGCAAAGTCTTCTTTTGGGAAATGCAACCCTACTCATTCTACTTTTTCTTTTTTTTCTTTTTTTTTTTTGTATTGAAGCCCCACCATCTTTTCACTAAATTGATTCCCAGAGGGAATTTTTCTTTTTTAGTCTTGACAAAGTGAAGTCTAACTTTGTATAAAAGGATCTTGGAACAGGGCGATAAGGAGGGTTTAAAGCTGCTTTAATCCAAACAGCATCTGACAATCGAAAATGACAGGCAGTCTAGAAAGAGGGACAGAACATATGAGAATATAGTAAATGATAAAGGGGGCACTATAGGTCAGTGAGGAAAGGAACAATATTTCAACAGACTGAGCCGGAAACAGCACCTTTTGGGAGCAGACACAAACTATCCCTCATACTTCTCACCCAAATAAGCTTCAGATGGATTACAGAGACAAACTAAAAGTTTTATTCCCCCCAAACTTAGAAGAAAACCTTGAATACTTGTAAGTAAGCATAAAAGTGAAAAGAAAAAAAACTATAAACACAGTTCTGTCTACCTGAAAATAAAAGCCTGTATACATAGAAACACACAAACTCATACACACAACCGACCAAACTAAGAAGCGAATAAGCTGGTGGAGAAAATGGCCTGTGATTATGACAAAGGGTTCCTAACATCACAGCAGCTCTTCCAAATTTATAAGGAAAACACTAACCTCATTTAGTAACTGCCAAAGGGCATGAACAAACTAATGAAGGACGTAAAAGTGGTCAATTAACACAGTGAAAGTTGAACCCCAATAATAAACAATTTTAAATTATAATACTGGTGAGGTACTCCTGGTCACAAATTACCAGTGGCTAAACATGAAATGCTAAAGAGAAAACACTTGCTTTCTCTACTGGTGGAATCTCTATTATAGTACAAGCTGTCTTCGAAAGCAAAATATCCACATAGAAGAAATGCAAAAATACATATATCCTTTGATCCACTGAGTCTACTTCTAGCATTCTCTCCCAAGGAAGTACTCATAAATGAGGTGAAAGGCCTTAACAACAAGGATGTTACTTATAACAGTGCAAAACTGCAAATATATTTCCCAGAATGGGAACAGTTCAACAATCTAGGGCCCATCTAAGTTACGCTTTTAAACTTGGTTTAATGGCATGGGAAAATGCGTAAATGCTTTCAGTATAATACTACAGGAGAAAAAAGGAAATAGTAAGATCTCCCTGTCATTAAGGAAAAAAAAAACAAAAACAAAAAACACCAGTATTTGTGTATATGAAAACATATACCAAAATGCTAACAAATTATGTGTTGGTGAAGAGATTACCTATAGCTTTTCTTTTTTCTTTAAAAATGTTCTGGATTTTACAGTAGAAACTGTTACTTTTATTAAATATAACATTTTTCAGTTATTGGTCTGTTGTTTTAAACACAAGAACCAACATAAACTCTATACTTAAAAAAGAACTTAATAGGAACCTGAGAAACAAGATTCTCATTCATCTTCATTGGCTGACCTGCTGGGAAATAAAATTTTTAATATTTTTAAAAAATATATAAATAAGTATTTAAAAATAAAAATAATTTAAAAATAAAAAATTTAAGCTGCTTTAAGCTCACCACGGTTTCATTTTCAATGTTGATTTTTTTCCTCCAGGCTGCTGCTACCTAAAATCACCTTATTTCCAAGGGCCTACTTTACACAAAATAAAAGAATTCAAGTCAGCTTACGTGGAGGAACCAGGTGCCACATGTACGGCCCAAGCATGGAGGATGTGATACTGTGCTGTAGCCCAGAGGCCTGAACGAGTATCCCCAGCTCCCCTCCGCTACCTGTGTGACTCCTTAACCAGAGGGTAGGACAGGGTCACCCAAGAGAGGGCTGCTCATGGAAAAACCCCGAGGGCTGATGATGTGCCTCAGCATGAGGACACCCCCACAGGAATGCTGACGACCCACAGAGGGCGAATGAGTTTCCACTCGCAGGAACAAGAAGCTGTCTATTCGCGTTTGAAATAAAGAAGGGCAAATAAATGAATAAATAAATAAATACATGAAAGAAGGAAAAGACACCATCAGAAATGAGAATGATGACAGGAGTGTGGCCAGGCTCCAGTGAAAGCCCCAGGCAGGCTGAGGCAGCTCCGCCTGGGCTGTGATGTGTGTGTGTTGGGGGGGGGGGGGGGGGGGGGGGATGGCTGGAAGAGAGGCAGCCGGGGCAGGGGGCGGGCAGGGGGATCAGGAGTGAATAGTGAGGAGCTCACTTATCTTGCCCGGAAGCACCATGTGTAGACAGTGGATAGGGACTCACTGTTAGGATGGGACCACACCCAGCAGCACATCTGGCTGTCACTCAGGCAGCTCATGAATGATCATTTTGGGGGCAGCCACAACAAAACGAAATCCACAGAGCCTTATCTGGGCAGCGAAACCGACAAGTGGAGCTTTCCACTGGGGACCTCCCCTCAGAAGACCTGCTCTGATGGCAATGACTGCTCCTCCACTCAAAAAGCGGGGGGACCCCAGGAAGATACTTAAAAGTGACAAAACTAGCATTTCAAGTACTTCTTTACCATTTTTAAAAGTCTGGAGAAAAACCAAAATCCAAACAATTCTTGCCTTTAGGCTCAGATATCCATGGCAAAGTAAGTTCAGAAAGACCTGGGGTCAAACGATGAACCTGCTACTTCCCATGTAATCTTAAGAAAATCACTTCAACTCTCAACCTACCTTGCTATAAAATCACTAATCAGGCCCGATTGTCACTCTAAGGTTTACAGTGACAGCTGACACTCAGTAAAATGTTGATCCCTCCACTGAAAAGTGACTTCTCTAGCTTGCTCTTCTCTTTTCTTTCTTCCTTTCTTTCTAGAAGTTTTAATTGTGGTCAAATATATATAACATAAAATTCACTGCATTAATCATTTTTAAATAATTAAGCACATTCACAGTGCTGTGCAAGCATTACCACCAACCATCTGCAGAACTTTTTCGTCATTCCAAACTAAAATTCAGTCCCATTAAACAACAACTTCTCTACCCACTTTTTACTGGCTCTTCTGGGGCCTTTTTCCAAGAAAAATCCTTCCTACAAAAAAGACATAAGGTCAGGTCAGCAAACAGCAGCAGCCTGGATGTGGTCCATGGGCCACAACTCACCAATTCCAAATATAAGGTGATGAAACCTAATGCCAGTGCCTTGTACCAAGCACACAGTGTCAGAACATGGAGGCAGCTAAAATGTACACCTGGACTTTTGGTATATGCTAATCCACCTGGCCCTGGACTTAGCCGTTCCCAAAAGATATGTTGATGGACTGAAACCATTCCCAGGGAAAGTGGTAATGGACCTAGCCCGATTATGTTAACTAGCCTGGTGTGAGGGGAGGGGGGCGGTGAGTAATCAGATGTAAATTATCTACTGAATATGTTGATAAGCAAACTCACCCTCATCAAAATGTGTGGTTGACAAGTATAAAAAAGGTGCCTGCAGAAGTGCAGGTGGGACTCCTACAGGCCCACTAGGAGGACTGGGAGTCCCCATTCCCCATTCCCTGTTCCCCATTCCCCTTGCTCCTATGGGCCCTTGAGTTGGTCCAGGAGCTGCCTCTCCCCTTCCCCCGCTTCCCCCCTCCTTTTCCCTCAATAAACCCATTGCCTGATCCCACAGTGGCCTCCAGGTGATTTCTCAGAGCAAGGCTGCCCTGACACATGGAAAATGGCATCTACCTACCTGGGGAACCAGGGAGTAGGAGATACTAACAAGGCACTTACCTCCTTCCATGGCACATTAACCTATTTACTAGGTGACTCTCAGAGACAAACATCACCTGAATCTCTGAAGCTCTCATGGCTTCTACCACAGATCCAGTCCACAGAAATCTAGTGACAACAAAAAAATCCAGGTAGCCCAGCCTGAGAGGTGCTGTCAGTCACAACGAGTCCCTTGAACTTCAGGGAGACACGCCTGACTATGTTAAGGCCTCCCTTAACTGGCACCTGCAGGAACACTGGAGAGTGTCAGCTCTCTGGGAAGAGGTATAGAGTGGGATGTGTCTCCTGTGGCTCATACCATGACTGTGGGAAAGAGAATACAGACAGGTGACTGAGCCAAGGGCTGACCTGGTGTTCTCCAAGGGCGCAGAGCTGGGCCTCCATTCTAATCTAAGAGCTCAGGTGTCAAGGACCTACCTCCCCACAGGACCAGGTCAGAAAGAGCCACCATCAGAAAAGCATATCTCAGACCCAACCCGGGGACTTCTGCGTCCCAGGAAGACTGAGCTGGTGCACAGACTGGTGGTAGCACGGTGTCACAGGAACACTGGGAACATCGCAGAGCCTGGGGGCAGGCTGCCTGGCTCCAAAGCCCAGGCTCCGTGATCCTTGAAAAGTTCCTTGACCTAAGACTAGTTTCACATTATTCAATGCAGGTGCTATTATTCTTACTCAAGGATTTGTTATTTTTAAGAGAGAAGTGCCTCATCCAGGCTAGAGCCTTTTCCCACAGCACCTAGAATGTACCCACTTGTTACGCTATTCTAACAGCCAGCTCCTCAACGGGACCCTTCTCTGCCAAATATGTTCTCTAAAACTCCCCTCCTTCCCTACATGTGGCAAGGCTTGCCCAAAGTGAGAGGCAAGAGAAAAGGGTGTGCATCTGAATCCAGGGCGCACTTGGCAAAGGGAGCAATAAACCCTCGCTCCCGACACAGGACATTGTAATTGCCACTCTGCCAAGAACACTTCTGAGCACCCCTTCTGTCCCCTGCACTGTAACAATCAGCACTTGGCACTCATATTATACACCTTTCAGTTTCAACGCATTGGCACATGGTAATGTACCCTCACAATGCCTCCAGAAGCCATAAGAGAAATCAGTTCCATAAACCGAGGACACTAAAAGCACTGGAGGTTTCTGAATGAATCAGATTTCAGGGGTCAGTGCAGGCAAAGAATAGCTTAGGAATAAACACCAACCTTGCCAAATGCTCCTGTTCATTGCCGGGAAACCGACAAGAACAATGACCGCACAACCTGGGCCAGCCAGCAGGCGCTGAAGAGGCACTTGCTGTTGACAGCTGCCTAGAAGCCATGGGAACTGAGGGCCAATCTCCTCCTCCCAGCCTTATCCCCATAGCAACTCCCAGGTTCTGCACTGGCAACAACCCCCACCCTTGTCCAACCAGTCTGCCCCTTTCTTCACTGCCCTCTGTCCTTCATGGTTGCCGGAGGGGTGGCACGCAGGCTCTCCGGGCTCCACAGGAGGCAGCCTGCCTCAGCTCTCGGCAGGGCCAGCTGAGAGCTACAGCTCGGGAGCAGCTGTTGGGAGCGTGCAAATGGGGAAAGCTCTGGGACTCCAATGCGTTTCTGCTTTTTTAAAAAATATATGTTTTAAGATTTTACTTATTTTTCATTTTTTGAGAGAGAGGGGAAGAGAGGGAGAAAGAGAGGGAGAGAAACATCAATGCGCAAGAGAAGTTGGTTGCCTTTCCCACGACCTGGCCTGTAACCCAGGCATGTGCCCTGGCGGGAAATCGGACCAGCAACCAACCCTTTGGTTCACAGGCCAGCGCACAATCCACTGAGTCACACGTGCAAAGAAGTGGTGTGGACTTGTTAATGCCTTCTCAAAACAAAAACAAATGACTCCATCCCACCCCCACCCTTCTTTCTCCATCAGCTTCCCATCTCTGACAGTTCTCAGGGCCCAAGCCCTCCACATCACTCACTATCAACACACACCTGTCTGTGAGTACTGCACTGTTCACAAAACACGCCCCCCATTTGACCCCCACAGTAATTCTCCAGCCACGATTACCCTAGACCTCCTTTTAGAGGTGAGGAAAATGAGATTCAGAAGTTTAGTGACTTCCCCAAAGTGGCTCAGCTCATGTGGCCACACCAGCTTCAGGGACATTAATTTAGTGCAGTGATTTTCAACTGGTGTGCCGCAGAATTTCTAAAACATGCAATACCTATCTAGTCAGGGGCACTGACCCCTTTTCCCTTAGACTGTCAAATAAAAAAATGACAACAGCCAACACAACAACAGCCATGTGGTGTGAATGAATCAAAATTACCCTCATATGCCTATTTTTTGGTCTGATCAGCAAAAAATATATAATATTTTTTTGGTGTGCAGCAGAATTTTAGTAATTAATTTATTGTGCCATGAGATGAAAAGTGTTGAAAATCACTCAGTAAATTTAACAGTGTTACAACCAGCAGCAAAGTAGAGGAGGGGATAAGGACTAGTGAGTCATCCGGGAAAACACTATTAAAGATTTATTCCAGGCCCTGGCCAGGGTGGCTCAGTTGGTTGGTGAATCATCCCATAAACCAAAGGGTTACAGGTTCAATTCCCAGTCAGGGCACATGCCTGGGTTGTGGGTTTCGTCCCCCAATCAGGGCTCAACCAATGTTTCTCTCTCACAGCGAGGTTTCTCTCCCTCTCCCTCCCACCCTTCCCCCTCTCTAAGATAAATAAGCATGTCCTCTGGTGAGCATTAAAAAAAAGAAAAAAAAAGGTTCGTTCCTGGAACAAGGGTAATACACAGACAAATGCATGCATCGCTACCGGCTACTGAACAAAAGAGGTTACAAGAGATGCAATAGGATTGCCATTTATATAACGTTCCAATCCAGGCAAAATTAAGTGGTGCTTTTCAGGAATGCATCGCCAGACGGTGAAACAAGAAACATACAAGGAAGGAAATGATCACCAGAGTCAGGGTGGGGCCTCTGAATGCAGGGACACTGGAGGACTGCTATTTAATGACTATTAAGCATCCACATTTTATGCATTTTTCCATCTGCAGGTCTTGGTTCACTATTTAATACAAGAATTGCTAAATAAAAGAAAGTGGAGCCACTAGGCTGACTCATTAAATCAATGCAATTTCTGATTCTATACCTTCACAGGTAACTCTTACACCCAAAAATGCCAGTACATAGATGCCAAGTTTCTTAGTCCCTTGTCCCCTCCCGGCTGTTAAAGCACTAGAGCTGAAATGGAAATCAATGGGAAGATCTGCATTCCACCACCTCAGATTAGACTGTCAACAGCCACCCTGGGCCTGCCTTATTTCTGACTCCCCAGAAAGAACTTTTAAAAAAGACTCTTCTCCTAGTCAACAAATATTTGTCATGCTCTTTCTACCATCCAGCTGTTGTTTCACAGAATTTATGTTTAATAGCAAATGCTGTTTAGGGCTACCAGGTCCTAGCTTGGGGGAGGGGGCTTCTGATCCCCTGGAGTCCAGCTTTCTCTTCCTTCTTTCCTGAGACAAAGTTACCACAGACGGTTGGGGGTAAAAGAGCCAGTTGTGGCCTCACGACCAGCCATCCTTGGGTCATGATAGAGGACTACTTCATCACTCTCCAGTGCAGGCACAAAAAAGGTCAGCCTCCTCAGAACTGGGAAACAGGAAACTGGTCACATGCATATCGCCTAGTGAAGAAAGGAGCTTTATGACTGAAGTTAACAAGTCTCAAGGGTAGACCTTGGACCTTTCCTTCAGAACAACCTCCCTTTAAATCCCAGCTTTACTGCTTAATGATGCTATGACCTTGTGAAACTCTCAAGTGTAACAATGAAATAAGAGCTTAAGATTCCTCATCTGTGGTAAGCTGGGGACAACAGTTCCTATCTTTACAGAGATATTGCTAAGAACAGGGAAAAAAAAAAAGATGTAAACCTTCTGGAACATAGTAGGCACTCAATAAATGGTATTACTGTTATCCAAAAAAATGGCATAGGCAGCACCCTTATGGAGGGAAAGATGAATTTTGCTGTTTCCCACCCAACTTCTGACACTACAGCTGGCTGGTCTTGGGACAATTCTCTATCCTTTCTTCTCGTGTGATTGGAAAACATAAAAATATTTATCTTACAACTCCTTGGCAATCCTTAACAGAAGAGTTAACTCCATCAATAGAAATAATTCCTGTTTCCCACTTCCTTACATTGATAAAATGTGAAAAGGAATAAAATTTTAAAAGGCGAGTTAGGTAGCTTATCTAGTGGTCCATCTCTAACTGCCATGTTCATTAAGACCGGTAAAGACACATAATTACAGTATGTTTCCCAAAAGCCAAATTTAGAGTTTTTAGTTCCTTTTTCTGAAAATCCACACTTCCCAGAAATAACATATATAATCTAATTAATGAAGGTGTTAATAATTAAGAAAATACAAAAAAAGGAAAGAAAGGTCAAGAATAAAGACTGCATAGATAAAACAATACACCAAATGATTTGCAAGTAACAGTTGGGTATTGTGAAGTGTTCATACTGCGGATCCCTACTCTCATAAGCAGTGATTTCTACTGGCAGGTAGGAGCGCGGCATAGATGGCATAAGTACGTTAAACTAAAATCCAGTCACAGAAGTTTTTCATTTTTAAAACTTTGATCTCCCTCTTGGGAGCACGTCACCACCTTTCCTGCTGGCCTCTTCTTCCCCCTCCAGGCGCATCACTTTGGCCTCTCTTTCTCCTGAGCTCCAGGGGCCCTTCTTCTGCCTCTGTAACTTGTTTCCTGAGCCTGCACAGCCCAGCTGGCTCACTTCTACTACCTCTGCAACATTCTACATAAACTTTCTCTTATAATTTGAAAAAAAAAAATTGACAGAGACCTTTGTTTAAAGGTATTACATGGTAAGAAACTTCTGAAGATATTAAGCAGCAATAAGGAGACGATACCCTATGATGATGATCTGGATTTTACTTCTTACAGAGGCGAGCTCATTTTGAGATTTTCCATAACTGCTCCCACTTTTTCCGGTATTTTCAGCTAGTCTTCCAAGAAGGCACCAGAAGCTCTGAAGAGTATATAGCTCCCCCTGACACACTGAACACCTCTCTTTTTGCTTCCCCAACTACCGGATGTTCCACCATACCTACCATAATGGTGTGTTCTGGAAATTTGGCACGGACGAGTTTCACAAATTCCACAAAATGCTCCGAATAGCCATTGGCCACATCCAGGCAAATAAATTTAATCTGTGGCACAGCTTCCAGGATGCTGCTCATCTTTTCCAGATCGTTCTTCCCACTGCCGGAACTCACAGCTACATGCTATACCAAAAATAAACCAAAACATGCAAGACATGAACAGTGAGTAGTATTCAGAAGTCAGACCCTGTCTCCATCCATTCACCTGTTCTGGGGACAGTACATTGACCTTCTGAGGTAACCCTGATCAAATATACACACAGCAGACCTGCTCAGGAAATATGCAGCAGCAGAGGTAAAGGATGTTCATTCATTAAATTATTTAAACTCTGCCTATGCTGTGTTTCCCACCATTAAATTGCATATATCCTTAGCCCTGGCCCTCAGCCACAGAATCTCCTTTGTAAACAGTTTATTAAATATGTAGGAAACCTTTTCCTTGGCATTTGTTCACTTTCCTCAAGCTCTCTATGGGGAACTCCGAATCATGAAACTGCAGGTGCAAATCTCCCGTCTCCTGGAGGAGAGGAGAGTCAGGAAGAAATGAGGGGAGTCCAGTGAACCTGGGCCTCCGACACCAACACCGTGGCCATCAGCCCAAGTATCTCGCTCTGGAGATCAGGAGGAGGGAGGGAAAGATGTCTAAAACTCCTCTGATAAAACACCTTCCCATTTGCATTTTTACTCTCAATACAATACAAATACAACACGCAAATTGTAACTCAAGGAGCTTTGAATCTCAGTGTTCCTATTAAAAGGGCCAAGTGTCCCAAGGTACAAGGACAAAGGAGCCTGAAATGACTTTTCCCAACGGCAACTGGATGTGTTTACATCTAAGCCATCGCACCCCTCTCCGCGACACCCCCTCCCCAGCCTCCACTGTGCCACTGCCCCCCAACCCACCCATCAGCTCCTCCGGTAAAGGCTCTTCAGGAAAAGACCTGGTTTTAGTCATTTAGGCCTCAGTGAAACTGAGCCACGGGACTGTGCCCAGACTCGGCATCTCACTTTCATAAGAGTATTTTAACTTGTTATCACTAAACCATAAGCCAGAGCACAGACATATATTAATACCCTTGTTATTCTCAAAAAATCACAACCATGTAGCTACAACCCAGACGCTGAGTGATAGCTGGACTGGTAACATGACCCATTAAATTTATTCCAGTTTCCTGGGTTGACTCGAATTTCGCTCCATGTTGACAATCTGACGAGTGCTGTCCCGTCCACACTGCTTTTCCCTTACCACGAGAACTTTGTTATCTTTTTCATTTTCCCCTTCATTTCTGTTAATGTTTTGCACGTGGAGGTCAAGATCAGTTAGTTTCCCTCATGGCTACTGAGTTTTTAACATTTTTCCTCTTCAAAAAATCAGCCTTTAAGTTGGTGGGTGCAGGGTATAGTCAGTCAAATGGTCACACTGGGTCACGGAAGCCAAGCTTCCAGTTAACCACACATTGCCCCAAATCCACCGCCTCCCAACGTCTTACAAAGACGAGAAGGAGAGAAAAGTAGAGCTCATTTGAACACAAGTACAGCAAAAATGAAGCACTTGCTACTGAGCTGGAATTATTTTATCTCCCAAACCACCTTCTCACTCATCAAAATCCACACGAAGTAAAGCATAGAAAGAAAAAAAAAAATGCCAGTGCAACTTCCACAGCAGTGCACTATGAAGTTCTTTTTCGATCACAGATCGATAGCCTGATCACGGAGAAGAGTGTCTAATGCAGAGAGACAGACGCTCTGCTGGCACCGGTCAGAAATGCCCGAACGTGCCAGGAGGACAGGCAGGCACATTATAGTGGGGCTTTTTGTTATTTCCAAACTGCCGTTTTTTTTTTTTTTAAATCATAACAGCTTGAGATATAATCATACCGTAAATGTACCCAGTTAAAGCAGACAATTCCATGGTATTTAGTATATTCAGAGCAGTGCAACCATCCATCACCACAATCAATTTCAGACCGTTTTCATCACCACCACCACCCCAAAAAAACCTCTCATACCTTTTAGGCGTCATCCTCCCTCAAGCCTGAAGCAACCACGAATCTACTTTCTGTCTCCATAGGTTTACCTAGTCCTGAGATTTCATGTAAGCAAAATCACATATGTGGTCTTTCGTGTCTGGCTTTTTCACTTAGCACAATGTTTTCAAGGCTCCTCCAGTTGTAGCATGTATCAGTACTTCATTCCTTTTTATAGCTGAATAATATTCCATTGTTTTCATTCATCAGTTGATGTGTTACCATCGGTATTTAGCTAATGACTGATGAGAAAGGGGAGCAAAGGGACTTTGACACTGAGCTTAATAAATGGAAGCATAGGCCTGTTCCCTCAGGAAGCTACAGCTTTTCACACTCAGGGGGTTATGGCATTTCTCCACCCAGGAGATTAACATGCCTCCCTTCCTGCCTCAAGTACAAGATTGTTGGGGGCACAGCAGGAGGTGCTGGACCACAGAGGCCTGTCAGTCTAACTAGGGGGTGTAAACCCATCCAAAGCCCACAGAAGCCTGGGAAATTGATTGGGTCTTTTGAAGGGCACTTGGTCTGTCCCAACTCGAGCTAATATAATCCCAGGGGAACAAAAACATTTCCTTCCTTCCTTCCTTCCTCCCTTCCTTCCTTCCTTTCCTTTATTTCTCTTCCTCTCTCTCTTTCTTTCTTTCTCTCTCTGTCTCTCTCTCCCTCCCTCCCTCAGTCCCTCCCTCCCTCCCAATCTCCCTCCCTCCCTCGGTCCCTCCTTCCCTCCCGCTCTCTCTCTCTCTCCCTCCCTCTCCTTCTCCTCCTCTCCCCCTCTCTCCATTGCCCAGGTGACACACACTCACCCCATGCACTCACACATCCTCTCTCCATAGCATGTGGCCTTAGCAGCCACACAGACTGCCACTGGAGCTAAGCTACCTCTATGGGGACAGAAACCACCTGCCTGCGGGCTCCGAAGAACTAAGCTTTAATAAGAAGCAAAAACTCTGGACATTGGCTTTTCTCTTGGCCTTGCTGAGGACAGGCTGTATTTTTTTTCATGTCAGGACAGAGGGAGATGAGACATTGAACACCAGGGATCAGCTTCTATTTCCACCCGAATAGACCACTTTGCCACACCAGTCTCCGGTGCATGGGTCCTTGAAATGCTTTCCTTGTGAACCCATGGAAGAGACTGATTTCCACCTACATAACAGATGGAGATCTGGCTAGTTTCTACCTTCTGGCTGTATGAACAATGCTGCTATGAACACCTCTGTAGAAGTTTTTGTGTGGACATACATTTTATTTCTACTGGGACTCTGCCCCGGACTGGAACTGCTGAGTCATATACTAACTCTTATGCTTAACTTTTTTGGGGAGCTGCCAAACTTTTCCAAAGCAGCCACACCATTTTACACTCTCACCAGCAACACAGGAGAGTTCCACTCTCTCTACATTCATGCCAATACTTGTTACTCTCTGTCTTTTGATTATTGCGATCCTAGCTGGCATACTGTTTATTCAACACCACAACAACTTGTTATAATTAGATGTTTTTTTCTACGCCCAAAAGGAATGTTCAGGCTAGATCTACCCCTGGCAGGAAACGGAAGCCCTCTCCAAGCTCACATAACACTTCACCTTTCAAGGGAAAAAGCAGATACTCATTGCAAGTAAATCCTAGTGTTTTCAAAACAGGATACAGAACAGGTTTTCTTAGCAAATCTCTCGCACGATGAAGGGCTGGGGGACCACTATTGCATTTCCCCAGGTCTCTCTCAGGTGTCTGTGTGCCTACCTACTGCTGATTCAAACCTTTTTGACAACCCCAAAGATTTCCCACCCTCTACAACACATGTAATAGTCATACCTGCAGGCATTCTGGGTGTTTAGTGGCAAAGAGCTTCCAGTCATCCAGCGTGTAATGCTTATGAATTGCTGTAAACATGGAGTGCTAGAAAACAAAACAGCACCATTAGGATGAGAAGCCAAGCGAGCCTCCTTCCTCCATGAGGCTGCGGGTGAGCCAACAACACAGAGGCATCGGCTGCTCCTGCCAGTCATGTTTAATTAGCTTTGAATATGCTCCTAGGAGCCAAAAACAGAAAAGGTGAAACCAGTGACTTCACAAAAGGGGTTTTCCATTCTAATCTGACAACACTGCATTCAGAATTTAGGAGGCAGGGGAGGGAAGGGGGGAGTTCTCAGCCCTGCCCACACTGAGCACCTGCATTAGGCCAAGAGCGGGTCCCCTGCCAAGAAGGGCCTGCTAACAGCAAATTCTGCTTAGCAAACCCAAAAGAACCTCAACTTATATCTGAAAGCGTTTCCTTGTGTTTGCACCCTAAATGTTTCTTGCTAAAAGCTAAACCCATCAGAAAGTCAGTATCCCTAAGGAAGGGAATTTTATAAATAGCAAATTTATAACTGTCAATCTGGCATTTATTAAGCACCTACCTTGTGCAGGAAGTTTGCACACATTGTTTCATTTACATGGCAGAACTTTATACAATAACGTTAGCTTCGTGGACAGAAAAAAGGAGTTTAAAGGTAGAAATTTAGCCAGTCAGAGAAAGAGAAGTACCACATGATTTCACTCATAGGTGGAATCTAATGAACAAAAGAAACTAACAAACATAATAGAACAGACTCATAGACAGAGAACAGACTGACAGCTGTCAGAGGGGAGGGTCTTGCGGGGCTCGGTGAAAAAGATGAAAGGATTAAGGGGAAAAAGAGAAAAACCCCATAAACACAGACAACAGCACAGTGATTTCCAGAGGGGGAGGGAGTGTGAGGACACAGAAGAGGGTAAGAGGGGGCTAAATGGTGACGGAAGGAGACTTGACTTGGGGTGGTGAACACACAATAGAATACGAGATGATGTATTATAGAACTGTACACCTGGAACTTATATAATGTTATTAACCAATGTCACCCAAATAAATTCAGTTTTTTAAAATGTTTAATTAAAACAAAACAAAACAATTGCTTGGCCAGTAAGGGGCAAAGGCCAGCATCACACTCAAACCTGACAGCAGAGCTCAGGCCCCTTCCCCGATGTCAGGGTCTCTCTCCTAACTTCTCTGGGCCCATTTCTCCATCCAATTTCCCATCTAAAATCTATGACTTTATCAACTCTCACTACTCAGTGGATCCTAGAAATAGAAAATTCATAGTACCAACACATGTTTAGCTGCATCAGTGTACCCTGTCTCATTAATTGGGAGTCTTTCCCATGAAAATGGGAAGAACAGAACAAGTTGTATGTTTTTCGTGGACTAATAATCTGATATGTGAATTAATCAGGGCTATTTATTGCTCCCTGATTCCAGCCACTTTTACGTGAATCCATAATTCATTAGTAGCAATGGCTGATCACAGAGCAGAGCAAGGAAAAGATGGGGAGAAAAAATACAAATTCCTTTAGCAATTAATTTATTAGCCTCCAGCTCAAAGCTCAGTGGGGACTGAAGGCTGACAGATAATGCAACTAACTGATCATGGAGTCAGACAGACCACCTCCTATGCCATTTTTTGAGCTCATAATTTGTTTGAAGATCTTCCTTCTAATCACTGGCTAATAATGACTCTCAGCACCTCCTGGGGTTAGACTTGCTACCCACAGCAAGAAGCTCTTTCAACTAATTGGATTTATCTTTTCACTTGGCAGGATTATCAGTGGAAATAGATACACACTCCCTGTGCATTTGAAAAGCAAATGTTTGCATCTAAGATGAATAAAGGGCATCGCACCTGGCACACGGCTGCATGAAATGAAGGTCCTGCCTACAAAAGGCTTTTCCTTTATTTTTCCCAAGGTGAGAATACTAGCTATTTTATTTACAGGACACAGTTGGAAACTGGCTAAAAGGGACCATGAGCTTGTCCTGTGATCTGTCAATGTAAACTGAGAGGCCAATCCCTTACTCTGGGTTTGAATCTTGACTCTGTCTCTACTTGGCTGAATGCCCTGGGCCAAGTTACCTCTCCTCTCCCACTCTGCCTCGGTTTCCTCATCTGCAAAAAGAACCTGCGTGGTGAAGCTGTGATAACATTATATCCAGTGATCCAGTGTTTGGCACCTAAGTGCTCAATCCATGTTTTCTACATATGATGCAATAAATGCTACAGCACAGGCTACATACAAAGCAGTTCTGTATTCATTTAAAGGCACTCGCTCAGTTCTTATTAATATAATATGGCACTCGACTAACTTTACAATGTGGCACAATGTCCAACTTCTTTCTGTATCTCTCATTTCCAAAACTATCATGGGCGTCTTCAAGGAAGAAAGGGATGTGGCTCTTGAACATCTCACTGAATGCAAAGTCCACGTTCCACCCATCTTCTCTGATGGAAAAGAGGGGAAGAAAAAAAGTGACTGCAGCAACAATCAGACTCAGACCTATCATAAGTAGTTTGGCCACAGCTATGGGCCCAAGTGTCTCACTCTTCTGTGTCTGAACAAGTCTGGAGCGGGTGCTCCTGACAACCCATCCAAAGTGAGCAGCAGAGGGAAAAAGTCCACTGTCCTACCTGTGACATCACCGCTGCCATCTCAAATGTCCCCACGGTATCCATGTTGGCCACAATGATGGGGATTCCTGAGTAAGTCTGCTTTGAGTTTCGAAATGTGAAGGTGCGCTCAAGGTCCACCTATTGGCAAAAAGGAAAAGAAATGTTTTGCCCTTTGCTTGATTTGTGCAGAATTTCTATAATCTGAAGCAAGTGGAAAGAACACTAAGGAAGTGTATGCCCGTTAGTCCCTGGATTTTCTTGGTGTTGGACCGGATATTCCAAAGACAGGAGAGTCCCTGAGGAAACCAAGTAATAGGCTGCTATCCAAGTACAAAAGATGAATCCGGCTCCAAGCATCCTCAAGTGCCAACGCAAGGCATGTTCTCCCACCAAGCCCAGCATCCAAACCATAAGTTCTCTCTCCCTCATTAGTCTCTCCCATCCCATGGCCACCCTCTGACCCCAGCCTGGTCCATCCCAGCCCTACATACCCACATTAATGTTCTCTGTCCCCACTTCCAAGCACTAGAGAAACAGTTCCCCTTCTGAGAAAATCCACTCTACTCTACCCTGCCAACCATGGCCCTGCCTTTAACTCTCACCTTCCACTCCAAATTCACCGTGCAGTGAGCTGCAAACCATTAACTCCTTAACCTTTCAACTTTCTCAGCTGTTCCATAATTAGGAGCATCTTTCAAAGAGCCAGGGGAGTACACTGCAACCATATGTCTCTGCCCATAAACACTTGTTCCACTGACTCACCAACAGCTGGAGGGAGGGCCCTCCAATTCTATTGTAACTCCATCCTCAGAGCATTTATGACTAACTGCTATCAGAAGAGCTAGGCCATGATGGTGGGTTCGGCAAAAGCAGTGTGTTACTGTTAAACCAAGCACGCTGTTGTCCGGGGGCAGCCAACTGACCTGGAGTCTGCACAATCCTTCCACATCTGGGAAGGCCACCCTCCCCTCCACACCCCCAGTCTTATTAGGGATTTCTGGACCCAAGGGTAGGTAGGATGATGACCATGTCCAGCTTGAAGCAGCTAGAGGAGCACAAGACCTTCGCCCATTGTCCTTTATAAGATTATAAAGGGTCTTAAGTCTGAGAGGGGGGAATTGCTATTTTTTACTGTTATAAAAAATTAATTAATTTAAAAATAATAATATAGGAAAGGGTAAAGCCAAGGAACTTATATGCACGACCCATGGACATGAACTAAGGGGGGCAGGATTGCTGGGGGAAGGGGGATACTGGGTGGAGGGGAGCCAAAGGAAAAAAATTGGAACTATTGTAACAACATAATCAATAAAATATACTTAAAAAAAAAAAAGAAGAAGTACAAATAGGAAGTTACAGAATAGCCATGGGAATGTAAAGTACAGTATAGAAAATGGAGTAGCCAAAAAATGTATACACATGATTCATGGACAGGAACAATGATGTGGGGACTGCCTGCAGGAGTGGGGGTGCTGGGTGGAGGTGGGCAAAGGGGGCAAAATTAGAACAACTGTAATAGCATAATCAATAAAATATAATGAATAAATAAATAAATGATTTTTTTAAAACTAACAACAACAACAACAACAAAAAGCATGTGTTAGGGGCTCGCCAAGAACTAGCAGTCACAATCACTTCTTTGACCCTGGGCAGATCCTAGGCCTGAATGTTCACAGATCCAATCCTCACCCTCTCCTGCCACATTCTGATCACATGGAGGCCACCCCCTGCAGGCTCCATTCCCCAGATGGGTTCCTGGCTGGGTTCAGCCAATGGGGTCACTGAGTAGCAAGCTGGGGGAGAGGGCCTATGTTATCAGGGTAGTTCTCCCAGAAGCCCTAAGCTATGGCCTGTAGGATCTGTGTTCCAGCCCCTGGGCCTCATTAAGATCACCTTTCTCCTTTGGAAGTGGTTTCTCTCTGCTGCCAATCCCTGGGGTGCCTCGATATCTCAGTACTGTCAGGGTGTCTTGCATTAAATTCCCTGTTTTAAGTATTCAGCACTGTTTGTTTCCTTGGCTGGACCCTGATGGATACAGACCCCAAGGAAAACCAGCAAGAGGAACACAGGTGTGAAGCTTAAGCTTCTGAAATAAGCTGGACCTACCTACATTAACCCTGGCTTCGTGAGTACACCAGCAATAATCATTGCCTACCAGTGTTTATCTAGTTCCTCCTTTTATTCTTTTGCATTTCAGACAAGTTTCACTTTGCAATCAACATGTCAAAAAATCACCATGGGACACCTCAGGCTTCCTAACCTTTCCATGTCTCTTGCTTCTCCATACCTGTCCACTGGGCTTCCGGGGAGAGTGATGTCATAAGTATGTCCACCCTGGCCTTCAACAGCCAGAAATGAAATGCAGTCACTGCCTGAGCAGTGACATCCCTTTCTCGGGTCATATCTTTCTCAACTTCCTCATTATGATTTTTGATTCTACTTCAGTGAATCATATATTTAAATTCTGAAAGATAATTGTAGGGGTCTATTTGTTGCAACCTTCTGTGCTACTTATGGTCCTAGCATTTTGACTTTCCAGGCTTAAAATAATCAGAATTCTTTGGTCTCAAATTACTTGTACACTCCTCCCAAGATGCATGAGAAGAGATGCCATGCTACACATGCAGGTGAGCTCACAATGGGTTTTTCCTGGCACTCCAAAACCTATCAGCAGTGCATGCGTGCACGAACACACACCACACACACACACACACACACACACACACACACACACACACACACACAGTTCTTCACGGAAAAGGTCAGCCTTAGCAATGAGCTCTTCCCCTCAATCCTAGTCGTCTCCATATGGGAGATTCTATGCAATCCTTAACTCTAAATATGATAAATAAAAGTATCTTCTCAACATTATCAACACACACACACAACAGACCAGCTGTTCACTGAGAGGTATCTTAACTATTCCAGCCTCCCAGGAACAGGCATAGCCCCTCAAGATTTTCACCCAGCTAACCTGATTTGAAAGAAAACGTAAAGTAATAAACTACCCCACCCCAACCTCAAAAGCACATATTTCTGCAGTTCTTCAAACATAACCTTCATTAAAGTCAGCCAACATTAGAAGGCCCAAAAGTACTAATGGAGACCCTCCTACCATGTTTCTAAATACCTCAGTTTATAAGTCAAGCTAACAAGCAACTACATAAATTTTGTTCTATCCTCCTACCTTAACAAGCACAATTTCATTAATGACCTGGAAAGCATACGTGATGTCACAGGGAGTCAGCCTTGCCCCACAGTCCACATCCCCACTCTCCCCACCCATATCCGGAGTGTGCACACAGCGACACCCCAGTCCACACAGTAAGTCCCATGCACACACTCCTCCACTCTGACAAACACCTGCCAATGCCCCTCTCTGAGGTTAGAGGCAAGCGTACCAGCTGCATGGATGGCTCCTGAGAAAACACACCTGGGGAAGAGGCCCCTGACGGCCTTGGAATCAGCTCCAAGTCAAGAGAGCAGGGAAATCCAGGATTCTGAGTACCTGTAGAAGCAATAGCACAGCCCACAGGCCCTGTCCAGCGAGGAGGCGTCAGGGACCCTTTTGCCTAGATCGGTGGATGGTATTGATTAAAGCAATTCTCTTATTAACTACATTGTTCATTATCTCTGTAGCTGGTAGATCATTAAGTCTAAGCACACGGGCAATGCCTCTCATCTTTGTAATCCTACTGGGTCAAATGTGGAATAAGTTAAAATCTGGTCAAGGGGCAAGAATAATGTTATTTTGGCCCCCAGCCTTTCTCAAGCAATGCTCTGTGCGCCTAGCACAGCCCTCTAGAGGTGCTCTGTCCCCTGGAAGTGTCACCAACAATTCTAAGGAGAAACACATGCAACTGCACATCACCAGACAGAGGGTTCCACAACTGGGAAGTGTTCCCGTGGCCAGTCCAGAGCATCCACGTACACGTGAGGATCATCATAGGATGATGTCCAAAACATACACGCTTGGGCTGCCTCAAAGTAATAAATCAGAACCTTTGTGTTGGAGACAAGATGTGTATTTTTGGAGTGTCTTCCTAGATGATTTGGAGGCATCCATGAATAACAAGTCTAGTCAAACTCTCATAATTTTACAGAGCAAAGCTGTAATGGTTTGTGTCTCTTCCCAAAGACAGTAAAAGTCCTAACCAATGACCTTATTTGGAAATAGGGTCTCTGCGGATGATCAAGGTAAAATGAGGTCATTAGGATAGGCCCATTCCAATATGACTGGTGTTCTTTAAAAGGTGAAAATTAGGACACAGACACACAGAAAGAGAGAATGTCATGTGAAGATGAAGGTCGAGGTCAGGGTGAGGCACCTACAGGCAAAGGACCACCTAACATGGCCTGTAAACAACCAGAGAGAGAAGCCTGGGACAGATTCTCCCTCACAGCCATCAGAGGGAACCAACTCTGCCAACATCTTTATCTGGGACTTCAGGCTCCAGAACTGAGACAATCCATATCTTTTGTGTAAGCCTCCCAGTTTGGGCTGCTCTGTTACAACAGCCTCGGGAAACTGACCCAGAAGCAAAGGTAATAAAATAATTTGTAACAGAGCTTGGACTGCAACCCAGATTTCTTCTTTCTCAGACCAATACTCTCTCCATCGGCCATGTCTCATCCCCGGTTGAGGTTCGCTCAAGCTGGACCAGAACTCTTCTCACTGGACCACTGGGGAACAAATTACTACAGAGAGTTAAGGAGACACAACACTCACGGTGTCATGCCATGTGTTTCTTGTCCTAGGACAAGTGGCCAGTTTCCTGATGCAAATTCTCCTCAATACCCGACTTCCAAAGTCAGAGTTACATTAAGTTTTCGTTTTGCTTTTTCAAAAAAATCTTACTAGCACTTAAGTTGGGAATTGTGAGCCAGGAATGGGTCCCCAAAAAGAATGCACTCAAGGAATCAAGGGCATGCAAGCTCCCTCAGGGTCTATCAGATAAGACAAGCTCTTTCCTCAATCAACAAACACCAATGGCATGCAAGCTCCAGGTCTATCAGATGAAGACAAGTTCTTGCCTCAGTCAACAAAAATGTCAATGGAAAAGATGACCCAAATGTCCACCCCCACCCCCAGCCCTGTGGCACTTTATGCTTTAGGCTTGAGAAGACTCAGGTGAAGGCAATGAATGGATGGCCAGTTGAGAGATGGCTGCCCCTCTGGTACAACTACTGTAAGGTCACCTGGGCCATCTCCACCTGTACCCCTTTTCTCTGGAAGGTGACTTCATATTCATTATATGTGACACTTGTGGAAATGCCCTAGCAGAAGCATTCCAACTTCCAAGTGAGAGATCACTCTTTCTCTCCATTTCCTGCTCACCAGGCCAGGCTCACAGCAAAACTGTTGCAGTGATCAGTTTTATCAATGGTTAAAGCACTCCCTTCTTAGCCAGACTCCACTCTCACAGGGAATGTTTTCTCTCCTGGCTGCACTCAGATCCACTCTCTGGTTTGGCCCAAAGTCAGTCATTTACCAGTCATGTATGATTCATCTTCGAAGTTGCCTTTAGGTATGACTTCCGCTAGAGGGCATACATTTGGCTTCTGATTGTGCAATGAAGTTTTTAATCTGCCTACAAAAATATTTCAGGCATCCACAAGTATACTGAGAAAACATTGAGAGGGGATTAGAAGCCTGACTAGATCTAGGCCTAACTACTACATCTCTCAACATCATTGAAGCAAGCAATCAGGTTATAAGGGGTAGCCAGCCAGGTAGTTGCCAGGGACACCAGGCAGCTTAACTATTACAGGGACCAACCAGAAGGTAATGCCAGTTAACTCAGGTTTCCAGGCACAGAGCTGGCAAACTCCCACAAAAGTAGAAATATGAAAACTTCCCAAGGATGTAAGAGTTCTTGTTGCAATGTATATGTATAGCTTGAAAGATGCTATCAGAGGCCAGGCATCAATAATTTCAATCATCCCAAATTATGAAACCAAATGATGCCATATTATTCCTTAGGAAAAAGTAATTCATTCTATTACATAAACTCTAAATGTTTTACTGTCTCAAGAATTTCCTGGTTCAGAAAATATATACAATATATCCTTGTTTTAAACACATTATATTCTTGTTTTAAACATATAATTTTTTCTAAGTTTCTCTCTACTAAGTGAATTCTGAACAAATATTTAAAGAATATTGAGGTCATCAAATTAATCTGCCTAGAATCCCCATATCTTGTCTTAGTCTGGCCTTACGTACCATCTACCACTTATAACTGGGGAGGCCCAGGCCAGCCATGCAAACTTTTTAGGTATTTTTCTTTCATGACTCTGCCCTGCTCTTTAGCACCTGAAAGAACATGATGAAGGACCAGAACAGAGTCATCCAACCTAGGTTAGCATAAGGGTTAACCAGGCCTCTCCTGCCTTCTCCAGTCCTGTCCTGCCCCATCCTCTCTGACTGCAGCCTGCCAACCCTCCTGCTTGAGAAGGTGACTTGGCTCTGCTCATTGGCTAAAGCAGGAGGCCTCTCTAACCCAAGCAAGCCCTTGGCTGGCAGCACCAGGCACTGCAGCTAGGCCTGGGCATCAGTGGGCAGCCAGCCGATTTATTTATGGTCTTTAAGCTGGAGTGTAAGGTTCAGTGTGCTGGCTCAGCCCCCTCCTGTTTATTCCTGTGGCCCCAGCCTCCAGGCCCAGTCCAGCTTCCTCACCTTCCTCTTGGGCTCTCATCAGACCAGGCAAAGCCATTGTCACCAGCACACACCACTCCAGGGGGCTCTGCCTTTCTGTGCAGCTAGTTTACCCTTCAGGGTTTGTTTGACCTTCCTCCTCACCATCAGGGGCATCTCTACCCCCACCTGGAGGCTATTTCCAGCCCAGTCTCCCTCCACCTGTTCTTCAGGCTTTGATCCAGTTTGCCGCCTAGCCCCAGGCCTGCGCCCCAGTGCTCTCCACTTCTCTAGGACTGAATTGGACTTTGCCTGTCCAGTAAGGAGGGTGCCACAAGGCACCGGTCCCCAGCCTCACTCCCAGCAAGGTCACTGAAATGCGGAAAGTAAACTCTGAACTTTTGTCCGGAAGTTTCCCAGTCTTTCAGCCATCATAAAAAAATTCCATTGCTGGACCTGACACTAAAGCAGCAGCAGTTTTCCGCACTAAGAAACAGCGCCAAAATCACAAGGATCTCCCGTTGATTTTCCTCTCCTTTTATGATGTGGCTCCACTGTGTCCTTTTCTCCTTAAATGCACCCGTCCAGCCTCCCCATTCTTTCTCACCACTTGGCAACTTCATCTTAGCTCCTCTGTCGTCTAGTTCTGATGTGTACTTGCCCTGGCCAACCTTACCAGATTTAGAATTTTAGGACCCAGCTGGGCCCCTTGAAGACACCTCATGTCCTGGCAGGGAACCAGCTGGCTTTCCCTTTCTCAGCTGGTGGAGAGGGAGAAGGCAAAGGGGGTCAGCACCCCGGCCATCCTCAGACACAGAAAAGCTGGCAAGGTAATAATACCACAATGCACCGCCTTCCACCCACCTCCCCTGTGGCACCCCGAAAAATATCCCACCCCCACGGCGGCTTTCAAAAAGCCCTACCTCTGCTCGGCTCTTGAGGCTGCTTCGCTTAGGTCGGAGCAGGACATCCTTGAAGTCCAGCTTGAGGTCCGAATCGATGCGGGGCATGGTGCGAGGCGGACAGCAGCCTGAGGCCGGTAGCTCCTTCCTGCGGCGCCCGGTGCGCGGGGCGGAAACGTCCGGGACGCAGGATCGGGTGCGGGCGAGCGGTGAGGGTGCGGCGTGGGGCTGAGCAGGGGCGAGGGTGTGCGGGGCAGCGCGGACCCGGAGCGCGGGAAGCCGACCGCGGATGAGACGCGGAAGCCCTGCTCACTGGCGCCCGGGTGCGCACGCTGCGCCCTTAAGGCCGCCGGCACCCCTGCGGCGCCCCGCCCCCGCGTCTGGGGCCGGAATGGAAAGAGGAAGGGGAGGTCCTGCGGGTTAGGGGCAGACCGGTGGCTGGGAAGTCCGCGCGTGCGATATTTTTAACAAGCTCCCTTCCAGCTGCAGCGCTGGAATTGGCGGGTCGGGGCGAGGGTTATGCCCACCCCTTTGTTTGTCGCAAAGGATGCCCCCTGTAGGAAGGAGAGACTTGGCCTGCGAGAGCCTTACCAAGGGAAAGTCCACTCCTTGAGAAGTTTTGCTGCTTCTTTCTCTAATTCCAAGCCTGTGTGCGTGCCCACCAGGCGCTGAGTCACACCTTCACATGCCAAAAAATAAGACACCCTTGGGAAGCAGAATAGAATTAAGGAAAGGAGTGTAGGCAGGTAAATCTATTTAGTAGCAATGAAATTGTAGAAACAATTTTTGGATCCCCTTTGGATATCAGGGGTGGGTTGGTTGGTTGATTTTCATAAAAGCAATGAAGTCCATAGTCATCACAGATCCTGGGATTGGGGGACCTTGAGTTCCCTGTCTGAGGGTTACCAGTGATGTCAGTTTATTTTTAATTCACTTGTTGTCCTTCAGGGCCTTAGGGAGTTCAGGAATGTGCTTAAGTGCGCCGCCTGCACTTTCTCATTCACTCCCCCAACCACCCAATGAAGAAGGAGCCATTTTGCAGATTAGGAAAATGAGGAACATATACATAAAATACTTAACAGTAAAAGATGTAAATATCTGGGTCCTTAACACAATGCAAATTTAGCTAAGCTGCTTTTGCCCTAGGACCTCTCTCTGTCTGGCTCAAAAACCTGACCCACCTACTTCTAAATGAGTGACCTTGGGGGAGTCACCGAATTTCTCTAAACCTCAGTTTTCTCATAGGTTAAAAAAAAGGGAGAAGAAAAAAACAATGCTATCCTCTCCCAGGCTTGTGTGAGAATTATATTTTGTATTTGTGTGCATGTCTGCATGCTAAGGCACACACATGCTCGTGGACACACAATGCATATCCCATAGTTAATCAATAAACAGTAGCTATTTATTGGGGATCACATGTTGCATTATGTGCATTAAGTTTTATAGCCTCAAACTAGACTGCTAACTGCTCAAAGGCAGGAGTCTTATTTTCAGTTGTCTTCAGCCTGGAACTGTTCTCAATGAACTCATACTTTGTATGGCTGACCATAAAGATATATCACAATATTCATTTAACACAAATGTCTCCAAGTGATAAAGGTTATGGAGGAGAAAAAGGAATATTCCTTTTATCCCTCTAAATTCTTATAGCAGGTCTAATATTCAAATTAACATGAGACAGATTAATAGGAAAAAATAACCAAATTTATTACATATGTACATACCAGGGCTCCATGAGACTATGGGATTCAAGGACGGATTGAAACCTTAAGGCTTATAAACTGGAATTGTGGTTTGGGACTTCAAAGGATAAGAAGGCACTTCGTATGGAGATGGAAGAACAAATGTTTAGTTAATTAATATTTTCTGGGTCTTTTGTAACAATGGAACCCAGGGAAGACTTCGATCAAAGGAGTCTTGCTAGGTTCCTCCCTGTCTATCACATTCCAACTAGTTCATGTTAAACTATAGTTATCTATGATGTCACCCTCCCTTCCTGGAGCAGATCCTCTATCTAAATTCTTTTAGGGAATTAGGAATAAGTTTAAAGGTTTTTTCCCAGTATTTAGTTTCTTAAAAATAACCAGTATAAAGTAGTCCATATCCCAAAGAAGCACATTTTGGGGTGGCAAAATCTGCTTCTCCTCAACGTCTTAGCCCATTACACTTGCTCTCATCAACTTTGTCCCACAAGAAGTCCTTGAAGTTTCATGAAAGGAAATGAAAGTTATCAGGGAGAGAATGAAAGTACAGTATTCCCTCACTTGTCATGGGTATTACATTCTAGACACCCCCCGCCCGCCACAAAGTAGGAACCTTACATTTAGTCTACACTCTTAAACCTATGTAACTGTAACCACAATAAGTCCAGCCAACAAAATACTTATGAGTCTTATAAAATCACTGGGAGCCAGCCAGAGGTGCTGATTTTTTCCAAAGTAGTGGGGAAACCTAATTCTGATCTTCAGCTTCTAATTAAAAACAAAATAAAAGTAATACACAATTATTATATGGTGTGGTTATTTAAAAAGTATTCTCCCAAAAGGGAAAAGAAACTAACCTTGTTAAGCATCTGCCTGAGGCAAAGTACAGGGTGAGTGAGGGCTTTATATTTATTGTTAGAACACTGTCTTAAAGGAAAAGCAACCTTAGGTTGAACTCGCTCATGTACCTCTCCTCTTGGTTTCTTGCCCACTCCCTTTCTGTTAGAATAAAGACAGATCTCACATTACATATTACATTCTTTCTCCTTCTGGAATATTTCATTATATCTGCTCTCTTCTCAGGCACAAAACCACACTCCTATGGGGTCAACACAGGTCCCTGATTCTCCACACCAAACTAGATTCCTTTAAATGTCCATTGCACCTTCTACATAATCGGGCTGTACTTCTTGCACTAATAATAATGTCACCTCTCAGTACAAGGACTTCCCTAAAAGTTCTGACTATCAAAAGACAAAGCCATAAAAGAGATCTAGAAGCCAATCTGTTAACAATGTACTGTCTAATGGTAAGTGTCACCAAAAATTACATGGGAATATAACCTCCAAAATTATGTGATATAGATCCCACTGGACACAGTGGTAATCATTTTATATATTCAAAATTAAGTTTGCTAATTTTCTGAGGAATTTCTGCATCTAAATTCACGAGAGACATTAACTTGTAGTTTTCTTTTGATATTTTTTATCAGGGAAATAGTACCCCCAAAGAATGAGCTGAAAATGCTCTTCACTCTATTTTCTGAAAGAGCATATATAGTTCTTTAAATATTTAATAAAATTAACCAGTGAGCTAAAATTAAGTGGGATGATATAATTGTTTATTTTTAGTAGATAAGCATCTCTCAAAAACCAGAAATAGTTAAAATTAAGTATTAAAAACTTGGAGATATTTCAAAATTATAATTTTTAATATGAAATAATTAGTGCATGTTTCATATCTTGTGCATTTGTCATATTTGAGAAAATTTGTACTATTGAATTAACCTAGTGGCCTTCTAATGCCAACTCAAAATATATAGTTGAGTAATTGATTTAAATGTGAATAGAAAGTAAAGTGTATCAAATTTATGTAGATTGTTAGAACATTTAAAAGAACATAAGTTTCCTATACAATATTTATAAAAGCTGATAAATTTGGAAAGTTGAGCTAGTTGGTTAATTCACTACTTTATCATACATAATAATTGCTCAGGATCTTGTGAAATGGGGTAGGGTTTTCTTTTAAATTTATTTGTTTTTATTGTTTATGCTGTTACAGTTATACCAGCTTTTTCTCCCTTTCCCCACCTCCTCCCAGCCCCACCCTCTCCCCTCCCCATGCCAGTCCCCATGTTGTTGTCGGTGCCCATGGGTTGTGCAGAAAGCTTCTCTGGTTAATCCCTTCACCGTCTTCCATTACATATCCCCACACCCCACCCCACCTCTGCAGCCTCCTTTCCAGCAGCTGTTAGTCTATTTAATGTATCAAAGCTTCTATTACTCTTTTGTTCATTAGTTTATTGTGTTCATTAGATTCCACATATAAGTGAGATCATGTGGTATTTTTTTTCATTGATTGGCTAATTCACTTGGCATAATTTTCTCCAAGTCCATCCATGTTGCAAAATGTAAGAGTTTCTTCTTTTTTACTGCTGTGTAATATTCCATTGGGTAAATGTACCACAGTGGTTTTGCTTTCATTAGCATTCATGACAATCACTGGGAACCTTGAAAAAAATGCAGATTTTGCTGCAACAGGTCTTGGGTGGGACTAGAGGTTTTATATTGCTAGCAAGTGTCTAGATGAAAAAACTAAGGTTCTGTGGTTCACACTGAGTAGTGTTCCAGAATGAGTCACCCTGAGATGTGCCTCTGTGGTATACAAACTGTTTTGAGCTAACGGCAACTTTAACCTCAGGCTCAAGAGAAACTTCCAGCTGAGGGACAACTGTGTCTCTATTGTTTGTTTGTTTATATTCATAATGGTTTTATTGAAATATAGTTCACATACCATACAATTCACCTACCTAAAGTATATGAGTCAATGATTTTTAGCCTGTTCACAGAGTTGTGCAATCATCATCACAATCCCTTTTAGAACATGTTTGTCACCCCAAAAAGAAACCAGTACCCATCAGCACCCACTTCACATTTGTGCACTTTACCCCTACCCCTATGCTCTTAGGAAACCACTAATTTACTTTTAATCTCTATGGACTTTTCTATTCTGGACATTTCATATAAATGAAATATATAATATGTGGTCTTTTGTGACTGTCTTCTTTCACTTAGCATGTTTTCAATGTTTATCTATGTTGTAGATGAACACACATCAGTACTTTATTTCTTTCAATGGCCAAATAATATTCTAGTCTCCTTAAATTTTGCACCCTAAATACCTCACTTGCTTCACCCCAGTCCCAGCCCTGTAACTCAAGTTATCAAGTACTGATAAAAAGGCTTTTCTGACTTTCCAGAGAATTTTGGCTAGAAATGATGACATATCTTCTTGACAATATCTATAGTTTCTTGAGCTAAGATTGCGGGATGGTGTGTCTCTTATGAAGAGCTTTGAAGACTGCTATCAAAACTGAGTGGTCACTGATTCATACTCCACAGGGGCCAGGCAAAAGGTCACATCCAAACCTGCGTTCCAAATAACACTTAAGTGCTGGGCTTCTCAGGGGGACTTTGATTTATGGCCAAGCAGAAATAGAGCAGGGATGAATATAAATTATGAAGGGCTTAGGGTATAAGAGGAAAACCACTTGTATCTCTTCACCCTTAAATGCATCACAACCTTCTCCCCTATATACATGCATGCACAAATGCTCTTGAAACACACACCTAAAATTTTAAATTGTCAATTGCATTAACATAGCCCATAGCAAAAGCCACAAGCTGACAGCCCACAGAAGATATGCTTGCTTTGATCAGCAGTGTGTTTTAATGTTTCTGAACTACTTGCCAACATTTAAAAATTGAGAATTTTCACATTGAAAATCTGAATGGCTAGGTCACTTTTAAAAATTGGGAGGCCTGTTCCAATGGGCTATCCATCATCCTTTCAGAGGAAAACCATCAATTAGAAGTAATCAGCATTGTATCCTTGGATGGGGCAGATGATCTATAACGCACAAACCACTGACCCACCATTCCTAGCACAAATAGAGGGGACCAAAAAAAACCTGGAATTTATTTAGAAAAAAATTGTGTATGTATTCTTACATGTTTGAACTTCAGTCATCTTTAAAGTACCCTCCATTTGGTGCAATACACCTACTGAGGCATTTTTTTCACTGCTCAAAATAGTTTTTGAACTCATCGTTTTCGATGCCTTTTAGTGCTTCTGCCATTTTTTGTTTCAGCTTTTGAGGACTTTTTTCATCTGGAGAAACAAAAAAACAGTTGATTGGGATGAGACCAGGTGAATAGGGAGGGTGGGCCATGGGGATCATGCAGTTTCAGAACACTCAGTGCAGTGTGGGCAGGTGTGCTCATAAACTACCCTTCATGAAATGACAAACATGTTGAAAGAGTCTTAAAAAAGAAAAAGAAAAAAGAAAATTCACTGAGACCTGAATGCAGCCTCTCACAACAATGCCAGCTGGTACACTGATACAGATGGGTTTCCACTGAGAGAGAAACATCAATCAGTTGCCTTCCACATGTGCCCCAACTGGGGATCAAACCTGCAACCTTGGTATGTGCCCTGACTAGGAATGGAACCTGTGGCATTTCTGGTGTATGGGATGATGCTCCAACCAACTGAGCCACCTGGCAAGGACTGATTCTATCCTTTACAGAACACTAGATATTAAAACATATGATGGTATTATTAAGGTAACTATTTTGAGTCAATATTAGTCTGGTATAATCATCTCATTACCATCTTGGTAATCTCATGTCTTTTTATTAAAAGCTTGGGTGTTGGCAGAAAGAAGAGGTAAAACTGTTGTTATTTACAGATGACATGATATTATATATATAAAACCCTAAAAACTTCACCAAAAACTATTAGAACTAATAAATGAATTCAGTCAAGTTGCAGGATACAAAAATCAATATGCAAAAATCTGTTGCACTTTATATACCAATAACAAACAGAAGTGTAGGGGACAGTGAAAGCTGAAGTTACCAAAGGAAGGCCAACTCGCTTGGCCGGAATCAGGTATTTGCAAGACCTTGCCTGATTGTCTATATTTGCTTTTGGGTCAGGTATTTTCAAGGTCTTGACTGACTGAAAACATCTGCAACATGTAGCCTTTTGATAATGAAATCTGGAGCCCTGGGGGCTGGAAACAAAGCAGGAGCAGGGAACATTCTGACTATTGGATTAGAACAGGAGCTGCTTGCAAGATATCTGAGAACACTCCGCCTACAGCTTTCTCAGGAGTTTCTCCTCAGTTTCGTTTCTTAGAAGTTTCACTTACTAGTTTTCTCTCCTGACTGCTGATATCAGTAGCTCATGCAATGGACATTATAAATAAACTTGGCAGACTCAGGCGAGGGTCATAGTCTCTCCATTCGAGGGCAATGGACCACCTGACCGTCACTTTGCATTAATCTTGTGTATTTGTTACAGAACCCCTGGGCTGCTCCAGTTGAAAACAAACCCACGGGCTCTTTAGTTAGGGGCCCGATTGCCCGCCGCCAAAATTATAACTCTCAATACCAGAGTTTAGTGAAAAGAAAAAGAATTGTTTATTTAACAGTTATACAGATTTAGTTATTTGCGGATTTCTGTTGTTAAGTCTTATGCTCTTTAAAACACCCACAAACACATATCCTTGCCTCCCCACTACCAAACCAGGCTAGTTTTAGGAAAGTCACAGAAACCGTTTCCCTACTTTCCAAACACAGTTCAGCTTTACCAGCAGCTGCCAATCATTCAATCCTGATTGGGGAGGTCCTTTCTGTGCTGTGGTGCCCGCCAGCTCTCAATGCAGAACCACCTGGATTCTCAGCCTCCTTGCAAACTGTCTTCTTCCTGCAAACTGCGCAGATCTCCTCTCCTCCTCAAAACCGCATGGCGAGAGCCTCTTAAAGCAGCCTGGAGACCCCTTCTCCAAGCCACATGGAGAAGGCCCCTTCACCAAGCCACGTGGAGGGAGCGAGAGAGAGAGAGCGCCAGAGCGCGAGCGTGCCAGAGAGAGTGTCAGAGCGCCAGAGCCAGAGTGAGAGCGCGAGAGAGTCTCAGAGTGAGAGCACGAGCGAGAGCCAGAGAGAGTCTCAGAGAGAGAGTCAGAGCGCCAGAGCCAGAGCCCGAGTGAGAGCCCAAGTCAGAGAGCGAGAGTGTCTCAGAGTGAGAGCACGAGCGCGCCAATGAGAGAGAGTCTAAGCTAAAATGTCCGCAGCTGCTTATATATCCCTGACTGCGTCATCTGATGCAGTGGGCGTTGCAAACAGTTCTGACCATTCACAGACCCTTACGTAGGCTCTGTGTGCTTTCTCCATACTGTCCCCTGGTTCAAGACTCCTCCCATCTGCCTGAGGCTTTGGATACATTAAAGCCATTTGCATAAGAAAGACACTAGCCACCAGCCTCAGGCATGTGGAGGCATTCTAAAAGCTGCTTCCTTCTCCCCATCCCCCAGCTGCAAGCTCTGGGGATTTTTGGACTCCCCTGTTTCTGTAACATATTGTGTCTGTTTTTCTTTTAATCTCCAGGTTGCCCCCTCTCTAGTACCTTAGGTTTCAACATCAAGTGCACAGGTCGAGGCACAGAAGGAGAAATTAACATAACAATCCCATTTACAATTGCATCAAAAAGCATTAAATACCTAGGAATAAATTTAACCAAAAGAGGTGAAAGACCTGTAGTACTCTGAAAACTATAAGACACTGAAGAAAGAACTTGAAGAGAATACAATTAAATGGAAAGATATACCATGCTGATTGATTGAAAGCATTAATATTATTAAAATGTCTTTACTACCTAAAACAATATACAGATTCAATGCAATCTCTAGTAAAAAACCAATGACATTTTTCTCAGAATTAGAACTAGTCCTAAAATATGTATGAAAACACAAAAGACCCTAGTCAAAGAAAACTTGAGAAAGAACAAAGTGGGAGGTATAATTATCCTTGATATCAAACTATACTACAAAGCTACAATAATCAAAACTGTATAGTACTGGCATAAATACAGATATTCAATGAAATAGACTAGAGCACCCAGAAATAAATCCTCACTTATATGTTCAATTAATCTATGACAAAGGAGACTGGATATGCAATCAGGTAAAAACAGTCTCTTCAGTAATTGATCTGGAAAAACTGAATAGATCAATTTAAAAAAAGAGAGAGAGAGAATTCTCCATGACAACCTTACAAAGGGACTTCCGGCCAAGATGGGGGCGTAGACAGACATGCTACATCTCCCTCTACCACTAAGAAGGAACACAACTACCTCAAAACTAGAAACAACCAGAAGTCCCAGAAAATCAAACTACATGGAAGCCCAGCAAACAAAGATATAAAGAAGAAATACCCATCCAGACAGACCGCACCCCCACATACAGTGCCACAATGTGGTGAAACAGGTCACCCTGTACTCACACATCCCTAAGGCTCTGCCTCTTACAATGTAACAGAAGCGACAGTTCTACCTAAGACACAGAGGCAAACACATACAGAAGACTTCTGGCCAAGATGGAGGCCTAGACTGACACACTCTGTTTCCCTCCACAACTAAGAAGGAATACAACTACCACAAAACCAGAAATAACCAGAAGTTCCAGAAAATAAATGGAAGTCCAACGTATGAACTTAGAAAGAAGTGGTGTTCACCCAGATGGGTAGGAGGGGTGAAGCCAGGGCAGAGAGGCCAAACTGTGCTGCTGGTCAGACAGCAGTAAGCACAGACACTTGTATTTAAGGGGAGGCGAGAAACGCCTGGGGAGCACCCCCAGCTGCAGACCCGATCCATCAGCTTGTGATTCCAACTCCGGGGAAGGCAAACCCCCATTGCCTTGGACTGTGAGGCCCGGAGGGGGTGGAGACGGAAGAGGAGGTTCCCTGTCTCTCAGCAAACAGTGAATGGCAGGAATCCATCTTGGACCCCCATCCCTACACAAAACACCACAGCATGCTGAGAAGTGTCACCCAGTTGTGATGAGGGCATAGGGCTCTGCCCACTATAGTGTAGGAGGTGTGACAGCCCCACCCAGAAAGCAAAGGTAAACACAAAACTGTCAGTATGGCACAGATCATGATAGAGATCCCAATCACAAAACTGACCAGACATCAAATATCTAATCTAACAGATCAGCAGATAGGAAATCTTTCTGAGGCACAGTTCAGAGCTTTGGTTATAAAAATGCTTATAGACATAACAGCAGATCTTAAACAAGACAGGGAAGGAATGAAGACTAGTCCCGCTAAAATGAAAACACATATGAAACTACTGGTGAGGGAAAGAAAACCAGGGATCAAATCAACAAATAGAAACATAAGGAAGGAACAAACAGTCAACCAGTGCAGAAAGAGGAAACGAAAAGTGAGGAAAATGAGGAGAGGCTCAGAAACCTATGAGATAGCTATAAGCGGGCCAACATCCAAATCATAGGGTTGACAGAAAGTGAAGAAGAACTAGAAATTGAAAAATTATGTTAAAAAATAATAAAACAGGACTTCCCTAAGTTGGGGAAGGAAATAGACTTACAGGTCCAGGAAGCACAGATACTTTCAGATAAATTGGACCCAGGGAGAACCACACCAAGACACATTATAACCAAAATGTCAAAAATTAAGGATACAGAGAGAATCTTAAAAGCAGCAAGAGAGAAGAAGAGAATTTCATACGAACGGGTCCCAATAAAACTATCAGCTGATTTCTCAAAAGAAACTTTTCAGGCAAGAAAGGACTGGCAAGAAATATTCAAAGGAATGAAAAGCAAAAACCTACAATCACGATTACTCTATTCAATGAAACTATCATTCAGAATAGAAGGGCAGAGAAAGTGCTTCCAGGACAAAGTAAAACTGAAGGAGTTCATCAGATCCAAACCACTGTTATATGAGATGATAAAGGGACTTATTTAGAACAAAGAGGATCAAAACTATGAACATTAAAATGAAAACTGTATCACAACAACAAACAACAGAAGCTAGGGAACTGAAACAAAGGCAAACTAAGTAGGCAACAAGAATGGGAAAAGAATTACAGGTATGGGGAACATTATGGGGGGAGGTCAGCAAGGAGGGGGAAGTGGGGAAAGGGAGGGAGATGGTACAGGAATTAAGAAGCATAGTAGCAGGGAGTGGAGTAGACAGGAAGAGGTTGAGAAGAACTATATGCACAACCAATGGGAATGGACTAAGGAGCGGAGGGACAACTTGAGGGAGGGATGTCACTGGGTGGAGGGGAACAAAGGGAAAAGAAATTGGGACAACTGTAACAGCATAATCAATAAAGCATATTTTTTTAAAAAGAAAAAAATATTACATTATGTGCAAAAATTAACTAAAAATGGATTAAAGACTTAAATGTAAGACCTGAAACCATAAAGCTTCTAGAAGAAAATAGAGACCATAAGTTCTTTGAAATCGGTCTTAATAATATCTTTTTACATAAGTCTTCTCAGGCAAGGGCATCAAAAGCAAAAATAAACAAATGGGAGTACATCAAACTAAAAAGATTTTGCACAGCAAAGGAAACCATCAACAAAATGAAAAGGTAACCTATTGAATGGGAGATGTTCGCAAATCATACATCCTATAAGGTGTTAATATCCAAACCATATAAAGAACTCATACAACTTAACACTGAAAAAATACCCCCAAAACAATCCAGTTAAAAAATAGCAGAGGGCCTGAATAGACACTTCTCCAAAGAAGACACATAGATAGATAGCCAATAGACATAAGAAAAGATGCTTAACATCACTAATCATCAGGGAAATGCAAAAAAACAAATAAAAATCCACAATGAGATACTACCTCATACCTATCAGAATGGCTATCATTAAAAGAAAAAGAAAAAAATCAATAAATAGCAAGTGTTAGTGAGGATGTGGCAACAAAAAAGGACTCCTTATTCTCTGTTGGTGGGATTGTTACCAAACAACAATTGGGGGCCTGCTTCCTCCTTTGGCCTCGCCACTCAGTTTCTGAGAATATCGTGACCTTCCTTGCTTCTCAGGCATTGTAAACTTTAAAGGCTATGTCTAGTAGCTGAGAGGGATTTACTCCCAATGCCCCATCTAATTTCTGGAGTTTCCTTCTAATATCCAGGGCACTTTGCCCAATAAAAGTCATGTTTACCATCCTCACATTTTCTGGTGCCTTTGGGTCAGCATCAGAGTGCTTTCTGAAGCCCTGACAGGTCCTCTCAAAAAATTCAGAAGGGTCCTTATCTGATCCTTGTTGAACAGCCAGGATTATATTTAGGCTCTTTTGTTTGGGCACCCCTTCCTAAGCCCTTCCAGTATACACTTTTGTAATGTTCCAGGAAAGCTAGGTCCCCACAATTTGGGTTCCAGTTAGGCTCTGTAAAGGGAATTGTCCCAGCTGTGTTGGGGGCAGGATGGGGGGTTGTTCCCATGAGGATTCTCTTGGTGGATACATTGGGCCTGTTCATTAGCCCTATTTATAAGCAGCCATCTCTCATCTGCAGTTAACAGATATTTAGGAAAGCCTGTACATCTGCCCAGTTTGGGTGATGAGTGGCAGAAATGAAGGCGATAAGATCTGCCCGTCTCTCTGAGGATCATCTCTATATAAGGGGTTGGAATTCTTCCAATTCAGTAAGTCTGAGGTGGAAAACAGAGTAAGCGCCAGAGTAACCATCATGCTGGCTTTCTTGATTTACTCCACCTATAGGATATTACCTCAAAGAAAACTGCCTTGTTCTGGATAGGGTTGCTCCCTGGCCAAATTGGGTGTCCTGGTAGGTCTTTGAGAGGGAGACCCATTATACAGGGGTGGAGCCATTGGCTCTGTGGTCTCTACTTCAGGGGCAGCTTGTGAAGGGGGCAGTGGTGAGACAGCTCCTCCTGCCACCATTCCTGGGGTCCCCTGAGTTCAGAACATTCTCCTCATTCTCCCTTTCTTCCCATGTCTTACTCTCGAGAAGAGGTTTTGAGGCCTCCTCCCTTCTCTGTACCATCAGCCGATTCTCTGTCCCTGGCAAAACCCTATTATACAATTACATAAATGCATTGACATAACAGGTTTCATCCCATCTGTCTAACTGTTGGCAATACTGTTTCAACTGCATGATGGTACAATAACTCAGGGAACCATGCAGGGGCTACCTTTCCTCACAATCCAAAACATACATAGGCCATGCACAGTATTATAGTAATTAATCAATACCTCCGTGGACATTGGGTAGTAGCAGTACATGCTCCAGCCTGCCAAAATTCTACCCAGTAAGATCCCTCTAGGAGCCAGCACAGAACTGCCCTTATTAGCCCAGACATACAGGCCAAAAAACCAGAAAAACCCAAGAAACCTGAGAACATATAAAGAAAAGTGGTATCCACGACTCCATTATTTCGGAGTACTCACAAGCAAATCTGCTAACCAATCTCACAAAGCGTGGTTCCCACACAATGCTTTCCCCAAAGCAGTCCTCACCTAATCCTAGTTTCACAGCCTTTTCCCAGACCTCTTTCCTTTTCACCAGCCAAGTGTGTTTAGGTGGCCGCCTCCTCGAGTAGGTGTGCAGAGGAACTCCTGGGGACTGGGAAACTCCACGGTTCCACTCTTGGTGTTGACCAGCCACAGGCGGCTAGGGTTCCACCAGAGTTGCCATTGCTGTCACCGAACAGCAATTGGAGTCCTGCTGCCCAATGCCACCCTCTAGGCAAAATTCCAGAGGTGAAGTTTGGTGATAGAGGAAAGGAGTCTTTATTCAAAAGCTTCTCAATTTTGGAATTCTGTAACAGCTTTCCAAATGCATTAGTCACTTAAGCCTATCAAGTGAGGCAAACCTCTTTAACTCATGAATTACAGCTTTAATCACTTAAGCCTATTAATTAAAGCTAAACTCTAACACCTGAACTCTCCTATCATTTCCCATTCTTTTTTAATTATCTTATTTCTATAGGGTTAGTTTACAAACTAAAACAACATAATACTCAAAGCTACACAGTTCTGGAGGAATGGCAGGCTTCCGCCTAGAGCTTGTCCCCTCCAGAGCACCCAAAGAATAAACCTGCCACCCTCTGCCAGGCCAGCCCAATCCTAGGCTGCACCTGGAGCTCCTTCCCATCCAAAATCCATAAAAAATACTGTTCGCTGGGAAATGCAGGCAGCTGCAGCATGATCATCCAGGCATCCTTGAGGAAGAGAGATAGCAAGTGAGCCCCAAAGCTCCCTTGAGCCAGAGAGCCAGCCCTCTTTTTATTTCCATGTGTTCTGGAGGCATTCAGCTTCTCAGCCAATCTGGTCCTAGACTGCTTTCCATTGCCTCGGCAAACTCCTCCTACAACACCTCCCTACTTTCCCCCAGTGATCTGATCAGATCTCTCAATATCAGGATCATAAACTGATATAGCCACTATGGAAAAAGGTATGGATATGCCTCAAAAAATTAAAAATATGTCTGCTTTATGACCCAGCAACACCACTTCTGGATATTTATCCAATGAAAACAAAAGTATTAATTCAAAAAGATATACACACCCTTATGTTTATTGCAGCATTATTTACAATAGCTAATATATGGGAGAAACCTGGGTGTCCATTCATAGATGAATGGATAAAGATGTGGTACATAAATACAATGAAATATTCCTGAGCCATAAAAAAAATAATAAAATCTTGTCATTTGCAAAAACATAGATAGAACTAGAATATATTGTGCTTAGTGAGATAAGTCAGATGAAGAAAGACAAATAGCACGTGACTTTACTTAAAATACATCTGAAAAAACATTCAGACATATCTTTGAAAAGAAAGGGAGTCAGGGTATTAAATGAATTTGTACTTTTCTAAAAGATGACATAACTTTTATTAAGATGAGTTGGCACTAATATCCCTCATCATTCAATTTATGGTGGATATACAAATTCAAACATTCTTACCATTATTATGTCAACTGTCAGAGCTAAAACAATTTTGTAACAAGCTTGATATCTCTAATTTAAGGGAAAAGAACCCATGACTGGGGGAGGGCAGTGCCTCACAAGTACTGGAACACCGCTCCTGAGGGGTCAGGAGCAAGAGCGAGTTTTATAGAGCATCCGAGGAGGCAACGTGGAAACCTGGCAAGACTGGCCATTAGGTCAGGGATTCCTTTGTAAGGCCTGCAGGCCCTCTTTTCTAGGATCAATAACCTGACAAAGCTGACTTGGAGGATTGTGATCGGTGTGTGTCAGGTTTCCTTGACGGGCATTTCAGGTAAGTGCAGGTTGATTTAGGCTTAAATTTGTGACGTGAGCAGGGCCACTGGGGAGGCCTCCATTTTGTGGGGCCAATGTCGGAATTAACTTTATCAATTTCCTACCTACATTCTCTACATTCATTAATCTGTACCTATAATTTTCCAGTAAGTACCACTATCATCATCACGTTCACCGAAACTTAAGGGGGATTGAGATATTCTCCACTTATTTTTTATTCTCCCCAGAATGTATATAGTAATTTGGCTCAGAACATCAAAGTTAGGTTGCAAACCTTACTCAAATTTTAAATATTTTTTCTTTATTCCTCTTTCTCCTATGATTTTTAAGCCAAAGGCTCCAGCTTTGTAGCTGTGTTATAATCACAAAATACATGCAATTCCTTATTTGCCTTGCCTATCAAAACCAGCAGACAGAGAGTTGCTCAAGGAAATGACCAAAGTGAGGGCTTTTCAAACCCAGTCTCCATCCACGGTAAAATCAGAGAATCACCTCTGAAGTCAGAACAACAGGCCGGCTCCAGTTTCTTTCTCTAGAGTGGTTTGGAGATGTGCTTTTGCTTTAAATCTGTCTTTCTCTTCACCTTCCCATTCTTCCCAGGGCATTGGTCCTTGTCAAATAATGGCCACACCCCAATGGGCCATGTGTGTGTGACTAGTCATTTCTAATGTGGCCGGTAAAGTCAGAATGCCTCTTCTGCACATGAACTTTCACTTACTGCACTAAAGTATTAACTCATTTACTTCTTTCTTATATTTTGAAGCCATGTTGGAGACTCTGATTTTATTTATTTATTTTGTTTTAGAAGCATCCTTTAAGTTTTGATTGGTGATGTTTTCTTTTGCCAGGAAAAATTGAGAGAGGCTTTGAAATAAACACCAACAACAAAAGAATTACTAAGTACCCTGTCTAGTGTACCTCTCTGGATTAGTGCCACTTTTTATTGTTTTTCAGCTATTTATAGTTGCAGAAAACTGGTAATAATGCAAATGATTCTTGTTCATGGAAATACAAATGTGTCCAGTGGAATGCACCTAATTTACTGCCCTGAAACTTTTGCACCTATTTGTAAGTTCATCTCAGAATTTCTTATTACCTGTCTATACATCTTTGAGTTCTCTTTTGAACTAGTTATAACATTTTAATGGTTTTCTTAGTAATATTTAAATAAAACTTTTGACTGGTGTGCATTTTATATTTGTACAAGAGTCATAACTTTACCTTTAAAATTGTCCTTTAATAATTTGCTGCTAAATTGTCAATTTATGAGTTATATAAATATGTGGGAATATTTTATTTGTTAAGTCAAACAATTGAAGTACTAAATGAAAATTGAATAATTAAATTGATTATATTACATTTAAATGAGATAAAACATTTATAGAAATTTAATTAAATTTATGAATAGGATTAAATATTGACAAAGTCTTCTTTATGGTGAAACTTGCTAAACTTATAAATTAAATAATATCATTAAGAGCCTGAATTTAAAAGCTTAAAATTTTTTTTAAAAGATTTTATAACTTTAATAAACTATATATTAATTGCAAAATCAGTATAATCACTTGAAAAACTTGTTTTCTATACACAAAAACTGCCCTGAAAGGCACAAAAAAGCCCTCACATAATGTTATAACATCAATTATCTTTTGATAAAGAAGTAATTGTACTTTATTATTAAAGAATTGAGGCTCATTAAGGGGAAGAAATGGACATTGTGGCAGGATTTGAACTCAGGTTTCTGGCACTAAAATATAAATGCTCTTTCTACCACACTATGTTGGAAGGGATCCATGAGCTTCAGTTTAACCTAAAATGATTATAATTTGGTAAGATTCAGAAGTGACCTGAAATTATCCCTCTTCTGCTTTCTTTTATATTCCAACTAAAGATTAGTAATTATAAAGAATGTGCTTTTTATAATGTGTTGTCATTACTGGACAACTGCACTACCAAATCAGAGTTAAACAGATGCAAGTAAACAAGGATTAAGTAAGTCAAAGATAAGTCAAGTCAATGGTCATTTACTGTGGCATTTATTCCAAAAATGTATGTTATTTTTTTAATGCTAAAAATGTAAGTTTGCAGTTTAAAACAGCAAAAAGTAAACACTTACATAAACAACGCTCAGGCCAAGAAATAAAATATTTATAGCAACCCAGCACCTGCCACTCCAAATCCTCATTGTGTATACTTACATTGTTCCTAGATATAAATATAGTCTTGATTTATTTATGGCAAATTATTTCCTTTCTTTTCTTTATGGTTTCATCATTAATGTGTGTATTCATAAATAATTCAGTTTAGTTTTGCTTGTTTTTAAGTTTATTTTCTAATTGTTGATGATTATATAAATACAGTTAATTTTTGTATTCAGCAAACTTACTAAATTTAGTTATTCTAATAGTTGTTTTGTAGATGGTTTTGAATTTATAGTCATGTGATCTTCAAATCTTGACAGTTCTATTCTTACTGTTTCATCCTCTTACGTTTCCTTCCTTCCTTCCTTCCTTCCTTCCTTCCTTCCTTCCTTCCTTCCTTCCTTCCTTCCTTCTTCCCACCAACCTTCTTGCACTGACTGTGTCTCAGTTGTACCTTGGGTTTCCTGAAAACAGGCTCTGAACTAGAGATCAGTGTGTAAGAGAGTTATTAGGGAGTGCTCTGGAGTTCATGAGGTAAGAAAAGGAAGCATGATTGAGGGGTTGAACTTTGATGCAGTCTCAGCAGAGGCTCCATACAACCTTATAGAAAGTTCTGAAGCAGGGATAACCCTTCAGATATGTCCAAACTTGGGGCAGAGGTCAGATCTTTATGCCTCCACTTTGATTAGTCATTGGATGTAGATCTTTCTGGAAGTAGGGGTAACCATGAGGGATGTGTCTCTCTCAGCTGAGGCAGTCTCCAAAGGGGGCTGACAGCTGAAGACTGTCTGCTAACAGCAATCCTAGAAGCAGGGGAATGAGCATTCCTGAATGGGATCTGGGCCAAGAACTCCGAGGCAATCTTGGAAAAAAATGGTGAAAAAGGATATTCCTGTCTTGTTTCTGATCTCGGGGGGGGGGGGGGGGAGCTTCAATAAATCACCGTTAGATATCATACATAATATATATCTGTACATACTCTTTATCAGAGTATGAAATTTTATTCCTGGGTGCTACAAGTTTTTTTTTTTAATGCATTTAGAGTTTTATCAAATGCTTTTTACTTACTTTTTTAATATCTTATTTATTTATTTTTAAAGGGGGGCAGGTTGAAAGAGAGGGCGAGAAACATCAATTGGTTTCCTCTCTTATGCCCCCAACTGAGGACCTGTCCCACAACCCTAGCATGTGCCCTGTCTGGGAATCAAACCGGCAACCTTTCAGTCGACAGGCTGGCGCTCAGTCCACTGAGCCCCACCAGCCAGGACCTAATCCTTTTTATTTTTATTAGGATGATTATGTAATTTTTCTCTTCATTTAAGGTGGTGAATTATATTAATTTGATTTTTAAGTGTTAAGCCAAACTTGGGTTCTTGAACTAAACTGAATTTTTAGTAATATATATATTTATAATTTCTGGATTAACTTATTTATACATTGCAGGACAATGTCAAACTATTATGCCAGTTGGCACTCATACCAGCAATGTATGAAAGTTTCCATTGATCCATATCTTAACTCTTGCTATCATGAGAATTAAATTTTTTTAAAATAGCTTCACATGTGTGTAGTGAAATCTCATTGTATTTTAAATATGTATTTCCCAGACATCCTTCTTCTGCTGTAAGCCAGGATACTGCAAGTAAGTGTCTTTTCTAACAGCCCAGAGGAACCAGGAATCATCAGTGACTTTTATAAATTAGTATTTTAAGAAGCATCAATACATGAAAGCTGTGAGGAAAGAGGATTTCCAAACTACCATTAATTCTTCCTTAAATTTCTTTGGGTTTATTTTGCTCTTTTTCTGACTTCTTGTGATTTATGTTAGCTCATTAATTTTGTCTTTTTTTCTAATATATACTTTTATAGTATAAAATTTCCCACCAGATACTGCTTTATCTGCATCCCACAAACTTTGAGTTATAATATTTTTATTAATGCCTAGTTCAAAATATTTAATTTTCTAATTTTCTTTATGGTTTCTTCACTGACCCATGAGTTAATTAGAAATGTGTTTCTTGGATTCTAACATATAGGGATTTTTTTTTTCTTTTTTACTTATCTAGAACTCAATTACTTTGCAATAAGAAAACACACTGGGTGTGATTTCAACATTTTAAAATTTGTTGAAAGTTGCTTTTTGATCAATGCTCAAATATTTACTTAAAATATGTAATTCTGGATCTTTTAAGTGCAGTGTTTTAAATATGCTGATTAGAAAAAAGTTAAAAATAGAACTTCCTTAGGACCCAGTGATTCCACCTCTGGGAATATATCCAAAAAAATCTGAAATGCTAATTTGAAAGAATATATGCACCCATACGTTCATTGCAGTGTTATTTACAATAGCTAAGATTTGGAAACAGCCCAAGTGTCCATCTGTAAATGAGTAAATAAAAAAAGCAGTGTTATATTTACACAATGGAATACTACTCAGCTGTAAAAAGGAAGGAAATCTAACCTTTTGCTACAGCATGGATGGACCTGGAGAGTATTATATTAAGTGAAATAAGTCAGTCAGAGAAAGGCAAATACAATATGATTTCACTTATATGTGAAATCTAATAAACAAAATAAACAAACAAAATAGAAACAGACTCATAGTTATAGAAAAAAAGACTGACAACTGTCATTGGTGAGAGGGGTGGTTAGAGGTCTAGGTCAAAATGGTGAAAATTTTAAGCAAAAAAAATAACAAACTATAGGCACATACAACAATATGGTGATTACCAGAGAAAAACAGAAATGGGGGGAGGGGGGGAGTAGAAGAGGGTAAAGGAGGGATAAATTGTGATGGAAAGAGACTTGACTTGTAGTGGTAGACACACAATACAATATAAAGATGATGTGTTATGGAATTGTACATCTGAAATTTATATAATTTCATTAACCAATGTCACCCCAATAAATTCAATAAAAATAATATATGTAAAACAATATAAAATTCAAATCAACAACCATGAAGCAGAGTCAAGTCCAAACTTCTTAGCACCTTGGCACATTACTTATAAAACCCACAATAATCTTGTTTTTTTGTTTTTTGGTTTTTGTTTTCCAGAAGAAAAACAAAAGTTTATATTGAATTAGGTAGAGAGAGTCCTTTAATTAAACATATATCTTAGAGATACCACTTTATACCTCTTAGGATGGTTATTATTTTAAAATAAAAAAACTTTGTGAGGATGTAGAGAAATTAGAACATTGTGCATTGCTGATGGGAATGTAAAATAGTGCAGCTGCTGTGGAAAATAGTTTGGTGGTTCCTCAAGAAGCTGAATATAGAATTACCATGTGATCCAGCAATTTTACTTCTGGGTATATACCCAAAAGAATTGAAAGTAGGGACTCAGACAGATACTTGTACACCAGTATTCATAATAGTGTTATTCACAATAGCCAAAAGGTAAAAACAGTTCAAGTGTTTATTGGAAGATGGATAAACAAAATTTGGTATATACATACAACAAAATATTATTCTGTCTTAAAAATTAGAAATGAAATCCTGGTATGTGCTACAACATGGGTGAACCTTGAACATACTGTGCTAAGTGAAATAATCCAGACACAAAAAGACAAATACTGTGTAATTTCACTTATATGAGGAGCCTAGAATAGTCAAATTCATAAATACATGAAATAGAACAGTGGTTACCAGGACCTGGGAGAAGGAGAGACAATGAGAAGTTATCATTGAATGGGTACAGAATATCTCTTTGGGGTGATGAAGATTTTCTGGAGCTGGATAGTGGTGATGGTTGCATGACATTGTGAATGTTCATGATGTTGCTGAGTTGTACACTTAAACATTGCTAAAATGCTAAATTTTATGTTATATATATTTTACTACAATAAAAATGTCACCAAAATGCAGTAAGTCATTTGTATTAAAATTTTTTTATCTTGTCAATGAAGAACATTTTAGTCCCCTTCTCCTGTTCTTCTGAAGCAATGTCAGTTCAGGGAATAGAAGAACATAGTCAAAGCTTTGACCATTCAATGAGAAATGGTCTCAATCTATACTCTAATCTCAGTGGATGTGAAATAGCACACCAATTTTTTTAAAAAGCCTGCTCAAAAGGATAAATAGATCAGGAGAAAAAGGAGAAAAGAAAGTCATATTAGTATAATAATAAAAATTCACCAGGGGTTAGATCACATATTCCTGATAAGAGGCTAAAAAAGGCCTGCAAATTTGGCACTCAGATTTCTAGGACACAAAATAGTGAGAACAGAATGAACAGTCACAACATCCACAGGTGAAAAACAGAGTCCTATTTTTCCTCTCTTCCCAGAGTTAGATTTGAAAGGCGTTTCTCTCATGGGTCCCTGTCAAGAGAACTTAGTGTGAAACAATGGAAGGCTACCGTCCCGAAGACAAAAACGTGAGGACCTCAGTGCAGTGCTGGGGAAGCAATTCTGCAAGGTAAAGACACAATTATATAAGTCAGTAAACATTTCATGCCTTCAGTGATGGAGCTGTTTCATAAATGGGACAAATTCTCAACCTGTCCTTGAGGATTTCATTCAGGGACCAATTTTAGGGGAGAAGCCTCTAGTGACTAAGAAAGAGCCAGTGTTATGTACAAAGTTGTAAACTTGTTCTCTCGTCTAAACCTGACCTGTCTTGCTTAACTAGCATAGTGTTTCGTTTTTCGTTTGGGCAGGTCGCACAAGTTCCTATTGTAATACCCCTAGCCTGCTTCATACATTTATTTTACTTTCCTGGCCTCTGCAGACATTTATTTGCAATTTCTAAATGACTTCTTACAAGTTAAGTAACTGCTATATGATAAACATATACCCTGACATCTATTTATGTATGTACGTATGTATGTATGTATGTATTTATCTGTTTATTTATTCTCACCTGCGGATATGTTTATTGATTTTTAGAGAGAGAGAGAGAGATTGTGGGAGAGAAACTTGGATTAGTTGTCTTCTGTACACACCCTGAACAAGTATTGAACCTACAACCTAAATACATGCCTTGACCAGGGATTGAATCCACAAACTTTTGGTGTACAGAATGATGTTCCAACCAACTGAGCCACCCTGCCAGGGACTGACTTATTATTATTGCTCAGCTGGTTCAGATTACTCTGCACCATTACCATAAACATTTCACTGATGTTCTATGTGATACAAAAGCCAGCTAGTGAATCAAGTGGCCTTTTTACATGACACTTGGTTTAAGATTTTTATTCAAGTGTTATAGACCTTGGGGTCTTCTCATATGAGATATGTTTTTTTTTTCCAAGACCTCATTGATCATTACTTATGCAAGGTGGATATAAATTGAAGAGCCCTCCTTTTCCCTGTAGACCTCTGTCCTCATTAACTCTGCATTTATGATGATGATGACAAGCTTATTCTGCATTACTGACTTATTTTATTCCTATAGCATCATTCACCAATGCCTCTAAAAACTTTAAACAAAAAGCAGTCCAGTTTGATTTCTATTTCTAGAACGAGTCTCTGGGATTTGTAACAGAGTCCAGGAGCCCAAAGAGCTATTTTAGGTAGAAGTGTGTTTTGGAGAAAGAGCAAACAGAATAACAAAGGCTCTGAGTATTTGGCACATGTTTGGTAAACTATGTAAAAACATTTTAGAATCTTTCAAATAGAAGATGCTGCCAAGTCTCTTGGTAATAACTTACAGCTGTATTGCAGAGAGACTGGTTTATTCTATTAGCTTAGTGTTCTTCAATGCTATGTCCTGTGGTTTATTGGACTCTCCTCATTTGAAAGCATTGCTTAGTGTTTTTGATAGTTTTGATGAAAGGAGTGTCACGTGTTCTAGTTTCTAGTGTCTGCTATCAGCTGGTCAAGACTGCTGCATTCCTGCCTTCACAAACAAGGTGACCAGCAGAAAGAGTTAAGGTTTTCAGACAGCTATTGTCAAGATGAAAATTAATTTGCTTTTTGTTCTTTTGAGGTTATGAAAACTTGGAGGGAAAAAAATGAGAAAGCAAACAAGAATGAGCATTTCAACATTCCATTCTCCTCTCCCTGTCCTGCTTCTATTTATTATAATTTTTAAGGCAGGGGGTCCTCTTCTGAAAGCACAGCACAGTAAGAAAACAAATACTGAACTATGCTGGGCTGCCAAGGCAGCAAATTTTTTTTTTCATTCAGTACAAAAGGGGGCAAACTCAAACCAAATCTGGTCTTCTGGCTCTTCATATAACCTTATGGGAATCTAAATAATTAGCTTCTTCATACTTTCCAAACCAAGAGCCTACTTTCTTCCCTATGTTCTTCTTGACTCAGGACTGCAGTTATTAAATAAGGCTGCAAGAAAAACAACCCCAGACTCAACCAAAAAAAAAAAACAGCTAAATATCTTTATAGCATCTGATGTCTGCAGACATTTAATGAGACTAGGATGTTCCCCTTCCTGTGTTAATGAATGAACCTCGCCTCTCAGCTCAGTTTACCTGCAACTTGTAGATTGTGCAAAATAAGATGGCTGCCACTCTTTTTCTACTTGGTTCACTGACCCTCAGCCCATTTCCTTAATAAGCTCCTTTTATCTTTGCTTCTATTGATTCATAAACTATTTTCCCCCTACCTATTACTCCTCAAGAACTAAAAACATTCCACTTGTAAAAAATCAGTAACACCTGATCTTCAAGAAATCCTAATCTCTCTTGTTCTAGACATGTTGGAATTCAAATAAACAGTATATTCAGATCATTTTTCTTTATTTTCCTTTGTATGTACATTTTGTTTGATTTTGGGGACAAAGGGAAGGTATCCTGTATATTGTACCTTAAAAAGTTGACATAATAGAAAAAAAACTGGGGTCATTTTTGGATTCAGATGCCAAAAGTTAGTCAAAAACAAGTGTCAGATCTAACTCAATGAAAATTGTGTTCCCTAGTGTTGTTGTGTATGAGGGCGTTTATATAGCTAACATAACATTGGACATAAAGTAGCTAAGGTGTGAAAGAGCCTGCCCAGTGCTAACTCAAGTTCTCATTCTCCATAAGAAGCAAATTCCATGTATACCAGGGGTCACAAACACACATGTGTATTAAGGGCAGGCAGGAAAAATAAATGAGATAACTGTCCTAGTATAAACTGTCATTTCTTTTCTTTCATTTTTTTGTAGCTGATTTTTTAAATTAAAAAATATATATTTTCATCATCATTTATCTCCCATACACTCTTCTACCTCCACCCCCCACTCCATAATTGCCACACCGTTGTCCATGTTCATGATTCTTTCTCCTTCTCTTTTTAATTATTTGTTCAATCCCTCCACCTCATCCCAAAGCATCCTCCCACCAAAGCTGACAACCTGTTCTCTACCTATGAGTCTGTCTCTATTTTTCTTGTTAGTTCAATTTGTTCATTAGATTTCACATATGAGTGAAATCCTTTGGTACATGTCTTTGTCTGACTGGCTTATTTCACTTAGTGATGTCTGCTTTTACCATGCTTAATCAACACAGCACTGGACATCCTAGCCACATCAATCGAACAAGAAAAAGAAATAAAAGGCATCCAAATTGGAAAGAAAGAAGTAAAACTGTCTTTATTTGCAGACAACAAGACATTGTATATAGAGAGCCCTAAAGATTCCACCAAAAAACTACTGGAGCTGATAAATAAAATCAGCAAAGTAGCAGAATACAAAATAAATATCCACAAATCACTTGCGTTTTTATACACCAATAATGAACTATCATAAAGGGAAACTAAAAAAAAAAAAAAAAAAAAACAATTATATTCACAATTGCTTTAAAAAAGAGTAAAATACCTAGGAATAAATTTAACCAAGAATGTAAAAGATCCGTACTCAGAAAATTATAAGACACTGAAGAAAGAAATTGAAGAAGATACAAATAAATGGAAGCATATACCCTGTTCATGGATAGGAAGATGTAATATCATTAAAATGTCCATACTACCCAAAGCAATCTACAGATTCAATGCAATTCTTATCAAGATGCCAATGACATATTTTACATAAAGGGAACAAATACTCCAAAAATTTATATGGAACCACAAAAGATCCCAAATAGCAGAGATCTTGAGAGGAAAGAATAAAGTTAGAGGAATCATGCTAACTCATATCAAACTATACTACAAGGCCATAGTAATCAAAACAGTATGGTACTGACATAAAAACAGAATATAGACCAATGGAACAGAATAGAGAGCCCAAAAATAAACCCACACATTTATAGTCAATTAATATTTGACCAAAAAAAAAAAAAAAAAAAAAAAGCCAAAACATGCAAGAATAAACTCAAAATGGATTAAAGACTTAAATGTTAGACTCAAAACCATTAAAATCCTAGAAAACAACATAGGCAGTAAAATCTTAGATATTTCTTCTAACAATATTTTTTTCTGATATATCTTCTCCAGCAAGGGAAACAAAAGAAAATATAAACAAATGGGACTATGTAAAACTAAAATGTTTTTGTACCGCAAAGGAAACCATCAACTAAATGAAAAGATACCCCACTGAATGCAAGAACATATATGCCAATGATACATTTGATAAGGAGTTAATACCCAAAATTTATTTTAAAAACTTATGAAATTCAACACCAAAAATACAAACAATCCAATTTAAAAATTGGCAAAGGACCTGACTAGGCACTTCTCCAAAAACGATATTCAGAGATGGCCAATAAACATATGAAAAGATGCTCAATGTCACTAAGCATCAGAGAAATGCAAATTAAAACCACAATGAGATATCACCTCACACCTGTTAGAATGGCCATCATCAATAAATCAACAAACAACAAGTGCTGATGAAAATGAGGAAAAAGGGGAACCCTCATGCACTGTTGGTGGGAATGAAGATTGGTTCAGCCACTATGGAAAGCAGTATGGAGTTTCCTCAAACAATTAAAAATGGAACTGCCTCATGATGCACCAACTCTACCTCTAGGAAATCCAAAACACTAATTCAAAAGAATATATGCCCCCTATGTTCATTGCAGCATTATTTATAATAGTCAAGGTTTGGAAGCAGCCCAAGTGCCAATCAGTAGATGAGTGGATAAAACAGCTATGGTATATTTACATGATGGAATACTATTTGATCACAAAAAAGAAGAAAATGTTACCCTTTGCAACAGCATGGATGGACCTGGAGAGCATTATGCTAAGTGAAGTTGTCATTTCTTGGCTACTTCTTGTAAGCTTGGAGAAGATAAATAGGGCTGGGGGGATTCTAGAGTCACTGTCAATGTTTTCTGGACAATCCATGACTTTGAATAGAGTGGAAGCAGGAAGCCAAAAAAAATATTTTTGACATAGACTTTCTCACAGGTCAGTGGTTCTTAAGTGGGAATGATTTTGCTTCCCTTGGGGACATTTGGCAATGTCTATAAAGACATTTATGGTTGTCACAACTGGAAAGGCAAAATGCTAGTGGTATGTAGTAGACAGAGGCCAGAAATGCTGCTAAACACCTTATAATACAAAGGAAACCCCTCTTCCCCCAAGAACTATTCAGTCCCAAATGTCAACAGTGCCAAAGTTTAGAAACCCTGCCCCAGATAGATAAGAATTGCCACTTTCAAGTTTCTCAAACATTTCTCCAAAATCTTATAAAACTATGTATTCTCTTGCATATTTTAATTTAATACCTAAAATTTTTAATTGTAAGTGTAGTTGCAAAAGATGCAATTCCTAGCTTATTTCAGTGAAACTGTTATATCATTTTTAAAACATATCAATTGAAAACCAATATGACTACTTGTAACCTGTCATCATTTTCATAATAAATATATTTTAAAACTTTACGTTTAGAGTTGAAATTCTATATTTTGACTTTTTGTCCTTGAATTCTTATTTCCATTTTGTATCCCCCTCAAGAGTTTATCCTAGAGTAATCCATTTCAAACTTGATGAAGTGAATTGCTTTGGTATTGTCAAGATAAGAAACATTCAAACCTGTAGAGAATTTTTATGAGTTTATTTAAACAAAACTGACAATTTCTGGGAAACAATATCTCAACAGATTGAGACAATGCTCATGAGAATGGCAGTTTTGCAACTTAGTTTATATACATTGGGATCAAAGCAGAAGACGTAACAAGGGTTACATGAAATCCATTGGTGGTAGATTAAGGGTATGGGAGAAAGAAAAATGGGAAATCTCTGGAATTGGATAAAAAAGAAAAATGGATAGACACATACTTCTTTTATATTGGTGGGCACAGGATAGTTAACTCAGCCTTATTTCATTCTGTCCTGTTCCTCTTCTTCCCAGTTAAATTGTCAGTGCTTCCACTAGTGTAACCCCATTTCTGTTCCTGGCTGCTGCTGGGGCAGCTGAGGAAATCCTGCTTCATTCACATCCTTATCAAAAGCTAGTTCAGCCACACCCTCGGTGTTCTCTTCCAAACAAGCTTTTTTTATTTTTGTAAAATGGATAGACAGAGAATTTTCCAATTCTTCAAGTTCTGGTCCCTCCTCCCCCCGCTTTTTTTTTTTTTTTTTTTTTTTAGAAATTTTATTTATTGATTTTAGGGACAGAGAGAGAGAGAGAGAGAGAGAAACATCATTTTGTTGTTCCACTTTTTTATGCATTCACTTGTTGCTTCTTTCATGTGCCCTGATCGGGGAATGAACTCACAATGTTGGCCTATCAGGATAGCGCTCTAACCAACTGAGCTGCCTGGTGGCCAGGGCCTCTGGTTCCTTTTTGCTTAACAGTTCCTTCTTCCACTCACCCCTCTCTTGCATTTTATTAGAAGCAGTCAGGAGAAACCAGGATGCTCCTTAAACACTTTACTGAGCAATCTCCAGTCTAATACTCAGTCCTATTGCTCCAAGTTCTACCTTCCACAAAACACCAGAGCTCGAGTTCAGTCCAGCTTTGCTGCTTTATAACAAGGGTCTTCTTTTTCATTCCCAATAACATGTTCTTCATTTTCATCTGAGACTTCACCAAAGTGACTTTTAAAGTCCATATTTCTACTTTCTTTTTCTCTTTTACATCAGACAGGAAATGTGTGATGTCATAATAAGATTTGAGAAAAGCATTTCTCGCACAAGAGTGTGAACAGCCAGTCATCATTTTATGAACTACAAAAAAATCTCAACTAACTTTCTGTTTATGAGTATTTATTTGTTCTTTAAGAAGAGAGAGGCTATCTCTCAAGCTCTCCTCTTTTCTTTCTGAACCCTTACCGGAACCACCTATGGTGCTACGGACAGTGCCTTCAGGGAACCCAGGCTTTTCTTAGCATGCACACACCTCAGAACATCTCCAGCATCTCCCATTACCCAGTTTCAAAGCTTATTCCACATATTCTAGGTATCTGTTACATCAGCACTCCACTTCTTGGTACCAAGAAGAAGGAATTATATCTATTGAAAAAAATATAAAATTCTATTTCTAGGAAAAAGATCTAATTAGTAATCCTTGAAAAATACCATAGGCATTAAAAAACATAAACTGAAATGATAAACTCTAGAATGAACAAAGTTGAAGAATTAATAAACTGGAAGAAACAACTGAGAATTTTACCCAAGCTGCAGCATGGAAGGAATTATAGAAAAAATGTGAAAGACATTGCCCATTGCTTTCTGAAAAGAAGGTGGCTTTTTGTACAAATATATACTCCATCTTACAAATTCTTACATGTTGCTTTTGTGGGATAAAAATGATATATATTCCATTCACTATATCATGGTAATTAAGACCTACCATTAATGAGAATTCATTTTTTGAAAAGGTAACCTATGAATTGCTCATTTTTTAGGATAAAGTAAGATATTTATCCTCTGTACCATTGCTTTACTTTTAGAAAATTTTCACCTTAATTACACCACTAAGTGCAGATTGAATGGTAAAGGAAAATATCAGAAAGTCTAATTGCCTTATTTCCACTCTAGAATATGCAGTTGGGTTCTTTTACAGTTTGTCAGTTCTTAGAATCTTTTCTCAAAATTAATAAATTGCCATCTTCAAGGAGGTAGTTTGCTTAGTATCCCAAGGGAAAATGTAACACTTATTAGCTATTTACCTATGGCAAGAATCTCCTCTTGACTTGCAATTGACAGTTGGATTTTGGCTTTTTTTTTTTTTTATCTCTTATTATTTCTGATTCCTCTTCTTTTCAAATTTGAGGAACATGCACCTATCTTTCTTGGCTCAGCAAGTCACAGATGCATTTCCCAGTTAGTTTTCTGCCCCTTTTATTTTGGAATTGTTGGTATTTGAAAGAAATTTCACACAAACATGTAATTATTCCCAAATAGATCGCACCAATAACCCATTTCTTGCATGATGAATAAAAATAGTTTATATAGCCCAGAACTTTGAATAAGTAATGGCTGTGAAGTTGTATCTTACAAACGTATTTAGTCAATAGGATATCATGTGGCCACCCTCTGAAATTCAATATGTACCATGTTCTAATTCTTCAGGTTTGAAACTGGTGATTGTTAACAATCTCTATACTCTTGGAGAAGTACACGTAGTAAACATTTCGGCAGGCATTAAAAGTAATGTAAACTCACACAAGATATAGTCATTTACCATAGGAATTGGGATTTGTTGGAGAATGTGTAACCACACCAGCCGGATTCCTGATGATGCAAAGCAGCTTTGGAGCCAATGTCTAACAGGGACAGGTGCTCCTGCATTATTGTGAAAGAATAATTCAGCTGAGCTGGCATGTTTAGGAAAGGCTTTGTGAAGTTTCTGGGAGAGGAGAACTCGAAGGACCACCTCATGTGCGAAAATGCAGAGAGCCAGGGAAGGTGAGAATTACAGTTAGACAAATGAGTGCGTCTTGTTCAGCGAACAGTGAAGTGTCTGGCATAGCTAAAGAAAAAGATGTACACTGGGAAATAGTGAAGATAAAATTGATTGCTAGAGCAGGTTGAACTGTGGAGGATATTAAACAGGACATTTTCCCAAAAAAAAGAAAGAAAAAAAAGATAAGTTTAGAGCAAGTTTTATTTGTATGTTCCCAGGACCATTAATTAATCAGGTTCTTCCAAGAGTGTCTCCCAAGCCAAATACATGTGGAAAATACTGGGTTTATTTACTGGAGGTCTTCCCTAAAATGTTAATATGTTAATGGCCATTTTGACACCCAAAAGGAACATACAGCATTTCCCAAACCTATTTGACCAGGAATCCCTTTCTAGGAAACAGTGTATGGATCAAGTATTTTATATGCATTGGTACCAATCTTGGGCTACAAACCAATATAAGTAAGAAATATACTGTTCTATATTTTTTGGGAACTAGTTTGATTTCTAATATGATCCTTTATTCTTAGAGTGGTAGTAATTCAGGATCTCTCCATTCTCCCTATGAGTGTGTTTATATTCTGGGGTCTTCTAGTGCCAAGGAATTAGGTGATGGTGGAATGGTGGGGTGGTGCTTACCTGGTTCTCTGTGTCACCTGTGTACTTTGGCATCTGATGAGATGTTTCTATTGCAATCTGGTCCTGGGAAATTGGTCTCCACAACTGTTGCTAAGATGTCTCATTCAAATGCAGTGGCTGTTTTCGTGACTTCTATATAACTCTGGGAGTGGTGGGAATAAGTTTACTGATCTGTTCCATGATGAGGAGCAAGAGCTCTGTGTGAACCTCCAGGGCCCCATCTTTCTTAGGCATGCCATTCATATATTCTCCGAGGGCTTCCTGCTTCCTACTGACACCTATTTAAGAAATGGAAGATGTGTCCCATACACCGAATGGTTTGGGGCTTTTCTTATGAAATTTCCACCTAAATCTCGGTGCCATGAACCATTTTTGTTTCTAGAAAACTAATCTTTTAAAACTCAAAAGCAGACTTCCGGCCAAGATAGAGGTGTAGGTAGACATGCTTTGCATCCTTTTACAACCATAAGAAGGAATGCCTCTACCGCAAAACAAAAAACAACAAGAACTACCAGAAAATCTAACTACATGGAAGTCCAACAAAAATATAAAGAAACAATACTCATCCAGGCAGGTAGGAGGGGTGGAGCTGCGGCAGAGAGGAAGCAGTGTGGTAGCTGGGGTGGCTGGAGTGGCAGCGGCAGTGGCGCTGGTCACAGCAAGGCAGTGGCTGTGGCTAGCCAAACAGAAAAAGGAATCGCACATTATAAAAGCCAAGAGGGACACCTGGAGAGCAGTCCCAGTCCTAGGCCAAACTGCACAGCTCATAGTTCCAGCGCCAGGGAAACAACACCTCATTGCTTCTGACTAAAAACCAGTGGGACTGGGGTGGTGGAAGAAACTTCCCATCTCACATGAGAGTCTATTTAGTGACCCCTCCAGTCCTAGAACATCCGCAAACCTGCCCACTCTGGGAACTATCACCAGGGCAACAGCTGGAGGGGTGCCAGTCGCATACAGGAAGTGGGTGAAGTGATGGGAAAAGTGTTGAATGCTGAGCAAGTAGCATTTTTTTCCTCTATGACCCTTCCTGCACATACAGCACAACAATGTGGTGAAACGAGTCACCTTGCACTGACGAATACCTAAGGCTCTGCCCCTTATAACATAACAGGTGCAACAGCACTACCTAAGACACAGAGGCAAATAAACATGGGGGCCTGTCAAGATGAGCCAGAGAAGTATGGCCCAAAAAAAAGGGAGCAGAGTAAGGCTCCAGTGGGAGAACTAAGTGACGAGGAGATAGCCAACCTAACAAATGAAGAGTTCAAAACACTGGTGATAATGATGCTCACAGATGTGACACACATGATTGAGTATGGCAAGCACATAAGGATGAAGTGAAGGCTATACTAAGTGAAATGAAGAAAAATCCACATGAAACCACTAGTGAAAGGAAGGAAGCTGGGGTTCAAATCAATGATTTGGAGCATAAGGAAGAAATAAATAGTCAACCAATGCAGAAAGAAGAAACAAGAATTGAAAAAAATGAGAGAGGCTTAGGAATTTCTGGGGCAACGTTAAATGAACCAACCTCTGAATCATAGGGGTACCAGAAGGAGAAGAGGAAGAGCAAGAAGTTGAATACTTAAGTGAAAAAATAATAAAAGAAAACTTCCCTAATTTGGCAAAGGAAATCGATATACAAGTCCAGGAAGCACAGAGAGTCCCAAACAAGCTAGACCTAAAGAGTACCACACCAAGACAAATCATAATTAAAGTGCCAAAGATTAAAGATAAAGAGAGAATCTTTAAAGCAGCAAGATAAAAAGAAGAGAGTTAGCTACAAAAAAGTTCCCATAAGATTGTCAGCTGATTCCTGAAAAGAAACTTAACAGGCAAGAAGGGACTGGCAAGAAGTATTCAAATGAAAAGCAAGGGCCTACAACCAAGATTACTCTATCCAACAAAGCTATAATTTAGAATGGAAGGGCAGATGAAGTGCTTCCCAGACAAGGTAAAGCTATAGGAATTCATCATTACCAAGCCCTTATTATATGTAATGTTAAAGGGACACATTTAAGAAAAAGATCAAAACTATGATCAGTAAAATGACAACAAACTTCTAACTATCAACAAATGAATCTAAAAAAACAGAAACAAACTAAGTAAACAACTAGAACAAAAACAGAACTGTAGATATGGAGATGATATAGAGGGTTATCAGTGAGGAAAGGGAAGGGAGAGAATGGGGGAAACGGTGCAGGAATCAAGAAGCCTAACTGGTAGGTACAAAATAGACAGGGGTATATTAAGAATAGTGTAGGAAATGGAGAAGCCAAAGAACTTATATTCATGGCCCATGGACATGAACTGAAGGATGGGGGGCATTGCTAGAGGGAAGGGTGGTACCAGGCAAAGGAGGGCAAGGGTGAAAAAATTAGGACAACTGTAATAGCACAATCAATAAAATATACTTAAAAATAATTAAATAAGTACAACAAAATAGGTAAAACTCAAAAGCAGCAAACAACGCCACAGGTTTCAGAGAGAACATGGCCCTGCTGACATCTTGATTTTGAGCTTCCAGCCTCTATTACTGTGGGGCAATAATGTTTTATTTTTGCAAGATATCTCATTTGTAGTGCTTTGCTATGTTAACTCTAGGGAACGAATACAGAGATCTTCAGTGATTTATCCTACGTCATTCAATAATGAATTAAGGTCTGAATGGCAGTCACTGACTCTAAAGTCCAAGTTCTTAACCAACACCCTGCATTGTCTCCTAATGAAGAATGTCTGCTTTATATTATATAAATAAACATTCCCAATTTTATGCATCCTTCATAATTACCACATTTTGCTCATGTCTGATAAATAGCTGTAGAACAAGTTACCAAACTATCATTTTAAGAATAGTGGCCCAGAGGGAATAATACATATTAAGTATAATATAATAAAAAGTTTTGGCATTTTTGTGAATGTTCTTGTGCACAGAGAGAATATTAAAAAATTTACTTTTGTTTTTAAAGTTAATATCTAACGTATTAAAGTTGCAGATTATAACAAATGATTTTTTAAAGATTTTAAATTAAGTTTACTAACCTTATATTCTATTTATAAGTATATCAAATAAAAAATTTTTAAAGAGACTTAGCAAGATAAAAAGACCTCCAACTCAGAATTTTAACACATTATCATTTCTAAAAATTGCATTATAGAAAAGAGGAGAGTGTTTACCATCCAGGAGCTGAGGACTCCCATGCCCCAGTTTCTTCCTTAATCATCCAATTTATAGGCTTTCTCCTATATATGGGCACACCTATGAGCTCTTCCAAGCTCGGCCTGTGATCAGCAGGGGAGGAGGTTCAGGGGAGATGAGAAATGATGTCTCAGCAGATGAGGGAGGAGTGGAAATTTTAGATACGAGGTAGCAAATTTCAAAAAGTCTGTTTTAAAATAGTGCTAATAACACACATTTGAAAGAGGTCATTGTTTTGGTTTAGCAAGACATTTTCACGATATTAAAAATGTGATGTTTTCCTGAAAAAGGAGAGCAATAACGCTCTCTTTGTTAGCTGAACTTTTAAAAATTTTAGACTCTGTAATGTAGAGACTGTTGATAAGGAAGAAAGGGATAAATCTCCTCATCATATTGTACTTCCCCCTTCTATAGATATGTAATGCAAGTGTTTACAAGGTCTGTCCAAGATGTATCCAGCCATGTAATATGAAAAATAGAGACATTTATTGAAGAAGACACAAGAAACATTGTATCTTCAAAGTGGACTCCTTGGAACCTCACACAGTTCTCCCAATTGCCATCACCTGCCCTGTTGTATTTTCCAGAATCTCACCTACAGTCTAAAATCTTTTCCCTTTCAAAGGTGATTTTAGTTTTGGGAAAAACTGGAAGTTGCAGCTGTCAAATCTGGGCTGTAACAGGGATGAGTCACCCAGGTGATTTGATGTTTCGCAAAAAACTCTGCACAGGACATGATACATGAGCAGGAGCGTTGTTGTGATGAAGTTGCCATTCACCAATTGCCCGTAACAGTAGCCTTCTGAATCATCTGAATAGTCTCTGCAGAGGAAAGTTCAAGCTTAACACAAAATTTGATGCAGATTCATTGCTCTATTCACTCAGTCATTTTGAATGTAACTACACAGTACACATGTTCACCCAAAGGCATCTACCGCTCCCACTGACTAATAAAGTGAAGTCGTCGTTGTTCATGCATGAGCATTCCAGTTCACTCTCTTTGGCTGCCAGGTTACATCAATGTCACGCAAACCATTCTCATTATATTAAACAATGGCTGGACCTTTTCCTGACAGACCTATATTTTTATGAGGCTATGACAGCTCTTACACTGGTTTCCTTCTTAAATAACCCTGTCACGGACTCTGGCCAGTGGTGTCCACAGCATTGCGGATGAAGACAAACAAATTCATATGGACTCTATGAATACTATGGAGAAAAGGGACAGGGTGGCCACTTTCTAGGTGAGAGAGCACCCCAACCCTTGCCTGGACAGGCTTTTATTCCTTTCAGAGTGGATTGCCTTAAACAAAGCCACAACTTATTATGCTAAAGGCAAGGTCACTGTAGATGATTATTCCTTACAGAAAAGAATGTCATACATGCAAGGGAGTGATAAGGATGGGTGGGCTAGCGATATCCCATCCTTGAAACAGATCAGAATGTTCCTTAAGAAGTATTTTAAAATTGTACATTAAACATCTGTTATTTCCAACTCAGGGTGAAGGAGTTTTAGCAAAAGCAAGCTTCAAAGCAGTCTAGATATAATGTAGGCCTGATTCCCACGGGAAAGACAATCTGTGGGCCTGGCTTCTGTGTGCTGGCTCGTGCCTGTCGGTTTTCCAAACCAGGGCTGAGCTACATTCACCATTGCCATGCAGACTGGTCCCCCATATAACCCCCTCCATTTTATAATCATGCCCTTGTGTTTTCCTTTCCGCTTGAACCTGGGCTGGCCCTGGATATTGCTTTTACTTATAGAATGCTTCAGAAATGATCTGTGTGGATCTAAGGCTTAAGGAGGCCTGGCAGCTTCTGTTTTGTCTTCTTGAGAGCCCTGAGCCTGTTAAAAAGTCAAGCTATCCTGTTGAAGAAACACATGGAAAAGTCACATGAAGAAAAAAAGTCCCTGAGATTTAATGGAGAAAAAAAAAAAGCCCAGGCTTCCCAGGTGAGTCCAGCTCCCATCTGACCACAAGCTGAAGACTGCCCAGATGAGCCCAGCCCAGATTACAGAATCATGAGCAAATAAGATGGTCGCTATTTTAAACTACTAACTTTTGGGGTAGTTAATTGTACAGCAATAGATCATTGACACTGGGTGTAAACATGCCTTTCCAAGGATTAGAACTGTTCACCACTATTGGAAGACACTGTTATAGGTTGAATTGTGTCCCCCTAGAAGATATGTTGAAGCTCTAACTCACAGAACCAGTGAGTGTGACCTTTTTTAAGAAATAGGATCTTTGCAAGACACAGTCAGGTTAAGATGACATCATTAGGAAGAGCCCTAATCTAATATGGCTGGTGAAGTTAGAAGAAAGAGATACACAGAAGGAGACTGCCCAAGGGAAGGTGGAGGCAGAGATTGGAGTGACACATCTACAAGCCCCGGAATGCCAAGAAGTGTGAGCTGTCACCAGAAGCTGGAAGAAAAGCATGGGACAAATCTCCCTCAGAGCCCTCAGAAGAAAGCACTGTGATTTTGGACTTCCAGCCTCCAGAAATATGAGAAAATAAATTTCTGTTGTTTCTAGGTGTGCAGTTTGTGTTCCTGTGTTATGGCAGACCTAACAAACTAATACAGAGACCCTTGAAGTCAATAAACATAAAGACAAATGGGGAAGAGGGACATTTGTGGTGGTCAGCATACAGGGCTCTAAGAGTGAGTGTCTCCTCAAATTCTGTACACTAAACACCTTGCTTGTACCATCCTAGCTCCTAGCAGCAAATGACAAAGTTAAGATGACATGAATCCTAACCAGTGTTAGCTCAGAGGGTTTCCAGTTTATGCTAGTTGTCCTGAAGTTATTTATTCTGTATCTCCATGCAGTTCTTTCAATGCTCACTGGAGACTTTCCTCAGTCAATCAAGGATACAACAGCATTATCCTTTTCTATCTTTGAGACTAAAGCTGCCATAGGGTGATGAAAGCTGCCTCCTCGAAGTGATCTGCAGAGCAGTTAGGCCCACCATTTTTTAGTAGTGGTTATGATGTGGTCGGGGTTTATTGTATCTGGATCACATTTTGCATCATGGGGCAGACTTACAATGAGGTGCCTCTATCCCCACAGATGGCAGGGTGAACACAGCCATGGCAGATAATTAAGGAAACTGTATAGGACCCAGCTTATCTGGGTGACAGGATGTTACTTTTCCCCCCAGAGTTCCCTTACATAGAATCAATGTCCTGGCTAGAACAAATATGTTGGGGCATCCCTACTCATGCTTTGAAGGAACTCAGAGAAGTGAACTTTCCACAATGTGTCCTCCAGGTTACAGATGGACTATAAGCTGAAGTCATTACAGCTCATCTCATGACAATTGCATTATTCTGAGCCCTGTAGTCAGAATGTTACAGAATGGGGGTGTCCGGGGGTTCCCACAGCCCGCAGGCTGGGGGATGGGGAAAAGGAAGCAGCTTTCAGGATGCTTTTACATGCCTGTGGCTGGTGGCTGGTGTCTTTGTTACACAAATGGCTTTGATGCATCCAAGGCCCCAAGGAGATGGGAGGGGTCTTGGACTGTGGGATGGTATGGAAAGAGTACACAGAGCCTGCATGAGGTTCTGTGAATGGTAAGAACTGGGTACCATGCTCACTGCATCACAAGACGCAGTCAGAAATTTAAAAATAAGCAGCAGACATTTTAACTGGACACACACCTTGCGACTTGGAGAAGGGGAGAATACCTTTGTGGTTTTGGAAAGGAAGGAAATCCATGTGGTTCTGGATTAAAAGCTGGTGGGAACCACAACACCGAAAGGCCTCCCCAGTCAGAATTGAATGATTGGCAGCTTCTGGTAAAGCTGAACTGTGTCTAGGAAGTAGGAAAAAGGTATCTCTAACTTTTCTAAAACTAGCCTGGTTTGGTAGGGGGAGGCAGAAATATATGTTTGTGGGTGTTTTAAGGAACATAAGACTTAACGGCAGAAATCTGCAAATAATCTAAATCTATATAACTATTAAATAAACTATTCTTTTTTTTTTTTCACTAAACTCTGGTATTGAGAGTTATAATTCTGGCGGCAGGCAATCGGGCCCCCAACAAAACAGCCTGTGGGTTCTGTTTCAATCAGAGAGCCCAGGGGTTCTGTTACAAGAACTGTGACCCCCTGTTCTTCCCAATCATTGGAAGGGCCTCAGGCCTCTTAAAACAAATTTGCTTAATATTTGCTTTGTGTTCTTAGTTTTTCTTTTTCTACCTTGCCAGAGCTCTCAGGTAGTACAAGTTACATGGTTGATGTTTGCATACATGTTGGAAAATGTATCCCTTAGAATGAGAACTTGGGCTGAGTCCATGTTAGAGAAATTTCCTAGCAAGGTAATTCCCTACGGAGGCAATTATTTCTGGAGCAATTTTTACTATAATAATAGCATTGCTTTCCTGCAGCGGAAAGTCTTAGGCCATTCAGATACAGACACTAGAGGTATTCCAATGAAGGCATGGGAATATCCTTTTGACCAAGGAAGGTTAGAAAAGTCCATTTGCAAGGTGGGGGTGAACAGTTATGATAATCTCACAGTTGGGTGTGATGTGGTAGTTGGGTTGATTCCCTGAATTACACCAGGCCCAAACGGAGCAGACAATACAATGAGAAGCTGCTAGATAGGAATGGCCAGACATAAGCAAACATTTTTTATCTGTCCCCTTGTCTCCTCTTTGTCCACCCATGCCTCTGAGTATTTGCATTGGCCTGAAAGGGAGGATGATGAAAGGGTCATGGAAACCCATCTGGCTGTAGCAACAATTTGTGAAAAGATGGGGGAAGCAGCCTGCAGGAGCTCAGGTAGCCTTTACTATAACAGGTCCCATTAGTGAACTGCAGATTGAAGCTGGGTGAAGAAATAACAATGGTGCCAACATTGAGGGCAACCATTCTGTGGGGGAAGTGCCTTTAGCAGCTGCATCAGCCTAAGCTTTTCCCTTTTAAGTTGTCATTGATCTGGTTTACCAAACAGAAACCTTTCTGAGTACTAAGTAATTGTAACAGGTCCAGTAAAAGTAAGGTAAATATCCCAGATGTTTCAATACTGAGAATGACTTTGGAAGATGCTACCTTAAAACCATGTCTAAATTGACTGCACTAATATATGTTTCAAATGGTGTGAAAAGGCAATCATAAAGGCAAAATACCAAATAAGCAGTCACTTTCTTAACACAGATGCAGTGTCGCTAGTGTTTTGATTCTCTCAAGCATTTTTATATTTAATTGTAAATTTCCCCATAACAAAAACACTTACTCATTTAAGAAAGATGGTTATTTACCCTACCAGTTAAGTAATGCTTTTTGCTGAGAAAGATTTACATTGGAATGCTGCCTAGATTCTCCTCTGACCCTCACAGAACATGCTTGTTCTTGTCAAGGAAAATGGCTATGCAATACAGCTGAAAAGCTCAGGAGGCCACATGACAAGCCTGACAAGCTCAGTGACCAAAAGTCACCACACAGGATGATCTGATCACAAATTCCTCACTGGGCAGGTCATGGTAGGTAGTCATGTCCCAGGCCCATAGCTTTCTTAACAAAGATCATTCTTTGCTTTATGTGAGCTCAGTGCTTTGTTCTTAGGCATCTAAGATAACATGCCTTTGAAATGTCAGAGTGATTTTCTGTTCCTACACCTTGAAGGCACAGGAGCATGAGATGACAGAGTCCCTCATCATTATCTGGCTCCTTGCATAACATCTCCATGTGCTGTAAATGTTGACTATCTTGTACCCACCGATGTAAAAGAAGTATGTGTCCCTTCATTTTGCTTTTCATCCAGTCCCAGAGATTTCCCTACTTTGCTTTCTCCCACCTCCTAGATCTACCACCAGTCCCTCCTCTTTTTATTCTATGCATAAAGCTTCAAAACTGCCATTCTTGGGAGGCTTTTCTCAATCCACTAAGAGTTTGTTTCCTGGCAATTGTTGTCAGTTTGGCTCAAATAAACTCATAAAAATTCTCTACAGGTTTGGACATTTCTTATGTTGACATTCTTGCTTTTTTTATTTTTTATTATTCCATAATAACAAGAGGGTAGTGATCACTTGCCCCATCCCTAATTCTTCTCTCCACTCCAGAAAGAGGAGGCAGAAAATTCCAGCTTTCACCTTTTTGATAAACTTCAGATAACGAATGTTTTTTCTCCCCTGTAACCCTGGAGACCTTTGAATTTGATGGTTTCTACCAAGTTCAAAGAGCTCCATGCCTCATGGAAACTTCCATTCTTTCATACTTAATAAGGAGATGACAGAAATATTTTAGACACTGAACATTATGTACAATTAAATTATATATTTTTATATAATTTTCACTGACTGGAGATTATAACTTATGATGCTTGTCAACTAATATTCTCTTTCAGTTAGAAAACACTTTAATTGAAGTATTCATATTTTGTACTTTCTGTATTCTTCATCAACATAATAAATAGGTCAATAATGGCAAAACAAGGCTCAATAAAAATGTATTTTATTCTTTTTACTTGATTTTATAAATTTAGCACATCTCTGTTAATTTTCACTTAATGTACATCATTCTGGACCCCACAGAATTTCAAAATTAATGTATGTCAGACAGCATAGTCATTCTCTTTTGAAGCTTAAATTGTATCAATTTTGGCAAGCAAAAGCTTTTCATATGACTCTTTTAATCTCTGAAAACTTCCTTGTTCACTAAAACAAAATGTTTCAGGACCATCTGTACATTTCTGCCACAGAAAAGGAATCAACCATGTCTCCAAAGAGCCTTCTTTAGTGGAACAGAAATTTTACAGTTGAATGACTTTTCTCATGGACTATTTTGGTAGAGAGCTAGAAAAAATTATATATAAATAATACATATTATACAAAATTATAGATATTATTGATGGTAAAATTATATGCATTCATAGTTACACCCACTTAAATTCTTTATTTTAATATATTTCATACATTTAAAACATTTTTTTTCTTGTGAGAGAAAAGATGGCGGCCAAGTAGATGAAAGCTGAGTTTACTTGTTCTTGCCTCCAACTCAGATACTTGGCTGACCTTCTGAAAAATAAACTAAACATTCAACAGAATCTTAGCTGGTATGGTTTGGAGGTCAAGGTCTACAGAAGACACTTCACAGTGGGCGTTAAGGAGATTTTATATGTTGAAAGGGAAATACCCTGTGCTTGGCTCCCGTAGCCAAGGAGAGCCTGGTCAGAGGTCACAGCTTTGTGGCTCCCTCCCCTCCAGGGCAGAGAGCCCCCAGACAGAGTCAGGAGTGACTTGGATACACAAAGTCAGGTGATCCAGGCTACACACACACACACACACACACCCCATCATCATCATCATCATCATCATCACCATCATCATCACACCATAGCTGCAGCAGCAAACGCAACCCGGGAAGTGCCAGAGAGAGAGAGGGGTTCTGTCTGCACCTGGGTCAGGCAGAGGGAGTGGGATGCAACCAGCCACCACCGTGAGAGACTTGTCTTTTTGGAGAGGTGGCACCTACAGAAAGCTGGGCAGTGACTCAGTGCTGCAGTGGTAAAGCCTGGAGAGGCTTTTAAAAAGTGGAGCTTCCCTGCCAGCAAGGGGAAAGGATTGAGGGTCCGGTTTGCTCCCATTGAATACAGCAGGGCAGAGAGATCAAAGAGATGCACATTGAGGGGATTCATTGGCCCCAGCCCAGCGCAGCTGGCAGGGCAGAGGCTGCACAGAGTGGAGAGTTCAGGACAGTGTCTGCTGCAAAGGCAGTGGGCTGGGCACTGGATGGGTGGGAGGTGAGCACCTGAGATGATTTACAGCAATGCAGAGCCCCCTTCCCCTGTGGAGATCAAACCTCTGGGAAGGGAAGGACGGGCCCAGCCCTGCCTCCTGCAGGATCACCAAATTGGCCGTATAGGTTCAAGAACCCCCTGCAGGGTGCATATTTGCAAGAGAAAGACAGAAAGAGAAATGCTTAAAGGGCTCATTTTGAACTTCTCTCAGGGAGACAAAATACTCTGGTTCCTAGGGCCCTATTCCACTGAGGCCAGCAAGACAGGGAAATCAAAAATTGGTGTAGCAAGGGGGAATCAGGGACCCGCTCAGCCTCGGCTCTTAACACAGAGCTGCCCTCAGCACCAAGCAGGAAAGAGCTGGCCCTCCTACACAGATTGCCCCCTCCCTTGAAATGGACAGCTAGTTCATCAGAAACTGTACATTACTGGAAATAAGTTGGGACAGACCAAGACAGCTGGTGCAGGGGGAACACACTCACAATTTTCCCAGAAGGTAGAGAGTGACTCCCAGGGGAGACCCAGGGAACCCACCCTCCCAGCAGAAGATCCTGTGTAGAGTCAGTACTGCTAGAAGTTGGAGGCCTTTTCCAGGGACCTTGAAGTGATAAAAAGCCAGAGGCAGATCCAGAAAGAGAAAACAGGCAAACATCAAATTCTGCTGAGATGAATTACACCTCATTCTTCTTAAGAATTTGCTTTATGTTTTCTTTCTTTTGCATTCTTTCTTTCTTTTTTTTTTGTTTTGCTTTCTTTCTTTTTAAAAAAGTATATTTTATTGATTATGTTCTTACAGTGGTCCAAATTTTTTCCCCTTTGCTCCCCTCTGCCCAGTACCCCACTTCCCTCCAGCAATCCCACCCCCCTTAGTTCATGTCCATGGGTCATGCATATAAGTTCTTTGGCTTCACCCTTTCCTATATTGTTCTTGACTTCCCCCTGTCTATTTTGTGCCAACCGATTATGCTTCTTAGTCCCTGCACTATTTACCCATTTCTCCCCGCCCCCCCCCCGCCCCCCCAGCTGATAAGTCTCCAAATGATCTCTATACCTATAATTCTGTTCCTGTTCTGGTTTGCTTCGTTGGATTTTGTTTTTGTTTTTTAGATTCAGTTGTTGATAGTTGTGAGTTTGTTGTCATTTTAGTGTTCATGATTTTGATCTTTTTTCTTAAGTAAGTCCCTTGGACATTTCATATAATAAGGGCTTGGTGATGATGAACTCCTTTAGCTTTATCTTCTTTGGGAAGCACTTCAACTGCCCTTCCATTCTAAATGATAGCTTTGCTGGGTAGAATAATCTTGGTTTTAGGTCCTTGCTTTTCATCATATTGAATACTTCTTGCCAGTCCCTTCTTGCCTGCAGAGTTTCTATTGAGAAATCAGCTGGTAAGTCTCTGCTTTTCTCCTGCTGCTTTTAAGATTCTCTCTTTATCTTTAACCTTTCGCATTTTAATTATGATGTGTTTTGGTGTTGTCCTCCTTGGGTCTAGTCTGTTTGGGATTCTCTGTGCTTCCTGAACTTGTATGTCTATTTCCTTCACCAAATTTTAGAAGATTTTCTTCATTATTTTTTCAGATAAACTTTCAATTTCTTGCTCTTCCTCTTCTCCTTCTGGTACTCACCCCCCCCCCCCAATGAGTTGGATATTGGCACATTTAAAGTTGTCCAAGATGTTCCTAAGCCTCTCCTCATTTTTTCAATTCTTGTTTCCTCATTCTGTACAGGTTGACACTTTTTTTCTTCCTTAGGTTCCAAATCATTGATTTGAACCCCGGGTTTCTTCCCTTCACCATTGGTTTTGTGTGGATTTTCCTTTGTTTCATTTAGCATAGCCTTCACTTCTTCCCTTATGCGTTTGCTGTACTTAAGCATATCTGTCAAGCCTGTGAGCATCTTTATCACCAGTGTTTTGAACTCTGCATCTGTTAGTTTGGCTATCTCCTCACCTGTTAGGTTGGCTATCTCCTCGTCGCTTAGTTCTCCCACTGGACCCTTGATGTGTTCCCTCTTTTGAGTCATACTTCTCTCTCTCCTCATCTTGACAGGCTCCTCTGCTTGTCTGCCTCTGTGTCTTAGGTAGAGCTGTAGCACCTGTTACATTGTAAGGGGCGGAGCCTTAGATATTCATCAGTATGGGTGACCTGTTTCACCACGTTGTGGCACTGTATGTAGAGAGGATGGACAATGCCAATGAGAGGGAACAATGCTGCTTGCTCAGCACTTGCCCCTTTTCCAGGTACTTCTCCCACTTCTGTATGGGACTGATGCCTCTCTAGCTGTTGCCCTGGCCATTGTTCCCAAAGTGGGTGGGTCTGCAGACATTCTAGGACCACGGGGGCCCTTTAAACAGACTCTGCTGAGAGACTGCCAGTTTCTTCCTCTGCCCCAACCCCCACTGGTTTGCACAGTCAGAAGCAATGAGGCTTTATTTTCACTGATGCTGGAACCATGAGCTATGGGTTCTGGTCTAGTGCAGGGAATACTCCCCAGGTGTCCCTTCCAACTTTTTAAAATGCATGACTGCGCTTTCTGCCAGCCTGCTGCTGCCGACTGCCACTGCTGCCACCACCACACCGTGTCCTCTCTACCCATACTTCGCTCCTCTTGTCTGTCTGGATGAGTAGTTCCCCTTTATATCTTTGCCTGTTGGACTTCCATGCAGCTTGATTTTCTGGAACTTCTGGTTGTCTCTAGTTTTGAGGTAGTTATATTCCTTCTTAGTTGTGGAGAGAGACACTGGGTGTCTTTCTAGGCCTGCATCTTGGCCAGAAGTCTCGCATAGCCTTTTAAGACTTCTTCTTTTACTGCAATTGTATTCCAACTAATTCACTATTTCTGGTATTTTATTCTTATTCTTTACATTTAGATTTTTATAGTATATTTTATTTTATTTTTATTTCAAATTTCACATGGTACCTTTCCCTTGCCTTACTCTAGTTTGCTTTCTTTCTGCCCTTGATACAGGAAAAGTCAGTGTTGGTGCTGCCTGTCATCTCCCAGACCCAATAAGCAGAGACAGGAATTGAATCTTTGTGGGCGCTTTATTCAGATGGTTGGTGATCTGAGAAGATGGCAGGTTGTACCCTAACAGACTATCTTAAATTCCATCATAAATGGACCCTTTTTATAAGGAGAAGAAAAGTATAGGTAAGAGGTTTGGAATTCGGACAAAAAGTTAATCAGATAAAAGTGGCAGCTTTTCTTCATCTGTTCCCTGGGCGGTGGTCCATGTGCCCTGGGCTGTGGTCATCTCGCCCTGGAGCACAATGGCTCAGATACCACCTTGATTGCTTGCAGTCCTCCTGAGGCACAAAGGTGGAACTGCTTATGGTTACCTGGAGTCAAGGTGGGTCACACCTCTAGTTCCTGAAACAATAGCTTTTCACATACATTGATTACTAAGCTTATTACCTGTTATCCAAACCTAAAATTTTCCAACATTTGAGTTCCTCATCATCCTTTATCTTCATTGTAAATCTTATTCCCCCCCATTATGCCTTGTTTGCATTCCTTACTCTTACTGTTTCTCCTCCCTCTAGCCTCTCAAAATTATTCTTTCCTCTACTCAGCTCACATTCTTTTTCCCCTTCATATAATATTCTTATTTTTTTCCACCTTTATAAATTGTGGATTGTTTGGCTTGGATATTACAATTATTGCTATTCTTCTTCAACTGTATTCCTATTTGTTCATTTTTTAAAATTTCAAATCTCATAGGTTACTCTCTCTAACTCCATTTTGCCTTCCTCCTGCCCTTGCTTATTTGAGTTTAGAATTTTATTTTTTCCCTTTCTTTGCCTGTATTCTATTCCTTACTCTTACTATATCTCTCCCATTTACCCACTCAAAATTATTTTTTCTTTACTGTAGACATCCCATATTCTATTTTCTCCTTCATATAATATTTTTATTCTCTTTCTACCTTTAGTAATCTTTGCTCAGCTCTTGTTGTTATTGACCCCTTGTAGTTTTTCTGCAATTTTATTCCCTTGGGTTTGCTTCTATTTTTTCTTTTAAAAATTATTTTATTTTATTTTTTTCATATTACCTTTTAGTCTCCTTATAACCCTGTGAGAAACACTCACAATGAAACAATGGGACACAGGCCTTCAGCAGCAAAGTGAGGCATTTGTTTATTAACAGGTCTGCAGAGCCAGGCACAGCCAGTCAAAGGCATGCATGCTCCAAGTAGACAAAGTAAACTGGTTTTATACTAACATGATTAGCTTCCCTTCTCCCCTGTTTCTGTATTACTGGTTAATACAGGTTCACAATAAAATGCGATTAACTACTTAACTAAAGGTGTGATTATCTAAGGGTAATCTAATTATAGGTCTATTTCCAATGTATTTGAAAAGTTATCTAGCTACATCTTCCCATTTCTCTGTGTTTGGTGATGACAATCTTCCTCCTTTTGATCCCAGAGACATGTGTGAGGAGCTGCAGAATGTCATGTCCTGGCTCCTTTTCCATGATTCATCTGTTAATTATCTCCTACTGGTTTGAGAATCACTGGTTTCTTTGTCCCTTACAACCCCTCCCCTCAGCAATCACCACACTGTTTTTTAAAAATTTTATTTTAATCCACATATTATACTCTTCCCTTTTCTTACTTCATTTTGCAATCAACCTTCCCATTTTTTACATACATTTAAAATTTTATTTTATCCCTCTCTTCACCTTGTTTTGTGAGAAACGCTCACAATAAAAACCAGGACAGAGGACACTTCCGGCCAAGATGGAGGCCTAGATTGACACACTCTGTCTCCCTCCACAGCTAAGAAGGAATGCAACTACCACAAAATCAGAAATAACCAGAAGTTCCAGGAAATAAATAGAAGTCCAACATATGAAGTTATAAAGAAGTGATGTTTGTCTGGATGGGTGGCAGGGGTGAAGCCGGGGCAGAGAGGTCAAGTTGTGCTGATGGCAGCAGCAGCGGTGACAGCAGTAGGACAATGGTTAGCACAGACACCCGCATTTAAGGGAAGGTGAGAAGTGCCTGGGGAGCACCCTCAGCTGCAGACAAACCCATTAGCTTGTGATTCCAAAGCCGGGGAAGACAGACCACCATTACCTTGGACTGTGAGGCCAAGAGGGGGAGGGGATGGAGAAGGAGGCTCCTGGTCTCTCAGCGGAGAGTGAATGGCAGGAATCCATCTTGGATCCCCACCCCCATAGAAAACGCCACAGCCCGATTGTGACAAGGGCACAGGGCTCTGCCTCCTATAGTGTAGGAGGTGTGGCAGCCCCACCCAGGAAGCAAAGGTAAACACAAAACTGTCAGTATGGCACAGATCATGATAGAGATCCCAATCACACAGGTGCCCAGACAGCAAATATCTAATCTAACAAAGCAGCAGATAGGAAATCTTTCTGAGGCACAGTTCAGAGCTTTGGTTATAAAAATGCTTATAGACATAACAGTATATCTTAAACAATATGGGGAAGGAATGAAGGCTAGTCCTGCTGAAATGAAAATACATATGAAACTGGTGGTGAGGGAAAGAAAACCAGGGATCAAACCAACAAATTGGAACATAGGGAAGGAACAAGCAGTCAGAAAGAGGAAACAAAAAGTGAGGAAAATGAGGAGAGACTCAGAAACCTATGGGACAGCTATAAGCGGGCCAACATCCAAATCATAGGGTTGCCAGAAGGTGAAGAAGAAAAACTAGAAATTGAAAAATTATGTGAAAATATAATGAAGCAGAACTTCCCTAAGTTGGGGAAGGAAATAGACTTACAGGTCCAGGAAGCACAGAGAGTTCCACAAAAACTGGACCCAGGGAGAACCACACCAAGACACATTATAACCAAAATGTCAGAAATTAAGGATAAAGAGAGAATCCTAAAAGTAGCAAGAGAGAAGAAAATTATGTACAAAGGGGTTCCAATAAGACTATCAGATGATTTCTCAAAAGAAACTCTGCAGGCAAGAAGGGACTGGCAAGAAATATTCAAAGGAATGAAAAGCAAAAACCTACAGTCATGATTACTCTATCCAGTGAAGCTGTCATTCAGAATAGAAGGGCAGAGAAAGTGCTTCCAGGACAAAGTAAAACTGAAGGTGTTCATCAGATCCAAACCACTGTTATATGAAATGTTAAAGAGACTTGTTTAGAAGAAAGAGGATCAAAACTATGAACAGTAAAATGAAAACTGTATCACAACAACCAACAACAGAAGCTGGGGAATTGAAACAAAGGCAAACTAAGTAGGCAACAAGAGTGGGAAAAGAATAACAGATATGGGGAACATTATGGGGGGAGGTCAGCCGGGAGGTGGAAGGGGGAAAGGGAGGGAGATGGTACAGGAATTAAGAAGCATACTAGGAGGAAGTGAAGTAGATAGGAAGATGTTGAGAAGAACTATGTGCAGAAGCAATGGGCAAGGACTAAGGGGGGGGACAACTGGAGGGAGGGGGGTTACTGGGTGGAGGGGAAGAAAGGGAAAATATATTGGGACAACTGTAACAGCATTATCAAGAAAGAACATGTATTTGTTTTTAATCAAAAAACCAAAAAACCAGGACACAGGCTTGAGCAGCAAAGTGAGGCATTTATTCCTGAGTCTGCAGAGTTGGGTGCACCACCAGCCAGAAGAATGGGCACACAAAGTAGACAAAAAAAAAAACTGGTTTTATACTAATGCAATTAGCTCCCCCTCCCTAATGTGATTATCTTCCCCTCCCCTCACCTTCTCCCCCATTTCCCCATTACTGGTTAATACAGGTTCACAATCTAACACGATTAACTACTTAACTCAGGGTGTGATTAAGTAAGGGTAATCTAATTATAGGTCTATCTCCAACTTATTTGCAAAGTTATCTACCTACATCTTCTTATTTCTGTGTGTTTGGTGATGACAATCTTCTTTTGATCCCAGAGATATGTGTGAGGAGCTACGGAATGTCATTTCCTCTCCCCTTTTCCATGATTCATCTGTTAATTATCTTCTACTGGGTTGAGAGTCACTGGCTTACTTCTTTATCCCCAACAGTTTTTGTTCCCTACACTTATTAGTTCTCCTCATTTTTCCCACTCAAAATAATTTTCCTCTCCTTTAGTCATCTCATATTCCCTTTTTCCTATCTTATAATATTCTTAATCTCTCTCCACCTTTATTAATCTTTGTTCAAATGCTGTTGATATTGCTGATGTGATGGGGTGTATTTTTGCTGGTGTGGGTTTGGTTTTCTGGATAGTTATTGCTTTGTTAACCAGCATCTGTACAACAGCATACAAGATGTGGTGGGGGTTGTGACTCTGAGTCAGCCAGCTGGAGGAGAGAACCCATCAATGAATGAATCACTAATAATCAAAGGTGAACAAGACAGCCCACAGAAACTGAATAAAGTGCAACCCTAGAGCATCCAGATCAGATCAAAAAGACTGTACCACTGAGTCCTGCAGAACTCCTACCAGAGGAGGCCACCCCATGAAGACAGGCAGGCAAAGCAGAGCAACCTGAGATGTAGAAACAAACAAAAAGAGTCACCAAAAATAAAGAGACAAAGAAACAACCCCAAATCAAACAGAAAGAAGGAATACCCAGAAGAAGAGCTAAATGAATTTGAGGAAAGCAATCTATCAGACATAGAATTCAAGATAATGGTTATAAGGGTGCTCAAGGAACTCCAGCTTTTTATCAGCTCAAGGTCCAGGGTGGGGTCCTCCAAATCTGGCAGCCTCTATAGGGGCTTCTATTGTGATTAGGAGGGTGGGACCCCTGGGTCTCCCCTGGGAGGCATTTTTTAATCTTCTGGGAAAATCATAGATGTGTTCCCCCCTGCCCCTGCACCACCCATCTTACTCTGTCCCCGCCTATTTCCAATAGTATATAATTTTTGATGAACTAGCTGTCTGTTTCAAGGGAGGGGCCAATCTGTGTAAGAGGGTCAGCTCTTTCCTGCTTGGTGCTGATGGCAGCTCTGTGTGAGAGCTAAGGCTTGGCGGGACCCTGATTTCCTCTGTTGAACTGATTTATGATCTTCCTGCTTTGCTGGCCTCAGTGGATTAAGGCTCTAGGAACCAGCATATTTTGTCTCCCTGAGAGAGGTACAAAATAAGCCCTTTTGTCATTTTTCTTCTCATCTTTCTTCTGCAGATATGCACCCTGCCTGGGGTTCTTGAGCCTGTTCTGCCTGTTCTGCAGAGCTTCCCCACTGGATGCAGTGCTTGCAATCCTGCAGAAGGTGGGGGCTGGGTAGGTCCTTCCCTTCCCAGAGGTATGAACTACACAGGGAGGGGGTTCTGCCTGGCTGTAAATAACCTCAGGTGCTCAACTCTTGCCTGTCCAGTTCCCAGACCACTGCCCTCACAGCAAACACAGTTCCAAACTCTTGGCTTTGCACAGAAATTGGCCTATTAGCTGCACTGGACTGGGGCCAAGAAATACCCTTGCTGTGCAGCTTTCTGATCTTTCTGCTCAGCTATATTCAGTGTGAGCAAACCATGCTTTTAACTTGTTCCTTTGCAGTCAGGGCAGCTGTGAACAGGGTCCCTGCCCAGCACGCTTCAGCTCCCCTTTTAAAAAGTCTTTCTGGGTACTTCCACTGCACTACTGAGTCACTGTCTAGTTTTACACACACACACACACACACACACACACACACACACACACACACACACACACATCTCTCCAAAAAGCAAAAAGTCTCTCACAGTCATGGCTGGCCTCAGCCTGTCTCCAACCAACCTAGGAGAAGACAGAATCCTTCTCTCTCTCTGGCACTCCCCTGGTTGGCATTTGGCAAGATAACTATGGACACGCTGCTCACTGTGTGTGTTTAGCCTGGATATCCCCAAGTTCCTATATCCTTCCAAGTCACTCCTTGCCCAGGTCTGGGGGCTCTCTGCCCTGGGAGGGGAGGGAGCCTAAAGCTATGATTTCTGATTAATCTCTTTGTGGCTGCAGGCACCATGCACTTGGGATTTCCCCTTCAACCTATTAAATCTCCTTACCACCCATTGTGAAGCGTCTTCTGTACTCCTTGGCTTCCAAACTTCATATCAGCTAAGATTCTACTTATTGTTCAGGTTATTTGTCAGAAGATCAGCTGAGCATCTGACTGGGGGCAAGAGCAAGTGAACTCAGCTTCTACCTACTTGGTTGCCATCTTCTCACCCCCCCCATATTTTTCTCTTATACTAAAAATATTTATTCCAAAACTTATAAAGATAATTTTTTGTTTTCCAAACAATACAAGAAAATAGTTTCAAATAATAATACAACACAAAGAATATAATTAGTGAATAAAATTCAAAAATTTTTCTCAAGTTCTTTTGTTTTTAGAATGTATTTCACAAAAGATGTTCAATCAAATTATTTTGTTCCTGAGTCATCTATAATCACCCAACTTATGTGGCTCTATAATTATCCACCTGGTAGAAAGTTTAATTCAATTATTTCCATTCCTTTTCAATATGAGGGCATTGGCATTGCAACAGCTTACAGTTCTGTTTCTTAGGAGGTGGGGGCTTTTGCATACTAGACTACTAGTCTTTTCTTGCTGGAGATTGTCAGCTATTGGCTGAGAGACAGGAGTCCAGTCTACCAGTCCATTAGGACATGTATACAAGGGTTATGTTCACCACCATTCATTCTTTCTACGATTGCTTAATATAGTTATAAATTCAATATTTGAATTATATGTGCATGATTTCTGTTTCAACAAACCAAATCTGATAACTATTTAAAACTTTTCTAGTAATTTTAGAACCCAGTCTTTTTATGTATTCAATATTATTTTGTAAATTCTACTAAAGTCCTTTCCATTCATAGACATTTAAAATCACCCCACTCTTTCCTGAACTATTAGTTTCTTTATTTTACAAAATATAACATTTCCCTACTAAGTTAATATATCATGTCATGTTAAGTTTTGTAGTAGGCATATCTAAATGATTCTCCAATCAGTATTATCCTTACTCCATGCTAGTTAATTAAAAACTTGTCCTGTAGGGGTACGAAGGAGGTGCCATGTTGTACTGAATTTCACATGTTAGAAACAAGGACATAGTGACTCCCAAACCAGTAAAAAGTCATTAGTAACAAAGGGCAGATGTAATTAAAGGGTCTTAAGGGCAAATGTAATTAGAGGGTCTCTGAGAAAGGAGCTGACAGCACTGGAATATCTACAAACCACAGAAGGGGCATTTAGATAACCGTGTTAGATTGTAACTCCGGAGTAACCAGTAATGGAGAAACGGGGAAGAAGGAGAAGGGAGGGGGAGCTAATTTCGTTAGGGCGGGGAAGCTAATCGCTCTCACTTTAGGGCAATGAAGATAATCACTTTAGGGTGGCAATTTTAGGGTGGGGAAGCAAAGACTATAAAACCAGTTTCCTTTGTCTACTTGGCGCGCACATTCTCCTGGCTGTGAGGGTGCGCCCGGCTCTGCAGACTCATGAATAAAGGCCTCGCTTCACTGCTCAAGTCCTGTGTCCCAGTTTTTATTGTGAGCGTTTCTCACACACATAATTAGAAAAGAACAATATATAAAAATTCAGCTCTTGAAGTTTTGCCTCAAGTCCTCCTTTGACTCATGGGTCAGATTTTACCTTTTATATTATCTGTGTCCTTATTTTAATTATACACAAACCTAGTGCAGAAGTCCAATTTCTCCAGATGCATTTGGATTAATTTAAATATCTACTAACTTCGTGGTATACAAGTATAAAATTCCTAAAGTGAATGCTATAACATATAGTCAAAGGATATTAAAAAATTAAATACAAAATTAATACAGTAACTATAGAACTATCCCCAGAAATCTCACATGAAAACTTTTCTATAGATTAATTTTCAGATTATTCTGAATTCTGCTAGAATCTTTTCTGATCTAAATCTCCCTCAGTAGAGAATGTAAGTTAAATAGTGAAGTAACGTTTTTTTCTTAAACGAGTAAGCATTCTACACCCTTCCAATATTTTTCTTTCAATGAGCAGAAGATAAAGTGCCTTGTGATGTTCAGATAGAAAAAATGTGGTTCTGGTGCCCAGCAGGTGACATTTTAGTCAAAAGTTAGCAAACTTCAGAAAGGCTATGTGAAAGGAGTATTTCAACATATGTTTAAAATGTGATATTCATCAGCAAAATATTTAGCACTTATATAAGGTTGTAATAGTTGCTATTCCTTACAGGAGGAATAGTGAGTGTCTACAAAAGGATTATGATATTTTCTAGGAGAATAAAACATTAATAATTTCTTGATTGGCTGAGACTTTGAACATTTAAACTATGTGATGTGGAGCTTTGTTGAATATGGAGGGCTGATTTTCTCTTCAGGCCTTTGAGTTATATTTTGTCTCATTTACAAACTTAACGCCTTCAAGCACTTTAATCTTTCATCTATTTAATATATCTTATTTCCTTTTTAAGTATTTTAGTTTCCTATATTAACAAATATAATCCTCCCAAGTACTTAAATTACTCCAATAAAGTTAATATACTTACAAATACTATAGCAAACTTTATAAATGTAGTGAACTGTAAAATTTCTTAAATGTCCCAACATTGTCTATAAACATGATAAGTGATCAACTAAAAGTTACAAATCCAAGAGACGAAGACTATTTCTTGTCCCTAATATGCATTTTCCCTTTCTTCCATAATAATATAGTCCTTGGTTTTTGTTTGGGTACATCATCTCCTACAAAACAGACATTCTCCAACCTTTCTTGTACCTAGGTGCAGCCACGTGACCAAGTTCTTTCTGCAAGTATTGTTGTGGGCTAAATTGTGTGCCACCCCCAAATTCATATGTCAAAGTTCAAACTCCTAGTTCCTCAGAATACTGTTCCCATCCATCCAGATTGATTCCTTGATTTGATCATTTTTCTCTTAAAATCTTTAAATGCTTTTTTATTTTTTTCCTGGTGAACTTCAAAGATCTTTGCATTGATGCAATCCTGAAATGAATGTTTTTATAAACTTCTACCTCTTAAGACCATGCTGCTCTTATAGGTATTGAAATGGTAGCGAATTGAATTTTGGATTTCTCTCAATGGATTTGGATTTCTGACTGATGAGTCCCAGTTTTCAAGGTCATTCTGCTGACAGGACACACCTGGGTTTGAACCCAGCTTTGTTACTTGGTAGTTGTGGATACTTACTAGACAAGTTCGGCATCCATTCTGAGCCCGTATTCTCATATAAAAATGCAAAGAACACTAATACATTTTTTGAGAAAATTAAATATGATTTGATATATATGTGTATCGTCGTCGTCGTCGGCAGCCGTCCGTCTCGAGAGACGATGGTGTAGCTTCTTAAGAGTCTATCTGCACCGCCGAGAATGGCTGTGCAGTCCGACTCGGGAGTGACACGGTATCTGTCTCCTCCCGTGTTGAATCGACATCTTGCGATGACGCTGGAGTGTCCTCTCCAGTGAAGCTGAAGCTACAGAGCCTGGGCAGGGTGATATGGAGGGTCTGCTGTTGCCCATGCAGCAGACCCCCCCTCTCTTCGCAGCTGAAGGGTCCAAGGGAAAGACGGAGTCAATACAGCTTGGTTTCAGGTGCGCCGCAGGAGTTGCCGGTGTTGACTACAACGTCAAACCGCCTTAGGGACTCCGGCTCCGGATTTTCTGTCGGGGTTTACTCCCTTAGCCTTTCCCCTGAAGAGGTATGCCGCAAGGCAGCGGAGGTTTTTTGGAGTCAGAGTTTTCCTTCTCTGATGTGCCCTGACTGGAAGATCGAACCAGCGACACTTAGCTCGCAGGCCGACGCTCAATCCACTGAGCCAAACCAGCCAAGGGCCATATATGTGTATATATATATGTATATATATATATAGATATATATATATAATATAGTCCTTATCACTGTGCCTAGAACATAGCACTTAAGAAATAACAGCTATAAAAACACATTATTGGAGCCCTGGTTGCTGTGGCTCAGTGCATTGAGCATCAGCCTTCGAACCAAGTGTCTCTGGTTTGATTCCCAGTCAGGGCACATAACTAGGTTGCATGCCAGGTCTCCAGTTGGGGGTGCATGAGAGGCAACCACACATTGATGTTTCTCTCCCTCTCTTTCTCCTTTCCCCTCTCTCTAAAAAATGATAAATAAAATAAAAAATAAAATAATCTTGTTAAAAAACATATTATCGTTAATATTATATGAAAATAAATGAATTAACAAATAGTGCAAAAAATGAGTGTACATTTCACTCTTCCCCTGTCTTGGGCTCCTGATGCCCAGGCCCTGAGAAGTTTTTGCCATTCTTGGAGAAACTATAGCATGAGACTTTTTCTCATGTGAGAATGCCAAAGTCTCTCTGAGAAGTAACATTTCTTCGTGTGTCCGTATTTTGGGGGAGCTGAAATTTGGTCGGAGGGAAAAGAGAGAAATTTGGTTGGAGGGCAAGCATGAAAGTCCTCTGAGCTGGGAGGGGACTGGTTGCTGGGAGTTGGCAGAGGACAGTGGAGCATTAAATACAGAGGCAGCAAAGACTTGAGTAATATGTTTCCTATTCTTAGTTCGGCCAAGGGTCTGGTCTCTCTAATTGCTGTTTTCTGTCACCTATTTTGTTACCTTAGTCAAATACTGTCTCCTTCAAATCCAGAGCATTTCTTCCTCCCCTGTTGGCCTGGAAACAACTCCCAAGAGGGTTTTATTGATTTCTGTGCCTTCTTTCAACCTGTCTTTAAAAGAAAAAAAAAAAAATCGAGTGAAAATCCTGCCTTTTAAGGAGTCTTCCTTGAAAAATGTGAATATTTACAAATAAGCATGTTTACTCACTTTCAGTTTAGTAATGAAACAAACTCATTTTTTGGGGGGTTTGTGTATTGTTTTATCTACCTCTAATCCAATTTAAGATGCTCCCTCTTTTTTTGTGGCATCTAGTATACTTGACTGAATGTGTTCTTTTAGTATATTTATATTCATGTTAAAATTAATTTGTGACATCTTCCCTACCTCTGACTAATAGCTTCATATGGAAACTTAATGCATTAACCCTGACTTATACATTACCCTGACATATGGAAAGAAATCCCACATCTAAAGGAATTAACACCGAAAGTAATATTTCATGTAGTAAAATTCTGATACAATTAAGTCTAATTTAAGACCCAACATATAACCTGAGCTTAGGAAAGCCTTTGAATACTTATATTTCACACCTGGAAGCATCTCGGTGATCACTGGAGCCTTAGATTATTAGGGGATAATTACTTTAATCAGGAATGAAAATTGATTATATAGCCAAAGCTACTTCCCAGTTCCAAAAGGAAACGGAAATTTCTCCAAAATACGATTGACTGATGAAAAACCAATGTGCACACATTGCCATCTGCATTATTAGTATTATTAGGTACAACTGTGTGCAAAAGTTCTGGGTGCAGTAGTGGACCAGGGGCAGTGTATTTCTCACTTTTGGGAACATGCCCAACTTGTTCTTAGCTCTTCTGTAGTCAGGGAGTGCAGGGGAAGAAGTGCTCCTTTCGTGCTCCAACCCCCAAGATGCATCCACGCCCCACCTCTGTTCAGGAGAGACGACTGTGCCCAAGACTGGCTGTCTGCAGGTGATGAGTCAGTGTGGGTCCCTTACTCTCTCTCTGAGTCTTGATACCCGAGATGTAAAGTTCTCTCCTCTCTTTGATGTCTCCTACTCCATCCATCCTGGGCTTTTTTCTCCCCTTCAGGTGAGTAACACCACTTTATCTCCTCTTTCCCAGCCCCTTTGTCTTCCAGACTGAGAGAGAGGGAGGCAGGCTCTCCAGGCTAGCATGCTAATTTCAGTCTCACTCTTAGTGCAGCTGTTCTTTGAATCCTGGTTTCTGTTTAGGATTGGTCTAAGAGATGATACCCTGGGGTTGTGAGGGAAATACACACAAAAAGCAAATGTTACTTGAAATACACCTCTGCCAAAAGATTTTTATAAATTAGGTAATTTTATAACTGAAAAAGGTAACAAAGTTTTAGTCCATTTCTTCCACTTATTGATGGAGAAATTGAAGCAGAGAGATGTTAAAGGACTTGCTCAGAGTCACCTAGTTGGTGGCAGAGGCCATATTATCGTCCATATTTCCATACTTTCAGGCCAGTATTATTTCCACAACAGTGTACTGTCTCTTATGTAAGAAATTGATTACTATATTAAAAGTTCCTAAGCAGCCATAGATAATTTACACTGGCCTTTAGGATATTAATGGAAATGGTACCATTTTGAGTATTTGAGTTCTTCTTGTATCATCAGAAGAGAAATACCAAAATTAAGCCCTATGTTTCTCAACGATTTCAGAAAGAACTATTTCTTGGTCATTCCAGATAGTTGGTTATTTGTCACCAAACTGAAGAAGTGATTTAGCAGAGATGCTCCCTCTATGTCAATGTGTAATAAAGTAATAAATCATTAAACAATCAAGTTATGTCACTCCTAGCTGAAAAATTGCTACCAGAACTCAATTTTCCGAAGCAGACTGGCAAGAAATGCCAAGATACTTATCCTTAGCACATAATGAAAGCTAGTTCATTTCCCACAGCTTCTTGGTTCTTATTATTTCTTTCTTGTCTAGGAGGCCATATACCTCTTTTAATTAACTTAAATCTTCCCATATCACATCGTGTATAAACCTCAGGGATTCTGGAAGAAAGTCAAAATAGGATTCAAATAGCCAGGCTTCCAACAGGCCTTTATCTCCTTTGCTCTTGAAAAAGGATTCTGTGAGTTAGTGTGCTGTGTGCACCACTAGAGGGCACTTTGACACTTGCTTTTGAATCTACAGTTTTGGGACCTCCCCATGTTACAATCATCTGAATCTGTTGTGTCCACACAGTAGTAAAATTTTGTGGTAGCATTAATTAAATTCTCTCCCTGCATAATAGTGGCTCTCTGCAATCCTTAACAGATACTGGTTAATAATGGGGTTAGTTACAATGGATTCTAGTTAATTAACAAGAAATTGATGAAGTCTAAATGCAAATATCAGAAAAGGACTCAGAGAGCTATGTTTTGGTTGTCTTCCTTAGTAGGGAAGCACTCAGAATAATAGTGTGATTTACTAGGCAAATGCGGCAGACATATATGGTAAACCCCATCCATACAGGTATGTGTCTCACAGTCAACAGGTAAATAAATTCAGATTCTACTGAGGAGGAAGAGCAGAAAAACACTGGGAAATTATATATATGTATATTCACTGGAAGCAAAAGGATCAAAAGAACTTGGGTGAAATAGGTATACTGAACACTGTAAGGAAAAAAGAAAGGCAATGCATTTTAAAATGTTTAAGATCAGCAAAGTTCTTCTACTCACCTCACCCCAATAGTCTAGAGGTCATTGGATTGAAAACATCTGAGACCAGGACTAAGCTAGTATCAGAAGTAGAAGTGGGGAATAATTTATTCCTTTGAACAGAAATACCTACTATTTGAAAGGACAGTGGGTGGAGAGTTGTCACCATACACTTACTTATAAATTTGAACAAATTCTCAACACAACAAAAAACAAAGAAATGGAAGTTGAAAATTATGGAGAATGACACTAAGCACCATAAACTCTGCAAAAACAGTATTCGCCTCTTCATGGTGGCCCAGTGACCTTGACTGACCCAGCCTCATCATTTTGACTGCCTGTCTTAGTCCATTCTCTCCATCCCTTCCCACTTCCAGAAAGCAAACCTCTTTGGTTCCAGGAATAATCTATTCACTAAGAGCATTCTCCTTGACAAAAATTCCATGTGTCATCAGTGACTGGGCATTATGGCTCTTTTTCAAGTTACCTCCTCTCAATTCATCATGATCTCTATCCCCATTCCCATGAGCTGCTTCAGTGATGGTTGTCTGCCCATCTCCAAACCTGTCTGTACTGGCCTTTCGGTGAGAATTTTGGAAGTCAGGGCCTTTTGTGTTTTGTATTCTCGCATAAGTCTTGAACAGGGTTCTCTACATAAAGATCATATTTTAGAGTTGAAGTAGAAATAACTGTCAACTAGTTTACCCTCAATTAGAGAGTTTATGTTGAATGCCCAATATTGGACCCTATAAACTTTTAAAATTTCCTCTGTGAGATGCTTAAAATAAAACTACTAAAAACATTAGAGGTTTTTGCCTGAACATAAGTTTTCATTTCTTTGTGACAAATGTCTGGGAGTGAAATTGTTGTGTTATATGATAGTTGAATGTTTAGTTTTTAAGATGCTGCTAAATTGCATTCTAGACTAATTGAACCATTTTATATTCCCACCAGCAATGTGTGAGCGATCTAGTTTCTCCACATCCTCAGCAGAATTTCATGTGGTTGCTATCTTTATTTTAGTTATTCTGATGGGTGTACTGTGACCACCCTGTGGTTTTAGTTTGCCTTTTTCTAATGGCTAATGATGCTGAACATACTCTCATGTGTTTATTTTCCATCTGTATATGTTCTTTAGTAAAATGTCTGTCCATGTCTTTTTTTTACTCCTTAGGTACATTTTTTTAAAAAGCATTGTAGTGTTCTTTCTATATTTTAAGTATAAATCCTTTGTCAAATACATGGTTTGCAAATATTCTCTCAATCTTTATCTTCTTTTTATTCTCTTATTGGATCTTTCACTGAGCAAAACTTTTTAATTTTGATAAAGTCTAATTTATCAATTTTTCCTTTTTTGAATCAAGCTTTTGTTTTAAAGTCTAAAATTACTCTGTCTAGTCTTAGAGTCTGAAGACTTTCTCTGATGTTTTTATTTAAAAGTTTTATATTTTTATATTTTAAGTCCATGATCCATTTTGAGTTAATATTTGTATAAGGCGTAAGACTTACATCAAGAGTCAGTTTGTTTGCCTCTGGATATCTAATTGCTCCAGTCCTATCTGTTGGAAAACTTTCTTAAAGTAAATTGCTATTGCATCTTTATCAATAATTGCTTGGGCATATTTGTGTGAATCTGTTTCTGTTTTTTTAAATTCTGTGTCATTGATCTATATGTCTATCTGTTTTTAAAGGTTTTATTTATTATTTCTTAGAGAGAAGGAAAGGAAGGAAGTGAGGGAGAGAAGCATTGATGTGAGAGCAAAGCATTGATTGGTTGCCTCTCGCATGTACCCCAACCAAGGACTAAACCTGCAACCCAGGCATGTGCTCTTACTGGGAATTTAACTGACAACCCTTTGCCTCTTGTAATGAAGCCCACACCATTCAAGGCTATATGTCTATCTTTCACCAATACCACACAGTCTTCTTTTTAAAAAAAAAGGTAGACCAGCCCTGGCCAGGTGGCATAGTTGGTTAAAGCATCATCCCATGCACCAAAAGGTTGTACATTTTATTCAAACCAGGGCTTGTACCTGGGTTGCGAGTTTGATCCCCAGTCAAGTGTGTGTGGGAGACAGCTGATTAATGATTCTCTTTCTCCCCCTTCTTCTATCAAAAAACCAATAAACATATCCTCAAGTGAGAGTTTTAAAACATTATAGACAGTAATTTAGAAAGTTTTTTTCATATTTCTATAATTTTTTTTACCTAGATAATGTCATCTACAAATAGGAGTAATTTTATTTCTCCTTTCCAAATGCTATACCTTTTATTTCCTTTTCTTGTCTTATTGCACTGGCTAGAATGTCGACTACTATAATGAATAAAAGCAATGATAGCAGAAATACTTTTATTGTTCCCAATGTTAAGGTGAAAACAGTCTTTCACCAGTAAGCATAATGTTAATTGTAGGTTTTTATAGACTAAAAACAAAACAAAACAAACAAAAAAACAACTAGGGAGCATCTTCTGTATTTTTATTTTTCAGAAGTACTTTTATCATGACTGAGTATTGAATTTTGTTAACAGTTTTTTTCTGCATTGATTAACATATCAGGAGGTTTTTAAAAATCCATCAGTCCACCGATATGAGGAGATTGATCTTTGAATATTGAATCAGTTTGCATCTTTGGAATAAACCCCGTTTGTCCATGGTGTATAATTCTTTTTATATTTATATTTTGTTAAGTGTTTTTCATCCATATTCATAAGGAATATTGGTCTGAAATTTTTTGTTTTAATGTCTTTGTTTTTGTCATCAAGGTAATACTTGTTTCATAAAGTGAACTGGGATGCGATACCTCTTCTTCCAGTGTCTGGAAAAGATTGTGTAGAATTGACATTAATCCTTCTTTAAATGTTTGGTAGCATTCTCCAGTAAAACTATTAGGGCCTGGAGATTTCTTTTTTTGGAACTTAGTGGGAGATGGGGAGGTGAGGGGGTGGAGGAATTGAGCAAAAAGGAAAAAAACCTCATGGATATGGACAACAATGTGGTGATTGATAGGGAGAGGGAGATATAAGGGGACTAGATGGTAGTGGAAAAATTACAAGAAAGATTAAATAATAAATAAATAATTGAAAAGAAATAGAATAAAAAGAATTCAACACTTGAAAGCAAGTTGGATTTCTGCAACTTCTGGAAAACCAGCTTGTACTAAAAAAACAATTATAATAAAGCAGTCCGCCATATCCATGGGGCAAAAATTAAAAATTCAATTTACTGGATACTTACATAGCTATTCAAATTACCCCTGAGGCCACCCTCCCCCTTTCTCTCCTCCTCCACATCTTTAGCCTATTTTTCTCTTTATTATTCAAAGTGAATAATTTTTATTGTTCTATCTCACAGTTCTCTCCTATGTACCCTCCATTTTGCTTTTGAGCCCACCCATTGAGTTTTTCATATTGGTTATTGTGTATTGTTTCTTTTCTTTCTTTCTTTTTTGCTCAGACTTTATTTCTTAGCTGATAGTTTCTATTTTTTCATTTGTTTTAATCATATTTTGGTTGCTTATTAAAGTGTTTTTATCATGGCCACTTTATCTTGGTGTTGCCATCCATGGATGTCTTTTTCTTTCAGTTTGAGATCTTTCTGATTTTTGGTATAATGAGTGACTTACTATCAAAACTTGAACATCTGGATTTTATTTAAAACTTCTGTTTTAGCTGTTTTTCTTTCTGACACTGCTCTGACAGGGAAAGGTGGGATATCACATTGTTATTGCCAGATTGGCGGGTGGGGGGGGAGTCCAAGTTCCCCACTCATCTTCTGTTGACTGTCATGATAGAGAGGAACTCCTCATTACTGCTGGGTGGGGGTCAGCTCCCCATTAAGCCTCTACTGATACTTGGATGAGAGGGGCAGCAATTAAAAAAAAACATATATATATTATTGCTCCCTGTTTGGCCTCTGTTGACATAATTGGTCAGTGAGGATGTGGTGGATTCATTACCACTGGATGGTGGAAAAATCCTGACGCTCCACTAAACCTCCTCTGACACCGCTCCGTTGCGAAGGAGGAGACACATCGTCACCTCTTGGCAGGGTGTAGAAGTATCACCATATGATCTCTATTAACACAGTGAACAGAGAGGAGGATTCGCTATTACTTGGTGGGGATGGAAGTCTTGACCCCATTCTTGCTCTTTTCTGACACTATCCCTTTGGGGGACATGATGGGGTGCTTCATTAAAGCCTGGTGAGAGTAGAAGTCTAGAGTCTCCACTGTGCATGGGTGGGGGGGGGGGCGAGCACAGAGCCTTCTGTGGTTTTTGTCTGGAGTAGAGCAGTTATTAGCTAAATGTTTTCTGTCTTGTTAGACTGCCTCTTTCCTGGTTTTCGGCTGGGGAGAATAGGCTTTTGTTCTGCCTTCTTTCATCTCTGTACATGTTGAAGTTTCACAGTTGTTGGCATCTTCAGCTCTGAGTATGGGATATATGAGGCGAAACCCCCAAACCAAAAAACAGAATCATAAAAACAAAAAGAAAATCAAAGCTCAGAAAACTCATCACCATGTTGGTGCTTTGTTTCTGAAGGTTGTTAGTAGCCTACCTTCTTCTCTCCACCTTTCAGAATTCTCTCTTTTTTTAAATTATATTTTATTGATATGCTAAGACAGGTGTCCTGATTATCCCCACTTTGTCCCCCTTCACCCAGCACTCCCCACTCCTTCAGGCAATCCCCACACCTTTGTTCATGTCTATTTCTTACACTGTATTTTACATCCCTATGGCTATTCTGTAACTACCTATTTGTACCTCTTAATCCCCTCACCTCTTCACCCATTCCCCCACACCCCTCTCCCATCTGGCAACCATCAAAATGCTCTCCATACTCATGATTCTGTCTCTGTTCTCCTTGTTTGATTAGATTATTTTTTAGATTCAATAGCTGATAGATATGTATTTATTGCCATTTTATTGTTCATAATTTTGACCTTTTTCTTAAATAAGTCCCTTTAACATTTCATATAATAATGATTTGGTGTTGTGAATTCTTTTAGTTTTTTCTTCTCTAGAAAGCTCTTTATCTGCCCTTCAATTCTAAATGATAGCTTTGCTGGTGGAGCAATCTTGGCTGTAGGTCTCTGCTTCTCATGACTTTGAATATTTCTTATTTGCCTTCTAGCCTGCAAATTACTTTCGAGAAATCAGCTGACTATCTTATGGAAACTCCCCTGTAGGTAACTAACTTATTTTCTCTTTCTGCTTTTAAGATTCTCTCTTAAGCTTTGGCATATTAATTATGATGTATCTTGGTGTGGTCCTCTTTGGGTCTAACTTGCTTGGGACTCTCTGTGCTTCCTGGACTTGCATGACTATTTCCTTCATCAAATTAGGGAAGTTTTCTTTCATTATATATATATATTTCAAATAAATTTCCAATTTCTTGCTGTTTCTCTTTTTCTTCTGGCACCCCTATGATGCAAATGTTAGACTGCTTAAGGTTGTTCCCAGAAGCTGCTTATACTATCTTCATTTTTTGGATTCTTTTTTCTTCTTGTTACTCTGATTGGTTGTTTTTTGCTTCCTTATATTCCAAATGATTGATTTGATTCTAGGCTTCATCCACTCTACTGTTCTTTCCCTGTAAATTGTTCTTTATTTCAATTAATGTGTCCTTCATTTCTGACTGGATCTTTTTTTTTATGCTGTTGAGGTCCTCACTTAGTTCCTTGAGCATCCTTATAACCAATGTTTTGAACTCTGCATCTGATAGATTGCTTATCTCCATTTTGTTTAGCTCTTTTTCTGGAGTTTTGATCTAGCCTTTCATTTGGACTATGTTTCTTTGTCTCCTTGTTTTAGCAGCCTCCCTGTGTTTGTTTCTATGTATTAGGTAGAGCTTCTTTGACTTCATGTCTTAGTAGTGTAGCCTAACATAGTAGGTGTCTTGTGGGGTCCAGTGGCACAACTCCCCCAATTACCCAAGCTGGGTACTTGAGGTCCACCCTTTGTGTGGGATGAGTAGACCCTCCTCTTGTAGTTGAGCTTGGATTGCTATTGGCAGGTCAATGGGAGGAGTTTACCCAGGCCAGTCAGCTGCAAGAACTGGCTGTGATCAACAACCACAAACCTCTGCCCTCCACAGAGGATCAGCTGTGTAGGGGCAGAGTGGTGGTGCTCTAACATGATCTATTACTTCCCACTGGGTGCACAGGCTCTGGAGTTTCCCAGGTGGTCCAGGCCAAGGCCAAGCCCATCTGTGTTTTTCTTGGGACACCCTGCCTGAGCTATAAAGCAATCTGAGATGGCTGCTGCTTGTGCTGGGCTTGGAGAGTCCAGGCAAAGCAAAGCTGTAGATCTGGACTGGCTGCTGCTAGTGCTGGCCTGGGGCTCACTGAGGCAAGCTGTTGCTCGTTAGAGAAAATTTAGGAAGTTGTGAAACATGAGCCCAGATCAGTCATTCATATGGAAAAGCACCTTTGGTGGGCACATAAGTTGGGTGGGGCAGAGTCTCTGGAGATCTCTAAGGCAAGGTAAACAGTGTTAGCCAAGTTGATGGAGTCTCAGATATGGCACCAGCTTGCCAGGTTAGTGGCTCTATGTGGGGAGGGTTCAGAATAGGAGCAATGGCCTCTACTCACCTCAATGCCTGACACTTCAGTTTCTCCCTGTATGCTATTGGTCCCTTTCAAGCTGCTACCCTGTTGCTAGAGCTTAAAGGGAGTGAGTCTGAGTAGCTGAGTCCATCTATAGGTTCTTTAAGAGGAACTGCTTGAAGCTCCAGAAGTTTCTTCCACTGATTCAATCCCTTCTCGTTTTTGCTGCCAGACTTTGTGAGGATTTATCTTCCTGATACTGGAACCCTGGGCTGGAGGGCTTGGTATGGGCCTGGGAGTTCTCACTCCTAAGATACCCCTCCTGCCTTTTTATCAACCACATGTGAATGTGGGACAAGCTCATTCGGCATCTGCGCCCTTCCTACCAGTCTGGATGGATGTGGTTTCTAATTTTATTCCATAGTTGTCAGACTTCCATTTGACTTGATTTCTGATGGTTCTGAGTCATAGTTGTTCTATATTTCAGTTGTACTTTTGATGTGGTTATATGAAGAGGTAAGCCATGTCTGCCTATGTTGCCATCTTGACTGGAAGTCTAGTTTTCTTATGTTTGTCTTGCACACAGAATCCAGGGTTTTCAGTTATACTTAGCAGAAGAGATAGTGAAACGGACTTCTATTCCATCTTCCCCGAAGAAAAATTCAATTTCCCATATTTTAAATGAGAAAATTGTTGCTGTATAATACTTTCTCAAGATCTTAAGCTCAAAAAATTCTGTTATTCCATGATGTATTAAATCCTTATTTGCATTTTTTGTGTGTTTAGTAGGGGATTATAATCACTATACCATAAATGTCGTTTTAGTTCTAACTTTGTAAGCATGTTCCCACTCACCCCCATATGCTTTCTTTTTGGTTGGGAAGAAACAAGCAAAAATCCTTAAAATGGTATTACTCTTTAATAAAATGCCCACACTGTTGTATCTTTTGTAAGGTGGTGGTGGTTGCTTTGGGAGGAACCCCACTTTAGAATATGAAAGGTCTAGGAACTACCAAATGAGAGAGAGAAAGCATGAGTTTGAGAACCCTTGATCAAGGATAAAGTGTTTTTTACCCAGAAGTATAAGCTTTATTTTATCCATTCTATAGACATTTCTCATGACATTAAAATGCTAATTTAAACACTGCCTGTACAAGCTGACATCAGCATATGTTTTCAGCATTCCTTCATCATTCCATTTTCAAGCTCCTATCCCAACGAAATGGTTTAGTCTTTAAAACTGGTGATGTTGGCATGCACAGCAGTGTAAAAATTTGTTCAAATGTTAATTCAAGCAATTGCTGTTAATTTCCTGTTTACCCTAATCCAAAAATGTGAAACTTCATCTATTCAGCCAGCATTTATTCCCAACCCAGATAGCTCTCTCTCTCAGCTCCCTCATAACCTCTCTCCCATGGTTCAACCTTCTTCCTTTTACCCAGACTCATTCCTACAGAAATGCCCTTTATTCTTTTAATTTCTTCCATGTTCCCACTATTATCACTCAATTATTATCTATGGGTTTTTTTTACATTGAAAGAAATATAATAAAATGTATTTACATCAATTGTCTAAACATTAAAATTTACCTAGATGGAATAATGATTATTTTGTACTTTAATCTATTTCTTAGTTGTGTATTTCACAGGGATAATTTTTTTAGTATCATCTAATTTTTTGAGATATAATTCATATAACATAAAATTCACCATTTAAACTCTACAATTCAGTGGGTTTTAGAATATTCATATGCTATGTAATGCCCATGAAGGGGCTGAGGGAGGTGATGAATGATGGGCTTGCAGGGTGGAGTTTGAGTGGGCAGGCATTTGTGATGTAAAGGATATAGATACAAATAAAGAGTGTGCAGAGGTGATAAATCATGGGAGGGTATGATCACCTCAATACCAAGATGAAAATGCAGAGGAGCAGAAGGTTCTGGCAGGTGGAAGAATAGTGTCAGTCAGGGGTCCTTGTCTTAATGGGATTTAAGTTCGATTGGGAAGTAAAGCGTATTTATGCACAAAGCAGCTGAGGACCCCTTCAATCTAACTGTGCTGGGGAAACTTAGGGTTAGGGACAGAGTCTATCACTCCTCAGCTGGTAAAGTTTGCCCCAGGCCAGCAGGCCCACTCATTGTTGTTGGCAGTCTTGGACTCTCCTCCACTGAACAGCTGCTTACACTCTCTATCTTGAATGCATCCCTAGAACTCTCCCATCTTTTATTGTCCACCTAATGTTCTCTGTGACATTTTTTTTGCCAGAAATCCTTCCTGCCATGAGCTCTCTCAGTGCCCAATGTATTTTAACTGAAAGCTTACAATGCAAAAGTCATTGTATAGTTGCCAACAGGCTGATCCCAGGCTGTTCCTAATCTTGATCTTAAAACCTAATTAATAATCCTGGCTCACCTATATCAACAAGCAGGTTGCATTATCAATTTTTCTTTCCAAGTGATCATTTAAAGGATCTTTATGAGGTATATTAGTTTGCTTGGGCTACTACAACAAAACACCATAGACTGAGTGGTTTAAACAACAGACATTTATTTTTTCACAGTTCTGGAGGTTGTAAGTCCCAGATCAAGGTGCTGACAGGATTGGTTTCTGGCAAAAACCCTTCCTCTCTCTCAGATAGCTGTCTTCTCATTGTGTCTTCACATAGCCTTTCCCTTGGATGCACTCAGAGGATAGAGGAGAGGTATTTCTGTTACCTCTTCCTCTTCTTATAAGTTTAAAGCCCCAGCCTTATTACTTCATTTAACCTTAGTTACCTCCCTAAAGGCTCTATCTCCAAATACTCTTGCATTGGGATTTAGGCCTTCAACAAATGAATTTTAGGAGAACCAATTTGGTCCATGACACCAGGAAAAGACTGGGATGCCTTCCATAGAAATAAGATCTAGAAAAAGAGGCCTGACTTTCTCTATATTTCCATGACTTAAAAAGTTGCTTCAGTGAAATAATTACATACACACACCATATAGATCAGTCATGTTCAAACATTTTGCTCATGTATTATAGAAATTTTGGCACTGTACAATTCCTTGCACATTTTTTAGACTGACATCTAAAAATTTTTATCATGTCTTAAGTTGTTGCAAAAGATGAAATGTCTAATCTAGTGTGTTATAAATACTGCAATTTTAAAATAAAACTATAACATCACTACTTTAAGGATCATTACCTTTTAAAAATTATAAATTCTTATTTTAATCACCATAAATTACAAATCCCTTTTTTTCCTTGAAATTATATTTCAATTCCACTTCCTCATAGAATTATGTCCTATTGTAATAATACATTTTATACTTCAGAGTTTTTTATTAATCACCCTACTACATTTTTCAACAAAAAGTGAAATTAATTTTTAAAGTTTCTGTGATTAAAGGTTAAGATGTTAAAACAAATTTTGATTGATTTACTATTAATTAGTTATACAATTAATCAAAACAACTTACATATTCTTAAACTTTGAAAATGCTAACTACATATAAACAGTAAAGTTTTTTAAAAAGTTCACCTATTAATAGGATAAGTATTTTCCCCCAATTGATCATATATCTATGAATGAATATTACCTACTTTTGGAGCTCTAAGACATTCTTAAACATTAATTCTATTCCTTTCTGTACACACTAAAAAAACTAGCAAATATAAATAATTGGATGTGAATTCATATAAAAATTACTTAGTTTTTGAACTCTGAATTATATGTTAAGCTAAGAATAACCTGGTGATCTCTCACCAAAATTTCCTCTTAATAATTTATTCATTGGCTAATAAGTCCATTAGGTACACCTTCACTTTTGCTGAAAGCAAATTGGTGATTCAACTGCAAAAGGTTTATTACCAAGTTATTCAATTATTCATAATGTCTCTCTCTTTTTTTAATCATCTTGAGAAGTTCTTATCCCCAGGACCATGCCCCTTCATAGGACTTAACATGTGGGAGAGGTAAAGAGAAAAATGCTGGGGTAAAAAGGGAAGACTTGAGCTCAGGCATGTTCTCAGAGAACCCATGGAAATTAAGAGACTGGAAATGAAGTCCCCTAAATAATCACAGCCTATGTATTTCTTCCCTAGGGAAATCTGTAGCCCAAGTGGGAGACTGAGGATGTAGACAGCATATTACAGAGTTGGGGTTTGAGAGTTTAACAGATAGAAGTTTGAATCCTGACTCTGCCACAAACTGCCACTGTGACACTGGGCAAATTAATGTCATCTTGCTAAATCTTGGTTTCCTCTTCCATTATATAAGGATAATAACTGTATCTGTTACTTAGTGTTTTTGTGAGCATTTCATAAAAATATTCAGATAAGGTGCAAGGCAAAGTGCCTGGAACATAAAAAGCATTAGTGCTCAGCACGAGTTCTCTTTCTTTTTCTCTTTCTCTCTCCCTCTCTCTCCCTGCTATATGCCAGGTTCTCTTCAAAGCATTTTACATGGATTATCATATATAGTTTCCCAGCGACTCTATGAACTATGAACTTTTATTATTCTTATTTTACAAATCAAGAAGTTGAGGCACTGATGAGATTAAATCACAAAGTCACAAATCCAGTAGATACACCATGAATTCAAAGCCACACAACCTGACTTCAGAGCCTGCTCTCCCAGCCATGACCCCTCACAGTAGGTGGTTCAAGATAGTCCCATTCTGCTTAGAGCACATATTTGTTGGCTAGTTTTCTAATGAGAGTGAACACTCCAGAAATAGCAAAGTCCCATGATTTGTTGAAAAGTTCATTCAACCAATGTTCAGTTGAATAGTTAGTTTGCTATCTCCTAAAGGGTTGCTCCTAAACAAGAGGCCCACTTGCCTGGTCCGTGATCTCCAGAAAGCTAGTTGGGGAAATTGTCATGATGTAAGACCTTTTTGCAGTATTTTCAGGAATTGTCAGGTAAGTGTTTTTCCCCTTTCCCACCCCAGCAAAGTATAGACTGGCTCTGACTCTCCATCCTGGACAGCCTCCTATGTCTAGGGCTTCAAATGCCCCAAGAATTGGTCTAACTCAGCCTTATCACCTCCTGCTGAAGTCGCTGAGGTCCAATGTCTGTGCCAGGAACTCCTGAAATGTTATTTGGTTAAACCAACCCTGGGTTAAGATCTTAAGGTACCTGGCAGGACTCAGCTGCAAGTTGCTATGTTTATTTTTATCAGACTAGCGGCATGGGCAGTGTTGAAAGACCGGACTGGACTGTCTTTGCCTGTCGTTTAAGAAACTTGGAATTGGAACTGTTTGCAGAGGTCCTGTGAACATTAGGGAGGGGGTCTAGGGTGGTCGGAGTCATGTTTGCAGGTAAGAGAGGCTTGATTCTTGACTGTGTCCAACTGGCCAATGAAACAGCCCCAGTTTGGTAACTGACTGCCTAGGCCTGGAGTCTGGCTAGCAACCATCTTATACATCTGGCAACACTGTGGCCTGTCTCTGTGGCAGTTTATTTTGGGCTTCACGGCTATTACCCAGAGTCAGGAGTAATGTCTTTCATTCTGAGATGTCTAAACCCCTAGCCACAGGCATGTTTCCTCCAGGGCAGAGGGCAAATGCAATTACATCTGTGACCAATTTGCGCAGCTGGGAGCTCAGCCTCCTGACAGAAACATTTATTTGAGATTCAAGTCTCCAGGGAGCTGGGGAACCATACAGGAAGTGAGGTCCAGCTAGTCAGAGCCTTGAGAACAAAACACAACAGAAAACAACAACTTTTCGTTTTATAAGCTAGATATGTGACCACTCTTTCTAAAAACCAAGAGGTTTTTTGAGACATAGAGGAGACTGAAAATATTCAAATAAGACATGGTTGCCATTGACCTTGTACAAACAGCATGCATGTTGCACATAGAACTAGTGGAAGGAGCAGCTGTTTAAAGGTAAAAAAACAAACCAACCCTGATTTCCAGCTCTGGCTCCTCCACTTCCAAGCATGGCATCCTGGGCTAGTCACCTCACTCAAGGACTTTCTCTGTTATGTGAGAGAAGTGCAGTATCCATGCCCACAAGCTTTTTATGGACCTAAAAAATTGTTCGAGACTGGAAAAAATCACCCCCAAATCCAAAAGAGGAAATTGCCAAACTGAAAAACATTGTCTATGAAAATGTATTTTTGTGTCCAGTCCACTAAGTTTTAAGAATATATATTTTTAAATTCCATTAATTTAAAAAACAGCTTGTTGGGTTAGATTTCTTTATAAGAATTCCCAAAAAGGCTGAAAAATCACTGTTAATTATAAATGATGGGTCGAATGATATTTAAAGCAAGATGATAAAAACCTTGTGAATTTTTTAGAGTAAAAATAAATTTAAAGTAGGTGCATTTTAATGTTTAATATTCAATGTGGGATGGGGTCTAAAAAGGTCTTCCAAATCCTTGAACTTCACATGTCTGGCCTTCAGTTGCCTTCTTGGCAAAATGAGGCTCTAGGCTGGATGATCCGCGAGGTTTCCTTCAGCTTTAAATTGCATGGGACATTGGCAAAGGAATTGTAATCAAATACATTCTAAGGTTGAGCTAATATTTTGGAGGCTATATTATGCCAGAAAGATCTGTAAATGCTGCACATATTCTGGCTGAGAACAGGAGCATGCAGGTATGTTTACCTGTGGCCAGCTCCCTGCGATAGCAAGGAGCCACCAGAATCTTGCACAAACCATGATTGAATTAGAAATATCAAACAACAGTCCCCTCTACAGGAAAATTGAGGTGCAGCAACATCCTGTTACCACCTCTGTCCTCATCAGCACAGTGCTTGCTAGATTGAACCATATGAAATTGCTGATATGCAGCTACTTTTGAGCTACAAGTAAGGCAACTTTATATGGTTCAACCTAACACTAGCAGGTCCTAGTGTCAGCCAGCAGCTCTGTCCTCACAGTGCTTGCAAGGACAGGTTGATATTGAAGAGAATGAAGGTGTCATGATGTTTTCCTGCTGGAAAATTCCATTCCATTTTGAAACATGAGCTCGTTCATTCTTCCAGTTACCCTTTAAAGAGTCTGGGCTTACACGTGATTGCCCTCCGCAGCGGCCCCTTGTTCCTTCCCCCAAGCTTCATAGGATCCAATCTTTTGGATTTCTGAGCTGAGTGTAGTTCCTTTGCCACCATCCTGCTTAATTCCTTAGGTTTACAGATGCCCTTGCTAGAACATTTTTGAAGGAAGAAAACATTGAATATGCAAGCTGACAGAAGATAGCCTATTGATTCTATCTAGAGTCATTGTGTAGGTTAATTTTATGTGTCAACTTGATTGGGCTAAGGGATGACCAGATAGCTGGTAAAACATTATTTTTGGGTGTGTCAGTGAAGATGTTTCCAGAAGAGATTAGTATTTGGATCAGTAGACTGAGTAAAGAAGATTGACCCTCACCAATGCGGGTAGGCTTCATCCAATCTGTTGAGGGCCAGAATAGAAAGAATATAAGGTGGAGGAAGACAAATTTTCTCTCTCTTCCTGAGCTGGGATGTCCATCCTCTCCTGTTCTCAGACATTAAAACTCCTGATTCTTGGGCCTTCAAACTCTGGGACTTATACCAACAGAACTCCCAGTTCTTAGGACTTTGGCCCTAGACTGAATTATACCACTGGATTTTCTGTCTCCACAGCCTTGGAAGAGCAGATTGTGGGACTTTTCAACCTCCATAACACTTGAGCCAATTTTTACAATAAATATCTTCACATATATTTATATGTACATATACATACATATACATATATATATACATATACACATATACATGTACACATGTGTGTGTGTGTGCGTGTGTGTGTGTGTGTATCTTATTGGTTCTATTCTCTGGAGAACCCTAACTAATACATTCACTGATGGACATTTGAGTTGTTTCCACTTTCGGCCATATGAACAATGTTGCTATGAACATTGGTGTGTATATTTTTATGTGGACATGTTATCATTTCTTCTGGGTATACATCTAGAGTGGAGTTGCTGAGTCGTATGGTAACTCTATCTTTAACGATTTAAGAAACTGTCAGACTGTTTCCAAAACAGCTGTATTGTTTTACATTCCAATCAGCAGTATATGAGGGGTCTGATTTTTTCTACTTTCTTGACAAAAGTTGTAATTTTTCATATGTGTAATTTTTATTTTTTGTTTTTGATTATAGCTATCTTAGTGGATATTAAGTGGTATTTCACTATGGTTTTGATTTGCATTTCCAGATGGCTAATTATGTGGAGCGTATTTCCAAGTGCTTATTGGTCATTAGTATATCTTCACTGGAAACATGTCTATTCACATTTATTGTCCATTTTTTAATTGGGTTGTCTTTTTGTTATTGAGCTGTAAGGGTTCTTTATATATTGTAGATATAGATTCCTTATCAGATATGATTTGTAAAAACAGTCCTCTCATTCTGTGAGTTTATCTTACACTTTCTTGATGATATCTTTTGGAACAAAAGAGTTTTAAAATTTAACTATGTCTAGTTTATCTTTTTAATTGCTTATGCTTTTGGTGTCATATCTAAGAAACTATTGCCTAAACAAAGGTCACAAAAATTTACACCTATCTTTTCTTTGAAGAATTTAATTTTAGCTGTTAAATGTAGTTTTGTGATCCATTTTCATTTGTATATAGTGTGAGGTAGCAGTCCAAATGCTTTATTTTTTTTTTTTAAAGTTTGCTTGTGTATATCTATTGTCTCAGAATCATATGTTGTAAAGACTATTCTTTTCCTATTGAATGGTCCTGGCATTTTGTTGAAAGTCAAAGACTATAAATATGAAGGTTTATTTCTGGACTCTAGTCCATCGACCTATATGTCTACCTTTATGCCAGTACCACAGTACCTTGGTCACTGTAGCTTTGAAAGAAATATTGAAATTGGGAAATGTGATTCCTCTAACTTTGTCTTTCTTTTTTCAAAACTAGTTTGGTTGTTCTGGGTCCCTGAATTTCATAAATTTTAGGATTAGCTTTTCAATTTCTGCAAATAAGTCCGTTGGGATTTTGATAGGGATTGCATTGACTCTTTATATCAATTTGGCAATATAGTATTCTTAACAATAACAACGTTTTGTAGTTTTCAGAGTGTTGGTTTTATTACTTTTGGGGTAAATTTATTCCCAAGTATTTTATTCTTTTTAATGTTATTATAAATAAAATTCTTTCCTTAATTTTTATTTTTGGTTTGTTCATTGCTACTGCATAGAAATATAATTGGTTTTTAAAACATTGTTGTTCTATTACAGTTGTCTTAATTTCACCCCATGGCTTTCCCCTACCCTCCCCCCATCCCTGTTCCACAGTCAATCCCCAACCTGTTGTCCATGTCCATGGGTCATTTATACCTATTCTTTGACTAGACTTCTTTCCCCCTTATTCCCTTCATATCTCTCATCTGGTTGCTGTCAGTCTGTTCCTTGTTGCCATGCCTTTGGTTCTATTTTGCTTGTTTGTTTGTTTTGTTCATTAAATTCTTATAGGTAAGAGCATATGGTATTTGTCTTTCACTGCCTGGATTATTTCACTTAGTATAATCCTCTCCAGTTCCATCTATGTTGTCCTGAAAGGTAGAAGTTCCTTCTTTCTCTCTGCTACGTAGTATTCCATTGTGTAAATGTACCACAGTTTTTTGATCCACCCCTTTACTGATGAGCACTTAGGCTATTTCCAGCACTTGGCTATTGTAAATAACGTTGCTATGAACATAGGGGTGCATAAGTTCTTTTGAATTGGTGTTTCAGAATTCTTGGGGTATAATTCCAGTAGTGGAATCACTGGGTCAAAAGGCAGTTCCATTTTTAGTTTTTACCAGTTTGTATTGCCAACAACAGTGTACTAGGGTTCCCTTTTCTTCACATCCTCACTAGCTTGTTGTTTGTTGATTTGTTGATGATGGCCATTCTGACCTGTGTGAGGTGGTATCTCATTGTGGTTTTAATTTGTATCTCTCTGATGGCTAGTGATGTTGAGCATTCTTTCATATGCCTATGGGCCTTCTGTATGTCCTTCTTGGAGATGTGTCTGTTCAGGTCCTTTCCCCATTTTTTAATTGGATTGTTTATCTTCCTGGTGTTGAGCTGTACAATTTCTTTATATATTTTGAAGATCAAACCCTTGTCCAAGGTAAGATGGGCAAATATGTTTTCCCGTACTGTTGGTTCCCTTTTAATTTTGATGATGTTTTCTTTAGCCATGCAGAAGCTTTTTAGTTTGATGTAGTTTCATTTGTTTATTCTTTCCTTTATTTCCCTTGCCCTAGGAGATATATCAGTGACAATATTGCTTCATGGGATATCTGAAATTTTACTGTCTATGTTTCCCTCTAGGACTTTTCTGGTGTCATAGTTTATGTTTAAGTCTTTCATCCATTTAGAGTTTATTCTGGTGTATGGTGTAAGTTGCTGGTCTAGTTTCTTTCCTTTTCTTTTCTTTTTTTTTTTTTTTTTTTTGCATGTACCATTCCAGTTCTCCCAACACCATTTATTGAAAAGACTATTTTTACCCCATTTTATGCTCCTGCCCCCTTGTCAAATATTAACTGAAAACACAGACATGGTTTTATTTCTAGGCTGTCTATTCTGTTCCATTGATATATTTGTTTGTTCTTATGCCAGTACCAGACTGCTTTTATTACAGTGGCCTTGTAGTATAGTTTGGTATCAGACATCGTGATCCCCCCTACTTTGTTTTTCTTTCTCAAGATTGCTGAGGCTATTCAGGGTCATTTTTGGTTCCATATAAATTTTTGACATATTTTTTCTAATATTGTGAGGTATGTCATTAGTATTTTAATAGAGATTGTATTGAATCTATAGATTGCTTTGGGAAGTAGGGACATTTTAATGATGTTAATTCTCCCAATCCATGAACACGATATATGCTTACATTTATTTGTATCATCCTTAATTTCTTTCTTAAATGTTCTGTAGTTTTCTGAGAATAGGTCTTTTACCTCCTTGGTTAAGTTTATTTCTAAGTACTTTATATTTCTTGTTGCTATAGTAAATGGGATTCTTTTCCTAGTTTTTGTTTCTGACATTTCATTGTTGGTGTTCAAAAATGCATTCAATTTCTTAATATTGACTTTATACCCTGCTATTTTGCCAAATTCATTAATAGTTCAAGTAGCTTTTTAGTAGAGCCTGTAGGGTTTTCTATGTACATGATTATGTCATCCGCAAATAATGACAGTTTTACTTCCTCTTTTCCAATGTGGATGCATTTTATTTCTTTTTCTTGTCTGACCATTGTGGCTAGAACTTCCAATACTATGTTGAACTAAAGTGGCAAAAGTGGATACCCTTGTCTTGTTCCTGATCTTAGGGGGAAAGCTTTAAGTTTTTGATGTTGAGTGTAATGTTGGCTGTAGGTTTCTCATATATGACCTTTATTATGTTGAGGTATGCTCCCTCTATTCCCACTTTGCTGCATGTTTTTATCATAAAGTGATGTTCTACTTTATCAAATGTGTTTCAGTTTCTATTGATATGATCATGTGATTTTTGTCTTTCATTTTGTGTATGTGATGTATTACACTTATTGATTTACAAATATTAAATCATTCTTGCATCTCTGGAATGAATCCCACTTGGTCATAGTGTATAATCTTTTAAATGTATTGCTGGATCCAGACTGCCAATATTTTGTTGGGAACTTTAGCATCTATGTTCATCAACAATATTGGCTTCAGGTTTTCTTTCTTTGTTGTGTCTTTACCTGGTTTTGGAATTAAGATAATACTGGCCTCATAAAAAGAGTTTGGGAGTCTTCCCTCTTCTTGAATTTTTTGAAACAGTTTGAAGAGGATAAGAGTTAGCTCTTCCCTACATATTGGTAAAATTCACTGGTGAAGCTGCCTGGTGCAAGACTTTTGCATACCAGGAGGTTTTTGATTACTGCTTCAATTTTGATGGTTGCTATTGGTCTGTTCAGGCTTTCTGCTTTGCCTTGATTCAGTTTTGGGGGATTATATATTTCTAGAAATTTTTCCATTTCACCCAGGTTGTCAAATTTCTTGGCATATAGTTTTTTGTAGTAGTTTCTTACAACCCTTTGTATGTCTATGGCATCAATTGTAATTTCTCCTTTTTCATTTCAGATTTTATTTATTTGGGTCTTCTCTCTCTTTTTCTTGATGAGTATGGTTAAAGGATTTTGTTGATCTTTTGAAGAACCAGCTTCTGGATTTACAGATCCTTTGTATCGTTCTTTTAATCTCTATATCATTTAATTCTGCTCTGGTATTAATTATTTCCTTCTTCTTCTGGCTCTGGACTTTGTTATGTTTTGCTTGATCTTTTAGATGTACATTTAGGTTGTTTATTTGAGATTTTTCTACCTTTTTCAGGTAGGCCTATATGTCTATGGAGTTCCCTCTCAGGACTGCCTTTGTTGTGTCCCATAGATTCTGAGCTGTTGTGTGATCATTATCATTTGTTTCCAGAAATTTTTTGAATTCTTCCTTGATCTCATTGGTAACCCATTCATTATTTAATAACATGTTATTTAGTCTCCATGTATTCGAATGTTTTTGAGTTTTTTCCTTGAGGTTGGTTTCTAGTGTCAAGCTATTGTGATCCAAGAAGATGCTTAATATGATTTTAATTTTCCTAAATTTGCTGAGACTTGTTTTGTGTCCTGCTATGTGATCTGTTTTGAAAATGTTCCATGTGCATTTGAAAAGAATGTATATTTTGCTTCTTCGGGGTTAAAGGTTCTCTATACATCATTTAAGTCCATTTGATCTAGAGTGTTGTACAATGCCACAAATCTTTGTTGATTCTCTGCTTTGAAGATTTATACATTGTTGACAATGGGGTGTTAAAATCCATACTATAAGTGTGTTGCTGTCAATATCTTTCTTGAAGTCCTCCAAGAGATTCTTTATATATTTAGGTGTCCCTTTGTTGGGTGCATATATGTTTATAAGTGTTCTATCTTATTTTATTTTATTACTTATGCTGTTACAGTTGTCCCAATTTCTCTTCCCTCTGCTCCCCTCCACCCTGTGACACCCCCTCCCTCCAGTTGCCCCCACCTTAGTCCATGCCCATTGGTTGTGCATATAGTTCTTCTCAACATCTTCTGGTCTACTCCACTTCCTCCTACTATGCTTCTTAATTCCTGCATCATCTGCCTCCTTTTTCCTCCTTCCCTCTCCCCACTGACCTCACCCCAATATGTTCCCCATATCTATATATTTTTTCCCCCTTCTCATTGCCTACTTAGTTTGCCTTTGTTTTGATTCCCTAGCTTCTGCTCTTGGTTGTTGTGATACAGTTTTCATTTTAATGTTCACAGATTTGATCCTCTTTCTCCTAAACAAGTCCCTTTAACATCTCATATAACAGTGGTTTAGATCTAACGAACTCCTTCAGTTTTACTTTGTCCTGGAAACACTTTCTCTGCCCTTCTATCCTGAATGACAGCTTCGCTGGATAGAATAATCATGGTTGTAGGTTTTTGCTTTTCATTCCTTTGAATATTTCTTGCCAGTCCCTTCTTGCCTGCAGGAATGAGAAATCAGCTGATAGTCTAATTGGGACCCCTTTGTACATAACTCTTCTCTTCTCTCTTGTTGCTTTTAAGATTCTCTCTTTATCCTTAATTTTTGACATTTTGGTTATAATGTGTCTTGGTGTGGTCTCCCTGGGTCCAGTTTATCTGGAAGTATCTGTGCTTCCTGGACCTGTAACTCCATTTCCTTCACCAAGCTAGGGAAGTTCTGCTTCATTATTTTTTCACATAATTTTTCAATTTCTAGTTCTTCTTCTTCACCCTCTGGCAATCCTATAATTCGAATGTTCATTCACTTATAGCTGGCCCATAGGTTTCTGAGCCTCTCCTCATTTTCCTCACTTTTTGTTTCCTCTTTCTGCACTGGTTGACTGTTTTTTCCCTCCCTATGTTCCGATTTGTTGATTTGATCCCTGGCTTTTCCTTCCTCGCCACTTGTCTTATATGTATTTTTGTTCATTTCAGCAGGACTAGCCTTCATTCCTTCCCTGTCTTGATCAAGTCCCGATTTTAGGTCTGTAAGCTGCCTTATGACCATAGCTCTGAACTGAGCCTCAGAAAGATTTTCTATTTGTTCATCTGTCAAGTCCTTTATTTGCTTCTTGATGAGCTGTGTGATTGGTATTTCAATCATTAATTCTGCCAATCTGACCGTTTTGTTTACCTTTCCTTCTTGGGAAAGGTAAACACTACACTATATTGGGCCGAGCCCCGTGTATTTGTCACAACCTGGTGACCTTTCTCACCACACTGTGGTGCTTTGCGTGGGGGCAGGGATCCAAGATGGATTCTTGCTGTTACTCTCTCTCCACTGAGAGATGGGGAGCCTCCTCTTCTGTCCCCATGCCCTCCGGGCTTCACAGTCCAAGACAGTGGGGGTCTGCCTTCCCTGGTGTTGGAATCGCGAGCCAACGGGTCTGGTCTGCAGCCAAGGCTGGCTCCCAGGCACTTCTCTCCTCCCCGCAAATATGGGTGTCTGCTTACTGGGTCCCACTGTTCATTGCTCCAGCACAACTCGATTTTTCATCTGTGGGTTCGCCCCTCCTACCTGTCCAGACAAGCACCACTTGTTTATGACTTCATAGGTTGGACTTCCATGTAGCTTTATTTTCTGGAACTTCTGGTTATTTTGGGTTTTGCGGTAGTTGTAGTTTTTTTTTTAGTTGTGGAGGGAGACAGAGTGTGTTGGTCTATGCCTCCATCTTGGCTAGAAGTCGTTTTTTTATTTTTTTAATATGCTTTATTGATTATGCTTTTACAGTTGTCCCAATTTCCTTTCCCTTTGTTCTCCTCCACGCAGTGACCCCCCTCCCTCCAGTTGTCCCCACCCACCTTAGTCCATGCTCATTGGTTGTGCATATAGTTCTTCTCAGCATCTTCCTGTTTACTCCACTCCCTCCTACTATGCTTCTTAATTTCTATACCATCTCCCTCTCTGTCCCCCTCCCCGTCTCTGCTGTCCTTTCCCCATTCTGCTCCCCATACCTTTTATTCTTTTCCCACTCTCATTACCTACTTCGTTTGCCTTTGTTTCAGTTCCTGAGCTTCTGTTGTTGGTTGTTGTAATACAGTTTTCATTTTAATGTTCACAGATTTGATCCTCTTTCTCCTAAACAAGTCCCTTTAACATCTCATATAACAGTGGTTTAGATCTAACGAACTCCTTCAGTTTTACTTTGTCCTGGAAACACTTTCTCTGCCCTTCTATCCTGAATGACAGCTTCGCTGGATAGAGTAATTGTGGTTGTAGGTTTTTACTTTTCATTCCTTTGAATATTTCTTGCCAGTCCCTTCTTGCCTGCAGGAATGAGAAATCAGCTGATAGTCTAATTGGGACCCCTTTGTACATAACTCTTCTCTTCTCTCTTGTTGCTTTTAAGATTCTCTCTTTATCCTTAATTTTTGACATTTTGGTTATAATGTGTCTTGGTGTGGTTCTCCCTGGGTCCAGTTTATCTGGAAGTATCTGTGCTTCCTGGACCTGTAAGTCTATTTCTTTCCCCAGGTTAGGGAAGTTCTGCTTCATTATTTTTTCACATGATTTTTCATTTTCTAGATCTTCTTCTTCACCTTCTGGCAACTGTATGATTTGGATATTGGCCTGCTTATAGCTCTCCCATAGGTTTCTAAGCCTCTCCTCATTTTCCTCACTTTCTGTTTCTTCTTTCTGCACTGGTTGACTGTTTATTCCTTCCTTACTTTTCGATTTGTTGATTTGATTACTGGTTTTCTTTCCCTCACCACTTGCTTCGTATGTGTTTTTGTTCATTTCAGCAGGACTAGCCTTCATTCCTTCCCCATCTTGTTTAAGATCTGCTGTCAGTTCTGTAAGCATCTGATAACCAAAGCCCTGAATTGTGCCTCAGAAAGATTTTCTATCTGCTGATTTGTTAGATCAGATATTTGCTGGCTGGTCAGCTGCGTCACTGGGATCTTTATCATAAGTTGTACCATCCTGACAGTTTTGTGTTTACCTTTGCTCCCTGGGTAGGGCTGTCACACCTCCTATACTATAGGAGGCAGAGCCCTGTGTCCTTGTCACTACTGGGCGACCCTTCTCACCATGCTGTCATGATTTGTGTGGGGGTGGGGGTACAAGGTGGATTCCTGCCATTCACTGTTCGCTGAGAGACCAGGAGCCTCCTCCTCCATCCCTACTCACTCTGGGCTTCCCAGTCCAAGGCAATGGCGGTCTGCCTTTACCAGCATTAGAATCACAAGATGATGGGCCTGGTCTGCAGCGGTGGTGCTCCGCAGGTGCTTCTTGCCTCCCCTTAAATACGGTATCTGTGCTTACTGCCATCCCGCCACCATTGCTACCAGCACAGCTTGACCTCTCCAAAACAGCTTCACCCCTCCTACACATCTGGATAAGCACCAATTCTTTATAACTTCCTACATTGGACTTCCATTTACTTTGTGGAACTTCTGGTTATTTCTGGTTCTGCAGTAGTTGTATTTCTTCTTAGTTGTGGAGGGAGATGGAGCATGTCTGCCTAAGCCTCCATCTTGGCCAGGAGTGTCCTGTGTGTGTTTGCCTCTGTGTCTTAGGGAGAGCAGTCTCTCCTGTTATGTTGTAAGGGGTGGAGCTTTAGGTATCCGTCAGTACCGGGCGACCCGTTTCACCATGTTGTAGCACTGTATATGGGGGAGTGGTCTGAGATGGAACAATGCCACTTGCCCAGCACTTGCCCCTTTTCCATGCACTTCTCCCACTTTGTATGGGACTGGCACTTCTCCAGCTGTTGCTCTGCCATTGTTCTCAGAGTGGGTGGGTCTGCAGATGTTCTAAGACCATGGGGGTCCTTTAAATAAGTGAACTCCGCTGAGAGACTGGTAGTTTCTTCCTCCACTCCAACCCCCACTGGCTTGCACAGTCAGAAGCAATGAGGCTTGATATTCCCCAGCGCTGGAACCATGAGCTGTGCAGTCTGGTCTGGTGCTGGGAGCGCTCCCCTGGTATCCCTCCTGACTTTTTAAAATGTGTGACTGAGCTTTCCGCAGGCCTGCTGCTGCTGCTGCTGCTGCAACCACCACACCTCATCCTCTCTGCCCGGGCTCCGCCTCTCCTGCCTGCCTGGATGAGTATTTCTTCTTTATATATTTGTTTGTTGGACTTCCATGAAGCTTGATTTTCTGGAACTTCTGGTTGTCTCTAGTTTTGAGGTAGTTGTATTCCTTCTTAGTTGTGGAGGGAGACCCAAGCGTATCTGTCTAGGCCTCCATCTTGGCCAGAAGTCTCAGTACATTGGATCTTTAAGAGGCTCTCTGTGTCTCCTGCCATCTCTCCCTGGTAGACAAAAACCCCACCACTTTTTACAGCTAGATGTTATCTGGGACATTTCCAGCTCTGGTGTGGTAGGATGGTGAACCCAGGTTGGGGTTTAGACCCCATACTTCTCAGGGGAAACCACCTGACCCCCTGAAATTTCCCTACAGGACTCCAGATGCTGCCCATGGGACCCTTTCAGCTCTCTTGTATCTCCTCTGCTGTCTTTACCAGTCATGTTGTGATGAAATGGTTTCTTTTATCTGTCTGTGTTTATAAAGCTTCTCTCCAGCTATTGATAAGTTGGTTATTTCAGATGATTTTTCTAAAGTTTATTTTTAATTCCAGAATGGTCCTGGGAGGAGGTCAGTGTACCTTCCACTTATTCCTCTGCCATCTTGGATCTTCCTTTACTTGGTTTTATACATTGATCTTTTATCCTGTAACTTTGCTGAGCTCATTTATTAACCTTAACAGTTTTTTTTTTTTTAGTGGATTCCTTAGGATTTTATATATCTAAGATTATGTCACCTGAAAATAGACATAGTTTAACTCCTTCCTTTTGATATTCTTATTTCATTCCTACCTAATTGCCCTAAGGACTTATTTTGTATCTCAGCTCTCTGAGAAACTGAACTTCTGCTATCAGTCATTGCAAGAGAATGAATTAGGTGTTCAGCTCCTTTAACCAGGCAGTTAATTCTTAATATATAGTCATAGTCCACCACCCAAATCAAGAGGTATACAATTCCCAGGGTATTTTGTCCACAGAGCAATACAAGTTTCCAGCACTAATCAGGACTGTGCTTGGCCTCCACATTAGGAAAGAAAGAATAGGAGCTTTGGACATGGGACCCTTTCTCTTAGGGCTAATATTCTTAGGACTTCAGCCTAAAAGAGGAAGAGACTGGGACTCACCCAGAAACAGAACTGCAGCCATGACCTGAACAAACCTCCCAGTTCCTTCCCACCATTCACTGCAGGTTGAAACAGACAAAGAAGAAAAAATTTCTTCTTTTTCAGTTTACCAACCAAGTAAGCCATTTCTTTTCAGACTTGAGAACAACAATTTCTGTCAGCCATCCTAATCAACGAGAAAAGGTCCAAGTCAGGCATGTTTTTCTGGTGCTTCTCAGCACTCTGCGCCTCTAGCACTTCTCTGATGGGCCGAAGTAGGGAAAATATTAGAACAGATCTCTGAATTCGTACACATTTGTTGTGGCTGTGTGCTGTGAGGTAGAAACAGATCCTGCTCCTTCATTGGGAGCAACATCATGCCTTCCATGACTTCAGAAATGAGTTGAAATAAACATCTTGGTTCATGGGCAAACTGTAGAGCAGGCTTTGTGTGGGAGCCTGCAAAGGTGGAAGAGCTATTCAAAGGTTGCCAGAGCCTGAGAATAAACTGGCTTTGATGAGGCTTATGGACATGATCCAGTTTTGCAAAATCCATGCCCAACCTCCCTGAAGTGCACCATTGAGAAAACGGTTTGAAAATAGGTTGAATGACATGAGGAGCAACATTGGTAGAATGGCTTTAATGAGCCAAAAAATGTGATTTCAAATGCCCCTGTCTCTGAGTGCCACTGCCTGGCTTTGCCAGCAGATGTAAAGTCTGTTCACTGGAGCAAACTCAGATAGACACGAAGCAGTGCTTATGCAGACTCTGAGCCAGTGGGCCGTATTCACATTCAAGTCCAGAAAATTCACTTAGTGTGAGGAGAGATACGTCTGAGCCAAAGGGGAATTATTTGTAGACCTGAATGTACATAGGATTGGGGGGCAGTTTGAGCGCAGAAGGAAGTCTTCTCTCAGGTTTCCAGCATAGAAAGTTTTTGGCTGGGTCTTGCTGTTTGCTCCCAGGGAAGAGGCGGGGTGTGGGGAGTTGTTTACTGTACACTCTAATTCTGATTGTTCAGGCCTGATTTTCCATTTCATGGATTCACTGGCCCTTCGCCTCTCCTTCTTTTTAAGGGATTTCTGAATTTTAGCGATGCTGCTGTTCAGGAGGTACCAAATTCTAGAAAGAATTAAAGGAAAATAATTTTATCATATGCCAACAATGCCTATTAAACTATCTGATCAGGGGGTGGGCGCAAACTGTGTAGTTAAAATAGAATCTGGAGCTTTTGGGGAAGATTTTCTTCTCTGCTATCTGTATGTAGTGTCTTGGGCCTCCACTGCTGTCAGAGCTGCTTTGCAAATTTACTGAGAAAGCTCTATAAGACAAGGCCCATAAAGTGAAGACAGGGACAGAGCCGCCAGCTGGGCTTGCAGTAAGAAATGTTGATTGCAGAGAGTATCCAGCAAGGCAATGGATCCAGAAGAAACATCTGGCCTCTGACTGGGCTTAGAGCACAGTAGCTGACATATCATTAGAAGGATGCAAGCTCCATCTAGTTCCTAGACCACCAAAAATGGTCACTTTGTAATGATGACTTGAGGGTGCCAGTACTAAATGCCCAGAGGGAAGAAGCAAAAAACAGAGCTGTAAAGACATTTGTAAGGCCAAACCCCAATAAAGTCATGGAAATGGAAAATGAACATTTTATTTCATGGGAGAAGTTGAATTAACCATTTGGGATGAAAGTGCGGTAACCTTTCATATAGTTAGGGATAGAAGAGTTCTATGACTTTACAAAAGTTTCTTTAATAAAAGTTTCTTAGAAGGAACTCACTTTTTACTATTAATTTACTGAAGGGTTAGGACTGATTAATATCATTACTTTGAATTGTAATCACTTCATTAGCTTCTCTCACTTTCCTTTATCAGTGACTGTTTGTATTTGTAATTTATGGAATATATATAATAAAATTATTATAATTATACTTTAAGTTTGTAATTAGAATTTTAAAGTAATTCAGACTGAGCTTTTCAAAGATAGTTTTTTACTCCATCACACTTGCCCTGTCCTGTCCTGTCCTGTAATCCCACCACTTGATTCAAAATTAAAGAGATTTAATTGCAATTGAAACAGAAAAGGAATTATATAGTCTTGAGTCTTTAACATTGCTCTTGATTTTTTCCCCCTTTGTTATCAGATTTATGAAAGTTTAATGCTTTTGGTGCAAATATCTATCATTGTTAATTTCGAGGCTGACAGAAGCACCCACGAAAGACAAAATTTTTTGTAAACTGGAATAGCTGATCCTAAAGGTCTTCTCCCCCCACACTTTCAGGATGTTGCAGGAAAAAACAAATTTGACAATAATAACAGTCCTTGAACTTCCTTGGTCCTAGTTGACTTTGAGAGTCTAATAAAATGTATGTAGCTTCTTCCAAGAAAAGTCTACATAAATGCAAAAGCACAGACCCCTTGCAGCAATTGTACCCTAATTAGCCTCTTGAAGCAAAAACTGTGGTCTGTAGCTACATCCTTGGAAAATGGGCTTTAAGGAGAATTTTGAAAATCCATTCTCTGTAATTGACATAAAGAAATGAGGGATTGCCAAAAACAATTAGGAAAAAAAGGCAGTGGGCAACTCAAAGAAAAAGGAAGTAAAAATGTAGCAATGAATAAAAATAATTGAGAAAAACATGAAGAGAAGATTGTGGGAAACTTCTGGTGGGCATTTATCCTGTTTTAACCTTCACAGCACCTATAGCAGAAAGGACCCAGAGTAAAATGGTCTGCAAAATTGCTGCTGGGAAGCGAAGCAATGATGCCAACAACAGTTTGAAGCAAACCTATGAGATGATGGCTGAGGGAAGAGAGTATGAATTCAAAGACCCCAGCAGGAGATGCTCTCTGACAGAATCAGACTTGACAGGCAGAGGCATTTACTTCTGCTGTCATCTCTAAACAGAAATCTTGAATGACATATTTAGTATGCTCTTGAGATGCCACCGTGCATCAAAGGAAGAACAGGCATATGTTGTAGCCACAAGGGGAAAACTAGCCTGAGAGTGGTCAAGATGACACAGACTTCTTTATATTCCTAATGAAATGGGCAGTTTTCTCTCTCCTCTGGGAAGGTTTGGTTAAATGTAAGTTGATTAAATATGCATGGGGACTGCCTACTGTTTTGAGAAAAACTGTACTGTGGGGGCTTGCCACAGAGCTAGCCACTGGCCTCTCAATAACATATGTTAAAGGGGTTGGCAAAAAAAAAAATCTGTAGTCAAGCAGTTTGAAACTGATAGATTCATGTGGAGGAGCCTGTTACTTGATATTTCCTAAAATAGCAGCGAATGAATCAAGAGCTGCTAACAGTTATGCCTTGCTCCAAGTGCAGTGTGTTGCTGTAGTGATAGAGATAAAATAAAATTCACAGAAACATTACTATGAGATTTAAATAACAGCAGCATTTCACATTTCTATATGACTAATACTTTTCTTGATTGGGGTTAGAAAATATTATGTAGAGATATTCAAAAGCATATCAGAAATGTGATGAACATCCCCTTATTAGTTTATACCCTGAGATATCCCCTGTCCTCCAAACACATAGCATTGGCGTATAAAATAGAAAGGAAGACAGAAAATTAAAAATATGCAAATATAAAAACAAAATTAGAATGACATTTTGCATTGTTAAGGAAATGCCAACTGCTGTAACAAATTGAAGTCTCAGTGGTGTAATACAGTAAAAATTTATTTCGCACTCAGGTAACTTTCAACCAGGAGCCCAGGGGGCTGCCTTCCACATTGTGATTCAGGGACCCAAGCTCCTTCCATTTTGAGGTTCCTTCATCTCTTCAGATCTCAGAGTACTTCATATCTAGCCAATGACCAGTAGAATACCAGAGCATGAAACACCACATGGGAGGTTTCCTGAGACAGGCCTAGAAATGTCATCTATCACTTCTGCTCATGTTCCTTAGCCATAACTCAGTTATAGGGCCAACCCTAATGCAAAGGAGGCTAAACATGTACTCTAGTTTTGTTCCCTGGAAATAGAGGAAATAGATTTTAGTCAAACACAAAAATGTCTGCCTATATAGTTGGACTTTTTATGGTCCAAATATCTCCATACTGATAAAACTCTCATGAACTAACAGCAGAACATAAACACAAAGCAATAAGCAGTAAACAAAGTCATTGACCACTACACTGCAGGAATGTGACCATAAAGGTTAGCAAAAAAGATTCAGCTCCTGAAGGGTAAATAGGACTAAAAGTATGTCACATAAATTGAGAGGATGGGATAGGTTCACTGCTTGAAATCAGGCTGGGGCTCTCTGACTCAAGGAAAATATATACATTGAAAATGCTGCCTGACGAAACAGCATTAAAATACTCTGTATCTGGGGAGGTGAATAGGCATACACACAGCCTCTTAATCAGAAACTGAAGCAGGCTCCCACCTGCATTTGTGACTTCATCCATCTTATTAAAGGGCAGAACCAGCCCATTTAGACTTTATAATGAGGGAGGATGGAGCCATTGCAAACACCTTAAACAGGAGGGGGTAACACATCACTGACAGCCTCAGTTCCCACGCCCTCCCCCCACCCTGCCTGTAGCTGCCTGGGAGATAGCAGGGTGCATCAAACCGAACCGCGTTTGGCCTTGATCAGCCATCATACTTGAAGCGGCTAGATAACCAAATGGTTGACTAAACTCAATAGTTTCTTTTTTCTTCCCCCTATAAAGCAACCCTCCTCTCCATTAGGAGTCTGGAATTGGAGCCACCCACAGCATGGCTCCCTCCCCGCTTGCTAAGCTCGAACCACCTATGGCAGGGCTCCCTCCCCGCTTGCTAATTCTCCCAATAAACTTCTTCTTTCCTGCTCACCATATCTTAATGGGCTTCTGAGCATCTCCATTTTTACATTTTGGTGCCAAAACCCAGGACTGGGACACCAGCTCGACCGGAACTCCCAAGTTGGACTTGGGCCCCGAGCTGGCCCCAATCCTTGGGCCTGAGTCTCTCAGATCTCCATGAGTTGGTGGCTCGAGCTTCCCCTCTGGCTTCCTGACCCCATCTGCCTCCTTTTTCCTCCAACGCCTTCCCTGACCGCCATTTACACTCAGTCAACACCGTTCATCAGATTCACGGGTGAGTCCTTACCTCCGACTCCTTCAGTGGTTCTGCTTCCTGGTCTATCTGAGACCACTCTGGGCAGTTCAACCCTAAATCTGAGTGCTCAGTCAGAACCACTCTTGGAGTCTCCTGACTCCTCGGGTCAATCCGGACCCACTCTCTGGGGCCTGACGACTCCTGGGGACGCCTGGGATGAATCAGTGCCTCTCCTCTTGGCCTTAGGCACTCCACTCTCGGGTCGAAATGCGAATGTTCGTCTTGACCAATTGTGGAGCTGGGAACGTTGGCTTGGAATCACCGTACTCCTCTTTCTCGGACTCACATTAACCCTAACCGTCGCCATGGGAATCGGTCAGTCTCTTCCACCCAAAGATACCCCTCTTGGGTGTTTAGTCCATAATCTCAGACCTCTCTAATTAAATGGAGAAGTCAAGGCCCATCGACTTGTCTTTCTGTCCACTGTCACATGGCCCCAATATCCTCTGAATAACCAGAGCTGGTGGCCGTAAAATGGCACACTTGACTTCGGAGTTCTCACAGACCTCAACAGCTTTCTCCGGCAGTCAGGTAAGTGGTCAGAACTTCCCTACACTCAAGCTTTCTGCACTCTTTGGAGCAAACACTCTCTCTGCAAACAGCTCACTACCCACCAAATTTTCCTTGTCCAAAAAAATCCACCTTCCTCTCAACTTTCTACGCCCCTCTAACCCTTCTTTCTTGTGTGGAAAATGCTCACACTAAGACACTGGGACACAGGATTTTAGCAGTAACCAAGGCAGTTGTTTATTCATAGATCTGCAGCTTTGGGCGCAGCCGAAAACCAACTCAAAAATGCGTGCCGAAAAGATGAAGCTAGCTGTTTTTATCCTAATGCAAGTAAAGCCCCGCCCTTCAGGTTAAACTTTAAAAGCTGATTTATTGGATATTATTCACATGCCATACAATTCACCCACTTAAAATGTACAATTTGATCACTTTAGCATATTCAGAGTTATATACCCATTACAACAATGTAAAATGTTTCATCAACCCTGCCAAAAGAAACACTGTGCCTATTAGCAGTCATTCTTTCATCCTACCCCTTACCCCAAGCTCTTTCTGTTTCTTCGAATTTGCTATTTTGGACATTTCATATGAATGGAATCATATAATATGTCATTGCTTGTGACTGGTTTCTTTCACTTAGCATAGTATATTCAAAATTCACACATTTGGTGGCCTGTATCACCAGTTCTTTCCTTTTTATCACTGAATAATATTTCATTGTATGAATATACCATACTATTTATTTATTTATTTCTCATTTGATGAACATTTGGGCTGTTTGCAACAAATAAGTATTCATTTTTATGTGTATGAACCACCTTAAAAAACATGCTTTTAATGTAGAATATTTCAAACATAGGCAGAAGTGAATAGTAAAATAAATTTCATGTACTTTTCTCACCCAGCTCAACAATTGACATTAGTTATTTCTTTTCTTTATATCACCATCTTTCCCCAAGCACACACAATTATTTTGAAACAAATCTCTGACATCATATGGTTTCCTCTAAAAATATTACAATATATACCTCTAATGACAAAGAATCCCCCTTTAAAAAATAATTATGTCATCATACCCTGAAAACTCCAACTATAATTTTTTTTTTGATGTAAAAGAAAATGGTTTATTTTCAGGTGCTGGCCATCTGGAAGATGGGGACTCATGTCACAAAGCCCAGCTCCGGGAAGACAGGGGACTCACGTGTCAAAGCCCATCTCCACCTCTCCATGGAGGTGGAAGTTCTTAAAAGGAGGGAGAGGGGAGCAGAGCAAAGAGATCAAGGAGAGGGGTTGCAAAGTTCTCTACGTGCAGAACAGCACAGTCCATTCTGATGAGGCAAGTGATGGTCCGGGGTGCATCATCCTGGTTTAGTCACCCTGGGTTCACATCACCTGCCCTTCACGTCATCCTGGCTCCATGGATTAAGGTCAGCAAATCTCCTGGAGCTGGGATGCTTGAAGGTCAGAGTCTGTAGCTTTTGAAACTAGTTCCTAGAGTTCTTATTTATTTTTTATTTATTTTTTTCTCCCAGCTTTTCTTTATTGATTATATTGTTACAATAGTTCCAATTTTCTCCCCTTTACTCCCCTCCACCCAGCATCTCCCTCCCTCAGCAATCCCCCCCCCCAAGTCCATACCCATGGATCTTAAAAAATAACTATCCCTCCCTCTCAGATATTAAGACCCTTTGTAATCTTATAAAGGACAATGGGCGAAGGTCTCAAGCTCCTCTAGCTGCTTCAAGCTGGACATGGTCGTCGTCCTACCTACCCTTGGGTCCAGAAATCCCTAATAATAGTGAGGGTGTGGAGGGGAGGGTGGCCTTCCCACATGGGGAAGGATCGTGTAGACTCCAGGTCAGTTGGCTGTCTCCGGACAACGGCGTGCTTGGTTTAGCAGGCTGGCATCCTTGTTGTGTTCTGGGGGCAACAGATTTGGCAAAAAGGGTTAAAAGACATCATTCAATCCATAACTACTAGGTGACAAAAGGCAGGGATTAATTTTTCAATGTTCCACATTAGGAGAAAAAAAGGGGGGGGGCTTCTTTGGAGGAAGGTGTGCTAGGCACATCTCGCCTGTCCAAAACCCTTTTGCCCATTATATTTAGTTTTGGCTGAGGGAAATAGTTTATGTTTCCCCCCTCTCAGACCTCTGGGCCCTTTCTGTCCAAGCCATTAGGATAGAAAAGAGAAATCAGTTTTAAAATGAAGCCCACAGACCACCCCATTCTTCACCAACCCAGCCATTTAGTTCAGCCAAACTGTTGAGTCTCAGGAGGCAGCGCTGCAGAGAGGATTAAGTGAGGCTTATGCGTACAGACAGTCATTCAGGTAATGCGGTCATAGGCTTATGCCCTTTGAAAACAGAAAACACATGTTAATTTATGTAACATAACCAACAAACAAGTCTCTAAATCTGTAAGACTGTCTTATTGGGAAGACATCCAGTTGCAAGGCACTTGACATTCTATTTGCCTGCAACTTGAATCTCTTTGGTGATATCACAGATATGGTTTAATTTTCAAGTGAAACCATTTTTTAAATGAGAAGAAACTTTTAAGACGGTTAGCTGCCCTACTTTACAGTCTGCCACTGATCATTGTGATTTTCCTTGAATAATGATTTTTCTCCCTAAGATTACTCTCCTTGTCTTTAAAGGGACTACATTAAGTCCATTTTAAATTTATCCTGTTCATTTGCATAAACATAACAAGAGCAGCAAATGATCACTTATGATCTTTAGTTCTGTTTTGCTGGAACTTACCCAAGGAACATTTAGGGTGACCCTCAGTCTGCTCTTCAGGGCACAGAAGCTGGGCCACATACCTGGCATTCATCCTTGCCTGTACACACCTGTCCTTTCCAAGTCTTTCTGGTTTTCCATTGTGCCTTAAGGTCCCTTCTAGCCATCTTTCAGGAAAACAACCTTCGTTCCTTCCCTGGAGAGATTGCTGTGGACCGCACAACCAACCATGGCAGCAGGCCTTTTATTTCGTGGACTTTTATTACCTTTGAAAGTCATCCCCAGTTCCTCAGGGCTTTTTGGTAACAACTTGAGCCCAAGCATGTCTCCTTTAGGCTTGACATTCCAGTCAAAGGCTTGGTCAAAAAAAGGAACCTCTATTAACAACTGGTCTTATTAGTTCTATGCAAAGAAACTTAAGTCATTACTTACTTGTTTAGAATGCCAAACTCTGGAGAGATCAAATAGGGAGAAAAATATACAACGTGAAGGAAAATCTTTGTCCTAATATTCACTGAACTGGCATTTCCATTCTTCATATTTTCATTTTCCCCCACTAAAAAAATTTTTTTGTTTGTTTTTCCATTACAGTTGTCTCACTCCAACTATAATTTTTTAATATCATCAGTGTTCCTACTTTCCTGATTTCTATAAATATTATAATTTTAGTTTGTTTTGTTGCATTATACAATTAGTTTTAAATAGGATTCAAAAAGACCTCTGTATTAACATTGATTAATAATAATTTTTTAAGTCTCTTAATGCAAAGGTTCTTCTCTTTATACTTCAGCTATTGTTATTGTTTTTTTTTTTTTTTTCAAGCTGGTCCTTTTGTCATGAGTTTCCCCCAGTCTGAATTACATCTCCATGGTGTCACTTAGCATGTTCTTCTTTCCTCTGTATTTCCTGTGAGATAAAGCAGCTTAAACCAATTCTGGAAAGACCATTATACAGGTAGGTGGTGTGGGCTCACAATGTTTCATGTTAGATGTCATCAGCTATGGTTGCTCATTGCCTAGAAACACTAATTCATTAGGAATTACAAATTAGGATATTTCTTTCTTTTTTTTTACACTTTCTCTTTTTTTTATTTTTTACTTTTTTAAGTATATTTTATTGATTATATTGTTACAATAGTTCCAATTTTTTCCCCTTTGCTCCCCTCCGCCCAGCACCCCCTTCCCCAACAATCCCCTCCCCAAGTCCATGCCGATGGGTCGTACATACAAGCTCTCCTGCCTCACCCTTTCATATATTCTTCTTTTTTAAAAAAATAATTAATTAATTATTTAAATATTTTAACAATAAAAAATAATCCTTCCCTCTCAGACTTAAGACCCTAGGATATTTCTTTTATTCCTTTTTCATTTATTAATTACTTCTATACAAAAATACTTCCCCTTGTTGAATATTTGGTCACATCAGATAGTTTGTATACAAAAGTCAAGGAAAAAAGTTTGATTCTCTCTGACCAGTAATTAATGTAATGCATTTGTTCCTTAAAATCTTTAAAGAATATCAGTGTGTTGATGGATTTAGAAATACTCTATGCATTTAAATAAACATATTCTATGTGTTTAAGTCCATTTTAATTATAATTATTATTTTTTAAAATATGTGTATTGATTTTTTTTTTAAGAGGAGGGAGAGAGAGACAGAGAGACAAAGAGAGAGAAAATCATTGATTGAGTGCCTGCTGTATGCACTTCAACCTGGGATAGAATACACAACCCAGGCATGTGCCATGACTGGGAATCAAACCCCCAACCCTTATGTGAGATGATGCTCCAACCAACTGAGCCACACTGACCAAGGCAATTATCATCCTTATTGATGCTCCCATTTGTCCCTCTTTGCCCAATAAAAGATTCTGAGTCCTTTTGATATAATGCCAAAGTTTTTGACATATTTCTTGCTATTTGGTGAGACAAAATGTTCTAGGCTCATCTTGTACATTTCCAATACCAGATGTGCAGTCTTCATTTCTTCAGGCTGCCTTGTTTTGCTTTGTTTTAAGTGGTGAATGTTACTTAGAAAATATGATCTAAATGTTGCCTTTTTGAGCTTAATATAAGTAAAATCTCCTGGGGCTTCAATTAAGTATTTCATGTGACTGAAACATTTATATAGAATTTTGCCAATTTACTCTCTGAATCTCAGTTCACTCATTTGTAAAATGCAGACTATAGTAATCATTACTTACTGCAAGTCAATACATGCAAAGTATCTAGAATAGTTGCCCTGGCTGGTTTAGCTCAGTGGATTGAGCGTCGGCCTGCGAGCTAAGTGTCGCTGGTTCGATCTTCCAGTCAGGGTACATCAGAGAAGGAAAACTCTGACTCCAAAAAACCTCCACTGCCTTGCGGCATACCTCTTCAGGGGAAAGGCTAAGGGAGTAAACCCCGACAGAAAATCCGGAGCCGGAGTCCCTAAGGCGGTTTGACGTTGTAGTCAACACCGGCAACTCCTGCGGCGCACCTGAACCCAAGCTGTATCGACTCCGTCTTTCCCTTGGACCCTTCAGCTGCGAAGAGAGGGGGGGTCTGCTGCATGGGCAACAGCAGACCCTCCATATTACCCTGCCCAGGCTCTGTAGCTTCAGCGTCATCGCAAGATGTCGATTCAACACGGGAGGAGACAGATACCATGTCACTCCCGAGTCGGACTGCACAGCCATTCTTGGCGGTGCAGATAGACTCTGAAGAAGCTACACCATCGTCTCTTGAGACGGACGGCTGCCGACGACGATCTAGAATAGTGCCTGTGAGAGTGAGTACTTAAATGTTAATTATGACTTAATACCTAGCATTAGGTTTACATTCAGATTTCCATATATAGTGATTTATTTTAAGATCAAAAAATTACTATTTGACAACTTATTGCTCCTCTTGATTACCTCTTCTCTCCTGACCCTCCACATTTCCCTGACCTGATTTGAACATTCACATTTTCATGGAGCAGGGTTCAGTTATGGAAGCCAGGAGAAAGAGCAACCAACTCCAGAGTTATTTTTTGCTTTTGGAAGGCCATCTGCTACCATGACCCATTTCACAACATGCAAATTCAACAGCCGAGTGCAATTTCCCTTCAATCAGTGGCCCAGCAAATATAATTACATTGCTAATTTTAAATTCTAAATGGTCTGCTCAGGTTAAAGAATGCCCACTCATCAGTCAAGATTCTACAATTAATTGAGAAAACAGAGGGCCTGCATGCCAGAATTTTGACAGAGGAGTGAAAACAAGTTTGTTTCCCCTCACCTCTTAGGCCACTGGCACACAACAAACAGATGGTTCTAAATCTTTCCCTTTTTTTGCGTTGGAAAGAGCAATTTGATGCTAGCTAATTACACAGGAAGAACCAGTGAGCAGTTTACAGATTCATTGAGAGGTCTGAAGGACCGCATTTCCAAAAGCCAACCTCACAACCAAGTTAAAGGGATCCCCTGTCTCTTCCCAGGAAGCCATCAAGTTCTGAACTACCACCCTTGTGTCTCGGGAGCCATTCCAATAAGGAAGCTACCATGGTTAGGAAAGTGCTGCTATCTTTTAGCATGCCTGCTATAGTTGGTACCAGTAAGATGAATGCTCCATGCCCTGCCTGGTAACACCATGTAGCTACGACTAGACACAGGGGCCTGTGCTGATGATGCCAGTGAAAAACACAAATGTCCATTATCATATTGCCAGTGGAAACATCAGCAGTAAGGCCTCTACCTCTTTTCCACCTTCCAAATCTCATCCAACTGTGGAATTACAAGTCTCAGAACTCCAGATATAAGGCAGTCAGGGAAATGTAGTTTTTAGGTTTCTAGCCTCTAAAGGAGAGAAAAGCACACCAGAAGGGCATTGGAATAAATGTTAAGTGCCAATATGAGTATCAACTGCCTGTTAGAGCTAGGAGGATTAAATGAAATAATGTATCAAATACATAACAGTTTCTGCACACAGTAGTACTCAATAAATGGTATGAATATTAAACCTGCAGAACTAGTCATCTTTGTGCTACAAAGCAGTACTGCTACAAGTTTAAAAATTAAATAGAACAGTACTTTCCCCTTCTTAATAGACTTTCTTGAGAATGGAATATGAGAGTGAAAAGATATTCCTTATTCAAAAGCTTGTTAAGATTCACAGATGGCCTGCTATGTGCCGAGTGTTATGCTCCCAATTTAGAGTCCTTATCTCACTTATTTCTCACAATTCCATTAAGACCTTGTTATAGAATTTTATGTGGACGCTAAATAACTTTCTCAAGTTCCAATGGCTGGTAAGAGGCTGGCACTTTATATAGATACAGATCTATTGACTTCAGAGCATGTGATTTTATTAATTCATAGATAAGTGCATAAGTGCTCCTAAGGGAGCAGTAGGACTCGCTAGAGAAGATGAGGCACAGAATTTGGTACTGATCTACAGAATATAGAGTATCAGCAGTATTTGTTCATATGTAGGTGGGTTGTTTAGAGGAAATGTAAGTAAAGGGTTTAGACCTGTGCCTGACCTGTACCAGAGATACTAATTATGAAATACTAGCTATGATGTCTTTTGAAAGGACATTTAAACATTGACTAGATGGTAATATTAGCTGGTTTTGCACCTTATGGAACATCCATTTTCATAAAAATTTTGGTTAATGACCCAATATTGATAAAAGGAGTACTCTATGTGGTTCTATATTGAAATGGTAGGAACTTCTAGTTTTTAGAAATTTCACCATTATGTCAGCATTGTGACTTTTGGTGAGTCACTTAAATCTTTCTTGCTTCTGTTTCTTTATCTGTAAGTGGAAATAATAATCCTATCAACATCATAGGTTGTTATGAAGATTATGTTTTTAAAATATACAATGCACATTTCTTTCTTGTTTGGGTTACTGTTTGCTTTACTAAAAATAGGATTATATATATTAATCTTTCTTTTCTTAATAATATCTCATAAAAATATTTAAAGTCATTTGGCACAGTATCAATTCATTCAAGTGGCTGCATAATAGTTACAATATGAATATATAGTAATTTATTTAGAACATGAACGTTACTTATAGTTTTTCTTAAGAACAATGCATTTAAAATCCAATGCATGTGACTGTTGTTTTAAAACAACAGTTTGGTACATAAATTGGAAATATACAGCTCAATAAATTTTTAAAAACAAAACATATTCATATAATTAGCACCCAGGCCAAGAAACAGAAATTACTAGCTCCTGGAAGCATTCATCATGCTAGCCTCTTGATTTCTGTGAATTTTATGTGTTTTTGAACTGTACATAAATGGAATCATGCCTTTATACACTTTTATGCCTGGCTTTTGTGTGTGTGTATGAGGTTCATCCATATTGATGTTTGAAGTTATAATGTGTTCATTCTTATTCCTGTACATTATACCATTAAATGAATATGGCAATTAACTTATTCATTCTACTCTCCATAAAGGTTTGGGTAGCTTCCAGTTCTAAATTTATATAAATGGTACTTCAGTCAACATTCATCTATATTTTTTCTGGTGAACATATATGTATACATCTCTATTGGACATATACCAAGAGTGGTATTATTACATCACAAGGTATACATATGTTTGGATTTAAAAGACACTGGCAAACAGGTTTTTAGAATGAATGTATCAATTTACACTTCTACCAGGAGTGTATGGTAGTTTTGATTATTCCACACACTTGCCAAAACTTGTCATTTTTCTTGAACATAAGTTTTTCATATCTGTGGGGTAGATTGTCAAAAGTGGGATTGCTAAGTGAAAGTTAATACATAGTTTTAACTTTAATAGATGTGAACAGATTGTTTTGTAGAGAGTCTGTATGACTACACATTTTCACTAAGAATATAAAAGAATACGCTTTTATATTCTGGATATGATGGTTGTTGCATTTCTTCTATTTTATTTCTAGATTTCACTATTTTTGTATTTCAAATTTCAAAATTTACCATTCCCTCTTCTACTCCATTTTGTCTTCCTCCTGCCCTTTCTTTTTTTCACTTTAAATTTTAAGTTTCCCTGTCTTAGTCTGGCTTTCATTCCTTGCTCTTTGTATTTCTTCTCACTCTATCCTCTCAAAATCAGTTCTCTTTCTTCTAGACATCTCTTAAACTTTTTATTTCTCCTCCTCCTCCTCCTCCTTCTTCTTCTTCTTCTTCTTCTTCTTCTTCTTCTTCTTCTTCTTCTTCTTCTTCTTCTTCTTCTTCTTCTTTTCTCTCTGTCTCTCTCTCTCTCTCTCTGTCTCTCTCTCTCTCTTCCCCCCCTCTCTGTCTCTCTCTCTCTCTCTCTTCTTTCTTATTCTCATTGCACCTAAACTAATCTTTGCTCATTTGTTGGTATTGCTATGGTGGATTTTTTTCACCAATTTGGTTCCTTTTGGTTTTCATTATATATTTTTAGATTTTTATTTAAACCTAATACTACATAATTCCTTTTCTTACACATTCCACCTTCTTTCCTTCCTTTTTATTTATGGTGTAAATTTCACTTTCTTTCTCCCTTCACCTAGTTTCTATTCCCTACTCTTAATATTTATCCTCCCTCCACCCCCTCAAAATAATTTTTCTTTAAGTTAGTGATCTCATATTTATTTTTTTTCTTATAACAGTCTTAATCCCTTTATACCTTTATTAATATTGATTCATTTGCTGTTGGTAGTGTAGTTGTGGGTGGGGGTTATAATTGTGGATGTAGGTTTGTTTCTTGGGCTCTTTGGTTTTGTTCTGGCAGAACTTGGACAATAGCATATAAGTCATGGGGGGCAGTGTGACTCTAAGTCAGCCAGATGGAGGTAAGGACCCACCAAAAAACAACCCAACAACAACCAAAACCCAATTACAACCAAGGATCCCACATAAATGACATGAAGGGCATCCCAAGAGCATCAAGCTCAGAACATCAAGAAGACTTGATAGGACTCCCACCGCAGAAGGTCACACCATGAACACAAGGAGTCAAAGCAGATCAATTTAATATGTAGAAATAAACAAGAAGAGTCACCTAAAATAGGGAGACAAAGAAATAACCCCCAATCAAAAGGAAAAGAAGAATCCCCCAAAATACTGCTAAATGAAATAAAGGAAAGCAAACTATCAGACATTGAGTTCAAAATCAGTATTATAAGGATGCTCAATGAGCTCAGGGAGAACTACAAATGGCGACTGTTCGTCGATAGCTCAAAACAAACCTTGAAGCGTGTCCTCCTCCACAATGGCAATTTATTTGGTGCAGTCCCAATTGGCCATTCAGTTTGTTTTTGTGAAGAACATGGAGACATAAAGAGAGTCATTGATCTGTTGCAATATACAAGCACAATTGGATCATCTGTGTTGACCTTAAAATGGTCTGTTTCCTTCCTGGTCAGCAACATGGATACACCAAGTATCCCTATTTTCTGTGTATGTGGGACAGCAGAGCTCATGAGAAGCATCAGGTGAAGTCAAATTGGCCTCCAAGATCTGACCTCAAACCTGGTGATCCAAACATTCTACATGAGCTACTTGTTGACAGAAAGAACATTCTATTCCCACCCCTGCACATAAAATTGGGTCTCATGAAGCAATTTGTTCAAGCTTTGCCAACTGAAGGAGACTGTTTTAAATATCTCATTTTGGCATTTCCTAGCCTATTGTTTGAAAAGATAAAATACCTTAATATGTATGTTTGGTAGCAGAACTTTACTACTCATACACAATTTGACTTACAGTAACAATATATAGCCTTTATATGAATAAAATAACTCTAAATAAATAGTATATCAGGTAAGTTTTTCTTTATATTCTTTTGTATGTACATTTTGTATGATTTGGGGGACAAAGGGAGGGTATCCTGTACCTTAAAAAGGTGATGTGATAGAGACAAACTGGGTTATTTTTGAATTCAGATGCCAAAAGTTAGTCAAAAACAAGTGTCAGATCTAACTCAGTGAAAATTGTGTTCCCCAGTGTATGTTCCATTGCGTGGATACACTAGGGTTTATTTACCCATTTACCTACTGAAGGGCATCTCTGTTGTTTTCCTATTTCGGCAATCATGAATAAAACTTTTATAAATATCCCTGTGCAGGTTTTTGTGTGGACATAAGTTTTTACCAATTTGTTTACTATGTGGACTTTATTATTTACCTAGGGCGAGGCTTCCAGGTTAGGAGACAACTGCTATTATGAGGATACTGTGTTACAGCCCCCAAAAGGAGGGCCTGATGAGAAAGCACTGGGTCAGTCAGGGGCCAGAGGAATGAGGGTAAACCATGGGTGGAAGCCTCAACTGTGGTTTACATGGGACAGAACCAGTGAGGTGGGGCAAACAGACTAAGCAGGTTTGGGCTCTGGGGTAGTTGTTTGGTATCAGACCCTAGGTTAATGAGGCAGAGGAAGATTGCCTCCTGGAGTCGTCGTCGTCGTCGTCGGCAGCCGTCCGTCTCGAGAGACGATGGTGTAGCTTCTTAAGAGTCTATCTGCACCGCCGAGAATGGCTGTGCAGTCCGACTCGGGAGTGACACGGTATCTGTCTCCTCCCGAGTTGAGTCGACATCTTGCGATGACGCTGGAGTGTCCTCTCCAGTGAAGCTGAAGCTACAGAGCCTGGGCAGGGTGATATGGAGGGTCTGCTGTTGCCCATGCAGCAGACCCCCCCTCTCTTCGCAGCTGAAGGGTCCAAGGGAAAGACGGAGTCAATACAGCTTGGCTTCAGGTGTGCCGCAGGAGTTGCCGGTGTTGACTACAATGTCAAACTGCCTTAGGGACTTTGGCTCCGGATTTTCTGTCGGGGTTTACTCCCTTAGCCTTTCCCCTGAAGAGGTATGCCGCAAGGCAGCGGAGGTTTTTTGGAGTCAGAGTTTTCCTTCTCTGATGTGCCCTGACTGGAAGATCGAACCAGCGACACTTAGCTCGCAGGCCGACGCTCAATCCACTGAGCCAAAACCAGCCAGGGTTCTCCTGGAGTATAAGAAGCAGATAGAGAAGGTGTTTGGAGTGTGGGCTCTGAGTTGGTTAATTTGCATAAGAAAGGCACATTCCCAGGCAAGTTGTTTCCTATTAAGATATGCCGGGGCCCTGGCTGGGTGGCTCAGTTGGTTAGAGTGTCCTTCTGATAAGCCAAGGTTGTGGGTTCAATCTTCAGTCAAGGCACATACAAGAAGCAACCAATGAATATGTAAATAGTGGAACAACAAATTAATTTTTTTCTCTCTCAGATAAATTTAAAAATTTTAAGATATGTGGAATATAAAAAGTAGCAACAAATGAACAAAGAAAACAAGCTCATAGATACAGACAACAGAAGGGTGGTTACCAGAGGGGCAGGGTTGTGGTGGAGAGATCAAAGGGAATAAAGGGGATCACATATATATTGATTAAAGAGACTAGACTTTGGGCGGCGAGCCCACATGGAGTATACAGATGTCGTATTGTAAAGTTGTCTACATGAAACTTATATAATGTAATTAATTAATGTTACTCCAATGACTTTAATTTAAACAAATTAAAATAAAGACAATTAGCCGTGGAAGAGGTAGTCTGTCCTTGGTCAAGAAGACCTTGGATGCCAGAGCATCAAAAATACAGACAATGTAACATAAAGTAAAATGAAGGTATATTTGTTTTCTGTTGCGGTGCAACAAATTACCAGAGAGTTAGTGACTTAAAACTAAACTGTTTTTTCATGGGGCAGAGGGACTGGCTCCTTGCTCACAGCCTCACTGGCTGGAAGCTACCCATCAGCAGCACTGCAATCTCATCTGAGGCTCATGGGCCTGTTCTCCACTTACTGATATTGGCAGAATTCAGTTCCTTGAAGTGGTAGGACTGAGGTCCCATTTTCTGGCTGACTGTTGGCCTGGGTTTCTCTCAACATCTACAGGTCACTCTTGGGTCCTACTTTGAGGATCCCTTAACAGGCAACTCAAACATGGCCACTAGCTTCTTCCAGGCCATCAGAAGCATCTGTCTCTAGTCTCTGCCTCAGACCTCAAGACACTAAGACCTCAGCTGATTAGTGCAAATCCACCAACACAATAGCCTTTTTGTTAACTCAACAGAAGTAGGGACCTTAATTCCATCCGCAAAAATTCCTTTGCCATCTCTTGGAATATGTCACAGAAATGACATCTTTTCCCGTCCACCTGCTTTCTCCCACTCAAAGGAGGGGATTAGCAAAAAAATCAGGTTATCTAGAATACTGTCCACCATAGAAAAAATTACTCCTTTGGATACAAAATTAAGGACAAGCTGTCAGAAATATTTTCTCCTTTGTATTTGCGATGTAGTCTGTATTTGAATTAGATGGTCTATTGAAAATTAGCATCAAAGAATAAAGGGTCTCCCAGCAGAGGGAATGGACACTCTCTTTGAAAGCTTGATTATGTGTATGACTCATCCACAGTCTAGTCTTAGAACCACCAACAATGCACATATCCCAGGAGTTGGTGAAGGCACCCTGGAAAATTTGCCCAATGACTTTGGTGCATGTGAGCATCAGCTGAAATGTTCTCCCATTAAGAGATTTGAGTGCTGCTAGGGACTGAATGTTTGTGCCACTCCCCCAAGTTTATATGCTGAAATCTAAATTTCTAATACATGGGTATTGGATATGGGGCCCTGGGAAGTGATTAGGTCATGAAGGTAGAGCCTTCATGAACAGAATTCATGCCCCATAAGAAGGGACATGAGAGATGTCTCAGACTTTTGATGACAAAATGAGAAGACAGCAGTCTGCAAATCACAAAGGGAGGCCTCAGCAGACCCTGGGTTGGCTGGAACCTTGATATGGGGCTTCCCAGCCTCCAGAACTGTGAGAAATCAATGTTTTCTGGTTAAGCCAGCCCATGTTCTGCCTCAGCAGCCCAAGCTAAGCCAGGCTCTAAAGTGTACTTAATGAAACTGACATTAAGGGACTGTGAAAGAGGTGGTCTGAGTTGGGTTGTCCTTTCCCCCTTTCTCTGGTGTTCCCAGACATGCACTCCAAATTCCATAAATTATTCAACCTCTGGGGCTTTGGTGGTCAGTCATCATGAAATTTCAAGCTGGCTGATGCTAGGATGGTTGAAAGGTGGTAGAAAAGGAAACATGAGAGGAATGGGGAATGTTGGGTCCACGTCCACATTTATTATACAGAAGATTTAGAATTTTAATCATTCTCAGCTTTACTTCCAGGACGCTAGGGAATCACTGTAACTGTTGCATTTAAAGTATGGAATGTTATTTTAGGCTGTTCCTGAAATCTCCTATAAACAATGTTAAACGAGGTAGAGAAAGGCTGTGTTCATTTATCAGACATGTCTGAATGGTCCTTCCCAAGTGGCATTATCTCCTTCAATCCAGCCTTGGGACAATCCAAGAGGGCATTTCATGACTAATCTCAAATAATCTGGGAAAATTAGAACAATGCCAGGCCCAGTCCAGAGGTCTGGCGGTGGAGGGGTTGGGGATTAGTTTCAAAAGTTGTTATTGATTCTGGAGTTATCAAACTAAACTGGTGGTTCTCAACTGGGAGGAATTTTTCCCCTGGGGGTACATTTGACAATGTCTGGAGATATGTGGGGGTGTTTCAGCTAGGGTGGTGCTCATTGATGGTGGAAGTCAGGGATGCTACTGATATTGTACCATGAACAGGACAGCCCCCAGGACAAATAATTTTCTGGTAAAAAAAATGACAATAGGGCTGAGGTTGGGAAACCCTTGGGCCTGCCCAGTGCTGTGTTATGTCCATCAAGGCGAAAATTGTCCTGTGATGTCAAGACATGAAGTAGCTGACACTGGTGTGTGAATGCTTCTCCTCCTCTTTGTGCCTTTTCCCCAAGGAGGTAGATGCCCCCTTCTCCCCAGTTTCAGTGGCCTGAGGGTCTGCCCTGTAGATCCAGTGCAGGACAGGGACAGACAAGGCAGAGCTGGGGACCAGGAGCACCTCACTTCCTTTGACCCCTGGGTCTGCTGGGAGGAAACCATAGCCCAGGCATTCCGAGGACACCATCCCGCTCAGGACTGTGTTCTGGTCACATAGGAAAGCCTGAGAAAATGTTGTGTGTGTTCCTAATTTTCATTTTCAGGAGCAAAAGGTCCAGATCAGTCCAATGAACTGATATAAGGGATTCTGTAAAAGAAAACAAGACATCCTTACAGGTTGTGACAGAAGTCAATGCCTAGGGCCTGAGCTTGAATCTAATGGGCCTCAATTACTAACACCCCTGTTCTTTATGCTTGTGTCAGGGAAGCTGCAGAGAAAAAGAAAAGGAATAGAGACTGTCTTGCCTTGGGGGGAGGGGGAGGAGTCCTAGGTGGTGAAACCATAAATCCTGAGGGTTTCTGGACACTTGCCTCTTGGGATGAGGGCAACATGTTTGAACTCCTCACATTGTGACCTTGGTGTGGGCTGTGGCTTTGGACCAGGCCTACTGGGTTGGTGCCCTTATCAGCTGTGTGGTCCTGGGCATGTTACTAACATTTAGTCAGTGGAGATCATTATAGTGCGTGTGCATAAGGTTGTGAGCAAGAAGGGAATGAATACTTATGAGGTGTTGGGTCCAGTGCCCGGTCTCGAGCTACTGCTCTGTAAATGTCTGTTGATTGACTCTAAGGTCTTTTTTCAGCTGTAACACCCTTTTCTGTCGATATCCCCAATATTATGTAATAAAATTTGAGGCCCAAATGCCGGCCCTGATTGCAGCACCTCACTGAAAGCCAGAGGGTTCAGCACCATTATGCCCATTTTGCATGGCTGTCTAAGCAGCATGTGCCTTTAAAGGACTTTAATCAAGAGTGAAACACAGAAGTCTTCAATTAAGCTAAGCTTCACCAGAAATGCAATTCTATTTTTTCTGCTTCTCTTGGGTATAAGCCAATGCCATTGTTTCGCTTTAGGGTGGGGGATGGTGGAAGGGAGATAGTGCTGGAGAAGTTTCTAGAAGGAATGTGGAGACAGTGAAATCTAACAGTCCTATTTAGCTCTGAGGACACAGAAGCTTGGGGCCGTGAGAGACTGGTCAGCCTGGAGTGAGACAAACAGCCCCCTTTCCCCCTAGGCCAGTTAAACTCTGGACCACACAAAAATGATAGGCTGGTGGTGACCAGTCATCAGTCCTGATCTTGTGTCAGTGGGAAGAAAAGTGGCCCCGTGGTCCCCCTGAGGACATTATAGACAGCGGAAAGAAAATACAACATCTTCTCATCCCCCATCACATTCTGAATGGGAGGTGCTGCCACGTTCCACCCTGCCCACCCCACAAAGCCAGAATTCACCTGACTCCTGAGAAATGTTTGGCACCTTACCCTTCCTTCCATGTCCTCTGATATCGTAGCCTTCCCTGCTGGTGGGAGGTGACAGCATTCGTCACACAGGGAGCATACTGTTGGTTCTTTCTGTACCTCTTGTCCTGGCACTATGATAAGAATGCCTCTCTCCTCTCCAGTGTTCCCATGTGGAGGACGAATTATATGATCCATTCCACACCCAGCGTCTCCTGAATCCTCAGCTGGGAGGTGTGTTTGTGCATCTCCAAGTGTGGACATTGAGGATATCAAGCTGGCAATGGCCCCTATGCTTTCCCTGCCCAGCAAAGGCACCCGGGGGCAGCCAGAGTTGGGCACACGTGGCTGGTCCAGTGGCAGTCACTCCAGGGCTGGCATTGCAGTAAGGAAGGGGTGGCAGGCAGGGCTAGGCATTACCTGTTGCTCAGGGTATGGTGGCCAAAAATCCCACACGAGGTAGAGAAAGCTGTGGGTTCTGCTTCCAGGCAGCAATGGCAGAGAATCCAGATAGATCTTTGCAGTGTTTGAAGGAAGATGATGGACAGGTTGGTGCTTGCAGATTTCATGGCTCAGCACCATAGCAGAGTTGCTGGGTGGCAGCCTGTCTTAATGTCAAAGTACCATTAGTACAATTATTTATTTGTTTGTTTGTTCACTTATTTTATTTTTAGAGAGAGGGGAAAGGAGAAAGAGAGGGAGAGAAACATCTCTGTGTGGTTGCCTCTCACTTGCGCCCCCAGCTGGGGACCTGACGTGCAACCTAGTAATGTGCCCTAGCTGCGAATCGAACCAGCGACACTGGGCTCGCAGGCCGACATTCAATCCACTGAGCCACAGCAGCCAGAGCTTCCGTTAGTACAATTAGACCAGTAATGTGAATACTTTGCAGGTACCAAGGCTGCACCTGGCTCTAAAGCTCTGTGAGCTTGGTGGGACTCTAGCAGGTCTCTCCATGGGAAGCAACAGAAACCACTTCTTGTAGCAGTCTTCCGTCTAGCAAAGTAGATGTTTTGGGGTGGTCTCTGTCTAAATGGAGCATCCAACTGCATGGGTATGAACCAAGTGCCTACTGACATTGCTTTCACGGGACTGATGGGGCTCTATGGTGAGCAGCTTTAAGCACCATTGACTTTTCAGATTCACCCAGACGTGTCTGAGGGTGAGCAATGTTCAGAGGGACACACTGTAAAAGGGACAGACAGAACTGGAGAGGGTTTGAAACAAAAGTCTTCTGGAGGGACAAAGGAATCTGACAAGCTTCCCCAAATTCAGCACCAAGGCCTAAGGATTCGAACCAGATGATTATTTTTCCCAGCTAGATATAATGCAACACCATCCTCAATTGTAAGTAATTAATAGATATTTTTGTTGAAGCCAATGAAAGGGGAGGAAAGGCTCCTGTTTGTTTCTTTATATTCCACTGCTCAGAGGGGCATTGGGAAGGGCTAGCCTTGCAGAACGTGTTCTGAAATTCTCTCCACATATTATACCATCTTGCACCAGGCTACTCCACTCAACAACTGCACGGGGCAATAGTTTTAACTCTATTTCACTCTTTCCAGGGTAGGCTTATTACTTAGGAGATACTATCATTTCTTCAACCCAGTTTGTATCCTTGTTTGAAAACCAAGCATATATAGTTGCAGAGTTGGCTCCTGCTATCTCAAAAAGGGGTCTGACTTTTCCTAAGACAGACCCTTGTCCCCACTCTGTCCCCTGCAGCCTGAGCCCTGGCACCCCGGCAGGACCCCAGACTGGCCTTGGCAGATTGCCATCTTTTCCCTCTCAGCTGGGAAGATGGGACAGCCTGTCATGGCAGAGCTGAGGGGACAGACTAGAAGGCTGTGACTCAGGTCTGCCACAGAGATGCTGGGAGAACGAGATGCGGTTTTGTGACATAAAAGGTGGCAAACTGAGCCAAAGGAAGGCCATGCCTCTCCCTGAGGGCACTTGTGGAGATGCTTGGGTGGACTGGAGACCCTTCCCGGGGCACCTTGGAGGTGTGAGCAGAGCAGGGGCACACTAGGGGAGGGGCCCAGGTCACCATGTCATCTGGGAGCAGAGTCACCCCTTCCAGGAAACTTGAGGAGGACATGCGGACTCCACAGACTCCATGACTGAGAGCCTCTCGCAGTCCCGCTGACTTCTCCTGAGATGGTAGGATTGGAACCCAGGTCCCATAGTTAATAGCTGTGGAGACGCCCTTGAGTCCTGGGCCCAGCCAGCCCACAGTGACCACAGGCAAGGAGAGAGGGTGCCAGGGAGGAGGGGTAGCCCTGGCACCTTAGCTGCGGGTGACCCTGCAGCAGAAGGAAACTTGGAATCTGAGAATGGGCCTCATCTGGAGATGATCCCACCATCAGCCCTGACCGGTTCTCTCTCTCTCTCTCCCCTTCTCCTTTTTTTTTTTAACCATGCCCCACCTGTACATTTTTATTAAACACGTGATGCTTGTGTACAGCCATGTGTGAGGTGATGCTTGATTCGAGTATTAGCCACACGAGGACGACCGTGCTGCGGCCGGGGCGCCGGGGCTCGTGTGCGTCTGCCTTGGGTCCCGCGCTCAGGCGGGGGGCGGGGGGACGGACGTGTCACGCGTGTGCGAGGCAGCGTGCGCTACAAGTAGAGCTGGCCGCGAACACAATGTCTCGCTTGATTTTGGTGATTCCTTCCGCGAACTTGTTCTCCAGCTCCGTGTTCCCGATGGCCTTGGCCGCCTGACACATCTGCCGGAGCAGCTCTTCCAGGGGAATGAAGGAGAAAAAGAGAGAGAAAAATATCGACGTGAGAGAGGAACACTGATCAATGGCCTTCCATACCCACACCACCTAGAAACTGATCCTGCAACCCAGGCTGTGCCCTGATCAGGAACCTAAACAGCAACTTTTGGTTTGCAGGATAATGCCCAACTAAATGAGCCACACTGGCCAGGGCCTTGACTGGCTCTTGTGCTCAGAAAGAGATGTGTCCTAGTCCTGCCATGAGCCCCTGGGTTTTCTCTGGAGCCAGGTGGGCCTAGCAGGACCAATCTCCAGGCTTCAAATTGCCCTCTCCTCCGGCCCCAGCTGCTTCAGAGCAAAGTGAGGGACCTTTTTCTAGACCTACTATTCTCCCCTCCCTTGGCCCAACTGATCAGCCCTGGTTGCTAGGTACCTGTTTACCACAGAGATAGAACACTCTGCAGAATTCTGAGCAGTTATTTGTGCCCACAGGGCACTGGCAGATGGTGGCAGAGCTGTGAGCCCGGCCAGCCATGGAGGGCCTGGTGCCTGCCACTGCCACAGCCACCACAGCCACCTTCCAGCTGATTCTGGAGCACCTGTGTGCGGTTCTGCTGCTGATTTCTGAGGGCTTGAGACAAGTCCAGCCTCTCCATGTGTTCCCCTGGGTGGTCCTGGTGGGCACTCTGATGGGTGCTCTGGTGGTGGTATCCTTAATAGTAAAGAGAAGACACACTTCAAGAAGTGTGAAGGCACTGAGCAAAAGGTGTCCTGCCCGAGATGAAGTCTCTGCAGCATGTAGCGAGAATATTGGACCAATGAGAGAAGTTGACGACACCCTCAAGTCACCTGGGGGTGGAGCCCAGACCTCTCCCACTACAGATCTTTTGCTTGAAGGCGCTGATAAACACCTGAGCAGGATGTTGTCACTTCAGGACCTGGATGATGTAGTGAAAACGGTGTGTGAGAGCCAGCCTCCTAAACATTCCCACGTGACCAATGAGAAGCCCACCTCAAAAGCCTCGGGGACTGATGGAGAACAACTTCAGGAGAACATACCGAATGGTTTGAAGAAAAACACTCATTATCCCAGAAGTCTGGAACTGCACCAAGATGAAATTATGGGCTGGAAGCAGAGCGTCCAAGAGAAGGAGGAGGATGGAGCTGTTGATGGCACAAATGGAGCGGGTCCTGCAAGGTAGGGCTGGCCAGTCCCTGTCCATGGCGGGAAACCTGCTGCAGACCAGTCCCGGGCCTGAGGTCCTCAGAGGTCACTTGGTTCATGTCAAGTCACAGGTCAAGAGACAGGGGGTAGCAGGAAATGGGGATCAGTCTGACCATGGGTCAGAAGATGATCTCAAAGGTGTCCCTCATGATGCTGACCTCAATGTGTTCCTTCAACATGCTGACGAGGAAAATCAGGGAACAGCCAGACAATTGTGGAAGCAAAAGAAAATAAGTGAAGAGCTTTCAGCAGAAATAATGAGTCTGAGAACCGAGAAAGCATCTCTGCAGTGTGAAAATTCAACCCTAAAAACTGAGATTCAGCAGCTGAAGCTGAAGCTTCAAACTGTGCCTGATCCATATGAAGATCGTCTAACACAGCTCCACAAACAAGTGTCTGAGGCAGGAATGCGCTGCTTAGAAATGGAGAAAAAATGTCTCAGCAACTGGAGAAGTGTGAACTCCACTGATCAGATTGTGAACACGTACAAGAAGATGACCCAAGACATGAACTAGGAACTATGAAGAAGCACTTCCTGCTATGAAAGGGAGATTCAGTACCATCAGGAAAGAGCTGAGGAAGCCTGGATGGCAGCCAAGTGCATGGAGAGAGAGTTCCAGGAGCTACAGAGAGAAAATGGTCACAACAGGCAGATGCTGGCCAAGGCCAAGTCCATGTTCCAACCTTTCCCAGGTGGCCCTTTTGCTGCTGCTGCTCCACCCACAGCCTGCAGAGGCCCAGAATGCCAGGTTGTCCCCTGGGTCATCAGGTCCCAGGAAGGAGCCAGGTCACGCAGTAAGAGCTCAAGAATCCAGGGTCACCTACCAGGTTTGACTCAGCTTCCACCGCTGCTGGGCCCTGAGATCTCACAACCAGGACACAACATCTGCCTGCATTTTTGTTCCAGTAATTCTGATCAATCTCTCATTAGTTAAGCTACTCTTACTAAATTGATGCCACCATTGCTCTTAGTATAGTACACAGCTTTAGAACTTTACAGTAATAGTCCTTATATATAGATTTATTAACGTAATTCTCATGAGTACAAAATTCCCCATGAGAACATTTAGAATTACCTACTTATTATAAATATTGTATTTTGATTTAAATTACCACTGCTACCTAACTGTCATCTGACTCTGACATGGAAGTTTAAACAAAGACCATGATTATATGCTATGGCTATTATCACAAATGTATAGAAGTAACTTAATATGTACTGGTAAAAATTTTGGTCAGTTTTAAAAACAATGCAAAAGTAATTTGAACAGCATAACACCCCATTCAAACTACATAATATTTTTATTAATTTAGTACTAAACTTGTAGTTTAGTCCTAAAATAGAATAGTTTAGCCCTAAACTGATAGAGTAGAAGCCTTAAAATTTCTTTCCTGCTTTAGAGTTTTTCTAATTCTTTATTTAAGATACTCTTTATTGTCCTGCATTTATAAATTTTATGCAGTCAAAATGAAAAGGTTTCTCCTGATGGCATCACTCCCACACACACTTGCTCTTGTTCTTTCACATGAACACATACACACATGCACTCACAAAATGAAGACACAAGGTCCTTCGTTGTTTTGAATCTGAAGAATATGTATAGTCTTGCAAACTTGAATAAGTATTTTCAATAAATAAGTCATAGAAAGATGAAGTGGTGTGCCTGTCATTTGTGCCCAGAGGGAAGATCCCTGAATCACACACACAGGAGCAGAGCTGCCCCATGTATCTGACGTGATCCTACTAGAAGCAGCTCACAACTGAGGCTGGAGAAGACGCTGGGACAAAGATCATCCTCCAGTGTGACAGGGCTAAGGGATGGACCAGGGTGGGGCCCAAGTCCCAAGAGGAGGGGAGCTGTGCCCAACACTCGTGTCACCTGAGCCCAGTGAGGGCCTGCCTCAGAAACAGGAAACCCTGCCCCACCCTCTACCCTCCTGTCCCCTAGTTACTGCTGAGCAAAAGGCAGCTACCCAGAGGCCCGGGGAGTGCAGGCTGGGGTCAGCCTCAGGCACAAGCGGGCCTGAAAAGGGCCTGGAAGCATTTGGAGAATGACCACCAGACTTAGTTTGACTCAAAGTGTGTGCGAGAATCATTGCCTTGTTCATGCCCACGTATTCAGTAACTGTCCCCGGAGCTTCCCCACTGACCTCCGGACTCTTCCAGGTGATCAGGACGAAGGGGTGGAAAGATCAACCCTGTGAACCCTGGGGACCCCAGCTCTTACATTCTAGTCTCCACCTGGAGGAATTTGAGAGAGGATTTTTTTCTGGGGACACTGATACTCCCATGCAAGGGGACGTTGGGTACCCCTTGGCTGGGCAGGATGGGGGGACGAGTGTGTGTGGCTCCCCTGGGCCCCGACTACACCAGCCTGACGAGGCCCACAGGAGTGCAGGTGCCAGATCTGGAAATGGGAAGCTCGGAGGTGAGTGACCCAGACACAGAGAACTAGGATGCGGGGGGGAGGGGTCGGAAGGCCTCATACAGGTCACAGGTCATGGGGTTTCAAGGGTTCACGACGCTAAGTTCCAATTTCACCCTGACCTTTCTGGGCCAAGCAGGAAGGGAAACCAGACCATGAGTAGAACATTCCTCTTGGAAGAAGCAGAGACTGGCTCAGGGCTGGGCTGTTGTAGAGCTTCCCCAGGGCGTCCACCCGGGGACCCTGAACAATGTCAAGGGTGTATCTTTCTGTGAGTCTTCCTAATGCCCTGTCTGAAAGCCACCGGGGCATCCAGAGCCCCCTGGGGACAGCACTCCGAGGGGTACTTAGGCACCCATTACCCCCACACTCAGGTCCCCTCTGTCTCACATCCTGGTATCTGGTGTCAGGGACAGGACCTGGGTCACTTGCCCTGTGCAGCCCAATCAGGAACACAAAGCCAGCAGGTAGCAGGCCCAGGTTAACTGTGCAGTTTAGCTTCTCCTTGGGAGGGAGGGATGTAGATACCCCAGTACACTCCCGCCTCTCTTCCCACCTTGGGGGCTCATGGGTCCATGGAAAAGCTGCTGTGTGATCGAGGCCAGATTTCCCCTGGGAGTGTGAATCACTGCCTCTCCAGCTGCCCCTTCTTGGCTGATAGGTATCATAAAGCATCACAATATTAGGGCACATCCCTGCTGCAATCACAGGTTTAAAGTTCCCCTCTGCAGAGCCTCCTGGTCTAGATCCCAGCCTGAGCTGCATCACAGCACCACTCCTGAGCAGTGCCCCAGTGAACACCCCCCACCCCCCACCCCTGTGCTTGGCTCTCCAGTTACTGTCCGCGGCTGTGCGAGCTTGGGCGAGTCACCCAGGAAAGACCCTCTGCCGAGCCTCTGGTCTGGGGGACCACGTGCCTTCCCTCCTGACCCTGTGGCAATGACATTCTCTTTACACACACACACTCACACACTCAGCCAGCCAGCGTGGAAATCAGAGGACGGTCACACACCAGGGCAGGAGACTTGCGCCCAATCCAGCAGCTGGTAAGAACAAGAACTGAGGAGATAATTTTGACAAATGCTCTGCCTGGAAGACACTTGGCCCTGTGTTCCGGGCCACGCAGAGTTTTTCAAAGGATGTTTGGAAAGGGGACCTGTTATTTATTGTCTCTAAGCTGTCCCAATGAGGATGCCAGGAAGAGACGGCTAGGTATGAAGGGGGTTGGGTTTGTTTTGTAAGGACAGTGAAATGGGATAAAATGTATCATCCTGGGAGCACGGTGTGCTCAGTTGATAGGGCACAATCATGGTACTGCACAAAGGTTGAGACGTTGCCTGTGGGCTGGGTGACAGACCTTTACCCACCATGTCAGCACCAGGCGACTGTTCTTGGAAGCAAGCCCCGTTAGTAGGTCTCTAATGGGGCAGGATCCCAGTCTCAGCTGGTAGAGCCTTCAGCCACCTAAGCCACTTTCTTGCCCCCTGAGGACACTGACAAATAGCCCTGAGACATGTTGTCTTGACCCTCCCTCCGCATTTGCCCTGGAAGTAAGGGCAGCCCCCTCAGGCTTGCCAGGGTCGCTCATTCATGCTGTGGGGGCTCTCTCTTGCCCCTCCACTTAGGCCATTTGTTGTCCATCACTGTCTTCTGTCTCTCCTCCTCATCTCTACCAGCCATAGCTTAGTCCACAGGGACTATTGCAGTAGCCTCTTAGCTGGTGGCCATACCCCTTGTTACCAGGGTAACCTTCCAAAAGTCCAAAAGCAGTATGATTCTTATAGCTTTGGCTCCCAGAAGACACACCCTCCATCTCTACAGTTGGGGACCATAAAGGGAGCTGTCAACGTGAGAGAGAGAAGATAGAACAAGTCTACCAGGGTCTTCCTTTTCTTTCAGTCCAAACTCCAGGCCTCCAGGTATGTCCTGATGACTGGCCCCAGCTGCAGCGGAAGCCTAGACTCAGCTGGTCTGCATACAGCTCCGCACTCTTCCCACACTGACCTAGATGGATGCTCTGAATTCCCAGCTATGTCTCACCTCTGAGCCTCCTATTATTTTCCTTACAACTGGAGACCCTGGCCCCTCGTCATTACTCACATAACACAGAGCCTACTGTCTCAGGTCAGGGTCTCCTGCATTCAGAAGATCTTTCTTGGGCCTCAGCAGATGTAAGTGCTTCTCTCATGTTGCCCCACGGTGTTTGTGACCCCCTCTAGGTCCTTACTAGGCTGCATTTTAGTTATTCCTTGAGTTGTCCAACTCACTCATCAACCAAGACCCTCTTCTCCACTGTAGCCTTGGACTTGGCACAGCACCGTTCCCTGGTGTGAAGGTGGGGGAGCCTCACTGAGGGCGGTGCTGGGAGAATGCAGACATGTTCACGTGTGTGTAATGAATGGTTGGGTGAGCAGACAGCACCAACAGGAGAGATCAGAGTCTCCTGGGGGAAAACTCAGACCGTGGGAGTCTCCAGCTATGACAGTTTGGTTTTACACTCTTGGATATTGAGCTGATGGCCTTCTACTCTACAAAAAACTCAGATAGGAGGTGGGGGCAGGAGGAGGAGGGCAGACTGTGCTGGGAGGAAAGCTGGGGGGTAGGGAAGTGCTATGTGGTCTCCACTCCCTCTGAGGATAGGTGGTCCTGTGACACACCACACACACACATGCCCACACTCTCACTACTAGCACGCTCACTCCTAGCCCAGTCTCATCACCTCTAGAAGCCCCATTTTCTTCACTTGGGAGGATGAGCATGGAGCCTTGACCTGTTACCAGAAGGGGGTCTGAGCCAGGAGTGGGTCGCCTCAATCTGCAGGGAGTACATAGATTATTGACTTTCTCTAGGAAATGTTTCCCTACATAAGTCCAGGAGTCTATGAGGATATGTCTATTAAAGCTGGGGACAGTGATACAAAGGAAGGGCTTAGCACAGAAGAAGCAGTAAGAGAGCCTAGGAGGGGCTGCTTTGGCTCTCTAAAGAACAGAAATCACAGTAAAAGAAGTAAGCTCACTGCAAAGTCAGAGATAGGCTCAGGAGGTTAGCCCTGGATGAGCTGCTACTGCCCATTGCTGCCCTGGTTGCAAGTCTCGTGGGGACCCATTGGAGTTTAAAAGATGCACCTGTGGGGTAAGAAGTGAGGGAAAGGGAAAAGTGTGGGTGTGCTCTCAGGAGGGTGAGCTCACTGTGGATTCTTTGTCTTGAGGTTTTTTATCTTTCTTTGGACACAGGCCGGAATCCTAGGGGAGATCTCAGGGGAGGGTCTTGACAAAATATTCATTAACTTTTCAGGTGTGTCCTTCAATATGTTGATTCATTAAAATGTATGTAGGAAGGGATCAGGGTTATTTCTGTTTTGTTTTATTTTTAAACAATGTTCCTGAAGGGGGACTGGGACCGATGCTGGTCCCACCCAGGACCGTCAGAATGTGTAAACCATTTGCTCCTAAGTGTGCCTTGTTAGGGAAAGTAAAACCTTGTGACTTCAGCTGGCTGTAAATTGCTCAGATGGTTTGGCCTTAATTATTTTGTCTCAGTTTCCCTTATTCCCCTGTCAAGAAATTTCCCCAGCTCTTCATTATCTTGCCTCAGAACATAGTAAGCTCTCATTCCACAGCATTTCTCTTCTTCTTATCATTATTATTTCTCACTTTGAGCAGCCAGAGGCTGCGCTTCACTGTTTAACACATGACGTCATTACTTACACCTTCGTTATGGAACAAGCAGCAAGGAAAACAGAGGTTACTGGATATACACAGACACGACTGACCCCTTGGAGCCGCTGCAGCGACAGGAACACCAAGACCACCCTGAGGGAAGGTCCCCTGTGGACCCCCAGTAGTGAGAGCAGAGGCGCCTCCGTCCCCGGTGGCTGTTGCTTGAGTGCAGGCCAGTCCCCTTGATCTCTTCATGGCAGCGCTTGTTGCTGCTGCCCCTGTGATAAGAGAACCGAGTCTCCGTCCCTTATTAGGGGTGACAAAGGGAGTTGCCAATCTGTGGGTGGACTCCAGGCAAGTCGCTCAGTGGTCACACCCTCAGTGAGCTCTGATAACAAGAAACAGGGCAGTAGAAAGGCCAAAAAAGGCAATCCATTTCCCTTCACTACAGAGGTCATTATGTAGCCAATCAAAAGGCAGCTCCTGGCTGGAAGTGTGATTCCTACCATTACTTTTCAAATTCTAATCTATTTCATGAATATTTTCTCTTCAAGTACCTTGAGGAATTTCATTGTAACAAATTGAAAAAAAATTAAACTATGCTGGACAGGGAGAAATAACACTGTGTACTCTTCAGGTAATTAAAAGAAAATCATCGCCCATATTTTCCTTTTTCAATGCTGTTTTGCTTTATTGTTTTATTGTTGTCTGTGGTCTGGAAAACTGTCCGTACTTAAATTTATTTTTTTAAAAATATTTTGGAGATCAATCCCTTGTCTGAGATATTATTGGCAAATATATTTTCCCATATGGTTGGTTCCCTTTTCATCTTGCTGTTGTTTTCTTTAGCTGAGCAGAAACTTTTTAGTTTGATGTAGCCCCATTTGTTTATTCTTTGCTTTATTTCTCTTGCCTTAGGAGATATATCAGTGAAAATGTTGCTAAATGGGATATCTGAAATATTCCTGCCTATTTTTTCCTCTAGGACTTTTATGGTGTCACCGCTTACATTTAAGTCTTTGATCCATTTTGAGTTTATTCTGGTGTATGGTGTAAGTTGGTGGTCTAGTTTCATTTTTTTTGCATGTCCCTGTCCAGTTCTCCCAACACCATTTGTTGAAGAAGCTCTTTTCACTCCATTTTATGTTCCTTCCCCCTTTGTCAAATATTAGTTGACCATACAGACCTGGGTTTATTTCTGGGCTCTCTATTCTGTTCCATTGATCTATATGTCTGTTCTTATGCCAGTACCAGATTCTTTTGATTACCGTGGCCTTGTAGTATAGTTTGATATCAGATATTGTGATTCCTCCTACTGTGTTCTTCTTCCTCAAAATTGCTGTGGCTATTCAGGTTCTTTTGGTTCCATATAAATATTTGAAGTATTTGTTCTAGGTCTGTGAAATATGTCATTGGTATTTTAATAGGGATTGCATTGAATCTATAAATTGCTTTGGGTAGTATGGACATTTTAATGATGTTGATTCTTCCCATCCATGAGCATGGTATATGCTTCCATTTATTTGTATCTTCCTTAATTTCTTTCTTCAGTGTTATGTAGTTTTCTGAGTACAGGTCTTTTACCTCCTTGGTTAAGTTTATTCCTAGGTACTTTATTTTTCTTTTTGCTATGGTAAATGGGATTTTTCTTTTAGTTTCTATCTCTGAGATTTTATTGTTGGTGTACAGAAATGCCTTCAATTTCTGAATATTGACTTTGTACCCTGTTATTTTGCCAAATTCACTTATTAGGTCGAGTAGTTTTTTTGTGGAGTCTATAGGGTTTTCTATGTACACTATTATGTCATCTGCAAATAATGACAGTTTTACTTTCTCTTTTCCAATTTGGATGCCTTTTATTTCTCTTTCTCCCCCTGGCTGGTTTGGCTCAGTGGATTGAGCGTCGGCCTGCGAGCTAAGTGTCGCTGGTTCGATCTTCCAGTCAGGGCACATCAGAGAAGGAAAACTCTGACTCCAAAAAACCTCCGCTGCCTTGCGGCATACCTCTTCAGGGGAAAGGCTAAGGGAGTAAACCCCGACAGAAAATCCGGAGCCGGAGTCCCTAAGGCGGTTTGACGTTGTAGTCAACACCGGCAACTCCTGCGGCACACCTGAAGCCAAGCTGTATTGACTCCGTCTTTCCCTTGGACCCTTCAGCTGCGAAGAGAGGGGGGGGTCTGCTGCATGGGCAACAGCAGACCCTCCATATCACCCTGCCCAGGCTCTGTAGCTTCAGCTTCACTGGAGAGGACACTCCAGCGTCATCGCAAGATGTCGATTCAACACGGGAGGAGACAGATACCGTGTCACTCCTGAGTCGGACTGCACAGCCATTCTCGGCGGTGCAGATAGACTCTTATGAAGCTACACCATCGTCTCTCGAGACGGACGGCTGCCGACTATTTCTCTTTCTTGTCTGATTGCGTGGCTAGAACTTCCAAGACTACATTGAATAGGAGTGGAGAGAGTGGACATCCTTGTCTTGTTCCTGACCTCAGGGGGAATGCTCTCAGTTTTTGCCCATTGAGTATGATGTTGGCTTCAGGTTTCTCATATATGGCCTTTATTACGTTGAGGTATGCTCTCTCTATTCCCATTTTGTTGAGAGTTTTCATCATAAATGGGTGTTGTATCATACTTAAAATTTGAGGTAACTTCTCTGTCAATTTGGAAATACAAACATGTATTCAAAACAATTCAACTATAATTTTCTAATGATTTTCTTCCAGTTTGTTTGATTTGGCCATCAAAGAGTCAAAGGAGATTATAGTTTTAATTAAAGGCCATATTGTCCTTGTGTTGAAGTTTAACTTTGGTCATATTAACTAAGTGACTATATGCACTGATTAGTGTTTTCTGGTTTTTTTTTAATTATTAATATCACAAATGGTAACTTTTATAAAAGAAGGCCTTATTTGAATGTGTTCCTACTGATAATATATTAGTCCTAATTGAATGAAAACAAAGAAGTTCATGCCAGATGATGTCATATGAGGGGAGCAATAACAAAATTAGTTATGATTTAATGAACACATATAATTCTACATGGTGCTATTTACATTGCATTTATGTGTTTTTTTTTAAAAATTTTATTCCTCATGGGATAGTGAGGAAAATTTATTATCCCATGAGTAGTGTGTATAATTGTTAAGGATTTATAGATAAGAGATGCAAGGCCTAAAACGTTTAAGAAACTTGCCAAAAATCACAGCTGAAAAAAATGGAAGTGTATTGAAAGCCTGCGTAACATGTTGGTCATTGTGTTAGACATTTAAATTTCTTCCTGCTTCCCTTCATTCATCCTTTACTTCCTCATTTCTCCTTCCCCTTCTCCCTTCCTTTTCTTCTTCCCTTCCTTCTCTTCATTCCTACTTTGCTTCCTTGGAACAAATATTTATTGAGTGACTGATCTGTGCCAAGCATGTTTTCAGACACTGGATGCTAGAGTGATGAACAGAGAGAAAAGTTCTTGCTCTCATGGTACTTATTCTTTTACAGAATCAACTTAATTTTCATGGTTTTTTTTTTTTTTTTTTTTTACAGAATAAAATGCATTTAATTAAATGGATGTGAACAAAATAGAAAGTTGCAAGGGCTAAGAGTCAAGCTATGTAACAGAGTCATGGGGTGGCTACTCAGTGTTAATGAGCCAGGGCGAGGCTTCCTAAAGCAGTGGCATTTGAATGGCAGGAAGGAGCCACTGTAGGCTGTGAGGACCCTCAGAAAATAGATGCCTACTAAGAAGGGCTCACAGTGGCTAACTGGCAGCTTGTCCTCAATCGTAAGTAATTAATAGGTTTTTTTTTTTTTTTGAAGTATCATCTCTGCTCACCTATGCATCTGGACCCAAGTTCCACGAGGACTGGGACTCTGTCTTCACCCCGATCTCCCTCACCTAGCACCACGCCGCCTGGTACCTCCTAGGCTGTGATACACTGGATGAGCCGTGCGTGTGGGCGAGAGGTGACCTCTTTCACCTTCCTTTTTGGCCAAGTGGGTGGGCTCCAGGGCAGCTGTGAATTCAAAGGACCAAGTTTTTGCGGGGTGGGCACAAAAAGCATGTCTGGGGATGACAGCATGCTGGGGTGAAGCGGTAATGACCTGCAGACAGCCCTGTGTGGGCCCTGTGGGGTCAGGTAGAAGCAGCCCATTGGGAACTGTCAGCTCTCTATGCAACCGTATTTGTCTAGACCAGCTCCAGGTGCCAGCCAAGATGGAGAGAACCGGGAACAGACAAGTGTGGAGTTCAAAAAGGATGCGGTTTCTCTAGTCAGGCATTAAGATGTTGATAAGAATGTAATATGTTAACTATATTAACTTAGTATGTAACATGTTAATCATGTAATATGAAGTGTGTTATTACTAAGTAATCGTCGTCGTCGTCGTCGGCAGCAGCCGTCCGTCTCGAGAGACGATGGTGTAGCTTCTTAAGAGTCCATCTGCACCGCCGAGAATGGCTGTGCAGTCCGACTCGGGAGTGACATGGTATCTGTCTCCTCCCATGTTGAATCGACATCTTGCGATGACGCTGAAGCTACAGAGCCTGGGCAAGGTGATATGGAGGGTCTGCTGTTGCCCATGCAGCAGACCCCCCCTCTCTTCGCAGCTGAAGGGTCCAAGGGAAAGACGGAGTCGATACAGCTTGGGTTCAGGTGCGCCGCAGTAATATATGCTAATATAATAGGTGCTATGTTATGTCAGCCAATTTCTTTGGCTGACATCTATTGAGGGTCTATATGTCATATTAGCATTGTATTATTAGTGATCTCTGGCTGGTTTGGCTCAGTGGATTGAGCGTCGGCCTGCGAGCTAAGTGTCGCTGGTTCGATCTTCCAGTCAGGGCACATCAGAGAAGGAAAACTCTGACCCCAAAAAACCTCCGCTGCCTTGCAGCATACCTCTTCAGGGGAAAGGCTAAGAGAGTAAACCCCGACAGAAAATCCGGAGCCGGAGTCCCTAAGGTGGTTTGACGTTGTAGTCAACACCGGCAACTCCTGCGGCGCACCTGAAGCCAAGCTGTATTGACTCCGTCTTTCCCTTGGATCCTTCAGCTGCGAAGAGAGGGGGGGTCTGCTGCATGGGCAACAGCAGACCCTCCATATCACCCTGCCCAGGCTCTGTAGCTTCAGCTTCACTGGAGAGGACACTCCAGCGTCATCACAAGATGTCGATTCAACACGGGAGGAGACAGATACCGTGTCACTCCCGAGTTGGACTGCACAGCCATTCTTGGCGGTGCAGATAGACTCTTAAGAAGCTACACCATCGTCTCTCGAGACGGACGGCTGCCGACGATGTTATGTTATCTGTAATGTAATAAATAATGTATATAAATGCAATGAAATATATTGATCATGTAATATGGAGGGTGTTTATTGTGTAATATGTAATGTGCATCTCAGAGACATGTAATGTGTGTTAGAATAATATATGATGTGCTACTAATGCAATATGTAATGTTAATGTTGCATGTAATGTGTTAATGAGATATGTGACATGCATTAATGTACTTGTAAAGTGTAATAATATAATGTGTAATGTGCACTGTTGTGAGATGGGAGATGTTGTTAATGAAATGTGTCATGGAAGCTGGATACAGTTAGAATTAGAAATAGAATGACTATGAGGACATGCCCAGATGACCTGACCTGACTCAGGTCTTTCCTCAGGCTGAGTGGGGACAGTCACAGGTGCAAGGTCTCAGGGAAAGATCAGAATTTCCATAGCCAAAGGGGAAATCCACAGGAACCAAAAAGGGAGCCAACCACACACACACACACACACACACATGGACACACATCATTGGTCACTGGTGTAATCAAATATGATCATTAAGCACAAAGTACCATGTATTTGTGATCCCTATGGATATGACTGATTATTAAGCTGAAAGGTTGAAAGGTGATTTCTTTGATGTGTGTTCCATAGGACAAACTTTTTGGCCTCCATTAGAAAATATTCAAATCCTCACTTCTTGATGGTAGAGGGGGTGTCAACCCATTAACTTGTAGAGTCTCAAGTTGTAGGTAGAGTCCTAAGATACATCTAGTCCAACCCCCTAATGAGTAGGAACACCCTCTCCAGTAACTTAAAGATTACACAGGGCAACAATTTTTAACATAATTTGTGTTGAGTTAGATTTTTCAGCTGCTTTAGACTTAAATAGGCATGCTGATTTCAAAACTGCAGTTAGTTTTCTTCTATCATGTCAAATTTTTTCTGTATAGATTATCTTAATGCGACCACTCTAGGCTTGATCAAGCCTGGATCCAAGGAAGAACTAGTGCTCTCCTATTGGCTGAGAGCAAACCTCCCTCGAGTGGGGAGGGGTGGAGGACGACCTTGGTGACCAGGAACAGGTTCATACTTGTCTAGGCTATTCAGTTACACATGAGACAGTGTGGTGAGAGGTTGTGTGCCGCTCTATGGAGTGAATCATATTCTGAAGTGTAGTCCAAATTCTTGTCTGTATACAAGGAGTTAGCAGAACTTATTTTTTAATTTACAGATGTACTTATTTCCTGGAAAGGACTCATGAAGGAGATGGCTTTTGGGTGGACTGTGAAGCATGAGTAGAGTTTCAACAGGCAGAAGTTTTAAGTGAGGGCATTTTCTCTATCTGGGATAGCAAGACTGAAGAAGTGGAGATGAGTCCTGGCTGGGTAGCTAAGTTGGTTGGAGCATTGTCCAGTACACCAAAAGGTTGTGGGTTTGATCCCCAGTCAGGGCACATACCTAAATTATGGATTCAATTCATGACTGACTCATGTTTCTCTCTGACATCAATGTTTTTCTCTCTTTCTCCATCCCTTCTCTCTCTCCATTTCTTTCTCTCTAAAAATCAACAAAAATATACTCAGCTGAGGACTGAGAAAAAAGAAGAAGAAATGGAGATGAGAAGAGGAACAATGTTTTGGAAGAAAGCAGTACATATTTGTTTGGTGAGCAGAAGAAACACTTTTTGATTCTTGTGGTTCTTGACTCCATGAGTCTATCCATCAAACTGTCCCTATTTCTCAGAAAAGCCCAATCACATTTGTTGCCAAATTATGACAAACACTTGACAGTGGCTGAGATTATTATTCACTTTGTGACTGTTATAAACCAAGTGCTTTTATTTTTGGCTCATTTTACTGGTGTCCTGGCATTAGACAAGCTCAGCTTGCATTTGTTACCTAAGTAATTATCATATCCTAAGATTGAATTTCTTGGACCTTTTGGGCTTAATTTGTCTCTGTACTTGAGTTTACAGATATTCTACGAGTATTAATGCAGGGATATCCTCCCCCTTTCTCCATAATATCCCAGACCCACAGAAATGGACATTACTTCCAACAAGCAAAAGGAAAGCATTTTGGCTCTGGCTGGTGTGGCTCAGTGGGTTGGGCATTGCCCTCAAAAATGAAAGGTCACAGGTTAAATTCTCAGTCAGGGCAAATACCTGGGTTGCTGGTCAGGTCCCCAGTTGGGAGCATGCGAGAGACAGGGCTGATCCATGTTTCTCTTGTACATCTATCTTTCTTTCCCTTTCTTTCTTTCTTTCTCCCACCCTTCCTCTCTCTCTGAAAATAAATTAAAAAAATATTTTTATTAAAAAAAAGGAAAGCATTTTGTCTTAACTTCTACGAAAATCCTAATGGAGAAAATCAAAAGTATCAAAGCAGGTCTCTCATCCGATCTTCCTTTCTGCTATCTGCACCAAATGATCAGTTGTTCCTTTGGCTTTTTTGATGGTTCCAGGACTTAGTAAATATTGCCAAGAGCCCCAAATTAAGCAGGTGGGTTGAGACCAGAGGGGTAGCTCATTCCTCTGCAGGGTGTTGTTACAACATACTTTTACTTCTGGCTAGAAAACCCCAGTTTCCTGCCTCAGACTTCTGAATATAGATGGCATTTCCTTGGAAAGTTTGAAGTTAGACTTTGAGCCTTGTTTGTTTCTTTTCAAGTTTATATTCTGAACTGAGTAGTGAAATCTGCTCAGTCCATACTGCTGGAGCTCCAGCTTTTGTTTTATGAACTTGGATGGTCTGTGTTCCTGGAAATGATTCCGCCCGAACCAGAATGGACAGCCAACTCTGGAATACATGCTTTGCTTTCAAAAGCCTCAGTTATTTTAAGTATTTCCCCAAGATCCTCTGATGTAGCTCTTTTTTGAAATCCCTTGGTTGCACAGAAATGCAAGCCTCAGTAAATAAAATTGAAATATTTTCAAGTTGCTAAGTTTTAGATGCAATTTTTCATTGGTTCTAATATGGTTCTCTCTCTATTACCATAAGGTTAACCCCATCATTTTTATTTTTGCAAGTTTGGGCTCTATAGTTTTTGGATTTCCAAATATTTCCTTCATCCCCATCATAACCTGGCTATTTTTTCTAAAAGACACTAGGTAGACCATGTGCTTCCTGATGACAAGATTTTCTTGCATGAATAAATGCATCAGTCATTGTTTTAAACATTTCAATTCAATTTCAAGTTTTATAAACCAGTAAGAGGATAAGAAGTTGGAAAGAGACATCACACATTTTTTTTACTCCACAGGGGTCAGGATCTGTTGAGGATATTGTGCCGAAGGAGTGACTCTGGATAACTATTACTAGCCAAGCATATACACTTTGGGCTACAGGAAAGATAGGACAACCTTCAAGCTGCAAATGCTTAATTCTAGATAAAAATATAGTTCTTTCTTATCAATTTTCAATTTAAAGACCTTATAACTTCATGATAAGGTGAAAGGGGAGACTGATCTTTTAGAAAGAATGGTAAAATACTGACATGGAAAAACCGTCAAGAAATCCAGTCTTTTCAGGGATATAGAAACTTGTGTTATAGATGGCAGTCTCTGCAGGCCTGTCCTTCTTCCCCAGTGACATCATTGTCTCCTAAAAGTTCAGGACCAGTCTATTTCACTTCACTAATATGAGGTTAGCATAAACTTGACCAAGTATAACTAAAATTCCACAGGAAATCTAGGTCTCATGAACAGATAACCACTAGAAGGGGCAAGGTTGGGAGAGAGCAGTATTCTGTGATGTCTTGTAACAGGCCAAGAGTCAGGAGATGGTGTCCCCAGTCAAATGACACTCTGGATGCCCAAACGTCTCTCACTTAACAATGTGAGTCTTTGTTTCTTCACATATAACGATATTTCTGACTGCATTTATTAAGGGGTGTCGGAACTAGTGCAGATTAAAGTACTATGACAGCATGAAGTGAGAAAACAGAATTCCTCAGAACCAGCTATATTACAGAGCCCACAAATATGATGCTTTATGTTGTATCTAACCATTTCAATAAACAGTTATAATTAGTTATAATTCTGACCACCAGTCACCATCATCACAGAGAGCAAACACTCCATTTGAAATCCTAGAGAACTACTAGGTCTTCATATAATAAAATTCAAGGTACTTTTAATGAGTATTTGTTTCTATTTTTACCTACCCTCAACTCTACATGAAAAAAAATCTAATTTCTGAGGCCTTTCTGTTTGGAATCAGTTTATTAGACCTAAGCCTCTATAATTTTAGTTCAGGGTCCTGAGTTTTCACGGTGTAATTTAAAGACTGTGAGTTGTAGTCATCTTAATGAAAAACACAGTCTGGATAGCTCATTAAGAATGAAAGTTAGGGTGTACATCTTGAAACTAGCACAGGGACAGTGGGTTCTTTGGGGTCTAATGCTCTCCTACCTTCTCTCGTCTTGCTTCTCTTATAGGTTGCAAAATTCCTTTTATATCAAACAACCTGTCCTCAGTGCAGCTCATGACTTTCAGTGCTTGTCTTAGATTTTCTACAGTTGAGGAAACATCTCTGAGAATCTTTCTTTACCTAGCCCCAGTATCTCTGTCATTGCTCTAGTCTAGGCTTAGAACCACCAAGTGTGTCTCAAGATACCCTCACCTTTGCATGATTCCAACTCAAACAATGTAATTCTCACCTAATTAGATTCATTTGACACCATCTGACATCCACATGGCACTGTCTTTTCCCCGTTATCTTGGATATTAGTAAAAGAGGGTTTGTTGCAAACATATAACATGTTCAAACTTCTGCTGTTGCTTTTCCTTGCCATTTTCACTTTGATTAATTTGAAAAAGATGCCTCAAACTTACTGTTACTTTTGGCTTTTGTCTCCAAAGACACTAATTTTTTTTTCCCCACGGGCAACTTTGGTTGCCTTCATCAGAAGAAGTCTGAATGGCTTCCTTGTAAATGAAAGAAGGATGGTGAGCTCACATCTGAGTACCCTGGGCCCCAAAGCAGTTAATTACTAGCAGAGTGTCTCAGTGAACTGTATTGTCCTTGTGTTTCAAAGAAGCGCATGGGGTGGAAGACACTTTTCTTGAGTGGAAAGATAAAACTCTGAGATCCCCAAGGCCAATTCTTCATCTGGCATCACTATAGACAGAGTTTTTAACCACAGAAGACCACTTGGTACCCCACCACAGTTCCAAACACAAAAGTGGGCAAACCTGGCAAAAGCACACACTTTCCAGTTACATGTAATGAAAGCCATCTGCAGGCAGTTCATTTTGAAATCATCCAATTGGGAAGAAAATTGCTTCTTGAAGTCTACCTGTTACTTTTTCTCAATAACTTTAAATCACATTTTCTGTCAAGTAGTCATTCACTATACCAAACAAAGCACACAGAAGATGCAAGGAGTTCTGCTCACCTGCATACTTCCTCACTCTATATAGCCTACGCGGATAGCTCCACTCAGCTCCACTCACAGCAGGCTGCTCGGGGACAGAAGTCTGGACCACTGGGTGGCACTGTAATGATTTGGCCCTATGATGGTCATTTATTTCATCTTTTTAGAAAACATATTAATAACAGTTTATTTTAAGCTTACAACAATGCAAACTATTTACAAAGCGCTACATTTGTACATTCTCCCCCTTCATTTTATGGTTTTGGTTTCACAATTTACATATTTTTACACTGTGTAATAAGTCATTGTATTTATAGTTATTTTTAACACTTTTTTCTTTTAACCTTCATACTAGAGTTATGTGACTTACCCCCACCATTACAATATTAGAATATTCTGAATTTAATGATTTATTTATCTTTACCAGTAAGCTTTATGTGTTGATACATTTTCCTATTACTAATTAGTGTCATGTTGTTTCTGCTTGAAACATTTCTTTGAAGGCTGGTCAGCTTTTGCTCATCTGGAAAACTATCTCCTACAATTCTGAAGGACAACTTTTCTGGTAGAGTATTCTTGGTTGGCAGTTTTTCCTGTCAGCACTTTGAACATGTCGTGCCACTCCCTTTGACTGGCAATGTATCTCCTGAAAAAGCTCTGCTTATAGTCTTACTGGCGTTCCCTTGTATGTAACAAGTTCTGTTTTTCTTGCTACTTTTAAAATTATTTACTTGTCTTTAATGTTTGACAATTCAATTATAATGTGTCTTAGTGTAGGTCTTCTAGGATTCACCTTGTTAGAATTCCCTGGATTTCTGAATCTGGGTTTCCGTTCTTTACCCAGATTAAAACAAGACTTCAGCCATTGTTTCTTTCAATAAGCTTTCTGTTCCTTTCTCTTTTCTCCTTCTTCTGGGACACTTTTGATACATAATTGTCTTAACTTACCTGTGATTTTGCTTTCCATGGTTTCAGTTACCACAGTCAACTACAATCTGAAAAATATTAAATGGAACATTCTGAGAATAAACAATTCAAAATCAATTCATAAGTTTTAAATTGCGTGCCATTCTGAATAATGTGATTGTCAGGGTAGCCTTGCTCTGAGAAATCACCCGGAGACCACTGTGGGATTGGGCAATGGGTTTATTGAGGGGAAAAGGGGGAAGGGAATGGAGGGAATAGGAAACTCCTGAATGGACTCAAGGGCCCATAGGAGCAAAGGGAATGGGGATTGGGGAATGGGGACTCCTGGTCTTCCACATGGGCCCGTAGGAATCACCTGCCAGGACTTCTGCAGGCGTCTTTTTATACTTGTCCAACACACATTTTGGTGCGTGTGAGTTTGCTTATCAACATATTCAGTAGGTCATTTACATCTTATTGCTTTTCCCCCCACCACGTTAGTTAACATATTGGGCTAGGTCCATTAACATTTCCTCTGGGAATGGGCTAAGTCCATCAGCATTTCCTGTGGGAGTGGGCCAGGACCAGGTTTATTTGCATATGGTTTATTTGCATATGTCAAAAGTCCAGGTATGCATTTTAGTTGCCTCCGTGTTCTGACAGTGATGAAATCTTGTGTTATCTCTCTCCACCCTGCCTGGACATTAATTATCTCTTTGTCCACCAATTTAGTTATTTAGTAGCCATTTTGGTTATCAGATAGACTGTCATGATATCACAGTGCTTGTGTTTGAGTAACCTTTATGTGAGAATGGCCTGAAAGTGCAAGAACAGTGATGCTGACAATTCAGATATGCTAAAGAGAAGCTGTAAAGTGTTTCCTTTAAGTAAAAAAGGTTAAAGATCTCAATAAGGAAAGAAAAAGAAATCATATTCTGAGGTTGGTAAAATCTATTATAAAGACAAATCTCTCCTTGAAATTGTGAACATGGAAAAAGAAATTTGTGGTAGTTCTGCTGTTGCACCTCAAAATGCAAAAGTTATGGCCACAGTATGTAATAAGTGTTAACATGAAAAAGACATTAAATTTGTGGGTGGAAGACATGAACAGAAAACATTTTCCAATTGATGGCAATGTGTTGCACCAGAAAGCATTAGTCCTATCTGAAGACTTCAGCAAGGGGTCCCCTGAAATGAGTGACCACATTCACATAACTTTTATTACAGTATATTGTTAGGTGTCCTATTCTATTATGTTATTATTCTTAATCTCTTACTGTACCTAATACATAAATTAAATTTATTATAGGTATGTATGTATAGAAAAAATATAGTATATATAGGGTATGATATTATCTGCAGTTTTAGGCATCTACTGGGGGTCTTGAAATGCATCCTCTGTGGTTAAGGGGGGACTACACATATTGGTTTGCTTGATGGTGTCCCATAAGTTTCTTGAATTCTTTTCACTCTTCTCTATTATTTTTCCTTTTTGCCCCACTGATTGGATGGATTCCATTGCCTTGTCTATGAGTTTGCTGATCCTTTCTTCTGTGTGATATAGTCTATTGTTCATCCCCTTTATTGAATTTTCTAGTTCAGTATTATATTCTTCGTATCGGTGATTTCTGTTTGGTATTTTACAATATTTTCTACCTTTTGGTTGAAGTTCTCAATTTGTTCATGCATTGTTCTTCTGACCTCATTGAGCATCTTTATGGCCATTATTTTGAACTCTCTATCAGGTAAATCACTTATCTCTGTTTCATGTAAGTTCATTTCTGGAGTTTTCATTTTTGTTTGCTTGTTTATTTTGGAACACATTCCTTTACTTCTGCATTTTCCTTAACTCTCTATGTTGATTTCTGAGCATTAGATGAAACAGCCACTTCTCCTAACCTTGACAGGGTGGTTTCATGTAAGAGATGAACCTTGTCAATCAACCTGACTCTTAGATGTCTCTCAAACCTTTGTGATTGTCTAAGTTGCCTTCTTTGTTCTTTGTGCCTCCCAGTAGTGAAGGGTGAAGACTAGTCAGTGTCCCAAAGGAAGGGTTTCAGTCAGCACCCAGATACAGGTGATTGGAGCCCAGACTTCCAGACAGCAGCTGGGAAAGTATTTAGTTAGGCTCCTTTCAGGGAGAAGTTGAAATATGGGCATTTTTGTTTGCTTTCCCTGGGCCTGACTCAGGTGTATAGAAATGGGGAGGGTGCTTCTGGATTTATTAATAACTGTTTCTTTGTTTACTACAGTCCCATAGGACTCATAAATGCAAACCCCCTTGACTATCAGAATCAGGCACTTTAAGGCCCATCCCTTGGGCAACAGCTATTAAAACTGTGGCACCAGATATGTGTTCTAGCTCTTTCTAGGGAGATACTGGTGACTTAGAAAGGACTAGAAGGAGAGAGCAGGGAAGGTGTCCTTAGGCTTCCCTGATCTCCAGGGAGGATCTCATTAAGAAGTTATGGTTTAGTGACATTCCCTACAGACTAGGTAACAGCCTGGTCCATTGACCATAGGTTCTAAAATCTAATGCAGAAAAGAATTAATTCTAGGACCTCCACCAGAATGTCTAATTGTTTGTGGGAAGCACCTCAGTATCCAGAGGCTCAGAACTAACCTTTTTTCAGTGTTCCACAGAGAAGAAGTTCATTCAACATCTAAGTAAAATTATAGATAATTGTCTTTCAGTCTGACTTCATTCACTCAGCACAAATATCCTTTAGGTTCATCCACGTTGTTGCAGATGACAAGATTTCATTCTTTTTTATGGCTGAGTCATATAACCAGATGAGAAGATTTTGATCTGTTTCCTAAACATTAAAAGAAAGTGCTCCCCCCCTTTTTTTTTCATGGAAAGAAAATCCTAGGAGACATATCAAATTTGCATCTTTTGACTCACTTCTGATCTTGCCTAATTACATCAATAATGGACCAGAGCTGGTATATAAAGAATGATGTGGTAGAATTTTACAGACACAAACATTGGATCCCAACATATTCATTTCTTTTTACCTCTAATGCCGTTCTCCACCAGGAAGCAAAATGATGTTATTGATGTCTACTTCTTTGGAGCAGGTGTTGAAATTGCATCTTCAAATTGTAGTTGCTGCTACAAGAAGTGGCAAAAATAAGTCAGGAATATTCTTGGAGTAACTTCTTTTCCAGTTGGTCTTCCTCATTCCTTGACCTGCTTTTTATACAAGAGGCTGAAAATAACCACTTCTTTGAGAATCATTCTTTTCTTCAAGGAATTGAATACATGTCAGTTTAGTATGGTAAGAAAAAACCATAATATGGCTGGGACTTTACAGTCACTTTAATAACATTTTTCTTTTCTTTCTTTCTTTTTTCAGTTCAGTCCAATGACCTCTATGTGGTGATAAAGATTCCAACCAGTTTTTATGACCAGAATGAATGGCTAGTCCTGAAATTGCTTTACAGGATCTTTCTCTCTTTTTAAAAAAGTATACTTTATTGATTATGCTGTTACAGTTGTTCCAATTTCTTTTGCCTTTGTTCCCCTCCACTCAGTGACCACCCTCCCTCCAGTTGTCCCCCTCCAAGTCATTGCTCATTGGTTGTGCATATAGGTCTTCTCAACATCTTCCTATCTACTCCACTCCCTGCTACTATGCTTCTTAATTCCTGTAACATCTCACTCCCTTTCCTCCCTCCCCCCTCCCCACTGACCTCCTCCCAAAATGTTCCCCATACTTACAGTTCTTTTTCTACTCTCGTTGCCTACTTAGTTTGCCTTTGTTTCAGTTCCCTAGCTTATGTTGTTGGTTGTTATGATACAGTTTTCATTTTAATGTTCATTGTTTTGATCCTCTTTCTCCTAAACAAGTCCCTTTAACATTTCATATAACAGTGGTTTGGATCTGATGAACTCCTTCAGTTTTACTTTGTCCTGGAAGCACTTTCTCTGCCCTTCTATTCTGAATGACAGCTTCACTGGATAGAGTAATCATGGCTGTAGATTTTTGCTTTTAATTACTTTGAATATTTCTTGCCACTCCCTTCTTGCCTGCAGAGTTTCTTCTGAGAAATCAGCTAATAGTCTTATTGGGACCCCTTTGTATGTAATTCTCTTCTTCTCTCTTGCTGCTTTTAAGATTCTCTCGCTATCTTTAATTTTTGACATTTTGATTATAATGTGTCTTGGTGTGGTTCTCCCTGGGTCCAGTTTTTGTGGAACTCTCTGTGCTTCCTGGACCTGTATAAATCTATTTCTTTCCCCAAGTTAGGGAAGTTCTGCTTCATTATTTTTTCACATAAATTTTCAATTTCTAATTTTTCTTCTTCGCCTTCTGGTAATTCTGTGATTCAGATATTGGCCCGCTTATAGCTATTTGATAAGTTTCTGAGCCTCTCCTCATTTTCTTCACTTTTTGTCTTCTCTTTCTGCACTGGTTGACTTTTTGTTCCTTCCCTATGTTCCGATTTGTTGATTTGATCCTTGGTTTTCTTTCCCTCACCACTAGTTTCATATGTGTTTTCATTCATTTCAGCAGGACTAGCCTTCATTCCTTCCCCATCTTGTTGAAGATCTACTGTTATGTCTGTAAGCATTTTTATAACCAAAGCTCTGAACTGTGCTTCAGAACGATTTTCTATTTGCTGCTTTGTTAGATTAGATATTTGCTGTCTGGTCAGCTCATCACTGGGATCTCTATCATGACATGTACCATCCTGACAGTTTTTTGTTTACCTTTGCTTCCTGGGTGGGACTGTCACACCTCCTACACTATAGGTGGTGGAGCCCCATGCACTCGTTACAACCGGGTGACCCTTCTCACCATGCTGTGGCATTTTTTGTGGGGGTGGGGGTCCAAGATGGATTCCTGCTATTCACTTTCTGCTGAGAGACCAAGAGTCTCCTCCTTCATCCCCACCCTCTCTGGGCCTCACAGTCCAAGGCAATGGGGGTCTGCCTTCCCCAGCGTTGGAACCACAAGCTGACAAGTCTGATCTGCAGCCAGGGGTGCTCCCAAGGTGCTTCTCAGCTCCCATTAAATATGGGCTTGACCTCTCCAACACGGCTTCACCCCTCCTACCTGTCCAAATGAGCATCACCTTCTTTAGAACTTCATATGTTGAACTTCCATATATTCTCTGGAACTTCTAATTATTTCTGGTTCTGTGGTAGTTGTATTCTTTCTTAGTTGTGGAGGGAGATGGAGCGTTTCTGTCTAGGCCTCCATCTTGGCTGGAAGTCACTTTACAGGATCTTAAAGAGTTAATTGATCAGACTCCAATGAAGTTGATTCATGTGTGTGTGTTTGGTTTCACTATAACCATTTCTCTCTGGACTCTCACTAACAAGTGTATTGCACATGTAAAGGAGCTCTGAAAACCAAGCATGAGATTGTGAGCAATGCTTATTTCATTTTAGATCTCACTTCGTGTTTTTAATAGAAAGACACTTGGTCATCAACTTCAATTAACTGGGCATCAGTTTGGTGAGTAAAGAAAACAAGCATATAAGTTAAATTTCTTTCAGAATACATTATTTTTTAAATTAAGAGGAGATTTAAACATTAATATCTTCCCCCCAACACTGGATTGGTATATGATCAAATATCGGTACTGTGGGCTAGTCATGTTGACACATAAAATTAACCGTCATACTTATAACGAAGAAAACTCCTTCAAAAGTAGCCTTAAAAGGAAGTATTATATGGGAGCTTCCAGCCAAGAGAGAGGCCTAGACAGACACGCTGCATCTCCATCCACAACTAAGAAAGAATACAACTACCTCAAAACTAGAGACAACCAGAAATTCCAGAAAATCAAGCTCCATGGAAGTCCAACAAACAAAGATATAAAGAAGAAATACTTATCCAGACAGGTAGGAGGGGCGGAGCCGGGGTGGAAAGGATGCGGTGTGGTGGTGGTAGCAGCAGCAGCAGAAATGGCAGTCACATATTTTAAAAAGTCAGGAAGGACACCTGGGGTGTGCTCTCAGCACCAGACCAGACCACACAGCTCATGATTTCCGTGCCGAGGAAAATAAAGCCTCATTGCTTCTGACTGTGAAAACCAATGGGGCTTGGAGCAGAGGAAAAACTGCTGGTCTCTCAGCAGAGTCTGCTTCTTTAAAGGGCCCCGCCAGCCCTAGAATGTCCACAGACAGACCCACCCTGGGTCAATGGCCAGGGCAACAGCTGGAGAGGTGCCAGTCCATAGGGAAGTGAGAGAAGTGTCTGGAAAAGGAGCAAGTACTGAGCAAATAGCATTGTTCCCTCTCAGACACCTCCCCCCCACACAGTACCACAATGTGGTGAAACAGGTCACCCTGTACTGATGAATACCTAGGGCTCCACCCTTTACAACATAACAGGAGCAACAGCTGTACCTAAGACACAGAGGCAAACAAACACAGGAGCCTGTCGAGATGAGGAGAGAGAGAAGTATGGCCCAACAGGGTGAACAGATCAAGGTTCCAGTGGGAGAACTAAGCGACGAGGAGATAGCCAACCTAACAGATGCAGAATTCAAAATACTGGTGATAAAGATGCTGACAGACTTGACAGATATACTTAAGTATGGCAAATGCATAAGGGAAGAAGTTAAAGCTATACTAAATGAAATGAAGGAAAATCCACACAGAATCTGTGATGAAGGGAAGGAAACTGGGGTTCAAATCAATGATTTGGAACATAAGGAAGAAAAAAAATAGTCAACCAGTACAGAATGAGGAAACAAGAATTGAAAAAAATGAGGAGAGGCTTAGGAACCTCTGGGGCAACTTTAAACGTGCAAAAATCTGAACCATAGGGGTGCCAAATGGAGAAGAGGAAGAGCAAAAAATTGAAAACTTATGTGGAAAAATAATGAAGGAAAACTCCCCAAATTTGGCGAAGGAAATAGACATACAAGTCCAGGAAGCACAGAGAGTTCCAAACAAGCTAGACCCAAAAAGGACCACACCAAGACACATCATAATTAAAATGAGAAAGTTTCAAGATAAAGAGAGAATTTTAAAAGTAGCAAGAGAAAAGCAAAGAGTTACCAACAAAGGATTGCCTATAAGACTTTCAGCTGATTTCTCAAAAGAAACTCTGCAGGCAAGAAGGGACTGGCAAGAAGTATTCAAGGTGGTGAAAAGCAAGGACTTACAACCAAGATTACTCTATCCAGCAAAACTGTCATTTAGAATGGAAGGGCAGATGAAGTGCTTCCCAGACAAGGTAAAGCTTAAGAAACCCATCATCACCAAACTATTATTATAGGAAATGTCAAAGGGACTTACTTAATAAAAAGAAAATTAACACTATGAACATTAAAATGACAACAAAGTCACAACTATCAACAACTGAATCTAAAAAATAAAAACAAAATCCAAGGAAGCAAACCAGAATAGGAACAGAATCATATGTATTGGGATTATTTGGAGGGTTATCAGCTGGGAGCGGGAAGGGAGAGAAATGGGGAAATAGTGCAGGGATTAAGAAGCATAATTTGTTGGTACAAAACAGACAGAGGGAAGTTGTGAATAATATAGGAAAGGGTGTAGCCAAAGAATTTATATGCACAACCCATGGACATGAACTAAGGGGGGTGGGATTGCTGGAGGGAAGGTGGGTACTGGGCTGAGAGGAGCAAAGGGGAAAGAATTGCAATACTGTAACAACATAATCAATAAAATATACTTTAAAAAGTAAGAGGAAAGAAACATGCTTAAGAAGCAACTCTTACACTCAAAAATGTTTTTGCAAAGAACAGATGACATTAGTATACTGTTCATAAAAACTTGTGTCCCAATTTATTCTTCAACTTCAACTTAGGAAAGGAGTACACATAAATAACCTCGTGTTTCTGGACTTCAGCCTGTCCCAAGACACCAATTTCCAGACACAAGCCTTAGATGCATTTTGAATGTCTACATATTATTTTTCACATTCATCTTTTACTTTGGTGGCATGAGTAACTGGACTCTGAATAATATTTCTCAAGAGTCTTAAGCTATTTACTGGGAAGGGCCTTTGGTAAATACTCTGGTTCATCTCAGGAATTAGGACAAGGAACATCCTATACGGACAACCAAGCTTCACCAGCTATTCTTATTTGTTGACTTCACTATTACCACAGCAATATGAATTCCTTTTTGCCAATTTCATTATTTAAAAAATGCTGTAGTCAAATATATGCATGGCAAGCTGTAACTGCTAATAAAATGGTCATGTTGGATAAGCCATTCCACAGATGCTCTCTGAGCACCTACCATGTGTGAAGCACTCTGCTGGGATTTGCTGGCCAGGTTGCTGCTTTCTGCCTATAGATATAACAACCCCTCCAGATTTTATCTCTTCCACCCAAACAGTATTTTGCTTCTATAATTTCAATTTTTAGACTACATCTACTTGCTTTATGGTGTGGGGGGTTATAATACTTGTTTCCAACTTTATTATAGACCTAATAGATGCAGTTTACTTTACTTTCCATCTTGCCTTTAACCCTGAATCAAGTGTGCTTAATTTATTGTTTGTGTATTTCTGCATGTGTGTGAGAGTTTGTGTGCACCAGAACATGCCTTGCTCCTCTCTAATTCTGTATTCTTGTAGGGAGATGCTTAGAACCCCTGCCCCTTAAATTTTGGCAGGAACCAGGCACTGATATAATGAGCCACATTACAAGTTTTGAAGAAGAAAAGGGATGATTTAGGGAAACTAACATTTACTGAATGCCTGTTAAGCACTTTCTCACATGTTCATTTGTTGTCAAAGCAAAGCAGATCATTGCAATAAAAAGAGAATGGACTTTGGAACTGACAGACTAGAGCTGTCCTCCTGGTTAAGCTACCTACTTACCTGTTGACCTTGGACAAGTTACTTATTATGGACATAAGATTCCTCAACTGAAAAATGGAATCCTTACAACAATCCAATTTTATATTGTTGTATAAAGAATCAAATACTTAAGAGGCACTCAATTTTGTTGTTATTTCCCTTTTCTGATACAGAAAAGTAGACAATATGTCATAAACTCAATATATATATATATATATATATATATATATATTTTTTTTTTTTTTAATAAAACCTATCCACAGCACTAATGAGAGGACAAAAACCATTTTTGTCATCTCATTTCAACCATTTGTACATTTCAATCATTTCAGTAACTGGATTCCAATATATTTCTACTTTCATGGTTATAAATTTAAGTTAATTCCCTTATGTTTGCCTGAGGGGTGCAACTTTACATATCCTCAAGATAAAATTACATTTTCAGGGATGTTTATCTGGGTCCCTTGGAAGAGATAGTTCATTTTTCCTAGAGAAATCAGGCACAGGTATTCCAGTACAACCTATGAAATTTTGATGTTGCCATTTGTTTTATAAAAGATGTATTTGCCTAGGAAAATTAGTTGAAACTTTTCAGATTTCTATCTTAAATTATCTTGAAAATGGCAATAATATATCAGCCAGAGTTATTTTTTTCTTTCTTACTCATTTGTAATTTTGAATATCTCCAAAAAGGCAGACATGAGGTATGAAATCAGAACTAGCATGGGAAAAATTGGCCAGGCATTTACCTGTCTTACCGTCTATGCCTTTCCCTCTGCTCTTACACATTCTAGTCCTTTCCTGTCATCCTCTTTTTAAAAAATCCACATCAATCCAAGCAATGCCTATCCTGTAGTTCTGTCTCTCCAACATTTTCCCTTGACAAAATCTATTAATCATTTTATTTCAGCTCTGCTTTACTTGGAAAAGTTATGACAGACTAATTCATCTTATTAATTCAGGGAACAGTTTACTCTATTAGCCCTTGGGGATTTGAGAAGGAAGGAAAGTTTGAGATCTAATACAACTGATGTAGGCTGAATATGTGATCTCATTTTTATCTGACAACAATCATATAAGGCATGTATTTTAATTTCCTTATTTACAGATGAGAAACTTGATATCTTGAGATCTAATACAACTGATTTAGGCTGGATATGTGATCTCATTTTTATCTGACAACAATCATATAAGGTATATATTTTAATTTCCTTATTTACAGATGAGAAACTTGATATCTTTAGAAGTAAAGTTTCCTGAAGTAGGAAAGATCATAAATAGTAAAGGTAGAATTTGATTCTAGGTTTTTACGATTCCAGAGCATGTACACTGTTCACCTCTGCTCTGACGGGTTTGCATTTCACCTGGAGCCAAGTGCTTGATCACAAAAATCATGGAACCCTCAGCAGGGTAGGAACTACCCTCTTCACAGAACCCACTCCCCTGAGCTAGCCAGATCCTAGTGGAACCCCCTTTCTTTCCATTTATCTCCCATTCTGATTCAAAAAGCGTCCCCCCGATTTAAAGAAGTAACACAATGAGGACAGAATCCTTGGCCTGCTATTGTGTTCTTATCACCAAGGACTTTTATCCTGGTGCAACCCAATGGGGAGAGAGAGTGGAGGCCCTGGGTGTTGAAGAAGATGATGAGGAAGAGCAAAGTCTCCTGTGGGGCAGCATGGAAGCCCCCAGGTCAGGCCCCTTGAAGAGAACTTAGTTCAGCCTGCTTTGAAGTGGACAAAGCAAAAGGGTCTGCAAAGTACCTAGAAAACTTTTCTCTTCTAGCTGCTTCTTTAGGTTCTCAATGGCCAGGCCTTGCCTAAGAAGAAAGAAAAAAAAAAAAACAACACACACACACACACACACAAAAAACAACTCCCTATAGTTTGGAGAAATGAACTGATAATAAGTTTATAATGGGATAGGAAACCTAGGGTATTTTGAAAACAGTCCTATTTCTTTTTCTTTTTCTTTTTTTTTTTTTACTGAATGGACCATCCTAATTGGTTGAGGTCAGTGTTCTCTCAGGTGATTGTTGGAGACTATGGGCCATGGATCTGAACCAAATTCCCAAATGGGAAACAGCTCAGCATTTTCTTCCCAACAAACTAGTCCACTGCTTTTTAACAAAACCATTTGGGGATTGAGGGGCTAGGTGACACAGGAAGGAAAAAGAATAGAAGGGCATGGAGTTTGGAAGGAGCTTGCTGTACCATTTGAGAATCAACATTGCAGGTTTGTTGTGTTAAGATTTTGTGAAGTAACCTAAACAGATTCATAGAACATACTAAATATTTAAACTTCTCTTCTTCTTCTTCTTCTTCTTCTTTTTTTTTTTTTTTTTTTGTCTTGTGGTTTAACTAATGGCAAACAGGGTATAGTGGAGTGAGTAAAATAGGTTATTTAAAAAACCAGATGCTATTGTAAAGAAGAGTACACTTTGTATAGACAAATGCCAATTGTTCTGAAACTCAAGGCCTGAGTGTTTATAGTTAACACCCTGGAAAAAAATTGGCAATTTTGCTTGTGTTCTGGAATTCATTGCTGCCCCTTCAACACTCCAAACAAATTAGGAAGTACCCTGCTAGACTGGCAGGGTCTGTAGGAAGAAAGTTAAACACCTCCCACCACCACAGACAGTCACCTTTAAAAAGCAGCACATATTCAATGTAATATATAGTCCTTGAGTTCCAGCTCAAGATCTTAACTTCACCTCATTCATGTTAAAAAAGGAAAAAAAGTAGTGATGGTGGTGGTGATGGTGGTCAGGTTAATGAAGTAAAATGTTAAATGATATCAGAAAGATATAGACAGAAATTTCCAGACTGTAGAAAAGTTCCAATTTGTCCAGACCATGAAGAAATGGCCAGGTTTCTTTAAGAAAATAAGTTGGCACATGCAAGAGAGATTAGAGAGGACTTTAAAAAGTAAAAAGACTTAAGAGACATGTCTGCCAATACAATGTATGGATCTTACTTTGATCCAGATAAAAACAAAATATAAAAATATGTAAATAATACAGAGAAAAACATATATGAAGCAATGGGAAAATTTGAACACTGATTGAATATTTGAACATACGAAGGAATTACTGTGGATCCATTAGATGTGATAACAGAATAGTAATGTTTTTATGAAAAGTCTGAATCTTTTAGAGATGTAAATAAGATATTTCTAGGTGAGGTTAATATCTTGGACTTGTATTCAGAATAATGCGGTTGTGGTATTCAGGGCATGGCTGAAAGTGTATGTCCAATGAGATTGGCCTTAAAGGGATAATTATTGAGGCTGAGGGCTGATTATACTATTCTCTCTACTTCTGTATATATTTGAAATAGTCCATACTAAAAATATTAAAGGGAAAAAACCATTTGATCATGCTGTGATCTGTTGAACACAAGAGATACCTCCTCTAAAAGCTTGACAGTGTTGGGCAAGTACATATCCCTCAAGGTGAGAAAACATACCCCTTTTAAAATAATTTTTGTGTTATTCAGACAAACTTACTGTCTTGCACCAAAATCAAACCCAAACTGGTCTTTTTTCATATAACACATAGAAAATATAGTAGGAAGGAACTGAATGAATATGATTGCAAATGAAAGGGAACTAAACCCTGTGAGCACTTTCTATAGCCAAGGTTAAGACACTAAGAACCGAGATACACAACCAGCCAGAGGGGCAGCCTCTTATGCTCCAGGCCCACAGCTGTCTCAACAACAGCCACTATTTATGACATCCAGACCCTGGTGATGTTTGTGTCTTTTGACTTGTGCACCTGACACATCACAAAACTCAGGATAGTTTTGCTTCCTGGTTGAAAAAATTAATTCTTTTGCAATGGATTTCGTTGCAGTTTTCCTGAACAAGCCCCACATCCTCAAAGGGCTTTCTAGAACACAGGAGAAGTGCCCCTCGGGTCTTTGAAATGTGTCTGAGGAATTGATCCTGGTTCCTCTTTATAGAAAGACATCTTGAGGAAGATTCAGTTACATCTTCTGGGTGATGACTCCAAGCTGCTTACAAAAGGACGAGAGGGCTTTAACTCTATGTTATACAAGCAGAATAGCAGGGCAATAAAAGCTAAGGCTCTTGAGAGACACCTAGTCATAGACCAAAGAAAAGAGAAGAGAAGAAAAGAGGGCTACTGACCAGCAAATGCTTGTGAAAGAAAGGCAGTATGCCTGTCCTCCTGAGACTCTGCACCTGCATCATTTTTTTCAAACCACTTCCCCATGTCTCTACCTAGCACTCTTCTTCACTGAAACAAGCCCAAGTATACCTCTAGATGAAAAAACAAACTTCTCCTTGAGCTGACACTAGTGGGTAGTTTGAAAAAACGGATAGCGAATTCAAGAGTTTAATTCTGCCTTTTTTGAGATTTGTTGAGCTATGATGAACATATAACATTGTGTTAGTTTAAGGTGGACAACATAATGATTTGATATATTCATATATTGCAAAATGATCACCTCAATAACTTTGGTTAACATCCATCACCTCACATAGTTGCACATTTTTTATCATGATGATACCTTTTAAGATCTACTCTTGTAAGCAACTGTCAACTATACAACATAATATTGTTAACTATAGTCATCATGCTGTACATTATATTTACAGGACCTATTTGGAAGTGTGTACCTTTTGAACTCCTTCACCCATACCCCACACCCAACACCTCTGCCTCTAACAACCACTTTATTCTCTGTTTCTATGAGTTCAGAGTTTTAAAATTCTACATATTAGTGATAGCACATAGTATTTATCTTTCTCTGTTCGACTTTTTTCACTTAATGTAATGCTCTTAAGCTCCATCTATGTTGTTGCAAATGACAAGACTTTATTCATTTTTATGGGTGAATAATATTTCATTGTATTATGCCACATCTTTATCTGTTCATTCATGACAAACACTTAAGTTGTTCCCATTTCTTGGCTATTATGAAAAATGCTGCAATGGACACAGGACTGCAGATATCTCTTTGAGATCTTGTTTTTATTTCCTTCAGATATATACCCAGAAGTAGGGTTGCTGGGTCATAGGGTAGTTTTAGTTTTAATTTTTTGAGGAACCTCCATACTGTTTCCCATTGTGGCTGCCCCACTTTGCATTCCCACCAACAACGTGCAACTGTTCCCTTTTATCCATGTCTTCTCCAACACTTGCTATTTCTTGTCTTTGTGATAATAGTGATTTTAACACGTGTGAGGTGATATCTCATTATGGTTTTGATTTGCATTACCCTGATGATTAATGATGTCAAGCATCTTTTCATACATCTCTTGACCTAATTCTATATTTTAAACTTCCTTAATTACTAAAAAAATACATTTTTAATTTTATAATAGCTTTAGATTTATAGAAAAATTGTGAAGTAGAGACCACCCATATACTCCACACCCATTTTCCTCTATTATTAACATCTTACATTTAATGTTTAAAAAGCTTACATTTGTATGATCCATTTGTCACAATTAATGAACCAATATTATTATTTTTAACAAAAGCTCATAATTTACTCATATTTTCTCAGTTTTTACCTAATGTTTTTCTGTTCCAGTAACCCAGCCCCCAAGGTTTCCTGAAGAGTTACCATGGCATATCTTGCTGTCCAATTTCTTGTGCCCACGAAGCTGCTTTCATCAGTGGACATCTGGAGATCAGGATTCTTTAGCAGCAAGTCAGTCAGGTCTGGTTGGCTACTAGACACTTGTTCAATTATTTGCATATAATCATGTTTCAGTCCCTCTGGCTCAGAGGGAAGTAGGGTGGCTGGATTTTAGAGTGAAAATAGTCTTGAGAATGACATTAAGTTTGTCTAAAAGGATGGCCTGGTATTTTCCTAATCCACCTGAGGTCCGCCCATCTCCTCCCTTTCGCTTTGGTAAGGGCAACACACAGCGTGGAGAGTCTACTGTGGTGGGCAGTCCCAGGGGGAATTTCTCAGCCTCCTGTAGAGGGAGCAGCTGTGGTCCTCAGACAAACTGACCATCTCTGAGTCACCATGTCCAGCTATTTTGAGAAGTTGGCCACTGGCCTTTTAATCGTTCAAGACCCCTAGTCCTATTTCTTGTCTTTCATGTACAAACAAGTCAAATGGCTCTTAAGTCTGGGAGGCTTAGGGCTGGGGCTGTCAATAACTTTTCCTTAGTAGTCTGGAAGGCCTCTTGGCTTCCCCAGTCCAAATCAAATACTCTTGATCTGTTCCTTTCAGTACCTCATATAGTTTTGCAATCAAACCAAAGTTTGGAATCCAGATCCTACAAAAGTCAGCCATTCCTGGAAATCCCCTTAGCTGTTGATGAGTATAATAGGCATTGCCACCTTAGCTAGGGTTTCTCTCCTATATGAAAGCAAGTTTCTTTGTCCTTGAGATAATTCAAAGCCCAAATATTTCTCAGAGGGCTTGGATATTTGGGTTTTCTTTTGGCAAACTTTATAGCCCCATTCAGCCAGGAAGTTCAAGGTTAGAATGGTATTTTTGTCAGAAGACTCTGCTGAGGCTGGCAATGAGAATGTCAACATACTGGATCATTGCCCCATTATCAAGCCACAGTCCCTTAAATCTCTGATTAAAGCCTCTCCACCCAGGGTGGGGAGTTTTTCAGCCCCTAGGGGAGAAGAGTCCCATAGTACTGTTTAATGGTAGAGTCTGGGTCCTCTCATTGAAATGCAAACAGTCCCTGAGACTCAGAACTAAGAGGAATACAGAAGGAAGCATCTTTTAAATTCAGCACAACCCAATAGAATTCCCTTAACAAGGTGGTCAGCAAGGTATAGGAATTAGGGAACACAGGATGGATCTCTTTTACTATCTGGTTAATGGCCCTCATGTTCTGGGCAAACAGGTATTCATTAGTGCCTGGTTTCACCACCATAAGATGAGAGTATTGTAAGGTGAATGACAAAGCCCAATAAGCTGGCACTCTATGAATGCTGCCACATCTTTATTCAAAATTACAAAAATAGATATAAAAATAGCAGAATTACAAAAATAGATATAAAAATAGCAGAATATAATTATTAAATATTCATTGTACAGGAGTGGTCCTCACCCCATGTAGTGAGGAGTACATGGACTCAGCGGGAAGGTCAGAAGGGAAAACTGGCCAAGAAAGGGACATTTATGTGAAAGTGAAACTGAAATTTTAATGCTGGTCATGGGCCATGCCCCAGAATGATACATTCATAGGCATCATCATATGGGAGACCCAAGAGGCCCCAGGAATGACCCATGACTTCTCCTGACAGACCATTCTATGTGACATGATAGTCTATACAATTTGGAGAAATATCTAGACTTACAATCAGACACAGGAAAACCAGCTCTTATGCTGACTACTCACAACCTGTGCACAAGTGTGCAAACATACACATGCATATATAATATTTCCTGATACATTCATGGAATGTCAGGGCCCTTCCCTCAAGGTATTAGTGTCCCTACTCCCCAAACCACTATTCCCACAAGCTCCCTCAAAAGACCTTAGTTCTGTTAAACTTCCTAATTGGGAAATTATTCTTTTCCCAACAGTAAGCCTCATGGATGCCCACTGCAGGGGGAGCTGCCTCTTCTTTCCATCTGCAGGAGATGCCATTTTTATCTCCAGGAGACTTTAATCCAGAAAAAGACAAACTACTGGTCAATACCATCCTGGATCAGGACCACCCCTCCATCCTGGCCAGAAGGGATCCGGGTGCTGAGCACCCAGGCCTATGACTGAGGGTAAAGCTATTGCTGCTACATACTTGGAGTACCCTTAGCTTAGTCTTTTAGAGGATAACATTTTAGATGGGGGACAGTTGTTCCTGCCCACAATTGTTATTTGGATTGGGGCATCAGTTTTTGCCTTTCCAGGTCTGCCCTTTGCCCATACTTCTGGAGTTAATTTTAGAATCCCGATGGCACAAGCTTCATCCAGAGGCACTTCACAGTTCAAACACCAAGGGGCAAAGGTTATTTGGGCATTCAGGTTAGTTATCTAGTCTAAAAGTGGCACCAGCCATTCAGGCATATTATTCTTCTAATTATAAAGATCCAACATATTACAGGGAATGTACATCCAGACCATCCCTGCCAGTTGTCCATGGACATGAAATCTTCCTATTGGCACTTGTCTTAATGGGCATTTCCCTCCCTCAACTGGAGGAAAATCCTGACCAAATCTAATATCCCTTTGAGTATGGGAGGGGGAAGCCATTCCCAGGCCTGGTAGAGCCCCCTCTCCCACTGGAAATTGTGGGGAATGAGCTGTGGCTACATCCCCACCAAGGTGAAGGATAGGAGGCAGCTGCAAGGGCATTGCCCTGGAGTAAGAATAAATCATCCTCATTCTCAGGAGACTCTGGCAGAACTGGCTTAACTGGCTTAACTGGCTTATCTGTTTGTATCATAATTTTATACCTCCTTTGAGCAGACCTATTCTGATAAGTCACAGGTTGGTAGTGTAATTTAAGGACCCACTTTCTGAACAATGTTTGCCTGATCCTAAATTATATTGTGGCCATGCCACCTGGCAAAGGACGAGCATTCTCTTTCTCTTCATTGGTTCATAGCTGAAGATGGCCCAGTTTTGTAAGGTGCACCCAGGAGGCTACACTGAGGGGCTGAGATATTGTCTCATGACAATATCTTTTCTCACTATTACTTTCCACAGACCTTCTACTGCTTCCTTAGTCTTTCTTAATTTTATCTCTAGTTATCCATTCCGAGTTTACCAACATTTTTTTTAGGACAAAATTACTATCCTTGATTCTTTCAAAAGCTGTATTTTCAAACCTTATATCCTACTAAAGTCTGGCCCACAACAAGTCAAACACAAGAGAAGAGACAGTAGGGTGTGGTAGCCCAAACTTCCTGCTATGCCTTGGACCCTGAAGATTATCCCCTCAGGGATGTGGGAGGACAAACATGAGGTCCATTCAGTGGGGTCAAGATGAAGTGAACAGCTACCTTGCATTAGGCTGGGTTAAGCTTCCACTGCCTGCTCCTTAAAGGTCTGCTGAAATGTGGTTGGCATTGGCTCCCCTTCCCATTGGACGAGAGGCAAACTCAACAAATAAGAGACAGTTTTAGTAGTCAATCCTAGCTGCTAATTGTAACCTCTCAGGGTCCTCCCTAATATGAGTTACAGAAGAAGTGCCAAAGCAAGTTAAATGAGTCCTTTAAGGATCCAACCAAAAGTAAAAGGGAGGAAGCCAGTGTCCCTGGGGTTGTTACTCATGAGGTTACTCACCAGCAGATATTTCCTAAACCAAGTACACAATTTCTCTCACTGAAAGTGTGGTAGGTCACCCACACCTGGTCAGCAGTGAGCGCTGCAGGTCCATTGCTGGAACAATCAGGCAGCTGCTCGGACAGAACCTGGAGAGACTGCCATGGACTTGCTAAACTGTAGGCAGAAAGCCCACTCACAGTTGAGTCCCTTCATAGTCACCAATTTTCTTATAGAACAGAAAGAGTTCACCCAACCCATGCTAGCAAAGCCAAACACTAAATACAGATAATTGCAATAGAGAAATATTGATTTGTTTTATTATGAATGGCACTACACAGGAGAATGGGAAGCTAATGCTCTAAAGCCCAAACTTTTTGATGATATGTAAATTACAGATTATATAGGGAAAAATCACAAGATACTGTGGATTAGGGGTTCAGAGTTGTGCTGGGAGCTGATTGGTTGGAGGTGTAAGGGGAATGAATCATGTCTTCAGGTCTTAAGGACAGCTCTGAGGTCTTTCTGTCTGGCATCCCTCTATCTGGTCTTATGGGAAAGAGGCCAGGGGATTGTTTGACCTTAGGACTCAGGAACTAAAGCATAACTTAGGTCAAGATGTTGACCTGCCAGAGGTATGGATCATTAGTCAGGTCCAGTCAGGTCTAGGCTACTGTCTTCTTCTGCCTCAGGGGTTGCTGAGAAAAGAAGAAAGGTGATTTCTAGAGCTAGAATTTTAAATTAAATTTAATCTAAGTCCTAAGGACACTCAGTTTTATCTACTTTAATTTATTGACACTCTGAATCCAATCCATGTTATGTTCCTAGTTACTGTCTGTCTTGTCAACAGGTCTAAATCAAGTTCCCTAATTTATGGAAATGCTCAGATTGCATCAAATTCTCTTTAAAAGACTTATAAAACAAAATGATTTGATAGACAAGCTCATTAAAAAGAGTATTGACAACTAAGATTTATGATATTTTTTAAAAAGATGTTAGCCAACATAACAGAAGCAGAGTTCAAAACACTGGTGATAAAGATGGTCACAGGCTTGACAGATATGCTTAAGTACAGCAAACACATAAAGGAAGAAGTGAAGGCTATGCTAAATGAAATGAAGGAAAAGCCACACAAAACCAATGGTAAAGGGAAGGAAACTGGGATTCAAATCAATGATTTGGGACACAGGAAGAAAAAAACAGTCAACCAGTACAGAATGAGGAATCAAGAACTGAATAAAATGAGGAGAGACTTAGTAACCTCTGGGACAACTTTAAATGTGCCAATATTCCAATCATAGAGGTGCCAGAAGGAGAAGAAGAGCAAGAAATTGAAAGCTTATGTGAAAATATAATGAAGGAAAACTTCCCAAATTTGGCAAAGGAAATAGACATACAAGTCCAGGAAGCACAGAGAGTCCCAAACAAGCTAGACCCAAAGAGGACCACACCAAGACATGTCACAATTAAAATGCCAAAGGTTCAAGATAAAGAGAGAATCTTAAAAGGAGCAAGAGAAAAGCAGAGAGTGACCTACAAAGGGGTGCCTATAAGACTATCTGTCAGATGATTTCTCAAAAGAAACTTTGCAGGCAAGAAGGGACTCGCAAGTAGTATTCAATGTGATGAAAAGCAAGGACCTACAACCAAGATTACTCTATCCAGCAAAGCTATCATTTAGAATGGAAGGGCAGATGAAGTGCTTCCCAGACAAGGTAAAGCTAAAAGAGTTCATGATCACCAAGCCATTATTATATGAAATATTAAGGGGGCTTAAGAAAAAGAAGATCAAAACTATGAACACTAAAATGACAACAAACTCACAACTATCAACAACTGAATCTAAAAAATAAAAACAAAATCTAGCTAAGCAAACCAGAATAGGAAGAGAATCATAGGTATGGGAATCATTTGGAGGGTTATCAGCAGGGAGAGGAAGGGAGAGAAATCGGGAAATGGTGCAGGGATTAACAAGCATAATCAGTTTTTACAAAGTAGACTGGGAGAAGTTAAGAATAAAATAGGAAAGTGTGAAGCGAAGGAACTTAAATGCATGACCCAAGGACATGAACTTAAGGGGTGGGGTTGCTGGAGGCAAGTGGGGTACTGGGCAGAGGGGAGCAAGGGAAAAAATTGGGAATACTGTAACAACATAATCAATAAAATATACTTAAAAAAAAGTTTTAGATAAGTAAGGAGAGTTTCGCAATATCACGTCACTAGACTCCAGTCTTTCTATTTCTTGCTGTGAGATACTTCTGAAAGAGAACAAAATGAAGAACTACCTAAAGAATATCTAAAAATAAGAAGTCTTCTTTTAAAATAAAGTCTTAGTTCAAATGGCACCTCTTCAGGGAAGCCATCTTTCAGCAGTTTTTTTTTTTTTTTTTTTTTTTTTTTTGCTTGACTTGGAAGCCCATGAACTTTCTCACTGAGCTGTTGGCTCTTTTCATTTTTTTTTAAAGTATATTTTATTGATTATGTTGTTACAGTAGTTTCAATTTCTCCCCTTTGCTCCCCTCTTCCCAGTACCCCCATTCCCTACAGCAATCTCACCCCCCTTAGTTCATGTCCATGGGTCATGGATAAAGTTCTTTGACTTCACCCTTTCCTATATTATTCTTAACTTCCTCCTGTCTATTTTGTACCAACCAATTATGCTTCTTAGCCCCTGCACCATTTCCGCATTTCTCCTTCCCCCTCCCAGATGATACCTAGGATTCTGTTCCCATTCTGGTTTGCTTAGTTGGATTTTGCTTTTATTTTTTAGATTCAGTTGTTGATAGTTGTGAGCTTGTTGTCACTTCAGTGTTCATAGTTTTGATCTTCTTTTTCTTAAGTAAGTCTCTTTGACATTTCATATAATAATGGCTTGGTGATAAAGAACTCCTTTAGCTTCACCTTGTCTGGGAAGCACTTCATTTGCCTTTCCATTCCAAATGTTAGCTTTGCTGGATAGAGGAATCTTGGTTGTAGGTTGCCTTTCATCACATTGAATACTGCTTGCCAGGAAAGTTCCTTCCTGCCTGCAAAGCATCCTCTGAGAAATCAGCTGATAGTCCTATAGGCACCTCCCCCCCCCGTAGTCAACTGTCCGCCTCTCTCTTGCTGCCCCCAGGACTCTGTCTTTATTTTTCACCTTTGGCATCTCAATCATGATGCATCCTGGTGTGGTCCCCTCTGGGTCCAGTTTGCCCGGGACCCTCTGTGCTTTCTGGACCTGAATGTCCATCTCCTTCACAAAATTTGGAAAGTTTTTCTCATTATTTTCAATTCTTCCTTCCTCATTATGCACTGGTTGACTGCTTTTTTCTTCCTAATGTTCCAAATCATTAACTTGAACCTCAGTTTCCTTCTCTTCACCATTGGTTTTGTGTGGATTTTCCTTTGTTTCACTTAGCATAGCCTTCACTTCTTCTGAGTTTGCCGTACTCAAGCATATCTGTCAAGCCTGTGAGCATCTTTATCACCAGTGTTTTGAATTCTTCATCTGTTAGGTTTTCTATCTCCTCATCTGTCAGGTTGGCTATTTCCTCGTCACTTAGTAGTCCCATTGGAACCTTGATCCTTTCCACCTTTTGGGCCATACTTCTCTGTTGACTCATTCTGACAACCTCCTGTGTTTGTTTGCGTCTGCATCCCAGGTAAAGCTGTCACTCCTGTTACGTTGCAAGGGGCGGAGCCTTAGGGAGTCGGCAGTACAGGGCCTCACCTGCTTCACCACGTTGTGGCGCTGTATGTGGGGGAGGGGTTCGAGAGGGGACAATGTCACCTGCCCAGCACTCACCCCTTTTTCAGGCACCTCTTGCACTTCTGCACGAGACTGGCACCCCTCTAGCTGCTGCCCTGGCTATTGTTCCCAGAATGGGTGGGTCTGCAGATGTTCTAGACTGTGGGGGCCCTTTAAACCAGCAGACTCTGCTGAGACCGGCAGTTTCCCAACCCCCTCTTGTCTTCACAGTCAGAAGCAATGTGGCTTGATTTTCCCCGGTGCTTGGACAGTGAGCTGCGAGGTCCAGCGAGGAGCTGGGAATGCTCCACAGGTGTCCCTCCTGATTTTTCAAAACATGTGACTGTGCTTTCTGCCAGCCTGCTGCTGCTGCCGCTGTCACTGCTGCTGCTGCCACCAGTGCTGCCACCACCACACCGCGTCCTCTCCGCCCTGGCTCTGCCCCTTCTACCTGTCTGGATGAGTATTTCTTCTTTATACCTTTGTTTTCTCGACTCCCATGCAGTTTGATTTTCTGGAACTTCTGGTTGTTTCTAGTTTTGAGGTAGCTGTATTCCATCTTAGTTGTGGATGGAGATGCAGCGTGTCTGTCTACGCCTCCATCTTGGCTGGAAGTCTCTCAGCAGTTTTGAACTCAGCCTTATTTATCTAAAAAAAATATTGAGCTCTCCTTGAATTCATATATTTATTACATTCTACTGTTTGTTTTTATTTTTTGTTTTGTTTTGTTTTTTTTTACCAGAATGTAAGCTCCAGAGGGCAGGAATCCTCTCTGTTTTGTTCACTGATATATCCTAAGCACACAGAACAGTGCTTGCCCCCAGGTGATGATCAATACGTGACTGTTGGATGAATAAATAAATGAATGAGCAAATAAATGAGATGAAATCTGGCTTTCACCTGAGGTGAGGACTGAGGATTAATGATAGAAAAAACAAAAGTTAGATATTAAAAAGCTATATGTTATCATACTATAATTGAAAATAATAATAAACTGAGTCACTTTTTGAGACTCTGTACAAATTGTTTCCCCTCTCTTGCTCCACAAAATTAAGAAAATCCTGGTTGTTGCAGTCTCCTTAACATCCCCAGACCTTTACTCATTAGGGTCAACCTCCTGGCATTTAACTGATTAATTAATGTATATGTTTTATGTATTTTATGTATGAGAATGAAAGATGTCAGAGATGTCAGCAGGCAGAAGATGAATCAATGGACTAGAACCTGATAATCCATGCAATACATAAATATTCAGCTCTTGACTGTTCTGAACTGCTTAAATATAGTTATTAGAATCTCAAGCTGACACAGAGGCAAACACACAGGAGACTTCCAGCCAAGATGGAGGCCTAGACTGACATGCTCTGTCTCCCTCCACAACTAAGAAGGAATACAATTACTGCAAAACCAGAACTAACCAGAGTTCCAGAAAATAAATGGAAGTCCAATGTATGAAGTTATAAAGAAGTGGTGTTCATCCGGATGGGTAGAAAGGGTGAAGCCGGGGTGGAGAGGTTAAGCTGTGCTAGCAGCGGCAGTGGTGGCGACGGTGGCAGGACAGCAGCAAGCACAGACACCCGTATTTAAGAGGAGCCGAGAAGCACTTGGGGAGCACCCTTGGCTGCAGACCAGACCTGTTAGCTTGTGATTCCAAAGCTGGGAAAGGCAGACCCCCATTGCCTTGGACTGTAAGGCTCAGAGGGGGTGGGGACAGAGGAGGAGGCTCCCCGTCTCTCAGCAGAGAGTGAAAGGCAGGAATCCATCTTGAACACTTACTCCCACAGAAAATGCCACAGCGTGGTGAGAAGGGTTGCCCCATTGTGATGAGGACATGGGACTCCACCCCCTATAGTGTAGGAGGTATGAAAACCCTACCCAGGAAGCAAAGGTAAACACAAAGCTTTCAGTATGGCATAGATTATGATAGGGATCCCGGTGACACAGCTGACCAGACAGCAAATATCTAATCTAATGAAGCAGCAGATAGGAAATCTTTCTGAGGCACAGCTCAGAGCTTTGGTTATAAAAATGCTTACAGACATAACAATAGATCTTCAACAAAATGGGAAAGGAATGAAGACTAGTCCTGCTGAAATGAATGAAAACACATATGAAACTAGTGGTGAGGGAAAGAAAAAAAGGGATCAAATCAACAAATTGGAACATAAGGAAGGAACAAACAGTCAACCAGTGCAGAAAGAGGAATAAAAAGTGAGGAAAATGAGGAGAGGCTCAGAAACCTATGGGACAGCAATAAGCAGGCCAACATCCAAATCATAGGGTTGCCATAAGGTAAAGAAGAAGAACCAGAAATTGAAAAATTATGTGAAAAGATAATAAAGCAGAAGTTCCCTAACTTGGGGAAGGAAATAGACTTACAGGTCCGGGAAGCACAGAGAGTTCCACAAAAACGGGACCCAGGGATTACCACACCAAGACACATTATAATAAAAATGTCAAAAATTAAGGATAAAGAGAGAATCTTAAAAGCAGCGAGAGAGAAGAAGATAATTATGTACAAAGGGGTCCCCAAAAGACTACCAGCTGATTTCTCAAAAGAAACTCTGCAGGCAAGAAGGGCCTGGCAAGAAATATTCAAAGGAATGAAAAGCAAAAACCTACAACCATGATTACTCTATCCAGTGAAGCTGTCATTCAGAATAGAAGGGCAGAGAAAGTGCTTCCAGGACAAAGTAAAACTGAAGGAGTTTGTTAGATCCAAACCACTGTTATATGAAATGTTAAAAGGATTTGTTTAGGAGAAAGAGGATCAAAACAATGAACATTAAAATGAAAACTGTATCACAACAACCAACAACAGAAGCTAAGGAACTGAAACAAAGGCAAACTAAGTAGGCAACGAGAGTGGGAAAAGAACTATAGGTATGGGGAACATTGTGGGGGAGGTCAGTGGGAAGGAGGAAGGGAGAAAAGGGAGTGAGATGTTACAGGAATTAAGAAGCATAGTAGGAGGGAGTGGAGTAGACAAAAAGATGTTGAGAAGAACTATATGCACAACCGATGGGAATAGACTAAGGGGAGTGGGGACAACTTGAGGGAGGGAGGTCACTGCGTGAAAGGGAACAAAGGGAAAGGAAATTGGACAACTGTAACAGCATAATCAATAAAGCATATTAAAAAACAAAAAAGAATTTGAAGCTGCCGCCAGCATTAAAATGTTCTTTCCCATGTGTTCCCAAACAGCTAAATTCATACATGTTACCAGTCATCTAGTAGTGACTACACAAAGTCAATGTGATTTAACTCAAAACAACTTAAGTTATTGAGCATCTACTTGATAAATTATTACACTAGGCATTTTAGGGAGAGACATATGAAAAAGGTCAAGTTCTGATAAATGTTGGCTGATTAATATATTGACTGTTTGACATGTTGCCTTCAAGATGCCAGTGGCAGATAGTTTTTTATCTTACAATTGTGGGGCTGGAAAGATAGGGGAGGAGTCCTTTCCTTTGGATTAATAAGGAGATAATCAAACCTGACTTAATAAAGGACAAAGATACTGAATCTGAAAAAGAGTTTAATAGGAATAAAGAGACTTTCAATGACCTGGATGATAAGCATTTCAATCAAGAGAAAAATATGAAAAATAGATACAAAATATAAAGGGGTGTTGAAAATATTTTGTTAAAGATACAAAGATTTTTAAAAAACATTGTTTCTTTAATATAACTCTCAGCAGACAACCTTGATTTAATGTCAGATCAAGAGAAGAGGGAAAGAAAGAACATAGAATTTTTAGATGATGATAAATGGCCAAGAAAGATGATGCTTTAGACAGATGAAAACCACAAAAAGTCATCAGGAGGCCCCGCTGAGAGCAAACTCAGCAAGAGACTACACAAATAAGGAGCTGAAATTGAAGTGTTCAACATCCAGCAGGACAGAACCTAGAAAAATAAGAGAAAATGAAATTTATCATAAAATTGGAACAATAAGATAGAAAACAAGACAAACTTTGACAGCTTTAAAGGCATTGTTTGCTTAAGTTTCTAGCACTTTTTATTGGTTGAATTAGTACAAATGGCTCCATAGATAGTCCACCTATAATCAAGAGATGATTTCTGCAACAACAACAAAAGACTACATGGTATACTGGCCTTGGTATAATAGACACCTGTTGTGTGTTTTTTCTTGGCCTACAGGAGGATGCCTGACCCATTTCTAACAGCGTGGGACGAGTGTATTACTCATGATGCTTTTGGCTGTAGGTAATGGAAAAACCAAATAATCCTGCTTCAACAATAAGAAAAAAAAAATATTACTTTCCATAGCAGAAAGTCAAAAGGTGGTAGGGACCCTTTCTCCAGCATCTGTGAACTCAGCTGCTCAATACTAGCAGTATGACCCAGATTCTTTTTGCCTGTCTGATCTGCTATCCTCTGCATGTGTGCTAGCTCCTCTTATTCACAAGATTGCTGTATCAATTTCAGGCATCACATCTTCACATAATACCAAAAGCCAGAAAAGAAGAGGGCACAAGACTGTCCTGAGACCTCTTTTTAAGGAGAAAACAAAACCTGAGCGGAAGCTTCCAGACCATCAGTTCTTACATTAGCAAGAATTCCATCAAATGTCATTCTTAAATCAATCAGTGACAAGAAGAAGCAGGTTATCAAATGGCCTAGCTTCCTCAAGATGCACCTCTAAGAGGCTGGGAGGGTCCAACCTCCCCTAAGCAAGGCAGATGCCTCAGTAGAACCAGGGTTTTATTAGTAAGGAAGCAGGGTTTGGGAGAAAGGGTGTTCAGTAGGCAACAGTGGCATTTGCTATAACCTCTCGTTCTTAATTTATACACAACAATATTTATTTGGTGTGGTGTGCAGGTGTATGGGTTTTGACAGATGCATAGAGTTCTATAACACAATCAAGATGTAGAAAAGTTTATTATGCAAGTGGGTGGATGGATTTATCATCAACCAACACAGACTTACTGCTGTGGTATAAACAAGCAGGAGAGAGTGAGTCATGGTTCTTACACTTGTACCCTTTGCTCTTTTCACACTCCTAGGAGGACAATCAGGCCATATCCAAGTCCAATATAGGGAGATACAAACAGCATGTTATGGAGGTTGAAGAAGGAAGAAACTCCCATTCTGGAGCTATAACCAATCTTGTCCTGGTGACTGTTTATGATTCCCAGGTAGACATGCAAAAGGCTACCTCTGATTGCTGCCCTGTAGCTGACCTGATTGTTTCCTTTGTTTCCCAGGACTCCCTACCGTTGCTTTACTTTGCCTAGACAGCTTGTCACCTCCCAGCTAGCTGGCTGAGGTAGTACAGGTCCTGGGTCCAGATTCAGGATCTGCTTTCAGGCTAAAGAGAGAGGCTTAGTCTGCAGAGGGCCTGACTCCAGGGAGGACTGGAGCGCTTCCAGGTGGCATGCTGCAACCCTGGGTTTGCCTACTGATTTTTATTATGGCAGGTACCTGATGCTCACAGACTAGTGTAGGAGACAGGTGTGGCCTTTGGAATGAGGTTAAAGACAACAAATAATAGAGTGAAACAAAACAATGACTCTAATACGAGCAGCAAACACAGTAGCTAACATTTACAAACCCAAAGACTCTGGCGAGAGCAGCTTCTCAGCCCGGTTCAACAATACTTACAGTGTTTAGAGTCCCATGAATGAGCCCAACTGTGGCTGAAACCAGTCATCTCACCCGGGTTGCTTTCTTCCAGGGAGCTGGCGCCAGGGCTTGTCTTTAATTGCCCAGGGCCAGCACTTGCCCATATAGTGCCTTTGTGCAAAGCAGAAAAAAGTCTCCCCTTCCTCCAGATCTTTATTCCCATAGGTTAGGAAATCATTGTTATATGCAGCAAAATTGTAATAGTCAACATACAGATTCTTGGGTCATGAACTTTGAACAGTGCACTTTAGGCTGTAGACAGTAGTGCTGTAAACAGTAGTCTCAGGACCCAGTTGTTTGGGGGATGAGAAAAGTCCTATTGTCTCAGAAATGTAGCAGGTCAGGACCAATGGTTTGAAGATGTCTGAGTGTACATTAATTTATTTGTTTGGCACTAATGAAGTGGTTACTATATTGTAGGTGATGTACTAGGTGCTATCTATACAAGCATTATCTCTTTTAATGTCCACAAAATAACTGTGGACAAGTATTATTTTTATCCCTATTTGACAGACAAGGAAATTAAAGTTTAGAGAGTTTGTATCGCTGGCCCTAATTCACATGATTAGTAAGTGACAGAGCTTACCTAGAATCTTGTTGGGGCTGACACTGACGTTACCACTCTGCTTCTGAATACATGTGCACATGTGTGTGCACGTATATAAATTTTTGTCACATATAATGATTGGAGTTTATCTTGGTAATGCTAATAGATACATTATCGTATTTATTTACTTTAATGTATTTTTGTTGGGTTTCTCAGAAGAAGAGAAACAAGCCCTGTGATACTTAAGGAGCTACAAAAGATGATGATGTAAACACATCAAAAATTGAAACTATTAAGGGAAAAATCTCTTTTTAAACAAAATGATTGAAGACAGCGCAAGTAACTGCTTTACCAATAGAGGTGACCTGAACAGTGCTTCTGTGTCACTTGTTACAGTGGGGGACAGGCGTGCTTGCGCTCAATTAGGAGGATTAGCGCTCCAAATTGGAAGCATGTTGGCAAAGATTCAAGCTTGAGAGGCTGATCTTTTGCAGCAATAATCCTTAAGCTCTCATGAGAGACAGCACGGCGGCTTCCTCTCCATCTTACTCCAAAGAGGGACTTAGTGGCCAAAAACCAGCTTTTTCTTTCTTTTTGGTTTCTATAGTCATGGGAGCATAGACTTTGGCCCAACAAAACACTTGCTAAGTCCTGCTATCTTGCTGCGTTCTCTGAGGAAGCTGACTAAAGTGAATGAGGAATGAAAAATGTTACACAACAGCTTCTTATTTGATTCTCTTACATGAGTGATTCTTAATTGAACTGATTTCCTCTTCCTAACTCAATTCAGCAATTAGAGTTGTTTGTAAGAGTTTAACCTCAAGTTTTCCTATGAAAGTCTCACCCTCCGTCATGTCTGCCTGCCTCACAGCACCACAGATGTATAATTGCAGTGAAATTCACATCTTTTCAAAGCAGAGGAGATAGACTCAGCCAGCTCCAGGTGGCTGGCTCTTCCATCCGGTTGGATTCAAGAAGCATGTGCCGTCCTGGCTGGTGTGGCTCAGTGGATTGAGTGTTGGCCTGAGAACCATAGGGTTGCCAATTCGATTCCCAGGCAGGGCACATGCCTGGGTTGTGGGCCAGGTCCCTAGTTGTGGGCACTTGAGAGGCAACCACACACTGATGTTTCTCTGCCTCTTTCTCCCTTCCTTCCCCTCTCTTTAAAAATAAATAAAATCTTAAAAAAGAAGTATATGCAAAGCACTTTGCCAGCTACTCTCCAGTGATGGAAAGATTAGTAAGACAATCCGGGTGGGACCTCTAGACTCCCATGAGTTATTCAACAAATATTGAGTACCTACTCTTTGCTAGGCACTGTTCTAGGCATGGGGGATACAGCGTTCTGGTGGGAGAGAAAGCAAAGAAATAATTCAATGTATAGTATGATAGATAAGGAAAGTCAACATATAGTATGATAGATAATGATAAATGCTTTGCAGGAATTATTGTAATCTAGGAATATGTATTAAAAAGAAACAAACAAACACTCTGATGCTCTGTGTTGGTGCAAAGTGCTCTGGGATTATAATGGAGGAAGAAATTCATTTTAACAGAGGAGGGGAGATTTGTGGAAGAACTTGGACAAATGGTGAGATTTAAACTGGACTCTAAAGAAAGATTAGGCCAGATGAATATAGCCACAGTGTGGGGAGGGAAGGAAAAAAAGTCTTCTTATTATGAAACATTTCAGCAAAGGCCAGATGTGATGAGAAGAGTAAAAGCACATTCAGAGGTGCTGAATAGCTTACTCCAGCCTCAACAGTGGGTGGGATCACAGACGGAACAGGAACCTGGTCTAGAAAGGTATGGAGAGACCAAGTGAGGAAGAATTTTGACTGAGGAGTATGGGTTGGCTCTGCATGCAATGGGGAGTTACTGAGTGTTTTATGTGGGAAGTGCTCTAAGCAGATGTGTTTGTGGGTGGCCATGTGTCAGCTGGATGCCGTGCTGGGTGCAGGGAAATACTTGGGGGTGCTGTAGGTCCTGGTGGCTGGCACCTAGTGGGATTGGGACAAGAAGAGTCTTAGGTTTCCCTTAAAAAACAAATGGCTTTTTCTTATTAGGTGATTTCAGGTAACAAAAATGTGATCTTTTCCAAGCTACTGACATTGAAGTTCAAAGGCAGTAAATTGAGGCTCTGAGAGGTTCACAGCTTCCTCCTTTTACAGCTGTAGTTGAGCAACTATGGAGTTGGAAAGCTTAAGATTTATAAATAGTTTTTAATGATTTCTTGCACCACACATCAGAGAAAGCTTTATACAAGCATATCTCAGAGATATTGTGGGTTCAGTTCCAGACAACTGCAAAAAAGTGCGTATCACAACAAAGCAAGTCATAATCTTTTGGTGAATGGAATATGTTGCTTGCAATTTGTTTAAAAAAAAAAGCAACATCTGTGAAGTGCATTAAAGTGAAGCACAACAAAATGAGGCACACCTGTATGAAGAGGTATGGCTTGTGTCTTCTTTTGACAAAGTGTGTGAGGATAATTAGATAAGTTTTGGGAAGGAATAAATTCCACCATCTTCACATGCCTGATATGGCAATTTACCCTTATGGTTCATAAGTATTACAGAGCCTTAAAGAGAAGAAGCAAATACTTTAATTTCTCAAGTTTATTTCACTATCATCCCCCAGTTGACTCCCTCTTGTTAACTCAGCTAACAAAGATATTTGGTTCACTTGAGTTTAAAGAAAAAAAAAAGAAAAACATTTTCCATTCCTTTGTTCTTTCTCTTCTTTCACATTTTCCTTTCCTATATTTATCAGGCTCATTTCCGTCTCCTCTTTGTTGGTGTTTAATGGAGATGCTTACATGGGGGTTTTTAGATATTTTTGCCAAATAGTGTGTATAATGTGCCTCTTTCCCCATCTTTCCTCAAAATCTTGAGTGAAGTATCCATTTCTCAGGAATGCTGTGTGGAGGTAGCATTTTGGCCTATTTCCCATTGGGTGTGGACCTGGAATGGGGCTTCCCTTGGGGGTTCCACTGTAAGGCTAGAGAAAAATGATTCCACACGCATAGATCCCCCCCCCCTTCGCCCCCGCCCCCGGCTCTGCCCACCCTATTCAAAGGCCTAACCACCCAGGCCTTTTTTCTCTCTCCAGGGATTAGTAGTGGAAATGTGAAGCCAGTGGAGGAGGGCTGGCAAAGAAATAGATTAACATTGATACTTTGAAAGTACAAAGTCTTGCCAAGACTGAAGTCCTTCAGTTGTATTCAAAGATCATCATTTCAGTCAGTCAAAGCCACAGTGATGGAAATTCCAGAATCCTAATCCCATTTGGCCGTACCTGTATACTTTCTCATCGTTTGCTTAAGGTTTCTTCTTCCCTTTGAAAAACACATAGTAGTTAAAAAAATATTGTTTTAAACTTGCTTCATGGGGTGGAATTAGGCTGCTTCAAAAGGGAACTGTAAGAATCATAAATAGTGGGGATTATTGCAATCAACAGTTCTGTCCTCAAACTCAAGGGCACTAGTAGAGAGAATCTGAGCTGTTAGTCACACTCCTTAAGAAAACAAACAAAACAGTGTGCTTGCAGTTCTGTCCCTTCAGATGCTCTGCATCTCTGCATGAAACCATCTGAGGCCTCTGTGATTTTGAAGCAACGTTTGGTGGGGCTTAAGAGTTGCAATGGCCTGCAATTGTAAATTGGTTCTAGTACCAGTTCCTACATGGGTGCTGGTGGCGGGTGACATGGCGGGGTGGGCTTTCCAAACAACCAGCAAGCAATTCTGAGACACCATCTATCGAGAGATAGCATCAGATTCCACAGATTAAGGGTTCAGTCCTACAAGACTGCCCCTTCCCCCACCCTCAAATACAGATGCCAGTCCAAGGTCAGGCTGTTACCTATGCTTCTGACTGACTGGCTATAAACCAAAGGCTCGCATGACCCCTTCCTTGGGTTCAATGAATTTGCTAGAGTGGCTCACAGAACTCTGAGGAACATTTTACATATTAGATTTCTGGTTCATTATAAAAGGATATCTCTCAGGAACAGCCAGGTGGAAGACATGCACAGAGCAAGACATAGGGAAAGGGCGCGGAGCTTCCATGTCCTCTGAGGGCGCCACTCTCCCAGCACCTCATGTGTTCACCAACCCAGAAGCTCTTTGACCCCCCTCCTTTTAGGGTTTTATGGGAGCGTCATTACATAGACAAGGTTGGTTAACTATTAATTAAACGTCTTACCCCTCTCCTTTCTCTGCAGGTGGGGGGATGGGACTGAAAGTTTCAACACCAATCACAGGGTTCTCCAGGCACCAGCCCCCTTCCTGAGGTTCTGTCCAGTCCCTCATTATCATAACGAAAGACATCTTTATTACTCTCATTGCTTAGAAAATACCACGGGTTTTAGGAGCTCTGTGCCAAAAACAGGGACAAAGACCAAATATATATTTCTTATTATAAATCACAACATCACAATTTGACTCACCCTTTTTTCTAGCTCTGTGATCTTGAGAAGTCACTTCATCTTTCTGTGCTTCAGGTCCTCATCTATAAATTCAGCTAATTAGAGTACCTTTGTCATAGGTGTGTGGAGAGTGTCAGCATCAGCAGAAGAAACACTCATACCTGTAGAGAATTTTTGTGAGTTTATTTGAGTCAAACTGACAAGAATTGCTGGGAAGCAAAACCTCAACAGATTGAGAAATGGTCTGAAAAGTAGCAGTTTTCCTCTTCACTCAATACGTTACAATCAAAGGAGAAGGCCTAAGGGCGTCACGTGAAATCCATTAGTGATAGATTAGAGAAGTGGGAGAAAGCAAAGCAGGGAAACCTCTGGGATTGAATAAAAAGTAAAATGATAAACACATGCTTCATTTACACAGGTGGGTACAGGGCAGTTAACGGTCAACAATTAATATGATAACAACAATGAGAGGATTTATGGTCTCTGGTGCACTGACTGTGCTTTGAGGGGTCGGGACAAAAGTAAATTACTTTGTCATTGCAAAGGCATGTTTATCAGGTATGTTACCCTAGATGCAAAAAGACAACAGACAGGCTTGGTTAAGGTGAAGATTGACCTTTCTTAGAGAAAAGTATTGCCTTAGGACTTGACTACATGCCACAAGTTGCTTTCAGTTAAAGTTTTAATTTCAGACCATCCTCTGTGGTTACTTTCAGTCTCTGAGTTTGTAAGGCCACCATGCAGCCTCCCCCGAGCTTGTCAGGTTAATATGTGATCCCTTTTCTCCCACGTGAGGATAAAATGAGCTAATTCCTGTAAAGCCAATAGAATGGCCTAGTATCTAGCGGTGGACTTTTATTAACACCGGTGCTAAGGGACCCTAACAGAGATTCCTACGTACTGTTATAAAACAGATTTCAACTGAGTAATTCTGAAGATCTAATTGGTTTTATTCAATGATTCATGAATTGAGTAGCATCCCATCTAGCAAATAAGAAGGAGCTCTGAGGAGCTGTACAGAACGGAAGGCTTTTATACACAGAAGGGTAGGAAAAAAGAAAGTTTCCAGAAAAGAGTGGATTATTTTAGGCAAGATCCGCCAGGCAGATTACCTTACTAGCACCAACCAGGTTAATTCCAGATTGACAGAGTAAAGGTCACATTCCTGGTTGAGGCTGAAACTGCAACTAAGTCTCAGTTTATTGATGCAGGGCTTAGTACAAGTGACACCATTTTGGACTTGTTACTATTTTAACAGTATTGCGTGTAAATTCAGGATAAATAACAGAGAGGAAAAGGGAAGCATGGCTTCTTTTCAAACAGAGGTGATATGAAGAGGGGAAAAAGCTTCCTAGAATCAATTTCTGAAATGGGGGTAAGGCTATGGCTCCCACAGACTAAAGTGTAGGGGCATACCTTACACTTTCTCCTTTTCCATGATAATCGGTTCATTTATGTAAGTTATACTTGTTTTTTGTAGAGCTTATATAATAACACAAACTCAGAAAAGGCATGGTTGTACATTTGTAGGACCTTGGGCTGAGTGCCATTTCAGAAGGCACTGCCTGCCTCTAGGGGTGTCTGTCATACACAGCCCCCACCTATGAGCATTGAGCTGCATGTGCAGGGTGGCCTTTGGGGAAGCTCAGACATGGCGGCTTTGTCTCTCTTCCTCTCTCCTCTACGCACTACCTCTCTCACATGTAGACACTCCTGGCCCATATCAATAGCAGCCTCCGGTTGTGAACACAATGACATTTTTTGTATGCAATCATTTTATAAAGCTGGCTTATTTCCATTATAAATAATCATGAAATTGGTAGTGAAGGAGAAAGGTAATCACATTTAAGCTACAAAAAGGTGGTGATTCATTTTTGGTCCCTTTATTAAGAAGCCTAGTCTCAATCAGATAACTTGCAGCGAAGTCTTATGCAGGGGCAAGTTTCCTCAGTCATGTTAAATTCATGGGGAAAATCCTCCTAGGATTTAGGACTGAAAAGTAGAAAGCTTTAATAACAGAAACGCTGATATAAAGAGCATTTCCTCCTAACCATTTAGGAGGGAAAAAATCGGTAAAATGTTACTGATAAGCCCTGCTATATTTTTATCTTATCCTTTTCTTCATCTAAAGGAATACTGAGGTGAGATTTTAAATTCTGAATGATTATCTGACAACTCCCATCTCTAGAATAAATTATTAGTAAGGGTTTCATTTTGCTATTAACTTTACTCAAAACTCAGAGGACACAGGACTACCAGAGCCCAGAGGAAGAAATAAAATCTACACACAAGAATGCCATGAACAGCTACTTATAGACTCTCTCCCTTTCAGAACCTGTGTGGACACTGGCCTTCTTATCAAGTTGGGCTGCAGTAGAGATTGGCAGGGCCCAGAGCATCCTCCTGGATATGGTCCCAACCTGCATCCCATCTTCATCTCTCACCATTCTACACCAACCCGTCTCACTGCATACCCCAATTCCAGTCATGCCAAACTGTCCACTGGTCCCAAACAGGCTACATTTTGAGCCCTCTTCTTTTACTCACCTTTTCTGTCTAGGTGAGCTCTGACTCACCTTTTTCTTTTCTTTTTTGCCATGTTATTACTTTATTTTCTTTTTTTTAAATGCAGCATTTCAAGCCATCGAACATACAGATAGTCCTATGGCTTCTTACACATTTTATTCTATCCAAAGATATGTATAAAAATATGGAACGCTATACAAATTTGTGTGTCATCCTTGTGCAGTGGCCATGCTAATCTCTGTATCGTTCCAATTTTGGTATAGGTGCTGCCAGAGCGAGCATGACTCATCTTTTGACACTTATCTCCAATGTGACTTTATTCCAGAATTTTTTCCAACCCTGAACCAAGCTAGTGGCATCTTTTTCTGCTCTTCCATAGTAGCCAGTACCTACTTCACTGTGTAATCAACTGCAATTATTAGTTTACAGTGTCATCCTCCCTAGTAATACAGAGAGGGCAGGGACTTAATCTTGAAAAACTGTACTCGCTAGTCCAGGGTTCGTTCCCCAATAGCAGCATTACTGACATGCTGGGGTGGAAAATGTCATTGTGGTTAGGCCTGTCTTGTGCACTGTAGGATGTTTAACATTATCCCTGGCCTCTACCCTCAGTGTGATAGTTAAAAACTGTCTTCAGACATTGCTCAATGCCTCCTGTGGGACAAAATTACCCCTGGTTGAGAACCACTGCTATAGCCCTAATACAGAGCCTGATATCTAGTAGGTGCTTAATAAATATTTGCTGGTTAATAAAGCAATGCCGAATTAATGAATTAAAAACTGAGTGAACAGATGAAAAAAGACCTTCCTGTAGCTTTTACACACTCATCAAGTCAAACTTAAAACCTTTATGCCAGCAGTCAAGACTCTTTACGAACTGGCTCTACTTTCTTTCTCTTTTTTCTCTCATACACTGCTCCTCACCTGTGGGCTCTTCCACATGATCATGCTTTGTTTTCTTCTCGCCAATCTAAACTCTGTACTTATTTCAAGACAAAGAACAACTTGTCTACTTCCGAAAGCCTACCCCAGGTCACCAAATCCAGTGATCTCCTTACTTCACATTCTCTAAATATTTATGAACAGGGTCTGTGATGGAAAATTTCAAGAATACATATATACATGCAGATGATATATGTATCATCTGTCGTCGGCAGCCGTCCGTCTCGAGAGACGATGGCATAGCTTCCTGAGAGTCTATCTGCACCGCCGAGAATGGCTGTGCAGTCCGATTCGGGAGTGACAATCCCTGCCGCACTTGGTACAGGTGAAGGCAGATGGCTGTTGTTGCTGCTGTTGACGCTGCTTCCGCCTCGATCTTTTCTGGACCGCCTCCTCGTTGCGGGCACCCTCCGCGCGTGACGTACCTTGCCTGACCGCGAGCCTCCAGGCTAGGCGGTCGTCTGCTTGAATTTCCCATGTGTTGAGATTGATGGAGCATTGTGTCATGTCCTTTTTGCAGATGTCTTTGAACCGCAGTTTTGGGCGCCCTGTCATCCTCTTGCCTTCTGCTAGCTCGCCGTAGAGGAGGTCTTTGGGGATACGGCCTGCATCCATTCTTTTGACATGGCCGAGCCACCTGAGGCGTCTCTCGCTAAGAACTGCATGCAAACTGCTCATATTGGCTCGCTTCAGCACCTCGGTGTTGGGGACCTTATCCTGCCAGGCGACATGCAGGACGCGTCGCAGGCACCTCATGTGGAAGCTGTTGAGTTTCCTTTCGTGCCTTGCGTAGGTGGTCCACGTCTCGCTGCCATAGAGGAGAGTGCTGAGTACACAGGCTTGGTAGATGCGCAGTCTGGTTTTCTCAGTGAGGCTGGAATTGTTCCACGCTCGCCGGTTCAGTCTGGCCATAACTGTGGCTGCCCTGGCGATTCTCCGGTTGACCTCCAAGTCGACTGACAGAGAGCTCGAGATGGTGGACCCGAGGTAAGTGAAGTCGTTGACAACCTCCAGGGTGTATCCGTTGATGGTGATGCATGGGGGAGTCCCCGTGCCTTGAGCCATAACATTCGTCTTCGTCAGGCTGATGGCTAGTCCGAACTCCTTGCATGCGTGGGAAAGGCAAGTGACTAGCTGCTGGAGTCCCTCTTCGGAGTGTGATGTCAAAGCTGCGTCGTCGGCGAAGAGCATCTCTAAAATCAGAGAAGGAAAACTCTGACTCCAAAAAACCTCCGCTGCCTTGCGGCATACCTCTTCAGGGGAAAGGCTAAGGGAGTAAACCCCGACAGAAAATCCGGAGCCGGAGTCCCTAAGGCGGTTTGACATTGTAGTCAACACCGGCAACTCCTGTGGCGCACCTGAAGCCAAGCTGTATTGACTTTGTCTTTCCCTTGGACCCTTCAGCTGCGAAGAGAGGGGGGGTCTGCTGCATGGGCAACAGCAGACCCTCCATATCACCCTGCCCAGGCTCTGTAGCTTCAGTTTCACTTGAGAGGACACTCTAGCGTCATCGCAAGATGTCGACTCAACACGGGAGGAGACAGATACCGGTTATAAGCTCATCCGATTGGCGAAGGAAACGAGCGCCAGGGGTCTCCTCTGACGGTGGGAGAGGTCATCGCACCTCACTGGACAACTACCGTCTCGCCATGGCTCGCCTGCCCCACTGGGTGCGTGGGGATCAGAGAGGCGCCTCTCGAAAAGTGGGCCACAAAACACCCGCACCAGTTAATTCCAAGCAAACAACAAGAAAGAAGCCTCCGGCTCTTCGCCTCGCTAGCTGGAACATCAGGACCATGTGCCCTGGACTTACTGCAGACCTTCCGTGGATCAAGGGTGCCAGGAAAACCGCTGTCATCGATAGGGAACTGGCACGACTAAACATCGACATTGCGGCTCTACAGGAGACCCGGTTGGCCGACAACGGAACTATCAGAGAAACCAACTACACCTTCTACTGGCAAGGGAAGTCTCCGGACCAACCAAGACAGCACGGTGTTGGGTTCGCTGTGAAGAACACGCTTGTTAACTCCATAGAGCCACCCACAGGAGGCACAGAGAGATTACTTACCCTCCGATTGTCAACAACTTTCGGCCCAGTCAGCATTCTTAGCGCGTATGCCCCAACCCTCTGCGCCACCACCGAAGACAAAGAACAGTTCTACCATGCACTGGACGAAGCGTTATCCAAGATTCCCAGAAGTAACGCTCTCTATCTCCTTGGAGACTTCAACGCAAGAGTAGGAGCCGACCACATGGCCTGGCCCACCTGCCTTGGAAACTTTGGGAGAGGAAAGATCAATGAGAATGGTCAACGACTGCTTGAGCTTTTGTGTCACCACGGCCTGTGCGTGACAAACACATTCTTCAAGTGCAAAGAGATCCACCAGGTGTCATGGAGGCACCCCTGCTCCCGTCATTGGCACCAGCTTGACCTCGTCATCACCAGAAGAACGGATATTGGCAGCACCCTCCTCACCCGCAGCTACCACAGTGCAGACTGCGACACGGACCATGCCCTCGTGGTAAGCAAGGTGCGCATAATGCCGAAGAGGTTGCACCACTCCAAGATGAAGGGTCGCCCACGCATCAACACCAGTTGTGCCAGCAACCCAGTTAAGACCCAGCAATTCATCAACAAGATGGAAGATGCACTCGGCGAGGGAGTGGCGGCAGATGACATTATCGAATCCAATTGGCCACGTCTCCGCGACGCCATATACAACTCCGCCATTATTGCTTACGGGAAGAAAGAGCGGAAGAACGCTGACTGGTACGAGGCTCACTGGGAAGAAATGGAACCCGTGATCGAGGCTAAGAGGAAGGCCCTACTGGCTTACAAGGTCACGCCCACTCCCAGTACACTTCAAGCTCTACGGGCTGCCAGGAACAAAGTCCAGAAGACCGCCCGCCACTGTGCCAACACCTATTGGCTAAACCTGTGCAGAAGCATTCAGGAAGCCGCCGATATAGGCAACGCACGAGGAATGTATGAGGGTATCAAGAAGGCAACAGGCCCAATCCCCTCCAAGATCGCCCCCCTTAAGTCCAAGACAGGTGAGGTCATCACTGACCAGGAACAGCAAATGCGGCGGTGGACCGAGCACTACCTCGAGCTGTACGCAACGAAGAACACCGTAACAGACACTGCTCTTAACGCCATCCCAGACCTACCAGTCATGGAGGAGCTAGACACCCCACCTACTGCGGCAGAGCTCGGCAAAGCCATCGACCGCCTCGCTTGCGGGAAAGCACCAGGAAGCGACGGAATCCCTCCAGAAATCCTAAAGAGCGGGAAACCAGTCCTGCTACAGCCGCTCCACCATCTACTCTGTCGCTGCTGGAAGGAGGGTTACATCCCCCAGGATATGAGAGACGCCAACATTATCACCATGTACAAGAACAAAGGAGACCGCAGCGACTGCAACAACTACCGGGGCATCTCTCTCCTCAGCGTCGTCGGCAAAGTATTCGCCCGGGTCGCTCTTGCCCGCCTGCAGACCCTTGCTTCCCGCGTCTACCCAGAGTCCCAGTGTGGCTTCAGAGCTGGCCGATCAACAGTGGACATGATCTTCTCCCTACGCCAGCTGCAGGAGAAGTGTCACGAGCAGCATAAACCACTCTACCGCGCCTTTATCGACCTCACGAAGGCGTTTGATCTGGTCAGTCGAAGCGGTCTCTTCAGCTTGCTACGGAAGATTGGCTGTCCACCACATCTGCTTGCTGTGGTCATGTCCTTTCACGACAACATGCACAGCACGGTGTCCTACAACGGCGCAACCTCTGAGGCCTTCCCAGTCAGCAGCGGAGTAAAGCAGGGCTGCGTCCTCGCGCCTACGCTGTTCGGAATCTTCTTCTCCATGCTCCTCCAATACGCCTTTAAGGACTGCAGCGAGGGTGTCTTCATTCACACCAGATCCGATGGCAAGCTCTACAACCTGGCCCGTCTACGAGCCAAGACCAAAGTCAAAGAGGTGCTCATCCGTGTATCATCTGTAATACCTATGTAATACATGTCTATATTCACACACATCATACACATATACATGTATTGCTTTTGGTCTTAGAACTAGTTATATTTTTGTTTCACAAACTTGTACAAAAATTTTCTTCTCAGCTAGAAGAATCCCTTCTTGCTAGAAAGCTTACTCATGCCTTTGAGTTCTTTCTTCCCCTTAGCCTCAGCACAAGCTTTATGAACAACAGATGTTAAGCTTTTTGCTCAAAGTGAATTTTTTCTTTAAGCAACTGGCAGGTGTGTTAAATCTGTGTAATTTGTGTGGTCCTGATATAGTTTTGTTTTTAAGAGGCATAGGGCTAACTCCTTAATATCTTGCAGTTTTTAACAAATTAATTTCAATGAGATTTTGCAAATATGAATAGAAGTAATTTGCAATGTTTTAGGATTTCTGTGAGAAGGCACTAAATATAAGCAATGAGAAAGACAAAAATGGCTGCAATTTGACTTAAATTCTAACTGTGCTCCAACTCCATCTAGGCCTCTTTTTTCATGAAACTATAGTAAAAGCCTCAGCCTGCCTGGTTGACTCCAAGCTCTCTCAACACCCAAGCTTCCTTTGCACCCCTCCTTCCTCAGGCAGACCTGCAGTGACTTGTGCATACATTTTCCCTCGTGCTTGTTTGAAAATTTGCCCAATGTCTGTTCTCAGGGTATTTCTTTCTCACGTTATTCTCAGAAAAGTTCATGTTTTATGTGAGTGGTCACCCGTGGGGCTTCTGATACACAGCATTCAATGGCAGAGGGAAGGGATGACCCAGACTTGAGCAGCATTGCATTTGAGCTCCCATCTGTGACAGGACAAATACAGAGTAGACATAGTGGGAATGGGGTAGGGTGGGGGAAAACATTCCTAGCTTCAGCACTGATTTTTACAACCCTTAATAAAACGATGAAAGAATGCTTTTGTTTAAGTCTCAGAACGTGTGCCTTTCGGCAGGACATCCTCTTGAGGCTTCAGTCTCTGGAGTTTCAAATCTCTGGCTCTCCATTTATTCCTCTCTGCTGTACTTTTTGACTCACCATCTCCATGGCTCCCTCCTCTATACCCACCCACACCCTCCCACTAAAAACACAAAACCAAAACACTTCTCTTGACCCTGCCTCCTATGGTACATTCTCGATTTAATCCACCTCATCACCAAACCCATGTTAGCCCCTATTTATCACTTCCACAACCTTGTCTCACATTTGTACTCAGTTCACTACAATCCCCTTATGTCTCATAATGCACCCACTCTTTCTTAGAACCTAGGACGTCCTAACATTGCCACATCTTACAGCCCTTCCTCTGTACTCCAACTCTGACTCTGCTGCAGTCTTTGATGTAGCTGACCTATTTGAAGCTGTCTCCTGGTATAGCTTTCAGTCTCTTGATTTTTCTTCTCCCTTTGCTCTTTTTCAGATTCCTTGATGATTTTGCTGCCCATTTTAGATGTAGGTCATTTCAGGGTTCTATCATCAGCTTTATTCCTTATGTTGTCATGTCTTCAAATATCAATTAAGTGTAGCAGCCACCAAGTGCTTCTCTTTACCTTTATCACCCTCTGGAGGTTCTGACCCATGCTTTCAACTGTCTCCAGGTTTGCCAGTTACCAAGTATCTCAAATACATCATGGCCAAAACCAAAGTCAATTTCCTTCTTACTCCCATGGCTTGCTCCTCTCTGTTTGTCCTTCTATGAAAGACTATTCTAAGCTAGAAATAGAACTTTTTTATAATTCGACTGTCCTACTAAATACTGATGGTACTTCTGAAGTCTTTTGATCTGTCTCATTTTTTTATGTCCATAGGTGATCAAAATTGAGTGTTCTCTGTTCTCTTCCTGCTCTTGTGTATCCTCCCCTCTGTGGTAGGAATTCTTTGTGCAAGAATCAGATCTGATTGCTGCTCTCCTGTCCCCAAAGTTCCTTGTTCTGCAGACAGTGGAGAACCAAATCCAAATTAAATGTGAAATACAAAGTCCTCCATGACTGTAATTCTAACCATGTTTTTCAGAGTCTAATTTCTTTCCACTTCATTGACAGCAGGGGATGGTCCAGCCCGACCAAACTGTATTCTAGCCCTGCATGTGCCATACACTTTCTTTTTTCACTTGCTTCAATCCAACTAGTATCAGGGCTCAGCTCAAAGCTCCTCTGTGAAGCACCCTTATCCTTGGTCTGTACGCAGAATTAATCACTATCTTCTGTACCTCCATAGCACTTCCCTTATAGTTCTAGTATACTACTTTGTAAAATGGTGGTTTTCATGTTAGCCACTGAGCTTAAGGAGGCATTGGTCGAGTGGGGTGCACAATATGTTATCTTATCCATTTGTTGGCTAGCCATCAATCTATGATTTTGAATATCATTTAACTTCTCCATATAGAGAAAATATTGTATCTCACAGACTAAGTACATGATATTGGCATCATGTATTATTCATATCATTCATGTCTTGACATTGTTCTGTTTCTAGCACTCAATAATAACTTACTAGGTATTTAATAAATATATTGAATGAACAGATGAATTAATTCCTAGAAATTGATGGAAGATTGATTTAGGTATAGGAAAAGAAGAGAATATATCCATGTCTTTCAATTTTTTAAAATTATTTCCTTGAAATAATTGTACTGAACTAAACTTCTGTAGCAATTGAAATTGCTTCCTTCAACTGCTACAGATAATTATCAATTACGTGTATTATACACCGTGTTCTCTATTATACAAAGCATTTCCTGAACAGTACAAATGAGCACACACTGGCATGCTTAGAACAGTTAGGTCCTAGTGCAGCAAGCTAGTTGTCCCATAGAATATAGTCCTAGTAGCCTGTATAGAATAGATTCTGTAGTCGCCAGGGACCATTACTGCTAGGACCTAAACAAGTACTTACCTTTCCTGACCAGGCAACTAACCAGCATCATCATCTGGGTTTAAATTGTTAACTTCTAACTTCACCATTTCCTTCCTTCTCCAATGCTTCCCAGTCCTTTCCCCAATTTTATTTTTCATCTTTTTATATATATTACCTCACTTTCACTTACATTACAATCCTATAACCAGAAAACATAGAAGAGTGAATAACTGACTGGATGGATATTCTCAATTAAGGCCAATACCTTAAACATTTTCAAATTTTCCATATAGGATTAAATTAGACACCAACTATGATATTATTAATGCTCTCTTCTTTTATATAAATTAAACAGGCTTAAATAACAATAACTGTGATGATACAAACACCCCACATTTGCTTTAAAGTCTTTATTATCCTGAATATAAAATACAGAAGTCCTCTTAGGATATAACAGAGTTCTTTATGTGGAAACGTTATTTTTTTACAAGTGAAAAAATAAATATCTTTTGGAATAAAGGCTTATATGCTAATATGTGCCATAAAAAAGTAGAGATTTAATATCTGACAAAATGTCTGTGCAAAGAAACAAACGCATAAACACATTACTGCTACATTAAGGCAATATGAAAAGTATACTCAGAAATCTCAGTAAAGTGACAGTGTAGCTTTCTAGCTTTAAGTTAGCTAGTATTGCACCCAATAGTCATCAAGGTTTCCCAAAGTCCTGGAAAACCCACAAGCTGACCAATGTCCAAAATGCCCAAGTGGGAGTGGAAAACATGATTAAGAATATAGAAACAAAAAACCTGAAACCCCTTTAAGACATAGAGAGGGGACGACCAAAAGTTAATACTTAAGCATTTACCAAAAAAAGCATACGCTATCTAGATACCTACAATAAGGCTGTACAAGGCTTGATGGCTCAAGCAAAAGCGACCCCACAGGGTGAAGCTGGGTAGTGCTTGGGAGAGCTGGAGAACTGCCCTTGTTTGTATACTGTGAAGCTTAACACTCCCCCCTCCCAAGGAACATGCTCCCTTTTCAATCTTAAAATAAAACATCCCACCAACTCAAGAGGCCCAAGGAGTGCTGATTACTCCACCAAAATTGGTAGCATTTTATAATTGAAAGGCTTAGGGATGCGGAGAGGGGTGGGAAAAGCAACAGGAAGGCACCCGCATTGAGTTGTTTTCCACCAGCCAGACTGGTTTAAATCTGACAACTTTGTCAACTTTTTAAAAGTCACAGAATTGATTTTTAAATCTGTTTTCCTTCCAATCATTCTTGAACAAGTTACAAAAACAGGAATGACATTAAAACGTCTCTTTCTTTAAGAACAATTTTTCTATTAAAAATGTTCAAAGCTCTGTGACTGTACAAAAAAAAAAAATCTTCAAACCAGTTCTTACAAAACTGGCTGCAGGTAGGAAACTTCCCTTAGGATGCATTAAGGAGACTTACAACATCACTTCCTAAAAGGTACCCATATTTTGGCTATGTCGCCACCTAATGACATCAGAGATTTCACTTATTCCTTTACTTGATCATAAGAAGTATGAAAGTCTGAGGGATGTGTCAGTGTCCCGAGCTCTTCCTAGTCCCCACCACTGGCGGTGCTGATGGCATGTTTTGGTGGTGAGGAGTGTTGTATTCTTTTTCTTCTTCCTTTTTAAAAGATGTTGCGTGGCAGATGGGTGTTGGAGTATTTATCTTCTCCACGATCTATCATTTTCGGTTTATAATAGTGCAGTTCATGGAAACACAGGCTGTCCAGTAAGTGCACAGCAGATCAGATGATGGTCAGGTTGAGAAGACTGGTGTGGGTTGGAAGATAGACGTGCTGAACGTGTTCTACCCGCGACCTGCACACAGGACATGACTGCAAAAGAGAAGCCAGCAGAGCCTGTTAGGATACCTTCGATCTGTCTCTTCAGTGTCTACTTGTGATACCTACCACGTTCTCACTCTGTTTTTTAAATAAGTCATGGTCACAATTATTCCTGGCTTTAATTGGTAGAGATCTTTGCTTTCTAACCTGTTTGAAAGTTTATACTTTATAAGGGATTAAAAACAAATATTATGATAAAGGATAAATTGAAGGAAATGAATTAGGTTTTCCATCAAATTTTAAACAGGGTACAATGAATAAAGTGATTCTCAAAGACTTGCTCTGCGATGAGGCTGTGGTCCCCACATGGGCAGATTATAACCCTCGGGCAGTGATGCAGGAGGTTCTTCCAGAGACTGTGTGTGCTGGCTTGGGGCTGACTGAGGCCAGCGAGTGTGGCTCTGTTCCTAGTCATAGGCTTCTCAGTAATCATGGCCCTTCCTCAGCCACAAAGGGAGCCTTAGGCACAAGGGCAGAAAACGACAAACCCATGACCACTCCTGGGGAAGTAACTTGTCATAGTAGCATGATCTACTCTTAGGAAGGACACAGGCACTCAGTTAACTCATTATGTAACTCTAAAAACGGCTCTGAAATTAGCACTTTCTGAAGGACTAGATGTTATTTAAGGCTAGTTTTATAGAAAACCATAGTGAAATTTAACATTCTGGGAAATGAAAACAAATTGAAAAAATTATTGTAAGAGGAAATACAAGTGCAAGAAAGGAATATGATATATGAGGTGCTTTTATATTTTTGTAGTAATATTAAAGTTAGTTTGACTTGCTAACTTAAGAGCTACTCCAAGGGGCCCCTACATGCAAATGCAGTAATAAAAGGAAATTAATTACAAATAATCACAGAGTAAATAATCTACCTATGGATAATTGAGAATTAACTAAACTCTAAGTATTCCTTCTCAAATATTTTAAGTAAACTCTAAGTATTCTTTCTCAAATATTTTAAGTAAAGACAATCCTCTCAAGTGCCAGCAAATAGGAAGCAACATGAAATGGAAGAGGGAGTCTTAGGTCAGCCCTCAAGAGGCCCACATTGTATCCTCAGCTCAGCAGCTAACTAGATGCATTACTTGGTGAATCTGAACCTTGCTTCCAGCACTTGAGAAAAGTCTAGGGTTTGAGTAATTGCACTGTAGAAAATAAAACCCTAGTCCAAAATGTTTCAAAAGGGCAATACCTTTCAAGTCACTAGATACAAAGACTTGTCCAGGTGTAGGTGGACATCCTTGGTTTGTGCATTAGCTAGCCAGCACCTGGCATGTAGCAGGTACTCCCTATGAAGGGAGGGGCATGCGAGGCTGCTCGGGAAAGTGCTGGCGGACACCCTCACCTGGAGCTGGGCGGCACAGCTCTCACAGCACACAGTGTGCCCACAGGGGCAGAAGGCCGAGTTGATCTCCTCCCCACAGCACAGCATGCACAGCATGGCCTCCTTCAGCTTGCGCAGCTTCTCCTGCAGCACTCGGGTCTGCTGGCAGCTCAGGCCCTCGCAGCTCCTGCAGTTCATGCCATTCTCTGAGGACTTCAGAGGTGAGCTGGGAGGGCTGTGGTTACTTCTTGAGACCAGGTCCACGACACCGGCATTGTACAGAGCCCTCCTGGCGTGGTCATACACCTCCTTCGATGTTCTCTTAATATCGAAGACATACTTCTTGCCCAGGTTAATGTTTTCATTCAGAAACAGAGATGCCAAGTGGCCCTTCAAGTCTCGACTATACTGCATCATGACAGCACTTGTCACCGTGTCACACCTACAGGGAGGGATTGACAGCACCTTAATACTGACAAGCCTGCCATTCCCAAGATTCAGAATGTCAAACGCTGCTGTGAATAAGAAAATTAGTGTCAGCAGACATTTAATATTCTTATTTGCATGCTAGAAAGTAAATATATTTTTCCAATTTTATGTGTGTTAAAAATTTCAATGTTTCTCTGATAAAGCAGCTGTAAACTTTGGAGACAGTGAATGTGCCCCTCCAGCTGCAGGGACATGAGCTATAGTCCAAACCACTTTGTGGCAAGAAAAATACATTTTCCTTTGAAGTCTTGGTTTTATGTTAAAAATTTATACACATTTTCCATTCTGCTTCACAACTTGCATGTCTATTTTAGCATAAAAAGGGCTGAGGTTGCCTGCCAATTAGGTTTCTTAGCTTTAATTTTCCAAATATTTGCATGAAACCACAACTCTATTTAAAATCACCCTCTGAAATGGTAGCATCAAAACTCTTATTTAAAAATCCTTATGATGTAGTGAGGATTCCGGATAGCCGCTCTCCCAGAAAGGAGAGATGACTTGGGTCGTCCTGCTAGGAAAGGGCACAAGGCACCACCCGATCCCCACCGCCGCCCCACAGAAGGTGCTGTGTGCAGGTTGGGAGGAAGTAAGCTGGGGGAGGTGTCTGCAGCTCATACACATGCACTTTCTGTGGGAAAGGCAGGACTACGTTGCTAGGGACTCCACTGCTGCAGTAGAAATGAAGTGTTTCCAAGGCAGCCGGTTTCTTAGATTCGGTACAGGATTTACTGACACAACAATACCAGACACTGTAGGAGTCTCCTTGTCACCTGAAAACCTTCGAGCTGTGGATGGACACTAAGGTTAATAGCAGTACGTGCCTGTAGAAAGCATGCGTCTCCGTGATTGCGCGGTAGAGCCCGCTGGCTGCCCTGGTGCTGATCATCTTAAACAAGAGCACAATGCTGTTCCCAGACTCCTTGGTGACAGTCAAGTATACATTCTTTCCTGACTGGGTGGCCATCTGCACTACCGGGTAAGCTATCCTGAAAGACAGGAAGAGAAAGGTGAGCAAGTCCAGAGGAGAGATTTGTCATTCTGTCTGGACCTGTGTAGGATTCTCATGTACTCATGACCCACCAATAAAACCAGATGCTCATTTGCTCATTTAAGCACTTTGCTGTCTAGTTATGAAGGCACATGGAAAAGCAATTGTGGGTCAGTGAAGAGAAGTGTTGGAGCAAGTCTTGGGGTGTGTGTACATGTGTGTATTGGTGAAAATGAGATTCTTACAGCAGTGAATGACTTATCTGAAAGATATTAAGCCTGCCACATCAATACTTCTTAGTTTTTTTTAAATACTAAAAAACACTTTAGTATTTTAAAAAATTAAATAGTTATCGAAGCCTGAATAAAGTGAATGTATGTACCAAAATGAAACACTGTATTTCTAAAGGAAGACTGTTCAGTAAATCCTGCTCCATTTTCTATTTTCATGATTGGAGTTACAGAAGTATACACATACATAGGTCTAAAAATATTTAAGACTTGGGTTACCTATTAATTGGGCTGAAGTCATCTTTACAAATCGAGATTCCTTCAGGTCCAACTCCTATAAAGAGTTTCTGCCCTTCGCTGTCCCTCACGGAATGCCATTCAATGCCATAGTTTTCCATTGCCGACACAATCTGCAAGACCTGGTATTCAGCCGAAGCCTGGCTGGTCCCCTCCAACTCCTTATGCTTTGCAACAATGCTGTAGGACACCAAAAAGGCAGAGAGGTATGCAGATTGACTTATGCAGACTTTAGAGATAAATATGTATCATTTTCACTACTGAAGTCAACTGACACTGTCATTTATGAATCACAATATATGTGAGCTATATATTATCGAAGTTTCATTTATTTAGAAAACTTACAATAAAATACTTCTAACACTATTCAAGAACTGACTATTAAATGTGCAGTAGGAAAACTATTGGGGATGCTAGATGAGGGTGAATTTAAAGAATTATGAAAATTTTCTAAAAATACATTGTAAGAATTTTATATGTAAAAACTTCTCATCTATTTGTCTACATTTACTTTATAAATTTCATTAAAACAGCATTATAAGGGATTGATTAGATTGTTTGCAAATGAAAAAAAATGGAGGATTTATTTTATCTATTGTGGCAGACACCCTCTAATCTAGTCCTTAAAGACCCCCACCTCCTGGTGCTCTCACCCTTGAAAATGTCCTTCATTTGAGTATGAACTGGATTAATGACTTGCTTCTAATGAACAGAATATGGCAGAATGATGGAATGTCATCATCTTGGTGTTCTCTCTTGCTCTGACTTGGATTGCTTGTGCTGGGTGAAGCCAGCTACTACATAATTGCAGAGTTCCACAGAGAGGCCATGTGGTGAGGGAACGAGGCCTGCCAACAAGGCACAGGGGTCAGCCTGGAAGTGGGTCTCCTCAGGTGATCCTTTGGTTGAGACTGAGCTCCTTTGGTTGACAGCAGCCTCAGGAAAGACCCTGAGCCTGAGAACCCAGAAGAACTGTGAGATGTTTGTTGTTGTAAGCCACTGAATTTCAAGGTAACTAGTTACTGAGGAATAGATAAGGAGACACCTATGTTAGGTCTCTCCGTTTAATCCTTGCTCGGATAGAAGACCATTCTAGTATACATGGTAGATTTTCGATGTTAGGAGATTTGCATTCTTAAAAAGTGGGAGATTTAAAAAATTCCTGTTATATAGCATTCCGCACAACGGCATTTATTTGTGTAGACTATATGTTGTATTTATAGGTTTCTCAAAGAAAAGGCTAAGAATCTTTTGAAAGCTGGTAAAAGTGGGCAGTGGCCTAGTCTCAACCTCACAAATTATCTATATATATCATAGATCCATTTCCTCCTGGAAATTCTTATCAATTTGCTAGATCTATGGGTATAAACACTAGCCTTAACTGAAGTCTCACCTGTTCAAGGCCGCACTAGAGAGCTCTTTTGCACACAGCTCCTCGTAGCTGTACTTGGCAGTGTTCTGATTGTAGTCTCCAAACTTGGTCTGGGCCAAGAGGGCACTGAGTTCCACTGCCTGCTCTGGGGAACACTGGAGGTGGCCAGCCAGGAGGGCCTCCTTGATATGCAAGAAAAAGATATGCCTACAAAGCAATGCAAGCATGAGATTATGCTGGGAACTAACTTGGTGTCAACTCAACCTGCTTAGCATTTTCACAATTCCTTTTAAGTAAGGAAAACAGAAATTTAAAAAGCCACCCTTAAAATGCTTGCATTAAAGAACCTTCCTTATAATGAGTATTGTGGCAAAGTAAGTCTAAGGACTAAGTTTCTTTGGAATAAAAAGTGTAACCCAAACAAAAAGAAATCAAAGTTCATTAACATTCAAGTTATAAAATGTGAAATACCGTATTTTTCGCACCATTAAGACGCATCTGACCATAAGACGCACCTAGATTTAGAGGAGGAAAACAAGAAAAAAACTATTCTGAATCAAATGGTGTACTAAAATATTTAATAAAATATAACAGAATAATATTTCAACTATGTAAAGTGAACGGCAGTCAACAGAGGTATTAAAAACCATCATCACTGACATTAACAAATGAGGAGAAGCTAAGGTTCAAGCACTCTTCTAGTTTTCTGGGAATCCCAAGAACTCATCATTGCTAGTGTCAGAATTTATGAAGCTCAGTTGCTCACAATCACTGATACCACTTTCTTCGCTATCTTCATATATGATACTATCTTCAGTTCCATCTAAGGCACTGCCAATGCCACATTTTTTGAATGACTGTACAACAGTTTCATCCTTCACTGAGTGCCATGGTGTTTTCACCCATTCACAAACTTGAGTGTTAGCGGGCCTCTTCATTCATCCAGTAGGTGTCAGATCATGGTTACCAGCAGCCACCCATTTGTTCCACTCTTCTCACATAAAGACTTTAAATGGTCTGTTGATGGAAACGTGGAGGCTGTAACTGGCTGGTAAGACCCACAGGAATTACAGCTAGATGAGTCTTCACTTCTTTAAAGCTCTTTTTTGTAGTGTCACTTATATGTGCTCTAAACTGGTCAGGCACTAATAAGGTAGGTTTTTTTAGAAGCCCTCCAGGACGTTTGAACCACACTTTTTCAACCCATACTCTCATTCCATTTTTGTCTATCCATTCTTTCTCATGAACATGCACAACCATTCCTTGTGGAATCACTTCTTTTGGAAAGGTTTTCCTTTTGAAAATTAACATCGGTGGCAATTTGGTGCCATCTGTACAGCAGGACAACACAACCGTGTAATGGGTTTTCTCATGTCCTGAGGTTTTCGTGGTTATGGTGCTGGCACCTTTCAGATCACTGTCCTACACGGCACCAGCCACCTCACCCTCCTGCATAAACTGACTATTTTTCCGGAGCCACAGACTGGCACTAAGATGGTGTGAGGCCAGGGCATTACAGAATAGGAACTAAGGGATTAAAAAGTACTTCCAACCTTCCGAAAGCTCCACTTCCCCCCACTTCTCCCTTGGCAGTTAGCCTGGCATTCAAATTAAAAAAGCTCATTGCTTCTCACCCCCAACTATCTGTTTTATGACAAAGAGATGAGCTTTTTTTAAAATATATATATAGAATTTTTATTTTGTTTTTCAATTACAGTTGTCCCATTTTTTCCCCCGTTGCTCCCCACCAGCCCATCCCCTCTCCCACAATCATATCCCTCCCCGTTGTCCATGTCCATGAGTAATTTACACACGTTCCTTAACTAAACCCTTCCCTTACCTATCCCCCTTCTCTCCCTTCCCTCTCCCCCCTAAAAACTATTATTCTGTTCCTTGTTCTATTTAGTTCATTTGTTTGTGTTGTTCCTTAGTTTCCTGTATTAGGTGATATCATAAGATATTTTTCTTTCATTGCCTGGCTTATTTCACTAAGCATAATTCTCTCTAGTTCCATCCATGTTGTTGCAAATGGCAGGAGTTCCTTCTTTCTCTCTGCTACATAGTATTTCATCGTGTAAATGTGCCACAGTTTTTTGATCCACTCATCTACAGATGGGCACTTAGGTTGTTTCCAGCACTTAGCTATTGCAAAGAGTGCTGCTATGAACATAGGGGTGCATAAGTTCTTTTGAATTGGGGTTTTAGGAGTTTTCAGGTATAATCCTAGCAGTGGTATCGCTGGTTCAAAAGGCAGTTCCATTTTTAATCTTTTGAGGTAATTTCATACTGTTCTCCATAGTGGCTGCACAAGTCTGCATTCCCACCAACAGTGCAGTAGGGTTCCAGTTTCTCCACATCCTTGCCAGCACTAATTGTTGATTTGATGATGAGCTTTTTTTTATTTTAATGCTCTAACCAGGCTAACCGCCCAGAGAGAAGTGGGGTTTTTGGATGGTTGGAGGTACTCTTTAAGGTGGGGCCTTTAATAACAGGCACTGAGGGAGTTAAGAGGTATCACTAGTTGTAACAGTCACTGAGAGTATCGCTATCCTAGTTACAGGTTCTGGCGGACTACCCCCAGTGCCTGTTATGGCTAGTGATACCCCTTAATCCCCTCAGTACCTGTGTTACTGCTAGAACAGTGACCCCACCATAACTCTCTTTATATATACACTACACACGTCAGCATTTATGGCTGCTCACCCAGTTACTGCTGGCCTCCTCACACAGAAATCTGGTGTGCACTGGAAACAATATGGAGGTAGACGAGACAGCTGTAGCATCTAATGGAGCCAGTAGCCAGCTGAGAACATGTTACTTCAGCTCCACCCATCTTCCTCTCATGATTGGCAGAGCTTAAGACACAGTGATTGGTGATTGGAGGCAGTTCTACTGACACAGACCCCACCCAATGTCAGACAACTGGCAATTGGCATTGTGCCTCATACCCACTATTAGCCTCAGCTGATTCGACAGGTCAGTGGTTGTACCTGGGAGTGTCAGGCGGCTCTCTGCACCCTCCCAGGACCTGGGTGATGCACAGAGGTGGACAGCAACTGACCAGATGCCCTGAGATCCAGCAGTAAGTGGGACATTTATGCATCCCCAAGGGTTTCCCATGGGCTCACTGCTTCCTCTTCTAACAGGTGTCGCCACCGCTGACAGATCAGGTAATACACAGTCTGTGATGCAATATTTGCTCCATAAGACGCACAGATATTTCCCCCTACTTTTGAGGGAAAAAAAGTGTGTCTTATGGAGTGAAAAACACAGTAATTACACCCAAGCTTTTCCACTAAAGCTTTTAAAAAACAAATTATTGTAATCAGAAAAAACTTGACCTTGACATGGAATTAATATCTCAACACCCTCGGCTTTATTCAGATAACCCCCCAATTTTTACTTTTAGCCCAAACTTCTTTCTTAGGAATTGGATTCAAATGTCCAACTGCTTGCAGAGTTCTCACTGGGATGTTTTCCAGGATCCCTGTTTTAGCTCACTCAAAACCAAACTCACTGTCTTCCCAAACCTTTTTCTCCCGGTGGAAAGCACAGTCTGACTTGTTACATTTCTGAATAAACTCACTTTTGACTATTAATCTTATCTCCACCTACTTTCTCTTTCTGGAAACTCTTTAAATCCAGCTTTATTCTTCCCACTTTTACCTTCTCTGCCCTATCTGCATCTCTAAACTGTCAGAGAATTTTCAATATCCTCTAAACTGATCTCTCTTCTGGATTCCGTGCTAATCCGCTTTCCAAGCTTCTGGGATGTACTTGCCTTTCCTCTGCCTAAAATCCTTCAAGGGATCCCACTGTTTCCGAAAAAGCACACTGTCAGCATGACACCAGTCTTCTCCACCCTTTGGCCCCATGTCGCCTGTCATTCCCTCCTGCCACTACACCCAGGGAAAGGAACAATTCCCTGCTCCTTCTGTCCTGAAGCCCATTCTTTCTGTCAGCTCATTTAGCTACCATTTCATCTATAACACATGCAAAACTACTTATTCCTCTATTATAGTATTTGACATATTCTAACTTCTTAAGTTCCTCTAATGTCAGAGGGCTCCATACGTGTATGTAAAACTGCACAGTCTGTTTATATTCATCCCCACCTTAGTTTCAGTCCATTTGACCTAACTGTATACAATAGTATATTCCACATTTACTAAAAGGTCTTGAGAGAGCATACAAATGCTAGACAGATCGGCCTAGGTTATAAAATTTGTCTCTGGTAAATGTATAAATCTAACCATCCTCTGACAACTTGTTATAGCCTCTGAAACATCCTCAAATGCCACAATATTCCTTCCATTAATTGATTAGCTATGACCACTAGTAGAGCTCTGAGCTGTGTTCTGAACAGACGTCACAAGATCAGCTCCCTCCTTCAGCTGGATACCCTACTCCAGTCCTCAACACTGTTTTTATTCATAGATTAGTCTGTGTTTAATGTTTCAGGTAGAGGGGACAACATGAGAAATGTACAAAAAGGAAGAAAGTGAGACTAGAAATACAAGGAAGGGCACTACTCAGAGTCTTGTCAGGCTGACAAGAGCCATTAATCTACATTTAAGAACTGTTTAAATTTAATGTTTCCTGACTTGCATGATGATAGAGAAATGTTTAAAATAATAAGACTGTTCCAAATACTACAGTTACTTCCTTTATTCAAAGTCCCTATGAAAAATCACAATAAGATACATAATAGCAATGAAAGAAGATAAGCATGGTTTTTATTAACCTAAACATCTGCTAGTCTTTAAAGGATTTCTGACATACCACTAAACTGTGAAGGGGGTCCCTTCTGGGGCAAAGAAATAACCACAAGAATAACTTGTTTTAAAATAGCTATCTGAGGACTGAGGCCTAGCATTCCCATAAAATGTTGGTGTCACAGCACTGCTTTAGCCCTCTAAAGGTTTTTTAAATGACCATTCAGTAAACTTCATCTTGGTTATATACCTCTGTCTCTGTATTCCTCAGGGGAGATATTAGTAGAAATGAAATCTGAATACATGCTTACATTAAAGAAGAAATTATGTGCTGAAAGGCTGTAAGGCTAACTCTTAACAACAGTGTCTTTTAAGTTATTTACCAACTATCAAGTTAGAGACTAGTTTCTGCTTTATTGAAAAGTGTAGCTTGCAAAAGTTTCAAAATTGATCCAATTTCTTTTTCCAAGCCATACATGCCTACTTCTGAAGAGACAGCTGCCAAAATCAGAGGCAAAGCAGCAGTAACTAAATATTAACAGCAGTCAGCAGCCCAGGAGTAATGCAGATCCTCTCCTGGCATGTGGGTCAGAATTAAAAAGGGGGTGGGGACAACTGGTCTTTTCTACATACTCCACATTCTAGGCTGGACGGCAATCATTGCCCTGTGAGTAGAACCCTCCATTTTACTGTTGACATAAACTTTCTGATCAGGCCCTTCCTGCATTTTTCAGTTTCATGGCCACAAAGAACCTTTTCATTTCTAGTCAACAAATATTTGCTGTTCATTCCCTCTGTGCCAAGCCCTATGCTGGGGTTACAGGGTGAACAAGTCTGTTCCTTTTAAGATGAAACTTACAGCCTTTTGGTGTGAAGTAACACAATTCTATCAAAATAATTCCTGTTACAAACTGCCTTTTGGGTGACCACTTTATGCTTTCCAGGAGGACAGAACAATGGAGCAGTGACAGCAAAGGTCACCAGCTGTGACGAGCCATCAGAAGACTCTATTTAATGTGCTCTTTCTAAGAGGGAGAATGGCAGAGGATGGAGACACACTTCCAATAAAGAATCCAGTGATGACTCAATAGTTAGGGATGGCTTTGAATCAAGTATTTTCTTCTATTATTTTCTCTTGAACCATCTGGTCTGTAACTGGCTCATGGATTCCCCCTCCCCCTCCCCCCCCCTTTTTTTGTAAAGTGGGTGAAAAGTTACCAATAATATCAATAAAAAGTAGATGTGGTCAAAGGAGTCATGTCTGCAGTTTTTATTTTTTTACTGAAGATCAAAAGTGGTTGACATTTCTAATTCAATTTAGACTACATGTTAGAATCACAAACAGAATGAAAGCCCTTGAAAATAACTGTTTTCTTCGTTTTAAGTAAATGTCTGAATACGTCCTATAGAAACAACTTAAAGTGCATTTCCCAAGCATTTTCCTGGTTGCACCTTAAGATTCATGATTCTTCAAGTTTTATCCAGTTACTAAGAAAGTGGGTATTTTCAATATATGGATCACATTTTGAAGGCCAAAATGAAACATTCTGGCTAACTTATATCTTTGCATTATGGGTACAAATGAATTCATACTTACTGTAGCATTTTTAGAAGATTAAAAAATAAGAAGTGAATAGAAGGATCTTCCAAATTTTAATTTAAAACAAAAGAATCACATATTCTTAATATATTTCTGTTTCCAAGTGCTTTGAATTTCCTCTATTCTAAAAATTAATTTCTTTCCACAGCTTTAAGGAATAGAGTCATTTACTTTTATGAATTGTAATCAGAGAACTTTCCTCTAAACACTGGCTTGACTCATAAAAAATCTTCTAAAAATCAAAGTAGAACTTTCTGCAAACCAGTTGGGAAATTGTCTATCTGCTCATCACGGATGGTTACTCTCAATTATTGCCCTCTAGGTATTTTTCCAGTTACATCATTTTAAAGAGCTTTTTGTGACACAAATGTAAAATGACTATGTCCACATGCACTATTAAATTCAAAATTTAAGAAACTAACCCAAAACATCTTAAAAATGGCTAAGTAGCTATTTTTAAAAACTCTCTAGTCCCAATAATTGAACTATATCAAAAGATCTGACTGAACCTGGCCATCCATTAATAATGCTTGGTTTGTCCCTCACCTAGTTAGACCCCCACAGAGATGAAGGGAATGCCTCCCTCAATCTAATGAGTCACTTAACCACATCAGTTTATTTTAAACCAAAGCCTGCCAAGTTATACTTTAAAACCATCAAATCAAAACAGAATTGCTGTAAGAGTTTTTTGTTTTGTATCTTAAGTTCTAGGGAAACAAAAATCATTTCAAGATGGATCACAGCTAGAACTATGATGCTTTTAAAATGAAACAGAGGAGAGTATCTTCATGACACAGGGGTAGGCAAAGGTTTCTCAGGACACAGTCAGTAAAAATTGTAAAAGAAAAAATAAAGAATAAATTAGACTTGGCCAAAATAAAAACTTCTAGTCATCAAAAGGCATCAAGAAAACAAGTATGCTACTGGAGAAAATATAGTATTTACAAAACACATTATCTGAAAAAATAAAACTGGTAAATTCAAAGAATTTGCAAAGCTCAAAAATAAAGGCAACAACAATAAAAATGGGTAAATGACTTGAATAGATACTTCACTAAAGAAAATGTACAAAAGGCCAATAAACGCATGAAAAAGTGTTTACATAGTACTTTTAAATCCTCACCTGAGGACATGTTCATAGATTTGAGAGAGAGAAAGAGAGAGAGGGAGAGAGAAAGAAACTTTGATCAGTTGTCTCCCGTACAAGCCCCAATGGGGAATTGAACCTGCAACCTAGGTCTGTGCTCTGACTGAGAATCAAACCTGAAACCTTCTGGTGTAAGGGACAATCCTTCAATCAGCTGAACCACCTGGCCATAGCAAGTGTTTACATTATTAATCAAGAGACATACAAATTAAAACTGAAGGCTGGCAGAGATGTGGAGGAACTGAACTCTCAGACATTCTTGGTGGAAGTGAAGGATGGTACAAGGGCTTTGGGAAAAGGTCTGGCAGTTGCTTATAAAACTAAGTTGTTTCCTCCTCTATGGCCCAGCTATTCCAGTCTTAAGTATTTACTCAAGAGAAAGACAAGCACATGTCTACCAAAGAGACTTGTTCATAGCAGCTTTATTCATAATAGCTGGAAAAAGGTCTTCATCAGTGGGAGTATTGATAAACAAATAGTAGTACATTCATACTATAGAATACTATTCAGCAACAAACAGGAACAAGTCACTGATATATACACAATGTTACAGATCTCAAAAAATCTATGATGAGCAAAAGAAGGCAGACACAAAAAGCATATGCATGGCATGATTTCATCCACATAAAGCCCAACAGGCATAACTAATCTATGCTGAAAAACCGTAACCCTGGTTGTGCAGTGGGGTGGGTAAGGGTGGGGAAGGAGGGTGGGGACTGACTTCAGAAGGGCATGAGGAGACATTCTGGAGTGATGGTAATATCCTAAATCTTGGTAAGGATTTTGTTTAAATAGGCATACCCATTTGTCAAAAACCCATTTAATGGTGTAATTAGAATGTGTGCAATTCATCATATGTAAATTTTATATCCAAAGAAAAAAGAACTGTAGGCAAATATTGGGTTCTAGTTAATGATATCCATACTGAAGTATGTAGGGGAAAATGTACCTACATCCAATTTATTTTGACAAGCATCAGAAAGACTGATAAACAGATAGAGGGATCAAAAAATAGGTAAAAATGCGATAAGGCAAGTAAACTGTTCATAGTAGAATGTAGGTGGGAGTATTGAGCATTTACTGTAAAATTCTTCAACTTATCTGTATGTTTGAAAATTTTTATAAGGTTGAGGAAGAAAAATAGTAAAAATCCCTTAGGATCTAGGTTCAAAAAATTCAAATGAACAGCTTATACCTAAAATGAACCAGCAAACCTACACTTCATGGAAGGCTTGCAATTGAGAAAACTGTGACAGCCAAATAATTACCAAGTCAGGTCTTGGTTCAGGCTTAAGGAAATTCTCCTCAAAGCTCAAAATGCAAAATGGGTATGACAAATAAATTTGTTCCTCCTTAGGCTCCAAGAAGTTAAAAGATAAGGAGATGGGGGAGGGTAGGAATGGGAAGGACATTCCCAGCTTCAAAAGTGATAAAATCTGTACTTCTAAAGAATAGGATTACTCACCATAGATACCTGTTCTTGGTAAACAACAATCCAGGCATTCCTGTAGTTTAAAAGTGTTAACTACAATCTCTTTCTTAACAATGTAATACTTAGTGAGGCTGCTAGTAGGTCTGGGAGAAGTCAGGCACCAGGCTGCAGTGCAATACAACTAAAGAATAAATATACCTGATAGCATGGCAGCTATGTACCACTGGTCACCCTGAGTCTGACGCTAATTGCCATCTAAATCTTCAAATCTTATTTAAAAATTATATGGTCAAGATTAAAGTTCATTTTCATTACATAAAAATCAATTCCTCAATGGTCTTTGGAGATTTCATACAAATACTTAAGTATCAGAAATTCATAGAGACTTAAGATGGGAGACCTTGGCTAAAATTAACATATAGCAATAATAACACAAATGTTCTATATTCTGAGCAAAAAGAAAAATAGAGAAATTAGAATTCAGAAATTGAATTAATACCGTCTTTGGCAATATTATATGTCTTTTTACCATTTTTACTTTCCTGGAGCCTATTTTGTGTTTGGGCATAAACAAAACAATAAACAAATGGCCTACATGGTGGGGTGGAGAGGGTGAAGGAAACAAAAGAATGCTAAGCACTGAGCAATTTCTTAACAGAGGATAATCACTACAAAACATGTTTATAATGGTGAGACTTCTTTTCGATACTTTCAAACTCTTCAGTTTATAGAAGCAAACTGGAAAAATATTTCATTTTCTGTAAGAAAATATATATAATCAGTATCCATTAACCTGTTTTTGTTTATTTCCAAGTTTGTAACTCATTGATTCAATGAATATTTATGCACCAGGCACTTGCTAGATTCTGGGGATACAATGTGGATCAGCTCCCTGTTTCATGAAATTTAGATGATTAGAGTGGTTGACAATAAACAAATTGTCACATCAATAAATGCAGTATTATATGCTCATTAAATGCTATAAAGGAATGTTACACAATGTCCTGGGAGAGTTTAGTCTCTTAAGTGGGCCTAGAGACGGCCTTCCTGAGGAGTGGTGACTGAGCTGAGGGCTAAAGGAAGTCAGGATTTAACTAGGGACAAGTCACCCATCACTGCTCACATCACTGACAATGAAATTCAATGTTCAGGATTACAGTATTTCCATAAATATTTAGTTCAGGACTCACCAAGTCCTTATGTTGGGGTTGTTTCTTGGGGAAGAGAATTGTGGTGTTGGTTAGTCTTAACCTAAGCTGGAGTGCCCCTAGCAAAGACAGCAGAGCTCTTCTAAAATGTGGCAAACTCAGAAGAAATAGATTTTATTGACAGTGGATGGTATAATTACCATCTCTGAAGATGAAGCATGTAATTCCCTAATCTCTGGTTTTGAAAATGTTGACAAAATCTGGTCCGAACTGCTGTGAATACCCAAGAGCCTTTGAAAGGCAAGAATTTCAAAGATTATTATTTTAGACCTACATCGAGAAAATGTAAGTTTCACTTTTAGAATCCACAGTATGGCAAACATCGCTGAAAATACCTGCTGTCTCCACCTCTGAAATGTGCCAGCTAAGTCTAAACCAGGCTCTCTGGTTACTTTCCAGACCTCCATTCAAGAGCAAACATAATAATCTGGGTAAAGAACCAAATCTGAAACGAGACCAAATCAGAGACCAGTTGACTCTACCTACCAATCTAAGCAGACACTTGATACATTTTTTTCTGTCCTCAGAGAAATGTATTGCGGTATATCATATAGAGAGGAAGCAGAAGCAAAGTAAAAAAATGTATTCATAGAAGAGGTTCTAGGGACAATTTTGTCCCAGGCTTTCAATTGACATAAAGAGCTGGTTCAGTCTTTCAAGTCTGCATACACTGGAAGCCTGTGGCAGAGTTGGACCTAGAATGCTGGGTTTCTGCCTGGACCCCAGTACCCTCCTGTTACAATCAGGCTTTCCTGCCTGCCATTCTCACAGCAGCCTCCCTAATCCAATGCAATCTAATATTGATATGTTAACTGGCCCCTGGTGAGACCAGCTCTACTGTGAGCAGGCTACTTTAATTGTCCACAGAGGACAACTCAGCCAGGATATTTCAGCACCACTTAATAAACAGTCCAGATACTTTCAGTACACTAAATGTACCCTTATGACTTGACTTAAAGAGAGTAAACAAACACCTCTCATAACTGGACTGGTAAAGCTGACTTTACTCACTACATAAATACATCTATTTTATTTTTGTGCCATTTCATATAAATATTTTATAATGAATAAACATCAGTAAGTTAATCAACCAGCTTTATTTTGCTAACATAACATTAGGGGAAATAAGCATTTTGTCCCTATTGTATCAAGCACATAAAAACAATGCTGACTGTATAACTAAACTGGACACAGTACAACTTATGATCCTAATTAAAAGATACAAATGCTAATTACAAATCACTTTATCTAGTTATTAAGGCAGAATGCTATATAAACTTTAGGTGACATTTTCTTAAAATTCTGTGTTTCAGACTATCCCTTCCACAAAAACAACTAAAATTCATCAATATTTTAAAAGTCAAAAGCTTAAATCACACTAATTTTTCAATAAGATTTCAGAAGGACCTAAAATCAATTAAAATTACCTAGTCTAACTAGGTATGTGCATTCTTTGAGTGCCATGAAGCAAGAATCTCAAGAGTCAAAGTCAAATGAGTCAATAAAGTAGGAAATTTGATTCTAATTCTAATTCACAAAACATATCTATTTCTTGCCTGAATAAAATAATTTGATAATACTGTATTTATTAACTCAATTATAAGAAAGCACAGGTAAATACTATCTTATAGTAAATATTAAAGTCTATAAACATTCATTATACAAATGTAGTATACTGTTATAACTACAGCCATTGTTTGAATGATGTATTCACTCCTCCAAGCTTCTGAAGATATTTAAAAAATAAATGTGTCATCAAAATAGATTTGCATCTGGAGGTCCTGAAATGATGACAAAATCATGATAAAAGTACACAATGAAAATAGCAATATTTGTGTGTTATATATATTTTTCTTCCTTGACTGACAGTTATCACATTGAAGTGAAAAGTGAAAGTTTTCACAAATCAGTTTTAAGTAAAAAACAATAACAACAACAACAACAAAAAACCCAAACCATTCTGATCCATATAGACAACTGAAACATCCTTAAACGTGCAATCACTTGGATATTTGGCAAGACATTTTTAGGAGCACTAAGAATTCAATATGCCAGTTACTTCAGAAATAAAATTGAACATTTCTCTCACTCTTTAAGGCTCCATAACAAGGCAAAGCAGAAATTTCAAATTCAAATGAAGAGATTTCAAAATATGTTTTTATCAGTCCTTGGGTAAACAAAAATGTGATATGTTAAAAACTCTTAAAGTATATTGTTCACTCAAAATTACTCAAAATTTTAACACTCACATTTTTCATGTGCATTACAAATTTTCAAGCCAAAGGATTATAATAAACATTAGAATTTATAGACTCAAAGTTTGCTGCATTTAGAACTAGTTGTTTTCCCTTTTTCTTTTCCTTTTCTTTTCTTTTTTTCTTTAACATGCCACTATACGATTTAGGTCTGTGGCATTTCAGCAATAAATATTAAACACTGGTTTCCTTGTTTGGCTCATCCTTCAGAAAGTATTACTGTCAGTCCAAGGGACTGGTGGTTTTCTAGAAGAAAACAATCTAAACTCGAGAATCCTATGTAATATATCTTTGGGGTGGGGTTCGGTTACACCTGCCTTCAAAGAATTGCTTTACTAAATTTTTGAGAAATTTAAAAACTTTAAAAATTCTGCACTAAGTTGCACTGTAATCTGATGCTAGGTTGAAGAAGTTGACCAAATTTAGGTGATCCAGGAGGAATTGCTTCCTGCTTTCTGTTAGAACAGTCTACAATGACCTATAGTAACATTGCTGAGGCAGAGGTTACTCTCGGGCAATAGATGCTGCTGTCAGGAAGTCTACTGGGTTCTTTCCTTCTCTCTCTCTCTATCAGATGTGGCACTAATCTCAAGTGTTTGTAAGAATTCAACCCTGCTCTCTCATTGCGTATAAAGACAAGAAAAACCACAAGAAGAGTTGGAAAATGTACCTCAGGCCAACTATATATAGCACCCTCTTCACCTCAGTAAAAGGGCCATGACATGGAAAACTTCTAAGTTATGAACCAACTCTGTATCAAACAAATTTGCCTGTGAATGAACATCTCTGGGAAGGTGCAATGGACCAAAAGGTTTATTTGACATTGGTTTATTTTAGCATCACTTTACCTACCTAGTCTGCTCCTGTAAGATGAGATGAGGCTCCACAAAGAACTTGACTCTCAGTTTAAGCCGGTAAGGGGCTAGCCCATCCATCTGCTGGGAGATCCGGTTTCTCAGATTTAGCCATAAACTCTCACCTTTGCTACCCGTAAACTGCAGTCCAAAGTAATCGACTTCTATAATTCCCAATCGCCTGCATACCTAAAACAAAAATGAATGCCACCTGGATGAGCAAGTGGTCCACGAAGTCAAAGCAAACCCACGGACTCCATGTATCTAAGACTCCTGCCTACTTTTTACAGAGTTCAACAAGGTCCTAGTTACTGTTGTGAACTAGAAGAACAAAGTTCTAAGGCTCCAGTGATGCTAAATCACTAGGAGAAGTTTACAGGCGTGTCCTTCCTGTAATACCTCGGACATGGCCAATGGCAGTAAAGGAAAAGGAGTCCTCAAAAGTAGCCTTCCAGAAAAGCTGAGGGGGGGTAATCTCAGGACATTTTTTTTTTCTTATTCCAGTCACCAGAATTCCCCCCACCAGCACAATCGACACAGCTGATTTTGGCAACTTATTATCTGGACAGTTTTAAACATCTGGACTCAAAAAAAGTTACAAAATGAGGCAACATGCCACAAGTGTCAGCCAAGCTTTACAAGAGGTTTTCCAAACATCTCAGGTCTAGGGGCTTTGGGAGCACAGTGCTTCACTTGAGATCAAGTCCGCTGCCTGCCATACCAGTACCCACTGTTTGGAACCGTCCCTCACTTCTAAGGAAACGCTGCGGGCTTCAAGACAACAGAGAAGTAGGTGCCCAAAACCTACGGTCCTCCGATCCCCCGCAAATCCGGAGAAACAGGTGAACGGTCCCTTTGAGAAGCAGCAAGAGACAAGGGCCCGGCTTGTCAGCCAAGCAACCCGGGACCAGAGGGCCTCCGGCTACCTCATCCTGAGAGGCAGCTGTCATTGCCAGGCCCCGCGGGACCAGGCAGGCATCAAGCACACACCTGCGGCAGGTGTGCTGGACCGCCTTCTTCCGGGAAAGTGCCGGGCTGGGGGGCTGGGTGGCCCGCCGCCGCAAGCGTCCTCCGCGCTCCCCACACGCGTTCCCGACGCGCCGGGATGGTGGCCGCGCGCCCCACGCCCGCGGGGAGGAGGGTGCGCCGGGCGGGGGCTTGGGGCGCGCTGCCCTGAGCCGCGCTCCCCCGCGGCCGCCGACGCAGCTCCTCCTGGCCCCTGGCAAGTGACGCGCCCTGGCGCCTGGCTCCGCCGCGAGGCCCCCCCCCCCCTTCGGGGACAGACCGGGTCCCCTCTCGGATCCTCATCCTCACCTGGTTGAGGCAGTCCTCGCCGTTAGCTTTCGCTTCCACCTCCACCTCCATCAGCACCGCGTCCGGCCTCGTCACATAGCACAGCATGGCTGGGGCCGCTGGGGCCGCTACAGCTGCCTCCTCTTTGGTGTGCACGGGGCTGCCGCCTCCAATCAGACCCAGTTCCGGGCTCGGCAAGGCTGGCCCTCCGAAGGCTGCTGCCCTGCAGACCCCTGTCCTGAAGACACTGGACGTCCCCAGCGCCCTGCCGCCACCCCCTCGCTAGCGAACCCGCTCGCCTGCTGGGTTTCTCAGTCTCCACGACGGCGCCGCACTCCAGCAGTCCGACTGCCTGCGCCGCGACAGACTCCTCAGATATAGCGGCCCCGCCCCCTCCGGCTGGAGTCCTCGCCAATCACAGAGGCTCCGCCCCGCCTCCACTGCCCCACCAGCCAATAGGAGCTCCAGCTCAGCCTCGGCCGCACCTCCCAGCGCCTGCTGAGTTCCCTGGGCCGCCAGAGGAGGTGGCAGCTTGCGGCCGCTGGAGTACTGCGGCAGGAGGAAGTCCTGAACACACCCGTTGCTTCTGCCCGCTGGGCGAGACTGCAAGGAGCGAGCGACCGCCTGGGGCTCTGCGGCGCTGACGCCTTTCTTTTGGGCTTGAATTTACAGTGATTGAACACCTCCAAGCTGCCGCCGTTTTTCAGAAACCTTGGGTATCTCCAAAAATGCATTTCGGGAGGCGAAAGCAAAAAAAGAAAGGGAGCAACCCCAAAGCCTAATGAAAACTATTTTCCTCTGCGATTACCACAGCAGGTTGTTGGAAGGTGAAGTGGTTGTCCCTTGTTTCAGACTTCGTCAGTGAAAAAACAATCCGAGCGTAAGTTTTTGCAGTTGAACAACGAGCCAGGGAACTTGGTCTAGTTCTTCTATATGAATCCTCTCCAGCGTTTTCTATTTACCTGTTGTGTTGAATCAAAGTACCTTGTAGGGCACTAAAGCCCTCTCTCAGGTTGCTCATTCTATCGCATGTCTTATCTTATTCATTCATTAAATATTAATTGGGCGCCTGTTGTGCTGCCCTCTGGTGTTGTAGATGGACCTGTGCCCTCTCACCTTTTTTTTTGGTATCTGATGGATACACCTCACTGTTTTGTGCTGCTGAAATAGCCCCGTCTTGTATCAGCTCCTTTCCCCCCTTTCCTTTAATTCCAGTTTACTGACCTGGGAAAGTTATTTGGGAGATAACATTTGGCTGATTTATCTAATTCAGGGGTCCCCAATCCCTAGGCCACAGACTGGACAGGGAGAAAGTTTAAAAGCAGCAAGAGAAAAGCAGAATTACTTACAAAGGAGTTCCCATAAGACTATCAGTTGATTTATCAAAAGAAGCTCTGTAGGAAGACGGGACTGGCAAGAAGTATTCAAGTGATGAAAAGCAAGCACCTACAACCAAGATTACTCTATCCAGCAAAGCTATCATTTAGAATGGAAGGGCAGATAAAGTGCTTCCCAGACAAGGTAAAATTAAAGGAGTTCATCATCACCAAGCTACTATTACCTGGAATGTCAAAGGGACTTATTCAAGAAAAAGAAGATCAAAACTATGAACATTAAAAGGACAACAAACCCACAACTATCAACAACTGAATCTAAAACAATAAAAGCAAAAACAAACTAAGCATACAACTAGAGCAGGAACAGAATCATAGATATGGAGATCATATGGAAGGTTATCAGCGGAGAGGGAGAAGGGGGAGAATGGGAGAAAGTTGCAGGGGTTAGGAAGCATAATGGGTAGATGCAAAATAGACAGGGATATGTTAAGAATAGTAAAGGAAATGGAGGAGCCAAAGAACTCATATGTATGACCCATGGACTTGAACTAAGGGGGCAGGGATTGCTGGAGAGAAGGGGGTTACCAGGTGGAGGAGGGCAAAAGGAAAAAATTGGGACAACTGTAATAGCATATTCAATAAAATATACTTAAAAATAGAAATCATAATTAAGTGGTAAAGTCAACTGAGCCAGTGGAGTACTGGTCATTCAAATACACCCAAGAACCACAGTTAGAATGCTAGAGCTAAAGACAGCTTGGGATAATATTTGTAGAGTGTGATGTGATAGTTGTCTGGCTGAGAAATTTTTCTTCTGGTTGAGCATACTAGGTGTGATCTGGCTGGCTGGATATGTCTCCTTGCTTTTTCCTCTCTCAACACTGCACACACTACTGCAAACACCCTGTGTTAGGTCAAAGGAAAGGCCTACTTCACCTACCTCCTACTGTTCATTTAAAATATAGGAGCATGGAGGGAAGAACACTTAGTGACTACTCAAAAACCTGTTTGCTTTCACACATTATTCAAGCTAATTATTCACATAAGCAATGTTTCATTTTGCACTAGCATGTTAGAATGTGTCGAGTGAGCTGAAATCTCTCATTTGAAGTATCAGACATGTGAAATTCAGAAGTAGTTTAATTTGACCCTGGCCTAACTTCAAAGCAGTGTCTCATTTCCAAAACTGGTTGTTTAGAGTGAAAGAAGGGATAGAGAAAGAATAAGTAATGCTTGGTCAGTATTGCAAACTTTGGAACATACCAAATGGAATTGTCTTCATTAGCAGACACTTTAACTGATTCTTTTTCTGTCTGTGAGGGTAGTTCATGTTCATAGTAGACTACTTGGAAAAGACTTAAAAATACAAGGGAAAAATGAAAATGTAATTTTATAAGATATTTCTAGTTCATACTGATGTTTTACTTTTGTACTTTGCATGCAGTGTGCTCTAAATTTTTGTGGTAATATAAACAAATATAGCACATGAACTTTTGGAGATATATCAAGACAGCAAGAGATTCCTGGGGTGGGGAGTTCCAAATCTATAACTAGTGTGAATATTAAGAAAATTATAAACAGAAAGAACAATCACCACAAAAAATCCAACTAGTACTGTTTCTCAGCTGTACTCCTTTTTTTCCTCCCCAAAACACTATCCTTTCCTCTGTTTTTCTTCTCACTGCCTGTATGTCTTGAAAAGTCAGAGTCTGTGATATCCTTACTTCTTTGGCACATGTAATTTAGTTGAGAGATACTCAGAGCTGGGAAATCATTTCCAACTTGGCACATTTTGTTTAACAACAAAAATATTTTGTTTAATGTTTTTATACCTGTCTCTTACTTAGAGACATGGTCAATAATTAGACCTATGTTGTCTCAAGTCTGGTGATATGTAGGTGCTAATCCAACCACAATAGGGTTTGCTATCATTCTGATTTTGAGAAAGGTTGGGTGGGTGTGAGGGATGAAATTGGAAACCACGAAACAGAGGACACCCAATCTACTCCAGGCTCAGATTCACAAACCTGTCCTAACTGGTAGGTGTTCTAACCAGCCAATCTATAATGACACTTCTCCCCTGCCCCTCACACTGTATCTAAGCATGCCTTCTATAAAGGAAGGTAGAGCCAAGATAATGTATTTTGTGGACAGGTGTGACACAGAGATTGGTGGGGGTGAACATTTCTCAAATCAGTGGAACATTAGGGAGTACGAACTTTCCAGGGAGAAAGCAAACATCTGTTTGAAATGTTATAGAAATACCAAAAGTACAAGAAATCAACTACTTATTTTGGAAAAACCACAAGCTTTTGATAAACTAGATAGAACAAGATAAAACTATGAGTGCTTGGTAATGAGGCAACTTCTCACTAAATTTCACTTACAATTTTATTGTTGCTGAAATTTGTAGGGTCTATATCATTTGATATAAAAATCTTACCCCTCCTTCAGTTATTTCACATTTTGTCCTTGCTGTGTTCTTGGAGAGTGTGATTATGAAACTAGAAAAGTCAGCATTTGTGCTGATTGTCACTACCAGAACCAATAAGTAGAGACAAGGATTTCATCTTTATAAGTGCTTTATTCAGATACCAGGAATCTGAGAAGATGGAGGATTATTTACCCTAAAAATTATCTTAACATCTGATCTCAAACTGATCTTTTTATAAGTAGATGAAAAGGGTAGGTAAGGGGTTTGGAAAAAAGGTTAATTAGATAAGAGTTGCAGCCTGGTAGTGCTTTTCCTAGATTTTCTTTGTCTACTAATCAACAATTCTTTATCTGCATCCCAGAAATTCTCTCCCTGGAACACAATGGCTCAGGTACTATCTAGATTGTTTGCAGATGCCATGGTGCACAAAGGTTGAATCGCTCCTGGAGTCATGTAGGTCATGTATTCCAGTTCTTGGAATAACAGCTTTCCACATGCATTAATCACTCAATGCATTAAGCCTGTCACTCATTACTACAACTAAAATCTTTAACTCTTGAGTTCCCCTCTCATTCCCCTCTGTTAGTTATCTCATTTCTATGAGATTAGTTTTATATGGAAGTAATCATTTTGCTCTTGACTAAACAGTTCTTCCATATATTAGAAACTGTCCTGCAGGTAGTTTGACATAATTAAGGTCATAAGATACATTAGTGATACTGTTGCAATTCATCTCCAAATCTGCTGAAAGCATAAAACAGCTTTTAGTACAGCTGACAAAAGTTGTATACTCTCCAGGTGGGGCTACATTAGTGATTGTTAAAGGAAACATTTCCCTGTCATTTAAAATTACCATCGGACCCCAATTATAAATATTGGCCATCTCAAAGTCCAGTCCACTTTTCTTCTAGTTGGATTTCTGGGGATCTTGTCTTCCAAGTCTTGAGTAGCATCTTATCTCCAGGCTCAAAGGAATGTAGTGAACCTGTCGGGGAGAGATCTCTAGTGCAAGCATGGTCATTAATTATAGCTAAGGTCTGACTTAGATGTTGTACATAGTTTTTTACCTTCACTTCTTGATCTATATACATGTCTCCTACCCCAATTATAACCTGAAATGCTCACCCATACTCAATTTCATGAGGACTTAATTGAATCCCATTTTGAGGAGCCACTCTTATTCTGAGCAGGGCAATAGGTAAAACTTGATCCCTATGGAAATGAGTTTCTTGACACAGTTTGGTTACATTTTTCTTCAAGGTATTCTTCATCTTCTCTACCTTCCCACAAGCCTGGGGTCTCCATGCTGAATGAAGTCTCCACTTGATTCCTAAAAATTAACTAATCTGTGTAATTTCTGAAATAAAAGCAGGTCAATTATCACTGTGGATACTGCTAGGTAGGCCAAACCAAGGAGTTATTTCCTTCAGTAGGACTTCTATTACCCCTGAGGATTTCTCAGTACTAGTATGATAGGCCTCTATATATCCTAAAAAGTTATCAACAAAGACTAACACATATTTTCATCCTCAGACCCTCGGTAGTCTATTTGCCAGTCCTTAAACAGGCACTGCCCTTGATATTATTTTTCTTCTTCTTCTTTTGTTTTTTTCTGATGGAGATCTATCTCCAGTATCAATCAAAAAGGTTTGAACTTTGTCCCCCCCACTGTAAATTTTACTCAAGTTACTTGGGGGTGACTTTAATAGGCTGTCATTCCTCATTAGAGCTGTTTCCTTTCCCTAGCATAACTTGAGTTCTCAGACTCTGACTTCCTTTTCACTCATGTGGGGCACTCATTTTTCAGCTCCCTTTTCCCTTGCAGTATGATTTTCCTGCCCCAGGAGGGCTTATCCTCCACTGAATTTAGTTTCTTGATGGGTTCTGGACAAAGAGACAAACTTAGTCTCACCTCCTTCAGCTCCCTCAGCCAAGTAAGGAGGAGGATCCCCACAGAGCTGGAGGGACCAAAGGAAAACATTGACCATGCTCATAGTAGCCATCCTGATCTTCCTGATTTCTCTCTTCTGTGCTTATGTTATCTGCCACAGGCAAATTCATTTTTCTCTGGACCATTAATATCTGTTTCCTCTTAATTCTGCCTCTTTATTATGTGAAGTCATGAAAGCCTGTACATAGGTATTTCATCCCATTTTCCTGATCTTTGACAAAACAACTCTAATTGCAGTACAATATAGTAGTTTAAAGACTCATTCATTGGCCATCATTTTTCCTGAGTCCAGATTATACATAACACAAGCAGTATTACAAACAGAAAACTATTTTCTGAAGTTTATAAGCATAGGTTGACCAATCAGTCAGAATTCACTTCAAAGGGCTATTTCCAGAACAGAGACTCCCCTGCTTATTCTACCAGACAAAACTCTGTAATATCACATAAACAAGAAGGCACCTTAATTCCTGATGAGCATTCCAAGTTATGCCTTGGGACTGCAATTCTACCAGCAGAGTTCTGTAATATCACATAACCTATTGACCGTCGTCGTCGTCGGCAGCCGTCCGTCTCGAGAGACGATGGCGTAGCTTCTTGAGAGTCTATCTGCACCGCCGAGAATGGCTGTGCAGTCCGATTTGGGAGTGACAATCCCTGCCGCACTTGGTACAGGTGAAGGCAGATGGCCGTTGTTGCTGCTGTTGACGCTGCTTCCGCCTCGATCTTTTCTGGACCGCCTCCTCGTTGCGCGCAGCCTCTGCGCAGGACGTACCTTGCCTGACCGCGAGCCTCCAGGCTAGGCGGTCGTCTGCTTGAACTTCCCATGTGTTGAGATTGATGGAGCATTGTGTCATGTCCTTTTTGCAGATGTCTTTGAACCGCAGTTTTGGGCGCCCTGTCATCCTCTGGCCTTCTGCTAGCTCGCCGTAGAGGAGGTCTTTGGGGATACGGCCTGCATCCATTCTTTTGACATGGCCGAGCCACCTGAGGCGTCTCTCGCTAAGAACTGCATGCAAACTGCTCATATTGGCTCGCTTCAGCACCTCGGTGTTGGGGACCTTATCCTGCCAGGCGACATGCAGGACGCGTCGCAGGCACCTCATGTGGAAGCTGTTGAGTTTCCTTTCGTGCCTTGCGTAGGTGGTCCACGTCTCGCTGCCATAGAGGAGAGTGCTGAGTACGCAAGCTTGGTAGATGCGCAGTCTGGTTTTCTCAGTGAGGCTGGAATTGTTCCACGCTCGCCGGTTCAGTCTGGCCATAACTGTGGCTGCCCTGGCGATTCTCCGATTGACCTCCAAGTCGACTGACAGAGAGCTCGAGATGGTGGACCCGAGGTAAGTGAAATCGTTGACAACCTCCAGGGTGTATCCGTCGATGGTGATGCATGGGGGAGTCCCCGTGCCTTGAGCCATAACGTTCGTCTTCGTCAGGCTGATGGCTAGTCCGAACTCCTTGCATGCGTGGGAAAGGCAAGTGACTAGCTGCTGGAGTCCCTCTTCGGAGTGTGATGTCAAAGCTGCGTCGTCGGCGAAGAGCATCTCACGGATGAGCACCTCTTTGACTTTGGTCTTGGCTCGTAGACGGGCCAGGTTGTAGAGCTTGCCATCGGATCTGGTGTGAATGAAGACACCCTCGCTGCAGTCCTTAAAGGCGTATCGGAGGAGCATGGAGAAGAAACCTGATGACCATTATAAGTCATAAACATAGTTTTTTATTTGTCTGTACTAAAAGAACTAATGGTAAACAAACCAGAAAGCAAAATACTTATAACTAATTACTTTGGCAGTGTACAGTTCAAGAATTTGCCATTGCTATTATTATTTCTCATTGCTATGAGCTTTTATTTAGGCTTTAACATTTACCCATTCATTTCAACAAATGAATGACATGCCAAGCAAGTATTAGACACTGGTAATAGAGCAAAGAACAAAACTTCCTCATGAAACTTACATTTCAGAACGGGAAACTGACCAAGTACACTGTAAATGACAAAGAAAATCAATCAATCAATCAATCAGGGGAAGTGTACAGGAAATACAGGGATTAGGGGTGGGTATAATTTGCAACTTTTGGATAATTGGCTATGGAAGGCTCATGGCAAACATTGTAGAAGCAAGATACAAGGGACAGACTGATGGTATGCTGTGAATCAATATTTCTGGGGGAAAATTTCTTGGAAAAGGATATTGCCAGTACAAAAGCTTTTGAAAGTGCTCTGTGGCTGCTGCAGAAAGGAGAAGAAATGAGCTTCAAGGTAAGGGGGAAGTTAGGCAGAGGAGTGACATTGGTACCTGAATTTTATCCATTATTAAAAATTACTGTGTTTACTAGATGGAAGCATAGGTAGACATGCTTTGCCTCCTCACATAACCGCAGAGAGAATTACAACTGTATCTTAAAACAAGTATAAAACATAATTACCATAAAATCAAGCTGCATGGAAGTCTGATAACCAAGGGAGGCTGCCAAATTTAGGAGACAAAGAAGTATGGCTCAAATAAAAGAAGAAAACAAACCCCAGAAAAAGAACTAACCAAAATGGAGATAACCAACCTATAAGATGCAGAGTTCAAAACACTAGTGATCAGGATTCTCAAAGAACTCACTGAGTATGGCAAAAACACAAGGGAGTAATGAAGGCTACACTAAGTGAAATAACAAAAAATCTACAGGGAACCAACAGTGGAGAGCATGAATCCGAGAATCAAATCAACAATTTGGAACATAATGAAGGAAAATGCATTCAATCAGACATGAAGAAAAAACAATTAAAAAAATGAGGATAGGCTTAGGAACCTCTGGGAAAACTTCAAATGTACCAAGATTTGAATCATAAGGGTGCCAGAAGGAGAAGAGGAAAAGCAAAAGAATGAAAATTTATTTGAAAAAATAATGAAAGAAAATTTCCCTTATTTGGCAAAGGATGTAGACATTCAAGTCCAGGAAGTACAGACAGTCCCAAACAAGATGGACCCAAAGAGGACCACACTGAGACACATCGTAATTAAAATGCCAAAGGTTAAAGTAAAGAGAGACTCTTTTTTTAAAGTATACTTTATTAAGTTGTTACGGTTGTCCCATTTTTTTTATCTTTGCTCCCCTCCACCCAGTAACCCCCTTCCCTCAAACAATACCACGCCCCCTTAGTTCATGGTCCATGAGTTGTGCATGTAAGTTCTTGGCTTCACCCTTTCCTATACTATTCTTAACTCCTCCCTGTCTATTTTGTACCAACAAATTATGCTTCTTAATCCCCGCACCATTTCCCCGTCTCTTCCTAGTCCCCAACCCAGCTAATAACCCTCCAAATTATCTCCATACCTATGACTCTGTTCCTATTCTGGTTTGCTTAGTTGGTTTTCTTTTTCTTTTTTAGATTCTATTTTTGATAATTGTGAGTTTGTTGTGATTTTTGTGTTCATAGATTTGATCTTCTTTTTCTTAAGTAAGTCCCTTTGACATTTCGTGTAATAATGGCTTGGTGATGATGAACTCTTTTAGCCTCACCTTGTCTGGGAAGCACTTTATCTTCCCTTCCATTCTAAATGATAACTTTGCTGGATAGAGTAATCTTGGTTGTAGGTGCTTGCTTTTCATCACATTGAATACTTCTTGCCAGTCCCTTCTTGCCTGCAAAATTTCTTTTGAGAAATAAGCTGATAGTCTTATAGGCACCCCTTTGTAGGTAACTCTCTGCTTTTCTCTTGCTGCTTTTAAGATTCTCCCTTTATCTTCAACATTTGGCATTTTAGATATGACATGTCTTGGTGTGGTCCTTTTTAGGTCTAGCTTGTTTAGGACTCTCTGTCCTTCCTGGACCTGTATGTCTATTTCCTTCACCAAATTTGGGAAGTTTTCTTTCATTATTTTTTCACATAAGCTTTTGATTTCTTGCTCTTCCTCTTCTCCTTCTGGCACCCCTGTGATTCGGATATGGGAATGTTTAAAGTTTCCCCAGAGGTTCTTAAGCCTCTCTTCATTTTTTTTTTTTCATTCTTATTTCCTCATTCTGTACTGGTTGATTGTTTTCTTCTTCCCTATGTTCCAAATCATTGATTTGAACCCCGGTTTTCTTCCCTTCACCATTGGTTTTGTGTGGATTTTCTTTTGCTTCATTTAGCGTAGGCTTCACTTCTTCCCTTATGTGTTTGCCATACTTAAGCATATCTGTCAAGCCTGTGAGCATTTTTATCACCAGTGTTTTGAACTGTATGTCTGTTAGGTTGGCTATCTCCTTGCTGCTTAGTTTACCCACTGGAACCTTGATCAGTTCCCTCTCTTGGGCCATATTTCTCTTTCTCTCATTTTGACAAGCTTCTGTGTTTGTTTGCCTCTGTGTCTTATGTTGAGCTGTGACACCTGTTACATTTAAGGGGTGGAGCCTTAGGTATTCATCTTTGTAGGGCGACCATGTTGTGGCGCTGTATGTTGGGGAGAGGTCTGAGAGGGAATAATGCCGCTTGCTCAGCACTCGCCCCTTTTCCAGGCACCTCTCTCACTTCTATATGGGACTGGCGCCTCTCTAGCTGTTGTCCTGGTGGTCGTTTCCACAGTGGGTGGGTCTGCGGATGTTCTAGGACCATGGGGGCCCTTTAAAAAAGTGTACTCTGCTGAGAGACCAGCAGTTTCTTCCTTTGCCCCAACCCGCACTGGTTTACACAGTCAGAAGCAATGAGGCTTTATTTTCCCTGGTGCTGGGACTATGTGCTGCACGGTCTGATCTGGTTCTGGGTGACTACCCAGGTATCTCTCCTGACTTTTTAAATCATGTGACTGCACTTTCTAGTGGCCTGCTGCTGCCGCTGCTGCTGCTGCCACCACCACATTGTGTCCTCTGCACCCCGGCTCTGCCCCCTCTTACACGTCTGGATGAGTATTTCTTCTTTATATCTTTGTTTGTTGGACTTTCATGCAGCTTGATTTTCTGGAACTTTGGGTTGTCTCTAGTTTTGAGGTAGTTGTATTCCTTCTTAGTTGTGGAGGAAGATGCAGCGTGTCTGCCTATGCCTGCATTGGCCAGAAGTCTCCTAAATAGGGACTCTTAAAAGCAACAAGAGAAAAGAAGAGAGTTACCTAAAAGGGGTTCCCAACAGGCTATGAGCTAATTTCTCAAAAGAAACTTTGCAGGCAAGAAGGGACTGGCAAGAAGTATTCAGGGTGATGAAAAGCAAGGATTTACAACCAAGATTACTCTATCCACAGGCTGTCATTTAGAATTGAAGGGCAGATAAAGTGCATCCCAGACTAGGTAAGGCTAAAGGAGTTCATCATCACCAAGCCATTATTATATGAAATATTAGCGGGACTTATTTAAGAAAAAGAAGGAGATCAAAACTATGAACATTAAAAGGGTAACAAACCCACAGTTATCAACACCTGGATCTAAAAAACCAAACTAAGCAAACAACCAGAATAGGAACAGAATCATAGATATGGAGATCACATGGCGGATTATCATCTAGAGGGGATAAAGGGAAGCATGGGGGAAAAGGTGCAGTAATTAAGAAGCATAAGCGGTAGGTACAGAATAGACAGGGGGATGTCAATGGTAATATAGGAAATGGAGAAGCCAAAGAACTTATATGCATGACCCATGAACATAAACTAAAGGGGGGCAATTGCAGGAGACAAGGGAGTACTAGGCAGAGGAAGAAAAAGGGGGAATAGTTGGGACCACTGTGATAGCATAATCAATAAAATGTATTTTAAAAAATACTGTGTTTTTTTCCAAAGGTTTTTGTAGATAAAGTTCAATATAATTAAACATGTGAATAATTGACAAATTGTCTTCTCACTGCCAATTAAAATTCAAGAGCCAGCAGAGTAATATTACTAGAATGTGATATATACACCAAATCTATGCATGAAAATACCCGTAAGTAAATACACCAAAATGTTGGCTATGATTGTTTTGGTGGTAGGAATTTATCAAACAAGAGACACTAATTTTCTATATCTCATAATTTATTTTAATGAGTGACTATTGCTTTTATTATCTAAACTTAATACCTCAGAATAGTCAAGTGTTGTAGTTTCTTAAAATATTAATGAGGAATTTTAAACTAACCAAAGAAATAAGACTTTGATAAGAAGCTTCATTAAAAATAGACAGAAACTCCATTAGTTGCACTTCAAAGGATACATGTTAATATTATTTTACCCACTCTGTCAATTGAAAGTACTAATTAACTATTCAGGTGTTTTTCTGAAATAATATTTAACAGGTATTTATACTTAAGACAAGTAGGTTACTATAAAAGTAGTAGGGAGTTCTGGAAGTCTTTAAATTCTTTAAAACCCATGTTCCTTATTTTTTAAAAACAAAATGCAGTCCAATTACCTGCACATTCTTTGAACCTTGTTACTATAGCTAGAACAAATAAAGGGAACATCAACATGTAGTTTTGGAAACAAATAAAGGGACAAATTTAACTTGAAGAACAAGCTGTATCACACCAAAGAGATATTCATATAGAATATGTCTCTTTATATATACACACATCAAGAATATATTTTAATATGGCAATGTCTGAGATAATTCCAGAGAAAAATGAAATGTTGCTTTCTCTAAAAACTTATGAGATTAATAAAAGTCCAACCATTGTTAATATAATAAGAACAGTTTGCTTGATGTTGATGTAACCTAGCAGCCAAGGACTGTGGACTGAAATGCACATGCCTGAACAATGACAACTTTATTGTACTAGTCAGTGGGGGTGGTAGATGCTGTTGGATGAGTGTGTGTACTGTGTGGCCATTGCATTCAAAATGACTGAGTGAGTATAGCAATGGATCTGCATCAAATTTTGCATTAAGCTTCAACATTATTCCATGGAAACTATTCAGATGATTCAGAAGGCCAGAGCTATGGGCAACTGGTAATTGGCAGCTTCATCATGACAATGCACCAACTCATGCATCGCATCTGGTGTAGAGTTTTGTAGCAAAACATCAAATCACCCAGGTGACTCAGCCCCTCTACAGCCCAGGTTTGGGGCCCTGCAACTTCTAGCTTTCCCCCAAAATAAAATCACCTTTGAAAGGGAAGAAATTTCAGGCCATTACTGAGATTCAGGAAAATAAGACAGGGCAACTGATGGTGATTGGGAGAACTGTGTGATATCCCAAGGTGCCTACTTTGACGGGAACTGAGGCATCATTGTCCCATGTACAATGTTTTTTGTATCTTGTATCTTCTCCAATAAATGTCTCTATTTTTCATATTACATGGCTGGCTGGATACTTTTGGACAGAGCTCATATACTTAATTTTATGTATCTTGAATTTCAGAGGATTAAAATACCTAACATAATGGAAATAAAATAATATAGAATTATGAAAACAACGTGCCATGCAATGAAATCATCCATGTTTGTTTTCTTTCAAGGGTCAAACAGAATGTAGAATCCTTTCTCCCAACTCTCCATGAGACTACCACAAAGTATCAAAAGAAGCTCTACTGTCTCCCTCAATGGCTGGCAAAGGAAAAAATTACATAACACTGTATAAGAAACCAGTAAGACTTGTTCTGATGTTTGAAGTAAACACACAATTTTTAAAAACTTCAAAGCAAATACAAACAGACCTAATTTCCTTTTTGATATCGTTGAACTTCATTTAAAAATATTATGTGAAATATTTTTGTATCCATGCTCATGAGGCTATTGACTAGAGATCTCTTTTCTTGTAATATTTTTGTTGGTTTTGATATCATAGTAATGCTAGACTCAAAGGTGAGTTTGAAAGTATTCTCTTCTCTGTGTTCTGGAAGAGTTCATGCAGAATTGGTGTTAATTCTTACCTAAATGGTAGAATTTACCAATGAAGCTCTAGCTTCTTTCTTAACAATAGCCAACATCTCAAATCTGCCCACTGTTTCATGGCAGCCAGTTTGCCTGCAGATAGGGGTGTGCACACAGCACCTACTTGTTTTTAAGAATGCGGCTATTCCATGGCTGAGCAAATCTCTCCAGACATCAGGGATCTCAGTGCCCTCTTCCTCATGATGAACAGTTAAACCTCAACCTTTCATCTCACTCTCTGTTCTCTTCCCTTAAACTCTAAATTGGAGTTTGGAGAAAACTGAATTTTGAATAAGTAGCATTTTAGATTATTAAAATGATTCTAGTTAAACTGAAAATGTAAGATTTCTTCATAAAATCATGCCTGATGTACAGTTTTTCAGCAAATTTCTGTAGTTTAGGACCTGAGTCCTCCCATGCTCTGCCACTTTCTATGTGATTATATGGAAATGACTTGCCTCCCTTAGCCTAAGTTTCCTAGTCTTTAACAGTTTGTTTGCTTGCTTGTTTTAGGTGACGACTAAGTGAAATTATGTAAGGTCCTGGTGCCCAGCAAGCCTACAGTAACTATAGACCCCGTAAGCCTCAGTTTCTCCAAATTGCAAAATGAGGGAGTTGATTAGATTATGTGAAAAATCATTTAAAAAATTTCCTACTGCTATCTATGAAGGAACTTGCCTATAATATGTTTATCTTTAGTGGCACTTACTTGGTAAATGATTAAAATCATTTTTGTCAAGTGTATATATTCTGAAATTTCATTATCAAAATCTAATTACTAATTATATTTCATTTTGAGTTTAATTCTACTGGCTTCAAATTAATATTTTTCTTTTATTTTTAATGGAATACATGACAAAATATTTAACCTGGGCTACATTTTGTTGTTTTCGGTAAACTCAATTTATCATTTTCTTGAACTGAGTGCATTGTCTTAAATACCCTCTGCTTTGGGCTCTTGGAAAGTAGGTCTATCAACCCTATCCTCCATAGTGACAATTTTTCCAGCATAGTTATGGCTACTAATATAATCTATCCAAGTCGTGGTAATTGAGCAAGAGAAAAGCACTTGTCAATCATGAATAGATGTTATAACTCAATCTACATAAGTGTGAATGATCAAGCATAGACTATAATTCTAAATGAGGGTTGTTTCTGTGTGCCATTTGGTATTACCATATAACTACAAAAATAAACTATTAAGCTAACAGTTTCATTATTATTGAGTTTACAGAGACTTTTAACTTAAAAACAACAAAAACCTATTAGCCAAACACTTAATGCCAAATGGTTTCTTTCAGTTAGCAGTACTGATATTAAGAGTAAATGCAGTTTTAAAACTATATAATTCTTTAACGTTATGTGAGTCCTGAAATTTTCTCCTCCAATTTTGTCCTTTTATTTCAGTAAAAGGGTATCATTTCCTTTTTAGTCTTCATATTCATGATTGTGACTTAAATTGTGCATTATACATTTTCTAAAGGGTGAGCTGACAAACAATCTGAAGTTATACAGATTCAAAGAAGCAAAGCATTTTATCTTTGTCAGATTTATAAGTGGTTAAATAAATCTACTTTCTGTTTCTTCATGAAAAGAAATCTGATGATTTGGCCTTTTCTCCTGAATCATAGGTGATTTTCCACGTCAACAATCCAACTTTTCAGTAGTTAATATTCTTCAAAATTCTTCATTTGAATAGAATCATCACTGATTGTTATTTTATGCCTGTAGTTTCATGACCTGGTTTCCTCCACTTGCAACCAAAGCTTTCAAAAATTTTTCTCCTCTGGTCTTGAAAGTAGAAAATGGATGTCATTTGGGCTATTATAATCTGAGTTCTCCTTCTTTAAAAATTTATTGAGCAAGTTAAATTAGTCCTTTCTGAACTATTTGAAAAACAGTAGTGGTACATTAAACATTAATAAATATACAACTATCAAAGCAAGTTATATTTTAGCAACTCCATGAATAAATTTATATAAATGAAATCATTTTTTAAATAAACCTTTTATTTTAGAATAATTTACAGAGAATTCAGAGAATTTCCATAGCTCTTCACTCAGTTTCGCCTAATATTAACATTATGCATGGAGGCAGAACATCTGTCAAAACTAAGAAACTGACATTGGCGCATTGCTATTAAGGAAACTCTACACATTTCTTTTTATTTCACCATTTTTTTTCACTAATGTTCTTTTTCTCTTCCAGGATCCCTCAAGGGTAGTGCATTACATTTAGTTGTCATGTATTTTCAGTCTCCCTGATCTGTGACTGTTTCTCAGACTCTCCTCATTTTTCATGACCTTGACAGCTTTGAATAGTGCTGGTTGAGTATTTTGTAGAATATCTCTCAATTTGACTTTGTCTGAAATGTTTTTCTCATTGCATCATATCAGGGGAAACAAGACATCAAAGTGACTATAGCCAGTCTTGATCCTTTGGTTAAGATGATGTATACTAGGTTAATATATTATTTTTAATTAAGAAAATAAAACTTTCAGTGCAACCTCCAGTTATAGCAAAGTTAGATATTTACAAATATGAACCTGATACATAGAAAGTATAGGATTTTAATTAGGATAATTGCATAAAGCATTTAAATAATGACTATATATTTATCCCAGTGGTATTTTCTTCTCTCCTTGAAATGAATTATTAAATGTATTACTTGTCTTAATGTATTTGGGCAGTGACTGCATAAGAATGTACATTAAAATTAGTTCTGCATTTTCTTAGTCCTATTAAAGTAAAAAACTTTGAACATAAACTAAATACAAATAAAAATATTAAATCATCTTTACAATAGTGTTGATAGAACATATCAACAATCCCAAAACTGTAGCAAGTCACTTGAGTTGTAATCATTTGGTACTTGTAATTGTCTTTTACTTTTGTAATTATAGTATTTAAAAATATTGTTGATATTGCACCATAATCTATAGAGTGTGCATTGTAAAATGGCATCTATGTATAGCAATGGAATACAACTAATTTAGTCCAGCATGCTAATTTTACTTTCTGATTCAGCTTGTTTAAGTGTGTGAATATACAACCTCAAACTTTTAAATATTTTGTCTTAAGTACTTCATTTTCCCCAATTGCCAATATCCTCAGTTTTGTAGGCATTCAAGTAGAATATTTGAATGTTGCCCCCATAGTTATTTTTAAAAAATAATTTCAGAAATGTAGAAAGTTGCAAGAAGAGTACAAATAGCTCCTTATACAGAAATTATTCTGTATGTCATTCATCCAAATTTCTCAATTGTTAACATTCTACCATGTTTGCTTTATTATTCCCTCTCTGTGTGTAATATTTTTTACACTATTCGACAGTAAATTATAGACATAATCCCCCCTTGTCCTTAAACACTTCTGTGTGTATAATGTCTGTATGGAAAAAGTCTAGCCATTGTTAATATAATGAGAACGGTTTGCATGACATTGATGTAACCTGGCAGCGAAGGAGAGTGGACTGCAATGCACATGTGTGAACAATGACGATGTCACTGTACTAGTCAGTGGGGGCGGTAGATGCCATTGAGTAAGCATGTGTACTGTGTGGCCCTTGCATTTAAAATGACTGAGCAAGTAGAGCAATAAATCTGCATCAAATTTTGCCTTAAGTTTGAACATTCCTCCATGAAAACTATTCAGATGACTCAGAAGGCTTTTGGGGACAATGCAATGAGTGCAGCACAAATAAAAGTGTGGCACAAATGTTTCAAAGATGGTTGAGAATCTGTTGAAAGTGATCCATGATATGCAAGGCCTGCGACAAACAGAACACCTAAGAATGTTGAACGTGTATGGGCAACAATCAACGAATATTGGTAACTGACAGTGTGAGAACTAGAAGCTAATCTGAAGAATCCGAAAACTACTGTATCTGAGATTTTGATGCAGGACCTTGGCATGAAACATGTCATGGCAAAATTCATTCCATGGCTTTTGCTACCAGAGCAGAAGGAGCATTGTGCTGCAGTTGCTAACGACTTCATTTAAACCACTACCAATGAATCAGATTCCCTCAAAAAAGTCATAACCAGAGATGAATCGTGGGTCTATAGCTATGATGAGGAAACAAAGGCCCAGTTGTCCCAAATGGAAGTTGCCTGGTTCTCCACACCCCAAGAAGGCACAGCAAAGTTGCAGCAAGATCAAGGCCATGTTAACTGTGTTTTTTGATTGCGAAGGTGTTGTCCATCATGAATACACCCCTCCAGGCACATCCCTCCAAGAGTACTACCTCAATGTTCTTTGTCAGTTGAGAGATGCAATACAAGCAGGCCTTTCTAAAGACAGCAATGCTTGGCCTGTTACACTATTTTCTGCACAGTGTGTTACTTTTTCATGACAAAATGAATCATTTTAGAGCTAAAGATAAGATCAATTAAAGGAAATAGTTTGTTTTCTGCACATTGGAATCCCGCTGCATAAATTTTGACCTTATTTCCACACATCAGCACAGTTTGCATATTTTTAAAACAGCCTGGCATGGAAAGAGGATGTGGTTAGAACCTCACACATTGCTTGGATTCTATACATTTTTAGAATCTTTTTTTGAAGAGACTGCAAAGAAACAAAATCTAGATGAAATGTGTATCTATGGAAGTGTGTCTTATGACAGCTTTTAATATAATATCTTCAGTTTTGGGTTTTGCTTTTTGAGTACTCAGTACTCAGAAAAGTACCTGGCATACACAAAGAGCTACCGACATGTTAGTATAGTGTATAAATGATACTACTATAAATGTTAAAAATGGTTCTATTTTACAGGTATGTGAATAAAAGTCAACTCACATTAAAAATAAGTGTGACATAGCAAATGTTGAATATAAACTGAAGACTGTTGTTATACCTACTGTCCTAAAACAGGTTAAATATTTACCTAAATCTTATTTAGGTAATTTGGAATTGTAAATAAGTAGTTGGCATGTCATGTGTTTTCTTAACATAAAAAGAGAGAAGGAAACACATGTGAACGCACACAGAAACACACAAGTGCACACACACATATACATACCCTAAAAGCCATCTAGAATTGTTTAGAGTTGGGAGAAGAAAAGTCCTAGTTCTCAGAATCTAGACTTGCTTACAGGAAGCATCTTAAATGTGAGACTTTTATAATAATATTGAAACTATGGGGGACTTCTCAGGATAGAATCTCCCAGAAATTTAAGCCAAGTCATATTCCAAGTTGTAGGACTGGTAAAAGTAAAGCAGCTTTACTAGGATCTGAAATGCAACAGGTAGAGATTTAAGAAAGTGTTTAAAGTCTTGATTTGCATGTGATATCTTGTGGTTTTAGAACTTTCACTCACTAAAACTTTTTTCTTATCTATACCATGCCTGATATATATTTCTAGAGCATTATGTAAGTAGAGTATGATAATTTGATTTTAATTTCAGATAAAAATAAATATGGCTTTTATATATACATATATGCATATGTAGGAGAAGTGTCACGAGCAGCATAAACCACTCTACCTCGCCTTTATCGACCTCATGAAGGCGTTTGATCTGGTCAGTCGAAGCGGACTCTTCAGCTTGCTACGGAAGATTGGCTGTCCACCACATCTGCTTGCTGTGGTCATGTCCTTTCACGACAACATGCACAGCACGGTGTCCTACAACGGCGCAACCTCTGAGGCCTTCCCAGTCAGCAGCGGAGTAAAGCAGGGCTGCGTCCTCGCGCCTACACTGTTCGGAATCTTCTTCTCCATGCTCCTCCAATACGCCTTTAAGGACTGCAGCGAGGGTGTCTTCATTCACACCAGATCCGATGGCAAGCTCTACAACCTGGCCCGTCTACGAGCCAAGACCAAAGTCAAAGAGGTGCTCATCCGTGAGATGCTCTTCACCGACGACGCAGTCTTGACATCACACTCCGAAGAGGGACTCCAACAGCTAGTCACTTGCCTTTCCCGCGCATGCAAGGAGTTCGGACTAGCCATCAACCTGACGAAGACGAACGTTATGGCTCAAGGCACGGGGACTCCCCCATGCATCACCATCGACGGATACACCTTGGAGGTTGTCAACGATTTCACTTACCTCGGGTCCACCATCTCGAGCTCTCTGTCAGTCGACTTGGAGGTCAATCGGAGAATCGCCAGGGCAGCCACAGTTATGGCCAAACTGAACCGGCGAGCGTGGAACAATTCCAGCCTCACTGAGAAAACCAGACTGCGCATCTACCAAGCCTGCGTACTCAGCACTCTCCTCTATGGCAGCGAGACGTGGACCACCTACGCAAGGCACGAAAGGAAACTCAACAGCTTCCACATGAGGTGCCTGCGACGCGTCCTGCATGTCGCCTGGCAGGATAAGGTCCCCAACACCGAGGTGCTGAAGCGAGCCAACATGAGCAGTTTGCATGCAGTTCTTAGTGAGAGACGCCTCAGGTGGCTTGGCCATGTCAAAAGAATGGATGCAGGCCGTATTCCCAAAGACCTCCTCTACGGCGAGCTAGCAGAAGGCCAGAGGAGGACAGGGCGCCCAAAACTGCGGTTCAAAGACATCTGCAAAAAGGACATGACACAATGCTCCATCAATCTCAACACATGGGAAGTTCAAGCAGACGACCGCCTAGCCTGGAGGCTCGCGGTCAGGCAAGGTACATCACGCGCAGAGGCTGCGCGCAACGAGGAGGCGGTCCAGAAAAGATCGAGGCGGAAGCAGCATCAACAGCAGCAACAACAGCCATCTGCCTTCGCCTGTAACAATTGCGGCAGGGATTGTCACTCCCGAGTCGGACTGCACAGCCATTCTCGGCGGTGCAGATAGACTCTCAAGAAGCTACGCCATCGTCTCTCGAGACGGACGGCTGCCGCCGCCGCCGATGCATATGTATATGCACATACAAACATGTGTATTTTAGCCTCCCATGACTGGTTAAAATGATCACTTATTACTGCCTTGATGTAAAATCTAAAATTGACAGGAGAGCATAAAACACTCTAGAAGGGTAACATTAACCCTTTCTCATATAAGCACATCCATCCTTAGCCTCGTGGCAGATGTAATTGTTAACTATATTTAATGTTGCAGACTAAAAGGGAGAAAAAAATGTCTTGTGAATAACAACGTGAACACATAAAAACAAAGTTCTGAAACACTTAAGAGTTCTGCATTTCTGCAAGAGTGACTGACTATTCCTGTAAAATATTATTGTGGAAGTCCTTCTGTGCAAGTATTGACTCAACAAGTAAATGAAACTTGGAAAGTGGATTTCTAGAGATAAGCCTTGAAAATTAATGCTAGACGGTTTTTCTAAGCTGTCGCACAATTAGACATTCCTAGGATTTTAGCACTGAATCTGATCTTAAGAGACCCAGACACCATTTTTCATTGTGCAGATGGGAAAATAGGCCCAGAGATTTAAAAACACCTAAGATCACAACTAATTTGGGACCAATGGAATAACCCATGGATCCTACTCCTACAGTTGTCCCCAGTATAGCCTACTACTTCCTTCAGTCTCCATGAGAAGAAATTCAGGCATTAATTACCTTTTATGTATACAATAGGAGGTTCTGAATAATCACAGCTTTAATCAGAAAGTGATCTTACACCTCTTCGACTGAAGTGGGTCAGGCTTCTCTGTGATGCTATTTTTAGGTTATACTCAAAGTAATCAGCCAGGGAAAGTATCCCTTGCTGGACTCGCCATGGAAACTGGTACTCTTTAAATGTCCATCAAAACTCTGAAAACTTTCATGTTAATTCTGTGTTTTGGCAGAAGAATCTTGGGACTTTTGAGGTTTGTATTTTTCTCAAACAAATACCACCTTGTAACAGACTTCCTTTGGTTGGCAGACTATTCTGAGTTAGCTGAAGCTGGTGAGCCTCACATGTACAGATGGCCCATGCAGCTTGAATTTAGGGTAGCAGTTTGAATAAAGTTGCAAATGCTATATTAAAACCTGAAGAGTGTTTCTGGTGTGTAGCAATATATTCTTAAAATACTGGTGGGTTGCTTGTGCCTGGGGATTCTCAAAGACGGATGACTCCTTAAATAGAACCCCGTGGCCTTCCCTCGCTGGGCCAGACGGATGTGACAGAGCAGTCACCCAGTCTGAGCCACAGTTGCAGGAGTGCTGCATGTCCCCTGGATGTGCCTGCAGCCTTTGAGTGTATTTCCCTTCCCTGCCCCCTTCACGCTCTGCGCTCCTATGGAGTAGTGAGAAACAGAATCTCTGCTGCACTCCTTGCTAGCAATCCAACAGAAGGTAGTGTTCAAGTGTACTTTGGTTTCATTTGTTTCTGGTGAGTGTAAGGCCACTCTCTGACATGACTTGAGCATCTTAGCAGGTGGACGTAATCCTGGCTCTACCTGCAAAATGAGAAAATCAGTCTTTACTTACACAGGCACAGTCTGTTTCATAAATAAGTCTCTGGTTTCATGTTAGGATCACTCCTACCCCTGTCAGATCAGGCTGGCACCTTTCTAACAAATAATGATCACAATGCAACACTTCATTAACTTCATGTTTGTCTAACGATGGCAGGAAGACCAAAATCAGCCATGAGAAGTTTTGCTTCTTCAGGTACAGTGAGAATGAATCAACTTGCAGGCCACAGTAGAGTGTGCCATTTCTCCAGAGAACCTCCTTTCTGCTTCTTGGACACCCTGGTTCAGCCCTGGCACCCAGCAGGACTGCTCCGAGTACCTCAAATACCTGCTGGATCGGCTGCACGAAGAGGAGAAGACCAGGACCAAGATCTGCCAGAAGCTCAAGCATTGCGGCTCGCCGTCCCCTCCTGAGGAGCCCCCTGGCCCAGGTTTAACCTTTGTGGAGAAGATGTTTGGAGGCAAGATCGTGACTCGCATACACTGTCTCCACTGCCTCGATGTCTCCTCCAGAGAGGAGGCCTTCACGGACCTCTCTCTCACCTTTCCCCCACCTGAGCGCTGTGCCGCTGCCACCTGGGCTCAGTGATGCTCCCTGCAGAGGGCGTCGGAGCCCCAGAGCCCCCACCACCATCCCAAATCCACATCCAAAGCAGGGCCAGACCTTGGAGGCAGAGGAAACACTGCATCACAGAGGATGTCCCCCTCAACTGTCCTAGATATTGAAGGCCTGGGTCCCCAGGGACCTCGGAGGCAGAGTGCTCAGGAAGAGAACTGCATTTCCTTACCAGGACCCAAAGAATTCAACACAATTCTTTCTATCATTGTTGCTCAACCCATAACCACTGATTCCCAATTGTTTAAGAAAATGAACATTTACCGATGCTGTAAATGGTGACTGGAATAAAGAGGAAAGCTTTTTGACAGCTATTATTGGATCAATGTTTTCAATTTGCCAGTGAAAAAACTCAGTCCTTGCTGGAGAAGACTATCACTCCCACCATCTGGGATGGTAATTCACAAAACTTCTGTCTGGGACACTCCCAGCTTCCTCTGGTTGAAACTGGACCATAATGTGATCAGACCTTTGGCCAGTGCTCTGGAATCCCATGGCCAAAAGCAAAGGGAAACACTCAACATCAGACAAATGTCATTCCCTCCATAACAAATTTAGCATGTGCTTCCTCAGATGTCTAGCAGAGCATCTATGTGGGCGGAGGCCAGAGAGATGACCATCTAGTCTGTTTTGTTTCCTTTACAATATGGAAAATAAAAATAGAAATGACCACACTACGTTCCTGTGATCTGTATACTTGTACCACAACAAGTTTTGACTGACGGTACTATTTGGTATTTTATAACTGCCAAAGAAAGATGTTCTTCCACCCTTCCCAGCACTACAATAAAAAACATTCTCATGGTGAATCAAGTTAATGGGGGGAAAAATCATCCTTATGTATTACATGTTATTTTGAAATCAATGATTAATTAAGAGATTATCTAAAAGTCATCTTCCACATGCTTTCCCTCATTAGCTATCATTTAACTACCTAACTGTAACAAAATAGCTGTTTCTGAGATTTTAAATGCTTATTTAAAAATTCTTCTACTTTTTCTACATGCTAAATTTTAGTCAATTCTGCCTTAGGATAAAGCCATAAATTTCAGCAATATGTTAAACTAAAAGAGGAAGTAATTTAGTTTTAAAGACAACAGTTTCACTCTCCTAATTTAGATCAATATTTTTAAGGGGAAGATATTTTGTGCTTTTAGATGTTTCAGTATTTATTCTTCTAAAAGTCATGGTTTCATTTTTTTGGTAAGTTTTATTATACAGAAGAAAAATAGTCTGGCTTCCAGTATAACTAATATAAAGTGGATTTGGAGTCTTCCTTTGGACATTTCATTTTGGCATAACTCATAAACAATATATTGGGTTGGCCAAAAAGTTCATTTGTTTTTTTTCCATAAGATAGCTCTAGTAGCACTTAAGTTGTCTTTAACTTCATTCAAAACAATTTTGTTACATTGTATTGTGACAGCTGTTATATCAGCATGCATTAAAAAAATTATCAAAATTGGCGAATTTTGTGTAGCTATTTTAATATTGAAGGTGGAAGAAAACAAACATGTTCAGCATATTGTGCTTTATTATTTCAGGAAGTGTAAAAATGCAACTGAAATGAAAAAAAAAAATTGTGCAGTGTATGGAGAAGGTGCTGTGACAGATCAATCCTGTCAAAAGTGGTTTGTGAAGTTTCATCCTGGAGATTTCTCTCTGGATGATGGTCCATGGTCAGGTAGAACAGTTGAAGTCAACAGTGATCAAATTGAGATGTTAATTGAGAACATTCAACATTATACCATGTGGGAAATAGCCAACATACTCAAAATATCCAAAGCAATAAAGTTATTTGTAAAAATGAAAAATGTGGTTTTTATTTTATAGAAAAAAAACCATACTGACTTTTTGGCCAACCCAATATCTAATAATCTAAAGAAAGCTAACACTGTTATATTTTCAACTGATATAAAAATTACCACCCTGGCTGGTGTGGCTCAATGGATTGAGCACTGGCCTGTGAATAGAAGGGTCACTGGTTTGTTTCCCAGTCAGGGCACATGCCTGGGTTGCAGGCCAGGTCCTCAGTCGGGGATTGGGGGGTGGGGATTGGGATGTGAGAGGCAACTGATCCCTCTATCTCTTGCATGTTTTTCTCCCTCTTTTTTTCACTCCTTTCCCCTCTCTCTAAAGGAAAACAAACAAAATCTTTAAAAATAAGTATCTTGCTATCTAATTCACATTTGTACCTACCTTTATGTGTCAGCCAAAGTGATATTATCTTAAAGACCTCTGAGTGTTAGAGGAAACTAAGTTAAGCCAACTACTTGGAATATAGTCTTATGTTATGGACTCAATGTTTGTATCCCCCAAATTTTGTATTTTGAAATCTTAATCCATCAAAGTAATGGAAGATGGGGCCTTTGGGCAGTGTTGAGCTCATGAGGGTGGAGCCCTCATGAATGGGATTGTGCCCTATAGAGACACCAGAGAGCTCCCTGTCCTCTCTGCCATGTTAGAATGCAGTGAAACATGTCTATGATGCAAGATATGGGCACTCCTTACCATATGCTGAAACTGCCAGCATCTTAACCTCAGACTTATAGTCTGCAAGAATTGTGAGTAATAAATTTATGTTTTAAGCCACCCTGTCTGTGCTATTTTTATTATAGCTGCTTGAATGAACTAAGATAGTATAGCAATATCAAAACCTAATGCTTGTCATAGTTAACAAGTCTCCACCAAAGCTCTGGTTCTGACTTTTTTAGACTATATTTACTGTAACCTACCAGATTTCACACACCTGTTGGTCTTTTGTTGGACTTTGCGTCACCTTTGAAGCAAGGTTGACTTGTAGCTGTACTGCCTATCTGCTTTAATCCTTTAAAGGCTGACTTCACACTTGTACTTTCATTCAGATATTGTTGTTTAACTGGTTGAAAAATTAATATCTTCATGTGGTCAAAGTATTTTGATGGGAATGTGGCCCCTCTTTTGGGTTCTGAGCAATTTAAAATAACCCAATAAGATGTGTATGAAAAATAGAAGGGCATTGTCATTTCTAAAAAATTCTGTGCTATATGCCTCTTATTCTTATTCTTATGATTACAAAAAGAAAAAAACAAAGTTGAACAGTTTTATTCAACAAGCCAGTAATGTTGACACCATGGTCCACTTTCCTTTGATTATCTGAGATAAATCATTTTTATCAACAATTAAAATAATGCCCACAAAAAATTTGGGAAGATGAGCTTCCTTATTTTCATTTATCTTAAGATATAACAGCAAGGGTCACTATCACAGGCTTTTTGGTTGTTGTTGATTTTTATAAAATTTAAATAGCTCCTGCAGTGGTAGGGCCACCTTTCATTGAGTGCTTGCTACATGCCTGGCTCTGTCTAAAGAGCTTCACCTGTTAAGACAACAATCTCGTGAGGAAGCTGGGGCTCAGATTCAGTGACTTGTCCAGGTCACAGAGCTCGCAGCTGGAGAAGCTAGGATAGGAACGCCAACTCTGCACCTCCAAAATTCCTAGCAGTCATACTGAAATATTTGGTGGCGTCTCACAAACAGGCACAAGAAAGTATTTCTGGGTAGCAGGTGGCAACATTTTCCTTGCATGCCTGGAATTTAACCCAATGACCCTTAAAAATATTTGACTCCATTTTTTGAAGAAAATTGCAGAGAAAATAGAAAGGTAATGAAGAAAACTAGTTGTTAAATTGGAAAGAGGAATAAAGAAGAGATGGAGAGCAGTGGTGACACTTTCACATTTCATTATTTTGGTGACATTTAAAATGACACATTAAATTTTCTGTGAAACGGGAATGATTTAGCTATAGCACTTAAAGCTAATGAGCCAGTGAATGTGTGTAAGACAAATAAGTCTAAAACCACAGTGAACATTTTTGGAGACTGATTTTGCTGCAGTAAAATGGTCTTTTTCCTCTCAAAAAGCCCCTAGTTTGTCCTGAAAGAGAAATCAATGTGACTCCACTAAAAGGTTTGCTTTTGACGTACGGAACAGACAAATGAAGCCAAGAAGTAAAAGCCATTAATATAAACATAAAAATTATACATGTATAGGCTTTATATTAAAAGCATCCTGTCCCGCACAGTGAGAACCAGTAGATTTTTACCTGAGTTGTCGTGCATGTGTATGTGGCACCCCCTGCACATTTAATTGAGCATGTACTTACACCTATGAACAGTCATATACATGCTTTTGCTTGTATCTGAACTGTCTATAATCCAAACAAAGCTGTAAGATACGTTGGAGCTCAGAACAGTGGGGAAGCTTTGAGTTCCTCTGAGTAGTATGTTTTTGTCCTGACCACAATCCAAGGCTGAACACATTCTATGGAAGGAATTACATTTTTTTCACCCCATAAGATGCACTTTTCCCCCCAAAAGTGGGGGTGGGGGGAGATGTCTGTCTGTTTTATGGAGCAAATATTGTGTCACAGACTGTGATGTGTATTACCTGACCTGTCAACAGTGGTGACAGCTGTTAGAAAAGGAAGCGGAGGGCCCATGCGAAACCCTTGGGGATGCTTAAATGTCCCACTTTACTGCTGAATCTCAGGGCATCTGGTCAGTATGAAGATAGTGAAGAAAGTGATATCAGTGATTGTGAGCAACTGAGCTTCATAAATTCTGACACTAGCGATGATGAGTTCTTGAGGTTCCCAGGAAACTAGAAGAATACTTGAACCTTAAAGTCTCTCCTCATTTGTTAATGACAGTGATGATGATTTTTAAAAAAATAATTTATTTATTTATTTGTTTGTTTATTTATTTATTTATTTATTTTTAGAGAGAGGGGAAAGGAGAAAGAGAGGGAGAGAGACATCACTGTGTGGTTGCCTCTCACTCATGCCCCCAAATGGGGACCTAATGTGCAACCCAGTCATGTGCCCTGACTGGGAATCGAACCAGCGACACTTGGCTCACAGGCTGACACTCAATCTACTGAGCCACAGCAGTCAGGGTGTGATGATGGTTCTTAATACCACTGTTGACTGCTGTTCACTTTACATGGTTGAAATATTATTCTGCTATATTTTATTAAATATTTTAGTACACCATTTGGTTCAGAAATTTTTTTTTTCTTGTTTTCCTTCTCTAAACCTAGGTGCGTCTTATGGTCAGGTATGTCTTGCAGTGCAAAAAATATGGTAAGCGGTTTGTCAATAGTAATTCTGAGTAGCATTTGAAGTAGTCATGTGGCAGATTCCTCACGCTGTTCCCCCATATCCACTCTTTTCTTTTCCTATATTTACTGCTGGACTATATTTCTCAGCCTCCCTTGCAATTAGATGGGTGCATGTGAGTTTTAGCCAATGGGATGTGAGTAAAGGTGATATATGTTGTTCTGGGCTGAAGTTTTTAAGGAGTGGGTGTTTACCACCCATGTCCTTTCACTTTTCCAGATGTATCTATATTAGGAGGAGATCCTAGAGGATGATGAATGGAAATATGGAAGGAGCCTGAGTTCCCGAGTCACCAGGTGGAGACGAGTCCTTCATCAACCAGGACTATTCACCCCAGACAATTAAGTGGGCAGTGAGCAGGGTACAATGTACTTCTATTGCATTAAGCTGCTGATATTTGGGGACTATTTAAATTTTATTTTGATCATAATCAAGCTACTCAAAATGTAGTCCAAAAACTGGCACTGAGTCATGAACAATTTATTACTACTCAACAAGAAAAGAAGTGTAGAGATTTGAAATTAAACATTAAGAAGCTTTGATAACAAATTGGCACTGCCATTACATCTAAATATGTGATGAGTGGATTCATCTTGTTGAACAGAGTGTGACCAGTTTAAGTACCAATAAAATCATGTAGTGGGTTTCCTATGGCTCAAGCAACATACTAGTCATGGGCAGTGAGTGAGATCACAAATTGTTTTTCACATATTGAAAAGAAAAAAAAAGTCATTCTTCATTACAGTGGCATGGGAAGCTCTAGTCTAGCATAACACAATGAATACAAGTCACCAATTGCAACTCTGGCAGGCCACTCTAATGTTCTTCTTTGCTTACTGCATTAACCATCTATTGCTAGAAAGCCTGCAAATCCTACATCCAAAATATTTATTGCTCATACATTTTCCCCATCCCACTTCCACAGCCTTAGCTTAGGCCTCAACATCTTTTACATGGACTATTGCTGATTACCTCTCTCCTTCTTCCCCTCTTACCACAGCCTCCCAGACCATCACCGACTGATCTCCTTAAATGAAAAATCTGACCAGAGCATGCCCTACTTGAAAACCTTCTATCACTTCCATTGCTTCTAAAATAACTTTGATTTAAGATCAGATATTAGTTAAAATTTTAGTTTTATCAATTGCTCTCTCTTTTGCAGACTTTGCTCAAGTGGTAGTTGAAATTTCATAAATGTGCCATACTGAATTATGTCTCTGTGCATATGCTTGTCTCCACCTAGAATCTCTTCTTTCCTTCCCTCTAAAATTCAGTGAAAAAGAATTATCATACTTTAAAACCTGAAATACCTTAAGTAATTTCTCTTAAGTAGAATTAAGCACTCTTTTCTCTGTACTACTCTTATATTGTGTACATATATCTTTTTACTATTTCACTTGTCATTTAGTACTTAGTTTAATTACTTTTTATCTCAACCTACTACACTTTATAACTATGGTGCTACACATAGGGTTTGGCTCAGAGAAGGAAATTTGTAAATGTTGAATGAATAAGTGAATAAATACTGTAATAAATAACTTAATAAGTAACTGCCTTTTGCCCTCACTCTTGCTATTTAAAAGTCTTTTCAGCCTTCTTGACATCAGCTTTCTTACAATTTGCAACGTAAATGCAACAGCACAGATGGGTGTTGTTAACATAAAAGATGAAAAGATAACAGTACCTGGATTTGTGCTTTGGATTTATGAACACATTAAGTAAGTTTTAAGGTCTTTCAAAAATCTCATTTCGTAGGGCATAGTCCATTAGGTCCAAGGCAATCTTTCTCCAGAAACCTTGTAGCCAGTGTCCTGGCAGGGTGACTGTGTCCCTAAGTCAGTGTTGGCCTGGCAGACCTCATTTCTGCATAGAAAGGACTTGGAATAGAAGAGATCATTGATGATAACAGCAAGTGCCCTCCAGCTGTTGGAAGACAACAGATAAAAGGGAATTGAAACTTCTTGGAGTGAGCTTCAAAGTTCTATGAAATATAGTCCCCATGTTCCTCTTCACATCTGGAAGGGCCTCAGGCCACTTGTAGCCTGTTTTCCTGAAACTGGTCATATCTACTAATGGAGATTTAAGAGGGAAGCTGCCTGAATTCTCTTTTGTGACTCAAAGGTGGAGTGCTTAACCTATTTACAGTTGTTCCGTCAATGGTTCCTTAACTTCAAGAGGGTAGCAATTACCTGGATTCAACTTAAACATGTGACCTGTTCCTCTGTCAGTTGCTAGGAGCAACTTGTCACTACTTGTCACTAAGTCTCATAGTCACATAAAAATCATTTTTCTTGTAATTCTACACCTTTGAATGTAATGGGATCCTAAGAAAAGCCATTATAAAGATCTTGGAACTTTATGGATTCTTGAACTCTCTTATATTTTTATGATCATACAACATTTAAAGATACTTAAAATTATTTTCACTTGAACTTTGGATTCTTTACATGGCTTTGTCTGACTGAAGATAACAATTTATGGAGTTATTCTACATATAATTTCTGTGAGTCAGAAACACCATCTAACTGATGTGTTTACATTTATTAATTTTCATTTCTTTCATTGATGCAATAAATAAATGAACAACACCATTTTGATTAAATAACAACACTCAACAGGAATAAATATTTGAGCAATACAAATATTTTAGGTTCACAAACAGTTAAATAATGACAATTTCACATGGTTCAATCCAATACATTTATTCTACAAGGTGAAATATTTTTAATGGTATGGTTAAGGTCTGTTTTAAATTAATTAATTAATTAATTACATTCTCACCCAATGATATGTTTTTGTTGATTTTCAGAGAGAGAGGGAGAGAGAAAAAGAGACAGAAAGAGAAGGAGAGAGAGAGGGAGAGAAACATCAATGTGAGAGAGAAACATTGATCGGATGCCTCCCATACATGCCCCAACTGGGGCTTGAAACCACAATCGAGGTATAGCCCTGACTGGGGATTGTACTCCCAGCCTTTCGGCATAGAGGATGATGCTCCAGCCAATTGAACTACCCTGCCAGGGCAAGGTCTATTTTTTTTTTCCAGCCTTCTGATTGAAATGAAAGTCCACCTTTGCCCAGAAGCAGAGGAAATGTGACCTTCTCCAGGGCCATCCACACCCTGACCCTTCAGGCTACATGTTACATTGTGAAATGGACAGCAAAGACCTTTTCTGCTGGCCAGGTTCCCTCTCAAGTCCTGCACTACTCTGACCTCATGGTAAGCACCTTCTGTCTCCTCCCCTAGACACACAGACCTTTGGCCAACCTTGGATTGACTCGCAGTGTCATCAAAATCCACCTGACAGTACTGTGGGTAGTTTTTTGTTCATAGTAGTCTCTCCCCATATCTACCCTGTTGAGTGGCTTTGCTCTGTTTTAATGAAACAGATTGAGGCAGAAATTTAGAAAATCCTGGAAGAAATAACTTACTTCTCTATAGAACTAAGTTCTGGCCTCAAGCTTTACTCAGCCATATAGAGTGAATAATTACGATAACTGCTGTACAATTACTCTGTTTGCCCAAAATATCTGGCCAGAGTTTGTCTGGTGTCTTTAAGTTGTCCAGTAGCAAAAGCCTCTGCCCAAGCAGGTGGACCCAGAAGTCAGCTGAGATAGCCACAGAATGTTGTGCTAAAGCCACACAGGCCTCTATATACCAGGTCGTTGGTCATTCTTTGGTTCCCAACTCAGCTTTGCACCTTGACTGTGGCCTCTGATTTGACTCTTGGTGCCTGCCTTGCCAGATGAGTCACAGCAATCACCCTGCCTGCTGATAACATTGTGTGCCAGGTTGCAGACAACCCTGGATCCCAGTTACTGACCCAGAGGGCCCAGAATGGACTTCTGCCAATTCCCAATATGCCAGGATCTGATGTGGTTAGAAAGTTGTGACACATTTGTGACATTCTCTTCACGCAGATTATCCTGAATATGGACGTGCTTATTTGTTTATTTTGCAAGTATAGCAGAAACCTCAGGGTATCTGTTAACGGGTGTGATATAAGTGCAAAATAATAAGTTGTTTGAAACAACAACCCCACAAAGATAACAGCAGCAACCTTCCCCTTCCTTGATCATATAGCGATTGAATAGTTCCTGAAATCAGGGACCCAGTTTATTCCATGGGGATTACACACATGCACAAATACACACATCCAGTTGGTTTTGTTTGTTTAGTTAGTTTTGGAGAGAATTTTTATTCTAACAGTCTGCCCTTGCCCTTGGAACTTTCCATTTCTTATTTTAGAAAATTTGCCGTTTCTAAAAATAAGTGCAAAGGAGATCGACATTAATTTTCAAATCGCATTCCATGTATGGTAATTTTGGACTTTTTATCAGCAACAAGTTACTATGTATAAGAAGACACACTGTTTGTAATGTATTTTCCACCAAAGACCACAAAGCAGTTTATAGACATTATCTCATTTGGTTTTATAATAGTGTATGAGATAAGACTGAAACAGACTATTTCTTTTTGAGATTTTTAGGTAACAGATATTGAAGCAATCAAATTGGCATTCCCATACCAAATTACTATTTTGCATGCATATTGGGAACAACAATCTGCTTTGACTTCAAACTTCTTAGTTTATATTGGCTAACCAAGATTGCAAGTGGCTGAACATCAAGCCATCACAGTAGCTGACTTAAATTACAATAATCCAATGTAAATAAAGAGGCCATGAGTAATATGCTTTGTGTAGCAAACACTTGTGTTCAGTTTGAGAATATCACCATATTATGTTGCATACAAAAATATACAGAAAAACAATACTGACATTAAAAAGTAATTCCTTATCTCATAAGAGGGAGGTCTATTGGTTACAACTGTGAAGATATTGCTCTCTCCCTTTACTGCTTAATAATGGCTTTGTATTTTGCAAGTACTTTACTCAGCATCTACTAAAGACTTTAGCTGTCACATGGGCTGTGCCTGAATACAGAGCTGATTGGTGGCATGATGGTTATACAGCAGAAGTGTGGACTCCCTCTAGGTTTACAGGTTAACTAGGTGATAGGAATCCTGGTAGAGTTTAAAGGACTTCCTCACTAGCATGTATGGGTCTTGTCTGCATATAGATTAAGCTCTAACTGTAGCTGATCCATTGTGTTCATTGTGCCCTATAGCCATAGACCTTGGTGGCTGTAGGAACCGATTCTGATAGGCTGCTTGGGTTTAAACTTCAGCTTCACTATTTATCAGATATGGGGCTTCGAGCAAGCTACTTAACCTGTTTTCTCATTTTCAAAATGGGGGTAATACTATCTACCTCAGAATGTGAATGTGGGTTATTAAGTGAAAAGTGCTTAGAATAACTCCTACTACATAATAAGTGCTATGTAAGTGTTAGCCATATTATTGTTATTACTACTACTATTTATAATTTGGGACAAACAGTAATCTCACCAGCAAGTGAGTTGCTCACTCAGAGGACCCAGTGCAAAGACAGTTTTGAGTAAACAGAATGCTGAGACATACAAAGGCAAAATAGCAGTGAAGACATTAAAGGTATATAGTAAACAGAGTGACAAAAATAACAGAGGAATGTTTAACTGATTCAAAAGTGTAATGGCCACCATAATGAAAAGGTATCTTCAAACTGAAAGATGAAGCAGGCAATTCCATAGAATATAACAGAATTTACTGTAGGTAATTTACTTAAGGGAAGATTGGGCTGAAGCAGACAGAGGACCTCGAAGCTTTCCATAAACTATTATCTATTGCTAGACCCCTGTTATAGTACTTTTTAAAAGTATAACTCAGGTGCTAATGACTGACAAGACAAAGAAATAAAAAGTAAAGTTGTGTCAGGGACCATAGGTCCTGGTGGTCTTGTGATAAATGATTATTTATAATCAATACTATCACAGTTTGATATTTATCTTGGTTTTCATGTCATTCCAGCTGTTTCTAACAAAAATATTTATGACTACATTTTAAGAAACACAGATAATTATCAACTAGAAAGCTTTGATATGCTTCCTATGGACAATGAAGCTGGTCAAAGGTCACAATATGAAACTTAAAAGTGAAATGAAATTCAGGACACAGAGATAGAGCTTGTTTTATTTATATCTAGATCTATACATGGAGTTTTCTGAGTTCCTCAAGGCAATAAAAATTAGAAACAAATTCTCAAAAAAATGAATATCTCAACTAAAGTTGACTGGGGCTTTTCCCCATTCATTAAGTGGAAGAGAGAGTTCTGGTAGAAAAATTTGATTTCTAGCTGGTAGTGGTTTGCAGTGAAAAGGCATTTGAATAGCTGAATTACCTTAGGTAAGTCATTTAAATGATATATTTCTTTTTTCTTGTGGGCTCTATAGGAGGTGTCTATATATTTAAAGTGTGTTGCAGTTGATAAGATGGGTTTGGGAGTATTTCACATAGGAAGTGTTCAATATACTATGACATACTATGAATACAAAATTTATTTATACTCATATTTTAAAGACAACTTTCTGGTGGGTTCTCATCCATTTTACTTCATGTTATTTTAACACACACTTATGAAATAAATACAAATTGTAATATGGTGGCCCAACAACGGTGATCATGACAACATTAGGGTTTGAATTCATGATCAAAAGGAAAAGTTACAACTTGTACTACATTAGCCTACATGTGATAACCACAGGCAAAGCATAGGAGTAATAGAGACAGTGATTCTGTCAAACACAAGACTCACTTCATCTAATTCTCCTTTTGGCAAGGTGTGGAGGGCAGGTGGGGACTGAAGGAAGAGATACAGACAAGCTCCATTAAGTGAGTGCTTACTGGGCACCTGAGAAAATACTCTCATCTGACTCACTACACCAACTCAGTGATCACTATGCTTATCACTACCTACATTTTACAGGGGCGAAATCGGCAGTAAATCTGTTGGCTCTGCTCACATAGCTAGCATTGGGCACAACCAGTTTCCACTCTTTTCTGCTCCACCCAGAGCCTTTGGCATCCTCCCCATTGCCCCCCACTGTCACATTAACGTAGGGTATGATCCTTCCCAGGCAAGTCATCTGGACTTGCGTAGGTCCAACACATTTGAGCTAAATAACAAAACGATCACTTGACCAATAATTCAGGAAAAGAAATTTGGGGGGTTGGGTGGGGAGTAAAAGAGGACAACCAAAGGCTGAGAAATCATATTGGTTTTCTTAAACAGTGAGAAAATAGGTAAAACCCAGCCACTCAAGTTTGATAACATAAAATTTTTGATAAAAGATAAATAGGTTGTTTGAATTGTGCAAATAACAAGGTGATGCCTTAGTATTTTTGTCTTGATACTTAAAATCTATGCTTGAGTTAAATATAATATTTACATTTTTTTTAAATAGAAAGAGAATAAATTAATGACTTAGTAGGTAGTGTTGTCTGCCAAAAAAATAGTCATTCTAAACAGGAGAGAATTCCTGTTTTGGGGGTCAGATACACTCTTAATATGAGGATGATGAAACGCCATTCCTAACCCTGCTGTCTCTTAATTGTTTGTGCTCTCTCTCCCTCTCTCTCTATATATACATATATGTCACATTAATTTCTTTCTTGTTTTAAATGTACACCACCAAAGCAATTAAGAAAGTTAGCCATCTTAATACAGACTCCAATATAAATGAAGAGTTTTAATAAAATAATCACTGTATCAGCAGAAGAGATATTTATTTGTAATAAAAATTATAAGCATACAAGTGGGGTCACGATGTAGGTACAGAAGAAAGGGCACCTGCAATCTATGCAAAATTTGAGTTTGTATCTACATAGCACTAAATCACTTAGGTTTAGTTAAACTGATAATTTGATAATGATCACTATTCACTTGATTGATGTATTAGAATATTAAGGTGGATTATTTAGGTTACAAAAAAAAAGTCCTTTCCAGAATTAGGGTCATTTTGTTTGGCTATCATCGCTGATTCACTCAACTGGTTAATGGATCAGATCTTTATTTTACATGGGACTGTTGAAACATCAATTTAAACCCTCCAAAGGCATCTCCCTCTCTCCATCAAATCAGAGTATGGCAGCCCTAGAGCTGTTTTCCAATGTCAGGCTGGGAGAAATTGAAAAGAGGCACCTCTGTCTGTAGCGCACCATTGCTACTGCTGCCTGAGACTCAGAGGAGCAAGTGAAAGCCAATATTGACTCAGCTTTTTCTAACACCCTTCTTAGCAGTGCAAACCAACTTATATTAATTAAATTAGATTCTCTTGATATTTAAGCTATGCTGTAAGATTACTGAAAGGCCCATTCAGGCTTTTAAGGTACCCAGCAACCAAAGTAGTGGTAGACTCATGGCTGGCACTGAGAAAATAATTGCTGAATTGACAGAAATGAGTGAATAAATTTACAAATATGTAAGCTCACAATTTTAAGTATTTCATTAGATACAAAAACACTTTGTATATTTTATTTAATAGGACTTTTGTACAAAAGGAATCTGAATCCATTACATCCATTATCTTTAAAGAATCCTAATGCAATATAAAGAAAATAATTATAATCACTCTTCTCATTTTTTAAACTTCCCACAGTGAGGTGACTGGTCAGAATAAATCCAGAATAAAGAGTCAGAAACAGAACCTGCCCCTTAGGTCAGTATATCATAATCTACTTCTCCAAGGCCTGTTAATTTGCAATTTGCTGAACTAGCAATATAAGAACATAAGAAAAAAAAAGATGGATTTATTTGATCTACTCATGGGTTCTCTACTGTACATATATCATTGATTTCTTTTTTTTTATTACAGTTTTCCCACTTTTTTTCCTGTTGCTTCCCTGCACCCTGCCCACCCCTTCTCCCACAGTCAGTACCCACCCAGTTGTCCATGTCCATGGGTCATTTATACATGTTCTTTGTCTAGACCCTTCCCTCAGTAGGGAAATAAATAAACAAATCCAGGTAATATTATTTTTACTTTAGTCAATTAATAAGACTCCTCATCGATCTTTTTATTTTCTTTAACCAAAGTTGGTAATGGTTAAATTGACTTCTCTGAGTTTCATTTCCCAACTCCTAGAGTAATGTGGCCAAAAAAAGATGAGAGAAAAATGAAAAAAAAAAGCAAAAACCTAATAGTTGACACACTGGATAATTGTCCCATTGGTGGGCTGAAAAGTGGTCCCTACAATATACCCATACCCTGTTCCACAGATCCTGTGAATGTTACCTTATATGACAAAAAGCAGGCTTTGTGAATGTGATTAAGTATCTTGAGATATGAAGAAGATTATCCTGGATTATCCAGGTGGACCCTAAATGCAGCCACATGATGTATCCTTAAAAGACAGAGACAGAAGGAGATTTGACACACAAAGGAAAAGGTGATGCAAAGGGTTAGTTTACAAACTAAAACAATATAATACACAAAAGCTACACAATGTTGGCAGGATGGCAGGCTTCTGTCTCAGAGCCTGTTCCCTTTAGAACACCCAAAGGGTAAACCTGCCACCCACTGCAAGGACAGCTCAATCTTAGGCTGTGCCCGAAGTTTCTTCCCATACAAAATGCCATCCATTGGAAAATGCAGGCAGCTGCAGTATGATCATCAAGGGATCCTCAAGGGAGAGAAAGCCTCAGAGCAAGTTTGAGAGTGAGCCTGAGGGCCAGAGCCAGAGCCAGAGCCAGAGCCAGAGCCTGAGCCAGAGCCTGAGCTTGAGACAGAGCCAGCTCAGGAGCCAGAAATGCTCATGAGCCAAAGAGCCAGCCCTCTTTTTATTTCCATTGGCTCTGGAGGTGTTCAACTTCACAGCCAATCCTGTCCTAGACTGCATTTCATTGTCACAGCAAACTTCCTACGGCCACTCCCTACTTTCCCTAGTGATCTTAATCAGATCTCTCTGTATCAATATTATTACCTTGAATTTTGTTCTCTGTATTTCCACCCTCCACCCCTGTTTCAAACAGGAGGCTGGACTGTTAGTGCAGAGCCAATAGCACCCTGCTTTGCATAAATCTAATTTTATTGTACACATTATTGTTCTGGACTGAAAGTTTGTGTCCCTCCAAAACTCATCTGTTGAAACTCTAAACTCCTATAGGATGTTATTTGGAGGTGGGGCCTTTGGGAAGTGATTTGATTTAGAAATAGTTATGAGGGTGGGACCCTCCTGATGAGGAAGAGACAGGAGAGTTCTGTCTCTAAGTGCACCCACTGAAGAAAAGCCATGTGAGATCACAGTGAGAAGGCAGCTTTCTGTGATCTAGGAAGAAAGCCACCACCAAGAACAAAATTTGCCAGCACCTTGGTCTTGCCAGCCTTTTCTGTGAGAATTAGAAATGTCGGTTGTTTAAGCCATGTAGTCAGTGGCATTTTATTATAGCAGCCTGAATTGACTAATACAGCTATATGGAGGGGGTCCCTGAGACTGGATGAGGAAGAAAGAACTGGCTTTGAATGTAACAAGAGGCAAGCATCTACATATCTGAAAAAGGTAGAAGACTTTCCAATAAGCTTTGTTACTCATAAGGAGTGATTTGCACTGGGAAAAATCTGACAAAACAAATTCATTTTATACATGAAGAAAAATCTCATTAACTTGAGCTTCAGTAATCCAGATTTTGAAAGAGTAATGATACCCAACATTTGAATAGTGCTTTTCTGTTCAGAGAGCAATTTCACATACTTAAAACCTATTTTATTCTAACACAATTCTTTGGGCGGTGGGTGTCAATCCAAAACTGAGGAAGAAATAAAATCAGGAGGATAAATAATTTGTCTCCAACCCAGGAAAGAGCCCATTAATCCACACTTGACTGAAGGGCATCATCAAATAAGGGTTAATGATCATTTAGCTGCAGTACCATCCTATGCTTACTGTATGTTCCCTCTAAACCCTGACTGTACTGGATAATGTTGAAATCATGCTTTATTAAATAACCTAACAGTGTGAAAAAGATTAAATGGAAAATTTAAAAATGATTGAAGTGAATAAACCTGAATTTGCTCCTATAGAATCAGGATTGCTGCAAAATAAAAATAAACCAGGAGTATTAGTGCGCTAATAATAAGCCAGTGATATTGAAGAATATTAGTTAGTCAGGGAACTATGATAATTATATTTCCTTCCTGTTTATTTGCTAAAGCAAGTCCTTGCAGGACCCTTATCAGACACCACTTGATTAGCCTAACTTGAATTTATATGTGCTTGGAAGCAATAAGATTGTATTTCTTTTTTTTTTTTTTTTTTTATTTATTTTTTTTTATTTTGGTTTTAGATTGTATTTCTTTAAAGTGGAGACATAACTCAAATTTTTTTTGATTTAGTCAGGTCTCTTGCCCAGTTTTTAAAAATGTGACATTTGATTGTATTTCTTTGTTAGACTTTGCTCTGAAACAGCAGTGTATAGGTACCTGACTCTATCAGGAAAAGTATGAGTCCTCAGCTTTTATAGAAAATAAAGACCTTCTGTCCCATGCAATAGAACTGAACTATATTATCAGTATTTTTCTTAAGAAAATTCAAGAGCCAAAACATCACATGCCATGAATTATAAAAGAGCCAAGTCTTGGTTTCATAAGATTTCAGTACAAAGCACAGAAAGGCAAAGGGTATTGTAAAAGCTGAAATAAAAGTCTTGCTTATGTGAAAGTGCTTTTTCTTTGGAGGAGGAGATTTTGTTTTTCAGATATCTGTCTTTTCCAGAGAGTTTCTGAGAAGCATAAAAATGAAACATAATTCATTGTGTGAACTCACAAAAGGTAGCTGAGCAGAAATGATGACTCTGTAGCTGCTGGTTCTCTGCCTGGTGCCTGGTGTTTCCTGTTTAAACACCAATTGCTCTGCCAGCACCTCAGAGCAATGATTAAAATCATTGGAAGACTTCATTTCCATGGTTAGTATTAAGCTTTGCATGCTTTTCATGTTGGGATAACTGGTTTTTTTTTGAAAAGAGAATAAGTATACTCAATTTGCTTTGGGAAATGGTGAAGCGGGGCCTTAAGTGTTACAACTTTAATAGAAGGAAATACTCCTACTTCCCCTTTTATGAGATGAAAGAAAATGTATAAATCTCCTTGGCTGTTGCCTGGAGTTTAACCTGCCATCTGCAGGAGCTTTTCCAGTCACGGTAATAGACTTTGCATGAGCAAAGGTGCAGACCAGAGTAGTCCTGAATAAGCAGGCCTGTCCACCCTGTGCCAGCAACAATAGATCGAGTCGCTGCCCATGGAGTGCTTTGTTAGTCTAGACAGCATAGAAGTTTCCTGGGCACAGAGGCAGATGCTAATATATGAAATTTTAGTATGGGCTGTGGGACTATCCAGTTCCCATCCCTGACTCCCCAAAAAGCATCCTGTTGTCCCCTAACCTCCAGGTCTCTCCACAAATTATGCCTGCAGTCCATTCTGTCCCTCAGTCTCCCACTGCCAAGTGCCCCAGACAGGGTGCCATTCTTCATACTTCACTGTGCTTTCAAATCTCCTGGGCAACTTGCTAAAATTCAGATTCCAATTGAGCAGGTCTAGGACAGGGCCTGAAACTGATCTCTAACAAGGTCTCAGGTGGCATTGATGCCGTTGGTTCATGGAACACACCCCAAGTGGCAAGCGTCTAGATGAGCTGACCTTTGTTGTCTACTACCTCCCTTTGCCAGCACTAAACAATTACCCTAAATTTAGATCATTTGTTTTCCTTATTCACATCCTAGTGACACAAGAGTACATGCTCTGGGATCAAGAGACCTGGGTTAGTCCTGGATCTTGGTTCTTATTATCTGAAAATGGGCATTAATAACCTATGCACATAGAATAAAAGGGATAAAAAATGAGACAGTGTTTGTGAGAATAAACTGTCAAGTGCCTTGTAAATATTTGTTGATCTGTAATATCTCCCAGATGTACTGAGAGGGGGAACTTCTAACGTCATGCTCTCAGTTGCCTATTCCATACAGAGGAGAAATTGTTATTATTGGTTCTGTTGTTCATTCATTGGGCTGTTTTTTATCAATGGGTGGGGTTATTGGTCCCAAAGGCAGCTGTCCAGACTCGTTTCTTGTCTCAGACCTAGGCAGGGCCTGTGTCATGGGGGAAGTTCAGCTCTGCTCATTCCATTTATTTTCTATCTTCTCCTTGCATGGAGCTCTGAGTCACTTTCTCTACAGAACTGGCTTGCTGTCAAGCTTGCTCCCTGACTTCCTTCTCCTGGTATGCTTTTCCCAAAATCTAAATTTTAGAGGGAGTTGGGTGGGTAGAAGCAGGAGATTCCCATTTTTCAGGAGTCTTGGGTTTGAACTCTTCTGCAGTTATGAATAAAGTAGAACTTAATTTCTGGGTTCCCAGCCATAACGGTAACAAGGTTTAAACCCTGGACTCATTTATTTGTTGTGTGGCATTGCAAGGATATAACATAGATATTTGATGTATACTAGCACTGATTAGAAAAGTGTGACAACAGTCACTTTACTTAGAAATTAATGATGTATCTAAATGTCTCCTGGTACCTGCACCCCTATGCTGGACATTGTGGTTGATGCCTCAATTTCATCATAGCACTCATCCATGTAGAAGAGCAATGAGGTTTGAATTGATCTCTGTTTCAGAGTAGAACCTGATCTGTTTAAATTAGTCATGATAACCCCACTCCTCTGGCTAGTTATTGACTCAGGAACCCAACCCCCAGTTCAGTAATGGAGAGGGGTGGGCACATGGCTGATTAGGCCCAGTCAGACTGAAGAGAAGGACCCTTGGCACTCTCTGTCTCTCTCTAAACTTGGACAGAAAATAATACAATCTTATTTTCTCAAGGAAGCCACCCTGCAACCTTGAAAAAAGCCAGGATGAAAGGACACCATGGAGAGCAGTGAGAGATAAAAGGATCCGAGTCCTTGCTGCTGTCATTGAACTGCTGGGTCAGCCAACTCTGAAGGCACTTGGAGCTGGGATTTCTATTACCTGTAGCTGAAAGCATCCTAAAGAATAGATTTCCCACATCCACAAAATTCCAGTCTTTCCATTATGGGAGTCTGTTCATTCATTTATTTAACACAGATTTTTGGAGCATCCACTGTCTACCTAGCTCAGTTATAAGTATTAAGGACACAACACCAAATTATACACAATTCCTAGCTCAATGAATTTCTGAGCTCATATTCTAGTAGAATAGACCAAAGTGTAAATAGATAATTACAAACCACTTCAATGGATGACAGTAGATGATACAAGAAGAGAATGTCGTCTGTGGTGGAACTATTGTGACTGAGCAGATTGGCCTTAAATTGAAGGATGCTGGGTATGTAGAGCTTCAAAACTATTACACAAGGAGTAATTGATTCTCTTCACAATGGTGCCTAGGAAAGCTTAACCCACCATAGCACCAATCAATCCCATTTGCTTCCAGTTATTGCAATGAGGGGAGAAGGCAGAGGCCTGTGCAAAATTCATTGCAACATCAATATATGTAGACAGTTCCTCAGCCTCTGCTCTGTTCCATCACTGTCTCCTGAATCCCATTTTGATCATAAATTCAGCAATAGAATAAGAGTACTACCCTTTCTCATTGTCACATGAATATATTGATTATCATTTCACATTGAAGTTCTTTAATTCCTGATAAGAAAACATCTTATCTAAGAAATATATATATATACATACATATACGTGTTAAAAAGGAACCATTGCAGATAAAAGAAATATGCTTTGAACTTTTAAGAAGTTTCATAAACACAAAGAATGTTTCTTTTCACTAGCCCTTATTACTAATTTTTTATTATACCCCATGTTAGAGATACTCAAAATCATAACCACTGAAAAGACAGACTCAGGCACATGAATATATAAACAGTTATCACAATGCAACTATTAAATATTCACATAGAACACTTAAAACAACATTTTATGCATTGTAGTGCGGAGAGACTTATAATCAAGTTATTTCTCCAAGTCACGAAAACATAGAAAGTAATCTCTGGAACCAGTGAGGTGAATCCTTCATGAATCCAGAGGATGTCATTGACTTTGTTAGTTGTTATCAATATGTGAGACCCTGAGCCAACACAAGTTTATTAACATATTGCTTCTCACCTTACTCTCCATAACTCCCCTCAGCTTTTGGGCAAGAAGTGAGGATAACAAAGCTTCCTGCAACAAATATTTTTGGTTCTGAAAAGACTTATTCCAGAACTGCTGTTTTTACTAATTTGAATTTTGTGAATTTTATGTGTTTCAAAATACGTTTATATTGCATCTTTTCTTATACTCAGGAATCATTAAATATGAAAAAAAAAATAAAAACACACTTTATTTCAGTTATACTGTATTTTTCAGCCTAAAACATTGGACTTGTGTAGACACAGCTGGAATTAGTCAACATTATTCTTTGCCTCAAGTAAACCAGAATATATATAAGAACACAATGACAAAAAATATCTTTGATTCACAGCTGGATTCACATCATTGTTGATTAGATTCTGACAGTCTAAGATGACTGTAAAAGAAGAAAAATCGGTAATACTAAATGGTTAGTTTTAATGTGACCACAAAGCTCTATCTCCCCTATAATCTCTATTAACACATTCACATTTTATGTAATGTTCTCATAACAAAATATAGCATCAGAAATACTTAGTATCAGGATGAAGCAGTTTTGTTTTTTAGATTTGAGGTTTTTGTCTTCAGGTCATGATTAACGCATTAATCCTATTTATTTTTTTTAGTTCACTGCTCATTAGGCCAGAAGATTCTGAAAAGTAATGCCTTTTCTCCTCATACATGCATGAGTCGTGAAAAAAAAAAAAAGAAAACAGGTGAAAAGAAAGGAAGAGAGTCTTTCTTCTGACCATTGAATTCATTTTCTTCTCTATCTTGAGCCTCTGAAAGCACTGTGAGCTACATGTGGAGAGTCTCTGTCCCATTCAGATGTTAGGTTGGGACATGCAGGGTATGGTGACAGGAGGCTGGTGTGACCACATGGAATGTGGTGGTAGTGAGTGTGAACTGCCTGGTGTCCTTGGCTAACTAACATAGAGTCTCTGTGTCTTGGTACAGATTCTTTGCTTTTAACTTTAAGGACACCTTGAGGTTGTAAGACAAGACAGACATAAAAGGGGAAATAAACAGAGAGAGGAGGCTTTCCTTGCTTTCCACCATCAGCTACATAAAGAAAGAGGAAGGTGAGAGTTGGAGGAGACATCAAGAAAGCTGAGAAATGAGTCTCTGTGTCCTACCAGGAGGAAGTCTGAGAGGGTAGGAAAAGTTCCCAGGAGATATGCCCGTGTGAAGTTTGAGGATCTGAGAGAAGCCCCCTCCCCAACATGTCTATCAAGAAGTCCAAGAGTCCTTTGGCTGAAGGCTGGTGAAAGACAAGGTGAGATTCTAGCATCTTCCAAATAAGGGGATGGGAGGGTAGCACATCTCAAATTTCTCAAGGCCCCCAAGTGGGAGGAAAACATTGCCTGAGTGTGAGAGTAAGAAAAAAACAGTAACAATGGACCACTGGACCTGCAGGGATCTGAGAGTGGGAACAAGGATGTGGGGCAAGTGGCTGCCATCTGAACAGATCCCCAGCACCAGAGAGACAAGGGGAAGCATTGGCTCACATGACTGTGGAGGCCAAGAAGTCCCACAGTTTGCTATTTGCAGGCTGGAGACCCAGGAAGACTGGTGGTGTAGTCTGAAGATCTGAGAGCTGAAGGAAGAGAGAATGAGAGAGCAAATCCTCCCTTTCTGCACCTTTTTGTTCTATCCAGATCCCCAGTGGGTTGAATGATACCCACCCACACTGGGGAAGGCAATGCACTTTACTCAGCCTACCCACTTAACTGCTAATCTCTTCCAGAAACACCCCAAAGACATACCCAGAAATAATATTTAACCAGCTATCTGGGAATCCTGTGATCTAGTGAAGCTGACACATAAAATTAACTATCACACTGTTTAGGACAGAGCATCTCAATCTTGAGAACTTCTAAACTTCCCAGAGCCTGCGCCATGCCCCAGTCCAATTAATCAGAATCTCTGACGATGCTCTCCAGATATTACTATGTTTTAAAGCTACCCATGTAAGTTCAGTGTGGCACAAGGCTTGACTCATTTGATTGACTGATTCAGTCTGTTCTGTACATACATGTCACTGACTCCAAGTACAGTCCACAGACCAGGAGCATCAACATCACCAGGGCATGTGTTAGAAATGGAGAACCTCATGCCCCATCCAGAACTTCTGATTCAGAATCTACAATTTAAAAAGATCCCAGGGAGCTTGTATGCACATTAAAGTTTGAGAAGGCTGCTGTTCACAGGCAGAGGTGAGAACCAGATGAGACAATGTAGAAAAAAGGCCCACTTGGGGATTAGATCAGTGATTTTCAGCCTTATGAAATGTTTAAAAAACACAGATGCCTGGGCTCTACCCAAGCCCTTTGATATCAGAATATCTAGATGGAATAAGGGTAGGAGTCTGGGCTTTGGCACATTCAAAAGTGCTGTGGTTGATGCTAATGGGCAGCCAGAGCTAAGAGCTGTGGGCTTAGATCAAGAAGCTGACAGCTCCTTCTTTATAGACATCTCTAGGGAAGAAGGGTCAGGGTACAAGGGAGAGGGACATTTCAAAGTGAAAGTAACTAAGTTACAAGTCTGAAATGACTGAGGAGTTATAGAGAATGACTAAGTTTGCCCTAGCTAGTGTGGCTCAGTGGATTGAGCACCAGCCTGCGAACCAAAGAGTCGCTGGTTCAATACCCAATCAGGACACATGCCTAGGTTGCAAGCCAGGTCCCCAGTTGGGGCACACGAGAGGTAACCCTCTCTTTCTCCTTTCCTTTCCCTCTCTCTCTAAAAATAAATAAATAAAATCTCTCTAAAAAAAAAAGAAAATTACTAAATTCATGTGGAAGCGACTGGGTTAAACGGTCACATCAGACAGCCTAGAGCTTAAAGACAGACCATAGCATTGAGTTTTACAAAGATGAAGATATATTTTTTCCAAGCCTGATTCTGTGAATGTGAAATTAATCCTCATACAAAATGCTGTTACAGTGCCTAGCATGCAGTAGTTACTCAATGAGTGGTTATTATTTTTAAGCAGCTAATATACAAAGTGTAGGCACAAGTAGGTTTACAGTTGTTCATATGAAAAAAGACATGAAGGTTCTGATTATTACAATAGTTTTATTAACTCAAAGGAATGTCACAATGGCACAGTGGACTTAGATATAATCTCACACATGCTCAAATTGCCGGCCTTCATTGTTTACACATTCTGTAGTCCACTTGCTATGCTCAAGCACACTTTGACACAAAGTTCTTTACTGTCATCAATTTCTCAACATGCTTCTCGTATACAGCAAATTATATCACCCACAATACATGGTTTTTATGAGAAGACTTTATCTTTGATAACTCCCCAGAGAAGTCTGTTGGGGTGAGGTCCGGTGATCATGGAGGCCACTTCACTGGTCCTCATTGACCTATCTACCTGTTGGATCATTGTTCATCAAGAACACACACTGTTATGGCATAGTGTGGAGGAGCTCTGTATTGTTGAAAGAAGTCATCATTATGCTGTCTCTGTAATTGCAGTAGATCAGTGTCCCTCAGCATGTTAAAGTACAGGTTTTGTGTAACCATTATGTGGAAAAAAAATAGGTTCAAGTACATCTTTACATGAAAGACCCACCTAAACTGCAATCCTTGCTGCTTCTACTGTCCCTGTATCATTACATGGGGATTTTCTCTTGAATAGCAGACACAGTTGTGCTGATTTACAGCACCTGAAAGTTTAAAATGAACTTCAGTGGATTGTGTAATTTTATCATTGATGCCATTGCCTTGTCTTTCTTCACTTAGAAACACTTTACAGAGTTGTAAACGGCAATCTGGATAATCCATTTATAACCCATTAAGCAATCTTAGCTGACGGATACATTTTCAAACATTGCATTAGATGACTCAAAGATCTACAGGAAATGCCTAACTCAATAGAAACTCCTTGTTTTGATTTTTTGGGCTCTTTGTATATGCCTGACTCACTAACATTTCATTTTCCTTGGTGGTAAGACTGACTGGCTGACCACTTTAGGAGTACTACAGATGAACCCACTTTCATCAAATTTATTGTATAGTTTGTAAATTTTTTATGTACTTGGTGAAGGTGTGCCAAATACTTCAGCCCATTTCTTTTTTTTTATTTTTATTTTTGGTTTTTCAATTACAGTTGTCCCAATTTTCTCCCAATTTCTCTCCCCCACCCAACCCACCCCCTCTCCCGCAATCATATCCCTCCCCGTTGTCCATGTCCATGAGTCATTTATATGTTCTTTGACTAAACCCTTCCCTTACTTATCCCCCTTCTCTCCCTCCCCCCTCCCCCCTATTGACTGCTATTCTGCTCTTTGTTCTATTTAGTTCTTTTGTTTGTGTTGTTCTTTAGTTTCCTGTATTAGGTGATATCATATGGTATTTTTCTTTCTTTGCCTGGCTTATTTCACTAAGCAAAATTCTCTCTAGTTCCATCCATGTTGTTGCAAATGGCAGGAGTTCCTTCTTTCTTTCTGCTACATAGTATTCCATTGTGTAAATGTACCACAGTTTTTTGATCCACTCATCTACAGATGGGCACTTAGGTTGTTTCCAGCACTTAGCTATTGTAAACAGTGCTGCAATGAACATAGGAGTGCATAAGTTCTTTTGAACTGGTGTTTCAAGATTCTTCGGGTATAATCCTAGTAGTGGAGTCGCTGGTTCAAAAGGCAGTTCCATTTTTAATCTTTTGAGGTAATTCCATACTGTTTTCAATAGTGGCTGCACCAGTCTGCATTCCCACCAACAGTGCAGTAGGGTTCCCGTTTCTCCACATCCTCGCCAGCACTTGTTGTTTGTTGATTTGTTGATGATGGCCATTCTGACTGGTGTAAAATGGTATCTCATTGTGGTTTTTATTTGCATCTCTCTGATGGCTAATGATGTTGAGCATTTTTTCATGTGTCTATGGACCTTCTGTATGCTCTCTTCGGAGAAGTGTTTGTTCAGGTCCTTTGCCCATTTTTTAATTGGGTTGTTTGTTTTCTTGATGTTGAGTCATATCAGCTCTTTATATATTTTGGAAATCAGTCCCCTGTCTGTGATGTCATTGGCAAATATGTTTTCCCATATGGTTGGTTTCCTTTTCATCTTGCTGATGTTTTCTTTTGCTGAGCAGAAACTCTTTAGTTTGATGTAGTCCCATTTGTTTATTTTTTCCTTTATTTCTCTTGCTTTAGGAGATGTATCCGTGAAGAAATTGTTATGTGAGATATCTGATATTTTCTTGCCTATGTTTTCCTCTAGGACTTTTATGGTATCACGGCTTACATTTAAGTCTTTGATCCATCTTGAGTTTATTCTCGTGTGTGGTGTAAGTTGGTGGTCTGGTTTCATTTTTTTGCAGGTCCCTATCCAGTTCTCCCAGCACCATTTGTTAAAGAGGCTCTTCTCACTCCATTTTATGTTCCTACCTCCTTTGTCAAATATTAGTTGACCATAGAGGCCTGGGTTTATTTCTGGACTCTCTATTCTGTTCCACTGATCTATATGTCTGTTCTTATGCCAGTACCAGACTGTTTTGATTACAGTGGCTTTGTAGTATTGTTTGACGACTGGTGTTGTGATTCCTCCTGCTGTGTTCTTCTGTCTCAAGATTGCTTTTGCTATTTGGGGTCTCTTTTGGTTCCATATGAATTTTTGGAGTATTTGTTCTAGGTCTGTGAAATATGTCATTGATATTTTAATAAGGATTGCATTGAATCTGTAAATTGCTTTGGGTAGTATGGTCATTTTGATGATGTTGATTCTTCCCATGCAAGAACATGGTATTTGCTTCCATTTATTTGTATCTTCCTTAATTTCTTTCTTCAATGTTATGTAATTTTCAGAGTACAGGTCTTTTATCTCTTTGGTTAAGTTTATTCCTAGGTACTTTATTTTTCTTGTTGCTATAGTAAATGGTATTTTCTTTTTTGTTTCTGTCTCTGATATTTTATTGTTGGTGTACAGAAATGCCTTAGATTTCTGTATATTTATTTTGTACCCTGCGATTTTGCCAAATTCACTTATTATATCGAGTAGTCTTTTAGTGGAGTTTATAGGATTTTCTAGGTATACTATCATGTCATCTGCATATAATGAAAGTTTTACTTCCTCTTTCCCAATTTGGATGCCTTTTATTTCTTTTTCTTGTCTGATTGCTGTGACTAGGACTTCCAACACTATGTTGAATAGGAGTGGAGAGAGTGGACAACCTTGTCTAGTTCCTGAATTCAGGGGGAATGCTTTCAGTTTTTGTCCATTGAATATGATGCTGGCCTCAGGCTTCTCATATATAGCCTTAATTATGTTAAGGCATGCTCCCTCTATTCCCGTTTTGCTGAGTGTTTTCATCATAAATGGGTGTTGTACTTTATCAAATGCTTTTTCTGCATCTATAGATATGATCATGTGATTTCTGTCTTTCATTTTGTTTAGGCGATGTATTATATTTATTGATTTGCGAATATTAAACCATCCTTGCATCCCTGGAATGAAGCCCACTTGATCGTGATGTATGATCTTTTTGATGTATTGCTGGATCCTGTTTGCCAATATTTTATTGAGGATTTTAGCACCTATGTTCATCAGTGATATTGGCCTGTAATTTTCTTTCTTTGTTGTGTCTTGACCTGGTTTGGGGATTAGAATAATACTGGCTTCATAGAAAGAGTTTGGGATTTTCCCCTCTTCTTGGATTTTTTGGAACAGTTTGAGGAGGATAGGAGTTAGTTCTTCCCTGAATGTTTTGTAGAATTCGCCTGTGAAGGCATCCGGTCCAGGGCTTTTGTGTGCAGGGAGATTTTGGATTACTGTTTCAGTTTCCTTCTTTGTTATTGGTCTGTTGAGACTTTCTACTTCTTCTTGATTCAGTTTTGGAAGGTTGTATGTTTCTAGAAATTTGTCCATTTGTTCTAGATTGTCAAATTTCTTGCCATACAGTTGTCTGTAGTAATTTCTAACTATCATTTGTATTTCTGTGGTATCAGTCATGATTTTTCCTCTTTCATTTCTGATTTTGTTTATTTGGGTCTTCTCTCTTTTTTTCTTGATTAGACTGGCTAGAGGCTTGTCGATTTTGTTGATTTTTTCAAAGAACCAGCTCCCACTTTTGTTGATCTTTTGGATTGTTTGTTTAGTCTCTATGTCATTTAGTTCTGCCCTGATCTTGATGATTTCGTTCCTTCTTCTTGCCCTAGGCTTTGTTTGTTGTTGTTGTTCTAGTTCTTGTATCTTTATGGTTAGGTTTTTTATTTGAGATTCTTCTAGTCTTTTCAGATATGCCTGTATTGCTATGAACTTCCCTCTCAGGACTGCTTTTGCTGTGTCCCACAGGTTTTGGGTTGTTGTGTGCTCATAATCATTAGTTTCTAGACATTTCTTGATTTCTTTTTTGATGTCATTGTTAATCCATTCATTATTTAATAGCATGTTATTCAATCTCCATGAGTTTGGGTGTCTTTGATTTTTTTTCTCTGAGGTTGATTTCTAGTTTCAAGGCATTGTGATCTGAAAAGATGCTTGATATGATTTCAATTTTCTTGAATTTGTTGAGGCTTGTTTTGTGTCCTATCATGTGATCTATCTTTGAAAATGTCCCATGTGCATTTTAAAAGATGGTATATTTTGCTTCTTTGGGGTGGAAAGTTCTATATATATCAGTTTGGTCCATGTGGTTTAGTGTGTTGTTCAATGCCTGTATATCCTTGGTGTTTCTTTGCTTTGATGATCTGTCTATTGTTGATAATGGAGTGTTGAAGTCCCCTACTAGGAGTGTGTTGTTGTTGATATCCTTTTTGTGGTCTTCTAGTATTTGCTTTATGTATTTGGGTGCTCCTATGTTGGGTGCATATATGTTTATCAATGTCATATCTTCTTGATGGATTGTTCCTTTAAGTATTATGAAATGTCCTTCTTTGTCTCTTTTAATTGCCCTTGCTTTGAAATCCGTTTTGTCTGATATGAGGACTGCTACCACGGCTTTTTTTTCCAGACCATTTGCTTGGAATATTTTTTTATATCCCTTTACTTTCAGTCTGTGTAAATCTTTTGTTTTGAGGTGTGTTTCTTGTAGACAGCAAATATGTGGGTCCTGTTTTCTTATCCATTTCGTTACCCTATGTCTTTTAATTGGAGCATTTAATCCATTTACATTTAAGGTTATTATTGACGTGTATTTATTCATTGCCCTTCATACTTCTGTTCCTCTCCTCTCTTGTTCTTTTCTTCTTTTTTCTTAGAACACACCCTTTAGCATCTCTTGCAATGCTGGTTTGGTGGAGATGTATTCTTTCAGTCTTCCTTTGTCTGAGAAACTCCTTATTTCACCTTCTATTTTGAATGAGAGCCTTGCCGGGTAGAGTATGCTTGGTTGTAGGCCTTTGTTTTTCATTGCTTGAAATATTTTTGACCATTCCCTTCTGGCTTGTAATGTTTCTGTTGAGAATACTTCAGCCCATTTCTGTCGAAACTTTTTGGCATGCTCTGTCTTCCAGTATTGTTTAAGTATCCACTTTCTTTGGTCATTGGTTAAATTACCAGCGATTATCACCTAAAAGATAAACCATAAATAAGGATGTGAAATAATAATGAGACAAATAATACAAATAAATAATGCGATAGTTAATAAATAATTATATACAATAAACAGTGTTGTACATACTCACAACTGTAAACCTACTTTTGCCCACCCTTGTAAGACCACTACTCCTCCTTTGGTTTCTGAATTTGAAGATGAAACTCTTGCAACAATTTTGGAAACTATCTTTGAATATATTCTATTTCTTATTATCTATATTCTAGTAGTAAGCTGCAATTATATGTATGTCAGATCTTCTCATTCTATTCTTTGTGGCTCTTATTAATCTTGTATGTTCCATTATTTATCTCTCCATACTGCATTTTGAGTAATTTCTTCAAATATATTTTCAAGTTCATAAATTCTTCTTAAATCGAGCTTATTCTGCTGTTAGTAAGATCTTTTAACTTTAATTTTAATTATTATATTTGTGTTAATAAGATAAATATTTCTTTTCTTTTCCTATCTCCACTATTACTTTTTAATCCTCACCCATGGATATTCTTACTGACTTTAGAGAGAGAGGACGGGAGAGGAAGAAACATTGACATGAGAGAGAAACATCGATCAACTGCTTCACATATACACCCCAACCAAGCATCGAACCTGCAACCTAGGTATGTGCCCTAACTGGGAATCTAACCCCCAGCCATTTGGTGTGTGGGATAATGTTCCAACTAACTGAGCCACCAGGCAGGTCTTATCTCCATTATTTTTATTGTCTTCTGTTTATATTTGGAATCTCTTTTTTGTATCTTTGAAAAATTAAATCATACTTAATTTTTAGTTTTTGTCCAATATCAAATTATTGTAAGTTTGACTTTGCTTTGTGTTTTTTTATTCTGCCTCTTGCATATTGCATGTAGTGGTTTCTTTATTTAGGGGGTGTGTGTGTATTTGTGCATGTAAGTTATGTAAGTTCATTCTTTATTTGTAGAAATTCTTTGAGCATTTACAGATAATCCCTTTTGGCAAGTGTTTGTGTTGGCTTCTAGGCTACAGTGAATATTACCAACCCATGACACTTATAACTTACAAGCTTAAAGTTTGTAGTCGGCAGCCGACTACAACATAAATAGGACAACATAAATAGGGTGAATTTGAGCAGCAAAGATGCAAATGAGTCAGCTTTTAGCTGTAAATGTTTAGAGTTGAATCTTTCTCCCTTCCATCCAGAGTCAAGCTGAAAGTGGTATTTTGCCCCACTGTCCATATGTTAGGCGACTTTATTTCTGGTAGGCCTTCACAATGAGAGGGCTCCTTTGACATCCCAGCTTTATACAAGGTCTCTTATTATCTTTTTGTTTCTGCACCCCAAACAGCTATTATACAGAAGCTTCAAGTCTCCAGATTGGCCCCTGCTTCAGGGTACAATACAAGCCAGGTAAAATACTTGTTTACATCTCTGTATTCCTGCTTCCAGTTTATCCTTGGCTTCTTTGTGGATGCCTTTCTTTATTGCCAGCTTATTCATACATTTCAATGATTTTTTAAAGACCATATCCAGTATTTTTAGTTGTTTCAGAGGGAAGGCTGTCTGAAGTAACTTATTCAAAATATTGCCAGAAATGGAAGACCTCTTAGTAATTTCTGTCCTAGCAAAAAAGATTTTGACAAACTTTCAAAAGGCTCAGGAATGAAAGCTGGAAAATGAAGATACTTTTTAGAGAGTGAACCTTGTTCAAAGAACCAGCATTTAAACTTATATTCCTTGTTTTACAGGAATGAAATAGACAAAACAAATTTTGTGATATTCTTTGCTTTTTGAAGAGTATTGGTAATTTAAATTTCTGCAAAAGCAGCAAAAATCTCCTTGAGCCAGGCGACCAAATGAAAATGGAAGCAATAATCTTATCTTGATGCTGATTCAGATGTTGACAGAAAGCTGAGTGTGAAATTCTATTGCTTATCACAAAGACGAAAAATCACTTAACTTTGCTGAGGCCTCTAATAAAAATTTGAAAAACATTCCGGTAAAGGAGGGTAATATCACTCACCAAAAATAATTGCTTCAATAAGGATCATCCTGCCCAAATGGACGTGACTCAGTTGGCTGAGCATTGTCCTGGAAAGCAAAAGGTCAGTGGTTCAATTCCTGGTCAGGGCACATACCGGGGTTTTGGGCCAGGTCTGCGGTAGGGACACATGTGAGAGGCAACTGATTGATGTTTCTCTAGCACATCAGTGTTTCCCTCCCTCTCTTTCTCCTCCCTTTCCTTCTCTCTAAAAGTAAATAAATAATTAAAATTTAAAAACAGAGATCATCTTATTAAGTTACTGTTATGCCTATGTATTGTTTTTAAGTCCCTCAGTTTCTTGGGCTTGGATGTGACAGGTTAGTCATACCATCGCCATTCCTCATGTGGCCATAGAGAGGTGTATCAAAATGTATGATGTGGTTCATGTTTATGCAGCCAGAGATTTAGAACTGCAGGTTCTTTTATTCTTTTTTAATTTTATATATTTATTTTAAAGTATATTTTATCGATTATATTGTTACATTTCCTTTCCCTTTGCTCCCCTCTGCTCAGTACCCCACTCCCTTCGAGCAATCTCACCCCCCTTAGTTTATGTCCATGGATCATCCACATAAGTTCTTTGACTTCACCCTTTCCTATATTATTCTTAACATCCCTCTGTCTATTTTGTAACAACCAATTATGCTTCTTAATTCCTGCACCATTTCCCCATTTTTTCCCCTTCTCCCTCCCAGCTGATAACCCTCTAAATGATACCCACACCTATGATTCTGTTTCAATTCTGGTTTGCTTAGTTGGATTTTGTTTTTATTTTTTAGATTCAGTTGTTGATAGTTGTGAGTTTGTTGTCATTTTAATGTTAATAGTATTTATCTTCTTTTTCTTAAATAAGTCCCTTTAACATTTCATGTATTATAATAATGGCTTGGTGATGATGAACTACTTTAGCTTTACCTTGTCTGGGAAGCACTTGATCTGCCCTTCCATTCTAAATGATAACTTTCCTGGACAGAGTCATCTTGGTTGTAGGTCCTCGCTTTTCATCACATTGAATACTGCCTGCCAGTCCCTTCTTGCCTGCAAAGTTTTCGTTGAGAAATCAGCTGGTAGTTTTATAGACACCCCTTTGTAGGTCACTCTCTGCTTTTCCCTTGCTGCTTTTAAGATTCTCTCTTTATCTTTCACTTTTAGTATTTTAATTATGATATGTCTTGGTGTGGTCCTCTTTGGGTCTAGCTTGTTTGGGACTCTCTGTCCTTCCTGGACTTGTATGTCTATTTCCTTCACCAAATTTGGGAACTTTTCCTTCATTATTTTTTCACATAAGCCTTCAATTTCTTGCTCTTCTTATTCTCCTTCTGGCACCCCTATGATTAGAAAGTTGGCACATTTAAAGTTGTCCCACAGGTTCCTATGCCTCTCCTCAGTTTTTTTCAATTCTTATTTCCTCATTCTGTACTGGTTGACTGTTTATTTCTTCCTTATGTTCCAAATCATTGATTTGAACCCCAGTGTCTTTCCCTTCACCATTGGTTTTGTGTGGATTTTCCTTCATTTCATTTAGTATAGCCTTCACTTCTTCCCTTATGCGTTTGCCATACTCAAGCATATCTGTCAAGTCTGTGAGCATCTTTATCACCGGTGTTTTTAGAACTCTGCATCTGTTAGGTCGGCTATCTCCTTGTTTGTTAAGTTGACTATCTCCTCGTTGCTTAGTTCTCTCACTGGAATCTTAATTTGTTCCCTCTTTTGGGCCATGCTTCTCTGTCTCCTCATCTTGACAGGCTCCTGTGTTTATTTACCTCTGTGTCATAGGCAGAGCTGTTGCTCCTGTTACATTGTAAAGGGCGGAGCCTTAGGTATTCATTAGTACGAGTGACCCATTTCACTATGTTGTGGCACTGTATGTTGGGGAGGGGTCTGAGAGGGAACAATGCTGCTTACTCAGCACCCTCTCCTTTTCCAGGCACTCCTTCCACTTCCTGTATGGGACTGACGCCTCTCTAGCTGTTGCCCTGGCTGCCATTCCCAGAGTGGGTGGGTCTGCATATGTTCTAGGACCATGAGGGCCCTTTAAGCAAGTGGACTCTGCTGAGAGATTGGCAGTTTCTTTTTTTACCCCAACCCCACTGGTTTTCACAGTCAGAAGCAATGAGGCTTTATTTTCCCCAGAGTTGCAACTGTGAGCTTCATGGTCTGCTATGGTGCTGGGAATGCTATCCAGGTGTGCCTCTCTACTTTTTAAAATGTGTGACTGCACTTTCTGCTAGCCTGCTGCTGCCACCACACTGCTTCTTCTCTTCCCTGGCTCTGCCCCTCTTACCTGTCTGGATGAGTATTTTTCTTTATAGCTTTGTTTGTTGGCATTCCATGCAGCTTGATTTTCTGGAACTTCTGGTTGTCTCTAGTTTTGAGGTAGTTGTATTCCTTCTCAGTTGTAGAGGGAGATGCAGCATGTATATCTAGGCTTCCATTTGGCTGGAAGCCCCCCCAGAAATTCATATTCTTCAAACAAGGTAAAACATGTTCTATACTTGTATCTGCTGGCATGCTGCATATAGTTGTCTGCATAAAATAAATGAGTCAGCCTACTTGAAAGCTTTCTGTTTTTGACTAATGCCACTATGGAGATTTTCAGTGATGGAAGTAGTGAGCCAGGTTTAATTTTATCCAAAGTTTTAAAAATTATTCATTATATTTAAATAATAAGGATAACAGATACTCTAAACTTTACTCTAAACTTCATTTGAAAAAACTGGACTGGCCCTTTTAAAGCTGGTAAAAGGCAGTCACAAAGAAGGCAGAGCACAACAGGTTAAAAATAACAAGTCTTTCCCACAGTGTTTGTCTAAGCCTGGATGGCGGCCCAGGTTCCCATTGACTTCATTCTCCTCACCTGCTGTTGGTATCCATGATGGTGCGCTCCAAGCTCATGCATCCCCCCACCTGGTGCCTCTGACAGTGGCTCTGCCCTGGGGTTGCATATAAAGAACTCCTGCCCCCACCCTCCATGTTTAATGGCTGCACTGCCTTCTTCAGAGAAAAAGGTTGACATGGACTCTGCCAATAAAGAAATGATCTAGATTAGCCATAAGATTACATAATTTCTTTTGCTCTAAATTCCTAAACATTCTTATCTGATTCTATGATAAGATTTGATGGCATAAACACATTCTTTGAGAAACTTTTGAGCCAGAAAAAATGAAGAACAACTTAAGTTTTGATTCTAAGGAACAGGCAAAATCCATTTTCCGAATAATTTTTCCCTTTCAGAAGGAATTAATCTCACTGAAGCCCTCTCTGCCCCTTTGCTCACATGTGCTCTTTATGTCTTTTTTTATTGCTATAAAATATATAAAATTTATGACTTTTAACCATTTTAACTGTACTATTCAATGACATTAAGCACATTGACATGATTGTGCAGGCATCACAGCTATCCATCTCCTTTCATCATCCCAGACTAAAACTCTGTACTTGCTCGACAGCACCTTCCCACTACTTCTTTCCCTAAGCCCAGAGGGAGTGCTAGTGAATGGTTCTAGACTTCTTAACTTTTGTTGGAAAAGATATAACTTTAAGCATCACCCCTATTCCTCAGGAACCCTCTCCTAGAATACGTTCCCCCTAATATCCACTTAGTGCATTTGTTTTATCTCCTTCAAATCTTTTTGAATTTTATCTTTTCATTGAAGCTCCCCATTTAATGCTGCCCTTCTTCTTCCTTATCCTGTTTATGCTGCTTAGCCTTTTCTTTCATCCATAGTGCTTACTTCCTTCTAACCTACTAAATATTCACTTAATATTCATTGTGTTAATTGTGAAGCTTCTCTACCACCCCTGAGAAACATAAACTCTGTGAGGGTGAGACGCTTTGTCTATTTTATTCACAGGCATATTTCAAATACCTAGAACAGTGAGTGCCTGGCACATAGTAGGTGCTCAATAAACATTTTGTTGAATAAATATAATCAATAAAACAGAGCAAATCATAATTGGTAATATGTATTGCAGTACTTCCTTATAAAATGCTGCACTAAGTATTTCTTAATACGTTATCTTGTTTGGTTCTTCCAATGACCCTGTGATGTTGGTACAATCATTTCGTAGCCATCACATTACATGTGGTAAAAATGAGGTTTAGAAAGGTCAAATAATTTGTGAAAATTCCTCAACTAGTAAACAGGGATTAAAGCTAGACAAGCTTACTCTGCCTCTGAGTTCTAAATCATTGGTCTATAAGGGCCAGTTACATAATGTACAGGGCTCGGTGTGAAAGGTAAATTTAAGGTCCCTTGTTCAAGAACCATTAGAATTTTAAGATGATGGCAGCAGAGCATTTAACTAATTGCAAGGCTCCATGTCACTGCAAAGGCCACATGTCCAGCCCTGGACTAATAAGTGTACATGCCTTGCCATGGCAACAAAGCAGCAGGCACTGCTTTTAGCCCTTTCATCCCCATTTCAGGATAGGTGACATTCATCCAGTTTTAAATTTAGAGCTAGAAGGAGCATGACAGGTGATTTCATTCCATTCATTTCACAGATGAGGAAACAGTCTCAGAGAGGTGCTATTTATAAAGGAACATACTTTAGAGCTACAGCATATCCCACATACAGCCCCTTGGTATTGAACGAGACCAGAGTGACTAAAAGTAGGCATTTTTTTACAATAATCAAAAGAGCTATTGGTAATATTTTAAATACTGATGTTTGTCAGGGATTTATTAAAAAAAACTAAAGAAGATTCAAGGGCATCCTCAGAATGATATCACTCATTTGTATTCACATATATTTTCTTAAGAAAAAGAGTGGAGGACCTCACACTTATAAATACATTTGTCTATTTACTTCTCCCTACCTGTGTCCCTTTCAGACTTCAGAGTCTAATTGAAATCATACATCCCCTTTTGGGCATTCATTTCTATTTAAACTAAATCAGCATGCATACTCTTTTTTTATGGGTTATACTGGTATTTTGTGGAAAGTTAAGGCACAAGTCAAACATGCATTTCCTTAGTTATCTGAGAAATGATGGCATTAGCCTTCATGTGACCCCAGGGAAATGCCACTGTACACATAGGACAGATGAGAGTGAAAGAAGCAAAAGATACCTTAGTATTATTATAAAATATTATTTTTACATTTTTATTATGTAAATTCATATAACAAAAATTGCCATTTTTAAGTATACAATTCAGTGCCATTAATTAGATTCACAATGTTGTGCAACCATCACTGCTATCTATTTCCAAAACTTTTTCATCACTGTATATAAAAACTCTGAAACTATCAAGCAATAATTACCATTTCCCATTTCCCCAGCTCCTGGTAACCTCTAATCTACTTTCTTTCTAAATAAATTTGCCTTTTGTAGATATTTCATACAATATTTGGTGGAGTCATACAATATTTGACCTTTCATGGGTGGCTACTTCACTTAGCATAATGTTTTCAAGATATTTCAATGTATTCAAATTTTATTCCTTTTTATGGAAGAATAATATTCCATTGTATGGATATATCACAGTTTATTCATTTATCTGTTGATGGATACTTGGGTTATTTTAACCTTTTGTCTGTTGTAAATAATGTTGCTATTAACATTGGTATACAAGTATCTATGTGGATCATATAGTAGTTGTGTGTTTAACCTTTTGAGAAACCAAGCTTTTCCCTAGCAACTGCATCACCTACATTCTCAATGGCAGTGCACTAAGGCTTCCATTTCTGCACATCCTCACTAGACTTGTTAGTTTCTATTTTTTTGGATAATGGCCATTCCAATGGGTATGAGTTGGTTTCTCATTGTGGTTTTGACTTATATTTCCTAGTGACAATGATGTTGAACATTTAGTTGGTATCTCACTGTAGTTTTGACTTATATTTCCCTAGTGACAGTGATGTTGAACATCTTTCCATGTGGAAAATATTTTTTACCTCACAGATTCCTATTGTAGAAAGTACCAAGTCTACAGTATACTTATCCTTCCTCAAACTCCCATAGTGTTAATGGCATAAGAAATGCAAATGTCTTACACATTCTATTTCATATAACACCTTGTATCATTGCCTGCATGTGATAAATGCACTCAAAATATTCCTGATTAATTAATTGCTTACTTAAATGTATTCCTTCTTTTTTAGAAAGAGAAATGAAAATTTATTCAGGATAATGATGTGTCCAGTTAAAAATACCCCTCACCCATCCTTAGGCTCTCTTGCAGTTAGGAGTGGACATGTAACCAATATTTGGTGGCATAATTGAAGTCTACAGGGAGGCTTTAGGAAAACCATTGTTTATATGATGAAAGGGCTGGTTTCAACTGGCATATGCCCTTTCTCTTTTTCTCTTTTCCCTTTTTCCTGCTTGAAATGTAGACACATTTCTGCATGTGGAGTACCCATCCTGCAACCTCTGGGCCAAAAGCACTGAGTAAGAACAGTGGAACAAGAAACTAGAAGGAGCCTGGGCCCCTGATGACTTCCTCAAGTTTCTGCCCTGCTCTACTGACATTCAGATTTTTTATTCAGCTAGTAAAGCCCAATTTGGTTAAGTTCTATAGCTGGCTTTTTTTTTCTTTAATATTTGTTACATATTTATATCTTAAAACACCACCCAAATTAGTGAAAACAAGGCATTCAATGGCACACCAGTGGCAGAAGCTGCTTATTAACTATTAATCATTATTATGAAGTCATATGTATATAAAAACACTAAAGAGAACAGACTTAACTAAAGTTAATAAAAAACAGATATAATCACAAATAATACCAGATTTTAAACAGGAATTTGTAAAGATTTTACTACATAAGGATTTCACTCAAAGGAGACAAAATACATAGTAATCTCAAACTTGGACCATACCAAGTTAATTTCCTCTTAGTTGAGGCCTATCCAACCTCAGTGACATTTCTGGATGAACCATAAAGTTACCACTGTACATTTTAATTTTAAAAGGATTGGTCCAGTTAAGTCTTCTCTATTTTTAATTCCTCTTCTTCATTTACTATATTGGCAGCAACATCATTATCTGGATTATCTAGAATGTCTTTGCTAAATCCATCTGACTCCTTGCTTTGATCCTCACCTGTATGAACATCTTCAATAGTCTGTGTCCTGAATGTGTTCATTAGCAAGTCATTTTCTAGGGACTGACTATTACTCAGTAGCTTGGCCTGCCTTCTTTCCAATGCCAGTTGTTTATTTCTCTCAATTCTTTGTTGTTGCTCTTTGGTTAGGCTTCTAGTTGACTCAGAAGCAATCTTCACATTGGTCAAAAAGGGATCTAATTCAGTAGCAGTTACATCACGGGCATTATTTTCCCCTACTTCATCATTATTGCTAATAAAATCTTCATTTAAAATAGGGAGATCAAATTGAATTCATTTTAAACAGGTCTGAACTTCCTTTTTATTTCCCAGGTATTCAGCTCTGTCAATAAAATCCTCAAATTGCAGTTTAGGGACTAGCCTGTGTTCCCAGTGCTCTATGTGTCTGATTAGCATCTTCAAGTCTTCAGCCTCATGACCTTTACTTTTGAATTTTGCCTTATCAAACACATGCTTTAATGCTGGAAGCCCTCTCTCTGAAATTAATCTCTGAGCATCCAGCTTGGGTATATTCCTTTTAACTGTTCTCTTTGGAGGTACAGGAATTGGTGGTCTTCTTTCTGACTCATCATCGGGTTCAGCTCCATCACTATCTTCTCTCTCTGGAGAAGCAGGAGATGGGAAAGGAGGAAGGGTTTCATCTTCTACATGCTCATAACCTGGTAGGTCAATCAAGCCATGCTTCTCTGGTTCCAGCATCTTTCCCTCTCAACTGTTGATTTTCTTCTATCATAAAATGACTTGCACTTTCAGAGAGTTTCCAACTGTGTCTAAATAGGTGTGAAATGTGCAGGGGATGGGCACCTCACCAGCAACTTCAACCAGAGCAGCTTGTAACAAAAATCTGTTTACATATTGATCTTCTAGGTAAGGTTTCCTCAAACAGAGAGCAGCAGCCCAGCGCTGTGTTTGTCAGGGAAAGCCTTTTTTTTTTTTTCCTTTTCTTTTTTTAATGTGACCCAAAGGGATCCTAACTGACACATTGTGGAATCCATAAAAAGCCCTGACAGATAGGAACCTAGAGCCAACTGAACCTAAGGGGGAGAAACGAGGCAGGGAAGAGAAACTGGATGTGTCACAGACCAATGGCATGGCAAAACATCTCCATAGGTGAAATGCAAGGCAGAGGCTACCTCTCATGTCTTGTCTCATTTACCACCCACCTGTGGTCCTATAGCCTCCCCCTGTACCAAAAGGCACCTCCAAGCCTCTTCTCACTCTCCTTAGGGGCGTGGAGCATCTTGCTGGGATAATTAGGCTTTCTTGGAGAATAGTTTAAAACATCATGTATTTGAAGCTAGTTGACAAAGAAACACAATCTCTGCATTATTAGCCCAAGTGCCTGTTCATGCAGAGAGAGCTTTACTAGAGTGAGAAATAACCTTGACTCTCCTTGAAGGGTAAAAGAGAAATTAGAAATTAAAATTAAAAAATATATTTTTTGAACAATGACATTTTCAAAATGTCCAACTGCTTTAAATCTCTTCACTTATTGTAGAATAAAATAAATAGGAAACAACAGGACTTCACTTTGATGAAAAATCTATTCTTATAAATACTTGGACTCTTACAGCAAGCTTCAGCTGCTTTGCTCATTAATTCTGTGTTGTGAATGAGTGTTGCCACATATATGCTTTATTTTCAGGTCATTTAGATGATTGATTCTCTAGTGTGGAACTCAGTTCTCTAAGGACTGGTTAGCAAAACATTTCCCAGCTCACACACTGCCATTTGAAAATGATTATGCTCAGTGTCTTCAGCTTAAAATTTTCCTCCTTGGTTTCCATATGTAGCAGTTTGCATACCTCTCTTTTATTTTATTAAAGACACCTTCCCCCCCAGACCCACCAGTCTTTCTTATAATAAACAACCTGCATAGACAAGACAGCTACCTGGAGGGAGGAGGAAGAACTGCTGGCACCCACCGCAGGATCAGTACAAAGCTAGCTAGTCCTCAGGAGGATAGCACTCCCAGGCCGTCCTTGTTAACACTTAACTGCAACTGACTTTGCCACTACCCAGACAAGAGAGAGGGAATCTGAAAAACATCATTGTAGTCAGACTGTGACTCATATTAAATCAATTTCAAAAGAACCAGGTGATGATATGCTATAGGGGAAAAACTGTGGTTTAAGAGCTAACAGCAGTATTTTTTCTTGAAGGAGAAACATTTCTGTATTTAAAAATCCATTGACAGGCCATTCTAGTTGGGAGGTTGCTCTCCAGGTGTGGTTGGGATGGGTGTGGCTGAGACAAGGGGCAGCTCATCTGCTTTGCAGGAGTGATGCCCATGAGATTGAAATTTTTGGAGGGTGAACGTGGAGGAGAGGGAAGAAGGCTGAAGAGGAGCCAGAGCCTCATCAAAGGAGGTTTGGCCTGAATAGAAGAGGAGGTGGGAAGGGGATTGACTGAAGAAATTTTAAGAACAAGGTTGTTCAATATTCAGCTTTAAGCAATCAGTTGTATAGTAATCCTGCTCATTGCTCTTACTCCTTGTTTTTTAATTAATCCTGGCACTTCAATTAAAATTGATTACCAAATCACCTTTAGTGAATAGCATTTTGGGGAAATCACATGGATATGAAAATACTCATATATTTATTCCTATATTTTTCCTTCCCTCTATTGAAGCAGGTAGCAGTCATTGCAATTATTGGACTCAGAGACTTGGGAAGGGCAGAACATTTTAAAGTCAGTGGCTCATTTCATCTGTAGGTGAGTGTAAGACATTAGAAATCAGTGAGGGAGAAAAGAGATAGCAGAATCCAGCAATGGGAAGAAGTAGGTGCACTTACCCTTCCAGGGAGCCTGGGCCCAGCTTGTAACAGTGTCATGGGGTGAGGGCAGGACCACGGAGGGCACATAGGAAAAGACACAGTAGATATAGGGTGGATGGGTAAAAGTATGATGAATTTAAGGTGATGAGATTTGTTCAAATGAATCAGATAGTTGATATTTTAAGCCTTGAGCCTATGAGAAAGATCTGGGCTGGAGACTATGAGACTCATTACACTGTTGTTCAGTGTTTCTCAAATTGTAATTCAAGAGCCATCTGTGTACAATTGCCCTCTCTCCACCCCCAAGTCATCTTGGAATGTGACCCCAAATTATGGGTTTAATCCTGCCTCCCAGATGATTCTTTAGCACACTAAAGTTTCATCACAACAGCTAGGTGCTAATTAATGCAATAGGAGAGACAGTAAAGTTCTGAGAAGATGGCCAAAGGAAAGGACTAAGGAGAGATCAAGTAGGAAAATGAATGAAATTATCAATTGGATTGGCAATGAGGTTGTCTTTGAAGACCTGAGTAAGGACAGTTCAAGTAAGGTAGACTTGAAAGCATGAAGTTTATGTGAATTACTTGCAGGCAGGCAGGTGTGTGTGTGTGTGTGTGTAACTTAGCCATGCCATCCTACTAAGTTGGGACACCTGGTTTTTAGTATTAAAATTCATGAGACCTTCAGTAAGGTATTGCATGCCTACCCCATTGTAACATCTTAAACCAACCTGGAAAATGTTTGTAGGCCATTACTGGAGCCTCAGAAAAGAAGCAGCTATCCCTTGCATTTTGCTCTGCTTTCTGGCCCTTCAAGGTGACATGTGGTTTTGAACTTTGTTTTTGCCCTCATAGTCCTTTGGAACGTGATTTCCTTCTCAACCTTCAATTTCATGCCTTAAATGGTGATAGGGGGTGCCTGGCCCTGGACTGCTGTGTGGTATCTCAGGCTTCCTTTTATCTGAATCTCAGTTACAGGGGAGGAGGGTCAGCCTGTTCTCTATGGAGATCTCTTCACCTGGAAAGTAATGAGTTGGACTAGGTCAGTGGATTTCAAGTGGGTCTCTATAGAGTCTAAACATCCTGCTGGAGGGTTTGGTTTCAGATGAAACACTTCATGTTTGCTTGTTTTGGATATCGGGAGTTTATCTATGTTTTCAGTTAAAAACAGTGGGGTTCTATTGTAAAATCCAGTGTGAAATCAAGCTAAGTGTCTAGAACTTAGCTTTTATTTCTAGGATTCTAAAATCAAGTCCACAATAAAGACTTTAGGAACACATCTCTTCTCCCCTAACACTGGCCCAGTTCTTAACATATTTTCTTCTTTACACTATCTTAGAAAACAAATTCTAGAGTATAGAATAATAATGACACCAGTCTTTTTAAGACTTTAACCAGAATACATCCATTAGTTATTTCATTTTATTAGTAGTAGTCTAGTTAAAATAACATTAACTTTTAAAATGATGCAAGTAATTGCAAAAATTTTGGAAAAACAAAAGAAAGCAAAAAAACATTATCATTTGTAGTTTCACCACCTTTAGCAGTTTAGGTGCTTTCTTTCAGTATATGTGTGTACACATGTATATGCAGTATATGTGTGTATACACGTGCCCTCACACATGTATTAAAAAATATAATCTTAAATTGTTTGAAATGCTTTGAAAATGGAGTCACTATTAAAAGGCATATGTATGTGAAAAAATATATATAATCTTGTACGTCTCCTTTATACTTTTTGATATGATCAGTATTTCCTCATACTATTAAATACTCTTTGCAAACATAATTTTTTTTTACCTCAAAGATTCATATTTTGTAGGTCTCTGCTTTGTGGGTTCATGTGTATTCTTTTAGACTTATTTTTTGGCTATTGAAGGGCCATTTTTACAAAAGGGTATGTTCTATACTCCTTCAGACTCAGTAAGCGTCTTTGTAAACTCCACACACATTCCTAATCCATTGATCTGCCTTATTTATTCATGAACATAAGCTCAGTTTTTTCTCCAAATTCACAGAAAATGTTTTTTCTTTCCTTGTGAGGGTCTGTTCTGTTGGATTCGGCATCCATTCCAAGACTCTTCTTGAATCACAGAAATTTAAAAACTAAAAGTTACTTTTCCCAGACTTTCTTGCATCTAATGCTCTAATATGAAACTGACGCTGAGGCTGGAGATAAAGGTGAGAAGTGCTGAGTGAGATGTCGCTATGCTGTGGGATCATCGTCCGCACTGTGAAGCCCCAGGTATTTGGAAAATATTTATGCAGTCCAGTCAGAACAGTTAGTTCCCTGCCAGATAAAAAAAAGGAATCTTTACAGAATGGACCAGACCTTCAAGATTTTGTATCTGGTGATCTTGCAGACAGGAGCACCTGGGAAGAATATAAAGGAAAGTTAAAACGCCAGAAAGGAGAAAGGTTAAGATTACCTCCATGGCTAAAGACAGAGATTCCCATGGGGAAAAATTACAATAAACTGAAAAATACTTTGCGGGATTTAAATCTCCATACAGTGTGTGAGGAAGCGCGATGTCCCAATATTGGCGAATGTTGGGGAGGGGGAGAATATGCCACTGCCACAGCCACAATCATGGTAAGGCCGGTCTCAAACTCTAAAGTTTAGCCTAGAAGCTGAGAGGAAGTGTTTTATGTCTTTCTCCTAAAAATGTGCATTATAGGCTTTTGATTTTTCATTACATATGAATTTATGCAAAATATGTGAAAAACAACACTGACAGAATAAACCAGCCTGTTATCATCCCACCCTTCTCTGAATAAATCTATTATTGAATCTTTAAAAAAAAAAAAGATGAGAAGTGCTGTCATTGAAATGGGATTCCCAATTGCAGTGGGGATGGATGATGAGACCCCAGAGTGACCAGAGGCCAAGTTAACCATGAGAGCCAAGATAGGTGTGATCACTGCAGCAGGTAGTGGGGCCAGAGCAGTGACCGAAATGGTTTCACCTTTAGAACTCTTCTGTGGTGAATAATTAATTAATCATGTATCTCTACCACTAAAATAGATGGGCAGCCTACTAAGCTCTAATTTGATTTGTATAATTGATGAAACTTTCAGTCAGGTGACTGTTCACCTGAGGACAATCAGGCTTTCCCACCTATTTTCCCTATATAAGCTAGTTCATATACTCTAAACCCCTAAGTGAGCAGGGAGCTATATTCCTTTTAAAGAGGACCCACAATGTTCATATATATATATATAATGCATCCTGTTAGCCTTCCTCGAAGAGTTTTATTACCATTTACCAGGATGCCTGTATACCAGGGAAAGAGGGATACTAGATTTGGCGGCAGTTCTGGGTATCATCTTTATGTGGAATCACATACATGGGACCTCATGACTTTTCTTCTTGCAACAAAAGGAGTTCCTCAGTTAGAAGCAATGTAGTGTGGGCACCACAAGCATCTTGAAATTCAGAATTCTCTGGAGACCTTAGGGACAGTTCTGTTGGTCAGACATGGAGTTATGGCGTTCCAGTGACAAAGATCAGGGTTTGTCTCACAGTGGGCTCAGTGGGTTCTATGTACACATCCTAAATTAATTTCCCCAGCTTCTGAATGCATAATTGGGTAATTGAAAGATCTCGCATTTGCTCTCTGACTCAGGGAATGAGGGCTACTATGGGGAAAAGGGCTACACAAAAGCTTCTCTTGAAATTGTGAAACAAAGCAATACCATATCCAAGGAGGAATTACAGAATTAGTGCCCACATCAAGGACCTGGAAAATATGTGGGAATGGATTCCAACCATTTACTTGTTTAGCCTCATCTCTTTAGTCTGCACAAAAGTGCTGGAGGCCTAGGAAAAATAGTTGGATTTTTAGGAAGCTTAACCGGGTAGTAGCTCTAGTGGCAGATGCTGTTACAGATGTCGTATGTTTTTATGGAGCAAATTAACACAATTCCTTGAGTCTGATATGCAGACATTAATCAGGTAAATATTTTTTCCTGAACAATAAGCAGACAGTACTGACTGCAATACACTTTTATCCAGCAGCAGTATCCCTTCATTGACAGTTGGCCGGTCACCTTAGTCTAGTTTGTAGGGATTGTGATCATTTCATCATCCTGCAGATATCACTGTTCCACTATATTGATTAGATTATGCTGATTAAGCAAAGAAATATCAAATATGCTGGATGATGTAGTGAAACATTTATGTTCCAGAGGATGGGTGATAAATCCCCAGAAAATTTAGACTTCAATGAATGTCCATGAATATCTCCGGGACTTAGAGATATGAAACATTCAAGATATCCCCTCCAAAGTGAAAGACAATTATATCATGCATAAGAAGAAGGCTTAATGCTCCAATCTATCATCAAGTAACACTTAAAACTACTAGTCATGAGTGTCGCCCAAAGCCAGAGATATTCTATAACTGGTTTAAGTTAAAATTTAAGTAGCTCATGACCCAAGTGATTCAAAGGTGGTTGGGTGTCCTTCAGTATTGCTTCTGAATGAGGAACTTCTTTCCCTGCAGAAGAGAGGCAATGAACTCATGCATGTGGGATTCATTGGTCTTACTAGGAATTCTATTACATAGGAAAAGCTGACCTTAAAAATGATAGAATGGCCTTTGGAAGATCCAGTTATGGTGGAAGCTGTGAGACTACAGGTTTTACAATTTGGAGAGCTGACTTGCAAGATGTTCCATATGCTTTAAACAAGTAACTGACATATGGTGCTATTCCTCCCATAAACAGATTCCATGGGTACAGAACCAAGACGGTGAAAGGCAGAGAGTAATCTTTCACCATTTCACCTAATGACACACACACTAGATTGGCTTCCCATCATTATCAGGTGACATTGGTGTACTGCCATATTCCCTCAGCTTACTGTGGAAATTGCCTGCAATAGCCAGAAGTGCTGGAAATTAATGCCTCAGGAGTTCTGGATAAATAATGTGGCTTCCTCACTCCTCAGTGGGATATTCTAAAGTGTGTTTCACAGTCCTTCAACTAGTTTCCTGTAGGATTGGGTTTTGTGTTAAACCTAAAGTCTTCCATCATTTAGAAATTATATTTAAAACAAACCCTCATGTTTTGTTCACATGCTATTATTGTTTCATTTTACTTTTACATCTTTGACAGATGTAATATTTTTAGTGTACGATGTTGTAGAAATACAATAAAATTTTAAGATGACTACCCATTTATCACATCATCATTTATTGGGTAATCCATCATTTCCTCACTGACTTGATTTGCCACCTTTATTATATTCTAAATTCCTATTTGGATTCTATCTACTTTCCCCATCTTTCACAGCTTACTCTTTAAAGTGTCTAACTGTAAAACTTAATATGCTTATTTGGCAACTTAACATATTTCAAACTGCTTCTGTACAGTATCCTGCCTTTTTAATAGCAAAAATTATTGTAGCTTTATAATGTATTTACAAAGTCTGGAAATACAAGTGATTTTCCAATACTTTGATATTTCAGAATATTCTTGGCTATTCTTATTTGTTAGTTTTTGATATCTTTTTAGAGTCATTTTGACTTGTTTTCTCCCCAAAATCCAGTTGATATTCCCTTTGGGTATTGATTAATTAAGCAAAATTATCTTTCTTTTTCCTTCTTTTTTTCTTTTATCTTTTATTTGGGTAGAACTTACATATAATGGATTCACTTCTTTTCTATAGGAATCATGACACAAGTTAAGTGGTAAAAGGAGACTAGGGACTTTGGTTTTTAATTACCATTCTCTATTTGAAAGTTCTCTTTCTCTCTACCATAATTTCCCATATTTTTGATAAATAAAGTTCAAAGAACTCTAAAATGTGTGGGGACAGAAGATTGTCTATTGGAGCAGAAGTAAAGGCTCTATCAATTACCAGCTGGTTAGACTTTTCCTCTCTTATTCTCAGTATTCATATCTATTAAATAGGGATAGTAGTAATAGCTTCTTAGGACTTACTGTAAAGTTAAATGAGATGGAGTCAATTAAATTAGTACAGAGTCTGTGGGGAGATGGCATTAATGTCCTCGATTCTTTATTTCTTCAAATTCTGCTATAGCTTTGTCATGTCCTCTTATTCTGTCTTTCGATTCAGCCATACAACTTACTTTGGCCTTGCTCTGGTTCTTGGAAAAGAACATGGCCTCCTCACTCCTCAGTGGGATGATTCTGAAGTGTGTTCCACTGGGAATTGATCTGGTTCTTGCCTTCTGACACTACCATGAAAACATACCTGGGCTATCCTACTGGAGGATGACATGACCCCAATGAACCACATTACCCCAGCCAATAGCCGATAACCACCAAGCCCCAGACATGTGAGTAGGCCAAGCCTAGATGAGAACCACCCCACTAGGCCCAATCTATATAAGCTAAATGTTTATTGTTTTAAACTACTGAATTTTGGGGTTGTTTGTTTCTAAGCATTATAGTTTCAGTAAATCACTTACACAAAACTTAACACACAAGAGGTGCTTAAAATTGTTTACATCGTAGCCCTTTGGTGATAAAAATGTATTTTTATTTAGATCATAGAGATAGTTTATCTACTTATCCCTTCCCTTGTAGTTTACTCTTTAAAGTGTTTAACTTTTTTAAAAATAATTTATTTATTTGTTTATTTATTTTATTTTTAGAGAGGGGAAAGGAGAAAGAGAGGGAGAGAAACATCAGTGTGTGGTTGCCTCTCACTCATGCCTCCAACTGGCGACCTGACGTGCAACCTAGTCATGTGCCCTGACGGGAATCAAACCTGCGACACTTGGCTCTCAGGCTGACACTCAATTCACTGAGCCACAACAGCCAGGGCTCTAAAGTGTCTAACTTTTAAATTTAATATGCTTATTTAGCAATTTAACATATTTCAAATTGCTTCTGTACTCTTGTCTTTTTAATAACAAAATATTCATTTAGTCTACTAATTGTTAGCATTTCATTTGGGTCTTAGATGGGATATAAGAGAAACAGGAGACAGAACTCTCCCATCAATAACACAAATCCAAAGGATATGAACTAATTTCAGTGATATGGGTATACATAGAAATGTTGAAAGAAAACTGGGGAATTCAATTAGTTGGCATTGAGTAAGTTTAGTCTGTGATATTTGAAGCATAGTATTAAGACTTTCCTACAGAAAAAGTCAAATGATAAAATAAATAACCAATCTATTTGTTCCACTTCTAATGTTGCCTCATAGCTAATGTTTGTTTGGGCTGTGAAATGAGAATGTGACAAATGAGTGCTGTACCTGGACACTCTTTTCACCACTTACTTTGGCAGACGGTTTCATAAGCACTTACCTCGAGATGCAGACAATGTTACAAAGGTAAGTTTGGTATTTATAATGTTGTGTCTTGAGAATATTGAACAGTACAGTAACATCTGCTTTAACTCTGCTCTGTCTACTTCCATTTAGGACTCTAGAAGTTCTCAATTTTTTTTTCACCTAATTCAAAGAAAAGGCCACTCAATTATTACATTTTACCCAATTTACAGGGATGATTGGAGCTGACCCTGGACACAGGCACTCAGTTCCATTGCTCTGGAGAGGGAAGGTCAGGCCCTGACTCTCGTACAGCTGCGAATTTAGAGCTGGTGCTGGTTTCTGGTCTAACCTTTAACTACAAAACATGAATTATGGCTCACTAATTAATATGTGCTCAGGGCTCTCCATCAACTATTATTTCTAAACAGCATGTTCATAAGCAAGAGCAAAATCATTATGCCTGGAGTAGTACCAATTGACTCAATAGTCATTTGAAGAAAGAGGAGATTAATAATTTCTCTTCCCCTCATCAGCCAGCTTTGCCCCTTGTTTTCTGAATCAAGAACTTTGTTCCTTTTCATTCATCTCTGTTCTAGCCTATACAGTTCAATTTTACGTTCTGGAAAAAATAAAGCAAATCTGGCCTAATGTATGGGGAAAACAGACAGCTTCTTAGCTGGACTAATTTAAGAACTGACTGAAAGGTCTGCATCTCCTAGCCAGATCCTGGATTTCATAGATTCAAGAAGTAATTGTTCTGAAAGGAACCTTAAAATAATCTCTTCTGGATATTGTCAAATGACTTTTGCTCAGAAATCAAACATAATCTTAGGTGAATATGTAAATAGATCACATTGAGAGAAAATAGAACTGCTCTGACTGAAAAGCAGGGTTATAGGTTGCGGTAGGTGGGTGTGAACCCTTGGGCCTGTGGGAGGCAGAGTTAGAAAACAACAAATCTTGCCCAACTTTCATTTATTAAAGAGTCAGAGAAGTACAATGACTAGTCTGCAAACAGATAACTAGAACTCACTTTATTCTTACTTTTGGTGCAATATGCTTTCCAGAATTGTAAATCATCACTGGGAAATGTTGGTCAATGTACATTATCAATGGGGACGTTTGAAGATATACATGAATTCTTCTAGAACGTAGCATTATAATGTTATATTTGAGCATTGTTATGTTATAAAAGAATTCATGTATAACTGATAGCCGCATTCTTCTAGAATATAATAGTCTGTGTACCTTGGTACACTTTTTTATAAGAAAATTCCAGAATTTTTTTTTAATTTTATTTTTTGGTTTTTCAATTACAGTTGTTTCATTTTTCCCCATTGTTCTCCCCCACCCATCCCACCCCTTCTCCCAATCATATCCCTCCCTGTTGTCCATGTCTATGAGTCATTTATACACGTTCCTTAACTAAACCCTTCCTTTACTTATCCCCCTTCTCTCCCTCCCCCCTAATAACTATTATTCTGTTTCTTGTTCTATTTAGTTCATTTGTTTGTGTTGTTCCTTAGTTTCCCGTATTAGGTGATATCATAAGGTATTTTTCTTTCATTGCATGGCTTATTTCACTAAGCATAATTCTCTCTAGTTCCATCCATGTGGTCGCAAATGGCAGGAGTTGCTTCTTTCTCTCTGCTGCATAGTATTCCATTGTGTAAATGTACCACAGTTTTTTGATCCACTCATCTACAGATGGGCATTTAGGCTGTTTCTAGCACTTAGCTATTATAAACAGTGCTGCTATGAACATAGGAGTGCATAAATTCTTTTGAATTAGGGTTTTAGGATTTTTCGGCTATAATCCTAGCAGTGGAATTGCTGTTTCAAAAGGCAGTTCCATTTTTAGTTTTTTGAGGTAATTCCATACTGTTTTCCATAGTGGCTGCACCAGTCTGCATTCCCACCAACAGTGCACTAGGGTTCCCCTTTTCTCTGCATCCTCGCCAGCACTTGTTGTTTGTTGATTTGTTGATGATGGCTATTCTAACAGGTGTAAGGTGGTATCTCATTGTGGTTTTTATTTGCATCTCTCTGATGGCTAGTGATGCTGAGCATTTTTTCATGTGTCTATGGACCTTCTGTATGCTCTCTTCGGAGAAGTGTTTGTTCAGTTTCTTTGCCCATTTTTTAATTGGATTGTCTGTTTTCTTGATGTTGAGTCGTATCAGCTCTTTATATATTTTGGAGATCAGTCCCCTGTCTGAGATATCATTGGCAAATATGTTTTCCCATATGGTTGGTTTCCTTTTCATCTTGCTGATGTTTTCTTTTGCTGAGCAGAAACTCTTTAGTTTGATGTAGTCCCATTTGTTTATTTTTTCCTTTATTTCTCTTGCTTTAGGAGATGTATCCGTGAAAATATTGTTACGTGGTATATCTGAAATTTTCCTGCCTATGTTTTCCTCTTGACTTTTATGGTGTCACGGCTTACATTTAAGTCTTTGATCCATCTTGAGTTTATTCTTGTGTGTGGTGTAAGTTGGTCGTCTAGTTTCATTTTTTTTTGCACGTTACTGTCCAGTTCTCCCAGCACCATTTGTTAAAGAGGCTCTTCTCACTCCATTTTATGTTCCGTCCTCCTTTATCAAATGTTAGTTGACCGTATAGTCCTGGATTAATTTCTGGACTCTTTATTCTGTTCCATTGATCTATATGTCTGTTCTTATGCCAGTACCAGACTGTTTTGATCACAGTGGCTTTGTAGTATTGTTTGATGACTGGTATTGTGATTCCTCCTGCTGTGTTCTTCTGTCTCAAGATTGCTTTTGTTATTTGGGGTCTCTTTTGGTTCCATATGAATTTTTGGAGTATTTGTTCTAGGTCTGTGAAATATGTCATTGGTATTTTAATAGGGATTGCACTGAATCTGTAAATTGCTTTGGGAAGTATGGCAATTTTGATGATGTTGATTCTTTCCATCCAAGAACATGGTATTTGCTTCCATTTATTTGTATCTTCCTTAATTTCTTTCTTCAATGTTACGTAATTTTCAGAGTACAGGTCTTTTATCTCTTTGGTTAAGTTTATTCCTAGGTACTTTATTTTTCTTGTTGCTATAGTAAATGGTATTTTCTTTTTTGTTTCTGTCTCTGATATTTTATTGTTGGTGTACAGAAATGCCTTAGATTTCTGTATATTTATTTCATACCCAGCTATTTTGCCAAATTCACTTATTATATCAAGTAGCTTTTAGTGGAGTTTATGGTGTTTTCTATGTATACTATCATGTCATCTGCATATAATGATAGTTTTACTTCTTCTTTCCCAATTTGGATGCCTTTTATTTCTTTTTCTTGTCTGATTGCTTCCAAGACTACATTGAATAGGAGTGGAGAGAGTGGACAGCCTTGTCTTGTTCCTGATATCAGGGGAAATGCTTTCAGTTTTTGTCCATTGAGTATGATGTTGGCTCAGGTTTCTCATATATAGAATTTTTTTTTTTTGTCAAGTATGTTAATAAGAAAATAATTTCTTTAAAATGGAAATTAGAAATTATTTTTAAAAAATACTTCCTTGCCTTGACTGGTGTAACTGAGTTGGCTGGGCATCGTCCCACAAAGTAAAAAGTTGCCAGTTCTATTCCCGGTCAGGGAACATGCCTGGGTTGTGTTTGATCCCTGGACAGGGTGCCTATGAGAGGCAATGGATTGATGTCTCTTTCTCACATAGATGTTTCTCTCCCTCTCTTTCTCTGTCTTTTCCCCCTCTCTAAAAATACATAACAAAAAATTTTCTTGCCCCAATCTCAAGCTCTTCCTTAGACATCACTACTAACAGTTTGAATCATCCAGACATTTTTCTATGAACACACATCCACATTTATACCTACATATATGATTATAGTGTTTCTTATTTACAAAAATGTAAATAATTTTGATATTTCCATGGAACTTAATAAATATATAAGGTGACATCCTTCCATGCTAGTATGCTCTCACTCATTTTTTAGCTTCTTTGCATGTGTCATGATGATGTACCCTTATGCATTTATCCATAAGTCTGTTGGCCAATGTTGAGATTATTTCCAAGACTTCATTATTATGGTGCTACCCTTAAGATTTTTGAACGTGCATGTTTTTCTACTTTTGCAACTATTTGTGCCAAGTAGACATTTATGGCCTCAAAGTATAATCAAAACATAAATATTTTGACTTCAAAATACTGATGCCTTGGAAGTCAAAAAGACACATTTTTTATAAATACTGTCTAATTGCCCTAAAGAGAAGTGGGGCCAGTCAACTCACTCCACATTGACAACTGACAGTTCTGTTTGCCAACAATAACCATAAGTATTAATCTTATTAATCTTTCCGATCTGATAAGCAGAAAGTTCACATATCTTTGAATAGTTAGGTTAAACTTCTTCTCGTGTGCTTATTAATCATTTGTGCTTTTTTCTCACCAGTCTTTATTTTTCCCCCACATAAATTAGATTGTTTTTTATTGAGTGCTAGCTGCTTCTTATGAAGCCAATACTAACCTTTTGACTGCATATGTTGCAAGTATTTTCTCTAGGTCTGTTGTTTGTCATGTAATTTCAATTATAGAGTCTTTTGTCATACAGAGATTTTAAATTATGAAGTCAAATATGCCTATGTTCCCTTTACAGAATGCTCACATTTCTAATATTTTTTCATTATAAATCTTAATCCTTTAGTCACTGCTAGACCAACTGTCACAGTGATATACTTTTCACTGAAAATAAATCATTCTAAATTTAAAATGCAAATTTAAACTTGCTGCTGATGCCTTGAATAACAAAATCAATCTTTATGGGAGAAATAAAATTCTCTTCTGATACTACAGCAGATCAGGAAAGGCTCCAGAAAGTCCAAATAGAAGGTATTTCAGATTGGAAATTGTGATATGACTGGAAATCTCATGTTAAAAACCATAAGCAGGCAGTTTTACAAACTCCAGCTTCATGTCTTTCAAAATGTACTGTTTGTTGAAGTTGCTCAAAGTCTTGCTCCTAGAAATCAAGATATTATAGGTGATTGTTAACATATAAATGATTGTTTAGTTTTTATTAGAAATCAACATCTTTGGATTGGCCTATCAATCATTTTGAGGAAGTAGACCACAAGAAGATTGAGACTTGTTGTGTGAAATAAAGTTGGAACAGATCAGGGACTTTGCTGCCATAGAAAAATTGAGCTCTTCAGAAGAAATCACACGGATGGCCCAGGAAAGTCAGCAGTGAGTCAAATAATACCAGTGGATAAAGGTGATATGGGACGTTGGGAGGTAGGTAGTAGAGGGAAAGGGAAGAAAAAGAGTAGAAAGGACTAAGGAAAACTCTTGAGCTTCTTTTGCACTTAAAGTTGGTGTTACCTAGTTATTGTCTGATTTCTCTACTCCATGGTAAGGGTCAGTTTCCCATCCATGTTTGCATCTCTAGTGATCAGCACATAATAGGCATGAAGAGACCGCTTGCTGTTTATTTTCACGTAAATTTTATGTGCACCCTGCATTACCATACAGTAACACTTGTAAACTTGGTTCTTTGTGACTGGAACAATGATACTCTTTGAGGTGATCAAAATTAAGAATAAAATTTAGGTTTGGGCATTATGATGTTCTGGTACTATACAATTGTTTGATCTAAAAATGGAATTGGAAGAAAGATTTGCTGTTTGTGCTTGGAACCCAGTGCCCTTTTTAAGGTCTGATGCAGACATTGTGAGATGCTAGCCAGGGCTTTCTATCCCAGTGGAACTTATCTGTTATGACAGGGATCCCCAGGGACTCTCTTTCTCCCGCTCCATCTCATTGCCTCAAGACAGTTGGAAATCAAGGCTGTATCAGGACTAAAAGTAATGTCTAAAATCAAGGGTAATAAAAATGCAAACAAATAAGCAACACATATCACCATTCCTTTACAATCATTCTAGAAGTCTATAAGAATCAATACATGACTTGTATTTTATATATAGAAATGTAGATATAAATAGATATATGTATAATTAGCAAGCTGAGGCATTTAAAGTCCTTATGTGAAAGGACCCAGAAAACTGAAAAGATATTGTTAGAAAATCACAGCCAACGCTAAGCTGAAACTGATGTGGCAACTTCAGTGAGGTTATCTCATTTTGGAGCGTTGACTTTGGAACCAGGTCCCTTGGTTTAAAATTCCAACTTTGCAACTTGGGAGCCATGACTGTGGGCAAGTAGTGTAACCTCAGAGGCCCTCAGATTCCTCATTTATAACAAGGAGATAGCAGTAACATCTGCCCACAGTGATGCTCTGTGAACTAAAGGAAGGGATGCAAGTCACACACTTAACACACTTAACATGGCGCTGCCTTGTTCTCTGTTTGCCTTGAGAGCTCAAGCTATGCAAGGTTTGAGTTAGCATTTATGTGCCCTGTTCTCAGATTTCTGCAAAGAGTCCATATAACCATCAAATGTGTACTTTAGAGCCAAAGGTGTTTTAACTTTCAGAGACTATATTCCCCAATGGAACTCCCAGTAAAGAAATTCTCTTGGGTACCCTACCTTGGAGCTCTGAAGTAAGCACACAGTAACTGATGTATTGAACAGGGCACAGGAGGAAGAGAGGAGTCAAAGACTCATTCCTGCCTGGTACAGGCACCTAACTGCTTTCTACACTTCACAACGCTGGATGTGAATGCTCAGATGGCTTTTGATTTGTGCCTTACCTGAATAGGGAACTGGTGTGGTATAACTGAGCCCCATACCAATATAGCTAAGTACAAAATAATTCTCTAATTTGCAGTCATTTGGGTTTATCAGCATAGCTTAGATATCCCAGAGAAGATAGACAAATAGGGAACAACTACAACCAAAAATTCAACATTTTTAAAATCACAATATGCTTAGTGTACACAACTTTCAGAAAAATTGTAAAACAATTTGAAATGCAGAGAAACTCACAGAATATTTTCTTGTATTAATAAATATTCATCATAAAATTTATTTATTTATTTATTTATAGAGAGAGAGGAAAGGAGAAAGAGAGGGAGAGAAACATCACTGTGTGGTTGCCTCTCATTCGCGCCCCCAACTGGGGACCTGACGTGCAACCTAGTCATGTGCCCTGACTGGGAATCGAACCAGTGACACTTGGCTCGCAGGTCGACGCTCAATCCACTAAGCCACAGCAGCCAGGGCCATCATAAAATTCCTTTAAAAAGCAAGTTATTCTAGCACATGAAAATAATATTGACTTACCCAAATTTATTGGTCATAGCTTCCCTTAGTATTTCTGGATTTATTTGAAAATTTATTTTTACTACTATCAGGTAACTTAAATTTCAGATCTTCACTAGAATAAAACATGGCAAGATTTATATATAGTATATATTTACAATGTTATATACCCCTCCTTTTCAAGACTGTGGGCCAATTTCCAAACAAATAATGTGAAAAAAGACAAGGCTTCTGGCTACCCCTTTAACACACCCATTTGTGCTCTCTGCATGACTGACAGATTTGTTGCCAAGTATCTCATGCCCCTTGCAGATATGTCAAGAGAGATGGCTGTGATCACCTAATTAGAGTAGAACCAAAGGGACAAAGCACAGGCTCCTTATCCAGGATTCCTGTGATCTGCTATTATCAAAGTCCCCAGGCTTTCTCTTCCAATAAAAATATCAACCTTAGGGAGAACTGTCTGCCACAGCTTCTTGAAACAGAGAGAACAGAGAAATTTAGAGAAAGGTTTTTATTTTTATTTTTTAAGTTATACTTTATTGTTTATGCTATTACAGTTGTCTCAATTCTCCCATTTTGCTTCTCCACCCAGACCCCCGCACACTCAAGCAATCCCCACACCATTGTTCATGTCCATAGGTCATGCATATGCTAGGTCTGTCCAGAAGATATCCTGCCAAGAAATATTAAAAATAGAGAGATTTATTAAAGAAGATGCAAGATACAAGAAACATTGTACATAGGACAATGATGCCCCAGTCCCCTTCAAAATAGGCACCTTGGGACCTCACACAGTTCTCCCAATCACCATCAGCTGCCCTGTTGTATTTTCCTGAGTCCCATCAATGGTCTGAAATCTCTTTCCTTTCAAAGCTGATTTTAGTTTGGGAAAATCCAGAAGTCTCAGGGCACCAAATCTGAGTCACCTGAGTGATTTCATGTTTTGCCAAAAAACTGCACGAGAGGTGATGCACAAGGAGGTCCATTTCATGATGAAGCTGCCAATCATCAGCTGCCCATAGCCACAGACTTCTGAATCATCTGAATAGTTTCCATGGAGGAATGTTCAAGCTTAATGCAAAATTTGATGCAGATTTGTTGCTCTACTTGCTCACTCATTTTGAATGCCATGGCCACACAGTACACATGCTCACTCAAAGGCATCTACCTCCATTGACTTTTACAGTGAAGTTGTGATTGTTCATGCATGCACATTCCAGTCCACTCTCCTTGGCTGCTAGTTTCATCATATTGTGCAAACCATTCTCTATGTTACCAATTACTGGGCTTTTTTCTGGACAGACTTTGTATGTTCTTTGACTATTCTATTCCCTATGCTATCCTTTACATCCCCATGACTATTCTGTGACTACCAATTTATACTTTTTTAAAGTACATATTATTTATTATGCTGTTACAGTTGCCCCAGTTATTCCCTTTGCCCCCCTCTGTCCAGTACCCCATTCCCATCAGCAATCCCACCCCTCATAGTTCATGTCCATGGGTCATGCATGTAAGTTCTTTAGCTTCACGGTTTCCTATGCTATTCTTAATGTACCCCTGTCTATTTTGTTCCTACCAATTATGCTTCTTGATCCCTGCGCCATTTCCTCATTTTTTCTCCTTCTCCCTCCCAACCAATAACCCTCTAGATGATCCTCATACCTATGGTTCTGTTCCTCTTCTGGTTGTTTGCTTAGTTGATTTTTGTTTTTGTTTTTGGATTTAGTTGTTGATAGTTGTGAGTTTGTTGTCATTTTAGTGTTAATAGTTTTGATCTTCTTCTTTTTCTTAAATAAGTCCCTTTAGCATTTCATGTAATAATGTCTTGGTGATGATGTACTCCTTTAGTTTTACCTGGCCTGGGAAGTACTTGATCTGCCCTTCTATTCTAAATGATAGCTTTGCTGGATAGAGTCATCTTCATTGTAGGTGCTTGCTTTTCATCACATTGAATACTTCTTGCCAGTCCCTTCTTGCCTGCAAAGTTTCTTTTGAGAAATCAGCTGATAATCTTATAGGAACTTCTTTGTAGGTAACTCTCTGCTTTTCTCTTGCTGCTTTTAAGATTCTATTTTTATCTTTAACCTTTGGCATTTTAATTATGAAGTGTCTTGGTGTGGTCCTTTTTGCGTCCACCTTGTTTGGGACTCTGTGCTTCCTCAACTTGTATGTCTATTTTGCCAAATGAGAAGTTTAAATTTTTTTTTCAGATAAGTTTTCAATATTTTGTTTTTCCTCTTCTCCTTCTGGCACCCCCATGATTCAGATGTCAGTAAGTTTAAAGTTGTCCCAGAGGTTTCTAAGCCTCTCCTCATTTTTTTTTCAATTCTTGTTTTTTTCTTTCTGTTCTGGGAGAATGTTTATTTCTTTCTTTTGTTCCAAATTGTTTATTTGAATCCCAGCTTTCTTCCCAACACTGTTGGTTCCCTGCATATTTTTATTTCACTTTGTATAAACTTTAATTCTTCCTTTACTTTGTGGCAGTACTCAAACATTTCTCTGAGTATCCTGATCATCAGTGTTTTGAACTGCATCTGATAGGTTGGCTATCTCCATTTCATTTAGTTTTTTTTTCTGAGGTTTTGTTCTGTTTTTTCATGTGGGCCATATTTCTTTCCTTCCTCAATTTGGTACCCTCCCTGTGTTTGTTTTTGTATATTGGGTGGAGTTGCTTTGACTCTGTGTCTTGGTAGTATGGTGTAATGTAGTAGGTGCCCTGTAGGGTCCAGTGGCATAGTCCCCTATTACCCAAGCGGGATACTAAGATTCACCCTTTGTGAGCAATTTCTCGCTCTCTCTTCTCCTGCCAGCACCCCTATGATGCAAATGTTGATATGCTTGAAGTCGTCCCAGAGGCTTCTTACACTATCCTCATTTTTTTGGATTCCTCTTTCTTCTGATTTTTTTTTCCTTATATTCCAAGTCACTAATTTGATTCTTGACTTCATCCACTCTACTGTTGATTCCCTGTAAATTGTTCTTTATTTCAATTAGCATGTCCTTATTTTCAGACTGGATCATTTTCATGCTGTTGAGGTTCTCAGTAAGTTCATTGAACATCCTTATAACCAGTGTTTTGAACTTTACATCTAATAAATTGCTTGGTTCCATTTTTTTTAGTTCTTTTTCTGGAGTTTTGATCTGTTCTTTTATTTTCCTATGTTTCTTTGTCTCCTCATTTTGGCAGCCTCCTTGTGTTTGTTTCTATGTATTAGGTAGATTTTCTACATCTCCTAGGCTTGGTAGAGTGGCCTGATGTAGTAGATGTCCTGTAGGATCCATGGCACAACACCACCTCTGCTATTACACAAGCTGGGTACTCAAGATGCACCCATCATGTGGGATGTATATGCCTTCCTATTGTAGTTGAGTCTTGTTTGCTGTTAACACAGGTCAGCCACTGCCTGTGTCTTGTCCAGAGTCACACTGCAAAAGTCACAAAGTGATCTGCAGATGGCTGTTACTTATGCTGTGCTTAGAGGTGCCCAGGCAAGGCAAAACTGTAAGTCAACGCTGGCTGCTACTAGTATCAGTCCTGGGGCCACTTAGCAAGAGGTATGAGGCTTGCTGAGGCCAGATGCTACTTGTTTGAGAGAATTTAGAAAAATATGAAGCATGAACCAAATTCAGCCATTTGTATGGGAAAGCCACTGGAAATAGCTTGGGTGGGCTTGCAAGTTGGGTGGACCAGAGCCTCAGGGAATCACCAGGGTGGGGAAAACAGTGTGAGCCAGGTTGATGGAGTCTCGGATATGGTGCCCACCAGCTGACTCTGTGGCTTTGTAGTGGGAGAGCTCAGAAAACGAATGATGGCCTCTGCCCATACTTCTGTCTGGGAGAAAGCTGCCCCCCAGCCATCAACCCAATACTGGACAGCACTGCTCCTACCCATGTGTCTCTGATGCCTTCCAAATCTGCTTTCCCCACAATGGAGCTCAGAGAGAGTGAGTCTGAGTAAGTAAGATCGATAGAAACACAGCCATGGTTGGGAATTTTAATACACAACTGACTTCAATGAATAGAAAATCAACAAGGAGACAGAAGCCTTAAACAACACACTAGATTAAATGGATTTAATTGATATCTTCAGAGCATTTCACCCCAAAGCAGCAGAATATACATACTTTTCATGTGCACATGGAACATTTTCTAGGATAGACCACTTGTTGGGACACAAGACAAATCTCAATAAATTTAAGAAGAGTGAAATCATATCAAGCATCTTCTCTGACTACAATGCTATGAAACTAGAAATCAATGACAAGAAGAACACTGAAGAACGTTCAAAAACAAAGAAGCTAACTAACATGTTACTAAACAATGAATGTGTCGACAATGAGATTAAGGAAGAAATCAAAAGATATCTTGAAACAAATGAAAGTGAGAACACAACAATCCTAAGGGGAAGCAAGCAATCTTAAAAATATTGCTCAAATAAAAATCTCAGATAAACAATCTTAAGTTCACACTTAAAGGAACTTGAAAAAGAACAACAACAACAAAAATTCCAAAGTGAGTAGAAGGAAGGAAATAATAAAAATTGGAGCAGAAATAAATGAAATAGAGTCTAAAAAATGATACAAAAGATCAATGAATCCAAGAGCTGGTTCTTTGAAAAGATAAACAAGATTGGCAAACCTCTAATGAGACTCATCAAGAAAAAAAGGGAGAACCCAAATAAATAAAAATCAGAAATGAAAGGGGAGAAATAACAACTGACACCAAGGAAATACAAAGGATTGTAAGAAAATATTATGAACAATTATATGCCAACAAACTCGACAACTTGGATGAAATGGATAAATTCCTGCAAACATAGTATCTTTCAAAACTAAATCAGGAAGAATCAAATAATCTGAATAGACAGATTATACCTAATGAAATTGAAGCAGTAATCAAAAACTCCAAATAAACAAATGCCCTGGTCAAAGAAGAACTAACACCTCTTCTCAAACTATTTCATAAAATTCAAGAAGAGGGCAGGCTCCCAAACATTTTATGAGGCCAGTATTATCCTAATTCCAAAACCAGATAAAGACATTATGAAGAAAGAAAATTATATGTCAATATCCCCGATGAACATGGATGCTAAAATCTTCAACAAAATATTAGCAAACCAAATGCAGCAATGCATCAAAAAGATCATTTACCATGATCAAGTGGGATTTATTCCAAGAATGCAAGGTTGGTACAACATCTGAAAATCAAAAAAAAAGTGATTCACCACATAAAGAAAATGAAGGATAAAAACCACATGATCATATCAATAGATGCAGAAAAAGCTTTTGATAAAACCCAGCATCCATTTATGACCAAACCTCTCAGCAAAGTGGGAATAGAGAGACATGCCTAAACATAATGAAGGCCATGTATGACAAACCCACTGCCAGCGTCATATTCAATGGGCAAAAATTGCAATTGTTGTCCTTAAGATTGGGAAGTCCACTCTCATCTTATTTATTCAACATAGTACTGGAAATCCTAGTCACGGTGATCAGACAAGAGAAGAAATAAAAGGCATCCAAATTGGAAAGGAGGAAGAAAAACTGCCTTTATTTGCAGATGACATGATACTAAACATAGAGAACCCCAAAGACTCCACCAAGTAACTACTGCAACTGATAAATTCAGCCAAGTAACAGGATACAAAATTAATGTCCAAAAATCATTATTTTTATATGCCAATAATGAACTAACAGAAAGGGAAATTAAGAAAACAATCACATTCACAATTGCTTCAAAAAGATAAAATACCTAGGAATCAACCTAAGCAAGGATGTAAAAGACCTGTACATGGAAAATTACAAGACACTGAAGAAAGAAATTGAAAAAGACACAAATTTATGAAAGCACATACCGTGTATGGATAAGAAGAATTAACGTCATTAAAATGCCCATACTATCCAAAGCAATCTATAGGTTCAATGCAATTTCTATCAAGATTTCAATGATGTATTTTACAGGACTAGAACAAATATTTCAAAAATTTATATGGAAACACAAAATGCCCCACATACCAACAGCAATCCTGAGAAGGAAGAACAAAGTTGGAGAAATCATGCTACCTAATATCAAACTATACTACAAGGAGACAGTAATCAAAACAGCCCAGTACTGGCAGAAAAAAAGACACATAGATCCATGAAACAGAATAGAAAGTCCAGAAATAAGCTCTCACCTTTATAGTCAATTGATGTTTGACAGAGGAAGCACGTATGTACAATGGGCTAAAGACAATTAGATATGTGAAGAAAAATAAAACTAGACCATCTTCTTACACCACACACAAGAACAAATTCAAAATGGATCAAAGGCTTAAATGTTAGACCCCAAACCATAAAAATCCTAGAAGAAACATAGGCAGCAAAATCTTGGACATTACTTGAAGAAATTTTTTATCTGATATATCGCCCTAGACAAGGGAAATAAAAGAAAAAATAAACAAATCAGACTACATAAAACTAAAAGATTTTTGCACAACAAAGGAAATCATCAACAAAATAAAAAGACAACCCACAGAATTGGAGAACATATTCACCAACATAACTAATAAGGGGTTAATACCCAAAATTTATACTTATAAAACTCAACACCAAAAAAACCCCACAAACAATCCAATTAAAAATGGGCAAAGGACCTGAATAGACACTCCTCCAAAGAGGACATATAAATGGCCAACACACATAGGAAAAGATGCTTGATGTCACTAATCATCAGATCTGTCAAGTGGCTGTCATCAATAAATCAACAAACAACAAGTGCTGGAGAGGATGTGGAGAAATGAAACCTTTCTGCACTGTTGGTGGGAATGCAGACTGATGCAGCCACTGTGGAAAGCAGTATGGAGATACCTCAAAAAATTAAAAATGGATCTGACTTTTGACCCAGTGATCCCACATCTGGGAATATATCCAAAGGAACCCAAAACACTAATTAGAAAGAACATAAGCACTCATGTTCATTGCAGTGTTATTTACAATTGCCAAGATATGGAAGTAGCCCAAATGTCCATCAGTAGATGACTGGATAAAACAACCATGGGACATTTACACAATGGAATTCTACTTGGCTATACAAAAGAAGAAAATTGTACCCTTTGTGGCAGTGCGGATGGACCTGGAGAACATTATGCTAAGTTAAATAAGCCAGTCAAAGAAAGACAAATACCATATGTGGAATCTAATGAACAAACTGAACTAACAAGTAAAACCAGGACAGACTCATAGATGGAGAGCAGATGACAGCTAGTGAGGGCAGGGAGTTAAGGGGGTGGAGGGACCGAGCAAACAGGAAAAAGGACTCATGGACATGGACAACAATGTGGTGATTGCTGAGGGGGAGGGTGTCTAAGAGGACTAAATTGTAAAAGAAAAAAATACAATAAAGATTAAATTAAAAAACACTTCACTATAAAAGGGCTAATATTTTCCACTATTGTCATATTGATGTACGAACACACAAAAATAAATTAAAAGCAACATCAACTCACCTGGCCTACAATTGTGCACTGGCAAAATTTGTGTGGCTTGGTTGATTCATTAAAGGAACTCAGAGAATCTTCAATCAAGCTTCTTGAAAAAGAAGTCTAGACAGACTCACTTTCTCCCCGTTACCATTTTCTATTAACTTATAAATGTTTTTATTGTGAACTAGAATACAAAAACACAGGACGGTATACAAATCTACAGTTCAATACATTTTCATGAGGCACACACCCAGGTAACCACCACATACATCCTCAGACTCCCAGACCCCCAGCAAAGCTATTCACTATCCCAGTTTTATGGTAACCACTTTCTTTTCTGTGTGGTTCTACCACTTAAGACGACATCCCTAATAAACCAGAATTTGGGTTTTTTAGAACAGCTTTATTAAGGTATAAGTGACATACAAAGACTGAGTTCGAACATTGCAAACAAGGCGATACCACCAGCACCACCACCACCACCATCAAGGCAACAGGTACGCCCAACACCACCCAGAGTTTCTGTGTGTCTCTTTTTTTTCTCTGTTTGCTTTTTTTGGTGGTATGGACACTTAAAGTGAGATCTACCCTCTTAACAAAGTTTAAAGGCACAAGACAGTATTGTTAACTATAGGCTCTATGTTGTACAGCAGATCTCTAGAACTTATTTATTGAGCGTAACTGAAACTTCGGACCCTTGAACAACAACTCCCCATTTTCCTTACTCCCTAGCCTCAGAACCACCATTGTATTCTCTGCTTCTATGAGTCTGGACTCTCTTAGATTCCTCATATAAGTGGAACCATACAGCATTTGTCCTCCTGTGACTTGCTTATGTCACCATAACATCCTACATGATCATCCATATTGTTGCAAATGTCAGGATTTTCTTTTATTTTATGGCTGACTAATATTCCATTGTATGTATATTTATCCACTCATAAAACTAGAGTTTAAGTTTTCCTCTCTATTTGAACTTCAGATAAATAGAACCATGCAGTATGCATTATTTTGTGTCTGGCTTTTTTTTTTTTTTTTGATTCTTTTCATCAATGTTTTGTTTCTTTATATTTTGTGGGTGAATTAGTGGTGAATTATATGTATTCCAAATATTTCTTTCACTTTTGTCTTTTCAGTCTGTTATAGTGATTTTGGTAAGCACATACTCAATTTTAAAGTATTAAAATTTATTTTTATTTTTTTATTCCATTAAAAATTGGGGGGATTTTAATTTTGACTTTACAATGAATATTATGGAAAAAAATTCATATTTGCCTTTTAATCCTTCAATAGAATATATCTCTTTGCTTATATACATGTTTACTATTTCCTGATAACATTTTGTAGTTTTTTGGTCTTGCACATCTTTTGAGTCCAAAGCAATTGAATAGGTAAAGTATTTGACACCTGGACAACATCTATAACACTTTCATATGACAAGATTACTTTCAGAAGTAATTACATAATTATTGGTAGTAGTAACTTTGCTCATTTGGTTTTTAGTTTTAAATAACAATTAAAAATAATAAACTTAAATTTTAAAAAATATTACTCAAATTTAATAAAATAGTTCACATATGAGGCAAACTTTTCACTTAGCAAACAAAATTACACTTTGTAGTTGGCACTCTGTTTAGTTGTTTTAAATTTTAAAATAAAGTGAAAACTGAAAGTGGTTACATAGAATAATAGATTCAAAGCAGTTCAAGTTGTAGTTGTTTGTCTTTACTATTACTGAGCTATCACATTCTTTATTTTCTATCTACTGCTTAAATTCAGGACAAGTAGTAAGTATCCTATGGGTAGAAAGCACAAATTGTGCTCAAAGTGAGTTCAAACAACCCTGAGCAAGAATGGACTTAGTCTCAAAATTAAATGTGTCTAGCTGAATATGCATGTGTAGTTGTTTAACCTTTTCCTTATTGAGTTGTAGAAATTCTGCATATATTTCTAAATATAGCACATCTTACTTTTTCTTAAATTATGTCTTTTGATATACATATGCTTCTATTTTTAGTGTAGTTTGACTTAATCCTTTTTTTTTTTTTTTTTGCAGTTGTACTGTTTACATTCCGTTTAAGGAATCTATTTGCAGCATCTTCTAAAAACTTTATTGTTGTACGTTTACTTTAGTTAATAATCTACCCAGAATGGGTTTTAGTCTGTGACAGGGGACAGATGTCACATCAGCTGACCCAGCAGCATTTACTGAGATCAGCCTTCCTCCACCCTTCTTCGGTGTCAGCTTGTCAAAAATCAGTGACCATCAACATGTGACCTGTCTCAGGACTCTGTTCTGTTCCGTGGGGTTGTCTATCACTGTAGCAATCCATGCTGCCTTTGTCATTTTATATTAAATGCTGAGTAGTGCAAGTTCATCCACTATTTCTTCTCTAAGCTTTTCTTGGCTGTTTACAGCCTTCAACGTTTACAAATAAATATTAGAATCAGTGTGCTCATTTTTTTTTAAATAAAAGGAAATGAAAGAAATACTGTTAGACTTTTGATTGGAATTGTTCCGACTATCTTTATTTTAATGAATTTTATTTCATGAAAACAGCAAATGAAATTTTATCTCTAAATTTGGAAAGAAAGACATATAGTTTATTTTTCCAGAATCCTGAGAACTGTACAGCAATGGTAAATGAAAATCCAATAATCTCGTTTTAAAATTTATTTTGCAACAAAAGTTTATTCACAGATAATATTTTAGCTTTGAAAAAGTTTCTACTGAGCTTCTTAAAGAAGTTGTTTTTCTAAAATAAATAAGATGCATTATTTTTTCTTTAAGTGTATTTTATTGATTATGCTATTACAGTTGTCCCAATTTTTTCCCCTTTTCCCCCCTCCACCTGGTACCACCCTTCCTTCCAGCAATCCCCCACCTTAGTTCATGTCCATGGGTCGTGCATTTAAGTTTTTTGACTTCTCCATTTCCTTCACTATTCTTAACATTCCCCTGTGTATTTTTTAAGTATATTTTATTGATTATATTGTTACAATAGTTTCAATTTTTCCCCTTTGCTCCCCTCCATCCAGCATGCGCCCTCCCCCAGCAATCCCCCCTCAAGTCCATGCCAATGGGTCATACATATAAGCTCTCCCGCTTCACCCTTTCATATATTCTTCTTCTTCTTCTTTTTTTAATAATTAATTAATTAATTATTTTAACAAAAAATAACAATCCCTCCCTCTCAGACTTAAGACCCTTTACAATCTTATAAAGGACAATGGACGAAGGTCTCGAGATCCTCTAGCTGCTTCAAGCTGGACATGGTTGTCGTCCTACCTACCCGTGGGTCAAGAAATCCCTAGTAAGAGTGGGGGTGTGGAGGGGAGGGTGGCCTTCCCACAAGGGGAAGGATCGTGCAGACTCCAGATTGGTTGGCTGTCTCTGGACAACGGCATGCTTGGTTTAACAGGCTGGCATCCTTGTTGTATTCTGGGGGCAACAGGGTTAAAGGACATCATTCAATCCGTAACCACTAGATGACAAAAGACAGGTATTAATTTTTCAATGTCCCACATTAGGGAAAAGAAGGGTTTCTTTGGAAGAAGGTATGCCAGGTACATTTCACCTGTCCAAAACCCTTTTGCCCATTATACTTAGTTTGGACTGAGGGAAATATTTTAGGTTTCCCCCCTCTCAGGCCTCTGGGCTCTTTCTGTCCAAGCCATTAGGATAGAAAAGAGAAACCAGTTTCAAAGTGAAGCCCACAGACCACCCCGTTCTTCACCAACCCAGCCACTTAGTTCAGCCAAACCATTGAGTCTCAGGAGGCAGCAATGCAGACAGGATTAAGTGAGGCCTATACGTACAGACAATCACTCAGGTAATGAGATCGTAGGCTTATGCCCTTTGAAAACAGAAAACATATGTTAATTTATGGAACATAACCCACATACAAGTCTCTAAATCTGTAGGACTGTCTTATCGGAAAGATATCCAGTTGCAAGGCATTTGACATTCTTGCCTGTAAATTAAACATCTTTGATAATGCCACAGACATAGTTTAACTTTCAAATGAAAACAAATTTTAAATGAAAAGAAACTTTAAAGACGGTTAGTTGCACTACTTTATAGTCTACCACTGGGCCTTGTGATCTTCTTTGAATCATGATTTTTCTCCCTAAGATTACCCTCCTTGTCATTAAAGGGACTGCATTAAGTCCATTTTTAATTTATCCTGTTCATTTGCATAAACACAACAGGAGCAGCAAATGATCACTTATGATCTTTAGTTCTGCTTTGCTGGAACTTACGCAAGGAACATTTAGGGTGACCTTCACTCTCCCCTTCAAGGCACAGAAGCAGATCCACATACCTGGCATTCAGCCTTGCCTGTAAACACCTGTCTTTTCCAGGTCCTCCTGGTTTTCCATTGTGCCTTAAGGTCCCTTCTAGCCATCTTTCAGGAAAACAACCTTCATTCCTTCCCTGGAAAGATTGTTATGGACCGCTCATCCATCCAAGGTACCAGGCCTTTTATCTTGTGGACTTTTATTACCTTTGAAAGTCAGTCCAAGTTGCTCAGGGCTTTTTGGTAACAACCAACGCCCAAGCATGTCTCCTTTAGGCATGACATTCCATTCAAAGTATTAGTTAAAAAAAAAAAAAAACCCTCTATTAACAACTGGTCTTATTAGTTTTATGCAAAGAAAGTTAGGTCATTACTTACTTCTTTAGAATGCCAAATTCTGGAGGGATCAGATAGGGAGAAAAATATACAGTGTGAAGGAAAATCCTTGTCCTTCTAATATTCACTGAACTTGAATTTCTATTCTTTATATTTTCCCCCCACTAAAAAATTTTCTGTTTGCTTGTTTTTCCATTACAGTTGTCTCACTCCCTTCCCCCTCTTGCCTCCCCGCCCCCCATCCCCCCTCTTCCACACCCAGTCTCCACCCAGCTGTCCATGTCCATGGGTCATCCATACATGCTCTCCGACCAGACCCCTCCCCTTCCCACCCCCTCTCTCCCTCCCATCTCCCTCCCTCGTTACTGTTAGTTTATTCCTTGTTTACATACCTCTGGTTCAATCCCGCTCATTTGTTTGTGTTGTTCACCAGTCTCCTGCAACAGGTGACAGCATAAGGTAATTTTCTTTTGTTGCCTGGCTTATTTCGCTAAGCATAATTCTCTCTAGTTCCAATCATGTTGTTGCAAATGGTAGAAGTTCCTTCTTTCTTTCAGTACTTATTCATTGTCATTTTCCCCCTTAGTACTCGTGTTCCTCTCTGTCTCTCTCTGTTTCTTCATTTTCTTAAAGCAGACCCTTTAGCATCTCTTGCAATGCTGGTTTGGTGGAGATGTATTCTTTTAGCCTTCTTTTGTCTTGGAAACTCCTTATTTCACCTTCCATTTTGAATGAGAGCCTTGCTGGGTAGAGTATTCTTGGTTGTAGGCCTTTGTTTTTCATTGCTTGGAATATTTTTTGCCATTCCCTTCTGGCTTGTAGTGTTTCTGCTGAGAAATCTGATGATAGCCTTATTGGAGCTCCCTTGTATGTTATTAGTTGTTTCTCTCTTGCTGCTTTTAGGATTCTCTCTTTGTCTTTGAATGTTGCCATTTTAATTATGATGTGTCTTGAGGTGGGCCTGTTGGGGTTCATCTTCATTGGGACCCTCTGTGCTTCCTGGACTTGCATGATTCTTTCTCTCCTCATGTTAGGGAAGTTTTCTGTCATTAGTTTTTCAAAGAGGTTTTCTATTCCTTGCTCTTCTTCTTCTCCTTCTGGAATTCCTATGATACAGATATTATTACGTTTCATGTTGTCCTGCAGCTGTCTTAGAGCCTCTTCAGTCTTGTTCAGTCTTTTTTCATTTTGTTGCACTGTCTGGGAGTTTTTGTCTACATTGTCCTCCAGCTCGTTGATCCGATCTTCTGCTTCCTCTAGCCTGTTTTTAATTCCTTCTACTGTGTTCTTCAATTCAGAGATCGTATTCTTCATTTCCTCCTGGCTCTTATTGATAGCTTCCATGTCCTTTTTGATGCTGGTATAATTCTCAGTAAGTTCCTTATAGTTCTTCTGGAGTTCACTCTAGCTTTTCTGGAGTTCTTTGTAGTTTCCGCTGAGCTCATTGAGCTTCTCCATAATCCATACTTTCACTTCCATATCTGATAGTTGGCTCCCCTCTATTTCATTTAGCACTCTTTCTGGGGACTCTACCTTTCCTTTCGATGGGGGGTTGTTTCTCTGTCTCCCCATTTTTGTGACTCCTATTGTTTGTTGGTGCTTCTTAGAATGATCTGCACTTCCTGGATCTGCCCCTGGTGGCGTCAGATCCTGTACCAGTCTGGGCCTAGGCAACCTGTTGGGGACTTCCAGAGATCTACTGCCTTTGTCTGGCTTCTTTAGTTGTTAATCTGTTCAATCTGTGATTAGCTGTCAGGCTTAAGGACCGTGGGTGTGGCAGCTTAATTCCTGTAGGCAGGGCCTTTGCTTCCCCTCAGGCTGACGCCACTTGGCCGGGAATGATTTGCCTGCAGTGTGGGGATGAGTCAGCACTGGGACCCGGCCAGCCGCTTCCCCAGCTCTCCCCTCAAAGCCACCACACCAAACTCTTCCCAAGCATTTCCATTCCTCTCTGCCTTCCCTCTGCTTGTGCCCAGGGTAAGTGGGGGCAGAATATTTTCATATGTGATCCGCTTAAGAGCTCTTTTTCTCCAGCTGTTTCTCTCTGGCTAGCAGGAAACCCTGTGGCTTTTCGCTTTTCTCAGCTGGATACTATTTTACTTTCCACTCTGTTGCTGTAGGCTGGGAAGCCCAGCTGGGGGTTTAGACCCTGCCCTTCTCAGGGGGAACCCCTGGATGCTGAGCTGTTTCTCAGTCCCTTTGGCTGCCACCAGTGGGAGCCCAGCCAGCCCTTCCACATCTCCACACTCCCTACCAGTCACGTTGTGATGTAGCGGCCTTTTCTGTCTCTCCGTGGTTATAAGACTTCTCTCCAGCTAGTGTTCGGTTGGTTATTCCAGATGATTTCTCCAAAATTAAGTTGTAAGTCCATACTGGTCCTGGGAGGAGGTTAGTGTAGCTTCTACTTACTCCTCCGCCATCTTGGATCTCCTCCAAGATGCATTACTAGTCTAAGCAGTAGGACATTTTCTATTACTTTGAACATGAGGGGAAACCAACTCAGAATCCATTAAATCAGATCTGATTCCTGGGCAGAGAGAGAGGCTTTGTTTAGTAATATATTTTTCAGATTTTATTCTTATCAGAGTATATAAGGAAAATCATATAATTTAATAAGTATTAATTAAAAGATGTTTGCTTAAATGTGTTTAAAATTATATTTATATCATCAATTATTATATGATATCATTATGGTACATTGAAATTATTGAATTGTCAGGAGAGCTGGATGTGATTCTGGCAAGTCATGAATGCTCTCCAGGCCTCAGTTTCACACCTGGAAATTGGGGGGAGGGGGGTTGAGATGATCTCTGATGTCCCTTCTAGAACCAACATCCTATGCTTCTACTTACCTTACATCTCCCTTCATAGTACAAAAAACTACCGCATCATTATTATACCATGGATATATTTTAACACTTAAGTTTTAGCTTTTTATTATTTCAATTACAATTAAATGTTTTGTATACTTAAAAATTTTTTAAGGAACTCACCAAAAAGATCTTTCACTAACATTGAAAAATCCACACTATAAAAATCATTAAAAAAATGTAGCATGGTACAAAGTTCCAGTTATAAGATGAATAAATTCTTGGGACATAAAGTAACATGCTGATTGTATACTTTCAATTTGCTGAGGGTAGATTTAGAAGTTCTCACCACACACACACACACACACACACACTGTAACTTTGTAAGGTGATGGATGTATGAGCTAACCTTATTGTGGTGATCATTTTGTAACATACATGTATTTCAGATGATCACATCACACATCTTAAATGTACATAATGTCATATGTTAATTATATCTCAAAACTGAAAAAAAAAAGAATGTAACATAATGTTGAAACTGAACAGAGTTGGCTTTTATATAACATATAGAAATAAAGGTTGGTGAAAATAAGAGACATCGATGTTTAGACTCTTGTGGAACCTAAGTACATTGTCAGTGAGACTAAAGTATTCCTTAAACCTTGCCCTCCAACTCATTTTCATAGGCAGCTGTTTTTTCCAACCAAGAAATATTAGATATATTTAATAAGACCCAACCCACTTTCACAAATTACAAATTTTTAAATTTATTTATTGTTTTTTCTATTACAGCTGTCCCACTCCTTCCCTCATTTCTCTCACCATCCCACCCACCCCTTCTCTCACAGTTCATCCCCACCCTGTTACCCCGTTGTTCATGTCCATGGGTCATTTATACTAGTTCCGTGACTAAACCCTTCCTCTTCTTTCCCCCCTTCTCCTCTCCCCTCTCCCTCTTGTTTGCTGTCAGTATGCTCCTTGTTTACTTGCCTCTGATTCTATTTTGCTCATTTGTTTGTGTTGTTCATTAGTGTTCTGTGTTAGGTGATATCATATGGTATTTGTCTTTTGTTATCTGGCTTATTTCACTAAGCATAATACTCTCCAGTTTCATTCATGTTGTCGCAAATGATAGAAATTCCTTCTTTCTTTGTGCTTCCCCAAATTATTTTTAATTCTAATATCTTCGAGGTACCTGGACATGAATCCTATATTCTTTTAGCTTTTTATATTTTTCCCTTAAGTCTACTAATATGTTAGTTATAAATGTGACAAAATGCTATGTTCTAAGCTAACCCTCCATTATTCAGTTCTCTGAGTACAGGGTCAAGAACAAGATCACTAATTCGATTGAAATGAAATGTTAATTGAGTTACAACTCTGCACTTAAAATAGAAAGATGGAATAGGGCCAACTAACCATTCTTAAATGTAGTGAAGACCAGCTTTTTGTTACAACCAAGGAACTTAGACTTCATGTCAATGTTAGCTTACTGGTCAAAAGACACCCTCATTCCTACATGGGCCTTCCAGATATGTGTCCTATAAAAAGGTCAAAGCTCATCTCTTAGCTAGCCAGGGACTTAGGGGGTGTTTTGCTCCTAGGAAAACCATAATGACCCCAACAAAGGAAAATGGAGGTGATCAATAAGAGTGGCGCATCAGTTTCCTCCTTCCACCTAATTTTAAAGCCAAATTACCAATTCTGAGTTCAGATATTTTCTCCTAGAATGCTAATTAAATGTTTATAATGACTCCTGGTTATTGGGGTCCAACATTTTTAGAACTGAGAAAGAAAACATATGCCTTGTTTATCAGACTACAACAAAGGAGCATACGTGGCAGAGAAGGTGAAATTTACATCACTTTAATTTTATTTACACATGATACTCAAGAGGGAAAAAACCAAAACCAAAAGAAAATAAATGTTAGTGCTTACACTTAAACTTGGAGAAAAAATTTACAGATGATTAAATGATTACCAAAACTAAGACAAAAGGTGTGCTGACCTATTTACAATGTTTATTTAGATTACATCTATTTTAATATAATCTGTTAATTGACCTGATTGTAAGCTTTTAAGAGCAGGAATCACTTTTAAAAAGGGTTTTACTTAATTTCTTTACAATTCTTTTATTTATTGACTTGAGAAAGAAAGAGAGAGAAACATTGATTTGTCGTTCCACTTATTTATGCATTCACTGGCTGATTCTTGTATGTGCTCTGACCAGGGATCAAACCCACAACCTTGGCATATGAGGATGATGCTTTAACCAACTGAGCTACCTGCCTAGGGCAAGAAAGGTGTTATCAAACTTAAGCATTCTTAGCAGCATTTCCCCCAATGTCTCATTTAGGACCATTTAAATTTCAGTTATAAAAAGTAAAATTTTCCTTGCAATAAAATGCTCTTAATTTATTTTGTGCCTTACAAAGTATGAACAATTATGAGACTGTAGACTTAGAACCTTAGAGAAATTTTATATGTATAAATATATATATATATTTATATGTGATTAATTTATATAAAACTAATTTTTAAAAACTGTAAATATAGCAGCTTAGAGATGACAAAAGCATTTTCATTAATAATATATCATCTGTCTCAGGCAATATTCAAGAACTTCAAGTACTTTTAGAAATTTTTTTTTTCTGACAAAAACCCTGTCAAATAAATATTATCCCTTTTTGCTGGATGAGTAAACTGAGGCTCAGAGAAATTAGGCAAATTTCCCAAATCTTCAGATCTGGATCTCAAACTCAAGGCTTCAAATTCTGAGTGGCATAACTTAAATAAAGTAAACTGCATTTTTTTCCATAATTTTCTTCTGCCTTTCTTCTGTGGATATGATTGAGGAACATAGAACAAATTATCTATAGACATAAAACAATGTTTTCTCTGCCCAGAGTTGGAGTAAAGCAGAAGCCAGGAGAAGGTGCAGAGGTGAGAAGAGCAGCCCTGGAAGTATGGGAGGGAAGGAGCCTGGGTGCAGCAGTGCTCTAAATGCACTCAGATTCCTTTTAGCTCAGAGCATGCCTTTTTCAGTAAACACATTTATATTTGATCATGAGATTGATTTTCTTTTTAAAGTCTGATGTGAAACTTGGAAATGGGAATTTAAAACCTGGAGAAAACTATACTACTGTTCTTTATGAACTTTCTGAAACATTATGTTCAAATTCCCATGTTTAACAGGTAAGAATAAAATGGAGGTCAAGAGCACTGATGCAAGACAATTTTCTGTGTGTATGTGTGCATGTGTGCATGTGTGTGTCTATGTGTGAGTGTGGTATGCATATGTGTCTGTGTGTAAATGTGTGTGTGTGTGTGTATGTGTCTGCTGTGTTGGGGGTACTTGGGCCAGTAGGAAGGATGTGGTGAGATGACACCTTTGGGGGGTGGATAGTGGCAGCCCCAAATTCCAAAGTCAGGCAATCATCTGTCCTGGGAGGACAGATGACATGCAGGAAAGGATACAGCAAGGTCAATAGGTGACAGCCTGAGCGAGCACTTCAGTTCCCTTCATTGCCTTCTCTTCCCATGTAGGAGTGGTCTCATGAAGGCATGAGTGGGAAACCAGCAGAGAAGCCCATTGATCCTGGTGATCAGTGCAGGTTAGGGAAGTCACACTCTGGTTGTCCCCTAGACCATCAGAATTTCACATGCTCTTGATAGTGAAGTGGACCCTCAGGCAGCTTTCTGGAGTCTAAGCCACTAAAAAGGTAGAGTAAAAAGCACAACCACAGCAGCTATTCTAATCTCTATGTCCTTTCTGTGCCAGGTCCTTTAGTTATCTATTTCTTCCCTGTGAGGTAGGAATCTCTATGCTTTTATGATAGATGGCACAGTATGTCTCAAAGAGGTTAAGTGACTTGGCCGAGGTCACAGAGCTGTTTAGACTTAACTTGTTCTCTCTCACTCTCAGCTTAATCAGCACTCCTAGAACAGGTTTGCAGGTGAGAAATCAGATCCAAAGTGGGTCTCCTCAAAGCAGAGTTTGGGAGAACACATGTGTCTGTGTAGACAGAAGAAAGACTTAAATGTCCCATGTCTAGAAAGGCATTTTGCTGGACCAGAGAATGTACTTCATCTGGTTCTTCTACAACCTGCGTGAGAGATCAGCAAGTACGTGGGGAAAGTAATGCATGAAAGGGAAAGGATAGGATCAAGCGATTGCTCTTAAAATTATATTGTGCCAGTGGTTAATTCTGAAGGAAAATCTGCTTTGGCCAAGTATGGCTCACTTACTGGGCCTGGGTCATGATGCAGCCACTTGCTGGTTCTCAGGAGGGTTCTGGCTGCCCTGAGGCAGATGAGGCAAGGCTAAATATGGCCTGGGGAAGCCCATCCAAGCTGGGCTATATTCTGTTCAGGAGCCAATTTATAAGGGAAGCCATTGGCCCCACTAACCCTATTTGAAGCTCACCCTGAAAATGTCAGCCATGACTCCAGCTGGCCTCTGGGTACGCATGTTCAAGTATCTACTCTAAACATTAACTAGAGTATAATGAAGAATTATCCAAAGGGAGAAATAAGGAGCACTAGAGGACCTTGAAGATGCAAAGTGCAACTTTAAGACAAGGAAACATCTGTTTTTCTGACTCAATTTCACCTCTAGTTGAGGTTCCATGAAAAGCCTTTTCCTGGCATGTCTTCCTTGAGCAGCATTGACCAAGCTGTAGCCCATGACTCACTATTCAAAGTGTGATCTCCACACCAGCAGCACCAGGGAGCTTGCTAAAAATGCATAACTGCAGCCTTATGAACCATAATCTTTATTTTAACAAGCTTCCAGCCTTACTCTGTATCTTCAAATTTGAGAAGCAGGGTCTGCTGGTCACTGGTGCTCTGCAAAGTGTTTATAAGGGTTCAGGAAGAAAAACATTCAGTGGTTATGAGGGTTTCAGTTATTGTACATGTATACAACAGTGGCCATCAGGAAAAAGAGTCTTTCCAGCTTTGTTCAAACCAGTGCTTCCAAATGTACTTAATGCAGAACTTTTTTTTAGATGAAAGATGTATCAACATCTTGTGGGACATTACTGTTGGTTCCTGATAGAGATCTACTGCTAGTAGTTGATGGGGGTAGGAGTGGATGGTGAAGAATTTTATGGAGCAAAACCATAACAGAAATAGGGGAAGAAATTTATCAGAGCTTCCAGATGCCATAAGGTAGAAAAGCATTATGGCATGAAAACTAAACAACTCGACTAACTGTAGATCTGCCACTGATGAGCTGTCTCATGTTAGGCAAGGATTTTAATCTCTATGAACCCCATTTTTCTCCTCTGAAAAACGGGGATAGTCATAGGTTCTACTTCAGTTGTGATGTTTAATTTAAATAATGGTTATTAAAAAGTTAACATACACTAAGTTCACAAAATGTCTCAGTAATTATTAGTATTACTAATCTTATTTAGGGAGTAAAATGGTAAGAACATTGTAAGATTCTGTAACTTAGAACTGTCCTAGGTATTAATTATTTTTCTCTATGTTTTTTTCCAAAGGGATTAGCAATAAAACACTTAAAATGTACAAGTCTGGCCCTGGCTGATGTGGCTTAGTGGATTGAGCGCCAGCCTGTGAACCAAGTGTCGCTGGTTCAATTCCCACTCAGGTCACATGCTTGGGTTGTGGGCCAGGCCCCTAGTTGGGGGTGTGAGAGAGGCAGCCACACATTGATGTTTCTCTTCCTCTCTTTCTCACTTCCTTCCCCTCTCTCTAAAAATAAATAAATAAAATATTTAAAAATAAAATAAAATAAAATGTATACAGTCTGTTTGTCTTCAGGTACAGCAAGAACTTGGAATATTTGAAAACTACTTCCCTTTGGGCAGTTTTAGGTACTTTTGTCATAAGTATCTTTACCATAGACATCTGTGGTATGACTATTTTTGTAGCATTTTCACCACATGAATAATTGGTCATAAGGCAATTTTGCCATAAAAAATATAAAATTATGACAAGTAAAAGAGGGACATTAAAAAGAACATAATAAAACATGAAAAAGTGAATAACAAAATTAAAAATTTTTATTGCAAAATACAAAATATTTGAAGACATTTAAAATGTGTGTAGATTTATGGCAATACTGCATAAATAACTGGTTTTATTTTGTGGATTTTACCTAAGCACTTGTTTTCATTCTATGAGAAATGTGGGTTCAACTCTGCACCCTCAAAGAGGGCCCTCAAACTCCCTTTCTCCTCCCAATGTACTGTGTTTCAAAGTAAAAAATGAAGTGTTGGGGAAAATCATCATCTGTAAGAAATGCTATTTTAAGACCAGCACCACCAACCACCATGGCTACTCATCACTGCAGACCATTATGAGAGCTAGCTAAGACTTATGTATAATGTAAAAATGGGGGTAACTGTGAGAACTTCAATGGAGGAAAGAAATCAAAACTGACAACTGGCTTAAATACATAAAATCTGCCAAAGGTGGTTGATTCATCAATGGAAAAATAAATCTAGCCAACCAAACAACAACAAGAACAACTGTTGAAGTTATTTTATCTTTTTTGTTTTTTTGGGTTTTTTTACAGCAAAATTGCCTTATGGCCAATTAGTTATACAGCAAAAATATTTGTAGCAAAAAAGCTTCTGGTAAAGATGTCTACAGCAAAGATGCTAAGGCAAAATTACTGCACATGCCTTTGGGAGTCAGTCTTGGGAGAAACAAAACACAAAGGGATAGAGTGGCTGCTTGCCACCACCAGGAGGGGAGGAAAGCTGGCTGAGCCCAAGGACTCGCTGCAAGGAAGAGAGAGTATGTAAAGTGGGAACTTGAGTATGAGAGGTGCCTTTGTGTCAGAGCAGTGGAAAGCTCTTTGAAATTTCCTGATGCCTTTTAAAATTTTTAGATCATCTTATTAATAGCACTTTAATTGAGAAAGCTGAATGTACACTGTGGCATGAATCCTCTGTAATACAGTTTGTAGATAGTGGGAATTCCTGCTTCAGTTTTAGCTCTGTAGAATCACTTGTATTTAGAATTGTCTGAGGATTTACAATGGATTCGTGGGGAGGCACCATTAGAAGTCTATTTGCACATGAGACTAAGGATATAACTCATGAACTCAGCCTAACTCAGTAAACTGACCCCCTTATAAAGTCTCAATGTAAGAGACATCTCCTCAGGCTGACTCTAGTGGAGATGGTTTGAATCTTAGGAAGAAAGAGATTTGGGGTAAAAGTGGAAAATGCTGTATTATATCATTATGAAGGCTTTGGTAGCTCTACCACAGAGTGTATACCCTCTCCACCTGCCTCTGGCCCCTCAAGGGCTCTAGCTCTCCAGCAGTGGTGGAGAAGGGGTCCAGTCAGCATGGGCTACAAGACCTCCAGCACAGTGGAGTCTAACTGAAGTGATAGACGTGCTCGACATAGGCAACTTACACTAGAAAAAGTGGTTCTACCAGGAGAGGCCAAGAGGTAATGGAATGGAATGGAAAGTCTCCCAAATAGTTTCCAGGCAAACATTGTAGGGGCCAGTGAGAGTCAGTAAAATAGGGATTCTTGTGACCAAACTACGACTTTTAAACAAGGTTAAGCTACCCCCAGAAAATTCAAAATATAAGACAATTGTGCCTCATAATAACATAATGACAGCATACAATAGGCGATACATTTCTACAAGAGGCTGATTATAAGTAAACTTGAAGTGCAGAGAATGGTACAAAATACAATTTATCTCAGTGAGTCACCTCTCTGTGCATGCAGAGCCAGCCTCAGTGTGCGCCAGGGAGGCCCTTCACATTCCTCTCCCTCAATTTTTCCTTTTCTACCCTACTTCTCTCCTCTCACTATCCTGGCTCCATTCTGTATGTGCCCTGTGTCATAAAGATTGTGAAGGCTTCATTCCTGGCTCCATCCTGGAGGATGACAGTAGCTTCTTAGAGCCACAGAAGGTAGTTCATATTCTTAGAGTGGCTCATCCAAAGCATAGAAACCACCTGATTCTTGTAAAATGCAGATTTTGATTCAGTAGGTTGGAAGTGGAGCCCAAGATTCCTCATTTCTAACACCCAAGGTATTCAGTGTTGCTGGTCTGTAATCAACACTTTAAGCAAAAGTGATCAAAAAGATATGAAAAATTTTCTCCTGCTGACACTGAGTACCATTTATAGTACAATGTCAATTCACCAAGGGATAAAAAGAAACAAAAGAGATGAGGAAGACTGAGAACACCATCCTGCCATACACAGATATAATTATACAACTATTGGGTTGTTCCTCTGCTAACAGTGCATCCTGCTCTCCCTTCCCACTAGGAAGGTAATGAAGAAATCCACAACAAACACTGGTGGGAGAAAGCCTGTCCCGGCCCTGGCCTGGGCTCTGCACTTCTACAGGCCCTCTAGGGATGCTACTTTATCTGCTGATCCACAGGTTGTCTCACAGTAGCTTCTATCAGCCTAATCAAGCTTGTAATGGTCAATATGCAAATTACAAAGGTTACTCTTTCCATTTTGCAATTGTTGAGACTGTGGTCTTTGAAATAAGTATTTACCAACTGTATTTCCATTGATTATTATTTTTTCTCATAACTATTATAAATTGCACAACTTATTTCATTGCTAATGTACCACTCCTCTTTAGTGTAAAATTGACCAAAGAAAAGAGGAAGCCTGGACTGCAACCAAAATTCCGTTAGTAATGACCACATAAGCCTTCCCCATTTTATGCATCAGAATGGTCTTTGGTCTTTCCTCAGAAGCCATTCACTCTGTGGTTGTTTTTTGTTTTTGTTTTTAAATATCTCACTATGAAAATGCTCCTTCCCAAAGTAAGTTTGGTTTCAAAATGTATCTCCTTGCTGCTTTATTAGGCTACTGCTGTTTAACTCTACAATACTTCACTTGTTTGATTCACTAACATCTAAATTATTTCAACACAGAGCATGTGGAGTGATGGGAGAAACTCCAGATCCTGGAAAATAAGATATTGGATTTTTGTCTTTTAATTTGCATATAATCACCTGAGCACGAGGCGAGAAACAGATGATGACACTTCATGGATCAGGTATTTAGGAGCTAACAGAGAAAAGAAATTTGGCTTAACTTTGTAATAGTACTATTGATCATAATTATTTAAGCTCAATTATCATGCAGCTCAATAGTAAATTGGCCTGCATTTATATGTACATGCACATATCATTAAATGTCTAGTTTTAATGTACATTATATTTCCTCAGCACAGCCAATTCTCTACAAGTACAGGTTGTGAGCCTAAAGTAGTGAGAGTCATGCCACAAATCACAGGAGACACATTTCGTATGTACAGTGTCCTAGCTTATCTGGTGGTCTTCCAATTATTTATACTACTTGGATTATTACTGCCCTGTTGTCCTCAGGAATATGGCCTGAAAGCCCACATCAACATCCCATTTCACAGTGTGACTCCATCCTTGTTTTTGTTTCTTTCTGCCTTTGCAGTTACAGTGGTTCCTTCCATCTCTATGCAATGTTCCTCCCTTGCCCTTGCCTTCCTACTAACCCATCCTTCAGGTCCTTGCTTTAGATGCCCTTCTCTTCTCTCCCTAAGACTGGATTAGATGCTCTTTACACTTGATAATTTCTCTATCATAAAATTTGCATACTCCATTGACATTCCTTGTCTACATATGTGTGTTCCTTTCTAGACATGAGCTCTTTGGGAGAAGGGAGTTAGTGTTATTCATTGTTGTATCTTTTGTGCTTGGCACAGTGCATAGCACTTAATGAAACGCAATAAAAATTTGTTGAATAAATAAGTAAATGAGCAAGTCCTTCTCTACTGTTCTGCTCAAAGCACACTGCTTCTTCCTGCCTCAGAAGAGAAGGACAGGCTGGTTGCAATAAGTTTTTTTCAAGGCTATTGTGATGAATGTCCAAGACCATGTTAATATTTGGCCAGTTTTTTTTTCTTTATAAGTCACTATCGGCCTGACTGTATCCACAGTCTTCATTTCACTGACATAATAAAATCCTTCACCATTGTTTTTAAGCTTAAGAGCAAACTAAAATGCCTTTGCTTTATTTTAAAATGCCAGGGTAGGTTGGAATACTATGAAGACGTATTAGAAATTAATTTCTTAATTAAAAATAGGGTTCAGAATTTCATTTTATTTCCCTAATGTCCTGGTAATGCATCATTATAGTGTTTAGTCTATAGTAAGTTTCCAGTAAATGTGAGTTACTAATCTTTCCCCACCCACTCTTTCCGCTTTAAGCACCAACCTCAAGGAAATAGACTCCAAACACTAAAGAGGATAGAAGACAGAGCACTGAGATTTAATTTATTTCTGAAAAAGGGTCAAAGATTCCTCCTCACTTACATGCATTATACTTTGGTCCTTCTTAAGTTTCAGCTAAATTCAACTAGTTAGTTATTTTTTAATCTGCTACATGCCCAGAGCTGTATTAGGTTGATCTAGTGCAGTCACAGGGATAATTATGAAAGCCTATGATTCTGCCAATTCTTAAGCAGCTTCAAAGTCTATCTGCAGTGACTCCTTAGGGACTGGTACTTAGTGATCCTATAAACTCATATTCTCATCACTGATTTCCATGCCTTTAAATATGCTGTATATCCCTGCTCTGATCAACTTCTCTCTTTGGTTCCAGAATGGAAAGCATGTTCTAGGAATAGAAATTCACAGGCTATAGAGTAATTCCCACAATGGAGTGAAAAAGACCCTCCAACATATATACAATACACATATACACTATTTTAAAAAATTTGCAAAATATAACCCTGCCTCATGAATCCATGCAAACCACAGCAGATTCTGAGAAGCCTGAGCTGCTCTCTCACATTGCAGTGGAACAGTTACATTCAATTAATTCTTCTGCAGCTTATTTTGAAAATCAAATATATATTAAAAGTTAAGGCTGAAACTCACAGAGTAAACAAATCATAAGCCATGCCTGGAATTCATTTTTTCTAACATCTCCTGCTGTGGTATGCTATTGTGGAGGAGGCCAGATGGGAATGAACATCACCAAATATTTTGCAATACTTTTTGCACAGTGAGGTGAACTAAGGACACAACTTTAATTTGGGTCTCAGATTTCTTTGTAGACTTTATAAACCCTTCAAAGCTATGTAAATATCAGTACTCATTTGCATGGGTACAAAATAGGATCAGCTATAGAAGAGAAAAGAACATTAGGTTTCTACTTGGTGGGCTTCTACAACCACTGGCTGAGTTTATGTGTGTTGCAGCTCCTAAAGGGGGTAGTAGGTGAGATGGGATGGTCTGCACACAAATGGCCACCTGCATGAGACATTTGTAAGTCCAGAACTGCCTCTTAGGTATTGGTGGGCACACAGGTTATCTTTCTCATGTCAATGGAAATGTGATTTTGGTGGATGCTTCTTGATAACAGATGAGATGTTGATTGGCAAAAACAGACAATGTGAATTATAGATCTCAGAAGAGAAGACCAGGAAATGTGAACCTATGGGGAAAAAAAGGTATGAGAGGAAACAATAACTTCAACCAAAAGCAAAAAACATAATGGTATACTATAGTTAACAGATGTTAAAACTAGTTGGTAGACTGTTATTTGGTTAAATATAAAACAGAGAAGTGCTTTCTGGAGCTTGATGCTGGCTGGGGACTTAAAAGTGAGAAGAATGGAGAGACTGTAACTAAAAAATTCAGGAAAGAATTAACAACTTAATGTGAGGGACAGATCATTAGATTTGGATAAGTTCTCTCCAAAACATCCAACTTGCACTCTTTTCCATCCACATTCATATTTTTGTGCATTTCATTTGAAACTGTGAAATAAAAGACATCTTGTCATTTGAGAGGTTTTGGCCATCTGCAGATAGGCAGGAAAGGTTAGGGAAGTATGAGAGCATCTGGTAGACCTTCATGATATCTTGAAAACTGTACCCTTGGTTTTCAGGTAATAATTGATCTACCTGCTTCCTTGTTGGCAGAGCTCCAAATTTGATTTGGAATCTATTCTTACTTCCCATGAATCAGTGGAGGTTGATCCCAACCCCAGCCCAGGTCCAGGGTCAAACCCTAACCCATCTAAGCCAACAAGGATTGGCTATTCCTCTTGCCCAAGGATTGTTTAAGAGTGAGCTTGTGGGTTTTTTGTCATCCATGAGATGGGAGAGAAGATCTTCTAGGGGACTTCCAGGAAAGGTTTCCTCACTCTTAAAAAGATACCCATGAAGCCATGGTCTTCCTCTGGATGTGGTTGTGTCTGGGCAGGCTGCATGAAGAGGCAGAAGCCATGTTCAACCATGGGGAGAGCTAGCCTGAGGATGGGGTTAATATAGGGCAGTTGGAAGAATAGAGAGTCTAGATTTTTAATAAGTATTTTTTAAACCAATAAATTTAGCAATATTGGATATTTTCTTTTGTGGAACACTAAATTTCCTTCCAGTTTAAGCCACTTTTTGGTTGGTATTATTTCTGTTTCTTGTAGCCAAACGCATTTTGACTAAGATACATACCATTGTCTAGAAATATCTCTGAAGATTATTCTACCTTAGTAACATGGGTGCCTGATGATATGAGGTATGTAGGAAGTTACATAGGAGGCATGGTTGTTTTCCCCTCTTTCCACTCTAATTACTCCTCTAGTTCCTGGAAAAGGTTGAAGACTTATTCTCACAGCTGCTGATCCATGCCAAAGATTCGTGCTAAGGCTTTGCTGATGAAACATGGAAATAAGAACCACCCTGTATGACTACTGTCTTTTCATTGCCCTACTGATCATTAAAATCAGCTTTTCATTGTCCATTCACCTGGACTCCTAGATGCTACAGATACGGAGCTCATTCCCACTGTGCTCCCTATTGTCTCCTAGGCACCCACCAGCAGAGATCCCTCTCTCCAACCTACTGCAATAGGGTACAGTAGTCCCCACCCTTATCCATAGTTTCACTTCCCTTGGTTTCAGTTACCTGCAGTCAGCCATGTTCCAAAAATATTAAATGGAAAATTCCAGAAATAAAAAATTCACAAGTTTTAAATTGCATGCTATCCTGAAGAGCAAGATGAAATCTTGCGCCATCCTGCTCCATCCCACCCAGGACATGAATCATCCCTTTGTTTGGTGTCCACTGTGTATGCTACCTGCCCATTAGTTACTTAGTAACTATCTTGATTATCAGACAGACTGTTGTGGTATCACAGTGCTTGTGTTCAAGTGACCCTTATTTTGCTTAATAATAGCCCAAAATATAAAACTAATGAAGCTAGCAATTCAGATATGCCACGGAGAAGTTGTAAAGTGTTTCCTTTAAGTGAAGAGTTTTGTAGGCATAGAAAAAATAATATATATAGGGTTCAGTACTATCTGGGGTTTTAGGCATCCATTAGGGTTTTGGAAGGTATCCCCCATGGATAAGAAGGGCCTTCTGTAATAACGTTGTGGCCCCCTCCACAGACAGAGCCCACCAGCAGCTAGAACGTTCAGGAAACGAGAAGGGGAGATATGTGTATATGCTTTTGAACTCCGTGGAACCAGCAGAGGGGAAGAATGGAATTATGTGGGAGAGACTTGACAGGACAAGAATAAATGGAATTGAGAGTTGGGAAGATTGTAAACTAGGGAAGCCCAACCGATGCAGGATACAATTCGGGGCCTTCATGGTTAAACACAGATGGCTGTGATGATTAAACCATATTAGGTAAAATGGCCAATATTTTTCTAGTTTTAGGTAGGAAGATTAATAAAGTGAAAATGACTAACAAATTGAGAAGAGAAAAACTTTTATTTGACTGTATAAAACTAATACAAATTATAGTAATTTATGCAAACAGCATATTATTTGTGCCAGATTGTCCTGCTACTCTATAACTAGCATGCATTAAATATGGTGTAAGTTTCATTTAATAGTTCATGTCCCCAGCCTTCCTAGGGTTACACAAATCTCTGTCATCAGCTAATGTAGTACATGATGTTGACTCACAACTTCACAAAGTGGAAGAGGCCACAGCCTATGATTTACCTACATGCTTCCCAATGTTTCTATGTTCCTTCATAATTCACTATGGAACTTATTTAAATTTTCAACCAGTATTACCTTTAGAGATATAGAAGCTCAACAATTTAATTTTTGTTATGCCTAATACTTTACCTACTGCTTCAAAAGATGCCCACTCTTTATTTGACAATTACTTACTAAACGCCAAGAATTTTTTTCTAAGTGCTTCTCAAATATTAATTCACGTCACCTTTATACAACCTCAAAAGGTAGTATGGCAGACAATTTTGTCCCACCCATAAGCCCTCAGTTCTCCCCAATCACCCCTGCAGTCATGGTAGACAATTCTACGTGGACTGGAAGTGAGGACCAGTTGTTGCTGATAAACATTCTGGTTTCCCCAGTGCCTCTCTTGCTCTCAGGAATGACCCACTCTGTAATGACCCTTCGTGAACTTCTCTCCTTCACTATTTCGCTTGCCCTTACTCTTTCATTTACGCTTTCTCTCAAAAAATTGCCACACCACTTGTCCTGACTGGTGTGGCTCAGTAGGTTGGGCATTATCCTGATGAAAGGTTGCTGCTTCAATATCCAGTCAGCCTGGGTTGCATGGTAGGCCCCCTGTGGGGGATGTGCGAGAGGCACCCGATCAATGCTTATCTGGTACATTGATGTTTCTCTCTCTCTCCCCCTTACTTCCCCTCTTTGTAAAAATAAATAAATAAAACCTTTTGAAAAATTACCCACACCTAAATCCTTTTCTCATAATCTTCTCTGGAACATACCCAAATGACAACACTAAATTTTATTATAATCCTCATTTTATGGATGAACAAAGTGATGCATAGAGTGGTTTAATAATTTGCTCAAGGTCATCTAGTTAGTAAGTGGTCTGAATTAAAGTTTATGTCTGTGTTCTTAACTACTATCCTCTGCTGCCCCCAAAATCCTACTCTCCAATTAGGTGAACACATCCATCTTCCACTTATCCACATCATTCTCAATAATAGAAATGGGGGGTGGGTGGTTTGGCAAACTACTGCCTTCAGCCAAACCCAGTGAGTGGCCTGTTTATTTAAATACAATTTTATTGGAATACAACCATATCCATTTGTTTTCATATAGTCTATGGCTACTTTTGAACTATAATGGCAGAACTAAATAGTTGTGATAGAGACTGTATGGCCTACAAAGTCTAAAATGTTTATTATTTGGCCCTTCACCAAAGAGGTTACTGACTCATAGTATTTCCTCCTAAGTGTGATCTTTTCCAGCTGGTCTTATTTAGTAGCTATCAGTGGGAGTCCAAGAATGTGGCTTGACTTTGGGTTGGGTAGCTTCTAGAACTCTGAATGTCTAGTCCAGCGATTTTTAACCATTTTCATTTCATGGCACACAGAAACTAATTAAAATTTTTTTGTGGTACACCAAAAAATGTATTTTTGCTGATCTGACAAAAATAGGTATAATTTGTATTGGTTTACACACACACACATATGAAGAAGTAATTACCCACCCTTTTTTTCTCCAAAATTACTTTTAAAAAAATCAGGTGCCTATACTTGTAAATAAGGATTTCTGGTACCAAGAATTAATCAATCAGATGCAACCTTACTATGTGACGTGACCAATAAGTTGAAAGTCTATTATGTATCATTTATCATTTATATTTTTCATTCAAGGGAGGGCATTCATACCAGGCAACTACTGTTGCATTGGCTATTGTAATTATTTTAATGTGACAGTATAAGGGAAAAGAGATCAGTTCTTCTGACTAAATAGTCAGGTACTTCATGTTTTAAAAGTCCTCGTGGCACATGCCACGCTGGTTCAAAATCACCAGTCTAGTCAATAAGCAAGTTCTTACTGTGCTCTTCTAACAGGCCCAGGGATGAGTCAGATACCCAGGTGCTGAGCCTATGGCTTACTCTTTTCCTGGCTGCCAATCAAATGGCTTGTGACTGTTTCTCCTTTTCCTAAACTTGTCCCATTTTTAAGAGATTTATGAGTATGCACTATTGGCCATGCTTCAGCAAGTGGGTTAGGTCCAAAGGAAGTTTCTGCCAGAGTTGTAATCATGCAGAAGGAGACCTTGTCTAATTCCATTCAGGCAAGATAGACATCATCTTATTTTAGACTCTCTCGTGTCTCTTCTTAAAAGAGCATTAATTCCATTCATGAGGACCTCATGAACTCACCTAGTTCTAATTACCTCCCTAAGTCCCCACCTCCCAATACCATCCCACTTGGGGGTAGGGTTTCAACATAGGAATTTGTGAAAGAGACTAATATTCAGTCCATAGCACTACCACTTGATAAAGCAGGGAAAGATGTCACTTGAGAGTGAATGGAGTATACCAAGAAGGGAGAAGGATCTTCCATGCCAATTTGTCCTTTTCAGCAAGGTTCGTGTAGTAACTATTTATATGTTCTATACTTACCGATAAGATCTTTAGACATTGTACTGAGTACTTCTTACTGTAAACTTATCTTTTCAAGAAGGTTTTTGTAGGTCAAAAAGGTTGAAGTAGGGAGGCACACACATATAACCCTTGCAACACCTGAGAACAAAATTCACCCAGAAATGCACCTAATTGTCTTACACCAGCTCAACTACGATTTGATAGAGGTCATTTATGAAACTTACTGCCTTCCAATTGACCCCAAACACCTGGTAATCTCATGTACCTTCTCAACTTTCAGCTATAACAAATTTATGATGAAAAATTATTAGTTCAAACAAATGAATCTTTCATAGTGAGCTCTTATCTTCAGTGGACTGTGTCTAAGAAAGACTGCATTATCCTGAAAATGAAAAGCAAATAAATGGTTACCATCCGATAAAACATCTCAGGTTTACAAAACCTTCATTCATAGCCTCACCTTGCTTGGATTCCGTCAGAATCTCAGAGAATTTATCACCTGTTAACCAGAGGATACTGATGTTCCTCTTTTTAACTGCCTTTGGCAGAACTGTGACTGAGACTGAATTCTGTCATAGAGTAACAATGATTTGGAATCATTACATGTCACCTTTATCAGCTTGTTCATTCAGGTACTTGCCTGGAATGTGCAAACAATGTTTCTGATTGTTTGGAATTTTCCGGGAGCTGGCTGCATAGCTGAGCCTTTGTGGGGTCAGTAAGTTTCAGTGGAAGAGTGGAGGAGACCAAGGGAAGGAAGGGGGAGGAGAGGAGTGTGTCCAAACCACCAGAGCTTTCAAACTGGACAAGGCCCCTCTCTCCTCCCTGTCCTCCATTTATTCCGGTACCATTTTCCCAAACCCAATCTCCAAGCTGATTGCAGCCTGAGGGTGGTGTCATCACATCTCTATAGAGTTCCTTACAGCTTCCCCGCTTGGTCCTGAACACGTGTTGGGAACCCGGGCTGTGAGTGTCCTTCCTGGGAGGCACTGGCAGCCTGCAGCTGGAGCTTGTCAGTCATTTGTAAGAGCTGATATCCCTTAGGTATCCAAGGCACTTACTGCTCTGAAGTTTCAAAAAGGCAAGATTTCCACACTAGTTTTCCTCCCTCCATTTGTATTCAGACCCATAGAGCTGTCCCAAGTGACCTTCTTATTATATTTTCTTGGCTTTGCTCTTTGCTTTCTGCCCTAGTTCTCCCAGCTCTTCTCCTTTCTACATGATTCATGGCTTTTATTTCTCACTTAGTAATTTATTTTAAATTTTATGCATCCTTTTATACCCACTTAACCCAGGTCCTAATCTTGAAAAATGACTATTCTTAAGTGACCAGAGAAGGAAGAAGTAGCAAATTATCAGTACTTTTTTAAAGAAAAAAATTTCTAAATGATTGAATTTTCATTTTCAGTAGTTATAACTGAGTTTCTCAGGAGACAGTGGTTCTCAACCATGGTTGCACATTGGCACCATCTGACATGCTTTAAAAATTACTGATGCCTGGGCTCACCTCCAGAGATTCTGTTTTTGTTGGCCTGGGGTAAGACTTGGGCATTGGGAGCTTGAAAAACTCCCAGGATATTCTAATGGGCAGCTAAGATGGAGAGTCCTTGCCATGGGCAATGCTGTGAAGCCAGGCTGTCTTTGGAAGTTTAGAATTCCCCTTCTCTTTGAACATAACAGCCTTTCTTCACAATTCCCTCATGAATCAGAAAAACTGCTTAAGTTCTGTGCCACCACTGAATCACCATGGGTAAGTCCCTCCATCCATCTTAGCCTCAGTTGGGCACTGCCCACCAAGGCTGCAGACAAGCCTCCTGGTTTAGCAGCCTGGTCTGCAGTGCAATGTATAGAGTCAGGGGTCCTGGGAAAACAAAGGACACTGCACCAATTAATGTTTCTTGTGGCCATACAGCAATCCCCTGTCTGTCACCAATATGCCCCTGCAGAGGAAAAGACACATCTTAGGACCCTAGGTCTGTCCTTTCCAGCTTCCAGCTCTCAGAACCTCTGTGCCTCCCACTGGGTGCAAGGCAGCTGTTGAGAAAGCTTTCACTGACCACCACGTATACATCAGTAGTTTTCAACTTTATGGGACAAGTCTTGTGATGCTCCAATGGGACTTTTGCCCCCTACTTGTCACTCCATGTAGCCATGAAATTAGGGAGGAGCCAGAATGTGTGAAGAAAGCCAGTCAGGGAGGGGGCAGAAGCTGGCCTTCCTTCTCTGCTGAAGAGCATTTGAGTCGGTGCCTCTTCCATCAGGAAGCACAGGGTTGACGGATGCAAACAAGAGACTGTAACATATGTTTTGTAGGTGAGAAAACAGAGGCAGGTCATCTAACTACACCCCACGGCACTCTTTCTGGGATGCAGCGCTGCCTCCCCACCTGCGGTAAGATGATGCCTTGTTGATACACGTCCTGAGAAGTAGAGTGTGTTCAAAAGAAGAAAAGGAGGGGAGATGAGAGAAAAGACATCATCAACTGTGAACATACTGTCCAGTGACGCTGAGTCCCATCCCTCCCACGGTGTTTGTCCTCACCTCTCTCTGCTCTAGAATGCTCTTATCCATTGGCCTTTGGTTCACTCCTTCACTGTTCAGTCATCGCTCCTTACTGCCTTGCTTTGCTGTTTTTCTCCATCACTATGATGGCTACTTACAGTTATACTACTTATATATTTGCTTCTTGTTTCCTAGGCCATGAGCTCCCCAAGGGACAGATTTTACTTGTCTATAGGTCTGCTCTACAGCCTAGAGCTTTCTGGGAAAAAAATAATCTTTTAAAAAAGGGAGCAAAGTGAATGAGTGAGTGAGTGAATGAGTGAAACCTTTGGAGTAGTGTTGCCTGCTTTTGCATGCATGAGACAAATGGTCTCATGCCATGGACTGTATCCCACGTCTCATTCCCTGGCCCGGCACTATTCTTCTTCATAGTCTGTACCACCTTCTGACTTACTTTGTTATTTGTTTACTTTCTCTCTTCCCCTCAAGAAAGTACACTCCATGAAGGTAAAGACTTCTGATTTTTGTCTCTCGTGGCTCCTACTTTCTCCCCAAAGCTAGAACAGCATAATGAGAATTCAATAAATATCTGTTGGTAAATAACTGAATAATACCTCACCCAGGAGAAGTTAAAGGCAATCAATCTTTGGCAAAGGTAACATTTTTTTCAGATGTGTTTCCTTTGTCAGCAGCCTCTTTTTTTTTTAACTCTCTTTCATCTTCTTGGTAAAATTGTTGTCTTCCTCCATGGACCACAGTGGCCCATGGACTTCTCTCATCCCAGCCAAATGCAGCAAGTCTCCACACAGCCTCTAACAACTGCCCCTGTGTTGCTTCTTCTGTATCTTTGCTCTTGCTGTTTCAGCCCCCCTCCCTAATGCTTTTTCTCCATCTACTAAAGGCCTATGTATCCCTCAGAGCTGGCTTTCCACAAGCTTTTTCTGACCCATGGCCAACAGTACATTTTTCTTTCTCTGAATTTCTATAGGATTTGGTATGTCTCAGGTGGTACTTAGGACATCCAAGAGGAGATGGCTGGCTCTTTGAAGATTGTGTTGGTGAGACCATAATCCAGGATGTGTTCCCCAAGACCTGCAAAGGGGTCTCAGTGGCAGGGAGTTAGCTGCCAGCCTAATCTCAAGTTGACACAAGAACTTTTAAGCATCATCAACATCTTTTTTCCCCACACAATTAAGGCCACTTTAAACTCTGGGCTGTAGTGCCTCTTTTATTGTAAGGCCTTGAAGAATTCCAATGGCTTGTTACATATGGGGTTAGAAGCACAGATCTCAGAACTTTACCAAACTGCAGCTGCCCTCCAGCCCCAGACATCCACCCCATCCTGGGGTACAATTTCAGGACTGGAAGACATTATTTACTTTCTTCTTTCAGACTCCTCCCATCTTCTCTCCCTCCTCCATAAGCTCATAGTCTAGTAATCTTTCACAGCCTGCTGGCAACATTGGGTCGCTCATAATAAATATCCACGTTCCTTTATTCATCAAATTAACATTATGTTTGTTTGCTTCATTTCCTGGTAGTTAGCAGTTACTGTATAAGCAGCAGATTTCTACAGATTCAAAAACCTAAATCTTAAGACAAGTGTTGCCTTATTAAAATAGACCATGAAATTAGGAGTCTCTGAAAGAATGCTTTTTTTTTTCATCCTCACTTGAGGATATTTTTTATTGCTGAGAGAGAGAGAGAGAGAGAGAGAGAGAGAGAGAGAGAGAGAGAGAGAGAGAGACTGAGAGAGAGAAAAACATCAATTGGTTGCCTCCTGTGCACACCCCAACCGGGTATTGAACCCGCAACCTAGATATGTCCCCTAACTGGGAATCAAACCTACAACCTTTTAGTGTATGGGATGACACTTCAACCAACTGAGCCACACCAGCCAGGACTTCTAAAATGATGCTTTTAACATCCTCCCAAATACACTTGCTCCCCTACTTGTCCACCCCTAATTTTTATGGGGAGGAGGTCGTCAGGAATATGGGTGGACATTTCTATTTCCTCAGGAGAAGTCCTTTCAGGAGTGGGAAATTGGGATGAGTGACAAAGGTTTCTTTTTTTTTTTTTTTTTTTACAAAACTGATTTATTAACTATGATAAATATCACACAAGACCTTTTCAGTTTTTTACACAATTCCCATTGAAACAAATACAATACTTTGCAGCAAATACATGATTAAAAAAAACAAACAAACCACCAAACAAAACACCTCAGAGAGATGCCTCAGCCTTAGTTGATGGCTGACCATGCACCAGTCAAGGTGGAGCCTCAAAATACCCACGTGTTCAAAAAGAAAAAACAAAACAAAAAAAAAGAGTCTGGAAATAAAGCAAACATTCCCAAACACCAACTAGTGGATGTCTTGTTTAAAGCTCCTAAAATACAAATAACTGTGACAAGATTTTGATAGATGAAATATTTTCAGACTTAAAGATTATTGAAGACTTTCTTTATACTACTTTAGAGGTAAATTTAATACCTCTATATTTTTATTTCCACATTTATACCCTAGCCCATTTTCACCCTTTTATGTAGTCTCCTGCTCACTCACAAGTTACATTCTCATGGAGCACATTTTTCCAGAGAAAATACAATATAAGTGTACAATATAAAAGTAAGGCTTCTGTGTTATCTCATATTTTGTTAATATATATAAATTCAATGTTTTCACTTATTCACTAATTAATTTACTCATTCATTCATTTATTCACTCAATAAAATAGGCATTGAGTAACAAGTAACAACTATGTGCTAAGCATGGTACTGGGCAGTGGGATGAGGGAGGGGTAAAAGGGTGAAACAAGGCCTGTCATAACAGCCAGGTCATGACAGGACTTGCTGTCATGGATCTTACATGAAGATAAATATGTCAGGTAATAAATGAATAAATATACAATGTAGTTATAGATTAGAATAAATATCAAGAAACACATCTTGTCTTTTGACCTAAGACCTGATGAATGAAAATGATCAGCTGGGTGGGAGAGCCTCTCAGGCAGAAGGTACAGTATGTGCAAAGGCCCTGAGGCAAGAGATGACTTGGTGTGTGATTTGCAGGACAGAAAACAGGTCAGTGTGATCAAAGCCTGGTGAGCTGGCTTCCCTGGGAGAAGGACAGATCTCTGTGATTGTTTTCTGATGTTTAGGCCTTGGAGGAGCTTTCCTGTTTTCCCTTGAGTTGTTTGAATCCATGGAATATTCATTATTCTAAGAGTGCCTGTACTTCAAATGTTCTAGACACTAATAGAAACATTTCCTGGCAAAAAGCACAAAATTTTGCTCAGAGTATCTAAAAATCTTTGCCTCGTAAAAACTCCTAACAGTCAAAGTAACATTTTTCTCAACATGGGAGACCCATTCATTTGGGTTTCACAAAGAACAAAGTAGAATCTGAATTTACAACAAACACAGCTTCTGTCCTTGGATTATGTGAATTCTAAATCTTCCTGGTCTTAAAGGAGTAATGATCATGTTCACAAAAGTAATCTTGAACTTCAGAGATTTACCAGGACAACAGCATTAAGAAATAGTCTAGCCCTGGCTGGTGTGGCTCAGTGGACTGACCACCCACCTGTAAACCAAAGGGCTGCTGGTTCAATTCCCAGTCAGGGCACATGCCTGGGTTGCAGGCCAGGTCCTCAGTTAGGGGCACGCGAGAGACAACCATGCATTGATGTTTCTCTCCCTCACTCTCTCCTTTCATTTCTCTCTGAAAATAAAATAAATAAAATCTTTTTTAAAAAGGAAAGAAAGAAAGAAAGAAAGAAAGAAGGAAAAAAAGAATCTTGACTTCCAGTAAAGATGGAGGCATAGGTAGACAGACATCGCTTCCTTGTGCAACCAAAGAATTACAGCCAGATCTCAAAAACAAATAACAACGAGAACCGTCAGAAAATTGAGCTATATGGAAGTCCAACAACCAATATTTAAAGAAGCCATATTCACCCAGACTAGTAGGAGGGGCAGACTTGCAGAGACAGGTGGAGACGCAGTGTGGTCAGAGAAGTGGTGGCAGTGGAACAGAAGGTCCCACGTTCACATGTGGTAAATAAAAATCAGGAAGTATACCCTGGGAACGAGTATCCCCAACTCAGGCCAGACGGCATAGCCCAGTGTTCCAGCACTGGGAAGATAAACCCCCATTACCTGTAAAAAGCAGTGGGGGTCGGGGGGTGGAAAAAAGTGGCCATATTTTCACCACTTAAAGGGCCCACATGGTCTTAGAATGTACGCAAATCCCAGGGCAGCAACTGGAAGAGTGCCAATCACATTTGGGAAGTGAGTGAAGTGACTGGAAAGGGGGCAAGTGCCAGGCAAATCACCAGGAGCCAGGGATCAGCATTGTCCCCTCTCTGAGCACCACACCACACACAGAGCCCAAAAGTGGTGAAGCGGATGGCCCCACCCTGGCAATTACCTAAGTCTCTGCCCCACACAATTTATCGGTGCCTTTGCTACATAGGCCACACTACTAAGACAGGGAGTAAATGCAGCTCTACCTAATACACAGAAACAAACACAGAGAGGATGCCAAATTGGGGAGGCAAAGAAATATGGCCCAAATGGAAGAACAGAATAAAACCTTGGAAAAAAAGAACTAAATGAAATGGAGCTAGCCAACCTATCAGATGGAGAGTTCAAAACACTGGTGATAAGAATGCTCAGAGAACTCACAGAGTATGGAAAAAAAAGTAAAGGAAGAGATGAAGTTTACAGAAAGTAAAATAAAGAAAAATCCACAGGGAATCAACAATGAAGGGAAGGAAGCTGAGATTCAGATTAATCATTTGGAACAAAAGTAAGAAATAAACATTTAACCAGAACAGAAAGACAAAACAAGAAGGCCAAAAAAAAAAAAAAAAAAGAAGAAGAAATTAGGAGAAGCTTAAGAACCTCTTGGACAACTTTAAATGTACCAATATCTGAATCATATGGGTGCCAGAAGGAGAAATGGAAGAGCAAGAAATTGAAAACTTATTTGAAAAAATAATGTAAGAACACTTCCCTAATTTGGCAAAGGAAAAATAGACATACAAGTCCAGGAAGAACAGAGAGTCCCAAGGGACTTCCAGCCAAGATGGAGGCCTAGACGGACACACTGTCTCCCTCTACAACTAAGAAGGAATACAACTACATCAAAATTAGAGACAACCAGAAGTTCCAGAAAACTGAGTTGCATGGAAGTCCAACAAACAAAGATATAAAGGAGAAATACTGATCCAGAGAGGTAGGAGGGGCAGAGTGGGGCGGAGAAGACACAATGTGGTGGTGGCAGCAGTGGCAGACTGGCAGAAAGCACAGCCGCATGTTTTAAAAAGTTGGGAGGGACACCTGGGAAGCAATCCCAGCACCAGACCAGACCGCAGAGTTCATGGTCCCAGCGCCAGGGAAAATAAAGCCTCATTGCTTCTGACTGTGAAAACCAGTGGGGTTGGGGTGGAGGAAGAAAATGCCAGTCTCTCGGCAGAGTCCACTTGTTTAAAGGGCCCCCGTGGTCCTAGAATGTCTGCAGACCCACCCACTCTGGCAACAATGGCCAGGGCAATAGCTAGAGAGGTGCCAGTCCCATATGGAAGTGGGAGAAGTGCCTGGAAAAGGAGCCAGTGCTGAGCAAGTGGCATTGCTCCCTCTCAGACTTCTCCTCCACATACAGTGCCATAATGTGGTGAAACAAGTTGCCCGTACTGATGAATACATAAGGCTCCGCCCCTTTCAATGTAACCGGAGTGACATTTCTACCTAAGACACAGAGGTAAACAAACACAGGAGTCTATCAAGATGAGGAGACAGAAAAATACAGCCCAAAAGGGGGAAAAAATCAAGGTTCCAGTGGGAGAACTAAGTGACAAGGAGATAGCCAATCTCACAGATGAGGAGATAGACAACCTAACAGATTCAGATTTGAAAACACTGGTGATAAAGATGCTCACTGGCTTGACAGAATATGCTTTAGTATGGCAAATGCATAAGGGAAGAAGTGAAGGCTATGCTAAATGAAATGAAGGAAAATCCACACAAAACCAATGGTGAAGGGAAAGAAAGCAGGATTTCAATCAATGATTTGGAACATAAGAAAGAAAACAACAGTCAACCAGTACAGAATGAGGAAACAAGAACTGAAAAAATGAGGAGAGGCTTAGGAACCTCTGGGACAACTTTAAGTGTGCCAATATCCAAACCATAGGGTGTCGGGAGGAGAAGAGGCAGAGCAATAAATCAAAAGCTTATGTGAAAAAATAAAGAATGAAAACTCACCAAATTTGGTGAAGGAAATAGACATACAAGTCCAGGATGCAGAGAGAGTCCCAAACAAGCTAGACCCAAAAAAGGACCACACCAAGACACATCATAATTAAAATGCCAAAGGTTCAAGATACAGAGAGAATCTTAAAAGCAGCAAGAAAAAAGCAGAGAGTTACATACAAACGGATGACTATAAGACTATCAGTTGATTTCTCAAAAGAAACTTTGCAGGCAGGAAGGGACTGCCAAGAAGTATTCAAGGTAATGAAAAGCAAGGACTTACAACCAAGATTACTCTGTCTAGCAAAGCTATCATTTAGAATGGAAGGGCAGATGAGGTGTTTTCCAGACAAGGTAAAGCTAAAGGAGTTCATCATCACCAAGCCATTATTCTATGGAATGTTAAAGAGACTTATTTAAGAAAAAGAAGAAGATCAAAACTATGAACATTAAAGTGAAAACAAGCTCACAACTATTAACAACCAAATCTAAAAAATAAAAACCAAAACAAAATAAGCAAACAAGAAAAACAGGAACAAAATCATAGATATGGAGATCATATGGAGGGTTATCAGTGGGGAGGGGGAAGGGGGAGAATGGGGGCAAAGTTACAGGCATTAAGAAAAATAGTCAGTAGGGAAAAATAGACATGAGGATGTTAAAAATAGTATAGGAAAGGGAGAAGCCAACGGATTACATGCCTGACCCATGGACATGAACTAAATGGGGGGATTGCTGAAGGGAAGGCAGTACCACACAGAGGGGGAAAAGGGAGAAAAATTTGGACCACTGTAACAGCATAATTCATAAAATACACTTTAAAAAAAGAAACAAGCCAGAACAACTCTGTGGGAATAGCAAGCCAGGCAGAGGAAACAGCAAGTACAAAAGCCCTGGTAGAGGACTGTTTGAGGAACATTGAATATATTAGTCTGGCTGGAGTAGAGTGAGAATGGAGAGGGACCTGAGATTAGTCTGACCCAGTAGTGCCTTTTGGTTCATGGTGAAGACTTCTGATATTTGTTCTTAGTGAAACAGAGCCATGTTTGGAGAAAAGGAGCAACATGACAGTTTCTAGCATTTCTGTCTGTTTCACTTGTGCTGATCCCCCTGTAGATCCAAGCACAGTACACAATAGTATACAATAAACACTTGTTGCATATATTTTTTAAAAAGTAGTCTATTTTTCTTTCTTTTGTATCTCTTGACCCTTTTGTCATATAATAAAATGTTTGTGAGAAACATTAAAGCAATGTGAAATTTGATTCACCAATAATGCCTAGTATTTCAGATTAATGAGAGAAAATTCATTTAAACGATCGTCACCATCCCTGGCAAATGCTAAGTTAATGCTATTTGTCATTATTATTGCCTAGAAAGGATAAATCCCAGCTTAAATCTAGAGATTTTAGATATTCAGAACAAAGCCCTTTTTAGTTTTATCTGATCAAAATCTCAAATGATTCTATTGAAGAAGGAAACCACAACCGTCAAAGTGTGCGTAAATACATTTCCGTTTGAAGCTTAAAATATCCCTGAATTTTAAAAACAGGACACGTAAGGACCCATCATTGGAAGTGGCTTTGTTTATGTGTTTGGTCTCCTCCCATTCTTGTAGGTCAAAAGTTAATATACTAATGGTTGACTAAAAAAATTATTAAGACTGCCTGGGGGCTTCTGATCAAGATGATAGGATAGGCAGACATGACTTGCCTCTTCACAGAACCACATCAAAATTACAACTAAAATATAGAGAAACCATCACTCAGAACCATCAGAAATCAAGTTGGAAAATCTGACAACTACAGAATTAAAGAAACCACATCCATCCAGACTGAACTGGCAGGTTGGTGCCATATTTAAGACTCTATCAACTTGGCTGACACTGTATGACCCACCTTTGAGATCCCCAGAGAATCCTCCCCAACCAATTTATGGACCAACCCAAGCTGCTTTTCCATATGATTGGCTGGTCTTGGCTCATGCTTCATATCCTACTAAATCTTCTCAAACAAGCAACAGCTTGACTCAGTGAGCCCCAGGCCTAGCATTAGCAGCAGCCAACCTAAATTTACAGCTCGGCTTCACCTGGGAATCTTCAAGCCCAGCACAAGTAGCAGCCATTTCAGATTGCTTTATAGCTCAGGCAGGGTGGCCCCAAACAAAACACAGGTGGGGGCTGACCTTGGCCTGCACGACCCAAGAAAACCCAGAGCCTGCACATCCAGTGGACAGCTACAGACCACGTTGGATTACCGCCACCTGACCCCCGCACAGCCAATCCTTCATGGAGGGTGGAGGTTGGTGGTCAGTGGTCATAGCCAGTCCTTGCAGCTGACTGGCTTAGGTAAATCCCTCCCAGTGATCTGCCAGTGGCAACCAAGTCTCAACTACAAGAGGAAGGTATACTCAGCCCACACAAAGGGTGCACCCTGAGTATCCAGCTTGGGTAATAGGGGAGGTTATTCCACTGGAACCTATATGACACCTACTACATTAGGCCAAACTACCAAGACAAAGGGTCATAGCAGCTCTACCTAATACACAGAAACAAAACAGGGAGGCTGCCAAACTGAGGAGAAAAAAAAAAATGACCCAAATGAAAGAAGAGATCAAAACTCCAGAAAAAGAGTTAACAAAATGTAGATAAGCAATCTATCAGATGTAGAGTTCAAAACACTGGTTATAAGGATGCTCAAGGAACTTAATGAGGACCTCAACAGCATAAAAATGATCCAGTCAGAAATGAAGGATACGCTAATGGAAATAAAGAACAATTTACAGGGGAACAACAGTGGAGTGGATGAAGCCAAGAATAAAATCTATGATTTGGAATATAAGGAAGCAAAAAACAACTAATCAGAACAATAATAAAAAAGAATTTTAAAAAATGAAGGTAGTATAAGCAACCTCTGGGTCAACATCAAGAAGTTCAACATTTGCATCATAGGGATGCCAGAAGGTAAAGAGAAAGAGCAAGAATTTGCAAATCTATTTGAAAAAGTAGTGAAAGAAAATTTCCCTAATTTGGTGATGGAAATAGATCTGCAAGTCCAGGAAGCACAGAGAATCCTAAACAAGATGGATGCAAAGAGGCCCACTTCAAGACACATTATAACTAAAATGCCACTGGTTAAAGATAAAGAGAGAATCTTAAAAGCAACAAGAGAAAAGAAGTTAGTTACCTACAGGGCAGTTTCCATAAGACTGTCAGCTGATTTACAAAAGAATCTTTGCAGGCTAGAAGGGATGACAAGAAATATCAAAGTCATGAAAAGCAGGGGCCTATGGCCAAGATTGCTCTACCCAGCAAAGCTATCATTTAGAATTGAAGGACAAATAAAGAGCTTTCCAGACAAGAGAAAACTAAAGGAGTTGATCATCACTAACCATTATTATATGAAATGTTAAAGGGACTTATTTAAGAAAAAGAAGATCAAAACTATGAGCAATAAAATGGCAATCAATACATGCCTACCAACAATTGAATCTAAAAAACAAATTAAGCAAGCAAGAAGAACAGAGACAGAATCATGGATATAGAGAGCGGTTTGAGGGTTGCCAGATGGGAGGGGCATGAAGGAGGATGGGTGAAGAGGCGAGGGATTTAAGAAGTACAAATAAGTAGTTATAGAATAGCCATGGGGATGTAAGGTACAGTATAGGAGATGGAGTAGCCAAAGAACTTATACACATGACTCATGGACATGAATAATGGGTGAGGGGATTGCCTGAGGGAGTGGGGGCTGCTGAGTGGAGGGGGTCAAAGAAAAATTAGGAACTGTAATAGCATAAGCAATAAAGTATAATTTTTAAAAAGACTGATTGGATCAATCTGCCCCATTCTGGACCTTTCTCAACAAAAATCTCAACTTAATTCAGAGTGGAAAGTTTTCAGGCTTAACAAACTACTTTGGTGGAAGGAAAAGCAAAGATAACAGCCCACCTCGGTGTTTGGCTCAGAGGTAGACTGTTCTGCCAAGCCCTGTTTCTTCCCTTCTCTGACTGTATGTCTACAACAGTGGTGTGACAGGAACCAGCATTAAACCTGCTCTCCTGCTCTGTGGTAAATTGTGTCACATGCCATGGAAGCCTTCAGAGACTTGGACTAGAGGCCTGCAAGTAAGACATCAAGATTAGCAACTTAATGAATCTATGATTTTTCAATTGGGTAATAAGTAGTTATATCATATAGCACGATGGCTCAGGAACTGAAAACCGCCACGAGGTGTTTAGTGATATCGAGGGTCTTGTTGCCACATTATGTTCATCTTCTGTTTGGGTTGTGAGATAAAAGGAAAACAGATGTTCCCTTACAGAGATTTATATGGTGCCTTCCTTCATCACACCATATTGTGATTGTTTGTGTACACACCTGTCATCTCCCTTCCACGTTCATTAAGGTTGGAGTGTTATCCACCTCTATGTTTCTAGAGTTTATAATGGTGACTGTGCTCAATAAATACATGATAAATGTATGAATTAATATTTTTAAAAACTCCCACAAAGTAGGACAGCTGGGTAGTCTCACAAAGGGTGCGGTCAGCAGTTTGATTACCTTTTAGATCACCCATTCACATTGACGTCCCTATTTACTGTGACAAGAACAAAGAATACATTCTCAACACAGTATGCCAGGAGATAATAGGTGGGGGAAGCACAAGTCGGCCGTACTCCCAAACATGGCTCCTGGTGATCCACTGTAACCACAGAATACCAGTACTTTTGAGTATTTTTTCACACCAGGACATACATGGAAAATGATAATTTTGTATAGCAAACTGGAATAAACCACTAAGGCTGCTCATGGCAAAAAGAGACTGGCCCAAAGGTCCCAGGTGACCCAGGCCCCACTATCTTCCAGGAAGATTGTAGAACTCTGCCTACAAGCCCATCCCAACCATCTGGCAAGCCTGTTGCCTGGGACAACTGAGTAGCCAGGATGCCCTGGTGTGCTTGTTGCAAAAAGTAGTCTGTAGCCTGTTATGACTCCTACATATAAAATCCATAATGCAGGTGCAATTTCTTCTTACACTACTGGTACCATCTCACTGTATTTCCCAGTCACATAATAATGATGATTTGTCCTTCAGTGTGTGAACAAGCATGTTCAGTTCAGTGACTGCCTGGCTGGCCAGGGACTAAAAACTAGTTATACAAAAATCTCTAAAAATATTAACACTACCTTATATTTGTACAGCCCTTCATAGTTTATAAAAAGTTTTACATTGATAACAAGGTATAGTCAAGAATATGAAAATAGGAGAGTAAAAAAATTAACAAAACAATCTTTGAATAAAATACATCTTATAAGTCCAGTCACTAGGCCTCTTATCCCTTCCTCTTAAAACTTCATTCAGAATCATTTACTCCTAGTTTACAAATAGCTTTGACAAACTTGGATCTGACTTACCAATCACTAAAAGAAATAAGGAGGGAGAAAAGGGGTACTAGAGATAGGCTTATGACAGAAGTGAGAAGTGACAGTAACAAGGGAAGATATAGAAAAACACACAGAATTCAGGAACTAATAAAAGGGCAAACAGTCCCATGTACCTAAACTGCTTTTGAGGCATAACTGTATTAACACTGGACTGTATAATGCAGTAGTCCCTCCTTTCCGTGGTTTCACTTTCACAGTTTCAGTGTCCGTGGTCAACTGTGGTCCGAAAATATTAGATGGAAAATCTTAGAAATAAACAATTTATAAGTTTTAAGTTGCACGCTGTTCTGGGTAGTGTGGTGACATCTCGTGCCATCCTGCTCCATCCTGCCCAGATGTGAATCGTCCCCTTGCCCGTCGTCTCCATGCTGAGTAAGCTACCTGCCATTGGTCTCCTAGGAGCCAGCTCAGTTATCAGAGCGACGGTCACTCTGCTGCAGTGCTCATGTTCAAGTCACCCTTATTTTACATAATAATGCCACATTCACATAAGTTTTACTACAGTACATTGTTATGATTGCTGTATTTTATTACTAGTTATTTTTGTTAATCTCTTACTGTGACTAGGTTATAAGTTAAACTTTAACATAGGTACGTATGGATAGGAATAAAACAAAGTATAAATAAGTATAGGGCTCAGTACTATCCTGGTTTCAGGCACCCACTGGAGGTTTTGGAATGTGTCCCCCATGGTAAGGAGAGGGCTACTGTAAATGATGTAAATAAGAATTAATTGGATCCCAAGTCAGGAAGAGGTTAAATTGTGTTCTTCATTCTCTGTTTAAGATTGTATGAAAGAGTATGATATATTTTAGGGAGATTTCCATTTAAAAACTTTTAAAAAGTCACTGCTTGAAGATATAAATGCTGAGCTATACAGAAAAGAGACAGCTATCAGCTCCTTTCTAAAGGGCTCTACATAATCAGAATCTTACAGTACATGATTTTATACTTTTCTGTATTTGTTGAATAGAGTTTTATGTTTTATGTCATTTATTTTAATAGCCAATATAGAAAATGATTTCCATTTTTCCTCTTTCTTTGCCTAAGCACACTACATTTAATTGCTCTTTACTTAAATAGACCTTGATTAAATTTGAGTGGCCCTCAGTTAGATTTTTTTAAAAGTCTCCTCACCCCTGCTCCAGAAAATGAAACCGCAGTATCCAGCTATTTTTACATCCTTTGGGCAGTTAGAAGCAATGTCCTGATATTTGTCTAACATAATTTAATACTTACCATTAAGACAATGAGCTCTGGTATGTCAATTAGCTTGGACACACTTATCTCACTGACAAATCATCTTTTCCTTTGAGAAAAGACAAGATTTCCAATATTCTTACTAAGGAGAAGTCAAATATTCAGATCACTTATAAATAAAGAAATATGTATAAATATACATTTTTGTGGATGGCCTCAAAATACATCACTTGGGATAGCAAACCTTTAGCAAATCCCATACAAAGCTTCCAGTAGGAGTTGAGGGTGGAGGAAACTCTGTCATTCTCCATTCCATCAGAGATATCAAGAAAGGAAGAAAACATTAATGATCACTATGTGCCAGGTGCTGAGATTTATGTTAATTCCTACAACATCTACATGCAGAAAGTATGAACATCCCAAGAAAGTAGAGGTTAATGAGGTGACAATGAGTCTGAGTGTCTCAGTCAGTGGGTGGAGGGCACCATCCATAAGTGACCAGAGGCAGGAGCCCACAGCCCAGGGAAGGCCCTCTGGTCATCTCCATGGAAAATATTTACAGATAGCTTTTCTATTTTTATAGCTAGAGAATGAAAGTCAATGAAGGCAGATGGCACCAAAACGCACATGTAAGTATTACCACTGCTAAGATTCCCCATTGGGTTCTCTGCCCATAATTATCCTAGAGCAGCGCTGCCCAACTTTCTCGAGGATATTATGCAGGAAGAGGAGGCAGAATAAAACTGTGAGGCTGCAGAAGCCACTGATCAGAGCAGCAGGGCCTGTCTTCAAGATGAACCTGGAAGAGGTTAAGGGTAACTGTAAGAATGTGAAGGGCCAGGGCTGGATCCCCTCATGACATCTGTGGTAAGCCGATTATTTCCTCCTTGAGAAATCCTTGTTTGGTTAGGTTTCTATCCAACTGCTTATCTACAAGTAGGAATAAGTACCTGATTAAATAATATTTGATTAAATTTGTCCACTAGCAAAAGATAATTATTCATAAAGATTTGTAGGAAACTTCACATTAACTATATTCACTCATGAGACCCTCCCAGAAATAATATCTCTTTCTCACTGACTGTGCCATTCAGGTAATATGAAATAAAGTCCAATTTTTTATATAAACTGGCCGGCAATTTTGTAGCAAGTTCAAATTTCTCAGACCATAAACTTAGGCGTGCCAAATATGGAATGTTCTTTGTTTTATTATAATTGTACTTTGCTCTTGAGCCTAATGTTTCTTGATGGCAGAAAAGACTTGACTTGGCAGTTTAGAGTTTTCTGAGTCATTTCAGCTTTAAACTATGTCAGTTCAGAACTTGCCCCTCCCTCTCCTTGGGGTGCCATCAAAATTGTGGGAAGGTTATGAAAAGGTGAGACATTGAGTGGGTCAGCTGACCCTGTCCACTGGTCTGGGTACATGCTGCATGTACACTCTTGTCCTTAGTGCACTGCCCTCAAGTCTTCGGTCCTTCAACTGCACCTTTTACTCTAGAACCCCTGAGAAAACGTTGCTGCCTCCGTGCCCCGTAGGTCTGCAGGGGTTTATATGGGACCACCTCCCTAGGTGTCCCATGCTGTCATCTTTCCTTTCCTATGCCACAGTGGATCAGGACACACCTGGGTACCTGCCACAACTCAGAGCCCCAAAGGAAATCCAGGGCATAAAATGCCCAAAACAATATTGGGGTCCCACTACACCCTGCCTCCCAGACTAGGCCAAAGGCCAGCAAGCAGGTATAGGTCCCCATCACTGCTGCTCTATTACCCTCCTCCCTGTCTCTCTTTCCTGTCCCCAGACAGAATGTGCTTCAGAGCTGAGCACATTGGCTCTTATATCCTTATGATTAAGCATTTTCCCCAAGTCTGTTGCTATGGCAGAAACATTGGCTTTTCATACCCAGGAGCCAGGCATGAAGACACAAAAGCCTTTTCTGACAACTTATTACATCTACTGGGAGTTCAAAAGTCTATTTTGAACCTCAAAAGCTGAAAAATGACATTCTGCTACAGCCTTCCCTCCTTGAAGCTGTAAAGCTAGACTGCCTGAAAATATGACCTTCTCTCATCCTAGTGAGAGACAAGCAGGATTATCCCATAAATAACCCAGCAGAAGATGCTGTACCTGAATCCAGCCTTCATGCACCTGTGTCTCTAGGTCCTAGAGTCTCTGGCTTTCCCAGCTTCCCCTCAACTGCTGACCCCCAAACTCAGACTGGGGCTCCTGCTGTCAGTGTGTCCATGAGGGTTGGGGTGGTGTCCTTCTGCTTTCCGTTGTGTCCTGGTGTGCCCAACCTGAGCATGCTGCTCCTCAGGACTTGAGAGAACAGTAGCACACATCCACCTAAGGACACGGGTGCCAGCGAGTTCTAGTCACCGCACTGAGGCCCCTGGGCACCGCTCCTCCTACACTGAGTAGTAACCTCTCCACTAACTTTATATTCTGGGGATCATTGGCCCGTGGTTATATAAAGACCATTTTAACCAGAGCGCTTGTGGACCAGAAATAGGAGCCAAAATTGAGTTATAGGTTGGACTGAGAGGCATCAAATGTTCATGCAGCTCTTCAAGGGACCAAGATTACATGCCAGGGACTACTGACTCACCTCCATTCTTAAAATATAACTTCTGCTTTTTGAAAGGGCACAAGGCTGTCAGTAATCAGGACTATATTGCTCTACCATCCCTGCAACCAGGTGACCAAGTAATTAAGTGCTGGTTAGTCCAAAAGTTTGTGCAGCCATTGTGGTAAAAGCCTCAAAGAAAGGTAGTTGGCACCCATGCACCATGTCATCCCTTCCTTCTCTTGCTACTTGAAATGAGGTTGTGATGGATTTTGCATCACAAAGAAGAGAGTCGTGCTCTAGGGGTAGTTGGTGGAGCAGTTTACTGGAGGGAGCTCTGTTTTCCCAAAGGCTCTGATAAGCAACTGTGGACAGTTACCTCCAGATTGTTTTATGTGAAAGAATAAACCCTCAGTGTTTTAGCCTCTGCTCATTTGGATTGTCTGTCTTATGCAGCCAGACCAATTTCTGCTACATCTAAATTATAACCAGGTATAATTCTATTTGGGTGCAGGGTGGTAGAGTGTCAGAAAGTGATCTGATGTTGTCACTTGGAAGCAGCGACATTCATGAATGACTCTTGAACTCGGCAGCAGCTTCAAGAATAGGCTGAGTGCAGAAAGGTCTTTATGCTGCAGCTCTGGAATGTGTTTGATGGTGTCTCTTTCTCTTCTATCAGTGAGAGGAGTGCAAGTGATATAAAGGGTCTGTCTATTGTGCTTCAAGATGTCAAGTGCCCTTCTTCCTGTGACTTGTGGGGAATTGCTGCAGTTGCCATAGAGACCAAGCAAATTCAAGTTCAACCAGGATAGTTAGGCCTTTATATTCAAAGGAACATATTTTAAAGAGGAAGCTAATATGTAAGATAGTAAGGTGACTCATCTTTCATTAGTGCAGCAAAGCATGCCAAAGCCTTCCTTCAGGATCTAAATGGCTGTTATCCCAAGAAACACATATTTATGAGAGAATCATAACATGATTAATTAAGTACATTTTCCCTTACCCACCTAACACCTGTCCTCAAAGAATTCTCTTCTTCCAGAATTTTAAGGGGGGAAACTAAGTCATCAATTCACCTTCTCTACCATATCAAATAAATACATATTTTCTAGCTTTTTTTCTCTCTCTCATGCATTTCAGAGTTGTTCTCTGAATCAGCAGGTTCTGATAGAAGTAATATTACACTTGGAGCTAGGGGACAGCTGCCTGTTCTTGGTTAGGACTGCTCTGGGCCTCAGTTTTCTCATCTGCACAGCAAGGGGCAATGTGAGATGACCACCAAGATTCCTTCCAAACCTAAGAACCAAAAATCCCTCCAGACTTTAATTCTTCTCTCAACCATGGCAAGTACCTTAATCAGGTTTCTCAGTTTCTGTCTTCCCAAACTAGAATGCAAGCTGGTGTTAAAAGCACTCAATGCATGTTTATTTGATGAATGAGTGAATAAATGAATGAATGAATAAATCTAGCTTTTAGACTGATTTACCTAACGTTATAATTTTTTGTTGTTGTATTCCTTAATCAGTCAGACTCAGAAACTGATTTCCCACCTGGAATCAGTATCTCCTGGGAATAATTTTGGAACCAAGACCAGGGGCACCTTTGTTTCCTGTCGACATCCCCAGCCACTCTTTGTCCCTCAACTGCACACACCTTTGGTGGTTCCAGGAACTGGAAGGTGCTTCTGTGTCTCTGCCTCTTCTTGAGAGTAAATTATATAAATGAAAAAATAATCCCAGTTCTGGTCCTAATAACATCTAGCTGAGCTTAACAATTTAAAAGTCTCCTGTAGCCTCTTTTCAAAGTTCATTTCTTCCCTGTTGCAGGCATCGAAAGACTTTTCTTAGTCAAAGGTCAAAAGAAAACAAAGACATCTTAAGTTCTTAAAGCTTTTTTTCTGGAGAATTCCAGAAGAAGTGAAACCACACTGCAAAGGTATAGGAAGCAGACAGTGAAGCCAGAAGGGACTGGTTTAAATTCTGGGTCCCAGGACAAGTGTTCACAGGGCCTCCCGCTATGCACTGTGCATGACCCTGGAAATGCCGCTCCATGCCTTCTATGAGAACTTTCAACTTCCTATGTTTGCAGACCCAGGGAAACTGAAAACAAAACTGCTGGGTTACTCTAAAGAGAAGGACATTGCCCTCTGAGTTCCAGTCCTCCCGTGGCCAAGGCCTTCTGACCTCTCAGTCACATTTGTTCCTGGGATTTGTAGGTCCTTCCACAAAGGGGGGGGTGGGGTGGCTAATTTTATGTGGGCCAAGTACTGTGTTGTGCAACATTTCACTTGAGCCTTACAGTACCAGTGGGAAAGGTATTATCATCACAGCTCCTTTACAGGTGAGGAAACAGTGAGGAGAGATCAAGTTGCTTCCCTCTCTTTGTTTTTATCTTTCTTCTTTTCTTTTTTAAAATTGAGATATAATCAATGTATGACATTTATAAGTTTGATGCATTTACATATTGCAATATGATTATCACATTAGCTAATAACTCTGTCATGTCACATAATTATCATTTCCCTTTTGTGCTGAGAACAATTAATCTCCAATTTCTTAGCAACTTTGAAGTTTTCAATACCTATTGTTGACCCTTGAACACCAAACCACCTCCTGCAGTAAAAAATTCACATATAACTTTTGACTGCCTCCCAAAAAATCTCCTAATAGCCTACTATTGACCAGAAAGCTTACTGATAACATTTAAAAAGTCAATGAACTCACATTTTGTATTATATACTGTTTCCTTACAATAAAGTAAGCTAGAGAAAAGGAAATGTTATTAGGAGACTCATAAAGAAAACACTGCATATAATGATTGGGGAAAAAATCCACATATAAGTGGACTGAAGCAGTGAAGTGTCAGCTGTATTGTTGACTGTAATCACTATGCTGTGTGTTAGATCTCCAGAACTTACTCACCCAACGGTTGCTAGTCGATACCTTTCAATAACATCTCTTTCTTCCCCCACCCCTCATTTTTATATCAGTTTTTCTTTTGTTGTTGATGAAGATTTACTTTAAGTGTGCTTTAACTATTAGGGAGTTTAGTCTCTTGTTGAAAAAAACTGCAGATGTTTCTCTCGGTTTGTCATTTGTCTTTTGACATTTGTCATGCAGAAGATTGTATTTATACTTGGATAGGTTTGTCAATCTTTTCCTTTATTTCTTCTGAATATAGAGTCACAGAAAGTTTTCCCAACTCCTAGGTTGGAAATTCACCCAAGCAAATTTTCTCAGAAAAATAAATGGGTTCATTTCTTACCTTGAGACCTCTAAGCCCATTTGGAGTTTTTCCTGGTATTTTGTGTGACATACAGCTTTTCAGTTGTCCCAACACCCTTTATTAAGAAGTCCAACTTTCCCCATATATTTGAAATACCACTTTTATAATACCTTAGATGTGTTCATGTGTCTCTTTCTGGGCTTTTAGTTTTATTCTATTTGTCTTCCTATTCATCCTTATTACATTCTTAATATGAGGACAACAGCTATCTGTCTTTGCAGGTAAGATGCCACCCTTATGGATTTTTCTCCTTGTTGTCTGTTGCCTTTCTGTGTATACCTAATTAAGTCCAATTTTGTGTATTTGACAAGCATGAGAACCTGCCACATTCCAAATACCAACCTCATAGGGGTGGGGAACAGAGACTGCTTGAGCCACTCAGTGCCCAAGTGGGGAGACACATAGCTTATCTTTCTTAGGCTTGTCTCTGCATAGCAATTATGGGATCTTTCTCCAAAGCCTCCTTGGTTATTCTAAACGCTCTTATGATGTGCCTTAAGTCGTTTTTATGGACACCCTGACAACAAGGCATCTTTCCATCAGGGCTCCTTTCCATCAGGGCAACTTGCCTTCTGGGTTCAAGTTGAACCAGTATCTAATTATGCCATTGGATATAGCAGTAGAAGTCTGTTACTCCTACCCCAAGTGGCAGCTAACTTCTTTCAAATATTTTCTTTCTGACAAATTAAATTGTGAACATGACCGTGTGCCCTTCCCAGATTCCTGTTTGGCTAGGCGATATCTCATGAGGATTGAACTAATGTGGAACTGGGCTCTGCACTCTGCTCTGTGATCACAAAGTCATATTAATGACACTCTTGAGAACTGCCAAACAAGTACTCGTAGCCACAAGGGAGTGTCGTCTCTCCTCCTCCCTTTCCATCCTCCCTCTCCTCCCAGCTTATGTGCCTTTTTCATTTCCTCACAACCCCAGAGTTTCACAGAGATTGTTAGGAAAACATTCTTTTAGTTCCACTTGAACTACTGTCTTCAGAGAGCCAAACAGAAGTCCAATGGGGGCCTCCCGAGGACCAGGCTCTGAGGCAGATGCTAATCAGTCCTCAAAGTCTCACCCCTCCTCTTCAGCCAAAATCCTCCTCCTTGAGTTCCACAATTTTTTTTATTCCTCCTTCTTATGAGTTGACTTGTGTTACCCCAAAGGTATGTTAAGGCCCTAACTTCCTGTACCTGAGAATATGACCTTTTTTGGAAATAGAGTTGTTGCCAATGTAATTAGTTAAGATGAGGTTATAGTGGATAGGGCGCGCCTTTCATCCAATATGGCTGTTGTCCTTAAAAGAAGTACAGAGAAATGCAAAGGGAGAACATAGCCAGGTGACTATGGAGGCAGAGATTAGTTGTAACTGCAAGAGAAGGAAGGCCAAGGACTACCAGTAAGCCATCAGGAGATGCAAGAGGGAGGCAAGATCCCTCCCTACAGGTTTCAGAGAGATCATGGGCCTATAATCCCTTGATTTTAGGCTGGTTTCCAGAACTGTAAGAAAAATTTCTGCTGTTCTAATCCACCTAGTTTGTGCTACATTTTTAGGCAGCCCTGGGAAACTAATATAGGCCAGAGTTTTGTTTCAGGAGGGTTTTGACCCACACATTTTCTTTCCCAAGGCGCAGACACAAGAGACAACATCATCTGTAGAAATGGCCTTTCCTCTCTTTTGCAAGACATTGTTTTGAATTTCCCAAAAGGCTCAAGATTGGCTCATATGAAATGAGGTACTTGCACTGGGCCTATATTCTCTTAGTAAAATGTGGTCAGCCAAAAGTATCTTCGTTCTTGCAAGTAGAGAATAGTGCTGGCAGACACAAGCCCTCTTCTCCTGCCAGGTGGTCCTTTTGGTTGCCTGTTTTCCCACCTGGAATTGTCCTCACCTCTCTGCTCTCCTCTTACTCTAAGCCCTACCTCTTCTGGAGGTTTAGTTCAAACTCCTCTTCTGCCACAAAGTCTTTCTCAACTGCCAGAGTACAGTAATCTTTCCCACCTCTGCATTCCTGTAATAACCTCTGTGCTTCTCATTGGAGTGTCTTGTGTTTCTTGTTATCTCCTACAAGCATGTCTTCCTCATTCTGACCTTCTGATAATGTCTTAAGGGCATTAATGATGCCTCTGAGCACTTGGTGCAGGGCCTTGCACCTTGTGAGAGCCCAGAAAATTCAATGACAAACAGAGCAGGTCTGAAAGTATGTTATCAACCATAAACTAAACTAAACAGAACCCAATGGCTGTGAGCAGGAAAGTAAATAATAAGGATTCCTATTGGAAAAGATGAACCCAAGCAAAAATATTTGGGAAAAAATAGTCTAAAATGACATTTGTTGCTACAATAAATTTAGAAAGAGCCAATGACTGGAGAAAGCTGACTAATTAGTTAAAATTAATCTCTGTCTCCACTCAAATTTTCTATTTTGTTTGTACTTAAGAGTTCCTCCTCTATCTGGGTTTTAGCCCAGTGATTATTTCTTTGATAAGTTTTGTACTCTTCTCTTAAAGTATCTTGAAGTAATAGAATTTTATTGCCAGAAAGGAACTTACATATTTTCTCATACATTTTGAGGCAGGAGAGAGACATAGACTTGGAGTCAGTCACAAGTAAAAATTCAAACACTCTGTTATTAATTGTGGAATGTTGTATGTAACTCACTTCTTTGAATTTTGGTCTCCTTTCTATGATAATGGGATAGTAAATGTCTTCCCACAGTGGTTATTGAAAGGATTAAAATTATCGTGGATATTGTTTGAGCACATAAAGAAAACTCTTTAAAATGGTAGCTTTTTCATAGAAACTGGAAAACTCATGCTGGCAGTAGCTGAAGGCAGAGGAGTTTCTGATGGGCAGTTTCAGGTCTCCAAATATTCCTCAATCAGGGGACCCCCCACTTTAGTCTATTTTATATCTTGAAATTCTGTATAGGACTGCCATGTTTAAACTAAAAGAGTTCAAAAGTTTTAAATTCTTAATCTCTTAGAAAAAGACAGTGTTTTTCACTATGCTTATTGAAGAACACCTGTCTTAGTTGCTAAAACTAAGTATATCTATCATTTAGAACAAAGTCCCCAAGTATCAGGAGAAATACATTTGATTTCAATGGGTCATTTGAAAAGCCTCTGTTAGTTGGCAGAACTATTACTCTCTCCCACAACAGATGCCCAGAAAGTTAACTCACTCAAAACAAGTGTCTTGGATAAATTTGTCCAATAAATACTTAAACTCCATACATCATAATGTTTTGAAAGAACACATGAGATAAATGCTGGGAAATCTTTGCTATCAAAACATAAGGCATTATTATTATGTTCATGATGTTCCATCATTTATATTTAATTTGTACTCCCTTATCTTCATAGTGCTCCCTGCAATATGGAGATTAAACCAAAGGCAGGATTGAAGGTAATCCAAACAAAACTCAAATCCATAAATGTTTCATAATTCTGACTAATTATAGCAAGAATGATGGGAAGAATGTCTCCTGACTGTGAAGGACTTAGAGATAGTACTACTCACACAGCTGTTGCGCTGAGTACTTGAATCTTCACAATCCCATGCATAGAAGGTATCATTATCCCCACTTTACAGAAAAAGAAACCAAGGCCTAGGAAGTTTAAGTAATTGCACATTGTCACCTAGTTAATAAGTAGAGTAACCAAAAGTCTACCCTAGGTTGTCTGACTCAAAGACCAAGTGTTTATAACTATGCTACTGTAATTGTTAGGAAGATGATAATGGACAAGGTAAGTTTGACTTTTTAGACCTGCCATTCTTCATTAGAAAAATTAATACAATTATATCCTCTCTCTGTCTGTTTTAGGAAAACATCAAAATGCTTTATTGATTGAATAAAATATTTTTAGGCCTATAAGTACAATCCCAGTTCAAGAAGACAAAGTGTGTGTATTTGCCTACTCTCTCTCCCATGATCCTATAGAAATGTCAATAAAGATATATGAAGGATGAACAAGTCTATTAGAAGGCTGAAAACCAAAAGCTGAAATATGAATGACTTGGATAAATTTCTGGGAATCAGAAAGCAGGCAGGAGCATTATCAACGTACCAAAGCAGAGTAACATGTAAGCCAAAGCATGCAAGTGAGAAAGCTTCAGCCATGATTCTCACCCAGAGAGCCTCTAAGCTTAGAGCCAGCAAGTAAAAAACAAACAAGCATGGGTATAGGGAAGTAATTAGGGGCGTTAATCACACAACAGACAAACCACAGAACAGCTGAGTCACTTAGGCCCTCCTTTCCCACTCCATATACAGAGTTGCTGTTTACCCTCAGCATCAATGACTACATTCTGAAGGGAGTAGGAGATCTTTCTGAGAAGGGAATGGGGAGTTGGGTGAAGGTAGAGCTGTTGTCTAGCCTGAAGGGCTTTAAAGCCTCCACCAGAAGTACAAATCTCAGCTCCAAACCAAGTAGAATTCCATCCCCAGATAAAGCCCTTTCCTCTTGAGCAAATGTGATGGTCTTAAACTTGATTGTTAAGTGGAAGCTTGACTGTGGCTAATTCATTCACCTTCACAGAGCTTTTCCATTCAGAAAATGGCCTTCTGCGTAAACACACCTATTAGCAAAATTCATTCCATTGACCTAAATTAATCAACATGATTATTCATATATATGAACAGTCAATAAAGAATCACCGGGAATTTAGGAAAATCAACAAGAGGCAAGATAAAGACTTTGATGAACACAAAGTAGCCTCTGAGGAAACAGAGGAAAAATAATGAGAGATAACTTATAAAATGTCTAATTATCCTCACAGATATTTTAGAGGTTATTGCCTCATTAAAACAAGAACTGGCTGTATTGGGGCAAAGGGAATCAATTAAAAACAAAAAAGAATTATCAGAATTTGGAATAATTATTTTAAAAAACTAATTCAACGAAGAAGCTAAATAATGGGATGGAAGGACTTAGAGACCAATTTAGGGACATGGCTGATAAAAAGAAGGACATCTTCCAGAAAGACAGATTTAAAAAAAGAAAAAGACATGGATAACATATGAAAAATTAGGTCAGTGAAAGTAGATACAAAAAGCAAGTGTTTATCTAAAAATATTTCTAAAAACAATGGAAGGGAAAATGCAATAAAATACATAATAAAGAAAGCTGCTTTTTCTTCAACAAATGGTGTTGGGAGAACAGGACCGGGACATTCAAAAAAATGGAACTAGACCACCAACTTACACCATACACCAGAATATATTCAAGATGGATAAAAGACTTAAATGTAAGCCGGGACACCATTAAAGTCCTAGAGGAAAACGTAGGCAGTAAAATTTCAGATATCCCACATAGCAATATTTTTACCAATATATCTCCTAGGGCAAGGAAAATAAAGGAAAGAATAAACAAATGGGACTACATCAAACTAAAGAGTTTCTGCTCAGCAAAAGAAAGAATCAGCAAGATGAAAAGGGAACCAACTGTATAGGAGAACATATTTGCAAATGATACCTCAGACAAGGGTTCGATCTCCAAAATACGTAGAGAACTTACATGACTCAACACCAAGAAGACAGGTGATCCAATTAAAAAATGGGCAAAGGACATTAATAGACACTTCTCCAAAGAGGACATACAGGCACATGAAACAAACAAAAAAAAAAGGTCTCTTGGGGCGAGATGGAGTGAATAGGTAGGGTCACAGGGTCATGATGTTTTTGGTCAAAAACTACTGAACCCTCAGCACAGTGTGGGTAAGTGCACTCATAAATCACCCATCATGAAATGAGCAAATGCATTGAAAGAGTCTTCAAACAAAAAATTCACTGAAGCCAAACACAGCCTCTTACAACAATGCCAGCTGGCACACTGATACAGATGGGTTCCTAAAACAATCACCTAGTGGGGAAAGCTTATACTACAAGGGGTCTGTCCTCCAGTAAATAATTTCAGTTTTGGGGGGTGCCCCCTCATATATGTACATATCCTAAAAGATCATCTTACATTTAATTTCAAGCCAACCATTTTTTATAAAGAGGAAAAAGTATAGGTAAAGGGTCTGGAATTCAGGGGGAAAAAAGTGTAGGTAAGGGATTTGGAACACAGGAAAAAGGTTAATCAGATAAAACCTGCAGTCAGGAAATTTCCCTAACATACCCTCATCTTTTGACTGGTGATTCTTTATTTGTGTTCCCTGTCCTGGGTGATTTTGTATCTGTGTCCTGTGTCCTAGGCGATGGCGGTCTCTCTCCGGAGCACAATGGTATCCGAATACCATCTTGATTGCTTGCAGAAACCTTCTGGGCCACAAGCTTGAATTGCTTGAGGTCTCCTGGAGTCAGGGTGGGTCATATCCTTAACTCCTGAAACAATAGCTTTTTATATGCATTCATTACTAAGCTTAGTAACTATTACCTAAAAAATAAAATTTTCCAATTCTTGAGTTTCCCCATCATACCGATTTAAATGTTAATTTCATCCAAAAACACCCTCACAAAAACACTCAGAATATCAGACCAAATATCTCGGTAGCCAGTGCCCTAGTCAAGTTGACATATAAAATTAACCATTCCAGCCCCAAAACTAGAAACAATGAAAATATCTGCCAATAATGGAATAGATAGCTTATTTGTGGGCCTCATGTAATGAAATTAAAATAATCATGGTTGGATTTAACTGCACACAATGATACAAATGCATTTCACAAACTTGATGAGGGAAGAAGTCAGACATGAGTTCATACACTATAATTCTATTTACATAAAGTACAGAGTGGAAAAACCTAATTTATAGTGTCAGAAATCAGGATATGATTGTGTTTGAGGAGGAAAAGAGGGGCTAGTGATTCAAGGGAAGCACAAAGGAAGCTTTTAGAGTACTGGTAATGCCTTTTTTACCTTCATCTTCATTTTGTTAAAATTCACTGAGTTGTACACTTATGATCTGTGCATTTTTCTGTGTGGGTTATACTTCAAAAACTTTTTAAACTTTAATAAAAGAGAGTGATTGGGGAACGATTTGAATCTTCTACAAAACATTGGCAAATATTACTTTCCCAATTCAAAAATAATCAAGAAAGCAAATCCTCATCAAGCCAATATTATAATATTGCAATATGCAACTCAAAATAAGTAAAACTGTTCTTCAGTTGAATTTGTCCTTAATAAAATAGCTATTTAAAAGATTCATTAGGATAAACACTCAGAAGGAATAAAAAATTTTCAAGTGAATAATAAATTATTTACCAAAGTATTAGTGCTTTGCATAAACTCATTAAGAAGTGGTAGTGTAAAGATTATAAGTATCTGATTTGCTGAAACATTTATTATAAAATTGAGTGCCATGTACAGTATTCCGTCACTTATCGTGGGTTATTACATTCTAGACCCCTCCGCGATGGGTGAAAATTCACGAAGTAGAAACCTTACATTTATTTTAGTATTTATATATATTTTAAGGCTTTATAAACCCTTCCCACACACTTATAATCCATTCCCACTCCCTTATTAACCTTTTCCACACTTTTATAAACACTACTTATGTTCTTAAACATATTCTACACTCTTAAACCTACGGAACTTTAACAACATATGTATACAGTACAGCAAAATCCCGCAATATAGCAAAAAATCAGTGATAAATAATTAAATGTTTTTAAAAATCCTGTGATACAGTGAGGCCGCGATAAGTGAACTGCAATATAGAGGGACTACTGTATACAAGTTCTACTAAAATATGTTATTTTATCTTCATTTCATCTACAGTGAATGTTCTTTCTCCAAATTAAAGCAAATTAGAGACTATAAAAAGAAAACTTTGGGATGATAACATTTAACAGAATCAACTTTAGTCAGCAGTTACATTCAAGCAATGAAATATTGAAAATTGCAGTAAACCAGTTGTGAATATCACAATGTAAACCACTTTAATATGTAAAACACAGGATGTGTTTATCTGGATTGAATATTGTCTTCGTTTATTGTGTTATCATATTTTGTTTCAGACTTTAAAGTTTTAAGGATATTTAATGTTAAAAGTGTATTTTATTTTATCAAAACATTTTTTAAAAACTGGAAGGGAAAAAGTGAGCAAAACAAGTCTGCATATACATGGCTCATTTTAAAAGTCATTTGAAATCATGAGAGAAAAAGCACTATGCAAATCAAATTAATTTCTATCCTGTTAGTTAATGTAAATAACATTTTGCAGCAAAATTAATGGAGAGTAAAAGATCTTCTTAAGCATGTAGCAGGAAATAGAAAAGCAGAAGATATAAACCTTCTTTATAAAACTTTATCTCTAAATCCACTTCCAGTTTATGAAGATGGCAATATATTGATTGATTCATGTGGAAGGGTAATATTGCAATGTACTGTAAGTACTCTTTGCACAATATGCAATAAATAGAAAAAGAAAAGATCTCCCTTTTTTTAACAACTTCTTCTCTGGTGGAATGGATTTCATAATAGTGTCAGGAGACCTAAAAGGTTAAATCAACATTTGCTCAGTAAGGCAGTCCCATAGCTGTTCATGGGGTAATGGAATTCTTGGCCAGATGCAAATTCAAGAGGTCAAAGCAATTCACCAGTATGGACAGGGATAAGCCTGTGCAGGTCTGTCCTTTGGCTCCAAGGGTCTAGGATTAAAATAAATAAGTAAAAGAACTGTACTCTGACCCCTGTATTTGTATGTCATGCCAGAGAGGAGGGCAGAGTGAATTTTGGACATGTTTTCTAACAGCAACAAATACACAAAAGCATCAGAGGGGTACGAATCAAATCCTTATGGATAAAACCTTGAGCAAATTAATTCAAGATGGAACTTTGCTTCCATCTCAAAGTTCTGGTGTCATACCTGCTGTCCCTTATCTGCTCAGGGGCAGGGCAGCTGCTAGGACCTGTGATCTTGTCTCCTCAGGCTGTCAGTTCTCCTATTACTCTAAGTAAGACAAGAGCAATAGAAAAATGAGTTTTCTTTCTTTTCCCTTTATGGCTCCCTGCCAATTTTTTTTTTTTTTTTTTACCTGAAGGAAACAGGTTGTTGTTGGGTTTTTTTGTTTGTTTGTTTGTTGCTTTTTTTGGCACTAAAATTTTTATTTATTTATTTATTTATTTATTTATTTATTTATTGTTTTTCTATCGCATTTGTCCCCCTACCACTCAGCCCACCCCATCTCCCACAGTCAATTCCCACCCCATTGTCCATCCTCCTGTTGGTTCTCTTATTAAATAGAGGTGGAGGAGGAATAAACAGGGCTAATGTTCCACAGCTCCTTTTTGCCTTTGCCAGTAGTCTGATTGGTCAGTGCCCCTGCTTGTTACATAATTTTAAATATTACCCCTGGGGAGCAAAAATACATCCTTTTACAGAGGTCACTCTCTTTTGCCTTCTATTCTTGAGTAGCAGTGATATAAAACTGTTTCCTAAAAGAATTAAAATCATGCACGCTGAAATAGAATATTACCTAATTTTCTAAAGGAAGAATTGCAGTTACTGGTACAGATCTAAACTCCCTATAATACTGGTGCCATTCACAGGAGAATAGCAGACAGAGCTTGCTCTCCACCTGGGCTGCACATTAGATCACTTGGAAATCTGGGAGGGACCTGGGCATCAGGATTTGCAAGCATTTCCCAGATGATTTCATATGCAGTCACAGATATTTAGATGAAGGAAGGTTGAGGACAACTGGATTAGAAGAGATGTGTAAAAGACATGTCTAGTGTCTTTACAAACATGTAGGCAACACTAACTTATAAAACACACTAGTGACAAAGTCTTGGTGCCTTTTCAACAGTTACACTTTAGTATGAGGTTAAGGATATAATTTTAAAAGAGGCAAAGAGAAATTAAATATAGAGGACTTCCGGCCGAGATTGAGGCATAGACAAACATGCTGCATCTCCCTCCATAACTAAGAAGAAATACAATTACTTCAAAACTAGAAACAACCAAAAGTTCCAGAAAATCAAACTGCATGGAAGTCCATCAAACAAAGATATAAAAAAGAAGTACTTGTCCAGATAGGTAGGAGGGGTGGAGCTGGGGCGGAGAGGATGCGGTGTGGTAGCAGCAGCAGTGGCAGCAGTAGCAGGCTGGTGAAAGCACAATCACACATTTTAAAAAGTCAGGAGGGACACCTGGGGAGCATTCCCAGCTCCTCACTGGACCTCGAAGCTCATTGTCCCAGCACCGAGGAAAATCAAGCCTTATTGCTTCTGACTGTGTAGACCAATGGGGGGTGGGACAGAGGCAGAAACTGCCAGTCTCAGCAGAGTCCACTTATTTAAAGGGCCCCCATGGTCCTACACTGTCCGCAGACCCACCCACTCTGGGAACAACAGCCAGGGAAGCACCTAGAGGGGCACCAGTCCAGTGCAGAAGTGGGAGAGGTGCCTGGAAAAGGGGCGAGTGCAGGGCAGGTGGCATTGTTCCCTCTCGGATCCCACCTCCACATACAGCGCCACAACGTGGTGAAACAGGTCACCCTGTACTGACGAAACCCTAAGGCTCTGTTCCTTACAATGTAACAGGAGCGAAAGCTCTGCCTGGGATGCAGAGGTGAACAAACACAGGAGCCTGTCAGAATGAGGAGACAGAGAAGTATGGCCCAGAAGGGGGAACGGATCAAGGTTCCAGTGGGAGAACTGAGCAATGAGTAGATAGCCAGCCTCACAGATGAGGAGATAGACAACCTAACAGATGCAGAATTCAAAACACTGGTGATAAAGATGCTCACAGGCTTGACAGATATGCTTGAGCACTGTAAACGCATAAGAGAAGAAATGAAGGCTATGCTAAGTGAAACGAAGCAAAATACACACAAAACCAATGGTGAAGGGAAGAAAACTGGGGTTCAACTTAATTATTTGGAACATAAGGAAGAAAAAAGCAGTCAACCAGTGCAGAACGAGGAAGCAATAATTGGAAAAAATGAGAAAAACTTCCCAAATTTTGTGAAGGAGATGGACATACAGGTCCGGGAAGCACGGAGGGTCCTGGGTGAGCTGGACCCAGAGGGGACCACACCAGGATGCATCATGATTGAGAGGCCAAAGGTGAAAGATAAAGACAGTGTCCTAGGGGTAGCAAGAGAGAAGTGGAGAGTTGCCTACAGGGGTTTGCCTATAGGACTGTCAGCTGATTTCTCAGAGGACACTTTGCAGGCAGGAAGAGACTGGCAAGCAGTATTCGATGTAAGGAAAGGCAACTTGCAACCAGGACTACTCTATCCAGCAAAGCTATCATTTGGAATGGAAGGGAAGATAAAGTGCTTCACAGACAAAGTAAAGCTAAAGGAGTTAATCATTACCAAGCCATTATTATATGAAATGTCAAAGGGACTTACTTTAAAAAAAAGATCAAAACTATGAACACTAAAGTGACAACAAACTCACAATATCAACAATTGAATCTAAAAAACAAAAACAAAATCCAACTAAGCAAACCAGAATAGGAACAGAATCATGAGTATGAGGATCATTTGGAGGGTTATCAGCAGGGAGGGAGGGGTGGGGAAATGATGATATGGTGCAGGGATTAAGAAGCATAATTGGTTGGTACAAAATAGACAGGGGAAGTTAAGAATAATATAGGAAAGGGTGAAGCCAAAGAACTTATATGCATGACCCATGGACATGAACTAAGGGGTGTGGGATTGCTGGAGGGAAGGGGTATACTGGGTGGAGGGGAGCAAAGGGAAAAAATAATGGAACTACTGTAACAACATAATCAATAAAATATACTTAAAAAAAAAAAAAAAAGGCAAAGGAAGCCCAGTGAAAGTGAAGGTAGTAAATCCCTTCAACACAGGGTTGACATACCAGTGCTTAGAGTATGTAATCAAAGGATGGTGCTTTTAAAATGCAATTTTTTAGAAGTTTATTTTAGGAGACTTTTTTAGTTTTACAGAAAAACTGGAGTTTGTATATACTCCTTCACAAAAATATGAAACATCCAGATTACCCTACTATTTGCTGTAACAGCTACAGCATTTATAGCCTGTGTCCTACCATGTTTCCCTTATTATTAAGGTCTTATATTAGTATGGTAAGTTTATTATAATTAATGAACTAATATTAACACATTAATAGTAACTGAAGATTTCCTTAGTTTTTGCCTAATTTTTTTTTCTAACCCTTCCAGAATACCACATTACTTGTAGTCATCATCTCTCCTTAGGCTTTTTTTGGCTATGAGTTTCCCAGAATTTTCTTGTTTATGATGACCTTGTCAATTTTGGGAGAGTACTGGTCAGGTATTCTGTAGACTGTTCTTGAGTTGGGTTTTGTCTGATGTTTTTCTCATGATTAGACAGAGGTTTTGTATTTGGGGAAGCAGGATCACAGAAGTGAAGTGTCATTTCATCACATCAAACGATCAACAGGATTTCTCATTGCTGATGTTGATTTGATTACTTGGCAGAGGTGGTGTTTGTCAAGTTTCCATACTGTAGTGTTATAATTTTTTCCCTTTCCACACAGTGCCCTTTAGAAGGATATCACTACACATGCCTACACTTAAGGAGTGAGGAGTTGTGCCCCTCTCAAGTGTGGAGTATTTACATCAATTAAATGATGATACAGCAGTCCCTCTCAATATCGCGGTTCACTTATCATGGCCTCACTGTATCGCGGGATTTTAAAAAATACTATATTTAATTATTTATCATAGATTTTTCACTATATTGCGGGATTTTGTGGTACTGTATACATATGTTGTTAAAGTTATGTAGATTTAAGAGTGTAGAATATGATTAAGAACATAAGTAGTTTTATAAAAGTGTGGAAAATGGTAGTAAGGGAGTGGGAAAGATTAATAAGGGACTGGTAATGGTTTATAAGTGTGTTGGAAGGGTTTATAAAGCCTTAAAATATATATAAATACTAAAATAAATGTAAGGTTCCTACTTTGCAGGTTTTCACCCGTCATGGGGGGGTCTAGAATGTAATACCCACAATAAGTGAGGGAATACTATAATCTTTTTTATCTTATTTTACTGTTGAATATATTAGCTACATAACATTGAATAAATTTACAGTGTACAATGTGTTACTTTGATGCATTAATATATTATAATATGATTACCATTGTAGTGATATTTATTACATTACATAATTATAATAGTTTGTCTTTATTCACTGTAGTGAGCATTAAATCTCTATGGCTTTTTTAGTACTCATCGCAAGTTTGTACCCTAAAACAACAATTTTACACCCTCCCTATTCCCTGGTAACCACCATTTACTCTCTGTTACAAGTCTGACTGTTAAGACCGCCTTTATGTGTTCACATCCACCAACCAAATGCATGAAACTTTTTCCAGTGCAGCAAGTCCTCAGTGGCTACAGTGAGACTTCTTAATATTCTCATTTTTTTGATGACTAGCTCCTGACTACCTCTGTCTCAGGCCCAACTGCTGCCTGTTGAACTTGCTCAGCTGTGGCCCCTCTGCTGACCCCAGCTTTCTACCAAAGGGTGTCATGGGGAATTCAGGACTCTAGAACCAAAAAAATGATTCTCCACAGATAACAGTTACAGAGGAACCCTGCTATGGGTTGAATTGTGTCCTCACAAAAGATATATATTGAGATTGTAATGCCCAGTGCCTCAGAAAGGGAACTTATTTGGAAATATAATCAGTTTAGATGAGAGCATAGTAGAGTAGAAAGGCCCCTAATCCAATAACTACCATCCTTAGAAAAAGGAGAAAGTTAGACATAGAGACACACACATGGGGAGAATGTCATGTGAACATGAAGCAGAGATCAGGATGTGTCTAAAAGAGTAAGTGTGCCAAAGACGGCCAGCAAACCAGAAGCTAAGGAAGAGGCATGGAACGGATCCCATCCTGGAGCCCTCAGAGGGCCTGTGGCCTTGCCGACACCGTGATTTCAGACTTCTGGTCTCCAGAACTGTGAAACATAAGTTTCTGTTATTTAAATTACTCAGTTTACAGTACTTTATTATGGTAGCCCTAGGAAACTATTACACCTTTCAAAGACCCTCCTCTCCATTACAAAGATAAAAAGAAAACTTTTGAAAGATTTATTTAGTTCATTTCCAGAACCAAGCTGAATTCCATGAACATTTACCTATTATTATATTCAATGAATGTTTACTAAGCACTGTGCTCAGAACTCATGATCCATCCCCTGAAGAAGAGTAGATCCTTAAAGATCCAGCCATTAGACTGGGACAGAGACAATGCAGAGACATTGTGGCATTTCATTTTATTGCCTGTGGCTCTATGCATTTCAGATTCTGTATCTATATTAATATATTTCTCTTCCGCATATCATCAAGTTGAAGAATCTTAATCAGGCTCCCAGGACAACAGACCCTGAGCTCTGTGTGCAGGAGGGAGTGCTCTCAGGTACAAGACCTGTATAAAGATAAGAGAAGCAGGATTGAGCGTAACTAGAACTGCTACAGGGCTGCAACAAAGTCCTCAGCCAATCCTATGGGGAGCTCTGCTGCTAGAATGACCCTTTAGAGACTGATTTGAGGTGAGGGGCTGGACCATTGTATTCCTGAATTGCCCACTCATTAAATAATTTTGGACAAGACTGCTTGCTTCAGGCAAAAGCCATCCCTGAAAGACCTCACCAGTGAGCTCTCATCAGCAAACATTCCCAAACAGCTGGAGAATGACTGCCTCAGTCCCAAGGGGAATGTTGGATCATGTACTACAGCATTGAATTCAAAGGACATCCATTTTTGGATGAAAAATAAAAATCTTTTAACCAACATTTATTAACGGAATTAGTAGACAAAAGGTAACTAACTGGATCCCTGAACAATCTTCCTGGAAATCCACAAACACCAGAGATTGGTAATGTTTGAGGCAGAAAAATCAGAATAAAGAACATAAATTAACCCTAAGGATAGTGGTTCAAAATCAAATAGGCAAGAACCAGGAACTGGGGAAATGAACTAGATTTGACAGAGGGAAGAGTTGGCCTGTTCTTTTTCTTGTTAGGGAGGTGGCCCTAGACAAATTAGGGCCGTCTACTCTTTCTTTAGGCACCAGTCTAAGCACCTGATCCTTTGTAAACTGTGTAGCGCTGCACAGTAATCTCAGGCTCCCCCTGAAAATGATGCCTGCAGAGCCAGAGCAGAAATCTTGTTGGCTGGCAGCAGTTTCTCCCAGGTAGAATGAACCCCAGATCTGAAAAGTTATCTGAACAGAGCTGTTTGGTAGCTCCTGTCTCTGACCTACAGCCATCAAGGAAGATGATACCCTACTTTCTAGTTCTACAGAAACTCGTTACTCCTACATGAGGGCCAGCTTCTCCTTCCTGTTTGTATTGGTCTCTTAGGATCACCTTAACAAATTATTATGTCCTGGTGGCTTCACACAATGGAAATTTATTCTCTCACAGATCTGGAAGTGAGACATCCAAAATCAAAGTGTCGACAGGGTCGTGCTCTCTCTGAAGTTTCTAGGAGAGAATATTTTTCATGTCATTCTTTTAACTTCTGGAGTTGCTAATTATCCTTGACATTGCTTGGCTTGTAGACACACCAAGACACGTCCTGTCTCTGCCTCCATTGTCATGTGGCATTCTCCTTGTGTGTCTCTGTGTTTCTTTTCCTTTTCTTACAAGAATACTTGTCACGTTAGATTAGGACCTACCCTACTTCATATGATTGCATCTTAATTTGGTTACATCTGCAAAGACCCTATTCCCAAATAAGATCACATTCACAGGTATTAAAGACTAGGACTTCAACATATATTTTGGGAGAACACAATTCAACCCCAAACATCCTCAATCTAATTACCTAACGTGAACTAACAGAGGAAACTTGGCAATTTCCTCAGAGCCTCTTAACATAATGTTTCCATCTTTATATTTTGGAGGAAACTTGAAACCCTGCAGCTGAACTTCTGAAATTTATTGTATAAATAAGCAATCAGGATAATTTTAGCTCAGGTAAGAAGATCTGAAAAAGCCAAAGTGAGATAAAAGTGTTAAATTAAAAATAAAAGGCCAAAGTGAGAACTGACAAGCATTTATTTGACATTAAAAAAAAAAAAAAAAAGGATAACTATTCTGGAAGCACTGATTGTGGCAAAAACTCAAATAGTATTCTTGTTAGGAGACAAAGGATATGGGTATTTATGAGACAACAAAGGGAATGATTTCATCAGTCTTCTATCTCTCCCACCCATGTTTCCCTCTGGTAATCACCATACGGTTGTCTGTGTCTATGAGGTTTTTTTGTTTTGTTTTGTTTTGTTTTTGCTTAACCCCTCCACCCTTTTCACCCAGCCTCCAATACCCGTACCCTCTGACAGCTGTCAGTCTGTTCTCTGTATCTGTGAATCTTGATCCAGAACTATTATCTCCAAACTGCAAGCCTAACTCTGACTGACCTTGTCACAGAAATAGCAAGAACAGTGGTGTAGAGCAGACCTGTCAGAGAGGCCAGTGCCAAACCCATGCCAGCCACAGGCTAAGCCAAGCCAAGTATCTTTAGATGATATTGAGTTGCAGTTAGTAAAGGATGCCATCCTATTTCAAGCAGTGTGACTTTAAGACTGCTGCATTTTCATTATGTTCTTAAATAGAAAGGATGATGACCTTCTATAGAACTCCAGCCACCCATGTGTTAATATGAATCACTGTGGAACTGGCACCAGAGGTTGATGAGAGGGTGCTGTAAGCTTCAGGAAAGAAAAAGAATTCACATTCATATTTTGTTGCTGGAATGAGAGGGGAAAAAATCAAGTTTTTTAAGTCCTCTGATTTCACATATATTTTAGGTCTGCTTAACTGCTTCCTGAAAAGGTCTTGGAAGGGAAAAAAGCACAGAGGGGCTCTATCCTAAAACCCAGCAATGACTGGAAATTCCAGGAACCAACCCATCACCCCTATCAGAGCCCCTTGCCTTTTGACAATGAGGCTCACGACTGTCTTGAAAATAAGCAAAACCAAACCAAACCAAACCACCACCACAACAAAGAGCATGGAGAGAGGTGTGGCATTTGAGCAGCTGTGAACTGTTTCCACTCAGAAACCCTCCAAAGTTTAACTAGAGCCTAATTTCTTCTCCCATTAAATGGAGATGGTTAGACTTTTCCTAGGAACACTGGAATGTAATGGCCAGATCATAAGTCCCAGTTGCAATACTGCCAAGACCTTGGCAAAGAAATTGTTTATTGTTTCAGAGCCTTAGTTACCTTATCCATAAAATGAAATTATAATAATATTTGTTCTCATAGTCTTGCTATAAGAATTGAATGGGGTACAATATGTTATATGTTCGCTCTAGACCAGCTGCAGGCTATGCAATTTCCTATTCCCACCATGTATGTGATAAAGCACCTCAAGTCAGAGGTGTTTGCATCTATTTGATCTTAAATTCAGCTCATAGACACGCCTACTACTTAGCTACCCTGCTTCATCCAGCACAATAAAGCCAGGCATTGTGAATCAGAGCTTGTCAAGTGGGATCAGTTAAATTCAGGAGTAGATGAGTCACCAATGGGTGTTGGAATTCTCTTGTTCCTCAGGTTATGGATAAAAATGTAGCCCAGCTACAGAACACTTATTTTCATTCCAGGAACCAAAGAAATGCAATGTGATGTGGTAAGAGCAGTGGCGTTTAACGTAGGTAACTGTAAACGCAAATTAAATAAGTGAAGAGAGAATAACTTTTGCTCTTGTTTTCTCTTTAGTGTCTCAGTTCAAAATTTCTCTTTGAGCGCTATCCAACTCTAGAGACTCAGGCAGGAGAGGGAACTCAGAAAGCTCCAAGTAGAGAAGCAGCAGAGACAGCCTTATCCCTCAGAGATACCGCCTATGATCAAAGTAACTGCAACGTAACACTTTTAAGAAGAAATTTGCGTTTATGCAGAACAAAGCAGATGAAATTTGTATTGATCAGGAGGCTGACACTGACAATTGGGGATCTTTTCTTTACTTACCAAGGTTTGGAATTACCCAGTAGGGCCTTAGTTCTCACCCAACTCACAGGACCCATTCCACAGCCTGGTGGATTCTTTATCACAGCCTTTGACGATTCTTTAACATCCAGTCACAAAGGGAGTAGGGTCTCCGTAGCAGATCAGGATTTTTGCAAGAAATTGACATGACCACATATGTTCCTTTTGTGACTCTGATTTGAAGGCTATTTTCACACCTTTTCCTTCTGCTGTCAATCCCTTCACATACTCACACCCACATAGAAATAGCTGTACTCTCCCTCAACAGAGAAAAATACCCCTTTCTTGTTCCTGTAATGTTTACATGGAGCAGTGGTACTAAACCTTGGAATCATTTGGAGAGCTTTTAAGAATCCTGCTGCCCAGACCACATTCCAAGACAATTAAATCAGAGTCTTTGGAGATGGGACCTAAACATGGGTATTTTTTAATGTTCTCAGATTATTCCAATGTGCAGCCAAGGTAGAGATCTACTAAATTTATTAAAGAGTGGCGTGGAGTATAATGACATAGTCAAGTATAGTGCAGGGAGTAACCAGCCTTTCCAGGCTTAGAGATTGTCATTTGTCAGGTCCTGGAGCACAGGAGGCTTTTTGGTTCTCTAGAACTCCTAAATGTTACAGCGTCAGAGCTTCTGGGGTGGGCACCATAGTGGTGGCTGTATTAGTCTGCTCAGGCTGCCAATACAATATACCAAAGAGGAGCTTAAACAATATTCATTCACTTCCCCACAGCTCTGGAGGTGGGACATGCAAGCTCAACGTGCCAGCAACGATCGGTTTCTGGCAAGAGTCTTCTTTCTGACTTGCAGGTGACCACCTTCTTGCTATATCCTCAAATGGCCTTTCTTCTGGGAACAAACTTTGTTTCATTTCACAAAATGAAAGGAAGAAAGAGAGAAAGAGGGAGAAAAAGAGAGAGACAGACAGACAGACGGACCTCTGGTGGTTCTTCATATACTGAATCAGGGCCCCGACGTTATGACTCATTTAGTCTTAATACTTCTATAGGGACCCCATCTCCAAATAAGCCACACTAGTGGCTAAGATTTCAAAATGTGATTTTGGGCGGGACACAAATATTCAGTTTATAATAGTGGCCATGGCCCTAGCAGATGGTCCAGCAATTACACCAGCTTATTGAGGTGTCATAAGTCCTTGCCGCACATAGTATGGTTCATGGACCAGCAGCAGCAGTGTCCCCTAGAAAGCTTGTTGGGAAATGCGGAATGGTGGGTCTTAACCCAGCCAGACCTGATGAACCAGAATCTGCATTTTAACAAGATCCTCCTGTGATTGGTATACACAGTAACGCATGGGAAACTCTGTAATAGACTCTCCTCAATTCTAGCAGCTCTCCTTTCATAACTTTTAGCAGATTCATTTGCAAGAGAGCTAGCTAGCCATACCTTCCCCCGACTTGGTTCCTGGATCTCAGAGAAAGGCCCAGACTTTCTCACCCTGTGGGTTATGAAGAGTATACTTCCTGGCTGTTGAGTTGGAGGAGTTAAGATGAAACACCCCATCAACTCAACCCTCCTCCATTAGCATCACGCTGCCACCTTCTTCACCTCCAAAGACATTTTTAAGCCCAAAGCCAGACTTTATGTTTATTCTTACTAATTTTTAATTTTAATTGATTTATTTACATTTTTATTCTCACCTGAGGACATTTTTTCATTTCTTTTCATTAGAGAGAGAGGAAGGTGAGAGAGAAATATCGCTCGGTTGCCTCCCCTATGCACCCGGATCTGGGATCAAACTGCAACCTTTCGGTTATGGGACAATGTTCCAAACAAAGGAGCCACACCAGTCAGGGCTTCATCTTTATTTCTGACCTATTGTTTCCCTCTCTTGAGGTTTCTTTTGATAGTTACCTATTATCCAATATATAATTTCCTTTCTAAGATTTTTCACCTATAAATATAAAAAGGTCATCTACAAGTTTATTTAGTGAGCTAATAAAAATATTGACCACATATAAAGCCATTAGAAATCTTCCTCTATGTTAATATATACTTACTTTTAAAAGTAAGACTCTTTACTTTCAGTATCAGTTAAGATTCAGTTCAGCTGCATATAACAGAAGAAAATATGTCAAGAAATACATAAATTAGTTTAGTTCTTCCTCACTTAAACCTAAAAATAGTACAGAACTGTTATGGCAGCTCTGACAGGAATCAAGGGCCCAAGGGTTTTCTTTCTTTCGGCTCCACCACACATTTGCCACATCGAGTGGGAAGTGGATGAAATGACTAATATTACTTTCAATCTGTGATTCAATGACAATGGAGTTTCAATTCAATACATGAGTCTAACTATGGTTTTTTGAAAGTAACGTTTGACACCACTAGCTTCCTAATTCCCACCTGTCAATTTTAGTTACTGCTCAAATGCAGAAATCAGAGCAAAGGAGACAAGGGAAGCAAGAGAAAACGGGGAGGTCCTAAGAAGTAAACTCCAGTCAGCTGGGTGCCTTCACTCAGCACTGAGGGAGGGGGAAGGAGTACCATGTGCTGCTATGTATACACAATAAGGGGTAAGAGTCGACCTCAGAAACTGTCAATGCTGAGATTTGACCTCGCTTACAAGCTGACATGGCTTATAGATGCTGGCAGAAGTCACAAGACTCTTGGATCAGAGATAAAGAATTTTATGACCCATGTTCCCCAAGCTCCATGAGGGAAGTGGAGAGGCAGACTCAGGTGGATGAATGCTGTGTGCACAGTGGGTCTGTGCTGAGGAGCCTTGAGCTGAAAACCCCAGTCTTACAAGGGATGCACTAACCAACATGCTCAACATTTGTCCTTGAGAGAGAGATCTTTTTAAATTTTTAATCCTAGTCAGGCAACAAATCTGCCTTCTGCCCTGGAGAGATCTCTGTTTTTGCTAGAGAAACAACCTTGAAAACACAGTCTGGAATAGAAGCTGTCACAAGATGGAATAGAAGCTGTCACAAGATGTCACCATAGAGAATTGCCCCTCAACAACATTTCCGTGTAGGAGTGAAGTTCTGGACTAATCTCTTTGTGTTGTAGTTGGATGTAGAATTCTATCCTCCAGTTAATGTCTTTCTGGACCAAGGAAGCAAACAAAGTTCTTAGGGTTAGACAGACCTGGATTAGAATCTTAGCTCGGTCACTTAACAGCTGAGTAAGTTCTTAGCATCTCTGACCTTCAGTTTTCAAATTTGGAAAATGGGCCAATAATCCTTACTTCAGAGTGTTGTTATGATGATTAAAATACACAATAGGTGTAATTATGTGTTAATTCACCACATAATAATTTTTATTTTTACTTAGAAAAAATAACATTCTGGATACCCAAATTGTAAAACACTTATAAATGCATTACAGAGTTGGCTGTGTTTTCCTGTGATTTAGTTCTATATACTATAGGGAGGTGGGGAACAGCAGAGGAAAAGTCTTTGAACTTCCCCAAATGAACAATACTCATTTGTGCCTCTCAGTAATTCTTGGGTCAGAATATCTTAGATCCTAAAATTTCAATAACTCTCCAGATTGGAGAACAAGACATGTTTGATTTCATTCCTCTTGGCTCAAATTACTGCTGACCACCACTTCTCTCTACCTTGTCACTTCCCATCCTCCATTGCTTACCTCAACCCTGCTTAGAGAGAATTGAGACTTTCTGCCCTCAATTCTACACAACAAACACCCATCCTGCGATACCATAATTTCCCTAGGGAACTCTAACCTAGTATCTCTCTAATTAAACCTGTGTGGGGCATAATTTTTTCTAGCAGTTCCAACTTGATAGATGAAGAAACAATGGGTAAATACTAGAACCTGCACCTTGTAAAACAATACAAAGCAGATGGCTTATTCATAGGAGACTAAACAATTTGTCTCTGTTGCGTCACAAGATTATTTTGCTTTGTTGGGTCCCAATCCATAAATGATAGTAAGACCCAAGTTGTGTCTGTTGTGTGTGTTTTTTTTTATCCCAGGTGACCAAGAACTCATAGCTTTATTACTGAGAGTTACCAGAAAGAGGGAATTGGGTTTTGCTGCAGACAAAGAATTAGAGGCAACAGTTAACAGCTTAAGCACCTCAGCATATTGAAAAAATAAAATACAGCCTTTTTATCTAAACTGATTCTCAAATTTTATTGTGCATGAGAATCACCCAGAAGCCTTGTTAAAACTGTTTCTGGGGCCCATCCCCAGAGTTTCTAATTCAGTTGTAGGTCCAGGATAGAACCTGAGAATTTGCATTTCTGATGAGTTCCCAGGTGATGCTGACACAGCTAGTTCAGGGACCACACTTTGAGAATCAGTGCTCTAAAGCAGTGATTCTCTTCCCTGGTTCTACATTACAATCACTTGCAGAAGTTTTCAGAAAGTTATGCACTGCCCGGTTCCCACCCCATGAAATTCTGGCTTAACTAGACTGGGGATATGTCTGGGCATCTAGATTTTTGATACCAGGATTGAGAACTACTGCATTTCTAGAAGTTTCCCAGATAGGCATGCTCTTCTCTCACTCCCAGCTCAGCAATGCAGGAGGGAGATGGATGAATATAAACAAGTCATTTGGAAGCCAATTAGAGAGTAAAGGAAGAGAAGTTTATGATCCGCTTGGATTTCCCACTGATTAGGACTGATGACTCCAGCTTGCAGTGACCCAGTTTGGAATGTTGGGCTCCTGAGCAAACATCTCCCCCATAGTCTTCTCCCATTATAAAATAATCAACTTAGCAGGCCCTCCCACTTCAACAGAGGGAATCACCACCTTGATTTCAGCCCAGTCAAAGGAGAAAATAGTCAAGCTGCTCCCAGGATTGATGACTCCCTTGGGACTCTAAAGGAGAAGGAAGGTGCCATTTGGCCAGAACTTCTCATTTACAAATGGCCACTGTATTGTTATTAATATTATTATTTTAAAAGAATCCTCTAGAGAAGATTAATATTTTCTCAAGTTTTAAGTGACCTGTCCTCAGTGAGGTCAACCCACAACCCCAGTCAGCTCACCTTAGAAAGCCTAAGACAGTGGAAATATGGGGCAGCCAAAGTGCAGGGAATCAGCACCTAGAATGGAGCTCAGGAATCAGGTTGTGTCTCAAGGAGTTTAATAAACTAATGTCCAAAGCACAGCTGTCCAACTGGTAGGGCAGGAGGACCAAGCAAATTAATAATTTCTGGTGGTTCTTCCCTCTGGATAAGAGAAATAAGTATTTCAAAGGAGGAAAGTGAAAATAAATTTTAATTAGTGGCTAGCCAACTCTCAAAAGCTTACTTTTTTTTTTTTTTTTTTTTTAATTTCTGGCCAAAATGGAAGTCTAGACAGACATGCTGCATCTCCCTCCACAACTAAGAAAGAATACAACTATCTCAAAACTAGAGACAACCAGAAGTTCCAGAAACTCAAGCTGCATGGAAGTCCAACAAACAAAGATATAAAGAAGAAATACTCATCCAGACAGGTAGGAGGGGTGGAGCCAGGGTGGAGTGGATGCGGTGTGGTGATGGCAGCAGCAGTGGCAGGGGCAGCAGTGGCAGTCCAGTGGAAAGTGCAGTGACATGTTTTAAAAAGTTGGAAGGGACACCTGGGGAGCGCTCCCAGCATCACACTAGACCACGCAGCTCACAGTCCCAGTGCCCAGGAAAATAAAGCCTCATTGCTTCTGGCTGTGCAAACCAGTGGGGGTTGGGGTGGAGGAAAAAACCGCTGGTCTCTCAGCAGAGTCCACTTGTTTAAAGGGCCCCAACAGTCCTAGAATGTCCACAGACGCACCCACTCTGAGTATGGTGGCCAGGGCAATAGCTAGAGAGGCACCAGTCCCATATGAAAGTGGGAAAAGTGCCTGGAAAAGGGGTGAGTGCTGAGCAAACAGCATTGTTCCCTCTCAGACCCCTGCCCCACATACAGCACCACAACGTGGTGAAATGGGTCATCCTGTACTGATGAATACCTAAGGCTCCACCCACCCCTTATAATATAACAGGTGCAACAGCTCTACCTAAGACACACAGGCAAATGAACACAGGATCCTGCCAAGATGAAGAGACAGAGAAGGATGGCCCAAAAAGGGGAATGAATCAAGGTTCCAGTGGGAGAACTAAGCGATGGGGAGATAGCCAAATTAACAAATGAGGAGCTAGCCAACCTAACAGAGGCAGAGCTCAAAACACTGGTGATAAAGATGCTCACAGACTTGACAAATATGTTTAAGTATGGCAAACTCATAAGGGAAGAAGTGAAGGCAATGCTAGGTGGAAAGGAATCCACACAAAACCAATGGTGAAAGGAAGGAAACTGTGTTTCAAATCAATTATTTGGAGCATAAAGAAGAAAAAAACAGTCAACCAGTACAGAATGAGGAAATAAGAATTGAAAAAATAATAATAAAAGGCTTAGGAACCTCTGGGAGAAGTTTAAAGATGCCAACATTCGAACCATAGGGGTGCCAGAAGGAGAAGAGGAAGAGCAAGAGATTGAAAGCTTATGTGAAAAAATAATGAAGGAAAACTCCCCAAATTTTGCAAAGGAAATAGACATACAAGTCCAGGAAGCACAGAGAGTCCCAAACAAGCTAGACCCAAAGAGGACCACACCAAGATACATCATAATTAAAATCCCAAAGGTTCAAGATAAAGAAAGAATCTTAAAAGTAGCCAGGGAAAAGCAGAGAGTTACTTACAAAGGGGTGCCTGTAAGACTGTCAGCTGATTTCTCAAAAGAAACTTTGCAGGCAAGAAGGGGCTGTCAAGAAGTATTCAAGGTGATGAAAAGAAAGGACTTACAACCAAGCTTACTCTATCCAGCAAAGCTATCATTTAGAATGGAAGGGCAGATGAAGTGCTTCCCAGACAAGGTAAAGCTAAAGGAGTTCATCATCACCAAGCCATTATTATATAAAATGTCAAAGGGACTTACTTAAGAAAAAGATCAAAATTGTGAACATTAAAATGACAACAAACTCACAACTATCAACAACTGAATCTAAAAAATAAAACAAAATCCAACTAAGCAAACCAGAATAGGAACAGAATCATAGGTATAGGGATAATTTGGAGACTTATCAGCTGGGAGGGGGAAGGGGGAGAAATGGGAAAATGGTGCAGGGATTAAGAAGCATAATTGGTTGGTACAAAATAGACTGGGGGAAGTTAAGAATAATATAGGGAAAGGTGAAGCCAAGGAACTTATATGCACGGCCCATGGACATGAACTAAAGGGGGTGGTATTGCTAAAGGGAAGTGGGGTACTGGGAAGAGGGGAGCAAAGGAGGAAAAATTGGAACTACTGTAACAACATAATCAATAAAATATACTTTTTTAAAAACTTATTTTTTTTAGAAATAAAATATCTTTAATTAAGGTGTGTACATTGATTTTTTAGACATAATCTTTTTGCATACTTCATGGACTACTTACAGTGTAAACATAACTTTTTTCCCACTTTTTATTACTGTTCACATTCGATATTATCCTGTTTTTGGTTTCACGTACAGCACAGTGGTTAATCATATACTTCATAAAGTGCTCCCCATGATATTTTCAGTACCCAACTGGCCCTGTAGATAGTAATTACAATCGTCGTCGTCGGCGGCGGCGGCAGCCGTCCGTCTCGAGAGACGATGGTGTAGCTTCTTAAGAGTCTATCTGCACCGCCGAGAATGGTTGTGCAGTCCGACTCGGGAGTGACACGGTATCTGTCTCCTCCCGTGTTGAATCGACATCTTGCGATGACGCTGAAGCTACAGAGCCTGGGCAGGGTAATATGGAGGGTCTGCTGTTGCCCATGCAGCAGACCCCCCCTCTCTTCGCAGCTGAAGGGTCCAAGGGAAAGACGGAGTCAATACAGCTTGGCTTCAGGTGCGCCGCAGGAGTTGCCGGTGTTGACTACAACGTCGAACCGCCTTAGGGACTCCGGCTCCGGATTTTCTGTCGGGGTTTACTCCCTTAGCCTTTCCCCTGAAGAGGTATGCCGCAAGGCAGCGGAGGTTTTTTGGAGTCAGAGTTTTCCTTCTCTGATGTACCCTGACTGGAAGATCGAACCAGCGACACTTAGCTCGCAGGCCGACGCTCAATCCACTGAGCTAAACCAGCCAGGGCAGAGTAATTACAATACTATTGACTATATTGCCCATGCTGCACTTCACACCCCTGTGACTATGCTGTAGCTACCAATTTGTGCTTCTTAATCCTTCACCTTTTTCACCCAGCATGCCAACTCCTTTCCCCTCTGGCCACCATCAGTCTGTTCTTTATATCTGTGAGTCTGTTCCTCTTTTGTTTGTTAATTTATTTTGTTCTTTAGATTCCACATATAAGTGAAGTCATATGGTATTAGTCTTTCTCTGACTGTCTTATTTCACTAAGCATAATACCCTCTAGATCCAACCATGCTGTTGCAAATAAGACTTCATTCTTTTTTTTCTATAGTCAAGTAATATTTCATTGTATATATGTACCACAGTTTCAAAAAAATAATTTAAAAAAAATAAAAAGTTGACCCCTGCATCTTTCATCATGTTTTGGTATCCAGGCTTCTGATGCTGAGACTTAGAGTGACAACATGGTATACTAAAAACAGCAACAAACTTGGACATTGACCATTGAGAAGTGGCTTCTTCAGGAAGTCACTTGATGTCTCTCTAAAGCAAAGAGGTTTCAACTTGACTTGCCAATCCATGTCTCTGAAGTTGGGTCCAAGTTTGACTGAGATGAATGCCATGGTCCATCAGCCACAGTCCAAGGTGATGATGGAGAGCACAGGTGATGGAGAACACAGGTGATGGGAGCACAGGTGCTGGAGTCCAACCACCTGGATCAGATTCCCAGTCTGCCACTTACTAGCTGAGTGACCTTGGATATGTCACTTAATTTCTTTATGTCTCAGTTTTCTCACCTGAAAATGAGGATAATAATTCTACTCCCCTCATGAGGTTGTGAAGATTAGAGAATGCCTAGAAACTGCTTACAGCCCATAGGAAAGCCTCCTAAGTATTAACTGTTATTAATAATTAGAGAGATTTGGCTTATTTCAAATAATTATAGAGAAGGACCTAGATCATGGAAAGTCTTGAAACCCTTGGAAAGATGTAAAATATTAAAATTTGTTGTAGGAAGCAAGGTTTTCCTCAGCAAGGATCTATGTGGAAATAGCATCCTGAGGTCCCCCTGGCTAGCTCATAAAATGCAATCTGTGTGAAGAAAATGCAAGATCATTTTTGTTCTTTTTGGCTTCCCTATTTCCACTAATCACCCTTCTTGTAATGCACGTGAAACAGTGCCTTTTACATAGAAAGCTATCAATAAAAAATGAAAAGTTATTGTGGTGATGGTTGTGGCTTTTAATATTATTAATACTGTCCTTAATCTGAATAAGAAACAGCATCGAACACAAACAGCATCCAACAGTAAAGGGCAAATTAAATTATATGAGGGAAAGTGCTCTGCGAATTAGAAAGCATTTTATCCCCCTGCCTCATTGAAAGTGATTAATTAGACAAAAATTGGTGAAGTGCAAACCATAGGCTCTAGTTTATGTAGCAAGAACTGATGGGTGTTACCTTACCTGAACTTTGACTCTACCAGACTCCTGCAGTTCAGCGAGGAATGATTGGCAACAGCTTTCCTCACGGCTGAGATTTTAACCTGTGCAGGGTTCATGATGTTGACTGAGATCCCAACAATTAATTATTGTAAAGTTCACTGAATCAGGCAATTGAGGTGGCCTTGCTCTTAACAGCCTGTTGAAATATTTGAAAAAGAGAACAGTTAAGCCTGAGAAGTTTGAGGACCTGCTTGATTCCCATCAGCACCATAAAAACAGGAGCCTGAGCAGGCAGCCCTGGCAGGCAGGTCTCCATGGGTCCCCAGCTCATGCCGTTCCTCCAGGGATGCAACAACTCCAAGCTCAGCTTTGTGCCAGGCAGACACTTGACAGTATGCCAGATGCTATCTAGGCAGCTCTTTAGGCTGAGTAATGAGATTTGGTTTATTGGGAGCCTTTAATTACCAGTCTAATGTACAAACACATTTCTCTCTAGAGATGTTCATGCAAGTACAGTCTTTGTTCAACAGGAAAAGCAAGCTGCTTCCTCCTCCTGGCAGGGAAGACATTGCTCCAGGGTGCTGTTCATCTCTGAGTGGTGAGATCCACCCAGCTCAAGCCATGGTACCCACATGTTCTTGCTCCCCCACCCAAGAACCCACTTAGCTGAATCTCTGCTGATGTATGCTAGCTAGATGACTGTTCCCTCACTTCACGTTTATTCTGTCTGTATCATGGATGTAATGACTGTATTCAGAACACTGTGCTAGTTACTAAGAAGATTTACAAAGCAAGAGGAACATGGATTCATCACATTCCGAGAGCATTAAGCCAGATGTGGAAGGTAAATGATGTTCCCATGGTCCAACTCACCTCAGGAAGCCTAAGATAGTGGAAATATGGGGCAGCTAAAGAGCAGGTAGTCAGCACCTAGTGACATTTCTATTTGTTGATACAATAAAAGGTTTCATGCAAAGGACGGTGAGAATAAATACTAACAATAGTTAACATTTCTTGGTTACCATTTGCCAGACGCTGTGCTGAACCTGCTTCCTGAAACATCTGAACCTTCTTCACAAAGACACATAAGTGATCTATCATCACTCCCATTCAGCGGTAGTTTTCCCAAGATCACTTAGTAAGTGATGGATCTGGAATCTAACCTTACAGTAAGGGTTACCCTAAGCTCTACTGTCTCTATTTCTTGACATTTATTCATTAGTTCATTTGGCAAACTTTTAAACAGAAGTTTGAATGTGTCAAGACATTAGGTTTAAAATATTAGAAAGAACAAATGTATATAGAGATATGGATAAAATATTGGAAAAAGCAAATGCATGTTTGTGTGTGTGTGTCTGTGTGTGTGTACATATGCCTGTCCTGTTGGAGCTTAAATTAGCCACACTATGTCAGCCACCCCTGTGCTGTGGCCCTGGAGGTGCACTGCTCAGCAATCTCTCAAAGAGAACCTCCTTGGCAGAAGATAGTTGGTGGACAGCCTCCATGTGCTGCATCTTCAGACTGACTATTCGTGCCAAGGCCGGCACTGACAGTGCTGGGGTCCAGAGCCTGGCCATTGCTGTCCTCTTTGGGACTGCTCTGATGGGCAGTCTGTGCTCTGGGCCACTCCATCAGTCTGGCGGAGACTTTGTCAAGAGGGGCACTGCTTTCCAAAGGTTCTCCCACCCAATCCTCCTTCCTGCCCCTTTCCTTCCCCAGATGTCAGACCTGCATTGTGATCTGAAAGCTCTTCCCACCTACTACTTCTCTGTCTCCCCTGTATCCTGCATGGCATTACCCCAATAAATCTCTTGCAATCAAATCCCATCTCAGCATTTACTTCAGAGGGCTCAAACGAATGCATTCTTTAGGCCTCATCACTAGGAACTGTCCCACCCTGAAATCAGAGTTTCAGATACCCCATTTTCTCACCACGCCTCTAATCTTGCAGGGTTGCATGCTCAGTCTCTCCCAACTAGTTCTGCTCTTCACCTGCTCACATCCTCCTGGTCTTTGACCTACCTGCTGTCAGGCAGGTGTGGTTAGAATCACTGGATCCAGAGGCTCTTATCTCTACTAGATCTGCATCAGCCAGACAGGTACTTTGGGCTCTGCTACCTCCATTCGGAATTCAAGCCTCACGTGAGTATAGCTGATAGATGGACCTAACCCAAGTTTGAAACCTTAATCGTAAGGTAGTGTGGGAAATGTAGTTTTAGGCTGTCTAGACTCTGGACTACAGCATGGAACATAAAACAGAGGCTAAGTGAGCCAATCTTTTAGATTTCTCACAACATCTAAAAGAGCATCATTTCTCCAATAGACTGCTTTTCTCCTAAGGTCCTGTATTTCTGTAAATTGCACCTCTTTACCCAACTGGTCAGGTCTGAAACTGGGAGTAATATCCCTGCCCCATTCCCCTCTGATTGTTACTCAGTTTTGCTAGTTCTACATGAAATGTCTTTTAACTTCATCTTCTCTTTCCCATGCATCCATCATCCCTCACCTGAACTACTATAACAGCTTCCTAACCACTGACCATTCTCTCTGCATCTACCTCTACCCTTTTCCAATGCATTCTTCACAATGTAGCCCAGAGCAATGTTAGTAAAATGTAATATTAACATGACACTTCTCTGTTTAAAAACCTCAATGACTCATTGAACATGTGTTAAGCTGGTAATCACCATGAAGTCAAGTACTGGGCCTCACCAACAGCCATGAGCATGCCCAGAACCTTGCACCGTGCCTGGCACAGAGTAAATATTCCTGTTGCTATGGCAAAAGATTTTGCTTTTTCTCCAACCAAACAATTCTATCCTCAAGTGGTAATTAACAAGGTTTCTTTCTGCCTGGTCATAAGCAATAACCTAGTAGGAAAAGCACAGCATTGAAAAATAGGAGTCAATAGCGATATGAGCAGCATCCTTGCTGTTTGGAATCAATCCCTCAGGATCACGTTGCCTCTTAGAGAGGAATATATTGTGCTTAAAAAAAAAAAAAGTCAGAGGAAGGCAGAAGTCTAATTTTTCTTCTTGCCACTCCATCTCCTTCAACTCTCTCTAACACTCATGTTTTCTTTTTTCTCCTCTCTTCTTACTCTTTCTTTCCTGTTTACTCCACGTGGCCTCTTTAGTCTCCTTTCTCATTTAATATTCACTTCCTTGAAAACCTAGTGGAAAACTACAGGGCCTTCCCTTCTGGCTCTGGTCCCTTGTAAACATGGATTTCCATATCAAAACTTGCACTGCATGAGTGAGGATTTACTAGTATGTCCCCTATAAAACACTCTCCTCCCAGAAACCACGTTCCTCTGGAACATTTGTCCCATACCCCAAGATCTCACTGAGACCTGGGATTCTGCCAGCCCCATATAGTTGTGTGCTGTTCTGGCAGTTTCTGTCTGTCAGTGGTTTTTGGAAAGTCTTTTAATAATCTCAGAGCTTATTCTTGGAATTAGATTCAGAATGTCCCTGGAGGAATAAACAGGCTTTGTACAGCTTTTGGAAGGAAACAGTAACTTTATTCAAGGTATTCTTATTTTTACTTACATAAAAACAGTCCCAAGGCCCTGGCCGGGTTGCTCATTTGGTTGGAGAATCATCTCAATATGCCAAAGTTGTGAGTTTGTTCTCTAGTCAGGGCACATACAAGAATCAACCAAGGGATGTATAAATATAAGTGGAACAACAAATTGATCTCCGACTGTCTGTCTGTCTCTCTCTCTCCTCCCCTCCCCTCTCTTCTCCTCTCCCTCTAAAATCAATAAGTAAAAAATTTTTAAAACCAGTTCCATGCTAGCATCAAGACAGGAAGCTCTCAGGTATGGAACCTCAGGACACCTGGGGGAGCGGCCCTGAGGTGTTTTCATGGTGGCCACCACTTGTTCATCAATTTCTGGGTGAAGTCACTGCCTGTTTCTTCCTAATGTGGCCTCCTGGGCTTTTGATTGGATGCTGCTCTAAGAGGAGGTGAGAGTGAACACAGAAGCTAAGGAATGCCAAAGGACCTTGGAGCTTCTGCTTTCTGTTTTTATACATATGATCTATCTGCAGAGTGGATGCTCCTCCTGGCTAAGAAGGGTGCTTCTGGGAAGGGACATCTTGGCTCTTAATTCCTCCTTCCCTCCACTTCTTGGAGCAGGACACCGTGTGTCACGAGAAGAGCCATGCATCCATTTCTTTAATAACCTAGGCCTTGTTTTTAATAATATGTGCTGTATTTTGTGTATCTAGGACACACCTATCACTTGCTACAGTAGTTTATTGATTCATTTATGCATAATTTCATTCATTTGTACTTACTGTGTGGTCCATTATATGAATACATTTTTAAAATACCATATAGCAGGCGCTCAATAACTATGTATTGAGTTAATGAAAAAGTGACCCTCCCCTCTTTCTTAATTGTGTATTAATAAGTTTAATTAGCATGGCATTAATTCAATGACATGTGTTTGAGGCTAGCAATGCCCTCTTTGCTGCTCTGCCAACTGCCATTTCTGTGAATGGCTGAAAATATGTCACAGGTCTTACCCATCTCTGCAGATCCCTGCAACTCCCCTTTTTCTCACCCTCCCAAGGCCTTAGGTCATTACCGGTCACCTCAACAGTGTGTCAGGTCAGCTAAATTTTCCCCAAGCTCATTTAGGGGAAGACAATTTATATCTACATTTGATTGCATTTTTTCTCCACTACTCCAGACCTTTTTTCTAAAGAATAATAGTTCACATCTATTAGGGTTTTGCTATGAGTCCCAGTTAACTTGTCCATAATGCTTATATGAATTCATTTGTTTAATCCTCACACCTATGGGGAAATGTTCTCTTACTTTTCTCTATTTTATAGGTGGGCAAACAGAGGAGAGAGAAAAACAAATCTGCCCAGAGTTGTCAGAACTCAGACCTGAACTCAGGTCTTGTAACAGAGTCCCCCTTATCAATGTCCACTCCTGCCTTTCCCTCAGGCAGGAGTCCTGAGAGACCAACTCGTCTATAGAAGAGGCTTCCTCTCTCCAGCCAGACACAGACCCATTTCTCATGTACTCTGCTGGGTCTCTAAGGGCATTAGTAAATAACACCCCTCTCCTCCATACTCCAATTCAGAACAAGTTAAGAGATGCATAGGATCAGGTCGTCGTCGGCAGCCGTCCGTCTCGAGAGACGATGGTGTAGCTTCTTAAGAGTCTGAAGCTACAGAGCCTGGGCAGGGTGATATGGAGGGTCTGCTGTTGCCCATGCAGCAGACCCCCCCTCTCTTCGCAGCTGAAGGGTCCAAGGGAAAGACGGAGTCAATACAGCTTGGCTTCAGGTGCGCCGCAGGAGTTGCCGGTGATGACTACAACGTCAAACCGCCTTAGGGACTCCGGCTCCGGATTTTCTGTCGGGGTTTACTCCCCTAGCCTTTCCCCTGAAGAGGTATGCCGCAAGGCAGCGGAGGTTTTTTGGAGTCAGAGTTTTCCTTCTCTGATAGGATCAGGTAGATGGAGATAAAAATATGAACTTTATTCTAATGAAATCCAGATTGAAGGATTTGACTATGGTAAGTGACCAAATGGGCCTATGAATGACCTCAGCCATATTACTTCCTCTCTCTCCCTACACAGTCTAGCCTTGGGGACAGCCCACATCAGAAAAAAATTTGGTGCATAGAGCGGACACATTTATCCACAATTGCTTTCTCCCCCAGGACAGGGGCAGAGAGAAAAGGAAAAAGGCCAAATCTCCAGGTTTAAGTCATTGAACAGGACTACCTAATTGTGTCTTGGAGCTGCTGTAACAAAATGGGGGTATGGGAAGTTTAAAACAACAGACATTTATTCTCTCACAATTCCAGAGGTTAGAAGTCCAAAACCAAGGTATCAGCAGCATCATACTCCCCACAAGTGTGGAGGCTCCAGCGCAGAATCCATTCTATGCCTCTTCCAGCTTCTGGTTGCTATCAACATATTTTGACTTGTGACACCATCATTCTAATTCCTGCTTCTGTGGCCACCAAGCCATCTTCTCTTTTCTATGCCTTCTCCTCTGTGTCTACCTCAAATCATCCTCTTCCTCTCTCTTATTATGCAATGGACGCTTGGAATGGCATTTAGGGCCCACGTGGAAAATCCAGGATAACCTCCTGTTATGGAATGAATTTTGTTCCCCATAGACTTTATATGTTGAAGTCCTAATTCCCAATGTGATTGTATTTAAAGATAAGGCCTTTAAAGAGGTAATTAAGGTCAAATGAGATCACAATATACCCAGTAGGATATTAGGTCCTCATAAGAAAAGGAAAGGATACCAGAGATTCATGCACACAGAGAAAGAGACCATGTAAGAACATGGTGAGAGGTGGCAGTCTGCAAGTCAAGGAGAAAGGTCTCAGGAGAAATCAACCCTACCAGTACTTTGATTTTGAACTTATAGTCTCAAGAATCATGAGAAAATTAATTTGTGTTGTTTAAGCCACCCAGTAGTTTGTCATTTTGTTATGGCAGCTCAGCAAACAATATACACCCTGATATCAGAGTCCTTAACTTAGCACATCTGCAAAAACTTTTTTCCCAGATGAGGTAACAGTTACAAATTTCAGGGATTATGACTTGATATCTTTGGATTGCTACTCTTCAACCCACACTGAAAACCATGGACCAGTGATGGAGCCCACAATCAGATAATGCATTTCTTCTCCAGGGAGAGAAGTAAGTAAGGAAATGGGCAAGAGGTCAGGGCTGTTTTCTTTGACCTAGTGGCAGTCTCTGAAAATAGGTACAGGCAACGAGTGCTGCCCGCAACACCTCGCACAAACCCTGGTGCACCAAGAACTTTTGTGTGCATTCGCATTCCATTTGGAAAGCTCCTACCCTGCTGACCGTAGCAGTGTTTGCTTAAAAAGAGTTCCCTCCCCTCCTAATAAGCCCATTCCTACAAAGTCAACTATGAACTACTTTATCCACCATATTAACAACTACTCCCCATCTTCAGCACACTGGCCCTGGCCAACATGTAATATAAATGTAAATGAAAAGACCAGAATATCATGGTTCATAATTGTCTGGTCACAGAGCCAGAAATTAAGATGGTAAATAACCAGGGCCAGACTTTAGCTCCAACAGGATCAACAGCAGCTGAGTCAGCCAAGAAATTTTTTGGAGCCTGATAGTTGGCATGGCACTACCGACAGTAAGTAAATAGATATGGTTCCCAGCCTGAAGCAGCCAGAAGTCTAAGACAGACAGTATTGATCTGTACAGACAATGTAAGAACAGGGCAATAGCAGCCATCCATGAACAGAGGTGGCAACATCCAAGGCACAGATTAAATAGAAGTGGCATTAAGTGGGTTTCTGGCAGATTTACACATTTCACAAGATGTGAGCTTCTCCTTGGAGTAAGGACTGAAATCAGGAGTGGAGTCAAGGATTATTTCTGCCCCAGCATGCCTTTTACCTCTCCTTCCAGTGGAGCCTATACAGGAGTGGTGGGAGTTCTTTAGTTCTTGGAGAAATTAATAAACCATATTTTTGAGCATCTGCTATGAGCAAAGCACTATTCAAGCTTGAAAACATCAAGCAATATGGGATTAGCATCCACTAAGAGGCCCTGGTCTCCAACTCTGCATCATCGGGACCAGTGGATCATCTACTCGTCATGTGGTTAACACCAGAGCTAACAAACCCAGGCATCCAGTCTCATGTGCACAGCTTAGGGCTTTATCCATGTCATCTCTACCCCTGATTAGGTAATATCATCCCTACCTTGAAGATGAGACTGTGAGACTTAAAATGATCCTTAGCACTAACAATCACCTGCTGAGTTCCTACTATGTGCTAAGTAACTTAGGTGCATCAGGCCAGGGAGCTGTGCGGTAAAGAAGTGGTTAAGGGAAGATTCAGGAAACTGGACAGCCTGATTTAAAGGCCAGCTGTGCCCCTTGACAGAAACGTGACCATGGGCAGGTTATTTCCTTCCTGTGCTTCCATTGCACCATCAGGATAATAACACTACGTCATCAGTGGGGTTGTTCTGAGGATGGCCAAAGTGGAGACCTATAAAGCACTTAGAACAGGTCTGTCTCATGAAGGGCATTTGGCAGAGGCTATTGAGCTCTGGGGGGTTGATATTTGATAGGAAAGGCAGCTGAGGATTCTAGAGATTCATTAATGCCCAAGGTCACAGGCAATCAGAGGAGAAGCTAGGACACAAACCCGGGAAGTCAGGGTTTAGGCGCCAGACATTTGCCCTGTATACCAGCTGTTTCTCTCACAACTAATACATAGGAGCACCAAGGTTCACACTCTGCTTCCACTATGCCATATAGAAATGTCTTGCCAATGTCCCCAAAATTATTAGTGACAGAGGCAGGATTAGAATCCAAACCAGCTCTAAATTTTATGCCCTAAATATCTGCCCCCCCAAATCTCCTTATCTGTGGCTCCTGTTTGCAGCTAACATCTTCCCCCAAATGAGACCTTCCTAGCATGCTGAGCCCTTGAGGCCCCATGTTCTAAGCACATGAATAACCAGAATCCTCATGCCCAAAACTCACATCAGAGTCCCTGGGGACCTGTTCTAACATTATACAGCCCAGCTTTGATGTTTTTAAATTACAAACTGTTTTGGGCATTATCATATGTAAAATATAGTACTAAATATTTTTTAATATACAGAGAAGTAAGAGTTTGTTAGCTAGTGAGAGAGACAGGCAGGTATACCAATAGCACAGAGGCATCAACAAGGTTGGAAGGAGAACAGGAAAGGGGCCATGACTCTGGAAGGAACTCTCCATCCCCTGGCTCTCTAGAACTGCCAGCGAGAGATGTCCCAGAGCCCCCCCAGGTCCAGGGGGTGGGACAGGCTGCTTTTTAATGCATCCCTGTGCACTGAGGAGCCAGAGCATTCCGGGATCACTGGGGACCTTCCTCTAAGGCTTCCGAACAGCTTCAAGAACATCAGGGTCACAGAACAGCACCATTTGGCAGATGGTGAAGCTGTCTCAGGGAAAGAGAAAGTCTGGCTCTGATGCTGAGCCAGAGATGGAAAACATTTTCTCTGAATTAGAGAAAAGTGTCCTTTTCTATTTAGAAATAGCAGATGGACCCAATATTTCAGGACTTCCTAATCACTTTGTAGGTCATAGACTTTTTTGAACATAGAATGAACACTATGGACCCTTGCCTCAGAAAAAGAAATTGTGCTCATGCATCATGTTACATAGCTTCTGGGGTCACTCAGAACCTTGGGAAGCCAGTGGGTCCATGAACCCTATGTTAAAATTCCTAACTTGAGGTGGTTTTTAAAAATGGCTGGAAATTTTTTGATACTTCTCTTAAATCTGGGCATGCTTGTGACTACTTCTACTAATATAGTGTGGCTTCTAAAGCTAGTTCATAAAAGATCATGCTGTTTCTATCTGGTTCAGCTGGAAGGTGTACTTTGGGGAGCTCCTCTCAGAACCCAGCTCCACACCATGGGGACAGGCCCTGTGTAGGTGCTATGGTAGACCACCCCTGCTGAGCTCAACTGTTATGGTATGAACAGCATCCACCAAAAGATGCTCATATCCCAAGCCCCAATCCTGGCGAGTGTGACCTTTTCTAGAAGTTGGGTCTTTGCAGATGGTCCAGTTAAGATGAAGTCAGCAGGGTAGTCCAATATAACTGGTGTTCTTATAAAAAGGAAGAATTTGGACACAAAGATAGACATGTCCACAGGAGAACACCATGTAAACATGAAAGCAGAGATTGACATGATACATATACTGGACAAGGAATGCCAAAGACGGCCAGCAACCCACTAAAAGCTAGGAGAAAGACATGGAACAGATTCTCCCTTGTGGCCCTCAGAAGAAATCAGCCCTGCCTATACCTCAATCTTGGACTTCTAGCCTGCAGGACTGTGGGACAATACACTCCTGTTGTTTCAGCCACTTTGTGGTACTTTGTTACAGCAGCCTTAGGAAACTAATACACCATCCTTGGAATCACCCCTACCAGGCTCCAGGGGAGAAGCAAAGAAGCCATCTCAGTAGTGGATCCTCCAGCCCCCAGCCATTTGAGTTTCTTGCAGGCATTCCGGTCTTCCCAGCTGAGGTTGCAGACCTTGTAAGGTAGACACACGTCATAGCTGCTGTGTCTTGTTTGAGTTTCTAGCCTACAGAATTTGTGAGTATAATAAAATCGTTGTTGTTTTAGGTGACTGAGTATGGAGTAGTTTGTTTTGCAGCAATGGTCAACTGGAACACTGCTTCAAACTCCCCTGACCTCTGACCAATCTAAATTATGTCCTCTTCCTTCTTTGTCTGCAAAAGGAGTTCACTTGATGTACTAATATGAACTAAATGTCCATGGTGATGGCATCATAGAACCTGAGAATTAGAAGGAAGCTGGATATTCACATTTAGGTAAAAACAAATTACCCACACTCCCAGCTTCATACAAATCAAGCAGCTTTCATTTTCCCTTTCAATCCTTGTGTATAGATAATTTGCACATCATTTATTCAAGATTCATTCAACATAGTTATAATCAGGGTAGACATAATTTTCAAGTCTGCTTTATTCAACTTGCTATTTATCATGGCAGCTTTCATGTTGCTACATAGTCTTTATATTATTTTAATTGGCTGCAAAGAATTTCAGAAATGTACTCTAATTTACTTAATCATGGTCCTTTTGACCAATGTAAAACCTTTGATGTGAATCTTTAAAAATTGCAACATTTTAATTATTGTTCTAAATCAGGGGTTAACAAACTACCCAAAGAGCCAAATCCACCCACCCCATTTTCCTACTGCCTTCAGGCTAATGATAGCTTTTAAAGTTTTAAATGGCTGGAAAAAAAATTTACAAAGAATGATTTTTTTCACAACACATAAAAATTATACAAAATTCAAAATTCAGTATCCATAAAGTTTTATTGAACCATAACCACATCCATCAGAAATTGTATGGCCCACAAAACCTAAAATATTTGCTATCTGGTCCTTCACAGAAAATATCTGTGAACTCCTGGTCTAAACATACATCAAGCCACTCCTCCACTTCTCACACCATTCATGTCTACTTACTTTTTTTTACCTTTTCAGGAGTCTCTTTGCTCATTTTTTTATCATTATTAGTTTATTCAACAATGATTTGTTAAGCACCTCCTCTTTGCTAAGTACCTTTTTGCCAGATATTGTGGAGATAAAAAACTAAATAAGGCAAAATCCTTGCTTTCAAGTTTAGAGCCTACCAAAACATTCAATACAGAGGCACACACAGCAGTACTGCAGGTTTGAAAGTCCTGTGAGGCATTAGAGAGGCACAGAAGAAATGCTATGGGATCCAGATGCCGGATAATTCCTGACATCTGAGCTTCGGAGAAGCAAAGGAAATGGCAGTCTTGGTAGAAAAACAAAACAAAACAACTACACCATAAGAGACTATTTAGCATGTGTAGCTACAGCACAGGTGGTTTAAGAAGACACAGTGAGGGATCACATGAAAGAAGGGAGAGACAGAAGAAGGGAACAGGGTGGTGATGAAGGAGGTGAGGATGGAAGAGGTGAGGGAGGAGGAGAGGGAGGAGCACAGGGAGAAGGAGAGGGAGGAGGCTGGGCTCAAACTAAGACACCTGTGGAGGTAGGTGACAGGATACAAATCTGACAAAAATGAAATTCTCTTTAAACCTTCAAATTCAGTAAGTCCTCAACATTTTCAATAGTTGAGACTAAGCAAAATGACATGCAATGAAATCAATTTTACCATAGGCTGATATAAATAAGAGTTAAGTTTTTGCAACATCAAAGTTATAACATTGATTGAAATGATGTTATTCAAGGACCTGCTGTATCTACCAAAATCAGTATTTTTATTTCCCTTTAGCCAAAAGCAGAGAAACAGATAAAACTTTAAGTTCTTTCACCAAACAAAAGAATCCATAATCTATAAAACTTTAGGAGTTAGAGATGCCAGTTATTAACCATAAGAGGCTCTTCTCATAGATCTTTGAGATAAACTATTATATTCCATAAGAAATAAGATTAAACTTCAAAAGTCTAGATGTTGCCGGACTTCCGGCCAAGATGGAGGCTTAGACGGACACGCTAGGTCTCCCTCTACAACTAGAGAGGAATACAACTACTTCAAAACAAAGGATAACTAGAAATTCCAGAAAATAAAACTACACGGAAGCCCAACATATGAAGTTATAAACCAGCGGTGCCATTTGGGCAGGTAAGAGTTAAAGAGGGCAGCGCTGTTTGCGGTCAGCGGCGGGGCGGTGAAAAAGCCCGGAGGCAGTCAAGCCCCTGGCAGTGCGCGACCCCAGCACTGGGGAAAACAGCCACCGCATCGCCTTGAACAGTGAGGCCCAGGGGGGCGGGAGGACGGATCCCGGTCTCCTAGCTGAATAACTGTGTGAATCCATCTTGGACCCCCGCCCCCAAAGAAAGCACCACAGGGCTGCGAAATAGGTCGCGGACAGGCAGGCGCTGGTTGCTGATTTGTGACGCCAAACGGCGCCCGCCGGTCGCTGGGTCATTACGAGTACACAGGCACTGCCCCCGACAGCCGGCCCAAGAAAACAAAACGCATCTGTCAAAATGAGGCAGGCAACTATAGAAATACCGGTGACACAACTCACCAGACAGCAGATAGAGAACCTGACAGATGAACAGATAAGAAACCTGTCAGAGGTTCAGTTCTGGGCCATTGTTAACAGATGGCTTACAGAATTCACAAAAGAGCAGGAAAAAGATATGAAAGAAGCGAAAAACTTTCATAACGAAAGGAACAAAACCGCATACGAGACAGAAGGAAAGGAAATAAAATCCAGAGTTCATTTCAACAAACTGGAATATGGAGAAGGAACAAGCAGTCAACCAATGCAGCGAGAGGAAATGGGAAGCAACAATGAAAGGATCAGAAACCTCTGGGACAGCTATAAAAGGCCCAACATAAGAATCATTGGTTTGCCAGAGAATGAGGAAGATGAACTAGAACTTGAAAAATTGAGTGAAAATATAATAAAGGAGAACTTCCCAGACTTGGGGAAAGGAATAGACTTGCAGGTCCAGGAAGCAAGGAGAGTTCCCAAGAGACTGGACCCAGGGAGAACCACTCCAAGACACATTATAATCAAAATGTCAAAAATTAAAGATAAAGAGAGAATCTTAAAAGCAGCAAGAGAGAAGAAAAGAATTATGTACAAAGGGGTCCCAATTAGACTATCAGCTGACTTCTCAAGGGAAAACCTACAGGCAAGAAGAGACTGGCAAGAAATATTCAAAGTAATGAAAATCCAAAACCTACAACCACGAATACTCTACCCAGCGAAATTGTCATTCAGAATAGAAGGACAGAGAAAGTGTTTCCAGGACAAAATAAAACTGAAAGAGTTCATTAGATCCAAACCACTGTTATATGAGATGTTAAAGGGACTGGTTTAAAAAAAAACAGAAGCTAGGGAGATGAAACAAAGGCAAACTAAATAGGCAACGAGAGTGGAAAAGGAACTGTGGGTACGGGAAGCAAATTGGGGGGAGGTCAACAGGGAGGGGGAATGGGGAAAGGGAGGGAGATGATATAGGAATTGGGGATCAAGGTAGGAGGGAATGGAATAGACGGAGAGAGGTTGGGAGGAACTGTATGCACAACTAATGGACATAATCTAAAAGGGGGGGACAACTGGAGGGAGGGGGGCCACCGGGTGGAGGGGAGCAGAGGGAAGGGAAATTGGCACAAATGTAATATTTTAATCAATAAAACACATTAAATCTGAAAAAAAAAAAAAGTCTAGATGTTGCCAAGAAGGTTTCTTGTACATATCTTAGTAAGAATACTTTCGGAGTTATTGAAAGCAGAGCAGGATGGTTACAAATATAAATTTCTCCACAAGGGTCTACATTCAGAAAAGCAGGTGGAATTTGATTCTTGTATTTTCAGCCTTTATATCTAGGAATTAGTTGTTTCAAATGACGTTACTCTTTGGAATTCCATATTCTTTCTGCATAAATAGTCCCCCTCACACACATACCTTTATCCAGACTTTCTTTCTATATCAAGGATTCCATTTACTAAGCCTGAAATGGAATACTCAGTCTAAAGAAATGTAACACCAATAAATATTAAGCTTCTACAAATCTTACCCATTCTTTAAAGCTTCGCTTACAAACCAACTCTCTTAGATCAGTGCTTCTTAACTTTAACATATATACAATACATTATGGATCTTGTGAAAATACAGATTCTGATTCAGTAGGTCTCGAGCAGTGCCTAACATTCCGCATTTCTAACAATTTCCCGGTCAGGCTGATGCTGCTGGTGCACAGACCGCACTTTGAGCGGCCGCGCTTACATTATTCCAGCCCCCATTTATCATCCTCTTCTGGATTACAATGTCACTTACTCTCCATTCTCTTTAGTATTGTATTGTTTAGTATTTAGTCTTATATTGTTTACTGTTTCTTCAAACTTAAGTCTTAGCTTTTCATATTACAAACTCCTGAAGGACAGAATCTTATCTGTCCCCTCAACATGCAATAAATGCAGTTGGGTGCTAAGCAGAGGAGGCACTCAAAGAGTGTTTTGAAAATCAGTGAACTAGTCATTTGAGACAGTCCAGAGCAATCTCCAGAGCTCCAAACAAAAATACCAGTTCAAGGAACCATCCTCACCACCACCCAGTAGTGATTCCTATGAGAGTGGTCACTTTTGATCTACAGAGCAGGTACTAATCTGCAAGCTCTATACTTGGCTGAACAGGAAATGTAACCTGTTTTTGTTGTTTGTTTTTTATAACAGAATGTAGACATAGTTACAAGTTTCACCTTTTAACTGATTTCAAAAACCATTATCTTGTCCCAATTTAGGTGAACTCAATTACTTTTGGATTTCTCTGCCATCTTAAGATTTCCCCTCCCCCTGTGTCTCCCCTTGTCAGTGCTTCCCACATTGGCACCCATTGCTGTTGTCACGCTTGGCATTGGTCTGCAGTCACCAGTCCCACACTGAGTCCGCCTCTTGGCCCCGCTATGTCCAGTGGTTCTTGTGTAGCCATTCCACAGCCTTCTTGTAAGACTAAAAAACTTTTAAAGTCTAAAAGCCTGCTTTAAGGTCTGGTTTTAATCAGGAAAGTTCGTAGGGCATTAGATCAAAATATTAGCCATCAGCCTGCCACATAGCACAGGCGAGGAGGCATTCCTCTTTGCCTTATGCAGCTTCTCCTCAAGAGAAAAACAGTTCTCCAAATAAGTGTGAGCTTAGGTGAGTGGATAATGTAAATTATATATTATATTGAAGTAATGTAAATAAATTTTATAAATAGGAAGCTCAAGCTTCAGGGCTCCTCGCTTGCACGAGTCTTCTCCTAACACTCTATTCCTAATTTTGCATTCTTTTCCTCAAGAAGGACTCCCAAATTGTATCAGCTTCAATCTGCACAAAACTTACATCTGCCTCTGGTATATTATCAAAAGACTGAGGGTGATGGTTAATAGTTATTGATGAAGAAAGAACCAGATATAGGGAGGGAGAACAAAGCTCATTATAGACAGAGGTCAGAATGGGGCACATGTCTAAAGCCACATATAAGTCCTTCTTCCCTTCCAAACCATCTCTCTTCTCAGTTGTGCAGGTCTATAACTAGCAGCATTATTCATTCAATCTGGCCTGAGAACCCCACTGTCACACTGGCTCCTCCCTTAGTAACCAGTGGAGTAGATTCTATCTTAGCCATGATTTTAGTTCATATTGCTTCCTTTTCAGTCCCACCACCATTATCATAGTTCAGGCTGCCATTATATTTAATTCCAAACCCTGAAATAGCCTGCAATGGTCTCCCTACCTCCTCCAGCCCGACCTCTCCTAGACCCTATGACCTGATCCCCTACTGGTTCTAAGTTGCTCTGTAAACTGTGCCTCCAAATATATTCACATTCTAAGGTACTGGGGCAAACATAGTTCAGTCCATGACACACCTCTTCTATCAGTGGATCTAAGTAATCTAGTTAATATAAACTTTCTATTCAAGAAAATGGGGACAATATTACCTCATGTGATTTATGTAAAGACTGAATAAAGGGATGGACATATGGCACAAATGATAGCTATTATAACTATTATTTTCTTCCAAATAAGCAGGAGGGTAACTCGCTTCCTGTGCTCCAGAACTGTTCCTGTGTTGCATCAGATGGCTTTGATCCTGCCCTCTTCTTCTGTCTTGGGTTAATCATGGTCACTGCATATTCACACCTTACAAAGAATAAGTAGGGTATTTTAAACATCAATTTTATTATCCAATTATGTTAATGGTGCATGAAATAACATGTGAAGAGCCCATTAAACATTGTGAAAGAGTTTCCATTTCTTAAAAATGAGGGGATAATAAAAGAGGCCAACATAATTCATGGCTGAGGGGAGAGAGGCTGACTTTCATCTTCAGATGTCCTTCGAGAAGGCATAACTTTCATAAGTTGGAACTCAGCATTTCAAAAGACTGCGGGGAACAGCCGACCCTCCTAGGCATTATCCAGAAGCATGTTTTTAACCAAGAAATTATTAACAGTGTGTGTAAAAAAGCATAGGAGTAAAAATTAGTAGCTTGTAGTTGAGATGAATTTTGATCCAAATGTTAATGTTTTTTCTTTCCTCAAATTATATTATGGTCTCTGACTCATACCTCATTGTAGAACTACCATCTGTCAGTACCAGGTATAATTTGCTTAGAAAAGGTTGGAGAATAAATCCATAAATAAGGAGACCTAAACAGATCCCCCTTTCCATGGGACTAATGCCAGCTCTGCCCTAAGCACTCAGGAATTTAAGGCAACAGTGGATTCTCATCACCTATGCAGGAATCTATAATGGCCCTTTACTCATTTCTGCAGACTGTTTTGTGTCCTAGAATTACAGGTCCCTGGGCATACGTTGTACATCTCCTGTATTTCCTTCTATCTCCCAAGTCACACCACTTCTTGTAAACCTTAGCTGGTTTTTCCACATCTCCCTGGCCCTTTACCATTGGAGATCCCAGGACTTGGACTTGGACTTCTTTTCTTCTCTATCTACTGTCATTTCTTTGGTGCTTGCATCCAGTCTCAAGGTTGTAAATACCATCTATTAGTTGACAAATTCTAGATTTAACTCTCTTCCTGGACTACAGATTCACATGTCATGCTGGCCACACTTAGATGCGTAACAGGCATCTGAAATGTTAACTTTCTTAAAATCAAACTCCTGATCTTCCCCTCATAAAGTTGTTTCATCTCAATCAATGTCAACTACATATTTCCAGTTGCTCAAGAACAAAAACTCTTGATTTGTCCTTGACTCATCTCTTTGTTTCACATTAAACTCCCAATACAGTAGTAAATCCTGTCAGCTCTCCCTTCGAAATACATCCCAAGACTCAACGCTTCTCAGCACCTACATTGTCTGTACCCTGGTCCACCATTTTTCATCTTGACTATAGTTCTGTCTGCACACCCTCCATAGGCTATTCTCTACATTATAACCAGAGGATCCTTTCAGAACATAAGCCAGATATTATCACTCTGCCTAGCCCATCAATGGCCACTATTTCATTGTCAGCAAAAATATCACCTTCTCTGTGAGAACTTTGCTGGTCATGCTATTCAAAATTACAGCTAACTCCCAAACCTATACCAGTACATTCTCTCCCATTACAGCTGTGTTTTCCCCATGGCCTTTGTCACCAGTTGACATAGATACCTTCTTATATGTTATGTTTACCTTCAGTCTCTTAACACCAGAATGCAACCCTCATGAGGTCAGGGCTTTGTCTATTTTGTTCACCTCTGTATCTCCAGCACTCAAAGCAGATCAATCAATTGTATGAACATACAAATGATTGTTGCTACTGGAAAAAGATTAAAAAAAAAAAACATCTAGTCCAACTACCTCATATTTTAGCTGATAAAACTGAAACAAAGTTAATAACAATTTGTTAAATATCATATAATTTGTTAATGGCAGGGTTGAGATTAAAATACAGGCCCCTGACTCTGAGTCCAGCCTTTCTCCAAGTAAAACATCATCTAACTTCTGTCAAAATGGATTTCACTGTTTGGGGACAGAGACCATGGTCTCCAATTTATTCCTAATCATGGTGTCTGACACAGTTCAAAATAATTACAGATGATGAAAAAATACTGATTTCAAGGTAACTAAACCAGTAGCAAATCCAAGTTATTGAGAGTATAAAGAAGGGTTTTCTTCTGCTGAGCTTTAGAGTACACATGACATGATTTATGAGTTAGCTTCTAGCAGAGAAATTATGGTAATAACGATGATAGCCACCATTACTTAGTGCCCACCAAATTCCATATCCTCTATGCATATTATATGATTTAGTTTTTACAATGACCTCTAAGGAAAATATTATTGTATTCTCATTTTATAGATTAGTAGATTGAAGGAAACACAGAGAGTTTAAGTGACCTGTCAACTCTGTACAACTTATAGGAGGAAGAGCTGGGATTCAAGGCTATACTTGCTTGACTTCAATAAAGTCCATGTTCTGAACCACTTATTGTACTGCCTCCAATGCATAGGGCCAGCTGGACAAGAAACTTCAAAGTCCACTTAGCAAGGAGCATTTGATTCTAGGTTTTCTAATATGATCCAGAACCAGTTACTTCACTGTATTTACAGAGTACAACACAGGAAACTTACACTGACCCTGGGAGGTGGGTTTTTGGTGAATCCTTGTGCCATCTGGGAACTGCTGACTGCCCCCTCCCCCCCAAAAAAGAGTTTTCACCACTGGCTTAAGCAATTAAATGTTAGGAAGCCCATATGAAATATTGAGGAGAATTTAGAACTCTTTCCACTATTCATATGGGAGTAGATGGACACAGGATAGGAGAAAATTGGCAAAATTTGAGTGAGCTACCATTTAATGAGTTGTTATGGGTTTTACTGGGCACTTTACAGATATTACTTCATTTATTCCTCATAAAAACCTTTTGAAGTAACTATCATTAGCATTCTCTTTACACAGAAAAGAAAACAGGGGTTAAAAGATATAGCTTGTCCAAGCTCATCCAGCTATAAGGAAGGGCAGGCTTTGAGCACAGATGAAAGTAAGTCCAAAGCAATCAGACATGCTCTATTCTCTGCTGAGCAAGCCAAGATCTAAATTTTAGAGTGGAATGTGCCATTGACTCACCTAAACCTGTTTCCTTGTATGAGAATGAGAATGTGTATCAGATGTTTTCATAGCTTTAATAGTCTACTGTTTTAGTTTTCACCCAGAAGGCACAAAGACTCTTAAAACTGTTTAAGTTGATGGAAAAAGTCATCGATATTTCCTAGCAATAAAGATAGACATGAGAATGAGTAGTTGAGTTTAACTGTGATGTGTACAGTGATAAAGTAATGAATAAAACACAGAAAGAAGGAGTGATTTATACTCTGTTTTGGGGCAACACAAATTCTGGCAGACATTACAGTCTATAGAACAAATGAAATAACACAAAAAAGGGGTCTTTGCTCAACTGCCAAGCCAGTGGTGATTATTTCCATTCTCCCTGTCATACTTCCTTCTCTTTTCTCGCAGCTACCAAGGAGCACATGTCTACAGAAATGGGTCATAGGATTGGAGAATTTATAGGGTGGGATGAGAATATATTATAAAGTACTATTAATGTTACCCAAGTGGGGTAGACTTCAGGTGAGCTGCTAGTGAAGAGGATCCAGGACAGGACTGAGGAGCACAAAAAGGAAATTGGTGGGAGAGCAATAATGGGCAACCCTTGAGATGGGCAGGTGTCAGAGCCAGGCAGCTTGGTGGAACCAGGAGGGGAAGATGGGAAAACTGATAAAGCAAGATAAGACTGAGGCCACAACATGGAACTTGTAGCAGAACACCATTTTAATAAGATCCTAGTGGACTGTGCTGAGTTGAGGTGGTATCTGAAAATGATCAATGCGTAGTGTCTGTTGAACTACTAGTCTTTTTTACAATTGGCAATGTAAACATTGGCAAGTACATCCTTTTGTCATACCCTTTGGAGTGCTTACAAAATGGTAATGGGAACAATAGGATCTGTATTGGAAGTTTAATTAACATTTGTGGAATGAAAGAATGACAATGATATACCAGTTCTACCAGCTTACCCTTCTAGAAGGCCATTTGTATTCTTATTTTAGAATAGGCATTGGTATTAAGAACTCTGGTAATTTCCAAAAAATTGTCCCCTGAGGCTTAAAGAAATGACAGAATTTTACCTGTGAAAGGTGTGTCTTTGGTATGTTTTAAGGGAAGAATAAATCTGAGGGAGCCTCTTCCCACCACACATGGTCTGAGCAGAAAGCTCATGAGAAGAGCACATGCATGCAACTGAGAAAGACCAAAATCTGTTAGATTTTTAAAATAGATTTGATTGTGTGACTCACATTTAAGTTCATTCCACCACATTTTGGACTACTTCTGTGTATCTTAGTATAAGTGGGAAGTAGAAAATTTTAAATGCTACCAAAATACATTAAAGATTAAGAGGAGAGCCTGAGCCAGCAAAGCAGAGAGACTGATGGAAACCAGGTGACCAGAACACATGAAGGAGAGGCCCCAGCAGAACTGCAGCACAGAGCTTTCCCCCAGGGAACCTAGTGCCACTTCACCTGTGTGGCCAGCAGGCCCTCTCCTAAGTGCCTTGGCCTCTGGCCTTGCACTCAGGAAGGAAGCTTTCCTTCCCAGTGAAGCCTAAATAGCATATCCTCCATAAAACTGGATCAACCCAGGAAGACATCAACAACTCTTTTTCAATCTACAATCCCAGGTCACACTCTTTAGAAAATTCCCAACCTTCCATTTTGTTATTACTGACAGGTCCATTGAGAGAGGTAAAATCCATCACTGGTCTCCTTTGGGTAACACTTTTTCATTATGGAACCATATTCATTTCCTAGGGCTGTCATAACAAAGTACCACACACTAAGTGCTTTAAAATATGGACATTGATTCTCTCACATTTCTGAAGGCTGGAAGTGAGAATCAAGGTGTTGACAGGACCATGCTCCCTCTCAGGGCACCAAAGCAGGACCTCTTTCGGGCAGGTCTCTGAGCTTCTAATAGTTCCTTGGCTTGTAGTAGCATAACTCCAATCTCACATGGCACTTCCCTGTGCATATCTGTGTCCAAATTTCCCCTATTTATAAAAACACCTGGCATATTGAATTAAGACCCAACCTTCTCCAGTAACACCATATATTAACTTAATTAATTACATCAGCAACAGCCCTATTTCCAAAAAGATCACTAATGAAGCACTAAGGGCTAGGACTTAAACATGAAACTGTCAGAACATGCCGGCAGCTGGACTGCCCATCCCGACTTTTGATGTACGCAAATGAACTGTATGCAAATTAACCTGGACCTAGCCTCTCCCATAGGAAATAAAAATGGACTTTGTTCATTCCCAGAAGAAATGTTGAGGGACCTAGTACCACATACTGACTGGCCTGGTGGGAGAAAAGCAGGGAAATGTAAATAACCTGCGAAATGTGTTATGGGTAAACTCACCACCCTAACCAAAATGTATGTTCGGAAAGGTGAGAAGATGGTGCCAACAGATAAACAAGCACGCGATTCCTATAGGCCTATGTGGGTGACTAGGACTCTCCCCTTCCCCCCTTTCCCCCTTCTCTCTTCCCCATTCTTTTCCCTTTTCCCTTCCCTACCCTCTCCGTTTGTTCCTGCAGACCCTCGAGTTGGTCCAGGAGTTTTCTCTTACCTTTACTCCTTTACCCTCACTTCCTTCAGTAAACCTGGTGTAAAATCTTAGACTGTTTTCTGGGTGATTTCTCAGAGCAAGGTCACCTGACAGAAACCTTGAGAGCATAAATTCAATCCATACAAGAATATTGAATTTATTTCTTGGTATGAGAAATTCTTTAAATTTTACAAGATAAACCCACCACAATGAAAATATTGAGATTCTCTTTTACAGAGAATAAATGTGGCATAATGTCCTAGCAATAAGCTATAAGGGAGCCCTAGATGAGAATACAACTTAGGCCCCCTCCCTCCACCCTGAGTAAATTTAACAAACATCATCAGCATATTTAACAAAAAAGAGAAGGGTTAAATTGTACATTTTGAAGCAGGGTCTAAACACAAGTCAGCAAAAACTGGCCTGTGGGTCAAATCTGGCCTTCCATCTGTTTCTGTAAATAATTTTTTACTGAAACACAGACCTGCCCATTTATTGACATAATGTCTATTATTGCTTTTGCACAATATCAACAGAGTTGGGTAGTTGAAATAGAGATTGTGTGTCCCACAAAGCCTAAAAAACTTATTCTCACTTCCAGTCAATATGGTGGCATAGGTAAACACAGCTTGCCTCTCCAAGGTAACTATCACTCAGAACAGCCAGAAATTGAGTTGAGTGAAAGTCTGACAACTACATAATTAAAGAAACCACATCTATCCAGACTGGTAAGAGGGACAGAAATGTGGAACAAGCTGGTCCCACATCCATGTGTGGTGGATAAAAATTTGGGAGGCTTATCTCAGGAGTGAAGAGTCCCAGCCCCACACCAGGCTCCCCAACCCAGAGTTCCAGTGCCAGAAAGATAAGTTCCCATAACTTCTGGCTGCAAAAATCAGCAGAGATTGAGTTAGTAAAAGAAACTTCTGGAGTCCCAAGAAGTTCCTCTTAAAGTACCCATACACAGACTTACTCAGACTCACTGCCTCTGAGGTCCTACACCAGGGTAGCAGCTTGAAAGTCACCAGTGGCATACTGGGAGAAACAGAAGTGTCTAGCAAGGTGAAAGTCGGGAGACAGCTTTCTCCCAGGAAGAAAGGCACCAGAGGCCATTGTCCCTTTTCTGAACCCTCCCCCAACAGAGCCACAGAGCTGGAAGGCTAGTGCCATATCTGACTCTCCACCAACCAGTCTAACACTGTTTGCCCTGCTCTGAAGGTCCCCAGAGACTCTGTCACACCCACATGAGCCCACCCAAGCTGCTTTTCCATATAAACAGCTAGTCTTGGGTCATGCTTTACAACTTCCTAAATCCTCTGGAACAAGCAACAGTTGGTCTCAGTGATCCCCCAGACCCCGTCCTCTTGCTAAGTGGTCGCAGGCCTGGCACTAGTAGCAGCCAGCCTAGATTCACAGATTGGCTTCACCTTGGAATCTTCAAGTCCAGCACAAGTATCAGCTATCTCTGATTGTTTATAGCTCATGCAGGGTGGCCCTGGGCAGAACACAGGTGTGGACTGACCTTGGCCTGCATCTTCTGGGAAACCCCAGAGCTTGCACACCCAGTGGATAGCTATAGACCATGTTGGAGCACCACCACCCTGATCTTCCACAAAATGTGGAAGTTGGTGGCAAGTGGTCACAGCCAATCCTTGCATCTGATCGGCTTGAATAAATCCCTCCCATTAACCTGCCCATAGCAATCAAAGCTCAACTACAAGAGGAGGGTGTACTTAGCCCACACAAAGGGTGCACCTCGAGTACCCAGCTTGGGTGAGGGGGAGGCTGTGCCTCTGGACCCTACAGGACACCTACTACATTAGGCAACACCACCAAGATGGAGTCCTAGCAGCTCTACCTAATACATAGAAACAAATATAGGGAGGCTGACAAAATGAAGAGGCAAATAAATGTGGCCCAAATGAAATAACAGATCAAAATCCAGAAAAAGAACTAAACAAAATGAAGATAAGCAATCTATCAGATGCAGAGTTCAAAACACTGGTTATAACGATTCAGGGAACCCAGTGAGGACCACTAATTGAAATAAAGAACAATTTAAAGGGCGACAACAGTAAAGAGAATGAAGCTGAGAATCAAATCATTGATTTGGAACATAAGGAAGCAAAAAACAAACAAACAAACAAACAAACCAACAACCAATCAGAACAAGAAGAAAAAAGAATCAAAAGTGTAAGCAGCTTCTGAGACAACTTCAAGCATTCCAGAATTCATATCATAGTGGTTCCAGAAGGAGAAGAGAAAGAGCAAGAAATTGGAAATCTATTTGAAAAATAATGAAAGAAAAGTTCCCTAATTTTGTGAAGGAAATATACATGCAAGTCTACGATGCACATAGAGTCCTAAACAAGGTGGATACAAAGAGACCTACTCCAAGACACATCAGAATTAAATTGCCAAAAGTTAAACATAAAGAGAGAATCTTAAAAGCAATAAGAGAAAAGCAGTTAGTTACCTACAGGGGGTTTCCCATAAGACTGTCAGCTGATTTGGAAAAAGAATCTTTGCAGGCTAGAAGGGATTTGCAAGAATATTCAAAGTCATGAAAAGCAGAAACCTACAGCCAAGATTGCTCTACTCAGCAAAGATATCATTTAGAATTAAAGGACAGATAAAGAGCTTCCCAGACAAGAAAAAACTAGAGTTCACATCACCAAACAAACAAAATGATATGTTATATGAAATGTTAAGGGGACTTAAGAAAAAGAAGAAGATCAAAACTATGAACAATAAAATGGCAATAAATACATATCTATCAACAACTGAATCTAAAAAACAAACTAAGCAAACAAGAAGAATAGAGAAAGAATCATGAATATGGAGAGCATTTTGATGGTTGCCAGATGGCAGGGGGATGTCGGGGAATGGGTGAAGAGGTGAGGGAATTAAAAAAAAAAAAGGTAGTTACAGCATATCCAGGGTGAGGTAAAGTACAATATAGTAAATGGAGTAGCCGAAGAACTTACACACATGACCCGTGGACATTAACAATGGTGTGGGGATTGCCTAAGAGAATTTGGGGGGCGGGTGCTGGTTGGAGGAGGGGAAAAGTGGAAAATTTGAGACAACTGTAGTAGCATAATCAGTAAAATATAATTTAAAAAATAAAACACTTATTCTCTGGCCCTTTACAGAAACCTTTGTCAACATCTGGGCTAGCAGAATGCAGTGCTCAGAAGAACCAGCATCCTAGACAAAAGAGAAATCCTAAGGAGGTAACTCATCATAGCTATTAGAGATTACATATAAAGTTCAACAGGATTAGACTACTTCCTTCAAGCAAGCTGAGCAAACTCTGATAAAGCAGCTCTTGGGGAACAAATAACCCACCAAAATATTATACAGGGAAATTCTTGGCTAGCCAAAAAACCCTTTTGCCCATGGGATTTAGTGTCTAATAAGATAAATCACCTAACTGGAAAGCATTACCTGACTTTTCATGAAAGGTCTAAGTCCAAGTACTCTGGGCAATAGTCCTAAACACTGGCCAGTTCATTGATCTGGGTCTGAGGAGCTTTCCCCAGTCCTTTATGAAACAAGGGGAAAAAAGGGTCTTTGATAACACTATTATACTCCACTCCAATGCTAGCCTTTATTCTGGCCCCATGCTGCATGAAATAATGACAACAGTGGTTGATAGCTTATTTATCTATCTATTTATTTATTTATTTATTTTCATATCATCATTTGACCAAATGAAAAGTTGGCAGCCCGACTTATTATTTTTCCCTGAAAATTTACAAGCTCTAAATACTAAATATCTAAGAAAGATTCCTCTGGACAGGGCATATGAGTACAGCTGATTTCCTGTGCAAGGCATCAGCCTTTGAGAATGGGTACTCTTGGGTGACTTAATCTATAGAAAAAACTGATGAGGACCCCTGACTCTCAGTTCCAAAATGGCCAGTTAGTCCCCTTCCATGTGGTCACAATTTTTTTTGTGTAAGTCACAGAAACCCAACTGGAGTTAGCTTAAGTAGAAGAAGGAAAACATTTTCTCACATGATGGAACTGCTGAAGGGACAGGAGTGGGGCTGGCCTCAGTGTTTTTTTTAACTGAAAAGTTACAGTGCCTAGATTAGTGCCTGACACTTCACTGAACATTTGTTGACTTGATGAATCAATGAAACCCTGTGACTATGGAGATGGCCCAGTCATAGCACTCCATCTCCATGGCTACGGTGATTCATTGATCCACTTCCCAGAAGCGGAGTTCTCTTGTGGTTAATAAATATCTACTGTGCTTTCTTAACCTGGAGTGAAATGGACACAAATTTGAAGTTCTAGTACTATATATGGTTAAATCTATATACAAAGCAATAAAATATGGCTGTTCACATAAATCATAGTACTGTGAGGATGAGTATAATTGAGCCAGAGTTGACAACCACACTTGACCTAAAACACCAGGTTTTAATGCCATTCTCTAATCTTACAGGCACTTTTTATAACCTGCCAGGATTCTTCTGCATTGTTCTCTATCTTGTATTTCAAGAAGAATGCCAGTTTCAGTTGATGAGAAATATTAAGGGCATGCTGGACGTATATTAGCTTTAATACTTTCTGTTATAGACATTACAATTATGTGCATTTTTAAAAATTTCCTATGCAAACTTTCTATTAAATCAAAGCTTTGTTCTCCCCCTACTCCAAATATCTCCACATGACTTGTTACTGTGGAAATGATCACATGCACCTCATTTAATTGTGTCAACAGCATACAGTTCTGGCTATCTTAATCTCACCAATAAGTAGTATCATTTCTTCCTTTTTGCTGTAAGTTTTTATCTTAGCTTACGTGAATGTGGAGTACCATGCTTAAGGACTCAGGTGTTTCAAATCAAAATCTAAATTAAATTTCTCTTGATGAATTAACTAGGCTTCTCCTAATTCAATATTCAACTAATTCAGATGTAGAAGAGAGCATCTTTAACAAGCTGGAAACTGACTTCACAAGGAGATCAGAGTTTCTATTTCAATTTAATTATCTGAAACTTAGGACTGCCTTATTAGAGTCAAGATGACAAAAAAATTTTTTTAAAATAAGAGGCATTCCCTAGATATAGAATTTGAAGAATATTAGATGGTTTCCATAAGAACTCTTAAATGCAAACAACCAAAATATCTATTGTTCTTATTTATTTCTGAGTAGGGTTGCCAGATAAAATGCAAAATTTAGGACATGCTCCTACTAAAAAAATATTTCTAGTTTACCTGAAATTCAACTTTAACTGAGCATTTTATATTTTTATTTGTTAAATGTGGCAGCCTTATTTATGAGACACAGTTGACCTTCAAATACCCTATAAACCATTAAGGTGTTTCCTGGAGTCTCTACTAGGAGAAAAAGGATAGCTGCCACTCAGAAACCAATGGGCCAATAGGTGTGCTGTGGGAAAAAAGGCCATTGGTTTCTCAGCACAATATAGGACCCTTAAAACTTGTTATAGTCTTTAAAGACCTTTTATTCAGTTTCATGCAGAATGAAAGTAGGGAAAATAGTTGCAATCTAAGACCTAGTGGTCTTAAGATCTATTGGCCAAGTGGCCCTTTCATAATATGAAACCTTTTACTGATGGACATTGTCTCTCTCTTTTCATGTTGGTAAGGGAAATGCTGCAAAATTCTCATAGGCTCCTGCTTCTGGTTAGGTTAAGAGTTGGGTCAAGAGAACAGCATCCTAGCTCCTACTCTGAAACGAACTCACTGGGTGGGTTTGGGTGAGTTCCTGAAATTTTTATGGCCCTCTTTGAGTCTCCCTTCACAGTCTTTATCTGTAAAATGGGAATGACACCGACCCTATCCAACTTGTGTTGCTGTTGTTTTCAAATGAGGTCATATATGACGATATAAAATAATATAACTACTATACAGTACATGCAAAGATCAAAGGGATGCAAAGTGGTGGTATTGTTATTGACCCTTTGTGATTTCCAAAGGTTGTTCAGTCCTGTGTGTGACAGAAAGGACCAGTTGGTTTGAGGTGGGGGTGGACTGCCTGTCAGAACCAAAAGGCCTTATTTATTTATTTATTTATTTGTTTATTTATGTATCCTCACCTGAGGACATGTTTTCATTGCTTTTAGCAAGAGAGGAGGCGGGGTGGGTGTGTGGGGGAGAGAAACATCAATTGATTGTCTCCCATACATTCCCTACTGAGGATCAAACCCACAACCTGGGTATGTGCCCTCACTGGGAATCGAACCCGCGACACTTCAGTCAATGGGACCATGCTCAAACCAACTGAGCCACACTGGCCTCACATTTTTTAACATTCGCCTCTTCCTAAAGGGAGCCTGGGCCAGCTGGGCCTAGGGCCTTACTAAGGTGAGCACAATATCACAAGAGCATCCAACTGGCTCTGGAACAGCCTTCTGAAATGGTCATGGAACTAAAAGCTGCCATTCTCCCCAGAAAAGCCAAATTGTCTAAGAAGTCACCAAATTGTACCTCAATGGGAAATGTTGAAGTAATCCCAGATCACTCTTCAAGTCATTGGTTCCCATTCTGAGGCCAGGAAACGATAGGTTATGGCACAAAAAGAAGGTAGGGGTAAGGGAGAGAAATGTTCTTGCTTCAGAGTCATAGATAACTGCTCTCTGTGCACAATGGACCTGAAAGGAGACCAAAAAGATACAGTGTTCCCAGCTGATACTTGAACTCAGAACTCTTAGTGGCTTTACAGTGAGTGTCTGGGGTGTCCATTAAATTCTGAAAGTTGATAGGAGGTGTAAAGAACAGCTTAATTAGCCCTTCAGATCCCCAGCTTTTCTTCCTTATTTTCTCTTTTATTAATTCATTGTTAGTCATTATAGGGAGCTAAAGAAAGTCTATATTTATATAATTGTACATGTTATGTGAAATCTTGTTTCTTAGCCTTCATTTAAACATATGAAATGACATTTGATAGCTCTCCAAAAGTGAAACAAAAAAACCCCTTCCTAAAAAAATTAGGTTGCTTTTATTTCTGCATGGTCCTTTTCTATTTTAATTTTCCCTTGTGTATCTATAGCTCTCAGTAAAACGATTCCCTACTTTTCCTCCCAATAATATATTAATAATATATTTTTGTAATTCAAACTTAAAACATTCACATTTCTCTTTTAATCACAATTACTTTTAAAATTTTGCTTTGGTAGTCACTAACAATTTAGAAAATAGTCTTTTCTGTGAAGTTAGATTTTTGTCTCTGCATATATATGTTCTGGAAAACTGACATTAATTTAAACATGCTAATCTGTCTATCTTAAATCATGTATTCTTTTTTTAAATTTATTTTTACTTCTAGTGTGGTAAAATACACATAAAATTTACCATCTTAATCAGTTTTAAGTGTACAGATTAGCAGTGTTTGATACATTCATATTGTTGTACAATCAATCTCCAGAACTTTTTTCATCTCGAAAAATTAAAACTCTATACCAATTAAACAATACCCCATCTGTTTCTCCACCAGAACTTGTTGACCCCCATTTTACTTTCTGTCTCTATGAATTTGAGTACTCTGAGTCGTCGTCGTCGTCGGCAGCCGTCCGTCTCGAGAGACGATGGTGTAGCTTCTTAAGAGTCTATCTACACCGCCGAGAATGGCTGTGCAGTCCGACTCGGGAGTGACATAGTATCTGTCTCCTCCCGTGTTGAATCGACATCTTGCGATGACGCTGAGTACCTCATATAATAAATACAATATTTGTCTTTTTGTGACTGGTTTCACATACCATAGTGTCTTTATGTTTCATCCATGTTGTAGCATATGTCAGAATTACCTTCCTTTTTAATACTGAATAATATTATATAGTATTTATATTATACCACACTTTTTTTATTCATTCATTTGTTAATAGACACTTGAGTTGCTCTACGTTTTGGCTAGGGTGAATAATGCCACTATGAACATGGATGTAGAAATACCTCTTTGAGACCCTGCTTTCATTTGTGTGCATGTGTGTGTGTGTGTGTGTGTGTGTACCCAGGAGTGGAATAGCTGGGTCATAAGATAGTTCTATTTTGAATTTTTTGAGGAACTTCCAAACTGCTTTCCATAGTGGCTGCACCATTTTACATTTCCACCAACAGTGCATGAGGGTTCCCTTTTCACTACAGCCACACCATCCCTTGCTATTTTCTGATTTTGTTTTTTGTTTTTTGTTTTGTAATAATAGCTATCCTGATGGATGTGAGATGCTATCACATGTGGCTTTGATTTGAAATTCCTTAATAATTAGTGATGTTGAGCATCTTTTCCTATACTTATTGGTCATTTGTTTATCTTCTTTGGAGAAATATCTATTTAAGTCCTTTGCATGTTTTTAAAGATGGATGTATAGGCTTTTGTTGTTGTTGAGTTCTAGGAGTTCTTTTTATATTGGCTATTAACCCCTTATGAGGAATATAATTTGTATTTTTCTCTCATTCTATAGGTTGCCTTTTCACTTTGTTGAGTATGTTCTTTCATGCACAGAAATTATTAATTTTGATGTATGTGTATTCCTTTTAAAGAGGAAAAATAAATACATATAACATATTTCCAGTTAAAGGTACACTGACAATACACATATAAACAAATACACACACATATCTAGATTAAGATACACTGACTTAACGAATGCCAATGTTAGTCTTCCTAAGAATTTTAAAATATCTTTCAACCACAAATTATCAATTTCTAGGACTATGCTCACCATAGGACATATGGCAATGTGTATATTGCTTTTAAAGAGGAAAGCCCAACCAACACTCTAAAGTCCCTTCCATATGCACAATTGACAGCATCACTCTTAAGCTCAAGACATTATTCTCGGTTAATATAAAAACATAACCAGAAGGGATAAATACTTTAACACTGTTATCCATCTGTATAAACAAGGCAGTGTAAAGTTAGTTGTTTTTTTTTTTTAACAAGGGAGAAGAAAGGAGTCAAGGAATGAACCAAGAAGTTAAGGAAGAACTAGAATTCAAAGCCATGAGTATAAAAACTGATAGTAAGAGCTCACACTTATTTCGTTCGGCAGCCGTCCATCTCGAGAGATGATGGTGTAGCTTCTTAAGAGTCTATCTGCACCGCTGAGAATGGTTGTGCAGTCCGACTCAGGAGTGACACGGTATCTGTCTCCTCCCGTGTTGAATCGACATCTTGCGATGACGCTGGAGTGTCCTCTCCAGTGAAGCTGAAGCTACAGAACCTGGGCAGGGTGATATGGAGGGTCTGCTGTTGCCCATGCAGCAGACCCCCCCTCTCTTCGCAGCTGAAGGGTCCAAGGGAAAGACGGAGTCAATGCAGCTTGGCTTCAGGTGCGCCGCAGGAGTTGCCGGTGTTGACTACAACGTCAAACCGCCTTAGGGACTCCGGCTCCGGATTTTCTGTCAGGGTTTACTCCCTTAGCCTTTCCCCTGAAGAGGTATGCCGCAAGGTAGTGGAGGTTTTGTGGAGTCAGAGTTTTCCTTCTCTGATGTGCCCTGACTGGAAGATCGAACCAGCGACACTTAGCTCGCAGGCCGACGCTCAATCCACTGGGCCAAACCAGCCTCTGTTGGTTATAATAAATATAGTTTATCTAATCAACAGAAGAGCACTGACTCAAACCCTGCTGCTATCTGATTTCTAGCTTTAAACTTATTTGGAACTTCTCTGGGGACTCCAATGGTGTCACTATAGATATGAGGATTATAGGATTCACTGGGTGCCACTGACCTTTTTTTTTCCTACCAGGGGCAGTCTGGATCGGTTTTGGAAATGCTAGGAAAAATGGGATAGCCAATTGGACCAGGGTACATGTTCCACTCCACCTGTCAGGTAGGATTTTCCAGAAACTCCTCTGCCCACAATACCACCAGACATCTGTTCCGGGGATTCAGAGGGGAATATAGTTGCTGGCCCCACTGTGAAGGTGGCTCGTATTTCTGGTATGAGTGCATGTTAGGAGTTCTCCCGCAGGGGTACCCAAATTCGCTTCCCACCTAGAGAGGTAAGAAGAGTAATTCATGGGTCCCACTGAGTATGAAGGGAGGGATTGAGTCCCATTACTCCTCATGGGGGGAAAGAGGAGAGACAAGCTTCTTCAAGTCTCATTTCCCCATGCATTCTCATCCTGATAGCAAGCATACAGGCCATTCCTGAGGGGTCAGAGTCCCAACCTAGTGGAAATGGTACGACCTGTGCCTGGGGTCTCCCTGTGGTACAAGCATAACAGTTGCTTTTATTCAGGGATTTAACGGTAAATTTGACCCATTCTACCCAAGCATTTGCGTCTCCATACCCAGTCTCTATCTTTAAGGTTTGTCTGAGATCTAATACCTCAAAAACTTTTCCCTTGGCTGGATTATTCTGGGGTCTTTTCTGAGGAGTTTCTGAGGTCTAGTGGGAGAAGTTAGATTTTCTAGGGAAGGAGGAGTTGTCACTAAGTGAAGACCTAGCCACCGTACTGGATTTATGCCAGATACATCCACTCCTAAGCCATAAACTTTGGTAGCCACATGGAGTTCCTGACTTAAGGCCTGTGGCTGGTTAAGTCTTAGAAGAGGGTTGCACTGCAGAGACTGGCAGTTTGGGGGAGGAGCTTCTTTGCTTAAAGTTATTTTAGGCAAAAGAGACCAGTTTTAAAGTGAAGCCCACTGGCCAACCCATACTTCGCCAACCCAACCACTTAGTTCAGCCAAACTGTTGAGTCTCAGGAGGCAGCAATGCAGATGGGCTTCTTAAGTGAGGCTTGTATGTACAGACACCCATTCAGGAAGTGAGATTCCAATCACACTTATATGGTTCTTATAACGTGCCAAGCATTATTTTAGATGCTTTGCATGTATTAACGAGATGGGTGCAAGTATTTCTATTGTCTAAATGAGAAAACAAAGACACAGGGAGTTTAAGTGACTTGCCAAAGGTCACTCAAGTAATGAGTGGCTAAGCCAGGCTTAAAAGGAATCTAGCATCAGTAAGTGTAGTCATTATGCTCCCAATATACAGATGACCCCACCTCCTGGCATTCGTGCCCTTGTGCAGTCCCGGACCACATTATTCTAGGGCTGGTTTATGTGGGCCAATAGAACACAACAGAAGTGATGATGTGTCACTTCTAAGATTAAATTATAAAAGGCATTGTGGCTTCTCTCTTGCTGTCTCTCTGGAGGAAGCATCTGCCAGGTCATGAGCAGTCCTATGGATAGGGCCAAGTGGTGAGGAAGCGAGGCCTCCAGCCAATAGCCAACTGAATGAGTACGGAAGTGGATCTTCCAACCCCAGCAAGCCCTCCAATGATTGCGGCCCTGGCTCACATCCACATTTCAACTACAGTGTCATGAGAGACTCTGGGCCAGAACCACCAGGCTAGCTGCTCCCAGACTCCTGACCTTGAAAAATTACATGAATAGAAATGTTTGTTCTTTTAAGCTATTAAATTTTGGGGTGACTTTTATGCAATAGATAACTAATACAACTTCTTGATTTATAATTCTGTTCAGGACAGTGGCTTGATGACCAGACTGAAATGCCACACTGTGTCCCATACCACAGTGTGATTCATTATTAAATTAATTGTCATGCACATTCCACCTTAAAGCAATGCAGCTCTTTGAAAGTAAGCATGACCTTTGTAGTTATAATGGGCCGAAGCTATAATTCACCTAAGATGTTCAACTTTTCTCTGGGAATAGAAGTTTTTAATTTTCAAATTGGCTTTTGATAAGTTACAAAAATTCTAATTTCAACCTCCTATCCCAGAAAGCATAGCTCTTTATTTTCCTTCAGAGTAACTAATCAGAGAAATAGTTACAAAAAATGACATCTTTCTTAGGGAAGTATGTACTAAATATCTCATAGCTGAAAGAGTGATATTCTCATTCATTTTTTGCATAAAACATCTCAATTCTCATTATGTTAAAACTCATAGAATAGTATTTCCTCAGCTTACATTTTTGAAGCTTGGGGAGGGGGACATGGTGGGTCTTGACTACTTTTTCAAATGATTAAAATTTAGAATGTGGCACTGAGCTCTTACCCATCTCTTGAAACTAAAGTTAATTAAAATTCATTTCTTTTGAGAATTTGTGACACCCATTGAAATCACTGGAGATTATCAATGATGCCTCTCTAGAACTGAGATTTTAGCTCTCTCTGTAATGATATTCTAAACACAAACAAAAACATTCAAACCAAAATGTTTGGGCTGTCCTTCAATAAGTAACTCTTTACCTACTACTTTGCTTGGGTCCAGATTTCCTCTGTATCATTCTGCCACTAATTGAATACGACAGGGAGATTCTCATACCATAGCTCTATTTAAGTGCCTAGAGAAAGCCAACTGTCCTGAGTGCCTACAAGGCTCTAGGTGCACACAGCGTTAGCTCATTCATCCTCCCAACATCCCAGCAAGGTCTTGCGTTCACTTTACAGGGGAAGACAGGGAGGCTCAGAAACATTAAACTACTTGCCCCAAATTGCACGGTCAGTAGGTGGGAGCAGCAAGATTTGAACTCACAGCTGCTGCCTCCACCACAACCTGGCCTACTGCCTAACACCCTGGGGCTTCTCCTGGGGCTTCGAGGAGCATTCTCTGCTGAAGGGCAGCTCAGCATGCTCTCCCCCACAGACTTTTAGAACCTTGGGCTGCCTAAGGTGAACTAACCCTCAGACCTCTTTACCCCTCTCACTAGGCTTTTTACTCATTTTGAGACCTTACTTTACGGCCTTCCTCCCTCCAGGTGCTCAGGACTATTGTTATCAGAGAGGAAAAATAAACTTCTGTGTCTTAAAAACATGTGTTTCACATAAAAGTCAGCCTCACCACACAGCCTGATTCTCCATGATCTAGCCGTTCACAGCTTTCACCTGCACCTCTCATCACTCCCAGCCTCCACTTTACACTGGCCGTGAGGATCCGCCTGTAGACTTCCTGCTGCTACACACACCCCACATGTAGACACCACAAACACACACACATGAACACATGCACATACCTCACCACACACACCCATCTATACCTCATACGCACACACACACATTATATTTACATGTCAGAAACAAACACATACTTCAAATACATACACTTCTGCACGCATGTATACATCTCATACCACACACCCACTTCATAGCCACACAGAAATACATACTCATCCATACCTCACATACACACCATACATAACATATACACTTCAAACACACACCTCATATACTACACATACATACCCCCTCACATACCCCTCCACATTTACACCTCAGAGGTACACATATAATTCACATACATATCCCCCTCATACACACATATACATCTCATACCACACACACACTTCATAGCCACACACAAATACACACCCATCTATACTTCAGATACATACTACACATATACATATCAAACACATACATGTAAGTTCATACACATACATCACATACCACACACATGCACACACACACACCTCACGTTACACACACCTCACTCAAATACACACCTACCTATAGAAATACATACATACAGTCCTCCATATATGACTCCAAGACACACACATAAAAACATACACATATACCACACACACTACACCCACCCAGTTCACACACACATATATCTCTCACATACACCTTGTACCACACACACACCTATACTTCACGTTCTACACACACACCACACACACTTCACCCACCACATGCATGCTCTTCCCCAGTGCTCTGAGCACAAACTTCCCTTTATTCTTTGAGATCTGCCTCCCTCAGGAAGCCTTTCCCAGTGCCATTGCTGCCAGTCTAGATCAGGAGAACCCATAAAGGTCTCCCCGCCACCCCCATCATTTGTCACTGCCTGTGTCTGCCTTCTCCAACAGAAGGTGGACTCCCAGTGGCCCGCGTGCTGTTTTGTTCAAACTTGTACTCCCTGACATCCCCACCACCACCCTGCACAGGCACAGCACCCAGCACTGCGCACAGCGCCTGGCACTCAGTAGAATCTCAGTAAGTGTTTCCCAAATGAATGAGTGAATTCTGCTATTTCTGTGATAAAGAGCCCACTAGAGCCCAGCCTAACCTACTGATTCTAGACAATGTGGATTCAAATACCAATCATTGTAAGCTGATATTTAACCTCTGAACAGTTTGTTCATCTGTAAAGTGAAGAAGAGGTCAATAACAGCTAGCTTCTGGCAGGTTGGGAAGATACAGTGAGGTTTCACATGTACGTGTAGTACTATGTGTATTAGTACTGAACAAGCAACATTATCAATACACTGGGGACGTGAAGCCACACAGTTCCAATTGTTAGGGAAAACCAACTTGATAACTAGTCTAACCAGACAAAATGATGATCCTCCACCTTCTTATCTCCAGCAGACAGGTGTCCCAAGCATAACAGATTCCAGGAAAGTGACGCTAAATCCGGTCTAACCGGCCTGTATCTCTGCTCCCAGGTGCTGAGCCCTCAGTAAACAGCTCTGCCTTCCAGCTCAGATACACAGACCTGTGTGGGTTGTTCCCTGTCACTGCAGTCTTTGTTCTAAATCCATACCAATGCCCATTTGGTATTTCTGACTGATTGGTTCTTTCTATTAGGTGATTTTCTGAATAAATGAAAAACATTTCCCTGTGGCCTGCCTGTCACACTTTTTGTTTCCTGTCCTCTAATTGGGAACACTTTCAAATCTTTCCAACTCTTGTTTGCTTCCTATTGAGGTGAAGATTTGATTTCTTTCTTATTAAAATTTCCTTTTAAATCAAAATGGTTTTATTGGTAAAAATTATAGCTAAGGGAAAGGGGGAGAGCAGAAAGACATGCAATTCTGTGACTTAAAATAAGTTTAGTGGCTCATGTCCATTAAGAAGGCAGCAATGAGGGGGATCCGGGCAGGAGCCAGTCTGGGTGGCAGAGTCTGGAGGCCCTCCCTGTGGGTTTGCCCTGCCGTCCTCATAGGGCATCTGCCTGCTCAGAGACCAGCAGCCAACATTCCTGCATGGCGATTTTATCCATTGCAAATGTCACACATTACAGCGTATTAGGGGGAGGGGATGTCATGATTTTCTTGCTACTTTAAAGGCTAAGTGGAAAAGGGGGTGGGAGGCGAAAACGAGTGCAGCTCCAGTTTCACCTGCTGGAAATAGATTTCACTCCTTTCTGTTCCTAGATGTGCTGCCTTTGGCATTTCAGGTCCACCATGAGCACAACTCATTCCAGATTGAATTACACTGCTTGATATTTCATAGATTCTAAAGGATTGGCCTAAGAGAGATTGGGATGGGGGGCAGGTGGAATCATTTCTGGGTGCCACTCTCCCCACAATGCTCATGTTCCTCCTGGGGTTACAAAGCCCCCGGTGGAGCTGAGTGAAGGGTGAAGCCTTCATCCACTAGGAATTAGGGTAAGGCTCCAGCCATTCACTTCAGGGCATCTCAGCTGAGCACCTGGGGTGGTGGCAGGCACTTCTCTAGATGTGTGATATCGTGTCACCAAGGGAGCTATTTGATAAGTGAATGGAGGTTCTGGCTGTGTGCAGCATAGATAGCATGTCTTGTTTTGCTTTACATACAAAATGAAGATGCCAGAAAGGACCAGCACGTAAACAAGGCTAAGGAGAGTACAGGACATGTGAGAGATACATTTTAAACACTTGATCTGGAATGACTCTTTATCCTGGGTCCCCAGCCCACTGTGCCTTGGTGTTCCCTACACACTGCTTTACCAAAGACGTAGTAAGCAAGAAGAACAAAAGCAAGAGGAAATGGAAAGGAAGTCATGGACAGTAATGGTCACATAGCTCTTTATGATTTTTTAATGCTACTTTTAAGAAGAGGTACTGTGTGACTAGGGTACCTAAGTCAACAATACAATAAGTATAGAGTAAAGGGGAAGTCCTCACCCACCCTTCTCCCCAGCCACCAGCTCCCATCCTCAGAGACAACCTTCATATCAGTTCCTTGTTGATGCTTCCAGACTTTTCTGCACATATCAGACACTTGTATTGCTATACTTTATGAAGAGCGTTGAACAGGAAAGTGTGCTGAATGTCAAGTATTAGGGTGTGGCAAAAGTGTTATTATATTGGATTCTCGGAACAGTCAACACCACCCTGATCTCTCAGGTGAGGAAGCTGAGTTAGAGGTTGGTTGAGGTCAGTGCCCAAGTCAGTGGGTCAGTCAAATGTCTGTTAGACTCCCATGTGACTGTTCGCTTACAAGGGCGGCTGTAACTAATGCCGCAAACTGGGTGGCTTACAACAACAGAAACGTGTTCTCCCCAGGCTCTAGAGGCCAGAATTCTGAAATCAAGGTGTCAGTAAGGTCAGTTCTTTTAGGGCCTCTGAGGGAATGAATGATCCTTCCAGGTCTCTCTCCTAGCTTCTGGAGGTTGCCAGAAACCCCTGGGGTCCCTCTGTTTATCACAGCATAACTCTAATGTCTGTTTTCTGTTTTCATGTGGCCTTCTTCCCTATGTGTATACTAAGTGTGTTTGTATCCAAATTTTCCTTCTTTTATAAAGACATCAACTTTGGATTTAAGGTCCACCCTAAAGCTTTTCCTGGTCACCTTCCCATAACTGGCCTCCTTTACACACTTCTCTTTTGTCTTTAGCTGAAGGTGATAATTAAGCCTAAATCCTAGGCCACCTCTGAGAGTTACTCATTTTTCCCTGGGTATCTCCCATGTACATATGAGATAAACCTTTGTTTATTTTTCTTTTGTTAATCCGTCTTTTGTTATGGGGCCCCAGCCAAGAAATTAGAAGGGTAGAAAGAAAATCATTTTCCCTCCCCTACAACCTCATTTTAACTGAATTAATTAAATCTGCAAAGACCCTACTTCCAAATAAGGTCACATTTGCAGGTTCCAGGTAGACATGCGTTTTGGACAACAGAGTACACCCCAGTAGAGTGACCATAGCCAGCCATTTAAACTTTTCCAGCCTCAGTTTCTTTATCTCTATCTAAGGGTTCTTGTGAGAACAAAGTGAGAGGACCCCTAAACAGGGCTGAGCACTGGCTTTGTCAGTCCATGAGTGTAAGTTACTACTGTTGCTGACATGTTCTACTCCTCCTCTTCATCATCATCAACATCATCATCGTTATCACTTTCATCAGCCACTGGAGTAATAGGAGCTGTGAGAGAGACAAAGAAGGTCAGCACGCAATCTCTTCTCTCATACTGCACAAACATACCTCAAACACTAAAATGCTGAGCTCTGTGGTACCAGTTAGAACAGTGAAGGGACAGGCCAGTGTGAAAGTGATCTGAATAGTGAGCACAGAGGTGCCTGTGCAAATGAGCTTTTAAAGGATTCCCAGCAGTAACACGGGGCTATCACAAAGCCATGAGCCATTGCCTGGAAGAGGGTGCCTCTTCATCCCTACAGCGTGAAGCCTAGACAGGGCCACACAGTCACACCACAGATGACACCCACATGCCTTAGGATTGATGGAGTCTGTACTGCTGATCCTGAGAGGCCTCCACTTCCCCCTTGAATAAATACATCTAGGACTAAAATAATATTCTGTTATTCTGGTGAAAAGTCTTTGAGATTTAGGGTTCATGGGAACAACCAGGAAAGGCAGAATCACCTGACTGCCTTTATTTACTTGAAAGATTCAAAGAACATCAGTCATGCGATAGGTGGGGCTTACTGGTTCTACATTTGCAATACCTGTGCAATACTAGCTATGATGGCCCTGGCTGGTTTAGCTCAGTGGATTGAGCGTCGGCCTGCGAGCTAAGTGTCGCTGGTTCGATCTTCCAGTCAGGGTACATCAGAGAAGGAAAACTCTGACTCCAAAAAACCTCCGCTGCCTTGCGGCATACCTCTTCAGGGGAAAGGCTAAGGGAGTAAACCCCGACAGAAAATCCGGAGCCGGAGTCCCTAAGGCGGTTTGACGTTGTAGTCAACACCGGCAACTCCTGCGGCGCACCTGAACCCAAGCTGTATCGACTCCGTCTTTCCCTTGGACCCTTCAGCTGCGAAGAGAGGGGGGGTCTGCTGCATGGGCAACAGCAGACCCTCCATATTACCCTGCCCAGGCTCTGTAGCTTCAGCGTCATCACAAGATGTCGATTCAACACGGGAGGAGACAGATACCATGTCACTCCCGAGTCACTCCCGAGTCGGACTGCACAGCCATTCTCGGCGGTGCAGATAGACTCTTGAGAAGCTACACCATCGTCTCTCGAGACGGACGGCTGCCGACGACGACTAGCTATGATGGGAAATCTGTAAAGCATGTTAGTAGAATGCTTCTAGCACTCCTAGAAAGCCTAAGACATTGATGAAAATATTAGCAATGCAAAAAACCAAGAGCCAAGAATGTATATAGCTAAAACCTCATTTTGGAGCACTAAGTGGTTCTTGAATTGACCGTACAGCTGGCACTTGGCCTACTCTCACTCTTACATCTGGGGAGGCCTTGGGAATCCAGCCACACTGTCAGCCCACCATTGTAATACTTTTGAATCGCTCTGCTGAGGCAATTGGCTTTCTTTCATCTGCAGAGGACCTTGCCTTTCATGTTAGTGTTATAAATGAGTCCTATTCAGCAATGAGGAGGGGCTGAAGGCAAAATTGTTCCTCTAATAATGACTCCCTGAACAAACTAATCTGATTTGCTTTCTTTGATATGAAATGAAAGATAAATTGATTCATGTAAATGTATTTCCCTTTGAAGAGTGCATTGACTGAACTGGGACAAACACCATACAGTCAATGGTAGTGGGTTATACCCTTAACATTTAGATATGACTTGGCTGCTAGAATTTCACATACAAAAAAAAGGGGCTAGGATTATACATTATCCCACCGAACCCTCCATACATCCAATATATCTTTACTGTACCAAATAATCTTAGCCCAAATCACAGTCCTCCAAGCAAAGGTCAAATGTACAATGACAGTATAGCCAAATTTTTAGAAGGGCTCAGATATTAATTGTTTCTCACTGAATGATCAGATCATATATCCTGATGTCCATTGTGAAAACATGGCTGCTGTAGTCTTTAAGTATGGTGAGGAATGATGAAGATATGAAAAGGAGGGAGAATGTTTCTTTAAAATTCCAAGGGTTGCCCTGACCCATGTGGCTCAATTGGTTAGATGTCATCCTGCAAAATGAAAGGTTGCTGGTTCAATTCCTGGTCAGGGCGCATGCCTGCGTTACAGGTTCAGTCCCTAGCTGGGGTGCATATGAGAGGCAACCGATCGATGTTTTTTTCCACATTGATGTTTCTCTCCCTCTCTTTCTCCCTCCCTTCCCCTCTAAAAATAAATATTTTTAAAAATAAATAAAATAAAATTCCAAGGGTGAGAGGAAGCCCTTGACAATTCTTAAAAAAATAAATAAAGGAGCTTCTCTAACCTTAGCTTCTGCACCCTTCTGCTACTTCCTGGTAAAAATAATAATTACAACAATAATGATTATGGTAGCACTATTAATAACAATAGCAATGAGGATGATAGCTAACATTTACAGAATTTAATACGTCAGGCACTGTGTTCAATGCTTTACAGGTATCTTCTCATTTAACCCTGCCAAAAATGTTATGAGGTCAATACTATGATTATCCCCATTTTACAGATTAAAAACCGAAGTCCTAGGTCACACACCTGGAATTCAACCTCTGCGGTCAGCTCAGTGGCTCACATCCTTCAACAGTATCCCCTGCCTTTTGTATTCTCATGCAGTTGAATCTCTTAAAACAGCTTAATAGAAAAGGGTTAAACAAAGTCTTTGGAGGAAATTGGAAGGGGCCAGGACCTGTAGAGACTCACAGAGAGGCAAATGCACCTGCAAATGGAGGTGGGATAATGTCCCATTGACAGTTATGCACAGAGGGTGATGACAGGCAAGAAACTCCCAGAACAAGTTATTAAAAGATTGAGAAAGGCAGGAAGTCCCAGAGACCCAGAGACCACTGTCAGCCAGCAGCAGAGGTCAACTCTGGACAAAGATTCATAGACAGATGTTGCGTGTGTGGAGCCACCTGGAAACTCAGTTGCTAGCACTGGGCCAAAGTCCAAGTCAGACCACACAGCATGTGAGAATCGCTGCTATTTCTCTGGTTATTGGCCAGTAGGTCCTTGTATCACCCCTGAAAATGGGTTAACTAGTGCTCCCCAAACTTATCCATTGTGTTCTGAGTGAATTTACAGGTTCCCAGGACCTACCCCAAACCTCTGACTGAGAATCTCCAGGTGTGCAGCCTGGGCATGTGTTTTTATAAGCACCCAGGTGATTTTTGATCAAGGAAGTTTGGGAAACACTGAAGGAGATTATTCAGAGGCTTCTTAAACCTCTGCAAGTAGAGGTTAAGAAGGTTTAGCTGTAAGAAGAGGAGGGCTGTGGGAGCAGGAAGCCAGACAGGAAACCAAGAATATTGTCCAAAGATTTTAGGGTCACCAAGTGTCCCAGTTTGCATGAAACTGAGAAGATTCCGGGCACATAGGACTTTCAGTTTTAAAACTGGGACAATTCCAGGAAAACCCTGTTTCTATCATGAAATCACATCCATTCTTGTTATAAGGCTCACATGACCCCAGAATTCTAAAACTATCTTCCTTTCCCAGTAGGATCCAGCTTCCCTGGGTTTTAGAAGGAAAGCCTTGCTGAACAAAGTCCTGCATGTTAAATTGTGTATGACTGATAGCTCAATTGGCCTTCCAGAGGTATTAGCATTTTTTAAAAAGGGACTGTAATTTGTTTTGCCTCCTGCATTTTCTTTGCAGCTGAAAGTACTTTACAGAGTATCTTCAAAAGTCATCAGTAAAATTTACAGCTGCATTTCAGAAAGGTGATAAAAGTACCTAATTTGCTATTTAAGTTTGATGGGAAAATAGAAATTTACACTTTGCTCTCAAAACTGTGCTTTCCACTAGTCAAACTTAGGTATGAATTTTCATAGTCCTTTCAAAACAATTTTCACTTCTGTTTAATTTCCTTTCCCTAAATTCGGTACTACGGCTTTAAGAAAAAAATCTTTCCACACATGTCTGAAATCATTGGGGCTTGCTAGGACAAATTAGAAGAGCAAGATGGATAATTAAACCAAATATTGTATGTAGAGTTAATCCAAATTCCAGAGCAGTGTCAGGCTTTACAGAAAAAGTTATTATAATATAATATAAACAGAAGTAATGGGATGACTGAAGCCTGTGAGCTGACGTTTGCTGGGGTGCTTGCCTCACAGAAGGTTGATGAAGAAAGCACCTCAGACATGACTTTTCCCCAAAGCCGCCAAGTCCACAGTTGGAACAGAAAGATAAGTTAACTGGGAAGGAACCTTGCTCTGGAGCTTTGTGTAGTTAGAAGAGAGAGAAACAAGGCTTTCTGTCACCTTCTATCACTATTGCTAAAGCTTAATGCAGGGTGAAAAAGGATGGTAGCCACAAAGTGGAGGCAGTTTCAGCATAGTGGTTTCCCTGCACAGACTCTACCTTCATGCTGCATGGGTTCAAATCCCAGCTCTGCCATGTGTTACCTGTATGACCTTGGCCAAGCCACTCCATCTTTCTTGACTTTTGGTGAAAAAGTAATAGCATCTACCTTTCAAGATTGTTGTGAGAAGAATTCATAAGCTAGTAGAACAGGGCCTGCCACTTAATCAATGTTATGTAAGTGTCTGTTTATATTAAGAATAATAGTACTGAGTAATAAATAAGCTATAAGATCTAATGCACAAGATAATGAATACAGGCAATAATATTGCACTATAAATATGTAATGTGATAAATATCACTACAATGGTAATCATATTATAATATATGTGTATCAAAGTAACATGCTCTACACCTTAAACTTATATAATGTTATATGCCAAATTTCTTGAATAAAAAAAAGGAGAGTGATAGAAATCTCAACATCTATATTTGAAACATATTGATTAATTTAAAGAATTGCTCTGCAGCAGAAGCTATACAATAGGGCCAAATACAGTCTGCCAAGTCACTCTGTTGGGATTCAAGGTGGTGGCTGTCTGAATTAATTGCAATTTGTTTTAAAAAAAAAAGAAGCAATCACCTAAAAATCTAGATTTCCAGCTGTTTTTGAAGAATTAAAAAGATCTGGCCACACTAGACTCACATTCTACATGGCTGCTCTCAGCTGGAGCTGAGTGGGGTCAGCCACTAAAAAGAATACAATGTGTGTTCCCTGACTCATGACACAACCCACTCAACCTGCTTCACTGTAGGCAACTGGATTTACAATACTTACTTTGAGACAGGGATTAACAAACCATGGTCCATGGATCAATTCCAATGCACCACCTGATTTTGTAGATAAAGTTTTATTGGAATGTAGCCACACTCATTCATGTACATATTGCCTATGGCTGCTTTCACATTATAGAGGCAGAGATGAGTGGCTGCAACAGGGACTGGATGGTCCGCAATACTAAAAGATTTACTCTTGGACTCTTTACAGAAAAAGTCAGCCAAATCCTGTTTCTAAGGTATTGTCTTTCAGTGGAGAGTTACTTAAAGATAACTTATTTTTGACATTATAAAATTTATTTACAATTTGAAAATGTATTATTATTGTTTAGAGGGAGAGTGAATTAATCAGAGAACCATTATCTCAAATCATAGAAAAGCACTTAAAAGCTTTATCCAGTTGCCTGTAGTTCCCTATCTCTCCCTGGTGGCAATGTGTCTGAATTACAAGAACAGTTCTTAAACTGCAAGACAAAGATTAGATCAGCGGTTCTCAACCTGTGGGTCATGACCCCTTTGGGGGTCGAACGACCCTTTCACAGGATTGCCTAAGACCATTGGAAAACACATATATAATTACATATTGTTTTTGTGATTAATCACTATGCTTTAGTTTTGGTTGGGGGTCACCACAACATGAAGAACTGTATTAAAGGGTCGCAGCATTAGAAAGGTTGAGAACCACTGGATTAGATAGTACAATCTTCACAACACTATCTTTAAAAACAGACACTATTAAATTTTGTTATTGATTATACAAATCTTTTTCTAGAGCACCATGTGTAATGGCCACTTCTTCTTGCTTCATTCACCTTGAATAATCTGAATTTTCTTGCTTCTTCACAATGAAAATAAAATTGGGTAGAAGCATAAAAATCAGTTTGTCTCCATATCATAATGTTTAGGAAAAAATATGTAAAACTCAAAATAGTAATGGATCAACATTTCTGCCCTCATAAAGCTTATTTTTAATACATAGAATATCATTATATTACTAAATCACTTTGACATATACAGTAAGTTCTCACTTAACAGCATCTGTAAGTTCTTGGAAACTGCATGTTTAAGTGAAACTGTATCTAACAAAAGCACTTACCCTCGGCTAACTGACAGAAACAACAGTTAAGTTCCTGTGGCATAGCTCTTGTCACAAAAACATCACCAAATTTCTAAATAAAGACCCAAAATGCTTCCCATATTAAAGGTTGAAATAAATGTGAGCTATACAACAAATAAGCAATAAAATGTGAGCTATAAAAACAAGTCAGATAGTGATTTTCCAACCTGTTCATTCCAACTCAGGGTCACAGTTGGCCAGAGCCTATCCTAGCAGCTCAGGGTATAAGGTGTGACCAAACTCTGGGCGGGACACTGTTCCCTCACAGGGCACATCACATCCACACTCTGGCTGGGACAATGAAGCCACACCAATTCAATTCATGTGTGCAGCTTTGGCACGTGGAAGGAAACTGGAGTACCAGAAAAACTGTTGCAAACATGGGAAAACATGCAAACTCCATACAGACAGTGGCTCTAGCCAGGAATAAAAAATTTTTTTCCATCAACATTATAATAAAACAATGTAAAGGAAAAGGACATTATGTGAAGACTTGCTATACATAATAACATGTTTTATGTATTATAATTTCTATGTAGATATTAATAATTCAGCTATAAATTCCCACAGTACATAGTGTGCATAAGCACTCAGCTGACCCTGCCTTTAAACTTGGAATACCCATGTTACTCATCCTTATAGGCTAACGCAAGAAGGCTTAGCCCACACAGATAGACCCCAAAGGTTACCTGGGACCTCCACCAATGTGAACCACTGGTTTCCAGTGATGGTATCTATTGACAACTTCTTTTTCAATTAGTCCTGGAGGAATTAATGCATTTTAAAAGATGCAGTTCGGTTCCTGTTTTTTTGTCTATATCAAACAATGATATTTTAAATGGGGTTTCTATATTTTTTTCTCAACGGGGAATTTATATTAACATTCTCCTAGATTCTTTTCATCCCTGAGGACATCTTTTGCATCATGAACATGATACAGAGTCCACTTTTGAATATGTTTCCAATATAGTTTTCCCTGTAGATTCTGGCCATAAAAAAGTGCTCAATAAATATTTGTTGATGAATAAATGAATGAATGAATGTTCTTGGAATGGGGACAATGTTTCAGAACTGTCCTGGGTGGGCAAGAGTGCAGGGACTTTATTACCTCCACCTCTCCCTCCACTCAGTACCCCTGACACACTCCCTACTCAGTCAGTGATTGAATGCGGGCAATCCTAGGATGGATTAGGGGCATAGCCTTGGGCAATGTAGTTCTCCTTATTCAAGGCATTCTTCAAAGGGGGCTGACAGTTGAAGGCTGCCTACCAATGACACTCCCAGCAGCTGGAGTAGTAAGCCCTTCGTGTCTGAAGGAGGATCAGGAGGCACATTACAGCATCTACCCTGTGATGATTGCCCAGTAAAGGTTAGCCCTGCCCCATAAATAAAAGCCCAGTGAATGAATAAACGAATGAAGTGACTCCTGCACCATATAGTGCTGGCATGCCTGTTTATACTTAGGCATTCTAAAATTGTATCTCCTTAGCCGTGCAGACATTTGAGGAGGGAAAGAATGTTCCTTTCCTGTCTTCCATGCTCATCAGAGTCTCTATTTTGAGGTGACCCAAGCAGGTGGCCCAGGTAGTGCTGCTCTATGGTCACAGTTTAAAGGTTTTGTGGGAACTCTACTTGTGGTATTCCAGCCATTGGGAACAAAAAACGATGCTATCTTTAGAGGGGTATTTGGAAAATGGGATTGCCCCAGCACCTTTGACACTGGATCACAGCCTAATCTCAGGCAGAGCCTAAATATTCAATTCTCCTATTGTTAGCTTTGTTTTGTGTACTTTCTTGTTAAAAAATAAAATAACAGGTCTCACTAATGATCTCTAAAGTTGGTTCCAACTCTAATATGCTATGATTCTATGATCCAAAAATTGAGAGCTAACACCATTGGGTGTTTGTCATGTGCCAGTTTCAGTACCCAGCACATTGCCTACATTAGCTCATATGATCCCCACAGTTCCCTCAGCAGTGGGAATTAAATTAAGTAATAGGTAAAAAATACTTAGGGCATAGCCTGGCAGGTACGAAGTGTTCAGTAAAGTTTAGCTATTATTATTTTTACTTCTCTTTATTCCTGACTACTCAGAACTTACTACATGATCTCATTAAGGTCCACACTTCTTTGAGAGTTCTAAGCTCCATAAATTTCCTGACTCTATTCCATCTAATGTGTCTGTTCTTTCCTCATGGCTCTGGGTGATCAAAATAACTTGAGTTTTAGTATCAACCAGTATTAAAATGTCTGTATATTTATACAAATAGTTTTTGAAGGGAAGTATTTCCCACAGAGTATGCAACACTCTGAATTCAGTAGTTACTTCAGAGCCGATTATGTTGTGTATCCCCAAAAAACTCAGTTTACAAGCCAACTCTTTATTGTCTTTTATTATAACCTGTATTTGTCACTTTGAACTAAATTGCCACATGATACAATAATTAAAACTTCACATCTGCAGCTTTCTGCAATATACAGAAGCCAAGCTTATTTGTGTATAATTATACCAATCACAGGCATGTTAGAAACACATGTTATCAATTAGAAATGTGAAATGGTAAGCCAAGTTTCTAGTATTTGTCTTATTCTTGAAAGGTAGAGAGATATTTCATAAGCTCATGGCCAATTTTCAAGTGGCCCAAATAAGCCCCCAGAAACCCTTCTCAGCCTCACATCTGCTCTTTACTTTAGGATAATCATTTACACCTTTCATTCTCAGCGTTGGCTGCATATTGAAATCACCTAAAGAACTTTTAAAATACTAATAGCAAGGTCACACACCCACAGTTTCTGGTTTAATGGGTCTGGGTGTAGCCCAGGCATCAAAACTTTTAAAGCTCTGGTGATTCTAACTGCAACAAAATTTGAGAACCACTAATCTATACCATTGTCAAATGAACATAACTATTTAATAGGCCTTATTTCATTCTTTTCAATATATATTGCACCTTGACCCCTAAAGATTTACAAATTTATCTCAAAATTTTACACAACTGTAGGTTCTACTGTGTACTGAGTTATGTACAGGGATCTATGCATTTCCAGAACATTCTGTGCTTTGGTATATTTTGGAGTGTTGCATAATCATACAACTCAGTGATGGGTAAACAAATGCCCCACTAGACATTAATAGGAGTTACAGGAAAGAAAGAGGTCCAGAACCACAGAAAGAAATAAAATTAAATAGTTCTTTCCTCTGGGGTTCCTCAGAAACTTTTATAGATTAATGTGCACATAAATCTTCAAGAGCATTTCCCAAGCTCATCTGATCACAGAGGCCTCCCATCAGCCCCCACACTGTCCCAGTGTCTCAAACATCTTCCAGAAGACTCTGCTGAATACTTTTAGAAGCACTGGCTCAAGGGGTTTGTGTTCTGGCCAGAGGAAAAGGATCAGGATGTAGGAGGGAGCACAGGACACAGAGCTGGTGCCCACAATAGCCTGACTGTGCTTTGAGAACAGAGCCTGACTCCTGCATAGCTGACCTTAAAGTTGATGGGTCTTCTGCTACTGTTACCTGTTGAGGCCAACAGCAAGGCCCTTGGTTGCTCAGCTCTGCCTATAACTGGGTGTGCAGTGTCTTTGTCTCCCTACCCCTGTGGGTTATTAAGAGGTTCCCATGTGTTAGAATGATAAGTTAGTGGCACGGGACATTTAGTGTCCCTTAAAGAAAGAGTGCAGATCAGTGTCACTGTTTGGGCTCTTCCTTAGCCAGGGTAGAAAGGAAAGCAGAGGGAGGTAAAGGATAGAGAACCAATTCTGCTCTTCTGACTCCTTCCAAATCCTGGTAGCATGAGCCTAGGCCAGCTTCCTCATCTATAAAATGCAAATATATAATGCCTACACATGCTTGTGTAGATCAAATAAGACCACATAAGTGAATGGGCTGTATGAATAAGGATGACATATGCAAATGTTGGAAATTAGTTTTGTTATCATGGGTATTATCATCAATAGGATCCTCTTACTAAAACTATCTGATTAATAACCCAAGGGAAATTTTGAGACTTTCACCAAAGCAAGAGAGAGAGAGAGAGAGAGAGATGGAACTTGACTCAGTAAGTGGGGGTTCCTAAAGTCTTTAGAAGTATTCTGTTTTACTTTTCTCCTTTTCTCCTCTGAGACCTTGAAAGTGAACTTAATATTCACATTATTCCACTGTTTAATAGTCCATTGTCTCCTCCCATAATTTCAAGTGCATCTTATTGACAGTTCTATTGGGAGAGCACCTTAATGATTAATTAAGGAGAAAACACCACTCATCTTTCTGCAGGTCATGCTTGTTTAGTAAGGCTAAATTGAAGCAGCACACAAGAGTTGACAGACTATGCACAGCTGTTTATTTCCCTTCAAATTTGTCCCATCATCCCATTCTATTTTTGCAGACATGACTATAAACACAGCTGGCAGGTGGTTTCTGCCCACCTTCACCAGACTTCTCTAGTTTTGTGGCTACTCGGAAGCTCCAGTCTGGCTATGCTTTAAGTCATAGTTCTTTTCATTAATAATCCTTCTTGAACACCTGTTTTCTCATTCCATTCCATTTGCCAATTTGCCAGTATTTGCACTTTATTTATTCACTAACTGGCATGACAAACCGTTTTCCTTTTATTGTGCAATTTTGTTGGATGTGTTTGTTTTGTTTCCCACTCAGTGGTTTCCCTCCGTTCCCCTCCACCCATCCTGTGTGGAAACCCTCCCTTTCTTCCTCTGATGCTACTTTCAGGCCACTTGATGCCTGGCCTTGGACATCCTTCTGCTTTTGATGGTCCACCCCTACAGGAGAGTTCCTGGAAGTTTTTATTTCTGCTTACCACTGCACATGGTGTTTAGTCTGACATGCCCCAGCTTTCTTGGAGGGATAGAAATACGCACACACTCTGAATGGTTTTACTCCTAATACACAGAGAATGACATCTTTCTGCTTGATAAATACAACTGGGCTGAGTGCCTCTGGCTTCCAAGCTCATAACAATAACCAGAAGAACAATAAACTTCCATGTGAGTACATGTACTTGTGTTTCACAGGTACCATCACACCATCTCTCTAGACCTTCGCTAAGCGAGAAGTAGATGGTTGAACAATCTTCTTTTGCTCAAAGTCAACAAGGAGGCAAAAGTTAAGTTTCTTTTTGCATGAAGTGCCAGAAACCCCTGAGGGCCTTGGAATTAAAAAAGGCTATTTGCTTTGAAGACTTAAGGTCTTCAACCCATAAGCTCTATAAAAAGTAAGAAAATCTATTATAAAGTGTAAACAGCAACATTATAACTTGAAATATTCCATAAATCAGGCATAAATGTGCACACAAAATCAAGTTCACTCTGCCCAAGGAGCCCCTCTCTCTCCACCCTCCACCCCTAATATCTCCATTGATTCTCACCTTCCCTCCATGACATCTCAATTCAATTATCATCTTATCATGGCGATCTCATCAGAGCTCTACTTTTAAAGAAACATCCAAATTTGTCACTTCTCATCCTCTTACCTGGCATTATATGTCCCATTTAACACTTATTACTACATATCTTTGCCAGTGTGTCTTCTCATTAGAATGTAAGTTCCACAAGGACAGCGGCTTTTTCTTCCTATTTCATTCAAATAGGACAGTGCCTGACATACAGTGGGAATTCACATATCTGTTGGACAAATGAATCAATGAATGACTGCACAAAATCAAGAATTGCTAAAAGCAAAGTGACTTTCTCTAATCCTTTTAGGAAATATTTAATACTATGTAAAAAGTAGTAAAGTCTATAATTTAAAAACAATAAAAATGTTTTTTAAATGATAGGTCAGGACAAGTTTTAAAAAATAAGGAAAAAACTTTAAAATACCGTTGTGGTACTTCTTTAGTTATACTGTTATCTGAGATGCAGTGTGATATGGGGGAAAAGAGCTTAGGTTTGGGTTTAGGGAGACAAAGACTTGGATTTCAATTGCAGCCCTGTCACATCCACACACAAGCAGCGTGGACTCAATCCCTTACCCATATGACACCTCCATGTCCTCATCTGCAAACTGAAATAATTATTCCTACCCTTGCAGGATTTTGGTGAAGATCAACAATAAAATCTACAGCGTGCCTGGCACATGATCAGTCCTCATTAAATTAGAGTTACTCCAGCCAAGGTGGAAGCCTAGACAGACACACTGCATCTCCCTCCACAACTAAGAGGGAATACAACTAGCTCAAAACTAGAGACAATCAGAAGTTCCAGAAGACTGAGCTGTATGGAAGTCCAAAAACAAAGATATAAAGAAGAAATACTCATCCAGACAGGTAAAAAAGGTGGAACCAGAGTGGAGAGGAAGCAGTGTGGCAGTGGCAGTAGCAGCGGTGGCAGTGGTAGGCCAGCAGAAAATACATCCACACGTTTTAAAAAGTAGGGAGGACCTGGGGAATGCTCCCAACAACAGACCAGACAACACAGCTCACAGTTTTAGCACCAGGGAAAATAAAGCCTCATTGCTTCTCACTGTGAAAATTAGTGGGAGTTGGGACGGAGGAAGAAACTGCCAGTCTCTCAGCAGAGTCCACAGTCCTAGAAAGTCTGCAGACCCACCCACTCTGGGAACAACAACCAGGGCAACAGCTAGAGGGGTGCCAGTCCCACACAGGAAGCCAGAGAAGTGCCTGGAAAATGGGTAAGTGCTGAGCAAATGGCATTGTTTCCTCTCAGACCCTTCCTCCACATACAGCACCACAACGTGGTGAAACGGGTCTCCCAGTACTGATGAATACCTAAGGCTCCCACCCCTTACAATGTAACAGGTGCTACAGCTCTACCTAAGAAATAGAGACAAACAAACACAGGAGCCTGTCAAGATGAGGAAACAGAAAAGTATGGCCCAAAAGAAGGAATGAATCAAGGTTCCAGTGGGAGAACTAAGTGATGAGGAGATAGCCAACCTAACAGACACAGAGTTCAAAACAGAGATAAAGATGCTCACAGACTTGATAGATATGCTTAAGTACAGCAAACGCAGAATGGAAGAAGTGAAGGCTATGCTAAATAAAATGAAGGAAAATCCACACAAAGCCAATGGTGAAGGGAAGGAAACTGGGGTTTAAATCAATGATTTGAAACCTAAGGAGGAAAAAAACTGTCAAGCAGTACAGAATAAGGAAACAAGAATTGAAAAAAATGAGGAGAGGATTGGAAACCTCTGGGACAATTTTAATTAAATGTGCCAACATCCAAACCATAGGTGTGCCAGAAGGAAAACAGGAAGAACAAGAAATTGAATGCTTATGTGAGAAAATAAAGAAGAAAAACTTGCCAAATTTGGCAAAAGAAATAGACATACAAGTCCAGGAAGCAAAGAGAGTCCCAAATAAGCTAGACCCAAAGAGGACCACACCAAGATACATCATAATTAAAATGCCAAAGTTTCAAGGTAAAGAGAGAATTTTAAAAGCAGCAAGAGAAAAGCAAAGAGTTACCTACAAAGGGGTGCCTATAAGACTATCAGCTGATTTCTCAAAAGAAACTTGGGAGGCAGGAAGGGACTGTCAAGAAGTATTCAATGTGATAAAAAACAAGGACCTACAAGCAAGATTGCTCTATCCAGCGAAGCCATAATTTAGAATGGAAGGGCAGATGAAGTGCTTTCCAGACAAGGTAAAGCTAAAGGAGTTCATCATCACCAAGCCATTATTCTACGGAATGTTAAAGAGACTTATTTAAGAAATAGAGTAAGATCAAAACTATGAACATTAAAATGACAACAAACTCACAACTATCAACAACTGAATCTAAAAAATAAAAACAAAATGCAACTAAGCAAATCAGAATAGGAACAGAATCATAGGTATGGGCATCATTTGGAGGGTTATCAGCTGGGAGGAGGAAGGGGGAGAAATGGGGGAATGGTACAGGGATTAAGAAGCATAATTGGTTGGTACAGAATATACAGGGAAGTTAAGAATAACATAGGAAATGGTGAAGCCAAAGAATTTATATGCATGCCCCATGGACATGAACTAAGGGGGGTGGGATTCCTGGAGGGAAATGGGGTACTGGGCAGAGAGGAGTGAAGGGAAAACAAACTGGGACAACTATAACAGCATAATCAATAGAATATACTTAAAAATTAAATTTATGTAAATAAAAAAAGAAGAAGAAAGACAAGGGTGAAGCCAAAGAACTTATATGCATGACCCATAGACATGAACTAAGGGAGGCGAGATTGCCAAGGGAAGGGCAGATACTGAGCAGAGGGGAGCAAAAGGAAAACAAATCAAGACAACTGTAACAATGTAATCAATAAAATATACTTTAAAAATTAGAGTTACTCTTATTATCTTGATCAAATTCCATGAATGATATGCTTCCTTATTCAATTCAACTAGGTGATAATATTTAATTTGTAAAATCAGCTTCCAGAATGACATTTCTAGGTTTGGACAGTAACTGAATCTGCTCATTACCATGGGAGAGTGAGCTCATCCACTTTGTAATTACAACATTAAGGTAGATGGCTAGTAAGCCAGAACTGCTTGACCTTCTTGATATGCGATTTGAAAATTAAAATGCATGATAATGAAAGAAAAAAAAAAGAAAGGAAGGAAGAAAGAAAGATAGAAAGTCCCAGCAGCCTAGCTTCATAAAAGAAGACAAAGAAGGAGGCTATACAAGCTATACAAACAGATCTCTGACCTTGGAAAAGTGACCCAATATATAGAGTGAACTGATGTTAATAACTTACCCATTTTCTGCAAGCCTGCTATTTTTTTAAGTATTCCCCTTCCTGGATATTATTACGTTTAATTATAAAATATTGTTAAGTACCTACAACTTATCAGGCCTTATGCTTGGCCCTGTGATATCATTATGTACAAATCAAACCCAGACCTGTGCCCCCAGGACTAAAAATACAGTGGGAAATAGGAACAAGTACAAAGCCATGACCACATTGTGTGGTAAAAGCTGTGATGGACGGGAAAGCAGCACACATTACAGTGTCGGCAGCCCTCTGGTTCTTAAAGTTGGTTGGTAGGTGCACAGGTGTTTCTTTTTATAATTATGATTCATAGCTTACATATATGTTACATATATTATCTGTACATACCAAATGTTAGGTAATTTAAAAGGTGCAGTATAGGGGGCTGTGGAGACAGCCAGAGGGATCCCCATTATATCTCAGTGGATGCTACATCTAAGCTGAAACCAGAATAATGAGTAGGAGTAAGCCAGAGTAAGAGAGAGAGGAAAGAGAGTGTCCTCAGGCAGGAGGAGCACAAAGGGGTGGCCTGGATGGAGGTGAGGATGAGCAGGACCTGTCTAAGGAAGTCAGAGTAGTCTGACATGTCTAAAACATATAGTGTGATCATGGATCTAAGCAGGGATCTAAGCAGGACCTTGTGAGCCAGTGAACAAAATGGAACTCTATTTCAAAGACAATGAGGAGTCACAGAACAGTTTCATACAACTGGGATATGGGATCAGATTCACATTTGAGAAAAATCACAGCTGCAGGGTGAGTAGTATAATGAAGGGAATGAGACTGGAAGTGAGAAAATTACTCACTTGTTTACTTATATATTTTGCAAAGATCAGAATGTTCAAAAATGTACAACACTGGTAAGAGATCAGAGGCAGAGAACATAAATCAATATGCTCTCTTTAGAGGGCAATTTGTCAATCTATCAAAATAAAAAATTTATATACCTTTGATCTAACAGTTCCACTGCTAGGAAAGTATCTGGTAAATCAATCTGCACACCCAATAAGAGATGCATGTATGAGATATTCACTCCAGTGTCCATAATATAAAGCTTTAAAACAGTTAGAGCTTTCTGCATAAACATGAAGGGAGCTCCTAGATATGATGCTAAGTGAATAAAGGAAGATCTCAAATATTGGTTATGGTATTCTATGTGTATAAAAACAACAAATATGCACTCACTGATGGATGTATATTTTTGCTGATGTATAGAAACATATTTGGAAGGATATATTGGTTGCCTTTGAAGAGAAAGCCTAAATATCTGGGAGAGGAGAAAGCTTACTTTTCATTGAATATTCTTTTTATTTTATTGTGGTAAGAACTCTTAACATGAGATCTACCTTTTTAACAAAATTTTAAGTGTATAATACAGGATGGTTGACTATAGCACAATATTGTACAGCAGCTCTCTAAACCATATTCATCTTGCTTAATTAAAACTTTGTACCCATTGATTAACATTTAATTGAAACAATACCTGTGACAGAAAGATTGCATCCTATAAAAGCATATGGGAATATGTGTATACATTATATTTTAATTAAACATTGTAGGGATTTTTGTATATATGCATTTAAGATGAATTTTCCTGTACCTGACAAAAGATGACATAATATGTCATCCCTCAGCTAAAGCCTAGTCAATCCTTTCCACCCCCAGAGGTCCAGTAAGAGGGCATTTCTAAGGTGGCCTGTATTGTTTTCTATGGAGAGACAAGAAGAAAACAAAAATGGCCTATGGTCCATCGAAGACCCTTTTGGAGGCCAAATCATATGTAGTACCTGGCCTGCTTTGGAAACTTAGAATAATAAGGAATATAATTATAAACCTTGTATTGTTCATCATTCCAAAGAAATCTTGGGTCAAGCCTTCACACCCTGTCAGGTTGTCTCCTACTCGCTGAACCTTGCTTAGGGCAGTCACTGGAGCCCTCTGCTCCTGAGCGGTGAGAGGGCTGGCTATCTGGCTGTGGAAAAGTGGCCTGGAGAGGGCTTCCAGGGACCCCAACCTCCCCACGCTGCAATGTATGCAGAACCTTTTCACAAAGACAAGGGCATTACTTCCAAGGCTTCCCAAAAGCGTTCCCAGCAGGTGAAACTCAGACTCATGCTGGGGAAGTACTTTTCCTGAAGGTTAGGCAGGGGTTGGAATCTCCCCATCCACTTACCTCCCTGCTCCCACTCTTTTGGCCTATTTATAAAGAGTCCTTCATTTATGATTTGATGTTTACATCAAAATACTCCAGGGAATTTCTGTTCCATCTTCCAGCTTCCAATACCCTGAATAATTGATTTTAAAAGTAGCTCTGGGCCTAGCTGCTCCGTTGGCAGTGGTGAAGGAAAAAGAGTGTGTCATTTAGAAAGGCAGTTTAAAGGTGCAGAGAGACAGACGAACAACCTTGTTCATGTTCTAAAAATCTCAAGCACATGTATATGTACATGTAGTGGCTAACAGTGAGCCAGCAGATTTGACTTGGCATCAGACGAGATCCAGTTCCGTCTCAGAACAGGCACATGGTGAGACTGAAGAGTGCCACAAGCCTTCTCAGCCCAGGTTCCTCTCGCATCACACCTTCCATTTAAAGTTTTTCTGAATTTTGAGAAGACAAAAAGGGTCCTGCAAACTCCAATTTGAGAAAAATTGATTTAAAGTAACAAGTCCTCCTACACACACACACACACAAAAGGCAACTGTGAGGTGATGAATATGTTAATTAGCTTGGTTGTAGTAATCATTTCACAATGTATATATACACCAAAACATCACATTATATACCTTAAAAATACAAAACTTTTTTCTTTGTCAACTATACCTCAATAAAACCGGAACAAATAAAAATGTCTTCTATAAAAAATTTCTTTCAATTGTATTAACCACGGCAAAACAGAAGTTTTGATTTTATAACTAGAAAAGTAATAAAAATTGAATTGGATTGTGTTATAATAAATGAAAACACAAGATTAAAAATTCTCAGAGAAACCTTGGACTTTGAGAAACATCAGTATAAGCTGTTCTTTCTGGGTGGGTTATAGGGGACTGGGTAAAAAAGAGAAGCGATCGAGAAGAACAAAGTGGTATTACAAAATAGTCACAGGGATGTAAAGTACAGCACAGGGAATACAGTCAGTAATATTGCAATCACTAATGTATGGTGACAAGTGGGTACTGGAAATATTGGGGAGATAACTTTGTAAAGTATTTGACTGTCTAACCACTATGCTGTACACCTGAAACTAATACAAAATAGTAGTGAATGTAAACTGCAATCAAAGAAGAAATTTAAACAAACAAAATCTGAAACAAAAGTTCTGGTAATTGTTATTACAACCTGGAAACTAACTGAGCGATTAATCTGTCAGCCCACTGCTCATGCTTCTATGCATTTGTTCTCCATAGCTGCTTCATTATTGCTTAATTATCCCAAAGAGGACAAGGCCGTGAGGAAGTGGAACCTAATACTGACAAGCTTTGATGGCTAGAGGTGCAAAAGGGGAAGAATTACCACTTGGAGTTCTGCCTGAGTGGGGCATGTCAATGGAGGAGCCGTGGGCTGTAGTGAGGGCATTTTGAATGGTGGGCAGGGAGGAGTATTAGTTTGCTAGGACTGCTGTAACAAGGTGCCAAAAACTGGGTGGTGTGAAACAACAGTTTATTGTTTCATAGTGCTGGAGACCAAAAGTTCAAAAGCAAGGTGTCATCAGGGTCATGTTCTCTCTGACATCTAATGTTTGCTGGCAATTCTGGGCATTCCTTGGCTTGTAGCTGTGTCATTCCAGTCATATGGCTGTATTCTCTGTGTGGTTTTAGTGTCTTCCCTCTGGGTGTCTCTGTCTCTGTGTCTAAGGTTCCCTTTTCATAAGGACACCAGCCAGTCTGGATTACAGCCCAACTTAATGACTTCATTTTAACTTGATTAGTTCCATAAAGACTCTGTCTCCAAATAAAGTCATTCTCTGGGATACTGGGGTTAGAACCTCAACTTATCTCTTTTGAACACACAGTTAAATTTATAACAAGAGAGACTGGGAGCACCCTGGATGGATGATGAGAATGAATGGCCAGAAGAGAAAAGGAAAGGAGAGGTTGTCAAATCTAACCTGAGTCCACTTTACAGTGGTGCACAGAGTTGCCTGGATTCACTCTATTAGGATAGAAAATGAAAACGTTATTCCCTGTATGGCATAAAGCGCCACAGAGCCCCATCATTTGCCCAGAAACTATTATAAGTATGTCGCTCCAGTACATGGGGCAGACAATATAAAGCACAAAGCAAGACAGGTTTTTGTTTTTTTTTTTTCACTAGGATAATTCAATGGAAATAGTTATTCCTAATCTGATAAACTCACAGAGGTGAAAATGTCATCTTTGGAGCAATGGCTGGGCAGAGGCTGACCCTCATTCAGGAAGAGACATCTGTTGGTGCTCAGCAGGATGCCCTGGGTAGGTGATATTTGAAGTAAAATATGGCAGCTCTAATGGAGTTTCCTTGGCAGTTATTTGCTAAATTGATGATTTTGTTGAGGTGAGGAGGAAGGCGAGGGTGGGAGAAGGGTGAGATTGAGAAAAAGAACATTTTAGTATATGTAGAAAGAGGAAGTTGTGAGCTTGCCAGTCATAGCACTTGTGATTTAAATCAAAAACCAGTGTGATTTAAGTTGGACTCCAACTTGTAGAGCATGGGAAGATCTGACCTTATAATCCCATAAATTTGAACGTGATTACAGACATTCACTGCACACATACCTTAAAAGCATAGCTTTCAAAGAACATGTGATACCTTAAAGGGAGTTTAAAGTGCTGCTAAATGGGTCTAAAACTGATGAGTGACTTTTAGGACACATGCATTTTTTATTGAGAGTTCAGTTAAATACAGAGTTGTGGCATGTTAAAAACCATCCTTTAACCATGTGTCCCTTCCCTTGTAAATAAATTGTCCCATTCGGGATGGGACATGTGGTTGGATTAAACGATACAGATGCCATGCCCAAGACCCCATTTCTAAAGAGATGATGGTTTCTGGCTCACTCACAAAAGTGGCCGTAAAAGCAGCTGGTGCTTCAGAATTCAAGAATCATCCTGCACTTGATAAGATATTTGAGAAGTAAGCCGAATGCTCATGGTCAGTTACTTTAAAACCTTTTGGGGAGTATGTTGGGCAAAACTAATGAAGAAATAAAGAAAGAACGGATAACCTTTCTCCTAAGTATCAGTTCCAAAGATCATTATGCTGAAAGAGCATCCACCAAGTTGCAACTGTTCAAGGATCAGTGCTAAGTACCAGGGGTAGAGGAGGTGTAACATAGTCCTACCCTCAAGGGAACTTCAGTTCATTTGTCCATTCATTTCTTCACCCAGTCATTCAAGCAGCAAATGTTTGTTGAAGATCTAGCATATGCCAGACATGATCCCAATCACCAGGGAGATGGAGTTCATAAGGAAAAAACCTCTGTCCTATCAAAGAAGCTCAGAGTTTATTGGGAAGAGAAATGGGTAACAACTATGCTGCTGCATCTATGCAACTATGACCCATCACAGAAGAAGAAAACAGCACTTGTAGGAAATAAACCTCAGTAAAAGCTAGATTTGGCTGAAGGCTAGATGAATGGTAGGAACCACAGATGCTCTAAGAGAAGGAAGAGGTAGGGCCTGAGCACATCTGGAATATAATGTATTGAGTTTGCAGGTGCATTAGAAAATGAAATAGAATTTTACAACTATGTGTTTATGTAAATATTCAATTACTCTTGTTTTTGTCCCACAATCACACTGGATCAAATATAGTTTCCATAACAGAACCTGGAGCACTTCAGTGATTTTGAGTAAGGTGAGGGTTGGGAACTTAAATGTTGGGAATGAAAAAAGGATGGACCCAGCTGCAAGTGAACTCCAAAAAAAGGTCTGAGACAATTCCTTCTAAGCTCCCAGAATCCTCTTCTCTCTACTGCTTTCCTAATAACTGACCCTCTTTCCAGCTGTCTTCTTGTCTATCCTTCTTCTGGAACAATGATCAACATGGCCTGGCTTTACGTGTATTCCTAGTGAATTCTTTATCTAAAAACTATTCATGAACCACCAGCCTCCTCTCTCATAATAAGCCAAAAGCCTTCTGTTGGTTAGAGAGCCAAGATCTTCTGCACTTACCATTTTTGTGCTAATAGATATTCTCAGTCTTCTCCATTTCCTATGATGAGAGATGAACGAGGAGCCCTTTGAAATAAATGTATCTACACTTACTAAGAGTTGATAAAATTGGATGACAATCCATGAGAAAAAAAATACGGAATAAAATACCTTCAATGGGATTGCATAGGTTTAAATTACTCACAGATGGACAGAATAGAGGAGAAAGTCAAGTAAAACTCCCCTGGTTTATTGAAAAGATTATGTCATATAGAATAGTAAAAAGAATATTAATAATGAGTATTTATTTGTATATCTTATTTAGGAAAACATCAGGAGAATTGCCCCAAAAACTTACATGAAAGCATGATATGCAGGATGTATAAAGAAGTATAATCTTGCTGAGAGTTGATTGGCCTAGAGACTCACTTTTGGAAGAATGATACACTATTATATTTTTATTTTAATTGTTCTTATGCCACTGGATAACTCTAGAGATGCTGCATCTTTGTCTTTTTTTTCTCCCATCTTTTCTACCTCTTAGAATTTTATCTGTCCTGCAAATCTTAGCTCACCTCTACACCCTGATGTGAAAACTTCTGTGACTATACCAGGCTGTATATCAGCTCCCTCCTTGAAGCTACCACTGCAATTATTTTCTGTACATACTGTTAACACTTTTCATATGCTACCTTACATATGTACACATTTTGTCTCCCCCATTTAATGATAAGTACTTAAGAAGAAGAACATACTTAATAATAAACTTATTCATAACACCTTACATATTTATTCATTTAACTTACTGCATAATAGACAGCAATGAAACAAATATTAACAGCATATATGCCCTGCCTTTAAGGAACTTACAACTTGGTAAGGCCATAAACAAATAATTTTTATGAGTTAGTCATAAGAAATTTTAAGAAATTATAGCCTCGGCAGCAGAGGCTCATATAAGCATTTGGCCAGGGAGAATATGTGAGGAGAAAAGAAAAGGTTGAAAATTCTTAGTCAGGGTGGGTTTAATTGCTAAAATAAACTATTTGACTAAACACATTAAAATTTCTCAGTCAAGTCACATTCCAGTGTAGTCAGTGGAGAGCTCTGCTCCATATAGTCATTCAGGCACCCAGGCTCCTGCCAACTTGCAACTCTGCCTGAGTTGTGTCCATTTACAAGATACATAGGGCCTGTGAGTGACACACTTCTCCACTGTGGAAGGAGTCACATAGGTGATTATCAGTCATGTAGGCTCACATAGATGCCATAGGATGGGATTGTGTACTAATTATGTGCCCCAAAGAGAACTCAGAGATTAGTAGCCTCTGCAACAGTAAGGTTGGACAGAAAGTAAAAGAAAGAAAGAGCTGTGATCAAATAGCCTCAAACTCCAGGTTTCCTATTTCCCATTCTTCAAATGGAAGGACACCAATGTAATAGGCCCCTATTTGTAGATAGACCTACATGAAATATATGAGATGAGGTGTGGCAAAAGAGAAATGCCCTACTTCTTTAGAATAATCTTTGCCCTGTGACTAATTAGCCATAGGGGGGAGTTAAATAATCAATGAGGAAAGTATTTGAACCATATATATATTTGAAATATATAATATATATACTGAACTACTATGTAAAAATAACTGGGTATTTTCCTTTTGTGCTCTCAAAGGATTTGGTTGGTGATGCAAGCTTCCCTAGTCTGCATGTGTGAAGACAGCTTTTGCAGGCCCTGAGGAAAATATCTGTTTAACTATCTCTTTTAGGATTTCTGACTGTTCTGCAAATATTCTGATAATGAGCTGACAAGCTATAAGGCCGGGAGCATTTGAGGCCATGTGGGGAAAGCAAAGACAAGAATACCCTGTTCAGCTGAGAATAACTGTCACCAGAGGTCGAGCATATCCAATTTCAAAGAGCTCTAGAGGGATTCTCCTGCTTGAAAGGAGCCAGAAAGGAGATGAAATTGGGAAGAAGCAGAATATTATGAGACCTTACAGAGGTAATATTTGAAAGGAATAATCGAATACCCCTGGCTGTCTTGTTTAACCCTTTCGAAGCATGTTTTTATCAAAGGTTCTTGTTAAGTCCCAAGAGCTTGGTTAGCCTAAAAGAAGGCAGTAAAGTAGGAGAGATTGTCAGACACTTTCCACCTCACTTTTTATACACCTTTTTGCATCCCAGACTTTCTCCTCTGCCTCCCAGACGTCCTGTGTTCTCTTGCTGCCTAATGGCTCCTTAAAGTCACTTCATTCCCAGCTATGTTTGCACAGTGAACTGGAATTTTGCTAACTCAGTCTAACCTGTGGATGATTGAGAGCTGTATTGATTGTTATAGTGCTAACTCTCCCAGTATATTTGCATTTAAAAAAGGATCCTATAAAGACAATGGATCTATTCAATAATAGGCTTGGAGGATTAGAGGTGGGAAGATGTTGTATTGCATAACATGGCTCTAAAATAATCTAGTAACTATTTGATCTAATTAAAGGTCTAAAACAATCATGAGATTGTGTTAAATTTTTCAAGGGCGGACTGCCACATTTTCATTTCCTCACAATTTGAACTTAGAATACCAGAGACATAGGTTTTTGTTTTTCTCTTCCTTTGACATAGTTTTGAGCTATGACCTAGGAAGTGAACAGTTTCTTTTCAAAGCACCACATGACTCAAGGGATGAAGCAGGAGAATTATATAGAACCAGTAAGTATATTTTGGGAAGAATTACATATGATATGAAAAGCTCTTTGATGGGCTGTATTTGTAGCTCTTTCTTACTGTGTCCACTATGACATTGTTCTGTTATATATTGCTTTGTTTTAAGCTTGTGGCTTCAGACAGCAATTTCATTTTGCTCACAATTTGTTTGAGTCGGGAATTTGGGAAGACTGCTGAAACAGGACATCTCTTCTCCATGTATATCAGTGAGAGTGACTCAAGAGGGGCTAAAGGAGATCACTCATTTGAATGACTGGCAAGTTGGTGATGGCTGTAGGCTGCCGCTCTCAGTCAGAGGCCTTGGTTTCTCTTCAGTGTTGGCCTCCCCACTGGGCTGCTTGAGCTTCCTCACAGCATGATGGCTGGGTTCCAAGAGTGAGTGTCCCCAGGAGCCCAGGTGAAAGCCAAAGGCTCCTTCTGACCTACATGTGGAAGTCATGTAGCATCACTTCTACTGCATTCTACTGGTCAAGCAAGTCATTAAGCCCAGCCCAGAATGGAGAGGAGAAAAATTAGACTGCTGCTGAATGAAGGAGTAGCAAAGAATCTGTGGCCACCTTTAATTTACTACAAGCATTTTCAGAGAAGAACTATAATAGAAGATCATAATACATTCTTTACTGTGTTATTAAAACTACCTCAGAAAAAAACTATTTTCTAACGTTATATTTTATCCTTCTCCCTAAATGTAATCTTTTATCCACTGGCCACTGTGCCACTGAAAAATGCCGCGTATGTTAAAGATCGCTTAGTCTCCAGGTTCAGGGCTCTTTGGGTGCTCATCTGAGCCTATGTTCCCACAGCTGGAGTGGACTGTTTATTTACTTTTCCTATAATCCATCTCAGAACTGACAGATGAGTTTTAGCTTTTTATTTATTTAACAAATACTTATTAAATACCTGCTATATCCAGAGCACTGTACCATATTCTGGAATGTGAAAAGTGGAGATATGAGAGAACCACATTCGCTGTTTTCACAGTTGCTTCTGGTCTAACAGGGGAGATGATGTGTTCATAAATAACAGAAAGGAGTCAGGAGTCAAAGAAAGCAAGCCTTGAAAATGCTGGGTGTAGATTGGGAAAGAAAACAGCCAACTTTGAGTTTTTTAATCCTAATATCAGCATTTGTGTATAAAAGGAGCAGCATTCCAGGGCATAAAAAGTGGTCCCCATCAACAGAAACCAGAGGTAGGAACATAAGACTTGTAGTCAAGCAGCATAACAAGAAAGCAGTGTGGCATAGTCATTAGAGCTCCGGCTCTAGAGCCAGATTGCCTGAGTTTGAACCCTAGCTCTAGTAACTGTGTGATTTGGGGCAAGTTACTTAATCCATCTGTACCTCAGTATCCTTATTTACAAGGTAGGGATAATGATTATATCTAACATAGAATGCTTAAGAAGGTTCTAGGTATTTTCACAAATGCATCTTTGCTACAACTATTTTCACTGCATAATTAAAAAGCTGTAAGGCAATTTTGCTGTAAAAAAAGAAAAAAAAATCAGTGCAAATGAAAGCGGGACATTAAGAAGAACATAATGAAACATGAAACAACAAATAACAAAATTTAACTGAATTTATTTAAAAATACAAAATACTTGAATACATTTAAAGTGTGTTGTAAATTCATGGCAATACTGTGCCTATAGTGGATTTTATTTTGTGGATTGTACCTAAGTTTTTGTCCTTGTTCTGTGGGAAATGTGGGTTCAACTCTGCACCCTCAAAGAGAGCCTTTGGCCTCTCTTTCTCCTCCATTTCAAAGCAAGAAACCAACTCTTGGGGCAAATTATTGTCATCTGGAAAAAATGCTACCGTAAGACCGGCACCACTACTTTGTCTACTCATCACTGCATAGACCATTATGAGGACTGGCTAAGATGTATATAAAAATGAGAGTAACTGTGAGAACTTCATCAGTTGAAAAATGAGCCCTGGCGGGTGCAGATCACTAAATTGAACACTGCCATGTGAGCTGAAAGGTCACCAGTTTGATTCCCAGTCAGGGCACATGCCTGGGTTGCTGGCCAGGTCCCCAATTAGGGGCATGTGAGAGCCAACTGATCTCTCACACATTGATGTTTCTCTCTCTGTCTGTCTTCCTCCGTTCCCTCTCTCTAAAAAATTAAATAACATAAAATCTTTATTAAAAAAAGAAAACATAGAAGAAAAAATTTGTTTAATGAAACCAACCTGACAACTAGTTTAAATATTGAGCATTGATTCATCAATGGGGAAATTTTTAAAAAGTCAACCAATTATTCTTATCTCTTTTACAGCAAAATTACCTTAAGCCAATTAGTAATGCAGCAAAAATGTTTGTGGCAAAAATGCTTGTGGTAAAGATGTCTATAGGAAAGATGCTGTGGAGAAAATACCAAACATGGCCTAAGAGAGTTAAGATTTATAAAGCTCTTAGCTTAGTCCCTGGTACACAATATGAGTGTTTGTTAAAGAAATATACTAAGCCCTCATTTAATGGTGTCTATTATCTCATTGTGACCTGGTCTGGAATTAGAGGACGTTACCTTGATGTATTGGTGAGACCCAATATTTTCACACATAAACAGTTGTAGGAAGCTCATTTTTAACAAGAAGGAAGCCTGTAATTTGGAAGAGGGAACAACTAAATATACTTGCAAGTGCAAATATAAGAGCACAATATTGTATATGTTGTTGACATGCATTGAATTGTGTTGAATGAAGGGTGAGGATGTTGTCTTTTGCTTTAGAAAGGTTTTGATGTTTGGGTGGAATTTGAATATTAATATTACATGTCATTTAACCAATATGTGTGGAGTGCCTGACACTGTTCTAGGCATACAGTGTGAATGATACAGCTGAGACACACCTAATGATACAGCTGTGAGCAAAAGACACCAGGTTCCTCCTTACATTTTACATCATGGTGGTGGGATTAAGACACAGGGTGTGCCAAGAGGGGACACAACATGAACAAATCTCAGACAAGGAAACAGATGAGATGCTAGTGCTCAGGCACAGGAGGAGACAAAACAGACCAGAGCAGGAAGCTGGCACAATGCAGCTCAGGAGAAGCAGAATGTCATCTTCAAATGACTTTAAATAACAAATGACAAAATGACCCATGTCAGAATTTTTAAACCCCTAGAGCTCACCACAAGTGGGTTGTATCTAATTCATGGTTAATCAATATTCCAGGCTCCAGTTAAGACAAACCAGAGAGGTCAGGCATAGACTGTGGCAAGAGTTTAAGTTTCACATTACATTCTGATTTCAAGGGCTGTCAAGCGTTAAAACAAGGCAATAGAATACAGTCAATTTTTCTTCCCTGGAAAAATTTAAAAATAAAATGAAATAAGAGGACAAGTACCATATAATGTCACTTATATATGGAATGTAATAAACAAAATGAACTACCAAACAAAATAGTGACAAACTCATAGACAGAGAGCAGGCTGACAGGTGTCATGGAGTACATGGTAGATAGGTGAGGAGTGGGTGGAGGAATTTAGAAAAAAAAAAAGAGAAAGAGAGAGAGAGAGAGAGAACTCATGGACCTGGACAAGAGTGTGGTGATTGTGAGGGGTTAGGGGTGGTGGAGAAGGGCATAGAGGGAGGTGGGGGATGGGATGGTATAGAGGGGATAAATGGTGATGGACAGAAACTTGCCTTGGGGTGATGAACACACAATACAGTGTACAGATGATGGGTTATAGAATTGTGCATCCAAAACCTGTATAAGTTTGCTAAAAAATAAGTCTAATAAAAAGGAAATAACAATAATTCTAATAAAAAGGAAAAATAGGATAAAATAGAGCATTACGTTTTAGGAATGAGTTAGGAAAAGAATTATGATCAAGAAAAAAATTATTCTTGAAGAACTTCAATTCCTTGATTATAGGACTGTCATTCTGCTATATGTTTATTAGAAACTTTTCTGGATGTGAAGGGATTCATAATTCTAAATATAATTACTATGTTTTCTTTTTTCTTTGAACTCAAGACTCACAGGATCCCTGACAGGCAGAGGCTGCATGAATCATGTAGGGCTGATAACAAAACCAACCCCTTCCAACTCTTAGATTCTAGAATAAATTGGGAAAATGGTGTAAAGGAGAAACTCCTCAAATCACACACTAAAGACACAAATTAAAAAGTCAACTGATGCTACCAAGTTGGAGAACTGAATAAATTGTCATTGTTACCCCAAAATATAAGTAAACTGGATTGAAATATGAACTGGCAAGTGTTTAGAAACCAGACCAAAAAGTAGGAAGGGCCTAGAGAACAACAGGAAGGGTAAGTGAATAACTCCCACTTGATGCTGAAAAGCCAGAGGCTGCCCATCAGGGTCTTCGAATTGAACCGTTTTCACAGCAGGACTCTTCTGCATTGAAAGGTGTCCTATAGATTCTGATAGCTACTTCCAAAGCTGCTCAATAAAAACAATGGTCTTCATAATTTTCCCACATAAAACTGATTAGGGGCTTGATGTGTAGCCCCCTAACTCTTCCTACCTTATGAACCAAAGTAGGAATAATAAAAGAATTTTCCTTGGATGTTTATAAATCCAATTTATGCCAAATCCAAGGTAGAATTTGCTATACAGGGACGTTAGAATTGCAAATCCTTCAACATGTGAGCAAAACAGGTTGGTCTCTCAATTTTTTTTCTAAAACCAGAGAAAATTAACTCCTCAACCTTCTTAATGCATTTAGATCATATTCTGACATCCTAAATGGCAGAGTTATGATTGAAATTCTATGCTTAGCTACTAGAAAAATGTTGTTCAGCCATCTTTGAAACTCATTTGTCAATTCAATATATTTTAATTTAAAAGTTATTTAGTATATATATATACTTTATATATGGAAGTTTATAGACTATATTCTATTCTAGCCCCAAAGCTGGTGGCCTAATTGAGCAGCTAAGAGGTGCACACACGAAAAGTAAAATAACAGCTAAAGGTAGCACATAATTAAAATTACCTGGGTGATTTAGGTAAGTATGATAGGCATACTTTGGAGCAAGAAGTCATGCTATGTTCATGTGGCTCTAGCAGGGAAAAGTGGAATTGGGTCTTGAAGTATGAGTAGGACTTGGCCAGGTCGAGAGGGCAGGAGAAAGCTGTCCTGGCAGGAACATAGGCTCAGAGACAACAAGAGCAGGAAGAAGGTGACTCGTCAACTTAGTCACTTATTCTTTTTGAAAATCACCATGGTCACACTAAATGATTATTTAATTTTTTAAAGCCCTTGATATCCACTCAATACACCAATAAAATTACAGTGAGTTCTGTTTCTACTTTATGCCATTTTTGTACCCTCCTTTTTCCTAAAAGCCCAGCATATTCTACCTCAGTCACTTGAAAACACCTTAAACATTAGAAGCCAGAATTCTTGGCATCAAGTTAATAATAGGTTTTTGCTTTGTGAGCCTACACGTTGTTTTTGCCAGACAAAAGGAGAGAAAGAGACAGTAAGGCTGACAGACAACTTAAAAAAATCTTATGAAATGACTTATTGTGTTTCCTTATGGAAGAGTTAAAAGAAATTGGATCATGGCTCATGCTATTTGTGCCAGAACTAAACAAAGTTATTGTACAAAGTTTGTAAAACCTTGGATGCTTTGTCTAAAACTGCATTTCAGTTTTTAGGTATGTGTATTACTTTCCCAAGCTGCTCATCTGAGCTTGCAGAAGATCTAAGAGTTGCATTCCAAAAATGGAAACCATAGCAATCTCACATTTTCATTAGGATATCTAAACCCAAGCCAGACAAGGGTGACTCTGTGACAGCAAAAGTTAAAGGGTCTTATTTGTGTGGCTATAATCTAACTTATGTCCTGTGCTTCTGCTTTTATATTTCCACAATTCATTTTTATAGTGCTTTGGGTTTACGGCATTTTTATATGCTTTGTTTCATTTAATTCTTCTAATAACTATAGAAGATAGATATTATTAACTCACATTTTATAGCTATGAAGAAACCAAAGCTAAGAGAGTTTATAAGTTATTTGGAGAGAAAAACCAATTTCTGGGCAATCTTGCCTAGTACAACAAAAAGCTTTTTTGTGTGTGTGATCATGGTGATGATGTGATTAGGGATTTTCAAATGTTGCTGTATGCAATAATAGTATGTAATAGGACCATTGGCTAGCATTAATAATGCATCATAACCAAATAATTGTATTGGTAACAATATGGGAAAGAAGGCAAAAATTCAAAATAGGAGAAATCACTTCTGATATAGCCACATTAACAAATTTGAAAGAACTGCCACTACTATGAATGTGGCTGAGATAGCAAGATATCAAAGAATGCAAATTCGAAAGTGAACCACAAACCATTTTCAGGTTAAATAATTAAGAGTAAAAGAGTTTCCCTAAATACCTACAATTTGGCTATAACACAAGGAGGCATGTAAACATTTTCACTTATGGTCAATCTGTGAATTTTCTATCTCAAAAATGCACAGACATTTTGGAACATTTGGTTTATATTTTTGGTAAATTGGCTACTAAATTAAATACTTTATATATTGACACATCTTCTTACACATATAGATTATACAAAAGTTACTAATTACATGTTATGAGATTGTATACTGAGCTCAAGTTCAGCTCAAGATATGTAAAGCCCTTGATATTCAAAGCTAATATGGCTAATATATAAAAGTTCAAGGATAGCCATTTCTAAGATACTCTTCATCCTGGTATTAGGTGCAAATATCTTTGAATGCTTCCTTTTTTCATTTTAAGTGTACTCAGTTACTGTCTGAAGTCATTGGTGCCAGAAATCCTACCTTCTAGCTGCTTTCTGCCCTCAACCAGATGCTTCTTGAATGTCTTGATCTACTGTTGGGCTTGAGATTCCAGAAGAGACTAAGCATCTTCCCCAACCTAGTCATTAATCATTAATTGCTTAAATAGTTTAAAATTTATGCAAAGACAGTTCATCCATAATTATGCATGCATTATACCTGTGGGCATATAAAATATGAAATGATTTTCTACAACTTCTAAAGGCAAAGTAACACAGTCTCTCAGACATTTTTACAGAGACTTCCAATAAATATATTTTCTTTTTTCAAGGCAATAATTTCCAAACTACTCTCCCCAGAGTTTTAAGGGTTCCTAAGAGGTACCTCAGGGGCCTCCAAGAAGTTTGGGGGTGGTAAAGTAGGTATTGTTATCATGTTTAATTCTTCAATTCACCTCATATATAGCAGTGGAACTGTTTCTAATGTTGATATTCTTTATAAAATTTGGCTAATGGCTACCAAGAGCAAAACACTGATTGAAAACTATTGCTTTTAGGCTACCTAGAGTGTCTCTAGATATCTAGTAAGGTATATTGAAATTCTAAAAATGCATGTCAAAACATGTTTAAATCATAACAAATTTTAAAAATCATAACATATTACTAGTTTAGAGGGAATATGAGGATGCCAAAAAAAAAAAATTAGGATTTCACATCAGTTGGCCATGATTGTACAATAATAAGGAATTCACTTTAAAAACCATGTGTTTAGCTCCCTGAGTACCCACAACTGCTCCTTCTTTGATCTCAAGTGAAGCAACAGGAACTCTGAAAATGGCTTGTGCTCTCCCTTTTGTTGCTTAAAAAATTTCTCTGTTTCACCTATTCTCTGCCATTTTGAACAAGCTGGCTCAGTTTTGCCTGGTTTCCACAGCAAATCACCAGCTTCAGTGAACATCCCAATCTCTCCAACTGCCTTCTCTGGACTTGCTATTTCAGATGGTCATTGGCTCCCTTGGTTGCTTTCATCCAAGATTCTATACCTGTTAGGCAGCAGCTAGGAATGAGTGGCCAGAGGGGAATTAGGGGCGGAGCCCTCAATGTTATAATCTAACAAAAAACTTACTACAGGAGGCCAGAAGCAAAGGAAGACATGTCTCACCCATTGACCCAGCAGTCCCAAGCCTGCTCCAATAAGATTGCAAGGCATTCTGAACAACACACGTGAAACTATGATAGTACAGGAGGGGAGAGTCCTTGAGACTGGGGTTCTGTCAGCTTCTGTAACAATCTTACTAAGATTTCCAAGTGTCCTGAACATCCCAAGGCCTAGAGGGCAGGAAGGAAGTCCTTGAAATACTATGTACCATTTCTACTGCCTGGGAAAAATCCCCACACATACCTACATGTGGGTAGTCACATCCCCCTGGGTGAAGCTGGTACCATCTTTATCCATCAATCAATATGTAACTCCCTCGTCCCCATCCTGCCAACTCTATAAGTCCTCAGAACAAAAGGCCTGATGCCTCTTGCCACCCTTGCTCTTGCCACTCAAGCTCTTGCCTTTCACCTCCACCTTAGCTACACCTGTTCTCTTCCATGAGAACTTAGCACTAATAAACTTTGCTTGCACACTAATAGGCTTGCTGATTTGTAATTCTTTACTATGTTGGCAAGAAGAATAGAGTTTCTCCCATAAGACATCTAGATCCCTTTACCAATCTTTCCTCACAACCAGCCTCAATTCTCAAAACCTTATCCTATGTAAATGATAAGGTCATCAAAAAAAAAAAAAAAAAAAAAAAGCTGAGTTGATTTGGTATAGCTGGTACTACACCAAAGTGGAAGAACCTTGCACTCTATATTTTAATTCTGAATATAACATTATGAAATCATAGAACAACAGGTTCTGAAGGAACATAGAAGATTTGGTAATCCAATCTCATGGGCATTCTTTCCTTCTCCCCAAATTTTGGCTATTTAAAAAATGACCTCCAGAAAGGAATTCAGCACTTTCCTAACATTCAATAATCATTCTTCTGCTTCCAGGTAGGAAATTCATTAAATTAGCTTATATTATAAAATTAGCTTTTAAAGTAGAGAACAGTTCTTTTTGCCATATCCTTAGAGACTAGTTATAAAGAATGTGTGGAATAAAAAAATAAATCAATTATGTAAATGAAATCATAGGCCAGCTGCTTCAGAAAATGAAATCATAGACCAGTTCTAAGGCTCCACAGTGTCCTTTTGCAATAGGGAAGGAATATTAGCTCCCTCATAGGGTTGTTCTAGAGTTGTGAATAAGTTCCCCTTGTAAGGTGATTGCCACAGCCTGGTATATAGGAAGTATTAAGTAAATGTACTTTGATCTGTGCAGTTGTTGGGTTGGTGGTGTTAGTGGGACCAGGGCTTTGAGTGTTTTGCTCACCCAGTATGACAGTACATATCAAATCAATCTTACACAAGGTAATGAAAAAAAATCACTGGCTCATCTAGTAAAGTTGATGAATCCTTTCCAATTATAATCAAAACAAATATTTTTCATTTACAAGAAGCTGTTTCATACCACCATTCCCACAGTCACTAGCTCTTCTTCTTTTTTTTTAAAGTATATTTTATTGGTTATGTTGTTACAGTAGTCCCAATTTTTCCCCTTTGTTCCCCTCTGCCCAGTACCCCCCTTCCCTCCAGCAATCCCACCATTCTTAGTTAGTGTCCATGGTCATGCATGTAAGTTCTTTGGCTTCACCCTTTCCTATATTATTCTTAACATCCCCCTGTCTATTTTGTACCAACCAATTATGCTTCTTGATCCCTGCACCATTTCCCCATTTCTCCCCCTTCCCCCTCCCAGCTGATAACCATCCAAATGATCCCCATACCTATGGTTCTGTTCCTATTCTGGTTTGCTTAGTTGGATTTTGTTTTTATTTTTTAGATTCAGTTGTTGATAGTTTGTTGTCATTTTCATGTTCAAATTTTGATCTTCTTTTCTTAAGTAAGTCCCTTTGACATTTCATTTAATAATAGCTTGGTGATGATGAACTCCTTTAGCTTTACCGTGTCTGGGAAGCACTTCATCTGCCCTTCCATTCTAAATGATAGCTTTGCTGGATAGAGTAATCTTGGTTATCAGTCCTTGCTTTTCATCATCTTGAATACTTCTTGCCAGACCCTACTTGCCTGCAGTTTCTTCTGAGAAGTCAGTTGTTAGTCTCATAGGCACCTCTTTGTAGGTAACTCTGCTTTTCTCTTGTTGCTTTTAAGATTCTTTCTTTATCTTGAACCTTTGCCATTTTAATTATGATGTGTCTTGGTGTGGTCCTTTTTGGGTCAAGCTTGTTTGGGACTCTGTGAGTTTCCTGGACCTGTATGTCTATTTCCTTTGCCAAATTTAGCGAGTTTTCCTTCTTTATTTTTTCACATGAGCGTTCAATGTCTTGCTCTTCCTCTTCTCCTTCTGGCACCTCTATGGTTTGAATGTTGTCCCAGAGATTCCTAAGCCTCTCCTCATTTTTTTCAATTCTTGTCTCCTCAGTCTGTACTGGTTGACTATTTTTTTCTTCCTTATGTTCCAAATCATTGATTGGAGCCCCAGTTTCCTTCCCATCACCATTGGTTTTGTGTGAATTTTCCTTTGTTCCATTTAGCATAGCCCTCACATCTTCCCTTATGTCTTTGCCATACTAAAGTATATCTGTCAAGCCTGTGGGCATCTTTATCACCAGTATTTTGAATTCTGCATCTGTTAGGTTGGCTATCTCCTCGTCGCTTAGTTCTCCTATTGGAACCTTGATCTGTTCCCCCTTTGGGGCCATACTTTCCTGTCTCCTCATCTTGACAGGCTCCTGTGTTTGTTTGCCTCTGTGTCTCGGGTACGGCTGTTGCACCTGTTACGTTGTAAGGGGCAGAGCCTTAGGTATTCATCAGTACAGGGTGATCCATTTCACCACGTGGCACTGTATGTGGGGGAGGGGTCTGAGAGGGAACAATGCTGCTTGCTCAGCACTCACCCGTTCTCCAGGTACTTCTCCCACTTATGTATGGGACTGGTGCCTCTCTAGCTGTTGCCCTGATCATTGTTCCCAGACTGGGTGGGTCTGCTCATGTTCTAGGATTGTGAGGACCCTTTAAACAAATGGACTCTACTGAGAGACCGACAGTTCTCCCTCTGCTCCAACTCCCACTGGTTTTCACAGTCAGAGCAATGAGATTTTATTTTCCCAGGCCTTGGGACAGTGAGCTGTGCAGTCTGGTCAGTGCTAGGAGTGTTCCCCAGGTGTCCCTCCTGAGTTTTTAAAACATGTGACTGCACTTTCCACTGGCCTGCCACTGCCACCAGTGCTGCCACCACCACACTGCATCCTCTCTGCCCCTCCTACCTGTTTGAATGAGTATTTCTTCTTTATATCTTTGTTTGTTGGACTCATGCAGCTCAATTTTCTGGAACTTCTGGTTGTCTCTAGTTTCGAGGTTGTTGTATTCCTTCTTAGCTATGGAGGGAGACACAGCTTGTCTGTCTAGGCCTCCATCTTGGCCAGAAGTCCACTAGCTCTTATTTCTTTACAAGGAAACAAACTAAAAAGCAGTGAAAAATGCTCTTCTATTTCCCTATCTCATGAGAACCCAAACAAAATATATCACATGTACATGACATAGAAATTTTATTTTCCAGGAACAATTTCAGTTAAAATTTGACATTGCATTGCAAAACATCTCTTTTGTTTATTTAGCATGCCCTTAGAAATATTACCAAATCTTATTTGGCTATGAGATCTTTTCAAATGTCTTTTTTATTGATGGTTAATCTATTTCATTTAACTCTTATTTATAAAGAACTCTTCAGGTATTTTATTAAATACTTTTAATGAAAGTATCTAGCATCTATTACTAGTATTTAACAATAAAGGAAGACATTTGCCCTTATAAAATGAAGTACGCCACCCATTCGCCATTAATTCTCATGCTGTTAACCATGGATTTTTTTAAAAACTAAGACTTGAGAAAGAACTTTGCAGATAGGAGTCCATGTAATGAAGTAGAAAGAATACAGTATTTATGATTAAAAGACTGGATTTCCAATCCCAGCTCTGTTACATATTAGCTGTGTGGCCCTCAGCATATAAATCCTTTGGTCTTTCTGATTTTTTCCTAATTCCTGTTTTTTATTTCCTCCCAGAGTTGTGGTGAAGCTCAAAGGTGGGATGGTACATAGGAGAACTTTCACAGTTCAACACTGCTCCAGAGGCCTCCTTCTCAACTCTTCCCAGTGTCTATAGCTGAAGCTCCACAGCCCCTAGCACGCTCAGTAGTTCAACAGCACGGCTCAGACATGTGTGATCCTCTTGTCTCAGGAGGGAAATACTCAGGTCTCTCATGGAATTACCACTTATTCATATTCATTGATGATTCCAGACAAGTAATTCTGAAAACAAAGAAGACTTACAAACATAATTATCTTTTAGTAACTCACTTAGGGAACACCCCCATGTTCCCATTAAGACCCAGGTCAGTCTGTTATTCAACAGAATGTCACTGCAAAAGTCACTTTATAGAATCTCTCTCTCTCTCTCTCTCTCTCTCTCTCTCTCTCTCTCTCTCTTCTCTCTCTCTCTCTCCCTCTCTCTCAACTTTCTTTACCCTGTTGAAAACTATTAATGCTTCAATAATAAATTTCTTTTAAAATTCTTAACTTCTGGTAAAACCAAATTTTAATAACATTTAGATTCAATCAAATCCTATCTGCTTTGTATTATAAGACATGATAAAATGTCAGAAATTATTTGGATAGTCTGAGTGAGCAATGCAAGATCAGATATACATATATATACACATACACATATACATATATGCATACACACATACAATTTGATAATTTAAAATGATTTACCTAAGTTGATTATATTAAACAAGTAATTGCAACTTCCTGTCACTTTATAGATTGTGGACCAACCTAGGTCACTGAGACCTATCACATTTTTAATAATTTTGGACAAATTTTTCTGTTCATAAAACTGAAAGGACTTCACTCATGCTATCTTCTCACAAATTAGTTGTTACTGATTACAATCAATGAAAGATATATTTAGCTGTTATTCTGCTCCCAACCTAAGGCAGTCACACTACTGCCTCAGCAACTGCATTTTCCTACATGTTTTTCTCATTTGTAGCACCCCATGGTGGCTTTTTCTATTTTAATTTAAAAAATACGTGTGGCACACATCTTGATGGCATGGTAGCATGCAGCATTAAGTGCTCCTGAGAGAGAAACAGCCTCTGGAGGCCTAGAGCCTGAATCCACATGCAGAAGTGTGAGGGGTCCTGGGATGCCTAGAAAATGTGAGGACCCAGATCTGAGCCCCCACCCTCCAACTCCCTCCCCCACTAGCTTGCAGTCCAGATGAAATTGGGTCGAGACAAATGTCAAGGAGAGTCTAGAAATGAGCTGCAGGTGGCATGTCTCATGTTATTATGATAATAAGGCAGGAAGGGGAGCATTATAAGCTACTATTTTTTATTCTCAAGTGTCTTTAGTACCAATTGTCAGAGCTATCTCTGTGCCCCACCCAGCTCCCTCACAGCCCTCCCAAAGTGCAGGGGCCTATTTAACTTCTGCCAAAGGTCAGCTGTCTAGCCAACTCTCCATCAGCCATCTGAAAACTGAAAGATCACCCCATTGTTCTTTTTACCTGACCCTAGCAACTAACCTGACTTCTTCTCTTCTTGGCTGATTTGATTTTTTTTTTTTTTGCAATGACCGTACACAGGGTGGGCCCTACTCGTTATGCTGTCAAGAACAAAATTAATTGTGTGGTAAGCAATTATTTAAATGTACTGATGGGTTGCACAACTTTACCCAAGCAGAGCATCATTATTGTCAATCTCATCATCCATATAGACCACGTTCTACAAATCTCAGCATTTATATGTCAACACAACGGCCAATTCCTTTGGCATATAAGGTGCATTGGACAGCTAGCTCCCCCTCCCTTCTTACCTTCTCACTACTTCTGGAAGATACTTTGTAGCACCATGAATGAGCCAGTTATCAACGCATGGCCTCTCAGCTCCAAATTCACCCTTCAGTACCTGCTCTGCCAAATGAACTGGACTGGAAGTATATCTCCTTTACAGTGAATGTGCTATAAACTCTGTCAGTAGGGGGTGCTGCAGTGATATTACAGGAACCTGGTTCTGGCTCCTGCATTTTCCTTTTCTTATTCCTACAGCATGGTCTACAGTATTTGTGGGGCATGTGTCTGGGGACACCGAGTGATGTTCTGCTCTAGCTGCATATCTGCCATCCTCCAATGACCTTGCAGCACTGCCTGTGCCCTGTGACCACCTTCCCGTGGCCCTCTCAATGTGGCCACCAAGCAGTGCAGATCTTGTGCCCACAGCAGTGCTCCTCACCTATTCTGTGTACCTGCCCAACTCACCTTCACCCTGGAGGATTGTTTCCTACTTGTGTGGCACCTGTGAACAAGCTTTAGAGTTGACAACCCTGCAAAATTCTCCACTACCCAGTGAATTCCAACTATACCTTCTCCAACAAGATCCAAATCTCAGGGCTAGAGAATGGCACCCTCCCAAGTTTGTCCTTCCTTGGATAGTTTCCCTCAGCCTTATGGTACCCTTTTGAGTTACCTATCAGAGTTTAAAATTCTTTCTACTAAATTTCCCTTGTTTAAGTTACTGGGGGCTTTCTGTCTCCTCATTGGACCACACCTGATACACTCATTTCTCATCTGGGACATTTTGCAGCTTTCCAGCTGGTCATTAATTTGATCACTCACAACCTCATTCCTTTCCTGGACTCATCCTGTATTCACCAAGGCTCCAGGGAATTCTTCAGAAAGAGTTTGGCTAATCAATGAGTGCTTCTACTTAATGGTTTTGCAACTTTTCGTTCAGTAATGCCCACTTTCTCTTCGTGAATAATGATTCTCTAGGTAATTAAAAAGATAAGAACAAATTGGTTAAAAACAATATTCCTCCTTGAAAGAGACACTATTAGCCCCTGAGAAGCCATTCTTTATCTGGAAGGATATATATAGCCAATTTATGATATGGTTTTTTGCCATTGTTAATTTTTCTGAACACTGGATGAACACATAGATCTGCCAGTCTAAAGTCGTCGTCGGCAGCCGTCCATCTCGAGAGACGATGGTGTAGCTTCTTAAGAGTCTATCTGCACTGCCGAGAATGGCTGTGCAGTCCGACTCGGGAGTGACACGGTATCTGTCTCCTCCCGTGTTGAATCGACATCTTGCGATGACGCTGAAGCTACAGAGCCTGGGCAGGGTAGTATGGAGGGTCTGCTGTTGCCCATGCAGCAGACCCCCCCTCTCTTCGCAGCTGAAGGATCCAAGGGAAAGACGGAGTCAATACAGCTTGGCTTCAGGTGCGCCGCAGGAGTTGCCGGTGTTGACTACAACGTCAAACCGCCTTAGGGACTCCGGCTCCGGATTTTCTGTCGGGGTTTACTCCCTTAGCCTTTCCCCTGAAGAGGTATGCCGCAAGGCAGCGGAGGTTTTTTGGAGTCAGAGTTTTCCTTCTCTGATGTGCCCTGACTGGAAGATCGAACCAGCGACACTTAGCTCGCAGGTCGACGCTCAATCCACTGAGCTAAACCAGCCAGGGCAAGCCAGTCTAAAGTAACTAAGTGATTTATATATATATTTTTTTCTTTAATAAGAAGTGTTTTGAGAGTGTTCAGTGAATACTTGTAGCCTCCATCAGCTAAGTCATTGTGAGTTCAAAGACTAAAATATGAAATGGTAACTCCATCATCTTGTTTATTGTGTTTTTTTCCATGAAACGGGTTAATATGACATCCTCCACTACTATCATATATGTTCATGAATTGATACACAAAAAGTATTGGCTAGCTATGCATGTTGCATTTGATTTTCAAAATGTTTATGGCTTAAAGATTGAAATTGATTTTTTTTAAATAATAAGCTTTGATTAGAAGTAACTTTTCTATTTTTAAAAATTTTTAAGTGTATTGATTATGCTGTTACAGTTGACCCAAGTCTTCTCTCTTTGCCCTCCTCTGCCCAGTACCCATCTTTTCTCCAGCAATCCCACCCCCCTTAGTTCTGTCCTTGGGTTGTGCATGTAAGTCTTTTCGCTTCACTCTTTCCTATATTATTCTCAACATCTCGCTGTTTATTTTGTACCAACCAATTATGCTTCTTGATCCCTGCACCATTTCCCTATTTTCCCCCTCCCCCCTCCCAGCTGATAACCATCCAAGTGATCCCCATACCTATGGTTCTGTTTCTATTCTGGTTTGCTTATTTTTTCTTTTTATTTTTTAGATTCAGTTGTTGATAGTTGTTTATTGTCATTTTAATGTCCATAATTTTGATCTTCCTTATTTTCTTAAATAAATACTTTTAACATTTCCCATGATAATGGCTTGGTGATAATGAACTCCCTTAGCTTTACCTTGCCTGGGAAGCACTTCATCTGCCCTTACAGAAGTAACTTTTTTAAATAAACGGCAAGAGCTTTTTACAGAAAGGAAAATCAATTTCAGCATTGATTGTTTCTATCAGGTCTTATTGTGAATAGTGTGTTGCTATTGGGAACAGAGTAAGATTTATTCAGGGAAAAATCACCCTGGAATAATTTAAAACATAGTAACAACATTTTTTTTACCAACAGTTGTCTTGGAAGATGCAGAGCCAATGAAATTTCATGCCTTGTAAAATGAGTAGCTTTCCTAAAATTTTGATAATTAAAAAAAAATGTTTATGAGGTTTAGATTTTGAATCTCTCCTTTATAATACTTTTATATGTATCAGAGTCAACAATCTCATATGTAGATGACAAAATGACAGAAAAAAAATACCTCCTTCATACCCCTCCTGTCACTGTGAACAAAGCATTTCCAGTAAAGACTCATTTCTTTGGACCTTTAGGGGTTTGTGGTCTCCAAGAATTGCTTATCAAAAATGCAGATATTCTCATGAGCTAACTTTATTAAAGATAAATCTATCTAGATGCTTTGAAATCATAACTGGTTAACTAGCCATGACATAAGCTACATACCTGGTGAGTGTGAGAGGTTCCAGGAGAATTATCATGCATAGTTCTACATCACTTCATTGTTTATAGGCCCATTAACATACATTATCTTGTTTAGTTCAGAAAGAATTTTTTCACACATAGTTTATTCATTCTCTTTGATGGGCTAGCCAGAACATCAAGGTGTAAAATGCCTACAAATACATTCTAAGCAACATCTACAGGCTTTTTTAAAAATATACTTTATTGTTTATGCTATTACAGTTGTCCTAATTTCTTTTCCCTTTGTTCCCCTCCACCCAGTGACTCCCCACCCTCCAGCTGTCCCCCCCCCTTAGTCCACGCCCATTGGTTGTGCATATAATTCTTCTCAACCTCTTCCTGTCTACTTCACTCCCTCTGACTATGCTTCTTAATTCCTGTACCATCTCACTTCCTTTCCCCTCTTCCCCCTCCCCGCTCACCTCTCCCCATAATGTTCCCCATACCTATCATTCTTTTCCCACTCTCGTTGCCTATTTAGTTTGCCTTTGTTTCAGTTCCCTAGCTTCTGTTGTTGGTTGTTGTGATACAGTTTTCATTTTAATGTTCATAGTTTTGGTCTTCTTTCTCCCAAACAAGTCCCTTCAACATTTCATATAACAGTGGTTTGGATCTGATGAACTCCTTCAGTTTTACTTTGTCCTGGATGCACTTTCTCTGCCCTTCTATTCTGAATGACAGCTTCGCTGGATAGAGTAATCATGGTTGTAGGTTTTTGCTTTTTATTCCTTTGAATATTTCTTGCCAGTCCCTTATTGCCTGCAGAGTTTCCTTTGAGAAATCAGCTGATAGTCTTATTGGGACCCCTTTGTACATAATTCTCTTCTCTCTTGCTGCTTGTAAGATTCTCTCTTTATCCTTAATTTTTGATATTTTGATTCTAATGTGTCTTGGTGTGGTTCTCCCTGGGTCCAGTGTTTTTGGAACTCTCTGTGATTCCTGGACCTGTAAGTCTATTTCCTTCCCCAAGTTGGGGAAGTTCTGCTTCATTATATTTTCACAAAGTTTTTCAGTTTCTAGTTCTTCTTCTTCACCTTCTGGCAGCCCTATGATTCAGATGTTGGCCCACTTATAGCTGTTCGATAAGTTTCGGAGCTTCTCCTCATTTTCCTCACTTCTAATTTCCTCTTTTTGCATTGGTTGACTGTTTGTTCCCTCCCTATGTTCTGATTTGTTGATTTGATCCCTGGTTTTCTTTCCCTCACCACTAGTTTCGTAGTGTTTTTGTTTATTTCTGCAGGACTAGCCTTTATTCCTTCCCCGTCTTGTTTAAGATATGCTGTTATGTCTGTAAGCATTTTTATAACCAAGCTCTGAACTGTGCCTCAGAAAGATTTCCTATCTGCTGCTTCATTAGATTAGGTATTTGCTGTCTGGTCAGCTGTGTTACCGGGATCTCTATCATGATCTGTGCCATCCTGACCATTTTGTGTTTACCTCTGCTTCCTGGGCAGGGCTATAACACATCCTATGCTGTAGGGGGTGGAGCTCCATGCACTCATCACAACCGGGCAACCCGTATCACCATGCTGTGGCATTTTTGCTGTTCTGCCTCCATCGCTGCTGCTGCCGTGGACAGCACAGCTTGACCTCTCCTCCCCAGCTTTGCCCCTTCTACCTGTCCGGACGAGCACCACTTCTTTATAACTTCATACGCTGAACTTCCATTTATTTTCTGTAACTTCTGGTTATTTCTGGTTTTGCAGTAGTTGTATTCCTTCTTAGTTGTGGAGGGAGACAGAGCGTGTCAGTCTAGGCCTCCATCTTGGCCAGAAGTCTCCTGTGTTTGTTTGCTTCCATGTCCCAGGGAGAGCTGTTGCTCATACTATGTTGTAAGGGATGGAGCCTTAGGTATTCATCAGTAACAGGTAACCTGTTAAACCACATTGTGGCGCTGGATGCGGGGGAGGGGTCCAAGAAGGAACAATGATGCTTGCCCAGCACTCCTTTTCCAGGCATTTCTCCCACTTTCGCACCAGACTGGCGCCCCTGTAGCTGCTGCCATGGCCATCATTCTCAGAGTGGGTGGGTCTGCGGATGTTCTAGGTCCATGGGGGTCCTTTAAAGAAGCAAACTCTGCTGAGAGACTGGCAGTTTCTGCCTCTATCACAACCCCCACTGATTTGCACAGTCAAAAGCAAGGAGGCTTGATTTTCCCTGGTGTTGGGACAGTGAGCTGTGCCGCAGTCTGGTGAGGAGCTGGGAACACTCCCCAGTTGTCCCTCCTGACTTTTTAAAATGTGTAACTGCGCTTTCGCTGGCCTGCTGCTGTTGCCGCTGCTGCCACCATGACACCGTGTCCTATCTGCATCAGTTCCACCCCTCCTACCTGTCTAGATGAGTATTTCTTCTTTATATCTTTGTTTGCTGGACTTCCATGCAGTTTTCTGGAACTTCTGGTTGTTTCTAGTTTTGAGGTAGTTGTATTCCTTCTTAGTTGTGGAGGGAGATGCAGCATGTCTGTCTACGCCTCTATCTTGGCCGGAAGTCTGTAACTTCTACATGTTTTGTTTGTTTTGTTTTGTCTGGGGAGGTTGTATTTTTCTTTGGTATAATGGCATCAAAACTCAATAGAAGAGTAGATAGACATGCTGTGTCTCCCTCCACAACTAAGAAGAACTACAACTACCTCAAAACTAGAGACAACCAGAAGTTCCAGAAAGTCAAGCTTAATGGAAGTCCAACAAACAAAGATATAAAGAAGAAATATTCATCCAGACAGGTAGGAGGGGTGGGGCCAGAGCAGAAAGGATGTGGTGTGGTGGCGGCGGCAGTGACAGGTCAACAGAAAGTGCAGTCACACATTTTAAAAAGTGGGGGATGGGGGTAGTGTTCCCAGCTTCTGACCAGACCACATAGCTCACAATCCCAGCGCCAGGGAAAATCAAGCCTCATTGCTTCTGACTGGACAAACCAGTGGGGGTTGGGGTGGAGGAAGAAACTGTCAGTCTCTCAGCAGAGTCCATGTGTTTCAAGGGCCCCCATGGTCCTAGAACATCCACAGACCTACCCACTCTGGGAACGATGGTCAGGACAACAGTTAGAGAGGTGCCAGTCCCATATAGAAGTGGCAGAAATGTCTGGAAAAGGAGCCAGTGCTGAGCAAGTGGCATTGGTCCCACTCTGATTCCTCCCCTACATACAGCACCACAATGTGGTGAAACAGGTCAACCTGTACTGATGAATACCTAAGGCTCCATCCCTTACAATGTAACAGGAGTAACAGCTCTACTAAGACACAGAGGCAAGTAAAACAGAGGAGCTTGTCAAGGTGAGGAGACAGAGGTATGGCCCAAAAGGGGGAATGGATCAAGGCTCCAGTCGAAGAACTAAGCGATGAGGAGATAGCCAACCTAATAGATGAAGAATTCAAAACACTGGTGATAATGATGCTCACAGGCTTGACAGGTATGCTTGAGTATGGCAAATGCATAAGAGAAAAAGTGAAGGCTATGCTAAATGAAACGAAGGAAAATCCACACAAAATCAATGGTGAAGGGAAGGAAACTGGGGTTCCAATCAGTGATTTGGAACATAAGGAAGAAAACAACAGTCAACAAGTACAGAATGAGAAAACAAGAATTGAAAAAAATTAGAAGAGGCTTAAGAACCTCTGGAACAACTTTAAACCTGTCAACATCCAAATCATAAGGGTGCCAGAACAAGAAATTGAAAGCTTATGTAAAAAAATAATGAAGGAAAACTTCCCAGATTTGGCGAAGGAAATAGACATACAAGTCCAAGAAGCACAGGGAGTCCCAAACAAGCTAGAACCAAAGAGGACCACACCAAGACACATCATAATTAAAATGCCAAAGGTTCAAGATACAGAGAGAATCTTAAAAGCAGCAGGAGAAAAGCAGACAGTTACCTACAAAGGGGTGCCTATAAGACTCTCAGCTGACTTCTCAAAAGAAACTTTGCAGGCAAGAAGGGAGTGGCAAGATGTATTCAATGTGATGAAAAGCAAGGACCTACAACCAAGATTATACTATCCAACAAAGCTATCATTTAGAATGAAAGGGCAGATGAAGCACTTCCCAGACACAGTAAAGCTAAAGGAGTTCATTATCACCAAGCCATTATTGTATGAAATGTTAAAGAAACTTATTTAAGAAAAAGAAGATGAGAACTATGAGCACTAAAATGACAACAAACTCACAACCATCAACAATTGAATCTAAAAAATAAAAACAAAATCCAACTAAGCAAACCAGAATAGGAGAGAATCATAGGTATGGGGATCATTTGGAGAGTTATCAGCATGGAGGGGGAAAGCAGAGAAATGGGGAAATGGTGCAGGGACTAAGAAGCATAATTGGCTGCTACAAAATAGACAGGGGGGAGTTAAGAATAATATAGGAAAGGGAGAAGCCAAAGAACATATATGCACAACCCATAGACATGAACTAAGGGGTGTGGGATTACTGGAGAGAAGAGGGGTACAGGGAAGAGGGGTGTAAGGGGGATAAAATTGGGATATTGTAACAACATAATCAATAAAATATACTTAAAGAAAAAAAAGAGAAAAAATCAACAGTACAAACTGCCTTGCGAAGTTCATCATTGAATTTACTGAAAGGTCATTGTCAAAGATTCACCCGTTATATAATACACTGTCTTCTTTATATGAAAAAATTTTCTGTCTCATCTTGGAATCAATAATATTTGTTAGCTCTCTTGGACAACTGGTTTCCTTTTATATTATGAACACTGAGAAGTGTTCTATATATTAGGTTTTCTTTTTTATATTTTTTGCTAACTTCTCTAAAAATTAGAAATAAATGTGTATCCAACTCATATTTTTATTCTTATTTCTCTCTTCATCATGTGTTCCCAATCTTTGTTTTCCATTCTTCTTTTATGGAAGTTTTAAATTTGTGTTTAATTTGTGTGTGTCATGTGTATATGTATGTGACATGTATCCTTGTATTTATGTGTGCTTAATGGAGTCTTATTTATAAGCCACTTTAAATACTTTCTAGACTAAAGCAAACTAAACATCCAAATATTTGGTTTTATTTAATTATCACAACAGTTCTATGAGATAAATATAGCTATTCTTCAAATTTTAAAAATTAATAAACCTGAAGGCTACAAAATACCTTAATCAAAGTTAAGAAATTAATAAATACAGAGCTACTCTGAATCCCATTTTTGTTTTGTTTTTAGTTCAAAAACCCATGCTTTGCCTCCTGTACTTAATACCATGTTCACGGAGAACAAGACACTAAAGAAGTTAATGACAAATCACAATTTTTTCTAGAGAGTCACTTCTCATTTTTGCTGTACAAACAGAATACTTAAATAAATGCAATTCAACTATCTTGACTCCTAAATTAAAATATTCCACAATCAGTCATCCTGTTTATTGGTTCTAAGTGGACTGGTTAGTATAGTAGGGCCATTTGGGTGGTCAGTATGTATTCAGTAGAACCGAACTTTACCCAAGACATTCAGTACTTGTTAACTAGTTGGTTTTGTAATCTCTCCTTTAAACCCCACATTCAGAGACTTGGGAATTGCATTTACTCATGTTGAAGTTGATTAGTTGACATGCCCTCTTTCTTTTCAACAAATAAAACATGAAACTTCAATCTCCAAAGCTCTTTGCTCATTTATTTTTAATGAGTAATGTTTCCTGATCAGACAATCAAATCATGATTTCATCTAGAGAAGCCTGGAATTCAAACAAGATGCCCAGTAAAACATATGGGAAAAAAAAAAAAAAAAAGAAGAAAACATGAATGAACAATTCTCTAGCTGTCAAGATTAGTTAAAGATTCTTGTTAAGGAATATGTATGTACATGAAAAGATAACAACCACATTTCTTTATCTCTGTGAATATAGGATTTGGTTGAAGGGAAGGGAAGGAACTGATAAAAATGCTTTTGGCCTTGTAATTTCTTGGCCCTTATTTTCAAGGCTCATAAATACCCATATGCCAGATACCTAATTAGTGTTATGATTTAAAGTAATAAGACAAACTGTTACAGAACCCCTGGGCTGCTTTAACTGAAAACAAACCCACGGGCTCTTTAGTCAGGGGCCCGATTGCCCGCCACCAAAATTATAACTCTCAATACCAGACTTTAGTGAAAAGAAAAAGAATTGTTTATTTAACAGTTATATAGATTTAGTTATTTGCAGATTTCTGTTGTTAAGTGTTATGTTCTTTAAAACACCCATAAACACATATCCTTGCCACCCCCCTACCAAACCAGGCTAGTTTTAGAAAAGTTAAGAGAAACCGTTTCCCTACTTTCCAAACAAAGTTCAGCTTTACCAGCAGCTGCCAATCACTCATTTCTGATTGGGGAGGTCCTTTCTGTGCTGTGGTGCCCTCCAGCTCTCAATGCAGAACTGCCTGGATTCTCAGCCTCCTTGCAAACGGCCTTCTTCCTACAAACAGCATGGATCTCCTCTCCTCAAAACCGCATGGCGAGAGCCTCTTTTTTTTTTTTTTTTTTTTTTTTAGTAATACATTGCTTTAATTCAGGTCCCAAATTATGGTATTTGGATACTTTATTTTTTTTTTAAAGTATATTTTATTGATTATGTTGTTACAGTAGTTCCAATTTTTTCCCCTTTACTCCCCTCCACCCAGTATCTCCCTCCCCCAGCATCCCCCCCCAAGTCCATACCCATGGTTCGTAAAAAATAACTATCCCTCCCTCTCAGATATTAAGACCCTTTGTAATCTTGTAAAGGACAATGGGCGAAGGTCTCAAGCTCCTCTAGCTGCTTCAAGCTGGACATGGTCGTCGTCCTACCTACCCTTGGGTCCAGAAATCCCTAATAACAGTGGGGGTGTGGAGGGGAGGGTGGCCTTCCCACATGGGGAAGGATTGTGCAGACTCCAGGTCAGTTGGCTGTCTCCGGACAACGGCGTGCTTGGTTTAGCAGGCTGGCATCCTTGTTGTGTTCTGGGGGCAACAGATTTGGCAAAAAGGGTTAAAAAGCATCATTCAATCCATAACTACTAGGTGGCAAAAGGCAGGGATTAATTTTTCAATGTTCCACATTAGGAGATAATAAAAAAAAAAAAAAAAAAAAAAAAAAGGGCTTCTTTGGAGGAAGGTGTGCTAGGCACATCTCTCCTGTCCAAAACCCTTTTGCCCATTTTATTTAGTTTGGGCTGAGGGAAATAGTTTATGTTTCCCCCCTCTCAGACCTCTGGGCCCTTTCTGTCCAAGCCATTAGGATAGAAAAGAGAATTCAGTTTTAAAGTGAAGCCCACAGACCACCCCATTCTTCACCAACTCAGCCATTTAGTTCAGCCAAACTGTTGAGTCTCCGGAGGCAGCGCTGCAAAGAGGATTAAGTGAGGCTTATGCATACAGACAATCACTCAGGTAATGCGGTCATAGGCTTATGCCCTTTGAAAACAGAAAACACATGTTAATTTATGTAACATAACCAACAAAAAAGTCTCTAAATCTGTAAGACTGTCTTATTGGGAAGACATACAGTTGCAAGGCACTTGACATTCTACTTGCCTGCAACTTGAATCTCTTTGGTGATATCACAGATATGGTTTAATTTTCAAGTGAAACCATTTTTTAAATGAGAAGAAACTTTTAAGACGGTTAGCTGCCCTGCTTTACAGTCTGCCACTGATCATTGTGATTTTCCTTGAATACTGATTTTTCTCCCTAAGATTACTCTCCTTGTCTTTAAAGGGACTACATTAAGTCCATTTTTAATTTATCCTGTTCATTTGCATAAGCATAACAAGAGCAGCAAATGATCACTTATGATCTTTAGTTCTGTTTTGCTGGAACTTACCCAAGGAACATTTAGGGTGGCCCTCAGTCTGCTCTTCAGTGCACAGAAGCTGGGCCACATACCTGGCATTCATCCTTGCTTGTACACACCTGTCCTTTCCAAGTCTTTCTGGTTTTCCATTGTGCCTTAAGGTCCCTTCTAGCCATCTTTCAGGAAAACAACCTTCGTTCCTTCCCTGGAGAGATTGCTGTGGACCGCACAACCAACCATGGCAGCAGGCCTTTTATTTCGCGGGCTTTTATTACCTTTGAAAGTCATTCCCAGTTCCTTAGGGCTTTTTGGTAACAACATGAGCCCAAGCATGTCTCCTTTAGGCTTGACATTCCAGTCAAAGGCTTGTTCAGAAAAAGGAACCTCTATTAACAACTGGTCTTATTAGGTCTATGCAAAGAAACTTAAGTCATTACTTACTTGTTTAGAATGCCAAACTCTGGAGAGATCAAATAGGGAGAAAAATATACAACGTGAAGGAAAATCTTTGTCCTAATATTCACTGAACTGGCATTTCCATTCTTCATATTTTCATTTTCCCCCACTAAAAAAAATTTTTTTGTTTGTTTTTCCATTACAGTTGTCTCACTTTTTTTTTTTTTTCCCCTCTTGCTTCCCTGTATCCTGCCCCTCTCTTCCCCCACATTCAGTCCCCACTCAGTTGCCCATGTCTGTGGGTCATTTATACATGTTCTTTGATTTTACACTTCCCCTTCTTACCCCCTTTTCTCCCTCCCCCCTCTCCCCTTGTTACTGTTAGTCTACTCCTTGTTTACATACCTCTGGTTCAATTTTGCTCATTTGTTTGTGTTGTTCATTAGTTTCCTGTAATAGGTGACAGCATAACGTATTTTTCTTTCGTTGCCTGGCTTATTTCGCTAAGCATAATTCTCTCTAGTTCCATCCATGTTGTTGCAAATGGTAGAAGTTCCTTCTTTCTTTCTGCTACATAGAACTCCATTGTGTAAATGTACCACAGTTTTTTGATCCACTCATCTACAGATGGGCATTTAGGTTGTTTCCAGCACTTGGCTATTGTAAATAGTGCTGCTATGAACATTGGAGTGCATAGGTTCTTTTGAATTGGTGTTTCAGGATTTTTCGGATATAATCCCAGTAATGGAATTGCTGGTTCAAAAGGCAGTTCCATTTTTAGTTTTTTGAGGAAATTCCAAACTGTTTTCCATAGTGGCTGCACCAGTCTGCATTCCCACCAGCAATGCACCAGGGTTCCCGTTTCTCCGCATCCTCTCCAGCACAAGTTGTTTGTTGATTTGTTGATTATGGCCATTCTGACTGGTGTGAGGTGGTATCTCATTGTGGTTTTTATTTGCATCTCTCTGATGGCTAGTGATGTTGAGCATACTTTCATATGTCTATGGGCCCTCCGTATGTCTTCTTTGGAGAAGTGTTTGTTCAGGTCCTTTGCCCATTTTTTAATTGGGTTGTCTGTCTTCTTGGTGTTGAGTCGTATGAGTTCTTTATATATTTTGGAGATCAATCCCTTGTCTGAGATGTCATTGGCGAATATATTTTCCCATATGGTTGGTTTCCTTTTCATCTTGCTGATGTTTTCTTTAGCTGAGCAGAAACTTTTTAGTTTGATGTAGTCCCATTTGTTTATTCTTTCCTTTATTTCCCTTGCCTTAGGAGATATATCAGTGAAAATGTTGCTACGTGGGATATCTGAAATTTTCCTGCCTATTTTTTCCTCTAGGACTTTTATGGTATCACGGCTTACATTTAAGTCTTTGATCCATTTTGAGTTTATTCTGGTGTATGGTGTAAGTTGGTGGTCTAGTTTCATTTTTTTGCATGTCCCTGTCCAGTTCTCCCAACACCATTTGTTGAAGAGGCTCTTTTCACTCCATTTGATGTTCTTTCCCCCTTTGTCAAATATTAGTTGACCATATGAACCTGGGTTTATTTCTGGGCTCTCTATTCTGTTCCATTGATCTATATGTCTGTTTTTATGCCAGTACCAGACTGTTTTGATTACCGTGGCCTTGTAGTATAGTTTGATATCAGGTATTGTGATTCCTCCTACTGTGTTCTTCTTCCTCAAAATTGCTGTGGCTATTCGGGCTCTTTTTTGGTTCCATATAAATTTTTGAAGTATTTGTTCTAGGTCTGTGAAATATGTTGCTGGTATTTTAATAGGGATTGCATTGAATCTATAAATTGCTTTGGGTAGTATGGACATTTTAATGATGTTGATTCTTCCCATCCATGAGCATGGTATATGCTTCCATTTATTTGTATCTTCTTTAATTTCTTTCTTCAATGTTATGTAGTTTTCTGAGTACAGGTCTTTTACCTCCTTGGTTAAGTTTATTCCTAGGTATTTTATTTTTCTTGTTGCTATGGTAAATTGAATTTTTCTTTCAGTTTCTATCTCTGAGTTTTTATTGTTGGTGTATAAAAATGCCTTTGATTTCTTAATATTGACTTTGTATCCTGCTATTTTGCCGAATTCACTTATTAGGTCGAGTAGTTTTTTTGTGGAGTCTATAGGGTTTTCTATGTACACTATCATGTCATCTGCAAATAATGACAGTTTTACTTCCTCTTTTCCAATTTGGATGCCTTTTATTTCTCTTTCTTGTCTGATTGCGGTGGCTAGAACTTCCAAGACTATGTTGAATAGGAGTGGGGAGAGCGGACATCCTTGTCTTGTTCCTGATCTCAGGGGGAATGCTCTCAGTTTTTGCCCATTGAGTATGATGTTGGCTTCAGGTTTCTCATATATGGCCTTTATTATGTTGAGGTATGCTCCCTCTATTCCCATTTTGCTGAGAGTTTTTATCATAAATGGGTGTTGTACTTTATCAAATGCTTTTTCTGCATCTATTGATATTATCATGTGGTTTTTGTCTTTCATTTTGTTTATGTGGTGTATTACGTTTATTGATTTACGAATGTTAAACCATCCTTGCATCCCTGGGATGAATCCTACTTGATCGTGGTGTATGATCTTTCTAATGTGTTGCTGGATCCGGTTTGCCAATATTTTGTTGAGGATTTTAGCATCTATGTTCATCAGCGATATTGGCCTGTAGTTTTCTTTCTTTGTTGTGTCTTGACCTGGTTTTGGAATTAGGGTTATACTGGCTTCATAGAATGAGTTTGGCAGTCTTCCCTCTTCTTGTATCTTTTGGAATAGTCTGAGAAGGATAGGAGTTAGTTCTTTCCTAAATGTTTTGTAGAATTCACTTGTGAAGCCATCCGGTCCAGGGCTTTTGTGTGCTGGGAGTTTTTTGATTACTGCTTCAATTTCACTAGCTGTTATTGGTCTATTCAGACTTTCTGCTTCTTCTTGATTCAGTTTGGGAAGACTATAGGTTTCCAGGAATCTGTCCATTTCCTCTAGGTTGTCAAATTTCTTGCCATACAGTTGTTCATAATAATTTCTTATAATCCTTTGTATTTCTGTGGTATCAGTTGTGATTTCTCCTCTTTCATTTCTGATTTTATTTATTTGGGTCCTCTCTCTTTTTTTCTTGATGAGCCTGCTTAAAGGCTTGTCAATTTTGTTTATTTTTTCAAAGAACCAGCTCCTACTTTTGTTGATCTTTTGAATTGTTAGTTTAGACTCTATGTCATTTAATTCTGCTCTGATCTTGATGATTTCCTTCCTTCTACTTGATCTGGGCTTTGCTTGTTGTTCTTCCTCTAGATCTTGTAGCTGTAGGGTTAAATTTTTTATTAGATATTCCTCTAGCTTTTTTAGGTAGGCCTGTATTGCTATGAACTTTCCTCTTAGGACTGCTTTCGCTGTATCCCATAGGTTTTGGGTTGTTGTGTGTTCATTATCATTAGTTTCCAGAAACTTTTTGATTTCTTCCTTGATGTCATTGTTAACCCATTCATTATTTAATAGCATGTTATTCATTCTCCATGAGTTTGAATGTTTTTGAGTTTTTTCCTTGAGGTTGATTTCCAATTTTAAGCCATTGTGATCTGAGAAGATGCTTGATATAATTTCAATTTTCTTGAATTTGTTAAGGCTTGTTTTGTGTCCTACCATGTGGTCTATCTTTGAAAATGTTCCATGTGCACTTGAGAAGTATGTATATTTTGCTTCTTTGGGGTGAAAACTTCTATATATATCGACTAAGTCCATTTGATCTAGAGTGTTGTTCAGTGCCTCCATATCTTTGGTGTTTCTTTGCTTCGAAGATCTGTCCATTGTTGACAATGGGGTGTTAAAGTCCCCTACTATGAGTGTGTTGTTGTCTATATCTTTCTTGGAGTCTTTCAAAAGTTTCCTTACATATTTGGGTGCTCCTAAGTTTGGTGCATATATATTTATAAGGGTTATATCTTCTTGATGGATTTTTCCCTTAAGTATTATGAAATGCCCTTCTTTGTCTCTTTTTATGGACTTTGCTGTGAAATCTGTTTTGTCTGATATAAGTATTGCTACCCCAGCTTTTTTTTCATGTCCATTTGCTTGGAATACATTTTTCCATCCCTTTACTTTCAGTCTGTGTAGATCTTTTGTTCTAAGGTGGGTCTCTTGTAGACAGCATATATGTGGGTCATTCTTTCTAATCCATTCAGCTACCCTATGTCTTTTAATTGGAGCGTTTAATCCATTTACATTTAAGGTTATTACCGATAAGTACTTATTCATTGTCATTTTCCCCCTTTGTACTCGTGTTCTTCTCTGTCTCTCTCTGTTTCTTTATCTTCTTAGAGCAGACCTTTTAGCATCTCTTGCATTGCTGGTTTGGTGGAGATGTATTCTTTTAGCCTTCTTTTGTCTTGGAAGCTCCTTATTTCACCCTCCATTTTGAATGAGAGCTTTGCTGGGTATAGTATTCTAGGTTGTAGGCCTTTGTTTTTCATTGCTTGGAATACTTTTTGCCATTCCCTTCTGGCTTGTAGTGTTTCTGCTGAGAAATCTGATGATAGCCTTATTGGAGTACCCTTGTATGTTATTAGTTGTTTTTCTCTTGCTGCTTTTAGGATCCTCTCTTTGTCTTTGAATGTTGCCATTTTAATTATGATGTGTCTTGAGGTGGGCCTGTTGGGGTTCATCTTCATTGGGACCCTCTGTGCTTCCTGGACTTGCGTGACTCTTTCTCTCGTCATGTTAGGAAAGTTTTCTGTCATTAGTTTTTCAAAGAGGTTTTCTATCCCTTGCTCTTCTTCTTCTCCTTCTGGAATTCCTATGATACGGATATTATTACGTTTCATGTTGTCCTGCAGCTGTCTTAGAACCTCTTCAGTCTTGTTCAGTCTTTTTTCATTTTGTTGCATTGTCTGGGAGTTTTTGTGTAGGTTGTCCTCCAGCTCGCTGATCCGATCTTCTGCTTCCTCTAGCCTGCTTTTAATTCCTTCTACTGTGTTCTTCAATTCAGAGATCGTATTTTTCATTTCCTCCTGGCTCTTATTGATAGCTTCTATGTCCTTTTTCATGCTCACGTAATTTTCTGTGAGTTCCTTGTAGTTTTTCTGGAGTTCTTTGAAGTTTCCGCTGAGCTCATTCAGCTTCTCCATAATCCATGTTTTGAATTCCATATCTGATAGTTCGCTCCCCTCTATTTCATTTAGCACTCTTTCTGGGGATTCTACCTTTCCTTTTGATGGGAGGTTGTTTCTCTGTCTCCCCATTTTTTTGACTCCTATTGTTTGTTGGTGCTTCTTGGAATGATCTGCACTTCCTGGATCTGCCTCTGGTGGCGTCAGATCATGTACCAGTCTGGCCCTAGGCAGCCTGTTGGAGACTTCCAGGGATCTACTGCTGTTGTCTGTCTTCTTTGATTGTTAATCTATTCAATCTGTGATTAGCTGTCAGGCTTAAGGACTGTGGGTGTGGCAGCTTAATTCCTGTAGGCAGGGCTTTTGCTTCCCCTCAGGCTGACGCCACTTGGAGGGGAATGGTCTACCCGCAGTACTGGGGATGAGTCAGCACTGTGACCCAGTCAGCTGCTCCTCCAGTTCTCCCCTCAAAGCCACCGTGCCAAATTCTCCCCAAGTGTCTCCAGTCCTCTCTGCCTTCCCTCTGCTTGAGCCCAGGGTAAGTGGTGGCCAAAATATTTTCGTATGTGATCCACTTAAGAGCTCTTTTTCTCCTGCTGTTTCTCTCCGGCTAGCAAGAAAGCCTGTGGCTTTTCGCTTTTCACAGCTGATACTATTTTACTTTCCACTCTGTCGCTGTAGGCTGGGGAGCCCAGCTGGGGGTTTAGACCCTGCCCTTCTCAGGGGGAATCCCTGGCTGCTGAGCTGTTTCTCAGTCCCTTCAGCAGCCACCCGTGTGAGCCCAGCCAGCCCTTCCGCGTCTCCGCACTCCCTACCGGTCACGTTGTGATGTAGCGGCCTTTTCTGTCTCTCCGTGGTTATAAGACTTCTTTCCAGCTAGTGTTCCGTTGGTTATTCCAGATGATTTCTCCAAAATTAAGTTGTAAATCCAGACTGGTCCTGGGAGGAGGTTAGTGTAGCTTCCACTTACTCCTCCGCCATCTTTGATCTCGCGAGAGCCTCTTAAAGCAGCCTGGAGACCCCTTCTCCAAGCCACATGGAGAAGGCCCCTTCACCAAGCCGCATGGAGGGGGCGAGAGAGCGAGAAAGCAAGAGCGCGAAAGTGAGAGAGCGAGAGAGAGCTAAAATGTCCGCAGCTGCTTATATATCCCTGTGTCCTCTGACACAGTGGGTGTTGCAAACAGTTCTGACCATTCACAGACCCTTACGTAGGCTCTTGTGTGCTTTTTCCATACAGTCCTCTGGTTCAAGACTCCTCCCATCTACCTGAGGCTTTGGATGCCGTTAAAGCCATTTTGCATAAGAAAAACACTAGCCACCAGCCTCAGGCATGTGGAGGCATTCTAAAAGCTGCTTCCTTCTCCCCATCCCCCAGCCGCAAACTCTGGGGATTTTTGGACTCCCCTGTTTCTGTAACAAAACTATTAATTTATGAAAAAACTGTGAGCTTCAGGATAGAATTAAAAACGCACCTCAGGCAAATAAAAGGCATTATGCTCTGCCAGAAGATTGAACTCGGACTCATATTCTGAGTTAGATGGTACCTTAAATATCATCTGGTTCAAATATTAGTAACATCCTCCAAATGCCCCTCTTGATTCTGTTTGAATCCCTCCAGTATTGGAAAACTCCTCATCTCCCAAAGCACCTATTCCACTTTTAAGGCATTCTAACACAGCAGAGGAGGACCTGTTACCTAGAATTAAACAGCTGGCAGCAGAGCACACCCTCACATAGTAAATAAAACTTCATAGAACTTTCTGTCACTGTTGTGAGTGACTGAAAATAATCAAAATACAGTCAAGGGTCTCCACCTGAAAGATGGTTAAGATGTCATGCAGGCAAATCATTTATTGTATGTAGGGCAATATGCTAATTTGAAGAATGATTGAATATGTACTGTAAGTCAGCTTCAGGGTCCTGGAGTTTCCACGTGGGGGAAAGGAATAACTACCAATGTGGTCCCTTACATTTCTATATGGTTCTAAAGAGAAATTAGTAGCACCACCTCCCTGACAAGTGGGACTTGTGGCCCCTCCTTGAACCACTTCAACAACAGTTTAGGGGGTTTCCCTCGTCCTCTTTCTCCTGCTCCACTTCCTCCTTTTTTGTACCTCTGATGAATAATTTAAATCAATTATGATCCTTGGTTCATGACACACTCTCATCATTGAGAGCTGTGGTTTTCAGTAGTTCTCATTGGTTCAAGCATGGCTCTCTTTTACATTTTTAAAATTTATTATTCACTTATGGAATAATATAATAAACACTCATGAACCTACTATCCAAATCAAAAACTAGAATATTAACATTAACTTGGAATATGTTACTTATATGCCCCTCACTCTTCCCATTCCTTAGCCTTCACCCATCCAATATAACCACTATATTGTTTATCATTCTCTTATTTTTTACATATCTTGAGTTTATCACATATATATGTGTTCCCAGTATACATTGTTTAGCTCTCCTTTTAACTTTATAAAGAGTATCATATTATAATTAGTGTTCTAGGATTTACTTTTTACACTGAGCATTGATTCATCCATACTGTTTGTTTTCACTGCTATGTAATATTTCATTGTGTACAAATACCATACATTATTTATTCTCTCATCAATGGACCTTTGGGTTTTGCACTTACAAATAGTGCTTTTCCGTCTATTCTTGCAAATGTGCAAGAATGTACCCATGAACAGAATTGCTGGATTATATAGTATGTAAATATTCAATTTTCTAAGGTAATACCAAACTGTTATCCAAAGTGGTTATAACAAGTTACACTGCTACCAACAATTTATAAGAAATTCTGTTGAAACCGTTAACAAAACAAAAGGGGAGAAAATATTTGTAAGTAATACCTTTGATAAGAGGCTAATATCCAAAATATGTAAAAAACTCATACAACTCAACAATGGCAACAACAACAAAATCAGATTAAAAATTGGGCAGAGGACCTGAATAGATACTTTTTAAAGAAAGACATACATATGGCCAACAGATACATAAAAAAGATGTTGAACATCACTAGCTATAAAGAAAATGCAAATCAAATGCACAATGAGATACCACCTCACACCTATTAAAATGACTATTATCAATAAGATAAGAAATAACAAGTGTTGGAGAAGATGTGGAGAAAAAGGAATCTCATATACTACTGCTGGAAATGTAAATTGCTGCAGCAGATTTCTCAAAAAATTAAGAATAAGATTCAGCAACCTCTCTTCTGGGTATCTACCTGAAACACTTATTTATAAAGATATATGTATCCCTATATGCCCTGGCTGGTTTGGCTCAGTGGATTGAGCGTCGGCCTGCGAGCTAAGTGTCGCTGGTTCGATCTTCCAGTCAGGGCACATCAGAGAAGGAAAACTCTGACTCCAAAAAACCTCTGCTGCCTTGCGGCATACCTCTTCAGGGGAAAGGCTAAGGGAGTAAACCCCGACAGAAAATCCGGAGCCGGAGTCCCTAAGGCGGTTTGACGTTGTAGTCAACACCGGCAACTCCTGCGGCGCACCTGAAGCCAAGCTGTATTGACTCCGTCTTTCCCTTGGGCCCTTCAGCTGCGAAGAGAGGGGGGGTCTGCTGCATGGGCAACAGCAGACCCTCCATATCACCCTGCCCAGGCTCTGTAGCTTCAGCTTCACTGGAGAGGACACTCCAGCGTCATCGCAAGATGTCGATTCAACACGGGAGGAGACAGATACCGTGTCACTTCCGAGTCGGACTGCACAACCATTCTCGGCGGTGCAGATAGACTCTTAAGAAGCTACACCATCGTCTCTCGAGACAGACGGCTGCCGACGACGATGTATCCCTATGTTCATTGCAGCATTGTTTACAGCGACCAAGACATGGAATTAACCTAAGCATCCTTTAACAGATGATTGGATAAAGAAGATTTGGTACATATATACAATGAAATACTACTCAGTCATAAAACAATGAAGGTGTCATTTGTGACAACATGGATAGATCTGGAAGTATCATGCTAAGTAAAATAAGTCAGATGGAAAAGGACAAGAATGTTTGACTTAACTCATATGTGGGATATAAAACAAAAACCAACAAATGTACAAACTCATAGATACAGACAACAGAATGATAGTTACTTGAGGGAAGGGGGCTGCAGCGAGGATAAAGAGGGTAAATGGTGTCAAATGTATGATAATGAAAGGATAGTAGACCTCAGGTGGTGAGCACACAATAGATTATACACATACCATATTATAAAGTTGTGTGCCTGAAACTTATACAATGTTATCAACCAACAATACCCCAGTAAATTTAATTTTAAAAAAAGAAATTTTGTTGACCCCCATGTCCTCTAATACATATATCATCAGACTTCTTAACTTTTGCCATTCAAGTATGTATAAAATTACGTCTTGTTTTGGACACGACTTGCATTTCTCTAATCACTAATGAAATAAACATTTTTTGTGTGTTTTTCTGTATAGATTTTTCTTATATAAAATACCTGTTCATGACTTTTGCCCATTTTCTTTCTGTAATGTTTATTCTTTCATTAATAATATGTGGGTACTCTTTATATATTCTTGATATGAATACTTTCTTGTTTGTATATGTTAAAATCTTCCCCCAACTTGTAAGTATTTTTGTATTTTCTTAATGGTATCTTTGATAAGTAGGCATTCTTTATTTTTAATATAGTCAAATCAATCTTTTCTTTTCTATTTATGGCTTTTTATGTCCTGTTTAAAACTTCTACTCTCTCTCAAGTTGCGATGAATGATGTAATGAGTCACTCAGATCCCCATTCAAACATGAAAGACCTCTTAGCTGGAGAGAGCTTCTTCACTCAAGGTTGTACCCACTTCCTGGGGTGGCCTGGATGAATTGACTGAAGGTATCAAGGCCAAGCCCTTTCACTCCAACTCAGAATAGCTCCCAAAGGCCATCTTATGCCCATAACTCTCTGTAGGATCAGTTGAAACTTCCACTGCGATGGCATCACTTCTCATCTCCCTTTGTTCAACCTGCTTCCTTTCCTTCCACAACTTTGAAACCAAGAACACTCCCTAATCACTTCCTGCAGCTAATCTCTGTCTCCCTCTGTCTTCCTCTGCCTCGCAGGAAACTACTCTGCAGTAGTAGATCAAAAGATAAACTGATTCTGTTCTTGGGCAATTGCAGCTATTAGAATTGTCTTATTCTGAAACACAACCAACCTCTAAGTAGCCACTGGTTTTTGTTTCTGTTCTTTGAAACCAAACCGAGTGAATCTATTCCCTCTTCTTCTTATCTAGTAAATTAGCAATGGAAAACTATCTGTTGCATACTAAAGCTTTTTACTAAACAAAATGCCCAGTTTCTTACTTTGTTTCATTTAAGACAGCTTTTACAACTTTTCAGCATCCTTGTTGACCAATCCAGTTTGCCCATACTCTTTCTTTACTGTTTGAATATTAAAAGAGATATTTTCCCAATGAGTAAAGAAAATGATTGCTTTGCTTGTTGATGGAAATTATACATACAATCAGAAGTCCAGGTATAGTCAAGCCCTGGGACTTACTTCTTACATGACCTTTGTATAGAATGAATTTGGAGCATTAAGAAGTGGAGGCCTGAGAAAGCAAATTACCCCAGGAGTGCAAAGGATCCTGTTGAATCAACTCATTCACTCCACTTGCTGGTAACTTAATCTGCTGTAGCAGAGACAAGAAGTAGCCATTTCTATTGGTTCCATTTCGTTTCCAACTAAAATAATTTACTGTCCCTTCTACTTATTACCTCTAATTTCTAATACATCTTTTATAAAAATTAAGACGAGAGGAAAAGGGTGGGGGGGGGGCATATCTAGATATTCCCTGTTCAATAGTAGCCCAAGGGAATACTTATTCTTTATGGATACCTTTAAAAAAAAAAGAGCTAAAACATCATGTGAATTTCCTCAATGGGCAATGGAAAGATAACAAGTTTTAAAAGCTGGACTTAGAGAGTAGAATATTGGTATCTTTTGCAGACATACTTGTCTTTGGCCTTTCCCACAATCTTGTCTGTGTTTCTTTCCCACCTATAGGTCTTTCTCCCTCTTGAACTGATATCCACTGGCCCCTGGAGCTTCTGGAAGCTCCTCTGACTACTTCCTCCCAAGTGCTCCATGCTGCAGAATGGCTTCTTCTATTTGCTTTACTTTCTTTGTAAACTATCAAACAGTTCTCAATTAGGGATTGACAAAAAGCAAGCCAGACAAGCTAGTGCAAATGGCTCTGCAAGTGATTTTCCACCTGAACCTTCTCAGAGAATTTCTCATGTTGAAAGAAAAAAAATTTTTTTTTTGTTCCTGATTATTAAGGAAATACATGTGTCTTGGTAGAAATACTGAAAAAAAGAAAAAATCTTAACATACACAGAGAAAAAAATCATACTAAAGTTATAACAACATTTTCATATGCATCTTTTCCATCTGTTTTCTATGTAAATAATACTTTTTTTTTATTTTCCTAAGCGGGGGCAATATTGTTTTGCAACTTGCCATTTTTACTTAATATGTCAAAATATTTTCTCATACCATTAAACACTCTAGAAAATCATTTTCAATGGCTACATTGCATTCTGTAATATGGATGTTCCATAATTTATTTTACTAATTCCCCACTGCGGGGTTTTTGGTTATTTTTCAATCCTATTATTTTAAATCATTCTTTAATAACTATCCCCAAAATAATTTACACATACATTCACATTTATTTTCTTAGATTAAATTCCTAGAGTGAAATTGGGTAGTCACATTTTTAAGGCCTGGAGTAAATATTTCCAAAGAGTCCTACGCTTTACTCTGCCCTGTGACCAGCAGTGTTTGAAAAATGCATCTTTTCTCATACCCTCAATATCACTAGATGTTACTGTAAAATGTAAAATATTTTCCAATTTGATTGACGGTAAGGGGCTATTTCTCTTCATGGCATTTATATTATATCACATTTATTTTGTTTACTTACTGGTAAAGTTAATTTGTTTAATAGAAGATATACAATGGCCATTGGTACTTCACATTTTCATGTCTCTCTCTCTCTCTCTCTCTCTCTGTCTTTCAAAATTGGTCTATTTTTTCTCCTTGATTTGTATATTCTCTGTATGCAGTAAGACCCTATGTCTTTCAGTTGTATTGCAATCCATCTCACTTTTGAAGAGATTATCTGATCTTCTTCATCCAAATGTCTCTCTAATTTGTAGAATTGGAGGCAGGGTAATAAAGTGATAAGAATTTTTAATAAAAGGACTTCCAGCCAAGATGGAGGCATAGACAACATGCTGCATCTCCCTCCACAACTAAGAAGGAATAAAACTACCTCAAAACTAGAAACAACCAGAAGTTCCAGAAAACTGCATGGAAGTCCAGCAAACAAAGATATAAAGAAGAAATACTCATCCAGACAGGTAGGAGGGGTGGAGCTGGGGCAGAGAGGACGAAGTGTGGTGGCAGCAGCAGCAGGTACACAGAAAGCGTAGTCACACGTTTTAAAAAAGTCAAGAGGGACATCTGGGGAGCATTCCCAGCTCCTCACTGGACCTCACAGCTCATGGTCCCAACACCGGGGAAAATCAAGCTTCATTGCTTCTGACTGTGAAGATCAGTTGGGGTTGGGGTGGAGGCAGAAGCTACTGGTCTCAGCAGAGTCTTCTTGCTTAAAGGGCAAGGGTCCTAGAACATCGGCAGACCAACCCACTCTGGGAATAACGACCAGGGCAGCAACTAGAGGAACACCAGTCTAGTGCGGAAGTGGGAGAAGTGCCTGGAAAAGAGGCGAGTGCTGGGCAGGCAGCATTGTTCCCTCTTGAACCCCTCCCCCACATACAGTGCCACAACATGGTGAAACAGGTTGCCCTGTACTGACAAATTCCTAAGGCTCCGCTCCTTACAACATAACAGGAGCCACAGCTCTACCTGGGACACGGAGGCAAACAAACACAGGAGCCTGTCAGAATGAGGAGACAGAGAAGTATGGTCCAAAAGGGGGAACGGATCAAGGTTCCAGTGGAAGAACTAAGCGATGAGGAGATAGTCAACCTCACAGATGAGGAGATAGACAACCTAAGAGATGAAGAATTCAAAACACTGGTGATAAAGATGCTCACAGGCTTGACAGATATGCTTGAGTACAGCAAACACTAAGAGAAGTGAAGGCTATGCTAAGTGAAACGAAGCAAAGTCCACACAAAACCAATGGTGAAGGGAAGGAAACTGGGGTTCCAATCAGTGATTTGGAACATAAGGAAGAAAAAAAAAACAGTCAACCAGTGCCGAATGAGGAAGCAAGAATTGAAAAAAATGAGGAAAACTTTCCAAATTTTGTGAAGGAGATCGACATACTGTTCCGGGAAGCATGGAGGGTCCCGGGTGAGCTGGACCCAGAGGGGACCACACAAGGACGCATCATGATTGAGATGTCAAAGGTGAAAGATAAAGACAGAGTCCTGGGGGCAGCAAGAGAGAGGCAGAGAGTTGTCTACACGGGGGTGCCTATAGGACTATTAGCTGATTTCTCAGAGGACACTTTGCAGGCAGAAAGGGACTGGCAAGCAGTATGAAAAGCAACCTACAACCAAGATTAATCTATCCAGCAAAGCTATCATTTGGAATGGAAGGGCAGATGAAATGCTTCCCAGACAAGGTGAAGCTAAAGGAGTTCATCATCACTAAGCCATTATTATATGAAATGTCAAAGAGACTTACTTAAGAAAAAGAAGATCAAAACTATGAACACTAAAATGACAACAGACTCACAACTATCAACAACTGAATCTAAAAAATAAAAACAAAATCCAACTAAGCAAACCAGAATAGGAATAGAATCATAGGTATGGGGATCATTTGGAGGGTTATCAGCTGCGAGAGGGAGATATGGGGAAATGGTGCAGGGACTAAGAAGCATAATCGGTTAGATAAAAATAGACAGGAGGATGTTAAAAATAATATATGAAAGGGTGAAGCCAAAGAATATATATGCACAACCCATGGACATGAACTAAGGGGGGTGGGATTGCTGGAGGGAAGGGGGGTACTGGGCAGAGTGTAGCCAAGGGGAAAAAAATTGGAACTACTTAACAACATAATAAAATATACTTAAAAATAAAATAAAATAAAATGTCAAGGAAAGGGGTGCTTTCTGGAGTCTCCAAAGGCCCCCCTATAGGCAATAAGGCCGAGTAGAAGAGGGAAGTTCTCTCTCATGAGCATGTGGGCTTCCAACGCATGGCAGAGCCGTGTGCTCCAGGGACAGTAGGAAATGAGAGCAGGCTGTCTTCAGCCCTGACTTGACAGGCCCCCATAATGGGCCACAGTTGTCAATGTGACAAAAGCCTCAGGGTTTTCCTGTTTCCTAGAAATCAGCTTCCTATCAATTAGAATGTGTAATGTGTCACCAGGGATAAAAGAAAGAAACAGCACTTCCTCCTGAGATAAACATTTCCATTTAGAGCTCATTAATAAGATGCAGCTTGGAAAGTTGTAATCCTAATTTAAGCAACAAAGACACACTTCCAGGTCAATGCTTTAGGGAGTGGGTTCATTTTTGTTGCTTGTTAAGGACCCTATTAGGGCTTTAAGACACATTATAAAAATTTGCCTCAGCAAGACTTCAGAGCTCATTTAAACTCCCAGCATGCCATTAGGGCCTGTCTTAACTTTTCCATGTTTAATGTTTATTTCTGACGAGAGAAAAATAAATGCATCATACTTTGTGAATGAGACCTCTAGAACCCAACAAGGAACAATGACAGGAATATGGAGGGAGATCCGAGGGGCTGGATGTGAATAGTCCTAAAACCTGAAAGAGTATGAAAGACCTTATGTCATTGTTTTGAGATCTTTATATAGAAATATTTTTATATTGTTGACCTCTGCCACTCAATTTTGATACGTCCTTTGAACAAAGGTGTTCAATGACATGCACTTTAACCTTGTGTCTCCTCCCTCCCTCTACCACCCGTGTACAAACCTAGAGCTTTGAGGTCAATCAATTACACATGTGTGACAAATCTTGATGCTGCTGAAGCGATGTTATAGGAAACTAGTTGTTGTATCTGAGGTAAAGAGAAACACAGTCTGGTTAAGTCTCCATTTTCACTTCATTGGCCTTTTATAGTAGTCAGAGTAATCAAAGCTAGTAGATGTAACAAACAATCCCCAGATCTGTGTGGTTTAAAGTAACAATGGTAACAATGGTTTATATCTATCCCATGTCTCAATTCAATGCAGGCCAGGCAGGTCTCCTGGGAGTCTCTCCTCCTAGCAAGAATTCAGGTGTTCCAAACTCCTTCCATTCTGTGGTACAGCCCTTTAAAACACGGCAGATAGCTGTCAAGGAAGGTAGCTCTGGAAGAGGGAGAGAGAATATGGAGAAGGTGGAAGAAGACACAGGAGGTCATATAGGCATTGTCCAAAACTTAGTTGCAATGCCCCAACCTAACTATAAAGAAGGCTTGGAAGCACATATTTCTATGACCCCAGGAAGAAGAAAATGAAATGAGATTTGCTAACCACATAGTTTGTCTCTACCACATCTCAGTTTGTTTTATCCATATGAGTGATACGACCAGCTAAAAGGCCCTGTTAGCCTAAAATTTTCTTTCTACACCTCTGTCTTCTTACATATGGGAAATGCCCATATCACTATTTCTTTCTTTAGGACTTTAAAGAATAGAGTGAAGGAATCAAAGTGTGTATACCATGGACAGAGTCCCCTTCTGAGGAATATGTTCCAATATTTTTTCCTGTTTCAGTTGTTCTCAGCATCTTAGGGAGACAGGGTTAGCTACTTACCATCTTAACCACAGAGAATTAGACCAAGATGTTATGCTTACATGAGAGAAACTTTACACAGACTGGGCATGAGGCAACTCAGGCACCTGAGCTGGCTGGTGCAACCATTCAAATAGAGATGATTCATTCTAAATTGCTCCAGCCTGATCTCATGCAGAAGCAGATTTAACGGCGGGCACACCGAGAGCGCAACCTGGGCCCTGACTTCTGAAGGGCCCCGCAAAACCCCAACTTTACACTTTCTTCTAATGAAACCAAGTTTGGTTTCATTACTACGCTGCATGAAATATTGTTAACATGTATTTTTATTTTCCCTGTCTCTCTCTTTTTTTTAAGGGGCCCAATATTTTCTTCTGAGCCCGGGGCCTCAACTGACCTTAGTCTGCCTCTGATCTCATGCTCTCTTTTGTGAATCTTAAATTTGAAGGTAATGAAGATGAATCAGACCTTCAGCTCTCAGTTGTTAATCTCTAGATACCACCTGACTAATTTCCCTATTGCTACATAGGAAAACTAGGACACTTAGTAACTGTATGTCACTAAATAAACCCCACTTTATACTTTGTCTGGGCCTATTATTTAACTCGTAACAGATATATAGGAAAATTCCAAATGGGTCTGAAAATTTTCTGGCTCAGAGTCAAGAACAAATTAAACCATTGCTCTTAAGCAATATGGGTCAAGGACAGATGTGAGTAGTCAGGGGCCCATAGCAATTCTGAAACCTTATCATGTCCCCCTACCCTAAAGGATAGGAAATTGTCGGCAGCCGTCCGTCTCGAGAGACGATGGTGTAGCTTCTTAAGAGTCTATCTGCACCGCCGAGAATGGCTGTGCAGTCCGACTCGGGAGTGACACGGTATCTGTCTCCTCCCGTGTTGAATCGACATCTTGCGATGACGCTGGAGTGTCCTCTCCAGTGAAGCTGAAGCTACAGAGCCTGGGCAGGGTGATATGGAGGGTCTGCTGTTGCCCATGCAGCAGACACCCCCTCTCTTCGCAGCTGAAGGGTCCAAGGGAAAGACGGAGTCGATACAGCTTGGGTTCAGGTGCGCCGCAGGAGTTGCCGGTGTTGACTACAACGTCAAACCGCCTTAGGGACTCCGGCTCCGGATTTTCTGTCGGGGTTTACTCCCTTAGCCTTTCCCCTGAAGAGGTATGCCGCAAGGCAGCGGAGGTTTTTTGGAATCAGAGTTTTCCTTCTCTGAAAGGATAGGAAATAGTCCTTAATTAAGCCATGGTTCTGCTCTCTGGGAATAAGTCCCAAATCCATTATTCTCCATGACTTCTGACTTAGGTCTCTGGAATTCCTTTTTTTTTTTTTTTTTTTTCCCATTATCTTTCTTGGCTACAGAAAGAGCATCATAGAATACACCATTGTTTAACAGTGACCAACTCTCCCAGTTTCCCAGGACTACAGGTTTTCTTAGCTTGCCCAACCAAAACCATAAAAGTCCCAGGCAAACCAGGATGGTTTTGTCTACCTTCCTAGCAGCTGGACTGCCTTCTTAGCCTGCTTCCTTCCTATAGATAGTTGGAGACCCAGAGATCTTGTTACATCTTAAAAAGTCATAATCTCTTTTAAACCAGCCTTGGGTGCTTTGAGCAAGATAGCTCATGCAAAAACTTTGTTGGCTGTTTGTATTTGATTTTAGACAACTCTATGAGACAAAAGTCATACTCACAACTTGTTTTGAGACATCCAATATACTTATTAACAATTACTTTTCTATATCAGGATTCTATGTGTTCATTGTGTTGCACTGAAAAATATTCTATTAGGCCCTGCTTTAACCCTTTCAATGACCTCTTAAAAGTTTGATTTGGCCTTTTTCTGAAGACTGAATGTTCAAACTCAAAAACTTCTAAATTTTTTCTTTTACTGGTTGGAGATGAGAAACAGTTTTGTTGTTTAGCCCTAAAAGTTTCAAAAGTTGGGAGCACACTATATTTCCTCTCTGTTCTCCTTTCACGCCCACCAGTTTTTTTCTGATCTCATCTCTTACTTTCAGTATTTTATCACATACAACTTGTAACAACCAGCTCACACTTTTAACATTCTGTCTTAAAACCTCTCTACTCTTCTTCAAGCTCATTAGGTACATTTTTATGCCTTCCAGATTTTGACAGGTGACAGTTTTGCTGAATGTTTTGCCATTGCATAATATAGGTCACCATTTTTTTTGACCTCTGTTATGGTTTCCTTACTATGCATTGATTGAGCGCAAAGCCACTACCACATGTTTTAGGCAATACCCTATTTCCTGTAGCAATTTCTATGTTAGATGGGTTTTTGCTGTAGTAATTTGCATAATAAACAACTCCAAGATCTCCATGAGTAAAATAATAAACATTTAACTTTACACTCACATATCTGTAGGTAATCTGCAATTCAACTGACATTAGCTTAATTTAACTGAGCTATGCTGGACTACAGGATTATAGTTTTCCATCATTTCGTGGTCCATCTTTGATGTGAACATCTCTAACTAGTTAAGATAGTCACCAAATCCTGTCATTGTTTCTGATGACCTTCACGGTGATGGGTCACATTTGGATGTGGATGTTGATCTACATCTCTACTCGTCTGGACAGAGCCATGTGATCAAAAGATTGCAAACAATTTCATCTCTCTCACTGAAAAAGAAAAGAACAGTTACTTATTTCATACCATTATTCTTTATTTTGTTATTGCAAAATATATTATTCTTTTACAAATTTATTTTAAATATCTAAGTAATTTATGGTATACTATTATTTGAAATACATACTTTAATGCACTGAAACCTGTAATGAAGCAAATCAATGAAATTGGACCCAAAACACATTTATTGAGTGATTGTTATGTATGTAAAAGCCATGATGAGTACAAAATGTGTCACTGATTTCAACAATAAGGATACTGATATATAACTCTTATATTGATCTGAGTCTTTCAATGCAGTAATATGACCTGCATAACAAGCCTACAAGACAGGTGCTATATTTTCCCCATTTTATAGAAGAAGAAATAAATTGCACAGAAAGATGAAGTATTTTGTCAAAGTTTACATTCTTAGTAAGTGGCAAAGCAAGGATTTGAATGAGGTAGTTTGCCCTTAAAACCCATTCTCTTAACGCTGCACTAGATGCCTCACGTTGCCTGTAACCCATGAGGCAGATGTGACAATAATGAAAAAACGAAAGCACCGCAGGCTGACGTGATCAAGGAGAAAGTGATTTCGTGCAAAGTCTGGGGATGACTGTTATCAGAACTAGTTACTCAGTGACTTGACTAGGTAATGGGTCACAGCAAAGGTAAGGTTTAACAGGAGGGATGACCTGAGAAATGTTTAGAGCATAGGCTAACTAGGTGAGGGCAGGCTTATGGAAAATACTCTGGGGTTTCTAGAAGGTAGTGTAGGAAAGGGAGTGCTCTGTGAAAATAATGAGGGAAATGTAGAAAGGTGAGAGATGACTTTCAATATTTGATAAATTTCTCTTGACCTGATGATCCTGCCATAAAATCTAATGTCTTTAATCTTTTCATGTGTGTGTTTTTACTCATAACTAAAGTCTCAAGAAGATCTAACTTTTCCAACTCAAAATTAGTCTTACTAATTAAGATAAATACTCCCTGGGGATGCTTCTGACACAGGCAAATTTCATGTACATGGTTATTCTCATTTGGATTTAACTGCAGGTGAAAAACTATTACAGCAACCCACTGAGCTAATGAGAATGACTGCTTCAGTCTTAACTAATCTCCTGAAGGGATTTGAAATGGTGTTTTTCCTTTCACCACTATCAAATGAGAAGATGCATGATAAAGCACTACAGGAATAATAAATCACCATGTAAATGTTAGTTATCACTTTATAGATTTCAGACAAATGATAGCTTTAGTTATAGCCATTACTTGGCCTAAAGATGAAGTTACATTGAGGTATCTCAGAAAGTGTTGACTAGTCCAGTTCCTGAATAATACCAAGGGTTTAAGGATCAGAAAGACAGTAGGGTATGACCCAGACAAAGTCTTGGAGATCCAATGTCATGATCTCCATAAAACCATAAAATCATTCAGTTGTTCAACAAATATTTATTGAGTGCTTACCTGAACCTTGCACTGTTCTATGTGATGGGCATTCAGAGTTAAACATGGTAGACTAGACACCCATTCAACAACAAGAACTCTCAAACCAAACTGCTTGGATTCAAATTTTGGTTTTGGTACTTACAAGCTGAATGACCTTGAGAAAGTTTCTGTGCCTCCATTTCCTCATCTGAGGAAAGTATATCAGGGTCCCTGTGAGGATTCAATGAGTTAACATGGCTAAAATACTCAGACAATGCCAGGCTCACATTTATAAATATAAATATGCTTTTTTAATAAATGGGACTATACTTAATCAAGACAGACAATAAACAAATAAATAAAGTAACTGCCATGATGAGGTAAAAAATAGGGCAATATGACAGAGTGACAGGGTCTCCATCAGGTGAGGTACTCGGGTGGGTTCTCTAAAGAAGCTTCTCTAAAGAAGTAGTCTTTGAGTGGAGACCTAGGTGATGAGAACGAGCCAGAGGAAGGGCTGGGGCAATAGGGCTTCAGGACATGAAAGACTAGAACAGAAGTGAGCTTCATATACATTCTAATAACAAAGAGAAAAATAAGCCTGGCTGGGGCATACCAAGCAGGTGGAAAATGGTGGGAGATAGAAGGAAATGGGGAGAAGGTAGGAGATAGAGGGAGATGGGAAGAAGGTGGGACATAGAGGGTAATGGAAAAGGTCAGAGACAGGCAGAGGCCAGATCATGTGGGGCTTTTTGGATCAGTAGCCAAGGTGAAGACTTTTTAGAGTTTATTAAAAGGGCAATTAAAGGGTTCTGGGCAGGGAAGGGGCAGAACTTGATACGCGGTTGAGGAAAGTCACCTGGCTGCCGTGTGAAGGACAGACCATGAGAATTTACGCGCAGAAGCAGAAGCCAGGTGAGCAGCTGCTGCCATAGTTCAGGTGAGAGTTGATACTAGCTTGGACCAGGATGCATGTGGTGGAGATGGAGAGAATAGAACAAATTTGAGATATGTTTCAGAAGTGGAATGGGCAGTACCTGGGAGGTAATATACTAAAAAAAGAAAGAAAGAAAAAGAATAGGAATCTATTGAACAGCTGGGCGGACAGAAGTACCAGATGGAAAGGTGGAGGTGGGGCAGCCTGTGGGGCAGGAGGCACACTGTGCGCCCAGGTGCGCTGGGCTAGAAACCTGAAGCTGCAGCCCCAGCTGTCTCTTTCTAGCACTGTGACTTTGAGCATCAACTCACATTCTCACTTCCCTGGTCAATGAAATGAGAATGTTAGTATTTTCCCTGATAATCTCTAACACAGTTTGTAAGGATCAGATTAAATAATAAAAAGGCTTTGAAGCACATAAGCCACCATATAAATGTAGGGTGGCAATATTATAATTGTCAGCATGTCTGGGGCCAAACATCTTAGTCACCAAATACAAGTGTTTGATATAATTCTACTAATAGTAAAAATATTTTTTAAATTTGTTTTACAATATATTGTTTTTTAAACAATACCTTTAAAAGCTCTGGCAAATCAGGATGCTTCCCTTTAGCACATTAAAAGAATAAAGCTGAAAGCCCCGCCATGATCCCTGTCCATTGTCACATCTGTCTTCTCATGACAACCCAGTCTACGGACACATTGGATTGTGAACCCAATGTCTGTGCTCTGCGTCTAGCACACTCCGACACTGTGTAAAGAAATTTTGTATTGGGTTATTAAGTGGGAGAAAATTCACATCAAAATGTCACTTCCAGAGTTAGTGAGCCTAGCCAGAAAGAACTCTGAAGAGAAAAATCAATTCTTTCCAGCTTTCAGGGAATAATAGTCCATCATTGACAATAGGCTAAAGACTTCCTTACATTTTAGGGGATTTACAAAGAAATCAGACCCCTGAGTTTTGTTATGTGCAACAATGTTATCTTTGTCCACATTTATATATTTATTGTAACATAATCTATTGTATTAAAAGAATATAAATGATCTAAAAGTACAAGAAGAGAAGCCTAGTTAATTAAATTATGGTATCTATGTACAATGAACTCTATGTGTTTTAAAAATGACTATATGTATTTCATATATTTATATAGTAATGTTTTTAACATACTATTAAGTGAAAATGTCTGGGAATAATAGGTCTTGTATAATAAGACATACATCCTCATGGTTTTAGAATAATATTTATGTGCATATTATCTATGCAACTTTTCAAGTTTTAAAGTAATTGTCAATGTACAGAAAAATTAGCAGTATAATACGAAGAAATGTTCCCTGAGGTATTTCAGAGTAAATTGCTGATATGAGGCTTCAAGTGACTCACTCTGAGAGCTTGTTCAAGCCCCAGAATTTGAGAAAAGGGAAGTGGCTGCGGTGGAAATGACCTGCTTTTCCAAGTTGGAAAGCCCAGGATGCCTAAGATCTCATGGGACAGAGATGACTGCAGAAATCAGCCAGACTGGGTTATCTTGAGAGGAAGTCCTCCCAGGATAGTGTGTGGAGAGGCGGCCAGGTGACCACGGGAGAGGGTGGACCCGCAGAAAACAGGGAACGAGGGCAACTTATCAGCTGCCAGGTGGAGGCACTTCCCATGTCAAGGAGTCTCACTGTAGGCCAGAGGTTTCTGACCATGGGAGCACTTCCAATAGAACCACTAAGGAACCCACGGGGGAGGAAAATCAGAATTTGGATTCTATGCCACCTAGAGACCATTATTCTACAACTACGCTAGGCAAATAGGAGCCCTCCTGCCGCTTACCCTTCTCTCCACCCCAACTTGCAGCCAGGGAAGGAGCCTGATGCTTCCTGGTGGGTGAGGAATGAGGAGCAGGGGGAGGAAATGGGGCAGCTGGCCATGTCCCCACCCTGCCCCCAAATCCCACCTCAGGCCTCTAATCCAGAGCCAGGACCTAGGTGCAACAGGAGATTGAACATGAGAATTTGAACAGAACTGGACTTCTTACCTGAATGTGACCAGTGGGCTTTTTCATTGTTATGAAAATAAATGAAAAGCTAGAAAGACCCTCCCAAGATTGTATTTAGGAGCAATGAAGAAAAAGTCCAAGGAACCAGTTTGAAGAGATAGAGGTGAAAAATAATAAAGCTATATTCTACTTGTGTTCTATTGAGCTTGTTTAATAAATTGAATACTGTACATATAACATGAGATAGTATTTAGTTTGAGTATGAACTCTATCTCCAAATTCAAGAAAGAATTCTGCTCATTTTTTAAGTATATTTTATTGATTATGTTGTTACAGTAGTACCAATTATTTTTTCCTTTTGCTACCCTCTTCCCAGTATCCCCCTTCCCTCCAGCAATCCCACCCCTTTTATCATGTCCATGAGTCATGCATATAAGTTCTTTGGCTTCACCCTTTCCTGTATTATTCTTAACTTACCCCTGTCTATTTTGTAACAACTGATTATGCTTCTTAATCCCTGCACCATTTCCCCATTTCTCCCCCTTCCTCTCCCTGCTGATAACCCTCCGAATGATCCCCATATCTAGATTCTCTTCCTATTCTGGTTTGTGCTTAGCTAGATTTTGTTTTTATTTTTCAGATTCAGTTGTTAATAGTTGTGAGTTTGTTGTCATAGTGTTCATAGTATTGATCTTCTTTTTCTTAAATACGTCCCTTTAACATTTCATATAATAATGGCTTGGTGATGATGAACTCCTTTAGCTTTACCTTGTCTGGGAAGCACTTCATCTGCCCTTCCATTCTAAATGATAGCTTTGCTGGATAGAGTAATCTGGGTTGTAGGTCCTTGCTTTTCATCACCTTAAACACATCTTGCCAGCCCCTTCTTGTCTGCAAAGTTGCTTTTGAGAAATCAACAGATAGTCTCTTAGGCACCCCTTTGTAGGTAACTGTCTGCTTTTCTCTTGCTGCTTTTAAGATTCTCTCTGTATCTTGAACCTTTGGCATTTTACTTGTGACGTGTCTTGGTGTCATTCTCTTTGGGTCTAGCTTATTTGGGACTCTCTGTGCTTCCTGGACTTCTATGTCTATTTCTTTCACCAAATTTGGAAATTTTTTCTTCATTATATTTCCACATCGCCTTTCAATTTCTTGCTCTTCCTCTCCTCTTTCTAGCACCCCTGTGATTCAGATGCTGGCACATTTAAATTTGTCCCAGAGGTTCCTAAGCCTCTCCTCATTTTTTTCAGTTCTTGTTTCCTCATTCTGTACTGGTCGACTGTTTCTTTCTTCCTTTTGATCTGTACCCTGGTTTCCTTCTCTTCACCATTGGTTTTGTGTGGATTTTGCTTCGCTTCACTTAGCATAGCCTTCACTTCTTCTCTTATGCATTTGCCATATTCAAGCATATCTGCCAAGCCTGTGAGCATCTTTATCACCAGTGTTTTGAATTCTTCATCTTTTAGGTTGGCTATCTCCTCATAGCTTAATTCTCCCACTAGACCCTTGATCTATTCCCTTTTGGGCCATACTTTTCTGTCTCCTCATCTTGACAGGCTCCTGTGTTTGTTTGCCCCTGTGTCTTAGGTAGAGCTGTCACTCCTGTTACACTTAAGGGGCGAAGCCTTAGGTGTTCATCAGTGCAAGGCGACCCATTTCACCACGTTGTGGCACTATATATGGGGGAGGGGTCTGAGAGGGATAATGCCACTTGCTCAGCACTTGCTCCTTTTCCAGGCATTTCTCCCACTGCTGTATGAGACTGGTGCCCCTCTAGCTGTTGCCCTGGCTGTCATTCCCAGGGTCGGTGGGTCTGTGGATGTTCTAGGACAATGGGGGCCTTTTTAACAAGCAGACTTCTGAGAGACTGGCAGTTTCTTCCTCCACCCCAACCCCTACTGGTCTGCACAGTCAGAAGCAATGAGGCTTGATTTTCCCCAGTGCTGGGACCATGAGCTAGTTCATCTAGCCAGGAGCGGGAGCACTCCCCACATGTCCCTCCCAACTTTTTAAAATGTGTGACTGTGCTTTCTGCTGGCCTGTCTCTGCCGCCGCCGCTGCTGCCACCACCACACCACATCCTCTCCACCCTGGCTCCACCACTCCTACCTGTCTGGATGAGTATTTCTTTTTTATATCTTTGTTTGTTGGAATTCCATGCAGCTTGATTTTCTGGAACTTCTGGTTGTCTCTAGTTTTGAGGTAGTTGTATTCCTTCTTACTTGTGGAGGGAGACACAACGTGCCATCTAGGCCCCTATCTTGGCTGGAAGTCTGAATTCTGCTCATTTTTTTTTTCTTTTTAATTTTTTTAAACTTATTTCTTAACAAGGTTACTTTATTTTATTTATCTGTTTGGTTTTTTTTTAGAGAGAGGGGAAAGGAGAAAGAGAGGGAGAGAAACATCAATGTGTGGTTGCCTCTCACGCACCCCCAACTGGGGACCTGGCATGCAACCTACTCATGCGCCCTGACTGGGAATCAAACCAGCAACACTTGGTTCACAGGCCAACACTCAATCCACTGAGCCACAGCAGCCAGGACTATGAATTCTGCTCATTTTTGATGGACTGTTACCTTTTTCCCCAGCTTTATTGAGATGATTGACATATAACATTATATAAGTTTAAGGTGTACAGTGTGATTATTTGATACTTATTACTTTTATTATGCCTGTTGCAATTTGTTGATAGCTTACTAGTTTTCAAAAAATTAGCTTTGCTAACTTTTACGACATTTCCCATTGAATAATTATGTTTATGTGTTTTAAGTATCCTTTAGCAAAATGACTTTGATAATATTTCTTTCATAAAATACCTCAGGAAGGACATTTTAAGTGTTACTCATATAGTAATTATCTAATACACTTCCAACGAAAGAGTAGCTTATATATAAGTCCTTGTTATCTCAGGAGAGACTAAATTAAGCTTGAAAAAAGGACATTACATTCTATTTCTATAGCATTCTATTTTATACTTGCATGACACCTATCAGCATTAAACTGGTAACAATATATTGCCCAGGGCACTCATTTAAATGTGACCTGAATTATTAACATCTCAAGTTACAAATATCATTTTTTTAACTTGTAATTTTTCAAGATACTGATTCTTTCTAGAATCACACAAATTCCATTTTCCTGGCTGTGTTTTATTGCTTTATTTTATCCTTCTGGTTGTCCTAGAAACAGTACAGGAATTATTCATTTTCAGAAAGCACTATTTTATTGCTTGCATGGCAAGTTCCTCCCATTATATTGGAAAATAAATGAATGGGATGCTCTTTGAAAAATAAAATACTTTGAAACACTTGGGGAAAAAATCACAGGGAAATTATAAAATCCCAAGTTCAAAAAGAAAAGCAGAGGTTGGTAAGAGTTTGTTAAATTCTATGCTAACGTGAGTTTTTGACATTCTCCTCTGTCAGACAATGTGATTTTTCAGAGCTGGTTTTATTACTGAACAAAAGTGGGTTCATTCACATGGTGCCTTGGTGTAAGACTCAAATATTAGCGTTGAGAAAAACAGGTCTTTATTTATAATATTACAACCTGGTGTAGGGGGTGGGGGCTGGGAGCACTTCAGCTCAGAGCCCTGTTCTTCCATGAGACTTAGCACTTCCCCTGCTCCCCAAAAGGCTAGAAGCCAAAAACATGCCCAGAAGTTCCTGATTCCTAATCTGTCAGCTCTCTTCTTCAGGATCTGGGGTATGATGTCATTAGCCTTTGTATAACAGTCCAGCAAAGCATGTGCTATGTTGCACTGTATTAGGGTAAAGTCCAAGAAGGCACAAGTCCTAAGAGAGTCCTCTCCACATGTTCCGAGTTCCAAGAGTCCAGAGAGAGTCCGGGTCTGCAAGGCAGGATCCTGGTGGCTTCAGAGTCAGCTGGAGCAGGCATGATCAAAGCAGCAGCAGTATGCCTGCTTTCTTCTATGTTATGGCTCTCTTTCTACACACCAGACCTTATGGTGGGTTGGTATGGTCTCTCTGCAGTCTTTCAGACCATGTGGCCCAGCGTGCCAAATGGCTGCCACCTTTTGTTCTGCCTGGCTCCTTTCCTTCTTTCAGACCTCATGGCTTCTCTACTTGCTTTCAACCTGTGTGGTTCTCTGCCCCAAAATGGCTGCCATCTTTCATTTAAAGTCTAACCATGGCTGGTGACACAGTGAGTATGGTGACCAGTCGTGGGCCTGTGTCCTAGGAAATATTTAAATGGAAGTTAGGAAAAAGATAGTACAGCCCTGGCTGGTGTGGCTCGGTGGATTGAGCTGGCTTGCAAACCAAAGTGTTGTCAGATCGATTCCCAGTCAGGGCACGTGCCTGGGTTGCGGGCCAGGTTCCCAGTTGGGGGTGTGTGAGAGGCAACCACACATTGATGTTTCTCTCCCTCGCACCCGTCTCTTTAAAATTAAATAAATTAAAAAATTTTTAAAAGATAGTACGGTATTTGGTATTCATCATTTCAAAAAGGGCTTTCTCTGATTTTAATTGTTGTATTCAAAAGTACTGAAAGGTAGCAGAATATGCCACCCTCAAATATTTGTATGTTTCTTTGGCATAAGGATTATTTTGAGAAACAGTAGACATAGGAGAAACTCTGAAAACAGGGTAGAAGTAACCCCTTTTGTAAGGGAAACTTATGTTTTAAAGGAAATCTTCATTCGAAAGGGTGTCTTTCTCCCTCTCTGTATCTGAAAGAGAAGGATAACTAAATCTCAAGCAAATTTTATCAATGAACAAGGCATAACAAATAATCTGCATAATAAATTTTCCTTGTTTTCCATACTTTTCCTGATAACCTCCTCATATCTTGCTTCTAACACCTTTCTTTCTCTATCTCTAGCTGAAAATGGTATTTAAGCTAGTGGCCCAGGTCACCTTGGGAGTTTACTGATTTTTCCCTGGGTATACCTATGTTTTTTGTTTTTTGTTTTTTTTGTTTTTTATTTTTACTTTTTTAGGTGTTTTTATTCAGAGTTAATCACCCATGATTTGTCCTGTATCTAAAACTTAGGTCAAATTTGAATCACTTCACTTAAAGAAAATCGCCCTTCAGAACAAGGTTGCTGGTTTGAGAGATGCAGGTGAGGCCCCATCTTGATGCCAATAGCAGCAGCCTGAAGATGGAGGTGTTGGAGCACCTGCTGGGGTTGACACATGTCAAACCCTAAAGCTTTGCAACCATTGGCGGGTTCCTGGCATCAGTTTCCAGCCACTGAATGAGGATCTGGTTCAACTCGGTGGGCTTCTCTATCTGTGTGAAGTGTCCACAATTCTCAATGTGTCCTCTTTTCAGATGAGGGATCCAGTCCTCCATGTGCTTAGACATCTCAGGAGTAAGCACCGAGTCCTTGTCTGCAGTCACCATCAGGGCCGGAATCAGGATCTTCCTTCCTGAGCCTTTGCAGCCCCACTTCCAGTTCCTGTCGATGTTTCGATACCAGTTTAGGGGGCCCCTGAAACCAGACTTCTTGAACTGCTGCACATAGAACTGGATGTCCTCCTCAGGCATGAGCTTACTGAGGCTGGGCTCCTTGGGGACTTTCACTAAGACTCCTCCTGGTTCGATCTTCCAGTCAGGGCACATCAGAGAAGGAAAACTCTGATTCCAAAAAACCTCCGCTGCCTTGCGGCATAACTCTTCAGGGGAAAGGCTAAGGGAGTAAACCCTGACAGAAAATCCGGAGCCGGAGTCCCTAAGGCGGTTTGACGTTGTAGTCAACACCGGCAACTCCTGCGGCGCACCTGAAGCCAAGCTGTATTGACTCTGTCTTTCCCCTTGGATCCTTCAGCTGCGAAGAGAGGGGGGGTCTGCTGCATGGGCAACAGCTGGCCCTCCATATCACCCTGCCCAGGCTTTGTAGCTTCACTGGAGAGGACACTCCAGCGTCATCACAAGATGTCGACTCAACACGGGAGGAGACAGATACCGGTTATAAGCTCATCCGATTGGCGAAGGAAACAAGCGCCAGGGGTCTCCTCTGACAGTGGGAGAGGTCATCGCACCTCACTGGACAGCTACCGCCCACCTCAAGCTGGGCAGCCCCCAGCCAATTAGGTGCCGTCTCGCCATGGCTCACCTGCCCCACTGGGTGCGTGGGGATCAGAGAGGCGTCTCTCGAAAAGTGGGCCACAAAACACTCGCACCAGGCAATTCCAAGCAAAAAACAAGAAAGCAGCCTCCAGCTCTTCGCCTCGCTAGCTGGAACATCAGGACCATGTGTCCCGGACTTACTGCAGACCTTCCGTGGATCAATGATGCCAGGAAAACTGCCGTCATCGACAGGGAACTGGCACGACTAAACATCGACATTGCGGCTCTACAGGAGACCCAGTTGGCCGACAACGGAACTATCAGAGAAACCAACTACACCTTCTACTGGCAAGGGAAGTCTCTGGACCAACCAAGACAGCACGGTGTTGGGTTCGCTGTGAAGAACACGCTTGTTAACTCCATAGAGCCACCCACAGGAGGCACAGAGAGATTACTTGCCCTCCGATTGTCAACAACTTTCGGCCCAGTCAGCATTCTTAGCGCGTACGCCCCAACCCTCTGCACCACCACCGAAGAGAAAGAACAGTTCTACCATGCACTGGACAAAGCGTTATCCAAGATCCCCAGAAGTAATGCTCTTTATCTCCTTGGAGACTTCAACGCAAGAGTAGGAGCCGACCACATGGCCTGGCCCACCTGCCTCGGAAACTTTGGGAGAGGAAAGATCAATGAGAATGGTCAGCGACTGCTTGAGCTTTCGTGTCACCACGGCCTGTGCGTGACAAACACATTCTTCAAGTGCAAAGAGATCCACCAGGTGTCATGGAGGCACCCCCGCTCCCACCACTGGCACCAGCTTGACCTCTTCATCACCAGAAGAACGGATATTGGCAGCACCCTCCTCACCCGCAGCTACCACAGTGCAGACTGCGACACGGACCATGCCCTCATGGTAAGCAAGGTGCGCATAACGTCGAAGAGGTTGTACCACTCCAAGATGAAGGGTCGCCCACGCATCAACACCAGTTGTGCCAGCAACCCAGTTAAGACCCAGCAATTCATCAACAGGATGGAAGATGCACTCGGCGAGGGAGTGGCGGCAGATGACATTTTCAAATCCAATTGGTCACGTCTCCGCGACGCCATATACAACTCCGCCATTATTGCTTACGGGAAGAAAGAGCGGAAGAACGCTGACTGGTACGAGGCTCACTGGGAAGAAATGGAACCCGTGATCGAGGCTAAGAGGAAGGCCCTACTGGCTTACAAGTTCACGCCCACTCCCAGTACACTTCAAGCTCTACGGGCTGCCAGGAACAAAGTCCAGAAGACCGCCCGCCACTGTGCCAACACCTATTGGCTAAACCTGTGCAGAAGCATCCAGGAAGCCACCGATATAGGCAACGCATGAGGAATGTATGAGGGTATCAAGAAGGCAACAGGCCCAATCCCCTCCAAGATCGCCCCCCTTAAGTCCAAGACAGGTGAGGTCATCACTGACCAGGAACAGCAAATGCGGCGGTGGACCGAGCACTACCTCGAGCTGTACGCAACGAGGAACACCGTAACAGACACTGCTCTTAACGCCATCCCAGACCTACCAGTCATGGAGGAGCTAGACACCCCACCTACTGCGGCAGAGCTCGGCAAAGCCATCGACCGCCTCGCTTGCGGGAAAGCACCAGGAAGCGACGGAATCCCTCCAGAAATCCTCAAGAGCGGGAAACCAGTCCTGCTACAGCCGCTCCACCATCTACTCTGTCTCTGCTGGAAGGAGGGTTACATCCCCCAGGATATGAGAGACGCCAACATTATCACCATGTACAAGAACAAAGGAGACCGCAGCGACTGCAACAACTACCGGGGCATCTCTCTCCTCAGCGTCGTCGGCAAAGTATTCGCCCGGGTCGCTCTTGCCCGCCTGCAGACCCTTGCTTCCCGCGTCTACCCAGAGTCCCAGTGTGGCTTCAGAGCTGGCCGATCAACAGTGGACATGATCTTCTCCCTACGCCAGCTGCAGGAGAAGTGTCACGAGCAGCATAAACCACTCTACCTCGCCTTTATCGACCTCACGAAGGCGTTTGATCTGGTCAGTCGAAGCGGACTCTTCAGCTTGCTACGGAAGATTGGCTGTCCACCACATCTGCTTGCTGTGGTCATGTCCTTTCACGACAACATGCACAGCACGGTGTCTTACAACGGCACAACCTCTGAGGCCTTCCCAGTCAGCAGCGGAGTAAAGCAGGGCTGCGTCCTCGCACCTATGCTGTTCGGAATCTTCTTCTCCATGCTCCTCCAATACGCCTTTAAGGACTGCAGCGAGAGTGTCTTCATTCACACCAGATCCGATGGCAAGCTCTACAACCTGGCCCGTCTACGAGCCAAGACCAAGGTCAAAGAGGTGCTCATCCGTGAGATGCTCTTCGCCGACGATGCAGCCTTGACATCACACTCCGAAGAGGGACTCCAGCAGCTAGTCACTTGCCTTTCCCACGCATGCAAGGAGTTTGGACTAGCCATCAGCCTGACGAAGACGAATGTTATGGCTCAAGGCACGGGGACTCCCCCATGCATCACCATCGACGGATACACCCTGGAGGTTGTCAACGATTTCACTTACCTCGGGTCCACCATCTCGAGCTCTCTGTCAGTCGACTTGGAGGTCAATCGGAGAATCGCCAGGGCAGCCACAGTTATGGCCAGACTGAACCGGCGAGCGTGGAACAATTCCAGCCTCACTGAGAAAACCAGACTGCGCATCTACCAAGCCTGCGTATTCAGCACTCTCCTCTATGGCAGCGAGACGTGGACCACCTACACAAGGCACGAAAGGAAACTCAACAGCTTCCACATGAGGTGCCTGCGATGTGTCCTGCATGTCGCCTGGCAGGATAAGGTCCCCAACACCGAGGTGCTGAAGCAAGCCGACATGAGCAGTTTGCATGCAGTTCTTAGTGAGAGACACCTCAGGTGGCTCGGCCATGTCAAAAGAATGGATGCAGGCCGTATTCCCAAAGACCTCCTCTACGGCGAGCTAGCAGAAGGCCAGAGGATGACAGGGCGCCCAAAACTGCGGTTCAAAGACATCTGCAAAAAGGACATGACACAATGCTCCATCAATCTCAACACATGGGAAGTTCAAGCAGACGACCGCCTAGCCTGGAGGCTCGCGGTCAGGCAAGGTACATCACGCGCAGAGGCTGCGCGCAACGAGGAGGCGGTCCAGAAAAGATCGAGGTGGAAGCGTCAACAGCAGCAACAACAGCCATCTGCCTTCACCTGTAACAAGTGCGGCAGGGATTGTCACTCCCGAGTCGGACTGCACAGCCATTCTCGGCGGTGCAGATAGACTCTCAAGAAGCTACGCCATTGTCTCTCGAGACGGACGGCTGCCGCCGCCGCCGACGACCCCATGAGCTTTTCGTCTCCATTCTATGGTCAAAGCTCCTCCCATTTCCCCTGTGCCAGGCATCAGGCCACATCCATTTGCATAACTAAGAAACTAGCTACCAGACATAGATATGCAAATGCATCTCTTAGGAAAATGTGCTCCAATGAGTCCAATTCCCCAACTTCTGAGGCTTCTGGCCACTCTCTTAGTTTTTTGTACTCAATACTTAGATAGTTCTAGTAGTCACAAAAGTTTATCCTTTGGCATGTGTGTTCACAGTTCATCTAGGAGGTCAACAGTGTGCCCAGAGAGAGGTAGTGGCTGGACAGGTATAGGAAACTGCTGGAGATGAAGCACTGTCTCTCCTGAGGTACTCAGATACAAGCAGAACAAGACATCCTTAAGTGAACAGACCAGGAGCAAAAGGCCATTCTGAGCTTCTCTTCTGTTCTACATACAACTCTCCCCACAAAATAAGAATCCCAATCCTTCCTTCATGCATCCCATCCAAGGAAGAGAGAGAGGTTAAATCATCAATTTGATAACTATCTCTTGATGCCATCAAAACTGAAATGTCTACCAACTCATGTGTTTAATCTCTCTCAGAGTTCTGAGCTATGGTTGGTCTCTCCTGGTGATCTTGTGTGTCTCCCTTTGTTAGATAACTGTGTGACCCTTATATGTTCCTTGTTATCTTGGCTTCCAGGAAATTTAGAGTTAGATTCATTAAACAATAATTTCCCTTGGTGAAAAAAAAACAAAAACTAAAATGTCTCCATGGCTGAGGCCAATTAGCAGGTCTTAGTTTTACTCAATTCTTTCCTCAGGTTTTAATGCAATGATATATAATGTTATGTATTGGTTTGCTTGTTTATTTATTCATTCATTAATGTATTTACTTAACTTTATATAGTTCTTACATTTCAGAAAGTCATGATTTAGTCTTTAATGTACCCAAATCTTACTTTGGGCTTTAAAAAAGGTAAAAAACAATGCCAATCTGCCTCTTCAGCATCACCAAAACAAGTCAAGTCTGCAAGGCAGGAAGGTTGAGGAGAGGTACCTTTTGAACACTTGAAAGTATCAGTGTGTCATTTGCAGACCCTGTGATGTGGTGACTATAACCAGCCCTGTGGTTTTAAGAAAGTCACTTAATTCTGTGGCCTAAGTTACCCTTAAAAATGGTCCATAATGCTAAGTAAAGGGAATTCAGACTTCAATAAATACAAGACCATAAAATAGTTTTTAAAAATTCATAGAACTTACTAATGTCCCACAATCATCATTTATCCATTACAAGAACATATTTTTATAATGCCTAAGATGGTAACAATGCAAGTAGTTTTTATTTTCACATGATGAAAACGGTCATTCAGTTGTTGTGCTTTTGAATGCAAAGACACTGTCCTCTCCTGCAGCCCCCAAAGAGGTCCTATAGTACTTTAAGCCAGGAAGCTTTTTTTTTTTTTTTTTTTTTTTTTGCTTAGAGTACTCTGCATTAGGGGGAAAATTCAGTGGCAACATCAGCAAGAGTTTTGGGGGCTCTCTACAAGGAAATTTTCAAATTTTCCTGGATTTTAGATTTCTGAGGTTGAAGAGTGTAAGATGCCTCTGGTAACAAGGTAATAAGTGATGTATTTAGGCAGAAATCTCTAGGATAGAAAATGACAGGAAACTTCTGACTTGATTTTGCAGTAAAATTACCAAGCAGATTGAAGAGTAAAAGGCATACATTCCCTGAAAATATGATTGCATCAAAGCTAGTCAAGTAGTGTTGTGGCTAAATAGGGGCTGCAGTGTTCTAAGACACCTAGGCAAAAAAGCCAGACAGACCAGTGAAGGCAACAGGAGGAGAAACATTAAGGTAAAGAAGAATGGATTAAACACACACACACACACACACACACACACACACACACACGTATGAGGTTTCTTCCTAAGGTTCCAGCTATGATACTTTGGGCCCACCAAAGAGATCCTTATATAGTGGTTATTTTGCATGTCAACTTGAGTGGTCCACAGGGTCAGACATGATTCTGGGTGTGTCTGTGAGGGTGTTTCTGAGATTAACATTTGAATTGGTAGATTGAGCAAAGCAGATTGCCCTCCTTAATGTGGGTGTGCTTCATCCAATCAGTTGAAGGCCTGAATAGAAAAGATAAAGGCTATATAAGAGGGATTTCATCCTGTATGACTGCCCTTGAGCTGGAATATCACTTTTTTCTGCCTTCGGACTTGATCTGAAACATCAACTTTCAGGCTGGAATTTATACCATTGGCTCTCCTGGATCTCCTCCAGCTTGCTAACTGAAAGTCTTGGGACTTGCCACCTCCCTAATCACATGAGATAATTCCTTATTTATGTGTACTATAAATACATGCTATATATATAGCATGTACTTATTTTATATGTATATTATATGTGTATACAGTATGTGTTATATATTATGTGTATATAATGCATGCTATGTATAATATATGTATATGTATAGTATCTATATAATACATTTATATATATATTCTGTTTCTCTGAAGAATGCTGACTAATACATTCATGTTCAAGTATCTTCAGATACAAAAACACTACCCATTTCTTTTTTTAAATAATTTTTTATTTTTTATTTACAATTGACATCCAAAATTGTATTAGTTTCAGATGTATAATCATGTGATTAGACATTTATAAAAATTATGACGTGATCATTCCACAAAACCTAGTACCCATCTGACACCATATATAGTCATTACAATATTACTGACTATACTCCCTCTGCTGTACTTTATGTCCTCATGACAATTCTATGACATCCAATTTGTACTTCTTAATCCCTTCACCTTTTTCACGCATCCACCCAACCCTCATCCCATCTGGAAACTGTCAAAATATTCTGTGTTCTCAAATGATAGGGAGTTGGTCAAGTGATGTCTCAATCAACCTTAGGAAATTTTTGCTTATGGTTTCCAGAGACATGAACAGGAAATGACCCAGGTAGGGTTGATTTAACAAAATAAGCTGAATTGAATTTTGTCTTTATGATTGGTCTGGTTTTGTCTCCTTAGGGAATTTTCAAAGCTGGTCCCCATTTTTTTTTTTTTTTAAATTTTAACAGACTCTAACTGAACTCTCCTCTCTTTACATTTCCTGACTATAAATACAGCCCACCCCAAACCTTCAATGGACTCACCTGTAGCATGTTACAGTTTGTATTTCCTGAATTGCAATTCCGCTGCTATTCCTGAACAGATTCATCTTTTTGACAATTTTGAGCTTGCCTCAGTTTACCTCTTTATTTGAGTTAATGGGAAAACAGCATGCAGTGAAAATAGTTCACATGAGTGCTATGTTGTATCTGTGTGTTGGGGTGAGGGCAGGAAAGGGTTAGGAGACAGACATGCTTGTTAAGAACCAGCTATGGAGGAAATCATTACAGAAAAAGCTTATTTTGTGGAGAGAGAAAAACAAAACAAAACCCACTATGAAAGAGGTCATTATAATGAGAAGAAGGTGAATGATATCATGTTACCTCATCATACAATGCCAGAGCTAGAAAAATGCTGATGAAAAGGCAGAAAGAAAATGCCGCATAGGTAAATTCCAGTTGAAAGAAGGAATCCATGCTGTTGAATAACAGCGTAAAATCAGAGCTGAGGTCTTATGGAACTTGGGATTCTAAGAAGTGCAGAAAACACTGGGTTTTGTCTATTGTTTTTCTGCCCAGGATCTGAACTTTCTTGCCATGTGCGAAAACCCCTCTGAATGTATTGTCTGCCCCACCCATGACAATGAACTTGCGGACACATGGCATAGGGGCAGCTCATCAGATTCTCCAGCCTCAGATTCTGAGTCTCAGTGAAGCACATTAAGTAGTTTTCAGTGATACTGTTCAGTGGTAACAATAGATACTGCACTACTGACTGTGTCCTAACCAGACTATTTCTGTGGTGTGACCTCGAAGTGGCTCAGCTTCCCTAACCACACTCTGACCTTGTTCTGGGCCTTTCTAAGCTTGTGCTTCAGATTTCCCATCAACCTGAGCATATCTCAATATTCTTGCTAAGGGTGTGTGGAGATGAGTAATTTTTCAGACAGAAGAAGAGAAGGTGAAGATAAGCAAAGTAGTTAATGAACAGAAAGTCTTTCTCAGCCTTCAAAATAGACATGATTGATGAATGATTGTGGGGGAAAAAAGATGTGAATAAGATGGTGAAAAGTAGAATCAATACAAAGCAATTTAAGAGACAAAATCAGTCTAGAGAACCAATGAGAGGTCAACAAAAAATATTGACAGAAAAATGTCAGGAAAAAATAAATTACACTAACAACATGAAGGCAATGTGCATGAAGGAAGCTAGGAAAGGGAGAATGGCAGAAGAAAACTTTCCTAGAAAACATGAAAATATATCAACTGATGTAGGAAAGGTCATAAAGCTTAATCTTGGATAAATCTAGACCGGATCCCCCTCTAAAAATTGAAGTACTTCACTCACATGTGTTCATAGAAAAGAATAAGAAAATATTAAAGAACCATCCAGTTAAATTTTATATGTTTGTATTAAAAAAATATTTCCACATAAATGTAATATCAGAATACAGAAAAAGGAGGGGAAAATCATTTATTATTCTATTATTCCTAATATAACCCTATTAGCATGCAGCATTTTTTTCAAGGCATGTGATTTTTTTAACTTTGTAGTAATTTCATATCCTGATTTTCTATTTTCTATTATTATGCAACTGGGTTTAGGTTTCTTATTAGCTCGCAGTCTTTTTTTTTATTATTATTAAGTATATTTCATTGATTATGTTGTTACAGTAGTTCCAATTTTTTCCCCTTTGCTCCCCTCTTCCCAGTAACCCCCTTTCCTCCAGCTATCCCACCCCTCTTAGTTTATGTCCATGGATCATGCATATAAGTTCTTTGGCTTCACCCTTTCCTATATTATTCTTAACTTCCCCTGTCTATTTTGTACCAACTGATTATGCTTCTTAATCCCTGCACCATATCCCCATTTCTCCCCCTCCACCCTTCCAGCTGATAACCCTGCAAATGATCCCCGTACCTATGATTCTGTTCCTGTTCTGGTTTGCTTAGTTGGATTTTGTTTTTATTTTTTAGATTCTGTTGTTAATAGTTGTGAGTTTGTTGTCATTTTAGTGTTCATAGTATTGATCTTTTTCTTAAGTAAGTCCTTTTGACATTTCATATAATAATGGCTTGGTAATAATGAACTCTTTTAGTTTTACCTTGTCTGGGAAGCACTTTATCTGCCCTTTCATTCTAAATGATAGCTTTGCTGGATAGAGTAATCCTGGTTGCAGGTTGCCTTTCATCACACTGAATACTGCTTGCTAGTCCCTTTCTGCCTGCAAAGTGTCCTCTGAGAAATCAGCTGATAGTCCTATAAGCATCCCCCGGTAGGCAACTCTCCACCTCTCTCTTGCTGCCCACACTACTCTGTCTTTATCTTTCACCTTTGGCATCTCAATCATGATGCACCCTGGTGTGGTCCCCTTTAGGTCCAGCTTGCCCAGGACCCTCTGTGCTTCTGGGAACTGTATGTCCATCTCCTTCACAAAATTTGGGATGTTTTCCTCATTTTTTTCAATTCTCGCTTCCTCATTCTGCACTGGTTGACTGTTTTTTTCTTCCTTATGTTTCAAATCACTGATTGGAACCCCAGTTTCCTTCCCTTGACCATTGATTTTGTGTGGATTTTCCTTCATTTTACTTAGTATAGGCTTCACTTCTTCTCTTATACGTTTGCCACACACAAGCATATCTGTCAAGCCTGTGAACATCTTTATCACCAGTGTTTTGAATTCTTCATCTGTTAGGTTGGCTATCTCCTCATCTGTGAGGTAGGCTATCTCCTCGTCACTTAGTTCTCCCACTGGAACCTTGATCCATTCCCCTTTTTGGGCCATACTTCTCTGTCCCCTCATTCTGACAGGCTTCTGTGTTTGTTTGCCTCTGCATCCCAGGTAGAGCTGTCTCACCTGTAATGTGGTAATGGGCAGAGCCTTATAAATTCATCAGTGCAGGGTGACCTGTTTCACCACGTTGTGGTGCTGTATGTGGGGGAAGGGCCGGAGAGGGAATAATGCCACCTGCCCAGCACTCTCCCCTTTTCTAGGCACCTCTCCCACTTCCACACCAAACTGGTGCCTCTCTAGCTGCTGCCCTGGCCATCGTTCCCAGAGTTGGGGGGTCTACGGATATTCTAGGACTGTGGGGGCCCTTTAAACAAGTGGACTCTGCTGAGAGACCGGCAGTTTCTGCCTCCACCCCAACCCCCACTGGTCTTCACAGTCAGAAGCAATGAGGCTTGATTTTCCCTGGTGCTGATACCGTGAGCTGTGAGGGCTGGTGAGGAGCTGGGAACTCTCCCCAGGTGTGCCTCCTGACTTTTTAAAACATGTGACTGTGCTTTCTTCCACCCTGCCGCGCTGCTGCCACTGCTGCCGCCACCACACCACGTCCTCTCTCCGCTCCTCCTACCTGTCTGGATGAGTATTTCTTCTTTATATCTTTGTTTGTTGGACTTTCATGCAGCTTGATTTTCTGGAACTTATGGTTGTCTCTAGTTTTGAGGTAGTTTTATTCCTTCTTAGTTTTGGAGGGAGACGTAGCGTGTTGTCTATGCATCCATCTTGGCCAGAAGTCTCAGCTCACAGTCTTAATATAAATTTTAATGGCCTCATAAGTCTATAAAGGAGATCATTTTGATTCTTTTATGGATGGTGTGTGTGTGTGTACCACTTATTTATGCCTACTACATATCCAGGGCTCTGTACGCATTTTATTTAATCTTTAAACAATCCTATAAGTCAAATATATGATCAGTTACAAGTTCAGAGAAGTTCAATGGTCTGCCCCAAGTAGGCAGTAAAGCAAGGTCTATACATAAGTTTGCCCGATTCTAAATCAAGGGCCTTTTTGCTATGCCATGGCACATCCCTGTTAGTTGTTGCCAAATTTTTGTTATGCTGAATAATATTGCAATTAATATCTTTATGTTGATAGTTTTTTCCTTATTTGAATTGATTCCTTAGAATAGTTAACTGGAAGTAGAATTACTAGGTCATAAAAATATTTTTGCATCTCAATACATATTGCCAAATGGCTTTCCCAAAGGTTGAAGGTCATTTATAGTGTTATCAATAATGAGTGAGAGTATTTCAGTATACCTTTGCCAACATCGATCATTTTCTTCCTACTTTAATGGTAAAATTTTCTTAATTTTCTGGCAAAGATTTTTGATATAATTAGGTAAAGATAAATGCCAAATTACCTAATGCAAAGGTGCTTGACTTTTTCATTTAAAAATTGTTTCAATATGACAGCATATCAAGAGGCCTAATCAGTCACCATTCCACCTTCCTCCTTGCCCTCAGAAACCAAATGTTCATCAAAAAATCCTATTCCTCTGCAAGACCTCTGGGAAGGCCCTATGTAATGCCCATGTGGGTGAATCTTATTTAGTTTAATCCAATCATGGTAATTCCATCCCCTTATTAGAAATGGACTTAGAAAATGACATATGACCCTAATCTGGCCGGTGAGCATGGATGATTCCTGGGACCAGCTTCTTTGCCATTGGCTCCATTTCTGCCTCTGGACATTGGCCATTGTGAGTATGAGATGCCTAGAACTATTGTAGCTATTTTGAAACCATGAAGGAAACTAAGTGACACACAGACTAAGGTCAGAAAGACAGAAAGAAAATGGGTCCTTAATGCTGTTGTGGGCCAGTTAACTAACCACCATCAAAATGTCTCTCATCCCAGACCTCGGGGTTTATTTGATAAGAAATCCCTTAGTTTAAGTTCATTGGGTCTGGGTTTTCTGATCTTTTGCTATTCCTTGTAGCAGATGGTATCCCATGTGATACAAGGATTCATGAGTCACAGGTCTTTGATATATTGGATCTCAAGTGTCAGCGTCGGTCCCATCATGAAGACTGTAGTGGAAACTGGAAGAGCAGCAGGAGCAGACCAATAATGCAACAAAGGGAGAAAATAAGTAGTGAATTTATTCCCTTTGGAAGGCTGCAACTTGCAAAGGCAGGTTGGAAGTCACCCTACCTGACAAATCTGTCAAATGGAGAACTTGTCAAGATCAGGCGTGATTTCCTTCTATAAAACCATGTGAGCCCATGGTCTCCATCTAAGGTATAAAATCTGTCGTCCGTGAAAGAGGAATACATAATATGACAACCGATTGCATGGGGAATGAGAAGAGACCAGGAAATGGAGCTCACATACAGTCAAGGTCATTTGGAATCCAGGTGTCAGCTCTGGGGTTTACTGTCAGCTTCTAAAAGGCAGCCACTTCCCTTCCTGGGACTTAAGGTGTAAATTGAGAAGGATGGACTAAGTAATCATTCCGATTCATTTTGGCTCCAAAGTTAAATGATTGGGCCTATTAATTTTGAGAGAAAGTAGATGATCAAGTAGCATTTACCTGTATGTATTACTCTTATTCTTATAGTTATCATTAATACTAGAAAAACTATGAGGTATGGTGGTAAAGAGTAGGCACTCTGGTTTCATACAAATCAGTGTTTAAATACCACTTAGTGGTATGATGCTGGGTAAGTCATTTAACTTTTTTAAACCTTGGTTTCCTCTCCTGTTATATGAGGATAATAATAATTCCTTTAAAGGATAAATGAGCTAATGTATGTATGTACAAAAGCTTACCCCACAGGAGACACTTAATAAACTTCTAGCTATTGTTATTAATAATAACAATAATAGCCAGAATTTATATGGCACACTACAGTTCAAGAACTAAGATTAGTATTTGAGTCTCCTAATTCTCAAATTTTTGTTCTTTCTAATATAGCTCATATCCTTCCAGGATAAAGTTGAATGTCAGACTCCTAAAATGTAGGGAAAGTGGGAAGGAAATATATACCAGGAGAGCTGTGTTGTAGCAAACATGCATAATACTATAATAGATATACTCTAATACCACCATACCATAACCTCTTCCATAAAGCTGCCTACACTTGCCACTCTGCTATCTCATTTGATCCCCAATCCTGTAGAACAAGAAGGCAGTTAATAGTTTCTTATTCTTCAATGAGACTGAATGGCATAGTAATGTTTTCTTCCCTTCTGTGAAATGACAATAATGAGCCTTGAGAGGACAAAGGGACAGTCTGTGGTCAGGTAGTGAGTTTGTGGAGTCAGCTCACTTATCTCTAGGAAGAGGCACAAAGAGGAAAAATCTGTGCCCAAAACAGCCCTTTCTTGAATTCAAAGTCAGTTTTCAAATGTGCAGCATTCTTAGAGTAGAAAAAAATGCCAAAGAAAAACCATTATCTGGAAATAGAAAAGGGAGCCGTTAAAAGCCCAGAAACATATGTGGTGTAAAAAATAACAAAACAAGAAAGAAGAGAGCAAGTAGAAGGTGAGGCTTATAGAGGCAGGAGCAGAGCAGTGCTAGTCTCTACAGAATCACCTCTATCTCATCAAAGAGTTCCTAATACCTTTAGAAAAGAAGTGAGCAAAAAGGAAAAAAGACTCATGGACATAGACAACAGCATGGTGATTGGGGGGCAGGGCAGGGGGAAATAAGGGGACTAAATGGTAATGGGAAAAATTAAATAAAATTTTTTTTAAGAAATGCTTGTTTTATCTAGCTCTAAACAAGTACAGACAGGCCATCTTTATTGAAATGGGTTTTTTTGTTTTTTGTTTTTTGGGTTTTTTTGCTTGTTTTCATAGAACAATGGTCAATATAGCATATTAATGTATTCAGGCTACCTTCAGAAAAGTAATAAAGGACATTTTTACTCCATTTGCAGTTGTTGTCTGAAGGTCACGATAACCTCTGAGACAGATAAAAATAAAAAGCTTAAGAAAGAGAGATGTAATAAAAAAGAACACAGTGGAAACTCAGGAGCACATCCTCCCTCTGCCTCTTCTCAGAAACCTTAAATTTTCCTGAGGTAAAAGGGCATGAAGGAGAGCTTTGCAGACTGAAATTGGAGCTGCTAAGAGAAACAAAGTTCCCAAACTGGAAACTAGTGTAATTTAAGGAAAATCTGAAATCTGAAACAACAAGCTATGCTCTCAAAATGCATTCATTTAAAAGAAAAAAAATCCTTGAACACCTCTGCTTGGTGTCACAGGGGGCTGCCGAGTGACTAGAAGTCTTAAAAATCCCTTGAGTAAGACCTGGAAACCCCAGCATCCCAGAGGGACACAAGTCATGTTGAGGACACAGGGTCACAGGACATTCACAAAAATAATTAAGACCCCTTAGACTGTCTGTTCAAAATAAAAAAGACAAACTATGCTACCTGATGGGAAATTCGGGTTTATAGTATTAAGGAAAAAGAGATCACCTTTACCAAGAAGAAGAGGAAATGATGTGCCATTTAGGCAAATAGCAAAAACAATGAATTCTCAGGAAAAAAAAAAAAAATACATTTTCAATTAAAAAAAAATCTTTTCACAATACGTTTTATCTAAGTGAGCAGTGAGTAACTGGATAGAATGGAAATATATTATGACTGGAAACAAGGAAACATTAATAAGAAGTTCTTGACTTCCAAAGAAGCCGTGTTCCAAGCCCATTGTCCTGGACTACAAACTCCAGGGTGTGTTATAAATAGTAGCTAGGTTCTACTTCCCACCAGCACTAAGAGTACATGTAAGCACCACATTGATGGGGGTTTGAAACTGTAACAACCAGGATGGGGATTTAGCCCAGAAGGGAAGCAAATGCCTGCTCTAATCCAGGATGCAAGAGCAGGGTTGTGTCCAGAATTAATGGCTGGATTGAAGGATCCCAATGTGAAAGTGAAGCTGAAAAACAAAGGGTGGTCTGAAGCTATGGATATAGATTCTGAATTCTATAAAAATAAGGATGGACTTTAACCCCCAAACCACAAACATTCCTCTGAGAAATGTTACTGTCAGACTTCAAGAAGCTGTTGTACATCCCTCAAATAACTACTGAAAAATGTTTTTATAAGAAAAATGCATTTTGAACTCCCGTTAGGAAGCACCAAATTAGAAGCTGTGCAAGACCATGATGGGAACCTGAGATGGAACATGAGGCACCTTGGAAATACACAAGTCCAATTCCCTTGTACTAAAGGAGGGAAAATGGAGGTGGGAATGGGTATGTATTTATTTACCCCCAGGTCACACAGCTAAAGACTAGGATGCAGGGCTACACAAGAGAGCAGGGAAGTGAACTCATCAGGAGGAAGTCTTCTCCATTCCCCCAGGGAGAATTACCTGCTCCTCCTGCATTTATCTTCATGCCATCATTTACTGAACTGTAGCCAAGTAAACCCCATCACACCTTCCTTTTCTTCTCCCCCACCTTCCCCAACACGCTTCAGGCTGAAGACTATGTTTCATTTTGTCGTTTAGTCCCAGACCTTAATAAAAGGTTTAACAGTGAGCTTTATAATCAGGACTCAATCAGTATTTATGTAATGAGTTAATGAACACCAAAAAAAATACAGGTAGCAGGGTGGACATACACATCAGCAGAAGGTACTCAGGGTACTTCCAGGACTCCAGCTCAAACAAGAAGATAGTCTGGACTGTCTGTTCAGACCACTGACAGTCACTGAGCACACAATGATGAACAGTTTACCTGTAGAAGAGTAACTAGATTAGTGAAGGTTTAGAAGTACTGAGAAGTCATGGAGGGAATTAGAGGTATTTAGCCTAAAAGAGAGAAGTCCTGAAGTATGGTTTTCATACTGCAATGATAATTTCACAGAGATGCCTAAGGGACTGATAAGAAATACCAGAAAGGGAGTAGGTAGAACAAGGGGCCCTACCCCGGACTCCATAAAGGAGGAGCTCCACTTTCCTCTGCCTTCTGTATTGGGCAGTAGCATAGCAGTTACATCAAGGAGTGCTGGGCAGTCGGAGGCAGGCTCTTTCTGCTAAGAAAGTTTTAAATCACTGCTTAGGGTACACTGACGGGGGTCTCTTAAGTATTTGGAAGGCTATTGTAAGGAAAATAATTTGGACTTTCTGTTTGTGCAATAGCTCTAACAATCAGAACTGGAAACACAAGGCAGATCTCAGTCACACAACGAAAGTAACACTCTGGGGTCAGACTTGGTTAGAAGCACCTGCCTAGGTCCCTGCCCTGCATCACCTCTCAGGCACAGCTGAAACCACTAGGCTTACAGGCCTGGCCAGTGTGTTTCTAAGCTCTGCCCCACTCCAGTCTCTGAGAAGGGATCCAGAGGGCCTGAAGTTTGCAGCTAAATGGGACTTGCTGCTGATTCCACTTCGATCCCAGCTTGGATTCTTGTCTGATTCCTCAGAAGCGAAGCCCCCAAGTTAGAGCCTAGTACCTCCATTGTTCCCACACAGCTTTGCTTTATAAACTTCCCAGGACTACAGCCAGTTCTCAGAAGGCAGAGGTTTTATTTCCAAACCTTCATCTTCACCACCAGGTCTCCTTCACCATAATCCCACAGCTGACTTGGTCCTCTCCGTAATGCCTGTGACATGATACCCTCAGGATAGCAACCCACCACCTTCCCAGGCCCCAGTGCCTGGATCCCTCCTCTGTTATCTGCTGCTCAACTCTCCTGACACTCCATGGGCTGGTCTAGATCTCCTCCCAGCACCTAGGACTGGGTACTAAACACGCAGCCAGACTGCAAGATTTCAATTATTTTGTCTTCCTCTCCTTCTTAGAATTACACCTCAGTGAGGAAGTCATTTTGCTTACTGGTATAGCCCAAGTCCCTCAAACAATGTCTGGCACATAGTAGTATTTAATGGATATTATTTGCAGGTTTTGTTTTGTTCTTTGACTCTGATCCTTCCTGATTTGACCTTTAATGCCATTAACCAGACTCTACAACCAGAAGTACCTTATTGTGCATTTGCCTCACAAAACCCCAGCTCTCTGGGGGCACGAAATAAATATTCATTCTTGCTTGGAGAGTCAGCAATGGAGAGGGTGCGGGGAAGGTGGTGAACTGGATGCCTTCAAAAGCTCCTTATAATTTATCAGTAACAGATTCCATTGAAGTTATCTCTACACTCTGGATTCAGAAAGAAAATCAACTTCTTGGTTAATATCTGTGCCCTAAGTTCACTTCAGTAACTATCAGCTGCCTCTCCACCTGCTGCCTCTTCTGAGCAGCCAGGCCCAGTAAAGACACAGCTCTTAGGCAGAAACATTTCTTACTTTGACCCCCTGATCATGGCAGACTGGACTGGGGATGGCATGTGACCTAAGGACAATCCACTTAGTGGCTGACCAGTAACCCATGATGTGTCCATTATGCTAAATTTGGCTGGGCCAATCAGGTTCTCCCTTAGGATGGTGAAATGACAAACTGAAATACTAGATAACAGAGAAATCTGAAGCTGAGGGAATGTTCTGGATTAGGGTAGTGACCATGATGCACCACTCTCCAGGCAAAGCTTTGAGGGAAAAGAAACTGAAAAGAAACAGAGATCTGGCTCTGACTAGCAAGCTCAGTCGGTTAGAGCATCAACCCAATATACCAAGGTTGCAGGTTCAATCCCTGGTCAGGGCACATATAAGAAGCAACCAATGAATACATTAATAAGTGAAATCAATCTCTCTCTCTTTCCTCTTTCATCTCTCTCTCTCTCTCTCTCTCAAATTGATAAATAAACAAAAAAAGAAAAAAGAAAAGAATGACTGGGAATGAAGAATAAAATGCAGAGAAGGGGGAAGAGGGAGCAGTCAGGGGAGGGGAGGGAATGAGCCAGCTGGAAAACAAACAGAGGCATGAGGAGCCATGTGAAGCCAAGAGCTACCAGGTCTCCTGCTGAGGTTCCCAGGCCATCTCCAGGTCCTGCTCTTCCTAGTGGGTGGGCCTCTCACCACAGGTCTACTTGGAATAAACATCTCATTGTTTAAGGTGCAATGAATCCTTGCCATTAAAAGAGCTTAATTAAAACATATTCTGACTGAAGGAATGCATTTGTTTCCTCTTGTTGCTGTTACAAATTACCATAAACTTAGTGGCCTAAAGCAACACAAATTTACGACCTTACAGTTCTGTAGGTCTGAATTGCAAAATGGCTCTACTGGGCTAAAATCAAGATGTTGGAAGGGTTGTCTGACTGGTGTGACTCAGTAGGTTGGGCATCATCCTTAAAACTAAAAGATTGCCAGTTTGATTCCCCATCAGAGCACATGTCTGGGTTTGGGGCCAAGTCCCCAGTCGGGGGCAGGTAAAAGGCAACTGATGGAGGTTTCTCATACATCCATGTTTGCCTTTCTCTTTCTCCCTTCCCCTCTTATCTAAAAATAAATAAATAAATAAAACTCTTTAACTTAAAAAAAGATGTTTGAAGTGCCTCATTCTTTCTGGAGGCTTTAGGGGAGAATTTATTTTCTTGCCTTTTCCAATTTCCTCTTATTCCCATATTCCTGACCCCTGGCCAGCAATTGCATCACTCCAGACTCTCCTTGTTCTCTGGCTCTCTATCTCCTTCTTCCTTTTATAAGAACACTTATGATTACATTGGGCCTATTAGGTGATCCAAGATAATCTCCCCATCTCAAAATTCTTAATCTAAATTACATTTTCAAACTCCCCTTTCTCATGCATGGTAACACAATCACAGGTCCTGGGGATGAGGACATGAACATCTATGGGGGACCATTATTCTGCCTAACAGGGAAGAAAAGGGTAATCCCCTCAGGACAGAAAAGTAGACCGAGCCTCACGAACACCCACAAATTCTAAATTAGCTTTTAAGTATTTTAAACCAGGAAAGAATCTAGCTGGCAAACAAACAGGCAACCAATCAAAAAGAAATCTTTGTTCATCTTTTCAGTGCTGGTTTCTATATCTTCTACAGACACAGGGGTTCCTGGGAGAGTGGGCTTAATTTGAAATGCAAGGTGAGAGTCTTACCCTTGTTGGAATGAAGTCCTATTAGCATTGCAATGAATAAGCAAGCAGCCTGGTGAGTGTGAGGCGGACCAGAACCATAGAAGAGATTGCTGTAGACCCACTCTTAATTTTGGTCTTTCCTTGTTACAGAAATTTATTTAGCTATATTTCACTCAGAAGATTCTGTTGACAGCCTGGATGCACATCGCCACTAATTATAGGGCTCTAAGAAATGGCATGATGGGAAGAGAGGCGCATAAGTGATAAGAAAATAATGCCTGGTAAAATCTTTGACAGTGCAGAGCTGTACCATTATGCCTGTGCGTAACAAAGGGAGAAAGAGGGAAAAAGACGTCAGGCCCTACCCCATTCTGGTTGTTTCCTTTCAAGCCCTTGTTTAGTCTTCTTGTCTATGGTGGAAAAAACTTCTGGTACATTCTTTAGTGTTTAGATGGAAAGGAGCCCTTGAGGCCTGGGGTTTCTTAGAAACCAGGAGTTGTTTGGTTTAGTTTAAGAAGCAGACATGCTTACAGAAAACCCTCTGTTGTATTCAGTTTTTCAGAAAATATATAGTCCCCAAGCAGCTGAGCATGGCACCTTCAAAAGCCAGTGACTGATTATTTAAATGTATCTAGGGATGATCAGATGCCGGCCCCCATCCCTGGGTTATAGCAACCCCAAATAAATTATGCTGCTAGAATTCCACACTGGTTTGTAAAGAAAATTAAATCAGCATGATTCGAACTTATTTATTCTTTTCAATTTAATACTGAGTCATGTTTCAGACATGGCCTGGGGGCTATAGGGCTTCCTGGGACACTTTTCATTTCAAAGGAAACTACAGTTGGCTAAATATAGACTGCTTAAAAATCCAGAATTTTTAGACTGAGTTATAAGGTCAGAGTTCATTGAGCTTTCTATTTGGACATTTTTAGGTTATTGGAACCCAAATGCTAATACTGAACCAGTAAAAAATAGGAAAATAACTTCTTTAGTGTTTCCCAGACCACCAACAATCTACAGAGCCAAGTGCAGAGTCTGTATGTGGCAGGCAGACCATGCACAATTTCCTTCTGTTTTCTGTTTCATTATGAGCTCTTCGCTTCCCTCGTGCCCCTCACATGAGGATTCTGTTTTCCCATTGTGATTTCTTTGTATTAGGGAATGATGAGAAAGCATGTAGTATAACAAACAAGATTAGGAAGAAGAGAAGGGAAAGAGTGAAAGGATATCATTTCTTACCTGTGGAAATAACCTAATTTCTAAATAAAGTACCTGTCAGAGCCAAGAGCTGGGCTGACTCCATGCTAGTACAGGGAGAGGTTTCCACAGACGTAGGGAAAGGGAAAGAGGATGCCAAACAGAAGTAAGCACACTCTGCTCCAAGATGAATTGATTCTGACAAGGAGGCCGTATGCAAGAGGAATGACTACATACAGTCTAACTCCTAAACAGGAACACAGTGGGGTGGAGGTTCTATAATGAGTGACTGGGTAAAAATATTGATGCTTAGGAGCAGAGAGGCTTAGGAAGCCTAGAAGAAGAAATTCTTCTGCTCCTTGATCTGATTCCAAATGTTGTATCTTCAGCAAAAAGCCAGAGGCACAACCTTTATGGGCCCAGTGGCAGATTAATAAATGGCCTCTGGGAAACCAAAGCAGGACTATTTTGAGGTTTTAACTACTATACTCTGAGAACTACAAATACCACAGTAACAGTAAATCAAAATTACTAAGAAGAAAAATGAAATTATTTTCCTACCTGTTGTGGTCAGAACATGACTTCCCTAGAAAGATTTCAACATCCTAATCCCCAGAACCTATGAATATGTTAGGTTATGTGGCCAAGGGGAATTAAGCTTGCAGGAGGTATTAAGATTGCTAATCAGGTGACGGTGAGATGGGGAGATTATCTTGGATTATCTGGGTGGGCCCAATGTAATCACAATGTTCTTAAAAGTGATTCAGCATGAAAGCTAAACCTGCCATTGCTAATTCTGTAGACAGATGAAGAAGCCCTACACTGAGGAACACCAGCAGTTTAACAGCTGGAAAAGGCAAAGAAATGGATTCTCCCCAAGAGCCTACAGAAGGAATGCAGCCCTGTGGACACCTTGATCTTCACTCAGTGGCACCTATTTCAAATAGGCTTCTAACCTCCAGAACTGTGAGATGATAAACTTGGTTGTCTTTAGTCAGTAAGTTTATGGTCATTTGTTTCAGCAGACATAGGAAATACATACTCATACACCTGCCAAGTGAGCAGGGGAACATTATGGGTGTCTGAATTGGTCTTGAAGAGTACTAGATGTATACCTCATGCTCCCCTCAGAGAACTGAAGTTCTTGAGGAATTTTAAGAAGTTATTAGGAGGAAAGAAAATGTTTTCAGACTCCTTGATTTTAGTGTCTCTGACTGTTAAGTTGGCAGAGTCTGAGCTATGCGACAGAATCACTCTATTGTAGTTGAGAAATCAACCTTCTGCCCTCCAATAAGGCGCAGGCACCTCTGCTAAGGATTGCATGTTAGCAATAAAGAGTTTTCCCTGATATCAGGTCCTCTGGTCTGAGAAAGATCTCAGACATGCTAATTTTTTGCTTTAAAACTAGAATTTTATATATGAAAGTCATGGTGTGGCAGGTACTTTTGGGAGCAAATCCAAAGGTCATTCCCCCATTCTTCCTTGCTAAAAGAGCCTTATTTGTTTAGGTATCCACTCCTCCCCCATGAGGTTCAGGCTTAAGTACTGATTCAATAAAGCGAATCACAGTGGTCGCCTTTAAGGCCTCTGACTGGTGTTGTCAAGAGCATGTGATGCAGTTCTGGTCCACAAGCTATGAAGGAAAGTTTGCTTTTCTCGAAAAGGTTTTTCACAAACTTGAAAAGAGACTCATGGACAAGAAGAGCCTCTTTCTGGATGTTGTGATGACGAGGTAATTTATGCAATTACAAGCCAGCATCTCCAGCCCATGCAGGCATGAGGCTGAGAGTAAGGCCACATGTCAAGGATGGCATATGGAAAGTCAGAAAGAACCTGAGTCCCTGACAGTACCGTGAAGCCTCTGAAATAACCAATTTCAGAGCTACCCTCCTTGGAAATTCTTGCTCATGAGATTATAAACACCTTAGACTTTCTGTTTGTTGCAACTGAAAGTATCCCACCTGATAAACAGATGGTTAATTAACATTTTTAAGACATAAAAGTTAATGAGAAAAGAATATCTACTTCAAGATTTTCAAAATTAAGCAAAAGAACAGATAATTGCCAAATGAAGAAAAACAAATAGACAGTGAACATTTCAAGAAGCATTCAAATTTACTAATAACAAAATGCCAATAAAAATAACCAGATACTATTATTTTTTGCCTCTACATTCACAAAATCCTTATATGTGTGTGTGTGTGATGGTATCTAACATTGTTTGTGGCTCAGGGAAGTGGGCACTTGTGTTGAAAATGTCAATGCACACATCATTTCTGAAGGATAATATAGTCACACATACTCATTATACAGATTAGAATATCCCCAGAAACACACTTCTGCACTGCTATTTATTTAAATTCACTAATTTTCTGGGGAGGCTAGAAGCTATATATATTGGAACTATCCAGAACTATGTCCTCATCTAAAGTTTAGACATGTTTAGTAAACGTATATAGGATAATCTGAAGTTAAATTTTAAGAGGAAACAGAGTGTCCTCAGGAATAAATCTTCCAAAGAGAAGAGTCAGACTTATTAAGCAGCAGGCTCTCCAAATGGAGAGAGTAGCAATTTCAAGCACATTGGCAAGTGCACAAGTACTTGGACCTGTCCAGATCCAGCTACCTGGGATGTTCTAGGGAGATAAAAAGCTACATTTGGCCCTGACCCACATGACACAGTTGGTTGAGTGTTGTCCTAGTGAGCAAAAAGTCGCTGGTTCAATTCCCGGTCAGGGCACACGCCTAGGTTGATAGTTTTGTCCCAGTTGGGGCTCGTGCAAGAGGCAATGTGTTTCTCACATTGATGGTTTTTTTTCCCTCTCTTTCTCCTTCCCTGCCCCTCTCAAATAAATTTTTTTTAAAGCTACATTTGAGATGAGAGATGCTTAGTATAAAGACATCACCACCCAAGGATGTGTATAAGTTGGGCCTTCTATAAGTATAAAATAGAGAGGAGAGAAGGTGAGCACCAGCAGTCCAGAGCCACAGGGAGCAGCTCAGCAGCACCCCTAAGGGCAGGTTAGTAGTGAGGGTGCCCATGTGTGTGAGGGACCGCCAACCAATATGAGGCACCCTCTAGAAACTCCCTGATATGTTAGAGAAGAAAAGAAAGCTATATGGGGCTCAAGTAGCTGCTACTACTCAAGTAAGAAGAAGGGCCCTTAGGCTAATAAAAGCTGTCATTTTTTTTTGAACGTTGAGTTTATTGCTTTTTATATTTTGAAAGTGCACACCAGCACAAGTCTTCAGAACTATAGGGTATGGTAAAAGACAAACCACATCCCAGTTTATAGCTCCTTTGGCCACAGAGCCTCCTTCCTCCTGACTTGTGAATTCTGGCTACTTCTTGAAAAGGTGCAGGGGCTCCGGTCAAATGACCTGGGAAGACTCACTGCTGGAGGCCTTTGGACAGCCTTGTTTAGTGAGTGGCAGAGGCTGCTCTGCTTTTGAGCTAAGTCCAGGGAGTTGATCTTCATCGCTCCTCCTCATTAGCTGGTTCTTTTTTAAGCCAGTAGGGTTCAATATCTTACTTACGTCATTTAACTCTTAAAACACACTGAGGACTATGACTCTGTGACTTCACTGTATCCACATGTTTAAGAGACCTGAGTGACATTCATTACAACAGGAGACTTAAATCTCTTCATGCCATTTGACACAGCAGTTCTTCTAGAAATTTATCCTTAGAAAATAACAAAGATTAAGTCAAAGATCTTTGTGTAAGAATACTCATCATTGTATTTTTATAATTGAAAATGTTAACTAAAAAATGTTTAAGGATTGGGGAAGGGCTAAGTAATTATAATGTCATCATTAAAAATTATGTTTCTAAAAAGTATTTAATGACGAAGAAAAATGTTAAAAATTAACTAAGAGAAACTAATACAAAGAACAATATACCCTAGTTTTGTTTTTAAAAAATAATAAAAAGAAAACTGGAAGGTAATGTACCCAAATTTTGCATAGTAATTAACTCAGGGTGCTGAGATTATGCAGCATATTACTTTTCCTTCTTTTAAGGGAGGGGTCATTTTTTCACTCTTTGTTTCACCATTGTTTTATCATGAATGTGAATTACTCTTATGACCAATAATAAATTAGAATAAAGTCATGAGAACTCTGTGTTAACAAACATGACAGCTCCTATTTGAAACCAGGTGTTTCAAGGCGTACCATTTTAAGAAAGAGAAAATGATAGAATAATGATGTGTCCTGTTCAGACAGAGCAGATTCACCACATTCTTAAGATGATTGCATTCTAAAGCAGGCTATTTTAAAATTATATTTCTTTGTAGGAATTTGGCGCTTCTCTTGATCTAAAAAAGATGATTAGGTCTATGCTGGGTGTCTTAGTTTGTTGTAAAAAGTTTCCTTAGATATTCAGTTTTAATGTAAAATTGAAATATTATTTGTCTTCTAATCTTTCATTTGCCTCTATTCATGTAAATATAGGGTTTAAATATACCTTTTTTGCTTAATGTATTTAAAAGTAGATTTTCAAAAATATTTTTAAATACTAAAAATAAATAAATTTTTAAAAATATTTAAGAAAACATTTATCTGACCTTTTTTACATTTGTTGCACTCTCACCTCACAAGAAAAGCAAATGAAGTGTTTGGGTAAAACTTAAAAGTAAGGTGGCAATGAAAAAGAGCTGTTTGGAAGAGTACAGGTGTTTCGCTTTGCAGTGGATCCTCTGACCATCCTAATCCTTGGCTCTGCTAGGAAGCAGTCTCTGTGGGGTGATAGCCCAGAGGTTATGGCATCGCAGGCTGCAAAATGTGCCCCATTCCCTTCCTTTTCCCCAAGACTGCCTGCTAAGCCCACACCTCTCTGGCAGAGAGTAACTGAGGAATGCCAGATGTATGGGAGCTTGCAAACACAGTAGTCCCTCTCTATATCGCGGTTCACTTACCGTGGCCTCACTGCATAGCAGGATTTTTAAAAATATTATATTTAATTATTTATCGCAGATTTTTCACTATATGACAGGATTTTCCAGTACTGTATATGTGAGTATTCCCTCACTTATTGTGGGTATGACGTTCTAGACCCCCCATGAAGTGGAACCTTACATTTATTCTACACTCTTAAACCTAGATAACTTTAACAACATACATATACAGTACTGCAAAATCCCACGATATAGTGAAAAATCCATGATAAATAATTAAATATAATATTTTTAAAAATCCAGCCCTGGCTGCTGTGGCTCAGTGGATTGAGCGTTGGCCTGCAAACCAAGTGTTGCTAGTTTGATTCCCAGTCAGGACACATGACTAGGTTGCAGGTCAGGTCCCCAGTTGGGGGCGCAAGTGAGAGGCAACCACACAATGATGTTTATCTCCCTCTTTTTCTCCTTTCCCCTCTCTCTAAAAATAAACAATTAATTAATTAATTAATTAATTAATTTTTTAAAATCCCGCGATACACTGAGGCCACAATAAATGAACCGCGATATAGAGAGGGACTACTGTGTAGATATTTTTGTCAGACAGGCCAAAAATATAATATAGTTTTTGGTGTGCCACATAATTTTTCATGAGATGAAAAAGTTTGCAAATTGCTGGTTTATGAGTAAGAGGTTCAACCTCAGAGCTTCTACACTCCCTTCTCATTCCTGGATGTCAAGACCTTATCTGAATTTTTGAAAGGCCCTAATGAGCTAGAAACATAAAAACTTTGTGGCAAACCAATTTTTCCCAAACCTTGCAATGAATTTTCTGTTTCATCTCTGGTCTTAGCCAATATTCATTGTCTCTCCCTCTTGCTCTTTCCCTGCTGTCTTAAGATTCTCCTCCTATTGACCCCATGGCCCAATCCTGTGTCACTTCTCCTCTCCCCCCAACTTCCTCCCTCTCTCCACTTTCATACAATGAGGTAAGTACACAGGAACACACAACATATGCATATATATATAGTATGTCAGAAGAATCCAACCTTTCTTAATATAATGAGAATGGTCTGCACAACATTGATGCAACCTGACAGCCAAGGAGAGTAGACTGGAATGCGCATGTGTGAACAATGATGACTTCACTGTACTAGTCAGTGAGCGTGGTAGACACCATTGAGCAAGCATGTGTACTGTGTGGCCATCACATTCAAAATGACTAAGCAAGCAGAGCAATGAATCTGTATCAAATTTTGCATTAAGCTTGAACATTCATCTGTGGAAACTATTCAGATGATTCAGAAGGCTGCAGTTATGGGCAACTGGTGATTGGCAGCTTCATCATGACAACACACCCATTCCTACATGTCTTGAGCAGAGTCTTTTGGCGAAATGTCAAATCACCCAGATGACTCAGCCCCCCTGTAACCCAGATTTGGTGCCCTGAGACTTCTGGCTGTTCCCAAATTTAAAGTCACCTTTGAAAGAGAAGAGATTTCAGACCATTGATGAGATTCAGGAAACTACAACAGGACAACTGATGGTCATTGGTAGAACTGTGTGAAGTCCCAAGGTGGCTACTTTGAAGGGGACTGAGGCATCATTGTCCTATGTACAATGTTTCTTATATCTTGTATCTTCTTTAGTAAATGTCTCTATTTTTCATATTACATGGCTGAATACCTTCTGGACAAACCTCATACATGCATACACATGTATACATACATGTGTGTACATACATACATGTTTGGAAAGAGGTTTTAAGTTGCCTATTTTCAATTAATGAAAATGATTTGTTTTTAAACTATTTGTCTCAGATGTTGTCTTCCGGTTCTGATTCTCCTCTTTTATAAGTAAAAAAAATTTTTTTTATATATTAATAAAGGGTTCACATGATGATAGTTATGTTTTTAATAGACACCAATTAAGAACACAGATATACATAGGGAGTCCCAGCATCTTTTCAATACAGTAGTCCTTTTCTATATCGTGGTTCACTTATCACAGCCTCACTGTATCGCAGGATTTTTAAAAATATTATATTTAATTATTTATTGCGGATTTTTCGCTATATCGTGGGATTTTGCAGTATTGTATATGTATGTTGTTAAAGTTATGTAGGTTTAAGAGTGTAGAATAAATGTAATGTTCCTACTTTGCAAGGGGGTCTAGAGCATAATACCCGCGATAAGTGAGGGAATACTCTACCTTCAGGCCCCGCCCCCCAACCCCAAGGCACAGGGTTGGGACCTCTGCTATCTGCCAGGATGGTACCATTCTGTCTCAACTCTGCACAGAGCCAAGCACAACACCAGGAAGCTCCATATGCACAGTGACTATCAGTGTGGCCATCTGATCAGCTGTAGAGAGTGCCTAAGACTAATTGAGTTATTAAATTACCAGCTCAGTTCCTCAAAGACCCTGGAGCTGATATTTATCTCTATTGCTCTAATCATTCTTTTGGTTCCCTAACAATTCCCTTACAACAGGCTCTATAAATCTGGAAAGAAGGATTGGATGATCAAATCTCCATGTGGTGGTCACAGTGCAATCTCTACTTGGGGGACAACATCTCTCTGGGATCTATTAGGCTCCCTGTACTTACTTACCTAAAACTCCCTACCTGGGAGTTTCTTTCTGGTCTGGAACTCTACCCTGAACTCCACTCTTTTCAGCTGTGCTTCTGACCCATTGCCTCGTTCTTGCCAGTCCCCTCCCCTTTATGGTCATATTCAGCTCCCTAAACCCCAACCGGCAGGGTTCATGGCTTTGATGCACCTGGGCTCAGTGCCCACAAACTTACTTGACTAGCACCTGACTTCAAGCATCATCTACAATCTCAGGTGCTTCCCCCAGGCCCAGCCATGTGAATTAGGATTCTGAAACCAAGTCCACCTTTGACACGAGATTGAAATACTTCCACTCAGGAAAGAAAGTCCCACAAACAGATTAATTTGTCCAAGTTCTCCCCTCATTCCCAGCTCATTTGAAGAGAGGAAAGAAATGGAGTCAGAAACACTCAGACTGCAAACTTAGCAGTTGCTACTTATTAGCAGAACAATATCAGGCAGGAGCTTAACTGCTCTCCACCTCCCCTGTCTCATCTAAGAAATGCAAGTAACAAAACCAGTTTTGCAAAGTTGTCAGGGTGGAAAATTAGTCATGTGCCTCTTAATGACAGAGATACTTTCTGAGAAATGCATCACTGGGCAATTTCATCATTGGGTTAACATCACAGAGTGCACTTAAACAAACCTAGACGGCATAGCCTACTGCACACCTAAGAAATATGGTATAGCCTATTGTTCCTAGGCTACAAGTCTGTATAGGATATCACTGTACAATACAACACGAAGTTAAATCAAGCACAAGAGAAAATGATGCCATCAAGAGATGTGATAGATAAGAGATGTATGAGGTTGCTGCTTGCACGACATAACATGGCACACTGTTTTACAGCAAACTTTTCTTTATAAATAGAAACAGTATACTCTAACAATGAAAAGTATAGTAGCAAATCATAAACCAGTAACAGTTGTTTATTATCATTCTCAAGTACTATGTACTGTACATCATTGTATGTGCTGTACTTTTATACAACTGGCAGCAGTAGGTTTGTTCACACCAGCATCACCACAGACACATAATACAATGACTTTATGATGCTATGACATCACTAGGTGATAGCAATTTTTCAGCTCCATTAAAATCTTAAGGGACCACTGTCATATATGCAGTACATCATTGATGGAAAAATCATTATGTGGTGCATGACTGTAACATATACAAATATGGCATTTGGCACATACTAGACAACAAAAAAAGGTCACTGCTATTATTATCCACCCTGAGCATATTCTCTCCTGGCTTTTCCCAGAAGTTCTGAAGACTCTGGTCATAAGTGCACTTGCCTGCCAGATGGAAAAACCTGGTAACAACCACAGCGCATTCCTGAAGATCATTGCAAACTAGAAAACTAGATGCACACTGTTCTAGACAAGCTTAGCTTTAGGTCCACCTGCATTCTATCCCTGTAATTTCTCAGTTCTCACTTTTACCTGTCACGTATTCACCTGTTGCCTGACTTTAGCAACACACACATACCCAGTGGTATGCCAGAGCTGGTTGGTACTGGCTAGCAAGGGCTGGCCATTAAATTTTCAGAAATCTTGCCAGTCAATTGAAACAACCACAGCCAGAATATTTACATCACAGAAATCAGCAACCATTACAAGTAAATCTGTGTTTCCTCCCCTTCCCTACCCTGTGTCCCACAAGGGCTGATTTATGAGCCCACACTCACTCTTGAGCATGACTTGCCTATGCCATACTCCACTAAATCACACTCCTCCCACCAGCCCCTACCCTGTTACTTAGACTTTTGCCCAAGGGAGTGTGTCTGGGCTCCACCAGGCCCTGGTGACCCTGGTGTGACAGACAGAACCCTAGATGTGGCAACATCCAATAGAATAACAAAAAACCTGGACATCCAGTGGAATCGCCGCTTTGTTTACATCAATTTTCCATACATCTGAGACAGTTCCTGTCAAACTAGAGGCAATAGACCATTTCACACATTCATTATCTCAGATTGCAAACCTAATGAGAAGATTTCAGAGGTCTTCCTGTTGAATAAATAAGCCCTGTCAATGTTCTGTATAAAGATTCTGGAAAGACAAGAGTCCAAATGACAGTCCCCCAGCAATATTTTAATTGAGATGATGCTGTGTGATAGAATAATTCTATCCACGACTTTCTGTTGGCTCCATGTCACCTTTGCCCCCATTTCTTGACAGGTTCATCTTGCGGAGAATGTGAAAACCATTCCTTTTTTTTTCTCTGTCATGCAGAAATCAGAATCTCATGAATTTATTTTCTTTAAAATAATACGTGCTGCATATTCTAATCACTTCTTGCTTCAGTTATATTTGGTTTAACACTTCTAAATAGCTCTGCATGCTTTCTCTTTCCTTTCTACCCTTCTCCATTGTCTTGATCCATTGGTTAAAAGTTATTGCTTTGACCTTCAAGTTGACCATAGCCAGTGAAATATCAAAAGGATCAAGGGTGTTGTCATTTCCATGGGTATAAGTTTATAGTTATATATTTTTTAAAATTCTTGACACCATCTTTAAGGTTTTTAAGCCAAGGAGCATAATTTAGGAAGGTTCTATAAGAGTCACAAACTAAGGCAGTGTGGGAGAGTTAACGGCCTAACATTTCTGTCCATTCACACATTAATTCAGGTCACCCACATTGATGTAGCCTGTTATGTACTAAGTCCTCTGATAGACTCTGAGGCTCTTGAGGCACTTGGCCTGAAAAATTTTGATTGTCTATCCAGTAGAGGAGATAGATATGCAAGCAAATAAATACAGTGGGATCTGATATGTGCTGTGATAAAGGCATGAACAAAGTACACAGACAGAAAATAGTAAAGAAGAAGGGATGACTGAGTCAGCTGGGGAGTATATTCATTTCCTGTTGCTACTGTGACAAATTACCACAAATTTAATGGCTTAAAACAACACCAATTTATTCTCCTGCAGTTTCAGAGGTCAGAAGTTTATAATAAGTATTATGGAGCTAAAATCAAAGTGTTGGCAGGGCTGGTTTTTTTCTAAAGGCTCCAAGGGGAGAAATCATTCCTTTGCTTCTTCTATCTTCTAGAGGCTTTCACATTCCTTGCCTACTGGCCACATCACTCCAGTCTCTAGTTCCATCACCACATTGCCTTCTCCTCCTCTGATCTCCTGCCTCCTCTTATAAGGAGCTTCATAATTATATTGGAAACATGCAGATAACCAAGATAATAATCTCTTCGTGTCAAGATCCTTAACTTAATCACACCCACAAGTCCCTTTTAGTTGTAAGGTAATGAATTCACAAGTTCTGGCCCTGGCTGGTTTAGCTCAGTGGATTGAGCGTCGGCCTGCGAGCTAAGTGTCGCTGGTTCGATCTTCCAGTCAGGGTACATCAGAGAAGGAAAACTCTGACTCCAAAAAACCTCCGCTGCCTTGCGGCATACCTCTTCAGGGGAAAGGCTAAGGGAGTAAACCCCGACAGAAAATCCGGAGCCGGAGTCCCTAAGGCGGTTTGACGTTGTAGTCAACACCGGCAACTCCTGCGGCGCACCTGAAGCCAAGCTGTATTGACTCCGTCTTTCCCTTGGACCCTTCAGCTGCGAAGAGAGGGGGGGTCTGCTGCATGGACAACAGCAGACCCTCCATATCACCCTGCCCAGGCTCTGTAGCTTCAGCGTCATCGCAAGATGTCGATTCAACACGGGAGGAGACAGATACGATGTCACTCCCGAGTCGGTCTGCACAGCCATTCTCGGCGGTGCAGATAGACTCTTAAGAAGCTACACCATCGTCTCTCGAGACGGACGGCTGCCGACGATGGGAACTTAGATATCAACATTCAACCACAACAGGCTGGAAGTGGGGACAGGAATTGGGGGAATTCAATGAAATTTCTCCCAGGTGTCAAGCAAAGTAAGGTGGAGCCATTTGCTGCCTTGACCTGGTCTTGCCATTCTGTCTTGCAAATCTGACCTGCCACAGATGCCTGTCCTCCAGCTGCTGCTGCCCCCACTGCTGTCCTTCTTACCTCTTGAAGTGGCTTCAGCCCCCAGCTCCTCTACAATCTTGGGGGCCTATGAGACTGGAGCTGCCCAATGATCCAAAACTTGACGTGCAATCCAGTTTGGAATTGGACTACCAGCCACCAACTTTCTGATGTCCTACAAATGAAGGTCAAAGGATTTCTCAATTTTACATCGAAAAATAATGACAATAACTTTTTAAATGGCTTATTAACACTTGTGTGTGATAAATGATATTAAGTGGTTCATGTAACTCACTTAATATCATTTAATCCTTAAAAAATAACCTCTGACAAATACTACCTTTACCTTCGTATTCAAGATGAGGAGACAAAGGTTTACTAAAATTAATACATTTGTCCATCCCACTCATCTAGCAAAAACAGTAGCTCCATCTTAAAACCAGCTTCCTCCATTTTTAAAGCACTTGTTCTAGTCACAGCTCTGTTCTAGTTCCTAAATCAACTGATCCCTGGTCTAAACATCCAGTCGATATGTGATTAGAAAAGATAAAAGAGCACAGGTCCTGGACTTTAGCTGCATATGAACTTATAAACTTAGATCAATTCCTTAATTCCTATGTGCCTCTGTTTCTCATCCATAAATTGGAGATGAAAATGTTGGCCATTTGAAAAGGGTTATAATGAGAATAATATATGTAAATATTATGTACCTGGAACACAGTAATCAACAAATGTACAGCTATTTTACTGTTATTTAACTGAATAAGCATTGTCATATTATTGAGAGTAGAGAACAGATAGACACATCTTCATGAACACTGGATCAGGGAAAGGTATTCTTTGACATAGAACCTTCAGGTGAGGTTAATAGATAAGCATCTTGATGCACAATCTGGGTCCAAATTAATGTTAACCTTCCTGCAAAGGGAAAGGGTCTTTGTCTTTTAAGTGTTATTTCTCAGCTCTAAACTCCCTTCTGCAATTTGTTCCGTGATACTGGGGCCAGAACCTGGAAAACTCTATTTGTCCTCTTCCCACTGCCTCCCTATGAGATGCCACCTGTCGGAGGAACTGGACACAGATCCAAAGGCCAGAGGAGAAAGGGACTTGCTATTCCTATCTGCACTACCCCAGGGACAGCCCTTCGTTCTGGCACCAGCAGGTTGGCTCTGGTCATGGTTCTAATCGACAGCTTCCTTTTGCTCTCCCAGAACTTTGCTTGCAGAGCCCTCACCCTCCTTGGAGGTGCCTGCACCTACCAGGCAGCAACTGCCCCACCAGGGGCCTGAGTCCCAGTCCAGGAGCTCCTCCTCCAAGCTCCTAGGGTACCAGTAGCAGTCAGACAGACCTCTCCTCAGATGTCTGTCACCTGTGGGAGCCCCATTATAAGTTTCTGGGTTCTATAAACCCTGACCTGTCTCCACTCTTTGTTCTTCCAGGTTTCAGGAACATCCTATAGTGATGATCTCTGTGCTAACTCTGTGTGTTCCCTTTCTGCTTTTTCCCTCAACAGCTCTTGAATTCACTCCTTATAATAAGTTCTTTTTATTAAAGTAACTCATGTTGATTCTGTTTTCTGGCTAGACCCTGAATATTAACACATACACATACACATACACACAACATACCCACAAACACTATTCTTGGACATTTGTTTATGTACATGCTTTCTATATGTAAATTTATAGCACTTTCCTCAGTTTGTTCCAGCCCTGTATCTGCTCCATGGCCCTCGTTAATGCTCTATCCTTTCAGATTCTAAAAGGTACTAGAAAGAAAAGAGTGACAGAGTTCTCAATGATGGAAAATCTTTTCTCTCCTATAAATATAAGCATGTTTGATGCTTCTATACTCAAAAACTTACAGGATAACTCTTTTTCTTTTCCTCACCCAAAAGCATGTTTTCATTGTTTTTAGAGAGAGAGGAAGGGAGAGAGAAAGAGAGCGAAACATCAATGTGAGAGAGATGCATTGCTTGGTTTCCTCCTGCATGCACCCCAACCAGTGATTGAACCCTCAACCTAGGTATGTACCCTGACCAGGAATCAAACCCACAATCTTTCAGTGTATGGGACGATGCTCTAACCAACTGAGCCACACCAGCCAGGGCACAGAATAACTCTTTTTAATATCAGGCATTAATGGTGGTTATTAAAGACTTATTGGCACAAATGGAAAATTTTAAACAATACAATAATGGAAAAATTTCCTATTGAAATTTCACTGCTTCCTTCATTTATTCAATATACATCACTTTCCACTCAATGCCCAACGTTCTCCTAGATCCCTGATATACAGAAAAGAATAAGACAAAGTCATAGCCCCCACTGGGGAAAGAACAGGCAAATGAGGGACAGAGATGTGGTTGGTGTGTGCACAGACCTGGGCAGGGTAGACAGTATGGGGGTGAATGACTTCAGGCAGGGAGGTTATAAGTGTCAGGGCTCTGGAATCCAACTGTCTGGTTTCAAATCCTGCTTCCACTTACTGAACAAATGACCTTGAGAATGTTTCTAAATTTGTCTGTGCCTCCTGTTTTAACCTCTTTTTACAAAAATGGAGATGATAATAAATATATTCTTCAGTCGCTAGAAAGATTAAAGAAGAAAATAAATAATGCTTGCCCCAGTGTAGGCACTTGATAAGTGCTAGCTCTTGTTACTATCAACACCATCATTAGAGATGTGCTCGAGGGGCTCTTTTGCCCCAAAATATCATCCATCTGCCAGGAGACTCCAGAAAGACTGAAGGTCAGGCCCAAGTTGCACCATTTTATAAGTGTCATCCTGGAAAAGTCACACATGTAGCCCCTCTGAGCTTTTACTGCATCATGTGTAAAACGGTGTCAGTGGCGCCTGCCTCACAGAGTGATGTCTTGTACAGGTGAGCTGATGTGTACACAGCCATGAGAACCCACCCACCAGGCACTTAATAAGTAGTGCCTGCTCCTCCAACAAATATTTCTGTGTACCTCTTATGTGCCAGACATTATTCTCGCTATGGGAACAGCGATAGGTACAGCATTATTCTCACTATGGGTACAGATGTGAACATGACTAAGGTGCTCCCCTCCAAGGGCTTACATTCTAAGGGGGAGACAGACAAGAAATATACTAGCAAGTCAGTGTACACGATTATGAAAAGACAAAAAAAGGAGTCGGGAAAGCCAGAGAGCTCAGGAGGGCAGTAGTGAGTAGGGTGTCAGAGAAGTTCTGTGGAGGTGACATCTGGTAAGGACATGAAGGAAATGAGGGACTGGGCTATACAGAGATTTGGGGAAGAAGAATTCCAGTCAGAGGAGAAAACAAACACAAAGCCTCTGGGGTGAAAATAAGATAGGGGTGTTCAAGGAGCAGGAAGAGACCTTATGGCCAGAGCAGGGTGGATGGGTGAAAGAGAGAAGGTAATATTGAAGAGCAGGGCAGTGGGCCAGAGCAGGTAGGGTCCAATGGGTATGCTAAGAACATTAGATGTTAGGTCAATAATTAGGGGAAGGCATCAGAGAGTGGAAGTCAGAGGGAGCAACATAATCTGACTTTTTTTAAGTGAACGATTTCTCCAGCTGTCCTGTGCACAACTGCCTGGAGAGAGAGAGAGTGAAAATAGGGAGTCCTGTGGGATGCCGCCATATTTGAATAAAGGATGCTGGTGACCTGGGCTAAGGTGGGAGCATGGAGGTGAGAGGTGGTTAAATTAAGGATATATTTTGAAGTTAGACCTAAAAGGATTTGCCAGTGGGTGGCAATGGAGAAGACTAGGAGAGGAGCATGTTGGGGTGGGGCAAGGGGCAGAAGTAGGGTTCAGGCGGAGCCAGGAAACTTGAGCTGCACATTGGACACCGAAGCTGAAGTGCTGAGTGGGTGGGCGGTAGGACATACACGTGTGGTGCTACCTTCTCACCTCTCTGCTTCCCTTCCACCACTACAGGGTCATTTATTGAACCTAAAATACTGACCTAAGTAGATACATTAAATCACTATTTGATCATTTGGTGTGAATCTAGTTAACCTATTATACAACAGTTTGCTGAAGGAACGAGAAGTTTTATAGTGTATAAGGGCCTCTTCCTGGCCCTGGAGAAGGTCAGAGGGTCCAGAGAGCAGACGGGCACAGAATGGGGAGGCAAAGACACTGAAAATAACTGTCCCACATGACAGGGCCAGCCCTGTGTATATAACTTGTGCTACCTTGGAATTTCACACAAGAATTATGAATCACACTGAGTACGTTTTTTAGTCTTTTTTTTTTTTTCTTTTAAATGAGAGAGAGAGAGAGAGAGAGAGAAATGAGAAATGCCGATTTGTTATTCTACTTATTTATGCATTCATTGACCGATTCTTGTATGTGCTCTGACCGGGCATCGAACCCACAACTTTGGCATATTGGGATATCGCTCTAACTAGCTGAGCTACTCAGCCAGGGCCTCGAGTAATTTATTTTCTTCTATCAATTACTTGCCAAGCCAGACACAGTCTGAATTTAAACCAGGTCACTATCATTTTTTCTACCCATCACCCACTGAAATCCTCATCAACATCATTATCCCAGACTGCTGGAGCTTCCATCAGTCCAGTGAGAGAGACAAAGAAACACCCACAACTTGAAGATTGGCTTTTCAATTACATTTCTTCTTTATCCTGATGAACCTGGCAGAATCGTGGACCCATGTCTGTATCTCATAAGTGTTCTCTGCCGAGCAAGGAACAGGCAGTAGCTATCTTCCTCCCCAACCTGGTGTTCCCCAGCTCGCTGCTAAGTACTGTTTCTCAGGGTTGTTTATCATCTTAATTGCATCTTGCCTGCCCACCTTTTCTGCTTGAGGAGCTCTGAGTATTAATCACTTTCAAGTCATGTTAGGTAATGCTGGGTGCTTTATCTTTTGCTCTGCCACCAACATCGTGATATGGTGAGCTTGCAGGAAAGTACATGGTTTCCTCCTCAAACACAGCCTTCCTAAATTTTCACCACTCACCACACAGTGAAAAACTTCTGGCTCTTTCCTCTGGATAGCCCTCTTCACTATAGTGAGTTGTCTCCAAGTCAAAATTTGTCAATGTCCATTGTAAAATTACCAATCATCTGATGTTTTATTAACCCTTTGCAAACACCACCCGCAGAGATGAATGATAGCATGGTGCAGAGCAGTAGTTTCACAGTACCCAGTAGCATTAGCATCGCCCGGACCTCTGAAAATGCAAATTCTCAGGACCCACCCAGACCAAGTCAATAATCAAGATCTCTGGGATTGGAGCCCAGCAATCTGTTTGATCAAGCGCTTTGTGTGCTTCTGATGCACCCTCTCATGAGAACAACTGCAGAAGTGCTCTGGTAGGGCATCAGGAGTGCCAGCCACTTCACCTTGCAACTGAAAACAATATCAGAGTTGATCATCTCTCAACCTCCTCCAGATCTGAAATTCTAAGAATGTCTATGGGGAGTGGGAGGGTACAATATGAGACAATGGTGATGATTATTATTAATATTTCCTGGGTGCTTCCTATGAGCCTGGCACTGGGGCAGGCATTCTCATTATGTATGAGACACACATACCTTGAAAGAGGGCAAATAAATGTTAATAAGTAAATGTTGTTCTAGCTCCCCTCTCAGACTCGGCTCAGGCTTTCCTGAGACATCCTCCCAGTCTGAGGTAGATGCATGTTCCAGGCGTCACCACCTCCCGTGTGTACCACTCACAGTGGTTGCCACTGGACATCATGACTATCAGTCCTTGACCAGATTTCTCCCACTAACTGTGAGCATTTAGTCAAATATCTGGTGATGAAGAAATAACTAAATCAAGGGTGCATATCATATGCCTGAATCAGTAACCTTCACTCTATACTCAGAAATTCCCCAAGTGTTTCTTTTGGTCTTGGAGCCCCTTCACTTCTCATATCCTCTCCTTACTCATCCCAAAACCCTATTTGTTTTTATACCTCTACCCACAGAACTCTATGACATGAACTTTAACATCACCTACACCACATTCTTCAGCAAAATCCACACTGCATCTCTTAATCAACTGCCTTTGCCTCATTTCAGAATTAAATAGTCCTTGCCTTTTTCAAAGATGTATTTTTTTAAATCTGACTCTGACAGAAGTATTTTCAAGCTTGTTTTAATGTGTGATGCACAATTTCTAAGTGAGAGGTATAATAAAATCTTTTTCAATAAAATTTTAGTTCATGTCCCCTCCTTTGATAGTAACAGCTCTTCTCACTAATTATCCCACCGTGAGTTGGTTGGAAAGCTCAGCCTTAGGTCTCCTTAGTGAGTTAGTGTTAACATTTCCATAAGCTGTGCACAAAACAAATCCACACTGTGTGAAAGTTTTATTGCCAATTCTAAGACCACAGCCATAGTCCAAGCATTGTTGTCTAAGGATCATGGAGGAAGAAGCCTCAGGGATATGGATGTGCTCGGAAATGGCCTACCTATTGGGCCCATACACCTCTCACACTCGCTATTACACTTTCAGTAACCCTGTCTAAAATGCTATTGTAGACAGAATTCTTAGATGGCCCCCAAGATTCCCTTGTGCCCTGGTGTACACACACCTTCTCCCAGTTATCTGACCCAACACTAATCTAAGTGCTGCTGTGAAAGAATTTTGCAGATGTAATTAAGGTCCTAAAGAAGGGTCTGACCTGATCAGGTCAGGACTTGATTAGTCCTTAAAAGTAAGAGGATTATTTTTGGCAAGAGAGATATGACTTATAAAGGACATTTTTCACTCCTGGCTTTGAAGATGGAGAAGGCCACCAGGCAAGGAATACAGGTGGCCACCCACTGACATCCAACAAGAAAACAGGACCTCGGTCCTACAACTACAAGGAACTATATTCTCTTCCCCCCCACCCCCGCTTCCTCTCTCTATCAAATCAATAAATACATTTTTTAAATAAAATAAAATTTAAAAAACTAGGAACTATGTTCTTCCCACAACTGGAAAGAGCTTTGAAAGCAGAGTCTTCCTGGCTCGGGCCTCCTGATGAGGCCACAACCTAACCAACATCTTGGTTTCAAATGCATGAAACATTAAGCAGAGAACCTAGACATGTGCCCAAACTTCTGACCTACAGGCTGAGTTAAACAGATGTGTTTTAAGCTGCTAAACATGTGGTCATGTTAGAAAGCAATAAGAAAGGAACGCAGATGCTGATAGGTAATGCCCCCTTCTTTACCCTAAAAGATAAGCCTGCCCTGCCACATAGATACCCCATATACTCCATGCATACCCCTTCACCCCCACTGCCATTACCAACCTTTCCAGAGAAGGTTCTAGAAATACAAGCACGCCACCATTATTACAGAAGGCAAATACAACATGTGAAGACAGGAAGAGGCCAGGCCATTCTGTGACAGGCAGTGTTGCCGCTACAGTCCCTGCCTTGCCCCTGAATGTGGATATCATGTACTTTTTGCAAACAATCCATTATTTTTCTGCCTCAAATCATCTAGCACATAACCTCTCACCCTCACTTCAAAGCCCTTATGTACTCGGTGCCCTGAAATATCACAGATGGTGCCAGCTGCCTCATGACTTCCGCTACCCTTAAGCTGTCTGCTTCGTTTTATTGGCTGTAATAGATGGCCTGACCTTGCTACACCACAAAATCAAGACGGGAACTATTTTTCAAATGCCTCCACGTGCACACTGATGGAGAGGGAGAGTCATTTCGGGTTTCTCTTGCTGGACTCTCTGTAAATTATAAGGTGCATTTATAGGCTAAGTGTTCAGCAGGAATATTCATTCAGCTCAAGGCAGAGGAATTTTCCTGAGGGGGTGATGAGGAGGAAAGTGAGGGTGGGGCTTTTTTTTCTCTTTACTTTCTGGCCTTGGCAATTACCATTTAATGTAATGCATCACCACAACTCACTGGAGGGGGCACTCCCACAGTGCTCGTTAGCTTATTGAAATGAACACCACTGTTCTGGCTGATCCAAATTGTAGAATAATGACAAAAATAATAATAATGAATCACGAATCCATCTTATCCTCTCTTCTATAATAGTTCAGCATGCCCTCCTCTGAGTCTTCAATGGGGATGAGAACTTGTAACTGAAAGGGAAACCTGCCACCCCCACCTGAGGAAGGGATGACATACTGCCTATTGCAGCCCAGATGGATCTTGAGGGTGTCATGCTAGGTGAAATATGTTAGATGAAAAAGGATAAGAACCATATGATTTCACTCATAGGTGGGATATAAAACAAAAAACAACAAATGAACAAACAAACAAACTCATAGACACTGACAGCGATATGGTGGTTACCAACGGTACAGTGGTTCCCACCAGGGATCCTCTGCCCTGTGCTTGTGGGAGCAGGAAGGGAGGTGTGAGCATTATCCCCTGGACACCCCAGCCTGGCACTTGGCCTCTTCCATCAGCTTTGAGAGGCCATAGAGCCCAGTAAATTGTTCCTAAACTTTACTGTGCACTGGAATCAGCTGGGGATCTTTAAATAGTACTGAATCCTTGGCTCCCACCTAAGAAACGCTGACTTCACTGGTCTGGGCTGTAACCTGAGAAAGGAGAGGGTCTCAAAGCTCCCCAGGTGATTCTAACATATGGCCTAGTGTGGAAACCACTGGCCTAAAAGTTAAGACACCCTTCATGTCAAGGCTTCATCACTGACAGCTGGGAAACCTTGAGCACGTCACTTATTCTTTTTACACCTCAGTTTCCTAATCTGTAGAATGGACATAATGATGGCACCTAACTCCTAGGTACTATTAAAAGAAAGAATGCCTGCAAAGGGTTTACCTTAGTCCATAACACATAATAAAAAGGCAGTATGTGTTAATTACTGCTATTCTAATTATTTTCATTATTATTTCTCCTGGCCTCTCTATAGATTGTGAAGCCAAAGAATCTTATGTTGGCAAGGACTTGAGGAGTCATCTATGATCAGGAATTACTTTTCAAAAGTCCCAGAAGGTAGCTATGCAGTTTGGGCTTGCTAGCCCCATCCCCACCCAATAGAAATCTTTCTGGTATTTAGATTCCTGCATAGAATATCTCAGAGCCTCTTGTGGAGGAATTAGGGGTTCAAATTAGACAAAGAAGATTCACTTTAAAACTTCATTCATTCAACAAGCACTTATATTAAAAACAAAAATATATGCCTAAAGGTAAGGATAGATAGATAGATAGATAGATAGATAGATAGATAGATAGATAGGAAGATAAATAAACAGGTAGATTTGGTTCATGCAATTATGGAGGCTGACAAGTCCCAAGATCTGCAGCTGGCAAGCTGGAGACCCTGGGGAGTTGATGGTGGTGTAGTTCTACTCTAAAGACATGTAGGCTTGAGACCCAGGAAGAACCAATGTCTTATTCAAGCTCAAAGACAAGATAAAGTGGATCTCCCAGTTAGAAGACAGTCAGGCAGGAATAATTCTGTCTTACTGGGGAAAGGGTCAGCATTTTTCTTTTATTCAGACCTTCAACTAATTAGACAAGGCCCACTCACACTGGGAAAAGAAATACGCTTTAGTCAGTGATAAGATTCAAATGTTATTCTCATGCAAAAAATGTTTGACAAAATACAGCAACATGGGCAACCTGACCCAGGGAAGTTGAAATGTACCACTAACGATCGCAGAGGAGAGTGCTTAGCCAGCTGCTCTTTCCATTGACTATCTAGAGCTTCTTGTAAATCTGAGGACCAAAGCTGTAAAAAAATAAAAAAGAAAGAAAAGGATCAAGAAGCTGGAAAGGATCTGGCTTTCTGATGATTCTTAGAACATTTGCCTACTTTCAGATTTCTCATTATAAGAGACAAAAATATATACGTATTTTATTGATGTTTCCATTTTGTTTTGTTTTTAATTTTTCTGCTATATGCAGTTAAACTAAATTCCCATGTAAGGTTAGACCTCAGGGACCCCTAATAATAGCCTATGTCTTTACACTTCACTGCTCTGTGAAGGGTTCTTCATGCAGCAGGCTGCACTATATATTTATCTTAAATGTTCAAAGCAGGGAGCCAGACACAGGACTATATCAGCAGTCAACCCACCAAACAAGTCCCACTCATTGCATCTGCGCCTTTTCTCTACTCCTTCTAAATATTGATACAACTACAGAGCACCATCAGCCATGGACAACACTGAGAGGTTACTCAGGGCCCAGACAGAAAGAGAATCCAAAGTGGCTTTGTTTAAAAACAGTACAATACACACAAACACTTATGACTTCCACTTCTGTGACATATCCAAGTTGTTTTGGAATTTATCAAAAACATTTAGAAGATGTAAACAGTGGAAGAGTCAAAGCTATGGATTTGCTCAGCTGTCTAGAGTCTCCTGTAGACAAAGCTATTCTATTAAAATATTTGGGCATGGCTGCAGTTTGAGACTTCTTCTCCTGCAGCCAGGGGGCTGAATCAGAACTAAAATTATGCTTTGACCTTGACTATAAGGTGTATTCCTAATTCAATGCCTTGGTTCCTAAGCTTAGCCAGATGGTGGGATTTTTGAAAGCTGGGAGCTCGTCCTTGCTATCTTTGACTCTGTTGCCATCCCTACTGCTAAGCCTCATCAGTAATCAGAGCTCAATAAATATGGATTGGTTCATTGCCACATGTTACTGAGATGTAACTGGGCTCTGAGAGCTTGATACATTTTTGAATGGAAGTAATAATTTGTTTAATAGTATAAATTTAGCTTATAGGTTATGAAAAGGGAGTATAGTATGCAAAAGGAACATTCTGAAAATAATTTAATTTATAGCACCAAAGAAGAGAAGAAATGGCACAGACCATTTTAAATAATAATAAGAAAAAACAGGTGTCTTGCTGTTGTGAGATGAGCTCTTCTCACTGATCCCAACATCAGTCCCTTTCATTAGGCTGGGAGATAATCCAACTACTATAGAATCATACACAGACACCCGGAGATAGACACCTAGAGGCCTGACCATGCTCCAGGAGAAATAGTCAGACACTTTGTGTGCTTGGAATGGTAAGTTAATATAAATTGTGCCATGAGCCACATACAGAAGCAATCTGTAAATGGTTTCTTACAAAGTTGAGCCATTCCATCCCCAATGTAATGGATCCTCTGTATCTATTGGTTCCACATCTCTCGAGGCGTCTGCTACAGTTTTTCTTTCACTGCAGTCAGGCTTTCTTCAGAGGGCAAAAAGTGTACCCATCATCCTTGCCCACCAACAGCAACTGCCGTGGACTGAATTGTGTTTCCCCCAAATTCATATATTGAAGCCTTAACTGCCAGCACCTCAGAATGTGACTATATTTGGAAATAGGGCCTTTAATGAGGCAATTAAGTTAATATTAGGCCAATTAGGGTGGAGCCCCAATCCAAAATGACTGGTGTCCTTATAAAAAGAAGAGACACCAGAGATGTGGACATAGAGGAAAGTGAAGACAGTGAGAAGGTGGCTATCTGCCAGCCAAGGAGCAAGGCCTCAAGAGAAAACAAACCTGCTGACCCCTTGATCTTTGACTTCCAGTCTCCAGTACTGTGAGGAAATAAATTTCTATTGTTTAAGTCACCCAGTCTCTTATATTTAGTTATAACAATACTAACAGACTAATGCAGCTGCCAAGAGCTTCCCAACTTTACTTCTCACAGCCTGAAAGGGAAGATGGACACAAAGTGAGTGCCATGAACTGAATGTGTGTTTTCAAAATTTATATGTTGAAGCCTAATCCCATGTGATGGTATCAAGAGGTGAGACCTTTGGAAGGTAATCAGGTCATGAGGATGGAGCACTATGATAGGATTAGTGCCCTTATAAGAAGAGACAAGCTAGAGATTATCTCTCTCTGCCATGAAGAGACACAGCAAGAGGCAGCTGTCTACAAGTCAGAAGGACAGCTCTCATCAGAACCCATCAATGCTGGTAACATGATCTTGGACTTCTAGCTTCCAGAGCTGTGAGAAATAAATATTTGTAGTTTAAATCCCCCCGTGTATGGTATTCTTTGAAAGTAACCTGAACTAACTAAGATGGAGGAGGTACGTTGACAATAAGCCAGAACCCACAGAACAGACTGAAACCTATGTTATTCTCTCAGTGCATCCAGCCTTACTAATGGGGTGTTCCACAGAACTCAGAAGCTAAACCCCTTTGTCACAAAGCTAAACGCCCACCTGGCCAAGCCCTGGAAAAGCTGATGGAGGGTCCCAGAGAAGGTGGAGTAGCTGCAGGGCATTTGCTGCCCCGCACCAGCATGAGCTGACAGATAACTGATAATATGAACACCTGCCAAAGAGCCAACTTGCCAAGTGCAAAGACAATATGGATATGCCCCAAGCTTGGGTAAGATGCTTCTGTGGCCCACCCTCATTGTAAATCGTCAAGGGAAGGAATTCTGGAATATACAGTGCAGTCTAGCCAAGTTAACACATGACAAAAAGCCACCACAGTTTCAGAGGGTGGCTCCTCCCTGCAGAACTTCGTGGGTCTTCAGCAGAGGCAATCTGCTCCTGCCCTTATCTCTCCCACCTGGCTTTCTTCTCAATTCCTTTCCATTTTCTTTATTCTCTATGAAGGCCATTGTGCCAGATAGTGGGAGTGTTTGAGAAATCATTAGAATCAAGAAGGGCCCAGAATGACACTGTGGACATCTAGTCACACTGTGGGGACCACTGGTCTTCAGTGGAATGGAAACCCAGTGTGCAAACCTTAACCCAGGGCTCCTCACACTCCCTACAGCAGTCTGAAACAGGCTTGAACTATCTGATGTTGCAATTTATAAGAAGAAATACATATTTGGTCTACATTCATCATTCCTGACACATAGTTCCTAAAACCCTTGGCATCTCCTAAATAATGAGACAGATAAAGGTCTTCTGTTATGTCAGTAAGATGAATTTTGGAAAGCACCTAATGGTGGAAGATGGTTGCTGAAAGAACCAGCCATGTGATTAGAAGGTTGGAACCTTCAGTCCCAAAACATTATGTTTTCAAAGCTCCTGGATGAGTCTAAAGTGAATCCAGGGTTGAGAATCAGGCCTTAGAGCCTCCTGGTTAAACAGTGTTCACAAGTTGTCTTGATAAGAAACAGGTCTCCACTGCTCATACTTCCATTCATTGAGTGTTTGTTATGGAGCAGACTGGGGACTTTCATTAAACTGTCAGCAGCACTCTGGGGTAGATGTTATTATGATCATCATTTGTAAATGAGAAAACTTAAGTATACGAAGGTTAAAGAGTTGCCGGAGTTTGCATAGCTAAAAAACATAGAGCTGGATTCAAACTCCAACCTGGTGTCAACTAAGCCCATGCTGTTAACCAACCTTACAGTGCCCTCTACATCACTGAGTGGCCCACTGGCTACTGAGAAACTGCCCTGTTCCCTAATTCTCATCCCCTTCACAGAAGAGGCAGAAGCCAGGAGAGAAGATAAATGCATCTCATAGGCTACAAGTCCAATGAAAAATTCACAGTCTTACTGCTGGTGAAGACCTTCAGGGATACCCAGTTCAACCACTTCATTTTATAAATGAGAAAACACAAATCTAGAAAGATTGAGTGATTTCCAAGGTTAATAAGCACATTGACTTCAGAGCCCCATCTCCTAGTTTCAAGTGAAGTTTTCCCCATACCCTTTGGTTTCCGATTTATCATCTCATAGAGGACAGGACAGAGGTGGACCAGCAAACCAAATCCACATTGCTTAATGTGAGTGTCATCATGGAAGGAGCACTGTGGAAGAGGAGCTTGCTTGTGGCTGGTGAGATTGGGGGAACTTCATGGAGAAAGTGGTTTTTAATTTAAGCCAAGGTCAGGTAGGCTTCTAATTGGCTGAGCTGAAAGAACATTCCATGGAGAGGAAAGAGTATAGGCAAAGGCAGGAAGAGGGAAGATTTGTTCTAGAAACATAGGGTACCCTGAATTGTCATGAGCAGAGGGTGTGTGAGGAGAAGAGCAAGAACAGGACAAGGATGACAGAGCTGGGCTGCCATCTGAGGGCATGCTAACCCATGGGCAGCAGGACTATGGCTACTGTATTCAGTGAGGAATGACTGTTCCAGAAGCAGCATGGCACAGACTGCAGTGCACAGTGATGAGTATCAGAGAAAAGCCTTTGAACCCAGCCTCTCAGAAGGTGAGGAAGGCCAGACCTACTGCCAAGGTAGTGGGAAGGAGAGAGTGGAGAGGGTGTGGGGGAGGGAAGAACAAACAGCTGCAACGAGGATGGGGAAGTGCATGAGAACGGGGGAAAGTGAGGATGTGAGAGACAGAATCAACCTCAGTGGATGATGGAATTGTACTCACACTGGACCCCACCCATAAAACAGAACCTAGAGAGAAAAATGGTATGATGATAAGTCCTTCTGGTTGTTTTAACAAAAGTCACATTTCCAAGGTGAGAGCTCAGTGGGAGAGGAAAGCCCATTGATAATGAGAATCAGGTCAGGTATGGAGGTGGGCTGTGGGGTGGGGGGGGAGGGGGAGGAAGGAGGGAAAAGGAAAAGGCAACTGGAGAGGAAATGGGGTGGGGGTGCAGAAGGGCCTCAAAGGAAATCTTCCACTTTTGCCCTTTGGCCTGGTTGGATAAATGACCAAATAGTGCCAATAGGGACAGTAAGAGGCAATGAACAAAGTTATTGAATCAAATCCCCTTAAACACAGCATATTCCACAGCATCAGTTGAGATCATAGAAAGGGACAGAATTCCATTCACATGGTTCATTCAATCAAAGAGATTTTAAAGAAAGGGTGGGCAGAGCTGAAGAACTCAACTCCCAGAGCCTAGAAATAGCTGGTAGGCCCTGTGCCAGAGGAGAGGACAGTGAAGGAAGGGCCGTGGTCACAGAGAGGACAGCCACTGTCATCTCCACGCTGCCAGCACAGGGCTGGGCAGAGAAGAAGCACTCACTGCCAGACTCCTGCGTGTTTACCATTGACTGGCCACCACAGTGGATGGCGGGCAAGGCAGCCCAGGTGATGCGATTCTTAGGGATCAACCTTCCTACTAAGCCCAGAGCAAGGCATAGAAGGGCAGAGAATGGGTTTGGGGTCAGGGCAGATGGAGGAGACAAGCATAGCAAGCAAGCACAAGCCCTTGGCCCTGAGTCTGTCGGAGCCTCCTGGCATGTGGCAGGCACTGCTCTTCTGTCTGTGCTGGTAGGTGACTGTCAAGCTTTTCATGGGAGGCGGGAGCTCCTGGCTTGGCACAGCTTTGCTGCTGCAACCAGCTTTTTCTTCTCAAATGTCTGCTAATTAGCATCTTTGAAATCTTGGGTGGGTGCTTTGTTCTATAAAAACCACAAGAGATGAGTATGAACCTTTTGTGTGACAGCAAAGCTTGCCCTCTTACGACCATGGTTTTGAGGCAAGAGTTAGAATAGGAAATCTTGAGACACTGCAGCTGTCATCAGTCAGCATTCTGATTTCTGAGATGAGCCCTGTGACACCTGATAATACTTCACAATGTGGTTCCCTCACTGAGTGGGCAATCAAGGAAGGCTGTGGGAAATTGCATGTGTAGAAGCTTAAGTAAAAACCCTATAAATCCTGTAACTGTTCAATAGAAGGGAGCCATTCCCTGGCCAGAGATGGCCCACTACCATGTCTTGGGAAGTGTACTTTCCTTAATAAATTTCCCACTTGATTTGCTTTATAATATCTGTGTGGTCAGTCCAATTCTTTGTTCACAACCACCAAGAGCCTGGACCCCATCTCCAACTGCAACAGTTTCCATAAACTAAAATGAGTTATACTATCTGCTGAAGTATTTTTATCTCAAGTGCAAAAGAAAGCTTGGGAGATGTGATTTGGCAGGTGAATGGTTGAAATTCCCAGATACTTGGTTTTTGAAAATAGAAGAAAAATTATTGCATCATTCATAAATCTTTATGCCCCACCAAAAGCCAGAGACTTGCAGTTTTTGGAGCAGGGGAAAGGAAATGCAGGAAACAACTTGTGATCAAAATGTAAAGTCATATAAGATTAGAAAATATGTTTGCTTCCCTGGCTGGTGTGGCTTAGTGGATTGAGCGCTGGCCTGCTATCCTAAAGATTGCTAGTTTGATCCCCAGTTAGGACACATACCTGGGTTGTGGGACAGGTCCCTGGTTGCGGGCATGTGAGAAGCAACCAATCTCTCACACAATGATGTTTCTCTCCCTCTCTGTCTCCCTCCCTCCCCCTCTCTCTAAAAGTACATAAATAAAATCTTTCAAAATTAAAAGAAAGAAAAAGAAAGAAAGAAAGAAAGAAAGAAAGAAAGAAAGAAAGAAAGAGAGGGAGGGAGGGAGGGAGGGAGGAAGGAAGGAAGGAAGGAAGGAAGGAAGGAAGGAAGGAAGGAAGGAAAAAAGAAAAGATACTTGCAGATGAGAGGGCATGTTGCAAAACCTAGGGAAAGGTGAGATGTATTTACACAATAACGGAAGTGCTGGAAATGCCATGACTCCCTTCCATGACTATGTTCACCCTCACTATACCCTGTGCCCAATCAGCAGGCCCAATGACAATAACCTCCAGGTCTACTAACTCCTCACCCTAGTTTGACATGGTGCTTAGATTCCATCATATCAAAACTGCATCATCAATTTAAAAATAACTTTTTTTTTTCAAGGAGAAAAAGATACTACCACATCATATGTACACATCAATTTTCAAAAACGTAAAGTTAAAAAATATATATTCCATCAAACTTCAAATCTTCCAACTTCCAGGGTGCCAGCTAGAAGTTGTTTTCTAGATTACAGTAATTCTCATTAAAGTGCCAATGAGTCTAAGTTCACTGAGGAGGATTTTTCTCTTAAAAAAAAAATAGCCTGCTAACTTAAATTACTCTTCCATTTGTGAAACAGGGGAAAAAGGTACTTTTGACCCAGAAAAAAATCATCAGCAGCCATTAGGCATCCTATTTCCATTTATTACTGCCTCCAGACTTTTATCTCAAGACCTCACAAGGGTTTTCTGCATCACTGGTTGTTTTTCAAGACTATCAGCTAAAGGAGCAGGAGAAAGGGGTGGGCATCAACCTCTATTTCCAGCCCAGCATCAGGAAGTCCTCCTAGAGTCAACCCATTGTTTTTGGCAAAGTGATACCAATGACAATGAAGTGTAAGTTCTTTTCAGCCTAAAATACCCCACTACCTCTAAACCAAAATGAAGGTTCATCTGTGACCAGTGCCAAGAAGAATAGTATACAATGCACAACAGAGGATTCAAAGATTTGCTTTGTCAAGAAGCCCAGGGAAGTCTTGACCTGAGATCTGAAGGACAGGCATTTAGGCAAAGAGGGTTGAGGAGGTATATACAAAGTCTCAGTGGTAGAAAGGAGCATGGCAAGTAAGTGCCATTGAAAAGAGTCAGTGTGGCTGGTACAGAGAGAGTTAGGAGGTAGGGAACTCAGGGGCCAAAAAGATCCCAGGAGTTATTTTTTTGTTTGTTTGGTTGATTGCTTATTTGATTTCTATCCTTCAAGCAATGGGCAATGGTGGTAGGAGGGGGAGATCCTGGGAAGTATTAATCACCAAGATGGTTTTAGCATGGTTGCCTTTCAAGACTATCACTGTGGCTATAGCATAGTAATCTCCCCTTATTCAAAAGGGATACATTCCAAGGCTCCCAGTGGATGCCTGAAACATACATATGTTGTTTTTTCTTATATATACATATGATAAAGTTTAATTTATGAATTATACACAGTAAGAGAGTAACAACAGCTAATAATAAAATACAGCAATCATAACAATGCACTGTAGTAAAACTTATGTGAATGTGGCATTATTATGTAAAATAAGGGTGACTTGAACACAAGCACTGCAGCAGAGTGACAGTCGCTCTGATAACTGAGCTGGCTCCTAGGAGACCAATGGCAGGTAGCTTACTCAGCATGGAGACGACGGGCAAGGGGACAATTCACATCTGGGCAGGATGGAGCAGGACGGCACGAGATGTCACCACACTACCCAGAACAGCGTGCAACTTAAAACTTATAAATTGTTTATTTCTAAGATTTTCCATCTAATATTTTGGACCACATTTGACTGTGGGTAACTGAAACCAGGAAAGTGATGTTACAGATAAGTGGGGACTACTGTATAGAGAATGGAACGCAGAGACAAGAGTGATGTGGAAAACCAGTTAAAAGACCACTGCAAGAGATGACAAGAGCTTAAACCAGAGTTGTCAGGGTCCCCCTAGGAAAGTATTGAGAGTTGGAGCCCCGTGCACACCAGGTGAAGGAAACAAAGCCTGTAAGACCTGACCAGAAAACCAGGACAGCTGGGTGCATACCTGCCTCAGTGCTATAGCCAGTGGGCCCCGGTGGGAACTGGGCCATGAAAAAATGCTTTATGTCCTCTGAAGCTTGCCCTGTTCTTCTACCTTTCTTGATTGCTTTATTGTACCAGCAGCAGAGGTTTTAACTTGAACTCAAAATGAATTTTGTCGTTGTCGGCAGCCGTCCGTCTTGAGAGACGATGGTGTAGCTTCTTAAGAGTCTATCTGCTCCTCCGGGAATGGCTGTGCAGTCCGACTCGGGAGTGACATGGTATCTGTCTCCTCCCGTGTTGAATCGACATCTTGCGATGACGCTGAAGCTACAGAGCCTGGGCAGGGTGATATGGAGGGTCTGCTGTTGTCCATGCAGCAGACCCCCCCCTCTCTTCGCAGCTGAAGGGTCCAAGGGAAAGACGGAGTCGATACAGCTTGGCTTCAGGTGCGCCGCAGGAGTTGCCAGTGTTGACTACAACGTCAAACCGCCTTAGGGACTCCGGCTCAGGATTTTCTGTCGGGGTTTACTCCCTTAGCCTTTCCCCTGAAGAGGTATGCCGCAAGGCAGCGGAGGTTTTTTGGAGTCAGAGTTTTCCTTCTCTGATGTGCCCTGACTGGAAGATCGAACCAGCGACACTTAGCTCGCAGGCCAACGCTCAATCCACTGAGCCAAACCAGCCAGGGCTTCAAAATGAATTTACTCTTCCTATTTTATGGCCATCTGAAGTCTTTGTGTCCAACACACCCTGACCTGAGGGAGATCTCAACATTCCTTCAATTGTTATCCCTGAACAACATCTGTTTTCTGTAATCATCACTGTTTAACACTGGTTGATGAGCATTAAGTGCATGCTATGTGCCCTTAAGCTTACTGCACTCAATAAAAGACCTTGGAGGAAGTCGATGGAGGCATTTGTCTCTCCCCTAACACAAGCTGCCTGGGAAGTCTTCATTTCATCTGTGACACCAGGGTATCTCTGTGGGTGGGGGAGTCCCCAGTGCAGAGTGGAGATAATGACTCAATTTGAGAGCTATTTAGAAGTAAAAATCATTGGACCTGGTGACAGATTGAAAACGGGAGAGAAGGAGAGAAGTATCTAGGATGGCACCTTCATTTTTAGCTTGGGTAACTAATGAAACCATTCAGCAAGATGGGAAGTACTGGAAGAAGACCAGGTTGGGGGTGGAGCTAATGATCAGGTGAGTTGAGGCATGTTGTATTCTGATGTCTTTGAGGAATCCAAGAGGAAATATGCAGAAGGAAATTGAGTAAGCAGGTCAGAGAAGAGGTCTCTGACCTCTGGAAGATTAGAAGTGAAATCTGGAAGTCATTTGCATGAAGTTAATGAAAGCCATGAGTATAAGTAGAAAAAGTATAAAGTTGTAAGTGAAATCTGTGAGTGATTTGCATAAACTTAATTAGAGTCATGAGTATAGGTAGAGAAAGTATAAAGTTAGAAGAGAAAATGGGGTTGGGTAGAATAGAATATGCCTACAAAGGAGAGAGTATGATCATAGAGGTAGGAAGAAAACACAGAGGGGCAAAAAGGCTCCCAGGAACCTAGTAAAGAATATTTCAGGAAGGAAAAGTTAATCAATAGTAGCAGAACACTGGAGAGGTCAAGGAAAATGAGACTTGGAAATAGGTCCCTTAAACTGGTGGGTACAAAAATCATTATGATCTTAGAAAGAAATGAATCACAGTTCTCTGATTTTAAAAATTGGAGGAAAAATATATAGCCTGCAAGCATTCGTTTCTCTTGAATTTGCTCTTACAGGGGAAAAAAAAGCAAAAGAAAAAAAAGCTGTGCTTTAGTCTTCTAGAACTAATCAGATTGGAGACTTATAGGTAATTCAGCATGTAAGGAGTGAGCTAGAACCAGCAGAGGAAAGAGAAAGGGTCTTACACACTGGGCTGGCAGAGCTGGCTCCTTGAAACTTTTACCCTTTGTATTGGTATCCTAGGGCTTTTAATTACTGTGAACTGGGTGGCATAAAACCATAGAAATTTATTCTCACACTTCTGGATGCTAAAAGTCTAAAATTAAGGTATTGACAGTACATGATCTTTCCAAAAGTTCTAAGAAGGGATCCTTCCTTCCTTCTTCCACCTTCTGGTAGCTCCTGACATTCCTTGGCTTGTGGTCACATAATCCAATCTCTGCTTCCATTATCATGTGGTCTTCTCTAGACCAAAAGCTGAATGGACATATTTTGTCTTTGGTACCCACATCTGTCACAGAAATAAGCAGGTAACTCCCTTGCACCAAGGACTGCCTCAAACAAATTATTCAAGTCTCTTCTGTGTCCCAGCCTCCAGTTAGTATAAGGGATAAAGCATGGAGTCAGACAGCTTTACCTGACTAACCTCTCCCTGGGCTTGAGCCTCAGTTTCCTCATCTGGACAATGGATATGGGTGGGGGGGTCAAGGGTGGAACGGCGATGTAAAAGGAAGATTGAAAAAAAAAATCAAATTAGTGTATGTTAAATTCCTGACAGGTATTCAACAAATGCCAGGTCTCTGTTACCTGGTAGGTCCCATTTCTATTACTTGAATTCTGGGACTCTCTGATCCTTCTTTCCGTAAGAACAAGGGCTTCAAAAATTATTCCCTATCTGTGTATCTGAGGGTAAAGTTCTCTTTAGCTGGGCATCCACCCCTGTCCCCACCTATGGGTAAAACTGGCCCAGGTGAGATGTGCTCCGTCGCAGCCTCAGGTACAACTACGCATTTCATGCTGGACTCGAGTCTGGAGAAACCCAGGCTTTTGATATTAAACAGTGTTAGAGAATGGAAAACAGAGCAGCTGGGACTTTTTGCTTCTGGAATCACAGGAATTTGCTCAGAATTATCTTTCAGTCAAATATTATATGGGGTCAGTCTTGTGGTGGATTGAGAATGGAAAAGTTGATACTCTGCCACTTACTATCATAGTAGTGTGGCCTTGAGCAAGCCTTCTCTAAGTCTCAATTTCCTTACCTGCACTTTGGTGGCAACGATCTCCCTTCAAAGGGCAGTGATAAAGCCCTGGATGGGTATCTCAGTTGGTTAGAGCATCATCCCCATATGCCAAGGTTGCAGGTTCAATCCCCAGTCAGGACACATAAAAGAATTAACCAATTGAGAGAGGATTGACTGTGGGCCAGAGGGGTTGACTAGGTGAAAAGGAACAAAAGGGGGAAAAAATTCGGACAACTGTAATAGAATAAATAATTTTAAAAGAATAAACCAATGAATGCATAAATAAGTGAAACAACAAATTGATGTTTCTCTCCCTTCCTCTCTCTCTCTCTCTAAAATCAGTAAATAATTTTTTAAAACTTTTATAAAAAGGGCAGTGGTGAGAATTCTGTAGATAACAAGCATACCCTTAACAAAGGCACTAAATTCATGCCAGTTCCTCTCCCCATCTCCATGCCGATGATGAGACAGATATTTAGGGATGGTGTGATGATACCCTCTAAACACTTCCCCCATGGGTTGAGATTCTAACTCTCACTGTTAGAATTATAGAACATCAGAGTTGGAAAAATATTTTTCATGTTCTGCTATACTATTCTCCAGAATGAATGTCACTAATGACCCATGAATTTATGATTATAAAAATTCAGATGCTCCAATCTAGCCATTTAATAAAGAAGCCAATGCCCAGAGTAGGTGGGTGGCTAATAGGCCTACTAGATAGCAGATTTAAAATCCAATACTCTAACTTCCAATCTTCTGATCCAGTTGTTCCTCCATCACACTGTCACCTTAAAAATTTGGTTTCTAACATTATAAACAGTTGGGCAAGCAAGACTAAAAGCTTTAAGAAGATACTAGCATATAAACTGGTGTTGGATTACAGAGGGCAAAAGCTAATTTTGCTAGAAGGAAATAGAAAGAACCTGTAAGTATTGAATGCCTTGGGAAGGCCAATAGAGGAAGGACATGAAGACAGGGTTTAGAAGAACTAATGGGAAAGAAGACAGCAAACTTCACCCAACTAGTTGGCTTCAGGGTTATCAACCAAAAGACTATGCTTGACAGTCTGATAACAGTGACCCAAATTTGGTTACTTTTTTAAGGGATACCATTCTAAGTACTATGATGATTAGTAAGAAATGGGAGTCCCAGACCTGAAACTGTAGAAACAGCAGCCCTCTATAAAATGGGGCTCTGGCACCAACTTTCCAAGGTTACCAGATGAGCATCCTTTATATCTAGGGCACAGGTAACAGCAAGCCCACCCCATTTCATTTTATCTATAATTTTGTAGTACTTTTGTTTACACCTTAGGGCTGCCTCTATAAATTAGCCTTGAGCCTTAAGATGGCTCTCGCCTTGATAAATCATGCTGGCAATGTGAAATTACTTTGTGAGCTGGGAAGGAACTCATTGTGAAATTGAAAAGCTACACCCAATTTGCTGGGCCCAAGAACTCACAGTTCAAAAGGTAGAGAGTGCTTCTTGCCAAGAATGAATTGTGAAATGGATTAGAAAATAAAGTCTATTATTGAAGTTGCTACTTTGCAGCTCATGAGTAGCCCTGATGAGTGCAGTGTAACCCCATCATCTTGTCCAAGATGGAACTATGGCTATGATTTCAAGTTACTTGAACTGTATTTTTTTGCCCTGAACTGCAGATAACAATCAGGACTCAGAGTTAATTCCCTTCATTATACTAATCTGTGAAGAAGAATGAGCCTGTTTATCGGGTTCTCAGAAAGTTGAAGATTCGGCTAGATTTTGTAATACTCTGTGACAAAGACGAAGTATTTCCAAGAATAATAGAAGCAATGTACAATGTGATATTCTAAAAAGTGTGTTCAATTATGCATTAGACTAAATGGAAAATAAATTATAGGTGAGATTGCACATAACAAAGATGTCTAAGGTCTATCCTTGACCCCCTTATTAAGAACCATATTCAATGGGTCAGAATTCCAATGCAAGTTTCCCACATTATCTGAAAGTAGAATATTCCTATGAAATTTTTTCTAAGTCAAAATAGCCTTAAAGAAGCAATTACCATTAATTTTTTTAAGACTTTACTGATTTATTTTTAGAGAGAGGGGAAGGAAGGGTGAAAGAAAGGGAGAGAAACACGGATGTACGAGAGATACCTTAACAAGCTGCCTCGCGTGCTCCCACAACCATGGACCTGGCCTGCAACCCAGGCATGTGCCCTGACCAGGAATCAAAGCAGCAACCTTTTTGTTTGCAGACCAGCGCTCAATCCACTGAGCCACACCAGCCAGGGCTACCATGAATTTATATGAAAAAAATTTTTAGCATTCCCAGACCCCCAAAATAACCTACCAAATCATACCAGAAGAACATATAAAACTTAAAATAACACTAACATACAGTAAAAGCAGAGCAGCTCTCATTGCTCGGGGTGCACGCTGTGTCTGTAATGGTTAGTAGCAACACAAATGCTGAGCACCGTTTTTGCTTTTCGCATTTTTTCGTAAAAGTGAAAATCCTCTTCCAATTTCTTTTAGTTAGCAAAAACAGGTGCTAATGTAGGCCTTTTGTAAAAGCAAATTCTGTAATAGGAACTTTCAAAAATCAGGGGATACCTCTACCAAAAGAAGTTGATGGTCTCCTGTCAAATGGATTTGAATGTAGTAAGAAAATAATAATAATAATAGTGAATAGTAAATGCTTACTTGTTCCAGGGAGTAGTCACTCAGTTTCATATCTTGTTGATGCAAAAATAAGCATTCGATAAATGTTAAGTATTGTCACAATTATCACACATAACCATCACAAGCCTGTTATTTATGTGCCCATTTTGTAGACAAGCAAACTGAGGTCCCAAGACATGAGGTATTTTCCCAGGCTCCCACAGTTTTATGTTCTGGATCTGGGATGTCAGTTCATTTCCATCTGACCCAAGAGTTCATGTTTTAGATTACTATGCCCTAGTACCTCCGTGCTCTCCACATTGCCCTTGTTTAGGCCTTTGTCCATGTGGCAAAGTCAATTATGCAACTAAAGGTAAGCATCACATGGATTATATATGTGAATTAGCATTATGTATGGTTAAGTGTGGGCTTTGGAACCAGCTCTCCCACTTACCACTTGTTTGACCTTCCACAAGTTACTGAACCTCTCAGTGCCTCAGTTTCCTCATCTATAAAATGAAGATAATGATATCTCTCACATAGGGTTGTTGGAAGAAAAAATTAACACCAGATAACTTCTCTGTAAATGTTACCTATTATTATTACCAAATTACTAAATGTTATCTTAAATGCATATAGCCTCTCAATGACATACTTGCCTAAACAATATTTGTTTCAAGTGTAATAATGTCTTGGGGCATTTTTCCAACCTAGGAAGACACCATCATCCTAGCTGACAGCAGTAAATTCTAGGAAGCTGAGCGTGCCCCAGCCCCGTGAGTGATGGTTCCAGGGTGCCTTAAGCCATGAGGAATGGAGACTCTATTGTATCAAGCACTTTCTCCCTTTGGATTTGTGGACACTGGTGAGCCTTGTGTAAAGATGAATGAAATGACCAGAGTCCTTTTCATGTGGGACAGGTGTGAAACTGTCATTTTAGTCATGGCCACAACTGCTGTTTTCAGAACAGCCAGCTCAGTCAGCTTCTAGTTAGGGAAGAGGCTCCTACCTTTATTGGAGAGATATGAGACTCCCCAGACAGGCCCTGCTGCCAGAAATTATGAACCTGTCATTCCACCCTTATAGATAGCTTCATCTCTCTAGCTCTCAAAGGCCCTTTCTCCTAAAGAACCCACTAATAAGATTTAAATATGCCTGGAGGCATCTAAGCTTCATCAGAATTGATTGGCTAATAGCTGACACCTTTTGCAATCATCCAGATGAAAAGTAAAATACTTTAGGGACTGGAGCCAGGAGGGTGAGGGAGCAGGCAATGAAGCCAACCTATAGGTCTCTGTCCTGGTGTGAGTCTCCAAGTCCCTCCCAGCATAATAGTATGTCTAGCCCATAAAGAGACTTTCAATAAAATTGAATAAGCTGTGTGGATCTTCGTACAAGATGATGTATAAAAACTTCTGAGACCCATAACTCCCAGTGTCTTTGCATGCCCTCGTCGAGGATCCCAGAAATAGTCTGAGGCTTTCCAGAACAAATGCAGGGCCTGATTATGTTATGTTTGTCATTAAGACATTGGTGATTCACACATTTAAGTCTGATGGGCTACTCAACTTGACGACTGTTGGAAAGAAGGTAACTGCTCGGTAACTCTGACACAGTATAGGGGTCCACATCTGGACTCTATCTTCACCGAAAGAACTCTGTCTTAGAGGCTTATGTGTGACTCCTTGCTTTCGGCAAAATTCCATAGTTGAATTTAACCTAACCACATACATCATCAAAGGAAAGAATGTATGCCATCAGCATTCTTTCTTCAGACTGTGTTCTGCTTAATAATTGTCTTGTTAATTAAATGGTGACTAGAATATTTGAGCAAGCATTATTTTACAGGCGCTTTGAATGGCTCGCTGACCATAGAAAACATCTTGTGAGTACCCCAGGATCAACCACTGCCAGATGATGATGGTGGGACAGCTGACCTCATCCTCATTCCCAAGCCCTACACCCACCCTCGGCTCCTGTGTAAGCCCTCCACAAGAGCCACTCAGGGAGCCCGACTTCTCTTTTCTGGTCGACTCCCTTGTGCACAAGCTCTTTTCACTAAACTCTATCTGCTTGATCTTGTACTGCGTTCAGAGCTCATTTCTACAACATTGAGACTCAAGAACTTGGCATTCAAGGCCCAGTAATGACTCCAAATATTTAATCTCCATCTAGCTGGATATGTAGCTTTTACCAAGGGTGGGCCCACCAGGGGCTTTCTGATTAAATGCAGGTCTTCCCAGAAGTACGTTGTCCTGTCCTCCTCCTGTTAAGGACATTCTCTTCAAATGCTAGGTGCTGGTGTTATTCAATAGTCTTTAAGGTGAGGAGGTGAGAGGAGACAGGAAGTTGGTACATATAATCACAGAAGAAATTCTCTCTCCATGTGTTTGTAGTTTCAATGAAAAAGTTTCCTTACCCACCAAAGAGATATGCAGGATTTGTACTTAAATGTTAATTTTAAAAAACAAAATTGTTTTATCTTCTAGTGTATTGTATTTCCCCCTACAAAGTATGTGTACTCATTTTAAAATTCAAAGTATCGTAATTAGTTTTCACAAAAATCTTATTGCCTTTGGGTTGTTGTTTTTTTTTAATTGAGGAAGAAACTGTGAAATTGTCGTACTGATACCTCCTTACATTCTTGCTCAATCCCCTGTCCTGGAAAATCACATTTGGCTTTTTCAGTCCTATCCTACCTGTTCAGTTCTAGTTACAGAGATACAATGATCGTAATAATGCATAAATGTGGGTGGCAGAGAGAAACACTATTTATACTATTTCTTTTCTCTTCTGTCCTAATACACAATCCAGGAACTATTAGCCTAGACCAAGGACCCAACTTTTGCCAAAGCCTTAAAAGTTCTGCATTCTTCTCCCCATTTGAGACCCCAGCAGAGGGATGACATGAGCATGTGTCAGTGACAGCTGGCTCAGAGCCCCCAGGTGCACCCAGAGAGCCCTTCTCCTGGTAGAAAGAAAACACACTTGGAGGCAAAAGCCAGGGTCTGGCCTTTGATCTTTAGTTCTGCCCTTAGTAGTTGGTGGGACTTGGGAATGTTATGCATCTTCATGAGTCTCTATTCCCCATTTGTAGAAATATGGATTAAAACAGGTACATCACAGACTTGTAATGAGAATTGAGTGAAACCATACTTGAAAACAAATAGCAGATGTTTAACCAATAGTAATTTCTTGCCTCTGATATGACTATTGATTGCGAGTTTATAACTCCCTCTATAAACCATTTTCCCTTTCAGACTTTTACTCTAATCTTGTTTTTGACACCTGTCCCCAAAGGAGTTATAATTTATGAAGGTTCAGGACACAATGCTTATTTAAGAATCTTTGTAGCTGCTAACAAGACTGACCTAAGCAACATACAGAGAAAAATAAATAGTTGATGGGTAATTGATTGAATGGTGGCCTTCCATAAAGATATGTGCATGCTCTAATCCCAAGACCCTCTGAACATGACCTTATTTATGAAAAAAATTATTTGCAGATGCAATAAAAGTAAGGATTTTGAGAAGAGGAGACCTCCTTGGGTTACCCAGGTAGGTCTTAAATGCAGTGATAAGTGTCCTTGTAAGAGTGAGGCATAGGGAGATAACATAGAAGAGGGAAGGCATTGTGACCGTGGAGGCAGAGATTGGAGTGTTGTAGCCACAAGTCAAGGAATATTGACAGTCACCAGAAACTGGAAGAGGCAAAGGATGGACTGTCCCCTAGAGTTCCCAGAAGGAATGCAGTCCTGCTGGATTTCAAACTTTTAACCTCCAAACTGTAAGAGAATAAATTTCTGTGTGTTTGTTTTTTTTAAGGCACCAAATTTGTAGAACCTTCTTATAGTAGTCACAGGAACCTAATACAAAGTGCTACTATTATTATTAATAAATATAGATTTCCTTCCTCTCAATTTTGTTATAAATCGAAACTTCTCTAAAAATAGTCATATATACACACACTTCTTTTAGAAGGTAGAAAATTTCCTACTCTTGGCATTTTTCTAACAAGAATCTTTACTAAATAGTGACAGTCAAGGGTAGAAGAAAGAGTTTCTCACAATATTGAAGTCATATCAAGTCATTTCGCTTTTAATCACCAAAAGTGCCCCATGAGCACTAGGGAAAAGTAAGAAGAGAAATCACATTGAAAGAAAGTGTTTTCCTTTATATTCTTGCATGTCAAGGTTGGTGGTGCTGGGCAGACATCAATACCAATACAGCTAACATTACTCCCAGTAGGGAACTTGCCATCCCCACCCTGCAACCACCCCAAATCCAGTAAAGAAGAAGAATAAAGACATTTTGCGACTTCTTTTGCATAACTGGCAATGCTGATAACCTCCAATGCTCTACTCTGAAATAACAAAAGTAAAATGTTTGCTCAGTTCTCTGATCGTCTTTAGAAAGTACACGTATCACCATTTGGCATCTTCAGGTTTGACTCATTCAAGATATTGTGTTCTTTTCATAAGTACACAACAAGCTAAGTTCTCTCAAGGGTGGAGCTACGTACTTAGGAAGAGAAGTTTATATGATTTTCTTCTTAAGTCTAAAAATTGAAAATTAGCTTTCTCATAGAAAATAATTTCCCTTTTTCCTAGGAGTGTAGTGCTTTCTCACAAAAAACAATTTCTCTTTTTCCTAGGAGTGTAGTACAGCTGGCAGATCAGAGCATAACAAGAACAAAATATCAAATTGAATGTAAACACATATTAGTGATTTGCAACTTTGAGCAGCAGCAGGGTACTGAAGTAACTTCCTAAGGTTTATTTTGAGCTGTTTTCAAGGACAGGATTTGGCCAGCTCACCCATCCTTATCATCCCCCTGTCTACACAACATTTTCTTCTTTTTTATCTGTAAGCTATAACCATTTAAAGTAACTTTAGTATGATAATTTATTATAATTCCCCAAGAACGGTAATAGAAAGCCTGTCTAGGCAAGGATCCGGGCACTCTCTCACCTAGAGAGTGGCCACTCTGTCCCTTTTCTCCACAGGACTCACTAAGTCCGTGTGCACTTGTTCTGCCTCATCCACAACGCTGCGGACCTGCTGGTCGGAGTCCACAACAGGACACCTCTGGTACCTGTGCTATTATTAAGATTAGAGTTTGGGGTGATTGTCTTACATCTCATTTCAAATGATATTAAGGAGCTTTCAAATCACATGCTGGGGAGGGCAGGCAGAACCAGCATCTTTTACGTGATGAGTATGTGTTCCTTGGCTTGTTTTGCAATTCCTGTAGTAAGTATATGACGTTTTATATAAGTCAACACTTCCTCTTTTTAATTTCTTCCATTTATTTGACATATTCTATTGCTCTCTTCCATAAGAGTCAAGAAAGCATCGAATAGAACAGAACTTTTACCTCTTTTTGACTATTTCTTCAGGAAAAATTTTATCAAGTTATTTCCTGCTTTTAAATACAAGCTATCCATAGAGACCAAGTGTCTCATTATGGGACCAAACAATAACTGCACATACTCCTGTACCTTTGTTCCCAGCACATAGTAGGTACTCAATAAATATTAACTGGCTACTGAATGAATATGTTTAAAACTACATGCTGAGCATCACAAATAAAATCATCAAATGGGTAAGTCATGAAGCAAAGAATAAATCTTTATTACGCAGCATGAAAAAAGAACCAAAAAGTGGTCATTACTTAACCAGTACCCAGTACATGCCAAAGCACTGGGAATGTGCAGAACAAGACAAAGTCCCTTCCCTTGTGAGACTGTCATTTTAGCTGGAGAAACAGATGAGCAAATAAACACATATAAAGGAAAGCTACGAGCTTCACTTGAGATGCATGTAGACATTCACCCAAAATCAAACATGAGAGCTGGTTGACTTCCAGTTCAACTAAGTTTATCCTTTTGATTCCTTATTTAAAACCCCCAAATTTTAATTTTTCACAGTGCAGCACATTTTAAATGGAATAGACCTATGTCCGCAGATCTATATTTAAAGCCACATTTTACTAAGACCTTTTCCAAGTCTAAACCACAGCCCAGAAGCAGGCACCAAAAACTTAAACCAGCTATCCCAAGGTGTGGTCTGCAGATCTAAAACTGAGAGTTATTCATTTATTCATCTCTTGAACAAAATATTTATTGCATGTTTATATGCTCATCTAAATACTAACACTAGGGATACAGCAGTGAATAACTCAAAATCTTCCTCTTCTCATGGAGCTTATATCCTGTTGCTGGGGGCAAGGCAGACAGCAAAAATATATTTACACACACATGCACACGCGCACACAAACACACACACTGTCATATTGATAAGTGCTATTAAAAAAACACAAGGCAGAAATGTTTTAAATAAGATAGTCAGGCCCTGACTGGTTTGGTTCGGTAGGTTGGGCATCATCCCACAAACCCAAAGGTCACCAGTTCAATTCCCAGTCAGAGCACATGACTTGGTGTGGGCCAGGTCCCATGTTGTGGGCGTGGAGAGACTGATATTTCTCTCCCTCTCTTTCTTCCTCCCTTCCGATCTCTCTAAAAATAAACAAATGTTTAAAATCTTTTAAAAATAATAAGATATTCAGGAAATGTCTCTCTAATAAGCGGTCTTTTGAGCAGCAATCTGAATGAAGTGAGGGAATGAGTCATGCTGATGTCTGGGGAAGAGCATTTCAGGAAGAAGAAACAGCAAGTACAAAGGCCTGGGGGCGGGATGTCAGCATGACTGGATCAGTGACTGAAACAGTAAGTGGTAGGAGATGAGGTCAGAGAGGTAATGAAGGGCCAGATGAGGTAGGGCCTCACAGACTGCTGTAAGAATTTGGGGTTCACTCTGACTGAGATGGAGAGCCACTAAAAAATTTTGAGCAGAGAAGTGTCATGACTTGGGTATTTGAAAGCTGCAGTATGGAAAGCAGACAATGAGCACAAGGTGGGAGCAGGGAGACAGGTTAAGTGGTGAATGCAACAATCCAGGAAGAAGATGGTGGCAATTTAGACTAGGATGGTTGAAGTGGAATTGGTGAGAAGTAGTCACATTTGGATCTATTTCATGGAGCCAATAAGATTTGCTGATTTTTGTATGTGGCATGTTAGAAAGTAAGAAGCTTCCTAGATTTGGAAACCAAGAAACTGGAAAGGGAGCTTACCATTTACTAAGACGGGGAAGATGAGAAGTAGCCTTTTCGAGGCAGACGTCATGAGTGTGTTTGTCAACATGTCAAGTTTAAGATGCCTATTATACAGCTAAGCGGAGTTATTCATTAGACAGATCATGCCAGGCCAGAAATGAGGGTTGGTATCATAGGTAAGAGAGTTCTATGGACAAAGGATTTAGAAATGCTGGGTGAAGCGTATTGGGCTGCTTTACTCTTGGCCTCCTTAAAGTTTTTAACCCTTACGTGATTTGTAAACATCCAAGAGAAGAATTTAAGTTTTACCAAACTTATTTAACTTATTTGTTAAGTTTTATCATACTTATTTTGGGAGCTCTCAGTCACATTATTATTCTATAGAATACTCGTTGGAGAACACTGTTGAAAACAGTGAATACTAATTTTTTAATATCTCCACCTTGAAGCAAAATAGCACACAAAAAGCAATATGAGTTTGGAATTTATATGTTTTAATCAGTACCTGATTACTTCTGTGCTTCCTTGCATTTCCCCTTGTGAATTAATAAAACTCTAATCTAGTTTGGAAAAAAAATTCTTTTGAGTTTGGTTCTATAAATTAAACTCCAAGATCTTGATCAGTTCACCCCTTGGATGAAGTAATAAACTCTCTAAACCTGCAGAACAAAGGGCTCAACTTCAAAGTGCAGGCTGAAACAGTTTGATGTGCCTTTATCTATTATTCTTCTTTAACTCACTGGGTTTTATAGATTCAGACCACTGCCTCGCATACCCATTGGGATCAGTTTTAGCCTCTTGTCCTATCAATGTCACAGTACTCTTCCCTGATGATTTCATGTCATCATATGACTTAAACCATATACACACCAATTACTTCCAAATTCACATCTCCTGCTCCCAGCTGTCCCCTGGATTCTAGGACAGAATTTCTGACTGCTGTCATCATCTCGACTCTGGTATCCTAGAAGCATCTCCAACTCAGTGTTTCCAAAAATGAGTGAGGTCAACATTTCCCTCAGAAGCTGTTCTTCCTCCTGAAATGTTTATTTTGATTTATAGCACCACTGAGTTCCTGCTGCCATACAGAGAAACCCAGAGTCAACTTCACTTTGTCGATTCCATTTGCTTCCTGCTCCCCCTCTCCGCGCCCTCACAGGTAGTCCTTCATTGTCATGTTATCACTACTGTCTAAATCTCTCCCAGTCTTCATCCTCTTCATCCTCCACTGATACTGGCTCAGGTCAGGTCCTCATCCTGTTCTACTTGAGTTATTTCATTAGCTTCAAAGTAGTCTTCCTACCTTCTGTAAGGGCCACCAACAACAGTCACGTAGTCCTCCTTGCTGCTGCCAGAATTACTTTGTCAAATGGAAAACTACTCACATAACTCCTCTGACTAAAAGCTAGAATCTCATTACCTCCAGAATAAAACAGGTGTGTTCAGGGCATTTCATAGTCTGGCCCAAACCACCTTCCCCACCTTACCTTCCACCAAGCCCCCCAGACACACAGATCTTTCTTGGCATACATGACCTTTCATACCTCCGTGCCTTTGTTCATGCTGGAGTCTTGCCTTTTTAGAATATGTCCCATTCCTCCTCACCCCTATTGAACTAATATCTCTTATCAGTCTTATCAAAAATGGAAACGCCTTTAAGAGGCTTCCTTCTGGACCCTCCAGCAGTCAGATCTCGATGATACCCAGACCTTTATACTTAACACAGGTATTCCTTGGCCTTGGCAGGCTGGAGATGCAGTAGAAGAACATGGATAGCCTGAGTGAGAGCCTCCTGCTCTCAGCCCCTACCAATGAAAGTTAGATGCTTGGGGTTAGGACAACGCTCTGTGGATGGGTGTTTTTAAGGCTGATGACACTGATTACACTGATTCTTAATAACATATCAGGCCAGAGAACCAAACCCATGGAGCCCAAAGAGCAGCATAGCAAAATCTTATGGAGATTAAAGCTGATATTTGTTCAGGAACCAAATGGAGCTCTGCTGGCCAAATTGTTTTGTTGTCCCATCAGAAGTTAGACTTCATGAAACTCATTCTAGAGTTCAGTTATTCTTTCTATGTCTTCTGCTCTACAAACTGCCAAATCTCTCCCTCACACATTCATTCTCTCAACAACTGAGATTCTGATTGTCAGGCTGCCTCAGAGGCACCTAGAAGCCTTAAAATTGCCTCGTTTTGTTTTTGTTTTATTTTGTTTTGTTTTTGTTATTTTGGTCAGGTGCTCTCACCTTAGCCACAGAGTTATGCCATAGGTTTTGCAAAAGGAGAGCCTTCAGCAGTGACTAGAGCCATAAAAGTATTACAATGGCTTGTCAAGTTCAATCACCTTCCTTCCTTTTGGAAAAATCCCTAATGTGTCCATAATATATCCCTGAACAGCCATGATGGTCTTCTGCCTCCACTTTGGTAGCATTTGCTCTCTGTTACGCAGATGCTGGTAAAAGATGTGGTCCCTGTCTTCACTATCCTGAGGGTAGCTCATAAGCTCACTGGTGAGTTTGGTCTGTAACCATGTGCCTGAGTGCAACTGTGCTCATTTGACTCATCCCAAATCTTGTTAGAACCCAAAAGGGAGTTTCCAGTAGCAACTCTTGGGATTCAAGTCTTTTACTTTAATGTGCCAGTTTGCTTCCTTAAAGTTCATCCATTCTGAAGGAACCTGACAAACTCAGGAGGTGAGACCAAAAGGCAGTTTGACCACCCTCTCAAAAGCATTTTTCTTTGCTAATCCCTAGCCAGTATCACACACCAGGTTGTGCATTTTGACTCTTTCTCTTTGGGGTGAGTTCATCCTCCCTCAAGGACACCACCTATTGAGTAAAGTGCTTATAAATCTTAGCATGAGGGCAAAACATCAGCCAATTTCTCCCTGGAGCCACTGTCTACCCTGGAAGCTCATCAAACTCCCATAACTCATGACATTAATGCCCTATAGCCTGCCTACCACACTGTCACCTCACCCCCACTGTGTCCCTGAATAGAAGAAAGCTCAGAGCCAAGTCCTCTCTTTTGCTCCAGGGCTCTCGTCGTCGTCGGCAGCCGTCCGTCTCGAGAGACGATGGTGTAGCTTCTTAAGAGCCTATCTGCACCGCCGAGAATGGCTGTGCAGTCCGACTCGGGAGTGACATGGTATCTGTCTCCTCCCGTGTTGAATCGACATCATGTGATGACGCTGAAGCTACAGAGCCTGGGCAGGGTGATATGGAGGGTCTGCTGTTGCCCATGCAGCAGACCCCCCCTCTCTTCGCAGCTGAAGGGTCCAAGGGAAAGACGGAGTCAATACAGCTTGGCTTCAGGTGCGCCGCAGGAGTTGCCGGTGTTGACTACAACGTCAAACCGCCTTAGGGACTCCGGCTCCGGATTTTCTGTCGGGGTTTACTCCCTTAGCCTTTCCCCTGAAGAGGTATGCCGCAAGGCAGCGGAGGTTTTTTGGAGTCAGAGTTTTCCTTCTCTGATGTACCCTGACTGGAAGATCGAACCAGCGACACTTAGCTCGCAGGCCGACGCTCAATCCATTGAGCTAAACCAGCCAGGGCCTATAACTCTGATTATCCCAAGACTTGCCATATTTTAATGTAATTATCTGAGAGGGAAGAAAACCAATATTTACTGACACCTAGTATGACCCAGTTTTTATATTAGATACTTTAAATACATAATGTTATTTAATGCCCACTCTTTGAGAGGGATATAATTATCTCTACTTTACACATAAGGGAACAACTCAGAAAATTGACAAGTCCTGTCACTAGATCACATGACTGATGAGGGCCAGAGCAGGGCTTTATACCCAACCAGTCTGAGGGACATCAGGGTCCTCTCTTTTCACTGTGTTGTCTCATGTTTATTTATATATCTCCCCTCCCTTTTTCCCCCCTACCTACTATGAGCTCTTCCTTGACAGTGACTGTCTGTAATTTGTCATTATATCTCCACTGCCTCTGTGACAGTGTGAGTAGGAGCTCAAACAATATTTTTTCCAAGGAAAGAAGGAAGAAAAGGAGGGAAAAAGAGAGGGAGAATGAGTAAATGCCTAGGATTTTGCCTTGTACTTAGTAAGTGCTTAATAAACATTTATGAATGAATACCAAGATTTGAGAGAAGCCCTCGAAGCTATCATCCCCTGAGGCAATTGAGTGATCTGATTGGCAGAACTCAATTTATCAGCTTCCTCCAGGCAAGCTTGTGAAACAGCACAAGAATGATGGGGCTGGAGCTAATGTAATTTCAGATGAATCCATTAGAGTCCCTGTACCACTGGAAACTGGGACACAGAATTAAAGTGCCTTTCATAATTTATAGTCAAACACAAATGGAATGTGGAAAATGGAACCCTTGCTTTATATTCTGGTGCCTTTTCCTCTGGCCTGGGAATTGGTTATCACATAATGAGAGCTTCAATAAGAAAAGAAAGCTGGGATGATTTAGGAGCAATTCCTTCTCCAGTCTGAGAGCTAGATGAGCTGACTTACCCAGCTCTCCTTGGGTCTTTCAATTTTATGAATATATTATTTGGGTAACAGGAGGTAGGAGACAGGAGGCAGCCAGACTGGGGAAGCACCTGTCTGATGAGAAGCTGTCAGGACCAAAGAAGCATAGAGAAAGGCTGGGAGTCTATTCCATGTGATCCTGTACCCTGTCACTGAGACACTATAATAAATCAATAAATCACTGCATATGAAGGTATCAATGTTTCCACAGCCTCTGTGGATATGAGAGGTCATCTTGAAAAATATGAAGCCCACATCCATGAAACTCTGCTTATTAAAATAGTCCAAGAATTTCTGCTTGAAACAGAAATGGGGAGGGGGAGAGAGAGAGATTGAGCGATTGAGATTTAATTTATCATGTCTTGGAAGAAATCAGGGGGATCAAAAAATTAAAGACTGCCAAGGGAATTCTTCAGCTCTCAAGACCTCCCAACAACAAACTCACAACTATCAACAACTGAGTCTAAAAAACAAAAATGAAGCAAACAACTAGAACAGGAACAGAATCATAGATATGGAGATCATTTGGAGGGTTATCAGTGGGAAGGGGGAAGGGGGAGAATGGGGGAAAAGGTACAAGAATTAAAGCATGATTGGTAGGTACAAGATAGACAGGGGGGTGTTAAGAATAGTATAAGAAATGAAGAAGCCAAAAAACTTATATGCACGACCCATGGACATGAACTAAGAGGGTGATTGCTAGAGGTAAGGGGTACCAGGTGGAGGGGTACCAGATGGAGGGAGGACAAAGGGGAAAAAATTGGGACAACTGTAAAAGCATAATTAATAAAATATACTTTAAAAAAAGAAAGACCTCCTAAGTTTCCAGGTCATAGGATTTTGGAAGCAAAAGGTAACTCCCATGCATCTCCCTTATTTTGTGTTAAGGAAGCCTGGGCCAACTGGGCAGAAGCTTGCAGAAAAGAGAGGCAGAGCCCAGATCACCTGAGGCCAGTCTGCTTCTGCCATGACACTAATGAAGGAGAACCTGTAAGTGCTATGTACTCAGTTTTATCCTATTCTATTCTTAGTTCTACCAACATCACCAGATTCAGCATCCTCCTTAAAATAAGTATAACAATATGTACGCTTCACAGACTTGTTTTAAGTTACCAGATGAGATAATACATGTGAGAAGAAAATGTTTTGCAACTTTTAAGACTCAAATGAGCCCTGACCAGTGTGGCTCAGTTGGTTGATCATTGTTCAGAAAGGCAAAAGTCATGGGTTCAATTCCTGGTCAGGGCACATGCCTGGGTTGCAGGTCTGATCCCCAGCTGGGGCCCATGCAAAAGGCAACTGATTGATCTATATTTCTCTCACACATAGATGTTTCTCTCCCTCTCTTTCTCCCTCCCTTCCCCTCTCTCTAAAAATAAATAAATGAAATATTTAAAAAGATTCCAATGAGACAATAGATGTCAGACCTTTGGCATATTGTAAGCCCTGTAACATGCTATAAAGCTCTATGCAAATATAATGACTATTAACATTGTTGACATTAAAAAGTATTTACATCAAATATGTCATCAGTGTAAATAATAAGAGATTTTCATTTTTTGTATATGACTTTTCAGTTGACCTTTCTTTTTTAACCTTCTATTAATTTCTGTAAGTTTTCTTTAAAGCTCTTTTTTCTCATTATACAAAGTATTATATGCTCATTGAAGGTAATTTTAAAATATCAAGAGACATAAAGAAAAAAGTCACCCATAGTCCCAAAACCTAAAGATAATTGCCATTAATCTTTTGATATATTCCCAACCAGCCTTTCCCTCATGAATATTTTAGTAGAGTTATGATCATATAGAATACAATATTCTTTTCTTTATTGATTATGCTGTTACAGTTGTCCCAATTTCTTTTCCCTCTGCTCCCCTCCACCCAGTGACTCCCCTCTCTCCAGTTGTCCTTCCCTTAGTCCATGCCCATTGGTTGTGCATATAGTTCTTCTCAACATCTTTCTGTCTACTCCACTCCCTCCTACTATGCTTCTTACTTCCTACATCATCTCTCTCCTTTTTCCCCTTTCCCCCTCCTCACTGACCTCCTCCCAATATGGTCCACATACCTATATTTCTTTTTCCCCCTCTTGTTGGCTACTTAGTTTGCCTTTGTTTCGATTCCCTAGCTTCTGCTGTTCGTTGCTGTGATACGGTTTTCATTTTCATTTTAATGTTCATAGTTTTGATCCTCCTTCTTCTAAACAAATCTCTTTAACATCTCATATAACAGTGGTTTGGATCTAACAAACTCCTTCAGTTTTACTTTGTCCTGGAAGCACTTTCTCTGCCCTTCTATCCTTAATGACAGCTTCGCTGGATAGAGTAATCATGGTTATAGGCTTCTGATTTTCATTACTTTTAATATTTCTTGCCACTCCCTTCTTGCCTGAGAAATCAGCTGATAGTCTAATTGGGACCCCTTTTACATAATTCTTCTCTTCTCTCTTGCTGCTTTTAAGATTCTCTTTATCTTTAATTTTTGATATTTTGATTATAATGTGTCTTGGTGTGGTTCTCTCTGGGTCCAGTTTTTCTGGAACTCTATGTGCTTCCTGGACCTGTAAGTCCATTTCCTTCCCCAAGTTAAGGAAGTTCTGTTTCATTATTTTTTCACATAATTTTTCAATTTCTAGTTCTTCTTCTTCATCCTCTGGAAATCCTATAATTCGAATATTCATTCACTTAAAGCTGTCCCAGAGGTTTCTGAGGCTCTCCTCATATTCCTCACTTTTTGTTTCCTCTTTCTGCACTGGTTGACTGTTCCCTCCCTATGTTCCGGTTTGTTGATTTGATCCCTGGCTTTCCCTTCCTCACCATTTGTCTTGTATGTATTTTTGTTCATTTCAGCAGGACTAGCCTTCATTCCTTCCCTGCCTTGATTAAGTCCTGCTGTTAGGTCTGTAAGCTGCCTTATGACTGTAGCTCTGAATTTAACCTCAGAAAGATTCTTTATTTGTTCATTGGTCAAATCCTTTACTTGTTTTTTTGTTAGCTGTGTAATTGGTATTCCAATCATTAATTCTGCTATTCTGACCATTTTGTTTATCTTTCCTTCTTGGGCGGGGCGCTGTCAGACCTCCTATGCTATATTGGGCGGAGCCTCGTGTACTTGTCACAACCTGGTGACCTTTCTCACCACATTGTGGTACTTTGCATGGGGGCGGGGGTCCAAGATGGATTCCCACTGTTACTCTCTGCTGAGAGACCTGGAGCCTACTCCTCCGTCCCCACGCCCTCCGGACCTCACAGTCTGAGACGATGGGGGTCAGCCTTACCTAGCGTTGGAATAGCAAGCTGAAAGGTCTGGTTTGCAGCCACGGCAGGCTCCCAGGTGCTTCTCTGCTACCCCCAAATACAGATGTCTGCATACTGGATCCCACTATTCGCTGCTTCAGCTGCCGCCTCCAGCACATCTTGATCTTTCAGCCACGGGTCCACCCATCCTATCTGTTCGGATGAGCACCACTTGTTTATAACTTTAGACGTTGGACTTTCATGTAGCTTTATTTTCTGGAACTTCTGGTTATTTTTGGTTTTGCAATATTTGTAGTCCTTAGTTGTGGAGGGAGACAGAGCGTGTCGGCCTATGCCTCCATCTTGGCCAGAAGTCTGAATACAATATTCTACTTCTTAACTTTTTCATTTAACATTATAACATACATTTTCCATGTTACTAAAAAGAGTTTTTTAAATGTATTAATGGTTTTATAACATTTTATCCTATGGGTATATCATAGCCTACTTATTTATTTCTTTTTATTAGCTATTAGATTGTTTTCTTTTGAAAAAATATTAAACATAATGCAACAATTAATTGTGAATAAGTTTTTTCTATATCTCAATCTATAAACATTTTATAAACAATAAAAATAAAAAACATTTTATAAACATTTAATAAATACTTTATTAAACATAGGAATCCTGAGAAGATAAATTTTTAAGGTTTCAGTATATCTGTTGAATTGCTTTCACAAAGATTTTATCAATTCACATCTGCTCAGTAACAAATTACTGGAAACTGAAAATTATTTTCTTGCAGTTCTGGAAGCCAGAGTTCTAAATAAGATTTCAGCAGCACCTTGTTTCCTCAGAAGGCTTAAAGGAAAGAATATTTCTTGCTTCTACTAGCTGCTGGAGGTTGCCAGCAATCTATGGTGTTCCTTGGTATATAGCAGCATCACTCCAATCTCAGTCTCCATCTTCACATGGCCTTCTTCCCTGCATGTCTGTATGTCTCCATATCTCTCTTTCCTTATGAGAACAACAGTCTTTGGATTTAGGGCCTGCCCTAATTCAATAGAACCTCCTCTTTACCTGATCATTTGCAAAGACCCTATTTCCAAATAAGATTACATTCATAGGTTACTAGGTGTTAGGACCTCAACATATATTTTGGGAGGACACAATTTAACCCAAAACAAATAGGAGTGGGGTGGGTGATTGCTTCTGGTGAAAATGGCAGTGTAGACAGACATGGTCGCCTCTTCGCACAACCATATCAAAATTACAACTAAAATATAAAACCACCATCACTCAGAACAGTCAGAAATCCAGTTGAATGGAAGTCTGATAACTATGCAATTAAAGAAACCACATCCACCAGACTAGGAGGAGGGGTGGAGAAGTGGAACAGGCTGGTCCCACATCCATGTGTGGTGGATAAAAATTCAGGGGTGATATCTCAGAAGTGAGGAGTCCCAGCCCAGGGTTCCAATGTCAGGAAGAAAAGATCCCATAGCTTCTGGCTGCAAAAATCATCAGGGATTTAGTCAGTAGAAGAAACTTCTTGAGTCCCAACCAGTTCCTCTTAAAGAACCAACACACGAACTTACTCTGACTCACTTCCTCTGAGCTCCTGTAATGGGGTAGCAGCTAGAAAGGCACCAGTGGCATACAGAGAGGAAATAAAGTGTCTGGCATCAAGGTGAAAGCTCAGGGACAGCTTTCTCCCAGACAGAAAGGCAGGTAGAAGTCATTGTGGACAGTTATAGACCACATGGGAGCACTACCACCCTGCCCCTGTACAGCTTATCCTCCACAGAGGGCAGAGGTTGGTGGTCAGGAGTCACAGTCAATTCTTGCAGCTCACTGGCATGGGTAAATCCCTCCCATTGACCTGCCAACAATAATCAAGGCTCAACTATACGAGGAAGGTGCACTCAGCCCACACAAAAGACACACCTCAAGTAGTGACCATGGGTAATAGGGGAGTCTGTGCCACTGGACCCTATAAGACCTACTACATCAGGCCACACTACCAAGACAGGAAGTCATAGCAGCTCTACCTAATACATAGAAACAAACACAGGGAGTCTGCCAAAGTGAGCAGATAAAGAAACATGGTCCAAATGGAAAAAAAAAAAAAAAAAAAAAACAGATCAAAACAAAAAAAGAACTAAAAAAAATGGAGATGAGCAATCTATCAGATGCAGAGTTCAAAACACTCATTATAAGGATACTCAAAGAAATTAGTGAGGACCTCAACAACATAAAACAGATCTAGTCAGAAATGAAGGATACACTAAGTAAAATAAAAAACAACTTACAGGGAAACGACTGTAGAGTGGATGAAGCCTATAATCAAATCAATGATTTGAAACATAAGGAAGCAGAAAACAACTCATCAGAGCAACGAGAAGTAAAAAGAATCCAAAAAAATGAGTATAGTGTAAGAAGCCTCTAGGACAACTTCAAGCAATGCAACATTCACATCTTAGGGGTGCCATAAGGAGAAGAGAAAAAGCAAGAAAATGGAAATCTGTTTGAAAAAATAATGAAAGAAAACTTTCCTAATTTGGTAAAGGAAATAGACATGCAAGTCCAGGAAGCACAGAGAATCTCAAATAAGATGTATGCAAGGAGGTGCATTCCAAGACACATAATAATTAAAATGCTAAAGGTTAAAGATAAAGAGAGAATCTTAAAAGAAGCAAGAGAAAAGAACTTAGTTACCTACAGAGGAATTTCCCTAAGACAGTCATCTGATTTCTCAAAAGAAACTTTGCAGGCTAGAAGGGATTGGCAAAAAATATTCAAAGTCATGAAGAGCAGGGACCTATAGCCGAGATTACTCTACCCAGCAAAGACATCATTTAGAACTGAATGGCAGATACAGAGCTTCCCAGACAAGAAAAAACTAAAGGGATTCATCATCACCAAACCATTATTATATGAAATGTTAAAGGGACTTACTTAAGAAAAAAAGATCAAAACTATGAATAAAATAGCAACAAATACACATCTATCAACAATTGAACCTAAAAAACAAACTAGGCAAACAAGAAGAACACAAACAGAATCATGGATAGAGAGAGCATTTTGATGGTTGCCATATGGGAAGGGGGTGTGGAAGAATGGGTGAAAAGGTGAAAGGATTAAGAAATACAAATAGGTAGTTACAGAATAGACATGGGGATGTAAAGTACAGTAAAGGAAATGGAGTAGCCAAAGAACTTATATGCATGGCCCATGGACATGAACAATTATGTGGGGATTGCCTGAGGGTGTGGGGGATGGTGGGTGGAGGGGGCAAAGGGGGAAAAATTGGGACAACTATAATAGTCTAATTAATAAAATATAATTAAAAAGAAGAGGGAGTCCCCATCCCATCATGTGGTCCCCAGCAATATCACTTCATATTTTAATTGCTTTATATGTATCCTCAGAATAGAAATAGATTTTATAAAGATCTTCACCAATGTTGAGCATGGAGGGGGGTGATTACTCTTCAGGCAGTTTTAAGGTTAAAGTTTTTTTTACATAATCATACTGGATATTTATCTATGCTGATTTTGGGATCAGCACTGGTCTGCTTTTGAGGCCTATCCATATTCGCTCCCTGTTCATGCCTCTCCAGAACCTCAGGAAGGGAGCACTGATCAGGAATCATCCCAAAGATGGAAATGCTCATGAATTTGGGAGTGAGACAAATCTGCGTTCAAATCCCAGCTCTGCCACTTACCACTGTGTCTCCTTGAACATATACTTCATCTCTCTAGGCCTCCATTTTGGCTTCTGTTAAGTAAGAATAGAAAACATGGAAGAGTCAAGCACTTAGCCCATTACATGGTAACTGCTCAATACATGTTAGATATAGTTATTCATGTGTATTAAAATTGTTATTACTAATACTATTATCACTTGCCAATTGTTCTCAGTTTCTGTGTAATAGGGTTCTGTTCCCCTGCCTGGACATGCCAAGTCTGGGCACTCTTCCTGGAACTCAAGCATTTTGGTCTGACTCTGACTCTCTGCTACCCAGTCATTTATTATCTGGGTTTCTAACATGTACCTTGCATGCCTGGATTCTTACTCAGATATCTTTAGGTTCCTTGCAGACTTGACTTCCACCACCAGATCTTCTCCTTATGACATTGGGTGTCCTCTACTACATCACCAAACCCCAGGCAGTTTGGTTTCCCCCTTGTGCCCAATCATGTTTCAGTACTTCAAACCAGACTTGCACATCCAGAACTAGCTTTGCACATGAACCCTCCTGCCTAGTATGACATCATATATTGCACGGCATGTCCCTTTAGCCAGCCTTCTTCTTCCCATCAGTATGGTACATTGTGAGTTTTTGATACTTGATTACCTTTTCTGGACAACACCAGGCCCACGTCCTTTCTCTTAGTCTGTCCAATCTGTTCTCTGTTCAAGTCCTGGTTTTAAGAATTAACTTCAGTAGAACCATCCACATTTTCAGCTTTGAAAAGATTCTTCAGTGCCATATACAATAATTGCTAGAAAAAAAAAAAACCAAATGACATGTTCCCAAAATTTAGCAGTTTTCTGTTCAAGTATTTTGTATTAAACTATTAATTATGGAGAACAGAATAGAAAAAAATGGAATAATCATAATTGAAGCGGTCTGGGGCCATACAGTAATGCACATATTCTCTTTCACTTTTAATCAGGTAGCAAATTATTTATTGTACTAAATAAGGTAAGAAAATTATAAAACATATATATACATATTTTATTCTGTGTATGTATGTCACTTTGAGGTGCCTGCTTACAGTAACAACAGTCAAATCTATTAAAGATGATTTTCATCTCTTCTTAATGTCAGAGCCATCTGCTGACCTCCCTTCAGGCATATTCATGGTGTCATTAACAGCTAAGCCATGCCCCTAGGGTTCTTCCATGACCTGGAATTGTGTGGTAAAATATCTCACTTTAAACTGATGTTCCACACAAGCAAGACTTAGTTCTATGAGTGAGAAATAGCCTCTTTGCACTACAACACTGTAAGTAAGTTCTAAATGTTGCCAAACATCTCAGGCTGGCAGACACCAGTGCCTTCTTTGTTGTCCTCTCCAGGGTCTCGTAAGGATCAACTCTCTCAATTCAGGAAAACAGGCAGGGAGTTTCAATAAATGATTTAAAATGCCAAGACTTTGGTTCTGATCAAGGCAAATCGCTAGAGGCAGGAGAAGAGATGCCTTACTGGGTCTGATTCAGTTTCTCCACTTGTGTAGCTTATTTCCATAATTTACAGCTCACAGTTTTCAACATTATATTATATGCTTATATACAGGCCTTCATACACACACATGTCATTGAAAACCCCTAGGGCGGCATTCCCACACGCAGATTTTCAAACTGGCAATTGTGCTGAGCTCAAGTTCAGGTTAAGAAAATAACTCCAGGGTAGAATTCTAAAAAACTAGGAGCATGACTGTTGTTATTGTGACTGCGTAATCCTTAGAGACTGGACTCTCATGGAAAATCAGATGCCATGGGAGATTCACATGACTGAAAAAATAATAAGCAGATGAAGGAATGTAAGGCCTTTGGGAACCAAATTAGAATTGTCTGAAATCTGACTGAGGTTAACAGTTAATATGTGATCATTTAAATAATGCGAATTCTTGTTGCCCTAAAGAAAATGGGTTTGTGTATAAGTATAAGCAGTAAAGAAAAAGCTTATTCACAGTACGTACAGAACTGCTTGACCTGTGAATTATTTGCTGCAATTGTAGAAGAGCAGGGAGAGATCGGTAATAAAGTAATGGAAGCTGAGCTCTTCACTCTTCAGAGGATCAGGACCTCAGAGCTGAGCTACATGGCTAAGTCTAACTATGATTTGGTTGTGGAGAAGGTTTGAGGCTAGAAATTTGGTCTCTGACACAGAGTTGCAGCCTTACATCAAAAGACATTTCATTCCCTCCCCACCATGCTGATGGCCTCAGAAACCAGTCACCCTAATACCTCTCTCTCTTGGACCTAATCCCAGCACTCCCACTGGCCTCTTGGCTCTGTTAAATGCTGGAATGTTGTTTTTCTGACTGGCTGGCTGGTGGGTGGGAAGGCAACTTGTCATTCTCTGCGAAGTGGGAAATAGTATTTTCTCATGTTCCTGGGCTTCTCAGCAAGGGTGACAAAATGAAATAAGAGTATCACTCTGCTGCTGAATAAATAAAAGCCTATTAGCCTACAACTCTTAATTATTTTTCTGCACCATATTCTCCCTACCAAGTATCGAGACCTATTTTAATCGCCCTTGAAGCCCATGTTCATGCCTTCATTTCTGAGAGTGTTCCTTATGCCAAAGAACTGTCTTCAGGGTGTACCTCTCTTTTCATGTTTTTCAATAACAACTGTGTATTGACTTAGCTACAACATGCATGAGACTTTTAGAAATATGTGGTCTGCCCTAATGTTCAGCCCCTATTCATTCATTTGATCTTTCAGCCAACATTTTTTCAACTAGCTGTCACTATTCTGTGGATTACAGATTTAAGGCTCCAAATACATAATTGACACCATCAAAAAGTTCAAATTCATACAGAAAATGTAGAGGCAAGAAAATTTAAGATAAGTCAGAAAGAGTAGCTACCAAATATGAGACATAATGTCAGGAGACTTGAAACCTTATGAGAGCCTTAACTTAAAGCCTTGAAATTCTTGTACATATTTAAAAATACTTTGTTATGGAAATAAACAAAATTCCCTGTAATCATTCAGAATTGGGGGAAAAAGGAAAGATTGCCTGAAGAGGACCAAAAATAGACTCTACAGTGGTGGTTGGAAAATAATAGGACATCATTCTCAGAGTTCTGAGAGGAAAAGCTTATAACTCAAGAATTCTATACTCAGTCAAGCAGTTGTGTATAAAATAGATTGGCCAGGTTTAGCAAATAAAAAGAGACCAGACACTCAGTTAAATTTGAATTTCAGATAAACAATGAATATGTTTTAATATAAATATGTCCAAATATTACATACTTATACTATAACATATACATTGTTTCTCTGAAATTTAAATTTAACTGAGTGTATTTTATCTGTCAACCCCAATATAAAAAACATTTAAATTTTAGACATTAAAGAACTTGAAGATTTACCATGCCCTGTATTTCCTAAAACAGCAACTTGAAAGAGTCACAAAGTAAAGAATTCAAAAATTTGAGTAAGAAAGTCATGGCTTAAGGGGGGCTAAGGACCAACAATAAACACTAAGTTTAAAAAATTGCACATATGGAGATCCCTCCCTGACTTTGAGCCAAGATGGAGTCATAGACAGACCCATTGCATCGCCCTCCACAGCTAAGAAGGAATACAACTACCTCAAAACTAGAAACAAGAAGTTCCAGAAAATCAAACTGCATGGAAGTCCAGCAAACAAAGATATAAAGAAGAAATAGTCATCCAGACAGGTAGGAGGGGTGGATCCAGGGTGGAGAAGACTCGGTGTGGTGGCAGCAGCAGTGGCAGCAGCAGCAGGCCAGCAGAAAGCTCAGTCACACATTTTAAAACGTCAGGAGAGGGCCTCCACCAGCCAATTGGTACAGCCATGGAGGTCTGCATCCCGTCATTTCACTACGAGGAGAGTGACCTGGAGCGGGGATACACGGTGTTTAAGATAGAAGTGCTAATGAATGGGAGAAAACATTTTGTTGAGAAAAGGTGCAGCGAATTTCATGCCTTGCACAAAAAGCTTAAGAAATGTATTAAAACTCCAGAAATTCCTCTAAACATGTGAGGAACTGGGTCCCAAAGGTGATGGAACAACGACAACAAGGCTGTCATTTTAGAAAATGAAGAACTTCCCAAACTGTTTCTTGATTTCCTAAACATACGGCACTTGCCGTCTCTACCAAAGGCAGAGAGTCGTGGATCTTTTGATGAGACAGAGTCTGAAGAGTCAAGCAAACTGTCCCACCAGCCAGTGCTGCTGTTCCTCAGGGACCCATACATCTTGCCTGCAGCCAGCGATTTTCCAAATGTGGTTATTGAAGGAGTTCTCCATGGGATATTCTACCCTCACCTACAGCCCTGGTAGAAAGCCTGCATGGCCAGAAGAAACTGAGGCCACTTTGAAAGTTGTAGTCAAGGAAATCGATATCTACCAAATTAACCTAAACTCTATGACATAACGGCTCTAGCGAGTGGTAAAATCCAGTCCCAGCTTAATTCAGGGCAGGGACATTTCCATTAGAATGGTGCTTTTAAAAATAGAAACTGAACCAGGGTGCGCTGAGGTTAAGGCCAAAGGTTTAAGAAGTAGAATGTAGCTGCCAATTTAGAAACCCAAGAAAAGGAGGCTGTAGAAGATGCCCGGGAAGCACCCAGTGAGAAAAAACAAAGTGACTCTCCAGCACCATTTGCTAATTGAAAATCTCATCCTGAATTGTACTGAGACTGATCAATTCTGGTAGCTTTTGTGTTCAGATTTTGTGACACTAATCTTTCCGTTAGGAGATTTTTCTCGGCCAGCGATAGATGCATTCTGAAGTGCTGGCTCCAGGAGAGCATCACAGAAACATACTGCTAACTGTGAGGGAGGAACTAAACTGGAAATTAAATGATGCTGACAATAGTAGGGCACTTTTTAAACCATGGCATTTTAAATTTACATTACAGTGGAGTTGCATCATACCTGGGGCTTAGCGTCTAATGCCAGTATGGTAGATGTAATGGGGTGTCAGAATAATTCTTGAAAGCCCTTTAGAAAGTCACCATATTGGAAATCTGTCCAGCTACCACGACTATATTTTCCTCCCATTTTGGAAGAAATGACTCTTTCTTTCGTTGAAGTCCAATTGAAGTTGTTGGGGTTTGTTTAAGGGCTATCTTGTATGGGAAACATATGGCTTTAAACACTAAAATCACTCTTAACCCCTGCAAGATGCTTGCTCTCTAAGAGACAGAATATGAACTGCCTGTGACTGAGGGGACACCACAGTGACAACACTCAACTTGGTTTCCTCAAGGGTGTCTATTCATTGAGTAGGTGGTATTGTCATGGGATTTACTATTATTTTCCTTACCATTTTTTTTCACTGATGTCATGTTTTGAACTAATGTAAACTAAATGTGTTTGTGATATGACTCCACTGTACATCTTCCAGACATTCATTTTTGAGTAGCAAAGAATATAAGCATATATGCAACCTGTATGTATGTGCTGTATTTAGACATTTCATTGAAAACTAATTAATTGTTAGGCTATTTATGATGATTCATTTTAATGAGCTTCTGTGTAGAAGAAGCATATTTAGATTCAAAACTAATTATTAAATCATGTTATTTGATTAGGATATAAATAGACAAGTTTAAAGTCTGCTGCAAACTTTTAGAGATATGTTTATTATAGACATGTCAGTACATATTGGAAACAAGCAAAAACTAAAAAATCAAGTGTAATCAACCAAAAAATAACTGAATAGTCAAGGGTTAGAAATAATTTTTAATGTTTTTGTTATTAGCTATTTTGAGTTAAATAAAAGCAAAACAAGAAATAAAAATAAAAAATAAAAATAAATAAAAAGTCAGGAGGGGACACCTGAGGAGCATTCCCAACTCCTCACTGGACCTCGCAGCTCACGGTCCCAGCACTGGGGAAAATCAAGCCTCATTGCTTCTGACTGTGCAGACCAGTGGGGGTTGGGGTGGAGACAGAAACTGCCGGTCTCAGCAGTGTCCACTTATTTAAAGGGCCCCCTCAGTCTTAGAATGACCGCAGACCCACCAACTCTGGGAACAACAGCCAGGGCAGCAGCTAGAGGGGTGTCAGTCCAATGCGGAAGTGGGAGAGATGCCTGGAAAAGGGGCGAGTGCTGGGCAGGTGGCATTGTTCCCTCTCAGACCCATTGCCCACATACAGCACCACAAGGTGATGAAACAGGTCACCCTGTACTGATGCAACCCTAAGGCTCCACCCCTTACAACATAACAGGAGCGACAGCTCTACCTGGGACATGGAGGCAAACAAACACAGAAGCCTGTCAGAATGAGGAGACAGAGAAGTATGGTCCAAAAGGGGAAATGGATCAAGGTTACAGTGGGAGAACTAAGTGATGAGGAGATAGCCATCCTCACAGATGAGGAGAGAGACAACCTAACAGAAGCAGAATTCAAAACACTGGTGATAAAGATACTAACAGGCTTGACAGATACGCTTGAGTATGGCAAACACATAAGGGAAGAAGTGAAGGCTATACTAAGTGAAACGAAGGAAAATCCACACAAAATCAATGGCGAAGGGGAAGAAACCAGGGTTCAAATCAATGATTTGAAACATAAGGGAAAAAACAAAAACAGTCAACCAGAGCAGAATGAAGAAGCAAGAATTGAAAAAAATGAGGAAAACTTCCCAAATTTTGTGAAGGAGATGGACATACAGGTCCGGGAAACATGGAGGGTCCCGGGCAAGCTAGACCCAGAGGGGACCATGCCAGGACGCATCATGACTGAAATGTCAAAGGTGACAGATAAAGACAGAGTCATGGGGACAGCAAGAGAGAGGCAGAGAGTTACCTACACAGGGGTGCCTATAGGACTATCAGCTGATTTCTCAGAGGACACTTTGCAGGGAGGGAGGAACTGACAAGCAGTATTCAATGTGATGAAAGGCAACCTGCAACCAAGATTACTCTATCCAGCAAAGCTGTAATTTGGAATGGAAGGGCAGATGAAGTGCTTCCCAGACAAGGTGAAGCTAAAGGAATTCATCATCACCAAGCCATTGTTATATGAAATCTCAAAGGGACTTACTTAAGAAAAAGAAGATCAAAACTATGAACACCAAAATGACAACAGACTCACAACTATAAACAACTGAATCTAAAAAATAAAAACAAAATCCAACTAAGCAAACCAGAATAGGAACAGAATCATAGGTATGGGGATCATTTGGAGGGTTATCAGCTGGGAGCGGGGAGGGGGAGAAATGAGAAAATGGTGCAGGGACTACGAAACATAATCAGTTGGTACAAAATAGACAGCGGGATGTTAAGAATAATATAGGAAAGTGTGAAGCCAAAGAACTTACATGCACAACCCATGGGCATGAACTAAGGGGGAGTGGGATTGCTGGAGGGAAGGGGGTACTGGGCAGAGGGAAGCAAAGGGGGAAAAAATTGGAACTACTGTAACAACATAATCAATAAAATATACTTTAAAAAATTGCACGTATGGTTAAATTTCTAGGAGACATTACATATTATTTTTAATGATTATTAAAAAGTCATGCAAATACTAATAATCTGAAGTTTATAATCTTAGATAATGTTACCGAGAAGTGGAAGCCATCAATGTCTGGGGACAAATTTTAAGCATATTAGAGCACATTTCACACAGTGTAGCAAAGTCAGAAAGAGAAATGATAACACAGATTGTTTTGTAGGGTGTGATTGCATGTGATATGTCATTTGAACATTATCTAATTGATTCTCACACAAGCCTAAGAGAGTGAAAGAATTAATAAGGTAAGCAAGCACACATTTTTTTCATCTATACAGTTGGAAAAGTGAGGTTCAGAGGATCACCCCATGTTGAGCCACAAGTAGCAATATCTTTTCTCTAAGTTCAGAGGCTTATCCCAAACTAAAGTGAAGTGTTCTGTTAGGTTTGTCCAACTCTCAAATTCAGTTCATTGTTAAATAAGAGGTCAGAGAAGCCACTCTAACTTGATAAATACTTGTTGATTGACTAATCTTTTCTGGTAAATTAAGGTGTTTATATTGTGTGAGTTCCATGTGCCCAATCATATTCTCTGTGGTATGTAAAAATTGTATGAAACATAACCTGTCTCCTAGGTATAAAATCCATAGAGGAAGAAGCTTCTCCCACCTCTTATGGACATAAGTGCCTTTTATTCTGAAAAAGTCCAGCCACTCTGTGGCTCTGATCAGAGCTCCATTCTCACAGGGACAGAAAAAACAAAGAGTTGAATATGATCCTGCTGCTGTAAGAGAAGCTGGCTTGATAAAAAAGACTCTCCAATTTGGACCGCTGCCTAAAGGACTTTGGATATTTGAGCTGCACTCCAGTCCCCAAAGATGAGCTCTACAACAACCTAATAGTGAATCCCCATGCAGTGGACCTTGCCAGCCATGAACTGGCCGAGGTAGTTAGGAGAGCAGTGTCAAGTGGCTACAGCTGTGTCACAGTGGGAGGAGGCCACAGCCTGGCAGTTGGTACCATTAGGGGCCATGCCCGCCACTGCCTAGACCTTTGCGTGATCTAGGTTGATGCCCATGCTGGCATCAATACACCCCTCACCACTTCATTTAGAAACCTCCATGGACAATCAGTTTTATTTCTCCTCAGAAAACTATAGGACAAGATACCACCATTCACAGGATTTTCCTGAATCAAAGCTTGTAACACTTTCCCAAGTATCATGTGTATTAGTCTAAGAGATGTGGACTCTCCTGACCATTTTATTTTAAAGAATTATATCTAGTGTTTTTCCACAGGAGACATAGATAGACCTGATATCCAGAAGATCATAAACAATCATTCGACCTATCAATTGACAAAAGGCAGAGGCCAATCCATCTGAGTTTTGATATTGATGCATTTGACCCTACTCTGGCTCCAGGTACAGAAGCCCCTGTCTGTAGGGAAACTGACCTATAGAGAAGGCATGTGTATTACCGAGGAAATACATAAGACAGGGTTACTATCAGCACTAGATCTCTTGACGTCAATCCTCGGTTGGCTGTTTCAGTGGATGAGCGCAGGCTACAGCTGGCATGGCAGAGGCTGTGATGGCTTCATGTTTTGGTCAGACAAGGGAGGGAGGGGCATGATGTCTATGGCCAGTTTTCTATTCCCAGTGCACCAGATAAATCAGAAAATGAAGAACATGTGAGAATTTAGGAAATATTTTGTGCTGACACATATATGTCACAATGGGCATTCCAGTTGAAAGGTATTTGAGGGGAAAAGAAATTTCACTGCCTTAATGAGAACATTTGCACATTCTCACAGTTATAACATTTCCTTTTCTTCTCCACTTTGATGACCAATAATACTGCTTTAAATATAAAAAAAACTAATAATAACGATAATAAAAATAATGTCCACTTAGAGAGGAAACCAACATACATGGGACAACCTGAAAACTTCAAGGAAAGGCTAAGTTTTTGAGCCAAAACATTACAAAATAGTATTCAGAGAATGATTCTAATTTTTTAAATCTATATTTTTTAGCTATGCTTATTTTTATTGGTACATACACTGAATCTGAAAAGATGTTGACTTTTTAGATAGGCAGAAGAGAGACAAGGCTCTCAGGCAGCCAAGCCAGTGTCCTGCGAAGGGGACACATACTGAACACCAAAGCAGGTGGCTGAGACCATGAACATTCCTGCAGTGCTGCCACTCACATGGGCAGCTGTTTAACTTATTTGGGCCTCGGTTTCCTTATCTGTCAAGTAAGAACAATAATGCTACCTCAGTGTGTCTTTGTAAGGATTTCATAAAATACTTCCTATAAAATCTTCAGCGCAAAAATACAATCAATAGAGTGAACACTGTTATTACTATTATTATTACTAATGGAAACTAAAGCTCTGGTGGCGAGAGAGGACACCAATTATAGAAAGTTTTAAAAACCATGCAAAACAGTTAAGGAAAACTAAGTGTGAAGGGTGGATTAGAGAGGTGGGACTAGACTCCAAGATGGCAGTTGCAAGGCTGATGTGATCCAGGTAAAAGGTGGTGCACATATTTCATTTCCTGAAGATGCTATAACAATACCACAGACTGTGTGGCTTAAAACAATAGCAATGTACTATCTCACAGTTCTGGAAGCTACAAGGCTCACGTCAAGGTGGCACCAGGGTCATACTTCCTCTAGAGGCTTTAGGGGAGGATCCATTCCTGCCTCTTCAGCTTCTGGTAGCTCCAGTATGCTTTGGCTTGTAGCTACATCACTGCAAATGTCAAGGCCAAATCTTCAAATCTCTCTTCCTGTCTTCCCATTGCCTTCTTTCTATGTCACTTGCCAAATCTCCCTCTGTTTCCCTTTTATAGGGATACATGTGATTATATTTAGTGCCCACCTAGATAATCCAACATAATGTCCCCATCTCAAGATTATTACCTCAGTCATATCCTTTGCCATTTAAGGTAATATTTCAGAGGGCTACCTTTTAAGTAAGCTATCTATCACAGGCCTGATATCTTGGGGGGATATTTTCAGCTCACCACAGGTGGTAAAGACCTTGGCAGAGCAGATTATCTAATAGTCCTGGAGCTTCCAACAGCCAAGTATTAGTCCTTGGTGTGCTTGGTCCTGGGCCAGTGGCAAAGGGCTGGCATTGGTCGGGGGAAGCATCACCAGCAGCTATATACCAGGTGCAATGGATTTACCAGTACAAACTAGCAGAATATAAACCCTGAGTGTGGGACAGAAATGGAGAGAGAGGTAGCTATGAGAATCTTTTTACAAGCAAAACAAATAGGCCTGGCTATGAAAGATGAAGCTCAACAGACAGATGTCATTATCAGCGAGAAAGACATAAGGGCTTGCTTTCCAAGTAATCCAAGGTTAAGGCTCCCAAGATGTTTTCCAGTGCATTCTGCATCCCTGACACTGCTGGACCAGCGCAGAGCTGCATGGGAGATGTTGATGAATTAATTTCTCATCCTTCAGGCTGGTGAAGATCTTGGTGTGAAGCTGTCAGCTATGGCAATGTGTCAGAACAGACCCTACCCAGCTCCCGCAAACATCGCTAAACCCAGGAGACAGCCCTAAATTAGGAGAAAACAGGTTCTTGCAAGATAGTTAGTGCCCTCACGAGAAACTACTAACAGAGGGGTGTTTTTCAGTTCCTTGTGAGCTGATTAAAAAGGTCTATGGGTCCTAATTAGCAACTATGGTTTATTCATCTGTAAACTTGCAAAAGGAATGCTCTCTAGGGAATTTGAATCAGAAAGAACTGTTGTTCCTGTTGCCCTGGGTTAACTAGAAACAAAAACAATTTGCCTGTTTTTACTGTTAGGCAGGTACTGGAAAAGAGATTATTTCTTTATGATTCTTTTTAAATACTTATTAGGCATCAGTGTAGGCTTCAGTGATCTAGCAATTCAGCTTTTAGTATTTTTGTTGAGAAAATGATATGAATCCCCATTCAAGGTGCATAATTTGATCCAAAGGCCAGGAAATTGAGAACTGAGGTAAGCAGAACATACACTCCATTCTTTGCATTGATGAGTACTCATGATGGGGAGTCCATGCTTGATCAGAAGATCTCTGGAGACTATTGCAGAGAAAGAATTGCAAAAGTACAATTTGTACTTATTGTACTTAATCCAGAGGCACCCCAGGACTAAGATAAAGAACATCGATACAGAAACAGAGACTGTGTTCTAAGACCAGTTCCTCAGGAATGAGAAAACTCCGGTGGTGACCCAGGACTAGGACAAAGGACATCAATACAAGACAGAGGCCCTATTCCAAGACCAGTTGACCTCACTTTCTGGAAAAGTGCTGAATCATGGTGAATTTTGACTGCACCTGCACAGAAGATGCTACATGACCCTTGCTTCGTTATAATAAATTAGCATTGTGGGACTCCCTTTACCCTGGGCAATCAAGGAAAATCATGGGAGACCCTGTGTGCAGTAGTTTAAAAGTAATATAACTGCTCATACATGCACAATAAAAGCCTGCCAAAACTAGCCAGGAAATATCTGCCCTATAAGAACAGAATCCTTCCAGCCACTGGGGGGGTCAATCTCTGTTCAGACTTGACCAGCTCCCATGTCTGTGGAGTGCACTATTGCTTAATAAATCAGCTCTCTCTCTTTCTGCTATAAACTCTCTGTGTGCTTGGTTCAGTTCACTGTTCATAATCACCAAGAACCTGGTTACCTGAGCCCACTAGAAACATAAACACCAGATAGAAATAACAGGTTGTAGTAAGGCTGGATCTTATTCCACCCATCCCTGCCCCTGCAATAACAGCGTAAACTGATTTCATTTTTTGTTGTTATGCACCTCAAAATTCAATAGACTCACCACCAAAAAGGAACCAAGTTCTGTTTTATTAGACTCCCACTAGATGTCGTGCAGCTTCAGAAAAACAGCACTTGCTTTCCAGGAGTTAACAATCTAAAAATCCTATACTTTTCATTGCCTAGGCAAAAATTATTTCCATTTCATTACATTTATTTGTATGGATGCTTACCTTTTATTTATCAAGAGAATCAGAATAAAAGACTGCAGAAACTGCTTTAACCCACATTTTCCAAATCCTTATCTCAAGCAAATCCCAGGCTTACTTCCCTCTTCATAACCAAACACTTCACTGGTTCATTTGTTGTTGTTTTTTTTTCCCTTAAGAAATGTGTAATAAATCATAGGGCTCAGGACTGTTTAATACTCAAACACTTTTATGACATGTCCTAAAGTTAGATATTTAGACACCTGGACCCCGCCTTCAACTCCCCAGTGACCCCACCATCTACTCCTGGCAAACTGTCCTGACTGAACAGAAATCAGTCATTGGACAAAAGAGGTGACAGTAAGAAGATGAGGGGCCCTAATCTAGATACTTTTCACACTCCAAAAGAGAAACAGTCTTGACCAGAGCAAGAAATGAGAACGAAGCAACATAGCAGCCATGAAAATCGACCCTCAAATATTCTACTGCAGGAGTGCAACTGCCCAGGGCCCCAGCTCCGTGCTTCCCAGAGCTGATCCTGTGGTCACTAGGCACAGAAGGGACACAAAGGCAGGTAGGTCCGTCTGTGGGACATATGGCACTCTTCCCACAGAAAACTTTGCCGAACTTTCCTTAGAATTGCATTGCAATCTAAGTCACTTGTATGTAAACTTCCTTTCTTGTTCCCTGGGGTCACACTTGCTCTATGGTCTGACGGTCTTCCAAGCCTCTCCAGGCTTCCTCCCTGTTTTCTTTCACAGGCATTTTCCCTAATAAATTTCATGCTGGGAGGAAATGGTCTCTTCTCCTCCCCTCCTTCCGGCCCCTGCCCAGCCCCTTCACTGCGCTCCAACCGCCCGCCACCTGAGAGAAGCAGGGCAGCTCAGATGTTCCCAAGTGCCCTGAAGGCCCCTGTAGGTACCACATGGCAGCTGCTACTACCATCTGAGAACTGCCTCTCATTTAAGCTCCATTTCCTTCCAAGGTGTTTTTTATTTCAAATTAAAAATTTCCTCAGTCTGCTGCAGCTTTTCATTTCTCTACATAAATCCTCTGTTTTTCTACCTGCTTCTGCTACTTCTCTTGGAAGTCCTAACTTTTAACTGACTTGCTCCCATCATATAGGGATAGATATTGACATCTAATCCTCAGAATAGTTCTTCCAAATTATTCCTACTGCTTGGAGGTTCTCACAGGCATTGTGGGTAGTAGGAACAACAGAGGATCTTGAGACAGAAAACAGATTCAAGTACTGGCTTTCTCCTTTACTGTCTACATGGCCATGGATGACTGACTTAACCTCTTCAGATTCCCAGTCTGTCAAAACAAATACAGTTCCTCCTGGTTATCTCACAGCTTTGTTACATGGAAGAAATAGAAGGAAATAAGGATTGTTTATAAACTATAAACCTGCTTTGCTAACAAAAGCAAACATTATTCAGTATTCATCATGGGCTAAACACTGAGTTTTAGGTGCTTATCTCATTAAATTCTCATAATAACCTCACAGAATTGATATTATTATTATTATTATTATTATTATTATTATTATTATTCCCATTTTACTGATGACTGTACTGAGGCACAGAGAGCTTAAGTATCTTTATGCTGGTAGTAAATATTGGCCATCTGGCAGCCAAGCCTACTTACCACTACACCAAACTCCTTCAAAGTATAATTAATATATTAAAGTCATTGTTAGAAATTGAGAATAAAAATGCTCTTGCCCTGGCCTTGCTGGGGTAGAAGGCAATGCCATTGCCAAGGATTTTCTCCTGCAACCCTTTTCTTCCTAACTGCAGATCCTTTTGTGAGGCTGATTTGGAGGGATCAGAACTACTCATTGCTTGCAAGGGTTTTTCTGTGTCTATTTGTTATGTTTCAGGGGACACATTTGGCCAACAGAATATCTCAGGTTTCATTCTTGTGAAATGCACCATAACAGAGGCCTGCTTTTTCAAGACAGATAGCAAAGCAGAAACAATTGAACATAGAGTATTTATGCCTGTGAAACTTCAGACATTTCACTGGTAGCTGGGTGTAGCTAGGAATTTCTCAAGTCAGTCAAGTATAGACCTCGGACCGCAGTTTGAGAAATGCCAACATGTACTAGAAAAATAAACACCAAACTCGAACTTAGGAAATCCAGGTTCTCATCCTGCCATCACCCCTACCCAGCCTGGTCATTCTTGTTGCCTCAACTATAAAATGAGACAGGCCAGATCAGCGCTCACAGCGGCCACAAATCCAGACGTTGCAGGCCAGTGACGAAAATGAGCCCCCTCACCTGGTACTAAGCACCAGTGAGCAGCAACTCAGCCTCTCTTCACTGTGGCCATGAGGGATGGCACAGTCTCTCCTCGCCTTCTGAGTTTTTAAGAGGAGCCTGACATTCATGTCTTTATGTAAAAATCTGTTATTTGAAGTATTTGAAATGAATACTACATTTATTCTGTAATATTCTGTGATGGCAATGGCATGACCTCCTGCCCCAGGGAAGCACTGAGAAAACCACCCCAAAAATACCTCTTCAAGCCATGTCTTGGAAACCACCAGGTTGAGACTGAACAAGACTGAGTCTCAAGCTACTTCTACCAAGGAGTTCCATGGAACTTGTGAGGAATCCATGAAAATCAAGGACAACCCTGGCTGGGGTGGCTCAGTGGATTGAACGCTGACCTGCAGACCAAAAGGTCGCTGGTTCAATTCCCTAGTCAGGGCACATGTCTGGGTTTCAGGCGAGGTCCCCACTTGGGGGCATGTGTATGAGAGGCAACTGGTCAATGTTTCTCTCCCTCTCTTTCTCTTTCTTTTCCCCTCTCTCTAAAAAATAAATAAAAAAAAATATTTTTAAATGAAAGAAAGTCAAGGAGACCCAAGTCTCTACACCTCTATTTGCATTCTCAGTGACATTCTGCTGATTTGTTTTAAGAAATTGCTTGCCTGCCTGTGATTGTAATAGTTGATATTTAAGGGCACTTCCCTCTCTAAGATCCATGTGTCTGCAACTCTAGTGGTAAATACAGATGGTCTTTATAATAAGTCTATCAATAGGGAACTATTCAGTGGGTCCGGAGGACTGGAACAGGGAGGTGGCCACCCTCTCAGAGGCAGCAATTCACTGCTCATGCTTCTGAACTCACAGTTTTGGAGGGATTAGTTTTTTCTCCTAAATCTTTGCATTTCATCAAAACTGAAGCATGAAATAGCAGTTCTAGAAAGAAAAGGATAACTCTGAAGAAATATCAAGTTCAGCCAGCCATCCTGTCCCAATACTACTCAAGTTCTTCAAGTTTGTTTAGCAGCAGTGCAGAGTGGTGTTACTTTCCTGAAAATAACTCTCTAAATGGTCATTAGTCTCTGAATGCAACCTCCCCCTTTTTGTAAAGCTCTTCTTAGAGCTTTCACTGCCCGTATGTTTATTCTGTGGAGAAAGCAGCTGTCATGTTCTGGGATGCACACAGCAGAGATGCTAGAAGTGACACAATAATACAAGAGTTTGGGAGCCTCCCTTTGAACGTGGGAGGGAGTTTTGGCTGCATTTACACAGTTGAAGGGTGTAAGGTGTTGATAATCCTGGCAGACTCGACAGATTAAAAACTGCCACTTGGATATGGCAGGAAGTGTGTGTGTGTTGTGTGTGTTGTGTGTGTGTGAGGGGGGGTATGTGTTTTACAGACTTGTCTACCTTCATTCTCTCAGTGAAATTTCAAGTGCTCCTATAATTATTTTACCACATTATTAACCCCCAACCTAAGGGGGCAGTGATTATTTAGAATGGTTTAAGGAAACTAAAGTGAATGTAATAGAATAAAAAATGAAGGAAAGAAATACAAAAACATGAGCAGGAAAATCTCTTGAACACTGCAATGGGATTAGCTTAATAAAATTCTCAAAGGGAAATAGCTGGGAAGTCTATCATAAGGAAGGATGTAAAACTAAAATAAAACCAGCTCATAGCATTTTTTAAAACTTTTTATGTTGAGAGAGTAGGAGAAGAAAGTAGAGGATTATGTGATGTTTTCTCAGATCTACACATGCCTCTAACCCTCATGCTTACAAACCTGTAATCCCCAACCAGTGAGATTTCCAGAATTCACTTCACTTTCCACAACATTACAACTGTCTTTTGAGAGGGATGATGTGTTTCCTCCCTGCATCTTCCAGTTTGATCCAATTTGCCCGTTATCTGGCATGAGGAGGCACTATTCCAGCACTGGGCTAGTATTCTTCTATAATTTAGTGTCTTTCTATTTGGCTAAGTGAAATCTACAAGCTTATGTGGCGCAGATAACACCAACTTTCTTAGAGGTCTGGATGGATCACGTTCTTTTTTTTCAGAGGAGCTTATTTGCATTCAGGAATAGAAACATTATGATAATGTCTTTGATAATTTTCTGTGCAGAAATCCTCTCCCACGCTGCGGAACACTTTTCATTCTCAAAGGCTTTCCAATTCTGTTGTGCTTCTCAATGAGATCGATGGTGTGACCTTTCTTTGCTTTTGACACAAACCCATAATTACAAGGGGTTTACAAAGCAGGATGTATGCCCCTTTTCTGTCCTATCTGTTCAAGGTGACATGAAGGCAGCACTTGAAATAAGTGTACTATTAGTGTGTCATGAACTGGAGCTCAAACATGAGAAACAATAGTGGCGGCTCTAACTCAATCCTCATCTCTCTGAGTTTCTAGACATATGCATTTCAAGTGTAAACCTAAGCACAGAAGTTGCTGAGAAAAGCACTATTATTTAGATATTTCTTGACAGGCCCAGTATATTAGATGTTCTTTTGTCATTTCACACGAATTGATGTTTTGATAGGTGCCATTTTATTTAGCTGGCAGGACTTTACTGTTTTCCTCTTCAGCTCTCTTTGAATTTTCTCTACAAGGTACAACTATCAAGCTGCTATTTATTGGGTAGAATTGTTGTCCATAAATAATCTTCAAAAGACAAAATGAACAAGTTCTAGAAAAGACCCTAGCAGTTCTTGTACAAGCTATTTCCTGGTACTTTATTCTATAAGGTAGTTTTAAATTTAGTTAAATTAATCCTTTTTCTTTGCTCTGGTCAATTTTAGATTCCTTAGCCTTGAAATGGAGATTCAGATAAATATTTGGCAAAGCAAATTTAATGACCGTGTCTTGTTTTACTAGTGCAGAACCATCCATCCTTTCTATAATAGGTCTCTTGGCTTCACTAAAATGTTACTTAGTAGCCTCTCTGGAGAATCACATTCACTTTCTCCTCATCTATAATACCCTGAGGAGAATTCTATTTCCTTCTTTCGGTTATATAAAGAGAAGAGTGTCATGAAAGACTATAGGTATTTGGACAATCCTTGGCCTTCTTACTTGATTTGAGACAAAGAGAATAGGTATACTTCATCAGTAATGTAACCAGAGACTAAAATTTTGTTTCCTTTCAAAGGGAGAGTTTAGAGAACCTACCTCCCCCCTTTTTAAGCTCTTTCTTTGCAAGAAGGTGCTGCCATTTGCATTCTGCCACTTAGGCACTTATTTCTATATTTGAAGTTGGACCCTGAATTCCTAAGCTAGAATGTATGAACTATCCCCTCATTTGCCTTCATAATATTAAGGATGCTGGGATATGTACATGCCTGTGGAACATGATGGACTTCAAATCTCTTAGAGCTTGTGCTTGTCATACATTTTCCCCTATCAGCCGACTTCAACCTTTCCTCAGGTTCTTTTGACAGGATTGTGAGAAGCCTGTCTGCATTCCTACATTCTGTCCTTCTCTCCTGATTAACTCACTCAGAACTTGGAGTTGCTCTTTAACTGAGAACATAGATAACTCCCTTTCCCTTGGCAACCACTGAATACCTTCCTGGCAAATCTCTCAGTCTTCCCCAGGAACTGCTATTAAAAGAATCACAAGGAACTTGTCAAGGTAACATTCTGTGTCTGAAAAGGCAGGAAGGCCACCAGAGAAAGTTAATCTTCACAAGGTGCAGTGGTGCACAGGCAGTGTTGTGCTGCCCAGACCCCTTCTATAAAGGAAGTCAGGGAGTCCTCAGCTGTGGAGAACTCCTTTGACTAAGGTCATTCCCTTCCCACGTGCCTCAACTGAGTGATGTGGGAGTATAAGGGCCAGGCCATCTCCGCCCAGCTTGGGGTGATTCTGAAGGGCCGTTCCAGCTCTCTAGCACACCCAGTAGGCTGAGGCTGCTCCGAGGCTGCATTGCAGTCAGCTTCTCCCTCAGCCTACACCTGCTTCCTTCCACAGATATTGATCCCAAGGGTAATTCCTAGTTATATTCTGCACACTGAACTCTGGGAAACCTATCTGACATAGAGTAATGCTATTACTGGACAATGAAAAAGACATCACCATGGAATTCCATCTTCTTTGTCATCATCAGATGCTACTCTATGATCACTAAAAAATGATTCTTACTAGACTCTGTGCTATAGAGACCACAGAGATAAAATTGGAGTAAAAATAAGCTAATTGCTAAGGAAGAAAATCTATAGTTTTTACCTCATTCACAGAAATCGGCAATGGTATTAAATTGTAGGCATTTTATTTTATTGCATTATTTAACTCTCGCAAAAAATTATATGAAGTAGATATTATCCTCATTTTATGAGTAAGGAAACATGTACTTGGACATGTGAAATAACTAAACCATTAGCCAAAATGGATCTAAAACTCCAATTTAACTGAATCTAAACCTTTGAATCTACCATTCTCATCTTCGCCTGGAATGTTCCTCCTTAAGCCCTTCCTACCCCTTTGCTGCCCCTGCCCAGCTAAAATGCTGCTTATTCAACATATAGTTAACTCAAATAATGCCTTACACATGTAAATTCCAAAAACTGGGCTTTGCCTAAGATATTCGTCGTCGGCAGCCGTCCGTCTCGAGAGACGATGGTGTAGCTTCTTAAGAGTCTATCTGCACCGCCGAGAATGGCTGTGCAGTCCGACTCGGGAGTGACACAGTATCTGTCTCCTCCCGTGTTGAATCGACATCTTGCGATGACGCTGGAGTGTCCTCTCCAGTGAAGCTGAAGCTACAGAGCCTGGGCAGGGTGATATGGGGGGTCTGCTGTTGCCCATGCAGCAGACCCCCCCTCTCTTCGCAGCTGAAGGGTCCAAGGGAAAGACGGAGTCAATACAGCTTGGCTTCAGGTGCGCCGCAGGAGTTGCCGGTGTTGACTACAACGTCAAACCGCCTTAGGGACTCCGGCTCCGGATTTTCTGTCGGGGTTTACTCCCTTAGCCTTTCCCCTGAAGAGGTATGCCGCAAGGCAGCGGAGGTTTTTTGGAGTCAGAGTTTTCCTTCTCTGATGTGCCCTGACTGGAAGATTGCTCTCAAGTAAACCTATATTGTGCTGCACTAGTCAAAGTTTATTTTATAGTTTAAGACAGTATTTAGCCCTGGCTGGTGTGAATCAGTGGATTGAGTGCTGACCTGCAAACCAAAAGGTCATCAGTTTGATTCCCAGTCAGGGCACACGCCTGGGTTGCAGGCCAGGTGCCCAAGTGCGGGTGTGTGAGAGGCAACCCCATCAACGTATCTCTCAAACATTGATGTTTCTCTCCCTCTCCTTCTCCCTCCCTTCTTCTCTCTAAAAATGAATAAATAAATTTTTGTTTTAAAAAAAGACAGTATCTAATTAAGGTACTTAATTCAACCTCTCTGTGTAACACAGAGGTCTAAATCAAGTCAAATCCTTAAAAACCCTTTGAATACAGAGCACGAAACTCTTAACAGCTTTTTATCATCTCTATACTATTTCTGTTTTTTAGTATTAACCAACAAAATGTATGAGGATAGATCGGCATATTCATCCTCAGGACTATTTTGTAAAAATACAGCTCGCTTTTTTGACCCCTGCCAGTAAATGTTCTTAATCCCATGGCATTTTATGTACATACCTCACCTCTGGCTCCCCATTTCCAACTTTACCGTTGTTTTGTTGAATTTCCTTCATTATTTAAGTACGTGTTTCATCTTTTAACATAGTATATATCTTCCTCTCATCTGTTTTAAATCCTCTTTAGGAAGTACATCTTAAGTTCTTCAGTGCTTAATTCTATCTTTCCCTTGGTCGCCCCTCCTGTAAGAACAGTGCCAGAATAATAGCTTCTTAATCTTCTAGAAACCACACCAATATCCAAGTCAACATGGTAAAGGGATAATATATATGCTTCTACTCCACATTTGTTAATATTAAGGAGCAGTGTTACATAGCAAAACAAGCATAGGATCTAGAGTCAAACAGACATGAGTTCAAATCTCAGCCTTACCAACAGAGTGGTTTTGGACACATTAGTCTTTGTGCCCACTAACCTCCCTAAACCTATAATCTTGCTTAACTTAAAATGTTGGGTATACTAAAAATAATGTATGTGAACCACCAGAATTTGTTCAATAAATGGGACTATCTTTATTTTCACTGGGTTATAAACCCCTTGAGGGCAGACATGGAGCTGATTTAATTCTGGCCTTTTGAATAGTGCCTGGCAATATTGAGTGCATTCTAAAGTAATGATGCATGACTAAACAGATGGAAGTCAAGTTGCAGTACAGTGGGAAGCATGATGGATTCTGAGCTCTGCCATTAGCCAGCTACACAACTTTTGGAAGTTTTGTCTGGTCTGTTTCCTATGGGGTGAAATGAGGAGGTTTAACTGGATCATCTCTACTACCTCTTCTAGCTTTAAAGGTCAGTGGTTTTGTGGATATGACAAATGTGTAGTACCAGAGATGGATAAAGTGGATCAGAGATACCTCTATTAATTTATTTATTCATTTGTTCATTCATTCATTCACTCATTCATGTTCTCCCCAACCCCCACCTCCCTACCATCTGCTTCACAGAATGACAGCCGTGAACTGCACTTGATTCTCTCTTGTGCTGTCTCTTACCCAGCTCTGCAGGAGAGGGAAGGGAGACTCCCAGGAGTCAGCAGAGTTTCATTCTCTATCACAGCACCTTTCAACTAGACTGCCCAGTTCCTAGAAGCCCTAATACCAACCAGAACTTTGCTTACATATTATTCTGGCCAAATTTACTAGCCCAAAAAACACTGAAAGGAAAAGCTTCAAAAAGGTGAAATATTCCTCTAGTTTGAGTAAAGATGATTAACTTTGAAGGTGAGATTTTGTCCATTAGTCTAGAATAACAAATATTTTCAGATTTTTGTTTTGTCCTGGCTAAACTCCTATACTTGTAAATCTAACAATCTCTGGTTGGATGGTATGAATATAAAAGACTTAAGTACACAGGCATCCGCTCCACAAGTCCTTCCAACCTGTCTATATTGTGAAATATTTTATTTTCACTCTATTTCTTGCAATTTGTGTGACTTCAAACAGATTAATCACCTTCTCAAGCATTGATTTTTTTTTATCAGCGGTTAAAAAAGAGGGTGGGATAATACCTATATCTTAGAGTATTGTGAAGAACATGTAAAGTGTCTAGCATATAAACACATAAGAAAAGATATCATAGAAATAAATCTTAATCATAGCAGGGTAGGCCACTGTGATTATGAAATGGTCAGTAAAATAGGAGCATCCTATCTCTGGCAATGTTGTAAGATACCCTTCCCCCCTACCACTCCGCTGCACCTCCAAGAGCTGTCAGCATTGGAAAGGGTGAAAATGCACTGAGACGTCACAGCAGGGCACTGAAACTGCCTCTTAGCAGAGTCCAGGCGTTTTCTAATTTATTACTCAGCTTTCTGGATTTGTTAGTTCTTTCTCTTTGGTCACTTAGTTGCTCCAAGTTTTCCTCTGCCAGTTTATTTCCAGTGAAACACTCCCAAGTGAGGCCACCTGGAAGATCCACTGGTATCAGGAGATAACAGATGGGCAGTGGGCGTTGGGGTTGGACTATGATTGCACCATGCTTAAAGTGCCTCCTTATGTTTAGTTTCCTAAAAAGGCCCCCAAAGAATGCTTTCTTACAAAGAAGCAAATTCCTTGTTGTAGTTAATTGGTTCATTAATGTGTTCCCAACAGATGTAGTGACAAATATGAGAAACAATAAACCCCATTGTTTACTGGCTCAGCAGATTTGCCTTATTTTGTCAAATCATCTATCAGACAAGTGCTTTTTCATGGTCTTCAAATTAAGACCCCAGCCTGACTAGCTGTCATTTGCCAAACACTCTGTTTTTTATCTTGTGTGACTTATAGTTCATTTGCCTATATAGCTTAATACTAACTGTACCAGGTATTGGACTAAAAACTCAACATGTCAATCCTTGTAACATCCCTAGTTAATATTATTATCCCCACTTAACAAATGAGCAATCTGACTTAGCCCAAGTAGGCAAAGCTTGTTAAGAGGCACTGTTGGGATTTGAACCCAAGTCTGTCTAATACCACAATCCAAGGTTATAAATTTCATAGGGCTTTCTTTGGTAGTCTAATAATACTTATGGACCCTGTCTCAGAATAATGTTTTAACTTTTTTTAAAGAGAGATATTAAAAAGAAAACCATATTGAAATAGTTATCAAAATGCTTTTTTTAAAACAAACGTATTATACAGCAATTTTATTAACACATTAAATAGCAAGATCTAGTAGCAGATCTAATAATTACTTAAATTTTGAATAATTGTGGGTGTAAACAATTTTTTGAGATAGCTGCAACACAGATATAAAAATATTCGTGAACCCTGATTAGTCTGGCTCAGTTGGGTGTCATCTCTCAAAGCTAAGGGCTGCCGTTTTGATTCCTGGTCAGGGAATATGCCTAGATTGCGGATTTGATCCCCAGTCAGGGCTCATAGGCAAAGCAACTGATCATTGTTTCTCTCTTACATCGATGTTTCTCTCCCTCTCTTTCTCTCTCCCTTCCCCACTCTCTAAAAATAAATAAATAAGCTTTTTTGAAAAATAAATAAATAAAAATATCTGATTTTTATTGGTAACAGATACTCCAAAAACTACTGGAAGCATTTCCTACACTCATAACTAAAAGAAATGCTAAAAAAAATTTTAGATGTTAGTGAAAATGAAGGTATAATTTTTTTCTCACCCTTGTTTGTGGCCCCCCCTGAAATCTCCCCATAGATCCCATAGAAGTCAGTAGATTTCATGTTAGAAAATCTTAGAAATAAACTACTCAAAAATAACATGCACCTTTGTCTATACATTATCTTTCAGTTGTTCTATATACATTTATTGAGCACCTAATATATGCTAGGTATTGTGCTAAATACCAGGTCTACAAGGCATGAATGAGACTGTGTCTACCCTGATTGCCTACTGAGAGAACTGAATATATAAACTGATAATATATTTTATAATATAGTACCAATATGAGGTCTACCTGGAAAAAGTCCAGCCATTGCTAATATAATGAGAATGGTTTAAGTGACATCGATGTAAACTGGCAGCCAAGAAGAGTGGACCAGAATGCACATGCATAAACAATGATAACTTCACTGTACTAGTCAGCAGGGGCAGTAGACACTGGTGAATGAGCATGTGTACTGTGTGGCCGTCACATTCAAAACAACTGAGTGAATAAAGCAATGAATCTGCATCAAATTTTGCATTAAGCAGAAACCATTCAGATGATTTAGAAGGCTTTTGGGGATGATGCAATGAATTGAGAATCTGTTGAAAGTGATCCATGTTCTGGAAGGCCTGTAACAAACAGAACACGTGAGAATGTTGAACATGTAAGGCTGCAATCAACAAAGATTGGTGATTGACAGTGCAAGAACTAGAAGCTGATCTGAGGAATCTAAAAACTACTGTGTTCGAGATTTTGACACAGAATCTAAGCATAAATATGTCATGGCAAAATTTATTCTGCAGCTTCTGCTACCAGAGCAAAAGGAACATCATGCTGCAGTTGCTAATGACTTGATTCAAACTGCTACCAATGAACAAGATTTTGTGCCCTGCAACTTCTGGCTTTTCCCCAAACTAAAATCACCTTTGAAAGGGAAGAGATTTCAGACCATTAATGAGGTTCAGGAAAATATGATGATGGGGCAACTGATGGCAATTCCAACAAAGGATTTTGTAGAGTAATTTGAACACTGAAAGAGACGCTGGGGAAACTGTGAGGTACCAAGGGGCCTACTTTGAAGAGGACAAAGGCACATTGTCTATGTACAATGTTCTTATATCTTTTTCAATAAATGTCTCTTTTTCATATTACATGGCTGTATACTTTCTGGACAGACCTCATATATAAACAATGTTAGTAGATATGCTTGTTTGTGATTTATAAGTACAAACTAACATTTCTACACTCCTTATGGCTAAGCATTCTGAAACAGACTTTTATAATTATACCAGTTTTCCCTCTTATTTCTCATAAATGCTTTCCACTATGCACCCATGCTGAATTTGGGATTTTCCAATTACTTGCTCTATTAGTCTGGATCTGATGATCAAAACAGAGGATATTTAATACAGGGAATTGGTCACACAGATGAAGGAAGATCTGAGAAGACAATAGGGAATATTGAGGCAATAGAAATTAGAAATGGAAACCCTTAACCCTGGGTTGGCTGGAGGAACAAGAAGAGGAGGTCATGTTACCAGAGTCCAGAGGCTGGGTTGGCCCACTGGAAACTGGAATTATAGTGGGACAACATTCAGCAGGAGTTGCAGCCACAGAAAATACATAGCCGTGGCAGAGAGAAAGGAGAAGAACTACCTTGGCCTTTTCCTTCTTTTTGTCCTCCAATCTCCCACCAGTGCCTCCCATTGGACAAACCAAGGTGGAAAACAGTTGACACAAGAACTTGGAAAGTGCAGGCAGTGAGAGTCAGCCTCTTGCTGTATGGACAGATCAAAGCTGGGAAAGACAGGGATGGATTCAAAGGCAATCACGTCCCAGAGCAGCATGGTTGCATTCCTTCTTGGCATGCAGTGCTGCTTCCTGTTCCTTTTCCTAGATATATCACTTGTGTTGAACTGTCTCAAATCTACATTCGGCTGCTTCCAGAACTATTACAAACACTAGATTGTGTCTCTTCTTCTTTGGGTCTGTAAGAGTATTTCTCAAATCTGCCAATGCCTGTGAATCTTCGCTTTGCTCCAGAACCTTAGATACTACTGATTTTTGAGTATTTCAAATACCCATGAAGGATCAAGTTTCTCTTATGTTATACACCCCAAAGCATGTATTTTCAACAGGAGTAATATCATGCCTCCCCCACCGCAGGAGGGAAAAAATTGGTTCTGGGGGTGCGGGGGGGAGGTGTCAGAAGAATGAGTAAAAAAAAAAATCTTAGATTTTACAGTAGTTTTGGATCCTCCAAAGCTCAAATCTACCTCATAATATCTTATTTCTTAAGATTTAATTTATCTTATCAAGAAGAAAATTGATTTAATTTTAATCTTTAAATAATAATTTAATTTTTCTCCTCAGGGAGCAATAATGGGGGTGGGGGGGACCATCATTGTCCTAAAGGATGAAGAATACTTTCTTCATAACTTTCATTTCGTGGACACTATTTTTATATCAACTGAATTCTTTTCACTTTACTTCTGAAGATGTCTTCACAGATTGTTCTTTTCATACTACTTAGAAACTTTTCTTTACAACTAGAACTATAAACAGAAATCAACTTTGGTAGATTTAACAATAAATAATTTATCAGTAGATTATTGGGCTCTTAAGAAATTTTCCAAATTACAATAAATAAGCTAAAATAAACTAAAATCAATAATTTGATCAAGCAGAAATTTATGGAAATAAAAACAAAAACATATGATTCTGAAAGTTAGTTTTTCAAAAGGAATGATAAAATAGATGGACATTTCTAAAACAATACATGAAGGAGAAATTAAACATAATTATAAATGAAACCTACACGCAACTCTACGGCAAACATTTTAAGATCTAGAAGAAATAAATAATTTTTAGCAAAATTAAAATTTGAAAACTCAATAAGAAGAAGGCTGAATAAACCAATTATAATAACAGATATTGCAAGGTAATTAGAATCTACCACTGGACAGAATCGCAGAACCAGATAGTTTCACAACTTTAACCTCTTACAAATTATTCAAATGTTGTTTAAAGCAGTTCAGTCCTTAAAAAAGATAAAACCCTCCCCAGTTTATTTTATGAAGACAGAATAACTTTAATAACAAATCCAGAAGATCATTACAAAAAAATAAAATTTTAAATCAATCTTATATGAGTATAGAAATGTAAAATTCTAAATAAAACATTAACAAATAAAACCCAGAGAGAAGAAGATGGTGGAGGAGTGAGGGGAGGCTGCGCTTTCAGGCTCCTGAGACTCATCTGTAGTTTGGACTAATGGCAGACAGACCATCTCAGTGAGCAGCTGGACACTGGCAAGAGTCAAGCCTTGGCACTGCTGGATTAGAGAAAAACCACCTGGGAGCAACCTGTTTAGTGAGGATAGCGGAGGAAAAATGGACGAGACAGGATTTCTGACTGGGGTGGCTACCCAAGCTGTGGCTGGGAGTACACAAAGGCTTTTTGGCAACCACAGGCTTCCCTGGAGAGGAATCAGGAGGAAAGCGGATCTCTGCCTACTGGCAGAGATAGGACTCAACCAGGTGGTATTGGCGCTGAAAGACAAGAAACAGCATACTGCTGCGCATGTGAGAACGTAATTTTCTTTTATATTTTTCTCTTGTGAACTGCAGAGAGGGGTGGAAAGTTTGGGGTTGATAGGACATTCTTGAGGAGCACAGGCACAGAAGTGCGCTCACCCACTCCCCAATTCTCCCCTTGGGTTGCGCGGGTGCGCATAGGGAAGTGCCCTCATTCACTGGCCCAGGTGTACGGGGCCGCATGTCCAGGTGCCCTCAGACACACCCCAACAGACATAAGATCAGTGCCCCAACGGGCACAGGGAGGGCCCACTGGACACGCAGAAGACTGTGCGCAGACACCCCTGGCCAGCTCCAGTGGGCGCCAGGCCGGAGCGCAAACCACTTGCTCAGGTTCTGCTCGTGCCTGCCCAGGCAGGTGTGGGAATGGTGGGCAGCAGCAACTCACAGACGCTCACTTCCACTGTGCACAAGTGTCCGTGGCCCCGCACTAAGAGGTGAGAGACCAACTCCAAGAGCACGGCTCAGCAGACCTGAGGCTAGTGCTCAGGCCACCTTGCGCACGCAGGGGCATGCACGCAAAAGCACCTCGGCTGGCTCCAACAGGCGCCAAAGGAATGCACCATGCTGGCGACCACGGGCGCACACCACTGCTGCAAGGAACAGGAACCTCTGACCCACCTCATTAGACCAGCTGTGGATGCAGAAAAAGAAGATGACACACAAAGGCTGAACTGAGTAAAAACATTCCTTTTATATACTTCTTAAATTTCTATTTCTATCTTAGATTTTTTATTTGTATTTTGTTTTACTTTAAATATTTTTTCATTTCTTATTTTTAATTCTAAATTTAATTTTAATTATAATTCTTACTTCTTTTCTTTCCTAAGGAAAACAAAAACAAAAAACTATATCTCTAATTTGTTTCATACAATCTCTCTTTCTCATCCTTCCTCTTTAATTTTTGTTTATTTGTTTGTGTGTCTAGTTTAGCCTCTCTTTCACACTAAATAAATAGAATATAACTACTATATAAGTCCAATACTATACAATCCCACTTTCTTACTATGTTCTGCATTCTTCCCTCCTTTTCTTCTATCGTTATTAACATACAATGTAAATATTACCTACTGTCTTGCATAGTCTCAACTCATTAATCTATCATCCCCTCTCTCAAAAATCATATTTCTCCTCCCCCAAAACAACTCTTATCTATTCTTCCTATAGTATAAAAGCTCTAATCTCTCTACATTTATATTAATATGAGCTCGTTGGCTGATGATAGCAGGATAGAGGGTGTGGGATATTTTTGAGGGTGTGGGTCTCCTGCCTGGGCTGTGTGTTTATGTTTTTTACAGCATCTCTACAAAAGAACTCAAGACAAAGTGGATAGAGTGACTCTCAATCAACTAGCCAGAAGGAAGATCCTACCAAAGAGCATCTGAAATATAACCAGACAGCACAAACAAATGACATAAAGGGTACACTAAGAACATCAGGCCCAGGAGATCAAAGAGACCACACCACTGAAACCCCCAGATCTCCTATAAAGAATCTCATACCACAAAGGTGAGAAGTCAAAGCAGACAAACCAAAAAACAAAAACAAACAAGAAGAACCCAACATGGTAAGATGCAGAAATAACCTCTCAATGAAAAAAAAAGAGGAATCCCCAGAAAGAGAGGTAGATGGAATAGACATAGCCCAAATGTCAGACATGGAATTCAAAACAATGGTGGTGAAGAAGCTCAATATACTCGACAACCTCAAAAACAACTATGAAAACCTCCAAGGAAGTTACCAGCAGCTCCAAGAAAATTACAGGGAACTTGCAGAGAACTACACCAGCATAAAAAAAGACACAGAAACTATTAATAAGAACCAGGAAGAAATGAAGAATTCAATCTCTGAACTGAAAAACACAGTAGAATCAGTCAAAAGAAGACTAAACAAAGCAGAGGATCAGATTAGTGAGTTAGAAGATAATGTAGAGAAGAACTCCCAGACAATACAGCAAAATGAAAAAAGCTTGAAAAAATATGAAGAAGAAGTAAGGGAATTACAGGATAGCATAAGAAAAACAATATCAGAATCATTGGAATTAAAGAGGGATCAGAAGAACAATGAATAGAAAAACCTATAGGAGAAATAGTGACAGAAAATTTTCCCAACCTGATGAGAGAAAAAGTTATGCAAGTTCAGGAAGCACAGAGAGTTCCAATGGGGATGAACCCCAAAAAACCCACTCCAAGGCACATCATAATTAAAATGGCAACATTCTAAGACAAAGAGAGAATCCTGAAAGCAGCAAGAGAAAAACAGCAAATAACATACAAGGGAGCTCCGATAAGGCTATCAACTGATTTTTCAACAGAAACACTACAAGCCAGAAGGAAATGGTCAAAAATATTTCAAGCAATGAAAAACAAAGGCCTACATCCAAGAATACTCTACCCAGCAAGGCTCTCATTCAAAATGGAAGGTGAAATAAGGAGTTTCCCAGACAAAGGAAGACTAAAAGAATACATCTCCACCAAACCAGCATTACAAGAGATGCTAAAGGGAATGTTCTAAGAAAAAAGAAGAAAAAAAGAGAAGAGGATAAAATTAATTGGGATCTGGCCAAGATGGAGGCTTAGACGGACACGCTTGGTCTCCCTCTACAACTAGAAAGGAATACAGCTACCTCAAAACAAAAGATAACTAGAAATTCTAGAAAATAAAACTACACGGAAGCCCAACATATGAAGTTATAAACCAGCAGCACTTGTTGGGCAGGTAGGAAGAGCGAAAGTGGGCAGTGCTGTTTGCAGTAGCACCAGGGACAGCAGCAGGGAGAGCAGTCCTGGCTGCAGTTGAGCCCCATCAGCTCCCGACCTCAACACTGGGAAAAGCAGCCACTGCATTGCCTTGGACGGTGAGACCCAGAGGATGGGAGGACGGACCAGAGTCTCCCAGCAGAGAATAGTGGCAGGAATCCATCTTGGACCCCCACCCCCACACAAAGCGCCACAGCACCGCGAAATACGTTGCGATCGCCGCGGGTCGCTGGGTTGTGATGAGTACACAGGCTGCACCCCCTATAGCCGGCCCAAGAAAGCAAAACACAAATCTGTCAAAATGAGGCAGACAACTATAGAAATACCGGTGGCACAGCTCACCAGGCAACAGATGAAGAATCTGACAGGTGAACAAATAAGAAACCTGTCAGAGGCTCAGTTCAGAGCCATTGTGATTAGGTGGCTTACAGAATTAACAAAAGATTTGGAAAAAGATGAGAAAGGATTGAAAACCACTCATACTGAAAAAACCAAAACACATACAAGAGAAATGGTGAGGAAATAAAATCCAGATTTCAAATCAACAAACTGGAACATAGAGAAGGAATAAATAGTCAACCAGTGCGAAGAGAGGAAACAGGAAGCAAGGAAAGTGAGAAGAGGATCAGAAACCTCTCGGACAGCTATAAGAGATCAAATATAAGAATTATAGGATTGCCAGAGGGTGAAGAAGAAGAACTAGAAATTGAAAAATTAAGTGAAAATATAATAAAGCAGAACTTCCCAAACTTGGGGAAGGAAATAGACGTACAGGTCCAGGAAGCACAGAGAGTTCCAGAAAAACTGGACCCAAGGAGAACCACTCCAAGACACATTATAATCAAAATGTCAAAAGTTAAAGATAAAGAGAATCTTAAAAGCAGCAAGAGAAAAGAAAAGAATCATGTACAAAGGGGTCCCAATTAGACTATCAGCTGACTTCTCAGGGTAGACCCTGCAGGCAAGAAGAGAATGGCAAGAAATATTCAAAGTAATGAAAATCCAAAACCTACAACCACAAATATTCTATCCAGCGAAACTGTCATTCAGAATAGAAGGGCAGAGAAAGTGCTTCCAGGACAAAATAAAACTGAAAGAGTTCATTATATCCAAACCACTATATATGAGATGTTAAAGGGACTGGTTTAGAAAAAGGAAGATCAAAACTATGAACACTAAAATGAAAACTGCAACACAAGAACCAACAACCGAAGCTAGGGAATTGAAACAAAGGCAAACTAAATAGGCAACAAGAGTGGAAAAAGGATTATAGGTATGGGGAACATATTGGGGGGGAGGTCAGCAGGGAGAGGTAAGGGGGTAAGGGGGGGAGATCGTACAGGAATTAAGAAGCATAGTAGGAGGGAATGGAATAGACAGGAAGAGGTTGAGAAGAACTATATGCACAACAAATGGACATGGACTAAAAGGGGGGGACAACTGGAGGGAGGGGGCCCACTGGGTGGAGGGGAGCCGAGGGAAGGGAAATTGGGACAACTGTAACAGTATAATCAATAAAACATATTTTAAAAAAGAGGAGAGGAACAGAGGTACAAAGGGAAATGAATAAATACATGTCAATAATAACCTTAAATGTAAATGGATTAAATATGCCAATTAAAAGACATAGGGAATGGAATGGATAAGAAAACAGGACCCACATATTTGCTGTCTACAAGAAACACACCTCAAAACAAAAGATTTACATAGACTGAAAGTAAAGGGATATAAAAAATATTCCAAGCAAACGCACCTGAAAAAAAAGCTGGGGTAGCAGTCCTCATATCAGAAAAAAATGGACGTCAAAGCAAGAGCAATAAAAAGAGACAAAGAAGGATATTTCATAATACTTAAAGGAACAATCCATCAAGAAGATATAACTCTGATAAACATATATGCACCCAACATAGGAGCACCCAAATACAGAAAGCAAATACTAGAAGACCACAAGAAGGATATTAACAACAACACACTCATAGTAAGGGACTTCAACACTCCATTATCAACAATAGACAGATCATCGAAGCAAAGAAACACCAAGGATATATAGGCATTGAACAACACACTAAACCACCTGGACTTAACTGACATATATAAAACTTTTCACCCCAAAGAATCAAAATATACATTCTTTTCAAATGCACATGGGACATTTTCAAAGATAGACCACATGATAGGACAGAAAACAAGCCTCAACAAATTCAAGAAAATTGAAATCATATCAAGCATCTTTTCAGACCACAATGCCTTGAAACTGAAAATCAACCTCAGGGAAAAGAATCAAAGACACCCAAACTCATGGAGAATGAATAACACGCTATTAAATAATGAATGGGTTAACAATGACATCAAAGAGGAAATCAAGAAATTTCTAGAAACTAATGACAATGAACACACAACAGCCCAAAACCTATGGGACACAGCAAAAGCAGTCCTAAGAGGGAAGTTCATAGCAATATAGGCATATCTGAAAAGACTGGGAGAATCTCAAATAAAAAATCTAATCTTAAAGCTACAAGAACTAGAACAACAACAACAAACAAAGCCTAGGGCAATAAGAAGAAAGGAAATCATCAAGATCAAAGCAGAATTAAACGACGTAGAGACTAAACAAACAATCCAAAAAATCAACAAAACTAGGAGCTGGTTCTTTGAAAAAATAAACAAAATCAACAAGCCTCTAGCCAAGCTCATCAAGAAAAAAAGAGAGAAGACCCAAATAAACAAAATCAGAAACGAAAGAGGAAAAATCACGACTGATACCTCAGAAATACAAACATTTGTAAGAAATTACTACAAACAATTGTATGGCAAGAAATTTGACAACCTAGAAGAAATGGACAGATTTCTAGAAACATATAACCTTCCAAAACTGAATCAAGAAGAAGTAGAAAGTCTCAACAGACCAATAACAAAGAAGGAAATTGAAACAGTAATCAAAAATCTCCCAGCACACAAAAGCTCTGGACCGAATGGCTTCACAGGCGAACTTTACAAAACATTTAGGGAAGAACTAACTCCTACCCTCCTCAAACTATTGCAAAAAATCCAAGAAGAGGGAAAAATCCCAAACTCTTTCTATGAAGCCAGTATAACCCTAATTCCAAAACCAGGTCAAGACACAACAAAGAAAGAAAACTACAGGCCAGTATCACTGATGAACATAGATGCTAAAATCCTCAATAAAATATTGGCAAACAGAATCCAAAAATACATCAAAAAGATCATACACCACGTCAAGTGGGATTCATCCCAGGGATGCAAGGATGGTTTAATATTCGCAAATCAATAGATATAATACATCACCTAAACAAAATGAAAGACAAAAATCACATGATCATATCTATAGATGCAGAAAAAGCATTTGATAAAGTACAACACCCATTTACAATGAAAACACTCAGCAAAATGGGAATAAAGGGAGCATACCTTAACATAATTAAGGCTCTATATGAGAAGCCTGAAGCCAACATCATACTCAATGGACAAAAACTGAAAGCATTCCCCCTGAAATCAGGAACTAGACAAGGCTGTCCACTCTCCCCACTTCTATTCAACATAGTGTTGGAAGTCCTAGCCACAGCAATGAGAAAAGAAAGAGAAATAAAAGGCATTCAAATTAGGAAAGAAGAAGTAAAACTATCACTATTTGCAGATGACATGATAGTATACCTAGAAAACCCTATAAACTCCACTAAAAGACTTCTCAATATAATAAGTAAATTTGGCAAAATTGCACAGTACAAAAATATACAGAAATCTAAGGCATTTCTGTACACCAACAATAAAATATCAGAGACAGAGGCAAAAAAGAAAATACCATTTACTATAGCAACAAGAAAAATAAAATACTTAGGAATAAACTTAACCGAAGAGATAAAAGACCTGTACTCTGAAAATTATGCAACATTGAAGAAAGAAATTAAGGAAGATACAAATAAATGGAAGCAAATACCATGTTCTTGGATGGGAAGAATCAACATCATCAAAATGGCCGTACTACCCAAAGCAATTTACAGATTCAATGCAATCCTTATTAAAATACCAATGACATATTTCACTGACCTAGAACAAATACTCCAAAAATTCATATGGAACCAAAAAAGACCCCGAATAGCCAAAGCAATCTTGAGACAGAAGAACACAGCAGGAGGAATCACGATACCAGACATCAAACAATGCTACAAACCACTGTGATCAAAACAGTCTGGTACTGGCATAAGAACATAGATCAGTGGAACAGAATAGAGAGCCCAGAAATAAACCCAGGCCTCTATGGTCAACTAATATTTGATAAAGGAGGAAGGAACATAAAATGGAGTGAGAAGAGCCTCTTTAACAAATGGTGCTGGGAGAACTGGACAGGGATGTGCAAAAAAATGAAACTAGACCACCAACTTACACCACACACAAGAATAAACTCAAGATGGATTAAAGACTTAAATGTAAGCCGTGACACCATGAAAGTCCTAGAGGAAAACATAGGCAGGAAAATTTCAGATATCCCACATAACAGTATCTTCACGGATACATCTCCTAAGGCAAGAGAAATAAAGGAAAAAATAAATAAATGGGACTACATCAAACTAAAAAGTTTCTGCTCAGCAAAAGAAAACATCAGCAAGATGAAAAGGAAACCAACCATATGGGAAAACATATTTGCCAATGATATCACAGACAGAGGACTGATCTCCAAAATATATAAAGAGCTGATATGACTCAACATCAAGAAAACAAACAACCCAATTAAAAAATGGGCAAAGGACATGAACAAACACTTCTCCAAAGAGGACATACAGAAGGTCCATAGACACATGAAAAAATGCTCAACATCATTGGCCATAAGGGAGATGCAAGTAAAAACCACAATGAGATACCACTTTACAGCTGTCAGAATGGCCATCATCAACAAATCAACAAACAACAAGTGCTGGCGAGGATGTGGAGAAACAGGAACCCTACTGCACTGTTGGTGGGAATGCAGACTGGTGCAGCCACTATGGAAAACACTATGGAATTACCTCAAAAGATTAAAAATGGAACTGCCTTTTGAACCAGTGACTCCACTACTAGGATTATACCCGAAGAATCTTGAAACACCAATTCAAAAGAACTTATGCACCCCTATGTTCATTGCAGCCCTGTTTACAATAGCTAAGTGCTGGAAACAACCTAAGTGCCCATCTGTAGATGAGTAGATCAAAAAACTGTGGTACATTTACACAATGAAATACTACAGAGCAGAAAGAAAGAAGGACAGTTTTATTTTTTCCTTTCCAATTTGGATGCCTTTTAATTCTTCTTGTCTGGTTGCTGTGGCTAAGACTTCCAGTACTATGTTGAATAAGAATGGTGAAAGCACATATCCCTGTCTTATTCCTGATCTTAAAGGAAATGCTTTTTGTTTTTGCCCATTGAGTATGATGTTGGCTGTGTGTTGGTCATGTATGGCCTTTATTATGTTTAGGTATGTTCCCTCTATTCCCACTTTGCTGAGAGTTTTTATTATAAATAGGTGCTAGATTTTATGAAATGCTTTTTCTGCATCTATTGACATATGTTCATGTAGTTTTTAGCCTTAGTTTTGTTCATGTGGTGTATCACATATTGATTTGCAAATATTGTACTTTCAGTCCATGAGTATCTTTTGTTCTGAAGTGGTCTCTTGTACAGAGCATATATATGGGTCTTGTTTTCCTACCCACTCAGCTACACTTTGTCTTTTTGTTCGTGCATTTAACTCATTTACATTTAAAGTAATTATTGATAGGGAGTTATTTATTACCCTTTTATTCATTAGACCTATGTTCTGCGCTCTCCCTCTCCCTCTCTCCTTTTCTCTTCTTAGAAAAGAAATTTAAGCATTTCTTATAATACTGGTTTGGTGTTATTGAACTTCTTTAGCTTTTTTTGGGGGGGGGGGGTGAGGGAACCATTCTGGAAAACTCTTTATTTTGCCTTCAATTTAAAATGATGGCCTTGCTGGATAAAGTAAATATGGTTGTAGGTTTTTGCTTTTCATCACTTGGAATATTTCATGCCAGTCTCTTCTGGCCTGAAGTGTTTCTGATGAGAAATCAGCTGGAAGTCTAATGGGAGCTCACTTATAACTGTCTTTTTCTTGCTGCTCTTAAGAGTCTCTTTTTATCTTTAATCTTTGCCATTTTAATTACGGTGTGTCTTGGTATGGACCTCTTTAGGTTCATGTTAATTGGGAATTTCTGCACTTCCTGGACTTGTGTGTCTTTTTTCTTCATTAGGTTAGGAAAGTTTTCAGCTATTATTTCTTCAAACAGGTTTTCAACTCCTTGTTCTGTCTCTCTTCTCCTTCTAATACCCATGTGATGTGGAAGTTGTTACAGTTGACGCTGTCCCAGAAATCCCTTAGACTTTCTTCATTTTTAAAAATTCTGTTTCCTTTTTGGTACTCTGCTTAGGTGCTTTCTGTTATCATGTCCTCTAAATTGCTGATTTGACTCTCTGCTTCATCTAGTATATTCTTCATTTTAGATATTGTGTTATTTCTGATTGGTTCTTTTTTATGGTTTCTATGTCTTTTTTCATGCTTACTATTTCTTTGTTTAAATTCTCACTGAGATCACCCATTCTTCTCCTAAGGTTCTTGAGCATCCTTATAACCATTGTTTTGAACCCTGCATCTGGTATCTTGATTGCTTACAATTCATTTAATTCTTTTTCTGGGGATTTCTTTTGTTCTTTCATTTGGGGCATGTTTCTTTGCCTCCCCATTTGTCTAACTTTTTGTGTTTATCTCTGTGCATTACATAGATTTGCTATAACTCCCAGATTTGTTATGTGGTTTTATTTATTTATTTATTTATTTATTTATTTATTTATTTATTTATTTTCCAGGGAGAGTGGGAACTCAGTCCCCCGCTACCACAAATTCTGCAGTTGAGTTTTCCACACTTTGGGAAATCACAGGGGTCAGCACACCTGGAATGCAATGGATAACCCTCATCCTGGGAATATCCCCTTCGTCACCATGGTAGCTTCCCTGCCAGATATGTTATGGTGGTTTTATGTGTAGGTGTCTTGTGTGGCTGTGGCACAGTCTTTCAGATCACCTGAGCTAAGAGCATCATGAATGTCTCTTGTGTGGGATATGTGACCCTTCTTTCTATTGTTGAGTCTTAAATGCTGTTGGCTCATTCGTGGGTAGGGTTAACCCTTGGGCTATTGAAATTAAGAATAGACCTTGGTCACAGTATATGAGCCACAATGCAGGGCTTGTCCTCAAGGCAGAGTTGTCTCCAGCAGGGCCTCCCTTTAGGTGTGCCATTTGTGGTTACCTGGGTCAAGTTCTGGTGTCGTCTGAAGCCCAGCACTGGTTGGGTTGGTTCTGGGTCCACTTGGGTGGTGTTTTGGTGCAGATTGATATTGCACACTGCATGTAACCAGCCCTGGCCTACATGTCTGGAGCTATCATACAATTTCTGTTTGTGGCTGCTTCTATAGGGCCTGGGCACGCATGAGAGTGACCAAGCTATGTACAAGGGTCAGCAATCCCCAGCTCTGAGCAGGGGGAAGATTAGTAAAAGGTTCAAGCCATGCTGATGTCTGCCTCCTTCTATCAGCCACTCTGCCACCCCATGAGGTTTCCTGGTCTTCTCTGAGATCCTTCCATAGAAAGACTGTAGAGTGAGCCCAGGCTGGCTGCAACCTACAAACTCTTCCTCAAGCTTGATATGGTATGGCAACCAGATTGGGAGGACAGGACTAGTGGATCTCCTGCTTGAGAGCAGCAGGGTCAGGCACTTAATGGGAGGAGAGTGGTCTCTGCTCCAGAGCCATACCACTCAGTCTCTGCCCAAGTCTTCAACCCTAGTTTTCCTAGAATGAGCACACTGCAGGTTCAGTTTGAGTGCAACCAACTGGCTTCTCTGTAGGAGCAAGCTCAGCAGGGTGGGGTCTCTGGGCATCAGAGGGACGACAGGTCTAATGAGTCTCCCATTGGGGGAATGGTGGGAGCTGAGCTCGCAGGGGAGATAAGAGTGACCTTTCCCCTGAACGAGGCAGCACAACTCAGGGCCCACCAGACCCTCGCTCTGATGATGCCATCTCTTTACAGCACTCTAATTGCCCTGGCTGGTTTGGCTCAGTGGATTGAGCGTCGGCCTGCGAGCTAAGTGTCACTGGTTCGATCTTCCAGTCAGGGCACATCAGAGAAGGAAAACTCTGACTCCAAAAAACCTCCGCTGCCTTGCGGCATACCTCTTCAGGGGAAAGGCTAAGGGAGTAAACCCCGACAGAAAATCCGGAGCCGGAGTCCCTAAGGCGGTTTGACGTTGTAGTCAACACCGGCAACTCCTGCGACGCACCTGAAGCCAAGCTGTATTGACTCCGTCTTTCCCTTGAACCCTTCAGCTGCGAAGAGAGGGGGGGTCTGCTGCATGGGCAACAGCAGACCCTCCATATCACCCTGCCCAGGCTCTGTAGCTTCAGCTTCACTGGAAAGGACACTCCAGCGTCATCACAAGATGTCGATTCAACACGGGAGGAGACAGATACCGTGTCACTCCTGAGTCGGACTGCACAGCCATTCTCGGCGGTGCAGATAGACTCTTAAGAAGCTACACCATCGTCTCTCGAGACGGACGGCTGCCGATATACGATATATACAGCACTCTGATTCCCTGGAGGACTGAGATCAGCATGGCAGGGCCATTAGGGCTGCGCTCACGGAGAGGAGAAGAATGGCCCTCACTCAGCTAGAGCCACACAAACTAGCACCTGAGTCCTGGATTAGTCTCCCAAGAGGACTTGCTCTGAAGGTCCCACCTCCGCCTAGGACTCTGATCCCCCTGCAAGACTGAGTTCAGCAGAGTAGGGCCACCTGGAGTCAAATGATAGGCCAAATGAATCAACAGGTGGGGTGGGGATCGCTGTCTGTGTGGGCAAGGTGGAGAAGAATAGCCCCTGTTAAAAGCTACACAGCTCAATTACTGTCTGAGTCTCTGTGAAGAGCTTCTCCAGAAAAAGAGCACCCCAAGGTTCCCTGGTGGGTATAGCCAGCAGACCTTTCTGTGGAACTCGAGCTCAGCAGAGTGGTGTTGCCAGTAGTTGGAGGACCAGGCAGTGCACGCCCCAGGCTGGTGCTGTAAGTCGGAGTTCTCTGCCCTGGGAAGGTGGTGTCTGGGTCTCTGGCAGATTTCTTTCTCTCCCAGGCAGGCAGGATCTTGCTGATTTTCACTTCCAGATGCTATGTAGGCTCCTCTTCCTAGCTGTGGTGCTCTGGATTAAGGATCTTGGCATGGGGATGAAACCTATTCTCCTCAGGGGGTACTTTTGCAGTCAAGACATCTCTCCAGATTCTCAGCTGCCACACATGGGTGCAGGAGCCAGCCTTTTTTGTGTCTCTACCCTCCTTATCAGTTTCTAAATGGCTCCTTTGGTAAATCCTTGGTTATAGTACTTCTGTTCACTTAGCCTTCACTTGGTTATTCAGGTTGATTGCTCTATAATTTAGCTGTATATTTGATTTCACAGTGGGAGGAGGTAAATGTAGCTTCCACCTACTCTGCAGCCATTCTAGCACCCTACATTTCATGTTTTTAACATCAACTTCACTTCAGAAAAAAATTAATTGTTAAAATAGAAACTGAATTTTAAAAGCTGAGGTTGAGTTTTAAAATAATACTAAAATAAAAATAATCATAATGCCCCCTCACAGGGTTGAGGATAAAATGAGAATATGTGTAAAAGAATTCAAAGAAAATTCCAAAGCTGGTATCATGCCTGTTCTGTTTTGTTTTTCTTTTTTTTAGATAAAGGAAATGAATAGTGTTATCCTGCTATCTCTAAAGAAATTGACTGATAGCAGGAGAATGTTCCCAGCATTTTTTGAGAGGTCTCTCAACCTTGATGGGCCAGTGTATGTTTAGTGTTTCTAGTTCAATGCTCAGAAAAGTGCAACACACCTGAAGGACTTTATACATATTCATTATACCACTGATGAATGCAAGTTACAGAATTTCATTCCGAAGAAGAAAGCTCTGGACTTCTGATGCAGGGCTGTGTCTTGAAGAAAAGGTGCCCCTACCAACTTTGTCTCTGAAATGAGGTAAACTTTCACTACCAGTTCAAGCGAGGAAATAACTGCTGGGAGGTGTGGAGCTGGTGACAAGAGCTGTCTATCAAGTGCGGCAGCTCCTTCTTGGGAAACAGGGGAAATGCAACTAGGTGACTGGTACCATATCCTAAAAACATGCTTTTTCAGGCTCAGGTCTGCCCTCTAGTGGTTGTAGGTTCGAGTTACTCTTCGAAAGCTTGTTCTTAGCACATGTTTCCCTCCCACAGGAATTAAAGTTATGAGTTCCAAATAATTAAATGAAGAACTAGGAAGACAGAGAAATGAGAAACAGTTCAGATGGCACACATTGTTCAGATTACAAGAGGTTGGGCTTACACTTCTTTGAATATCTCTCCTCTGTTTTTCTAGAAATTAGAAGAATAATATACAAAGCAAAGAATGCATTCCATGATTTTTGTTCTGCCAAATTTTGGAAGCTTTGTGAAATGATGATAATAGCAAATGGTAACTTTCTTTTAATGTCTCAGGTCATCTCTCAAATGGTTTGGACATTCTTATTTATTTGTTTCATCTCTACTTCTAAGAACCACTCTTCTAACCCACCATGACAACCTTTCAAATTCATAATCACAGAATTATTTTCAGCTGGAATGAATGTCAAAAATTATCATATTCTAGGCAAATAAGGTATGTATGCTCTTCTCCATCACAGTTATGGATTTGAGACCTAGGCAAGATAAGTGTTTGGTCCTGATGCAATATCCTTTTCATCACACCAAGATCATGAGATTCTTTTCAGACATATGCAGTCTGGGCCCTAGCTGGGTGGATCAGTTGGTTGGAATGTTTTCCTGTACACTAAAAGGTTACGAGTTCAACTTTCTGTCAGGATACATACCTAGGTTGTGGGTTCCTTCCTGGTTGGGATTTGTGTGGGAGGCAACCAATCAATGTTTCTCTCTTTCTTTTACTCCCCCCCCCCCCCCATCAATGAACGTATCCTTGAGTGAGGATTTTTTTTTAAAGAAGACATACAGTCTGCTTGATAGAAAAACTGCTAGGTTTTGAACTGGGGCCCGGAGTAGGAGAAATCCAGCAGGGAGAATCGATGTTCGTCAGGCTAAAAGCAAGCCTTGGAAATCTCTTTAGACAGTGTCAGGCTGCACTAGGCAAGGTTTGGAGAGTTAATTCCCTTGGTGACTTTCCCTCTTGCTGGTATAACACTGAGACTGGGGAACTGGGGAAGAATTACTGTGTAGGGGTGGGGAGAAGTCTTATGTGTTGCAGAGAGCAAACAGGGAAACAAAGACCTATAAAAAAGGGAATGTTCTACATCATGAAGGAAGCAGGACAGGGGGGCTTAGAACTAGCTGTGGGGTCAGCCACATATGGCTTCCAATAACCAGGTGTCTGCACACGGGGAAAAACCAACAACTCTCCATTGCTTACTGCTTTAAAAATCCAAGCAGTGTGTCAAAATATTCTATAAATTTAAACGTCCATAAATTCTTTTTTACAGCTCCAGGAAAACTGTTTTCAAAAATATATTTAATGATGTTGGTGACGGCATAAAGAAATTGGAACCCTTGTGTATTGCTGATAGGAACATAAAATGATGCAGTCCCTATGGAAATCAATTTAGCAATCCCTGCCTCCCCCAAATTAAATATAGTATTGTTATATAATCTAGCAATGTCACTCCTAGGTATATACCCAAAAGAATTGAAAAGCAGTGCTAATAGAGCACTATTCATATTAGCCAAAAGGTAGAAAGAACCCAAATGTCCACCAACTGATAAAATGGATAAACAAATTATGATACGTTTGTATAATGGAATACTACTCAGTCAAAAAGAGACTAACGTACTGATACATGCCACTAAGTAGATGAACCTCAAAAACATTATGCTAAGCCAGACACAAAAGACCATAGATTGTATGATCCCATTTAAATGATAGCCAGAATAAGAAAAATCAATAAAGACAGAAAGAAAATTAGTGGTTGCTAGGGCTTGGGGCAGGGGGAAAACAGAAGGAGACTGCTTAATAAGTGGAGGATTTCCGTTTGGGGTGATGAAAATATTTTAGAACTAGAAAGAGGTGATGGTTGTGGATGTACTTAATATCATTGAATTGTATGCCTTTATTTTTTTTTCAAATTATATTCTATTTCAAATTTTATTTTATTTTCATTTCTTTTTTTATTGTTACTCTATTACAGTTGCCCCCCCACCCTAAGTTGCTCTCTTCTGCCCCGCCCATCCCTACCCCTCTCCCAAAGTCAATCCCACCCCGTTGCCCATGTCCATGGGTCATTTATACATGTTCCTTGACTAGACCCTTCCCCTTCTTGCCCCTCTTATCCCCTCCCCCCTCCCATCTGGTCATTGTCAGTCTGTTCCTTGTTTCCATGCCTCTGGTTCTATTTTGCTCATTTGTTTGTTTTGTTCATTAGGTTCCTGTATTAGGTGAGATCATATGGTATTTGTCTTTCACCACCTGGCTTATTTCACTTAGCATAATACTCTCCAGTTCCAGTCATTCTGTTGCAAAAGGTAGGAGTTCCTTCTAAATTGTATACTTTTAAATGGTAAATTTTGTATTATGTGAATTTTACCTCCATGAAAAATGAAATAAATTTTTAATGGTTTAAATATATATTCAATGGCTAGTCACTTTAGTAGTTACTAGTTAAAGAGGTAATGAAAAGAATATTGCCATATAAATAATTTTCATGTGTTCCTCTTGAATAAAAATATCAAATTTTAAAGGGTTCTCTTTTTCAATTGGTTGTATTTAAATCATTACCAGCCCGTAATAATTTTATGATTATACCTGCAATTCATTTTTACGACCTATAATTATCATTGTGCAAATAATTAGGATGAATGTGAATGAAAGGATTTCTTGATTCCATGTGCTGTGGATGAACTGCCATGCTTAATAAAATTTACCTATTCCACCAGTACAGAGAAAGAAGTTAGAACTGTATTTTTAAAAAGCACTAAGGATCTTGGATATGAGTGTGCCGTTGTACTTCTTATTTCACTGATTCTAAGATTCATTTTAAATTTTAATATTGCTGAAACTGAAATACTTTTTATTGCCACTGAGGCCAGGTGCTTTTATAATGCAACTGCTATCGCCTGCGCTTGTATATCATGAAGTGCTCACTGAGTGTCAGAGACGTGGGGAAAAGCTCCAGAGACAGCAGTAACAGTGTTTTTTTAAGAACATTCTTGATAAAAAAAAAAAAAAAAAACATGGACATTAATGACTCAATGTCAAAAATGGTTCCAAAGACTTGGGTTCTGAATATGAAAAATGTTTAAGAATGCTTCACCAATTTACTTCAATTCTGTTTTCCTTTTCATATTGTACAAAAATAATATATAACATGTCTTTGATAAATAAGTTACTAAATGTTCTTCAAAGGGTGTAAAGTAAAAATTCAAGTAATAAGAAAGCATTTTGTCATGGTTTGACAGCGTTTTTTTCTATTTCTGTAGAACATAAAATAATAATGTGTCATATTCAATGTCTTATACTTCATCAAATTTGGTAATTATTTCTATAAAAATATAAAATATTTGCATTATTTTAGAAAATTATCCATAGTTCCAAATATTAACACTAGTATATCTTCTCATTAAAAACAAAAGTATATTTTAATTCAGTAAAATTTACTTTCTTTGATAAATGTTTACTGGCAATCTGCAAAAAAAACTATAAAACAGTGTGGGATATCAAAATAAATAAGAGAGCTCTTGTCCTAAAGAATTTACAATCTAGTGGCTAAGTGATTATTTCCACTCTTGTGTGTTTCTTCATTTATTCATTAAAAATTATCTGCTGAGAAATCTCTCTGTGTCAAGTCCTGCTCCAGTGGCTGGGAATACAACTATTTACAATAATAAACAAAACAAAATTCTCTGCCTGCGTGGGACTTTACATTCTACAAGGAAGGCATTCAATCAAAAGGATAGACAAATTAATGTATATTATGTTAGACAATATAAGGGCTAAAGTAAAGACTGGAAGAGACTGAAATATTGGATGGAGGTTGAAATTTAGGTAAGTATCTATAAAAGCCTTACTGAAAACAGCCTGAAGGAAGTAGGGAGCTAAAGAGATCTGGCATCCAGATCAAGATGAAGAGAGCCTCCAGGCAGAGGGCACAGCAAAGGCCCGGAGGCAGGAGGGTCTGAGGAATAGGGACTACTGTCTGGCTGGAGTGGAGAAAACAAAGCAAAGAGTGGTTGGTGATAGAATCAGAAGCAGGAGGGGCCAGAGGATAGGTTAAAGTCAAGACTTGCTTTTCTTCTGAGTGATGTGAGAAGTGAGGTGAGATGTTTGAACAGAAAAGTGAAGGCCGTGTGTTTCATTTTTAATGGGGACATTTTGATGCTATGTTGAGAGGAGACTGAAGGGGGAAGAGAGGAGGAGGAAAGCCAGTTAGACAGATGTGGAAATAACTTGGTGAGAGGTGAGGATGTCTGAGATCAGAGTAGGATGAATGAGGATGATGAGAAGTAGTGGAATTCTGAATATCCTTTGCAGGTGGCTCTCACAGGGTTTACTGATGGGCTGGAGGTGGGATGCTGGATAGAGAGGAGTCACAGAGGGCACCATGGCCTTCAGTCTGAGCAAAAGGAATGCAACTGTCATAACAAGATGAGGAAGGATCTAGGAGCTAAGGTCAGGAACTCAATTTGGGACATGTTAAGTTTGTGTTATAAGGGTCAATTCCAGTAGGTCTGGAGTTCGCCTGAACTTGTGAAATGAGAAATAAACCTGCCCAGCACTGACCCCTGCTGAAGATATGGCCTGTACTGATTGCTTGGTAACCATGGCTTCATAGAGTTTCTGGCAGTTTGTACCAGCCTGTCACATTGTTCACTGACACTGGTGAGGTTGATGGTGTGCATCTAGTCTCAGTGAGACTCTCAGAAAGCTCTGCCATTGGGCCTGGTTACATGGCAGCAATATGCCTATGTGTGAGGCCTTTGGGATATAAAAAACCCTAGCTAAGACTCCATTTGGGGCTTCCTGATGGTGAGGTGTTTCAAGCACACACCAATAGCTCCTGACCAGAAAGAGAAAGTATATTTAGCACAGCTCTTACAAAGGAGCTTGCACCTGGCCTCTCTTGCTGTGCAACAGCCTTTGGCTGGAAGCATGCCCCAACTTTAACACTGTAGCTGTAATGTAGCAGCATTTTCCTGCAATAAATTGTAGATTTGCCAACATTGTCATTTTAGGTCCTATGAGTTTTCTGTAGGTAATTGAACTCTGCTTTTCTGACAGTGTTAATGCAGATGCCTATTAGACATCATGGTAGGTCGATACAAAAGTAGACTTGGGGGATCCTCCATCGAAGGTGAAGTCTATTTCTCTACCTTTGGAATTGGCCTTGTGACTTTCTTTGCCAGTAGGATGTGGAGATAGAAACAGTGCTCCAGCTCTGGGCCTAGGTCTCAAAAGGGTGCTTCCCTACCCGTCTCCTCTCTCTCTTGCACGTGACGGGGCTAGCCTGCTGGAGGATGAGACATGTGAAGCAGAATGGAGTCAGCTCAGTTATCCTAACTGACACCCAGACATTGGAGATAGCCCAGCCAAGGTCAGCAAAGCCCCCTAGCTACCCATAACCAACAGCAGATGACCGAGAGCCTCACAAAGCCCAGTTCAAACCACAGAACCACCCAGCTGACCCACAGACTGGGAACAAATGCAATAGCTTATTAGTATGTCTACTGAGGTTTTGTTAGATGTCACACAGCATTATTGTGACAATTGGCAACAGATACAGATACCCAAGTATAAACATCAAATCGGATATACAGATCCAAAATTCAGGGGACAAGTCCAATCTGGAGAAGACTTTGAGAGCCATCAGCATTGTAGTGGACATGGTCTGGTACTCCACCAGATTCCCTTGAATCCCTTCTCATCTTTTTTGTGGGCCTCGCTCACCACTTTGATGTGCTTTTGCTTTCCACATTCAGCACTGGAGTCTTTTCTTCAAAGAACGGCCCCGGGGCCACTGGAAATACTTTACTCCACAGAGAGCTAGAACTGTCAGGACAGCCCTGGAGCAACGACTGACACTTGCACAGGATCTGGGAGGGGGCCGGAAGAGAATGTATGAAAGCCCAGTTTCCTGTCCCAGGAAAACTCGGAGGCATAACCAAAGCCCCAAGTTTTCTTACACCCAGGATCAGGTTAAAACTACCCTCCACAAGACTACCTGAGGTTGTACCTTTGCCTGGCTTCCTCTCCTGCCTGTTTTGTGTCTCCCTCTGCCTCACCAGTCTGTCCTGGGAGCACTTTCTTAATAAATACTTGCATACAAACCCTTACCTGAGACAAACACATAAATTACATTTGAAACCATGTGTCTAGATGAACTATAAGATATCAAGAGATTGAATAGTCATAGTTTCTCTCTATATTTAATGTTTTAAAGAGATTTTGGTGTTCGTGGGGTTTGCGTTTGTTTGTTTGCTCATTTGTTTTTGGAACCAAGGCGATTTATATTCAGCTGGAATAGGATTTCCTAACCTGGCCATCATCCCCTCAATACATAAATATAGACTTCTGGATACAAGTATAAATATTGACAGGAGAATATGAGTGTGTGTGTGTGTGTGTGTAGACCTGGAGTACAGGGCAAGAGTAAAGGAGTCCTGTGTGTGGTGTTGGCCATCAGGCAAGGTAAGGAGCAGTCTCAAGAGAATAGACTAGAGAATATATTCTGGATTCTGGAATGTTTTGCCCATGATTTAAGGGTAATATGTTCAAACTTCAAATAGGAAAAATAAGCATAAATGCATATCTTTATTCGGTCAGAAATACATAATCCAGGGCATTTACTACTTGTCTGGCACTGTGCTGGGAACTGGGGATACAATGCGAACCAGCAGACATAACTCTGCCCTCACTGCACTTAAAGTTTGAAGTGGGGAGGGGTGGATGGCAAAGGACAGACAGATGGTAAATAATTATGTAAGTAATTGCTTAAGTATCATAACTGTGTTAGAAAGAAAAACTATAGAGCATTATTTAGAGTGAATAACTGGGGACTGGACTAACAAGAAAGGCCTCTCTGAAGAAGGGATCCCCAAGCTGAGTCTGAAAGATAATGAATAGAGTTAAAAGACACAGAGGTGGTATGTTTGTTGTGACTTTGGGGCCACGCAAGAAGCTGTTCTTTCAAACTCAAGCCCTGAATGACATTAAAGCCCAGACCTGAGCCACACGAACCATTCCAACAAAACTGAGTGTTATTTGCCTCCCAGGCCATTTTTTCTGAATGTGGACTTTGTCCTTGCCTGAAATTCCCCACCTGGAGGCCATCTGCTCATCTTTCAAGATTCAGTTAATGTCTTTTCCTCTTTCAAGCTTTCACTGACTCCAGGAAATGTTAGACATTCCCTCTGCCATGTGCCTTGTGCATTCTTGGCATAACATAGATACTTGTTAAATATTCATGGGATGTTCAGTGAATAAATATAACAGCACATTATTCAGTAACTGTTCTTTACATATTTATCCCATCTCAAGAATCTGAGTTCCCTGGCAACAGAGGCTGTCTAGCTTATCCATCTGATGCTGATTTGTGGCACTTTTAAAATGTTTGTTGAATGAATGTGTGAAGTTAAGGAATTGGGGCTATGATAAAGGAAACCAAGGAAATGAGGTTTCAATGTAAATCAAGGTCAGATCACTGAAGGCCTTAAATTTAATATAATGCAGTTTGCACTTCATTGCGTAGGACATGGGAGCCATTAAGAGTGCCTGAGCAAGACAGACCTGTTTAGAGCTGTGCTTTATGAGGGTAACTGTCAGCAAGGGATACAACAGGCAACAGTGGGGAGAACCTGAAGGCAAGTAGGCCAGGTAGAAAATTACCTAGATTGGTGGTAGTATAAAGGGACAGGGGGAGGAGGCACAAAGAAGGGAGAGAAGGCCGCAATGGGACCTGAGAACTCACATCCTTGGTCCTTGGGAGATTCACCCTGGGGCACTTGCTGCCAGAGGCTGTAGTTTGCATAAACTCTCTATAATGTTTCCTAAGAATTCTCCAGAGGCACATGTTAAGTAATTAAGAAATAGTTACATTCTCCAGAGAATAGCTGAATGCTCTAGCTAATTTCTCCAATTTTGATTTAACAAGAGGGTGAGAGAGCTAATGCCAACATTCCTTTTTGGTTAATGCCCGCTAGTTTAAAACTAAATAACCACTTTAATAACACCCCAGCAACATCAATAACCTAAGTTACTTCTAGAAGCTTAACCATATTAGCTCTTAGATTCTGGCTTCCCTCCGGTAACTAGAATTAAAATTTCATTTTTATTGCTTCATCCCCTGTAGCTTTAATTGCCAATATGGTAGACAATGTTGTGGCTTTATTTGTTTATTAAATGTAAATAAAATGAAAAGAAAAGGGAGCATACAAAACACTTGCAAGGTATTACAAAGTTTATACCAGAAGTCAGGAAATAGAAAATTTAAGATTTTCAAGGCATATGAATGTTAATTTATCTGCCCTGCATATGTTTTAAAAGATATTTAATCCTGAATCTAAACTAATGGTCTGTGATGTGGGTGGGTTAGCATTAGCATAACTTATTTTTGATTTTTTAATTTCATAAACAATATTTATAATATTTTTGAGTGACTATTCTGTGTACTTCTCAACATTTATGAGAGCCCATTATATGAAAGAACTGTATTTTAAATCTTCTTGTATCTAAAACTTTAATCACTGCAAAACTCCTGCAAACTGTATTATTATCTCTAATCTGCAGTTAAGGAAACAGACTCAGAGTGGCCCAGTGACTTGCCTGAAGCCACATAGCTCTTAGGTGATGACACTTGGGAATTAAAGTCTGCTCGGCTCCCAAGCCTCCCCACCACACTGCCCCCTTCTGAGATTGAACAACAGCTGGTCGGATCCAACACAGCAACACAACTCAGTGAAAATGTTCAAAATCTTCTCTGAAATAGGCAAGTAGAAAGCTGTCTTTCATGCTACCCTGTGGGCAAAACAGAGAACAAGTCTCAGTAACCTTAACAATTTCAATGAGCAAAAGAAACCAATTCCCAGCAGCAAACTGTACAACCACCACAAAGTATATACTTTCAAATAATTTTCTCTTTCTAATATAACTGTTTTCTCAGAAGGTCATGGCCCTGTGTGAAATGTCACCAGATGATATGGTTGTACAATAACAATATTGCAGGCTTCAGTGGACTGTTTCATAAGAAATCTCACACTCTATGAACATTTCCCCCCTGTATATGGTGATATGTTTTCATTGTGTGGAACAGTGCCCCAGAGCATTTCAAGGTGATTGACTGCTTATTAATATTTACAACAACCCTGCAAGAGTTTTGGAGCTGAACATTGCCATTTATATTTTCTTTCCTGTGATGACTGAGGTCTCGAAAAATCAAGAAGTCCCAACTGGATCTAACCAGTCTCTGGTTCCAGGTCCAGTGGGCTTTTATGCTTCTGAATATGATCACTTATTAGTAATTCTAAGAAAATAATAGGCATAGATACTTTACCTAAAACTGCTGAATAGAATATTACCCTACTCTCCTGAGGTTATGTGCTTCTTATCCTTCTGTGTATGCATCGCTGCCTGACACAGAATGTCAGCCGTTGTGTCCTTTGCACCCTCACAGCATCATCTGCAGTCAGCTCTATTACTTCCATTTCACAGGCAGAGAAGCAGAATCTCAGAGACATTAAGGAAATTGCCCCAAATCACTCATCTTGCAAATTATAGATCCAGGGTTCAAACCGAGGTCAAGCAAAGCCCATGCTTGTCCAACCCTCTTGTACTACCTCTTACTTTAAAATTAAAAAAATAACGACATCTGTCAGAAAATTTTAGAGACAGGCAGAAGAAAACACGGATAGCTAAAATTCACAGATAATTGCCAATTCTCATTTAGCGTTTCTGCCAGATCTTTAATTAGAAAATCAGTACCGTTACGTAGTCAAATTGGCTGGTTTGAAATTCCCTGCTTCCCCCTGGCCAAGCTCTGCTGGAGTGAAAACCCCCAGAAGGTGGATGTGACAACACACCAGGCAATACATTTCTGTATAATCAGGATTTGCTTTTATATATGTGCTCCGTTTAAAGAGAATCTTCCAGACATCACTGTTTTACATTTTACGTAGGACATTCATAATACCACTAAGAAGCAACATTCTTATTTATAGATTTTTTTGTTGTTACAGAAAGTCAGGATGAATGTTTTGAATCATCATAGCAGACTAACATCTCTCATTTCTTTCCCCAAAGTATACCTGTATTATGACACAAGCGTGCCAGGAGAATGCTGAATGATTTTGTTCCTTTTGCAAGGGAGATAGATGTGGAGCTGATCAGGAAAGGTTAGCAGGCAACTTCCAGCATCCAAGAGAGAAGGAAAGAATCAGAAAGCTATCTCTTCTTCTTGTCAAGTATTTTTATCTGGCTTTGTAATAAACAGAAACATCTTTTATTGTTAAAGGGTATCGTTCCAAGACAGACTTAGGATGTTGTCTTCTTTGTAGTCCATAAGTCAGTTACTTTAAAACTCAATAGATCATAATAGAACTGAATGTGATAAAGGATGGACACACAACCAAGTTTTAAGAAATGACATTATCTGACATTCATATGTGCCTTTTTTTTAGATATTATATGAACATTTATTGTCAACAGACTATAAATTCTCAGAATTTCATATTTCTGGACAGAGCACTCCTTTAGGGATAGATGAATGGAAACTTGCCATGGCCATAGATTGCATCTCATATATCTCAAACTATAGGAGCCATAATTTATTACCACTGCTGGCTTGCTCCCAGCCAGTGACTGGGTGCTTTAGCCAGGGATGCTAAGGCATTTCCTAGAAACATGGGCCTCTTCTTCAGATGGCCAACTTTGGCTTGAGGGCTCTCCTTTGGTCTTGCAGGATCTTCCTTACATCACACAGAGGTCTAGGACACCTCCAGCCAGTCTGTCTTTTCTCTCTGTTTCTCACTTGGGGTCAAACTTACTTGGGGTTTAATGTTGCTCCCAGCCCTTTTCCCAGCTCCTTCCCCTTTCATGGGCATAATAAAATCTTTGTACCATTCATCTCAGAGTCAGCTGCTTGAGAGATCTGGACTGATGCAGAACCTTTACATCAGAGTCCAGAGGCCAAGAGGGACTGACAGCAGGTAAGAGTTTCCATAGCTTTGCTTTAGCCACTGAAGAGGCTAATTGTGATATTATAAGAAATATGTATTTTGGTCTTTGTCTTGGAAGCTGATGGTCCCAATCTGAGTCCAAAAGACAGAATTGGGGGCCAATGGTGTAATTCCTGGTCCGAGTCCAAAGGCCTGGGAACCAGAAGCACCAATATTCAAGATCAGGAGAAGATGGATGTCCCAGCTCAAGCAAAGAGAAAAAAAGTCAGTTTCCTATTCCTTTTTATTATGTTCAGAGACCTTCAATGCCCACCTGCATTGGTGAGGGCAATCTTTATGCCATCTACTAATTTTTTTAAAGTATATTTCATTGATTATGCTATTACAGCTGTCCCAATCTTTTCCTCTTTGTCCTGCTCTGCCCAGTATTCCCCTTTCCTCAAGCAGTCCCACCCACCTTAGTTCATGTCCATGGGCCATGCATATAAGTTCCCCTGCTTTTCCATTAACTTTACTATTGTTATTGTCTCCCTGTCTATTTTGTACCTACCAGTTATGCTTCTTGATCCCTGCACCTTTTCCTGCTTTTAGAAACTGTTAGGAAATTTCAGGTGTGAAATCTTTTAATTTTTTTCATTTTTTATTTTCATTTATTTTTTTTTTTCCATTACCATTTAACACCCCTATACCCTCTTGCATCTACACCCATTCAAGGTGTACAATCTTAACAAAATATATTGGAAATAAAGACTGTTTCTGATTTTTAAGCTATTTAACTTACATGTAAAATTCACATAAACAACATATTCGCTTCCACCCCTTTCCCACTCTCATACCCCACCCAGGATCCCCAGTGACACTGCCATGATGGGACATAAAGTGGGTTCAGGAGCAGAAGAAAGGACAGTATTATGAAGAGAAGTTACATTGTTGGGAGCTGACTCTAGAATGGTGAGTTGGAAAATCATGGACTTTGGAGTCAATGGGGCTGGATTTAAATATAGGTTTTACTGCTTGCTAACATATGACCTTAAACAGGTTACTTAACTTTGTTTCTGAATCTATAAAACAAGGACAATAATACATGAGATTATTGAAAGGATTAAATGAGATGATATGCATATAGCCCTAAGTGAAGCCATAATCCATACGGTCAATTCTAGAGGAGTGCCACAGTTAAAGAAATGCAGTATTTACAGGCTAACTATCATGGAAAAGCAATTCCAATGTTATTTAAGCTTTTCAACATTAAAGAGAATCCAGTTATAACCAATTGCAATATTTCTCATAGTTGTTTGTTTCTTCTACTTAATTCACTTGTACTCCCAGTCTCTGGAGTTCTTCATTGACCTATAACCAAAGGACATTCTCCACATGTCCTTGCTTTTTCTGTCACTCCCACCTTCCCTCCCCTCCCGGCTGTCCCTTTCATCTCTTTCCCAGTCTTTATTACAAAGATGACTTAACTTCTTATTTTAGGAAGTACTTTTTCTTCAACTTTAGTCTCTCCAATTCTTTGTTTCTCTGGTCATTCTGCCTAACAAGTATAGAGAAACTATTCTGAGAAAGACTAGTGGCTTGTTTTGGAAGGTGAAGCTTAGCAGATAAGGAGGTTTAAACTAAACTAAAAATGACACGCTTTTTCCTTGTCAGCATGGGACAGTAATGTAGACAATCTGCCAACATTCTACATTGATAATTTTCACCACAAGATGTATGTAAAGAAAATAGTACAGGGGCTGGCACAAAGTAAAACCTCAGTATTTGTTAGTCCTTCTTTCATTCAGCCTCTGCTCCAGATATCTATTGTTGTATAACAAACTATGCCCAAATTAAGTAGCTTAAAAGAACAATGGCTATTATCTCTCATGGTTCTTTGGTTGATTGAGCTCACCTGGCCAGTTCTTACTTGGGGTCTTTCATGTGATTGCAGTCAGATGGCACCTGGGCCTGGAGTGTCTGAAAGCTCCACTAGATAGTCTGGTGACTCAGCTGGAATGAGTGGAAGAGCTGGTGGCTGGCCAGGTCTATTTCTCTTTCTCTCTCTCTCTTTCTTCTATTTCTCTCTCTCTCTCTCTCTCTCTCTCTCTCTCTCTCTCTCTCTCTCTCTCTCTCTCTCTCTCTCTCTCTCTCTCTTCTTCTTCTTCTTCTTCTTCTTCTTCTTCTTCTTCTTCTTCTTCTTCTTCTTCTTCTTCTTCTTCTTTCTCCTCCTTCTTCTTCTTCTCCTCCTCCTCCTCCTTCTTCTCCTCCTCCTCCTCCTCCTCCTCCGCCTCCTCCTCCTCCTCCTCCTCCTTCTCCTCCTCCTCCTCCTCCTCCTCCTCCTCCTCCTCCTCCTCCTCCTTCTTCTTCTTCTTCTTCTCCTCCTCCTCCTCCTCCTCCTCCTCCTTCTTCTTCTTCTTTCTTCTTCTCCTCCCTCTCCCTCTCCCTCTCCTCTCCTTCTCCTTCTCCTTCCTCCTCCCCTTCTCTCTTTATGTGATTGATCATTTGGGCTTCTCAGAATGACAGTCTCAGGGTGGTCAGACTTTTTACATAGTATCTGGCTTCTTTAGACTGAACATTTCAAGAGACCCAAGTAGAAGCTACAAGGCACCTCATGACGTAGGCTGAGAATTTACAAAGGCATCACTTTTGCAAGTTAAGAGCAAGTTATAGGGCCAGCCAGATTCAAGGGAAGAAAACTACATAAGGGTGTGGAAACTGGGATACATAGTTAATTGGGGCGGAGTGGGGAGTGCATCTTCAGAGACTATCTATCATATAGCCCACTCAACTTACCCAAAAACATTTTCTCCCCATTTTGGAAGTTCTGATGTGTTTTGTTCTATTTTATACTTAATATTTCTGAAAAATAGAGAATTTGGGTCAGACTGGCAGCTTCCTATGTTAAGCCAACAAAGTTCAGTATGAAAAGATCTAGTTCCTTCCTTGTTGGAGAAGCAGAGGAGCCCTAAAATCAGACAGCCTGAGTTTGACACTTGACTCCACCCTATGCTATCTCTTAAAGCTTGAGGTAGTTTTGTATCCCAGCATTTCCAGCCTATAACTGCAACAAGACGCTCTGGTCATGAAACATCTTAGGCTCACAAGTACTAGACAAATGACAGTAGTTTTGAAAAGTACAGGTAACGTAATTTGTAATGTGAATATAGGAAATAAAATTCAGGTTCCTGGCAAGCATGCTTAAGGACAGAAGCTAATGAAACTTGTACTTATTTGGATTTGTGACATCTTCAAACCATTTTGTCTTTGGCTTCACTGGAAAATGATGTAAAATAGCACCCTACTTGGCTGAAACTTTTTCAGTCCATTTTTCCTGTACTGGTAGGAATTCAACCAATGGCAAATTCATTTAGATGAACAAGTATAACCAAAGCTTTGCAGATGAATGCAATAAAATCTGCTAAGCATCACGATTCTGGGAAGCACAACTGGCTAGAAGTGAGTTTAATGTGGGGAGACTGGTTTTTAAGATGGGTTTGAGGAGCTGAAAGACCATCCTCACCATTCATGGGGAGAAGGCAAACCAGGCCCCACTGACCTTTCAACAAATCTTTAGAAATCAAAAACAGAAACAACAGAAGGGCCCAAAGTCTTCCTAGGTTTGGCCATTGGCTTGTGGTATTAGTACAATAAGGTTTGGGGTAGGAGTGAGGCACCTCAAAGGAATAAGAAGAATATAATCCATTTGATCTTGTCCCCCAATTTATGGTACAGATAGAGCAAGAGAGGGAGTCAAAAGCTGTGTCAGTCAGAGGTCTTTGTGAAGCAACAGAAACTGACTCTGGCCAACTTGTATGAAAAAAATTCTTTCAAAAGGATACACAGCATAGGAGGATAAAAGAGAAGAACAGATTCAAAAACAGACAGGCCTATGCATATCGAGAAATTTTTAGTAGCAGGAATTACAAAGTGGTCTTGTCTGGACAAAGAAGGATGAACCATCACAACCATTTTCAGTCTTCGGATCACTAAGTTCGAGAAAGACAGCAATTAGCCAAGTGGAGCTAGTTTGCTCACACACACACACACAAAATCACCATGATTCAAATCCCATTTGAATATTTCTAACGGGAGAGGGGTCATTCCTCTAGATGAGTGCTTTGCCGAAAGAAAGTTCAAGGGTGGTGAACTGCCCAAAGCAACATGTATCTATTACAAAAGTCAGTAATAGATATACGCAAGAGCAATAATACCAGTAGTGAAATGAAGGGTTCTTTCTGCCTTAGCAGGTAGAATAATCAGGCACATGAATGGGGAGGGGCCAGTAGTGTGTGGTTGCATTGCCAGATAAACTAGAAGTGACTTGTTTTGCTCCAAAAAGCTAAGAGGGAGTTGAGAAAGAGGGATACTTACCATCTGAGACAACCCTTGGGAATAATAGCTCTGTTATTATCTTGTATCCCACTTGATCCTCCAAACTCCTATAGCCAGGTGACATCTCAAATACAGAAACTTCCTTTTTCAAAGACCTAAACACTTATGGAAAAGAAAGGGCTACTAGAAAATCAAATGTTAGTTTGAATTAATTAGTTTTGTTTGCTTTGCTATTAATCCCAGCAAGGGATTGGGTGGGGTTGGAGGAAAGAAGTGGAAAAGGACTTGGCTGATGATTTGGATGCTCTAGCAAAGTTGGGGCTGACCTTGGTGAAGTTCAAGAGCTTAGGGTAGATGAAGAATCAGGTGCTTGGAGAATGGAGATCTGCAGTGGGGGAAGGCAATTTGGGCAGCCTTGGACCATGAAAAGAGGGAGGAATGCTTCTTCTTTTTCCCCTCCACTGAGAACTTAGTGGTCCCCCAGTGTCAGAGTTAGAACTCAGGCTCCTATTGTCATTCAGTTTATCAGGGGTCAATCTGGCTTCCTCCTGTAGAAAATGTCTTGCAACCTAATCACCATTATAACCCTGTTTTGGGGGGGAGAAGCATCTTGGTTTCTAAACACTGACTTATATATAAACTTCTGGAGCAGGGCTTTTACATAGATTGGGCACTGTCTATAACGTATCATTTATACTCTGTGATTTTGTTGGTAGGATTTATTCTGAGCAATCTGGCCTGGGGAGTTTCATCATCAAACAAACATTCATCTCTCATGCATGTAATTTGGTTAAGCCCTAATGATGCACAATGGCTTTTATCATGTCTGCCTCGAGTCTTTATTTAGTCTCACTGATTAACTGGCTCAACTCCTATGCCTGTGTGGAGTACAGATAAACAAGGGTTTAACAGATTCGAGGGTACCTTACACTCTCCCTAGGGACAATGAGAGACCTGGGAGCTCTCTGAGGTTCCTAGTAACCAGAGGTTAAGTGGGAAAGAGGGGTCAGGCTACCCAGCTGAGAACACTGCAGGGGGGCAGGTGGCAGGAGGTTAGGGGGAGACCTCAGGGCCCTCTGCAGAGGATTATTTATGTGCCCAATTAAGTGAGACATCTTTCTGCTTTTCCCTTACCCTGTTCTCCTGCTTCCTGCCTACCCAGGAGAATCTAAAACTAGAAGAGGAAAGAATGAAAATGAAAACACAGACCAGTCCTCCTTGGTCCTCTTCTCCCTGGAGGGTCCAACCAGCCTAGCCCAGGTCTGCATCTTTGCAGGGAAAAAGTGAAGTATGGAAGTTTAAGCTGGATGGAGGTGGGACTAGTGGGGCGGTGGGGAGAGAGTGTGTGTGTGTGTGTGTTGAAAGTCTCAAGAAAGTCCCATGGCCATTTTACAATGTCAAAAAAAGAAACTACATGTCTTTTTCAGTTAATTTATCTTATTGTTCTCTCTATTAACTTAGCAAAAATCTAAAAGTTAAGAATATTTGGGGTTTTGATCTGAAATCATTGATATGGTTAATCATGAAGTTTTTTGAAAAAAAGAATAATTAGATCACTCTTTGGAATTAAGCCAAATATTACTACGGCTTTACAGACTGAAAATTTTAAAATACCCAATTATGACCTCAGTCTTTCTGTACCTCTGTTTTCTATATTGGCAAATACAGAAGATTTTGAAAATAAAGTCAAAATGAAGAGCTCTTTTTGGCAGCTGGTATTTATGCACCCAATGTGTAGCAGCAATATCCCCACTTGTGAAATGGAAGAATTGTATTAATTTCTATATGTAATTCTAGCTCTGAATTCAAAAAAACTTAATGCTGCTAAAAAGCATGCGATTTTCAAATGCCAGTCTCTAGGCCGAGAGAGCAAATATCATGGGGTTATTATCTTGTATTATAGCAACTTAGATCATGAGAAAATAGTGCAGGTTGTATATTGTTTAATGACTCAATTACTACTAACATTGAAGTTCTCCAGAGTCACTTTTATGTCAAATGAACACACAAGCCAAAGTCACAGCCAAGATCTGTGCACTGAATATACATGCCACCTGGGAAGAAATAATTTAATTTTACTGCTAAGCAAATAAAAAACATAGAACTAAAATATCAATAGTTAGCAATAAACTAAGTAATCCAAACCCTCTTGACCCCATTAAGTCTGAATTATAAGGCTTACTTAATGCCATTGCAGGAGATTCTATTGCCACCTTCTTCTTTCTCAGTTTCTCTAAATAACGTGTGTATGAATGTCAGTGTGTGTGTGTGTGTGTGTGCGCGCGCGCGTGCGTGTAGTTTAAGAATGATGGAACTTTCAGTTTTGTGAAAAATGAAAAGATTTTGACATGCTATTTCAATTGCTGGATCTCAAGATTTCAGTTCAATAGAATATATTTAGCATAAACCACGGTAGTTTTGTATTTATGTTAAAAGTTGGTAAGACACATTGTACTGGGTTTGTTGGTAGGAAGCCTATAATAAATAGTTTTATTTTCCAAACATAATTTTCAAAAAATTTGCACAAGGTCAAATTTCCAAAGAAAAATTGTCCAGTTTTCCATAACATTCAAAAGGGTGAATACTGCCCCATGGAAATTTTGCTGTCTAGTATTTATCAATCTGGGTTAATTCTGGTTGGGGAGAGCAGTGATGTGTCTGGACACAGCCCCACAGGATAGATGTGAAGCCAAAGCACAGGCAGGACAGGGGGAATTTACTGGCATTGAACGTCAGGGGTTTCTGATGATTGAAACCGCAGCTGACACCGATCCTCACTTCCACTCCCATTTCGGCCTCTAACTATTTTTAGGGCAGAGAACATTTTAGACTTTACATCAGAGGTTAAATTTAGTGATAGATGTGAAATGGGGAGTTAGTGGAAACTCTCTTCCCACTCAAAACACATCATCAGGTTTGGGGAAAATGCACTTGCCTCAAATGCAAAAAGAACATAAAGAAATGAGAGTGAAGAGAGAAAAGAGGATTCGTTTACAGACTGGATCTGATCCTTGGCTGAATTCCATTTGGCCTGTGGGCGTGGCAAGCTCCCAGATCTGACTTGAGTTAGGGTTGCAATAGTGAAAATACATTAAGATATTACAAACATTCAGTAGCAATGTTCTGTATCAAAAGATGAAGGTAGGATGGTTTATTAGTTCCCTCAGCAGAGACAAGACAGTTCAAAAAGAAAAAATAGTGTGGTGTCCTGTGTTTCCCAGGAGATACCCTGCAAGGGGGAATAGGGACAGCAACACATTCACTCCCTCAAGGCTGAATGCCAAGATGCTAGTATATCCTGCTTCACCAGCTTGGGGTGAAATTATTATTCATATCAATCTTCAACTCACCTATGACTTGAATCGCTTTTTTCTCTCTGCAGGGGTTCTCCCATCATAAATGGAAGAACTCAGAGATGGTCTTATTTCACAGACTTGCTTTCTCTTGCCTGGAGTCAAAACTCAGTTTCACCCCATGAGGCTAGAGGAAAACTATGACTAGATATTGGTTGTTCCATGCTGATGCTGTTCTGGCCTCCCATCCTTGGTGACTCAGGTCTCTTTTTACACAAACACATACCATTTCCTACCCGCACCTCCTCCACAACTGTCACTGTGCCCAGAGTAGCCCTCCCCTAATAGAATCGAGGCTATGCAGTGGGGGCCCAGTACAAGCCTCTCCTCCCCTCTTCCTCCCTAACCCTTTGCACCAGATATGTTTCCCCATGGGTCCCTCTAGTCTGACATCTTCCTGTCACCTGACTCAGTGAGATCACTTTAGCCTATTTGATATGTCTTATAATATTGATGACTTCAAAGGGAAATGGTTAGGGTTCCTATGTCTACCATTTTAAGAGGTTCCTTGGACTTTATGCAAATTTCCCCACCTCTTCACCACAACTTTTAAGATCCACCTATCAAAATGCTGTATTATACTCTTCTTTGGAGCAATGGATGTCCATTTGCATTTATCTGCATAGCTGTAAGAGGCCACACAAATGATTCTTCCCAGAAGACCTGCACCAAGATGACTAGCTATCCTTACCTTTTGGACCCTGGTATATGTTCCTCCTAGTAAGAGGACTACAGAGCCCTGCGAAGGGTGACCAACTCTTTCCAAAAATTCTTTCTCAGAGACTGCGATCTGAATAAAAGTCACTTGGTGCTTTGGGACTGTTTCTTGAGGCTGAGAGCTCCACGAAGGATATTGATACAGATAAACATTGGCAGTCTCTGTGATGCCATGTAGGTGACTCACAATGCTGGTTGTTCTCCTACAGTCATATGGGCAGTGCCTCAGTCTTCTGAATTTGAAGAATAGAGGCTAGTAATGATCAGAGGGCTAGCAATGAGCCATCTCTGACCTAAGGCAGAAGCAGAGCCCTTCAGTTTTAGCCACAAGGTGGACAGATTCCTCCCCAGCCCAGGCCTATCTCCTCTCTTTCCTCCTCCCCAGAGTCAGGGTTCAGCACTGCCCACCCAGGTCTCTGATTCACACTCACAGTGGGAAGCTCCTTGTTCCCATTAAGGGGAATCTCCTTCCCACCTGACTCTGAGTCTCTACAGTGGGATCCTGGTAGGGACTCTCCCTCTCCCTTTCACATGGCAGAGTACAAGAGTGCCTGTCATGGGCATGTCCCTCTCTCCTGCTCTGCTCCTAACTCAGGTGACCTCTCTGTCTTCTCTATTCTCTCCTCCAGCATCTTGCTAGTCTGAGAGGGAGGAGGTGCCATGGATAACCAACATAATAAGCTGTTAGATTGGCTCAGCTCACTTCCAGGGGAGCTTTAGCTTCCAAATAACCAGGGGCCATTTGCCAGCAGCTGGCCCTGGGAGGCTGGGCCAAATGCCCAAGCTCACCAACCAATCACATGTACCTTCCAGGAGTTTATGCTGAAAAGCCTGAATTTAAATTTCCCAGGTAAGCCCCAACAACTAACTCCATTTTGTGACTCTTCTAAAGTGAAGTCAAGGTCAGTCCACCCTTCATCTGGGCTGTCATGGCCACATTTAAAACACTAATTGCCTCACCTCTAGATTAGAAGCTCTTTAAGGGTCGACAGGTGCCTTATTTTGGCATCTGGAAAACAGGGAAAATAATACATGTAGAGCCCTTAGAATCCTGTCTGGCACAAGTGATTTCCATAAACAATAACCATCATCATGATAATAATAATAGTTTAAGATAATATTAATACAATGACTATGTCTCTGGCATCTGGTAGAGTACCAGTCATAAGTAGGGCCTCAAAAATTGGTTATTGATGAAGCAACTAGAGGAGCTCGAGACCTTCGTCCATTGTCCTTTATAAGATTGTAAAGGGTCTTAAGTCTGAGAGGGAGGGTCTGTTATTTTTTATTGTTAAAATATTTAACTAATTAATTAATTATTTTTTAAAAAAAAAGAAGAAGTATATATGAAAGGGTGAGCCATGGGCATGGACTTGGGGAGGGGATTGTCGGGGAAGGGGGGTGCTGGGCGGAGGGGAGCAAACGGGGAAAAAATTGGAACTATTGTAACAATATAATCAATAAAATATACTTAAAAAAATTGGTTATTGATAGATGAAGTCACAGAAAACCATGAGGACACAAAATTTACTGGGCTGGGGGGATGCACTTTAGGAAGCAATAGGAAATCAGTAGGTGGAATGTGCTCCTGTGCCCCTCTTTCCAGTCCCCATCATAGTCTGTGTGATATCAGTGTTGCCTCATCACTGCAACCTTCAGGAGGGGAAAAATGGGGTTCCTGTCTTGTGACGTTTCCACTATTTAGAAAAAAGTTGAGGTTTCAAGAGAAGTCCTTCATTGACTGGCTCGTTCTCAGTGCTGTGTTCCCTCACGAGGCACCACCAGGGAATGAGTCTTAGCTAATGAGGAGTGCATAAGCAGAGTGATTCAACTCACTTCAGAAACAGAGCTCTGATAACAAGAACAGACAATTCAACATTTGCAAAGCTTTTCATTGGCATAGAAATGGCCTATTAAGACAATGAATACATCTGTTCATTTCCATTTCTGGATATAAACAGACAATTCACTACTTAAGGGGAGACCCAGCATTTTTGTACATGAGAACTACGCCCCTACCCCTTGTTGAGATTCTCAGCACATCATAAAAGAAACATTTGAAAACTTACCATTTACTGTATATAAATCTCGAAAACATTACCAGATACACACTGGGTACATTGTCTCTAATTTAGTTACTGTAGGTTTATTTCTCCCTTGCATAGGTCTAAGAAACAGTACCTCATAGTCCTCTCTTGGGAGGGGAGAAAAAGGCCAAATGCAATTCTTACTCATGTTTGTATTGGTTGATCCTGCCCCCTGGACATGAATGATTGGGATAGGGACTGGTACCTGGCCTACAGGAAGACATGTATAGCATGACGTGGTCTGGTACAAGAGCTTTGCTTATCTGAAGCATTCTCTGTTAAAAGAGGGCTGGCATAAACATTTAGAGCTTCTTCTGGTTACCCAGGGAGGGGCACAGTTGGTAGCAATGGTGGAAACCAAGAGACATAGAAAGAGAAGGTGTGAAGCTGAAGCCATGCTGTCATATAGTAGAGCAGAAATTAGAGAGAGTAAAAAGCAAAAGCAGAGGAAGTCAGAGGCAGAGAGATGAACGGGACTGGAAAGCCACAAGGAGAAGGAACAAGAGACATTATTTTTTTTTCCAAAATGACAGCTACTAGAGCTTCTTAGACCCATGTAACAACATGTTACAAATGAAGTGGTGAGGAGAAAGGCAGAGACAAACTGCAGTCCAGGATCCTAAAGTCAGAGAAGGTTTGCTGGATCTGAGGTCATAGTTGTTCTAGCAAGGGCTTCTGCTGCTTTCCCTGCAGGACAGCTCAGTTGTTCACAGTGCTGATTGTACATTAGAATCACCAGAGAATCTCTTCAGCTAGCTCAGATGAGGAGGAGTGCTCTCAGGCCAGTTAAATCAGTCTCCAGAGGTTGGGCCCAGGTATTGGCATTTTTAAAAATGCTACCCAAGTGGTTCTAAGTTGCAGCCAAGGTTGAGAAGCATCAACTTAACGTTATTTAAAGGACTCTTTCCAGTTTCCTACTAGATACTCTCAGTATCAGTTTCCACTAACATGGACAACTCCTGTGGGTAGAGAGGAACTCTTAGGGCACTGGGACCTAATATATATTTGCCCTCAATCCTTTTTGATTACTAGAACTTTCTTCCTGCTTATATTAAGATGATAGCTACTATAGGTAATAATTCTTATCCCCCCCCCCCCCGGCTATCTTGTCCTTCCTCCTTCCCTTCCTCTCTTTCTCCCTTATTATTAATTTTTATTAGAAAGGTTCAGTTTGTTATTAAGTTCTCCCACTTGAAGAGATTTCTATAGTGGTTCAGAAGATATAATTTCTAAGATATAGTTTCTCTATTGAAAACCATTTATTTGTAAAAGTTACAGAATGCGGTCTCCTTTACTCATGTAGGATCCCTCTACTTTGATGGAGTCTCTCGTTTATCAATATTTCATAGATCATATAGATCCAAACATGGTTTAGTTAAAAAAAAGTTCCCTCTTCTAATGCACTGAAGATACCTTTCTTTGCTTCATCTGAGCAAAAAGACGAGGTTAGGTGCCTAATTACATTTTATTGTGTGGCACACCTTGTTTATTTGCATGTCTCTTTATTGCGCTTCACAGATGTCCCACTTTTTACAAACTGAACACAAGACCCTCCGCCAGCAAAAAGATTAAGACTTGCTTTAAAATAGAGACAGACTCAACAATAGGGAGCAGGCTGACAGCTATGGGGGATAGGTTACGGGGTGGAGGGATCAAGCAAAAAGGAAAAAGGGCTCATGGACATGGACAAAAGTGTGGTGAATGCATGTGGGATTGGGAAAGAGGGTATAATGTATAAATGGTAATGGAAAAAATACAATAAAAAATGTTTTTAAAAAGACTTACTTTATTGTGCTACTTGCTTCATTACTGTGGTCTGGAACCAAACACACAATATCTCCTAGATACGCCTGTAGTGCAATCAAGTTTTGAAACACAAATGGGTGCAGCTGAGCTGCCTCTTACTGTTCCTTCAGTTTGGTTCATGTTGAAAATACTCTTTTCCAACTTTGCTGTCTTAAGTATCACTCCAGACAGTGCTTGCCTTCTTGGTTTATAAACTCCTGTCTCAGACAATGATGTCCCTCCCAACCCCCTTCTTTCATGTTCTTCAACTGGGCCCTAACCTTTGCTCCTGCCTATTGGAATTCCCCTCGTCGCTTCTCTGGCTCCTGGTTCCACTTTCCTTTTCCAAATGCCATGCTGACATCACCTTTCAGCTTTACATAGCTTACCTTATTCTTAGAACTAATCATTTACAGCTTTTAAATGGTTTCTTCTGGCAATTTTAAACTCCTAAATTAAAGATAACAAAAATATTTACATCTTGGCTTTTAAAAATTATATAAATAAGTTAATAACACCCTGTAGATACCTTTGCAAACCTAAGTTAGATTCCTATAACTCAAAGGGCAATAGTGCCTTTCCAGTTACTCTAAAAGACCTCTGCCAATAAATTGTTTGAAACCTTCTGGGTTCTATAGCTTATTCTTCTATAGGATCTTTCTCTTTGGTTACAATTCTACTAAATCATCATTTATCACATTGTCTACTGCAAGAATCTATTGTGATAGGGAATCCCTTTTTCTCAGGGAGTGTCCTAGAGTATTGCTTCTCACATGTTATATGAATATGAATCTCCTGAGGACGTTCTGAAAGTTCAGGTTTTAATTCTATAGGTCTGAGTGGAGCCCAAAATTCTGAATTTATAACAAGCTCTCAGGTGCTGCTGATATTGTTGGTCCAGGGAAACACATAGGGGGCTTTTTTAACAGCTTTGGTGTTTTCCCCAAATGTCTTATCATCGAAGCTTTCTCCGTGCTTGCTAATACGTTCTCAAATCAACTCTCAACCAATTGCTGAATTTAGATTAGGGATTAGGTCAACAGCTTCCATTATTGATGTTGGTTCTCTAACTGTACTTTAAAGTTTAGTTTTTTCATTTGGTCAGTCTTTCTGGTTTCTGGCTGATTAATGGTACTTAAATCAGCACAACGTCTCACATGCTTCAACTCTTGGTCCTTAATCATTCCTACAGAACAATTCCTGTACAACAGTGGCCATGTTCTATTTCATTTTTAAAAATTTGCTTTTCTGGGTGGGGGAGAGAAATGGGGGGAAATGGGACAACTGTAATTGAAAAACCAAAAATAAAATAAATAAATAAATAAATAAAAATTTGCTTTTCTTTATAATAGATTGTCATCTTTTAACTCTTTTAAAACTTTCACTGTTTTTGGATTTATCAGACATGATGGAATTAAGAATGTTTATGAAATACCTCAAAACAAAGCTCTGTTCCAAAGACTAAAAAAGAACCAGTGGTCAAGACAAAAATGCGCACAAGTAAACCTATTTTTTAGTGATGGGCAGTCTTCTTGCTCTGATTTGGGGCTTTGTTGGAATCTATAAAGTTTAGTAAATTGAAAGCTTATCAGTGAAGGAGTTTATTTAATTGAATAAAATGTTTTTTTAAATCTTATTTCCCAGTACCAGAGACATCTGTTTCTACAGATTTGGTCATTTGATCACTCACCAGGTTGTTTCTGGGATAAACAGTACAGTACCCCTCTCTTTCACTTGTCTGAATCAACTGAGAAGACAATAGCATCACTGTAAAATGGCTGAAACATAACTTCCATTTCTAGTAAGGGTGATGAAGCACATAGCTTATATTCATGGGTGAGCAGAACTTCTATTACTGAAACTTCAGTTAAGACTTTCCCGCCCACTCACAGAAAGTACTGGGTCACCCCTGGCAGCCTAACTTTGTAGTACTCTTTGTTGTAAGTTTGCACCCAAGGAAAAGAGGAGAGTGTGGGACCTTATTCCCCAACTTCCTAATCAGCAGTCACCTGTGCACCAGGAAAGGCCCAGAGCATTAGACTAGTGGAGGGGGCCTCCTCCACATGGAGAAAACATCAAGAGTGGAGAAGAGGTATTCTCCTTAACCATAAGCTGGGTACTCGATCTTACTTATTTCCAGATAAACTAATCAATAATGGTACATAACTTTCTAATATGTACCATTCACTGTTTTAGGTGCTGGGGACACAGAGCTCAATAAAACAGAGTTAAATAATGACAGGGCAGTTTATACTAGCATCAGTACTTGTACAGCCTACCTCCCTCCCCTCACTGAATTCTAGTCCCACCAAATCCTGTCTTTACTTAAAATTTTGATATTTTGTACTTCACAGATTTTTATCAACTAATCTCAAAAATTTTAAATATTGCATTAAAATATCATACATCTTGATTACTGAGCTTTTCAGCTCCCCCTTAAATTTTGCAGCTGAGGTGAATGCCTTACCTGCCTCACCCTAGTCCCAACCCTGGTTTTAAAAACATGTGCAAATAAATAACTTTTAAAAATTAAACAACTATTAAATAAAGTATCAGATAGTGATGCATACTAAGTTGAGAAACAGGGTGTGATAGGAAGTGACTGGGTGGGTAACTTGAATGGTCAGGGAAGACTAAGGGGATGGTATTTAAAGCTAGACCTGAATGTCATGAACAAACCAACCAGGGCACAATTTGGAGAAAAGCTTGTGAAAATGCCTCAAAATAAAAATGTACCTGGAATTTGCCAGGAGCACTCACACACACAAAAGTCTGGTGTGGCTTAAACATCAGGGGCCCAATAGGTGAATGGTACTTGCCTTGGATAGAGTATTAGGAAGGGTTCAAATTTTAGGACTTTGTAAGCCAAATAAGGAGTTTGAATTTTATGCTAAGTGCACAGAAAGCAACGGAAGGATTTTAAGCAGGAGAGCAACATGATCTGATTGCTCTCTTAAATAATTTTGTTAGGCTGCTGTGTCAGAGGTGGATTACAGGGTGTGGGTGGTGAACGAGTGGAATCAGGAGAGCTGTCCATGTTCCTGGTGAAAGATGGTGGTGCCTTGGACTACAGTGATGGTAGTGAAGATGGAGAAAGGGGAGCAGGTTCCAGCATTACTTTAGAAATAAAATTGATTAGACTGGATGGATTAATACAGAGGATGAGGACAAGGGAGGAACTAGGGGTGATTTCAGGTGGCTTAACTTAAGCAACTTTGTGGATGGTGGTGCTATTTACTGCAATTAGAAAGACGGGGAGATGCGCAGTTTAGGGGGTAAGTACGCAATCAAATTTTCAGTTTTGGGTATGATGAGTTTGAGATGTCCATTGGATGCATGAGTAAACAACTGATATGAACTGAAGGAGGGGGAAGGAGGACAGGGCTGAAGATGGAGATTTGGGCACCATCGGTGCATTGACGTAATTTACAGGATAATCAGAGAGCATAAACTGGAGATGGAGCCTGCAGAGCAGCTGTTGAAATAGGAGTGGAGACGAAGGAAGAGTGGAAGTATGGTGTTCTTGAAGGCAGGAGAGGATGAATTGTAAGAATGGGGCAAGGAATTGCATTGAGAAACACTGAGAAATAAACAACAACAAAAATCTGGGCAGATAAGAAGCAAACGGTATGGGCACATGGTGGTCACTCCTGGCTGGACAAGGCAACCTCCTTTGGTGTGAAGTGCACAAAAGCCTGATGGAATAGGCTGAAGAGAAAGTGGAAAATAAGAATGTCGAAACAGTTGATTCTTATTGCCACTTTATGAACGAAGAAACTGAGGTTCAGGTGGTTAACGAGCTCACTCAAGGTCAACGAAACAATTTGATCCAGGATCCATGAAACAATTTCCTACAGGAATTTATCCAGCTTGCCTCCAAACCATAAAAACCAGCATTGCACTCAAAGGAGCCCTCAACTTAAAACATTCTTCCTCGATACCACTTCCATTTTAAAGAGAAAAACGAGCTGGCCTAGATTGGGTTAGATTGATAAAGGCATCTGAGCCCCTTGCTTTTTCTGCGGGGAGGGAAGGGCCGCCCCTTATCCGCAGTCCGAGCCCGGTACGGCCCACTGCGGCTGCGCGGGGCGGGGCGGGGCGGGGCGAGAGCGCGAGAGCCCCGACGGAACGCGGAAGGCGCTGCGACGCGGGGACTAAGGCCCGGCCGGGGGCGGGGCAGGCCGCGGGAGTGCGGAGCGCGCGGGTGACAGGTGCGCGGAGGGGAGGGCAGCGCGCAGGTGTGTGACCTCGACCGAGGAGAAACAGTGGCAGCGATGCTGGAGACCCTGCGTGAGAGGCTGCTGAGCGTGCAGCAGGATTTCACCTCCGGGTGGGTATACGGTGGGGACGGAAAGGAAGCGGGAAAGGGGGGTGCGAGGTGGGGAACGCCTGTGCCAGCCGGGGAGCTGGGCGTCAGCCCAGGACACCGCCTCCTTCCCCTCCCCGCACCCCGGTCCAGTCCTGTCCTACGCCTCCCATCACCGCCTCGCGGAGGAAAGTAACGAACTTTCCGGCATTGGCATGCGGCACAAAGTAACTTAGGTCCCAAGGGCCTGGCTCTGACTCGCGCCCCGGGGGCCGGGGTGGTCTGGAGAGTACAGGCTTGCGCTGGGGACACGCGGTACCTACTCCCAGCGGCATCCGCGGGCCGGAGGAGGGGCGTCACGTGAAAGGGAGAGCGCCTCCCAGCGAGACTGTGACCCCGCGCCCTCTCTGCGCCCTCGAACTCCTCCGGGACACCTGCCCTCTCGGCCCCGGAGGGAGCGGGACCACCGCCCCCTCCCCAAGTCCGCCGCGGCGCAACTTTCACGTTCACTGCCGATCAGTCTGCGTCCAGTCTCGGCTCGCACTGTAACCCTTGGCAAGACTTGTTCCTTTTTCCCCTTTTGCTTTCTCTCTCCCTTCGCCCAGGTTTTAGCGTCTCAACGAACAAACTCTTGGGCAAGAGAAACAACAGAACTGCAGCAATACTATTGACTCCTAGTGGTTAAGAGCAAAAATCAAGCGCTTCTCAAATTTTGCTTGGAGTCACCTGGGCACCTTTAACACTCTGATACCTGGGTCGCAGCTCATACCAATTAAATTAGACCGAGGATGGAGTTTTAAAGACCAACCCCCTCCCCACCCCCCAAGCAGATGATTCCAGTGTGCGGCAAAGTCTGGGAATCACAGGTTCTCATCTCTACCACTTAAACGTATTTCTGCAAGTTACCCGAATTACCTCAGTTTCCACGACCATACAATAAAGGGTTATTGTGAGGATTACATGTCAAACACATGTAACCATCATTGTTACTCTGTATCACTATTGTTATTACTTAGTGCTTAATTCATTTTAATTTTTTCATTATTAGGAAGGTTGCCTGTCACCTTTATTAAGGATTGGTCATCTTTAGCTGACAAGTTCTTTGGAGAATGCTCTGAACATGAGGGCAGCTTGAAAAATGCTGTTTTAAATTTCTCGTGAGAAAGATGTTAGCTAAACTTTTATTGGACAAAAATATTTATATTGTTTGTCATTTGGCAAGTAGTTGAGCACTCACCTATAAAGCCTTTTTGGTTGTTTTGGCATTCTTAATAATATTAATTATAGAGGTTCTAGGAGTCATATATTGATGGTGTGCTTGCGTGTTTGCATTTTTACTCCTTTAAATAGTAACTTCTCTTCAGAGTGTAAATTATTGCATTGAAATATTTTGATATGATGCGGAAATGGTCTACTTGTAACATGAGCATGGTACAGCCCTGTTATCATCATTACTTCAAGGAATTCCTTGATGGAATAACAGTGCATCTTCTGGTAGTTACTCTAACTCTCAGGTGGTGTGGTTGCCTCAGAACCCATTCATATGCCTGACCTTTGTTAAGAAAGTTAAACTTACCCAGGAATATGGACTCTCGATCAAAACCATCCTGGGAGAGCTGGATAACCTGACTTTAGGGAGAGGGTTGAGGGGATGTGATTAGAACTCTATGGAAACTGACTTCATGCAAGATGCCATAGAGTGGGGTTAGTTTGGGATTAGACATCCTGAGAGGGCTTTCATTCCATTGAGGCCCTTGTTTGTCTTTCTCCTTACACGGGTCACTCTCAGCTGACAAACCGCTGGACTTGCCAGTGTGTGCCTGTTAACCTGGCAGAGAAATAGCTTACTTCCAAGTGATGGTTGTCTTCCGGGTGACTGGAAACTCTAAACTCTGATGTTCACTTTTGTCAGGTTCTCAAATTTCTCTGCAGTTCTTACCAAGGAAAAACCCACTTAATTTACTTCAGTAAACTCTTATATATAGAGCTTCTTGAGAGTCACCTATTTTACACAATTGAATATTTTGCCTTGCTTAGAAAAGATGAACTTAAACACAGCACGTGTGTGTATCATGTGAAGGCACTGAAGGAGTGAGATGGCTCTCACTTCCCCAGATTATCTAACTGGACCTAGCATTGCTTTAGAACACTTGGAGATAATGCCTGTAGAAGCCAGAGCAGCTCAAATAATTGGAAACTTCAGGCGTTCAGGTTGGCCTAGGTAATCAGGCTGTAGAATTGGGAGCTCTGGTCCTTTTCTGAGCTGTTTCAGTGTGGCCAGTGTTGCTTATTCCCAGTCACTGAGAGCAGCAGCTTTATTGTGGTGCTCATTTTCAGTTTCTGAAAATTTATATAACTGTAGTTTAACTGTAGGAAAATTAACTGTTTTTTAAGTAAAATAAGATTCTTCTTCATTGTTCTCAACAAGAGAATGTCACATTAGTGATTAAAGTATATCTGAAGAATACCATGAATTTCCACCTTCCATTCAAACTGAGAAAGAATACAACTAAAGATCCTCAGGTAAGGGTAGTGTGGAGATTGCTCATGGCCTGTGGAGGACTATTGGTTGTCCATGGACTTATGGCCTTTTTTTAAAAAAGTTTATTCATAATAACATTATGTCAAAATTGAGATAAACCCAGAAGTTTTGTCCCTTTCTGACATAAGCAGATGGCTAGCTGGCCCAAAGGCCACAGGATTGTTCTGGGCCTCACTCTTCCTCTTTCTTGAGCCCTGATTAGATTTAACTCAGAACTCTTGGAGTCTTTGGGAGAGTGCATGTAGAACATCTGGCTTGAGCTCTGAGGGAAACTTTTAGATAGATACACTGAAGTGCACACTTCACATCTACCGGGGGCTTTGATTTTTACTTTTGGAGTAGTTATGACCAAAGGCCTCAGGACTGAAGTGTTCAGGCATGCAAAACCCTTCATGGAACTGAAAATCAGATTTCCTACTTATGGTTTACAGCTGCCTGTCACTGGCTGGCGTTTCCTCTTTGTAATGCTCTGAGTTCTTGTGGGAAGGGATAGAAAATGTGTTACTACTAGCTGCAACCAAGGCAGTAGGTGTTTACCCCTCAAAGCCACCTCTGTGTCAGCCTCCACCCAGTATGCTTATTCTCTCTTCTCCCCTCCTATAGTATCAGAACCTGCTCAAAGGTGGGGATCTCTACATCTAATTCACAGTGTGGTAAAATGGTGAGATTTTGCCTGAAATGTTGACTCTTCCAGAACTGTTCACCTTTTTAATAGGCAGAAAGCTATCTCATTATTCAACTTGATGTAGTAGATAGTTACTGAATTCATACCAAGTGCCAGACACTAGACTAGGCACCCAAACTGTCCTTTTTCATAGACGCTTTTTTCATTTTATTTTTAAAAAAAGATTTAAGGAGTCATGTGCTCAGTTTTGCATAGCCTTTGCTAGCAGTGTCTATATATTGAATTACATCCTGGGGCTGCAAAATTGACTAAAAGATTTCTGCCCTCCATATGCCCTAGACTGGTAGTGATGTAAAGCAAAGAGGTAACTGAGTATTAAAGATACAGGTGATGTATGTGAGCCCAGAGGAAAAGAGTCATTAATTCAGGTGCTTTTGCAGAAGGCTTCAAGGAGGAGGTGGCCTCTAAACTGAGCCTTGTTGAGTAAAGAGGGATTGTGATAGATATGGGAAAGGGCCTTTCAGAGATGAAAGCAGCTATGGGAGATAAAGCTGGAAAGGAAGTTTAGTGACTGATAATACAGGATCTTTAATGCTTTGCTAAGTTAATATATTTACCAAATATTGATTGACTGCTTTCTCTGTGACAGGTACTATTCTAGGAGCTAAGGATATAGCAGAGAACACACCAGACAGCAAATAATGCCCAGCATTATTATCTAGTGGCAGGAGACAAATATCTAGAAGGTCATTTGTACTGTTACTAAAAATAAAGCAAGTTAAGGGGGATGGGGAATGGCGTGATTGCTACTCTATATAGGATGATCCTGGCTCATTTTTAGGTTGACTGAATATTTTGAAGGTGTTTTGTGAAGGGGAGCAACATGAACCTATCTAGATTTCTGGAAGGATAATTTTGGAGGCAGTGTGATGGGAGGACTAGATATGGGGAACAGGGAGATTATTTAGGAGGCTATCATTATAGACCAGGTAAGAGAGGGCAAGGCGGAACTGGTAGAAGTTTAAAAGAAGGAATGGACATGACAGGGCTCTGGTCAAATTTGTAAACAGTGAGATGTAGGAAGTGAAAAAGGTGGAGAAATTGAGGATGTTAATTTTGGAGTATCTTAAATGATGTCATTTACCAGCATGAAAGGATTTAAGAATAGTTTTAAGAGGGAAGGAGCAGTTGACAGTAAATTGGTTGTGAGGTAACTTAATTGCTTGACCTCTAAAAGTTAGAAATTTAAGAAATACTCAAGGAGAGAGGTCAGAACTCAAGTGGTGTATTTGGGATTAATTAGAATGTAGTCTGAATTTCTCTCTCTTCCCTGAGTCTATGCAGCTTTTGGTGACTCTCTTAGGGTTCAGAGATTAGGGAGTCATGTACTTTTAAGTGTGATTGATGCTTTTGTGTTTTCCTGACTTGCGTTTAAGAAAAGAAAAACATTGAACATTAATGGGTAAATATAGTAGATTGGATTTGTATTTATAAACACAATTTAAAGTCACAGTAATGGAGACATGAACATGATTAAAGGAATTCAACCTAAATGACAAAAGATGCTAATATATTGTGGTGTTTTAAAGCAACCATCCTCATCTTTTATAATAGTTGACAAAGTTAGATGAGTAGGAAATTGAGGTGCAAATAAAGAGAGGGCCATCAGGGTCACCCCATGCCATTTTCTGTTCTTCAGTCATTGCTCTGTGTATCATTCTGTTTATCTACTTCGTTTTAAATTTTTTTGTCTAAGCAGTTTTGCTAATCACCTCCATTTCTTAATAAGATGCCTCCATGTTAGTAGTTCCCACAAAGCTTGAAGAAATAAATGTGCTGGTGTCAAATTAAGGTTAAGTCTTTGGGACAATCTAAAAATAAATATTGAAGCACTGTGATGAATTTGAGGTTTAGTGCTCTGAACTCAAAAAGGTGTATTAGTTGCTTTTGGTAGAAAATAATTTTCAGGTGCCTCACTGAAGTCTGTATATTAATATACTCACACAGCAGCACTTATGTCTTCCTGGGGGTACATAGTAATAGGAAGATTAGGAACACTGAAGAAGTCCTGTATGGGAACTGGTGCATGGGGGGACCTCCTTTTTGTTTTATGTTGGCCCAGTAATGTTAATAGTTTCTTACCTTTCTTGATGGTGATACTTTTTGTTTTAATTAGCTCTATACTTTACAGAATGCTACCAAAGTCATATTTGGAATTTTATTTTATTCTTGTGGCAAATCATTGTGGTCAGTATAATACAACCATTTTATGTTTGAGGAAACTGGGGCATTTACACCTAGATTGGTATTTCCTTCTCAGTGTGTCATAACACTGTGGTAGATTAAATAGACTTCATTGGTGGGTTATTTCCAGCACAGGGTCACTGTGAGAAACTTAAGTAGAGTTATGCCAAAATAAAAATGTTAAGCTACTTTCAGTTGAATTCTTGCTCTAGAATGTATTTTAAAAAAGGACCTTTTTGCTTTTTTTGTTACTTGTTGAATATATCCGACCTCATATATTCTTCAGCCTAAAATAAGAATCATTTTAACCCTGTTTTTCTCTCCTGAACTTTACTGTTTCTTATTTTCTTCTAGCTACTTTGTTTTCTCCAGCAGTTTCTATTCTGAATTTTGGCACATTGGCAATTTATATGGAAAAGGTGTGATGAGAAAAGATGATCAAAAAGACTGTTTTGGTTTTTTGGTTAAGAAAATTTTTTAATGAAGTTTCAAATATACACAAAAACAGAATAACACAGTGACCCCCTATATCCATTCATTGTTCAGATTCAACAATTGTCAACTATTGCCACAGTTGCTTTGTCTCTCCTCTTATTTGTAAAGTAAATCTCAGACTTGTCTATTATCTCTAATACATCAGTTTGCATCTCTAAAAAAAATACAGATATTGCATAAATGCAACGCCAGTATCTAACCTAATGAAATGAACACTAATTCTTTGACATTATCAATTATCCAGTCCATAGTCATATTTCCAGATCAGATAAATTCTACACCTTACATTCAGTTAAAGACTAAATTTTTAAGCATATGGTTGTTAAGGAGCCACATGGGGAAGCTTTCTTTGATTCCTTCAATTTTATTTCTAGCTCTGTATAACATTCCCTCTTTCTCTGTTATTCCCAACTAGGGTGTTTTTTTGGGGGGGGGGTGGGGGCAGAGGGAGGGAGAATCCCAAAGTTGATATATTACAAATGAGAAATTAAAAGTTTATTTTATTTTAAAAGTGATCTTTATTGAATCCTGACATTATATAATAATCCAAAGTTCTGCACTTTTAAAGATATCTAGGATATTAACATGACTGGGACTAATGGTTAACATTATGCAATAAATTGAACAATAATGCAATATAAGCATTTTATTAAAGTATGAGTGAAGAAAAGATGCAACATTCAGTTGAATTACTTTGATTGATAAAAGAATACCATGTGCATTTTATAGGAAATGATTTGAATTTAATATGACGAAAAGTAAAAGAAACAGCAATGGCAGTGATGATTATTTCTCACTTCTTTGTGCAGCATTTCAGACTTGTGGTTTTTTCTCTTCTCTTTTGTTATAGGTATATAAATAGCTAGAGATATTTTATTTTGTACTGCCAAAGTAGCCTGTCTGCTTAACTTTCTTCCCCAACCTTCTTATGTGTTACCTAACAGACTTGGAACTGCTTTTTTTTTTTTTTTTTTTTTTTTTGTAATTAAAGTGTACTTGTTATACAATATTATTGGTTTCAGGTGTACAACATAGTGATTTGACATTTATACATTTTATGATATGCTCACCACACTAAGGTTAGTATTTGTCTTGTAATGAACCGTGTCAGGTTATCACACTATTATTAACTACATTCTCCTTCACTTTTTTCACCTATCCCCACCTCTCTGGCAAACATCAGTTTGTTCATTGTTTCTCTAAGTCTGTTTTTGTTTCATTTTGTTTCTTTGTTTTTATTTTTTTATTTTCACATGTAAGTGAAATCATGAGGTATTTGTCATTCTCTGACTTGTTTCTGAAAGGTTATTTTAGAAATAAATATTTGACCCTCCCCTCCACACCCCCACTATTATTAGGGATTAAAAAAAAGAAAAAATAAATAAAGAAATAAATATTTGAAATACCAACCTTGATACATGTGAGATCACATACTAGCGGTCCAAAGAGGATCTTAGCAGTTCCCTTTCAATATCCTTATAACAGCTAAACATATGCAATTTTCCTGAATCACTAGAAATAATACTAAAATAATTTTGAGTGTAATGCACTGCTGTATGGACTATCTAGGATAATCCTACTTAGGATTTCAAAACTAAGTGCTTTTCTCTAACTGTGGAGTAGAAATGGTAGAGCATAGCTATCAAAATACCTTTCCCTAGTTGTTGCGTAATCTATTTTATACCAGGCTTACTAGTTTCCAAGGTACACTTGGCAGGTTTTATTGTTTCTCTAGGACAGATTAGACTTCTTTAATACAATTTCCTAGACTCATCTGGAGATATATACAAATTAGTTTGTATTAAAGAGATTATTTAGTCTTTAAAATTGTAGATAAATCAATCTCATCGATATTTTAATTTTTGAAAAAGTACATAGAGTAATATAAAAGTTTGTATGAAATTGGCATTCCAATTTTTTGAAGTCATTTAATCAGAAGTTCCTTTCAAAAAAAAAGTTTTTTATTCTATTATAGGTGTCCCAATTTCCCCCCCGTGGCTCTCCCCTACCCTGCCCAGCCCCTACCCCTTACTCACGGAGTCAGTCCCCACCTTGTTGCCCATGTCCATGGGTCCTTTATACATGTTCTTTGACTGGACCCTTCCTTTCCTTTCCCCTGTTATCCCCCATCCTCCTTCCCACTAGTCACTGTTAGTCTGTCCCTTGTTGACATCCCTCTGGTTCTGTTTTGCTCATTTGTTTGTTTGTTTATTAGGGTCTACTTATAGGTGAGATTATATAGTATTTGTCTTTCACCACCTGGCTTATTTCACTTAGCATAATACTCTCCAGTTCCATCCATGCTGTCACCAAGGGTAGGAGTTCTTTCTTTCTGCTGTGTAATATCCCATTAAGTAAATGTACCACAATTTTGTTTTGTTTTTTTCCACTCAATTACTGATGGGCACTTAGGCTGTTTCCAGCACTTGGCTATTGTAAATAGTGCTGCTATGGGCATTGGGGCGCATAGGTATTTTTGAATTGGTGTTTCAGGATTCTTGCGGTATATTTTCTGATGTTTAGCCAGGCATTATTGACAAAAAAAGATGGAATATTGTGTCAGGGTTTGCATGTATAGTTGTGCAGATTGTATACTACGCAGCACAGGGCTGGGACATTTGTATGAGAGGGAGTGTGTATTAGGACAGTTTTTGACTGATGGCAGTTAAGATGTCTTGAGAAAGGAGCACTTATTTCAATTTTTACAAAGGCTGTGTGGGGGCTAGCAGTGGTACTATTGTCTGTCTTTCAGACTTTATTTAGAAATGAATATTTGTTGAAGTAATCAAGAGAATGTACAGCAATATCTCATATGAGATTATATCACCTACACTTGCTTTTTGGCAACCTCAATAATATAGTACAGAGTCCACAGCCAAAAGAAGGTAACAGTGGGCCAATGAAGTGAAATAAATTATACAAAGTTTATGAACTTAATATTTATATATAGAAAAGCCTATTTCATTATATATATGGGTTTCTGACCCATTTATATGTTTTTCATTTGTATATTTTCCCCATTCTATTTGCTTTAAAAAATAGCATATAGAAGGGAAAGAAGCTGTAGAGTTAAGCAGCTCACAGAAGCAGTAGGTGATAACTGATAAACAGATGGCCAGTGGTGGGGATGGAAAATTTAAATTTAGAAAAAATAGATGCAGGATCCCAAACCAATTTAAAAAACTAATGTAGATTGGTATCAAGCTGGTAAATGAAGAGGCATTCCTAGCTTGGAAACATGTGAGGAGCGTACTGCTTTGCCACAAAAATGCAGTCAATGGTAGTCATAAATTATGACCTAGAGTTTATGAAAGTGTTAGAATATACCATGTCCTCTTTAATGAAAGAAGGTTTGTAATACATTTTAGAAAGCTTATAAATAGCTAAAATTTCACCAAATGTTGGTACTTAGAGATTTGAATGTATGGCATAGTATTTACTTAAAATGTGCGGCTTAGCTTCGTTAAACCTACCAAGTTCACCTATGTGGACTTCTTTTTCTAACGATGCCAGGTTTCTCTAGTCTGATAACATTTTGGAATTGTTTCTACAAAAAAGAATTTGAGACAAGAAAAAATATAAAAATGTTTGCTACAAATTTCCCATTTGCAGTTTCTCACATATAGTGAGACTATTTGTTTTTACAGTATACTACATATGTTTGCTACAGATTTTTTATTTGTGATAGCTAACATATAGTAAACACTGTATGTTTTTACAAATACTTTTCTGTAGAAATGCTTAATTCTTGCTAAAAATAAATTAGCTCATCTGACCCAAAGATGAACAGTTGTGAAATTTACTGTTGAAAAATTTCTTGAGCTCTAAGAATATTTTATACTTGTTGAATTATAGGTTGAAAACTTTAAGTGACAAGTCAAGAGAAGCTAAAATAAAAAGCAAACCAAGGTAAGTGTGGGGTAAGTTTTAATTTACTTTGACTTAAATTTTGTCCAACTTTTGATTGTAGTCATAATAGTATAATTACTTTGATGGGTTTTAGATCCGTTGAGTGCATATGATCACAATACAATTTATTGATTCTTTCTAAATTTTGTAACACTGGAAAATTTTTTGATAAAATTGTAAAATGGTTGAAAAAATAATGAAATGTAATTTTTTACACTGACAGTCAGTGGTTATTGTTCAATCACATTTAATAATTTTTATTTGTATACTAAGAGCAAATTAAAAATTCTGCATTATTAAGAAACAAATTAAAAATGGAACAGTATTTGGCAAGCAAGCGTCTTTAGCCCTGTTACCTGTTATATATGAAAACACTAGTGTCATTTTTTAAGTAATATTGTATTGTTTATGCTGTTACACTTGTCCCAATTCCTCTCCCTTTAGTCCCCTCTGCCTCACCCCCCATTTCTATAGTCCATCCCTACACAGTTGTCCATTTCCATGGGTCCTTCATATATGTTCTTTGACTAGTCCCTTCACCTTCTTTCAAACATTCCCCACCTCCTTCATCCCCTCTTACCGCTGTCAGTCTGTTCCATGATTCTGTGCCTCTGGTTCTCTTTTGCTCATTAGTTTATTTTGTTCATTAGCTGCCTCTTATAAGTGATATCATATGGTATTTGTCTTTTGCTGCCTGGCTTATTTCACTTAGCATAATAGTCTTCAGTTCCATCCATGCTGTTGCAAAAGGTAGAAATTCCTTCTTTTCTTCTGCTTCACAGTATTTCATTGTGTAAATATACCAACTTTTTTAATCCACCCATCTACTGATGGGCACTTAGGCTGTTTCCAACACTTGGCTATTGTAAATAGCTCTGTTATAAACATAGGGGTGCATAAATTCTTTATTGGTGTTTTGGGATTCTTAGGGTATATTCCCAGAAGTGGAATCACTGGGTGAAAAGGTAGTTCCACTTTTAACCTCTTGAGGAAATTCCATACTGTTTTCCATAGTGGCTGCACCAGTCAGTGTTTCCACCAACAGCGCACTAGGGTTCCCCTTTCTCCACCCTCTTGCCAGCACTTGTTGTTGCCTTACTAATGATAGCCATTTTAAAAGTGTGAAGTGATATCCCATTGTGGCTTTAATTTGTATCTCTCCGATGGTTAGTGATGTTGAGTCTCCTTTTGTAAGTCTGTGGGCCCTCTGTGGGTCCTCCTTGAAGAATTGTCTATTCAGGTCCATTGCCCATTTTTAAATTGGATTGTTTATCTCCCTGGTGTTGAGTTGTATGAGATCTTTATATATTTTGGATCGTAAATACTTGTCCAATGTATCATTGGCAAATAATGTTCTCCCATACAGTGGGTTCCCTTTTCATTGTCCTGATGGTTTCTTTAGCTAAGCAGAAGCCTTTTAATTTGATGTAGCTCCATTTGTTTATTTTTTCCTTTATTTCCCTTGCCCTAGGAGCTATAGCAGCAAAAATATTGCTTCATGGGATATCTGAAATTTTCCTACATATGTTTTCTGCTAAAATTTTTATGGCATCACAACATATTTAAGTCTTTTATCCATTTTGAGTTTATTCTGGTGTAGGGTGTAAGGTGGTGGTCAAGTTCCATTTTTTTTTTTGCATGTACCATTCCAATTCTCACAACACCATTTATTGAAGAGTCTATTTTTACTCCATTTTATGCTTCTTCCCCTTTTGTCAAATATTAATTGACCATAGAGATGTGGGTTTATTTCTGGGCTCTCTATTTTGTTCCTTTGATCTGTATGTCTGTTCTCATGTCAGTACCAGACTGTCTTGATTGCAGTGGTTTTGTATACTGTTCTTAATATCCCCCTGTCCATTTTGTTCCTGCCAATTATGCTTCTTCACCCATGCACCAATCCCCCATTCCTCGCCCTTTCCCTGACCAGCAGATAACCCTCCAAATGATCCCCATGTTTATTATTCTATTCCTGTTCTCATTGTTTGCTTAGTTTGTTTTGTTTTTACTTTTTAGATTCAGCTGTTGATCGTTGTGAGTTTGTTGTCATTTTAATGTTCATAGTTTTGATCTTCTTTTTCTTAAATAAGTCCCTTTAACATTTCATGTAATAATGGCTTGGTGATGATGAATTCCTTTAACTTTACCTTGTCTGGGAAGTACTTTATCTGCCCTTTCTTCTAAATGATAGCTTTGCTGACTAGAGTAAACTTGTTGTAGGTCCTTACTTTTCATCACTTTGAATAATTCTTGACAGCTCCCCTTTTGTCTGCAAAGTGTCTTTTGAGAATCAACTGACAGTCTTATGGGATTTCCTTTGTAGGTAACTCTGCTTTTCTCTCAATGCTTTTAAGATTCTCTCTTTATCTTGAACCTTTGGCATTTTAATTATGATGTGTGTCTTGGTGTGGTCCTCTTTGGGTCCAGCTTGTTTGGGACTCTCTGTGCTTCCTGGACTTACATGTCTATTTCCTTCTCCAAATTTGGCAAGTTTTTCTTCATTATTTTTTCTAATAAGTTTTCAATTTCTTTCTATTCTTCTCCTTCTGGCACCCCTATGATTCAGATGTTGGTACGTTTAAAGTTGTCCCAGAGGTTCCTAATACTCTCCTCATATTTTCAATTTTTTTTCATCCTTCTATTCCAGGTAAATGTTTATTCCTTTTTTTAAAACTGTTGATTTGAATTCCAGCTTCCTTCCCCATCACTGTTGGTTTCCTATATATTTTTCTTTATTTTACTTTGTATAACCTTTATTTTGTGGCCATACTCAGTCATTTCTCTGAGCATCCTGGTCACCAGTGTTTTGAACTCTGCATCTGTTAGGTTGGCTATCTCCATTTCCTTTAGTTCTTTTTCTGGGTTTTTGTTCTGTTCTTTCATTTGGGCCATATTTTTTGCCTCCTCAATTTGTCAGCCTCCTTGTGTTTGTTTCTGTGTACTAGGTAGAGCTACTTTGACTCTGTGTCTTGGTATGGACTAATGTAGTAGGTGTCCTGTAGGCTGCAGTGGCACAGCCTCCCCTGTCACCCAAGCTGGGTACTGGAGGTGCACCTTTTGTGTGGGCTGAGTACACCCTCCTCTTGTATTTGAGCCTTGGTTGCTATTGGGGCAGATCAATGGGAGGGATTTACCCAGGCCATTCAGCTGCAAGGACTGGCTGTAACCACTGACCACAAACCTCCACCTTCTGTGGAGGATCAGCTGCGCAGGGGCAGGGTGGTGGTGTAACAGAACCGGAGCCGTCCCCAAAGTCCCCACAGCCCCTGGTTTTGGGGATGGGAAAAGGAGATAATACAATTTTTGTTACTTTGCATATCTGTAGTAAGTAGTTACTTAAATAATAGCTGTGCTGCAACCCAAAAGGGCAAAAGGGCAGATGATAGGCTTAAGATATTAGCCTTTCCTGAAGGGAAGCTATGCTACCCTCAGGTATAAGGGCGGATGATAGGCTTAAGATACTTTTCATAACAATGACATATGGTGCTCAAGGTCAGCACTTAAAATTAGGGAGCACCATGAGGATAAAAGGAGAGAGGCCATGCAGTCTGAAAGGATGTAGATGGAAGTCAACTAGGAGGTCTAGTGTGGAGAGAGAGAACCATGATGTAACAGCTAGGGAGCTTTGTAGGAGAGCTGGTCCGCCATGAGAGAGGGCCATGCAGGCGGAGTGAGTGTTGAAGTGCAGAAGAGGAGTAGCCATGAGGAAGGAGCTGTGAGCATGGTAAGTAGGAAGAAGTGTCTGTGTAGTTTGTAATCAGGATTTGGCCATGTGGTCTGGGCTAATAGGAATGCAGGCATGCTGCTGCTTTGATCATGCCTGCTCCAGCTGACTGAAGCCACCAAGGATTCTGCCTTGCAGTGCTGAACTCTAGCTGGACTCTTGGAACTCGGAACATAAGGAGAGAACACTCTCTTAGGGCTTGTGCTTCTCCTGGACTTCACCACGATCCACTGTAACATGGCACACGCTTTTCTGGACTATTATACGGTGGCTGATGACAACATACCCCAGATCCTAAAGGAGAGAGCTAACAGATAGGGAATGAGGAACTATTTGGCTTGATTTTTGTTTATAACCTTTTGGGGAGCAAGGGAGGTGCTGGTTTTTGTGGGAAAACAGGGCTCTGAGCTGAAGTGCTCCCAGCCCCCGCCAAGGTTGGAATATTGTAAATAGAGACCTGTTTCTCTCAACACTAATTGTTGAGTCTTACACCAAGGTGCCATGTGAACGAGCCCTGCTCTGCTTGATAACAATGGTGCTCCCACGCGTGAGAAACGCTCACAGTAAAACACCGGGACACAGGACTTGAGCAGCAAGGCGAGGCATTTATTCACGAGTCTGCAGAGTTGGGTGCACAGCCAGCCAGGGGCATGCTGCGTGAAGTGGACAAAGTAAACTGGTTTTATATTAACACGATTAGCTCCCCCTCACTAATGCAATTAGTTCCCCCTCCCCTCTCCTTCTCCCCCATTTCTCCATTGCTGGTTAATCCAGGTTCACAATCTAAAGCAATTAACTACTTAACTAAGGCTGTGATTAATTAAGGGTAATGTAGTTATAGGTCTAATTAAGCGTAATGTAGTTATAGGTCTATCTCCAACTTACTTGCAAAGTTATCTAGCTACATCTTCCCATTTCTTTGTGCTTGATGATGACAATCTTCCTCCTTTTGATCCCAGAGATATGTGTGAGGAGCTGCAGAATGTCATTTCCTCTCCCCTTTTCTATGATTCATCTGTTAATTATCTCCTACTGCTTTGAGTCACTGGCTTCTTTATCCCTTACGCACTGGTCGTCTGTTGCTGTCCACTGGGTGTGCTGGCTCTGGGGTTTCCCCAGTGGTGTAGGCTAGGGTCAGCCCCCACCTTTGTTTTGCCTGTGGCACCCTGCCTGAGCTGTAAAGCTATCTGAGATGGTTGCTACTTGTGCTGGGCTTGGAGATTCCCAGGTGAATTCAAGCTGTGAATCTAGGCTGGCTGCTGGTAGTACCAGGTCTGGAGCTCACTGAATCTGCCTATGTTGGCGTCTCCTCTTCAGAGGATAAGGGTCAGGTTGGGAGAAAGTAAGAAGGATGCTGGGTGGGGCAAGCAGGAATTCAAAGGGTGTAGTGGCTGGGATTCTCGAGGATGGAGCTAGGAGGCTTTCAGAGGCTGGGGAAAGTGGGTTTTCCCACAGGATAGGGGTAGTTGTTTTTCCCCTGGGAGGGGCTTGCCTTTTTTTTTTTTTTTTTTTTTTTTCTCCTGAAGAAGAATGGCTGCTGCAGTATGGGGTTATATCCAGCACTGGGAACCCAGCAGCAGCTTCCCCACAGCTCTTCCCAAAGCCTCCCAGTTCTGATTCTCCTTGCCCCACTGCAGACTATTCTGCCCTCCCTTCACTCAGGACAAAGGTGAGTGGCCGGGAATGCGGATCCTGTGCATTGGCCCCTTAGAACAAACGAAAGGGAAAAAAAGAAACAGAAAAGGTGGCTTTGTCTCTCGCAGGATCCGTCTTTCTCCTGCAGACAAAAAGAAAACAATCCATGGCCTTTCACCACCGGATCCTGCATGTGCAGGTGATCCCAACACTGGTGCTCTGTGCTTGGGAACCCAGCCTGAGGTGCAGGCCTCACTCCTCTCTGGGAGAAGCTCCCTCAGCTGTGTGGCTGCCTCAGCCACCGCCTGTGAAATTGGTTCTGGCCACTGCCCATAAAAGCGGTGCTGGCCCTTTTCAAGTCGCTGCCCTTTCTAGTGGTCGCAAAGTGGTTTTCACCATCCTTGGTTAAGTATCATATCTCCTGCTCAGGTAGTCCTCGGTTGTTATTTCAGGTGGCTGTTCCCCTAGTTGTATTTATTTTCAGCTTGGTTCTGAGAGGCAGTGTGAGATCACCTCTCCTACTCCACAGCCATCTTGTCGCCAGCTGGTGTCATTTTTAAATAAAGTAAAGCATATGACCAAATTTCACTTTGAATCTAGAAGATGAATTAAAAAAAATTATTTTGCATTGCAATAAAGTGTTTATTATATTATTATTTGCTTAAAATATTCTGTAGGGCAAAGTGATAGTTGATAGAGATATTGCATTATATTAACTTTGAAATGAAGCAATACATTTCTCTAAAAGTTCAGGTAAGTTGTCATTAGTGATTTTAAAATATTTCACATTACAATTGACAATGTCAAAATTCTTGCATGTAACCTTTTTTTTCTAAGTAAAATAAGTGTTTCTTTTGGCAGGACTGTTTCATATTTGCCAAAATACTCTGCTGGGCTAGAATTACTTAGCAGGTAAGTGTTTTTATTTAAATAGGAAGATTATGCTGCTTACTATTGTCTAAAAATACTTTATAATCTTGTAGATAGAAATTTAAAACAACTAAATTTTATTGGAACATGATGATTGGGAATCATTTACTTATTCACTTCTCTCAGAGGCTTTTACTTTTCACAGATTGATACAAAGGCCATTAAGACTTTGAGCAGATTCATCAATATTGTATTTACTAGTCAATACATACTTTATTACGGGTATTTATTATGCTTATGGTTTCTTTGTCACTAGAAAGTCTTTTCTCTTTAGGTCTAATATTGATTTGAAGAAAAACCATTTTAAATAGATATCTAAAACATAATTTTTTAATTATTAAAAATTGTTATAAAATGCACATAACATAAAATTTACCATCTTAACCATTTTTAAGTGTACAGTGTTAAGTACATTCACGTTGTTGTGCTTCCAATCTCGAAAACTTTTTTATCTTGCAAAACCGGAAAGTCTATCTGTTAATCAACAACTCCCCATTGTCCCCTTCCCTTCACATTCACTCACTGCAGTTTCTAGTCCTGCAGGTTCCATACATGGTAAGTGTCCTGTTCAGGCATACCATTTTTATCTTTTATATCCTATTTTTAGTGTACCTTTTTAATGTTGGGATACACAAATACAGGTGCATTATAGTTGCCTATAGTATTTAGTACAGTAACATGCTGTACAGGTTTGTGTAGCCTCGGAACAATAGGCTATATCGTATAGTCTAGGTGTGCAGTGGGCTGTAACATCTAGGTTTGTATGAGTACACTCTGTCATGTTAGCACAATGACCAAATTGCCAGTGATGCATTTCTCAGAATATATCTCTATTATTAAGTGATGTGTGACTGTATATCATATATTTCCTATGCATTCATCCCTTAATGAACATTTGGGTTGCTTCCACCCTTTGGTTATTGTGAATAATGCTCTATGAACATGGATGCACAGATATATCCTCCAGACCTGCTTTTTAGTTTTTTGGGTGTTTACCAGAAGTGAAGTTGCTGTATCATATGATAATTCTATTTTTAATTATGTGAAGAACCACTACACTATTTAACATAACAGCTGTACCATTTTATATTCCCACCAGCAGTGCACAACACTTCCTTTTCTCCATATCCTCACCAAAACTTTTAATTAGGTTTTTTTGTTTGTTTGTTTGTAGATATTCTAATTGGTGTTAGGTGGTATCTCCTTGTGGGTTTTTTTAAACTATATTTTATTGATTATGTTGTTACAGTATTCCCAATTTCTTTTCCCTTTACTCCCCTCTTCCCAGTACCACCCTTCACTCCAGCAATCCCCCCCCCCTTAGTTCATGCCCATGGGTTGTGCATATAAGTTCTTTGGCTTCACCCTTTCCTATAGTATTCTTAACATCCCCCTGTGTATTTTGTACCAATCAATTATGCTTCTTAATCCCTGCACCCTTTCCCCATTTCTCCTCCTTCCCCCTCCCAGCTGACAACCCTGCAAATGATCCCCGCACCTATGATTCTGTTCCTGTTCTGATTGTTTGCTTAGTTTGTTTTTGTTTTTATTCTTTAGGTTCAGTTGTTGATAGTTGTGAGTTTGTTGTCATTTTCATGTTCATAGTGTTGATCTTCTTTTCCTTAAATAAGTCCCTTTAACATTTCATATAATAATGGCTTGGTGATGATGAACTCTTTTAGCTTTACCTTGTCTGGGAAGCACTTTATCTGCCCTTCCATTCTAAATGTTGGCACATTTAAAGTTGTCCCAGAGGTTCCAAAGCCTCTCCTCATTTTTTTCAATTCTTGTTTCTTCATTTTGTACTGGTTGACTGTTTCTTCCTTGTATTCCAAATCATAGATTTGAACCCCTGTTTCCTTCTCTTTACCATTGGTTTTGTGTGGATTTTCCTTCATTTCATTTAGCATAGCCTTCACTTCTTCCCTTATGCGTTTGCCATACTTAAGCATATCTGTCAAGTCTGTGAGCATCTTTATCACCAGTGTTTTAAATTCTGCATCTGTTAGGTTGGCTATCTCTTCATTTGTTAGCTTGGCTATCTTCTCATCGCTTAGTTCTCCCACTGGAACCTTGATGCATTCTGCCTTTTGGGCCATACTTCTCTCTCTCCTCATCTTGACAGGCTCCTGTGTTTGTTTGCCTCTGTGTCTTAGAGCTTTTGTTCCTGTTACATTGTAAGGGGCAGAGCCTTAGGGATTCGTCAGTACAGGGCTACCTGTTTCACCACGTTGTGGCACTTTGTGTGAGGGAGGGGTCTGAGAGGGAACAATGCTGCTTGCTCAGCACTCGCCCTTTATCCAGGGACTTCTCCCACTTCTGTATGGGACTGGCACCTCTCTAGCTATTGCCCTGGCAGCTGTTTCCAGAGTGGAAGAGTCTGCAGACGTTCTAGGACCATGGGGGCCCTTTAAACAAGCGGACTCTGCTGAGTGACCAGCAGTTTCTGCCTTTGCCCCAACCCCCACTGGTTTGCACAGTCAGAAGCAATGAGGCTTTATTGTCCCTGGTGCTGGAACTGTGAGCTGTGCGGTCTGGTCTGGTGCTGGGAGTGCTTCCCAGGAGTCCCCCTTGACTTTTTTAAATGTTTGACTGCGCTTTCTGCTGGCCTACCCCTGCCGCCGCTGCCACCGCTGCTGCCACCGCCATCACACCACATTCACTTCGCCCCTCCTACCTGTCTGGATGAGTATTTCTTCTTTATATCTTTGTTTGTTGGACTTCCATGTGGTTCAGTTTTCTGGAACTCCTGGTTGTCTCTAGTATCCAGGTAGTTGCATTCCTTCTTAGTTGTAGAAGGAGATGCAGCGTGTCTGTCTAGGCCTTCATCTTGGCCAGAAGTCCATTGTGGTTTTATTTGTATCTTCCTAATGATTTATGATGGTCATCATCATCTTTTCCCGTGCTTATTGGCCATTTGTATATTTTTAGAATAATGTTTATTCAATTCCTTTGCCTATTTTTGAATAGCGTGTTGTTTCTATTATTGTTGAGTTTTAGGAGTTCTCTACATATTCTGGATATTAATCCTTTATCAGATACATGATTTGCAAATATCTTACCCCTTTCTGTGAATTGCCTTTTTACTCTGTTGATTGCATACTTTGGTGCACAAAAGTTTTTAATTTTGATGGTCTAATTTGTCTAATTTTGTTGTTGTTGTTTCCTGCACCTGTGGAGTCATATCCAACAAGTCATTGCCAAATCCAGTGACATGAATCTTTCCCTCATGTTTTCTTCCAAGAGTTTTATAGTTTTAGTTCTTAAGTTTGTACTTTTGATCCATTTTTAGTTAATTTTTGTATATAGTTTTAAGGGTCCAGCTTCATTCTTTTGTGATTAGATATCCAGCTTTCCAAGCACCATTTGTTAAAAAGACTATCCTTTCCTTACTGAATGGTCTTTGCACCCTCATCAAAAATTATTTGACCATATGTGTGAGGGATTATTTATGGACTCTCCATTTTATTGGTCTATATGTCTGTTTTTATACCAGTACCATACTGCTTTGTAGTAAGTTCTGAAATCAGAAAGTATGACTCCTCCAACTTTGTTCTTTTCAAGGTGGTTTCACTATTTAGAGTTTCATGAGATTTCATATGAATTTTTGGATGGATTTTTTTCTACTTCTACAAAGAATGCCATTGGGATTTTGATAGGACTTGCATTGATATTGTAGATCACTTTGGGTATTTAATGACAACGTTTTAACAATATTAAGTCTTTCAATTCATGAACATGGGGTATCTTTCCATTATTTTATGTTTTCTTTCTTTCAGCAGTGTTTTGTACTTTTTATCATTACAGTCTTTTACCTGCTTCATTAATTCCTAAACACGTTTTTGATGCTGTTTTAAGTGGAATTGTTTTCTTCGTTTCTTTTTTGGATTGTTCATTGTTAATATGTAAAAATGCAGTTGATTTTGTGTGTTGATATTTCTGTTCTACTTTTCTGAATTTATTTATTAGTTCTAACAGGATTTGTTTTGTGAAATCTCTAGGGTTTTCTGTATATAAGATAATATCATCTGCAAACAGATATAATTTTACTTCTTCCCTTTCAATTTGATTGCCTTTTATTTCTTTTTCTTGCCTAATTGCTTTGGCTAGATCTTTCAGCACTATGTTGAATAGAAGTAGCAAAAATGGGCATCTTTGTCTTGTTTCTGATTTTAGAGGAAAAGTGTTTAATCTTTCTCCACTGAGTATGATGCTAGCTGTGATATTTTTTCATACATCATTTTTATTATGTTGTGATGGTTTCTATTCCTAGTTTTTTTCAGTTTAATCACGAATGGTTATTGACTTCTGTTAAATGCTTTTTTAGCATCAATTGAGGTGATCGTGTTTTTTCCCCTTTCATTTGGAGGTAGGGGGGAACCAATCATTTATGGTATATAATCTTTTTAATATGCTGCTGAATTCAGTTTGCTAGAATTTTTTTAAGGATTTTTGCATCAGTGTTTATAGGAGATATATGTCTAGTTTTCTTGTGCCTTTGTCTGGCTTAGGTATCCGGGAAATGCTGCCCTTAAAGATTAATTAGGAAGTGTTCAATTTTTGGAAGAGTTTGAGAAGGTTTAGTATTAGTTTTTTTTCATATGTATGGTAATATCAATGAAGCCATCAGGTCGGGGGCTTTAATTTTGGGGAGATAGTAAAAGTTTTTCCAGTTTTATTGAGATATAATTGAGATACTGCATTGTATAAGTTTAAGATGCACAGCATAATGGTTTGACTTACATCTGTTGTGAAATAATTACTGTAATAATTAAGTTAGCATCCATCATCTTAACAATAAGAAGAAAAAGCAAAAAAAGAAATATTTTTCTTGTGATGAAAACTCTTAAATCCTAACAACTTGCATATAAATCATACTGTGATGTTAACTATAGTTACCATGTTGTATATTACACTCCTAGTACTCATAACTGGAGCTTTGTACCTTTCTCTCACCTTCCTCTAATTGCCCTTCCTCCTATACCCCCACTGGTGGTAATCACAAATCTGATCTTTTTCTCTGTGAGTTTAGATTTATTTCTATTTCACATACAAGTGATATACAGTATTTGTATTTCTCTGTCTGACTTATTTCATTTTACATAATGGCCTCTGTCCATATTGTTGTAAATGGCGAATTTCCTTATTTTTTATGGCTGAATAATATTCCATTGTATATCTCTACCACAACTTATTTGTCTTTTTATGTTAGTAGATACTTAGGTTGTTTCCATGTCTTGGCTATTGTAAATAATGCTACTATGAACATGGGGGTTCAGATATCTTTTTTGAGTTAGTGTTCTGTTTCCTTTGCCTATATTCCTAGAAGCAGAATTGCTGGATTACAGTATATGGTAGTTCTGGTTTTATTTTTTGAGCATCCTCCATACTGTTTTTAATAGTGGCTGAACCAATTTACAATCCCACCAGGAGTGCACATGGTTCCCTTCTCTCCACATCCTCATAAGCATTTGCTATCTTGTCTTTTTATTAATGGCCATTCTAACAGGCAAGGAGATATCTTAATGTGATTTTGATTTGCATTTTCCTGGTTTTCAGTGATGTTGAGCATCTTTCCATGTACCTGTTTACCATTTGTACAATATATCTTCTTTAGAAAAATGTCTATTCTGGTATTTTTCACATTTTAAAATTGGATTATTTGTTTTTTTGCTATTGAGTTGTATGAGTTCCTTATATAATTTGGTTATTAATCCTTTATCAGCTATATGTCTGTCAAATATTCCTGATTTGATAGACTTTTTACTTCATTGATTGGTTCTTCTGCTATGCAGGAGCTTTTTTAGGTTGATATAATCCTAATTGTTTTAGTTTTGTTCACAGTTCAGGTGTCATATACAAAAAAATCATTGACAAGATCATGTCAAGGAGCTTCTTTTCTATGTTTTCTTCAAGTTTCATAGTTTCATGTCTTATATTGAAGTGTTTAATACATTTTCAGTTAATTTTTGTGAGTAGTGTGAGATAGGAGGATAGTTTCATTCTTTCCTATTTGACTATCCAGTTTTCCCAATACTATTTATTGAAGAGACTATCTTTTCTCCACTGAGTATTTTTGGCTTCCTTGTCAAATATTAGTTTACCATATAATCTTAGGTTTGTTTCTGGGCTATCAATTCTGTGCCATTGATCTATTTGTCTGTTTTTATGTGAATACGGTATTGTTTTAATTATGATAGCTTTATGGTATAGTTTTGCATTAGGAAGTATGATGCCTCCTTCTTTGCTTTTTTTCTTAGGATTGCTTTGGCTATTTAGGGTCTTCTGTGATTCCTTATAAGTTTTGGGATTGTCTTTTCCATTCTGTAAAAAATGCCATTGGAATCTTACAGGGATTACATTGAATGTGCAGGTGGCTTTTGATAGTGTTGACATTTTAGCTATTAATTCTGTCAGTACATGAACACAGGATACTATTCTATTTACTCTTGTTTTCTTTGATTTTTTTACACCATTGTCTTGTAGTTTCCAGAATAGAGACTTTCCACCTCCTTAGTTAAGTTTATTCCTCAGTATTTTATTGTTTTTAATGCTATCGTAAATGGGATCATTTTCTTTATTTTTTTTCAGGTAATTTGTTGTTAGTGCATAGAAACACTGTTGATTTTTGTATGTTAATTTTGTATCCTGCAGCTGTACTGAATTTGTTGATTAGGTCTAACAGTTTGATGGAGTCTTTACAATTTTCTATATATAAAATCATGTCATATGCAAAATGGAGACAATTTTATTTTTTTATTCCCAATTCTTATGGCTTTTATTTCTTGCCTGATTGCTCTAGCAAGGACTTCTGGCACTATGTTGAATAAGAATAGTGAGAATGGGCACCTTTGTCTTGTTTGTGATGTGAGAGGAAGGGCTTTCAACTTTCACCATTGAATATGATGTTAGTTGTGGCCTTTATTGAGATATGTTCTTCTATACCTAACTTATTAAGGATTTTTATTATGAACAAATGTTGAATTTTGTCAAATGCTTTTTTTTATATCTGTTGAGATGATCACACAATTTTTTTTCTTTCATTCCTAATGTGATGTATCACGCTAATTGATTTGTGAATGTTGAACCATCCTTGCATCCTAGGTATAAATCCCACTTGATAATGGAGAAAGATTATTTTGATGTGCAGCTGAATTTGGTTTGTTAGTATTTTATTGAGAATTTTTGCATTTATCAATATATTCATCAGGCATACTGGGCTGTACTTTCCTTTTCTGATAGTGTTTTTTTTTTTTTGCCTTTGGTATCAGGGTAATGCTGGCTTCACAAAATTAGTTTGAGAGTGGTCCTCTTTGATATTTTTTGGAATAGTTTGAGAAGGTCTTATTTTAACTCTGCTTTAAATGTTTGGTAAAATTCACCAGTGAAACCATCAGGTCTGGATTTGTCTTCATTGGAAGATTTTTGGTTAATGAGTCAACCTCCTAACTAGTAATTGGTCTGTTCAGACTTTCTATTTCTTCCTGACCCAGTCTTGATAGTTGATATGTTTCTAAGAATTTTTTCTTGGTTGTCCAGTTTGTCATCATATAGTTGTTCATACCAGCCTCCTATGATTCTTTGAATTTCTGGGGTGTCAGTCGAAATGTGTTCTTTTTCATTTATAATTTTGTTTATTTGGGTCCTCTCAGTTTTTTCTTGGTGAGTCTAGTTAAAGGTGCTAATTTTGTTTACTTTTTCAAAGAACCAACTTGTAGTTTGGTTAATCTTTTGTTTATCTGTTCTCTGTTTCTTTTCTGCTCTGATCATTATTAATTTTTCTTTCTGCTAACTTCAGCTCAGTTTGTTCTTATACTAGTTACTTAAAGCATAGCATTAGATTGTTCATTTGGAGTATTTCTTGCTTCTTAATGTGTGTTTATTACTATGAATTTCCCTCTCAGAACTGCTTTTACTGCATACTTTTTGGTTATTTGTGTTTCCATTTTTTGTCTCAATGTAACTTGTCTTTTAATTTCTTTTTGATGGGTCCATTCTTATTTTCTGTTTCTTTGGGATTCAATCTTGTTAGGTTTTGTGTTTCTAGAAATTTGTTTATTTCACCTAGATTATCTGATATGTTGGCATGCGGTTATCTATAGTACTATCTTATAATCATTTTTATTTCTATAGAACTGATAATAATGTCTCCCTTTTTGTTTCTAAGTTTATTTGAGTCTTCTCTTTTATTTTCTTAGTCTATCTTTTGAAGAATCAGTTTTTGGTTTTGCCTTGACTGGGAATTCAACTGGTGACCTTTCAGTTTGCAGAAAGATACCCAATCAACTGAGCCACACTGGCCAGAGCTGTTTGTTTAATTTTTGTGTTATAATCCATTACTATCATTATTTATTGTGTTGCTCAAGTTCTCCTAGATTTGGGTATTGGAAACCCATTCAAGTTGACTTCTGTGTCCTTGTGACATATCCCAATTAGTTATTTTGGTTTTTTTAAAGATATTATTTATTTATTTTTAGAGAGAGGGTAAGGGAGGGAGAAGAAGGAGAGAAACATCAGTGTGTGGTTGTCTCTCAAGCACCCCCAACTAGGGACCCGGCCCGCAACCCAGGCATGTGCCCCAACCAGGAATTGAACCAGCGACCCTTTGGTTCGCAGTTCGGAGCTCAGTCCACTGAGCCACACCAGCCAGGGCCCCATTAGATTTTGAGCTCTTTGTTTTCAGACACCATAGGATGTTCCAGGATCATCTTTAGATGATATTTTTTAGTGTTTAATGAAAATTTTGAATTTTTTTGTATTTTGAATTACATTTTTCTTTAGATAGTATTTTTTAATGTTTTAAAACATGAAAATTTCTAATTAAATTCTTGCATTTTGAATTACTTTTTTTCTTTCTTAGGTATGAAGATACATGGGCTGCACTTCACAAAAGAGCCAAGGAATGTGCAAGTGCGGGAGAGGTAAAGAATTTTTGGCTAATCTTATAATTGTAGGATATACTAGTTTTTAAGAAATGAAATTTGTAATTGTATACCTAAAATGGAATTTAGCAGTTGATGATGAAAACCCCTAAACAAGGCACACTTTTCAGTCAAGTAGCTTAGTTAGATTTAGAGAATTTATGACTTTTATTCTCAAGTAACAAATAAATACTTGGTTCACCTAGGTATAATGCTTTGAATAAATACTTGGTTCATCTAGGTATAATGCTTTGAATTTGAGTCTTTTGCATTTGCATGTATATGTAAATTATAAGGTGTAATTTCTTTTTACCCACTACTTAATAATTTCTTGCCATGGGCAAGTAGCTCAGTTGGTTGTTCCATTGTTCCATACACCAAAAGGTTGCAGGTTTCATTTCCAGTCAGGACACATACCTAGGTTGCAGGTCCAATCCCTGGTTGGGGAGCATACGTGAGTCAGCCCATTAATGTTTCTCTTTCACATCTATGTCTATCTGTCTGTCTCTCTCACTTCCTCTCTTACTGAAATCAATAAACATATCCTTGGGTGAGGATTAAGAAAAGAATTTCTTATTGTTTGGACAAAAGCTTAACTTTGCTCAATCTATATAAAATCACTTAATTTCCTGGGTTAGACCAAGATGGTGGAGGAATAAGTGGAAGCTACACTAAACTCCTTCCAGGACCAAACTGGAATTACAACTAAATTATAGAAAACTCATCCTGAATAACCAACTGAACACTAACTGGAAATAAGCCATACAACCACAGACAGATGGAAGAAACCAGTTCACAACAAGAAAACTGGTAAGGGAGTGAAGGAGGTGAAGAGTACTTGCTGGGCTCCCACAGGTGGCAGCTGAAGTTCCAGAGGGTTATTTCAGCAGCTAGGGGATTCCCCCTGAGAAGTGTGGGGTCTAAACCCCACGTTGGGGTCCCCAGCCTTCAGCACCAGAAACAGGAGAGGAACCCAAATAACATACAGCTGTGAGAAGCAGCGGGGTTTATGTCCACCAGGAAAAGACAGCTGGAGATGCAGAGAGTCTCTTAAAGGGCCAATACACAAAATTCCATTTGCAGCCACTTACCCTGGGCTCCGTGGGCAGAGTGGACTAGAGATGAGTGAGGAGAGCCTAGGGCTGGTGGCTCTGGGGAGAGAGCTGAGGGAACAGCCGCCAGGATCCCTGTGTTGAGTCATTCCCCATACTGCAGGTGCCATTTTTCTTAGGCAAGCATACCTCTCCAAATGGCATCAGCCCGAGGGGAAGCAATAGCCCCACCCACAGGAATTGCTCTACCCTACCATGTGGAGCTTAAGGCCTGCTGCTGAAGTGTACAGCTGGAAGACATTCACTCATTAACCCTACAGAAAACCTGTAGGCAGAGGCAGATCCCTGGAAGCTTTGAGACTTCAGAGTCTCCCCTGGGCCTGGCTCTGGTGCTGGTAAGACCTCGCCTTGGGGTGCAGCCTGGTTCTCTCTGCACACACCCAGGCCCAACAGAGGGAGCAACACAACTGTGGATCACTGATAGCTTCAAACAGATTGCCCAGGACCAGTGACAGGCAGGGTTTGATGCAGGTATGCACCAGAATCTTTCAGATCTACTTATAAATTATATAGAAACAAACACAAAGAGGCAGCCAAAATGTGAAAACACAGCAACAGGCCCCAAATAAAAGAACAAGAGAATTCTTCAGAAGAAGAACTAGGTGAAATAGTCAAGTAATTTATCAGATAGAGAGTTTAGAGTAATGACTATAAGGATACTCAGTAGCATGAAAGAAGACATAGAAACCATAAAAAAAGAGTCAGAAATAAAGAATGCAATATCTGAATAATACACTGTAAGGAATAAACAGTAGGTTAGATGAAGCAGAGGATCGAATCAGTGATTTGGAAGACATGATAGAAAGAAAGACCCAAGCAGAGCAGGAAAAAGAAAAAAGAATTTTAATAAATGAGGTCAGCCTAAAAATCTTTGAGACAACATGAAGCGTAACAACATCTGCATTATTGGAATACCAGAAGGAGAAGAGAGTGAGCAAGAGATCGAGAACCTATTTGAAGAAATAGTGACCAAAAAGTTCCCTAATCAGTTGAAGAAGAAAGACACACAAGTCTAGGAAGCACAGAGGGTCCCCAACAAGTTGGATCCAAAAAGGCCTACACCAAGACACATCATAATTAAAATAGCAAGGCCTAAACACAAGGGCAGAATCCTAAAGCCACAAGAGAAAAGTAGATAGTTACCTACAAGGGAGCATGAATTAGACTGTCATTTGATTTTTCAACAGAAATGTTTCAGGCCAGAAAGGAGTGGCATGAAATATACAAGGTGATGAAAAGCAAGGACGCAACTAAGACTACTTTACCCAGCAAGGCTATCATTTAAAATTGAAGGAGAAATAAGGAGCTTTCCAGACAAGTAAAAGCTAAATGAGTTTGTTAACACCAAACCAGTATTGCAACAAATGTATAAGAACTCGCTTGAAGGAGAAGGAGAAGGAAATAGCCATAACAATAAAAAGGCAATAAATAGGTATTTATCATTAATCACCTTAAATGTAAATGTCTTAAATGCTCCAACCGAAAGACATAGGGAAGCTGAATGGATAAGAAAATAAGACCCATATATATGTGTTGCATCCAAGAGACCCATCTCAGATCAAAAGATACACACAGACTAAAAGTAAAGGGTTGGAAAAACATATTTCATGCAAATGGAAAAGAAAAATAAGCTGGGGTAGCAGTACTTATATCTGACAAAATAGACTTTAAAACCAAGGTTATAATAAGAGACAAAGAAGGACACTACATAATGATAAAGGGAAAAATCCAGCAAGAGGACATTACCCTAGTAAACATTTATGCACTCAACATAGGAGCACCTAAATATGTAAAGCAAATCCTGATGGACTTAAAGGGAGAGGCAGATAGAAATACAGTCAGAGTCCAGGATTTTAATTCCCATTTGACTTCAATGGATAGATCTTCCAGACAAGAAATCAACAGGGATACAGCAGCCTTAAACGACACACTAGATGAAATGGAGTTAATTGATATTTTCAGAACATTTCACCCCAAAGCAACAGATTATGCATAATTTTCAAGTACGCAGGAAATGTTTTCTAGATTAGATCACATGTTAGGACACAAAACAAGTCTTAATTTAAAAAGATTGAAATCATATCAAGCATCTTCTCTGACCACAGTGCTATGAAACTGGAAGTCAATCACAAAAACACTGAAAAATACAGACATGGAAGCTAAGTAACATGTTATTAAACAATGAGTGGGTCAACAACAAGATCAAGGAAGAAATTTTAAAATAAAACAAATGAAAATGAGGACACAACAATCCAAAATCTGTGAGACACAGGGAAAACAATCCTAAGAGGGAAATTCATAGCATTACAGGCCTATCTCAAAAATTAAGAAGTAGCTCAAATGAGCAATCTAACTTCACACTTAAAGGAATTTGAAAAAGAGCAACACGAAAGCCCAGAGTAAGTAGAAGGAAGGAACTAATAAAGATCAGAGCAAAAATAAATGAAATAGAGTCTAAAAAATAATAATGTAAACAATCAATGAATCCAAGAGCTGGTTCTTTGAAAAGATAAACAAGATTGACAAACCTTTAACCAGACTCGTCAAGAAAAAAAGAGAGAGGACCCAAATAAATAGTTAGAAATGAAAGAGGATGAATAACAACTGACACCAAAGAAATACAAAGAAATGTAAGAAAATACTATGAACAATTATATGCCAACAAACTGGACTACTTGGATGAAATGGGTAAATTCCTAGAAACATACAATCTTCCAAAACTAATTCAGGGAGAATCAGAGAATCTGAATAGACAGATTACACCTAGTGAAATTAAAGCAGTAATAAAAAAAAGCTCCCAACAAACAAAAGCCCTGGACAGGATGGCTTCACAGGTGAATTTTACCATTCTGTGAAGAACTAAACCTCTCCTGCTCAAACTATTTCATAAAATGCAAGAGGAGGAAAGGCACTCAAGCTCTTTTTGCAAGGCCAGCATTATCCTAATACCAAAGCCAGATAAAGACACTACCATAAAAGAAAATTATAGACCAATATCCCAGATAAATGTAAGTGCTAAAATCCTAAACAAAATATTAGCAAACTGAATACAGCAATGCATCAAAGAGATCAGACACCATGATTAAGTGGGATTTATTCTGGGAATGCAGTATTGGTATAACATTCATAAATCAGTAAATATGATTCACCACATAAACAAAATGAATGATAAAAACCACATGATCTTATCAATAGATGCTGGAAAAGCATTTGATAAAATTCAACATCCATTGATGATAAAAACTCTCAGCAAAGTGGGAGTAGAGGGAACTTACCTAAACATGATAAAAGCCACATAAAACAAACCCACTGCCGGCATCATACTCAATGTGTAGAACTACAAGTGTTCCCCTTAAGAATGGGAACAGACAGGGATGTCTACTCTCATCTCTCTTATTCAACATAGTACTAGAAGTCCTAGCCACAGCAGTCAGACAAGAAGAAGAAATAGAAAGTCATCCAAATTGGAAAGGAAGAAGTAAAACCGTCTTTACTTGGAGATGACACAATACTATACATAGTGAACCCCAAATATTCCACCAAGAAACTACAAGAACCGATAAATGAATTCAGCAAAGTAGCAAGATACAAAATTAATATCCAGAAATCAGTTGCATTTTCATATGCCAATAATGAACTAACAGGAAAATTAAGAAAACAATCCCATTTACAATTGCTTCAAAAGGAATAAAATACCTAGGAATAAACCTAACCAAGGATATAAAAGACCTGTACTCAAAAATTGTCAGACACTGATGAAAGAAATTGAAGAAGACAAAAATAAGTGGAAGCACATACCATGTTCATGGATAGGAAGAATTAACATCATTAAAATGTCCATACTACCCAAAACAATGTATAGATTCAGTGCAATTCCTATCAAGATTCCAACGGAACTAGAACAAATATTTCAAAAATGTACATGGAATCTCAAATAGCCATGCGGAGCAACTGGGATCCAGAAAAAGAAGAACAGAGTTAGAGGAATCACGCTACCTAATATCAAACTATACTATAAGCCCATAGTAATCAAACTGCCTGGTACTTGCATAAAAGCAGAGACATAGATCAATGGGATAGAATAGAGAGCCCAAATATAAACCCACACCTTTATAGTCAATTTATATTTGACAGAGGAAACAAGCACATACAGTAGGCTAAAAATAGATTATTCAGTAAATGGTATTGGAAAAATTGGACAGATACCTGCAGAAAAATGAAACTAGACCTCCTCCTTACACCACACGGAAGTCTAAATTCAAAAAGGATTAAAACCTTTAATGTTAGACCTGAAACCATAGAAATCCTAGAAGAAAATATAGGCAGCAAAATCTCGGACATAGCTCATAGCAGTATTTTATCAGATATATTTCCCCAGACAAGGGAAACAAAAGAAAAAATAAATGGGACTTCATCAACTGAAAAGGTTTTGCACAGCAAAGGAAATTATCAACAAAATAAAAAGACAACCCACAGGATAATAGAACATATTTGCCAATATATCTGCTAAGGGATCAATATCCAAAATTTATAAAGAACTTACAAAATTCAACACCAAAAAACCAAACAATATATTTAATAAATGAGCAAAGACCTGAATAGACACTTTTCCAAAGAGGATATACAGGTGGCTAATAGACATGTGAAAAGATGCTCCACGTCACTAATCATCAGAGAAATGCATATTAAAACTACAGTGAGATATCATCTCACACCTATTCAGAATGGCTATCATCAATAAATCAATAACCAACAAGTGCTGGCAAGGATGTGTATAAAGGGGAACCCTATTGCACTGTTAGTGGGAATGCAGATTGGTGTAGCCACTGTGGGAAGCAATGTGGAGATACCTCAAAAAATTAAAAATGGATCTGCCTTTTGACCCAGCAGTCCCACTTCTGGGAAAATATCCAAAGAACCCAAAACGCTAATTCAAAAGAACATGAGCACCGTATGTTCATTGCAGTATTATTTATAATCATCAAATTATGGAAGCAGCCCAAGTGTCCATCAGTAGATGAGTGGATAAAACAACTATGGGACACTTACACAATGGAGTACTGCTCAGCCATAAAAAAGAAGAAAATTTTACCCTTTGCGACAGCATGGATGAAACTAGAGAACATTATGTAAGTGAAATAAGCCAGTCGGAGATAAATACCATATGATTTCACTCTCATGGAATCTAATGAACAAACTGAACTAACAAGGAAAATAGAGACAGACTCATAGATGGAGAGCAGAATGCCAGCTAGGGCAGGGGCAGGATATAGGGGTTGGAGGGATTGAGCAAAAAGTAAAAAGGACTTATGGACATGGACTAGTGTGGTGATTGTGGGAGTGGGAAGTGGTATAAGGGGACTAAATGGTAATGGAAAAAATACAATAAAAACTCAAAAAGATATATTAAAAAAAACTAGGTTAGGAATGCTCTTTTGGGTCAGTGTGATTAAAAATAATAAAATGAAAATAAATAACATCACTAATTTAATAAATAAGTATAAAATTTCAAGGGGTCATTCTTAATTCACTTAGTAGAAAAAATTATTTTCTAGCACTATTATAGAGGGTATAATGAATAAAAGTGATTTGTAATTAAAATTACTAGTTTATTAGCCAAGATTCAATACTATGTGCTATTGATGTCAGTCAAACTTTGTTTCTTTCTAAAAACACTTTTATGATTCTGACTTTAACTTAGACTGACTTTCTTTACCATTTACCTAAATTAGTGAAGCTGTAATAATTATTACAGAACAGAGTAAGACATATGAAATTTAGACATTAGTGTTTCTCTGAGAAGTTACTGAAAAGGGGGGAATGCAAGTTTTTGGCCAAAAGGTAGATTAGGTACTTGGAAAAGCCCTGTGGATAGAAAACACTTAAGTGATGGATAGATTTTTTTTTTTTAATTAATGCATTAAACTGACAAAAATTGAGGAAGATCCTAAAGTGCCAAAAAATAAAATTTAAAAAGGCGGGGGGTGGGGGGCAGAACTAAAATCAGAATGGCTATAAAAACAAGCAAAATAAAAACATGGAAGCTGGGGTCAAATAATAAAAGCTTTAGAGATTTATGGGGATAGGAGACTTCGTCTGTGGGGAACTGATTCTGACTCTTACATAAAGTTCTTGGATCTTTGAAATGGCTACCTCCCTCAGTGAAAGGTTGCACTAGGAGAAAAAGACAAGCTGCATATTGGCAAAAGGAGGCAATAAGGAAACCTGTGTCTGTCTTTATGACAACTTGGAATAAATATAGTCTCCTTTTTGGATTTGTTACCACAGTCTTGGCCTCACATGAGTGTGGGGCTCTAATACTTCCTTCATGATCAAGGAACCAGGCAATTCGTTAAAAAATTAAAGGGCTACGGATTACTGTGTTTCTTGACACCTACCAGATTAAAACACAACTTCTACATACATGAAACTTGGTAAACATAGGCCTCTCAAGAGGCCTCCAGGTTAATTACTCAACAGGTTAATTTCTCCAGGTTAATTTCTCAACACCACTTCCAAAAAAATTAGCATACACAAATATATTGCCAAAAACTTGAGAGTCACTAAAAGCAGAGTAAGATTTAGACCTATAAAGGACTTTAGATATTGCACTGTTGGAGATAGACTATTAAATATATACAAAGTTTTTTAAAGAGATAAAGGTTGATTAAACTGAGTAAGGAATTAGACTATCAAACATGACTTTAAAAAGTTATTAAAATTAAAAATCCATAGGATGTGCTTAACAGAAATTATGTACATCTGAAAAAAGAATATAGTGAGGTAGAAGATAAAGTCAGTTACCCAGAAAAGATCCCTGAGATAAGGAACTGGAAAATATAAAAGGAGTTAATACAGAGAGAAGGTCTTCAGGCTGAACCAACTGAGATCACCAATATTGGACCAGTTTTTATCTGTAAAGTTACAGTTTCATATGGGTCATCTTAATATAGCTAATAAACATTCCAGAAAGAGAACACAGGAAAGACAGTATAGGGAAAGATAGATGGCTGAGAAATTTCCAGAAATGAGATGTAAACTCTTAGATGCAAAAAGTACAACAAGCAAGCATTTTTGAAACTAGAATAACAGAGGCAAGGAGAAGAACTCAAAGCAACTGATGAGAAAAGGCAGCTTATTTATAAATGACTGAGTTTCAGAGCAGATTTCTCAAACTATTGTCAAGAATGAGGGCAAAGAAAACATCAGATAATAGTTTTCTGTCCATGGTTGTCCAGTAAAGGAACTTCTAAAGAATGTATTTCAGGATAATTTAAAATTATTTTGGAAGATAGATCTGAGATGTAGGAAGGAACAGTGAGCAAAGAAAATGGAAAACCAAAGATAAATCTAAACAGACAATGACTATATTTATCAGTTTTCTAATTAGTAGGATTAAAAATGATAGAAGAAAAGTGCTGGATAACAATAGCATGTAATCTGGTAAGCATGTTATTATAGTTAAAGGAGTATAAAGTCCTTGTATTATTTACAGAGAGTGTATAGATGTTGGTTAACCTCAGATTTAAAATTAAATATGGAGCGCAGAATTTCAAGGGTAACCTGTGAAAAACAGAAATAGCATCATCTCTGGCTTAGCTTCAATAATTAATTTCTGAAACTCAGATGTTCTGTGCAGACACTAACCAGGAACCTATTTCTTATATACCAAATTTGAAAAGTTACAGTATGTTACATGTCAACATGAAACCCTCAGTCTACTCTCTTAAGTATATTTATAACTAGCAATACGTCTCTGTGTATGCATGGGTGGGTAGCAATCTGTTAGAATGTAAAGCGCTTAAAATTTTTCTGATTACCAAACTCTTGATACAATTATTAACAAACAGTTGCTTTGTGCAACTAGTGTGGCTTCTTGACACTAGCAACATGCAAGGCAGCAAGGCATGTGTGTCCTTTATGGATGTATTCCTCATACTGTCGTGATTACGATGTTCTAACAGTTGCATTTGAAACGTAATTTGAGAATCTTCTCACTCATTGTTTTAAATTTTGTATCACAAAGGCTCAGTTGGTTGCAGCATCTTCCTGTACACCAAAAGGTTGTATCGTAGCTTTGACAGCCAATCAGGGCACATATCTAGGTTGTGGGTTCAATCCCTGGTCAGGGAATGTACGGGGGAGCATATGGGAGGCAACTGATGGATGTTTCTCTTTTTTCCCTCTCTAAAATCAACGAACATTTCCTTGGGTGCGGATTTTAAAAAATATTAATGAAATGAAATTAAATGATCAAGCTTAAAAATAAAGTTTTCCTATATGAATATTAGTGAAAACTTTGTATTGATTGTATATGTTTTGTGAATGCTGGATGAAAAACCAAAGGCATTTTGCCTGGGAAACATTCTGCAGTGTATGGCGGAGCTCGCAAAAAAAATTCAGCAATGCACAGAGTTCCATACAAGTTGGACCCAAAAGAGGACCACACCAAGACACATCATAATTACAATACCAAAGGTTAAAGGTAAAGAGAGAATCTTAAAAGCATCAAGAGAAAAGAAGAGTTACCTGCAAAGGAGTTTCCATAAGACTGTCAGCGGATTTCTCAAACTTTGCAGGCAAGAAGGGACTGACAAAAAGCATTCAAAGTGATGAAAGCAAGAACCTACAACCAGGATTACTCTATCCAGCAAAGCTATCATTTAGAATGGAAGGGCAGATAAAGTGCTTCCCAGACAAGGTAAAGCTAAAGGAATTCATCACCACCAAGCCATTATTACAGGAAATGTTAGAGGGAGTTATTTAAGAAAAAGAAGATGATCAAAACTAGGAACATTAAAAAAAGCAACAAATTCACAACTATTAACAACTGAAATCTTAAAAAAACAAAAAGAAGCAAACAGAACAGGAACAAAATCATAGATATGGAGATCATTTGGAGTGTTACAAGCTGGGAGGAGGAAGGGGAAGAATTGGGAAATGGTGCAGGGATTAAGAAGCATAATTGGTAGGAAAAAATAGGGGGAAGTTAAGAATAGCATAGAAAATGAGGAAGCCAAAGAACTTACACAACCCATGGACATGAACTAAGGGGGGAATTGCTGGAGGGAAAGGGGTACTGGGCAAAGTGGGACAAAGAGAGAAAAATTGGGACAACTGTAAGAGCATCAATATACTTTAAGAAAAAGGAAATCTTTTAAATGCATTTGACCACATTAAAACATTAAAGGAGAAAAATATATGATCATCAGATGTAGAAAATTTAATACATTCAGTAGAATTAAGTATTTCTTCAGAGTAAAACATTTAGCAAGATTTTAATAGAAGATAATGTTTTTGTCCTGCTATCTACCAAAACCTGCCATTTTTGACTTGCTAAAATATTTAGTGTCTTGCTCAATCACTTGTTCTTTTTTTTTTTTTAAGAGATTTTATTTATTTACTTTTAGAGAGATGGGAAGGGAGGGCAAAAGAGAGGGAGAGCAATATCAGTGTGTAAGAGATGCATCGATTGGTTGCCTCTTACACACCCTCAGCCGGGGACCTCCCAGGGAAATCCGCTTGTTCTTATAATTTGTGTTTTGGGGTGGGAATTCTTTTGTGTAGATGGTAGGTTTTGTTTCTTCCCTTCTAATCTACACAATTTTCATTTATTCTTGTCTTTTTACACTGGGTAGGCCCTCCAGTATAATATTGAATAAAAGTAGTTGAAGACCTTAGTTCAAATTTTAGTTCCATCATACTTAAATGTAAGAAGGAAAACTATACTTATTTTAGAAAATAGTAGAAGACCTCAGGGTAGATGAAGATCTCTTAAGACGTAAAAGCACCAACAATGAATACAAGTATTTATAATTGTTATCAAAGCTTCTATTTATCAAACAACACCATGAAAATGTTAAACAATTAACAAAACAGAACAGGTGTTCAGAAAATACTACCAGCCCCTACAAATCAATAAAAACAGGACACTAACCCAATAGAAAAGTGAGCAAAAGATAGGACCTGACATTTTACAAAAGAAAACATGTTCAAACTCGATTAGTAATCAAGGAAATACAAATTAAAACGACAGCTTTATGCTCCTTAGATTATCAAAAATTTAAGCCTTGATATTTGTGCAGACCATTATTATTTGCAGAAGACAGTTTTGTTTTTCACTTGGAAGAAACAGGATGAGGAACAACTAGAACTAGGAAGTGTAAATCCATTGGCACCATCACATTAGAAAAAAAGAGTTGGAAATAAGTGGAAGTTGAAGTTGCACATACCGTTCAAATAATACCCCTTCCTAGGGATATTTCCGGAGTATTGTGTCCTAAGCTTTCCCTGGTAATGTTGGTATGGCACACATTCTCTCTGGTAATGTTGGCATGATATTATCTACTTACTATGTAATATATAGATTAGGCTACTTAAAGTCAGAGGTGATTAGGCTGGTGGAAATCTAGTTACCCCAAGTCCTGTTGAGCCACTCTGGGAGATGAGATCAATACCTTGGACACATCTGTAACTCACATGTAAAACTTGAGCATGTGCACCAGGGAGATTTGTATAAGATGTTGTAGCACAGGTTCTGTTGAAACTTGAGACAGTCCCAAAATCCGTCTACAGAATAAATTTGAATATTCTTTATAAAATCAAATACCATACAGCCATGAAAATTAGTGAACTACTACTCGTACATTTATCAACATGGAAGAATCCCACACATAGCATTCCATGAAGACTGTATCCTGTAGAGGGTCTTTAACAAAAATTATTATTTTAATTGAAAGAAGTATTTTATAATAAAATAAATATAGGAGAAAGAAATTCCTGTAACACCTGTTGTTGACTTTATGCTATTTGGGGAAATTTTTTCATAGTTGAGTACTTGGTTATTTTAAGATCCACATCTAATCAAAAAGTGCCTCTGTTGCTCTCCAGAAATATAGTACTCAACTTTAAAAGTAAAAAAAATTTAAAGTCCTCTAATGTACTGTTGAGACATATGTAAATATTTAAAATGTATATCTTTGATATGTATTGTGTTAAATCTAACATGTTTATTTTGTCAGACCATGGTCATGTGTGTTTCATAGCTTTTAACCAGTTTGAACCTACCAGGGAAAATACACTTAAGGGCAATTCAGTCTTGTTTGACCAATTATTTTATACTTATCTAATTTAAAGGTAAGTTTTACTATATAGTATTAAAATTCAGAACAATATCTTAGAAAACAAATAGCTATAGTCAACAGTGACTTTGTTGTCTAAGCTTTTTCTACAAGTTTTCTTTTTTTTTAATAAGTTCTTAGATTTTTTTCTTCCCTTAGCAACAAGTAGATGAAGAGTTAATATTGACTTAGGGGTTAGACTCTGAGGGCAACTTTTTAAAGTTAGACTTAAAACAGTACATTATTTGCTTGGAATTTCCTTTATTGTGAAATACTTGCTTGTCTTCAAAGTCAACTCTTAGATTCCCTTTTTGTTTCACAACTTGACATCCATGCTGGTTAAATCAGACATGCTTCAGTCTGTGCTCCCCCATGGATCTCCTCTGCCTGTCGTGAGAGGTGACCTGAACTGGGTGTTAGAAATCCAGTTTCTGCACTAATGCATTTTGACCTTTGGCATATAAATTAGTCTCTCTGTTTTAGTTTCCTCTTCCATAAAATGGTATACCACCACTTACCCTCCTCACCAAAAAAATTAGTGTGGAAATCAAATGAAATAATATACTCCCCAAACTTGAAACTGTCGAGTTTTAAACACAGTAAGGTCCTATTATTGGCCATTTTGTAAATCACTGGTGTGCCCTGTTTTATTTTATTTTATTTTTTCATTCTGCTAACTTCAGTGTCCACCAGAAGGAATTTTGGAATGAAGCACTATGGGATTGTCTTCTTCCTTAAACTTAATTTCCTGGTGTTAAATCTGGGCTTCTTCAGAAATATTTACTTGGGCCAGTTAGAAACCTTGGCCTTCTAGAGATAGCTTATTTCTTACCATTCAGTAAAGTTTAAGTACAGTTTTGCAGAACCCTTTCTTTTGCTAGTTTGCTACTTTTCTTCTTCCTTTCTTGTACTCTTATAACACAGCCCCCAGAATATTGATTTGAGGGTGTGGGCTTAAATGTCAAAGTCCCCAGGACTGAATCTAGTTCCACTGTGGCCCTTGGGAAAGTGATTTAACTTCATTATGCTTCAATTTCTTCGTTTGTAAAATGAAGATGGTAATAATACTTAGTTTACAATACTGTTATGTGGTTGAAATGAGATAATACATGTAAATTGCTTAGCATAGGGCTTGGAACATAGAAAATGCTCAAGATTTTTTAGTATTATTACATAATTATTAATAATTATTTCTGAAAAACCATTTAACCATCCACTCTTTTAAGTGAAAGTGGTATTTTAGTGTATTCTGATATATTCTTTCTATTTATACTTCTTATATTCTATGTTTAGGATATAATTTTTAATTTTGTATAAGACTTGAACTAGACTGTAGTTAAGTTTTAATATTTATATGTTCCATTTTAATTTTCAGTAAGAAATGGCTAGTATCTAAAAATTGTTCCAGATGTTTCAAGTTGTTAATCAACCAGAGTGACTAAGATTTAACAGACTTTTTAAAAGATATGCCATGTACCAGGAAATATATATTATTTATCCACAAATCAGCCCTGTGATATAGAAATTATTTGGGAGTTTCATACTGAAGCTAGAGAACCTGTGAGACCTGCTCCTGGAAGAAAAGCACCAAGAGGGCAGGATTTTTTTTTTCTGTTTGGTTCACCATTGTGTCTCTCATGCCTAACACAGTGCCTGTCAGAGAGTGGATGATCTGTGGAAGTTTATTGACTATTTTAAATGAATTTTTTGAACACAGATCCTTGTTTCAAGCCTCAGTTTCCTGATGACTGCATCACAGCTTGTCTGTGAAGACTGCTCAGTATTTTTAAAACTACTCTTAGGGCTCATTTTAAAACTGGTAGGCAATAGGCATTTTTAAGTAAATAAAATTAATGAGAAGTGCAACTTGAATAAAGCTTGGTGTCACCTCACCAGCTCAGCCGAGGGTTGTGAGAGATGATGTGATTATCACTCCAATGTGGGCTGAAAAACAGTGGGGAGGTGTGGGGGATGGGGACAGAGTGAGGAAGGCAGCTTTCTGACCTCTTTATTGTAACTTAGTTCCTTTATTTCAATCTTGTGAATTTCCTAGAATATTAAAATATAGAAACAGTTTAGCACTACATAAAATTAATTTTACATTTTATTTTGATATTTTTATTCCTCCAAAGTTCTTTTTCTAATGAGATTCAGTTGTGTTCATGTTTCAATCCGTGAAGCCTCTGAGTCTTAAACTTGGGACTTGTAAATTGTCGTTTTCTTTTTCTTTTTTTACTATAACTTAACTGTAAACTCTGATTTAAGTATGAAATTCAAATGCATTTTTTCTGTTATATAATGAATTTTGCCACCTTTATATTTATTATACTGATGTGTGGTATCTTTCACAAATCTTGTTTATCATTGGTAAAGTTTTCAAAAGATGATCTCTCCTCATTCCTTCTGAATGTTATTCTAGGCTCTTTTCCCTCCCACCATGTTAAGACCAAAACAGAATTGTCTGGGAGAAACAGATGTCTGTCATTTTCTTCACAGTCCTCAGGAAAAGAAGTTAGGATTATTTTAGGTTAGTCTGGTATCTCACCACCCTGCTATTAGGAATCCTTTATATTTGAATTATTTCTTTGTCAACCTAAATCCTCTTTTATTTTTTCTGGAATTGATCAGTTGCCTCAATAATGTCTTCATACACACTTACCATCTACTTTATGGAATAAGTGTTCCTGTTAACAATGTAAATTGAATCATAGTATATTCTAAATGCATTAGGGGACTTTTCTGTGAAAATAAATCCTTTTGTAAAGCAAATAATTACCCAGTAATTATGTTTTGGATTATTTTTGTTTCTTTTCTTTTCAGTTGTTAGTGGTAGTTTTTTGTTTTTTTAGATTTGGGTTTTCAAATACAGGGTTGACTTAAAAATAGGGTATACTTAGAAGTGATTTCTAAGGTCGTTTCTGGACTCTCTTTTCTCTTGGTTAAGTAAGATGTACTGAAGCAAGCAGTAATTTGAGGTTTTCTGTACTGAATATTAAATTGGTTGTTTTCTAAGAAAAAAAACAACTTCAGTCTCCTTTTTGAGTGTCCTGTCGCTTATAGTCAGTAGAGGGGTCTTTAAAGATAACATTGACCAACTCTCATTACGCTATAATTTCTTTGTGCTTAAAGCCTGGCTTTACTGTACCATTCCTCTTCTTCATTGCAGTTGGTGGACAGCGAGGTGGTTATGCTTTCAGCACACTGGGAGAAAAGGAAGACCAGCCTAGCGGAGTTACAGGAGCAGCTTCAGCAGCTTCCAGTTTTGATAGCGGATTTAGAGTCCATGACAGCAAATCTGAGTAAGTTTTATGTTCGTATCTGTGCGTTGCCTTTAGGAATGAAAATAATTTGGACCGGACTTGGTGTAATTTCAAAGCTTTCTAAGAATACATTAAATTATTGGTTAACAGGATTTTTTGAAAAGTAGTAAGTTTGAGTTAATTTCATATTCTGTTTGAGGGTTAGACAGAAAATAATTTAAAGTGTAGACATGATTTCTAAAATATACCAATAACTTTTTCTGCCTCAGTTTGGCTCAGGAAACGCAATTATAATTTTTTTGATTCTTAAAGTGACTTAGGGTTATCTTTGTGACATTTGATCTTTGTTTAAAAGTATACATATAGAAAATAAAAGGAATTAGGGTGACTTTGCCCTGATTCTACTATATCCTCTGGAAGTTGTTGCTTTTAAAACTAGTATGCTTTTTTTCTCTTCAAACTGAAAAGAGAGCAAACAAACCCAGTTAAATGTGGGTACCTGTTTGGCTAAATTTATACTTTGTGGAAGTTTATAATTTTTTTTATTGTGATGAATTATGCCGATATTCTTTATTTCTTGAGTTTATATTTAGAAAATTAACTTTTATGTTTGACAATACCACACTTTAGGATAATATTTTGACTTACTATTTTCTGACCAAGTTTGAGGTCTTAGCGAAGTAAGGGCTAGGAGCTATCTGCACAGGAAATAAACTTCTTGAGCTAATAACCTGATCTACTCTTATGGGTAAGAGGGTGAAAATACCCTATCATCTCTTCCTGTTTTTCAGTATCACTTTTTTTTAAAGTGAAACAAAAATAATTTACAAAACAAGTAATTAATAAATCCTAAAACAGTTTTTTTCTGTGTGAATAAAGTTACCTGAATGGTATTTGGAATGCTGTTGCTGATATCGTCGTCGGCAGCCGTCCGTCTCGAGAGACGATGGTGTAGCTTCTTAAGAGTCTATCTGCACCGCCGAGAATGGCTGTGCAGTCCGACTCGGGAGTGACACGGTATCTGTCTCCTCCCGTGTTGAATCGACATCTTGCGATGACGCTGGAGTGTCCTCTCCAGTGAAGCTGAAGCTACAGAGCCTGGGCAGGGTGATATGGAGGGTCTGCTGTTGCCCATGCAGCAGACCCCCCCTCTCTTCGCAGCTGAAGGGTCCAAGGGAAAGACGGAGTCAATACAGCTTGGCTTCAGGTGCGCCGCAGGAGTTGCCGGTGTTGACTACAACGTCAAACAGCCTTAGGGACTCCGGCTCCGGATTTTCTGTCGGGGTTTACTCCCCTAGCCTTTCCCCTGAAGAGGTATGCCGCAAGGCAGCGGAGGTTTTTTGGAGTCAGAGTTTTCCTTCTCTGATGTGCCCTGACTGGAAGATCGAACCAGTGACACTTAGCTCGCAGGCTGACGCTCAATCCACTGAGCCAAACCAGCCAGGGTAAGTTGTTGCTGATAACAATAGCTGATATTATAACACGTACTATATTTCACAGATCGTTATGTGCTTTACAAATTTTTTTTGAAGATTTTATTTTTAGAGAGAGGGGGAGGGAGAAAGAGAGGGAGAGAAACATCAATGTGTGGTTGTCTCTCTCACGCCTCCAACTGGGGACCTAGCCTGCAACCCAGGCATATGCCCTGACTGGGAATCGAACCGGTGACCCTTTAGTTCACCGGCTGTCACTCAGTCCACTGAGCCACACCAGCCAGGGCTATTTTTAACCCTCCTAAGAACCCTACAAAAGTAGTTTTATTATTCTACTTTACAGATAAGGAAAGTAAGGCATGGAGAGGTTGACTTGCTCTGGGTCGCCTAAGATATGGATTCAGGATCCTAACCACAACGCTGATGTCCCAGTGGGGGATGAGAGCTGTCAGTAGGCCTCAGGAACTGTATTCATAAAGCCCTGGCTGTTACAGTTTTTTTGGTGTTGGTGATTTGTTGTTCCTGAAGGCAGGGCATGGAAAAGATATCTTGGGTCTTAAGGGAAATGTGAAATACCTGTGGTTGTCCTCTGCATTTTTTACTGTCTTGTGGCTATAGGCATGATCCTTCTCAAGCCTTTGATAAATAACTGATGGAAAAGTAGCTTCCAAGGTACTTGGAATTTTCTTTTCAGCCACTTTTAGCTTATGTTCCTTGCTTTTGAGTTGTTTGCTTTTCATTGGTTGTATATTTCTTTGTGGAGATATTCTTCTATGATAACGTCCCCTCTTTTTTTTTTTTTGGCCAGCTTAGAGTAAATTCTCTTTGGAGTTGTTCTTTGTTTGATGCTACTCTGCCAATTAAATGAATTATGTCACAATTCTAATTATTTTCATAGTTATTTCTGCTTAGGAAATGCAGTTTTTACACATCTTTCTTAAAATAGAACATATTGTATTTTCATTCTCATGATTCTAACATCCAGGAAAAGTTTGATATTTAGTGATACGTGACCTTCCTTTTAAGAAACCGCATCGTGTCTTCTTAAATGAAGAGAGTGGGCTTCACAAATGCTCACTGGAATTCTCTGTCTTTGTTAATCTGAGGACATCGACCACCAATGGCAAATTAAAGCTAAAGGATTCTCTAAACTACCATTCTGGACAGATAATCATTTTCGGATGATTTAAGTCATATTTTGTTTCTAGTCTACATCTAACCTATCTAGAGCTCTTTTGGAGAGTTAATTCAGTTTTCTTAGAAGATACCTCTAAAATCTAGATTTATTGCCAATCTGAATTCATTAGCATTTGAAATACATGCTACCTTTGTGCTTTGATCTCCTGCTGTTATTTGCCTGATAACTTAGATTTAGTAATGACTGACTAACCCTGGCTGATTTGGCTCAGTGGATTGAGCGTCGGCCTGCGAGCTAAGTGTCGCTGGTTCGATCTTCCAGTCAGGGCACATCAGAGAAGGAAAACTCTGACTCCAAAAAACCTCCGCTGCCTTGCGGCATACCTCTTCAGGGGAAAGGCTAAGGGAGTAAACCCCGACAGAAAATCCGGAGCCGGAGTCCCTAAGGCGGTTTGACGTTGTAGTCAACACCGGCAACTCCTGCGGCGCACCTGAAGCCAAGCTGTATTGACTCCGTCTTTCCCTTGGACCCTTCAGCTGCGAAGAGAGGGGGGGTCTGCTGCATGGGCAACAGCAGACCCTCCATATCACCCTGCCCAGGCTCTGTAGCTTCAGCTTCACTGGAGAGGACACTCCAGCGTCATCGCAAGATGTCGATTCAACACGGGAGGAGACAGATACCGTGTCACTCCCGAGTCGGACTGCACAGCCATTCTCGGCGGTGCAGATAGACTCTTAAGAAGCTACACCATCGTCTCTCGAGACGGACGGCTGCCGCCGCCGCCGCCGACAACGAGTAATGACTGACTGTAGAAGATAGCAAGTCAGAACTGGAATTCAAGAGGCCTAGTATTTGTTGACCTAGAGTAAGCTCGTAGGGAGGTGTTTTGAAATGTGACCTTTAGATAAGCAAGTTAAACTTCTTAAAATTAGTGCTGTTCTTTACAGGAGGAAAATATTTTGAAGCCAAATTTGGTGGGATAGGTTGTATAAACATATATATATATCATTAATGTATTTTATGAATTCATTTTAGTGAATTTATGCATCATTCTTAGGTATTTGAAGCCTGCTAATCCGGGGTGACAGGGCTGGCAGGTCCTGTCCAGGAGAACGCAGTGACTCCGCGGCCTCCGCAGCCTGTCTAGACCCAGGAGCACTTGGGCCTGGGGAGAGCTGGAATGGGGGTGGGGCGCAGGGCCTGCCTCCAGCCTCTTACAGGGGGCTGTCTTTGGGGGCTTGGGCTCCCTAAAGACCACAACCCTCCCTAAGGCAAACAGCCTGCGGTGCACAGCCTCCCAGTCCCTCCCTGCCCCGCACACCTGGTCGTGCTCCTGGCTGCTTTGGCTTCTGGCACCTGGCTCCAGGAGGGCTCAGGGGTGAGGTCCAGGGCTCTGGGCTGACAGAAGCCGCAGCTTTACTCCAGCAGTCAGTCGTGGCCTGCACCCAACTCCGGGAACAATGCTGCACCTCCGGGACCAGGACTTGGAGGAGAGTTTTTTGTAGCCTCAAAATATCTCTTTATCATCACCTGAATACCTTGACATAATATTACAAGGCTTAAATAGTCAAGCAATTATAAAAAATATAAATAACTTAGAATAGTAACTGACCTATATTTAGTCACAGGATTCCCTTGACTTCTTTGAACTTTTTACCTTTTCACTGTTGCATCTAATACCATATCCAATCAGTTCCTTTGTTTGCTAGGCTACTTAAGTCTTTTAGTCTTGTTCTGTTTTCTAGAGTCTGCTCTTAATAAAGAGTAAAGGCTTTATATGATGTGAGCAGTTTGGATCATTGATGATGCTTAGCTGCATTATCCTGTGGCTTAAATATAACACCTGATTACTTAACTCCATAGGATAATCCATTCGTGTTGGTTTTTTATTAATGGGATGTGATCCATCCAGCTTACAAAAGCCTGTGTAATAGATAACTACTGATAAATCTTGTCATTAAAAAAAAAAGATAAAGGTATGCTGGAAAGTGGAAAATAAGTGCTATGAATTAACTCGAATATCTAGGTTTGGATCCCAGTTCCACAACTTCCTTTCTGTGAGATGCCTGGCAGGTTTTTTCCTGCTCCAAGCTTTAGTTTCTTCATCTGCAGGATAAGAATGAGAGTACCTGCCTCACAGGGTGTTTGTAGGGTAGAATGACAGATGTAAAGCACTCAGCACAGTGCCCAGTACATATCAGGTGTCTGTTGGATGCCATGCATGATTTGTAGGCTCTGGGGGTACAGCAGTGGATAAAACTGGGTCTGCCATCAAGATGCTGACATTCTAGTAGGAGTTTCTCAAGCCTTTACTAATTTATAAATCCATTGTTTATTTTTTAAGATTTTATTTATTCTTAGAGAGGAAGGGAGGGAGAAAAAGAGGGAGAGAAATATCAAATGTTTCTCACGCACCCCCAACTGGGGACCTGGCCCATAACCCAGGCATATGCACTGACTAGGAATTGAACCGGCAACCCTCTGATTCACAGTCTGGCATCCAATCTACTGAGCCACACCAGCCAGGACATGTTCATTGCTCTTTGACAGAGGGCTTGGTTGGAAATTATGCAATTTAGCTAGCTTGCTCTGCAAAATAATTTAGAATGCAAAACCACAGCATGAAATGTGATAAGATGAACAGCGTTGTCCCTCTGTGCATTGAAAGACAGTGTGTCAGAATAAATGGAATGTTGTCATCCAGATTCTATATACGTACTTTTTCAATCTGTGTAATTATCATAGTGTGTGTTTTACCATAAAACTACTAAAATGTTTGAAAATATTTATTGAATTTTCTTAAACTTCCACTAGAGGGAAGTCTAATCCTATTCCTTTATTGAAGTTTAAAATATCAAGGATTTATCTGAATTTTCACTATTGCTTAGTTTATTATTATTTTTTTTTACTTACTTTAAAAAGACTTTTAGCTTCATCTAGAACAGAAGATTCTGTTAGTTCTTAGATAGCAAAGTGCTGAAAGAAAATGACAGCCAGTTCTGGCCGTTGTGACTCGGTTGGTTGGGCATCGGTCCGCAGACCGAAAGGTTGTGGGTTCGATTCCCAGTCTGGGCACAAGCCTGGGTTGTGGGTTTGGTCCCCAGTTGGCACGTTGCAGGAAGCAATTAATCAATGTTTCTCTCTCATATTGATGTTTCTCTCCCTCTTTTTCTCCCTCCTTTTCCCTCTCTCTGGAATCAATAAAAGAAAGAGAAAACAAAATTAAAAGAAGAGAAAGTGACAGCCATATACTGAATTTGTAGCTTTTTAAAAAATATGACCTAACCTGAAATCTTATTGTTTTGCTTTTGTCTACACAGCTTTTGAGAGAGCATCTAGCAGGGAGACTGTCACAGCTCTCTGTTTCATGGCCTAGATTATTTTATTGTCCAGGTTACTTTCTGAGACTAGATCTTTCAAGAAGCACATTAACTCCTTTTAGATATCTTATAGTATACTAAATTACTTAAATTGTTTTGTAATGGCTTTGCAAGTTTATTTGCTTATTACCATATCATCCTTACCGTGTTCTCTTATTAGGTAAATGAGTGATGTAAGCATTTGAAGAATCTTGTGGTCTTTTAGTACCTGGCCTCTGTGACCTATGGATTTGTAGTCAAAGAAGATTTCTTTGTTTCTTGAAGCTAATTATTTTTGTTGGGAAAGTACTCATTAAATGTGAAATTACTAGTTTTAGGGTGCTGCTTCATTTTCAAGTATCAGTGGTTACACTACATATAATATGTATTTGAAACAAATGGCACAAAGGAAAATTCCACGTAGAATCGCCCGTCCTCTGGGACAGTCTTCTCACAAAGATTTGTGAAGCTCTTTCCTGCACAGCTGTCAGGCATTCCCAAATGACTTTTCACAATAAAATTCCACCTATCTTTTCCACTGATCACTAAGTGAGACATATGCTGTTGTTACAGTGAGCAAAATGGTGAGATCTGAGCTTCTTATAAAGGTATATCTGTGTTCATGGAGGCCTGCTAGTGTTTTATGTACTGCATTCTAAATTTGGTTACCAAATTTACTCATATATGGAACTTGCTTTGTAATAGGTAATGAGCAGTCTATAACAGGGAAATTAAATTGATGACCATTAAATTAAAATTCAATATAAAATATTTAGAATATACTGTACATATGTGGTTGTGATTATTATTTAAAGAAAACATTTTAAGTTTGTAATGTATAAAGGGAATAAAATTTATTTTTGTCAGTATAGTTCTATATTTTATTACTTATTTCAAGCCTGTTAAAAGTTAAAATGGAGCCCTGGCTGCTGTGGCTCAGTGGATTGAGCGTTGGCCTGCGAGCCAAGTGTCGCTGGTTCGATTCCCAGTCAGGGCACATGACTAGGTTGCACGTCAGGTCCCCAGTTGGGGGCGTGAGTGAGAGGCAACCACACAGTGATGTTTCTCTCTCTCTCTTTCTCCTTTCCCCTCTCTCTAAAAATAAAATAAAACAAACAAATAAATTATTTTTTTTAAGAGTGAAAATGGAAGATTTCCTTTGCTTCTACTGCTTTAACTTCCTGATAATAAGGGCCGATTTAACTGATAAATTAATAACAAAATACCATCATGTTGTTTAATGTTTTCTAAGTTCTCTGTCCATGCTTAATTTGTTCTTTTACGAAATTTAGCCTAACCTCCTAATATTTAAATTAGAGGAGCATGAATCATAGATTTGCTTTCTGGGTTATTATGTTACATTTAAAATTTTTTCATGTATTTTATTTTATTTTTTCCATTATCATTTATCTCCTTTATACCCTCTTCCACCTCCATCCACTTCCCTCCCCACTGAGAAACGCTCACAATCAAAACACTGGGACACAGGACTTAAGCAGTGGATGTGGCATTGCTTTTTCACGGGTCTGCAGGTCTGGGCGCAGCCAAATCAAAGGGGTGCGCCTACAAATGGAACAGGCTGGCTTTATCCTAATGCGAGTAGAACACCCCCCTTTCTCCCTCCCCCTCCTTCTCCTCCATTTTTTCATGCTGGATACTCTGGAGTTACAAGCTAATGTGATCAACTAAATTAACTGAGGTTAGTAATTAACTAAGGGTAATCTGGTTATAGGTCTGTCTCCAGCTTCTCCTTAAAGTTTTTCTAACTCGTTTGCTGGGCTGTCTAGCTACATTTTTCCATTTCCCTGTGTTTGGTGATGAATCTTTTCCCCCTTTTTGATCTCAGAGGCATTTATAGCTGAGCTGCAGAATGTCCCTTCCTGACTTGTAAGTATGTTGATACTTTTGACTCTGACTCAGAGACCCTCTAATTCAAGGTTACATTTGTCCTTTGCTTCTAATTATTTCCTACTGGTTTGAGAGTCACCAGTTTCTTTGTCCTTTACACCACCACAATCACCACACTGTTGCTTGTGTCTATGAGTCCTTTTCTTTTTTGTTTGATCCCTCCACCCCCTAACCCCACCAGAGCTGTCAGACTGCTCTCTATGAGTCTGCCTCTATTTTGCTCGTTAGTTCAGTTTATTAAATTCTACATATGAGTGAAATCATATGGTATTTGTCTTTCTCTGACTGGCTTATTTCACTTAGCATAATGTTCATCAGGTCCATCCATGCTGCCGCAAAGGGTAATATTTTCTTCTTTTTTTATAGCTAAGTAGTATTCCATTGTGTAAGTGTCGCATAGTTGTTTTATCCACTCATCTACTAATGGGCACCTGGGCTGCTTCCAAATCTTGGCGATTGTAAATAACACTGCAGTGAACATAGGGGTACTTATAGGCTTTCAAATTAGTGTTTCGGTTTTCTTTGAATAAATACCCAGAAGTGGAATTGCTGGGACATAAGGCAGTTCCATTTTTAATTTTTTGAGGTAACTCCATACTGCTTTCCAAAGTAGCTGCACCAGTCTGCATTCCCACCAACAGTGCAAAAGGGTTCCCCCTTTCTCCACATCCTCACTGGTGCTTGTTTTTTGTTGATTTATTGATGATGGCCATTCTTACAGGAGTGAGATGGTATCGCATTGTGGTTTAATTTGCATTTCTGTGATGATTAGTGACGTTGAGCATCTTTTCACATGTGTATTGGCCAGCTGCATGTCCTCTTTGGACAAGTGTCTATTCAGGTCCTTTGCCCATTTTTTAATTGGGTTGTTTGTTTTTCTGGTTTGAGTTTTATAAGTTTTTTATAAATTTTTGATATTAACCCCTTATCAGATGTACTGGTGACCATGTTCTCCCATTCAGTGGGTTATCTTTTCATTTTGTTGATGGTTTCCTTCGCTGTACAAAAACTTTTTAGTTTGATGTAGTCCCATTTGTTTATTTTTTTCTTTTATTTCCCTTGTCTGAGGAGTTATATCAGAAAAAAATATTGCTGTGAGAAATGTGTGAGATTTTACTGCCTACGTTTTCTTCTAGGATGTTTATGGTTTCAGGTCTAACATTTAAGTCTTTATTTTATTTTAAATTTATTCTTGTGTGTCATGCTACCTAATATCAAACTGTACTATAAGGCCATAGTAATCAAAACAGAATGGTACTGGCATAAAAACAGACATTAGACACATAGATCAATGGAATAGAATAGAGAGCCCAGAAATAAACCCACACCTTTATAGTCAATTAATATTTGACAGAGGAAACAAGCACATACAATGGGCTAAAGATAGTTTATTCAATAAATGGTGTTGGGAAAATTTGACATATACGTGAAGAAAAATGAAACTAGACCATCTTCTTATTTTATATTTTACAATGATAGACTCATTCTGTTACCAGAAATCATTCTTAATTGAATTCAACAGACTAGGTATCAGGGAATACAAAGATGCAAAAATATAGTTGTTACCCTTAAGACCCTTCCTGATCCCTGAGACAGATGATAGTACACAAATAGTAGTATAATGTCAGTTAGAATGTAAGCCTATATAAGGTTCAAAGCTATGTGGAAGCAGAGAAGAGGAAGCTCTCTGAGGGCTGGAGGGGAGGATAGCACTGACCAGAGCCTGAAAAGGGAGCTCAGGTTGGGCAGTGGAGGCAAGCAGGGGAGTCTCGTGGACAGGCGGAGGCAAGGAAATGGGAACATGCGGGACTTTTTCAGGAATGAGTCCGGAGGCAAAGCAGTAGTGAGATTGGAAAAGTAGGTTGTGGCCAGAGGGGTGACAGGTCCCTGAATACTTAGTTAAGGAGTTAAACTGGATTCTTAAAGTACTTAGGAGCCTTTGAAACTTTTTAAAGGAAAGAACACAAATATAAATTTGGTGGTAGCAATGAAATGACCACTGACTGTCCCAGGAATTTTAAATCTAAATTTGCTATTCAACACAAGAACATGATACTGTTGGCCTATTCAGAAGGACTTGCGGTTTGTTTCTTTCTTGTTAGTAATTCCAGGTTGGTACTAAACCATTCATGTTTTCACCTGGTCCCCATTTTATTAACAGAAGTGAACTAGGCTGGCAAGTTCAATTTGTACCTAGAACACAAGAAGTTAATTGGCTTGCCAAGGGATCAACATATTTGACTTCTTGGCCTCATTAGCTCTGTAGTCAACCAACAGAGGGAGACTAAATGGAAATTGCCATCTGTCCAAATAAAAATAAAATAGGTAAAAGGAATATATTAATTTTCAAATATAAGTGACTCTATTACATATTTTCTTTTTAGAAAAATCATTTGAACTGTAATTTCTCTCACAAGGATAAGGGATCTTAACTCTCAGAACATAGTCTTGAGTATAATTTAGAGTATATAAGTCTTCTGGAAAAAACTGAAAAGTTTATTGATATTTTGGTGTGTTAGATACATAGGTGTTACTTACAACATGGTCATACTGGTCTCAAAATTACTAGTTTTAAATGACTTACAAAACTTAGCTAATATTTATTAAAACTTTTCTCTGCATTTTTTTTATAGTCAGCCATTCACTATTTACTTACTGCCAAGTGCTAAGTTAGCTACTTTATATACGTTGCCTCATTGAACCCTTTTGACAGCTTCACAAGATGTGTATTCTTAGCCCTCTTTTGACTGATGAAGTATCTCATCTGTAGGGGCAGAGCTGGTTTCCAGGCTTGCGCTTCAAACCCTACTTTTAACGCGTCCCCTATATGCTGAGGACAACGTGCATGGTGCTAAGAGGATAGCATGGAGGCACTGTGGAGCTTTGAGTTAAATGGATTCCGTATTAAATTTAATTATTCTAGTTGTTATCACTAATCAAAGTGAAATAGCCTTTTCAATAACCCGTTAGCTAGGGTCTTTTAAGACCCTGTCAAACTAGTTTTAACAAAATGAGCTGACTATTGCTTCCTTAGGGCCAATGGGACTACCTTCCATGCTAAATCTCTCTCATTTTAACATAAACAAAAATCTTAAGAGCAACTAGTATAATCACATTATTTTGCTTGTCCCCACCCACCCCGCCATGAACTTATTACATACCATTTATAACATTGTTAAAAATCTTGTTACATGCTTTAGTAGATTAAAATGTAGATTTTGCAAATTGCTTCAGGTTAAGCTTTCTATAATCAAATATTTAGCTGTTTTATGTGGCCCCTGAGGATATATTCAAAACTGTTATGAACTACATTATTATCAGCCTTTTCCAGACTTACCAGTGGTTTACAGTGATACATCAATATGATCAAAGGCAGTACCTAATGTCTTTGAAGAGGAGTGCTAAACTACTTTTCATCACATTTTGCTTTTCGGTAAAATTTTATGCCCCACTCCTGCCGCCACAAATCCATGTCTTTAAGCTCTAGACCCTACCAAATAGAAGAGTTTTATAAGCATAGATATGTAGTCGAGTTAAAAATTTAAGATATTAGAAAATGTGAATGTTTCTAGATTTAATAAATTTTTTGAGCAAGCAAAGGTTCATTAAAAATAGGCTCTGTTGATTGGAGCTTCGTCCCAAGCATCAAAGTGTTGTGGGTTTGGTCCCCGGTTAGGGCACATACCTAGGTTGTGGGTTCGAGGCCCAGTCAGGGCATGTACAGGAGGCATCCAGTTGATGTCTGTCTGTCAGTCTGTCTGTCTCTCTCCCCCACAAACCCCTCCTTCCCCCTCCTCTGTCTCTAAAATCAGTAAACATATCCTTGGGTGAATATTAAAAAAAGCCAGAATTTGCATCTTAAACCTAAAATTGCAGGTTAAAATTTGAAGAGTTTGCTTGTAATCTAGATGCTACAAAAGCAAATTTAGAAGTCATATGAAAATCCAATAGATAAATTAAAGAATTTGACACACTGTAATTGTTTTGCAGCTACTTAAGTCAAACTGAGACTAGAAAGTTGCACAGCCAGCTTCTTCACAGCTGCCCCTTTCCCCTCTGGTGGCTGTGACTTCCAGACTTAGGAGTCGGATCTCTTGTTGAGCCGCTCCCTCCTTCTCCCTCACTTCTGTTAGATTCTGCTCCTCAAGTTCCCACAGCACCTCATGCCTATGGCCATGATGCTGTATGAGCTCTAAAATCTTTGACCTCTAAAACTTTTCTTTTTGTCTAAGAAAACCAGTCCTCACCGTACAACTGTGAAGTCTTGGTTTACTTAGCACCCTATCAATTGGAAATCATCGTGATATAGTGTAGGAGGGACTCCGTTTTAATTTTTGACTGCCAATAACTAGCTAGGTATCCTTGGGCAAGGCACTGAATTAATTTCTGTAGGCTTTGGTCTTACATCTTTTAAGTGAACGATTTGACTAGATGATCTTCATGTTTCAATAAAGCTGCAAAGCTCTGTGGCCTAAGGGCAAAGTAGGATAGTGAAAGACTAGTTGACTGGTGGACAGAGCTGTCTTCCTACCAACCACTAACTGTGCTTACCAAGTATTTGTATATCTCTACAGCTGCCCGAAGATTTATGTATATGATGTGCTGAGGCAAAGCAAATACTAAAGCAACTTGAAATCTCAAATATTAAGTTATGTTCAGTATAATTTGTGTTAATTATATTTTGCTGTAGTCTCACTTGAAGTTGATTATGCATGTGTGGTGTATGGGGTCATTATGATATGTTAGATTAATCAACATACTGTTTCCTCATCATACTGGATAATAGAGTATTATAGAAAGTTACATCTTGAAAATATTTAAATATAAAAATATACTCAAAAAAGATCATTTGAGGCATGTTTTAATGTTGGTCAGTGTATTTTACTTTTCTTCAAGAAAGTTTAATAAGAAATATTAAATAAATGCAAAACAATATCAACAGTTTAAACTTAACTTTTGGATACTTTTTCTTCTCTCCATGATCAAGGATTCTGATTTTTGACATTTTTTCTTTTGCTCTTATATACTTTCAGCGCATTTAGAAACTAGTTTTGAAGAGGTAGAAAACCACCTGCTGAACCTGGAGGATTTATGTGCACAGTGTGAATTAGAAAGACACAAACACATGCAGTCCCAACAACTGGAAAACTACAAGAAAAATAAGAGGTGAGTTTTAAAAATTGCCCACAATATTAATTTCTAATTCCAAAGTTTTTTGCAGTAATTTATAAATGTGGACTTATAAATAAAAGGCAAATGATTCAAACATAGAGCTTACTAATAAACTTTCCAAAACAGGATATATGTATATATATGTGTCCATTCATTATCTGTTGCCATTTTATGAAGATGAGTTCTAAAAACTTAAGGATAGAATAAAAAGTGGAGGGAGCAGAGTAGTAGGCAAAACTTTCCAAGAACATAGTTGCCTTGGCTTTGTTTTCTCCAGGTGGCAAATGCCCGAGCTGCTTTTTCCTTTTCTTTCTTTTCTTCTTTTTAATTAGAAGAGCAGGAGGAAAAAGAACCTGAGCTCAGGTTGTGAGAAGGGACTGGATGGGTTTGAATCTCAGTCTTGTCGCATCCTGGCTATGAGACCTTATGCAAGCTTATTTCATCTGTTTTAGCCTCAATATCTCTAGCTGAGTGTGAGGATAATAATGTAGCCACCTCACAGAGTAATTGTTATCAAATGCAACAAGTGCTCTCTGAGTGGTATTTTAGGGATTATTATCACTAGCCTGGCCTGAACTGGAAAGGAAGGCGAGGTCTGAGGGTAACAGCCTGCTAAACTAACTGTGGCATGCCACCTTGTACAGTGACATCTTGGGCAGAGCTGGAAGGTGCAGGGTGGGTCCTTGAAGTCTGAGGGGAGGTCCACAGTAGCTGGTGAGAGTGCCTGAGACACTCTGGGCAAGCAGGAAACAGAGGCAGTTGATAGAGGAAAGAAAACAGAAGTCATAAGGTTAGATAGAGTCTGGCTGAGGCTAAAGAGCCAATTTGGTAGGAGAGGAAGAGGATATGCTTGGCAAAATATACTTTTGATTTCAAGATGATTGATAAATTGAGTAATTCTGGGTCTGGAGTGTGACAATAGGAGTGGATTGCTGACAGTAAGTGCTGGTCAGTGGGGCATAGGAGGTAAAAAAAAGTGAGGCTAGAATGTAGGTATTGAAGATTATCACAATGGTAAAGTTTTCTAGAATAATGCCAAGAGATAGAGACGAAAACTGAGTATTCTGAAATTCTCAGTCAGGTCTATGTGTCCCTAGGGATGGGTGTCAAGTGTTAATGAGACATAAGAATCACCTGGGAAGAATGTTTAAAGTTCAGACTCCGGGATTCATCATTGGAGAGTTAATACTTGCTCATAGCATCTTTATAAAATACATATTTATTAGTAAATGCCAAAGTATTTTGCATCCAATTATCTAGTAAGATATTAGACTTGTGGTTTAACTTGAAGTCATAGTTTTATCCTAAAATGATTACTGATTCAATTCAAAATTATTAACAGAAATACAATTTGTTTTGGTTATTGTGAAGTCTTTGCAGATCTAAGCTTGAATTTCTTCCCTGCCACTTGCTTCATACATGACCTTTTGCAAATGACCTATCTTTGGCTTTCTTATCTGTAAAACAGAGATAATGATACTTTCTTGCAGGGTTATGGAAGATAAGAGTCGGGCTTGCTTTATTTATTTATTTATTTATTTATTTATTTATTTATTTATTTATTTATTTATTTATTTATTAAGGGCCAAATAAAACCAGGCCCATTTAGCTCACAGAATCACTGGTAATTCTCAATTCTAGTCAACTTGCCTTTCTTAACACAAATAGTAGAAATACTGAATATGAAACATTGCTTAATACCATTTATAAGCTGTAATTTTTCTGAAACTCTTAACCTATTCAGCACGTAAAAGGATGAAGCATCTTTTTCAAAGATCTTTTTGAAGCAATTTATTTAGTCAAGTTACACACACGTATGAATACATATGTATGGCTGATTAATAATCGGTTGCAGTAGAAATACTTAGAGTTGACAGCACCAAGATAGTAGAGCAGTTTTATTTAGTCAAATGTGGATTGATAAAAAATATATTTTAAATAATAAGTCATGTAGAACATTTACTATTCAAAGATGTATTATTTATATTTTAAGTTCTTTCTTGGTTACTTCTACTCAATCTTGAGGTATCAAAACTGGAAATATGGTGAAGGTTAGTGTAATGACACCAAATTTTGATTAATACAAAACTTCCGTTTAACATGGTGGATTGAACACAGTCATTTATCTTCACTGAAGCCCTATTGAAATTATAATAAAAAAACTTCTTAAAAGTTATAATTCACACTCTGGTTGGTGTGGCTCAGTTGGTTGGAGCATCATCCCATAAACCAAAAGGTCGCAGGTTCGATTCCCAGTCAGGGCACTTAACTGGGTTGTGGGTTCGGTCCCCATTCGGGTTGTGTGTGAGAGACAACCAATCAAGGTTACTCTCTTGCATTGATGTTTCTGTCCCTTTCTCCCTCTCCCTTCCCCTTACTAAAATCAATAAGCATGTTCTTTAGAGAATACAGAAGTACCTAACCCCATCTAGATCAACAAAGCAATTACAATATTTAAAAAAAATAAAAGCTATAATTCACAAGAACAAAAAGACTAGAAGAGGAAATGCTGTCAACATTGTGGAATAGAGAAGGTGGATGATGAGTGGTAACTGACTTAGCAGAACAGGGGAGGCTGCAGTCTAAGCTGAGACTTAGCTGCCTGTCGGGGCCTCGCACATGCATGCTGGCGTGTCCCACAGAGCTCCAGAAAGGTGCAGGATTTGAAAGCATCATGAACCTGAAAAGGTAAAGGGTGTTGAAAGTACATACATGGAGAAGTTAGACCTCCTGATCCTTTTCTCAGCCACATCATTACCCCAAGCCCGAGCTCATCAAGTAATGTTAGGTTGTACCCAAGAGGCTCCAGACTTGAAGAGCCAGGACACATTTGAGAGAATGTAGAGCTACTACCATGTTGAAAACAGAAGAAATAAGTGAAAGTCAGTGAGGCTCTTTACGCCTCTTTCTTCACTGGCTCCCAGAACTCTGGCAACCAAACTTATACCCACTGTGCAGAATATTGGAGGGCTCATCTGAGAACCTGAGCAGCCCAAAAGGAAAGACCTGCAGGTATGGATATTTGTGGAATTCTCTGATGAAACAGCTGGACCTGCATCTTAACACTCTCTGATGATGAGCCCGTCAGCTCTGCACATGATATCTTATCAGCTTTTTGGTGCCTTATCTTAACTATGAATGGACAGCTAAGAAATAATATCTAATTGAAGAAATCTTCTAACATGAAAGGGACCAAAATAAATAGAAAATAAACTATAATAATAATATATATTTAAACCCACAGAGAAATGAAAGACAAGAAAGCAAATGAAAACTTAATTTTTTAAAATTTATAGTCTCAGATATATGAGGCCATCTTGCATTTATGAGGGTTGGACAGGAGTCTATAGAAAAGTAATAATTAGAGAGCAAGAAAGAGCTTTTAGAAATAAAATATATGATAGCAGAAGTAGAGAAAACTTCAACTGGAGCATTGGAAGGTAGTGTTAAGTATTATATAAGAGAACAAAAAGACTGAGAAAAGCTAAGAATGTTAAGAAAATTAGATAATTAATTCTTAAGTCCCATATCTGACTACTAGGAGTTCAGAAAGAAAGAAAAAGAGACAAATTTATTAAAGAGATAATACAGGAAAATTATTCAGAACAGAGGATATGAAAAAGTGTGAAAGGACCTTCCAAGTACTTGGAAAAATGAGTAGAAAAAGATCCACTGTCAATATGTAAATTTTACTACACTAGGAATAAAGATAAAAAATGCCTTTAGAAAGGTCTTATATTAAAGATTAGAAATCAAAAGAACTTCAGCTTTTCACAACACTGAAATTGGAAAGGTATTTATTTTACTTTATATATACTTAGAGAAGTTTTCATCAATTGTGAGGAAATAGACATTTCCAGGCATCCAAAAGCTCAGATTTAGCTCATGAGCACACTTTGTCAGGAAACTGCTGGAGGATATGCTCTACAGACAAGGGAGTAAACCAGGAAGGAGGAAGGGCAAAACACAGAAGAGATGAATTGCTCTAAGAGGGTCCATACACTTGAGAAAAGAAGTGAAAGGAATTCCCAGAATGATGGTGGACAGAAACTTCAGCAGGCCTGGAGAGCAGTCACGCTGGAAGCAAGGGGGCTCTTCTGGATGATTCCATGAGCAGTGTTTCTAAGGGGGAAAAAAGTGAATCTAATAGATTGTCTGTTCTGCCTGACCATATTGAGAGGAGTTTTATAAGCCCTGACAGGCAGTTTTATGATGAATTAGTAATAGGTATGTTTTTTAAAAACTAAACAAACAAAGCAACTATTAACACTAAAGGAAAACTCAGGTTTATAAGAAAAGAAATATACCACATGGTTCAGTTAAAAACTATTTATATAACTTTGTAATAATTAAATGTAGAATATGGATTTAAGCCAGAATTATAATATAACTTGTTGGGAAGATTGGGGAGAGGAAGCCTGTTTGTATTGAGGGGTAGGTGGAGCCTCATCTTTCACAGCAGGAAATCAGTGACTAATATTTAAAATTTAAAAATGAATAAATATTAGTGCTGGCATTTAATTTAGAAATAATGGAGGTAAATACAAGAAAAAATAATTGGAAGAACTGAATGTGGCTGCTTGTAAAAGTGTAACAGAGTGGGGGTGTCCAAAAATCCCTAGAGCCTGCAGGTTGTGGGATGGGGAAAAGGGAACAGCTTTTAAGATGCCTTTGCATGACTATGGCTAAGTAGCTAGTGTCTCAGTTATGCAAATGGCTTTGGTTCTCCCAAGGCCCCAAGAAGATGGGAGGGGTTTTGACCATGGAATGGTGCGGAAAGAGCATACGGAGCCTGCGCAAGGTTCTGTGAATGGTCAGAACTGGTTACCACGCCCACTGCGTCAGAGGATGCAGTTAGGGGTTTAAAAACAGGCGGCAAACATTTTAGCAAGGTTCTCCATGCGGTTTTGAGAAGAGAAGTTTTCCATGTGGTTTTGTGAAGAGGAGAGGACAAGGAAGGAGGAGAACACCATGGAGGCTTTGAAAGGAAAGGAAGAACTCTATGCGGTTTACAAGGAGGCTGGAAACTCCACGCAGTTTTGCATTGAGAGCTGGAGGGCACCGCAACGCAGGCAAAACCTCCCCAATCAAGATCGAATGATTGGAAGCTGCCGGTAAAACTGAACTGTGTCTGGGAAGTAGGAAGACTGTATCTCTGACTTTTCTAAAACTAGCCTGGTTTGGTAGGGGAAGGCAGAACTATGTGTTTGTGGGTGTTTTAAAGAAAATAAGACTTAATGGCAGAAATCCGCAAATAACCTAAATCTATATAAACATTAAATAAACAATTATTTTTCTTTTCACTCAACTCTGGTATTGAGAGTTATTCTTCTGGCGGCGGGCAATCGGGCCCCTAATAACTAAACAGCCCGTGGGTTCTGTTTCAATCCGGACAGCCCGTGGGTTCTGTTACAAAAGGACAGAAAAGGTGGAGAGATCTGGGCAAGGGACTAATCTTCATCATAAATAAACCCATGTGGGTACTATTTGTCTTAAGGAATGTACATGCACTATTTCTGATAAACATAAAATTGAATTTAAAAACCTTTTTTATTATTTGCAATAGTCCCTGAAGTGTTTCATGTGGAATGCTAGACTGAGAAGATAGCCACTGATAAAACATTTCCATGATCAAGTTTCAGAAACACTTTAGCCCTGTACTTGACTCATGGAGGCAGTGCATGCCAGTGTATTAAGGGTTCTGAGGATTTCTGTAGTAAAGAAATTTGTTTGATTCAGCATTTCACAAATTATTTGCTTAAAAAACCAATTTGCATGTAATACATATTAAAGTTCTGTGACTAGGTTTTCTATATATCATTTGAGAAAAGTTCAACTTTGTTACCAAAAATTAAACTTTTTGTTACCTGATCCACAAGGGAAGATTTCTTAAAAATAAACCTTCATTTTTAACAAGATGCCCTGCAAACTAAATGAATGATTTTTCTTTTCTTGCTCTGAGAAGAGAACAGGTGAACAAAAGGTTAGCTGTATATCGGGGGGCGGGGGTTGTTTACAATGTATGAACACTGTAGCTTTTCAGAAAATCTAGGCGGACAACTGGATGGGGTGGAGAAAACAGAGAAACGAAGGACAAATTTCTCACACACCTCCAATGTGAACAGTCTCTACTATAGGCTCCAATTTCTCATTCAGCTCCCATCAGAGCCTGTGGAGTAGGCAGGGTAGCCATTATTGGAGTTGAGGAGGCGATTGAGTTACCTGAAATCATCTGGTTGTTTAGGGGCCAGCATCAGAGCCAAATTTTCAGACTCCAACCCCCCTCCCCCCCCAGGGCAAACTTGAAACAAACTGAATCAGTCCCAGATGTTGATATCAGTGCATCTTTGGTTGTTGAACGGAGATATGTTATTTTATAATGCATTCTGGGGCAGGGGGCTGGTTGGGCATATGACCCATTCCCAACTGTAATGGCGGCTTACTTATAATGGCAATGATTCTCACAGCTTTATGTATGTTCCTAGGGAAGAGTCCATAGCACTATCTACCCTTAAAAAATATTTGAACAGCTGGTTTAAACTATTTCTACAATGAGGGCATCCGTTTTCAGCTGGTTATTTGACATACATTAAACTATATAGTTGTAGGGGGAAATACCTATAAATAGGTTTTCTAAAAACTCTTGTGATATAAAGTAATATTGCTATTACTAATACCTTTTTTTTTTTTTTTTAAGGGTCAGAAGAGTCAGAGGCGGAGACTGTGATTTTATTTTATTTTTTAAAAGGTTTTATTTATTTATTTTTAGAGAGAGGGCAAGGGAGGGAGAAAGAGAGGAAGAGAGACAACCCAGGCACATGCCCTGACTGGTAATGGAATAGGCAACCCTTTGGTTCACAGGCTGGCGCTCAATCCACTGAGCCACACCAGCCTATTACTAATACCTTTTGTGGACAGGAATAGATGCTGCCCTTGATAAAAAGTAAAACAAAATAGTGGAAGAATATAGCTATAGACAGAAGACAAGTACTGATGCCAGTGGCTAAGTTGTCAGATAGTTCAGAAGATAATTAACCATCCAAGTCTGACTCAAGGATCCCTTGCATAAGCTTTCATAAGCAATAGGAAATACATTTTTCATCAAGTAGGAAGGGTTAATATTTAGTATATGAACCAAAACAAAGAGCCTAAAAGAGTTTACATGGGTTTGCCTAGTTAGCAGGTAGAAATATGGACTTGAGATTTGAGAGTCAGCTCACATTTTTAGTCACAAGGTGTTGTTAGGGATAAAGAAGCAAGCCAGTGACTCTCAAACCAGTAGGAGATAATTAACAAATGAATCATGGAAAAGGGGCAAGGAAATGACATTCTGCAGCTCCTCACACACATCTCTGGGATCAAAAGGAGGAAGATTGTCATCAACAAACACAGAGAAATGGGAAGATGTAGCTAGATAACTTTGCAAATAAGTTGGAGATAGACCTATAACTACATTACCCTTAATTAAGGTAATCCTTAATCAATCACACCCTGAGTTAAGTAGTTAATTGCGTTAGATTATGAACCGGATTAACCAGTAATGGAGAAATAAGGGAGAAAGAGAGGGGAGGGGGAGTTAATCACATTAGTATAAAACCAGTTTTCTTTGTCTACTTTGCGCACTCATGCTCCTGGCTGGCAGTTGCACCCAACTCTGCAGACTCGTGAATAAACGTCTCACTTTGCTGCTCAAGTCCTATGTTCGGTTTTTTATTGTGAGCGTTTTTCACAGTGTCGGGGGAAATAGGTGATAAATGTGTAATGTATACAGGATAAGTTCAGATAATTATATAGGCTTTGAAGAAAATAAAGCGGGATAATTTTATAATAGTAAGATGGGAGGAGGGCTGCTTTGACTAGGGTGAACAGGGAAGGCCCTCCTTACCTGGGTAAGGAGACAGCCATATAAGGATCTAGGATTATACAGTTCCAAGCAGAAGGAACAACAGGTGCAAAGACCCTGAATCATGAACAATAGATAAGTTTAGGAGAATGAAGACGTAGAGCTGAAAAGAAATGTAGAGTCTCAGCTCTCTACATTTTCATCTTTTCAGTACTATCATATTATTCCTTAGAATGCTTATTGGAAGCCTCTTACAATAACTAGTTATATTGTACTTAAAATCATACATAAACGTATGATTTAATTAAAATATTTCTTTTCAAACTTCTGAACCCTTTGTTTTTCCCTTTCATTTGCAGCATATTATCAGAATTTTTCTGAAAATAGCTGTATCTTGAACGGTGTGATTTTAATAGTCTTGCTTAATTCTAATGACTCATTTTTAACACAGTCTTTTCATTGGACTTGAAATCCATTTAGGGGTATATTAAACTTTGGAAACATCCTCACTGATTCACTTAGACTTTGAAACTTAATTGCTATCTCTTAGAATTTCTCTCTTGTAAGTAGGAGGTGGTCACTGCTTGTATTGATGAGATTTAGTTCCGATGCATAATTTGAGAAAGTCTTTTTTTTTTTTTTTTGCTTTATGTATTACAGCTAATGCTAAGGAACTATGCTTTTTCTGTTCGTGTTTGTTTTTATTTTATGTTTTTGGTCACATGTGGATTTCAAACTAAGTTTTGAAAACATTTTAAAGCAAAGCATAACAGATTTATTTGAGATCTATGGCATAACTTTTTTAGTAGTATTTGACCAGTTTGTGTTCTAGAGAACAGCCTGCCAAACTCCTGACCTTCAATAAATGACTGTCTGAGCTAATTTAGACAAATAATGTACTCCATTTCAGAAAGTTGGGTATGGTGGTGCTAGGACAGCTTAGTAGGGTGTGGCACATAGAACAGAAGAAGCCAATGGCATTCTCCAGGGTAGAGATGGTTTTGGATCAAAAGAGGAGTTCCAGAATACCTCAGCGAAGGGAGATATGGAAAGGCAGTCACTAGGTTCTGCAGTGCAGGTCCATTGGGATGCTGAATGCAAAGTGGATCAGGAGAGCTTTCCCTCAGGCAGTGCTTCCCCAAAAAGGGAGTGGACTTCTGTATCTGCCCAGGATGGGTAATAGGGGCTAGATTTACTCTCCCACCTAACACAACCAAAAGCCAGACAAAAATAACTGAAATAACAGTTTTTAAGATATTGGACATCAAGCAAAGGAAACAAGTAAGCCTTTAGAGACAGGAACAAATGAGATGAGCCCTGTGATTATCCCAATATTCTACCTTGATAGTTTCCTGGCTATAGTGTAGGGAGGAAGGGAACCCAGGAAGAGCCTAGTAGACTCTCCAACTTGAAGAGAAAGTTGGAAGTCTGGGGAGACCAAGACAGTTAGAGGCCGCAAGACACAGTACCAGAGAGGAGAGAGCCATACAGAGAGAATCCCAGAAATCTGCAGAGGGTTTTCCTTGAATATTCAGCAGTGTACTGATAATGTATGTGTCGTTGTCTGAAGCGGGAGGAAGAAAACATCCAAAAGGATTAGTTAATAGTGCTTGGTGACTACATACATAGTGCCTATTCCCAACAGCCAGACTGGAAAAATTTACATAATTCACAAGACATTGGAAAGAGCACTCAGAAAGGTCCCTCAGTAGTGGGTATAATGAGTCTTTGATCAGACCTGCTTAACAAATCATAAAAGCAAACTTCAAAAAAAATGTTCCTTTGCCCTGGCTGGTGTGGCTCAGTGGATTGAGTCCCAACCTGCAAACCAAAGGTCACCGATTTGATTCCTAGTCAGGGCACATGCCTGGGTTGTGGGCCAGGTTCCCAGTTGGGGGCATGTGAGAGGCAACCACACACTGATGTTTCTCTCTCTCTCTCTTTCTCCCTCCCTTCCCTTCTCTCTAAAAATAAATAAATAAATTTTTAAAAGTGATCCTTTGAATTATTTTCAAGTAATTTAATTATCCCAAAACAAAGCTCAAGAATATTTGTAGGAATATAAAAATATCTAGCACCCAGCAAGATAAATACAATGTCTGGCATCAAATCAAAGATTACTAAGCAAACTTTGAAAACACAGATGTTTGAATTAGCAGACAAGAACATTAAAACCAGGTACTGTAAAAAAAAAACAAAAAAAACAAAACAAAACAGGTATTGTAACTATTCTATAAGTTCAAAAAATTAAGTAAAGACATTGAAGATTTTTTTTCTTTTAAAGCACAAATTTGTGTGTGTCTTCTCCATTTTCTCCTTTTACTGCTTCCCCTATTAGATGCTTGATTTTATATGGTTCCCAGGTGGTAATTGATAGCAAATTATATTTATTACAGTATAGTAATCACACTTGCTAGACTGCCGACCTCTTGATAAAAGACTGTGAATACGTTGGTTTCATGAATGTGTAATCACATCTTATATTTTCTTTCAAAGTGAAACCTAAGCATATGGGTTGGCAAGGAATTGAACTTAACAAAATTCTTGCTCCAAAATTTCTGTTGAAGAATAAATCTCGACAGTTTCAGACTTTATATATAGTTATGAGAATAAATGTAGCTAGAATATTTAACAGATTATTACATCCTTGAGTTGACAGTAAATATAGCTGAGGACTGATAATTAAGTTCTTCAAGCTTTATTTGAACAGTGAGTATCTGTTTGCCATCAATATTAAAAATCCATGTCCTGATTTAATTATTTGAAAATAATAAATGTTGCCTTGACCTGTGTGGCTCAGTTGGGTGGGCATTGTCCCACAAAGCAAAGGTTGCTAGTTTGATTCCCAGTCAGGCCACATGTCTGGGTTGCAGTTTGTCCCGGTTAGGGCATATGTGGGAGGCTACAGATTGATGTTTCTCTCTCACATTAATGTTCCTTTCCCTGTCTTTTTCTCTCCTTCCCTCTCTCTCAAAAAATAAATTAATAAAAATCTTAAAAAAAAACAAATAATAAATGTTTCTCTAAATGGCTTACAGTAGTACTCCTTTCCTGAACTTTTCCTCCCAGTTGTGTAAGTGCCACTCAGTATATTGGGGTTCATAAAGTTTTTTGTTTTTAACAGACAGTATAAACTAAAGTGTATATTCGAAGTTGGAAGTTGTCAAGACTAAATGTATAGCAGTCTCAAGAAAGGTTTACTGAAATTCAGCAAAACATAATTGTGATTATCTTGGGTTTTAAAAAAAGGTAATTTTTTTTCTGAAGATAGCACTGTTAGCTTGTGCATTATAATTTACAGAGTGTGTAATACTTTTAATGTCTTAAAATCAGTTTATTAAATTTGGAATAATATTTTGTGTCATATATGATCTAATACCATTTTGGAGTTTTATTTCCTTATTGGTTGTTGTTTTTTCAGAGATTTTTCTGGAACTTTGAAATTAGTTATTTTAGTCTTCAGGTAAGCATAGCTAAAACTAAGGCGTGACCTTTTACTTTTTTCTCCTTCCTGGTATTCTTGAAGGAGGCTATAGCTCGGACAAGCAGAGACATACTTAGCAGTCTGCCCTGCCTGCTCTAATATGAGTGGCAGGAAAATGAGGTGCTGCTCCTCTCTGTTGCAACCCTTTCCTCTTGCCCTTCGAGGCTGTGTTCTAGCAAGGGCGTATTCACCCAGTTTTACTGTGGCTAATAAATGGTGTCTTTCCTTGCCTGCCTTATACCATTTCTAGTCTTTAGTTCTTGGTCAGAAAATTGGCACTTAATTGTTTCAAAGGGCATACACTCTTTACTACTGGAAAGGTTTTGGTACTGGATTTCAAAAAGGGATGCTGTCCCGTAGAGCAAGCAACATTTTTCTTTCTCTCTGGAAGTTGCATGTCATGTTTTATTTATGACCAATTCTTATCCATATACCAATATCAAAGAAGTGCATTATTGTCATATGAAGTAACATTACTTCTTTGAGGAAGAGAAAATAGAAGTTGATATATAGCTATCTAGGATTAATTCAGTTGAGAATTTATCAGTTGATATCAATATGTTGTACTTTTATATGGATTTTAAAAAGTTGAAAAGTATCTTTTAAAATTATAAACAATGGACTACCTCGAGGAAAGTTGAAAGCCAAAGAACTTACTTTATAAAGGAACTTAAAATAGAAAGTCCTCACCCAAGTATATGATTATTGATCTGAAAGAGAAGGAAGGGAGAGAGAGAACATCAATGTGAGAGAGAAACATTGATTGGTTGCCTCCTGTATGTGCCCTGACCAGGGATCAAACCCACAACCTTTTGGTATATGTGATGATGCTCCACCCAACTGAGCCACCTGACCAGTACGCTTCATAAATGAACTTTTAAAAAGATTTATTAGGACACGTATAATAATGCAGAGACTTCAAGCCAAGATGGAGGCATAAAAAGACACGCTGCATCTCCCTCCACAACAAGAAGAAATACAGCTACTTCAAAACTAGAAACAACCAGAAGTTTCAGAAAATCAAACTGTATGGAAGTCCAGCAAACTAAGATATAAAGAAGAAATATTCAGACAGGTAGGAGGGCAGAGCTGAGGTGGAGAGGATATGGGGTGGTGGCGGCAGTGGCATGCCGGCAGAAAGTGCAGTCACATGTTTTAAAAAGTCAGGAGGTACACCTGGGGAGCGTTCCCAGCTCCTCACCGGACCTTGCGGCCCATGGTCCCAGCACCAGGAAAAATCAAGCCTCATTGCTTCTGACTGTGCAGACCAGTGGTGGTTGGGGTGGAGGCAGAAACTGCTGGTCTCTCAGCAGAGTCCACTAGTTTAAAGAGCCCTCATGGTCCTAAAACATCCGCAGACCCACCCACTCTGGGAATAACGGCCAGGGCAGCAGCTAGAGGAGTGCCAGTGCAGTACAGAAGTGGGAGAGGTGCCTGGAAAAGGGGCGAGTGCTTGGCAAGATCCCTCTTGGATCCCTCCCCCACATACAGTGCCACAACGTGGTGAAAGAGATCACCCTGCACTGACAAATCCCTAAGGCTCCGCCCCTTACAACATCACAGAAGTGAAAGCTCTACCTGGGACACGGAGGCAAACAAACACAGGAGCCTGTCAGAATGAGGGGACAGAGAAGTATAGCCCAAAAGGGGAAATTGATCAAGGTTCCAGTGGGAGAACTAAGCTACGAGGAGATAGCCAACCTCATAGATGAGGAGATGGACATCCTAACTGATGCAGAATTCAAAACACTGGTGATAAAGATGCTCACAGCTTAACAGATATGCTTGAGTACGGCAAACACATAAGAAAAGAAGTGAATGCTATGCTAAGTGAAATGAAGGAAAATCCACACAAAAGCAGTGTTGAAGGGAAGGAAACCGGGGCTCAAATCAATGATTTGGAATATAAGGAAGAAAAAAACAGTCAACCAGTGCAGAATGAGGAAGCAAGAATTGGAAAAAAATGAGGAAAACTTCCCAGATTTTGCGAAGGAGATGGACATACAAATCCAGGAAGCATGGCAGGTCCTGGGAGAGCTGGACCCAGAGGGGACCACACTAAGATGCATCATGATTGAGATGCCAAAAGTGAAAGATAAAGACAGTGTCCTGAGGGCAGCAAGAGAGAGGTGGAGAGTTGCCTATAGGGGGGTGCCTATAGGACTATCAGCTGATTTCTTAGAGGACACTTTGCAGGAAGGAAGGGACTGGCAAGCAATATTCAATGTGATGAAAGGCAACCTACAACCAGGATTACTCTATCCAGCAAAGCTATCATTTGGAATGGAATGGCAGATGAAGTGCTTCCCAGACAAGGTGAAGCTAAAGGAGTTCTTCATCACCAAGCTGTTATTATATGAAATGTCAAAGGGACTTATTTAAGAAAAAGAAGATCAAAACTATGGACACTAAAATCACAACAAACTCAGAACTATCAACAACTGAACCTAAAAAACAAAAACAAAATCCAACTAAGCAAACCAGAATAGGAACAGAATCATAGGTATGGGGATCATTTGGAGGGTTATCAGCTGGGAGTGGGGAGGGGGAGGAATGGGGAAATGGTGCAGGGACTAAGAAGCATAATCGGTTGGTACAAAATAGACAGGGGGAAGTTAAGAATAATATAGGAAAGGGTGAAGCCAAAGAACTTATATGCAGGACCCATGGATATGAACTAAGGGGGATGGGATTGCTGGAGGGAAGGGGGGTACTGGCCAGAGGGGAGCAAAGGGGAAAAAATTGGAACTACTGTAACAACATAATCAATAAAACATATTTAAAAATATTTGTTCAACTGAATAGACAGCACATTAAAGTTAAAATATTGGTTTTTTTTTTTTTAAGATTTCATTTATTTTTTAGATAGAGGGGAAGGGAGGCCAAAAGAGAGGGACAGAAATATTAATATGTGGTTGCCTCTTGTGCAACCCCAACTGGGGACCTGTCCGGTAACCCGGCTTGTGCCCTGACTGGGAATCAAACTGGTCATTCTTCGGTTTGCAGACTGACACTCAATCCACTGAGCCACACCAACCAGGGCTGAAGTTAAAATATTGTCAACAGAAAAGATTGTATAAAGGTTGTATAATATGAAGACATTGATAAAAACCAAATCCATGATGTACTTTAAATATTTAATCAATATTTTTCTTAGCTTTTGGGTAGCTAAGTCCATTGACAAATCAATCTTTATTTACCTGTCCTCTTGAAACTATCCATCCTTGACTTTTAAAGCACTAGTATCCTAAATTTTCTTCTCTACATTAGGTTAGTTTTTATTTTCCATTATTGATTATTTACGGTTGATATTCTCTTGGATTCGGTTGTCAGTTATTATCTCCTACCATTGTTCACACTGTCCCTAGGTACACTCTTCCATATGCTTGGCTCATCTATGACACAGATAATGGTCATTATCAAATCACTGCCTTCAATTTGGGTCTCTGTCTCTTTACCTTCAGAATAGTTGCCACCTGGACATCTCTACTATGGTATACCAACAGACATCTCAAGAGCAGCATGCCCCAAATTATCTTCATGGTGAAATTTGACTTTTTTTTTTTTTTTTTTTTTTTTTTGGTCTCGGTAAGGCATTACCAACTACAGATTAACCCACAAAGATGGGAGTCATTGTCATCTCTTTTTCCCTTTCTACTATGTCTGCTCAGTTCCTAGTCCAGTCCAATAGTTCTTTGAGTCCGTTCTTGCTTTTCTGTCTTCACTGGTCATATCCCAAGTTCAAGCCCACATCTTTGTAGTCTCAGTTATAGTGATAGCTTCCTAATTAGTCTTTCTATAATCTTGTTCTCAAACCATTTATATTACTGTGAGAGTGTTCATTTTTTCCCCTAAAATGCAGATATGATTAAGGCGTCTCATCATCTTCAAGATAAAAAATAAGTTGTGATGACGATGATGATATAAATTAAGATAACAATAACATTTACTGAGCACTTACTATGTAACAAGTACTGTGTTTAAAAATCTTAGTCTAAATTAACTCATAGAATTTTCATAATCACCATTTGGGTTGGTGTACTTTTTAAAAAAACCCTCACCCAAGGATATGTTTATTGATTTTAGAGAGAAAGGAGGGGGGCAGCCAGAGAGAGAGAGAGAAACATTGATGTGAGAGACTTCAATCGGTTGCCTCCCATACACACCCCAACTGGAGATCGAACCCGCAATGTGCCCTGACTAGGGATCAACCCACAGTGCTTTGGTGCACAGATGATGCTCCAACCAACTGAACCATCTGTCCAGGATATGTGTACTTTGCTTTTCACCAAAAAGAAAAATGAGACAAAAGGAGATTAAATAATTTACCAGGAGTTGCAGAGCCAAGAAATGGCAAAGCCACACCAGACCAATGTTTTTCTAGCTTAAAAGTCTGTTCATACCCTTTATATTACAGTAGTCTCTCTCTCTATCGTGGTTCACTTATTGCGGCCTCACTGTATTGTGGGATTTTTAAAAATATTGTATTTAATTATCGCAGATTTCTTGCTATATTGCAGGATTTTGCAGTACTGTGTACGTATGTTGTTAAAGTTATGTAGGTTTAAGAGTAGAATAAATGTAAGGTCTAGAACATAATACCCACGATAAGTGAGGGAATACTGTATATTATCTCCACACAAGGCTATCCATATTCTGGGTTTGGGTGCTATGAAATATGAAAAAGATCTTGCTTCTCTTGGTGCGTTGACCACTTCAGCTCTTGTGACTACTAACTGTAAAAAATGGGCAAGCAAGGTTTTTTAGTAGTGGTGCCACTGGATCAGGGATACATTTGGATGTGAGATGTATGATTTTTTTTTTTTAATCCACCATCTACCCTATCCACCAAAAACTCACCACACCTGTAGAGATACACATTTTCAGGTGGTATGGCATGACTGTAGAATGCTGAGAAACAACAAATCACTGTCTGGGTGATAAAGAGTGACAGGGTGCTTGGTTTTTTGTTTTTAAGAAGCTGTCTAGCCAATTAAAAATTTGAACTTAAAAAATAAGTAACACAGCCCTCACTGGTGTGGCTCAGTGGATTGAGCACCAGCCTATGAACCAAAGGGTTGCTAGTTCGATTCCCAGTCAGGGCACATGCCTGGGTTGTGGGCCAGGTCCCCAACTGGGGGTACACGAGAGGCAACCACACATTGATGTTTCTCTTCCTCTCATTCTCCATCCCTCCCCCCTCTCTAAAAAATAAATAAATAAAATATTTAAAAAATTAGTAACACAAAGGCATTAAAATTCTTTTAATAATTTTACAATAAAAATGTAACCAATTAGTTGCCATGGGCTAGTCACCGAACACGTTTCAGTACATCAATGAGAATAAAGATGTTTAACAGACCTGTTTTTGAAAATCACAGGCTATTTTCCAAAGCATGTTGGGGTACCAATGATGATGGCTTTCAACTTCCAACAGTTTCCTAAAAAGAATGTAATCTCATAGATCTGGGTGGACCCAGATGTTGCCCAGAAATTTTGTGATAGCTCTGAGTTTTATGTACATGACTCTGGTATTCAGGACACTTGATCTTCTAAATTAGGTAACTTCCTGGTGGGGCTAAAATATCTCAGGTAGGCCACACTTGCATTCAGATAGGCTGTATGTGGCCCATGAGCTGCATTCTGGATGGTAAAGATTGCGCACATGTGGAGTCAAAAGCAGGTGTGGCTTTTATTACCAGTCCTATTATTTATTAATTATGTGACTTTTCATCTTCAAACCTCGTTTTCCTCATGTATTAAATGAGGATGATGGTACTTACAATTGGATATTGTGGGTTATAGGGGATAATGTGTGTAAGGTGCTTTGTACAATATGTGGGATACAGTGAGAACTCTCATAAATATACCTGTCTCATCTGCCTTCTACTTGTCTCAACCACCTGCTTCCCCCTTTAAATCAGATAGATTTTCATGGAAAACAGCTCTAGGAAAGTAATTTTCTTGCACGTTTGGGGGGAATTTAATCCTTAATATATAAGTTAGTGCTGCCACAAACCAGGCCATTTCCTTGACCTTCATTATCTTTGGGATCAGTTTTTAAAATTCCAAATCTTGTTTGTTACTACATCATTAGATTCTTTTCAACATTAACTGTCAAGATTCTAGGATACTATCACCTTAGTACTTTCTAGTCTGTGCTTTCCCAAAGTAGATAAATATATGATATTATAATATAGCATATTATATATTAATATAGCATTATAAATAAGGACTTAGTACAGTTTTTACATTGAACTAGGTGCTTTTCAAGAAGCTTGTTTTATAGATAATGTGTTAAAAATGTCTTGCTCTGTAACACATCTCCTGGGCAGGATCTATGTAAGAAATAACAGCAGGGACTTTTAAGATGCAGACTGTTTTGAGAAAATTTACCTCGAGCTGAAGGCTAACTCTATTGCTAATCCCCAACCCACCTTCTACCTTGTTGACCACAAACACACCAAGCCTGTAAGTATATATTTTCATGACTGTAGAATGCTGGGAAAAACGAGACTTGGTAATAATAAGTGAAAGAGGTCTTGTGAGATTGTGCGGTCACAGTGATAGATTTTGTCATCAGCCATAATGAAGGGTTGCTTTGCAAGTGTGTTCTATACAAAAAGTACTGCTAATCATACTTTAAAAGAATTTTTTTCTAAACATTTTCAAGTGTTAAGAAAAATGTTCGAGTTGATTTTGCAGTTGGCATTTTGAATGTGGTATTTTGCCATATAGGATCATTGTGTTAACATCATGGATTTGTCCTAGGGAAACCATTTCGTGTGTAGGAAAGTGTGCTTCCATCTGTGAGATGATTGTGTATATGGAGATACTTATCCAGTGGTTCCAGTCTGTCAAGTTCACAGCTGTATGTCTGATTTAGTTGAGTTCTATACATGTGCAGATTTAATATACTTCTTGTAACATTCCATAGATTTATTTATTAATGTGATGCTTTCTTTTGTTTTTATTCTGCCCTTGTAACTCAACCCCTGTAGAGAAAATGATTAAATAGCAATTTCACCCTTTAGAAACACTATTAAGACTTTGAGTCTGGTGCTTTTTATTAATGCATTAGTTTTAGGGTTTATTATGCTAAATTTTGTGAAGGCATTTGCTGAATTGAGTAAAATTTAAAATATGGTAATATCTAAAGGAAGGCATTCCAGTTCTTTCTACTTAATGGATCTTCTGAAAATACTATTAAAACTATGAAAAATAAGAGACTCCATTTTTTAAAAAATGCAAGCAGCAAATTATCAAATGAGATACTATGTGACCAAGTTTTTTTTCTTTTTTTTAAAAAAGAATAAAGTTCTCTATAGTTACAACAAGGGCTTCTTTGAAAAAGCAGACATTCTTAGTTATTCTGCAGTCACAGTGCTTGATAATCATGATTTGCTGAGTGTCAGTTAGATCTGACTGTGCACATGTATGAACAGGGTGGATAAGTCATGATCTGTGCACTTCAGGAGTACTGCAGTAAAATTGTAGAGATGACACCTGTATGAAATAACTGCATTACAAGGCAGTGCATGAAGTGTTATAAGACTGATAGAATTGTTATATGAGTTTCGATAAGGGAAAATCGCCAGTTGGGTGCCAAGGATGTTTTCATGGAAAAGATTAACTTGAAGACTGTTCCACACTCATTATTGTCATTACCGTTTCTAATAGAATTTGGAGAGTATCCAGAACTTAAAACTCCTGGTTTACCTATGCATTTTCACTTGGTTCACTGAGAGTATGACATAATGGTTAAGAGTAAAATATCTGCCATGTTCTCAATAAATATTACCTATTATCTTCACCATCATCAGTGTTACTTTGCTGCAAAAACTCAGTGCAATCCTTGCAAGAAGGCTTGCTCTTTCCCTTCATTCCTAGAGTATCATCAACATGTCATTATCAGAGCAATAATTTATGACATCAGTTTCAAGTTGTTGCTTTACTTCCTTCTCTCACTGAAGTTCCTTGAGGTGATGCAATGTGTCTATCCCAAACCTAGCATTATTCCTACTGCTAGTCTTCATGTTATTGCTAGTGTCTAAGGCTCAATAAATTTTTGTTGAATGAATGATTCAATTCAGAGATTACATTCGGTGTAAGAAAACTGATATTTATATAAGGTTGATAACAGTGATAAGCCCTGGCTGGTTTAGCTCAGTGGATTGAGCGTCGGCCTGCGAGCTAAGTGTCGCTGGTTCGATCTTCCAGTCAGGGTACATCAGAGAAGGAAAACTCTGACTCCAAAAAACCTCCGCTGCCTTGCGGCATACCTCTTCAGGGGAAAGGCTAAGGGAGTAAACCCCGACAGAAAATCCGGAGCCGGAGTCCCTAAGGCGGTTTGACGTTGTGATCAACACCGGCAACTCCTGCGGCGCACCTGAACCCAAGCTGTATCGACTCCGTCTTTCCCTTGGACCCTTCAGCTGCGAAGAGAGGGGGGGTCTGCTGCATGGGCAACAGCAGACCCTCCATATTGCCCTGCCCAGGCTCTGTAGCTTCAGCGTCATCGCAAGATGTCGATTCAACACGGGAGGAGACAGATACCATGTCACTCCCGAGTCGGACTGCACAGCCATTCTCGGCGGTGCAGATGGACTCTTAAGAAGCTACACCATCGTCTCTCCAGACGGACGGCTGCCGACGATAACAGTGATGATAGAACTGGATAAATTCAGGATATATTTGAGATAGAATTGACATTTTTATTTAGGGATTTGGATGTGGAGAATGAGGGAGAGGGATAAATGAACGCTTGAAGAACTTGGTAATGCCAGTAATTGAGATGAGGGGACTGGAAGAAGGATAGGCTGTTTTGCAGATGTTGTTTGAGAAGCCTACTGCAGTTTGTGTAGAGCTATTAAATAGGCAGTTGCATATGAATCTGGAGCTCAAAGAAGAGGTCAAGACAAAAATATAAATCAGGAAGTCAGTAGCACAGAGACGGTATTTAAGGCTACTTAGCAGGATGAAATTGCCTTATAAGAAAATGTAAATTAAGGAGGGAAGAGGTGTCAGAACATTTAGTGGTCTGGAAGAGGTGGAGAAGCTAACAAAAGGAACTGAGGAAGCAGAAGAAAAACCAGAGGAAACTTTCTCGGAGTTGCCAGTTGCGCCATGTGCTGCCTGCGGGATTCAGATGAAAAGTAAGAACTGATCATTGCATTTGGCAACATGATGATTGTGGGTGACTTTGTGCAGTTGTGGGGTCTGGAAGCCAAACTGGAATAGGTTCAAGACTGACTAGGAAGTGAGAGAGTAGAAATCTGTAGGAGCTAAATCCTCAAGTAGACTGTAGGGATGGATATCGTGTCTTTCAGCATCACCAGCCTTGGGTTTCCAACCGTCAGACTATTTCATCAAGTCCCAAACTGAACTCATGATGCACTGCCCTCCAAAATCTACTTCTCTTCCTAAGTTTTCTATTTTTCATGAATTCACCTTCCTTCCAATGATCCAGACCAGACTCCTCATAGTTAATGTCGTTCCCTTCCTCCACGTATCCACATGTAATTAGTTGCCATGGACTGTTGCATCTTCTCCACAGCATTTTTCAAATTGGACTCCTTCTCTTCATTGCCACTGCCACTGAAGTTGCTCTTGCCAGGCACTAATAAGCTCTTCTTCAGACTCCTCTGATAGCTTCCAGAGTACTCCCTGGTTTTATTCTCTCCCTTGTCAATACATCTGTCCATCACAGCTAGAATGTTTTTTCTAAAACACAGTGTTGCTCATGATAATCTTCTGCCAAAAACAAAACCGTATCCTTTTAGCCTGGCATTCAGACCCTCTACCTTTTTAACTCATCTCCCACTACCTTCTCTTCATTCAGCTTGCTCTTCTGAAATATTTGCTGTTTCTTTTATTTTTTTTTAATATGTTTTATTGATTTTGCTATTACAGTTGTCCCAGTTCCCCCCCCCCCAACCTGGTATCCCCATTCCCTCCAGCAGTCCCCTCCCTTAGTTCATGTCCATGGGTCATGCATATGAGTTCTTTGACTTCTCTGTTTCCTATACTGTTTCTTAAATAGAACCAAACATTGTTTGGCCTCCCTCCACACCTTCACTTTCACCTCTGCTTGACACGCTGTCCCCCTCCTTTTCTTACTTCTTCTGTATTTCCAAATGCTTACTTATGACCTCTACCAAATTATGGAATCTGCCCTAAATATTAGGAAACTTCAAGGCTTTCAGTGCTACTGCTTTACTTTATCAGTTCTTTAAAGATTTCATAATACTGATCTTTACTTTAAACCACAGTTATCTGTACCACCACTACCTCAACCAATCTTCATTTTTAGGAATTAGAGAAGTTTCTTGTAAACTTTACAAACAGTTTAGGTAATAATTTCTGTAAATAGAGGATGTCTAGGAAGAGTCCTCTGCTAGGCTTCTCCTCTTTTCTCAGTAGCCGTTGATTTTTGATGAGGCTGCCAGAAGGTGAGAAGGCGAGCAGGATAGCTACAAATGGCACGCAGCTTTCCGCACCTAGGTGATGACTCATTGGCACAGTGCACTAGGTTCTTTGTTTTATGCTTGTTGATTTTGGGTGCTGGGGGAAGAACAGTGTCAGTGAAATTCTTACTCTGAGTTTTAGCTTTTTAAAATGGGAGGTGCTTTTTAGAAATTTTGCTCACTGCTACATATTTCAAGAGAAGGAAAGCAGAGGCTCTCTAAAGATGTAATCACAGAAAAAAAGAATTACTCATTAGAATATCAACTTGAGTAAGTTATCATGTTTTCCATCCATCAGTGACCTTAGGGGATTGCTACTGAGAAGCTTTTCAAGATGTTCTCTTATGATGCATGTTGCCTTTCTGTTAGGTTTTTCAGCTTTCATCCCATTGTTGGAATATAAAATAGGTTTTAGGCATGTTTATTTCATACCTAATCTTTTAAGAATTAAGTTGGACTGTTAGCTAAAGGGAAACAGTTATACATGTTTTTGAAAAGATGAGATTGAAAATAACATTGTTTTTCTTAATGAGCTGTGATGCTGGAGCATTATTATAAAGAGTCAGTATTTTTAGAAAAAGAGGAGTGAGATGACCATCTGATTTAAGAATCTCCACTGGGCTGTTCAAGAAGATTATCTGTTTGGCCTTTGAGTAGACTGCGTGCCAGTCCTCCCTGCCAGGTGTCAATTGTAGTTAACTGTTTTGGAACATGAGAGGTATTGTAATTAATAGTGTGGAATAGTGATTTGAGAATTCAAAATATCTCTAGATTTTTAGTAAAATCTGGAGTGCAGATAAAAGATAAATGTCTCATATTTTGAGTGGGATAACAAGCTTTAACCAAGTAAACTTACCTCCTCAAAATTACTTTTTATTAGTACTAATAATAAAAAATAGAATTAAAAAATTATTAAGGCAAATCTGAAAATAACTTGCTTTGACTTCTTTGTCAAAATGTTCTGTTTTACGTTTGTTCATCTGTTTTCTCTCACTTTACATCCTCCAGAAAACTTTGTATTTCAGCAGCCTTCACTGACACTGACAAATTTGCCAGCCACAGGATTTCCTGGAGGCTTGGCCCTTTTGTGTCAGGATGAGCTATGGAACCCCAGTCTCTTGATATGTGCTTCCCCTTTTATTTGAAAGGGGAAATAACTGCCCCTGGCCTGGATAATTTTTAATTAAACATCTTAAAACTCTATTATTTCAAACTTATCAGTGGAGGGAAAATTAATGCTTTTGTAAACTGATTTTAGTGAGAATTATTTTATATATAAGATGGTTCATAACTGGCATTAAAATGCTCTATTTTCTTGTGTTTCAGTATTTTAATAGTTTATATTTTGGTAGAATTTTTTTTAACAATAGGGTAATAGAAAAACTAAAAACAGTAGCTTTAGGCTAATTGTATTGGTAATTACAGTAAAGCATTGATATATGAGCATCCAGAGATATTACTCTGAGCATTTGAAGTACATAAATTTTTATTATAATCTAAGCAGTTTCTGTTGGGAACAGATTATTTTAAATTTACATTTTCTTTTTTTTTTTTCCTACAGGAAGGAACTTGAAATCTTCAAAGGTAATTTTGTGTTTAATTCTTCACTTTAAAGTAGATGAGAATTAATTGATGTCAGATGTTCTTCCTTAATAATGATGAAGGAACTCATTCCTTTTTCTTTAGATCAGTTTACATTAAAAAAAATTGCTTAATACTGTTTTGTCAGTTTTATTTAATCACAAGTGGTTTTGATATTATCTTTTATCTATGACATATGTACCAAGTGAGAGTTTCTACTAATGACCATTATAAATCAAATGTTAGGATGGCATAGTGCTAACTTTGAGGTTGTTGAGAATCATAATTTTAAAAGTTTCTGGTGTCAGGTGCCTCAGCGCAGTAGGTAGTGCGTCAGTCTCATAAAAGTTTCTGGTTTCTGTTGTGCAAACTCTGGACCACAGGATGGTATGGTGATAAAAACAGAGCTGTGCCCCAGCGGGGGACCCAACAGTTACTTAAACCTGCTGAGAGGTGTTCAGTGCTGGGTCCTGCTCTGCCACTGTCTTGACGCTTAGAATAAGTCTCTTAACGTTTTTCAGACTCAGTTTTTCCATCTGTAAAATTAGAAACTCTGATGAACTATATTCTGAGATACTAAAAGCTTCCAGCATTGCATTTTAATTTTAGGAAACTTCCAAAGGTAGAGCAGTGAAGAATTCTTGGTTGTGTTGACCCTTACTAGTGATAGAGAAACACTATTGAAAAATAGGGAAAACCGGACTTCTGGCCAAAATAGAGGCCTAGACAGACACGTTGCGTCTCCCTCCACAACTAAGAAGGAATACAACTACCTCAAATCTAGAAACAGCCAGAAGTTCCAGAAAATCAAACTGCATGGAAGCCCAGCAAACAAAGACATAAAGAAGAAATACTCATCCAGACAGGTAGGAGTGGCAGAGAGGATGCGGTGTGGTGGTGACAGCAGTGGCAGGCCAGCAGAAAAGCACACTCACATGTTTTAAAAAGTCAGGAGGGACACCTGGGGAGCGTTCCCAGCTCCTCACGTGACCACGCAGCTCACGGTCCCAACACCGGGGAAAATCAAGCCTCATTGCTTCTGACTGTGGAGACCAGTGGGGGTTGGAGCGGAGGAAGAAACTGCTGGTCTCTCAGCAGAGTCCACTTGTTTAAATGGCCCCCATGGTCCTAGAAGGTCCGCAGACCCACCCACTCTGGGAACGACAGCCATGGCAACAGCTAGAGGGGTGCCAGTTCCATATGGTAGTGGGAGAAGTACCTGGAAAAGGGGTGAGTGCTGGGCAAGTGGCATTTTTCCTTCTCAGACCCCTCCCCCACGTACAGCGCCACAACATGGTGAAACGGGTTGCCCTGTACTGATGAATTCCTAAGACTCCGCCCCTTACAACATAACAGGAGCAAAAGCTCTGCCTGGAACGTGGAGGCAAACAAACACAGGAGCCTGTCAGAATGAGGAGACAGAGAAGTATGGCCCAAAAGAGGGAACGGATCAAGGTTCCAGTGGGAAAACTAAGCAACGAGGAGATAGTCAACCTCACAGATGAGGAGATAGCCAACCTAACAGACGTGGAATTCCAAACACATGATAAAGATGCTCACAGGCTTGACAGATATGCTTGAGTATGGCAAATGCATAAGAGAAGAAGTGAAGGCTATGCTAAGTAAAACGAAAAAAAATCCACGCAAAACCAATGGTGAAGGGAAGGAAACTGGGATTCAAATCAATGATTTGGAACACAGGAAGAAAAAAACAGTCAACCAGTATAGAATGAGGAAACAAGAACTGAAAAAAAATGAGGAGAGACTTGGGAACCTCTGGGACAACTTTAAATGTGCCAACATCCAAATCATGCGGGTGCCAGAAGGAGATGAGGAAAAGCAAGAAATTGAAAACTTATGTGAAAAAATAATGGAGGATCCACACCCCCACTGTTATTAGGGATTTCTGGACCCAAGGGTAGGTAGGACGACGACCATGTCCAGCTTGAAGCAGCTAGAGGAGCTTGAGACCTTCGCCCATTGTCCTTTACAAGATTACAAAGGGTCTTAATATCTGAGAGGGAGGGATAGTTATTTTTTACGAACCATGGGTATGGACTTGGGGGGGGGGATGCTGGGGGAGGGAGATACTGGGTGGAGGGGAGTAAAGGGGAAAAAATTGGAACTACTGTAACAACATAATCAATAAAATATACTTTAAAAAAAAAAATAATGGAGGAAAACTTCCCAAATTTTGCAAAGGAAATAGACATACAAGTCCAGGAAGCACAGAAAGTCCTGGGTGAGCTGGACCCAGAGGAGACCACACCAAGACACATCATGATTAAAATGCCAAAGGTGAAAGATAAACAGAATCCTAAAAGCAGCAAGAGAGAAGCAGAGAGTTGCCTACAAAGGGGTGCCTATGAGACTCTCAACTGATATCTCAAAAGATACTTTGCAGGCAAGAAGGGACTGGCAAGCAGTATTCAATGTGATGAAAAGCAACCTACAACCAAGATTGCTCTATCCAGCAAAGCTATCATTTAGAATGGAAGGGCAGATGAAGTGCTTCCCAGACAAGGTAAAGCTAAAGGAGTTCATCATCACCAAGCTGTTATTATATGAAATGTCAAAGGGACTTACTTAAGAAAAAAGGTCAAAATTATGAAGATTAAAATGACAACAATCTCACAACTATCAACAACTGAACCTACAAAACAAAAACAAAATCCAACTAAGCAAACCAGAATAGGAACAGAATCATAGGTATGGGGATCATTTGGAGGGTTATCATCTGGGAGGGGGAGAAATGGGGAAATGGTGGAGCTAAGAAGCATAATCGGTTGGTACAAAATAGACAGGGGGAAGTTAAGAATAATATAGGAAAGGGTGAAGCCAAAGAACTTATATGCACGACCCATGGACATGAACTAAGGGGGGTGGGATTGCTGGAGGGAAGTGGGGTACTGGGCAGAGGGGAGCAAAGGGGAAAAAATTTGAAACTACTGCAACAACATAATCAATAAAATATACTGAAAAAGAAAAATAGGGAAAACCATAACTTTACAAGCAGCTCAGAGTCCTTCCAATTCGTCGTTTTTCAGTTAATCCTTAGTGAATCACTGTTCCCGGAGAGACTCGTTTCTGTTATATTTACATATAAACTAGTATTGGTCTTTCAATTTATTGAATGGTGAAAGATTTTCCAGTATATTATTTATAGTTGAATTGCTTATATATATAATCTGTTTGGATGTTTTAGAAAAAGTAACACTGAAGATAAAAGGTATAAAGGCTCATTTCTGCTTTAACATTGAACAGACTTGCTTAGGCTAGATTTTGACTTAACTGACTGTGAGTATAGAACATGATTAAGTTCATGTCCAGTTTGTTGAGGGAATGTTAAATGATCGTGTGATATATTATCATGTCTATCATGATTCTTAATTTGTGAATAATGACTAGTACATTATTTTTTTCAGATTTGAAATAAGATTCGAAATCCTCATAAAGTGGTCTTTTTCCTCTCATTCTTTCTTTTACTCAACTACCATCTTATATAACATTAGAAGAAGAAAATCAAGTTAATATTAAAAGACGGGCAGGGACACTGATTATGCAAAAATGTCAACTTTCATCTCAGTACTCAGGTGGGGTATTTTTTTGTTTTTACTTTTTGTTTGTTTTTGGTACGACAGTATTCAGAGGAAAAAGACCAGCAGTTTGCAAAAAATTAGGTAGTGTTTCATATTATCCAATAGAATAATTCAGTTTAGGCTGATATATTTTGTTTATGCATATATTCATTATTATGTACAACATTTAACAGTACATTCATCCCACCCACAGGCAATTAAAGTTTTCTAATTTGAACAAACCATAAATTGATTATTATATCATATCAAGGTTGTTTCAATTATCAATATTCATTAAAATTTTTTCCTCTTGAATGTTATGCTAATATTTTTAAAGTATAAGGAGCATATAATAAAAGAAGAAATGGAACTGCTCTTCCAAGACATTATGTAGAAAAAAAGAAAAAAAAATTTATTCAAACTGTAACAATTTATTTTTGTACATCATCGCCTTTATTTTCCTTTATAATGTTGCAGGAAAACAAAAGTTATTACTTCCTCCAAGTTTTATTTAATTGGTAGTTTTATTTGGAAACTTTTTTCTAAGTTGATTAAAAACTAACTTTTGGAGACAAAAACACAAAATTAGTAACCTTCAAAATTAGTAATATGGGTCAGGACTGTGAGAAACGCTCACAATAAAAACACTGGGACACAGGACTTTAGCAGTAACCAGGGCAGTTGTTTATTCACAGAGCTGCAGCTCTGGGCGCAGCAAAATCAAAGGTGGGCGCTGAGAAAATGGAGCTGGCTGTTTTTATCCTAACACAAGTAACCCCCCCTTCCCCACCCCTCCTTCTCCTTCTCTGTTTTTCCATGCTGGATATCCCGGAGTTACAATCTAATGCGATTAACTAAATTAACTGAGGGTGAAAATTAACTCAGGGTGATCTGGTTTTAGGTCTGTCTCCAGCTCTCCTTTGAAATTTCCCTATCTTGTTTGCTGGGCTGTCTGGCTACATTCTCCCATTTCCCTGTGTTTGGTGATGAATATCTCCGCTGCACCCCCACCTTTGATTTCAGATATCCTTTGTCCTCAGAAGTAGTTGTGCTGAGCTGTGAAGTGCCTCTTTCGGACTTGTAAATATGTTAATATTGTTAACACTGGCTCAGAAACCCTCTAATCCAAGGTTACATTTGTCCTTTGCTGCCAATTATTTCCTACTGGTTTGAGAGTCACCAGTTTCCTTGTTCCTTATAGTATTGTCCAGATTCTAGATTCTTCCATCTTCCATTGAAGTTAATGAGTTAAGCTTACCTTTCACTTGTGGCACATGTAGCATATCTCTACAATATTATTGAAACTAGTTTGTTTGGTTAACATTTGTATCAGAAATGTTTGCTGTGTTCCTCAAATACTGCATTCCTTTAAACTTTTTATTGATAGTCACTTGAATAATAGAGAATAAAAAAAGGGGGGAGAATCTTTAAAGTCTTAATTTTATTTTCAATAGAGAAAGAATTCACTTATCAGCACATGTAGAATAAATAGCAGGCATACTTTCGTTTTATTGCATTTCACTTTTTGGCGCTTAGAAGATAATGCATTTTTTAAAAATTGAAAGTTTGTGGCAAACTTGTGTTGAACAGATCTGTTGGCACCATTTTTCCAACATTTGCTCATTTTGTGTCTCTGTCACATTCTGTAATTCTCACAGTATTTCAGGCTTTTTCATTATTATACATGTTATGGTGATTTGAGATTAGTCAACAACAATCAATATTAAGGCAAGACCTTCCATCAGCAAAATGCTTACAACTTGCTAAAGGCTCAGATGATAGTTAACATTTTTTTTAGCAATAAAGTATTTTTAAATAAGATAAGTACATTATTTTCTTAGACATAATGCTATTGCACACTTAATAGACTACAATATAGTGAACACTATTTTATATACACTGGGAAACCAAAAAATTTGTGTGTCATGCTTTATTGCAATATTCGATTTATTGCAATGGTCTAGAACAGAGCCTGAAGTATCTTTGAGGTATGTCTGTAAGTTTTTCACACTCCTTAAAGACATGGGATATTGTCCATAAGTTTACATGTCTGTTTTTTAGGGATTATCCATCATTTTTCCACTTTTATTTTTAAAATAGGTTATTCATGTATAAATCTTAAAATTGCTCTTAAGATTTTAAGTGTAGAAATATTGCACCACTGAAAGAGGTAGAGGTAAAAAGATCTAAGATTGGATATTTTTCTTACCTCTGTAAGAGTCCTGGCTTAACATGGTTTTAGTATGTAGACTTGCTCTTTTTTGTTGTTGTTTTTGTTCAGACTTGCTTTTTAATCTTTACTTAAATGCCTTACCAAGTTTAACCATCCTCCATTTTCTCTATAAAACATACTGACAGCCATGGCATGCTGAATGCTTCTGGCTGATAAGCTATGCATTTGTACATCTAAATATTTTTGTTTCCACCAGTTGCATTGAATACTTACCCAGAGTTGTGTTTGCTCCTGAACTCATTTATACTTGTTACTGTGATATGTAGTTTAATTATCAGATAAAATAATGAAACCTCAGTATTAAAGAGAACTGTAAGGAAACTAAGTTGACTGCTTTGAAAGACTTAATATAAATCTTCCTTTAAAAATTGAAGTAAACAATATAATTAAAAGTTAGAAAATATTTGGGGAAAATAAAAATCCTTAAGGAGCCTGCTTTTAAAAATTTTATCCACTGCAGTATGGGTGGTTCATGCAAGAATTTTCAAATCAGTGGAGCTATATTCAAGAATTCATGAGTAAAATGTATGATTATTTTTTTAAATTAAAGTATTTTTAGTAGATTTCGATATTAACTGCTTTTTAAATAATTAAATAAGCAGCATGGGATCCAGTGGTATCACTTTAGAGAATGTCCACTGTAATCTCCTTAACATAAAGATTCCCAGCCATGTCAGAAATGTCACTTGCCAGGGTGAAAACATGCGAGGATTTAAGAGTTATCACTGTCACAGCAAGTTGATCATCATGGGAATGCTGAGGCCATCCTGATACAGTGTGATCGTGTTTAAGGCTTAGCTCTGGAAAGCAGTGCCAATGAAGGGGACAGGGCCAGAGTGGTCAGCGAAGTAGGAGAAAAAAAAGACAATTCAGTGACAAGGAAGGCAGAGGGGAGAAAGATTAATGGACAAGTGGTTATCAGTGATACAAATAATGCCAACAAGTTGAGCAGAATGGGAAATCCCATTGGATTTGACAATGAGGAGGTAATTGGTGATTTGAAGACCTATTTGTAAAGAGAAAACACAAATTGAATATCAGAAGTACTTGAGAAGTTAAAAAACAAAGGTGACATGAACTATTTTTGATGAATGAGAAGAAATGAAAAGGTAACTTCAGATAGAATCAGGGTCAGGATCAGGGAGAAGGTGAAAACAAGGATGTTAAGGGGTTGATTAAGATCAACTCCTTTGAGTTGGATGGAAAGCAATGATATTCAGATAAAATTATCCATAGAGAGGACATCTCTTTCCCTGAGACCTCAGAAAAGGAAAGGATGGCTGGTAATATGGGAAAATATTGACATGGAGAGAGTAAATAGTTTTTGGAGAATCCATGTAAGGAAAGATAATCTGACTTTGCAGAGCTTGGCTCAGAGTAGAAATAAAAGCCAAAAAATAAATAAATAAATAAATAAATAAAGTATGCTTTGATTAACACAGAATTGGAGATGGAAATAGCATATAAGCTAGATTAGCAGAACATGGTAATCTTGGAGGCTGATAAGAGCAGGACTAAAATGATTAGTCATGGAATTGAGGCTGGGGAGGAGAGGCCTGGCTAGAGCAGTTAAATAAACAAGATATGAGGTACTAGGGATGGTGTACACCAGAAAGGTGAACACTTAAATAGTAGAGGTGAATCTTGTGGTCAGAAAAGGAATTTTAGTTTGAGACCTTAGAGGTGGAGCAGTTCCCAGTGATAATGACTAAATTTAAGTAAACATAAAAGTCATAAGATTGAAGAGGTCTGAATCAGAGCATTCTGAAACCAAGTCTTACTTGTTAGGATGACTCTTAGATATGGATTTTGTATGCAGCTGGCTTGGCAGCCCTTCTTAGCGTATTACAAATCATGATAGAGTTTATTGGTTCAATTCAAGAGTTAGCTTAATATGTAAGGCAAAACTGTTCAGCTCTCATTTGGCAATATTTAAGTGATGGAGACTCAGGTTAGTTAATATAACTGTCCCCTGCCCTCAAGGATCTAAAGCACTATGGCAAAGCTTAGAGGACAGAAAGACTAATGTATAATATTAATACAATGCAAAAATATTGTAAGAGAAATAAGCACACCAAAGCAAGAAAATCGACTATAGTATTTAGAGAAAGGCAGTGGCACTTGAGCTGGATCTACTCACTAGGCTGAAAGGGGTAATTCCAGGAAGAGGCAAGAACAATTGTAAAGGTGCAAGAGATGTATATTTTATTTAAGAGTACAAGTTAAATTTTAACTTCTTGTTCAGTGAGGGAACTACAAATAATTTGTTAAAGCTGAAGCATATGGTGTGTGGGGTGAAGCAGTGAGGGATGAAGTTGAGAGGTAGGAGGGGAGCAAATGATGCACAGTCTTTTATGCGATGTGAGAGTTTGAACTCTTTCCTTTAGGTCAGTAGTCTCCAGAGAGGGACGTGAGTACAAAACAATAAGAGTAGAGAGGAAAACTGGAGCTTCTATTAGTTTCTTTTCTATGTTATTCTTTTAAATTTCAATTTTTGTGTATATTATGTAATAAATTAGTACAGGAATTCATGTATGTATATGATACACAAATATACACATTTGAGGCACATCTTAAAAGTTTTTTCTCGTGGCAGGGGTACATGGTTGAAAGAACTTAAAAGTTACTGTTGTTGCCCATAGAGACAAGGGTAGAAGTGAGAGAACCCAAAGAGTTTTAAATAGGGTAGTAGGATTACATTTGCAATTTAGAACAGGTCTTTTGGTCTCATATAGAAGATAGACTGAAAAGAGCAGATCTAGTTGGGAAACTATTAAAAAGATTTGAAATAAGGCAATGGTAGAATGGAGAGAATGACACAGATTCAGGAAACTAAGTCAGCAGAATAAAGAACTGTTTCTGGTAACTGTTGCAAGGAGTCTAGAATGGCTCCTAAAATTCTGGCTATGGCAGTTTTTCCATTCATCAGGATATCTAATACAGGTAAAGGAGAAGATTTGGGAGAGAAAGGTAGTGAATTCTGCTCTGTTTTGGGGGAGGAGGTGAAAGTGTCAGTTTATTCATGACGGCAGGCAAGTTCACAACTCCAGATGTTGAAGAACTTTTTGTTATTAGCTAGATTGAGAAATGCTTTTTTAAAACAGCTTTATTGAGGTTTGATTTATATACCACAAGATTCATTCCTTTTTAAGTGTACAGTCCAATGATTCTTAGTAAATTTATAGAGTTACCATTATCACAATCCAGTTTTAGAACATTTTTATCATTCACAGTGATTCCTTTCTGTCCATTTGCATTCAACACCCACTTGCATCCCCAGCTCCTGGCAAGTAGTAATCAGTTCTGTCTTAAACATTTGCCTTTTCCAGATATTTCATATAAATGCAGTCATACAATATGTAGTCTTTTTGCATGTAGCTTCTTTCACTTAGTGTTACATTTTTGAGGTTTATTCATGTTGTAGCATATATTAGTGGATTGTTCTTTTTTGTTGATGAATTAATATTCCATTGTATGAGTATACTACATTTTGTTTATCTGTTCACCAGTTGATGGACATTTTGGATTGCTTCCAGTTTTTGGTTATTGTGAATAATGCTGCTATAAACTTTCATAGGCAAGCCTTTTTGCGGATATATGTTTCCATTTCTCTTGGATATAGCTAAGACTAGAATTTCTGGATTATATAATAACTTTATGTTTAACTTCCTAAAAAACTCTTAAACTGATTTCCAAAGTGGCTGTACCATTTTATATTCTCACCAACAATGTATGAAGGCTGCAGTTTCTCCTCATCCTTATAGTTGATTCCTTACATCTAGGTATATGATCCTTTAAAAAAAAATTTTTTTAAGTATATTTTATTGATTATGTTCTTACAATAGTTCCAATTTTTCCCCCCTTTGCTCCCCTCTGGCCAGTACCCCTTCCCTCCAAAATCCCACACCCCTTATTTCATGCCCATGGGTTGTGCATTTAAGTTTTTTGGCTTTACCCTTTCCTATATTATTCTTAACTTCCCCCTGTCTATTTTGTACCAATCAATTATGCTTCCAAATCCCTGCACCATTTTCCCATTTCTCCCCCTCTCCCCTCCCAGCTGAGAACCCTCCAAATGATCTCCATACCTATGATTCTGTTCCTATTCTCTTTTGCTTAGTTGGGTTTTGTTTTGTTTTTTAGGTTCAGTTGTTGATAGTTCTGAGTTCGTTGTCATTTTAGTGTTCATAGTTTTGATCTTCTTTTTCTTAAATAAGTCCCTTTGACATTTCATATAATAATGGCTTAGTGATGGTGAACTCCTTTAGCTTCACCTTGTCTGGGAAGCACTTCAACTGCCCTTCCATTCGAAATGATAGCTTTGCTGGATAGAGTAATCCTGGTTGCAGGTTGCTTTTCATCACATTGAATACTGCTTGCCAGCCCCTTCCTTCCTGCAAAGTGTCCTCTGAGAAATCAGCTGATAGTACTATAGGCACCCCACTATAGGCAACTCTCCACCTCTCTCTTGCTGCCCCTAGGACTCTGTCTTTATCTTTCACCTTTGTCCTCTCGATCATGATGCATCCTGGTGTGGTCCCCTCTGGGTCCAGCTCGCCCGGGACCCTCCGTGCTTCCTCGACCTGTATGTCCATCTCCTTCACAAAATTTGGGAAGTTTTCCTCATTTTTTTCAATTCTTGCTTCCTTATTCCGTACTGTTTGTTTTGTTTTGTTTTTTTCTTATATTCCAAATCATTGATTTGAACCCCAGTTTCCTTCCCTTCATCATTGATTTTGTGTGGATTTTCCTTCATTTCACTTAGCAAAGCATTCACTTCTTCTCTTAAGCGTTTGCCATACTCAAGCATATCTGTCAAGCCTGTGAGCATCTTTATTACCAGTGTTTTGAATTCTGCATCTGTTAGGTTGTCTATCTCCTCATCTGTGAGGTTGGCTATCTCCTCGTCGCTTAGTTCTTCCACTGGAACCTTGATCCATTCCCCCTTTTGGGCCATACTTCTCTGTCTCCTCATTCTGACAAGCTCCTGTGTTTGTCTCTGTGTCCCAGGTAAAGGTGTCGCTCCTGTTATGTTGTAAGGGGTGGAGCCTTAAGGATTTGTCAGAATAGGGCGATCTGTTTCACCACCTTGTTGCACTGTATATGGGGGAGGGGTCTGAGAGGGTATAATGCCACCTGCCCGGCACTCATTCCTTTTCCAGGCACTTCTCCCACTTCGGTATGGGACTGGCACCTACCTAGCTGTTGTCCTAGCTGTCATTCCCAGAGTGGGTGGGTCTGCGGATGTTCTAGGTCTGTGGGGGCTCTTTAAACAAGTGGACTCTGCTCAGATACCGACAGTTTCTTCCTCCACCCCAACCACCACTGGTCTGCACGGTCAGAAGCAATGAGGCTTGGTTTTCCCTGGTGTTGGAACCGTGAGCTTCGAGGTCCGGTGAGGATCTGGGAATGCTCCCCAGGTGTCCCTCCTGACTTTTTAAAACATGTAACTGTGCTTTCTGCCGGCCTGCTGCTGCCACCGCTGCAGCCACCACCACACCTCATCCTCTCCACCTCGGCTCTGCCCCTCTACCTGTCTGGATGAGTATTTCTTCTTTATATCTTTGTTTGCTGGGCTTCCATGCAGTTTGATTTTCTGGAACTTCTGGTTGTTTCCAGTTTTGAGGTAGTTGTATTTCTTCTTAGTTGTGGAGGGAGATGCAGCATGTCTGTCTACACCTCCATCTTGGCCAGAAGTCTGTGATCCTTTTTTTAATGATCCATTTTGAATTTCTGTGATATAAATCTTGTCTTTTTTTTTTAATACTGATATTCAGTTGTCTCAGCACTATTTTATCTTTGAATTCTCCTATGAGTACTATGTTAGCTCTGTTGTATATTTATTTTTTCTTTTTTATTAGTTACAGTTTCATTATATATTATTCTGTTTTAGTTTCAGGCATACAGGCTAGTGGCTAGACAGTCATATACTTTACAAAGCGTTCCCCCTGATATTTCCAGTACTCACCTGGCACTATATTTAGTTATTAAAATATTATTGACTATATTCCCTGTGCTGTACTTTACAGACTGTAACTATTTTGTAATTACTAATCTGTACTTCCCAATCACTTCACCTTTTTCACCCAGTCCCCCCAAATCCCTCCTCTCTGGTAATCATCAGCAAGTTCTCTGTATCTATGAGTCTTTTTCTGTTTTGTTTATTCATTTATATTGTTCAGAACTATTTTTTGAAAAGATTATCTTTTCCCCCACTGAATTGCTATGGTAACTTTGCAGGAAACCAATGACCGTAAATCTAAGAGTTTGTTTCTGGACTCTTGATTTTATTTCTTATTGCCAATACTACAATGCCTTGACTACTGTAGCTTTGTAATAAGTTTTAAAATTTGCAAGCTTTATTTATTTTCAAAATCAGTTTGGCTATTTTAGGTTTTTTACATTTCTGTATAAATTTTAGAATCATTTTCTCTCCATTTCTAATGCCAAAACATGCTGGGAATTTGATAGGGATTGTAATTGAATTTATAGATCAGTTTGGGAGAATTGCTATCTTAACAGTATTGAGTCTTCTAATCCATGAGTGTGGAATGTGTCTCCATTTATTTACATATTTGATCATTTTCAGCAATTTTTGTTGTTGTTGGATTTATTTTTATTTTTAAATTTTTGTATTTGAGGTATAATTGACACAACATTATACTGGTTTCAAGTGTACAACATAATGATTTGATATTTGTATACACTGCAAAATGATCATCACAATATGTCTTGTCAACATCCATCACCATACACAGTTACAAATTTTTTGCACAATGAAACTTTTACAATTTACTCTCTTAGCACCTTTCAAATATGCAATATAATATTAACTATAGTCACCAACATCATGCTGTACATTATATTTTATGGCTTATTTTATAACTTGAAGTTTATACCTTTTGACCCCCTTCACCCATTTTGCCCACCCCCTATCACTACCTTTGGCAACCACCAATCTCTGTATCAGTAAGCTTGACCCACCCCCCTTTTTAAATTTAGATTCTACATATAAGTGAGGTCATATGGTATTTGTTTTTTCTGTCTGACTTACATCACTTAGCAAAGTGCCTTCTAGGTCTATTCATGTTGTCACAAGTGGCAAGATTTTATTCTTTTTTAAGGCTGAATAATATTCCATTGTGTGTATATATCACATATTCTTTATTTATTCATTCATTGGTGGATACTTAGGTTGTTTCCATATCTTGGCTATGGTAAATAATTCTGCAGTGAACATTGGGGTGCAGATACCTTTTCAAGTTAGATGTTCATTTTCTTTGCATAAATACCCAGAAGTGGAATTGCTGGACCATATGGTAGCTCTATTTTTAATTTGAAAAGAACTGCTATGGAAAACAATGCACAAGGGTTCCCCTTTCTCCAATACTTGCAACACTAGTTAATTCTTGTCTTTTTTTTTTTTTTTTAATCCTCACCTGGGGACCTGCCCACTGACTTTATATTTTTTTTAGAACAGCTAAAACATTTATTTTATTTTATTATTTGTTATTGTACCTGCTATTACAGTTGTTCCACATTTCTCCCCTTTGCCTACTCCCCCTAGCCCCCTTTCCCATAGTCTGTCCCCATACTGTTGTTCATGTCCATGGATGATGCATATATGTTCTTTGTCAAGTCCCTTCACCTTCTTTCAACCAGTTCCAACCACTCCCTGCCCTCTTACAGCTGTCATTCTGTTCCTTGTTTCTGTGCCTCTGATCCTGTTTTCCTCGTTAGTTTATTTTGTTCCTTAGATTCCAGTTATAAGTGCGATCATATGATATTTGTCTTTCATTGCCTGGCTTATTTCACTAAGCATAATAGTCTGCAGTCCCATCCATGCTGTTACAAAAGATAAGAATTCTTAATTTTTTACTGCTGCATAGTGTTCCATTATATAAATATAACACAGCTTTTTTAATCCACTTATCTACTGGCTGTTTCCAAATCTTAGCTATTGTAAATAACACTGATGTGAACATAAGTGTGCATATATTCTTTTGAATTGTTGTTTTGGGATTCTTTGGATATATTCTAGCAGTAGAATTGCTGGGTCAAAAGGCAGTTTCGTTTTCAATTTATTTGAGGAAATTCCATATGGTTTTCCACAGTGGCTGCTGCAGTCTGCATTCCCACCAGCAGTGCCGAAGGGTTCCCTTTTCTCCACATCCTCTCCAGCACTTGTTGTTTGTTGATTTATTAATAATGGCCACTTGGACCTGTGTAAGGTGGTATCTCATTGTGGTTTTAATTGATGTTGAGCATTTTTTCATGTCTGTGGACCATTTGTATGTCCTCCTTGGAGAAGTGTCTATTCAGGTCCTTTGTCCATTTTTTAATTGGATTGTTTGTCTTCCTGGTGTTGAGTTATATGAGTTCTTTATATAATTTGGAAATTAAACCCTTGTCCAATGTATCATTGGGAAAGATATGTTCTCCCATATAGTGGGTTCCAATTTCATTGTGCCAATGGTTTCTTTAGCTCAGCAGAAGCCGTTTAATTTGATATATTTCCATCTGTTTATTTTTCCTTTATTTCCCTTGCCCTAGGTGATATATGGGCAAAATTTTTGCTATGTGGATATCTGAAATGTTACTGCCTATGTTTTCTGCTAGGATTTTTATGATATCATGGCTTGTATTTAAGTCTTATATCCATTTTGAGTTTATTCTGGTGTATGGTGTAAAGTGATGGTCTAGTTTCATTTTTTAACATGTACCATTCCAGTTTTTCCAACACCATGTATTGAAGGAACTGTCTTTACTCCATTGTGTGCTCTTGCCTTGTTGATGAAATACTAATTGACCATAAAGATGTGGATTTATTTCAGGGCTCTCTATTCTGTCTCATTGATCTATGTCTCTGCTCTTAGGCCAGTACCAGACTGTTTTGATTACAGTGGCCTTGTAGTATAGTTTGATATCAGGTATTGTGATGTCTCCAACTTTGTTCTTTCTCAAGATTGCTGAGGCTGTTCGGGTTCTTTTTTGGTTCCATATAAGTTTTTGGAATACTGTACATGTTCTAGATCTGTGAAATATGCTGTTGGTATCTTAAAGGAATTGTGTTGAATCTGTAGATTGCTTTGGGTGGTATGGACATTTTAATGATTTAATTCTTCCAACCCATGAACATGGTATACACTGCCACTTATTTGTATCTTCCTTAATTCCTTTCTTCAGTGTCCTAAAGTTTTCTGAGTACAGATCTTTTACCTCCTTGGTTAAATTTATTCCTGGGTACTTTTTTTTGTTGTTGTTGTTGTTGGAATAGTAAGTGAGGGTGTTTTCTTTGTTTCTCTTTCTGATAGCTCATTATTGCTATATAAAAATGCCATTGATTTCTGAACATTGACTTTGTATCCCACTACTTTGCTGCATTCATTAGATCATGTAATTTTTTGGTGGAATCTACAGGGTTTTCTATGGAAAATATCATGCCGTCTGCAAATAATGGCAGTTTTACTTCCTCCTTTCCAATTTGGATGCCTTTTTATTTCTTCTTGTTTGATTGCTGTGGCTGGGACTTCCAGTACTGTGTTGAATAAGAGAGGTGAAAGTAGACACCTCTGTCTTGTTCCTGATCTTCAGGGAAACACTTAGTTTTTGCCCACTGAGTATGTTGTTGGCAGTAGTTTTTTCATATATGGCCTTTATTATGTTGAGGTATGCTCCCTCTATTCCCACTTTGCTAAGTGTTTTGCTGGATTTTATCAAATGCTTTTTCTACGTCTATTGATATGATTGTGTGATTTTTGTCTTTCATTTTGTTTATGTGATGTGTCAAATTTATTGATTTGTGAATATTGTGCCATTCTTGCATCCCTGGAATAAGTTATACTTATCATGGTGTATGGTCTTTTAAATATATTGCTGGATCCTGTTTGCTAATATTTTGTTGAGAATTTTAGTATCTATGTTCATCGGAGATATTAGCCTGTAATTTTCTTTCTTTTTGTCTTTACCTGGCTGTGGAATTAGAATGATACTGGCCTCATCTTCCCACTTCTTAAATTTTTTGAAATACTTGAAAAGAATAGGTATCAGTTCTGCTTTGAATGATTGGTAAAATTTGCCCTTTAATCCATCTGGTCTAGGACTTTGTTTGCTGGGATTTTTTTGATTACTGCTTCAATCTTACTAGTTGTATGGGTCTACTCAGGTGTTCTGCTTCTTCCTGATTCAGACATGGGAGATTGTATGACTCTAGAAATTTGTCCATTTTGCCCAGGTTGTCCAATTTCTTGGCATATAGTTGTTCATAGTATTTTCTTTCAATCCTTTGTATTTATTTTGTTATTTCTATTCTTTCATTTCTGATTTTATGTATTTGGGTCCTCTTTTGTTGAGTCTTGTTAAAGGTTCATCAATTTTATCTTTTTGAAGAAACAGCTCCTGGATTCATTGATATTTTGGTTTTGTTTTGTTTTTTTTAGTCTCTGTGTCATTTATTTTTTCTCTGATCCTGATTTTTTCCTTCCTTCTACTTACTCTGGGCTTTCTTTGTTGTTGTTTTTCTAGTTCTTGTAAGTTTGGGGTTACGTCATTTATTTGAGATTTTTCTGTCTCTTTGAGGTATGCCTGTAATGCTATAAACTTTCCTCTTAGGACTGCTTTTATTGTGTCCCATAGGTTTTGGGTTGTTGTGTCTTCATTTTCATCTGTTTCCAGGTGTGTTTTGATTTCTCTCTTGATATCATGAATAACCCATTCATTATTCAATAACATGGTATTTAGTCTCCTTGTATTTGCATGATGTTGAGGTTTTTTATTTTACTGAGGTTGATTTCTAGTTTCATGTTGTGATCCAATAAAATGCTTTCAATTTTCTCAGACTTGATTTCAATTTCCTTGAATTTGTTGAGACTTCTTTTGTGTCCTACCATGTGTTCTGTCCTTGAGAATGATTCATGTGCACTTGAGAGGAATGTATATTCTGATGCTTTGGTCTGAAATGTTCTGTAAATATCAATTAAATCCATTCAATCTAGTGTGTCATTTAAGGTTGCTGTTTCCATGTTGATTTTTTTGTCTGGAAGATCTATCCGTTGGTGACAGTGGGTTGTTAAAATTCCCTGCAATGACTATTGCTATTTATCTCTTCCTTAAAGTCCACCAGGATTTTCTTTATATATTCAGGTGTTCTTGTATTGAGTGTGTATATGTTTATAAGGGTTATATCCTCTTGTTGGAGTGTTCCCTTTATTATTTTGTAGTGACTTTGTCTCTTTTTATGGCCTTTGCCCTTTGCTTTGAAGTCTGTTTTGCCACATAAGCATTGCTACCCCAGCCTTTTTTTTTTTTTTTTTTTTTTTTGTCTTCATTTGCATGGAATACTTTTTTCCATCCCTTCACTTTTAGCCTGTGTAAATATTTTGTTCTGAGGTGGGTCTCTTGTAGACACACACACACACACACACACACATATATATATATATATATATATATATATATATATATATATATATATATATATATATGGGTCATGCTTTCTTATCCATTCAGCTACCCTTTGTCTTTAGATTGGCACATTTGATCCATTTACACTTAATGTTCATAGTGATATATACTTGTTTGTTGCTATTTTATTACTTTATACCTATGTTCCTCCATTTCTCTATTACCTCTTCTTCTTAAAGCAGCCCCTTAACATCTCTTGCAATGCTGGTTTGGTGTTAATGAATTCCTTTAGCTTTTTTTTTTTTTTTTTTGGTCTGGGAAGTTCTTTATTTTGCCTTCAATTTTAAATAATAGCCTTATTGGATAAAGTAGTCTTGGTTGCAGATCCTTGCTTTGCATTATGTACTTAGAATATTTCATGCCAATCCCTTCTGGCCTAAAGTGTTTTTGTTGAGAAATCAGCTGACAGTCTTATTGGAACCCCCATATAGGTAACTAACTGTTCCTGTCTTGCTGCCTTTAAGATTCTCTCTGTCTTTAAACCATGCTATTTTAATGATGTTGTATCTTGGTGTGGGTCTCTGTGGGTTCCTCTTGATTGGGACTCCTGTGCTTCCTGAACTTGTGTGACTTTTTCCTTCACCAGGTTAGGGAAGTTTTTTTTCATTATTTCTTCAAACAGGTTTTCTGTTCCTTGCTCACTTTCTTCTCCTTCTGGTATCCCTATGATACAAATATTGTTGTTTCGTATTGTCCCAAAGCTCCCTCATACCATACTTGTTCTCTTTAAGTCTTTTTTTCTTTCTGTTTCTCTATTGGATGTGTTTTTCTACCTTGTCTTCCAAATCACTGATTTGATCCTCTGCTTCATCTAGCCTGTTTTTAATTCCTTCTAGTGTATTCTTCATTTCATATATTCTTCATTTTCAACTGGTTCTTACTCATGGTTTCTATGACCTTTGTCATGCTGATTGAGTTCCCACTAAGTTCTTTGAGCATCCTTATAACCATTATTTTGAATTCTATGTCTGATAAATTGCTTGCCTCACTTTCAATTAGCTCTTTCTGGGGATTCCTCCTTTCCATTCATTTGGGGGTTGTTTGTTTGTCTACCCATTTTAACTGCTCTTTTTGGTGGTTGTTGTTTCTATGTGTTAGATAGGTCTTGTTTGATTCCCTGTCTTCATGGGGTGTCCTTATATGCTAGGAGTCCTTTGGGAATTAGTGGTGCAGTCTCTTTGATCTCCTGAGCTGAATGCTCTGGGAATGCCCCTTGTGTGGTTTGTGTGGACTCTCCTGTTTTATTTGGGTCTTGATTGCTGTTGGCTCATTTGTTAGTGGATTCTCCTCCCCAGCTGGCTGACTGAGAGGCTCAACCCTGATGATGTCCTGTACACTGTTATACTGGTGCTGACACAACAAGGCAAAACAACACACACACACAAAACACAGGGGAAAGATAAACCAACAACAACAGCAAAATCGATAATAAAAGAGTAAAGAATAATAAAAGTGGAAGGAGAAAAAAAATATAAGAAAAACAAGAATACCAAAGGAAAGAAAAATGATTATGAGAGTATAGAAGGAGGAGAAACCATAAGAGTAAGAAAGAGAATCAGGGAATCACCACAAAGGAACATAAAAAGGTGAAGAATAAAATTTTTTAAAAATTAGAAAAAGGAAGAAGGCATAATGGAATAAGAAAAGGGAGGAGTAAAATACAAAATTTGAAAGAAAATATAGGTAAAATTATAAAAAGCTATGCAAAGGAAAATATAATGAAAATAATGAAGAAGAACAAAGTGGAATTTGTTTCAGCAGAGTTTAGTGCTTGTCTGCTGGGTTCTCCTTCTGGATATGACTCTGATGTTGTCTGAAGCTGGTGCAAGCCAATATCAGGTGCTCTCCACGTCTAGCTCTAGGTAGGCCTTTTAGAGCTACAAGCAATCCATAGTTTGTAGATGATTCCTTTGGGCTTGGCTGCATCCAGGATGGACCTCTCTGCCCTGTAAAGCTGGCTTTTTATCAGCACAGGGCCCAGGGGCAGGTCAACTAATGACTGAAATTACTGCAGGAACTGCCTCCACCTGCCTCTGCCTGTGGTCCTGCCATTAGTTTTAGTCTTGCCGCTGACCCGTCTTTTTCTGAGAGGGCTTCTGGTGGAATCGGGAGGATGGGACCCCTGGATCTCCTGTGGGAAGTGCTGTTCATACTTCAAGGAAGATGGTGAGTATATTCCCCTGTCCCTGCACCACACATCTGAGTCTGTTCCAAATTATTTCCCTGAGTTCAGCAGAGCAAAGCCCCTAGTAGGATAGTGGGTGGTGCCTCCAGAGCCCAGGGTTTGGGTCTGCTGGAAAGCAAGATGGCATTCTTAGGCTCTCCCATGAAGGGGAAGGGCCAGTCTGGTTCCCAGGAAAATGTATGGAGTGGCCATGCCCTAAAGCCAGACTCTTAGCACCCCTGAGTGCACCTATGTTGCTATCTCCTCAGCAAGGGATAAGAGGCAGGTTGTGGAGGGGGGGGGGGGGGAGAGAAACAAGAAAAAAGTGACTTTGTCTCTGGGGGCGCTCTGTCTCTCTCCAGAAGGCAAGCACCCGTGGCCTTTCACCAATGGATCCTGCATGTGTGGGTGATCCCAGCACTGGCACTCTGTGCTTGGGAGCCCAGTCTGAGGTCCAGGCCTCACTCCTCTCCCAGGAAAGTTCCCACAGCCCTGTGGCAACCTCAGCCACTGCCCATGAAAGCAGTGTTGTTCCCTTTTGCATCCTTGCTCTGTCTACCAGTCTTGAGGTGATTTCTGCCTGTCATTGGTTAAGTATCTCCTCTTCAAGTAGTCTTCAGTTGTTTATTTTGGGTGGACATTGCCCTCTTTATCTTTATTTTCAGCTTAGTTCTGGAAGGCAGTGTGAGAGAAATTCTCCTACTCTGCTGCCATCTTGCCGCTCCTCCATGCCCGTTGACTTTAGAGAGAGGGGAAGGAAGGGAAAGAGGGAGAGAAACATCCATTGGTTGCCTCCACGTGTACCTGAACAAGCAACCTAGGCATGTGCCCTGACTGGGGATTAAATGTGCAGTCTTTGGGTTTACAGGGTGATACTCCAACTGAGCTACACAGGCCAGGGATATTTCTTATTTTTGATAACAGCCATTCTAACAGGTGTGAGGTGATATCTTGTTGTGGTTTTGATTTGCATTTCCTCAGTGAAGTTAAGCATCTCCTTATGTTGTCTGTTGGCCATCTATATGTCTTCTTTGGAAAAATGTCTATTCAGAGCCCTTGTCCATTTTTTTAATCAGATTGTTTGATTTTTTGTTGCTGATTTGTATGAGGTCTTCTTATATTTTGCATATTAACTCCTTATCAGATATATGATTTGCAAATATTTTCTTTTATTCAATAGGTTGCCTTTGCGTTTCGTTAATGGTTTCTTTTGCTGTGCATAAGTTTTTTAGTTTGATGTAGTCGTACATTTTAATTCTTGCTTTTGTTGCCTTTGCTTTTGGTATCAAATTCAAAATATCATCACCAAGACTGATGTGAAGGAGATTACCACCTATGTTTTCTTCTAGGAATTTTATGGTTTCAGGTGTTACTTTCAAGACTTTAGTCAATTTTGAGTAAATTTTTGTATATGGTGTAAAATCTTAGTCTACTTTTATTCTTTTGCAATTAGATGTTTTATTTTTCTAACACATTTATGGAAGAGAATATTCTTTTCTAATTATATATTCTTGGCTCCTTTGTTGTGAATTAATTGACCATATATGCCTGGCTTCATTTCTGTGCTCTCTCTTCTGTTAGTCTGTGTGCCTGGTTTTATGCCAATACCATATTGTTTTGATTACTATAACGTAGTATAATTTGAAATCAAGGAATGTGATACCTCCAGCTTTTTTTTCCCTCAAGATTGCTTTTTTTTTTTTTTTTTTGGTTACTTATTAATTTTTAATTGAGGTGCAGTTGACACATAACATTATATTAGTTTCGGCAAAGGTACAACATAGTGATTTGATATTCATATACCCTGCAAAATGGTCACCACAATAAGTCTCTTGACCATCCATCACCATACATAGTTATAAAATCTAAGATTGCTTTGTCTTTGGGATTTTTTGTGATTCTATACAAATTTTAGAGTTGTTAGTTCTACTTCTGTGAAAAGGGCCATTGGAATTTTGATAGGAATCATGCTGAATCTTTAGATTACTTTGGGTAGTACGTACATTTTAACTATATTAATTTTTTTCCATCCATGAGCATGGAGCATCTTACTATTTGATTTTTCTTCAGTTTTTTTTCATTAATGCACAGTTTTCATTGTATAGATCTTGCACCTCCTTGGTTAAATTTCTTCCTAGGTATTTTTGATGCCACTGTAAATGGAATTGTTTTCTTAATTTCTCATTCTGGTAGTTTGTAATTGGTATATAAAAATGCAACAAATTTTTATTTATTTATTTTGTGTCCCTCAACGTTACTGAATTCGTTTGTGAGTTTTAATGATGGTTTGGGGTGGAATCTTTAGGATTTTCCCTAATTATTTTCTTCCTGTTGAGTGAATTCTGTCGAGCATATTTAATTTAAGGTGTCTGAGACATTACAGGTAGAAGTGACCAATGGACCATTGGACCTCAGGAGAAAAATCTGAGCTAGACTTAGGAGAAGTCAGCATATAGGTGGGATGAAGACGCCCATGGATAGCAGGCAGAATAAAAAAAAGATGACAATGACAGAAATCTAGGAATCAATGGACAGGCATAAGGAGAGAACTCATTGCTTATGATGTAGGCTGAGAACAATCAGCCACAGAGGTAAGGGAGGAGTGTGGTGTCACTAAGCCTAGATCATTTCAAGGAAATGTCAAAGAAGCATGTCATAGTGTTGTGGAGAGGGCAAAGTGAAATATAGTCTGAGAAAAGTCATTTAACTTGCAAATTAAAAGCTAATTGGTGATGTTACTGGGAACAATTTTAGCAGCATGGGTGTGTGTATGTGGAGGCAGGGTGGAAACCATGTGGAGGATTAGGGCATGAGTGAAATATTCTGCCTTATTTGCCACTGTGACCCTGGGTGCTTGGCACTTTGGTACTTAGAAAATATTTGAATGAATGAGAAAGCAGAGACAGTGCTTTCAAAAGCTAAGGCTTTGCAGAAGGTAAGAAGAGAAGTTAGGGGAGAAGGATTATTTGAAGAAAGGAATTCTTTTTAATTTGTGAGAAACTTACATACCTTTGTATGAAAAAGGAAAAGAGACTAGAGAGGGAGAAGCTGAAGAAGAGTGAGAGTGGCTAATTGATGAAGCTGAGATTTGGAATGAACCAGCGGGACTGGAATTTAGAGCATATTATTTTGAAACAGGAAAAGACTTGACAGGTGCTTGTAACTGTTGGAATTGTGATGATTTAAGATATTTATTAAAAATACATAGCACATTCCAAGCCACTGGTTAGTGTTGCTAAATTTGAAGGAATCTTCAGACTATAGCTATGTTGAAAATGAAGTGGGGGAAATTTAAAGATACTGTACCTATGTGTTTGTGAAATGAACTATATCCTTAATCTCTATTACTTTCAGACAGCAAGGCTTCTCTCTTTTGGTATGTTACTAATGCATCTTGGTGCCTAGATGACATTCAGATGGGTTTAGTCTATTTTCAGCCTTCCCCCTGCCTTTGAACAGCATTTGGTATGGCCCCAGATCTGTGCATACATCTTTGCACACCAGAGCCCTGAGAGCTTGCATTTGGCTTTTACAGAGGTAGTAGGTTCTGATATTTGTCTTTTTAAGCCATCGGCAGAAAACTAACAGTCTTAATACAATTTATCTGGAAAAACCTGCCTCTGGCCTCAGCCTTACTTCCTTTGTTCTACATCCCAGAAGATGCACATCAGGGGAGCTGCCTAATTACTGGAGGTTCCACTTAACCAGCACTGAGCATCTGTTTACTTGTTCAGTTCTCATATCCATGTCATCTCCAGGACTCAACGAAAATAGTCAGAGGAATGCCTGTAGGTGGAACTTTATGCTTTTTCTTCACTGCTTTTCTTTAAAATTTTTAATATCCATGCTCAGGTATTGTGATATTTGCATGGTATGCAGATGATATATTATTAAAAAGCATAATTAAATTTAACTTGATTTGAACCTACAAGCAGTACATTTTAATGACAGCATTATTCGTTTCTTTATATTACCAAGAAGTAATAATTACTAACTCAATATCCAAAATAATACATAAAAATGTTGCATGGAAATCTAGGACTTTTGCTTTTATAATATTATGTCTTATCATCTATTGGGTAAAATTCGCCAGACATTCATTTTATGAGGCAGCATTTATATTAAAAGGTAAATATGAGATACCAGGAAAGTTATGCCAGCTGTTAGAATAATAAGTGCAGTTTTTATGCTCCATAAAATTAATTCAGCATTCCTTTCTGCTAGTATGTTTATTTTCTGAGAAGCAGTTAATGTACTTAAATATGTGAGCCATACTCAATAACTGTAAAGTTAAAATTTATTCAGTGCTACTATATGGGCTTATCTAAAATGGCTGATTTTCCAAGTGGATTTTGAAAATGTCCTAATGCTTCCTACAGATTAAAAAATATATATTCTTTTCCTAATTATACAGAACTGCAGTGTATCCTATCACCTGTTGGCTAGAGGCTGTAGTTGTAGTGATGGCTATATGTGGCATTTTTATATAAAAAAATATTGAACTGGTAGAACTTCTACAGAAAATTATACCTTAGAAGTTAATTGGTGGCTTTTTTTTTTTTTGAGTAATTTATTATGCTATCCATGGAGATAACTAAGGAATAATTTTAAATAATTATTACATTTTTAAAAATCCATATGATATCTTTAAGGTGGCACATGTTGTGACATATTGTATATCGGGCCCTGTTAGTATAGAAGCCCCTTTAAAAAAAAAATAAAAGAAGTGCCTGTTGTTCCTAATCTCTTACTCTATCATGGTTATTTTATTTTTGAGATTAAAAATTAGAATAAGGTACATCAAACTTGAATTGAAGGGAAAGTTTCTTTTTTTTCCCTCCCTCTCTCATATTCTCATCTTCTGTATAGTAGAGAAAAACTTTTAAGTTCTTTAAGCTCAGGTAGACATTTTAACTGAAGCAAGAGATAACTCAGCAATTCATTATAACATCATAGCATTAATGGAATGAAATTCTAACTTGAAATATTACCACATTCTTGTTTATTATTTATTGTGTCCATGAGTAAACTGGTAAGAATTGAGGAAGTGAGAACATTAGTGTTTATTTTAAAATATTTATAAGGAATATATAATAACACTTTTCTGTTAGTTATGCTGTCTTTATATAGTGGTTCTAGTAGTAAAAATTTGAATATAGCTATAAACTGGTATTAAATTTTAAATTTTTAATTATTATTTAAGAAATTACTCCCTGAAAATTTTGATTTGTTGGCAAGTATTGGCAAGATTTTTTAAAACTACTTACTCTTCTTTTTTTCACATAGATCTGTATATGTCTGTATTCCTTTTTAAAAAGCTGGTTTACCAAATACATGGTGATAAAAAATGATTTGATTGGGTGGTGAGCACACAGTGCAATGTACAGATCATATACCATAGAATTGTACACCTGAAGCCTATATGACCTTATTCACCAATGTCACCCCAATAAATTTAATTTAAAAAAATAAAAAGCTGGTTTATATTATATAACTTGGTGTTTAAATAAAGTTAGTATCTATGTCCTGTAGTATAGAAATATTTATATCCTGACTATTAATTTTGGTCCTAAGACAGTTTATTTTTAAGACTTAGCTGATTCTTCCTTCTAATAATGCTGTCATCAGGTGTCATACTGTGGCATGACCTAAAATTCTCTGAGATGATGTTTTATATTGAAGGGGAATTGGAATTCTAACAGCTTGTTGAACTTTTAAACTACACTACCGGAGAGCCTTGAGATTGGGGTCATGATGCCTAAAGGTTACCTTTCTGTGATTTCTTTATAATACGCAATTATATAATCAACAATTATGGCAGTATTTTAGAAATGTATCAGGACCCCTTTTTGTTGTGTATCGTGTATGTCTGCTATTATGAATAAATACAGCTCTTCTGTTTCATTACCTCTTTACTGGAACATGGTATAAACTTAACAGCAAAAATTATACCTTTCAGAAAACTAAATTCTGGTATCATGAAAATGCCAGGGTCAAAAAGAGATTTTTATCTGTTGAATTCATATGAAGCTTTATGATTTTGTCTCATTTTTTTGGAGGTTTACTCTGGGAAATAACCTATGGGATCTTGTAGCTCTGCTGATTAAACTGTCTCACGCAGGTGATGGACCTGGCACCTTCTCCAAAGACTGGTTATTAGTTGCCTAATGAATTTTACAGACTTTTAGGGCAAGGGATCAGAGAAGTGGCCTGCTGTGCCCTAAACTGTCTCTTCTACTTAAATATTCATCTAACTTTCCTTGTAGAGGTGTGCCCATGCCACAAATAAAAGTTTATATATGAAATTTGGTTAATTTTTTCTATAGTTAAGTTTACTCTAAAATATGGGAAATAACTAAAGAAACATCAGAACAATACTGAAGTGTTTACTTTTCTGTTTTTTCTGGAGGACTATTTAAAGTATTTTTATAAGGCAACAAAGATTAGTGTAGGATACTTACTATTATGCACTTCCAAGTTTCTAATTACAGTTTTGAAAGCTTATGAAAGAAATATGGCAGGTATAGATAAGATGAAATTGAATAGTCAGAAACTTACTTTGTGAGGATAACACATCAGTCCTAGTTATGTTTATTTTGAATTGGAAGTAAAAATATTTGTAATAAGAATTGTCACATTAATTTCAATGATGCAATCAAAAAAATAATATTTGAATATGTGAAGTTGCCATCAGGACTATTTTTTCCATTGAGTAAAATTGGTGTGTTATAGAATATCAGTTGTTCCACTATAGGTGTATGAGTATAACCCTGTTGCTTTTTTTAATGCAACCTGTTATTTCTATTAAAATTATAATAAGTTAGAGAAAAGAAGGAGACTACTAGTTATTAAACACCTACAACATGCCAGCTATGTTCTTTGCGTATTATAGTTAGCACCACAGTATTGCAGTTAGTGTACAACTATCTTGTGAGATGGAGAAAATGGAGACCCAGAGAGGTTAAATGAGTCACCCAGCCAAGGAGCATTTGAGCGGGATTTAAACCCAGAAACATCTGCCCTCAAAACCTATATGTTCCTCACTTCACCACAGTGATTCCTGGGAAGCGCTAAAAAGTAAACAAATGAAATTTAGACTAATTTTCTGTTTCTGTAGTTTGTTTTCTCTATGTATTGCATTCTCCTCTTCTCTTTAGTAGCCGAGTAGCTCATTGAGATTTCATCTTTAACTCCATTTTAACTGCTCACTGGTCTTGCTCTATAGCTTCCTTTCAGTTATACCTCACTGTTTGAAAGACAAATACAAGCCAAGCACCAGTGTAAAAAAGTGCAAACTGATTGATGTTACAAAACCCAGGAAAGATTGCCCTGAATTTGGGGTATGCGTTGAGGCTCAAAACAGGACTGAAAGACTGTTATGGCCTCAAGATGCCTTCTCCATACTGTGCCTGCATCTGGCATGAAATATTTTACTATTCTTAGAATACAGAGTCTTTCTATTTCGGATACTGATTTCTGCAGAAAAGTTTTAAAAGAATTTTAGACAATGTCCCCTTTTTTTACTTCTAGAATCATGTCATAGAAAAACCTTTTAATCATATAATGCAATGTCCTAGCCTTTGTAGAATCCCTTTTTGGGCACTTCTCAAGGGTGTTTATCCAGAATTTGTTGAACAGGCCTTACCCTTTGTTAGAAATATAAATGGTTGTCAGTTTTATGCTGGTTATAAATTATGCTGTAATAAGCATCTCTATGCATACATATTTTTTAGCATCACTTTTTTAGGGTCTAAGTGTATTACATTTTTTTCTTTATTTTTATTTTTGACACTATTACTTATGTCCCCATTTCACCCCCCACCTTTGTCCACTTCTACCCAACCCCCATCCTCTCTTCCCTCTGGCCTTCACCACACTGTTTTCTGTGTCCATGGATTATGCATATATGGTTCTTGGTGTGTATTGACTATTAGCTTTCTAGAAAGGTTATACCAGTTTACACGTTCATCAACAGTGTATGTGACTGTATCTTTTTCACACTTTAGAATTTTTTTTGTCTTTACTAATATTATAAAAATATTATTGTTTTAGATGTAGTGGTGAGATGAAATTTAATGTATTAGCTTTTTGTTGTGAACTGTTTTGTTTATGCTTCTGGCTACTTTTGGGTGAAGTTTCAGTATACTTAATGATTTAAATGAGGTTGTTACATAATAAAGGTATCAAAACATTGTCATATTTACTGCAGCTATTTTTCTCAACTGGTTACTTGCCTTTTAATTGTTTGCTTTTTAAATTACACACAGAACTTTAATACTTTGTGTATTCAAATGAATATTTAAATGATATCCTCTATTGTTTTTATGTCTAAAAAGTCCTCTCCCAATCCTAAGCAATGTTAACTTGTAATTTCTACCAGTTTTATCCTTGCTTAATTTTAATTCACTGATTTTACTCTTAATTCAACTAAAACTTATTTTGATGTAAGCATGAAGTGAGCACTGTTTTTGCCATGTAGGTAATTAATTTTTCTAATGTGTGCTGTGGAGTGATCCTTTACAGTTCTCTACCTGTGTTGTTGGCAAAATTTAGCTGGTTAAATTAAATTCTCTGCCTGCATAGTACCTGAACCTGAGGATCTGAATGAGGCTGGAAGAAACATACAGCCTTTCTCTACAGACTCACCTTAAATTTTGCCCAGAATCACTAGAGAGCCTTAGCACAGACTGGTAATCTTACTGCATTTCACTTCTGCTCCTCTTCTCACACTACCAACATCCCATCCCTACTTCTCATCCGTTAGTAATTTCTTCTGACTTCACTGAGGAAGTAGGAGCAATCAGAAGAGAACTTGATTGTGTTCCTTCCACTAAGACTCTCTGCTGCCTATGTCTGCTTACTCTGTGGCTTCCTCCCTGATACTATGGGACTGTCCCTGTTCTTAAGCTCCCTTCTCTTTTGTGCATTGCATCTCATCTGTTCTCTCCTGCTTCCGAACTTTGCCCATTTTGTCCTCTCTCTGCCCATATCATCAGTTATTACCTCTCTGCTGAATCATTCCCAGCAGTTATTTTTATTTCCTCCATAATTTTCATTTCTTATTTTCAGTCTTCTCTGCCTCATCATCCTTTCTACTCCCCACCCTTTCTCCATTCAAGATGGTAAAGTGCCTCTGTGCTCCATCCTTGCACCTTTCCTCTCACCTTCTGATGTCTCATCTGTTTCCAAGGCTTTAAATACCTTCTGATGCTAAGGACTTCCACATTAAACAGCTCCTATCCTGACCTCTCCTCTAAACTCTAGACTGGTGTATCCAACTCCCAACTCAGGATCTCCACAGCTGTGCTTACAGGTATCCTAAAACGTAACATGTCAAACCACGAAGTCTTTGGTTACCATCCTACCACCTTCCTGGCCTCTCCGTCTTCTCCATTTAATTAAATGACACTATCATTCATCCCAGGGCTTAGGCCAAAACAAACAACAACAAAATGCTGCATGATTGCTCTCTTGCTGTCACACCTCATGTCCAATTGATCAATAAATCCATTCAGCTATACCTTTCAACCAGGTCCCAAATCTAACCGTTTCTTACTGTCTCTCTCACTACCATCTAGTCCAGGCAGCTGTAAGTTCTCATTTTGACAGCTGCAGTGGCCTCCTCATTGAGTCCCTGCTTCTACTCTCAACCTCCATACTCTCACCACACTCTTGTGGATTCCCATTATGCTTAGAATACAATCTGAGTCCTTCTCATGGCTTGCAAGGTCCTTTGTAACCCAGCCCCTTGCTTCTTCTCTGACCTCATCCCCTCCATTCTTTTCCCAGCTCCTCATTCCTCCCTCCAGCAGGCCCAGAATGCTCTGCCGTGGGCGTCTCTTCCTTCTGCCTGCATTGCTTTTCCTCCAGATGGTGGCCTGGCTTATTCCTTCCTGCTGCTTTCCAAAGTTATTCACACTTTAAATTGTACATCATTTTCTCTCTCTTCCTTTACCTGGCTTTATTTTATTTATGACATACATTTTTTTGGTCTAATGTGCAAATCTGGCATACATTTCTCTCACTTTTTTTCTGATGTATCCACTGTGTCCGGAATGGTGACTGGCACAGTACTCACTGGACGTGTGGAGTACTACGACAGCATCCTATCTCCTTGCTTTCTGGCTCGGTCTTTCTTCTGTCTTCCAAACATGGTCAGAGCCGTCTACCTAAGAATTCAGATCTGACTATCTCACTAAATCTTGAAGTGGCTCCCTAATCCTTACAGTAACATCAGTCATTTGAGCTTCACTTTCACAATTTTTATCATATTCATGTATAACCTGTACTGTTCTTAACTGATTTTATTTAAATCAACTCATTTTAAAAATGTATTCTATAATACACTTATTATAAATGGAAAATCAGTACCATTTGACATGAATAGAAACTAATTACAAAACTAAATACGTAAGTATAACCTGGCCGGTTGAGAGTTCGATTCCCGGTCAGGGCACATAGCTAGGTTGCACATTCAATCTCCACAGTCAGGGCGTGTAGGGGAGGTAACTAATCTATGTTTCTTTTTCACATTGATTTTATTTTTTTATTTTTAAAAACTCTTATCACCCCAAATTATCTTGCCTACTATACTTCAGAAAACTGAGTTTCAGGATTAAGTCCAAGCTTTTTAACATAATAGACAAAATTTTTCTTGAAAGTCCGTGCTTGCCTCTCCAACTTTATTGTTTGCTCCTTTGTCTCTCATGCTCCTGAAACACTCACCCACCATCTTGCTCCAGCTTTCATTCATCTTGGCTCTTCTCTTGGACTACGTTTCCTCACCCTCATGTCCTTGTTTGGCAATTACCTATTTACCTCTGAGGACAGCTCAGTTGCCACCTCCTCTAGAAGGCCCTGCTTGACTCTCAAAAGCAAGTTATGTGCCCTTCTTTTCTGCTTCCATAGCACCCTTTGGTGCCTCTCTAATTCATCATATTAATTACAGTTATCTACACAGTGTAGATAACTTGAGTAGAAGATGAGGTACCTAAGGGCAAGGATCCTGTCATTTCCATCTGTGTAGGCCTGACACTGAGCCCAGGGTTTGTCAGGGGATCATAGCAGATGGATAAACCCAACCCTGAGGGGTGAGGCATGAATGCAAGTAGGGAGAGTGGTAGGGCTTTTGGTTCACAGTTACTGAAGCAAGATTGGCCCCTTTCAGAAGATCCTTAGACATTTTACCCAGTGGGAGGGGCAGGGAAGCGAGGCAGGGTTCAGGAGGCCGCTTATGATGCAGTTGCTAGAAAGGTGGGAAGGTGGGCGAGCAGCACTTGTTCTGCCTTTGCCCATCGCTCACTTGATTTCCACAAACGTGTCCTAGTGGGAGGGGCATGTGAAGCCTGAGGTCAGAAAGTATTAAAACTCATGGAAATAGGGCATGTTAAATAGAGAAAAGGGTTGAGAAAGCATGTACAAAATCTTGTTGAGTGTAAGGAGAGGAAAATGTAGGGGAAAACATTGTATTTCAGCCTGGAATGAGCCGAGGAGATAGAAAAAAGGGAGATGAAAGAGGACAGAAGAAGGATTTAAAGAAACAGAGCAAAGCTGGTTGGAACTGGCAACTTGTATGTATGTATTACAGGACCAAGTTGAAAATTACTTGTCTTTTGCACTGAAGTTTTTGGGTCTGCTTTGGAAGTTTCTGCAGGACTTTGTTAAAAAATAAAAAGCATAAAGTACTCCCCTAAAAAGCATGAAGTGCACCCATTATAGGGCTTACTGTACCTAAGAGAATAGTGCTGCCAAAACAATTTTTTGTACTAAAAACTTCATTTGGCAGAATGGTATTATCAACAAGTTAACAAATAATGTGTTGCCGAGGAGGTGGAGAGAAAAGAACCTCAGTGCACATTTGGTGGGAATGCAGACTGGTGCAGCCACTGTGGAAAAACAGCAGGGAGATGCCTCAAGAAACTAAAAACAGAACTACCATACAACACAGGAATTCCACTTCTGGGTATTTATCCAATGAAAATGGAAACACTAATTCAAAAAGATATGTGCACCCCTGTAATCATTGCAGCATTACTTACAAAAGCCAAGATATGGAAGCAACCTAGGTGTCCATTAATAGATGAATAAAGATGTGGTATATATATACAGTGGAATATTATACAGCAATAAAAATAATGAAATCTTGACATTTGGGACAACATGAATAGACCAAGAGGGTATTATGCTAAATGAAATAAGTCAAAGAAAGACAAATACAATATGATTTCTCTTACATGTAGAATCTAAAAAAATGAAACAAAACAAAAACAGACTTATAGAAACAGAGACCAAAAGAATAGTTGCTGGAGGGGAGGGGTGGGAGGGAAGGGTGGATGAAAAAGGTGAAGGGAAATATAGTCAATAATATTGTGACAAGTTTTCACAGTGACAGATGATTACTAGAATTAGTGGTGTGATCACATTGTAAGGTATAAAAATGTCAGGTTAGTCTATTGTGTTCCTGAAACTAATATAATATTATATACCAACTATACTTAAGTAAAAAAAGTAGCTCAAGTATAGTTGTAAGAATATAAAAATATTGATCACCCAACATAAATAGGAAAACAATCATAAAATTCACAGAGAACCACAAAAGACCCAAATAGCTAAAGCGATCTTGAGAAAAAAAGAACAAAACTTGAGGCATCATACTTTCTGATGTCAAAATACAGGGTTGGGCAAAAGTAGGTTTACAGTTTATGGAAAATACTACAATTTATGGAAAATACTACAGTAATCAATAATACAAGAATAAACTCTGTGTTTCATGTACTCACAACTGCAAATGTACATTTGCCCCATTCTGTAATATTAGAAAGCTGGTGATTAAAGGTATGGTACTTTAAATCTATGCACACAAATAGGTTGAAAGTAAAGGTATGGAAAACCATTTATCATGCAAATGTTAATCAAAAGAAAACTCAGATTCCTAGAAGCAGAGTAGGATGGTGGTGGCCAGGGACTGGGAGGAGGGAGGAAGGCGGGGAGTATTGTTTCATGGGTACAGAGTTCCAGTTTTATAAGCTAAAAAGTGCTCTGGAGATGGATGGTGATGGTTGTAAAACATCATGAATGCATTTAATACATTTAAAATATACATTTAAAGGTAGGTTAAGTGGTTAATTTTATGTTATATGTATTTTACAATAGTAAAGGGGGGGGGGCTATATATCATTTGGGTTTATCTTGAACCAGACAGTTTTTCTCATTGAACTATTGTTCAAAAATATGTACATATGTCACACTGAAAGCTGCTGCTTTTCCTTCCTTTGCAGGAGCAGGTTTTTAGCAGTCACATTTTCACTGCTACCTTCGCCAGTTCCTTTATTTATGCTTTTGTGAAACTAAATACCAAAATGCCAATTAAAACTGGAAATACTACCATGAAATTAGAAGTTGTTCTGTGGTCTCTTGCCCATATAAGTGATATTGGAGAGTAGTGGCATTGTAGGGGATGAGTGGGTTATTTGGTTTGCTTTTTTATTGTATCATTTCTCTCAAAGGCAGTCTTTTCTCAGATTGCCTTCTCCAGCATCAGTGATTACCTTCTGAGGATTTTGTATTGTAGCATACTTTAAAGAACAAATGTTTTGTTTTCTCAGAACTGCAGTAAGAAGGTTTATATTACCATACACCTGTTCTGTTTTGTTTTGTTTTAATTTAACCCTGAAATAGCCCAAAGAAGTGTTTTTTAAAAAGTATCCATGAAAGTCAGATGAAGATATACCTTTAAATGGCTGATTTTGTTTGTGCAAATAAAGAGTGCAAACTTTACTGTTTCCTGGAATAAGACAGTTGTACTAGCTTGGCAATATCATGTGCATTGTATTCGGAGCACAGAAAATTGGATTATGTTTATGGAATAAATCTGTTTTCAGTTCTCTGTTTAGAAAAGTTAGTACTCATCTGCTAGGATCAGAACCCTCTCCTGATAGAGGGTTGTATTGAGTAGTATTAGAAAATTTGATAATGCTCTGTTTTGATCAAGAGAAATATTAAGAGGGTTTTATCACCAACTAATAAATAGATTTGTGTTTTTCATGTCCAAATAACTCTAAAGGAACTCTCCTTTTCAGTGGTTAGATCTTTGATTCCTCTCCTCCTCCTCCTCCTCCCCCACAAACTTTTTGAGCATTTGGGTGAAACAGCTTTCTGAGGCAGTGTGCTGGGTGGTGTTGATTTCCATGCGCACTGGAGAGTGTTACAGTAGATTCACTTCTAATAATTTTTGATGATAACAGTATGTTCAGAGTTTGTAATTATTTAATGTATACAAGATATCCAAAATTGTATGGATGATATACGTGAATCTTTCCTTTAGGTCTCAGAACCTTGACAACTGCCTCCTGTGATAGCACATCCTTCTCTTTGGAGTGTGGGGCTCAGCTTCAGTTACTTAATTTTCTCTAAGGGAGCCTCATTTCCCTCAAACAACCCCCTCATGCCTGAAGTTCTGTTGATTCATTTAGTAAACACCTGAGTTCACTCTTCTCACATTAAATCTATTCTGTCCGATGCTAGGGAGGAAAAGATGACTAAGGAAGAGTCCACTAGTGTTTGCATCTCTAGCAGCTGTTGCACAGTCTGGCACACAGTAGACCCTCAGAGTTTGTGGAAGGGAGAGAGGAAATAAGTTATCTATATGACGTCGACATATTCTCCTAACATTTTTTAAATTGGTGACAATGCAGAGAATCTACATGGGGTTCTGGTGTTGTGTATGTGCTGAGATTCTGGAGATGTGGGCATCTTCAGAGGCAAGATATTTTTGTACCTTTGAAATACTTAACCATCTGGGTGTATTTTTCTTTTAGACCTTTAGCAGTAGGGGCAGAGACTCTCCTTTATATTTTAAAATAGTGCTGAGAATTAATATTAACTGCATACAGCAAAAGAAAATGTTTATAGAGTAACCATTCTTTGTTTTTCATTTTTAAGAATTTTCCAGAGTAGATTCTTCAACTGTGATTTGTATACGCTCATTAGAGATAACTAGCCCCAGAATTTTTATTGATTGGATAAGTCAAATTCTTGGGTTTATAAAATGATCTTTAGTTTGTTTTTTTTTTAATATATACCATGTATCAAAATTTTCCTCTGTGGTGATAAAGATGGAAAATATCAAAGTCTACTTTTGTAAATTAATGTTGACCATTATAATTTTCCTAATCTTGATATTAAAGACTAGACTACAAAATATAGCTGACAAAAACAATAGCTGACTTAGACTAGGAGTGCTGAAATCTTAGCTTGGGCCTGTTATATAACCCCTCGGGGCCTCAGTTTTCTCTCTGAAAAATGAAGCTGATAACAAGACCTACATCCTTGAATTGCTTTAAGAATTAATTTAGTTAATATTCGTAAAAGATATACGGTGGTGCCTGGCATTTACATAAAAAGTTCTGTATATAAGGGTTAGCTAGCCCTGGCCAGGTGGTTCATTCGGTTGCAGCGTTGTCCCCATACACTAAAAGGTTGCGGGTTTGATTCCCAGTCAGGGCACATACCTAGGTTGAACTAGGTTGCAGGTTCAATCCCCAGTTGGGGAATGTGCAGGGGGCAACTGATGTGTCTGTGTCTCTGTCTCTCTGTCTCTCTGTCTCTCTCTCTTCCCCTCCCTCCCCCTCCCTTTCCCTCCTCCCCCCTCCCCTCCCTTCTCCCTGTCTCTCTTCCTCTTCCTCTAAAATCAATAAATATATCCTTGGGTAAGGATTTAAAAAGAGAGAGAAAAAGAGATTTAGCTGCTATTAATACAGAGACAAGGTGAACAGATTAAGTGACTTCTTTTCCATTATCTCTTTTCTCTGTCTTGTAAAACATAAAGATTCAGGAACAACAAAAATTAAATCTAAACTTCCCTGGGTTACAGAGCTGAGTTTCCTATACAGGGGGTGGGGGGTGTGTAGCTGTCTGCTACAGTAGTGATTGGGAGAAGGATCTCAATAGTTCACAAGCTGGGTTTGAGTTGCCTTCATCACTTGCAACTATATATCCTTGGGCAAGTGCCTTAACCTCTGAGTCTATTTGCTTATCTATAAAATGGGAGTAATAGTAGTACCTGCCTCATAAAAAATCATACAGTGACCTCATTAGATGGAGAAAAAGCACTTAACAAAATTCAACATCCATTTATGATAAAAACAGTCAATAAAGTGGGAACATAGGGAACATACCCTCATATATGATCTGACATAATAAAGGTCATATGTGACAAGCACTCAGTGAACATCATACTCAGTGGTTTCCTCTAAGATCAGGAACAGGACAAGGATACCCACTCTCTCCACTTGTATTCAACATGGTATTGGAAGCCCTAGCCAGAGCAATCAGGCAAGAAAAAGAAATAAAATGCAACCAAATCAGAGGAAACTATCAACAAAATGAAAAGGCAACTTACTGAACAAAGTAAAATGTTTGTGTATTATATATTTGATAAGGAGTTAATATGCAAAATATAGGATGAACTCATACAAGTCAACAACAATAAAAAACAGATTAAATAGGCAGAGGATCTGAATAGAATATTTTTCAATGGAGACATACAGATAATTCAACATCACCAACAATCAGGGAAATGCAAATCAAAATCACAATGAGGTAACCACTTCATCCTGTTAGGATGGCTGTTATCAAAAAGACAAATAACAAGTGGCAGTGATGATGTGGAGAAAAGGGAACCATGGTGCACTTAGGTGGGAATGTAAATTGGTGCAGCCACTGTGGAAGACAGTATGGAGGGTCCTCAAAAAATTAAAACTACCAGATGATCCAAAATTCCAGCAACTCCACCTCTGGGAATTTATCCAAAGAAAATGAAAACACTAACTCAAAAAGATATCTGTACTATTGATTTCAGCATTATTTACCATAGTCAAAATATGAGACAACCTAAGTGTTCATCTATGGGTGAATGGATAAAGAAGGGTGTGTGTGTGTGTGTGTGTGTGTGTGTGTGTGTGTGTGTGTGTGTTAGACTATCACTGACTCCTAAAGAGTAAAGTTTTTTCATTGTGACAACATAGGTGGAATCAGACAAATACCATATGATGTCTCTTCTGTGTAGAGACTTCTATTTTATTTTTTTAAATGACAACCAGTGTCATAGGTATTATAGAGAACAGATTGGTGGTTGTCAAAGGTGGGGGTGGGAAAAATGGACGAAGGGTGTCAAAAGTTAAAAAGGAAAAAAATAATCCCCTGAAAATGCCTATTAAGCCTTGTATGTGGGTTAGATTTCCACATATAATTCTGTTATAAAGAATTGGTGTTTGTTGTCTTAAGCTCTCTGCATTCTTTAAGTATATTCAAATATAAAAAAGTCGATTGGGTGTAATTCTTTATTAGGAAATGTTACTCATGTGATGTTTGAGAATGTGTGGGAATTCACGTGTTAGAAGTAACCCATTAGTATTCTTGTCCCTGTTTTATTGAATTTGAGAGATTTTAAGTAACTTTCTAAAATTACCCAGCTAGTAAGTGGTGAAGCAGGTGCTTGAATGTTCCCTTCTTGATTTCAGGGCCTGTGCAGTGTCTTACTACATTAGGCTGCCTCTTGTAAAAGAAGCAAAGTGCTTATAGAGGACTCTCTGATTCCCTCTGAGTGCCTGGTGTGCTGGACACTTCTGATTAAGTGTCACAGAGAGCCAACATGTTTGCATGAAGTTTTCTTGTTTTATTAACCACCCTGTTGAGGTATCATTTATATACCATAAAATTTGCCCATTTTAAGTGTATAATTCAAATTTTTTTTAAGTAAATTTATAGTTTTGCAACCAGCACCACAGTGCAGCTTTAGAACATTTCCATCAGCTTATTTATTTTTGGCCATTTACAATCAGTTCTAGCTCCCAGCTGGCTATTAATCAGCTTCCTGACTATATAAATTTGCCTTTTAAATGGACATTTTATGTAAATGGAATCATAACAATGTGTATAGTCTTGAATTTAGCTTCTTTCACTTAGCATACAATGTTTTCGAGGTTCATCTGTGTTGCAGCATGGACTGGTTCCTTTTTGTTGCTGAATGGTTTTCTATTGTATGAATATACCATATTTTGTTCATCGATACCCCACTTGGTAGACTTTTGATTGTTTTTAGCTTAGGGTTATTATGAATAATACTAGTATAAACATCCATGTGCAAGTCTTTAATGGATATATGTTTTCATTTCTCTTGGGAAGATTCCTAGGAGTGGAATTGCTGAGTAATATGGTAAATTTATATCTAAATTTTTAAGAAACTGTCAGACTGTTTTCATAGTGGCTTTACCATTTTGTATGCCCACCAGCAATGTATTAAGGTTCCAGTTTTTCTTCATGAATGACAACAGTTGTTATTGTTTATCTTTTTTAATATCACCATTGTAGTGGGGGTGAAGTGGTATCTCATGTGATTTTATTTGGATTTCTCCCTTTGACTAAAGAGGGTTCTCTCAGGTCCCCCACCCCCCCACATATAGATGTCTGTACATGTGCAGGTATATGTATATATATACATCATACATATGTACATACACCTATTATATAAATATGTACCTACTACATGCAGGTATACCTACAAACTGGCATACTGCCTGGCATGTAGTGGGCGATCAACAAATGAATTCTATTTTTTGTTAAGGTTTACAGAACAAAACCATTAACCTAAAGTCTTCCAAGTACTTTTCCCAACACCAAGACAACTTAGAGACTCCTTTCTGTTCCAAATACAACTGTATATGCTCTTCTTAAAGCAATTATCTCACTGTTTTTCCCTCTCTTCCTACTAGATTGTCAGCACCTTGAAGGTAAAAGTCTTTTCAACTTTGAATTCCCAATGAGACAGGCACAAATGTTTGCTGCATCAACAAACACTGATTATTGCAGAAATTCATTTTTTAAAAACCTGATTTTTATTGGGACAACCTTTAGAGATACCAATATGTTAATGATCTGGTTTTACTTTTTTAATATCGCCATTGTAGTGGGGGTGAAGTAGTATCTCATGTAATTTTCATTTGGATTCTCCTTTGACTGATGATGTTGGGCATGTTTTCATGTGTTTATTAGTCACTTGTATATCTTAGGTTAAAAAGCAGTTGAAATATTTTGCCCTTTTTTTTTTTTTTTGGTAGAATTTATTTATTTATTTTTAGACAGAGGGGAAGGGACGGAGAAGGAAAGGGAGAGAAACATCAATGTGTGGTTGCCTCTTGCACATCCCCAACTGGGGACCTGGCCTGCAACCCAGGCGTGTGCCCTGACTGGGAATCAAACCTGTGACCCTTTGGTTCTAAGGCCAGCACTCAATCCACTGAGCCACACTAGTCAGGGCTGCCCATTTCTTAATTGATTTCTCTTAGTATTGAGTTGAAAGAGTTCTCTATATATATGGATAAAAGTTCTTTTCAGATACATAATTTGCCAATATTGTCTCCCAGTGCGTGGTTCTTCTTTAATTTTTAAAAAAAGTATAAATTATAGTTTATATTTAGTATTATTTTGTATTAGCTTCAGTTGTACAATACAGTGGTTAGCCAATCATATACTTTAAAAGTGTTCCCCCTGATATTCACAGTACCCAGCGGGCACTGTATTATAGTATTATGACTGTATTTCCTATGTTGTACTTCATATGCCCATGAGAATTTCTAACTTCTAATATTTACTTCTCAATCTTTTTACCCAGTCCCGCAACCTCCCCTCTGGCAACCATCAGTCTGTTTTCTGTATCTATGAGTCTGTTTCTGTTTTGTTTGTTCTTTTATATTGCACTTTAGATTCCACATGTAAGTGAAGTCATGTGGTATTTGTTTTTCTCTGACTGACTTATTTCATTTAGCATAATAACCCTAGGTCTGTCCATGCTGTCACAAATGGCAAATTTCATTCTTTTTAATGCACGAGTAATATTACATTGTATATACGTACCACAGCTTTTTTTATCTACTCGGTCTATTGATGGACACTTGGGTTGCTTCCATAGCTTGGATATTGTAAATAATGCAGAAATGAACGTAGAGTGTAAATATTCTTTTGAATTGGTATTTTGAATTCCTTCGGCTGTATACCCAGAAGTGGGATAGCTGGGACATAAGGCCGTTCCATTCTTAATTTTTTGAGGACCCTCCATACTGTTTTCCACTGAGGCTGCACCAATTTGCATTCCTGTCAGCAGTGCAAAAGGGTTCCCTTTACATCCTCTCCAACACTTGTTTGTTAATTTATTGATTGTAGTCATTCTGACAGATGTGTCATTGTGTTTTAATTTGAATTTCTCTGATGATGAGTGACATTGAGCATCTTTTCACATGTTTATTAGCCAGCTGCATGTCCTCTTTGGGGAAGTATCTATTCAGGTCTTTTGCCCATTTTTTAAATTGGATCATTTGTTTCTTTGGCGTTGAGTTGTATGAGTTCTTTATAAATTCTTTATATTAACCCTTCATCAAATGTACCATTGGCAAATATGTTCTCCTATTTAGTGGGTTGTCTTTTCATTTTCTTGATGATTTCCTATGCTGGGCAAAAACTTTTTAGTTTGATGTAGTCCCATTTGTTTATTTTTTCCTTTGCTCCTCTGGCTCTAGGAGATAAAAAATAGTCCCTATGACAAATGCCTGAGATTTTACTGCCTATGTTTTCTTTCATGGTATTTATGTTATTGAGTCTTACATTTAACTCTTTAATCCATTTTGAGTTATTCTTGTATATGGTGTAAGAAAGTGATCTAATTTGGGTTTTTTTTTGCATGTATTTGTCCAATTTCTCCAACACCATTTATTGAATAGACTGTCTTTACACCATTACATGGTCTTGCCTCCTTTGTCAAATATTAATTGACCATATAGGTGTGGGGTTATTTCTGGGCTCTTTATTCTGTTTCATTGATTTGTATGTCTGTTTCTATACCAGTACCATGCTGTTTTGATTACTATAGCCTTGTAGTATAGTTAGATATCAGGTAGCATGATTCCTCCAACTTTGTTCTTCTTTCTCAAGATTGCTTTGGTTATTTGGGGTCTTTTGTGGTTCCATATAAGTTTTTGGATTATTTGTTCTAGTTCTGTGAGATACGCCTTGGTATTTTTATAGGAATTGTGTTGAATTTATAGATTGCTTTGGTTAGTACGGACATTTTAACAATGTTAATTCTTCCTATCCATGAACACCATATATGCTTCCATTTATTTGTATCTTCTTCATTTCTGTCTTTAGTGTCTTATAATTTCCTGAGTACAGGTATTTTTTACCTCCTTTGTTAAATATATTCCTAAGTATTTTATTTTATTTTTTTAATGCAATTGTAAATGGGATTGTTTCCTTAGTTTTTCTTTCTTTCTTTTTTCTTTTTGCTTATGTATCTTTTTGCATATGTATCTTTTTTTAAGTATATTTTATTGATTGTGTTTTACAGTAGTCCCAATTTTTTCCCCTTTGCTCCCCTCTGCCTAGTACTCCCCTTCCTCCAGCAATCCCACCTCCCTTAGTTCATGTACATGAGTCGTGCATATGAGTTCTTTGGCTTCACCCTTTCCTATATTATTCTTAACTTCCCCCTGTCTATTTTGTACCAACCAATTATGCTTCTTAATCCCTGCATCATTTCCCCGTTTCTCCCCTTTCCCCCTCCCAGCTGATAACCCTCCAAATTAACCCCATACCTAAGATTCTGTTCCTATTCTGGTTTGCTTAGTTGGATTTTGTTTTTATTTTTTAGATTCAGTTTTTGATAGTTGTGAGTTTGTTGTGATTTTAGTGTTCATAGTTTTGATATTCTTTTTCTTAAATAAGTTCCTTTAACATTTCATATAATAATGGCTGTGTGATGATGAACTCCTTTAGCTTTACCTTGTCTGGGAAGAACTTCATCTGCCCTTCCATTCTAAATGATAGCTTTGCTGGATAGAATAATCTTGGTTGTAGGTCCTTGCTTTTCATCACATTGAATACTTCTTGCCAGTCCCTTCCTGCCTGCAAAGTTTCTTTTGAGAAATCAACTCATAGTCTTATAGGCACCCCTTTGTAGGCCACTCTTCGCTTCTCTCTTGCTGCTTTTACGATTCTCTCTTTATCTTTCACCTTTGACACTTTAATTATGATTTGTCTTCATGTGGTCCTCCTTGGGTCTAGCTTGTTTGGGACTCTCTGGGCTTCCTGGACTCACATGTCTATTTCTTTCACCAAATTTGGGAAGTTTTCCTTCATTATTTTTTCACATAAGCTTTCAATTTCTTCCTCTTCCTCTTCTCCTTCTGGCACCCCTATGATTTGGGTGCTGGCATGTTTAAAGTTGTCCCAGAGGTTCCTCAGCCTCTCCTCATGTTTCTCAATTCTTGTTTCCTCATTCTATACTGGTTGACTGTTTTTTTCTTCCTTACATACCAAATCATTGATTTGAACCCCAGTTTCCTTCCCTTCGCCATTGATTTTGTGTGGGTTTTCCTTTGTTTCATTTAGCATAGCCTTCACTTCTTCCCTTACGCATTTGCCATACTCGAGCATATCTGTCAAGCCTGTGAGCATTTTTATCACCAGTGTTTTGAACTCTGCGTCTGTTAAGTTGGCTATCTCCTCGTTTGTTAGGTTGGCTATCTCCTCATTGTTTAGTTCTCCCATTGGAACCTTGATCCATTCCCTCTTTTGGGCCATACTCCTCTGTCTCCTCATCTTGACAGGCTCCTGTGTTTGTTTGCCTCTGCGTCTTACGTAGTGCTGTCGCTCCTGTTGCATGTAAGGGGAGGAGCCTTAGGTATTCATCAGTATAGGGTGACCTGTTTCACCATGTTGTGGTGCTGTATGTTGTGGAGCAGTCAGAGAGGGAACAGTACCACTTGCTCAGCACTTGCCTCTTTTCCAGGCACTTCTCCCACTTTCGTTTGGGACTGGCACCTCTCTAGCTGTTGCCATGGCCATCGTTCCCAGAGTGGGTTGGTCTCTGGGTGTTCTAGGACTCTGCTGAGAGACTGGCAGTTTCTTCCTCTGCCCCAATCCCCACTGGTTTGCACAGTCAGAAGCAATGAGGCTTGATTTTCCCTGGTGCTAGGACTGTGAGCTGCGTGGTCTGGTCAGGAGCTGGGAACGCTCCCCAGGTGTCCCTCCCCACTTTTTAAAATCTGTGACTGTGCTTTCCACTGACCTGCCGCTGCCACCACCGCCACCACACCACGTCCTCTCCACCCCAGCTCTGCCCCTCCTACCTGTCTGGATGAGTATTTCTTCTTTATATTTTTGTCTGTTGGACTCCATGCAGCTTGATTTTCTGGAACTTCTGGTTGTCTCTAGTTTTGAGGTAGTTGTTTTTCTTCTTAGTTGTGGAGGGGGACCCAGTGTGTCTGTCTAGGCCTCCATCTTGGCCAGAAGTCCTAGTTTTTCTTTCTAATAGTTAATTATTTGTATGAAAAGACAGCTGATTTCTGGAGATTTATTTTGTATCCTGATACTTTACTGAATTTATTTAGCAGTTCCAGTTATTTTTTGATGGAATCTTTAGGCTTCTCTATATATAGTATCATGTCATCTGCAATTAATGACAGTTTTACTTCTTTCTTTCCATCTTGGATGCCTTTTATTTTTTCTTTTTATCTGATTGCTGTGGCTAGAACATTCAGTACTATGTTGAATAAGAATGGTGAAAGCGGACCTCTCTGTCTTCTTCCTGATCTCGAGGAAATGTTTTTAGAGTTTCTCTGTTGAGTATGATGTTAGCTGTCAGCTTGTCATAAATGGCCTTTATCATGTTGAGAAATGTTTTCTCTATTCTCACTTTGCAGAGAATTTTTATCATAAATGGGTACTTGATTTTGTCAAAAGCTTTTTCTGCATTTATATGATTATATAATTCTTCTTTTTCAGTTTATGTAATATATCACGTTAATTGATTTGAGGATATTGTACCAACCTTGCATCCCAGGAATAAATCCCAGTTGATCACGGTGTGTTCTTTTTAATGTATTTCTGGATTCAGGTTGCCAATGTTTTGTCGACGATTATTACATCTATGTTTATCAGGTATATTGGCATATAATTTTCTTTCTCATAATGTCTTTATCTGGTTTTGAAATTAGGATCATGCTGGCCTCATAAAATGAAGTTGGGAGTCTTCTGTCCTCTTGAATATTTTGGAATAGTTTGAGAAGAATAGGTGTTAGTTCTTTTTTTTTAATTTTATTTTTTGGTTTTTCAATTACAGTTGTCCCATTTTTTCCCCATTGCTCCCCCCCACCCAGCCCACCCCTTCTCCCACAATCATAATCCTCCCTGTTGTCCCTGTCCATGAGTCATTTATACACGTTCTTTGACTAAACCCTTCCCTTACTTATCCCCCTTCTCTCCCTCCCCTCTCCCCCCATTGACTGTTATTCTGCTCCTTGTCCTATTTAGTTCATTTGTTTATGTTGTTCTTTAGTCTCCTGTATTGGGTGATATCATATGGTATTTTTCTTTCTTTGCCTGGCTTATTTCACTAAGCATAATTCTCTCTAGTTCCATCCATGTTGTCGCAAATGGCAGGAGTTCCTTCTTTCTCTCTGCTGCATAGTATTCCATTGTGTAAATCTACCACAATTTTTTGATCCACTCATCTACAGATGGGCACTTAGGCTGTCTCCAGCACTTAGCTATTGTAAACAGGGCTGCTATGAACATAGGGGTGCATAAGTTCTTTTGAATTAGGGTTTTAGGATTTTTGGGGTATAATCCTAGCAGTGGAATCGCTGGTTCAAAAGGCAGTTCCATTTTTAGTTTTTTGAGGTAATTCCATACTGTTTTCCATAGTGGCTACACCAGTCTGCATTCCCACCACCAGTGCAGTAGGGTTCCCGTTTCTCCACATCCTCGCCAGCACTTGTTGTTCATTGATTTGTTGATGACGGCCATTCTGACAAGTCTAAAGTGGTATCTCGTTGTGGTTTTTATTTGCATCTTTCAGATGGCTAGTGATGTTGAGCATTTTTTCATGTGTCTATGAACCTTCTGTATGTCCTCTTCAGAGAAGTGTTTTTTCAGGTTCTTTGTTGAGTCATATAAGCTTTTTATATATTTTGGAGATCAGTCCCCTGTCTGTGATATCGTTGGCAAATGTGTTTTCCCATATGGTTGGTTTCCTTTTCATCTTGCTGATGTTTTCTTTTGCTGAGCAGAAACTCTTTAGTTTGATGTAGTCCCATATGTTTATTTTTTCCTTTATTTCTCTTTCCTTAGGAGATGTATCCATGAAGATATTGTTACGTGGGATATCTGAAATTTTCCTGCCTATGTTTTCCTCTAGGACTTTTATGGTGTCACAGCTTACATTTAAGTCTTTGATCCATCTTGAGTTTATTCTCGTGTGTGGTGTAAGTTGGTGGTCTAGTTTCATTTTTTTTGCATTTTTTATTGAAGAGGCTCTTCTCATTCCATTTTATGTTCCATCCTCCTTTATCAAATATTAGTTGACCGTATAGCCCTGGGTTTATTTCTGGGCTCTCTATTCTGTTCCATTGATCTGTATGTCTGTTCTTATGCCAGTACCAGACTGTTTTGATCACAGTGGCTTTGTAGTATTGTTTGATGTCTAGTATTGTGATTCCTCCTGCTGTGTTATTCTGTCTCAAGATTGCTTTGGCTATTCGGGGTCTTTTTTGGTTCCATATGAATTTTTGGAGTATTTGTTCTAGGTCTGTGAAATATGTCATTGGTATTTTAATAGGGATTGCATTGAATCTGTAAATTGGGTAGTATGGCCATTTTGATGATGTTGATTCTTTTTTTTTTTTTTTTTTTTTTTTTACATTAAGAGTTTATTAAGGCAATCCTCCACACTGCAGGGCAGGATGGATAGAGGACCACCCCAGATAAGGGGTGGGGGGGCAAAGGCTGTAAACCGTGGGGGGTGGTCTGACGATTTAGTGTTATTAAGCCTCTGTTCTGGCCTGGATCTAGCTGTTCTGGACAGTTTCAGCCAGTCTCTCCCTTAGAAGCTTGTCCTTTAGCTTGCTTCGTCTCATACTGCATCTCCCAACTCTGTAGATCATTTGTATGTGGAAACAACTTATCCATAGCAGATCTTATTCTCAAGCACAGTCATGGCTTCAGCTTTTTCAGTACCAGACACTACCAAGGAATGTGGAGGTGTCCATGCCCTGAGGTGGGTGGGTTCCGTCACCATCATGATTCAAGTCCTCACCAAAAAGCAATTTTAGCTACCCAGCAATCTTCACCTGCAGCACTTGCTCTTCTTTCCCAAACAGCCAGGAACGCTTCGGTTTGGAGAAAGCCAATGTTGATTCTTAACTGTTAGTTCTTTTATTGTTTGCTAATAGTCTTCTGTGAAGCCCTTAATTCCAGGACTTTGTTTGTTAGAAGGTTTTTTTTGTTACTTTCAATTTCATTAGTTGTAATCAGTCTGTTCAGATTTTCTGTTCCTGCTTGATTTCAATTTTGGGAGATTTTATGTTTCTAGGAATTTACCCATTTCTTCCAGATTGTCTAATTTGTTGGTATGTAGTTTTTCTTAATGTTTTCTTATAATCCATTGTATTTAAGTCAATAGAAGTTGTTACTTCTCTTTCATTTTTTATTTTATATATTTGGGTCCTCTCTTTTTTCTTGATGAGTATGGTTAAAGGTTTGTCAGTCTTCTTTCTCTTTTCAGAGAAACACCTCTTGCTTTCATTGATCTTTTGTATTTTTTTAGACTATTTTATTTATATCTGCTCTGATCTTTATTATTTCCTTCCTTCTCACTCTGGGCTTTGTTCTGTTCTAGTTCCTTTAATAAGATTAGATAGTTTATTTGCGATTTCTCTTTTTTGTTGAGATAGGCCTGTAATGCTATGAATTTTCTTCTTAAGATTGGTTTCACTGTGTTCCATAGATTTTGGGTTGTTGTGTTCTCATTTGCATTTGTTTCGAGGTATCTTTTGATTTCTTCCTTGATCTCATTGTTAACCCAGTCAATGTTTTGTACCATGTTATTTAGCCTTCATGTCTTTGTATGTTATTCAGATTTATTTCTTGTGATTGATTTCTAGTTTCATACCATTATGATCAGAGAATATGCTTGATATAATTTCAGTCTTCTTAAATTTATTGAGATTTATTTTTGTGTCCTAATATGTGGTCTATCCTAGAAGATATTCCATATGCACTTGAAAAGAATGTACATTTTGCTGCTCTGGGATGAAATGATCTGAAAATAATTAAATCCATCTGATCTAGTGTGTCATTTTAGACTGTTGTTTCCCTGTTGATTTTCTCTCTTACAGATCTATCCATTGATTTCAGTGGGGTGTTAAAGTTCCCTACTATGACTATATTACTGTCAATCAATTCTCTTTATGAACATCAAGATTTTTGTATATATTCAGGTGCTGCTGTGTTGGGTGCATACATGTTTTCAAGGGTTGTATCTTCTTTTTGGGTTGCTCCCTTTTATCATTATGTAATGTCCTATTTTGTCTCTTTATAGGCTTTGTTTTATAGTTGTTGATTTTGTTAGATATAACTATTGCCACTTTGGCCTTTTTTTTTTTTTTTCCCACTCCATTTGCAGAAATATCTTTTTCCATCCCTTTACTTTAGTTTTTGTGTGTCTTTCTGAGATAGGTCTCCTGTAAACAGCATATATATGGGTCTTTTGATTGGAGCATTTAACTTGTTTACAGTTAAAACAATTATTGATAGGTACATATTTATTGCTATTTTATTTTTTGTGACTATATTCCTCTTCTTTTTACCTTCTTTCTTCTTACAGAGGTCCCTTTAACATTTCTTGTACTACTCATTTGGTGATAATTACCTTTTTTTTTTTTTATGGAAAGCTCTTTATTTCTCATTTAATTTTAAATTATAGTTTTGCTGGCTAAAGTAGTCTTAGTTGTATGTTCTTGATTTTCATCACTTTAAATATTTCATGCCAGTCTCTTCAGGCCTAAAATTTCACTGTTGAGAAATCAGCTGTGACAGTTTTATGGGAGCTCCCTTGTAAGTAAACACCTGTGTTTCTCTCTCCCTCTCTTTTTTTTTTTTTTAAGTATATTTTATTGATTATGTTGTTAATGTAGTTCCAATTTTTTTCCCCTTTGTTTCCATCTGCTCAGTAACCCCCTTCCTTCCAGCAATGCCACACCCCTTAGTTCATGTCCCTAAGTCGTGCATATAAGTTCTTTGGCTTCACCCTTTCCTATATTAGTCTTAACTTCCCCCTGTCTATTTTGTATCAACCAATCATGCTTCTTAATCCCTGCATCATTTCCCCATTTCTCCCCTTTCCCCCTCCCAGCTGATAACCCTCCAAATGATCCCCATACCTATGATTCTGTTCCTATTCTGGTTTGCTTAGTTGAATTTTGTTTTTATTTTTTAGATTCAGTTTTTGATAGTTGTGAGTTTGTTGTGATTTTAGTGTTCATAGTTTTGATATTCTTTTTCTTAAGTAAGTCCCTTGACACTTCATATAATAATGGCTGTGTGATGATGAACTCCTTTAGCTTTACCTTGTCTGGGAAGCATTTCATCTGCTCTTCCATTCTACATGATAGCCTTGCTGGATAGAGTAATCCTGGTTGCAGGTTGCCTTTCATCACATTGAATATTGCTTGCCAGTCCCTTCCTGCCTGCAAAGTGTCCTCTGAGAAATCAGCTGATAGTCCTATAGACACCCCCTGTAGGCGACTCTCTGCCTCTCTTGCTGCCCCCAGGAGTCTCTCTTTATCTTTCACCTTTGGCATCTCAATCATGATGCGTCCTGGAGTGGTCCCCTCTAACTCCAGCTTGCCCGGGACCTTGAGTGCTTCCCGGGCCTGTATGTCTATCTATTTCACAAAATTTGGGAATTTTTTCTCATTTTTTTCAATTCTTGCTTCCTCATTCTTCACTGGTTGACTGTTTTTTCTTCCTTACATTCCCAATCATTGATTTGAACCCCGGTTTCCTTCCCTTCACCATTGATTTTGTGTGGATTTTCCTTGTTTCACTTAGCATAGCCTTCACTTCTTCTCTTATGCGTTTGCCATACTCAAGCTATCTGTCAAGCCTGTGAGCATCTTTATCACCAGTGCTTTGAATTGTGCATCTGTTAGGTTGTCTATCTCCTCATCTGTTAGGTTGGCTGTCTCCTCGTCGCTTAGTTCTCCCACTGGAACCTTAATCTGTTCCCCCTTTTGGGCCGTACTTCTCTGTCTCCTCATCTTGACAGGCTCCTGTGTTTGTTTGCCTCCATGTCCCAGGTAGAGCTTTCGCTCCTGTTACATTGTAAGGGGCGGAGCCTTAGGCATTTGTCAGTACTGGGTGACCTAGTTCACCACGTGGTGGCGCTGTATGTGGGGGAGGGGTTTGAGAGGGAACAATGCTGCCTGCCCAGCACTCGCCCCTTTTCCAGGCACTTCTCCCACTTCCGCACTGGACTGGCGCCCTTCTAGCTGCTGCCCTGGCCATCGTTCCCAGAGTGGGTGGGTCTGCGGACGTTCTAGGTCTGTGGGGGCTCTTTAAACAAGTGGACTCTGCTCAGATACCGACAGTTTCTTCCTCCACCCCAACCCCCACTGGTCTGCACAGTCAGAAGCAATGAGGCTTGATTTTCCCTGGTGCTGGTACGGTGAGCTGCGAGGTCCGATGAGGAACTGTGAATGCTCCCCAGGTGTCCCTCCTGACTTTTTAAAACGTGTGACTGCGCTTTCCGCTGGCGTGCTGGTGCCCCCATCACACCGCATCCTCTCCACCCTGGCTCTGCACCTCCTACCTGTCTGGATGAGTATTTCTTCTTTATATCTTTCTCTGCTGGGCTTCCATGTAGTTTCATTTTCAGGAACTTCTGGTTGTTTCTAGTTTTGAGGTAGTTTTATTCGTTTTTAGTTGTGGAGGGAGACGCAGCGTGTCTGTCTACGCCTCCATCTTGGCCAGAAGTCTAACTATTTCTCTTGCTGCTGTTAAGATTCTCTCTATGCTTTTAACTTTTAGATTTTTTTTTTTTTTTTTTTTTTTTGCACAGGATTCAGCTTTTTTTTTTTAATATGCTTTATTGAATATGATGTTACAGTTGTCCCAATTTCTTTTCCCTTTGTTCCCCTCTACCCAGTAACCCTCCTCCCTCCAGATGTCCTCCCCCCACTTAGCCCATGCCCATTCAGTTGTGAATATAGTTCTTCTCAACATCTTCCTGTCTACTCCACTCCCTCCTAGTATGCCTCTTAATTCCTGTACCATCTCCCTCCCTTTCCCCCCTTGCCCCTGCCTGCTGATGCCCCCCCACAATGTTCCCCATACCTATAATTCTTTTCCCACTCTCGTTGCTTACTTAGTTTGCCTTTGTTTCAGTTCCCTAGCTTCTGTTGTTGGTTGTTGTGATACAGTTTTCATTTTAGTGTTCATAGTTTTGATCCTCTTTCTCCTAAACAAATCCCTTTAACATTTCATATAACAGCAGTTTGGATCTGATGAACTCCTTTAGTTTTATTTTGTCCTGTAAGCACTTTCTCTGCCCTTCTATTCTGAATGACAGCTTTGCTGGATAGAGTAATCGTGGTTGTAGGTTTTTGCTTTTCATTACTTTGAATATTAGGCCCTGGCTGGTTTAGCTCAGTGGATTGAGCGTCGGCCTGCGAGCTAAGTGTCGCTGGTTCGATCTTCCAGTAAGGGCACATCAGAGAAGGAAAACTCTGACTCCAAAAAACCTCCGCTGCCTTGCGGCATACCTCTTCAGGGGAAAGGCTAAGGGAGTAAACCCCGACAGAAAATCCGGAGCCGGAGTCCCTAAGGCGGTTTGACGTTGTAGTCAACACCGGCAACTCCTGCGGCGCACCTGAACCCAAGCTGTATCGACTCCGTCTTTCCCTTGGACCCTTCAGCTGCGAAGAGAGGGGGGGTCTGCTGCATGGGCAACAGCAGACCCTCCATATTACCCTGCCCAGGCTCTGTAGCTTCAGCTTCACTGGAGAGGACACTCCAGCATCATCGCAAGATGTCGATTCAACACGGGAGGAGACAGATACCATGTCACTCCCGAGTCGGACTGCACAGCCATTCTCGGCGGTGCAGATAGACTCTTAAGAAGCTACACCATCGTCTCTCGAGACGGACGGCTGCCGACGACGACGACTTTGAATATTTCTTGCCAGTACCTTCTTTTGTTTTTTTTTAACAATTTATTTATTTGTTTATTTGTTTTTATTGTTAGAGAGAGGGGAAAGGAGAGAGGGAGAGAAACATCACTGTGTGGTTGCCTCTCTCTCAAGCCCCCAACTGGGGACCTGATGTGCAACCTAGTTATGTGTCCTGACTGGGAATCGAACCAGTGACTCTTGGCTCGCAGGCCAACGCTCAATCCACTGAGCCACAGCAGCCAGGGGCCAGTACCTTCTTGCTTGCAGAGTTTCTTTTGATAAATTAGCTGACAGTCTTATTGGAGCTCCTCTGTACGTAATTCTCTTCTTCTCTCTTACTGCTTTTAAGAGTCTCTCTTTATCCTTAATTTTTGACATTTTGATTCTAATGTGTCTTGGTGTGGTTCTCCCTGAGTCCAGTTGTTTTGGAACTCTCTGTGCCACCTGCACTTGTAATTCTATTTCCTTCTGCAAGTTAGGGAAGCTCTGTTTCATTATTTTTTCACATAATTTTTCAATTTCTAGTTCTTCTTCACCTTCTGGCAACCCTGTGATTGGGGTGTTGGCCCGCTTCTAGTTTTCCCATAGGTTTCTGAGGCTTTCCTCATTTTCCTCACTTTTTGTTTCCTCTTTCTGCACTGGTTGACTGTTTGTTCCTTCCCTATGTTACAATTTGTTGATTTGATCCCTACTTTTCTTTCCCTCACCACTAGTTTTGTCTGTGTTTTCATTCATTTCAGCAGGACTAGCCTTCATTCCTTCCCCATCTTGTTAAAGGTCTGCTGTTAAGGTCTGTAAGCATTTTTATAACCAAAGCTCAGAAAGATTTCCTATCTGCTGATCCATTAGATTAGATATTTGCTGTCTGGTCAGCTGTGTCACTGGGATCTCTTATCATGATCTGTGCCATACTAATAGTTTTGTGTTTACCTTTGCCTCCTGGGTGGGGCAGTCACACCTCCTACGCTATGGGGGCGGAGCTTCATGCACTCATCACAATCAGGCGACCCTTCTCACCATGCTGTAGCATTTTGTGTGGGGGTGGGGGCCTAAGATGGATTCCTGCCGTTCACCCTCCTCTGAGAGATCAGGAGCCTCCTTCTCCATCCCCACGCCCTCTGGGCCTCACAGTCCAAGGCAATGGGGGTCTGCCTTCCCGGGCGTTGGAATCACAAGCTGATGGGTCTGGTCTGCAGCCAGGGGTGCCCCCAGGCGCTTCTCGCCTCCCCTTAAATACCGGTATCTGTGCTTACCACTGTCCCACCTCTGTCGCCACTGCTGCCGCCGCCAGCACAACTTAACCTCTCCACCCCAGCTTCGCCCCTCCTACCCATTCGGATGAGCACCACTTCTTTATAACTTCATACGTTGGACTTCCATTTATTTTCTGGAACTTCTGGTTATTTCTGATTTTGCGGTAGTTGTATTCCTTCTTAGTTGTGGAGGGAGATGGAGCATGTCAGTCTAGGCCTCCATCTTGGCCAGAAGTTAACCTTTGGAATTTTAATTATGATGTGCCTTGGTGTGGGCCTCTTTGGGTTCATCTTATTTGGGACTCTGCACTTTCTGGACTTGTGTGTTTTTTTCCTTCACCAGATTAGTAAAGTTTTCAGTTATTATTTCAAATAGGTTCTCATTCCCTTGCTCTATCTCTTCTTTTTCTGGTACCCCTATGATGTGGATTTTTTTGCAGTTCATGTTGTTCCAAAGGTCCCCTAACCTATTCTCATTTTTAAAAAAATTATTTTATCCTTTTGCTGCTCTGATTGGGTGTCTTCTGCTACCTTGTCTTCCAAGTCACTGATTCGATCACCGGCTTCATCTGACCTACTTTTTTTTTTCTTCTAGTGTATTCTTCATTTCAGATATTTTATTCTGCATTTCTGACTGGTTCTTATTTGTGGTTTCTATGTCCTTTTTCATACTGTTGAAGTTCTTACTAAATTTCTTAAGCATCCTTATAATCATTTTTTAAAAAACTCTGTGTCTGATAGATTGTTTGCCTCCCTTTCACTTAGTTCTTTTTCTGGTGATTTCTGTTGTTCTTTTGTTTGGGACATGTTTCTTTGTCTCCCCATTTTGACTATCTCTCTGCGTTTGTGTATTCAGTAGATCTGCTATGTCTCCCATTCTTACTAGAGTGGCCTTATGTTGCAAATGTCCTATGGTACCCACGTGTTGAGTCTCCTTGATCACCTGAGCTGTATGCTCCAGGAAAGTCCTTTGTATGGGTTATATGAGCCATCTTTATTGCCAATAGCTCATTTCATGTGTCAGGTTGACCTTCAGGCTGGCTGGCTGTGAAATTGACCCTGACTACAGTGTACATTCTACTATGCAGGGGCTGACCACACAAAGCAGAATTTGCCTCAGGTCTGGTGCTTGAGGAGATCTCCCTTGTGTAGCTAATTGGATCCTGCTCTGATGTTGTTTGAAGCTCACCGCTGGGTATGTTGGTTTTGGAGCCTCTTAGGAGGGACTGTGCTGCAGGTCAGTGTCAGACCATCACTGACTGTGTCTAACCCTGGCCAATCTTTTGGCACTACAAAGCAATCCACAGTTTGTGGCTGCCTCTGCTGGGCCTGGATGTGTGTGGAAAGGACCATACTCGCACCAAGGCCAGCTTCCACCAGCACTAAGCCCAGGGGAAGGTCAGCTAAAGGCCCAAGTCACCCCAAGTTCTGCCTCCGCGTGCCTCTGCCTGCCAGTGACCATTTAGGCTCAGTCACTGAAAGAGCTTCTGGTGGCACCTGAGTTGTAAGAAGTAGTTTCTCAGTGAGTCACCAGGTAGTGGCAAATGTTCAGATTGATACAGGTTCAAACTTGATGCCAGTGCGAGGTTTAAAGCCACTTGCTAGGTATCTACAGACCTTTGTGGTGGCCAGGTCTCAGGGAGTCATAAGGTGAGGCCAGCAGAGTTTATCAGGCCCAAACAGACCAAGATTTGACCGTGTGAAGGAAGGGCTCTGCGCCGATCGAGTTTGTGAGGGAAAAATAGCCCCCATCCTAGAGGCACACAGCTCAGTCTGTCCCAGATAATGCCCAACCTTTTGGAGATCCTGAGCTCAGAACAGGGATTCAGGGAATTTGGATGGTGTGACTAGTGAATCTCTTATGAGAGGGTGTTGCAGGTCAGGCTCTTGGAAAGGTTGCGGGAATGGCCCCATCCCAGAGCCACACAACTCAGTCTGTCCTGTTCTGCCTCGACCTCCTCAAGTGCCCAAGCTTGACAGGGTAGGGCCCCTAAGAGTTGGAAGGGTGGGACTGGTTAATCTTCAAGAAGAGGAGGTGTCACTCAGGCTGACAGGATAGTGGGGGCAATGGCCCCCGCCCCAGGGCCACACAACTCAGTCACTGACACCCTCTGGGTCAGCCAGGACCTCTACACCCTGGGCCCGGGCAGCTGACCCACCCACAAGGCCTGAGCTACACAGGGTGAGGCTGATGCATTCCCCCAGCCTCATGTAGGAAGGACACGCTCCACCCAAGGAAGATAGTGTCTGCTGTGTGACAGGGACCCTGAAAGCTGTCTCTTTAGCTCTCTCCCCAGAGCCACAAATCCCAGTCTCTCCTCATAGGACTCTAGCCTGCTGTGCTTTCCCTCCGCAGGATCCCTGGGTGAGTGGCTGCAAAGGAGATTTTGTGTGTTGACCCTTTAAGAAGGCTCCTGGGTCTCTAGCAGACTCTTGTCTCTCCCTGGTGTTCAGAATCCTCCTTGATTCTCGCAGCCAGATGTTATGTGGGCACTTCTTCCCAGTTCTGGCACTCTGGGCTGGAAGCCTGTCATGTGGTTGAGGCCCCATGAAACTCAGGGGGAACCTTTGCAGCTGAGATATCCCTCCAGAGTCTCAACTGCTGCAAACGGGTGCGGGGCCAGCCCTTTCCTCATCTCCCCACTTCCTAACAGTCTCAATGTGATTTGCTCTGTAAGGCCTTGGTTATAAGACTTCTGTTCAGCTAGTCTTCATTTGGTTATTCAAGTTGATTGTTCTATATTTTAGTTGTAATTCCAGTTTGGTTCTGGGAGGAGATGAGTGTAACTTTTACCTACTCCTCTGCCATCTAGGATCTCCTCTCATTTTCTTAATTGTGTATTTTGAAGCATAAAAGTTTTTAACTTTGATGAAGTTCATTTTATCAAAATTGTTTTACTGAATTGTGCTTTTGTTGCCATATCCAAGAATGCTTTGCCTAACCTGTGGCCATGAAGATTTCCTCCTAGAAGTTTCCTATGAGGGTTTATAATAGGTTGGGTTTCACCTAATCGTGGAGGTGATAGAATTCTGTGAGGAAGAGGTACTTACTCTGTAAATGAGATTCCTGAGACCTAATTTCCAATGTGTGTGTATGGAGGCTTCCATGCACCAACCAGCAATTCTCTGACAACAGCAAAGTGTCCAAGAATTCAATGCAATTCTGACGCTATCAGGAAATAGAATCAAGTTACACAGGTAAAGGGCTCAGTACTCCAAGACTGCCTCCCCCACCCGGTCACCCCCTTTAGATGCCATTCATAAGCCCAGGTTGTTACCTGGGCTTCTGACCCACTGGCTACAGATTGGAGATTCCAGGGACCTTCTTCAACTCAGGATGCCAATCACAACTTCAGGTTTTTACCTATACTTTGGACTGACTGGATATACGTAAATCAGAGGTTTTTATGACATCTCCTTGGGTTTGATGAATTTGCTAGAACTGTTCACAAAATTCAGAGAAACTTATTTACTCGCTAGATTACTGATTTAATACAAAGGGTATTAAAAGATACAAATTGCGACTCAAATGATGAAGTACATCGATGAAGTCTTGAAAAAGATGCTTCCATCCCTGTGGAGCTTGGGGTCTGGCATGGTAGCACGTGAAGGTGTTCTTGTTTCCCAATATGGAAGCTCTCTGAAAAAGGAGAAACAGACGATCCTTTTGAGTTTTAACAGAGGCTTCCTTACATAATCACGATTGACTGAGTCATTGACCATTGGCAGTTGGTTCAACCATAAGCCACTCTCCCTTCCCCAGAAATCAGGGAGTGGGACTGAAAGTTTCATTCCTCTAACCACATGGCTGGTTCTTCTGGCACCCAACCCTCACCCTTGAGGGGGGTCCAAAATTTACCTCCTTAACACAAGAGACCATTGTTGTTCTCATCGCTTAGGAAATTCTGAAGGGTTCGGAAACTGTGAATCAGGAACCCTGGATGCTGGATGAAGACCAAATGTTTCTGAGAAATATTTTGGTCATTTGAATGACCAAATATATATTTTTTTATTAATAACAATATCACAAGCTGAGATCTGAAAGTTGAGTAGGAGGTAAGAGGATAGGGAAGAGATTTCGATTAGAGAGAACAGCATGTGCTAAGCTCACGGTTGGTAGGATAATGTCAAATTTGAGGAGGTAGGAGGAGACCATTAGAGCTGGGCGGACTGAGTGCAGGCGGTGGCACACAGTGAGAATGGAGAGGTGATAGGAGCATTTAGACCCTGTGAAGGAGTCCTCCTAAGAGCAGTGGAGTCAGAGAGGGATTTTCTTAAGCAGGGGTGACATGATCAGATCTGCTTTTCCGAAAAATCGGTCTGCCTGCTGTGTAGAAATGAATTGGAAGAGGACCAGTATGGATTTGGATTGACCAATTGAGAGACTGTTGACCAGTTAGTGAGAGATAATGACAGCTTGGACTTGGGGGAAACGTGAAAATAGAGAATATTAGGGACACCAAGAGCCTGCCTGCCTTGAATTCTGAATGGCTGAGCTTTCCAACCAGGAAATTATAATAAGGTGAGTAAGCTGGTGTCTTCAGCTTCCACTCCATTACCTAGCACATGCCTGTTTTTCGTTCTGCTCATTGAGCTGTTTTTAACTAGGAGGTGAAGTCCTGACAGCTTATACACAGCAATTTAGTTTAAATCTCGTCAATGCTCTCCTCCTTCTTCATAAAGCTTTGGGAAGAAACTGAAAGCAAGCTACCTATTCATTCATATGTTTATTTCATTTAAAAAAAATAGCAGATACTAATATACTGAGCACTCTGCTGCACACAAAGAAAATCAAGTCCCATTGATGTGGGAAGGAAACTCTTTAGGTAAAAGTAGCTTATGTTTTAAGATTAAGAAGTCTAAGATTGATTGACCTACCTGTTCTATGAATTCTGGAAGTTATCAAGAAAAATATAACTGTGGGTGAGGAAGAAACTTTTATCTACCCTTCTAGGTTCTTCCAGCTGGTCTAATAATTAAATCAACATGAGATAGATTAACAAGGGAAAATAGCTAAATTTAATTACACATGTACTTATGGGAACCCCCATATATGAGAGGCTCAGACGCAGAAAGGTAAAATGAGGTACATATGGCATTCTGAGCTAAAGGTGATGTAAGGTACCTTGGGGCTTCAGAGGGGAAGGTCATTGCAGAATGGTAAAAGGAAAAGTTCAGTAATTAGATGCTTGCTCTGCTCTATAAATATGTCATAAAATGTTATTTCTAATGATAACTATTATTATAGGCAAGGCCCAAGCTGAGACTCTTCTAGGCAGTTAAGGCAGGGCAGAATTTCTCCTGAGCCCACAAGGTCTTGTATGCCTTCAGCTCAAAACGATGCACATGCCAAAGTAGCACATCTTAGGGAGGCCTGTTCTGAACCCCCGCATAATTGGGTCTGGTGAATACCAGAGAACAATGAGAGTGGCACGAACTATGAACTCTAATCCACAGACTCATCAAAAGATGATTTTGAGACATTTTCAAGGACTACAGTATCAGCTTCAGCTCTGAGCTTTTATTTTAGTTCTGAAAGATGAAATGTGGAAAATCTTTTCTATGATATTCTCAGAGTGTCCTTTAATTGACTCAGTGAATTAATAGAAGCAAATTACTATTTCTCAAGGGTTCACAATAAATCTAATTCATTTTATCTTTCAAAATACAACAGAAAGCGCTGGGATTTCTAGACTAATGGTGAGAAGAGTCTTTTCAGAAAACTAGCATGTATTATTTTTACTAAGTGCTTTCCATTCTGTCTGTGAAATTAAAATGATACCTGGCAACATATTTCCTTTGTACAATTTTCTGAAGTACACAAAGAGAACCAAAGGTTTCTCTTGATTTAAGTTTTAGAGAAAGAGAGCTAATGAAATTTGCTATAGAAGAAGAACATGGTGTTGAAATTATTTTAGCTTCTTAATGTCCTAAATGGCAAATCTAAGACCTCTGACTGTCAAAATTAAGAGATTCTAGTAAATTGGAAATATTTCATCTCTTGTGTATATGCCCATGGTCATAAATGGAAAGACTTCAGTTTAGGAAAGGAAAGGGGCAGAAAATGAAAATGTATTAAAATTAACTATCAGACATCTGGGCCTTTTTCTAAGGGATCCACATGGATTTTTATAGGTAAATTTGAGAAATGATAAAACCTTCTGAGCCGAAAAGATAGAGGTCACCTGTTGCCAAGACCATTGTCATTAATTTCCTTGAGCATGAAGAATAAACAAAGTTGGTTCTCTGCATATGAGGAAAGGTAGGTAAAGAACATTGAAAAGCCTGAAACAATTTATGCCGAAATGCTAATCAAATCACCTCTTTGGAATACTATGGGCTTCTATCTTACCTGAATTTAAAAAAGAATATGTATGTTGTGTTGTGCCATCTTAACATAATATGAAGTTTGTGTTTTTATGTGTTTAACAAGCTTGTATCTTTAACCAGGGCCTTAGTTTACATACTAACATATTTAAAGGGCATGCAAGCACAACAGCTGGTTGTTCTGGTACATTACAAACCATCTCATAGAGAAACAGACATTTTACTAGATTTTTAAGCAAATGTTTTCATAAAATGGCAAGAGTTTGGGAGGTTTGTCCCCCGCACCCACCCCCCCCGCCCCGCCCATATCTTAGGATATTTACAAAAAGACAAAGTGATGAAATGAAAATAATTCTGTTTTGGCTTAGCCTAAACATTTTTCCTGAGTGGCTATTTCCTGAATATCGTGCCTTCTCACTTCTGTCTCATTTGTCAACAACTGCTCATTTCACAGTCACTTTTGAGTTCCTACTTTGTGCCTAGAACAGTGGAAGACCACTTAGTAAGAAAACTTATCCTCAAGCCTTCATTCTAAGGAATAGTGACATCTGATAGTTCATGAAAAGGACACTGATATATCACAGTTTTCAAAACACTATGGGTTTTATTTTAGCTTAGCTTGTAAGTTATACTTTTCTTACAACTAAATAGGCTTCTTATATGCAAACTGCTGTAATTTTAATAGAGTACATATAAGGGAATTTCCATAATACCTTGCATGTGTTGAAATTTTTATGAAATGGATAAATATCCTTATAAGTTTATGCTATCCCGAATAAACTTTCCATATTCTTTCAGTTTTTCTGGCTGCTTTTAGTTTTTGTCAACCCCAAGGAAAGGTTCGCTGCATCTTTTTGTAAATATGAATTTTGGCACATGATTCGGAGGCTATATTTTGTTGACCATTTGAGGATGATTAATTATTTTTGGAATACAGTACTATTATTTTAATGCTTTATGGGTTTCTCAGCCAGCTTTTCCATAGTCCTTGGGTAATGACATTGTTGTACTAAAATCAATCTTGCTGAGCTTCAGCGTTGTTGAATATGTACTGCACTGATTGTACAGATCAGTTTGACATCATTGCCCACTGCCAGTCTCTGAAAGCCAATTGTAGCCACTTCCTACGGCCACATTTAGCCTTGATGATTACACACGTTTGTTCTCCGCCCTTGTGCTGGCAGGCCGGTGTTTCCTGTGAGCCGCACTGCTGTTTCCTGAGGTGCTCTGTGCTGCTCACCTTCTACACTGCTGCATCTTGGACATCTGACTGGCTATGACTGCCTTGTGCAGCTGGTGTTTCCCTGCTCCTGGACGCTTGGTATTTACTGTGCAGTCGCCATTAAGTGATTGTTACCAGTTCCCTCATCAGACATGTGCTGAGCATGTTACGGGCATTAAAGGCCAAGTTGAAAGTGTAGAGAAGGAAGGAATTTCTCCTCTGCATCTCAGATTCAGTGCCTAAGGCCCTGAAAATTAACCTGACAAAAGACAGCTTAACAGGAGAAAAAGCATACAAATTTTATTTGATGTTAATATTTTATTTTATATGCACACAGAGGCCTTCACAGAAAAGAAGTAAAGACCCAAAGCAGCGATTAGACCCGGGGACTTATATACCATTTTAGCAAAGTATGTTAAATTGTGGAGAAGTAAATAGACAAAGGAAGCGAGATGGTTGGGACTTCTAGAGATGTTAAGTACATGGGGGAAATAATGGAAGATCAGGGTTATTTAGTGAGATTTGTCATGCAGACTCAAATTCAGTGTGTTCTGCATTGATGAATCATCCCCAATATAGTCGTCATCCTCTTCCTGCAGTAAGAGGGAGGGAGACACCTTTACTTGTGGAAATTTATGTTTCCTTTACAAAGGGAAATTCATACCCTGATTTTAGACAGAAGAGAAGGGCAGTGTGCTTTTCCTGACCTGCTGTTTCTGAGTTACCTTCAGCTCAAAATAATCCTAAAGCCCAAAGTTAGCATATTTTGGGGTGGCATATCCTGGTCTCCTTTAAAAGACATAGTATCTATCCCAAAATTTAGTGTTTGTTGGAGTGACAGAGGGCTGGCCTATGCTGCAGTGAAGATGTACCTGTGACAGCGAGAGCATGGAGGAAAGAGAGCCTAAAACTTCCTGTATTTGTTGGAGGAGGGGGAGCAGTTGAGCTGAGACCTGGAGAGTGCACGAAGTTTGCTGAGTGCAGGTCTGAGCAAAGGGCAAGCACACGCACAAAGTCGGGGCCTGGGGAGAGAGCTTGATTTGTTTAGGGTACCATGGGATGAGGATTGTCATTTGTAACTGGGAAAGCAATTTCTTAAGGAACCTTTCTGAATAGTGGTTTAGTTTCTAAGCTTTGTACAAAAGTCTTCACTTCTTATAATATAGTTGAAGAGCCAGGAGAAAAAGAAAGAGCAGAAGATAAAAAAAAAATAGATGGACACAATTTTGAATCAGAAATCGTGCACCTCTGATATTTCCTCTTGTCATTTTTACTCTCTGGTCCCTCTTTCTGCCAGGTAGTATGCCTTCATGGCCAGGGTCCCTGCTGAGGCCACACCACAGCTGCTCCCTCCTTCCCACTGCTCCTATCTTCACAGTCATCTGTCTTTCTATCCATTTCTCCCCGCAATTCTACAGCAGTTAATCTGAGAGAAGTATTAGGGAGAAAGCAAGCATGATAAACTAATTCACATTAAATTTTGAATGTGAATATTTTTTCAAAGCTCCCGAATACAATATTCTACTTGCCTAAAGGGGCCATGTTAAAACTTATAAATCTGTAACTGGTGAAATTTCAAGAAGTAGTGCAAGGTGAAGGGAGACTATTCCGGCCACTTAGCATGCTGCCCTGCACACTGAAATTTCCCTGCTAGTCCCTTTTTAATGCGACCCCTTTATCTGCTTCTGGACTGGGGGATCAACCCAGGGACCATCTCCCACCATCGTGCTGGCTGTGCCACCAGCCTGCCTGGGAAACAGAGTCCCTGTCTCATCCTCCTCTCATTGGCTGGATGTGAGGAGGGACTTGTGGAAGGAGGGAGGGAACCGAGGCAACCATTCATAATACTAATTTATTCATAAACTACTTACTCATAAGCCTTCCACAGGTTGTATTTGAAAGTGACAAATGCTCATTTCTGAGATATTTTCTGGAAATAATGGGATTTCTAACAGATATGAGCAGATTTCAAGCATGCTGAGATTTGATTGTTGCTGAACATTTTAAAGACAGTAGTTCCAACTTGTGACATGAGGGTGTGTATAATGAGAGTCCTTTGCATTCAGAAGCTGTTTAGCTTTGTATTTTATGCAATAAAGAAATATTCTGTATTGCAAATATATGCAGTACTGTATTCTGTTTTAAATGTGTAAATGTTGTAGGAAATAAACCTCAATCATTTAAAAAGTGCTACTGAATTCATAATAGATTTTTGTTGTCATATATATTTTCTCAGTAAATTGTCAATAAAAGTACACCCACTCTTAAACTTGAACAGATTTGAAACCATTGTTTTATATTGCAATTTTGGACTGCTTAATTTAAAATCACAGCAGCAGAAGTAAAAAACATAATCATTAAAGGTGATTGTTTTTAATATTATTGAATGTTCTTAAGTGATACTTAAAGTCTAAATAAATCTAACATCTGAAGTTATTTAATCAACAGTGAGAGTCATGCCCTGGCCAGGTGTTGGAATGTCATCATGGACCCCAAAGGGTGGTGGTTTTGATCCCTGCTCAGGACACATGCTGGGGTTGCAGGTTTGATCCCCATTTGAAGTATGTGCAGGAGGCTTTGATTGATGTTTCTCACTGTCTCGCTCTACCTTCTTTTCTCTTTAAAATCAATAAATATATCCTCAGGTGAGGATTTAAGGAAAAAAATTTTAATTGAGAATCGTTACGCTAATGTGTAATCTTAAAACATGATTTTGATTTCCCAGCGTTCGACTGAGGGATCATGGAGAACTGCCTGCCTAAGTAGTAAAAGTTCTTTCACCCTCAAACAGGAACGGTTCTTGAAGCAGAAATGGAATTGGCAAAATGGCATTTTGAGCCCCTGCCCAAACTGGGAAGGCTTTTGGAGTCTACAGTGTCCTAATAAAATGCAAATGTATCCAAAACACAAAATCTTGGTTCTGAAGAGCCAAAAGGATCTTATCCTGTAAAAACTTTTCATAAAGCTTACTGGACAGCTAGCTGAGTAAAATGTTGGGTGGGGGCAGGAGAATGCAGCCTACTGAGGGTAGGAAAATTAGCTCCAAAAGAAGAGGCCCAAGGGGGCAGGTGGGCTGAGAGGACGATACCAGCCCCCTCATCGCCCACACCCACTGCATGTGTCTGGACCTCGTAATTCAGATCCCTTTTAAAAAGAAAAAAGAAAAATCATTTTTTGTTCAAATAGAAACATTCAAATTGTAGTCTTTTGGATGCAATCCTTGGACACATTTTTGGGGTCAAACATAAAATTGTAAGTGGTCTTGTCTGTGACTGCATTTTGTTTTTGACCTGACTCATAAGAAAGCCATCAGAACTTATTTCCCAGTTCTGATAGTGAGAGTCCTCTGAGGGGATTGCTGTCAAAGTTAGTTCACTTTCGTCAGGTGGTTACTTGTTCCTAAATGAGTATGATACAGAAATATAAATTTATATTAACTAATGAAAACGTAAACTTAGTATCTATGTTTTTGTCATGATTAAAAAACAAATTAATCCATACTATATAGGCTTCAACACTAGGCCCAATCACTGCCAGCTGTTGTTTTTTTAAATATACATTGCTTCATTTTTAGGTGTTAGATCTTGTTGCCTTTTTTCTTTTTTCCTCTCACTCCTCCAACTCTCTAGAAATGCATATGAGTTTAGTTTTTAGAGATTTCTCAAGATTCTTTTATAAAATACCAGCCTAAGTCACTGTTGTCATAGGTACAATTATGTCTTACTGAGAAAATTTCATTGACACCACTTTTGTACTGAATTCCAACTCTTAGGAGCAAGGGGATGCTTTGATTTTTGTGTTCTTAAGTTTTCCATTGACAAAAAAAAGAATAGTCATTCCATCCTTCCAAATGTTAGAAATTGGGAGAACTTGTTTTTATAAGTTTGGAATTTAAGAATAGAAAATATTGACACAAAATCTAGGGGTGGTCTATCTTAACCCATGAACAGATTGTTTAATGGCCATGAATCCAAAGCAGGTAGAGCTATTCTAAAACTTTTAAATACATGATAATTCAGTTTGTATAACAAGCTTGCCAGGTTTTCAAGGTTGAGGAATTTCTGGTTAATTCAAACCTTTTATCTATTGATATTTACCATTTACTCTGTCAAAGATTACCTATTTTCAAAGCAGTAGAATGTCTTATAAAAGTTTCTAATAATTCAGGAAGGTCTTTAAAATCTTTTAATACATTAGGTTATCATTGTGATTAACTACTTATACTAATGAAGCTCAAATTTTTTAATTAGTAGAAATTTCTGGTTGTAAAAATTTCAGTTAACCCTAGATTTTACTGTAGTATTGCTACATTATAGTACTTTAAATTGTGAACAAATAAGCTATAAGGAATTATAGGCAAATAGTACGCCTGCTTATTAAGTGTATTGAATAAATTAAATGCATGAATGAGCTCACATAAGAATAAATGGATAAAGAAATACATTCATACATTGAATATTTTTAAGTAAGGAATTATTTAAGCATTATCAAAAACAGTAAATTATTGGATATGTCAAAATACATGTTATGGTTATTTGGGAATATTTTGTGTATTTATAGAACCTTATGCTTATTTGAATTTTTAATTCTAAAGGTATATGATAGCATTATAAAAAGGTATACCATCAAAGGCAAACAACCATCCACAATCTCACTGTAATAATGAAACTTTTTTTAAGAGTGTTTATTAGTTCTTCATATGAGTTATACATATTTGTCTTTTTATTCTTTCACTTAATGTTTTATAAATATCTTGGACATATTTATTGATGGCTACATGATGGTCCATCAAATGGGTATGTCATTTAAGGCAGAAATGAGCTTCTCTATGTAGATGGCTCTTTTCTTCTCTTGGATTCTGTGATTAGCAAATATCGTCAGAAGCAGCAGCATTAGGTAAAAGTATATGGATTTTTTAATGGGTTTTGATACAGGATATGAAATTGCTTTCAACAGTTTATACTATCACTAATAATGAGAACATCTCACCTTATTCTTGTTAGTATTGTCTATATATTGGCCAGTATATAACTGGCCAAAAATATGATTTCATTTTTGATAACATACAGGGCTGAACATTGTTTCTCTTCTGTGAATTATCTGTTGTTTTCTATGGTAAAGATTTTATTTGGGTCTTAATTTTTTCTAACAGTTTGTTTCATTTTTTACTATGGTAAAAATAATGGTCTTTTGCCACTTATGGAAACAACTTTTTTCAACCGGTCATTCCCATTTTATTGTCTTTTTTAAACATGCAAGCATACTTAGTGTTTGTGTTATGTAAGATCTGGTTATCTTTGATAATCTTTAATAGTATGGAAGACCCTCTGTTGGTAATTTTAAAGATTTAATTTGGTTTTCTTTAAAATATTTCATTTTATTTGTGATGTTCAATTTAATTCATTTGGCATGCCTTTAAATTGATTTTATAATTGACTAACTAGTTTTTACAATACCATTTATTACAAATTATTTTACTTTCTCATTTGTTCTGATATATGAGTATTTGGGGGATATTCCATTTTAGTGATCTCTCCATCTCTTTTTGTTTTCCATGATGTTTTAATTATTGTTTTATGAAATGTTTTAATATCTGGTAAGGCTAGGCTACCATCTCCTCTACCTTTAAAAAAAATATGATCAAAGTTATGATATCAGAATTATTGGGGAAAACCCATTAGATAGCTTTTCATTCTTTTCCATACCCCAAGATCTTTGAAAAATTGAAAAAATTTTAGCTTCTTCATCAGATTTTTATATTTAACAGTTTCAATTCTTTTGTTAATTTCTAAGATATGTATAATTTTGAATCAAATTATACATTTCATTGACGTTTCAAAATGTGTCAGCATATATTTGGGCAAAGTTTTCTTCGGTCCTCTTAGGGTCCCCGAGTCTGAAAATTAAACTGATGAAGAGAAATTAACAGGAGATATATATACATATTTATTTAATGTAGGTTTGATGTGACACAGGAAACGAAGGCCTGAAGACACAGGAAATGAAGGCCTGTGTGTCGCTGTGTGAGGTTGGATGGACAGTGCACAGCAGTGGAGGATGTGACAGGTGGAGGAGTATGAGGTGTGTGTGGGAAACTGGGGGAGACTTCACAAGGCCTGTGGGCTCGGATTCTTAAGTCCCTCTGTCGTGGGGCTGCGGTTGCTCCTTTCCTCTTGGTATAGGGAGGGCACTTCTCACATGAGGGCACCTGTTTCAGGGGAGAAAGGCTGTGGGAAGGTCAGAGTGACCTTCTTGCTTATGCCATTTTCTCAGACTCCTTCAGCTTAAAATATTCAGTATGCCAAGGTGCCATATTTGGGGGTAGTGTGTCCTGAACTTAGTCACAAGTTTTTATATCTCTTCTGTATCTAGGGTGTTATACCCTCTCTCTTATCTCACTTGGGGTATGATTACTTTTTCCTCTTCTCTTAGTTTTTATTTGCCAGAGTTTTGTTTACATGAATGTCTAGATGAAAATAATTGGAAAACCTCTTCAAGTTGTCTCTGGAAATGGAGATGAGAACATACGCTTGGTTAGATCTGGGTTTCAGAACAAAGAATAGTTTTGGTCACCTCGTTTCTGTCTCCTAATGAAGCGACCAAGCCATTGAGCAGGGACTGATAAGTTGTTACACAGAATGAGGTGGGGTTGTTGTGTAGGGAACCTATCCTGAGGTGAGGGTGCTTGTCTCTCATCAGGAAAGATGACCAGAGGTCACACTTGTTCCTGATTATGCATTTTGGTTGTTTCTGGAGATTTTCCTTTTAGATGATTTTGTGGATATTTTTAACAGAGTTAAGTAGTGGACATTTCTGTCATTTCCATGAATTGTGCCAGCTTCTCCATCTTGTATTTCTTCCCTTTTTCATTCTACAAATATTTGTACAAAATAAAAATTTGAATGGAGTGGGTGCACAGATGTAGTGCACCTCAAGCAGTGGTTCTTAAAGTCTGGTCCTTGGACCCTACAGTATCAGCATCACCTCGGAATTGGCTAGAAATGCAAATTCTCTGGCTCTACCAAGTACTGAATCAGTAACTCTGGGCATGGGGCCCAACAATCTGTGTTCATCAGCTCTTAAGGTGATTTTGATGCCACTAAAAGTTGAGAGCCACCGGCCTACTTTCTTTTTCTTTTTTAAAGATTTTATTACTTTTTAGAGAGGGGAAGGGAGGGAGAAAGAGAGGGAGAGAAACATCAACCAGTTGCCTGTCATATGCACCCCGACTGGGAACCGAACCCGAAACTCAGGCATGTGCCCAGACCAGGAATCAAGCCAGCAGCAACCTTTTGCTTTGTGGGATGATACCCAACCAACTCACCCATCCCAGTCAGGGCCCTACTTTCTTTATAACCCCATTGAATGAATTCTTTAATAACAAGTTTATACTTATTTTCCAGTCTTCCATCATGTAATAAAAAACTCTACAGGAGTTTGAAAGGACTCCTGTAGAGATCTAAACCTCCTGCCTTCACCCCTCCCAAGTAATTGTGATTGAGTAGATCAGTAACCTAAATAAAATTCAGGAAAATTTTAGACATAACTTAAAAATTCTGTGAAATTGGCTATTGTCTAAATATTCATGACACAGAGCTTCTAGCCTGTAAATTTTATCTTACAAGGAATATATGGAAACCACCAAAAGAATAGGAAAACATAAAATATGCTTCATATTTTATACAGCTTGTTTATGTATTGTTTCTGTAAAAAGTATCTTTTGTGAATATATCACGGAAGAGCACTTTCAAATGGAGTTGAACCACTCCTTGAAACTGTGACCAATCCTATCCATTTAGTTATCTGTTGACCCCTTGCAACACGTACAGCAGTCTTGGTGCCACCTGAACTCATTTCAGGCCACTAAGCTCTACTATCAGCCTCCACCTTTACCCTTGAACAGGTTAATAAATCATGAAGCCTCTGACCTCAGAGTGAGCGCATTTCTCACTTATCCATTAATCTTGAGCTTTTTGGTTCTAATAATTCTTTAAGCAATAAAATGACTCAGGAAATGAATACAAAAATACCTTCATGTTTTTATTAATAGTTACATTTAATTTTTTGGAAATATCTCTAATTTAAAAGGTCCAAAAATTCCTTACTGCTAATCTAATTTTCACATAATTTTACCAAAAAATAGGATTTGGGATTACCTCTTCATTCCCCAATGAAAAGTTAATAGAAATACAAATGTATTTAAGAACTAGAAGTGACCTTCTTATGGATATCCACCCCCCACGCCTGACCTTTAACTGATGCGAGGCCTGGAGGGTGAAGGGTGTGGCTCAGAGACCCACAGCTACACCAGGCCCTCCAGGCTGCGTTGCCCCTCCCAGAAAACCTAAGGTCCAGTTGAGCATTTCTGTCTTACATTTTCCAGCAAACCTTGTACATGTTGTGTTTCTGCAGTATCCATTTTGTTAATATTCTAGATAGTGATCGTTTCCTTCAGGGTAATTGATAGAAATTTGAGGTGTTCCAGAAGTTCAGATGCTACAATAGTGTTTGTTTCCTGTGATGGAGTGGGGGCGGGGGGGGGGGCAGGCGGGGGGGGGGCTAGGAAGCAGCTGCTCAGAAGGACTGAACTTTGTCAAGTGTCCTGAGGAGTTGCCATGAGTCCTTTGTTGTCTAAAAGTTATTTATTCTGACTGTCTACAAAACCTGCAATTATTCTAAACCACCATATTTTAGGTAAGGACCATCCTTTCTTAGTTGCATGTAAAAGAAATTAAGTACCATTTGGTTCTTGATAAATGTGTGTGAAGGGTGTGTGTGTGTGTTGGAGAGTGAAGAAAAGTCCTGTAAAAAGTCCTGTAATACATTTTTTAAAAAATATTTTAACTTTAGCTTGCATAGGAGAATTAATTTCAAAATATCAATTCTGAGGAATAGGGCTTTATAATATAGACTACATGTACTCATAGATATATGATTTAAAATAATTTGAGTCTTAGAAACTAATTATTCCTGAAAGCTAAACAAAACATTTCTAAACTGTAGAAACATAGGGCACAGAAGTTGATATTTTAAAAGCCCATGTATAAAAATACCAATTCTAGAAAAATATTACTTTAAGGTGCCTGTTTGCATCCAATCTGATCCAGTTTGTATTTATTTTTTAAGGTTGGGGCAGAAGGTCAGGGAGACTTTAAAAATGGTTGTCTTATTTTGAAAATGAATTTAAGGTAGAAATAAAACAGCTGTTAACTAGTAAAAGTACAGAATTGGTGGGTTCTAAAACTGGAAGGAAATCTTGTCTATTTTGTCATTGTTTACAAGTCCTCAGTTCCTGAATATGTATTTTTAATTAAATGTTTTACTACCTCCAAATGTAAAGAAAAGTTAAGTAGGGGAAAATAGAAATATCTCAAGGAACTAAAAGTACCTTTAGAAAAGAAGCAATTATTAAAATATTTAAGAGGAAGTTGAAACTTGTTTCTAAGAGATACAGACTCTGGGGAAAAGGACAGGAAACAGATTCCCTGCGTTATAATTAGTAGGTCTCACCAAATGCTAGTGAGGACGTGGAGGAATGGGGTCACCTAGACATACATCAATGATGGGGATAGAAAATGGAATCGCCGCTCTGAAAAAGAGTCTGGCAGTTCCTTTCCAAACTAAACAATGCACTTACCATATAACCCCGCAATTGCATTCTTGTACATTTACCTCAGAGAAGTGACTTACTTTCATGCAGGAACTGGTGCACAAATGTTCATAGCTGCTTTATTAATAATAGCCAGTAAGGAAGGAAGAAATTCAGTGAGTGAATGGTTAAACTGTTGTACCATGAAATTCTACTCAGCAAGAAAAAGGAACAAATTATTAGTACATGCAACAACTTGGATGAACCTCAAAGAAATTTTGCTAAGTAGGGGAAAAACAGCCAGTCTCAAAAGGGTATATATAGACTCCATGATGCCATTTATGTAAAATTGGTAAAATAATGTAATTACAGGTTTGGAGAACAGGTGGTTGGTTGGGCAGCGGAGGGTCTGGTTACAAGAGGGCGACATGGGGCAGACTTGTGATAGTACAGGTGAATGTCTTGATTAGTTGTTACACAAGACTGTGCATAAGACTGCATAGAGGTCCCCGCACCCCCCAAGCACACACACTTACACAGTGCATGTGTGACTGGTGAAGTCTGAACAAGCTCTGGGGGGGGAGCAGCAGTGTCAGTTGTTTGGATTTTGATGTTGTACCATTACTATCTAAGATGTTAGCACCAGGGGAAGTTGGGGGTGGATGCACAAGACTACCCTATACATTTCTTAACAACACCCTGTGAATCAAAACTATTTCAAAGTAAAAAGTTAAAAAAACACAATTCTTCCAGTGGTATCCCCCAGAAAGATTGAATATGGTAATTGCATGTAGTTCAAGGAAAAAAGAAAACCTGATGCATGTACACCCAAATGTTAGTGTGGTCATCTATTTTTGGTTGATTTCAGAGGGATTATTAAAAATGCTGTCACACTGGCAGATTTTAGTATTGTCTTTTAGTGGTCCTGTAGTTTGACAGCTGATTGGCAGTTAAGTTTTTATCAAAAACAGTTTGGAAAGATGTTTGTTTACTATTTGTATTTAGAAATATGTTTAGAAATTTACAGATTTCACATTTCTCCCTTGATCACATCATGTATATTTTAGTATCACAAAATTCATACTCTCCAAGAATATAAAAACATCAGAATTGTAAATATTTAAATCATAGATTTTAAATTTATTCTTAGTCTTGGTTATTTATCTTGAATGAAAAATTCTCTTAATCTTTAATATTATGTAAAGATTGCCAGAATTTTTCTTAACTCATATTTAAATTTTATTGTTTGTTTTTAACATGAGAGTCTCATTAACTCTTTTACCAGAGAGGGTTATCCTGGTTTTCCTCATATCATCCATTCCCTTCCTCCCACCAGCTGTGGGGCCCTTTTCAGTCCTAACCCCTCACTGTTTTTTAGTATGTAGCAACTGTGTTAAAGGCTTAGTTGTAGAATTGGTTCCTAAATGAGCTGATAGATATTTGGGAATATTTCCTTATCTTGTGGAATCCGTATGCCCCACTAAAACATATAATTGAGAATCGATTATGCCATCCTAACTGGTAATGGGATTTTTTCTTGTTCTTAGTAATTTATCCATTTGAAATTGGTAGTGGTGGCTAAAGTGGAATCTGCAGTCAGAACTTGAGCAATGATCTGCAGTTAAAATAAAGGAAACACAGACCTGGGTTGATGATGGAATTAAATGATTATTCCTTACACCTGGTAGGGAAAAACTACTGCAGTTCTTTCATGGATTCATCTTTCTAATCTTAAGACTGTGTTTTGAAGTTTTATAATCTTTTTTATTTGTCTTGCTTTCCCCAGTATAATAAGTGACATCTTACATGTGAAAAAGACATTTTTTCTTGTAGAAAATGCTTCATACTTTATTTTTCCCATAGTCATTCTAAAATTCACATATCATTAAACCTCTAGATTTGAAATATTCCCTCAAATGTCCTTCAGTCATTTCATCATTCCCAAATGTGGCTGTTTCTTGGCAGAAGTTGGGCTGATGATTCCAGGACAAACAGCAGAATTAGAACATCACTCCCAGGTGTGTAGCTGAGGGTGAATCTTTTCAACTGCTGCCCAGGACAGTTATTTTAATGTGTGCCATGTGCCTTTCCATTATTGTCCTGAGTGAGGAGCTGGTATAGCCAGACCTGTACTCGCTTTTCAGAGATACTTAGTGGTTGGCTCTAAGATATGACAGGGGCTGGAACAGTGTGAGCCAGTATAGGGCAGTTGGAAATATTTCAAACCACTGTGTAACATGTTTTAAAAATTAAGTTATTTTTTTTCTTTAAGTCATTTAAAGTTTCCTAATCCAAACCTCCCCTTTTGTGAAGGTTGAGACATGTTCAGATTTTATTCCAATACAGAAAACGTAAGCTAGAAAACTGTAGGACTTACATTTGAGAAACTTGAGAGAATTAAACTTTTGAAGCAGACGTCTTGAGAAGAAAGTTTTCAAGTTACATAACTATATATATATATAATCAGTTCAGTTAAAACAACATATTCTTTAATGAAAACCCCTTTGATCTTGTTTTTGAGCTGCTTATTCTGAAATTATTTTTTTAAGATTAATTGAACTTTGAAGTGTTTGAAGCATACTTAATCTATTTTAGGGTTGACTTATTTTAAGGCACTTGGCAGCCATGAAGCAGTTGAACAGATAGGTTGATGGCTGAAGTGAAACAAATGAAAAGACATCTTCTTCAGTTCTCTTTTTCCCTGCTCTTGTGAGTAAACTCTAAATTCTTTACAGATTTACTAAGGGCCTGAAACGTGACTAATTCTGAAGTGTCTGAGTGGGGCTGAGTTAGGGTAATTCTCAGCATTATACACATCCTGGTTTGTGGTAATATTTCATATCATTTCCCTTTCAAGAGTCTGCTGTTTCAAATAATGCTGGTATTGATATTAGCCGTCAGCTGTTGGTCAACGCTGTGTATCTGGTGATTTGCGTGTTACCTCCTGTGATCCTGCCAACAGGTCTTTTTACCTTTTTTTTTTTGTACAGAGGAGGAAGTTGAGACACAGAGATATTAGGTTAGTTATAGCTAGTAATAGATACCCTGACTTAGGTTTCTCTGAAACAGGGACTGCGATGAGGATTTTGCTGCAGGAAGTTTATTTGGAAGATGATCCTAGGAAGCAGGAGTGATGGAGCAGTGCGAGAGAGCAAAAGAGGAAATGTCAATAAAGGGGTGGATTAATCCAGTGGCTGCCATAGCCAAGGTCTGCAGCTCTGCCAGCATCTCTGAGCAGTGTTCAGAATGCCTCCTAGAATTGCCGTCCAAAGGATGGGAGGCTGGGGCTTTGGTACACTGACTTCTGTCACCCAGTGGTTGAAAGCTCCCTTAATTCCCCAGAATTTTCAGGTTATGCCAGTTTGTAGATTCCAGGATTCAGAGAGTACTCCAACCAGAAAAACACAGAGATGCACAGACATGGCCTTGAGGTGGAGCTTTGTACGCATATGAAGGAGATAACTGAGAGCTGCCTGGCTGCAGCTGAGATCAGAAGTAGGCTAAGGGGATGTGGCGTGAGGCGCCAGAAGCATTCGCTCAAAGGGATAGGACCCCAGCCCAGTCTGATTGACTCCAAAACCTGTGCTTTCAGGTCACATCTCCCTGTAAACAAAGATATGAGATGGGTGTGTAAAATTAGGGTGGTATGGAAATACAGAGAATGCACATAAGCATTATAATAGCATGAATATAATGCAAATCGTCAATATTATACATATAATTATATGTACTCAGGAAGATTTACTTTCCTGTTTGTGTTGCTTTAATATTTGTTTGTATTTCTCACATACAAGCTCTGTCCAGAAGGTATCCAGCCATGTAATATGAAAAATAGAGCCAATTTATTAAAGAAGATACAAGCTACAAGAAACTTTGTACACAGGACAGTGATGCCTCAGTCCCCTTCAAAGTAGGCGCCTTGGGACCTCACACAGTTCTCCCAGTTGCCATCAGCTGCCCTGTCTTATTTCCCTGAATCTCACTGACAATCTGAAATCTGTTCCCTTTCAAAGGTGATTTTAGTTTTGGGAAAAGCCAGAAATCACGGGGCACCAAATCTGGGCTGTAGGGGGGCTGAGCCACCTGGGTGATTTGATGTTTCACCAAAAAACACTGCATGAGACGTGATGCATGAGCAGGTACTTTGTCATGATGAAGCTGCCAGTCACCAGTTGCCCATAGCTGTGGCCTTCTAAATCATCCAAATAGTTTCCACAAAGTAATGTTTAAGCTTAATGCAAAATTTGATACAGATGAGTTGCTCTACTCAGTCATTTTGAATACAATGGCCACACAGTACACAGGCTCACTCAGTGGCGTCTACCACCCCCACTGACTAGTACAGTGAAGTCATCATTGTTTACGCATGTGCATTGCAGTCCTCTCTCCTTGGCTGCCAGGTTACATCAGTGTCCCACAAACCATTTTTGTTAACAATGGCTGGACTTTTTCCAGACAGACATTCGTGTGTGTGTGTGTATGTGTGTATACATTAGAAGAAGAATGCGCAGAATATTCTAAATATTGGAGACTATAACCAGTTTGGAATAAAAATATACTCCATTATTGAGTTTTTATGATCCAGTGCCTACAGGATTATATAGAACTCAGGATTTGTGAAATGTGACATTGGGTATTTGAGGGGATAGGGGCATGGCTAAGGCAGATCAGTCACATGGGGCTTGTAGACCATTGTTCATTGTAAGTACTGCTGTGGTGGTGGTGGTGGTTTCTTAAATCCTCACCCGAGGATATGTTTATTGATTCTAGAAAGGGAAAAAGGGAGGGAGAAAAACATTGATGTGAGAGAGAAAATTCAATTGCCTTTGGTATAGGCAACCTTGGTTTGTGCCCTGACCAGGAATCAAACCTGCAGCCTTTTGGTGTATAGCATGACGCTCCAACCAACTGAACCACCTGGCCAGAGCAACGGTGGTGGTTTTTTGTTGCTGTTGTTGTTGTTGTTGTTAAAAGTTTCTTGATAACATCCCAAAGAGTTTTTAAATGAGATATAATTGACATATAACATTGTGTAAGTTTAGGGTGTACAACGTGTTGATTCAATACATTGATATATTGCAATATGAATACCACTACAGAGTTAGCTAACACCTCCCATTTCATATAATTATTCCTTTTTTGTGGTGAGAACATTTAAGATCTAGTCCCTTACAAATTTTAAAGTATATAATACAATATTGTTGACTATAATCATGTGCTATGCAGCAGATCTCCAGCACTTAGTCATCTTCTAACTGCAAGTCCCCCACCACCCAGCCCCTGGTAACCACCATTCTACTCTCTGTTGTACAAGCTTGGTTTTTTTTAGATTCCTTCGTATAAGTGTTATCATACAATATTTGTCTTTCTCTGTCTGGCTTATCTCAGTATAATGCCCTCAAGGCCCATCCACGTTGTCTCAAATGGCAGGAATTTCTTCTTTCTCATGGCTGGATGGTATTCCATTGTATATCTACATCTTCATTATCCATTCATCCATCGACAGACACTTAGGCTATTTCCTTATCATGGCTGTTGTGAATAATGCTGCAGTAAGCATGGCATGCAAATATCTTTTTGATACCCTGTTTTCATTTCCTTTACCTAAATACCCAGAAGTGGGATGGCTAGACCATGTGGTAGTTCTATTTTAAAATTTTTATTGCTTTCCATAGTGGCTGCACCAATTTACAGTACCACCAAGAGTGTACAGACATTTCCCTTTCTCTACATCCTTGCCAACATGTGTTTTTTTGATAATAACCATTCTAACAGGTGTGAGGTGATATCTCATTATGTTTTTGATTTGAATTTTCCTGATGATTAGTGAGGTTGAACATCTTTTCATGTACCTGTTGGCCATTTGTATGTCTTCTTTGGAAAAATGTCTTTTCAGATCCTCTATGCATTTTAAATTAAGATTTTGTTGGGTTTTTTTTTTTGAATTGTATGAGTTTTAATATCCCAAAGTTGTCGACACTCCCCAGAGAGGAACCAGAGAGAACAATGCCTTGGTGAAATTATTTTTCAGTGATTTGGGCCCAACATTTATTCCAGGACAGTAGGTAGCTGAAGCTTTGTTCACCTGCCAAACTCACCCAAGCATGGTCTCTGCCATAGGATAGGTGTTGCAAAATACTTGCTTTAAGGCAAAGAACTCAAGTGGTTATTTTTTCAATTCTTCAGCCAGTCAGATTTGGGAAGGAGCTGGAATTCATATAGACAGCTTATTTGGAGTATTACATATTGCTGCATAATAGATCACTACAAACTTAATGGCTTAAAATAATGTTCACAGTCAGAAGTCAAGGTCTGGTGTGAAGACTGGGCTCTCTGCTCAGGGTCTCATAGGCTGAAGTCAGGGTGTCAGCCAGGCTGAGGTTTCTGTCTTCTTACTTCTTCAGCCTGACCTTGAAGGATCATTGCTCATGTTAATTATAAAGTAGTTCTTTCACATTATTTCATTTAAGTTTCACATTAATATTGGGTTAATATTTCTGTCCGAAATTTTCAGGTGAGTACTGTTAGGCTCAGAAAGTCTAAATGACTTAGATTGCACAGTTAATAAACAACAAAGCCAAGACCAGACACTTTTCTACTAGCCACAATGGCTGTATCTTGCTCTTTAAGAAACATGTATTGAGTCCTTACTTTGTGCCAGGCTTTGAGCTGGGTGATATTAAAATGAGTAACAAACATATGGTCACAGTCCTCCAGGAAGCCCAAGCCTTCACCCTTTGCACTGTGATGTATAGTCAGCTACAAAAGTTTGATCACAGTGTTATGGAAACCTCAGGATGGAGTTGAGGGATTAATGAGATGTCGATCTTGAAAGACAGGCATCTCTTCACTGAAGAGTGGGAGATGTGGATGGGAAGGTCATTCCAGGCAGGGGAAGAGCATGAGCAAAGGTAGGAGGAACAAGTGTAGCCAACTGGGGGAGAGGACTTGGTTGTATTGCAGTCGAGGCGCCCACCAGAGTTTGACACTGTCAGCTTGGAGGGTAGCTGTGAGTAGATATTTTTACCCATTTCCTATCTCAGTTTCTTTTCAACCCTGACCCAAATTATTCTGTGCCCTTAGCTGAACTAGATGCAGAGCACTCCCGAAAGGTCCTGGAGATGGAGCATACCCAGCAAATGAAGCTGAAGGAGCGGCAGAAGTTTTTTGAGGAAGCCTTCCAGCAGGACATGGAGCAGTACCTTTCCACAGGTTACCTGCAGATAGCAGAGGGGCGAGGCAAGTGACGGGCTGAGGGGCTGGCTTCTCGGGTGTGTGATGGTGTCAGCTGCTCCCCGTGGTGGAGCATGGGATGAAGTCCCCCAAAATCAGAGTTGATGCATCCTTTTTGTCTTGCCATTGTTTTTGCCTCTTTCTGTAGTTCTGGGCTTTAATTGAAGATATTTTAAAAATGTGAAATATGTTAGGGAAAAAAAAGACAAAAGAAACATTACCCATAATTCTACAGTACAGAGGAGTCCCTAGTACTATGTTAGAGTGGTTCTTTCCAGCCTGTGTGTATGAGTCTATTTATATAATTGGTATCTGGCTTTATATCTACCTTTTCTTAATACTCTATGGGGTCTTACCTCTTATATTATGAAAAATCCTTTGAAAAGGGTATGTTTTAAAACCTGTATCTTCATTGTCAGGATGGATCCTAGTTGAACATTTAGGTCCTTTACCTCTGTAAATGGTGCTATGATGAACATCTAGATGCACAAATGTTAAGCTGCCTCTCTGATAGTTCCCAAGAGCAAACTGAGTAGTGGAGAAAAAAAGGTACTAGCTCCTTCAGCAGCCTCTCCTTTCCCAAGACCTGGGTGCCTCAGGGGAGTCCCTGGGGTGGCAGGGGCAGGGGGAAGCACTGGGCAGCTTGCACTTTACTTTCCTCTCAGGGGGCGCTGAGGGCAGGAGCAGCCTTCTGTCACAGGCAATGTGGAGAAGTGCCCAGACCTTCCCCATGTACCTGCCTTTCTGTCCTTCTGGGCATCTTACCTCTTGGAAACCTCCTATGCTTCCCAGATCTCTCTGTATTCAACTTCCATACTCTTCCCTGGCCTGCCTGGCACTGGACTTTGCTCTCTATACACCACTGATTCACTGCAGCCCCCAGCTTATCTGTTGCCCTCACTCTGTTCCTTGTCAGTCAGTTCTGTGTCCTCCACCCCCAGGAGAGGTTAAAGAAATCAGGGGGAAAGAAAGTAATGTAAGAGAAAACAAATGAATAGCACTATGTGAGTGCCTCAGAATGTACCGAAGAATGCATTACGTGGATAATGCTGCTTTTAAGTCACAGTGGACAGTAGAGATTTGAAGTTTAACCTCTTTATCTGCAGATTCAGCTCTCCCTCTCTGTATCCCACTGACCTCGAAAGTCAGCTTGCCTGTTTCTTCAGACTATGTTCAGTGTTCAGTTTTTTTTAGTGTTTGGTGCTGGTTCAAGGGAAAGCTATCCCTGTTTACTCCAGGGATTTGTGTCTTGTCGTGGGCAGGAGCTGAGAAGGACATCGTCTTGGTCAACTCAGGCTGCCATAACAGAATACCACAGACTGAGTGTGGCTAAAGCAACACAAGTTTATTTTTTATGGTTCTTGAGGTTGGAAGTCCTAGACCAAGGTACTGGCTGATTTGGTTCCCTGTTGGGGCTGTCTTCCTGGCTCACTGTGTCCTCACATAATGGAGAGAGAGCATCTCTCTGGTGTCCCCTCCTAGGAGGGCACTAATCTCATTGCCAGGGCCCCACCCTCATGACCTCATTTAAACCTAATCACGTCCCAAAGGTCCTACCTCCAAACAGCATCATAAGGGGGGTTAGGGCTCCAACATACAAATTGGGAGGGACACAAACATTCAGTCCATAACAGATATACACACCCTGGCAAATTTTTAAATTTTTTTTTAAATTTTATTTTTGGTTTTAGAGAGAGGGGGAGTGAGAAAGAAAAGGGGAGAAACATCGATGTGAGAGAGAAACAGCAATCGGTTGTCCTCTGTATATGCCCTGACCAGGTACCAAACGTGCAACCCGGGCATGTGCCCTGACAGGGAATCGAACAGGTGACCTTTCAGTTTATGGGATATGCCCAACCAACTGAGCCACACCGGCTGGCTCCATACCCTGGCAAATTTGAGCATAATGAGACATTACATCAAGAGGGCATGGAGGAGGTGGGACAACGAAGAGAACGGTAGTAGAAATTCTTATTGCTAAACACTTTAATGCTATCCTCGTTCAGTTTAGTTCCACAGACATTTCCCGAGCACATGCTGTCTTCAGCACACTTTTAGGCCCAGAAGAGGCAAAGAGAAAATGGAAGTGCCTCTTAAGAAGCTGCCATTCTCGGGGAGACCCACGAACACCTCAAGTGGGACGAAAAAGTAATAGAAACAACTGTTCCTGTTGGCAGTGAGCCCCTGACATAGGAACTAGTTGTGATGCAGAACCTCCGGGGCAGAGAACAGTGTTCACCCAACCCTGTTGATCAGGTATCAGTTAAACATTAAGTCAGTATTTTTTGGTTTTCAGCACTTAAAATAATTTTCTCCAAGTTTCAAAAAAGCATTGGGCTCATTTTTTTTAAGGTTAAGAAAAAATGGAGTCAGGCACATATTGCCAATATATGTGGTTTCAAAAGCATTAAGAAAATTGGAGGATGTGGGCTTTTTAGCTTTCTGCTTCAGCTAGAGCTGAAAAGACATTCACAAATGACAAGCAGGCATGTCTCCACAGCTCTGCAGAGCCGTCCCTTAGACTTCCCAGCCTGGTGAGTCACACGTCCCTTTCCTACCTTGTATTCATCTCCAAGGATGCACATGGGGGTGTTTAATTTAGAAGAATCAATCAAAAATGAAAATCTCTACAGTGAACATGGCATTTTGGATTCATTCCACTAAGTCAGAAATAGCAATCTGAATTTTTTCTCACTTTCCAAAGCATCATTTTTTAATTAAGACAAAAGCATGTAAAGTTTTATACAGAAAATGATCAGAGTAAAGGGTGAAGGGTGGGACCACTTGGATGGTGGTGCGGCTGGAGGACCCACAGAGAGGCGGTCTCGTGTGCTCGGAGAGGCGTGAAGGCAGTGCTGCAGTGCTGAGGAGCAGGGTGCCTGGGGCCTGCCACGTGCCCGGTGGGGCGATGTGCTATTAAGACTTAATTAGGTTCTTGTAAGACCCTGACCTGGGTTTTTCTTCCACCTGACATGACCCTCATTTTCTCAGGAAAGCATTTATTGCTTTCATTTTATTGCTGAGTGCCAGGGTATTGAGGTTGCAGTTGGTTATACATAGGTCATCCTGGACATGCCCTGTTCTCTGTGCTTTTATCCCCACAATTAGTAATTAGTTCTCGGGATCCTGTGCTGAATGGGTAGTTCAGCAAAGCCAAACCTCTGGAGCTAGGGGTGCCCCCTGGGCCCTCAGACCCTCTGAGCCCTCGGTGTTCCAGAGGGGACCCAGTGCCGGGGGAAGAAGAGAAGATGTTGGGGCTGGTAGTATAGTTAACAGTTAGAAAGAATAGATAAAAAGGCACCTGTCCTAAAGTTCACAGTGTCCCCAAGATATGACCCAGAATGCAAAAATATCTCAAAACACAATTGCCAGCCTATGATTTTAATGTTGTATGATTATGTTTCCCTGACCTGACAGTTTTATTTACAGCTGTGAAACTTACTGTGATCCATTACTGGTTTTCATTTTAATTAGGCTCTTTAACCAGAAAAGAACTGAAAGTAATGTAACATAACCTGTGTTTCCAGATTTAACATGTTAATACTTTACCATATTTGCTTCAGAGATTTAAAAAAATGTTAAGAACTATTTCAGACATGCAAAAATGATTGTTAGAAGGATATAGGTATAGCTTTGCTATAACTCCAAGTTATAAGAGCATCCTATTAAAAGTTTTAAAATTTCCATTTTATATTTGGCTCTTAAGTCCACACCACTTGATTTCTGTTTATGTCATGAGGTAAGAATCCAGTTTTATTTTTTTCTAAAGCAATAACTATGTGAGCAACAGCATTTTTCTCCACTGCTTCCCACTGCCTTATTTCCATCCATTGTGACTTTCCTAGACTCTCTTTTCTGTTCCAGTCTTCTGTTTGTTAGTCCCACGCAAAAACCATACTATCTTAATTATAATTCCTTAAGCAGTGGTTCTCAACTGGGAGCAATTTTGTCCCATAGAGGTCATTTAGCAATGTCTGGCAACAGTTTTGCTCGCTGTGATTGGGGTGGGTATGCTACTAGCCTCTAGTGAGCAGAGGCCAGGGATGGTGCTAAAACATCCTACAATGTACAGGATAGCCCCACCACAAAGACTTATCTGGTCCAAACTGCCAACAGTGCTAGGCTGAGAACCCTGTTTCATAGCAACTTCTGATACATGTGGTAAGCAATTCTTGCCCATACACACATTTTACATATTCTTTTTTCTTCAGAGTTGCCTTGGCCATTCTTGGTTCTTTATCCCTCTGTATAAATTTTAAAGTCAGATTTCCAAGTTCTGTGAAAAGTGCTGTCCAGATTTTGATTGGAATTGCCTTCAGTTTCTAGATTGAGAACTGGCATCTACACGGGATTGGATTTTTCTGTGCATGCAAATGGTGATCTTGTCATTTCTTTCCTGAGGGGGCTAGGACTTGCCTCTGACACTATCTGGGACCAGTGATTTCTCTGCAGGAAGAACTACCCATTCTTTTTTTCTGATAGTTAAAGTGACTATTTCTTGTTAATTTTAGCAAATTTTCTGTTGAATTTGCCTAGTTTGTCTTTAGTTTTCAAATATAGTAGCATAACGCTGTCCATAGTATTCTTTTCAGTCTTTGCAGTGCTTGGGGTTAGATTTGCACTTGCATTCCTCATATTGTTAATTTGTGCCATTTATTGCATTTTTGATGAATATTAAGTATTCATTTTTAAGTAGTTTCTCTAAAGAACCGACCTTTAGTTTTATTGTTCCTTTTTACTGTATCTTTATTTCATTCATTTCTCCTCTTTAGTGCTGGCCATTTTCTGTTTTATTTTGTTTATTTATTTATTTATTTAGGTCTAATTTAAGTTGAATGTTTAGACACAAGTTTCAACTTTCTCTTAAGGCATTCAAGCTTTAAATTTTTTGCTCAGGTACCACTTTAACATTATTCTACAAGTTTTGGTAAGTAATAGTTTCTGGGTATTTGTAATTTTCCTTTAAGATTTCTTACTTGACTTATAAACTGTTCAGAAGTATGTTTTGAAATATTGTGTAAAGGTTTTTCTAGTTACCTTTGTTACTGATTTCTGATTAAATTTCTGTTGTGGTTGGAGATTTTTAAAAATTTTTTCAATTACAGTTGACATAATTATTAGTTTCAGGTGTATAGTGTAGTGATTAAACATTACATAACCTTCTAAGTGATCATCACAATAAATCTTGCACCCATCTGACACCATACATAGCCATTACAATATTACTGACCATATTCCCTGTGCTGTACTTTCCATCCACATGACTGCTCTGTAACAACCAATGTGAACTTCTTAATCCCTGCACCTTTTTCACCCATCACCAAACCCCCCTCCCATCTGGCAACCCACAAAATGTTCTCTAAGTCTGTTTCTGTTCTTGCTTGTTCATTTTGTTTTTTAGATTCAATTGGTGATATTTACTTATTGCCATTTTGTTCATATTTTTTCTTCTTCTTAAAGCCCTTTAACATTTCATATAATACTGGTTTGTTGGGATGAACTCCTTTAGCTCTTTATCTCTCCTTCAATTCTAAATGATAGCTCTGTTGGGTAGAGTAATCTTCATTGCAGGTGCTTGCTTTTTAGCAGTTGGAATATTTCTTACCAGTCCCTTCTACCCTGCAAAGTTTCTGTTGAGAAATCAGCTGACAGTCTTAGGGAAGCTCCCTTGTGGTAACTAACTGCATTTTTCTCCCTGCTTTTAAGATTCTCTCTTTGTCTTTAACCTTTGGCATTTTAATTATGTGTCTTGGTGTGAGCCTCTTTGGGTTCATCTTGGTTGGGGAATCTCTGTGCTTCCTGAACTTGTATGTCTATTTCCTTCACCAAGTTAGTGAAGTTTTCTGTCATTATTTTTTCAAAAAGCTTCCAGTTTCTTTCTCTCTTCTCCTTCTGGCATCCTGTGATGTGACTGTTATCCCAAAGGCTCCTTACACTATCTCTTTTTTTTTTTTAATTCTTTTTTTCTCTTTGCTGTGCTGATTGGGTGTTTTCTGCTTCCTTATCTTCCCAATCTCTCATTTGATCCTCTGCTTCATCTACTCCACCATTCACTCCCTGTAATGTATACTTCATTTCATTTAATATATTCTTCATTTCTGACTAGTTCCTCTTTATGTCTTCTAGTTCCACTTTTGTCTCCTATCTTTTTGTTGAAGTTCTCACTAAGCTCATTGAGCATCCTTGTAACCAGTGTTTTGAACTCTGCTGCATCTAGCAGATTGCTTGTTTCCATCTTATTCGTTCTGTTCTTTCATTTGAGACATGTTTGTCTTCTCATTTTGGCTGCTTCCCTGTGTTTGTTTCTATGTATTAAGTAGAGTTGCTACATCTCACGGGCTTGATAAAATGGCCTTATGTAGTAGGTATCCTGTAGGGGCCAGTGGCACAGCCTCCCCTATCACCCAAGCTGTGTACTTGAGGTACAACCCCCGTGGACTGGGTACACCCTCCTGTTGTAATTGAGCCTTGACTGCTGTGGGCAGATCAATGGGAGGGATTTACCTCCAGGCCAAGCAGCTACAAGGACTGGCTGCAACAACTGACCATGACCTCCAACTACCGTGGAGGACCAGCTGTGCAGGAGCCCACCCCACAGGGCAGGACTTACATCAGTGGGGCTCTGGTGCCTGTTGAGTCCACCCCTTCAGTATGTTGCTTATGAAGTGGTTGGGTGATGCTGCTTCAGCATGCCCTGAAGCTGTCCACTGGGTGCTCAGGCTCTGGGGCCTCCAGGGATGTACAGGGTGAGGTCAGCCACCACCTGTGTACTGCTTGGGACCACCCAGCATGAGCCACAAAGCAATATGCAGATAGCTGCTTCTTATGCAGAGCCTGGATGTGCCCAGGCAAAGCCAAGCTGTGAACCAAGGTTAGCTGCTGCTAGTGCCAGTGGGCCACTTAGTGAAAGGTACAAGGCTTGCTGAGGCCAGATGCTGCCTGAGAGATTTTTGGAAAATTTGAAGCATGAGCCAAGACAGGTCATTTGTATGGAAAGCCACTGGAAACAGTTTGGGCAGGCCTGAAAGTTGGGTGGGGCAGGGCCTCAGGGAATCACCAGGGTGGGGTGAAGGGTGTGAGCCTTTTTGATGAAGTCTCAGAGGTGTCACCTACCTGCTGGCTCTGTGGTGGGGGGGGGGGCAGCCTCTGCAAGCACTTTTGTCTGGGAGAAAGCAGTCTACTCAGCTCTGTACTTGATTCCCAACTTCCCTTAAGTCTGTGGTGTGTTTCGAGCTGCTGCTCCAGGGCTAGAGCTCAGAGAGTGAGTCCAAGTAAGTCCATGTGTGGGCCCTTTAAGAACTGCCTGGGATTCCAGAAGCCTGCATCTCACTCAGCCTCAAAACCCCCTGGTTTTTACAGCCAGACGTATGGGAACTTATCTTCCTGACACTGGAACCATGGGCATGAGGTCCTGGTGTGGGATTGAGACCCCTTGCTCCTCAGGACGTCCACGACTGAGATATCCCTCCCAACTTTTAACTGCCACGTATGTGGGACCAGCCCGTTCTGTGTCTGTGCCCCTCCTCCCAGGCTTGATGTGGCTTCTTCTTTAAATCCCTACTTGTATGATTTCCATTCAGCTAGATTTCAGGTGCTTCTGAATGATAGTGGTTCTGTAGAATTTAGTTGTAATTTTGATGTGGTTGTGGGAGGATGTCAGTACTGCAGTTACCTGTGCTGCCATCTTGACCTGGAAGCCTTTGAGATTCCATATATATATTTAGTCAACTTATTTTATGGTTCATTACAGAGAATTTTTTACGTTTCATGTGTACTTGAGAACAAGATTCTAAGTGCTAAGCACATGTTCTATATGTGTCCATTTAACCAAGCCTATAAATTGGGCTGTTCAAATGTCCCCTATTACTAATTTTTGGATTCTTTAATTATCAATTTTCAGAAAGGTACATTTAACTTCCTATACCCACCCCCATGATAATGGATGTTACACTTTTGTCATTCTAGCCATTTTTATAGTCATACAGTAATTTTGAATTATCTTCCTTGAGATTTGAAACTTTAAAAAAAAGTCATCGAGTACAACTCTTTAGTCCAGTATTGCTTTTGTTTCCTCTTATGTATATTGTCTGATATTTAGAGCTGTCTCAGCTTTCTTCTAAAGTTGTTTGCCTACTTTCCACTTTTTAAAAACTGTCAATGTTTCTGTGTCTTTATGTTTTAGGAGTGTCTCCTATAAACTGAATATTGCTAGATTTTATCACTTTAATTTGGTTTTATAATCTTAACTGGCAAATCTGGTTCATTTACATTTCTTGGGGTTGCTGACATACCTAGCTTATTTGGTGCTGTTTTCCTGTTCTTTTTAGTCTTTTTGTTTTTCCTCTCCCTTGTTTTAAGTTATACTCCTGCCCCTCTTAAGAGGACAGCTCGCACAGACAGAAAAGGGAGCTTCTGCCCCTTCCAAAACTGGAGTCACAGCAAGACCAGGAGCCAGAAAGCCATGCTGAGGGCCTCAAGAGGCACACCAGAAAACCTGCAGGTCACTCACTTCCTGGCAGCCCAACACCTGCAGAAAAGTACCCCCCACTGTGTCATCAGGTTCCCCTGACCAGTCAGCCTTGAAGAAGCTCCAACAGAACACTGCAGTGGTGTCCCTGTGGGTCTGTCAGGCCGGGACTGGGAAGCAGCTCTATGATGAGGCCGCTACCACGGTCACGTCTGACACAGAGAAGGCAGACTTTGGTTCCCTGCTACGTTGCTCTAAATATTGCCAGTCAGTGGGATCATCTAAACCACAACAAACTTTCCCCCAGCTAAAAAGAGAAATTACATACTATAATTTATCTTAGTGCTAAACTTGATTTTGTGGTGCCTAACGACAATCAGATGCTTACCTTCCTACTAAATAAAAGAATCTTACACTACTTCAACTTGTCACAGTCTTCCTTTCCTGTCATTTATTGCTCAGTCCTTTAATTCTGTGAGTAAATGCCCCCAATGGACACTACCATGGGTACTTTATTCAAGGTTTTATATTAGCTCACAAACTTGCAAGAAACATGTTTAACAGCAGAAAGTCTTGTATCTTAGACCTTCCTTCTGGTATTCATTCCCATCTTCCGTTAGTGAGAGCTGGCTTGTGGTAAAGTGCTTTTTGACGATGACAGTACTTGTTATCTTGTACTTGATCTTAAGTTGTACTTAATGGTGTATTATTTTAGGGATGGCATTTATCTTACCTCTTTGAATTTATTATTGTCTTCTGCCTTTTGTTGTTGTTGAGAAGCTATCAGTCTTTTTTCTTTCCTCATCTGTCCTTTTTTTTAGGTCAGGTTATCTTCTGTCTTGCCTGGAATAAACTTGGCTTCCTAAATCAGGGAAATAACCAGCCTCTCCGACTATGGCTGCTCCCCACATCCTCTCCATTCTCTCATTTTAGAACTCTGCAAGCTTTTGCATTTCCCATCTCTTCTAACCTCTAATTTCCCACCTTCTTCTTTTCTCTTGGGCTCTCATGAATAATCTTTGGGCACAAGTTTTGATATCAGTGATTAAATTTTTCCAATCTGGAAGTCATTTGGCTTTGTCAACTACCTGCTCTAATTATTTATTTTTTTTATCCCATCTTTTACTGGATTAAAAAATATTTAGTCACTTAAAATTCTTGAGGAAGGATACTGAGTTTGATTCTGACTCATTTCCATGCGTGTGCTGTAAATTTGGGACTGGATTGGAATGGATTTTGTGTTTTTATATGCCTCTGAGACCCAAGGCTCAGGGTGTGTCCTTCCAGAAATAATTGGTATTTGCATCTTCCAGGCACCAGCATGCCTGGGGCCTGTAGTTTTCTGGACTCCAGAGGCAGTTTAAATATGAACTCCAGATCCAGGGGCCATCTCTCACTTGGGACCTGGCTGAGACAAGACTCCTTGTAGTCTTAAAGCTGCTTTTTGCTGGTGGGCTGATTTTTTCCCCTAGTCTGTACTTTCAAAGTAGGGAGCTCTTGCCAATGCCCTAACATTGTCTGCTGTGAAGATTGAAGAGTAGAGAATTGTCACAAGGGCAGTGAAAACTTCAACTGGAATAACAGTGTTTGGGGCGAGTGCAGGCAGAAGGCCAAAGTGTCTCTGGCAGGGAGCTTGCAGGCCTTGAGCTGCTACAGGAGTGTCCGCCTGTTTCAGACGGTACGTTCCTCCCAGCAGCCAGGACTGCTTCGTGCAGAAATGGGTTTGTCTGCGGGGAACTGGAAACCTGCTTGGGAAGCTGTAACAGGTAATAGTAACCACAGTTAATCTAGGATGGAGGTAAGTACCAAACTGGGATGTGTCATTTCATGTATTGCTCCCAATTGTGTATTTCAAAGTGTAGAGTGGCAGGAGATATTTTATACCTAGAAAATACAGTGCAGTTAGCCTAATGAAAAGTAGTTCAATTTTCAAAGTACTGTTGAAGATAAAAAGTGTAATTTCTTCTCTGCCCATTTGTTCCCAGAGCCCATGGGCAGCATGTCGTCCATGGAGGTGAACATCGATATGCTGGAGCAGATGGATCTGATGGACGTATCTGACCAGGAGGCCCTGGATGTCTTTTTAAATTCCGGTGGAGAAGATGCCGTGCTGTCCCCCATGTTAGGTAGGAAGTGACAGACCTGCGTAATCTTCATCATACTTATTAACATGGTGCCCCGTCAGAGGAAAGACGGAATAATATACGCGTCTCTAAGCCAGTCAGCTTTGTGTGCCACTCCGTTTTCACACACCTGTGTCTGAGCTCACAGTAGGGGCACACAAAACATCAGGTGTTCAGTCACGAATTTCTCAGATTTTAACTGCTCTGCCCAGACACCTTCCAAGAACAGGGGGGTTCCTTAATTTATATTTTACCGCCTCCATCTCAGAATTTTGAGTTTGGCTGTTTGTAATTATTTTAAGGACTGGAATTTGGGGCAGCTGGGAGCTGTCCTGTGTGGCTCACACACCTGGTGGTCTGAGCACGCCTTTGCAGTCGTTAAAACTCTTTCATTCAACAGATATTCATTTCATCTTTGTTGTGGGCAAGGCCAAGGTTTGTGTTCAGCATTTGACTTCAATTTTAAAAATTAGATGCAACCCTGTGGGCACCTTCACTCCATTTAATGCCTCCCCAAAATTTCATGGTCCTTCAGCAAACAGCGAGGCTCCAGACCTAGGCCTGGGCTCATTTCATTTTAAATTTCAGACCAGAACTTGCCGGTGGGTCTTACACATAATTACAAAGAAAGCGTCAGAGTTTTCCACATACAGACAAGGGAGAGGTGCCGCGCAGCCCCCGGCAGCACAGCCACCACACGGGCCACACTGCCACGAAGGCAGGCCCCTGGAGCTCCTGCCAGCTGTGTCGTTTGTTTGCAGCCTCTCGGTCCTCTCCACCCAGCAGGTCTGGGAGAACAGTGTTGTCCCCAGGAGGGGAGGCCCTGTCCTGAGAAGGCTGGGACACCGCAAGTGGGAAGGAAAGCTGGCCCCTTCCCCAGAGTCAAGAGCTATAGAAACAGTGACTCCCTCGTCTGCATATGATTTTGATTCCTTTAAGAATTCATTTACTCCCCATGAAATTGGAGGAATGATAAAAGATCAAGTTTTTCTCTTAGCATTGACTTCTCTGAATTACTTCAAAGGCTCTAAGGAGGTAAACCTAGGTTATCAGGATTACATGGAAGGCTCCTCCAAGAACGTGCCCTTGGGCCAACAGCGCAGTGTTTTACTGGATGGAGCAGGGAGGGTGCCCGGCCTTCCGTCCATCGCAGGTGTTGGAGCATCAGCACAGGGTCCTGGATGCCTTGGCACCACCCAGCTGGGCCTGTTCCAGGGACAGGCCCTGCGCTGTCCCAGGCCCCCAGCTCACCACGACAAAAACCTGACACCCTTTTTAACCAGTGAAGTTCAAACCACCATCTCCAGTGGCAACTTTAAACTGGAATGCTTTTATCACAGTTTTTCTCCTATTTTGCAGGGCCTGAGTCAAATACTGGCCAGAATGAATTTACTCTTCGGGTTCCAAATCCCGCTGAATCACAAGCCCAGTCACCTTCCTCGTACTCCACCTGCACTGACCCAGCCGCCCAGGACCCCAGTGAGGGTGGGGAGTACCCCATCGTTCAGTCTGATGAGGAGGGAGTTGAGGTGGACACTGCTCTTGCCACTTTACACACCGATGACAGTGACTCCTAAACCTGGCATCACATTCTCTGAGCACCTTTGAAAGGAGACAGCTGTGTGCAGAATCCCTCGGTGAAGGCAGGTGGTTTGATGGAGGCTCTTAATTTTCACACAATTGCCAGTATTTGTGAGAAACTGACGGAAAGAAGAGCTAACAATAAAGTTTGAGGACTTGAAACAGAGAGAGTACATGGCCAGTTTGTTCAGAGAGGCTTCTAAACATACACAACCTTCAGGCTTTAGCATGCAGGAGGGTGGCTAGGTCCACAAGGCCACCGAGGAGGCTGCGTGGGGCAGGGCTGGGCCATGAAGTGTAGTCTCCACATTGGCTCAACACCGAAGAAAAGACCTTCACAGACGGAAAATTCTGCTTCCTCTAAAGTATAACTGTAGACAAACTCAGCTCTAACAAAACTTGGGTCCTCATCTGATCATTTCAAAGTTTTTAACAGTTCAACTAACCCCTACTTTAACTCCAGAACACACATCTCAGCCCAAAGAAAGAGAAATGAACACAAGCAAATCAATACAGCATTCTTACCCCTGACAAACAGGTCCCACAGAGATGGGTTTTTTTTTCTTTCAGCCCTCCTCAGAGCCCAACACCTCTGCTTGGAATGGGGAAAGCCCTAGACCAGCCAAGGGCTGCTGCAGGCGAGCAGGGCCCAGCCAGCCGGCTCCACAGTGTCGCTTCCTGTGGAGAAGGGCCAGTAGCTGGCTCTCAGTGGGCCCCTCCAAAAGTAAGAGGGCAAACAGCAGGCATTTGGCTTTGCTCGAAGGGGATTGAGATCACCACCAGCAGATGGCAAGTGAGCAAGATCAAAATGTGCTGTCTGTGCTGCTCCCTGGCTTTGGGGGGAGGGGGGGGGGGTCCGGGGGGGGGGTCCCCCTCACCTCTGCCCATTTACTAGAAAAGAAATTGCTCATTTCATTCACTCATCCTCCACAAACAGGTATCCAAAAAACTTTGTTTTTATTATTAAACCTTGTAGTACAAACCTGAAAAGTAAACAAAAAACTGGCAATAAACAACATGAAGTCTTCCCTCCCAAGGGAGGAGTGCAGAGCAGCGCTAATAAATTAAATGTCAAACTGTAAGCCATAGGCAGAAGTTTACTGTCAAAAAGAGGGAAAGTACACAGCAAGGCCATAAAAATCGGACAACCACATTGGAAAACACTTGACTCTGTTTATGTCATTGTTAAATATTCCAAAAACAGTTCAGTCTTCTGCAACAACAACCAACAAAGTGGATCACAGGACGCTCCTGACAGTCCCACTGGCAAGCTCAGTGCAGTATGGGTAGCTACGGGATCGATGAATCCAATTATGAAACAAAGAACAGCTCGTGAAAACAGTTTCCCTTCTTTATTCCACACATACTGTACACACAACCGGAGAAGGGCAACAGCTACTCCATTATTATTTTTTTGTTGTTGTTCAGTGATGTAAGCAGCACTTATAAATGTTACAAGAAAAACCCTGTAAGCATCCAATCCAACCGATGAAGAAACTGAAATGTAAGGCTTTTCTTCATCTTGTCTTCTCACCCCCCTCCCCACCCCCACTGAGAAAAAGGCTCAAGTATTTAAAACAATTTACAGGCATATGTACAAAAGGATGGGCTTTTTTTTTTTCTTTCTTTTTTTCTTTTTGTTACAACATGAAGAGAAAAAATAGACAAGATGAGCGCAGATGCATTTTCACATTCAAAAAGAACTGCAGACCTCCTAGTGGCTCTAAATGTGATCATAAATGAAACAGATTTAAAACGAGATTAATGCTGACCTGTGAAGGTGTGAAACGACAAGCAGTGAGGTGAAGATGGAATGTTAGAAAAGATTGCACGTCTATGACAAAGAAGCACTTACGGCTTCTATCACTTTTTTTCCTTTTTTTCCCTTAAGGATGCTATTGAAGGGTTTTTTGATAAAAGTAGCCAACAGCACCAAAAAATAACAGAATGGATTTCCTAATGAAATCAGGCACAGGTTTCCGCACGTGACCCCTCCAAGGCAGGCAGTCTTTTTCTTCTCTCTCTTCTCCTTTGTCCTTAAACTGATGCATAGTGATGTGCTGGTAAAGAGAACCTCGTCACTCGAACCTCCTCTTGCCTATGGTTAGGAAACAACGTCCGCCTTCAGCTGCCACAACCGCCCGAAGAAACAGAATGGGGGTTCTCCGGTTTTAAAAATTACAAACTCATCTTGCACATGACAGAAGAAAAGACAGCCAAAGTAAAGCCATTTCTTTTCAAGTTTTGTGTGTGTGTGTGTGTGTGTGTGTGTCTCCTATCCCTTTTTCTCTCTAGAAAAATCTGCTCCCGTGACTGATGGTTTTAAAATTTGTTCTCCAAACTTCACCCTCTTCAAAAAATGGGTAAAAAAGCCTTTTTTTCCCCAACAGTTACAAAGAAAAATCAAACAAATGAAAAGGCTTTTGTCAGCCACAGGGGCGATACAAATTAATACAGCCCCTCAAGGGTTTTAAAACAGTGAATATACGGCAGTTTCAAAAATCTGACTGCAGTATCTAGGTATTCTAAGTACAAAAAAAAGTTCAACAGTTTAATGCTAAAACAAAATTAGTTCTCTAAAACCAGAAGAAAATCTTCTTTAGAGCTAGTGCAAAGACAGCTTGTATCCTACAGCAAGTACTCCAAACTAGAATATAATAATTACAAAAAATAGATCTCAGTCGACCGCGATGCGGGCAACCTCAGGACGAGCTCGCAGCACTTCTGGAGCAGCTGGAGGAGGAGAGCCGGGAGGGCAGCACGTCCACCGTCGCGCGCTTGCGCGGCCCCCTTTTTGGTGTAGGTTTACTGAGACAGTTCTCGATGCTGCCGTTCTTACCAGATACTTTGCCACAGATCTGATTGACCAGACTGATAATTTGTTCCTGTTATGGGTTGAAAGAAAGACAAGGAATTAACAAACCAATAGAGCACCGTCCCCGGAACCACCCTGAGGGCAGACCTGGTCGGCAGGGCAGGGCTACCAGCCACCCCCATCAGACCCCAGGAAAACGGAGCCCTCCGTGTGCTGCCCAAGGAGTGTGCATCAGGAGAGCGGTGGCGGACTTTAGAAACAACCCCATCCCACCCCACCCCCATCAAATCCAAGATGCAGCAGGCTTGAACAAGGTAGGTCGCTAACACATCATGAGGATGCGGTGCCCAACTTGGGCACCTACAATTAAATGCTTTCCTTCTCAGGGACAAACCACTGCCATCTCTCACCTGAAAGCCTGCGTGACACAGGGTGAGGAGCCTGGAGAGCCTGCCTCGTCACCATCTCCTCACCTCCAGTTCCTCGTCCAAAACACGATAGAGGTCTAATAGCACCTCCTGGTGGCTGCAAGGTTTAGACCAACTAATATGCTAAAGCCCTGAAATATGTGGTATCTTCTAACTACACAGTTAATTGTGTGTTTCCCAAGACCTGCATCCCAACCTGGATCTATTCATTTACTTGAGGTACAAATTCCCTCACCGCGTAGCCAGATACACACGCCTGAGACACACAGCTGGACACATCAGTGGGCTAACCACCAGGAACCTCTGTGAATGACCCCTACCACCACGTTGAAAGAGGTCAGCTGGCTGCCTCCCTGGGTCCCCACCTAGGAAGGGGAGGACTCAGCTCACGGCCTTCACAATGAGCATTTAAGAGAAAAAACTCATGGACTCAAGGCCTCAGGTCCTCTCAATGTGCTCCCAGGGTGGTGACAAATGCCTGAAGCTACCGGTTTCACTGGCTACCCTGACACTCAAGCCCATTTCACCTGGTCTCCCAAATAAGTGCAAACACTTGCCTAGAAATATTTTCATTACTCCCTCCTCCTCTCCAAAGGGGAGATGGCAGACGAGAACCATTTATCTGTTGGTATCAAAATACAGTTGTAACTCTGATTTAACTCATAATCATCCAGTTTTAAAAGAAATCACAGGAGAATATCTAAATGGCATGTAGTTCTGAAATGCATTTCACAGAACCTAGGCTTTCATCATACAGAACTGAAAAGTCTGAAAAGAAAGTTAAGCCCTGGGAAGGGGCAGAACTGTACATCTGTAAAATACAGTCTGTATGTCTGCTTAAAACACCTATGATCAACATGCCGGTAAGGGATAAATAGGTGAACTCCCCTAAAACCCAGTTACATGTGACTAATGCCACCTCAACAGCACAAGGAAGACCACCCTGTACAGTCAAAGGGAACATTCTGCCTTCACCTGTGTGACCCAAGGGCCCGGACACAGGAGATTTGTCTGCTGGGTACTCTGGGGCTCAGGACAAGAGCTTGAGGCGCTCTTGAAGCGATTTCTGAAATCCAAACCAGAGCTAGAAATTCCCCAGTTTACAAGAAAGCACCATTCAACTCCCAAAAGAGACATGCAGATTTTCATTTACTGAAATAAACCAGGCCACTGGCAAAGCAGGAGGCTTCTGAACTTCGATGACTAAGCTTTAGATTGACAGGTGTACGTATGTGAATCTTGTTCCAGGAGCTGGTCACATCAGACACTGCTACAACCACCTCTTGCAGAGCCTCGAAATCACCCTGACTGCTGCGGGCTGCACTCTGCCAGTCACCAGAGAGCTGTTCTTACTCAGACACCAGGGGGTTATTTTTAACTGTGTCCTGACATTTGCTGTTACAGTGAAGGAGGGCAGGCAAAGTGGTGACTACCTTTGCTGAACATGCTCTTGAAAAAAAACAAAGATGCAGAGATCTATTTTCAACTTCGCAATCATATCGTTTCACCTAAGGCTTGTACCAGCCCACATGTGCCCCATCCCCTGTGGAGTCCTGCCTGGGCTCCCGGCTGTGTCCCTGTATGGATTCAGTCACCTTCCACAGGACTGACCTCCTGGGGTCCCAGGTGGACCAGGCAGGAGGCTCGGGGAGGCACCTGCTGTGCCCTACACGCGGCCTGCAGCCACTGAAGACGCTACAGTGGTGAGGACCACGCTCTGAAAGACGGAGGCCTGTGGCAGGGCCCCAGCTGCAGTAAGCAGCAGTGCGCCAGCAGGATGGGTGACAAAGTTCCCATGGTAATCAGTCTGTGGGGATCCCCAAGCAGGGCTCCAGTTCAGTCAGGAAGTGAGAGGTGCCCTCTGAGGGGCGGGGCCTGCATTCCAGGAAGCTGCCATTTACATCTGAAAAGGCAGCTGCAGAGCAGATAGGAAGCAGAGGGTGAAGAGCAGACGGAGCCACAGCTCGCAGCTCAGGTGTTTCCTGCAGTGCCTCGTGCTCAGCCCCGACTAGGGATTCGAATAGGCTGTGGAGACTAACCAGTGGCACCGGCAGGGCTTTAAGAGGGAGCCTGTTTCTGAGGCCAAGCAGAGGGGATCTCAGGAAAGTTGCCTGAAGCACAGGAACCTGGACAGAATGGAGGGAGACCCACCGAGACTAAGTGGCAGCTCTGTGAATGAGGGCAGAAGCATTGGCAGTGAGAACTGGCCGGACCTGGGATTTACTCAGAAGCGGGCAGCAGCAGGATTTACAGAACTGGATACTGAATGTGAAAGAAAGGCTCCCCATTTCATCTGAGGCCCACGGGTGAGGGCAGAGAGCCTGGCACCTGCTGGATGCGATTCCCAGCCAGGTGTGGAGCCTGGGGGCGTTTCAAGGGCTGCCCAAGCCCCATGTGCCATGACCGTGCTACACAGCCCTGTCTGCAGCTTAGCAACTGGCCTGCAGGCCAGCCATGCCCATTGTATACTCTGAAGTTCTCAACTTGAAATTAAGTAACGATTCCTGAAAAGATAAAAGACGCCAAGCTGCTGTTGGCAGCTTTTCCATGAGGAGATGGAAGGCATCTCTGCTGCCAACACACCACAATGCCCCGCCCTGGCAGAGCGTGGCGGGTTCTAATGGCCACTTTCTGTGTGAGGACACGGCGCCAGGTCAGGTATCACAGCCAGCATGGTGGGGACCAAGGTAGACCAAAGACTCTTCCTCCTCACCAGGGCCTGATCTACAGCAGAACTTCAGGGCAGAAGCTCCCTTCCAAGCCCCGTTAACTGCACCTGCCAGGGAAGTGCTGGGATGTGCTCAGCTGTTAGGAAGGGCCTGGGCTGACTCACTACTTCATGTCTAAGAATCCATGGGGCCACAGCCAGGAAGGCTCCTCTGGCCCTGTCCCCCCGGAGAACACAACAGGTTTCAAGGCCCTGAAAGCAGCCACGGCTGCACACTCAGTCTGTCCCATGTCCAGACGGCTCACAGCCCAGAGAGAAGGAAGGACAGGCCCTAATCTTCCCCGAAGTGGCACAGGACCAGTCACCTGCGGTCTGGGTCTGTCCTGTGACAGACAAGCACAGTCAGCCCACAGTCCCTTCTGGACCTGGGCCCCAGCTATAAACAAGAGCACAGTTCCCAAGTCCTTTAGCCCGGCCAGACAGCATGGCCTTGGGGACACCAGCACTGGATCCTGACAGCGAATCCCCTATAACTGAGGCCCTGGCACCCAGGAATGCTGAGCTGCAGGCAGGGCTTGGAGGGACAGAATTGCGGCCTTGCACACAGAGAGGGTGTGGACAGGGCTCACTTACAAAGCCATGGTTAATACAGAGGAGAAAACCGCAATGAAACGAAGTTTGTGAAAGTGTCTGGGTTTCTCCAGGTGAGACTAAGCCTCACCATGTCCCATCCTGGGACACACAGCTCCTTTCCCACGGGCCAGGCTCTGTCTGGCCAAAAGCCATCCAGAGCCATGCTGCATGCATTTGGTCTTAGGCTGTGCCGCACCTGGTCAAGTTTGGACAAGGCCCACATGTCCCTACAGAAAGTGAAGGTAGGTGACAGCGGCCATCCCCTGCAGGGCTCCTTGCTGCCTGGGCACTCAGAGCGCCAGACCCCAGAGGCTGCACACAGCAGGGCCTCCCACCCCCAAGGGCCAGGGACTGACCTCATCGTAGCGGTACATCAGCTTCAGGCCTCGGCAGGACTTCTGCTTCTCCACGTGGCGCAGAGCACACTCCAGGCAGAACACCACATTTTCATTCTCCTGAACGACCTACAAAGAAGACACAATCCTGAGGGTCTAATTGTGATCAAAACACTGCTGCCCAGTGGACGCGGGTCCCAGGACAATCAGGGAAGGCCTGTCCTTGGCATCTGTAATCCAAGCTAAGGAGTGTCCATGACTCAAAACTACGGGAACTTAATGAAAAAATAAGTCACCTGGAACAAGATCTTCAACTAAGATACGAATAACTGTCTCCAAGTTGTACCTAAGGGTGGCCTCAAGGCCCCTCCAGATTTTGGCTGCTTTTCCTCTGAGAGCTTCTAAGTGCCATTCAGCTGGTGAAGGTTTATAAGTTTGCAAGTTCTGAGACTTTTGTGCAGAAGCTACCCTGGCACAGGAACTGTCAGAATGGACCTGGAGTGGGCGGCAGGGAACACACCCAAGACATCTCAGTGGATCAGTCAGTCCAGCTGGTAGTGTGGAAGCTGTCCGTGCACCCCACTGGGGACGTGTGCCTTTGTCCAAACCCCTGTGCCGCCCGGACAGCACCCACAGGAACCTCCAGCTGCCATGTGAAAGCACACGCCGGGCCCCAAAGCCACACGGAGCGAGCACGGGCAACACAAGGACAGGCCTGACCCTCCACATACACTCAGCTTGGGCAGATCTGGACTGAGGGGCAGGGAGAGAGGACAGCTGCCTGCTTTGTGGGGGGTCTCACCCCCACACTGACTTTTACTCCTGTTCTCATTCTCTGTTTAAAAAAAAGGAAATGTTTCCTTAAACCGCAAGATGCAAGCGGTTTGCAGGCCTTTTCATACGAATTTAGGGGAAAGACCTAGGATTCCTGTCTTCGGTGTTTCTAAGCAAAGACAAGACACAAGCTGAAGGTATAAGGAAATGACACAATGGCAGAAACATGTCACCTTTGAGGCTAGAGACAGGGACGGACAAAAATGTGAAATACAGTCAACACAAATGTACAAACGTCGTACGAATCCAAGCAGTGAAAATTGTGAATATAAATAAAACCTCAGCTGTCACCTGTGAGTTTAGGATCTATGCTTTATAAAATAACGTTCAGGCTAATAAGAAATGCCTGGTGACAGCTCTCAAGGCACAGCTTTCTGAAAGGCAGCTTGTAAATGAACCCACAGGTGCTGTGCTCAGAGCCCAGGGGGACAGCCCAGCACCACACACGGAGGTCATGATGGGGTCGCTCACACGGGAAGAACACAATCATTTCCCGTGGGAATAACCTGTGCCAAAGCAAGAGGAATGAACACGGAACTATGGGGCCTTTATGAGTGATGTTTACAAATCCAGAGAGATGTTTATTCTTCTTTTAAAAGACTGCCTGGTTCTCAATTGTATCTTACAAAGTACCTGGGCAAAGAAAGACTAAATAGAAGATGAGTGGTTGTTATGGACTGAATTATATCCACCACACCCCCAATTCAGAGGTACACTGACTATAAATAGGGCCTTGAAAGAGATGATTAAAGTAAAGTAAGGCTGTATGTGCCGGGTTTAGTGCAATATGACTCATCCTTGTAAGAAGAGATTAGGACCCAGACATGCACAGAGGGAAGGCCAGGGGAGGACAGCGAGAGAAGGCAGCATCAACAAGCCAAGGAGCAGAGGCCTCAGGGAACCAACCCTGCCAACACCTCGATCTGGGACTTCCAGCCACCGGCACTGTGATGACATTAAATGTCACTGTTTGAGCCCTTTTGTGGTATCCATGGCAGCCCCAGCAAACTAACACAGCAGTTCCTCCCCTTCTTTCACTTCTCTGACCTCCCAGATGTTAGAGAGCACCTGACTCAACCATGGTGGCTGCGTGCTCCACTTTCTCCACAAGGCAACCCCAGTGTGAGGCAGCAGGTGAGCTAAAGAGCAGAGACGAGGGCCACACCAGGCCTGCCGTCCACAGCTGCCCACTCGCCCACAGCTCTCCCAGGGCCTCCAGCGTGGGATAGGGTGAGGTAATGCAATATGTACACCTCTGCAAGACCGAGGTGGCGAGCAGCCTGAGGGGCCTGGCTGGGATGTGTTAACCGCCCCCCCCCCCCCCACCTCCCGGCTCTGTGCCCAAAAGGAGGACAGCCAGACTGGACTGCATGGCAGATGGAGAGGCAGAAGGAAGAGCTGGCTCAGGGAGGCAACTCTGGAAGAGATGGGGAAGCAGGTTGCTGAGGAGAAACATTAGTTTTAATCGAAGACAGACTTCAGGGACCTGAGGGGCAGTGGGATCCATCACATAGCTAAATGGAAAAGGAGGAAGAGCCACGGTCAGATAGGGCCTCCCATCAACTTGGGCCATAGTATGGGGGCAGCCCGGCCCCTCACCAGGGGACACTGAGTGACAAGGCAGGGGCAGTGAAGGAGGCCCACTTCCTGTGAACATGTAGTTGCAAGTGAGCAGAGACCCTGCGTAAATGGGGGTGGGCAGAGCAGAGCCTGCTCTTGGTCTCTGAGACCCAGGCACTGCGGAGGAGGCAGCTGACCTCTGAAGGTCCGGAACCCGGCCACGGTCCGCAGCAGGTCCCCCTGGAGCAGGAAGCCGCCTCTCGCAGGCGGGCGCCAAGGGCGAGGATTAGGGGGGCGGGGGTGGCAGGCTCACCATGGACAGGTAGCACAAGTGCTGGCAGATCTGACACCTCCTCTCTGAGGTCTCCAACTGCAGCCACTTTCGAGGCTTTTTCTTCCCATCCGCCACGGTGCTGTTGCTGTCGTGGCTGCCATAGCGGGCAGAGGAGTGGAGGCCCGCCTCGAACAGCTGCCTCCGCTGCCGCAGCTCCGTATCCCTGTCCAGACACAATACAAGAGCCGCCCTTAGGAGGCTGAGCACAGCGGCCTGGCCGGGTTCCCTCACCATCACAGGGAACATGCCGCGCCCCAGCCAACTAACTACCCACCAAGCCAGGCGCACTGTCTTATCAGGGGAGGGACAGTGAGACATACATGCTCACCTTCCCAAGGCCCCCAACTGGGACCCATGTACTTTAGTCAAAAGGTCAGACACCCCCCAACTTCCAAGGTTCCTCTGATGACTGGGCTCTGCCTACAGTTAACGCGAGCACCGAGCACGACGCACCGGGGGCACATACGTGGCAAACCCCCTCGTTGCTACCTGAGGGGTGCCCTGCCCCTTCATTCTGAGCCAAGAATGGATGTAACAAACTATTTGTTGGTATCGTCATCAAAGGTTCGACCAGCACGAGTCGAAATCCGTGTGCTGTCCGTCAGCACTACTGAATCCCTCCCCTGGAAGGGAGAGATCACGAAGCGACATGGTGGGAAAAGAGAACAGGGTTACACAGGAAGCCAAGCAAACAGTCGCACTTCTCAGTTGCTGCCCTGATCTGCTTCAACCTTGGAGAGCTCCTTCGGTCACTGTAGGATGGAGGCTGGGTGAGGCCTTGACTTGGAACCGGTGGCCACACGCAGACCTGACAGGCTGCAGCGGACGCAAGCTGCCCAGTGGTGTCATGCACACACCTCACAAGTGGGTCAGCGAGAACACCAAGCCGGGGCTCCGTGGGCCTCTCCATACCCACCCCCAGCCTCCAGAAATGAAGCTGCAGCCACCATCTCTTCCCTGCAATGCGCTGCTAGGATCAGAGGTGCTAGGCCCACCTCCTGGTTATTTCCACACAGAGAGAACATTTTGCATCAGCACACCAGGAAATTCTGACTCCAAATATCCAACTTGAAGACAGAAGGGGACATTTAAATTAAAAAAAGAAAAGAAAAAAAGCACCCAAAGAGTTTCACCCATCTGGCCAAGCAGCAGGCGGGCCCTGCCATTCTGAGCAAGCAGCTACACCCCTGCCCAACAAAGCCAGGAGGGGCCGCGGCCCCGGGCCTCTGCGTCCAGGTCTGCATTACCTGAGCTCATCCAGAAGGGCTGAGATGGTGCTGAGAGTGGGGCCGTTTTCCTTTTTTGCTTCCGCTTGTGCAATCTGGTAGAGTAACTTCTCCATGGAAAATGGCTTAGCTATATGGCGACGCTTCATCTCCTGAAAGAAGCCATCATCCCTTCAGGCAGGTTTTCATTACTGGGCAGCTGTCAAGGTCTTTCATTACTGGGCAGGGGTGCTATCTGAATTTGGTTTCAAAGCAGTTGAAAATTGCACAAGGATTTTGTTGGCCTCGAGATATGCACCAGACACCAGGAAAAGCCATCGCTGTGCTGCCAGCGACAAGGCAGGGCCACAATTTGAAAATGGGTGGAGAATCTCTACCCACTGGTAAGTACCATCAGTCCAGTTGCCCAATGCCACAGTGGGTCCACAATGGGACTCATATTTTTGTTGATACACATCAACCCCTAACAGATCTTTCCTAGGAAAACCTCTCAGCCACCTCCCTTGAGATTTCCAAAGCATTTTCTGAATTAAACATTATCTAAAGGGACAGGCATGTGCAGGCACGCGTATTTGTATGTGTGCGCATGCGCATCCACCGCAGTGGGCAGTGCCCAGGGCTCGCCTGCCTACCTTGGCCGTCTCGAAGCCCATGCTTGTCCACTGGGTGGTGGCAAAGTGCACAGTCTCAGAGACGCTATAGCCACAGCACACTTTGGACACAAAGGATCCTGGGAAGCAAACGACGAACTGGCCACTTTGCTGCACGGTCCTGTGCACCTTGATCCCCTCTTTGCACAGCACCTCCGGGGAGATCTGGGAAAGCAGGACAGCGCTGAGACACACTCCCCGAGGGACTGCTCTCAGCCATGCTCCCACGCCCCCACTGCCCACCCCTGCTGCCGGAGTCCCTTCTGTGAAACCCCTGAGCACCAGCCTCCCTCCCAGCAGATGTGTTAACCATCCAAACCTGTCCTCCAGGTGGGCACTGGGAGTTAAGTAGGAATCTGTTCATGAAAGACAGATTAAGTTTGGTACCGAAGATCTTTTGTTTCTCCTTTAAAAAAATAAAGATGTCTAATTCCCAAAACAAAAGGAAGGAAGATCTAAACTGACACTAGCCCCACAGAATCACCCAGGTGCATGGCCACTGAGGACGTGGCCCTTCACACTGGAGGCCTTCCCGTCCAACCCCAGCACTGCCAGGGGTGAGAATGGGGCAGATTCCCAAATCTGGGAGGGCCACTGGCCTGTCTCCAGAGCCAGGCTGAGCCACAGGGGCACAGACTCGGGACCTTTGAACCTGCACCCCCGAACAGCCTGCTGCTCAGCTCCCCTGAGCCAGATCAGGGTCCAGCAGACACAGGAGACCCAGGCCGGCGTCCATAGTGGCCTGAGCCCAGGTGTCAGGACACAGCTCAAGGCTAGAGAGACTCCCAGGAACTCAACTTTCTGAGGACGGGTTTGGAAGCCCACCCCTGTAAGGCCAAGCATTTGTGATATGTGGTCCAGTCACCCAGGTGCCCAGCAGGTGGGAACGGCAGTGCCAGTGGACCCCACCCAGAATCAGGACCCCACCTCACCGCACACCCCAGTCTCTATACACAAAACAAGCCCTGGAACAGATGCTTTGTCCTCTTTGCCTCTGAAAGGCAGGTCAGCCAAGAGGGCAACTGTAAAACAGCTCTGACCCTCCCTGTGCCCCCGGCCTGGGGCTGTGCCAGGCAGGAGCTGCATGTACCATGACGTTGCTCTCCAGCATCTGCAGCCCGGGGGTCCCATTGGCTTGCAGCAGGGTGTGGACCACGTCCTCGAGCTTGCTCTCCTCCTCAGCAGGAATGCAATACCTGAGTGGTCAGGAGACAAGACAGAAGCAGAGGCTTGACAAGGACCCTGTGCCTAGGGAGCAGGTGCTGGGCCCACCCTGCCTCCTCCCTCAGAGCAGTGAGCAAACTCAAGCCAGGAAAGTAGCCTCTGGGACAGCAAAGGAGGGTCTGGAACGCAGAGGAGGGACCCGGTCCTGGGATCAGTGAGGCACCCCACCTTGGTGATGCGCACTGTGGTTCCCAGGCCCAAGTCCATCCCACACCCAGGGCAACATGGCTGGTTCCGCCCTGAGGAGCCAAGCCTCATGCTCATCTTTTATGCAGATCTGGCCTATACATGAGCCAAAAAGCCTTCAGACCAAAACCAAATGTTTGAAACCCCATATAAATTAGATCCAGATGCATCTACAGACTCAGTTAGCCTCTCGTTGAGTGCTCCAGGCTGCATCTCATCACCGCGTTGGCACTTGACACAGTTCTGTACCAGGAGGTGTAGCAGGACTAGGATTTGGTGCTGGGCACTCCAACCCAGGCCGCCTCATCCCAGGGCTGGGCGACCCGGAAAGGTAAAACAACCCCTCAGTTCTCGGAATACGGAGAGAGTTGAAAAAGGGAGTCCAGCCAGCACCGAGGCAGACGTTGCAGCCACTGTGAAATGAGAGGAGGTGCACCCAGGGAGGCGGCCGCGTGGGCCAGGGCCCAGCCAAGCCAGTGTCAGCTGGCAAAGCACACAGGACAACCAGACCCACACAAGCCTGTGTCAAGCAAACCCAATGGCTGGTGGGAGCCGGACAGAAGAGGTAGCCGTGGAGTGAAGCTCTGGACAACGCAGACTTCCTGGCTGGAACTAAAGAGCTAACACGGAAGATGGTAGGGAGAGAAGGATGAATATGTAGAAAGAACTCAACTGACAGAAATATCTGGAACTTGACCTGCAATCATGGGGAGTGGGTCAATCATTGCTGATGTCCCAGAGGGCTCACTGGGGACACCTGCTATTTGGAACATGTTGGAATCCTGGTGCCAGGTGGCCGGTGTGCAAGGCTCCTTGGTGCCATCCCATCCCTGCACCCATGGCGCCAGCAGGCTACAGCGGGACATGTGCAGAGTGGGTACCCTGGTAACACCCTCTATTCCTCAGGGCCCTGACAGGACTCCAGGACGCCACAGCGCATGAAGCCACCGACCACCAGTGACAACCCGAATGGGGACAGTAGCTCTGGTGGGGTCATCACACTGCACTTCTCTAGTCACCCTGGGAAGCTCACGTAGCTAGCCCTCAGGCCCAGCTCCAGACCTGCACCTTCCCTGAGGCCAGGAGGCTCCCCGCTGCGCTGAGGTGTCTGTGATGAAACCTTTCACTTGGGAGGCCAAATCCTAGTTTCAGCTGCCGCACTGAAGTGGTTTTCATAATGCTTATGTTATTTCAATGCCAACATATGCCGTTACTGATTTGTGCTTTAAATCCCAGGTTTCTAACCTAAATCACATGTTTTAAGAAAAACCACAACCATAAAGTTCTCTGATCACATCCTGGCCTCTTGTTTATTCGCCATCCATGAGGCGCAGGGTTTAGTCTCAGAAAGCCCACAGACTCCCCACTTCCCTACCTCTAACCCAACCATCACTTCACGTTGTCACCCTGCTGGCCGCGGGTCCTATCACACCAGTTTCAGATGAAGACACCAAGGCTCTGCAAGGGCTCAGGCGTGCTGGCTCAGGTCGCAGGTCTGGTGGGACCCCACAAACCCCAAGCCAGACCCAGCACAGCCATGCACACTTCTCCGTGGGGAATGACATGGAAAGCACAGTGGATCCCAAAAGAAGGGGACCACATGCTCCCAAATCCCAGCAGCCGCTCTGCCCAGAACAAGAACCAGCCCACTGTCCTCTCGGCTGTGCGGTCTGCACACACTCTGCCCCTAGGCCACTGACCAGCAGCCACTCCAGACCAGCCACAGGCAGTTACAAACACCTTTCTCCGCACACAGGCTCCCTTCGGGGTCACGCAGGTCCTGTCGCTTCAACACCAACCACTCCTCACAAGAGGTGGCTGAACAGTGAGGCGGCGCAAGGAGGCTGCTGCAGACACTGACTCCTCAGGGTGTGACTTCTGAGACTTTGTTTATTTTAATAAAGAATGCCTAATCACCCCATTAGGACAATAAACACAGTTAAATGTGAAATGAATGGGAAGCCAGTACACTGTCAGACAACAAGACATCTGATTATTTGCAGTAATTTCCCATCTGCCACCGTAAACAAAGAACGGAAGAGCCAGCCCTGGACCAGGCCCTGCAAGAGGTGACAGACTCCCAGGTGGGTGCCGAAGCAGAATGCTCCCTATGGAACAGGCAGACGTGTGCGGGGGAGACAATACATGAGGCTGGACAGAGCAAGAACTCCATTCCCCATAATAGCTACTGTCCTGCAACCCTCTGGGGGCTGGGAGACAACACTGAAAATGGCAACTCTAGAGGGCAGAGAGAAAGCTGATAATGTGGTCACCACCACTAGTCACATTGATGCTCCAACTGCTTCTTATCCCTAATGTGAAACAAATGCTTGGAAGTCAACCACAAAAAAATAATACCCAAGAAGTAAATATAAGCAGGCAACTGACCAAAAAATAAAAGGGGGAAGGGGCATAAACAGCATATAAGCATGTGAAAAGATGCTCATCATCACAGCAAATTAAAATTTTCTCCGCCACCTGCAACCCTTCCAACGGAAGCAGGAAATCCTATGCTGAGAGGCTCTGACAGGGAACTCCAGGACTGGCTTGGAAAAGCAAGGTCTCAAAGCTTCCAGCCCGCAGGATACTGTGAGCCCCCCTCCCCAGCCCTGCTGGGTGCCCGGGGCTGGTGTACTCACCAAATGCAGTCAGCACCAGTGTGTAAGTAGTCAATGTAGGGAAGGTGGTTTTGGTCTCGTGACCAGCATGAGGTAGAAAAGACCATGCCAATATTTAGCCAGGGAATTGTCACTCCTGAAACACATGGAGAGAGAACAGCATTCTGAAGCATGGCACCAATGTCTCAGAGTAACAGCCATCAAAAATCGCTTTCTTCTCCCCAAATAAGAAGAGGAAGGAAGGAAGGAAGAAATGGGGCTCAAAACCAGAGAGACATAACCCAGTGAAAAGGGGGTGCTTGCTCTTTCCTGCCTGCTACACAGAAGTGAAGCCAGGACGATGGACACTGTTACAAACAGTATCAGACAAGCATCTTAATTTCCAAGTCAGGCAGAAGATGCCCCAAGGAACGTGACCATGATGACTGTCGGCAGCAGCCAGCAGCCACGGGCTGCCCCCTCAGGCTGGGCGCAGAGGCAGGAAGCACAGAGCCTGTGTGCCGAGGCTGTGAATCATCGCCTCCACCTGGATGTGCAGGGCCCCAGCCTTCAGCACCCCGACCCCAAGGACACTTGGCTTTCCCAATATCCGCACAGAATGTATCCCTTAGGAGCCTACAACAGTCCTAAGGGATCAGGACTTCAGATTTGAAAATATAATACCAAGTTGGCCACTAAGCACCTGCCCATCTTCTAGATGCTGTGATTTGGTTCACCTTTCCACATATTTTACAACTTCAATTATGATCCTATTTCTCCTTCCCTACAAATCAATGCCTTTAACATATACAGTATACTCTACATCATAATTCCCTGTCCCTTTCCAGCTATGCTTAAAAGGAACTGCCCAGCTCATCTGAGTGGGGTGACGCTCATTCTTCAACCTGCTGAGGTGGGGACCATAGGGCCCTGAAAAGGAGACCGCCGAGGCTTACCAGGCACAGCACCGAGGTGGCGCAGGATGGACCCTGTGTTGTTGGGGAGGACGGTGAGGTTCCATCCATGCCTGCAGAGGAAAGAAGGTGATGATGTCACAGCCTGCGGGAAGGAATGCTACCCAGTCCCTGGAATGTGGACAACAGAACCCAACTTTACCTTGAAAATGGTTCTGATTTTCCCACTGGGAACCCGCTGCCATGAGTGTTGGTGTCCACCTTGCCACAGTGCACTGCCACGTGGCAGTCCTTCTCTTCCACTAGCCTCCAGTACTCTTGCTGCAGGGAGAGGCAAGGGACAGTCAGCCCCATCGCTGGGCCTGAGCCACAGGGCCCAGCTCTACCCAGCACCGTGGGGACACGGACGCACAGTGCCGGAGCCCACCGCAGGGCAGCCTGCAGGAGCGTGCTGGGGCAGTGAGATCGGATCGCCTCTGCAGGCAGATCCCAAACTGAAAGCAGGGGTGACAATAGATTATCCACACACCCATGTTCATAGCACCGTTATGCACTACGGCTAAACCATGGAAGCCAGCTGTGTTGATCAACAGATGAATGGATAAGCTGAAGAAGGAATGTCCATTCAATAGCCTACTGTTCAGCCTTCCAAGAAAGAGCATCCGACATGGGCTACAACACGGACGAGCCCTGAATACAATGCCAAATGAAATAAGCCAGTCACACAAGGACGAACGCATATGAGTCCACTTAGGGAAGTACCTGGAGTAGTAAAATTCATAGAGGCTGAAAGGAGAATGGCGTTGCCAGGGGCTGGGGGCTGGGTCATGCTATTGCATGGTGGGTACAGAGTTTCAGTTTTGCCAGATGACCAGCACTTTGGAGATGGTGGTGGTGATGCTCGCAACAATGTGACTGAGCTGATGCCACTGAATGTGCACTTAGAAGAGGTTAAGATGGTAAATTTTAAGCTTGTCACAACTGAATAGTCATTTAAATGAAAGGGGGGTTGGAAATGCCACAATAAGGAGGAGGCCGAGGATGTGTCACCACGGTCTTCAGACTGAACGAAATACAGCCTCCAACTTCAGCACCCTGACCGACAGGCACCACCTTGCACACTTCTGCCGACCACCCATCCTGACTTCTTTGCAGGGCCAGCAACCCTTTTTGCACGTGAGGACCTTCTGAGGAGTAAAATCCATGCACAGACTGCAGCCCAAGCCAACTGAGTTAGAGGCCAGTTTTAAAAGCTTTCCAGGTGTCCTAATGACTCCAATCTAAATAAGTAGGGGGCAGACATGGGCCAGGAATGTGTTTCACTAACAGGTGGGCAAATGTGCCTAGCTTATCTTTTGCCACTTCTTCATTTTGCTCTCAATTATCATTCCAGAAGCACAACATCACCTTCCCTAATGTTAGCAACGTCCACTGAGCTGGATCCACCTTTCAAGGAGGGAGCCTAACCAAGAACTACTCAGCATCACCAAGCCCACAGCAGCTCAGAGAGGTGCTGCCAGCAATGGCATGGCGACACCCACACACACTGGAACTTCCATGGAGGAACCAGCTGAGGGGGTCAAAAGGCCCCAAGCCAAGAATAAATTCAATATCATTAAACAGATGTCCTTGAATGTAAGGAAGGAAGCAACAGTCTGCCACCCATGTCTCAGACTGACAGCAGCCTCTGGTAGAATAAAGGTGTGGGGCAGGAACGGGACCCGCTGCTAAGTGAGGGCCATGCCAGTGGCTGAGCACAGGTCAAGAGGAAGGCCCAGCCTTCTCTGAAGGACCCAGAAGCTGGACAGCCTCATAGGAAAAGTTTGGATTTTACCAAGTCTTCCTTTTGTGTTTAAATATTATGTAACTTCTAAAGCAAAAGCCAGACTTTCAGAGAGAATGAATTCCTGAGTAGGAAACTAAACGAGCTGAGCTTTCCTCGTGCTATGGATGGTACGGAACCCTGCACCTTCAGAGATGCCCACAAGGATGGATATTTTGCAAAAAAAAAGCCTCTTTTCTCAAAAAGTCACGGTCCTTTCTCTGCCATCTCTAACACAAATGCTGTGAGCACTCCGGAGGCAACTGTGATGGCCACAAATGTCCCAGAATCAGGGCCCAGCCGACACTGAGGTTGATGGAAGGTGGCTGTGGCAGGGCCAAAACTGGGAGATAGGGCAGTGGTCAGGCCACAGCATGGTGTGCAAAGGCAGCTCCCAAAGTGCAGCTGGGGCAGCACGTGCACATCAGCAGAGACCCAAGGCCTAAAAGGGATGCCAACAGAGCTGAAGGAAAATACTGAATTCACCAAACTGGGAAACTGGTCCTGAACACCCAGGTGGAGCCTCCTGCACTCCTGGCGGTGCCGACCAGAGTGCAGCACTGCGTGGCACCAACGTAGGGGGCCAAGTATTCTGGTTAGGCCTGGACTGCCCTGCGAGTACCACTCTCAGGGGAAACCTGGCGAAACCTAGACAGCTGGGCCCCCTAGTGACCAACCTGGGTTTTACCCAGAGGAGGTGGCATCCACCACTGAGGAACACAAGATGTCGTCTCTGTTAGATGTCAAAAGACAGGCTGCAGTTGACAAAGCCTGCTCCCCGACCACAGCTGCCCTAACAAGCGATAGGAGTTTGGTTTCTTTCCCGGACAGGAACCAGTGCTGCTGAGGGCCCGCCAATGTCAGCGTCTGGAAATTCACACACTCAGCGGGGTACTGGCCAAGGGGAGGTAAGACTTGGTCTCTGTCCTGGAGAGCCTCACACAAAACTCCCCCTAATTGGTCTGGGCACAGAGGAGCTCACTATCTTTCCCACCTCACACTAACTCAAAGAACAGAGTTGGCAGAAGTATACAAATGGCCACCCGCCAATCCCACTAATAAAACAGGGGAGAACAGCACAACTATGGCTTCGGGGAATTCCAAGCATTCTGCATAACAGATGGGGGGGGGCAAGCCAGCTGGGGGGCTCGCCGCTGGCCTCTGGTAGGGGTAAGTCAAGGACAAGCGAGAGTCTTGCTCTTCATTCCACGAACACCACCACCCTTTTTTTTTTTTTTTTTTTTTGACTCAAGAAGTTTAGATTAACTGGCATTAAAGCTGTTGGCTGCCGGAGCACATAGAAGACAGCCAACCCCTCGGGCTTTCTCGGGCCATCGGGGGTCAGGGTACCACGCGGTCAAAATGGTCTCAGCTCACCTCAATTTCAGCTGGTGCTGGCTCCTTGCTGAAGCACATGTTCATGATGTTCCTTGCTGTTCGATAAAACGTTGTTAAAGATACAGACCTTCCCTGGAAAGAACACAAAAACAGGAGAGTCCAGCTTAAGCAACACAGCAGAGCCCTAACCCCACACCAAGCCAGCCCCAGCCACGGGCTCTGGAAGTGCCTCCCACAGCCAGGCCAGTCTGTGCCCCGAGTTCATACAAGAAGAGAAGGCAGGAGGCTCCTCGGGGCCAGCAAAGGGGGACGAGGACACACAGCTGTTGTAGCCACAGGAGCAAACAGACCGCCACGTGGGAGACACGGGCTGTGCACTAGCAGGCCACAGCAGACCCAAGTGCAGTTACTTCCAGGGTCCTCTTTTTAAAAAGCAACTTGCACTTTCTGGAGAATTGGGTACAAAGTGGCCCGAGAGGCAGAATTCCTCAGTTTACCCATGTGAGGGGAGGATAAAGATTAAGGAAACTAACAGAACTAAGATGGACCCAGCAGAGAAGCCTGGAGACCCTGAGACAGAAACTTGGGGTGATTTCTACACCCCACGGCTCCCTGTCCCAGGTTGGATCCTATTTTCAACCTCTTCTACAGAGTGTTTTGCTGCACAGAGGCAAGCCTATAAGATTCACGCCTTAATTACAGAAATATGTACCTAGCCACCTGCTGTATCTCAGGCCAAGTTCAAGGGGCTTCAGAGAAAGCAGCGCTCAAAATCGACACCCTCTCTGGCCTCGTGGAGCTTCCGCTCTGCCTGGGGAATGCAGCCCTCACAGCCATAAGGGCTTTGGGGAGGCACTGAGCCAGGGCAGAGTGAGAGAAGTGGCGGGGAGGGTGGCCAGGGAAGGTTTCCCTGATGAGGGGACAGTGGAGCAGCCTGACAGGAAGCACCAGCTCTGGAGCATGGGGCCCTCTCCTTGCCCCAGGGGCGGGGGCAGGCAGGGCAGTCAGTGTGAGGGTTCTGGCACCTGCTTCTGCTTTTCAGCTTTGTAAGAGACTCCATAGGGTGCCAGCTCAGGGAAAACATTCCCGTACAATCCCAAACTTCTCCTGACATCTGCTCATTACAAGATAAAACTGAACTACTAAGAGGGACCTAATTTTGCACTGAGGCAGAGTCAGCGGCCCCAGGGTGCTGTGGCCTGGGCACAGAGACCCAGCGCGCGTGCACGCAGCCGCCCTGACCACAGCACCACAGGCCTGCTCTTAGATTTCTGCGATGAAATCTAAAAATACCCTTTACCAAGCATGTTTGCAGAAAAATTATTGCTTGGATCCAACTCACTCTCATAAAACTGGCCTTCTTAAGTAGAAAATATCTTGTTTCATTGCTGGCTATTCAGAATCATAGGACTTAATGAGCGGTTTCAATTGAGGAGGGTTCTCGGGCAAACATTCAGGAAACACAACCACAGGACTTGGATGTCATAGCCTAGGACCACCTTCTCCTTTCTCATGAACATTTAAAATGGGGAACAGGAGAAGGCTGGGTCAGCAGGCTGCGGCTGCCCTTCCACGCCCCCCCCCACCCCCATTTCTGCAAGGCAACGTGGGAATGGGGAACCCTTTCTGGGTCTAATAGTAGAAGAAGCTCTAGACAACCTCTTTCCTGAAAGGAGTGCAGGGGCTAAAGCCTAGCAGAAAAGAAAGAAGCGTGGCAGTGGGTGGTCAGCGGTGTGGCTTCCAGGTACGGACTCAGAAAGGGCCAAGGCACAGCTGAGCCAAGCCCCAGGCTCCCTGCATGCCTGTGATGGAGCTGTCATCACAGGTCCACATGTGTTACCCAGGCAGGCACAGGCCACGGCAGGGGCAGCAATAACCCACAGCAGATTTAGAACGTAGCAGCAATACCCCCCCCCCCAAACACACAACTGCCAGACTCATCGGGGTGGGAGCAGGGCTGTGCAGTGAGGGATGCCAGGAGTCCACCACAGAACACTGCCCTCCTGGTGAACCCAGAACAAGGGCCCCGCAATGCGGCCCATACACTAATCAAAGCCCAGGCAACCGGCAGAGGCCTCTCTTAGCTCTGCCCCGGGTGCCCTGCTCACCCTGGCAGGCAGGGGAGTGAGTTGGCCCCAAGCCTTGCTTTAGAACCGGCCAAGCAGGAGGCCACAGTCGCTGCGACTGAGCAGAGGCAGGCGGGCTGCCAAGTGTGGCGTCCCCGCGACTAAGCCTCGCAGGATGGCTGGTGCTGCAGCGAGACTTGGCAGAACTGGAAAAACACAGCGCACGTTCAGTTTCCGGCTCTCCCTGCCTCCTCCCTCCACAGAGCTTTAATGGTGAGATATGAGGTGACACCTCTCTCGGGGCCTCTCTCCACAGAAGATCTGGCCAATCTGGCTGGGGGGGTGGTGGGCTATGCAGAAAATAAACAAGGAGGCAAAGAAAACCAGCACTCCAGCCACAGGGTGTCCAGTCCATTGCTGTCAAGAGAACCCCCAGGCCTAAAAGGGCAGCTTGATCCTCCAGGCTGACATGGGGTGCTCAAAGGGGCAGGCTCAAAATTGTGGGCACAGGAGAAACTGCATTTGCATCCTAGGTACTAGGCACCTGGGGACACACTCAGCTCACTCAGCAGAGAAGGGCAAGGCCTGAAGTGGCCAAGTGACTCAGCCCATGCTCATGGCTCCCCAGGGGTAAGGAAGGGCCTGCTGCAGCTGGCCAGATGCCCGGAGGCCTGGGTGCTGACCGCACAGCCTCCCCATGTGCTGCAGGCATTTCTCTTTATTATATTTCCCAGAGCAAGCGGGCTGGTGGCTTCAGAAGCCCCAGAGGCCATCACGGCGGACGGCTCCCGCCCAGCCCCATCAGGTGTCTGAGGGCCCCACGCCTCCTTTCCTTCCCCACCGCGCAGGGGCCCTACCTTATATATACACTTGTGGAAGTCGCTGAGGACGCCTTTGTCCTCCTCCTCTTCTTTCACCACTTCCTTTTCCTGAGCAAAGAGTCGCCGCCGGCCTGTCTTGAGCTGGGCCTGGCCCACCTCCTTGAGCTTGCTGCGGAAGCCGTTCCTGTGGGCCACTCCGTTGATGAGCCCGTTCTTGGGCTCGAAGCGGGGCAGGGGGTGGAACTTGTTGTAGTCGTGCTCTGTGTGGCCCTCCAGGGGCCCCTTCCGCTTCTCCAGGATCTCCTTCTCCATCAGCACCTCCTTCTCCAGCCGCCGGTGCTCCTCAGGGGACAGGGAGTCGTAGGACAGCAAGTACTGGCAGTAGGCCTCCTGGAGCTTGGCCAGCCGGTCCTGGGCAGTTTTGGGGATGCGCAGCATGTCTGCTAGTTTGTTCCATTTTTTGAGGTCAGTCACTTGCTGCATGCCACCCATCTCATTAATCAACCGGAAAAAGCAGGCCAGGTCGAGCTCGCAGCCTCCTGAGACAGTGAGGGGAGAGAACACAGGGTAAGATGGTGGACAGGACCATGATCGAGACCTCCTCCACTCACCCAACAGTCCTCAGGACCCCGTGTGCGCCAGGACACCACCAGGCTCTAGGGTCAGAATAGCAAACAATCATTTCTGGCCCTCAGAGAGCTGAGTCTATGCAGACGGACCTTAAGACAGCTCTGGGCCCTACGGGGACACATAAAGATGACTGAGGGGCTGCAGATTAATGGGGGCTACCATCTTAGGTGGGATGATCAGGAAAGGCATGCCAGGAGGTGACATTTAAGCAGAGACCAATGGCAGGAGAAAGCTGGCCACGCAAATCCGTGGGGAGGAACATTCCAATGCCCTCTCATACCCTGATGAATGCCCTTCCAACACAGCCAGAGGCAGATGCAATGAGACAAGGGGCAGCAGCCCATCCCTGGTGAGGGAAGGGCAGGGCCTGGGTTGTGCCACTCAGCCCCATCAATGTCCCAATATCACCTAGAACAGCTATGATGTCAGCAATCATACACACACAGCATGTGTTGTTGAGTCCCAATCCCCCCCCAGCACCTCCAACACACACATACACCCAACATATACATGTCTAAAATACACACTTAACGCCCAACACATAGACTAACACACATGCACGCTTGAGGCTGCTTATTTTCAATCCCATGGGACTGCAGGGTGACAGGCACCTGGCCGCCCACCCTTTGATGCTTCACATCACACGCTCAGAAGGACTGCTAATCTCGGAAGGATGTGAAAGCAAGTTTTCACTACAGCCCATGATCAGATCACAGAACTGTAAAATCCATGTCCAGGCGGTCTCGGCGGGACCTGGAAAAACAACCTCCCCTGGCCAAATAAAGGGGGAAATCTTCCAGAATAATCATACATTGGCTTTTAAGAGGCAAATGTGCAACAAAATGCTAGGTAAGCAAAAGAGAAAGGAAGAAGCTCAGGGTCTCTGGAGACCAGGGGTATATTTACATCCAATAACAAAAGGAAAAGCAGCAGGACTCCTGCCCGAGAACAGCAGCAAGGCCAGAGGTGGGCTGGCTGTCAAGGGACCACCAGATGCACGCCTGGCCCACCTCGGGCACACCGCAAATAAGACCAGCGGATGGGTGTGCAGCCATTTATTCTGCTTGGTGGGTGGCTAGACTTGGTTGTTTGTGAACAAAGGAACAGCCTCAGGGAGGAGACCTGCCCAACACAGCCCGGTCTTGTTGGGGACACCTGGCTGGCAGCTCACAGCCCTAACATGCAAAGCATAGGACAGTTAGTCACCCATGTGCCACAGTGGCTCAGATCACAGATCTCACCAGAGGGGAGACTAGCCACACTTTGCCTTTTTCTCTAAGATCATTATAATCCAATTGCACTTAAAAATGTACACAGTTTTGCAAATCCATGAATGACTCCTCACCTGCCATATCGGCCCGCTCACAGAGCCCCCAGGCTGCTAACTGGAAAAGTCTAAGCTGACCCCACCCCCTGAAGCACAAGCTTCCTGGGTGGGGGGTGGGGGGTGGGTGCTCACACATTTTAGTGAATTCTGGGAAACTGCTTCAGCACTGCTAAGTCCATTGCACTTGGAGACCCCTGTGCTGAGACACATGGTCAAAGCCTCTGTGGGTAACAGGCCAGGTCAGCACCCCTCTTACGGACAGGGACAGATCTCTACATTCCAGCAGAGCATGAGCACATGCATCACAGGACGCACCTCCCAGCCTCCTGATGTTGTGGGGAATAGTCATGCTTACAGAAATCCTACTCAGAACAGAAGGTTGCTGGCTGTCATCCTAACATCATCACCTGAGGACTCCCCTGTCCCTGAGACCACAGCTCAGGGTGGTAGTGAGACTCAGGCACGCCACTCACAGCCAGGAGGACCTAGTGCTGCTGGGAGTCACCACAGGGCACACAGGGGACAGCCCCCCCGCAGCCTATGTCACTGTCTGGCACATGCCAGCCCTGACAAGAGACCATAAACCAAGAATTCTTTCAAATTAAGTGATTCTCACTCAGGCATCAGCCCTGGCAGGTACCTGCTGAGAGGAATAATGAAACCTCCGTCTCACGAGGAATGCCATCTTACTGCCAATTCTTGACACAAGTTATAAAGTCTCCTTTCCTCCTAGCCTCCGAAAAGTCAGGATCTCAAAAATGGAGGCAGGAATGTGCTGTTTCATGGATCTAGAGCTGAAAGGGTAGTGAGTGACCTTACCCAGCTGTCCCAAAAGGAAAACCCACTCCGCAAAGCCCACCTGTCCCTGACAGAGTGCATTAATCCCAGGGGTGCAGGACCCAGGAGAGGAGTGGGTCAGGGAGCTCCAGACAACCTAATGTGTGCATGCTGCTGGGGGCCCCTGGTCCCTCAATGCTGGGGCATGCACTCATTAAGAGTCAGCAAGCCAAGCGCTGTGACCATCCCAGCCAGAGCTATGCCTGGTCTCAGGAGAAATGTGTACATGTCCCCTGACCTGTGGGCTCCACAGGGGGCAAGCTGGTCACTATAGAAACAGAAGCTCAGGTAAAAACCAGGAGGATGAAGAGACAAAGATCAGACCAAAAAAGAAATGGGCTGAGGCCTATAAGCGCTTGTGGGCTGAAATATGTCCCCCAAATATTCATAGGTCGAATCCTCAGAATGTGACTGTATTTGGAGAGAATGTTTTTAAAGAAGCAAATTAAAATGGGGTGAGTCCTACCCCGTATGACTGGTGTCTTTGTTACAAAAGGAAGACACACCAGGGGCATGCACACAGAATGGCCATGTGAAGACACCAGAAGAGGAAGCCATTTACAGGCCAAGCAGAGAGGCCTCTGGGATGCCATCCCTGCCAGCACCTTGATCTTGAACTTTCAGCCTCCAGAACCGAAAGCTGATACCTTCCTGTTGTTAAAGCTCCTATGTCTGTGGTACTTGGGATGCTGAGACGAACCCATGGTGGCAGCATCCCATCACCCCAGACACCGCTCTGGCCCCTGCAGGCAGCAAGAGATCACCCAGAGGGGTGAGCACAGGCCCCGATACCCACAAATGCCCGGGACCTGGAAGAAGGGGCATCAGCCTCCTCCCTAAGCAGCAAATGAGCCTGGAGAAGCGCATCCTCTTGTGAAAGGGCAGCACGCAAGGAGGGCCTTACCTATGAGTGGGAGCTCGTCCATGGTGATGCCCTGAGATCTGAGGTGCTTCTTGATGCAGGCCAGCCGCTGCACGTTGGGGCCCCAGCGCCGGCCCAGCTTATGGATGTGCTGAATCTGCGTGACGAACCGCATCTCGTCGTTGAGCTTGCACTCGGGCCGCCAGTCCGGAGGCGGGATGACCCTGCACATGCCGTACTTCTCCACCTGAGCGCGCACCGACTCGATGTAGACGAGCGGGTCGTGGAACTCCTTGGCTGACGGCCTGAGCACGGGGATCTCGTCCATGGCTGCCCACCCGGCCCGGCCGGACCCCTTCTCGGGCTTGGCCGCCGCCTCATGCGGCTTGTGCAAGGGCTCCGGTTGCGAGGTAGAACGATTTTCACAGGAGGCGCCATCCGCCCTGCCGTGTGCTTGTCTGCCCGGCGTGCTCCTCCCGGCCGCTGCCCGCTTTGGCCGGTTCCTCTCCAAGCTCCGCTCGGGCACTTCCTTCTTCACGTGTCCATTCAGCGGAGCTCTCTCCGCTGGGGCCGGAGCCGCCTTCCTGCCAGGGGCTTCGGCAGAGCCGGTTGCCCCTTTCATCTTCTTGGGGGGCGACTGTGGCTTCTCGGTCTGGTGTGCCTCTTCCAGTCTCCTCTTGGAATTCCGCAGCCCCTCCCGCAGCTGCCGCCCCCCCACCTCCTTAGTGCATGACTTTTGGTTCAACCTGCCACTGACCTTGAGGCCATTTATGGCGGGCCCGGTGGACCTGGACGCCCCCCCGAGGGATAGCACCTGTTTGCGGGTTTTTGCATTGCTACTTTCAGTTTTCCCTGAGATTATGTGGTTGACAGCTGAACTGGACTTGTGGTGATTGGGTTTGGTTTCCTTGACCAGTTCTCTCTTGGCTTTGGTGTATGTGACAGTCCCCTTAGTCACCGTTGCAGTATACTTCACAGTTTTGGACGGTGAAGGTCTGACTTCGCGCATCTTTTTGGCACTGGTTGCACTTGTACCCAGAGATGACATTCGAGTGACTCCGTTTACCTTCGAAACCTGGGAGGCAGCAGGAGAGGCAGAGGGTGAAAAAGGCAGAATTAGTGCCTGCCAAGAAGGCAGCCTCCACACTAAACAGAGACGTGGGCTGCCTGTAAAGGCAAACAAAATAAACAGCCTCAACTAAACACTGAGGTGCTCTGTTTCAGAATCGCGGCATGATTCCACACCCACCCTTCTTCTTCCTGTGTGTCTAACACGCACATTTGTTCCCATGGTTCTTCTAGGAAATCCGGTTATTTCCCAGTAAGGCCCTTTCCACACGCCCACCCATCACCTGTCACAGGTTAGTAACATTTACAATAGCAAGATCCTGCCCATTAGGGGGAGCTTGAGCATGTATAATGTCGACCCTTGAATAATACAGGAGGTTAGGGGCACCAAACCCTGCTCTCCGTAGTTAAAAATGTGTATTCTGTTTAACTTTTTGACTCCCTGGACACCCAGTCATCCTTCAGTATCTGTGGGGAATTGGTTCCCAGGACCCTGAATAGTGAAATCTGTGGATGCCCCATCCCCTTGTAGAATAAAATGGCTTAGAGCAGTACATCCAGCCAGCCTTCCACATCCAAAGACTCCCAATAGCAGTTTTAAAATACCATTTTTGATCTGTGGTTGGTTGAATCCAAGGACACGAAACCCTGGGATATAGAGAACCAACTGTATATTTATTGAAAAAAGCTACGCACAAACGGGCTCTCCCAGTTCAAGCCCCTGCTGCTCAGGAGTTATCTGTGTACACACACTCCTCTGTTCTAAAATAGACATGCTTACTATTCTGTGTGCTCCCTTTAAAGCATGATCTGCCCATGGAATTTAAAAATCCATGTGCCAAAAGAAAAGAGCAAAACAAAAACATTATGGAAAAAAAGAACAAGAGCAATCCTGAGGTGCAGCTTCGAGGCAGAGGTGTGGCTGCCAGCTGTCAGCATCTGTCCATCTCGTCCTCTTTGGGACCAGGCCCCATGCAGCACCCTGCTGAGCGCCACAGGGATGCTCCTAACCTCCTTGGTAAAGCACAGCACGCCCAAACCTCTTCTGCTCAGGCGGTTCCTATTCTCCCACCCTCAAAAATTTCCACATCTGATTCCAGGGGAACTGGGTAAACAAGCTGCCTCTGCAAGGGCTGTCTTACGGCTAACACACCACAGTGGTTCCGTGACACAAAGAAGTCGCCCTCTTTATAAAGGGAAGCCAGCAAGAATGCTATATGTGGGTGGACACCAGAAATGCATTAGCCTCCAAAGAACAAGGAAGGGCCCACCAGAGTAGTTGCTGCTGGGCTGGCTGGTTGGGATGGACGTGGGGTCACAACTCTGCCTCTCAGTGACCTCTGACATGTCATTTAACATCTGAGGCATCAAACTGTCATTTGCAACATGAGTTTAAAAAAAAAAAAAGCCTCCAGGGTTGGTTCCATAAGCACCACGACTAAAAAATTACATAATTACTGAGAAACATCAAAAGCAGAAACAAGAGCCCTCTTTGCTCAACAAGAACCTTGAGGAGGAGGTGGCAGGCGGGAGAGAGCCTGCACTTCCACGTCAGCAGGGCTGACCATCTGCTGTCATGCTAAAGTGCCTCCCCCACTCCTCATGCCAGCTGAGACCCCAAAGCATACTCCTCTTAACACCACCACGGACTCAGCGGCTGCCTCGCGTTTAAGAGTTAGGTTCCCAGAATACAGGGCCTGAGTCTTACGTCACCTCTGCCCTGTGCCCAAGCCTAGCCCCGGAATATGCAGTTTGCTTAAGAGAAGGGAACAAAGACAAAAACAAAAATCAAACTTTCCCACAGGTATCCAAACCAGTGGTTCTCCCTGGGGCTCACCCCCACCCCCCAAGTTTCTTATCCAGCAGGTCTGGGATGGGCCCAAGACTCAGCTGAGGCTGATTTGGGGACATACTTTGACAATCACTGAAGCAAACTATTAGCAGAAATTTCCAAAACCAGAAAAAGGAAAGAAGCCACTGAGACCCATATTTCTTTATATGCCACCCATTTTACAGTCCAATGAGAGCCGTAAATTCTTGCTATGTGATTATATTCTGTGACTCAGCCCCAGGTTGTTCAGTGAGCTGGGGTTCTGGTGAGCCAGCCAGGGCCTCTCGACTCCAAGGTGCCAGGCCCCACTGGGAGGCAGCCCAGGACTCCCCAGTGCTTATGCCCCCATACAGAGCAGGACTGGCAGGCTCAGGTGGGAAAGAGAGGGGTCAGAAATAAAGAATGGAAAATTGAAAACAAAGCAAAAACAAATAAAGAGACACAAGCAACCTGGACACAATAAATTAAAAACAAATTTATAAACTGGGGGTAAGGGTTAAGAATAATTTTTCATGGTAAGTACCCCTCATTTGGAATAGGAGGTATGGTGAGGAATGGCAATAACTCTCATTTTCAATCATTCTTTCAGATCCTTTCATTGACTAAAAACAAAGCAAACCATTCAGAAACAAAAGCAAACAGTTAAGTGCTGCTGTAGTTCAGAGAGACAGTTCCATCATCAAGCCCCTGGAAGGGCTCGGGGATCCGTGTCTTCAGAGCTGCGATGCTATTCCCTAGAGTGGAAGGCAAGCCCTCCAGGCCCCCATCTTCCGTTAACTGTTCCAAGTTCAACCTGTTCCCACTGTTGCCCCAGGCCACACGTAGGCAGACTGCACAGTGCCCCTTGAATCTCTCCTACCAGATCAGGAGTCACCTGTGAAAATGGCCAACCTGCCCAGTGCTGGGTGCCACCTTCCACCAACAGACAGGTCAGCTGTCAGCCATCACATCATTCAGAGGTTTAGGTTCAGAGCACCTCAAACCTGGAACCTCAGAGAATCCCTGCAGGATCCTCAAAATAATCCTGACTGCACAATCTAACCCTCCCCTCCCCAAGTCTGCTCTAATCAACGAGGAGACAGAAAGGGGGCCAGTGTGTGCAAGACCTCAGATTGCTCAGCATCCCCACTAACATTTTGGCCCTGCCCTTCATCATTGTCCACTTGTGGGAAGCAGGAAGCCAGAATTCCATGGTTTTCATATTCTACCTCAAGAAAAAAAGGGTTCAGGGCCCTTGGTTTCATCCAGTCCAGCTTCACAGGGCACCTGACCTCTGGCTGGCTAGGTTACAGGGCAGTACATTTTCTGCATGGTGGAATTCTATGTAAGTATTTCACTATCTTCAATGGCAAAAAAGATCATCTCATTGTTTACATATTTCTGTAAACTTAAATACTGGCCTACTGCCAAGAGGGGCAGCCAACTACTTTGTTCTATCAGAAGAATGAGTTACTCTATATTCACTTTTTCCCTCACTGTTCTAACAGTGATCTTCAAAAGTGGTCTCCCAAATCTTATACACACATCCACATAATAAGCTTAAAAACTAAATGTACCCCCTCAGAACCCATTAGATCAATGAATTTTAATTTAGAAAAAATAAATTGTGAAGACTAGAAAGGGCATGTTTCACTGACTGTAGTCCCAGTTCCCACCCTGTTTCGTCATTACCCCTAGGGGCCAGGAAACAGCTGACAAGCTAACCCAGGCACCAACCTGTCCTACCAGCTGTGCCACGTGTCCTAAAGGTAGGGACAAAACAGAACCAACAGCCCAGGACCCACCTGTTCACACACAGATGCTATTTCTTGGCCTTGTACTTATCTTCCGGGGTCCAGTGTTTAATTGGTACCAAAGAAAACAGAAGGAAGAAGGCATTGTTCTCCTTGCCACTGAGGTCTCACGACAATCTCCACCTTATCAAATAGAACCGAACTCTGAGTTTTGGCCAGCCTACCAGAGCCTGTATCACTGCTTGCTCACGTTCTGAGGGAGTGCTCGCACCAAGCACATGAGGGAGGGGTCATTTTAATTTGCTGGAGAATTAACACAAAGATGGCTTACGGCAGAATCCTTCACCCAAAATGCCACTTCGCATCTTTTCAAGTGGCTCCTCCTCTCGGCTCTGGTGTGGATTTCTGACTTTGCATCCTTCTTCCCTTCTTTGCTGGAAGTGGGGTATCTGCAGCTTGTTCTCCTTCACCCAACACCACCCACCCGTCACCTGTGGCTCAGGTTACGCCAGGCACACAGCAGCCTGTCCTAGTGAAAGAAGCCGTCCTCAGTTCAACCAGAAATTCAGCTGTCAAGTTCTTGTTCCCACTAGAGGGAGCCATCGAGTCGGGTGCCTCTGCACACCCTTTCAGAAGGGGGAAGAGCAGCAACAGAGCTCAAGAGAAAAATGCATGTTAGTTGGGGAGAGTCCACGTGGACTTTAAAACTTGGATGAAAAACCAAAGAGCCTACAATAAGCAGGAGTCTACTGGACAGGCCGTGAGTTATGGGTGAGACGGAAGGCCTGCTGTGTGGCCAGCCGCTAAGAGGAAGAGTCTAAAGACGAAAGCTCATGAGCAGCAGCACAAGGCAGTCAGCCAGCCCTGCTCTCAGAGAGGAACGAGGGTTCTGGTGGCAGTCCCTCATCTTTTTATAGCACCTGCTCCCACTAGAGGCAACTTAACTGAATCACAAATACCATTTGACAAACATGTGCAATTAAAGCTAGAATCCTAACCTGAGGAGGAGCACAATAAGACCTTAAAATGTTCTTACAGCAAAGGCAAGTTTCTGACATTTCTCTCTCTGGTTGCTCATTGTGTTTAATTTTTCAGAACTATATAAGAACATTCCTAATTCTTTGGTTTGAACAGAGCTGAAACAATCTGAATCTTACAAAGCCAGGATTTTGCAGCAACCCCCGTAGATTTTCATCTGAAAACCGGTCCTCCGAAGGTAGCACAGCTCCCCAAGCTTCCAGCCACTCGTGTCTCCCGGTGGCCCACGTGACAGTTCAGCCTCAGTGCCACAGTAAGCAAAGGGAGGTCGCCATGATCAGCAGAGCCCAACATCCGCATCCAGGCCTGCAGACCACGCCCTCGTGGCTCTCCTGGAAAACTAACATTTGAAAACTCCCTACGTGTGAGCTTATCTGTTTTGCCGTCCTGCATTTCAACTGAAGTGCTATTTTAAGGAAACAAAAAATAGTTTTTGCTCCTTTGTTAGGTACCTCCCCACACATCCAGATCAGATCCAGGGATGCGATGCGGTTGCTGCTGACGGGGCCCAGAGCTGTTATATCCGCCCGAGCATCACAGAGCAAAGGCTGCGCGCTCGGTGTTAGAAAACCTCAAGCGCTGGCGAGGCCCCGCCCACGAAGATAAAGGCGTAGGTGAAGCGCCCGTTCACAGGTGCCAGCGTCAGGGCCCAGGGTCTGTACAAAGCCTAAGAACTAGACATGGAACTATGCCAAGTCGGGGGGGGGGGGGGGGCGGTGCTGGCGGCAAGCTTAGAAAGAAGTGCTATCAAAAAAGCTACTGGATAACACCACAGCCACCGGGGCAGCCACGTCTCAGCGATAGCCTGCCAACACTGGACCCCTCACTCACCCACCCATACTTCATACAGTCATGTGTATCCCTCCTTTATAGGCCAACATAAAAAAAATTAATATTTGAAAATAAAATTAGAGTATCCTTTGAGTATCTTTCAGCTGAAAGGTCAGATTCTAATTATTTGCATCAGATAATTACAAAGGAATCTACAATTTGCTTTTATTGACGTTATTTTCAGAGTACTGAACTAATGAGATTTGATGGTTTCAAAATTACCCTTCCATTCCTCACAAGAGGAGTTGGCATAATTGGCTCTCAAAGAACAACAGGGCCCAGAAAAGTTAAATATCACATCCTAAGTCTAAGAGAAGGCCATGCCAAAGCAAAACCAGAGCTGGGAGCCCTGGGCCACCCCATCTGGGATGAGGGTAAGAGGTGATAGGAGGAAACCCCCTGAACACCTTGCAGGGTCACTAACTCAACAAAGAAAAGCAGCAGCCTGGCTCCTGTACATGCTCAGATGACAGGAGTCCATTCTGTGAGGGGCACCCAGGTCCCCTCCAGTTCTGAGGCTGCATTTGAAAAAGGCCGTCCATGCATTCCACAGAGCAAGGGGTACCTTCTGCTCCATTCAAATCTTACCTCCATCAGTGGGAATTCCTCTTGTTCAAAAACAAAGGGAAACCCTGTACTCAAAGGTAAGTGCTAAGGGTTTCACTCAATCCAGCCTCACACATAAAAATGAAAGAGAAATTTGTGTATGTTTATGACTCCATGTGACTATAAAGTTACATGTTCATCCTTTACAAGCACTTCATTCCTGCCCCACAGATGGGTGAGTCCTCACCTTTTCTGGACCCCTTTTTAATTGTTCTCTTTCAGAAGCAAAACATTTGTAGGACAGTTGTGCACAAGTGCCTATCAGACCATCAACTTTGGAAAACGGAATGGAGATAATTCATCAATGACACAGAACACAACAGTATGGTGAGCCCTACTCTTTGTGCTTCCCAGTCCTGAAAACAGGGCACCCAGAGTGGGGCGGGGGGGACGACACACAGCAATTCCACAATCACACTCAGTTGTTCTAGGAAAACAAGAAGACCTTTGCACAGGGGTAGCATTGTAGCCAATGAGATTTACCCAAGGTGCAATTATTGCTGATTTTTTAAAAAAGAGAAAAAGAGAATGTTGAAAATATGCTAAAACCACTTGCTTTATCTCAAGATAACACCATAAAGGATGAAGTGTGGAAATATAACGAGGATTCTTGCCTTGTCCACCCCACCCCGAATAAAGGGCTGAATAATGTGAAAGCTATACTAATACTATTAGCATGTATATACACACACATATTCCTGTGTATGTGTATGAATATAGCCACATAAGAGAAAAATTAATCTAATGTGATCAAAAATGAGAAAAGACCACAGGTAGAGAGTAACTCAACAAAAGAAGGAATTCCTCACACAGGAGACTTGTGGCCAAGATGTAGGCCTAGACTGACATGTTCTGTCTCCCTCCACAACTAAGAAGAAATACAACTACCACAAAACCAGAAATAACCAGAAGTTCCAGAAAATAAATGGATGTCCAACATATGAAGTTATAAAGAAGTGGTGCTCGTCCAGACAGGTAGGAGGTGCAAAGCCAGGGCAGAGAGGTCAAGCTGTGCTGGTGGTGGCAGCAACGGTGATGGCAGCGGGACAGCGTAAGCACAGACACCCGTATTTAAGGGGAGGCGAGAAGTGCCTAGGGAACACCCCCAGCTGCAGACCAGACCCATCAGCTTATGATTTCAACGCCGGGGAACACAGACCCCCACTGCCTTGGACTGTGAGGCCCAGTGGGGGTGCAGGCAGAGGAGGAGGCGCCTGGTCTCTTAGCGGAGAGTGAATGGCAGGAATCCATCTTGGACACCCCATCACACACACAAAAAAAATGCCACAGCATGGTGAGAAGGGTCGCCCGGTTGTACGAGTGCACAGGGCTCCACCCCCTAAAGCGTAGGAGGTATGACAGCCCCGCCCAGGGAGCAAAGGTAAACACAAAACTGTCAGGATGGCACAGATCACGATAGAGATCCCAGTGACGCAACTGACCAGAGAGCAAATATCTACTCTAACTAAGCAGCAGATAGGAAATCTTCTGAGGCACAGTTCAGAGCTTTGGTTATAAAAATGATTACAGACCTAACAGCAGATCTTAAACAAGACAGGGAAGGAATGAAGGCTAGTCCTGCCGAATGAATGAAAACACAGACAAAACTAGTGGTGAGGGAAAGAAAACTAGGGATCAAATCAACAAATCGGAACATAGGGAAGGAACAAACAGTCAACCAGTGCAGAAAGAGGAAACGAAAGCAAGGAAAATGAGGAGAGGCTCAGAAACCTATGGGACAGCTATAAGTGGGCCAACATCCGAATCATAGGGTTGCCAGAAGATGAAGAAGAACAACTAGATATTGAAAAATTATGTGGAAAAAATAATGAAGCAGAACTTCCCTAACTTGGAGAAGGAAACAGACTTACAGGTCCAGGAATCACAGAGAGTTCCAAAAGAACTGGACCCAGAGAGAACCACACCAAGACACATTAGAATCAAAATGTCAAAAATTAAGGCTAAAGAGAGAGTCTTAAAAGCAGCAAGAGAGAAGAAGAGAATGACGTACAAAGGGGTCCCAATGAGATTATCAGCTGAATTCTCAAAAGAAACTCTGCAGGCAAGAAGGGACTGGCAAGAAATATTCAAAGAAATAAAAAACAAAAACCTACAACCACGATTACTCTATCCAGCGAAGCTGTCATTCAGAATAGAAGGGCAGAGAAAGTGTTTCCAGGACAAAGTAAAACTGAAGGAGTTCATCAGATCCAAACCACTGTTATATGAAATGTTAAAGGGACTTGCTTAGGAGAAAGTGGATCAAAACTATGAACACTAAAATGCAAACTGCATCACAACAACCAACAACAGAAGCTAGGGAACCAAAACAAAGGCAAACTAAGTAGGCAACGAGAGTGGGAAAAGAATTATAGGTATGGGGAACATTTTGTGGGGAGGTCAACTGGGAGAGGGGAGGGGCAAGGGGGGAAAGGGAGGGAGATGGTACAGGAATTAAGAAGCATAGTAAGAGGGAGTGGAATAGATAGGAAGAATTTGAGAAGAACTATATGCACGACCAATGGGCATGGACTAAAGGGGGGTACAATTAGAGGGAGGGGGAATCACTGGGTGGAGGAGAACAAAGGGAAAAGAAATTGGGACTACTGTAACAGCATAATCAATAAAGCATATTTAAAAAAAAAAAAGAATGAATTCCTCATCTTAACACCACATGACTACATTTTAGACATTCTAGAATACCACCAGCCAAGAAATCTCTTTAGTCCACCCAAACCTTGCCCTGAGCCAGTCTTGAAAGATACAGTCCACCTTCAATTCTAGGGGAAAATTTAACTCTGTGTGATGGAATTCTTAATGCAGGCTCCCCTATAATCCCCAGGGCTCACTGCCTATAAAATGGAGGGAGAGCAAGAGCAGAGGGGTCAATGAAACGCCACCTGACTGGGCGAGACAGCCCTTCGCTGGTTGCCTCCAGGCACCTGCCTTTATCCCTATGTCTCCCTCCCAGGGTTCTCAGAGATCATGTCTAAGGACATGAACACTGTGACAGCAATAATGGCTGAGCCCTGAGGCCATTCTTAAAGAGTTTCCTCAACAGGATCTCTGTGCATTTTCTAATCTGACTCTGCAATGGGGGGTTATGAGCCACAGGGGGCAGGAAAGCAGCGTGTACTTGCCCTCTGCTGCTCCTCCGGGGCAGAACTGACAACTACTCAGCTGGGTCCTTGCCTGCCCCCGCTCACCCTGTACCCATCCCACACAGCAGCTCTTCTGCTCAGGAGTCCTGATGGAGAGATGCTAACATGTCACGCTAAGACGGACCAATAAACCAACAGTCCTGGCTCTTCCACTGACAGCAAAGGCAATCTGCAGGCCTGTTTTAAGGTGTCCTTATCCACTGTTGGCCTAACCTATAATGGGCCTCCAGTACTCTGTAACTCATCTGGCACCGAGGGAATCCCTTCCCAATCCATTCCGATACACCAGACTCAACAGATCGCGGCACTTGGCAAATCCACCACTGGCCCTATGTGACCGACCTTCCTAGGAGAGGTGGGTGCTCTCATACCCCTGTGCAGAGGTGATGTTTCTCTCTCCCCACCTCACCTCTGAACATCACGTTTCTGTTTTTTGAACCCTTGAAACAAGGATTTCCTGAGGCTACTACTTACATTTCTCCTTCAGTTAACTTGGTGGCATGAAGTGGTGGCATCTGGCAGGCAGGCAGGCAGACAGGCACCCTCTGGGCCAGACTACCATCACCTGTGCGCAAGGGCAGGGCTTTACCTGTTTCCGTAAGTCCTGAGCCGACCGATGCAGAGCGGGGTGGTGGTGGTTAGCAGCAGGCCCCCTGGCCGAGGAGCCTGTGGAGGGGGCCGCGGGCGGGTGGCTCGCTGGAGCCTGCTCCCTCCGGCTGTCGGCCCGGTGATCACTGTGCTTCTCCTTGCCGGGAGTGGCCTCTTTGCTCTTCTGTTTTTGAACAGGTTCTTTCTCCCGCGATGACCTGCTGGAACCATTGAAAACTAGGAAGAAAGGAGAATAGACGAATAACGTTACTATAACTGAATACGCTGCCATGAAACCTAACCTTCCTGACATCAAAGAGAATATAAGTAAAGGCGAACATTCTGCACGTTAAGTCTCATCACACTAACAAGGGCAGCCACAAGTCAAAACACATCAGCACGAGAACGCAAAGGAAAATTGAAAAATTATAAACATATCTTAAGAATTATTTGCTTTGGCTGAAATAACTGAAAAATCCATTTGAAAAAATCCCTACGGAGAAACTCCAGCAGCCTTCAGAATATCAACATCACGCCTTAAACACAAAGAAAAATTAAAGAAACTAACACCAACAGTCATTCCATGAACAGGAGCACTTCATGTATAAAGACACAGAGAGGATCTGGAATAAGATAATACATCGTCAGATTTAAAGTTATGCATCTTGAGGCTAAAGATCTGCTGATGGATATGTTCAAGGAAAGTAGCTGCTGGACCCAACCCATCAGTGACTGCAGAGGAGGGCGGGGGCATGGGAGCTCTGAGCCAGACCCTCTTCTGTTGCAGAAGTCGTAACAGCAGTAACAGCTGCCATGCATGCGTGCTCTCCGTGAGCCAGGGAAATGACGCGAATGCTGAGAAGGGCACTGAGCCTCTGAATTCGAAAGACATTGTTGTCACACCCATTTCACAAATGAAGCCAACAGGCATGGAGAAGATGAGCACCTTGCCCACGCCATGCTGTCTGTCACCAGCACATGCCACCCCCCACCACCACCACCACGTGTGGTTCTCAGTGTGAATTCCCAGAGTTACGTGCTGGATCCCACCCACGCAGTGGGGTCAGAAGAGAACAGTGACACTCAGGATTTTTCATGGTGCACTTTGGTGACGCTGCTGTCGAGAGTTTTCTCTGCTAGGACTTGCAAACCTAGACAGACTGGTCAGGTCTGGCCCCTCTCCAGGAATCATCAATGAGCCTTTTATTCCATTTGTTCTCTCACATTCACAGCGCCCCCTCCCCTCACACCATCCCAGCAGGTGGAGGAGGAAGGCCTCCCTGCGCCTGGTCTGCTCTACCCCACAAGCAACCGTGAGCCCCTTTGGCTGTCATTTTTAGAAGGCACCTAGTGCATTTCCTGACAGAAGAAGCCTTAAAAGGTCACTGTGTCTACCCGACCACTGGGGACTTACAGAATTCCAGGCATAACTCACTACCTGGCCAAGTAAAGAGAACCTATAAAGAGAAAATTCTTCCTCCTTTGAGCTGAGATGTCTTCCTGTTGCTTGAAAATGCAGAAGTCAAACTTCCCAACGCCTACCTGCCCTTTGAAGAGCCCAAACAAACGACTTCTCTCTCGAGGATGCCCTCCTCCAGACCTGCATCCCCAATTCCTTGCAAATAGTATCCTTTTATTTGTTATTTGCTTTTCTGTCTCTTGTGCTAAATGTGCTAGCCCATTTTCTTTCTTCCCTTTTATGCCTTCCCATAGTTTCAAATGGTAAAATATTCCTGTTAAGTCTCCTCCAAATTGTTTTTGGATTCAATTGCTTAGATTTACTTCCTTAGTCCAGTTGTTATTACTTTGTATATGGTATACCATAGAGATTTACATTTTCCATATCTGGACTGGATGTGAACCTTGATCTCTGAAGTTCCTCCTGGTCCCAGTGATTATACGTTCTAATAAGAATTTCGATACTGAAGTAAAGACCATGCCACATCAAAATGTGGTCTGTGATCCTGTGTCGTACAGGTTGTACCAGACACTCTCAGTTACAGAAAATATGGAGCGCGTCGAATGGCCAGCCTTTATTCTAAGCCTAGCTGCACATTGTCAGAAATCATTAATCATACCCAAGCTGGCAGTATCTGTGCTTGCTTTAAAGACAAATTAAAAGCAACATCTGTAGGAAGTCATATTTCAATGTTATTGAAAATCAAGCCAAAGAACATGAAACTAGGCAATTCTTGACCATTCACCGATATTCTAAAGCAGTGAACACAGCTTCTTTAGTGGAACACGGCATGAGAAGATTTGTATTAATCTCCAATATTCCATACTCCCCTGTGCTTTGTTACTGCCACTACGATGTGTGTCAAGGTGCAGCCTGCTGTTAAAGAAGTACCAGTTCTAGCCCTGGCTGGAGAACAAATGGAATAAAAGGCTCATTGATGATTCCTGGATTGAGCGCCTGCCTGCGAACCAAAGCGTCACTGGTTCAAGTCCCAGTCATGGTACATGCGTGGATTGTGGGCCTGGTCCCCGGCTGGGGGTGCACAAGAGGTAGCCACACAGTGATGTTTCTCTCCTCCCTTTCTCCCTTCCTTCCCTCTCTCTCTAAAAATGAATAAATAAAATCTTTAAAAAAATTTTTTTGTTAAAGAATTACCAGTTCTATAGACTTACCTTTGTTCAGTTAAAAAAAAAATTCAAAATTCCATGGGTCTGTTCTCTTTCCATAACACTATATGAGCAGTTAAATCCCCAGCCCTGCTATTTAACAACTGGGCAAGTTATTTAAGCCCTCAGTTTCTCACCCGTAGGCTAGGACACAGATGCTCCTGTATGGGGAGTGTCTAGCCTAATGTCCAGGGCTAAGCAGGCAATTAACATTTGGGAAAAATTATTACTGTATATTTAAAAGGACCCTCTCAGGTTACCACATAACCAGACTGTGGCAGGGTCTCCTCGTGCCCGTCCTCCCTTACACGTACAGCACAAAGAAGGGCCTTGATACAGAGACGGCTGCCTGCGCAGGCCCACTGCCCGCACCTACTGGAACCCGGCTGCCACCCAATACCCATTTCGTGGGAGAAAGAGGCATTGCTACCTGCCAAGCAAGGAGAAGCGCAATGCTAAAAGCGCATCCCACACTCGACCAGCTGAATGAGTGACTTGAGTCTTGGGGGTCCCAAAGTCCCTTTCAAGGGATCCCTGCATCAAAACTGGTTTCATAACTATCCTATGACATTATTTGCCTTTTTCACTGTGTGGATATTTCCATGATGGTGATGGCTCAAGGTGGATCAGCTGTCAGGGAAATGCAAACCAGATGTACATGAGATACCACTCCACATCCACTGGGATGGCTATTGCAAAAAGACAGATAACAGAGTGTTGGAGAGGACATGGGGAACTTGTAACCCTCCTAACACTGCTGGTGGGAATGTAAAATCATGAGGCCACTTGGGAAAACAGGCTGGAAAGTTCTTCAGAAGGTGAAACAGTTACCACATGACCCAGCAATTCCACTCCCAGGTATGTATACAAAAGAAATGAAAAATATTTCCATAGAAAAATATGTGTAAACAAATGTTGGAAGCAGAATTATTAAAAATAGTTAAAAATTGGGGGTTAGGGGGGAGTGCCAACGGCCGGATGAACCTAGTACTCAGGGAAACAAATGGGGGAAAATCCATCCATAAAAGGGATCAAGCACTGATATATGCCACAGCATGGACCAATCTTAGAAACATTATGGTAAGTGAAAGAAGCTAATGGCAAAGGTCACATATTATATGATTCAATTCCTATGAAATGACCAGAACAGACGAATACAAAGAGACAGGAAATAGATGGGCAGTTGCCAGGGACTACTGGTTAGGTTTTGGAAAAATGAGAGTGACTGCTAATGGGTACAAGGGCTTTCAGGGGGAAGGTACTGAAAATGTTTCAAAGATGATCACGGTGAAGCATTCACAACTTTGTGAATATACTAAAAAGTACTGTATTATACACTTTAAATGGGTAAATTTTATGATGTGTATTAAATCTTAATAAAACTACATTTTTTTTTTAAACAAAAAAAGGTGGGCAAAATGGCTGGTGCCTTAACACAAATCAGCACAGGGGCACCCAACTACACTAATAATTATAGCAGGTTAGAAACAAACAAAGCCAGTTTCCTTTAAGGATGTAATAAAGCACCACTAAGTGTTAACAGTATTAAATCTTGACCCCTGAGTACACATACTTTTGTGATAAAACGAGAACTACAAATAAGCACTTCTCGTGCATACCAATATATGACGACTATTTCCAGGGAAAATTACTTGTGAGACTGTTTGAGTTGCAAGCTAGCTGCCTTTTTCATGGAATGCTATTTTTATTTGAAAGAACCACCAATATAGTTATCTGTTGGCCATTTCCTCAAAAATGAATAAAGTAAGCCTGTCAAGGAAAATAACTAACAGTTATTGCTACCAATGACAGAATGCAGAATTTTGAGTAAGAAAAAAAACAATTTTGAAACACCTATACCTGCCACCATGAGTTTGACAGCCTCTTAACACTTTTCTGATGAGGTCAGTGGACACACCACATAATGAAAGGTATCGACAATTGGAAGATGCGCATACCTCAGTGAACCCTTGTTTCCAATCAATATAAGACATTACAAACTCATGCATGGGTTAAAGGATCCATTCAAAGTGGAGGGCAAACCGATGGACTTTAATGTAACAGTATGAAAAGTTCACCAATACATGTTCAGGTTTCTGTAACAACTGACCTTTAAAAAACTATCATTGGTTGAGTATGGGTGGGATGTCAAAGAATAAAATAATCTACAAAGCCCCTCCCCTTTCCAGCTACATATTTGTTTGAGCCTGAGTTTCTTCACATACGTCAACCAAAACTGAGTATCGTGAGACTGAATGCAGAAAAGCGGGGAAGAATCTACTCAAGTGTCTTCTGAGACAAACATATAAAGGGATTTGCAAAAATGTAACACAATGCCACTCTCCTCATCTATCCTTTCTTGGTTTTGGAATCTAGTTACTTGTCATAAAAATGTTGTTTGTGCTAACATGTAATGGGTTTCGGTTATTTTTAAGTAAAAAGATACTTTAAAGTCACTTCAGTTGTAATTTTAATATGATAAATATCAATAAATACAATCCATACTAATAAAAGCTTTTGGGGGGTCCCTCAATTAATATGAAGAGTAGAAAGGGGTCTTGAGATCAAAAAGCCTGAACCTGCTGGGCTGGATTATCTTTCCCAAGGTTACTACACTGTGGTTTCCAGAGGCTTTGATGGGCTCTGTACTCATATCAACACCTGCCAGCCCCCTGAAAGTTCAGGTTCTGAGAGAAAGCTTCCTAAATTTGAATCCACAGAAATCATTTGCTATTAGACTTTGAGCTGGTTACCGATCTGAGCCTCAGTTTCTCTACTTACTATCTATCTCAAAGGGCGGTTGTGAGGATTCTGTGAGAAGATAATCATCTAGAAAGGGCTTTAGCAGAGCAGGAAGCAAGCACTGGGTAAGTGTTAGCTTGTTGGTATCACCACGCTACTTCTAAGGGGGTCAGTGGCCAGGCGTGTGGCAGGGCATCAACAGAACAGTACAGTGCTTGCAGCCCTCCACACCCCCTTTCCCTGTGAACGCAGGGCAAGACCAGCTGCAAACTGGGACAGCAGGGAAATTCACTAACAGTGGCACTGTGGTTGGCCAGCATATCTTTCTGAGATCTAGGAAAAAAATAAAACAACCAGATCCTTCCTCAGCATTATCTGCACCTAAAAATGCACAACTCTGGTTCTACTCCAATGCCACGAGATTTCACCTACCACCAGCACTGTATCAACTCCACAGAAAACACCCTGGAAAGCAAAGACCATGCTGTGAGGCACCAGGAGGACAGAGAGAAAGGGGGAACCAGAGGGGACCGGACGGACTGTACCACTAACATCATAAACCAAAGTGGCTGCACTGTGAACTGCTACTAAAGACTACTTTGATCAGATAGTCTGAAAAAATACCAAAATTAAAGACTGAATTAACTTTGATTTTAATTTAAGCAGGGAGATACTATTCAAACGAATCTACTTTCTGTAACCTTCTTATCCTGCTATTTTATAGGAGTGATATACCCAAATGGCAAACATAGCCAGAAAGTCAAATCATGTATTAAATGGGACGAAAGGGGGAAGGGAGGTCTGGGCAAAGACCATGAAGCTAGAGAAAAGGTATATTTTGTCCTCAACAGCTCATTAGTTTTAAGTGTCGTGGGAACCTGCCAGTTTTACCCCTCTAAGTAATTATCTTTTGTCTTCATTTGTAAGAATCTCAAGAAGGGGAGAGAAGGGGAAACAAAAAGATGTTCACTCTCACAGGGAAAGACTAAACCCTGACAACATAAGAAACAGGGAGACAGAGAAAGTTAGATGTACAGAAGACCTATGCACACCACCCTCAATTAAAAGGAATAATTAAGTGCATTTCTTTAAGGGAGAGGAGAAAAAGCATTTATCACAGTAAAAACCATATTAGGAAACTGTATTGTACCCAAATACAAATAGCTCTTGCATTAATGAACAGAGACAAATATATTGATTTGTATAGACATACTCTGAAACTTAAATGGCCTACAGCAAGTGTTTTCACAACATAGCAAGCAGAATCTTTAAATTCCAACGATGATACTTTGATTTATGGTCACTTTCATGCCTGAGAAGATAAGATTGGCTCCACATAAGGCATGAAAATGAAAAGAGCAAGAGAAGTTACTTTAGAAACATCTCACTTCAATCCCACGATCATGTGAATGGGAAGCTACACTTTCCAAGGAGGAGCGCACATTTCCAGCTCAGGGCTTTTGTGCTCAATGATGTTCCCTGTAAGCTCAATTCAGAGCTGGATCGCACAGAGGTTCCTGGGGGAGATCTGTAAGGCAGTCTACAGAAAGCTAGTCACACAGTCTTTAAAGCCCTCACTACGACACAGCCGCTTGGAGGGACGGGCAGAGCTTAATTTTGATTTCTAGTTCCCAGTGCCTTGATTCCCTGAACTACAAACCAGGGGCCTCCCCTGACCCGCTGTCCAGGAATCGCTGAAGTATTTAAAATAAAGTATACAAAGTGCTTTGTGTTCTTCAGAGAAAGGAGATATGCAAATGTAGGAAGGCTGATATTTTTAAAAGCTCTTGCTGCAATGGTGGAGACAAGATCCACTTTTGAAAACAGTAACTGCCTTTAAACAGGGCCAACAAGACACCAGCACAAGCATTTCAGCCAGCCTCCATGACTGCCCACATCCAGGTACCCCAACCTTGCTAGTCATTGGTGCTAATGAAGGCACCCTGTCTGAACAGCAGGAGATAATCCTGATTTTTTTATTAGGTGAGTAGAGAAAAAGAGTTATGCTCGGTGTCTGACAAGTTATATGATATCCTGAGACGACTCGGTGTCTGGCCTGAGCTAATAGGGTTCTGAAGCCTCACGTCCTTGAAAGAGAAATATGGACAAGAGTCACTACTGAAAGCTGGGCGGACTTGTCTGCTAGCAGAGGCAAAAAGAACAGGAAGAAAAGAAAGAACACAAGGCCGAAGTAAAGGACTAACCCCCAAAATACAAAAAATAAGACCTGCTCCCAGACCCACCTCCAAAATAAATATAAGACACAAGAAGAGAATCAGTGTAAAGAAGAACATGTTACGAAAAAGAAAAGAGAAGCCCGCCAAGTTTCTGATCTCAAGCCAGATATTTAAATGTAAGCTTCATGTCACTACAAGGCGTCCTCACTTGGGGAAGACAGACTCCATCAATAGGCTGGCATTAAATCCTTGTTACTACACAAAAGCCACACTTGCTCCCTGGAGCCAGTTCAACTTTGAGTCACTATTGTCTGAAAACAATGGAATGTCTGCCAACCTGCGCCAGCAGTTCCAAAGGATTTTAATGTAGCATGTGTGAGTGCTGCTACCCACTGCCCTGGGCAAAAACAGCTCCGCTCACCAGCTACTGTACAGCACTCACGCATGAAACCAGGGAAAGCAGCGAGGACAAGGGCAGGGCAGCAGGGGCTCCCTTATGACCTCACAGCTCGCCCACTTCTAGGCGCCAACCTCAAGCTGAAATGCAAGAGACGATATCCACAGCAACTCTGTGCACCTCCAACTCCAGGGTCACATGCCTGTATTACTGGTTTACATTGCATTTGTGAAAACCCTCTGAAATTTCTACACAGTTATACACAGAAGAGAAAAGAAATTCATTAAAAGGGATTTTTTAAATCAAATTGAATTTTATATGTACAAACTTGTGTAAGTCTTACAATGTTTTTTAAAATTTTAATTGTTTACTTGTTTTCTTTTATTGATTCTAGAAAGCAGTGAAGGATGTGAGAAAGAAGGAGAGAAACATATTTGTGAGAGAAACATCAATTGGTTGCCTCCTGCACACTCCCTGACTGGGTATCAAACCTGCAACCCAGGCATGTGTCCTGACTGGGAATTGAACTGGCAACCTTTCGGTTTGCAGGACGACACCCAATCAACTGAGCGACACCAGCCAGGGCATTTTTTTTTTTTTTTTAAATCAAAATTTGGTCGCACCTAACCCCAGCTCAAAAATTGTGAGTATGTTATGTGCAATGATGTAAAATAACTTCCAGAGCTGTGTAGATTTGCCATATAAACGTGTTTCTTACATATGTTCCTAATAACTTCTGATACTAAAGTTCAACAGGACATAGGACCTTTATGACATATAAAGGTGAGGGCAACGGAAAGACTATAAATCAGAATGAATTGTTTTTGTTATTGAAAAATGGTTTTTTGGCCCACTTGGCTCCCAAAGGAGCTGAGGAAAGGATGAGACTGATAGCTGGTGTCTAGCCCCACAACCGGCACCACCGCAGCAGCCGGCTCCCAAGGCGTTTGCACTCTTCAAAGTGCACGAGGGAAACAGCCTTTGGGGACAGAAGGCTGTGGGCAGAGGGATCTCATGCTTTGTCACTCAAGAAAAAAAAGACAATGAGCACAGAGCTATGCGTTATACTCAGAAGGGTACATGCATTCACTCCTGAAGGACAAGTGAAGAAAACATTCTGTAGTTTGGGGTTTCATAAAACCTTATATTCTCAAGGCCAACCATATCTGAAGGAAATGATTCTGGCCTACCTTTGGATTTGAACACAGCACACTGGGAGAGAGACACCTTAAAAGGTGTTAAATCGGAAGGCACCCCATATCACACAGTCAATTAGACAAGAAGAATTGGCAATTTCAGAATACAAGTATTTTACAGAAAAACTAAATACAGAAATATTTGTACTGTAATAAGAATTGTTTCCAAGGTTCTCCAAATAATTATCATGGGTCTGCTATTCTATCACATACACCTCTTCTCACCCTCAAGCCAGGAAACAAATAACTTTCAAAAATTCTATGTGCACAATTTACAGTCTCTGGAAATAGCAGAACTTCCCAAGTGACTAAAGATTCCCCTTAAGACGGGCCAGGTAAATTGAGATGAAAATATTAACTACTGAGCAGTTTGGTGAACAGCTCTGCGATTCAACTTACAATGGGCATGATACAGACATATCCCAGCCAACTATGGACAACAAAATTGATTAAAGGTTCTAGGAATCAATCATATGATATTCATTCTTCACAACTGCAGGGTATTACAGCTCTTTAGAAGTAAGAGTCATGGGCATGAAACCAGTAAGAGGACAGCAGCCGGCCCCCTTCTCCGGGAGCTCACCCAATGCCAGGCACTGTGCATCTGTCACTTATTTAGTCCTAACAGACTCCTGTTTATCTTTAATAAGCTATAATGCACACATCATGTAATTCGCCCATTTAAAAAGTGTGCCGCCTGATGGATTTCTGCATATACACGGAGCTGTCCAACCATTACCATACTGCAAATTTAAAACATTTTCATCACCTCAAAACGTAATGCCATGACCATTAGTGGTCATTTCCCATTTCCCAACTGTAATCCTAACAGAAAAAGCTGGTGTTCTCAGCTTTTTACCAACAGGGAAACTGAGGCTTAAAGAGGTTAAATAATGAGCCCAATGACACTTGGATAGGAAGACGTGTATGAGTCAGGAGCTTCTCGCCCCCACCACCAGGGGCACCTTGCCTAGTCCATCGCTTAAATCGGGACCAGCGTCTCAGGCCAGAGCAGATGGGCTCTGACAGTCCCAGGAAGACAGCCACACACTGAATTCTGAGGGGCACTGGCTGACTGTCGTGTGTGTGTCCCAAAGAGCCTGTGTGAACCAGTGGAACAGATGCTTAAGGAAAATGAGAAGACATGGGGGCAGGATGATTATACTGATAGACAGGTGTTACCAGGGACCTTCTACCACACTTGAAGCAGCTCGATCTGGGGAGGTCAGTGATGTCACACATTCACAGCGGGAACAGTCCTCTCTCAGCCCTCACTGTGTGCCAGGCATTTGAACATACTAACCTCCCAGAATTCTCTTATCAACTGTAAGGTTGTTCTAGGCTTCCACATCTTTTCAGTCACGTGGTATTAACGATAATAGCCAACAAGGCACTTTCAACCAGCCATGAACTGCTCTAACATATATTAACTCATTTAGCTTTCACAAAAACCTATAGGAAAGACTTGTATTATCTCTTCTTTTAAAACCGTGGAGAGGTTGTGGATGGTTAGGAACAAACACTATAACCTGACTCTCTTAAAATAAACTCCCAGCCCATATTCCAGCTTTTTAAAATTTCACTAGCCTCAACACAGGGGAAAAACGGAGCTGCCAGATGTTAAAGAGAGGTCAAGAGGATATTCCATGAAGATGTCAATTCAAGCAAAAACAGCATTTGTCAGCTAAAGAGCATGAGCATCTCCTGGCTGGACACAGCAATGGGGGGGGGGGGGGGGCTGGTCCTCCCTGCACACCCACCCCTACGCCACCCAGACAGAGAGGGGCCTGAGTGCACCCTGAAGGCCATCACAGAACAGAAATGTGGTCAACTCAGTGCAAATGATTGCTTTTTGGCCCTTACACAACATGCCCCTGGTGTGGATCCAAAAGCAATTAAATCATTCCAGCTGGGAGTCCAAAGACATGTTGTTTAAAAAGTCTTCTGAGAAATGTCCCTGTTCAGAACGAGATGAGCACACAAAGGAACAATGGTCTCTGCTATTCCTTCAATTTTTCCTAAGTGCAGAAAAGCATTTGAAGAATATACAATATGTGGCTAATAAGGGCAATGAACTTCCACCGAGTTCTCTGCAAAGGATGAAGAACACCTCACCACAATGACAACGCTGAGGGAAAGGCAAAGCCAAATTCATTCCAAACATATTAATTCCTCTGGTCTATTTCTCTTATCCCTATTGGAAAAAAAAAAAAAACCAATTATGAGAACTTCTCAAAAACTAAGCTATTTCAAATATCAACTTCTAACATAAATACCCCCAGAGCAGTGTTTTGATTGTGTTGTTTTGTTTCCAAATAGTGATTACCACCCCTAAAGGCTCTATCGTTAGGATCATTTGAGGTTCTGTATATGTAAGAGTATTTCAGAAACTCTGAAGAGCTATTGAAATAGAAGTTTCTGGGAGCATCATTATTGTAATGCTTAAGTGTTAACCCAAGGTTAAAAGCCCGTGTGATGCTGTCCATGTCATTTCAATTATGTATTTTAATAAACAAATTCATTTCCATTAGGATGCCCAGTGGATTATAAATGTAATGTTTGTGAAATTCAACATCTGCCTATGGACTCCAATGTCTTGCAGGAGACTCCTGGAGTCAGCACTCCTACCCCGAGGAAGATGAGCGCTCTCGGGCAGGCCCAATTCACCAGGACTGCCGCCCAGGGTCGGGGTGAGCTGCAGGGGTGATGGCTCCTGGTTCCTGGCTCCGGCTGCGAAGGGAACCCCTGCTGCTTTACTCAGCTTCCAGTTTTGAAGAGAAACAAGATAAAGAGAGACACCACCAGCAGTCTGGTTTCCAGTTCCTTCGAATTTACACAGACTATATAAAACTGTTCCCTGGACATGCAGCCCAACCAGGGTTTCTGCCCAAAGCTGCCCCAGTTTTCCGTATTTTGTCTTCTGTGCATTTCTTTCCCCACATTTCAGTGAGGGTGATCCTGACACAACTCAACATCCCCCGCATACAAAGCACCAAGAGAAACTCACAGAGAGGCATGAAAAAAAAACTTCCCCTCTATTTTCTTCTGTGGAAAAACGCCAACAATTCTGAGGACGTGCTTGACCACACAATTATTATGCCCTCACCCAGGTTATTCTTGTTAGAAAATCTACTTTAACACTTGCACATTCTTCACCCAAGTGAGAAATCAAAAGGAAATTGAGATAATCTGTCTCTAGGTTTTTACTTTTGAAAAGTGAGGCATGGCAGGGCAAGGAAAAGCCCTCATCCCCTTCATAAACTCTGTCCGACCTTTACTTTCCTGACAGGCAGAAAACATACTTTAATCTCAAGAATGATGCTGATGCTTATCAGGTGGCCTCTAAAATCAGAGAATGGCAGGTAAGAGTAGGGGAAGCACAAGACACGAGACACGGGTCCTCCTGATGTGGCAGGTGTCACACAGAGGGCCCTGCATTCAGGGCAGTGGCAAGTCCAACTGCTCACCTGCATGGCTCAGGTACCCTCTGACACCAGCCCATTGTTCATTAAGAGGCCATTAGGCATCAGCGCCTTGCAAATCTAATCAAGCGTGAAGCTTGGCAGGTGTTCTCAGATACTGAGAAAAGATTCAATTTTCAGAACACGATTAAGGCTTCCTCTGAACCCCAGATAGAACAAAGTTAGCTAGGGCAGATCCTAGGTAAACCTGGGGTCTAACATGTTCTCATATACATGATTACCTACTATCTGTCTATTTTCTTTTAAGATAAAACCACTGGCCCTGACCAGGAGACTCAGTTGGTTGGGGCACCATCTTGTGCCCCAAAAGGTTGCCAGTTCAATTCCAGGTCAAAGCACATACCTGGGTTATGGATTCTATGCCCAGCCAGGGCACATATGGAAGGCAACCAACTGATGTTTCTCTCTTTCATCGATGTGTCTGTCTCTCCCTCGCCCCCCCTCCCTCTCTCTCTCTGAAATCAATAAATATATCCTTGGGAGGGAGGGAAGGAGGGAGGGAGGGAAGGAGGGAGGGAGGGAGGGAGGGAGGAAGGGAGGAAAGAAGGAAGGAAGGAAGGAAGGAAGGAAGGAAGGAAGGAAGGAAGGAAGGAAGGAAGGAAGGAAGGAAGGATCCCTGATCCACAGCTCTAGGTCAACAGACCAGGTAAACATCTTCTGTACTCCCACCAAGTATTTTCTATCACAAGTGAACCCTCTATAGGAGTATCCATTTCATTCTGTTGTCATATATCACATTTAAACAAACATCTCTTTCTATAGCCAATGGGTACCCATTACAAGGAATTTCAAAGAGTTCTGCTCTACATTTATAAAGAAATGGGTCTCAGCAAAAGCAAAGCAGAAGAAACAAGGTCTAACTGCTATGGTGACTGCCGCCAGCGTTTGCTCTGTATTCATGACAAGCCAGGGGTCAGTGCCCGAGGCCTTAGGGGAGAACTCAGCAATTCCTTCACCCTCCTCCCACCCACTTCATAATTCCCTGTAATTTGCTCCAAATCACTGCCCCTTCCTATCACCACCCTGCAACCCATGTAAAAAGAGAATTAAAGATAATAATATCCACGTACACAAAAGATGGTAATTTCTGACACCGGGAGTTGAATCTATGAGAAAACTGTCTAGTCAACAACAGTAAGCTCAAATAAGCTGGAAAACGGAGGAGCCGAGCGCCCAACCACAACGGCCTGAGCACGCATGGGATTAATTCACTTTAACACCACTGTGGAGTCACCTCCTCAACCACAGTAAGTGAATGTAAAACTACAAGATTAAATACCTTTCAGGGATTATTTTTAATCCCTTCAAGTCTCCCTTCTTGCTTCATTCCATCTCAGGGAGCTCATCCATTCTGACCGCTTCAACCAGCAGCTCCGTAATAATAAATGCCCAGTTTATTCTCTGTAGTCCTCCTGTCTTTCACCACTACCACAAGCTCAACAAATAATAAAGTTCTTAACGAATCCCAAATCGCCTCCCTTCCTATTACATTCAACCCTGCCTTTCCAGGCAGTTGTGAAAAGCTGATCATTTTTGCTTCAGAATGCCTCTTGCCTTCACCTGAACTGCTGTATGTTCTCAAGTGCAGCCTCTCACCTGCTCTTTCCCGGCTGGAATCCTTGGACTCTTTTTTTCATTTCATCTCTCCTATCATTTCAGACTGAACCCTGTTGCTGGAGGAATCATTCTGAACTTGATCTATTTCATTTCATTTCCACATCGAAAATCACCAACAGCTCCTTATTCTCTACATTCGACTTCTTTCTCCTGTCTAGCAGGGCATATGTTCTCAGAGCTATGCTGTGGTTCCCAGTTACCCTGAAGTCCACTCCTATGCTGGCATGTTAATGTGCCACCATTCCACAGCTACACAATATTCCACATTCCACTCTTTATGTGAAATTTCATGGGTCACCTCTACACCTGTACCTGTATGCCAACCTGTATGTATAGCTCTCTCAATTATCAAGATGTCCTGATGACCACAACTGCAGGTAAAAGAAGCTTTTTCCTGAAAGGTTAAAATTAAGTGACCATTTCATATTATGCTCTGGAATTATTAACCCCATTGCCCTGACTAAAATGTAAGACCTTAAAAGATGGGTCCATATCTTTACCATGTTTAAAGGTCATCTAAAATACTGCCATGAGCAAGAGGCAGGAAAGATGAACAATCATTAAATTGACAAAGTAGAAAAGTCGAAGAAAAATGGGAGGCAGGCAGAGATTCCCATCTTGTCCACTGGCTCAGTGTACAGCCGTGGAGTAGGGGGAGGTGGGGGGGGGGGGGAGAGAAACTTTCGTTTGCCTCAACCACTACTGATAAGACAGCACTGACTTTCTGCCAGCTGTGCAGAGGCTCCCCACCTCACAGGGCCTCTGAGTCCTCTACAGCTATGACATCAGCAGAGTTCCTGGTAGGCGCTCAAGAGAAAACAGCCATAATAGGTCTCTACCCCATTGTCACTGCTTCACTCAGTCTGCTTTTCTCACTTCTTTTCCCCACCCCATGGTAATTCAATTTGTTATCAAGTCCTCTCAACACTACCCCTGCCATATTTCTGCATCTATCGCCTCATTTTTGTACCAACATCCCTGGTATTTATATTGCCATCACCAACTTTGATCAGGTAATCACCTACAATTACAGCCTTCCAATGCATTTACTTTTCTTCAGGTCATTTCCCTTTATTTAATCCTCATAATTAATGCCAGCTTAATCTCGTCAGAACACATCTCCAATTAAGTCACTTCCCTGTTGAAAAACCACTGGGTACTTTCCATTTAAGCCAACTTAAATAGTTTCTTCTCTCTGATACCAATATTTTATCCTACTCCTCCTCCCACAATGTATATAGCACTCTAGGAAAAAGTCTACTTCATAATATACATGCATTTACCTGATTTCATATCCTGAATAAGGGTGTCGTTTCTATACCAGATCCACCTGCTGAAATCATAATAACTTGATCACAAAACTTTTTTCATGAAATCTTCTTAACCGCCCCCAATTTGATGGACTCTCTTTCTGATTCCTAGTACCTGGAGCTCTTATGAAACTTACCATTCACCTCCACAACATAACCACTGTCTGTACTCATCTTAACAATCTAGTCATGTAGAACAGACTTGACTGTGTTGTGTTATACTACCTTCTTAGCCCTTAAAGTGTCTCGCACTTAAGAGAAGTATACAGAACTGGCTTTACTGCTATCACCCTTCACCTTCACCTTCCTCTTCATCTTCTCCACAGATGATCTGTTCCAGCTCTCACCCAAAGCTTTGGATTTTAACATTTTTCTTTTAAAATTAAAAATCACCACTGAACGTACCGTGCCCATTATGAACATGCTTGTGGGTTTTTCCTTTCCTGGGGGTTGACTGGCACGAAGATGAAGCATTGTTGGTGGTTGTTTTGACATCTTCTGTCTCATCCTCTTCCTCCTCAACGTCCTCCTCATCCTGAGAGCTTCCGAAATAGACCATGCTGTTGGGCAGCGCAGGAGAACCTGGAACGTTTGAGAAAGAGGGCTCATGAACAAAGGCCTGGACGCTCATCCCTTACAGAAGGAGCACTACAAACAGAGACATGTCCTAAGTAACAAACCTAAATCTTCAGGACTGAGCAGACAAAACAACCTATTACTTTACTGCCATTTTTAATTTATTTTTCAAATAACCACAGGAAGTATCCTCCACCCGCATACCCCAGCAGCAGAGGATGCCATATACCAAACATAAAAGCAAAAGTTTTAAATTTCATCTGAATAGTTCTAGGGGTGAAGGAATGACCACCAAAGATTGAACTGAGCAAGAAAACAAAACAAAATAAGAAAGAAAATAAAAACATCTATCCAAAGTGTTAAGGACAAGAGACCATTCTGAGTTATTGTCAGCAACAACTTCCTCATAAAATATTTTGGGGAAAGCTACTGCCAAGTAGCGAAGAAGTAATGAATATGTGAAATTCATTTCTTTTCTTGTTCACTTTACTGAGAATGAGCTAACACTCCAGTCACACTAATAAAGATAAAAGTAACCAATTTGCTCTCCTACCCAAATGGAGATCTCACACTGCAAAAGTGATGGTCAAAACCATTCCTGTCTAGTCCTGGCTGGTGTGGCTCAGTGGATTGACACAGGCCTGTGAACCGAAGGGTGGCTGGTTCAACTCCCAGTCAGGGCACGTGCCTGAGTTCGGACCAGTTGTAGGGGGGGTTGTGGCTCAAGAGGCAACCACACATTGATGTTTCTCTCTCCCTCCCTCTTCCTAAAAATAAATAAATAAAATCTTGAGAAAAACAAAAACAAAAAAACACCATTCCTGTCCAAATTCAGAACAGCATGCTCCAACAAGATGGGAATGAATGAGCAGTAGCAGGGAGCTGAAGTGACAAACCAAGCACCTGTGTTGCAGAAATGCTACAAAAGATACCACCAGTCCCCTTCCCTTTTGCTGCAGTCATGACCTACCAATATTCAAAATCCTCAAAAGTTATGTAGGGCTCACCACTGGGTGGAAATGAAACTCCAAAGGGATGTAAGCAGAAAAAAAAAATTCCTCGGTGGATAACAGAATTGGATACAGTCTGACAGAAGCCATTTTCCAGTGTTAGGGTTTTTCCCCCTCCCCTTTGATCATTTCCAATTAGAAGCAGGTTCTCAACAGAAAAAGGTTATTAAAACTGACACAGACTTTGGAAGAAGTCATTTAATCAAATAAGAGAGAGGAAGTAAAAAAAGAAAAGGAAATATGTAGCCATATTTCCACAGGAATGTGTTCATTATTCTTGTTCTAAGTGGTTTTACAATGAGTACAAGACTGACTGAGTAGGAGGAGAGGCGACGTCACCCATCCCAGCATCCTAATCCGAGGTTTTCAGTCAGGGCTCACCATTCACAGGTAACATATAATACCACGGAATCCTTCTTTCCTAAATCTAACTTTATAAGTACTTAAGGGAAAAAAAGGAGAAACTTTTTTTGTTTACTCAGAAGGGATTCTGAGTGAAAAAAAATTTTTTAACCATAGGCTGCAGCTCATCCCAGCATGTAACATGACATGAGCAACACGTTACATGCTACCAGACAGGCACAACGGCAGTTAAATTTCTCTCTTCAGTAAAACAAGACGGGATAAATTAAATAATCTCTTCAAATTCCTTCCAGATCAAAATATCCATGTCTAGTGGCTGAAATCAGAAGGCTGGGTCAGTATCAGGGAGAGCAGGCGCTTGTGCAGACCCTGCGGTAACTGGCGCAGCGCACTCTGCCATCTCTTGGAGGGAGGAAGAGCTATGGCGGGTCTTCCAGGAAGTGAGCCATTCATTACCCCTCCAGCCTTCCTCTTTCTCCCCTCAGTAGAAAACACAACCGACTCTGCAACTGAGGCCACTTGGGAGTAATGTGAAAACAGGGGGAAGACTCATAAAAATAATCTGTTCCAAGAGAATCAGGATCGGGTAAAACAGACTTGGAGTGCATAAGAAAGAAACAGGGAAGTAACTTCCACTAATAAAATCTGTTGAGGATATTTTAAAATCTCAAACATTGAGTAAGCAGCATGAAGCAACAACAACACTCCTTACACTCAAGATTTGGAGAGAATGGAGAGAACATTAAGTTTATGTTCCCAAGAACTAAAATGGAAAAAATGTCTAGAGGCTCAGTTCAGCATTCAAGTTTCGTTAATATCCTAAAGAAAGTGTACAGGGTAGTTTCTTCAACAAAAGCAGAAAATAATCAATCTTATAAATGGATGTGTTTTAACAGCTTCTCAGTAAATATAAATAAACTGAGGTAAGCGGCTAGGTATTCTAAAAGAAGGCTGGAGGCTAACATAAGAGAAATGTACAATAGGAGACATGCCCTGACCAGGCAGGTCAGCTGATTAGAGCTTCAACCTGATACGCCAAGGTTTCAGGTTCGATCCCCGGTCAGGGTACATGCAAGAAGCAACCAATGAATGCATGAATAAGCAGAACAACAAATCGATGTATTCGCCCCCCCAATCCTGCCTTCCTCTCTAAAATCAATAACTTTTTAAAGAAATCAGTAAAATAAAATGAGACAGATGACCAGTAAGGAACAGAAGGGGTTCTAAGGAATTTGCTCTTCACCCTAAACTTAGAATCTACAAAGTCCTGGAGGAACTGGCTCTGTAGTCAGAAAGAACTCAATTTCTTCTAAGTATGGGGACATAGGGGTCAAAAGCAGATTGCCTTCCACTAAAAAGTGATATAAAGTAAAGCACCAACAAAGAAAAAAACAGTAATGAAGGATTCTTAAACCAGATGAGTAATGGAGAGGCTAGTATGATGAAGGGAAGGGGAACATGGGATCAGTGGAGGAGAAAGATCACTGCTCAGTAATGATGAACTTCAGGTGGGGAGTTGAGTTAACTATTAACGGCCCTTAGGCTGGTGCCCGTTCTTCCCTTTGGCAGGTGCCACTCACGAGAAACAACACTCTTTGACAGGATATGATTTAACTCTCCTTCCAGGTTTCGTTCAAGAAGCCACTGTCCATCTATAACCTGTCTACCAGGAGTGGCCTCATGAACTCTTAGCTTCCAGAACTCGAATGTGCCCCCTCATACCTATAGTCAAACTGAAGCAAACAGATCCTATAGATTCCAAAGCTCTGTCACTATGTAGCCATTGTAAACCCCTCTAAGACCCCAGCAGCGTGTATGTCTGCATAGTAATGGAGAGGATGAACTAGCAAGTCAAGCCAGGAAAAACTACAGCACTGCAAAAGCAGCTTCTTTCTTTCTTGTTGAGACAAAACAGTAAGATCATCTCTTATTTCATGATAAAGAAGACAGAGAAACAAAAACTGCTACATGCTAATACCTAGAAAGTAACTATATCAACAATCTCAAATATATAAAAGAAAACAAGAAGCATCTGAGAAGCCAAACCTAGTTACAACATTCATATGGAATGTATTTACTTCTTCCTAGCTTAGATAAAAGTTCAGTCACCTAATTTATAAGTAAGTTTAAAGGAGGGGGAATCTGTAAGACACATATACCAAAGGAAAGGATATTTTAAGACCCTAATGGCACACAGAAGTCTACACTATTTATCACTGGTGAAAATTATCCCACTTTCTTCACTAAAGAATGGTTGAATTGGTATATTACATGTTCATATTGATGTTAAGTCAATCGAAATTTAAATAATACCTACTATGTGAAAATAGAAGTGTGTGATTTTCATTAAAAATAGTCTGCAACTTACAGATGCTGGCACATAAGAGGTAAACTTCATCTCCAGAAAATTTATTAGGAAAGTTTCTTTCCTCCAAATGTCAAGTGAAGCAAACGTTTGAAAAGCTCACTGTAGGTCCAGAATTCAGGAAAACAAGAATGTCGTTACAGGGATAAAAGTAACTGACCTAAGAGAGTTGGAAGAGAGGTGATTCACAACTTGAAAATGTCTCCTAAAAAAAAGACCTTCCCTTTCCACAGCCAGGCTCACCTACCACCTGCTGCAAAACACCAACTAAGATGTGAAAACAAGGGGGTCTCAGAAAGGGCCTCATTTTGAGTCTCATCTGCTATTCTCAAGGTAGACTCTCCCTGCTGAGGATGAGACAGGCACAAGCCCCATTCATGACAGCGAGAGAGACTGACACACAGAATTACATGATGCGTCTCCTTTACAAACACTGTTGTTTCAGAGGAGTCATTAATGAAAGGTACCTTGAGAGGTTTAAGGATTGTGAGTTGGGGGGAGGGGTATACCCAATAAATTATAGAAGTGTATCTAGTATACACCGTTTTCTATTAAAATTACAGACAGATTTTCTCTGATTAATCAAGCGCATTAGCAAATGTGGGGAAAAAATCTGAACTTGGATCAGATAAGTGGAATTGGGAGTAGAGAACGCATTTGCGCTTTGCCAAAGCCGTATTTCATTACTTTTCAGAATTAGCTGGCAATGTCTCCACATATTTACTGAAGTGAAAACCAAATGTTTTCATCTGGACAAAAATCAAACTGTGGTATGTTACAACCACAACAGGAATCATCTTAATCCAAATGCTTGCTTTCTCTAATTTGGGCTGTGGTTTCTATAAAATTGGATTCTTCTCCATGAATCATGTACACATACAACCCTCTTTCCATTATCTGCCCTCCCCCAACCAGTTCTTCATCTTAACAAGCTAAACATAGCTCAGCTTTATTTTGGAAACACCCTAAAGGGATTCCCTGCACACTGTCATGTTGCTGGGGAGTCAGTCCAATTCTGTAGCTTGACCTAATAAACTCCGGGGCTGGCCTACTGAGTTGGCATTTTCATGATTGATCTTTAGGAAACACAAACATAATGAGGAGCAATCAGCCCCACTATCATATCAAACTGAAAAACAAGACTTCACCATGAACTGGGAGGGCCTATGTAGGGGGAGAAGGGCACAGTTATTTACTGATTTCTAAGTCCAAGGACAGGAAAGCTCCATCCATTGAAACCAGGAACAGAAAAAAGCGGTTTCAACAACTGCCTGAGTTCATCAATCCAACTCTGTATGTGATGGGCACGCTCTAAGCACCAGCAACCAAACAGACCAGACGTCTCCACTCGCCACAAACTCATGCAAACAGAGTGACAGCCGTCACACACAGAACAGCAACCTCCCCGTCTCTTCCAGTTTGGCCTTTACAGCTTACAAGGGAAGGAGGATTTCTCACAGGATTTATCAAACTTCACCCACTTCCATACACCCCAAGATTATTTGCTTTATCCAGATAATCATGGCCTTCTATTTTTCTTTAATGTAATTCCCACTCATGGCTTAAATGACTCAATTCTCCATTGTAACAGAAAATTAGTATCACCTGCCTTAAAGAAAAGGTAAAAATGAAAATCAAAACAAAATCTTAAAACGTTCAGCTAAAGTCATTTCTGGCACCACCAGGAGTACATGCAGCAGGGCTTGGGGAACAGCCCTCCAGGCCGAAGGCTAAGCACAAAGGGAACCCCTATTTCTCACAGGAGAAGAAGCTGCCTGCGCAGTGAGGCCCATCCTGGTTTGCAATGTCTTTTCCTGTCAAAAAGAGGCGCCAATCACTGAAAAGGACTCCACATGGAACCCAATAATCCAGGATAAAGTGTCAGCTCAGCCTTCAGGCTTACTGGTCTCCTGGGACTCAGTTAACTTATCTGTAAAGTGAGCAAATGTAATGATCCTAAACGCAGGGAGGCAACACATGCAAAAGCACCGTAAGCATCTCACACTTAGGTGATGTTATTAGGCCAATACGTGCCTTCAGTGACAAAAACGCGTATCTATGAATTCAGACTGTCACTTTGCATAGCCAAGAGGGGAGGCAATTTGTTTCCTATCCACTTTCTTAAATGGGAACATAAGCACATTGGTTAGAATTTCTGGAACTTGGGAATAAGTGTGGGAGTGATGTGATGTAAGAGTTAGAAAGCCTCAGCCATGTAAGTCTTTTTAAAGGAAGAACAAGGAATGAAGTAATAACCTCCTCACTGCGTGGCCAGGTCTTTCCGCGGCATTCCTCCCCTCTGCACTCACAACGCTTGGGTGCTCCCAGATGTGTCTGCCTGATCCCACATTTAGGACACCTCCCAATCAGGGCACGGGTTCTATCTCCGAGAGCCTTCCATGACAGACACACCATGGAGAACAAAGCACTTTCCCTCCCAACAATGCCACCTCCCATGCTGGCCTGGCTGACAGCAATGAGACAAAGTATCTTTTAATTAGCAGCTGGCTTACTCCCTTTACAATCTTTTCCACATCACTGCCTACACACGTGGCTAAAAACAAGCACAAATACACAGCCAATCAAATACAATGAGGTCTCTGAATCCCTTCATTTCAAATGAATGCACAGATCAAACCATACAGCAGCCGTGAGGGGTTCAACCTATGTGCCTTCTACCCTTCAAGCTGAGAAGTGGAACAAGATGCAAAGTGACTTCATCAAGACCACATAGCCATTCTGTGATCACCTAAGGCTATGCTGTCTTCACCATGCAGAGTGTCCGCGAATCACAACAGGGAACCCGAATACTACGGGAAAGGTCACCGCACCTTTAGGACACAGATGCCAGTAACTTCAGTGCTGTCAGAAAAACGAGGCCTCAGCAGCCAGCAAGACGCTCAGCAAACAAAACAGGACTATCCCTACTTTAAGGTTTTGTTTCCTCATCTACCATCTCTACATTGATTTCAGAAAGGACTGAAAAAACTACTAAGGGAATCTCTACCAAGTAGGGAGAAAGCTGGAGATGACTCAGCCTGAGCTAGCAGCACTGGTGGGGAAGAGGCCTGCTTTATCTTCGAGGAGGGTTCAGCCTGGTCAGAGGCCAGCTGGCCTGGACTAGGGTCAATCTGAGCACAATGTCTTGGAGCCTTAACAACTGATGAAGGTCATAGAACAATGAAAAGGAATCCATCCTTCCCCTTTTCCTCACTTAAGAATCGCATGGTTTCGTATTTCTTCATAACTAGCCTGATAAACTATCCTGGCAAATAAATCACTTGCTCAGCAAAACTCAGTCAAGTAACACAAACTCTACTGAAAAACCAAGCACGTGAGGAACATAGGCTGGTCTGATGTGGAGAAAAGAGGGTGGCCACCGAAACCCTCAAGGCGGTGAGAACACCATTTTGGAGCAAACATTCACTGGTACTGTTCTCAAAAATTAAGATGCAACACCACTCAGAAGGATCCATCAAAAAAAGTTGTGTACCACTCTGACCCTGTGCCTTCCTCCCCAAAGACTTCATATAATAGAAAGCATTCCCATTTTGCTCAAGGAAGTTCATTATTAGCACCATAGTGTTCCCTGCAATTGGAGGATTACTTAATTGCTTTCTAGCAGGTTAATCCCCTTTCATTCTGTGACCTCTAAATCACCCCAGGCTTTTGCATTTGCCCTACTTACAATTTCTCGTCCTCAATATCCAAAGCCAGTACTCTATCAAAATATGTACTCCTTGCCAACAAAGCCACTCTGCAGAGAAAACGCCACTCTTCTAGTACCTGCGGTCTATTCAGCTGGTCTTCTGAGATTGTTCCTCCTAAATATCAAATCAAACCCTCCTCCTCTCGGCTATATGTCTGCCAGAGCTCCCTGGGAAACAGTGAAAAAGTAAACGTACTAGGATGGCTACCACGGGTGCCATCTGGGCCTGTTTCACACCCCTTAGCTTTAGTTTAACTCCACAGCAACTGCGTGCGACAGACACTGCATGCCCATCTTACAAATGGGGAAACTCTTGCCTGCATTCCTCCAATAACCCCGCCTGGGTGGCCTTCCTGCAGCCTCAGCCCATCTTCCACGGAGCTGCCAGATCACCTCAGTCACTAAAGGTTACGTTGTGTCACCTCTCAGTTCAGAACCTCAGTGGTGCCCTCATACCTAGCCCAGGGCCCGTGTCTGACCCATCTAACCTCCTGGTTTTAGCTTGGGGCCCTCCAAGCAGCACAGCCCGGCCGAGTCCATGCCTTGGTGGGGTTTCTGCAGAACGGCTTCCAAGCCCCACTCCCTCTCTACAAAGCCTGCGCAGTGTCGCTCCTCTCTGCGGCCACCCCAGACAGCCCTGGGCACAGCGCCGCTTGCTTCCTGCTGGTTAGGTGCACACCTCCACCCGGGCATCTTCACACGTTTATTGTGATGGTTTCTTCCACTTACCATGCTGATACTGCTTTCCTCTTTCCAATCCCTGTTTTCTAGGTGTCTAGCATATACAAAGGATTCAATACGAGCTTGCTGAATTAATTAGCAATTGAATGACAGCTGATCACTGAAGAGTCTCTAAGACTTGGGAACAAAAGGCAGGCAGTCCCCAAACAGAAAAAGCGCTGCTTCACACAGGCTGACAGTGCTTTTTCCTGACTAGGAGCTCCCCTCACCCAAAACCTTTCTCCATCCAGCAATGCGGACCTGTAACGCCAAAGGTCAGAAGAACGAACTGTGTGTAGCTGTGTGCGTTTCAAGACTCCCCACTTTGGGAATCCACTTTTTTTGCAGGGTCCCATAAAAAGAAAAATGTAAATAGAAGAATCATTTAACCTGGCACTGCTCTACTGTATTAAGCGTTTTAATCTGTTAATAAACAGTCAGAACAAAGAGAACATGACAGAACTCATTAAGAATAACAAGACTGGTGACAGAAAATAGAGCGATGGTATGAATTTACATGGCACAAACCCCCTTCTCCCACTTCTCCCCATGTATCAGTGAAAGACACTAATTATGCCTCTGGCAAGAGACATGTGGACCCCCTTCAAAGCAGCTATCTGAAGATAAATACATGGCAGACAAACACTTCAGGCCTGCTGCACTATTCTTTCCCTTCTTTCTTTTAGAAATTTTAAGTCGTGATAGGAAAAGAGAGAGCCTTGCCAAACTTAACGAAAAGGTCTCTAAGTGCTTTAAAACAGTTTTAAAATCTCTAAAGCTTTTTAATCCTTGAACGCCTGACTGGCTGGTATGTTTACGTATCTTCAGTAATCCCAGTTTTATAAATGGTGTAGAGGGTTTTCCCCCACCCAAGGTTTCGTTGAAGATACTGAATGGAGTTGTGGGGAGAAGACATGGTCTTGGGCTAGCTGGGCATCCTCCCAACGTCTCTCCCATCATTTCAAAATTTATTCTCCTCCATATTCCTAATTAGTGCCAGGATAATTACAGGTAATAACTGGGGACTGGGGAAGAGAATGATCTGTAATCCTTGACAACAAATATCACTTCCAGGTCTTTGATTTGATTCCAGACATTGTGTCCTATAAATAGTGAGCTTATTAAAAATTGCCTTCTTTACTCCTAACAGTGCCCACTGTCACCCAAGGGTGATGGAGTGACTGGACTCCTTAGAGCTGAACATGAAGTTTGGAGCCCTGACAAGCTCTATTTGGTTTGGAATCCACACCAAAAAGGAAGCAGCATAATTAGAATGCAGGTAGTATAGTGGTAATTGGATTCCCAACTGTCAACTTCTGAAAAGACCTCAGAGGGGGCAAAGAGTCTTGAGTGAAGATAGGTGTCATCAGCAGCTGACACCAAAAAGTGAGAAATACATCTAAATAGAAATATGAAATTCGATAAATGATGAGACATTTGCAAAATGGAACAGGTATCCATGTGATGCTGTTAAATTTATGTGATACTGGAAAACCAGAGTGCAAAAATAAAAATACATGCAATTCCATTTCAAGGGAGTGATTCATACTACAGGAGACCCCCCAAAACTGGAATTCATTTATTTAAAAATGTGTACTTATACTTACATGTTTAAACTTCAGTCACCTTCAGAGTACTCTCCATTTAATGCAACACACCTATCTAGGCTTTTTTTCCACTGCTCAAACATGTTTTTGAACTCTTGATTTTGATGCCTTTTTTTGTTTTACCTCTTCCACATCAGCAAAACATTTCTCTTTGAGGACTCTTTTCATCCAGAGAGACCAAAAAAAAAAACAATGTCGCTTGGGGTGAGATCAGGTGAACAGGGAGGGTGGGGCAGAGGGGTCATGCCGTAATAGGTCAAAAACTGCTGAACACTCAGCACAATGTGGGCGGGTGCGCTTGTAAATCATCCATCATGAAATGGGCAAACACCTTCAAAAGTCCCCCCAAAAAATTTCACTGAGGCCAAACACAGCCTCTTACGACAACGCCAATGGTACACTGATACAGATGTGTTCCTAGATCACTCACCTAGAGGGGAAGCCTGTACTACAAGGGGCCTGCCCTCCAGAAGATAATTCCAGGGTTTTTTTGGGTCCCCCCTCATATAGCATGGTGAATGTCCTAACTTTGTTGGTTATGGATTGTCCTTATTTTAAATATATTATATACATTAATGTGTTAAGGAGCAAATGGGGTAGCAGGTGAAAATTTTCTCTCAAGTCATTTAGGGAAAAGTTCTTTGCACTGTATCTAAGTTTTGCTATAACTTATTTCAAAATGTTAAAAAAAAAAGGGAAAAAAGTACATAAATCTGAACCTCAGGCCAATGACCAACAGCAATGACCCTCTCCCTCCTGTTCACCTTCTCAACCAACCTCACCAAAGGAGCTACATGGCTTTCTAAAGCTCCTCTCCGTCATTAGAGGGTCTGCAATCTTTGCCATCTTTTCGCCTTCCCTCACAACTGTTAAAAATCTTAGTTCCTACAGGAAACACTTTCCCAAATACAGACATGTAAGCCCAAACCCATCTTTTATTACAAAATTTTATCCTCACCTCACACTGTTAATTGCTCGTTTACATACATCGAACAATATTTCCACTGTTAACTATACTTAGAAATTAAGAGTCTAATGAAAACAGAAGGAGAAATACAGACCCTCTCAGTGGGGTTTCTCACTTTCAACTCGGCTTCAGAGCGGCTGGGAACTAACTGGACAAAGCATACCGCAGAGACCAAGCTAACATCTATCTAGTCCTGTGTGGGTGCTCTTCCCTTCTCTTACAGCTCAGCTGATCCTTCTAAACTGACTGGTAACGCAGTCTTACCTCGAAGGCAGAGAAAGGTAAGGAAATCTTCTGTCTTAGGCTTCCTTTTAGAGAGGTCAGAAATTTGAGTAGCTGGAGGGGGTAGCAATGGCTCCACTATCTTGACTGGAGTTGTGCTGGGACTATTCGGCTGAGATTGAGCAAACTTCCTTTGTGCTTGCAGCCTGGGCCTGCAAAAGTAAAACAAATTAAAAACAAATTAAGCAGAGATCAAAGGCTATAGAGCTCTCTGCAGCAACAGGATTATGAAACAAATGGGGGAAAACACCCTTTTTCAAGCAAACTCTTTCTAATTAAGGTTCTAAATCTCTCACAGGCCTGCTTTAAAGGGCCGTGTTTTAGACGCTGATATAAAATGCACACCATGAGCATGTAGGTACCAACATATGCCTGTGAAAAGACCACCTGTGTGCCTGTGTATTTCAAAAACTGTGTGGTGTGATGACATGGGATTAGTGGCTTAGGAACTTGAGGTTTGGCCCATAATGGCGAGGAGACGCCAGTCAGCCTGCCACCGTCCTACATACAGCATTCTATCCATTAACATTGACCCTGTCACAAATACACGGTGCCCTTCATACTGTGTCCTTACACCTGGGCACCTCTGCTGTCCATCCATCACTGGCCCTGCCTTGTACACCCTTCTAATCACTTCTGACTCCAACCAGCCAGTTCACTGCACTGGAGCTTGCAATGCAGAAAAAATATGCATTTCCCTAGCCTATCCAAAACACCTCTATCCCCACCAAAGTGTGGATTACCCTCTGCTGACAGGATAAATCCAATCCCCTTAGTTAGAAATTTTAAAAACTGACCTTCATCTACCCTTCAGGCCAATTCCTCATTACAGTCCCCCCTAGATGACTTCCAACTTATCCACTTAGTGCCTACAAACCATAATTTAATTCCTTAACTAGACATCTTTCATTTACAATTTTTTTAAAGATTTTATTTATTTATTTTTAGAGGAAAGGGGAGGGAGGAAAGGGGGGAGAAATCAAGAAAGAAACATTGATAAGTTGCCTCTCACATGCCGCCATCTGGGGACCTGGCCTGCAACCCAGGCATGTGCCCTGTCCAGAACTGAACCGGTGACCTTGTGGTTTGTGGGACAACGCCCAACCCACTGAGCCACCCCAGTCAGGGCTCACTTACAAAATCTTAACATAAGACCTACCTTTCTATCAACTTGAATACTAATGAGATCTGGAATGGTTTCTTTCCCTTTTTCCTAACACCATAGCTGACACCGGAGCCTATAGTTAATTTCTCTTTCCCTGTAAGTATCCTAACATATTTTTCCTTTATGCATAACTAACCTGGCATTTATCATAAATTGTCCCATAACAGCTCTTTAATTGTAAGGCTCTCAATCCATAATGGAAGTAGGTACCTCTGAGACCACTTTAAACTGTCTTTCCAGCCCTGCTCAAGAAACAGTATTGGGTGGGGGGCATGGGGAGACCAAAAAAGAACTAAGAAGCAGTCCTACAAGCACAAGGCTTTACCTAGGTCTGGTCAGAACCCCAAATCAGACTCAATCACCATGTACGATTGATAATGCCAGCTTGGAATTCAAAAGAAATAAAAAGAAATCCGATGTATTCGTATAAAACACAAGCAAGTTTTCCCTGAACTATTGAGATTAAAAATAGTATCTTAAATTGCCGACGCTCAAAATACTTAACATTTTAAATTAACTTCCTAGTATTTAATAAAATACTAAACCATAATTTTCTCCTTTGTAAAAAGTAACATCTTTAAATTTACCTTCCCTTGAGTCCTGACCAGTCTCTACTCTTGCCTCTCCTTCCACTCACCAAAAGCCCTACGGTATGGATCATGTTCCCTATGCAAACTGGCATTTGATCAAAGGGAGACAGCATGACCACTCACTATGTACTCACTGGGCAACCTTCAGTCCTTAAAATGTGCAAACCTCACAGCTTATCAAAAGCCCTTCAGACCCCAGGACAACCAAAGTGAAATAGCCATGTTAAGGAGGTACAGACAGAAAGCTCAACAAGTTTAACAATTCCCCAAATGTTATAAATGAGAATGAGAGCTTTACTGCAACACACAGGCTGCCTGTATACAAGACGAGACAGACCCTGAGTGTGTGCAGAGGAAGCCACTAAGCCCAAAGGAGTGACCTGCCAAGGGGGAGAGTGCCAAGTTCAGATTTGGGGGGAAGGCAGGTGGGGTTGCCTTTAGAGTGGTGCTTCTCAAACTCCCTGAGATGAGGACCGGTTCATGTCCATTTTTCCCTTTTAAATTTTCTACCTTTTGCAAATGGATAGTTTTATAATCACTTTTTTTATTTGACAATCAAACTGGGGAAGGAGGGGGATGAAATTTTAAAAAGACAAATCCAAGCCAGATTTATTATTAGATTCAAAAGACATAAAATCACTGTCAAACTGCTTTAAGTTTCTAAAAAGCTCACTCTCGGTTTCTGTATTCCACTCACTGGCAGCAAGCACAGACCATACCTGGAACAGTCCTGCTTCAGAGGACGCACAGGACGAGAAAACTCGGCTTCATGCCCACAGCCACAGCCCTGCAACGCGATGCTGCTCGCGGGTGGGCTGACCCCAGCAGAACCACCCTCCTCCTCCAAAATGCCTCTCCTCTCCATCAGCCATCCCTCCCAGTTAGGAGAGAACCTAGGTCATGTCCTTCTACTAAAAACTTTTTTAAATTGGTAATTTTATAATCTGTACATCTTCATTTAAATGGACACAGCTCACACTCTGAGCACTGAAGGATTTTACAGAAATCCTGCCTACACGGGAGCAGGACATTCTGTTTCTTCCTTTTCAAAAGTCAGCAGCAACAAATGCCACACGTTGGGAGAAGTCGGCACAGCCATAATCAAGATCAGCACAGACGAGGTGCCGATGACAGAGCGGGACACGGTGAGATATTTTACAATTTCAGGACCTCAAAGATAAACTGTTCCTACCAGTGTTCAAATAAAAGACACTTTTTGCCTGATGACTTTCTCAGTGAGACTATGAAAAATAAGGCAATAACAGATTAAAAGGTGGCAGAAAAATAAATTACCCCTCAGAGGAATAAGCCAAGCTCCCAAGTGATTAAGTATTTGTGTGACCCAGATGAAAGCAGGAACAAAAGAACAAGACAAACCAGTATCTTCTTTTAGAGGCCAGAAGAATCCACACTTTGCAAAAGGGGGCAGGTCTGTGGTTTGGCTTTTCAACCTGCAGTCCCAGGAGGATTACAAAGGTGTTGACTTTGCTTTGCTGGCCCCACACAACAAAAGAATTTGAGTGACACAATTTACAGGCCAAGTCCATGGAAGAGGCACTCTAAGCCACACAAATAAGTCTGAGGGGTAAGTGGTTCATTCTAGAATGTCTAATACAAGGAACTGAGTGTATGTTATCTTAAATCAGTTTTTAAAAAATTAGGGTGGGGTGAGGTGCAGATGTGCTGAAGAACCAGAACAGCAGCCTCTGGAGATGCTGGGGGAACTGTTGAGGGGCAGGGAGGCCAGATCAGACCCTTCCCACAGGCTGAAGCGGGAGGTGGGGCTCGGGGAACACCTCACTCAACCTGACCACCCCCAGAAGCATACAAGCAAGCAAGGTGGTCTATCCACCCACTGCAGCATTTACTTCACGCACCCCTTCCATCAGCTCACTGGCATTTTAACCAGAAAACACCACCTTCCATTCCATCCTAGAGTGAAAACTATCTAAAATGAAAATATTGTTTCAACTAAGGAGTCATCAGGCAGAAGAGCGTACGGGTTCCTTGGGTCAAGGGAAAAACAGCCTGTGGGGCCTCCAAAGCCTTTTAGCCTTGAGTTTAGCCAAGGATGGCCACTACAGTATTCCCTCACTTATCACGGGTATTACATTCTAGACCCACCCCACCCCCCGTGAAGTAGGAACCTTTACATTTATTCTACACTCTTAAACCTACATAACTTTACCAACATACGTATACAGTATAGGCCACAATAAGTGAAACACACGAAATAGAGAGGGACTCCTTGCCCATTGGTAATAATATACAGAAATGGCAGAACACAGACAATACAGATGGCATTTGTCCCTTGTGCAAATGACAGAAGAACCAACTAGAGCACAATCACTTACTTCCATGTCTGAAGTTTACTGATCAAGGAAGTTTTCCCCTACTGCAGTCTCCTCTTTATGGCCTATTTCTGCATAGAGCTGTTACTGTATGCAGCCCTCCACCCGTGCTGAGAAGGATGAGCAGAACATTATGCTGCTGTACCCTGTTCCAGAACCGGCACCTCTTCTAGGATCTCTTCCACTCCCTAATATACACACAAAAAGGCATCCTTTTTCTCCCAAGCTGTATCTCATTTAGGGTTAGTTAGCATGGCCAACAGCCAAAAATTATTTTGCTTGATCACTTAAAATTTCTACCCTAAAAAACCGTGAAATGTTTCATATTGCTCTGGCCGGGTAATTCGCTTGGTTAAAGCATCATCCCAATATACCAAGGGTGTGGGTTCAATCTCTAGTCAGGGTACACACAAGAAGCAACCAATGAATATGTAAATAAGTGGAACAACTCCCCCCCCCACTCTTAAAATCAGTAGAGAAAAATTTCATAAATTTCATATTTACTTAGGTTTTTAAAAAATGCATAGCACCTTTACAGCAACAAAGGAATATCGGCAGCCGTCCGTCTCGAGAGACGATGGTGTAGCTTCTTAAGAGTCTATCTGCACCACCGAGAATGGCTGTGCAGTCCGACTCGGGAGTGACACGGTATCTGTCTCCTCCCGTGTTGAATCGACATCTTGCGATGACGCTGGAGTGTCCTCTCCAGTGAAGCTGAAGCTACAGAGCCTGGGCAGGGTGATATGGAGGGTCTGCTGTTGCCCATGCAGCAGACCCCCCCTCTCTTCGCAGCTGAAGGGTCCAAGGGAAAGACGGAGTCAATACAGCTTGGCTTCAGGTGCGCCGCAGGAGTTGCCGGTGTTGACTACAACGTCAAACCGCCTTAGGGACTCCGGCTCCGGATTTTCTGTCGGGGTTTACTCCCTTAGCCTTTCCCCTGAAGAGGTATGCCGCAAGGCAGCAGAGGTTTTTTGGAGTCAGAGTTTTCCTTCTCTGATGTGCCCTGACTGGAAGATCGAACCAGCGACACTTAGCTCGCAGGCCGACACCAAAGTAAATATGGGTATTATTCTGAAAGTTAGCAAGTAAACTGCAAGGCAATGCTTGTAAAGAAACTCCACTGATGAGCTGACAAAGTCCTACGCCACATATTTTTTATAATAATACCCTCTGTGTGCCCCCTCCTTCCCTCCCCAATCATGCATGTAGAAGCTTCCCAGGCACTCTGCCATCAGGAACCTCACAAGAGGGTGGCCCTGTTCCTCTGGGGTCATCTGCAGGATGGAGGAGACCAGCTTACTACTATCTCTGCACTCGATCTCCAGGGCAGCCCTAAATACGGCACAAAAGCATTTCTAGGTTAATTAAATTCCATTTCTGTCCAGGACTTCTGATAGTTTACAGACCTGCAGAAGACACAGTGTATGCGTAAAGTCTGGATGGGGAGAGAAGGAAGAGCAACGAGGTGGTTTAAAGAAATGCCCAACTGGTCCCTTGTGGAGGGACGGTATAAGCCAAAACACCATTTTATTAACTCAATTTTCCAATATTAAAAATGAAAGTGATAAATCCAATTATTTAGATTACATCTCAATTCTAAACCAAGAGCAAGGAATAGGTGGGAGGACAAAGTCTGTTCATTCAAAAAAGACACATTGTGTCTGGTAAATGCAAAATGACCAGCATGGTTGCGCTCTTTGTACCGGTGTGGGACCAGACCCTGAAGCTTTGCCAACTTGCTGAAAGGCCTATTCAAAAAAATGTCCTGCGTTTCCATCCCCAAAATAATTACCCACTCTATTCTACCCCCAGACACACACACACATTGCAATCCTGGCGGCTACTCAAAGAAATAAGAATATGCGCCCCCCGGGGGGGATGGGGAGAGGGGTGTGGGGCGCACGCACGAACACCCACCCCCACCCCCCCACCCAGGGCAAGCTGCCCAACAAATTCAAATTCAAGTGCAGTTGCGGAAAAACCACACGGGATGGTTATAAACATCCTGTACAGTAAGGAGAAAATAAACACATCCTCAACTGAACTCAGAGGCTAAACAGAGACCAACTCACACTGAACTCTCCAGCCAAAAGCACTGGCAATAAACTATACTCTGCTCTGCCTATGCACTACCTCCTCCTCTATAGCTGTACCAATCTGTTTATCGGGTTGTGAGGATATCACACAGTGAATATCACAGAAAAGTGAGGTCAGCTGGTTCCATGGGGAGTTTTGCCCCACAGAATGCCTGTGTCATGGTCTTTCTGGAAATCTCATATTGGTTCAGAGGCCTCATTTCTTGCTTTTTTATGTAAACAGATGAAATAGTTTGTTTATGCTAAAAACCACAGGTTGTTAAATATTTGCAGCACTTGTCTTAATTAAATTATATGGGCGGCTGTTTTCAGGAGAAGTTTGTTATTAACAGGATTTACCTAAAAGAATTTTTTGGTTCAATCCCCTCAAGATGAATCCTTATGACGTTTTGCTTGGACACAGGGGTACAAGGAAAAGAACAGTACATCACAAGACCTGAGCTTCAGTGCAACTAACCCATAATCTTGGGCAAGTTGGGCATCATTTACTCATTTCTTTAAAAAGGAGGTAGGAAATTATGGAAAGGAGAAAACTACCACTCCCTCTAGGTCCAATCTTCTCTGACTTCACCTATAAAACCTATATACAGTAATTCTTGGAATAATTCCTTCAGATATACAGTTTCATAATTCAAAATGAAACATACTGATCTTTTGCCTGTGAGCAGTGGGAAGTCAGAATCTTGGATCGCCAAAATGTCTGTGTTGCTAAGCTACAGATTCCCAGAACCAACTACCCTTGTCAGGCAAAACAACAAATCTGTAACTTTTAGATTCTGAGATAAGTATACTTACTGTCTGGCACTTTAGACGATGGGGGTGAAAAACTTCTTAAAATATTCATAAGGTTTTTTTTTTAGAGATGGTACATATTCCAAAAACTGTCCATAACTCCCTAAAACTATTAAGTAATAAAAACACTCTCTATACCCTGCTTCCTTAAGATTTAGTAGTTCTAATTGTTCTAATTAAGAATAACTCACTCATCTGGGGAAATACTAACATTCTTCAGAACCCCAAGATCTCCTTAAGAACTATAACCTAACTACTTATAAATATATTCATCAGCTCTATGCCCGAAAAAGCCAGCTCAGGGAGAAGGCAAGCATCACAGCTCGGGAAGATGGTCCAATTGCTCACAAACTGAACTACCTTAGAGCTCAGGCACTGGAAATCAGGCATCCAAGAGACTGGTGAGCCTTTATTTTTCTTCTATTCAGGGGAAAGAATAAGGAGAGAGAAAGGAGGAAAGAATATACAAAGTCAGTAAGAGTACTGAGTATCTATACTATGTGCAGTGTCTTACCAAGCAAAACATTACTGGGGCACATAAATCTGGGGTGGATGGGGAAATACCACAGAGACTAGGTATAATAAGTAATATGCAGCACTGCTTTTGATTCAATTAATTAAAAATAATGCAATTATGGTTTGTTGTTTTTTTTTTTTTTTTTTTAATTTTCTGCAGCATCTCACAACGTCAAGAAACCAAGGCTGCCTGGAAATTATGACTGTCATGATCAAGGAAATATCTGACATTGACTTCTTTTGTGTTCTAGAAAGCAACCATGTCAAATTTGAGAGGGATCATCGTTAATCAACAATTAGAGCTGCAACAAAGCTCTTCTGTTCTGTCAGTCACAAATGTCGCATGTGTTAGTTTACCACCTACTCTGAACGCCCCAGGCAGCATAACCCTCTTCTTACCAGGGCTCCAGCTCCAAACCCAGCTCTTCTCCACACAGACTGTCAGCTCCAGGGCAACCTTAAGCAAAAACTGTAACTTAAGCAAGAAGAGAGCAAAAACCAGGAAACAAGAGTCAGGAGAACGGCACGTGGAAGTTAAGGACCTGGCCAAAGAAATTCCTAATACTTAGTAAAGTTACAACGTGTGAATAAATTATCTAAAGCACACTCAGTTTTAAATCCTAGAAGAGCCAGTTGAAACATTAATCTGCTTTTCCACTCTCAAGGTGGGATTGCCATTTTTTAAAAAATATTATTCCAACAAGAAACCCAGAGATTTCTCAATTAGGTTACTCAAGACCAACTGCAAACTGCCAGAAATCTCAAGTCCTGGCAAAGATGATGGTTGGATAAGGACAGTGAATGATTCTGTGAGGCAAGAATCATGTTTTACTTCCTTCTTTCAAGGAAAAAAGAAAGCTATAGGAAGGAATACATCCCACAGTGAATGCTACATTGCTCCATCAAATAACAAAACCCAGAGCATTCCTAAGGGTGTAACTGAAAGGTCGATCCTATAGACTTCCCACCAGAAACAGTCTCGATGGAGCTGCATGGTGGGTCAGATTCTAAGCTCCATCAGCACAAGAGAGAGCTAGTCCTGCAGTGATCTGCGGTAGGCTTTAGCTGTTCGTATCCTCTGACTCTCAGACAATAAATCTGCTAACAGAGATCTGCTTGATTTACAGGGTGACAAATAGAAAAGAGATCCTGAACAATTTCCCCACCCACTAGAAATCCCATGCAGTAGTCAACAAGCACCAATAGATGGCAATAAAGAGTCTTCAGACTCCAGCTCTGGAATCACCTCGGAGGACTTCTGACACCCAGATTTATGACAAGCCCCCGCATTAACCAATTTTTAGGACCTGTGCTGAAATCTGACGCCAGCTAAGAAACCAGCCACTGTTTATTTATGGGAAGTAGTATATAAACACTATTAGTAACATCCTTTCATCCCATCAGCTCAATTACAACTCAAGTTCTTTGCTTGTATGGAACATACGTAGAAACTCGCAATGGCAGCATTTTATACACTAAAATATATACCTGGGGCAAAAGTCCACAATATAGTTTTCTGAAATATGCCCCCCCAATGATTTTTACCACCAAGAAAAGGTAAATTGAAGTAATACACTGTGGTTCGCATACATTTTCTTCACTAAGAATCCCAACATACTCATTTTGAGGCTCTCACAGAAATTTAGTGGGCTGAAAGATAATCACGTGCAATTTTCAAGTATGGGATGTTACTTATATTCCCAACCGAAATGCTGAGTGAAGCCTTGTTCTGTAATAAAAGGATTCATTCACTACAATTCACACATTATCTCTTCCTGAACATTTATGAAAGAGGTCTAGGTTTTTATGACAATTGCCTAAAGATGAGGAAACATGATTGTAATTAAAAGAATCTGCTAATAGCTAATGAACATAAGAGCAATTATCCTCCTTTTTACAGTTTGTGCTTTGTGATCCTGGAGTAATGGCACATTCTCCCACTGGCAAACGGAGCTCATGTGGCACCATGTCAGGCTCCCTGTCCCTGGCAGCTGCCATGATGGATCTAGGGAGACATGCCATCGGCACAGAAACTTAAATAAAAATCAAGGAAACTGTATCAATTGAAAGTAGGCAAAGGGAAGTCAAGGCATGGAAACCACCTTCCTTTCTAAAGATGCTGAGAATAACCTCCAAGCAATGTTGACTTTCTCCTGACCTTCAGGGTTACACAGGGTAACCGTACATCAGGCCAGGAATCAGAAACACCTTTCCAAAGGGCATTCACTGAATCGAACCAAACCAAGTAACCTCTTGCACTAAACCAGCCAGGGGAATGGAGGAGGTGGTGGGGCCAACTCATACCCTCCAACGCAACTCAGGTCATTCTACCTCATTTACATTCTTAATAGCCATTCCCCAACCTGAGATGCCTCTGCACAGGATAATAAAAGTCCTCCCTCATCAGCCACCAGGCAGGACCAATCTGACTGCAGCACATGAGCCCACAGGCCCTCTGCCTGACAACAGCAGCAGATAATTCACTGGACATCTGCAGGAGAAACATGTCCACCATAACTGTGCATGTCGCAAACAAACCCTCAACAAGGTCTGGGGCTAGAATGTTTTCTGAGTAGACATCACTTACATTACAAAATGAAAATTTCTCCAAAAGGCGGAAGTCATTCTCTGTTTCATTCACAAGGGGCCTTGTCGTCCAATACTTTATCTGCCTTATAGTCATTTAACCAACAAAATCCTGAGATTAATAAAACCAGTGACTTTTTGCTCCTTTCCAGAGCTAACATATTTGTATTTGCTGGGATGCTACACGAAAAGCTCAATGAACTTAAGGATTTGAGCAAAGCCTATAAGAGAAACTCCAAGGTGACAGGATGAAGGCAGGAACCCATACAAGCCTGCCATACGCCCAATGCTGTAGCTGACTATCACCCCTTTTCCCTCTGAGCACCGAAACTCTCTGACAATTTCTGAGCCCCATTTAGTTCTGGAAAACAAGACAAAAGTCCAACCGCTAAGAGGGCCTCAAGATAAACACCCAAGCTATATGCATCCCTTTGGCAATTCTGAAGGGCTGAGAAACTTCCTGTTCAATAAAGTCCTTCATTAATGCCTACTATGGGCCCCATTCTCCTCATCCATAAACAGAAAATTATAAAGCCACGGGTCAACCTCGTTCAGCACAGTTTATATCCTCTAGAAAAGGCCCTGGGTCTGTTCTAGGTGCTGTCACAAAGCTCCAACATTGCCTAGCTCCACGCATTCCCAAAGGAGAGGGAAGGACAAAAAGTGGAGAGAAGAACGCAACAAATAGAAATAGAGGCAAATCCAAAAGTTCTACATGATCTTAACGAAAGATGAAATAACGGGGTGCTGCAGGGGAGGAGGGTGGATCCAGATCCACCCAAAAGACAGGAACCTTCAATTGTCAACTACAGTTGTAAGCCAGTTTAGAAAGTGACTAACCACCAAAATCTATTATTTTAATGAGCCTCAAGCCTAGTTTCAGTGTCTCCTTCCAGTTAATTTTTGAGATGCTTCTTATAGGCATGTTGCTTTCCCATGGCCCCATTTTCTATTGTGACACTGGCCAGCCATAATCAGAATAAGCTATTTCAATTGAGTAGCTGAAGTACTCTTGTCAAGGGAATTATCTTCATGATTTTTTTTAAGCTACGCTGCACCCCCTGCACCACCACAAGGCAAGCCCCTCTATAGGAAAAAAAGAGTCCCAAGGGGCACTTTAAGGAGGGGTGCAGGTAGGGACCACCATGGAGAGGGTGGAATAATAAGGAAAAATTGTCACATCTTCTCCAAATGATCAGAAACAATGATATACTGAAGAATCATGTAAATAAATTACATCCTTCTCTCCTCTGCAATCCACGGATTAACTCAAAGAAACAGAAGCTAAGTAGGTGCAAGCTTCCTCACAGCTGGCTTCTGCAAAACGCTATGCCAGCAAACTGGGAAAATCCGAATCATGTTCATAAGGATGTGGGTGGGTGGCAGGCACTGGGGGCCAGGGAGACACATAACTACACTCTGTATAATGAGTGAGTCTCTTCAATTCTGCCAGTCTAAACATGCCCTAATGGTCTCTGCCTTTGATCAAAGAGGCATCCATCTTTGACTGTGTCAATATGCTGACAAACAGGACCCTGCCAGCCACACATCGTCCTGGGAAGGGTTGTTGAGGCTCCACCTCCAGCAATTTGTAAATAACCCTTGAAGGAGAGCATTTCCAGCTGGACATTTAAAGTTCCCTGTCCCCATCCCCATCCTCATCCAAAATAATACCTTCAGAGAGCAGCTTTAATCACCTCCCACCCAGAAACGCGCCACCGCACTGAAGCTGAGGGACTGCTGGGTTAAAAAATCATCGTAATTCACCTTCCCAGCTTATTCCTTCAGCTGCCTTTGTCCTCAAGTGTATCAAGTCATCTCATATTTCACACAATTGCAGGTGTCACTGGACACTTCATCGGAGACGTATACAGTGTACAGTAGTCTAACTGCGCAGGTTTTCCCCCAAAATTACTGCTTGTTTTCTTTTTTGTTACACAGTTTTGAAAACAGAAAATATTACAAAATAAGTACTGCAGGTAGAACAGGATGCACCCACCGCTGGGGCTGATGGTGACACCAAGGAAGAGATCTCCCTGCTCCAGATTCCCACGACATCTCAGTTCTAGAATTATAAAGACACCAGCACACTTCAGCTGTGAATCAAAAATCAGAACATTACTCAATGACTGGTCAATAAGCAATAAAACTAAATACATTTCACAGAAGAGTATGGCAATGACTGAACAGGAAACGAACTCAGAAAACTCAGGCTATCCGTCCTCTTCCTCATTCAGCTTCTGCTTCAACAAAGGAGAGGATATGGACAAGCCCAGGAACTCCTTCACTGGGCAGGGGGAGACCCCCACAAGGTAAGCACAAGTAAGGGTGCATTTTAAAAGGAACCAAGGCAAAGGTTCCACGTGTGACTGAGCTAGACAGAAAAGGGGCTGCACACAACGAGCAAACGGAGGACAGACAAGCGCGCCTTAAAGAGATCCCTCTGACTCATTAACATCCGTCACACTGTCGTCCTGGTCCAAAGATGAAACCTTGGGTTTCATGAAGAGCAGTCTAAACCAGTCACAGCAAGACAATGGACTATGACTGAGGCTACACAAGAGAGTGGGTTGGAACTTCAGTTTTTGTCGCTCCTTGCCAGCCCCTGAAACTTCCCTCTGGGACAGAAATAGGACTGGGGAGGCAATCATTTACCACCACTGAACTTCCCAGGAAGAAAGGTACAATTTATGCCTTCCTGACCTCCCCTACTCAAAGCAAACAACTACAAACAAAGATAACCTCACACCCCCAAGGTTTCAATGCTGATCAGCTCAAAAATAAAACAAGAAAACCACGCAGCAGCAGAGCAGGCAACCAGCTAGGCTCCCAATGGACCTAGAGAGGCTGGATGGATCCACCATGAATTTCAAACCCTAAAGCCAGACCTGACGGCACCACATACTGGATGAAAAATCATATGCTAGCTCAAGCGAGGACAGTCCACTGGAGTCCAGTTCTCCAGGAACTGAGCTCATTTTAAGTGAATGCCAAAACAGAATATAAATATCATAAGAAAAAGCTATGTGCTGGCAAAGATGTGGAGAGAAAAGAACCCTTAGGCACTGCTGTGGGAATGTAAACTGGTACAGCAACTGTGGAAAAGAGTATGGAGGTTCCTCAAAAAATTAAAAATAGAATTACCATATGATCCAGCAATCCGACTTCTGGGTATATAGCCAAAGGAAGGGAAACCGCAGGTCTCAAAGAGATACCTGTGACCCAGTTTATTGCAGCATTATTTACAATAATAGCCAAGACATGGAAACAAGCTAAGAATCTGTCAGGAAATAGATGGCATAAAGAAACTGTGGAGCAACAAAAGATGAAATACCACCATTTGCGATATGGATGGATCTTGAGAATACCATGCTAAGTGAAATAAGAAAGAAAAAGTCAAGAATCATATGATTTCGTTCATATGTGGGATATAAAACAAAGCAACAAATGGAACAAACAAAATCTCATAGACAGACAACAGTATGGTGGTTAGCAGAGGGAAGGGGGGAAGGCAGTAAAGGGTAAAGGGGGTCAAATATATGGTGACAGAAGATGATATGACTTTGACTTTGGGTGGTGGGCACACAATACAATATACAGTTTATGTATCATAGAACTGTACCCTGGAAACCGATATAATTTTTATTAATCAGTGTCACCCCAATAAATTTATAGATACAATGAAATATTATTCAGCCATAAAAAAGAAAATCCTGCCATTTATGACAACATGGATGGACCTTGAAGACATTATGCTTAGTGAAATAAGTCAGTCAGAGAAAGATAGATACTGTGTGGTCTCACTTATATGTGGAATCTTTAAAAAATGAAATAAGTCAAACACATAGGAACATAAAGTAGATTATGTGGCTGCTTCAGTGTGAACGTGGTCAAGGTACAAACTCCCAGTTATAAGATGGTAAGTTCTGGCCCTTGCTGATGGGGCTCAGTTGGTTGGGCTTCTTCCAGCAAAGCGGAAGGTCACAGGTTTGAATCCCCGTCAGGGCACATGCCTGGGTTGCGGGTTCAGTCCCTGCTGGGACACAGTAACTGAAGACGTTTCGTTCTCACATCGATGTTTTTCTCTCCCTCTTCTTCCCTCCTTTCCCCTCTCTCTAAAAAAGGTAAGTTCTGGGGACATAATGTCCAGACCAGTGACTACACTTAACAGTATTGTATACTGTATCCTTGAAAATAGCTTAAGAGGCTAAATGTTAAAGTCATTCACACACACACACACACACACACACACATAAACAGGTAACGACGTGAGGTGATGGATGTTATCTTGTTGCCATCATTTCACAACATATGCACACCAAACCACTGGGTTGTACACCTGGACAAAAAGGGGGTCCTATGGAAAGTAACCTCACAGGGTAATCTGATCATAAATCCCTAACTGGGCAGGTCGGGAAGCATATTCAAGCCCCAGGCATATCTAACTTCTTTGGTAAAAGATTTATTTTTGCCTTAAGCAAGCCCTCTCCATTGTTTCTGTGCATCTAGGTTAGCACACCTCTTTTTCAAAGTAACCACCCTCAAGAGAGCATGTAATCTTTTTAACTGTCCCTAATCCAATCCCCACCTTGCTTTCTTCCATTCCTGTAACCTTCCTTTCTTTCCCTCCTTAATTTCAAATGCATAAAAGAAGCTGCAAACTGCCATTCTGTAGAGAATTTGAGATCTTGCTTCCCAGCCATTGCCATCAGTTTGGGCTCAAATAAAACTCATAAAAATTCTCTGCAGGTTTCAATTTTTCTTACATACATCCTAAACTTTACACAATGTTATATGTTAATTATAGCTCAATAAAGCTGGGGGTGGGAGGACTAACATTCAAATGTAACCTAATGTCCAGGAAGTCTAAACCAGCCAGAATTAATATTTTACTTGGTTATAACTTAAAACATTTTTCTATTAAAACAAACCCAAATGTATTTATGGAATAGAAAGCAAGAATGTCACAAATTAAGACACACAGGAATGTCCAACACAGGAAGGCTCTTTCAGAAAGTTAAGAACACCATTCTAGCATCACCCTTTGGTGTCGAGGGGAATGGTTCCAGGATCCCCGCAGATACCCAAATCCAAGGATGCTCAAGCCCCTTGTATCAACTGGCTGTAGTATCTGCATACAACCTCCCACATCCTCCCATATACTTTTTTTTTATTTTACAGAGGAAGGAAGGGAGAGAGAAACATCGATTTGTTGTTCCACTTACTTTAAGTCATCTCTAGATTATTTATAACACAATATAAATACTATGTGAATAGTTGTCATGCTATGTTGCTTGGGAAATAATAAGAAGAGCAAAGTCTGTACATGTTCAGTACAGAGTACACTTAAGCAACAACGTAACATTTTCCCCCAAAATATTTCCGATCTGCAGTTGCAGATGCAGAACCAAAGACGTGGAGGGGCCCACTCAAGTTAAGCATCTTCTCTTCGCCCCTAGAGATGAGGAAAACAGCAGCTCAAGAAGGATATTTGGTGACATGAGCAGAATAACCTACTACTAAATACTAGTAAAGAATGTACAATAACATTCTAAAAGTCCATGGAATTCACATAAAGGAATTTTGAAACCCTAGGGTGAATGAATAGGTTGATCTTGCGGGCTGGGGGTGGGGGATGGGGAGCCTTTGTTGTCATGAAACATCATGAAACGGTAAACGAATGCATTCCCTGCCACACTTCACTGTGCTTTTAAAATAAACACAGACAGGATCTGACCCTATTTTCCCTCGCAAGAATTTTAGGAAAACCTCTCCCCATCAGCTCCTAGAGGGAATGGGCTCCACCCCGATCTCTGTGCAACACCCTCTGGGAAATACTACCACCCCTAAAAATCCTCATAGGCTAAAAATACAATGAATTTCATTTTAAAAGACAAGCCATGGAGAAAACGTTGATTAGTATATGGAATTGTCCTTCACAGCAAACAAGACTACAAGCATGACTCCCGCGTACTAAGGGACAGTTATAGTGTTATTTAGTGTCACCTCTCCTTCTCTGGTCTCAAACAACTTGCTTTGTAAACCAGAGAAACTGTTAGCACATAGAGAAAGGTGGAGATAAGACTTATAGAGGTATATGTGTTTTATGAGTACATTCACCCACTGGGAATAAATTAAATGAACTCTTGTTTAAGTTGGAACCTGTGAAATGGGAGAAAGAATGCGAGGTGCACTGGCACATATATACATAAATATTCTCAATCCTATTCTACCCCCACCATAGACTCACTCAGACATACACCCTGGATAGGGATGTGGGCAAAACTCTTAAGGCCTGGAAGAATCATAAAAACAGAGATGTGACGGATATTGCAGTGTCTAACTGTCGGCCAGAATGCCGCCCATGAATACTTGGTGTAAGAGAAAAGAGTTAGAAATAACTTCAAATAACTTGCACGGACATAGTATTGTTTTATGCAGGAAAAACAGTGGGGGCCAGGGAGGACCTAAAGGGTACGGAGATTACATGCATCTTCCTGGCCAAAAGGGAACATCACCTACTGCTGTTAGCTGTGGAGAGCTGGGAATAACTTACAGATATGAAATTAAAGCCAGCTTATGACACTCCTTTGCGAAGGTAATCAAAAATTAAACCACACTGCTTTGGTTAGTTGTTTGCAGCAGAAAGCACTTCCACTTACATGGCATGCCCTTAGGTAGGACATACTGCACGGAAGCAACTATCTGAAGTGAAATTACAGCAGAAGGGGGGGGATGGGGAGGAGGTGGCATACAGCCAGTGACTGGTCTATAAATAATTTCAAATAAACCGCAAGGGAAGGAAAGACATTATTACACTTCTGCTTCTGCACAAGGCAGATGAACAAGCTAAGGAAGGAAACATTGGAGGCCTATAAATAAAAAGGTCTCAAAAAGGCATGAGAATATCTGCTAGGGCCTAAACTCAAACATCTATGATGGAAAGAGGAGGGCAGAAATAGAGGAATTTGTACCACACTGAGCCTAAGTAAAGGATTGTACAAAGGGGAACCCAAACCAGAAAACAGCAAAAACGATCACAGAACACACCAAAGAAATGAAAAATCAATTGAGCTCGTTAAAATTCTTACCTAAAGGAGTTACACAAACTACCAAACAGAAATAAGAGAATATTCCTGTGAAATAAAGCATTTGGGGAACAAAGCTATATCTATTAGATAAAGGCTAAATGGCCTCAAGAATTCTTAACCACAGGGATAGTCACTGTCCATTGACACAGTGACTATATACAAAAGAGATACTTACTTATTGAAGAACAGTATTATGCTAGGCGCTTCAAATCACATATAGCAGTGGTCATTAAGGTGTGATCCTCCAACTAGCAGCATCAGAATCACTTGGCAACGTAATAGAAAGGCAGATTCTCAGCCACACCTCAGATCCACTGAATTGCAAACTCTGGAAATGGGGCCTAGCAAGCAGTTTTAACACATCCTCCAGGTGATGGTCATGTGTATGCAGGCTGGCGACCACTGGGTTAGAGCCAAATTTATCAAGCACATATTATATCAAAGAAACTGACACTCAGAGACTATAAGTAGCTTTTAAGAGCAGAAATGCAAAGCAAAAATAGATGAGAGAGAGAGAGAGAGAGAGAGAGAGAGAGAGAGAGAGAGAGGCGAAGTAACTGCCGACCTTATTCCAAAGCCTGTGCTCTGCTATACCACATGACAGGGATGTGAAGACTGGTTCATCACTGAGGCAGTGTCGAAGATCTACTTTATGTTGTAAATGAACAAGAACGGATTCAGTAATTAAAGTAACAATTCTAGATTCATTCTCTCAGTTTTTTACAAACTCTACTTCCAAAAGTAGCACCACACCATAAAGGGTGCCACTCTGGTGCCTTATGAATTGTAGGTCCTAGTTTGCTTAACCAAAATATGCGGGCACTGCTCAGCAGCGTTAGCCTGCTTACCTAGCCAGGCATGCCGGGAGCAGGCTCCCTGTCGGCTTTATCTAATAAGGGAAGTGTGCCCGTTCCCACTGGCATACCTTCAGTGGCTAACGGTGTAAGAGGGGATTTCAACAGAAGGAGCTTTCTGCTCATGGTTCTGATCCAATGTTCTCAAATGAAGGGTTAACACTGGAAATATAACCTCTTTGAAAAACCCATGGTGTCACTATCAATCTGACATCTGTAAATTTCATTTCTTAAAGTCCTCCTTGAAAGAGAAAATTATATTGATGGTGGTACTTTCTTTGCATACTGATTTCAGTTTTAAAACTATGAACTTAAAAAAAAAAAACTATCCTGCCCACCTGAGGCTTGAATGAAGAAATCTGAGTAACATGGAAAGCACTTATTTACACCAAAGGTAGTGGCCATAGAGGTCTGGTGGTAATGAAAAAGGTGACACAAAAAGTGAGAAGTGCAAGCTTCCGGTGACTATGCTGTCATTGCTCTTCATGACCTTCACCATAAATGGGTCTCCATCAGAAAGGGCTGAACTTGCCAGGCTCTCCTCCCCTTTCAAACAGCCCAGACTCACACAGCAGGAGGGCATCTTTTATAGGTTTCAGCTGCATGGAAAAGATCAATGAACATTTTGATTCCTGAATCATTTAAAACATGACTAGAAATTCTCATCATAAGGACTCACAGCGCCTTAAATTTCTCATCTATGAAACAGAATGATCTCACGTTCAGAGGATACATAAGGCTCTACTTTTTGCAGCCTAGTTCAATGAGACTGAACTGTAGGAGGCATGAGTAATGAGAATCAGAAGAGAAATTATGGCCAACGCGGCTCAAATCCCTAACAAAGGGAACTAAGTACAAGCCCCAGAAAGGCCAAGTGCCAGTCCACATCACACAGGGCACGTGCCGGAGGAACAGGCAGATTACAGCGCTGCAACACACCAATCATCTGCAGGCTGTCACAATGAACGCAAACGTATTTCTTGGGGGCAAAATAACAGGCTGCACAAATTTGTAACTATGTTGTTCTAGAGAAAGAAGGACTCCGAAAACAACATTATTTTAAAACTGCTAAAATTGCATTCAGCACAATTCCAAGTTGACAGAATTTCTTTTTAAAAAGTTAAGGTGGTGCATATACCACAAGCTAATCACAAAGTACCCCCCCCAAGATTGGCCTAAATCATGCTCATGGTTACTTAAGCATCACCTGCAGACCATGCACTCAGTAGTCCACTACCCCCAAGTAAGCAGACAGACGCTAGATTTCCCAATCATCACAGCACAGATTTACATCATTCACATCAAAGCCAATGCTTGCTTAGAATATTTTCTAATGCTCAAAAGAATAGTTCTTCCTAAGAAAGAATCAGCATCTGAAAAGGCCTACATGTATTTCAAAAACGTCTGAAACAAAATATGAATAACAGGATAAAGACTCATTTTTAAGAACTGGCTTTCATTTTCCTTTAAAATGTTTTCATTCTTTCTATATTTTACATACAGTAGACAATGGAAATTAATATCAATGTTAATTCTACATAACTGCAGTTTTCTAGAAAGTGGTTCTAAATGCTCATTAAACCTCACAGAGATTTTCTTCCAAAACTAAACTCCAAGAACACAAATAAGCAAAAGCTGAATTGTCTTCTACCTCTGCGGGGGAAAAAATCTGAGAGTGTGAGGTAACAAGGGGAAGATGCCAGACGTGTTTATCATCATCACTGTGAAAGAATAAGAGTTATTCCATGGAATTCAATGCTCAAGTTAAATGCTTAAAACTTTTATTTTTAAAGAGGCCAGGAGACCACAGCCAGCCTTAGGCTGGCACCTAGAGCCTTCAGGCAAGAAGGCACGTTTCCCCTCTCATCACTAATTAATGATGGCTGATGGAAATCCAGTGACCTTATAGTCTGCTTTGAGGACTCCAGAATCTGCTCTGCAATTAAAAACAGGCATTCCTTATAAGCTAATCGTGTCACGAGAAGAGCAAGTTTACAAGTTGTACTTTGGTTTCTATACAGAGGGATATGGAATTTTAGACCCAGGGAGTTATTTATGGAATACCAGGCAGAAAAATAGAGAGGGAGGAGAATGGAAAACAACTTGGGGGTGAGGGGTTGGGGGGTACGTATTACCACCAAAAAGCAGTTTTCTTGGTTCTTTCTAAACCCTTTTAAAAAAACAGTAAGTATGGGTAATACTTCAAAACTACGTACAGAGGATAAGCACACATGTATGCACATCCCTACCTTCCTGTATGATAGAAAGTGTGAAAGATCTGGGAAGTTCTAAGTAGGAATAAGTGCTTCTCAAATATAATGACTCCTCTAGGAAGATTTCCCTTCCTTACACTTTATTTGGCTACTCTTAGAATTTGTTTACATTCTCAAAAACACGCAAACATTTATTGCATACCAGACACTCCTCCAGCCATTGAGGGTGCAAAGATAAACAAGGACTTCCCATCTCTGAGGGAGCTGAGGCCAAGGTTTTTGAAAGCTTGAATGACAAAGCAGCACAGCTTAGACAGTGATGACTAATCAATCCCCACCCCATCCACAACACATGCAAGAAAATCACACACTGCCGATGATGCCTCTATACCCATTCGGGAGATGGACTTTAAGCCAGTGGGACATAACTGCCACAGCATTTTATGAACATCACACTCCTTAGAAGAAGTCTTTGCAAATCAAAGCAATTGAGCCTAAAGCAAAAGAGAAAAGATTCCTGCCTGGCATTTACCTTATTGGGGCGGGGGGGAGGGGATAATATATGACACATGCTGTATTATTACAATCTCCTCTTTAAATTTCTAATAGTGGCAATGAACCAAAAATCTCTCTCCTAGTATGTCATTTATCTCACCGCCTTCCCTCCTTAGCCTATCCTTTATTTAGATCCTCTCCAGCTGACCACCCCCCCATGAAAGGGAGGGAAGGAGAGAGGGAGGAAACAGAAGTGTGGGCTGTGGTAGTAAGAACACTCTACTCCCACCTTAGTCTCAACAATGTGCATTTAATTGAGCTGCTAAGCAGCCAAGTGAGGTAATGACATCAAAGAACATTCTACATAAGAAGCCATATCTAACGACCCCCACACAAGCACTCATATGGGAACCACAAGTGACATGAATGGCTGTCACCACCTTCACAAGCAAGCAAGGTGACTCCAGACCCTCACAAACCCAGCATGTCTGAAGAACCAGCACTGTGTGTTTCCATGAGGGTCAGATACTACTGAAAAGATGAGGGACCTGTTTACATCTGTCCTTTGTGGGTGTAAAAGGCAAGAAGGGCAAAAGGACACGACAAAGATGTTCATATTTAAAAGACTAGGAAGAGCTGTGATATAGGAAGAAGGGAATAAATTGGTACCCAGTTTCCATGACAACTACAAAGCAAGCTAGACCATAATTTGCATGGGGGGGGGGGGAGATATGCAAGTAATATCCCTGCAATCAGATCTCCGAGGTAACAGAAAAAGGAAACGGCCACAGCAGTAATAAAATTGCCTCCTATGAAGTTCTAGTCATTTTCCTTAAACAAATAAATGTGTTAGAAGCCTGTGAGCTTATCAGGAACCTTAAAGTAAATTAAGGGGCCCAATGCCCATTCCTACAAGTCTAAAAATTTGTCCTCAGCAACAACTAATGGCCAAATACACCAAAGGTATTTTGTCAACCTTTCACCCTGCGTAGAACGCACGTGCTGCGGGCAGGCCCCAATGTTTTCTGTTCCTTCCTTCACACTCAAAACCATAGGCACTGACCTCTTATTACTGTGGTGAGTGTTTATGCAGAAGTGAGCATCTACGAAGATTTCTCTAGACAGAATCCCACATCTGGCAGAAAAGCCAGTTTCACTAATGAAAAAGCTACATACACAATTCCAATAGGGTAACATTAATAGTAAACTTTAAAATAAATTGCACAGCCAAAAAAGTGGCCAAGAAAGATACATCTCTTCCTGCCTTAGATTCCTGTGTACTGTTACTCCCTATATATCAAATATGCTACTGCAGCCCAAACTACCCAAGCCAAATACATGATGCTTTAACATACACTTACCGTCCATAATAATTTTAAAACTTAAGTCAGGAAGAAGCCAGTATAAACTTATACTAAAAACCTCTATCAAAACCAGAAAACAACAGTGATTCGCTTTCAAATAGTACAGTCTCCTCGAAACCCTTTTAATTAGCCAAGAACCTCTTACGTTTAAAGTCAATTCTTACCTTGATATTAAAAAAGAAAGAAATGAAGATTGAGGGTTTTTCAAAAGTTAAGACAGGGGCTCGCCTGTTCCTTCTTATAATGGAAAGTAGCTAATGCTGTCCTTCACCAGACATGCAGTCAACAAACATTCAGTGACCCTAACATCTTGGCTTAGACTGATTTGGGAACCAATGTGAAAGCATACTAGGCTCCTTCCTAGTGCTAAGAGGTTATTTCCTTTACTTCTAAAAACCACCTGGGTTGTTGGTAATTGCAAGTCTGCCAAGCTGGGCTGGTCCAAATAGAAGTCTGCACAGCTCTCAGCCCACCACACTGTCCCTGCAGGTCCTGTCACTCAATGTGTCCTTTCTGTCACTAGGGAGAGGATGTGAGGAGATGTGCAGGATGCCCTGCTCTCATTGCAAGTGACTTCTTATATCAACTACAAGAATACTGTGTCAACTCTGAGGCTTCTACAAGACAGATAACTATACCCCAACCCGCTAATTTTCTACAAATAAACATGTGTTGCCTTTCTAAATATCAACTAACCCTCTTGTCTCAGGTTCACCATATTGATAAAGAAAAGTTATTAAGTAACTAGTAAGGCCAGGTAGACAAAGCCCTGAAACCAACCAGACCCTCCAGAAGCAGCCTGCACAAAGAACCACTTTGTGGGTCCCGGCTCAGTCCCACCCAAGGATAACCCAGAGGCTTGACCCTCCTGCTCTGCAGGCCTCCAGCAGCTGTTGTCTCCTCCCACCGGCAAGCAGCCCAAGCCCCAAGATGCTCATCATCTTATTAATGCAGTTTCATAGCATCCAGCTACCAGATTGATTGAGCCCCAGGCACCAGGGCCTGTCTCTGCATTGTTTTGGCTGAGAAGCCCGCAGCTGGTTCCCATCACACTGCATCAGGAAGTTACAAGAGGAGCTGCACCATGGAGCCTAGAGCACAGTGAGAGTAAGAAGAGCCTCCGCCTCCTCCTCCTCCTCCTCCTCCTCCTCTTTCTTCTTTCTATCTACCACTTGGTTTACAATGAAGAAAATGATTTTGTTTATTTTATTAAAGAAGGAATACAAACACTGGAATAAAGGAGAAGATTTACTAGGGTATATGATCTGAGAAGCCACAAGGGATGTGCACTGCACCAAGGTGCTAGGCTGAGGGGCTGAGTGGGGCTGTGATCCTGCCAGGTTCAGCTCACCAAGTCAGACACCTCTAGCCCAAAAGGGGTGTCCTTCTGCAATTAGTCTGTCTAGGAGGTACACGACAGACTAAGCCTACATTTGATACCCCTGGTGGAAGGTGACATGGTGTAACGGAAAAGTCCAGCATTATAGGTATGAAGACTTGGATCAAATCCTGACTTGGCTGCTTTTAAGAAACGTGTCACTAGTAAGGTATATTGAACATTTGCTGACTCAGCTACAAACCAGGGATGGTAACACCTTCCAGGTGTTTCACGAAAATTGCGGTAAGATTTAGTAACACAATATATTACTAAGAGACAGTTCTTCTTTCAGAGACAGAGGTTCTAGAAGCTCAACTTCAGAGTCTGAAGGACCTCTAATTCTAATAGTCACATGCTCTCTTGTGGAGTGAGACTTCTTTAAGTAGGGCTTACTTAACACAATTCACAGTTTTCTCTCTAACAAAGTCAGATGAAAAGGTTAAGACTGTGACTATGACTGTGATAAGGTGCAAACACGGTACAGCAGTAGTCCCTCGTTGTCTGCAGGGCATATGTTCAGGGGATGCCTTGGACCACGGACAGTACTGAACCCTAAACCCTATACAGTGATACCTCGGCTAATGAGTGACCCTGCTAACAAATTTTTTGGCTAACGAAGACGTTTTTCACTGTTCTCAGACTCAGCTAAGGAATGTTTTAGTGGATGCACGAGCTAACATAAAGCAGCAAACATGGACGGTCGGGCCATTCCAGGCGCTTATCCTTTCCATCTGTGTGTGCGTGACAAAGAAATGAGCTGACCACATCACACAGGGGAGACCCACCAACCCAACAGGGTTGTTTACATTCGAGACCGTGAGAAGTGAGACACCTGATAACATAAGCTGCTTTGGGTTTGATGACAATGTACTGTAATGGTGTAAAGATCGTGGGTTCTTCATTCTAGTTTCCATTCTCCTTCATCTATATGGGTAGCTGTTTGTCTCAACTTTTGGTGAGTTTTTGCCCTTTTATAGTGTGCTTTCTAGTATTTTTAAAAACTTATCCTTAAATAGTGGGCAGCATTCAGAACGAATTAAATGATTTTCTGTAGAAACCTATGGGAAATCACGTTTCGGCTAACGGATGTGATTCTGGAACAATTACCTTCGTTAGCCGAGGTATCACTGTACATACAAGGTATTTCCCTGTACATACACACAAATTTTTCACTTAAGGAAACACTTAGGGCTTCTCTTTGGTATATCCGAATTGCCAGTATCACTACTCTTGCACTTCGGGGCCATTATTAAGTAAAATAAGAGTTCCTTGAACACAAGCACCCCAATACCATCACAGTCGATCTGATAACTGAGATGGCTAATAAGTAACTAACACGTGGGTATCAATTGAGTGTGAATGTGCTGAGCAAAGGGATGAATCACATCCTGGGCAGCATGAAGCAAGAAAGCACGATGTTCTATCACACTACTCAGAATGGCACAATTTAAAAATTACATATTTTTTGTTTCTGGAATTTTCCAGTTAATGTCTGGACCACAGTTGACCACGAGTAACTGAAATCACATTTAAGGGGGGAAGGGAAGACTACCGTAGTTACATTTTCTGGTGGTGTGTTTTGCTTTCCCCCATTTAGCATTCAAATAACAGATAGGAACTTTTGCTTCTAGCTAAGACAGAGCCATAGAGACAAAGTTTACTTCCTGCCTGAAAGAACTAAAAATCCACACAAGACAATTGACATCACTGTAATTCCAAGGACTAGAAACAAATGACTGCTCAGCTGACTGCCTTGAGAATTTCCAGGCCACAGCACAAGGGAAGGGAAAGTCAAGAGGAATCCAAGTTGAGGAGGAGTTGAGAGTTTTGGGAAGCCAAGGACTGAACAGAATCTGTCAGTCGGAGTACCACAGAGTCATGTGGAAAACTCTGGAATCTGCCAACGATCCTCAAGTTCTTTCTGAGTACTAGTGAGCACACATTTGTGAGTAAACTACCTAACCTGTCTTGTAGGACAAGAAAGAGAGGGAACAGTCCCCGAATCCCACACAGCGCCAGCAACAGTGCCTGTACTTACTGGCCCAAAATGGTCAACATCATGACTCACAGGGCCAAGTAATGTCCTGACTTGAGCCCCACACCTCAGCAGCAGGAAAAACTTAACCCTGCACCAAACCCTGTCTGGCCCTATCTAACAAAGTGAGGGCCAAGACCCAGAAGGACCAAACTGCTTCCTAGGAACCTGATCACATCCTAGATCAATGCTCAAGACCAGGCAGATAAATACAAATATATCCAGCACCCTATAAAGGCAATTTAGAGTGCCAGACATCCAGTAAGAAATTACCAGACAAGGAAAATAGCAAAAAGAACAAAAAAAGGACCACCATATTGAGGAGGAACCTCAATCCAAATTAAATTGAACCATAAGTGATACAAATGACAGAATTAGTAGATAAACACATTAAAGCATCTATTGTAACCATATTCCCTATGTTCCAGAAACTAGAGTAAGTCAAAACATAGTATCAGAAAAGACACTGAAGGTAATACAAAGATCAAAATCTAACTTATAAGAGAGAAGCAACAATCTCTTACATTAAAAAGTACATGTCCACAGAACCAGGATAGAAACTACTTAAAATGAAAGACAGAGAAAAAAACAAAAAGACCATAATAAAATGAACAGAGCATCAATGAACTGCGGGACGACTGTCAACAAGCCAAATATATGTGCAACTGAAATCCCTAAATGGGGCAAAAGGAACAGACACAAAAAAGATTTGCAGAAATATTGGCTCCAACCATTCAAAAACTGATGAAATCTATGGAACTAAGAAACTCAATGAACTCCAAACACAAGAAACAAAAAGAAAACTATACCAAGGGACACTATGTGATAGAATAAAAGAAAATCTTAAGAAGTAGACTGCAGAGAATGACATTTCTTGGAAACTTAAGAATGATAACAGACTTCCTATCAAAAACGATGCAAACCAGGAGGCGGTGGAGTGGACTCTTTCTTTACAACTACATGTGATTCTACTATTGTCATAAAATAAAAATACTTTCTTTAAATGAGGGTGAGACGTTCAAAGACCTTTTCCAACATACAAAAGCTAAAAGATTTGTCCAATCCCAGTAAGCCTGTATTAGAACTATTCAAGTCCTTCAGGTAAAAGCAAAAGGAAAATGATCCCAGAAAGACATTTCAATCTATAAAAAGGAAAGTACAGAACCAGAAATGGCAACTATTTAGATAATTAAAAAGAGCAAGTAGGCTGCACACATCTACCATTATATTTAATTCTACAAGTATTTTATGTGGTTATTAAAGGTGCCACCTAATATTCCATTACTCAATTTTGCCCCCTTCTTATTTCTTTAAGCAAAGAATATGTTTCAATCAAGGTAGCTCTAGAATTTAAAATTATAACAGCACTAATTCCTTCAAGGTGGTAACAAAATAATCTGCAAAAGCCTGGTGAGTGAAGGCATCTAAATCTAAATCCAAAGTTATAAGAAATATATATACGCTGTGTATTGATTGTTTTGCTTTGAATTTTGGCAATAAGAGCATATGCATTTAACATTAAACTATGCCACTGATGCATTTTGTTAAAGAGAAATGTAAAAATTATTTACACTCTTGAAATTCTTAAGGATGTTCATATTGAATAAATCCTGAGGGTATGAAAGTATTTTATATCAAAAAGTAACTCATAACAGAAACAATAAGGAAAACATTTACACTGGCACTTCACGTGGGCGGAGAGGAGATGCACCCTGTTAAAAGCCTGGAAGAATTCTCATTGTCTTCAACATGTACCCATATCCAGTAGCTAAACTGCACTAAATCATGGCACATGACAATAATTCACGTTCTAAATCCAGTCTACTGGAACAGGACGGAGTATCTTTGAACTCAGTAAGCCTTATACTATTCAAAGGCCTAACTAAAATACAGAAGCTCTTTGTTGAACAGAAGAAAACCGTTATGTCCCTGCAGAGGCACTATCTGCACTAGTTACTTTCTTGGAGTTTGTTTTTCAAAGTTGTCAGAGAGCTTAGCATCAAATACGGGCAAAACAGGGGTTTCCCCCAAGGTAAAGCAATGACTAACCTTGTGTATAGCCAAGATGGAATCTGTTCACCAACACCTAGTCTTCTCAAACTTCAACCTCACCTCACTTCTGCCTGCTCCGTGCAAGCAAATACCTGGTCACACCAAGCTTTACAAAGGAAATTTCACGTTATACAACCACAAAGATCCTTCCTGTGACTCAATAACTTCAAAAGAGGGACACACGCCCACACTTTTCCATCTGCCCACAGAAGGCTGTTGACGGCAGTGCCATGAAGGCAAGACAGAAATCACAATTTGTATTACTCAAAATCCCTGTAAACCAGGTTTGAAAAGTCTCCAATAAATGTGCATATTCACATGTAGCAATTCATGTGCCACATACACTGATGACAGCTAATAATATCTAGCACACTGTATTCATCATACATTAAAGTGCTCATCATGAATTAACTTATTCAGCACACAAAACCACCATGAGGTGGTTATTTATTGTCACAGACCTTGTACAGGTGAGAAAACTGAGGCCCAGGGTTGTTCTAGAACCTGCCCAAGAACACACAGCCAACAGATGTTGAGCCACATGTCTAGCTCCAGTCCACACTCTTAATAACCACTGTGCCACATGCAAGGTCCCCATGACATGTCCCTAAGAACTACCACTGTCTTTACATTTTCCCTACCTATCCACAAATAGAATATGCAGTTAATTTGCCTATGTATTTGAGCGCTCAATTAAAATGACCCCTTTGTGGACCATGCGTTTTGCATCTGCCATTGGTTTACATTGGTTTACACCTAAAAATATACCATCACCAAGTTCTTTGTACAGCACCTTCATTTCCTCCCATCAGCCGAGCAGGTAACCTCCATCCCCATCACAGCCATTCCAGAGTTTCTCAGTCAGTACACACATGACAAACAAAACCTGGCCACTCTGATTTCTAAAAATTCTAAAATACTTCTTGCAGGGAATACAAATTTTACAACAACCAAGTGTGATGGAGTGGGCACTATACGGTGGGGAGGAGGGTAAGGAGCTGGCATGGCCACTGTCAAATTCAGAAGAAGCCAGTTAAAAGCTGCAAGTCTAGTTTCCATCCTAAACAGTAAAAACTACACTAATGTATTATGTAAAAAATTACCTTAAACTCACCTACCACAATAGTCAAAAGAAAAAGAAAACTAATACCTAGGAACTCCCTCCAGCACCAAGTCCTTCAGATCTCCAGTGGGTAGCCCTGCCCATCAAACAGGCAAAGAGCTTCTAGAAAAAGGGTGGCTTTTCCTTTTATAAAGAATGATTTTAGATAATGACCTTTTAATGGCTAAGTAAAATGATACCTTTTGTTTTTACCTCAGTAAAGAAAAAATAAATCCTATAAACTCTAGATTCTACTGCTTTCTATGTGCCAAAAAGCTCCCCAACTTCATTCAAAACCAATGGCATCAAGTAATTACAGCAAAACACAGCTTAGGGGTTTCCTGTAGAAAACTAACACATGGGATGTAAACACATGGGATGTCCTAACTAAAGACTTAAAAAACATTTTACAAGCATCAGAAAATAGAATTGCTTCAGTTTACAGGCTGAAAACTCAGAGCAAGGTTGAACTCATAAGACTGGCATAATCTACACCTCAGACTTTAATTTTTCTTAAGGGAGTCAAACACATAAATTCCTTTCCTTCCCCCTTCCCACCAAGACAAAAGTCATAATAACTGCTGGTCCTAAAAACATGTACCTAGAAAGAGTAATTAACTGTACAAAAAAGCTAGCAGTTCATATCATTCCAAAAACATAAAGACTGCTTTTTCTAAAGCAAATACATAAATCGTAACACTAGATTTTTGTTTTTTACCTAAGTCTTATTTTTTTTAATTCTTACCAAAGGATGTTTATTGGAGAGAGAAACAGATGCAGACATCAATGTGAGAAACATGGATCGGTTACCTACCCTATGTACCCCAACCAAAGATCGAACCTGTCCTGACCAGGAATCAAACCCGCAACCTTTTGGTGTATGGGAGTACGCTACAACTAACTGAGCCACCTGGCCAGGGCATGACCCTGGATTTTTATAACTCAGTGTATGATTATCTAAATGACAACAGAGAGTGGAAATGGTAGATCATAAAACATGCTCTTCCCATGTATGTGTGAGGCCTTGGGAATTTCAGACACAAGGTTAAAAGCAGTATCTAGTCAACAATCCACCCAACACTTGAAGTAACATTTTGAAATAACCACTTTAAATAGTTATTCTGGAATTTTCATCAGCAGAGATCACACAATCAGTCCATGGCACACTCAGACAACGTATCAGAAAAGATAAAATGTATGCAAGATGAAGAAAAGTGGAACACTGCAGTCTGAACAATAATTCTGGCGATTTTCAACTTGTGTACTGGTGTGCCATAAGAATTTTTAAAACGCTTAATACATGACTATTAAGTCGGAGACACTGACCTCTTTTCCCTTAAGATTGTCAAATGTAAAAATGACAGCAGCCAACACAACAAGAGCAGTCTAGTGTGAATGAATCAAAATTATACTTAGTTTTTTATTGGCTGAAAATCACTGCAGTACACAAACAAAGCCCCAAGAACTCAGGTTCCAGTTCACATATTCTGCATTAGGAGACAGGGTTCATACCAAAGTAGTTATACTAAATATCCATACTAATTACCAATAAGGGATTAAACAAATGAGCAGGAAAATATTAAAAGTTATTATTATTTTGTACTTGTTATGTACCCTGCAACATTGCAAAATGTATTTCCTAACTATGCTAACTATTTATAAATTACACAGCCCTCTACCTGTAACACAGTTTACCACAGACCAGCCCTAAATCGAGCCTGACTGGACAACTCGAATAAATTTACAGTATGTTCCTGATGGATTTCACTAGTAGAGTACGATCATACCAAAATGAAATGCTGTTGTGAGTCTTTAATTAGGAAAACAAGATATTTAGCATACTAATAATCAGAGATTAGCAATGGTGAAATTTGCCTTAAATTCACCCTGAACAAAATTTCTCTTTACCATTGGCCTGGAAAACTCAAGCTAAATGACTGCTTTGCCCACAGCTGCCACACAACGCCCATGCACCACACAAAGAGGAAGCCAGCGGCACTGCCATCTGAGAAAGGAACTGGGAGTCAGGGACAAAGGGCCCCTTCCAAGAGAATGATGCCCACTGCCCTCCGTCATCACACTCCTACGCGGCCTTGGATTACCAGAGGTGAGGTGACGTACAGCTACACACACAGCTGAAGGGCTGTGCTGCAACCACATCCACAGAATTTTGCTCCACAAATGGGGAAGAAAGATAATACCAGACATGGAAACATGGATAATATTATACATTCCAATATATTTACTGATGTGGTTTAACACATCCGGAGATCCCTCTCTCATAACACAGTTCTTGAATTGGGCACAGTGAGTACTTGTTAAGAGTATCTGAAACATAATAGGCTTGTCACTGTGACACTCACCAAAGTGTTCTTAAAAGAGCAGCATACAAAGAAAGCCCAGCACACTGGCAGAGATACTTCTTATACACGCTAGCTAACTGTGCTAACAACAAATCTACTGACATTCAAGACACAGTGCTGAGGATTAAGAGAAATGAGGATGGAAGTTAATACAGACTCTGTTATCATGAGTTTTTTAAACAAAGACACTGCATGATGGAGAAAAAGAAACTAAAACTTGTAACGATTAAGCTCAAATTTCAGATCAAAAGTACAGTTCTGTTAAGGATTTCAAATTATCTATCAACACATAGCTAATCTTGTCCTTTCCTCTTAATTTTCCACCATACTCAGTTCTTCATAGATATACAAATCTAGATGGTTTCCCAAAAGTAACTATAATTCTGTAGAAAGAATAAACAAAAAGACCAGACTAGGGAAATTTTTTTTCCTTTCCCCAACCTCTTTAACAGATTCTAAGAAAACATCATTAATCTAGTCATCCAGGAAAACATCAAGTATGAGAATGGAAAAGGAACAAAATGAATATAAATTCTAAATTGGGGGTGAGGGGGGTGACGCAGCACAACAAATGAGATATGAAATAAGGCAGATAACTAGCAATGGGTTTTTAAAACACCCAATTAAAAGCATTATTATGTAATGTCACTACCACTGTTTGATCATGAACCCACAAATTCTTAACTACCATAGCCAACTTCCTTATCAAACTATCTAAAGTTTATTTAAGAAAGTAATCTTAAAAAAAAAAAAAAAACTGCTAGTAAATTAACTTTTAAGAACCAATTCCACAACTACTACCCTGGTTAAACACCAAATGGATGTCGCTTTCCTGACTGGGGGATGGCGCAGGGGACTTTTTTTTCCCCAGAAACACCACATTTAATTCTCCCACTTCTTAGAAACATTTCTCCTCAGGAATGACAAAATATCATCTAATATACTCAAGAAATCCTACTGATGAAAATCAATTAAAATAAGCAGTTAAGACAAGAATTATAAGTTGGTGACTCTTTGGCCAGTTTTTATGGCAGTAACATGTTTTCTCTGGCCCACACCATATATTTTGTATAGTCATTTTTATTTATAATTAGTGGACAATATTTAGAAACCAGAACTCTGACTCCTCTATGAAAAATTAGGACACTGGGTGAATGGGCCACATTTGTTCCCATGTGGCAAAAATTGGCACCTACTTTGGAGTCCCTGGTTTAAGGCACCAATACTTTCAGCCTTGGGTACTAACCTTTTCCTCGACGGCCCTTCTTCAAAATCTGAAGAACTAACATCGTTGCTAGTAGAGGACACTTGGGATGCATCATCCTTCTCATTCTCTGACTGTTCTGATGCTGGTCCTAATCCCTTAGACTGGCCATTACCAAGGAGCCCTACAGGTGAGAAAAGGGGACAAACACTTAAATACATGACATCAGGAAGCAGCACTTAACCACAGTTAACCCTACAGAATGGCTAGTGATGGACAGAAAAGAATTTAAAGGCATATATCCCTTTTGAATGGGAAAAAGGTCATACCTCCTTTACTCTGAACATTTTACAGGAGTGAATGCCTACCAAAGAAAGCAATTTAAACAGTAAGAAATTCCAACAGAGAATTTTAATCATAATATACTGTAGGGTTCTCTTTTAAAGTACATAAACATCTTTTAGGTCTGGGGAGTGGAAAGGAAGACAGGCATCTCAAGTGTCACCAATTCAAACTAGTTATCCTTCAAAGGCTAAATATTTACTCTAAAAATTCTGAAGTCCTTTTTGGAATTGCCTTCAGGAACCAGTACCTGCCACACAAAAAGAAGCATTATTACTTTATAGCCGTATCTTAGTTTTTAACTAGAAATCCTGCTACCCAACTTTCTCTTCATAGCAATCCATTATACTAAACAGTCACCGTACCTGCCTTTGATTTTCTCGAAAGATAAAGATTGTCTTCGACTGCATGTATGTATGGCACCATGCAGAAGAGGGAGTCTTGGAGGCCCGGGACATGTAACCACATTGGAGAAAGGTTATGCCATGTGATATGGAAGTACAGTAGTCTCTAATCATGGTTCACTTATCATGGCCTCTCTGTATCGCAGGATTTATCGCGGATTTTTCGCTATATCGCAGGATTTTGCAGTGCTGTATATGTATGTTGTTAAAGTTACATAGGTTTAAGAGTGCAGAATAAATGTAAGGTTCCTACTTAGCAGGGGGCGGGAGGGGGGGTCTAGAACATAATACCCACAATAAGTGAAGTAATACTGTATTTTAATAAGCAGTAAGGCCACACTAATGGGTGATGGTTGAATAAAAAGCCTGGTGGGTCTTCCAGTGTTCAGATGTTCTTATTTCTAGGGTCCTGGATACAACTTAGGTTCTTCCCATGGGGGAAGCTTGTACCAACAAAAGTGTCCAGAGCGACTGGCCCCCAGTTTCACTGTCTAGTCACCAGCCTCAGGGATATCAGCAAGAATGCTAGCAAAGTATCTGTATTTTCATAGCCATGCTGTTCGCTCTTAAATAAAGCCAAATATGCAGGGTGATCTCTTGATTTTTGTTCTTCCCATCCTTCCACCAATTCTGTAAGCACTTAATTCCCTGTATTAAATAACTTTTGAGTTGAAAGAGTGGTTCCCATTAGTTACACCCAACATTACATAAAATACAGTAGGTAACATTTTCTGAAAGAACACAATACACTGCAACAAAACCCTGGGACTTGACTTATTTGTGCATGATTTCCCCAGTTATCTATTTTTACATCATTTCAGAGTATTTGTAATAACGTAAGGTTGGAAATCAAATACAGTGCAGTAAATACAATGCCATGGCTGTCACTGAGACATGTGGCTTTGGAAGTTATAACTACAATATGGAAATGAAAATATATACAATTTCAAAAGAAAATGTGGGGACTCTGCACTGTGAGGCAAAAAGAAAACATGACTGTGCAGAAATCTATGAGTCCAGGGCAGTGGTTCTCAACCTTCCTAGTGCCGCGGCCTTTTGATGCAGTTCCTCATGTTGTGGTGACCCCCAACCATAAAATTATTTTCGTTGCTACTTCATAACTGTAATTTTGCCACTGTTATGAATCGTAATGTAAATATCTGATATGCAGGATGTATTTTCATTGTTACAAATTGAACATAATTAAAGCATAGTGATTAATCACAAAAACAATATGTAATTATGTTTTTCCAATGGTCTTTGGCGACCCCTGTGAAAGGGTCGTTCGACCCCCAAAGGAGTCACGACTCACAGGTTGAGAACCGCTGGTCTAGGGGCAGAACTGTGGCCAACGTTTCAAAGATTAGAGCTGGGTTATCCATTACAGTGGCCACTCCTGGCTATTTGAAACATGGCTAGCATGGATGAGGAAATATTATTTAATTTTAATTAATTTAATACAATGTAACTAACATTGCATTAATAATTTATATTGATTAATTCTTGAAATTATTTGGATATATTAAGTCAAATATATGGAAATTAATTTTATCTGCTTTTTAAAGATTTTTTTAAATGACACTCTAGAAAACTAAAACTACATACACTGGTCGAAATTATGTCTTTATTTATCAGAGCACCTTTAGTAATGTGACATTATGGGGCAGGGGGGTATGCCAGACCACCAAACAGTATGAAAATACAGATAACACTTAACAGAGTCAGGAAACTGGCCCAGAGATATAATAATTCATATTTGTAAAGGGAGGGAGGGAGGGAGGGGAGATACGGGAATTGCCATACTTGAATAGAAAATTCCAAGTAAAAATTCTGGTTACATACAGTATGTAAAATTAATAAGAAGAAAAAAGCAGATATGCATCTTAAAGATGTGTACTCTTGGTGGCGTCCCAATTTTTAAATAGTACATAAGTATATAAAGGAAAATAAAGCAGGAAAGGAGGGAGGAAATATAAATTCATCCATTTATTTTGTTAACACCTCCCATATGCCAGGAATACAGGCATATCAAACAAAATCTGAATTCCAGTGAAAGGAAATAGATCAACACACGCACATGGAGGTACCAGTTAGTAGTATGTGGTACTTATAGGGCAAGAAAAGGTGATAGGGGAAGGCAATGAATATGAATCAATGAAGCCAGCAAGCAAGCCTGCAAGACCAGCACAAGAAGAGCAAAGTTAGAATTTGCAATATGTCTAAAAACAAAATACATTATTTAATAGCATGTTATTTATTCAGTCTCTGTGAATTCAAATGTATTTTGAGTTTTTTCCTTGAGGTTGGTTTCTAATTTCAAGCCATTGTGATCTGAGAAGATGCTTGGTATGACTTAAAATTTCTTGAATTTGTTGAGGCTTGTTTTGTGTCCTACCATGTGGTCTGTCTTTGAAAATCTTCCACGTGCATTTGAAAAGAATGTGTATTTTCCTTCTTCGGGGTGGAAGGTTCTGTATATATCAATTATGTCCATTTGATCTAGAATGTTGTTCAGTGCCACAATATCCTTGTTGAGTCTTTGCTTAGAAGATGTCCACTGCTGCCAGTGAGGTGTAAAATCCCCTTACTATGAGTGTGTTGCTGTCGATATTTTTCTTGAAGTCCTCCAAGAGTTTCCGTATATATTTGGGTGCTCCTATGTTGGGTGCATATATGTTTACGAGATTTATATCTTCTTGATGGATTAGTTCCTTAAGTATTATGTAGTGTCCTTCTTCTTGTCTCTGTATGGCCTTTGTTTTGAAATCTATTTTGTATGATATAAGTATTGCTATCTCAGCTTTTTTCCCATGTCCATTTGCTTGGAATATTTTTTTCCATCCCTTCACTTTCAGTCTGTATAGATCTTTTGTTCTGAGGCAGGTCTCTGGTAGACAGCATATATGTAGGTCATGTTTTCTTATCCATTCAGCTACCTTTGTCTTCTGATTGAGCATTTAATCCATTTACATTTAAGGTTATTATTGATATGTACTTATTCATTGCCATTTTTTCCCTTTGTACCTCTGTTCCTCTTTCTCTCTTTTTCTTCAGCTTCTTAAAGCAGTTCCTTTAGCATCTCTTATAATGCTGGTTTGGTAGAGATGTACAGTATTCCCTCACTTATCACGGGTATTACGTTCCCCCCCCAGAGTAGGAACCTTACATTTATTCTACACTCTTAAACCTATGTAACTTTAACAACATATGTATACAGTACCACAAAATCCCGTGATACAGCAAAAAAATCCATGATAAATAATTAAATATAATATTTTTTAAAATCCTGCAATACAGTGAAGCCGCAATAAGTGAACCACGATATGTATTCTCTCATCCTTTTTTTTTTTTTGGTCTGGAAAACTCCCTATTTCGCCCTCCCTTTTAAATGAGAATCTTGCTGGGTAGAGTAGTCTTGGTTACAGACCTTTGCTTTTCATTATCTGGCATATTTCTTGCTATTCCTTCTTGCTTATAGTGTCTCTGTTGAATAATTAGCTGATAGCATTATCAGAGCTCATATGTTACTAGCTGTTTCTCCCTTGTTGCCTTTGAGATTCTCTCTTTGTCTTTAAATTTTTCTGTTTTAATTATGCTGTACACCTTGGAGTAGGCCTCTTTGAGTTCATCTTGTTTGGGACCCTCTGTGCTTACTGGACTTGTATGGCTTTTTCTCTCATCAAGTTAGGGAAGTTTTCTGTCATTGCTTTTTCAAACAGGTTTTCTATCCCTTGCTCCTCTTCTCCTTCTGGTATCCCTATGATACAGATATTACGTTTCATGTTGTCCTGCAGCTCCCTTAAACTCTCTTTGTTCCTTTTGAGTCTTTTTTTTTTTTTTCATTTTGTTGTTCTATCTGGAAATTTTTTTCTACCTTGTCCTCCAGCTCGCTGAATTCAATCCTGTTTCACCTAACCTGCTTTTAATTCCTTCTACTATATTCTTCATTTCAGATACTGTGTAGCAGTGTAATTTCCAATAGCCAAGTGCTGGAAACAGCTTAACTGCCCATCAGTAAATGAGTGAATCAAGAAATTATGGTACAGCCCTTGCTGGTGTGGCTAAGTGGATTGAGTGCCAGTCTGTGAACTGTGAAGGGCCACCGGTTAGATTCCTGATCAGGACACATGTCTGGGTTGTGGGCCAGGTCCCTAGTTAGGGGCATGTAAGAGGCAACCAATCAATATTTCTCACCCTCTCTGTCTCCCTCTCTTCTGCTCTTTCTAAAAATAAATAAATAAAACCTTAAAAAAAAAAAAAAACCTGTGGTACATTTACATAATGGAATACTATGCAGTAGGAAGGAAGAAGGAGCTCCTACCTTTGGGACAGCATGGATGGAACTGGAGAGGATTACGCTAAATGAAATATGCCAGCTGGTGAAAGACAAATACCATATGATCTCACCTATAAGAGGAACCCAATGAACAAAACAAACAAACACGCAAAACAGAACCAAGGATAAGGAAACAAGGAACAGACTGACAGTGACCAGAGAAAGGGGAGGGGCATAAGGGAAGGAAAAAGGGGAAAGGTCAAGGAACATGGACAATAGGGTAGGGACTGACCTGACAGTGGAGTGTGACTGGGCAGGGGAGAGCAATGGGGGAAAATTCGGATAACTGTAACTGAATAAAAAAAAATTTTTTTAATTAAAAATACAAAAACAAAAACCAGTGGTGATGGTGTTGATGAAGAAGGGGGAAGAAGAGGTGCTTATTTTGAAAGTATATTTGGATCAAGGATGAAATAAGGAAAGACTACACGCCAATAGGTGAAGTGGAGAAGAAACACTGCTGTACCCACCCTTCAGTACATAACAAGATTTTAAGTATTTCCTGAGTGAGTAAGCAGTGAGTGAGTGAGTGATTTAGCAAGAAAAGTTAAGCTATTCAGTGACAGCTATACACTCGTTCTTCTAACAAGAATCTCAGTAGATGGTTGTAAATGGTAGTAGTGATTTCTCAGACTTGAAAATGAATCTAAAGCCACCTGGAAGGCTTACTCAAACACAGTCCCCTAGGCCTCAACCCATTCTATCCTATTCTAAAAAATTACTAGATGGTGCTGGATGCTGATTTTGGCGGGTCCAGGGACCACCTTTTGAGAACCACTCTTATAGGAGAAAGCAAGGCTCAAACCAGTAACAGAACTGGTTGCCCTAAAACACTATAAAGCTTCGGGTAAGTGTGAATGAAATACCAGAAAACCAATTATGACTGTACAAACTCTCATCATATACTCAATCCCTAAGTTCTGCATGGGCATTCTGCCACCTTTTATCAATAATTTGTGAAGTGAAAATCAGGTTGCTAACAAAACTTATCACAAAGCTGTAAGAGCCAGCTAATGACAATTACAGACTTTTAAAAAGTAACATGCTGGAAAAAGTGATCATGTCTAAGAGACATCAATGTAGAAAGGAATATGTTTCTTCTCTCCAAACAACTGACTGTCCAAGCACAAATGCAGCGAAGCTGAATTATGAAATTTCAGATGGAATGGGGAATTTTATTAACAGACTATATGTGAGCGCAATGTGAGGCAAACAGGTGAGGATGCTCTGAAACACTAAGGCAAGACTGAGCTGGGTTCAAAGGAAGCCCTCACAATAATCTCTCCTCAGAGCTCTGAAATTTCCCCCATTCCAAGGATACACAATGACTGATTACCTCAACTACAAGAGACGGCTTGCTGACTGACTTTCCAGATTAGAAAAGCGGGGCTCATGCATAAGAAATTGATTGCCTGTTATGCAAATTGCAGGGCCTCAGCTTTCCCTAGCCTTTATAAGAGGTGAGACTGACTTGTTCTGCATATGATCGACTTTTTCAATTTGTGTACTCCCATCCCGTATATGTCAGCACAAAGAAAATTTACATTTATTTTTAGTCTACATGGTTGGATAAATCTGGACGCTCTCTCCCTCTCCCCCCCCCCCCTCTCTCTCATCGCCCCCACCCCCCCCCACATCTCTGGTACACTGCCTACCCCCTTTGGTTTTGAATGTTTTCATCCAAATCGTACTGAAGAGCCAGGTCAGCAAGATGGAATATGATGCCACAGGGCAGAATAGCCATTATTATAACATTCTACCAGCTAATGGGTGCTGCCTCTTCCTTCCCCTAACAAAGCCCTGGCAACCATTTTTTATATTATTATTTTCAGTCAATGAGAAATGATGAAAAAGTATCCCCTCCTGCAAATACAAATTGGTTTTATTTTTCTAAACCCTTCCCCCAACCTACACACAAACCTTTGTTGGGGAGAGGAGGTTAAACTGAGGAAACTCAATGGTCCAAAGATTCAGTCTCCCCACATTAGCATTTGTTCTCCTTTATTAATATTCAGTAGGGTGAACTGAATTTAAGCATGTCTATTGTCTTTCACAAAAGCAATAAATATGAGCTGAAAATTCCAAATCACTGCAGTAAAGGCTGCCTGGGGACTTCCTGCAACCTTGGCTAGTCTCCGTCAGCTGACAGGAGCAGCGTGTCACAGGGAGACTGCACACCCACCACAGCAGCAGTGCCCATTCTCACACACTGAGGAACCCAAAGAAATCCGACAAAATAGAACCCTGTCATCCAACTCAGGAGCTTTTCATCCCAGCTTCCAAATTTAGCAAGAAATGAAATGGTGAAGGCCATACACGAAAAACTATCTTCTTTCTAAGCCTGGAACAGCAGCAGCAAAGGGGAATAAGAATTTCTGTTCTTGGAGCTGGAGATACATGATCTCCCTCTTGCCTTAATGTAAGGGGAGTTGGGGAAATTGAAACATAAATGAGGGCAAAGATTCCTTGAGCTGAAGGAACTTCAACTAAGCAACTGATGCAGGCAGCAGATTTTAGAACACAAATGCTTACAAAGAAGGTGATTCTTTACTAAATATCTGAAAAAAAGGGACTAGAATATACATACAGTCTTTATAATTTTATATTTTAGACACAAAGAAGTTTCACTAGTCCTCCCATTAGCTATGCATACATGACAATACAAAACCAAAGAAAAATCTAATGCCTCTATTTCACAAAAGCAATGCTTAGAGAAGGGTTAAAGAGAAAAGAAAAACAAGGAGACTTTGAAGCTGTCCCTGAGCTTCCAAAACATCTGGAGCACACCAGACGTATTACCATATTAGGGAGAGTCAATGTATTTGGCTTTGTTGTAGAAGGGATGCACAAAAGGTAATTCATTATTATAGAGCCAATGCCCGTCTGTCACCCTGTCACTGTGAGACAAGGTATCACATTACATATTAAACAGTCAAGCATCCAAAGACAGCGTTCATTTCCAGCAGCTGTGTGTGTGTGTGTGTGTGTGTGTGTGTGTGTGTGTGTGTGTGTGTGTGTGTGTGTGTGTGTGTTGGGGGATGGGGTGGCTGCAGCACTGAGTTGAGAGAAAATTATAAAAGCAGCACCCTTGGATGAGGTAGAACCCTCTCTGAGGTATTCAAAATGTATAGCTTGCTACCATTACTAGGGAAAAAGACAGCCTATTTTGAGAGAAAAATTGTATTGTTTGTTTTGCATTTGGATGCCAGAGAAAATCTGGCGCAGGCCAGCTTCTCAGGTTCAACAGGAATATGGAGTTTAAACCCAACTATATGCATTCAGGTCAGCAGCTAAGCTTTTCGATCTACCCTAGGGTACAGGTCCAGGGAGAGGGGTGAGCAATGCAGAGATGTCAGTGAAGCCAAGCCCAGGCTGGTCCACTGACATCCTCACCACCTCAAACCACGGAGAGGGTTGAAAACAAATGACAATCATGAGGCGTGATGTCACTGCACAGTCATGGTCAGCGAAGCACAAACGAAAGAGGTTTAATAGCTCGGCTTATGGAAAATAATTATCCTTTTCCCTCAGGAGAACAGCCCCTGAGCAGACTAAAACTCCTCTTTGTCTACTCTCAAATCAGCTAGGGAGAGACTTACCATTCCAACAAGAAAATGCAATCCAAAAAGAGCCAGGGGTCAAGAGTCCCAAGATAACAGGGGCAACACGGTTTTTTGTTAGTTTAACACCCAGAAAGTCGAAAAGATTCAATACCACAGAAGCCCTTCACAACCACCTGAACTTCATTCTCCACAAAACCTTCTTGGGGATTCTAAACCTACTTCACATGCTCAATTTTTTTCCAGAGAGAAAGTGTTAAGATAAAAACCTGACAGAGTGATAATAACATGGAAAAGTTAGGCCACTGGGTAAGCACAAAAAACACCTGACACCACCACCCCCCTTTCTCTCTCTCTCTCTCTTTCTCCCCCCACCTCTCTCTCAAGGAAATGGCTACATTTGAGTCAAGCAGGAAAAGAGACAGACAGAAGCACCCTTGAGCCCAGAAGGCAATTCCTTCACTTTCAGACACAAAGGAACAAGCCCAACAGACATGTCACATTTACACACAGGAAAGGTGACCAGATCCTTGCTATTAAGAAAATGGCCCTATTCTAATTGTCTGAACCTCAAATGAATGAAGAACATCAAAAGACAAAAGATGTTTCCTTCACAAGTCCTTACCAGGAGTCATCAGAGGAGAGAAAACACTCATCGTGGACAGGAGGCTCGAAAACCATCGAAGAGCCACACCTGAACTTCAGTCCATACTAAAGGCACCCCGTGATCTCCACGACAGATTTCTAGACCAGCTGAGAAGATACTGAAACTCTGAGGATCGCAATACTGAGCAAAACATACTGTGCATTCGGGCACAGCTCCCTTACTTCTTTGGGGGAAGGACTCTTCCAACCTCTACACTCTCTCCTCCTTTTCACTCATTATTCAACCTTAACATGATTTTTATGACAATCAGGAGGGATAGTATCCTGAATAACAATGATTATTAAAATATAAACATCCACATTGCTCTATGAGAAGCTGTACTTTTGTATTCAATCATCGTTAACTCCTCTATCCCAGGCCAGAACTCCTCTAGGTCCACATCCATCTCAACACCTTATTAATTTTATACTGGCAAACCAGTCAAGTATGCCTACCAGGCAACCCAGTTATAACTGTCGATCAAAATCAGGAATCCTTAGAGTCCTCTGGACATGCAACTCAAGCTTCCACTAAATAAAAGGGTTCCACTGTAGATGGGCCAGTATTGCATACCCCAGAAGTCCACATTCAGAAGAATAGTGATTAAAGACAATGTTGGGCTGGTGCGAAATGGGCTGCAGAACAATGGCATCGTTGCAGAGCAGGATAGAGGTAAACAGGGGCCTTTTTCAAGAAATTCTGTTAGTTAGATAATGAGAACAACATGTTCAATGTTTTATGTTCAGATAACCTGACATGCCAAAATCCAATTTTACAAATCATGAAATTAGCACTTCTCAAAAGATTTCCATATACGTACACAGTATGTTCTCAGCTAGTGATATTCTCAGAGTTAGTACTATTCTACCTTTAAGTAATTACGATGTGTCTATGTGTATATAATTTTTAAGCTTCACATTATCCTTACATTTACCCACACAGATGTAAGTTATCAAAAGAAATAGGCTCTCAAATTTATTAGCAAGTCTCTACAAAGTTAAGCAAAACTGACTTTTACGCAAACCCACAAATCCCATTGAGTTACTAGTTTGTATACTAGTCTGTGATGACAAATGGGCACAACTCAAAATACCTTGTCCCAACTGACATGACCGACCAGCCGATTGGGTAAGTAAATAGTCACACCCTACCACTAAACCTCTCTGGCTGCCTTTATTCCCTAAGACAATAACAATGGACCCCCATAGAGGTTCTAAGTGGTTTTGTCTGTAGCAAGCCTGGCAAGAGCAAAGTTTCCCTGCACCTTCATCACCTCACTCACATACAGACCAATCAACTGTACACTGACTTTTTAGATGACTATAAGGAAGGATTAAGTGGGCTATTTAAAGTAAAAACAAAACAAAACAAAAAAACCCTGAGAGCAAACAAGTTCAGAGGCCTATTGCCTCCCACAACACCCTTCTTTCCCAGACTGAAATCGAATGGAAGCAGAACAGAAAGCAGAGTTCCAAGCATGTGGCCACAAGAATCTGCAAAGATTCGAGGCACCTAAAAATAAATGGCTCCTAAAATTCATTTGTTTTTATCTATTAATACAAATATGAATTAATACACAAAATATGGGAGAAGAATCGAGAGCACTGGAAGTTTAAAGCTTTAAGGTCTAACCTAGAACTACTGGTATCCATTTACATGCCTCAGTTTCCTCCATCTTTCAAGGAAAGATGTAGAGAAAGTCTGAAGGGAAATAAAAAACCATCATGCTATTTATAAAAGAAACCAAAGCTATGGTGAGGATGAACTAATTAACTTTAAGCAAACATCTATTATTAAATGCTGGGAAATGATCATATGCATTGGTAATAAAGGAAAGGGATCAGCCATAGCTACATGGTATTCAGACCCCCGACAGAAATGTCTAAATTCATACAAGCCTGAATAAAACTGCAGATTTGGTCAAAATGGTCAACAGAGCTGAATGCTTTAAGAGCGACATTAATTCTCTCTTGTAAATTTCCACAGTGCCTTTGCAGGAGCCACCATTGCCCCTAGGGAGGATATCAAAGCTAAAAGAATGTTAATATTAAGCAAATCACAACACTTTTTACATACTCATATACATAGCACCTAGCCATCCATAATGGATTTAATCAGGACCCCAGCAGGGAAACCCACAAAAGGCCTATTTCTCCAACAAAAGCCATACCAGCCTGAAACAAATCTAGAGCTATTTGGTTTTTATTTTATTTATAGGAACAGACCTTCTATTCCAGGTTCCTCAAGATAAGCCACCAAAAACTGCACCTGACAGACCCGTGGAGCAGCCATCCTCAGAGCCGGATCATTGCAGAGAGACAGAGAGGAAGGAGGACAGAGGGAGGGAGGGAGGGAGGAAGGAAGAGCTCGGAGAGGCAGGCTCCAGAGCACTTGTCAACAATCCTCCCGGTACGTAATAAGCAGGCAGCAGTGCAGATTCCGCCAGTGCAGATTCCGCGCGGCAATAGGACAGCCGAGCAGCACCAGGAGGGGGGAGAGACAAGGAGAGAAGGTTATTTATGTGCAAAGGAGGGAATCTAACACCCAAGAGGAGGGGTCTGGGGCTTTTATTCCCCCTCCAGATAAATTACAATAAAAAAAAAGGAAAAGAGCGACTAGCTTTTTATCGTGCAATTCCCCCAACCTGCAATGCAGACAAATCCTTATTTTAGGATTGGGGGGGGGGGGGGGGTGTGCGCGCACCTCTGATGGGAGCAGTCCAGACTTCTTTATGTCCAGTCTGTCAGACTGTGTCCCCCGCTCCATGCACACACTCCACCCCCATGGGCAGCAGGGGGTCCATGGCACATTTTCAATGGCATCTCTTTTTAATATCATAATCTGTATCATTCAGCACTTGCTTTTTATTTATTTTTATTTGTTTTTTGGCTGGGAAACCTGGGCAGCTCTCCAGACAGACTGCAGAAATCTCTTTCCACATGCTCCTCCTTGAGCTCCCTCCCCCTCCCTCCAACTCCGGCTACGAGGGTGCTTCATTACTTATGTGAGGACCGAATGGGCCACAGCTGCCCTCCCCACCCCAACACATAGACACCCCACCCCCAGGCTCATAAATTCATCTAATCTAATAAAACAGAAGCTGTTTTCCCTCGTTTTTTCTTGAGGATCTTTCACAAAACAGGCTCTGTGGACTGGCAGCTGCGAGCAGGGTGAAAAAGGCAAGAATCCAACAAGGCTGGCCAGTTCCCTGGCCTCAGATAACTGGAGCTTGCATCTCCTTTCATATGTCATAAGCTTTTTGGTTTTTAAAGCCAATTCTTTTGAAGCTTTTGAACTTCAGCTGGCAATTATAATATCTAAAACACATGTTCTGAACACCATCCCACAGTTTCCTCTTTATGCTCTTCCAAAGGGAAAAAAAGATGGTGCATCACTCTCAAAGAACCCACACATCAGAAGTTTTCCTCACAGATTTCATACAAGGGAACTGGGAATAGAATGCCCCTTACTATTACTTTTAGTCTGTTGTTGTTATTTAACCAATGAATAAGCCCCTTCTGGGCTTCACACAGGTTAAGTTATGTAGACCTCACAAAACCCCTGAAGATGTTGGCTTTACTCAGGGCATACAGCCATCAAATCACCAGGGCTTATCTACCTGTCTCACTTCTAAACAAAAAATGCCAGAAGGTAGGTGATTGTCTTCCCTAATTTCTACTTAATATCCACCACTTTAAAATCAGACTTACAGCCCTGGCCAGGTAGCTCAGTTAGTTACAGTGTTGACCCAATATGCTAAGGTTACAGGTTCAATCCCTGGTCAAGGCACATACAAGAATCAACCAGTGACTGGGGGGAGGGGAACAAGGGGGAGAAAATTGGAACTGTTGTAACAATATAATCAATAAAAAACATTAAAAAAAAAAAAGAATCAACCAGTGAGTACATAAATAAGTGGAACAATATCTCTCTCTCTCTCTCTCTCTCTCTCTCTCTCTCTCTCTCTCTCTCTCTCTCTCTCTTTCAAATCAAAAAATAATTTTCTTAAATCAGAATTACAGAAACCTGATACAATCCCCCACTTTATAGGGGAGTAAACCAAGGCATATGAAGGTGTGGTTCTTAAACAAGATCACAGAGCCAGTCCCTTAAACAGTCTTACCAAACTGAAGACCATCCGTGAATCCTGCAGTGTTTGGGGGCAGGGACAAGTGACACCTGAAACAACCTTAGGATACAATTCCCTGTGGAATATCCGATTGGAAAATCCCTCTCCTTTCCTTCCACACCCAGGGTGGGCCCCACAGAGCAGACCCTCATTGACTTCTCTCCAGTGACAGGATATTCCTATCATATTGAACAACTGTTTGGCAGGGGTCCCACTGCACCATAAGTCATACACAGTCAATTAAAGGGCATTTAAGGGATGACTGTTTGGCCTTTTTTCCTCTTCTTTCTGCTGGAACCTGTTTTTTGGTGCTTTGCTAATCAAAAGCACCCAGAAGAGAGAATTGGAAAGGAACTAAGAGGCAGATCTTGGATGCATGGTAATTCTAAGGAAAGGTTAAGGAACAATTGGCCAGAAATGAAGCTTGAGACTCATCAATGGAAATGTATCTCCAACCATCTGACAGGAGTGCGCACAGGCAACAGAGTTCGTAGCCATCAGCAGTATTCTCCCTGACGTCACTGCTGCTTCCTCTTCCCAACAACTAAAGAAGTTAACGAGGAACTGAAATGAAAAAGGTAAGACCTAACAGGATGATGGCCCCAGGCTGCTTTTACTTCCAAAACCATTACCAGCATCTGATTGCTCTCAGTATTTCCTAAAATAGATGCTTAGATAGTTCAGTGTATCCAACTCTGGCCTGTGGTCAGCAAGGAGAATTGGAAAACTCTTGCCTATGAAGGTCAGTAGGTTTGGACTGTTTAGATAAAATGCTGGTTTACCAAAGAGGAAATATATCAACAGTACCAGACAGACTAACAACACCCTCTGGGAGACACACAATAAAACTGACAGCTAGGTTCAGTTCAAGAATAGCAACACAACCCTCACTATTTAAATTATTAAAAAAGAGAGAGCACATAAAGGGTGATACTGGCAAGGACTATTTTTTCTTCCAAGTTAATATGAGTACCACCAGCTAAAGCTTAAATTGTCAAAGATTGGAGCAAGCACCAATTCCTAAATAAAGACCTCTCAAATATTATCAACTTCAGTGTTCCCAATTTTGTTTAATTTTTAATAATAAAAAATATCTGCAGCCCTGACTGGTGTGGGTCAGTGAGTTGGGTGTCATTCTGCAACCAAAAGGTCGCTGGTTCAATTTATAATCAGGGCACATGCCTTGGTTGCGGGCCAGATCCCTGGTTAGTGGCAAGCAAGAGGCTACAAGAGACGTTTCTCCTGCATAGTGATGTTTCTCTTTCTCCCTCCCTTCTCCTCTCTCTAAAAATTAATTAATTGATTGATTAACCATTAATTAATTCTTTAGGGGGGAAAAAAGAATGAATATCTGCAAACCCACAGCGAAACACAATTACTAAAAATTACTTATGTGCTCTTCCCTTCTCATTTAATTATTTTTTAAGTTACAGCACAAATATGTACATCTAAATAGTATATTATTTTCCTGTGCATGACTATGAACGTCACAAAAAGGGTATCACACCGTGTTTGGTCTTAAGAAGGTTTGTTTTTTTCCCTACTCAACATTAGTTGATTAAGATCCACCCAAGATTTATCTTAATCTTTGCCCATTCATTTTCACTATTATTTATCATACTCTATTCTATGAATATTCCACAATTTATTTTGATTCTCTTGTTCTAAAATGTTGCTCGTCTATTGCTATCACAAACCATGCTGCAGTCTTCTGCTTGCCCCTGGAAAACAGGTGCTAGACTTGCTCTGAGATACACACCTAGGAGTAGAATTATTAAAAATTCTTCAATATGTAAATACCCAAATTTACAAGTTAACGCCATATCAGTTTCCAAAGCAGGTGTCAATTTTCACCTGTGCACAGCAATGTATCATAATCTCTATATGTTTAAATATAAAGATCTCCTATTACTGAAGACTCGGGAGAACAAGGCACTTCGATTGCTTCTTCAGAAGAGAATAGATTTTCAGAAAGGATGCCCTACCTTAAGAAATGCTGTGTGCCAGCCAGGGACATGGCCACCATCCCACCCAGTTATCACCTAAACACCAGGACATCTGAGGACATATTTTGCTGGTGAGAGCTTTGGAATCGAGAACTTATCATACATACATAACTATTTCACTACTTCTGAGTTGTGCCAACTCCAGGAGCCACTGGCTGTACTTTGCCTTTTAAAAATACATGACTGGAGCAAACCCCAATGTAGGACTTAAATAAAATGTGAGAGAGCAATTCATTTGCACGTCTTAATCAAATCTGGATATCTAATAGCACTCTGTGTTGATTAATTAAAGAACCTGCTGCCTCATAAGTGTTAAGACCTTATTTAATTCATGTATCAAATCAAGAAGTTAGTGCATACTGAGAGTTAGGACACATTTCATAAAGGAAAGACATGCCTTACAGAGTTGGAACAATTCTGCAGCATTCCTTATCATTCAGATCTGCCTCCAAAAACTCCAATTTTCTGCTACCTATACAAATTACTGCATACAAAAAATGGCACCTTAGCATCTCGGCTGTATGCAACTCATAACAACTTCCCCAAACAATGCTTATTATAAAAGAGGGGTAGGGATGTAGTGGATTTCCCTGTATGAGAAAAGGGCATAGTTTTACAGTCTGATAATTTCATATAGGAAATCAGAAAATTTTAATGATCATACTGCATTAGTCATGCTTTCATAAAGATATGTTATTTGGAGTGAATTACATAGATTGATCACATCACCTAGATTGTGATAAAAAGCCAATGCAGAGACGTAATCCACTCTGCTAATATTTGACTTTCAAAATATTATTGAAGTGTGGGCATTTTACAGCAGCCGTCATAATAATAATAAACATTACTTGTTAGATATTTAAATGAAAGTTAATACACTGGCAATACACCAAGCAGAATTAGGTACACATGGAGTCTGGCTTGGACTCTTTCCAAGAGGGCTTGGTAATTCCTGAAGCACCAACAGCACTCGACTAACTGTATAATTCATGTGGCTGGCTCTATAGCCAACTTGACTTCAAGGTCACATTGTACAATTACAAAATAATACTAATAATTACAAATACACAGTAGGGAGATCTGGGTTACGTGACTGTATATTAACTGGTGAAACAAACTTAGTTTAGTCACTAATACCAATGAAATGGCACTACAATGAAACCAGGAAATTCAAATTAGAAAGCTGTCAGAAAAGACAATGTTCCATCAGACTTTTTTAATTTAAAAAAAAAAAAAAGTGGTTTATTTGGTCAGCATCTAGCTACAAACCTTAGTGGTATATAGCACACACCACACAATACAGACAAGGTTGCCTGTTTCTAATCCAAGTTTTACTCATCAACTGCCTGAATTTTAAAGAGAATCACTGAAAGCATTCTGGGACAACTATGGTTAGTTTATTAAGGCTGATTATACATGTAAAGGGGTTAGTAGTACATGTAAGTGCTACCTATAGAGTATGCCTTTAATAAACTTTGGTGCTAATAAACTACCCAAAATTTTTGTTCAATATATTCTTTAAATCATTTGATTATAAAAAAGAAACCTAAGATAAAATATATGTTAGCCTTTAACATAATATGAAAATGATTCAGGTAATACATTTGAAAAGGTAAGCACAGGCCCTGGCTGGTGTGGCTCAGTGGATTGAGCACTAGCCTGAGAACCAAAGGATTGTTGGTTCAGTTCCCAGTCGGGGCACATGCCTGGATTGAGGACCAGGTCCCCAGTTGGGGGCACGCAAGAAGCAACCAAACATTGATGGTTCTCTCTCTCTCTCTTTCTCCTTCCTTTTCCCTCTCTCTAAAAATAAATAAAAAACCTTTTAAAAAAAAGTGAGCACAGAAATAATGCCAAGTTAAAAAAGATTATCAACATTGAGATTATTCTGAAAACATGAGCCACAACAGCAAAGAGTAAAATTCAATCAGAATCTCAACATGGGTAATTTTATCGACTGAAGAATAATAAATAATGGAAAACTGTGATGGGGGAACACCCCCCCCCCAAAAAAAACCCGGAATTTACTTATAAAAAATTGTGTATTTATTCTTACATGTTTAAACTTCAGTCGCCTTCAAACTACTCCCCATTTGATGCAGTACACCTATGGAGACATTTTTTCCACTGTTCAAAACAAGTTTTGAATACTCAATTTTGATGCCTTTTATTGCTTCTGCCATTTTTTGTTTCACCACTTCCACACTGGCAAAATATTTCCCTTTGAGGACTTCTCTCATCTGGAGACAAACAAAAAGTCACTGCAGGCAAGATTGGGTGAATAGGGAGGGTAGGGCACAGGGGTCATGCCCGTTTTTGGTCAACAACTGCTGAACACTCAGCACTGCATGGGTAGGTGCACTCATAAATCACCCAGCATGAAATGGGCAAATGCATTGGAAGAGTCTTCAAAAAAATTCACTGAAGCTCAATGCAGCCTCTCACAACACCACCAGCTGGTACACTGATACAGATGGATTCCTAGAACATACCCCTAGCAGTGGGAGCCTGTACTACAAGGGGCCCACACTCCAGAAGACAATTCTGGGGTTGTTTTGGGTCCCCCCACCTCATGTTTTAAAAGTACTGAAATGAAGCCCTGACTCAGGTCACTACTGAAGAGTAGCTAATCACGTTTTCAAACCTCTGATTCTGACAAAACCTACACTCCTGTAAACGCTAGTTTGAAACTCAGCACTTCATTTCTAGAAATAATACTAAGAAATTAACCAGAGAAACAAAGATTTATGAGCAAGGATCTTAACACGGTTAAATTATCTGTTGCTTCTTTTATGGGTTTAAATCCTGTGTCTATTAAAAAAAAAAAAAAATAACACTTCTAGTTAGCTTCCTGAGCCATGTAATAGACTGACCAGCAGTGCTTTGGTTTTCAAATCTGACTGTACGCCATGACAGACAGTCCATAAAGGCGTTGGGGTAGCTGGCGTAGGCTCTGCATGTATGGAAAATGACACACCCTCTTTATTACTGGAACTCTAAAACCTCAGTGCCTCTGCACATGTTGTTCCCTCTTTTAGAATATTCTCTCCTCTCTCTGCCTAGAAAGCTCCTGTTCCTCTTTCTGGTCAGCCTCCAGTGACAGCCACCACATGCAGGTGCTACTTCAAATGCAATACCCACAGAGACAAGCAAACACTGACATGCCATGTTCCATAAACAAGAGGATCTTGTCTTGCTTTTCATAATCACCCTCAAAAACTAGACCACATCTAAAGAAAATGGCTGAGGCCTAACAAAGGCTGTTGGAAGAGAGTCGGTTGCTGCCTACGGCCATTTCAGGCCTTCATAAGCCTGAAGCGCTCTGCCTCCAAGGCCCCGTTTTACAGCTCACCAAGTGTTCTAAGGTCCCCCTTTCTTTCCTTCCAGGAGAGAAAAATGTTCCCAAGAATTATCTCTGTGTTTACAAGTATGTGGCTAGAAACACCCCTGTTAATTTATAATAAACTGATCTCTCAGAATTCACTGAAAAAAATAGAAATTCTTGGGAAATTGTCTTCAAATTTTCACATGAAATAAAATTAGAACATTCATAAATCTAACGCTTAATAATTTTACATTATGTTTTCTAGACACTTAACTTCTTATTAATTTCAATTTTAAAGTTTTCTTTGTTTTAGAGCCAATGATTTCTTTGTCTGTAAAGCTGTTCTGTATTTTCCTCAAAGTATTTAATCTTATATCCTGCTTAAAGTCATTTTGTTACTAATACATTTAAATGAAAACCAAAATTAACTATAAGCCTACCTATTTTATGCAGTAAAGTTTACATCAGTCACATAATTTTGTGTGTATTCTTTGCAATATTTTTCTTAAAAGTCTCATTTACCATACTGAGACTAATACTAAATATGAAACATAATTTGTTAAAATCATTACAATGTTTTTTTAAATATCATTTTCAAGAACTTAAAAACATGAGGAAAAGCTGAATGTTTAAAACAGCAGATTCCACTGCACAAAATAATTAAACTGGGTTTTAAAAATATAAGAGTATAGAAAGCAGACCAGAGGAAATTAAACAGACTAGCAACTAAAACAAACACACAAAGAAAAACAAACTATATTCTCTCGGCAATCTTCATAATTTTCTGAAATTCCTAAATTATTCGCTCTTAAATAAATTACTTTAAATACAGTAAAAGAAACTGCTTATGTGGAGCTAACAGAATACCTGGACGTAAGTGAGAACAGCAGATAATTTTGAAGCCAGCAATACATTGCTATATTGAAGTCAAGGATAATATGAATATAGTGACATTAATAACAGGGGAAAAAGTATTTTGAAATTGTCCAAAACACTGAAAGGTATTTGAATAAAAGATTATTATTCTTTTCACTTTGTTAGCATTGTCTATATAACATATCATGAGGGTAGTTAAAAGAGAATATTTCGGAAATCAGGTACACTAGCTGTCTAGAAAGACCTGCCAAAAAACAAAAATAAAAGAGTGGAAGGATAAAAAGAGAAGAATTTCACCAGTGTGCTCAACCTGACTCTAGAACTGAAATGTCCAAGTTCTGTACCCTCTCTAATCCCTAAAACTAATCAGACCAGCGAGGTAGCAAGGAGTCACAAGTTACTAGTGGCCAGCGGCTTCCATAAAAGACAACACAGCCCTGACTAGTGTGGCTCAGTGGGTCAGACATCATCCACAAAGCAAAAGGTCACCAGTTTATGATTCCCAGTCAGGGCACATGCTGGGTTGTGGGCCAGTCCCCTGCTGGGGCACATGGGAAAGGCAACCAATAAATGTTTCTCTCCCTCCCTTCCCCCCTCTCTAAAATATAAATTTAAAAAATATTTTTTAAAATAAATAAAAGACAACACAGATATAGAACATTTCAATCACTATAGGGAGGTCAACTGGATAGTGCTGATCTATAGATTTGTATGCATTTTATCATAAGACCTTGTCACCTAATCTGCAAGCAGTAACAGTCTCTCTTGCCTCTCCTGTCCTCTCTGCTATGAGCTTAGACCCAACAGGGCAAGTAAGACAGCCGGAGACTTTTTTGCAGGAGGCATAGTAAAAAGGAGAGGAGGGGCAAATGGAGCAGAGGCTGACATATCCCCTTCAATTCAGCAGCAGATGGTTCCGGGTGTAATCAGTCTGGCTTTTAGAACAGTGGAGAAGGGAAAACAGAGGTTGTTGGAACATTTAAAAGCCTGGAGCTTATTCAGGAAACTAAAAACTGTAGAAAAACTTTCTCTTTGTTTGCAAAGCAATTACCCCAAAGGGTGATTTATATCATAAATGGTTTTAGGTGATCCTGATGTAGTTTGAGAGTGAAAGGTCAGCAATCACCAACTCATGAACAAAATGCCACATGAAATTATTCTGACTCACACTCACATTTTGCTACCCTCAAGGTTACGGGCGCAAAGAGGTGTATACTCACACACAGCCTGAGTTCCTACTCACACAGGAAACCTCCAGAAAGAAAGCATCACCCTGCAGTCCTGCGTGCAGGTGGGGATGGGGGTGGGGATGGAGAAGGATACATCCACCATAGGAGAGAAACAGTGGCCAAGGAAGACCAATATCCTCATTAAAACAAAACCCAATGGGACAAGGACATGTCAAGTGCTTTCTTTTACATAAGGAGGAAACCAGTGAAAAAAAGAGATAACTGCTCCCCAGGATACCCAACTGCTGGTGCAACTAGAATTGTAATCCAACGCTCATTACAACGTATCTTTTTTTTTTTTTTTTTTTTGATGCATCAAATATTGCTTTAAATGGCTGAAATACAGGAATTTTGGTTTAATGATTGAACAGTTTGCCATGTGAATGGTTACGTAACATAACCTCTGTCACTTCTGAAAAGCTGCTGAAAATCTATAAGCCCTACGAGTTTTCTTTCTTTGACCAGAACCCAAAGTTTCATCGCCATCCTTTTATACTTTGTAGTCACTTTGTCCTTCGATCTTCCTCAGGCCTCCCCTTCCAGCCCAGCTGGCACAAATCCACCTTCTTTCCCCTCCCACGTGCCAGCTCAGAAAGCCTTCTGCCAGGCTCCTCGGAGATGACAGAACACAGTGCTCTGTGCACTGGTATGGGCACCCCACCTACACGAACCTCACTCCTACCCTTCCGATAAGGCAGGTTTTGCCAAGACCATTGAGGACAGACCTGCTGGAGAAAACTAAACAGGAATCACTTCCTTCAAGCTCAGTCAGAAGTCAGAGCCTTTGCTCCCCAAGTCCCAGGGTGAGATCTAATTACAGGATGCTGGCATCCAGACCCAGGGAACAGGGCAAACCCATTTTAATGCAGTCCCGTAAGTATGCTGTTTTATGACACAGTTACAGCTTTTATGGGAAGCAGTTAGGTAATATATATCTAGAACCTCAAAAAACAATTACCCTTGAATGCTTATTTTCTGCCAGGTACTAAGGACTTTAAATAAACCAACTCATTAATCCTACGACTATCACCTCTGAGAAAGAAATGATTACTCCATTTTCAGAGCTGGAAAACAACAGGAACCAAACAGAATGGCCGAATAAGGTTTGTCAGCTCTTTTCACCCTAGGTGGGCCAGTGAGGCCATGCCTTCAGGGTAACAGTGTGTTCCTCCCTGCCAACTCCACAAGCAGAGCTGGAGGGCCCTGGCCTCCTGGCCCAGGCCCGGCAGGAGAACGGACACCCAGCATTCCTCTCCACTAGCCCCCTAGGTCACACGCATTCACAGCTCCAGGGTCCTAGGCTCAGATCACTGCAACTACGCCTGCCTTTAGTGTCAGTCCATCCTGGAAGGTGCAGTCTGGGTTCACAAGGGTGCTTTTACAATACAGAGACATTCTAAACTCTCTGCCTCCCCGCCCCCCCCAAAAAAAAACACAGTTAATTCCTCAGACAAAAAGCACTCGAGCTTGATAACTTTTCATAAAGGGGCTAAGTAATGGGAGGAGAATGCGCCTGGAGTGGGCCAGCCATGGTGGCCAGGACCCTCCCATCCACTACCAAGAGCAGCCACTTGATGGCAATCTTAATCTATTCCCTTGAAATTCTTCCGCAGAGAGACCCCGGGAGGGCAGGAGCGCCAAGAGTGGGCTGCATGCACAATGTGGACCGTGCTAGCCAGCAAAGGCACTTTGCTTCACCTGTGTGTGCAGAGGCAGGTGTGTAAAAATATGGGTAAAGAAAGACTCTGCCACCATTCTCCCTTGGGTTACACTTCCACGTCCACAGACCTCAGTAGGGGCCAAGGTGTACGTGACTATACAGGTTCTGCAGTCAAACAACTCAGAAAGATGGAAATCTCTCAGGCCCCGTGGCATATTCACACTGGGCTTCCCATCAACAGACTGAAGTGTAAGGTAGACAGTTGGTAACAAACAGGATAATAAATCAATGGCAAGCACATGCTTCTTGTCTCAGCACCTTGTTCCCTGAAACCACAGAAAAAAAGCCAAAAATTAAAGAAGGCAACTTTCCTCAGTAGAAGGTGCAACACCTGTTGAATAAAGCAGCCCAGTGCTTCCCTTCTTATCTAAGTTGTAAAAGAGGACAAAGAAATAAGAAACTATGTACATCTTCTGGAATAAAGGCTCTCCAGGAAAAACAATACACTATAAATTGCATTCATGATACTCTTATTTTCAGTGGCAGGGAGAATAACATAAAAATGTGGAGGGGGATGGGGTGGGGCGGTGGGGAGCAAACAGTATTATCATCAGAAAATGGCACGTTATCTTAGCCTTAGTCATTACTATTCTTTCACACAGTTCAACCTGGCTTCGTAACTCTTGGCTTCTCGATTTATAAGAGTTCAAGCAGAGAGTGGAGAGTTTGCCAATATTTTCCTCTGAGGGATTCAGAAAGTGCCAGCTGAGAGCCTTCCAGCTCACCCTTTAACACTTTCCAACTGAGTAAACTGGAAAGGCCCCTTTCAAGCAGCACTAGTAGTCGGAAGCTGGGTAAACTGCTGGGTGAGAACAGGGTAAAGTCACTAGGGTACAGGCTCAGCAATGTGCAATGTAGATCCCTCTGGAACATACCAAATCTCCTGCAAATGCAAACGGTAAATATGGAATATTTCCACGGTATGATCATATCTGAAGAGGGTTTGTACACCTTCTAGAAATCACTCTAGAAGGTGAGATGCAATTTTCAAAAACATAGATTGCAAACTCTGGGTCTTTCATGAATACCCCAATCATATCCAATGGAAGGAGAGGGTCAGAAAAGAGTTAACTGCTTCCAAAGTGGAGGCCCGTGGTAGCTTCCTTCCTGCATGAGAAGGCAACATAACCCATTCAGAGCCATAGAAAACTGTAAGGAAACTGCCACTTCAGACAGCACCAGAAACTGGCGTGGGAAGTCTCTGGCCCAGATGTCTCTCAGATGTCTCTGCCTCTCATCAAGGCCAGGTGCCAAGCATTATGAGAGTGCCCAGCTACCTGCCAAGGGAAATGTGGACCTGGTTAAGGAATAACGCAGAAGACAGTGGCGGAACAGGTCACACAGGAAGGAAGGGGCCCGGTGTGTAGAAAGAGCTGAATCATTAGATCCCAAGTGTGAATGAGCCAAGAACACTAATGAAAGGTCAGGGAACAGGGCAGAGAGAAGAGGAACAGGGTCTCAAAATATCAGGCATGAGACAGCCTTAAAGCTCTCCTTGGCACAACACAGGACAGCCTGGCTGACAGGCTGGGCTGACACTCCTCAATCCGCAGGTCTAAGGTTGTAAAACAGCTCATGTTTCTCCCTTACTGTCTTCAAACATCCTCTAATGAGAGACGTGTACTGTTTTATGATCTTTTGGGAAGAATTTATGAAAAAGCTGAATCTGGGACTCTGCAGAAGCATCCTAAAGACAACAGAGAAAGCTAGAAGCCTGTATGAGATTTAGCAGCAGGGGGACTGAGTAACAAACTATAAACTAAGGGATTTATGGACTGTAGAGTAATGTCCCCAAAGCATCTCTGGTTATCACTTTTCTGGCTTTAAAGACATACCATACAGGACTCTGATGATTTCATGTGGCTCAAGTCTTAACAGGTTATTTCTAAAAGCTAAGCAAAATGCCCTCTAAATTTGAGGGATACAGGATCTAAGAAATTCATAAGCAAAGCAAAACTGCACTAGTTCATGGTGGGAAATCTGATAGTAATTAAAGCTCCATAAATGTGCACACCACAAAATTCAATTCACGAAATGGGTCAGATTGAGAAAACACATGACGCCTTTCTCCAAGCAAAAGGAGGTAGGTGACATCATTGACAGGCGTGAACACAGACAAACAAACTCCAGGCATGAGCAAGTCACGAGCAAGTCACCTCTGATGGCGTGCAGGCCTATCTCATTACCTCACCACAGGGTCTTTCCTTTCCATACATGTTGAGAAGCAAACATGGCTGGAAAGCACTGCTCTAAATTTTATTTACAACATAACAGTCAGGCAAATAAGATGAAGTCCCCCAACCTCATATAAATCCCATGACATTTGCAAGAAAAATCAACAACAGAAACATCCTTCCAGCATCATCTCAATTGCCAATCCCCTCCCAAACCCTTAAGGCCTTTGATTCACCCTGTTTGCCCTTTTCTTAGGGCTCCTGGCCTTCTGAACCACTGACCTTTGCAAATGAATCATGTTTCGAACCCCACTGACGTATGGTATTGAGGTTAACCCAAGTAGTCTCACAAAAACAGGCACTCAGTAAATAAGTCCAAGCTTAATTCCATCCAATTGGGAGGAACAATAATTTTTCTAAGGTCAAACAGCTCTTAGGGTTTCTTGATGTGATGTACCAGTAAACTGTCCAAGTATCACTTAAGCACAAAAGGAACCATGTTGCAGATTAACAAGGAAATTAACTTAATCTAAAATTAAAACCAAATAAAATCATCACCACCTCAAAGCACTAGACCATTATGGACGAAGGTGTCCCCCCGCCCTGACTCCAAATTCCGATTTGAAGGCCCCCTAACACCCAATGTGACTGTTGAATGAAGTCATAAGGGCGGGGCCCTCATCACTAGGGCTGGCGTCCACAGAAGAGACACCAGTGCACTCCCTCTCTCAGCCCTACGAGGACACAGCCAAGAAGCCATCCTTCACCACACACTGAATTGGCTGGCACCTTGGATTCTGGACTTTCAGCCTCCAGAATGATTAGAAATAAATTTCTGCTGCTGTCTATAGTATGGCAGCACAAGTTTACTAATATATTGACTTTCACCACAGCCACACGAAAATGAACGGAAATTAAGATCTGACCACGTGGCCACCATGTGCATAAAGGCCTTCAGACAGATGACAGGCTCCTCACAAGAATCAATCTCACTGAAAACACTGTTAGCAGAGAAGGGACATGACTTGTGATGCCTCTTCAGCTTTGCGTTTGGGGGAAAGCCAAATCTGAAGCCCCAGTTCCAGAATTTCTTGAATTACACATCAAGGCTGCAATTTCTTAATACGTACTCACAGACTAAGTGGTGCTGCAAGAGAAAAATAAAAGTATCACAAGAAAAAGGTCACACTGAAGAGGGTAGGGTGTAAACTAGAACTGTTCAAAAGCTCATCTGTGGTCTGAACTCACATGACAGCTCAGAACCAAAACTGTGATGCCAATTTCAGGCAGAGAATCCAGCTCTGCAAATGACACTAAGAGATGATGCATGTCATTCATGAGAATGTCCAACTGTGGGGCTCTTATTCAAGCTCTGGCTGATGCCTTCCTAAGCTGGGGCCTCTAAGAGCTGCTTACTGGACACATGTGAGCCTATGGCTCTGAGGCACTTTCCAGCCTCTGCAGGTGCTCTCAGGCATCTGGTACATTCTGGGAAAACACCATAAACCCACGTGTAATCATAACAGCTTCTAAAAACGGAGACAAACCCCCAAATGAGCACATACTTTAAAGAAGTCAAATGCACTGGAAGGAGGGAACTTTCCTGGAGTGATAGAAAAGTCTTCCATCTATGCTGGAGTGTTGGTCAGAAGGGTATATGTGCATGTATTTGTAAACTCATCGAACTGTACACTTACAATATGTAATGTCACAGAGTGTAAAGTTTTCATCAATTAAATTATATATATATATGTGTGTGTGTGTGTGTGTGTGTGTGTATATATATATATATATATATATATATATATATATATATATATAATTTTTTTTTTTTAAACCAGCCCTGGCTGGTATGGCTCAGTGGATTGAACACCGGCCTGTGGACTGAAGGGTCACTGATTTAATTCCCAGTCAGGGCACATGCCTGGGTTGCAGGCCAGGTCTCAGTTGGAGGTGTACAAGAGGCAGCCAATTGACATTTCTCTTGCACATCAATGTTTCTTTCCCTCTTTCTCCCTCTTTTCCCCTCTCTCTAAAAGGTAATTAATAAACTAATTAATTAAAAACAAGGTCTGGAGTCAGAGTCCTGGGTTCAAGTCCTCACTTAACATCTGAGACTCACTAAACCCACAAAATTATGTTAACAATAGTATAATTTGTATACTGTTGTAAGAATTATAAGCAGTAACTAATTTTTTCTTAAAAGCCTGATTTTAACTTAAAATACCAAGCAATGTATCTTGTACCTAAATACTAAATAGGCTTTCAACAAATGTGGTTCAAAAAGAAAGGGTAAAAGGATGACCCCAGTCCAAGAATCTCTACGATGAGACATAATTATGAACAAACGTGCACTCTGGTGACAAGGAAACAGAATGGGCTCTGATCGGAGGGCCTAGAGCTCACGGTGTATGCATTTCCCAAATGAAATCTGGAGTCCGAAGTAGGACACCCCTACTTCTGAACAGAGTGGACCACATCCAGCCACAGCATGGCTGGCATGTGCACTGGTTCCCACAGCATGTGCTCTACAGAGCACCCAGGAGTTGTGCACACCACAGGAATGAAGCTTTTCTCTCATGGAACTTAAAATATGCTGTGGAAAGAGAGCTTATAATAAACAACAACAATAAAAAGTTAGGCAGTGAGAAATTCTATGCACAAAAATACAAGGTAAGGAGCTAAGGGGTAACTAACAGAATGGCACACTTTTTAATGAGATGTTCGAGGAAAGACTCTTCAATAAGGGTGCATTTGAACAGAAACCGGAAATACAGAAAGAGATCAAATCACATAGGTAACTACAAGGAGAGAGTTCTGGGTAGAAAATTAGCAAGTGCAAAAATTCCAGGGCAAGAGTGTGCTTGGTGTACTTGGAATAGCAGGAACACTAGTCCAGGTGAGATGCGAGGCGAGGGAGAGGGAGGCAGATGAAACCAGAGAGATACTGGGGCCCACAGCAAGTGGCCTTCTTTCATGCTGAGAGATGGAAGGACCCTGCATTCATAAAGGACTATGCTGGCTATTGCCTGGAGGAAGGTAAAAAGACAGAAGGTAAGAGAGCATTATGAGTTCCAATCTAAGCTAGAGGTTGTAGACTAGCGGCGGTGGGGCAAATTCAGATACAGAAGATGTGAATTAAAAATAAACACATTTGCTAAAGGACAGAAGACAAACCAAGGAAGAAATAGGCCCTGGCTGCTATGGCTCAGTGGATTGAGCGTCGGCCTGCGAGCCAAGTGTCGCTGGTTCGATTCCCAGTCAGGGCACATGACTAGGTTGCACGACAGGTCCCCAGTTGGGGGCATGAGTGAGAGGCAACCACACAGTGATGTTTCTCTCCCTCTCTTTCTCCTTTCCCTTCTCTCTAAAAATAAATAAATAAATAAAAATAAATAAATAAAAAGTTAGAAAGAAAAAAAAAAAAAAAAAAAGAATGTGACATGCAGGAAAATCCTGCAGGACAATGGAGCTCAGATATCACACACACCCCATACCTGCCGTAGCCACCCAACTCTCTCTTCTAAGTGACATTACCTATGTTGTATGCCCCTCCTACTAAAGGGGTCCATGAATGATGACGTAAGCACGGAGCTTACAAAACTGACAAAACTTGGGGCACAAAACACAAAGGGGTGGGAAAGAGAAACATAAGAACGCATTGACCTCCATAGGCACCTCCATTCTTAACTATGAAATCTCTGCCTGCAGCCATGCCTACTGCGAGTCTGGCGCCTCACCCTCACTTAAATTGCATTTCTGGTTCTAATCAGTCTTCAGCATGACCCATTCCTTCCCGTTAAGCTTGTGATCCAGGCTCAAAATTCCTCATCTGAAAAATGATGAGTCTGACCTATATAACTCTAAAAGGTCCTCCCTGCTCCAGCCATCCACAACTCCGTGGCCACAGGGCTGCAGTTAGGCTCGCCGCTCCCTGAGTGCCAGAGCAGTACAAGCAGACCAGCCACAGAAACCTGTCCCCTGTGTACTGGCAGGCCCTCACCTCTGCCCCCACACCACCCCATCACAATCCCCTGCCGCTGCACAGACTCCTCCGGCTTCCAAGGCTCATGGAATGCCACTTCTTTCAAGAGGCTTTGCCTGAAAGCTCCGCATCATCTGCCTCACACTAGCCTCTTCACACTAGACCAAGGAGTCACACACTTCTGATTTTTAAAGCATTTCTACAGTATTTTTTTCTGCTTCCCTCATTCCAGGCCACATATAGTTTTCTCATGTTGAAACATGTATATCTAACAATTAGAATCTTATAAATTATGATGACTTACACTTGTGATTGGAAGCATATTTTTCCCTTAATGAGACATAAAATGAGGGCTTATCACTCAATTACATTTTAGATAGAATGAAATAAAGTAATCTGACTCCAAAATAAGCAACTGGACTTCAGTTTTTCTCACCCACAATACCTCCAACATCTAAAGCCTCTCTCGGACACTGACCAAATGGAAGCTCTATCAAGAAATGACCCATCTGTATTGTTTAGGGCATAAACTGACTACTACAAGAAAGCACAGAGAAGGAAGTTAAACTTTCTCATTTCTACCATTTTCCACGATAGATGTATCTTTGCTTTTAATGAAGAATAAATTTAAGTTGTTTTGAGTAACAGGTATTTACCCTCATTTCACCCAGCGTTTTTTCACATGGCAGCTGTCTCAAGAGATCAGGGACACAGGTAAGAAAGGTCTCAGAGACTGGCATGTTAGAGAAAACTTAAAACCCAACCTGCAGCATCTGCTCTGAAGCTTGGCTATGCTCCTTACAGTTTACATAGTACACCAGCACTTACCCATCAGTGGTTCAAGGTGGACAAAGCAGAGGATTAGCCTGTTGTTTTTTTTTAATTATTTGTTTGTTTATTTTATTTTTAGAGAGAGGGGAAAGGAGAAAGAGAAGGAGAGAAACATCACTGTGTGGTTGCCTCTCACTCGCGCCAACTGGGGGACCTGACGTGCAACCTAGTCATGTGCCCTGACTGGGAATCGAACCAGCGACACTTGGCTTGCAGGCCGACGCTCAATCCACTGAGCCACAGCAGCCAGGGGATTAGCCTGTTTTGGGGTTGGGGTCCTCCGTGTAGTACCTGAAAGCTTCAGGCTAAGGGAAGGCAACCCCATGACATTCATTTCAAACATGACTCCATAAATAAACTTCTGTTCATCAAGCAAGATGCCTAATTTTTACAATTTTGACTTAAAAGTTATTTTTATGTTGTAAACAATGGATTTGCAGGACTTGGCTCCATGTTACAATCCACAAACATCAGGAATCTTCAAGACAATTTTGAAGTATGTCCAAAGTTCTACTCCTTAAAAACAAGGGGAAGGCCCTGGCTGGTGTGGCTCAGTAGATCTGAGTGTTGGCCTGCAAACCGAAAGTTCAGTGGTTCAGTTCTCAGTCAGGGCACATGCCTGGGTTGCAGGCCAGGTTCCCAAGTTAGGCATGTGCAATCAATCATCAATGTATTTCTGACACATTGACGTTTCTCTCCCTCTTTCTCCCTCCCTTCCCCTCTCTCTAAAAGTAAATAAATAAAATCTTATTTAAAAACAAGAAAACAAGGCGTCTCTCCCTATATCTACATTTCCAACTTTGGTCCTCGGCTACAAATTGGCAGTTGTGGCCGGAAAGGCTGCTGTCCCCTCTCACCACTGAAATGAGATAGCTGACGGTGATCTGATTGCCAGCCTGCTGGTTCGACACCAGTATTAAAGGTACAAATCTCTTATCTCAAGGTGAAGAAACAGAAGAAATGAATGCATGTGTGTGCCTACAGCTCAAGTTAGAAGGGTAACCATCAGAAGAAGTACAATTTTTTTATTCTATTTAAGCACAAGGTCTAATAAAGCCCGGAAACATGCCCCCCGATTCAAAAGAAAAGTTACTCCTACAAATTCTTATTTTGGGGATCCTATCTTTAGGGGGAGGTTCCTAAGTTATTTAACTGAGCAGAGGCTGAAAGCAGGGGAGCTCTGGTATACAATGGCAGGGTTTCAATCCCACTCTACCCCAACCTGGTTGTGTTGGCAATTGCTAATCCACTCTAGTGTACAATCTGCTTATCAATGAAATGGTTTGTTCTGAAGATTAAATAAGTAAAATATGGGTGAAGTGCTAGGACAGTAACTGGCAAATAGTAAGCACTCAATAGAAGTTATGTATTACAACCAGTACCCACAGGATGATTTTAAGAAGAGGACCCACCCAGCTTCCCTTACATCTGGTCAAGTCTCTTCAGCTGGACACAAGGCTTGCTGGATCTCAAAGGATGTTTACAGGAGGCAAATTAAATTCAAATGCATACATCTGGTCAAGACGGCAGCCTAGGTAAACATGGCTTACCTCCTCACACATCAAAATTACAACTAAATATAGAACAACCATCCCTCCTCAAAACAGTCAGAAATCGAGTTGAATGGAAGTCTGACAACTACGGAATTAAAGAAACCACATCCATCCAGACTGGTAGGAGGGGCGCAGATATGAGACAGGCTGGACCCACACACATGTGTGATGGATGAAAATTTGAGAAGGATATCTCGAGAGCTAGGAGTCCCAGCCGCAACACCAAACGCCCCAGCCCAGGGTTCCAGGGCCATGAAGATAAGTCTCCATAAATTCTGGCTGCAAAAACCAGCACGGATTGAGTCAATGGATTAAGAAACTGCTGGAGCCCCAACCAGTTCCTCTTAAAAGAACCCACACAATGACTCACCTACTCAGACTCACTCCCTCTGAGCTCCAGCACCAGGGTAACAGCTTGGAAGCCACCAGTGGCATACAGGGAGCAACTGAAGTGTCTGGCATCAGTGCCAGCAGAGGCCATTGTCCCTTTGCTAAACCCTCCCCCCACACAAAACAGCCACCTGGATCCAGATTTGGGACTCTGTCAACCTGGCTACCACGGTTTGCCCCGCCTTGGAGATCCCCAGAGACTCCGCCCCACCCAACTTAAAACACCCAGCTGTTTTTCCATAAAAATGGCTGGTCTTGGCTCATGCTTCACAACTTCCTAAATCCTACCAAACAAGCAACAGCTGGCCTAGGTGAGCTCTAGGTCAGGCACTACGACCAGCTTAGATTCACAGTTTGGCTTCGACCTGGGAAGCTCCAAACCCAGCACAGGTGGCAGCCATCTCAGATTAATTTATAGCTCAGACAGGGTGGCCCCAGGCAGAACACAGGTGGGGGCTGACCGTGGTCTGCACCACCCAAGAAACCCCAGGGCCAGCACACCCTGTGGACAGCTACAGACCGCATTGGAGCACCACCACCTAGCCCCTGCACAGCTGATTCTCCACAGAGGGCAGAGTGTTGTGGTCAGTAGTCACAGCCAGCCCTTCCAACTAACTGGCCTGGGTGAATCCCTCCCGCTGACCTGCCAGCAGCAAAAGGAGGGTGCACTCAGCCCACGTGAACGGTGAACCTCAAGTACCCAGCTTGCGTGACAGGGGAGGCTGTGCCACAGAAGCCTACAGGACACCTACTACATCAGGCCACACTACCAAGACACGGAGTCAAAGCAACTCTACCTAATACACAGAGACAAACACAAGGAGGCTACCAAAATGAAGAGACAAAGAAATATGGCCCAAATGAAAGAAGAGATCAAAACTCCAGAAAGAGCGCTAAACATTCCCAGACAAGGGAAAGCTAAAGGAGTTCATCATCACCACTCCCTTATATGAAATATTAAAGGGACTTTATTTAAGAAAAATATCAAAACTATTAACATTAAAATGACAACAAATTCACAACTATCAACAACTGAGTCCAAAAAATAAAAACAAAAGAAAACAAGCAAACAACCAGAATAGGAACAGAATCACAGATATGGGGATCATTTGGAGAGTTAACAGCTGGGAGGGGGAAGGGGGAGAAATGGGGAAATGATGCAGGGATTAAGAAGCATAATTGGTAGGTACAAAATAGACAGGAGGAAGTTAAGAATAATATAGGAAAGGGTGAAGGCAAAGAACTTACATGCACGACCCAGGGACATGAACTAAGGAGGGTGGAATTGCCAAGGGAAGGGGGGTATTGGGCGGAGGAGGGCAAAGGGAAAAGAAATCAGGACAACTGTAACAGCATAACCAATAAAATATACTTTAAAAAAAAGAGCTAAACAAAATGGAGATAAGCAATCTATCAGATACAGAGTTCAAAATAATGGTTGTAAGGATGCTCAAGGAACTTAGTGAGGGTATCAGCAGCATAAAAAAGATCCAGTCAGAAATGAAGGATACACTAAATGAAATAAAGAACAATTTACAGGGAAACAACAGTTGAGTAGATGAAGCCAAGAATCAAATCAATAATTTGGAACACAAGGAAGCAAAAAACAACCAATCAATCAGAACAAAAAGAAGGGAAAAGAATCCAAAAGAACGAGGACAGGATAAGCAGTCTCTGGGACAACTTCATGAGGTCCAACATTCATAGGGGTGCCAGAAGGAGAAGAGAAGCAAAAAGTTGGAACTCTATTTGAAAAAGTAATGAAAAAAAGCTTCCTTAATTTGGGGAAGCAAATAGACATGCAAGTCAAGGAAGCACAGAGTCCCAAACAAGATGGATGCAAACACGCCCACTCCAAGATACACCATAATTAAAATGCCAAAGGTTAAAGATGAAGAGAGATTCTTAAAAGCAGCAAGAGAAAAGCAGTTAGGTATCTACAGGGGAGTTCCCATCAGACTGTCAGGTGAGTTCTCAAAAGAAACTTTACAGGCTCGGTGAGATTGGCAAGAAATACTCAAAAGTCATGAAAAGCAGGGACCTACAGCCAAGATTGCTTTACCCAGCAAAGATACCATTTAGAATCGAAAGGCAGATAAAGAGCTTCCCAGACAAGAAAAAAACTAAAGGGGTTCAGCAGCACTAAACCATTATTATATGAAATATTAAAGGGGCTTATTTAAGAAAAAGAAGATCAAAACTATGAATAAAATAGCAAAAAAATAAATATCAACAAATAAATATAAAAAACAAAATAAGCAAACAAGAACAGAGACAGAATTATGGATACAGAGAGCATTTTGATGGTTGCCAGATGGGAGTGGGATGTGGGGGAATGGGTGAAGAGATGAGGGGATTAAGAAGTACAAATAGGCAGTTACAGAAGAACCATGGGGATGTAAAGTACAGTATAGGAAATGGAATAGCCAAAGAACTTACATGCATGACCCATGGACATGAACAATGGTGGGGGGATTGCCTGAGGGTGTGGGTGGTGCTGGGTAGAGGGGCAGCAAAGGGGGAAAACCTGGGACAACCATAATAGCATAATCAATAAAATATAATTTTAAATTTTCAAATACAGCTAATACCTCCCCCCTCTCTTACTGTGTTATTATGTATACTCATTATTTCTGCAGCATGTTATTTAAATGTCCCTAATTTATCAGTCCCAGTGGGCTACGGGTCCTCAAGGAGTAGCTGTAGCCTTAGCCTTTGCCGGCCCTTTCTTAAGCTTTGTCGATTTATTACAGCCAGATAGAGTGACACTATCTACAGCAGGAACTGGAAAAAGTAGACAAAAGGCTGACAATCAGCAAAAAGCTTAGCGCTGCCTCCTAAGCCTGGTTATAACCAATGAGCTGTAGTGATGGTTCAGTTCCTACACAGACAATCCACGAGACCATTCACAACTCCCATTCACTTCCTCTAGAAGGACAAAAATTTCATTCCCTGTCACTTTAAAACCACAAAAGCAAGATGGATGGCAAACATGGATTTTACTATCTTATGTCTGCTTGCATTATTACTGCTACACTAGACCTGCACAAATGGGGCAGCTGAGCTCAGCCCCTCAGATACAGACTGCCGCTGTCTGTACACTGTTAACAGATACCAGACCCCAACCCGCCTCACATGAGAGGGAAGAGCAAAAGGCTGCCTGTTCAGCATCCTAGTATGCAAATGACTTTGTGGAGGTGATGTCAATTCAAATCAGATCCGATATTATGTCACGCCCATTCTATTGTTAATGCAAAATACTCAAAACTGAATTTTCCCAGGAAACTCTTGTAGGGTCAATCACGCAGAAACATCTTTGTTCAAAAACTAATAGGAGAAAAAAACAAAACACCTTGTTTTCAACACTACTGTTGCGAAGATATGGTGTAATTTTCATCTCTTATGTGTTTTAAATTAAGTACTAGATTCAAAGTTACACAACCTGAACTGTAATTCCAGTTCTGCTACTGGATATTAAATAACCGAGTGAGAGTTAGAAAAGCGGCTACACACTAACACAAAGCCCTGGAGGATGTTTACTCAGCTTGCAGGTGAAAACACCAAGGTGAGTACACTCAGAGGTATGTCATGACCCAAGGTCCCGAAGTGATAAAAGCATGGGGGGGGGGGGACAACAAGGGCCCAAGTGCCCCCCCCATCTGGGGACAGGCACATGCTCTGACCCACAGGCCACCCAGTTTCATACCCCACCTTCCAGCAACGGCTTTTGTACTGGACGGTTTCAAAACTTCACCACCAGAAAAATTTCTGCCACAATCAAAACCAAAACAATGGGGCCCTGGTCCTTGTGGTTCAGTTGGCTGGTTCAATTCCCAGTCAGGGCACATGCCTAGGCTGCAGGTTTGATCCCGTCTGGGTGTGTATAGGAAGCAACCAATCAATGTTTTGCTCTCACATTGATGTTTCTCTCCAAAATGCAATGAAAAAAGTGTCCTTGGGTGAGGATTAAAACAAACAAACAAACAAACAAAAAAACCCTGGACCAATGGAATTATTTCAACTTTTAAAAAGGAACCTTGAGAGGTTGGGGAACTAACAATAACAAAAAATAAATAAATAAATAAAAAACAAGTACCTTTCATGACTGTTAAAACCACTCTCCCTCCACTGCCCTTTCTTCACCTGCCCCACAATGAAGAGCCCCACAATTGTACGCTGTAATGTACACAAGACAGGGTCACTCTATTGTACACTACGTGCATGATGATCTATTATTACAAAGCATCCATTCAAGCTCAAGTGATACACGCGTACACACATTCAGTAAGAACACTACCTGCAATTATCCCTACTCAAAACCTCATTCAGCCAAAAAATTACTAAACGCTCCCTGCTATTTCAGCTCTCTCTGGATCCCACCCTCCTAGAGAGCACACCTGAGATTCTAGGACATACAGAGAAGGAGTTATTCCCATGGTAACGATTCTGTTTTCCTGTGCTTTCCAGCAACACCAAACAAGAAAGAACACTTTAACATGTTAGCAGCCTTTAAGAAAATTCCTGTTAAAACAAACTGAAGCTCTGAAACAAGGGAGATACATGTGTTTATTTAGAACTACTATTGAAATGCATTATACAGAATAACAAAAAGGTGGCCTTGGGACGCTGCCTGCACAAACATCAACAGGAACCAGAAAAAGGCATATATTCACTGCAATTTCACAATCAAAATGAGGAGTGTTAAAAAAAAGTTGTTTATTAGGGTGAAAAGCAATTAACACAACAAAAACTACCTTTTCTTTATAAAGTTGGTACAAAAAATATTTAAAGCCTTCAATGATCCCAACAGAGATGCCTTTGACAACTTTTCTTAGAATTCTTTCCTTCCCATTGTCAAGCCATTGATGATGATGGGGGGGGGGGGGGGGGGGGGCCGCGGGAGGCACCCCTACATTTAGCCAAACTAGCTGGCAGTGCTTGTTGCTTCTTGAATGACTTACTTTAGTTTTTGTTCTTTTACTCAAATTCCACTTTTATTCAATCCTGGACACCTGGCTAAGTTTTTGTCCTAAAAGCCGATTTCTCCCAGTTAGGTTGTTTTTTTAATTGAGATTCCAAGAGGAGTAAAGCATTACCACTCACGAACAGCAGAATGAAAGAGTGCATTCTTATCACAACACTAAGCTCTAAACCCTTAGGAGCCACCATTCTGCTCTAACTGCAGGATTCAATAATATCTTCCTTACTACCCTCTCAAAAAACTTAATCAAGCCCAACACTGCTCCTTGACTTATTTTCAGTAAGGTCACATCCGAGTAAGGTATTTTCAGTTTGCCCTGACTGGTGTGGCTCAGTGGGCTGGGTGCGGCGTCCTGCAAAGCAAAAGTTCGCTGGCTCAATTCCTGGTCACAGCACATGCCTGGGTTGCTGGTTCATTCACCAGTCGGGGAACATGCAGGAGGTAACCAATCCATGTTTCTATCTCCTTCATGTCTTTCCCTCTCTTCCCCCCTACTTTCCTCTTTTCTCTAAAAATAAATAAACTTTTTAAGTTATTTTCAGTTTACAATGAGTTTAAGTTGAAAATACATGTAATATACCTAACCTAACATAGCTTAGCCCAGCCTACCTTAAATGCCTTAAATGTGCTCAGAACACTTTTAGCCTACAGTTTGGCAAAATGTTCCAACAAAGTCTATTTTATAATAGCGTGCTGAGTATCTCACATAATGTTTTATGTGCATCACTGTCATGCCATCATTAGGTTTAAAAATCATTAACTCGAACCATCCTAAGTTGGGGGACCGCCTATATTTTATGTGAAGCAATGACGAGAACTATCACATCAAATGTTCTCTAAATAGACACGGGGCATACAGTTTACTGTATTACAGGCGGCCAAGGAATAGATGGAACTCTGTCAGTGATTCATGGGGAGCCAAATTGATTACTTGTGGCAACAGATTCCACTACTTCCCTTACTTCTGCAAATGTGAAAGAAACTTCAAAAGGGCCTTTCCTGTTACATGTTGGCTCAGAATTCAGAGGGTTCTTGTGTCAAATCACACAGTACTAGAAAAGACTGAACAAATTTGGGTGCATGGCAGGGAAGTTATCTCACAAAACCCAGCCATGGCCCTGTGGCAACAAAGCAGCAGCAGGTCCTGTCTGTAAGCACAATTTCCAACAAGAGGCTTCCAGACAACTCATCTTGCAACTAAGCAGGATGGAAAGAAACTGGAAGCCCTAAGTGAACCTGTCACTCTGCACCCTGGAAAGTGGCAAGTACCCACATGTGATGACTATTTCCCATGATGAGAGCAAAGATTCTAAGAAAAAACAATCTCATCTTCTTCATCTCCCTGCTCCAAGAAAGTACAAAGCAGAACATGGTCAATTCACATTACCTATAATTCTAAGGGATTAGTAAGTACAAGACAGACTGTGGAATGCCACCACAGCCACACCTCCTGAATAACCAAATGTTTGTGCCGAAATGATTTTTGTCGGATGACTTTATCTGAATCATGCTAAACCCCATTAAAAAAGAGATGTCAGAATGAATTCTGATAGCAGCAAGTTTCCCTGCAGGCTTCAAGGAGCCTTTAGATAACCACACAGCAAGAGGCACACTTCTGCATGCACAGAAATTCTATGCTGCTCTGTACTTGCTGCAGGTAGCAACCTGCCCAACCTGGTCAACATATAAGGAAGCAGGTACTCAGAAAGCTGCTGTGCCAGAAACCAGGGAGGACGGCAGGCACACTGTAGATTTAGGCTACTTCCTCTACAAACAGGCAATAAAAACCAAAGGCTCCACACTACAGGAAGGCCATCAAAGACCTCGCTGTCATACAGAACAATACAGCAGATATCACAGAAAAACCTGTAAAACAGGCTCCACATTCAACCCAGGACCTAGTAAGAAATAAGATTTGCAGCCCTGGTCCTGTGTATAGGGAATGGACTAAGGCACCTTGCTAATTATATTGTGCAGCACATAAAGACACATGAAAATGAACCTATAAATCTTACCAGGATGTCCAGAATTACTGACCATAAGGACCTAGCTTAAAAAGCACAAGTTGCAAAACACACATCCAGTACAGAGACAATACAGAGATTCCAACAAATACTCAACTCACCATTCACCGTTTTCAGGCTCCCAGCAATGCCTTCACCATGCTGCCTCTTCTGGGCATTCTTGAACTCCTTCAGAGACAAATAAAGGACTTTACGTACCACCCTTTCTTCTGACCATGGAATCCCATCACTGTCATCCTGGAAAAACAGAAAGAATAAAAGGGGAGTTACTTAAAAGAAAGCAAGTAAATATTAAGAATCAGAATAAACTTGTAAAAAAATTTTCAAACAAGTATTGTGTGATTAAGACACAGTTGTGGAGATCAATATCACATCGTATGGGAAAGGGACAGACAGCACCCGCTCTTCTGACACCCAGAGAGGCCCAAGCAAAAAGCTCACCCACTGACTGTACACGGGACTGAAGAGAAAGACAAAACCACCTCCCGTCCTTTAGGTACGCACACCCAAAGACCATCATTTTGCCATCCTTCCCTAGCAAAATTCACAAAAGGCAGTTATTACACTCACAGAGTTGTAACTAACCCTTGCGCTGGAGTTCCATAAAGTAAGTAATGCTAGAATGTATACTGCCTTACAAATATGTGCTCCACTCTTTTGGAAATTTTTGTGGTTTGTCATTGGGGGCTGGTGCTACTTTCAAGAAAACTTACAATTCAGTCAGAAGAAATGAAACTGGATCAGCAGTAGCCTCTTAAGGAAATGAGTCACAAATGAACAAGAAAAGAGAGAGGGAGAGAAGACAGAAACTGATCACTGTGGAAAAGGGCAATGGACTGGGAGGGGAGTGGGGGACATAAAAGTCGTCGTCGGCAGCCGTCCGTCTCGAGAGACGATGGTGTAGCTTCTTAAGAGTCTATCTGCACCACTGAGAATGGTTGTGCAGTCCGACTCGGGAGTGACACGGTATCTGTGTCCTCCCGTGTTGAATCGACATCTTGTGATGACACTGGAGTGTCCTCTCCAGTGAAGCTGAAGCTACAGAGCCTGGGCAGGGTGATATGGAGGGTCTGCTGTTGCCCATGCAGCAGACCCCCCCCCTCTCTTCGCAGCTGAAGGGTCCAAGGGAAAGACGGAGTCAATACAGCTTGGCTTCAGGTGCGCCGCAGGAGTTGCCGGTGTTGACTACAACGTCAAACCGCCTTAGGGACTCCGCCTCCGGATTTTCTGTCGGGGTTTACTCCCTTAGCCTTTCCCCTGAAGAGGTATGCCGCAAGGCAGCGGAGGTTTTTTGGAATCAGAGTTTTCCTTCTCTGATGTGCCCTGACTGGAAGATCGAACCAGCGACACTTAGCTCGCAGGCCAACGCTCAATCCACTGAGCCAAACCAGCCAGGGGACATAAAAGTACATACAGGTTAATAACATGTCCTGAAGATCTAATTCAGAAGTGTGCACCCTTATGTCTGTTGTATCAGATCCAATGCAAGTTCTTGAAAGAGGAATGAACAAAATGAAGGCTGGATTGGAAGGTGGGGGTGGGGGTATCAAAGAACTAGCAGCCAGCCCAGAGGCCACTCCAGTAGCAAATATACAAATAAAGATTAGGACTGAAGAAGTGCTGGGGCGGGGGCAGGGGGTGCCCAGCATGGGGAGACACATCAGCAAACTGAGACAGAATAAGAGCCAAATCTGGAAGATGGAGATGGCAAATATCAGAGACTGAACTGAGGTAACTGTTGTAGGGAACCAACTATAAGGTTTTTAAGGTTTAAAGGGTAGAGTCATATGGCTAAGGACATTGATAGGTTCTTCTGTGGATATCTATGCAGGGTTTGCTTATCTAAGAAGCCCTCACATTCACACACCTGCTTCAAGACTTAGCATTTTATAACAGTTTGATTTAGTGATGGAAGTATTTGAGCTTCTCAGATATTTTGGGCCTTAAGAAAATAAGGAAAACAATACTCTGGGTAAAAACAGGATTTTGGATACTCATGTTCCTTTTGCTCAAACAGGGACCCAAATACCCGAGTCAGACTGGTGCTGTTGTACCGGATGTCCAAAAGATTCGTTTTTACTCCCTGCCACTAACTGGTGACATAAAACCTCCATGGGGCTCAATAAGGGGATTGGGTTATCTGAGGTTTATCCCAGCTCTTAAATCCCTAAACTCTGCATAAATACAAACTACATCATAGAAATCCAACCACATAGAAACTCTAGGCCCTAAATGACTTAAGTTGCACTCTTGTTAAGCTTCCAGGATTTCCTAGAATGACAGTAATTCTCCATCTTCTATAGTAAGGGGAAGAGAAGCTCTGGGAAAGAAGGAAACTAGGATTTCCACCTTCCCATCCACACCCTTCACTCCTGTACACCTGCCAAGCTGAGATTTCCGTTACCTATACAGGAAGAAGGTACTTCCTGGTCACTCTCCTGAGAGCCAAGACATCTATTAACCAGTGTGGTGGTTGTGATTCAAACATGAAGGCTAAAAGAAGCCAGCGAATTTTGCCTCAGCCTGACAGGAGGAACACACACAGTTTTTTAACTGCTACTTGATATAAATCCCGAGACACCTTCCAATCACAGAAAAATGAGGCACTCTGACCAGACACATTGGAGCAGCCCAAATAACTAACCCAAGTAAAACAGATGGTTTTGCTACACAACACTTACAAAGCACATGGTAGTTGAATTCACACATATAGCAACTTCCTTGAGTTTGCATGAAAGCTAGTTAATGCTTATTAGGCTGAAACCCACCATTTTCAGCTTCCAAAGTCTACACCACGATGGCTGGGCAGCAGAGTTCTCTTCATCACAACCAAGTTCCTACTCTCATCATTTGCATCGCCACAACAGTTATGTGATTATAAACTATTATTTACTACATACACAGTTTATAAATGAAAATACCTCAAAACTGCTTTCAGTGTAAAATTCCCATGGTGATTTTTCTGCACCCTGTTCAGACTGGTACCTTCATTCTAACTTCATAAGAAAGAATGACACTCTAACAACTGATGTCTAATTAAAACATAAACCATGTAAAAGGAAAACTCCTGCAAAGGAAGATGCATTTAAGGTTTACTTACTGGCACAAGAGCAGCTTCACTGCACGTATAAAAAGTATTTTAAATACAGGAGAAGCAAATCCATGACACAGATTATAGGTTTTCAAATTTTAAACATTAAAAATCAAACTTAAAAAAAAAAACACAAGTGTTCTTTTATAATCTGGAATGCTGGTCAAGACTTGTCACCTGCCTCAAAAGGATGACATAGGTAGGAAATAAACTGACTCTGTTCTGTTTTCAAAAGCTCGATGGGTAGGCAATAATTCAGAAATTAAAAACTAAACTGCCTTTCACAGCTGCAGAGTTATAATGAATCACCCTACACTCACCTTACAGACCAGAGTAGTGGAGCCCCTCCCTAGTGGAATGCCAGATGAAGAATCAAAGGTGTGTGCCCAGCCATGAGGCAAGGCGGAGCTCTCCTAGATGGGTGTCAGGGGAGGCCAGAAAGAAGGTACAGTGATCCCTCACTTATCGTGGGTATTACATGTTCTAGAACCCCCCGCAATAGGTGAAAATCCACGAAGTATGAACCTTACATTTATTTTAGTATTTACTGTACAGTACCACAAAATCTCGCAATATAGCGAAAAATCCGCGATAATTATATATATAATTTTTAATCCTGCGATACAGTGAGGCAGCGATAAGTGAAACGCGATATAGAGAGGGACTAAGTCTAACACTCTGCTGTTCAGAAGAGCCAAGCACTGAGTGCTCTAAAAACCAGTCCTGACATAACTATCATTAAAGGTCAAGCAACTCAACACAAACACTTCTCTCTCTGAGAGTTTATATGACCTCCAACTATAGGGCTTCCTTTTTATTTTCCCTTGTACAGTAGCTGTCTTACTTAATCAGCCATTTAAACAATGTCTGCATGGGGTCAGGAAATCATTTCTCCTGTTCACCACTGTTATCCCAGCACCTAAAACATACCTGATAGTGTACCAGCTCAATAAATATTTCTGGAAACAATATAAACTCAAGCTCAGTATCACTGTTCCCAACTACTTTTACCCATACTCAGCCTGCCAGTGCATAACCTTACTAACATCCAGGATGTTTTAATTAACGTACTTGCAATCACTACAGCTTTTTTGACAAACCATTGCTACCCCCATAAAACACTCCACACAGTGACAAAGCCCAAAGGGCTGGGCTGCACCTCTCATTCTCAGCAGTACGCTTGTCAACTTACTACACAGTGGCTGCACCACCCCTTTCTCAACCACCTAAAAGCCCGCATGGTCTTATAGGGCCCAAATCTAATGACTCTCTCACGGTCTCTTAGCTTCAGATAAATACGGACCAACTTCTTCACAAAATACCTCACTGTTCCTTCTCCCTACCTCCCTCACCATATCTGTACAGGCTCCTTTACCTCTGTATCTCCTGGTATTCTGTCATTATACACCCCCCACCCCCTCACAATCACTTATTCATTCCCAAATCACTATTTTCAAATCAATTAATGTTCCAACTCGTGCCTCAGTATTCAAAAATCCTAATTATCCCCTTTGACCTTGCTAAACCTGGCTCTCTCGTCTTAGGTGGGCATCATGGGGATTTGACAGCACAGCACTGAACAGAGAAAGATCCTTTTTTGGCCTCCTCCAGAATGCTCCAACAAAACCAAGCACCTTGTACATTAAGGACAATATAGGAAAAGAAGCCATTGATACCAGAGTCCAGTAGCTTCATTATGATGCAAATTCGGTTGTCCAGAGTAAGTGCCACTTCTTATGAACTTCATTAAAAATGTAAAAACAGCTAGTCCTTTGGGGTTTCAATAAGACCTCTAAACTAAAAGAACATCAAAAATTGGGGGTACACAATTCAAGCTCCCAAACAATACACCCCCTTCCTCATTCCCACCCCCAATCTCTTACCTGTATTTCCCCAACCTCAAAGCACACGTTTTGCAAAAACTGCCGTAAATAAAAATACTTGGTTCTGTTGACAGGAGGGGTTAAAAAAAAAAAAAATCAAAGAGATCTAGATTCGCTTTGATATTGACTACTAAAAACCACTTACTTTGGCTAATGGAAGATTGAGTAATAAGGCCTGACAGGATTTTCTTTTCATCTGCAAAATATTTACCATTCTTTGAATAACTGGAGAATTTCTTATCAAAAGCAGCAATTGGTCAGAATTGAAACTTGAATGCTTATGGTCATCTTATTATTAAAAGAAAAAAACAGCACAACATAACTGTAGCTACTCAAACTTATAAGACATGTAAGAAAAAGGAGCAGCAGAAGTCGGCACACGAAGACACTACAGTCCTTGGAGCAGGCAGCACTACCTAACCATTATCCAAAACTCACACTCCAGATTAGAGATTAAAGAGCCTTCAACCACCTCCTTCCATAGCCTTGCAACGTTAAGGGTAGTCCACAGACCACCAGAATCTTAACCACTTGGCACAGTGTTAGAAAAGCAGACTTCTGGACTCCACCCAGACCTTAATCAGAATCTGCACTTTAAAATGATCCTCAGGTGATTCCCATGCACATGAAAGTTTCAGAAGGTCTGCTGTGCACACTTGTTCTCCATCCCATACCTATTCATACCACTTTCTAATTCCCATCAGAATACAGGCAAAGGTAAAGATGAGGTGAAACCTCAATATGAATATTTCTAACATCCAACTACTACTGTTGCCTTTTCTCGTCAGAAATAAGAAGTCTATATTAGTAAACCCTGAAAAATCTTCACTGTGACGTTTCTTCACCGAGCTAAAACAAGTGATCAAATGGCATAGGTGGAAAAAAAAAAAACAGAAAAGGCCAGACACTATGAAACACAAGTTGCATGTGTGGTGTCATGTAGTTACTAGACTTATTGGGGTAATCACTTCATTAGGTATATAAATGTCTAATCGCTATGTTCTACACAAAAAATTAATATAGTACTGTATGGCAACTGTAATTGTAAAATAAATTACTTTTAATTTTTTTTTTTTAATTAAAAAAAAAAAAGAGAGAAGATGGCAGCGTGGTTCACCTCACACAATCGCATCAAAATTACAACTCAGCCCTGGCTGGTGTGGCTCAGTGGGGATTGAGCACCAGTCTGCGAACCAAAGGTCGCTGGTTTGATCCCCAGTCAGGGCACATGCGTGGGTTGCAGGCCAGGTCCCTAGTTGGGGGCACGTGAGAGGCAACCACACATTGATGTTTCTCTTTCTCCCTCCCTTCCCCTCTCTCTAAAATTAAAATTTTTTAAATATACCATTTTTTTTTTAGAAAAAATTACAACTTAAATATAGAGAAGCCATCAGCAAGAAATCAAGTTGAATCGAAGTCTGACAACTACGGAACTAAAGAGACTACATGCAGAGAGATGAAGCCTGCAAGCTGGTACCATACCTGAGACTCCATCATCCTGGTTAACACTGTCTCTGGAGATTCCCTAAGACTCTGTCCCACCCAAGTTAGGCGTTGAACCAAGCTGTTCTTGGCTTATGCTTCACAAATTTCTAAATCCTCTCAAAAAAGCAACAGCTGGCTTCAGGGAGCTCCAGGCACAGCACTAGCAGCAGCCAGCTTAGATTCAGATCCTGGCTTCACCTAGGAATCTCTAAGCCCAGCACAAGGAGCAGCCATCTCAGATGGCTTTATCGCTCAGGAAGGTTGGCCTGGAGCAATAAACAGGTGGGGGCTGACCCTGGCCTCCACTACCCAGGAAACCCCAAGGCCAATGCACCCAGTGGACAGATACAGACTGCGTCAGAGCACCACCACCCTTCCCCAGCACAGCTGATCCTCCACAGAGGGCAAAAGTTGGTGGTCAACCAGTCCTTGCAGCTGAATGGCCTGGGTAAATCCCTCCCATTGATCTCCCAACAGCAACCAAGGCTCAACTACAAAAGGAAGGTATACTCAGCCCGCATGAAGGGTACATACACCTTGAGTACACAACTTGGGCAATAGGGGAGGCTGTATCACTGGACCCTATAGGACACCTACTACGTAAGGCCACACTACCAAGATACAAAGTCAAAGCAGCTCTACCCAATACAAAGAAACAAACGAAGGGAGGCTGTCAAATTGAGGAGGCAAAGAAACAAGGCCCAAATGAAAGAACAGAATAAAACCCCAGGAAAAGAAGTAATGAAATGGAGATAGCCAACCTATCAGATGCAGAGTTCAAAACACTGGAGGATCAGGATGTTCACAGAAACGGCTAAGTACAGCCATAAAATAAAGGAAAAAGTGAAGGTTATACACAGTGAAATAATGAAAAACATACAGGGAACCAAGAGTGGTGGGAAGGAAGCTGAAATTCAAATCAACATTGACCCAGAAAAGAAAAAAGAAACAAGAATTCAAAAAAAAATGAGGAGAGGCTTAGGAATCCCTGGGACAACTTTAAATGTACCAACATCCAAATCACAAGGGTGCCAGAAGGAGAAGAGGAAGAGCAAGAAATTGGAAATCTATTTGAAAAAACAACGAAAGAAAACTTTCTTAATTTGGTGAAGGAAATAGACATGCAAGTCCAGAAAGCACAGAGAGTCCTAACTAAGCTAGACCCAAAGAGGACCACACCAAGACACATTATAATTAAAATGCTAAGGTTAAAGATAGAGAGAGAATCTTAAAAACAGCCCAGAGAAAAGAAGAGAGCTATCTACATAAGACTGTCAGCGGCTTTCTCAAAAGAAACTCTGCAGGCAAGAAGGGACTGGGCAAGAAGTATTCAAAGTCATGAAAAGCAAGGACCTAAAACCTAGGTTACTCTATCCAGCAAAGCTATCACTTAGAATGGAAGGGCAGATAAAGTGCTTCCCAGACAAGGTAAAACTAAAGAAGTTCATCATCATCAAGCCATTATTATATGAAATGTTAAAGAGCCTTAAGAAAAAGATGGTCAAAACTACGAACATTAAAATGACAACAAATTCACAACTATCAATAAGTGAATCTAAAATACAAAAACTAAGCAAACAACTAGAATAGGAACAGAATCATAGATAGGAAGATTATTTGGAGGGTTATTAGTTGGGAGGGGGGAGGGGGAGGAATAGGTAAATGGTACAGGCATTAAGAAGCATAATTGGTTGGTACAAAATAAACAGGGGGAAGTTAAGAATAATATAGGAAAGGGTGAAGCCAAAGAACTTATACGCACGACCCATGGACATGAACTAAAGATGGGAGGGGTTTACTGGATGGAAGGGTGGTACCGTGCAGAGTGGGGCAAAGGAAGAAAAATTTGGACAACAGTAACAGCATAATCAATAAAATACACTTAAAAAAAAAAAAGATAAATGCTAGTTCTTAGAATCATTCTTTATGCGACACAGTCTCTCCAACCCTTATGCTCTGAGTATCAAGCTTGGGCCAACTTCCCTTTCAAACATGACACCCAGAATTATACGCATTCCATATGTGAATAATACTCAGAATAGGATCATTTCTGTTTCTATTCACAAGCCCAAAATTTAGAATAAATCTTAGCAGACTCATTACACTGTAGGATCTCACTGAGCCTACAGTTAACTATACTCTCCACAATTGTTTTGTTTGTTTCTTGGGGAGTAAGGGCAAATTTTTTTCATCACGATGCAACAAAACCCAAAGGAAAGCCCAATCCAAGGACAATCACAGCTCCCAAATGTATAATTCTTTTCCTGTGGTGCTCTCCTCATTGCTAAGAAAAACAAATACAAAAACAAACAAACAAAATAAAAACACAGGCCACGAACTTGTTTGCGTGATAATATAAGCCAAGTTGTACTCCACAACCAGGTTAATTTTACAAGAGAAAAAGAAGGTGCAGGATCAGACGGGTACAAGTCACCATGTCTTCTACCCACACATGCACATAGAAAAGGATGGGCTTAAAGGGCATAAGCATGATAACTTAAACTGGGACTGTATTCAATGTACTTAAGTTCTCACCTACTTCAGCCTCCAGTGACGGTTGTAAATTCAAATCAATGTTAGTTTAAATAAAGCCTGAAATTAGGCATTCTAACATAAATAAATTTGCTGACCGTTCAAAATGTCTATGATCTTCACTTTAAAACAATGAATTATTGATTCAATACACTGTAACTGTACCAAAACTTCTTCTAATTTACTGTCTGATCCGATCTCTGACACAGTAAAATCATACTCTCCACTTAGCCACAGGCCCTGGAACAGGCTTCACAGGCTGCTGATCTCCAATAACAGCGAGCTCTTCAGCAAAATGGGCCTTTAAAATCTCTTCAGAACACTTAAATGCAAGAAAAAGCAGGAACACTCAGGTCGGTCAAGCTTGCAAAACAGGTGCAGGGCAGAGGCCAATGCCCTTAAGAGTCCTATGAGAAGCATATAAAAAGTGGTAATGATTCTAACCGTAGCAAACGTCTGCTGAGTGCTCACTGCATGCTAGGCAGCCGTGGGATCAGCACTAAAGTGCAAAGAATGCTCATGGTTCTCTGCTCAGACCTGGGTACAGGGCCACACCACTGCTTTCTCTTAGTTTATGTGGGTGGGAAAGCCCTCGCCAGTGTGGCTCACTTGGTTGGAGCATCGTCCCATACACCAAAAGGCTGAAGGTTCAATTCCCAGTCAGGGCACAAACCTAGGTTAGAGGTTAGATTCCTATTTGGGGAGCATATGGGAGGCAACCAATCAATGTATCTCTCTCACATGGATGTTTCTCTGTCTCCACTTCCTCTCTCTCTAAAATCAATAAACATATTTTTAAAAATAAATAAAGTGGGTGGGAAAGAAAGTAATCATGAAACTCGTGGTTGTTTTTTAGAGGTGAATTTCAGTGTCCTGCCCAAAGGTCCTGCAGTTAGCGATGGAAGCAGGAGCTGGTGTAAGCCATCAGGTAGTGAGTCAACTGGTTCAGCAGGTGCCATATCGGGAGACGAATTTCAAAACTCAGAAATTTGTGATTAAAAAGGAAATGTCAGATGTGTAACTCACACTCGCTCCTAAGTAAAATTATATTACTAATTTCAAGAGATGAATGTAAATGTTATACGAAAAACAAAACAACTCAAGAACAACAGCTGTAGCTAGAGACTAGCAAAAGAAGGGAGGAGGGGCAGGAGAGGAAAGGGGAGGTGGAGGGATCTTACTGGCCTCTCCAACTACCTTGAATGATGGAGTATCTATTCTAAGGATATCGTTCAAAGCATCCTTATGCAATTTGTACATGTCGGGTTTTATTACAGTTTCAAATTCATTCCGTCTGGATTTAGGAGAGGGAAAACAATGGTGAAAAGGCATGGGCTAGAGAGAAGCACATTTCTTATCAATTCCTCAAAATTTTCTTCCAACAATTACAACCAGTATTTGAAAATTAAATAGATACCAATGGAAGATAATTAATTTCCAATCACTTGTGAGCAAACTGCGTAAGAGACTCATGTATCACTAATGATGCCGGACGACTGGTGGAAACTAGGACTCAAGTAGAACTACTTCCCTCTTCCAGCATATTTGAATCCATTTTCTTTTAAAGGTCTGTAAGTCCACAAAGGTCATTTTTAATCATATCACCAAATAAAAATAAAGGCAAATCCAAGACATACATACCAGGATTGAAGTGCAACACACATCTGTGTTTTAAATTGAAATCCAGAACATCACACCAATCTTTTAAATGTCAACTTGCTGATTATAAAGAGGGACTGGGGCGGGGGAAGGGCGGGGGGCTTGGAGCACAGGGACAGGCACAGTTCCGCAGAATGGCATTACATTCCACAGAAAATACTCCTGCTTGTACACGGAGGGGCCACAGCATCAAATGCCCTTCACTGTCTCTTGTAAGCACAAGCAAATGGGGGTGTGGTGGTTGAAAGGAAGAGAACATTCAGGTTCACAGAAGGAAGACGTTCTCCTGACATGCAACCTAAATGAATTAAAATTTATACAAGTGCCAGGACAAATAAGTATGTGTTTGAATTACAGGGGCCACCAGATGAATTACCAATACCACCACGCGCATATATCCTATTTCTACCCACCTTGCCACAGCTCTGGGAGTGGAAGGATCTGTGAATTTCCACCCTTGGAAAAAGAAAATAAAATGTGATACCCAATTCCAAAACTCACCCCCTAACCCTAACCCTACCTAATCCTACCCTACCCTATACCACATTGGATTAACATAAAATGCCACACCATGGGGAGAAGGGCTGTGCATCTGACTGACAGCTTCACAGAGCTGGCCGGTAAAAGACAAAATTTGAAAAACTGTGTCCATGAGCGAGGTGGAGAGAAAGAACTGAAGGCCCTTTCCTCCTTCCAGGGAAAATGTCTGGAAACACCTTCGTGAATGTCTTTTAGTTTCAAAACAAGTTCACATGTGCCTATTGTTAAGGCATCCTACCTAATACAATTTGCTGCTGTCTGAAATGCCAGTCACTTCTATCAACGGTTTGAGGAAAGAACAATAAAAGCATCAGAAAAACAAAGTGATGGGGATGTTGATTCTTGGCATGAATTCAGTATAAACAAGGATTTCCAGAGCCAAATAAATAAATAAGAAGAGAGAAAGACTATTGAAGGAAAATGTGAGAGACATGCAAATTAGACTTAGGCAAAAACTTCTGTTTCTTCCTTTTAACAAATAATATTTTCTTCAGTAGAAATCTCTCAAGTCAACGCTAATTCATTTTTCTAAAATCCATAAAATGGTTCAATTGTCGATATTCAAACATCAAAGAGAAATCAAGGAAATGCTCACACCTAAAAAGAAGTGGCCAGGAAACCACTGAGTTATGAACTTGTGAATGATATTCCTTTGCCTCGATTCTAAATTAAAAGCACTTCAAGCAGCAAATTTCCTCAGACAGATGACATGCTTCCCGGGATAAAGTAAACGGTCTGAAAATGCTTATGCAAGGAGAGTTTTACTTCTTCCAAACTCCCACGAAATAATGTGTACTTATCTTTGATTACAGCCTATTTTAAAAATAGGCTACAGCTGAAATTGGATTAAGAACTTCTGCTGAAAACGATTTATTGCATAACACAACTCTGACAGCCTGAATCTACGGCCACCAACTGAGCCTTTATAAAAATCTGCTGGGCAGCTGCCAAGTCAGCTCTTTTGCGTCTGAACACGACATCACCGTTGTCAAGGCAGCGGCAGCAGGAGCTTCGACATCCGCCCCATCATGGTTAAACGGTGCAGTCAGGGAACAGCAGAGAGGGCCACACAGCACAGTGTTCAACCCTTCTGCAGCTCTTCCTCTGACAGTGCATTCTTTCAACACAATCAGAAAAGACTCAAGATCCACTTAAGGATTATCTCCAAGGATCGAGCAAAAATCTGAACTGACGATCTCCCTTCAGTGGAGGAAATAGAGGAAAAAAATCTAAAAATCTATCAGAACGAGGGACCATTCAGTATCAGCAATGGCGACACGTGACTACCCAACAACTTCATCTGGGAATAAATTATTAACAAGTAGGTTCCCAAAGGAATTCTAACTAATTTGGATCTTTTAATCCTTTTTTATGTTAATCAGCATACGTCCCAAATGGCATATTCTAAGATACACTAACCAACAGAGAAACCACTAGCCACATGTGGCTATTTACAGTTAACATAAAGTTAAATTAAGTTTCTTAAGTTGCACTGGACATATTTCAAGTCCCCAATAGCACAGGCCTCCCAAAGTGGACAACACAGCCACAGAACGTTTCCATCATCCCATCAAGTTCTATTAGACACGACTGTCCTAGAGCATAGATTAGCATTTAATTGCATAATTTCAACAGACTGTGTTACTTGCTAATGCATTTAATTACTGTATGTCCCTGAGAGTCTTCTAAATAAATACTACCTTCATGCTCCACTCAACTTAGCAGGAAAATTCTGGAATAGCTCAATACCTATGCCCTGCACAAGAATACCCGTGTCTAAAGAAGGTACGAACTATCTGAATTACAGATATTCACCCATGCAACTCTCAGGGAAGTGATTCTAGTCCTCTGCTCCATCTGGCCTTTCTGTTTTTGCAGGTATATGAAATTCTGAGGATGAAGCATAAGATCCTTCATTCTACAAGTAAACCCTTAAGACACACACTGCTTTAGTATGCCTTCAAATCACCTTTTAAGGAATCCCCTACAAAAGGAATCCTCCAAGATTACAAGACAAAAGCCAGTCCTCCAGGGTGACCCAAACCACTAGATTGATCGCTACCCCACCTCCTGCCAGGACCAGTCAAGGTCATGGGCCTATAAGCCATGGCAAAGGATTTGGGCAATTTTTGCATTTCTGTTTCTTCCTCCAGGCCCCAAGACACTGCTGGGGTCATTTTACGAGCTCAATCAACAGCTAACCGTCTCGCTGGCTTTTGTGGTTCAGCACTAACCCCCAACCAGGAAATAAGCATAAGTGCGTATACAGTCCCAGGGGACTGGCTGGCCATATGGTCATGCTACATAATAAACAATTAGGTTTATTTTTGGCCATTTTGTGAAAATTTTCAAATTAAAGTAGGCAAATAAACCTCATCCTTGGATTTAACATAAACTGACATTACGCCACTTTGTTCCGAAATGCCTTACCCCCTTTTCTTGTACCCTCCAGCCTCCCCCAGAGTCAAGGACCACCCTGGAATTGGTTTGCACCCTGTCATTACAGGTTTGGGTCTCTAGAAACAATTCTAATGTGTTTTTCCTCCTCTAAACAGCACTTTCCACTAATGACAAATGTAGATCATTGTGCAGCAAGCAGGCCACACACTACTTGTTTCTGGTAAAAATTCTCTGCATTTTACAGCTATGATTTAAGATCACAAAAACATTTCTAAATGATGAACCTACCGTGTGTCTTATTCATCTTTTTCCCCTTAATACATAGAGATAAGTTGAGCACACACTAAGCATTCAAACTATGAGTAAACACTTAGAAACAAGTGGAAAGTGTAAAAAAAAAAACAGTGCCTTCGAGGCAATAGAGACCTGGATTCTAGTTCTAGAATTCTGTTTCTTCCAAGTGCAAAACAAATAATCTAGGGGAGTGGCTGACAACTTGTACGCTCCTGAGAAACAACTGCAGGCTCAACAAACCACACACTGAGGGCTCGCCCCCAGTTTTCCCCAGGGGGGCTCGGGTCCTGAGCCCACACTCGGACACCAGCCTCACATTTGATGTGATCCCCAGCTTGCCTTTCCATGAAAGCTATTCTCACTGCCGTGGAAAACATTATACAATTGCCCAATCTAATGGGAGCTTTTCTTATCAGCAACCTGACTCTTCCCTGGTTTCCCTGCCCAACCTTCTTCCCTCCCAGTCTCCAATTATGAACTAAATACCCATGACTACTAAGTCATTTTCTTGACAATCTCCTCCTTTCCCTCCCCCACCTCCTTGTGTGACTCTCTCAACCCTACTGCCACCCTCCTGCACCCATGGTTTGAAATCCTGACCAGGATTGGCACCTCCTTCCTCAATGTTCACATTCCCTCTCTAAATCAGGTAATACTGTCTGTCTCTCCAGTCCGTGGAAACAGAAATAAAACAGGCTCTTAGATCCTGTCTTACAGAAGAAATCTTCCAAAGCAACTGCCACCAACCAATTCCTATTCCAAACATCTTCCCTACATTGTTTCTCTAAAATCACAGCCACGTTACAATGAGATTCTTTCTAAAATTATCAATCCAGGTCACTCCTTTCCCTACTCAAAAGCCTTCCACAGTTCCCAATGGCTATTACATGGCCTACAAAAACTCTTATTTAATCAACGCAACTTATCCTCTAGGCTTTAATTCCCTCTGCATCGCCAAACACCCTTAACTGACAAGTATGAGCATCTCAAGTAGAGGCAACAGCTCTCATCTTTGTATCCCATCTCAAAACAAACACCAGGAAACAGAACTACTGGTGCTTATTAACTAACTATTGATCATGACTTCGACAATAATCCAAAAGTAAATAGAGGACAGAGTTTTTCAATAGACACAAATAAAAGTCCATCTCAATTCTCTTTTTCATATCAATACTCTGGTACCAAGAAACACATAAACGGTCGTTTAGGCTCAATTTACCAGTGTTTACCCACAACTCTTGGTTTTTTATTGCACTGACTGTATGACTCTGCGACCAGAACTGTTAGTAAAAGACATCAACTGTATTCAGAATTATATTTCATACAAGTTAATCTATTCCTAGTCCAGTGACAAAATTTAACTATATCACTGTTTCACAATGGTTTGAAAGGAACATAAACTGCCACCTAAACAAAACTGGAAACCTTCACTGGTTCCTGCATCCAGTCCAGTTCTAGTATTTCTTCTTCTGCGCAGAGTGAGACTTATTACAGCTATTTAGCTCTGCAAAGCCTGATGGATCAGTGTGTGGGTGCACTGAAGATTCATGCTTACCTACAGACTGACAAAGCTCCCACCAAAGTCATGAGGACTGAATCCCCTCCCCAAAAGGTGACGTGGCAATCTCATTTTAAGCAAAGCTGTTAGGGACAGGAACTAGGGCTATCTAGAAGCAAAGTCATGATTCTTCCTATGTTGACATTTCACAGCGGTGACAGGAACAAAATGTATTATTAACATAGTAGATGTAAGCAGTTTACCATTTACCTCAGGCAACGTGTGTGAAAGAATAAAGCAAAAGCGGGGAGCAGACGATTGTACTCTAAGTGGGAAACCACTGGAGAGTTCTGAGCAACAAGTAACGAAATTTTACTTACACTTTTAAAAGATCCCACAGGTTGCTGCGTGCGGAACAGACCATGGGGAGAGGGGGTGTGGGGAGGGTTGAAGTAGAGAAGCAGAGAGCCCTGCCGCCAGAGCCTACACCAGAGGTGAGGACCAGATTGGTAACAAGAGGCTACAACTTGTTAAATTCTAGAAATTTTAGAAGGCTAAATCAACTGAATACTGCCATGGAATGTGTGAGGGAAAGGAGTCAAAGATTAACTCCAAAATATTTCATCTCAGTAAACAGAGTTGCCTCGGGATAAGGAGGGTGCCTCTGAGAAGAGCCCTTCGAGTAGAGAAGGGTGCGGCCCAAAGTTTACCTCGTCAGCCACGTGTCAGCTGGCAGTTTAACAATCACACATAGAATCAAACTTCAGGTACCCTAATTTACTGAAGGGCAGAACAACAGAGTTTTCCTATTCGTTTACAAGTTAAAACTTAAGTCAGAGAAGAGCTGGCTGACCTGGAAAAGTCAGTTTATGGTTAAGGTTTTTGGAGTCCTGGGAAAAAACTATTCTTTAAAATAGAGTGAATGAAGGCAGAGGACTGAATATAAAAGGAATAAAAGGGATGGGTCACTAACTGGAAAGTCAACCTATAACAATCTGCATTTCACATGGCAACTCTAGCTGACAAGTGAGGGAGTGTCAATAATGTGGCAATGGAGGCTTTAGAAACCCACTGCTCAATATGAAGGTATGATAAATCAGCTGCTGCTGGTAAGTTGTATTTGGCCAGGTAAGGTCATAAATCAATCACTCAATTTCTATCTCTTAATCACTCACACACATACACACCACAGACGCCCTCCCTTCTTATATGTAGACTCCACATGTTAATAAGACAAATGATACCAGTCTTAGTCCCCCTCTCACAGTCAAAATATGCTCACAAAATAGCCTACTGGCAACACTGTGGCTATGCAGACGAGTTTTCAAGTGGTTGCAAATCTCAAAGACCAGTGTGGAAGTGAGACAAACTACAGTCTGTTTTCTCTCCAGTCAATCCAGAAAGAACCTAGAGCAGCTACTTCCTGGCTACCAGCTGCTGACCCGGCCCACAGAAAGAGAAGACGTCGGGGCCAAGAGGGCAGAGCAGTCCAAAGTCCAAAGAATTAAAACCCAAGAATTAAAACCTAAGACTTGGAGGAAAAATACAGAAAATAATCCCCAGTAAGTAATCAACATTTTCATTTTACCCACCTATGCATGAGCCACACCTATGCTGTGCTTTCTCATCTAATTTCTCCAGCCAACCCCAAGCTTCTGAAGGAAAAGACTCTCTCCTTACAACACTCTTCACTGGGAAGGCTGGACACCCATATTCCTACCTCATCTCATTGCTGGAGACCCGAACTGAAGTTTAAGCAGCACCAGAAACACTTTACAACACTAGTTATCAAGCCTGGCTGCCTTGGACAATCCCTGGGGAGCTCCATCAAGTATATAGCCCTTACCGCCATTCTGGTTAAACTGGCCCGGCGTGTGCGGCCTGTACCCGAGATTTTGATAAAACTCAGAATCATGGTTCCTGACCTCCCATCTAGCGATACTCCCACCCTTGACAGAACCACAGTCTCACTGCATTACAATTATATTCCGAGAACTCCGTAACAACAAGCCTGGTACATACTAGGAACCTAATAAGTAATTGAAAATGAATTTTAAAAAAATGAAACCCATGTAACTCAGTAAACCATATAATTATTTAAATAGAGAACACAGTCTTAATATACTTTTTATTTTCTTGACAGTAATTCTCTAAAATGGATAATTCAATATTCTCTAAAATTGGGAAAAACAGACATTTTAGCTGATACTAAAGCTTCCTTTCCCTGACACAAACAAGCACCTGCTGGCTTCAAGGAAGTGAATCAAACTGCTATAAACTACTCAAAGCTTCCACACCTCAAAGTGAATGAGGAAAACCCTCATGTCTATGAGTGAGAGGTAAGTTCTAATTTGCCAATAATAAATACAAAAATATGTCTCGGTCTCTGACTGGTGTGTGACTCAGTTGGTTAGGCATCATCCCACAAACCAAAAGATCACCGGTTCGATTCCCAATCAGCGCATATGCCTGGGTTGCAGGTTCGGGCCCCAGTTGCGGGCATGTACGAGAAGCAACCAATCAATGTGTCTCTCCCTCTTTCTTCCTCTCTTCCCCCACGTCTAAAAACAAATAAAATATTTAATAATAATAATAATAATGTCTCGGTACAAGTATGAGAAACTAGCATATGATTGCCCACTGGTATAATTTTATCAGGAGGAAAAGGCAAATCATATTAAACCTGATGTCCCACAATTGTCAACTAAAAGGAAAACAAACCCTCTATATGTTCTCTGAGTTCTTCTCATTTACCCAAAACTCAGGCCACTGCAGAATAACCCCACCTCCCAGTAACCTGAAGGACACAGCAGAAGCTTTCCTTCCTCTTCTGGTGCCATCTGAGCAAGGACTGCCAGACTCTGCTCTGAAATCTCCCGCCCACTTTAGCTTCCATTTTTGTTTCCAGGTAAGTGACCCTCTAGACTGAGCTACCTGCTTGCTCCTTGTTTGTTCCCAACATACACCAGTTTTAAAGGCAGCAGCTCAAAAAGACTTTCTCCACTCATACACCAGAGGAAACAGATGAAACAAATGGATTTAATCCTTAAAGCTGATGAAGAAATACTTAAAAGGGGAAAGTAAGGGAAGGGTTTATTTTATACAAAATAAAAAATATAATAGCCAATTGGGGTATAACAAACTTTTCAGAGCATTTTATAAAAGCTACAACCTCAAAGAAAACACTTTCCTATTTTAACATACATACCTACACAAAGAAACACACAGCAGGCACTTCCCAAGGGCCAAAATAAAATGCTCTCTAGTAATTACCATAAATAGAAAAGGAGACGGGCTTCCTGATTCAGAGTACAGAGTAGGAGAAAAACCACCAGCAACAAAAACATCATAAACAAAATTACATGGCCAACAATAAACTGGGAGGAGAGTGGAATTGCTTCTCAGTAAGATGCAAGAAAACACATCTGGAAGATGCTTAAACAAGGGAAGGGGACATCCATGAGCTCTAAAGGATATAATGTGCCAGTAAATTCCTCAAATACAAAAATAGAACCTGATGACATTTTCTGTAGTACAAAGAGAAAAGTTTCTAAAAAATCCAACAAACTATGGCTTAATATTTGAGAGAGAATTTATTTCTCATTATCCTAGGCCTTTATTATTCCCCCTAAATATGGCCCAAAATTTCCCAATCAGTTCCAACTTCTTGGAGTTTTTTTTTTAAATCAGTAAGTGCAATTGAGATGCTCCCTTAAAAACCAACTGAGAGGCCCCAAGTACTTCTCAAATAAACAAACATATAAGGAGTTGTTCATAAACTTCAACCACATTGCCCCATTGTGATTACGTTATTAGCTTCAAATTATGATTCAAGTTCACTGACATGTACTGTTTCAATCATACCCATAATGAATCTGTGATTAAAGACAAGAAACATACAGAACACCAAATAATGAATAAACAGCATAAATATAAGTCTGCACATTTGCCTCATAATCGTCACTAGTCTGTAAAGTGTACCAATAATTGCTCTATCATAAAAAAAATATAGTCATTACTGCAAAATCCATTGTTATTTATACAGTTGGCCCTCCTTATTCCTGAGTTCCACATGTTCAAATTCAATCAACCTCTGATAAAAAATACTCAGAAAAAAGAATATTACTATGAAGTTAGGCCAAAAATGGCTACATCTGTTTTTTGTTTTTGTTTTTTTTTCTGAGAAAAGTTCCTTTTGCTGTGTACAGGGCGACACCCTGCAGACAGTTTTATTCTTTGTAGGAAAACACCTGTCGCTGCTGCCCTTCCTTGACTTCATCCATACCAAAGTAGACAGCTGCTCCCACGAGGGGCAGTGGCAGTGCCCTGTCGACTGGATGGCACCTGGGACGGGCCAGGAGGCCCTCAGGCCATCAGTCATCATCATCGTCCTCCTCTGACTCTTCTGTAAACTCAGGTGCGCTCTCTGGCAAGTCATCTGCCATCTGTTGGAACCTGCTGGACTGCGCATCCCACATGTATTTGATGGTGACTTTGAATTCAGCCATCTCATATCCGAAAAGCTTCAGGATGCGGGCCTGCTCTGGGGTCAGCACATCGCCCTCCTTGCACACCTCGTGGTCAAACAGCAGGGTCACCACACCTCTCTTGAGGGCAGTGGGCAGTCCCAGCTGCCTTAGCTGTGGCTCCATGGAGTGGGGGAACTGCTCCAGGGGCCCCGGGTCCAGGGTCACGGTGAAAGTTGCTTTGTTTCCAGCGTGGGCATAGTCCATTTCGTGTATTTCGTGAACCACTCGTTCACCTCCTCCTTGATGCGGTCGGTGAAAAGGAGACCAACTTCACCCCTCAACTTCTTGCTGACCTGATGTAGGTTGTCTTTGTACTCATCAGATGGGCTTCGACCCAAGGCCACCATCATCACTTTGTTTTTTCCAAAGAACATCCGGCTGTGCTTCCAGGCGTTCAGGATGTCCTTCAACTTGCTGTTCCTCATGTTGGCCACAGAGAAGATGAAGAGGTACTTGTACGTGTCCACACATTTCCGAAGCTATTCTATCAGGTTCTGTTTCAGTTCCAAGCCTTCCTTAGCAGTTTTGGTTAAGGAAACTTTCTTGTCCCGCTTGGATTTGGGCATCGCTCTGTAGCCATGTCCAAAAATGGCTACATCTGTGCTAAACATGTAAAGACTTTTTTCTTGTCATTACTTCCTAAACAATACAGTATAAAAACTATTCACATAGCATTTATATTGCATTAGATATTACAAGCAATCTAGAGATGATTTAAAGTATACAGGAGGATGTGTGCTTGTTAAATGCAAATCACACGCCATTTATTGATATATAGGAGACTTGAGCATCTGGCTATTCTGGTACATGGGGGGAGAGGATTGTCCTGGAAAAATAGTCCACAGATACTGAGAGGCAAATGTACCTATCGGTGTGCACTTATCGAGCTCACTATATTATGGGAAGAAGCCTTCTAAGAGATTTACACACAATAATGCATTGATGAAAAAACAAAGGACTTGTCCAGGGCATGAAGGTAAGAAGAAGAGGAGGCAGAGCTAGCTGGTGGTCTGGCCCTGGAAATCAACTGTCCTAAGACATTCTGAGGCCTCTCTCCTCAGTGATGATCTCTCACTCTAAACTGAGCTAAAAAAGCTTGGAACAAACAGCAGTCTAAAGCCTTCCTTATTATCTTAACCCTTAGAAAGAAAACTCTGAAAAACATACACTTTAAAATAATTAATCTGGTGAGTTCTCTATTATGTGAATTTACCTCAACAACAACAAAAAAACCTATAATGGTCAATTTGCTAAACTCAAAATATATTCTACTTATAGTTACTTTGAGATAGTGAGTAGAAATTAAAGAAATTACTAGTATTTTATTCCCATGTGAAAGTTCAAGAAATATACTACTGGAAAACAGGACTTTAAAAAGATTTCTTTTTTAAAAAGGCTTGTACATCATCCAACGGTATGTAAAACTATACCATAATCACTTGTTACTGAGTAAAACTTTAACAACAATTTCTGAATACAAAATACATCATCAATATTGCAGCCTAAGTGAGCCAAAATATAGGCTGCTTTTGATTTTATTATGTTTGTCAGAAAATTTCTAACAATATATTATCATTGAAATTAAAAGCAACAAAATGCAGAGGGAGACAATTCCTTTGCAATTTTTAAGAACTACTTTTTGAGAACCATAATTTTCCTATTCACAAAGGGCAGAAAGGGATTGTGTGGTGTTTGTTCCCACTCTATACCTACAGTCTTTGCCTGACAAACAGCAGTGACCAAATACACAGAAAAGAACAGTGAGGATTCCTGTCATTCATCGATATAACGGTTTCAATAAACATTCTTCATTTTCAGTACTTCTTTCTTTCTTTTCATCCTTGCTAGGATATGGGTTGAAAACATTGCAGACCCTAACTAACTCTTTCGCATTTGTTTCCTCCCTGTAATTCTCTTCCTCTGAAACTTCTCTTATCACAACTGATTTCTCAACCAAATGTCACTTTGTCAGTGAAACTTTCTCTGACCATACCTCCATTCAATTTAAATAGCTACTTAAACATTTTTCACAGCATTTATCACCCATAAAATTCACATTTGTTAGAGTATGTATTATATGGTTTCCATACTAATTAGAACCGCCACCCCCCCGCAAAAAAAAAAAAAAATCCACACCCACAGTTAGTAGAAGGAAAGAAATAAAGATTAGAGAAGAAATAGAGACTAAAAAGAAATAAAGAGAGGTAAAATTTAAAAAGTGGTTCTTTGAGAAAGATAAAAACAAAATGAACAAACCTTTAGGTAGACTCACCAAGAAAAAAAAAAGGACTCAATTAAATATAATCAGAAAAGAAAAAGATGTTACAACCGATGCTACAGAAATACAAAATCTTGTGAAAGACTTCTATGAACAAACTGGACAGCCTAAAATGGATAAATTCCTAGAAACATACAAACTACCCAGACTGAATCATGATGAAACAGAAAATCTCTATCGACCAATTACTTGTAAGAAGATTCAATCAGTAATCAAAAACCTCCCAATAAACCTATTACAACCACCAACTTCGCTGGTAAATTCTTTCAAAATTCAAATTGTTTCAAAAAATAAAAGGGAACTTTTCCAAATTCATTTTATAAGGCCAGCAGCAGCCCAATATCAAAATCAGACAAAGATAGCACAAGAAAATTACAGGCCAATATACCTAATATTAGAACATAAATGCACAAGGCAAATTCAACACGTTAAAGAGATCATATACCACAATCAAATGTCACTTATTCCAAGGATGATAAAAAGGTTCAACATCTACAAATCAGTCAATGAGATACACCACATAAACAAAATAAAGGATAAAAGTTACATGACAATCTCAATAGAAACAGAAAAAGCATTTGACAAAATTAAACATATATAAAGACCACAGCTAACACTACAGTGCATGGTGAAAAGTTGGAAGCCTTTCCTCTAAATCAAGAACAAGGATGCCAACTCTCGCCACTTTCATTCAACACAGTACTACAAGTACTAGCCATAGCGATCAAGCAAGAAAAAGAAATCAAAGGCATCCAAATCGAAAAGAAGTAAAGCTGTGACTACACGTTGATGACACAATAAAACACATACAAAACCTTAAAGACTCCATCAAAAAACTATTAAAATAAACAAATTCAATGGACATGTGGGGGGATTGCTGGGGAAGGGGGGCTTGGGTGGAGGGGAGCAAAGGGGAAAAAACTGAAACTATTGTAACAATATAATCAATAAAATATACTTAAAAAATAAAAAAAATAAACAAATTCAGTAAAGCTGCAGGATACAAAATCAATACACAAAAATCTGTTGCATTTCGATACATTAATCAACTATCAGAAAGAGAAAAATAAAATACCATTTCCAACTGCATCAAAAAGAATAAAATGTCTAGAAGCCTATACATTGAACTCTAAGAGACATTCCAGAACTTGAAGAACCAAATATGGAAAGAAATTCCATGCTCATGAATTGGAAGAATTAATATTGTTTAAATGTCAGCACTACCCAAAGCAATCTACAAATTCAATGCAATCCCTATCAAAATGCCAAACATTTTTCACACAGATAGAACCATCCTGAAATTTGTATGCAATCACAAAAGACCCTGAATATTCAAAACAATCTGGAGAAAGAACAAAGCTGAAGGCATCACACTCTCTGATTTAAAATTACATTACAAAGCTATAGTAATTAAAACAGCATGGTACTGGCACAAAAACCAGCACATACATCAAAAGAACAAAATAGAGGGCCCAGAAATAAACCCATGTATAGATGATAATTAATTTACAAGGAAAAAGCCAAAAATATACAATGAGAAAAGACCAGTGCCTTTGTAATGGGGTGCAAAGCATGGGTCCCCTGAAAGTAGGGTAACAGTCCCCACAATGGGGAAAGCAGATGGTACAGTGTTTAAAATATATTGCATAACAAATAGCAAGTTAATAGCCTTGCCTTCCTGAAGGGAAGAAGGCTGCCACCAGGGCTAAATTGTGTGTACATGACTATAAAAATGTTCAGGACTCATGATATTGGGGGGGGGGGGGGGGGGGGTGCACCTCAGATGGATGCCCCTGTGTCACTGGGAACTCTTGCCATGACTACAAATCACAGTCAAAAAAGGGTAAAAGAAAAACAGTGTGGAACTGATGAAAATGGCAGACACTAGCCAATGCAGCAGAGAAAAGACTAAACATGAGATCACATAGGAAGTTCCAGGCCAAGCATTTAAATTAAGGTGAGCTGAAGGTCAAGGAGGGAAAGAGCCATGAGGTCTGCAGTAAAAGGTGAGGTCTGCAGTAAGAGGAGATCCGCCAGCAGGTCTGAGAGTCTGTGAGTCAGCCACGAGGTCGGGAAGTCTGCCTGGAGAAGACGACAGCACAGCTGGCAGAGCTGCGGGGACCTGCCCAGCCACCCAGATTCATGAAAGATGCTTGAGGCTGAACTGTGATCGGAAATGCTGAGGTGTGGATATCTGCTTGTGTGAAAGATGGTACTTTTGAGTGGTGTATTCTGAAACTGTCCTGGTTTGGCAAAGAAAGGCAAGGCTATGTGTTTTGGGGTGTTTTTAAAAGAAGCGAGACTTAACAGCAGAAATCTGCCATTATTCTAAATCGCATAACCTTTAAATAAACAACCCCTTTCCTTTTCCACCAACCTCTTGGATTGGGAGTCATGTTTCTTGGCAACAAATGATCTAACCCCACAGCTGTTCCAGAACAGTACTGGCAAGGTTCTGTAACGTCTTCATAAATGGTGTTCGGAAAACTGAACAGCTGCATATAAAAGAATGAAAGTGGAACACTATCTTACTACACCTTACACAAACATCAACTGAAAATGGATGACTCCTGGGAGAAAACAAAGGCTAAACCAGTAAGCTCCCTGACATAGGTCTTGGAGACAATCGAATCAGACACCAAAAGCAAAATACAAAAGTGGAGCTACATCGAACTAAATGCTTCTGGAAACCATCAACAAAGTGAAAAGGCAACCTACTGAATGGGAGAACATATTTGCAAACCATATATCTGATAAGGCTAATATCTAAAATAAAGTACTCATTCAACTCAATAGCAAACGAAAATCCATTTTAAAAAACAAGCAGATCTGAATAGACATTTTTCCAAAGAAATAGATACCAAACAGGTCCATGATACATGCTCAACATCATTAATCATCATGGATATGTAAATCAAAACCACGACGAAATAGCACCTCCCACCTGTTAAAATGGCTATTAATCACAAAGACCAGAAATAGTAAGTATTGACAAGAATATGGAGAAAAGAAAACCCTTGTGCACTGTTGACAGAAATGTACACTGGTGCAGCCACTATGGAAAACAATATGGGGGGTTTCTCAAAACATTAAAAATAAAACTACCATCTGTCCCAGCAATTTTACCTGAGTACTTATCTGAAGAAAATGAAAACACTAACTTGAAAAGATACCTGCGTCCCCATGTTCACTACAGCATTATTTATAATAGCCAAGATATGGAAACAACCTAGTGTCCATTTATGGATGAATGGACAGAGAATTATACTATATGCGTACACCATATTGTTCATACAGAAAAAAGAATGAAATCTTGCCATTTACCACAACAGGGATGGATCTCAAGGACATTAAGCTAAGTGAATTAGTCAGACCGGGAAAGACAAATATTGTATGATCTCTCACAAGTGGGATCTTAAAAAAACAACCTCATAGACGAGGGGGGGAGAAATGGGTAAATTGTTTTTTTGCCTTGTTTTTAGTTTAAATTGATTGAATAATTTCCAATAAAAATAAATAAATACCTATATTAACTTTCTTCACAGCATTTATCACCCACAAAATTCTCATTTATTTAAGTATGTATCATATGGTTTCCTTACTAAATTACTGGCTGAATTCCACAATGTGGCAAAAAAAAATTGTGTATGGAATAGTCAATATATTCAACACTTGGTTTTCCAGTGTGATACATTTCATTGTTTTTCATCCTAAAAAATAATAAGGATCAAAGAAAGAAATTAGCTCACATAGCTAACCAACTCAAACTGAACCCCTAAACCCCCTATAAAATCTATTGATTAAAATCATGGAGTCTGGAGCTACTTACTACCTGTGTAATCATAAGAAATGTACTTTACCTGTACATGCCTGTTTCCTCAACTGTAAAAGGAATGCCCATGGCATATATAACACCATATCTGGCACATAAAGTTTTAACAACTGTCAACAGCAGCAGCAACATCAAGTCTACCACCCACCCCCATTAATGAGGGACAAAGGAACAAAGAAAACATTTATCCTAGTTCCCAACTGCTACTGCGGCTGTTAACAATTACCACAAACTAGTATCTTAAAATACAGATTTATTTTCTTAGAGTTCCGGAGGTCACAAGTTTAGTATCAGTTTCACTCTGCTGAAGTGAAGGGTCTTGGCAAGACCAGTTTCTTCTGGAAACTCTTAAGGGGAGAATCCAATGCCTTGCCTTTTTCAGCTTCTGGTGGCTGCCCATACCTTATTTTATTGTTTCACTTTAGTGTGCTTCACAGGTGTTGCAAATTGAAGGCCAAGACCGTCCACCAGCAAAAGATTACAACTTACTTTGTGATGCTGGCTTTAGTGCAGTGGCCTGGAACCAAACCTGTAACATTTGTGAGGTTACCTGTATTCTCTGGCTTGTGCCCCTTCATCCATCTTCAAAGAGCCATCATTCCAACCTCTCTATTCTGTTTTCACATCTTTTTCTCTCCCTCTGAACAGACTACATCTTACCTCTCTTTGACAAGGACCCTTGTAATTACATTGGGCCCACCTGGATCATCCAGGCTCATCTCCCCATGAGAAGCTCCCTAACTTCATCATATCAGCGAAGTCCTTCTTATCATATAAAGTAAGGGTTCCAGGGATTAGGACTTGAATATATTTTGGGGGTCATTATACAGTCCACCAGGAAGCACATGTTGCTATCTTCTCACCTTCGAGTAACAGAGCAATTGCTGTAAGTTGAAATACTTCATTGCTGACCACTATAATGTATATGGAATTTGTTGGGACAGAGGGAATATCATCTTAAGATGTATGTAAGGACATTGTAGAAACCAAGTGACAGTTTTTTCCTGTTTGTTTTTCTCTTAGTGTAGATATACTGTATTGTACAATCAGGTCCCTGAGTCTCCCACTAATGAAGCAGGAACATCTGAGTAGGTCAACAAGAGTGGGTGGAACTCTCAGGCTGAGGCAAAACTACCATCTCTCAAAGCTTATTATTTGTTACCCTAGAAAGAGAAAAGTAATTGTTTTGATTGAAAAGATGTTTTTTCTGTAATGAAATAATTAGGGGGATGGTAAATTGGCTGAAGGATTGTACCACTGCTCTGACTTCTCAATGAAGAGACAACATGGAATGCGCGCTAGGATCGGGATCATTAGATGCAATCGGTTCTCCCCTTCTAAGCCTGCAAGAGACTGCTAGAAGCTTAATTGTTAATTCACCTATATAAAGCGGTATTACACTTGAGTGTAGAATTTTGTATTTTATTATTCAAAAAGAGGCCTTCCTTGATAATGATTTTTATCTTTTCCTAAATAAAAAGATTTTTTTCAATCTTCAAACTGCTTTTTGAAAGTAACACAAAAATAGAAATTTAAATAAGATATGAACCTTCCTTATTTTTATTAAAAGTGTTGAAACTTTCTCAGAGGTTAACAGGATGACATAAATTAATCTCAATATTTCTACTCTAAATATACAAAAAAATAATGAACACAAGAAAATATGCTTCACAGTGTTTGTCGTTAGGGAAACAGAAACCAAAATTAAATGGGATACTACTTCATAAGCGCTAGGATGGCTATAACCAGACAGACAGTTAAGTGTTGACAGAAATGTGGAGACTGGAATCCCTCATACGTTGTGGCGATAATGAAAAAATGGTACAGTGCTTTTAAAGTATAGTCCAGCTATATTCCTCAACAGGTTCAATAGTTATCATGCGATCCAGCAATTCCACACCTAGGTATATACCCAGGACAAGTAAAAACATGTTCACATAAAAACCTGCACACAAATTTTTCACAGCAACATTATTCATGATGGCCAAACCATGGAAACAACACAAACGTCCATCAACAAATGAATGTGACATATCCATAGGTGGAACTGTTAGGCAATAAAAAGGAAGCATTGCTACATCTCAGTATAAAGTTGCCTTTTGCAAATGACCTGTGCTGTGCTACACTGCATTTATTTGCAAAACTTACTCTACTTTGTACCTTCAATGAGTGTCTACCGTGAGTTGTGACTTATAATCATGTCTAAAAGGGGAAAAGTTAGTTGCATGCTACCTTTCAGCTGCTGTGCCAGCCGGAAGCACGCCACCCATTGTCTGCCCCCCACACGCTAGGTCTGCCAAGCAAACTAGTAAGACATTCAGATAACTCCATGTTTACAACAGGCTGAGAGAAAGGAGAGAACTAAGGAGTGAGAGGGAGGCGGCGAAAACCCGGAAGTGCCTCAGTTTCCTCTGGATCCCGGACACAGACCTCCTGCACCATTCATTGTTTCATGAATATGCAGAGGGCTGGGAGTGTGTCCCCTTGGGGCTGCTTCTTTAGGAGTCTTTAGCTGATCCAGAAAAACAATTTTTCACCTACAATGACAGTGTATGTGTTACTAGGAAAGGACTCAGAGACAGCGGATGGACGGTGGAACATTAATGTTGGGGAAGTGGGTTGCAGGGAGGGGAATCTAAGGCGAGTTTCCTGTTAACAATCCAGAGAGCTTGTTTAAATTTACAGTCTCACAGGCATTTCAGCTAAGGATTATTCAAGATTTACAGCACCCTGTAATGTTTTCTGTTACAAAGAATTACACATCAATAAATTAAGCTGAGGGTAAGAAACAAATAGTATTTCAGAGAGGAAAGAGCAGGGAAGATTAGCTAGCAGTGAAGACAGAAGTTTATGGGAAGAAGGGCTACTGCCTGTCCTGTTCCATAAGGAGCTGGTGGGCGAACTGAGTTCCTCTGCTCCCTCTGAGAGAAATCAGGGAAACGATTCATGTAAAAATAAATAAAATAAAAAATAAAGGGAAAACCAACATAGCCTTTAAAAACCTCACGGCCTCAGATTCAGCTCAGTAATTTTCCTTTTTAAAAAGGATATATACAGGAGTATCAGCTCCTTTTTACCAACTCTCCAGCCAAGCCAAACTAGTCTGTAGAGAGAATCTCCTGGGATGTGATCGGCAGAGGGAAGTGAGAACTGGGGAACGCTTGGAAGAGTCACAGGGAAAGTGACTCAGGCTGTCTCTCTCCCTGCCAAATGAAGCATCTACTGATGCCAAAACATCCCATTTATAATACTGCACAAAAGTGTGTGCATAGAGGGACCACACAGCAACTTTTCAGAAGCCTAGAATAACTTCCAATTCTAACCCATAAAGTGTCACTTAAAAAAAAAATCGGCAAATGTAAAAGTAATGGTGAGGAGGGCTGGTTCTCAGAAAAGAGCTGCTTCTCCAAGGCTACAGTATACCAGGCTTGTATGACACAAAAGCACCTCCTTCTGCTGCCAACACTACACACTTGAACCAAAATTTACATGAGGACACTGAGACCCAGAAAGCCTAAATAATGGTCAGGAAGACTTGTTTGGGACTCTAGCAAGAAAGGCAGGAATGCGATCCAGACCTCCTGCTTCATTACGCCAATATCTTTCCATGACATCACAATGCCCATGTTAGAAGAAAGGATTTCTGTTTGACTAGTTAACAGAACAATCTACTCCTGGTAGCTATCCATGTGCACAAAACTGGAGTTCTGCCCAAACTCTATCAGCTTTTCCCCTAATTAACTCATAGTCACATTTCAAGTATCAACTGAAAATATCTCTCTTTGCCTCAGAATAGTTTTCACAAACTGTTAAGACTTTCATATGCTGTTCACCAATTAGAACAATATACTTACTCAAGGATTGTAATCAGTAACTGGCTCCCCTACTGGACAGGAAGCCTCCTGAGATGAGCTCAATTCTTCTCACTGAGGAGCCTAGCAAATACTTGTAAGCATTAATGTTTAGCAACACCCTCTTCCTTCACAAAAAAAGGTAGCTTCCATGTAAAGATGTTGACAACAGGTATCAAATTCGCTATTTTACTACATACCTCTAAGACTGAAAACACTACTAGTAGTCAATTAACTAGGACACAATCCCTTAATCGGGCTGCAAGATACCAGCGCTTTGCTTTGAATTTTCTTTAAATCCAGTTTCTCAGCCTTCGGGTGCCCTGAAGGAGGCAATCCTAGTAGACCTCACGTAACTTCATCTATTTGGGGACCATCTTTGTCTTTTTAGGTCCCACAAAACACTTGATAGTTGAATTGCATGAAAACATGAAATTGACAACAAATATTTGTTTCACTAATATCAAATTTATCATTTGTGTGCCTTTGGCTTGTTCAAAATAACTTTACAACATGATCTGGCATTAAAATGAAGTTGTTTGAAATCTTGTTTAAATAGGAGTTAATTGCAATATCTGAACACCTAACAATGCCTGTAACTGGGCTGACATAATGGCAGTATGAAAAACAATGACCAAATTTACTCATGCTCAAGCTATGGAAAATATATCACAGATGCCACCTGGTTATTTACTTTCTTTTTTTTTTTTTTTTTTTTTTTTTGTTAATCGTCACCTGAGGGCATGCTTACTGACTTCAGAGAAAGGAGAAAGAAGGGGGGTGGGGGGTGGGGGAGAGAGAGAGAGAGAGAGACACATCAATTGGCTGCCTGTCACACCTGCCCTAACCAGAGATAGAACCAGCAACCCAGGCATGTGCCCTCCCCAGGCGTCAAACCTGTGCCCTCTAGGTTTACGGGATGACGCTCCAACCAACTAAGCCACACCAGCCAGAGCCTACCTGGGTACTTCTTATTTCAGGCATTTTAAAACTTGAAAACCTACCAAGTACCACTGGTCAATAACACTAAGTTCTGCCACTAGCTATATGGTGTCCATGTTATTAAAGAATCTCTCAGGCTGACACTTAACATGTTTTGATAAAAGTTGTCCAGACAGAAACATCAAGAAACTGAGTGCGCTACACCAGAATATATATGGCCTGCATTTAGTGATACAGCAAAACATAACAGGGCCACTTCAGATGACTACTCAATACACAGCACAAAACAGCAAAGCAATCATATATAATGGCCTTCCAAGTCCATTCTGTAATTTTGTGGTATGTGCTTCTGTTCATGCCTACATCACCCCCAAATTATAGCCCTGAGCTAGAACAGATGTGTGTACCCACAGACGTGAACAAATAATCCAGCTGATTTACCTAATACTCAGCTGTCAGATAAGAGTGGGCCTACTACCACCCCTAAACCAATCTCTGTAACTTTCATCATCTAATGGCTGGTATAAAACTAACAATGACCAGAATGGGCATCCGTGACAAAAGACCAGGAATCACGGCATAAGGAGAAACTTTCATCATCGTGAACATCTTTAAATGGTGCTTGCTGTGACTCCAAAACACAACAGGCAAGGATGTTAGCTAGAAAAGATGAAGCATGCGTTAAGATGAAGAACAGAAGAACTGCTGGGTTTGACCCACCACATCCTTCAGCCCTTCAGCTTTCCCTCACTCACGCTGATATGAACAAAACTGTAGGGCCTTCGGTTCCCTGTCTAGCTTAACTTCCATTTATGGTGTGCCTTCCTTTTTTCTCAAGCATTGCCTCAGGAGCTCCTCATGCATGGCGAACCAAACCCATCGTGATCTTTCGCCAAAACTGCAATTATCAAGTTGCCAAGGCCAAAACCCAATCCCACTTCTAAAACAGTGCTCTTTAATTTGTACTCCACCTCCAGCCTGAACAACCCTGTAAATAGAAATGGGAATTTTCCAACCTGGAAATAGTTCTGACTGAAAACTTCTTTCTACTCATTCTCTTTGGATAACCCAGGTAGGCCCACTTCACTCACACGCGCCTAATTCAGGCACATAATGTAGCTGTGGCAGTGGACACACTAAAAATTTACCAGCCCACAAAAATCCATTCTCAGATGGAACACTTTTACATTTTTGTTCTGTATCTTCCATCATCAAAAGGAAGCCACCATCTGGAATCAGAGAATAAAAGCTAAAATACCAATTTAGGTCCTACTAACCAACACTGATCTACCACATCACCCATAAATGTGCTGGAGAGAAGAGGGAGAGGACTGGGCTGACAAGCAGAGCAACATAAACTTCAAGGGCAAAGGGGAATTCACTTTACAATGTGGTCTAAAGAATTTCAAAGATAATGTTTCAATCCCTAATGCACACACTATTAAGTTGAAAAAACTTTTCAACTGGGTACCTGGAGTTCCTTTCGTGGCCTTAATTACGGAGAGTCTTAAACTTCAACTTCCACCCTGTGTGCCTCAGATGGTATACTATGCCCTGCCTCTTCCATTGATACATGAAATAATTTTCTGTCCAATTAATTGGCTTCACCCCCACCCAAAAGCACCCACCCAAGGAGGCACTAAATATTAAATGTTAAACCTCAGCAGCAAAGTGTGTTCTAGTGAGCTCTTCCCACCCTGAGCCTCCTGGTACAGCTGCTTCTCATCTAGCTGTTCACTGTTCTTGTCTGCAAAGCCTTGATTGTGGGCTTTTTACCCACTAATGATTTCAATGAAGAATAAAGGATAACTCTGACTTTGACATTTTTATACTTGAGAAGAAAGTAAAAGCAATTCTCTCTGCCCTTTCAAGTATAACTAAAAAGAAAAAGAAAATCCACTTAGCATACAAACGAAAGTATTAAATCAAATTAAAGCTTTAGACCATTTCTATGAGTTTATGAAAAATATGAACCAGTCAATGGAAGTTTCCAAAATACATTTTAGAAATGCTGACTAGTCCCTCTTATCCAATAAGCTGCTACAATGAAACTTCAGAGCAAAAACAGCATATTTAAGGGATATAATCAAATTTCCTTATCCTATAAAATGAATTTCAAGCCACCATCAACTACACAAAGGGTAAAATTTTAAACCCCAACAAAATTATGTATTTAACAAGTCATTGGTGTAACTGATAAATATCTCATTTTTGTCTCATTTTCATTCACATCCTCAAAAATAAAACATCACCCAATATACCCAGGAATCCTAAATACATACAATGGAAACAAGAACATTTCTCACAAACGTTCACCAGCCACGTGAACAATCAGGGGAGGAAAACTGGATTCTGAAGACTTAAAAAGTTAAAATACTTAGAATGTCTGCTTCCTTAAAACAACCATCTCTTTCTGAGCCAGCATGCCTGCACGCTCTTCTCCCCTTCTCTCCACACCCCCAAACACATTTTCATTAAATCTTGCATTCTATCAACATATTCCCTTTCTTTCTAAAATCAGTTAGGATAACATACTCCGCTACGCTCTCCTTTTCCCCATGTCCTCATTCTCCACATAATTAATAGCCAAATTCTGAAGCCCAAATCCTTAAATAGAGTAACTACTGAATGTTTAAGGGCATAATGTGTTCTCAGATTACTTAAGGACCTAATGCCTCAGGTTAGGAGAGTCAAATACTGCGTTAGAGAATCACTCTACCTAGCTTTTCTCTGATATAAAAATAGTTCAATTACATAAGTCTGACCACTATATTCAAAATCTACATCAAACTACAAACATCCAAATGACTACATACACTGGGGTGTGCTCAGGATACATGAAATGAAGCAATGCTTGTGGAGGTAGCCAGGAAGGTTTCTTTAAATGATGGTTCCACTCTCCTCTCTCCCAAAGAAAGGAAGGGAAATGCTTATGTTACACACACAGGTGCATCACCCAAATGCAGAAAAGAAGGAAGGAAGAAGGAAAAAAGCCACACCAAAGCTGACTAATCTGCCCTACAAACTAGAAAACCATCAGCATGTTAATTGAATCCAGAATCTGGGAAAGCCAAGAAAACTTAAAAGGGGTGCAAACATTTATAACAAGAGGAGGCTCATGGATTTAATTACTTCCACGATACATAACAATTAAGAATAAATGGTGGAAAACCACAAGACAGCAGACAGTGAAGAAAAAAGCTAAATGTTGATTGCCATTAGTGTTAACAACAGGAGTTTCTAACACCTGCTATAGCTACTGTGTAATAAAAAATGAATTACTCTCCCAGTGAATAAATGAATACATTAATGTAAGCCATGTTCTTTGGAAAGCACATTTAAACTCCTTTAAACCACCAAGGTAACATTCACCAAATAGATGCTTCAATGCACATTTAACAGGATGGAAAGAATCTGAACCTCTTCAAGGCTTCCAGGCTACCTCTGACAACAAAATACAGAATCTAGTATTAGCAGACAGAAATTCTCCTCACAAAAAATGAACCATTTCAAATACAAACAGCTGAATAACAACAAAACAATAAGCATTCGTTTAATATATTTTACATGTATCACCACAACTAATTCTCAAACAACCCCATGAAGGACAAACTAACTTGACCCAGGGAAAGGAAAGGTTCAACCAACCCCAGGCAGCTCCCTTCCAAAACATCCTACCAAAGTGAGCTGGAGCTCAGCCTTCTAGTCTACCCTCAAGGCTCAAGGAGAACCAAACAGCACATAACAACTGGAGGTCTGTATTATACCAGAAACTTACCCATGCTACTCTGACATAAGAAAATTAAAATTCTCTTCAGAAAATTTCTATCTAAAGGGAATAAAGTCAAAATTTATATTTTAAGGGACAGTAAACTTATAAAAGCTTTAAAATTTATTATAAAATGCACAGATGGTCTTATTTCATTCCCTCAAACACAATATTAATAAAATCCCAGCTTCACGTAATTATAAATTTAATTCCAGTTGAATCATGCCCCCCCCCAGGGCTTGAACTACTTCCTTATATGCTGTCTAATTTATATTAAAAGCTCTTTCTCAATCACCCAGGCAAAAATAAGAATACATACAATGACTAAGCAAAGATAAATTGGTCACTTTCAGCCCTAAACATACTAATTTACAATGGTTCTCGACTGCTCCAATAATAATAGCGGGGCTCTCTCTACTCATTATTCCAAACCAGAGTAGCCATGGGCAGAGCTCACAACCGTGAATTTTTGTAGTTCCACGGGGATTTAGATACACATCCCTGATTAAGAATATAAGACCATGCTGCATTCCTGAATCTACTCTAGCCTCTCTTTAAAAGGCTTTTGAAAGAAACCTGTCTAAACATATAAATGATAAGCAGTGTCTAAGTCTGTACTCTAAAGCTTAGAAAGACAAGAACAGAACCTACTCTAAAAACTTCAGATAAGTTTAGCAAGGAAGCAGTAAGAACAACCACTATCATCCCTGAGCCTTAAAAAGAACTGCAGCAGTAACAGCAACAACAAAATTACCAAGTGTGGCTACCCAGAGAAAAATCACATTTGACCAGCACTTAGATTTTAGCAACAAGAGCAAACGGACTTTAATTAAATTAGGAAGGGAGAGAGGGAGAGAGAGAGGGAGAGAGACAGGGAAGAAGAGAGGAAAGAAAGAGAAAAAAAAAATTGTATCCTCAACTATCCATGCTAAAGATGGAAGATGACAATCCAAAACAGGGATTAATCCATCTTTAAAAATGTATTGATAGTGGTAGAATTTTTACAGCTGAGTCATCGATAAAATTATGTTTTTATAGATGTCCAAGCATTACAATAGTTAGGGAATTAAAACAATCATAGCTAATGAAGAGCTGATTGTTACAAAAAAACATAACAGGACAAGGTAACCTGGAATTAACACAAAAAGCTATAAAATTGGTAGGCTAACCCACCAAAATACTCCCATCAACTCTGAAAAATCTATATGTATGGAAAGAAACAGACTGAGGGATGGCCAGGAATGTTCTAGAATTAGATTATGGTAATAATTGCACAACCTTAAGAACTTACTAAAAATCACTGAATTGTACGCTTTCAATGGGTGGATTGTATGATATGTAACATATATCTCAATAAAGCTGTTTAAGAAAACAGCAAAGACTTCATTAGACTTTCATATGAACCTATTCCAAAAAATTCTATTTTTCATTATAACAGCTAAGTCAGCCAGAACTACACGTGCTCCACACTCACACCTAACCTTGTGTAGTACCTAGGGAAATCTCTATGTGCCACAGTGTGTTTCATCTTTGTCACAGGGAACGTGACTGCATGGAAGAGAGGAAATTATATATTCAAGTACCACTCACTGAATAAAAACAACAGAGAATCAGTGAACATCTCCCTCTTCCCTTTACTTTCCAAACTGCTTTAGGGTTGACCACTACTTCATAGTCATCTATGAAATAAGTTTCACAGCCACCATGGAAACTATAAAAATCACCCCTTACTCACAAGTGTGACAGAATATCCTGTACTTTCTCTAAAAATTTAGCAGACTTTGCATTCAACTCTATAATACAACTGCATTAAGTAAACATTAAGAAAACTGAAGCTCCGGGACAAGTAACACACAGTGAGGTGTCATAAGAGCCCTAAAAACAATCAAATGGCTAGTTGTCTCCCTGACCTCTACAGAGGTCTGAAAGGATGTCTAAGCACTAACTCTGATGCCCAGACCAGCAAGGTCAGCAGCATACAGCTTAACACGCAGAAGCTTTTTAAAGGTCATTCCAGGTAAATCTATAAGCAGCATGTATCAGAACAAAAAGCTATAAAATGAGTCAAGGACACCAAAGCTATGCTCCAATTATTAATTGCTTTGTTCCTTAATCTAACAATCCACCACTGGCTTTTCCTTGTCTAGCCAGCTTACAGTCTTCTGATTACTATGCTAAGATCAATGTGCATTAGTTTAAACAATCTGATCTTAACCAGACCCTGCTTCTGTCAAAGATAACTGAAGGGCAACATTAACTCAGAGAACATCTGCTAACTGTTGGAGGGCACAGTGACAGGATATCAAGCTGCCCTTCCTCCACCTCCACAGACACTGATGCAACCATACTCTGCACAGGCCTCTTTGATGTACAACAGCCTAATTTTACACCAAGAGATGACCAAACTCTCAACATACATCCAACTCTTTCATGTAACCTCAACCTAGCTTTGGAGTTTTTTAAAATATGATATTCACAATCTTTGAATTCCACCAGCAATAATAATGCCACCAAAATTATGAGGCTGAAATGGTTGCATTTGAGAACTAATTGACACCCTTCCTTTGACGTTAAGTGGAAAAAATCCCAGAAATCACAAAACTAAAGTTGAAAAGCATTCATAAAAGCCCTTTATTAAATCTTAAACTAGGACTGCATAAGTAAAGCAGCTATTGCCAAACAATCCTCATTAGCTTACCTGCCTAGGACTCAGTTAAGGCATCTTACAAAGTGGATATAAATAAACTCCGAAATCAAAGCACCAAAATAATGATTGACGGATTTAGTACTCATACAACATGCCTAAATAATGGGCAAATAAGGATACAAATTAATTACTGGAATGGAGAAAGGTCACAATACATAGTAATGTTCATATTGAAGTAGGAGAGGTTATTAAAATAATCCTATGAAAACACTTTGTCAATAACAACCATCTACTAACTTTACTTAATAATTTAACAAACTAGGATCATCACAGGACATCTCCATGAATGTTAAGAGTAATGTAAAAAGTATAACTTATTGGAAGACTATTTTTAATGTGCGTGTTTGGACAAAATAATTTATTCCTTTTTATCCTTAAGAAGATAATTATGAAAATATACTAAACTTTGAGGACATGCACTTTGTTATCCCCAAACCAGGTATTAATAAATTCTAACTAACTGTGGCTGAGCCAGGCTAGCTAAAGATCTGGAAGCCAGGCTACCCTGAGTGTGTGTCTGCTCTGCCCCATGTTCCTGGATCCACTTTTACCCTCTGGGATTGGGTTCCTTCCAGATATTAAATAGGCACAATAAGGAGGGAGGAGGGAATCACCCTGCGCAACGCCTGGGGGAGGGGGCTCATAGTGATTCAATTCAGCTGCAGGGTGGAACACTATACAGCCAGTTACAAAGAAAGATGCAGAAAATTATTTTAATACAAGACTTGAAGAGAAGCCACATGCGTGATGTGCTTTGGGGATTGTTTTGTTTTATTGCTTCAGGCTTCAGCCTACTAGATGAAAATTTAAAAGTCTGATAAACACAAAATAATCATCAGTGATACAAATGTCGATACTTTTTCTTTTATTTGCATCCAGTTATTAAATGTTCTAAGATGAAAATAAATCACACATGTAATACAAAAGGCTGCTGCTCTAAATAAATCAAACACAAAATAGGTATCGAACTCTACCAAATTATACTCTTCCTCTTTCTGCTGTTACTTAGACATTCTCAGTAGCATACCTGCCTGATAATAATTAATTACATAATTTCATGTGCTGAGACCTTTATTGAGTATCGATCAATGAAGGTACTAAGAGGCGGCTGTGATTCTGCCAGTGCCTGGGCACTACTCCAAACCCGGCCTTTCGTCAATGTGATTTCTCATCTCCATTTACTAAAGGATACTGACTAATCCAGCAATCACTGGCAAAATTAATTGGCATCCCTTCAATAATTCCTAAAATACAGTATGACCCAAAGAAATTTTATATGTAAAATAAACTTTTCTGAAGACAAAATAGAAGTTTTGTTTATTGAGCACCTATACTGTAGCAGGCCCACTACACAGACAGCATTTCTGGCAAATGCGAGATTTGAAGCTGGGACCTGTCCCAGACTGTGACCACTTCCCTATCAGTTGTACAGAAAGTGAAAGCTTCTACAAAGACGTAAAGGAGCCTTTATAGATCTTACATCTGTTTTCCATAAATCGTAACTATATTTAAGAACCATTTTTAAATTTCCCACTGAAAATGTGGACGTGTAGGAAAGACATGAGAGGGAAAATCACTCATGTAAGTAGTAGATACATATAACAAAAGAGAAGAAATGGGCCAAGGAGAGGGTACTAGTTCAGTATAAACATTTCATATATTTCTACTGACAAGGAAACAAAACTCAAAATTGCACAGAGGAAACCATCAAGAACTTTTCCGTAATAGTGAAAATAACACTTTTTCTAGTATCTCCCAAGCAGGAAAAACAGCATGGGTATAAAAGAAAAAACTTTCTTTTGCAGTCTCTTTTCTTTCACTTTTTTAAAGCAATAAAGGTCATTGGATTTATAAAAAGTACATTACATTAGCACTACAAGCCTGCCTCCTGCCTCAAGGCGGCCAGGGGTTTGACTGAGTTAAATTTATCATGGAGAGACAGACATGCCCAACACATGGTTTGGAAGCAAAACTCAGTTAACATCCGCATATGACATCAGAATTAAATAGGTCAGAATAGCATCTTTGACCTGGGAACGTCATCTGAAACATTTTTACATTCACACTCACATTTTCCCATTAAAGAGGAAATAAGATACAGTTCTGACCTGGAAGGACTAGAAATAAAGATCATGACATTAACATCATAAATATGCCTGCCCCATCACAGCTAAAACTGTAAGAAACATACAGAACACCACCAAGTTATAGGAATGGAAATCTGTCTGAGGTAAATCAAAAGTTTCCTGCATCTCAATTCAATAGCTCTTCTAGTATTCATCCACTCAAAAGACCATTCAAAGCAAGACCCAGAGCAGACTTCATAGCCTACCGCTTGGCACATACACTCGAGGAATCAAAACTAGCACCAGACTGAATGCTCAGAACTACTGCCACGTAGTAGGCAGATTGTGTGTGCTACTAATGAAAAGCAAAGAAAATATCAGAAGTACCACTCAGGTCGCTAAGTCACAGAATCAAAATTGGGCTCAGAACCCAGCCTACGTGACCTCACTGGGCATCAGCTTCCCTCATTCGCAAAGGAAGAACTGAAGGAGGAGGCAGATACAAAGAGGGAAAAAGGGCACGCCAGGCACTTCATAGGCACAGCAAAGGAGTCCCCTTACCCTATGACAACTTTACAGCTACGGCCTGAGAACACAGAATCTGCATTAGTAGAAGTAACCCTAGAATATGGAATACATGTAACAGAGGTGATTAGAAGTAACAAAGTGATTTTTACATGTGACCTACTGAACCACCTGCAATACTGAAAATGAATTAACCCTTGCCTAGAAAGAGAAATTTGGTGAAAGTCCAGCACTAGTTCCCAATTCTGACTGCGTAAATGCATAATCCTGGTCCTATGTTAAAATGCATAAGTTACACCTAAAAATTTTACACTATATATGTATTTATTAAAAATAATAATCCTGTATTTTACTAATGAATAAATGCTCAAATGGAACACTGGAGGGGGTGTGTTTTAATATGTTCCAGAGAGCACTTTTCAACATTTGGGAGTTAGTCCAATAATCTTTCCCCAAGCAAATGGTTTCCTTACAAAAGCCTTAGTATCTATCATCATATGTAAGAATTTACAAATGTTGTTTAAATTCATGCTTAAAATGTACAGTACAGCTCTACCTATACATTAGCTATTATTCAATTTTGAGGTTGTCAAAAGGTTAATTTCAAAATTTGAAAAGCCAAAATGTTTAATGCTTGAGTTCCTATTTTTAACAATATACCACAACTGTACAGTGTCATAAAACATGTAACTAAAGTTAGACTTGACATACTGTTCCTTCCCTCCCAGAGACAATTTACCCACTGCCCTCACTCGTACCTTGTTTCCACAGTCTCAGGGTGAGAAGCCAACAACCTCAATGCTGTTCACTGAACAGTATCTAGCCCTCCAGAATGATGAAGGGGCTTTTGGACAGCCACATGTACCAAAGGGAGGAAGGAGGACATACAGGGCCTGTTCTAACTGCTATTCAACAGGAACAGAGGGCAGGGCGGAGGCCTGGAGGAAAGGCTGTGCGTGGAGAATAGGAGGTTCTTCAGCACACTCCTGTAAGGACAGCAGGCACCGCAAGTAAAGAAATGCTCAGGGACACATGAACACCAAAGGGTGAGCAGAGCAAGAGGAACTGCAACTAGAGAATGGTTAGAGAGAGACAGGAAGAGAACAAAGAGAATAACGGTGTCCCACATGCAAAGAAAGGAGAACTTCTAGTAGGAACAGTCAAACATACCAAAGGCGGTGTTATACATAGGCAGCACTACCGAATAGAAAGAGCCCTGCCCCAAGACATCAGGGTTCAAAGTAGACCTCTGCCCTAAACAAGGTAACCCTGGTGTCTCTAACACTATTATGTACAAAATCAGGAGTGTGAAGAGTAATCCCTGGGATCCCTCTGGTTCTACAGAACTAAGATGCACTTTCAGTTACCATTTACAAGATCAAGAGCTGGTGAGTGTTTAATAGTCTGAATCAAGAAGAAATTAAACATACCCCACTGGTTTAATACCATTAATTTTTGAACATTAAACCAATGAAAATAAATTAATAGCAACATTCACGAGTTATATTCCAGTTCTTTAATTGGCATTGGAGCCACTTTTGAATAGGAACTAGAATTTCCCCAGTCCCATATTAGCCTGTATCTTATTGTTACTTCATGACAAATTTCAAAAAGATCTGTTTCTACAATTACATACTATCATAAATATTACAGTATTAAAAATCTAGAAAAGGGACATACAGGACACGACACAATATTTTCCAGATGCTCACTGATAACAATACCAAATACCCGCTTAGCCTATTTGGTAGTTAGTTGGCTCCAAATGCCAACAGAAGGAAAAACAAAGAAACAAGCGGTTTGTCAAATGGATGTGCAAACTGCTTGGGAACTTAGTGTCAAGCCCAAACCAATCTGAAAATTAAAAGGGAGTCAGAAAATGAGTGACTGAGAAAATAAAAACAAGGATTGAATGGAACTCTCTTCCCTTCAATATATATAAAATGTCCTCACATTCAAAGAATATATCCAAAATTAAAACAGATGCATATATACACAATTATAAGAATTCATTCTCTGAGATCTGATTTATTTCAAAGTAATTCAAGTGGTGCCCACATTCCCCTCAGTGACAAGAGCCAGCACCTCAAAGGAACCCCCTCAATTACAAGGTCAAATTTTGTTCCATTATGCAGCACACTGACAATGCCTCTTCAGAGACATGATCTGTTAATGTATGATTTATTGTAATTAAGCAACACAGTTTAATGTCATCAAGAGGCTTTAATTAGAGAAGGCTGCCGTGTCTTCACGCTGTCAGATGAATTTCTGTTTGCACATCCGTACAGACTTACACATGCTCTGAGAACACCTCTGCCTGTACCAAGCAAACCTTCCTTTGGGCGAGGGACTTCCACGTTGTAAAACATTGTATAAAGCTTTGCCCACAGACAGTGTTTTGTGGGTTCACCCCTACCAATAACCACAGGATTAAAAACCAACAACAAAAAAATAAAAATCCCTGTTTCTCTCTTCTCCAGAATGCCCTGAATAATGACTGATTCCTTTGGTACATGTTTGAACTCTCTATTACCACTTCAGTGATATGTTTCCCTTGACCCAAGATTCCCTATTCATTTGTATGTGATGGCACCAAGTCTGAATCTCATTTCTGTTAACACATAACCTCTATTTCCTTTTTTTTTCACCTCACATTCCTAAACAAATATGGAGGCTGAACGAGCTATAATCCTTTCTGCTGATACCAAGACTCATTCAGATGGATGAGAAAAGAAAGAGCACCCAATATACTCCTATTTCCTTGACATCAGGGAAAGAAATTATTTGTAAATAATACTTCATATAAGGGACCTGTATCCAGAAAATATAAAGAATTCTTGCAATTCAACAATAAAAAGACAAACAATCCAATATAAAAATGAACCAAGGATTTTTGAACAGACATTTCTCCAATAAAGATGTACAAAAGATATATATATAAGTTATCATATAACCACTCAATTCCACTCCTAGGTATACCCAAGAAAATGACCTTCAAAAACATCCTGAGAAGCCCTGGCTGCTGTGGCTCAGTGGATTGAGTGTCGGCCTGCGAGCCCAGTGTCGCTGGTTCGATTCCCAGCTAGGGCACATTACTAGGTTGCACATCAGGTCCCCAGCTGGGGGCACAAGTGAGAGGCAACCACACAGAGATGTTTCTCTCCCTCTCTTTCTCCTTTCCCCTCTCTCTAAAAATAAAATAAGTGAACAAACAAACAAATAAATTATTTAAAAAAAAAAAAAATTCTGATAGGTAAAACAAGCCAGACACAAAATGCCACATTTGTGTGATTCCATTTATAGGAAATGTCCAGAATAGGCAAATCCACAGTTACAGAAAGGACATTAGTTATTGCCAGGGCCTAGAGGGAGGCAGGGAATAAGGAGTGGCTGCTAATGGGTAAGGGGTTCCTTTCAGGGGTGATGAAAATGTTCTGAAGTAGAATAGTGGTGACATAATTCTGTGACTATTCTAAAAACCACTGAATTATATCCTTTAAAAGGGTGAATTTTATAGTATAGTATATGGATTATATCTTAACAAAACAAACATTTAAAAAAAGTAGTAAGAAGCTTTAGAAGAGTGTGTGTGTGTGTGTGTGTGTGTGTGTGTAAAAAGACAAGAATGTATGTATTAAAAATGATTTCCCCAATTTAGATTTGCTTGTTTTTCAGAGTAAATGCACACAAAGAATTGTTCCATTTCCCAGCTCTTCAGGGTCTAAACAGTTGAAGGCCTCAGACTGGCAGAAGACCAAAGGAGACCTACAGTACTTACCTAACAAGCACCCACCAAGGCAGCAAGCCAAATCCTTCTAAGCACTGTGGTCCCTTCTGGATTAGCACAGGCTTTGTCACCACAACAAATATTCCTTTAGAAGTATAGAGACGTTATGGGTAATTTGTAAGAGGGGTTTTAAATTTTACTCCTTCCACATAATAAAACTGTTTCTGCACAATGTGCTTTAAAAGACGTGCCAGTTTAATCAGATGAAAGTAAAATAAATATTTAGGTTGAACTTTGAGTATCTTATGTTAACAGTATTACACAATATATTTTAATTCATTAATGAAAAACCTGTGTGGCAAGTTTGAACTCCAATTACTATTCGGACATCTTAAAAATTAAACTCATGAGGCAAATTGCTAATTTGTGTTTCTGAAATAGCAAAGGGACCCCTTCCTATAAATTATCAATAAATTATCACTGAAGTAGTTTCTCATGAATCTTTTCATCATTCTTAGCATGTTTTTTTTTTCCCTACTCCATTTTAATCCTGATGTGTGACTTAGAACTACTGGTTTTCAGTTTAAAGTACTTCTTTTTACTAGCCTTTCCAAACTTTTCAGTCATGACCCGACTCCAGCACCTATGTGAGTACATACTTTTGTAATGGGTTACCTTAGTAGGTATGCTCCCAACTCTCTGAGGTATTTTGTCAACTCCTGCTCAAACGGACAGCTTTAAGCATTGGCGTGCATGCAGGGGGTGTTGGGGAGGGGGGGCTTATTCTGCTTTGCTTTCCCAATATAAGGCTACACATTTGTTTCACTTTTTAAATGGGGAGCAGGAAGGGCAATGCTTTAGAACTACCACTGATTTCACAGACAATGAATATGTAAGTTTCATTACCTATTGTAATGAATATGTAAGTATGTATCTGACTATCTTAAGAAACAATCACTTATTAACAACACCTAACAATATTTCACTGAACCTGAATCAAGTCACCTAAAATCCCTGTGGGCTTTGGTCCTCCCAAGTGGAGTAGAGAACAGAGGCAAGATCTTTTAAAAAAAATTTTTTTTTAAAGAAATCTCTGGATGATTACCACTTTCCAAGCATTAAATAAAACGTCTTTGCTTACATCTTACTGCTGATTCACCAAGTTTCTGACTACGCAATTGCCATTATCCATGCTGTGGAGTATTCAAAATGTGTTTTGCATACTTTCTGATTTTACCAATTTTTAAAAATGCACATCATCTCTTTAATGACACCGTGCTCTTGATCTAAAACTGTCAACCTAGGCCATTTATAACCTTTTTTCTGTTGGAAGAAAAATGCACTTAATTAACATTGGAGATTAGAACAAAAAAAAAAAATTTAAGAAAACCCCACACACTGACACCACATTTCCTCCGGTAATTTTTCGTGACCACTGTGTTGTATCAAGCGCTGGCCACACAAGTGGATCAACTTAACCATTCCTGTGCTGGCGCAGGATGTGGATGCGGTGGTATTAATGAGAGCATGAGCTTATAGTGTAACTCACCAGACCAAATAACCTCCTGGCCACACAAGTAGAAAATAATTAAAACAAGGACGATTCCAATTTAGCTTTGTAACCAGATGGTGAATAAAAAGGCAGACAAAGACTCATTCTGTGAATAACCTGGGGAACAGCTCCTACAGTTTCTTTTAAAGTTACAGCCTGACTTGTGAAATAAAGGTGGGGGGGAGGGCAGGGGGGAGCGCAAGGTTCTCACCAGAATTCACTACTAGGGCACACACTGTCATTTTCCCCATGGTCATGACCAAAGAAATCACAATGCATTCCTTAAATGAATGCCAAGTTTAATTGCAGCAAAACCAAAAAACTCATAAAATTTAAGTGAAAGCAAGATGCAGCTGAACACCTATTTTACTGATCATCGCTGAGCTGTATATCACCAAGTATACAAGGTACATTTTTCAAATCACCAGGACTAAGAAATAACAGAAGCCTCCACCACCAGTCTACAGAAATGTTTCCAAAAAAAAATAATAATAAATGAACACTTGCAACCTACCACAGAACTCATGTTCTTTATTTTCCTCCCCCAAGAAAGATAACAGTATTTCATGGGTGGACAAAAGAAGAGATCATAAAATAAAACCCAGTAATTCTGCAAGCACTGCACAATTCTAACCTTAATCTCAAAATGGAAAAACGAAATCCAAATGGCTGCCTGGTCTGCACCAGCTAGACAGAGTACAAGTGGTTTAACCTCATATTAAATGTGGGTGCTCTTATTCATGAGAGGGAGACTCATCTGTGCAGCCTCAAATGGGGATGGGAACAGCAAAAGAGACCATCAGTCTTCAGTATGTTCCACCTTCCAGCAGGTGCGCACATGCATGTATGCATGTACACACACACACCAGTTTGCCATGAGCCTGCTAGGACTGAAGGCAGAATCATAAGGGAGTTCATTTCAGCACATCACCACAAACATGTTCAAACCTCTGTTAGATACCAGCAGGCTGGCATTCTCCCCATACACCCACCAGTGGACCATTGGCAGCAGCTAACTTCCCCAGGCCATCCCCCCCCCAACCCCCCCTTTCCTCCTTCCCCACCCCTCTCCTCCCCTGGCAAGAGTAATCAAACTACAGAGAAGAAGTCAGAGTCCCAAGGGATGGGAAGATAATGAAGGTTACTGCAGGGCTAAGGGGACACTGAAATAATGCAAATAAACATATTTAAATGATATTTGTTTCTGCCTCATTAAATTCAAGTACCAATACACGAACTGTTTATCTGGGTTCCTAAGTTCTATTTCTGACCTAGTTTGCTTCTTGAGCCAATGGATTTACAATGGGTCGACACATAATCATTTGTATGAATGAGTGAGGATGAGAAATGTACCAAAAAGACCATTTTGTGGGTATCCAGTTGGAGGCCTAGCTGTCACTTCTCTGGCTTTCACTGCTGGCCACTGTGCACCAGCTGTTTGAACAGGGGTGGGCTGAGGGTCCCAGGGCTAGGGCCCCCAAAGCCACAGGTTTAGTGCACAGCCCTTTACAACTCTGCACACCTGACAGGTCACCTTTCAGCAGCAATAGGAGACATTCCATATAAGAGGGGTCCCCAACTTCCAGGCCATGGACCAGTACTGGTGCGGGTCTGTCAGGAACCAGACGGCACAGCAGGAGTTGGGCTTGAATGTAATGCACTTGAATCATCCCGAAACCATCGCCCAACCCCAGTCCACAGAAAAGTTGTCTTCCATGAACCCGGTCCCTGGTGCCAAAATGGTTGAGGGCTGCTGCCATAAAACACATATTGCAGTGTTGGAAATAAAGTCACTATGGATCTTAAATGGGGGTTGGTGTCTCTTGACACTTTAATTCTCTTGCTTTGAGGTCACAGGACACATGTAGTCTCATTATGACTGTATATGTGTTCTGAAGTTAAAACACACTCCAGTCCTGGCTTTAGCATTGACTAGTTAGTGACAATGAACAATTCTGATGAACATTTTTATGCTTCAAATCCCTCTTCTGTAAAATAGGAGAACAGAATCAATAAATTTTAGCTATTTGCTAATCACTGTACGTGTATAATCATTTCATCCTTCCAATGGTACCAAACAATAATGTTTTGCTACTAAACTCAACTTATAACATTTCTTCAAGTAAGTTTCCTAGTTCCTGCAGACAGAAGGTAGTGGAGCAAAAGCAACAGCAACCTGCAAACAAAGTTGAATTGAAAATAATACAAGTGAAAAACAAGTCACCGAGTGCCGGGTACATGGTAGGTACTGAGTAAATAGTAGCTAGTAAGGTATGATCACTGATGACTTTTGGCGCATTTGGAGATTCTGATGCAAGTTCTGTGAGTCACCTGAATTTCACAGGTCCCTCTGTGGGCACGTTCTTGTAGTCAGTGAACTCCACCCTGTATGTCAGGGCCTTTGAGGGCATACATCATGCTAAAAAGCCCACCCTGGGGTGCTGCAGGAGGCTGACTCCTTACCTCACATCCAGGTATTTATTTCTCCCTTCATAAACCCTCATTCTGGATCATTCTTTCATTAGGTCAAGATTCACTGAACAGCTACCCATGCCAGGCCTGTGCTAAATATTCACCAGCAATCTGCTAACAGGATGGATCAAATAAAACCAGAGCAGCACAAAGGTGATGTGTTCGTGACAGAAACATAAATGAGATAATGTAAGAGTGACACAAAAAAAGAGGACACATCTAATTGGGGGGGGGGGGAGGGAACGGGACATATCACCAAGAAAATGACATTGAATCATGAAGAATGAGAATGTAAAAATAAAAGGGTGGAAATCTCACTGAGGCCCTGTTTGTCTCCAAGCACATTCGTCTGCTTTTTGTAAAACCTGCCCTAGCACCAAATTCTACAGTCCTACAGGGCTTGTTTGTACAGGTTCCTCCCATTGGCTTTATGAGACCTTGATCCCGTCCTTCACCCCTGGTCCTCTTTACCCGGTTCCAGGCCGGCCCCCAAGTACCCCACAAACACTGCATGTCATGGAAGGGGTGGCAGCTGAATTCACCCTTACTGCCACTTACACCTACCTAGGGTCCCAGGCATTAAATGTGCATTTCTGAAGCAACTGTGATTTCACTTTTCTGAACTCTCAATCACACTATGTTCCCATATGTGAAAGCACTTGCAGACTCAAGCAAGAGTTGAGGATCATGCAGAAGTTTCCAAATACCAACTGAACACTACACGTATCTTAAAAAGAGCAGATAAGAGACTGAAATATGAAAATGTGCACATGATGGGGTGGAGGCTCAGTCAGGAGGGAAGAATGAGATGTGAAAAACAAGGATGCTCTGTCTTCAAAGCAACTCTGCCAACAGTGTTTCCGATCTGCCTCCTGTGCTGCTGCAAACCAGCCCACAAGCCTGCACGCTCAAAGCTGTGCCCCTCAGGACAAGTGACCGTTTCATCAACAAATTCAAGTTGCAGGGGCAAGGGTAAGAGGTGAGGTGTTAGATTAGTAATAAACTCATGTTTTTAATCAATCAATAGCAATGTATGAACTTTACATTCAAAACAACCTTTAAAAATATTTGAACACTAACTAGTTATTGACATTTAAAATTACTATTTATGCTATCACTATATGGGTACGTTTTCCTTAAATAGAATCCTCATCTTTTAAAGATTAATAAAATTATTTAATAATTGCATTAAGTAATATAATTATAGTATAGTATATTAAATAATATAAATAATCACATAACATATGATGTCAAGATTTGGTTCACTACAGTCCAAGGAGTGGAAGCAGAAAAGTATAAATACAACAAACTGACCATGAGCTGGATATTGCTGGTGCAAGGAAATGGGTGTGTGTAGTACATCACATTATCTTCACTACTTCTGCATATGTTAGCAATTCCCTACAAATAGGTGGAGTAGCAATTCTCAGAACTGTTTGGGCTAAAGAGTTGTCTGAACTCCAAGGATTCAAAAGGACTGGTATTTACCTGGGATATATTGATATTTACCAAAAAAAGACCTACAACTGGAAAAATTTTTGAATATATATTAACTCATTTAAAAAATAGCAAAACCATTCCGTTTAACCATAGATAACATTCTAATAAAAAATCACATATTCTAAAATAATAAAAACTGTAGTGAAAAATGTGACACGTTTTTCACTTTTGCCAATCTCTTTTAATGTCTGGTGTAATAGGAGTCAACTGGATTCTCATAACTGAATTCAATCTATTGTGACATCACAGGTCATGCCGTGTCTGGAAAGCCCCACCAAACACTGCGGAGAGAATGAGAGTGAAAAGGGAAAACGATGTTTTGGGATTACTGTGATACTTTTTCACCTTGTCAACTCCCAGAAAGAGGACCCTGATTAACGCCAGGAATTCCTTGGTGACACTTTAAGAACCTCTTAGATGGAGGGAAAAGTGTGGGGAAAAGCAGCATTTCCCTGACACGAAGCCTGGCAAGGAACCCTTTCTAGTCCCCTTTATTGTGACATGAAGTGAGCCCAGAGTGAGTGGCCAGACCAATATGTCTCCCTGAACACTCTCCCACTCACAGCACCGTTATAAGAAAGAACGTCTGCATGTAGTGACTGGTATAAAAGGCCTTTAAACATTCACGTATATAAATCCAAGATAAGCTGTGAATATCCGAGATACACTGCTTTCTAGATTGTTGATCCCCAACAGGAAATCAATGTACTGGGTTTCTTGACAAACATTTTTCTTATAAACGAAATAGAAAAATAATTGGACAGATCAGAGTATGGCATGGATAGTAATAATACTAAGGCTAACTTTTAATGACATTTGTTTCAGTTGTGTGTGTGTGTGCACACGCATCATGCATGTGCAAACACTGGGTGTCAATTAAAAATTTCTTGGTGCAGATACAAATCAGAGCTTAAAGAAACAACTGTACTCGGGCACAAGATAGAGATACTAAAGTCTGTAAAAAAAGAGGATAAGAAGAAAAACTGTGGAAAAGAAGCAAGTGAAGGTGGTGGGCCTACTGACTAAACAAGAAAAAAACCCCGCTTCTCAGGGGACAAAACAGGGTACAAGGGCGAGAACAGAATCTCGGAGGCAAGAACCTACAGGAGTAAGTGAACGCTGCAATGCCTCCTCAAAGCATCTAGCTTCAGAAGAAGAATCTATTTACTCAGCAGAGACACAGATAGGTTTACAGAGAAAGATATGTGAGGATGTGCCATGTCAGAACGGGAACCTGACGGTCAGTAGGGAATTGATTTTTGTTTTCTTTTTAAAGTACCATACAATACCTACAAACCATACCCTACAATGCAACCATGGAACAAAAGATTCAAGGTGAGCTATACATAGATACAAGGGATATCTAAGATATACAAGCGCTTTTTTACATAATTCTAAGTTTCCAATTTTTAGAGTAAAAATATGGGCACCCCTCCATCAGCACCAGACTGCAGCAGTGTGGGCTTAGCAGCAGTGCGCCGTCATGTAGGGCTACCTGCAATAGGCCCTTAGGTGCTTCTGCCACAACCTTTGTAATGTAACCAAACAGACCAGGGGCAGGCCACCTGTAAATTAAGTGAAAAAATAAAGCGAGTTTCAAACTGTGGTATGGTCTTCACTTCAATAGGATAAAAATGAAATTATATACACAAATACAAAGAAAAACTCTGAAAAGATTTCCTCTACAGAGATATTGAACAAGGTAGAGAGAGAATTTATTATTTTAGTCCCTTCCACGTTGTTGAAAATCTTTGTCAAAGGGCATGGATTACTTTTATAGTATAAAATAAAAAATAAAAAGGCACTCATCACAAACAAAAAAAAATCCTCTTGACCCATACTTTGCAAAAATTTAACTCCAAAAGTAGTCATAGACTAAATGTAAAAAAATTATTGAACTCCTGGAGCAAACACAGGAAGGAGATAATCCTCATGCTCTTAGGCTATATACACATTTCTTAGGACACAGAACACATACATAAAGGTAAAATGGGCTTCATCCAAATAAAAATGGTTCTGCCTACAAAAGGCAATGTTAGAAAATGTTATAGCCTAAGTTGTGACCACTCCTCTCCAAAACTCAATTGTCTTAACTCCAACACTTCTGAATGTGACTGTACTTGGAGACAGGGTGTTTAACAGAGATGGTGAGTGTAAAATGAGGTCAGTAGGGTGGGCTGTACAACAATATCACTGGTGTCCTTAAAAGAGGAGAAAATCTGGACGCGTACAGAGGGAAGAGGACATGGGTATACAAGGAGAAAACACCACAAACCAAGGAGGCTGGCCTCAGAAGAACAAACTGGATCTCAGATTTATGGCCTCCAGAAATATGAGGAAATAAATTTCTATTATTTAAGCTGTCCAGGTTCTGGTACTTTGTTACAGCGGCCCTAAGCAAACTAATACAGAAAAGAAAGAACACATGTGCAGAAAACACTTTCCACAATACATATTTTCTTAAAACTTCAATAATAAGAAAACAATTGATTCAGGCTGACAGTGACCAGAGGGAAGGGGGTGGGAGATAATGGTGGAAAGAAGGAGAAGGGACTTGACAAAGAACATGTATGAATGACCCACGGACATGGGCATGGACAATGGGGTGGGGACTGACTGTGGGAGTGGGGGTTGGGCCGGGCAGAAGAGGGCAAAGGGGGAAAAATTGGGACAACTATCATATAATAGCAATAAAAAAATTTTTTAAGAAAACAATCCAATTTAAAAAAGGAAAAATAAACACATGAAAAGATGCTCAACATTATCAGTCACTAGGGAAATATATACAAAGTAAAACCAGTGAGATTTTACTACATACTTACTAAAGTGGCTAGAACTAAAAACCTGACAATACCAAATACAAATGAATCCTCAAGAGAAAACTGAACCCTCATACATTGCTTGCAAAATGCAAGACTACAGTCACTCCAGAAAAGATTGACATTTCCTTATAAAGTTAAAGATACACTAGCATGAATGCCTAGCAATGAATACCATAACCTCAAAAAAACCTATGTGTAGCCCTAATAATAACTGCCAAAAACTGGAAACAAGCAAACGTCCGTGAACTGATGAACCAATAGACAAACTGTGGTACATTCAAACAGAATACCACTCAGCAATAATAAATGAAAGGATCGTCTAATCCAAACATGGATGAATCTCAAATACATGAAGAAACTATACTCAAAACCCTAAATACTGTAAGATTTCACTTAAAACATTCCAGAAAATTTTAGAAAAGACATCAGTGGTTATAGAGAGGATTAACTACTACAAAGGGCAGTGATAGGTTAAATGTTTGTATGCATGTTATCAAACTTCATAGAACTGTATACCTAAAACAGGTGACTTTACCAGATGCTAACTGTATCTCAACGTAAGTCCATTTTACTCAGGGCATAATACCATAACTGTGCCCCACGTTCCTTGCACACAATAAACCAATGTTGTCCAAGAGCAATCTAACACAAGCAAGACAGTAATTTTAAATTAATCAAATAGCCATATTAAAATTATTAAAATAGGTGAGATTGATTTTGATTATTTAACTCAAATATATCCAAAATTATATCATCTAAACATACAACCAGAGGGGGAAAGGGGCAGAGAGGCAGAAGGGAATAAATGGTAACGGAAAAATAAAATAAAACAAGCATGTAATCAATATAAAACTCAATGTATTTAGCTTTGTTTTCATATTACTAAGTCTCAGAAACTCAGTTGTGTATTTCACACTCTTGCACATATAGATTCAGACCAGGCACATTTCACATGCTCGCATGCACGTCTGAAGTAACTTTCGTCATTATTGTGCAGGGCAAAGCACAATCTCAAGCAGCACAAAAGGGAAAAAAGTCAGAGTGTGTAATGGAAAATTTTCCCCTGCCCTGACTGGTGTGGTCCAGTTGGTTGGGCATCATTCTGCCAAGTGAAAGGTCATCAGTTCGATTCCTGGTCAGGGCACATGCCTGAGTTGCATGCAGGCTTGGTCCCAAAGGCAATTAAGTAATGTTTCTAACATTGATGTTTCTCTCTCTCTCTCTCTCTCTCTCTCTCTCTCTCTCTCTCTCTCTCTCTCTCTCTCTCCCAACCTTCCCCACTCTCTAGAAATGAATAAATAAAATTTTTTTTTTAAAGGGAAACTTTTCCTTGTTTTTTTTTTCTTTTGGGGGGCAGGAGAGAGTCACTGAAAGATCTATGAAAGCTGTTGAGTCAGGCCAGGAGGACAGGATTTCCCTAGTGCTGCACACACACAAATTAGGCTAAGGTAAGTTGCCCTTACTCACATGCACACATACGCACACCCTCGCTCATTCCTCTGATGCCCTAATGGAAAGAAAGGAAAAGCAAAGAACGAGAGATAGGTACTCCTACACAATTCAGATGTGCTTAGTGGATACAGAAAGTAACCCAGGAGAAATGCAGCTGGAAAACCAGACTGTGCCCGACTGACTGCCTGCTAGCCAGCCTGCCCACCCATCCACACGGATCTAAGAGGTTCCTTATCACAGCTCCGGGGAGAACAGAAAAAAGCCAGAATGGTTCTGGAAATTCTACGCTGTGGGGAAAGTGACCTAAAGTCCTGGTGCTTGCTTACTTACTACTGGAGTGAACTGCATTACTAGAATGAGCCTGCCACTACGACCAAATGGCATCCAGTCCGATCTCAAATGACCCAGATAATTCAGAACAGTTTGAAATTTTTCTCTTGGGTTAAAGAGTATGCTGTTCTGTTTATATTATGATTATGTCTGATATTCTGGAATTCAGGGGGAAGAAAGCTTTGTTTGAAGACAACCTAGAAGTGGCTAAGAAATCCCCTATCCTCTTCCTTCTCTTCCTTCTCCCCCCACCCCCGCCACTACCCCCAATGTTACAGATACCTCATAGAATCACCCCAAGAGAAGCTGTTTTCATAAATGAAAAATGTGGCTCATCCAGTGGCTTAATGCTGACTGAAAATAGCGCCCAGGATTTGGGTTTAGACACATCCCAGACACATTTCTTCAATACTTACAACATATACTAGGCACTATTCTAAGCATTTCTCATGCAATTCAAACTCACTTAATCCTTACAAGGTAGGAGCTACTACTTAGTATCTCCCATTCAGCAGAAAATGAAGACTTGTTACTCAAAAAATTCACACCTAGACATCTGTCCAGAGCATCTTGCACACAGGGAAATACACTGGGTGATTCAACACTTTTGTACACTATTGTAAATCAGCACTAAATTAGTCTAGAGAGTGATGAATATAGCTCTTATATTTGAGCGCCCTGTTCTTTAAGTAGGTGTAGGATCAGCACAAGTGCCAACACACCTTCCCTTTGTTTGTCTATTGTCCCTTGAAAACTAAGGTCCAAAAAATGGTCATTATATTATTCTAGGTGCTTCTTGGTAAGACTGAAATTACATTTATATGCTTTTCATTGTATCAATCAGGATCCACCTTCACCTCAATCCATACACAGCAATTTTAATAGTTAAGAACCCTTCCTTTTATAAAATTGGAGTGCTATTCTAACTCATGCTTCACTATTACTAACTTCTCACATCTTCAAGGAAAGTACTTGTGTTGTTACTTTTGTCACTGACCCTAAAGAAGAGAACGGCAATTAGTCTGTAAATGTAAATAGTCATGAGATGCTAAAAAAAAAATAAAAGACCAAGTGCTTTCTGCTGACAAGTTATGAAATATGTAAGTCCCCTGACACAGTCTTTGGTTCTGATCAGACAGCTTGGTTGCACTACAACCAATACCTGAACACAGAAACAGAAGTGATAAAAAGCTACAAACCAAATGTCTCATGACCCAACCAAAAGATTTTCACACTTGTTAAATATTTCCTGGTCAGATATCACTTGAACTGTATTACTCTAACTCTGAATCCTTAGGTAAGTATGCACTTTCACATAAAAAAATGTGTTCTAACCCCTGGCTGCTGTGACTCAGTGGATTGAGTGTCAACCTGTGAAACCAAATGTCACTGGTTCGATTCCCAGTCAGGGCACATGCCTGGGTTGCCTGTCAGTTCCCCAGTTGGGGGCGTGAGTAAGAGGCAACCACACAATGATGTTTCTCTCCTTCTCTTTCTCCTTTCCCCTCTCTAAAAATAAATAAACAAAAAAGTAAATAAATAAAATAAGACTTTTTAAAAAAATGTGTTCTATGACTAACACATTCTGAATACTCGCATGGGTACAGTAAGCCCCACAACTATCAACAACTGAATCTAAAAAACAAAAACAAAAACAAACTAAGCAAAGAACCAGAACAGGAACAGAATCATATCAGCTGAGAGGCAGAAGGGGGAGAACCGGGAAACAGTGAAGGAATTAAGAAACATAACTGGTTGGTACAAAATAGACATGGGGATGTTAAGAATAGTATAGGAAATGGAGAACCCAGAGAACTTATATGCATGACCCATGGGCCTGAAATAAAGGGGGAAATTGCTGGAGGGAAGTGGGTACCACACAGAGAGGGACAAAGGAAAAAATTTTGGGACAACAGTAATAGCATAATCAATAAAATATACTTTAAAAAAAAAGAGGGAGAAACATCAATTTGTTGTTCTACTTACTTATACATTTACTGGATGATTACTGTATGTGCCCTGACTGGGGATCAAACCCACAACCTTGGCCTACCAACTTAGCTACCCGGCCAGGAACTCTGGCATTTTTAATCTACTCACAACATGCAACCAGTCCCAAAATACTGCCTTGTTCTATGAATATATTTATTGAGTGAAATGTTACTCATTACGATACACTGCCTCCCCTCCCCAATAACATACTACAATTTCATAAAACTCCACAAACAAGATGGGTAAGTGTACCAATACCATAGGGTTATTCCAAACCGCAGGTCATACTTCATATCAGATTAAATAAACAGAATATCATGTTCTTGTGTGCCCTTCGCTAAAAGTATTGTAGACTGCTCTTTATGGGTTACTGTCACATGCAATATATGTAAGTTAGAGGCCAGATGGTTAATTTCACAAATGAAATACAGTAATTACTCCCTATATTATCCATTCTGAATAACAAACATCTAACCTAGCTGTTCAAGAAAGATTCCTGATTAAATAAAGAGGTAACATTTTAAGTTATTAGCTATACAGTTTAGTCTTGTTTACAAACTGCATTATAATAAATACTAGATGAGTTTAAAGTGCAAAACAACCTCCAAATCACATTTATGTAGCCTTTTGATAATGAACAATCAACATTTCACTTCCTACTTAACCTACTTACATGATAGCCCCACTCCCTGATATCAGTCTACTCTAAATTAGTACATAGAGTACAATCACTGAGTTTCGTATATTTTCACCAATACATTCATAATACATAAAGGATTTCCTCTCTTCCTCTAAATCAGTTATGGTGGAAACAAACCATGGTCAACATAGCTTGGATTACTAGCATTACCAAGACTTCTTCTGTATCTTTAATATTAAGTTCTGGAAATGTAGAGAAAGTTAAAACACAAATACAGCTTTCCAGTCTCTTAACAAGGCTCACCAGTCACAGTTACGGTGACACACAAAATCAGCTCACACATAAAAGCAGAAGCTACCAGTGAACCATGCTAAAGGGGGTGACAACAAAGGTTTAATTTTTGAAACATACTGAAAAACAAACGTTGACAATGAAAGAAACTGGTGAGCTTAAATTACCGAGTTCTAATAATATAGCTGTGTCTATTTGAAATTACAGTACCACTAGTATTTACATAGATACACTCCCTACCTAGGGTGTGTCTGAAATACTGTATCTCAGAGCTTTGTTCCAGTTCAAATAAGGAAGAATCACAGGGTTGAACTTCTCTGAAATCAAAAGGTAAATAATGCACTGGAGCAAGAAGCTTGATTATTGCATCAAATTTACATAATACGTCACCACTGATTAGGCGGTTTTTCCTCATAGAAAGTTAAAGGGCCATACTCAATTTAAACTTTTCCTACTACTCTCTCAAGTACAAATCCCATTTGCCAATTTTGTTCCAGAAACCAAAGGCAGGTAAGTCCATCTCATTCACATACATAATGGCCAGTGCAGAACCACATAAAGGACAAGTTTACACAGGATACAGTGCCTGTCCGAGCCATGCTTTCAGAATTAAGTTTAAGGCAGCAGCCCTCATTCGTCCCAGATTTCCAAACAGAATGAAACATCTGTGTTTGCATCTCATGAATCTCTTTGATGATTTAAGATTCCATATATATTCCTCCCCCATGAAAGTGAATAAACCCTAAAGCCAGTCATCCTGTCTCTGAAATCACCAAGGGCCTAATACATCCCCGCCCCCACCCTTAAGCTCAGAATACTGATTGGAAGTGAACGTCTAGGCTGCTTCCTTATGCCCTTTTAATAAAGCCAACCACAGCAAAGAAAATAGAAATTAGTGGCAAGTACAGAGCTTCTGGCCACCGAGATTCACAGCGGCCTTTGGACAAGCCATTAGGGTTGTCTGGCTCCAGCTCTCTTCTCCATAACCACCACCCCCTCTCTGGCCTACCCTGCACCACCCTCCAAGATCAAAGGCAGCACTTACTGTTTATAACAGCCTGAGCAATCCGGGAAGCCGAAGAGGTTTTTGTTACCTTTCCCATCCGTTGTTGTCTCTGCTCCAAAAAATATGTTCTAATGATGCAGGCCAGCCCTGGCATGGTCACACCAGCGAATCAGGCCAGCCCCAAACGATGCTCCTCAGAGATGCCTTGGGAGGTGGGAAGGGGTGAGGGTTTGCTTCTGATAAATGTCAGAACGAGCTCTTCAAGAGCATGTGGGTCCCTTGCCTGTATCTCCCAGCAACCGTGCAGCTAGAGAGCTGCAAAGCAAGCTTCTCTCCTTGTAGGTAGGCGGCAACAGCAGCCAAAATCAAGAAATCCACCAAGTTCTTACTGGGTATGTAAAACATCCCAGATATCCTACCACAAAATCCTGCAAACATCAGCTAGCCTCTTTCAGAGGCTGCAGGGAGCACAGCACCTGAGCAGCAGTGCCTGGGCGCAACTCCAGTTACCTTGCTCCTTTCTCCCTTGGCTTCTCCACTCGACTTTAAAACCCAAAATGCATATCCACTTGCTATCCATCAGGGCCCTGCACTTCAGCTTTTTCTTTGCAAACACAAAGGCAGAGCAAGGCCTGTCTGTGCAACCCTTCTTATTCTCACAACTGTCATGTTCACTTCTGAGGATGCCCTCAATGCCCAGGAACATCAGCAAATCTCACTGCCAGAGAAAACAGTGTATTCTCACCTCAGTTGCCCTAACCAGCAGCAAACATGGCAGGAGAAAGGAGGCGTAAATACACACATTTTGTGGGAGCAGGACTGGTATTAAAACACCTGACAGGGACCATCTCACCTCCCTACTCTGGCCTCAGCCACCTCTGCACCCCCCAGCTTTGCGTGGTCCCTTGAAGAAATAAATGCCCCCCATAAGGGCACCCCCACCCTGGGGGTAAAAAGGGAGGTGGTATTTGCCTAGAACAAATACCCAGGCAGCCCTGGTATTTCCTCAGAATTGAAACTCTCACTAAGAGCAACTAATTGAAACTAAAACCCAACAAATACATTCCAAACCAACACCTCAGGAACTCAAAAGACAAGGACATGTTCTGGTTGCAATTGTGGCCCCACTGGTTACACAATAAGTAATCAGGTATTTGGAAAAACACCTTTACTGATGTTATAAACAGGGCAAAATTAAGTTCAAGAGACAAACCTACAGGTTTACTGAAGTAAAATGTAAAAATTTCCTAGGGGGTTTTGGGGGAAATTACTCAGCCAAATGTTTGCTGAGTATCTCAGATTTCAAACAAAAGGCTATCTTTACTTGCAAATCCATTCATCGCTTTTAAATAACTCCAGAATTGATACCAAACCATAACCACCTCAGAATCCAAACTTCTGAGTGAGACATTTTCAAGTAAAAGAGACAAAAACTGGCATGCTAATACTGCCTCTGTGTTTTATAGATAGAGTATTTATGAACTGTGTTCTAAGACTTGTTTCTTCCCCCTTTCTCTATGGGGTTTCGTGGGGGGATGATAAAAAACTGTTTCTGACTAAAAAATTATATTGCTAAGTTGATAAAATCAGGTTAAATGCTATAGCAATGTACCATTTCTGATTCTAAATAACTGGTAGAAAAAGAAAATCGTGACCACGAATACTTAAAAGTGTCCACAGGGACTCATTCTAGACCTAACATACACTCATTTAAACCCCAACCGCCGTGGCTGATGTGGCTCAGTGGATTGAGTGCCGGCCTGTGAACAAAAGGGTTACCAGTTCAATTCCCAGTCACGGCACATGCCTATGTTGTAGGCCACGTCCACAGGTGGGAGCGCAAGAGGCAACCACAAACTGAAGTTTCTCTGCCTTTCTTTCTCCCTCCCTCCCTCTCTCTAAAAATAAATAAAATCTTTAAAAAATAAATAAATAAACCCCACAGCAACCCTAAGCCAAAGTACGACTCTTACTACCCCCTTATTACAAATGAGAAAACTGAGGCACAGACAGGTTTTTTCAGACAAGTTAAATGACTTGTCCAAGGCCATTCCAGTAGAGGCAGAGCTGAGATTCAAATCCAGAGTGTCTGACTCAAGCCACCCTTTTGACCAAATTATCCCTCTTCAAAGATATCTTGAAACTGAACAGTAGCTGAGCTCTTTAAAGAGAGTGCCGATGTTCCAAAATTGATGATGAATGGATGCAAGGATGGATGGACGGATGGATGGAAGGAAGAGAGGGAGGGAGAGAGAAAGACTGACTTTACAGTGAGGAAATTCTTCCTTCTCTGTATTCTCTAACTAGGAGACTCACTGACTTCAAGTAACAGCAATGACCCTACTGTGGCCTACGGCTCATCCCATATTCACTGGTATGAGAGAAAGCCCCCTGCCCCCCACCACAGTTCACTCTCATCAGTATTCTTTCCCTCTTTTTCTATCAACTTGCCCACATGCACACCAAACTAAAACACAGGGGATGCTTCTCTGTTAGTATTACTAGCCATCTCCCATTACTTAACAGAGGAAAATAAAGGTGGCCCTCCTTTATTCTGATAGCACTACTGTGACTGGCAAGAACAATCCAAACTGCCCTCATCTTTGAGGAGTACAAAGCAAAACTTCTACTATAGTCAGCAACAAACCTCAAAATTATCAAACAAGCAATCTTTATAATAAAATATTCCTAACTGGTTACCTCTGCTAAACAACAGCATCTGTATTTCATAGACCTTTTCAAGCCAGCAGCTCCTTGTCAGAATGAAAATATGTATAGGCCCTCGCCTTAGCTGTACCTGCACTTAGTTGTCCTTGTAGTACTAGTTGAGAAAATGCTTTACCAAGTAGCATTTTTGGAATGAAAGAAAAGGAAAAAGGACCCCTGGAAACAAATTATGGTCTCAAGAAAAAGATTAATTTTGAAAGCATCACTTTCTTATTTAAAAGATGTGGGAAACATTTTAAAAAAGTCATACTTCAGAAGTCAGAAATAGCAGTACTGAATATATCCAACAGCACACGGGGCCCAGCTGGCACACACCACAGGATTTGCCTCATTAAAGCACTTTCCCAATTCTGGTTACAGCATTAGACTGAAAACTAACTGAATTAGACATGAAGAAAGAACTGGGCACAAACGGCTCATGTTTCTTCAAGTAACTCAGGACCAATGAATGGGGCCTAGAAGTGACCTGAAGCAGCTGAAGACACTCTGCTTATTTGTCCATATCCCAACCTAATTCTGAAGGTGCCTCTAGACACACTGCAACTCCTATATACATGACTGATGTGGGGCCAAACACCCGATTCCACTCTTCACACTATGGTTTATTAACTCTACAATGCTTTCCAGGCTAATGATAAAAGCTATGTCTGTGCAGTTCAAGACAAGGCAACAAGTCACACAGTCATTCTTATGACGATGTCATAAGACAGCTAATATCACTGGGGAAAAAGTGAGGTATCAACTTTGCTAAGCCATCCAGAATGGAGTCAATCAAACAACAACCCAAGGAAACAACACTCTGGTGCTGACCCTCTGTAATCCTACAGACTGTCCACTAGGCCAGTGTCTTAAACAAGTCAAGTATGTAATAAAAATCCATCTCAACTCTTCTTTCTGACAGAATCAATATACTTGATAATTTTCGGACAAGCATGCCACTCTTTCTTCCATTTACTCTCCCAGTGTCTTTTCCTGTGCCCGAGAAGGCCTGGACAGATGTCTAGGGGTGTGCTTTTGAGTAACAGTCTTCACTTCTTGAATCCCTTCCCTCTCTGTAGAATGGGAGATGCTAAATAACAGCTCCTACATTCTAAGAATTATGTGAGTTTAAACTGCATGAGAAATGCTTAGAATAGTGCCTGGCATACGCTGTAAGTGTTGAAGAAATGTGTCCAAGATTTGTCTCAACACAAATCCTGGGCAGCAAGAACCAAATAAACCAAGTCAGGTATGCACATTTTCTGCTTTACCAAAGACATCTAGAAGCCAAGACGGAAAAATATTTTTATTATTATTATTCACAAATTACTACTGTCAAGTCACCTCACAGTCCCCAAAGTTTTACTCCAAGATCTGCTTATGACAGTTGTATTCCATCAATTCCCTTTGTCATTTTGCTAATTCAAGTTTCCTCTTTCCTGCCACTACAAGGTCTCAACGATATTTCTAGGGGGCTGTCAGCCACAACACATAAGCAGCAAACTATGAGTTAAATCCAATGTGTGGTTTTTACTTAGCACTCAATATCATTTATTGAATTACAGCCCTGCCTGTGAGAAGTCTTAACACCAGAAGTCAGAATCTGAACTACAGCAAATGTCAAAGTACTATTTACTCATTCATCCTTTCAACAATTAGGAACTACCAATTGCCAGGAACTGTTTTAGGTGCCTGAGGAAGCTGTGTGAGCAAGAACCAAAAAAATAAATATATAAATCCTGTTTTCATGGAATTCATATTCCAGTGGAGAAAACCAAAAACAAAGTAAGTAACAAATACAGTGGTTGAGACAGTGGTGAATGCTCAAAATAAAAAGGTAATGCGATAGAATAACTGGCAGAAGCAGCAACTGAAGTGGGGAAAACATGGCATGAGCCATGCAGAAAGCCGCAGGCACACTAAGGGGAGATCAAGACTGAAAATTTCAGTCCAGTCTTGCCATTCACTATCTTGTGACCTCCAGAAGCCTCACTGGTATCCTTACATGTGAATAGTATCACTTGAATACTGCTATCCTGAATTAAAATGACTTGTCTTGACTAGACCTTGGGCCCAAATACAGTTTTTTCTACCCAAACAAAGTAATAAAGAGAAAAACAAAGTAAGTGCCTCCGTGAGGGCTTCAGGGGCAGCCAGGGGCCAGCGGACTGTTTAAAGCTACAGTATTCCCTCACTTATCACTGGTATTACATTCTAGACACCCACCCCCATCCGCAATAGGTGAAAATCCGTGAAGTAGGAACCTTACATTTTAGTATTTATATATTTTTAAGGCTTTATAAACCCTTCCCACACACTTATAAACCATTCCCTGTCCCTTATTAACCTTTTCCACACTTTTATAAACACTACTTATGTTCTTACACATATTCTACACTCTTAAACCTACGTAACTTTAACAACATACATATACAGTACCACAAGATCCCGCGATACAGCAAAAAATCTGCGATAAATAACTAAATATAATATTTTTTAAAATCCCGTGATACAGTGAGGCCGCCATAAGTGAACCACGATATAGCGAGGGACTACTGTACTGTATTTGAGGAGAGGACAAACAAAAGTAATTACACACTCCCACCCTATTAGGTCCAGCCCCAGACACAGTTGCCATTAGGAGAAAAGCTTAGATGACAAATGTATATTTGGTTGGCCAAAAAGTTCATTTGGTTTTTTTCAAAAGATGGCTCTATAGTAGCTCTTGGTCATCTTTAACTTCATCATAAATAATTTTGTTAGATTGCACTGTGATAGCAGTCATTAGCATGCATTTTTTTAAAAATCAAAATTGGTGAATTTTTGTGTAGCCATTTTAATACTGAAGATGGAAGAAGGTAACATTTTCAGCATATCACGCTTATTTCAAAAAAGGTAAAAATGCTACTGAAATGCCAAAAAAATTACAAAACGATTTCTGCAGTGCATGGAGAAGGTTCTGTGACTGATCAAACATGTCAAACGTGGTATGCAAAGTTTCATGCTGGAGATTTCTTGCTGGATGATGCTCTCTAGTCAGACCAGTTGAAGTTGACAGCGATCAAATCGAGGCAATAATTGAGAACAATCAACACTATACCACACAGGAGATAGCCAACATAGTCGAACTATCCAAATCAATAAAGTTATTGGTAAAAATAAAAAAGATGTCTTTTATTTTACAGAAAAAAAGATACGAACTTTTTGGTCAATCCAACAGTTGAGGTATTTCTTTGTCTGAAAACTCCTAAGTGGAAAGAAACTAACTTTCTAATAATCAGTTCTTAAAATGCAGTTAAGTCAACAAGTCCTTATACATCAACCAGGGAATGTGTCCACCAAGTCTAGTTTCAGACTTCTTATTCCCCAGATTTCCAAGTTAAAAAGTAGTGCTGCAGGAAAAAAGTTTTTGAGGGTTCATGCATCACCCCACAACTTAAATAGATGTGGTTCCCAACACTGCATCTGCACATACAACATTCTGCTCAAGCACCAATGACACGCACACTTTGGTTTGACCAGCAACGTGTGTTGTTTCAGTTTTGACAGATTTCCCAGAAAAGCTGGCTCTCTTCGAAATATGAAGCTACCAAAGAGGAGGTACAAATACAACATCTGTGAGAACTGTGTCCCAGTTCCTGGTGTTGTGCAGAGCCTTAGGGCAGGGGGAGCCGGCACACTGAGTGATTCCACACCCAGGCCACCCCAACTGCCTCAGACAAGACGCTTTTCTCAACACAGCACTTTCTTCAAATGAGGGGTTAAAATGAGAAGTCACAGTGTGCACCAACCACTCACACAGAACCAACAGAATGGGACTTTCTCATCAATTAAAACTACATTGGCAGACGTTATAAACATTTTGAGCATACTTCTTCCTATCAAGAGAAGGTATGTAAAAAGGCAGGTGACAGATGTCCAATGCAGAACTAAGCAATATTCTGCACTGAATTCTTTTCCAAGATAATTAAGTTTCAAAACAAGTAACACAATTAAACAAACAGCTCACATACTTTGTGCAAATGGAGGTTGCAACCTGGTTTAAGGGAGAGACATTGAACTGATTCAGAACTCCACCATTTAGTCCCAGCTCTGATACTACAGAATAAAACTTCAGTCTTGATATTTTTGACTGTTTTTTCCTTCCCCTTATCTAGAGGGATTAGAACCTAGCTGTATCATCTCTCCACTACTTGGCTTTTTAAGTCTCTGTGAAAAATTGCTTTAATGTCCAGGGAATAATAAGAGGTTCAGACCATTTGAGAGGAGAGAAAACAAGACGAAAAGCTATAGAAACACAGAAGGAAAAAGATAAAAACTATTTAGCCATAAAAGGAAAGAACGAACTACAGGTACACACAGTATGGATTAATCTCAAAAACATTATAATGAAAAAGCCTAGACACGAAAGTGCTTCCATTTCTATGAAGCCTTACAACAGTGCTATAAAATTCAGGTCAGTTTTGGCCCAGGGCTGATGGGGGGGGGGGGGGGGGCTGCAAAGGGGCATAATGGAACTTTCTATGGTGATAGAAGTATTTGTTACATATGTTAATTGAGTGGTAATATACAGGCATTTGCAGTTGTCAAAATATATCAAACTGTATACAATGGTACTTCAGTATTTGTTGTTAATTCCTTGGGGAACTTGTGAGGAAACCAAGGAGTACTGAATGAATTTTTCCAGTGATGGGTGATGAAACCTTTCCTCTTTCAGGGCAGCGTAGTGACTCATACAAGTTCTATCAAAAGCGACCGAGTCCCGATCAAGCGCCAAGTGCCAAAACATTTTTTCCTCATCAAAATGCGACGAGTACAGGGTTTGAAGAGTTCTGAAGCCAACAAGAATCAAGGTATGACTACTTGAAATGGTTGCATTTGTAACTTTTACTTCAATAAATTTGAATTTTCTTTTAAAATCTGGACTTACAATTTTTTTTTAAAAAAGAGGAGTAGAGTACAAAGGTATCCAATAGAATGAGTTGTGACAACTTATTAGGTTAAAGTGATTTTTTTTTTCTGGAAAGTAGCTGCCCAAATTAAATACAAGTTAACACCAAAAGCCATACCTCAGGTGATACAGTTCAGGAAACTGATCTAAATGTGGAAAATTCCCCCAAGTTTCATGTTATTCAAAGTGACTTATTATAGACATTTACAATACAAACTCCCTTTCAAGGCTTGGGAAAATTAAAGGAAAAGTAGATTTTATCTTTTAAAAAAAGAGTAAAAGATGAATACTAAGAAGTCACATTTTTATATGATACATCAGCGTACCATTTGTGGTTTGTGTTAAGGGATTTGCTTTTGTGTTCTGCAGAAAAGCAGATCGAATATTGACCTGTGGAGAGAAAAAGACTTGCTCACAAGTTTTCATACTTTTACAAACCCAAAAATTTACATTGCCATGTCTGACGGAGGCTCACCACAATCAGGATTTGATAAGGTGGAAGGAAGCAAGTGATCAGTACTCCTGGGTAGGGCGGACCCCGGTTTGGGGTGGTAGTATAAACCCTCTGCCCCAGTCTATACTCCACATGTAAGTCTCTGAGCCCAACAGCTTGTTGTTAAATAAGTTAAGGCCAGGAACTGTGCCATCGCAGTACATACAGGTGCTATGGTAAAGAACTGCAGTGCAGGAACTCAAATCTCAGCATTCAAAAGGAGCCCAGTGCTTGCCCTCACAATGTCAAGAGCACCATGAGGGTACTGGAGGCAGCCACAATCGGAACACACTCCCAGAACCGGAATTGGCAGCCCACAAACCAAAGTTAGCTCAGTACGTGGCACAAAATGATTTACAAGTCACCCTGGCAGGGGCACATAATGGGGTCTATTTTAAGGCAATGATCTTGGTCTAAATCTCCACTTCCAGAACCGGACTACTGCCAAAGGCAAAAGGTTCTGAGTATTTTCTAGGTTGAAGTCCCATCTCCAAAAGAGCATCAATCAGAACCAAGGTCCCTTCCCTTTCAGAACTTGGAGAAGTTTCTGGACATAGGTGAGGGCATCCTCATCTCTCCAAAACAACCTGGTAAGAAATGCAGAGTGCGCCTGGGCCAGAACCTGAGAAGGGTCATCACAGAACAGCTTGTGCCTTCTTGAGAATCCCTACACTAGAACTCAGGCCCATCTTTGTTCAGCTTGCCTTGTGTTTTGCTAGGGAATTACTGTTTCACTTTGGGTTGGGGTAAATAAGGGAGGGTGTGGCTTACTAGTGCTATCTGCAAATGGTTAAGTTCAACAGACAGCATTTTCCACTGTGACTAGTCAGTTATAAAGAATACTGATTTTCTTGATTTTATTCTGTAAAGTAAACTATGGCAGGAATCATCACTTTTACACTGTTCTGCAGGGCTCTAATAAAAACTCATATTCATGTATTCTTACATAAATCACATGCTTGTTTGGCTCTAGTAGTAGAGGGCAAGAGCATTTAAGCAGCAGTTCTAGAAATCAGCTAACTGATGTTCATGTATTTCACCAGAGACACCCAGCCCAGCCCAGCCCAGCCAGTCTGGGAAAACCTCCCTTGCCTCAATCCACATTGGATTAGCTGCTTCTCTTTAAAACACGATGCATACACTGTTTTCCCAGTGCTTTTCTGACTTCCTCTTCTTCCCAAGAGGAAGATTCTAGATACCATTTTTAAAAATTAATTGTATTGCATATTTCTTGGAAAAAATACAAATAAATAAGGCTTATCTCTTGAGCACCCCGCCCTCTTCCCAAACTTCTGCATGCTGTTTCTCACCTGAGACCTTACATTTCACTCTGAAACACTGCTCCTCCCATCCTCACCTGCCCTCCAAGTCTCTACACTGCGAAGTCCAGAAAGTCTTCTTTCATCCCTTCATCCATTCTAGTTGTCCCAAAGTGCTCCCACAGCAGCCTGGACACTTCATCTATCAAAGTACTTGTCCCTTCCTCTATAATAACATAATAGCCACTGTTTCCCGTTGAGTTTCTGGCATTCAGCACATGCCAGGCATACAGTAGAAGATCAACAAATATTTCTCAGATGAACAAACAAAAATAAAACTAAATTTATTTTTACGACATAGAGATACAATACTGTTGATTTTGGTATACACCCTTTTATAGTACTTTTCCTGAACAAATATACTATTTATTTAAATTATTTTACCCCCAGCCCTCCAAAAAACTACAATGCACATACTGTTTCTCACTTGCTTTTTTCAGTTCCTACATTATCATTAGATAATCTTGTTACCATATCATTTTAATGATTACATGAAACAGATGTTCCCTAATGTAAGCAATCCCCAACTGGCTATAATTTTCACTGTGATACCCAGTGAAATACATTTGGTACACATCCCTGTGCCAAATCTAAACAAATTCCTAGAAGCAGAGTGGCTGAGTCAAATGATACGTAAAACATTATACCAGCTCTGTGGATCAGTGGATTGAGCGCGGACCTGCAAACCGAAGGGTGGCCGGTTCAGTTCCGTCAGGGCACATGCCTGGGTTGCAGGCCAGGTCCCCAGTTGAGGGCGTGCGAGAGGCAACCAATTGATGTTTCTCTCACACATCAATGTCTCTCTCCCTCTCTTTCTTCCTCCCTTCCCCTCGCTCTGAAAATAAATAATTTTTTTAAGTAAAATATTATACTAGTTATAGTATTCACCGAAAGCTTAAAATATGGGTCATCATTTAAGGCTACTGCCAGGACCACCACGACCAGAATGAGGCACCTGAAATCTTCATTTAAAAAATGGCCAAGGAAGCAAAGGGTTGTTCAGCCCAGAGAATATGAACAATGAGCCTGCTGGATGGAAGACGATATTTAGTTACTTCTGAGGACAAAACTGGAACAAGGTGAAAGAGATGGGAAGAGGAACTACTCTCTTAAATTCAACAGAAAGGAATTTTCCCAACAAGCTACGCACATGGACCTTACGGTTACTTTAAGTATTCAGGCTGAGAGAGGCAGGAGTCCTGATGGGGTGGGGTGGAATGAGGGGGAAATATGGGGCCAGAGACACAGGAAGGTCAGTCAACCAAAAAGGTCAACAGTGTTCAATTATATTATTTCAACCCTCCAGAGGGCTCCCCACTGTATTCTTTAAATGAAACTGGCAAAAAACCATGATTAAACTTTCCTATGCTAGCCTAAGTACCATAGAGAGCACATGGCATATTTACTACACCCAAACTGCTCATGAGAACCAATTTCACCAAGAAGCAATTCAGTCACTGGCCACAGCGCAGTTTTACTGTCTAAGTCTCATCATGCCTTTTCAAAATGGAAAGGATCTGATTAACCTCACAGCCTATGGTCCTCACTGTAATATATGTAGTAAGAAGTAATTACTCCAATAACATTTCTGTAATTGCCTAATCTCCCTGTTAAAGAAGGATATTAAACAGATCAATGATCACTACCTCTTCCTCAATTTTTACCAACATTCATATGTAAATAGGTTCCTAAAACATTATCTTTTTTTTTTTTTTTTTTTTTTTTAGAAAAGCAAAAGGAGGAGGAAAATAACTGCATTTCCACTTCTATGAAAGTCTAGTTTCTTTAGAAAGGCAGGAGGATTCATGAAATGACAAATGAGGTGCCGACCTCAAGTCCCTAGTGGCTAGGAATGAGGCTCCAGATCAAACTGCCTGTGAGTTTGGCTCCTCTGACTTCTATTTCTACATCTCTGACATGGGGTTAACAGTACCATGCTGACATGGTTGGTATAAGGATTAAATGAATTAAAATATGTAAAATACTCACATTAGTGCCAGGCACACAGGAAGTGCCATAACACTGCCAGACTCCTATTCCAATGTCAATTCCACTTGTACTTAAAGAGGGATGAAGACCATGACACAGGCCCATAAGCAGTAAGTGCTGATTAAGAGGTTATTTTAAAAATACAAGCATAATCAACTTCAAATAGTCCACCTTTTAAAAGTTCACTTATTCTTACTTTTTTTTTTTTTTTTTTACCTATTGATTTTTAGAGAGAAAGAGAGGAAGGGAGAGAGAAAAACATCAATTAGTGTTCTATATATCTGTGCATTCATTGGTCGATTCCTGCATGTGCCCCAACGAGGGATCAAATCTACAACCCCGGTATTTCAGGACAACACCCCACCAACTGAGTACCTACCTGCCCAGGGCTTATTTATTCTTGTAAAAGGAGATTTACATGAGGGAAATAGTGTCACCAAAACCATTGTGACCTTTGAATTTCAGAGGCATTTGCAACAATAGAAGGGCAAATTTGTTGGACTACGAAATATTTTGTGCCCTGGGTTATCGATATAGCTCAGTGGATCAAGTACCAGCCTGTGAACTGAAAGGTCACTGGTTCAATTCCCAGTCAGGGCACATGCCTGGGTTGCAAGCCAGGTCCCAGGTTGGGGGGCGTGCAAGGGGCAGCCAATCGATGTTTCTCACACATCGATACTTCTCTCCCTCTCTACCCCTCTCTCTGAAAGTAAATAAAATATTTTCTGTTAATATTTTGTAACTTATTTGGGTTTCTTAAATAGTTTCTGAAGTTAAAATTGACATGTAAGTTACTGAAGCCCAGAAAGCACAAAGAAGTGATCATCCTATTTCATATTATTTCCTTTAAATTCTAATAAGGCATTTCATGTGTTCAGTAGCCACATGTGGTTAGTGACTACCATCTACAATATGACATCAAATTCCCCCTCTTGTATTTTAGGAGGGCAGAGAAGTAGACTAGTTGAAAAAATGCTATTTTTGGATTTAATACGGAGTTTCCAGGCCCAGGTTAGTCAGATTAGCAGCATAATCTTGGGATTTCTGAATCTTAATGTTTTTTAGTTTGCAAAATCACCTGCCTCTGGTTGGTTCTGTGAAGATTAAGATGTTTGAAGTGTCCATTCCTGACACAGAGAAGGTCCCTCTATTAATGCTGGCTGAAGAAAGAAACAAAAATTCGCCAAGGAAAGAGCTGGACTTTCCAAGATCCTGTGTTCATGATTATTTTAAATAACTACAGAGGTTCATCTGCTTGAGAAAAAATGTTCGATGACATGTTTACCTGACCTTAAAGATGCTAAAGCTTGTCAGATGTTCTTCCTTGAAGAAATACAGCTTGGTGAAGAGTTACCAGCCCAAGGTGAAGATGAGAAGGGTGTAGACAATCTGATCAATGTGACTGTGGCGCAGTGCGGTACAGTGTGGACAGACACAGCAGCTACTACAAGCGTTACAGTAAACTCTTCCACAGCCCGTGTTCCAGATGCTTCTGACTAAGCTTCCAACAATTAGAGTATTTTAAGTGCTCAGAGCTTGGCTGAAGATAATGTGCAGTGAGAAACATATCAACATAATAATCTCAATTAAAAATATTTTAGGTCCCTGACTGGTGTGGCTCAGTGGATTGAGCACCAGCCTGAGAACCAAAGGGTCACCAGTTCGATTCCCAGTCAGGGCACATACCTGGGTTGCAGGCCAGGTCCCTAGTTGGGGGGCACATGAAAAGCAACCACACATTGAAGTTTCTCTCCCTTTCCCTCTCTCTAAAACAATATATACACAAAATCCTTTAAAAATAAATAAATATATTTTATAAATCTTAAATTTAAAAAATTAAAGTTCACTTATTAACCAGCCATTTAAAACTCAGAACACCTTTCATCATAGAAAAAAATGTTCCAAATGGTGATTGAGTTCCTAAACCAATATAAAAGACTTAAATAAAACTCACTGGGATAGTAATTTTTTTTAAAGGAAAAAGATTTAAAAAGATGACTGAAATCTGCTAAGAGACATTATGGGTGGGAAAAGCAGATTTCGCTATGCCAATCCAGAACACCAGAAAAATTCAAGGAAAAAGCACTGTCACCACCATGTCATAGCATGAACATTAGAACGGAAACTCGTGTTTGAATGAAAAAACCCAAGTCATGGTCTATAGTTTAGCAAGTGCTTGTTTTAGCTGTCACTTGACTGGCTCCAGAGAAAATAATTAAGTTCTAAGTTACAGTAGCTGGGTGTCTGGATTTATTGGACCTGATGAATTATGCACTATAATGAACTCTGCAAATTAACTGAAACGAAGTTCTACTATACTAGCAAGTTTGAGCTATGAATGAATTTCTCACTGGCTACTAGCAATAGGTCTGAAATTAAACTAATCACATAATTAAAGGGGAAAAAAACAGCATAAGTACAGAAATATACAAAATGTCCCCCCATAATAAAAACTGTTCTTGATTTATGGAAATACATCATCAGAAAAGGAAAAGTATCCAGAGCACAACTTCCAAAGCCTCAAATACTGTATAATGAAATTCAAAAATGGACTGGTCAAATTTCTTGGTGGGTAAAATATCCATCTTTTTTTAGAAACCATCCCTTCCCCAAGCAGAGCTCTGAAGAATTTTAAAGTTTGAATATAAATGTTAATTGCCATCTACTAAAAACAAACCAAAGAAAACAGATATTTGAACTTCAAGGTGTAAGGACGAGGTCAGGAGAAAAGATAGCTGTCAATCTTCCCTACTTTCCATTTGCTCCCCATTCCACCTGCTCCACGTGCTTTTCCTCCTACATTCCTCCAATACTGTTCTGCCCTCCTCTTATGAAACAATTTAAAACTGAAGTATGGTGGTCAAGACAGCTTCTAAAGAGGAGCTGATAAGATTCTGTCTAGATCCACGTGCTAGTTAAACAGGTGCGTTCAGTTTGTGAGAATGCCCACCGTATATTATGATTTGTGCACACTTCTACATGCTACTTCAATAGAGTTTAAAGATTTTTTAAAGCACCTAAAAATAAGTTTTAAAAAAGACTGTATTTTCTCATTTCCCCAGAATTTGGGCATGACAGAACAATCCCTACGGTAAAATATTGTCAAACTAACAACCACTGCTTCACTGATAATGAGAAAAGAGGCCGGTGGGTAGGAGGGCAGGTAGGAGGGAAATCATGGCCAAGATTTTGCTGCTGCTGCTGCTTCTGGGGTTGATGCCCTCAACTCCAGAGGACACTCAGGACACACCACACGACTCTCCCACCTGACTACAGAAGCACTTAAAGCATTTGCGATTTGTGACCTCAAAATATGAAAATTGAAGGTACTTCCTAATAGAAACCCAGGAACTGCTGGTACAGCTTTGAAAAACCTGACATTAAAAAATAAGAGACGGATTTGGTCCCACACGTGAGCCTCTAGAAATGTGAACTTGAATTCTTCTTTACATTTTAAAAACTGTAGCCAAAACCACAATAGAGAATGCTAGTAGTAAATGATTCCTTTAAGAAGTTCAAAGTAATGTATAACATATACACACATAACATAATGGCAAGATCCCTTGTGAACATTCATAAACTGTCCAAGTAATTCCTAAAACTTTATCTGAACTGGTAAATACATCTCTCACCTACAAAATACACTAGGTATTAAAGAAGTACTCCAAAGAGCCTGGGGCAGGGGGGAGATAACAAAAGCAAGAATCCTTAAGACCCCTTGAACTCCATCTATTCTCAGTCAACAAGGACATCTGCTTTTGCCTATCACCCAGCTACAAGGTCACGGTGCACAGGAGAAAAAAAAGCGATTTTACTCACACTTCAGAACCCCATTCTAAGCTTGAAACTAAACTCATCCACAGACAGAAACCAAGAGAAACATGACCAATGAACAAAACCAATTTTAACTCTAAGTTGAACGACATCATAGGAAAAGATGACAGTGAAGAACAACAAAATTTAGGGTAGTGAAAACTGTAAATCAACAATCAAAGGCATCTAGCTGTTTGGGAGCAGCTACAAACAGTGGGTGGGCGCATCCCCCTCTCCAAAGTGGAGTGACAGAATCAGCCGGTGTCAGCACTCTATTCATTGCACTCATTCTGCCAGCTCAGGTTCTGTGACTTGGGCCTGCAGGGGTGGGCCCAGATGTGAACTGCTCTCAGAATTGGAAATCCCCTCACATTACAGTATACAGAGTGGGACAAAGGCGGGTTTACATGTGTGAGTAAGTGAAACACGGAGTTCATTCTTGTATTACTATTTATTAATTATTGTAATATCTTCCATACAAATAACTGTAAACCTACTTTTGCCCCACCCTGGAAATATAAGGAGGCAGCCATCGTAAGTCTGCAGTGGGCATTGTTAAAGAAGGCCTTACTAAAGCCCACAGCAACTTCCTCAGAACCAGTTCCATTTCCAGCTAGGAATTACAGGCAAAAAACCATCCAACCAAACCCAGGCTTGCGCTCACTCCAAGTGGGTGCCCCCCCAACCAAATGTCAAGGGGAAACTCAACTGTGGTGACTCCAACCAGAACGGGTTTCAGATGCCCCAGCCCCAACAGTCATAAAAAACCTTCAGCTGAGGGAAAGGGGCAAATAAAAGGGATGAAACACCTGGTGGCACGGCTGTTTTGCCACTCTGTCCACCACATCATTGAAGAGGATGCCCCTCCACAGAGCTGGCACTGGGCAGCCCCCCTGCCAGCACACACACATTGACTCTAAGAACAAAACTAAGACTGTTTAGCTTGTGGACACAATCGAAAACAACAAAGCCCAAATAAAATTGGCCAAGGCTGCTGTGTGCTCCCTGGATGAGAGCAGGATTCTGTGCAGGAATCACGAAGCAGCCTGTGGGCCTATGAGGAAACGTTCAATAAATATTTGTTGACTGATTTTTTTAAGAGATGATTAAAAGGTTAGAGGGGGAAAGGCCACGGTACAAAGGTCAAAAGTAAAGCATCAGTCATCTAGAATGGGAATCTATGAAGGGCCATTTGATAATGGTCTGGCCTCTGCAGAGAGGGCTGTACCCCAACAAGCCGGCTTCTTTGGTGTCTGCAATTGGATGGACTGGGGAAGGCTGCCAGGAGACAGAATCCTCTCACATTAGAGTCCTGTAAAAAAATGAGTCAATTACTACCTCTGCGAGGTTACCGAAAAATGCAGGTTAATGGACCCAAATTATAGTGGGGAATCTGTAAAGTGTGTCCATTCTCTACCACCAACTCCAGGAGAAGAAAAAGGCAGTGGGGTAGAAATGGGCTGGGACACCTCAGGCTGGGAGCAAGAAGGCAGAGAAGCAGGCAGATGGTCCCAGTTATTAGTCAGGGCTGATTATCTGGGAGAGTAACCACTACCACTTGCGTTTATTCTAGACCTGCTTACAAGCAATTGACATTTATTATCTCCTTTAATTACCCCATAGCAACCCAATGAGGAAAATACTATGATCATCTCAGTTGAAACTGAAAGCATAAGCAATTCACCCAAAGTCACACAGCTTAAACAAACTGTAGAGTTGGGATTTGAATCCAGTGCTCTTCACCATAAATTATGCATTGGGCTTAGTGCTGGGTTCAAGGTTACCTATTACAAAAGCTACAGCCAGGGTGCACCCCAGGTGAACTAAAAAGATACAATACTAACAGTAACAAAGTAACCCCTGTACCTGAAATACCACTGTCCAAAAATAACTGAAAGTCTCTATTCCCTTTAACTACTGCCCTTTCAACTAGCTTACCTTGTTTAATAGCAATTGGGTTGGGGGGTTTTCTTGGGGGCAGGATGTTGAGGACAGTATTAAAAACACTACCAAATGATTGCAATGACGATCATTTAAATAATAACAAAGAGGGGCAACTCTTCTCACATCAGGTCTTATTTGATTGGGCAAAGAGGGCAACAAGCATTTTGAGTAGTGCTTCCAGTAAATTAATAAAAAACAAACAAACAAAACTGCTGAACTTTAGGAAATCAAGCCCTAAGGATCAAAAGCATCCTCAAAAGGAAAGGCCAATAGCCACTGATGAAGGTGGACAAGTGAACCCCTGGCCACTGACCCACTCCCACTCCCTCCACCCACTGCTGAAGACCACCAGGGAGCTTGCTTGCAATACATAATCCCAGGCCCTACCCAGATTGAACCAGGACAGGCATTTCAACAAGATCTCTGGGTGATTTCTACAGAAGTATGTGCAGTGCTGCCCTATCACATGTATGCCTTAAGATATGATCCCATCTTCTACTAGAGCAAATAGAGCTAGGGAAGTAAAGGAACCAATTCCTATAAGGCTGTCAAAATGAGCACCAAATTTGCATAATTTATCTTTTAAAATTACAAATTAAAATTACCATTTTATTCTAATTCCTGCCATCAAGCATGAACAAGAGGGAATTTCTTGAAAATTCCTCGTGGTTCATAACTGTCACCTATTTTGAAAAGTAACCACCAGAAATCCTGTGACCATAATAAATTATTGAAAGAAATTATCTGTTATTCTTTCTGTTGAAAAAACAGGGCAGGAAGCCCTGTTGCAGATACATAAGAAATTCCCAGTTACTAAAATGGGTCACTATAAAATCAATGAAGCTAGCAATAAGAAAATACGGAAAAGAGAGTAAAGAAACTTAAGTACAGTAACCACACTAAATCAATACATGGCATATACATAAACTATCCTGAATATCATCAAGGCCAAAAAAGAACTTACACCATTAGGTTTTTGGCTACTAAAGCTTCAGTGAACAGCTTTCTTAATCATTCTTAAAGTAACACATTTTTAATAACTATAAAATGAATGACTTGGATGTCATGAATCATCTTTCATGCAAAAGATTTTCAAAAGGCATCACCTTTTCCTATGTAGGAGGAATTATAAACCATTTTTTCCCTTCAAAGTAAGAGTATATATTCTTAAATTACCAGTGACAAAAAAGCACACCAACATATAATTCACCAACACTGGTAATCCACACTACACAAAATTTTAACTACTCTAGAAAAATAAGAAACTCTCCTTATTACAATCTGAATCACTAAACCCGTTATTATTGCCTTCACAGGCTAATAATACAATGTGTCCAACACACCAAGAGAGCAGCCTCATTTCCTGATATGAATTTAATACTCAAGGATACATGCAATTTCCCTTATGTTTCATATACTTACAGGGCAACTGTAGTTCTGCATTTATCCTTCATATCAAATGACAATAGGAAAGAGAACAGAATCATCCTGCATGAACCAATCTTTTTTGTTTCCCCCTCCAAAATTACAAAAGGAAATTTATTTCAAAAGCATAAGGGAACATTTACTTTTAAACAAGGTTACAAACAGGTGCCTTGGGGAGTGGGGGACAAGACAGGAAGTTTTTCATTCAAATTTCTGAAGCACAAATAACCTAAGTTGTGCACTATTGCCTTAGGAAAGGGAAGGGGAACAATGAGGTGGTAAAGGAAGAAACATAGTCAACTCATATCAGTGCTGCTTAGCTCTGAGTTTACAAATACTTTAAAAAAAAAAAAAAGAGAAAAATTACACTTAATGTTCAAATTTATATAACTATAATCCCAATATAGTTCCTATACTTGAAATGGCTTTAGGCTACTGGCTGATCTGCCTCTGAGGTCCAAACTACCTGGTCACAGTTTTCAAATGGCAATTCCATATTCCTATGTCTCTGTTCAGAGGCAAAGGGAGTTTAGGTTCAGCTCAATGTCTTTTGGAATGTTTAGATTATTGCCACCACTCCATAGTCAAGCTGAACAACTTATTTTGCTCCCTTACAGAAGCCTACTCTTCAAAAAAAAATTTTCCCATAAACATGTGCAATAATTCTAACAAAGCGGTTTTGCTTTTTCCCCAATGTAAAGGTAATAGTAATGAAGACACCTGCATTGGAATCATAAATTATTCCTCAAAAAATATGTCAGACTACTAGCAAGTGTCATTCAGGCATTGGATTTTAATAGGAAACTTTGGAAGGAAACAAACCAATCTTAAAAGACTTTCAGGCTATAAAGTTAATTCTATAAAAGAAATAAAATTTGGCCAACATTCCCCACTTAATGTTACACTTTCACAATGGGAGATGGATTGCAATTATCCATTAGTGTAATCTAGCCTCCATAGTCAATAAATAAATGTCATTTCCAGTCACTCAGATAAAACCTGGGTGAGAGGGCCAGAAAGAAATAGATATAAATGAGATTCTGTAAATATCTAAGGAACACACTGATCACTGATTTCAAGCCAAAATGTCTAGAATTCGTGACAGAAAGTGAATTGTCCATGATTAATATGGTCTTACTTCTAAATGCATTAAAGTTACATTAACACTCACCAGTCTCTGACAAAAGAAACAGTTTTAAAGTGAAAAAAGGGCTCGAGTTCCAACAGCTAACTAAAATCACATCCTATCATTGGGTAGCCTCCTTTCTTGGCCCTGCTGTTCTTTGGAATTTTTAAAGACCTGGGAATTGAGTAATTATAGCCAGTTCAGAAAGAGTTACTGAAAATCTAACTACCTATTACACTGCTTTAAATGTTTGCCCTTCAGTCTTTAGTTTGTAGAGACTATGTAGGGAATCTTTTTCTTTTTTCTTTTCTTTTTTTAAAGATTTTATTTATTTATTTGTTTGTTTATTTATTTATTTATTTTAGATAGGAAGGGAGGGAGAAAGAGAGGGAGAAAAATCAATGTGTGGCTGCCTCTCGCACACCCCCAACCGGGGGCCTGGCCTGCAGCCCAGGCATGTGCCCTGACTGAGAACTGAACTGGTGACCCTTTGGTTCACAGGCCAGCACTCAAACCACTGAGCCACAACGACCAGTGCAGGAATCTTGCTCTTTTATACCCAGAATCTTCTCACCCCGATAAAGTCTGCTTCTTGGTTACCAAAATTCACTGACTGAAGAGCAAGCTACTAACAAATGAGAACTCCATCTCTGACAGTCTGGGGAACCCTAACCCTTCTGTAAAAATTATTTCATATTAAGAATGCAAGCTTTGGGAAACACCAGGGGGATTGCCTGCTCCCTTCCTCCACCCTTCTTAAACACACAACACACACACACACACACACACACACACACACACACGCTGGAACACAAGCAGCAGAAATAAAAACATGGGGCACCTGGTCTTTGCAAATAGGCTCCACCGTCCAGTAATTGGCTCATAAATTTCATTCATAACTTGAAAGAGAAAGGGTCCAAAACGAGCGATATGTAATTTTAAATGTTGTCATTATTCTCCTAGCTGCAAGCGGTTAAAGAAGGCCTTGCAAGCTCATGAATTACAGGTGCAGTTATTACTCTGAATGAGCTCAGAACAAGCAGAGTATCTAAAGAAGCTGGAGATGAGAGGGGAAGGAGGTCATTTGCAAATCCAGATGATTCCATGGAATTAACCTTAAATGTCACTTATCCAATCAATAGTGGAAGGATCCTTTAGGCTCCCAGGCCCTCCCCATCCCCTAACTGCCCACGGCACATGTTTAAGGTGAAGAAACTTTATATTTTACACATTTTTTTAAAATATATTTCAGATCAGGCTTTGCTAATTCTATTAGCATTTAAGCACAGGATTTTAAATGCTTATGAGAGGAAAGGAATAGCAAAGAATTAGGAAAGATATACATCTAACCTTCACTGCTGAGAAGTTTTCCAACTGCTTTCAGTCCATATACAATTCCACACCATTCCAACCCCAAATTGAGGGATAAATAAACAGTCTAGAATCAATGATTTATTCTTACAAATACTGGACTAATTAGAAATCATATTTCAGACATATCTTTAATTCTGCAAATGGAGACATCAGAAACATTAGGTTGTGGGGACAGGTGGGTATGTTAGGCAGTTCAACAGTTATTCCACAGCCGTACACAGTGCCTGAGATCCTGGCAGTGGCCATACGTAACTCCAGTGCTCTTACAGGGCAGAATGTAAAGTAATCACCAGCAGGGCACCAAGTGCTGACCCTCAGGGCAACCAAGTCAGAGCAACAGAAAAAAATGATTCACTTTTTATCTCCTTCACCCATGCTCACGCTCACCCCTTTAAAGCGAGGAAACTGGCAAAGGTTGCCTCAATAACTTCCAACAAAATGAGGATTACTCTGGAAACTGCAGTGAGGCCATCTGTGTGGTCTCCAAGCTCTGGTGCAGTAGGAAAAAAGGAACCTGAAGACAGAGACCCAAGGTTTTGGCAGAGCTGGGAGGATTTGCTCTTATTTCCCCTTATAGGCCCAAATGAATGCAGGTCAATCCTATTTAGAATTCCAGCTCCACCCCCTTACTCTAGAATAGATGATAATACCCACTTCTGAGAGCCGAAGAGCTTAATGAGAAAAAGCACAAGAGAACATGGCAAAAACCTAGGGCTCAACATATGTTTTGGTTCCCTCTAAAACTGCCTGCCCCTACTATCCTTGCCAAACAAAGTATTTCATCAGTATGTAGACCCTCTTCCTCATGACCCATCCATCCTATGTCAAATACACCTGCACCTCTTGTTGTAGAGAAACCTGAAAATTTAATTACACTGCTGACACCTTCATTTTTACAAATTAGTTGTTCACAGCAGAGGCATAATAAGAATACAGTTGATGTTCTTCTACACTAATTTGGTCTTTCCCAAAGGAAGGTTCCAGAGAACCCCAGGTCCATGGTATTACTCAAAAATTTAGTTCACTGATCAACTAAGTTTGAGAAATGTCAGGTTAAAACAGGTTTCTTTCCTTTAGGTTTGTTCATGTTCACTGCGATTCTCTAAGAAAAAATCCTAGTACCACAAAATCAGTTGACTGCTGAAGTTTCCTTCCCCTTACCTCCCAAAAGCAGAGTATCTTTTTTCAGAACATACTACCTTGTTCTCATTCAGTGGGGCTGGTGGTTTGATTCGGGACTATACTTTCGTAAGGAGAGTGGTTTACTAAATAATATGAACAAACAGTGACTGTAAAAAAGTAAACTATACTACGTGCATAGAGTAAAAATATAAGTTTCTTTTCTACAGTTCAGAGAAACTGAAAAATAGTTATCTTAACCCCCTCTGAGGTTTCAACTATACAAATAGAAAGTTATTTTTTAAATGTAACTAGAGAAACTCCGGGAATATCCACTTCGTTTTGTAATAAAGATCTCTTAGAATCCTTAGCAGAACTATCACTTCATTACAAACTGTCAAACAAAACTACTAGTCACTTGTTTAAGAAACTACTTTGATTTTTACTATCAATAAAGATACTCAGAAAAGAGGAGAGTCCTGAGAAGCTATCTAACAAAGCAAATTAACAAAATGAAAAAAGAAAATCACTTCATCGAGCTACAATACAATTCAAATACAGCTGTGACTACATTCGATTACACTCTGATTATTTCATTTTCTGTTGCTATATATGAAGAAAAAGTTGGATTATCTCCCCAAAAATGTCTTAGTTACTAAGATTCTACTAAAGAGTTCCTGGGGAGAGTCCTCTAAGGAAAAAGTATTACACTATAAATGTGATTTGACAGCCTTTGATCTATTTGTGCATAGATTTCAATTACTATAAGAAAGCATTAACAATATTATATTACCCCAGTCTTTTCCTACTTTCTGAATTTTCTGTACTACATATACAACTCCTTTCAAAAGGAAAAACATTAATATGTAACATTTAGAGAGAAAATATAGGGTTCACTAAATGATCTAATACCAGATTTTTTCCAAATGTCCTGCCAATTCTTAAGGATCAGCAGAGTGCTGTGTGGAAAGGATTCAAAGAGGGCAAGGACCTGCCACGGCCGTGGTCCAGAGAGAAAGGAAAAGGTCGAAGTGAACTTACCATCCTGCTGAGGCGGGCAAATTTCCCTAGCCTAACATTACTTGTGTGCTGTTTGGAGAGTACAGTCTTGGAAAGGGTGTGACTTATCAAAGCATAAGCAGATAAATAGATGGCTGAGAGCTGAAAAGAAATACATAAAAACAAGTTGGAACAAGACCTATAAAGATGCCTTAGTGTAACTTAGTTGAGGAATTCACAGTCACAGGATATAAGCAGGGAGCCACAACATGGACAAAATGTGAACAAAATGTAAAATTAAATTTATTTTTAAAAAGAAAACCTTTTACAACACCTTGATGAAACATAAAATGGTCAAGATACGTAAGAGGCAAGATGAGCCGGGCACACCTTGTGGTGCTGAAAAGGAAAGAAGCACTCATGGGATGATGGGGACGTGTTACAGGGACACCAGCGACAGCTTAACAGGCTTTCGATATTAATTTCTCACTGATAGCTGTACTGTGGTTTTTTAAGAAAACATTCTTACAAATGGTTCAGAAATTAATTATGTGGTGGGAGAGGGACAAAGAGAGCATGGAGAAAATATAACACAAACATGATAAAATGTTAAAATTATAAAAATTCTTTGTACTATTTTGCAACATTTCATTTAAAAATAAGTTTTAAAACATATCACAAACTAAGGGAAAAAATGCATGAAGGGGAGAGGGAAAAAAGTCATCAGGAGTTCTGAGAGATATGGGAAGATATCAGGTATCACTGCTTCATAAAGATCTGCTGCTGCTGTCTTCTGTGGCAAAATCTGCAGCTCAAATACTCCAAAATGACACCATTAATTTACACAAATGCCTAACGGCAGTAACTTATGCCAAGAATAATAAAATAGAGCATTTGCTTCAAACTAATAAAAATGTTACTGACAAAGCCACTTACAAAACTGCAACTGACAAAGACATTTCTATTTTTAAATTACTTAAAAGACAGAAGAAAACTTCTCTTTTTGGACTGAAAAGAAGCAAGATCATAAAATGAAGGAGACTGGAGAAAAAACACCTTTCTACATGAAATTCTGCCAGGTCTGTGGTTTTTGCCCCTCACAAATGGGCGTAAACCACAGACCTGGCAGAAGTGATCCTCTTTTGTTTGGGGATTATTATATTTTGTTTGTTTGGAGCCTAGGGTGAAGAGATTCATGCATTCATCTCTGTAGCTCCTTTATTTGTCCTAATTGTTGAAAAGTTTATCCACATCGGGTCTCTGATTCTTGCTTTTAACTTTAAAAAATAAAAATTAAAAAAGGTTCATCCAGTTCTCCCACAACTACCACCCACCTCTTGCAACCATCAATCTGTTCTCTGTATCTACAAACTTAGTTTATTTGTTTTGAGGTTTTTTGTATACAAAAGAGTCCACATGTAAGAGACCATACAGTTATGTCTTTCTCTGTATGACTTATTTCACTAAGCATAATGCCCTCAAGTATCATCACTGTTGTCACAAACAGCAAGATTTCATTCTTGTTATGACTGAATAATACTATTCCATTGTACGTACACCACGTCTTCTTTGTCTATTCATCCACCAGTGGACACTTAAGTTGCTTTTATTTCTTGGCTATGGTAAATAATGCTGAAATAAACATGAAGGTGCAGGTATCTTTTAGAATCAATGTTTTCATTTTCGTTGAATAAAATACCCAGAAGTGGAATAACTGGATAAAATGGTAGTTCTATTTTTAATATTTTAAGATTCCCCCATACTGTCTTACATAATGGTTGCACCAATTTACATTCCCACCAACAGTTAATAGTGGTCCATAGGCCTAGCAGAAGGGGCCCCTCTTTGGTATGTTTATGTGAGGCATAAAATGTTTTTTAAATATAAAACCCTAATTAGCCAAAGAGTGGTTTAGTTGTGAAACTATTAAACTGTTTGTCATCATAAGGCAATCTCTCCACAACCAAGACTTGCAGCAATACCAATATTACTTTCATTACACTTTCATTACACCACAAAGCAGGTACACCAACTAGTTAGTGTTCAACTACAGGAGCTGAGAAAAGTATCAAACTGCATCCATGCCTCTGTATCCTACAGTCAATCAGTTAGTTTAGTTAGATTACACACTTTCATTTAAGGTCCAGAGTAAGATAACTAGTTTAAAAGGGTGGTTTGTTTCTTTATTTTTCAATTAAAATGGTCCTAAAGTGCTAATTCTTCACATTTCTGAAAATCATACTATTTATATAAAATTAACTTTATTAAATTAGAATGACACACATCTGGCATACCAATAGTCTACATAATACAGAGATGGTTCTATACCCAGTAAATTCACTAAAGACCATGGTGGGCAAGTTCTAGTTAACTGTTACAGTGCTTTCCACATAACTAAATCCTTTAAGCAATTTTAGGTTTCCTCTCCCAATAAATTATATTGTTGATCCACCCTTAAGAAAAGGTTCTCTGACCCTGACTGGTGTGGCTCAGTTCGTTGAGCATCATCCCAGCAAAGCAAAAAGTCACCGGCTGATTCCCAGTCAGGGCACATGCCTTGGTTGCAGGCCTGGTCCCCACCTGGGATGCATGCAAGAGACAACTGATGGATGCTTATCTCCCTGTCTCCTTCCCTTTCCCTCTCTCTAAAAATAAACAAATAAAAATCTGGAAAAAATATATTAAAAGAAAACAGAAAAGGTTCTGTGAGTTCATTACGTTCTCTCCTAAAACAATTTCTGCTCCAGAACTCTCCCACTGTCCCAAGCTCCCAGATGTCTCCCAAATGACATTCCTTCCCCTGAGTCAATTCTCTAGTAGGAAAACTCAGGTGGAGGCCCTAACAGTTCATCCCACAGTTCACCACAACCTCAGCTTAAAAATCTTTAAGTTTATGACCACTGACTCACAATTACTGACAGAAACAAATTCTACCTCTCCAACCTTCCCTCCTTCCATGCCCTGCATTGACCTCTCTGCTCCAAGAACTGTACACACTGACCTACAGACACAGACATGTGTGCAGCTTCGATCCCTGTGCTTTCCACTCCTCCTCTCCCTTGGGCCTGCAATGTCCTTTTTGTTCCAGCTTCTCCAACCAGTCAAGCCCCAGCCTTTTGCTGACTGCTTCAGGAAGCTCTCCCTGGTCCAGCTCACTCATTCCTAAATGTGTTAGGCACCTCCTTCCTGGTAGCATCCACATGGCCTGTGCATGTCCCTCAATTCACTGACATATTATAACCATAAGTCTGCGTACCTGTCTCCTCTGCTAGACAGTGAGCTCCTTAAGATAAAGAGATAATCTTACTGGGAAATACTAAGAAACAATGTTTACTAAGTAAACAAAAGAAAATTGAATAAGGCCTTATCACAAAAATTCACAAGATCCATTCTTAAATAATGCCCACTATTTCCTTAAGTTTACCAAATACAAGGTCTGTCCACAAGGTATCCAGCCATATAAAATGAAAAATAGAGACATTTATTGAAGAATGTACAAGATACAAGAAACATTGTACACAGGACAGTGATGCCTCAGTCCCCTTCAAAGTAGGCACCTTGGGACCTCACACAGTTCTAATCGCCATCAGTTGCCCCATCTTATTTTCCTGAATCTCATCAATGACAGTCTGAAATCTCTTCCCTTTCAAAGGTGATTTTAGTTTTGGGAAAAGCCAGAAGTCATAGGGCACCACATCTGGGCTGTAGGAGGGCTGAGTCACCTCTGCAGGAGACATGATACATGAGAGGGCGCATTGTTGTGATGAAGCTGCCAATCACCAGATGCCTATAGCTGTGGCTTTCTGAATCACCCAGTAGTTTCTCGGATGAATGTTCAAGCTTAACACAAAATTTGTGTAGGTTTGTTGCTCTACTCAGTCATTTTGAGTGCGATGGCCACACAGTACACCATGCACACTCAACAGTGTCTACCACCCCCAATGACTAGTACAATGAAGCTGTCATTGTTCACACATGTGCATTCCAGTCCACTCTCCTTGGCTACCAGGCTACATTGATGTCGCCCAAACTGTTCTCATTATATTAACAATGCCTGAACTTTTTCCAGAGAAACCTCATATTTGTCCCTTCAAAGAACTTGAGTTCTTTAAAAATGAATTCTAAAATAATTTATTAGTAGAAAATTTAACCCATTTCCCATGGTGTTTGCAGCTGTAGCATTTACCCTGAGATAACTTGCGGATTAACTTTGCCCACAAAGTATTTTGCTTTTACTATTATCTGCTCATCGCTCTAGTATTATCGGTAGTCTTTGGAAACAAATGACATCATTCTATTTATACCATTTTGTTTTTAGTAGTGGTAGCAAGCTATACCTTTTTTGTTTAAACGAGAAATGGGTTAACAGATATCACAATTTAGCTTGAAAAAAAAAAGGTAAAGGAGTTATCCTGGAAATGTGGCCAGATGCCTTAATAGCATAAATTTATAATGCCTAACAAGGTTTGCCATTTCTACACATCAACTCAAAATCTGCAGGGGGAGAAATGCACATAGATCTAAATACAAACACAAATCACCAGTAATAAAAGTTAACATTTTAAGAAACTCTACTCCAGGGGCTCCTAGTGAACTAGATAGGGACAGGTTCAAGGGCAGCAATAGGCACTAGCCCTGGAAGGGAAAGGTGTCTCCTTTCCATGCAGTCTTCAACTTAAAGGTCCTGTGCATTTGTAAGTGGAAATAAGAAATTAATCAGATTTGAGCTAACCTTAGATTATTCAAAGGATACAGAGCTTTCAAAACACAAACTGTTTTCAAAACCTGAAGGCAAGTTACAGTCCTGAGTAGATTCAAAAACTTTTTATACTTGCTACTACACTTGAAAATCTTTCTAAAATGATGTCCTACCTTGAAATAAGAAAATACTGGGGGTGGGTGGAGATGGAAGAGGGTATGAAGAGAAGAAATAGTAATGGAAAAAATACAACAAAAAATAAACTATTTTTCTAAAAAAAATAAAGAAAATATTACAACCTAAACTTACAGGGGACTCTGAATTTAACTTCAATATTTAAATATTCCAGGAGGCTCTAGGGTACTGTAGTGAAACAAGCACGCTCGACTTTGCTGGAAACAGCAGTTACATTTCCGGTGAGTCATTTGGCAAAACACAACAAAAGGCTTTAAGATGTCCATTTCCATTGACCCAGGCATTCTGTAATGAGAAATCTATCCTAAAGGAAACAATAAAAAATTTAATACATAATACATAAAGGTGATCATATGTATTTAGCATTATCAAAATTCAAAACAATGTAAAACCTTTATAATGGAATGGAAAAAAATAGCAGTTGTATATTCATACACGTCCATTGAAATTGTTATTGTGGAAAAAAGAACAAACGAATTGTTTTAATGCCTCACTCAACAGGACTTTCAAACCAGGGAAGACCTAAGATTCACTCATAATGAAAACCTAAAGTAAAGGGGTTGTTTCAGAAAAGGAAGAGATGGTAACGAGGTAGGGTAAAAATTGTTGTTATGGAAAACACGTAATAACATAAGGGAATGCTCATGATAATAACTAGTGGGGGGAAAACAGGGAAAAATTATATATACAGTAGGATTACAAAACAATACTTGCATGAAGGGAACGAACAGCTACAAAAAAAAAAAAAAAACAGCAAAATGCTTACAACAGTTGGGTGGGGTAGTGGAGTTCGGGACACCTATTCCAGAGCAATATGATTTTGGATGTCACCAGCTTTCTGTTACATCCTTCATTTGAAAGTCAAACTTCCCTCTTCCTCTGCCTAGAAAATTCCCCTTCTTGACTTAAGTGCTACTTCAAGTCTGATAAAGGCTGCGAAGTCAAACCATTTTAGTCACTTAGAACTAACTGCAGGTGAAAATGGCAGGGCATACCTATAATAGCTCTTTTGCTTCAGTCAATACCAAGATATACCACATGTGAAAAGAGAAGGGTTTCTTTGACAGTAGTGTCAAAACTACTAAACCATTTAAAGAAAGCAGTGCAATTAACAATACTAAAATTAGTAAGGATAGGGAATAACTGGAACGCTCAATGTTGCCAGATGGTGCAAACACTTGGGAGAACCGTGTCACCATTTCTTACATGGTTAAACAAACAATTACTTTACAACCGAATTACACACCTAAGGATATACCCCTAAGAAATTAAAACTTATGTTTCCACATTGCCTTGAACTCAAATGCTCATAGCAACTAACAGCCAAAAACTGGAAAAAACCCAAAGTCCATCACCCAGCCAGTAGATAAACTGCAGTATATCCATACAATGGACAATTATTCCACAATAAAAAGGAAATGAACTGACAAATGCAAAAACACAAATGAGCCTGAAAAGATTATGCTACGAAAAACAGGTAATACTTACCATTAGTTATAAAGCCAAAACAGCAGCTAGGAGGAGATAGAGATGGAGCTGAAAAGAGCACAGGGGAAACCTTGCAAAGTGATCACAATATATTTTACTTGAGTGTTAGTTCATGGGAGTACATGATTGTCAAAACGCAAAGAACTGTATCCTTGAAATGGGTGTATCTTACTGTAAATTATCTGTAAGAGACATTTGCTAATTTGGCTATTAGCAAAGCTAATACTTTTAATTTTTATGATTAAAATAAAAATTAAGGTTAATATACTAAGACTCGTCTCCCTCCCTTTTTCCATTAAGATAGGTGGTCCACTGCCTTATCGACGTATCTGTCTTTTCCCCACAACTAATGCTCCAAAATAAAAGGAGTTAACCCCATGATGAGATCACGGGCTTGGGAACCAGGGCAATTAGTATGCAAAAGGCTGAAGGCCTTCTCCTCCCCTCCACACTAGCTGCTTTAGGGTCCCATTCTTACCTTCTTCCCCCTGCAGAAGGCAAAAATCCAAATCCGATTCACCTTTGTAACCCCAAAGGGCTTCCTTAATGCCTAACTATAGAGGACATAAAAAACTTAGGTAGAAGCTAGAAAGGGAAGTAGGGAACCCCCTCAGTTTTGCAAATGAGCAAGCTATGGCTGAAACAGATTACATATTCATATATTTAACAGGCACTGAGCACCCACTATGTGCCAGGTACTGCAAGGCAGTGGGACTAACATCCTGTTCTACTTCACCTCTCAACATATCCACCAATGTGCCTTTTGTATGGCCCTGGGTGCTACTCCCTGGGATTTTTATACCCCCTAAGTTTTTCTCACGTAGTGCGTTCCCTCTGCTTAAGGAGTTCTCTATGCCAAAGATACAAGTTTACAGCAGACACCAATGACGCTGCGCTAGGCACAAAGGATCAGCTAACAGTCACTGCACTCTCAAACCTCACATAGCCTCAGAACTCCCATATGGGAAGAAGGGATCATATGAATCATTTCATGGTTCCGCAATGGTATATACAACAGGAGCTGCTAACCTAGCATGGCCTCCTTGAGAAAACAAAGGCCAAGAAGGCTCCGCCTGACAACAGTGAAATAAAGAGGGCCCCAGGCAAGGGGAACAACTACAGGAGGAAGAAAGAGAGTCCAGAGAGTTCAAGAAGATTCACCAAGGTTTTTTCTTAAGGCTGTGAACTTGGATTTAAAAAATTAAATGTTTGGACTTACAGCTAAGATGGAGGCCTAGACAGACACGCTGCATCTCCCTCCACAACTAAGAAGGAATACAACTACCTCAAAACTAGAGACAACCAGAAGTTCCAGAATAGAGTTGCATGGAAGTCCAGCAAACAAAAGACATAAAGAAGAAATACCCGTCCAGACAGGTAGGAGGGGCGGAGAGGACGCGGTGTGGTGGCATTGGCGGCGGTGGCGGGGGCGGCAGCAGCAGCAGCAGCAGGCCAGCGGAAAGCAGTCACATGTTTTAAAAAGTAGGGACACCTGGGGAGCACTCCCGGCACCAGACGAGACCACACAGCTCATGGTTCCAGCGCCGGGAAAAGTAAGAGCCTCATTGCTTCTGACTGTGCAAACCAGTGGGGGTTGGGGTGGAGGAAGAAACTGCCCGACTCATCAAGTCCGCTTGTTTAAAAGGCCCCCACGGTCGTAGAACGTACGTAGACCCACCCACCCTGGGAATAATGGCCAGGCAACAGCTAAAGAGACGCCAGTCCCATACAGAAGTGGGAGAAGTGCCTGGAATAGAAATGAGTGCTGTGCAAGCAGCAGTGTTCCCTCTCAGACCCCTCCCCCACATAGAGCCACAATATGGTGAAACTGTTCGCCCTGTATTGACGAATACCTAAGGCTCCGCCCCTTAAACGTAACAGGTGCAACAGCTCTACTTAAGACACAGAGGCAAACAAATACAGGAGCATGTCAAGATGAGAAGACAGGGAAGTATGGCCCAAAAAAGGAAACAAATCAAGGTTCCAGTGGGAGAACTAAGCGATGATGAGATAGCCATCCTCACAGATGAGGAGCTAGTCAATCTAGCAGACTCAGAGTTCAAAACACTGGTAATAAAGATGCCCACAGGCTTGACAGATATGCTTAAGTACCACAAACGCATAAGGGAAAAAGTAAAGGTTATGCTAAATGAAATGAAGGAAAATCTACACAAAACCAATGTTGAAGAGAAGGAAACCGGGGTTCAAATCAATGATTTGGAACATAAGGAAGAAAAAAACAATCAGTACAGAATGAGGAAACAAGAACTAAAAATAATGAGGAGAGGCTTAGGAACCTCTGGGACAACTTTAAACATGCCAACATCTGAATCATAGGGGTGCCAGAAGGAGAAGAGAAAGAGCAAGAAATTGATAGCGTGTGAAAGAAAATAATGAAGGAAAACTCCCCAAATTTGGTGAAGAAACTAGACATACAAGTCCAGGAAGCATACAGAGTCCAAAACAAGCTAGATCCAAAGAGGACCACACCAAGACATATCATAATTAAAATGCCAAAGGTTCAAGATAAAGAGAGAATCTTAAAAGCAGCAAGAGAAAACCAGAGAGTTGCCTACAAAGGGGTGCCTATAAGACTATGAGCTGATTTCTCAAAAGAAACACTGCAGGCTAGAAGGGACTGGCAAGAAGTATTACAAGTAGTGAAAAACAAGGACCTACAACCAAGATTACACTATCCAAAGAGACTTACGAAGAAGAAGATCAAAACTATGAACATTAAAATGACAACAAACTCACAACCACTATCAACAATTGTATATAGAAAATAAAAACAAAATCCAACTAAGCAAACCAGAATAGGAACAGAATCATAGGTATAGGGATCATATGGAGGGTTATTAGCTGGGAGGCGGAAGGCAGAGAAATGGGGAAATGGTTTAGGGATTAAGAAGCATAATTGGTTGGTACGAAACAGACAGGGGGGAAGTTAAGAATAATACAGGAAAGGATGAAGCCAAAAAACTTATATGCACAACCTATGGACATAAACTAAGGGGGGTGGGATTGCTGGAGGGAAGGTGTGTACTGGGCAGTGGGGAGCAAAGGGAAAAAAATTGGAACTACTGTTAACATAATCAATAAAATATACTTTTTAAAAAAGTTATATGTTCATTTTTATTAATCTTACAGAAACTTAGCATTTCCTTACAGTATGAATGTAGGCAATAAACCAAAAAAATTGTAAATACTCATATATTACAGTGGTTGCAGATAGCATGAAATACTGTTTGCTATCATCACTTTGAAATAACAATAATGAAACCCACCATTACAGCTTGTTATTTAATTGAGGATTCAGAAGCACTTATTACCATATCACTAATTTGCTTCATAATATTCCAATGGCTATATTTCAATGTAATGGGCTCCGTTTAAAATCCTTGGTATTTTTCTTTAGGCATTTGTTAACATTTTAAAAAACAGCTCAACAGATTTTCAAAAGACTATAAAACGTTAAAGCACCTATGGGATAGGAACAGGATACGTGGTGGTAGCAGAGACAAGAACAAAAGCCAAAACAGCACAAGACTTTTTTATTTTTTTTTTTAATAATTTTTATTTGGGGCAAGTGCATGGGGGAGGGCCGGGTGCAGTTAACAGAATCTGGCCAAAATGCCAAACTCACACTAAGAACAACAGGAGGACCCTGGGGGGTTTTAAGGTGGTAATATTACTTTCGTTGCTATCTGAAGAACAGGTGTAGGACAAATGGGCAAGTATCATATATAAGGTAGGTACAGGGAAATGAACTGGCAGGCTAATGCTGCTCCCCAATGTCAGTTGAAGCTCTGGTGGTGGGCAATGCTAGAGAGGCAGAGGCGCAGCACTTAGAAAAGTCATTTGAATAGAAACACTATACTAAAAGGAAAAGCTCCAAACTTAGTATAACCAATACTTAAAAGAATAATCCTAGTTATACCTCTGAAGTTGCAGGTTGAGGAGTCAACCAGCATAAATTCTCTGTTCTTTCACTGAGTGGGTTTTAATGTACAAGTGTGATACATAATACATGTTTTATGCCAGTAAAAATTGCTTTAAAAAAGAGAGTCCAAAGACTTTTGCAAACTGCCTTACTGCAAAATGAATTTTACGGAGGCAAAAGGTTAGAAACACAGGACACTGTCTTCTTTTCTAGAATTCAGTTATCCTATAACCTCACTTATTAGGGAATATGTCAGAGAAGTAAAAAATAAACAAGAGGTCTCTGAGGAATAAAAAAAGCAATTTCAAAGTTCACGGACAAAAGCAATGACACTTTACTTACCACAAAGGCTTAGTCCCATAATCAGGGACTTTACACAGCAATAGCCTAGTTAACCGGCTTCCCAAATTATAATTAATTACATGATAAAAATAAAAACACATTCACAGTAAGTGGCAAGTGGCAACAAAACTCAGGAAGAACTTGAGTTAAGGGGAAAAAAGACATCTAAAATAAAAATGTATTTAAAGCTACACTGAATGCAATCTAAGTAAAGGGCTCAGAGCCAGTCCTCCAAGTGACTCTTTACCAATGCAAATCTAACCATAATGAAAGCTATTTTATCTAGAGGCGCCTCCTAGTTTTATCTGTTAGTTTTATCCATTTTCTATCTTTCATGTGTATAATAATAGTGCATTAGATGTTGCCCCCTTTATCTCCAATTTTGGTACTAGGTCAAGATAAATCCTAAGGTAGCCATAAAATGTGTTTGTCAGAAGTCATTACTGGAAGATTCCAGAGAGCTGAGGTTTCATACACCATCTTCATGGTTAACATGAAGAATGCAGAGCAGATTAAGAAATTGGAAGGTGGAATTTAACTAGATGGGAAATAAGAAAGAAAATTTCTTAGAGAATATTTTAATATGCTAAGGTCAGAAAAGCATTCCTAACCAAGACACAAAACCCACAAAGAAAAACCAAACTCAACTACAGAAAAATTTTAAATGTCTGTATAAGACGCTATAAAGAAAATTAAAGGATGAAACACAGACTAAGAGAAAATATCTGTAACTTGTTGAATTAATGTCCAGAACATAAGAGTTCTAACAAGGACTTCCAGCCAAGATGAAGGCCTAGACGACTAAGAAGGAATACAACTACCTCAAAATTAGAGACAACCAGAAGTTCCAGAAAATCGAGCTGCATTGAAGTCCAACAAACAAAGATATAAAGAAGAAATGCTCATCCAGACAGGTAGGAAAGGCGCAGCCAGGATGGAAAGAACACGGTGTAGTGGTGGTAGCAGCAGTGGCAAGCCATCGGAAAGCGCCCCCAGTACCAGACCAGACCACACAGCTCACGGTTCCAGTGTCAGGGAAAATAAAGCCTCATTACCTTTGACTGTGCAAACCAGTGGGGTTTGGGGCGGAGGAAGAAACTGCCGGTCTCTCAGTACAGTCCACTTGTCTAGATGGCCCCCATGGTCCTAGAACATGCACAGATTGACCCACTCGGAATGATGGCCAGGGCAACAGCTAGAGAGGCAACAGTCCCATACAGAAGTGGGAGAAGTGTCTAGAAAAGGGGAGAGTGCTGAGCAAGCGGCATTGTTCCCCCTCAGACCCCTCCACATAAAGTGCCACAACATACTGAAACAGGTCACCTGTACTGAAGAATACCTAAGGCTCCACCCCCTTACAAAGTAACAGGTGTGGCAGCTCTACCTAAGACACAGAGGTAAACAAACACAGGAGCATGTCAAGATGAGACAGAGAAGTATGGCCCAAAAGGGGGAACGAATCAAGGTTCCAATGGGAGAACTAAGCAATGAAGAGATAGCCAACCTAATAGATGCAGAGTCCAAAACGCTGGTGATAAAGGTGCTCACAGTCTTGACAGATATGCTTAAGTACCGCAAATGCATAAGGGAAGAAGTGAAGGCTATGCTAAATGAAATGAAGGAAAATCTACACAAAACCAACGGTGAAGGGAAGAAAACTGGGGTTTAAATCAATGATTTGGAACACAGGAAGAAAAAAAGTCAATCAGTACAGAATGAGGAAACAAGAACTGAAAATAATGAGGAGAGGCTTAGGAACCTCTGGGACAACTTTAAACATGCCAACATCTGAATCATAGGGGTGCCAGAAGGAGAAAAGAAAGAGCAAGAGATTGATAGCGTGTGAGAGAAAATAATGAAGGAAAACTCCCCAAATTTGGTGAAGAAACTAGACATACAAGTCCAGGAAGCATACAGAGTCCAAAACAAGCTAGATCCAAAGAGGACCACACCAAGACATATCATAATTAAAATGCCAAAGGTTCAAGATAAAGAGAGAATCTTAAAAGCAGCAAGAGAAAACCAGAGAGTTGCCTACAAAGGGGTGCCTATAAGACTATGAGCTGATTTCTCAAAAGAAACACTGCAGGCTAGAAGGGACTGGCAAGAAGTATTACAAGTAATGAAAAACAAGGGCCTACAACCAAGATTATCTAGCAAAGCTATCATTTAGAATTAAAGGGCAGATAAAGTGCTTCCCAGACAAGGTAAAGCTAAAGGAGTTCATCATCACCAAGCCATTATTATATAAAATGTCAAATGGACTTAAGAAAAAGAAGATCAAAACTATGAACACTAAAATGACAACAAACTCACCACAATCAACAACAGAATCTACAGAATAAAATCCAACTAAGGAAACCAAAATAGGAACAGAGTCATAGGTATGGGGATCATTTGGAGGGTTATCAGCTGGGAGCAGGAAGGGGGAGAAATGGGGAAATGGTTTAGGGATTAAGAAGCATAATTGGTTGGTACAAAACAGACAGGGGGGGAAAGGGTGAAGCCAAAGTACTTATATGCACAACCCATGGACATAAACTAAGCGGGGTGGGATTGCTGGAGGGAAAGGGAGCACTGGGTGGAGTGGAGCAAAGGGAAGAGAAAAATTGGGACTACTGTAACAACATAATCAATAAAATATACTTTTAAAAAAAGAGCTCTAACAAAAAGCAGTAAGAAAAAGACAAACAAATCAATATACAAATGGACAAAAGGCCCTGACCAGCATGGCTGAGTTGGTTGAGCGTTGTCCTGCAAAGCGGAAGGTCACTGGTTTGATTCCTGGCTGGGGCACACATGCCTGGGTTGCGGGCCCAGTCCCCAGCTGGGGCCCATGTGTCAGAGGCAACTAATTGATGTTACTCTCCCCTCTAAAAATAAATAAAATCTTTTTATAAATAAATGAATAATGGGCAAAAGTTATGAACAAAATTAATGTGGATGGACAACAGACCGATAAAAAATACTCAGTACAGAAGAATGCAACCTCAACAACAATGATTAGTCCCATTTCATTCACTAGCTAAAGCTAAAGAAGTGTTGGCAAGAACAGAGGGAAATACTTTCATATGCTGTTGGAAATGTAAATTGAGTAAATCTTTTTGAAGGGGAAAAAATCCTTTCCTACTATTAAAAACTGGACACATACCCTTGGACTCATCCTTTCCAATTAAATCCTGTGCCAATATGCCCACATGTGTGAAAGATGTACAAAAAGAAAATTTATTTTCCTGTCATCCCAACCAATTCTTTTAATTTTTTTAAATATACTTTATTGATTATGCTGTTACAATTGTTCCAATTTCTTTTCCCTTTGTTCCTCTCCACCCAGTGACCCACCTCCCTCCAGCTGTCCGCCCCCTTAGTCCATGCCCATTGGTTCTGCATATAGTTCTTCTCAACATCTTCCTGTCTACTCCACTCCCTCCTACTATGCTTCTTAATTCCTGTACTATCTCCCTCCCTTGCCCCCTTCCCCCTCCCTGCTGACCTCCCCCCATAATGTTCCCCATACCTATCATTCTTTTCCCACTCTCGTTGCTTACTTAGTTTGCCTTTGTTTTGCTTCCCTCTCTTCTGTTGTTGGTTGTTGTGACAGTTTTCATTTTAATGTTCGTAGTTTTGATCCTCTTTTTCCTAAACAAGTCCCTTTAACATTCATATAACAGTGGTTTGGATCTGATGAACTCCTTCAGTTTTACTTTGTCCTGGAAGCACTTTCTCTGTCCTTCTATTCTGATTCATAGCTTCGCTGGACAGAATAATCGTGACTGTAGGTTTTTGCTTTTCATTACTTTGAATATGTCTTGCCAGTCCCTTCTTGCCTGCAGAGTTTCTTTTGAGAAATCAGCTAACAGTCTTATTGGGACCCCTTTGTACACAATTCTCTGCTTTTCTCTTGCTGCTTTTAAGAGTCTCTCTTGGTCCTTAATTTTTGATATTTTGATTATAATGTGTCTTGGTGTGGTTATCCCTGGGTCCAGTTGTTTTGGAACTCTGTGCTTCCTGGACTTGTAAGTATATTTCCTTCCCCAAGTCAGGGAAGTTCTGCTTCATTATTTTCTCACATAATTTTTCAAATTCTAGTTCTTCTTCTTCTTCACCTTCTGGCAGCTCTATGATTCACACGTTGGCCTGCTTATAGCTGTCCGATAAGTTTCTGAGCCTCTCCTCATTTTCCTCACTTCTTCTTTCCTCTTTCTGCATTGGTTGACTGTTTGTTCCTTCCCTATGTTCTGATTTGATTTGATTTGATCCCTGGTTTTCTTCCCTTCACCGCTAGTTTCATACGTGTTTTTGTTCATTTCAGCAGGACTAGCCTTCATTCCTTCCCCATCTTGTTTAAGTTCTGCAGTTAGGTCTGTAAGCATTTTTATAACCAAAGCTCTGAACTGTGCCTCAGAAAGATTTCCTATCTGCTGCTTCGTTAGATTAGATATTTGCTGGCTGGTCAACTGCCTCACCGGGATCTCTATCATGATCTGTGCCATCCTGACTGTTTTGTGTTTACCTTTGCTTCCTGGGTGGGGCTGTCACACCTCCTACGTTACAGAGGGCGGAGCCCCATTCACTTGTCACAACCGGGCGACTCTTCTCACCACACCATGGCATTCTGCATGGGGGCAGGGGTCCAAGATGGATTCCTGCAGTTCACTCTCCACTGAGAGACCGGGAGCCTCCTCCTCTGTCCCCACCCACTCCGGGCCTCACAGTCCAAGGCAATGGGGGTCTGCATACCCCAGCATTGGAATCGCAAGCTGATAGGTCTGGTCTGCAGCCGGCAGTGCTCCCCAGGCGCTTCTCACCTCCCCTTAAATACGGGTGTCTGTGCTTACCATCATCCCATCACCATCGCCACTGCTGCTGCTGCCGCCACCAGCACAACTTGACCTGTCTTCCCCAGCTTCGTCCCTCCTACCCTTCCGGACAAGCACCACTTCTTTATAACTTCATACATTGGACTTCCATTTAATTTCTGGAACTTCTGGTTATTTCTGGTTTTGCGGTAGCTGTATTCCTTGTTAGTTGTGGAGGGAGATGGAGCATGTCAGTCTAGGCCTCCATCTTGGCCGGAAGTCTCCTGTGTGTGTCTGCCTCTGTGTTTTAGGTAGAGCTGTCACTTCTGTTACATTGTAAAGGGCAGAGCCTTAGGGATTCGTCAGTACAGGGCCGAACATTTTTTTTAAGTAAACAAAACAGTGGAAACATCCTAAATGTCTACTGACCACCTTCAAAATGCCAGGCACTCTTCTATGAAGCAAATCATGTGGAAGTGGGCAAATACATTACAGCACATGAGTGCTGTCAGATACTACGTAACATGAAAAAGAATAATAGCATGGGAACATCTTCAGGACACAGTTAAGTGAGAAAAGGCTGTATCACACACAGGACCCTACCATTCTGTTTATATAAAATAGCCAAAAAATAAAGGAAAGGAAAATCTATTATTTATCTCCATAAGCATAAATGTAAACACACAGAAAGTAGACTGAGTGGGACTGCACAGGGGACAAAATGGGACTTCAGATTTTGCTCTGAAAACATATCAGAATTTGATCTTGAATTTTGTTTCAAGTTGAATATTAATTTGAATTGTATTTACCTGAATGTGTTCACATTATTTTCCTTTGACACAAAGTCATTTCTTAATGGTATGTGTGCATCAAAATGCAGTGAAAAGTGACAGACAATCTGGGGGAAATGCAAATGAGTCTGCAGGTCACCTGGCCAAGCCACTCAGTGACAAGGGGTTTGTGAGACCGCATGCCCTCCAAAGTCCTTTGTGCAGACTGTCTGGAGACATCTCCCATATGCATAATACATGCACCTCTCCCACACTGACTTAAATCAAACACTGACACAGTTAAAATTTTCTAATACACCCCCATATCAGTCTTCCAAATACCAGATAGTGCACAGTAACACTGAGTTATCACTTACACAGTGGCATGACTTGGTATCGCTTGGATTTCCAGGTGATACACAGGTGCTGTATAAAAGCGAAACTCACATATTAAAACCAAAGGGTTATAGCCCTGTACTTAGCATATGATGGTTCAGAAGAAACCACTGAATTAACTACCCTTAATATAGGTTGAAACACTCTACTTGAAGAGTATTATCACCAAGAACCTCGTTTAAAAACTGTACCATAATCGAATATTTGTCCCTCCCGCTGACAATTCATGATCTGTTTTAATTCAGGAGGAGAAGCAGGAAGAGAATTACAGAATCAAGAGTATCTAAGATCTAAATTTTTTCCTAAATTTGAAGGGAAAAAAAAAAATAAGAAACTAATTTTTCAATTTGGCCCTGCTTTAGTTTAACTCGAACAAACTACTACAGCTGAAAGAGAGCCAACATTTACTTTGGCAGAAAAAACTAAACCCGTTGAAGTTATTTTATTACTACTGAAGTACTACAACAGGAGCAACAGCATGGTTTTTTTTTTTTTAATCCTTTTTCAATAAATAACCAAGAGCACTATTACAAATTTTCCAAAGTAATTGATTTGAGGTAAAGAAAGTCGTCGGCGTCGTCGGCAGCCGTCCGTCTCGAGAGACGATGGTGTAGCTTCTTAAGAGTCCATCTGCACCGCCGAGAATGGCTGTGCAGTCCGACTCGGGAGTGACATGGTATCTGTCTCCTCCCGTGTTGTATCGACATCTTGCGATGACGCTGAAGCTACAGAGCCTGGGCAGGGTAATATGGAGGGTCTGTTGTTGCCCATGCAGCAGACCCCCCCTCTCTTCGCAGCTGAAGGGTCCAAGGGAAAGACGGAGTCGATACAGCTTGGCTTCAGGTGCGCCGCAGGAGTTGCCGGTGTTGACCACAACATCAAACCGCCTTAGGGACTCCGGCTCCGGATTTTCTGTCGGGGTTTACTCCCTTAGCCTTTCCCCTGAAGAGGTATGCCGCAAGGCAGCGGAGGTTTTTTGGAGTCAGAGTTTTCCTTCTCTGAAGGTAAAGAAAGTACACACTAGGTAATGTGCACACACATTATGTTAATCTCTGAGTCTAGGTGATTAGTGTCCAAGCGTTCATCATACTGCTCCTTCACCTTCTCTAGGTGAACTTTTACATTACATAAAAAACTGGGGGAAGATTTAATCAGATTCATCTGGATGAGCCTAGGGCTAATATGAGTTTAAGTGGAAATCAGGATAACAACACACATTTACTGCCTGACTATCTGTCAACTGCCAGAAGACCCAAACATAAGCCATACAGATATTTTCCTGTGAACACAACACCGTGCCTTTGCTCATGCTGTTCCACCAGAACACAGGCTCAACACACAGTAGACGTTCACTGGTGATATCAACAATGCACAGTGGGAGAACAGTGTCCACTGAAGCTGAACCTTTGTGGAAGGGGCCCAGCAGGTCACCAGTGGTGAAATGGAAGACGGAAAGGGGCAATATAACCACAGTCCCACCATGACCTTGACAGGAAAGAGAAAATAAACAGCAATATATGATTCAGAAGGGGAAACTAGAATAAGATTGATGTAATAGAGTTTTAGGTAATGCTTAAAAGTTTAGCTTTTATCCCATAAGCAATAAGAGGGCTATAGAATATTTGAGCAGAAAAATAACCTTTTAAAAAAAAAAAAAAGATAACTCTGACACAAGTAGGGAGGTTAGAGAGTAGAGCCTCATCAACAGTGACAAATCAACACAAGTGCAAATTAATAATGACACAATTTAAGTACCAGTGTGCTGGGAGAGCCAAGGGGAATGACAGCACAATTTTAATAAAGTGGTGTTTGTGAAGGCTTTATACATTAGCAAGAAGGGAGATAAAGAGTAATACACTTGATTTCCGACAACATGGATGGATCTAGAGGGTACTGTGCCAAGTGAAATAAGACAGAGACAGACAAATGCCATGATTTCATTTGTCTGTGGAATCTAAAAAATAAACAAAACAAACAAAACAGAAACAGACTCAGATACAGAAAACAAACTGATGGTTTCTAATGGTAAACTTCTACCTCACAGCTGACCAACCCCAGAACACTTTCCTCCTCCAGCTGTTGCAGTGAGCAGCATATGACAATGCCAAATCATTTGGGACACACTGACAGTGACTTAAATAACTTCCTAAATGCAATGACAGGTATATGCCTTGTCTCTTCAGGAACACTTTAAACTCCTTTTGGACAAAGATCATGTCTCCTACACCCTGTTAAATTTCCCAGACCATGTAGCATGCTTAAGCATTTTAACAGGCGTGCAAAATTTGATGGGTCTGCGCTGCCCTGGTTTTTCTGCAAGTCAGCCAAAATTGGACACTGGAGGGGAGAAGGACTAACACAAAATTAAATTTGGTAGGACATTTATCAAGTCTAACCTTTGTTAAGTTAGGTACCTTAAGTGGGAAAGGAAGGAAGGAAACATCCCTTCATCTCCTCCCTCCAGCACGGCTTCTTTTCCTCATTAGCATTCATAAAGAAATGAAAGGCAATTTTCCCTCTAACTTTTCTTCGGAAAATTAAGTACGTTTTTTTCCTACAAGCTGCTTGTTGAACATTCTGCATCTATACGGTAGCACTCAACAGCCTCACCACAGCACTTGTTAACTTTTTTTTCTTCTAAGAAAATATCCCCACTGCCCCAAAGCCCCACTATTCACAGCTTAATTTGCAAACCCCATTAGACAGAAAGTACCAGAAAATTGTGCATCCCCCGTTTCACACAGCACCTTCCCTGCAGCAGTGACACAAGCAATTAAGCTAATACGCCTGTGTCCCAAGAGGAGGAAAGGGGACAAAAAGTCTCAACTTTTCTAAATGGAATGAAATTTTCTCCACTACAGAAGCAAGGTTCAGAGGGTAAGAAAAGGGAATTGCAAGGCAGTTAAATTCACTACTTAATAATACAAGACAATAATCAACTGCAAGTCCTTGAACTTACATTAATGCCTTTCTACTGGGATGCTCATGTAATTTCAAATGTATTACTCTAAAATCCTGGTCACTAGAGATGCAAGAGCCTGGGTGGGATAAAATGGACTTTAATTAAAATATGAATAATCCAAGTCCAGCTAATTCAAAGCATCTGACCTGAACACCTAGTCATCTGGGAAACAGCAGCTGCTTCCAATTACGAGCGATTTTGAATTAACTGGTATCAGTATCTAATGAAGAAGCTGTGCATATAGGAAATTTTCCAATTCAGCTATACACAGCACACAGCCTTTAAAAAGGGAAACAATAAAAATTAAAAAGCCAAAGATCCAAAGGCCTGTCTATATAACCTTATTCTAGGTCAGTAAAGTTTTTCAGCTTGTCCATGTCTTTGCCTCTGACCCCAAAAGCCAGTCTAGTCTTTCTGCTGCCCCTTGTACTTGGCTTTCCAGTCTTAGATCCTGAACACAGACACTTCACAAGGCAGATGGAATTGCTCTTCCCACTGCCTGCACACCTGCCACTCTTCTGGCACACAAAGGTGTGACCTCAAGTCAGAGACCCAGGTAACCCAGCAAAACCCATTTGTAATCATAACACACAAAATGGGAAGCCTGGAAGCCTCTTGAAGTCCAATGACCTCTCCAGAAACACCGACACTAAAGGCCTAACCAAAACCTCTTTCAGCCCAGAGACTCGTATCGGCCTCTATGGAAAGAACATTCCAGAATGTCCAGCTTCTAACTGCAGGTGGAGCCTTACACCACCAGATTCTCAAAAGCTTTTTAAGGGTCCCACTGATGTGATCGGTGGGAGAATAGAAAATAACAGGAAAGAGAAAGTGGAAACATCTAAAATCTCCTTTATAGGTGCAGCAAACAACTAAAGGTGTAAAGCAGCAACACTGAAAGAAAAACGCAGAATCAAAAGTCAGCCAACCAAATTGCTGGCTCCGGTCTTCTAAATCACCCCCTTCATACATAAAAACTCAGCTTCTGAAATCTCCCTCTCATCTCCTCAGCCGCTATATAATAAAGCACTCTGGGAACATCAGTTACTAGGTTGTGTTAAATTATCTGAACGAAGGCAAATTAATTTGGATCTGAGAGCCTGACAATGCTTACTGAACTGCCCTTTTCCCACACAGTTCTGTTTTACAAATAGAACATGTTTCTTCAGAACAAATTACTTGATAACATATAGAAACCTTTAGCTTTTCTGTGAAAATAAGAATCGCTTCATTTTCTAGTTAGTAGGCAAAAACCCACCAGTTTCTTCTTATACCTCTACAGAAGCACACAAAAACATTAAAGGCATCCCCCAAATTCTCATAAAATGCAAAGAAAAATATGTCTTAATGTCTCAAAACCTGATTTTTGAAAAACAGGAGACAAAAAGACAGAAAAACTTTAAGAGATACAGATGAGGGAAAAAAATTAAACCATTATGTTCTTCAGTGAGTCTCCTCACAGAATGAGATTGACCTTTAGGGATGCAAAACCAGGATCCTATTAATTTATATTATTTCTAAATATTACACTTCAGTCCTAACTGGTGTGGCTCAGTGGACTGAGTGCTGACCTGCAAACCAAAAGGTCACCGGCACGATTTCCAGTCGCGGCACATGCCTGGATTGCGGGCCAGGTCCCCAACTGGAGACAACCAATTGATGTATCTCGAACATCAATGTTTCTCTCCCTCTCTCTCCCCAAAAGTAAACAAATAAGTAAATAAAATATCATGCTTCGAAAAAAATTGCCCTTAAAAACAATTTTTTTAAGAACATAATCATTATTTGAAGATCACTTCTTTACTTTTATAAGTAAAAGCTTATATAGTCCTAGAGGAAACACCACTGGGGACATTTACAGAAGAAAAGGATATTATAAATGCACATTCCACTTATAAATCTTTAGTCATTTGGCTATTCAATTCAGTATATGTTTACAGAGAACCCACTATGTGTATTCATTATTGTTAGCAAATGAAAAATATTTTTGAAAATAGTCTCAAGACAGCAGTGAACATTACTGTGGGGAAGACCAGGACATTCAGTTACTCTTAATATGAGGAAGCTGCAATGTTTCCAGGCGAGGTCCCCAACACCCAGAAACTAAGTGAGTAAAAACTAAAGACCCACAAAATCCAGTAAGCGCTGATCCTGAAGAGTCCAAAGTCCTTCTCCATAAATAGCCACTTAACAGGTTTTATTTTGTACGCTGATAACAACACATAAATGTAATCTCAACCTAATGTCATACCTTTTAACCCAAGAAAAAAAATCATTAAGATTCTGCTTTTAACACTTGGGAGAATTTTTTTTAATTATTACTAGGGGGAGAGATGAAAGGAGAGCTCGGTTTATAAATTCAATGACAGCATGGCAATAATAATAAAATTTCATAGAAATCAAATGCACAAGGAATGCCATTCAAAATTAATCCACAAAGATACTATACTTAGCCACCACCCCACACCCTACCCCACCACCACCCCTTTTGCCATTTTACAGATAAGAAAACTGAGACACAGAAGGATTAAGTAAATCAGGAGATTAAGTAAGTGACAAGAAGCAGAACTGAAACCCAGGGATTTGGCTGCATAACCTGAAGGCAGTACTGCCTGCCCAGCCAGGATAATGAAGAGGTCACAAGTCTTCAAAGTGAAATAGGATCAAGATTCAAATCTCAACTGGGGGGACAGGGAAACAAGTCTAACCCTGGCCCCTTTTCCCAGCCTTGTTTCCTCAACTGCAATTTGGGGAAAATGTCTACACATCACAGCGTTGTGGTAAGACCGGAATAGATAAAATACTGTATGTAAAACATTTACACAGGTATGCATGTGGATCAATGGTAGCTGTTCTCCAAAAGAGAATTTTCCTTTTTTTTTAAAAGACATATAAACATAAATTCATCATTTCACGATGAATTCTGGATAGAAACCAGGAAAACAGCAAGGGCTCCATGCAGAAATTCCTGAGACTGCTCTGTGTTCACCAAATGAGACATGACAGAGTTTTGGGAAATGTATAACACTATACAGACAGTGCATAATAACTAGTTGTCTGTAAGGGAACAACACCAGGCCTCCTTCCAGAGTAAAGAGTGAAGGGTCCTCAGAGAGGAGAGCATATAGGACACTGGGCCAAAAGAAGGTTTTTCCAGCAATGCTTAGGCTTGTTTTTAAACATTATTCAGTTGTGGGAGAATGAATACTGTCTCTGACAGTTCAGAAAGCTGGATCCCCTAAAATGATAGTCTTCAAATATTTTTTGGTAGCAGAGATCTTTGGTAACGAAGCTGCTCGGGTTGGAACAGAGACACGAGAAGAGTCAACCACTGCACAAACTATGCAAAAGAATCAAGTTAGTCCTAACTAACCCAGGAGGAGGCCTTGAGAGCCTGAGAGAAGTGTAGAAGCTCTGTGTGATTCCTACCCATGGGCCTAAAACCCTGTTGAACTACATCTGGTCTCAATCCTGGATTCCCTCCCCATGTCCTTTCCCACCCATCACTAGAGTAAAAAATGCGTGTGTGTATATGTGTCGTCAGCAGCCGTCCATCTCGAGAGACGATGGTATAGCTTCTTAAGAGTCTATCTGCACCGCCGAGAATGGCTGTGCAGTCCGACTCGGGAGTGACACGGTATCTGTCTCCTCCCGTGTTGAATCGACATCTTGCGATGACGCTGGAGTGTCCTCTCCAGTGAAGCTGAAGCTACAGAGCCTGGGCAGGGTGATATGGAGGGTCTGCTGTTGCCCATGCAGCAGACCCCCCCTCTCTTTGCAGCTGAAGTGTCCAAGGGAAAGACGGAGTCAATACAGCTTGGCTTCAGGTGCGCCGCAGGAGTTGCCGGTGTTGACTACAACGTCAAACAGCCTTAGGGACTCCGGCTCCGGATTTTCTGTCGGGGTTTACTCCCTTAGCCTTTCCCCTGAAGAGGTATACCGCAAGGCAGCGGAGGTTTTTTGGAATCAGAGTTTTCCTTCTCTGATGTGCCCTGACTGGAAGATCGAACCAGCGACACTTAGCTCGCAGGCCGACGCTCAATCCACTGAGCCAAACCAGTCAGGGACAGTGTATATGTGTATGTGTATATGTATATATATATATATATATATATATATATATATATATATATATAATTGGACATATACACAAAGTAGATAATAAATATGTGTGGAATTAAGACTGCATAAAATACGAGGGGAAGTCAGGCTACAAAAAAAAAGGGAAGTCTAAGGAAGACAGAAATCATAGTATTCTGGAGCAGAACTCTTAAGTTCCAATCATACACAATGACTTCACAACTAAGGAAAACTCAACTGTGGAAAGGTAAAGCAACTTACACGCAGTTCCGGCTTTTTCAAAGCAGAGCAAAAAGCCAAACCAGAGCTCAACATCTCTATAACACAGTCCCTGTGAAGTCCAAAGGTACCTTTCAAATTCTAGCTCTACTCCATATTAGCCTGACAGGACTCGAAACCATTAAGCTTCAAGTATCAATTCCATGCCTATGAAATGAAAGGAGACTGTCAGACTACCTAAAAAACAATTAGGATCAAATGCACGATTCTCCAAGATCCTGAGTATATCATTTCCTCAGTTTGAAGAAGTACTAGGATCTACAGAAGTACTAAGGAACGAGTGTGTTCCCTTTGTACACATTCCTTGTGTTAAAAAACAAAACCACACACACACACACAATTTCTATATAACTTCTCAGGAAAGAAATGAAAAGGTTTAGGTGAAGCTAAATCTCCTAGCAAAATTCAATGTAAGGTCACCAACTATTAAATTTACCTATCTTCAATCTGTGAAGTAAGTCACATAAGCACCCTTTCTGCTGACAATCCAGATCTGAAGTGACCACAGTTCAGTTCTGGACTGTTACTGGGCTCTGGTCTATTGCTCAGTGAAAGCACTTCATATACACATAAATGCTGTCTGAACAACAGAGAGCATTTTCCTACAGAGCAAAAGCAGTTTTTTGCAGACATCCAATACCAAGAAACCAGTTATCACCCAAATGTTCAGAGGTATCTCCAAAGTAGACTAACAGATTAAAATACCAATGGCAGAAGTCAGTTATCAAGTCAGAAACTACACTTTTTAGCTAAGTTTTACAGCCCAGTGACTTAGCCAGGTACTGGGGGTGAAGCATGGAGAGTGAGGCATTGAAGTTGGGTTAGGAGACAGAAAGCTAATTACAAATTTCCCTCCAACAAGGAGGCAACCACCTAAGGACATGGCAACCATTTCAAGGCCACCAAGAGATGGTGGCTCCGCACATGTTTTGATAAGCTCTAAAATATTCCCCAAGCACAAACCAGACAAGAAGACTTAAATTTCCTCACTGGAACAGCTGCTGGCACTTTCCACCTTGCCCGCCACTGGCACATGCCTTGACTTTAAGAGACTTGACAAAAGAGTTATAGCCCCCAACTTCCTTGACTTTAATTAAACTTGGCTTCCACTTCTGAAAAATCCTCAAGTTTTAATTTTGTTTTGTAGTCCCAGTAATGCTTTTAAATGAGAGATGCTGTGAAAAGGAGAAGCAAATTCTTTGCAGCTGTGTTTGAGCATCCTGCCAACTGAAGCACAGGAAGAAGCTCTCCCATGTTAAAAATTTCCAACTGGGAGATTTACAAAACAGCAGGGGAGAATGGATGGTGGAGAGGAAGACCGGCACAAGGGAAAGATCTGCAAAAAGCTCCTTTTTTTGTTTTTAAGTCCCAAGAGCCTCTGGAAGCTGTCATGCTTCAGCGATTGCTACCCCCTTCCACTTTACCCTCTTTCTAAAGCCACCGTCCTTTCCAGGATAGAAATACACATTCTACAGAACCACTTCTTAACTGTTCCTTTATTTTACGCCCATTCTCCCCAGGCCTCCCCAACAGTCATTCAGTCACAACTGGATAATGGAAAGAAGCTTAAGAGGGAGGTAGCAACCATTTTCCTCCGACAAAATGAAGTCCTGGAGTTAAGCTGCACTCCTAAAAAGGAAACGACAATCATTTTGGCAAATGAACTTTCTACTTTCTATTAGCAGCAGCAAGATAGCTACTGTCAACAATAGTAAAAGCTCAAAGATGGGCTTTTCGGTTGTGTTGTTAGAGCTCTCACGTAGGAAAATTTAGCTATGCCATTATGAAAAGTTAATTCAGGTCAAATACACCATCTGAGAGGGTTTGGAAGCTTTGTTTTAAATTTCTTATCAGTAATGGGCTTTACAGAGAAGGAAGAAAAGTGGTGGTCATCACCCCATATCACACTTTCCAGAAAGCAGATAGGCAATTAGGAGTAAAGGTTTTATTATTATCCACCATCCATTCCCCCGCAGAGAGTATAAATGACCGATTCCCTCTATAGCTCTGGCATTAAGTTCTGACCCACCAGCATTCTGGGAGGCTGTGTCAATGCACACTCCACGGAACCAACTTTCCAGATGAACATAGCTTATTTCCAGGGCCTCAAGTAACGCAACAACATCCTCAGGGCTGGAGGTAAAAGAACACAGCCACCCAGGGGTGAGCATGCACACAGGCCAGCAACGTCCATATCTAGGTGGATGTCCAGTAACAAAGCGCTGTCAAACTAACAGCCAGTAGGCCCTCTGAGGTCCTCAGTAATGAAACCACAGTGAAATCTCCTTCCAGCAGACTTTGGAAGACAGAAAAACCAATGAAATGCCTCCCTTAAAGAGTTTCAACAGCACAGGCTGAAACAATAACCAGAAACCTCACGAGAACCAGCATACTCCATTCTCAGAGTATTCCAAATCTGTCTCCATGTTACTATCATCTGAAACCTGATTCTAAGAACAGTGTTCTACCTCGACTGGTTAGGATTCAGGTGCTCCCTTCCCAGCTGCTGGCATCCCAAGCCTGTTGCTTCCCCTTCCCTCCAAGCAGATCTCTGAGCCCCGCCATCTCTGTCTATGTGCAAAAAAGGCACTGAGCATTGAATGCTAGTGAGCCGCTCGCCAAACTTTCTTTCTTTCTTTCTTTTTTTTAAATGGGTGGAGGACCCTAAGGTCAGGAGAATGACACTCCAGGAAGCTCAGGCTCTCTGTGGACATATTTTTTATGTTCAGTGTTGAGCTCACCATCTCTCCTCACAGCCAAGAACAATTTAACTAATAGTTTGCCATCTAGCAAGTTGTAATGTGTCTGTATTACTCCAAACGCTCCCTCAAAGCAGCTTAAGAAAGAGGATGCTGTGTGTGTGGATGGCAATGTCTACAGTACATATTAAAACACCTACTCTTTTTGCTCAGTGGGGCAGCTACATCCCAGGTTACAGAGGAGAGCACTAAAGCAGTCTTTAATGAGGCCCAGTGATCTTCCAGAGTGCTCAGCTAGGAAGGGGCAGGGTGGACATTTCATGGCCAGCTGCCATCCTTATTTAGAGCAGTAAGTCCTTATTTTGAACAATAAGTCTCTGGGGGGCCGAGAGGTGACATTCACGTGAACAAACAGACACACCCCTACAGACCACATGCACACCCACACATGCTTGAATATGTATTCACAAAACTGTTTTAATATTGGGAATACAGTGCTTTCAAACAAACTAAAATAAGAGTATGTTTTTGTCTCAAGATAAATCAATAAAAGCAGAAGGAGCTTTGATAAAAGATTCCTAAAGCTGGAAACATAAAACACTCTAGCCAGGAGAATTAGGTTGGGCCATGGTGTTTCCTGAAGCACAACCAAGCCCTGCTAGGTGGAGAACAATGACCATGAAACTGCTGTTACCTTATGAGGCCCAGCACATTAGCCTTCCCCCCAGGGGGAGAGGATGTGAAGCTCACTCTTTGCTATTTCCCTTTTCATTGCTACTATCCCAGGGTGAGTGTGTGATGGTAGAGGGATGGTGTTAAGAAGGTAAAAAAGCCTAAGCTGATATTTGTATTTGTTCTCTGTTGGAAGTCCACTAGTAAATAAGAATTAAAACATACTTTTCAGAGACCATTCTCTCCCCTCAAAAGAGCTGTTTAAAAAAGACACACAAGGCTCCCCAAACTCTGCTTAATCGGCACAAATACCACATGGGATCCATTGTACACATTTGTCCTGAGCTCCAGACAGATACTTTTGTAGCGTAAAACGTAAAGGACGTAAGAAGAGCACATATGGCAGTTATCTGAGATAAAGCTGATCAACACTGACCTATAATTTGGAGACCCCGAGCCTCGTGCCATCTTTTTTTATGAATATCAGAGAGCACTTTGGGACCGTTCCAGCTGGAAGGAAGGAAACACCATTATTCATCCCCGTAGGCTGAGAGACCTGACAAGCTCCAAGCTTCACTGTTTTGTTTTGTTTTGTTTTTGTTTTTGTTTTTTAGAGCAAGAGGAGAAGGGAGGAAGAGAGGGAGAGAAATGTCAATGTGTGGTTGCCTCACGCACACCCCCAACTGGGGACCTGGCCCGAAACCCAGGCATGTGCCCTGGCTGGGAAGTGAACCGGCGACCCTTTGGTTCGCAAGCTGGCACTGAATACACTGATCCATATCAGCCAGCGCCAAGCTCCACTTTTAAAACCTATACAGACTGGCCACCAGCTTCCATGAAGCATGACTTTCAAAAAGACCCCTGAAGTTGAGAAGGGGGCTAGAAATCAATCAGGTTAAAATAAAAGTGGGGCTGAGACAATTCCACACTACCCTGCAAAAGACCATGGATACAGGTCTCAAATGCATGGGTGACAAGCCCAAAAAAGACTGGATATGCTGCAACGGCTAGAGCAGATCAACATCAACTAAGGGGCCCTGCAGGGATACACCTAATTGACTGGAAAGTGACCTGTCCAGTGGCTCTTTCTGTGCCCAAGAAGTAGCCTTAACTTCTGTATCCATGGGTAGAAATGAGGGCAATTCCCAAAAGCAGTATTACCTCACAAAATAAATCCCATACAGCTGAATCCAGAAGGTTACAGCACAGCCACTGGAAGTTCCAGCTGACAATCCTATACCTATTTGGAGCAGGGAGGGTGATTTAGGCTTTAAAATTCAATTACAATTATGGAACTCTTAAGTAACTTCCAAAAAATGAATGCAAACCTACATCTGAGATGCAGAACTAAAGGGACAACAATTCAGCGTCCCCACCTTGTCCAAAAAGAGGATCAGTCCCAGAGCACAGATTGGATGGATCACTGGCTGTTAAAGACAAGAGCTGGGCTGGACCCGGCCAACATTACAAGGACAACCAACTGGTCCTGTTCCTTAGTCTTGTGCTTTTAAAGGACGGTCGGTGTGCCAACTATTTTAAATCTCCAACACACTAATTCTGTAAACAATAATGGCTACAGCCTGCACACTGCGCACTGGAATGGATTCCTCAACTTGGCCTCATCACTTATGCAGCTGATGAAACAAACACTGACAGCTTTTTTGCATTTGTAAAGGCCCCACAGCAGCTGTGGTGATCCCACCATAGAGCAATGAATTAAGCCTGAAACCCAGCTGGGTCTGAACAGAAGCCTTTTTTGCACAATACAGCAAGACTATCATTGTTAACCTAGGCATTTTTGGGAAATATTCTGCATTACATTATAGGGCAGTTCTAACTCAATTCTTAAAATTAGTGCTAATAAGCAATTTTAGTAGGAGGGACATGGCATTTGCTTTTGAAACAGCACAAGTATGTGTACAGGTTATAGGCACGCCACACAAACACAGCTTGGCAGAACAGAACAGATTTCCAGTTAAACAATGAGAAGTTTAAAACAGTAACTTCTTCTCAGATATTCATACACACATGCACGCACACATACACAGTCACTCACACCTACCTTCTGAATTGAAAATGTTTAGTTATCTGACAAGCACAGAAAAAAATATGGACTACAGCTCCCAATTAGATAAGCCAATTCAATGACCTAAGCACAAGAGTCAATTTGGAACAGAATGCTATACCAGAGAAACTGAAGTGTGACAAAGCATGATTAATATCATTAGGAAGAAAATTTCTGACCCTGAACTTGAGAGCACTATGCAATAAATAAAATTTTAAATGCTGACAGACACATTGGTCTTAGGCTTTCGATCATCACCAGGAACCTCAAGAAGAGGTCAGCACATCCACAGCAAGACATTCACTCCTCCAAATGCTTTAGAACACCCCCTGGCCACATGACTTTTTCCATGCCCGGGCTCTCCTCCACTGCCTCAATACTTTCTCTGAACATTTAAAAATGAGCAAAAAGCGGCTGACTCAAATAAGGGGACACTCTCACCTCAACAACTTTACACCAACTTGGAAAAAATAAATCTGGTAAAAATCAGAAAAATCAAAAGAAAACATGGCACCATCCCTCTTCCATAAAAGAACTCCATTTCTTAAAGGAATTCATTATGAAGGGTCTTTTTGTTTTGCTTTGTTTTAAGTATGTTTTTGTTTAGAGAAGCAGGCTTGGAGGGAGCAGGAAAATCAGGGAGAATTTCTAGGTAAATGGTGGTTCTATTCCCCATAATGTTTTGCCAAAGGATATTAACATAGGTAACCACAAGAAAGTGAAAACTGAAGGTAAAGCAGGAAAATAGTTCCTTGTCCTTCCCTACACTCCCAGAGGAGCTACCATTCTTAGCTCTACCTCTCCCAAGACTATGTGGTAAATGCTACGTGAAGATGCAACTGAAGACTCACAACTACCTCCAAAAACACCTGAGAATCAACTGAAATGATGAAATCCGAAGTCCCACCATTTTTTCACACTTAAGCAAATGGGGAATCTGGTTCTAACATAAACGTGTGGGAACAGTTTACAGTGTACAAAAGAACGGAAGAAGTAAGACTACTCTTGGGCACAGTGAAGAGGGGCAGTCAGGCAGGGAGGAAAATGAGAGCCTAGGCCCCTAAGGCAAGGCAATTGCCCCAGGAGGGGAGGACTCAAAGCAGCAATGCTGAACAGAACCCAGGAGGTTCAAAGACTAAAGCTGAGAGTAACTGCTTACCAGGTTAGTTAGCAGCAGTAAATAAATTTAGTAATAATGCATGTGCACAGTTTTCTAATTCAAGGTATTCCAAGAATAAGAAACTCATCATCCTCACAAAAACTTGTATACAAATACTCATAGCAGCGCTATTCACAATAGCAAAAAGGTGGAAACAAACTCACATGTCCATCAGTAAATGAATTGATAAGCAAAATGTGGTATGTCCCTACAATGGAATATTATTCAGCCATAAAAAGGAATAAAGTACATACTACAACATACACAAACCTTGAAAACATTATGCTAAGTGAAAAAAGCCAGTCACAAAAAGCCATATATTATATGATTCCATTTATATGAAGTGTCCAAAATAGACAAATTCATAGAGCCAGAAAGTAAATTAGTGGTTGCCAGAGACTGGGGGGAAACTGGGATGAAATGAGTGACTGCCAGCAAGTATAGAGTTTCTTTTTCAGGTGATGAAAATGTTCTAAAATTAACGGTGGTAATGGTTGCACAACTCTGAATATACTAAAAACCACTGAATTGTTAATGTGAAAAAAATTGCATTTGTATCCAAATTCGCTCAGGGAAAGAATGAGATGCCTAAGATGCCTTCATCTGGAACTACGACAATGCCAAAAGAAAAATAGTTGAACTGCCAAAAGAACTGGAGTAAGTTGGGGATATAAGAGATTTTTTTTTTTTAAAGGCTAAAAAGGAATGACACTTTGCTAAAGATACAGCAGTAAGGACATATGCCAAGAATATACAAGAGTATATACTGTAATTAGACTCTAAAGTGCCACAAGGGGAAACTTTAATCTCCAAAAAAATTTAAAAATCTCCAAAAAAATAAAAACTGCAACGTTAGCCTTCCTAAAGCTATATTGTGGCTTTAAGTACATGAGAATCTACCATTTAGATATAAATTTACTCAGCGTCACTGCCAACTCAGACAAGTCCCTTAAACTAGTTTGAAATCCATCTTTAAATTCATAAATTAGGCAGAAAGCAATTAGGAGGAAACTCCAAAAGCAAACTAGGTATTACTTACCAAGTTTAAAAATCTTAGCACTCAGCAGAGACAATTATTTGCTGTTGATGGGAGGGGGGAAAAGTGAGCATGAACCATCATCCAGGCTTTCCCTGCATCATGTATGTACCATGCCTGTCCAGGCAAACAGTTATGCCTGGGCAAGGTGTTCTGTTCTTTATTGAGATGACCTCTGTGTGCAAAAAGGGATTCCTCTTACAATAGGTACCATTAAGGTCTTCATTTGTATTAAACAACTGTAAGCAAATGATGTTTGGCTGTAAAAGCTTTTGCAAGTCAAAGCTAATGGCATTACTAGGTAAACTGACTGTTCTTTATAATCATCATTATTTATACTCCCCCAAGAGGCTTTGCCTACTGCTCCGATAAATTCTAGAAAGAAAGAACGTGACAGCTTCAGCAAGTCTCAGAGAAGGAGGAAAGGAAAAAAGGCCAGTCAAGTAGAAAATGTGATTCATTTGGGGCCGCATCGGTGTTAGGGTAGTGATCATATCACTCAATTAGGACAGCAAGTAGAATTAGAAGGAAGAGAATAAAACACCCCTTTTCAGCTTCAGGTATTTCCAAGTCAGACCCATCCTCCCCAACTCCCCACGCTTTCCAGCTTACCAGGGCCAAAAGAAAACCCACTTTAATAGCATCATTAGAGTTCTGATTTATCACAAGTACAAGACAGTGTGCTCCTCATCTAGACTAGAATTTGGCATAGTGTGAAGCTTTGAGGTCCATATTTGTAGCAGGAATTTCTGTAGGATAAATTGACAGTGTGTAGATTGAGCTTCGGGGCAGGGGGAGGCAGGGGGAGGGGAGGCGTGGAGTCTAGTTCCGCAATGCCTTCAACCAAGGGCCTTGACCCATGGCTCAGACATGCCCAGAGCCCAGACTCTGTGACAGTCAGGCACGCCGACTGTGTCCTTTTTGTTAAAGGAGGTTTCCATTCACTCTGTCAGCTACCTTTCAGATCCCAGCTAAGTTTAAACCACAACAGTCTGGAATCCTAACAGTAATTTTAAGGATTATGATGCAGAATAAGTATCTGAAAACATTTTAAAGACACAGAACACTGAATCATGCTGTAACATCTAACAGTCACCCCCACCAAAGAACTTCATTATTAAATCCAGACCCTCCCTGGCCCCCCACACTATGAAAAAAAGTGATAAACTGTAGTGGCATTAAAATAGAAATCTGATCTCTGCCACTTGAGGATATATTCACCACTGGGGGTTACTTTCATGAATCTTTAAAATTCTTTCAGATTAATAATTCTGTTGGGGTATCAGTGCCAATACTACTTAACAAAACTTGCCTTTGAGTTTTAGGTCAAGTTCTCAAAGCTAAAACAAGAAGCTACTCAGCTCAAACACTGCTAGGTTGAGAAAGACAATGGCTCACTGCCCATATTTTAATCTGGTTGTCACTTTTAAGTCAGACAAAAGGAAAAAGTATCTGCTCCAAGGATGACTGCTCATTACGGCCTTAATTCTTTTTTGGAATGGGGTGCGGTATATATAATATAGAAAATAAACCACCCTCAAAATATTGCTGTAGAACAGGTAAAACTGAATGTTAAACAAAACCATGCTAAAATAATTAGACTCATTAAAAGAGGACCGGGTTTTCCCGTCCCTCACCAAGCCCCTGCAGCCCCCTTCCTAAACGCACAGGAAGAACTCTATACGGAGCCCCACCAAACACTTCATGATGTTCTGACTATTAAGAAGCCAAGTCCACCTTCTGTTTGGCATCTCCCAAAGGTGGTGGCCTTGGCCACTCAGAATCAACTTGGTAGCGGACCAAGTTTTGCAGTGTGCTTGCAGGCAGCTGCAGCAACATAACACAACCAAAGCCCTGTTTCAAGGCAGGTGAAAACCATGTGCTCCCAATTTAACTGGAACTCCAGACCATGGCTCTTTATGAAATGCCTTCCATTCACCTTGGCTCTTTCATCCTCCAGCATCAAGACATTATTACAAGCTCAATATAGAACACAGAGCTGTAGTGGTCTGGGCGGCCTAAGAATGGAAACAAGCAATTTGGGTAAAACCAATAAACATTACATTTTACCTCATCTCTATTGGGACTTCTTGACTAAAAAATGTAAAATGAAGGCAAAGAAGTTTATCCAAAAGTACTCTCTTAAACAAGTAATGCCTCATCTTAGAAGCACTGTGACAACCATTTCGTCCCCACATACCAGGGGGTTAAAAAAAGAATCCATCATCTGAACAATCAAAATGTGCCTAGCTGTAAAGATCACACTCCATTTTTCTATAAGTTAAGAGGAAAAAGGAAACCTTAATGAGAAAGAAAGTGCTGAGCAGCTATAGTGTTTTCATTCCAGTCCTCTTGAAAAAACACGGATATGATGTAATCAACAAAGATGACCTAGAAAAACCATATGCCCTCTTCAACCTTGAGGTTAGAGAATTACAGCCACAAAGACCAGTGGGACTTTTAATAAGAATAATACCGTCTATAGAGTTACAATTTACAAAGCACTTCACATGTTAACATTTACTCCCCCAAAATGACCTTGATACCAATAAAGAAGGTATAATTCTCCCCACTTTATAAATGAAGAAACTGAGACTGAGAGGTAAAGTGATTTATCTAAGACCACTTGCTCTCTTCCCAGTGCTTTTGCATTCCTGCTGTTAGCTAAACTATAAATTCCCTGAGGACAAGGACAAGATCCTATTTTCTAACATCTAACATAGTGTCAGAGCACGATAAGCAAACAGGATATATCACTGTACTTTTTTAAGATTTTATTTCTTTAATTTTTAGAGAGAGGGCAAAGGAGGGAGAAAAAGAAGGAGAGAAACATCGATGGGCAACAGAAATATCCATCAGTTGCCTCTCACACATCCCCAACCAGGGGCCTGACCTGCCACCTAGGCATGTGCCCTGACAGGAAATCGAACCAGCAACCCTTAGGTTTGCAGGACACTGCCCACAACCTACTGAGCCACACCAGTCAGGGCTATCCACTGTAGTTAATGGAATAGTCCTCCAAGCCAGAGCCCAATGAGGCCTCTGAAATCATACAAACCCCATACTTCACAAACAAGGCTAAAATTACATATGAAAACAATGAGTCACCCTAAAAGTATGTTATACCCTCACAGAAAAGCATTCCATAAATGTAAAATATGTAATTGTACAATTATAATGACTCTCTTCTTCCCTTTGCCACTACAGTCATTCTGATTAATAACATACTGTGTGCTTAAGGCATTTTTGCTTTACAAAAGAGTGTTTTCATATATCTCATCTCATTTAGTTCTAATGCTCTCAGAGAGGGCAGGGAAAGAAAATAGAAACTTAAATAAAATCCAACTGACATCTTTACTACTCGTTACAAGTGCTTGTATTGGTTTTTAAAAGCCAAAAACAAACAAATCCTCTGTTCTCACGTGTGCTACCTGTGGGACCATAAATTAGTACAACCTTTCTCCCAGAAAGCAATGTGGGTGAGAGGGTTCTAAACGTAAACACGGGCACTTCTGAGTCAGCAATTCCACTTTGAGTAATTTGGGATCAAGTGCAAAAAGCTACAGGGGAAGCGTACCGCACACATCATTTTACCCAGCAGCCCCCAAACTGGGAAAAGGTCACCAACAACGAACAGGGCAAGGAAAGCTGTCCGGTACAGAGCGCCTTCTGGGCATTAAAATGATGCAGAACCGTATTTTGATAACTGAAATAACACTTAAATACAAAAGCATGTAACAGAACAGCATTTGAGTTATGAGCCCACATATATAAAACTATTTTTCTACAAGTATAAGAATGCTGGTATACAATCAGGACAGTTTTTATCTTTGTGTAGTTGCCTGATTTGAATTCCTTATAAAGGAAAAAAAAAAAAAAAAAGCCATTTTCAATAAGATTGGCCTAATTAGATTATGAAGATTACATGTGGTTTTTACTTTTCCATGAAAATGAATCAATTACTGCAGTTACCATGGATAACTGAGAATCCACCTGGCAGGAAAAAACATCTCCAAAAGACATGTCCAAAGGCCTTCTACGGTATCAGGGCTGGATTTCATGTCCTGGTGCGTCACTGATAAAATGTGCAACCTCAGGCAGGTCGCCTAACAGTACTAGACACCTCAGGTTTTCTCAGCTATAAAACTGATTAGTTAAGTGCATCTTCTTCCACTAGATCCATAGCAATTCTCTCACAGAGTATTTTTTAAATACTCTAAAAGCTTTAATTCAGCAACCATTCCTCAACTGTGTAATGACTTATCAAATTCAGCCCCTACTCTTGAGGGATTAACAGAGTAAGAGACATGTAAACAATAATTCCAGCACCTAGAGGTAGATGTGAGGAACCAGGTCAGCAGAGACAAGTGGCTTGGCTCTCTGCCTGACTGGGGAAGAGGGTGGCAGGCTGTCCAGTTAGGCCTCAGACAGGCTAGGTGGGCTCCTCAGGCTCTGTTCCCTGAGCAAGCTGAGGAACCAGGGTGTGCAAAGACTAAGAGACTGGGCTCAGCTGAACTAAAATGGGTAGCAGCACTGGCCCAGGGTAGAGCTAGTAGGGTGTTTTATGCTTTGCTGACAACGAAAGTTGGTTTAGACTTGATCTTGAAAGGATTATTTCTCCAGGATCCAGTTTAAACATCTCTGTGCAGACTCAGTGCCACTCTAATCTTAATTCTCACTTTCTAATTCACCCCCAGACAAGAATGTGAGTCAAGTGTTGGATAATACAGAAGAGATTCAATAACCAACAGAGGGTAGAGGGAAGTGATTATATCACCTTCTAATCTTTAAAGCCTTTTCCTATATCCCAAAATGCATTTTAGAATATCTGTCACTATTTATTTGGTTTATTAAGAGGCAAAGCACAGAATTCATCTGATTCATTTATTTCTGAGTCAGCTAGGAAGGCTGTCAGCAGACACGATGTCTCCAGATTGCTGATTTCCAATTGTGTAATAACACCTTGAGCGTTTGTGCAGCAGTTTGCAGTTTATGATGTGCTTTCACGTCAAAAATCTCACTGGCTCCCCCAGCAACAAGCCTGTGAGATACATGGACAAGTTTTCCATATGAGGAAGCAGCTCAGCAAGGTTATGTGCCTTGCCCGGGATCACACAGACAGTGCACTGTAAGGCCAAACTTTGAACTCAAATCATATTCCCAATCTTGTACATTACCACAGAGGTACCCTATATACAGGTTGGGGAAAAGCAGTTTCACAGCTGTGAGTACTCAACACAGAGTTTACTCTTGTATTATTGTTTATTATTGTATTATGTTCCATATGAACAACTATAAACCTACTTTTGCCCCATCCTTTATTCAAGACAAGACAGTTCAAATCTGAGGCACTACATTTATGAAGCCCATGCACTAGTAATAAGGCATCTACATAAAGCACAAAACTCTCCAAGTTTTACGTCTACATCCAACTGCTGCTTAACAGAATAAGCATTCATTCAGTTCCCTTTCTGCAATCTATGGAAGGAATAAATGCAAGAAACACATGCTCAGTCCTAATCCCTTCTCATTTCCTCCTGGCACCTGTTTCTGCACCCACAGGCACCAAACACTTTAACAACTGGTAGAAATGAGAACCAAGAGATAACATACTCAACCAGTATAGATGAAGCCCTAACCAAAATGTGGTTAGGAAATAATAAAGAACCACCCAGATGGAAAAAGAGCAATAAAACAGGGCGCCAAAAGGTCTCCCACACTCTGGATGATTCAGTCTTCAGATACCTGGGCTGCTGTCCCAGCAAACCAGAGGGTGTCCTGGTGGAAAAGAGACAGACAGGCACAACACACCTTTCTCACTCTTGCCCCCACCCGCAAAAAAGTACTGCAGGAAAAGAATTCCTAGTTGCATTGGAGAAAATATGTCCATGAAGAGAAGAGCTGTATTGGAAGCAGGAAAGGTAAAATTGTGGCTATGTAGTTTATTGACCTTCTAGGATTCATGGTAACTAAACATTGCTGTTGAGAATATTTCATTGCTCACTAGTCTTCCTATTCATGGGTGGTGGAGCCTGACCGACTTACAAAATTAGAACTTAAAATCTAATTTAGGATTTTTAGGCTGCACCAGCTCTCAAGAACAGCTCTCAGGAACTTCTGCCAATAGGGTTCCCCTTTCTAACACATATTCATACATCCTATGAATATGTGAGTAATTATGTATGTTTCTATTACTCATGCTGCCTCATTATCATATTTGGGCAGCCTTTGTTTACCTGATGGCCCAGACCCCTGGTGAGGATTTGAGGGCAAATGATTTTCCACAGAGCCCGAAGGTCCCCTAAGCAGCAAAGTCAGAGGCAACAATGCAAGAGCCAGAAAAAGTACCAGAGCTTATTTTTTATAGCCCTGAGAAATCAAACGGGTTCTCTGGAACCTGGACAGCAAATGCAGCCCATATTGGCCCTCAGGTACAAGGGGGAGGGTGGGGTGGCTGCCACTTACAAAAATACAGAGCACACACCAGCCAGTCCCAAGGGGTACTGGATCTCAGCTCTTTTTCCAATGAGGAATCAAGGAGACAGCCAGCTGGGGATAAGAGGGTAGCTCCACCAACTGGTATTTAAAAAAAACAACAAACACAAACATGCTCTTGAGAGAGATACACGTCTGTGTTCCTGGAAGCTGACAAACTGCCTTAACTTCCCCAACTTTCTCTTCTTAATTTTTCTTAAGATTTTATTTATTTATTTTTAGAGAAAGGGAAAAGGAGGGAGGAAGGGGGGGGCAGGACACCAATGTGCAAGAGAAACATCAGTCAGTTGCCTCTCGCACACCCCAACCAAGGACCTGGCCCACAACCCAAGCATGTGTCCTAAGGGGGAATCGGCAATCTTTGGGTTTGGGGGACAATGCTCAACCCACTGAGCCACACCAGACAGGGCTTCTCTAGCTTTCTCAAGCAAAAAAAAATCTCTGCAGGGGCTGCCAGAGCCTCTATTATGGCCTTTTTTCCCCTTTTGGATGTCTATACTGGTCATTTTTCCTATATTTCATCTGGACTAAAAAGTGGGGAGAAAATACAGCAACTTTTTTCTTTTTTCTTCTATCTGGCCTATGTCTATTTGCTTCAGTTTTCTGTAAAATGGACTTAACAGCCTCTTTCTCTCAAAGCGTAAACTCACTGTGGAAACAATAAATGTAGGTAGTTATTTCAGAACTGAGTCTTCACTGAGGATGCTTTCATGAGGGGTGGATGTTATGTGGTCATCTAGACTGTTTTCTACAGTCCAAGCTCTTTTGGCATTTCTCCAAATGGCAAAGAGAGCCCAAGGAGAGAAGGCAGCAGCCTCACCAGAACAATACAATCTGTGCCAAGACCCACAGTGAAAGAAACCCAGAGGCTCACTCAGGTGACAGACCTACACTTCACATTCTGGGACAGGATCTACGTACGGGCCCTTTCCCATTTCAGACATCCTATCGGAACAAGAAAGATAAAAGCCACCTGCAAGGAGTGACAGGAAGCAGGCAGGATTACTGGACGAGGAGCAATAGGGTGTCCAGCCAGAGCTGTCACTTCCTACAAGGTTCAGCTCTACTTTTAATGATTTCATTCTAAAGGAGAAATGAAGAAAAACTCATTTTAAAAAGTGTGAGACTGCCAGAAGGCCAATACAGTTGACTGAAGTCCCAAGAAAAATTAAAACCTGAAAGGATAAGAAAAATCTCAAACTGTCTACCAAAAAGTAGACAAATACTACTATATCATAGCTTTGAAAACCAGTCATCAGAGTTTCCACCTGCTTGAATGAAAGAAGCCTACAATGATCAGGCATGTATTGAAAAAGCTTTATGGACAAAAGGAACCAGAGCCGCAAAGGTCGAGGCGTGGACAAGCATCTGAGGATTGGGGCTGGGGGGCGGGGGGGCATGTTGTCTCAGAAGAAGAAGGGAAGAGTGACTTGGGTGATGGGAAGAAACAAGATAATTGATGCCAACTAAAAGAACAGATTCGATTTGTCTCATTTCCATTAACAGGTAGGCTTACAGATTTGAAATAGAACAGACCTTCCACAATATCTAACTAAGTAAAGTTGCCAAAAAAAGAGAAAGAAGATAAAAATTTCCTGGATTACAAGATACAGGCTTCTGAATTCCATATAAATTAGACCTAAAATCATGAATTTTTCTGCCCCTACCATCCAGTGAATGGCATAATTGTTTTTAACTCTAAAAGTAATACCAATTAAATCAGCAGGACCACTCTAAGGTATGTTACACAGCATGAACTAGATAGGGTGTCTAGTTTAATTTGGGGGGATTAAGGCTAAATATAATGGAAGCACTCTTGTCAGAGATGATAAGGTCCAGAAGTTCGTTGGCTAATGTAAAGTCTATCCAGCAGAAAACCTTTTAAGAAAGTGTATGGGTGTACACATACATATATATATAGACACATATAAACATTTTTTTAAATACTTTATTTATTTATTTTTAGACAGAGGGGAAGGGAAGGAGAAAGAGGGAGAGAAACATCAATGTGTAGTTGCTTCTCACACGCCCCCAAATGGGGACCGAGCCCATAACCCAGGCATGTGCCCTGACTGGGAGTCTAACCGGTAGCCCTTTGGTTGACAGGCCAGCACTCTATCTACTGAGCCACACCAAGCAGGGCCTTTATATAAACATGTTAACCTAAAAACATAAATGTACTTTTCAGTTTGTTAGGAAGAGAATGAAGTTTGGTTCTTAACACTAAATCACTTGCAAAACAATGTGCACGTAGAATCCTTTTTCCCTACATCTTTTCAATGCCAGGCCCAGATCTAATTTAACAGCCTTATTTTTTTAGCAAGTCACTATCAGATGTTCCCAAAACATTCATCTTAAAGTGTTCAAAGAAATCAACTGTCTTTTCACACTCATTCAAAGGATTACATTATATTTAACTGTAATTGCAATAATAAGACTAACTGGAATAACCAGATTTGGAAACAACAGACACTTGGCAAGATTTTTATGGGTGGGAGCCAAAGGGGACACAAGCACACACACCCCAGGGCTGCCCATTGGCCAGGAGCTTCGCAGCCAAGATGTTCTGTAGCCAACAGTGCAAGAAAATTGGGGAGGTAAAGTGGTTAGCAGAGCTGTTACTGTAATCCTGGGGGACACTTTACACATGGATCAGTAACATTAGGAGGACCAGTGCAACTAGAATTCCAAAAACTAAATTTCCTAGACTGCAAAACTTTTTAACCATTCAGATAAAAATGTCAGAATTCTCGGTCCTCGGACCGTCATGATGAAGAGCAAACCATTCAATTAAAAATACTCCAGCTTAGCCTTTACCAAATGTTTTAATGTACTGTAAGCTTAATACGACTTTCCCATGTCATCTTTGAAAGGAGGAAAAAGAGGAAATGGTTCTACTTTGAATATAACAGACACCAGGTGTATACTCCAAAAAGATTTTCTTTCTCTATCTGAAGAGGGAAAGTTTAAATAACCTCTGGAGCAGGGAATATATTAAGATTACACTAGTTATTTCCAAGCACTTGGAAGTGAGTCAACAGCCCTCGGCCTAGCAACAGAGACTGGTTTAACCTAACGATGAAAGAAACAGCCATTATACCATCAAAGTACCAAATATTATACTTCTAATTCACTATTAGAGCCAATAGCTATGGAGGACACGTAAGTCAGATACAGTACTAGTCTACAGTATAAAGTAATAACAGCCCAGATAACAATAACTCATATTGGGTTGTTTTTGGACATAATTTGTTTTTTCTTTGAAATTTCAATGACACACTTTGGACTCTTAACCTTAATAGTATTCCTTCCATAATCATAGCTGCTAAGTTGCCTGTGCCCAGGATTTATGTGACAAAGAGAAAGGTATTCCACTACTAGAAACAGGCAGAAAGAAAACCATGTGAACAGCCCATGAAAGGAAAAACACAGTAATTAAACAATCTGTACAAGTTTTTTGCCCCAAGAACTGTAAAATAACTTGATTGGATATAAAACAAGGCAGGGGAAAGGAGGGCTCATAAACCCAAACACTATACTTTGGCGTATTTCTTTTTTCTTTATAATTTCATGTAATTGTAATTACAGTAAATCCTGCTATTGATTCTTATAACACAAACTCTCCCAAGTTTTTAAAATCATACTGTACTTTTAAATCAGAAAATTAGACACTTAAAACTTACAGCCTAATGGTACAAATTCTGCTTGAGCTTTCTAGAAATCAAACTAGTAACTTGTTCTCAGGCTAACTGTGTGATTCATATCTCCATGTCGCAGAAATTTTAATTACAAACTCATACTTGCTATAAAGCAGCACTGATCAAATGGTTTTGAAACCTAGATTTCATATGTGTTATTGTTCCTAGGAATAACCAACTACTGGACTAATGGGCAGAAAATACCCATTGAGCAAAACTTGCAACTGTTTTTATTGTCCAAGTGAACTGTAGCTTTGAAAGGCAAATGTTTTCAGTTATTTAAGGTATTATAGTGGCAGTCCTGCTCAGCACAATTAAGAGAGGATTACACTGCAATTTATGAGTTTCTCAAGGATGTCATTTAATACGAAATATAGCAATCATTTCTCTCAAAGCTTGTCATCTACATGCCCCACCCCCCACCCGACCCCCACAAACTCTGCTTTGCTAAGGCAATAAACTAAATGGCAATGCCGCAGGCATCTAAGACTTTTGAGACCAATTGTAGGAAATGTGCTCCCTTCCACCAGCTCCAGTAATAATGTCACCTTACACCGAAAGAGCATACTGTTTTATATCTTGCACCACATCATCTCACATACATAATCTCAGAGAAAGTGAAGTGGAAAAGGCAGGTATTACTTTCTCCATTTTACAGAAAAGGAAATACTCAGATTGCGAGCCTCTTCTTGTCTGGTTCAGACTAAACCTGGGACATCCTGAGACTTAAAAAGAGTCCAGCGGCTCTTCCAAGCACACTGTCATCCATCAATGACAAGTCTTCCCTCATCTGGCCCCCTAAAAAATACTCAATGGGCATAGAGCTGGCACAGCAGAGAGCACGCCCCCGGCCCCCGTGGTAATGTAAGGCTTCCAGGAAGAGCAACAGTTTCTGCTGGGCAGCATCACCCAGAAAAGCATCCCGCCACATCCTGCGAAGACATGGCAAATATGACTTAAAGTGACAAGGTAGCCGAATCCACATCACGGTCCTGCTACGAAGCAAAGCTTTCCCTGAATTACGTTTCCTTGCTTTTCTAAAGCATTGGTGAGGAGACTCAACTACCACAGTAATAATGCCACACCATAAGCAGACCTGTAAACATAGGAAGCAAAAACATTTCTGCATAAAGAAGGCGTCTCATCCATGATTCCCATCTCCTGCGTGGATCAAAATCACAGCTAGGCGGGGGCACCCGCTTGAGGACTACACGCTCTCAATGCTCACCTAGAGGAGAGCTCAGTTTTCCGTGGTGGAAGGCAAAGGCCCAGCGCGCCCTCCTCCTCCTCGTCCTCCTCCCGGGGGGCAGCCCAGCTTCACAGCAGCCCCCGGCCTCCACCCCCGCAGCCCCGCTGCGCAGGAACCCCCAGCCGGACTTTTGACGTCAAGACGGAGGAGGTTCCACCCCCAGCCCGGCCCTTTGTGACGTCACAACGATAACAGAACACGGCCTGGAGCGTCCAGGAACCGGCGCAGCAGGGGGCGGAGGGAGGCGAGGGAGGCAGGGGAGGCCGGTGTGATGCAGTGGAAGAACCGGGGGCGGGGAGGGGGTGCGCTGACGTCTCGCAGGCTTAACCTGTTGCTCTCAAGACTGCGCTGCAAACAACCAGCAGAGCCGCTGGGGAGGCACGGGGGAGCCACGGGACCGCCGCCGCCATGCTCGGTCGTGCGCCAAGGGGGGGCGCTCGCTGCAGCTGTGCACCCCCGCCCCCCACCAGGCACGCCCCCACCTGAATGTCGCTCGCTCCCCACACTCCCCTGCCCCAGCAGGCCGCGCAGCCCCGCGCCTCGCCTGCCAGTCCCGGGCAACTGGAGCCCCAAAGCTAAGCCGGAGCATGGAGCCCGCCCCCTACAGGCCGCGCACCGCCGCCCAGCTCCGGCCCAGCTCCGGCCCAGCCCCGGCCCAGCCCCGGCCCAGCCCGCCGAGACCCCCGCACGCCCTCCCCTTTGCAGCCGGTTGGAGCTCTTCTGCTTCAGGAGCACGAGCTCCACTCCCAGAACCTTAACTCGTGGTCTGCCGCTTGCGGCCAGACACCCGGACTCGCCACGATCCGCTTGACCACCAGCAACAAAAAATCCCACCCCACACTACTCCCCAGCTTAGCGAGGTCTGGCATGGGGGCCGAGGGGCGGTCCTTGTCCAAGTTCTACCCCATTTGCTTTGTCGCTGACTGGAATTGGACATGCCCTGGGAAGGCGTCCACGCTCCAAGGCAAGGGTGTCTGCATGCAGTTTCTACAGACCGAGTTTAAACTAGTCTTTTGCATTCTACCCAGCCCTCTGCAATGCGGATGTATTTTAATTCTTAAAATTTTAAGGGAACAGCTTTTTAAGTAGGATTTATTTAACCTTGCATTTCTTTCTTAGTTGAAGTTTACGTGTATACACTAGGATCAGCCTTCTAGAAAAAGGCATTTTGCTTTTCCATTAAATGTATTTTTTACAAAAACCAGTGCCCCTAAGGTCATCTCCCATTACACACATCACACTGCTCAAAAAGAGAAAATATTAACACCAATTTGTCGACTCGAGTTAAAACTTTTTTATAACGCTGCATCATTATTCATGTATGTTCATTTGGCCTTTTTAAAAATGGGTTCTTTGATTTAAATCATGCAGCTAATGACTGATCACTCGAGTACATATTTAGTTAATCCCTCGGTTCTCCTCCCTCCTCCTTCCCCCCAAACTTAAAAAAAAAAAAAAGCCACCACACAAAACAAAAACAGTCCCCATGCCAATCAAAACGTGGCTGTACTATGCACAAAACAAATTTAACTATTCCAAGTCATTTAAATCTCTAAATAATCACCCAATTTCAAACACCCAGTTAACAAGAAGAAATTTGTAGTCACACATGCATTCACATGCCTACTTAAAAACATTAGCTATATTGCATGTCTTTTTTTCCCCTAAAACTAGAAACCATGAATTTTTAAACAAAACCAGTCGCATTATTAAAGTCAATCCCAACAAATGCATTCGCTGTAACATGATTCCCAACTGTTTTATGTTGTGAAACAGATAAGCCCAAACGACCCCATACATTAAATTTGATGTGCCAGCGCAAGGAACAAGATCGCCATAATCGGACCCTTGATTGCAACTTAAGAGGGCTTCCAACACACACGCGTTACACGATTTTCGAAAAACATTAATAATAATAACACAGGTTCATTAGCATGCAAAATGTAATATGAGGCTAAAACCGCTCGAGAATGCAGTTTAGTTACAGTACCGTAGCCCCCCACCCCACTCCCAAGCTCCACCAAAATCCTTTGCCTTTCATCTAAAACTAGATTATGGTTGTGTCATTCGAGGTCAATTTATTCACTTGAGGTATCTCTATACCAATCTGTTTTTTCATCCAAACTAGGCAGACACGACTTTGCCTGAAAAGCCCTCTTTCAGAAAAGAAAAGAAACAGACTTATCGGACGCTGTGTTTAAAACCCTTCAGCTGCAGAATTATCTATAAACTTGACATTCACAGCCATTGCTTAAAACTGCAAGTCAAAGGATGTGTTGTTAGGAGCACTTACGTATTTCTTCTGAATGATGTTCCTCTTGGGTCTTTCCTTGCTCATTCTGAGATCCAAATGCTGATTGCAAAAGGGGACAATTGCTTCATGAATTTAAAGCCGTCAGAAATTTGCAAAAAAATATCCTGGTGGTTTTTATTGTTGTTGGTGGTGGTTGATCTTGTAATCCGACTTTTCTTCCTCTTCCCCCAAAGCCCGATTCGCCTTGAAATAAATCCGAAATTGGGAAGGAAAAAAAAAAAAGAGCCAGAAACGAACGAAGCAAACAAAAAAATTCACTTTAGTAAAACACCCATAATGGAAAATTTCCCCCGAAACACACACACACACACACACACACACACAAAAAAGAAGAAGAAAAAAAAACGACGCCCTTCACTCCCCCCTCTTTTTCCTCCAAAAACTACATTAGCGAAACGTGAAGGTCTTTAGTGTCTGATCTGTAGTTACATCTTGGAAAAGAAAAGGGAAAGATAAATTAAAAATGTTGGAAGTCACGTTTGTGCTGCAGCAGCACTGCGAGCAGAAGAGTCAACTCCAGCGGCGGCGGCGGCAGCACCACAGCGAGGGCTCGCCGAGTCTCTTTTTTCCAAGCCCCCTAACCAATGAGAGAGAGGCTATCCAGCCGAACTTTAAATGGACTCTGCTTTTATACAAGTTAGGGCTCCTCGAATAATTCCCTGCCGGATGATAGCCGAAATCTCCCACAGCTGAGCCACCAGGCGCCCGCCCACCCCGGCGCCGACTGCCCCCCGCCCAGTCAGGAGTACCCCCGCAGCCTCGTCGACTAAACACCCGAGAGACCTCGACGAACCCTTCTCGGGCAACCCCTCAGGCATCTCTCCCACGCCGAGCTTAGGAGTGGAATTGAGAGAGGCTCCCTAGCTCAATGCATGGCACGCTCGATCGCTCCACTTCACCCCCTTTCCCCAGCTTGCCGCTCACGCCACAGCCTCGAGACGATAGCCCCCGCCACTGCCCTCACGTCTACCTGCAGCCAGGCTCCTGGGTACGAGTGCCCCAGGACGCCCGGCCCCGGGGACAGCCGCCTATTCCCTGGGCACCTTAGAATGGTCCCCTTGATCTTCTGGAAGTTGTAGTCCCCCGACTACAAAATGGCTATGGCCACCGGAGCTAAGAACTACAATTCCCAGCCTGCGCAGCAAGCCTGTCACTCAACTCCCTTCCCTCCTCCTCCTCCACCTCCTCGCCCCCTCCCCATCACCGGCCCTGCCAACAAACGCTGGGACGTGTCCCGCGTGCGACTCTGCTAGTGGCTGGCTCGGGAATGGCCAGCAGAGCGTGTGGTCCGCGAGCGAGGAACTCCCCACGCCAGCCCACCCCGGCTCTGGCCCCTCTCCTGCGGAGGCGCCCGGCACCCTCCCCGCGCGCCCCGCCCCCACCCGCGGCGCTAACCGCCTGTGGAATCGAGGAATCGCGCGCTCTCCGGGCCGAGTGGAGCCGAGCGGCGGGGGAGGGACGCGAGGCTTCCCCGGGGAAGGCCTCGGAGCGTGGCGGCGCGGGGGGCGGTGTCAGCAAAGGGTTGGAGCGCGTCCTAAGGAAAACTGGGCCACGCACCAAGAGGAATCCTCGGCGCGAACTAGTTGATCAGCGGCGCCTGCTGCCTCTGCCGCGCCGCCGGTGTCACCTCAGGACACCGCCTCGCGTAGTCGCACAGCGTGATGCGGTCGGCCCAGGGTAGTCTAAGGTCACCTCTGCCCGCGCCCGGTAGCTGCACGCGCCCTCACGCGCGGGGCTGCGGGGATGGCGGTGGGGGAAGGCCGCCTCACGGCGCGGCACGCGGCCCAGCGGCGACCATGGATGGCTTGGGGGTGGCCAAAAAGGGGACTGAGGGAATCTGCCTCCTACAAAAGATAACTGGCTTTAAAGAGATCGAACTCGACCTTTGCCCTTCCACGGGTGCTTTGCGTCTGAGGGGCCCATGAGCGAGACAGTGAGGTAAAAATGAGTGGAATATGGAGACCAAGCCACACAGCCTTGCAGACTGTAAGGAAGCATCTGGAACACCAAGTGCCAGGAACATCAGCTGCCGTAGCCACGCGAGAGGCTGCTTTTTACCTGCCTCTACACCCCCACCCCGCCCCATAGTGGGGGCTCGTGAATCGCTGATGTAAATGAAGCAACAGGCCCTGGTGTGTCTCTTCGGGCCTTCACCTTATTGACAATTTTGTCAAGTTTCATAGCCATTTTGCGTAATTTCCTTACTTGAACTGATGGTTTAGGGAAGTACTGTCTTAAATTCTCTCCTCTCAGACAATCCTCTTGAGTAAATGAAAATCGGGGTCAGTGCTCCCTCACACTCATTCCTACACCTTTTATTCTCCTTCCCACTGCTTCCATTCTCCCGACCTTAAAAGTGTAAATACTCGATGGGGGGTAGAGGTGATGGGACAACTGTAGTAGAACAACAATAAGAAATATGGAGAAAAAAAGTATAAATACTCGGGTAACACCGTTAGATTTTATTTGCAGCCATGTTTGATACCTGAATTCAAAGCACATGTTGGCCTCTTCCCTAAAAGTAACCCATGGCCTCTGAGCTTGCCGGTTTCTTCCTGTGTGAGTTAGTAATGGCTGAACCTTGTGGAGAGGATTATATAACAACATTAATCTAGCTGAGCACCAGACTTGTTACTGGAAACTTTCAGTAAATGAAATAAACTGCTTTTTCTTACTGTTTTTTAATTATTTCTTGACTGTTTAAAAACTCTAAAATGCTTTCTAAACTGAAATAACTAGGTCTATGCTCATTTCACAATCAGAAAAAATAAATGAGCTGCTGTGCCTTAATATTGCACAACGTGCTTGCCGGTGCCATTGGCGAGGAAGGACCCAAGAGAGCAGAGCACTTTTCCGTACTAGCCACCCAAGTGACTTTATGGTTGGGTTACAACCAGGTGTTTCCAAAAGACTTTCTGATCGTTACGACCTATATACTGGAGGTTTCCACTTGTCCATACTGTTAGGGTTTTAACCAGCTTTCTGGAGATTTAGTGTCAGATCTGTCATTCCCCAAGCAAAATATTAAAGCACGAAGGTAGGTTTCTGAGTTCCCTTCGCCAGCCCCTAGGACCTGAGAACTCCCTGCTGGGCTACCCACTCCAGGTCACCACATATTAAAACCATTCTCCTCGCTGAGACATAAGGGCAGGGGAAAGAAAGGAATCTGCTCAAATCCAAAAGATTTGAGTAACTTGTTTCTCCCTAAAAAGGAAAATAGATCAGCTTTTTGAGCGTTGAAAGCCTTTCCTGTTGCAAAGTAACTGTCTCCCTTTCTCCCTCCCGTCCCCTCTCTCCTGATGAACTTCCTTTTCCTGCAGTCTTGGCAAGACCACATATTATTCTTTCTTTTTCCTTCTTTTTTATTTTCCAGAAGCCTAATTCACTCTTTCTCTGATGATTTAACTCCTTGCCGCACTTCATTGACTTTGGGTCTGGTAGTAGGGGAAGGAAGGTTGGAGGGAAGACCTCTCTAGGTACATTGTCTCTGTAGAACCCGCCTGCAGGCTCTGTCCTCATCCCTGAGCACACAGAGGGAGAGGGGGAGGGGGAGGAGGAGGGGAGAGGAAGAGGGAGAGGGAGAGAGAGAAAGTCCTTCATTAAGAAACACAGCTCAGTAGAAAAAGCAGACTTTACAACACATTGTGATACCTCTAAAAAGCGCTATATTGACTATATAGGAAAGGTGCTAAAGGAAACACATAGCTGAGCTCACCAGGAAGTAGGCAGTTTTGAAGGATGAGTAGGGATTCTGCAGTTTGAAGTAAACCGAACAACTTTCCAGCATGAGAAAAAAAAAATTATGAAGCCTAAAAAACTTAACACCTATAGATGGGATTCAATTTTTGTTTGGAAGTGGCTAAAGATGAGACAGAGGTTAAGCAGGAGCCAGGACCAGAAGGGTTCTGGCTTTGCTTGTAGGCTAAAAAGAACCTTTGAAGGATTTTCACTAGAGCATAAAGCAGATTTGTGTTTTTGAAAAGTAATTCTAATTGTGCAAGAGGTGCAAATGAATTTTGGAGAAGGGAGAGATAGGAGACTGGGAGACCTAGAAACCAGTTGCAATGTTATTGCATAAATGAGGTGAGAGCTCATTATAATCTGAATGCAATGGAAGAGGAAATATATAGAGCAGAGACCAGGTTGAGAAATATTTAGAATGTCAAAAGTTTATAGGACTTGGGAACAGGTTAGCTGGAGGAAATGGTGCTAGATTCCTTAAAACGACCTTTTTATTCTCTTAATTAGATCGATTATCCACTCTAGGAAGAATGGAAACATGATGGAGGTGAAAGAGAAAGAATACCAATTATCAGACACAAATGAAAGCAGGTACTCACTATTCAGGGTTCAAATTTGAATGGGCAATCATATTTAATTAAACATTTTAGTTCACAGTTTGATTTATTATAAGAAATGACAGGGAGCCCTGGCTGTTGTGGCTCAGTGGTTGAGCACTGGACTGCAAATCAAAGGGTAGGCAGATCGATTCCCAGTCAGGGCGCATGCACGGGTTGCGGGCCAGGTCCCCAGGTGGGGGCATATTAGAGGCAACCACACACTGATGTTTCTCTCCCTTTCTTTCTCCCTCCCTTCCCCTCTCTCTCTCTAAAAAGAAATAAAATATTTTTTTTAAGAAATGACACGGAAATAATTAAAAAGTTAATAAAGACCAATAAAAGTTAATAAAGAGGGATAATCCACAGTCCTATGTTACATGCATATGGAAATTTCCCTATTAATGCAGGGGAAAACAGGTTATCTCACATGCTTCCAAACACCAATCATATCCATGATTCTCCTAATAACTCGAGATTCATCTCCAGAAATCCTTAAGAGAACATATTTCGCCCCTTTGCATTGTATACTTATTTGCTTACATTCTCCAGTTCTGTCTTATGTTCCCATCTTCCCTCTCCAAGTAAAAACAACAACAACTAAGCTTTCTAAAGTCAGATAACATATTGTCTGTCTCACATTCTCCCCAATGCTCCAGAAAGTTCACAGAATTTGAAAGTGTCCAGTAAATGCTTACTGTTGAATATTTCGTTAAACCATAATGCCCAATTATTTACACTATTGCCAGCATTTAGTCTGTTACTATCATCTCCAATTCTATTTTGGAACACAATTATTTTTCCCCTTGCAGTATCCAAATCCAATACAGTGTTATAAATTCTTCAAGGCCCCACAGAGCTCCAATCCTATCTCCATGTCTGCCTGGCTGCTTGGCTAACTCATTCCTGAATTTTCATTGCCCCTCTTACCTCAGCCACATTTTTTAAAAATAAGAATTGTATGTATTTAAGGTGTACAACGTGATATTTTGATATGCATATTCATTCTGTAATGCCTGCTACAGCCAAGCCTATTAACATATTCATCACCTCACCTAGTTACCATCAGTCACATTTTTTGAGCTTTAAAATTTTGTTCTGTTGTCTTGTTTTCTGATTATCTCATTTGTATATCTTGTCTTTCCTAGATAGATCCAAACATTTCATGGGGGCTTGATTTGTCTCAAATTGAGGCAACCCTTGGCAAGGAGATCCATCACTGCATGGGAATCAGATGTTTCTAATATTAACTACTGAGGGAACTTAAACCGTTCATTTGACCCTTCTGGACCTCAGCATCATCTAAAAAGTGAGAGGGTTAAATTCAATTATCACCAAAGGCATTTCTGGATCCAACGTGCTCTAATCCTACTTGGACCTTTGTACTGTGCTTCCCTGTTCCCCAATCAGTGCTAACCCCTAACCAGACTTAAACACACAGTTCTTGATTAAGGATTGCTAGGTCATGTTTCTTTATTCTTCTACCTTATTAATTTCCTAACATAATCTTATACAGTTGCCCCTTGAAAGAGGCGGGTTTGAACTATGCAAGTCCACTTATATGGGGGATTTTATTCAGTTGACCTGAGCAGACCCATGCTGTTTGGTGGTCACTTGGCAGTTGGGAAATGAGGGGAGAGACGGGGAGCACAGACCTACTTAAGGTATACTCAAATTTTCGCCTCCCTGGGCACTCACTCACTCCTGATCCCCTCGCTTCCTAAACGGTGAACTATATTTCTCTGTGATAGCTAATACCTTTCATTTGTATAATTTTTGTAGTGTTTAAAGGAAAGCCATAATATCACTTTTAATCCATTAAAAAAAATAGATTAAGATAGGTCTTGTCCTAACTCTTCCTATGTGAAAATAAAATATTAAGAGGTTGTAATTTGCTCAAGGTCATACAATTAATTAGTAGGGTGGCAGAGCTGGGAGTCAAACCCAGAGCTCCTGACTCCACATCCCTTGGGCAGACCACCTCCCTGGTTTTCAAAATGTGATCCAAGACATTATTCCATGAAATGTTACTGGATATGGCTGGAAAGGAAAGGATGCTTTGATGAAAGAGATTTTGGTAATTGCTAACTTACACAAAGATAACTTACTTTACCATAGGATTTTTTAAGATCCCAAAGAGGCATATTGTTTTCTAGACTTATTTGGCCACAGAAGCCTTTTATTAAGATGGGGCAGGTATCCACAGAATAGTCTTCCCGATAGGCTTCACCCAATATGATGAATTTATGCCTCATAAGTTATTGCTGACTGATAATAATTCCTACCTAAGTTTCTAATTTTATATAGGTCTATCTCCATATGTGGAGGGAAGGGAATAAGCAGGAGGGATATAAAAAATAATCTTTGACATCAAATTTATAAACAACTATGAGCCCGTGTACTCAGAAAGTGGGGGATCCTATTGAAAGAAGGTAGAACAGTTATTTCAAGCTGACTGAGATTTGCAAGCATATTCTAAAACATACTAGGAGGTAAACTCCCAAGTAAACATCCTTCTTAAGAGTGAGTGATGTCAAGGAGACATTAGTTCTTTTTATTATTCACTGCTTCTTGTCCCTGAACTTACAGTCTTATTTGTCAAGCCTCACTAAAATGCCTCAGCACAAACCAGATACAATAAAATGTTGTTCTAAGTCTACCGATTGACTGTAGGCCTTGTTTATGCAAGTCATTGTAAGTCCCTGGTTTTCTGGATTATTTAAAATTTGGAGGCTAGCATTACTATTCTTAGATTGTGTCTTGTGTTATTGAAAGAGAGCTGACCCTGATTGAGAAACTCAGGTAAGGCACATGAGAGGGGAAACCTGCAATTCCTAAGAATAAAAGTTACTGTTTACAATAACATTGTACTCTGTTTCTTGGGGGGGGGGGGGCACGAGGGACGCTTTATCAGTGAAGAATTAATCTACAGGGGATTATTATGAGGAAACTGAGGCACAGAGATGACAAGACTGCCCTGAGTAGGCAGGGAGAGGACACCTTTTGTTGTGAGCGAAAGAAGCCCGAATGAAAATGGCTAATGGAATAATCGGGGGAGGAGGGAGGGGTTTGGTTCACCTAACTGGGACATCCAGAGTCCTAGTTTCATTGTTACAAATGATACCATCATCCTTTCCCCCCTCCTTTTTTTATTTCTCTTGCCATTCATCTTGGATTTCTTTCTTCTGTTAGTCTCTCCATGCAACCAGCAAAGATAGCTCCAAAGGAAAGTCTTTTCCACCATGAATGTGGGGGTGGAGCAGAATTTGTTATCAAAAGGGGTAGAAGAAAAATATCTGGACAGCAAAAAAGCAATAGCAATCACTGTCCACCACAGAAATCATTAGTGCTTCAATCTGTCAGGGGCCACAGAAATGAGCAGGGTAGGAGAAAGTACATTTTCACCAGTCAGAAGCCTAAGGATTGGATTCCAGACCAGACCAGCTTAGTCTATGGCAACATTCATATTCAACTCAACTTCCACAGTTTGAAGTTTTCACAGACAGGACACATGTTAAGATGCTAGTTTATCTTCACATCCCCACCCCACCATTCTTTAACTCCAAACCCCTCTACCCATCCTTCAGCCCCAAAATTCGAGATGCTAAGGATCCAAAATGTCGGCCCCCTCATCATTTTTTTCTTTTCTCTCCTCTAGCTCTCATTTGTTCATTCATTCCTTCATTCTTTCATTTGTTCATCCAAAGAGTACCCAGTAACTGCTTACACTACTCCCCTTTCTCTACATGCTCTTCTCTGGATCCTTGCAGCCCTCCTGAGTGAGCACTATGGATCTTCTCTTGCCTTAAGCCCAACAGTCCTCAGGTGTTCTTCTCTGAGCAGCTGGGGTAAAAGGGTGAGGGGGAACTGACTCTAGGAGGTGCAGAAAACCTGGGACAAGGCAAGGAAACCAGACTGTCAGAATCTTGGCTTTGTTATTACGAAATGACAGTGTTTACAGGTGTCTATGTGTGCAGGTACCTAAGATAAAGGCGAGGGCTTTCAAACAGTGCACAGTATCTAGAGAATTTGGAGCATTTATGATTCTAGATAAATAAAGATACAGTAAAGGAAAACTATGAGAGCAATGAGATTAATACCATATGCTTAATGGCAAGATTACACTGGCAATCTGAAGGCTTGAGGTTTAGTTTCAGCTTTTTGTGACTTTAAACAAGTCACTTCACTAGGCCTCATTTTCTTCAGTTGTGGAAAGGGGACTGACCTAGATGTATTCAAGAGACCCTTCCAAATCTAGTATTCTATGATTATACACAAATAAATACTAATCTCGGTGATTTGTGATCATACCAATTTTATACAACATGGTTAATATTGTAAAATTTTAGTACAACATTAAATTCTTAAGTAAAACGCAGTGCATAAACTATGGATACAGCTTCTGCTGTGTTTGTATTCATGGTATATAAACAGACATTCTTATCAGAAACCTAGAAAGAGAGAGATAGATAGATGACAGACGTTGGTCAGAGCTTATGCTTTGGGCACTCCTTTTATTTTTTATTTTTATTTTTATTGATCTTAAAGAGGGAGAGAGAGACACAATTTGTTGTTCTACTTATTTATGCACTCACTGGTTGATTCTTGTATGTGTCCTGATGGGGATCGAACCCGAAACCTTGGCATATGGGGATGACACTAACCAACTGAACTACACAGCCAGAGCTGGGCAATCTGTTCATTTTTATTTTTTTAAATTTCCTGGGGCACTTTGTGTAGATTAATATTTTTGAAGATAAGACTAGGGTCTCAATTCGTAGGAGAATCCATGTCTCACAGGCAACTTAAGACCCAAGACAAAGGATTGAAAGCAAACCAGAGGCAAGAAACCAGGAGGAAGGAGGCTAGATTTTCCAGTTGCAATAGACCAGATCCTTGGAGATTTCTCAGGCTCGTCAGTATGCCTACAGCTGTCCCAGACTTTCCCAAGTCTCAGATATAGATGGTTGGAATCATATACCATATACTCTCCACCTACCCACATACAAAGTACCTAGCACTTACCTAGCAAAGTATCTATTACATAGTAGATAAATACTTCTTAAATAAATGAATGGAATGTGGGGCTGTGCCAATTATCATTTTGTTCACAAATAATTCTCTGCATCTGGAGTGCTCTTTCAAATAGGTCAGCTCCCACCAAGGAGTTGCAATTATTGAGGAAGTGAAACCGTTTGACAAGTGGCACTTAAAAGATCTCCGTTTTGCTTTCCAGCCAGCACTTCTCTTATGAAATGTCCAAAGACAGAGGACAAAATGAAAAGTTTCCTGTGACATCAGTAATGTAACAGGCCCAGGCATTTTCATACAGTGCGTCTAAAACTCTAGACCAGCATAGATACACTCATCTGACAAATGATATTTGCCTGCTGCTGTTATGGACTAAATTATATCCCCACCCCCAAATTAAAATGTTGGAGTCCTAACCTTCAGTACCTCAGAATATATTTGTATTCGGAGGTAGGGTCTTTACAAAGGTGATTAAGTTCAAATGAGGTCATGAGGGTGGGCCCTAATCTGTTATGATTGGCATTCCTACAAAAGGAGGAAATCTGGACACAGACACAAAAAGAGGACACAGAGAAAAGATGGCCATCTGCAAGCCAATGAGAGAGGTTTTAACAGAAACCAAGTCAGCAGACTCCTTGCTGTTTGACTTCTAGCCTCCAGAAATATGGGGAAATATATTTCTTATTTAAGCCACCCAGTCTCTGGTACTTCGTTACGGCAGCCCCAGCAAACTAATGCAGTTGCCTTGCAAATTTAATGTTTGATGTATGAAAATGAAACTGACCAGTGGCCCAGAAGGCCTGATGCTGAGTTGTTTCTCCAGTGATAGGGATAGGCTCTATGGATCTATTCTCACATTCACTTCCCCTGTGACATGAATTTGCAAGATGAGGTCAGTGAGATTAGGATCCTCTCTAGATGACACGCCAGCCCTTGGCTTCTTAACCATGGTCTGCTGGACCCAAAGATTTATAACTTCCTGGGGGACATGAGCATGGGGAGAGGGTAAGAGAAGCTTCTCAGTTTTTAGTGTTGTGGCCCAAGGGTGGGTCCAATATACACAGCTGGGACAAAGACTTCCCTTTTAAGAAAACTATCTTGCTCCTCTCCAGCTCTTATCCCAGGTTGCTGCTTTTTCCCAAGAAGTAGCACCATCAATTGTCTATTGGAATTTTTTTTTCTCCTACAGAATAGGTAAACAGTTTCAAAAACATAGAGTGTCTTTCTCTGCCTAAAAAATTTTCTCCCCCCAACTCAATTTTAAAACAAAGAAGCAGCCAAAGTATATGATTTTGCTGGTTTAGTAGCTGGGTTTATACTGTATAGAGTATTATTCAATCACAATTTAAGTTTTTATGATAGTTGACAATAATTTTAAAAGCCCACTCAGAATGGCCTTTACATCCTCCAAAGTAATTGGCTTATTTATGCACAGACTAAATTATTATCTAGGTGAAGAAATGAAACCAAAAATGCCAGCTTTCACACTGCCTGTCACCACCAGAACCAATGAGCAGAGACAGGGATCAAATCTTTATGGGCGCTTTATTCAGATGGCTGGCAATCTGAGAAGATTGCTTGGTTATGTACCCTAACAGACCCGTCTAACATTCCATTTCAAACAGATCCATTTTATAAGAAGAAAAATGTAGGTAAGGGGTTTGGAATGCAGGGAAAAGGCTAATCAGATAAAAAGCTGCAGCATTCTTTCATCTGTTGACAGGTGACTTTTTATCTGTGTCCTGGGCTGTGGTCATCTCACCCTGGAGCACAATGGCTCAGATACCACCTTGATTGCTTGCAGTTCTTCTAGAGCACAAAGGTGGAACTGCTTGTGGCCTCCTGGAGTCAGGGTGGGTCATACTCAGTTCCTGAAAAAATAGCTTTTTACATTCATTAATGACTAAACTTATTGACTATTACCCAAAACTAAAATTTTCCAACTCTTGAGTCCCTCCCATCATTTCTCCCATCAGAAAGGCACTTTATAAAATATCTCCTTTCTTAACTCTATGGTCACAGTTGACCACAAATTATTTGCTGCCTTTTTAGTTAGTTAACTGGTCTACTAGTTAAGAGTTTAACCATTCAAAAATCATTCGTAAAAAAAAAAATCCCTCAGCCTTGAGCAGGTAGGTCAGTATACGTCTATACTCTATACGTCAAGGTTGCGGGTTAGATCCCTGGTCAGGGCACGTACAAGAAGCAACCAATGTGTGCATAATTAAGTGGAACAACAGATCGATGTTTCCTCTCACTCTCTCTCCCTTTCTCCCCTCTTCTTCTCACTCTAAAAAAAATCAATAAATAAATTTTTAAAAATCTTTTACAAATTCCCTTAGGAATAAGACACTATAAGATTCAGGGACCTATTTTTAAATGAAAGTTCTATGAGAGTTATTAAACCCTTATCAGTCATTAACATATTAGCATGAATTAAGTATTAGAGATTAACAAGCAAGGTCTAAGGAAACAAAATGAGGAAGTATTGATACTGTGTGTAAGGTTGTTACACTTTAGAGTAGGCAAGCATCTTTTAGGGTACTTGTTTGAAATGCTGATTTTTGGCCATCAGTCTAGAATTCTGCTTTAGTAAATCCAGGGTGGGGTCAGGAATTTGCCTTTGAACAAGTAATCCAGGTGTTTCTTATGCTGTAAATCTTGTCATCTACATTTTTGAGAAACACTGGCCTACATGACACCCTTCTGGTTCCATCATGTCTCCCAGAGCATTCACAGATGGATCTCCTAAAAGCCTCATTTGATCTTCTAGAGAGATCCTTGGCTTTTAATTATTCCCTCTGGACTAGGCATGCTAAAGTGAACTGTATTGCTTATTGACATCCCACACCATCTAGTTTTGTATGTACTGGCATGTAAATGATAGAATCTCTGCACTCTGACTAGACCCTCAGTCAAGAGGGTACTCTGAGCCAGATGCAGAGTCTGGGTCAGATTCTGCCTCGGGAAGATTGGCCCAAGTTTAGCTATTTGGGAAACAGGTGTTTCAAGGAGTAGGATTTGGGAAGCCCAGAAAGGGAAGGTAAATGAATGCCAGAAATAATTTCTTTTCCATGATTCCTACTTTATAGACTGACACTGTTATTTCCATTTATTCTTTGCTGGAAGGTATAATATATTAAAAGTTTTATTGTTTACATCTTAGCTTTCTTGTCAATAAAAAGGAGAAGTTGTCGAATGTTCTAGTATACATTTTGATGAGAGAAAATGTTGGAAATATAAAAATCAACTAAAAAAGAAAAAGCAGTAGAGGAACACAGGTACCGTTGCAGGTATCTTTTAGTATGTGACACAGATAGCTTCCTGAAATTTTGATTACGAAGCAGATTCTGCAAAAAGAATTTAGTTTTCTAACTTCTCATTAGAATACTGAAAATGTGTTCTTCTAGAAAATGATTTCAGCATAAACATTTGCAAAACCCCTCATATTTTAATCTCTAAGTACCCAGTCTTCTATTCTACATGCCATGGTCTCCTGTCCTAAAATACTCATAACCACTCCCTTCCTCAAAGTATAATATTGTGCCCCAATCATTTAAAATGTGTATGACGATCCACATCAGGTGACCGAAACAGGTGCTTAACCACCCTTTTGCCAATGCCTTCAGGTTAAAGACCAGTCCAACAGACTCTTTCTTTACCTTCCCTGAAGTCTGAGTTCTTCAGCCAGGAATTCCTCAACTCAAAACTACTGTACTCTTCAAAATTTCCCCTTACTTCTTCTTACTTTGAAAGCGATTTGTTAAAAAAAAAAAAAAAAAAAAAAAAAAAAATCCAGACCACTTTTAATCCCCTTACCTCTTTTCCACAAAAACTATTCTTTAACAGTTGATAATCAAAAGAATACACTTCCCCCTCTTTCTTCTTTCTTACACTCAGTTTTCTTGATTTCTGTCTAGCTTTTCTCTCAACATACCATATTTCTAGAGCTCAAAGCCATATATGCCACCCCTAGCGGCTACCATTTTCAACAGCACAGCTCTACGATTTAAGCAGAATAATTTATTATTTATGCACTCTTGAGTACAAGTTCATGAATGGCAGTCATGACCAGGAAATGTGGGGCTCAGGTAAGAGTCTACTTTTTGGTGTATCTGACATTTTCCCAGTAATAGCACTGAGAGCCCCACATCCCATAAAACCCCTCAGTCCCGGGACAACCTATCAATGTTAGTCACCTTAGTTTAGAAAGATATTTGAGACTACAACCTCCATGAGGGCAGAACCTTTGTTCCATTCTGACTGCATATCCAAATGAAGGGCAGAACAAGCCCTCAAAAAATATTTTTGGAACCATGGAAACAATGAATGTCCACTGACAAAAGACTGCTTTCATTGTACCCTGACATGACAGAAATCCCAGACACCAGTAGTCAAAAACATTCATTTAGCCTCTCTGGTACACAAAGGAGTCATTCTCCAGCTTAGTTACCTTTCCAGAACCCCCAGGAAATTCTCCCAAGTCTTCCTAGTCTTATCCGATGTGATTTTAAAGCCAGCTGCAGTGGGGAATCATGGAGTGACCACAACTTCCAAAAATCCAAGGTTAATAGGCTGTGAATTGCCACTTCCTTCACTCATTGTCTGTGCTTCAGCAGTTCCTTTAATCTACTGTCATTCAGCTTGGGGAGGAGCAGAAAGTGGGACTAGCACCAGCTGTGAGGGGCAGCAGACAACAATACTCTTTCCTCCCCTTGTCCAGATCCCTTCCATCCCACTTGCCCCCCAAAAGCATCAGGCATTCAGTTATACAGTACATATTTATACAGCCTACCCAATGCAAATTCCAATTTATTTTCCAAGTCATTGGAGCCAATTACTCACCTTTGGGCCCGGTACTATCATTTGTTCCCGCCAAACTGATATTTTTTTTCTGTTGAAAATATGATAAATCCCTCATAGTTTTTGCTCAATCGTATTTAAACTGGTTCAGATTGTTACAGGGTTGGGATGAATGACTGACGGCACTGAGTCAGGTGTAGAGCTTATGGATGATTCTTTTAATTTGAGAATAATGTAGTCCCATAGCGGAGACGTGGCTTACTTGGAAGGAACAAGTATGAATACCAGTACTATTTATCTCCTTTAATTTGGCCCACAACTTGAAAGGATGCAAACATTTTATTTTGCCTTTATTTTTGCCATTAAGGATCCAATTTTCTTTCTTCTCCAGCTTTCACAGATGTATTAAACCACACTCTGTGTATAATACTGTGCTAGGATTTTGGGATTTGGGGAGGCTGGAAAAACAATGATAAAATAGTTTCTGTCCTGTGGGAGACTGCAGTCTATTGGAAGAAAAGATCGACACACAGGGGAAAAAAAGTGACAGTAGAAGACTCAATCATGTCCACTATCAGATTCCAAAATAGTTTAGTGCAGTGGTTCTTCACAGGTGCTGCCCCAGACCAGCAGTAGCAGAATCACCTGGTACTTGTCAGAAATGCAGATTCTTGGGCTCTACCATACCCACTGAATGAGAAATTTAGGGGCAGGCTTCAGAGATTTGTGTTTTAACAAGCTCTCAAGTGAGGAGATTCTGATGCTCACCCAGTTTTAAAAACCTCTGGTTCAGAGAAAGATGGGAGAGTGATGTGCAAACTGGAAAGGTACAGGAGTTCAGCCTCACAGCTTCTCTCTGGATTTCAATTTCCCAAATTGCCTAGTATATCTCTGTATAAATAACTCTCTTTACAACTCTAGTTCTTTTAAAATCACTTGTGCTGATAGGCATTTACTTGTGATTGTCTCAGCTTCCTCCCTTCATTGAGATGCAGACTCCATGAGGGACCCGCACTTCTTCCTTCCCTACTCTTCACAGTATGCTAAAGATGGGAGTTTAATGTTTCTTGCTGGATTTTATATTTCCATGATCTTAGATTTTTTTCGTGATTTCTTAAATAACAATCAAGAGCCTGCATTTCTGCCTGATATTGACATTAAAGAGTAAAAAGTCATGTAAAAAATGACCCCTGACCTTAGAATCTAGTTGGAATATATATATCCTCAAGAAAAATTAAATAACAGCACAAGGTGACATATGGTTAAGTACAAATAAATGATTTAGATTATATCAATAAATGCCACCACAGGATTCAGAAGAGAAGAGGAGAGAGGTTCAGCAGGTCGAGAAAGCTTCCTCGAAGGGGTGGGGCTTGAGCAAAAATGTCACAGAAAGACTGAGGCTTCAGCTGACCTCAAACAATGGGGAAAGGCTGAGCAAGCTAGGTAGCATTCAAAGAGCCTCAGGGTGACAGCCTGCTGCAGAGATGCCTGTGCCTTGGGGAGTGGGTTGGGATGGAGAATGGAGAGTATGTAACCTCTGGACAGCCATGAACACCAGATTCACTTTGAACTGTTCCCTTAACTGTGGGCTTTGTTTTGTTTTATTTTGTTTTGAGGGCAGGGCAGATAATGAAAAGAAGGGTAGACTGAGAGTCTGGTGCAGAAGGAACTGGAGCTGGAGAGGAAGAGAAGAAAGGAATATTAAGAAAGGGTTCCTGTAGTAGTAGGCTTGGTTATTCAATCCCATTCAGGGGGTTCTTACTAAGATGTCCTGAGATAGATGGGAGCAGCCCTTTTCTAACGCAGTGCCATAAACACTGCCATAAAAGAGTAGGGAATTCCCAGCCCGGGCTATCAGGGAAGGCTTCTCAGGAAGAGACACCAGAAGACTGAGCTGAAGGACTAAGTGGAGTTAGCGAGGTACAGAAGTCGGGGAAGGGCGATTCAGACAGAGAAATAGCATGCGGAGAGGCACCCAAGCAAGAGAGAGAGAATGGGGCATCCCAGGAATTGTAAGCAGACTGGTTGGCTTTGGGCAAAGGTGGATGTGAGCAAGTGACAAGAAGTGAGTCTTGGAGAGGTGGGTGGGACCCTGAGATCATGAAGGGCTTCTAGGAGAGAAGGTTGGGGCTGATTTGGAAGGTGTTAGGGAGTGTGACGTGGTCAGGACAACAGTTTAAAGAGATCATTATGGGGTTTTGAGAGGAAGGAAGATGCTGGCAGGCCAGACTCGGGGGTGGGGGGGGGAGGACTATGGGAAAATCACGAAGTTTTGGAGTGGAAGAACCAGACAGACTTGGTGACAATGGTTTTGTGGGATGAAGAACAGGGAAAAGCATTTTAGAAATTCATTTTTTTGAGCTTGGGCAGCTCAGAGAATGCTGTTACTGTTGAAAGGGAAGTTTGGAGGGGAAACCGGTTTTTGAAGGGGAAACGGGGCGGGGGGGAAAGATGATTATTTCAGTTTTGGTTGGACACATTGTTTTCTCTTGAGCTGCTTTGTTTGGTTTCTATAGTTGTTCCTTCTTCCCTTAAAACTTAGTTTCAGTGCTTTGAGGGTGAAAAAAAGAGCCTAGTTTTTTGTCTTGCTCAAGATCTAGGTGCATCTATTTATTCAACCAAAAGAGCCTAAGGGATCAATAGACAGCTGAGTTGTTCCAGATTTTAAGTGCCAAGTGGCCAGGTGAGGAGGTGCACTGAAAGAGGCCATTCGGCCAGTGTTTCATTCTTGTCATCCCTGGGTGTGGGTGAAAGGTGATGTGGGAAGCTCACTTTCTTGGCTAGACTTCTATTTTTCTGAGCAGTCCTTACTCCAAGAATCAGGGCTTCCCGATGGACCAGTCTGACTAGAACCACAGGTCTCTCATCCCAGATCATCTTGGCTCAGCTCCCCAAAGACAAAGCTTTCTAAATAGATTCTAGCTCTCTGGGGACAGGAACTAAGGCTTCTGCAGCCTCAGAGACAATCTTTACCTCAAGTATTATAGAGTCCTGCTCCAGCTGGTGGCTGGGCTACCTTTCAGAGAGAAAATAGGTCAGCCTGACTCTCCTGAATGCTGGAGTGGAGAAAGTCCCATGATGTGGGGTCAAGGCGGGACAGAACAGCCTGACCTTAGCTTCACTCTGTGGAGGCTGCAGGAGAAGCTGTTTGGAATGCGACCAGCTGACCTCTCTGCCTCCCTTTTGTGAGAAAAGCTCACAATAAAAACTGGGACACGGGACTTGAGCAGTAAAGCAAGGCATTTATTCACCAGTCTGCAGAGCCGGGCGCACCCTCAGCCAGGAGAATGTGCGCACCAAGTAGACAAAGATGGCTGGTTTTATAGTCTTAGCTTCCCCACCCTAAAGCTTACCCACCCTGAAATTGCCCTGAAAGTGATTAGCTCCCCCTCCCTAATGCAATTAGCTCCACCCCCCCTCCTTCTTCCCCGTTTCTCCATTATCGGTTACTCCAAAGTTACAATCTAATGCAATTGTCTAAATGCCCCTATTGTGATTTGTGAATATGCTAATGCTGTCAACTCCCCTCTCAGAGACTCTTTCATTACATTTGCCCTTTGTTATTACTGCTTTTGTACTGGTTTGGGAGTCACTATTTCCTTGTTTCCTATAATTCCCCCTATCTCTTTTGGAAAATTGACTACTCAAACCACTATTTATCCCTTCAAATCTAAGGAGGATTTCTCGACGTTCTTCCTCATAGTTAGGATTCCCTTTGGCATCTAGGAGGAGGAGATTATGAAAAATTGCTGGCATTTGTTTAGTTAGTGCAGTTTCAATTAGTCTCTGAACGAGACCTCTGACGCATGGAATAATACAACAGCCTAAAGCTGTGAGGACACCTGCTACCACTACGAGGGATACGAGAGCTGAGATCATTCCTTTCCAGTTGCCAAACCAATTTTCTAACCATCCTGTTATGGGATTGTCAATACCTGAGTTTTCCGCTAGCTCATTTGCTAAGGTAGTTAGTCCCTGCAGAGCCTTAGTGATAGATTCATCAGGGGCTGTATTATTAGGGATAAAGGTGCAATACTGTGCCCTGAGCATTATACATACACCTCCCTTTTCTGCCAACATTATATCCAGTGCCATCCTGTTCTCCCAAGCCACTCAGCTGGTGGCATCTAATTGTTGAGCGATTCCTTCTGTAGCATTCCTACTGTAATTGATAAACCTCTGTTGGTTATAATAAATATAGTTTATCCAATCAACATTTTTATTAATGGTTGACCACTAGAAGAGCACTGACTCAAACCCTGCTGCTATCTGATTTCTAGCTTTAAACTCATCTGGAACTCCTCTGGGGACCCCAGTGGCATCAATACAGATATGAGGATCAAAGGATCCACCAGGCGCCATTGACCTCTTTCTCCTAATAGGGGCAGTCTGGACCGATTTTGGAAATGCTAGGGTAAATGGGATAGCCAATTGAACCAGGGCACAGGTTCCACTCCACCCATCAGGTAGGATTTTCCAGAGATTCCTTTGCCCACAATACCACCAGACATCTGCTCTGGGGATTCGGAGGGGAATATAGTCACCGGCCCCACTGTGAAGGTGGCTCACATTTCTTGTATGAGTGCATGTTAGGAGTTCTCCCACAGGGGTACCCGAATTTGCTTCCCACCTAGAGAGGCAAGAAGAGTAATTCATGGGCCCCACTGAGTATGGAGGGAGGGATTGAGTCCCACTACTCCTTATAGAGGGAAAGAGGAGAGACAAGCTTCTGCAAGTCTCGTTTCCCCATGCATTCTCATCCTGGTAGAGAGCGAGCATACAGGCCATTCCCGAGGGGTCAGAGTGAAAATGGTACGACCTGTGCCTGGGGTCTCCCTGTGGTGCAAGCATAACAGTTGCTTTTATTCAGGGATTTAACGATAAATTTGACCCATTCTACCCAAGCATTTGCGTCTCCGTACCCAGTCTCTATCTCTAAGGTTAGTTTGAGATCTAACACTTCAAAAACTTTTACCTTGGCTGGATCATTCTGGGGCCTTTTCTGATGTGTTTCTGAGGTCCGGGGAGGGGAGTGAGATTTTCTAGGGAAGGAGTAATTGTCACTAAGTGAAGACCTAGCCACCCTACTGGATCTATGCCAGATACAGATACATCAGCTCCTAGGCCGTAAACTCTGGTAGCCACATGGGGTTCCTGACTTAAGGCCTGGTGCTGGTTAAGTGTCAGAAGAAGAGGGTTGCACTGGAGAAGTTGGCAGTTTGGGGTAGGAGCTCCTTTGCTTAAAGTTATTTTAGGCAAAAGAGAGACTAGTTTTAAAGTGAGCCCACAGACCAACCCATACTTCACCAACCCAACCACTTAGTTCAGCCAAACTGTTGAGTCTCAGGAGGCGGTAATGCAGATGGGCTTCTTAAGTGAGGCTTGTATGTACAGACAATCACTCAGGTAATGAGATCGTAGGTTTATGCCCTATGAAAACAGAAAGAACACACATGTTAATTCTCACAACACAATTCACAAACCAGTCTCTAAATTTGCAAGACTGTCTTATTGGGAAGACATCCAGTTGCAAGGCATTTGACATTCTTTTTGCCTGTAAATTAAGCATCTTTGATAATGTCACAGACCTGGTTTAACTTTCGAATGAAAACAAACTTTTAATTAAAATAAACTTTATAGACACAGTTAGCTGCACTAGTTTATGGTCTACCACTGAACATTGTGATTTTCCGCAAATCACGATTTTTCTCCTTAAGATTACCCTCCTTGTTATTAAAGGGACTGCATTCAGTTCAGTTTTAATTTAGCCTGTTCATTTGCATAAACACAACAAGAGCAGCAATTGATCACATGAATCTTTTAAGTCTGCTTTGCTGGAACTCACACAAAGAACCTTCCGGTTGACCTTCAGTTTGCCTTCTGGGCACACAAGCTGAGCCACACACCTGCCATCTGGCCTTGCCTATAAAACCCATGTTCTTTTTTTTACAAGTCCTTCAAGTTTTCCATTGTGCCTTAAGTTTCCTCCTAGCCATTTATCAGGGAAGCAACTTTCGTTCCTTCCCTAGAAAGGTTGCCATGAACCGAACAACCAACCAAGGTGCTAGGTCTTTCCCTCATGGGCTTTCATTAGCCTGGGCATGCCTTCTTCAGGCATGACATTCCAGTCAAAGCCTCGGCTGACAAAAACCACCATTAGCAACTGGTCTTATTAGTTTTATGCAAAGGAACCTTACATCACTTCTTACTTCTTTAGAATGCCAAATACTGGAGGGTTCCGGTAGGGAGAAAAATATAAAGGCGTGAAGGAAAATCCTTGTCCTTCGAAACTGCATTTCCATGCATTATACCTTCCATTACTAAAACCATACAATTTCTTCTCAAAACCTCTATAAATTTCTAACAAACCTTTTCATTTACATGTCTTACACTTTCCCTGGTTCCCTTTCTTTCATGTGAAGTTTTAAATTTCCCTAGGAAACCTCAATTTTCCCTTTCAGAGCATAAACAGAGCAATAATTCAAAACACAGGTAGCTAGGCCCTCTCTCTCCAGTATGTCCACTGGCCTCCTAGAGAGACATGCCCTTGGCAGAGACATGCTCACTTGCCCAGGCTGGAGCACCCAGCAGCCCTGAATGACCCTTCCTGGGTCCTGGGTGGCAAAAGAAATTTTTGCCAACTGGTTTACAGACAACCTTTCCTAGTTCTCATTGGTCAAAAACAGATACAGAGAATTCCACAGCAGAATAGACGAAGGTACACTTTTATAAAATCAGAACACAAGCAGCTGAGGTTTCCTTTTCCCAGGTTTAAAACTTCCATAACTTAACTTTTTATTACTACAACTTTTCTTAGAGCTTCTGCAACATTTACAAACTTTCTAAATACCCTTTACTTCTTTAGATTTAACCATAACATGCTTCCAATCCTTTTTCTTTTCCACACAGTGGAGGACTGTACTCAAACTCAGTATCTGGGAGCCAAAAGTTCCTAGATTTGCAGAGATACCCTGCAGCTTTTTGAAGTTCCTGCTTCTCCTCCTCTCTTCTAACATACACTTTCTGAGCTTTCCTGAGGAGTTTTTCAATTGCTCTATCTGGACCCTTCATCTACCTTCTGCAATTTCTTACACATATCTGGCCAGTTTCTGTTACAATGGTGACTTTTAAGAGTCCCTCTCCTACAGCATTCTCTGGATTTAGACCAGAATACTTCCTCATCTGGTCCCTGAGCTTCTGTAGGAATGCCGATGGAGCTGTATCTCGAATGCCTTGGAGACATTCTGTACTTGGGGGAACAGACTCCTTGATTCCCCTGATGATGAGGCTCCTAAGGTCTCTCATCTGAGCTCTATCCTCCAGCCTGTTATCCCATTCAGGGTCTATACTGGGAAACTTTTGTTAGCCTGGTACAATTCCCTGACCAGGAGGATGTTCCCTTTCCCATATCCTCATAGCAGCCCGTCTGATCACTCCCTTCTCTTCCCCACTGAAGATGTCTAGTATAGACATTAATTCCGTCCACATGTATATGCTGGGTCCAGGCAACTGATCTAATTGTTCTGCCAATTCAAAGGGGTCCTCTACCAAGCGCTTCATACTGCGATTGAAGTTTCTAAGTTCAGTGCTTGTTGAAGGAGCATTTGACATATCTAATATGTCCTGGACCCATAGAGACCTCCCTAAGGGGAAACATTGGCTGCTCTGAGGGAACAGGGAAGCTCTTTAGGTCTTGCTTACATTGTTCTAATTCCTTTCTTAATCTAGAATAAGTTTCTACGGGTGCCGTAGGTGTCATGGGGGCAGATACTGGTGGGGTATCTGCTAGGTGTTCCTGGCGTCTTCCGTCTGTACTGTCTGTCTGTGGTGCCTCCGCCCAGTTGGCCGCCGGCTGGCCAGGGCTATACGACACGGTCCCAGGCTTTATCTTCTTTCTCTTTCACAGGGAAGAGACCTGCGGATCTGTTGGTAGGTGGTGATCAGCAGAGAGCATATTCCCTCTTCCTTAAAAGCTGATGCCTGGCCCTGGCTGCTGTGGCCCAAAGGACTGAGCACTGGCCCGCGAACCAAGGGTCGCTGGTTCGACTCCCAGTCAGGGCACACAACCAGGCCACACACCAGGTCCCCAACTGGGGGCACGAGTGAGAGGCAACGACACAGCGATGCCTCTCGCCCTCTCTTCCTCCCTTCCCCTCTCTTCAAAAACAAACAAACAAATAAATAATCCAAAAAAAAATCTGATGCCTGATCACTCACATATAAGACCAGGGCTTGACAAACCCAACATTCATCAGACCAAAATTGGGGCCAGAAGACAGATCTCCCCTTAATGGGTTCCTTTGGCCAAAGGAGAAAACACAATATTTTACCATTGTCTGTTTTTCCTTACTTTTGGTCCAGGGATCCTTTCCCCAGTGCTCTAACATTCTTCCTAATGGACTATTGGGTGGAATGTTTGTGGGACCTTCCTTGGCCCCACCCCTATGCCTGGAATTTCTATTTCCCATCCTCATCTGATTCCCGTGGCTGAATCTGGTTGTGTTCTCAACCTCCTTCACCTGAGATTTATTGAACACAACCCCATGAGCTCAATCCCCCTATACTGGAGAATTTCTACCCACGCTCTGTATACTCAACCTCCCTTGCTGGAAGTTTCTTGTATACAGTCCTGTGTGCTCAAGCCCGAGATGCTTCGTCCGTCTCCAGCCGTTTCCCTCGCGGGAGAACAGACCCAGGGGAGGGGCACTCCACACTCGTACTAGCCACACACACAATCAGCTTCCCAAGGATGCCCAACCACCAATTTTCTTACCTTGGCCCGTGCACGAGGTTGCCTGGTTGCCGTGGTGTTTGCTTTTATTTCCTCCCTGCGTCGATTCACTGCTGTCCCAACAAGATGTCTCAGGTCACTTCCAGACACTGAGGCGGGTGGGCCCTGGGTCAAGTGGGCCACCCAAAAGCGGGTAGGACGCGTCTCCCCGCCTTGGCTCAGAGCCCCTTCCCGCACACAGGTGGAGGATCCCGGTCGAGCCCCCAAATTGTGAGAAACACACAATAAAAACTGGGACACAGGACTTAAGCAGTAAAGCGAGGCGTTTATTCACGAGTCTTCAGAGTTGGGCGCACCCTCGGCCAGGAGAATGTGCGCACCAAGTAGACAAAGATGGCTGGTTTTATAGTCTTAGCTTCCCCACCCTAAAGCTTCCCCGCCCTGAAATTGCTCTGAAATTGCCCTGAAAGTGATTAGCTTCCTGCCCTGAACCTGATTAGCTCCCCCTCCTTAACACAGTTAGCTCCCCCCCACCCCTCTCCTTCTTCCCTGTTTCTCCATTACTGGTTACTCGTCGTCGGCAGCCATCCGTCTCGAGAGACGATGGTGTAGCTTCTTAAGAGTCTATCTGCACCGCCGAGAATGGCTGTGCAGTCCGACTCGGGAGTGACACGGTATCTGTCTCCTCCCGTGTTGAATCGACATCTTGCGATGACGCTGGAGTGTCCTCTCCAGTGAAGCTGAAGCTACAGAGCCTGGGCAGGGTGATATGGAGGGTCTGCTGTTGCCCAAGCAGCAGACCCCCCCTCTCTTCGCAGCTGAAGGATCCAAGGGAAAGACGGAGTCAATACAGCTTGGTTTCAGGTGCGCCGCAGGAGTTGCCGGTGTTGACTACAACGTCAAACCGCCTTAGGGACTCCGGCTCCGGATTTTCTGTCGGGGTTTACTCCCTTAGCCTTTCCCCTGAAGAGGTATGCCGCAAGGCAGCGGAGGTTTTTTGGAGTCAGAGTTTTCCTTCTCTGATGTGCCCTGACTGGAAGGTCGAACCAGCGACACTTAGCTCGCAGGCCGACGCTCAATCCACTGAGCCAAACTACAGAATTTCATTACATTTGCCCTTTGTTATTACTGCTTTTATACTGGTTTGGGAGTCACTATTTCCTTGTTTCCTACACTTTCAAGCTACCAGTCACATTGTCTCTTTGACTCACATGCAGATGCCCTATTCAAGTGCAATATGTTTAACTTGGATTTCTTGAGGTCAGACTAACCCTACTTGAGTGACTTCCCTAGCACGATTAAAGCATTGATTTTCCTAAGTTATGATTTGACAGAACTAGAAGCAGATGCTCTGAAATCAAGGAGGCACTCTGGTGTCATTGTGGACTCTTCTCTCTCCATTCTTCAGCCTCAACTGCCAGTCACCTGCCTTTTCCTATCTACTTCTCTCCACCTTAACCATCAGCCTAGACCTTTGACTCTTGCCTGTTCCATTGTAATACCCTCCAAACTGGCCTTTCTGCCTACACTGCTGCCCAACTACAACCAATCCTCTGCAGTGAAGAGAGATTGGTCTTCCCACAATGCAAATCTGGCTCAGTCCTGGGGTGATTATTTGCAAAGGTGGCCAAAAAAATTACTCCTATCCCCATATGTGCACCCTTCCTGCGAAGAGATGGAATCTATTTCCCCTCTCTAATCTGGGCCTATGACTTGCTTTTACCAACAGAAATAGTGAGTGATGGAAGTGATATTTCGGGACTTCTAAACTCAAGGGTTCAGAACCCAGCTTCCATTTTGCTTCTCTTGGGAGTCAGTTGCTATGGAAAGTAGTTCGGGCCATATTCGTGGGTAAGAGACCAGGTAAAGAGAAAGAAGGCCATCCAGCCCCCACATGTTGCAGCATCAGATATGTGAGTGATGCTGTGTGAACCTTCTAGCCCTAGGGCTCTTGAATTCTCCAGTCAAGCCACCCCAGTCAGTAACATATAGACCATAGAAGGGTCAACCTGGTCAATCTCTGCCCAAATTGCAGAATCACGAAGAGATAACTGGTTGCTGTTGTTTCAGGCCACTACGTTTTGGCATGGTTTGTACACAGTAATAGTCAAAACATGTCTTACTCTTTAAAAAGTCAATTTTCCTTACAGTGGTGCTGACCCAGCCCTTAATTCTTTAGCCTCATTTCTCATGAGAAGCAGGTTGAAATAGCTGACCTCTCTGCTTCCTTGTCTTCCACTCCAGGCCTCTGAACATTTACACCATGTCTCATATCCCCCTTTGTCCCACCTACTTATCCATCTATCAGGAAAACCTCACTTCTTTCAGGGAAACTTTTGTTTCATGAGGCTGGATTGGAGGCCATATCAGGCTTTCTGTTGAACCTGTACTTATTTTAGCAGGTCACATTGCAATGGCCTGGGTACTCATTAGTCTCCACTTTTATACTTTTAGCTCCAGTAAGGTGGGACTATCTGCCTTTTTAATAAATGTACCCCTTATTTCTAGTACAATATGTGATGAATGAATAAATGAATGCCCAACAGAATAAGGGATTAGAACTATGAAATAGTCTTTTTAGGCCCCATCATGTCGTCCCTTCCCTTATACCACCCTGATCATCCCAGAAAATATCTTTTCAAAGCTCTGTTTCAGCTTCTCTGACTCTTAACTGTCTCCTCTCTATCTCAGCAGTTCCCAAAGAGACAGTAACTGGTGTTAATGATAAGTCCTGGGACACATTAAAACCTTGAAGTGATGAATTGTCAGAGACAGAAGTATAGTTTTAACTTCTGAATATTTAGTAAGCCAATTTCTAATCATCTATCTCTGTAACTCTTCTTCAACCCGAATGTTAGAAACTCCCAAATAACTCACATGGTTGTCCAGGATGGATTAAAAAAAAAAAAAGTCCTTGCTTTTGTAAATGTTTTTACTTTCTCAGAAGGGATGCCATATGTGTTATCTATTTGATTTTACCACAGTTCTATGAGGTGAGTAGAAGAGAAGGTGGTGTTATATTTTACAGGTTTAGAAGCAGAGGTTGTATGGGCATCCAAGGCCATCTAGCTGGTTGGTAAGACAACTGAGAAAGGATCTATTCTGCTGATGACTGACTAACCTGCTGCTTTCGTCCCATATGGTCTCTGTAACAATAGTAGAGAAGTTCAGTTTATTAAATACCTGAAGATTATACTTGATATCTATACTTTTCTTTATAGTATTTAGGTATTAAGATTTCCTTGCCATTTCTTTTTTAAATTTAAGGAAAAGCTAAAACATATAGATAATAATATAAGCATATATGATAGTATGATTCACCCTCATATGCCATCCCCCAACTTTAACAATTATCAATATTTTGCCATTCCTGTTTCATTTTCTCTCTCTCTCTCTCTCTCCCTCCCTCTCTTAAAAATAAGTCCCAGACAGCCCTGCCCTAGTTGGGTAGCTCAGTTGGTTAGAGCATCATCCCGGTACACCAAGGTTACCATTAAGGCACATACAAGAAGCAACCAATGAATGCAAAAGTAAGTGAAACAACAAATCAGTGTTTATCTCCCCCCACTTCTTCTCCCTAAAATCAATTAAAAAGATATATTTTATTTATTTATTTATTTTTAGAGGGAGGGGAAGGGAGAGAGAAAGAGGGAGAGAAACATTGATAGGTTGCCTACTGTGCTCCCCCAATCAGGAACCTGGCCCACAACCCAGGCATGTGCCCTGAATGGGAATCGAACCTGTGACCCTTTGGTTCACAGGCCGGTGCTCAATCCACTGAGCCACACCAGCCAGGGTCCTAAGATCAATTTTAAAAAATTAAGGGGAAAAAGTGAGACAACTGTAATAGAAAATCAATTAAAAAAATTTTAAGTCCCATACATCATTTCATTTTACCCATAAATAGTTCATTACATATATATAATAGATAAGGAACCTTTTTCCTCTGTCTAAAACATATCCATAATACCACTTCACACCTAGCAAAATCAGCTGTAATGCTTTAATATCATCTAATATACACCTATAGTCAATTTTTTTCAGGATTATCTTTTTTGCAGTTGGTTCATTCAAATCAGAATCTAAACAAGTTCCACACACTGTTTTTGGTTGATATACCTCTTTTAATCTCCTTTTTTCACTCTGTAGCAAATATTAAACACTTCCACATTCAACATCTACTCTGTACAGGTTCCCCTTTCTAATCTCTCAGTTAATGGGTTACATTTCCCACACAAGTAGCTTTCATCAGATCTTTGCCTTCTTGTCTCCTCTATTTCCACATCATAGATCTGGCCATAAATCCTGCTCAACAAACTCAAACTTACTAATGGGGAACTCAACTGTTGGAAAATTTTTGTTTCAGGTAACAGCTAATAAGTTTAGTAATCAATGTATGTAAAAAGCTATTGTTTTGGGAACTGAAGATATGACCCGCCTCGACTCCAGGAGACCATAGCAGTTCTACCTTTGTGCCTCAGGAGGACTGCAAGCAATCAAGGTGGTATCTAAGTCATAGTACTTCAGGGTGAGATGACCACCTCCCAGGACTCACAAAGACCACCTCCCAGGGCACAAGAACCACCTGTCCAGGACACAGATGAAAGAACGCTGCAGCTTTTATCTGATTAACCTTTTCTCTGAATTCCAAACCCCTTACCTACACTTTTCTCCTCCTTATAAAAAGGGTCAGTTTAAAATGGAATGTAAGACAGTCTGTTAGCATACAAACCTGCTGTCTTCTCAGATCGCTGACCCTCTGAATAAAGTGCCCATATAGAGTCAATCCCTGTCACTGCTTATTGGGTCTGGTAGATGACAGGCAGCATGAACACTAGTTTTTCCAGTTTCATTACCACTTATTCTTACTAAGTTTTACCATTAGTACTCTAGGATCTCAACTTAGTCCGAATTCCCACAGTGGACTCCAGCTAGAGTGTAGGCTTTGTAAAGCTCTATGGGACATTGTCTGTTTGTTTACCAGATGCTTAGATAAAGATATCCCTTGTACTTAAAGCAGCCTTCTACATACGGCAATAGAGGTTTGTTAAATATGAGTGAGTAAATGAATTTCTTACCTCCAATCATTTCTTATCCAATGAGAACATCTTCCTAAAATGTCATCATTCCTTTGTTTTTACTGAGTACATTCTAGGTTCATTGGTGAGCTGGAACCAGTTCAGACTGTTTCGCAAGAGCCAATTGTTAAATTTTAAGGAGTTTTGTGAGCGATTGACATCACTTAAGTAGTTTGAAATTGGCCATGATAGGAATATAGACAGCAAGGAAATACGCAAGTACTACAAATCAGGGTTGCCTTCCTGTAGTTCAGAGAGCATAATGTTGAACACAGTGTTAGCCTATGTTTGGTACTGTACCACACAAAACCTGTATTAGCTGCTGCCATCATTTATAAGTGCAGAAAGTGCTCAGTTTGCTCTTGGAGTCCCTCTGTTGTTTGGACTCATCTACAGTATCAGAAATTTTTTTCTATACCCTCTGCACATGAACCATCTAGATTAATTAGACTGTCTTCACTGCTCCTTGTCACAACAACTTGGCTTCTTCTGCTTAACTCTGAGCTTCTTTAGAGCAGGTAGTCACCTTTGTAAACCAGTTTCTAGCACAATGCTTGACATATAACAACAACAACTAACATTAATTGAGCACATACTGTGTGCTGTGTTTTTATTTTAATTAATCATCATCCTAGGTTTAGAAGGTAGGTACTATTATCCCTGTTTTACAAATGAGGATACCAAAGAACAGAGCTGTTTCCCCTGCAAAAACTTTCATACCCTAACCCCCAACTCATTAAATGTCACCACTTCCCATCCAGTTGCTCAAGACATTAACCTATGAGTCATCTTTGATTCCTCTTTGCTCTCAGGATCTGCCCACTTCTACCATGCCTGTTGCCATGTCTTAGTTTAAGCTGCCATCACCTCTTAACTGGATACCTGCTTTCTTTGCTTGGTACTCTCCCCTTTAATCTATTCTTCCACTGATGGTCCAAGTGGTCTTTTAAAAATGTAAGTCAGTTGATGTTAGCCCTCTGAGTAAAATTTACCCTGACTTCCCTTAGCCTTTGTTAACGTAATCAGATTGGGTCCACGATGGAGTTAGTCATGCTAAGCTCCATATCAGCAAACCAAAACCTAACTGAGTTCTTGTGCTTGGCTTTCCCAGAAAAGGAAGGCCTAAGTCAACAAATCATCACTTGCCTGATGAGCACAAGTTACCTGACCAGGCTCCAAGACTTCCCTTTGCTCCATATAAGGAGCGTAAACCTGCTTTAACCAATCAGCAAATGCCCAGTATAATTTCCTTATTTCTGCTCACTTTGGTCTATAAAACTCTCTCAAAATGTACAGCTCCTTGGAGTTCCTTTTATGAATTGCTGAATAAAGCCAATAAGGTCTTTAAAAGTTACTCAGTTGAATTTTTGTTCTTTAACGCATTTAAACTAAAACTTTATCTCCTTTATCTCCACTCATAGTAATCCCTGGCTGGTTTGGCTCAGTGGATTGAGCGTCGGCCTGCGAGCTAAGTGTCGCTGGTTCGATCTTCCAGTCAGTCAGGGCACATCAGAGAAGGAAAACTCTGATTCCAAAAAACCTCCGCTGCCTTGCGGCATACCTCTTCAGGGGAAAGGCTAAGGGAGTAAACCCCGACAGAAAATCCGGAGCCGGAGTCCCTAAGACGGTTTGACATTGTAGTCAACACCGGCAACTCCTGCGGCGCACCTGAAGCCAAGCTGTATTGACTCTGTCTTTCCCCTTGGATCCTTCAGCTGCGAAGAGAGGGGGGGTCTGCTGCATGGGCAACAGCTGGCCCTCCATATCACCCTGCCCAGGCTTTGTAGCTTCACTGGAGAGGACACTCCAGCGTCATCGCAAGATGTCGACTCAACACGGGAGGAGACAGATACCGGTTATAAACTCATCCGATTGGCGAAGGAAACGAGCGCCAGGGGTCTCCTCTGACGGTGGGAGAGGTCATCGCACCTCACTGGACAGCTACCGCCCGCCTCAAGCTGGGCAGCCCCCAGCCAATTAGGTGCTGTCCCGCCATGGCTCACCTGCCCCACTGGGTGCGTGGGGATCAGAGAGGCGTCTCTCGAAAAGTGGGCCACAAAACACTCGCATCAGGCAATTCCAAGCAAAAAACAAGAAAGAAGCCTCTAGCTCTTCGCCTCGCTAGCTGGAACATCAGAACCATGTGTCCCGGACTTACTGCAGACCTTCCGTGGATCAATGATGCCAGGAAAACCGCCGTCATCGACAGGGAACTGGCACGACTAAACATCGACATTGTGGCTCTACAGGAGACCCGGTTGGCCGACAACGAAACTATCCGAGAAATCAACTACACCTTCTACTGGCAAGGGAAGTCTCCGGACCAACCAAGACAGCACGGTGTTGGGTTCGCTGTGAAGAACACGCTTGTTAACTCCATAGAGCCGCCCACAGGAGGCACAGAGAGATTACTTACCCTCCGATTGTCAACAACTTTCAGCCCAGTCAGCATTCTTAACGCGTACGTCCCAACCCTCTGCGCCACCACCGAAGAGAAAGAACAGTTCTACCATGCACTGGACGAAGCGTTATCCAAGATCCCCAGAAGTAACGCTCTTTATCTCCTTGGAGACTTCAACGCAAGAGTAGGAGCCGACCACATGGCCTGGCCCACCTGCCTCGGAAACTTTGGGAGAGGAAAGATCAATGAGAATGGTCAGCGACTGCTTGAGCTTTCGTGTCACCACGGCCTGTGCGTGACAAACACATTCTTCAAGTGCAAAGAGATCCACCAGGTGTCATGGAGGCACCCCCGCTCCCGCCACTGGCACCAGCTTGACCTCGTCATCACCAGAAGAACGGATATTGGCAGCACCCTCCTCACCCGCAGCTACCACAGTGCAGACTGCGACACGGACCATGCCCTCATGGTAAGCAAGGTGCGCATAATGTCGAAGAGGTTGCACCACTCCAAGATGAAGGGTCGCCCACGCATCAACACCAGTTGTGCCAGCAACCCAGTTAAGACCCAGCAATTCATCAACAGGATGGAAGATGCACTCGGCGAGGGAATGGCGGCAGACGACATTATCGAATCCAATTGGTCACGTCTCCGCGACGCCATATACAACTCCGCCATTATTGCTTACGGGAAGAAAGAGCGGAAGAACGCTGACTGGTACGAGGCTCACTGGGAAGAAATGGAACCCGTGATCGAGGCTAAGAGGAAGGCCCTACTGGCTTACAAGGCCACGCCCACTCCCAGTACACTTCAAGCTCTACAGGCTGCCAGGAACAAAGTCCAGAAGACCGCCCGCCACTGTGCCAACACCTATTGGCTAAACCTGTGCAGAAGCATTCAGGAAGCCGCTGATATAGGCAACGCACGAGGAATGTATGAGGTTATCAAGAAGGCAACAGGCCCAATCCCCTCCAAGATCGCCCCCCTTAAGTCCAAGACAGGTGAGGTCATCACTGACCAGGAACAGCAAATGCGGCGGTGGGCCGAGCACTACCTCGAGCTGTACGCGACGAGGAACACCGTAACAGACACTGCTCTTAACGCCATCCCAGACCTACCAGTCATGGAGGAGCTAGACACCCCACCTACTGCGGCAGAGCTCGGCAAAGCCATCGACCGCCTCGCTTGCGGGAAAGCACCAGGAAGCGACGGAATCCCTCCAGAAATCCTAAAGAGCGGGAAACCAGTCCTGCTACAGCCGCTCCACCATCTACTCTGTCTCTGCTGGAAGGAGGGTTACATCCCCCAGGATATGAGAGACGCCAACATTATCACCATGTACAAGAACAAAGGAGACCGCAGCGACTGCAACAACTACCGGGGCATCTCTCTCCTCAGTGTCGTCGGCAAAGTATTCGCCCGGGTCGCTCTTGCCCGCCTGCAGACCCTTGCTTCCCGCGTCTACCCAGAGTCCCAGTGTGGCTTCAGAGCTGGCCGATCAACAGTGGACATGATCTTCTCCCTATGTCAGCTGCAGGAGAAGTGTCACGAGCAGCATAAACCACTCTACCTTGCCTTTATCGACCTCACGAAGGCGTTTGATCTGGTCAGTCGAAGCGGACTCTTCAGCTTGCTACGGAAGATTGGCTGTCCACCACATCTGCTTGCTGTGGTCATGTCCTTTCACGACAACATGCACAGCACGGTGTCCTACAACGGCGCAACCTCTGAGGCCTTCCCAGTCAGCAGCGGAGTAAAGCAGGGCTGCGTCCTCGCGCCTACGCTGTTTGGAATCTTCTTCTCCATGCTCCTCCAATACGCCTTTAAGGACTGCAGCGAGGGTGTCTTCGTTCACACCAGATCCGATGGCAAGCTCTACAACCTGGCCCGTCTACAAGCCAAGACCAAAGTCAAAGAGGTGCTCATCCGTGAGATGCTCTTCGCCGACGACGCAGCCTTGACATCACACTCCGAAGAGGGACTCCAGCAGTTAGTCACTTGCCTTTCCCACGCATGCAAGGAGTTCGGACTAGCCATCAGCCTGACGAAGACGAACGTTATGGCTCAAGGCACGGGGACTCCCCCATGCATCACCATCGACGGATACACCTTGGAGGTTGTCAACGATTTCACTTACCTCGGGTCCACCATCTCGAGCTCTCTGTCAGTCGACTTGGAGGTCAACCGGAGAATCGCCAGGGCAGCCACAGTTATGGCCAAACTGAACCGGCGAGCGTGGAACAATTCCAGCCTCACTGAGAAAACCAGACTGCGCATCTACCAAGCCTGCGTACTCAGCACTCTCCTCTATGGCAGCGAGACGTGGACCACCTACGCAAGGCACGAAAGGAAACTCAACAGCTTCCACATGAGGTGCCTGTGACGCGTCCTGCATGTTGCCTGGCAGGATAAGGTCCCCAACACCGAGGTGCTGAAGCGAGCCTACATGAGCAGTTTGCATGCAGTTCTTAGTGAGAGACGCCTCAGGTGGCTCGGCCATGTCAAAAGAATGGATGCAGGCCGTATTCCCAAAGACCTCCTCTACGGTGAGCTAGCAGAAGGCCAGAGGATGACAGGGTGCCCAAAACTGTGGTTCAAAGACATCTGCAAAAAGGACATGACACAATGCTCCATCAATCTCAACACGTGGGAAGTTCAAGCAGACGACCGCCTAGCCTGGAGGCTCGCGGTCAGGCAAGGTACGTCACGCGCAGAGGCTGCGCGCAACGAGGAGGCGGTCCAGAAAAGATCGAGGCGGAAGCAGCGTCAACAGCAGCAACAACAGCCATCTGCCTTCACCTGCAACAAGTGCGGCAGGGATTGTCACTCCCGAGTCGGACTGCACAGCCATTCTCCGCGGTGCAGATAGACTCTCAAGAAGCTATGCCATCGTCTCTCGAGACGGACGGCTGCCGACGACGAATCTCCTACTACCTGTCAGTGTAAGAAACCATGAAGCCTGTAGAGTAGTTTTATGAATTTATTTGAGCTAAACTGACAACATATGCTAGGGAGCAAGAATTCAGATGCTCAGGAGAGTAGCAGTTTTACAGCTTTTTTATTGCATTTGAAATTAGGAAGGTTACATGAAGGTGGGAGAAAGCAAGGTGGGGATTGGACTACAGGATAGTTAAGATTATTTGCTGTCTTGAGGTTGGTTACCACCTCTTAGATGGATAAGAATAGTGTGTCCTTTCTGCGTGCTTTAGAAGGAGGAGTCTGAAAAGACTTGTTTCAAAGGTGTGTTAACCTAGATACACAAGAACAATGGACAGGGCTGGCTTAAGGCAAAGATAAACCTTTTACTAAGGAAGTTATATGGCTGGAACGTGACTACTCACCAAAACCTGCTCATTTAGGAATTTGTGATCAGATCACCCTCTGGTTATTTTCCATAGAACCCTTTGCACATCCCTATACCTCTCCCTTGCTACTAAGTTCCTGTCACTCGAGTCTACTTTTTGCTCGCAGAGGGTCAAATTCCTGTATTTGCACTGGTCATTCCTGGGAATGGCTCTTCAGATATTCCCACATCTGAGACCTTGCCTCAGCAATTAGCTCAAATATTACTCTCTCAGTAAGACCTTCTTTGACCTCTATCCCAAGTCTCACACATTACTCTGTTAATTTTCTTCATTGCAGACATATCTTATTTCTTTGACTATTGTTGGTTTCCTTCTTCAGAATGTAATTGCTACAAATGTAGAGTCCTTGCCTATTGTGTGGACTGCTGTAAGCCCAGGGCCTAGAATAAATGCCTGTACATTGTAGGTGCCTAGACTGATTTTTAAAACTCAAGTGAGGCAAATAAATGATCCAAGATTCCAATCCAGGCTCCAGAGGTGAGAATTTTGGTTAAATGAATAGCTTTGGTTCAAACCAAGGAGTTCCTATGGCCTCTGGAGACAGAGGGACAGGGAAGTGAGGGCAACTACCTCTATCCTGATCTATGAATAAGAAAAAGTACTTCTGCTCTGTGTAAGGTTCTCAAGTTGGATGCCCCTCCCTTTCACCTGAATAGTAGAGGAAAGGGAAGACCTACAGATGTGACATTTCAGAAAAAGTTCAGTTTCGGAAAGAGTTTTAGGGAACATTAAAAATACAGCATGACTAAAATAAAGTGCTTGAGGGTGGGGGAGGTGAGAGGATGGAGGGATGGAGCAAAAAGGAAGGACTCATGGACATACCCAACAGTATGGTGATTGCTTGGGGGAGGGTGGTAAAGGAGGCTAAATGGTAACAGGGAAAAATACAATAAAGATGAAATTGCTTGAATTTGAGGTAAAGAGGGAGGTGAATTGTTTGTCTTTGGGAGGGTTTAGGATGAAAGGAATAGTTTAGAATTTAGATAATAACCATTGTTTTCTGAAGTCTCCAGGCTCTGCTTGTGGGCCAAAAGGGAACTAGCTACCAAAAGAGGCAAAGGGGGAAGAAGGAAAAAAAGAGATTCCACCGTTTGTATAATGTACTGCTGACCATGGAACAAGATATTTCAGAAGGTTTTTTTTTTTAATTTAATTTTATCATTAAGTTTGCCCCTTCTTTTAGGTTTCTATTGTCAGGATATTTAGGGAATGATTTTAAGAATTTCCCCTTCCCAAATAAAAGAAAACAAACAAACAAACAAAGGCAAAAATAAAATTTCCCCTTCTTAGCCCCAATTGTTTAAATTTTCCCATCAAATACAAATAAAATCATTCACCATTTGTTTATACTGTAATTAGAGAGAGGAAGGGGCAGTTTCTTCACTCTAAAACAGACTTTCTTTTTTGTTTGTGTGGGGGTTCAGAGTTATTTAAAGGCAATGAGAAGACCCAATGAGAAGGGAGTGGGCAATGAAGGGGGATGGTGGGTTGTGAAATTCAACAACAGAAAAAAATTGAAGCTGGATCAAATTATAAAACTTTAGACCCCACAGGATTTGACATTAGACGACTCTTTATAGTAATGTGTTAAGTATTTAATATTTTATTTTAATTGCAGGTCATTTTGCATTGTACCCCAAAGCTATTTGTTCTTAGAACAAATGTGCATATGCTTATTAGATTTAACAATCTACTGCTGTGAAAGGGTCAGGCTAACCTGACTGCCTTGAATGAATAATCCTCATTTGCACTTGTGACAAAAAAGTTAGTTCTCAAACCTAAAGGATGAGCTGGGGGGCTGAAGGGATAATGGGTAATACTGAATCAATCCTTTTTTTGTTTCCTTTCATATATTATATTTTCCTGTGCCCCTGTGAGTGTGAACTATTTTCCTCAAATGTGTTTAAATTTAAGGCTGGTTTATTACTTAAGAAGTAATCAAAAACCCTGACTGGTGTGGCTCAGTGGACTGAGCACCAGCTTGCAAACCAAAGGGTCACGGTTCAATTCTCAGTCAGGGCACATGCCTGGGTTGCAGGCCAGGTCTCCGCTTAGAGGTGTGCAAGAGACAACCACACATTGATGTTTCTCTCCCTATCTTTCTCCCTCCTTTCCCTTCTCTCTAAAAAGAAATAAAATCTTAAAAAAAAAAAAAAGAAGTAATCAAGCCAGTTCTAGAACTCAAGCCAAGTTGAAAAGCTAGTAGCCACTCAGACTTCCTTCTGCATCTACTTCTCTCTATAAATGGCTTTTATTGATTATTTGATTAAGTAAAAACCTAGAAAGAATAACTTAATTGAAAATTAGTGTTAGTTAATCCATTCTGCTGATGTTTATCTGTTCAAAGGAACTTCAATTCATTTTTCTAGACCAGTAGTAACTTGGGCTGAATCACAAGTTTAGTAGGAGGTGGACCTACCGACACAGTTGACTAATCGGCCTGGCCTGCGCTTCCTCAGCTCTTCCACCCACCTCATGACAGCCCTCCTGTGGGATTCGAGGGTGACATGTTGGGGCTGAGACTGCTCTTCAGTCGAAGAAATGCTTCGTCATTGCTGTCATCATCGGCTGAGGTGAAGACGCATCTTCAGTAATAAGGCATGACTGTAATTTCTCACCCTTTGGCTATTATTAATCATGATTCATTTCATGAAAAAGGGAATAAAAACCTCCTAGATCTAAAGTACATCTAAACTGGAAAGATTTCAGGTTTAGGCATGTGAGGCCTCTTCCTTCATAAAGGGGAAATACGTGTATCCTCCTGAGGGAAAGAGGTCTGGCTCTAGCCAGCGGAGAGCCAGATCCACCTCGTGCATGGGAAAGGTCTTATTCATAATCAGGAGAAAATAAAGTCAACTTTTTTGACTCTTCATTAACAATCTGTATTGATTTAATATTCTGCAGTTACGTTATTTGCCTTTTTTTTCTCCTTAGAACACAAGGCATGTCCAAGTGCCTTGGGCTTTCTACCTAGTTCTGACTTAGCCCAGAATTATTTGGGGATTATTCAGTCAGGGCACATCAGAGAAGGAAAACTCTGACTCCAAAAAAATCTCCGCTGCCTTGTGGCATACCTCTTCAGGGGAAAGGCTAAGGGAGTAAACCCCGACAGAAAATCCGGAGCCGGAGTCCCTAAGGCGGTTTGACGTTGCAGTCAACACCGGCAACTCCTGCGGCGCACCTGAAGCCAAGCTGTATTGACTCCGTCTTTCCCTTGGATCCTTCAGCTGCGAAGAGAGGGGGGGTCTGCTGCATGGGCAACAGCAGACCCTCCATATCACCCTGCCCAGGCTCTGTAGCTTCAGCTTCACTGGAGAGGACACTCCAGCGTCATCGTAAGATGTCGATTCAACACGGGAGGAGACAGATACCGTGTCACTCCCGAGTCGGACTGCACAGCCATTCTCGGCGGTGCAGATAGACTCTTAAGAAGCTACACCATCGTCTCTCGAGACGGACGGCTGCCGACGACGATTCATTCTTGCTAAGGAATAATTCCCAGGACTACAGAGCTGGAAGAATTCTTAAGAGATCATCTTACAGTTCATCTCCTCTGCTCAAAGATAAGGGGAAAAGCCAGGGTGATAAGCTTTACAGGGACCTACCTGCTCAAGGACACTACTACTTGGCCTCAGAATAGAGCCAGCTCCCAGTGCTTGTGGCTCTTAAGGCCTGTGTTCTTGCCACTGCAACAGAACTTCAGCTGAGGGGTAGGCTCTAGAGAGTTCATGTGTCACACTGGAGCTCAGTAAGAGGTGTGCTGAATTATTGAGGACAACCTGACAGATGGGTAAGATATTACAAGATTGAGGGCAGGCTCTTGGGAATCAGAGGGCCTACGTTCCAATGAAGACTATGCCATTGTCTGCATGGTCTTGGGCAAACTCAAACTATTTACCTTTAGCGAAACTAAAAAACTACAAAACTTCTGTTTCTTCTATAAAATGGGCCTAGTAACATTGTCAACAAGCAGTGGTGGTTGTAAAAATTAACATAATGCAAAAACAAAAAATAACATAATGCACGTGAAGTACTCAGCATTGTGCATGGCATATAGTCAGCACTTGGTAAATAGTGGCCTGTACTGCTGTTGTTAGTAATAAAGAGGTTTCCTTACTGAGGGCTAAAATAAGATTAGAGGTAAAGAACATGCGGATTTTCTCCCAACCATGTCTTGGCAGGACACTTTTCCCTGCCTTCCCAGTGGGCCAGCTTTCTTGGCCAAGGAGACCCTCTGCCTTTTCTGTCCCCTGCCTACAACGATGAGGATGTAGATGGTGGAAGTTCACCCACGTTTGGGAGAGAAAGCGTACATTTTAGAGTTCATCTCTGCCCTTAGCCCAGCTCAGGCCCCTCTTCCAAAGGCTGGGAATCAGAGAAGGCTGTTAAGGCGACTCGTCTCTCCCACCTCTCCTGTTTCTCCTTTCTTTTCACCCCTTCTTGTCCTCTCTCCTCCTCCTGTTATGTTTTCTTTTCCTCCTCTCCATCCTCCTTTCTGTCTTCTCATCAGTTGCTACCATTAATCCAGTACTGGCAATACTTCTAGTGTGTTAAAAATAAATTTTGTTTTCAGAGACATGACAGATCTGAGATGCAACTTGAAGAAAGGCCTGACTGCAGGCTGAGACACCTCTCCGCCCCCCTGCACCCCTCCCCGTCTCCACTAGGATCCATTTCAGCTTCAGGTCAGCTTCTCAGGACAGTCTCCCTACTTCCCACCCTAACCCCTGATCCTGACTGAGCACATGGAGCTGGGAAGTCTGGGCAAGTTCTGCCCCATGAGGGATTCCTCTTATGGGCCTTTTAAAATTTATTATTTATTTATTATTATTATTATTATTTATTAATTAATTTATTTTTTGGGGTGATATCATATGGTATTTTTCTTTCATTGCCTGGCTTATTTTGCTAAGCGTAATTCTCTCTAGTTCCATCCATGTTATCGTAAATGGTAGGAGTTCTTTCTTTCTTTCTGCTTATTTTTATTTTTTAAAGAAAGGCCGTGCCTTTTTCTTTTTCTTGTATTTTTTAAAAAAGTTATCAATGAGAGAGAGAGAGAGAGAGAACCATCAATTCGTTGTTCCATTTATGTATGCATTCATTGGTTGATTCTTGTATGTGCCCTGACTGGGGATCAAACCCTAAACACTGGCATATTGGGATGATGCTCTAACTAACTGAACTAACTGGCCAGGGCTGATGGGCATCCTTTGCTCCAGGGCTCCCTTGGGTTGGCAGAGACTTAGTCATATCATCCTGGTCTGAAGGCTCCCCCCTGCCCCATCTTATTTCCCCATGTTTTCTTTCACAGGTATTTGCTGTGAAATGTCATTCCAGTTCCTGCTTCCCAGAGAACCCAAGAAAATATGCTAATCAGTGTCACAGCCTTACGGCCACATGTGCATAGCCCTAGGGCCATATGTGCAGGGCACATACATAAAGGGGAACAGATGGCATACATGGGGAAAGGGCTCAGAACAGAAGAAATGTCTGAGCGCCAGCTGCATGCTGGGCACTGAACCAGGCCGTTTGTATACATGATTTAATTTAGTCTTCAAAATGAAACTGTGATGTAGGTTTTATAAGCTCCATTTACTGTTAAAAACACTAGGGCTTGATAAGGTTAAGAACCTTGCCTGATGTCACCCAGTTACTAACGGGGGAGCCAGGATTTGACTCTAGACAGTTTGACTCCACTGTGTTTGAGCTCTTTCTGCTGCTGTGCCCACTGTGCAGCAGAGGGCAAGGCAGCTCCCCTTCCTAAAGGCCCAGAGGCCAATGGCTTTCATCAATATTCAGTAACTATCAGAGCCAGGAGAATCATTCAATATGCTGTACGGGAGGAAATTAGAATCCTTCACCTCACTCTACAAACACCTTTTGAATCTCCTATTCTGGTCGACCCTTTTACTCACATCCAGGTTCAGACAAAGAGCTAAACTAAGCCTAACAAAAGTAAACATCATAGTATTTATTATGAAGTAACCATAATATAAAGTTAGCTCACACTTAATATGAGAGGTCTCACGATACACACCTTTTCACCCATACACATCCACACATTTTCTTACTTAATAGTTGTTCTTCTATCTGCCTTGCAAAGAACTATCTCCCCTTGTGAGAGTTCTTGCGGGTCTGTCCTCCCACTGACCCTGAATTTTAAGGAGGAGGCAGATGCTCTGTTGCTGCTCAGCCCTCTGGCTATACTTTGAGCCTCAGAGAGACAAGCAGGTACATGATTTTCTGCCATGTTACAAATAGGGAAACATGAAGGAGTAACTTGGGTTGTATGTATTATATAGGATGGCTATATGGGACTTGATGTCTTCCTGTGCCTTGGCTCAAAGGGAATTATAAACATTATTAAGCATTTGTTATACTCTGTCTCATGGGAATTTCATTTAGCCTCTTGATATATACATGTTAGATCTGACCTGCAAGAAGAATGTTAGTACCACTTATTGGTGATTTACCATGTGTCAAGCACCGTGATAGGCACCTTACATGCATTTATTCTTTCATAGCTTTTGTGGTAGACATGACTGTCCCATTTTACTTATAAGTACATGGATTTAGACAGGTTAAGCTGCTGGCTTAAGATCACACAGCTAGTTAGAGGCAGACTTAGATTCAAGCCTAACTCCTTTTGACTCCAAAGGCTCTTCTATGTATCATGCTAATAGCTTTGGGAAGAAATTAGCTTATGATGCCCTGAACCTTAATATTTTAAAATAGATATTAAAGCTATTTCATATCTTTTGTACCCTCAAAACAATTTGGTGAGATAGACAACAGTATGTTGCATCCTACGACACCCCCATTTTACTCCTCTTTCTCCTCCCCCAATCGTCCCTTTCAAGCCCCAACTTCTAAAATAAAATTACTCTTCACATCCCATTCTCACCTCAGAATACTTCCATTGGTTTTTCATGCTGTCTTTGTTACAGAATCAGCTCCTGTCATTGTCCCTGATGACCTTCATGTGGCCAAAGTCATTGGACTTCCTTCTCCCCCACCTCTATCTTTTCCAGATTTTTAAGGAATATTTGACCCAGTTGATCCCTACCTCCTGAAAGAACGTCCTCCCTTGGTTTTGGGGACATCACACACTCTTCTTATTTTACTTTTCTTGCTACCCCTTAGTTTCCTTTACAGGTTCTTTTTATATGCTGGGGCACATATTACCAGCTGTTTTATGCAATAGCCATTTTTTCCTGCTTCCCTATGAATAAAATGCCAGTGTTATTCAGGAAGCAGTGTGCCCAGCTAAAAATACCTTCTTTTCTTGACTCACTTGGAGTTAGGAGTGAGTAAGTGTCATAGTTCTGGACAATGAAGAGCTTGGTTTGATAAAAGCTTCTAGGGCCACTTTTGTTTCTTAAGGAAAAGGGACTGACTCATCCTGTGTCCCTCCTCCTCCCTGCCTGAATTGTGGATGTGTATCTACAAGTGCAACTCTCATCCTTTGACCATGAAGCTGTAGCCCAAGGATAGGGGTCTACAAGTAAAGATGGCAGAAGGAGAAGATAAAAAAATTTAGGTCCCCAAAAGTATCATCGGTCAGCTGCATCATCCTTGGGCAGCCTGGTTTCAGACTTCACATTATGTGAGAATATACCCTGTCTGTTTAAGACACACTACCAGTGTCTTCTATTATTTGCTATTAAATACATTCTGAACTATCTGGTCTCAGAGTGTTAGAAACACCCAGGATTTAGATATTGGAACCTCTTTTCTTTTATCTTTTTAATGATATAGAAATACTGGGAGAATAAAGCCCTCACTAGGTGACTTTGTACATTCCCTTAGCTTTAAATAATAATTGGACCTCATTATTCCTTTGCCTAAAACGCTGTCTATCCACTGCCTCTCACCTTCTCCTCTCAGCCTCGCTTTAGTTTTCAGCTGTAGCTGGGGTGGGCTTCAAGCCAATTCATAACATAGTGGATACCTGCAGTGCACACCTGGATGTGGGGGTACTGCGCTTCCACTTAGGGGATTCCTTTAAATTTGCAGGTCAGTAGAAAGCTTAAAGCAAAGGATAAACAGCCCCACCTCTAGTTGATCAGGACACCAATTCTGGAAGGCTTGCTTTGTGCTTTTCAGGAAGCAGGTAAAGGAAGCCCCACTGCTTCTGCTGTAAGTGGCAACTTACACATTGCTTTTCATCCTTCCCTTCCTTTATCTCTCAATTTTTCCCCTTTCCTGGGATCATTCCAAGTAAACTACCTGCAGGTAGGTTTTTATCTTAGGCTTTGTTTTCTCCCCCAACCCAAGCTAAGGAACCCTATACTGACTTTCCCTTCCGCTTGGGAAGGGAAACAAATTGCTGCCAACGAATTGCTGCTCAGCTTCTCTATCTCATTTCAATCTCCTCTCCCTCTTGTACCATACAGTATGGCATTGCCCCTCCAAGTTTCTTGAAAACATACAAAAATAAAAATATTCATGAAGGGTAGCAGAGTATGCCACTTCAAAATATGTCTCTTTGCCATAAGGATTATTTTGAGCTGATTACTTTTGGGGAAAAAAAGCATACACAGGAGAAGCTCTAAAAACAGTAGAATGTACACTTTTGTAAGGGAAATTTACCCTAACAAGGGAACTCTCCATTTGTAGGGCATCTTCCTGTCTGTACCAGGAAGAGAAGGATGCCTGTAAATTAAGAGAGGCTCATCAATAGATAAGGCACCAGATGTACATCTGCATACAACCTTCCTGGACTTTTCCTGTTAAACTCCCATAACTGGACTCCCCACCCATCAATATCTTTCTTTTGTCATTACCTAAAGATGGTATTTAAACTGCTGGCTTGAGTCATTGCTGGGAGTTGCTCAGTTATCAAGGGTATGTATCTCCCATGTCGTCGTCGGCAGCCGTCCGTCTCGAGAGACGATGGTGTAGCTTCTTAAGAGTCTATCTGCACCGCCGAGAATGGCTGTGCAGTCCGACTCGGGAGTGACACAGTATCTGTCTCCTCCCGTGTTGAATCGACATCTTGCGATGATGCTGGAGTGTCCTCTCCAGTGAAGCTGAAGCTACAGAGCCTGGGCAGGGTGATATGGAGGGTCTGCTGTTGCCCATGCAGCAGACCCCCCCCTCGCTTCGCAGCTGAAGGGTCCAAGGGAAAGATGGAGTCAATACAGCTTGGCTTCAGGTGCGCCGCAGGAGTTGCTGGTGTTGACTACAACGTCAAACCGCCTTAGGAACTCCGGCTCCGGATTTTCTGTCGGGGTTTACTCCCTTAGCCTTTCCCCTGAAGAGGTATGCCGCAAGGCAGCGGAGGTTTTTTGGAGTCAGAGTTTTCCTTCTCTGATGTGCCCTGACTGGAAGATCGAACCAGCGACACTTAGCTCGCAGGCCGACGCTCAATCCACTGAGCCAAACCAGCCAGGGGCATGAAGTATTATGTCTCCCATGTATATATGTTATTAAACTTCTGTTTTTCTCTTGTTAATTTGTCTTTTATTACATCTCAGCCGTATAACTTAGATGGGTAGATAAAATCACTTCTCTTTCCCTACACCAGTTTGTGAATTCCAGCTGGAATTTATTCTGGCCAGAGAACCAGGACTGTCCATCTCCAGAATAAGTAGGTGCCTCCAGGAGACAAAGGCTCAGTTCTAAAGAGTGCTTGAAGGGCAGAGAATGAGAGCAAAGTGGAGCAAGAGTACCAGACCCCTAGAGGGGGACAGAGCCTTATCCCCTCTTCCCTCCAGGGATCTTTCTGTGTAACATGAAGCCCACTGGAACTGGGACTCCCCTGAGCAGGCTGACTTCATCAACAAAGGTGTTGTACTGGCATCCTTTTCTTAGAGAATTCCTTCTCCTCTCTAGCCGGTGGTTCCTCATTCCTGCTTCCATTCTGTCAGGACAACTTTGTCTTAGATATATTACAATTAATCACATTGTAACTTGGAAATGGCACGTATATTCTCATATGTTGTGTGTGGACTGAGACACATCCTAGTCTCCCTGATGAAAACTTTGTAGATTTCCTGTTTTTTTCAACAACATATTTCTAATTAGTTTTTGTAATTTTTATCCCTCATTGTCAAATTAATACAGTTCCTTGTGGAATGTTTGAAAAATATAGTAAGTATAAAGAAGCAAATAGACAAACCGTAATTCTACTGGAATGGAAATAGTTTTATTTTCTTATATATGATTTCCCTGTGCATAAAACTATAATTGAGCAAACTGGGGCTTGGCCACGTGGTTCCTTGACATATGACCCAACAATTAATGTTGAAGGAACCATGTTTTTATTAACAGGGTTCTAACCTCAAGGGAGCTGAGAGCACTCCTGCTCAGAGCTCTCCTCTCCCACGAGACTCAGCTCCTCACCAGGCTACAAGCCAAAACCATGCCCAGAAGTCCCCCATATCCTTATCTGTTCTTAAGCTGGCTGCACAAACAGGTCTTCATCTTCTCTGGAATGTGCACTTGTGGGGTTCAGGGACACCATCCTCTCACAGCAGCTCTCTCCTTCAGGATCTGGGGTATGCTGTTCTCAGCCTCCACGTAGTGGTTCAGGAAAACATGTGCCGTGTTACATTGGATCATGGTAGAGTCCAGGGAGACACACGTCCCAAGAGAGTGGCTTCTCCATGTGTCCTTCAGAGAAGCAGAAGTCTGCAACTCAGCATTTCTGGTCACAGTTCAGCTCCAAGCATCTCCCACAAATTCATGCTGGTTAGGCAGGTCTGGCACAGCTCCATCAGCTCTGCCTTGGTCTTCTCCTTCTTACTCCATACCTCATGGCATGCTCTTACACACCAGACCCCGTAGCCAACTCCCATATATAACATTTCAGATTGTGTGGCTTCTTCTTCCTTTCAGCCCACCCTTATTTTATTTTATTTTTTAAAAAAGATTATTTATTTTAGAGAGAAGAGAAGGAGGGAGAAAGAGAGTGAGAGAAACATCAATGTGCGAGAAATACATCAATTGGTTGCCTCGCGCATGCCCCCAACTGAGGACATGGCCTGCAACCTGGGCGTGTGTCCTGACTGGGGATTGAACCAGTTACCTTTCGGTTTGTAGGCCAGCACTCAGTCCACTTTGCCACACCAGCCAGGGCTCAGCCTGCCCTTGTTTTAAATGCTTGGCTCAGAACTTCCTATGTGACTTCATATCTGGTCCCTTCCATTATGTGTCATTTTTGCCAGTTCCCCCATAACTTTTACCTTCTTTTGGCTGCCATCTTTAGTGGTGGCAAGAGTTCCCAATGACTTCCAGGGTGGGCATCTGCCCCTGCCTCTTGCACAGGCATTGTACAAACTCCCCCTGAGTGTTCTCAGAGTCACACTTTTCGCCCTGGATGGCAGGCCTCTTCAAGAAAGGCATAGCTATTAACTTGCTATTACTATGCAAAGGATCTTAAACATTGTATCACCCATTTCCCCTTCCCTCAGTCAAGGGCTGTGCAAATATAATCTGCTGTTTTCAGGGGACCCTTGCTCTGTACCCTGTTACAAAACCAACAACATGCTTTAAAACTCACCTGGAGTGTGGGTGACTTGCATGGATGCCTGCTCTTGTCCTACCAACCCTTGGGCCTGCCAGTCACTCTGACGATGGGAGTGGGCACAGGACCCAAGCAGGTCAATCAAAGTCCTTCCCAGGTTGTTGATAGATGGCCTCTGGGACTAGGGAGCTTCCTTTTCCTACTAGAGCTGATAGGCTGGGATGTTAAATGACTGGCAGTATTGGTGGACATTTTTCTTACGATAAAATAAGCCTATTGTAGTGAGAGGATGAGGGAAATACACAGGATTAAGAATAGCCAAGAAATGAAGAGAAAAAAAGAGCAGGAACTATTGATTGCACGTAAGCACCTGCATCTTTTCAAGCCAGTCATATCCACGGACTTCCCCATTTATAGGAGCCAGTAAACTACTTTTCTAAAAAAATTAATTTTAATTGGGTTTTTAATATTTGAACTAAGATAGTCATGTTAGTACAGTGCTCGTAGATATCATCTCATTTAATTCTTCAACACTTCTGTGAACTGCATGTTAGCCATGTTTTATAGATAAGGAGACTGAAATTTAGGGAAGTTAAATATTTTGCTTAAAATCCCTCGGGAAGAGAGTTTATCTAACTCTAAACCTGAATTCTTATTCTTGTTATATTAATTACACTTTTATTTTTAAATAATTGTTTTAAAAGTTTCAGTTTTGTTGATTAAATTTATTTGCTGCTAGGGATGTTAACCAATCCCTAGCATAATGATACCTCCTTTTTACTTTATCAAAGGGTACCAGGGGTGGAACAAGATAGGCAACCTCTCTGGGCAAGATACACTGAGTCACAGAGCCTAGAGAGAGCCCAGTGGAGTTACCCTTTTATAGGAGGAGCCTGTTCTAAGGATTCTCCATTGCTCCCTCTGGCCCAACCACAATTCCTACACACTTATAGCCTGACCTATATCTCTACATAAAAAATGATGTTCTCAAGATGACTTGAGCACATGAACTTGACATTTTCCTGTCATAATCAGTGACTGTGACAGCCATGGTGTGGAGAGAGTGGGGATGAACTCCAAGTATGATGCAGAAAATCACCTCCTGGAATTCTCTGACATCACTCTCTGCATGTTCTCCTTTTGGAAACATAGTGGTAGTACAGTGGTTGTATGAGTTTCCTAGGGATGCTGTAACAAAGTAACACAGACTGAGTGGCTTAAATCAATAGAAATTTGCCCTGGCTGGTGTGGCTCAGTGCATTGAACGCCAGCCTGCTAACCAAAGTGTCACCAGTCAGGGCACGTACCTGGGTTGCGGGCTAGGTCCCCACTTGGGGGCACGCAAGAGGCAGCCACACATTGATGTTTCTCTCCCTCTCTTTCCCCTTCCTTTCCCCTCTCCCTAAAAATAAATAAGTAAATAATCTTTAAAAAACAAACAAACAGTAGAAATCTATTGTCTCAGTAATCTGGAGGTTAGAAGTCCAAAATCCCAGTGACAGCAGGGTTATGCTTCCTCTGAAGGCTCTGGGGAAAAATCAATTCTTCCTTGTTTTTTCAAGTTGCTGATAGCCACAGGTGTTCTTTGGCTTGTGGTAGCATAACTTCAATCTTTGCCTATGTCTTCACATGATTTTTTTCTATATCTCTGTCACTTTTATTGTTAAGGTATCCATCCCTCACCCGCCATTAAAACCGTGGCTTAAATGTAGGGACTAAAGGATAGGAAATAAAACTTTTTCTTTTACCTTCCTAGGCCTAGTACTTGGGACCTGCAAATTAAACTGACAAAAACCATTAACAGGAGAATAAAACACAGTTTGTTTACACATGCTACACACATACATGTAGAAGAACTCAGTGATGAATAACTCAATGGATAGTTAGAATATGGGGCTTATATACCATCTTAACAAAGTGTGATAAATTTATGGAGAAGTGACAAGACAAAAGCAAGGGTTTGGGCTCCTAGGGGTGGTAAACTGTGGCAAGGAAAATATGCCAGGGAAACTAATAGAAGATATGGGTTATTTTAGTAAGATTTGTTCACACAGATCTATCTTGATATTAACTTTCTATCTCTAATGATAATGATTGTTTTACTTCCCCTGTATGGGAAAAGGATAGGGAGGAACACCTTTACAAGGGACATTTATAACCTGCTTTGAAGCAGATGGGGGGGAGAGTAAAAAAAAAGGCTTCTCCTGCCCCAAACAACTCTTATGTTAAAGTGGCTTATTCTGGGGTAGAATGTCCTGTTTCCCCATGAAAACAAATTAATTGATGAAGCTTATAAACTATGAATATGTTTCTATTAATAAAATCATGGACTTCCACATATGAAAGGACTTGAAAAAGTATTTCTACTTGTTTATTTTAGAGGTGAGGCAGCTGGGGCGTAGGGACATCAAGAAACGTGCTACTATTCGTCCTTTGCCTCACAGCCTTCATGGCTCCTCCTCATTACATACAGGGTGGGGCAAACATAAGCTTACAGTTGTGAATATGAGAAACACAGAATTTATTCTTGTATTATTTATTTATTTTAAAATATACATTATTTGTATATTGCATTGTGTGTTCACCACCCCAAGTCATTATCATTTATTGATTACTGTATTATTTTCCATGTGAACAATTAAAAACCTACTTTTGCCCCACCCTGTAGAATAAATTTTAAACATGGCACACAGGTTCCTCAGGTCTGTCTGCCTTTCCAGACTCATTTCCCACCATTCATTTCTCTTTTTGGTTGCTCTTGTAAAGCAAATTTTGTGTAATCCCTCTGTGAACATCATATATTTTATGTCTTGGTGCATTTGCGCATGCAAGTTTTCCTTTGACCAACTCGTACCCAGGCATAAGCTTTTCCCAGAGCCTTCTCCAAACCCAGGTAGCTCTAAAGCCCCACTACTCTATCTTCATACAACTTTGTGCATCCATCTAACATAGCAACTGCTCTGAATATAAAAATTAATGGAATCTCCCAACCTCTAAGTCCCTTTAGCTTAGGGATCATGCCAGACTTATTTTTAGGAACACAAACCTGGTACAGTGTCTGGCACATAATAGACATTCAACTAATGTTTATTAAATTAAACTGAATTGATTTTACTCACAAATTAATGGAATAATCAGAATAACTATTGTGCTTTATCTATTCCATCATACTGCAGTGTTAAAAATAATTTATATTCCAAAATTCAATTAATATTAATTAAATCTGTGAGTAGTCATTTTTCTGTTTTTCTTTTTTAAAAGATTTTATTTATTTATTTTTAGAGAGAGAGGAAGGGAGGGAGAAAGAGAAGAAGAAAAACATAGATGTGTGAGAGAAATATCCATTGGTTGCCTCTTGCACACCCACAACTGGGGACCTGGCCTGCAACCCAGGTGTGTGCCCTGACTAGGAATCGAACCAATGAGCTTTTGGTTCATTGGCCAGCATTCAATCCACTGAGCCATACCAGCCAGGGCCATTTTCCTGTTTTTTAATTACTTGGTTGCCTCTTGTTTAAGGACATGCAATTTCCTTCTTAAACCTACAGACCACCTAATTATGTTTCTCTTTCATGCATGTATGTGTCTGTGAAAGAAATTATACTTATGTTTCTGGTCATTCCTAATTGGTTTACAACACAGTTCAGTCCTACAGAACACACACGCCCAGGTGAGGAACATCAGAAATTATTAAGAGGGTTCCACTATTTTTGATCATTTTAAAAGGACACTCTTTTTGTCTTATATTTCTTGTAAAACCATGGTTTAGAAGCAGATAGATCTTATTACAAAACTCCCCCTCTTTTCTCTCTACTTTATTAATAACTATCAGCTAAAATATAAGAGATGAACTTACCTTAACTACTGACAAAAAAAAAAAAAGCACCTAAAATCCCTTTTTGCGTAAACCTTGCCATGCTATCAATTCTACAAAGTCCTTACCAACTGAAACGTCAAAAACTGAGGAGTAAGAACACATTAAATAAACACAATCTGAACACTAAAAATATTTCAGTCTTAGTTTAATTTTATTTGTTATTTCCAGTTACATATTTTTTTAAAAAAATATTATTTATTTATTTTTAGAGAGAAGGGAAGCAAAGGAGAAAGAGGGAGAGAAACATGTGTGAGAGAAACACCATTCAGTTGCCTCTTACACGCCCCCCTCCCCCAACTGGGAACCTGGCTGGCAACCTAGGCATATGCTCTGACCAGGAATTGAACCTGCAACCTTCCGGTTCACAGGTTAGCCCTCAGTCCACTAAGCCACTCCAGCCAGGGCTCGCTTATGTTTTATTGATTATGGTATTAAAGTGGTCCCAATTTTTCCTCCTTTGTCCCCCTTCATCCAACACCCCCGACTCCCTCAGGCAATCCCCACACCTTTGTTCATGTCCATGGGTCAAATGAGTTATTTGGCTACTCCAGTTCCAATACTGTACTTTACATCCCTATGGCTATTCTGTAACTACCCATTTGTACTTCTTAATCCCCTCACCTCTTCACACATTTCCCTCCACCCCTTCCTATCTGGCAACCATCAAAACATTCTTCACATCCATGATTCTGTCTCTGTTCTTTTTGTTTGCTTAGTTTGTTTTTCAGATTCAATTGTTGATAGATATGTGTTTATTGCCATTTTAATGTTCATAGTTTTGATCTTTTCCTTTTTATTAAGTAAGTTCCTTTAACATTTCATATAATAATGGTTTGGTGATGATGAATTCCTTTGATTTTTTCCTTGTCTGAGAAGCTCTTTATCTGCCCTTTGATTCTAAATTATAGCTTTGCTGAGTAGAGTAATCTTGGCTGTAGGTGCCTGCTCTTCATGACTTTGAATCTTTCTTGTCAATTCCTTCTAGCTTGCAAAATTTCTTTTGAGAAATCAGCTGACGGTCTTATGGGAACTCCCCTATAGGTAGCTAACTGCTTTTTGCTTGCTTATTTTAAGAATCTCTCTTTATCTTTAATCTTTGGCATTTTAATTATGGTGTCTTGGAGTGGGCCTCTTTTGGTTCATCTTGTTTGGGACTCTCTGTGCTTCCTGGATTTGCATATGTATTTCCTTCACTAAATCAGGGAAGTTTTCTTTTAGTATTTTTGCAAATAGATTTCCAATGTCTTGTTCTTCCTTTTCTTCTGGCACCCCTATAATGCAAATGTTGGAACGCTTGAAGTTGTCCCAGAGGCTCCTTACACTATCCTTATTTTTTTGGATTCTTTTTTCTTCTTGTTGTTCTGATGGGTTGTTTTTTGCTTTCTTATGTTCCAAATCATTGGTTTTATTCTCAGTTTCTTCCACTCTACTGTTGATTCCCTGTACATTGTTCTTAATTTCAATTAGTGTATCTTTTGCTTCTGACTGGATCTTTTTTTTATGCTGTTGAAGAGCTCACTAAGTTCCTTGAGCATCCTTATAACCAGTGTTTTGACTCTGCATCTGATGGATTGCTTATCTCCATTTTCTTTCATTCTTTTTCTGGAGTTTTAATCTTTTCTTTCATTTGGGCCGTGTTTCTTTACCTCCTTATTTTCATAGCCTCCCTGTGTTTGTTTCTAGGTATTAGGTAGAGCTGTTATGACTCCCTGTCTTGGTAGCATGGCTAAACATAGTAGGTGTCCTTTAGGTCCAATGGCACAGCCCTCCCTATTATCCAAGCTGGGTACATGAGGTTTGCCCTTTGTGTGGGCTGAGTATGCCCTTCTTTTGTAGTTGAGCCTTGGTTGCTGTTGGCAGATCAATGGGAGGGATTTATTCAGGCTAGTCAGCTGCAAGGACTGGCTGTGACCATCGACCACCAACCTCCGCTTTCTTTGGACAATCAGCTATGCAGGGGCAGGGTGGTCGTGCTCTGATGTAGTCTGTAGCTGTCCACAGGTGTGCTGGCCCTCGGGTTTCCCAAGTGGTGCAGGCCAAGGTCAGCCCACACCTGTGTTTTGCTCAGGGCCACCCTGTCTGAGCTTAAAGCAATCTGAGATGGAGGTTACTTTTGCTGGGCTTGGAAATTCCCAGGTGAAGGCAAGCTGTGAATCTAGGTTGACTGCTGCTAGTTCCGTGCCTGGACACTTAGCAAGAGGTATGGGAGTCTGGGGGCTCACTGAGGCCAGCTGTTGATTGTTTGATAGGATTTAGGAAATTGTGAAGCATGATCCAAACCCCGCCATTCATATGGAAAAGCCACTGTTAACAGCTGTGAGTTGGGTGGTATAGGGCCACAGGGGATCCCCACTGTGGGGGCAAACTGTTAGCCAGGTTGATGGAGGCTCAGATAAGGCACTGGCCTGCTGGCTCTGTGGCTCTGTGAGGGGGGGGCTCAGAAAAGGGACAATGACCTCTGCCCATCTTTCTGTCTGATCTCACCTTGATTCCAGATACTTCATTTCCTTCCTGTATGCCACTGGTGCCTTTTAAACTGCTACTCTGGTGCTGAGGCTGAGAAAGAGTGAGTCTGAGTAAGTACACATGTGTGGGTTTTTTAAGAGAAACTTCTTGGGACTCCAGCAGTTTCTTCTACGAAATCAATCTCCTCCAGGTTTCTTATTTGTTTGTTATTAAGTATATTTTATTGACTATACTGTCACAGTTGTCCCAATTTCTTTTCCCTTTGCTCCCCTCCACCCAGTATCCCCCTTCCCTCCAGCAATTCCACCCCCCCTAGTTCATATCCATGGGTCATGCATATAAGTTCTTTGGCTTCACCCTTTCCTATATTAATCTTTTTTAAAAAAGATTTTTAAAATTATTTATTTACTTATTTTTAGAGAGATGGGAAGGGAGGGATAAAGAGAAGGAGGGAAACATCAATGTGTGGTGCCTCTTCTGCACTCCCAACTCGGGTTCTGGCCTGCAGTCCAGGCATGTGCCCTTACTGGGAATTGAACCAGTGACTCTTTGGTTTGCAGACCAGTGTTCAGTCCACTGAGCAACACCATCTGGGGCTCCTGTATTATTCTTAACTTCCCCTTGCCTATTTTGTACCAACCAATTATGCTTCTTAATCCCTGCATCATTTCCCCATTTCTCCCCATTCCCCCTCCCAGCTGATAACCCTCCAAATGATCCCCATACCTATAATTTTGTTCCTATTCTGGTCGTTAGCTTAGTTTGTTTTGATTTTTTAGATTCAGTTTTTGATAGTTGTGAGTTTGTTGTCTCCTCTGGGTTTTGCAGCCAGAAGTTATGTGGACTTATCCTCCTGGCACTGGAACCCTGGGCTGGGGAGCCTGATGTGGAGCTGGAACTGCTGGTTCTTGAGATATCCCTCCCAAATTTTTATTCACCACATGTGGGTGTGGGACCAGCCAATTTCATGTCCCCGCCCTCCTACCTGTCTGGATGAATGTTGTTTCTCTAATTCCATCATTGTCAGACTTCCATTCCACTCAGTTGTTGATGGTTCTGAGTGATGGTTGTTCTATAATTTAGTTGTAATTTTAATGTGGTTGTGTGAGGAAGAAAACTGTGTTTACCTATGCCACAATCTTGACCAGAAGTCAGTTTAATAAGCAATTTATTTTTATTCACATTTTAAGATAACTGCTATTGAAACGCAATTAAAAAGTTGAAATAGGAGTAAGATAGTTCTAATTTCAAATGAAATAAAAGCCCTAGCTGGTGTGGCTCAGTAGATTGAGCACTAGTCTGCAACCCAAAAGATCACTGGTTTGAATCACCGGTCAGGGCATATGCCCAGGTTGCAGGCCAGGTCCCCAGTTTGGGCCTGCAAGAGGCAACCAATAATGTTTCTCTCACACATCATTTCTTTCACAAATCAATGTTTCATCTCCCTCTCTTTCTCCTCCTCTTCCCCTCTCTCTAAAAATAAATAAATAAGATCTTAAAAAAAAAAAAAAAGAAAAAAAATCCAAATTGGAATGTAGAAATTACAGTGTTTCCTTTGCTATATATACAGGGTAGCAAGAATCCTCCTTCTAAGTTCAGATGCTCAGAAATTATTTTAAAATACATGATTTACCACTGTCTAAATTTTAACCATCAACATTGATTCAAATGGGTCAAAAAACTTAAAAATGAAATATGAAAGTACCATAAATGAAGGATAATTGAAAAATAATTTTTGAATAGAGAAAAATTTTCTAAAGATGCCACAAAATGGGCAAAGGTGGAAAAAAATTTTGCAATATATGTGACAAATATGAGGTTAATATTGATATTTCACAAAGAACTCTTTACATATCAATAAGAAAAAATGACAAGGGATATAAGTAGGCAATTCACAAAATAATAAAAAGATAACCAATAATAAACACATTTATATAGTTATTAATGAAATAACTTTAATAATTGAAGAATGCAAATAAAATATTTTAATATTTCTATCATATTGTCAGAGATGAAAAATTGAAAAATATGGCAAAGTAGTAGAGAAGTGAATATTGTCATGTATTTATTGCTTGTAGTTGATCTCACCTATCTGGATCCCAGTGATACAATATGTACCAAAATTTAAAATATACACAGTCATTCACCTCCAAATTCCATTTTTTATATATTACTTTATCCTAAGTGTAAAGATATGGCCATAAATGTTTACTGTATTATTTTAAATTCTCTTGTTTTTATTTTTATTAAAATTATATATGCACATAATTTTAAGAGTGAAGTAGTTCTACAAGGCTTGCTGCTAAAAAGAGCAAACCCTGATCATCACTACCCACTTCCTGCTGCACAAACACTTTTAGTATCTGAGTTGATTATTTCAGTATTCATCTTCATAATGTTAAATAATATGTTACGCGTTCATTTCTTGAGTTTTTAGTTTTAAGAATCATCAGTTGATTTTCCAGTAGGGGACTGAGACCCTAGCTCTCTCACAGCCCACCTAAGGACATACACACTATCCTTGCGCTTCTCAATTTCACAATAGTTTTAAACCATCACTTAACTGGGTCGATACTCAGTGTGTACATTATCAGTAATATGTAAATGCTAATCATAACTTGGTCATATGATATAATGTGATTAGTTTTCATTCCTTGCACAAAATTTGCTTTTCCTGTTAATAATTGCCTTTTCATCCCCTCTTCATTTTCATCTCAAACTCTTTCTTAAAAAAAAAATTTTTATTGATTGATTTTATTTTTTAAAATATTTTTTAAAGATTGTATTTATTTATTTTTTGAGAGGGGAAGGGAGGGAGGAAGAGAGGGAGAGAAACATTGATGCATGAGAGAAACATTGATCGATTGCCTCTCACATGCCCCCAATCAGGGACATGGCCTGTGACTCAGGCATGTGCCCTGACTGGAATAGAACCGGTGACCTTTTGAAAAGATGGTGATAATATCAGCACCTATACTGCAGTTTTATTGTGAGGAATAATGATTAAATGAGTAGCAGTGTTGGACATGAAGTAAATATTTATTAAGAGCTGTCATTTTAATTATTCAATGAGAGTAAAAGTAGTAAGAGTTTTAAGGGGCTAATTTTCATTCAGAAATTTATTACTAACTTTTCCCCTTTCTTGATTAAGCAATACATATTAATTAATAGAAGACTTGAAGAGCACACAAAAGTATAAAGAAGCACAAAAGAGAACGTCTCATTATCCCACTATACAGAGGCAACTGCAGTTAACCTTTTGGTGTATTTTGTACCAGGTTTTTTTTTTGTTTGTAGAAACTTTCTGTAATTTACATAATTGCAATGATACTGCTTATACCATTTTGAATTCTGCCCTTTTCATTGCATAACATGATATTAAAAAGTTTTCCATATCATTAAAAAAAATTTATTTGCATATTTTTAAAATGAAAATTGCATAGTATTCCACTGTATTGCTATAGGGTGATGATACCCAACCCGTTTGCCTAGGTCTGAGAGGGTTTTTGGATGCAGAAATTGTACTGGAAAGTCCAGGGCAAACCAGGATTGAGTTGGTTGTCCTACTTTTACACACACTTTTAATTGGATAATCAGGTTTTTCCCCATTTTTTAACTTTATAAACAGCACTGATGAGAATTTTTATAGGAGTTAATGACCTTTCAAATTGTTTTTATAATAACTGCTCTCCTCCAACTTCCTGAGAGTGAAAAAGCATATCTTTTGGCCTAGATTTTTCTGTTTAACCCACAGGGCCTGGAGCAGTTATGTACTTACTCAATTAATTTGGTACCAACCAGCTGACTGGCTGACTGTTTATTATTGTTGTAGGTTGAATTGTGTCTTCCTAAAAGATATGTTGAAGTCCTAACCCCTGGTTTCTTTTAATGTGACCTTCGCAGATGTAATTAAAATATATGTTAAGATGAGGTCATACTGGATTAGGGGAAGCCCTAAATCCAATATCTCTGGTGTCTAATTAAGAAGAGAAATGACAGCCCTGACTGGTGTGGCTCAGTGGGTTGGGCATTGTTCTGCAGACTGAAAAGAGGTCGCTGGTTCAATTCCTGGTCAGGGCACATGCTTGGGTTGCAGGTCAGGTCCCTGGTTGGGGGCATGTGAGAGGCAACCAATTGATGTTTCTCTTGCACATCAACGTTTCTCTCCCTCTCTTTCTCTCTCCCTTCCCTTCTCCCTAAAAATAAATAAATAAAACCTTAAAAAAAAAAAAAAGGAAGAGAACTGATGCAGAGACAAATTGTACAAGGAGGGGAATGCTATGTGAAGAGATAGACGCACAGAGGGAAGATGGCCACATGATGACAAAGGCAGAGCTTGGAATGATGTAGCTGCAGGCCGAATGTCTTAGTCTGTTCAGGCTGCTGTAGCAAAGCACCCACAGGCTGGGTAACTTACAGACAATAGAAACTTATTTCTCACAGTCTGGAGGCTGGAAGTTCAAAATCAGGGTACCAGCATGACTGGGTAAGAGGGCCTTTTCCTGGGTCACAGAGTTCTCATTGTATCCCCACATGGTGGAGCCTCTTTTTTAAGGCACTAATCCCATACATGGGGTTCTACCCTTATGCTTTAATTACCCCCCAAAGGCCCCAGCTACTCATTTTCAGGTTGGGGTTAGGATTTCATCATACATGGATTTTAGAGGACATAAATATTCAGACCATAACACTAAGGAGCACAGTAGTCCCTCGTTATATCGCAGTTCACTTATCGTGGCCTCACTGTATCGCGGGATTTAAAAAAATATTATAGTTAATTTTATCACGGATCTTTTGCTATATCATGGGATTTTGCAGTACTGTATATGTATGTTGTTAAAGTTATGTAGGTTCAAGAGTGTGGAATAAATGTAAGGTTCCTACTTCGCGGGGGATCTGCAACGTAATACCCACAATAAGTGAGGGAATACTGTATTTCCGGCAGCTACCAAAAGCTAGGAGAGAACATGGCCTTGAGGACACTTCAATTTAAAATTTCTGGCTTCCAGCTCTGGCTGGTGTGGCTCAGTGGATTGAGTGCTGGCCCACGAACCAAAAGGTCACGGTTCAATTCCCAGTCAGGCCACATGCCTGGGTTGTGGACTGGGTCCCCAGTTGGAGGTGCGTAGAGACAACTACACATTGATGTTTCTCTCTCTCTCTTTCTCCCTTCCTTCTCCTCTCTCTAAAAATAAATACTTTAAAAAATAAAATAAAAAATTAGGCTTCCAGAACTATGAGAGAATAAATTCCTGTTGTTTTAAGCCACTCAGTTTGTGGGATTTTGTTACAGCACACCTAGGAAACTAATTGTATGTGTGTTTTGTATGAAAACGGAAGACACTAATGTCATAAGCCTAGCAACATGCATGTGACTGTGTAAGCGACAGGCTCCTAAATTAATTGGCGTTCTAGTCCATTTATGCTGCTATAATAGGAGACCATAAACTGAGTGGTCTATAAACAATAGAAATTTATTTCTCACAATTTTGGTGGCTTGGAAGTCCAGGATCAAGGTGCTGGCAGATTTAGTGTCTTGTTAGGACCTGTGTCCTGGTTCATAGATGAGTAGCTGTCTTCTTGCTGTGTCCTCACATGGCAGAAGGGAGAGGGAAGCTGTTGGGGGTCTACTTTACAAGGGCACTAATCCCATTCATGAGGGTTCCACCTTCATGACCTAATCACCCCAAAGCCACTACCTCTTAATACCATCATCTTGGAAGGAAGGATTTTAACATATAAATTTGGGGAGGGATATAAACATTCAATCTACAGCAGTTGGTATTTTCTATTTCCTCCTTTGCTCCTAGCCTTTGGTTTAAGAGGTGCTTCGTGCCTACTTTTATTACTGGAGTGACTCTCCCTAAAATGAGGACAAAAACTAATTAACTTTTCTTATTAAACAATATTCTAAAATAACTTATGACTTTTTTCCTCTGGATGTTTCCTTATGTTAATTATGAAGGCTCCCTAAATGATGCTAGTCTCATGGATTTTGTATTTCACGAGTGACTGTATATTGATGGGTCCAATCGGTATTTGTCATATTTTGGAAGCTTTTCTCAAGGTAGCAGTGACAGACATTTTTTAAAAAAAGATTTTATTTATTTATTTTTAGAGAGAGGGGAAGGGAGGGAAAAAGAGGGCCAGAGAAACATCAATGTGTGGTTGCCTCTTGCATGCCCCCAACTGTGGACCTGGCCTGCAGCCCAGGCATGTGTCCTGACTGGGAATCGAACCACTGACCCTTTGATTCCCAGGCCAGCCCTCAATGCACTGAGCCACACCAACCAGGGCCATTTCTATTCCAATAAATTCTATCAGCATCTTCTTGCTTTCCCTGAGCACATTTGAAGTTCCTCTTGCTCACATCTTGTATAAGGAGTCTTATTAAATAAAAGGTAACATGTTGGGCCTATCTTTAAGACTTTGATAGAAGTCATGTTAGCAAAGTAGACAAGGGGAGACTATTTTTCCTCAATTTTGTTCCCCACTTAATCAATAGTAGAAGTTCTGTCCTTCCTGCAACCCATCTCAGGCTTGCAGACCATTACAATCACTCACTTTAATATTTGTATCTGATATTTGTATAGACAGAAATACCACAAAAACACAATTTGACCTTACCTGCGTGGTTTGCTAGATGATATTTAAGAGGTGTGGCCAAGACCTCTGCCCGGAAAATTGAGAATATAAATCACGCAAGGCATGTTGTGGGCCATCCTATCTATTTTTAGTGTTCTTTAGGGATGGAGGTTATGGAACTTTCCTTAGGTGCCTACTCTTACCATCTTTGTGGAATTTAAAGGTTTTTTTAAAGTCCTGACTGGTGTAGTTCAAATGGTGGGCATCATCCTGCAAACTGAAAAGGGTGCTGGTTCAATTCCCAGTCAGGGCAGGCACATGCCTGGGATGCGGGCCAGGTCCCTGGTTGGGATGAGTGCTAGAGTCAACTGACTGATGTTTCTATCAGACTTCAACGTTTCTCTCACTCTCTGTCTCCCTTCCTTACTCTTTCTCTAAAAATAGATAAATAAAGTCTTTAAAAAAATGATGTTTAAAAATTTTTTGTTTAAATTTTTACTTTATTAGTGTTTTATTTAAAATAATTATAGTTTTGTAACTTTGGAAGAGTAGAGTTGGTGATTGAAGTCTGGGGAGAAGGCAGGAAAATCAAAACACTTGGGAGACATATTAGTTACATTGTTCTTTGGTTTAGAATATTGTGATTTGCATTTCCATTTCTAGCAAACACTCATAGATTAGAGCTTCAATTGTCTAAGAATTCTTGCCATTCTTTGAAACAGCACGGGTTAAACACAGAGACAAAGAAAACATTGTATGAGGACTGACTGCCAAGAGTACCCTGGCCTTCTCTGATGAGGTCAAACATGTTTTAAAAGCAATAGAGTATTTTGTAACATTTGTTCTTCTAATGTGCTCTCTGAAAGAACCAATACAGGCTTTGCAAAGATAATTTTTTATTTATTCATTTATTTTTAGAGAGAGGGCAAGGGAGGGAGAAAGAGAGAGAGAGAACTGTTGATTGGTTGCCACTTGCATGCTCCCTTTGGAGACCCAGCCCACAAGCAAGTGCCCTCACTGAGAATCGAATCATCGACCTTTTAGTTCACAGGCTGATGCTCAACCTACTGAGCCACAGCTTTATTACCATAATTTGTCAGCAAATGGATAATGTAAAGTCATCTAATCAAGATTGTAAGGAAAATGCCTTAGTCCCTGCTGATCAAAAGAATAACATTAATCAATAGCAATTTATGTGATGATCAAGATGCCACTTCTTTAGTCCTGGCCAGGTAGCTCAGTTGGTTAGAGGGTAGTCCCCATATGGTAAGGTTGAGGGTTTCATCTCCGGTCAGGGCACATATAAGAAGCAACCAATGAATGCATACACAAGTGGAACAACAGATCTCTCTCTCTCTTTCTACTCCCATCTCTCTCTCTCTCTCTCTCTCTAAAATAATAATTTTAAAAAGACTTTCTATAGGAATGAACAGATTATGGGTTGCGTTGTCATAAAATCATTCACATCTGTGTGGGTCCCTAGTTTACCTGGCACCATTTTTACCACAACTGAACAGATTCACCCTGTGTTTCAGAGAAAGCAAGTAGAAGAGTTGAATGAAGACTCTCTTTTTTTTCCTTGTTTTAAAAAAAGATTTTATTTATTTATTTTAGAGTGAGGGGAAGGTAGGGAGAAAAAGAGGGAGGGAAACACCAATGTGCAATAGAAACATTGATTGGTTGCCTTTTGTGTCAGGCATGTGCCCTGATCGGGAACCAAACCAGTGACCCTTCAGTTTGAAGGCTCAGTTCACTGAGCCACACCAGCAGGGCTGAATGCAGAATTTTATAATCAGATTTGTACTCTGACTTAGTTGGTTCTGAAAAGAATTCAGTCAAATAAAAGCAATACATTAGAGAATATTATTTTGAGCAAAAGTTTTTATAAAATAGCATATATCCACTGATCATAAATAATCAATTGAACATTTCATCACTATTTATTGAACACCTGAAGAGTGAAGGGGACTATTGAGGGGAAACATAAGACTGGAGTCACCACAGTGCTTGCTGTGGCAGCACGTATTGAAACTGGAACGATACAGAGAAGATTAGCGTGGCTCCTGTGCATGGATGGCACACAAGTTTGTGAAGCATTTCATGTTGTTTTTAAAGAGAAATAAAAGACTGGGGTCACCACAACATATATATCATTGAGTGTCATTTCTATTAGGGCCTCAACTCTTTGCTATAAAAACACTGCTTTTGAAGAATTGCTTGAAAGTACATTGAAGTGGACTCTTTAAGAATATCAGTGGAGACAGGGACTCGACCTGAGTCCTGCTTTGAGCTTCCGCTGTCCGCTTCCCATGGTATGTGTGACCTTTAAAGATCTTGCCTCGCCTCTTTTTGTAGACTTACTTCTCCCCATTTGCTGCCTCTGTCTATTTTTCAGCTACATGGAACTATAGCCTTCTGTGCCTTTGCACACATTGCTCACTTTTCTTGGAATGCTTGTCTTCTCCTTTTTGCTTAATCCCTTCTTATGCTTGGAGTCTTAACATAATAAATATCCAAAAGAATTGAAAGCAGGGTCTTAGAGAGATGTTTGTACACCCATGTATAGTGGCATTGAAACTATAGGCAAAAGGTGGAAGCAAAACAACTGCCCATCAGCAAATGAATAGATAAAATGTGATATATCCATATAGTGGAATATTGTTTAGCCTTAAAAAGGAAGGAAATTCTCCAACAAAATGAAAAGACAGCCTACTGAATGGTAGAAGTTATATGCCAATGATATACCTGATAAGGGGTTGATATCAAAATATATAAGGAACTCATACAACTTAACACCCAAAAGCCAAACAATTTGATTAAAAAATGAGCAGGGGATCTGACTATGTACAGCATGGGAATATATATACTCAATAACACTGTAATAACTATGTGTGGTATCAGATAGGTACTAGATTTATCAGGATAATCACTTCATAAGTTATGTAAATGTGTAATCATTATGTTGTACACCTGAAAGTAGTAATACAGTATTAAAGGTCCACTGTGATTAAAAATAATAAAATAAAATAAAATAGGTAGAAGAAAAGAAGGTAGGAAATTCTGACACGTACTACAACATGGATGAATCTTGAAGATATTATACTAAGTTAAATAAGTCAGTCACAAAAGGACAAATATGATATCATTCTACTCCTATGAGGTATTTAGTGTAGCCAAGACCATAGAGACAGAAAATGGAATGGTGGTTGTCATGGGCTGAGGGGCAGGAGGATGGGAAATGATTGTTAAATGTGTACTGAGTTTCAGTTTGAGAAGATGAAAAGTTTAGTGATAGTGGTGACAGTTGCACAACAGTGTGAATGTACTTAATGCCTTTAACTGTGCTTAAAATGGTTAAAACGATAAATTTTACGTTAACTGTATTTTATCACAAGTAAAATAAATCACTAAAAAATCAGCATAGACACTGTCTGCTTTATAAAACCTTCTCTGACCCCCTTAATCTGGGATGGGTGTCTCCTTCTTGCTCTTGTAGAAACACTATGCTGTTTCTATCATTATACCATTGCAGTTTTCTCATATTGTACAGATGTACAATGTCCATAATGTAAAAGATTTAGCATGTCATTTACTTAGTTAGGATTCAATACACAGGAATTGTTAAAACATTTATTAGTTGTATTATAATTTTTTTACTAGTCTCTCTTTTTTTTTTTAGATGATATAAAATTGAACACTTCATGAACTGGGCAGTCTCCACCTGGAGAACACTAGTCTATCTTTCTAGATCATAAGCTACTTGAAGACAGAAGCTGTCTCCTCTATCTTTATGTTTTCAGAGCCTAGCAAAGTATCTGGCACATGGGTTTGCTGATAAACTAAATAAATGTTAAAGGGATAATTCTTGGAACCTCAGAGTAGAAAAGACACTTTGGAGTCTAAGAGCATTGCTTCCACCATTGTGATAACTGAGATCATGTATAAAAAGTGCATTACGCAATTCCTGCACATAGTAGTGGTGAATTAATTAGCTCAGAGTTAAACAGTTTGGTTTAGTGAATCCTTTTTTTCTATAACATTGGAAGCATAGGATGTGGGAATGACCCTTAACCTCGACAGTAACAGTTTTACAAATAACTTTTTATTATTCAAATCTACATAAAAATATGGAGAATAGTAGTATAACCCCTATAGACACATCACCCAGCTCTAAAAATTATCAACTCTTTGTCAATATTTTTTTATCTATATCATCTCCATTGCCCTCTCCCCCAGAGTATTTTGAAACTAATCCTTAACACCATATCAAATTCTCATTGAATTTCTTATGAAACTCTTTTTCATGTATATAATCTCTAGAAAGGGTGGAAATCAGATCCTCAAAGCATCCATGGTATTTACAGACCTTTAGAATCCTGCCAAAGCATGTACGCCAAAGACATAAGCAACATCTGATTTGCCTTAATCTCTAGAGATCAAGAGATTTCCTCCAATTTTTATATCTCTGGTGGGGTTTCATGCATCTGTATTGTCATTGCCAACCTGTCTCAGTCATCCTTTGTACCCAGCCCCTAATGGCAACATTCGTGCTTTTCCTTGTGTAGTCTTACTTCCTTGAATGTCTTCTTTCTTCCAAAATCTGTCAGTCCTTCAAGACCCATTTCAGGAATTTTGTCTTACCTAAGACCTTTTTAGATGATCTCACCCTTGGAATGTGATGGAGTTTACCATCACAGCACAGCTTTATACTTATTCTTATTTAATTGTTTCACATGTATCCGTTTCTCCTTCTTAACAAGATTACAGAGCATTATTTATGTATTTATTTATTTTTTAAAATATCTTTTATTGATTATATTGTTAGTCTCAACTTCTTTTCCCTTTGCTCTCCTCCACCCAGTACCCCCCTTCCCTCCAGCAATCCCACCCCCCTTAGTTTGTTTCAATCGGTTGTGCATATAAGGTCTTCGGCTTCACCCTTTCCTATATTATTCTTAACTTCCCCCTGTCTATTTTGTACCTACCAATTATGCTTCTTAATCCCTGCCCCATTTCCCCATTTCTCCCCCTTCCCCCTCCCAGCTGGTAACCCTCTAAATGATCCCTATACCTATGTTTCTGCTCCTATTTTGGTTTGCTTAGTGGGATTTTGTTTTTATTTTTTGGATTCAGTTGTTGATAGCTGTCAATTTGTTGTCATTTTAATGTTCATAGTTTTGATCTTCTTTTTCTTAAATAAGTCCCTTTAACATTTCATATAATAATGGCTTGGTGATGATGAACTCCTTTAGCTTTACCTTGTTTGGGAAGCACTTTATCTGCCCTTCCATTCTAAATGATAACTTTGCTGGAGAGAGTAATCTTGGTTGTAGGTCCTTGCTTTTCATCACTTTGAATACTTGTTGCCAGTCCCTTCTTGCCTGCAAAGTTTATTTAGAGAAATTGGCTGGTAATCTTATAGGCACGCCTTTGTAGGTAACTCTCTGCTTTTTTCTTGCTGTTTTTAAGATTCTCTCTTTATCTTGAACCTTCAGCATTTTAATTATGATGTGTCTTGGTGTGGTCCTCTTTGGGTCTAGCTTGTTTGGGACTCCCTGTGCTTCCTGGTCTTGTATGTCTATTTCCTTTGCCAAATTTGGGAAGTTTTCCTTCACTATTTTTTCACATAAGCTTTCAATTTCTAGCTTTTCCTCTTTGAATGTTGGCACGTTTCTTAAGCCTCTCCTCATTTTTTAATTCTTGTTTCCTCATTCTGTACTGGTTGACTTTATTTTTCTTCCTTATGTTCCAAATCATTTATTTGAACCCCAGTTTCCTTCCCTTCACTATTGGTTTTGTGTGGATTTTCCTTCATTTCATTTAGTATAGACTTCACTTCTTTCCTTATGGGTTTGCTGTAGTTAAGCATATCTGTCAAGCGTGTGAGCATCTTTATCACCAGTGTTTTGAACTCTATGTCTGTTAGGTTGGCTATCTCTTCGTCACTTAGTTCTTCCACTGGAACCTTGATCAGTACACTCTTTGGGGCCATAGTTCTCTCTCTACTCATCTTGCCATGCTCCTGTGTTTGTTTGCATCTGTGTCTTAAGTAGAGCTGTTGCACCTGTTATGTTGTAAGGGGCGGAACCTTAGGTAGTCATCAGGCAACCCATTTCACCACGTTGTGGCACTATATGTGGGGGAGGGGTCCGAGAGGGAACAATGCTGTTTGTTCAGCACTTGCCCCTTTCTAGGCACTTCTCCCACTTCCATATGGGACTGGTGCCTCTGTAGCTGTTGCCCTAGCCATTGTTCCCAGAGTGGGTGGTTCTGTGGACGTTCTAGGACTCTGGGGACCTTTTAAACAAGTGGACTCCACTGAGATACCAGCAGTTTCTTCCTCTGCCCCAACTTCCACTGGTTTTCACAGTCAGAAGCAATGAGATTTTATTTTCCTCGGCGCTGGAACCCTGAGCTGTGCGGTCTGGTCTGGTGCTGGGAGTACTCCCCAGGTGATCTCCCTACTTTTTAAAACATGTGACTGCACTTTCTGCTGGCCTGCCACTGCCATTGCCACAATGCTTCCTCTCTGCCCAAGTTCCACCCTTCCTACCTGTCTGGATGCATTTTTCTTCTTTATGTCTTTGTTTGTTGGACCTCCATGTCGCTGGATTTGCTGGAAATTCTGGTTGATCTAGTTTTTTTTATTTTTTGTTTTTGTATGTTTTATTGATTATGTTGTTACCATGGTCCCATTTTCTTTATCTTTTTCTCCCCTCCACCCAGCAACCCCCTTCCCTCCAGCAGTCCCCCCTTTTGTCTATGTCCATGGGTTGTGCATAAAGCTCTTCTCAACACCCCCCTGTCCATTCCGCACCCTCCTACTATGCTTCTTAATTCCTGCACCATTTCCCTCCCTCTCCTATCTTTCCCTTCCCAGCTGACCTCCCGCCACATGCTCCCCATAGCTATGGTTCTGTCCCCACTCTGGTTGTCTGCTTAGTTTGCCTTTGTTGTCATTCCCTAGCTTCTGTTGTTGATAGTTGTGATACTGTCTTCATTTTAGTGTTCATAGTTTTGATCTTTTTCTTAAATAAACCCCTTTAACATTTCACATAATAATGGCTTGGTGATGATGAACTCCTTCAGCTTTACCTCATCTGGGAAGCACTTTCTCTTCCTTTCCATTCTGAATGATAGCTTCGCTGGATAGAGTAATCTTGGTTGTAGGTCCTTGCTTTTCATCACTTTGAATACTTCTTGCCCATCCCTTCTTGCCTGCAAAGTTTCTTTTGAGAAATCAGCTGACAGTCTTATAGGGACCCTTTTGTAGGTAATTCTCTTCTCTCTTGCTGCTTTTAAGATTCTCTCTTTATCATTAACCTTTGGCATTTTGATTATGATGTGTCTTGGTGTGGTCCTCCCTGGGTCTAGTTTGTTTGGGACTCTCTGTGCTTCCTGGACCCATATGTTTACTTCCTTCCCCAAATTAGGGAAGTTTTCCTTCATTATTTTTTCACATAATTTTTCAATTTCTTGCTCTCCCTCTTCACCTTCTGGCAACCCTATGATTCGAATGTTGGCATGTTTATAGCTGTCCCAGATGTTTCTAAGCATCTCCTCATTTTTAAAAATTCTTGTTCCCTCCTTCTGTACTGGTTGAATGTTTGTTTCTTCCTTATGTTCCAATTTGTTGACTTGAACCCTGGTTTCTTTTCCGTCACCACTTGTTTCGTATGGATTTTCCTTCATTTCAGCCAGGATACCCCTCATTCTTTCCCTGTCCTGTTTAATCTTTGCTGTCAAGTCTGTGAGCATCTTTATCACCAATGCCTTAAACTGTGCAACTGTTAAGCTCACTATCTTCTCTTCTGTTAGGGGTGGTATGTGCTCGTTGCTTAGTTGTGTCACTGGGACCTTGATCTGCCCCCTTCTCTGTCTCCTCATCATGGAAGCTTTCTGTGTTTGCCTCTGTGATCTGGGTGGGGCTGTTGCACCTCTTATGTTATAGGGACGAAGCCTTAGGTATTCATTAGTGCTGGCAACTGTTTCACTGTGTTTTGGCGTTGTATGTGGGGGAGGGGTCTGAGAGGGAAAAGTGCTGGTTGCTGCTGCTTTTCCAGGCACTTCTCTCCCTTCCTATACGAAGCAAGCTGCCTCCTTTTCAAGACTAGTAGTCTTTCATAGTCAGAAGCAATGCGGCTCTCTTTTCGCCAGTGTTGGAACTGCAACCTACGTGGTCTGGTTTGGGGCTGGGATTGCTTCTTGGGCTTAAACTGTATGGCTGTTTTTCACCCAGGGTACAGCTAGCCACGCCCGCCAGCCACTGCTTGCCAAGCACAGCCACTGTAGCCGCAGCCGCTGCTTCTCTCCTCTTTCTCTCCATCTTGACCCCGCCCCGCCTACCTTTCTGGCTGATTATTTATTCTTTATTTCTTTGCTGAACTTCCCTGTCATTTTGATTTTCTGGATATTGTTTTTCTTTAGTTTTGAAGTGGTTGTAAATTCTTTCTCAGTTGTGAGGAGAGGTACTGTGTGTATTTACGTCTCTGTCGTGGCGGAAAGTCCTACTTCTGTCTAGTTTTGAGGTAGTTGTATTCCTTCTTAGCTGTGGAGGGAGACGCAGAGTGTCTGTCTAGGCCTTCATCTTGGCTGGAAGTCCCTTATTTATTTTTTGTAATTTCCTCTCATTTCTTTTGCCCCTTCCCAAGGTTAGTGTCAATGGAGAGCTCATACTAAACTGCTCATCAGTTCATTGATTAACCCTTTGAGTGTCATGCATATTTGCTAAAATTTGTGTGAGAAATGCCAGGCTATTTTTGCCAAGAGATGCGGTTTATGAAAAATGTCTATAAAAACATCATTATTAATTCCATTGTTATTTACATTTATAGCCACCAAAAAAAGAGTTGCTGGGAGCGACACTGGCACTTTTGGGAAAATTTGTCAGTGTCACTCACAGTGACGTTGGCACTCAAAAGGTTAATCTTTGCTCACTCACATTTGGTGTCAGTTATACACTCTTACAGTAATATAGTTGAACCTATGCAGTGGTCTTACCAAAAATACCAAATTTAAATCTGATCTGTTTTCCTGATTCAACTCCCAATTTTCCAGAAGACAGAGAACAGAAGACTCCACAAGGATGCAAACAGCCCAGTCTGGACTGTGCAAAAACTATAGGAAAAGTTTCTGCAATAAGTAAATTGCAAAAGGGGGAAAAACAGATACAGGGGACACATAGATTTAAAAAGACCAGACAACCAATCACAATATGTCAACTTTATGTGAAGTCTGATCCAAGCAAACAAACTGAACAAAATTTATGACATTTATGTCATAATTAAACACTTAGGGAATAGTTTATGATGAGAAGGGTTTTATTTTTAATTTACCATTTAAAAATTGTGATAAAATACATACACCTAACATATAATTTATCACCTTAACCATTTTTAAATATACAGTTCCTTGGTTTGCATACATTTACATTGTTGTGCTAACACCACCACTGTATGAACACAGAATTCTACTCCTCCTGCAAAATTGAAAATACCCATTAAATAATAATCCCCATTCCCTACTGCCCTCTGCCCCTGGCAACCACTGTTTCATTTTTTATCTCTATGAATTTAGTACTCAAGGAACTTCAGATAAGTGGAATTATATATCTGTCCTTTTGTGAATGGCTTATTTCATTTAGCATACTGCTCTCATATGTGTCAAACGAGTATTTTTTTAAGGGAGTAATTGTTTTGTATTTGATAATAATAAAAAGAACCCTACATTTTAGAGATGCACACTGAAATATTTATGGATGAAATGATAGAAACTCTGGGATTTGCTTCAAGATAGCATAATGGCAGGAAGTAAGATGGGGTACAGTTGAAATAAGATTGGCTACAAGTTATTAATTCTTGCAGCTGGGTAATAGGTACATAGAGGGTCATTATATTATGTTGATTAAATCTATGCTTGACATTTTTCATAATGAATTGTTAAAAAGTAAAAAAGTAAGTCTGACTGGTGTAGCTCAGTTGGTTGGGCATTGTCCCACAGAACAAAAGGTCACTGGTTCGATTCCCTGTCAGGGCACAAGCCTGGGTTGCAGCCTGGTCCACAGTAGGGGGCATGTGTGAGAGGCAATTGATTGATGTTTCTCTCACACATAGATGTTTCTCTCCTCTTTCTCCCTCCCTTGCCCTCTGTTACTCTCTAACAGTAAATAAATAAAATCTTTAAAAAAAGAAAAGAAAAATATCTGTGAGGAAATGCGTTGATCACTTAATAATTCTCTGTCCTCCCCTTACTCTCTTCTCTTTGGCAGTGAGGACGCTTATGGTCCAGGAGGACGATGACCTCTGTTCGTTGTCAGGCCAGAACCAGAACCTGTGCAGAACTGTTGACACCGGCACTCTGTGCCTAGTGAAACACTGCTAAGGTTGCATATAAATCAAGGATTCCTTAGCCATTCCTGTTGATAGATTGATCTGGCTGTGCTGTTAGAATCCAGGGAGGTGTTTAGAATCCAGACAGACAAATTCAAGGGATTTGTCCTTGTGTTTGTTCCTTGCATGCATGGATTTACTCAGCATTACCCAGTAGCCTCAGCCTACAGGGGCCCTGCACAGAGGAATGTGAGGTGACCCTCCCAGCGCACAGCATCTTGGGCTTGTCAACTGTCAAGGGGCTTTCAGCTTGGGGAGTGGACAGGAGAGCTGGTATAAAACAGCTTCATTGTATTAAGCTCTGTAAGAGGCTGGCTCATCCTCCTAGGGAATCGAAAGTAAATTGCTTCCCTTTAGGAGTTGAATTAACTCTTTCAGGCCAATGGAATTAGTTTAGTAATGACTATCCTGTTGCTTTAGGATTTCCCCAAATGGTATTTTTAATGAGCTGTGTCTACCCATTGCTACCAATGCCACAATTTAACAGAACTGACGAGTAAACTCTGGCAACAACAGTTTTGACTAATTTTTTTCTCAGAGTACACCAGGTGTTCTTGTGAAGGGATCAATTGACTGCTTTTTTATTGGAACTCAGAAGGCACAGCCTCATTAGGGGCCCCCAGTAGATGAGCCCTTTAATCCTTATTCATTTTCAGAGCAAGAATTGTAGTTTCTCATACCCAGCGCATCAGCGAGTCTTTTGTATTGCTATCAAGTCTGAGTTCCTTGTTTCTAATTTGCTATGAAATTTCTCTTCAGGCTTATCCTCCAGACAAAAAGAGTAACAGTAAGCAGGTTTTAACTGACAGGTTTTGAAACCTGAAAGTTAAACATCTAGACAGGTTAGCAGTTGCATTGAAAAAACTTTAAAGAAGATTGCAGTTGATTTCCAAGTTTGCAGGTGGCAGTGTTTATAAATGAACAGCTCAGATATTTGAAGAAAAGGTCTACTTTTATTTGCAAATATCTCGTCTCCCTCAGCAACACAGAAGGTTGGAGAAATAGGGAAAATAAGAAATAGTACCTTTTCATTGTAAACAATCTTACAAAGTTTTAAGGACTTCTCCCTACTCTTTTTTTTAGGAATCTAATGAACAAAACAAACAAATGAGCAAAATAGAACCAGGGACATGGAAACAAGGAACAGACTGATGACCCTACTTTCTTTTACACAGAAAAGTAATGATCTTGTCTGAAACTGTCCTTTAAAAGAAAAGCTGCCCAAGATGGGAGAATTGATGCCTGAAGTAGGTTAGTCAACTGCTCCCAACTGAGAGACAAATTTACTCTGCGGGACCTTTGGGGTGCTGTATAGTAACCTGGAAAGATAATTAAACCAAATATTAAACACTTGAAAGAGTTAGCTCACCTGGTAAGGCCACAGAGTTTATTTCTAGAGATCAAGTTGTACATGCTCCCACGCCAGGACACAGCCCTGTGTCCCCAAGTTCTCCTCTGAGCAGAAACTGTGCAGCTGGAATCAAACAGGTGGCACTTCCCAAAGAATTAAGTGTCTTCAGAATCACAGTTCCCTCAAGGAGGCTACAGTCTGTTGGATGGTTGCGCACAGATCTGTCATTTGCACAGCTGTTGTGCACTTGTTAACTCCCATCCATAAACCCAGGAGGGCATCATGCGGTTCCTTGGAGCTGTGGCTTCGGAATCAGGCACATCTGGGTTTGGATCCTGGCCTTACTAGCTGGGTGACATTACTTTGCAACTCTAACCTTTAATTTCTCAATAAAGTGAGGCTGATAGGACTACATACCTCTGGGAACTAGAGCTTTCCATGGAGGAAGACTCAGGGATGCTGTAGCTCAGGGCCTGGCATGGAGTGAGCTCCCAGTCGGTGTCAGCTATTTTCATTATTACTGTTACTATTTTTTATAAAGATTTTACTTATTTATTTTTAGAGAGAGAGGAAGAGAAGGAGAAAGAAGGCAAGAGAAACATCAATGTGTGAGTGAAACATCAGTTGGTTGCCTCTCACCACCACCCCCCCAAATCAGTTGGTTGCCTCTCACATACCCCCAACTGGGACCTGTCCTGTAACCCAGATGTGTGACCTGACTGGGAATCTAACCAGCAACCTTTATGGTTTGTGGGACCATGCCCAACCCACTGAGCCACTCTAGTCAGGGCTATTATTGTTACTACTGCAAAGTCTCTTCCTCTCTGGGCCCTGCCTCCTTCTCCCCCAGATGAAATCTTTCATATTTCTCTGTGAAGTCTCTACAGTTTCCCTCTTACTAGGTCCTATCATATTTTGTTGGTGCTATTGTTAAAGCTCTTACCAGATTGTATTAAATTTGCTTGTTACCCTACTTGGACAGTTGGTATAGGAATTAAGGTAATGTACATGTCTTGCACAGAGGAGGCAATCGATGAACCGTAACTTCATTTTACTTGTGAAGTACCTGTCTCAGTAGGAACAATTTTATCCAACAAATGTTCAATGAATGTCTACTATAAGCATTCATTTCATGTAACCCTTACAATTCCAGGAAGTAGATACTATTACCTCCCCATTTCACAATGGAGGGAGGAGAAGGAGGTTTGCAGTGCTCAACTTAAGTTGCCCGAAGCCAGCTAGAAATAAGGACGCAGAGCTAGGCTTCAAACTCAGGTCTGTCTGTGAGATCTGGGATGATATGTTATCGATCTTTGCATTCTTTGCACCTAGAACAGTTCCTAACACCTGGTAAAGGCTCCATAAATTTTGTATCAATGCACTGGAGTAAGCTATCATTCTTCACCCTACCAAGCTGGAGAGGACCCCAGCGAATTTAGTTCAACCCTCCGTTCTGGTCATTTGACTTTTTGCTCTCAGATCCAGTCCTCATAGTTCCATATTCTGCGCTGGATCATGCACAAGGTGCTGATCTGCAAATGGCACTTCCCAGACTTCCTCGCCAACTGGCTTCCAACTGGGTTCAGTCAGTGGGAGGCTGCCCTGTAGGAGTTGCAACCATGGAGTTGGTCCAGCCACAGCCAAGCACACTTCCTACAAGAGATGAAGGGGGAGAAATACTGTGACTTCTCCTTTCCTCCTGCTCCCTAATCTCCGTCCAGTACCTCCCATTGACTAAATGTAGCTGGATGCCAGTTGGCAAGGGGCATGAGAAATGGACTTTGTAACAAGCCAGTTTCAGTGATGCAGAACAGAGGGGCAATGAATAAACCTGAGAGCTATTAGGCAAACTCCACCACCTTGTCTCTAGGTCAAAGTTTCTTCCAATAAGGAGCTTTGCTCAGATACAGAAGGTCCTAAACTGGGAGAGGCTATCTGGAAAAGCAGATGGTTGCAGTGGGGGTGGGGAGCAGAAAACCTCTCTTTGCATGTTCTGTTATTGGCATACTTAATTTTGCGGTTAATTGGGGCTTGTGGAGCAAGTCAAAGTATATCTTAATATGTGTTTTTTACTTTCACATTAAAAAAAAGCCCTGTGAAAAATGACCACTTATCCTGAAGATGTATTCACTTAAGGTGCCCACTAGAGTGGCCACAGGAACGTTGTTCATGAATTCGTGGCAGAATGAGACTTGTCAATAGCTCGCTTAATAAACATAGATTAAAAGGATATCCAATATCTGCCTTAAATCCACAAAGGAATATAAATTTGCAGCAAGAGATTAAGACTCTAATGAAGGCATCAGGAGCCATCTTTAAAGAGAATTCCCTGTTGCAACTTGATGATGAAAATCAGTCTTAACTGTGCATTTAATTTCTTTTGTGAGTTCAAAGCACATCCCTAAAGTTTTATTCCAGGAAAGTTAATCATGATAGTCTTTGGAGTCTATAAAACTTCTAATATTGGGTAGAGTCAGTAAAAGATATTTGCGTAAATAAAATGTTTTGCTTATTTAAAGTGAGGTGATTATATATATATATATATATATATATATATATATATATATATATGAAAAATTACTGCATTTGTAGAAACCATTGAAGAAACTAATGTGGGGAAAGATATGGGATTAATAAGTACATAGTATTTATTTGTAAAAAACGAAAACCAAAACCAAAAAACCTCTCTCATTCTCCACAAACCCTTAGTTCCTTAGCAAAATTCTGTGCATTGAAGGAAAGAAAAAGGAAAGAAAGAAAAGAAAGAAAATGAGGGAAGAAAAGAAGGAAGGAAGGCAACAAGCAACAACAAAACTTCTTCCTTGATGACGTAGCAGAGACCTGTGTAACGCAGCACAACATTTTAGAGGCACATGGCAGGTCCATAAAACTTGTGCAGTCTTTCTTTTCCTTTTTCGCATTGATTTCCCCTTTTGGCCTTCTCTGTGCCTTCCAAGACTGGCTTAACTTGTCAAATAAGCCAGACTTTATGAGTGTTTACCTTTGATTCCACACACAACCCCAGTCTCACAAGTCTCCTTTTGCTTTCCCTTTATTTCTCTCTAGGTCTAAGCCAGAAGTTCTCACACTTCACTGTGCAGAAGTAGCAAATGAGACTTTTGGTTAAACATTCAGATCCCTGGGCTCCGGGGAACCCAGGATTCTGATTCAGTGATTCAGTGTTGAGGCTCAGGAATCTGAGTTTTACCAAACACCTTAAGTATTTCTGTTGTTGGTGTTGAGGTGTGCTGTTAGGGTAATGAATAAGATATGCCTTTTCACTAGGGTATTTCCATTTTATCGAGAGAGAGATGAATCTTTAATTGGGGAACTATAGATATCAGCTGTCCTTGTGTCTAGAGAGTTTCTATGAAGAGCAAAGATTATTGACAAACCCTGTTGTCAGGCCTTAGTTCTTACTTTGCCTGCTGCTCCCCTCTCCCTTATAGCAGGGGTTGGGGGTACTTTGGCCCCCCAGAGGTGTAAGGGGATCATCCACCTCTGGTTTGGAATTCAAGGGCTCGGAGAGACCACGATCCTCATTCACTGGTAGACTACTTTCCAGCTTGGGCTTTTAAAATTTAAGGCAAACTGAAAACTAATCAAAACCTGTACTCAGAACTTGCCTCACATATAAGAAGTCACTTCTGTAACATGAATTGAGGGAATCCACTCCAGTTTCAAAAATGGATCTCCCACCCTCTGTCAACGAACCTGAAATTCTGCCATTACAAATGACAACGGCTTTTGGAGCCTGGAAGACTGTTAGGTCCCAAAAGTCTAGCTATTACAATGCACACACTTCTAGGTAAATATCATCTTAAATTGGGTCAAAGAGCATTTGGGTGATAGTCTCAGGTGATTGAAACTAGGGACCAAAAAAATGAGGAGAAGGTTAGGAGAAAGAGGAGTTTTGCTGGAGGCTGTCTATGTTCCCAGGTGAGAAGAAAGTCACCCCTTTTCCCTTACTTATTCTAATCACATGTACTGTAAGCAAATAACAAAAATTAAATTGAAAGGAAAAATAAAAAACCCAACAAGTAGGAGTGACCCTGTGGATGAATTCCAGACAAACAAATAATCCCTACAACATTGTAAATCAACCTTCCAAAACCTGAATATATTGAGTAGTGGAAATGTATTTTTATTTTGTATGTTTCTTGACATCAATGTACAATAAAGTAACCGTAGACATATTTTTATATGACATACTACAGATTGGAATCAATTTAAAATGTCATTTAAAAATATTGAAGGCCACTGTATTGTTTGAAACATTAGGTAAAAGTATTCAATATGATTTTAAATTTTGAAATGATAAAGGGAAACTTTCAGGATAGAAGTATGCATTTGAGTCATGTAGTTGTATTAAATTATGCTAAAACTTTCTAAGACTCTAAAAAATGGTCTCCTTTCGGACAATTATAGGAATAACTTCTTTTTTGCCCTGGCTGAGTAGCACAGTTATTTAGAGCATTGTCCCGATATGCTAAGGATGTGGATTTGATCCCTGATCAGGGCACATACAAGAATCAACCAATGAACACATAAATAAGTAGAACCACAAATTGATCTCTCTTTCAAATCAATAAATTTAAAATAACTTAAAAAAAAGAAATAACTTTGAGTCGCAGGTTAGCCTTCATATTTGTTCTGTTTCCCACTTATTTCTCCCCTTACTTCAGCCAGGAGGTTCCTTACAAAGGTTACTCCTGGCGTGTATGCACACAGGTAGGGTCCCTGAGCTGAGAACATCCGATGGACGCTCGGATGAGCTTGTCCTCCAGGGACCTGAGGCTGCTGTGGACCTGAGGGATCTTAGGACCTTGGCAAATTACATTTGGATGCTTTGATTTCCCCGCTGATAAAGCGGAGATAACAATGTCCTTTATTCAAAAAGAATCATAAAATACCATCTATGAACTTTCCTGAAGTCCTGGCAAAGAGCACTTTATAAGTGCCGCTGCTTTTGTTCTCATTAGCATTATTGTAGGGTTCGTGGGGGACTTTAATCTGGTTAAAGGCCCTCTAGTACGCAACTATTTTATAAGAAGTGGTGGGTTTTAACATTTACTCTGAGACAAGGCAAAGGGGATGGAAAGTACCCCTCTCCAAAAAAATAAATAAATAAATAAATAAACAAAAAACTATTTTATAGCAAATTGAAACTTTCTGTTAATGTAGTTATCTTCAACTTCAGTGAAAATCATTTTGAGTAGACTCTCTTTTCTTGATAGTTTAAAATTTTGTGTATCATTTTTAACTTTACTCTCTAGATTGTTTAGGGAGCTTGCTTTCTCATTGTTTGGGCTCTAAGCTATGGCAATAATAAGTGCAAGCAAGTGTTAACCTTGGATACGTTTTTTGATACTCTATCCAAATCGCAGAGTGTGTGCATTTGGCTTGGAGAATTGCACACTTTGCAACAGGCACTTGCACATTTATACCCCTGCACAGCCTTAATGGGAAACATTTGAGTCTGGTCGCAAAGATTTGCTCAGTGTGAAATCTGTTTCTAACACAATGGTCAGATTGAAAGGAGTTTCATTACATGGTTGGGCATTTCTTCTTTCTTTGGGGAATATAAAAGGTGAATGCAATACTTTCCAGTTTAAAGTTACCACAAAACTTCATAATCTTAACCTCAAAATCTACTCCTAAATTTATACAGAGAACCAGAGGCCTGGAGCTGGCTGCAACTGCCTGTTTGATCTTGGTTAAGTTCCAAAAAACCAGGGAGAGTTCAAAGCAGGGCCAGGGGCAACTCCACACTTTAATCCACGCTCCCCTTTTTCTTCCCTCTTTACTTGCTCTCTATCCTCTGGTATGAACTACAGTATACATACATTTCAATAACCCTAGACACCGTAGATTCTAGAACAATGAATAAAGCATCTTTCATTATTGATACTGACAGGCCCTTTGGTCAGAAAATGTCCCTCAACAGATGTTAGGGAATGTGGTCATAAACCAGAAAGATATCTGTTACAACTTTTAAGGCTGTTTTATTTCTAGTTCTCTAAATTCCACTGGATAAGGTTTAATTTTTCTCCTTTTTTTCCTGCAGAAACTCCTCTTGAGGTTTTAGGATATAGGAAAAGTAGTTATGGCTTTAGATAAGTTACTGGCTTTGCTTTTGTGTTAGATAGTCCTTTCCCATCTTCCCAAAAAGAGAGAATGTAAAGAACAATTATGAAGTTGCCCTGACTGGGTGGTTCAGTTGGTTGGAGTGTTGTCCCATGCACCAAAAAATTACAGGTTTGATCCCCAGTCAGGGCACATACCAATGTTGAGGGTTTGATTCCCAGTCAGGGCATGTGCAGAAGACAACCGATTGATATTTCTCTCTCAAATTGATGTTTCTCTCTTTCTTTCAACCCGCCCTCCACTTCCTCTTTCTCCAAAATTAATAAACATATCCTCAGGTGAGAGTATAAAAAGAAAAAAAATTATGAAGCTATACCAGTAATAAAATAAGAATGATTTCTTTAAATTTGTTATTCAGGGTACTATATTTGGAAGTTGAATAATGCTATTTTGTTTTTTCATTTTTATTTATTGATTTTATTTTATATTAAAAATGTTTATTTATTGGTTTTTTTTTAGAGAGAGTGAGGAAGAGCAAGACAGAGAGGTGGGGGTGAGGGGAGAGAAACATCAGTTTATTGTTCCACTTATTTATGCATTTATTGGTTGACTCATATATGTGCCCTGACCAGGGATCAAATCAGGAGAGTGCTCTAACCAAATGAGCTACTTAGCCAGGGCTGCCATTTTGTGTTCAATGTAAGCATTCTGGATGTTATTTAGTCCAGTCATACTGTTGGGAGAGAGTTTTATATTATCTTAACTCTGGCTAATGAATAAACCCATTGATATTAAAAATAATTGAACTGCACCGTGACAATGAGGGCCCAGAGATATATTACTGCCTCAATACTGACCTAGTCTGAAATTCACTTTCTATCAAATGGGCTGACCTGCACAGGTGAATTTAGTTTAACATTCCTAGTGATGCCACAAGCATTGCCTATAAATAAATTAAACTGGAGTCTTAACACTGGTAATATCTTCTTTTTTTCCCCAAGAAGATTTATTCCCTATAATGTGACTTAAACAAGTATGACAAATAAACAATGACAAAGAAGAGTAAAAAGGAACAGAAGTGGTATGTTGACACAGGTGATGTGACAGTGATGACAGGTGTACATGGCTCTGCTCCCAGGTCACCCAGAGCCCATGTGAGTCCTCTATTTGATGAGATAAACATTTCCAATGTCCCACCCCCACCCCCCCTCTGGTCCCTCCAGTTCTGAGTTTTGGCAAGAATGGGAAGGAGTGCTGTTCTATTCATATTTTCATTGCCCAGCTCCCGAATACTACACAAAAAAATGTGAAGGTTAGGGTGGGGGATGGCTGATAATGTAAATTCAGGGGAAGGTTTGTGTAATGGCAGGTTGTATTTTCCAGGAGATATATACATATGCATCCCTTGGAATATATAATGTGATATTTAATATTTAACCACCCTACATGTTCTTTTTGCAATGAGATGTTGATATTCCACCATTGAGAAGGTATGTTCCCTACCTTTGAACTTGGGAAAATCTTTGTAACTACCTCAATAACACAGTTGATGTGATACAGTTTGACTTCTGAGGCTAGGTCATAAAAGGCACTGTGGCTTCTGTATGGCTTCCTTTCTCTCAGGATGCTCACCTTTGGAACCCAGCACCATGCAGTGAGGAAGCCCTGGCCACTTGGAAAAGCTAATCCACAGTCTTAGCTAAGAGGTATTCCTGGGGAAGGATGGAGAAAAGCAGGGATGGGGCAACAAAGAAGAGAAGAGAAGAGACTATGGCACTATTCAGTATGGTCAGTAACTGACTCTATGAATATTACTGAGATTCTTGTATATACTAGGCACTGTTCTGGAAGCTGGGATATAGCTATGAACAAAACAGATAAAAATAGCCATGTTCTTAGCTCTTTCTGTAGACTGTAAATTTAACATACTAGACTTCTACAGCTGGGAGAACCAAATTGAGATTTTACATAATCCTGACCAAATTTTGTAATTACAGTAAACATATTTCTTTTTTTAAAGTATATTTTATTAATTATGCTGTTACAGTTGTGCCAATTTTTTTCCTTTTTCTGCCCTCTGCTCTGTACCTCTCTTCCTTCCAGCAATACCCTCCCTCCCTTAGTTCATGTCCATGGATTGTGCATATAAGTTCTTTGGATTCTCCATTTACTTTACTATCCTTAAGATCTCTCTATTTCAAGCCTACCAGTTATGCTTCTTAATCCTTTTTCTCCACTCTCCCACTTCCCGCTCCCCAATGATAACCCTCCATATGATCACCATATCTATGGTTCTGTTCTTGTTCTAGTTAGTTGCTTAGTTTTTTGTTTTTTTTTTTAAATTAATTTGTTCATAGTTGTGAGTTGCCATTTTACTGTTCATAGTTGTTCATAGTTTTGATTTTCTTCTTTTTCTTAAATATGTCCCTTTAATATTTCATATAATAAGGGCTGGGTGATGATGACTCTTTTGGCTTTACCTTGTCTGGGAAGCACTTTATCTGCCCTTCCATTCTAAATGATAGCTTTGCTGGATAGAGGAATCTTGGTTGTAGGTCCTTGCTTTTCATCACATTGAATACATCTCACCAGTTCTTTCTTGCCTGCAAAGTTTCTTTTGAGAAATCAGCTCATAGTTTTAAAGGAACTGCTTTATAGTTAACTCTCTTCTTTTCTCTTGCTGCTTTTAAGATTCTCTCTTTATCTTTAACCTTTGGTATTTTAATTATGATGTGTCTTGGTGTGGGCCTCTTTGGGTCTAGCTTGTTTGGGACACTCTGTGCTTCCTGGACTTGTATGTCTATTTTCTTTGCCAAATTTGGGAAGCTTCCCTTCATTATTTTTTCACTCAAGTTTTCAATTTCTTGCTCTTCCTTTTCTCCTGGCAACACTTTGATTTGGCTGTTGGTACATTTAAAGTTGTCTCAGAGGTTCCTAAGCCTCTCCTCGTTTTTTGCAATTCTTGTTTTTGTATTGTGTAATGGTTAACTGATTATCTCTTCCTTATGTTCCAAATTGTTGATCTGAACCCCAGCTTCCTTCCCTTCACCATTGGTTTTGTGTGGATTTTTCTTCATTTCACTTAGTATAGACTTCACTTCTTCCCTTATGCATTTGCTGTACTCAATGAGTTGTGTGAGCATCATTATCACCAGTGTTTTGAACTCTGTATTTGTTAAGTTGGCAATCTCCTCATTGCTTAGTTCTCCCTCAGGAGTCCTGATCTGCTCCCTCTTTTGGGCCATATTCTTTGTCTCCTCAATTTGACAGCCTCCTGTGTTTGCCTCTGTGTATTAGGTAAAGCTGTTGCAACTGTTATGTTGTAAGGGGCGGAGCCTTAGGTACTCGTCAGTGCTGGGTGACCTGTTTCATCACCTGGTGGTGCTGTATGTGGGGGAGGAGACAGAGAGGGAACACTGCTGCTTGCTCAGCACTTGCCTCTTTTCTAGGCACTTCTCCCACTTCTGTATGGGACTGGTGCCCTTCTCGTTATTGCTCTGGTGATGGTTCCCAGAGTGGGTGGGTTTGCTTATGTTCTAGGACTTTGGGGGACCTCTAAAGGGACTCTTCTGAGAGACTGGCAGTTTCTTTTGTCACCCCAACCCCCACTGGGTTTCATAGACAGAAGCAATGAAGTTTTATTTTCCTGGCGCTGGAACCATGAGCTGCGTGCTCTGGCCTGGGACTGGGATCACTCCCCATGTGTTCCTCCTGGCTTTTATAATGTGTGACCACTCTTTCTGCTGGCCAGCTGCAGCCACTGCCTTGCCACTGCCACCACCACACCGTGTCCTCTCTGCCCCAGCTCCCTTGCTCTGGCCCTCCTGCCTCTCTGGATGAGTATTACTTCTTTATATCTTTGTTGGACTTCCATGCAGTTTGATTTTTTTGGTAGTTCTGGTTGTTTTCTGTTTTGATGTAGATGTAATTCTTCTTATGGTTGTGGAAGGAGGCAAAGTGTGTTAACCTACACCTCCATCTTGGCTGGACTACAGTGAATATATTTCATGGGAATTAACTTGTTCTTTGAAATAATTTCCTCTTTGTTACAAATGAATAAACAAAGCCCAGGGATGGTGATTTGCCTTCATATGACTATTGGAAATGGTACCGAAGTCATTTTTGCCACTTCTGTTTTACTTTTTCCATAAGTCACCAGGGGCGTGCTCCATCATAGACAGCAGTGTGTCACTAGTTAGTTGCATGGCAGGTGTACCTGTTCAGAAAGCAATTAGGTGGGAAGATAAGAAGAATCCTGACCCATTCCCACCCTGGCTGGGTGAGGTGCCCCTCCTCTGTCCTCAGCCCCTCTGCATGCATGTCTGCCTACCTTCAATGAATGGGTGGTCTTTGAGGACAGCAACAGTGTGAGCCTTGCTTCTGGTTCCACAGAGCTTAGTAGAGTTCTAGGTCAAGTATAAGTGCTCAGTGAATGTCTGGGAGTGATAAATGGATAGGTGCTTGGGTGGCACCGTCCTCTCCCTGACTCCATTCCCTTCATTACAGCACGCTCCATTCTCTTGGCCACTGCTGCTCCAGAAACACAAAAATGCACTAGCTAGCTCCTCCTTCAAGGAAAGACTTGTTGCCCAGCTGCAGGGAGTGTTATCAGAAGAAAGCGCCTTCAGAGTCTGCTTTATCTGCAGGGAGCCACCTTGCCCATAGTCATGTCCTATCGGGGCATTCTAAATCCCATGACTGATGCAGGCATAATATAAAAATCTGGCCATTTTGGCCCAGTGTGGGGCAACTCAGATGGGAAATACTTACTCTAAAGCTCCCTGCCTGGTAAGCTAAATCTTTATTGAGCCTGCATCATGCTTCAACTTCCTCCTCTGCTCATTCCTTCTTCCCATCTTCCTTTCACAGGTGTTGGTCCTTAATAAACACTTAAGACTCCAATTCCATCTCAGCATCTGCTTCAGGGGAACCCAGCCTGGTTTGTCTGTGAGGCCCTTTACCTTTGCTTACTAGACTGTTTATCAAGGTCACTTACAATGATTACTTTGTTAAAGCTTTAAAATACTCATTTCTCATTATAAGAAGATTGGCAACTCCAAATGAAGGCCAGGCATAATATCATTGGAGTGCCTTCTTATTGCTGCTAGTAATATATATTTAGCCAAAAGTAAGCTTATTTTCATGAAATCACTGCATCAACTGATAATGCACAGATTGTTGATTCCCTTTTTTCTTGACCACTGTTCTGCTGTTTTGGATCATCAAATGCCCTGAAAAGAAAAACCGCTTCATCTGACCAACAGCAGATTGTTTTTTCTCTGGAATTTTGTCCCCTCAGGTGCTAGGTGCTTAGGTTCCTCTTTGATGCTCTCCAGCAGACTTTTCTCCCCCATCTCCATTTTCTCTTGGTTGTTCCTAGGGGGAGTGCTGGTTGGTTACAAATTAATGTGCCACAGTGGGAGGCAGAATCACCCAGGATCACCTTCCCTCCAACTCATTAATCTTAACCAACAGAATGATTTGAAAAAATAGATATTATCTTTCAGTAGAGAAAAATTAAAAGGTTTTTAAAGATTAAAAGGTTATTAGAGAAATAAAATTGAGTAGGTTCTGGAGAAGCATGTGTTGCTTTTTCAATCAGAACTATAGTCCTTAATTCATCCTTAATTGGAAAAGCATGACTTTCACTTACCCAGACACACACTCATATTTTAATTCTTCCTGTTATTAGTTTTTGTTTGCTTTTGTTAGTTTTAATCCAATCATTTTAATTACACTTAACTGAAAGAAAATTTATCTAAGTTAAATTTTTAAGAATTTAAGAATTCATTTCTTTATCCTAAAAAACAACATCTAAGTCTCCTATTAACTCTCAATTACTTTACAGTAAAATGTTAGGAGGGCTTTTTTTATCCATAATTCAAATGAATGAATAATTTAAAAATTGTTATCTTTGGCTTTGAATAGTGCAGGTCATATTTAGCTTGTTAACAATTTATCTTCCTGCTTATATTTTACTGAAATATATTGAATTTAAAATCTATCTTTCTTGGCCAAACAACTTTTTTGTTTTATTGTGTATGTGAGCATTTATATGTACTTTTAAGACTGTATCCATTCTTCATCAGTGTGTCATTTGATGGTCTTCATAAGACACCCCACAATAATTCATTATGGTAATTGGAGTCCTTTGTAAATACTGATGTTTTCAGCTATGCATACAGTTAAAATTTCCTCCTCCCTATCATTATCAGATAACAATACTTTGAGTCTCCATTGTGTTTGTTTCATATTCAAGGAATTTAAGAGACTCATCAGTCACGGTGCCAAACTCATGATGGCTAGTTGGTGCAGATCTCTACTCAAAGGAAAACACACACACACACACACACACACACACACACACACACACACACACTCCCAGAGAAGTCTCTTTGGGCAGATTAGAGTAGAATTCAGGTCTATTGACATGTCTGCCAGAATGACCTTCCCCTAGGCACCTGCTGGGTTTCAGTGCCTTTGAGAAAGAACTGGAACAAGGCTGATGAAGTTAGGCCTTTCTCCTTAAGGAGAGTCCCACTGCTGCTGTGGCAGAACAGCTCATCTGGTCAACCATGGTAGCCTTGCTCAACTGGATCCAACTTTTTTTAAGTTCTTTTTTTTTTTTAATGTGAAGACACTATGATTTTCTGACATACACAATTTATGTCCAGTTTTTTCATTCATTCATTCATGCACTTATTCATAGATTTATTTCTCTTTGTAGGTGCCACCCAGTTACCTATGGCCCATTGCATACAGCATACAACCTCTTCACTTCTAAGCACCTCCCTCTGCTCCTTCCTTCCTGGACCAGTCTAACATCCACTCAGCAGCACCACATCAATCCTTGGGCAAAAGGCTAATGATGACTCAAGAACGGAAAGTGAACGTCACTCCAGAAACTACGTACTTTAATCTGACACCTCTTGGTTCTCCAGCCTCTGTTCCAATTTGTTGTTCAGTCCACAGACTGAAAAAAGAAAAGCTCCTCTAGCTTTTCTGTTGAAAAACCCATGATCTATTATCTAATTTTTATTTGAAATGTAGATGAGTTCTACTTCAAGTCTTTAATGTACTCAGGCTCACCTTTCCTTATGGAAGAAATGAATAAAGAGAATTAAATTAAGAGAGTTGGAAGAGAAACATTTTTGTTCTTCATTTCTTATTGCTATAAGCAATAAAGATCTTTAGAAAACCTCTAAGAGACTCTATATTTCAAAGGCAGGAGGGTAGGGAGAAGTTATTGGACCATATCGTATCCTCCAGCAGGCCAGAGAGTAGAGAGACTGGTCATAAGGAACAGATGGTAGTGATAGGATAGGAGGTCTAGGGCTAATCCTGAGACCATCAGAAGAAAATAAAAGGCTTGTGGAGTACCATCTGGACAACTCACACATTGCACAATCTAATTTAGTGTTTCCAAATGTCTTCCTTGGAACACTAGTCCGAGGAGATGTTCTATAAGAAAAGGTACCTGAGCTGAAATATATTTGGGAAAAGCTACATATCACATTTCTGTCTTGAAGAAGTCCTGCAATAAGAAATCAATTTACTCTGTCCCCTCTGTTGCATTAGCAGGATTGCTGTGTCAAGGGATGTGTACATTTAAAATGTTGGTAGATATTGCAAATTAGCATATATTTGTATGTCCATTCATGACTCAGCATTATAACCCAACATTTCTCATTTTGGTAACACTTATTAATATCTTATAAAACAGGTCTTCCAGAAAATACAAGTTTTGTATACTGGTCAATTTTTAACCTTCTTCCAACTTGTGTGCAGTGTACATTACTGTCTTTTTTCCTATGGATGAGGAATTAAGACTCACAAACTTTATCACTTCTTGTGACGTTGATTCTGTACTTGGAGAAACATCTACTTTTCTGCTGGAGGTTAAACTGGATATTTTCTTCTAGAAGTTTTGTTCAGTATATGATGGTTAGGTTTGTATGGTTTTTTAAGCACAGTTCTTTATTTCTGGTAGTTTGCAGGTTATTAGCTATTGTGGTTTTTCCCTGTGATTCTAACGGCCATATCTAGCAGATTTTTAACAACAGTAATAATAAGCATCCTTTATGAACATCTACTGTATTCCAGGTGCTTGAGAGGCATCATTATTTGTCACAACAATCCTGCAATAGAGATATACTCTTAGGAAGGTATTCTCATGTGCAGTTGAGGTTGGGAGAGGTTGTTGCTTGCCCAAGGTTACATGGAACCAGGATTCACTTGGTTTTGGCTGACTTCTCTGAATCATAAGCTGTCATTTGAAAAGGCATTTTCAGCCCCAAACAAAAGCAAATGTTTAGAACACAACTTGTTGCATAATTTGACAATGATTGGCTGCCTCTGTCTTCAGATATGACTTTGTTTTATTACACAAGTGCTATTTGCCTATTTGATTAAGATCTGGTTTGGTTTAAAGAGAGTTCAACTATGTGATTACCCACTGTGAGATTACTGATATATTCTCATCCTCCACTCCCATTAGCTCTACTCTTTCCTTCTCAGTCCTCTTGTCCTCCTGTTCTTCTCTTTCTTCTTTGATTTTTCACAAGACTGGGGAGGTTTTGTCTTCTCTGAGAATATAACACCTTTGCTCTCTGCCCTTTGGACATGAAACAAAAGACCTTCTGAAATAAATCAAGAGGAGAGGGAAAAGTCAGTGATTCTCAATGTTTTTATCTTGCAACCCTCCTTCCTCCACCTTTTTCCTCCTTAATTCCATAATTCATCTCTTCCTACACCTTCCTCCATTTTTTCACTCCCCTTTCCCCCTGAAATAGGAACTAGGGCGGTATTCCTTTGAAGGGGTGAGAGATAAGGAAGGATGAAAAAGGCACAGAGAAGACCAGGTGAGGAAGGGGGGCAAGGGGAGGGCACATTCAAGCAAGCATAATGGAAGTGAGAGGAAAGGCCTTCACAGAAGGTTGAGGATGTGCCCGGCCCCCATGCCCCTGCCCAAGCTCCAGCAGCGACCACGCAGAAGCTGAGGAAGAGCAAGCAAAGGGAAGGAGACAGATCAGGAGGCCGCAAGAGGACCTGTAGGAGAGGTAAAGCCGAGGAGCACAGGTGGAGGCAGGTGGCAGCACAGACATTTTGGAGAACAGAAGGGCATTCAGGGAGGAGAGCCAAGGCCACATAGGGTTGACTTTTTTTTTTTTTTTTTTTTTTCAAGGATTAAGGATGAATCACTGTTTTCATAAGCATCAGTGCATATGCCATATGTTAGGTGTTGCTAGAGTGGAAAACACGTTATGCTGACTTAGAACAAGCCTGACAGCCCTGCACTCCACCCTGTTGGAGGCTTGGGAGAGAGCCCTGTGGGCTTAGATTCCCCCTGGGATGAGGTAATGCTTCTCAGGCGTCTCTTGGTGTATGACCCTCACCCCTCTCTTCTATAAAGTGAAACTCAAACCAGTATAAACCCTGTAAACCTTCCTTGACTGCTCACGGGTTAGAAGAGAACTGGAGGTTAGCTGCACCACTAATGAGTGATTCCGTGGTAAAGGCTCAATAAACACTTGGTAATTAATTACAGAGAAAAGAGAAACAGGATACTAATTTAGGTCATAGACTTCTTTGAAAATCTGATGAAAGCTATGGACCCTCTCCCCACAAAAAAGCACATATGCATGTACACACTCAGTTTTATTTATAACATCAGGATGTTCACTAAAATCCCGAGGCCAAGGCCTATGGGTCCATGGATGCCCGGGTAAGAAGCCCTGACTTAGAGCATATAAATTACTTCTGCATCTGTGAACCAAAACCCAGGAGATGGGGCAAATGCTGCCCACATTGGCCAGATGGGGAGACTTAGGTAGAGGGATAGGGTGAATTACCCCACATCTGCTAAGAAGCAGTGTAGGAGCTAAAACTTAGAGTTCTTACCTCCAAGGCCAGACTTGTTCCATTGCCCACAGAAAATTTGGAACCTGCTGATAGGAAGACAGAATTTCATTTCTTTTCTTTTTTCTTGTCACTTCTCTTTCCTTCTCTTCCTTTCCCTTTCCTTTCCTTTCCTTCCTTTCCTTTCTCCTTCCTTCCTTCCTTCCTTCCTTCCTTCCTTCCTTCCTTCCTTCCTTCCTTTTCTTTCTCCTTCCTTCCTTTCCTTTCTCCTTCCTTCCTCCCTCCATCCCTCCCTTCTTTCCTTCCTTCCTTCCTTCCTTCCTTCCTTCTTTCCTTCCTTCCTTCCTTCCTTCCTTCCTTCCTTCCTTCCTTCCTTCCTTCCTTCCTTCCTTCCTTCCTTCCTTCTTTCTTGTACTTACCAGGGCTTTTAGAAAAGGGGGAAATTAAACTGTACTTCTTTATTCTTTCGCTGAGTCAGTAGCACATTTCCCAACTCTTCCTTCTTCTATACTCAAAATAGAACACAGAATATCTAGTGAATTTGAGATCCAGTGAGAAACTACCCATGATGAAAAATAATATTAATAGCAACTATACATATTACAGTTGCTGCATCTTCCCCTTGTCAGAAAAACCTGCTTATCATGGGATCCACTTATGATTGGATGACAAATATTACAGGGAGCAGAGTTAATGGAAGCCCCATAGTGCAAGCTGATATACTGACTGTGGTGCAGCCTTCTAATCAGTGCCCAGACCAGGCAACATTCCAGCCACTTGCCAGCCTGAAAATTCTTCTTGTCCAACAGGCCATTGGTCTCCTTTGGGGTTTAAGACTGGAACAGTGTATGCCAATAACTGGTGAGTCATGGAAAATGAGTATGATACTCCATGGAAGTTTTATTTCATTAGATGATGAGCTAGTGGGAACTCATATATTGTTTTACTGGAATTTTAATGTTTTTTTTGGCTTTGGAATATCCCTATTATTGCACTCTATATACAATCCTCAAAAATTTATCACTAACATAGTAGCTCTCAATATATGATGTACATAAAAATTACTCAGGATGCTTTTTTAAAGAAAGATTTTAAAATTTACTTTTATTTTATTTATTTGTCTTTAAAGACTTTATTTATTTATTTTTAGAGAGAGGGAAGGGAGGGATAAAGAGAGGGAGAGAAACATTAGTGTGTGGTTGCCTCTCACATACCCTCAACTGGGGACCTGGCCTGCAATCCAGGCATGTGCCCTGACTGGGAATGGAACCAGCGACCCTTTGGTTCACAAGCTGGTGCTCAATCCACTGAGCCACACCAGCTACATTTTTAGAGAGAGGAGAAGGAAAGGAGAAAGAGAGGGAGAGAAACATCAATCAGAGAGAAACATCAACTGCTTGCCTCTCACACACGTCCCAGCTGGGGACCTGGCCCACAACCCAAGCTTGCACCTTGACCAGGAATTGAACAGGCAAACTTTCATTTTTCAGGACAACACCCAAACTACTGAGCCATATTGGTTAGGGGCAGGATTCTTTATTATTACTGTTTTTTTTAGTATATTTTATTGATTATGCTGTTACAGTTGTCCCAATTTCTTTTCCCTTTGCTCCCATCTGCCCAGTACCTCCCTTCCCTCCAGCAATACCACCCCACTTAGTTCTTGTCCATGGGTCATGCATATAACTTCTTTGGGTTCACCTTTTCTTATGTTATTCTTAACTTCCCCCTGTCTATTTTGTACCTACCAATTATGCTTCTTAATCCCTGCACCTTTTCCCCATTTCACCCCCTTCCCCCTCCCAGCTGATAACCCTTCAAATGATCCCCATACCTATGATTCTGCTCCTGTTCTGGTTGCTTGCTTAGTTTGTTTTCATTTTTTAGATTCAGGTGTTGATAGTTGTGAGTTTGTTGTCATTTTACTGTTCATAGTTTTGATTTTATTTTTCTTAAATAAGTCCATTTAACATTTCATATATATGGTTTGGTGATGATGAACTCCTTTGGCTTTACCTTGTCTGGGAAGCATTTTGTCTGTCCTTCCATTCTAAATGATAGCTTTGTTGGATAGAATAGTCTTGGTTGTAAGCCCTTGCTTTTTATCACCTTAAATACTTCTTGCCAGCCCCTTCTTGCCTGCAAAGTTTTTTTTGAGAAATCAACTGATAGTCTTATAGAAACTGCTTTGTAGTTAACTCTCTTCTTTTCTCTTTATGCTTTTAAGATTCTCTCTTTATCTTTAACCTTCAGCATTTAAATTATGATGTATCTTAGTGTGGTCCTCTTTGGGTCTAGCTTGTTTAGGACTCTGTGCTTCCTGGACTTGTATGTCTATTTTCTTTGCCAAATTTGGAAAGTTTTTCTTCTGTATTTTTTCAAATATGTTTTCAATTTCTTGCTCTTCCTCTTCTCCTTCTGGCATCCCTACAATTTGGATGTTGGCACGTTTAAAGTTTTTCCACAGGTTCCTAAGTATCTCCTCATTTTTTTCAATTTTTGCTTTTTTATTGTGTAGTGGTTGACTGTTTATTTATTCCTTAAGTTTCAAACTGTTGATTTGACCTCCAGTTTTCTTCCCTTCACCATTGGTTTCATGTGGATTTTCTTTCATTTCACTTAGCTTAGCCTTCACTTCTTCCCTTCTGTGTTTGCCATCCTCAAACATATCTGTCAAATCTGTGAACATCTTTATCACCCGTGTTTTGAACTCTTCATCTGTTAGGTTGGATATCTCCTCATTGCTTAGTTCTCCCACTGGAATCTTTATCCATTTCCCCTTTTGGGCCATACTTCTCTGTTTCATCTTGATAGCATCCTGTGTTTGTCTTTGTATATGAGGTAGAGTTGTCACACTTGTTTCATTGTAAGGGGTGAAGCTTTAGGTATTTGTCATTTTGGGACTACCCGTTTTACTACAGTGTAGCGCTGTATGTGTTTAAGGGGTCAGAGATGGAACAATGCCGCTTGCCCAGTACTCGCTCCTTTTCCAGGCACTTTTCCCACTTCCTCTATGGGACTGGCGCCTCTCTAGCTGTTGCTCTTGCCGTCGTTCCCAGAGTGGGTGGGTCTGTGGATATTATAGGACCATGGGGCCACCCTAAACAAACAGACTCTGCTGAGAGTCCAGCAGTTTCTTCCTCTGCCCCAACCCCCACTGGTTTGCACAGTCAGACGCAATGAGGCTTTATTTTCCCCAGTGCTGGAACCATGAGCTGTGCAGTCTGGTCTGGGGATGGGATTGTTCTCCAAGTGCCCCTCCCTACTTTTTAAAATGTGTGACTGTGCTTTCTGCGGGCCAGCCACAGCTGCTGTCACCACCACCACCTTCACACTGCAGCCCCTCCACCCCAGTTCCACCACTCCTACCTGTCTGGATGAGTATTTCTTTTTTATAACTTTGTTTGTTGGACTTCCATGCAGCTCAATTTTCTGGAACTGCCGGTTGTCTGTAGTTTTGAGGTAGTTGTATTCCTTCTTAGTTGTGGAGGGAGATGTGGCATGTTTACTTATGCCTTCATCTTGCCTGGAAGTCAAGGATTCTTTTAAAAAAACTCTCAGGCCTAGAAACAAGCATTGGTGCGAATGTGGAGAAAAAGGAACACTTGTACACCATTGGTAGAAATGTAAATTGGTGCTGCCACTATGGAAAACAGTTGGAGGGCCCCCAAAATATTAAGACTAGAACTTTCAGAGAAACCCAAAACACTAATTTCAAAAAATATATGCACCCCTATGTTCATTGCAGCATTATTTACAGTAGCCAAGATATGGAAATAACCTAAGTGTCCATTGATGGATGAATGGATAAGGAAGCTGTGGTATATATTTACAACAAGATATTACTCGGCCATAAAAAAGAATAAAATCTTGTTATTTCTGACAACATGGAAAGGCCTTGCGGGTATTATGCTAAAGGAAAGGAGTCAGACAGAGAAAGATAAATACCATATGATTTCACTCAAATGTGAAATCTAAAATCAAAACAAAACAAATAAGCAAACAAAACAAAACAAAAACAAATTCATAGTTACAGAGAACAGATTAGTGGTTACTGGAGGCACAGAGAGTTGAGGGAGGGCATAATGGTTTAGTGCATACAGATATCAAATTATAAAGTTGTACACCTGAAACTTATATAATGTTATATACCAATTTTACCTCAATTTAAAAAGAAAAAGAAAAAAATTTCCCAGGCTCTAAGCACTAAGCTAATTGCTTAATTCCATAGGTCATGCATGGGGTTGTGGGTCTGTGGTCTGAGAATATTTAAAAGTGAGTTTGTTGCAGGAAGTCTGAGGATGTGCTTTGAGAAACACTGATGTAAAGGATTAAAGAGGCACCTAGTTTTTACCTCTGGTACACAAATCTCACACTGCAATTTCTGCTTAATTTTTCTACCCTCCCACCTTATCAAGGATGATGAGCTCTTGAGGGCAGAGACAAATATGACACCCATATTTATATTACTGGATCTTGTCCTAATTGCTGGGTGAGAGAATTGGAATACGTAGTAGTTGAAATGTCAGATGATGAATATTGATATGTTGAGGTATTTCGACTTAACAATACAGTCATGAAAAAGAAATTTTTACTTAACCAATAGAAGACCCCTATGCCATAAAATCCTAAAATGAGGGTGTCTCAATTGTGCACATTTTAGTGCTTAGGGTAATTCACTCCTCCTACCCCTTCACCCTACTTTCTGGATATACATCTTCTGGAAGGAAGACATTTTCTGCTTTTTTGGGAAAGATAAGTTGGAAAGCAACAGCAATATTTAAGCATGCATTTTGTATGTAGGTGCTGTGACAGATAAAAGAAATATGTTATCTATAAAACAAGGCAAGATGAGTGGCAAGAAGCAGAGGGCAGCTGGGATCCAGGCTGCCAGTTATAATTGCCTGGGGGTGGAAGAGCCAAAGCAGAAATGTGAATTTGTAAACATTTGTTGGTGTGTTTGTCCATCCAGCCTCATTTTTCCTTTTTCTGGTAACAGAAACCTCCTTTTACTTTGGTGGACTCCTCATCTCTCCTGCAGGTGGTCTAAGTGGTGTTGGCGTTTCTCTGGACAAGAAGTGACATCCATTTAGACTAAGCAGACTCTGTTCTCTAAAATTTGAATCTTGAACCCAGAGTTTCTGAGATAGGAAACCACTGGACCTGATTAATTTTGATAATGAGATTCTAAAAACGCTGCACTGGTGCTCCTGTGGCCTGGATCCAGGTGTCTACCCTTCATAGGGCCTGATTTTTTACTCTTTCCTTCTGTTTTATCCCAGCAGATTTCTTGTCTCTCTGTTGCTTGAAGACAAAGAATCCTAACTCACAGATGCAGAAAGCAAGAAAGCAGACATTTTATTCAGAGTATACACACACCCTGTGTCTGGCTGGACTGCGATGTTCTGGTACAGGAAAAGATGGAAATAAGGCCATATAAATAAGCTGAGACAAGACTTAAGGAACATAAGTGCTTTGGAAGGTAATGGGTTCCTTGTTACTGAAGATTTTCTGGTGTTTGATAGAAGAACACTTGGTAGGGACGTTAGTTATAAGATTCAAGCATTAGATAAAATGACCTTAAAGTTCGTTTTCAACATAAAACTCTAAAACTCTGGCCAGTCATCTACTGGCAGTGACTAAGTCCCCATAACCAATATCCCAGGAACCCAGCACAGTCATAACACATAGTGATGAAGAATGCACAGATAGAGGTTAGCCAAGGACTGCCTGTGGTACCTTTAACAGGCACCTCAACTGTTATAGATTCTCAACTCTAAATGCGTAAATGATACCATAGGATTTGGCCAAGTGCACATCTACTTGAAGAAATATAATTTTGCTTTCCCTACATGAGGCAATAATTTGTAAGTAATATGTATTGCAACTGGCTTTTAAAAAAGCAGTTGCTGTAATAAAAAATTCAACTTATGGGAAATTTCAACCATGGTTCTGCATAGTTCTTTCATCCCTAGTGGGGTTTGGCTGGGGCCTTGAGAAAGAAGGAAAATTTCATAGTAGTAGTCATTTAAAATCAAGTAGTTGTGAATGGGGTTGGGGTGAGAAGCAGGAAATAACATGATGAATGTATGATTGATTTCAATGCCTTCGATTTCCAAAGATTGTTCAAAAATTTTTTTCTGGATATCAACTTGTCTGTCCACAAAGGTTATTGTTGTGTTTCCCTGGACTGAGGAAGAAAAACATTGCAAGGGCCTATTTTGGACCATTAAGGCTCCTAGAGATGGATTACATTTACACTCTACAGTTTATAGTTGCCTGCCCAATATGATCAGGAGCAAACAAGTTTTTGTTTCAGCACATCAATGAGGACATTCAAAAAATATAATTTCTTAAGTTTGTATCAAGTTGGCCTGCCATTCAGCAAGCACAGAGGCCTAGGCATTTGCTGTATGCTAACTGTGGCACAAGTTAAAATGGGTGGGAAGTCTTATAAATCACATGGCTTCTTCTGGAACCTATTGAACATGTAAAAATGACAAAGAACATAGGGCTAGTGTCAATATTTATTTAATGAGCATTTATTGAGCACATAGCATATGCTAGATTGATAAATAAACATGGGCCCTACTCTTGAACAATTTAATCCTGCTGGAAAGATCAATACATAAGACAACTAATTATAATGAAAAGTGGTTAGAAAGGCATATGTAGAGTCTGAGAAGCAATTAATCATTCTTTTTGCTTAGTGCAAAAATGGGTGATCTGTTGATTTCTAATAGGAACTGAAGTTGTGAATAGAAGGAATAAAATGAGCAAAGGCTTGGACATATAACCATCTTTAGGGCATGATGGGTAATCCAGAGCCTTGCTACTCAAAGTATAGTCCCCAGACAAGCAGCATTGTCATCACCTGGGAATTTCGTTAGAAGGCAGATCCTTATTTAGTACATCTGGGGAGTGGCCCATGATTCTGCATTTCTTACAAGTTCCCAGATGCTGCTAATGCTGATGGTCCATGTATGTACTGTGAGTAGCAAGGAATTAGAACACCTGAGTATAAGATTTATGATAAGGCTGTGGCCATCATCCCTGCCATTCTGAGGAATGTGGAACTAATCCTATAAGCACACCTGAGTTCAATTTTCACCTTTGTAATTCTCCCCCTTTATCCAGAGACATCATTTCATAGGACTGTTAATTACACAGGGGAATAATTTTTAACAAAATTCCTGTTGAGTTCAATTTTTCAGCTGCTTTAGATTTAAATAGGCATGTTGATTTCCAAAATGCAGTTATTTTTCTTCTATCACATCAAGTTTTTTCTCTACATCTTATCTTAATGCAACCACTCTAGGCTGAATTAAGCCTGGATTGAATGAAGCACTAGTGCTCTCCTATTGCCTGAGAGCAAACCTCCCTCAAGTGGGGAGGGGTGGGGGATGACCTTGGAGACCAGCGACAGGTTCATCCTTGTCTAGGCTATTCAGTTACACATGAGACAGTGTGGTGAGAGGTTGTATTCCAAAGTATAGTCCGAGTTCTTGTCTGTATACAAGGAGTTAGCAGAATTTATTATTTTATTTACATATATACTTTTTTCCTTTCCTTCAGATCATATCTGACTCCGCTATTTCTTGTCATAAGTGCCTAAACAACCCTGATTCATTTTGTTACATCTGTGGCAGTTTCACCATTCCCAAAGGACAAACATCAGTGCATTTGTCAGGCAAGCCTATTTTGCATATTTTAAAGTAAAACTTGGTGATCAAGTTAAGTCTTGGGCCCCTCACAAGGTGTGCAAGCAGTGTGTTGAGAGTTTACCAATGTGGACGAAGGGAACACGTGATAAATTGCCATTTGGTATACCTATGGTTTGGCGAGAGCACAGAGATCATTCAAGTGACTGTTACTTTTGTATAGTGAAAATGTCAGAATATAACAAGAAAAATAAATGTAAAATAGAGTATCCTAGTCTACCATCAGCTATACAACCAGTGTCTCATTCAGCTGAAATCCCAGTACCAGTTTTCATTGAACTACCCTCTTTCAAAAAATAGGAGTACAGTGAAGAACTAAGTGATAGCAATAATGAAGATTTTGAAATTGAAGATGACTCAGTTTGTAAGGGATTTGATCAGCATGAGTTGAATGATTTGGTACAAGATTTGGGACTATCCAAAAAGGCTTCAGAACCCCTAGCATTTTCTCCTGCACGAGAAAAACTTGTTTGAAAAAGGGGCGAAGGTATCCTACTTTTGATCAAGAGAAAGTGCATTTCTGCAGTACTTTAGAAGTGACGGTGGCTTTGTGTATTGCCATAACATACATGGTTTAATGGAGGAATTGGGAATTCCAATCTAGAACACAACTAAATGGCAACTGTTCATCAATAGCTCAAATCGGAGCTTGAGTTGTGTCCTCCTCCACATGGCAATTTATTTGGTGCCGTCCCAATTGGCCATTCAGTTTATTTTTGTGAAGAACATGGAGACATAAAGAGAGTCATCGATCTGTTGTAATAGCACAAGCACAATTGGATCATCTGTGTTGACTTAAAATGGTCTGCTTTCTTCTTGGTTGGCAACGCGAATACACCAAGTATCCCTGTTTTCTGTGTATGTGGGACAGCAGAGCTCATGAGAAGCATTGGAGTCAAATAGGCCTCCAAGATCTGACCTCAAACCTGGTGATCCAAACATTCTACATGAGCCACTTGTTGACAGAAAGAACATTACATTCCCACCTCTGCACATAAAACTGGGTCTCATGAAGTGATTTGTTAAAGCTTTGCCAACTGAAGGAGACTGTTTCAAGTATCTCATTTTGGCATTTCCTAGCCTGTCATTTGAAAAGGTAAAATACCTTAATATGTATGTTTAGTAGCAGAACTTTACTACTTGTGCACAATTTGACTTACAGTAACAATATATAGCCTTTATATGTATAAAATAACTCTAAATAAACAGTATATTCAGGTAACTTTTTAAAAATTTTCCTTTGTATGTACATTTTGTATGATTTTTGTGACAGAGGGAGGGTATCCTGTACCTTAAAAAGTTGATGTGTTAGAGAAAAACTGGGGTCATTTTTGGATTCATATACTGAAACTTAGTGAAAAACAAGTGTCAGATCTAACTCAACGAAAATTGTGTTCCCCAGTGTTATTGTCATTCATCTTGAACTACTTTAAATTTCCTGGCAAAGAGGCACTATTGAATGGCTATGAGTATGCTGGTGCTTGGGAGGTTGGAGGGAGCTAAGAAAAATGACAAAAACAAACACCATGAAGTGTCAAGATACAAAGCAGATGGCCTGTGTCCTAGCACACTTGACATAATGCCCAAACCTGCTGGAACAATTGTTCACTCAATTATTCAGTCCTGTGCCTAGCTCTATATGTAAGTACTGGGGGCCTCGGAAAGAAGTTGGTGGTGAGATGGTAAGGACCACTTTGACCTGTATTTGAACCCAGACTTGGAAAGCAGCTTCCTTTAGCCAGAGAACTCTGAGACAGAGCCAAAGAAAAAGCAGGATCTGGGTTATATGTAGGATTTGAGTAATTGTAGGATAGGAGTTCAATATAGGGGACTAATGAAGTGTCACTGAAATGTGGATAGATGAGGTACACAGTTACGGACAAACCACAGCCTACATGTGTACTTTTTGAGCATAGTCAAAGCACTGCCAGAGGTCATCTAGATAAGACCTAATGTGAACAAGACATGGCCCAACATATTTGACACATACATGGCCCAATTTACAATCTCAATGGTACCTAGAAGGATAAGGTTTCTTTTTATGTATGTACATATGTATTATTATTATTATTATTATTATTATTATTGGCTTTTAGCTTAAGATAGAAAGAACCTGACAGTTTGCCAGAAAATAGGTTGCTAGCTAATAAGAAGAGAAATATAAAAGTGATTGGGATTCCCCCTACCCATTACTTCACTCAGACAAAATAGAAAACTGTGAAAGGAATAAAGACTAAAACCTTTTACCTTGTGAGAGGTCTCCTATTCACTCAGTGGGCCTGGTATTTTTCATAGGATATCCCACTTAATTCTCAAACAGCCTAATAATCAGCTGACATTACTAATATTTTATGGTTAAGTAAATTGAGACTCAGAAAAGTAAAGTAGGTTGCCCAAGGTGCCACAGCTTGTTAGTTGCAGAGTCAAACTTGAATTTAGATCTCTCTGTCTACCTATGCTGCCTGCCTTCTGGGACAATGGCAATCTGTCCCCAGGACTTCAATTTGTATTGAAAGACATATGATACGAAATGAATGATTTTAGGTGTCAGTCAAGGTCCCTGTACTAGTGAGCCTAATGAAGTCAATTGTGTCAGAGATGAGAGAAAATTTAAGTGAATTCCTGAAAAAAAAAAGTTTTAGAAGTATTAGTTAATTGACTGATTGACTTGAGAGACAGAGAGAGACACAGACACTGATTTGTTGTTCCTCCTATCGATGCACTCATTGGCTGACTCCTGTGTGTGCCCTGCTCAGGGATGGAACCCACAATCGTGGTGTATTAAGACAATGCTCCAACCAACTAAGCCACCTGGCCAGGGTCTGAAAAATATTCTATTTTATTTTTTTTTAATCTTCATGTGAGGACATGCTTGTTGATTGTAGAGAGAGGGGAAAGGAGGGAGAGAGAGAGGGAGAGAAACATCAATTGGTTGCCTCCTGTATGTGCCCCAACTGGGGACCGGACCTGTAACCTAGCCATGTGCCCTGACTGGGAATTGAACCCATGACCCTTTGGTTTATGGGTTGATACTCCAGCCAACTGAGCCACACCAGCCAGGGCCTGAAAAACATTCTTAATGAGAAGGATAAGTGCCATCCTGAACCTCCCGTGGAATTTTTATTCCTTTATGAAAAGGTAAGACTTGGTAGGTCCACAGTGTCCTAAATCCTAAGGAAGATATGTTCAGGCCTCTTGAATGGAGAATTCTTTGTTAGAGAAGCTTTTACAAAAGGACTAGAGATGGCTTGTAAAACTCTCATTAGAAATCTGGAACATTAAGCTGAATCAAAGATCTGGAGGCTTAGACTATAGCCTTCTTTACTAGGAAGGCTCTAAATAGATGTTTAGAGAAGGGTAAATTAAACCCCTGGCACAGAGTACGTATTGTATTTTATTTGGGAAAGGTATGATGGTCCATTGGGATGTGAAACCTGAAGTAGGGGTATGATCCTAAAGGCTATGTGTGAAGCTGGGAGAAGGCCCAGATATAGTGTAGTCTGGCAAAGAAAAACAAAGAAATAGAAATAGCTACAGAGCAAACAGACCTAAGTTTTTTACTTTCAGTTCAACCACTTAGTACTGAGTGAGCGTGAACAAGCTATTTAAGCTCTCTGAGAATCAATTTCCCCAGCTATAAAATGAGAATAATAACACCTACATTTCAAGGGGGATAAATGAGATGATGTCTATGCAAAGAGCCTAGCATGATGTCTAGTATCTTACAGAGGCTCAGAACATGGTGCTACAGTGAAGGATTATTTATCTAGGAGGTTAAACTTTGAAGTAGAGAAGTAGTGAAATTATGAAGTGGTTCTAAAAGGATTTTTTATAAGATCATCCATTAAAAAAATTAAAAGCACCATAATAACTGAATGAAGAACTCTTTGTTAGGAACTTTTGTTGAGATGATGGTGAGGTGATGGAGGGTTGGTCTATGAAATACACACACAGCAGATGATGCACATGTCATGGAAACTCTGGATATTTACCCCGAGAGCTGGTCCTTGCTGACTAAATAATTTTAATGGGTTACACCTTTTTATAGCTTTAAATTACTAGTGGCCAAGCCTGTATGAGAAATGAACTTACATTTGCTCTACAACACGTGAATACAGGACATCTCACTTATTTAATGTTTCTAAGTTAAATTAAATTTGGCTTCTTGGCAGTCACCTTTCAGGGCTGGTAATAGTACCAATATTAGCTGTGCATGGTGGGCTACTCCATATCTCTTGGTCTGTATCAGACTTCTCTACCAATTATGGACTGAATGTCTGTGTTCCCCCCAAATTCATATGTTGAAATCCTAATCCCCAAGGTGATGGTATTATGAGTTGAGGTCTTTGGTGATTAGATCATGAGGACGGGGACTTCATGAATGAGATTAGTATACTTGTAAAAGAGATTCCAGAACGCTCTCTCAACTCCTTCTGCTTGTATAGACACAGCAAGAAGAGTCAGGAAGTGGGGCTTCACCAGACACTGAATGTGCCAGCACCTTGATCTTGGACTTCCCAGCCTTCAGTACTATGAGAAATAAACTTCTGTTGTTTATTCCCAGTCTATGGTATTCTGTTACAGCAGCCTAAACAGATGAAGACACTACTCAAAGTGTGGTCCTCAGGAGCTTGTTAGTAATACAGAATCTTGGGTCCTACCCCAGATCAGAATCAGAATTTGCATTTTGTTTTATTTTTATTATTACTGTTATTATTTAGATTTTATTTATTTACTTTTAGAGAAAGGGAAGGGAGGGAAAAAGAGGGAGAGAAACATCAATGTTTAGTTGCCTCTTGTGTGCGACCAAGTGGGGACCTGGTCCACAACTCAGTCATATGCCCTGACTGGGAATTGAACCAGCAACCCTTTGGTTTGCAGGTTGGCACTCAATCCACTGAGCCACACTGGCCAGGGCAGAATTTGCAATTTAACAAGAGTTTGGGAAACTCTGATGTGAGAGACTTGGAGGCTTACGCAATCTTGAAAACTTAAGGAGGGCCCATTGACCTTCAGATCTTCATGATGATTGCTAAAATAATTAGTGTCCAGTCTTTTGAGGTTGATTAGAAGGTAGGTGTTTCCACTTCCTTTGGGCTTGTATTGCTCCATCACTGGAACCTGCATGGGCAGGTCTCTGTCACTTTCAAAGCATCCATTTCCCACCCTCTGAGAACCATCACACCCTAGACACTCAGGGCCAACAATCTTCTCCTACATCACCATTCCTGTTCCTAAGGAAGGAGGGAGGGAAGGAGTGCCCAGGTAGGGCCCTACACATTCTGGTTTCTCAGCAATCTACCAGAGACTTTTCTGCTGTGAAATGGGACTCAGGTGTGGTTGGCTAGTGACTTCCCTTAAGAGGAAGGACACCCAATTCTAGCAGTGAATCAAAGCCAGTGGCTTCTCTACAACATGGGGAAACACTAGAGGAAGTCAGTCCCTATTAAAGTTTAAGCTGGACCAGGGAAACTGGGCCCTTGGCTGTGTTTTTGTCCTATGAAATAATCCAGGTGGTGGGTGGGCCACTAAAACTCTTTCTCAAGGCCTGAGTATTTCCCGAATCAACGTCAAGATGGGCTCTCTAACACAGGGTTTCAGTTCATTTGGATGCTTTCCCCCTCCCAGAACAAATAAACAACTAAGAATTTCCAGGACATCTTAATTACTTATTGTGAAATGCCAACAGAAAATTTGAAATTATGGTGATTCAGGAAATTCAAATACTGAACCTTTTTTGGGGGGATAGGTAATTGATGTTCTGGGAAAAATAATTTGATTAGAACCCCTAATCCACTTTTATTGTAATTGAAAATAACAAAACAGATGCTGTCACCGTAGTGTTTAAATGACTAAGCTTCTGGGAATTCATTTATTGTTATAAGGTAGCACATCTTAAAGGAAAAGAAAAAACATCACTACAAAAACTTAGCATGAAATAAGTTTCAAGATAAATATTCATTAGGTTCCAGGTTTTATTATATTTTTGCAAATAATAGTAATATCAGCTTGAGGCCAAATCTCAGGTGAATTGTGCCCAAATTTGCCCTGGTCAATCTCTCCTGATCTTTTATTCCTATAATTAGAATCATTGCTTACATCACTATTAGCTAAGGAGAGCTAATATTTAAATAGAGTTCTTTTGAAATTGCTATTAAATTGGGTGCAATAAGGTTCTCCTGAGCTCACAAGCCTTCAGCTCCAGGATGAAGGCTGTTTCTCATTTAAACATTGTCAAACTAAGAAGGATGATTGGATTGCTCCTGAGTTTTGCATATGTCAGCATAGTAGAAGCTTAGTCATGCAAATCCCTGTTACTTAGCATGTCCCTAGCCTGGAAATACAGAGCTGTGTTTCCATATTTTATCTGTGTTTGTAGTTGAAAGCATGCCTTCTATTGTGCCTTTAAAGAACAGATGTCAGGACAATGTTTAAAGAACATAACCCGAGTACTGAAAAATGTTTTTTCTGCTTTAAAAAAAAAAAAAAAATCCACAATAATGAATTTAGCCTGCCAGTTTGTTGAGGGACTTTCCAGGTTCTACCCTTTAAATATTGCCCTCATACCGCCAAAGAAGGCCAAAGCTGTCTTCAGCTAACAGTTTCTTTTGTAGACTCACCAAGACAGCAATATATGTCAGTTTTTCAAGGATTAAGCCTCTCTTAGAACTTCAGGGCTCTGTGTTACATTCTCATTTATTGAGCAAACAACACATGAGAGAAACAGTAATAGACACACTTACTTTGAAGACCTAGATGAGGATGAACCAGAGGCAAGTTAATGCTCAGGAAAAATCAGTTGTAGGGGCAGTGAGGGTTTGAAGAGAGGTGAATGCAGAAGATGTACCACTTCTCTGAGGGAAATGATCGATGAATTGGCAGGAACTGAATAGGTAGTGGAGGGGTCCAGGGTCAGGAATCAAGTTTGATTCTCTGTAGGGTGGTGATGAAAGGTACTCACACAGGGAAATGAGCGCTGGCATAGCACACCCACCAGGAGGGCATATAAAGGTCACAACCTATTTGCCAGATAGCTGGCAGTCACTTGCAGCCATTTGTCTGAATATAATGCATGGTAACTTTGGAACAGTTCCCAGTAAGAAAAGGTGTGGTTCCTTACCTTATCTCACAAGATAGAGTTTGGGGAGGGAGAGGGAGAGAACAGGCAGGTAAACCACAGTGAAAAACAGGGAGCTGGAAAAGACTTTTGAGATTGACTAGAATAATTCCCTCTTTTGGAGGCGAGGACTTAAAGCCTAGTTTAAAAGGTAGGTTATAAAATGTCCCAGGGCCTCAATTTGCCATCTGTAAATTAAAATTTTCCATTAGAAGGCAGTCATATTGTTAATGCAGCTACGGGACCCAGAGTCAACCCAGGTCACTCCACTCCACTGTGTCCACATTTTACCTCTCTTAGGACTGTTTTGTAAATTAGTACTTACCCATAACGGACTGGGAAGACATACAAGATGTGGTCTATAAGGTATGGGGCCATAAAGAAGCCACATGTTAATAATTTTAGAAGGAGGCTCTAGACTCTGCTTTCCAATTTATCTGGGTAGTGAGTGGGTGTCAGGTTTGGGAGAAAAGTTACGAGAAGGAGCAAACACAAGTTTGGCGCTTTGACCAAGAGCCTGTGCCCTTAATTATTCTTTCACAAGCAGTATCTATGGGATGCACATGAGAATATGATTATGGAATTCTTCTATCTAGAAAAACAAAGTAGCGAGATCTTCAGGCACTTCTCACAGTTCTTTATGAACAACTCCTTAAATGAATCCCTGACCTGGTAGAGACTTGTTTCAGGAGCAAGCTTGACAGAGGCAGGAGGTGTGCAGGGCAGAGAGAAATGGGCAGTGAGAAATACACCTGGTTGGCAGCACAGCCATTTTTTCTTCTGTGCCGCCTTCTCTAGACCATTTCCTCATTCAGCAAGAAAGTATAATATTCGCAGCATCTCGAGCACATCACAGCTCTATTGCAAGTGACGGGGCACTCAAAGTACACCCCTGCCCTTAAGAAACTTATGCTCTATAGAGAATCTAAAACATGCATTTGAAGTACTTGGGAAATAATTACAAGGTAACTCACAATTTCTTCTCCTCTGAGGTAAAAGATCAAAAGGGCTCTGTTACAGTGGGTCATCATGTTGGTGCCTGTATGAATTGCCCAAGGTGCTCTGGAAGCATTTGGGCTGGACGTGAACAGGGGCCAGGACTCGGTTTTAGTGGCTTTTGACTTTTCCACTCCATCTCCTGGATCTGTTTCCTCACCAGGAGTCTGGAAATTACAGTGCTGGCTCTCTGACTCACCAGGATGTTGTAAAGCTGGGGAGACGTGGTCTGTCCTGCACTTTCCGCCCTTTGACAGAAATGCTCCTCCAGAGATGAATAGAGGGTGTTAGTGCTGAAGATAGCAGTTTCGATTTGCATTTCCATATGCTAGACAACCTAATCCACCCTGTCTAAACATGGAAATCCCATAACTCTGCCCAACTCATCACTCCATTAATCCACTTAACCCCTGGCCAATATACAATCTAAATATTTAATCTTGTCTATTTGTTATCTGTGTTTATTCCATGTTAATCCATGGTCTGAATCTCCTCTCTGTTTATCCATGTTGGTGGAATCTAACTTCAGCTAGGAGTACTGCAAGGAGGGAAAGGAGCGTGTCTTACCTATTTCTTTCTTTTCTGGGACCCAGTACTGAATTTAGCACATAGTAGATAGGTGCCCACCAATTGTTTGATTTTGAAGGGCAAGAAGCTCTCAGGGTAATTGGTCTTTTTTTTTTTTTGTCATCTGCAGAGGGATCTTTTATTATCTCCATGGAATAATATTACTGTTTCGAACTCCCACCACAGTGTGCGGCACTTAGTGAGTATTCAATGAGAAGTTGGATGAATGATCTTTGGTCCTACTAACGGAGCAGTAGATTATAAAGAAGGAGGACTGCTCTAGCAGGCAGGAGACTTGGAATCTGTTTTTGGTTTTGCTGTAAGCTGCTATATGAGGTCGATCAAGTCCTTTAAAGCCTCTAGGCCTCAGTTTTCTGTTTGTCACACGGACAGATGGGAATAGGTGAACTCAGAACTGCTTTGACGCTAAGGCTTTGTCTAAGAGCATGTTTGGGAGTCATGGTATAAGGAGAGGCACGAAGAGGGGTCACCAAGTATTGTAATGAGCACTTCTTCCCACTATTGGCTCTCAGGGTTTGGGGGACTAGGCAGGAAAACGGGGTGCCTATTCTCTTCTAAGCCTCTTACTCACTGTCTGTCCCTCAGTCTCGGCTCAGGACTCCAGACATCTGCTCATTCCATCTGCATCAGCTAATGTTTACCTAGTGCCCCTGGATGCCCGGGCCTGGAGTCACCTGGGGGAGGGCATGTGCGGGAGGGGCTGGAGTGGGTCTTGATTACACCAAAGCCTCCATATGGACTGTGGGAGGTAGAAGGAGAATGAAGGAGATCCTAATTTATTGCTCAGCCATGTTTATTTTCATTTTGGGCTGGTTCGGGGCATTTTTCTTAATGTATTAAGGGTCACAATTTTATCGACGTCAAGGATGCTTGAAAGCTCTGTGTGTGTGTGTATGTGTGAGTATGCGTGTGTGTATGAGAGAGGGAGAAGGAGAGAGGGAGAGACTCTTTTATTTTCTTATAAATTTTTTCCAGTAAAATTTTGATTTTTTAACCTAAATAATTAGCCCTCCTAGCTAAATTGATTTCCTTCTCACAGATCACAACACCAATCCTCATCCTATCATGATTAGTTTAATTTGCCTAGATCAAAAATTAGGACCTGATTTAGCTATTTTTAAAAGTCTTCCTCATCTTTTACTTTCCTCCAGGAATCTACACTGCTGGGTTCCTCTGTAGTCTTTAAGAATAACAGTAGTAACCCTGGCGGGGACAGCTCAGTTGGTTAGAGCATCGTCCCAATATGCCAAGGTTGCAGGGCACATACAAAAATCAACCAGTGAATGCATAAATAAGTGGAACAACAAATTGATGTTTCTTTCTCTTTCTCTCTCTCTCTCATATCAATTAAAAAAAACACACAAAAAAAACCAGTACTAGCTACTATTTATTAAGCACTGTACCAGGCCTCATGTTAAGGAGTTTACATAACTTGTTATGGAAAAGAACTCCATTTTACAGACAAGGAAATTAAGGTTCAGAAATGTTAACTGGGATTAAAACACGGGTTTGCTGGCTTTGTTCCTCTCCTGAAAATTGAGTCCTAAGAAAATGGGACTTAAAGCATGTTTTGGAGAGCCAAGGCAGGGTGAAATGTGCCTGAGTTGAGTGGCAAAATTGGCAGGCAAAATCAGGGGTCTATGCTCTCAAGAATAAAGGCAGCAAAATAGGAGGTGAAGGTTGCCCACAAAGAAGGGATTTTAATGCTCCACTCTCTTTCCCTGGGCTATGCATGGTAATTAGTAGACTCAACTCAGGTTTTGGTCAGCAATTATTACTGTTGCTGCCCTATGCATCTTTCGACATTGGAAAACTTATCCTCCAAAAGGTACAACTTTTGATCGTGTTTTAGTTAATATATCCACAGTGTTAGGGTCCTGTGCTAGGGATAGTGATTGCAAAGATGAGTAAGGCATACTCCCTACATTCAGTAGTTCATGCTTTAGCTTCTCAAAGTTTCTTAGCACCTGGCTGGATTCAGAACACAGTGTCCAGTCATTGTGTGTGCAGTCCCCTGTCCTAAGTGTATCTCAGGCCCCATGAGAGCCATAATCCAGTTCTCTTTCTAAGCACAAAGTTCTGGCCCTGGCCAGCTAGCTTAGTTGGTTAGAGCATTGTCCCAATACACCAGGGTTGTGGGTTCAATCCCTGATCAAGGCATGTACAAGAATCAACCAACGAATGCATAAATAAGTGGAACAACAAATCAGTGTTCCTCTTTCTCTCTCTCCTTCCCTCTCTTACTCAGTGTCTCTAAAAATAAATAGATAGATAGATAAATAAGTAAATATCTCAAAGTTTTCTAAGCCTTAAACTGTTTTCCTGATGCTTTCCCTTTGCTACTGATCTCTTCCCTCTGACTTGTTGGAAATAGCAGAAGAGGGAAAAGAATGTTAGGATAGCAATTTTAGGGTGATGGAGATGTGGCTACATGTATAGCCAGGGGTTATATAGGGTACTTAAATTAGAAATGATTCTGAAGCATTGGCAAAAATATTTCTTGTTATTAGTAGTAGTGTATCTTATTTTTCACACTTGAATTTAATCAAGAACTTTTAGTTAAAGATCATTTATATGAGGGATATTGTTTTATTATCCCTATGTATAAGCATGTAGAGAATGGTTCACTATGGGTGTTATTAAAGACTGGTCTTAAGACATTGGGTGGAAATTTATTTAGACTATGGTTAGGTGTTTATTTTGATTTTGTGTATATGGGGATAGTTCTGGGGGACACTTGGCCAAAAATACCTGACCCATATTTCTTCCTGTGTAGAACCTGCTAAGAGACCATGCAGAGACTTGTTAGCAACCGTAGGGCACATGGCTTAATGAGAGCAAGAACTTGGGGCTCATTTAAGAAATATTGATGAAGGAGCTGCAATGTGTCAGACATTGTAGGTTCTTGAGAAATCATTAAATAATTGTTTGGTTGAAAGATGAATTTTCCTCCTCAATCTGTTCATTGCTGAGAGGTAAAGCAGGATTAGGTCAGTAATTAGTTTCTGTGAATAATAGACTGTACTTTCGAGAGCTCTGGGCCTATTTTTTTTTTCTCCTTTTTTATGTTCTTTCTTCGAAGTGCAGAAAGAATTTTTTTCAATTATATTTTACATTTAATATTATTTTGTGTTAGCTTCAGATATATAGCATAGTGGTTAGACAATCATATACTTATCTCTGGGCCTATTTAATGATGGCTGAATTTCACTTTGGGAAACAAAAATGCGCAGATGTATGTATACCCACCGACTAAGTAATTTTGCCTCTAGAAGTTATGCTAACAAAACAGTTGTGAGTGTAAACAAAGTTTTAGCTGCAAGGATGTCTAGCTCAGCATTGTTTAGAATAATGAAGTTTGGAAACAACTTAAATGCCTACCAATAAATGTTTGATTAAATAACACATGACAGAGTCATATCATGGGATACTATAATATCATTTAAAGTGGTGTAGAAGAACATTTTGTGACCTGGAATATGTTGACAATCTACTGTTAAGAAAAAGATGAGCCCTGGCTGGTGTGGCTCAGTGGATTGGGTGCTGGCCTTTGAACCAAAGGGTTGCAGGTTCAATTCCCAGTCATGGCACATACCTGGGTTGCAGGCAAGGTCCCTGATTGGGGGCATGGGAGGCAACTACACGTTGATTTTTCTCTCCCTCTCGTTCTCCCTCCCTTCTCTCTTTCTCTAAATAAATAAATAAAATCTAAAAAAAGAAAAAAAAAAGGGAGAGAAAAAATGCATATGATTATATTGTCATTAAAGAATGAATATTGTTGCACAGAAGAAAGTCTAAATTATGTGGCAAAATGTTAATAGTTATCTTTGATTGGTGAGATTATTAGTGACATTTTATTTTTTAATGTTTATAATCACGTTTCTTTTGTAGCAAAAAAAAAAAAAAAAATGCCTACTTGATAAAAGCCACATGGTAAAACATTGAATATGACTCTCCTTTTAAATGGAAGCTCAGACAGATAAGTGGTTTTATAGTATCTCCCAGCAGCTCAGTTTGATTGTAACTCAAATAATGGTAACATGTGGAGGGAAGCTGTTTGACCTTGGGGCCTCTATATTTTCTAAAATCCAGAGTTTAGTGTTGATTTAAAATGAAAATGTTACCTAGAAACAATTTTCCTTGCTTACAATTCTGAAAAGCACCCAGGAATTAACTCAGCTCCAATCAGGCAGGCAAATGGTCATGCACGCAACTGTCATGATTATATCAAGTACAAATATGACACTTGATTTGTAACATGACAAATGCTAACAGAGAGGGACAAAAGAAGACTTGGTTGTAACACATGTGCTATTTTATTCCCTTTATCTTCAAGACATGAAAAAGCAATCTTCCCAAGAACTTCTAAACAGAAAGCTTTTTCTGAGGCTACTACAGATTCTGATGTTAGGTTAACATCAGAATGCTAAGCCAGCATTAACAGAAATACTAAGGTGAGACCCTCAGACCTCTTTTTTCGCCCCTCATTGGGGGTTGCTGATGGTAAGAGAGGTGCAGAGGGTCAAAGACATTTCTGGTACTGCTGGGGTGATTACTGCTCACACCCCAGTCTAGTTAGATTAATTGTGGTTATTGACTAGATAGCTGCACTAGAATAATAATGGATTGTGCACTAATATAATAGCTAATATTTTCACAACATTTAAAAAACTTATTTATTTTTAGAGAGAGGGGAAAGGAGGGAGAGAGAGGGTGAGAAGCATCAATTGGTTGCCTCTTGCACACACCCATTTGGGGACCTGGCCTACAACCCAGGCATGTACCGTGACTGGGAATTGAACCAGCAACCTTTCAGTCTGAAGGCCAGCTCTCCATCCACTGAGCCACAGCAGCCAGGACTTCACAGAACTTTTGCTTCATGTAGATGATTACATTCCATCCTTTTCACAACCTTGTGAATATTACTATTTAGAAATGAAAAAAAGCGACTTAGCACTCTTTAGAAGCCTGTAAGCGACATAGCTGAGATTTGAACCCAAGTCTCTGACACCAAATTCTATTCTTTTCCACAATTTTTTGCTGGTTGGAGTCTCATTAGGGACAAAGTACTGCATAATATTTGGCCAGCAATTTCCTGGATTAAGTTGACATGATTAATTAGTTCTTATAGATTAAACAATAATGTAATAGAGATTTGTTTTACATGCTATATTTAAAAATATTTTGGATGCTTTTCAAATATTTATTTTATATTAACTCTAAAATAAATGTTACTGTGATATTACTTTACAACATGAACAAAGTTTCTAATTTATAGTATCTCTAAAATAAATTGCAGCACTGACTGGTGTGGCTCAGTGGGTTGGGTAGTGTCCTGCAAACTGAAAGGTTGCTGGTTTGATTCCCAATCAGGGCACATGCCTGGATTGCAGACCAGTTAGTTCCCTGGTTGAGGGTGTGTGAGAGGCAACTGATCACTTTCTGTCCCTGTTTTTCTCCCTCCCTCCCCCTCTTTCTAGAAATAAATTTTAAAAAATCTCTTTAAAAAATTGCAAACATTCCCAATGTAGTAAATTTTTAATCCCTTTCTGCAATTTGAGAATCTGAGATTGGTTAAATAGGTAATATTCTAATGACAGATTATGGAAATAGAAAACATGACCTTGAGTCCCTAATTTCGTGTGAGCAATTAGCAGGTGTGCAATAGATTTTCTGTGGTTAGAGAATCAGTTTGGATACGGATTTAGCAAGTGGCAAGTTAGGGGTTACATCTGGAGCTCTTAATAAAATTTGACATTATTAACGCAACATCCTGTTTTTGATGTGGATAACTTTAGGGAATGGACAAATATGATCTCACTACTCTCAGAATTACCTTTGAGGGTTAGATATTCCATTTGCATCACTTATTGCCATCATCATAACTAGTGACAGTGTTAAGGAGAAACTGAGGCCCTGCACTCAGATGATGTCTCTGGGTGACACAGATAAAGAAGGCTCGCGGCACATCTCCTGCCTGAGGATGTTCAGGACCTAGATGGAGGCAACTTAAGCACTAACGTCTTAAGAGTCAAAGACAGGTCAGAGTAATGGCCCTCAAGTTTTATGAGTGTGAGGACCCCTTGTTAATATCAAAGAATTTAATGAGCCTTGCATGATAATTGTTATACTTTTAATTATTTCGTTGTTGGAAACTACTTGGTATAAGTATGGATTTGCGACCTCCTTGTTATTACCCCCTGGGAACAGTGGCCTACTGGGTAGGATGGAGCCACTGGAGAGGAGCAAGGACCCCTGGATTTTGGGGGCTCCATCTGGATACTAACACTCAAAATTCTTGCTTTCAACTGCCTCTCTTTGCTTTTCTTATACACTTTGCTCAGAGAGTCTGGAATTAAGACCATGAGAGTGAGTTTTCGAAGCAAACCTCCTATTTTGTGCACCTGAAGCTAGCCTCCAAGCAAACTGCAGTGGGGTCAAACACACCACATAGTCCTACTCTTGCTTACGCTCTTGGTGAGACACTTTTGATGATGAATTTGATCTCCTTTGTATTAGTGAACTTTGAGATAATTTTTGGGAAGCTGTATCTTGCCAACTTATCTTTTGAAGTAAATTATGCAGAAATATAAATTAGTTTCCAGCCCTGGTGATGAATTCTTTCCCCCTCTTATCTATGCTTTCTAAATTTCCCAATTCATGTGTAGTATATTTGTATAATAAAAATAAATTTAATCTTCAAATCAATTTTATTTATTTATTTGTTGATTAATTTTAGAAAGAGAGGGTAAGGGGTGGGGGAAGAGAAAGAGAGAGAGACTGACTTTTTGTTCTATGTTCCACTTATGCATTCATTGGTTGAGTCTTGTATGTGCCCTGACTGGGGATTGAACCCACAACCTTGGCGTATGGGGACAATGCTCTAACAGACTGAGCTACCTGGCCAGGCATAAAAATGAATTTAACAGATTGAGCACTGGCCTGCGAACCAAGTGTCACTGGTTTGACTCCCAGTCAGGGCATATGCCTGGGTTGTGGGCCAGGTCCCTGGTTGGGGGTGCATGAGAGGCAACCACACATTGATGTTTTTCTCCCTGTTTCTCCCTCTCTGCCCTCTCTCTAAAAGTAAATAAATAAAACCTTTAAAAAATTTTAAAGTATACCAACTTTAATTCCTCTCCTTGGAAATCCATTTATTTATTTTTTTCTTTCTGCCATTTTATCCTTCTTTGCTGACTAATAGAAGCAAGCTGGCTCCTACTTATGTTGCTGTGCAAGATCACAGTGGCCTAGAGAAGGGTTGTGTGCCTTTAGGGTGTGTTTGCCCTAATGGGATAAGACTGGCGAATATGTTTGTGGGTTGGTGGATGTTTTGGAAACTGTTTACCAAACTGATCTGGATTGTGTATATGAACAATAATTTTCCAAGCAGGGCTTTTTGTTGTTGTTATTGTTACTGTCTGTCAAGCTCAGTAGTAGCTCAGCGTGAGCTCTGCCATGATAAGAGTAGTTGGCAATTGGGATAGAATAAGAAATGCTTCACCTCTGCTCTGCTGGCTCTGTGGGAGGCCGGGGGTTTGTGTGTACTAACATGATAATCAGAAGTGAAATTTTACCCATGTGATAGAGATTCTCTAACCGAGCTAGGCTGGTTTCTCTCTCTTTGAAGGATTAATTAAGCTGTTTATTCTTCTGCTGTTTATTAGCTCTGCCTGACCTGATTTCCATCACCCAGAACATGGAAACTTGGTGTCTTAAGTTCTCTGGCTGAGGAATCTCCATGTTCTGAAATAAACATTATTTCACATGAGGCTCATTTTGTTTGATTCATAGCACTTGAGAGCAGAGCACCGAGGGAGAAAGCAAGAAATGCCAGTTAACTTACTCTATAGGCCAAGCTCTGTCTGCCTTGGCCTTTTCCAGACAGGTCATGGCTTTGACTGTCCAGTTGTCCAGTTTCTTTAGGAAAAATACTTGTAATCTCAAAATACTTGTAAACCAGAGAAGGCTGACAAGTATCTGACACTAGTATCTGACCTAAGTCATGATTGGTTATTCACTGACATAAACTAACTTAAGTGTCCATGGATATGGGTATAGAGGACATCCTACCAGCTCAGTTGCCCTTACCTGCCTCACAGCCAGTGTTGTCACTTCACCTGCAGGGTACCAAGAGGGCAGCAACTCCAAGATCTCTTGGGCCAATGCCATTCCCCATACTCCCCAGCCTCTGGATTTATCCGGAGAATATGGTGCACTTATGGAAAGGCAGGATGGCTTAGTGATTAAAGGCATAGCCCTGTTTTAGTGCCAACTCTCCTACTTAACTAGCTCTGTGAACTTGGGAAGTTCACTGTCTTTGGGCTTCTTTCCTCATCTGTTATTGAACACTTTCAGTAACACATGTTATTAAATACTTTCTCCTACAGTTCCAGATTTCCAGTGATCCTTTCTGTCCCATCAGTAGAGAAATGGCTTTCGCTTTCCCTTGGTTTTTTTTAGAGAGCTCCCACAGATGAGTGGCCAGGGTGCAGATGATTTAACTGTCTTAGCTTTCCCCCCCTCTACATCAGCACTGTCCAGTACAGCAGCCGCCAGCCACATGTGGCTACTGAGTGCTTGAAACGAGGCTAGTCTGATCTGAGACGTCCTGTAAGTGTAAAATGAATGTTGGAATGTCAAGACAAAGTATGAGAGAAATAATGTAAACTACCTTATCAATGATCATGTTGAAATTATATATTTTAAATATGTTGGGTCAAAGAAAATATATCATTAAAATTAATTTCCCCAACAGTGTGGTGATTGCAGGGGAAGGGGGTATAAAGGGGATAAATACTAATGAGAAAATATAATTAAAAAATTAATTTCCCTTATTTTTTAAAAATTTATTTATTGACTGATTGATTGAGAGAGAGAGAGGAAGGGAGAGAGAGAGAGAGAGAGAGAGAGAGAAACATTAATTTGTTGTTCCACTTATTGATGCACTCATTGGTTGCTTCTTGTATGTGCCCTGACTGGGGATTGAACCAGCAACCTTGGTGTATCAGGACTATGTTTAACTAACTGAGCTATTTGGCCAGGGCTATTTCCCCTATTTTTTTCTTTCTTTTTTAATTCATTTAAAATTTTATTCTTTAATTAGCAACCTTGGGAAAAAGTCACATCAGGACTCAGAGGCAAAGGCAGAAACCCACAACAAGGTGTTTTCCCTTGTCAAGCTGGAGCACAGTTTAAACCATGCCAGATTCACTCCAGCTCTGGCCATAGCCTACTGTCTACATCCCGGTCCAGGTAAATTGGTGGCAAACTGGTCTCACTTCATTGAAGAGTCTACTTCGTAAGCATTCTTGGCTTCCTCAAGTCTGAGCATCCCTCTTTCCTGCCTCATGCAGTGCCTCTCGGCCATGGACTGGAGCATCCACTTGGTTTGGAGTTTGTACATGTAATTGCCATAAACCATGCCCTCTGTGAGGTCTGAGGATTCCAGAACCTTTAGCTCAAGCATGGCTTTGCTCACTTGCTCCATGTATGGGATTCGAGATCAGCCTGGGCCAAATATGGCTTCCAGCAGCTGTGTCTGGACCTGGAACACGTTGGGATCTTTCAAGTCTTCAGGACCTTTCACCTGCGGTGGGATAGCTTTCTGTTTTGGTAGTGTCCCCATCTTGAGTGCCTCGAAATGAAAATCATGCTCTGAGTTAGGGCTGCGTAGAGCCATGGTGCACAAGAAAGTTGAACCCCCTATTTCTTTAAAAAAATTTTAATGTGGCTACTAAAATGTTTTTTTGTTTGTTTGTTTGTTTGTTTCTGTGGTGGTGAAGTATACATAAGATAAAACTTAACATTTTAATCATTTTTAGGTGTACAGTTCAGTGGTAATAAGTCCATTCACACTGTTGTGTAACCATCATCTTTATCTCCAGAAATTTTTCACCTTTCCAAACTGGAACTTTGTACTAATTAAACACTCACACCCCATTCTCCCCTCCCCCAGTTCCTGGTAATCACTGTTCTACTTTCCATCTTTATGAATTTGACTATTCTAGGTACCTCATATAAATGGAACCATACAATACATTTGTCTTTCTGTGTCTGACTTACTACTTAGGATAACATCTTCAAGGTTTCTCTATTTTGTATTTTATGTCAGAATTTTCTTCCTTTTTAAGGCCAAATAACATTTCTCTGTGTGTGTGCACACCACATTTTTTTCCCCCATGGACGTTGAGTTGTTTCCACCTTTCGGCTATTGTGAATAACATAGAAAACATTTCGTACATGACATGTATTGTACTTCTGTTGGACAGTGCTGTGCAAGGGTATATATAAATTGCCAAAAGGTGGCATTGGGGTGGCTTCCAATACGTGCTTGGAAACATTGCCTTAATTTGCTGCTCAGGCCAACTGCTGATCCAGTTGACAGCCACTTGTCTGCTTCCTTGCTCTCCCTGGGTATGGCCGTTCTCTTTGCAGTGTTGCTTCTCTTAGGCCCCTTTCTTATGTTTCCCTTTGTCTGCCCCAAACTTTGGCTTCTGTGGGAATTGTTAAGAAACACTGATCTCATTATAAGGAACTGCCAGTCCCTGGGTTGGAGTGGGAAGCAGGTGAGAAGGATTTTATCTTCTTTCTCAGAGTCAGGACCCTGGCTTGGCTCTGTCCTGGCTGGGGTAGGGCTGTATTTGGGCTGTGAAGTAGGAGGGCAGAGTTTAACCTCATTTCATGTATAAGGACACACCAGAGGCTGGGGACTTTCCTCTGGCTATGATGTTGGGACCCAAAGCTGGGTATTTGGAGTCTAGAACCAGAGTAAGGCCTTTATAGATGGCAATTCAATTACAGGTACTCATGATTATTATTATTTTACATAAATCAGTGTTACTTTAGGCTGAGCTTCTTTGGTTTCTGAAATTGCTTCATAGCCCACTTTGGTCACAATTAAATGTTATCAGAACAATGCAGAGAGCCCAACATTGTTTCTCATTGTTGTGAGGATGAGGACTGACATACTGGTTCAGCTAGACAAGTCCTTTTTGATTTCAGGGACTTTTAGCAAGTAAACCTGCATTGCCCTTCTCTCTCTGAAAACATTTTTAGTATGAATGAAGAACTAGAGTCTGACCTAAATGTACCTCTCTTTTCCTGTGTAAGTGTTTCGCAAGCTCTCTCTCTCTCTCTCTCTTTTTCAAATGCTTCAAATATTTTTGTTTGCCCAGCATAGTAAACAATTTGGGTATGCACTCTTAGTATGTGTATCTATATGTTCTACTCTCAAATTGAATAATGTAAAATAGAATAAAGTAAATACAACAGAAGTCTTACTATTTCCTTTCTGGGTCTCTGTGGATCATCTTGCACACATTCCAGGCTGCAGGTAGTTTACTCTGGAGTCAGCAACGTGCTTTTTAAAGTGAAAGAATGCAAAATCCCAAGAGTGTAAGTAATTCGTTCTGTTCTTACTAGTGGTAGGGCAGAATTATTACTACAGCTGAACCTATCAATCTACTTAAAACCAAAACCTACAACAGAGTATCAGAAATATTGTAAATATTGTGTAAGAATTATCCAAAGCTGGGGCTTTTTTACAGATGAGTATTAAACTGGCACAGTGACAAGACGTTGACAACATACATTGTTTTCATTATCCTTCTCAACACATTCTTTTACTATCATTAATAATCATCACTGTATAAAAAGTTTCAGGTTGGCAACGTGACAAACAATAAGACACTGAAGATTTTCTTTCAGACTATGTTTGATGGCAAACATACAAATTGTGGGCTAAAATGGTGGGATTCAGGCATCATGTGGGTAACTTGCAAGACATTGGATACATAATCCCCACAGAGAAGAAAGAGATTCAAGTCTCTGTATGTGTGTCTATCTGACATTATTTGTGCTTAAAAATATATATATATATGTGTGTGTGTGTGTGTGTGTGTAACTTGCCTAGGAACTTTTCCAGATTTGAGAAGTTTCTAGACGGAGTCCTCAGTAGGGAGACCTCCCCAGCCCTGGATAGGCTATGCTTAGATGGCGAGTTGCACAGCTGGAAGTGGCCTTCCTCTGCCTCTGCCTCTGTTGTGTTGGGAGGATTAGTGTAATTAGAGTCTGTGCTTGTGCAGCACTTTGACATTCTCAGATGCAAAGTGCTAGATGAGCGTAAAATTTTATAACTGTAATGGAATCCAAGCAAATAGCATTGTAATAAATGGGTCTTGCTGCTGATACTGCATTTAAGAGTTTCCTCTTTATTATCTCCTGTTTACTCTATGTGATGAACTGAGGTGATTAATAACAATGATAATAATTACTCCTATAGCATTTTATGCTTTCAAAGGGCTTTACAACTTGTTCATTATGTAATCTTTAATCTTCACAGTTGCTACTGTGCTAAGTCAGTATTGTTTGTTTAAAAATTTTTCATAGAAATGAAGACATCAGGAACAGAGAGGGAGGCTGAAGTTTTCAAGTTCACACAGCACAACAGCGTGGAGCTGCCGGATTTCAATTTGGAAAGTCAGGATGTATAAGGAACTAGAAAAGGAGAGGAAGTGGGAAGAGGAGAAGAAAGGCTGAGGGAACAGTGGTTACCCTAGAGGCTAGGTGGCAGTTTGCTGTGGTCTGGCCATGACGAGCTGAAGCAGCAAAGGCAACTTGATTCAGAATTTGGAGGTTGCGGTTCCTACTTCAAGGTCCCCTCTGTGAAGACCTAGATGCTCTGGAGGAATTTTGTATAGCCTGTGTTCATTCAGCTGCTACTTTATACTGGTCAAGGTTGACCAAGGGGAGTAGGGTTTCATGCGGCAGCTAATTGGGTGCTATGAGGAACAGACCCCCAAACTGTAGTGTCAGCAACTGTGCCTTGCATAATCAGCTTTCTCAAATGCCCACTTGGGGATTAGACCGCGATAAGCCAGTGCTGGAGGTATCTGCGAGACAAGCAGTGTGTCAATTACAGTGTGGATGGCCAGATTTATGTGTTTTTTGGCAGTGCCGCTGAGCTATTAATCATGTCTCATGAACAGGGCTCATGTAAACCAAAGGCAAATGGCACATTTCCTGGACCATCCCAGCAAAAAAAAAGGTCACCTTTGCCCCTATATCTCCTGCTGAGAATGGATACACAGAGGCATCAAGCAATTGTCAGATATACCTACTGACTTTTCTTTTTTCTTCTCTTTTCTTTTTTTTCCTTCCCTTCCCTTCCCTTCCCTTTCCTTCCCTTCCCTTCCCTTCCCTTCCTTTCCCTTCCCTTCCCTTCTCTTCCCTTCTCTTCCCTTCCCTTCCCTTTCTCTTTCCTTCTCTTTCCCTTCTCTTAGCTTCTCTTTTTACTTAAAAATAAAAACCAAAGTACATTTTCTGAGCTGAGGAGACCAGATTCCTAGTCAGCATCTGGAAATAGCTTATTCCACAAAAATATGCACCCATTACATTTTCTTTTAATGACAAAGAGAGGGTTTCATGGCTTTCCTTTACTTTTATTACATTTTCATTTAGATGGGCCATACATGTAGATTTCTTATTACTTGCTAAGCTACATGCCATGAAGTGCAGTATATCTAATGTCATAATTACATGTCATCAGGCTAATACGTATGAGTGTTTTGAGTTTTATCACTAATTGCTGCGCTAGCATGAATTAGTGAAGTAATTAGAAGGCAAAATGCATGCGTGTCATGTGGTGCAGTTTCTGAGGTGGGCTGTGTGTGTATGTGTGACCGAGACTGTGCTTGTGTGAACCTGTTCTCCCCTCTTCCCCTTCATGCTAGATTGCCAGTCTCTCCTGTCTGTGCCACAGTCTTTGAGATGATGTCCGCAATGGAAGCCTTTGTCTGTGAGAGGGAGCCCACATTTCTTTAAATAAGCAATTTTCTGTAATCAGTCACCAGAGAAAGCTCCACTGTGAAAACCAGAATTAATGGAAGACAGGCTTTAGGGTTTAAAGAAAGCATGTTTATCTTCAGGACAGATTAGTTGGGATTGGGGTGTGCACGTGTGTGTAAGCGGGGCTGGCTGTTGTATAATGGAGAAAATAGGATGACATTTGTTTTTAGCTTGAGAGCTTTTCTAATCTTCGCACATCCATCAAATCCTTAAGGAACCATCCTGCTGATCATGTGACAGTTAAGCTTTTCCTTTACCTCTTAACCCTCTGTTCTTGGTTTTGTACTAAACAGGAGTTAGAGGAGAGGCCTATAAAAATCATGTTCTGTCTTCTGGCTCCCTCCCTGGGGAGCTAAAAAGCACAAGGCAAGGCCTTCAGCACTAAGGCTCTGGGTCCAGGAGAGCCTGCCCTGCCCTGGCCTGCTCCCATCCAGGGCTCCTGGACAGCGTTTCTTCAGTCAATGTTAGGGTGTGACTGTGTCCATGTACAGCTGATTTTAATCCACTACACAGTGGAGGTAGACAATGTAATAGCCTCAGGGAGAAGTCTATCCTCTGATAACTTCTATCTACCAGAGAGACCATTACCACCTGCTTGATTTCTCAGGCAATTTTAATTCATTACTGCCTGGCAATAGAAAATCTGAGAGCCAGAGAGTCCTCCACTCTGAGTTACCACAGCCCCAAGATACAATGTATGCTCGGCTTGTACCTGTTTTATTCACCCAGATATTTTTTATATGATGGATTTATGCATCGACCCTGCTAATGTCTGAACGGCTTTGCACTGTGGTTTTAGCTCTTGTCCTCGAGGGACTGGCACAAGCCACGGAGCTGTTCCCCTCCTATAGTAGGAAGAGGAGAATGAGAAAGCCTGTGCTGCTGTCTGACAGTTTTGACAAGCCTTGTCAAATTCCCATTCCCAGAGGTGCCTCTGGCCCATTAGGAGGCTGATTGCTTGTGGGGGAACTTCCTGAATTCTAACAGAGACAAGATCAAGGCCTAATGCTCTGCGTGAACATGAGGCCTCCCTCTCCTTGACCAACACATTCTGACAGAACGGCTTGTCAACAAATAGGCCTGGGCTAGGAAGATAAAGAGTTGTCATTTAGAAATAAACACTGTTATTTCTCTTCACAATTTGTAACCTCTTTTCAACTCTTTTCCTCCCCTTGCCCCTCCTCCTCCCTCAGCCCTACATTTCACACACCGGCCACATGCTCACCCAGCCAAGGTTGGACCAGCCACCTACTTGGCACTTGTGCACCAGTACTCACTCCTGCTGGGGGCTTCTGTGCTGACCTTCCTGAGCAACTCCCTCCCCACTTGTAAAAAATTCTTAGACAGTGTGGAAGCATGTCTGAGGCAAATCACAAAACCCATCGCATATGTCTCCAAAATGGGCAAGAGGTATCTTTAATTCCTCCCTCTTGCTTCCATGTTCACCATTCCTTGTATATTGAGCAAGTTCTAATTTTAATCATTTATATTTAGTATAATTTCATGAACTCTTCTTCACTGGCCTTTTCATCTTTCTGGCTGCACGTGTTGCCTCTGTATGCTCTTCCATTGTCCTTCAGTGCCCCCGTCAGAGCGCTCACCACCTTGTGCCGCTATTGGCTGTTTTCTTGTCTATATACCCCATAAAATTAATAGGCTTCATGAGGGCAGGGCCTATGCTTATCTTATGCTGATTTTTAGCATTGGACTTGGTGTACAAGTGATGCTCAACAAATATTAGATGAATGAATGCATGAACGAGTGTGCGCTTTGCTATGCATAAGATACAGTGTGAAATTGCTGCAGGGCTGACTCTGTTCTTACTTATTTATTGCGTGGTAGGGCAGATGAGACCCAAGTTCACAAATCCTGATAATAAATTGCAGTATAAGATAATTGCCATATGAGAGATAAAACAAACTTCTAATGGTGGTGGTAGTGGAAAGGCAAGAGGGGATCCAGCAATTCTTCTCTTTCTCTCTTAAATGTTTATACAAAGGAATAAAAGCATAAATCTACAAGAATATTCATTGCAGCTTTATTCCTAATAGCAACAAGTTGGAACCAACCGAAATGTTTATCAAAAGCTGAATGAGTAAATAAAATGTGTCATGTCTATACATTGGAATACTACTCAGCAAATAAAGAATACAAAAACTTGTTTAAATCTGAAAAACATTATTTTGCCTGAAGAAAGCCAAGTATAAAAAATTCACACTTGATTCCATTTACATGAAGTTCAAGAACCGACAAAATTAATTTAAGGGAATAGAAATCAGAGTAATAGTTGCCTCTGGGCAGAGAGGTGGATTGATAAGAAAGGAGCACTAGATAACTTGTTTGGGATATTGATGTAAATATGTTTGTCAAAATTCATTGACTATACACTGAAGATCTGTGTACTTTACTGTAGATCAGTACTACCTCAATTTTTAAAAGCCAGGAAATTTACATAAAGTTAAAAGAAGAAAAATTTTTAATAACTTTACCACCTAAAGATCACTATTAATATACTAGCATAGTTCTTTCTAATACTTTTATTTTATGTGTGCCTGTTTAAAAAATAGAGTTTAAGCATATTTACATTTAGCATTTTGTCCCTTTTTTCAATGTTATAGTCATTTCCCATGTTAGAATATGAACTTCAAAAAACACCATTTTAAATGGTCACATGTCCCTATTATAGGCTGTACCATGGCTCACTTGATCACTATTGCTTGCCTATAGCCATTTCCTAACAAAATAACATTCAGGTTTCTAGCTTGAGTCACTGAATTATTTCCTAATGACAAATTCCCAGAAATAGAATAGGTAAGAAATAATGACTGCTTTAATATTTTTTAATACATGTGTAGTTTAAATCTTAGTTTCAATGCCTTATGAAATTTCAAATACATAAGTATAGAGTAAAAATAGCTAATGGCAGTCCATTTTGCAGTTTTTAAAGATTATTCATTTATTTGTTTTTAGCAATATGGGAAGGGAGGGAGAAAGAGAGGGAGAGGAACATCAATGAACGAAAGATACATTTATCATTGGCCCAACTGGGGACCTGGACTGCAACCCAGGCATGTGTCCTGACTGGGAATCGAAACTTCAGGTTTGCAGGCCAGTGCTTTGTCCACCAAGCCACACCAAACAGAGCCATTTTGCTGTTTTTAAATGGGTTTTCTATATTACTCACAAACCCAAGTCACTTCTGAATCTCTAGTTTGCTTTGTTGTCTATACTGGAATCAAAGGGCAAATATCCATTATGAAGTGAATTGTTCCTTGGCATGTATGAGAATAGCTCAGATGCTCTCACAAATGCTGTCGATATCATTTTAATTTGTGGAACTAAAAAAATACATATGTTAAAGCTGTTAAATTAGCATTCACGTGTCCCCAGAGCCTAAGAGCTTTAAGCTTCTGGCTTAGTGTTTGGCTTGATTCCTCTATTACTGAAATGTCTTCTGTTCATCTACCCATCCCGCGGAAAGCTTGTGACCCTGAACTGAACCCTTTCTTGTTTAGGATTCTTTGCCTGTTTGTCTTCTCAGTGTGCGTTTTCCACCTCTTGGGACTCCTTACTCCATATATTCTGTGGGGAAAGCCATGGTCAAAGCCAGAAAGGAAAGGAGCTGATGGATTCATTATTCTGTGTCACATATTTTACAAAGATTTTCTTATTTAATTACCATGACTGTCCTTTGAGGTGAATGTAGTGATTCTTGTTTTACTGTAGCGGAAACTGAGATCCAAATAGTTAAGGTAAGCTGCTCATTGCAGAAGTGGTTGTTCAAATAATAGATGTTTATGGTCTGAAGATAAACTAGCAAGTCAAGTCTTGTGTTTATTCCCCACTGCAGTCACCTCTCCCTGGAAAGGCCCCTGGGCTGTTGCAGCAGGAGATAAGATGCCACAGCTTTCATCAGACTTGCCTTAGCAGGAGCAATGTCAAACAGCAGTGTACTGGTGGGCAGATGTCTGAGAACAAAGTATTTGTGCGGCAGGCTGAGTCTTAGGCCACGTCCTTACTAGTCATTCAATGTCACACCCCTCCTCCAAACTGTGATTCCATCAAGGTGGCTGCATTTCCATGAAGCTACTTCAAAAATGAAGAGAAAACAGCTGACTCTCCATGCTGCCATAGTTTCTTCCTTTGAGCTACCTGTTCACGGTCCTGTTTTTTCAACAGAAAGCATGGTGAAAGACTTTAGAAAGGGTCAGGCCCAGCTCAGAGAGGGGAAGGGACATACGGTGAGTTTAGTGACAGTCCTATGTCTCGATTTCAAATTTTCCCACATTTTTCCTAGAAGGGGATTAAATGACCTCTTTGAATGCCTTGGATTTTTTGGGGTGTGTTTCAAGTGATACTTCTATGAAATGATTTTTATGCTAAACATTTATCTCCCCACTTGAGACAGGCAGAGCTCCGGAACCTTTCTCATGTGGAGAGACGCATTGGAAATAATGACATTGGTAAGGGCTGCTCCTGGTTGGTCATGATGTTACTGGAAAAGGGATTAGCCCAGAGCAGGTCTGCCTCAGGTTGACCGGTAGTATGCATGTTCTTGGTTTTGTGTAGGGAACGTTTCACAACACGTGTCCAGGTGATTTTGAGAGTGCAGTTATTAAAGCTGGGCACAGAGAAACAAGAAAGAGCTTAGGATGGAAAGAAGCAACAGGATAGGGGCTGCTTTGGCTCCCTAGAAATGTTATAGGAAAGAAATGATCCTAGGCAGGGCGGCTGTCAGCTTGCTGGAAAGTCAGAGAAAAGGGGCCTTGGAGGTAAGTTCAGGGGTTTAGCCTGGATAAGCTGCTGCTGCCCACTGCTTCCCTGGTTGCAAGTCTTGTGGGGACCGTTGGAGTATAGGAGACCCTTGCCTGTGAGGGAAGGAGAGGGAAGGAAAGCCGTAGGTTGCTCCTGGGAGGGATAGCTGGCCCTGGGACCTTCATTTTGAGTGTTTTAAAGGCTTGGAGTTTAAGGGAGGTCTTAGGGGAAAATCTCAATAGACTATTCATCAGCTTTATGCTGATGAATGAAAACGAGATTTACTCCCTTAACTTCATCTGTCCTTGGGTGTGGCTGGCAAATGGCACTATTTGGATTTCTGCCTTCTGTCACCCTGAGTAGAGTGATCTAAGCTCTTTACCCTCTGGTTGGGGAGGAGAAGTGTAAGCCATTTATTCTTAAGGGTCCTTGGTTAGGGAAGATAGGATTTTGCCATGTACTAGATGGCTGTGAACTGTTTGGCCATTTAACTACTTGTCTCAGTTTCTCTATTCCACTTGTCCTGGCCTGTCTCAGTGACAGATCCTGGGACTCTGGCCACCCTGGTTTTGCCTGGCTGCCCTGAGGTCTGAGGGAATCACTATCTTCACTGCGACCCATGCTTTCGACACACTGGTTGGAAACTGTCTAAAGTGAAACCAGAAAAGCCGGTGTTCGTGCTGCCTGTCATCTCCCAGACCCAATAAGCAGAGAAAGGGATTGAATCTTTATGGGGGCTTTATTCAGATGGTCGGCGATCTGAGAAGATGGTGGGTTTGTACCCTAACAGACTGTCTGCAATTCCATTATAAATGCACCCTTTTTGTAAGAAGGAAAGTGTAGGTAAGGGGTTTGGAATTCAGGGAAAAAGTTAATCAGGTAAAAGCTGCAGCATTCTTTCACGTGTGTCCTGGGTGGTGGTCTTTGTGCTCTGAGCTGTGGTCATCTTATACAGAGTACAATGGCTCAGATACAGTCTTGATTGCTTGCAGTCTTCCTGAGGCACAAAGATGGAACTGCTTATGGTTTCTTGAAGTCAAGGTGGGTCATACCTCCAGTTCCTGAAACAACAGCTTTTTATATACATTGACTACTAAACTTATTAGCTGTTACTTGAAACTAAAATTTTCCAACATTTGAGCCCCCCATCAAAAGTACCAGCAGAAACATTGCAAGTACTACCTTAACCTTATGGTAAATGGTTTTCTGTACAAAATCCAATGGTAAACTTCTGAGGTTAAGGGATAGCTTTGGAGTCTCACTCTCCCTCCCCTCCTCAAACATTAAATAGAAAAATAATTTTGAACTGACATCTTGGATTTACAATCTTATCTTAATATTGAAGGGAATACTATCAAGTAGGGGAGGGGAGAGGTACAGAAAGGGACAGAACCAGAAGGTAGATGGAAAAATTGCATTTTACCAGTAATATTCAGAATCACTTATTCATGAATGATAAACCATTAAAAAACTTCCTTAGAATAATATACTGGGGACTATTGACATGAATCTAATATCTAAGTTGATTAGGAAAATAGGTAATGACATGAGGCAATGTAGTATGAAGGAAAGGAATTCATAGATATGAATTCCAGTGTTGATGTAAGACACGTTCAGACCTGTAGGGACTGTTTTTGAGTTTATCTGAGCCCAAACTGACAACAATTTCTGGGAAGCAAGATCTCAAAGGCTCCAGAGAATAATAGTTTTGCAGCTTCTTTTATGCATTTGAGATAAGGAGGGAACCTAAGGAAGATTCTATGACCATGAGAGAAAGCATGACAGGGATTGGATTATAGGATAGTTAATAAGATTGTGTGCTCTCTGGAGGGTGATTACACCATAGGGGGGTATTAATTTTGGCATTTCAAAGGTGTGTTAACCTAGATGCACAAGAACAATGGACAGGGATGGCTTAAAAACCTTGCACTAAAGAAGTCACAGGCCTGCCCTGGCTGGTGTGGCTCGGTGGATTGAGTGCTGGTCTGAGAACCAAGGGGTCAGTGGTTCAATTCCTAGTCGGGGCACATGCCTGGGTTGTGGGCCAGGTCCCCTGATGGTGGCACGCAAAGGCAGCCACACATTGATGTTTCTCTCTCTCTTTTTCTCCTTCCCTTTCCCTCTCTCTAACAATAAAAAATATAATAAAATAAAATAGTACTACTCAAAAAAAAAAAAAAAAAAGATGAAGTTATGGGCCTGGGGTGTGACTATCTACCATGACCTGCTGAGTTAGTAATTTATGATTTATTATAACACACCTTTCTCATTCACACCAGCTATGCCACCTGTTAGTTTTGTGACCATGGAAGTTGTTGAAACTTTTGGTAAAATGGGGATACAATACCAACCTTCTGAGGCCATTCTCTGAACTGAGGGAATAAGGCATATGAGAGTACTAAGTGCCTACATTTAACAGGGAGATCAACCCACATGAAACCTAATATGGTCTCATGCTGTGGCACCAATCTTAGAATGCGTTTCCCTTTGGTAATGGTTTTTTGGACGGCGTCCAGAACAGATCTATCTCACCATACGTTTTTATAGTTTAACAATCAGTGTTTGAATAAGGTATAACTTGACAATGTGAGAGGGTAGAAGGCGAAGCTGTCATATTTGTAACTGTAGGCAAAATACATAGCTCCCATGAATGCATCTGGTCATTTAGTGTATTCATTCCATAAATGAAAATGGCTTTCATGAATTATTGAATCTCATGACAGTCCCATGAAGTAGGTATCATTAATCACATGTTACAGATAGAGAAACAGGCTGGGAGACTAAAGTGTCCCCAGGTGGCTCTGCTAGTAAGTAGCAGAGCTAGAATTCCAGTCAGTTCTTCCTGAAGCCTCCTCAGATTTTAGGTTTATGAATGGACACACAGTTTGAATACAACAAAATAATGTGAACAATCCATACATTTTACTATAAAACATGACATTACTTGGGAGTCAGGTGATGTCTTCCCTTCTTCATGCTCTTTGGATATAATACTTAACCTGACAGTCAAGTACACAATACACTTTCTGGTCTAAGTTAAAATGGAGACTTGCTGCAAGAAGAAAGAATAAAGTTAATAACATCAACATCATCTACCTCTCACTGTTAACATTTTGGCTCACACACATTTTTATCAAAACTTTTGTTTGTTTGTTTTAGAGATGATTTTACCACTTGCTACCAAGTGGGAAATGGGACCATATTGATACCAGAATCTTACAAGGGTCTTACTTCTTTATCCATGACGGCTTTTCTGACTTCATTTTCAGATGGTGATTGAACCAACAACCCTCAACCCTTGGACCCCACTTCTGGCCCATTGTACCTGGAGTGCACCCCCACCCCCGTCAGCTGGAGGTTGCCCTCTCGACTTACAGGACAACTCCTCTGAGGACCTAAGGGCTGGAATTGCTGCCTGTCCAGGAATCATTCTTCTGGACATTTCATAGGAATTTTCTCTCTTATAAGCCATGAAGGAAGACAATATATTTTAGAAAAATTCCATTCAGGACTTCCGGCCAAGATAGAGGCCTAGATAGACATGCTGCATCTCCCTCCACAACTAAGAAGGAATACAACTATTTCAAAACTAGAGGCAAACAGAAATTCCAGAAAACTGAGCTGCATGAAAGTCCAACAAACAAAGGTATAAAGAGGAAATACTCATCCAGACAAGTAGGAGGGGCAGAGCCAGGGTGGAGAAGACATGGTGTGGTGGCACTGGCAGCAGCAGCAGCTGTACCAGTATGCTGGCAGAAAGCACAGTCACACATTTTAAAAAGTAGGAGGGACACCTGGGGAGAACTCCCAGCTCCAGATCAGACCGCACTGCTAAGGTTCTAGTGCACCGGGGAAAATAAAGCCTCATTACTTCTGACTGTGCAAACCAGTGGGGGTTGGGGTGAAGGAAGAAACTGCTGGTCTCTCAGCAGAGTCCACTTGTTTAAAGGGTTCCCATGGTCCTAGAACATCCACAGACTCACCCACTCTGGGAATGATGACCAGGGCAACAGCTAGAGAGGTGCCAGGCCCATATGAAAGTAGGAGAAGTGTCAGGAAAAGGGGAGAGTGCTGAGCAAGTGGCATTGTTCCCTCTCTGACCCCTCCCCCACAGACAGTGCCATAATGTGGTGAAACGGGTTGCCTGCACTGATGAAAACCTAAGGCTCTGCCCCTTACAGCATAACAAGCATGACAACTCTACCTAAGACACAGAGGCAAACAAACACAGGAGCTTGTCAAGATGAGGAGACAGAGAAGTAGGGCCCAAAAGAGGGAACGGATCGAGGTTCCAGAGGGAGAACTAAGTGATGAGGAGATAGATAAGCTAATAAATGAGGAGATAGCCAACCTGACAGATATAGAGTTCAAAACACTGGGGATAAAGATGCTCACAGACCTGACAGATATGCTTAAGTATGGCAAATGCATAAAGGAAGAAATGAAGGCTGTGCTAAATAAAATGACAGAAAATCCACACAGGACCAATGGTGAAGGGAAAGAAACTGGGGTTCAAATCAATTATTTGGAACATAAGGAAGAAATAAACGGTCAACTAGTACAGAATGAGGAAACAAGAATTGAAAAATGAGGAGAGGCTTAGGAACCTCTGGGACAACTTTAAACATGCAACATCCAAATCATAGGGGTACCAGAAGGAGTAGAGAAAGAGCAAGAAATTGAAAGCTTATGTGAAAAAATGGTGAAGGAAAACTCCCCAAATTTGACGAAGGAAATGGACATACAAGTCCAGGAAGCACAGGGAGTCCCAAACAAGCTAGACCCAAAGAGGACCACACCAAGACACATCATAATTAAAATGCCAAAGGTGAAAGATAAAGAGAGAATCTTAAAAGTAGCAAGAGAAAAGCAGAGAGTTACCTACAAAGGCGTGCTTATAAGACTATCAGCTGGTTTCTCAATAGACACTTTTCAGGCAAGAAGGGACTGATAACAAGTATTCAATGTGATGAAAAGCAAGAACCTACAACCAAAATTACCCTATCCAGCAAAGCTATTATTTAGAATGGAAGGGCAGATGAAGTGCTTCCCAGACAAGGTAAAGCTAAAGGAGTTCATCACCACCAAGCCATTATTATATGAAATGTCAAAGGGACTTACTTAAGAAAAGAAGATCAAAACTATGAACACTAAAATGACAACAAACTCACCACAATCAACAACAGAATCTACAGAATAAAATCCAACTAAGGAAACCAGAATAGGAACAGTCACAGGTATGGGGATCATTTGGAGGGTTATCAGCTGGGAAGGAGGAGAAATGGGGAAATGGTGCAGAGATTAAGAAGCATAATTGGTAGATACAAAATAGACAGGGGGAAGTTAAGAATAATATAGGAAAGAGTGAAGCCAAAGAACGTATATGCATGACCCATGGACATGAACTAAGGGCGGGTGGGATTGCTGGAGGGAAGGGGGCAGAGGGGAGAAAAGGAAAAAGAAAGTGGGACAACTGTAACAACATAATAAAATATACTGTAAACTATTTTTTAAAAAGAAAAAGAAAAATTCCATTCAAATTAAAAATTTTAAAAGATTTGGCTTAAAAGGGAGAGGTTTCTGAAAGGTTTACTTATGTAGAACATCTCATACCCAAGTAAAGACACTTCACTCACGAGAATGAGAAACAATCTGAGCTTTGTGTTCAGAGGCCTGAGTCTGGAAGCCCAATCTAGGCCCACAAATATCAGGCATGACCCTTAACTGGTCTGTCTGTTCCTCCATTTTCAAAATGGGATGGTAACATGGACCTGTGAGAATCTCCTTTATAAACAGAGCAAGTAATTCTGAGGACAAGGCTGGCCATTCTCTCTTGCTAGGAAATAGGTCTATGTGTCTGAAATGTTAACCATTCATTATTTAGCTCTTCCTGGAGCACTGCCTGACTGTGTGAGTCTTAAATTTGTTCTGCAGAAAGAACATGAAAGAGTTAAACAGGAATGCAGTTTTTATGTTGTTTTGGAGTTTTCCTCTTTGTTTAACATCAAAGTGGTCTGCAGTCCATTTTGCCAGTTTATACATATTGTAGTACTCAGGGAAAGGCTTGGAGGAGCTGAGCTGGCTGCCTGATTAGCTGTGACTCCCTCACTGGCTGGCTTCAGAGACCAAATGGATTCGACCCCTTTAAGGTTTTAATGATAAGAGGGTAGGTGAGGGGGAGAGGCTCCTTCCCTTTCTGAGTGAGACTTTGTGGAGGCCCCTCTAATAAATCCCTTGTTCCCTGTAAATGCACTCTCGCTCTCACACAGGCACAGACTCACATGGTTCCCACTTGAAATTTCTCATCAACTGCAAATAGCTCCCAGCCCAAATCGCTGAATTGCTTTCCATCCTCCTCTTTGTGAGGAGGTTTTAGCTGTGACCAGCCCTGGGGACTCGTGGGTGTACAAAGCTTGTGCCGCCCAGGAAACAGTTTGAGACTCACTTTGTCACCATCCCACCCTGCCCCACCACCCCACCTCATCTTCCTCTCCTTCGCCCTCAACTCTGAATGTCATAGGAAAAACAAACAAATAAACCCAACAACATCAAACATTTGGAACTCAGACCTGCCTGCCCACTCCTTACCCAGAGTAAGTCTGCCCAGCTCTGAAGGAAGCTCCGCAGGCACCAAAACAGAAGGAGAAGCAGAATGGAACTTGGCTGGAGAACTGGGCATTGCCCTCACCTGACTGAATCGCGCCTTGCTCCTTCTCCTTCTCCCATCTGGCTTGGAGAGAGCTGGGGTGCCACGGGGCCACTTCTGGGTTGGTCTCCCCCACCCCTGCCTCCCTGTCCCTTCCATCCAGGCCGGAAAGCTTCTTGCTCGCTCCGTCAGCGGGCGTCATGTGGAGTGTGCCAGGTTCTCCTTTCCGTACAGGTGTGCAGCTGGGATAACTGATGATTAATGCGTGTGTCTGGTCGGGCCTTCAGGGTAATTTGATTTGCTTGATATCGAGAGTGATCACCTCTCTTTCCTTTCTTTTTCTGAGTTTGTGGCAGTGTTTACCTTAGTTGGTGTTTTAAGTTGATGAATGACACTTGTTTCTGGTGTTTGTTTCTGCCTGAGTTTTAATTAAATATTGCATGAGGCTTCTATAATTATGGATCTGGATGTCTCTGCTTCATTTGGCCTCTCAAAAGTTACACAGTGTTCAGAACTTCCCTCGGTTTTCCTCTCTTTCCTCCTCACCATCAAACCCTGGTACTGATGTGCCGGCAAGAGGCCCCTATTGCTGCAGTCATTACCTCTGGGTTTTATGATCTGTGGTGGCAAAAGCCACAACCCACTCCTGGTGGAATTCATTAGACTGGAGGAATGCACAGACTCCCAGAAGGATGAACTCGTCTGCTGGCAGAAGGCTGTGCTGTGCCCCGGGTAAGGGACATCTGAAAAATAACCCCACTCAGTAGATGCTTCAGGAGGATTCTGTCTCTCTAAGGGGTGAAGTGGATGCTGAGTTTTCTTTTTCTTTTTTTTTTAAAGAGCTGTGTATGTGGAGGAGGAAGCAGCCTGTGTATGTTCCAACTGAAAGAGCGCTCACAGAGCCGGGGCAGCCAGAGCAATGGATTAATGGTCTAGGAAATAGATGAACTAAACCTACCCAGGCTTGCTATCTGCCTGCAAAGTTGAGATAAAATTAGAGTGAGTACATCTGGTTCAATTTATGGTGGGTCCACAGTTAGGGCCAAGAAGTAAACTGGACATGCTTCTGAGGTTGCAGAAATTGGCCAAATTTCTTCAATTATATTATCCACCTGCTTTTGTTTTGTTTTGCTTAATTCACTCTTAGAAAACTCATACGGAAGATATTCTGAATTGGAAGAGAGGAAAATATCATATCCCTAAGAAAATGTCAAGAGAAATTTCAAGCCCAAGTGGGTAAGGGGATGGCTTAGAAACACTTATAATTTCAACATGGACTTACCTATTTATTATTTTTTTAAAGATTTTATTCACTTTTAGAGAGAGTGGAAGGGAAGAAGAAAGAGAGGGGGAGAAACAGCAAAGTGCAAGAGATACATGGATTGGTTGTCTCTCGCGCGCCCCCAACTAGGGACCTGGCCCACCGCCCAGGCATGTGCCCTGACTGGGAATCGAACTGGGGACCTTTTGGTTTGCAGTCTGGCACTGAATCCCCTGAGCCATGCCAACCAGAGCTCAACATGGACTTATTAAGATTGTGCTAGGCGTTGTGAAGACACAAATGACACGGGGCATGGTCCCTGCCCCGATGTAACTTCAAAACCCTGTTGGGGACAATAAGTTAAACATATTTAAAGTAGTGAAATAGAGGCAAGCTGGTGCTATGGAGAAGAGAATGGAGTAGATATCAGGATACAGGTCCTATTCTCTCCTCTGCCACTAATGAGTGCTGGGACTTCGGGCAAGTAATCATTCAGTCATGGTGTCCCTTGCTACATGTGAAGGAAATTTAATAAAATAATCCCCTGAAGTTTTAGAGCCTAATTCTCAGAATGAAATTGCCCTCACCAGCAGATCTATTCTAAAACCAAGCAATAACAGGAACAATGCAGATGAAGGATGTTGTGAGACTGAGTTCAGAAAGGGCTTATGTCTCCATGAACAGGAATGCTTGAGGAAGGACTACTGAGGGGCTAGGGGTTCAGGTTGGACTTTGAAAGATGGGCAGGAGACCTAGTAGAGAGTAATCTCAAAGTGTCTGGAGAATGGGAAGAGGCCAAATGATTGTGCCAGTTTTCAGAGGTGCGTAGTGAGAGGGAGGGTGGAAAATTGGACTGGGGGCTACATGGGGAGGGTGTTAAACTCTGGCTTAAGGAGTTGGAACTTGAGCTTGTGGGCCAAAGGCAGCTATGGAAGGTGTGCTGTAACAGAGGGGTGGCTGGACCAGGTGTGTATCTGGAACAGTGTGGAGACAGATCAGCCTTCACTTTTGGCATGAGTACTGGACTATCATTGGTTGTAGAAGCTTCACCTTGCCATACTCTGCTTTCTGCCAGACATGGCTCTTCTCCTGCATGGCTCTGCTCAGTCAGCAATACAGGATTGGTCAAAATATAGGGAAAAATACAAGTTATAGCCTGTGGAAGAGTGATATCATATTTAAATTTTTTTATTGTGGTAAAATATACATAACATAAAATTTACCATTTTAGCCACTACTAGGTATACCGTTTGGTGGTTTTAAGTACATTTACATTGTTGTACAACCATCACAACTACCCATTCCAGAAGTTTTTCATCCTCCCAAACAGAAACTTTGTACCCATTGAACAATGACTCCCCATTCCACCTTCCCTCAGCCCCTGGTAATCACTATTCTATGTTCTCTTTCTAGAAATTTGTGTATTTTAGGTACCTCATATAAGTGGAATCATATGATATTTGTCCTTTTGTGTCTGGCGTATTTCACTTAGCATAATGCCCTTGAAAATCATCCATGTTGTGACATGTATTAGAACTTCATTCCTGTTCAAGGCTGAAAAATATTCCATTGTGTATGCCACATTGTGTTTATCCATGCGTCCACTGAGGGCCACTGGGTTGTTTCCACCTTTTTGGCAGTTGTGAATGATATTGCATTTAACATGTGAAATTTGGCTGAGAAGAGTTTTATTTTCTATAAGGTTTGCTATGCATTGTTTTTTCCACAGAGACTTGGAGCAGCTGAGGTGTTCAGATGGCTCTGGGTAGCTGGATGACCTGGAGAATGAGATGTGAGGGCTGGGGGGCAGGGGTGGTTTGGAACTAGGTTGGCTCTTCTGACAGCTACTCAAAACTCTGAATACGATTATTAGAGGCGGTCTTGGCAGAAGGAAGGAAGGCTTCCTGGAAGCCTCCTCTGGAAGGAGGCAGAGAATCAATCTTCTTCCCTCAGTACCTGCCCCTGGGTTTCTTCTCTGCTCCCTCTCCTGTCCCCCATCAAATCTGCTTGCAAAGAAGGATTAAGAAACAGGCACTGACTGAACTTAAACCAATTTGTTGTGTTTCCTCGGAGTATTTGCCTTTTATGGTTCATCTCTTGTGAGGGAATAAAATGCGGTTTTGTTAATGATGAAATGGGTTCCAGCATTTGACATTCAGATGGAAGAGCTGTGTCCTGGCCCCCTACCTGGCCTTAAATTTCAATCAGGTGCTCTTTTACTCAGACGCCATTTGGGCCAGAGGAAGAAGGTATTGGCCCTTTTGGAAAGCCTCTGCCTTCACAGGAGAAATGGGAGAAGGAATTAGAGATCCCGAGGATGGAGGAGCAGTCCTTGCTTTTGCTCCTTCCTATTGTCACCTTTGCTGGAGAGAATCCAGGCATTGCTCCAGCGGTCTCTGCAGAAGCTTTCAGTTTCTATACTTTTCTGAGGTCGGGTAGTTGAGGGCATGACCCCCTTCCTTTGGGGACTGTCTGGGAACATTTCCTTTAGTTAGTTTCAGAAAGTGTGACCTTCCTGAATCAGGGACACCTCAGGTGAACCAGGCACAGCTACAGGTGATTCAGAGACCAGCTTCTCTGGGCAACTCCGAATACCAGCACAGCCTTCTGGTGACGTGAATCTCTCCCTTGGGGCACAGAGAAGGGGGTGATTCCAGGTAACCTCACAAAGTAGAGGTGACAGCTTCTGGGGTTTGTAGTGCTTCAGCATGGTGGAGTAGAAAGAGGGGAGCTGAAGAGGAAGCAGCTGCTGTGGGAGGCTCTGTTCAAGGAATTTACAAAGGGTCCTTTCTCTTTGAATACCTAATAAGGAAGACAAAGGTGGTAGTATGGTTGTCAAATATTCAGTAAGCTAGTCAGTTAACAAACATTTATTGAGTTCTTCCAAAGTACTCAGTATAGGGGCTAAAGAGATAAAAGATCTGTTTTCTGCGTGCACACAGTCAAGTTAAGGAGAAAGGCAAGTTCATCATCAATTCTAATAGAGCGTGGAAGATCATATTTCCCCAAAATGGCTATAGCGATTTTTCTAAAATATTATATATTAATAGAAAGCTTAAGAGATAGCAAGGCCAACAGATCAGGAGACAATCACCACTGAAGAGGTAGTTTGTTATGCTCACAGATTCCAAGAGGATGGGCATGCCCTGCTACGAGGGGCCACCTGGGGAAGTGCCAGGGTTGGTTAGGAGGCAGAGAGGAGGGAGAAACTGTGGGCAAGTACCGTGGTTTCTGTGGGAAGGAACTGTGAAGCAGGTGATTAGGGAAGCAAGATAGCAGCTCCGAGTATGAAAACCCAATAAAGTTGTTGGCTGGGGTTGGGGGTGGGCTTTGGATTGGTTGGTTTGTATTTGACAAGTGTGCTTGTGGATAAGTTGTTTACTATCTCTAGGAGTTGGTTAACCCTGGGATGGGCAGTCCCTCCAGAGTCAGCAAGGCCCTAGAAGTCAAAACATCAGAATACAGAAAATAAAAGACGTGACTAATACAATAACATTTCCGGCCCCGCATGCTTTCCTGGAGCCTTGCCACTCCTCCATCAAGAAGAGGACTCTTGCCTCTTACCTTGAGCTTGGAGGACCTTTGTAACTGTCTCCATGAATAGACTGTGGAGGAGCCCAAGGCTAGGCCATTATAGGCGATATGGCTTTCACTTGGCTCTTTTTCTATTGGGCACTTGCCCTTGGAACTCAGCCATGATGTTGTGATGTGATGAAGCCCAGGGCACATGGAGAGGACACATGTCTGCAATCTGATCAAGAGCCCCAGCTAAGGTCCGCGTTGTTAGCCTGCATCAAATGGGGATGGGAGTGAACATGGCTTTAGACCCCAGCCCCTAGCCTTTGAGTCGCCTGCCTGAGGCCAAATGGAGCAGAAGAAAGCTGTCGCTCCTGAACCCACCACCCCGAAGTGCAGATATATGAGCAAAATAAATGTTATAATTATCTTCAGGCACTAGTCTTAGGGTAGTTTGTTACATAGCAGTAGATTACTGGGCACAGGATGTAGGATGATGCTGGGTAGGGGAGCACAGGATGTTCTGAGTACTCATGGGAAGGGTGGGTACAGGGATAGGGATAAAGACAGGTCAGAAAAGGCATCCCAGAAATAATAAGAGCCAAATTTGAGAGCTTACCACATGCCCAGGTACTATTTTAAGCACTTTATGTGCATCTGAAAACTGTTTCTACTTCCAGAACTTCCGATGGCAAATGTGTGGGATTTTTCCTCATACCGACCAATCAGCTGGGTAGCCTACAATTCAATTCAATTCTACCTTGAGTCAGTGCAGACACCACAGGTCCTGCAAAAGTGCCTGCCTTCCTCCCCCTCTGCTTCAGATGCCAATTTCAAGTCCCAGGTTGTGACTCATACTTTTGAACAACCAGGTGGAATGGCTCACATAACACAGGAAAGGTGTTTTACTTATAAAGACCACAACTGAGGAAAGCCAAATGGAAGAGATTCACAGGGCAAGGGACAGGGCTGAGGGGTGTGTGTGAAGCTTCCCTGCCCTTTCTGGATGTGTAGTGCCATTACGGAACCCTGCCTATGCTGTTCTGGAACAGTTGTGGGGTCTGACTGCCCGCCACCAAGAAGCGTGAATCCCAATACAAAAGTCTGGTAGAAAACGAAAGGAGGTTTATTTATAACTTTTACAGATTCAGAATTACGGCAGGTTTCTGGTTTCTACCATTATGTCACACTCCCTTTAAGACATCCCAAAATACTTAGTACTGCCTCCCCCTGCCAAACCAGGCTGTTTTCAGAATACACCAGTCAGAGGTACCATCTTTCAGAAAAGTGGAAGTTCACAGCTCAGTATTCCCAGTCACAGTTCAGAATTTCAGGCATCTTCCACTAATCCATGCTTGGTTAGGCAGGTCCCCCCAATTCCAGCCTCATCAGCCATGCTGCTGTGTTTTCCAGGCAGGTTTCCCAGTGGCTCTTCTTTTTCTTACTCCAGACCTTGTGGTGGACTCTCTCTCCAAACCACATGGCTTCCCACTTAAACCCTTGACTTAGCCAACTCCTGTCTCTACCCTTTCAGACTATGTGGCTTCTCTTCTTTTTATGGCTGCCTGCCCTTATTTCAAATGCTGACCCAGGGCATCATATGTCATTGTTATGAAAAGCATCTTAAGCCTATCATCCGCCCTTTTACCTGGGGGCAGCATAGCTTCTCTTCAGGAAAGGCTAGTATCTTAAGCCTTTCATCTGCCTTTTTGCTGTGGGCTGCAGCACAGCTATTACCTAGTTACCAACTTGCCATAGATAAGCAAAGTACCTTAAAAGCTGTATTATCTCCTTTCCCCATCCCTAAAATTATGAGCTGTGGGGACTTTGGAGAGGGCCCTTGCTCTGTTACAGTCCTTCTGACACTTTGATGTGTTCACCAAACAAGAAACTCTCAGAACCCATCTTAGGAGTTTCCATTATATAGGCATCATTGATTAAGTCATTGACCACTGGTGATTGAACTCAATCTCTAGCCCCTTCACTTCCTAGGAGGTTGGGGGTAGTGCTGAAAGTTCTAACCCTCTAATCATATGGTTAGTTTATCTGGCAATAAGCCCCCACCTGGAGGGGCCACTAGTGTCAATGTGTTAGTAGAAACTCAGGTATGGTTCAAAGGGGCTTGTTATGAATAACAAAAAATACTCTTATCACTTAGGAAATGCCAAGGGTTTTAGAAGCTCTATGCCAGGAACTGGGGAGAGGAACAAATATATATGTTTATCACAGTGCATTAACTCATTTAATCCTTATAATAACAGCCCTATAATATTAGTACTATTCCTGCTGGAAGGGGGAAATTAAACTCAGAAGGTCACACAGCTAGAGGAATGTATGGAACTGGGATTTCATTGAGGTAGCCTTCTTCTTACTGCTAAATTATGTTGGCTTATTAATTCAATAGCCTCTTCTTCTATCACAGAAATAACAGAGACCATTTGTTTACTCATTTAACAAAAGTTATTGAATGCCTCCTTTGTGTTGTACAGTGATGCATGAGCTGATTTTGAAAGATGAAGAAAAGTTAGAAGGTATATGTGAAAATGATAAAGTTCTAACAAAAGAGATAAAAACATGACAGAACTTGATGCATTTTGTTTTAACCTTTTAATTTTGAAATAAAGATCAATTTATAAGAAGTCCTAAAAAGAACGTACCGGGAAGTCCAATACACCCATCAGCCCTCCTCTCCCAAAATTGGTATCTTGTATAACTGTAGTACAACATCAGCACCATGTAACTGAAATTGGCACAACCCACAAAGCTTCTTGAGTATTCACAGGTTATAGATGCACTTGTGGACATCTGCCACTACATGTGTATGCGTCAAATTTATCTCACATGTAGTTTTATGTAACTACCACCAGAATCAAGATATATAATTGTTCTATCACTGTAATAGAGTAGACAGAAGCCTTAGAATTTGGGGGAAGGGACTCAGTGGAGCACAGCCATTTTCCTGAGAGATGCCTCTGCATCTCTATGGCTGGTAGCTAGTTTCTTAGTTATGCCAATGGCTATGACTGCAACATGGCACCAAGGAGATGGAAGCTTATGGGGCCTGCGTGAGATTCTGCAAGTGGCCAGGATTTGTCACCACATTTACTGCGTCACAGGCTGTGGTCAGGGTTTAAAAATAATGCAGCAGCCATTTGCAGGCTGGGCCATGCAGTTTGAAAGAGTGCAGAGGGATCCCACCAGTCCGCCATGAGGTCGGGTGTGTAAGGAGGTGCCACGAGGTTCCGAATTAAGAGCGGGAGTACACTGCGACACAGGCGGAACATCCCCGATCTAGCACCATCAAGCACGGATGAATGGGTGCTGCTGGGAAAGCTGAGCTGGGACTGGGAATGCTGAGCTGTGAACTTCTGCTTTTCTGAAAGACAGTACCTCAGACTGGTGTATTCTGAAACTGGCTTGGTTTACTAAGGGGAGGCAGGACTGTGTGCTTTGCATGTTTTAAAGGAAGTGGGACATAACGGCAGAAATCCGCCATTAATCTAAATCCGTATAACCTTTAAATAAACAATTCCTTTCCTTTTCACCAACCTCTGATATTGGAAAGTTAAGCTTTACACCAGCGGGCGTCGAGCCCCTCATAACTGAACAGCCTGGGGTTCTGTGTCATCACCACATGCTGGGCACATTTAGTGTGACTGGGACACAGAGTGGGTGGAGCAGAAGAATGAAGTGGCAAGAGAAGCAGGCAGAAGCCACATCCAGGAGGACTTCCTCACATTAGGGGCATTTAATTTTGAATGCAAGCTTTTACACAGTGATAAGGATCAAAGTGGAAGTACTTTTAGAGAGAGGCAGTGGAATGCCTTATATTCACCTCAAGGTGTAAATAAAAGATTTTTGTTAGAACCTTTCCTAAGAATGAGCTTTCAAAGCTGAGAGGGAAGAGAGAGACCGGGGACAGTGGGTGACAGTGTGTGGATGTGGCTGGGGTGCAGACGATGGTCACCCTGACCTATGACTGACCTATGACGAGCTCCTTGCTTGTCTCTCTTGCCCCTTATGGTCCCTGCCTCCTGAGCTGCCCTCTGACCATCAATATACCAGCTTTGCTACTTAATCCCTCTTTCTACACTCTGGCCCCATCTGGCTCTGGAAACAACTGCAAAGGATTAGTGTGTTTTGGGTTCTTATGCAATATGGAATGAAATATAGAATACACCTTTACAGTTTGCCTCATTTTCTTCCCGTCACCAAAGCAAAATGTAAAGAAGTGTAAGTCATTTTACAGTTGCGGCAGCTGCTACTGAATTTAGATTGGAAAAATGATTCACTTGAGCAAAATGGCTATCAGATAAATCTCATAAATTTGTTTCTTTAAAAAATGTGGATTGTTAAAAAAAAAAAAGAGTGGTTTGTTAGTGAAAGAGAGGGCTGCCACCTTAGTTTTTGAAGACGGTGGGTCCCAGAAACCTCACCTTCATTTGGTGAGTTGGTATCCACCAACTTAAGAGAAATGTTGGGATAATAAGAATTATGAAGGCCTTTCAGCCCATGATAAAACCCCATTCTTTTATCATGATCTCATTTAATCCTCATTATGAAATAGGTGAGGTAGCATAGGAGTATATTATCTACAGTTTACAAATAAAGAGATCGAGAGACCAATCTACAAATGCACAGCTAATAAGGAGACAGTACATCTTTCAGCTTTTAATTCTTCATAAGACGGGTGGGTGAAAAAGACATTCTACAGAAAGTAACCTCACAGGGTGAACTAATCATAAATTGTTAACTGGGCTGATCATGGTGGGTAGTCACACCTCAGGCATATAATTTTTTTTTTATTTGGCATAACTTTTTTAGTAAAACGTTTATCTCTTTCTTAAGCAAGCCCTGTTCATTGTTTTTTGTGCATCTAGGTTAACACACTTTTGAAGGAAGTGTGACCACCCTTAAGAGAACACATAATTTTATTAACTATCTTATATAATCCAATTCCTGCCTTGCTTTCTTTCACCTTCATGTAATCTTCCTTATGTTTCCTCCTTAATTTCAGTTGCATAAAAGAAACTGCAAAATTGTCATTCTGCAGAGTATTTAAGATCTTGCTTCCTGGCAATTGTCATCAGTTTGGCTCAAATCAATCCTTATAAAAATTCTCTACAGGTTTGGCTGTTTCTTTCCTTGATAGAGTCTATGCCATTTGGGTGACCCATTTAAATATATGTGGTCCAACTGATTTTCAGGTGAGATTCACACCTTGAAGAGAAGTAGAGAAAGACACTTGCCATTTATTTTGTGCCGGAAACAGGGCAAGGTGGCTTATGTTTGCTAATCTCACTGAATCCAAACTTTGAGAACAACTAGAACCCAAAAGCAAACAACAACATTCTCCAGGGTTGGCTTTTTATAAAACTACAAGTGAGCTCAGTTGCTTTTGGTGACCTGGGCTTCTCTTGGATGACGTTAAACCAGAAAGGCTGATGTTCATGCTGCCTGTCATCTACCAGACCCAATAAGCAAAGACGGGTATTTGATCTTTATGGGTGCTTTATTCAGATGGTCAGCGATCTGAGAAGACAGTGGGTTTGTACCCTAAAAGACTGTCTGCAATTCCATTGTAAACGGACCCATTTTATAAGGAGAAGAAAAGTGTAGGTAAGGGGTTTGGAATTCAGGGAAAAGGTTAATCAGATAAAAGCTGAAGCATTCCTTCATCTGTGCTCTGGGTGGTGGTCATCTCACCCTGGAGCACAATGGCTCAGATACCGTCTTGATTGCTTGCAGTCCTCCTGAGGCACAAAGGTGGATCTGCTTATGTTTTCCTGGAATCAACGTGGGTCATGCCTCCAGTTCCTAAAACAATAGCTTTTTATATACATTGATTACTAAGCTTTTAGTTACCTGAAACTAAAATTTGCAACATTTGAGTCTCCCATCAGAGGTTTTCCATGCTGTGCCCTGCTTGCTCTCCAGAGGTAGAAGCTCCTTTTCTGAGGCTGTTTGTTAAATCAAGGCTGAGGCGCCTGTCCTGTGGCCATGTCTCTGCAGGCTTCCGCAGCCCGTGGTAGACATGGGGTCCCCGTCACTACAGTCACTCACATCATGGGCCTTGTCCTCATAGGTTCACTGGACCTCCAGCCCCTGCAGAATCTCCACTAGGTATTTCTGAGAATGATCATGGGTGTCCCACAGGCATTCCCAACTGTCTGTCCCCACTGTGACTGCTCTGTCTCTTCCCCACTGGGGTGCTAAGCTCCTGGCTGGCTATGCTCCACTGTTACCTGTGGAGGGTGTGGAGGCACATGTCTGCTCCCCTCTGTGCTGCACCCTGTTGCAGGGCTGGCCAGTCTGGGCAGCTGGTTCTCCAGTGTTTCTCAGGATTTCAGCCTGAAAGCTCTCTGGGCTTCTCACAGAACTTCTGGCTTCCTTAGGACACAGTTACAAGTGCTGATTCCTTGTGAGGATTAACTCTGATCCCTGGTGTGCCTGGCATACGCACTCCTGAGTGACCACAGGGGACTTAGGGTCAACTCACTTCTCTGCAGATGACCATGGCTGGTTACTGGGTCAAGTTCAAGGGCTTGGCTCCTTCTTTGCTCTGGTGAATTCTCTCAATATAATCACTGATAAGGGGAGTGTCAGCTGTTTATAATTCCCTTACCGCATTCAATACTAAAATATGAGTCACTGATAAAAAGCAGTTAGCAATTGCTGATTACTCACACCGAGCCAGCCACTGTGCTGGGAACTTTATGTACCTTATCTCCTGTTAATCCCCAGAACAACCCTGAGACAGCACAATCTCCCTTGATGGGATCAGAGGTCAGTAGGAACTCGAGAGCACAGATGTGAGGTGTTACCCAGTGTAAGGGACTGTACTTTCCTGCGCCTTTAGTCCCTTATCTATACAATGAGACAGTTAGACCATATGTTCTTTAAATTCCTTTCTGACTCTAAAACTCACTTTGGTTGCTTTTCTAAGCAATATTAGCAACTTAGTAAAAGTCAAAATTTTAAGTCCCCAAAGGACACAGGATTGATTGTAGAAATAGACCTATATTTAAATATCAATATATCAGTGGGTTATTATTCTGAGAAAGGGTTGTTTAAACTTATCAGTTAAGGTTATTTTATACACATATACACACACATACACACATATATATATATATACACACACAAGGGAGAGTGTGAACGCAGTCCCCCACTACCACAAACTATGCAGATGAGTTTCCCACATTTGGGGAAATCGCAAGTGTCAGTACATCTGAGTGCAATGGATAAGCCTTGCCCTGGGAAAACCACCTTCATGATCATGGTATCTCCCCTGCCAGGTAAGTGTGGGTATTTTTAATTTCAAGTAACAGAAAGCTCGCCTTAGACTGGGTTAGTGAACTAGGGGACTTATTGACCCATTTCTGAAAGGTCTAGAAGTGACTGTGGGCTTCTGCTCTTTCTCTCTAGTTTGTGGATTTTGCCTTTGCCCATGGCTCACCTTTGTCCTCAGGCAGGATTCCTTCACTAGCAGGATGGTCATCTGAAGTGCTAGGAGCTTACTAGCAGTGGTAGGAGAAAGCATTGCTTTCCATAATCGTTGAATGGTTTTTACCTTCACTCTGATTGGCTCATCTCTGAGCAGCTCTACACAAATACTAGGCATTAGTTGGCCTAGGTTATGAACCATATTTAAACTAATCACTGTGGCAGAGGATAACTTCATACTGATTGATTCTATCAATCAGGGTCTATCGCTTAGAGCTGAGGGTAGATTCAGTCCTACCCAAGACTGCATGAGATTGGGCAGATTCTCCAAAGGAAATTCTGTGTAGTGCATCAGTCAGGCTAGAATAGGTTGTGTGGCAATAGCAAACACACCAACATCTTAGTGGTTTGGCACAATAAAGACATTTCTTGCTCATGTTTGATGCAGGTCAATAGGAGGGTTCTGCTCATGGCCGTCACTCCTGGAACCAGGCTGAGGGAGGCTCAGCTGTCAGCATGCACTTTCACTATAACTGTGGTGGGGGGGAGGGGGGAGGGGGAGAAGGCTGGAGAGGCCAGCCCAGCAGTTAAATGTTTCCAGCTGGCATTGACATGCACCCTTTCTGCTCACATTTCATTGGTGAAATCAAGCCAAATGGTAATGTCTAACTTCCAGGGGGCAGGAAAGCGCTGTCCTCCTGTGTGCTGTGAAGGAGAGGGGAGCTGTGTCAGTGGGCAGCAGTGGTGTCTGACACAGCAAGAACAGACGCAGATGGGTATCAACAAAACTCAAGGCACAGAACTTCTAAAATCCTGACAAAAGGAGATGGGGAAGTGAAGAACTGGGAAGGGCACCAACTTTGCATCAGAACGTGCAGGTTGGAATATGAAATTTACTAGCTCTTCCTCTAGGCAAGGAAATCTGATGATCTGTTTTCTCAAATGTAAAAATAGGGATACTGATGTTATGATGTTATCATGGAGGGTCTTTACGCAGTTTGATGAAATAATTCACATGAAAGTACATTGTATCTTTGTAACCATTGTATGCTACATAAGAGTTATCTTAACTCTTCTTTGACTCTGATTCATATAAAACCTTCATATCAATCCTTGTCAGTTTTGGAATGAGCTTTGGGAAGGCAATCGCTGACTCTGCTGTTGATCTCTGTCCATCACTCTGCCCCTACGATGCTATCCCAAAATGGAGAAATGTGATAGAAATGGTTCTGATTTTTCAAATAGAAGCATTTTTCCCCAAGGAGACTGTCATCAGTGCTTTCATTTCACAATCATGTCAGTGGTCTATTTCCTCACAGATGATAGTATGTAGTTTCAGCACCATAAAGGTTTTGGTAATGTGAGCTTTCACAACTACACCAGAAGAGCAGGTGGACTGGGACATGGTACAATGGCAAATATTCTTTATGGGAAGTCAGAAGATCTGGGTTCTATTCAGGGCTCCGCTACTTGTCACCCTGGGCAAGTCACCCAACAAATTCAGCCTCATTTTGCTGATTTGAAAAGTGCAGATAAAAACTCCAGCCCCATCTTCCACAGAGGATTTTTGAGAGGATAAAGGAAATAGTATTCCCATTATATATCCACAAATGTGCATAACATACTTACCAGGTGGGAGCAAGATGCTGAGTTAGGTGCCCAAGGGAAGTCAGTTAATTGGATGTGCAAACTCCACATGTGTGGCTCTGTGTGGGGAGGCTGAGGGGCTTAACCTGGTAGGCAGGTACTGGCTATTATAGGTACTGAAGACACCTAGAGAGGCAGTATGTGAGGTGGGAAGATGGGGCAAGTCCAGGGGAAGATGGGCACCTTCAAGGGGGTTACACTATCTGCTCTCCTTCAGGGACCCCCTCCCCACTTCTAGTGGCCCCATCAAGAGAAGCTGCAAGTAGAAGCTGCAAGTAGGTGGTAGAGGGGTGGGTGGACATCCAGTGATGGAAAGGCAAGAAGTGAATACTGATTTGGAGTGCCCTGATTGGCATATGGCAGTGTACCCGGGGCTGGTGACTTACCTGTTCAAGTGGTGAAGGAATGCACCTTTGGGGGTTTTGCAAGTCATTCTTTTGACCTAGTTTTCCAGTCCTGGGGAAACAAGGGGAGAGTTTCCAATAGCCTTTTCACTGGAAATGGTGTCACCCCACCTCCTGCATAAGTACCCTGCCTTATGCCCTCACAGAGAGCCCTGGGATATCTCGGTCCCTTTGCGGCTCTGAATCAGCTGTTCCCTTGATGGCTTTGCTGGAGCAGGACTTTGGGTGAGGGCTAATTAGATAATGTCTGTGAAGCACTTGGAGCTCCTTGGAGACAGGCTCACTCTCAATGTATTATTAATAGTGGTGAGCATAGTGCTTCCAAACAAAGCCAGTGCCTACTTAAATACCCAGGGTGGGGACAGGGAGGGCAGAGGGGAGGGCTGGAGGCAGGACCAGCCAAAAGAGTCCATCTTTTGGGAAGGACTTCAGGCCTGTCATGTGACCTGCAGGGTTGGGGCAGAGGACAGGCACTGTCATTATGAGATGTAAACTTGTGGGCCATCCCCTCCACAGACAGCACTGGTGTGCACAATGTGAGCAGGACACACTGGCCTGTGATGGTGACATGGGAGTCCCACCAGACTGTGCCCCACTCAGGGTACAGTGCCAGCTTCCAGGAGCACTGCTGGAGCTGGCCAGCATTCCCCTGAAAACCGTTTGCTTTAGCTCGCTCTGTTTTCTAAGGGAGAAGGGGAAGTTAACTTCCTGGATTAACCACCACCTCTCCCAAAGGTTGGGTACACTCCATGCAGATTTCAGTACTAAATAGCTGTCTTTAAAGGACTAATTTGGGGTGTCAATGCCTATGTCAGGGGTTGGACTCTTCTCCTACTGGAGGATTTAGCTGGGAGACCTGCACCCTTGTCCCTGATGACCCCTGTAGCTGCACAGGTGCATGGATACTCAAAGCAGCTGTCCCCCAAAACATATGTTGAGGTCTGTTAAGGGCTATACATTTGTCCCCCTTCGTATGTTGAAGTCCTAACCCCCAATGTGCTGGTTGGTGTTTGAGGGTGAGGCATTTGGGAGGTGTTTTGGGGTAGATGAGGTGTAAGGGTGGGGACCTCATGATGAGATCAGTGTCTGTATAAGAAGGCACCAGAGAGCTCTCTTTTTCTCTCTCCACCTTGTGCAGACACAGCAAGAAGGAGGCCATCTGCAAGCCAGGAAGAAATTTCTCACCAGAAATCAAACCTGCCGTCACCTTGATATTGGGCTTCTAGCCTGCAGAACTGTGAGAAAATAAACTTCTGTGGTTTATAAGCCACCCAGTGTATGGTCCTTTGTTATGGCAGCCAGAGTAGACTAAGACAAAAGTGCTAACCTCCAGTCCCTCAGAGTGTGACCTTACTTGGAGATGGGGTTATTGGAGATGTGATTATTGAAGATGAAGTCTTACTGGAGCAGGGTGGGTCCCCAATCCAATCTGACTGGTGTTCTTACAAGAAGAGAAGAGACACTGATAGACATGCACAGAGGGAAGACATGTGAAGACACACAGGGAGAACATGTGAAGATGGAGGCAGAGATTAGAACCATGAGTCTACAAGCCGAGGGATGCCAAGGATTGCTGGCAATGCCAGAAGCTAAGAGAAAACCATGGAGCAGATGCTCTCTCAGAGCCATCTGAGGGAGCAGGGCCCTAACAACACCTTGATTTTTGGCAGAATATTGGGAGAATAAATTTCTGTCGTTTTAAAGCACCCACTTTTGGCTCTCTTTCTCTCTCAGGCCACCCACGCCTTCTCCCTTTAGGTGTGTCTCCTTGCTTCCTTCCCCTGAGCTCCCGGAGCCCTTCTTTTGCCTCTGTAACTTGTTTCTTGAGCCTACACAGCCCAGCTGCCTCACTTCTTCCACGCTCACTTCTACCTCTGTAACTTTCTAAATAAACCTTTGCTTGTTAAACACACACACACACACACAAAATAAAGTACTCTTTTGCTACTTTGTTATAGCAGCCCCAGGAAACTAATCCTTTAGGGCAGTGAACTGGTGTGCCACAAGAATTTTAAAAACGTGCAATACCTGACTATTTAGTCAGGGACACTGACCTCTTTTCCCTTAGACTGTCAAATAAAAAAATGACAACAGCCAACACCATGATAGCTGTCCATTGTGAATGAATCAAAATTATATCTATTTTCTTGTCAGATTGGCCAAAAAATTTTTTTTTGATGTGCCACATAACTTTAGTCATGAGTTTATGTGTGCCACAAGGTAGAAAAGGTTGAAAATTACTGTTCTCGGGCCTAAGGGTGTTCAGTCTCTCTCGCTGACCACAAATGCCTCTCTTGCCATTTAAAGGTAGCCAGGCCGAGTAGGCCTCTGCTGTCTTTGTTTCTCTATTTCGGGAAGTCTGTGCACTTGGACTCCTAGGTTCTCTGATTGAGACCAGGCTTCCTGCTGCCAAGTTCTCACACACAAAATGTTCCATGATACAAAAGAGCTTAGAAACCCAGAAGCTTGGGGCAGTAGAAAAGCCAAGCTGTCTTTCTGTTTAGCAAAAGGACAAGGGTCTCTGAATATCAAAAATCACAAACCATTATTTCTCCTTATGAATGAATTGTCAGGTGACATTTTATTAGTGGACACCCAATCTCATTGTAGGTTACTGCTATAAGTTACCATGGGGAAATGGGCAGGTTTAGTATGGGTTAGTAAGATCTCAACATGTTAGCTGACCAGGCAAATTCTGGCACTGAAGCACCTTTGCAGCACTTGTCAGTCACCACTGGCCTCACATGACAGAGCTGCCAGCGTCCCTTTTCTCCCTTACCCTCTCCGCTCAATAATTCCAGATCAAAGGGCCAAAAATTGGTACCTTTTTGGCACACAAACCCCAGCTTCTATTTGTCATGTATATGAACAAACCCAATAAAATATATCATGTTACCAAAGCCAGTTTTACCATGTTATTTAAACTAGTAATTAAGAGTCTTAAAGCTGGCTTTTCTACAGAGGCTTAACCAGCCGCACCCCTTCCCGGCTCTGGGCAGAGGGGAAGGCTCAGGGCAGGAGCTGCGCCAGGAAGAGCACTGTCTTGGGTTAGATGGCCTTTCAGAATCAGCATAAACCTTCAGCAACCTCAAGACCAGAATCAGCCTCTAGAACTCATTCAAAATAGCACCCTGAGGCTGTGCCTTCGGGGGTGCCCTCCCCACTGGCATCCTTGTATCCCTGGGAGGAGCTGATACCATTAACCCAGGAAATAAAGCCTTCTTTATTTGTGTCAGTTAAGCTTCCCAGTTGACTCACACCAACCAAGCTTTCTGCCTCCAAATGTTAACAGCCGGTATAATTTAGGTTGAGAAGAGATACAGAAACTGTGTGGGAGTAACTAAGCTTTAAATTTGGGCTGCCAAAGGCACAATGGCTCCAGAGTCATGACTTCTTGTTATTAAAAATGTTCCCAGGCTCTGTGGATGCTAATATAAGCCAGTCTTGATGTTAAAAACACAACTATTAATTAATGTGAGTAGATAAGGGTTTTATTTAGAACATGCAGCCTGCATAAGTTTTTGCTTGTGTGGGCATTTAAAATGTTCAGTGGAGGCACAAGTGGGGCTAGTCCTTGGAAAAATCAGGGTTAGGTTAATTTTTCTTTTTTCTCTTTTTCTAAGATTTTATTTATTTTACTTTTAGAGAAAGGAGGAGGGAGGAAGAAAGAGAGGGAGAGAAACACCAATGTGTGGAAGATCCATCGATTGGTTCCCTCTCATCACCACCACCACCCCCTAACTGGGGACCTGGCCCACACTCCAGGCATGTGACCCAACCGGGATTCAAAGTGGCAACCTTTCGGTTAGCAGGCCGGTGCTCAGCCCACTGAGCCACACCAAGGTTAGCTTAATGAACTGGGCAAACTAGTTTAGGTGGCTTCTGTGAGTGAGGCCTTGTGCCAGGCACTGAGGAAGGTGAAGGAGGAATTGTTCTTACTAAGGACAAGGGGAAAAAGAAGGACTTTTGTGGTGTATCCCTTAAGCACAGACAGTACTCTACTTGTACTATCTTATTGAATTATTATTTCCACTCAGAGCATGGAGTAACTTGTTGAACACCCACCTAGAAAGTCCTCGGCTGAGATTTGAATCCAAGTCAGCTTAATTCCAAAGTCCTGGACACATGTTAACCTAAATATGAGGTAGACTATTATAACTGATATAAAGTTATCCAAAAAAAGCACAGGGGAAGGAGAAATTGATTCCAACTGGAAAAAGTCAGGTAAGATACTATGATGAAGATAAGGTTTGAGCTGGTCTTTTAAAAATAAGGATATTGAATTAATAATAGGCTAAGATGATGAAGGGTATTCTTGGCCGGGAGGAGACACCTCCTGCCAAAGTGCCAAAGGAGACAAGTGTGAAGGTAGCATAAACCATGGGAATAACCTGGTATGACAGTCTGAAGAATGTGTGGTGGAGCCAATCTGATGAAGGTAATACTGTAAAGGGCCTTGAATGCCACCCTAAGGGATTTGATTTTATCTTGTTGAGCAGGGGTCGTCGTCGGCAGCCGTCCGTCTCGAGAGACGATGGTGTAGCTTCTTAAGAGTCTATCTGCACCGCCGAGAATGGTTGTGCAGTCCAACTCGGGAGTGACACGGTATCTGTCTCCTCCCGTGTTGAATCGACATCTTGCGATGACGCTGGAGTGTCCTCTCCAGTGAAGCTGAAGCTACAGAGCCTGGGCAGGGTGATATGGAGGGTCTGCTGTTGCCCATGCAGCAGACCCCCCCCTCTCTTCGCAGCTGAAGGATCCAAGGGAAAGACGGAGTCAATACAGCTTGGCTTCAGGTGCGCCGCAGGAGTTGCCGGTGTTGACTACAACGTCAAACCGCCTTAGGGACTCCGGCTCCGGATTTTCTGTCAGGGTTTACTCCCTTAGCCTTTCCCCTGAAGAGGTATGCCGCAAGGCAGCGGAGGTTTTTTGGAATCAGAGCTTTCCTTCTCTGATGTGCCCTGACTGGAAGATCGAACCAGCGACACTTAGCTCGCAGGCCGACGCTCAATCCACTGAGCCAAACCAGCCAGGGTACTGAGCAGGGGTAGTGAGTAGAGAATACCTAAAGAGAAGGATGTATTTAGAGCTATTCTCTGGGAAGATAATGTTGATAGCAGTGTGGTTGATGGGTTGGCTGGGATAAGACATATCCAGACAAACCAGTTGAGAGGCAAATGCAGTAAGGAGGTATGAGCTGTTGAGAGCTAGAACCCGGGCACTATGAGTGAAAGAAAGGAAAAGAGTCCAGCAGAAGTTCAAATCAATAGGGCTGGGCCAGTTGCAAGTGTGAGAAATGCTCACAATAAAAACCAGGACACAGGACTTGAGCAGCAAAGCAAGGCGTTTATTCACGAGTCTGCAGAGTCAGGCACACCCTCAGCCAGGAGAATGTGCAGGCGAAGTAGACAAAGAAAACTGGTTTTATAGTAAAGTGCCCCACCCTAAAGTGAAATTGCCACTCTAAAGTGAAATTGATTAGCTTCCCCACCCTAATGAGATTAGCTCCCCGACCCCTTTCCTTCTTCCCTGTTTCTCCATTACTGGTTACTCTGGAGCTACAATCTAACTTGATCACCTAAATGCCCCTATTGTGATTTGTAAATATGCTAATGATCTTAACTCCCTTCTCAGAGATCCTCTAGTTACATTTGCCCTTGAGACCCTTTAATTACATTTGCCCTTTGTTACTAATGGCTTTCTACTGGTTTGGGAGTCACTATGTCCTTGTTTCTTACACAAGGATGGGGCAGGGCTAGCTGCACGGCGTGGGACCTGGTATGGGCCTGCATTTGGTCTGACTCTCTGGTGTTGTGTCTTGAAATTCTTGGTTATTTTTGAACAAAAGGTCCCCACATTTTTATTTTGTACGAGGTCTGACAAATTTTGTAAAACTGGTCCTGGACTGGGTTTAAATCCCTGATCTATCTCTTACAGGCCATGAAGATTTCAGCAAGTCACTTAACTTCCTGGCCTCTTTGGTGTCCTTGTTTGTAAAACGGGAATAACAATAATTATTCAATGGGGTTCTCATGAGGATCGGAGGAAATTATGTTAATAATTACAATTTTTGAGCACTTGTGTCCCAGGTTTTGGGCTAAGCACCTTTATATAAATGACAAATTTAATAGTTATGACACCTTGTGAGTTGGGTACTATTTTTATTCTGATTTTACAGGAAACAGACTCAAATGGGGTCATGCCACTTTTAAGAGGTGGATCTGGGATCAATTCCTGATCTGCCCAACTCCAAAGCCTATGCTGGCATGGTGCTTGACACTATGTTTATTTATGTCATTAACACTATTATTATCTTCAATATTAATAGGTGGAGATGAGGAAGAAAGGAGAGCAAGGAGGCAGAAGTGAGCTGGGTGACAGAATGAATGGAGCTGCCATTCTCTGCTGAGTGATGGTAATAATGGAATAATAAACTTGGCTTTGAGCAGCCTGCCTTGGGACATTCTGGCTTCTCTTTCTATGCATTTTCTGATAACCCTCACAATAACTCTATCAGTTAGGTTTTATTTGTTATGGCTCATAAGGTATGAATTGACTAAGCTTAATGGGTAACACTTCCAGGGGCACTTTCTGTCACCAGGGTTAATGGGAAGATCAAAATATCTTCAAGAGTAGGAAATGAGTCTTATGGTTAGAAATTGATATGTTCATATGCTGGGAGACTTGCATGATTCCTATCATAATCTTGTATAGTGGCTGGTGATAGGGTCTAGCTGCATTTTCCTTCCAAAGACATATGAGAAACAATAAATGACGCTGTAGAGATGTCTTAGGATACAAAGTGCCAGGACAAACAATTGGTCTTCTCCATCTTCCTCCTGATTTATCATTTGCATCTCAATGGGATTGAATGCACTAGTTCCTTTCCAGAGAGCAGGGTGTGAGAAGCTGAGAAGCTGGATGAAAGGAGAAAGTGCCAAGGATTAAGATGTGTTGGGGTCAGTGGGGAGGTAGAAACAACATCCTGCCAGGACAGGGAGAAAAGATGACCTGCTTTCTGACAACACCATAGTGAACAAGACAGGCCAACGCTATCAGAATGTCAGTGAGCAGAGGACATCTAGGGGGCCTGGCCAACAGAAGAGGAAGTATGTCTGGAGATCTATTGGCATGTTCCTTCCTGTGGCTTCTGTAGGTGCAGTGAGATCAACCTTCCCTGCCAAGTGTGTTTTTGGATAGTTCAAAACACTGTCTGTTTGAGCTGACTTTTTGCACATTTGCCCTATGGTGAATGAGTTAGGATGTGTGAGGGGAACATTGAGATGGTCTGTTGCTCTCAAGGGGGCCAGGTCTAGAAATGGTCCAGAAAACTCTGTGTGAAAGAAGAGTAGCTCTTCAGCAATCAATCACTTGCCCTGATCTGAAGGGGTAGGGGTAGGGACTTTAGAATGCTTATTAAACAAATGGGCTGGTTTCCTTGATATACAAAAAGAAACTTTTCCATGTTCTGTGAATACTTCAATTATTGTAGGAATGCACAGTCTAGATAGTAATGTCCCAGTTCATCTCCCCTCCACCTGAAGTAACCACTAACTTACTTTGAAGTGGGAAGTGGGCACTTTGCCTCTTACACTCTGTAGTGTTAAGTAATTTACACTTGATCTTAGCCAAAAGGCTAAGAAGAATGTAATGTTAATAAATTTAGGAGGATTCTTTTGAATGTTAAAATAAGTGCCCATGGAATGAAATAGAACTTAGTGTGGTAGAAAGGGCATTGGACTAAGAATAAGGCCTTGGTGCCTAACTGGATTCTGCCACTACCATTTTATCTCTCTGGGTCTATAATTTAAGACCTTAGCTAGACCCATTATGTCAGGTTGGGATTGTCTTTTGGAAGCCTAGTGATCAAAAGATCCACTATGGCCCAGTTTCACTCCACAGTACAAAGTATCTGATCCCAGCCCTGATTAACCATCCTTCTATGTGGGTTTTGACATTTTTTTGGCCTCTAGGATTTTAGTACTTGTTTCATCAGCCTTCCTGACTTAACTTTCTGACTATTGAGTTGGCCCTCTTTCTGATCTGATGCACTTGGACTAATTTCACAGAACTTCCATAGGAAGTCTGTACTAATTTGGGCAAATGATCTATAAAAAGAGAGGTTAGATAATAATAATTACTATTTATATGATCCAGGCATTATGCTAAGTACTTCACAGAACTATCAAATTTACTCCTCCAAACATTCCTATGAATTTAACAGCGAGGGCGTTTTGGCTGTGTGATGGAACACCCTATTCAAAGACCTTTAAACAATAAGGACATTTATTGGCTCACATAACTCACAGGAAGTTCAAAGGCAGAATGGGCTTTCGAGTTAGTTGATCATTCATCTATAAGGATGACTTCAAGGGCCCAAGTTCTTTCCATCTCTCTGTGCTGCCATTGACATTTTTTGGACTTCATCCTAAGGCTGGGTCTCCTCATGGTTGAAGTTGGGCTCTCAGCAATGGTCAGGGCTCCTTGCTTTCTTTTTTTTTTTTTTTCATGTTAAACCTCAGGGAAGAAATTGATTATGGAAATCCTTAGAGGAACTGTCCTAGAGAACTCTAAGCAAATTCCCTTGTGCCTTATTGGCCTGATCTGTATCATGTATCATGAACTGTAGAGGAGCATAAAACCATTTTGATTGGTTTAGATAAATCAAGACCCACTTCCAGAGCTAGAGAAGAAGGTAGCTTCCCTGAGTTACATTGGTCACCTGGAGAAGAGCAAATTAGGGCTCCACCAAGAAGGAGGAAGAAAGCACATGAATGTTAGGTAGGGCACCAAAAGTATCTACTAAATGAAGATTAACTAATTTGCCCACAGTTGACCTTGGGCAAGTTACCCTTGTTCTTAACTGCTATGCCATATTGCCCAATGTCCCTTTCTCTCAAACATTCCACATGTCTAAATCAATTAGAAATATTTCACCCAGTATAGGGAAAGAGTGTAAATAAATGCTGTTTTAATGTCTAGACACATTTAAATTCTCTAGATAGCCATTTTTATTTTCCAAAAAATACTTTATAAGTACCAGTTAGTATGAAGGAATATTTTGGCATAAGGTATCTGTCAGTTTATGAGTGGAGTATTTCAGTTTCAAAGCTCCAGTTCTCTTTCTGATTCAAAAATATGCAAGTGTACAGTTTTCATTCCAAACAAGTCATAAAATTGAATACTTAATTCATAATAAAAGCTGGGAAAACAAAACCACATTTATCTTCTCCTGAGTTCACATTTAAAGACAAACTCCCCCAATTCACCTTAAATTGGGTAAAAGAATCAGAACCAATGTATCAGGCTGTTATCAATTTCAACAACAGCTCAAACTGACTTAAATAATAAATGGAATATATTGATTGGCACCCATATTTTAAAAATATGTTTTATTGATTATGCTGTTACAGTTGTCTCAATTTATTTTTCCTTTGTTCCCCTCCACCCAGTGATCCCCCTGCCTCCCTTTGTCCCCCCTGCTTAGTCCATGCCCATTGGTTGTGCATATAGTTTTTCTCAACATCTTCCTATCTACTCCACTCCCTCCTACTAGGCTTCTTAATTTCTGCACCATCTTCCTCCCTTTCCTCCCTTCCCCCTCCCCACTGACCTCCCCCCAGTATGTTCCCCACACCTATAATTCTTTTCCCACTCTCGTTGCCTACTTAGTTTGCCTTTGTTTCAGTTCCCTAGCTTCTGTTGTTGGTTGTGGTGATACAGTTTTCATTTTAATGTTCATAGTTTTTATCCTCCTTCTCCTAAACAAGTCCCTTTAACATCTCATATAACAATGGTTTGGCTCTAATGAATTCCTTCAGTTTTACTTTATCCTGGAAGCACTTTCTCTGCCCTTCTATTCTGAATGACAGTTTTGCTGGATAGAGTAATCGTGGCTGTAGGTTTTTGCTTTTCATTACTTTGACAATTTCTTGCCAGTCCCTTCTTGCCTGCAGAGTCTCCTTTGAGAAATCTGTTGATAGTCTTATTGGGACCCCTTTGTACATAATTCTCTTCTTCTCTCTTGCTGCTTTTAAGATTCTCTTTATCCTTAACCTTTGGCATTTTGATTATAATATGTCTTGGTGTGGTTCTCTCTGGGTCCCATTTATTTGGAACTCTCTGTGTTTCCTGGACCTGTAAGTCTATTTCTTTCCCTAACCTAGGGAAGTTCTGCTTCATTATTTTTTTCACATAATTTTCCGATTTCTAGTTCTTCTTCACCTTCTGGCAACCCTATGATTCAGATGTTGGCCCACTTATAGCTGTCCTATAAGTTTCTGAGCCTCTCCTCATTTTCCTCACTTTTTGTTTCCCCTTTCTGCACTGATTGACTGTTTGTTCCTTCCCTATGTTCCGATTTGTTGATTTGATCCCTGGTTTTCCTTCCCTCACCGTGTGTTTCGTATGTGCTTTTGTTCATTTTAGCAGGACTAGCCTTCATTTCTTCCCCATCTTGTTTAAGATCCACTGTTAGGTCTGTAAGCTGTCTTGTAACTATAGCTCTGAACTGTGCCTCAGAAAGATTATATATCTGCTGGTCTGATAAATCATATATTTACTGTCTGGTCAGCTGCGTGATTGGGATCTCTATCATGATCCCTGCCATCCTGACAGTTTTTGTTTACCTTTCCTTCTTGGGCGGGGCTGTCACACCTCCTACGCTATAGGGGATAGAGCCCCGTGCACTTGTCACTACCGGGCGACCCTTCCCATCACACTTTGGCGCTTTGTGTGGGGGCAGGGATCCAAGATGGATTCCTGCTGTTCACTCTCGGCAGAGAGACCAGGGCCTCCTCCTCTGTCCCCATGCCCTCTGGGCCTCACAGTCCAAGGCAATAGGGGTCTCCCTTCCCCGGTGTTGGAATCGCGAGCTGACGCATTTGGTCTGCACCCAGGGGTGCTCCCCAGGTGTTTCTCACATTCCCTTAAATATGGGTGTCTGTGCTTACCGCTATCCCACCACTTATTGCTGCAGCTGCTGCCACCAGCAGAGCTTGACCTCTCCATCCTGGCTTCACCCATTCTATCCATCCGGCTCAGCACCACTTGTTTATAGCTTCATATGTTGGACTTCCATGTAACTTTATTTTCTGGAACTTCTGGTTATTTCTGGTTTTGCAGTAGTTGTAGTCCTTTTTAGTTGTGGAGGGAGATGGAGAGTGTCAGTCTAGGCCTCCATCTTGGCTGGAAGTCTGACCTGCGTCTATTGAAAAACCCAGATCTCAGCAAGCTCTTTTAGTTCAATAAGGTCACTGAAGATCCTGTTTATTTCATTCTCTCCTATCTTTTGTCGTTCTGCTTTATTTCAAGGCCAGATGACCTCAGGGTCACAAAATAGCTGCCCATCACTCCTGGACTACATGCTCCCGTATCCACATCTGTTGACAAAGGGTGTCACTCAAAGAACGAGGGAACTTTAGTACCAAAGCTCTCTAGCAATGCCTCCTTGAAGTTCATTGGCCTGAACCAATCTGTGTAACCAGTGTAATTGAATAGGCTGATTCACTTTCCCTACATTATATATTGTATCTCACCCTGAGAGTTGATCCTCAACGGTCAACCCAGACCCACAGTCTACAGGAAAGGAAAGGGAAAATGATGCTAGGAATATGACCCATAACAGTTGACTGGAGTAGCTACAGGAATTAGTGTTTGCCTTCAGTTGATCAACTATTCCTCACAGACTTCCCATGGTGAGAATATACCACCAATGTACATGGTGGCAGTAAGAAGAGAGTGGAGAGAAAGAGAACAGTAATCAAATTAAAGGCACAACTTGTTGGGATATAGCAATAATTCTCTAGCTAGCCTCAGTGTCTGTGGATGGGAAGTTGAAAATCATGTCCTGACAAGGCTTGCTGAGTCATCCCTATCCCCAAAGCCTCCTCCCTCCTCCCTATTTGTAGTGCATTCTTTTCTAAGCCTCTCAGAGAGCCTCAAACTCAATTTAATTTTCTTATGTTTATCTGAAACCCTAGCCACTGGAAAGGACTGCCCTACACAATGAGGGGTGGTTCTTCCTGAAAAACCTTCTTTAGAAGACATCCATTGAGGACACTTGGTCCTTAACAGGGAGGGAACTGGCCAAGAATCATCTTTAAGCTGTTTCTCCCAAATTGATAGCAGCCTACAAATAGAAGAACTTTAATCCCAGAGGGCCCACAACTGTTTTGTTCTTCACTTATTTATTCAATTTCATTCACTCACTCATTTGCTCATTCATTCACTTCACAAGTGCCTTTCATGTGCCAGACATTATTCTATACACTTGGTTTACATAATTAAATAAAATTTTCAAAATCTCAGGGATTGACTGTGGGAGAAGGGGTGGGCAGAATGGGGGGGAGCAATGGGGGAAAAAGTGGGACAACTATAATAGAAAAATAATAGATAAAACAAACAAACAAACAAAACAAAGTGTCTGTCACATAAAGCTTCATGGTAGCAGACAAGAATAGAAATTTAAAAATATATTTATATATAAGGATAGGAAACGATAAATGCTATAAAAATAAAGCAGGATAAAGGCAAAGAATGTGTGTGGGAGGTTGTTATTTTTAATAAGGTGTTAAGGGAAGTTCTCTCTGAGGAAGAACCAGCACATATTGCCTAACTATGTGCAAAACGTGGAGGAATCTCTGAATGATTAAATAATTAGCTAACTGGTTTCATAGACCCAGAGTTGGGGCTCTTTTAATCCTTACCTGAGAAGCACACCTGTTTTGTTCAATTGAGGTTGGGTACAAACACTTTGATCCGCAAGAAGAGGGATTAAACAAGTTATTCTACCTTAAAACTGAAAGGCAAAAATGTAGATGAGCAAGAATAGAAATACCAACTTGCCTTTGAATTTTTTGAAAATTTACAGATAGTTTTATGAGTGGAGAGGTTGTCCTTAGGGTTCATCTGTCTGTTTGCAAGTGAACATTTTCCCCAAATGGGCCCAAACGGACTATCTTCCTCTCACTCGAGGGCTAGTGAAGCTCGCGTGGATACAGAGAATGAAAGCACCAATTTGACCCAAGCATTCTTTGACCTACGTGTTTATGTGGGGATTAAGAGTGGAATGAGTTGTCACTGAAAACATGTGCTTTGTGTATTTTGAAGATAAGTATTTTTTTTTTAATTGCTAATTAGTGTTGGTCTCACATACATTTGTCATGTTGGTATGTCACATTCATTTGTCCTTTTAAACCCAAGTGCCGTAATTAATCTCTTTCTGTCCACTCTCTGTTACAGTCTGGCTATAACTCAGACTGCTAGGCTCTCTGGTAATAGATTTTCTATTTAGGAAATCTTGAATTTTCAAGTGAAATTGAGTTTGAATCCTGTTAAAGAGCACACCATTTGGTAAACCCAAGAACTGGCCTCAGCAGAGTGAACCCACAAAATGGGAAGATGGGGGGGAATATTGTACCACTCAATATTTTCTAAGCATTGGCCGGAGAGTCATTTTCTCATGAAGTATTTCCTGAACCCACCCTTTTTCCCTAAGAATCAGACAGCACTCCCTCCTTCATGTCCAGGTAAGACCTTTACACACAGGTATCAGAGCGTCTGATTTTATTTTATTTATTTAAAAAAAATTATTTTTTAAATTTACTTTTAGAGAGAGGGAAAAGGAGGGAGAAAGAGAGGGAAGGGAACCTTGATGTGAGAGAAATGGCAACGATTACTGCACACCCCCAACTAGGGACCTGGCCTGCAACCCAGGCATGTGCCCTGACTGGGAATCAAATGAGCAACCTTTCGGTTTGCAGGCCAGTGCTCAATACACTGAGTCACACCAGCCAGGGCTGATTTTATTTTTATTTTTACTTTATTGCAACTACTTTTAACCCATTTATCCTCACACCAACTCTCTTCTACCACTCATCTTCCAGAATACAGAAATGGTACCCTATTCATACATGTGTCTTCAGTACTCAGCATCTTGCCTGGCAAGATGTTCTTTGTGAAATGGCACAAAAGAGTAATTCTTGAAGCACAAAATGAAATACTTAATAATTTTAAGTCATATCTCATTTGATTCATGCAATTATTAAGAGGAGCAAAACTGGACCCAATGTTTAAGAAAAACCTAATTCATAGAAATTTAGTATTGAGAAATATTCCATTGTTGAGTTTTTTTTCCCTGAAGAGTGAGAAAGAATGTCATTGTTCAGTTTTAATAGCAGAACATCTTATGGAATATTAGTGCCCCCTGATAATACACTTGAGAAGTGTTGCCTTAAGAAATAAGTATTCCAATTTAAATAATATTTTGACCTAAAAAAATAATAAAAACAGCCCTGGCTGGTGTGGCTCAGTGGATTGAGTGCTGGCCTATGAACTGAAAGGTCGCAGTTTGAGTCCCAGTCAGGCCACATACCTAGGTTGCAGGCCAGGTCTCTAGTTGGGGGCATGCAAGAGGCAACCGATCGATGTATCTCTCTCATATCAATGTTTCTCTCCCTCTCTTTCTCCCTCATTTCCCTTCTCTCTAAAAATAAATAAAATCATTAAAAAAATAAACAATAAAATAAAAACAGTGATGACATTTATGTATCATTTTACTGCTTATAGGCACTATCATATCCATTCTATTATTTGACCCTGAGAAAAAGAACTGTCAGAAGCAGTTATTATATTTATAACCATTTAAATGATGAATCAAGTGAGGATGAATTAGTTTGTCTCAATGTACGTATCTAGCAGGTGGAAGAGTTGGAACACAGGCCCGTGTGCTCTTCTTGGGGTGTGTGTGTGTAAGGGATGGCACCGAAGGATGGAGGAGACTGCTGATGTCTGAGGTTCTTCCTCAGAGAGATCCAGGAGTTCTAATGAAGCTGTGAGAGTATCTGCAGCCCTCAGATGTCTGGGTGTGATGTGAGGCAGGGCCAGGAGCTGGAGATTTCAAGTCCTTCCACACCTTGTCTTCATTGTAATTCAATCTGCATTGGTCATGACCATGTCTTTGCTGATATATGGCCTCTGGTGGACGATGGTGATAAGGCTGAGACCCAGGGGAGGGGAAAAATTAGGCCACAAGTTAGTTTGTTATCTTTGTCTGACTAGGCTTGTTTCAGTTGCCTGAAGCTAGTTATTTTACCTACCTCTGACAAAGATTTCTCAGTGGCCATAACCAGGCTGCTCCAGCAAATGAGCTCAAGCTATGGTTAATAAATGCAGTCTTAGGGAACGTGGTCAGTAAAAAGGCCTTCCATAGGATCATAGCAATCACAGGCCCACAGTTCCACAGTCCCATCTCCCAAAATTTGGGGGCCAGATGGGTTTCAGGACACAGAATATTACCTAACACCCCTCGTGGAAACTCTTGCAGCATTGTGCAATCAAGCATCTTATTAAATCTGCAGCCAGGGGAAGGATTGCACATTGGATGAGATAAAGACTATAAATAGGCTCACATCAGCTCAGGTCAGCCCTTGACACCTAGTGAGTTAGTAATTAACTTGTGTTTTGGAGAGCTTCTTAAGTTTTAGAATATGAATAAGGCGTAATAGACCCTTATCCTCTATATGTCATCACCACTCCATTTTCTCCTTATTATTCATTTCAAAGATGAAACATATTCTTTGGCTTGCTGGAGGTGACAATGGCCAATATTACATTTCTTAGATGCTACATCATCACCCTCTGGGTACATCTTGATCAATAGATGAAGGCCAAATCTGGCAAATGAGAATCTCCAAGAATGTTTGGAATTCGGTAGACAGAGGGGATTTGGGGGAGTCCCTTTTGTGGAGTTCTAGTATGAGCCTCGGAGCCTCTTGGCAGGAGTGTTCACTCTGTATAAGGGATGGATGGGGACAGGAGGGCTGCAGCACAGGCCTCATGCTGGGAAGAAGCAGTTTGAGCTGAGTCACCAGAGGCTGAGATTCTAAAACAAAAGATGTGTGTTGTGTGTCTTAAGTCATGAAATCACTGAAAATTTTTGAGCAGAGACTAATGGGATGAAAAACGGGGCCTAAATAACAAACTGCTTATTGTTTGCTGAACTTGCCAACCCCTTCCCATGTCTGGAGCTGAGCTTCTGCTCTGTCCTTTGCCTGAAATGCCCTTCCTGGGCTCCTTCCTGCTCGGGCACACTCCTACTCATCTTTCAGGACCCAGCTCAAATGTCACCTGCTCTGTGGAAGCCTCTCCCTGACCCCAGGGAGTGTTAACTACTCCTTTCGCTGTGACCCCGCAAGCCTTTGCAGGCACCTGACAGCACTTCTCTCATTGCACTGCAGTTTGTCCTTGTCTCCCCAAGTTGAACCACAAGGTCTCCCAGAGGAGGCTCTATGTCTTTTTTTTTTTTTTTTTTTTGGACTGGTACCTGACACAGTGCCTGGCCCACAAGAATTCTAAGCGATTATTAATTGAATAAATGCTTATATCTCCTATTATTTCTTAATAGTCTCTCTGTTCCCTGTCTTTCTTTTTTCCTTTTAATTCAGTCATATCTATGTAGTTGCAGTGATAAATCTTACATGGACTAAATGTTGGGACATACAAGTAATCACCAGCCTCCAGTAAAGAACCATGGCATTGTGTGAAAATGAGACTTGTGAGAAGGTTGAAGTGAAGATTGTTGAAGGCTGTAATGAGTTAAATTGTATCACCTCAGAAGATATGTCCATATCCTTCAACTCTAGTGCCTGTGAGTATGACCTAAATTGGAAAAAAAGTCTTTGTCGATGTCATGGAGGTAAGAAGCCTGTGATGAGATCATCCTGGATTGGGTAGACCATAAATCCCATAATAGAGGTCTTTATAAGAGGCTGAAAAGGGAATACAGTCACACAGGGTAGCAGGTGATATGAAGATGGAGACACATTGAAGTGATACAGCTGAGTCCAGCAATGCCAAGGGTTGCTGCTGGACACCATCTGAAGTTAGGGAAGTGGTATGGAGAGGAATTCTCCATCTGAGCTTCCAGAAGAAACAAACTCTGCAGACACTTAGATTTTCAACTTCTAGCCTCCTGAACTGTGAGAGGATAAATTTTGTATGTGGTTATTGGTTATGGCAACCCTAGGAAACTAGTACAGATGCCACCAAGAATTTCAGGGTCAGCTTATGGTTGATGAGGATGTTGAGAAGTAGTGTAGCATCAACTTTAGGAGCTCAGGACTGGTATCAGACAGTCTGGGGGTAGTCCCAGCTCTAATCTCTGAGCCTCAGTTCCCTCATCTGAAAAATGGGGGTCATGAAATACTAGTGCCCACTGTAGAAATCTCTGATTAAGGTAATTGAGACTAGGAGTCACTTGATAAATGTTACTAGTCAATTACTAGATGGAGGCAAGAGAATAGTTTACTGGCCTGCAAATGTTACCAGCACAACAATGACTATATATTAATATTAGAAAGTGGAATTCAACCCTCAAACTGCTGAGAACTGAAAGCAGCCTGCTTTGCTTTTTAACTTCCCCATAGGTGTATAGCTTGCTTCCTTTAGGTCAGTTATTGGTACTGATTTGCAGGAATTTGTAAAGTTTACAGAATAATTGAATTTTAGGGTTTCTTGGTCATCAAGAGACCACTTAATGGTCATCAAGATGACCATTCACCTGGGACACCCAGAGGGCTCATGTCCCTGAATGTAGCAATGTGAGTCCTCAAGCTCTTTTCAATATTTCAGGCGGTCTAACAGAAACTGCACCATATATCTGTGGAAAGAGTGCATTACACAACTGATAAGAAAAAAATGATATTTGTTAGGCTTGGTAACATAGGTTATCTCATGGAAGAATTAATTAGCATATGAAGTTTGTTTCAGATTTAAAAATTACAAAATAGCTCTGGCTGGTATGGCTCAGTGGATTGAATGCTGGCCTGTGAACTGAAAGATTGCTGGTTCGATTCCTGCTCAGGGCACGTGGCTGGGTTATGGGCCATGTCCCCAGTTGGGATGTGCAAGAGGCAGCCAATCAATGTTTCTCTCACACATTGATGTTTCTCACCCTCTCTTTCTCCTCCCCTTTCCCTCTCTCTAAAAAATCAATAAATAAATAATCTTTAAAAAAAATACAAAATATTGAAAACATAAGGGAAATAATAAGTGTCTTTCTAATGTGTGTCAACCATGTAGTGTTATGTTATATCATGTCATGTCATGTCGTGTTATGTTATAGTATCTCTAGGACCAAATAGCATCCCGGAGAGGTTCAATAAATTGTCTATGGTCACAATTATGTAGTAGTACAGACAAAATGATTACACAGAATTTTGACTGTCAATCTAAGATTCTTTTCCAAAAAACCTTCAATTTTCATTGTGTTCTGAGGACTTGGATGTTTGATCTTTATTGCAATTCATTTGTTCAACATACAAGTATGAACTGGATAGACACTGTCTCTCTATTCAGAGAGCTCCCAGTCCAGGTGCGGCCCGTACCCATAGAACTTCTCCTTGGGCAGCAAGTAGCAGAAACCCAGATTTAGCAGGAATGGAACTTATGATAGAGATGTTGGGGTACCTCATGGCACCCAGTGGCAGGACTGGGATCAGCCCCTAGGAGCATCAGAACCACCAGGGGCTCCTATTGTCAGAGCTGTCCTCTGTCCTTTGCCTCTTACCTTCTCCATTGGTCTTCCTTCCTTCCTTCCTTCCTTCCTTCCTTCCTTCCTTCCTTCCTTCCTTCCTTCCTTCCTTCCTTCCTTCTTCCCTCCCTCCCTTCTTCCCTCCTTTCCTTTCTTTCATTTCTCTCTTTCTCTCCCTCTGTACCTCCACCTCCCTCATTCACCTCTCTCCAGAAATTGGCTTCCAGTAGCTCCTGGGTCCTGGTGGTGAAATACACAGCTGATGTCTGCTCTAAGGTGACCTAAAAAAAGGTGAGAACTTTTTTGATGGGGCTATACAGAGTGCTATTTAGAGCACCAGAAAAGGGCATTTAATTTGGATTGGCACTGAGGTCTGTGGTATAGATCAGGGAAGGTGGAGGGGAGGAGCAAGGAGAAGAGAAACTGAAAGCAGGGCGGGAGACCTGGAGGGTAACATGCAATGGGGGTGCAGAGGCGATGGCTGAGCCTAAAGAGGTACACAAGGTAGGGTCATTCGGGGTCCTGCAGGTCATTTAAGTAGAGTAGTTGCAAGTATTAAAGTAAGGACAAGACAAACCAGCAGCTATATTTCACCTGCTGAGAAAAGTTTGTAAGACAAACTATTGATAGAACAAAGAACAAAAACAAACCATGCAAAATGAGTTCTATTTTCCTATTGATTTATACCATGTATCCAGTTACCATTTAGACCCCGCTGGGTGTCACAGACAAGGACCCACTAACCTGTGGAAGGCAGGGACTCAGGGTGCTGGGGTGTGTAGTCCAACCTTGCTTCTTTCTCCTCAAATATTTTTGGTCCTGATCAATCAACAGAAAGACTAGCTTTCTAAGTAAGTGAGGAAAATCCCCTTATTCTACAGCATGCCTGTCATTCTGCCAGAATGCCAGCTGCCACCAGATTCAGGAATCCTGCTGCACCAGGGGAGGGTTAACTCTAGTCTTTCCTATTTTTCAGTTTGCTTTTCCATGTGTGAGTAGAAGCTATGCTCCAGTTGGACTTGGTTATTCCTCCCCCCTTCTCTGATCTATTAACCCTACTTGATCAAGTCAGTTTATGGTATACTGTTCTTTTCAAGTAACTCCAATTGATTTGTAATACTGACAGTAGTTCTGTGGCATCACTGTCCCTTTGAGGGTGGCAAATTACCAAGTGCATACCAATTTTCCAATTATTAAGAGAAATACATTTCAAAGCTTTTCAATCACTAAATTTTAAGTGCACAGTGAGTAAGAGCTTATTTTTGAGTCCTGAACAAGATGAACCAAAAGAGACCCACTTCAGGACACCATAATTAAAATGCCAAAGGTTAAAGATAAAAAGAGATTCTTAAAATCAGCAAGAGGAAAGCAGTTAGTTACTTACAGGGGAGTTCCCATAAGACTGTCAGCTGATTTCTCAAAAGAAACTTTACAGGCTAGAAGGATTTGGCAAGAAATATTCAAAGTCATGAAAAGTGGGAACCTATAGCCAAGATTGCTGTACCCAGCAAAGCTATTATTGAGAATCGAAAAGCAGAGAAAAAGCTTTCCAGACAAGAAAAAACTAAAGGAATTCATCATCACCCAGCCATTATTATACAGAATGCTGAAGGTACTTATATAAGAAAAAGGAGATCAAAACTATGAATAATACAATGGCAATAAGTACATATATATCAATGGTTGAATCTAAAAAATAAACTAAGCAAACAAGAACAGAGACAGAATCATGGATACAGAGAGCATTTTGATGGTGGTCAGATGGGAGGGAGGTGTGGATAAATGGATGAAGAGGTGAGGGGATTAAGAAGTAGAAATGGGTAGTTACAGAATAGCCATGGGATTTAAGGTACAGTATAGGAAATGGAGTAGCCAAAGAACTTATATACATGACCCATGGACATGAACAATGGTGTGGGGATTGTCTGAGGGAGTGGGAGGTGCTGAATGGAGGTGGGCAAAGGGGGAAAATCTGGGACAACTGTAATAGCATAATCAATAAAATATAATTAAACAAAACAAAACAAATGGGGCAGTGGAGGGCTGTGGAGAGGTGGAGAGGCAGGGCAAAAGTCCTTTCTCCGCAACCTTGTCCAGCACCAGCCCTGCATTTATTTTCACATGGATTCATGCAATATTTTCTTTCCCCACACTGGAATTTCAGGCAGGGGGCTGCTTCATACTTGGAACCACGCACAGTTGTATACCACATGGATGAGAAATGACCTTAAAGACTGGAGCTTTCTGTCATCTTGGGCAGACTTCATTCTACAACCACTTTAAGAGGTTTCGATGTCCCCTTCTCTCTTGCCCCCCACTCACATTTCTTTAAACCATATTTTACATGATAATCCCTTGAGTATTCAACACTATTTTTTATGCCTGAAAAAAGCCACATTCTCTTTCCTCTTATTTTTAGTTATCAAAGCACTGAAGCATCTGATTCAAAAGAAAAACAAAAAGCAAACACATAAGGCCAGATTATGATCTTCATGGAAAGGAACTGTGTGTGTGGATTAAAGAACTGAGTTGAATCACAGGAAGAAAATGACATGAATGTTTTAGAAGTGACAGAAGGGAAAAGTAGGTCAAATTTTTCAATCTCTCAACCTTGTCATTGTCCCTTTAAAGCTCTTACTGTCAGTGTTTGGTGAAGTCTGTGCAAAGTCATGGATACTGAACTCATGCTCCAGTAAAATAAGGAGCTTAGCATTTGAGAAAGTGTGGGGGACACTGTGTCTCCATAAAGACGTCATAAGGGAGAGTCAGTTACTTTTATTCCATATGTCAAATCAAGGCTAAGGCATCCCCAAGTAACACTTGACCATTTTGGTTGCCGATTCAAATTTGATCATAAGAAACTAGGGTTTAGAAAAACAAAGCTAGTAGAACCAAGGATATAGCCATTTAAACAACTCTTTTTCCTCCTACAAATATTGACAAAGTGCCTACTCTGTGTATTAGTTTCCCATGTGTGCCGTAACAAATTACCACAAACGTGGTGGCTTAAAAGAACAGAAATTTATTCTCTCCAAGTTCTGGAAGGCAAAAATCCAAAGTTAAAAATGTCAGTGCAGTCATGCTGCCTCCTCAGGTTCTCAGGCAGAATCTTTCCTCACCTCTTCCAGCCTCTGATGGCTCCAGATGTCCCTTGCCTCATGGCTGCCTAAGTTCAGTCTCAATCTCCATCTTCACATGGCTTCCTCTGTGTCTGAGTCTTCTCCTCTTCTGTCTCTTGTCTCTTATAAGGACACTTGTCATTGGGTTTAGGCTCACCCAGGTAATCCAGGACGAACTCCTAGCAAGATCCTTAATTATATCTGCAAAAACCTTTTGCCCAAGCAAGGTCACATTCATAGATTCTGGGGCATGAACATATCTTTTGGGGGCCACCATAAAACCCACTACAATGAGTAAGACACTGGGTCTGGTACTGTAGAGGAAAAGGCCTGTGCTCTTCAGGGTCTTATTTGTCTAGGCAGTGAGAGCAAGGGGATATGAATGTGAGCACGTGCATGGAGTTGGAGAAAGATATGAACATATCTACATTCAGAAGCAGAGGTATGACATTTCTGGATGGGCTGCTCTCAACACAGTTTATAGGAGGGATGTCAACTGATTTGGGTCTTAGGTAGTATTTTTGTTTTGGATTTCTTTTCTTCATAAGAAATCTATGTTCATTTAAAATTGAAAAGTTACGTAAGCAAAATCAAGTCACTTATATTCCCAGCACTTAAATATAAGTTCTATAAAAACCTTCCATATTTTTTTCTGTTTATGTAAACGTATTTAAATTCTATTTCCCAACAAATGAAATCAGAATATAGCACCCCATTTTGTGCCCCTATTCTCATATGGAAGCTGAATACATTTCTGTTCTTGTTTCTTTTTTTCAATCCTCACTCGAGGACATGCTTTAGAGAGAGAAGTAAGAAGAGAGAGAAAGAGGGAAAGAAACATTGATTGGTTCCCTCTCACATGTGCCTCAAACAGGGACCAAACCCACAATCTAGGCATGTGCCCTGACTAGGAATTGAACCTGCAAACTTTTGTTTTATGGGACGATGCTCCAATCAACTGAGCCACACTGGCCAGGGCTAAAATTCTGTTCTTTTGAGGCAAGTCCTTCATAATCCACATTCCTGGTGTTAACCTTGATCTTAGTCCCTCCCTTTTCTCACCTCTTGCTAACTTTCAAATTTCTGGCAGCTGCCCACTTCCCTCACCTATCACTGTATCATTTCCTCCTCCTGTTTCTCTCTTCACCCTGCCTCAGTACCCAAGGCACAATTTCTGCTCAGTTGTATGCATTACATATTTTATTAGTTTTATGTTTTTGCTTTTCATGATAATATAGACCCACTGAACCCTACACCATTTTTCATTAACTTTACTATAACAGAAACCCACATTTTACACATTGCATTTTTTGGATCATGCTTGTCACTTGTGTGTTTTGGAGGGGCTATAGTATGTTAATTCATTTGAACTTTACAGAGATAATTAATTCATTTGAACTACTATTTCCTCCCATTTTATAGATGAGTTAACTGAGGGAAAGAGATCTTAAAGTAATTAGATCAATGTTCAATAGTGGCATAACCAGGATTCAAATCAGGCAGGCTGACTCTAGAGCTTGTATGGTCATCTCCTACACCACAAAAAGTACAGTAACTCTTGTCATAACTCCCAGGGCTAACTTCCAATCACAATGGTGTACATTCACTTTTTATTTTTATTTTTTAAGTATGTTTCATTGATTATGTTGTTTCAGTAGTTCCAATTTTTTCCCCTTTGCTCTCCTCTGCCCAGTACTCCCTTTCTCTTTAGCATTACCCCCCGCCCCCTTAGTTCATGTCCATGGGTCATGCATATAAGTTCTTCGGCTTCACCCTTTCCTATATTATTCTTAACTTCCCCTTATTTTGTACCAACTGATTATGCTTCTTAATCCTTGCACCATTTCCCCATTCCTCCCCCTTCCCCCTCCCAGCTGATAACCCTCCAAATGATCCCCATACCTATGATTCTGTTCCTGTTCTTGTTGTTTGTTCAGTTTGTATTTGTTTTTATTTTCTAGATTCATTTGTTGATAGTTGTGAGTTTGTTGTCATTTTAATTTTCATAGTGTTGATCTTCTTTTACTTAAATAAGTCCCTCTGACATTTCATATAATAATGGCTTGGTGATGATAAACTCCTCTAGCTTTACCTTGTCTGGGGAGCACTTTATCTGTCCTTCCATTCTAAATGATGGCTTTGCTGGGTAGAGTAGTCTTGGTTGTAGGTCCTTGCTTTTCATCTCATTAAATACTTCTTGCCAGTCCCTTCTTGCCTGCAAAGATTCTTTTGAAAAATCAGCTGGTAGTCTTATAGGCACCCCTTTGTAGGTAACTCTCTGCTTTTCTCTTGCTACTTTTAAGATTCTCTCTTTATCTTTCACCTTTGGCATTTTAATTATGATGTGTCTTGGTGTGGTCCTCTTTGAGTCTAGCTTGTTTGGGACTCTCTGTGCTTCCTGGACTTCAATGTCTTTTTCTTCGCAAAATTTGGGAAATTTTTCTTCATTATTTTTTCACATAAGCTTTTGATTTCTTGCTCTTCCTTTTCCCCTTCTGGCACCCTATGATTCAGATATTGGCACATTTAAAGTTGTCCCAGAGGTTCCTAAGACTTTCCTCATTTTTTTCAATTCTTGTTTCCTCATTTTGTACTGGTTGACTGTTTTTTTCGTCCTTATATTCCAAATCATTGATTTGAACCTCGGTTTCCTTCTCTTCACCATTGGTTTTGTGTGGATCTTCCTTTGTTTCACTTAGCATAGCCTTCACCTTTCCCTTAGGTGTCTGCCATACTTAAGCATATCTGTCAAGCCTGTGAGCATCTTTATCACCAGTGTTTTGAACTCTGCATCTATTAGATTGACTATCTCCTTGGCTGTTAGGTTGACTATCTCCTCATAGCTTAGTTCTCCCACTGAAGCCTTGATCCGTTTCCTCTTTTGGGCCATATTTCTCTGTCTCCTCATCTCGACTGGCTCCTGTGTTTGTTTGCCTCCGTGTCTTAGGTAGAGCTGTCACACCTGTTACATTGTAATGGGTGGAGCCTTAGGTATTTGTCAGTACAGGGTGACCTGTTTCACCACGTTGTGGCACTATATGTGGGGGAGGGGTCTGAGAGGAAACAATGCCACTTGCTCAGCACTTGCCCCTTTTCTAGGCAGTTCTCCCACTTCTGTATGGGACTGACATCTCTCTAGCTATTGCCTTGGCCATATTTCCCAGAGTAGGTGGGTCTGTGGACATTCTAGGGTTGCGGGGGTCCTTTAAACAAGTGGACTCTGCTGAGAGACTGGCAGTTTTTGCCTCCGCCCCAACCCCTTCTGGTTTGCACAGTCAGAAGCAATGAGGCTTTATTTTTCCTGGCTCTGGCACCGTGAGTTTTGTGGTCTTGCTTGGTGCTGGAGTGCTCCCCAAGTGTCTCTTTCTACTTTTTAAAATGTGTGACTGTGCTTTCTGCTGGCCAGCCACTGCCGCCACTGCTGCTGCCACCACACGGCTTCCTCTTCGCCCCAGCTCTGCCCCTACTACATGACTGGATGAGTATTTCTTCTTTATACCTTTGTTTGTTGGACTTCCATGCTGCTCAGTTTTCTAGAACTTCTGGTTTCTCTAGTTTTGAAGTAGTTGTATTCCTGCTTAGTTGTGGAGGGAGATTCAGCATGTCTGTCCAGGTCTCCATCTTGGCTGGAAGTCCTAAATTCTCTTTTTAATCCTTCCCCTTACACGTTTTCTTTTCAACACACTTATTTTTTAACCAGGATTGACCTACTTACTTTTTCTCAACCTATTAGCATCTTTCTTGTGCTATTTCCTTTTTTTTACATAGTCAGCTCTCATGTTCTATCATTTCCATCATATCTCAGATATTTGTTTTCCAGCTAGAGTTTTATAAACCTACTATCACCACAACTTTTCCCATCCTCACACTTTTTCCATTATCTCACTCTTGCCCTTTTCTATTGATACATACTATCTATATTATTATTTACTATTATTTATCTATTTTTTTCTTTAAACCATCTCACATTTTTAAAGTAAATTATTTAACAACAACAAAAAATTCTCCTAATTGAACAAGCATAGACAACATGAGGGAATTTTTCATTTTGATTTGTGTAATAATGGATATAGTTTTGTGGAAGAATATTATTGTTTTTGGTAATTGAATGCTGAAGTATTTCAAGGATGAAGTGGCTCAATGACTGTAATTTACTTTTAAGTTGTTGAACAAGACAAAATTATAGATTAAGGAAATATGAAAAATATTAATAAGGTAGAATCTCTGTGGTGGGGATATGGATGTTTGTTTTTCTATTTTTTCTATTTTTGTGTGTGTGAAAGTTTTTTTTTTAAATGAAAGTTAAAAGGACACTTTCTATTACTAACATAAATGTAAAACTTCTATCCCTTGCCATACTGAGCAGATAACTCTAGAAATAACTATATTGAAAATAAAACTGTGTCTTCACATTCTAGTTTAGTATCCATGCCTGATCAAAGGTTTTGTGTCTATTCTCCTTGCAAACAAAGGGGATTAGTAATGTTAGAGAGGTGTTAAAGAAATTAAGTCCCAACCTAAGAATTCTCCCTAAATGATTAAAAAAAGAATAAAAAAGGAATAACTCTCTCATTACATGTTTCAATGTTACTTAATGCCATGGCTTCATACCTCTTAAGTCACCAGTGGTATTCATGCCATAGTTTGGGAAGTGTTATCCAGATAATTTTCTCCTTGTCTTTCATTACACTTGCCCTGCAAAACACTAATCCAAGATCACTCCAACTTTCAGTCTCACAATTTTAAGCTGTTTTGACACTAGAAGAAATGCACATATTAATCAGGGTTTGATGCAGGAGATAGAAGACATTCCAGAGATTTTTAGCAAATTGGATTTAATATAAGGAGTTGGGTACTTGTAAAACTATGAAGATGTGCAGGAGCAATGATTGGGGTACAGTTGGGCTTTTGGATTCACAACCACACTTGGAATTCAATTGAAAGAATTGATACTTCTGTCACCATATTCACCACTGCCTCACACCCAGCAAGCGCTTGACCAGATGGTGGAGCACACCATCAACACCCACGTCTGCGGAGCTTGCTTCTCCACCGCCCTCATTGGAGAAGTTGGTTTCTGCTTCCCTTCCACCTTTCCAGTATCCAGGGCACATCAACGGCAGAGCCTAAGTCACATCAGAATCCTATTCGCAAGGGAGTCTGAGAAATGTGGTTTTTAGCCTTCCAGCCCCTGCCCTGTGGGGAGGATGGAAGGAGGTGGGAATGGATGCTGAGTACAAACAATACATAACCTGGTAGCCTATTCACCCCAAACTTATGACTCCCATGGTTAGCTGGGTCCTCAGTGCTGCTGGACCATCATCTCCAGTCATGAGCATACCATACTCATTGTTCTCAAATTTCCCTCATTAGGTTTTGCATTCTTGGTTTTTAGAAAAAATCTAGTCTTATTGTTATTTTCACTTATGTTTTATAATTTTAACATTTAATCTCTCTTCCAAATTCAACCACAAAAAACTTGGGAAATTAAATAACACATATTTTAGCTGTCATTATTTTATTCCCAATAGCTAACATACAGAATATATATTTAAAGGTAGATTGCTAAAGCAGAATTTGCAAATCCATTCAGTAAAGTATTCATCAGAAACTTCTAGTTTCCCAGTGTGTGAGAAATAACAGATCTTCTTTATGTATAAAGAACAGAACTGTAAGTTGTATGCAGTCAACTGCAGACAGGACTTACATTTTGGGCCAGGGGGTCATGGCAGCAATGCAGGCCAGAGGACTAAAAGATGACTCCATAGAAAGCACTCCCCCAGGGAAAATAGTTGTTTGCCCTGTAAAGAGACGAAACACAATTACATTTTTTTAAGGTATATTTTATTGATTATATTGTCACAATAGTTCCATTTTTTCCCCTTTGCTCCCCTCCGCCCAGCATCCCCTCCCCCAGCAACCCCCCTCCACCCCTCCAGTCCATGCCCATGGGTCATGCATACAAACTCTCCTGATTCTCCCTGTCCTATATTATTATTATTTTAAAAATTGATTAATTTTTTATAACACAATTACATTTTTAAACTCATCATCTGAAATAATCTCAACTTGTCCATTCCCTAGCTTTGTTCCTTTTCCTTTATAGTTTGCCATGCAGTACAAGGAAGTGGATTTCCTGAGAAACTGAGTTAAGTCCCATCTCCTTTTCTTATGCTATTGATTCTTGCCATCTGGCAGTGGAAGGAAGTCAAATAGACAGTGTGTCTAGTGCCTTATCCACCCCTTATATGCTCTATTTGAAGTTTTTCTTTGACTCATCAGTGGTAGAATATAAAATATGGGTAAGTTATTACATTCTATGAAAACACATGCTTTCCCCTTTACTTTTGTTAACCCTTGATGATTATATAGTAAAGCTGTATAGAGAGTTGGTATTTGTTTATATATTATCTAATGTCTAGAATTAAAATTAATAACCACAAAAAGAAAAATTCCTTAAGAGCATGATGACCTACCCCTTACAAAAGAATTCTTTTCTATGAAAGTGACAATTTTACACAAACACTTTCTGCCTGTAGTTCCACTCAAGCCAAACACCAAAAATAGAAAACAAAATAATTGAGGTAAAGAACATAATCATTACTTTACAGTAAATGGATAGAAAGCTGTAGAACCAGCAGGTAGCACAGAGAAAATGTGAGCTTTTGGAAATGAGGCTCAGAGAAAGGATGAAAGTAGCTATAACTCATCCTCCTCTGTGATTCGGAGATAGCTTACTTATGAAATTAAAGTGCCTGGAAGCTACAACCCTAAAATGTAACTAATGTCAGATAAGATATAATCTAGTAAATTGTAATGTGCCCATCATGAGGTAATGTTGTAATGACAGTAGCTTTTGGTGGCTGATAAGGAATATTGAAAAAGGTGCCAGAGTGAGAGAATGACATTTTTTACTTTCTCCAGCAGTGACCCAGGTGTAGATGGCCTGACCACCACCTTAAGTGTTCTTCTCTGGCTGGAAGGTGTGGGGAGGGGTAAAGCAGCCTCTTAGGACCAGCAGCTCTTCCCAAAGACCTTCCCACTCCTCTAATCTGCTCCTGCCCTCCCTCCTTGAGCCACTGAATCATCTTAATTAGATTTCCCAAGTGAATTTCCCTTTGGGAGGAGAAGGTGCTGAGCAGAGTGAAAGGCAGAAGCAGGAATGAAAAAGAGTGTGGTCAGAATTTGGGGGCAGGTGGCTTTGGTCACCTCTCCCAATCCATTTCCTCACCTGTAAAACTAAGATGATAATATATATATACATATATTTTTTTCGCATGCAGTTTTTGTGAAAGGTACATCAAGAAATGTATTAGAGAAGCTCAGTCCCTCCCCACCTCCCTACATCTGAGTATTCCAGTTAGCTTGGCACTTTTATTTTTGTATGTAAATGAATGCTCACACCTTTTTTTTTTTGGTTTATTAATTTCCCCTTCTTCTCACTCATGCATTTATGCAATGGATGTTGAGTAAGTGAACCTGGTGTGACTTTGGGTAGTGTAACCTGAACCCTCAGGGACAACTCCTTGCTGGGCAGATGTGACCTTTTGAAAACAAAATGAAGATGTTGGGCATCATAGGGCACAAGGCTCCTTGGGTTGACCTTCTTCTAGAAGCCTTTTCTGAGCATCTTGGCTCTTCCCCTGTGCTTTCCCCGAACTGTTCACAGAGAGGCAGGCCAGGGTAGAGGTGGACAGCATGGATTCTGGGGATTGCGTTTGAATCTTTCCTTTCCACTTACTGGTGGTCACTTACTCAGCCCTCTCTATAAAGTGGGGTGATTGCGTTACATGCCATGAAGTTGCTATGAGGATGAACTGAATTTGTGTATAAAGAGCTTAGAACCTTCCCTGGCACATAAGGAGGTGCAATACAAGAGTTAGCTGTTATTACATTAGGTTGAACTGTATAAAGTTTCCGCTTTTTTAGGGTAAAAATGATCCAGTATTGGAAACCTCATTTGGTTCATCCCAATACTTGCCACACTTTGTGGCAACTCTTTGCTTAAGGCTGTCTCTTGAGTTAGGGTCGCTGCTAGTAGCTGCTGGCTCCATGAGCGTGTCTGGGTGCTTTTGCATTACCAGTGACTTTAATAGGCAAGATCAAGGTCAGCATCACTTTTACTTGGACCAGTTTAGCTATAGAGCAAGGAATGAAATCATCACAATGCCCTGCCCAGCATAATCACACTTGCAGGGTAATGGTGAAGGTCAACAGGCCAGGAAACAGGGCTCTAACTGATTCTGTTGCTTTGAGGGGTGGGATGGGGTTGTCCTGGATGGTTTAGCCACAAGGGAGGTTGGTCCTGGCAAAAGGCCAGGCCACCAAGCCAGGCTGCCACTTGAGTACCTAATCCTCTATCTGTGCTCCTTGTCACTTTCCTGATGGCCCCTTATGGGGCAGACTCTTATTTCAGGTATTCATTCTAACGTGGTAGTTTGTTGCCTCAAGCCTTATGCCCAGGGGTGTTAAAATATTACTCTGAGCCAGATAGCCAATCCAGTCCTTCTGGCTCATTGCAATAAGGTTAGGTCTTTGCTTAGAGATACTGAGGAATCCCCCATGATGCTTTGTCAGGGATAAGACGAAGCCAGACACAGCACACCAGGGTCTCAACATAGTCACATGGTCCTTGAGACTAGAGTATCTTATTCATCTTTTGTCTGCAGTGCCTAGTGCAGTGTCTCCCATAAAGTATGTGATCAAATAAATATTTATTGAACAATGAAGAGCAGATACTCAGTACATGTTTGCTTGTCACTTATTATAACTTCTAGCATAATTGCCTTTTTCCCTGACCTGGACTCTGGCAACTTTTGAGTGTGTGGCCAGGGGAACCAATTGGTAATTGGGTTGTGCTTCATCCTAATTCATGTGCGAACATTCTCAAGCATGTAGTGCTCGGAGAATTCACTTAGGGTTTTGTGTATCTTCTCCTTAGACCACAGTGGCTGCTCATGTTAGAGTTCAGCCCCTCAGCTTCCAGAGAAGCTGGGGGGATTAACGGAAGAGCCCACCTCAGCCTGCCTCTACCCACTCAGACCTTTCCCATCAACTTCCTTCTTCCAACCCCTTCTCTGGAAGAAATGGAGCCATTCATTCTTGCCACAGCATTTCTTGAGCTCTTGATATGTCCCAGACTCTGTAGGGAGTTGAAAAGAAATACCTTCAGCTCTCAAAGGGTTCATATCCTGTAATGAATGAAGTTAGGAGTTTGAGAAGAAAGTTAGTGTAAAGCAATGGGGTTGGAGGGAGGGACAAATCAAAACAACTGCCACCACCTCCACCCTACAGTCAGAATAACAATATACGTGTTACCTTTATTCTGTGCTTGTCACTCTCAACTTCAGAACTTGCAAAACCTTACCTTGTCCCTAGATTTTAGCTCCAGGAGGTATTTGAAATAATAAATATTTTTAGTTGAAAGCACTTATGGACTGAATTGTGTTGCCGCAAATTTATATGTTGAAGCCCTAACCCCCAGTATAACTATATTGGGAGAAAAGGTCTTTAAGGAGTTAATTAAGGTTAAATGAGGTCATAAGGTGTGCCCTAATACAACAGGAGAGATGTTTTTATAAGAAGAGGAAGAAACACCAGAAATCTTTCTTTCTCTGTGAGCACCCAGAGCAAAGGCCATGATGAGGACACACCAAGAAGGCAGCCATCTGCAAACCAGGAGAGTTGTCACTAGAAACTAACCCCACTGACACCTTGATCTTGATCTTATAGACTCCAGAACTGTTTGAAAATTAATGTCTGTTGTTTAGGCACTTCCCCTCCCCCATCTGTGGCAGCCAGAACAGACCAATACAGAGCAGTTTTAATTTTTACTTCAGTGCAGATTCAGAAATAAACAAATTTAGAGGGTGCCTTTTTCTCTGAAAAATTTGTTGTTTAGAATGGTATTTGCTAATATCTGAAAGGTTGCTCACTCAACCTAAGTATTTAAATAACAGATACAATCAAAACCTTTTCTCCTTTGTCAAAAGTCCTAACTAACATTTTCCCTTGGCTTCTCCAACCTCTTTAAGATAGTTTCATAACAAATGTGTTTGGAAATAAAGATGCAATTTCTGCATCATGTATGTATCTTCAGTGGTGTGTGACGCATGTTGATTTAATGCATGAGCACAGATTTTATTTACCCACCACACTGTGGGATCGGGGATGGGCACAGGGGAGTGCTAGGTGAGTAATGGGTTGGTACTCAGATAACATCTGTTCCCTGAAGTCAGACAGCCCAGTCCCGCTGCAGGAATCGAAGGGGCCTGCCGTCAGGGCTCACACACAGTGCTGGATTCTGACCAGCTTCTCTTCATTTAGTTCTCATATGTATTGATACATATTTATACAATACTATGTATATTCAATCAGTATTTGTTGAATTGAGTTATGTAAATGTGTGCTAGCTGGTAGTTTAAAAATGGTACTGCCAGGCTAGAAGCTCTCCAATCACACTGTGCGTCTTATTTATACACCTCATAAAGAATGCTAAGCTGTGAGGTATCTGTAGAATCACAGCTTTCAGTTATTGCTGGGGAAAAATATTTACGAGCAGGAATGTGGAATTTCATTTGTTTTGACGCATTGTGGGAGGTGTTCTCAGAAAGGTGTTTGGGGAAAAACGCAATGTCATCTATCATTGGTCTTATTCTGGGATCACCAGAATGTGTGGGGAAATGAAGAGACTCTCTTTAAGGAACCCTCTCTCCAGTGAGCTTGTGGCTCTTCCCCTTGCTGCAGAGAAAATGTTCAGTTCTGCTCTTTCCTCTCTCACTTTCCCTCATTTCCTTCTTTTCATCTCTTCATTTTCTCTTCCTCTCCAACTTTTTATTCCCCTCTTAAAATCTTTTTATTTTCCTTTTGCAAAATGAAAAATCAGCTGAGTTGGTCAGGCTCAAGGGCGAATGTGTAGTCATGTCAATAGGAAACAACCAGGTGTTTAACGATGACTGTTGGAGAGAACTACATCTTGCTCTTCAACCTAATACGTGGGATGAACCAAAAAATTAAAGCAGGAATATATGTAACTCTGAATGTGAATGTTCCACTAAATTTTTTGGAAGGTTCTGTTTCTTTCTGCTTGCCTGGCTGATTAGAGGAAGCCTTCAGACAAAAAGAATAACTCAAGTGGGGCAGAGGCCTGAGAGGGGAGAGCAAAAGGATTTAAATAGGTTTTGGTACATTTCCCTTTAGTGTTTTCTTACTTTTAAAGAAAGCCCAACAAAAGTTTCAAATTGCTTTTCAATTATTTTGGGAAGTCAGGCTGGGGTTTGTCAGATCATGACTCTGTTCTGATACTCCGTATGGCTGTAATCATTATAAGAGGGAAAATTCTTCCCCTGAAATTTAGCTTTTGTGCCTTATGCTGGGCACAATGAATGAAAATAGGTGTGGTAGGGTGCTTCAGTCAATAAAAGACTTCAAGATGTTTTGAAATCTCAGTGGCTCATCAGAATCATTGAAGGTGTCAACAGTTTCTTTCCTTTTTTTTTTTTTAATGTTTTTTCAGTCACAGTTTACATTCAATATTATTTTGTTTTGGTTCCAGGTGCACAGCATATTAGTTAGACAATTATATACTTTATAATGTGTTCCTCTTGATATTTCCAGTACCCAACCAGTACCATACAGTTATTACCGTATCACTGACTGTTATTCCCGATGTTGTATTTTACATCCCATGACTATTTTGTAACTACCAATCTGTACTTCCCAATCACTTCACCTTTTTCACGGTTCCCCAACCCCCTTCCCTCTGGCAACCATCAGTCTGTTCTCTGTATCTATGAATGCATATATATATGTATAATGGAATGTCACTCGGCCATAAGAAAGAACAAAATTTTACCATTTGGAATGGCATGGATGGACCTGGAGAACATTATGCTAAGTGAAATATGTCAGTCAGAGGAAGACAAATACCATATTATTTCACTTACATGTGGAATCTAAAGAACAATGTCAACAAACAGTCTGTTTCTGCTTCAGGGAAGCTCGTGATCTCTCCAAGGTCTGACTCCTATACATTGGGCCTCACGGACCTGCAAAGGGGGAGCTGGAGGTGTGCGGCGCAACAGCTCCACTGAAGAAGGAGCAAGGCCATCTTCTTGGAGGGTAGAGCTGCATCACTGAGATTAAGTTTCTGTTTAAAACAAAATGAAACAAAACACTTTTTTCCTCCTTCTCTGTGGCCTCAAATGATATGGGTCCTGAAGATGGTAGTTTTTTTTTTTCCTCTCTTTTTTTAAAAGAGGAAGAGAGACAGCACCTGAAACATAGTTGTAAACCCGGACTCAGAGATGTTTAGAATTTTCTGGGTGTAAGTGACTTTGGTTATCCCAAGCCTCCTAAAGGTCAAGTCCTAAATGTGAAGGCTTAGGCCAGTGCTGTGGGGAGGAGGGCAGGTGTTGGCTCATTTTGGGGATGAGGGGAGGCTGCATGGTGGGGTAGAGAAGCTGGTTTGAAGGTACCTAAAAAACACAGCAATGGTCTTAAGCCAGATGCTAGTTGGTGGCAAGCAATAGCCAAAACAGATTTGTAGAATTTCTCTGCAATCCCTGCTATTCCCAAATGCCTGGAAAAAAAAACTTAGTAAACAATTGTACCACAATGATGAGGCAAATTAGGTGGGCAGTAGAGCTAAGTATAACCTCACACAATTGAAAATTATTACTCTGAGAATGATTGTCAGAGTAATAGTAATTCCCATTTAATAAATGCTCACTATGTCTCTGGTACTATGCTTTTTCCAAATTCACTCATTTAATCCTCACAAAAACTTGTGAGGTCTCATATCTGCTTTACAGATAAGGAAAATAAAGGTCAGAGAGGTTACTTAATTTTTTCAAGGTCACACAGACTAAATGTTGGAGCCAGGATTTGAACCCCATTGGTTGAGTTCTGGAGCGCACATTCTTGGCATTAATACCATGACTACCAGCCCAGCTGGTATAGGACCACCAGGAAATTAATGATCAGTGGGGCACAAATTATACCTCAGTTATCATTTTGCCTGTCATATTCACACAGGTCCAAGCACAGAGCAGGCTTAAATAAATGATAGTTTACTCTGTCTCTTTGCTCAGGGGATTATATTCTTCTTGGAAGGAAAATACTATCATGCCTGAGAGAGAAAACAATTTAGAACAAAATACCCAATGCCAAAAAAACCATGGGAGGGTCATAAAGGAAGAAAACCCATAGTCATTTAACAAATTGAATTCCATTAGCTCCTTCTCTGCCAGTGAGAAAACCATCAAAAATCAAATTAAGATCAGAAGGTTGTTTGATGAATATAGAACCCAAGGAAAGGAAATTGGATTTCCTAGAGGGTATATTTTCATCACATGGTGATGGCCCCAGTGAAAAATCCTTCTTTGGCGAGGAACATGTTTGCCCAGTGGACTGGATGTTTGTGTTGGCCAGCTGTGCTCTGTCCTGGTCAGTGCTAGAAAAACACCTAGTGTCTGACCCTCTAGCTCTTTCTAGACTCCATGGTAACTCCTAGCTCTCTGTTTGCACTTGTCGTTAAGACATCCCACTCCATGGTTTCCACACTCTTCTCACATTATAATTTCCTTGTCTACAGTTTATTTTACATGGATTAGAGTGCCTGATCTTCAGGACAGTGGGCAATCTGTCTTCTTATCACATTGTAGGGGTGCTTCCTGCAGTAAATGAGTACTTGTTAGCCTTAATCAAGGAGCTAGCCTGCTGTAGGCTTGCATTGTTTTTACCTTTTCCTAAAGCTCATATTAGGGCCTATCTTTCTTTTTAGTTCTCTGAAAAGCTTCAGTGGATTCCTTCCATAAATATATATATTTACTTAATTAAAAAGATATAGTTATATATTTATAATATAGTTTATTGTAATATATTATACTATAATTATAATATTATTTATTTAAATATATATTTAAATAAATTTCTTATTTTGAGATCATTATAGATTCACATGCAGTTGTAAGAAATAATACAGAGAAATGTCCTTTACCTTTTTCCCAGTTTCCTCGAATGTTTACTTTTCAAAACTATAGCAAAATATCACAACTAGAATACTGACATTGACACAGTCAAGATAGAGAACATTTTGAACTAAGAAGGAATACAATTACCTCAGAACTAGAAACATCCAGAAGTTCCAGAAAATCAAACTACATGGAAGTCCAGCAAACAAAGATATAAAGAAGAAATACTCATTCAGGCAGGTAGGAGGGGCAGAGAGGACTCGGTGTGGTGGTGGCAGCAGCAGCAACAGTAGCAGGCCAGTGGAAAGCTCAGTCACATGTTTTAAAAAGTCAGGAGGGACACCTGGGGAGCGTTCCCAGCCCCTCACTAGACCTCGCAGCTCACTGTCCCGGCACCAGAGAAAATCAAGCCTCATTGCTTCTGACTGTGCAGACTAGTGGGGATTGGGGCAGAGGAAGAAACTTCCGGTCTCTCAACAGAGTCTGCTTATTTAAAGGGCCCCCACCGACCTAGAACATCCACAGACCCACCCACTCTGGGGACGACAGCCAGGGCAGCAGCTAGAGGGGCGCCTGTCTGGTGTGGAAGTGGGAGAGGTGCCTGGAAAAGGGGCGAGTGCTGGGCAAGTGGCATTGTTCCTTCTCAGACCCCTCCCCTGCATACAGCACCACAACATGGTGAAACAGGTTGCCTGTTACTGATGAATACCTAAGGCTGCACCCCTTACAACGTAGTAGGAGCGACAGCTCTCCCTGGGACACAGAAGCAAACAAATGCAGGAGACTTCCGGCCAAAATGAAGGCCTAGACTGACACGCTCCATTTCCCTCCACAACTAAGAAGGAATACAACTACCACAAAATCAGAAATAACCAGAAGTTCCAGAAAATAAATGGAAGTTCAACGTATGAAGTAATAAAGAAGTGGTGTTCATCTGGACAGGTAGGAGGGGTGAAGCTGGGGAGAAGAGTTCAAGCTGTGCTGTCTGCGGCAGCAGCTGTGACAGAGGCAGGACAGTGGTAAGCACAGACACCCGTATTTAGTGGGAGGTGAGAAGTGCCTGGGGAACACCCCTGGCTGCAGACCAGACCTGTCAACTTGCAATTCCAAAGCTGGGGAAGGCAGACCTCCATTGCCTTGGACTGTGAAGCTGGAGGGAATAGGGACGGAAGAGGAGGCTCCCGGTCTCTCAGCGGAGAGTGAATATCCATCTTAGACCCTTACCCCTGCAAAAAATGCCACAGCATGGTAAGATGGGTCACCTGGCTGTGACAGCCCTGCTCAGGAAGCAAAGGTAAACACAAAACGGTCAGGATGGCACAGATCATGATAGAGATGCTGGTGGCACAGCTGACCAGACAGCAAATATCTAATCTAACAAAGCAGCAGATAGGAAATCTTTCTGAGGCTCAGTTAAGAGCTTTGCTTCTAAAAATGCTTACAGACCTAACAGTAGATCTTAAACAAGACAGGGAAGGAATGAAGGCTAGTCCTGCTGAAATTAACAAAAACACATATGAAAATAGTGGTGAGGGCAAGAAAACCAGGGATCAAATCAACAAATCAAAACATAGAGAAGGAACAAACAGTCAACCAGTGTAGAAAGAGGAAACGAGAAGTGAGGAAAATGAGGAAAAGCTCAGAAAGTTATCGGACAGCTATAAGCGGGCCAACATCTGATTCATAGGGCTGCCAGAAGGTGAAGAAGAAGAACTAGAAATTGAAAAATTATGTGAAAAAATAATGAAGCAGGACTTTCCTGACTTGGGGAAGGAAATAGACTTCGAAGTCCAGGAAGCACAGAGAGTTCCAAAAAAACTGGACCCAGGGAGAACCACACCAAGACACATTATAACCAAAATGTCAAAAATTAAGGATAAAGAGAGAATCTTAAAAGCAGCAAGAGAGAAGAAGAGAATTACATACAAAGGGGTCCCAATAAGACTCTGAGCTGATTTCTCAAAAGAAACTCTGCAGGCAAGAAGGGACTGGCAAGACATATTCAAAGTAATGAAAAGCAAATACCTACAATCACAATTACTCTATCCAGTGAAGCTGTCATTCAGAATAGAAGGGCAGAGGAAGTGCTTCCAAGACAAAGTAAAACTGAAGGAGTTCATCAGATCCAAACCACTGTTAATATGAAATGTTAAAGGGACTTGTTTAGGAGGAGGATCAAAACTATGAACATTGAAATGAAAATTGTATCACAACAACCAACAACAGAAGCTATGGAATTGAAACAAAGGCAGACTAAGTAGGCAACAAGAGTGGGAAAAGAATTATAGGCATGGAGAACATATTGGGGGAGGGTCATTGGGGCGGGGGAAGGGGGGAAAGGGAGGGAAATGGTACAGGAATTAAGAATCCTAGTAGGAGGGAGTGGAGTAGATAGGAAGATGTTGAGAAGAACTATATGCACAACCAATGGGCATGGACTAAGCGAAGGGGACAACTAGGGCAACCTAGTAATGTGCCCTGACTGGGAATCGAACCAGCGAAACTTGGCTCGCAGGCTGATGCTCAATCCACTGAGCCACAGCAACCAGGCCTAGTTTATTTTTAAATAAAGGTAAGTGGCATTTTATTAAAATTTTTTGTGCCCACGTATTCATTTTTAGTATATAGAATAACATTAGATTTTTAAATTGTTTATCTTATATCCTGCAATCTTGTTGAACTTATTTTTATGTTTATTTTTTTGGTAGATTTTTTTTCTATATAGACAATCACATCATCTGCAAATATGAATGGTTTTATTTTTCACTTTCTGATATACATGTCTTGTCTTGTCTTGACTTCTTGCACAGGCTAAAACTTCTAGCATTATGTTGAATAAGTGTGGAGATGGCAGATATCCTTGCCTTGTTTCTGATTTTAGTAAAGAAATAGTCTTTCGTCATTAAGTATAATGTTAGTTGTAGGGTTTTTGTTTGTTTGTTTTTTGTTTTTGTATGCACTTTATCAAGTTGAGGTAGTTTCCCTCTATTCCTATTTTTTTGAAAATTTTAAAATCATAAATAGGTGTTGAATTTTGTCATATGCTATTTCTGAATTGAACAATATGATCATATAATTCTTTTCTACATTAGCCTGCTAATATGGTGGATTATATTGATTGACTTTCAAATATTGAACCAGCCTTGGATTCCTGAAATAAGCCACATTTGACCATGGTAAATAATTCTTAAATATTGCTGAATTCTATTTGCTAATATTTTGCTAAGGATTTTTTGTAACTATATTAATAAGGGATATTTTGTGGTTTTCATTTTTTGTACTTTGTCTAGTTTTGATATCAGGGTAACACTAGCTTCATAAAATGGATTGAAAAATGTTCCTTCTTTCTTTTTTTCTTTTTGTGGAAGACAGTGTGTAGGATTGGTGTCAATTATTTAAACATTTGGTAGAATTCTCCAGCTTGCTTCCTCTTCCCACTATATTTAAAAATACACCTTTAGAAGTATTTAAATACACACCCATACACACACTTTGTATACCAATAACTTGATTAGTTTATTTTAAAAACAAAAACCAAATCACCTGAATGAAACGGACTTTTAAAGTTCTGTCTGCCCTTCACAATTTTGATTTGAAGCTTCATGTTTCTTTTCTTTAGCACCTTCTGTTAGCTCAGCAGTTTGGTAGAAATGCAAGAATTATCTGTGTTGCGAGTTTATGACCAAAGTGTGACTGTTAACAAGAACTCCCATGACACACACATCTCTCTGTCTCTGGTTAACCTGGGCCTATCACACTGCCTGGGTAACCCTGGCAAATTATTTACCCCCTCCAGGTCTCAGTTTGGTTTTCTCATCCTTAGAAAAGGGATGATAATTGAACAGCAACTTGCCTTAAATGGTTGTTAGGAGCAGAGTAAGTTCTCAATAATTCTAGTTGTTCTGCCAACATAAATAGAATGGCTTCCTTTAGTTGGTCTCACTTCTATGGAGAGTCACTACTCTATGTTTTTTCACTTTTCTTTTATTTTTCTTGTATATTTTACTGATTATGCTATTACTGTTGTCCTGATTTCTGTTCCCTTTGCTCTGTCAGGTTGGTACCACCCTCCCCTCCAGCAATCCCCCACCTTAGTTCCTATCCATGGGTCATACATATAAACTTACGGAGTCTCCATTTCTTATACTATTCTTTTTGTTTTTTTAAGTATATTTATTGATTATATTGTCACAGTAGTCACAATTTTTTCCCCTTTGCACCCCTCTGCCCAGTATACCCCTCCCCCCAGCAATCCAACCCCCCTTAGATCATGTCCATGGGTCGTGGATATAAGTTCTTTGGCTTCATCCTTTTTTTTTTCTTTAATTTTATTTTTTATTGTTTTCTGTTACAATTGTCCCACTTTTTCCCTCATTGCTACCCCCCACCCAGCCCACCCCTTCTCCCACAATCCATCCTGAACCCGTTGCCCATGTTTATGGGTTATTTATATTAGTTCCTTTGCTAAACCCTTCCCCTACGTACCCCCTTCCCTCCCTCCCCCCTGATAATTGTAACGCTGTTCCTTGTTCAATTTTGTTCATTGGTTTGTGTTGTTCATTAGTCTCCTGTATTTATTGGGTAATAGCATATGGTATTTTTCTTTCATTGCCTGGCTTATTTCGCTAAGCATAATTCTCTCTAGTTCCATCCATGTTGTTGCAAATGTCAGGAGTTCCTTCTTTCTTTCTGCTGCATAGTATTCCATTGTGTAAATGTACCACAGTTTTTTAATCCACTCATCTACAGATGGGCATTTAGGTTGTTTCCAGCACTCAGCTATTGTAAACAGTGCTGCTATGAACATAGGGGTGCATAAGTTCTTTTGAATTGGGGTTTCAGGATTCTTCAGGTGTAATCTTAGCAGTGGAATCTCTGATTCAAAAGGCAGTTCCATTTTTAGTTTTTTGAGGAAATTCCACATTGTTTTCTATAGTGGCTGCCCCAGTCTGCATTCCCACCAAAATGCAGTAGGGTTCCTGTTTCTCCACATCCCTGCCAGCACTTGTTTGTTGATTTGTTGATTTTTTGATGATGGCCATTCTGACTGTTGTAAAGTGGTATCTCATTGTGGTTTTTATTTGCATTTCTCTGATGGCTAGTGATGTTGAGCATTCTTTCAGATGCCTTTGGACCGTCTGTATATCCTCCTTGGAGAAGTGTTTGTTCAGGTCCTTTGCCCATTTTTTAATTGGGCTGTCTGTCTTCTTTGTGTTGAGATGTGTAAGCTCTTTATATATTTTGGAGATCAATCCCTTGTCTGTGGTATCATTGGCAAATATGTTTTCCCATATAGTTGGTTCCCTTTTCATCTTGCTGATGTTTTCTTTTGCTGAGCAGAAGCTCTTTAGTTTGATGTAGTCCCATTTGTTTATTTTTTTCTTTATTTCCCTTGCCTTAGGAGATATATCAGTGAAAATATTGTTACGTGGGATATCTGAAATTTTCCTGCCTATGTTTTACTCTAGGGTTTTTATGGTGTCACGTCTTACATTTAAGTCTTTGATCTATCTTGAGTTTATTCTGGTGTGTAGTGTAAGTTGGTGGTCTAGTTTTTTTTTTTTTTATGTCCCTGTGCAGTTCTCCCAACCATTTGTTGAAGAGGCTCTTTTCAGTCCATTTTATGTTTCTTCCCCCTTTGTCAAATATTAGTTGACCATACAGGCCTGGGTTTATTTCTGGGCTCTCTATTCTGTTCCATTGATCTATATGTCTTTTCTTATGCCAGTACCAGGCTGTTTTGATTACTGTGGCTTTGTAGTATAGTTTGATGTCAGGTATTGTGAATCCTCCTATTGTGTTCTTCTGTCTCAGAATTTCTGTGGCTATTTGGGCTCTTCTTTGGTTCCATATAAATTTTTGAAGTATTTGTTCTAGGTGTGAAATACGTTGTTGGTATTTTAATAGGGATTGCATTGAATCTATAAATTGCTTTGGGTAGTATGGACATTTTAATGATGTTGATTCTTCCCATCCATGAACATGGTATATGCTTCCCTTTATTTGTATCTTCCTTAATTTCTTTCTTAAGGGTTATGTAGTTTTCTGAATACAGGTCTTTTACCTATTTGGTTAAATTTATTCCTAGGTAGTTTATTTTTTTTTGTTGCTATAGTAAATGGCATTTTTTTTCTAGTTTCTATCTCTGAGATTTTATTGTTGGTGTATAGAAACGCCTTTGATTTCTGAATATTGACTTTGTACCCTGCTATTTTGCCAAATTCACTTATTAGGTCGAGTAGTTTTTTTGTGGAGTCTATAGGGTTTTCTATGTATGCTATCATGTCATCTGCAAATAGTGACAGTTTTACTCCTTCTTTTCTAATTTGGATGCCTTTTATTTCTTTCTTTCTTTTTTTTTTTTTTTTTTTGTCTGATTGCTGTGGCTAGAACTTCCAGTACTATGTTGAACAGGAGTAGAGAGAGTGGACATCCTTGTCTTGTTCCTGATCTCAGGGGGATGCTTTCAGTATTTGTGCATTGAGTATGATGCTGGCTTCAGGTTTCTTGTATATGGCCTTTATTATGTTGAGGTATACTTCCTCTATTCCCATTTTGTTGAGTGTTTTCATCATAAATGGGTGTTGTACTTTATCAAATGCCTTTTCAGCATCAATTGATATGATCATGTGGTTTTTGTCTTTCATTTTGTTTATGTGGTGTATTACATTTTATGATTTGCAAATATTAAACCATCCTTGCATCGCTGGGATGAATCCCACTTGATCATGATGTATGATCTTTCTAATGTGTTGCTGGATCCGGTTTGCCAATATTCTGTTGAGGATTTTAGCATTTATGTTCATCAGTGATATTGGCCTGTAGTTTTCTTTCTTTGTTGTGTCTTGACCTGGTTTTGGAATTAGGGTAATACTGGTTTCATAGAAAGAGTTTGGGAGTCTTCCCTCTTCTTGGATTTTTTGGAATAGTTTGAGAAGGGTGGTTGTTAGTTCTTCCCTAAATGTTTTGTAAAATTCTCCTGTGAAGCCATCCGGTCCAGGACTTCTGTGTGATGGGAGTTTTTTAATTACTGTTTCAATTTTACTCTCTGTTATTGGTCTGTTCAGGCTTTCTGCTTCTTTTTGATTTAGTTTTGGAAGATTATATGTTTCTAGAAATTTGTCCATTTCATCTAGGTTGTCAAGTTTCTTGCCATATAGTTGTTTGTAGTAATTTCTTACAATCCTTTGTATTTCTGTGATATTGGTTGTGATATTTCCTCTTTCATTTCTGATTTTGTTTATTTGGGTTCTCTCTCTTTTTTTCTTGATGAGAGTATCTAAAAGCTTGTCAATTTTGTTTATCTCTTCAAAGAACCAACTCCTGGTTTTATCAATCTTTTGAATTGTTTATTTAGGCTCTATGTCATTTAATTCTGCTCTGATCTTGATGATTTCCTTCCTTCTAATTGCTCTGGGCTTTGTTTGTTGTTGTTCTAGTTCTTGTAGCTGTAGGGTTAGATATTTTATTTAAGATTCTTCTACCCTTTTTAGGTAGGCCTATATTGCTATGAACTTTCCTCTCAAAACTGCTTTTGCTGTGTCCCATAGGTTTGGCTTCATCCTTTCTTATATTATTCTTAACTTCCCCCTTTCTATTTTGTACCAGCAAATTGTGCTTCTTTTCTTTCCTTTTTTTTTTTTTTTACAAATAATAAAAAAAAATTTTAAATTTGCTTTATTGATTATGCTGTTACAGTTGTCCCAATTTCTTTTCCCTTTGGTCCCCTCCACCCAGTGACACCCTTCCCTCCAGTTGTTCTGCCCTTTAGTCCATGCCCATTGGTTGTGCATATAGTTCTTCTCAACATCTTCCTGTCTACTCCACTCCCTACTACTGTGCTTCTTAATTCCTGTACCACCTCCCTTCCTTTTCCCCCTTCTTCCTTCCAGCTGACCTCCCCCCAAAAATGTTCCCCATACCTATAATTCTTTTCCCTCTCTCGTTGCCTACTTAGGTTGCCTTTGTTTCAATTCGCTAACCTTTGTTGGTTGTGATACAGTTTTCATTTCAATGTTCATAGTTTTGATCCTCTTTCTCCTAAACAAGTCCCTTTAACATTTCATATAACATTGGTTTGGATCTGATTAACTCCTTCAGTTTTACTTTGTCCTGGAAGCACTTTCTCTGCCCTTCTATTCTGAATGATAGCTACGCTGGATAGAGTAATTGTGGTTGTAGGTATTTGCTTTTCTTATTGAGATCCCTTTGTATGTAATTAACTTCTTCTTTCTTGCTGCTTTTAAGATTCTCTCTTTATCCTTAATTTTTGACATTTTGATTATAATGTGTCTTGGTGTGATTCTCCCTGGGTCCAGTTTTTTTGGAACTCTCTGTTCTTCCTGGACCTGAAAGTCTATTTCCTTCCCCAAGTTAGGGAAGTTCTGCTTCATTATTTTTACACATATTTTTTTCAATTTCTAGTTCTTCTTCTTCACCTTCTGGCAACCCTATGATTCAGATGTTGGCCCACTTATAGCTGTTCCATAGGTTTCTGAGCCTTTCCTCATTTTTCTCACTTTTCCTCTTTCTGCACTGGTTGACTGTTCCTTCCCCGTGTTCTGATTTGTTGATTTGATCCCTGGTTTTTTTCCCCTCACCACTTGTTTCATATATGCTTTCATTGATTTCAGCAGAACTAGCTTTCATTCCTTCCCCATCTTGTTTAAGATCTGCTGTTAGGTCTGTAAACATTTTTATAACCAAAGCTCTTAACTGAGCCTCAGAAAGGTTTCCTATCTGCTGCTTTGTTAGATTAGATATTTGCTGTCTGGTCAGCTGTGTCACCAGGATCTCTATCATGATCTGTGCCATTTTGACCATTTTATGTTTACCTTTGCTTCCTGAGCAGGGCTGTCACACCTCCTATGGTTTAGGGAGCAGAGTCCTGTGCAGTTGTCACAACTGGGCGACCCGTCTTACCATGCTGTGGCATTTTCTGCGGGGGTGGGGGTCCAAGATGGATTTTTGCCATTCACTCCCCACTGAGAGACTGGGAGCTCCTCCTCCATCCCCACCCCCTCCAGGCCTCACAGTCCAAGGCAATGGAGGTCTGCCTTTCCCGGCTTTCGAATTGCAAGCTACGAGTATGGTCTACAGCCAGGTTTGCTCCTCAGTGTTTATCACCTCTTTTCAAATATGGGTATCTGTGCTTACCGCTGTCCCACTGCTGTAGTTGTCGCTGCCCCTGCCAGCACAGCTAGACCTCTCCAACCCGCATTTGCCCCTCCTACCCATCTAGCACCACTTCTTTATAACTTCATACGTTGGACATCTATGCAGCTTGATTTTCTGGAACTTCTGGTTGTCTCTAGTTTTGAGGTAGTTGTATTTCTTCTTAATGGTGGAGGGAAATGGAGCGTGTCAGTTTAGGCCTCCATCTTGGCTGGAAATCCAATTATGCTTCCTAATTCCTGCACCATTTCCCCATTTGTCCCCCTTCCCCCTCTCAGCAGATAATCCTCCAATTGATTCCCATACCTATATTCTGTTCCTGTTCTGGTTTGCTTAGTTGGATTTTGTTTTTATTTTTTAGATTCAGTTGTTGATAATTGTGATTGTGTTGTCATTTTAGTGTTCATAGTTTTGATCTTCTTTTTCTTAAATAAGTCCCTTTAACATTTCATATAACAATGGCTTGGTGATAATGAACTCTTTTAGCTTCACCTTGTCTGGGAAGCACTTCATCTGCCCTTCCATTCCAAATGATAGCTTTGCTGGATAGAGTTGTATGTCTTTGCTTTTCATCACATTGAATACTTGTTGCCAGTCCCTTCTTGCCTGTAAAGTTTCTTTTGAAAAATCATCCCTTTGTAGGTAACTCTCTGCTTTTCTCTTGCTGCTTTTAAGATTCTCTCTTTATCTTGAATCTTTGGCATTTTAATTATGATGTACCTTGGTGTGGTTGTCCTTGGGTCTAGCTTGTTTGGGACTCTCTGGGCTTCCTGGACTTATATGTCTATTTCCTCCACCAAATTTGGGAAGTTTTCCTTCATTATTTTTTCACATAAGCTTTCAATTTCTTCCTCTTCCTCTTCTCCTTCTGGTACCCCTATGATTTGGATGTTGGCATGTTTAAAGTTGTCCCAGAGGTTCCTCAGCCTCTCCTCATGTTTTTCAATTCTTGTTTCCTCATTCTGTACTGGTTGACTGTTTTTTTCTTCCTAATATTCCAAATCATTGATTTGAACCCTGCTTTTCTTCCCTTCACTATTGGTTTTGTGTGGATTTTCCTTCATTCCACTTAGCATAGCCTTCACTTCTTCCCCTATGCGTTTGTCTTACTCAAGCATATCTGTCAAGCCTGTGAGCATCTTTATCACCAGTGTTTTGAATTCTGTGTCTGTTTGGTTGCCTACTCCTCATCTGTTAGGTTGACTCTCCCCCCATCACTTAGTTCTCCCACTGGAACCTTAATCTATTCCTCCTTTTCAGCCATACTTCTTTGTCTCCTCTTCTTGACAGGCTCCTGTGTTTGTTTGCCTCTGTGTCCTAGGTAGAGCTGTCGCTCTTGTTACATTGTAAGGGGGGGGGCTTATGCATTCGTCTGTACAGAGTGACCCGTTTCACCATGTTGTGGCACTATATGTGGATGATGGGTCAGAGAGGGAGCAATTTTGCTTGCTCAGCACCTGTCCCTTTTCCAGGCAGTTCTCCCACTTTCATACAGAACTGGCCCCCTTCTAGCTGTTGCACTGGCTGTCGTTCCCAGAGTGGGTGGGTCTACAGATGTTGTAGGACCATGGGCACCCTTTAAACAAGTGGACTCTGCTGAGAGATTGGCAGTTTTTCTCCTACCCCACCCCCACTGGTTTGCAGTCAGAAGTAATGAGGCTTGATTTTCCCTGGTACTGGGACTATGAGTTGCGCATTCTGGTCAGGAGCTGGGAATGTGTCCCTCCCCACTTTTTAAAATGTGTGACTGTCCTTTCCACTGGCCTGCTGCCGCTGTCATCACTGCCACCATCCTGGGCTCTGCCCCTCCTACGTGACTGGATGAGTACCTCTCCTTTATATCTTTGTCTGTTGGACTTCCATGCAGCTTGGATTTCTGGAACTTCTGGTTGTCTCTAGTTTTGAGGTAGTCGTAGTCCTTCTTAGTTGTGGAGGGAGACCCAGCGTGTCTGTCTAGGCCTCCATCTTGGCCGGAAGTCCCTATACTATTAACATCGCCCTATTTATTTTGTACCTACCAATTACACTGGGGAACACAATTTTTGTTTAGTTAGATCAGACACTTGTTTTTGACTAACTTTTGGTATCTGAATCCAAAAATGACCCCAGTTTTTCTCTAACACATCAACTTTTTAAGTACAGTATACCCTCCCTTTGTCCCCAAAATTATACAAAATGTACATACAAAGGAAAATAAAGAAAAAATTACCTGAATAGACTGTTTATTTAGAGTTATTTTATTCATATAAAGGCTATATATTGTTACAGTAAGTCAAATTGTGTACAAGTAGTAAAGTTCTGCTACCAAACACATATTAAGGTATTTTATCTTCTCAAATGACAGCCTAGAAATGCCAAAATGCGATACTTGAAACAGTCTCCTTCAGTTGACAAAGCTTTAACAAATTGCTTCATGAGACTTAGTTTTATGTGCAGAGGAGGAAATGTAATGTTCTTTCTGTCAACAAGTGGCTCGTGTAGAATGTTTGGATCACCAGGTTTGAGGCCAGATCTTAGAGGCCAGTTTGACTACCCAATTCTTATCACAAGCTCTGCTGTCCCACATACACAGAAAACAGGGATACTTGGTGTATCCACATTGCTGACCAACAAGGAAGCAGACCATTTGAAGGTCAACACAGGTGATCCAATGGTGCTTGCGCTATTGTAACAGATCAATGACTCTCTTTATGTCTTCATATTCTTCATGAAACAAACTGAATGGCCAATTGGGACTGCACCAAATAAATGGCCATTGTGGAGGAGGACATACTTTAAGCTCTGCTTTGAGCTATTGATGAACAGTTGCCATTCAGTTGCATTCTAGATTGGAATTCCCAATTCCTCCATTAAACCATGTATGTTATGGCAATACACAGAGCCACTGTCACTTCGAAAGTACTGCAGAAATGCACTTTCTCTTGATCGAAAGTAGGATACCTTTGCTCCTTTTTCAAGCAAGTTTTTCTCGTGCAGGAGAAAATGCTAGGAGTTCTGAAGCCTTTTTAGATAGTCCCAAATCTTGTGCCAAATCATTCAACTCATGTTGATCAAATCCTTTACAAACTGAGTCATCTTCAATTTCAAAATCTTCATTGTTGCTGTCAGTTAGTTCTTCACCATACTCCTGTTTTTCAAAAGAACGTAGTTCAATGGAAACTGGCACTGGGATTTCAGCTGAATGAGGCACTGGGTGTATAGCTGATGGTAGACTAGGATACTCTATTTGACATTAATTTTTCTTGTTATATCCTGACGTTTTCACTCTACAAAAGTAACAGTCACTTGAATGATCTCTGGGCTCTTGCCAAACCATAGGTATACCAAATGGCAATTTATCACATGTTCCCTTTGTCCACATCCATAAACTCTGGACACACTGCTTGCACACCCTGTGAGGTGCCCAAGACTTATCTTGATCACCAAGTTTTACTTTAAAATATGCAAAATAGGCTTGCCTGACAAATGCGCTGCTTTGACTCCCTGTCTTGGCATACGTGTTATGTTTTAAGGGGCAGAGCCTTAGGTATTCATCAGTGCAGGGTGACCCATTTCACTGCTTTGTGGCACTGTGTGTGGGGGAGGGGTCCAAGAGGGAACAATGTTGTTAGCTCGCCACTCTCCTCTTTTCCAGTCACTTCACCCACTTTCTGTATGTGATGGTTCTCCTTTAGCTGTTGCCCTCATGGTGGCTCCCAGAGTGGGTGGGTTTGCATATACATTTTAGAACCATGGGGAAATCCTCTAAATGGATTCTTCTGAGAGATGGGCAGTTTCTTCTACCACCCCAACCCTCACTTGTTTTCATAGCTAGAAGCTGTGAGGCTTTATTTTCCTGGTGCTGGAACTCTGGATTGTTCCGTCTTGTCTGGGTCTGGGATCACTCCCCAGGTGTCCCTCCCAGCTTTTGTCCACCACACGTGAATGTGGGACCACCCGTTCTGATGGCTGCTGCAGGTGCCTTGTTGCTGCTGCCTTGCTACCACCACACTAGGTCCTCTGCCCCGGCTCCCTATCTCTGACCCTTCTACCTGTTTGGATGGATATTTCTTTTTTAAATCCTTGGTTGTCCAACTTCTACATAGTTCAGTTTTCTTGCAGTTCTGGTTGATTTTGGTTTTGAAGTTAGTTGTTATCCTTCTTATGGTTGCAGGAAGGGAGGAGGTGATGCATATCTACCTACAACTCCATCTTGGCTGGAAGTCGAGTCACTACTCTTTAGGTTCTAATTAGCTTACAGCAGAGTTTCTCAGTCTCAGAAGTATTGATGCTTTGGGGTAATTGTTTTTGGAGGGGGGCTGTCCTGTGCATTGCAGAATGTTTAGCAGCCTTCTCTGCCCTCACAGTTGTGAAAATCAAAAATGTCTCCGGACATTGCCAAATGTCCCCTCAGGGTGCAAAACTACCCCTGATTGAGAACCACTGGCCTATTGTTATGTTAACTCTCAATTTTTTTTTTTAAATTAATACATGCTGTGGGGAAAATTTGAAAAATACTTTTAATAGAGGTAAAACTATTTTAAACCACAGCTGACTGCAGCTGCTTCAGCCCCTCAAGGAGTGACATAATTCCTCCTAGTAAGTAGCCTTTTGTTAGGTAAAATACCAACGGGGAGACATTCACCTAGGCTGAGTAGAGGAAGCCACTGGAGACACAGAAGGCAGTTATCCAGCTCTGCATAAGAATGTAGAAGGATTTGTGGGTGTTGAGTGAAGGAGAGAGAAGTGAACTGAGGGAGGAATGTGAGGATGTTGGAGTAGACTGAGTGGGTGTGACAGGTGGTAGGTAGCCAGGGGGTGGCTGGAGAAATTTTAAGTGCTATGATGAAATGTACACCCTTCCCGGTCCCTTCCTCGCCAATTTCCCACACCTTCAGTGAAGTCTGTTATACCCAAAGGCATGTGTAAATGGGGTTTAAAGAAATGGGGCGGGGGGAGGCAGGAAAAAGAGCTGAGGGAGGTGAGATGTCAGTGTGGCTGAAAGTTAAGGGGGAACCAAAAGTGGGAGCAGCAGATCTGAGAAAATAAACCCTCAGGAATTCTTAGAAATCTGAGGGAGGATCTCAGACTTTGTCTTGATTGGAAGGATCCCAGACTTCCTTCTGGCTTGAGTGAGATTTATGAAAATTTCAAAGGATGCAATGATTTAGGATGCTATCTATCTATATGTGTGTGTGTGTGTGTGTGTGTGTGTGTGTATACACACACCACTTGCTGTGTTTCCTTCCAGTTTTTTTTTCTATGCATTTAAAAAATGTGGTTAATCTTGCTATATATGGTATAAGAAATGAAAAATATTTTTTTCTCTACCCTTCTAAGTTTTTGGCTGAGACCTTCTTTTCCAACACTTACCCTTCATAATAAAAGGCAGATTAACAGTAGAAAAACAGAAGTTCAATAATGTGTACCTCATGTACACATGGGCAATATTCAGGGAAACTGAGCAACTCCCCAAAATGGCCCAAGGCACCACCTTAAACATCATTTCCAGCTAAAGACAAAAGATTATGTTGGGGGTGTTGGGAAACCAGTAATGAGAGGTAACCAGAAAAAGCACAGTAGACATGGGTAATACTGTTATGCAGATTTAAGTCTTCTCCATTGATGAGAGTTTCTAGAGATTTAGTCATCCTTTTCCTGGTACTGAGAGGAAAACACCCTTACAAATGGAGATTTCCCATATACATGTAAATGTCTCTTACAAAACAGTAACTTCTATGTGGTTTTCAGAGCTTCTCCTGTCTGCTGTTTTCTTAAAAAATAATCAGCTCACAATAGTTCTTATGCCAAAAAGGCATATTTTGGGGTGGCATGTTGTGCTGTCCTTAAAAATCATGACAATACTTTTTAAACTTTCTCTACCACCCCCTAATTCACACATGTCAACACAAATACCCATTAGCCAGTGAAAAAGACAGTCCTTTTAAGATCAAAATGGAAAGCTAATGATGGGGGAGACAGTGAATACCCCAGGTAATTGTGAGGGAGAAAGTGGGGAATGTCCCCACCTTGGTCAGAGTTCATTACCCCTCATGTCCCTCCCACTCCCTTCTCAAGGACATAGCTCTGCCCCTACCTTGCAGTGCTTATTCTTCAAAGGTATGCATACGTGTTTTGGTTAACTGAGGAAGCTTGAAGACTGCTATGGACTAAATTGTGTATCTGATGACCCACAACCCAAACTCATACCTTGACGCCGGTAGGGGAGAAAAAAAATTTTATCTATCCTCTTATGTTCTGAAAAAATAGAAGCCTGTGAATTAAACTGACAAAAGCACATTAACAGGAAAAAAAATGTTTTGTTAGTATGTATTGGGTTGACCAAAATGTCCGTTTAGTTTTTCCCATAAAATAAAAGACACACTTTTCATTTTCACCAATAACTTTATTGATTTGGATATTTTGAGTATGTCGGCTATCTCCTGTTATTAGCCTCTAGTGGGGAGAGACCAGGGGTGCTGCTAAACATCTTCCAGTGCATAAGACAGTCCTGCAGCAAAGATTTGTTTGGCCAAAATGTCAATAGTACCAAGAAACTTTGCAAACCACTTCTGACACATTCGATCAGTTGCAGCACCTTCTCCATATACTGCACAAATCCTTTATTTTGTTTCAGTTTTGTTTTTAGCTTTCTTGAAATAATAAATCATAATATGCCAAAAATATTGCATATTTACTTCCATCTTTGATATTAAAGTGACAGCACAAAAATTCACCAATTTTGGTTTTTTTTTAATGCATGCTGATAGGACAGTTGTCACAATACAATCTAACAAAATTGTTTTGAGTGACATTAAAGACAACTAAACACTACTAGAGCCATTGTAGGGAAAAAATTTAATGGTCTTTTTGGCCAACACAATATATGGGAACTAAGAAAAGAAGTAGTTGGTTGGTTAAATGGTTAATGCCAGCAGCTTATACAGTATACCTAACTTTGTAGGGGCAAGGGAGAGGGAGAAAAAGGCTTTTATGGAAGAGCAAATAGGTTTGTAGGAAAGACAAATGGGTTTTTAGAAGAACAAACAAGAGATAAGAAAGTTTGTGATAATGTTTGTATGAGTGGTCTTTCCATCTCCTTTATGGCCATTAAACTTTCATGGAGAAGGAATTTGGGGTAGGTTTTATATCTGTTCTCCCTTCTGGGTATAAATTCACCCTAAAGAGAGACTTTATGGCAGCCTTATTTCCCAGAACTTGCTGTTTTTAGTCAGATAAGGGAAACTCTGAGAAGGTTTGTTTTTGTATCTGTTGATTGCCTTCAGCTCAAAATAATCCTTATGTGAACATACTATATTTTTGGGTGGTATATTCTAATCTCCTTTAAACTCTAACCCCCAATGTGACCTTAGTTGAAGATAGGGCCCATAAGGAGGTACTGGTAATTAAGGTTAAATGAAGTCACAACGGTGGGGCCCTAATTTGATAAAATTTTTGTCCTTATAAAAGGAGAAAGACCCATGGCTAGGTGGCTCAGTTGGTTGGCATATCACCCTGTACACCAAAAGGTTTGGGTTCTATTTCTGGTCAGGGCACATACCTGGATTGCAGGTTCAGTTCCTAGTCAGGGCATGTACAGGAGGCAACTGATTGATGTTTTTCTTTCACATTGATGTTTCTCTTGTTTTCTCTCCTTTCCTCTCTCTCTCAAATCAGTAAATATATCCTTGAGTGAGAATTAAAAGAAATTTTCTTTGAAAAGGAGGAAGACAGCAGAGGGCACCCCTCCCATCCCCAATGAGCTCACAATAGAGAGGTGGCAGCCTCCTACAGCCCAGAGAGAGCTCTCATCAGACATTACCCTGCTGACACCTTAATCTTGGATTTCTAGTCCTCAAACTGTAAGAAAATAAACTGTTGTTTAAGCCACCTGGTCTATGGTATTTTGTTAGGGCAACCCCAACAGACTAGGAAAAAAGACTACAATAGTCTCCAAGAGCTTGTTAGAAAGAAACAACAGGCCCCAAATGGAGTTGCTCCTGCTAAACCTTTCATCACTAAACCAAGACTTAATACCACACCTAATTGCAGTTTCAACCTCCTGAAGCAATATAATTTTAACCGGTCAGTCTAGAATTACCTGGCCAGTGCTACTGCTAGATCCCATTTGTCCCCTAAAGGAAGGTGACCTTGCCTGAAACAATCCACTCTTCCTCCTCTGCCTATAAAAGTCTTCCATTTTGTACAGCTTCTCAGAGCTCCTTTCTATGTTAGGCGGGCTGCTGCCTGATTCATGAATTGTTGAATAAGCCAATTAGATCCTCAAATTTACTCAGCTGAATTTTCTTTTTTAACAAGCCAAAGAGATAGTTTCAAAAATGGTAGAATTGTAGGTTGGGTGTGTGACATATTGGGGTCAGTCCCAGACTGACACCACAAAATCAGATAATGAGGGAAAGTGGGCACTTTATAAGGCCAACCCTGGTGAGGTACCTCAATTTTTGTCAGGATTAAAAAGGACTAAATTTGCGAATCACATATGTGTTTCTAAAAGACAAGAGTTGCATTCCTACCCTCTGCTGGACTTCCTTTCTCCCAGAAACCCCTTCAACCCAGCCCAGTTCAAGGTAGAGTATTACCTGCTGATGAGTCAAAATTTTGGACTCTGGCCTCAAAATCTCCTGTTTGTTCTTTTCACTGGGCCCTGATGGAAGAGAGAGCTGCCAGAGGACCCTAATCAGATGCATGTTCTCATCTGGAAATGATTAAAGTCCTAAGGGCAGATAGAAGCCATGTTGATAGCATTGATTGGTTCCTTATTTCTGAGTTGGGACTGCTTCATTGTTTAAGATTCCACTCTAATTTGTTGGGATTTTCAGTTCAGCATTGTAAAAAGCAAACTGATTTTGCTGGATGAGAACAGAACCTTTTAAACTGGGCTTTGAAGTTTGCAGCTTTGTAACGTGTCAGCCATCTGAAAGCCTCTGCTCTCTTGCCAGCTCCAACCAACCCACAGCCATGATTAGCATATCAAAGAATGGGGGTGGTGTCCTGATGGAGGATGAAGCAGAGGCGATAACTCAGGCCTGACTCTAGGATGTGAGGAGATACAGGGGCTCTCTAACACGCACCCTGCTGCCAGGGTGGTTATCCATTCCACCTGTAATTCCATTTCCTCTCCTCTTCTGGCTGTGCATTTTTGACAATTAAAAACACATAACACACTCACATATACACACACCCCAACTCTTCCACTGAAAGACAAAAAAAAAAAAAAAATTAGAAATGAAAGAAAGGAAAGCAAAGGGAAGGGAAGCACTTTAAGGAGGCTAAAACCCTATTTTCCTTTCATCTCTTTCTTTTCTTAAAAGATTTTTTTTATTTATATTTAGAGAGAGGGGAAGGGAGGGAGGGAGAGAGGGAGAGAAACACTGATATGAGAAACATCAGTCAGTTGGACTCCCTATGCACCCAACCAATTTAGCCACACCAGTCAGGGCTCATCTCTTTCTGAAATTCAAACACCTCCTACAGATAAATACACTAAGTATTCAATAGTTACTTTAGTGTCTTCGTTTTCACTAATTGCTGGGTTAAGAAAGAACCTTCAGAAAGGTTCGGGGAAGCAACTCAGACTAAATTTTATCATTGCCCTAAGGTGCTAATCTGAAATAATTGCAACCCTTACTAGCCAAACTGAGCAGTAGATGGCCTGGTTACTAAAAAAAGCCTCTGGCACTGGCAAAAAAAAAATTGTCCTGGGAGATAATTGCCTTTGTGGCTTCATCAGCAGCAGTAATAAACATTTGGGGCCCTCAAAGGGGCATGCAGATATGGGTGACCTTACATGAAGATAGGAAGAGAAGAGAGAAAATTTATAGACACTAAAGCCTCTTAAGATAAGACTTCAAGGAAATAAACAAAAGGCTACAGAAATGATAAAAGTAGTAAAAGACATCACTGTAATGAACTGATTTTGAAAGAAAATGATTTGAATGCTTTTCATATTAAAAGTATATGCAAATGAACTTTCGGCCAAAATGGAGGCATAGGTAGACATGCTTTGCCACCTTGCACAACCATTAGAAGGATCACAACTAAATTCAAAACAAAAAACAACCAGAACTGTCAGAAAACAGACCTGTATGCAAGTCCAACAACCAAGTATTTAAAGAAGAAATATCCATCCAGACAGGTAGGAGGGGCAAAGATGGGGAGCTAGGGTGGAGAGGACTTGGTGTGGCAATAGCAAGGCAACCAAGATTACTCTTATCCAGCAAAACTCTCATTTAGGATGGAAGGGCAGATAAAGTGCTTCTGAGACAAGGTAAAGCTAAAAGAGTTCATCATCACCAATGTGGAAATGTTAAAGGGACTTATTTAAGAAAATGAAGATCAAAACATGAACAGTAAAATGACAATAAACTCACAACTATCAACTACTGAGTCTAAAAAACAAAAACAAAAACAATCTAAGCAAACAACTAGAACAGGAACAGAACCATAGATATGGAGGTCATATGGAGAGTTATTAGCAGGGAGGGGGAAGGGGGAGGAGGAATTGAGGAAAACGTGCAGGGATCAAGAAACATAACTGGTAGGTACAAAACGAATAGGAAACATTAAGAATAGTAAAAGGAATGGAGAATCCGAAGATATGCACCACCCATGGACATGAACTAGGGGAAAGATTGCTGGAGGGGTGGAGGTTACTGGGTGGAGGGCAGAAAGGGAAAAAAGTTGGGGCAACTGTAATAGCATAATCAATAAAATATACTTTATGAAAAGGACAAAATGAAATAGTTTTTGTTTTTTAGATTTAGATAATTCAGATATGATAGTTGTGAGTCTTGTCATTTAATGTTCATAGTTTTGATCTCCTTTTTCTTAAATAAGTCCCTTTAACATTTCCTATAATAAGGGCTTGGTGATGATGAATTTCTTTTGCTTTACTTTGTCTGGGAAGCACTTTATCTGCCCTTCCATTCTAAATGATAGCTTTGCTGGATAGAGTAGTGTTGTAGATGCTTGCTTTTCATCACATTGAATACTTCTTGCCAGCCCCTTGTGGCCTGCAAAGTTTCTTAGAGAAATCAGCTGATAGTCTTATGGGAACTCCTTCATAGGCAACTCTCTTCTTTTCTCTTGCTGCTTTTACGATTCTCTCTTTATTTTTAGCCTTGACATTTTAATTATGATGTGCCTTGGTGTGTTCAGCTCATCTTTATGTTGTTTAGGACTCTCTTGATTCCTGGACTTGTATGTCTATTTCCTTCACCAAAATAGGGAGGTTTTCTTTTATTACTTTCCAAGTAAGTTTTCAATTTCTTTCTCTTTCTCTTCTTCTTCTGGCACCCCTATGATTAACATGTTGACACTTTTGGAGATGTCCAAAAGTCTTATTCTCTCCTCATTTTTTTGAATTCTTGTTTCTTCATTCTCTTCTGGTTTACTGTTTATTTCTACTTTGTGTTCCAGTTTATTGATTTAAACTCTGGCTTCCTTCCCTTCACTGTTGGTTCCCTGTGGATTTTTCTTTATTTCACTTACTGTAAACTTCATTTCTTCCTTTAGGCTTTTGCTGTACTCAATGAATTCTCTGAGCATTGTGATCGCCAGTGTTTTGAACTCTACATCTAATAGGTTGGCTATCTCCATTTCATTTAATTCTTTTTCTGAGGTTTTGTTCTGTTCTTTCATTTGGGCCATATTCTTTGTATCCTCAATTTGGCAGTCTCCCTGTGTTTGTTTCTGTGTATCAGGTAGAGCTGCTTTGACTCCCTGGCTTGGCACACCTGTTATCTTTTAAGGGGCAGAGCCTTAGGTATTCATCAGTGCAGGGTGACCAGTTTCATTGCCTTGTGGCACTGTACGTGGGGAACAATACAACTGTCTGGATGCTGCAGGCTCGCTTGGCTGTCACCACATTTCCAGTCAGTTCACCCACTTCCTGTATGTGACTGTCAGTCCTCTAGCTGTTGTCCTGGTGGTGGTTCCTGGAGTGGGTGGGTTTTAGTACATTCTAGGACCATGTGGGACCTCAAAATGGACTCTCTTGAGAGACAAGTAGCTTATTCCATCACCCCAACCTCCACTGGTTTTTATAGTAAGAAGTCATGATGTTTTATTTTCCTGGGATTGGAACCATGGACTGCGTTGTCTGGCCTCGGGCTGGGATCGCTTGCTCCCAAGGTGTCCCTCCCAATTTTTATCTACCATATCTGAATGTGGGACTGCCTATTCCACTGGCCACTGCTACCCCCTCGCTGCCACCACCTCACCTCTCCTCTCTGACTCCACGTCTCCATTGCTCCTACTTATCTGGATGCATGTGGCTTCTTTAAATTTTTAGTTGTTAGACTTCCATACAGTTCAATTTTCTGGCATTTCTGGGTGTTTTTTGTTTTGAGGCTTTCTCAAGGAGGTGAAGCACATCTACCTACACCTTCATTTTGATCAGAAGTCTCTTTTCCATTTTGTTATTTTGGTGGGGTTTTATCCTGTTCTTTCACTTGGAAATATTCCTTTGTCTCCTCATTTTATCTACCTCTTTGTGTTTGTTTCTATGTATTGTATTAAGTAGAGCTTCATCTCATAGTCTTCAATGAGCGACCTTATGGAGAAAGTGTTCTGTAGGGCACAGTAGCACAATTCCCCTGGGTCCCTAGAGCCAGATGCCTCAGGGGTGTGGGTTGTGTGCACCCTCCTGTTGTAGTTAGGCCATGATTGTTCCAGCACACTAATAGGCATGTTGGCCCCAGGCCAACCAGTCAAGGACTATCCTCAACTGTTGTAGGCATTCTGGTTGGTGGGGCTGGCCCCCAAAGTGAGAGCGACTTTGGTAGGGCTCTGAAGCTCTGAGACTGCCTGCTTGATATGTCAGCGCTAGAACCTCAGGGAGGGGCTTTGTTGGGGATGGATAGGTTAGGTGGGGCAGGACCTCAGGGGAATGCAGGTGTGGAGTAACAAGGATGAACCAGGTTAATGGAGACTGTCATATTTATGGCATGCCTGCATGAGTGGAAGAAGAGCAAAATGAAAGAAATAATAGCCCCCATGAGTACTTCTTTCCCCAGAGAAATTTACCACTGATACCTACCCCTCTGGCACTCACCCTAAAGTTAGTCAATGTAATTCCTTCACACATGACCAAGGGCTTTTTAAACTGCTGGCTCTGCACTGGAACTCAGAGTGAGACTGCACAAACTCTTTGAATGTGAGATTTCAGTTTCCTACAGCCCATCAACTTTCTTGTAAGCCCAGCTTGTTTTCAAGGCCAGATGTTATGGGTTTCCTCTTCCTAGCACAGGTATCCTGAGCTGGGGAACTTGATGTGGGACTATGACACCTTATTCCTCAAAGGGACCTCCTTGGTTGTGATATCCCTTCTACTTGTAGATCATCATACTGGGGGTGAGTTTCTTGAATAAACTGAGTCTCTGCCTCTCCTACCTATCTCAATGTGACCTTTTCTTTATATTCTTAGCCATACAAAAGCTCTTCAGCTAGTTTTAAGGTTGTACTCAGCAATAGTTGTTCTATATGTTGTAGTTTTGTTATGTCTGTGGCAGAATATGAGTTCAGGGTCTGCCTACTCTGGCATCTTGACCCTCACCAACCAGGATTACCTTTCCTTTTGCTGAATGATATTCTATTATATTGATATAACACATTGACCTCGTCATCACCAGAAGAACGGATATTGGTAGCACCCTCCTCACCCGCAGTTACCACAGTGCAGACTGCGACACGGACCATGCCCTCGTGGTAAGCAAGGTGCGCATAATGCCGAAGAGGTTGCACCACTCCAAGATGAAGGGTCGCCCACGCATCAACACCAGTTGTGCCAGCAACCCAGTTAAGACCCAGCAATTCATCAACAAGATGGAAGATGCACTCGGCGAGGGAGTGGCGGCAGATGACATTATCGAATCCAATTGGCCACGTCTCCGCGACGCCATATACAACTCCGCCATTATTGCTTACGGGAAGAAAGAGCGGAAGAACGCTGACTGGTACGAGGCTCACTGGGAAGAAATGGAACCCGTGATCGAGGCTAAGAGGAAGGCCCTACTGGCTTACAAGGCCACGCCCACTCCCAGTACACTTCAAGCTCTACGGGCTGCCAGGAACAAAGTCCAGAAGACCGCCCGCCACTGTGCCAACACCTATTGGCTAAACCTGTGCAGAAGCATTCAGGAAGCCGCCGATATAGGCAACGCACGAGGAATGTATGAGGGTATCAAGAAGGCAACAGGCCCAATCCCCTCCAAGATCGCCCCCCTTAAGTCCAAGACAGGTGAGGTCATCACTGACCAGGAACAGCAAATGCGGCGGTGGACCGAGCACTACCTCGAGCTGTACGCAATGAAGAACACCGTAACAGACACTGCTCTTAACGCCATCCCAGACCTACCAGTCATGGAGGAGCTAGACACCCCACCTACTGCGGCAGAGCTCAGCAAAGCCATCGACCGCCTCGCTTGCGGGAAAGCACCAGGAAGCGACGGAATCCCTCCAGAAATCCTAAAGAGCGGGAAACCAGTCCTGCTACAGCCGCTCCACCATCTACTCTGTCTCTGCTGGAAGGAGGGTTACATCCCCCAGGATATGAGAGACGCCAACATTATCACCATGTACAAGAACAAAGGAGACCGCAGCGACTGCAACAACTACCGGGGCATCTCTCTCCTCAGCGTCGTCGGCAAAGTATTCGCCTGGGTCGCTCTTGCCCGCCTGCAGACCCTTGCTTCCCGCGTCTACCCAGAGTCCCAGTGTGGCTTCAGAGCTGGCCGATCAACAGTGGACATGATCTTCTCCCTACGCCAGCTGCAGGAGAAGTGTCACGAGCAGCATAAACCACTCTACCTCGCCTTTATCGACCTTACGAAGGCGTTTGATCTGGTCAGTCGAAGCGGTCTCTTCAGCTTGCTACAGAAGATTGGCTGTCCACCACATCTGCTTGCTGTGGTCATGTCCTTTCACGACAACATGCACAGCACGGTGTCCTACAACGGCGCAACCTCTGAGGCCTTCCCAGTCAGCAGCGGAGTAAAGCAGGGCTGCGTCCTCGCGCCTACGCTGTTCGGAATCTTCTTCTCCATGCTCCTCCAATACGCCTTTAAGGACTGCAGCGAGGGTGTCTTCATTCACACCAGATCCGATGGCAAGCTCTACAACCTGGCCCGTCTACGAGCCAAGACCAAAGTCAAAGAGGTGCTCATCCGTGAGATGCTCTTCGCCGACGACGCAGCCTTGACATCACACTCCGAAGAGGGACTCCAGCAGCTAGTCACTTGCCTTTCCCACGCATGCAAGGAGTTCGGACTAGCCATCAGCCTGACGAAGACGAATGTTATGGCTCAAGGCACGGGGACTCCCCCATGCATCACCATCGACGGATACACCCTGGAGGTTGTCAACGACTTCACTTACCTCGGGTCCACCATCTCGAGCTCTCTGTCAGTCGACTTGGAGGTCAACCGGAGAATCGCCAGGGCAGCCACAGTTATGGCCAGACTGAACCGGCGAGCGTGGAACAATTCCAGCCTCACTGAGAAAACCAGACTGCGCATCTACCAAGCCTGCGTACTCAGCACTCTCCTCTATGGCAGCGAGACGTGGACCACCTACGCAAGGCACGAAAGGAAACTCAACAGCTTCCACATGAGGTGCCTGCGACGCGTCCTGCATGTCGCCTGGCAGGATAAGGTCCCCAACACCGAGGTGCTGAAGCGAGCCAATATGAGCAGTTTGCATGCAGTTCTTAGTGAGAGACGCCTCAGGTGGCTCGGCCATGTCAAAAGAATGGATGCAGGCCGTATCCCCAAAGACCTCCTCTACGGCGAGCTAGCAGAAGGCAAGAGGATGACAGGGCGCCCAAAACTGCGGTTCAAAGACATCTGCAAAAAGGACATGACACAATGCTCCATCAATCTCAACACATGGAAAGTTCAAGCAGACGACCGCCTAGCCTGGAGGCTCGCGGTCAGGCAAGGTACGTCACGCGCGGAGGCTGCGCGCAACGAGGAGGCGGTCCAGAAAAGATCGAGGCAGAAGCAGCGTCAACAGCAGCAACAACGGCCATCTGCCTTCACCTGTACCAAGTGCGGCAGGGATTGTCACTCCCGAATCGGACTGCACAGCCATTCTCGGCGGTGCAGATAGACTCTCAGGAAGCTACGCCATCGTCTCTCGAGACGGACGGCTGCCGACGACGACGACGAACACATTTTGCTTATTTATTTATCAGTAGAGACTTGGGCTGCTTACATCTCTTGGCTATTATGAATAATGCTGTTAGGAACATGTACAAATATATCTTCAAGACCCTGCTTTCAATTCTTTTGGGTATATGCTGAGAAGTGGGATTGCTAGATTAGGAAGGCATTTTTAGCCTCACTTTTTGAATGGGAAAACTGAAGCCCAGGGAACTCCTGTAACTTGCCTATGGGCAGTAGGCTACAGAGCAAGGTTTAACCTTAAACTCTAGCCTATTCCCATTTCCACCCCATTCTGAGAACCAGTCTTATCTGCCTCACTGAATTACACTCTGGTTTAACTTGGAAAATCAGAGGATTATATTTATGCATACATTTAGCAACAGCTGATTTTGTGGTTTACATAATTGTAAGTGGGAGAATGCTTAGAGCTCTGTTTTGTGCAAGGCTCAAATTGCACAAGTGGTTGACACCATAAATTGACTGAACTCTTTTCTGAACAGAGGTTTCAACATTGTTCTGCATTTGCTCCAGTTTTGTGTTAATGCACACAAAAGTCCAGGGTGGAATGCTTTAGAATTAGCTGACCCATTTAGTTTGTTAACCTTGGGCATGTGAAAAATCAAAAGCAATTTTAACCTGAGCTGTTTAACAATGAAGTTGTAATTTATGCCAATTATCACTTTGCCAAGTAGTTTTAAATCCATTTTAAGATTTTAAATGGAATTTGGCAAGTCTGATTTTGTGGCGGTTCTGAGGTTAAGATGTGTGGGGAGAAAATGATTGATTTCTTTGTTACCTTTCTAACGCTTATTGTTCTTTATTCTTCATCTGTTTGCATTTGGGATTTGTGTGGAGTGGATAGGGCATCGCTATGTATATGGGAAAGAGAAAAGAAATAATAAGAGGAAAGGGAGAGAAGAAGTTCAGGGAAAGTGAAGGGGTCTGTAGAATGATCTTATGTCATCAAAAAAAAGGTCAAGATGCAGAGAACTTGGATGGCTAGTCCCTCCATGCAGTGAACAAATGTTGGGATGCTGCTGGAACTTCTGCAGGTCCCTTCACTCCCATTTCAGGGCTCTCTGGACTTCCATATACCTATTTTAACCTGTTCAAAAGTTATTTTGGGGCCTGGGCAGGAAGAGAAAGGCACGTCCCAGCTGGGTTGTGTAAGGAGAGTTTATAAAGTAATTGCAGGGCAAGGTGTAAAGGAACCATAGGAAGAGTGCAGTATGCCAGGGTAGATATCCATCGGGAGCCATCACAATCAATAAGGAGTGAGGTAAGGAAGTGGTTCTTAGAAACTCTTGAGAGACAGCTTTAGGGAGGCTACCTGATAGGAGCTGTGAACTTCAGTTGAGGGGCTCCACCAGCTTGCTGTGGCCCTCTAGAGTGGAGACTTTGATTGTAAGGAACTGACTTGTGTCCCTTTCAAATCTATTTGTTGAAGCCCTAAACCTCAATGTGACTGTATTTGAAAATAGGGTTTATAAGGAGGTAATTAAGGCTAAATGAGGTCATAAGGGTGGAACCCTGATTTTAGGGGATTAGTGTTCCTATAAGAAGAAACACCAGAGTTGGAATTTTTTCTCTCTGCCAAGTGAGGACACAGCAAGTAGGTGTCCTTCTGCAAGCCAGGAAGAGGGCTTTCACTAAGAACTGAATCAGCTGGCATTTTTATCTTGGACTTTTAGCTTATAAAACTGTGGGAAGTAACTTGCTATTGTTTAAACCATCCAATCTGTGGTATTTGTTATAGCAATTAGAGCTAAGGCAGATTCTCTTCCTTTAACACCTGCTAGTGCTCCCCATTGGACAAAATGCAACCAGAAGACAAAAGAGCTGTTTGATGTAGTCCTTATAGGTCAGCTTATATATATATATGCTCTATTGTTTATGCTATTAGTTGTCCCAATTTCTTTTCCCTTTGTTTCCCTCCACCCAGTGAGCCCCCTCCCTTCAGTTGTCCCCCACCTTAGTCCATGCCCATTGGTTGTGCATATAGTTCTTCTCAACATCTTCCTATCTACTCCACTTCCTCCTACTATGCTTCTTAATTCCTGTACCATTTCCTTCCCTTTCCCCTCTTCCCCCTCCCTACTGACCTCCCCCCAAAATGTTCCCCATACCTATCATTCTTTTCCCACTCTCGTTGCTTATTCAGTTTGCCTTTGTTTCACTTCCCTCTCTTCTGTTGTTGGTTGTTGTGACAGTTTTCATTTTAATGTTCATAGTTTTGATCCTCTTTCTCCTAAACAAGTCCCTTTAACATTCATATAACAGTGGTTTGGATCTGATGAACTCCTTCAGTTTTACTTTGTCCTGGAAGCACTTTCTCTGTCCTTCTATTCTGATTGATAGCTTCGCTGGACAGAAGAATCGTGACTGTAGGATTTTGCTTTTCATTACTTTGAATATGTCTTGCCAGTCCCTTCTTGCCTGCAGAGTTTCTTTTGAGAAATCAGCTCAGAGTCTTATTGGGACCCCTTTGTACATAATTCTCTTCTTCCATCTTGCTGCCTCTAAGATTCTCTCTTTATCCTTAATTTTTGACATTTTGATTATAATGTGTCTTGGTGTGGTTCTCCCTGGGTCCAGTTGTTTTGGAACTCTCTGTTCATCCTGGACCTGGAAGTCTATTTCCTTCCCCAAGTTAAGGAAGTTCTGTTTCATTATTTTTTCACATAATTTTTCAATTTCTAGTTCTTCTTCTTCACCTTCTGGCAGCCCTATGATTCGGATGTTGGCCCACTTATAGCTGTCTGGTAACTTTCTGAGCTTTTCCTCATTTTTCTCACTTTTTGTTTCCTCTTTCTGCACTGGTTGACTGCTTGTTCCTTCCCTATGTTTTGATTTGTTGATTTGATCCCTGGTTTTCTTGCCCTCACCACTAGTTTCATATGTGTTTTTGTTTATTTAAGCAGGACTAGCTTTCATTTCTTCCCCATCTTGTTTAAGATCTGCTGTTAGGTCTGTAAGCATTTTTATAACCAAATCTCTGAACTGAACCTCAGAAAGATTTCCTATCTGCTGCTTCCTTAGATTAGATATTTGCTGTATGGTCAGTTGTGTCACCAGGATCATTAACATGATCTGTGCCATCCTGACCGTTTTGTGTTTACCTTTGCTTCCTGGGAAGGGCTGTCACACCCCCTTCGATATAGGGGGCGGAGCCCCATGCACTTGTCACAGCCAGGTGACCCGTCTTACCATGCTGTGGTGTTTTCTGCGGGTGTGGGGTTCCAAGATGGATCCTTGCCATTCACTCTCCGCCAACAGACCTGGAGCCTCCTCCTCCATCCCCACCCCCTCTGGCCTCACAGTCCAAGGCAATGGAGGTCTGCCTTCCCTGGATTTGGAATTGAAAGCTGACGGGTCCGGTATGTAGCCAGAGGTGCTCCCCAGGCACTTCTTGCCTCCCTCTAAATATGAGTGTCTGTGCTTACCGCTGTCCTGCCTCCATCGCGGCTGCTACCGCGGACAGCACAGCTTGGACTCTTCTTCCCGGCTTCGTCCCTCCTACCTGTCCAGGTGAAGACCATTTCTTTATAACTTCATACGTTGGACTTCCACTTATTTTCTGGAACTTCTGGTTATTTCTGGTTTTGCAGTAGTTGTATTCCTTCTTAGTTGTGGAGGGAGATGGAGCATGTCAGTCTCATAGGTCAGCCTTTTGAGTGGAGAAGGGTGAATCTAGAGAGGCAAAAGGTACAATATATACCCAGCACAAAGGTTGAGAAGTGCAATTTAAACCTTCTAAGGAGAAAGAAATATCTAGATGTGTACCACTCCATAGATCCTCCGGCCCTGATTTAGTTTCTGAGGTATTTTTTCCATGGTTACTTTGTTTTCATATAAGAAGACCCATGAGTTTTGGTTTTTCTGCACCCAGCTCTGAATTGATCATGATATCCTTCAGTGATTTCATGATCAGATTGACTCATGATTAGGTGGTAGTCTATGTCAATTATGATTATTTTTCGGAAGAGAGCAGGCCCACATTGTATTCTGACCACTTTCCCCGTGCAGTTATAGGCCTGAATTTTATTGAAACTATTTTGGTTTTTCTCTGGCTGGTGTGACTCAGTTGGTTGGAGTGTCTACCTATCACCAAAAGGTTGTGGGTTTGATTCCCAGTCAGGGCACATGCTTGGGTTGTGGGTTCAATCCCTGGTCCCAGCGTGTATGGGAAGCAACCAGTTGATACTTCTCTCTCTCATCAGTATTTCTCTCTCTTCCTTCCTCTCTCTCTAAAAGAAACAAAAAATGTCCTAATCAGTATAATGAAATGTGGTAGGTACTGCATAATTTCATTTATTGTTGGATATTAAAACCATACATGAGATTTTGGTTGCTCTTGGTTTTCATCTAAAGTCACAGGAGAATGTGGTTTCAAATAGAAAAACTGCTTCTCTGCTATTCTGTTGTGAATAAACTATAGCTCTTACATGTATGAGCATTATTTACCTACAGATGCAGAAGATCTATACGTCTGTTGACTCATGTCTTCCTTTTCCCACCAGTGACACAATTCAGGAAATTGAGGATAATTCTGTTGTGAAGAAGACCTGGGCTGGCAAGAAGACTTCATGCACAGAGACATGTATGTCTTTGGAGGGGGATGCAGGGGCTAGTTGTGTGATCTGAGCACATCACTGGCATCCTGAAAAGTCTTTTCTGAAGTTTGGTGTGGAAGGGAATAATTTTCACTATTAAATATTGGTCTTTACATCAGTTTTATTAACTTATATAGTAGATAAATCACATGCTTAATTAGTAATCTTAGAACCTCAGATTATTAGAGAGTCGATCTTACTTTACCTCTTGTCACTTCTGTGATTTTATAGCATCATGATGGAGCTGAAAGGAGTGGACAAATTCTGTGTCTAATCTTCCTAAAAAGTAAATTTAAAGAATATGTGGGCTCTGAGAGGTATGCATTTCTGATGTCTGATTGCCTGCCTCTCCAGTTGCCTAACTCTTGGGTTTTAGACAAGATTCCCTCCAAGGTTCAATTCTCTTATACGTAAGAATGAGAAAAAGTATATATAATAAGTTAGGCTTAGGTTCAAAAGTACAAACCAAAACTTTCCAAATAATAGTGGCTTAGTCACATATGAGTTTATTTTTCTCTTGTATAAAATAAGTCTGGTGGTAGATAGAGACATGGGCTGGAATGGTAGCTCCAATATTTTACCAAAGACACAGGTGTCTTTTATCTTTATTCTCTGCCATCTTTAGTTTGTTGTTTCCATTCATAAATTACAAGATGGCAGTTGATACTCCAGCCATCTCATCCAAATTCCAGGCAGCAGGAGAAATAGGAAAGGACAAAGGGGCACATGCATTCAGTCTGTCCCTCTTCTTTTCTAAGAGCTTCACTCAACAACTTCTGTTTATCATCTCATGGGCCACTGCTAATAGCAAGAAATCTGGTGAATTAGTTCTTTCAGATAAAATAGGGGCTCTTTTCTAAGGAAGGAGAGGATGGATCTTGGAAGGCAGTTTTCAGATTCTGCCATAGGAAATGGAGACAGACACACCTTCTTGAAGCTGAGATGATAAATCCACACAAAAGTATTTAGCAAAATGACTGGTACTTGGGGAGCACTCAATATATAATTATTTCACACAATATGTAATTATGATCTAATTATAAAGCAATGAGGATTTTATAAAAGTAGTCAAGTCATATAGAACATCCATAAACTTTTGCTTTCAAAAGTAGTCATCTTGGAAGGCAACATATTATTTCCATTAATTTTACATTACTACTCTCAGAAATGCATTCAGAGCCATTTACTACTTATATAAGAACAACAGCTTTGTAGGTTATATCTCACCACAATCAGCTTTATCAGTAACATTCACTTTGAATGACACTCAAAGGATGATGATTGTTGACTGGTAAGAATATGTTTTAAATATTCAGCAGGCTGTATAGGAAATTCTGGTTTGGTTACCTCTTACTTCCAGAAGCCAGACTTCCATACTTCCCATAGTAATGGGAGACAGTTATGTAAACATAACTGATGAAAGTGTGTGTAAAACATTTTTACTCACTATGAACATTAGTACAGTCTGAAGTACTTAATATACTTTGTATTAACCTTTGGTAAGGTATTCATGGTAATTTATGCTTATATGTGAAATTATTTAGTGTTCCACTAGAATTATACAGATATTCTCACTTCTTTATTGAAGATGGCTGAAAGTTTGTTTAAGAAAAATAGAGATTTTTTAAAACCTATGAATATAACTGGTAAATATTTCTGTGAGACTAAAACTTTATGATCATACAAAATTCATTTAGAAAAAAAGACTCATTTGCATACTAAATTATGCAATAATTTTCATAAAGTAGACTCATTTTACACATTTCATGTGAGACTAAAACCTTGCCATGATGTGAGTTCTGGTCATTTAGTGGTCAACTTAAGGGGATGTGTTATGTTACAAGGTCTACCTGTTATATTCTCTACTCTGATGTCAGTAAGTATAAGATCTAGATGTAACCTCAGCTATCATCTGATCCAATTTTCAATTTTATTGATGAGGACACTGAGACCCAGAATTTAGATGACTTTCCCAAGATCTCATAGCTAACATATGACAGAGAAGGTTCCAGAGTTCAGCTTATCTGGGTCATACTTTAAGGTCTCTTTTACTACACCAGGCTCCTTCTAAGTCACTTCAGGGTTGACATTGCTCTGTTTTTCTCCAGTGGGGCATGGAAGATGGAACACTGAATCCAAGTATTATAGATTTTTGATTCTTAAGGGTAGTGTGTGACAATGACCACTACTTCTTTGTCAATGTTAATTCTCTCCCTTCTACAATTTCCGAGTTTTGCAGGGCATTTGGCTATCCAACCAGACTATATTTTCTGGTTCCCCTTAAAGCTTAGCATGGCCAATTGGATACAAATGAAAGTGAGTGGGTACAACTTCTGTGTCATGTCCTGTTCCTGATCCCCTTCCTGCTTGTTAGGATTGGTGAGACTGAAGCAGACACCTGGACTCAAAAGGCAAAAGCCATATATTGGGATAGCAGAGGTGCCCTTCCAACTTTGGATGGTCTACCTCTGGGCTATTTTATGTGACAAAACCAAAGTTCTTTGCTTACTCCTCTATGTTTTAGGGTCCTCCTTGTATTGGGAACTGTGACTCCGCCCTAAATAATACACTTAATATCAACCAAATTGTCCTGTATAATACATGGAGCAGACTCTCCCCTCTGACAGTCCAAGTTGAATTTACCAAGGTCACTTTTGCTTGGGCTCAGACTTTAACTTCTACCCCTGTTTTACATCTACTTAAGAACATTCATGCTACAAGGCAAATGGTTCACTAGAAAGAGCTTTGACCTCGGGAGTTTGGTCCAGATTTCTAACATTAGCTTGCTACTAACTTCCAGAGTGCCTCCCAGGATATTATGAGTAATATTTCATAAAAAATGGTTCTAAAGCATTTGGCAAGTGCAAGCCTTCTACCTATAATACTGAACTAATACAGTAGTTTTCTTGGCACCCTGGATCTCTAATGATTTGTAGATGGGCCTTTTTAACTAAAGGAGGCTTGGCTTTGGCATGACCTGCCTAGGCTGATGAACTGTCTCTGTCTTAATTTTAGAACTCAGTGGAAGCATCAATATTATCTTTTCTCTTACCTCCTTGCTTAAGAGCAACGTGATGAAGAAGGCATCTGAGCTATGGAGAGGGTATCTGGAGGTCCCTGGTTGACATTCTAGTCTTTTTCCAAGAAGTGATGTTTGTATCCATGTTCTGGTGATTGCTTCAGCCTAGAAATGTTAAATAAAGAAGACATTTCTGAAACCCTGGTCATGAAGTCAACATCATGTTTGCAAAAAATACACCAAGCTCAAATCATGCTTCAGATGTAAAAAAAAAAAAAAAAAAAAAGCCTAATGGCAAGTATGATTCCTGGGCTAAGTCCCTGTCATGTCACGTATAATGTGAGGGCTGAACTGGACTCCCAATATTTTGCCTTGGAGACTTAAGTAGATGACTTACTTAAGTAGATGACTTCTGACCCTTTTATTTCAGCACTTACAGAAGTTTGCCAGAAAGTGCTCACTTCTGCCAGGCAGTCCTTAACATTTCCCTCTAGGCAGCCTCAGCTCTTTAGTTAAGTTATTATTGATCATTAATTGTTCTTTTATCCTAAGCATCTCTATAAGGAATAGATCTGGAACACTTTCAAGACCAGACCCCCTTTCTTAAGGAACATAGATCTGTTACAATGTAGTGACAATATGTGAAAACAGTCCAAACACATTTTTAAAGTAAAGCATAAAATTAAGGTGTCAGGACAATGAGAGAATATCATTGTCCCCATACCGGTCCTTTCTGAAAATTATTGGTTGGTATCAGAACCCAATTACCAAGTTAGCATCCAAGTGGAATAGGTTTGGGTGAAATTATAAGGTAATTTCATGTGATAGACTGTGGCCATCACTGCATCACCAGTTTTAGATGTTCTTTGAAATACAGAGCAAAGGAAGGTAATGATGTAGGGTAGAAGATGAGAAAGAGCATAATGGTCTGGAATTCATACCTGCTATATGCTATGCATGCTGTATCATTTAATTCTCATGGCTATTATGTCATTTAATTTTCTCAAAGCCTTATGTGGTCAGTATTATCCCAAATGTACAAATGAGGGAGTTGGGATTCTGAGAAACTAAGTATCATCCTGTGAAAAGGTGTTGGAAAGAAAATCTGCATCTACATTTACCTGTCTTCCAAGTCCTTACTCTTGTCATGATAACCATATTGTTTTTCTGGTGAATGGGAAATGTGCCAGAGGAAGGAAAAATATCCAGAGAGAAAAGCCTGTTATCTCGGCCAGTTTAAACAGATGCCAGCAGAAGGACATAACTTGGAACACAGTCAACGTTGGAAAAGAAGAGAGAATGATGAGTTACCTTGCAACATCCCTGGAGAAAACCAGATGTAAGAATAGAATAATTCAGCAAGAATGCTTGAGTTAGAGAAAGAAGTCAAACGTGATGTCAGCTTCGAAAATGCACCAGAACCTTAGCTGAATACTTAGATCTGCAAAGTAACAAGATTTATTCTTACTTTATTTTATTTTATTTTTAAGTATATTTTATTGATTATGCTGTTACAGTAGTTCCAGTTTTTCTTTTCCCTTTCCTCCCCTCTGTCCAGTACCTTCCTTCCCTCCAGCAATCCCACCCCCTTAGTTCATGTCCGTGGGTTGTGCATGTAAGTTCTTTGGCTTCACCCTTTCCTATATTATTCTTAACTTCCCCCTATTTTGTACCAACTGATTATGCTTCTTAATCTCTAAACCATTTCCCCATTCCTCTCCCTTCCCCTTCCCAGTTGATAACCCTCCAAATGATCCCCATACCTATGATTCTGTTCCTGTTTTTGTTGTTTGCTCAGTTTGTTTTTGTTTTTATTTTTAAGATTCAGTTGTTGATAGTTGTGAGTTTGTTGTCATTTTAATGTTCATAGTGTTGATCTTCTTTTACTTAAATAAGTCCCTCTAACATTTCATATAATAATGGCTTGGTGATGGTGAACTCCTCTAGCTTCACTTTGTCTGGGAAGCACTTGATCTGTCCTTTCATTCTAAATGATGGCTTTGCTGGGTAGAGTAGTCTTGGTTGTAGGTCCCTGCTTTTCATCTCATTGAATATTTCTTGCCAGTCCCTTCTTAACTGTGAAGTTTCTTTTGAAAAATCAGCTGGTAGTCTTATAGGCACCCATTTGTAGGTAACTCTGCTTTTCTCTTGCTGTTCTTAAGATTCTCTCTTTATCTTTCACCTTTGGCATTTTAATTATGATGTGTCGTGGAGTGGTCCTCTTTGAGTCTAGCTTGTTTGGGACTCTGTGCTTCCTGGACTTGTATGTCTATTTCTTTTGCCAAATTTGGGAAGTTTTCCTTCATTATTTTTTTACATAAGCTTTTAATTTCTTGATCTTCCTTTTCCCCTTCTGGCATCCCTATGATCAGGAGGTTGGCATGTTTAAAGTTGTCCCAGAGGTTCATAAGTCTCTCCTCATTTAAAAAAAATTCTTGTTTCCTCCTTCTGTACTGGTTGACTTTTTTCTTCCTTATGTTTCAAAGCATTGATTTGAACCCCGTTTCTTTCCCTTCACCTTTTGTGTGGATTTTCCTTCATTTCATTTAGCATAGCCTTCACTTCTTCCCTTATGTGTTTGCCATACTTAAGCATATCTGTCAAGCCTATGATCATCTTTATCACCAGTGTTTTGAACTCAATGTCTGTTGGGTTGGCTTATCTCCTCATCTGTTAGGTTGGCTATCTCCTCTTAGCTTAGTTCCCCCACTGTAACCTTGATCTGTTCCCTCTTTTGGGCTGTACTTCTCTGTCTCCTCATCTTGACAGGCCCTTGTGTTTGTTTGTCTCTGTGTCTTAGGTAGAGCTGTCACACCTGTTAAGTTGTAAGGGGTGGAGCCTTAGGTATTTATCAGTGCAGGACAACCTGTTTCACCACATTGTGGCGCTTCAGGTGGGCGAGGGGTCTGAGAGGGAAAAATGTCACTTGCTCAGCACTCACCCCTTTTCCAGGCACTTCTCCCACTTCATGTGTGGGGCTGGCACCCCTCCAGCTGTTGCCCTGGTCATCATTCCCAGAGTGAGTGGGTCTGCGGACATTCTATAACTTTGGGGCCCTTTTAAACAAGTGAACTCTACTGAGAGACTGGCAGTTTTGTCCTCTGCCCCAACCCCCACTGGTTTTCACAGTTAGAAGCAATGAGGCTTTACTTTCCCTGGTGCTAGAACCGTGAGCTGTGCTGTCTGGTCTGGTGCTAGGAGCACTTTCCAGTGTTCCTCCCCACTTTTTAAAACATGTGACTGTGCTTTCTGCTCAGCCTGACACTGTTGCCACTGCTGTCATCACAATACTGCATCCTCTCTACCCTGGCTCTGCCCCTCCTACCTGTCTAGATAAGTATTTCTTCTTTATATGTCTGTTGGTTGGATTTGCATGCAGCTCAGTTTTTTGGAACTTCTGGTTGTCTCTAGTTTTGAGGTAGCTGTATTCTTTCTTAGTTGTGGAGAGAGATGCAACATGTTTGTCTAGGCCTCCATCTTGGCCAGAAATCTATTCTTATTTTAAAAACCATGGCCTGGCTGGTGTGGCTCAGTGGATTGAATGCTGGCCTGAGAACTGAAAGGTCTCCAGTTTGCTCCCTAGTCCTAGCACATGCCTGGGTTGTGGGCCAGGTCTCTAGCTGGGGGCTTGCAAGAGGCTTGTATATTGATGTTTCTCTCTCTCTCTTTCCCCCTCCTTTCCTCTCTCTCTAAAAATAAATAAATAAAATCTAAAACCCCTGTTAGAAACAAGGTCATAGTGACTCCCAAACCAGTAGCAAAGTCATTGGTAACAAAGGGCAAATGTAATTAAAGGGTCGTAAGGGCAAATGTAATTAAAGGATCTCTGAGAAGGGAGTGGACAGCATTAGCATATTCACAAATCACAATAGGGGCATTTAGATAACCGTGTTAGATTGTACCTCCAGAGTATCTGGTCATGGAGAAACGGGGAAGGAGAGGGGAGGGGAAACTAGTTGCGTTAGGGCGGGGAAGCTAATCACTCTCACTTTAGAATGGCAATTTTAGGGTGGAGAAAATCACTTTAGGGTGGCAATTTCAGGGTGGGGAAGCTAAGACTATAAAACCAGGTTCCTTTGTCTATTTGGTGCGCACATTCTCCTGGCTATGAGGGTGCGCCCGGCTCTGCAGACTCGTGAATAAAGGCTTCGCTTTACTGCTCAAGTCCTGTGTCCCAGTTTTTATTGTGAACGTTTCTCATCCCCCCCCCCCCCCCCAAAACCCACTAATGTTTTAGTGGAATGAGACTCTTGGGAACTTTGTGAAAGGGTAAATGTATTTTGCATTTCGGAAAGATATGAATCTTTGGGTGCCATATCCTGAAATGACCCTCCAGGATTCCGGCTCGGTGTATACACATGTTTTTCTCAGTTATTCAATCAAATACTAATTTAGGTACTCCTATAAAGAGATTTTTTTGTAGATATAATTATTATTCTAAATTAGCTGAACTTAAAATAGGGAGGTTTTCAATGGGGGTGGAGAGGTGGGAGCTGACCTAATTGCACAAGCCCTTTAAAAACAGTTTTTTCTGGCTGGTTGTGGAAGAGAAAGTGAGAAATGCTCCCTCTGGCTTGCTTGAAAGATGCAAATATCCATGTTGTGAACTGCCCATGGAGACCACATGGCAAGGAACTATATACACTCTCCAGCACTGGACAGTAGTCCCTGGTTGACAGCTAGGAGGAAAATGAGGACCTTACTTCTAAACACAAGGAAATAAATTCTGCCAACAACTGTGAGCTCAGTGGAGGACCTGAGCTAAAGATGAGAATGCAGCCCCAGTTAACACCTTGCTTTCAGTCCAGTAAGACCCTGAGCAGAAGACGTAGTTACTGTTTGCCCAGACTTCTGACCTATAGAAACTGTGAGATAATAAGCAGGTGTTGTTTTAAGCCACTAAGTTTGTAGTGACTTGTTATACACCAATAGAAGACTAATACAAATGTATAGTTGATCCTTGAACAATGAGGGCTGGCAGTTAGGGGTACTGACCCCCATGCAGTTGAAAATCCACTATAACTTTTGCCCTGGCTGGTGTGGCTCAGTTGGTTGAAATGTCATCTCATGAACTGAAAGGTCGCTGGTTCAATTCCCTGTCAGCGTACATGCCTGGGTTGTAGGTTCGGTCCCTGGTTGGGGAGCCTGTAAGAGGCAACAAATTGATGTTTCTCTCACATTGATTTCTCTCTCTCTCTCTCTCTCTCTCTCTCTCCATTCTTCCCCTCTCTCTAAAATCAATAAGCATGTCCTCAAGTGAGGATAAAAAAAATCTATAACTTTTGACTGTACAATTGGATCTTAGCATCTGCAGATTCAACCAACTGTGGATGGAAAATAGTTATTTTTGATCTGCCATTGTGAATCAATGGCTGGGAATCTGTGGTTGGGAGTGTGAAAATGCTGTTTTCAACCTGAGATTGGTTGAATCTGCCAATGTACAACCTGTGGATACAAAGGGCTGAATGTATTTATTAAAAAAAATGAACAAACCTGCATGTAAGTGGATTCGCACAGTTCAAACTTGTGTTGTTCAAGGGTCAACCGCACTCTATTTTGCTGGTTTCCTCTATAAGTCTATGAAGAAGGTACAGCAAATATTTTTATCTCCATTTAATATTGAGGAAATTGATGCACAAATAGATTTAATAACTGGCTCAAGTTTATTTAACTCATTAATCAGAGAACCAGGAAGAAATAGGTTCTTTTGACCCTTTTAGTAATGTAATTTTGGCTCTACTGTATTCTGCACACCCTTATATGTTCATGTGTGCTCTCATTACCATGGCATTGCATTTTGCCATGTTTTGGTTCAATGAAAGATGTGGTAATAAGGGGGAGAATGTTGCAGGGGAAGAAGTCAGGAAAGGGAGAGGTGATGGGGGCACCATCCACCTCTTCATGTGATTCCTATATTCTTGCAAGAGAGCCTTGCTTGAAACTCTTAGCCACAGTCTTGCATCTGATCTACAGAATTCTCTGATATATGGTTCTATAGTCTTTATCTTCTTTTCCTAATGAAAACCTTATGGTATTACAGTTGTGTGTGTGTGCATATGGATGTGTATTAAATCCTCCAGTGGTTTCCTGGGAAACCCTTTAATATCTGTGGCTGCATCAGACAGGATGAGAGGAAGAGGAAGGCTCATGTGTCTTGGCAGAGGTGACCAGTTTCCCCTCATATCCATTTTCATTTCTTCTATGTAATACTTGTCTTTAGCTATGTTCCTGGCTGCCCTGAATAAAGAGATATGCATTTCCAGAAAGAACAAACAGCTATCTGCTTAAGCCACTCTTATTTCGGATCTTTGTTACATCAGCCATACCTAAGTCCTAACTAATGCATATGCTTACCAAAGCATCTGGGAACAGTATGTGTATTATTCAAATGTGACTGTATGTCTAAGTTATACAAATGGGAGCTTTACCTTCTATTGTTTGTGATTTGGATAAGAACTTGCTGCTTTGCTTTTTCCAGTTTCTCTGACTTACTCCTTCTTTTTTAAAAAAACGCACCTCAGTGCTATCAACTTTGGTCCCTGTGGCTCAGTAGTATCCTTTCGTGTGAGGCCTCTGCAGTGGTACACATGCAGCACCGTGGGTTGAGATTTCTCCTATCTTGGCCTTTACCGCATTGGATGAAAATGGCCCCATTCCTGGGTCCCCCCCCCCCATAGGGTTGTGAACTCCTTCAGAGCAGGGCTGTCTCCTGTTGTAGCAGAGAGAGCCTGTTACATATTAAGTCTACAATACATATTTGTTAAATGAGCATCCCTGGGAATAAAAGGAGGAATGGGGAATGTATAAAAACCATTGTGAACTGGAGCATTTACAATGATGGTCTCCTTGTTAGAGCTGAAAACTCACTTCTCTGAATGTTTGATATCGGCTTATGTGGAACTTTGCAATATGGATGTTTGATATAAAATGAGGTTTTATTTGGGAGGGACATACTACACATTTAAAGTTAAATGCCCTTTATTCTTTGTACAATTGGAGCTTTCAAATGAGGTAATAGTCATATGACTTTCCATCCTATTTTTTCTTCTCTGTTTCCTTCTACCCTCAGGAAATCCCCCTATCTCTATCCCTTTACTTTCAAGAAGCAATCTTGTTGTAAATCCCACCCCACTGAGTCAAATTTAGGTCATCTTTTATTTAGTCAAAATATAGTCTTACTGACAAGGGGTATCACTATTATTCAGAAACACACATATTGTTTTACTTACAGCTGTGTAGCATTTTATGTTCTCATATAAATGTTATGCCTGGATTATAGCTGAGGCAAACTGGACTCCATTTATTTGAAAAAGTAATGGGAAATCAGGTTCATTCTAGCCACCTTCCTGACAGTTTCCCATTTCTCAAAGGGGCCCTTGTGCGGGCTGTGTGGTGTTGTTTGCAAACAGGTTCTGTGGGATGGCTTTCCTGTCCTCTGCAGCAAGCCCTCAGCCCAAGGAGGGGGAGGGCCAGAGAATCTGCCACACGCAGGACAGGGAGGAGGGAAAGCTGCTTTATGGAGCCACTTGTAGGGAGAATAGCAGACAAAACCGGCAGGTTCTTGGGTTAAGATCTTGGAAAGGAGCTAGAAAAATGGTGACACTTTCTTTGGGCAAGGTGTTCAGAACAGAAGGAAGAATCCAGTTCTGGTTGTAGATTTGTGCATCATCATCACCATTATTCTGTAATCAAAGAGGGACCACTCTGTTGTGTGTGTGTGTGTGTGTGTCTGTGTGTGGTGTGTGATTACTTTGCTTAAGCTCCCCATCATTACCAAATGGTGAAGCCAGAATAGCAGCCTGGCCCTAAAAGCCCTAAAATCTGTCTGCTGTGTTTCTCAGCTCCTCTAAACATATGATTGCCTATTCCACGTCTGTATTTATGATATGTTACCTTGTACTTATATGTGTATATATATATATGTATGTATACACATCTCTATTTTTATGGGGATTTGTGCAGGAATACAGTTCTGGAACTTCTTTCACAGAATTACACAAACTGGAACCTTATTTTTAACATAACTCAGCTGCCTGTATAATGAAACACATGCTACATACAGATGAAATTGAATGTTCAAGTCAAATACAGAAATATGCTCATTTATGCACAGTTTCTTTTCTCCTTCTGAAGCAGCAAGAGCCACATTTTTGTCAGATGCCCTGCTTGAGTGAGTGAGCTTTCTCTGAGGTCTGAATCAAGGCCAGCACATCCCATAGTCAAGCCCAGTGGAGAACTACCAGAGAGGAGAAGGAGACACGTGAGCAGCAGATTGAAGATTTATTGGATGATGACACCATATGATGAAATGGTAACCTGACCACACCACCTCCTCCCAACTCCCCTTGTCTGGGAGATATGGTGTATAGATGACTCTTTATTCAGGCTTGCATTGCAATGTCTACACTGACATACAGAGAAAACCAGGGACAGAGGTTATAACTAGAGGTAGCATAGTGAGGGAAAAAGAGTAGGTGCTCGTGTTAATTGGCTTGGGTTCAAAACCTGGGTCCATTACTCATGTGACCTTGGGCAAATTACTACAATACTTAGTACCTCAGTCTTATGCTTGTGTCATAGGGTTGGTATGAGAATTAAATAAAAGAAAGATAAGAATAATACCTGGGACAGAGTAAGCTTCCAGTGAATACTAGCTAACATTATTATGAAAACATGGTCAGAATGTATAGTTTCTCACAGGTTAATTTATTTTTATAAGATACTATAAAAGTGGACTGTGTTAAGACATTTGTTTATATATTTTGAAGACGTATCACTACATATTAAATGTTATTATTTATTAAAATTCTTTAAAAAATTTTTTTTAAAGATTTTATTTATTTATTTTTAGAGAGATGGGAAGGGAGGGAGAGGAACAAAAATCGATTGGCTCTCCCATGCTCCCAACTGGGGATCTGGACTGCAATCCAGACATGTGCCCTCACCAGGAATCGAACCAGCAACCTTTCAGTTTGTAGGCTGGCACTCAATCCACTGAGCCACACCAGCCAGGGCTAAATGTCTTAAAAAAAATTTTTTTTTAGATTTCATTTATTTCATTTTAGAGAGAGGGAAGGGAGGGAGAAAGAAAGGGAGAGAAATATCAGTGTGTGGTTGCCTCTTGCATGCCCCCAACTGGGGGCCTGATCTGCAACCCAGGCATGTATCCTGACTGGGAATCGATCCAGTGATCCTTTTATTCACAGGTTGGTGCCTAATCCACTGAGCCACACCAGCCAGGGGGGCTAAAATGTTTTTAATTTATTGATGAGAGAGAGAGAGAGAAAGAGAGAGAGAGAGAGACATCAATTTATTATTCCACTTATTGATGCATTCATTGGTTGATTCTTTTATGTGCCCTGACCAAGTATCGAACCTGCAACCATGGCATATGGGGATGATGCTCTAACAACTGAACTACCCAGCCAGGGCTCTTTTAATTTTTATTTCAATCATTATATTTAATATTATTGCTAAGGAATCATGTTGATTCACAGGTCATAGATATATGCATGTATATATGTACATACATATATACATGCATACATACATATATTTAAATTATGGTAAAAAGCACATAATCTAAAATTTACCATCTTAATCATTTTAAAATATATAGTTCGGGAGTGCTGACCATATTCATGTTGTTGTGTAAAAGCTCTCTAGTAGTATTTCATCTTGTACAACTGAAACTATACTCACTGAATAACAATGGCACCTGCCGCAGTCCCTGGTAACCACTATTATGCTTTCTGTTTCTATGAGTATGACTACTTTAGATTCCTTATATAAATGAAATCATACAGTATTTGTTTTCATTTAAGAGTTTTATGATTTTAGGTCTAATATTCAAGTCTTTTAATCCATTTAGAGTTAATTTTTCTATGTGGTGTAAGGTTAGTGTCCAACTACATTTTTTTTTTTTTTGCATGTGAATATCCAGTTTTCCACAATATCATTTGTTGAAGAAACTACCTTTCCCTACTATGGGCCTTGGCACTCTTGTTGAAGATCATTTGACCATATATTGAAGCCTGGCTCTCTATTTTATTTCATTGTCCCATGTGTGTCTGTCTTTATACCAGTACCATACTGTTTTATTACTATAGCTCTACAATATATTTTTGCAAACCAGAGTGTAAGGTCTCCAACTTTGTTCTTTTTCAAGATTGGTTTTGCTATTCAGAGTTTATTGATACTATATAAATTTTAGGATGGTTGTTTTCTATTTCTGCAAGAAAGGCCATTGGGAATTTGATAGGGATTGCATTGAACTATATATATGCGTGTGTGTGTGTGTGTGTGTGTGTGTATACACACACACACATATATATATACATATACATACATAGACATATATATTATATTTCAATATATATATACTTAAATATATTAACATCATTCAATATATATTTAGTTAAAGTAACATGAATTTATTCTCTCGTAATTCTGGATCTGGCAGTTTGGAATCAAGGTGCTGGCAGGGCTGTGCTCCCTCTCTAACTCATAGGGGAGAATCCTTGCTTGCCCCTTCCTAGCCTCCTGGCTTACCAGCAATATTTGGTGTTCTTTACCCTGTAGCAGCTGCATTTCCAACCCTGCCTCTGTTATCGCACAGCCATCTTCTCCTTGTGTGTTTCTTATAAGAACATCAGGCATATTAAATTAAGGGCCTACCTGCTCCAATGTGACCTCATCTTAACTAATTGCATCTGCAATGACCCAATTTCCAAGTAGGGTCACATTCTGAGGTATTGGGGACTAAACGTCAACATATATTTCTTTGGGAGTTCACGATTCAGCCCCTAACACCATGTGTCAGGCACTGTGCTAGAATTTAGACATCTCATTTACTCCTTATGACACCCTTATGAGGTGAACAATTATTATCTTCATTATTTGGACAAGGACATTGAGCTTTAGAGGAACTCAGCAACTTGTTCAGGTTTTCCAGCTGAGGTGACTGTCCTCCAGTCATTTACCTTTGCAAGTAACCAGGCACTTTGACATTTACAGGAAAAACTTTGCTTCTAGGAACCTCTTGCATGTTAGCAATTAAGCAATGGTTTGTATTATGCTTCTGTTTGATCCAAAGGCTTTTCAGGCGGTTAGGTTACCTGGGCCAGAAAGAAAATTTCCCACAGACAAGGGTAGGCCTGTCTATTTAGATTTTTTCCATTCTTTCTGGATGAGTGTGATGTTGACCTTTCAAGGTGCTTTGGTCTTGGACCCAGCAGTACTGAAGGGTCCAGAATCTAGGACTTAGAGAATACCCAGAGAAGATTCAAGTCATAGATGGATAGTGCTTTCCTGGTTGCATCGGTGATATGCATAGCAATATATACACAGCAATATATAAGACCCACAATGAACACATGTGTTATTGTTCTTCATGGAGGTGAGAGAAAATGGCCAGAAAACTGTCTGCTTCCATCCCTGGTCTTTCTCAATCATTTTTGTCTCTAGCTTTCCAAATTCTGATCAAATTGGGGAAATGTAGGCAATTCTGTGTTATTTTCCACCTTCATGTTAAAATTGTTTTCAGGGAAAAAAAGAGCCAACATCCAACTCTCATCAGGAACATTTACATATCAACAGAAGGCAAAGACAAATAAATTGAACTAGATCAATTCACCTCACCCCCTTTCTTAAAGCAATGTATTTAAAAAAATTAAATTAAAAGTTACATGAAAATAAACAAAGAAAAGGAGCTTGAATGGGAGACTCTTGAGCTGGATCATGGGTAGGGAGTCTGGACTGTTCTGTTTGCTCCTCCTTGCTCCCTGGGGCAGCCTGAAAGGGCCCCTCTATAGAACCTCCAGGACTGTGAAGAGCCTAGTTACAAACCATTGGCCCAGGTTACCTCTTAAACTCCTTGAATGAAGGAAGATCTTTAAGATACTTTAAGAGAAAAAAGTGAGAGACAGAATAGATCATGTAATTTGGTCTAATTCCTCTCTCCAATACTTGGCATGCTTCTATTATTGATATGTATGTAAATATCCAGAAACAGAATGAGAGGAATTCACGTACCTGTGAAAAGAGACACTTAAGGGAAAGGCAGAGTTGTCAGAGAGAGGAAATCAAGAGGGCTTTCAAACCTGAACTGTTTAATTTTTTTGGTGGTGGTGGTTATGCATTTAGATATTATTTATGTAAATAAAACTAAATGGAAAAGAATAAATTAATAAAACCTCTGAATGCCTATATGTCTGTAATGAAAGCACTTATCAGCTCACAGCATGTTGGGAGAGCATATTTGCTTAGATCAAACAGATATACTTATTCTTATTTTTACACATCCACATTTATACCTGGTATACCTGTAGTAGCTTTGAGATAATTGATCCATACATTTTTGATTTATTTATACGTATCAACACAGTGAATCTTGAAAGGATAATCTGACACCAAATTGAAGGTGTCTTTAATAAAAAACTACTTTGTGTCTTCCTTCCTTTTTCCTTAATCAATAAGAGGCCACATTTTACCACAGGCAGACCCTGATCGGAGGATGTTTGAGGAGACATTATAGTGAAAGGCACTCATCTCACAATGAGAGAAGGTACTTTACTTTTCACTCACCTTGCCAGGTAGGTCCAAGAATGAGGGGTTTCCTCAGCCCAAAAGGAAACTGAGTGGACTATTGCTTTGTAAGAGGTGGGTTTATGGCCTACCATAGCTTTCACCCCTGCTGTCTCACACAGGTTTCTATTTCAAAGAAGGCATGAAATGGAGGTGTGTAGGGCAAACAATCTCACTGTTAATTCACTATCCCCCGTGTCTCTTATTAGCAGTTAAAACCTGCAATGATTCAGACTTGTTGTGATTCCAATGGTATCTTGCCTCTGCCTGGCAAGGACTGATTTTCCAAGTTCTCTGGTTCTTTTTTTCCATGCATACACATTAAACTATCTTCTCTATATAACTGCAGCCAAACTGTAAAAAGGCACATAACTCATATCTGCAAACTACTAGGAATGTGAAAGTGGAGCAGAGCTTGTCCTGAGTGCCCAGGAAAAGCATTTATTCACATAGCTGTTTATTGAGTTTCTACTATGAGCCAGATACAGTAATTAGTTATTGGGGATGAAGAATGATTGCGACATCATCCATAAGCCTAAAAGGAGCTCACTGTCTTAACATGTTGGTATTTCCAATGAATCACAGACCACAAATTTGGAGTTAAAAAGAAATCTAAAGATACTCCTAACCACTTCTTAGAAAGCTGGTCTTATTCTGGTTAGTAAAATTGAACTTGGCTAGCTAGATAGTAGATATGTATAGATTTTTATTTGTTAAAAATTGATGCATATCTTGATAAATTATATATTAGCCTTTAAAAAAATTCTTGTTTTTCTCTCTTTCTAGTGACACGTGAGTTTCTCTTTTCTCATAAATGAATTACGTGGCAGGGGAATATTCATTTATTTGCGTGCTTAGAAAACTGCAAAAAAATAAAAAGTACAGGGATGTCCTCTCATTTAAAGAGCACTGATTCAGCTAGGAAGACCATTCTTTGGACAACTGGAGAAATTTAAATATGGGCTGCATATTATGTAGTAGCAGTGTCTTTGTGTTAACTTTCCTGAAGTGATTATTGCACTATGGTTATGTGGCATAATTTTCTTGTTCTTAGACGTGCTTAACTTTTTATGAGTAAATATCATGATGCCTGCAGAAAACACTTAACTGACTCAGCTGAAAAGTAACTAAATAAAATTTAAGTAAATAGAAATAATTAAAATTATCTATTATCTATTATATATAAATTTATATATATATCTCTATAGATAGATAAGTAGGTAGATAAATATGTAGATAGATAGATAGATAGAGGGATGGAGAGAGACAGTAAGTGATAAAGCAAATACAAACTGGTAACAATTGGTGAATCTGAATGATCAACATGTGGGCATTTTTTAATACTATTTCTGGAACTTTTCAGTAGGTTCAAGTTTTTAAAATTAAAAATCAGAGGTGGATTTCTGGCCAAGAGGGAGGCCTAGATAGACATACTGCATCTCCTTCCACAATTAAGAAGGAATACAACTATTGCAAAACTAGAGACAACCAGAAGTTCCAGAAAACTGAGCTGCATGGAAGTCTAACAAACAAAGATATAAAGAAGAAAAACTTATCCAGACAGGTAAGAGGGATGGAGAGGAAGTAGTGTGGTGGTGGCAGCAGTGGCAGTAGTGGTGGCAGCAGCAGGCTGGTGGAAAGCGCAGTCACACATTTTAAAACGTAGGGAGGGACACCCAAGGAGTGCTCCTAGCACCAGATGAGACTGCACAGGGCCAGGGAAAATAAAGCCTCATCGCTTCTGACTGTGAAAACCAGTGGGGGCTGGGGCAGAGGAAGAAACTACCGGGTCTTTCAACAGAGTCCACTTGTTTAAAGGGCCCCCACAGTTCTAGTGTAACAGAGTCCATGGGCTGCCCCAGTTGAAATAGAACCCATGGGCTGTTCAGTTTTGAGGGGCTTGATTGTCCAGCACCAAAACTCTTAATATCAGAGTTTGGTGAAAAGAAAAGGAATTGTTTATTTAAAGGTTATACACATTTACATTAATGGCGGATTTCTGCTGTTAAGTCTTATTTCCTTTAAAGCACCTACAAACACATAATTCTGTACCCCCTGCCAACCAAACTAGTTTTAGAATAGGAAAGTCAGAGATACCATTCCCCTACTTCCCAGACACAGTTCAGTTTTACCAGCAGCTCCCAATCATTCAAGCCTGATTGGGGAGCTTTTGTCTGTGCCGCAGTGGTCTCCAGCTCTTAATTCAGAATCACGCGGCATTCCCAGTTTCCTTGTATAATGCATGGAGTTCTCCCTTCCCTTTCAAAGTCGCGTGGATCTCCTTTTCTACATCTTTGCAAACCGCATGAATCTCTCTGCTCCTTAAAATGGCTGCTGCCTTATCTTTAAATCCCTGACTGTGGCCTGTGATGCAGTGCACAGGGTAACCAGTTCTGACCATTAACAGAATCTTGCGCATGCCCTATATGCTCTTTCCTCATCATTCTATGGTTAAAACCCCTCTCATCTCCTTGGGGCCTTGGAAGAACTAAAGCCATTTGCTTAACTAAGACACTAGCTACCAGCCATAGGCATCTTGAAAGCTGTCTTCTGCCCCTATCCACCAACCGCAGGCTCTGGGGATTTTTGGGGACCCCTCTCTGTAACACTAGAACATCTGCAGACCCACCAACTCTGAGAACAATGGCCAGGGCAACAGCTAGAGGGGTGCCAGTTCCATATGGGAAGCGGGAGAAGTGCCTGGAGAAGCGGCGAGTGCTGAGCAAGTGGCATTGTTCCTTCTCAGACCCCTCCCCCACATATAGCATCACAACATGGTGAAATGAGTCACCCTGCACTGATGAATACCTAAGACTCTGTCCCTTACAACTTAACAGGTGTGACAGCTCTACCTAAGACACAGAGGCAAACAAACACAGGAGCATGTCAAGATGAGGAGACAGAAAGGTATGGCACAAAAGAGGAAATGGATCAAGATTCCAGTGGGAGAACTAAACAATGAGGTGATAGTCAATTTAACAGAAAAGGAGAAAGCCAATCTAACAGATGCAGAGTTCAAAACGCTGGTGATAAAGATGCTCATAGGCTTGACAGATATGCTTAAGTATGGCAAATGCAGAAAGGAAGAAGTGAAGGCTATGCCAAGTGAAACAAAGGAAAATACACACAAAACCAATGGTGAAGGGAAGGAAACTGGGGTTCAAATAAACAATTTGGAATGTAAGAAAGAAAGAAAAACAGTCAACCAGTACAGAATGAGGAAACAAGAATAGAAAAAAATGAGGAGAGTCTTAGGAATGTCTGGGACAACTTTAAATGTGCCAAAATTTGAACCATAGGGGTGCCAGAAGGAGAAGATGAAGAACAAAAAAATTGAAAGCATTTGTGAGAAAATAATGAAGAAAAACTCCCCAAGTTTGGCAAAGGAAATAGACATACAAGTCCAGGAAGCACAGAGAGTCCCAAACAAGCTAGACCCAAAGAGAACCACACCAAGACACATCATAATTAAAATGCCAAAGGTTCAAGATAAAGAATCTTAAAAGCAGCAAGAGAAAATCAGAGAGTTACCTATGAAGGGGTGCCTATAAAACTCTCAGCTGATTTCTCAAAAGAAACTTTGCAGGCAAAAAGTATTCAATGTGATGAAAAGCAGGGACCTACAACCCAGATTACTCTATGCAGCAAAGTTATCATTTAGAATGGAAGGGCATATAAAGTGCTTCCCAGACAACATAAAGCTAAAGGAGTTCATTATTACCAAGCCATTGTTATATAAAATGTCAAAGTGATTTACTTAAGAAAAAGAAGATCAAACTTATGAACCTTAAAATGACAACAAACTTACAGCTATCAACAACTGAATCTAAAAAATAAAAACAAAATTCAACTAAGCAAACCAGAATAGGAAAAGAATCATAGGTATGGAGATCATTTGGAGGGTTATCAGCTGGAAGGGGGAAAAGAGAGAAATGGGGAGATGGTGCAGGGACTAAGAAACATAATCGGTTGGTACAAAATAGACAGGGGAAGTTAAGAATAAAATACGAAAGGGTGAAGCCAAAGAACTTATATGCATGACCCATAGACATGAACTAAGGGGGGTGGGATCGCTGGAGGGAAGGAAGATACTGGGCAGTGGGGAGCAAAGGGAAAAGAAATTGGAACTACTGTAACAACATAATCAATAAAATATAATTTAAAGAAAAAAGTCAAGGGTGGGTAGAATAAAAAGCCCAGGTCTCAGGCATGATGAATCTATCCATTTAAATGGAACTTTCTCCAAGTCTGTGGCACTACTTGGATCTTTGGGTAAGCTGTGTTTCAACTCTAGAAAAAACTAGGAACTTTTTATAGATTTCTGGGTCCAGTGCCATTTCTTCATTCTGACATGCTCTGCTGGTTCTATTCATTAGAACTATTGATGCCCAGGCCATAATTTGAACTCTGGAGGTACCAGTCAGCTGTAGCTTTTCTTCATTATACTTTTCATACCTAAGCACTATTGATTCTAGGATGTACAAAAGAAAAGAGTTTATTAATTGTAGGATGGCATCAACTCTAACATGCATCATGATATCAAAGATACAAAAATTTGGGAAAAAATGCATCTTTATGTTGATGAGGCTTCAAATATGACCAGGATTACAGGGAAGAGCAAGGCAAAGTGTAAGCGAAGAGAGCAGACCGATTAGTATTACAGAAATGACCGTCAGAGGACCAGAGCTCCTTGTAGCCAATGCCTTGGAACACTCATTGTTAAAACCTGAAGAAATAGAACATTCTCCTATTAAGAGCTTTCATTATGAGTCTTCATCTGGCCACTCCTGATCTTGCTAGTGTAATGAAATTCAGGTACTTTGCATACATGATCTCATTTTATCTTCACGACAAACCTGTGGGAAATTTATTCTCATCCTCTCTTTGCAGACAGAGAAACTGGGAGCTAGAAAGATTGAGTATCTTGTCCGGAGTCACACAGGAAGGAGGAGGTGGAGCTGTGTTTCACAAGCAAGCAGACAAGTGATGGCTGTGGTTATATAAAATTTTAAAAATAAGAACACTCATAGAATGAAGTCTGGAAATCTGGGTCACCTCATCCGTGAGGCTTTCCCGATTATCCTATATAAAATAGACACCCCTTCTTGCCCCCACACACCCATCTCATTTCCTCCACTTAACATTTCTCTATAGCACTTACTACCATCCAGTCTATTGTATATTTATTTGTTTAGTGCCTGCACCTGCAATTTTGTCTAACACATAGTGCCTACTCAATATTTGCTGTATGAAAGGGTTAATAGGCTCTAGTACTGAGCTTGTCACTTAATTAAGTGGTCAGTCTGATTCCAAGGTGCTTGGTCTCAACCTTCCTCTAAACTGCCGAAGAGCCTCCCTGCTCTCATTGCCCACTGCTGAGTGCTTTTGCAGACTGTCTTCTGCTGGACCTCAGTACCAACCAGAGCTCTTCCTATATTGTCTAGAATTTCCTCTCTCTTTGATGCTTTTCTCCCAAGTTATTTACCCCTCATTTTCCAAAGATGCCTTGCCTCCTACATCTCAGATTATGTAGGGGACTCCACAACTTCCTGCCACCCAGTTTAAGGACTGTTCTATCCACACCCAACACTTCCTCTCACTGTTAGGTCCAACGACACAGGAGCATTAACTCATACCTGAGGTCGGTCCTCTGCTTCTCTCCAGTCTACCCTCTGCCCCTTCACCAAGGCTTTACTCCATCAACTGTCTACTCTTTTCCATTATCTCCACTGCTTGTCTTTCTAGTGTGTCATTTCCATCAGAATTTAAACCAACTCAAGATTCTATTTGAAGAACAAAAGCCTCACCATCACCGTCTAACCAAGTTGCAAAATTTACATATATATACCCACATGTGTATCTGTGTGCATGTGTACGAATACGTGTATAAATGTATATGTGATTTTGCAAAAACATAGTCCTGTTATCATATAGTGCCTGAACATTTCATTTTGTAAAGGGGGTGTTATTTTTGCTGATAAGAAATGAAGGCACTTACATTTCTTTTTTTTAAAGTATATTTTATTGATTATGTTGTTACAGTAGTTCTAACTTTTTCCCCTTTGCTCCCCTCTGCCCAGTACTCCCCTTCTCTCCAGCAATCCCACCCCACTTACTTCAAGTCCATGGGTCATGCAAAGAAGTTCTTTGGCTTCACCCTTTCCTATATTATTCTTAACTTCCCTGTCTATTTTGTACCAACCAATTATGTTTCTTAGTCCCTGCACCATCTCCCCATTTCTTCCCCTCCTGCCTCCCAGCTGATAACCCTCCAAATGATCTCCATACTTATGATTCTGTTTCTATTATAGTTTGCTTAGTTGGATTTTGTTATTATTTTTTTGATTCAGTTGTTGATAGTTGTGACATTGTTGTCATTTTAAGGTTCATAATTTTGACCTTCTTTTTCTTAAGTAAGTCCTTTAACATTTCATATACTAATGGCTTGGTGATGATGAACTCCTTTAGCTTCACCTTGTCTGGGAAGCACTTCATCTGCCCTTCCATTCCAAATGATAGCTTTACTGGGTAGAATAATCTTGGTTGTAGGTTTTTTTTCCTCACATTGAATACTGCCTGCCAGTCCCTTCCTGCCTGCAAAGTGTCTTCTGAAAATCAGCTGATAGTCCTATTGGCACCCCCCTATAGGCAACCCTCTGCCTCACTCTTGCTGCCCCCAGGACTCTGTCTTTATCTTTAACCCTTGACATCTCAATCATGATGCATCCTGGTGTGGTCCCCTCTGGATCCATTTAACCCAGGACCCTCCGTGCTTCCCAGACATGTATGTCCATCTCCTTCGCCAAATTTGGGAAGTTTTCCTCATTTTTTTCAATTCTTGCTTCCTCATTCTGCACTGGTAGACTGTTTTTTCCTCCCTTATGTTCCAAATCATTGATTTGAACCCCAGTTTCCCGTCGCTTACTTCTCCTGCTGGAACCTTGATTCGTTCCACTTTTTTGGCCATACTTCTCTGTCTCCTCATTCTGACAGGCTCCTGTGTTTGTTTGCCTTCCCATCCCAGGTAGAGCTGTCATTCCTGTTACATTGTAAGGGGTGGAGCCTCAGGAATTTGTCAGTACAGGGCGACCTGTTTCACCACGTTGTGGTGCTGTATGTGGGGGAGGGGTCCGAGAGGGAACAATGCTGCCTGCCCAGCACTTGCCCCTTTTCCAGGCACTTCTCCTACTTCCACACTAGACTGGCGCCCCTCTAGCTGCTGCCGTGGCCGTTGTTCCCAGAGTGAGTGGGTTTGAGGACTTTCTAGCACCGTGGGGGCTCTTTAAACAAGTGGACTCTGCTGAGACTGGCAGTTTCTGCCCCCACCGCAACACCCACTGGTCTGCACAGTCAGAAGCAATGAGGCTTGATTTTCCCCGGTGCTGGGACAGTGAGCTTTGAGGTCTGGTGAGGAGCTAGGAACGCTCCCCAGGTGTCCCTCTGGACTTTTTAAAATATGTGACTGCGCTTTCTGCTGGCTTGCTGCCGCCGCCACTGATGCTGTCACCACACTGCATCCTTTCCGCCCTGGCTCTGCCTCTCCTACCTGTGTGGATGAGTATTTCTTCTTTATATCTTTGTTTACTGGACTTCCATGCAGTTTGATTTTTTGGAACTTCTGGTTGTCTCTAGTTTTGAGTTAGTTGTATTCCTTCTTAGTTGTGGAGGGAGACGCAGTGTGTCTGTCTATGCCTCCATCTTGGCCAGAACTCTACATTTCTTTTTATGTCATGTTTCTTGGCCTTTAATTTCTGAAATGGAGCTTTGAGATTTATTGCTCCAGTGGAGCGAGGAGCTGGCCCTTTGCCTCTTTAGCAATGTGTTTGGTTTGGTGAAGTAGATCAATCCCATTGGTTCCCTGCCTGCAGTCTCACCACCTCCCAAGCCCCTTCCCACACCACTGATCCTGGGGCCTCTCCAAAGAACCAATCTGATCACCTTACTTAAAACTTTTCAGTGAATCATCATTGTCCTCAGAGTAAATTCCAAACAGCTTGATGTCATTTATAATATCCATCTTAATTGGGATTTTCCCTACCTCCAACCTCTTGGGACAGACTGTATTATTGTTGTTAACAATTCACTGCCCCTCCTGGGTGAAAGATTGTACTTGACTGTCTCGCTAATGTCAAGCTTGGCCACATGACTTGCTTTGGCCAATGAAATGTGAACAGCAATGGCACTTCCAGGCAGAAGTTTAATAGCTATGTATGATTTACTTTCCCTCTCTTGTGAGACCAGTAATGTTCCATGTAGCGGTTAGTCCTGCCATCCCCTAGCTCCTGGAGTGCGTACAAAGTAAGTCGAACTCCCTCTGATTCTTAATAGACATGCAACATTAGGGAGAAATCAACCCTTGTAAACCACTGAGATCTGGGGGTTATTTTTCACTGCAATATAACCTACCCTGTCCTATTGACATACCTTTGCAATTTTATCTCTTGATATTTCCTTTTTCATCCTATACTCTAATCCAGTGGATTTCGAGTGTTTTTGAGTCTACCTACAGTAATAAATATATTTTGCATCATAACCTGGTATTCACCTCAGATATACAGTACATACATACACACATAAATTAAACAAAAACTCTTTAAGAAGTTTCTTACTGCATGCAATTCACTTTGATACATTCTAGTCTATTCCACTTAAGTAAAAATGCTGGTCAGCACTCCCTAAGTTGATTTCATGATTTATGAATGAGTCACAGCTATGTCTGGAAAACATTGTTCAACCCTACTGAAAAACCTGCATTGTGCTTTCCACACTCCTAAATGTTCTTCAGGACTCTCTTAGGGAGGTACCTATTTTAGTAAAACTCTTACTACTGCAAGGTTGCCTAAGTGATCCCATAGCATCCAGTTCACTGTTTTATACTTGACTCTTTTTTTCCTTTTTCTTTCTTTTTAAAAATTGTGGTAAAAACCTATAAGTTTACCATCATAACCATTTTTAAGTATACAGTTCAGCAGTAAGTATATTCACATTGTTGAGAAATAGGTCTCCAGAACGCTTTCATCTTGCAAATCTGAAATGCTATGCCCATGAAACACTAGCTCTTTATTTCCCTCCCTACCCTCAGCCCCTGGTCACCACCATTCTACTTTCTGCCTGTGAACTTGACTACGCTAGGTACCTCAAATAAGTGCAATCATACAGCATTTATCTTTTTGTGAACTGGTTTATTTCACTCAGCCTACTGTCCTCAAGGTTTATCCATGTTGTAATATGGGCCAGCATTTCCTTCCTTTTAAAGGCTGGTCAGTATACCATTGTATGTACTACAGTTCATTCCTCCATCCATTGATGAACTATTAGGTTACTTTCACCTTTTGGTTATTTTGAGTAGTGCTGCTATGAACATGGATGGGTATATAAGTATCTCTTTGAGATCCTGCTTTCTGTTCTTTTGGATATATATGCAGAACTGGGGTTGCTGGAACATATGGTAATTCTGTTTACTTTTTTTGAGGAACCTCCACACTGTTTTCTGCCACAGCTGCATCATTTTACATTCCCATAAACAGTATACAATTTCTTCACATCTTTGCGAACACTTATTATTTTTTACTTTTTATTTTGTTATTGTTGTTGGCAGCCTTCCTAATGGATGCGAGGTAATTTGGCTCTTGTCTTATGTATATTCCTCAAATGACCTATAAGGTCCTGGAGGACAGCAATAATTCTTATCCTTTGTGGTGCCTTCAGTCTTAATATGATGTTTGCCGTATAGTGTGTGCACAATAAATATGTGGAGCATGAAAGTAGGTATTTTCCATGTGGTGGTTTTAAAAGATGTCTGCAAATTCTTTGTCACTCTTCCCTTCAAAAGGTGGTGACTGATTACTCTTCTTCTGAATGTGGGTTAGGCTTACTGGTCCTCTAACAAATAGAATTCAGGGGAAGTTATGCTGTGTGACTTCTGAGGCTGGGTCATAAAAGTCTTGTATGTGGCTCTTTCTCTTGGATCACTCATTGTGGGGGAGGCCAGTTGCCATGTTGTGAGGACACTCAAATAGGCTTCTGCAGTGGCCCATTCTCAGCTTCTTTCTTGCTGCTCTTTGCAATGCAAGATGGTGCTTTTTGCTTGCCATGTTAGTCCTTCTCTCCATCATCACGTGCAGAGGAATTGAGGCCCCTCGCCCCCAACAGCCCTGGCAGACTATCTTAGATGTAGATCCTAAGTTCTCCAGCCCCAGTCAAGCCTTTAGATGACAGTAGCCCCAGCCAACATCTGTCTGCAAACCCACAAGCAGCTCTTCAGTTCTAAAATTTCTAACTCTGAAAAACTTTGATAGATAATAAGTATCTTGTGTTGTTTTAAGCCACTCAGTTTTGGGGTAATTTGTTACAGAACGATGAATTAACTAATACACTTCTACTTTACAGGTAATTGATGCTTGTAGATATAAAGTAGGTACTCTGAATCACAGAGCTAATAAGTGAAAGTACTGAATCTCAAGTGCACAGCTCTAAACTCCTAGATGCCATGACCTTTGCAGTGCAACTATTGGCTCCAGGGAATGTACTATGGTCCTCACTAGAAGGGTCCCTCTGGCATGGTACCATGTAGCAGGGCCACAGTATTGCTACACTGGGTTTCACATCTTGGGCTTGGGCTTGGGTCCCCTCCACATAACTAATTTTCTAAGAGCTGTAAAAAGGAGTAATTAGAAATTTCATCTAAACAACAATAACAGTGACAAAGCCTCTAGCTTCCTTCTGTGGCCTTTTCTCCTTGGCCCTTATCTTGCTTTCTCGATTCTCTGGAGTCATCTTTACTCCAGTCAATCATTTGACAACAAACCTCTCTTGCTCCTGGCTAGATCTTGCCAATGGTTCTGTACAACAATTAAGCTTCATTTCAACATGAGCTAATTCTATGACAGCTTTCCCCAGTAAAGAAGTCACCTGTATGGGATCAGAGTGCTAGAGCTGCTGGATTGAGGTGTGGCAGTTGTCCCTAACTAGAGCTCCTTTTGTCTTCATGCCCTGGTGTCTAGATCTCCCTGCCCCTCTGTCTTCATTGGGGTTGGCTCATGCATTTACATTCCTTTCCATTCTCTCATTGCTCTCCTCCTGCTTCCTCTGCTTCACTGACTGGCTCCTATTTCAGGCATCATTGTGTTGTTGGGAAGCCAGCCTCTTCTCCTCCAAAGATCAGTTTACTTATTTGTACAATGGCTACAAGAATACCTATCTAGCAAGGTTGTTCTGAATGTTAAAGGAGGGGACATAAGGAAAGTCTCCAACATGGTCTCTGACACAGTGTCAGTGTTCCTGAATGAGAGCTTTTATCGTGGTAGTGTGGCTGCCCCTTCTACTATAAACTGTTGATAATGGGAAAGGAACTTTCTGTAGTTCTCTCTTAGCCCATTATGGCAGATCTTATGCTATTATTTATCATGTTGTCTAAAACTTTCTCTCTCTCTTTTTCTTGTGATTTCTTTTTTCTTTGTCACTACAGCAGCTGTTGCAGGTTAGACCTGCCATTTGGGATTCAACTTGCTCTTCTACTCTCCTGAGCCAAATATTCCCCTTCCACCTTTTGGTTTTGTCTGTCCTCTTGTCTAGGTTTCCATTGCCCTCCCCAAGGGCCATCACCCCCTCTGCCATCTTCCCTTACCTTGCCCAGCTGTTTTTTAGGTCACCTAATCCTCTTACATTATTCCCTCCCCAGGTAACCAGCAAATGGCTGTATTTTCCAAGTAACTTTCACAGTGCCTCCACTGTCTCTGAAAAATACTTGACATTGATGTTAATACAACTCTGGCTCTACAGATACCACCCCCTGACTCCTAATCCCCACTCCCCTTTGGGAGGAAAGGACATGTCTCTCTCCAGCTCATTAAGGGGCACACCCTCCCGAAAACACACCCCCTGCAGTCCTGTGCAATGGTAATGAGAGAATGTTCAAAGTTCTTATCTATCTGAGCTATTGATTATAAAGGCAAGAAACCCCCAGAAGTTCCCAGGGACAGCTTGAAGGACACATGTGATCCATTCTGAATTTTATCACTAGTTTGCGAAGTCCCTAGGGACTGTTCCTTTCTATCCATTTGATTAGAGCAGCTTATCTATGACATGGTAACATTTTAGACTGACTTTAGACATATTTTTTCCATTTTCAATACACTATTCTTAGAATTAGAAGTTAAAGATGATATCTTAGAAAACAAAATATTTACCTACTTCCCTATCCCTTTTCCCTAAAATCAAGCTGAGGGACTTTCAATAACCCAGTGACCCTAGGCTGCATTGGTATTTTCAGGTGGATAGAGTAGATTAGTGGGGATAGAAAAGCGGGCAAGGACGCTAGGTTGTCATTGTCACAGGAAAGTAGTTGAACAGGGTCAGGCTAAAATAGGAAAAGCCGGTCGGTGCTTATGCTGCCTGTCATCTACCAGACCCAATAAGCAGAGACAGGAATTGGATATTTATGGGCACTTTATTCAGATGGTTGGTGATCTGAGAAGACAGTGGGTTTGTACCCTAGCAGACTGTCTGCAATTCCATTATAAACAGAACCTTTTTATGAGAAGAAGAAAAATATAGGTAAGGGGTTTGGAATTCAGGGAAAAGGTTAATCAGATAAAAGCTGCAGCTTTCCTTCATCTGTGCCTTGGGAGGTGGTCATCTCACCCTGAAGCACAATGACTCAGATACAGTCTTGATTGCTTGCTGTCCTCCTGAGGCACAAAGGTGGGTCTGCTTATGGTTCCTTGGAATCAACTTGGGTCATACCTCCAGTTCCTGTAACAATAGCTTTTTACATACATTGATTACTAAGCTTATTAGCTATTACCTGAAACTAAAATTTTCCAACGTTTGAGTCCCCCATCAAGATATCCTTCATTTTTTGCCTCTGCCGAAACAAACTAGTTATTTGATGTTGGGCAAGTTATTTAACTAGACTAAGCTTTATGTTCTTCCTTGGAACAGATGAGAATGATTCCTCTTTTACTTGGCTGTTTAGTTGTGTAGATGTAAGAAACATTCAAACCTTTTTAAAAAGATTTTATTTATTTTTATTTAGAAAGAGGGGAAGAGAAGGAGAAAGAGGCAGAGAAACATGGATGTGTGGTTGCCTCTCATGCGCTCCCTAACTGGAGATAATGGGGGATGATGTTGGAAAATTTTAGTTTCAGGTAACAGCTAATAAGCTATTGTTTCAGGAACTGGAGGTATGACCTACCCTGACTCCAGGGAACCATAAGCAGATCCACCTTTGTGCCTCAGGAGGACTGCAAGCAATCAAGACGGTATCTGAGCCATTGTATTCTGGGTGAGATGACCACCGCCCAGGGCACAAGGGCCATCGCCCAGGACACAGATGAAGGAAAGCTGCAGCTTTTAACCAATTAACCTTTTCCCTGAATTCCAAACCACTTACCTACATTTTTCTTCTTCTTATAAAAAGAGTCCATTTATAATGGAATTGCAGACAGTCTGTCAGGGTACAAATCCGCTGTCTTCTCAGATCACTGACCATCTGAATAAAGCACCCATAAAGATTGAATCCCCGTCTTTGCTTATTGGGTCTCGTAGATGACAGGAAGCATGGACACTGGCTTTTCTGGTGTCAGGGACCTGACCCACAACCCAGGCATGTGCCCTGACTGGGAATCAAACTGGTGGTCCTTTGGTTCACAGGCTGGCAATGAATCCACTGAGCCACACCAGCCAGGGTGAATTTTCATAAGAGTTTCTTTGAGTTCAAACTGATGACACATGCTGGGGAGCAAGATCTCAAATGCTCCAGAGAGCAACATTTTTTTGCAGTTTCTTTTATTCATTTGGAATTAAGGAGGGGACATAAGGAAGATTACATGAAGGTGAGAGAAGCCAAGGCAGGAACTGAGTTATGGGACAGTTAAGATTTAGGGGAAGGGGTCTGAAGAGAGGCATTTCAAAAGTGTGTTAATTTAGATTTACAGAAACAATGGACAGGGATTATTTAGGGCAAAGATATACCTACTAAAGAAATTATATGCCTAGGGCATGACTACCCACCAGTTAGTGTTACAGAACCCCTGGGCTGCTCCAGTTGAAAACAAACCCATGGGCTCTTTAGTTAGGGGCCCGATTGCCCGCCGCCAAAATTATAACTCTCAATACCAGAGTTTAGTGAAAAGAAAAAGAATTGTTTATTTAACAGTTATATATATTTAGTTATTTGCGGATTTCTGTTGTTAAGTCTTATGCTCTTTAAAACACCCACAAACACATACCCTTGCCTCCCCACTACCAAACCAGGCTAGTTTTAGGAAAGTCAGAGAAACCGTTTCCCTACTTTGCAAACACAGTTCAGCTTTACCAGCAGCTGCCAATCATTCAATCTGATTGGGGAGGCCTTTCTGTGCTGTGGTGCCCTCCAGCTCTCAATGCAGAACCACCTGGATTCTCAGCCTCCTTGCAAACTGCCTTCTTCCTGCAAACCGCGCGGATCTCCTCTCCTTCTCAAAACCGCGTGGTGAGAGCCTCTCAAAGCAGCCTGGAGACCCCTTCTCCAAGCCACGTGGAGGGAGCACACGAGAGAGGAGAGAGCGAGAGAGAGAGAGAGAGCGCGAGAGAGAGAGAGAGAGCGAGAGAGAGAGAGAGAGAGAGAGAGAGAGAGAGAGAGCGAGAGAGAGAGAGAGAGAGAGAGAGAGCGAGAGCCAGAGAGCGAGCGCGCGAGTGAGAGAGCTTTGGATGCATTAAAGCCATTTTGCATAAGAAAGACATTGGCCACCAGCCTCAGGCATGTGGAGGCATTCTAAAAGCTGCTTCCTTCTCCCCATCCCCCAGCAGCAAACTCTGGGGATTTTTGGACTTCTCTGTTTCTGTAACATTAGGCATTTTTGATCATATAACCCTGTGAGGTTACTGTCCATAGAACCCTTTTTATGTCCACAGTGGGAATGATGTCACACACAAGGAGCACCTGGGACTGAGTAGTGCCCAGGGAATGGCCATGGGAGTGAGGGCAGGCAGATCGGTCCCGTTGAGTTGCCTGGGCTTTTCCAGTCACGGGTGAACTATGTTTGTTTGATCACTCTAGAGCTGGGATAAACAGTGAATTTCAGACAAGGTTATGATTCTACAGAGCAAAGCTGAACAAAAGCCCACTTTACTGCCTATTTTATAGTCTGTGACTTTTAATAGCTCCTTCAGTTGACAGTCCTCCCTGAAGCCCAAGTGAACTTGTTATCCCACAGTTTATTTTGCAGTTAAATAGCACTTTGCATTTTCAAGGTGCTTAACAATCAATTCATTCTCAGCCCTACTTTCTCTTCTGTTTATTTATTTATTTACTTAGGTTTGCAGGGTGGGGAGCTGGCGGAACTCAGAGATCTGCCCAAGGTCACACAGACTTGTTTAGGGAGTTAGGATCCTGTTTTTTTTTTTTTTTCACATCCTGTTTCTGTGCTAAGTTTACTGTAGCATGTTATTTCGCACTGCTCAGGGGTCATCAGGCAAGATCAAAGGACTTTTGGGCCTTTGGGAAAAGATTTCCAAAGTAAGTGCTAGAATTGCTCTTCCTTCATTTTGGGAAATTTTAGAGAAAGTATTCCTGTCCTGGAGCTCAAAGCTTAGGAGTCTGAACTGCCATACTGATTCTAAGGAGAGTTAACTCAAGCAGTTGAGATCTTCTGTCTGATGTCACTTCGAGTCCCTTTGACTGTTTTGCTGTTGACCCAGCCATTGCGGCGAAATAGCTGGGTCAGAACGGCCCCTCCTCTCACAGAAAGAATCCATTTTATAAGAAAATCACTGTTCCTCTGGAGTCAGAAATGACCCACCTGTTGCTCCCCAAATGCCCACTTTCCTACAACACCGCCTTTTCCTCCTCCAGACCTACAGCCCTGCTCTCTCCAATTTTGTCTCCCCTCCCTCCAGTGTCAACGTATTGGTCTCAACTTAAGAGAGCATTTAGGTTAATTTATAGTTTCATCCACATGCCACTGCTACCCAAAACATTTTAAGTATCTCTGTGTAGTTTCTACTGTTTGGTTTTGTGGAGTTAACGTTTTCCTTTTGTATCATTTGCTCTTCTAGTTCATTCTCAGTTCTTCACTCTCACCCCAAAAAGCCTCCTTTCGAGATTTACTACCTCCATTTCAATAGTGAGCCTTTAGAGAGTACTACATCTTAGTTCTATGATAATCTGCTTCTGATGGGGAGGGAGGCAGACAGAAACTAAGCCAGTTCTTGTCCTCTAGGCAAACCTATCAGCATAAATCCTAAAATCTGGAATGAGGGGCTCTGGCTACTCCTTGAGTCTAGAATTGTGCCTTAACTTCCCCTTTGTCATTGCCACATTCTCATGGTGCCTTGCTAAAGTCCAGTGTTGATTTTCCATTGATGTTTTCATTTTCTGGAGATAATTCAACTATGGTTAGGAGAGTTGACCAATATCTTTCACCAAGAACTTCAGGGTCTTTGAACTGTTCTTTTGGTATTATTCATTTTTCTTTCTGAAGAGTAGTTTCCTTTAAGCAAAGTCCTAGGATGAAGGGGGTATTCTGAGAATGACAGGTGAATGGTCGGGTAGTAAGATAGGTTGGAGAGATAAATGCAATTCTTGCTTTTACAAAGCACAGGGACACACTCATATAGTCCCTGAAAAGGGGGTTAAATGTGAGGTTACTATCTTCAGAATACCCAGTATTTCTATGAGATTTAAATAGATTTGAGAATGAAAAAAAAAAAAATTGCCTTACAAATTTGCAACTTCCCCGAACTATGTTTAAAGTAACTTTCAGGTAGACAAAATGAACTCAAGAAAGGGGGGAGGCATCCCAATGAACAATTCATAAAATGATAAATACTTATCAGGCAGCTACTATAAATCAAACATTGGTAACACTAAGATGAATAAAACAGAATTCCTGCTCTTAAGTTCTCAATACATTATTATAGGATGAGATAAAAATTATGATAGAAATATGGGTAAAGCACAGAGTAACTTTTTCTAGAAAAGGAGAACTACATACTTAAAGTTCCTAGGAGGATAGTAATTCTGACCTAGGTCTTTTTAAAAAAATATTTTATTTATTGATTTGAGAGAGAGGGAGAAGGGATGGGAAAGAGAAAGACAAGAGAGGAAGACAGAGAAATATCAATTTGTTGTTCCCACTTATTTATGCATTCAGTGGTTGTTTCTTTTCTTTTTTTAAAATTTATTTTATTTTAGAGAGAAGGGAAGAGAGGGAGATAAACATTGATGTGAAAGAGAAACATCGGCTTGTCACCTCCTGCGAGTGCCCTGGCTGGGGATGGAGCCCGCAACCCAGGCAAGTGCCCTGACTGAGAATCAAACTGGTGACCCTTTGGTTTGTGGGATGACGTCCAAACAACTGAGCCACCCCAGCCAGGGCAGGTTGTTTCTTGTATGTACCCTGCCCGGGGGTTGATCCCACAGCCTTGACATATTGGGACAGCGTTCTAACCATCTGAGTTACCTGGCCAGTGATGAACTAGGTCTTGAAGGATAGATAGGAGGTCACCAGTTGGGCAAACTGGGATGCTTAAGGTGTGAAATTTCATGTGATGTTTAGGGAATTCTATGACTGGATTACATAATGAAAAGGGGGATATGAGAGCAAAGCTACACTAAGATATTTGAACTTGATTCCTTTAGGTGAAGGAGGATTAATGAAGTGTTTTATTTATTTATTTTTAGAGAGAGGGGACAGACACATCAATGTGACCCATTGCCTCCCGCATGCCTCCAATTGGGGACCTGGCCTGCATCCTAGGCATGTGCCCTGCCCAGGAATCAAACCAATCACTTTTTTGGTTCACAGACCAGCACTCAATCCACTGAACTACACCAGCCTAATAAAGAGTTTTAAATGAAATGATCAAAATTGTTTTGCTTTCCTAAGGGGGGTGGGATTGCTGGGTGGAGGGGTGCACTGGGCGGAGGGGAACCAAGGGGAAAAAAATTGGAACTATTGTAAAAACATAACCAATAAAATATACTTAAAAAAAAAAAAAAAAGAACAAACTTGTGGTAAATAAATTCTTTCCAGGCCATCGAAAAACCATGGGACGCAGAAGAAAGTCCAACAAACAGACTTTGCTAGATTTCTTCCTGTCTGCTACACTCTCAATTCATATATTAAGATGAGTATGCTGAACTGTATATGCTAAGGTTCCCTTCCTGAAGCACGTTTTTCTATCTGAATTCCTTTAGGCAGGTAAATAGAAAAGGTTAAAGGTTCTTTCTGAATCTTTTGTTTCTTGAAAACAACCAGCTTAAAATGATCAATATCTGAAAAGGCATATTTTGGAGTGGCAAACTCTAGTCTTCCTCCAACCCAGCGAAACTCAGCCTGACTTCTTGTGCTGCTTCACCTGGAATTTAGGTTCCCTGACCAAGTCTCAAGGTCATGTAAGTCTGAGTAACCTATATATACCTGATTGATTATTGTATTATAATATTAATCACTGTGATGAGGTCAGAACCTAAGGTCACAGTCCTGTGGTTTCTCCTGAAAGGAAAAAGCATTTCCATTCTCAGTTAAAAAAAAAAAAAATTACTTTGCTTTCATTTATAAAGCAGCTCTATATCAATGCTTAAAATAGAACTCACAGTTTTTGTCTAGGAACTCCTCATTCTGCTTTGTATGATGATGGTTCTGTTATTAATAGTATATTAATACCTATATTAATAGGTTTTAGGACTTGTCTCAGCTTTGCTGGGGTATTTGGCTAATTCTTAGAATCATATAAAGGTATGATTCTAATCATATAAAGGTAAATTACAGAATTTAATAGGAATTTAAGCTATATGTTAGGTAATAAAGGAGGAGAGAAGGGAAATAATATTTAACATATTACTAATAAGTATGTTTGATGGCAACTCTGTGTATGCTATGGAAAGAGGATGACTCATTTTTCTCTCTCTCTAAAACTAAACTTTTCACCACTGCACTCTTTTCTTTTTTTTTCTTTTTCTTTTTTTCTTTTATGGTATCATGGCTTACATTTAAGTCTTTGATCCATCTTGAGTTTATTCTGGTGTATGGTGTAAGTTGGTGGTCTAGTTCCATTTTTTTGCATGTCCCTGTCCAGTTCTCCCAACACCATTTGTTGAAGAGGCTCTTTTCACTCCATTTGATGTTCCTTCCCCCTTTGTCAAATATTAGTTGACCATATGAACCTGGGTTTATTTCTGGGCTCTCAATTCTGTTCCACTGATCTATATGTCTGTTTTTATGCCAGTACCAGACTGTTTTGATTACTGTGGCCTTGTAGTATAGTTTGATATCAGGTATTGTGATTCCTCCTACCGTGTTCTTCTTCCTCAAAATTGCTGTGGCTATTCGGGCTCTTTTTTGGTTCCATATAAATTTTTGAAGTATTTGTTCTAGGTCTGTGAAATACGTTGCTGGTATTTTAATAGGGATTGCATTGAATCTGTAAATTGCTTTGGGTAGTATGAACATTTTAATGATGTTGATTCTTCCCATCCATGAGCATGGTCTATGCTTCCATTTATTTGTATCTTCTTTAATTTCTTTCTTCAGTGTTATGTAGTTTTCTGAGTACAGGTCTTTTACCTCCTTGGTTAAGTTTATTCCTGGGTATTTTATTTTTCTTGTTGCTATGGTAAATGGGACTTTTCTTTCAGTTTCTATCTCTGAGTTTTATTGTTGGTGTATAAAAATGCCTTCGATTTCTTAATATTGACTTTGTATCCTGCTATTTTGCCGAATTCACTTATTAGGTTGAGTAGTTTTTTTGTGGAGTCTATAGGGTTTTCTATGTATGCTATCATGTCATCTGCAAATAATGATCGTTTTACTTCCTCTTTTCCAATTTGGATGCCTTTTATTTCTCTTTCTTGTCTGATTGCTGTGGCTAGAACTTCCAAGACAACGTTGAATAGGAGTGGAGAGAGCAGACATCCTTGTCTTGTTCCTGATCTCAGGGGGAATGCTCTCAGTTTTTGCCCATTGAGTATGATGTTGGCTTCAGGTTTCTCGTATATGGCCTTTATTATGTTGAGGTATGCTCCCTCTATTCCCATTTTGCTGAGAGTTTTTATCATAAATGGGTGTTGTACTTTATCAAATGCTTTTTCTGCATCTATTGATATGATCATGTGGTTTTTATCTTTCATTTTGTTTATGTGTTGTATTACATTTATTGATTTACGAATATTAAACCATCCTTGCATCCCTGGGATGAATCCCACTTGATCCTGGTGTATGATCTTTCTAATGTGTTGCTGGATCCGGTTTGCCAATATTTTGTTGAGGATTTTAGCATCTATGTTCATCAGCGATATTGGCCTGTAGTTTTCTTTCTTTGTTGTGTCTTGACCTGGTTTTGGAATTAGGGTTATACTGGCTTCATAGAACGAGTTTGGGAGTCTTCCCTCTTCTTGTAGGAGTTAGTTCCTTCCTAAATGTTTTGTAGAATTCACTTGTGAAGCTACCCGGTCCAGGGCTTTTGTGTGCTGGGAGTTTTTTGATTACTGCTTCAATTTCACTAGCTGTTATTGGTCTATTCAGACTTTCTGCTTCTTCTTGATTCAGTTTGGGAAGACTATAGGTTTCCAGGAATTTGTTCATTTCCTCTAGGTTGTCAAATTTCTTGCCATACAGTTGTTCGTAATAATTTCTTACAATCCTTTGTATTTCTGTTGTATCAGTTGTGATTTCTCCTCTTTTGTTTCTGATTTTATTTATTTGGGTCCTCTCTCTTTTTTTCTTGAAGAGCCTGGTTAAAGGCTTGTCAATTTTGTTTATTTTTTTCAAAGAACCAGCTCCTAGTTTTGTTGATCTTTTGAATTGTTAGTTTAGTCTCTATGTCATTTAATTGTGCTCTGATCCTGATGATTTCCTTCCTTCTACTTGATCTGGGCTTTGCTTGTTGTTCTTCCTCTAGTTCTTGTAGTCATAGGGCTAAAATTTTTATTTGAGATTCTTCCAGCTTTTTAAGATAGGCCTGTATTACTATGAACTTTCCTCTCAGGACTGCTTTCGCTGTATCCCATAGGTTTTGGATTGTTGTGTGTTCATTATCATTAGTTTCCAGAAACTTTTTGATTTCTTCCTTGAAGTCATTGTTAACCCATTCATTATTTAATAGCATGTTATTCATTCTCCATGAGTTTGAATGTTTTTGAGTTTTTTCCTTGAGGTTAATTTCCAATTTTAAGCCATTGTGATCTGAGAAGATGCTTGATATAATTTCAATTTTCTTGAATTTGCTAAGGCTTGTTTTGTGTCCTACCATGTGGTCTACCTTTGAAAATGTTCCATGTGCACTTGCGAAGAATGTATATTTTGCTTCTTTGGGGTGAAAACTTCTATATATATCGACTAAGTCCATTTGATCTGGAGTGTTGTTCAGTGCCTCAATATCTTTGGTGTTTCTTTGCTTCGAAGTTCTGTCCATTGTTGACAATGGGGTGTTAAAGTCCCCTACTATGAGTGTGTTGCTGTCTATATCTTTCTTGGAGTCTTTCAAAATTTTCCTTATATATTTGGGTGCTCCTAAGTTGGGTGCATATATATTTATAAGGGTTATATCTTCTTGATGGATTTTTCCCTGAAGTATTATGAAATGCCCTTCTTTGTCTCTTTTTATGGACTTTGCTGTGAAATCTGCTTTGTCTGATATAAGTATTGCTACCCCAGCTTTTTTTTCATGTCCATTTGCTTGAAATACTTTTTCCCATTCCTTTACTTTTAGTCTGTGTAGATCTTTTGTTCTAAGGTGGGTCTCTTGTAGACAGCATATATGTGGGTCATTCTTTCTAATCCATTCAGTTACCCTATGTCTTTTAATTGGAGCGTTTAATCCATTTACATTTAAGGTTATTACCGATAAGTACTTATTCATTGTCATTTTTCCCCTTTGTACTCGTGTTCTTCTCTGTCTCTCTCTGTTTCTTTATCTTCTTAAAGGAGACCCTTTAGCAACTCTTGCATTGCTGGTTTGGTGGAGATGTATTCTTTTAGACTTCTTTTGTCTTGGAAGCTCCTTATTTCACCCTCCATTTTGAATGAGAGCTTTGCTGGGTAGAGTATTCTAGGTTGTAGGCCTTTGTTTTTCATTGCTTGGAATATTTTTTGCCATTCCCTTCTGGCTTGTATTGTTTCTGCTGAGAAATCTGATGATAGCCTTATTGGAGCTCCCTTGTATGTTATTAGTTGTTTCTCTCTTGCTGCTTTTAGGATTCTCTCTTTGTCTTTGAATGTTGCCATTTTAATTATGATGTGTCTTGAGGTGGGCCTGTTGGGGTTCATCTTCATTGGGACCCTCTGTGTTTCCTGGACTTTCGTGACTCTTTCTCTCCGCATGTTAGGGAAGTTTTCTGTCATTAGTTTTTCAAAGAGGTTTTCTATCCCTTGCTCTTCTTCTTCTTCTGGAATTCCTATGATATGGATATTATTACGTTTCATGTTGTCCTGCAGCTGTCTTACGACCTCTTCAGTCTTGTTCAGTCTTTTTTCATTTTGTTGCACTGTCTGGGAGTTTTTGGTACGTTGTCCTCCATCTTGCTGATCCAATCTTCTGCCTCCTCTAGCCTGCTTTTAATTCCTTCTACTGTGTTCTTCAATTCAGAGATCGTATTCTTCATTTCCTCCCGGCTCTTATTGATAGCTTCTATGTCCTTTTTCATGCTCGTGTAATTCTCTGTAAGTTCCTTGTAGTTTCCCTGGAGTTCTTTGTAGTTTCCGCTGAGCTCATTCAGCTTCTCCATAATCCATGTTTTGAATTCCGTATCTGATATTTTGCTCCCCTCTATTTCATTTAGCACTCTCTCTGGGGATTCTATCTTTCCTTTTGATTGGGGGGTTGTTTCTCTGTCTCCCCATTTTTGTGATTCCTATTGTTTGTTGGTGCTTTTTAGAATGATCTGCACTTCCTGGATCTGCCTCTGGTAGTATCCACCACTGCACTTTTTACAATCTCCACAATAGCATGCACAAGGATGCTGCTGCTGAGAAAATACTTTCTTTTTAAACTTTGTATAGTTTTATTATAGATCTCATAATCTAGAGGATTAAACATGACTTAGAGGAATATTGCCACAGCCATCAGTTGAAGAATACATATATAAAAGTTTATAGATTATGAAGCAAATTCTTACCCTTAGATGTAATGATGAACACACTGAAAAACTGACTGATAACCTAGTTCTCTACATGTGTCTTTGGTTAGATGCGACAAATGGTATCTTTAAATGAAAAGTGAAATAAAACTGGGAAGTGCTGTTCACTGTATTTTGAAAGGACTCGAGAGCCCCCACATTTTCCATGTTAAATAATAGTAATAAGGGAAAATGTTCCTAACCTAGAGGAATGGACAAACCAAATAAAATTACATTGATTTGTGCTAAATGCAATTAAACCAATGGTATATAGATTATTAGAAGAGCATATCATAGGGGTTCCTAATCCACCCCAGGGAGGGTTCAGTTAAGGAATTAATGAGAAGGTATTACTTGATTATTGAAGAGTTGCTACAGTTTTCATGAAAAATAGGAGGAGGATATAGTAGAATGCCATGGTGGAAAAGAGAACTGCTGTTAAAGCCTGCTGTTTTATGTATATATGCAATCTTGGATTAATTACCTCACCACTCAGAGCTCTGATTAGCTCATCTGTAAAATGGAAATGAGAATACCTTGCTTGTTGGAGGGTTGTGAGGACTAAATACATTACTGAAGTAGTATTGTTAGGGGTCATGGGGGATGGCTCTGGAATCAGATGATGTACTGGCTTAAATAGTGCACCTCCAAAATTCATGTCTACTCAGAAACTCAGACTGTGACCTTATTTAGAAATGAGACCTTTGTGGATGTGATCAGTTAAAACAAGGTCATATGCTCTAATAATAATTTTAAAAACTAGAAAATAATAAGTGTTGACCAGGATGTGGAGAGATTGGAACTTTGTGCATTGCTGGTGGGAATGTAAAATGGTGTAGCTGCTATGGAAAATGGTATGATGGTTTCTGAAAAAGTTAAACATAGAGTTACCCATATGACCCAGCAATTCCATTCTTAGTTATATACCTAAAATAATGAAAAACAGAAAGATAATTGCATACCTATGTTCATAACAGAATTATTCACAATAGCTAAAAGGTGAAAACAATCTGATAGTTCATCAACAGAGGGACAAATAAACAAAATGTCTATATTCAGACAATGGAAATAATAAAAAGGAATGTGGTTTTTGATACATGCTCCATGGATGAAACCTGAAAGCATTATGCTAAGTAAATGAGCTAGACACAAAGAGACAAGTATTGTATGATTCCAGTGGTATGAGGCACTTATAATAGGCAAATTCACAGAGATAGAAAGTAGTGTAGAGATTACCAGGGGCAGGGAAGAGGGGAGAGTTAGGAGTTATTGCTTCATGGGCATGTAGTTTATGTTTTGGGTGATAAAAGGGCTTTGGAAATAGGTAGTGGTGATGGTTGCACAATGTTGTGAATGTAATTAATGCCATTGAATTAAACATTTAAAATGGTTAAAATGACCAATTTTGTCCTCCCTGATCCACAGTTTCACTTTCCATGGTTTCAGTTACCCATGGTCAACCCCAGTCTGAAAATATCAAATGGAAAATTCCAGAAATAAACAATTTATAAGTCTGAAATCACAGGCTGTTCTGAGTAGTGTGAGGGAATCTTGTGCCATCCCGCTCTATCCCACCCAGAAAGTAAATCATCTTTTGTTCAGCATCTCCACGCTGTATATACCTGCCTATTAGTCACTCAGATGGCCTGTCACTGTATTGTGGTGCTTGTGTTCAAGTAACTCTTATTTTCCTTAATAATGGCCCAAAGTGAAACAGTAGCGGTACTGACAATTCAGATACAGCAAAGAGAAGCTGTAAAGTGCTTCCTTTAAGTGGAAAGATATGTACAGATAGGAAAAATCATAGTCTATATAGGCTTCACTACTGTTCATGGTTTCAGGCACCCACTAGGGGTCTTGGAATATATGTCCCACAGATAAAAGGGGGACTACTGTATATACCTTATCAACATAAAAAGAGGTGAGGTTATTCTGGATTAGAGTGGGCCCTAATCCAATCACCGATGTCCTCATAGGAAGAGATGGAGATACGTAGAAAGAATGCCACATGAGTCAGAGACTGTGATGGGAGTGATATGTCTACAAGCCAAGGAATGCCATCATTGCCAGCAGCCACTAGAAGCTAGGAGAGGCATGGGACAGATGTTTCTCAGGCTTTCACAAGGAACCAACTGTGCCAACAATTTGATTTCTGATTTCTTGCCTCCAGAACAGTGAGAGAATACATTTCTGTCATTTAAAGCCATCCAGTTTGTGGTATTTTGTTATGGCAGCCCTAGGAAACAGGCATAGATGACCTAGGTCTAAACCTTAGCTCTGCCACTTATGTTTGTGAATTTAGGTAACAACTTCTCCTAGCCTCAGTTTCCTTGTCTGTGAAAATGAAGAAAATGATACCTACCTCACTGGTTTATTAGGAAGCTCAAATGAGATGTAAGTATAAACTTAATGTAGTGACTGGTGTATAGTAATTGCTCAATAAATGTGAGTTACTAATAACAATTATGATAGTAAGTAGCAACGCAGAGAAATGAGAATTTAATCTCAGGAGAGGCTGGCTTGGCAGTCCCTATGCCAATACAATTGGTTTGAAAATAAAAAAGATTTAAAAAAAATTTTTTTTCCCATTCTCATCACAGAAAAAAATGTCAGGAAAATGTGTGTTATTTGAGCTGGCATCACTGAAATGAACATGAAAGTCGAATTATTTGTTTCTCACGCTCTGAGAGGCTTACATTAATTGACCAACTTATCATCTTCCTTATAACCACCTCCCTGTCTTGCTGATACACCTCCCCCAACACCCATGCAGGCTGTCACGTTTAGAAGAGAGCTGCTTCCTCACAGGTGTGCTCTTTTTTGACCAGCATCACAAAGGAAGGTGCCTCAGTTGCACAAGTGTGTATTGACTGTCCAGGTGCTCTACACAAATTACAGACACTGCTTGAACACCAACAAAGCCAGAATTGCTTGGTGTAAAATTAAACGGGGAGTGTATTTGATTTCATTTGGTGATAAATGAGAAAAAAATACCCATTTTTCAAAGAGCAGTCTAACATTCTTGATGTACTATAAAAATGGAGCTAAATCCATGGGTAAGTGGGAGGCTTTGGGAATAAATCAGTGGGATAGCGACAGCAGTTGTCTATTGCCTCTGGTTAGATTAGCTGTGATCTCCTCCAACACACTCACTGTCATCGTCAGCATTAACACCTCTGCCTCTTGCAGGTGCTGTGTTGGGATGGTTAAATGTGTGTACTCCCTGGCACTTGCAAAAATTTACATAGAGGACTCCACAGGTCTGTCCAGGCTCGGCTTCTTTTCTTAGTAGTCTCTTTCATTAGTGGGCTCTATGATGTGCAAGGGGTTTCAACACAGGTCATCTAACATGGTTGTCAAAATAGCCTTGGAGCTATGATAGGACTGGCCTTATCCTCCTCACAGTGCATGCAAAGACTCTGCATCTCAGAAGGGTTAAGTGATTTGTTAAGTTCAAAGTGCTAGTAGTGGTTGTCCAGTATGTCCAGCAACAAGGTGGACTTGCCACAGTCAGAGTCCCAGAGGCCAGAGGTAGGTAACATTAATCTGTCCTGAAGGACAGTTGGCAGATAGAGGCACCAGGTACATGCTCCCAGTGGTGAACAGTGGAGGCTCAGATCTGGGCCCAGGGCAAGGAAAGGTGAGAGCTGGCAGGTCAGAGTGACCACCTAGGCAGGGGTGGTATAGGGAAGAGAACGGAACTGGAAGGAGAGCTTGGAAGGCAGTGATAATTCCTAAGTCCTGTCCTGGACACTAGAGGTGGAGGCTTTTACCTTCTCCCAGCATGGATTTGCAGGGGCAGGTTGAGCCCACTGCAAAGGGATGACTGGTGGTGCCAAAGTCTGGGCCCCCTGACCCATTAAGTTCTGCACACCTGACATCCTGCTAGGTCCTCAGCACAGGTCTATTGCCCTCTCTAGGAGTTCTCCAGACTTAGAGTCTCTACCACATCTTTGAGCACATTATTGGATATTGTATACTGAATTGCTTGCTAACTGTGCCACAGACACCATACCTTAATCTTCTTCTCCCTCTCATTGCTCTTTGGATAAAACAAACTCCCAAAAATGCTCACAAGGCCCCAGCTTTTCCCTCTGGCTGCCTCTGGCCACTGTACCTGCCTCCTCTCCACTCCAGCTGTCCTGGCCTTCTTTCAGTTCCTCTTGGCCTTGCTTGCTCATCTTTCATCTCTCAGTTTAAAAGTTACTTGTTCAGAGAAGCATTCCCCAAATCCCTATATTAGGATGTCTGCCTTAAAAAAAAATTGTGGTAAAATATACATAACATAAAATTTACCATTTTATCATTTTTTAAATTAAATGTATTGGGGTGACATTGGTTAATAACATTGTATAAGTTTCAGGTGTACAATTGTATAATACATCATCTGTATTTGTGTGCTTACCATCCAGTCTACTTTCCCTCCATCACTATATATTTGACCTCTTTTACCCTCTTCATCCTCGCCCTGACCCCTTCTCCTCTGGCAACTACCGTTCTGTTGACTGTCTATGAGTTTGTTTGTTGCTTTCTGTTTTATATCCCATAGGAAAGTGAAATCATATGGTTCTTGTCCTTTTCTGTCTCCATTTTAACCATTCTTAAGTGTAAATACAGTTCAATGGTGCTATTTATTTATATTGTGCAACCTATCAACAGAACTCTTCTCATTTTGCAAAACTGAAACTCTGTGCCCATTAACAATAACTCCCCACCCCCCTTTCTCTCTGGCCCCTAGCAACCATAATTCTATTTTTTGTCTTTAAGAATTTGATTAAGTATCTCATGTAAGTGGCATCATACAGTATTTGTCTTTCTGTGACTGGCCTATTTCACTTAGCTTAATATCCTCAAGGTTCATCCATGTTGTATAAGAATTTCCTTCCTTTTTAAGGCTTAGTAATATTTCATTGTACAAAATATATCACATTTTGTTTCTCCATTTATCTGTGGGTGGACACTTCCATCTGTATGAAGGTTTAACCAAGTGATGTTAGACTCCCAATGAGAGTGGGTTTTAGCACTGGGCATCTGGAAAGAGGGGACGAGGGGATGGCCGAGGAATTAAGAGGAAGGCCCAACGAGGGGACCCTGTGGATGGGAAAGACCTGTCCCGACCTCAGGATCTCGCCCCGCACCAGGCTCATCAGCGGCGGCTTTGCTGCCAGTGTCGTGGAAGGGCCATAAGGCCTGTGACTCTTGAGCACAGCTCTGCGCCTTCTTCGAGGCTGTCAAGGACAGAGTAGGGATGGGGGCCCTCAGGGGAGGCGGCCCAGCCGGCTGGGCCGGGGGACTGAGGACAGAGCCGCGGCTCTGTCTCTCGGCTGCCCGTGTGGCTGCCCTGCTCCTTCCCCGGGGTTCAGGCAGGTGCTCAGGCCGCATGCCCACTGCTGCGCAGCCCCCTCACCTTCACACCCACCTCCGAAATCCCGCCTTCCCGGCCCCTGCTGCCCCCCCCCCCCCCCACGAGGTTCCTGACATTGAGACAGACGCACCTGGAGAGCCTGGAGTTAGACGGAGCCAGCAAACGGAGGGAGGTTGGGGCACGGCCCTCTCTCCACGCTCCTGCTCCTGTTCAGTCTGTGCCTGATGCCCGAATGGCCTTCCTCAAGCGCAGACCTAAAGTGGTCTCCCTGTCTGCCAACCTGCGGCGTCTTGTTTCATCTCCTTCAGTGTCTCCAAAGGGGTGTTCACATCAGAGGGCGTGCGCAGGACCAGACACTGGAGGGGAGCTGAAAACTCACTAATTTTCGTTTTTTTTTTTTTTTCACCTCAAACTTTAAAATTCTACTTTCTATGTATTGTTTACAGTGCAAATAATATGTATCTATGGTAATACAGTAAAGGCATTATCAATAAAAAGTTACATCTAAAAAAAATTGGGAATAATGTTGCTATAAACATGGGTGTACAAGACCCTGCTTTCAATTCTTTTGGATATATACCCTGAAATGGGATTGCTGGGTCATATGGTAATTCTATGTTTAATTTTTTGAGAAACCTCCTTACTGTTTTCCACAGAGGCTGTACCATTTTACATCCCCACCAAGAGATCACAGGGGTCCAATTTTTTGCAAAGAGTGTCTATCTTTTCCTTTTAAAATTTCTGCACAGATCTTCTGTTGGAGTTAAGTCCTGGGCACAGTTAGCTCTCCAACCAGGAATATACACTTAGTCATGGCCAGCCACCAATATACAAGGTCAACTACCTTTCTCATTAGGACCTCACATTTAGGTGTCCCTAACATTTGCAAGGCACTAGGATAACAGTATACACGGAGGCCCAAGGACCATGTACCTGAATATTTAGAAGTTACAGACTATAACTAACAAACTGCTAAATAATAATTTTTTTATCCTCTACTTTGTCAAATATATCATCATTAACTATCAAATCTATAAAGCTGAGGTTTTTATATGACTAAAAGTTGGCAATGTATCAAAGGCAACTGAATTTAATTATGATTGCTCGTGTCAGTGTTCTACTGATAGGCTGGCGGTGTTTAGATCAGCAATAAGGCAAAGATGTACATAATTCATAAACATGTTGTAGGGGCTCAGAACAAGTCACCCTGAGATGTGCCTCCATGGTATACAGATTATTTTCAGCTAAAGGCAATGGAGATCCTACTCAAGAGAAACTTCTGCCCCTCTCCCCATTTCCTTTACCTACCTAGGAGAATTTAAACTTAAATTAGGGGCCTTCCTCATAAGAATTTTCACCAGAAATAACGTTTTATGACCTATCTATATGGCAGGGCAAACTGCTAATTACTGAACATCTGTTCTTCTTATTGTCCTGCAGAGACTTTGCTCCCTCCTGAAGCCCCAGGACACCTTACCTCATCCTTAGCGCATAATGTCATATATACCTCGTTTTAACTTTCTGTCCCAGAAGCTCTCATGTATGTGGGGTCTCTGACTTTCTCATGTATGTGGGATTCCCACATATACATATGTAACTGAATTTGGTTATTTTTCTCTTGTGAATTTGTTTCATATAGATTTAATTATTAGACCAGTCAAAATAATAGTCAATGGCAGGGAGTAAAGTTTCTTCCTCCATCCACAATATACTGATTCTCTAACAGTTGTTTTTCCTTATGTTCGTTTCAGCAAAATCACCATTTTGTTATGTTCATAATTCTTACATAAATTTTTTTTTTAAGGATGGTGATACTATATTACATTTTGAATGTATTCTCATCACAAAAATCTAATGGAAAGTAATGCTAAAAATGAAAAATGAAGATTATTTTTCACATTTCCAAAAGTTTTTCCCCCAAATCAAAATTATCGAAAGCGAAAGGCAAAAATGCAAATTATAAAGTGTCTAAAAGTTTTAAAAAATTTCCTTTTAAATTTTTTGAAAATTTATATATGTCTCACTCAATGTTTTTATGACAGTAAAACTATTTGCAATTTTAGTGTTCTATTTCCATCCAGTTGCCTGTGTTGAAAATAAGTATCAATGAATGAGTTATTATAGTACTTATCTCCTGCATTTGTATATTTAAGAGTTATATGACTTGTTTAGTATTGTGGAATGTTTCTCGACTGTCAAATGCAACAGCTGGAAAAATCACACTAATTTTCAAGTAGCTTTGGAACCACTAGTTGGAACACAGAGAGAAGATACTTCATTATGCAAAAATCTATGGCATTTATGCAGTTTGACAGGAAGTTTCAGACAAACTATCTGAAAGTTATCTAAGTCTTCTGCCCTTCAAGTTCTCCCAGCACTTTGAAGCAGGGTCTGTTGTTCACTTTGGCAGTGCGTCAATTCCATAGATCTTAATGGTGTTGGGACACAGTCACCTTTTGAGGGAATAAGGAAGGATAGCGGAGAGGCACTTCTCTAGGGCTTGAGTGGGGTTAATCAGGAGGCTATATGGGGCTGGGGCAGGGACTTCTAATTCGTATTTCTGAGGCTGTTTTGATATGGGCTTATGCCAATGTCAATTGCTTTTCTAATTAGCATAGTGAATGTTGGAAATGGGGTTGATTAGTTTGATGAATGCTAGAAATGGGCTCCTGGAGAAATTACAGGTACTCAGTGTTTGTGTGTTGGTTGGAATATTTTAGAGACTTGCTAATTTTCAGGAACGGCATGTGAGAATGTAGAGATCTACAGCTTATATCTGTGGGAATAGCTCCTGAGGCTTGATTCCCAAATAGTCTTGTGCCCAGTCATGGGTCTGGAGGACTCCTGGCTGCTGCCTGATATCAGCTTCAAGATGGCAGGTAGTGAACTGTTCTTTTATCTGAAAGGATACAGAGAAGGGACCCCTTGAGCATACAGAAGAATTTCAAAAAAATGCATTGTGCTTATTTGCTAATAAAAGCACATGAGATGTCAGTGTGTATAGCAAAATTTGATCTGAGACTAGCTTTCCCTATAATTCAGTAGTGAGATTGTAGGAGCATCACTAACCTTCACATGATCCATAACCTGTATTATACTTGACCAAATTTTCCTTGGCCAGTTTTAAAACATTCTCAATTAGCCCTATTTTGTGTGGATCAGTTGGTTGGGCATCATACTGTAAAGCTAGGACACATGTCTGGGTTGCAGGTTTGGTTCCCAGTCAAGGTGCATGCCAGAGGCAACTGATGGATATTTCTCTCTTACCTAGATATTTTTCTCTTTCTCTTTCTCATTTCTCCTGTCTTTAAAAAATAAATATATAAAATCTTTAGAAAAAACAACATCCTCAACTGGGTAAGTAACTCTAGACTTTTCCTTTGTAATATTAGACAATATGAATGGTGAGAGAGAGAGAGAGAGAGAGAGAGAGAGAGAGAGAGAGAGAGAGTGTGTGTGTGTGTGTGTGTTCCTTGTGGTAGATTTTATATACAATGACTAACGATTATGTTTTGCAACTGCAATTGTTACAGAGTGGGGATTTCCAAAAATCCCCAGAGCCTGCAGTTTGGGGGATGGGGAAAAGGGAGCAACTTTTAAGATGCTTTTGCATGACTATGGCTAGTAACTAGTGTCTTAGTTATGCAAATGGTTTGGTTCTTCCAAGGCTCCAAGAAGATGGGAGGGGTTTTGACCATGGAATGGTGTGGAAAGAGCATACAGAGCCTGCACAAGGTTCTGTGAATGGTCAGAACTGGTTATCACACCCACTGCATCAGAGGACACAGTCGGGGGTTTAAAAATAGTTGGCAACCATTTTAGAGGCAGGAAGGGAGGAGATCCATGCGGTTTACAAGGAGGGCAGAGGAGAACTTCGTGTGGCTTGGAAAGTAAAGAGAGAATTTCTGCTGCTTTGAAAGGGAGAATACCATGTGGCTTTGAAGGGCAAAGCTTATGGTTTCCTGGGCCGTTATATGGAGGCTGATGACATTGTACCTCAGATCCTGAAGGAGACAGCTGACAGATAAGGGATGGGGAACTTCTTGGCATGTTTTTGGCTTCTAACCTTATGGGGAGCAAGGGAAGTGCTGGGTCCCGTGGGAGTGTTACAGAAACAGGGGTGTCCAAAAACAAACCCCAGAGTTTGTGGCTGGGGGATGGGGAAAAGGAAGCAGCCTTTAAGAGGCCTTTGCATGCCTGGGACTAGTTGCTAGTGTCTTTGTTATGCAAAATGGCTTTGATACTTCCAAGGCCCAAGAAGATGGGAGGAGTCTTGGACTGTGGGATGGTGCGGAAGGAGACTACAGAGCCTGTGTAGGATTCTGTGAATGGTCAGAACTGGTAGCAACACCCACAGCGTCAGAGGATGCAGTCAGGGATATATAAGCAGCTGTGGACATTTTAGCTGGGTCTCTGGGTCTCACACTCTCTCTGGCTCTCTGTCTTGCGCTCTCCCTCTCTCTCTCCCTCTCTCTCTCTCTCTCTCTCTCTTTCTCTCTCTCTCTCTCTTGCGCACGTGCGCGCACCCCCTCCATGCAGCTTGGTGAAGGGGCCTTCTCGATGCGGATTAAAGAAGCTGAGTTCTCCATGTGGTTTTGAGAGGGCTCTCCAGGCCACTTTAAGAGGCTCTCACCATGCGGTTTTGAGAAGGAGAGGAGATCCACACGGTTTGCAGGAAGAAGGCAGTTTACAAGGAGGCTGAGAATCCACATGGTTCTATATTCAGAGCTGGAGGGCACCACAGCACAGAAAGGACCTCCCCAATCAGATCTGAGTGATTGGCAGCTACTGGTAAAGCTGAACTGTGCCTAGGAAGTAGGGAAACGGTGTTTCTGACATTTCTAAGGCTGGCCTGGTTTGGTAGGGGGATGCAGAACTACGTGTTTGTGGGGATTTTAAAGAACATAAGACTCAACAGCAGAAATCTGCAAATAATCTAAATCTATTTAACTGTTAAATAAACAGTTCTTTTTCTTTTCACTAAACTCTAGTACTGAGAGTTGTAATTCTGGCGGCAGGCAATCAGGCCCCTAATTAAATGGCCTGTGGGTTCTGTTTCAATTGGAGCAGCCCAGAGGTTCTGTTACAAGAGAACATGGCTCCTAGCTGAAATGCTCACTGCCCTCCCCAGGTTGGAACTGTAAATAAAGACTTGTTTTCCTCAACACTAGTTGTTGGGTTTTACACCAAGGTGCCACGTGAAAGAACCCCTTTTCAGTCCGTAACACTTTGAGGTTTAAAAAATAATATTTGATTTGTTAAAGTTAGAAATTAAGTTAAAAAAGCTTAGTTTTCTTAATCATTTAACTTTTATTTATTAATCTTTCTCTTCTAGTTTTAACTCTTAACAAATTTTTACAGCCATAAGAAACTTTTGGAAATTAATTATAGTCTTTTAGACATTTTAGCTGCAATTATAAATTTAATGTGTTAAGTTTTCTTTTTAAGTACATTGCTGATCTGAATAAAAAACTAAACCTTCCCAAGTGTTTATATAAATTTTATATAATATTTTTATAATTCAAATAAATTAACCTTATAAATGTGGAAAATTTTAAGTTCTTTAAAATGTTCTACAACTGATTACAAACAATAATATTTAACAAATTTCACAGCAGGTATTTGTTGAACACCTGCTATGGGTTCCTTGCACTGGGTGCTTCTATGAATAAAGCAAAATTCTTGCTCCTGTTATGTTTACATTCTAGTTAGAGGAAAAGACAATAAATAATAAATATTTACATTAAGTACTGTAAGAGAAGGAAAACTCTGACTCCAAAAAACCTCCGCTGCCTTGCGGCATACCTCTTCAGGGGAAAGGCTAAGGGAGTAAACCCCGACAGAAAATCCGGAGCCGGAGTCCCTAAGGCGGTTTGACGTTGTAGTCAACACCGGCAACTCCTGCGGCGCACCTGAAGCCAAGCTGTATTGACTCCGTCTTTCCCTTGGACCCTTCAGCTGCGAAGAGAGGGGGGGTCTGCTGCATGGGCAACAGCAGACCCTCCATATTACCCTGCCCAGGCTCTGTAGCTTCAGCGTCATCGCACTTGATTCAACACGGGGGGAGACAGATACCGTGTCACTCCCGAGTCGGGCTGCACAGCCATTCTCGGCGGTGCAGATAGACTCTTTAAGAAGCTACACCATCGTCTCTCGAGACGGACGGCTGCCGACGACATTAAGTACTGTGTTAGAAATGGGTGAGAGTTTTGGAAAAAGAAAGAAGGGTTAGAGGGATCATCATTGGGGTGGAGAGGGGACAGGAAAAATCTGAGCAAAGACTTGAAGGGGTTGAGCAGCCCATTTAAAATCGTAAGTCAAAATAAATTCCTCAATTATTCATCCTAAATAAGAATTGCAAGCTCAAGCTACATAATACTCTATTTGCCAGATTCTTTTACATACCATAAAAACCTCATAGACCCATATTATTGCTAAACGTAACATAAAATATTGATATCATGGGTTTGATTTACTTCATTAATTCTAAACCTTCCCAATGTTAAGACACTTTCTCACTAAGGAAAAATAAATTTTCCCAAGAAGGGGAGGAGTGCTGTCTTAGTACACTGATGTTGCCTTGTAACCAGAGAGATATTTGGCCAAGAGAAACAGTTTGATTTTTTCCTATGACATTGATGGGGCTCAGTGAGCCATTTTTAACATCATTATAACCTGTATTCCATATCTTGCTAAGATGTTATTTTCACAGAGTTTCTTCCATTCAAGTATTTATTACTTAATTTTTCTGTGATTTTAATTGGCAATGCTCATCTCAGCTTGAGGTTAATTTCTTCAATGCTTAGTAGGATTTTGCCTTTTTCTGTCTCCTAAAGCATCTTAATGTCTTCCCATTTGACTGTGTGGTCATTTAAAAAATTGGCTGCATATACTCAGATGCACCTTCCATCAAGAGTCAAGGTCTATGTACCCTCCACTCAGATCTGATCTTGGGGACTACTTCAACCAAAAGAGTACCACAGAAGTGGTACTATGTGACTTCTAAGGCTAAGTTATAGAGAAGACCATGAAGGTACCACTTCGTTCACCAGAATACTTGCTCTTGGAGATCTGATCCACAATGTAAAGAGGTCTGATTATCCGAGACCACAATGTCATTTGGAGAGGTTATGTATAGCTGCTCCAGTCAACAGGGTTCAGCTGAGCCTTGAATCATTTCAATTAAGGTGTCTAACATTTGAGTGAAGAAGCCTCCAGAAAATTCCAGTCCCTCACTATTTGGGTTTTTCTAGCAGAGGCTCCAAAAACTGTGGAGCAGAGATAAGTCATTCTTTCTGTTCACTATCTGAATTCTTGACTCCAAATCCTTGAGTATGATAAAAAAGGTTGTTTTACTTTGGTAAGTTTGGGGAAGTTGTCAGGCATCAATAGATTGGACACTTTAATGACTTTCTATCAGATTCTTTCCTAACCTTTTTGAACTTGTATTACATGGATTGGTTTTTCTTATGGATGTGAAGATGCCATTTGATTGGACTGTGTATATCTCTCATGGATTTTGCTGCATTCTTCGGTTACAACATTGTTAATGACTGTAAAGGTCACTGTTGTAAGTAGTCAATTTTGTAATCAATTGCTTAATATTTATTTTCCTTACCATCATATTTGCATGAAGGCAGGGGTTATATATATCTCATTACCAAGCATCTAGCACAGGGGCTGGCAAACTTTTTTAGTAAAAGGTCATTAGTGGATATTTTAGATTCTGCTGACCATACTGTCTGTCACAACTGCTCAGCCCTGCTGGTGTAGCACAAAGGAACATATAAACAAATGAGTGTGACTGTGTACCAATAATACTTTATTTATAGATAATGGAGTTTTAATTGCATATACTTTTACGTATCATAAAATATTGTTTTCTTGATTTTTTTAACCATGCAAAAATGTGTATTTGTTTCCTAGGGTTGCCATAACAAATTACCACAGTTGGTGGCTTAAAACAACAGACCTTATTCTTTTTCAGTTCTTGGAGTCTGCAAGTCTGACATCAAGGCGTTGGCAGAGCCATGCTCCCTTTGAAGGCTCTAGGGAAGAATCCTTCCTGCTCTTTCTTAGCTTCTGGTGGCTCCCAGCAATACTTGATGTTCATGGTGTATAGATGCCTCACTCCAGTCTCTACCTCCATCTTCACGTGTCCTTTTTCATTGTGTGTCCCTGTGTCTTCTCCTCTCCTTAAAAGGACACTAGGTATTAGATTTGGGGCATAGAATAACTTTAGATCAAGATCCTTAACTGATTACATCTACAAAGACCCTATTTCCAAAAAAGGTCACATTCAGAAGTCCCTGGTGAACATGAATTTTAGGGGATACTATTCAACCCACTATAAAATATAAAAACTATTCTTAGCTCTTGGCTGTACAAAAATAGCTGGCACACTTTGCTGACACCTGCTCTAGCACATTGTCTTGTACAGGGTAAATGCTCTAAGTTCTTGAAGAAATAAGGAGTTCCTCAAATAGCCTGGAAATATAGTAGGGCCTTAAGCAATTAATCTACACACACACAGACACACATACAAGACATCAAAAACTTTACCCATTTTTTATACATAATTATTATAAAAAACTATATTAACACTTTGCAATATTATCTGATCTATTCCTTATATCAGCTCCACGAGGTAAATATTCTTATTCTCATTTGGGAGTTGAAATAGATTCAACAAGTTAGAGTCAGTGTATGTGGTAGGACTTGAACCTATTACAAAGCAGCAAGTACTGTAATGTGTTTAGGGAGGACGAAGTTTTTACAAAACATGTTAGTGAGTTGTGGTGGTGAGGAGGGGAAAAGGGAGTGGAGACATCACCTTATAAAGACCAGCTTATAAAGCTAAAAAAACTTTGTGTGGTTATTGGGTATGCAACAGGTCACTAGACAGGGAAGACACGGGCTGAGCTGGGAGAGGCTGTTGGAGGCACAGGTGCATTGTGGGAGAAAGCCAGAGCTTGAAGAACGAATGGGTTCTGCCTGGGAGTGAAGGGCAGAGGCTGAGTCACCCTTATAACCTGGGTAATGGCTTGAGGGTTCTGAACTTGCGTTAATAGGGTACAGAGTAGATTTTAATGACTGAAGGGAATCAGAACATACCACCCTCAAATATACTTCTTTGGTATAAGGATTATTTTGCGCTGAAGGCAACTGAAAAACAGCAGACACAGGAAGAACTCTCTGCTCTCCCCCTTCTGCCTAAAAGCAGGACATAAATTTCCTGTGAGAAAGGTGTCCTCATTGTATCAGGAAGGGGAGAGCACTACTATCACAGTAGAAGGGGTGTCAAGGCTGAGGTGAATGTACATGAACAGACCTTACTAAAATAACCTTTATCTTCCATTAGTTTTCCCCATATACTTCCTACTCTCCTTCTTATAATTTATCACTTTTTGAAGCCCAAATACCTTTCCTTTGTCTAGTTATAATTCTCCACAATTCATTATCCTTTGTTAAAATGTTTTTTTTCTCCCCCGTGAAGTCCCTGTGGGCATAAAAATATTAACATTAATAAAAATTGTTTGCCTTTTCTTCCACCAATCTGTCATTTGTCAATTTAATTCACAGGCCCCATACACTGAACTTAAGAAGAGAGAGGAAAATATTTTTTTCTTTATGTGACTTTTTAAGATTTTAACTTAAATGGCCCAAATTAATTGCCTTAAAGTCTCTGATATTATTTTATGGAGAATTCCATGTGTGGAATTCTTAAAGAACGACCAGCTATTTGATGAACTCTAATGACTAAAATGAAGCCTGCAGATCCACGGTATTAGCTGGCAGGTAGTGATTTAACTTTTAAAGGCTTTATCAGTGGGAGTCAAATGGACAGTAATCCAGACTGGCTCTTGTGCATTTATGTGTATTCTTCATTGTTTTCAGATATTACAATATTGACTAAGATCTTGCCTTACTTTAACTTAGGCGGGTATTAGCAACCAGTGGCACAATGCCAAAGCTTGAGACAGTGCCAGCGGCTGGTTTCCTCCTTCAGTGCTAGAGGCCAGCTTGCTGCATCTCCAGTCCTGCAGGGACAGACAGCACCTTGCTCTTGTGAGCATTCCCAGGCCCTAGCCCAGGGCTTGGCACACATCAGGCTCTCTATTCAGATTTGTAATGTTGTAACTGCAGCGCATTTGTTTTTGACTCCCTTTTACCCAGCAGCCCTCTCACACCTGTTGGCCTTTCTCCTAGGGAAGCCCAAACCCTCTGCTGCCCTATTTCTCACCCAGGCCTGCAGGGCAGATCCCATTCAGTCTTGCTTACCCTGTCTACTCCCTTCTAGTTGAAACCTCTACTACCCGGGTGGGGCTGAGTTCAGCTAAGAGAATAGCAATCTGATCAAAATAAGTCACACTAAGCTTCACCCTTCTGGAGGGGAGTATTTGAATTTTAAAAGAGAGTTGGGTGTTCCAAAATAGTGTGCTTGGTAGGCTGTGGGCAAGATCGACTATTAGGTTTGAGAAACTTCCTGGTGTACCTTATCTAACCCAGGCTATTGGGGTTATAAACTAATCACTCAGCTGTATTCAAAGCATTGGCGGTGGCAGCCCAGCACCTGGAATTTTATTAGAAATGCTGACTTCCCAGCCCACCTGGGGCTGCTGGAGCAGAAGCAAGTGGATCAGAATCGAGTTTACATTATTTGAGAAGCAGCACTCTAGCCTGGCTTACCCAGGTGCCTCTGAGGATGCATTCCTACAGCTGAACACAATAGATGTCTTGATTCCTCCCTGTGAAAACTCTGTGACCCTTGCCCTAGAGTTATATACTTTCTATATAAGTAGTTTTCAAATTTTATTATGCACAAGACTCATCTGAGGGCACAAGTTAAAAATGCAAAAACCCCAGAAGGTCAGATTCAGTAGGTCTGGGGTGTGGTTCAGAAATTTGCATTTTTAACAAGCTGCTCAGGTGATTCTGAAACAGATGGTCCTCCATTCATATTTTGAGAAACCTAGTTCTTCCTGTTGCTACTGGGCACAGTGTTTCTTAAGGGCTACAGAACATCAAAGATCAGAGCCTACTTATTCCACAACATAGAGAAAATACTGGGATTAAAGTAGATCTTCACATAAAAACCCTAAATTTAGTTTAAAGTTCTTGTTATTTATTGACTGGATCTTCTGTTAATGAAAGATGGTAACTTTAAATTTCAGGGTTGGTCTAGGCAAGTAATTGGAAGTTACATTTACCACCTGGGCATCTGTTTCATTCTTTGCAAGAGTAATGTGATTTTTTTTTTCTCATTCCATTGGCTCCCTCCCTTCCTGCCCTTGGGACCCACTCCTTAGCCAGTCATACTTTCTTGGGTCTGGGAAATGGCTGCTGAGTGCAGCAGGTGAAAGCTTTGCAGGTGGTTGATTGAAGAGATGAAATTGCATCACTTTCTTGGTCTCTTCAGATTTATTACAGAAAGTGAAGTCATTGGCTGTAGGGAATTAATTGAATATGGTGAGCCCAGAACTGCTAAGAAAATTCCTATCCTGAGACTTTCTGGAAAAGAACACTATAGAGTGCGTTTCCAGTTTGCCATTCTTTCTCTAGGGTTTTTTTATCTATGGGGCTGTGGGACAGTTATGTAAATATGGTCACACTTTAGATCACAACAGCACATACAGATGCTGCATACAGAGGGCACAGATAGGCAAAAGCATATACTTGTTCCTCGAGAGTGTCACTGAAGAATCAACGGGATTCCGGCCAAGATGGAGGTGTAGAAAGATACGCTGCATCTCCCTCCACAACTGTGAAGGAATACAACTACCTCAAAACTAAAGACAACCAGAAGTTCCAGAAAATCGAGCTTCATGGAAGTCCAACAAACAAAGATATAAAGAAGAAATACACACCCAGACAGGTAGGAGGAGTGGAGCCAGGGCAGAGAGGACAGGGTGTGGTGGTGGTAGCAGTGGTGGTAGCAGCAGGCCAGCGGAAACCACAGTTACACGTTTTAAAAAGTCAAGAGGTACACCAGGGGAGCATTCCCAGCTCCTCACCAGACTGCGTAGTTCATGGTCCCAGCACCAGGGAAAATCAAGCCTTATTGCTTCTGACTGTGCAAACCAGTGGGGGCTGGGGCGGAGGCAGAAACTGCCTGTCTCTCAGCAGAGTCCACTTGTTTAAAGGGCCCCATGGTCCTAGAACATTCATAGACCTATCCACTCTGGGAATGATGGCCGGGGCAATAGCAAGAGAGGCATCAGTCCCATACAGAAGTGGGAGAAGTGCCTGGAAAAGGGGCGAGTGCTGAGCAAGTGGCATTGTTTCCTCTCAGACCTCTCCCCCACATACAGTGCCACAATGTGGTGAAACAGGTCGCCCTGTACTGATGAATTTCTAAGGCTCCACCCCTTACAACGTAACAGGAGCAACATCTCTACCTAAGACACAGAGGCAAACAAACACAGGAGCCTGTCAAGATGAGGAGACAGAGAAGTATGGCCCAAAAGGGGGAACGGATTAAAGTTCAAGTGGGAGAACTAAGTGACGAAGAGATAGCCAGCCTAACAGATGCAGAATTCAAAACACTGGTGATAAAGATGCTCACAGGCTTGACAGATATGCTTGAGTATAGCAAACATGTAAGGAAGAAGTAAAGGCTATGCTAAGTGAAATGAAGGAAAATCTGCACAAAACCAATGGGGAAGGGTAGAAAACAGGTTCAAATCAATGATTTGGAACATAAGGAAGAAAAGAAAACAGTCAACCAATGCAGAATGAGGAAGCAAGAATTGAAAAAAATGAGGAAAACTTCCCAAATTTTGCGAAGGAAATGGACATACAGGTCTGGGAAGCACACAGCGTTCCAGGCGAGCTGAACCCGAAGGAGACCACACTAGGATACATCATAATTGAGATGCCAAAGGTGAAAGATAAAGAGAGACTCCTGGGGGCAGCAAGAGAGAGGCAGAGAGTTGCCTATAGGGGGGTGCCTATAGGACTATCAGCTGATTTCTCAGAGGACACTTTGCAGGCAGGAAGGGACTGGCAGGCAGCATTCAATGTGATGAAAAGCAACCTACAACCAAGATTACTCTATCCGGCAAAGCTATCATTTAGAATGGAAGGGCAGATAAAGTGCTTCCCAGACAAGGTAAAGCTAAAGGAGTTCATCATCATCAAGCCATTAGTATATGAAATGTTAAAGGGACTTATTTAAGAAAATAAGATCAAAACTATGAACACTCCGTCGGCAGCCGTCCGTCTCGAGAGACGATGGTGTAGCTTCTTAAGAGTCTATCTGCACCGCCGAGAATGGCTGTGCAGTCCAACTCGGGAGTGACACGGTATCTGTCTCCTCCCGTGTTGAATCGACATCTTGCGATGACGCTGGAGTGTCCTCTCCAGTGAAGCTGAAGCTACAGAGCCTGGGCAGGGTGATATGGAGGGTCTGCTGTTGCCCATGCAGCAGACCCCCCCTCTCTTCGCAGCTGAAGGGTCCAAGGGAAAGACGAGTCAATACAGCTTGGCTTCAGGTGCGCCGCAGGAGTTGCTGGTGTTGACTACAGCGTCAAACCGCCTTACGGACTCCGGCTCCGGATTTTCTGTCGGGGTTTACTCCCTTAGCCTTTCCCCTGAAGAGGTATGCCGCAAGGCAGCGGAGGTTTTTTGGAGTCAGAGTTTTCCTTCTCTGATGTGCCCTAAAATGACAACAAACTCACAACTATCAAAAACTGAATCTAAAAAATAATAAAATCCAACTAAGCAATTCAGAATAGGAACACAATCATAGTTGTGGGGATCATTTGGAGGGTTATCAGCTGAGAGTGGAGAAGGGGAGAAATGGGGATATGGTGCAGGGATTAAGAAGCATAATTGATTGGTACAAAATAGACACGCGGAATTTAAGAATAATATAGGAAAGGGTGAAGTCAAAGAACTTACATGCACAACCCATGGACATGAACTGAGGAGGGTGGGATTGCTGGAGGGAAGGGGGGGTACTGTGCAGAGGGGAGCAAAGGGGGAAAAATTGGTACTACTGTAACAACATAATCAATAAAATATACTTTAAAAAAATCAATGTGTCAGGAATTGTTCCCACTGCAATTCTGAAGGCTGTGGTTGTTTCTAAGGTTTTGGGGTCTTAGAAAAGGACTGTTGAATATTCCAGAATGTGTGTTTTATTAGGAACGTGGTGATTGTATCCATGTGTGGTGTGGCTGTTCTTTTACCTGATGAGAGGCCCTGGGAGAACAAAGACCTCAGGAAATACGTGTGCATTTGTTGTTCAAACTAATTAAGCAAATTCCCAAGATTCTGTCATGCCCCAACCTTGGGCCAAAATATGGTCATCCTGTGCCTCTTGACATCTGCCCTGTATGTCTTTTTCCCAGAGAGAAAAGCAGTTACTCTTTGTAAAAATGCCCAAAATGTCCATATTTTGAGGTATTCTCATACAATCTCATTTGTTTGGACCCCTCGGCCCCATCCTTTTCTCTGAGCCCCAAATGGTGCTCTGGCCTTCCCCTTGATGGATTCATTGTTTTGATTTAAGCCACTGTGGCAGAAAATCTGATGTCATCCACAGCTGCTACACTGAGATTCAAAGAAGCAGTCGTTTAACCCTTACAATGATCCACATGAAGGCACCGTGGCCTTCGCAATATTCTACGTGTCAGTAACCGTGGTGTGAGGCAGGTTTCTGTATTGTAGTTAACATTTTGGGGGCATTGGCAGAAAAGCTTTTGGCTTTTTCACACATTCAATAAGTGCACATTTATTAGACCCTTAAAATGTACCAGGTAAAGGGGATCAGGGTATGCCATCCCAAATACACCACTTTGGCATAAGGGTTATTTGAGAATCAATGTGTATGTAGGGAATGTTCCCTTCCTACCCCTTTTCTGCCTAAGTGCGGTGTAAATTTCTCATTCTAGGAAGAGGAGAGCAACTTATCACTGGAGATGGAGAGTTAGTATTGAGATGAGTCTGCAGAAACAAACCTTAACGAAGTAACCCTCATCTTCCATTAATTCTCCCTTATATTTCCTAGTCTCTTTTCTATAGTTTATCATTCCTTGAAGCCAGAATTCCTTTTCTTTTGTTAAAATGATATATAAGCCCCTGAGTCTCATAATTTCTTTGAGTTTCATTTCTTTTCTGTAAATTCCTGAGCATAAAAAAAAAAATTTGTATTTCTTTCTTCCTGTTCACCTGTCTTTTGTTAGTTAATTTGCAAGTATCCAGTTTATAAACCTAAGAGGGCAGAGGAAAAGTTTTTCCTTCCTGACACAGACAAGTAACTAAGCTTGGCCACACCCTTAGTCTCTCTAGTCTCTAGGTGGCTTGAGGATCCCCCAGCCTTTAGGGAAATTTTTGGTTCCTGAGCACTGACTAGGGAAGCAATTCTGCTTTCAGAAAGGTGTTGGGAACTCGCAGTGCTACTGCTGGGGACTCTGACTCTCAGAGCCATGGCCCTGAGAGCTCTCAGAGTCAGAGTAGGAGGATTTTGGCATGAACGGTGATGCCATGAGCAGTCTGTATGGTAACAGGAATCTCTCACATGGTAATATCTGGGAGCCCTTAGGATCCATCAGATGTCAGGATCAGGGCTCCCAATATTGATCTACATTTAAGTTTTTGGATATCCTCAAGGACTATTTATTTAATATATAAAAGAAAATTCTGCAATTTATTTCAGTTTTATGAATTAACATATTATTTACTGAAGTTACAAATTCAGAAATCTACATCCTTCTTAAGTTTTAAAATTCAATTGAAGAATCTTATTCTAGTTATCATTCTACTATCTTTTAACACTTTTAAAAGTGACTTTTGAATTGTTTGCTCCATATCATAAGATCAGTTAATTGAACACCTTTATGTATTTTATTTTATTTTTTTGAAGACTTTATTTATTTACTTTTAGAGGGGAATAGAGGGAGAAAGAGAGGCAGAGAAACTTTAGTGTTGGAGAGATGCATTGATTGACTCTTGCATGCCCCTAACCAGGGACCTGGCCCGCAACCCAGGCATGTGCCCCTACCAGCACTGAACTGGTGACCCTTTGGTTCTCAGGCCAGCACTCAGTGCACTGAGCCACACCAGCCAGGGCCCCCTTTATGTATTTTAAATTGCGTTTATACATTTAACATATTACATTTCTTTATTGTCTTAAATTATTTGACTGACAAATCTTTTTAAACATTTAAGTAATTTTTATAAATCTAATAAATGTATGAATGTGGTAGACCTTAAATAGTCTTAAACCTTCCAATATTGTATAAACAGTAAGATTTTAACTTAAAATCATAAACCTAATCAATTACTCATCTACACATTCAAAATTGCAGTTATGAAGCTGAACTGTTACTCTAATTGGCCATACTATCTGAAATTCTGCAAAATTTGAAAACACTGCTATAGACTAAATATTTGTGATCCTCCCACCTCCAAACTCATATGTTGAAACCTAATCTCCAATGTGATGGATTTTGGAGGTAGGGAATTGGAGGGTGATTAAGCCATGTGGGTGAAACCCTCCTGAATGGGACTAGTGTCCTTATAAAAGAGACCCCAGGAAACTCTCTCACTCCTTCCACCATGTGAAGGCACAGTGAGAAAATAGCCATCAAGAAACCAGGACCTTTGGTTTGACCCTGCTGACACCTTGATCTTGGACTTCTAAGCACCTAGACTGTGAGAAATAAATTTCTGTTGTTTATATGCCACTCAGTCTACAGTGTGCTGTTAGAGCAGCTTGAACATAGTAAGACAAACACCAGATAATATAGCTTACAACCTAAAACAAAAATTATAGCAGTTTCCACACAAACTCTAAATCTTCCTGGGATTGCATGGTGTTGACCCACTAAGGAAACAGTTGTGCACTTCAAGCAGTTTTGGGAAAAGGTTCTCATATACTTGATTCATCAAGATTAGAGAATTCAGTTGGAACACTGAATACAATTTTTGTGTGTGACCCTGATGAAACCTATGGAGACCTATTTGCAGTCCATGACAGAGACCTCACCACTGTGATCCATTGATTAGAGTTCATGTTTCTTTGGCTCTTAAGGTAACAGAAATGTCTTTTCTTCCTAATTCTAAAGGACCTTTGAACTGGAAGTAAACCTGCCCTCACTTTTAAAAAAATGTTTATTTCTTAGAACCATGAAAGTCTTAAAGTAAAACAATACCTGACTTCTTTCTGTGTATCTCCTTGCTTTGCCTCAGTATCTGACTGATAATTGCCTAAAAATGTGGCCACAATTTACATTCTACTGACACATCCTGATTAAAAATGGAGTATTTTTGTGCATATAAAAGCATGTCCCTAACCTAGTGCCTGGCACCCAGTAGATGCTCTGTCAATGGTAATTATTATTATTTGAGATTTATAACCAGGTTCTCCAAAGCTTTAAGAGGACCCAGTGTTTATACTAGGTCTTCAACAAACATTGAAAACTAGACAGGTATATATAAAAAAGAAAAGATTGCTCCTAAATGGGAGGTGTAAAAACTTGACAAGAGAACGGGAATGGGAAAGAGGGTGAACATAGGCAGAAAATAATCTATAACCATAAAGGGATATTTATATTTAGTAAAATACTTTCAGCTTCAACTTACACAAAAAACCCAGTGAAGCATCCAGTTGAATACACGAATGTGTCACTGCAGGGAGATGGTGATTCACAGAGATTTTCTTCATAAAGAAATAGAGCCTAGCCTATTCAAAAGCACTTTCATTTAATGCAACACTGCATTGAACAGGGCTCCTTTTCAAGAGGCTACTATTAAAGGCAAGATTATTATCTTCAGCATTTAGATGGTGTGCTAACTGGGGCCATAACACCAGGGCACTTAGACGCTCCCATTATCAATGTACAGTATGGTCTTTGGAAGTTTAAAAATAGCATTCACAACCTTTTGTGGCTTCCCTTGCATGGGCTATGGCTGTGTGCTCTGGAGAATGCTGGCACCCTGCAGGGAAGGCTGCTGTGTTGTGGAACCTTGCTAGCATGAGGACCTTAGGGGGTCCAGACTATTGGACCACCCTGGATGGATAACGTAACCCTGTCACAACAATCTCTTTTGAGACCACAGGTAAGCTAGAGTTTAGAGGAAAGCAATGTCCTAACCATGACATTGGGCAAATCATTTATCTTCTCCTGGTTAGATAGCCAGTTAGGGACATTGTATGATTTAGAATTCTCTCTCTTTAAAAAAAAAGTATCAGTTCTGTTTAATGAATACATATCGAGCACCTACTATGTTCAAGACTTTATACTTGGTGCTAGGAATATAAGAAGGAATATGACTTTCTCTGCCTTCTGGTGGGCTGGGGGTGGGAGAGGGACATATAACAAAACATTTCAATGTGATTCTTCAATCCTTCCTCTCCAATGGGAGGGGGGGTCTCAAATTCAAATGGTTCTGGGGACCAGGTCTATGTTGTGAATGAGTGGGCAGGCCTCTGGGGACCATAGCACATGGACAATATGCTCCATCTTTCATGGAGACAGTGACTCAGTTCCAGGTAGGAATGCAGGCCCAACATTGCCTGGACTTCCCCTTTCTGAAAGGGAATCTGAGATCTAAATTTTTATGAGAAATACATCACTTTTTCAATGCTGGGAACGGTGTGGGCAACCCCAAATACATCTGCAAGCCAAGTCTGGCTTGAAGTCACCAGTCATGTCATCTCAGTGTAGAGAATGAGGGAAGGATGGGCAATTTTGCTCCAGTCCTTCCATTATTAGGCATTTCTTCAAGATCTGACATTTTGACAGGTTTTGCTCATTTGTGAAGAAAAATATTTCTAATAGAACAATCCCAAGACTTAAATAGGATGCTTTTTGAAGTTATGTGTTGCTGAGTACTTAGAGAGATTTGAGTAGATATTGAATGCTGCTGAGTGGGCAGGCCACAGAGGACTGTCCAAGAAAAATAGTGTGCAGAAGATAGAAAAAGCCATGAGAAGTGCCAGTGAGGGCACAGTCGGTTCACAGAGGCAGGAGCAGAGGAACTGAGGCAGAGCATGCGTGACATGATGATGGAGCCGGGAGCTCGAAGCAGCCACCATGGCTGTTTCCCTGTAAATTGTTTTTTATTTGAGCTAGTGTATCCTTTGGTTCTGACTGGATCTTTTTTATGCTGTTGAGCCCTCACTAAGTTCCCTTAGCATCCTTATAACCAGTGTTTTGAGCTCTGTATCTGAGAGATTGCTTATCTCCATTTTGTTTAGCTCTTTTTCTGGAGTTTTGATCTGTTCTTTCATCTGGGCCTTGTTTCTTTGTCTCCTCATTTTGGCACCTCACTGCATTTGTGTCTATATATTAGGTAGAGCTGCTATGACTTCCTCTCTTGGTAGCATGGCCTAATGCAGTAGGTGTCCTGTAGAGTCCAATGGCACAGCCTCTTTTATCACCTGAGCTGGGTACTCAAGGTGTGCCCTTCGTGTGGGCTGAGTACACGCTCACCTTGTAGTTGAGCCTTGACTGTTGTTGGTAGGACAATGGGAGAAATTTACTCAGGCCAGTCAGCTGCAAGGACTGGCTGTGTTCTCTGACTACCAACCTCTGTGGAGGATCAGTTGTGCAGGGGTAGGGTGGTGGTGCTCTGATGTGGTCTATAGCTGTCCACTGGGTGAGAAGGCTCTGGGGTTTCCTGGGTGGTGCAGGCCAAGGTCAGCCCCCAACTGTGTTCTTCCCAGGGCCACCCTGCATGAGCTACAAAGCAATCTGAGGTGGCTGCTACTTGTGCTGGGTTTGGAGGTTCCCAGGTGAAGCCAAGCTGTGATCCCAGGCTGACTGCTGCTAGTGCTGGGCCTGGGGCAACTTAGCAAGAAATACAAGGGCTGAGGCCAGCTGTTGCTTATTTGAGAAGCATGAGCCAAGACCAGCATTCATATGGAAAAGCCACTGTTAACAGCTTGAGAGGTCCCATAATTTGCACGGGGCAGAGCTTCAGGGAATGACCAGGGTGGGGCAGCCAGGTTGTTGAAGTCTCAGATATGGCATCTACCTACCAGCTTTGTGGCTCTGTGGAGGGGAGGATATAGAAAAGGAACAATGGCCTCTGCCTGCCTTTCTGTCTGGGAGAAAGCGGTCTCCCAGTTCTTGCCTTGATGACAGACACATCATTTCCTCCCTGTATGCTGCTGGTGCCTTTTAAGCTGCTACACTGGTGCTGGAGCTCAGCGGGAGTGAGTTTGAGTAAGTCTGTGTGTGTGTCCTTTAAAAATCCAGAAATTCCTTCCACCAACTCAATTGCTGCTCATTTCTGTAGCTAGAAGTTATGGGGTCTTATCTTCCTATCACTGGAACCTTGGGCTGGGAGGCCTGGTGTGGGGCTGGGACCCCTCACTCCCCAGATATCCCTCCCGAATTCTTATCCACCACATGTGGGTGTGGGACCAGTCCATTCTGAAACTCTACTCCTCCTACCAGTTTGTATGGATGTGGTTTCTTTAATTCCGTAGTTGTCAGACTTTCATTCAACTTGATTTCTGACGGTTCTGAGTGATGGTTCTTCTATAGTTTAGTTGTAATTTTGATGTGGTTTTGTAAGGAGGCAGGCTGTGTTTACCTACTCTTCCGTCTTTACTGGAAGTCATTTTTTTTTTCTAGGAAAATCTTTCTTCTTGATCTTGGGGAGGTCAGGGCTTGAATTTTGGGGTGGGTATATGGTTGGGGAGAACTGACTCTGGAAAAATTAGCCTGAGACCAGAGCTTAAGATCAAAACTATTGGCCCAGGGCCTATGGACTTGAACAGCAGGCATTGGGATACCTAGTTTGAGCTTCTGGAGTCACAGTTGTCTGGTCATGCCTTCATCTCTCCTAAAGTCCCAAATATTACAGTATATTATTAAACTGACACTGAAGGGAATTAAGGGAAGGGTTTCCTGCTCATGTTTTGGGTGAAGATAAGGCAATTGCAGTTGCCTTGAGAGTTAGGTTTTGGGGCAGCAAGAAGAGTAGACTAGTGGCCTAAGGCCAGATGGTGGTTGAGGTAGCAAGTGATAAACAGGATGTATTTGTGAAACATGGTTTTAGTCCCTGAAGATCCCTAAGGAGATCTGGGGAGGAGAGCCTTAAAGGCTAGCTCTCCCCCAGTCAGGTGCACTGAAGCTTGTGTTGTGATGGTTTGGGTATAAGATGAAAGTGTGACATTGCTTTGTAGTCATAGGCTGGCTAGGTCAGATATGTGAGTTTCATATCCCTCACATGGTCACCCTTTAGGGATGGTTGGTCTGTGGCATTATTCCCACTTGCTCCTCTCTTCCGCTAGTTCTAAGTTTTTGGGGCTTAGGCACCCCAGTGATTCACCAGACATTGTCCCTGAGAGGGGGAGTGGGAGTCATTTGGCTGGCCTTGTAGTCTATGCAGTTAACATTTTAGTTGTGTGTGATAGATAGTACATTCTTTGAGGTCCTATAAGAGAAAGTAATGGGGAGCATAGCAACACCAGCATGGTTAGAGACTAAATTAAGAGAAGTTTAAAAGAAGTGGTTATAAAGAGGGCTTTTTAAAATTTATTTGTTGGTTGGTATTAAAAAATGCTTTGTTAAATGTTGAATTTGTTGGCAAATATTCATTTTGGTCAGAACCTGGGGTCTCTCATTCATAAGTGAGAGGGTTAAATCAGATCAGCTATTTTCAATCTGTACTCCTCCAACTTCTGGGGTTCTGAGGAGTTCCCTGGGGCCTCAAAGGAGGAAGCTGAGCAAGTCTTTAACTAGATGAACCTCACTCTTCTGACTTTCATAAAAGACTTGATTTTAACAATGGGTTTCACAGCTAACAAGTTTTGAAAACCAGGTACCAGATACCCTCCAAGCTCATAAATGAACACACTGCTTCTGGTATACCATGAAATGATTTGTATGTTGCACAAATGTTGCAATTATGTGAAACAAATTATTTTGTGTTTACTATCCTTTTATAAATTGATTTATAAAATATTTAAAAGTAATAAACATACATTTACAAATAACACACAATCCAGCTTCTCACTTTTAGTATTAGTTTTTCTTCTTCTTCTCCATGTTGAGGATACCCAAGATCACTCTAGTTTTAAGGATTGTCTAGGAGGACTCATAAGACTCAGCATACAATCACACTCATGGCTATGATTTATTACAATAAAGGATAGTAAGCAAACTGTACAAAAGGAAAAGGTACATGGATTAAAGTCTGGGAGAAACCAGGCACAAGCTTCCCAGAGTCCTTTCCCAATGGAGTCACATAGGATGTGTTTAATTCCTTCAGCAACAAGTTGTGACAGCACATATGAAATGATGTCTATCAAGGAAGTGCATTAGAACCTCTGTGTCCAGGGTTTTTATTGAGGGTTGGTCACGAAGGCAATTTTTGACTGGTATGTTCCAAAATTCCTGACTCCCAGAAGGAAAGCATAAAATGCATTGTTTGTATAAATGGTTCAGGCATAATGAGCCACTCTTATCAGGAAATGGTGGGGATCTCCAAGTTCCCAGAGGCCAGCCAAGGGTCAACCTTGCAAGAAGGCTTTCTAAAGATAGCAATAGAGCTTGTGCTGCTAACTCTTTTATGCACAATTTCCTCCTCTTTTCTTTCTTGTCTTATCCTTCTCATTTTTCTTCCTCTTATTTTTAATAGTATACTTATTGGAAGCCTCAAAAAATGGAAGTAGCTCTGGTTTCTTTCCATTTCTGAGGAACCTAGTCATACTGGGTGTGTACAGTACTCTTCCTTCAGGAGCACTGCTCTTCCTAGAGAAGTGTGACTGTGAGGAGGGTTGTAGCAGCAAGACTATGCAGGAGCCTAATGCTGGGTTCTGTTGTGAAGTGATGGACACACATCATGGGGATGGTAATGGAATGGAAAAGGAACAATTTTGAAAGCCACCACTAAAATAGGATAGAGGGATACTTCTTGGAAGATGGTTTTTGGTTGTTTTTCTCCATAATTTACCATGCTTCAGGGCTGTCTTCATTGGCTCTTGATCAGTAGTGTTCATAAAAGGTAAGTTCCTCTCCCATCCCCAAATAATAACACATATATTAAAATCTTTAACTCAAACAACTATTACTTTTCCATCAGATTTTATTATCTATGTCACAGTTTAATCTTTTTACATAGATGCTTTAAACATGGCAACTAATTTCGATGTATTTGAGAACTAGGAAGTAGTGTCTTATTGAATGCAGAAGAGCCTATCTTCATTGATGAGGAGAAAGATACAACCTTCATATTCAGAAGCTAACATAAAGAAAAAATCATGAAAAAGTATTGTATCCTTTCATTTTTTATACTTTCTTGTCAATTAAATTTTTTCTAACTATAAATTCCACATATATATGTGTGTGTGTGTGTTTCAACTCAAACAAGACAACTCAAGGCAGGCAAAGCAGAGAAACCTTTATTATAGGGTGGATGAGCTCTTTGCTTTGACTTGGTTGAGTGGTTATCCTGATGTCTCAGTCAGGTTTTGTTGGGGGCAGGGAGGGCTCATACAATATTGGGAAAGCCCAAGTGTGTGCCCTTAAATGTGAATCTTACAGTTAGATAACATCCTTCAACGTGAGGGTCCCAGGTTCAGAACTGGAAGCACCTGGTTTTAATTGCTGAGGCTTGTCTTGGTGGCTGCTTATACAAGGTGCTTTCCACAGAAGTCACACTAAGAAGGAGGAAAGGGGAAATGAGAGCAGAAAATAGCATTAAGAATCTAAATCAAGGAACTCAGTTTAATGAATTGTTCAGAAATTAGGAGCCTAAAAACAAAAACTAATTTTATATTTATTGTTTCTTGCTCTTTAAGCTAATTGATCAGTACAATTACTCCTATTTATTTTGGAGTTTTTGACCCTCTCACTTCTATGGCATTTGTTTTAAAGTCTCTCCTCAATTGACTTCAATAAAATAAAATTACTTTAAGAAATTGATTTTTGAGAATTGGAGAAACTGATCAATTAGGGGTTCTTAACTTAAAAAAAAATATCCCATGGACTCTTTGTCAGGTGAGTAAAGTTTCACCCTTCTCAGAGTAATGTCTTTGAATGCATAAAATAAACTATATTGAATTATAAAAAAATTATTATATTAAAGTACATTTATAAAAATATTTTTAAAAACAAATTTACCATATAGTAATATACGTGCTTCTCTATTAATGCATCAGACAAGATCTAGTGGTAGATCTAATACTTAGCATAATTTCAAAATAGTAATATAAATAAGTGACACTTTTGATATAGAAAACAACTGTATGTGCTGATGACATGCTACTGTAAATAGAGAACCCTAAAGATTCCACCAAAAAACTACTAGAACTGATAAATGAATTCAGCAAAGTAGCAGGATACAAAATTAATGTACAGAAATCAGATGCGTTTTTATACATCAATAATGAACTATCAGAAAGAGAAACTAAGAAAGCAATCAAATTTACAATTGCATAAAAAAAAAAAACCCACCTAGGAATAAATTTAACCAAGGATGTAAAAGACACTGAAGAAAGAAATTAAAATAGTTACAAATAAGTGGAAGCATATACCATGTTCATAGCTAGGAAGAATTAACATCATTAAAATGTCCATACTACCCAAAGCAATCTGTATTTTCAAACAATTCCTATAGAGATACTAATGCTGTACTTCACAGAACTAGAACAAATATTCCAAAAATTTATATAAAACCACAAAGGATCCAGAATAACCACAGCAATCTTGAGAAAAAGGAGTAAACTTGGAGGTATCACACTATCTAATATCAAAAATACTACAAGGCCATAGTAATCAAAACTGCATTGTACTTCCATAAAAACAGACATATAGATAAATGGACTGCAATAGAGAGCCCAGAAATAAACCCACACCTTTATGGTAAATTAATATTTGACAAAGGGACTTCCAGCCAAGATGGAGGCCTAGACTGACATGCTCCATCTCCCGCCACAACTAAGAAGGAATACATCTACTGCAAAACCAGAAATAACCAGAAGTTCCAGAAAATAAAGCTACATGCAAGTCCAACATATGAAGTTATAAAAAAGTGGTGCTTGTCTGGACAGGTAGGAGGGGCAAAGCCAGGGCAGAGAGGTCAAGCTGTGCTGGTGGTGGCAGCTGCTGTGACAGCGGTGGGATGGTGGCAAGCACAGACACCTGTATTTAAAAAGAGGTGAGAAACGCCTGGAAGGCACCCCCAGCTGCAGACAAAACCCTTCAGCTCACAATTCCAATGCCGGGGAAGGCAGACCACCATAGCCTTGGACTGTGAAGGCTGGAAGGGGTGGGGATGGAGGAAGAATCTCCTGGTCTCTCAGTGGAGAGTAAAAAGCAAGAATCCATCTTGGACCCCCGCCCCCACATAAACCACTGCAGTGTGGTGAGAAGGGTCACCCGGTAGTGACAAGTGCACGAGGCTCCACCCCCTATCGCGTAGGAGGTGTGACAGCCCTGCCCAGGAAACAAAGGTAGACACAAAATTGTCAGGATGGCAGAAATCATGATAGAGATCCAAGTCACACAGATGACCAGACAGCAAATATCTGATCTAACAGATCAGCAGACAGGAAATCTTTCTGAGGCTCAGTTCAGAGCTTCAGTTATAAGAATGCTTACAGACATAACAGCAGATCTTAAGCAAGACAGGGAAGGAATGAAGGCTAGTCCTGCTGAAATGAATGAAAACACATACAAAACTAGTGGTGAGGGAAAGAAAACCAGGGATCAAATCAACAAATCGGAACATAGGGAAGGAACAAACAGTCAGCCAGTGCAGAAAGAGGAAACAAAAAGTGAGGAAAATGAGGAGAAGCTCAGAAACCTATGGGACAGTTATAAGCGGGCCAACATCTGAATCATAGGTTTGCCATAAGGTGAAGAAGAACTAGAAATTGAAAAATTATGTGAAAAAATAATGCAGTGGAAATTCCCTAAGTTGGGGAAGGAAATAGACTTCCAGGTCCAGGAAGCACAGAGAGTTCCAAAAATACTGGACCCAGGGAGAACCACACCAAGACACATTATAATCAAAATGTCAAAAATTAAGGAAAAAGAGAGAATCTTAAAAGCAGCAAGAGAGAGGAAGAGAATTACATACAAAGGGGTCCCGATAAGACTCTGAGCTGATTTCTTAAAAGAAACTCCGCAGGCAAGAAGGGACTGGTAAGAAATATTCAAAGTAATGAAAAGTAAAAACCTACAACCATGATTACTCTATCCAGCGAAGCTGTCATTCAGAATAGAAGGGCAGAGATAGTGCTTCCAGGACAAAGTAAAACTGAAGGAGTTCATCAGATTCAAACCACTGTTATATGAAATGTTAAAGGGACTTGTTTAGGAGAAAGAAGATCAAAACTATGAACATTAAAATGAAAACTGTATCAAAACAACCAACAACAGAAGCTAGGAAATTGAAACAAAGGCAAACTAAGTAGGCAATGAGAGTGGGAAAAGAATTATAGGTATGGGGAACATATTGGGGGGAGGTCAGTGGGGAGGTGGAATAGGGGAAAGGGAGGGAGATGGTATAGGAATTAAGAAGCATAGTAGGAGGGAGTGGAGTAGATAAGAAGATGTTGAGAAGAACTATATGCACAACCAACAGGCATGGACTAAGTGGGGGGGCAACTGGAGGGAGGGGACCACTGGTGGAGGGGAACAAAGGGGAAAGAAATTGAGACAACTGTAACAGCATAATCAATAAAGCAGATTAAAAAATATTTGACAAAGGAGGCAAGAACATATGATGAGGTAAAGACTCTGTTTAATAAATGATGTTGGGAAATTGGACAGATATATGCAAAAAAAAAAAAAAAAAAAAAAAAAAAAAAAGAAAGAAAGAAACTAGACCAGCTTCTTACACTATCCACAAGAATAAAATTAAAACTCAAAATGGATTAAAGGCTTAAATGTAAGACTCAAACCCACAAAAGTTCTAGAAGAAAAGATGAGAAGTAAAGTCTCAAACATATCTCTTAGCAATATTTGTCTGATATATCTTCTCAGGTATATCTTCTCAGGTATATCAAAGAGAAACAAACAAACAAAAAAAAACAAAAACAAATGTACTACATCAAACTAAAAAGTTTTTGCACAGCAAAGGAAACCATCAGCAAAATAAAAAGACAATCCATAGAATAAGAGAACATATTAATCAGTAACACATCTGATAAAGCATTAATATCCAAAATTTATAAAGAACTCATACAACTCAACACCAAAAAAACAAATAACCCAATTAAAAATTGGGAAATGACATGAATAGACACTTCTCTAAAGAGGCATACAGATGACCAATAGACATACGGAAAGATGCTCAACATCACTTAATCATCAGAGAGATGCAAATTACAACCACTGTTAGGATGGCTCTCATCAATACATTAATGAACAACAAGTGTTAGGATGTGGAGAAAGGGAACCTTCGTTCACTGTTGGTGGGAATGCAGATTGATGCAGCCACTGTGGAAAATGAAAAACAGTATAGAGTTTTCTCAAAAAATTAAAAATGAAATTGCTTTATGACCCAGCATAAATATATCCAAAGAAACCCAAAATGTTAATTTGAAAGAATATATATACCCCTATGCTCATTGCAGCAATACTTAACAATAGCCAAGATTTAGAAACAATCCAAGTGCCCATCAGTAGATGAGTGGATAAAAAAGCTGTGGTACCTTTACACAAGGGACTACTACTCGGCTGTAAAAAAGAATGAACTCTTACCCTTTGCAACAGCATGGATGGACCTGGAGAGTATTATGATAAATGAAATAAGCCAGTAAGAGAAAGACAAATACCATATGACCTCACTCATATGTGGAATCTAATGAACAAAATGAAAGAACAAAATAAAAACAGACTCTTAGATACAGAGAACAGACTGACAGCTGTCAGAGGGGAGGGAGGTTGGGGGCTGAGTGAAAAAAGGTGAAGTGATCAAGTAAAAAAAGAAACAAGAACTAAAACAATAACAAACTCATAGTCACAGGCAACAGTATGGTGATTACCAGAGGGAAAAGGTGTGGGTGGAACTAGAAAAGGATAAATGGAGGTAAATGGTGATGGAAGAAGACTTGACTTTGGGTGGTGAATACACAATACAATACAGAGATGATGTATTGAGGTTACAGAATTATAGACTTAAAACCTATATAATTTTATTAACCAATGTCACCTTGATAAATTCAATAAAAATTAAAAAACTACAAATGGATGTGATATGTGATTTGTATTGGTGACAAAATCATAGTTAATGCTCATACTGCTGTGGTCTATTACATTCAAAATAGAAGAAAGTGCTAAACTTTGGATAGAAGCTAGTGAATATAGAAATAAATATTTCCCACCCCCAGTTTTTAAATCCCCTGAATTCTATCTATAGACCCCTTGTGGGGAGGGGGAATCCAAGGATCATATATTAAGACCTTTGTTTTAGAATCGTCGTCGTCGGCAGCCGTCCGTCTCGAGAGACGATGGTGTAGCTTCTTAAGAGTCTATCTGCACCGCCAAGAATGGCTGTGCAGTCCGACTCGGGAGTGACAGTGTCTCCTTCCGTGTTGAATCGACATCTTGCGATGACGCTGGAGTGTCCTCTCCAGTGAAGCTGAAGCTACAGAGCCTGGGCAGGGTGATATGGAGGGCCTGCTGTTGCCCATGCAGCAGACCCCCCCTCTCTTCGCAGCTGAAGGGTCCAAGGGAAAGACGGAGTCGATACAGCTTGGCTTCAGGTGCGCCGCAGGAGTTGCCGGTGTTGACTACAACGTCAAACCGCCTTAGGGACTCCGGCTCCGGATTTTCTGTCGGGGTTTACTCCCTTAGCCTTTCCCCTGAAGAGGTATGCTGCAAGGCAGCGGAGGTTTTTTGGAGTCAGAGTTTTCCTTCTCTGTTGTTTTAGAATACTGCAGATAAAATATCTATTTATTCTTTTGGTAATTCTCTGATTGATTTTCTAAAAAGAGTGTCCTGAATGTATAGGGATCCTATCTGTCTTAGGGCAGAGATCTCAAAGTATGACACCAGCTCACCTAATAACCTGCAGCTTCAGAATCAACATCAGTGTTAGCATGAACTGTTTGTAAGTTCTCCCCCCTGACTTCAGACCTACTCAGGTAGAAGCTCTAGGGTGGGCCCAGCCACTCTCCAGGTGATTCTGATGCAGGCTATAGTTGGGAGACCTAGTACTTAAGTAGCTGGGAAAAGGACAGCTCTGATGCAGAGGTGGTTCAGCTGTAAATTCTAGTCATGCTATTAAGAACGAGGAGACTCCTGAGACATCAGGTTATGATTGATGGCCGGATCTGTAAGACAGCAGTGTTTAAATCAATGCTCATCTGTCTTGTGGTATCATTCAGCATTCAAATAGCACCTACTCATTTGAGGACTTATAAAAGCACAGTTTTCAGTAGAAAGCACTTATTTGAGGAATGAGATTCTTTACTAATCTGGGTCTCAGTTTTATTATCTCTAAAATGAGAAATCTGGATTCCTTTTCTAGCTTCGACATCCACATGAATGAGTCAGAGCAACTAAGTCTCAGCAATGGCAAGTGTTATGATTTTCTGGGATTCCCTGAATGGTCAGACTAAACAACTGAAACCCAGGCAGAATGCTTCAAGTTAGAGGCTTCTAGAAATTCTCCAGCTGGGCCCTCTAAATGAGACTGGGCAAAGACAGATTAACAAGAGAAAAACAATCAAGTTTATTAACATGTGCATGCCACATGGAGATATGGGAGCACCCCGTGGTGAGTTACTCAAAGAGGTTGTCAGAACTTGGTTTCTATGCCATCTTAGGCTGAAACAAAAAAAAGATGTTTTGGGGCTTCTAGGTGGGAGAGACAAGTTTGGAAAAGTGACCAGGAAAATTATGATAAAGAAGTATTGTTTAGTTAAGGTTTGTTGTTCAGGTTTAAGGCAGTGTCTTCTCCACTGGTAAGAATTATTAAGAGTTCTCTCTGGTATGGGGGAAAGTGACATCTTTACCAAAATATTTCCTTTATAAATGTAAATTTCCTTTACAAAAGGAAAACTGTGCATGTCTAGAGATTTTCCTGAGCTGGCTAGTGCTCAAAGGCTTTTACCTCAAAATGATTCATATGCCAAAGAGGCATAGTTTAGAAAGGTATATTCTGGTACCCCTCAATTTGTCTGCAGTCATTGCTGTGACTCCCCAGCCCTGGTTGAGTGCATGCAATGAGTGCTTGGTAAAAATGGAAGATTTAGGTAGAATCAATCAGATTGCCCCCAAAATGCCAAACTTCCTCAAACCCAGGAGGCAGCCTGGCCTTAGTGTAACAGAACCCCTGGGCTGCTCCGATTGAAACAGAACCCATGGGCTGTTTAGTTAGAGGCCCGATTGCCCGCCGCCAGAATTATAACTCTCAATACCAGAGTTTAGTGAAAAGAAAAAGAATTGTTTATTTGCACATAGTTCTGCCTCCCCCTCCCAGACCTGGCCTGTCTTAGGAAAGTCAGAAACACCGTTTCCCTACTTCTTAGGCACAGTTCAGCTTTACCAGTAGCTGCCAATGACTCAGTTCTGATTGGGGAGGTCCTTTCTGTGCTGCGGTGCCCTCCAGCTCTTAATGGTGTACTGCGTAGATCCTCAGCCTCCTTGTAAACTGCCTTCTTCCTGCAAACCGCGTGGATCTCCTTTCTTTCTCAAAACTGCATGGCAAGAGCCTCTTCTTAAAGCAGCCTGGAGAGCCCCCTCTTCCAAGCCACCTGGAGGGAGCCCACCAGCTAAAATGTCCGCAGCTGCTTATATATCCCTGACTGCGTCCTCTGACGCAGTGGGTGTTGCAAACAGTTCTGACCATTCACAGAACCCTACGCAGGCTCTGTAGGCTCCTTCTGTACCATCCCACAGTCCAAGACCCTTCCTATCTTCCTGGGCCTTGGAAATTTCAAAGCAGATCTTTGTGCAACAAAGTTTCCAGCCACTAGCCCCAGGCATGCACAGGCATCCTGAAAGCTGCTTCCTTTTCCCTATCTCCCAGCCGCAAACTCTGGGGTTTGTTTTCGGACACCCCTGTTTCTGTAACATTAGGGATGGCCCCCAGAACTGTGGGGCTCTGTGCTGCTACTTCACTCATGGTGCTCATTAGTGTGCTTCATATTCTTGGTGAGCAGTGCCATTTCTTTCTCACACATAAGCTGTTTTGATCTCCTTATCACAGCTTCACAAAGTAGGCAAGGAAGATTTAGTTATGCTCACTTTACTGCATTCTGGCATCCTTGGGGAAGTTAAATATTTGCCCAAATTCACAAACTGGCCAATGAAGAAGTAGGAATAAAAAGCACTGCCCCACTACCCCAAGTTTTTGTTTTTGGATTGGGAATGGGAAGGAGAAAAAAAATACACACAACAAGCAAACTTTTGAAAAAGGAGGCATGCCTTGGAGTTTCTGCTGTGACTGGCCACAAAGCCCTGGGCAGCTTCTCTTTCCTGATATGATCAAATTTATTTTTAAACATGTTGAGTTGATTAAAGTGTCAGGTTGGGATGGAGTGGGTGAGCAGGCATAATAAGACCTGTTTGGTTCCTATATTAATTTCCTGCTTGTAGCTGTGGAAAATCCTACTGACTGTTTCTGGGAATATTTAGAAGGCTACTGATTATTCTTATCAAGGGGAATTGTGGCTTGGCCTACATGGAATGAAATCAGTAGAAGGCTGAGGAACATTGTGGGCAAAGCTGACTGTGCCTGAGATTTGTATAAACAAATCTTCAGCATCATTACATGCATGCTTACGGGATAACAATGTACTGTATGCTGTACTGATGTATTGCCTGTGTATTATTGTTAATTCTTTAAAAATGACCATAACTACTATTAACATGTATTAACTACTTAAACCATTTTAGGAAGATGGAAGATGGTTATCTTATTTACTACACACACACACACACACACACACACACACCCATCACTCCAAAAAGTCTATAGTCATTCTTTGGCAATTTGCCTTGGTGTTTTACAACTGACAACCAAAAGGTTTCACCCAGCTCAAACCCAGATTCTTTTTGATGCGCATAAAAGAATTCAACTCACCTTTGAATTCTTAGGGCACCCTTTCCTGTTTTCTTCAGAATCAACTTCGAAGAATTTCAATTTGCACAAAGCTGTTCTTTCTTTTCTTTTTCCCACAGCACAGCTATTCTCAAACCAGAAGTTTGCTTTTGTAGCACCAGGTTCCAGGTATCTTCTGGGGGTGGTATTCCCCCAAGAGGACATTTAAAAATATATGGGAGATGTTCTGATTTGTTGTTGTTGTTGCTGTCACAGTATGTGGGGCACATTGGGCATTTCCTAGGCTGAGGCTGGAGCTGTTAACACTGCACGGTTCAGTCCCATTCCACAAAATGTTGGTCTACCCTACGTGCCAGTGTCGAGAAACACTTCCCCACACCCCTCTGCCCCTGGGCTGTGGGATACCTTAAGTCTTTTCAGTTCCCTGGAGGAGTTCAGTCTCCTTCCCAGAAGTGTTCTCAGCTTTGCGGGCAAACCCAGGACAGGGGAGGTTCCTGCTTTTTGCCAGGGGAGTTTGGGGCTTTGGGTGTCATTTCATTTCCTAGGCCTTGAAATTGCAAAGGGTTTCTTATGAAAATCCAACTCACCCTTATGTCCTGTAGTCCTACCAGTGGGGCTTGTTAACTAATGATGAGATATCATCACCCTGTTTTTATAAATAGAAGAGTGGTCAAGTAAGTAAAAACAAAGGCTCTTGCTCAGTTAACCTCTTCCCTCCTCCTAGTGTCTGGTTCTGAAGAAGCCTTCCCTACCTGGGACTGCCCCAGTGAGGAAGACCATGGCTGACTGGATCCAGGATGGATGCCTGAGCGGAAGGCCCTGCCTGCCACCTTTGACTTGTATGGCTTGGTTCCAACAAATGAACTATACCCACAGTCAGCTCATTTTTTTTGAAATTTATGCTGATATGTTCTAGTTGGCCACAGGCAGTAGAACTAAAAGGTTATGGAAATGCAGGCCAGGGTTGGCATCCTGGGTTAGGTTGAAGATGACCAAGGAGAGGAAAGTTGTTTAGAGGGAAGAGAGGGGAGCAGAAATGCCGAGAGACACAGAAAGAGACAGAGACCAGCTGAGAGACTAGAAGTGTGGCTTTACTTTTCAGTTCCCAATCTGTGTCCCTGAGATGACTAATTGTGCCTTAGTCGAATTGTGTGAATGGTTGTGACTTGCTGTTGAATTCCTATGGCATTCTTTCCTATTTTCTTCAGAGCCAACTTTGAAGAATTTCAGTTTGCAACCTCATACAGCCTCATCAGAGACGCTGCTCCAAAAAGGGAATGTATTTTTATTCAATTCTGAGGTCTTACTTCTGAAAAATGTTGCTTGTGTTCCTGAGGATATTTTTGGGGTCTTTTCTGTGGGGGGAGGAGGACAGCCTGAGAAGCTATATCTGAGAAAGGTTATTTCTGGTGCATCCTAAGTTTCTAGTTTTTATGCTTGCCTGGGGTTACCTCTAAGCATCCATATCTCCCACAATTTAAGACTTCCAGTTGCCTCCCTGAAGCAACATCTCCTGTCATCAGTGTTTTCATTCCTTTAAAACAGAAAAACAAAACACCAGTGTTACTCTCAAGATTGGAAGAGCTGTTTCTGAAAATGATCGTGATCCCTAGTCTCCTTGATGCTATCACAATATAAATGCAGAACAGACACCTACTTGGAGAAGAAAGAAAAATATGCCTGTTATGTGTTTAAACACAGATGCACTTCAGATGTTGTTGTTGTTGTTATTATTCTACATTGATGGTCTTGCCAGCCATTATGGTAGGAAGTAAAAACACCTGGTTTAGATTATCATGACTTGTATTAGGACTAGTTCACAGGCATTTGGGCAGGGGATGTGTGCATGCTCAGGAAAGCAGTATCTGATTCCTACTGGAGATTTTTGATTTATGTTTCCCGTCTCTCTTTCCTGTTGCATTTCCTTGAAATTGGCTTCTCTCTTCACAGCTGCAGTTGCCGTCGGCCTGTGCTGGTGTGGTCTTCTCTCACCAAGGAGACACACAAAGCCAGATGCTTAAATCTTCTGAGGCATCCAGTGTCTCAAGTGGCCTTCTCTTGCCTGTTTTTCCCTGTGTGCCATTTTGTTTAATCTTTTAAAGTAATTAGTAATTTAGATGGGACAGGATATGAGTATGTGCAGGTGGGGAGTTTTTAGCTCTGATCTTTTTCTCTGCCTTCTTCTCTTTGATGTTCTAATCTACGTGCAAAATGAGAGCAGACTCCTGGATTCTGTGGTGACTCCCGGGGATGAAGCATCCAATCTTGGGGATGATCACTCTCCTTTTGCTGCTGGTTATGCCAATGGGGAGGGAAGAGTTGTTGAGCCAATTAACATAGCACTAGTTAGAAAGCTACAGGGGGTTTACTTGCTCTAAATAAGAAAGACAAGTTTTAAGAGAACAAGAGTGTTTTGGGAGCATAAAAGTTTCAAACTGGGTGTTATGGAAGTCTGTTAAAGTCTTCTATTAGTCTATGGTTCTAATTACCAAGGTCATGACTGAAGAGTTCTGAGTGTGGCATCCATGGACAAACCTGTAGGTCCCTGGAGTCTTTCCAGTGATAATGAATTATACTGCATTGAGGATGATAAAGCTGTTGGATTTCATTGCCTGTTCCTCAGCTGGATCAGTGCAGAAAATTTGTTTCATGACTTCATTTGGATGATCATCCTCTGAGGGGCTGATGCAATCTAATATAACTCCCAACAGGGTGATTTACGTCAGAATGCTGAGGTGTTATTTTATGATGGGGCTATATTTATGATGACTAGCTAGAGGTTCCTTGTCCTGCCTGTCTCCTCCTGGTGAAATATGAATGTCCACTGTTTCCCCCACCCCACCTTGGATTGAACAACTCCATGTGTTGTCTCTGCACCAAGCTAGAAGCAGAGTTTAGAACTTCCTTAAGTATCCTCAAATTAGCTGCAAAAACTTTATTCAGTGCTCTGTAGGAGAGATGCAGGAGGAGACTTAAACCATGTAGTCAACATCAAATAACCTAAAGTTTCCATTAAATATTCTGTTCTCTCTAAAGTCCCTTTAATCTACCCAGTGCCCAATATCTTTGGCTGTTCTCTTTACCAACACCCCTGCCCCACCCTCTCCCCTGATTCTCCTGTAATTTTCAATTTCTTCACATTTTCATCTTGCAGAACAAATTCAAATGTAATCAAACTCAGAGTCAAGTTTATAGACCCAGACCTGCTGAAATGCTCACAAAATAAAGGACCCTAAGGTATCAGGACCCAGCCTTAGAAGGCAGATTGGCATTAGCAGTTGTTGCTTGGGATCTCATTCCTCAACCCATGTGCTTAATCAATGGCTTTCTTTCTGGTAAATATAGGACTGTTCCCAAGAGGAAGTCTTATTCCAGCTGCTAAAGGAGGAAAATTTCCTCTATCTCATTACCCCAGAAGCTGGAAAGCAAACACTAGTCATTAGAAGGCTGCTTGATATTCAGAGAGTCCGAGTGAAAAATCATTGGGTGGCTCTCGGAAATTTCAATGTAAGTGAAGGACAGACCTGGCACTTTCTCTGCCATGCTGAAGTGTGTCATTCTAATGATGCTGTGAGGATTCATGGATGGCTGAACGCTAACAGTCTCTTCCCTCCCAGCTGTCCTTCTGGGCTCCATTTAGACTTTTTTCTTTCTACTTGATCTGTCATTACAGCATTGTTTGTTGTCAATACTTTACCAATAAAGTACTCTTCTGAATTTTGTTGATTTCATTGTGTATCACAGTTGGTTGCTTTTTGATGGCAGAGAGAGGCACCTTTATCTCATGAGTTAGGGTTTGCCATATCTCTTGTAGGACACACTCCTTTGGGACGCATTGTAGATGGTCACTAGTTTGCTCATAGATTCATTAAAGCTATTAGAATTAGGAAAAACTTTTACAGCATCTGTACTCCTTGTACTGAGGAGAAAATGAAGCTCAGAAGAATGAAATTACTTGTTCAAGTTCACATAGTTGGAGTTGGAGCCAGAACTAAATTCCAGGTGTTTTAACGTCTAGTTGCTGTATTTCTACCCATCTCACTGTCTACTTAGCAGCCTAACTTGCGGTGGTTCTTTCCTCCAGTGTCTCTATAATTAGAACCCTAAGCTCCTCGATAACAGGAACTGTGTTTTGTCTAGAATATGGTTAGGATCCTACTGGGCAGCCAGTATTGTTGTTTACTCATTTCAACAGACATTTTTAGAGTACCCATTATATTAGAGTGTAATGTTTTACATATATGCAAATAATGTGCATATATAGTATATTCTATTCGCATAGTATATATTACTATAGTCTATATAGTAATAATATACACATCTATAACTATATATGTATCCATGTATACTGGGGCTGGGCCTGTAAAAGATGAATTTTAGCAGAGCAGTAGGAAGTAGTAGCTTGAGCCAACAGAGGCAGGAGAGTGCAAGAGTATGAAAGGAATGGCCCGTAGGTCAGTGTGGCTGATAGATGTGACCTGCTGATGGAAGGTTTAAGGGAGAAAAGGAGCACACTGTAGAGCGCCTTGAACATGAGATTTGGAACATGCATGGAGCAGTGCAATAATGCATTCCTCTACCATCTGCCTGAGACAGAGCCTGGCAAGGACAAACATGCTATAAACAAATGTGTCTGTAGAATAAATTAGTAAGTATACCGTGGTTCCACTGACTACAGAAATTATGGTATCCAGAGGTAGTATATTATTGAAGAGCATGGATTTTGGTTTAATTCCTAGCTTTCCCAGTTACAAGCTGTGCAATCTGGGAAACTTTTTAAATCCCCTCTGGACCTCAGTTTTCTTACCTGTGAAATGTAGATGACAATAGTATCTACTATTGTTATGGTGATTCAATTAAGTGAGTTAGTCTATACAAAACAATAACAATTTAGATTCGTCGGCAGCCGTCCGTCTCGAGAGACGATGGTGTAGCTTAAGAGTCTATCTGCACCGCCGAGAATGGCTGTGCAGTCCGACTCGGGAGTGACACGGTATCTGTCTCCTCCCGTGTTGAATCGACATCTTGCGATGACGCTGGAGTATCCTCTCCAGTGGAGCTGAAGCTACAGAGCCTGGGCAGGGTGATATGGAGGGTCTGCTGTTGCCCATGCAGCAGACCCCCCCTCTCTTCGCAGCTGAAGGGTCCAAGGGAAAGACGGAGTCAATACAGCTTGGCTTCAGGTGCGCCGCAGGAGTTGCCGGTGTTGACTACAACGTCAAACCGCCTTAGGGACTCCGGCTCCGGATTTTCTGTCGGGGTTTACTCCCTTAGCCTTTCCCCTGAAGAGGTATGCCGCAAGGCAGCGGAGGTTTTTTGGAATCAGAGTTTTCCTAATTTAGATTAGTTTCAGAGTAAGCAGTGTATTTCTTAATCATTGTATTATTATTATACTTATTACTGGCTTTGTATATTGTCAAAATAGGAAAAAACATGTCTTCTCAAAAATGTCTTTTACTACATGCTTTCTGAAATTCATCCATTAGGCTTTCTTTAAAAATTCAAAGGTCTTAACTAAAACACACATGTAATTAGGAAGCCAACTGTAGGTATATTAGTCATTAACATTTTTGCAAAAATTCAGTTACCTAAGAGAGCCCAGAGGAAATGAGCTGTGTAGTGCCAAGTCAAGAGAATTAATAATAGTGCAGCTAACTAAGCCACTCATCTAGAGAGAAAGGGACTTAGGAAAACACAACTGCCCAGCCCTTAAAGGTTTCATTAATGTTTTATGACATTTTGTTTAAAAGTAATTTAAGCTATTAAAAATATGTGCTGAAAAATAATATGTACACAGTATCAAATGCTTAAAAATTAGAACTTACCAACATCTTCTTATTTGCTATCAAATTAAGGCATTTTTGTGTAGACCTTATAATACAGCTTTTTCTAAATCTTCTATTTAACTGAAAAATTTCTGAGATTGTAAGGTACATTGGGAGGTAGTTGCAAATAGTGTCTCTTTTTAAACAAATCTTTTAAAATCTTTTTTTTTTTTTTGATATTTTGTAACTAAAACAAAACACAGAAACTGCATGCTAAGGTTGATAGAAGACTGCCAGTGTTTTCCATAACTCTCCACCTAAAACACCATTCTTCTTAAGGTCTTCATACTAGGAAAATATCATTAATTTGTGATTATAAGACAAATGGATATTAATAAAATAGCACTCTTATCACTTTCATGTATTCAATTTTCTATATGATAATTTCATATGAAAAAAAGGGTTTTACTATAAAAAATGTCTAAAACTCAATTGGGAAACTAGCTTTGAAATTGGAGATGAGATAATGAGAGAGGAAAAACATCTATGATGAAGTCTGAACAACTTGCTACATGAGATGCATGGTACTTCCCTCCAGCCCAAGGACCGTGACTCATAGTGGGATTAAAACGGGGTAGCAGGGTAGAACTGTCAGTATATCATGACATTTTTGTATCTCTGAATTTATCATTCTTGGTTTTAGCTATTACTGAACATTCTAATAGGACCATGACATATGGCATGTTGTAATTTTACTGAGGCATATGTTTTAAAAATAATTCTGTACAGATGTATTAATCAGAAAAATGATAAAATATAAGATAAAATTGAGGCATGAACTTGACTACTTGTTACCAGGCTGTAGTTAGGGTGTGGCCAGCAAGAAGAAGCCCTAAGGAGGTGCCCAGCAGGTGAATCACCAAGCTTTCATCAGTTTGCTCTGTACTGGTCTTATCTGTACTCCAACTCTCTTGTATTGTGATAGAACCTCAATTTCTTTGTGAAAAGTGGCTCTGGAGTTCCTAGGAGAAATGACTGATTCTGGGGCTGGGACAGAAAATATATGTATAAGGTGAACTGGGAGCATCCTGTAGTGTCAGCAAGTAAGGAAGTGCTAAGCAAAACAAAACAAAATAGAATAAAACACCAAAACCCATCACAATAATGGGTGTGCCAAAGGACCAAACTGCAACATTTTGGGTCATAAAAATAATAAAGTAATATTGAATTATAACCCAAAATATAAAATCAATATCTATGAGGCCATATTGATATAAACAAATATTTGAATATATCAATAAATGGGGATGAAGGGACAAATTTCCTGTTCAGAAAATTCCAAATAATTCATATAAGTACACTGCTCTTCAAAAAGAGGAGCGTAATTCCTTACCCCTTAATGTAAGCTGGACTTAGTGACTTCCTTCCAAAGAGTATAATGTGGGAAAGGGGAAGAAAAGAGTCACTTTACAGTGGAGCAACCTGACAGGCACAACCTCAGCCAGGCAATCAAGGTCACCATCAACAGTGGTAAGTCATGTTGGTCATATGAACCACGATATGGTGTGATGAAATGATACTTCACCTTTGTGATCTTCTTCTCAAAACCCATAACTGTAGTCTAATCTTGAGAAAAATGGCAGAAAAATTCCAGTGAAAGGCTGTTTTACCAAATACCTGACTTGTATTCTTCAAAACTATTAAGGTCATCAAGAACAAGGTAAGACTGAGAAACTGTCACAGCCAAGAGGAGCCTAAGTAGACATGACAGCTAAATGTAATGCAGTTTTTTGGATGGGATCCTGATACACACACACACATACACACACACAAACACACACACACACACACACACACACAAAGGATATTTGGTGAAAACTAAAGAAATCTGAATAAATATGGACTTTAGTTAATAATAATGAATTAGCCTTGGTTCACTAATTGTAACAAATGTACAATACTAATGCAAGATAATAGTAAGGTAAATTTTGGTGTGGGAGTATATAGAACTATCTGTACCATTTACTCATTTTGCTATAAATCTAAAACTGTTCTAAAAAGTAAAGCCCCTTAATTTAAAAAAGAAATAAACCCCTAGAAAGAAAGAAAAGCAACTGCTAGTGCTGTTGATGGAGTGAAGAGTTCTAAGGAATATGGCTCTTAAGTAAACAGTAGAAGTTTCATGGGACAAATTATATCTGGGAATTCATGAAGATTTGGAAATGTCACAGGTTTTGAGTGTCACTGGTTTACTGTTTCCAGTGGAAGTTCAATAACTTTGACTTTAGTGAGTCAATACTTACCAGTGTGTTATTAACTTTCATCACGGATACTGGCTTTTTCTACACATGTCCTTTCTCTGAATTGTCATGTCAGAGAGGAAAAACTTTTTCTTACCCTCTTATGTTTAGTACCTGGGGTACTGCAAATTAAACTGACAAAAGACAGATTAGCAAGAAAAAAGACATATTTATTCACATACTTACGTGGCTTCCCAGAAAAATGTGACTAAAAATGGCAGTTACAATTTGGGGCTTACATATCATGATAATAGGGGGAGGGGAGGAGGGAGAAAAGGCACTCATGGGAAAACAAATGACTTTTAGAAAAGATAAAAGAGCCTTTAGGAGACTAGATGGGAGATAGGAGAGTTTTATGAAATGTCTTGTTAGGTGATTTCTTATCAGAGTTCCAGGCATCTTATTTTGTGGTGATAGGAGTCAATTGTTGCTAGTTGTGAAACTTTCAGGGGGGGGATTTATGACAACTGAATTCTTTGGGGAACTTTGCTTTTAGAAAGATAAAAGGAATTCAGGAACACTACAGCAAAAAAACAAAAAAACAAAAAAACAAAAAAAACCCCACACCCCTCCTCAGTGCTGTATTCTGGATTCCTTCAGTAGAATGCAGAGAATGAAGGCTTCTCAAATGCCACCAACTCCACCTGTCTTTCCCATGGTAAAGGAGACACCATTCAGAGCTTTGGCAGGGTTCCCAGAGGAAACTGCAAGGTTGAAATGGATTGAGTATTAGAAATTTAGTTTAAGGCATGCTTTTCAGTGCTGAGGTTTGATTACAACTGGGTAAGGCTCATGCTCCAACAGTCCAGGAGTGGTGGAGAGAGCAAGTAAGGAATTTTGAGGTGAGGGTTCAAAATTTTAGGGCTCATACTGCCTGTTTTACATGGAAGAGTTAATTTTTTCAGGAAGTTCCTGACTAGAGTTTGCAGGAATTGTGATGTCTTGCTAATGGCGACAGTGGAATAGTAAAGTCAAATTGATGTAGAAGGTTGGACAGGGGTTGGTGGGTATATTTGGAGAGTAGTTTTAGTGCTCAGTGTCCAAAGCTGCATGCAGGGGTAAATGGTTTTAGTTCTTAGATTTCCCTGCAAGATTTAAAGAAAAAAAAAAAAATCCATAGATAGTAAGCAAAAGTAGAACTCATACCACACTTCTGTTGCTTTCTCTTTTAACTTAACAACCTGTCATGGCTACCCTTCCAAGTCCGACATTCAGATCCACATCATTCCTTTGAAAGGCAGTTTTATGGCAAACTTTGAGACCAATGGCTTTGTGGCCTGTGGTTCTGTCTTCTGATCACTTATCTGGGGCCGAACTGGCAATGGGACAGATTCTTGGACCATTATCTCCACTCTCTTATTTTTATTTTTAAGTAATATAAGTAATTCTCTCCCAGATGATGATGGCAATTTTTCCAAAAGGAAGCACATTCATTTTACCCAAAGTTAGAGATCTTAGCTCAGTCTAGTCTTGCCTTGGGGAAGAACACAGGATGAGGATGCTAGAGGACTTAGAAACTCAGAAACTAGAGGTAACTTGGCCAATACCACACAGGCAATGCTCTAGTTTAAAAGTAAACTGCTAACCTGAAGAGTTGGTTGGAGTTGGTTGGGCTTCTTAGGAGTCATTAAATCATCTGTGCCTGCTGTACAAGGCAGTTTTTGAGCAATATTTTAAATTTAATTCTATTTAACAAAGTAATATATTATGATATAGCATATACTTAATCTATATGCACGGCTGCTTTCTGGTCACCCTAGGTGTGTTTTAGCCACAGCCTGAATGTCACCCCCCCCATCCTGTCTAGGGGGCTCAGGATATGCTGACAGAGTCTTCCGGAAAGTTCCAGAGAGAGTTTTTAAATCTGGCCACCACACCCAGTTGCGTTTCCTAAATCGCCTCAGAATACCAAGACTTCCCCACTTCTGCCTTCCCAACTGCCAACACCACTCTTCCCTTCTCTTAGCCCTCAGCCACCTTAAATCTTTCTTCTGCACTGCCCCCACCCCCAGCTTTTAAAACAGGACACAATATCTCTCTCTCATAAGCAAGCTTGGCACGGCCTATAAGAGCAGCTGACAAAGAGAACAAGTAATTTCTTAGCCTTTCAGCTCCACACTGCCTCTGTGTTTTGTAAGTGGCCGGTGCACCTGTTGTGATAAGCAATACTTCCTTCACAAGCAATTTGAAAAGAGGGCAAGTTTTGTACCCCACTCTAACCCCTTTCTTTTAAGGCTGTTAATAATTTAAGAAGGAATGGAAGAAGAAAGAGACAAGTTCTTCGGATCAATTCTTTAGCCTGACACTGTGCTGACACGGAAGTTAATAAAAATGGGACAGAGTTGTCCTCCTTGGCTTTATTGGGGCTGCGCTGAGCTGGGCTTGAGCAAGACTGAACTGGATGTTGGCTCCATACGCGACTGGGGGCTTCCCCTTCCTTGCTCTCTGGGGGCTGTTTTGGTTTATTCGTTCTGTGGTTCTTCTCTAAGTTTCTTTGTTTAACCCTGGCTGATAAAGAGCCTGGAGGCTTGGTGAAAAGAAGCTTCTCCTGGCAAAACAAATTTTGGCAAAAGGAGAATAAAGAGCTCCCATTTTTCCTAGGCTGGGTGGAGGGCATGCATGTAGCCTCTCAGTTTTTCTTTTCTTTTAAAAGTTTAACAGTCAACTCAGTCAACTTGTGCTGGCAAAAGGTGTTGGGCTGACAGGCTGGAGGAGGAAGTTCTCTGTTTAGTCCTGGACGAGTGCCCCATTGGGTGGCCTGGTCATGCATGCCTCTGTGGTCAACAGATGGCATTACCTCTTGGGGGAAAAGGATGTCCCAACATTCTGTCCATTGAATTTAGGTAACAGAAGGGTACATTTCCCTTGTTACCTCAGTTTTCTCCTGCCTGTATGTAGCTCAGATTGTGGGTTCTGGAGGCCTCCATGAGCATGAATTTACTACTGTTAGGTGCTCTCTCATGTGCAGTACTTGGTGGGTGTTTGTGAGAGGCTGCACTAGGTGAGTGTTCTAGGAACCCATCTGTATCAGTGTACCAGCTGGTGTTGTTGTGAGAGGCTGCATTTGGCTTCAGTAGATTTTTTGGAAGACTCTTTCAACATGTTTGTTTATTTCATGATGGGTGATTTATGAGTGCATCTGCCTACAACATGCTGAGTGTTCAGCAGTTTTTGACACAAAACAGCATGACCCCCCATGCTCCATGTTCCCTATTCACCCCATCTTGCCCAAGCGACTTTATTTTTATTTCCCTGGGTGAAAAAAGTCCTCAAAGGGAAACAGTTTGCCAATGTGGAAGAGGTGAAACAAAAAAATGGCAGAAGCACTAAAAAGCCTCAAAATTGATGAGTTCAAAAACTGTCTTGAGCAGTGGAAAAAATTTCTAGATAGGTATATTATATCAAATGGAGAGTACTTTGAAGGTGACTGAAGTTTAAAAATGTAAGAAAAGATACACAATTTTTAATAAATAAATTCTTGTTTTTTGGGGGGTCCTTTTTTATATTCAGTACTTGGGGGTCAACAAATTAACAAAAGAAAGGTTAGCAAGAGGAAATAAAACAGATTTAATTATATATGTAAGTATCAAAATTCACAAAGAAATGTGACTCAGAAGGGAGTTAGAATTTGGCACTCACATATCATCTTCAGAGGAGATAGCGCTGGGCAGAGGGGCACTTGAGCCCTTAGAAGAATAGATGGGAGTTAGGATAGTTTGTGACAAAGTCTGTCGAGGTGTGATACAGACTTCTTTCCAGAGAAGAGAAGATTATAGAGTTTCTCCAGGGAGGGGATTTATGACAATGAGTTCCTTGGGAGGCTCTGCTATTAGGTAAATAAAGGATTTCAGGAACTCAGATGTATTTAGTTCAAAGTAGTTTTTGTGCCGCAGTGACTGATTCTAGACCCCTTCACCTATGTCCTTATTAAAGACCACTCTGTGGCTTGGGAGGTCTTTGAGGATCCCAGCCAGCCCCAAGTGCAGCTCCTGGCTCCTCAAAGCCCCATCAAAAAGATTTGGTGAATAAAAACTATGTTGTTCTGAGTAATAACATTTAGATACTAATCATCTTGACCAATTTGTATCTTAGCGATGTGGACTTCAGTTGAGAACTGTGAAAAGGGTGATGGAATTTTGAGGAAGGTAAAGGGCATTTAGAGGGAGGGGTCCAGTCACTTTGTGTGAGTCTTGAGTTGTGGGTTTAAGATAGGGAGTGGGATCAGGGGGTTGCCTGTTTGATTTGTTAGCAGTTTATCAGTCGTGCACCTCACAGTGTGGTTCTAGGTGTGTTTCCTCTGACCTGGTGTTTCTCAGTGAGCTGACCAGAGGGCAATCAGACCTTTTTCTTATTTTGTATTGAGCACCAGAGAATTGTAAGGTTTTGAAATCAGGTGCTAAGTTCCCAGTGTTTGGATATTCAGTTACCTCTGGAAGGCTGTCATTTGAATCTTATTTCTGATATGCTATTGGTTCTGCCACTGGCTGTGTCCAGAAAGTGAGCTTTTGTCCTTATTCTGCCAACTTCTCCTTATGATTTTGTCCTACTTAATCACCTGCCAGTGTCAACTTCTTGACAATGTCTGCTTTCAGGTATTTTGGGAAATGGGACTTTAATGGGGGTTTCTTTCACCCTGTCCTAATTTATATGTAATTGCCACTGAACTATAGGCTTATTCACCTGTGTGTATCAAAGTCTAATCAAACTGAAACAGGAGTTTGCAGCCGAGAAAGTAAAGGCTTATATTTAAGGAAATGGTGCCGCGCCCAGAGTCACAGGTGACTTTGTGCTCAAAGCACCTGGTGGTTTCCAGGGGCTAGGTTACAAATGGGAAAAAATAATTAATTGTGGTGGCTAAAGGAGTTGGGGTCACCGGCTGTACTGACTGGTTGGGGTCAGGGTAGGGAGCAGTTGATCATTGCATCACATCCTGAGGTCAACCAGGACTTTGTTCTGTCTGGTGTTGTGAGGGTGTGGTCTGTAGGGCCCTTCTGCTTTCATGGGCCTGGGGCTGAAATCCAACTGAAATGAAGATGCTATCTTTAGCTTGACCTGAACTCTGCTTCTGTGGTCAACTGACCTGAGGCTTTGTTTTTATGAGTTTGATGATGACCAGAATCTGATATCCTATGGGCTTCATGAATAAGGCAGGGAGTGGACAGACAGAAAGGGGAAAGGGTCATGTTGAAGAAATGGAGTTTCTGTGTGGTTACATAATCAATAGGTATATTATCAAAGAATTTACAGCTGTAAGGGATTGGAGATTATCTTAAAGAGAGACTTCCAGGGTTAAAAGTTGACAGTATTATCTTAAAGAGTAAATTTTATTATTTCTAAATAGCCCTGGCATTTTATAAGAAAATGAAACTTTTTAGTGGTTATTGTGGGTGACGATGAACCCATTTTCTCTGAGTGTTGAGGGTGGATTACCTTTCATCTGAGGACAGTTCAAGAGCTTTCTGCCTGACACTGGGGGGACGCAGTGTTTCCTGAAGAGAGGGAGATGGTTGTAGGTGGCTCCTCCATTTGGTGTTAAACAACGTGTTGAACTGCATAGTGAGAAAGCATTGTTTTTTCAATTGTGTTTCATGACCATTTATTAAGTCAAAGAATCAGCCTGGTCCTAAAATGTCTTGAACACTTCCTTAACTCTAGTTCTTCTCCATGTTCTTCCTCTTCTTCTCTGTCATTATCATTGTCAAACAAAGAGAGAGCCAGCCCCAGGACCCCAGACTTCATTCGGTATCTTGCTGGAATCCATAACATTGTATTCATTGTATTTACTTTCATGATTTCCTTCTGCTTAAACAAACCATATTGATTTTCAATTCACGGGTGTCAAAATTTTATTTAACATGAGAATATTTAAAGATAAAATGTGAATTTATTTTACATGTGATATTAAGTGGCTGGTAGGACTTGGATGTGACATAGATTTTGAAGGTGCTATGCTGGTGACTGTAGATGGGAAACAGTGGCTTAGATTGTTTCTGTTCTCCTCTGATTGTAGCATCCCCTTATCTCCTAACCTCTCCTAATTTTGAGGGATTATTTTTCACCACTACCAGCTTCTCCTCCACCATCAGTTCTGCTGCTTGGAGGTTTTCTTTCTTAAGAAGATGCATTATTACTTTATGAAAAATTCCCTCCTTTTCCTTTTGCAGCAGTGCCTATTCTTCCTGTCGTTTGCTGTGGAATGTAGGCTGGGTAACAGGGACAGTGATATTGGTGGAGGCAGGCATGCTCTCTGTTTATCTGAATACTTTTAAAATTTGTTTTGCACCTCCCTTTGGGCACTGATCACTTATCTGCCTTATGCTCTTTCCCGGATAACCAGGCCTTGCAGGTTTGTGACCTTTTACTCACCTCTGCATCTTGTACAGAGCACAGGGGAGGTCACTAATAGTGGAGGCAAGCCAAATGTGTCAGTTCAGCAACTGTCAGATTCATTGGGTCAGTATTGGCAGCCTTGCCCTGGCTGGTATGGCTCAGTTGGTTAGAGTGTCATCTCGTAAACCGAAGGATCACAAGTTCGATTTCTGGGCAGGACACAAGCCTAGGTTGCTGGTTCTGTCCCTGCTTGCAGTGCATACAGGAGGCAACTGATGATGTTTGTCTTGCACATCAATTTTTTTCTTTCTGTCTCTCTCCCTCCCTTCTCCTCTTTCTAAAATTAATAAGCATGTCTTTGGGTGAGGATGAATATATATATTGGCAACCTCAGGCAGTGAGCAATAGACCAATGTCAGAAAGCTTATTTCTCACAACCTCATCACCAGGTTGAAAGCTAAATTTTAGACCAAACATTTATTAGCAAGTTCCTATAGGCAGGTGAAGTAGTACTCTCTGTGCTCAGGCACTTGGACAAGTACCTCCGATTACATGCTCACTCTGAACTGACAATTGTCTTGTTTTTGGGTCAGGTGACAGTGTCTCTGGTGAATAGAGACATGGGCCAATGAGACTTGAAGATCCATTGTACCGCTTCTGAAATACGAAGATTAGGGCTGCCAGGATTCTTATGCCTTATTCATATGAGGTGATAGTACCTGAGCAATTTTTTCTCCCACCTAACATATTACACAGTGAGCACTTCACCAAAAGAAGTGCACAATTTAAATGTTCATGCTAATAATGACCCCTTGTATTTAAAAAATACGATTTTATTTATCTTTAGAGAAAGGGAAAGGAAAGGAGAAAGAGATGCAGAGAAACATCGATATGAGAGAGAAACATCAATTGCCTCTCACATGTACCCCCAACTGGGGACAGGGCCTGCAACCCAGGCAGGTGCTCTGATTAGGAATTGAACCTGTGATTCTTTGCTTTGCAGGACAATGCTCAACCAACTGAGCCACTCCGGTCAGGACATTATTACATTTTTTGATGTACTCCTGGAGCATTTTGGTGGATTCTTGAGAGAGAGAGAGAGAGAGAGAGAGAAAGAGAGAGAGAGAGAGAGAGAGAGAGAGAGAGAGAGAGAGAGAGAGAGAGAGAGAGAGAAACATCAGTGTGAGAGAGAAACTTGATGGGTTGTCTCCCTTATGTGCCCCAATGGGGGATCAAACCTACAATCTAGGTATGTGCTCTGACTGGGATCAAACCCACAACCTTTTGGTGCACAGGACGACACTCCAAGTGACAGAGCTGGCCAGGGTATCTTTGGTAGATTCTTGATTGGGGAGGTTCAAATGGTAACTAACCACCCTTAGACTACCATGAACATATACACACAAATATCCACTGTTAATATCACAATATTTTAGAATAAATGATCACAAGGGCAATGTAATATTTCTGGATTTAAAAAATGTCAGCAGAGGCTAATGTCTAAGTTTCAGCTTCTGTCTACCTGCCTGCACCTTGGAGGGAGGAGAATTTGCAACTTCCTGATGTCTTGGTGTCCTCACAGCACTGCTATGATGACTTGTACCAGTCCAGCCAGTCACAGACATACTCTTCTCATGGATGCCTTGAATTGTTTCTTTATCTGTAAAATGTGGATCATAAGCTCACTTAAATTACAGGTGTCTTTCTCCCCTGAAGAACTCATGGAAGCACATGTGTTAAGTGTCTTGTAAGCTGTAAAAAGATGTATAAATGTCAGATGCTCTTGTTATTACCATGAAGGCCCAAACAGTAGCAAACAATGCTGGGAATTGTCTTGTATGTGGGATGGATAGTTAAATCACCTGTATCTGCTAAAATCAAGGAGCAAATTTAAGTTCCATTTTTCCTTCAGTGGTATTGAGCAGTCTAAGACAGTCATCAGAAATAGGACATTTTCTGGTCCAAATGAAGATCTCTGTTCTTCTCTGAGCTTTTATGTGTAATCCCCAGGTTTAATAGCCTGTACTATAAGGCATACAGAGAAGCTTATTTATTAAGGCTGGTGTTGAAGATACGGATGGTCGATTGGTTTGCGAAAAGTAAGGTCATAACTTTGTAATTGGCCTCAGTCTGAAACTTGTAGATCTCATTGGCTTAACCCATACCAGTGTGTTATCCTCTTTCTGCCTTCAAATATTTCTGCTGACAGTGCTTACTTAAGAAGACATGCATCTGACTCTCCTATGCAATTAGATTTTCACAGAAAGAAAAAAAGGGAGTAGAGGAAAAAGAGATGGAACACGTTAGATTTCTTTTAGGCCAATGTTTATTTTCTTGGCTGGTGAATTCTTTTTTTCCTCACCTTTTGACATAATCCTCACAGTCCCATTAAGATACATTTAGCCTTCTCTCTTGGCTCCATCTGCCAGCACACTGTGTCATTTGGTGAACGGCAGGCAGGTTTTAAGTTCCGAACAGCAGAGAACAGGCTAAGTATTGGAACAGGATCACGTGTCTCCTGTTTTTATTTTCAGAAATATCCCATTTTATTGCAGAGTGTTGAGTTGCAGCTGGATGGAGAGAGGCTGGGATAGCAGGAAGACAGCTCTGTTCCTGAGTTTCGTGTGATACCAGAATGGTTTTCTAAGTAGATTGAGGAATCTCTTTTATTAGGAATCTTCTGGAGCAAAACATTCTGTGTTATTTTTAGAAAGTCTGACTTAGCCTTGTTTAGATGACTCTCAACATTCCTTCCATTTCTTTGAGTGGATGATTTTTGTGGCTATAGCTTAGGTTCAAGTTCATAAATAAGTGTAAGTATGCCTCAGCCTCATACAGACTTTCTGCCAACAGAAAGAGCTGGAAAGACCTGAGGTGGTTGCATATTAAGGGTAAATATAGCTCATGCACAGTGAAAATGAGCTGTATTTACTCAATTTCTTTTGACTTCAGCTCTTTGCCTAACAGTGGGCAGCAGCAGCTGGGATAGGTAAGTGATACTCCACTGGAGAGCCTCTTAAATTCCCTTCTTCGTCACCAAGAGTGATATACAATCTCTTCCAGGAAATAACGTGAGCTCTCCACAGCTGGCCAGGGGGAGATTTCTCCTCTGGTTGGGAGGGTTGTGCTGTGGTTTTAGCAGCCTGGATGCAGCAGCCTTGTGGTAAGTTTTCACGCTGCTGGGCGAAACAGGCAGGAAGAATAAACCCATTTCTTGCAGGGAAACTTCAAGGGACCAGGAAAAAGTCTGATTTCTAACTCTGGGATTTGGGCTGGGGCCTGGGGAATCTTCAGGAAATGCCCATCATGTCAGGCAAAACTGGAGGAAGAGCTTCCTGAGAGGTGGCTGGTGCCACAGGTGGTTATAGATCAGACAGGTCATGGAGGCCAGGAGCTGCAGTTCTGATCTCAGAACAGCCTCAGCACGGAGAAGGTGAGCATACTGCTCTCTTTATGGCTTACAGAGCTGTATTTTCCATTTTAGTGCTTAACTGTACAGCTAAGGCTCTGGGTCCCCAGTAACACTTGGTGCCATTGTTTCTCAAACTGGGTACTGCTTTTGGCATTTGGGTAGGATAATTCTCTGTTCTGTGCATTGTCTGATGTTCAGCAGCTTCCTTGATCTCTACCTCCTAGATGCCAGTAGCACTCCCTACGCCATTGTGACAACCAAAAATGTCTCCAGCCATTGGCAAATGTCCCCTGGAGGGGAAAAATTACCCTCAATTGAGAAGTTGTACTGCATTTTACAGAGAACAATAAGCACTGCCTTCCACCCCCACCAAACCTGCAAATTTATATGTACTGCTTAGGAAGAGAGCAGGTGGAAAGTCAGATAATATGTTTTTAATATTTGAATACTAGGCTCCCTTATTAGATTGAGGCTCATGAAATTGTTATTCTTTTCGGATGTCAGCATGGTTGAATAATGACAATTTCACATGGTTCAACATAATACTAGCCTCTGAAATCAGATTTGTATAAAACTTGATCACATGGGCCCTCAGGACGGGGTCATGACCTACATTGTTTATTAAACAGTCGGAGAAGTGTCCTTTGCAAGGAATTGCATTATTTGAGGCGGGTGAGTGGGAGTGAGGGGAAGGAGAGTGGGAGAATGAGCTAAAGTGAACCAGAGAATGAGGCCTAAAACATTTAAGAATATCTGAGAGGAGATTGGGGCCAGATAGTTTTACATGTCCCTGGCTGTGGGAAAGGAAGACTCCCACTGGGGTCATATGGTAGAAGGATCATTCTGGAACTCATGAGACACAAGGGGGCTTGGCGGAAGAATGGGATTTCTGGGAGGGAGGCTGACTTTAGGAGTCTTAGAGCAAAAATGAACACTGGAGACCTCCTAACTGCCTTTATGATTTATGGGCAGTGGTGAAGTGCAGGTGCAGCTCGAGGGGCAATCGGGAACTTGCCGTAGAGACTTGGGAACGACCTAAGTTTACATTATTTTAGAAGAAAGAGACTGGCTGTGGCTGACTCTGCCCTGCACATTTTCCCTTGTCTGGGTGGTATCACAGGAGCCTTCCCACCTGGTTTGGTAGAAGTTTATCACTCCTGGAGAAGGGCTTGGGCACCTCCTTTTGCCCTTGACATTGATCTCTTTGGGCATTGGATCCTTTGTTTTCATATTATTTTTGTACCTAGCTATCATGGCACCAATAGTACAAGTTCTTCAAAAGATGCAGGCGCTGGCCTGCGAACCAAGTGTTGCTCGTTCGATTCCCAGTCAGGTTACATGACTAGGTTGCACGTCAGGTCCCCAGTTGGGGGTGTGTGAGAGGCAATCACATAGTGATGTTTCTCTCCCTCTCGTTCTCCTTTTCCCTCTCTCTAAAAATAAAATAAATAAACAAACAAACAAAAAGACCAGGCACTTGTTCTTTTCTCCTGACTTGTCCCTTTGTCTGTCTCTCTCTCATGTCTCAGTTTGACCTTTTGAAAATTGATGCACTAAAAGCTGTTTTCCCATTTTATTACAAAATTGTTTGTAGTTTGATCAGATACAGATCTTGCTTGGGGCAGGAGGGTGGTGGGAGCCGGGGTCTGGGGCAAGTGAGGCAAGCACCTTGGTGACTGTGAGGAATACGATGGCTTGGATAATTCCAGTGAATCTCCAGATGGAATTCCTGTGAATTCACAGGATGAGTTGGGACGTCACATGCTCATTCCTGCATCCCCATTTCATAGATGAAGCAATCGGGGCCCAGAGCAACCTCCTGACTTGTCCACACCACACAGTTAGTTCCAATGTGGGGCACTTAAATTTGTTTGCTTTTTTCTTTTGGCCTAAGCCCACATTTTTTTCCCTGACTTATGCTAGCACGATGTGGCATGTTCAAGGGTTGCAAGGCTCTCCCGACACATGCTTGTCTAATGGTGCGTGACTCAGCATTGCCTCCTCCAGCCAGGAGCTCATCAGGAGCACAGCTAGGCAACCTGCACCCATTACAGCTTCTCTCAAGATGACCAGCCGTGGCTCAGACTCAGCAAATATCTACATTCATTTGTGCAGCATTTAGGTGCGAGGGAGGAAGTGAAATGAAGAAGGAAGATCCTCAGAGGGTAGTTTCCCTTGACTCCTGTGAGTGGCTCCCTAATACTCCCTTGTCATTCGGGTCAGATTAACTGGCCCCTTCTTAGGAAGCCAGAACTTGGAGAAGATTCATGCACATACATCTATCTAGGTGCAGTTTACCAGGAAGCAAAGGGAATTTAAGCTTCAGGGCCTATCACTTGCATGACCTCTTTTAAGACTCAAACCTAATTTGTATTTAAATTTTGTATATGCTTTGCATTAAAAATTATACATGTTTCAGGTTGTGCAAAATGTGGACAGTCTCCATGTCCTCTGCAATAAGAAACCACAGCCTTTGGTAGACCAATATCTCACGTTTTCACTGTACCTGGCTGGCACAAGGCACATGGCTCGGGAAGGCCTTAAGGCCCAGATGTGTCAATGACTGGGAAGCAGAAAATGTGCACCCACAAGAGCAGTTCTGCATGGGACCTTCCCACCCCCGACCCCATTTAAACAATGTCAGCTCTTCCAATGAAGGCAGTGTGAGTTCACTTGACTCTAGCTTCCTTTTTTCCTTCTTTCAGTGGGGACATCTTGAGATGTGGGAGGAGAAACCAACTGATGGGGACATCCAGAAGGAGCAGGGCTCAGGAAGAGCTTCCAGATGTGAGGCCTTTGGGGACTATGGAAGTACATAACTCATGGTAGCTCCCCAGAAGAGGACTACTGCGGGAGCTTCAAGGGCTCCTAAAAACAGAGACCAGCAGAGCCTGGGATGTGCTTACACAAGTCATGGGGTAGAGCTTAGATGTCGCCTTATCGCTGTTCAGCACACAAGGCCACAGGTTCCAATGTCTTCTAAGGGAACATGCGCCAAGCTAGGATGGCCTGGGAGCAGTTTTGATCCATTTCCCCTCCATTGCCTCAGCTCCTCTACTCCTTGTTTGTGTGTGTAATTAGGCGCTGGCCTGCTTACAAGGGGAGGAACTTCCTCCTCCCACTGCCTTTGTGGTAGTGTTAAGTGGACACTCCATTCTTCTGCGCTTCCTGCCTTGAAAGTACCCACCAGGGTCGCTTGCAGGGCTGTTAAACAGCTGCTGCCCCTCACCCGGGGGGCAAACAAGGCCATTCCAGGCCCATCGATCAGCTTAGCTTGACAAGTGTTTTGGGACCTGCCTGGGTGAAGGATGGGAAGTGAGCGTAGGCGTGGCCCCTTACTCACCCAACCTCTAGACCCAATTTGTCCGGAGGCTCTATGTCCCCCAAGGCAGGGAGTAGCAGAAACTTATGTGAAGAAGCTCAGGCAGCTCCATGTCGTTTTCTGCATGGTGGCCATGGTTACATTTTTCTTTCTCATTCATTCGTCAAATATTAATTGATTACTGGCTTAAGAATAGATAAAAAGCTGCACAATCAACCTATTTATTTCAATACCTAACATTTAATGTTGATGGATGTCAAAAGTATTGCTTGATTCTGGAAAAAAGAAGGGACTTTTTTTCTCTTATTTCACCCTTCAGGGAGACTAAAATCCAACTTGAGGTTTTGGTTTTTTTCAGTAGAGGATGCCATATATTGTGCCAGACCGCCACAGAAAACTCACACATAATTTCTAGTTTTATAAGTGGAGAATCTCAGATTTAATTGGCCACTCTGTTCTTGAGAAGCCAACACTGAAAGTCAAACCGTTTGTCTTCTCAGCCTTTTAGCCATTACTCTCTTGGAGGGCACTAGGAAACCACGGGCATTTGGGACAGACGCCCCCAGCCCTGGTACCTTTAGTGTCTGCTGTCGTTCTGGTCTCTGCTGTTAAGGAGAGGAGAGGAGGTGACAGGTGGAGATGAGTTATGGGTGAAATAATACTCCCTTCCCTTAAACCTCTATCTGCCCTTAGAACTAGTGCTGGGATTTGTGAGCTCTGGCCCTGGGACAACCTGTGAGGTTAATCCTCAAAGAAGGGACATGGAAGGGAGGGGAGGCTTTGGTGGGGTAGGGACTGGTGGTTGGTGAGTGAATAATGTCTTCTACATACGTTTTTCAGAAGTCTGCAGAGGCCGTTATGTTACTATACATATTTATTATAAAAGAGTTACATAATTTATAATAGTCTTTTGTCATCATGTGTTTTCTCCATCAAAGGAAATTAAAATACAATTACTATCACATGGTAGTTGAAGACATTATTTGACTTAAAAGGGATCCTCATGGTTGAAAAGTTCACTCATCTTTAGGAAATAAAATATGAATGTTCATTCTGTGTGTGTGTGTGTGTGTGTGTGTGTGTGTGTGTGTGTGTGTGTGTGTTTTTCAAATCCTGGGAGATAAAATAGAAGCCACGGAAGCTGGTTGTGCTGTAAAAACTGCCTAATCTGCCTTTCACGTTCAGATCATTTGCCTTTCAACAGTGTATGCAAGCTCTGAGCCATGTGTGGACTCAAGATTATCAGCACAACTGCTTTCAGAAGATCCCTCTGAGCCAGAGTTAGTGAGGCAGGACTCTGAGGAGGGAAGACAGAGAAGGAAAGTTAATCTCCCAACAGCTACTGGAGTGTAGAAAGGCCCCTCAGATCCCTCAGCACACCTCAACTGTTTGCCTTCTGGCCCAGTTGCCCTGGCTTAGTTGTTGGTTAAATATTTTCTTTGCTTTCCCTTTGGCATGATGGATTGTGGACGTCTAAACATGGGCCCTTTCCCACCTGGGCCTACTCTGCTTTTTTCCTGGGGATATAAGGGGCTTGTTTGAAGGGCCTGACCTGGCATGGATTTGGGCAAATAGAAGCAAGGGCAAAAGCATCTCTGAGTATAGTGCTTGGGTTAAGTAGACCTTTCATTGCACTAGTCAACACCTTTTGTTGCTGCCAGACCCTTCAGGATTGATCCAGTATTAGCTGTACTTTGAGGTGGGCTGGAGAGGGGTAAATGTGTCCAGAGAAGCTTCCGGAAGAGACGCTGAACACTGCTTCCTTTTGATTCCTTCATCCAGGAGATCTGCTAAGGAAAACACAAGCTTGTTAGTGTCAATTTTGGCGATAAGTAGAATATATAACCAGAGACAGTAAAAACCCTTTAGGAAGTTCCCACTTAATGTACTTGCTTCTATGATTCTTCACATTTTTATATCCTACTGTTGATTTTCTATATCTTTTTATAAAATTTTCATGAGTCAGTTTTTTTTAAAAATAGAAGTCTTAAGTCATACATAATTATATTTACTTAGACTCTACTTAATGTATGAACTCACGGAATGGAGAGGGGACTTCTTGGAAATTCCAAATTCAATCCAATGTTCCAAATAGGGTATACCAGAAGCAGAAGCCTATTAGGTCTGGGGTGTGGTTTTCAATTGTGAAGGTGCACTTGTGAGCTGATTGGTGGCTGGTTGATTAAAAACAGCATGTCTAGTTACTGTTGCAAGAGATAAAGTTGAAATATGGTGATGAAAACTATATGGAAGAATTCTTAGCCCATTTTTTTCTATCCTCAAACTCTCTCCTTTTGCTAAAAGCATCAACATTCTGCCTCCAGATTAAATCCAACAAAATATGACAAACTCCCAAGCAATTTTTTCTCCAAAACACTGATTCTGAATCCTCTTTCCTGTATTACCTACTTTAAGGGTTTTGTTTTGTTTTTTTAGAATGGAGAATAGAAGTACCAGGAGGAATTTTATATAAATAAACACTTATGCTCAAACTCTCAAATTATTTATTTTTTTATTTATTTAAAAAGATCTTATTTATTTTATAGAGAGAGGGGAAGGAAGGGAGGAAGAGAGGGAGAGAAACATTGATTGGTTGCCTTTCACGTACTTCCCAATCGGGGACTGGGCCCACAAACTAGGCATGTGTCAGCACTGACAAGTGAACCTACAATCTTTCACCTTGCAGGATGACACTCATCCAACTAAACCATCCAGTCAGGGCTCAAAAACTTTTTAAAGTTTGAGATATAATTGACATACAACATTATATTCGTTTCAGGAAATTATCACTACAATGACTAGTTAATATTGAGAAACTCCCAAACTCTTAAACTGTTTTCAAACTCTTAAGACTTCAAAGTCCTTCTATTACTATAACCACTATGTTATTGAATTTGCAATAGAAACCAGTAAATCCCTTATAATGGATGTGGCACTATCTCATATGAAGAGACATGTAAAGATATATACGATCTCATTGTTTTCTCATTTTTGTTTTGGTTAAAAGTTATATTTTATTGATTATGCAATTACAGTTGACCCAATTTCCCATCCTTTGCCCCCCTCCACTCAGCACCCCCAACTCCCTCAGTCAATCCCTGCACTATTTTTCATGTTCATGGGTTATGCTTATAAGTCCTTTGGCTCCTCCATTTCCTATACTGTAGGCTCCATGGCTATTCTGTGACTACCAATTTGTACTTCTTAATCCCCTTACCTCTTCACCCATCCACCTAAACCCCCTCCCATCTGGCAACCATCAGAACACTTTCCGTGTCATTATTCTCTTTCTTTCTTCTTGTGTGCTTAGTTTGTTTTTTAGATTCATTTGTTGATAGATATATATTTATTGTCATTTAATAAAATGTTTTGATCCTCTTTTTCTTAAATAAGTCTCTTTAACACTTCATATGATAATGGTTTGGTGATGATGAACTCCTTTAGTTTTTCTTGTCTGAGAAGTTCTTTATATATATGCTTTATTGATTATGCTGTTACAATTGTCCCAATTTCTTTTCTCTTTGTTCCCCTCCACCCAGTGAGCCCCCTCTCTCCAGTTGTCCCCCCCTTAGTCCATGCCCATTGGTTGTGCATATAGTTCTTCTCAACATCTTCCTATCTACTCCACTCTCTCCTACTATGCTTCTTAATTCCTATACCATCTCCCTCCCTTTCCCCTCTTTCCTATCCCAGCTGATCTCCCCCCAATATGTTCCCCATACCTATGATTCTTTTTTCACTCTTGCTGCCTACTTAGTTTGCCTTTGTTTCGATTCCCTAGCCTCTGTTGTTGGTTGTTGTGATACAGTTTTCATTTTAATGTTCATAGTTTTGATTCTCCTTCTTCTAAACAAGTCCTTTTAACATTTCATATGACAGTGGTTTGGATCTGATGAACTCCTTCAGTTTTACTTTGTCCTGGAAGCACTTTCTCTGCCCTTCTATTCTGAATGACAGCTTCGCTGGGTAGAGTAATCGTGGCTGTAGGTTTTTGCTTTTCATTACTTTGAATATTTCTTGCCAGTTCCTTCTTGCCTGCAGAGTGTCTTTTGAGAAATCAGCTGATAATCTTATTGGGACCCCTTTGTACGTAATTCTCTTCTCTCTTGCTGCTTTTAAGATTCTCTCTTTATCCTTAATTTTTGACATTTTGATTCTAATGTGTCTTGGTGTGGTACTCTCTGGGTCCAGTTATTTTGGCACTCTCTGTGCTTCCTGGATCTGTAAGTCTATTTCCTTCCCCAAGTTAGGAAAGTTCTGCTTCATTATTTTTTCACATAATTTTTCAATTTCTAGTTCTTCTTCTTCACCTTCTGGCAACCCTATGATTCAATGTTGGCCTGCTTATAGCTGTCCCATAGGTTTTTGAGCCTCTCCTCATTTTCCTCACTTTTCGTTTCCTCTTTCTGCACTAGTTGACTGTTTGTTCCTTCCTTACGTTCTGATTTGTTGATTTGATCCCTAGTTTTCTTTCCCTCACCACTAGTTTTGTATGTGTCTTCATTCATTTCAGCAGGACTAGCCTTCATTTCTTCCCTGTCTTGCTTAAGATCTGCTGTTAGGTCTGTAAGCATTCGTATAACCAAAGCTCTGAACTGTGTCTCAGAAAGATTTCCTATCTACTGAGCCATTAGATCAGATGTTTGCTGTCTAGTCAGCTGTGTCACCGGGATCTCTATCATGATCTGTGCCATCCTGACAGTTTTGTGTTTACCTTTGCTTCCTGGGTGGGGTTGTCACACCTCCTATGCTATAGGGGGTAGAGCCCCACGCAGTTGTCACTACTGGGTGACTCTTCTCACCACACTGTGGTGCTTTGTGTGGGGGTGGGGGTCCAAGATGGATTCTTGCCATTCACTCTCCGCTAGAGACCAGGAGCCTTCTCCCCCGTCCCCACACCCTCAGCCCTCATAGTCCAAGGCAATGGGGTCTGCCTTCCCTAGCATTGGAATTGAGAGCTGATGGGTTTGGTCTGCAGCTGGGGGTGCTCCCCAGGCCCTTCTCACCTCCTCTTCCATACAGGTATCTGTGCTTACCCCTGTCCTGCTGCCGTCACTGCAGCCACCGCCACCAGCACAGCTTGACCTCTCCACCCCGGCTTAAACCCTCCTACCCATCCACACAAGCACCACTTCTTTATAACTTTAGATGTTGGACTTCCATGTAGCTTTATTTTCTGGGACTTCTGGTTATTTCTGGTTTTGCAGTAGTTGTATTCCTTCTTAGTTGTGGAGAGAGATGGAACATGTCAGCCTAGGCCTCCATCTTGGCTGGAAGTCCTGAGAAGCTCTTTATCTGCCCTTTGATTCTAAATGATAGCTTTGCTGGGTAGAGTAATCTTAGCTGTACGTCCCTGGTATTCATGACTTTGGATATTTTTTGCCAATCCTTTCTTGACTGCCAAGTTTCTTTTGAGAAATCAGCTGACAGTTTCATGGGAACTCCCCTGTACGTAACTAACTTCTTTTCTCTTGTTGCTTTTAAGATTTTCTCTTTTTCCTTAACCATTGGCATTTTAATTTTGATGTGTCTTGGAGTGGGCCTCTTTGCATCCATCTTGTTTGGGACTTTTTGTGCTTCCTGGATTTGCATATCTATTCCCTTCATCAAATTAGAGAAGTTTTCTTTCCTTATGTTTTCAAATAGATTTCCAGTTTCTTGCTCTTTCCCTTCTCCATCTGGCACCCCTATGATGCGAATGTTGGAATGCTTGGAGTTGTCCCAGAGGCTCCTTATACTATTCTCTTTTTTATTTATTTATTTTTTCTTGTTCTCATTGGTTGTTTTTTGCTTCCTTATATTCCAAATCATTGATATGATTCTCAGCTTCATCCACTCTTGTTTCCCTGTAAATTGTTCTTTATTTTAATTAGTGTATCCTTCATTTCTGACTGGATCTTTTTTATGCTGCTGAGTTTCTTGAGCATCCTTATAATGAGTGTTTTGAGCTCTGCACCTGAGAGATTGCTTATCTTCATTTTGTTTAGCTCTTTTTCTGGATTTTGATCTATTCTTTCATTTGTGCTACTTTCCTTTTTCTCCTTATTTTGGCATCCTCCCTGTGTTTGTTTCTCTGTTTTAGGTAGAGCTGCTTTGACCTCATGTCTTGGTAGTGTGACCCAATGTAGTAGGTGTCCTGTAGGGACCAGTAGCACAGCCTCCCCTGTCACCCAAGCTGGGTACTTAAAGTGTGCACTCTGTGTGGGCTGAGTACACCTTCCTCTTGCAGTTGAGTCTTGGTTGCTCTTGGCAGGTCAATGGGAGGGATTTACCTAGGCCAGTCAGCTGCAAGGACTGGCTGTGACCATTTACCACCAACCTCTGCCCTCTGTGGTGCATGAGCTGTGCAGAGACTGGGTGGCGATGGTCTGACGTGATCGGTAGCTGTCTCCTGGGTGTGCAGGCCCTGGGGTTTCCTGGGTGGTGCAGGCCAAGGCCAGCCCCCGCCTGTGTTTTGCCTGGGGCCACCCTGCCTGATCTATAAAGCAACCTGAGAGGGCTGTTGCTTGTGCTGGGCTTTGAGATTTCCCAGGTGAAGCTAAGCTGTGAAAGTAGTCTGGCTGCTGTTAGTGCTGGGCTTGGGACTCACTGAGGCCAGCTGTTGCTTGTTTGATAGAATTTAGGAAGTTGTGAAGCATGAGCCAAGACCAGCCATTCATATGGAAAAGTCACTGTTAACAGCTTGGTGGGCCATAAATTGGGTGGACAGGGCCTCAGAATATATTCATGGTGGACAAACAGTGTTAGCCAGTTTGATGGGGTCCCAGATATGGTACACACCTGCCAGTTCTGTTGGGGGAGGGCTCAGAAAAGGGATAATGGCCTCTGCCTGCCTTTCTGTCTGGGATAAAGCTGTTCCCCAGCTCCCGCCTTGATACCAGGCACTTCAGTTCCTCACTGTATACCACTGGTGCCTTTCAAGCTGCTACTCTGATGCTGGAGCTCAGAGAGAGTGAGTCTGAGTAAGTCTGTGAGTGGGTTCTTTAAGAGGAACTGCTTGGGACTTCAGAAGTTTCTTTTATTGACTTAATCCCCTTTGGTTTTTGCAGCCTGAAGTTATGGGGACTTATATTCCTGGCATTAAAACCTTGGGCTGGGTACCCTCGTGTGGGGTTGGGATGCCCCATTTTTGAGATATTCCTCCCAAATTTTTATCCATGACATGTGGGTGTGGGACCAGCTCATTCTGCATCTCCACCCCTTCTATCAGTCTGGATGGATATGGTTTCTTTAATTTCGTAGTTGTCAGACTTCCATTCGACTTGATTTCTGATGGTTCAGAGTGATGTTTGTTCTACAGTTTAGTTGTAATTTTTATGTGGTTGTGCAGGAGGTAAGCTGTGGTTACTTATGCTGCCATCTTCACTAGAAGTATATATAGAGTCTCATTTTTAAGAAACTTACCTTCTAGTAGTCCAGGCAAGACTTATGAATGAGTCAATTGAAGAGTGATATTTGATGGACCTTAGTCTAGTATCTAATTTAGTGCTCTGCATGTGAAAAGAGCTCAGTTGCTGTTAGTCAGACAAATAAAGTGCCAAATTGTGGTGTTCAGCCAGTAGTGCAATTGGACCTCAGGGAATGAGGAGATCATGTGGTTGTCAGTAGTTGGTGTAGTTTGTGTGTCAGAGGTGTGGGCATGAGCCAGGAAGGGAAGGACAGTGAAAAGAGGTCGAATGGATTAGAATGAAGGTAATTTGATTGGAACAAGTAGAGAAAAGACCCAGGGAACAATGCCTTGGTTGGATTAAAGGATATGCTCTGAATGAGGACAAGTAATAGATTAGGAGAGATTATAGTTGATCCCTGAACAACTCAGGAGTTAGGGGTGCCAATCCCCAATGCAGCCAAAAATTTATATTTAACTTTTGACTCCCCCCAAACTTATGTACTAGAAGCCTACTATTGAGCAGAAGCCTTACTCATAACACAATCAACATAAATTTTGTATGGTATATGTATTATATTATATACTGTATATGTATTATATACTATATTTTTAACAATAAAGTAAACTAGAGAAAAGGCAATGTTATGAATATCATAATGAAGGGGAAATACATTTACAGTACTGCATGTATTTATTGAAAAAAATCTGCATATAAGTGAATCTGTGCAGTTCAAAATTACGTTTTTCAAGGGTCAACTGTAGTTGTATAAGGGGTTGAAAATCAGCTGGAATGGAGACTTGGGTAAAGCCAAGTTAATAAAGCTATGAGGGAGCTATTGTGGATTTGGAAGGAGCGACATGCTTGTGGTAAGTTTCTTAGAATAAAGCAAAACTCATTGATTTAAATCAAATGTAGCAAGGTGAACAGTTAAAAAATTTTTTTTTAAATTAAAAAACTTTAAAGAAATAATTGTGATAAAAAACACATAACATAAGCCCTGGCTGCTGTGGCTCAGTGGATTGAGTGTCAGCCTGTGAGCCAAGTGTCGCTGGTTCGATTCCCAGTCAGGGCACATGACTCAGTTGCACGTCAGGTCCCCATTTGGGGGTGCAAGTGAGAGGCAACCACACAGTGATATTTCTCTCCCTCTCTTTCTCCTTTCCCCTCTCTCTAAAAATAAGTAAATAAACAAAACAACAAATAAATAAATAAATAAAAAATACACGTAACATAAAATTTATCATCCTAATAATTTTTTTTTTCTTTTTTTTTTTTCAGATTTAATGTGTTTTATTGATTAAATTATTACATTTGTGCCAATTTCCCTTCCCTCTGCTCCCCTCCACCCGGTGGCCCCCCTCCCTCCAGTTGTCCCCCCCTTTTAGATTATGTCCATTAGTTGTGCATACAGTTCCTCCCAACCTCTCTCCGTCTATTCCATTCCCTCCTACCTTGATCCCCAATTCCTATATCATCTCCCTCCCTTTCCCCATTCCCCCTCCCTGTTGACCTCCCCCCAATATGCTTCCCGTACCCACAGTTCCTCTTCCACTCTCGTTGCCTATTTAGTTTGCCTTTGTTTCATCTCCCTAGCTTCTGTTTTTTTTTAAACCAGTCCCTTTAACATCTCATATAACAGTGGTTTGGATCTAATGAACTCTTTCAGTTTTATTTTGTCCTGGAAACACTTTCTCTGTCCTTCTATTCTGAATGACAATTTCGCTGGATAGAATATTCGTGGTTGTAGGTTTTGGATTTTCATTACTTTGAATATTTCTTGCCAGTCTCTTCTTGCCTGTAGGGTTTCCCTTGAGAAGTCAGCTGATAGTCTAATTGGGACCCCTTTGTACATAATTCTTTTCTTCTCTCTTGCTGCTTTTAAGATTCTCTCTTTATCTTTAATTTTTGACATTTTGATTATAATGTGTCTTGGAGTGGTTCTCCCTGGGTCCAGTCTCTTGGGAACTCTCCTTGCTTCCTGGACCTGCAGGTCTATTCCCTTCCCCAAGTCTGGGAAGTTCTCCTTTATTATATTTTCACTCAGTTTTTCAAGTTCTAGTTCATCTTCCTCATTCTCTGGCAAACCAATGATTCTTATGTTGGGCCTTTTATAGCTGTCCCAGAGGTTTCTGATCCTTTCATTGTTGCTTCCCATTTCCTCTCGCTGCATTGGTTGACTGCTTGTTCCTTCTCCATATTCCAGTTTGTTGAAATGAACTCTGGATTTTATTTCCTTTCCTTCTGTCTCGTATACGGTTTTGTTCCTTTCGTTATGAAAGTTTTTCGCTTCTTTCATATCTTTTTCCTGCTCTTTTGTGAATTCTGTAAGCCACCTGATAACAATGGCCCAGAACTGAGCCTCTGACAGGTTTCTTATCTGTTCATCTGTCAGGTTCTCTATCTGCTGCCTGGTGAGTTGTGTTACCGGTATTTCTATAGTTGCCTGCCTCATTTTGACAGATGCGTTTTGTTTTCTTGGGCTGGCTGTCGGGGGCAGTGCCTGTGTACGCGTCACAAATTAGCGACCGGCGCCTGCCTATCCGCGACCTATTTCGCAGCCCTGTGGTGCTTTCTTTGGGGGCGGGGGTCCAAGATGGATTCACACAGTTATTCAGCCAGGAGACCGGGATCCGTCCTCCCGCCCCCCTGGGCCTCACTGTTCAAGGCGATGCGGCGGCCGCTCTCCCCAGCGCCGGAGTCGCGCACCGCCAGGGGCTTGGCCACCAGGATTCCTCGCCGGGGTCGCGCACCGCCAGGGGCTTGCGTAGCCGGGACTCCTCGCCGGGGTCGCGCACCGCCAGGGGCTTGCGCAGCCGGGATTCCTCGCCGCCCGCAGCTCCGGGTGCGACCGCAAACAGCACTGCCCTCTTTAACTCTTACCTGCCCAAATGGCACCGCTGGTTTATAACTTCATATGTTGGACTTCCGTGTAGTTTTATTTTCTGGAATTTCTAGTTATCCTTTGTTTTGAAGTAGTTGTATTCCTCTATAGTTGTAGAGGGAGACCTAGCGTGTCCGTCTAAGCCTCCATCTTGGCCGGAAGTCTCACCCTAATAATTTTTAATGTTACAATTTAGTAACATTAACTGTATTCACACTGTGTCACCATCATCAATCACCATCTATCTCAAGAACTGTTTCCACTTTTCTAAACTGAGACTCTAACATTAAACAGCTCTTCAATGCCTCCCCCCTTAGACATTTGGCAACTGCCAGTCTACTTTTTGTTTCTATATTTTATTACTTTAGCTACCTCATATAAGTAGAATCATACAGTCTTTTTGTGATTGTCTTTCTCACTTAGCATAATGTCCTCAGGTTCTTCCACACTATTCTATATTGTCAAAATTTTCTCCCCTTTTAAGGCTGAATAAAGTATTCTATTGTATGTATATGCCATATTTTATTTATCCACCCATCTATTAATGTACATTTGGATTGCTTGCCACTTCTTAGCTATTGTGAATAACACTGCTATTAACATGGGTGTATGGATATCTTTTTAGATCCTGCCTTCAATTCTTTTGGATATATACTCCAAGAGTGAAATTGCTGGATTATATGGTAATTGTTGCTTTTGAGGAACCACTGTACTGATTTTTATAGTGGTTGTATTTTAAATTTCCAGCAAAAGTACATAAGGGTTTCCATTTCTCCACAGTCTTGCCAACACTTGTGTTTTTCTTTTTTTGGTTTTTGATTTTGCTTTAATTTCTATTTTATGGGAACTGTCCCAATATATATGAGGTTATTTGTCATTATGGTTTTGATTTGCATTTCCCTGAAGACTAGCAATACTGAGCATCTTTGTATATGCCAGTTGGACATTTGTATATCTTTGGAGAAATGTCTATTCAAGTCCTTTGTGCATTTTAAATTGTTTTTGTTGTTGTTGTTGAGTTTTAGGAGTTTTTGAAATATATCAGCTCTGGGATTTGCAAATATTCAACTCTTTTGTCCATTTCTGACTCATTTTTGTTGTTGTTTTTGGTTGTTGTTGTTGTTAAGTTCTAAGAGTTCTTCGCATATTTTGGAAACTAGCCCCTTATCAGATATATGATCTGCAAATATTTTCTCCCTTTCTGGAGGTTGCCTTATTATTCTGTTAACAGTGTCCTTTGATGTTAAAATATGTCCAATTTGTCTATTTTTCTTTTGTTGCCTGTGTCTTTGATGTCATATTTAAGAAATCATTGCCAAATACAGTATCATGAGGATATTCTCTTATGTTTTCTTTTTTAGAGTTTTAGAGTTTTAGGCCTTACATTTAGGTGTTTGACCCACTTTGGGTTAATTTTTATATAGGCACATATAAGGTAAGGGTCCAACTTTATACATTTGCATCTTGATATCCAGTTTCCCAATACCAATTGTTGTGGGATATGGAATGGTCTTAGCAGCCTTGCTGAAAATCATTTAACCATATATATAAAGGTTTATTTCTGGGTTCTCTATTTAATTTTACTGGTTTATAGGCCTGTCTTTATGCTGGTACCTCATTATTTTGATTTTGTAGCTGTGTAATAGTTTTAAAAGTAAGCATTGTGAGACCTTCAGCTTTTCCTTTTTCAAAATTGTTTTGACTATTTGGGGTCCCTTGAGCTTCTGTATAAATATTAGGAAAGAGTTTTCTATTTCTGCCAAAAAAGAATGTCATTAATATTTGATAGAGATTGTACTGCATCTATAGGTTATTTTGGGTAGTATTAGTATCTTAACAATATTAGGTCATGCAATTCATGAACACAGGATATTTTTCCATTTATTTGTGTCTTATCTAATTTCTTTTAGAAACATTTTATAGTTTTCAAGTATACAAGTCTTTCACCTTGTGGGCCAATAATTTTTAAAGCATTTTATTATTATTTTTGGTGCCATAGTAAATTGAATTGTTTTCTTAATAAAAGAAGTTATGCCTTTCCTAATGGACCTTCTTCCTCCATTCCATTCTCCTTGTTCCTAAGACTGAAGACCGTCTGATACTAATTAGGATGAGAGTGTAGGCCACCCAGAGAGTCACCTTTGCCCTAGGAAGTGGCTACAATTCTGAATCTTCAGAAGGAGGAAGTCAGGGCTGATTTAGTGTGGACCTGAGGTTGTTCAAGGTCTGAGCCTTACAGACATATCATCTAATGTGTTTTATTCAGAGCACAAGTACACATAACTTTCTTCCAAATACTGCTTCAAGCAAAGGGAAGAGAAATATAGCCGCTTTTGGGAGGCTATTCAATTTTTAAAGTTTGACTCCAGTAAAAATCGGAAATGGTAAACAGTATGTCTTAGCTGTGCCATCTTCTTGAGGTAATTCTGCTTTGATCTTTCTCTTCTTTTATCTTGTTTCCCTATTTCCTGTTATCTCCCTGCCTCACTCTTTTTTTTCCCCAGTTCCCTTTCCTTAGTCTCCTTAACAAAATGTTTGTCTCACTGACCCCCTCAGATCCTTGCTGGGCAAAAGCAAGGTGTTCCTGAAAAATGAACTCTTGCAAAGCAAAAGCAGGTGAAGTCTTTGCATTTTTCAAGGTGACAACATCTTCATTTGAGTAAGGTGCTATGACTCAGTCTAATCATGGTGACTTCAAGTGGCCCACAGACTGAGAGGGAAAGTGATGCTTGGGTTTTGCCTAGACCTGGACCTGACTTGACAGTGGACAGAGAAGCCAGGGTCAGACAACTTAGAGGCGAGATGACATGCTGGCCTTTGAGGCAAAGCAGCTACACCACTGAAGGGGCCTGTGGAGCTGACCTCATCCCTGCCTTTGAGAAGATTGTCACAAGGTCTCAGGGAGCCTGGAGCTGTAATTGATATTGGTCTCTTAATGACCCGTTGCTGACCTTAGAGTTTCTACAGGCTTGATTTTGGGAGGGGTTTGTCCTTGAACTATGTGGTTGCAAGAACCTCAGTGTGCTCCAGCAGGAGTCTGTTAACTAAACTTCAGAAATGAGGAAGATTTGTTTACAAGTCACTGCCTGCTGAAAACTGGTGGGCCCCAAACTGCTTGGACTGGCCAATTACTGCATCATGGGTTACTATCGAGGTGGGAGGCTTGCAGGCAACAGTCTCAGGTCACACCCATGGACCCTGTCAGATGTCACCAATATGACCACTGTGGGTGGGTAACAGGCCCCCATCTCCAGACCTACTGGTGACTCCCTTCTTCTCTGGAGACCACCCGAGACCAGGGCTGCATATTCTTGGCTCCACAGTGGGAGGGAGGGCTTGGCAGCGAGCAGGATTTGGGATTCTGCTTTGTGTCCGGCTGCTCCACAGAGCTGTTTGCAACGTGAATTTGATACAAAGCCCGCAAACATTTCACTGCATCCGGCACATTTTATCTCCCTTTCCAGAACCTCCGAGAGAGCCAAGCTTGGTAGCTTGCCAAACAGGCTCTACTCCTAATGTCTGATCTAGTGTTAAGTGCTGTTGGTTACCATTCACCTATGAAGCCTCACGTCCAGAGCTCTGGATGCGAAATGACGGAGACCGTAGACGGGGACACTGGAGGAGAAAGATGTGCCAACGATTCCTCAGGCAATGGGTGATGCGCTAAGTACACAAACAGATTTAGGAAGACCAGTAGAGAAAGAAACACAAAAACCCAAAACAAAGGCAAACACTTCTTTCCTACTTCCTTCCGACCATACACCTACTTAGTGTTGCTGGAGGCTGAAGATTGATTACTGTTTTGGGACCTCTGATTATAAACCCTTATGTGCAGGATTCAGCTGTGAGATTAGGACCTACCTTGTCGAGCCAATGGAATTTCATATTATTAAATCTTCCCTCTCAACTTACCACCTGTTCCTCTCTTTTCCTGGCCCTAAGATCCTGAGCCCATTTCTCCTTTTATCTTTGTTGCCTGTTAATTTCTGTTTCATCAGGTGGAGGGCTTATTCTGGAAATTAAGGTTTTAGGGGTGAGGTTTCTTTGGGGAGAGCAGGGAGTCCTGAAGACTTCAATAATCACACCTTCCCCTGTGCCTCCTGAACTTATTCTGTCTCGCATGCCTCTGATGCCTTTAATTTATAGCCTTGAGCCACAAGGGATCTTTTCCAGTGTATGTAATTTTGTCTCCAACCAGATTCTCAGGCTGGATGGAATCAGCTCCAAAGCTACTTTCAAATAGCTCTAGAATTTTCCAGTTCTAAGTATTTTAAGTGCTCTTACTGAATCTTGGTGACTTCATCTTTATGAGCACCCAGGCCCCTAATGGCATCTGGCATTAAATGCATGTTTACAATTACCATGCTCTCGGGGCATTCAGAGAGACTGTGTTAGAAGTTTTCTGGTCAAGCATTGGGGGTGGGCAGTGGCATTCCCTCCAGATTAAAGTCAAGAGGCAGATGCCACAGTGACCAGTGCCTTCTCCAAACTCCTTCATAATAGGAGAGCCCAAATGCCACTTCTTAACAACTGTGAAGCCATGATAATAAGCCTCATAAATTTTCACTGCAGTTTCAGGAGGATGTGGTATCTTTCACTTCCTGTCCCAAACTACTCTGCATCATTGCGCCATGGAACAGCTGCTTCATGTCAAGGCATGGCCAGTTCCAGCCGTGAAGGAGGAGTGCCATTTGGTGTGCCAGTGTGATGCAGAGATAACTTTCAGAGGCGGCATAGACTCTTTAGTCTCCACTCACAACCTGTCTGGATGCTAGGTCTAAAGCAGAACATTAAAACATTAGACTGGGAAGAGACCAGATATGCTATTCCAATTTTACAGATGAAACAGGGCCTCCTATGGGGTGATGAGACCTGCTAGCTGCACGCTAACCAATGGTCATATATCAGGCATGCTTCCTTCTCATTTTGCTTCTCTCATAAAGAGAGCGTAGGAATGAAGAGGTAAAGGATATGTGTAGGAGCAGGGGAGGAAAAGGTCAGAAAGCTCCACCGTGTTCCCAGGGTACTCTGTTTAGACCAGTTTTATTACACTTTGCTTGCATTGTGGAAAAACCCAAACACAAACAAGTTGTTGACTTCACTGTAAAATAACAGGCCATTAATGAAACCACAGAGAAACTCAGAGACGGTCCTTGCAGTGTTGGTGCTCACCTTTCCCCAAATGCACTTTTCCTTCAATTCTTTAGCAGTGCTATAAAGGTGGACCTAATCTGTGTCATGTCTACCCAGGAAGAGAACAAAAATACATGAAGCAGGGTCAGTTTCTAAACATTAAAATTTTGAAATAATTTCGGATTTACAGAAAAGTAGATATAATAGAAAGAATTCTCATACAACCGCTACCCGGATTCCCTGATTATTAAAGTTTTACCACATGTGCTTCATCATGCTCTCTCAGTGGCATACTGGAGTTTGTTCTGGCTTAGGAGAGCCGATTACTAACATTTCTGGGACTTTGGGAGTTAGTTGTTTGATTTGGCCCTTATTAAATATAAAATTACTTTAGCTTAGCATTAAATTATATTGCAAGTAAAGAGGCAGTCCTGACCGGTGTGGCTTAGTGAGTTGGGCATTGTCCCACAAAGCAAAAGGTCACCAGTTCGATTCCCAGTCACAGCACATGCCTGGGGTACAGGTTCAGTCCCTGGTTAGGGGCCTATGGGAGGCAACCTATCAATGTTTCTCTTTCACATTGATGTTTCTCTCCCTCTCTTTCTCCTCCTTTCCCCTTGCTCTAAAAATAAAAAATATATAATCTTAAAAAAAGGTGGAGGCAGATACCAATGTAATGCCTCCTCCAAATTCAAACTCATATCAATACTTAATACTTAAAATTCATATCTTCTTAATTATTTTACTAATATTTATGCTCTGGAGGTGATTTCCCTCTATTCTATTCTATATTATAGAGTGCTACTGAGCATCTCTCCCCAATCAGTATTCAGGGAGCTCCTATGAAGACAAATCAGGGCTTGATTTATTGCTTTATTGTTGGTCTCGACTTAAGAAAGTGATGAACCTGTGCTAATAATGCAGATTATAGTGTGTCATGTCTGCAGCTGTTACCTGTGAATAGTAACCTCAGGTTGGTTACAGATATAAGGGTTTGGCAGAAATCACTAAAAGTATTCTGTGAGAATCAATCAGTTATATAGAATTTATAATAAAGTGGGTTGCACATTTAATTATTTTCTAAATTGTGTACTGCGTGTATATACATATATATATATATATATGCACATATTTTTGCAGAAGTGGTTATTAAACATCAACACACTACTATATACATATATTATTGTTTTCTAAGAGAAAGTTGTAAATATAGTGTCCCTTTACCTCTAAATACTTCAGGATGTATTTCCTAAAAAAATTACATTGTCATACACAACTGGAGTAAGGCATCAAACCCAGGAAGTAAACATTAATACAAGACTATTATGTAATTACTGGTCTTACTTGAAATTTGCCAAGTGTTCTAACGACGTCCTTTTTTGTCCAGGATGTAATTCAGAATCACTCATTGCATTAAGTTTTCTTGTCTCTGTATATCCTTTAATCTGGAATTATTTATGTTAAAAGAAATCTTTTATTACTTCAACATTTTTGAAAGGTGCAGGTCAATTATTTTGTAGAATGCTCTTTAATTTTGATTTGTCTGATGTTTTCTCATGCTTCTATTTTTTAAAAAGATTTTCTTTATTTAATTTTAGAGATGGGGAGAGAGGAAGAAAGAGATGGAGGGAACAATTGATGTGAGAGAGAAACATCGATCAGTTGCCTTTCAAATGCACCCAAATAGGGACTGAATCTGCAACTCAGGCACGTGCCCTGATGGGGATCAAACATGTAACCTTTCACTTTGCAGACAACACCCAATTGACTGAGCCACACTGGTCCGGCTCATGCTTCTATTTGAATTTTGCATACTTGGTAAGAAAACCGCAGATGTGATGTTGTGTTCTTCTCAGTGTTTTACATCAGAGGAGGATGATGCCAGTTGGTCTCATTATAGGTGATACATTTTAATCATTTTGTTAAGATTTGTCTACCAGGTTTCTCTACTGTAAAGTTATTATTTTCCCTTTGAAATTAATAAGTATTTTGTGGGGAGAGAATGTGAGACTCCACAAGTATTCAGTTTCTCAACAAACTTTTATCCTTTGATAAAATGAATGTGTTAATTGTTACAGTGGTAATCAAGTGCTTATTTTCTAATGTTATTATTCACATTTATGAATTTGCTTTTTCCATTAAACATGAACTCCCTTCCTCCTATTTATTTATTTGTTTATTTATCTCAGTATGGACTAGAGATTTCTTTTTTTTATTCAATAGGTTGTTATCCCTTACTATGATTATTTACTTTGATGTTTAAATTGTCCCAGATTTCACTGAGGGGAGTTGCTTCCAACTGTCTCCTGCGTATTTCTATAAGGCTGGTTTATTGTGGTATAATTTGCATACAAACCCTGGCTGGTTTGGCTCAGTGGATTGAGCGTCGGCCTGCGAGCTAAGTGTCGCTGGTTCGATCTTCCAGTCAGGGCACATCAGAGAAGGAAAACTCTGATTCCAAAAAACCTCCGCTGCCTTGCGGCATACCTCTTCAGGGGAAAGGCTAAGGGAGTAAACCCCGACAGAAAATCCGGAGCCGGAGTCCCTAAGGCGGTTTGATGTTGTAGTCAACACCGGCAACTCCTGCGGCGCACCTGAAGCCAAGCTGTATTGACTCCGTCTTTCCCTTGGACCCTTCAGCTGCGAAGAGAGGGGGGGTCTGCTGCATGGGCAACAGCAGACCCTCCATATCACCCTGCCCAGGCTCTGTAGCTTCAGCTTCACTGGAGAGGACACTCCAGCGTCATCGCAAGATGTCGATCCAACACGGGAGGAGACAGATACCGTGTCACTCCCGAGTCGGACTGCACAACCATTCTCGGCGGTGCAGATAGACTCTTAAGAAGCTACACCATCGTCTCTCGAGACGGACGGCTGCCGATACGATAATTTGCATACAGAAAAATTCAGCTTTTTAAAGAGGCTAGTTGCATAAGTTTAGAGAAACATATACAGTTGTATAACTACCACCACAACTGAGATATAGAATATTTCCATCACCCCAGAAAACCATTTTCTGACTTTTGGTATCAATCTTCTTTCTCCACTACCAGTTCCTGGATATCACTTCACTAATTTTTATCTCTAAAATTTGCCTTTTCAGAGTGTATTTTTCTTTTTCTTTTTTATATAGCATAATTATTTTGAGATTCATCCATGTTGTTGCATATATTAGTGTTTATTGCTAAGTAATATTCCATGGCATGGATAGACCACCGTTTTTTTTTAAAGAGATTTTATTTATTTATTTTTAGAGAAGTGGAAGGGAGAAAGAAAGAGAGGGAGAGAAACAGCAACCATTTTGCTCTCGCCTGTGCCCTGACCAGGTAGCGGACCCGAAATACAAGCATGTGCCCTGACTGGGAATCAAATGGGTGACCTTTTGTTTTGCACAATGATACCCAACCAACTGAGCCACATTTGTAAGGGTGATATACCACAGTTTTTTAATCCATTTACCTGATGATAAACATTTGGCTACCCCCCCAGTTTTTGGCTATTAGAAATAAAGCTGCTATAACATTTGTGTACAAGTCTTTGTATGAACACATGTTTTCAATTTTGATGAGTAAATATTTTGGGAAGAATGACTGGATCATATAGTAGGTGTATATTTAACTTAAAAAACAAAAAGAAAAACATCCAAACTGTTTTCTAAAGAACTTGTACTATTTTGTATTCCCACATTCATATATGGGAGTTCTAGTTACTCTGCATCCTTGCCAACACTTGATAGGATCAGTCTTTTTACTTTTAGTCATTTTAGTAAGTGTGCAGTGGCATCTCACTGTAGTTTTAATTTGCATTTCCCTGATGATTCATGATGGCTTTTCATGTCCTTATATATCATTTATATATTTTCTCTGATGAAGTGTGGGTTCAAGTCTTTTACCTATTAAAAAATTGAGCTCTCTTCTTGTAATTGAGTTGCAAGAACTGTACTTTAGATTCAACTTTAAAATTTTTTATATGGAGAAAAATAACATATTTGTCAATTTAAGTAAAGACTTAAGCCAGGAATGAGCAAACATTTTCTGTAAAGGGTAAGACAGCAAATATTTTAGGCCCTGCAGGCTACAGGATCTCTGTTCTGACTTCAACTACTCAGTGCCTCCCTTGTAGTGTGAAAGCAGCTGTAGACAATATACAAATTAATGTGCATGGCTGTGTTCCAGTAAAACTTTATTTATAAAACAGACAGAAGGATAGAATTGGCCCAGGGCCATCATTTGCCAACCCTTGGTTTAGGCTTCAGTTTCTAGCACTTGACAGGGTTGACTGAATCTAAGTTCCTTCAGTGAAATACAAGATTAAAATGCGAGGAAATGCTCATTAATAAGAACTAGCTGGGGGCGAAGTCCAGTCCTCATCATTTAAAAGTCAGAATTGCAGGATACAGAGAGAATTTCTATACCAGGCTACATGTTTGCTAAGTTATTTTTGGGATCCAAAAGCCAACTAATTCTAAGGCTGCACTTTCATGTGAAACCGGCCACTAAAATAAAGTATCCTTGTGGTTTATGGTCCTGTATTTGGGGGTGCATCAGAATCACTGGTGGAGTTTTCCATGTGTGATCCTGGTCTCTGTGCCTTGCATCAGATTTTTTTGGGTGGGCTGGGTTATTTGTTTCTGTTTTTATAGTGTTTTCCAGGTGTTTCAGATGAAGCCAGATGAGTGACTATCACTAAGCAATGAATAGAGATTCTCAGGGACTTATCTTAATGAGAAGATAAGAATAATCTCTAATTACTGCATTGATTTTATATAAGCAGATCTTCTAAAGAGTTTGCAATATTCTAAAAGTTAATACGTCATTAAAATACTATTTCCTAAGCCCTCTCTCTAAACTTGATTCCTACTACTGAGCTTCTTAACAAACTATTTATGCATAGTGAAAAACAGACTTCAGAACAGCCTCTGTTGAATTTTCAAAAAATTCCAATTAATGGACTTTAAAGAGTCTAAACCGTGTTGTGGAAATTCAAGCCCATTACCATTTATTCATAAGGACAAGTGGCTCAATCAAAACAGTGTCTTTGATGGATTAAATGTGTTTAAACAAGTAGTTAACTATAATACTTGGGGATTAGTAGTTTTGGAGGGCTCTATTTTTTGATAGAGCTTTAGCTGATATTCTTTTGATAATCTTCATTTTTTCCCTGGCATGCCTCTATTTGCTTTGGAAATGGTCTTTTAATATGCTGCATTTTAACATAACACTTGCGGTACAGAAAATAAAATTCTGTTTGTCATGTAAGTCTATCAGGTAAGCTTGGGAAATGACAAAATAGTTGCTTGCCAATTGCTTTAGTCCTCAGATAGAAAGTCTAAAGGTATTATTAATCTAATAGTGATTTGTTGGTGTAAGACTCTAAGCTAGTTTTACATTTAAAAAAAACTCATCTGTTGTTAAGAAAAATTATCTAAAACTTAAGGTGTCATCCTGGGACATTGTCTAACAAGCCCACCCAAGGGTTCTTTAATTCTCTAGAGCATGTACTTTGTCTTGAATTACTATTTACTTGATTAGGGCTCAGATGCTGCAATGGTACATGCTAAGTTACAGACTTTTGTTCATTAGAGGTACAGGTGGTTTCTGATTAGTAGAGAAGATAACCCCAATGCTTACAGTTTTATTACCCTGTAGGTCATTAATTATTTTGGTCTTGAACTCAGGAAACTTATTTTGGCATATCTTTGTTGACAGACCATATAAATATCTGTTCCTTAAATTCTCCTCTGAACCAGCTTTGCCATCTTAATGAATTGGATTCATATTAATGGATCACATAAATGTTTGATATATGCTTTACATATGTAGAAGTTTCATGTTTTTAACTTTCTGAAAATTGTCTAGTTTGTTTTTTTTCTTCAGTGATCCAAAATTAACTATGTTGTTTTGTATATAAGTAAATTTTGGCCCTAAATTTTGCAATTTTCTAATTGCAATTGTCAGTCCTATGGATTAAACATTCTCTCTTTCACCTGTGAAGATGGTTTTTCAAACTGACCATCAGCAAGACATTCAGTGTAATTAGAAAAATAACTATTATATTTATACTACATGTGCCAGGTATAGGGGATACTGAGACAAGTGAGACATGGCACTGCCTTCCTGGTGGGAGAGTCAGGTAAGCACTGCCAAGTGCTGAGTGCAGAATCAGAGATTTGCACCAGGTGTACAGTCCAGGCCCACCTAACTCAGCCTGGCTTTAAGTTCTCTCTTCACTGGAGTAAGGAGCACAGAAGCATTCACTAGCTTTATCATGTCCTTCTGGAGGCCAGTGACACATGAATAAGGCAGTCGCAGAGTAAAGTGTGTGAATATGGACTCTGAAACAGATGGACTTGGAATGGAATCCTAGCTCATCTGTTTACCAGTGTGTGACCTTGGGATTAGGTTCAGCTGTCTCAGCCTTGGTTTTCTCATCTTTCAAATGGGGATAATAGTACCTATATTATTTGTGAAGATTAAATGGGACTTGAATCAAAGGGTTGAGTCAGCAGGCTTGGAGTGTTCAAACCCTGCACATTCCAAAGAAACTGGCCCTTCACTGGTCCTTGAGAGATGAGCTCTAAGCCCTTGGAACAGTCTGCCTGTTAAGAGTATTGTTTATTTGGGGCCTTGCGCCATTCCAGGTAGCCTATGCTAATAATGTGATTGAAGACGGAGGCATTGGGTCACACCATATCAGTTTAATTCTGAAGGGAATGGGGACTCAGTGACTAAGGCCAGTCATACAGGCACTCAATGCCTACATTACTGACTACCAACAAAGACCCTAAACACTGAGGCTTGGGTGACTCCCTGGTAGATAATACTCTACATGTTGTCATACATTGTTGCTGGGATAATTAAGCACGGTCTGTACAATTTTAACAGGAGAGGGCAATTGGAGGCTCATGGCTAGTCTGTCCTGGGCTCCGCCCTATGTGCTTTTTATCCTTGCTGTTTTTAATCTATATCCTTTTGCTGAAATGAATGGTAACTGTGAGCAAAACTGCTTTTCTGCGTTGTGTGAGTCCTTCTGGCGAATCACTGTACCTGAAGGTTGTTGTGGGGACCCCAATACAGGGATAGAGTCTGTAATGTCAATACCTGGCAAAGAGAAAATTTGGTTCCATCCTGGACTGAGTTTTGATTCTTGACCTGTGCATCTCTTAAAACCATGTTATGACCATTTGGACCTACTGACTGCTCTTACTTTCTCTGCTTGACTTAAGGATTTCTCTCAGGAGATTTTGTTCTGGAGAATGGAATGTCTAACCTCAGATAGTTGGCTGAAAACAGCTCTCCTGAATGTCCCTGCCTTTTTAGGCCTAATAATCTGTGATCTATGCTGATGTCAACTTCTTATGCATGTCTGTGTCTTACCTCTTCCACTAGATTATAATTTATGTGAAGTAAATAATGCCTCTTATTGCCTTGCCTGAGATGACAGTGTGGATTAATAGGAAGGGTCTGGGTTTTGGAGTCAGGAAAAGCCAGGCTGGAGTGCAGCTCAGCTATTTCACTGCCACATCAGCATGGACAAGTCGTTCAGCTTCTCTGAGTTCCAGTTTCCACGTTTGCACAATAGAACTCATATAACCTGTTCCACAATGTTCTTGAAAGTTTGGTGATATCCTGGCTGCCTCAGATCTAAGATGTGGCAATGCCAGCATTTAGAGTTGGGTCGCCCCTGCAAGGATATAGTTTATGTGCTTTTTCTAGATAAAACCTCTCTAACTGGCATAGAATGTTAGGGGATACTTAGATGGAAGTTCAGCTCCATTCTCTGATTTGCATGGGCTCCAGGAGTTTCTTGAGAAAGAACATGAACTGTTCCCACAACCGGGGTTCAGAAATAAACAGACAAGGCTGATGGACTGCAGAGCAGGGCAAGCAATTAGATCTGGGTTGCAGGTAGGGACAAATGATTACTATTGCTACAATAGGTTGAAGTCATTTTAATCTATGCCAGATTCTGTTCTAAGCAATGAACATATAGACTCTTCTAATCTTCCTAATCCCTATGAAGGAGGGCAGTTTTCTTATTAGGAAACTGAGACACAGAGAACTGAAGTAACTTGTACAATGTTACAAAGCCAGTAAGTGGTGGAATTGGGATTGAAAGCTGAGCAGTCTGGAGCCATGCTTTTAACCGTTATACCATATGGTTTTCATTGAACTAACCCTCTGCCACAGTGCCGACAACCTGGGGCAGGAGAAGTGGTGAGGAAAATAGAGCTCTTTATTACTGGAAACATAATAAACTGTCCCGGGGAAAGCTTTCTCAGAGAGTTGGGTGGTACAACTAAAGTCACTGTAGCATGAGAGGCCCTGACCCTGTATCAGAAGTGGACACTCGAAAAGGAAGGGGTTTCTCCCTAATAGGCAGAGAGAGGTAAATTCTGGAGAGGAGCAGCAGAGGGACTGACCACAGGGGATCAACACCTCTGTGGTCTGGGGTAGACCAGGTGACCCAAATGCGGTGCTGGCCTCCTTATTAGGGCTCCACAGGTAGTGGTGAGGATGCCAGCATCTGAAAACTGCAGCCCAGGTACCAAGACAGCTTATTCCCTTTCCTTGCTTTTAAGACTTCTAAATTGGAGCATGTCAAAGGAACAGGAAAATTTATAAGCCAAGAGTGTGGAGTTCAATAAACATTTATAATTAAATCCCAACCTATGACCAGCATCAAGAATCAAAACGTAACTGACATCTCCTGAAGAACCACTTTTGATCCCTTCCTGTCACCCCTCCCCAAGGTCACCACTATCCTGACTGCTAAACCCTTTGATTAATTTTCCTGATTTTGATCTTTTTTTGTCCCCTTTATTCTAATTGTTTTATTAGGTTAAAATTTTTGTAAACTCATGAAATATGTATGAGAAAAGAAAGATATAGTTTTTAATGAAATTTAAGATGAATGCTTTGGTAAAGATTAGGTAAAAGCAGTTACTAAAAAGCTGTGGTCAAAGCAAGTGTAGGTGAGACAAGCATAAAATATTGGGAAAAAGAATAAAAATTTCAAGGGATGCTACACTAAGATTGCTTTGCAAGTACACTTAAACTTTTGTTCAGCTTTTAGGAAACCAGAAATAATACTTTATGGTTATGGTTGAAGCAAAACAAACAACAAAACAACCCCCTGCCCCAAAAAACCCTTAAAACAAAACCACTTAAAACATCAATGAGGGGCTCCATATTTAAAATAACAAAATACTTAGCCCAACATCAAAATATTGTTTATGTATATTTTTAGGTTTTAATATAAAATACAATATTAATGTGCATATCATTTTGAATGATTAACCACTTTAATGGACTCCTCCTAGCTTTATTGAAATATAATTGATACATAACATTATATGAATTTAAGTTGTATGATGTGATAATTTGGATACACATATATATTGAGAAATGTTTACCACAATAAGGTTAATTAACACATTCTTCCCATCAGATAAGTACCATTTTGTTTTTGCTCTTATGGTCAGGACATTTAAAATCTACTCTCATAGCAACTTTCAAGTGTACAATACCATATTGTTAACTATAGTTACCATGGTGTACATTAGATCCCTGGAGGTAATTCCTCTTATAACTGAAAGTCTCTACCCTTTGACCAACCTCTCTCTATTGCTCCCAGCTTCTAGGCCCTGGGAAACACTGCTCTACTCTTTGGTTCCATGAGTTTGGCTTTTCAAGATTCTACCCATAAATGAGATCATACAGTATCTGTCTTTCTCTGGCTTATTTCACTTAGTATAATGCCCTCAAGGCCCATCCATATTGTCCCAGATGGCAGGACTTCCTTCTTTTTTATGGCTGAATATTTTATTGTATACATGTACCACATTTACTTTACCCATCAATTAGTTGATGGACACTTAGGTTGTTTTTATGCCTTGGCTATTGTGAATAGTGCTGCAGTGAACACAGAACGTGCAGATATCTCTTTGAAACACTGGTTTCATTTCCTTTGGTTATATATCCAGAAATGGGATCACTGGATTATATTCATTTTGATCTTCATATAAATGGAATCATTCTTGTATTTTCTTTTGTGTCTTAAATTTGTGCACAACTTTATGTTGTGGGTAGATGCTGTTCATCCACTCCCACTGCAGCTTAGTATTCCATTGAGTAAACATGCTACAGTGTTTTCACCCGTTCTATTGTTGATGAGCATTAAAGCAGTGTCTAGTTTGGGATCGCTGCTCCTTTGAGGACTCATAGAAGGACAAAAGAAGAGAGAGGTTTGAGAACTTTTCACTGGTGAAACTGGGGGCAAATTTTTATGACAATCACCTTTGGACTCCCAACAGGGGTTACTCAGAAATATTTTGAGAAGAAGAGCACTGGAAAACACAAACAAGGTCCTACAGCACTGCATGTGAGGGGGTGGCTGTAAACTCGCCCTCATTTGTAGTCACCACCTGGAGAAGCCTGCTCCACGTGGATTATAAGGAGCGGAAACAATATATGAAACACCTAACCTGCACCAAGTTGGCACCCAATAAATGGAAGCTGTGTATATTGTTATGCACATGCTGGAGAGCCACTGTTAACTTTATGAATCAATCTTTATGTGTAAAAAATGGGACATGGTAACAAGAAGAGAAAGGTGTGTGAAAAGTTATATGTGGTCCAGGTGCCTAACTGTTATCATCCTCACTGGAGGCCATGGAGGCCTGCAGCAGACTGGGAGGGCTCTGGGCACAGAATAGAGTGATGAAGAACTATGTAGAAAGTTCTATCCAGCCCCTTCGTTTTTGAGTTGAGCACGCAGAGGCTTAGAGGGTTCTGTGGTTTGTCTCTGGGAATCGCTGAGTGACTGGTTCTGCTTAGAAAGGCAGAACCAGGAGTCCTGGTCAAAGAAGTGAAAGAAGCAAAGCTCACCCAAAGATCAAGTGATGTGGGGTGGGAAATGCATTGATTCATAAAGTCAATTTGTTGAAGGTCAGAGTAGGATGACTTCAGGATCATTTGGAACCATGGTGTAGAATGTTCCAGGACTCTCCTCTTATCTCTCAGTTGGAATTTTTCCCTCCCAGAAGCTTTCTTCACACAGCTGGAGGTAGGGCTGCAGGTGGCCATCAGCATCTCAGCTTCACTACCAGAGAGGGGCTATCTCTTTTTCTCAGTCCCTAAAATCAGGGAAAGACTCTGATTGGTCTGGTTGGGGCTTCTAACTCTTCTTATGGCTTGGGAAGGGATTGTGAAGTGTGCCTTCATTGGCAGCCTCATTTAGAACTATGTTTTCTTGTGGGGAGAATAATGTCCCCAAAGGAAGGGCATAGTACTTCTTGAAGAAAAAAAGGGGTGAAAACATTAGATATTCACTGTTTTACCTAAGATGCTCTGGGTTACAAGAAACAAATCCCAGCTTGAATGCATTTAAACAATAAAGGCAATTTGTTGACTTGCATTACTTAAAAAGTTCAAGATAGGGCCTTGCATCAGGAGCATTTTGATCAGGTTTAAGCTCCCTTTCTTTGTGATTTCCTTTTGTTGAATTTTTCTGCTGGATGTGTTGGTTTCATCCTCAGGCTAGTTTCCAGAACAAGAAATACTATTCATATCTTCAGTGAAGTCCTGAGATTCATTTTGAGTAAACTGGGTAATGTCACAAGCCCAGCCTTGACCCATTGTGTGTGTGTGTGGTCAGGTGATGGAATACACTACCTGGCCTTTCCTAGGTCACTTGGTCAACTTCTGGAGTTATGGCAGCTTTTCCAGAAGGGAAAAGGATACATGCTGGGGAGTGGGGAGCAACCAACAGGGACCCAGTTTATCATTAAAAAGATGAAGAGAGATTAAAGATATTACCTCAAAACATACACTTAGTACATGTTGATTATAAGATTTAAACTAAAATACACCTGATCCCCAAGGTCATAACCATTAGACTAGAATTGCTTGGTTACAAAGCTGTTCTTGGTCCTTTTGCTGCATTGCATACCACCCCGAACATTGTACCTTAAAGCAATAACAAATTATTGCTCAGCAATCTGAGCTAAGCTCCTCTGGTCAGTTGTTCTGCTTCATGGGGTGTCTTTTAGGGCGGGAACATCTAAGATGGCTTTTTCACTTACATGTCTTGTGCCTCTGCTGGGATGGCTGGGAGATCTGGGTGCTGTTACACATATATCTCTCCACCTGGGCTCTCCTGTAGGATATGTGGACTTCTTCACGTGGCAACCCAGGCCTTTAAGAACAAGCATTCTTTCCTAAAGGATAAGCTTCTACTTGTCTCATCTTTGTCAGTTTTCACTGATTAAGGCAAGTCACATGGCAAAGCACATAGTCAATGTGGGAGGAATCTATACAAGGTTGTAAATATCAGAAGGTTCGAGTTATGGGAGACCACAGTGTCATACTTCTGTCTCCTTCCACCAATATAGAAACTACTCTGTCATAAGGCAAAGATCAGACACCTTGTTTTTTTAAACTTATCTAGTCATCAATGGAAATTAGTATTTCTAATTAGTCAAACCAAGGATGCAATGTTCCACTGGAGGTCACATCAGTGGGCCATCAGAGGACCCCTGGGGGGTGTGGCTGCATGGCTGTCTTACAGCAGGGGCTGCTGGCTGCTTTACAGCTAATGGCATTGGTAGTTTCCCTTATATCCTGCCTTTCACAACATAAATTGTCCCTGATGTGCACTTTGGAATATGAAGTTTTATTTTTATTTGGTTTTATTTTTTAAACATAGGCTGAACTTTTAAGTTGTTTGACTTGGGATTTTCCCCCTTAGGTTTTGTTTTGAGAGCTTCATATGTCTAAAACTGTGGAAGGATGCCATACATTTCATTATCTTTTCAGACACACAAAAACATATATTTTTTTATTGTCTCTGGTATGCATCTCTACTGGGGACTGAACCCATAATCCAGGCATGTGCCCTGACTTCGAATTGAATTGTCGACCTTTAGCTTTGCAGGATGATGCCCAACCAACAGAGCCACAATGGTCAGGGCCATCGGAAGCATATGTTTTACTTCTGGCATTCTTCTGGGGATAAAAATGGAAAGCATTTCAGAGGGGAGGCCACTTATTAGCCACCCAGTGGTCCCCTCCAAGGCTGTTGTGTGCCACTGACAACTAATCAGTGTCGAACCTTTTCCAAAGACCTGAATGATATGTCTGCTTTGGACCCATTGTGCGTGTTCCATTTCTTCTTAATAAATATAGCAACTTTAAAATTGGTATCTTTTTCATATAAAGCAGTCTTCATCTATTGCTTTCCTTCTCCCCTTCTAATGTAAAATCAGCTCAAATATACTTAAGGCTCTAAACTGCAGGGTTAGATTTGTCAAGCCTAATATTCGTAATATCATATATTGTGGGGGTCTTTGTGAGAATATATGTTTTTATTTTGTTTCCCTTCAAGGGACATGACAAAACAGTTTTCTTCATTCAATTCCACCTCTACTTCTTTTCACAGGTGGATGCTCTTTAGAGCTTAGTACAGTATTCCCTCACTTATAGCGGGTATTATGTTCTAGACCCCCCCGCAAAGTAGGAACCTTACATTTATTCTACACTCTTAAACCTATGTAACTTTAACAATATACATATCCAGTACTGTAAAATCCCATGATATAGCGAAAAATCCGTGATAAATAATTAACTATAATATTTTAAAAATCCCGTGATACAGTGAGACCACGATAAGTGAACTGTGATATAGAGAGGGACTACTGTATTTTATTATCTTCTCTCATTCCAAATATCTGAGTTTTGTTCCTTTATCTTCTAGCTTGGCATTTTTGGAGCGACGTATTCTATTGATCTGCCCATCCCACTTTAGCTGTTTTTCCTCTTGTTTCATGTCTCTTAAAGAAGAAACAATTTGAGGGCATAACATTCCTGGTGACTCTCAGTGGTAAATGTTTTGAAGTCAAATGATGGCTCATTCCAGTAGATTTTCAGACTATTTCCAAATGGTGAATTAAATTTCCATCCTATTCTAGGAAATAAAAATTGGACATTAAGTCCCCACTTTGAGATAGTAAATCTTGGAGAATGACATTAAAATATCTATAGCTTTTGGCACCTCTAGGTCTACAGAATGTGTTTCCTGAGTGTTCATTAAGGACTGAGCCCACAACAACCTATATACTGCTACAAATTTAGCAAGTTTATTGGTTTCTGGCTCAGAGCAGTTGAGAACTAGTCGAAAGGCAGAAGATCACATGATGATGTGACATTGTTTAGGGTCCTTGCCTCACTTGAACAAAGCAACAGAAGGGTGTTCTAGCCTCATGGAAGTAAGATATGGATTCTTCTGGGCAGAAAGAGGTTTGAGACTTCGAGTGTATTTATTTTTTTTATCAAATAATGCTCTTCAACTAAATAAGACTCTTTCTTAGAGTACAGCAATTTCCATGAATGATTTCCAACTTTGGTAGGATTTAACCTTCCTTTTGGATATTTAAGTCAAATCTTATATATCAGAATTGATTAAGCCTCCACCCTGGCCTATACTTGTTAGGGGTTCTGGGGTGCCCTGGCCGCACCCTTTTTAATGGACAATTTTGCACCAATCCTTCAATGAATTGTGTTTCTATTCTACAGTGTCTACTTGTTGCTATCCCCACCCATATAGATCTAGGTGGGGCCATCAGATCAACTAACCGACTATTGGCCAATGGCATATGGACAGAAGTGACAAAGCCACTTCCAGATCTGGTCTTCAAACCTTCCTGAGTGATCTCATATGTACTTTCTCTCCCCAGTGATGCCAGCTGATGCCACTTCCGAGGGCTAGGGCATGGGAGCCGTGTGGGACATAGCAGAGCCTCTGTCCACTGGGTCCACAGTGGCTGCATGAGCTGAGCTCTGACTCCCCTGTTCCCTATGACTAGTGCCTACCATTGGGCTCTATGTGAGAAAAATTAAATAACTCTACTTGTTCAGTCTTGAGAAATTTATAGTGTGCTAGTTATGATAGATAGCATTAGCCGAACTAATATGCAAGGAATTTCTTATCCCTCATGGGTTGCGGTCTATTACCTCCATTTGGGCGAACCGCCATGAGGAAAAGTCAGGAGACACTGAGAAGGCACATTCACTGAAATCCCTCCTTGGTTTAGTCTGCTCTTTCCTTTTCAAACTTGCTAAAGCTTGTGAGTCGCTTATGAGTATTTTTTCTGCCTCTGCCTGAACTAAGGCCTGGTTCTTTCCAGCTTGGGCCTAAGAAAAAATTGTTTTCTGTTGACTATTTGCTATTCTCTATATAAGTAACAAGCATGTATTAAGCTTCTGTTATCTTCTAGTTCTGGGCTGGGACTGAGAGAGATAGCAAGAACACAATTTCTCTTCCCAAAGATATTATAAATTAAATGGAGAAGCAAGACATCCATATGGAAATCAACTAGAGGTTAATGGGAGGCTGTATATAAGCAGAATCTATAGGAATTCAGCAAAGGGAAAGGTGCATGTGGACTGTGCTTGGTTGGAGAAGCTACTAGCAGATATGAGAATTCTACTTGGCCTTGAGAAAGTATGGGCACCTGAGTATGGTGAATAAGAATGTATCCTGATGCAAAGTCTCATATTCCCTGCTTGGTGCGGAAGAACCCATCCTCTTCTCTCTGGAACAGAGGAATCATGTTGGGCCAGGCAAAGCTGAACATTTGAGGAGACTGCAGAAAGGCCAGAAGGGTGAAGAAAATGACTGATATTGACATTCTGTCTCACAGTGCTACTTAAGGGAAGGAATACAGGCTGAAGAGAGAATAGCCCATGGGCTAGTTTCTCTTATTCTAGGCCTTGGAAGACACATAGCTTCTCTGAGGGGCCCTGTCCCTAGCACGTACTCTGTTCAATTGGTTGTGTGCTGAAGTTGGCTTGCATTGGCTTGAGAGGGTTATTGACAAATTTTCAGGAATTTTGTGAACCATTTGTTAAATACATCTATTGTTATTATAAATTAAGTTGTACATGTCTCATATGAATTTACAATTAAACCAATTAAATTAATTAAAACAAAGATAATCCTTAAAACATCATTTCTCTGGTATTTGCTACATTTTTTCAATTATCTATACTCTAGAGTTTACTCACAAATATTGTAGATAAGTGGTGGTCTATGGGGGTTAAATTGTGTTCTGCCCACCACCTCATTCATATGTTGAAATTCTAATCCCCAGTCTCAGAATGTGACCTTATATGTAAATAGGATTGTTGCAGAGGTAATGAGTTAAGATGAAGTCATAAGGGTGAGTACCTCAACCAATATGCCTGGAGTCTTCAAAAAAAATAGAAATTCGAACACTAACACACACACAGGGAGAACACCATCTGAACAGCAGGACCACAGATCAGGGAAATGTTGCATTAGTCAAGCAACACCAAAGATGGCCAGCAAGCCACCAGAAGCAGGAGAGAGGCCTGGACAGATCTTCCCTTGCAGCCTCAGAAGTAACCAACCCTGCTGACACCCTAATCTGGGACTTCCAGCTTCCAGACAGTGAGAGAATGAGTTCCTGTTGTTTAACACTCTCCCCTCCCCCTTTTGTAGTACTTCTTGATGGCATCCCCAGGAAAGGAAAGCAGGTGGAAACTCTATGTTGTGCAATGATGTGCTTTTCACATCTCTCTTCCCATTCCTCATTCTTTGACTTCCCGTTGAAAGCTCGAAATCAGCCACAGGGGGCTGATTTGTAAACAAATGCCACATATCGGGCTTGATTCACTGTTTAGATGATTGTCTAAAGAAGGGATTGGCAAACCACAGCCTGGGGACCAAGTCTGGGGCCCTGCCTGTTTTTGTAAAAGTTTTATTGGAGCACATCTGTGCTCATTAGTTAAGGGATTGTCCAAGGCTGCTTTCCCACTACAAGGGCAGAGGTGAGTAGTTGTGATAGAGACTGGATAGCTCACACAGTTGACAACATTTCTCATCTGCCCCTTTAGAGTGAGTTTGCTGATTCTTGGCCTAGACTTAAGAAAGTGAAGAAGACAATGTTAAACGTACAGATAAAACTTATGCATCCATTACATTGTGTTAGCACCAAAAATTGAGAAAATATTTTTCCAATATTTGAAAACTATTATCTGATTCTTCAGATGTTGTTCTTGTCATGGACAAATGAGTGAAGTTCTGACACGGGTATTTGTCAGTTTGCTTTTCTCTTACTTGTTTGTGCAAATAAAAATATCAGCCAACATTCAGGTCGGAACCATATTTGTCCATTAATTGCAACCAAAGATTGGCTACAGATATGAGAGCTGGTCAAAAATCAATGGAAGCATCTAGGAGAATCAATAGGCTATGTGGAATTTATTTGTATGTGTTACATATAGGTAAAGTTTATGATAAACTTATATATGTATTCACATGCCCACTTTTTCTACCCTGGAGAGCTAGTTGTTGAACATTTACCAGCATACCTCTTCTCTCAACCTCCATGCAATGCCTGCGGCTGAACAGAGGCCACCCCATTCATGGGTCTGTTGTGATATGACTTTGGCCTTGGCTTGGTTTCACCATTGTGTAGATTTGGCTTGGCTAAGAGAGCACCTTTGGTGGGAAATGCATGGCACCAAGGAATCTGGTCTGGCTTAATTCTGCTCTGCTTGAGGGAACAAGCATTCATGAGTGGAGTGGCCTTAAATGCAAATCTAAGTTTGGGCTTGCTCCCACAAGCAGCAGAAGTCCTTAACGAGGGAATGACAGGGTGAAAGCTTTGATTTAAGAAGCTGGATTTGCTAACAGCAGGAAGGACATTTGGGCAGCAAGACTAGGTCAGGCTGTCGCAATCTGTGCTTTAGAAAATGGCCTCAGAATGGTGATGGCTCTGTTCAAGGCATGTTTTCTGGCATTTGTAAGGGAGACTTGCAAAATGTTAAGAAATGGAATCCTTGCTTGATTGTGGAGGTCTCCAAGGACATCTAGAGCCTGCAAAAGAGAAAAATAGGAAAGCACTTCTGGGAAGCTTTGCCAAATGGCTGTCATGTGGCTTTCTACCATCCATCCCTCTGTTGCCTTCTGGGTGTCTAGGAGAAATGAAGAAATTGTTTTTCAGTAACCTTTTCTCAACAACAAACTAAAACCGAGACTCTGCATTTGCCCTAAGTTGGAAAGGCTGTTGGGCTCCATGGAGACTGTGGAGGCGGGTTGGGGTGGGGCTCCTACAGCACCTTGGGTCCACCCACCTCCCAGCCTTTCCTGGCCCATAAGGGCAGATGCTGGGGCTATTGTCGTCCCCCCCCCCCCCCCCCCCCCCGCCAACAAAGGAACAAAGGCCCAAGAGCTGCCTGTGATTTTTTGAACCTCTCATTCCCCAGCAAGGCAGTGACTGCAGTCAGTGTCTTCTCAGACCAGCCCTCCTCTCCAGGATCTTGTCCCCAGGCTGCTATCCCTTGCCTCTTCCTTCTGGGCCCAGGTCTGATTTTAGGCAGGAAGGGTTTAAGGACTCTGGTGTGATGCTCTGGCATACAGCCCCCAGGTTCCAGTGTACTGCCTGCCTGCTGAGTGCGGTCCAGTACTGGATCCTGGGCTTGTGCCTTTCTCCCCATGCAGGGTGGGACAGTCCTGTCCCTGGGAAACCTGCTCATACAGACTCCCAAGAACTGGAATGTGGGCTCGTTCATGCCGATCTCCCTGTGGCCTTCAGAAATGGATTCCTGCCTCTGGTTCAGACACTGGGTTTGGTTACCTGCTGAGAAAGAGTTAGATAATATCCTACCTGTCTGCCTTCCCACATCTCCCAGTGTGACCTGTCACTAGATTTTCCCTTTCTTTCCTCTGAATTGGACTTCAGGTATGCAGTAGAAAAAACTAATTTTGAAATCCACCAGATTGGGACTCAAACATATGATTTTTCACAAGGTAGCTGTATGGTATTGGGCCAATTATTTAACTTCTCTGAGCTATAATTTCTTTACCCGTAAAAAGGAGATGAGGTATGGGGTTGTTCTGGGGATTGAAAGAGAGAACAGAGGGGGAGGGTCTGTTCTTTATTACTATACTCTCAGATCATTCACTCAAATGTTGTTTGAATACAGGTTCTGATTCAGTCCCTTGGGGCTGAGTCTGAGAGCCTGCCTGTTTAACAAACTCCCAGGTGATGCTGCTGCTGCTGGGCCCAGACTACACTTTGAATTGTAGGACATGACATTGACAGCAACTCCCTTTTAACACTTGCAGCCTCTAAACCCTGCCTTATCTGGGTGGGAGGCCAGAGACTCCTGGTCTGCCAGTTCCTTCCCCTCTGTTCAGCCTGTCGGAGATATATCCTTGACTTTCATAACCCAAGGGGACTAACACATGGAAGAACTCTTATCTTCACAGAAGAAGAAAGAAAACATGGCTGTGTGTGGCGGTGAATTTAAAATGAGAACGAAGAACAGGAGAGGTGTAGTCACAGGTATTCAGCAAGCGCAGGTGTGTGAATGCCATTACATGTAAGATATGTAGGATGTCTTAAAAACTTTAATGGCTTTTGAAATTATAATGAATGAACCCTAGAGAGCTGAGGTGTGGAAAAAAATTTGGAGCGAGGTCAAGGCTTTGTCCCTGAGCTGATATAAAGTATGGAAAATTGCAGAACTCAATGTGGGTGCATGTGGGTGCTTGTGCTCTCACTGGATTTTATTCCTGAAAATGCACCTTTGCTTCTCCTTTTAAATATTGTTTCCTCACTCAATGTTTTTGTACTAACCCTTTGGATGCATGCCTCTCCTTGATGCAAATGTCCAAATCCCCCTCCTTCTCCAGGCCCAGGTCAAATGCCGGCTTTCTTCATGGAAACCTTAGTTAATCTGCTGATTGAAGGATGATGGGTTTCTCCAAGACATCCAGCCCAGGGTGTAAGGCATTCCTAGTGGCAATAGCCACAGAGGCTCCCTGTTCCACCCATCAGCTCACTGCTGGACTCCAGTACTGCTGGGACCTCCTTCTGGTTTGAGTGGTGGGGACCAATGGGAATCCCTCAGTGTTTGTAAATGGTGTGACAAAATGGAGACACCACTACAGCTCCCAAAACAGAACCCCTACAACTGTTGTCTCCTTCAAGGAGGCCTCATCAATGAAGAACCTGTGTGGTTCTTTCTCAGTCCACTTCTTCAGGCTCTGGGAGGATGAGTGGGTGGGGAATTACCATTCTCATTTCCTTACACACCGGGTCACACCCCGCATTAGGACAGCAACAGAGCTTTTAACTGACCTGTTTTTTAAAAATTTTATTATTTTTTTAGTTCTCTTTCCCTTCTCAGGAAGCCAGCATGGTCCAAAGGGAGCTGGCCTGGGGGAGTTGATCCTTAGTTCTCTGGGTAATCCTGTTCTGCTGTAAGAGGGTCTTTACAAAGGGACTAGTAGCTGGTGTCCAAATGGACAGTTATTTGCAATTCCCATGAAGCTTCTCAGTATCTCTTGCAAATAGAGTAGATTCCCTGTCCCTTTGCAGGTGGTACTAAGATTAGGCCTGCCTGTGGGAAACTCCTTCTCCCTCTCACATCCTAAAGCATGTCTATCTTCTTCTTCTTTTTTTAAATTTTTTACTTTTTTATTTTTATTTGTTTTCTTAAGTATATTTTATTGATTATGTTGTTACAGTAGTTCCAATTTTTTTCCCCTTTGCTACCCTCTGCCCAGTAACCCCCTTCCCTCCAGCAATGTCCCACTCCCCTTAGTTCATGTTCATGGGTCATGCATGTAAGTTCTTTGGCTTCACCCTTTCCTGTATTATTCTAAACATCCCCCTGTCTATTTTGTACCAACCGGTTATACTTCTTAGTCCCTGCACCATTTCCCCATTTCTCCCCCTCAGCCCTCCCAGCTGATAACCCTGCAAATGATCCCCATACCTATGATTCTGTTCCTATTCTGGATTGCTTAGTTGGATTTTGGTTTTATTTTTTAGATTCAGTTGTTGATAGTTGTGAGTTTGTTGTCATTTTATTTTATTTATTTATTTATTTTTTTTTGCAGTTTATTTTTTATTTATTTTTTTAAGTATATTTTATTGATTATATTGTTACAATAGTTCCAATTTTTTCCCCTTTGCTCCCCTCCGCCCAGCAGCCCCCTTCCCCAACAATCTCCTCTCCAAGTCCATGCCCATGGGTCGTACATACAAGCTCTCCCGCCTCACCCTTTCATATGTTCTTCTTCTTCTTTTTTAAAAATAATTAATTAATTAGTTAAATATTTTAACAATAAAAAATAACAATCCCTCCCTCTCAGACTTAAGACCCTTTACAATCTTATAAAGGACAATGGACGAAGGTCTCGAGCTCCTCTAGCTGCTTCAAGCTGGACAAGGTCGTCGTCCTACCTACCCGTGGGTCAAGAAATCCCTAATAAGAGTGGGGGTGTGGAGGGGAAGGTGGCCTTCCCACATGGGGAAGGATCGTGCAGACTCCAGGTTGGTTGGCTGTCTCTGGACAACAGCATGCTTGGTTTAACAGGCTGGCATCCTTGTTGTATTCGACAATCACTCAGGTAATGAGATCATAGGCTTATGCCCTCTGGTTCAATTTCGCTCATTTGTTTGTGTTGTTCATCAGTTTCCTGCAACAGGTGATAGCATAAGGTAATTTTCTTTTGTTGCCTGGCTCATTTTGCCAAGCACAATTCTCTCCAGTTCCAATCATGTTGTTGCAAATGGCAGAAGTTCCTTCTTTCTTTCAGTACTTATTCATTGTCATTTTCCCCCTTTGTACTCGTGTTCCTCTCTGTCTCTCTCTGTTTCTTCATCTTCTTAAAGCAGACCCTTTAGCATCTCTTGCAATGCTTGTTTGGTGGAGATGTATTCTTTTAGCCTTCTTTTGTCTTGGAAACTCCTTATTTCACCTTCCATTTTGAATGAGAGCCTTGCTGGGTAGAGTATTCTTGGTTGTAGGCCTTTGTTTTTCATTGCTTGGAATATTTTTTGCCATTCCCTTCTGGCTTGTAGTGTTTCTGCTGAGAAATCCGATGATAGCCTTATTGGAGCTCCCTTGTATGTTATTAGTTGTTTCTCTCTTGCTGCTTTTAGGATTCTCTCTTTGTCTTTGAATGTTGCCATTTTAATTATGATGTGTCTTGAAGTGGGCCTGTTGGGGTTCATCTTCATTGGGACCCTCTGTGCTTCCTGGACTTGCATGATTCTTTCTCTCCTCATGTGAGGGAAGTTTTCTGTCATTAGTTTTTCAAAGAGGTTTTCTATCCCTTGCTCTTCTTCTTCTCCTTCTGGAATTCCTATGATACGGATATTATTATGTTTCATGTTGTCCTGCAGCTGTCTTAGAGCCTCTTCAGTCTTGTTCAGCCTTTTTTCATTTTGTTGCACTGTCTGGGAGTTTTTGTGTAGGTTGTCCTCCAGCTCGCTGATCTGATCTTCTGCTTCCTCTAGCCTGTTTTTAATTCCTTCTACTGTGTTCTTCAATTTAGAGATCGTATTCTTCATTTCCTCCTGGCTCTTATTGATAGCTTCCATGTCCTTTTTGATGCTGGTATAATTCTCAGTAAGTTCCTTATAGTTCTTCTGGAGTTCACTGTAGTTCTTCTGGAGTTCTTTGTAGTTTCCGCTGAGCTCATTGAGCTTCTCCATAATCCGTGCTTTCAATTCCATATCTGATAGTTGGCTCCCCTTTATTTCATTTAGCACTCTTTCTGGGGACTCTAACTTTCATTTCGATGGGGGGTTGTTTCTCTGTCTCCCCATTTTTGTGACTCCTATTGTTTGTTGGTGCTTCTTAGAATGACCTGCACTTCCTGGATCTGCCCCTGGTAGCATCATATCCTGTACCAGTCTCGGCCTAGGCAGCCTGTTGGAGACTTCCAGGGATCTACTGCCTTTGTCTGGCTTCTTTAGTTGTTAATCTATTCAATCTGTGATTAGCCGTCAGGCTTAAGGACCATGGGTGTGGCAGCTTAATTCCTGTAGGCAGGGCCTTTGCTTCCCCTCAGGCTGATGCCACTTGGCCGGGAATGGTCTGCCTGCAGCACTGGGGATGAGTCAGCACTGGGACCCGGCCGGCCGCTTCCCCAGCTCTCCCCTCAAAGCCACCACACCAAACTCTCCCCAAGCGTCTCCAGCCCTCTCTGTCTTCCCTCTGCTTGTGCTCAGGGTAAGTGGGGGCAGAATATTTTCATATGTGATCCGCTTAAGAGCTCTTTTTCTCCTGCTGTTTCTCTCCGGCTAGCAAGAAACCCTGTGGCTTTTCGTTTTTCTCAGCTGGATATTATTTTACTTTCCACTCTGTTGCTGTAGGCTGGGAAGCTCAGCTGGGGGTTTAGTCCCTGCCCTTCTCAGGGGAACCTCCGGCTGCTGAGCTGTTTCTCAGTCCCTTCAGCTGCCACCCGTGTGAACCCAGCCAGCCTTTCCGCGTCTCCGCACTCCCTACCGGTCACGTTGTGATGTAGCGGCCTTTCCTGTCTCTCTGTGGTTATAAGACTTCTCTCCAGCTGGTGTTCGGTTGGTTATTCCAGATGATTTCTCCAAAATTACATTGTAAATCCAGACTAGTTCTAGGAGGAAGTTAGTGTAGCTTCCACTTACTCCTCCGCCATCTTGTTTCTCCTCCGAGTTTGTTGTCATTTTAGTGTTCATAGTTTTGATCTTTTTCTTAAGTAAGTCCCTTTGACATTTCATATAATAATGGCTTGGTGATGATGAGCTCCTTTAGCTTCACCTCGTCTGGGAAGCATTTCATATGTCCTTCCATTCTAAATGATAGCTTTGCTGGATACAGTAATCCTGGTTGCAGGTTGCCTTTCATCACATTGAATACTGCTTGCCAGTCCCTTCCTGCCTGCAAAGTGTCCTCTCAGAAATCAGCTGATAGTCCTATAGGCACCCTCCTGTAAGCAACTCTCTGCCTCTCTCTTGCTAGCCCCGGACTCTGTCTTTATCTTTCACTTTTGGCATCTCAGTCACGATGCATCCTGCTGTGGTCCCCTCTGGGTCCAGCTTGCCCGGGACCCTCTGTGCTTCCTGGACCTGTATGTCCATCTCCTTCACAAAATTTAGCAGGTTTTCCTCATTTTTTTCAATTCTTGCTTCCTCATTCTGCATTGGTTGACTGTTTTTTCCTTCCTTATGTTCCAAATCATTGATTTGAACCCCCGTTTCCTTCCCTTCACCATTGGTTTTGTGTGGATTTTCCTTCGTTTCACTTAGCATAACCTTCACTTCTTCTCTTATGCATTTGCCATGCTCAAGCATATCTGTCAAGCCTGTGAGCATCTTTATCACTAGTGTTTTGAATTCTGCATCTGTTAGGTTGTCTATCTCCACATCTGTTAGGTCGGCTATCTCCTGGTCGCTTAGTTCTTTCACTGGAACCTTGATCTGTTCCCCCTTTTGGGCCATATTTCTCTGTCTCCTCATTCTGACATGCTCCTGTGTTTGTTTGCCTCCTCGTCCCAGGTAGAGCTGTTGCTCCTGTTACATTGTAAGGGGAAGAGCCTTAGGGATTTGTCAGTACAAGGTGACCTGTTTCTCCATGTTGGTAGTGCTATATCGTGTGTGTGGGTTTTGAGGGGGAACAATGCCTTCTTCCCAGCACTTGTCCCTTTTCCAGGAACCTCTTCCAATTCCACACCAGACTGGCACCCCTCTAGCTGCTTCCCTGGCCATCATTCTCAGAGTGGATGGGTCTGCGGACATTCTAGGACCGTGGGGCTTCTAAACAAGCCAACTCTGCTGAGATCAGCAGTTTCTGCCTCCATCCTAACCCTCACTGGTCTGCATAGTCAGAAGCAATGAGGCTTGATTTTCCCCAGTGCTGGGACTGTGAGCTGGCAGGTCCAGTGAGGAGCTGGGAATGCTCCCCAGCTGTCCCTCCTGACTTTTTAAAATGTGGGACTGTGCTTTCTGCTGGCCCATCGCTGCTGCCACCACTGCTGCCATCACACCGCGTCCTCTCTGCCCCTGCTACCTGTCTGGATGAGTATTTCTTCTTTATATCTTTGTTTTCTGGACTTCCATGCAGTTTGATTTTCTGGAACTTCTGGTTGTTTCTAGTGTTGAGCTAGTTGTATTCCTTCTTAGTTGTGGAGGGAGACACAGTGTTTCTGTCTACGCCTCCACCTTGGCTGGAATTCTTCTTCTTAAGAAGACTTCTTACTCTTAATTGATTGTACAATCACAATTATTCCAATTTTTTCCCCCTTTTCCCTCTCCACCCAGTACCTCCCTTCCCTCCAGCAATCCCCTCCCTTAGTTCACATCCTTGGCTCATATATATTCATTCTTTGGCTTCTCCAGTTACCTTACTATTGTTAACGTCCCTCCTGTCTATTTTGTACCTACCAATTATGCTTCTTTATCCCTAAGCCTTTCCCCCCATTCTCCCCCTTCTCCCTCCTGGTTGATAACCCTCGATATGATCTCCATATCTAATTGTTTGCTGAGTTTTTGTTTTTTTAGATTCGTTTGTTGATAGTTGTGAGTTTTTGTCATTTTACTGTTCATAGTTTTGATCTTTTTCTTAAATAAGACTCTTTAACATTTCATGTAATAATGGCTTGGTACTGATGAATTCTTTTAGCTTTACATTGTCTGGGAAGCATTTTAACTGCCTTTCCATTCTAAATGATAGCTTTGCTGGATAGAGTAATCTTGGTTGTAGGTCCCTTCTTGCCTGCAAAATTTCTTTTGAGAAATCACCTGATAGTCTTATGGGAACTCCTTTTTAGGTAACTCTCTGCTTTTCTCTTGCTGCTTTTAGGGCCCTCTCTTTATCTTGAAACTTTGGCATTTTAATTATGATGTCTCTTGGTGTGGTTCTGTTTGGGTTCAACTTGTATGGAACTCTCTGTTCTTCCTGGACTTATATGTCTATTTCTTTCGCCAAATTAGGGAAGTTTTCTTTTATTGTTTTCTCAAGTAAGTTTTCAATTTCTTGCTCTTCCTCTTCTCCTTCTGACAACTTGTTGATTTGAATGTTTGCACATTTGGGAATGTCCCAGAAGTTTCTAAGCCTCTCCTCATTTTAAAAAATTCTTGTTTCCTCATTCTGTACTGGTTGACTGTTTATTTCTTTCTTATATTCCAAATTGTTGACTAGAACACTGGCTTTCTTCCCTTCCCCATTGGCTTCTTGTGGATTTTTCTTCATTTCACTTAGTGTAGCCTTCACTTTTTCCCTTATGCATTTGCCATACTCAGTCATTTCCCTGTGCATCATTATCACCAATGTTTTGAACTCTTCATATGTTGGTCTGCTCCCTCTTTTGGGCCATACTTCTTTGTCTTCTCAACTTGACAGGTTCATGTGTTTGCCTCTGTGTATTAGGTAGAGCTATTGCACCTGTTATGTTGTAAGGGGTGGAGCCTTAGGTATTTTTCAGTGTGGGGCAACTGGTTTCACCACATTGTGGCACTATATGTGGGGGCGGGGACAGAGAGGGAACAATGCCGCTTGCTCCCCACTCGTCTCTTTTCTAGTCACTTCACCTGCTTCCTGTATGTGACTGGCACCCCTCTAGCTGTTGCCCTGGTGATGATTGCCATAGTAAGTAGGTTTGTGTTCATTCTAGGACTATGAGGGCCCTCTAAATTGACTCTCCTGAGATATTGGCAGTTTCTTCCACTGCCCCAATGCTCTCTGGTTCTCACAGCTAGAAGCAATGAGGTTTTATTTTCCCAGTGCTGGAACCACGAGCTGTGTGATTAGCCTGTGGTCAGGATCACTCTGCATGTGTCCCTCTCAGCTTTTGTAATGCGTGATTGCTCATTCCACCAGCCAGCCACAGCCACTGTCTTGCCAATGCCACCACCACACCACGTTCTCTCCACCCTGGATCCCCAACTCTGCCCGTCCCACTAGTCTGGATGAGTATTACTTCTTTATATCTTTGTTTGTTGGATTTTCATGCAGTTTGATTTTCTGGCAGTTCTGGTTGTTTTCATTTTGAGGTAGATATAATCCTTCTTATGGTTGTGCGAGGAGGTGAAGTGTGTCTACCCATGCCTCCATCTTGGCCGGAAACTCCATATGTCTATCTTCTGAACTTTCCTACCACATGCATCATCTCTGCTTTCCAGTCTTGTCCTTTATGCATGTGCATAATCTCCAAGTCTAGGATGGATTGTCCTTGAGAACTGGATTCATGTCTGATCTAGCCTTAGATCAATTACATTGATAGTATTCCAAAAAAAATCTCCTCATTGGTGACTGGGAAATTTGTGTGTATTTAAACCATGTCAGTCCAGTCTCATTTAGATCTGGAACTGATATTCTTGTACCATTCATTTCTAGTTCCAGCTCCTGGAGACCTTGAATCTTTTTGTGCAATTATGTTGGGCAGATACACCACATAGATCCTAGGAAAGATATCACCAGGTCATTTTTTATGTCAAAAGCCAGGTAGGTCAGTACCTGGAAATACAAGATTTTTCTCAAACACTAAGATCAGAAAAGCAAGCTAGAATGCCGAACACTTGCTTTAAAAGGGTTGCTTCTGATCCTGGCTTTGGACTCAGACTGTTGTAGCTCATGAGTGTTGGAAGAGTTGTTCTGTTTCTGCTTAGCAATGGTGGAAGGAGCTGAGGAGGATGGAAATATGGAGTTTAGAGAAGTTAAAAAAAAATCAATGACTGGCAGAAAAAAAAAGTATGGAGAGGGAGGACAGTATGGATCATAAATACAAGCATCTCTTTAATTCCCTGCCTCCTACTTCCTCCCAGCCCCCAAGGCAGCTCCCACACAGGATCCTCACCAAGAGCAGGTTTAAATTTGCCTTCACTGGAAGCCCTCACCTCCAGTGTGACTGTAAATCATGGGGCTGGGGTGCAGCAGCTGGGATTTAATGGGATTACCTTATACTGTCACCCTACTGAGCACACTGACTGGGGACCAGTGTCTGGATTCTCTGGCGAATCACTAAAATTGTCCTCAGTCTTGTCAGCTGCAAAGCTGGCATTTGTGTTGTCTTAGTGACTCCCAAAGTCCCTGATTCAGGGCACTTGGCTGACCTTCTGGAGGGAAGAGTGGCTTCTCTGCCACTGTCTGCTCCTCCCTGTCCCATCAAACTTTGCTTCCTGAGTGGAATCCAGACAGCAAGTTTAGTTGGTGGCTCTTTTTGCTTACAGGTGATGTTCTGTTGCAGTGCTTTGGATAGTTCTGGTAGTGACAGTCAACATGAAAGCCGACTTTTCTTGTTTCACTTCCTTTCTGATCTCTTCCCTCAGTACCTCTGAGATCCTCATTAAAAAAAAACCTCTAGTCATCTCTTCCTGGCTCAAGTGACTCTGGAGAGAGCTACCTCTCAGATCATGGTGTTGAAGTTGGGGTGGATGCATGTGTCTGTGTGTGTTGTTTAAACTTTTGGTCTCTAAAATAGTTAATGTGCCCACCATACACAGAAAAGAAAAAGCTTTTATTTTATTTTATTATTTTACCTCTCTGAATTTTCCAGCTATTCTTGCCTAGTGGCCCATTTAACTAATTTTAAATGCATCTCTGTCTTGTAAGGAACGGAGAAATAGAGGCAATCTGCTGACAGTAATGGAAGAGACCATACACTTCCTGAGCCCCGGTGTTATCTGGGCAGTCATGGTTTCCACTGGAGACATATTGGTGTTTATTTGCTATGCTGGAGTTTTCCATAATGCCATTTTACTCGGGGCAGGCTAGATTCCATGGTCATGTTACTGTTAGAGAAAGGGGGTGTCCAAAACCCCCAGAGCTTGCGGCTGGGGGATGGGGAGAAGAAAGCAGCTTTCAGGATGCCTTCACATGCCTGATGCTAGGGGCTAGTGTCTTTGTTATGCAAAATGGCTTTAATGCATCCAAAGCCCCAGGTAGATGGGAGGGGTCTTGGACCATGGGATGGTTTGGAAAAAGCACACAGAGCCTGCGTGAGGTTCTGTGAATGATCAGAACTGGGGACCATGTCGACTGCATCATAGGATGCAGTCAGGGATTTAAAAATAAGTGGCAGACATTTTAACTAGATCTGACCATGCAGTTTTAACTGGGGACAGACTGACCATGCGGATTACAAGGGGGCTGACCATGCTGCTTTGAAAAGAACTGAGTCTAGCCATGTGGTTTTGAGAAGGAAAAACTCTATGCAGTTTAAAAGGAAAGGCTGGGAATTTACGTGGCTCTGGATTAAAAGCTGGTGGACACCTTAACACAGACAAGACCTCCCCCAATCAGAATCGAATGATTGGCAGCTACTGGTAAAGTTGAACTGTGTTTAGAAAGTAGGAAAATGGTATCTCTAACTTTTTAAAAATTAGCCTAGTTTGGTAGGGGGAGGCTGAATTATGTGTTTGTGGGTGTTTTAAGGAACATAAGACTTAATGGCAGAAATCTGCAAATAATCTATATAATTATTAAATAAACAATTCTTTTTCTTTTCACTAAACTCTGGTATTGAGAGTTATAATTCTGGCGGCGGGCAATCGGGCCCCTAACTAAACAGCCCGTGGGTTCTGTTTCAGTTGGAGAGCCCAGGGGTTCTGTAACATTACAATGAGATCCCTCTTGCCCTATCAGCCATCTATATGACAGTACAGGCCAAGCACCTTCTATGTCCACATGCTCTGTACTGATGAATGACAGGCTTCTTGTGCCTGAAAAGCTCACACGCCAGTGAGGGAGAAAGTCATGTAAACTGTGGATTGCCATGCAATGCGATAAGTGCAGGGGTGTATATATTTGTAAAATGAATGTTTCCGGGCCCCGCCAGCCTGTGGGTACAGATGAGGTCAAATTCCCTGACAGAACTTGAATTTCATGACCTGGGCCCCTCTCACAGATTGCAGATCATCAGCCAATTATTTCTGTGAGTCCCTGAGGTCTCGCTCATGTTCTTTGGCTTGGGCCCCTGTGATGTTCCTCACTTGCCTGCTTCTGGACCTTACCTTTCTACTGCATGTATTCTGCCAAAGGCCTGCCTACGGATGCTCCCCAGGCTCCTGCTGATGGGTGCCACCTCCCTCTTGGACTTTCTTGAGCCACACCACCCTGGGTTCTGGGCTCAAGAAGAGAATATTGCTCTCTATTTTGGGTCACATTTTGTCACCTGGGCTTGAAGCAACAAGGCTTCTTCTGAGATAACAGATGCCTGCAGCATCTCTCTCCACATGAACTTAAGCTTAAGTCCATGGGACCAGGTCCAAGGACCAATATCTCTGACAAACACAATACTCACCTCCCTGCTGACATGGCCCCATGGCATCAACTGCACAAAGCTCTCTCTCACTCCCTTTCCCACCATGTATCCATCACCCCCTTAAATAGATATCGTCAGTTCTCAGACATGCTCAGGCTGAATTCCTCTGAGGAATGTACATTTTTTCCTGCTCTTGCCATTTCATTTGGGGCCCTCATTACCTTCATAGGACTGCCATCATAGTTTCTTAATTGGCCTCACTGCCTGTGGTCTCTGCTCCCATCCATTCTGTACCCAGAGTTGCTTCAGTAAATGAACATCCTTGGATGGCGTCTGGTTGGAACCTACCTTCTACAGAATTCCTCTTAGTTAGAGCAAGGTCTCAGGACATCATTAAAATCACATTGCTAGTTCTTGGCCTCGCCCTGGCTGGTTTAGCTCAGTGGATTGAGCGTCGGCCTGCGAGCTAAGTGTCGCTGGTTCGATCTTCCAGTCAGGGCACATCAGAGAAGGAAAACTCTGACTCCAAAAAACCTCCGCTGCCTTGCGGCATACCTCTTCAGGGGAAAGGCTAGGGGAGTAAATCCCGACAGAAAATCCGGAGCCGGAGTCCCTAAGGCGGTTCGACGTTGTAGTCAACACCGGCAACTCCTGCGGCGCACCTGAAGCCAAGCTGTATTGACTCCATCTTTCCCTTGGACCCTTCAGCTGCGAAGAGAGTGGGGGTCTGCTGCATGGGCAACAGCAGACCCTCCATATCACCCTGCCCAGGCTCTGTAGCTTCAGCGTCATCGCAAGATGTCGATTCAACACGGGAGGTGACAGATACCATGTCACTCCCAAGTCGGACTGCACAGCCATTCTCGGCGGTGCAGATAGACTCTTAAGAAGCTGCACCATCGTCTCTCGAGACGAACGGCTGCCGACGAGTTCTTGGCCTATTAAATATTTTTACATATATGGTTTTTACTTTACTCACTTTCAAGTAGAATTTGAAATAGTTTCCATTAATCCTTCAAGTTATTTGCAACCCATATATATCAAGGAGAAATGGCCATTTAGAATCAACATCTTTATCTGTTTTACCTGGATATCTATGAAATTTGAAAGGATTAGAACTCCTTTGGAGAAACTAATTCTTACCAAATTTCAAAAACAAAGACTGGATTTAGGCCAACCACAGCTTTATTCTCCATGGACTTTAATGTCTATATCCAAAATGGATTTCTGGAGAATGCTGTTCCATCCTGATGTACCATGTTTATGCATTTATGGAAACCACTGGACAAACAGAACAGTGAGGTGCAAGAAGGCAGGGTATTAATTAGGCAGCACTGAATAAACTGTGATACAAGAAATCAGGAAACAGACTTTTTGAAGAGTTGGCTTTTAGCATTGACCAGTATTAAAAAGTATGACAGTAAGAACATTTGAAAAAATGTTTTGCTGAGACCAGAGTCATAAGCACTTCTATTGTGTTAAATTAACATTTTGGAAAATTTTATCATAATGGATGCAATTTAGTGGTTCTTTTTTTTTTTTTTTTTTTTTTTTTTTTAATTTTGAAGGGAAGAATCAAGTTGAAGCTCTTAGCATATGTTCCACCAAATATGGGGACTCAGGTGGGAGATATTGGAGGCCAAGTTCCAAAGGAAACTTTGCCTTCAGAGCTGGAAAATATTTCTTCTGAGTCAATCACCCCCAAACCAAGAGGACACTGATGTAGAAGAGGAAAAAGTTTCCCTGGATCCTGTTAGGGTTCGTGGCTGAAAATTAAACTTATGAAGAGAAATTAGGAGGAGAAAATGATACATATTTATTTAATGTAGGTTTGATGTGACACAGGAAACGAAGGCCTGAAGACACAGTTAGACCTGTGTGTCGCTGTGTGAGGTTGGATGGACAGTGCACAGCAGTGGAGGATGTGACAGGTGGAGGAGTATGAGGTGTGTGTGGGAAACTGGGGGAGACTTCACAAGGCCTGTGGGCTCGGATTCTTCTCATAGTCAATCCCTCTGTCTTGGGGTAGGGATGTTCTTTCCTCGAGTATGGGGAGCACACCTCTCACATGAGGGTCCCTGTTTCAGGGGAGAAAGGCTGTGGGAACATCACTGTGACCTTGCTTCTGTCATATTCTCAAACTCTTTCAACTTTAAATATCCAATATGCCAAGGTGCCATGTTTTGGGGTATCATGTTCTGAACGACATCACTGAGGATATTCAAAGAGAGGGAAGCCAGAATCTGGTAAAAGAGGCAACCACCTCTATACTCTTTATCAGACAAAGACCATGTCATCATTTGATTCTTACAGTACTTCGTTGGAAGGTAAAGTTTGACTGTAGAAAGAGATCCAAGCAGGCTGGTTTAAACAAGAACTCTTTACAAGAGAAAATAAAATTGTCCCCATACCTGAAGGATGGGCAGGATTTAGACAGCAGAGCAAGTACATTCTCAGTTGGAACAAGTGAGGTTGGGGTAGAAGTTAGAATGATGGGTTCTTGAGGCAGTAGGTCAGGGCTCTGCTATTGAATAGGGTATGTGCTGGGTGTATTGGGATATAGAAGCCTAGGCATAGTATGTTTCTAGGCACAGTATGCTTTATAACAGAGGGCCAGGAAAAGCAGCTTAGGTTAACCCTGTAAGAAGCTGGAAGCCATGGAAATGATAATGAAACAGATTTGAAGAGGGAAAGTCTGGGTTGTGGGTATTACAATTTGAGACATAAGGGTGACTCTGATTCCATTGGTAAAGACTGTGCAAAGAATAATTTCCAGAGAAAAAGAGTTGAGACATGGAGACTGATTGTTACGGGAAGGGGAAGAAAATGTTAGTGAAGATGCCACCAGGGTTTGGGCCAGGGGAGACTGGGTACCAAAGTTGTGATGAAGAGGTGGTCTGGAGGCAGGCTTACATGTTTGCTTTGCTTATTTAGGCAGATGATGAGAAATCCAAGTGGAAATCAACATGGGCTGCTGCCTGAATCGCCAGAGGCAGAGGTCTGCTCAGGGGTGATAACGAGATTTCTTAAAGAAAGTGTAAAGAAAGAAGAGTAGAAGTCTGAGACAGGGCCTGGGATTGGATGTTGAAGAGGAAACTATGAAGGAAATAAAATGTTTCTAGACAACGGCTCCTTCATCCTGTAGGATGCCTTGCTGCATGTTGCTCAGGTCATGGCACCCATCCTGACCAGGACAATCATGGTTCCAGCTTGCTACCGCAAGGAGTAATTTAGGCCTGGAAGCCAGAGAGATTAAAGTGATTTGCTACATTATTAGATCTACCCACTTTATTGTCTAGTTTAGGGCACAGTTTTAAGCATGGTGCCCTTTGTCAAGCTTAATGTCCATATTATCAGTTGCTTAAGCTGATGCATAAAAAAAGGACTTTGTAATAAGTGTTGCCAGAGCTTGCAAGTAAAAATATAGAATACCCAGTTAAATTTAAATTTCAGATAAACAATGGAAACAGTTTTAGTATAATATGTCCCAGATACTGTATGGTATATACTTAGATGAAAATTGCTGCTGTTTATCTGCAATTCAAATTTAACTAGGTGTCCTCTATGTTATCTGGCAGTTCTCCTCTCCTCTGATGAATCTTCTGTCTTCATCACTATGTGGCCATGATCATTCCTTGTCTTAGGCCTCTTTCCCAAGACATAATTTATTCTCTTTTTTCCTTTCCTTCCACTGGAATTCAGAATCAACAAACAATTTTTGCACACTCACTCTGTTCCTGACAGGGCACAAAGCATTTTCACACATACAATACTGGTGGTTTGCAGCTTGTTCAGGGTATACCGTATTTGAAAATCAGATGTTTTTGGCAGAATATTCTGAACTTGAAATAATTTCACCAGCCACCTAGGCAATACAGTGGTATTTGCAAGTGTGTGTTAAAACATTGCAATAGAAAAACACACATGCCCAAAGTAGAACCATGTTTTTAAGCCTTTCTACTGGTAATTGTGAGGAACAATTTATTGAGATATTTATTTTTATTCTCCTTATTGTACTTTCACTTCCTACATTCTGAGTAACCAAACCTTGTGTAATGAGCCCAAAGCACTATTTGTTGACATTCAGAAGACAGTCCTATCTAATGCTTTTTTTTGAAGACCCTTTGAGTAAGATTAAACTGGATGTTCAGAAGAGAAAAGAGGAAGAGGGAGGGGATGAAGAAAATGTATGCGAGAAGCTGAATTGGCTTGGTGGTTGGGGAGTGGGAGAGTCTGTAAAATGAAGGGAAGGGTCTAGCTTTGGGGTTTGCAAGCAAGGAAGGGCCTAGGCGCCTCTCATGACAAGTGCCTCCTAAAGATTGTGGCCGATTGCCTTAGAAGAGTGTTGAGGTCTTGATGGATGGGTCTGTGGACACAGTGACTACAAAGGGGCATGACTGAGGCCTTTCAGAGTAGAATATCTAGGCCTTGCCAGGTAACCAGTGACAAAGACTCTTGTCTGGACTAACCATTAGACAGGCTCCTCTAAGCCAACTAGATTTTGACCTTGGGCTTCAGTGTCCGTCCTTGTTGGACATGCAGGAGCCAGTTTTAGCAAGAATCCTGTTAAGTCAGTTTAGAGAGAACTGCCACCTTCAACATGTAATCATCCTCGACATCTGGTCAAATTCCTCATTCCTACCCTTGGTATCTGATCATCCTGGCCTGTCTTCAGCAAGAATCCTGTCAGGTTGGTTTAGCCGGAATCCCCCCTCGGTCTCATGTCTCCTCTTAGTAATTTTCCATCCACTGACTTCTCACCCTGCTCTTTGGCTAGAAATCCTTGTATTCAGAACTAAGCTCAATCTTCCTTCTTATTGCAAAACTCCACTGCAGAAATCTCTTGAACCAAGTCTTCCTTGCCATCTCTAACAAATGTCAGAATAATTTTTCTTTAACACCAGTACTCAACAGCAGAGGGAAAGGAGAACATTTGCCATGATGGCCGCCTCCACAGCTCAGCCTCCTGGTACCTTCCTTCCCTCCTGCCCCTCCTATGGGTCCCGGTACCATGCAGTATGCATGATGCTGCAGAGGGGGGAGGGAGGACCCAGTGATGACTGAGACTGCATTTTCCACCAGCCAGGCAGGTGGACCTGGAAGTAGAGTAAATTTGATTCAGAAAAATAAAAATTTGTTATCCCCAGTTCTTAGTATTGCAGATTAATATTTCTTCACAGTTTCTTGTTTTATTTATTTATTTTTTTAGTCAAAGAAGTCACAAAGAACTATAAGGAAAATCTGGAGAAAACCCTAAAGTTGAGAAAATTCTATCCATTAACTTAATCCCGCCCTTCCCCTCCCCTCACCCTCTTCCATGCCCCAGGTAATGAAAATTAAATTTTTTTAGCAATTGGACATCTCAGTTAGTTCAGTGTCATAAGAACACAGTTAGAAAAACTGTGTTATCTCACCATGTAAGGCTGTGCACAGGATGCTGACATTTAAAACTCCGGTGTCCAGCATAACACAATGACATTATTTATGGACCAACAAAGATCTTGGACAAATGTAATGCACAGAGGGGGAAAAAAAAAAAAAGGGAGGGGCAAACCATAGAAATCTGAGGCTGAATTGAGAAGGAAACCCCCCAGCAAAATCTGAGACACATTGAGCTTTTGTAGTGTTCCCGTGATTAGCAGGAAGTTGAAATGACTCACTGTGTCCTGTCACCCTTGCCCGTGCTCCCGTTTATCCCCTCTAAGGGTTTTAAAGTCCTGATTTATATAGAAAAATTACACAACTTGTCAAAGAATGACTGTACTCTGTTTTTCATATCCGTATTTTTAAAAAAGCACAAAATGGTTGTACTTCTCAATATGTAAAGCTGACTGACTCTCCCCAGGGTCACTTAGGCCTGGGGGCTGGTGCTGTGTGGTAGGAGGGCACCTATGGAGTGTTTTCAAGGGCCTTTTTATGTCTCCCTGGGGGGACCTGGATGGAGGGGGCAGGTCTTGGCCTCTAACTCTTGCCTTGCATGTTATTGAAAAGAACTGTCCTTAGCTAAATATTCAAGAGCAGTTTTAACTTTGGCTTTTCTATCTATCAGCCTTGTTAGGTTTTGAGTCTAGAGGAGGAGGAGGAGGAGCAGGAGAGAGAGAGAGAGAGAGAGAGAGAGAGAGAGAGAGAGAGAGAGAGAGGGAGAGAGAATGAATCTCCCAACATAACAGGGGTAAGATCAGCAAGAGAAATTTTTTTTTGTTTTCTTTTTTGCTCTTTTCCTAAGTGCTACTTACGGGGATTATTCCTTTCTTAGATGGGCCCCCACTTTACTCTCACTACAAACTATCATGATTTAAAAATTAAAGTGAGATATACTGGCTCATCCATTTCCTTTTAATAGGATGGCCCATGGTAATCAATAGAGGAAATGTAGGAATGTGAACAAATGTGTGGTCCCATTTGAGAGTATTGAATTAAGTGATGTGTGTTCAAGGTAGGAAGATGAGATCATTTAGAAATGAGTTTTTTTTTTTTTAACTCTTTGGTCATTATCACTTGCATTTAGAAAACCAATTTGAAAAAAATCAATGTGAAGTGGATTTTTCCCCCCCTTAAATCTTTATCACTCCTCAGGTGACAGGATGCTATAGAGATTAAACTTGGAATTGGCTTTTAAAAGGAAAATAAAGAGAAAGTATAACCTGTTGCCTAAATTTATGGTAACAACCACACACACACACACACACACACACACACACACACAAAACCATCATTCCCTGTCCTGCCACATAGGTTTATATAGCTTCTCTTTTCTGTTCACCCTGACATTTATCTATTGGTTAGAAACTTTCAGTGATTACAAGTTCTGGTGAAATACCACAGGTGAGTAAAGAAAGAATTTTGCTAAAGTTTAAGGGGCTTTCCTGGGAGATGATATGTTTTGTGGCCCAACACTATACTTAGCCTATAGATCCGGCCTATAGATCCGGCTTCTTTTGAAAACAAACCCTAAGTCTGGAACTTTCCATGCTAAGGCTCCACATCAGTTTCAAGAAAGCCTAGAACATGTAGCTGAGTGAAAACAATACTTAGTATGAATGGTTGCTGCTGTTTTTCTCACTGGAAACGCTGGGGACGTCAAGGATAAAATGACCTTTTTATATAGTGGTGATGTTTCTCTGTGTCTCAGCATTTTCATCAGAATGCTGTGGCCAAGGGAGGGGAGAAAAGACGTTGTAGAAAACATTAACAGCATCATAATTGGCATCTAGTCATCTCAGGAGTCTTTATGTAACTTCCCACAGTCATGCCAGAGGGCATGGGAATGAATATACACCCACTTCACTTTTCTCTTTGGATTGTGTAAGGAAGCAAATCAGCTTTAACAATTTCCAAAGAGTTTTGAATTAATATCAGTGAGTATGGTCCCTGAGTACACTGTCCCCATCCTTGAGCACACTGGCTCAAAGAAAGTGCCTTAGAACTGTCAATGAGCTGGAATGATGCAGAGGCGGCATTATGAGCCTCAGAGATGAAGGCTTAAAGGTGGGCCTGTGATTACTTCATTCACGCATCCATATAGCCCCAAGTGTTCCAGACCTTGCTCTGTACAGAAGTCTGACACCTTCTCTTTCCCTTTGGTTTTCTAATTTAAGTGTGGTAAGTAGCAGGCAGCCAAATGAGAGAAAGGCCTAGGGATTTCAAAGCAAAGGTAGAAGGCTGGTGGTGAAAAGGAAGAGCTTCTCCCCTCATTTGGTTTCCTAGGTGGCTTTAACTGTGAGAGTCCCCAGAGTTTTACATCAGCACTTGGTTTAATCTTGAAAGAAGTTGCATCAGGCATGGCAACTTTTGCCTGCTTTGTTTATATTCTCTCTGATGAATGAAATATTAATAAATGGCTCCCCGAGGAAGTTTGTGCAACCCTACTAGAAAACATATTGAAATGTACAATTCTGGGAATGGCAGATAGGTGATACCGTATTTACTGGTAGATTTCTACTCTCCACTATTTCAGAAGAAAATTGTATAGCTGATATAATTTTCTATTTTCCTTCACCCATGAACTCTTTGCTTTAAAACAGCAAATAAAACCTTAGGTAGCTACTTTAGTGAGCTGATTATAATCTTTCCCAGGAGACACAAAGAAATTAAGATGATAGTTGTTTTCCACTGTGTAGGAAAAATTATTATTCTGGTCACTTCCTCTGCTCCCAGTCAGCTGTCTCTCAGTCACCACTGGCCTGTCGCCTTTGAACTGGGAATCAGGAGAATGTGGCTGTCTATGGGCACCTCCGTTTTGGAACAGATACGAGCAGGACAATTTGTCTAGTCTAGTTCGGGGTGGTAACATTTATCTAGTTTACTTTTACTTGATTAAATGTGTAGGAGAGACAAAAGTGAAACTTGAAAATTAAGAAACACCTAAGTAACAGATTTTCTCTTTGCCTTCATATTTTTCTCTTGAACACATGCAATCTCTATAAAATTTTACTTAAAGAAAATATCCTCTGTACTCAGTAGAGAATAGATAGCAGAATAGAGGGAAAAAAATCCAAGACCGCTGTATTTTATTGATTTGTACCTGGTCTTGTTCCAAAATTGTTGTTAGGTGTATGCATGGTTAACTATGCTACTGACTGTTGTGTTGCCTACTCCAACTCCCTTTCTATTATAGTTTCATTGATAACTTTGGCGTATCCAAAGATTAATGAAGATGGATCCAAGTCCTTACTACCCAGCAAAGAGCCTCCAAGCAAATGATAGTGGACTGGAGAGATATCTTCATAGCTTCAAGCTGTTCTTTTTAAATAAGAGATGTCAAAGGAGCCAGTTGTGTGCTAGATACAGTAGACTACTAGGACTCCCCAAGGGTGCTGGACTTTTTGGCCATGTTGTTTACTGATAAGCCTTGGGGAACCAGAGATGACAAGAAGAAAAGGAGGGTGAGAAGCCAACAACATGGCCAGTGCTTTGGATCTGGCTAACCCCCAAGCTATTACTGGGCCTTTGTTAATTGTATAAAGGTAATTGTGGTGGGAAATCTCAAGGCTGCACCCACTAATCAGAGGCTCTGCTGGTTGGTGCTTTGAAGATGACCCTAATCTCAGATCATATGTAGGTATTCTAATCTTGCCCAGTTTTCTAGCTATCCAAAAAGATGGCTCAATCCTTAACTACAAAGGCTATGTGAATATCAAGAAAGTTTAAGGCTTGATGGTGCTTTTTCCTCCTACATTGTGACTCAGTCTTCCTTTATCCCAATACTTATTTCATTTTACTTTCATAATTTATCCAATCCCTCTCACAAAAATTGTTTTGGGTTGAAATAGAGTAGTATTTTGGAATTTTCCTGTCTCATCTTATATTTCTTTTTAATCATTTGTGCCTAAAAGACAGTATTGTTTTTCTTTGAAGAGTACAGAGTGAAAAAGCATTAACTGGTCAAGAGGAAATGACACTGAAACACTAAGATCCCCAACAATTTGGTATTTTTCTTGCTAACATCTCTAAGAAGAATTTCCCCACAGAGTTACAGTAACATAAATCAACAGAGTATATGTGTCCTTAACAGTTTCTGTCATTGGGCGGCCTTGATGATCATTCTGTTTCTTCCTAAAGAACACTTGACTCACTGACCAATCTCATTCCTGGTATCTTGTGTGCTAGAAAATACAACCAAGTTATACTACCAGTTGGGGTGATGGGCCAGCTGCTGCTGGAAACAGTAAAGGGGACAACATTGAACAAACATGAACAAGGCCCAAGTGGGGGCTCCCAAGAAAGAGCTAGTTGACCGATGGCAAAACGGACTCAGGGTCGCATTTTCTACAGGGTTCTCCAAATAGTCAGAGGAGCTGTGCCTAGGGCATCACACACATGTGCACACATGTCATCTTGTTTTACCTTCACTCTTGCTTACTGACCTGACTGGGAATCAAACCGGTGACCTTTCACTTTGTGAAATGATACCTAATGAACTGAGCCACCCCTCAGGGCCTCATTGGTAACTTTTTGACTGTGATTTCCACCCCTTGCATTTGCAGGAAGAAGTTCAGTTTTGACAAAACCAGAAAAAGCACCATCACATTGGGCTTCAGTTAGCTTCTTGCTTTTTCTTGATTTCTACTCTTATTACCCACAAACCACACATCTCAGGTCTGAATTCAGGCTGGTGAATATTCACCTTCTTAAAAACGTTTATTCACTTCTTCTTTGGTCTGTTTTTATCTATGTAGGGTTGTCTCAACTGACAAGGTGGAGTCTTAAGTGGGAAGTTGCATTTTCTCCCTTCTCAGACCTTTGGAAGTCTTCACTAATTAGACTACTGAGGAAGTGATGGGTAAAAGTCTCCCACATTTTTCTTCCTGGAGAGGCATCCTTAGATTATTTCCGGAGACAGAGGAGGCATGTCTGTTGTGCTTTAAAGAATGATATTTATACACACATAACAAAAAACATATTTTGCTATTTTTCACTATATGAACAGGTGGTCTTGCTGTGTGAGCATTTCCTCAAATCTTTAACTGTTGATTCCACATGAAAATGTCTTTATTGTAGACAGAGTGACTTATAAAGTAGGGATGGCACGAGACAGCTCAGATGTTCTGGGATGAGAGAGTCATTGGTGTGCCTGGAGCTTGCAAAAGAGAGGAGACAAAAGGCACATAAATGGTTTTGATGAGAAGCATTTAAAGCCATGCAAAGCAGTTTGAGCTTTTTCTTGAAGGCTAAAGGGGAGCCCTTGAGAGATTTTAAGCAGAGACTAGATTCACAGTTAAGAAAGATGGGTAAGGCAGGAGTGTGAAGAATGGCTGCAAGGGGCACAGGTGATGGGCAAGGAGTCTAATTAGGAGACTGTTAAAGTCATCCACAGGAGAGATGGTAAAGGTCTGAACCAAATATGTATTAAGTATATGTAGAATGGGTGGCACTGGCTTCTACCTCGCCTTAATAATATCCGTTCTACCCCTTCTCTTTATGACTAATGAGATATAAGCCAAAACAAGTGCCTTAATTGCCTCTTCCACCTTTATCTTTCTTTCTGCCTCAAACCTGGAAACAGCCATCTTGTATCCATGATGTGCTTGTAAAGATGGGAGCCTTGTGAAAACCATGACAGAGAAAAAAGACAGGAGTTAAGTCGCCTGATGACATGGTGAACCCAATGTACCAGCCTTGGAAGGTCTATCTCTGAACCTCATGTTGTATGAGGAAAAAAAAAAACTTTCCTTGTTTAAGCCACTGTGATTTTCATCCATTTCCATCCAGCCACCAAAAACAATTTCTAACCAAGACAAGTGTTTACAAACTGGGTATAGGGGAAGAGCAGAGGAATTTGAGGAAGGACTCTGATTTATTGCTTGACCAATTCGGTAGATGATGGGCTAGTTGCAAAGATAAAGAATGAAAGGAAAATTTAGGAACCAGTATGCATTTCATTTTGTGTATGTTGAATTTGAGGAATATCGATGATGGCCAATCTACGTTCAGGAAATAATGGACTTGGCTAGAGATATACATCTGGAAATCATCACCTTTCATGTCACAGTTGAAGTCATGGGAGTGTTTTAGGTCACTCAGGGAGATCAAAGGACCTAGGACAGAGCCCAAAGAGCCTGGCATGTGAGATTGATGTGCCCATGAGCAGGACAGGGAAGGAGCTTCTAGAAAGTTAGGGAGAAAACTGGGAGAGAGTGGTATTATGAAAATTAAGAACATTCAGAGGACAGAGTAGTTCCTGATGCCCAGTTAGAAAGTCATTAGCAAACAGAAGAGAAGATTCAGAAGAAAAGTTGTCAGAAGATTTATTCCTTCTACGAAAAGGTCATTCTCAGAATGATCTTTCCATAAAAAGTGGCTACAGGTACAATTTGTGTTATGACACCACTGTACTTGTGATTCCATTGGAGTCTTGCAATACTCTGTTATTTGTTTCATTTTTTAGAAAACCATTTCCTCCTCCACCAATTGATCAGTCTCCCCAAACGTATCAACTGATATATTTTATTTCAGATAAAAGTGACTCCAATTTATTAAGTATTCTTTTAAAGTTATTTCATTATAAAGAGTTTTGGGGACCCCCTTGAACACATGGAGGTAGAACACAACTGAGATTGGATTCTGTACTCTGTTAATTAAATACATTATTAAAGAGTCTCTATGAAGGACTCTGCTATACAAGGAAAAAGGGTTTTTAAAGATGGTTAAAAAAGAAAGACAAGGTTGAGGACTAGAATGCTTTGGTTTGCCCATGTGCTTGTGGCTCTCACTGATTCTTTTTTTTTTTTTTTTCTGAATTCTGAGCTGAGTTATTATGAGCTAGATCTGCCTTTTGTCTCTGAAGTTAATTAGTGTGGATGTTTAGGGTTGTTTTCTTAAACTTTTAATTTTATTTTCTTAAACTAAGAAATGAAGAGAACGTCTTCTGGGGAATGTCCTCAGATTACATCAGCCAGGAGCCCCAGGAGCAGCTCTCTCCCTGGTCCATGTGTCTCAAGGATCCTCTTGAGAACCTGTTCTAGTTCTGGGCAGCTTCCGGCTCAGATGATTAAAATAATTGTTGTCACATTTAAAGGGCAGTTGAGTGGGAAGCTGTTAGATGAACTCATGGCTTTTAGCTCTCTAATAGCCAGTGTCCTCCCTGGGGAACAAATAATAGTTCTCATCTGTAATATTTTAATTGGGAGGAAACCTTACTTGATATCTCTGAGAAGGACCCCAGACACCACTTTGATAATGTGTGCCTTGTCGTGTAAGAGTCATGGCTGTTCCTTGGCCCATTAGTCAGCTCTGGGAAAATCAGCAGCAAGGAGTGTTACAGATCATGCCGAATACTTAGTGGGAACTCTCTGAGTGTAAAGTTTCTCTTCAGATGCCACACAATGACACATGAAAGATATGATACCTGCTCTCAAGTTGCTTAAACTCCCAGGAAAGACATTATAGTTTGAACTCATCACTTTTAGCTAAATGTCTGTAAGCATATGCATATATAACACATAACACACACACAGAGATGCCGTAAACTTGACTTCCTCAGCCAGCTCGCCCATCCAGAAAAAGCCGAGGTCTCTGAGCGGGCACAGTCATGTTTTTTAAAACAAGTGTGATTCTACAGTCCATGCACTTTACTTGCCTTGCTCCAAATTTATTTCCTTTTATTTTAGAAATATTCTAGATAGCTCTTCCAGAATAGGCCGGATTAGAATTGAGATGGGCTGTCAATGGCTATAGATGACCTATAAGGAGTGATTTCTGAGAACCTGACATTAACGCAGTGGTTCTCAAACTTGTCTGACACACATTAGCATTACATGGGCATATCTTCTAATAATTTCTAAACCCAGGTCACACCCATGTGGATTAAATCAAATCTCCATAGTTGGGGCACAAGCATTGGTAGTTTGGGGAACTACTTATGCGATTCCAATGTGCTGACAAGGTTGGGAGTCACTGAATTGAAGGATAAGGAAGAACATGGATATTTATTTTATTTTATTAAAAAAAATTTTTTAAATTAATTTGTTTATTTTATTTTTAGAGAGAGGGGAAAGGAGAAGGAGAGGGAGAGAAGCATCACTGTGTGGTTGCCTCTCACTTGCGCCCCCAACTGGGGACCTGACGTGCAACCTAGTCATGTGCCCTGATGGGGAATCGAACCAGCGACACTTGGCTCACAGGCTGATGCTCAATCCACTGAGCCACAGCAGCCAGGGTTAGAACATGGATGTTTAATTGCATGGTGTTCTGGGGCCATTTCGTGTTGAGGCAATCATCTTTAACATTTCTATATGTAGCCTGTATCTTCCTTGTGGAGCATGAAGGTGAGACAGTATCCTGAATAAGAAGCAGGAATATGCTTTCCTTTTCTGGTCATTGGTGGCCCTGGGAGACATCACTGTATTACAAATATAACACACATGAAAGGTCCCTTTTCTGTCTTGATGGGTTTGTACCGAAGGATCCCCTGGAAAAGGAAAAGAGAAACCTGTGACTCTTTAAGATGTGGCTTGTTATAGTCTTCTGCACTTGGACAATAGTCTTCAGTGAGGCGTTTCTTTCCGCCAATGACTGGGAGGAAAACAGACACCACCTGCAGTTAGAGAGTATCTCTCATGGATGCCTCTTATGCCCAACACTATTGACATCGCCTTTCACTTTCCACAACTTCATTCTTTCATTTCTTCCTGTCCCAGTATCTGGAACCTCCTTCTGTCACATCCCATTTCCTGGGATTTGGAATCCCCCTCTATAGAAGTAAAGAAAACTCTGTCTCTTAACTCATTCCTAAGTCCCACAAGTTTTACAGCCTCAGGCATTTGTTTAGTCCCCACGACTTTTCTGCTCTGTCAAGCTTCTGCTGACACAGCAGAGGAGGGGGTGAACTCTACTCCCATGCATGGGGGCATGGGGACAGAAGGGGAAAAGGAGCAGAGGAAACAGTGAGGGCCCAGGTTTTGTCTCCTGGTTGTGAAGCTATACAGGGATGATGAAGGAGGCAAGTGGAGGAGAGAAGTCCCAGTTCACCCTGTCACAAAGATGTTGTTCAACAAAAAATATTTACTAGAAAAATGTGTATACTATAATGTGAATTTGTAAGACAGCAAACTATAAACTTTTATGTTCAATATATTATATTTCTATTAAGGCAAAACTCCCTAACTTTTTTTTTTTTTTGGATAAAAACCTAGAAAGAGATCCACAAATATGTTAGTGGTAGTTGCTTTTTGGATAGTATGACCATCTGTGATTAGAAATTTTTTTCTCAACTTTTCACAAGAAACATATTGTTTTTCTAATTAATAAAAGAAAAGTTATTCTTTTAAAACAGGATGTACAAGATGATGCACCCAAGTCAACACAAATGTTTCAAATTTTGTTTGTTCCTCTCTGTTTAAGAAGGTAGGAAGAGAATAATCTACTTTAGTAAGAGCTATCAGAAAAGGCAGTGGGAGTAGTTAGGATGTAAATATTTTATCTCCTAAAGAAGGCCCAGACTTGTTGTTTGGCCTATGTAATGAATGCTTTCTCTTTGTTTACTTCCCTTTATTTAAACTCTCTGTTATATAGCAGAGTAACAAGTAAGTGCTCAAGAAATATTGGTCTATTGAAGTAAATAAAATATTGATTCTTAGAGGTAGAGCTTTGTTATTCTAGAAAATCTGCTTATTCACCTAAAAATTATGACAAATAATATGATTTCTGCAAAAAAATAGGGGGCAGGGGCATGGACACAGACCAAATCTATAGTCAAAAGACAGTAGGTATGAGCCATATGCTAAATTCATACTAAGAAAATGAAGGGAAGCATGATTTTTGAAGAAACCAATAGAAATTCCATAGAAAGAATGGGATGTTCCAGGCACTTTGATTAGCTACTGCCAAGATCTGATGGCTAAAGAAAAGTGAGCATAGAAGGTGACCAGACTGTTGACTGAAGCAGATGGTGTAGGCAGGAGGAATCTTGGCAGGATCAGTGTTAGATAGATCAGGCTTCACTGGTGAGAAACCAGTAAACAAGGATATTAGATTTCCTTCCGAAGCTTGTTTTGTGGGAAGGTGTTTTCAAGACATATGCAGGAGGAAGCTGGGGCTCTCTGCCCAGCCATTGTCTTCCTCCTTCTCCTTCACCAAGTATTTCAGGCAGTCTTAGAGAAGTGAATGTTACAGGACAAGCATGGATAAGAAAACTGTCCCCTCTAGAGATGCAGTGTGGCCTTGAGCATCTAGGAGGAGGTAGAATTTGATCCCCTGCATAATTTGTTGAAGGGTTTTTTTCTCCTTCTTAGCTCCCAAACCCCCTCACTCCCCATGGAAATATCCTCTGTTGACCTCTCCTCTGTTCCAAAGCCCCCTCTTGTTCCTCTGCACTGTCCCATTTCCCTCCCATGCCTCATTGCTTTCTCGGTGCACTGCTCTTACAATACTCCCATAGCTTCTCCTGTAGCCCTATAGCAATAGCTGCCAAGTCTGTCTAGAACTGGGCTTCCCTCCTGAGCTCAGACTCTTATTCCCAGGCACCTGCTAGACACATCATACTAGGTGACTCTACCACAACATGTCCAAAACTAAATTCATTATCTTACCCCCAGAACCTGCTCCTCCTTTGCTTCCAGTATCAGTCGGTTATGCCTTCACCACTCGAACAGAATACACCTACTTACCCTGGGCTTCCTCTCACTGACTTCCCACGTCTAGTCAATAACCGTTTTTGCTCATTCTACATGTGAAATGTCTGCTAAATCTCTTTACTATTTTTTTAATCATCCTTGTGCTAATTTTCCCCCTTAATCTCTTTATTTTGGATCAGTTTGTTAATTCTTAATTGGCCCTCCTGCCTTTGATTTTCCCTTTCTCCCCTCCTCTCCCCTCTTCTTCACTCCTCTCCTCTCCTTTCCTCCCCTCCCCTCTCCCTCTCTCCACTCTATCCTCCTCATTTGCGGCCAGAGTGATCTTTCTGAAACAAATAGAATCATGTCAGTTTTTCTTGCCTAAGGATCAAATACAAGCTCCTAAGTGTGGCTTTCAAAGGCTTCTCAGTCTGGCCCTGGATACCTTCCAAGCTTCATCTTACATCACCTGTGCACCTTCTTTCCCCTTTACATAGGTTTTCAACTACACAGAAGCATTTTCCATGTCACAAACACAACCTGACTTCATTCTCTACTTTTGCAGCTGCTATTTTGTCTGATATGGTCTTCCCTCATGCCCTTCCCACAAACGCCTTATGCAAAATAACATTATGGACAAGGCTCTTCCCTGCCCAACTCATTCTTCCTAGCATAGCTCAAGGTACCTTCTCTGTGAAGCCTTGTCCGTTTCTTTTTCAATGAGAGTTTATTTATATGATTAGCACTCTTATACAGTATCAATTCTATAGAAGGTGGAATCTGAATTGTATTCATCTTTGTATCCCAGATCCTAGTACAGTGCCTGGTACAAGGTAAATCCTCAATCAATATTTGTTGAACAAGGTAATTAATACACTCTTCACTCTTCTCACATTTAAAACATTCCCCTGCACCCTAGAAAGATTCAATTTTCTTGATAATTTTATCCCTGAAGATTAAACACTGAGTGGAGTGTTTTTATCCTTCTTCCTTACATTTATATAGACAGGTGAGGACCTCCTTGTCTCAGGAGGTAAATATGTGGGGAGGAGCACTTCTGCGACTACATGTAACATGTGTGTATGGTCTGGTTGAGTGGACCACATGGCTCAGCCCTTCTGCAGGCTCCTGTTGGGCTTGGCTGTCCTCAGGAAACCCACGGTCCCCTGAGGCCATATAATAAGTATCCATTCCTGCCACGATGCCTGCTCTTGTGCAGGCCTGTCTGGAACTGGGTGTGTGGGTTTAATTGTGGCTTTTTGCAGCAGAAAAGGGGGGGGGGGGGAGTTTCAGGGCAGATATTAGAAGACCCATCTGTTTCCTGGTTTAAGCTTTAGATTTCAATCGGCTTGATCAGACATAAAGCCGATACTTTCATCTCCATCTGCCTTACTCCTGTGACTGTCTCTTGATTGGTCTCAACTTGAAGCTGGTGGGGAGGGGGTTGGGGAAAGAATTGGGACAAGAATATTGTTTATTTGCTCCTCCCAAATCCTTATAATTATTCTATTATTCTACAATGACAATATCAGGAGTTATTCAAATTTCAACCATCTGGAGGAATCTTAAGCCACATAGGATTTTGGAGAGAGCTTCTGCTTTATGGCAAAGGGGTGACTGTGATAGAACCATGTATGTGGGAAATGCTATTTAAATGATTGAATAAAGGGATATGTGGGTAGCAAGTTATAGTTTAAACTGAAGTAACCTGAGGCAAGAGGAGAAATGGATTTTCTATTTTCATCTATAAGATGGGCAAAGACCAGAAAGTTTGATAATCCACTGTATTGGAGAAGGTGAGGGAAAAGAAACAATCATACATTGCTGGTAGGCATGTACTTTGTTAAAAATAATCTATGTAGGGCAATTTGGTAGTATCTATTAAAAATAAATATGCAAATGGCTTTTGACCCTGCAATTCTATTTCTGGGGATGTATCCTGTAGTTATACTAACATGCAAAATGCCATTGTGTACAAGGATATTCATTGTCACATCACCCACAGTAACACAAATTTAGAAATATTATAATGTCCAACAGCTAGAGAACCTATTAAATAAATGATGGTGCATATCAATGGATTATTTTAAGCTGTAAAGAAAAATGAGGATACTCCTCATATATCAATGTGGAGTCATTTCCAAGATTGTTTTTAATATTGATAAATAAAAAGAATCAAAGTACACAGTATACCTAATATTTAAAAAGAAGAGTGAGAGAGAATATATTTGTTTTTAAATTTTTTTTCTTTCTCACAATATACAATAGAAGCTGATAACATTGTTCGCCTCTGGGAAGGGAAACCAGATGGCTGGGGGAACAAGGTTAGGAGAGAGACTTTGCTTTACACCATTTGTACCTTTTGAATTTTAAACAATGTGAACACAAATTAAAAGATATATACACACGTACACTTTGATTTTTATTTTTAATTGGAAGGAAACATTTTCATGCATTGGAAAGAAAACTAACATTTATTTCCGTAGACCACCTCCTCAGGAGGATAGTTGAGGAAGCCTGAATTAATAATGCAGGCTAAAAGGGATAATAATTGATTAGTATGCACAGCGGTCAGTGTGCAGGCTCTGAGGTCAAACTACTTAGATTCGAATTCAAGCTCTGGTGCTTTCCGTATGACTGTGGGCAACTTATCTCTTTCAGCTTTAGTTTTCTTTTTAAAAAAGGAATAATAATAGTATCCAAGTCACATGATTGCTGTGAGGATAAAATGAAAGATTATATGTATAACCTGCATAAAGATAGGTTCCCATGTAATTCTGTCTTAGCTTAGAATCATATTCAAAGAAAAAAAAAAAGTCAACAGAGAAACTCAATCAAAAACAATTCAAGTATTTAGTGTAGTTTCTTAAGAAAATTCCAAAAGGATAGTATATGCATAATAAATAGCTAAATTTTAAAAATATTGTCTGCCTTCAATGTGTTCACTCTCCCACCCCACTTACAACAGAGAGTAGCTGTACTTAAAATCTTTCTTTATTCCATTCCCAAATGCCAACTAAAACTCCTCAGGCTCTCTCTGCCATGCTTTCTTGGAGCTATTCTTTTTCCTGCCAGACATTTTCTCCATTTCAAATATAAATCTCCTTGCTTCTCAGGCTTATGGTACTTTCCCCTAATCTATGGATGAAGGTTCACAAACTGAGGATATGGGGAAATGCCAAGTGAACCAAGGCAGAACTTTACTGGTGGAAGTGGGGTGGTCAGATGTAGAAGGGATGGAAAAAAGGCTTTAAAATATTCTTATAATAATAATATTTAGCCGCTGTTACACATGCAAGGAATTTATAACATGGCCTGGCATATTATAAGCACTCAATAAATTTTGGCTATTAATATTTTTCATAATAATACTTTCCCACAGCCTGGTAGTAATAACAACATTACCATTTACTGAGAGTCTACTATGTGTTCGTACTGTCCTAGCATTTTACTCAGATTAGCTCTTCCTATAAGCTTCACAACACTATGAATATAGGTCTTTTATAACCCTCATTTTACAAATGAGGAAACAGACATAAAGAAGTTGAGTGACTTTGTTGGAGTGACAACAAAGGGTGGGGGGGGGGGGTCAGGACATGATGCCAAGCAGTCTGACTTTAGTTCCCATGTTAACCAGCAGGTAGCATTGCTTCCAAGTCAGGTTCTCTGTTTTAATGTAGTTATCAGGAATCCAGCCAATCTGATCTGTCTATACTGGAAGTTTTCCAAGGGTTTTCTTCTGCCAGTTTCCATAGCCCTTAGTGGTCCCAAATGAGATATGAGCAAATAGAAAGGGGGAAGTGGGCACCTTCATATTCCTGGGAAAACAATGGCTGTTATTGTTTTTGCCTTAGTTTTTTAGATGCCAAAGATTTCTGACTATGGACCAGAGCAAGGTTCATGCCAGTGAATTCTCAATGAATGCATTTGATGGTTCTTCTCTCCGTTGCCTCCCTAGTTGCTCATCTACTAAGAAGAATAATACCAGTGCTAACCAGATCAATAAATATCCTTAACACAGTCAGCTTAACCTGGAAGATGTACTAGAATATTTTTTTCACAGTTCCTAGTAAAGCAGGAACTGTATTCTCAATATATCAAAGCATTTCCATTCCTTGCTATCAGGTTGTCCTGGCATTGAATCTATCAAATCAGGGGAAGAGGGGAGACCACCCAGAATAAAGAGTCTTGGCTTAGCTTTGGGTTTCACGTTAGATTTGTTATGTGAAAAGTGAGAGAGTATTCAAATTCATGCTTTGCTGAGAGAGAAAAGTGGTTTCCAAATTCCAGAGAGCTTCCATCTGTATATCAAAAGTAAACCTGGGAGGCCTGAGATAGTGTTACTACTTTGAGCCATGAGGTAGAGAAGAGAGAATATGACATAAGAAAAGTTCCCAGAGAGTTGGAAATAGAAGAATGTAGAGCTGAGGAGAGAAGGAAAGAAAGGGAAGAGCAGGTATGTTCTAGTTCTTTCCTTAGAGTTTAGACCTCTTGGTTAAGGAAGGACAGTGTGAGGAGAGGAAGTGGTAGGTAGTAAACACATCCCGGATAAGCTGAGGGGGAGTTGACATGGAGGGCCCTCGACTATTACTTTGCCCTCAGAACTCAAAGGGAGACCACCTCACATGGTGCCACAGGCTGCGGTGGGCAGCCCTGCAGAGAAAGAAAGGGTGCGTGGTGTGTGGATCAAAGGAGTCTGGCTCTGGTCCCATGCTCTGCCACCATGTGTTTCAGTGGGAGATGTGGACAAGAGCCGAGGGACTGGCTCAGTGATCTTGCTGGCAGAGGTCACAAAGGTGAGGAAGCTGGCAAAGTGATTGCTGAGGTTGGGGATCAACTGGGAGTTGTAGCCAGACCATGAGCACCTGTGGAGCCAGTGATGGCTGAGCAGTGCCTTCCCAGAAGGGGATGGGGAGGCTGAGGTCCCTGGAAGCAAGAAATGTGTGGGGGCGCCTCCAGAACTGACTTTGAGTCATGCTGGCCTTGGGCGCTTTGGTGACAACAACAGCGATGGCAGAGGCCGACAACTTGACCCGGGCAGGGGAAGCTGCAGCCAGAAGAGAATGTGACCCCAGGCCTTCCTTCTGTTGCTGGGAGGACACTGTGCTTCATGCCACACCTGGAAAAAGAGGATATGTGAGTCCTTGAGAGAAGGAGACACCTCTAAAACTGAGCAGTTACTGAAAGTGATTCAGCTTATGCCAATGAGACTACTTGAAGCCACAGGAAACTGCGTTCTTCCCTCATTCTTCTCAGCTCCCATGATAATAGTTGGAATAAGAATTTATGAGCAAGGAAGAGGAAAATGCAAAGTATGTGTGTGTGTTCATGTATGCAAATGTTGACCTCAGATGATGTGAGGGGAAAACAAATGTTATGAATTGAATTGTGTTTTCTTCCTCATCCTCCCCAATTTATATGTTGAAGTCCTAACTCCTACTACTTGGTATGTGACCTTGTTTGGAGATAGGGTCTTTTAAGAGGTGGTTAAAATAAAATGAATTCATGGAGGTGGATCCTAATCCAAAAGGACTGGTGTCTTATAGGAAGAGATCAGGGCACAGACACATACAACAACCGATGACTATGTGAGGCCACCAGGAGAAGATGGCCGTCTGCAGGCCAAGGAGAAGCGCCTCTGTAGAAACTAACCCAGCTCACACTTTGGACTTCAGCCTCCAGAACTGAATAAATGTGAGAAAACACAATTTCTGTTGTTTAAGCCACCTAGTTGGTGATATTTGGTTGTGGCAGCTTTAATAGTTGCAGAGTTTCATAAGTAAGTTATTAGTGTATTGGAGATCAGGAACAAAGGAAACAACATGGAATGGCAGAGGCCTGGGGTACTGAATAATAGTTCATTTAGGGTTCAGAGATAGGTAAATACATACTACTTGATTAAATTAGTGACCTTGGAATTTTCTCCTAATTTTCCAAACCAATATACAACCAGGAGGCAATGTAAAACAGCTTTCTCTTTCACAACTTTTCTTCCTATCTTTGGAAAGTAATAATAATTTATGCTAGGCAAAAACAGTGATGTTGATTTTATAAGTGGTGCTATCTGTGATCCCATCAAGAGAGGAGGTGGTGACTGGTACTGGTGTTTGGCTGGGGATTGTGGATGAGATGATGGTGGAGAAAGATCAAAATAACAGCTCCTGCCCAGCCCCCAGTGAAAAGGAAATGGTGAAAACTTTGTGGCTAGGATCATTTCCTCCAGTTCCCGGGAAGTCATTTACTCCAAAATATCTTTATAAACAGTCTGGGTTTCATCTATTCCTAAGATAGCACCATGACAGACACTACTAGACTAAAAACACAATGTGATTTATGATATCCATAAATCACAGAGCCAAACATTATGATTAAATCTTGTCCTTACAGCTAAGAAGTCAAAAGGGGTTGGTAATTATTTAAAATGTAGGATTATGGTTTGTGTAACAAAAATGCATGATTTTGCACAACCTGGGGCCAATGTGAAGGCTTTAGTAAAACTGTACACTGTGCCCACGTATCATCCAGCAAGGCCCACCACGGCTCGGTGTCCCTGGGCCTGCAGAGATAGTACATGATGAGACTCAGAGAACATTCCTGTCACCTTAACATTTTTCTCCACTCTTCCCCCTCAAGTTTGTAACCATATGGATAAAGCAAGTAATGTAGTTGAACAGTGAAGGTAGCATTGGATCAGTTACCTAAAAAGAGGCCATTCTTACTTTGTTCTAGAAAATATGACATCTTAAGACACCATTAATTAAAACTTCATCTGTTTTGTGATAATCTCCTTCTTTTGCTTTATTTCTCCCCATCCTTGTCATATCAGCAATTAAACTATGCTACAATGGTGATGCTGCCACTAATTAATTTCTCCCCACATTGATAGAGATCTTTGGCTAGTGGAGCGTATGAAGAATAGAAAAGACCCCAAACGCCAGCCTTCCCTTGGTCCTTGATGCACTGGGATTTCCTTCAGTCACATTTTCTTTTCACTCTCCACTGGAAGATGGTGGGCTGACAGGCTTGTAAAACTACATCTTTTCCCTTTAAATAGATAGAGCATGCATACTTTTTTTTTTTTTTTTTTTTCATAATAAAGTCTCAGTTTGGTTCCCGAGGGCTATGCAGTACTCTGTTCCCATTTGTAATCTGTGTGAGAAGATAGGCATGAGCATAAACACATTGTATTAGGTGCATTTTGAGGAAGGGACCAGGATCACACCCACAACTTACTACTTCCCCTGAAGGGTTGAGGTCAACTTGACATGCCTTTATTAAGCAGAGCTCAGCTATGTTGGTGCTGAGCTAGACTGTCAGAAGGCATAGAAAGAAAAGTGAGAGGAGCCAAGAGAGTCCCTGTCTTTATAGGGTAATAAGACCTGACTCTGGAAATTCATCTCTGAATAAGGTGTTATATAATTTTGCATTGGTTGTCATCAACAGAAGATGTGAACAATAAAGATTCAGAGGGAGCCAAGAGCTCCTGGCTCACAAGTTAACCTGGAAAGACTAAGGAATAAAAACAATGAATTTAGTAACCAAGAACTAAAATGCATTCACTTAGATTCATTTATGAGAATGAATTATTTCCCCATGTAAGTTTGAACTATTTGATAAGGTTCATATTTCCTTAGGGATTAATCCAGTGAATTGGGCACATCTTTTGACTAACTGGTAGCAAGATGTTATCTAATCTCTTACGTAGAGAGACACAATTTAATTACTAGTTCTAAAGGAAGCATCATAATGTTTTACATCTAGTGAGCATATTTTTCTCCAGATGCAGATGTCTTTTTGATTCAAACAATATTGAACTAAATGTTCAAATAAATGAATCTTTATAGGTTACTTTTCATTTAGCTCCCTTATAGGTAGCAGAAGAGCAAGTAATATGATCCCCATTTTATGGATGGAGCTGAGACTTAGAAAAAAATTGCTGAACTATGGCCAAGAAAAATTTGTTTTCTGAAAGCAACAAAACCCAGGATAGCATGATTAATTAATACTGAGATTTAACACTTGTTTCCCCCTTATTTTAATTAATGGGTTCTTTGTAGAAAAAATGGAAAATTCAAGCAAGCTTAACAAAGAAGATAAGAACCATCTATAATTTCACAACCTGAATCTCTGTATTATTATAGTGGATTTACTTCATTTATACATAGAAATGTGAAACTATCATAAATACCTCTTTAAAATTGGATTGTGTTAAGTATGCAACTTTATATTTCACTTTTCTTAGTTACTATTATATCACAAATACAATAGTAGAAACTTTTAGTGCTACCTGTACCTGGCTTACCTCTCCTCCTGGGCACATAGTAGCATTACATTTTTCACTCATCTTGTGGGTACACGGAGCTATGACTAATCTTGGCCAATGGACTGTGAGCAAAAGTAAGGTGTGTCACTTCTGGACTGAACATACAATGCCCGTGCGGGACTATGAAGTGGTCTTTCTCTGCTGACACAGTTGTCATATGTTCCTCTGAAAGCCTGGGTTCTGAGTGATTACGCGGAGAGTCCCCATCTCCACTTGCCTAATTTCATTTGGATGTGGAATGTGAGCAAGGAAATTTTTTCATTGTGTTAAGTTACTGAGATTTGAAGTTACTACATCATTATCTAGCCTATCCCAATGAAGATAATATTTTCTTATTTTGGGAATTCTCTTGAAAACTTGATTTACAATGACAACAATTTTTCATTATATGCATATTTTAAATTTTATTTAGTTATCCTATTGTTAAGCATTCATTTGTTTTACGTATTTTTCTTTTTCTTTCTTTTTAAAAAAATAGCACAGCTGTGAAAACTCTCAAGTGCTTATCTGATGTATTCTCATGAGGAATTTTTATAAATGAAGTTGTTAGGCCAGAAAATATGTTTTCAAGGTTCTAGATACTAATTGACAAACTTCTTTTCAGAGACATCTTTCAAGTTTGCACTTCCTTTGGCAGCACAGGAGAATGCCCAATGCCCATTTCAATGCACTGTTGCCAAAACCATGTCTTAGAAATTTAAATGTTTTATTTTACAATTTTAAAGGAAAATTAATTACCATTCATTTGAATAACAATGAGTTTGAACTTTCTTTAAATGACCTTTTGCCTATGTGTATGTTTTGTGAATACTATAAAGTAGAGCCTAACCTATTGGGGGTGTCTTTTGTCTTTTTAAAATAGATTTGTAACTAACATCCAAACTTTTAAGATTCTTATTGATTTAAATCTTTTTATTTATAATATAGTTACAGGGAGAAGAATGAGAGCTTTGTAAGGGATAGATGTTCACTAATGAGAGTTAATTTTATCTTTTAGAATGAAGGGAAGAGAGAGAGGAAGCAGCTACTTCTGTGCCCCCCTTTCCTCAATGATGCTCTCTGGAAAACCATCCTGTGGGCAACAAAGGGTGGACATCTCCAGGTGCAGTGGGTGCTGGTGGAGGTGTGTGTGTGTGGGGTTTGCTGATTACAGCTTGAGGCTATATCATAGATTAGTTTAACAGCTAAGGCAGAATTCTGAGAACTCTATGAGGCTTCAGCTGACCCTCCCCTGGGCCTTGTGCTGACAAAAGCCGGCTTTGGTGTGCAGCTTGGTTCTTTCTGTACACAAACAGGAGCCACATGCTGTGGATCACTGATAGCTCCAAAGAGGTTGACCAGGGCCAGTCACAAGCAGCATCCAACAAAAGTCTACATCAGAGTCTTTGCAGATCTACCTAATACAAAGAAATAAATACAAAAAGGCAGCCAAAATGGGAAGACAAAGAAGTAGACCCCAACTGAAAGAACAAGAGTATCCTCCAGAAAAAGAGCTACATGAAATGGAGGCAAGCAATTTATCAGATAGAGAGTTTAGAGTAGAGACATGGAAACCATAAAAAAGAACCAGTCAGAAGTAAAGAATGCACTATCTGAAATAAATAATACACTGGAAGGAATAAACAGTAGTTTAGATAAAGCAGAGGACTGAGTCAGTGATTTGGAAGGCAAGGTAGAAAAAAATGTCCAGATAGAGCATAAAAGAGAAAATGAGGTGAGCTTAAGAAACATTTTGGACAACATGAAATGTAACAACATCTGCATCATAAGAATATCAGAAGGAGAAGAGAATGAACAAGAGATTGAGAATCTATTTGAAGAAATAATGACCGAAAACCTCCCTAGTCTGCTGAAGGAAAAAGACACAAAAGTTCAGGAAACTCAGAGTCCCAAACTAGTTGGACCCAAAGAGGCCCACAGTGAGACACCTCATAAATAAAGTGACAAGGCTTAAAGACAAGGAGAGAATCCTAAAAGCTACAAGAGAAAAATCAAGTAGTTATATACAAGGGAGCACCAATTAGACTGTCATCTGATTTCTCAACAGAAACATTTTGTGCCAGAAGGGAGAGGCATGAAATATCCAAGGTGATACAAAGCAAGAACGCTCAGCCAAGGCTACTTTACCCATCAAGGCTATCATTTAAAATTGAAGGGGAAATAAGGAGTTTTCTAGACAAGAAAAAGCTAAAGAATTTTGTTAACACCAAACCAGTATGGCAACAAATGTTAAAAGGTTGCTTTAAAAAGAAGAAAAAGAAAAGGAAAATAGTCTAACAATAAAATGTCACTAAATACATATCTATCAATAATCACCTTAAATGTAAATGGCTTAAATATTCTAACCAAAAGACATAGGGTAGCTGAATGGTTAAGAAAACAAGACCTATATATATGCTGCCTCCAAGAGACATATCTCAGATCAAAAGATAAAAATATACTAAAAGTAAAGGGAAGGAAAAAATATTTCATGCAAGGGAAGGAAAAAAAAGCTGGGGTAGCAATACTTATACCCCCCAAAATAGACGTTAAAACCAAGGCTATAGTAAAAGACAAAGAAAGACACTACATAATGATAAAGGGAACAATCCAACAAGAGGATATAATTTTAGTAAACATTTATGCACCCGACATAGGAGCACCTAAATATATGAAGCAAACCTTGATGGACACAGAGGGAGAGATTGACAGAAATACAGCAATAGTTGGGGACTTTAAGACCCCATTGACTTCAATGGATAGACCTTCCAGGCAGAAAATCAACAAGAAGACAGTGGCCCTAAACAAAACACTAGATGAAATGGATTTAATTAATATCTTCAGAGCATTTCTCCCCAAAGCAGCAGAATATCCATACTTTTCAAGTGCACATGGAACATTTTCTAGGATAGACCACATGTTAGGACACAAAACAAGTCTCAATAAATTTAAGATGATCGAAATCATATCAAGCATTTTCTCTGACCATAGTACTATGAAACCAGAAATCAATCACAAGAAGAACACTGAAAAACACGTAAAGACATGGAAGCTAAATAACATGTTATTAAACAATGAATGGGTCAATAGCAAAATCAAGGAAGAAATCAAGAGACATTGAAACAAATGAAAATGAGGACACAACAAATGAAAGGGAAAGCAATCCTAAGAGGGAAATTCATAGCATTACAGGTCTATCACACACACACAAAAAAAAAAAAGCAAAGAAAAAACTCAAATAAACAATCTAACTTTGGACTTAAAGGAACTCGAAAAGAACAACAAAGCCCAAAGTGAGTAGAAGGAAGGAAATAATAAAGAACAGAGCAGAAATAAATAAATAGAACCTAAAAAACAAAACAAAAAATTAATGAATCCAAGGGTTATTTCTTTGAAAAGAAACAAGATTGACAAAACTTTAACCAGAAGCATCAAAAAAAGAAGAGAGAGAAGACCTAGATAAATACAATAAGAAATGAGAGAGGAGAAATAACAACTGACACCAAAGAAATACAAAGGAGTGTAAGAAAATACTATGAACAACTATAGGCCATCAAATTGGACTACTTGGATGAAATGGATAAATTCCTAGAAATATACAATCTTCTAAAACTAAATCAGAAAGAATCAGAAAATCTTTTTTTAAAGTATATTTTATTAATTATGTTGTTACAGTAGTTCCAATTTTTTTCCCCTTTGCTCCCCTCTGCCCAGTACCCTCCTTCCCTGCAGCAATCCCACACTCCTTAGTTTATGTCCATGGGTTGTGCATATAAGTTCTTTGGCTTCACCCTTTCCTATATTATTCTTAACACTCTCCTGTCTATTTTGTATCAAACGATTATGCTTCTTAGTCCCTGCACCATTTCCCCACTTCTACCTGTCCCCCGTCCCAGCTGATAACCCTCCAAATGATCCCCATGCCTAGGATTCTGTTCCTATTCTGGTTTGCTTAGTTGGATTTTGTTTTTATTTTTTAGATTCAGTTGTTGATAATTGTGAGTTTGTTGTCATTTTAGTGTTCATAGTTTTGATCTCCTTTTTCTTAAGTAAGTCCCTTTGACATTTCATATAATAATGGCTTGGTGACGATGAACTTATCCTGGCTGGTTTGGCTCAGTGGATTGAGCGTCGGCCTGCGAGCTAAGTGTCGCTGGTTCGATCTTCCAGTCAGGGCACATCAGAGAAGGAAAACTCTGACTCCAAAAAACCTCCGCTGCCTTGCGGCATACCTCTTCAGGGGAAAGGCTAAGGGAGTAAACCCCGACAGAAAATCCGGAGCCGGAGTCCCTAAGGCGGTTTGACATTGTAGTCAACACCGGCAACTCCTGCGGCGCACCTGAAGCCAAGCTGTATTGACTCCATCTTTCCCTTGGGCCCTTCAGCTGCGAAGAGAGTGGGGGTCTGCTGCATGGGCAACAGCAGACCCTCCATATCACCCTGCCCAGGCTCTGTAGCTTCAGCTTCACTGGAGAGGACACTCCGGCGTCATCGCAAGATGTCGATTCAACACGGGAGGAGACAGATACCGTGTCACTCCCGAGTCGGACTGCACAACCATTCTTGGCGGTGCAGATAGACTCTTAAGAAGCTACACCATCGTCTCTTGAGATGGACGGCTGCCGCCGCCGACGATGATGAACTACTTTAGCTTCACTTTGTCTGGAAAGCAGTTCATCTGCCCTTCCATTCCAAATGATAGCTTTGCTAGATAGAGTAATCTTGGTTGTAGGTTGCTTTTCATCACATTGAATACTGCCTACCAGTCCCTTCCTGTATGCAAAGTGTTATCTGAGAAATCAGCTGATAGTCCTGTAGGCACCCCCATGTAAGGAACTCTCCTCCTCTCTCTTGCTGCCCCCAGGACTCTCTCTTTATCTTTCACCTTTGACATCTCAATCATGATGTGTCCTGGTGTGGTCCCCTTTAGGTTCAGCTCGCCTGGAACCCTGTGTGCTTCCTGGACCTGTATGTCCATTTCCTTCGCAAATTTGGGAAGTTTCCCTCATTTTTTAAAATTCTTGCTTCCTCATTCTGCATTGGTTGACAGTTGTTTTCTTCCTCATGTTCCAAATCATTGATTTGAACCCCCATTTCCTTTCTTGGTTTTGAGTGGATTTTTCTTCGTTTCACTTAGCATAGCCTTCACTTCTTCTCTTATGTGTCTGCCGTATCTTTCAAGCCTGTGAGCAACTTTATCTCCAGTGTTTTGAATTATGCATCTGTTAGGTTGTCTATCTCCTCATCTGTTAGGTTGGCTATCTCCTGGTCACTTAATTATCCCACTGAAACCTTGATGTGTTCCCCCTTTTGGGCCATACTTTTCTGTCTCCTCATTCTGACAGGTTCCTGTGTTTGTTTGCCTCCGCGTCCTAGGTAGAGCTGTTGCTCCTGTTACGTTGTAAGGGGCGGAGCCTTAGGGATTCATCAGTATAGGGCGACCTGTTTCACCACGTTGTGGTGCTGTATATGGGGGAGGAGTCTGAGAGGAAACAATGCCGCCAGCCCAGCACTCGCCCCTTTCCAGGCACCTCTCCTACTTCCGCACCAGACTGATGCCCCTCTAGCTGCTGCCCTGGCCATCGTTCCCAGAGTGGGTGGATCTACAGACATTCTAGGACCATGGGGGCCCTTTAAACAAGCGGACTCTGCTGAGACTGGCAGTTTCTGCCTCCACCCCAACCCCCACTGGTCTGCACAGTCAGAAGCAATGATGCTTGATTTTTCCTGATGCTGGGACTGTAAGCTTTGAGGTCTGGTGAGGAACTGAGAACGCTTCCCAGGTATCCCTCCTGACTTTTTAAAATGTGTGACTGTGCTTTCTGCTGGCCTGCTGGTGCCCCCATCACACTGCATCCTCTCCACCCTGGCTCCACCCCTCCTACCTGTCTTGATGAGTATTTCTTCTTTATATCTTTGTTTGCTGGACTTCCATGTTTGATTTTCTGGAACTTCCGGTTGTCTCTAGTTTTGAGGTAGTTGTATTCCTTCTTAGTTGTGCAGGGAGGTGCAGCGTGTCTGTCTACACCTGCATCTTGGCCAGAAGTCCTTCTCGAATCAGAGAATCATTTTTTTTTTAATTTTAAGAGCAGCTTTATTAAATTATAAGCCTGAAATTCACTTACACTTATAGCTTTTAATTATAGTTACAATTTTATCTCTCAATCTTAAAAATAAACTTAAGCATGTAAAACCTAACCTTCCCATAGACTTTTGAAAATTATATTTTGATCCCTGAGAGTTATAAAAAGGGAGCTGGACTGCAGTGAAATCATTTTCCTGGTAACTAGGTCTTAGTCCACCGTTTTCCATAGAAACTGGTCCATGGCCACCTCCAGGTCCTCCCTGTGCAGCTTTGACAAGAGGATAAATATATTTATTTGTTGACTCAGACTCAAGTTCAGTGACTTCTCTGGCATAATCCTGACATTCTTTCTCCTTTTCCACCACAAGGTCTTCAGTAAGTCTGCAATACTCTAATTGTGCTTGTTTTGCTTGCTTTGCATTAAACTTATTTTTGGCCATTTGCTGAATATGGGCATCTTGAACTTCACTACGTTTTTTATCAGTTTTGCATTTTTTCTCCTTTCATCTTCCCAGAAGATTTGATCTGCTTTCATGATAGACAGTAATTGTTCTTTAGCCTCTGTTTTTCTTTGTCTTTCTTCTTCCTCTTTATTTTTCATCACAATGCCTCTATATTCTTCTATCGCTTTTAATTCTGCTTTGTTTTTCTCATATTTCTCTCTTTCTCTTTTTTCCCATATAGCCTCAGATTCTGCAATATCTCTAGCAATAATCAAATCTCCATTGTCAAGTTTCTGTTTCATTAATTTACTCAGGAGGTTATTTATTCTTTCTCTATGTTCCTCTATTAGTCTGTGTGTTTCAGCTTCTTTTTCTTTCCTCATTTGTGTAAGATGCTTTTTTGCTTTGATGAATTTTCTAATCTTTTCATCTTCCTCCTCTTGCTGCTGCTGTTCTAAAGCTTTGATGATATTTTTATCATATGTTCAAAAAAGAGTTTCCATCGTTCATTTATCTCTTCTTTTTTTTGTTTTTCTCTCATTTCTATTTCATATAATGAATTCTGTTGCTTTATTTCCTCAGCATCCTTTTCTGCACTTTTCCTCCTTCTTTTTTCTTCTTCTTTATGTTCCTTTACTTTTTTTTAAATGATCATCAGCAAGAGCCAGTCTATCTCTGTGTTGTTTTTATGCTTTTCCTTCTCCTTCAAAAGCTTTTTCTATGTTGAGTTTCAATTGTTCCTCCCACTTTTTATCTAATTTTACTCTACTGCTTTGGGATTCAATCTGTGCATCATGTTCCTTCATAACTTTACTAAGAAGAAGTCCTGAATGAAAGTGTTTCACTCTTTCTGTTTGGTAAAATTGATATTGCTTTGCATATTCAGTGGCCTTTTTTCTTTCTCCTTGTCTATGTATTGCTTCTTCCACATCAAGAATTTGTCTTTCTGCCTCTATTTCTTCATCATGTTTCTTTTTGGCTTGAAGTTTCTGTTGTTTCACCCCTGCTTGTGTATTAGTATGTTTTACCAGTTCTTGGGATCAGAGATGCTTTTTTTTTTTTTTTTTTTTTTTTTTTTTTTTTTTGCCTTTCTTTCTGCACGAAAGCATGCAGCTTTTCTTGTCAAACCATCAAGGCTATCTTGAATCTTTTTCCACTCACTGTGTGGAATTTTGGTGACCTGCTGGAGACCTACTTTGCTACGTAGGAGAGGTGGATAGAGAACTTGATCTTCTTCAGAGTTCTTTATTTTCAGCCAGACAGGTAGGAGGGGCAGAGAGGACATGATGTGGTGGTGGTGGTGGCAGCAGCGGTGGCAGCGGAAGGAGAATCAGAGAATCTTAATAGACAGATTACACCTAGTGAAATTGAAGCAGTAATGAAAAAAACTCCCAACAAATAAAAGCCTAGGTTGGATGGCTCCCCAGGTGAATTTTACCAAGCATTCTGCGAAGAAATAATACCTTTCTTTCTCAAGTTATTTCATAAAACTCCAGAGGAGGGAAGGCTCCCATATTCATTTTACAAGGCCAGCACTATCCTAATTTTAAAACCAGATAAAGAATTACAAAGAAAGAAAATTATAGGTCAATATCCCCGATGAACATAGATGCTAAAATCCTCAACAGAATTACAGCAAACCGAATACAGCGATGCATCAAAAAGATCATACACCATTATCAAGTGGGATTTATTCCAAGAATGCAAGGTTGGTACAACATTCACAAATCAATAAATGTGATTCACCACATAAACAAAATGAAGAATAAAAACCATGTGATCATATCAATCGATGCAAAGGAAGCTTTTGATAAAGCCCAGCACCCACTTATGATAATAACTCTCAGCAAAGTAGGATTACAGGAAACATATTTAAACACAATAAAGGCCATATGTGACAAACTCACTGCCAGCATCATACTCAATGGGCAGAAACTACAAGTGTTCTCCTTAAGAGTGAAAAAAGACAGGGATGTCTGCTTTCACTGTTCTTATTCAACATAGTACTGGAAGTCCTAGTCACAGCAATCAGACAAGAAGAAGAAATAAAAGGCATTCAAATTGGAAAGGAAGAAGTAAAAATTGTCATTATTTGCAGATGACATCATACTGTACATAGAAAATCCCAAAGATTTCACCAAGAAACTAGTAGACCTGATAAATGAATTCATCAAAGTAGCAGAATACAAAATTAATATCCAGAAATTAGTTGTATTTTTATATGCCAATAACAAACTAATAGAAAGGGAAATTAAGAAAATAATCCCATCTTCTGGCTAAGATGGAGGCCTAGACAGACATGCTGTGTCTCCTTCTACAACTAAGAAGGAATACAACTACCTCAAAACTAGAGACAACCAGAAGTTCCAGAAAACTGAGCTGCATGGAAGTCCAACAAACAAAGATATAAAGAAGAAATACTCATCCAGACAGGTAGAAGGGGCGCAGGTGAGGCAGAGAGGCAGCAGCAGGCAAGTGGAAAGTGCAGCCACACATTTTTAAAAGTAGGGAGGGACACCTGAGGAGTGCTCCCAGAACCAGACTAGATAGCACAGCTCACGATTCCAACACTGGAGAAAATAAAGCCTCATTGCTTCTGACTATGCAAACTAGTGGGGGTTGGGGCAAAGGAAGAAACTGCTGGCCTCTCAGCAGAGTCCACTTGTTTAAAGGGCCCCCATCGTCCTAGAACATCTGCAGACCCACCCACTCTGGGACCAATGGCCAGGGCAACAGCGCTAGAGGGGCGCCAGTCCTGTACAAAAGTGGGAGAAGTGCCTGGAAAAGGGGCAAGTGCTGAGCAAGTGACATCATTCCCTCTCAGGCTCTTCGCCCACAAACAGCCTCACAACGTGGTGAAATGGGCAGCCCCGCATTGACGAATACCTAAGGTTCCACCCCTTACAATGTAACAGGTGCAACAGCTCTACCTAAGACACAAACAGACACAGGAACCTGTCAAGATGAGGAGATAACAACTATGGCCCAAAAAAGGGAATGGATCAAGGTTCCAGTGGGAGAACTAAGTGACGAGGAGATAGCCAACCTGACAGACACAGAGTTTAAAAGACTGGTGATAAAGATGCTCACAGGCTTGACAGAAGAAGTGAAGGCTATGTTAAGTGAAAAGAAGGAAAATCCACACAAAACCAATAGTGAAGGGAAGGAAACCAGAGTTCAAATCAATGATTTAGAACATAAGGAAGAAAAAAAACAGTCAAGCAGTACAGAATAAAGAAACAGGAATTGAAAATGATGAGGAGAGGCTTAGGAACCTCTGGGACAACTTTAAATGTGCCAACATCTGAATTACAGGGGTCCCAGAAGGAGAAGGGGAATAGGAAGAAATGGAAAACTTATGTGAAAAAATAATGAAGGAAAACTTCCCAAATTTGGTGAAGGAAATGGACATACAGGTCCAGGAAGCACAGGGAGTCCCAAACAACCTAGACCCAAAGAGGACCACACCAAGACACATCATAATTAGAATGCCAAAGTTTCAAGATAAAGAAAGAATCTTAAAAGCAGCAAGAGAAAAGCAGAGAGTTGCCTACAAAGGGGTGCCTGTAAGACTATGAGCTGATTTCTCAAAAGAAACACTGCAGGCTAGAAGGGACTGGCAAGCAGTATTCAATGTGATGAAAAGCAAGGACCTACAACCAAGATTACTCTATCCAGCAACGCTACCATTTAGAATGGAAGGGCAGATAAAGTGCTTCCGAGACAAGGTAAAACTAAATGAGTTCATCATCACCAAGCCATTATTATATGAAATGTTAAAGGGACTTATTTAAGAAAAATAAGATCAACACTATGAACATTAAAATGACGACAAATTCACAACTATCAACAACTGAATTTAAAAAATAAAAACAAGTCAGGTACATAACTAGACTGCATGTCAGGTCCCCAGTTGGGGGCGTGAGTGAGAGACAACCACATAGTGATATTTCTCTCCCTCTCTTTCTCCTTTTCTCTCTCTCTAAAAACAAACAAACAAAACAAACAAATAAATTATTAAAAAATAAAAATAAAAACAAAATCCAACTAATCAAACCAGAATAGTAATAGAAACCTAGGTATGGGGATGTTTTGGAGAGTTAGCAGCTGGGAGGAGGAAGGGGGAGAAATGGGGAAATGGTGCAGGGATTAAGAAGCATAATTGGTTGGTACAAAAAATAGACAGGGGGAAGTTAAGAATAATATAGGAAATAGTGAAGCCAAAGAACTAATATGTATGACCCATGGACATGAATTAAGGGGGGGTAGGATTGCTGGAGGGAAGGATGGTACTGAGTGGAGGGGAGCAAAGGAAAAATAATTGGGACTACTATAACAATATAATCAATAAAATATACTTAAAAAAAAAATCCCATTCACAACTACTACAAAAAGAATAAAATACCTAGGAATAAACCTAACCAAGGATGTAAGAGACCTGTACTCAAAAGATTATAAGACACTGAAGAAAGACATAGAAGAAGATACAAATAAATGGAAGCACATACTATGTTTATGGATATGAAGAATTAACATCATTAAAATGTCCATACTAACCATAGCACTCTATAGATTCAACACAATTCCTATCAAGATTCCAATGATATATTTTGTAGAGCTAGAACAAATATTTCAAAAATTTATATGGAAGCACAAAAAGCCCCACATAGCAATAGCAATCCTGAAAAAGAAGAACAAAGTTGGAGGAATCACACTACCTAATATCAAACTCTACTGTAAGGCCTTAGTAATCAGAACAACATGATACTGGCATATAAACAGACACATAAATTAGTGGAAGAGAATAGAGAGCTCAGAAATAAACCTACACCTTTATAGTCAATTATTATTCAACAGAGGAAGCAAGCACATACAATGGGCTAAAGATAGTTTATTGAATAAATGGTGTTGGGATAATTGAACAGATTATCTGCAGAGAAATGAAACTAGACCACCTTCTTACACTACACATAAGAATAAATTCAAAATGGATCAAAGACTTAAATATTAGATCTGAAACCATAAACATTGTAGGAGAAACCACAGGCAGCAATATCTTGGACATTCCTCATAGCAATATTTTATTGGCTATATCTCCCCAGGCAAGGGGAAACAAAAGAAAAAAACAAATGGGACTACATCAAATTAAAAAGTTTTTGCACAACAACAAAATCATCCAAAACAACAACAACAACAAAAAGATAACCCATAGAATAGGAGAATGTATTTACTGATACACTTGATATTCAAAATTTATAAGGAACTTACAAAAATCAACATGAAAACAACAAACAACCCTATTAAAAAATGGGCAAAGGACCTGAATAGACACTTCTCCAAGGAGGACATACAGGTGGCCAATAGACATGAAAAGATGCTCAATGTCATTAATCATCAAAGAAATGCAAATTAATACCACAATGAGATATCACCTCACACTGGTCATCAATAAATCAACAAATAACAAGTGCTGGCGAGAATGTGGAGAAAGGGGACCCCTTTTGCACTGCTTGTGGGAATGCAGACAGGTGCAGCCACTGTGAAAAGCAGTATGGAGATACCTCAAAAAATTAAAAATGGATCTGCCTTTTTACCAAGCTATCCCACTTTTGGTAATATATCCAAAGGAAACCAAAACACTAATTAGAAAGAACATAAGCATTTCTATGTTTATTGCAGCATTATTTACAATCCCCAAGATATGAAAGCAGCTTGAGTGTCCATTGATAGATGAGTGGATAAAAAACTATGAAACATTTGCACAGTGGAATACCCCTCAGCTGTGAAAAAGAAGAAAATTTTACCTTTGCAATAGTATGGATGGACCTAGAGAACATTATGCTAAGTGTTTAAATAAGCCAGTGAGAGAAAGACAAATACCATATGATTTCACTCATATGTGGAATCTGTTGAACAAACTGAACTAATGAGGAAAATGGGGGCAGACTCATAGATGGAGAGCAGGGTGACAGCTGGGGTGGGGGAAATTAGAGGCTGGAGGGACTGAGCACAAAGGAAAAAGGACTCATGGACATGGGCAGCCATGTGGTGATTGCTGTGGGGGGCGTATAAGGGGACTAAATGGTAATGGAAAAAATACATTAAAGATTAAATTATAAAAAAAGGAATCACTATTCTAAGGTATATATGTTATATATATAAAATATGGGGAAAATATGAATATATGGTATGGGACATTATTTTTAAAATGATTCACTGTTTGTCTGAAATTAAAATTTAATTGGACACCCTGTATTTGTTACATCTGGCAACCACACTAACAGTGGATGGGGGTGCTGAGTCTGGGGGGCCCATTGCTTTTCCTCTTGATCCCTGGAAAGGGCACAGCTGGAGGAGAATGATAATGGGACCCCTGGAGTGTGTGGCCCAAAACAAGGACTCCAGTTGCCAGGTCTAAGGACTGCAATGCTTAGAGATGTTACGAAGATTAAATTAAATAACAGATATAAAATGACTTGACAAATTGTGGTTTTTATTGTGAATCTTTCCTGGGTGTTGTGAGTGGTAAATTTACCTTAGGACTGGGAAAACAATCGATTGGCCCATGGGTTACAAAGAGAAGAGTTAAATTTAAACCAAATTCTCATTATTGAATAGATATTTGGATACACTGTATAAAGATGCTGTTTAGAATTAATTCTATTCTCTCTTGTTAACTTAATTTTTTTTTTTTGTCCCATACTGCATGGCCTATTAGCTTACTTGGAAATCTGGGTCTCAGATTACCTAGTTCCATTGTGTGCATTCAATTTTTGTACAATAAAGGAAGTTTTCTGTAGCATCTTTCATTCAAACTCTGGGTCCTCTGAAGGGTCTCTGCTAGCTTTTGTTTTATGGAACACCACACACTTAATCTTTCTCGAATTGCTTCATGGCTGTCTGCAGAGTTGGCATTATTCACTTCAGAAGGGCAGGGACCTTGTTTTGTTCTGCATTCCCCTGGCATTCAGTTCTGAGGCTGGTGAGTTGCTGGTGTTTGTCGTTCAACAAATAGTTGATTGATTGAGTGGATCACCGAAGGAGCAGGGTTTGCTCCTTGGGACCTTTGCTTCTATTATCAATGCAGATACGATAGATGGAATATGTATAATGGATGCCTGAATTTTTTAATGTTCCAAGGCCTCTCCTACCATCATGTACTCACTTAATTAACAAATAATTATTGAGCATATCCTAGGTGCCAGGCACTGGGCTAGAACCTGGGACACAAAGATGGATAATTTCTGCTTTCAAGGAGCTTGGAGTCAACTAGGGAGACAGAAATCCGAATAATTAAGTTGCAATGTTATTATGCTATGATGGAAGAAAGGGTCAAGTAAGAGAAAGATGAAAGAAGGCAGGGCTGGCTAAAAACACAGGGGTATCCCAGGCAGGTTAATCATTTGACATTCTTCACAGTGATATTCCTTCAATGTATGTTCATCAGTGTGGATACAGAGAAAAAGATTCTCTATTAATAAAAACTGCTTACTTTTCTCTTCTTGTTCAGAATAAGAGATTTCTGACAGTCACTGACTAGAGCAGAACAATTTAACCTTTTGGATCTGCAGTTTTTGAAGCCAGGCCACTTTGGGGGAGGCATACTGAAGTGCTCAAAAGGTTTATATAGTAATGTGACCTGCCTATTCCTGGTGGGTCAGAGATTTTGCAAGTTCCACCTATGACTTCAGAAATGGCTTGTGTTGGTTTAGAGTGACTTCTCATGTCCAGGGCAAAAATGTTTATGAGAGATAGGTCAGTGAGCAAGTAGAATGGTTCCATTTGAATCTGTGTACTTTATATTTCACCTATTATATAAACAGTTGCCCATAGGAACCCGAGTTTACTGGCATTATCCATCCAATAGATTCCTGTGACGTTTAGCATCCCATGTTCGTTGGTGTCCTGGGCAGATGGCAGCTGCCCTGCCTTTTAATCCAACTCTAGAAGTAGAAGCCCCAAACTTGGTCTGAGGGGAGGATGGGAAGGTTCCTCAGGAGAGCAAGTATTAGAGCCCTAACTTGAAGACCAAATAAAATTTTCCTGAAGGACAAAGGGGGGCAAGTGGAGAGAACAGCATACTGGCTTGGGGAATTGCATGTGAAAAAGCGTAGGGACAGAAAATACAGTGGCACCTGGGGATGAGTCCTGCAGTCCAGTGTTTGTAGGTTGTTAGGCGGTTAAAGTGGTTAGAGGACAAGAGATGAGGCTGGATGGCGAGCCCAGAGCTATAACACAACAGACCAAGAATGGCAATTTTACCCTTCAGTTTTAGCAACACAAAGTGAGCTAATACATTTTTTTTTAAAATCCTACACACAACCTTCCACCTTAACCCATACACATTTTATTATGAAAATTAAAAACAATTAAAAATGTAAAGACTAGCATAGGGAACACCAATATACCCACCACCTACATTTCACAATGAGCCTCTGGCTATACTTGCTCTAGCAGTTCCCAAAATGTAGTCTGCGTGCCCTGGAGGCCCCATGATACTTTCAGGGGATCCTTAAAGTGAGAACAATTTTCATAGTAATGCTAAAAATGTTATTTGTCTCTTATTTTCTGTGTTAGTTTTTGTAACTTGTGGGACAAAAGTGAGAGCAGGTAAAACTCTGGTGCCTTAGCGTGAACTGAGGCCCTGGCACCCACCATACCAGTAGTATTCTTTTTTATTTTTTATTTTGTTTGTTTGTTTATTTATTTATTTATTTATTTTTAGAGAGAGGGGAAAGGAGAAAGAGAGGGAGAGAAACATCGCTGTGTGGTTGCCTCTCACTTGCGCCCCCAATTGGGAACCTGATGTGCAACCTAGTCATGTGTCTTGATTGGGAATTGAACCAGTGACACTTGGCTTACAGGCCAACGCTCAATCCACTAAGCCACAGCAGCCATGGCCAGTAGTATTCTTTACTGCCACTCATTCCTAGTGTAAAAAATGGCAGCTTCAATTAAGTGTGCTTGATGAAGCATCACAAATTTCTAATTTTATGAAACCTTAATTCTTGAATATGTATCATTTCTTCCTGCCCAAGAACTGACACTCTGACTCAGTGGCCTGCCCCTGAGCGGCACCATCCCAGGAGGGGCGCTTGCAGTACTTCCAGTGCTTTGCCACTACCTCAGGAGGAATCCCACATGCCAGATTCGCAGCCCTTCACAGCCTGGCCCCGCACCATCCTGAAACTTTGATTTCTTACTGCATCATAACCGTGATCTTCCATTCCTGCACTTGGGCCTTTTTTGACCTTTTCCAAACACACTATGCTCTTTTGGCCCTCATTCCTTATTCCTGCCATTTAGCAAGTTTGGAATTCCCTCCCCACTATCCAGAATCCATTGAGTCCCATATCCTCAATTTCCCACTGCTCTGTTGGAACTCCTAGAACAACAATTCTCAAACTTTTTGGCTTAGAGATCCTTTTACATGCTAAAAAATTATTAAAAACTCCGAAGAGTTTTTTATTTATTTTGTGGATTTTATCTATTAATTTACCATAATGTAAATTAAAAAATAATCTTATAATTATTTCTAAAAAATTATGTATGTATTATTATTAAAAACATTAAAAAAAAACCTATCTTCCAAAATGAAAAAAGAAATCACAATAGTGGCAATGCTATATGAGGTCTGTCTGGAAAAAGTCCAGCCATTGTTAATATAATGAGAATGGTTTGGGCAACATCAATGTAACCTGGCAGCCAAGGAGAGTGGACTGGAATGTGCATGTGTGAACAATGATGACTTCACTGTACTAGTCAGTGGGGGCTGCTGTTGAGTGAGCATGTGTACTGCGTGATTGTCACATTCAAAATGACTGAGCAAATAGAGCAATGAATCTGCATCAAGTTTTGCATTAAACTTGAACATTCTTTCATGGAAACTATTTGTATGATTCAGAAATCTGCAGCAACTGGTGATTGGTAGCTTCATCATGACAATGCACCCGCTCATGCATCATGTCTCTTGCAGAATTTTTTGTCGAACCATCAGTTCAACCAGGTGACTCAGCCACCCTACAGCTCAGATTTGGTGTGCTAAAACTTCTGGCTTTTCCCAAAACTAAAATCTCTTTTGAAGGGGAAGAGATTTCAGACTGTTGATGAGATTCAGGAAAATATGACAGGGCAGCTGTTGGTGATTGGGAGAACTGTGTGAGGTCCCAAGGTGCCTACTTTGAAGGGGACTGAGGTGTCATTGTCCTATGTACAGTGTTTCTTGTATCTTTTATCTTCTTCAATAAATGTCTCTATTTCTCATATTACATGGCTGGATACCTTCTGGACACACCTCATATGCCATTTGTAGACTGTGCTTTCATTGAAACCCTTCTTTTGGCTTCTATATAAACATTTTCTCTTCATTCTTTTGCTACCTCTAAGGACATTTTAAAAATCTCCCTCCAGATTTTTTCCCCTGTCTACCCCTTAATTTTTTGATGTTTCTTAGAGTTCTGCCCCTTGGGAATTTTTTTCTATGTGCTTGATATTCTTTTTTAAAGTGATCTCACCCACTTAAAGTTATAATGACCAGGATACAAATTTAATGTGGGTTGAAAATTATCTTTTTCATGGCTGTATTCCCATTCTCTAGAAGAGTACCTGGAAAATTGTGAGCATTCAATAAATATTCACTGAATGACTAAATTGCCATTCACAGGCAAAATCTAAATGTAACCTTAATAAAACCTGGCTGCCTTGAGTCCAGTTTAACAAAGTGAACATTTAAAGAAAAAAAAAATATATATATATATATAAATTTGATTCTAGAAATAAAGTACTTGTAATTGCAGTTTGGTGGAGCTATTCTGGAAGGCACATGGCAATCTGTAAACTTTTAATTAGGCTAGCTGTGTGTATACACCATGACTCAGTAATCACTTTCCTGGCTATATATTCCAGGAAAAAAACCTCATCTGGATCCATAAGAGAAGATAAATGAAGATGTTAATTTTAGCATATTTTGTGGTAAAAGGAGTTGGAGACAATCTAGATGTTGAATAAATTATAGCAGATGCATAAGGGGGATACTCTGAAGTAGTTGGAAGCAAATATGTAAACACAGACGCATACATTAACCTTGAAAATGTTGTGCTCTGGAATGAGGTAAGAAACAGAATGGTATCTATTCCACAATGTCACTTATGGAAATTAAAAATGTGTGCACAGGGCTGCAGAAAATATTCTTTCTTGAGCTGGGTGCTGGTTACACTGGTGTATGTATATGTATAAATTCAACAAGCTGTATAATTAGTTATTTCACTGTACTGCATGCAGTTATACCTCAATAAAAATTATGCATGCAAAATAAGATACATTATATAAGAACACTTACCAAAATAAAAGGGTACCCACCAAACACATTAGAAAATTGCTGGTGGTAAGGAGGATGGATATAGAAGGAAATGAATGATTGAATGAAATAATTTTAAAACATTAAACAAAAATAGGGGTTTTGCATGAACCAATGATAACAATGTGCCATAAACTGAGGAGTCTGAGGTCCCTCTGTTTATGTTATCAACTTATCTATCAGTCTATCTATGGAGTTATTTATACTCTTGGTATCAACTGACATGTTTACATGGATGGTTTCCAAAACATTATCCACAGCTCTCCTGTCTTCCTAAACTTCAATTCTATTCTCCAGTTGCCTTCTAGGCATTGCTACCTGGATGCCTTTGTTTTTGTATCTTGAACACTAAAAAAACAAAACAAGTAAAACAACAACAACAACATAAACACACTCACAGACACATCCTTTATCTTCCTTCAGGGATGGTCTTTTCTAGCACATTGAAATTCTAGTGACTAAAGGAATCTGTGTACCTCTCCAAACATTTTAGATTCAAGCAGCATTTTGGAATAGCATTTTGAGTAACACTGGAATAACCTGGAAGCTCAACAGATATGCAGAATCTCAGGCCCCACCCTAGACTTATTGATTCACAGCTTTCATTTGAACAAGATCCCAGGTGATTTGCTTGCACACTAAAGCTTGAGAAGCACTGCCCTGTTTTTTGTTTACTTTGTTAAACTTGATTAGACTATTGGGTAGAAATAAGTGGGGACCCCTTCAGGAAGTACCCAGGTGGGGTTAAATACATGCTCTATTTAGGCTTTGTGTACCAGGATCTGTTAGATGAGGAGTAAGACTTTCAGAGTTCTAGCCTTTTCTTGGGTGTGTGACCTTGAAGGGGCCACTCCTCATTATGCATTTCACTTGCAGTCTATACTAAGAAAGCACTTCACCATCAATTTATTAATGATTCTCTCTCAAACTCCCTGCATCATCTTTCCAAGCAATAAACCGTGGTGAATTTCTTTGTAACCTGTAAGTGGCTGATAAATTGTAAACAAATGGGTGGAAAAGGTAACATAGCGGAAAAGTGTTTCAATTTTCCTTTGTCCATCCTCCATGCATCACTTAGGGGGAAACCAAGTACTCACAGGCTTGATTGTGTGTCTGGAGTAGAATTCTGAACAGAGGGAAAGAGAGAAGAACTTCATATTATATTATTTAAGCTATTGGATAATAACTCTGGATAGGTTTGCCGAGGTGGTCCATCAGCCTGGTGTCACTAGCTGAACTGAATGAAGTTCAATGTCAAAAAATTAACCTAATGCCTACCGTGTTCTCACAGAGATTAAGTGTATTCTGCATTAGTTGATGAGCTCCCTCTGTTTGAGGTGAACATAAAACAATAAATATGAGTCTAATTTTTCCCCTGTATACATTGATTTTTAAAACAAGTCATCCTTGCCCAGCAAGAGCATGAAGCAACTCTAAAATGCACTCTCCATCTGCATGCGTTTGTCTCTAGGGATCTTTTTAGGTTCTACCTCTCTGCCTGGCCTCTCTCTCTCTCTCTCTCCTCAGTTCTCTGCCTTCATATTTTAGACTTCCCCTTGGTTTTAGAGGCTTCCTTTTTTCAGAGACACAGCCTTCAGCCCCCTGTTGGTTCATATTCACAATCTCATGGCAGCCTCTTCTACGCCCATACTCACACCAGGCTCTCTGCCATACCCAGCCCCAAGAAAACAGCCGAGGTGCGCAGCTTGGCCAGTCCTGACTCAGCCTCCCTCCCAGCAAGAATTAAAGGGCCCCATTCATGCAGGTCACTGCCACACTTCCTAGGTTCACCCACAATAAGCAGCAGAACATGCAGATCTGCAATTTCATGGCCAGCCTGTCAATTTCTGGGATGGTGAGTTGCTTGAAATCAATGTTTTGATTTTGTTTGACTCCAAGAATGAATGTTTGACTCCTGGAATAAAAAGATATAAAAAGATTTTTATCAAGACAAAATAAGGAAGCAGTAATTGCTGGCCTGTTGAGAAAGCTACATATTTACCATAAAAAAAAAAAAAAAAAAAAGGGACTCAGCTGTGATATAGGTATGAAAACAAAATTAAATAGCTAATAAAACTGGGGTGAGTATGGATGAGAAAAAGAGGATGGGTCAGAAAGAGACAGTCTTCTGATGGGCAGCATCGGAGAACCTGCTGACCCCTCAGCATTTCACTAGTGCCGTGCCAGCACTCAGTGGGGAAAGCAATTATTTTAAGAAAATCTATCTGAGTCTAACATTGTCATTATCCTTTCAATGCCACTATTCCAACAATCCAGTTAAAGTATGTAGTCATTAAAAAATAAGAAATGCTCTTTTTGCCAATACAATTAAGGCATTTTGGAGAGGCAGATGTTATTAGTTCAGCTTGTAGAGGCTTTTTCTTGCCATTTCTGGAAAAGAACATTTTTGCAAGGATAGTACAGTGCAGTAACCAAGTCCAATATAGGGGTGCACAGCCAAGTGATTGTAGTGGTCTACCAGAAAAACACACACACATACACACACCCCAATGCAAAATGGAGCTTCCTCTAAGATTTAAAAAAAATCTGTTTTCCATCAGTAAGAATAAGTGGAAAATAACTGTGCTTTCCAAACGATAAGAGATAACTTTGGGGAGCTAAGAAGAAGTTTCTCCGTGTGTAATAAATCAGTTGCCTCCAAAATGGGTTATCTCAGTCTTCTCTTACTTTGCAAAGGTCAACTACTTTAGGTGATTCAAATCCCATAGACTTCATGCACATCTTTTTGACTTGTCAGCATTTTATCTTCTTGAAACTGCCTCCTTCCTTTATTCCCAAGACCCTATTCACTATGGTTCTCCTCTTGCCTCACCAACTGCTTCTTTCAGTTTATGGGCACCTCCCCCCTGCTAGCCCTTTAAATCCACGTGCTACCTTAACTTCTGTTCTTGGCTCTGGCTGCATACTCAGTCTCTCTAGACAAAAGCTTTTAACACCACAAATGCTGCTGACTCTCCAGTCTGTCCCTCTGAGTCCCCTCTCTATTCTACTATTTATTGGCTAATTTATTTGATGTCTTAGAAGTATCCCAAAGTTACATCCAAAATCCAACTTACATTCTTCCCCGCAAATATGTTTTACCCTCCTAAAGTCAGTTCCAAATCATTTCTCAAGATAGAAAGTTGGGAGTTACCATGAATTCCTCCTATTCCCTCATTTCATCCTTTCACCCCCACATCTAATAAATTGTTAAGAGCCATCAATTGTACAGTCCACTTGCCTCTCCTGTCCATCTCCTCTATCCCTGCCCTGGTTCAGGATCACATCACCTCTCTCCGGAACTTTGGCTGGCTGCCCTCACTGTTCGTAGGCTCTGAACTTTTGTCTTACTTACATCCTCCTCCCTGATATCAGTAGGTTTTTTCTCACAGAAAAATTTGATTGTGTACAGCATTCTTTGTTATATTGAACTCTAGTTGACGCTATGTATGCTGATGTGTTTAGGGGTAAGTCTGCAATTTCCTTTGAAATGCATTAAGAAAATAAGTTGAATTGGTGGATGAAGCAAGAGACAAATAGACAGAAGTATGATAGAGTGCTCATTGTCTTTTTTTGGTTCTGCATTGCTGATCACTGTTGAGCAAATGTATATGTTATCTTATAATGGCATTTAAGCTTCTCCAGTACTGGATCATCTCCATACACTTCTGTATCCTCATTGCTCCAAACACAGGTATGGGGTAAAAGAGCTTCTCTGCAAATAGTTTAGCAGGAATAAATAGAGGACAGCAGTTCCAGTTGGCCTTTTGTCTAAGGCTAAAGAGATAATGAGGAATACTGGAGCATGAGTCAGGATATATAAACTGAACATATACTTTCTTTTTTTTTAAAGTATATTTTATTTATTACATTGTTAAAGTAATTCCAATTCTTTTCCCCTTTGCTCCCCTCTGCCCAGTACCCCCCTTCCCTCCAGCAATCCCAGTCCCCTTAGTTCATGTCCATGGGTTGTGCATATAAGTTCTTTGGCTTCACCCTTTCCTATATTATTCTTAACACCCTCCTGTCTATTTTGTACCAAACGATTATGCTTCTTAGTCCCTGCACCATCTCTCCATTTCTCCCCCTCCCCCTTCCCAGCTGATAACCCTCCAAATGATCCCCATACTTATGATTCTGTTCCTATTCTGGTTTGCTTAGTTGGATTTTGTTTTTATTTTTTAGATTCAATTGTTGATAATTGTGAGTTTGTTGTCATTTTAGTGTTCATAGTTTTGATCTTCTTTTTCTTAAGTAAGTCCCTTTGACATTTCATATAATAATGGCTTGGTGATGATGAGCTCCTTTAGCTTCACCTTGTCTGGGAAGCATTTCATATGTCCTTCCATTCCAAATGATAACTTTGCTAGATAGAGTAATCTTGGTTGTAGGTTACTTTTCATCACATTGAATACCGCTTGCCAGTCCCTTCTTGTATGCAGTGTCCTCTGAGAAATCAGCTGATAGTCCTATAGGCACTCCCCTGTAAGCAACTCTCCTCCTCTCTCTTGCTGCCCCCAGGACTCTCTCTTTATCTTTCACCTTTGGCATCTCAATCATGATGTGTCCTGGTGTGGTCCCCTTTGGGTTCAGCTCGCCTGGGACCCTGTGTGCTTCCTAGACCTGTATGTTCATTTCCTGCACAAAATTTGGGACGTTTTCCTCATTTTTTTCAATTTTTGCTTCTTTATTCTGCACTGGTTGACTGTCTTTTTTCCTTCCTCATGTTCCAAATCATTGATTTTAACCCGCATTTCCTTCCCTTCATCATTAGTTTTGTGTGCATTTTCCTTCATTTCACTTAGCATAACCTTCACTTCTTCTCTTATGCGTTTGCTGTACTCAAGCATATCTGTCAAGCCTGTAAGCATCTTTATCACCAATATTTTGAATTCTTCATGTGTTAGGTTGTCTATTTCCTCATCTGTTAGGTTGGCTATCTCCTTGTCACTTAGTTCTCCCACTGAAACCTTGATCCATCTCCCCTTTTGGGCCATATTTCTCTGTCTCCTCATTCTGACAGGCTCCTGTGTTTGTTTGCCTCCTCATCCCAGGTAGAGCTGTTGCTCCTATTACATTATAAGGGGCTGAGCCTCAGGGATTCGTCATTGCAGGGCAACCTATTTTATCATATTGTGTAGCTGTATGTGGGGGAGGGCTCCGAGAGGTAACGATGCTCCTGCCCAGCACTCGCCCCTTTTCCAGGCACCTCTCCCACTTCCGCACTGGACTGGTGCCCCTCTAGCTGCTGCCCTGGCTGTTGTTCCCAGAGTGGGTGGGTCTGCAGACATTCTAGGACTGTGGGGGCCCTTGAAACAAGTAGACTCTGCTGAGACCATCGGTTTCTGCCTCTACTCCAACCCCCACTGGTCTGCACAGTCAGAAGCAATGAGGCTTGATTTTTCCTGGTGCTGGGACTGTGGGCTGTGAGGTCTGGTGAGGAACTGGGAACGCTCCCCAGGTGTCCCTCCTGACTCTTTAAAACATGTAACTGTGCTTTCTGTCAGCCTGCTGCTGCTGCTGCCGCCACCACCACACCGTGTTCTCTTCACCCCAGCTCCGTCCTTCCTACCTGTCTGGATGAATATTTCTTCTTTATATCTCTGTTTGCTGGACTTCCATTCAGTTTGATTTTCTGGAACTTCTGGTTGTTTCTAGTTTTGAGGTAGTTGTATTCCTTCTTAGTTGTGGAGGGAAGTACGGCGTGTCTGTCTATGCCTCCATCTTGGCTGGACATATCTAATCCTTTCTTACCAAATATCTGAGCATATACTTTCAATTATACATTATACAGGTTTTTAAAAATCATTGATTGAAATGTTTTTTGAGGCATTGAGAATTCATCTACACACCAGAAAGTAGGGTTTCTCTCTGTTTTTCTTTGTATATGAGATTAAAACAGAAGTAACCTTGAGGTACTTTTCATTTGAAGAGAGAGTAAAATGACAGATTATTTTGTCAATAGTGAGCTGTTAACATTGTGTTCAGTAGATATTTAAAAAGAATTTATTAGAGCCCCACTGTGAAACATTACCTGAGTTTTATGCCTTGGAATCAGCTATGAGACCATTTCATAATAAGTCCTTTTTGCAACCTCAATAAATACACACTTTTGGATTGTGTCCAACACACTCTTTTAATAAAATCCTGCCCTTTAGGGAACAGTAATATGGTAAAGGTCTAATAAAATTAAGAATTTCTTTTACAAATAACATAATTCTAGAGATATTTATAACATCTAAAAAGAAGGGGTTAATTCCACACTGCACACTTTGGTTGTATTCTGGAACTCTTTTGTCACAAGAAATTGGAACCAACTATATTCTAGTTCCAAACATAATTTGGCATTATTTTATTATATGTGGTCCAATTTCTTGCAGTGAAATACATCCAGTTTGTTTCCCATGAATCTAAATCAGAGAAATCTTTCCAAAGGAGTTTGGCATCAGAAAGGATGTTGAGGAACATGTGTGGTTAGAGGTATTGCAAAATGGGGATGGATCACTAGTACTGAATTCATAACTGTGAATACTCTGTGGACTTGCAAATCATTGTTCATCACAACCTGACTTTCAGGTATCTTTTTAACTTCATGAAAACTCTTTCATCAGGTATCTAAAAATCATAAACCAAAAAGCAAAAGCAAAATAACTTTTTCTTCCCATTTTTGATGTCAGCATAAAATATGTGCTATAGGAACATTTGGGGAAAATGCTATGTAGCAAGTCTTCTTCTGAGGATGTAAACAAAGATGTACTTTCACCAAATGTCAAGCTTATGTTGTCAAATTTGATATGCAATGCCACAAAAATGAATTTATTGCGTAGGTTTCCATGGTAGTGGTTCTCTGTGGAAAAGAGTATATTTGGTTTGGAAAATAGTTTGTAATCAAAGTATTATTGCTTTGGGGGCAAGGAGGATGTCATTCAGATTAATACAGCTGCAAAACATGCTGATAAATTTTTTAGTTACTTACCGCATTGCTAATAGAAAGTAATATGTGTTAGAATATCAACTGTGATTTGCATACTAACTGTTAGAAACTTTAGCGTTAGACTTATGGAACTGGAAACAAAAAGTATGAGTTTTGCAGAAGCAAAACAAAACCAAGGACTCATGGATCTTCTGGAAAATTAGTTCTACCAATAGTGTCAAGGTTTGTTTATCAGGGATGAATTAGCAACAATGAAAACTACTTGCCCACTCTGGTTAGAACTGCCAGCCAGCACTCCCACTTACTACCTAGATGGTAATGGGGACGCTATTTGATCTTTTGAAGTCTCAGTTTTTTCATCTGTAGAAAAAACATAATAATACTTACCTTTTAAATGTTGTTATTGAAGGTTTCACACCATATTGCTTAGCAGGTTCTCTATAACAAGGAACTGTTATTGCTATGAGAATAGTAGTAAATTTGCTTTTCCTCTCAGGGTGACGGTGACAATTTCCTCCAAATGACCTGGGAGTGGAGTATGAAGTTTGGAGGCAGAATTTTGTCATAAAGACCAAAGGCATTTTGACATTCCACTGTCACTGATGAGCACCTCCTCCTAGGAACTGTTCCTGGAGGCCCCCTTTGGGTTTCCCAGCTCTGTCCTGCTTTCCCCATCAGCAGCCCGTGTGAGGCCACATGCACAGAACCTGGAGAAAAAGTTGTAGCTACAACTACTAAAGGGTGATGAGCTTTTATAGAAACCCCATTTGGGGAGTACACGAGGGCTACTATTTAAAATATTAAAATGTGGTGATGAAGAGCAGCTGCTTCAAATCCCCTGAGTGACCTTCTCCCCTTTTTTCTATCCCCACCCCCAACCCCACCTCACTGTGATGGTTATTCTTGTGTTTCAAGTTGGGTAGGCTATAGTTAGTATCCAGTTATTCAGTCAGCTCCTCATCTAGGTGTTGCTGTATGAGCTGTTTTGTAGATGTGCCTAACATCTACTATCAGTTGACTTTGGGAAAAGGAGACTTCCTTCAATAAAGTAACAGGCTTCATGCAATCACTTGAAAGCCTGAAGAGTGAAAACAGGTTTTCCAGAGAAGGAATTTTGCCTCTAGACTGTAGCATGAAATACTGCCTGAGTTTTCAGGCTACTGGCCTGTCCTACAGATTTCTGACTAGTCAGCCCTTACAAATTGCAGGAGTCAATTTCTTGAAATCCCAGTCTCTGTCTGTCTCTCACTCTCTGTGTCTCTCCTATTAGTTCTGTCCTTCTCGAGAACCCTGAACAATGCACCATCTTCGCTGTCCTTCCAGAGATTTTCCCATGATCCAGAAGTGGAAGTGTTAAAGCTTACCCAGCAGGAATCCAGGTAGGGACCCCTTTCTGTTCTGATTGGCCAGTTTCCAGGCTGCCCTGGTTGTTATGGTTTTGAAACTGCTCTTGGCTAGACTTTGAGAGCATATGGCCCAGGAGGAAGCACAGAGGGCAGAGCTTTGGGAAGATGGGCTTCCCTTTCCCTAAAGCTTTCCTTGGTGTCTATCATCCAAGCCCTGGTGCTTTTTTCCTTGCTGTGTCAAGGAGGTTTCAATTTCTTGCAAAAGAAATTGTGCTTCTGATAAACATTAGTTATGGAAAGGTTTTCTTTCAAACCCAAGGGAAGGAACAAGATAATTTCCCCTGGTTCAAGAAAGTCAGAGTAGAATAAAGCTTCATGAAATATGAGCTTGATAAAAATAATATTGTCAGTATGAAATAAAAATGAGGACTTGGAGACAGTTTCATTCAAAGTCACTTGATCATATATAATAAAGCTGGATGTGGGGGCTGGGAAAGGGACTGCAACATTCTGAATTGAATCAAGCTGAGCCCTTACCTTGTAACTTCAGCTTGAATACTGGAAGAACCACTTGCCAAGGACTGTGTTGCTCATCTCTGGGGCGTGGGTGGACAAAGAAGTCTGCCCGGTCCCCAGTTGAAAATATTTCTTTGTGTTTAGGTTGACTTTGCTCTCTCTCACCTTACAAACAAAAAATCATTACTAATTTGTGTTAGTAGAGTTGGTCCCTAGAACGTAAGACATTTATATGAATAAAATCTATGATGGGCAGAATGCTCAATCTCACAAGTGTAGAGAATAAGGTAAGGTCACATTTCTTGTAGTGCTCAGACCACAATTATTCTGAGAACCCTATTACATTCAGATGGAGGAAGTTCAGTGTTTCTGTAAGGGTTCCTCTTATGGTTTCTGAGTATCCTGATGAAGGCCAACTTGTTCCACAAATTCATCCTGGTGGGATCCTATCATTTACATCTGATATGTGAATCAACCCTTGTTGGTTCTACTGCTAGGCTCTGCTGATCTCCCTTTCCCTCAGTCATGGAACTTTCCAGGTTGCACATTGACTTGTTTTTCTTGCACTCCAGCAGTGGCTTCTTTCAGGTCCTAGCCCCCCTGAATCTGGCTTCAGGTCCTTGCGTGGCTCCCAGCAGTTTCCCACATATCTCCTACCTCCTGCCTCCATGTATCTGCAGAGGGCTCTCTGGGCCCCTTCACTGCGCCTCTGACAAGGACTTCTTCCTTGACCAAACTTTGGTGAGGCTCATCTGAATCCTCTTCTCAACTGGGCCTTGTCTTTGGCTTGCTGAGCCCGGTAGAGTGAGAGTATCCTCCAACCCTGACATACACGCTGAATATCTAATCAAGTTCAAATAAAATCTGTCTAGCTATTTTAAAAGAAATGTTGGGTGCAATTTCTCTTTCATACCTTCCCCAAGTTCAAAGTTCACTCAATCTCTGTGGCCCGACATGGTTGACAGTGGGGGCATTTATTTTCTTAAGAAGAAAGTTCCACATTTACCCACAAGGTAAGTCTGACCTCCAAACTCTACCAACCATCTCAATGACGACATTTGGTTCCATGAGCGACTCATAGTCTGGCCCCTTCCCAGAGCCCAAAGAAAGGGACTGTGTGGTCTGCCTGCTGCCCCCTGCAGAGCCAGCACACATCACCCATGAATCTCTCCTTCTTCCTTATACTGCAGGGTGCAGCTCAACTGTTTTTCAGCCCTTGTCAGTCCTGTTACAATGGCTTCTAGCCTGTCTGTCTTCGAACCTATCTCTGCAGAGTCATCTATCTGAGATGAAGGCCTCATCACACCCTCCCTGACCCTCCCTCATGGCTTCCTATTTCTTACAGAGTTAAGAAAAAGGTTCTAAGTGGCCTGTGTGTGTCTTCTCCATCCAATTCCTGTTGGCTTTCAGGTTTATGCTCACAATAGCAGACCTAAAGCACTTGCCTTCCCTGGTACTCACTGTGCCTTGGTCATGTGGCCTGGAATAGCTATGGACCTACCCTTTAATAAGAGGAAGGGAAGTTTGTGAAAGAAATAGAAGACATTCTTTCTTCATCCTGGAGGCTCACAGTGTGTTTATTTTGTGCCAGTGGGATACAATTGAATAAAGAGGAAAAAGGTGTTTTGGGTACTGGGTCTGTGCTTGAAATTTCCAAAGCAGTCCTAGTGAGGTCATCTGAGGAGAAGAAAGTGTTGACATGTATGCAGCTTGGAATTTATATGCAGCTTGAATTTATTTTATTTGAATCCTGATGTCTCCTCTGAACAAGTCATTTTCTATATTCTTGACTGTGGGTATTGCCTGAAGCCTCTGCAGGCTCTCTTCTTTAGAGAGGAAAAGGATGAGCTGCTCAATTCATATCATGTTTTTCCCTCCATTAATTCAGATTTCTTCAGAAAGTGGATTTGTTGAGAGATTGACTAGTAAACAAACAATTAGTTACAATTTTAGACATCTCAGCATTAGGGTTATGGGAGCTAAAAAAAAAAAACTAATACTTTTCCTCCCATCTTCTATGTTCTTCTAGCTGAGCTAATAATCAAAGGCACTGAGACAGATTAACAGGAGAAAATCAAATTTTAACACATATACTTGAGGAATTCACAGAAGCATGAAAATTCCAAAGACAGGGAGGTAAAATTGGGTATATATATATGTCATTTTGGACAAAAGAGAAAGAGGGGGATAGGAGTCTGAGATTTCAGAGGAAGTAGGCAGTTTAGAGGTAGTTGAGGAAGAGCAAGGGCGCACAGGCAGATAAATTTTTGCTAGGCAACCGAGAAACAATGAGACACAGGGGGGCCATCTAGTAAACAAGTCCCTGCTTGGGGCCTTCCTATTCACCATAGTTAATTCAAATGAGGTGGTGGGGGCCAAAACAATGTATTAATTCTTTTTCTCTCACCTTCTAAGTTCTAGGCTGGGCTGATAAAATCAACTGAGATAAACAGGAAGAAAATCAAAGTTTCAATACATGTACATAGGGAGTTCACATAAGCATGAAATTCCAAAAACAGTGAGGCAACATTGGATACGTAAAACATTTGGGACAAAGGAGCGTGGCAAGGAAAGCCTTGCTAGGCAGCCCAGAAACCATGGGCTCAGTGGGTGTCTAGCTAACAGGCTGGAGGCTTCCTGGCTAATGCCGGGGTGAAGATTCTTAAGGAGATTAAGCCAAGGCTCCCTTCCTGAAGCATATTTTTCTGAATCTCTGGGGCAGGAATGGAGGAGGGTCAAAGGTTCTTTCTGAGTCTCTCTCCCCCCGCCCCCCCCCTTTATAACCAGCTTAAAATCAATATGCCAAAAGGCAAAACTTTAGTCCCCTTCAGGACTATAGCATTTGGGGCCAAATGAGACTGTGACCATTTGCATGACTTCTGTTTTCTGACAGTCTTATGAGTGTCTATTTCCTGGTGTTGGGAAACTTTGATCCAATAAGAAGAGATGGACACTTTGTCTTTTTATTTCAATGTCTTCTCTTGAGTCATATTCCCCAGGGCAGCACATGCAGTCTCGTGCTCCTAGGTCAGCTGCAATATTTCTGGATGTCTTGTCCATCACCACAGTCCTCTTTGCTTCCAAGCCTGCAGCTTTAGGACACGTGCAGTTTGTTTTCCCCTGTGCCCTCCCTCTTTTTCTGGTTCACCCTCATTTCTGGTTAGTAACCATAGTTAAAAACCCACTCTGTCTTTTCATTCCTTTATCTAAGGACAATTTTATTAAGCTCTCATTATTCCATGTGGTGGAGATAAAGATAAATGAGACAAAGTTCTCACTCCTGAACAAACAGTAATTTTAACAAATTAGGGAAATAGGGGAAGGGTCTAGTCAAGGAACATGTATAAATGACCCGTGGACATGGGCAACAGGGTGGGGATTGACTGTGGGAGCGGGGGCAGGAGTGGGGTAGGACCGGGGAGAACACAGAAGGAAAAATTGGGACCACTGTAAAAGAACAACAACAACAACAACAACAAAAAAAAAACATTAAAAAAAAAGAAACAACAGGAAAATTAGACCATAAACACTGGAACAAACCATACAAAGGAGGAAGCAATTTCCTCAATCTGGGCTTCAGTGGAGCCTTCTGAGAGCAGGCAAATTTAAGCCTGTTTTCTGACTGAGGAGCATGCTGATAGAGATATCATCCTCAACCCCATACCAAGTCAGATTCTAGAAACATCTGTGCCAAGCAGTTATTGGCGCTGTCTGGGTGAGTCAAAGAAACATACCTCCCCTCCCCTATTCGCGGTGTTTCTAGGTCTGAGAGTAAGATGAAGAAGTGCCAACGCAGTGGTTCTGAGGTTTTCCTTCTTTCATGTAACTTCAGGGCAGAGCAAAAGGTTTGGCTTCAAGGGGCAAGCATGTCCACCCTCAGGGCCTTCCCAGGACTGCTGTGCCTGCTCCTGGGCACAGTGATGGTGTCCTCTCCTACCCTTGGCCCTTGGCATCCATACGCCTTTGTGCTTTTCTGGTGTGGAGACCCCATGTCTGTCTATTTGGCCTGAAGGGACTGGTCACGAAAAGTTTCCACTCTATTCCTTTGGCTTATGGTCTTCCTACTTAGGAAGACCTATAAAATGCAACCAATGCCTCATTAATTTTAAATGAATCTCCCCATGTAACCACTCATCTCTGACGGCCACAATTAACCTCGACTCCACACTCCCTTCCCTTTGTGTTTGACTGGCTGATTCCTTACCCATTTGCCCTCTCTTAACTTCCACCTGGGGAGTGTTGCCAGCGAATCAGTAAAACTCTGGGAGGGACTCTCAAGTTTACAGCCCCCCTTTTATTTCTACAGCTTTTGGGACCCCTCCCCCTTTCGTTTTGTGCTTACTACTTCCCTAGCACCTGATAATGCTTTAAACATGTCAAGCAATCAGACTTCCCCAGGAGGTCACTTTGACCTTGCAATTTCCTCCCCTACCTTCCTCTTTTGACTTTTCAGACTTATGTTTTCCGCTCCATGATGTGTGTGGGTAGTGGGTAATGGAATGGGCTTCATCAACTATGTGTTTCCCACAGCAGGAAGGAGGAAATTCAAGAGTTGGTCTTTTCTTCACAGCTAACAAAACCACCCTTTGCTTGTTGCTGCGGCCCCTGGATTTCTTTGTCTTGCACTACTCCTGGGTCCTGCTTCCTTTATGTTTATTGAGTGGGGAAAGCCTGAACATGTCACAAAGAGCTGAACATTCCCTGTGGACTAGAGGAACTGAAGGCTGTGTTTTTTCAAATCTACTTTGTCTATCTTGTATGCATTTGCACTTTGCCCTCTGAAGGTTTCAAGGCCTTCTTCAGTGAGTCCATTCAGCCCGTGCCCAGGGACCCCGGAGGGAAGGTCTCATTACTCCAGTGTTCTTTTCTTCACCTCCCACACTCTCCCCAGCTTTGCCTGCAGTACAGACTTCGGGGGAGAGGGGAATCACTGCCGACAAGTTGCAGGTTTGATTTATATCTTGGATGATAGGAAGACCCCATTGGTGAGGTGGGGTGGGCACTTATTTCGTCAGGTGGGGAGAGGCATAGCAATTATGGTAAATGCAATAAGGTGTCTAGAGAAAAGCAATCATGTGAGTGCAGCCCGGGCTCTTGTGGAACCTGAGCAGTGACCCTGTTCCCTGAGAGGCTTAGGGATGCTGCAACGGTGAAGAAACCTTGGTCCTAAAGTCCCTGTGTGCTGGGAAGAACTAGCAGAGGACAGACTCTCCCCCTGGGACCTCGGCGCAGGAAATGGATTTCACATCCATTCCTAACTTGTAAGAAAATAGTCTGAGATGTATCACATGTCCAGATAGCTTTTCAGACTAGCTAAGGAATTCCTGGTGTCAGCTGCTTGCTTTCCTTCTGTGCTGCTGTTCTTCCACTCCCCGCTCTCTCTTCCTTGCTTTTCTTTTCCCTTTCTCCTTCCCTCCCTACCTTCACCCTGAACTCAGCTCTGTTCTTTCCCACACCACAGGGCGTCCTGTGCTTTCTCTGGTAACCCCATCCATGAGGTGAGGCTCATGGTTGGTGTGCTGATGGGCTGTCAGGTATTAACCCCTTCCTTTCTCTGTATTATCCAGTCTTCTTGACAGGAGACAATCTCTTCTTTTCCTTAGATGTTTAATTTATTTTTTCTAATTTTTAGCCTCAGCACCGCCAAAACAGTCAACTGATGCTTAGCCCTCTGTGACCCCACAGAGCCATGTGAGTCAGGGTGATTAACTCAGATACTGCAGCACAGAAGGAATGCTCGGTTCACTGAGCACCACTCAGTGGTGGCCTTGTGCCTGGCACTTTGGGTAAATCACCTAGTGTCCTGTTCACCGCACATCCTTGATATGTTTATTCCAACCCCATTTAGCACATATGACTCAGAGTTTAAGTCACTTCCTTGAAGACAGACTGGATTTGAACCCTAGGTTTCATTTTGTTCTGAATTCCATAGTTTTTCACTCTGTGGGTATACACATTCATGTGTGTTAAAGAGAACTCTGAAAAGAAAATTGTAATCCACTCCTTTCTCTCTTACAGCCATTTCTCACCGGTTCTAAAATGGACTATTCCCAATATCCTAGAGGAAATTTCCAAAGACAAATCCTATTTGGAGACCATGTCTGTTTTGACTGGGAAGTGAGTTCTGTGCTTCTGCATTGGTGCCACCTGTTTTGATCAGAAAAACTAGGACAACTATATGGTAAGCTCCCTGAGTTTTGGGAGAAGGCTCAGTGGGTTTCTGATCCATGCCCTCTGGGAATATGTTACCTGGGGTGGGGATTGCAGGAAAGAAGTTTCCCACTGCTAGGCAGTTGTTTCCTAGGCACTTCCTCTGAAGCTCTGCTCCCTGGGCTAGTTCTCCTCCAGACCCCTTTCCTTTCTCCCACCCTTGTCATCTCCCAAACCCTCTGCAATCTCTTTAACTAGCCTGTCTCCTGGTAACGTCAGGAAAGTGTACTCTTAGATGCCTGCTTATCTCATAGTGTTGTTTTACCTTAATGCTTGACAGCTCTCTCAGATACAAGAATTTAATACTATTCTATGTCTTCTATCTCTGGCAAGGTTAGGCCGCGTCATTCTGTGACTGAAAATTGTATTAGCATTTCCCTCATTTGTGCACGTGCTATCTTCCTATAAGCCATACAATATGGAGTGGGAGATTTCAATGGATATGAAACTACTTAAAGGAGAGAAAGGGAAAAAAAACATGCTTAGTCTATGTCCTTATCATGGTGCAAGTTTGTTTTCCTAATGGGGAATTTTCCAAGAGGTCTCTTTCAGTGCTGTGACTTTCTGGAGTAAATATGGGGAAAAGGGCACACTCCCCATGCCATATCCTTTTTACTCTCTTCTGCTCCTCTGAGTTTTGCTTCTGAATACACAAAACCTGTATTTGTGTCTGCCAAGAGGACCTCTACTGTGAGGGAAAATTCATTGTAAATCACTCTTTCACAGCCAGTTAACAGGCAGTGTCTTTCTCACCAATAATTACGGTTTTGCTTTGAGTTGAGAAGGTTGTTTGGGGGGCAATAAATTGTCCTGTCAGTTATCCTTCACTCTCTTTGCATGTGATTCCTCAGTCGGAAATTGGTGTTCTTAACAGTTGAACCTCTAGGGTCTCCCAGGCTTTGCAGCTGAAAATCTTTGAGTCCTCTGCTTTGGAGAAGGGGGCAGGGGTAGGGGAGGGAGAAGGGGGAGAGAGAGAGAGGGAGGGAGAAAGAGAGAGAGAGAGAGAATGGGAGAGGGAAAGGGTTTCAGAGAAGGCCCTTTTGTGTTCAACTTTGGTGATAGGAAATTTGAAAGTCAGGGAAGGGTACTTGGCTCCTCTTATTAAATATATTTTATGTTAGAGAATTTTAACAAGGTTTTAAACTACTAAGAATGTTTCTTTAAACATTTCAACAGAGTGCATCAAGGTCATGACCATCTGATTATTTACAGTGACGTGTTCTTTTGTGTACACACATCCCTTCTAAGAAGCACCCACACAAACACATTAGGATCACACTGTGTCACTGTGAAAGTTCATGAGCAACAAAATTTCAAAGAAAGCAAGAGAATCAGAGCTCTTCACTTCATGGAAATTGTTAGTGGAAAACTTCATTCCCAACATCACATTTAATTTTATTGAGTGAAAGATTGTGATAAAATCATTTTAGCATGTACAAACTTACAATTTTGTAAGTCCTCTCGATAATTGTTTTATGATATTGTTGTTCTGATCACTTTAGGTAATCAGTTACAAGGACTTGTTTGGCAGCCTCTGTGTGACAGAAAGCAATTTCCCCAGATTTCAGGCAATTGTGGGTGATTGGTAAAGCCTGTGGTATATGGGGCCAAGAACTTGTCCACATTCAAGAGTGTGACTTTGGGTTGTTTTTTCACATAAAAAAGAGAAATTATTCAAGTCATAAAGGCATGATGCTCTTTCAACAATCTGCTAAACTGACCCTGGGGTTTGGCCTATTTCTATTTTGTGTGTGGATGGGACAGGGTAGAATTGGGACAGTATGACCCATGGACTTTCTGACTTATGAAGCTCAGAGGTTTCAAAAGTAAGGTAGTAAGGCAGTGTGGCAAAGAGGACGAGCCCTCAGATTAAACCCTGATTTGAGTTTCTGGCTCTGCATTTATTTACTGTATCATTTTGGGCAATATTACTCGATTTTTCATAGAGTAAGCTGGATAGAATAACACTAAGAGTATATTTCTGGAAGCTTTTTGCTTCTCACCACTTTCTCTGTTGCCACCCTGTGCGAGGTGCCCTCATATTCTACCCTGGGTTATTACATTGGTCTCCTAACCATCCTGCCTGCCCTGTCCATACAAAGAGTAGACCGAGTGGTTCTTTTGTTGCAGGAAAGTACTGGTAGCGAGAAACTCAAGCAGCACTCGGAGAGGCAGGGGAACAAACTTATTCACGCATGTGGGCCCAGAGGAGGCGTCTCCAAAGATCTGAGCCCTGAGCTGCACATCTTGTGGGCTTTTATGGCATTTTGCCAGCCAGTGTGGGACTCAATGCTCATTGGCAGATCATTCGGGGGCAAACTGTTCAAAAAGTTTTTCTGATGCAAATACAAGCACGGTTACAGAAATGGAACATGGCGACTATGTCTTTTTCTGATGCAAATATACAAGCATAGTTCCAGAAACAGAACATGGCGATTATTTTCCCTATCACTTTAAACACGTGATCTCAAAACTCTACCATGCTTTTCCTCCTTATTCAGAATATAGCCAAAGTCTTCACCATGGCTTTGAAGGCACCACTTGATTTGTCTCCTGGTTACTTCTCTGTCCTCACCTTTAAGTACTCTCGTCTTCATCCAGCCATTCGATCTGCTTTGCTGTCAGTACACAATAAGCGTGTTCCTGGCTCTGGGGATTATACTGGCCTGGAATGCTCTTCCCACATATCCATCCCTAGGGCAAAAGCCCTCATTTTCTGCTCAAAAGTCACCTGATCAGTAAGTCTCTTAATCAGTTTAATTTTTCCCTTAGTTTGCATTTCTCACCATCCTACACACCATGTACTTACTGTCATTCTGCAGCCCTGGAATGCAGATTCCATGAGGGCGGGGTCTTTGTTCTTGTTGTTTGTTTCTGTATCCCCTGTACCAGGAACAGAGCCTGGCTGGTTAACACTTGATAAGTAAATGGATAGAATCTGTCTCATAGAATTGTTTTAAAAAGTAAATGATACACTGCTTCTGAAATGCTTGGCATAGCACCTTACACACATGGTAAAGATGCAATAAATGTTAGGTGTTATTATTTTTACTGCCGAGTTTAGTAAAAAAATTCACTTACAAGTGGAAAATAGGAATTTAACTCTAGCAAATTGGCAAAGCCCACTGGTGGGGAGTAACTCACCTAAACTTTTTTTGTTGGGGTGTGGGTTATCTTCATAGTCCTCCCCTTTATATGATTTCTTATTCACCATTTAATGACAATACACAAGAGATAGAGAAGAATAATAAAAATTAGCTCAAAGGACAGAGTAAAACAATTGCCTCAAATAGTGTGGGTACATGGGAAAAAGTGAGTGACTTTAAGATGGGGCAGCTGAGATTATAGGTAGGCGGCTTCTCTGAGGTTACAGGCTTGGAAGTCTTCCTGGAAGGAGGCGGTGGGTCATGTGTCCTGTGTCTAAGAACCATAGGGGACAGTGCTCATCTTTTGTATCAGTTACTTATTGCTGTGTTTCAAACCATCCCAAAAGTCAGTGACTTAAAACAATAAGGATTTGTACTTCTCACAATTCTATGGGTCAGCTAGGCAGCTCTGTTCCTCCTGATATTCGCGGGACCATTTGTGGTGCACATGTCTAGGAGTTGTCTGGGGCTGGGACATCTAGAAGGCTAGTTGTCTGGGATTTTAGAGCTGGCTCTTGAGTGGGTGTTGGTTCTTTTCCACATGACCTCTCTCTGGTATATTTCTCACCATTCAGCAGGTGGTCTAGCCTAAGCTTCTTTATTTGATGACTAGCTTCCAAGAGAGCAAAAAGAAGCCTAAGGCTTCATATGTCCTGGCCTGTAATTCACAAGTTGCCACTTGGCTGCATTTTATTGGTCAAAGCAAGTTATAAGGAGAGAGCAGAAAGAATTCTCTAACTATGAGGAGTGGGGTGTCCAAGTGCACATCAAATTAAGAGGACAGTTGGCTGCCATCTTTGCAGATGATCTAGGTACCCTTTAACTTGCACCAAATGAAGGCTTTTGTCTTGGACTTCCCATGAGTTTTTACTACCCGTGGGGGAGCTGAACTTCGCAACGCTAATGTTTCAAGGCCAACAGTCTCAGTACCCAGTTCTGTACAGAAGACTCTAATCTCTGTTGTGAGGGGCACAGTATTCCTCTTCACTTAAAAAAGAAATCATTAGAAGCCAATCACTTTGGAGCTGTAACCCTTGAGATTTTTATTTTTATTTTTAAAATTTCACAAGCATTTATTGAGCCCCTCCTACATGCCAGACACTGGTCGGGCTCTTTAACATATTTATGCCCTTTAATTCTCACAGCAACCCTGGTGGGAGTTGTGATGATTCAAAAGGACATGACTCACTCCATTTCTTTTTTAATACAGGACGTCATTTACTCAGGGTCACATGGGTAGTGAAGGGCAGAGATGAAAGTCAACTTAAGCTTCTTGTACTACCCATTGCATGCATGTACCACAACACCAGTCAGCCTCTCTTTTATCTGCGTGAAGAAAGCCACAGGAAAGCAAAGATGAGGAAAGACAATAGTGCTTATTTTAGTCCATTAAGTTGAAATGAATCACAGATTTATTTAACAAAGAAAGAAAAGGATTGTCATACACATGGACTTCAGAATTAAAGTGATTTACGTGGCAGGATTTTCTTTTGGCATTTCTGAGAGTCATAAATTGAGGTATAACTTTTGATTCTCAGGTATGTCAGTTAAAATCAGATCTAGCAGCACACAACAGAAAACCCCATGTAACAGTGAGTTAAGTAGACTACATACTTGTTTCTCTCTCATGACATGAACTCTGGAGGCAAGTACTATAGAGCTAGTGTGTCTGCTCTACAAAAACCAAGGACCAGGTTACACTTTCTCAGCTTCCATAAGGGAGTAATAATTAAATAGTAATGACTAAAATTGCAAAATAATGAAAACAATTATTTAGTTTATCTAAGAAAGTTTCTTAATACTGAGTTAAGATATAGTAATAAGCTTTATTTATTAAAAAACAAACAAAAAACTGTCTTGAATTAGTGTTTGAAAGAAAAGGAAGGGGTATTTAAAATTATTGATCAGGAACATTTTTGTCAATTCTGTATGTGGATTATGTAATAGCAAGTTTAACATATTCCCCAAGATAAGTGTCTTGTCTTTATTCAGAGAAGAACTTCAAAAGCTATATGTATACAATCCAAGACACATATTTTATTTTCTCTTCTTACAAAGAAGAATTGTAAAACCTATATGAATACAATCTTTCCTTACATGAGGAAATAAGGAACAATTATAGAGTAGAATTTAGATTGTTTTCTAAAGGGTAAAATTCAAGTATGACTAACAAAAATGTGTGCTTTATCATTATAAAATATCTTTGATTTAGATTTTAAATATATTTGCCCAAAATATTCATGATAGACACTAAGAATACAAAAATAAGCCAACCTATTTTATTGTTTTCCATTTACAAATGTAAGATCTCAACATCCCTGCAAAATAAAATTCAAATTTTTTTTTTTTTAAATCTAGGACCATCCTCCTCCTGTGTGGTTGCTCCACCATCCTCCACAGATGCTTCCACTCATGACCTTGTAGGGTCCAGGTTTTGGTCTATTTTTAATCATCAGGAAGGAAGAAAAGAGAAAGAAAGGGACACTCCTTTCCTTTAGATACTTCTCAGTAGTTGCACATGACATCTCTGCCTATATCCTATTTGCCAGACATAGTTGCAGACCATATTTAGCTGAAAGGCAGGCTGGACAATGGGTAGCTAAGAAACTGGGGGTTCTCCTACTAAAGAAGGGGGGCAACTAGCTGTTTCTGATATAGCAGATGTGGTTTGTAAAATTATATTTTAATTAATGTGTAAGATAATAAAAATTAAGTTATTAACAATTAAAGATGAATAAGAAAGATATTAATACTTTTCTAGGTGCTTGTTTTCCCTAATAGTAAGCCACAGCAGTATTATCTTTGAAACATAGTGTTTGGTGTAATGTTATTGGGTGTTTAAATTTAGGTGCTTTAATAAAGTGCTCTATTTCTTTTTTTTAAAGATTTTATTTATTTTTTTAGAGTAAGGGGAATTGAGGGAGAAAGGGAGAGAAACATTGACCAGCTGCCTCTTATACACCCCCAATGGGGACCTGGCCGGCAGGTCAGGGAGGAGGTCCAGGGAGGAGGTCAGCAGCCTGGCTGGAGCAGAAGAAAAGAGCAGGAGATAAGGTTGGTAGGGTGGGGTCGTGCGGAAGATATCAAAGGCTAGGAATAATAAATTGTTCCTTTGTTCTACTGCACTGAAGACCAATGGTCTGTTTCATTGGTGGATGATGAAGAAAGTACACAGATGAGGCCTAAGGATAAATTATCCTCCTGCTCCCACCTTTGGAAGAAAACCCATTAAGGAGACAGAAGGGATATACCCTTCTAGTAGCAAAAAACCCCAGAAGGACAGAGCACTAGAAATCAAAATGGGGAATGACTGGAGGTGGGAGTGAGTGGTTATTACCAAATCATGAGATGTTTTATAGAATTAAAGGTGGGTGAGAAATGAGAAAATGTAGTTATTGGATGTGACAGTTAAGAGCTCATGGTTTCAGGGGTGCCATGTGGGCCAGATTGCCTGAGGAGAAGAAACGAATGAGTGCTACAAAAATGCAGCAGTAGTGGGTGAGATTACAAAGACTGACTGAGAGGAAGGAGGTGAAGCAGTTGGAAGGGAACTCCCCTACATCCACACCCTGAAATGGGGAAAATTGCATGTTTCAAGGCAGAAAGGCAGCAGCTGAAAAAGGGCTGGAATAAAGATGTAGAGAGGGAATGGTCATGGACGTGAAGTCCCTTGGGTGTTAGGGGTCTATACATAAGAGGAGAGCTGGCTAGCTTTAAGTAGGAGGAAATCTGTCCTTCTGGGGCTGGCAGGACACAGGATGAGATGGTAAGTAGAGGGAGAGCAGGCTGGAGCTGGAGGCAAGGACTCAAATGTGTGGAGGGAGCTCTGAAACTCCCACGGGGAGGTGTGAGGGGAGATGGGTAAAGCAGAAGAGTGATTTCTGTTCGATGTGCATCTGGGACTGGGACCAGGGCTGTCTGCATGACTGTTCCTCGGTCATGGTTCTTGGGTCTCATTAGGAGTGGAGGCGATGATCTGTGTTGATGGCCTGCATTGGTGACTGGCATGCTGAACTTGACAAGGGCCTGAGGCAAAGAGGTCTCTTGGCGATGTGGAAGTTCTCACTTCCATTTCTTCTTTAAAAAGGATCCCATAATGCATATTTAGTTATCATGTCATAAATGTTTCCAGGTGATCATTTTATGTCACAAGAGCAGATGGTGAATGCATGGCTCCCTTCAGCCACTAAACACACGGATTCTATGGCACATATTCAGTACTAGGTAATACTAAAGTATTAAATGTGCCAATAAATAACTTGGTCTGACTTTAATGGTGTGCCTCACAATCTGTGTATTTGAGAATGAGCTAGAGCCTCTTCTTGTTCTATCTTTTAATTCAATTTGGGGTCTTGACCTGAAGTACCTCATGGATGTTTTTACATGGTCAGGGTGTTATTGACTTCAGGAAAAAGCAAAACTCATAGATACAAGAGATGCCTTTAAAAGCAGAGTGGTTCTGACCAGATGTGAGGGGGCCACAGGTGACCTGATCACATAAGTGCAGAATTCAGGAGCTGCAGCTTCCAGTTTACTGTCTGGGGGAACATATAACATCAGAGACAGAAAACAATAGAAGGTGGAACCTCCAGGTGAGTGCAGACACCTGCTTCTTCCCTTCCTCATTCAGCTGTGCTCTTACTAGGAGAGAATGGAACGGAATGTGTTTTTTTTCTCAGGCTCTTATTAGTTACTCAGCCACACAGAGCAAACCTGCCACAGGCAGGTGAGTCAGAGCTCCCGGCTTGCTCAATGCAAACCCTCTGCTCTGGAAACGGGCATCTGTGCCAAGCCTCAGACAACCCCATCTGAAATCCTCCTTGTATGGCCATCTGGCCTGGTCTCCCCTTCTCCAACCAGAAAGGTGCTCCAGGGAGCAGGAGCTTCACTTGTTTGTGTGTTCAAAGGACACACTGATTACTAAATGGAACAGGAGTGCTGGTGGGGGAGGTTCTGAATCTCCAAGGTGAGCTGTGGCAGTTCGAGGGGACTTGAGGGTGAAGTACACCAGCGCTAACGTCCTTGAGATCTGGAGGTACAAAGCTGAGGGTTGATGGAGTCTCATGTTCCTCGGAAGCATGCAACTTTGGTTGACATGCTGTGTTTAATGTGTACTGCCTCCAGGAATCCAGAGGTAGTTTATTCTATGCAGCTAGAGGATGGGTGTTAGAAACCTGAGCCTTTAGGTTTGGAAAATGTGATCTTTTTCTCTTAAGTCCTGTGTTAGATCCTCTGATAACTCCGGGTTGGTGTCAGAAAGGGTAGCCTTGACTGCTCTTGGAAAATAAAGTTTTGTTTTGTTTTTTCCTATTCCCCTGGAAGCCCCAGGTTGAGATAAATAGTGTTGCGCAGGGTTAGGAAGTAGTGTTACCTGAGGTTCGGCCTCCGTCTGCTGGGTGACCTAGAATAAGTCCATTTCTCACTCACTCTGGAACTGGAGTGAGGGCTGATCAGTCTGGCTGCCAGCTGGCAGAGCTCACTGAGGTGAGCTGGGGCTGGTGCAGGTCACTTCTGTAAAGGGCTTGGGATCCTTACATGGAAAAGCACAATAAACAATGTCCCATGATCCACATGGGTGGTGTGATTGTTCCTTTAGACTCTGGCCTCACAGGGTCTGATGCCATGCTCAAGCTGGCCACCTTCCCACCCGCAGACTGGGTGTGACTGCCTCCAGTGTCTGACAGTCTCTGGGTTTTGTGTCATTTAATTTGATTTCTTTTGGTCTGGCTAAGGCCGGTGAAGTCAACTAGCCAAGAGATCTGTGATTGTTTCTTAGAAAAGGCTCAAAGGCAATTCTCAAACCACTTAATTACCCTCAGTTGCAGGAAAAGCAAACCCTGGATTTGAATAGAGTATTTGCATATCTGCACAGCTTTCCTTCTGTTCAAGGTCTACCCAAACTCTCAGAAGGCCTTGCTGCACCGCTCATCAGATTTCAGGAGACTTTTTTTGACTTTGACTGGGAAAAGGAAGTTATTAAGAAAGCCAGACTTTCTCAGTTTTTGTTTTAGTGGTGCTCTGTGTTTAACAGCCACTGAGTCTGTTCTTTTGTATGAGTCTGAAATTTTGTATGTCTTCTATATACACATTTTTTAGCATCTGATGCCTCAGATATCAACTGATACTAATAGAGTTCAGTTTGACCCAGAAAAATATTAGGTTAAATAACTTCTGTTGCCCTGAGACCATCTCCCATTTGTATAAGAAAGGCTGTATCGGGAGCATGTTTCTGGAAGATTCTGTCTTCCCTGTAGACTAGAAGAATTCTTTTTATGGTCCTTTCTATAATCAGCATTACATGGAGAGTGGAAATTGCAGACTGATTCCAAAGTCAACCCATTTTCTGTTCTATTCTAAACAACAATAGGCAGTTACTTTTCAGAGAAAAAGAATGCTGTGGCATTGGGGTTCTTTTGTTCCTGCAGTTCTGACAAAGAGGCTGTGCAGTTCTTGATCTCTAAGTACTTCTAAAAACAGTGCTAATAACCTCCTGTCCTGAGATGTTGTCCTTTGCTCACAATGTGGGAACTGCTTTCTACAGTGATTTAGCCACGTTCCTGACATTACTTTTTGGGTCCAAGGAGATGATCTATTTCTTTATCTCCTTGACATTTCTCCCCCTCCAGTCTATCCAAGCCTTTTCGTTCTTTTGGCGATGAAAACATCTGGATAGAAGAACCTATAATCATGGCCTCCAGTTTCTGCCCATTCATTCATTACCCAATTTCACTCTGGTCTGTGTCCTATCACTGTAGGACCTCATTGCTAATTCAGTGACATGGTTAGGGTCTGTGATTTTTCATGGGGAAGTACTAATCGTCAACTGAAATGTAGCATTTCCTTCAATTATGAGTGTAGGCAGCAAACCACAAAAATACTAATAGTATCCATAAGTATTTCAACATCACATTACAACTATTGTAGATATCTAGAAGTATTGTTTTTTTTTTCACTACTACTGGGAAATTTCAATGGTTTAAAGACTGATAGATTATATTACTTCATGAATTAACATAGAGACATATATATTCATATATGACCATAATATGTTTTAATATTTTGATAACCAATAGAAGTAGTTTTATGTATCATATGTATTGTGTTTTATATATGTAACTTATTTTGAGAAAGTGCCCAGAGGTTGCACCAGACTACCAAGAGATTCATGGCACAAAAAGGGGACAAAAATCAGTTTTAGTCATTAGCCACCTAGTTTCTCTAGAATATTTTTCTTACAATGAGAAGAGCCTCTTACTCAAAGCTCTCTTTTCCTTTGTTTGCACAATAGCATGTTTTCTTCCATGATTCTCATTACCCTTGTCCTGTCTCTTAGTTCTTCTTTAGTTTATTTCTCATATTTGAGAATTTTCCAACATTCTACCCCCCTCCCTCTCTTCTACTCCTTCGTTCTTCCTTCCACAAATATTTAATGAGTGTCCACTTTTAAGTAGCTGACAGTCCTGTGAGGGGTACAGACAATCAAGAAGGTCAGTATGATATAGTCTGATGTGTGCTGCAAGAAGGATACCTGGAGATATTAAGAGGAAAACCCGGTTGCTCCCGCCACCACACCATGCCCTCTCCACCCCAGTTCCACCCCTCCTCCCTGGAGACATGGTCTCACCCAGTCTCCTGCCCAGGTCATGCCTTCAAACAGAATGGCTGATTACTGCCCCCCAAAGTCAGGGGCTTTGGGTGACTGGACACACCCCCATTACCATATGCTTTGACATTTATGCAGCATTCCATTTAAGAGTCTCTGGAGGAGAGCTATTTGACTTTCTGGCCCAGAAGGAGTCGCTGAGTGAGGAAGAGGCCACCAGCTACATTAAACAGGTCCTGGACGGGGTGAACTACCTTCATGCCAAGAAAATTGCTCACTTTGATCTCAAGGAAAAATGAACACATTCTCAGCGTGGCTTTCAGGCCTTTTTTATGCTGCCTTCACCTGGATTCTGGCCTCATATACCTTTCCTGAGTCAAAACATTAGCCCCAGGCAAGAAGGCCACAGATACTGCTCTGGCCTCTCTCCTCCTCTGTTCCTGCTGTTCCCCTCCAGGATGTTGCTCCTCTTCCTTTTCTCTTCCTATGACTTCTGCTCATCCTTCTAGGCCCTGCAGAAACATCATTTCCTCTGGGAAGGCTTTCCTATCCCTGTCACCTCCCAAAGCATAAAAGAGAACTAACCTGCAAAAAAAAAAAAAAAAAAAAAAAAGAAGAAGAAGACGAAAACCCAGCCTTGGGAGAGTGGAAAGACTTTTCAGTGGAGGCAGCCTTAAGCTAAGTCCTGGTAGATCAGGTGGAGTTAGCCAGGCTTGGCGGTGGTGGGAACAAAATGGCAGCTACCAAGGACTGGTTGGATGAGGAAGTTGCGGCTGGAAAGATAAGGACTGCCTAGACAGGAGAGTGCCTTCAAACCATGCTAAGCATATCAGCCAAGGGGTTTTAGGAGAATTACATTTTAGAAAGATTGCTCTGGTTTGGATTGAAGAATAAATTAGAGATGGAAAACCTAAGGGTGGGAGACAAGTTGAGAGGCTGAGAAATGTTAGCCTTTGCTCTTTCTTGAATGTGTTACATGTGTCCATGCCACACTCATGCTTTTCTTCTGTCTTAGATGCTTTTGCTCGGTACCCAATGGACAAGGTTGCTCAGCCTCCCAGATAACATCCTCTCCTTAAAATCTTTGATGTCCATGTTCTTGGAGGACATTATTTTTTTTATACATCCCTTATTTTTAACCTCTTCTTGGAGTTACTTGAGGACAAGTAATGGGCCTTGTTCATCATTATATTTCTAGCACCTAGCATATTGTTGGGCCCATAGTAAATTTCTAAAATGAGCCAAGGTAAGGAAGAGAAAGTACAGAGGTTATAGAATTTGTTCATAGCAAAGAGAGCCCACAACCCCTCAGAGCTGTCCATAGAATCATGAAATCTCAAAGTGAGAAGATTATCTAACTGTCCTTTAGCTTTTAACTATAAGCACTTTGTTTTTGTTTTATACCTTCCCTGCCACTTTCTGCCAGCAGAATTAGTCCAGCACTAGGTGTTGCTAGAAATTGGGGGTTTGAACAAAATTTTAAGTTGTTTACTTTTAGTAATATGGATTTAATGGTCTTCTTTTGTTTTCAGTGGAAAAGAGAGATTTTCCCCCCAGGATGACAAAGCAGAGTGTAACTAGGTAAAGTGGGCTGTATCTCAGCCAAGGGAAATTGTAGGGTTCAAAGCCAGAACTTGCAAAAACCTGACCCTGTGGTGAAATGCATTTGTGTGTGGCCCACTGTCTTGGGGGTGGGGAGTGGAATGCAATGGTAGCCCCAGTTGTAGATATTTTACCACAAATCTGGATAAAGCTCTTGAGCTATCCCAATAATTAGCAGAGGGTGACTACTCACATAGCTCCCACATTAGATTTCAGATTCTTGCTGAAGGGTCTAGAGGGAAAAACAGGGGTGTGTGTATATACATTTGTGTGTGTGTGTGTGTGTGTGTGTGTGTATGTATTTTTTTTTTCCTGCTGGTATTTGCTATGTTTCCCAACTTTTCCCCATGATCAAAATGGAAAAAAATGTTAATAGGTTCAGGATCATTGCTTTTTATGCAGGTGGCAGCCAGACACCAGAGAACCCAGGGAATTGCAAAGAGCATTATATAGATTGCAGATCACTCCTTAAACTTTCTCTGCCTGCAGTTCCAGCAGAGAAAGGACTGCTTGTTGGCTGGTAGGGATGATGGTGTAATGGGCTCATTCTCTAGAAGGGAGAATGATGACTGGTATCAGAACCAATCAACTTCCCTGTCCTTCCAAAAGCAGGAATTAATGGTGGGGGGTGGGAGTGAGGATGGGGTGGGATTAACCATTGAAGAGACAAACAATGACAACAACAGAAGGAGAAACAAAGACAATAACCAAAGGCCCAAAAGATAGATAGATAGATACTCCTAATGGTGAGTTAGAAAGCCTCAGTTTACATTTGACAAGTACAGTTGATCCTTGAAAAGCATGGGTTTGAACTGGGCAGGTCAACTTATACCAAAGAAGTATTTCTTGTAAATTTACAGTATTGATACATTTTTCTCTTTCTTATGAATTTTGTAACATATTCTCTAGCTTACTTTACTCTAAGAATACAGTATATAATATGTATATCATAAAAAATGTGTTAATTGACTCTGTATTATCAGTAAGGCTTCTGGTCAACAGTAGGCTCCTAATAGTTAAGTTTGGGGGAAGGGTCAAAAGTTATACGTGGAGCTTGACTGCACAGGGGGTGGCACTCCAACCCTCATGTTATTCAAGTGTCAACTGTACTTCAATAAAGTTTTCTTATAAACCTTAGGCAAAATCTTGCCTTTGCCAAATATTGGCAGGTCAAGTTCATTTCATTCTTGTCAGGACTATCTGGCATTGGAAGTTTCATCAGGTAAGTTTGGTGAGCCTTGTGGATCAGAAAAATTGAGAGTTACAATTTTTGAGACCCAGCCTTTATAAGATATGATTGCAATTCACCCAGCAGATAAAATAGTAGGTTCCTTTAACTGCATCGTGAACTGGAAAGAGAATGATTAACTCTTTGAAGAGACCTTGGTCACCATTTGCTTAGGAGTCTGCCCAAGGAGGTTCAGGAAAATCATCTGCTGGAGCCACATGTTCACAAAGGGTTTGAAATATAGACATTGGGATTCTCTTCAAATAAAGTTACAGACAGAAATACCCAGATGGAGTAATAGACGATTGTTATACAACTTAAAACTCATGTTCCTCTGTCAGACCATACTGCCTGTGATGATCCATGAAGTAATATTTAAAAAATATTTATTATTTTACAATTAGTGCCAATTGTATTGCATTGTATTGGTGTTCAGTTAAAGGAATTGATTAGTCAGATATAAACATTTAAGATACACAGTAATCCCCCTTATTGGTGTTTTCTCTTTCTGTGGTTTTATTTACTTGCAGTGAACTGCAGTCTGAAAATATTAAATGCAAAATTCCAGAAATAAATTGATTAAGTATTAAATTGCATGCTGCTCTGAGTAGCATGATGAAATTTTGTGCTGTTCCCCCTGAGATGTGAATCTGTCCAGTGTATCCCGCCCTTTAGTAATTTAGTAAGGGTCTTGGTTGGTTATCAGGTCCACTGTCAGGGAATCCTAGTGCTTGTGTTCAAGTAGCCCTTATGTTAGTTCATGATGGCCTCAAAGAGCAAGATTAGTGTTGCTCACAATTCAGATATGCCAAAGAGAAGCCATAAAGTGATTCCTCTGAGTGAAAAGATGAAAGTGCTTGACTTAATAAGGAGAGAGAGAAAAAAAAAATACCGAGGTTGCTAAGATCTATGATCAGAACAAATCTTCTATCCATGCAATTATGAAGGAGGAGAGATATTCCTGATAGTTTTGTTGTTGTACCTCAAACTGCAAAATTTACGGCTACCACATGTGATAAGTGTTTAGTTAAGATGGGAAAGACATAAATTTGTGGGTGGAAGACTTGAGTAAGGAATTTCTGAAATGAGTGTCACCAAGCCATTTACTACAAGTTAAGGGATGATTACACAGATTCAGGAATAGGTTTGGCATTTTATCATCTCACATTTTTCACAAGAAGAATAAATGAGTACAGTACAATAAGATATTTTGAGAGAGAGCGAGAACACATTCACATAACTTTTACTATAGTGTATTGTTACAACTGTTTTCTTTTATTATTAGTTATTGTCATTAGCATCTTATTTTGCCTCATTTATAAATTAAACTTCATTATAGGTACATATGCATAGAAAAATATATGTAGGGCTTGGTACTATCTATGGCTTTAGGCATCCACCAGGGGGTTCTTGGAATATATCCCCCATGGATAAGGGGGGGACCACTGTACTACAATTTAAATAACCCTGTTGGTCATTTATTCATTTTTATTTATGTTTTTAAAAGTATACTAACATGTAAAACAAGAGAAAGTGGCTTGAACGACCTTGAAGATGAACTGCCTTAAATATGTTTAAACATCTAGTCTAGATCCCCTACAGAATATCTGGGTTGGGGGAAAGAGTTATAGTATAACCTGTAGCTGATCTTCATTATTCACAGATATGTATTTGCAAACTTTCATACTGGCTAAAATTTATTCATAGCTGCTAAGTCAATAATCATAGTGCTTTCACAGTCAGTTGCAGACATACGCAGAGTGGTGAAAAATTTGAGTCACCCAACACTCACATTCTCAGTTGAGGTTGAACAAGGTCATGTTCTGCCTTGTGATTTCATACTGTGAACAAGTCTCCTTTTCATGGTCTACTTAGTGACACATCTCCCACATTTTAGAGCTTTTTGTTGGTAATTTTACCATTTAAAATGTCCCCTCAATTATGGTGCTGAAGTGCTGTCTAGTGTTGCTAAGTGCAAGAAGGCTGTGATGTGTCTTAACTACATGTGTTAAAGAATCTTTGTTCAGGCATGCGTGATAGTGCTGTTGGCTGAGCTCAATGTTAATGAACAACAATATATATTAAAGGAAGTGTCTTCAAACAGAAAAACACATTAAACAAGGTTATATATTGATTGGCTGATGGAGATGTTGTGACCAGAGGCTCTCAGGAACATAACAAGGGAATTCCCTAGGAGAAATGTTCAGTGTTCACTAAGATTTTATAGAACGTAATTACAATGAACAATGAGAGCCAGCTCTACTTGTAACACATGAGATCTTGTGAACTCTTTTCTGTGCCTCTTCCTGGGCAGTTCAGCTGGCCTGGCCTTAGGGTTCATACTGTATCTGAATGGGAGGTAGTTTAATAGTTGGCGTAGTAATACATGGGCATACTGCCCTATTCACAGGGGTGAGTAGAACTCATGTGTCTAAATGACAGGTATTCCTGACTGCTGTTATCTCAAAGCTGAACTCTTAGAGCCAATTTGCTGTATATTCTCATGATGCCAATAGGATTGACTTAATTCACAGGCAGATCTGGTGGAAGATCAAGTTGATGAAGAAGAACCCTTTGGATTTTTTCCTGGGCTTTATTCACCACCTGAAAATTATAAGTGTGTACCAGATAGGAATGAATTCATTGAACTGGGGGCAATGAAGAAGGTTCAGTAAAAATTACTTGGTTTTTGAGGAAGCTAGAGCTGGAAGAAAAATATCTGAAGGGAAAGAAATAATAAGGCAGTGTATTGATTGTTTGGGATTTTTCATTTAGAATTCAACAGGTAGATGTCTGGTGGGACCATCACTGTGTTGGAAGCCTGCCTTGTGGTTCAGATTGAGCAGTGGAGCACAGGCTAAGACTTTTGATGATGTGTGCTTAGCAAGATTCTCTTTTTATTATTATTTCTTTTATTCTTCAAAAGGAGAGAGTTTCCTTGAGGTTACTGACAGCACTGGGGATTCTTTCTGAATTCTTTGGAACAGGTGTGAGAAATGAAATTTGAGCATTTTCCCCTATTTGGAAGTGTTCCTGGCGTCTGCTTTGTCATAACTAACTTACCAGTGTCATAGCCTCTTTCAGATTGTGCAGTGCTTGCTGTGGCATCTTCTGAATTAGTATGTGGGGGTGACACATACAGAAATCTTTGAGGAGAGATGGAGGGGAGGAGGAGGGACACACAGAGAGAGACAGAGACAGAGAGAGAGAGAGAGAAAGAGGCTTCATGAGACAGTGAAAAAAAACCTCACATAAACTGCAGACCAGTAGAGGTCTAGCTGTCTAAGACAAACCTCCTCCTTGAGCTCTAGAACTTAGGACCCATACTGGATTGCTCTATATGTCATGGCAAAAGCAACACTCACCACATAAAACTCGTCAGTTCTTTGCCTCAACCTTCCTGGGCTCCTTTGTGTCCCATTATGTTAGTAGACTAACCCACTCTCACCCCCTGCTTCCAGTTATCCAAGCCAGAAAGCTGGAAGTTATTTTAAACTCTTCTCCTAGTGTTCACATCTAATACATTCCTAAGTTTTGTCTGAGGATAGCCTGCCTCACAAATATGCCCATATTCATGCATTCCCTCTTTCCAACCCACTGCCAGTGCCTCACTTCCAATCTCTCACACCTTTCCACTTACCCATTTCCAAACTCTTTGAACATGTCCTTTTCCAGATTTGTCTCTTCTCATCAAAGTCATTTCCTCAGGTCTCTTTTTGATGAAAGCCTTCTGGTGATTCCTCATCCCCTTCACAATAAAAGCTGTACTCCTGTGTGTGATAGATGATGATCTGGCTGGATTTGGCTCCTTTCTATCAGCCCAGGCTCCCTCTTCAGAACTGTCTAACTGCTTTTTAGTAAATTTCAGGTTTATTTGCCTTTGTCATATCCTTCCATGCTTTTCTGTTTGGGAAACTCCCACTTGGTCTTTAAGACCCAGACCCAGGGTCTCAGTTTTCTCCCTACAATGACGACCAATGTGTTTAACAACTAGTCTGCTTGGACTGTGAGCAATTAGAACAGAAGCCATAGAGAACTCCTGATGGGGCCTCACCTTAATGTACCAGGGAAATGTCATTTGGGTTTCCTGACCCTAGCAGGTTTGATCATCCCTCCTTTGTGTCACCACTGTTCGTGTGGAGGCACCATTATTCACCCTGTAGTTGTCATTCAACAAACATGTTTAGGAATTGCCTACTCTGTTTAGACCTTGCCTGGCTCATGGGAAGATAAAAACGAATGAGACAGCATTTCTGCATTTGGGTGCTTGTAGTTCAGTCATACAGCATTTTTTTCTTAGGTGATTATCTTCTGTAAGACTATAAGCTCCTTGGGCAGTGGGGACCAGCGCTGTCATCTCAGCATCCTTGGTAACCCCCTGGTGCTTGGCAGATAGCATGATCAGTCAGTATTTGTTGAATGAGGGTTTCTGGGTGGGATCCCCCATGTCTGGACTCAAGGGTCACAGTGTCAAGGTGTTAAAATGATTCAAGGGGTTGATTGGTCATGGGGCAAAGGGCTTCTTTCAGCAAGAGGTGTTAAGTAATAATGTTTATTCATAAAGGTATAACCCATAGAAATAATACATTTGTCTTCTCCGTTCATTCTAATTCAGCTTTTCTTTTTTCTTTTTATAATTCTTATTTGAATGGAATAGCGTTACCCACTCACTGGTTTTATATAGCTCCTATTGAAGTAGAACTCAACAGAAATTGCGCCTATTAATTAAAAAGCCAGAATGTGGGTAGTTTTTGAACTGCTAATTAAAACTCTTACCAATGAGGTTCCATTAGCAGTTTGAAGCCTTTTTACTTTTCCTGGTCCTAGAAGAGAAAATCACTTTTAAAAAGACAATTGCCAAGAATGATAGCATCTTGTCTTAAAAACTGTTTGTTGTACCTCCAGTGAAATCACAGGGCCAGATATCTTCCTAGTGCTTTGGAGGTTGTTAGTGGGTTGAAGTTGTTAGGAGCTGGAGAGGACATAAGTGGCCTCCCAGGGCCACTCCCTGCTGCCCTCAAATGAGCGCTTCAGTTGTGGGTCTGTAGACAGCACAGCTAGTAGGGAAGGGCCTAAAGACACTTCCCCTCTCAAGTTGCTCTGAAGGGACTATGTTACCAATTTCTAGGAGCTACTGGGGCAACTGTGGCCTCTGAAGTTTCACCTCATCCCTTGCTGATTACCATGGGTGCCCGTGGGGAACTGAATGAATGCCACAGAGGACAAATGGCAGAAGAGTCTCAAGCCTCCGGCTCTGCCGCCTGCTCTGCTTTCTTTCAGAGACTGGAATTCCCGGCCGTGCCCACCAGTGCTGGTGCTTGCCTAAGATGTGGCTTTCCAGGCATGGTGCCAAGGGGCTCACACAGGCCTCCCTATTCAGCCCCGGACTGCATCCTGTGCTGGCTTTTGGGGTGGGGCAGCCCAGCAGGGCTCTGCTCGTGACTGGAGTCAGAACTCATGTGGGTTCCCTTGAGGTGGGCATGGGCAAGGGGCATGAGGCTGTTCCAACAAGTGGCCCCATTGTATCCTGGGCTGGGAGGCTGCCGAGAGTGGCTCTGCGACAACTGCTGTGCGACAGAGGAGCCCGGGTGTGTCTGCAGGGCTGGCTTCCGCTGAAGCAGGGGAAGAAGCCATGTGGTGAGCATGTGCTTGGGGCCACGTTTGGGCCCAGGACTGGCAATGTGCTTTGAGTTTGGGCTTCCTTTCTTTTTCAGAAGGTGGTTGATTCATGCAAAATGCTTAACGATGCCTGCAACGCACGGAGCAGGGATCAGATCCCCTTTGATGTGCAGGGTCTTTTTGGAGGTTCCAAAAAAATAGTTCAAAGGTTTACTTTGGACACCACACCTCCAGCACATGTCAAAGCCAAGGCCTGGCTCCCCGGGCAGCGTGCTGGAGAAAACATTTTGTGCTGGCTCTTCCTCTCTGTTTTGTCTTGTGCTGAGCACAGATTTCCAGGCTTCACACTGTCCTGGTGGCAAAGAGGAGAGATTAAGCAAAAGAAAACAAATGACTAGAAACTTTTTGAGGGTCCAGAGAAGCCAGGGTGCACTGTAGCTTTTCAGTGCTCCTGAAGTCACAGTACGCACCAGGCTGATGTTTGCCTGCAGCGACAGGCCCTCTTTTTGCCTTGGAGTTTGGGGCCATCTGAGGGAAATGCATTACTAGGCAGAAAAAGAGCCATCTGGCCGCCCCATGGGGGTCAAATTGCAGTTCTGCCTGGGTTTTTCTTCCCTGTGTTCTTCTCCTCCACTGGGGTATGGAACTTAGGGATCGGCTTGGTGATGCCTGCGGTGCAGTGTGCTGGGTGGGGGCCAGATACATGAAAAGGAAGGACAGGTGTATCCAATTGGAGACTGTGTGGAAACCACTTAGCATGCTTCCTTGTTCTGAAAGTTTCCTTGCCTTTCTCTGCCCACAAGGTGCGGGCACAAGGAAAGTGCCCCCAGCTCTGCTTACAAGCTGGAACCTGGCAGGGTGGATAGTGTAGGCTTTCTGCCTGCTTCTTGAAAGAAAGCAAAGCAGAACTGCACCGCCTCATAAACCTGGCTGTGACTTTGAGTCAGGGGTTCAGGGAAGGATTTTTTCCTCTTTCTTTCTCTCTAATTATTAGGAAATGTTGAATCTCTTGGAAGAGTCACTTCTCTTTTCTGTGGGCTGTTTACCTACCAGGCAGAGGTGGATGTTTTGCCAAGAAATAATGGCTTTTTCCAGCTGAGGGGAGCACTGGTGACAGCCAGACACCCTAATCCTTGACTCTGTTAGAAGAAAGGTACAAATCAGGGTAGGGACAGAGAACAGAATCTGGAGCGTCACTGGGGACGTGCAGGCTCCCAGAGTCCCACCGTGGCTTCCTGAGAATACTAGCTCATTTCCCTCCTCGTACCATATAAGCTACAGCCCCGGGCAGCCTGGACCGGGTCTCCTGCGCCGGCATCTCTGAAACACCTCACATGCCTCAGCGTCCAAAATGATTTTACACAACATAGGGACATCTCATGAGGTCAACACTCCACAGTTCGGCAAATTACAGGAACACAGCCTTTTATATTATTTTTAAATGCTATTTATTTCAGGCCTTTGTATCTCTTTTCCAGTTCTCCAAAAGGTTTTCCTTTTTGCTTATTTTCTACCTTGAGCGCAGCGGAGTTCCGCCAGGCCCCGCCCTCATTTCCCGGTGAAACCGGTCCCTGTGCGGCCTCCAAGCCTCTGCTTGGCGAGGACTGCTCTGATGTCCTGCTTGTAGGAAAACTCAATGAATTACTCATTTTCTTTTCTGGGTTCATGTCCTCGGAGATCCCCTCTGCTTTCAGAACATTCGTACATATTTTGTTGTCACCTCGTGCTGTGTCTTTGCCCGTTTTCTCAAATTGTTCCTTTTCAGAGGATATAGGTTTCCCCCGGGAATCGTTTTCCTAGTTTTTACACGGCATATTCTGGCAGCCCTTTCCTCCATGCCACTCTACGTTCTTATTTTTCATTTTGGAACAAATATTAGCATTTTTAAATGTTCATTTCTGGTTGAGCTAACAACTAATGGTTAATTCCTCTGGGTCAGGCAGCATGCTAGGCATTTTCATTTATCAGGAACTTTCAGAGAAATCCTGCATTGCTGTCTTATTTTTATACATGAAAATGCTGTCATTTGATAAGTTATTTGTAGTTGAGCAGCTCTTCTAATGCAAAACAACTTCCCTCTTCTCTGTATCACAAATGGTTCCCCCCATAGCAAGGAGGGTGGAGGTTGCTATCATCCTCACCTAGCATTTGGAAATTGCCCTGGTTTCCCCACATAAGTACATTGGAGATGTAATTAATCCAGAGTAATAGATGTAACTCCATATCATGCGTGTGTTTCATTTAACGTCGGTCAATATTGCAGACAGATACTACTCTCGCCTGTGGTGAATAATGACAATTTGATTAGTTTGAAAAAACAGCTCTGGACTCACTTGCCAATGGCATGTAATGAGAATCAATCTATATTCCTTCTCATTTCATCAATCCCTCTCCTGGTTTGGCTCAGGCCTGCTTATCCTTTCCGTTCCTGGCTGTGGTGCCTGGGCAGCCAGGCCAATCTGCACAGCCACTCTTCTCTGGCTGCTGGGGAGAGGTCCCTCAGCAGGAGGCACAGCAGTGGCCCATACAGCAGCAAGGTTTGCTCCGTGGGTGGCAAGAAGAGAGGTGCTGAGTGACTATTTTCAACATCAGTTGTGCACGACTTAAAAAAAACACTGTGTGACGGCCTAGACCCACTTCTATATGCCTTAGGACTAGACAGGAGGGGCACACTGGAGGGGTTAGAAAGCCCAACTCATCAAGTCGCACAAGTGAAGACATTGATAGACTTCATAATTGGAAATTTCGAGGTCGAGAAAAATGAAGGGATTTGGGAAAGGGAAAACTTATTCAAACCTCATAAAATTCTATTTCAAATTGGGATGCCCCGCAGGCCAGGAGGGGTTTTATTGATGAAGGTGGGAGAAGTGGGGATGTATACTCAACATTGGTGCCGCTTGTGTGGAGAGTAATAATGGATAGTGCTAGTTTGTGATATTTGTGTGTGTGTCTGTCTGGTCTTCGGAGCTAGATGATAAGTTTCTTGAGGGCTGGATAATGTCATATATATCTATAGTGCAGAGCGTTTTGAATAGAGCACAGCTGAGAAATGTTAACTTATTAGTAAATTGATTGACATAAACTTAAAAACTCACTTAAACAAGAGACTTGAGTAAATCACAGTTTAGGTATATGCCCTACTACATACTAAAGATGAAGGCCCTGAGTCCCTGTATTATTTGTTAGGGCATATGTTAACATATTAAAATAGAAAGATCCTGGAATATAGCGACATAACTAAGATTGAAGTTTCTTCTTCTCTTATGCAACAGTCCAGAGGTCAGCGGGCTGGGTCTGGAGGCAAGGCAGCAGCTATGGCTGCAGTCAGCAGGAAAGAGGAAAAGAGCCAGGAGAATGACCTGTAAGTGGCATATATCCTTCTGTCCACATCCCTTTGGCTACAACTTGATCACATGGCCACACCAAGCTGCAGGAAGGCTGGGAAATGTACTCTTCTGCTGAGGGGCTCTGCCCAGGTACAACTTAGAACTTGCATTATTGAATACGGAGAGAATGAATATTGGTGGGCAAGTAGCCTCTGATATAGTCCCTAAGCTAAATTTTCATAAGAGCCATCCTTCCCTGACGCTCCCCTCCCCACTCTCCCCTCCTTTTCCTTCCCCTCCTTTCCCTTCCCCTTTGTTCCATTCTTTTTCTTCTTTCTTCCTATTTTGTTTCCTCCCTTCCTCCCCTCCCTCCCTCCTTTCCTCCCTCCCTTCCTCCCTCTCTCCCTCCTTCCTCCTCCCTCTCTCCCTCCTTCCTCCTCCCTCTCTCTCCCTCCCTCTTCATTATTTTTCCTTTTTGCCTCCCTCCTTTCTTCCCCTGCTAACAGACATTAATTTAACCTGTATTACCATATACTCTCCTGGGAATTGGAGAAAACACCCATGAACCAAAATATTAAAATTCTAATGGAAGATAGAAACAATTAATGGCCAATTGCTGGCAAACATTTTTGTTCTCTCTAGGCCAAATCTATTCCTGGCCTTCCCTTGTGTGGAGGAGAAAGAAACTTTCCTCTGACCTTCTAGGTCTAGGTTCTTTTTGCTGGTCTAATCATCAAATAGACATGAGGTAGTTTAACAAGAGAAAAATGAGAAATTTTAATTACATATGTATGTATGGTAACCCTGCATACATGAGAGAGTCAGAGATCCCACATACATGAGGGGTTCAGGGACAGAAAGGTAAAATGAAGTATACAGGTATATGACATTCTGAGCTAAGGATGAAATAAGGTACCTTAGAGCTTCAAAGGGGAGGAAGGTCACTGCAGAATCATAAGAAGAGCAGATGCTCAGTAATTAGGAGTTTGCCCTGCCCTGTACATAGATCATAAAAAGTTATCTCTGGTGATAGTGCTTGTTATAGGCAAGGGTCCTAATTTAAATTCTTTAAAGGAGAGGTAAAAATTTCACATGAGCTCACAAGGTCTTGATTGCCTTCACCTCAAAATAATTCACATGCTCAAGTGGCACATCTTGGAGAGGCCTGTTCTGAACTCCTTCTTTTGCTAGACCCACAATAGTGCAGCTGTAAGAGATGCTTGGTGATCAGAAAGGTAACTTTTTCTTTTTCAAGGAGGTTTTGGGGAACAGAAACAATGGTTGCTGAACATTATTTGCAAAGCACTTGTAGCCCTATAGATGTTGACAACATAGTACTCACCCAGAATCCTCTCTGGAGTTATATTAGAGACAGAGATGGAGTGAGATGATGAAATCCTCTGAAGGATACAAAGGCAAACCATCAGAGAGCAAGAAGATTTTTACGCCAGAGGACTGAAGTGATCTTGGTAGGTTATTGGCAAAGTATAAATGGACACAGCACTGGGAAAAATATTAAAGCTGAAGAACTTCCAGATACATCATGTTCAGTACTTAATCCTCTTAGTTTTATGATGTTTTATTCATTTTAAAATTAGTTCATGTACAATTTCAGAAATGTAAAATTACTCTTTATTGAACTTAAGATTCCTCAACATGGATTGTAAATTGACCTGGCCCTGCTGAGATTTATCTGTGGTAAGATGAAAGAAACTTTAGATTTTGATTCAACATAAAAATCAACACAAAAGGCCCTTCCTTTGAACTGTTCTTCTATGACCATCATCCAGAGCTGTTGACACAGACCAAAAAGAGCCTGAAAGCCATGAGAATGTCCCTGAACAAGCATGGCCTGGACAAATGACTCAGCTCTTCCCTATGTGAGTTTTTTCATCTGTCAAATGGGGAGCCTACTGGTGGATTCCTATTGCACCAGGCAGCTCTGTAGGGGTGCTACAAGGCTTTTGAGGGTGGAGGTTGTTTAAAACCGCCTGTTCTTGGGTTGGACACTCCCAGAGGAGTACACTCCTCTGTGCGCTGAAAGAGATATATTTCGAACACTGTAATACATAAAAAAGAACTCCTTTGCAGCAAACACCTACTAGGAAGTCATATGGACTAAAAACCAATGATCCAAATCCTGCCAGGTAAAAAAAGCTGTGCCCTGAAAGTGAGATAAGAACTCTTACTGCCGCTAAAGTACTATTTATTATCTTATAGAACACCCAGTTTGTTTTCAAAGAGCTGACCCACCAGGTAAAATAAAACAAAATCAACTCTATTATCTTGTAAGTTGGTCTATTCTGATGACAGATGATGACTGAGAGTAATTGCTATGAGCTGTAGATGTTCCAGGGATTGTAATCATGGGACTATAGTTTTCATAGGATTGCTAAATGAAAGAATCATTCTCATTGTAGAGTATGGACATCAAACCAGTCCTACTGAATGCCTCAGATAAGAGTTTAAACAGTTGAGACCTTTTATACTCAACCAAAAGACTAACTGCTACCAAAGACTTGCTATGTTCTGAATTGCAAAATCGGGGAGGAAGGGTGGATAGTAGGCTGGGTGTGAGACCCATTCCTGCTTGTGGCACTAGCTCAATTAGTCCAAAGTGGAACTTGTAGGAATATGGAGAGAGACAGCACAATCAGCTTAGTTTCTTAGGCAAGGACCAGGCCGATCACAGTCCAGGTATTTGGTTTCTGACCTGCTTCGTAGAGCAAAACCTCTTGTTCTTAGTTACAAGAAACTAACTCTTAAACTGAGAGTCAACCTCAGGTGAGACTAATTGAAAGTTGCACAGTGGCTGGCAAAACTCACCTTATTTCTTGCTCCCTGACTTGCCTGCACTGGGTTCTGCTCTGTCTCTCACCCTGGTACAAGAGCAAATATCCTCTCTGGCTTTGAGGTCACATGGTTTGACACATTTTATCTATTTCTTGAAAATGCAAAGCATTTGTGGTAAAAACGTGGCTAAGGGGCAGAGACACCAACAACCTAAGTCTCACAAAGCACATTTCCTAGTGCCTTTTGCCAATAAAAAACAGTTCATCTCTGCCACCTCCATTCAGAGGACCTGTGTAGAAGGTCAGATATATAAAGAAACTTAGGATTTATTTTCTAGTCTACCTTTCTCACATTTAAAGATGAGAAAAGGGAGGTTCAATAGTTAAAGTGACTTGCCAAGGCGACAGATGGTCAGTGACTGAGTTGATAGAACTTTATTTCTTGTGTCTTCTACGTGAACACACTCTTGGAGATCAGTCCCAGAATGCAGTGGGAGTGGTCCTGTCAATGTTGTTAGGACTCCTAGTCTACTGGCCTTTCAAGGCCTTGTGCCTGCGATTGTGGCCTTTATTTTCTTTGCTCTTTTTGGGATTGTCACTTAATGTCACTAAGCCTCTTTCCTCAAACCCTCAAAATAAGAATCCCTCATAAATTTATGAGGTGTTCCTGAAGTTCCTATGAACTAATGGATGGAAAGAGTCATATGTAATTTTAAAACAATCTGTTGGTGTAAAGTGTAATTATATAAATATCTACCACATCACATCATCAATCCACTTTTTTCATTTTGGTTTACCTGGAGCACCTTAATCTGTAGGTTGGCCTTAATTAATTTCAGGTGTATGATTCATAAGTTAATGATGCTCTCATTCAGTCCTAAGCACTGAATTATTTTATATTTTCTTGGACTCCAATTACACTTTGTATTCTCAAGTTCAACAAAGCTGAGGTGGAGAGGATATACCTTTACCATGTTTTGAAAATCTCCATTCCAGCAAAAGATAAACCAAAGGATTGATCATTATTGTTGCAAATCAGTTCCAGAGAGCCATTAATAACAAGCTGTGCTAGTATTAGAGAATGGCTCAAATTACAAAAATTCAGACAAGCATGCAACTTCTGATGAATCCAACTATTGTTTAAAATCAGGAGAAACGTGATTTTAGCCTTCATACCTGCTGTGATGTGTTAATGACCAAAGGTTGCACAAAACACTAAATATTTGAATGTCCTGATGTAGGAAGTTAGTGAAAATACTTCATGCCATTTGCATTGCTGTTCCAAGATCACATCTGTTTGGAACTGAACCATAGCATGTGTGCTGGGGAACCTGTATGAAATTAACTTTTATAGCTGCTTTTACAAGCAGAATCTTTTATTGTCTACAAGTTGGCTGGGATTCAGGAAGTTCCCAAAATGATTTATTGTCATATGTGCCTATTCTATGGCAGCTGATGAAACTGATATATTATTGAACATATGCAGTCATCTGGCTAGAGAAAACAGATCATCTGAGCCTTTTATACAAAAGGATTGAAGAATTCATATTGTGGAAGAGAAAAAAAGTTAAATATTTTGTTTTAAGTGAAATAATTACTTGCAGGACTAAAACATTTGTTACCAATCTTATAGTTCTCTTCTGTTTGCCAACATAGTAAAAACATTAGAATCTAGAATACATTCATTAACTAAGTACTTAAGGTAATATTTCCCCAATAAATGTTGGATCCCATTTTTATAATACTTGGAATGGTTAGTTCAGTTTATTAGACCGTGATACTAAAAATAAAAAATCATGAATTTAAATTTCTTTTATGTTACTTATTGCAAAAAAAAAAAAAAGAAAAGAAAAGAAAAAACAACCCCCTTTGGTCCAACCAGTCAAGAGGAATTTCATGAAATGGTGGGTGAAACAATGGAGTCTCAAGAGCATATTTCTTTATTTGTTGATGAATCACAATTTTCATACATGAAAGCTAGCATTATTAACCAATGACACCAAAAGCATCATATTTGATTAAATTAGAGTAATGTGAAAGGAAAAGATTAGCCATAATTCTAGCATCTGCATTTATGGCATATAGAATATTTAATTCTGTAGGAAAAACCTGGAGTTTCTGGATTCAGTGTAAACTCTCTCAGCCACTAATTGACACATTCATATTTCAATTTGAAATGGGTAGTCGCAGAGCTGGGATTTGGAAATGAAGCCAGAAGACTTCAGATCTTGTAGGGCTGTGTTAACCAGTGAGAAATTTAGATTCAGTTTTCTAGTTTCAGTGTCAATTGAAAACATTTGATTTATAGTGTCAGTAGAAAACAAAACAAAACAAATTATATACTGTCTATAGGGTTGTTTATGAGACAGAAGTGGGGGTAGTTCCTCTAAATGGAATTACAGTAAGTTGTTTTTTTTTCTTGACAATATAGATGCCTTGCCTACTTTTTTGGAACAGAATTTGGAGGCCGGTTTTGGAACTTTGCCTGGTCTTCACTAATCCTTTTTATTGCAGAAGTACTTTTTCATTAAAACAGAAGTGGTTTATGTTGTGACTATCTCACTCATCTTCATAAGGAATTTGTGTAACAGATGTCATTAACTTTCTGCAAGTAGAAAAATGGAAACTAAGTTTGAAGAATTTAGCAAATTTAATCACAAAATTATTTAATCCTAAAAATTCTGGCATTATGTTTCTGTCTATGAAAGACTATGGAACCAGAATGAGTCCTAGTTGAGTAAGTCTCTTATTTATTATATTCAGAGTTTGCATTCCCTCACCTTAACCTGTTAGGCTTGATGGTTGGACAGAGTTACATGTTAATAAACTTATTTGCTGGACATGTGAGGTAGCTTCAAATAGTAAAATGCTATTTCATCATGGTGGACAATTGCTAATGATGTCAGAACAGTCTGATCCCATACCAAAATAGATTATACTCTGTACACTCTTAACTAGAGGCTGCGAGCAAACATTCAAAGTTTTATGTCTTACTGTCAGGAGCATCGTCTTTGCTTATAAAGAAGGATAGCACATGTTCAAGGGTCTTGAAAACAATTGAATGTGGGTAATGTTAATTCGGTGTAAAACTTCAAGTGGCATATGACTAAGGCCAAAAAAAAAAAAAAAAAAAAAAAGATGCAATTGAAGATCTGGTAACTAATTACTAACAGCATTGCCACCATTTTATGTAAGTGTGAACAAGAATCATATGTTTCTTATAGTTCATCCTTGTTGATGTACTTAGTGTTACTGGTAAAAGTGTGATAATGAGCATACTGAGGATGGCTGTGGACCTCTCTTGATAGCAGGCCCGGAGGCCCTGGGGGCAGTGGACATTCTTTAAATAAATGAAACAATTTAGTAGTGTGAGTGATTTAAAAGCACTATCACAGACTTGAATTAGGAGACCCTGTCATCATAATCTGACACTAATGACACTGTGATTTGGTGTTTCAGGAAGCCGCTCCAACTATCAAACAGAGTACAGTAGTCTAGATTTCACAGTGTGGCTCTGCTTTCCCTGGGTGCTTTAGGTCTTGCAGTGGAAACAAAATGAATAGATACTGGTGAGTGTGGGAAAACTACATTAATTCAGAGATTCCAGGAAGAGATGGGGATATTAATATTTATTCAAGATCAAATCAGCAACTGTGGATATGGCTGATTTGTATGTTTTTCAAAAAGGATCTTTTATTTGAGAATCTTGAGAAAAATTTATCTAATGTCCAGGATAGGACAAAAAGAACTCACTCCAAAAACTGGATGATTATTGATTAAAAGAGCCTGAGACCAATGGCCAGAGGTTTGTGAGTTAGCATATAAAAAGGGATGCTGAAGATATAAAGGCAGAGTAATTCAAAGGGAAGAACTTAGAATCTCAGAATCCTAAAATGTGAAGCTGAAGGGATCTAATCTCTTGCTATTTAATTGATGATGAAACAGAAGTCCAATGACATTAAGATCTTGTGGTGGGAGAATTAAAATTAGAATTAGTCTCCTAACTCCCAACACAATATTATCTCCAGTACATCAGTTCCTTAAAAAAATATAATTCCTCATTCTCTAAGCCCATTCTTAACAAGAAAGTATCCAACTGAGATTTAATCATTGGGTAGGTCTCTCCAGATAACGGAACTTGTGCCAGACACATCTCACTCTTCATTGCAAATCAGTAAATTTACTCTCTGTTATGAATTAATCTTATGTGCCTCTGGGAAGTTTGAGTCACCTCCTAGGATCACTAGACTGGGAATCAGAAAATTTGGGCTCTAGCCCTGCCTGTGTAGCTCAATTGGTTAGAACATTAACCTGATATACCAAGGCTGTGGGTTCAATCCTCAGTCAGGGCACATACAAGAATCAGCCAGTGGGTACATAGATAAGAATGGATTAATGTTTCTCTATCTCTGGAAAATAAGAAAGAAAGGCTCTGATCTTATTTCTCTGTTTTCTTACTGATTAAGTTAGAAGAGTGATTAGGGGATCTCTAAGGAACTCATCTCAGTTCCAAATAGCTAAGACTCTATTTATACACATTTGAGGGGGAGACAATGGGGACTATTTCCTGGGCAGGATGATGACTGTCTTCTTACATGCAAATACTCATGTGTGTTCTGAGAGGGAGGGTGGGCATGAACTGCCAGTGGAGGAGAATTGACCCAGGTGGGTTGACAATACCAGCAAGCACAGTTGAGAAGGACCTAAGAAGTGTTTGAGCAAAATGATATTTAGGTGAAAGGAATGACCAATGAGGCTGGTAAACAGAGAATCAAGCTAAGCTCTTTCTTTGAGAGTCCATTGGCTGGGGACATGACAGAAGTCAGATCTTTGTTTCTCCAAGTGTGGTACAATAATGTTATAGGAAAAAATTACTCTACACTCCCATACATTTTTGAAATATTGGGAAAACAAAACTAAAGTGGTTTCTTTATGAAGGACTTCTCATGCCTTTAACATGATAAAATGCTTTGGGAGTCTCCAAGATACAGAACTTCCCAGATTCATTAGGCCATGGAACACATGGTTTTCTTGCATATTTCCATGGAAATGCTGCTCTAGAACAGATTTGGGGAGAGGGGAAAGGAGAGTTCACATGATATTTTCAAACCTCTGGAGGGATGTGGCTCAAAAGCTGAAAGGTGAGAACCAAGTACCCAACAGGGGTACTGCTCTAGGCACCAAAGTAAGTTAAGAGCTTATTTCAGTCAAGGACTGGAAACTTTAAAGCATTGAGAATCTGTGGGAGAAACAGTGATCTTGACCTTGAAGTGAGGGCCTTGGGTAAAGTATATACATGCAAACATGTACTCCTGATTGTCTGATGTTTTTAATTATGCTAAATGTAAATTGTTACTAGTTATTTCCTGGCCTATAAATGGTACACACAATAGAATATCCTCATGCTGAAGCAAAGATTAATTTTTATATGATATTTTGGGCAAAGATTAATTTTTCAGTGCACAGTATAAGTGAAAGAAGAAGGTTAAAGCCCGGAAGGAAGTCTTAGATGATGTGTAGAATCTCATTGCTGTAGGGACCTGGAGTTCTTAATTGGAGGTCCATGAATATGCATCAGAGGACTTGTGGATGCACGTGCACATCTGCTGTTTTTATGGAACAGTGTAAATGGCTTTCATCAGATTCTCAGATAAGTCTATAATCTTAAAAGCAGTCAACAATGTCCTACCAAGGCTTGGGAAGAAACTGAAGTTCAGATTGACCAGCATACTTGTTTCTATCTTTTGTTGCTGACAGTAAGGTTCACCTGAGAGCTGATAGGCAATAGGTGAAATGGAGAATCTACTGCGCAGCCTTGACCATTGATTTTTGAGGTTTCTTGACCCTAGACTGAAGGAGGTTTTGAAATATGTATTATCCTTCCTATTTTACAGTCAGGATTCAGATCAAATTATTCATTGTGATCCACAACTTGAACATTTGTACTAGAAACCATAAGTCTTGACTTTCATAAGAAATTATTCATAATTAATTGTTAAATGTTCCATATATTTTAAAAAACAAAAATGAGTTTTGGTTTTAAACATGCCACAATCATGAAAGTTTTTCTCTGTGTTCAGTACCACACTGTGTGTACTTTTACCTTGAGTATCACAAAGATTTTGAAGTCAAAGAGTTTTCCTTTTACCTTTTATTTAGTTATTTTTTATTTTACCTTTTAGAAACATGGTATAATTTATCTGCATGATTGCATTTTAATTAGCACTCTTATTGCCTATTTAAACATGCAAAGATATAAAATGATCCAACCAAACAGGAAGACATATAGCCGAGGTGTTTGCTACCGTGTTGTTAGTGAGTATTGCCTTGGGATAAACCCTGTATGAGGCTCAAGTTTAATAGTGTGAACTGGTTCTAAATAAACCCATTTGTATGCATAATATTTCACAAAAGGGTTAAGCTGCCTCAGCAGTTGTTGATAATTATGGATCCTCACATAGCTCTGAAGATCTCCAAACACTCTTGGGGAGTAAATCAGCCATTCCCACAATTTAAAACAAATGTGTAAAGAGTTTTATGGGGGTAATTGTACTCATCTTGGATGGTTAGATGATGACCCTTTGAAACCCCAGACCACATCAGAGTTCTGCCAGTGTGCATATTGCTGTGGGCAGGAGGATAGGGGAAGAAGGCAAACCACAAGAATGGACTTAATTTTGGAGGGAGGTTTTAAATCTCTTCATAGAACAGCAAGAGGCAGTGGTTTAGTATGGTGTGTGCTGCTATTCTGGGAGCCTCCACTTTTCAGAATTCCTAACAGAACTATTAATACAGAAATAAAGACAAAGGAATGAGGAACTGCCCTGCTAGATCCAATCTCGGAAACACTGGCTTCCAACACCTTTCTAACTAAGACCTTTGTGGGTTTAGCAGTCTGGTCCTGATTCCTTCAGCCTTTTCAGCAGTGGCTTCAGCTCAGGATAGTGGTCAGATTGCCATGGTTATTTATCCCCCAGCAATCAGCTCGCAAAACTAAGTTGATATTTGGCTTAAGATATCACAGAATTATTTATTTAAAAAATACTTATTGTTACATGGCTTCCTTAATAATCAGCTGGTCAACAAAAACTAGGATTTATTGGAATGAAATAGCTAAACTTTCTTAATTCACATTGTGACCAAAGTCTCTGGAGAAAAATTATGTAGCTCTCTATGTGGCTTTGAAAGAGAACCTGAAGCGAACTTAGAACTCATAGCTTTAAAATAACACCAATTGTTAAGTAATTGTGTGATGATTTTCTTGTGATGTCTGTTTTTTTTTAATTATATTTTATTGATTATGCTATTATAGTTGTTCCAATTTCCCCCCTTTACCCCCCTTCACCCAACACACTCCACTCGCTCAGGCAACCCCCACACCATTGTTCATGCCCATGGGTCATGCATAAAAGTTCTTGGCTACTCCATTTCCTATACTGTACTTAACACCCCCATGGCTATTCTGTAGCTACCTATTTGTACTTCTTAATCCTCTCACCTCTTCACCCATTCCCCTAAATGCCCTCCCATCTGGCAACCATCAAAAACACTCTCCATATCCATGATTCTGTCTCTGTTCTTTTGTTTGTTTAGTTTGTTTTTTTTGATTCAGTTATTGATAGATATGTACTTTTGCCATCTTATTGTTTGTAGTTTTGATCTTCTTCTTTTTATTAAATAAGGCACTTTAACATTTCATATAATAATGGTTTGGTGATGAACTCCTTTAGTTTTTTCTTGTGTGGGAAGCTCTTTATCTGCCCTTCAATTCTAAATGATAGCTTTGCTGGGTAGAGTAATCTTGGCTGTAGGTCCCTGCTTTTCATGATGGGGAATATTTCTTGCCAATCCCTTCTTGCTTGCAAAGTTTTTATCTGAGAAATCAGCTGATAGTTGTATGGGAACTACCCTGTAGCTAACTAACTTCTTTTCTCTTGCTGCTTTTAAGAGTCTCTCTTTATTTTTAACCTTTGTTGTTTTAATTATGATGTGACTTGGAGTGGGTCTCTTTGCACCCATCTTGTTTGGGGCTCTCTTTGCTTCCTGGACTTGCATGTCTATTTCCTTCACCAAATTAAGGAATTTTTCTTTCATTATTTTTTCAAGTGGGTTTCCAATTTCTTGCTCTTTCTCTTCTCCTTCTGGCTCCCCTATGTTGCAAATTTTGGAATGTTTTAAGTTGTCCCAGAGGCTCTTTCCACTATCCTCATTTGTGTGTGGGGGTGGGGTGGGGTGGGGTGGGGGATTCGTTTTTATTTTTGTTGTTCTGATTGGTTGTTTTTTGCTTTCTTATGTTCCAAATCATCGATTTGATTCTTGGCTTTATCCGCTCTACTGTTGTTTCACTGTAAATTGTTCTTTATTTCACTTAGTGTATCCTTTGTTTCTGACTGGGTCTTTTTTATGCTGTTGAGGTCCTCACTAAGTTCCTTGAGCATCCTTCTAACCAGTGTTTTGAATTCTGCATCTGAGAGATTGCTTATCTCCATTTTATTTAGCTCTTTTTCTGGAGTTTGGATCTGTTCTTTCATTTGGGCCTTGTTTCTTTGTCTCCTCATTTTGGCACCTCCCTGTATTTGTTTTTATGTATTAGGTAGAGCTGCTATGATTCCCTGTATTGGTAGTGTGGCCTAATGTAGTAGGGTCCAGTAGCACAGCCTCCCCTATCACCCAAGCTGAGAACTCGAGGTGCACCCTTTGTGTGAACTGAGTGCACCCTCCTCTTGCAGTTGAGCCTTGACTGCTGTTCGCAGATCAATGGGAGGAATTTTCCCAGGCCAGTTAGTTGCAAGGACTGGCTGTGCTCACTGACCAGTAACCTTCACCTTCTACGCAGGATCAGCTGTGCAGGCAGGGTGGTGGTGCTCTGATGTGGTCTGTAACTGTCCACTGGATGAGCAGGCTCTGGGGTTTCCTGGGTGGTGCAGGCCAAGGTCAGCCCCAACCTGTGTTCTGCCTGGGGCCACCCTGCATGAGCTATAAAGAAATCTGAGATGGCTTCTACTTGTGGTGGACTTGGGGGTTCCCCGACAAAGCCAAGCTGTGAATCTAGGCTGGCTGCTGCTAATGCCAGGCTGGGGGCCACTTAGCAAGAGGTATGGGTGCTAAGGGCTTACTGAGGCAGGCTGTTGCTTGTTTCAGTGGGTTTGGGAAGTTGCTAAGCATGAGCCAAGAGCAGCCATTCATATGGCAAATTCACTGTTGACAGCTTGGATGTGTTTAAGTCGGGTTGGGCAGAGCCACAGGGGATCTCCAAGGCGCGGCAAACAGTGTCCGCCAGGTTGATGGAGTCTAAGACATGGCTCTGTGTCATATTTCAGATATGCAGGCTCTGTGGCTCTGTTGAGGGAGGATTTTGCAAAGGGATGATGACTTCTGCTCACCTTTCTGTCTGGGAAAAAACTGTCCCCCAGCTCTCACCTTGATGCCAGACACTTCAGTGCCTCTCTGTATGCCACTGGTGCCTTTCAAGCTACTACCTCAGTACTGGAGGCCAGAGGGAGTGAGCCTGAGTAAGTCTGTGTATGAGTTCTTTAAGGAGAACTACTTGGGACTCAAAAGGTTTTTCTACCAACTCAATTCCTGCTGGTTTTTGCAGCCAGAAGATGCAGGGACTTATCTTTCTGGCACTGGAACCCTGAGCTGGAGGGCCTGGTGTGAGGCTGGGAGTCCTAGCTCCTGAGATATCCCTCCCAAATGTTTATTCACCACATGTGAATGTGGGATCAGCTTATTCCATGTCTTTGCCCCTCCTTTCAGTCTGGATAGATGTAGTTCTGTAGTTGTCAGACTTCCCTTCAACTTGATTTCTGATGGTTCTGAGTGATGGTTGTTCTAGTTTAATGGTAATTTTGATGTGGTTGTGCAAGGAGTCACAATCCTGACTGTAACATAATATCTCTTTAAACAGAACTGTTTATGGAACAGAACTATCATTTGTTGGTGCAGTTCAAAATCACACTTTATGAAAAGTTGGAGATTTCCATCTTTATAATTAGATCATTATGTGGTCTATTGAAAATAATTTTTAAATACAATCTCAGTTAATAATTGCAGATGTCTAGATATCCCGGGTCCTAGATAAATGGTGAGAGGGTTGACCTCTGAACTCTCAATGCCTAAACAATTCACCTCCAACCCAATAACTGACATTGCTGATGGCAAGGGCCCTGGCTGGTGACTTAGTTTTCCTTTTCTATCAAATTCCTTATAAAAAGAGGGAAGGGGTGTGGGGAACAAAACAAGGGTGTCAAGCCAAAATCTTGATCCATCTTCACCTTGGGTGCAGACAAATGAGAATGAAAGCACAGACTTCCTGCTCTTTCTCTCTAAATCCATGAAGCCTTCGCTGGTTAACAGGCCTTGCCATTGTTTCTGTGTAGTTCTCCCTTCCCCCATTTGTTTAAAGCATTGCAAAGCCTACAACTGTTGGGGCCATCATTCTCCCAGAATACAAACTGCACAATGGCAGGGTCGCAGGGGGAGAGGGGGGCTGCCAGTGGTCCTTTTGTGCCTCAGAAGGTTTCAGTGGATTTGGGAGGCTGAAACAGCCATCCCCTGCATAGGTACTGAGGGCTGACAGGTGGAGCAGGCTCTTTCGAATTGATCTGCAGGAACACATTTTTGCTTTTTTCAAATGTCATAGAGCATGGGTTAAGGAGGCCCTAACAGAGTCTTCACTTGTTCCCACACTTTTGACTTGAGCACTGTGCACAGTGCTTGGAGACACAGTGCTAAGTACTACCTGCATTCACTTGCAAGGACCTCTAGGACTTTGCTGATGATCAGAATCTGCCTCCATCTGTTATGCTGCTGGTGCACCCCTCCCCCTTCCCACCCTTCTGTCCCCAGTACTTGGTGGTGTTTCTCAGGCTTGAATGACTAGAAAAGGAAGAGTGTTCTAGGAACCAGATAAGATGTTTCATATGTACCTACAAGGTCATAATTGCGAGGGCCTTGGTTCAAAAATCTTTGTGGTTCTTTATTTCCTAGTCATTATGTTCCCCTAAGATGTGGATTGGGTCACCAAGAATTTGTAAGTTACTTACTGTAAGATAGAAAAAATATTCATTGATCTCTGTCCCTGGTTCCTGGTGCAGGACTGCTAAAACCCTTGTGATTTCTTGAATGATAAAGGTACTAGGAGCCCTGGCTGGGTAGCTCAGTTGGTTAGAGCATCATCTGATATGGCAAGGTTGCAGGTTCAATACCTGGTCAGGACGGATATAAGAAGCAACCAATGAATGCATAAGTTGCATAAATAAGTGGAACAATAAATCAATGTTTCTCCCTCTCTCTCTCTTCCTTCTTCCCTCACTGTAAAATCAGTTTTAAAAAATTAAAAATGAGTACTAGGAGTATCTTTTATTCTGATATTTGTTCTTTGACTTTGGTTCCTGACACAGAGTTCCTAAATCTCTTGGAATTTCCTGCATGATAGCAGTTTCTTTTGTTCTAATGAGATGAGCCTTAGTGGGCTCCTAGATTGGGTACAGGCTTGTCTCTAGAAAGACCAAACCATGACTACGAGTTTGGGACTTCCAGCCTCCTTTTCCTACCCTACCCCTGTTCTCCAGAGAGGAGAGAGAAAGGCTGGAAATGAAGTTAATAATCAATTATGCCTATGGAATAGACCCTCTATAAAAATCCCCAAAGTACAGGGAACAGAGAGCTACCAGCTGGGTGAACATTTGGAGGTCTAGAAGAAATGACACCCTTGGAGAGGGCATGGAATTTCAGTGCCACTATTCACACACCTTGGCCAATGCATCTCTTCCATCTGGAGGTTGATATATATCCTTTATCATATTCTTTTATAGTGAACTGGTAAACAGTAAGTAAACTGTTCTCCTGAGTTCTGAAAGCTGCTCTAGCAAATTAATTGAAACTGAGGAGGGAATGGTGGGAACCTGCAATTTATAGCTGATTGATCAGAAGCTCAGGTGACATCCTTGCCTGGCGATTGGCATTTGAAGCAGGTTGCCAGGGTTGGGGAGCAGCCCTGTGGGACTGAGTCCTTGCCCTGTGGGATCTAATGCTATCTCCAGGTAGAAAGTGTCAGAATTGAGTTACAGTGTAGGACACCCAGCTGGTGTTGCAGAATTGCTTGGTGTGGGAACCGCCACCCCCGCTACCAACACACACATATAAATATCTGGTGTCAGAAGTGCTGTGAGTGTGGTAGTTGTGGGAAAGTAAAGGAGACACATAGGAGGAGAAGTGTAGGTTTTCTTTGCACTTACATTCTCTGAGTTTCAGTTTCTTTATCAGTAAAATTAGAGTAGTTCAGTGGTTCTCAAAGCATGGTCCCCTGACCAGCAGCACCAGCATTGCCTGGAAACTTGATAGAAATGCAAATTCTCAGACCACAACTGAGACTTTCTGACTCAGACCCACTGGGTTTACCCAACAATCTGCATTACTTTAACAAGTCCTCCAGGAGATGCTGATGCATGTTCAGCTTGGAGAGCCCCTGGAATAAGTTTCTAACATTGGCATTTGTATGACTGTTAGATTCCACTCACTGAGCCGGTGCAAACTCAAAGCCCTACAAACACATGATAACATTTCCAAAGTGAGACTTTTCAAGTGTATCAGCTGTGAACATCCTTGTCAACCTATAAATGAAGACTTATAGTCATGGGATGAAAAGAAAACTATAGGGAGGTGAACCACCTTGGTAGGTCAAAAGCCTTTCCATTTCAAAATTCTATATCCCTTAGTCAAATTGAAATGATTTCACAGGACAGTGATACGTGTTCAATTCCTGTTGGAGCACTCTAGGCAATATAGACTTGGATGTGCACCCTTGCTTTCTTTAAAAAGAGAACTGAATGATTTCCCCCCTTTAGCCAGGGATCAGTTATTTGTTTCATAAAGATGCCTTGAGAACCCTAACAGCTTCACCTGTTAAAGTATCCTGCTATGTTACTCTTAAAGCTAAGAAGACAGGCCCTTCTGAAGTAAAAATCAGTTATTACAGTGACACTCTGACTGTAGGCCCCATTGCATATGTGATTTGTCCTGCCTCTTATGCACCCCTCCCTTACTCCCTCCTCCTAGCTTGTATACCTTTTACTTATCTTTTGGGAGTCAGCCAGGCATCAGTCTATTCTGGGATGCTCTTCTTGAACTTCTGCAACTGGATTAGGAGCCCCTCTTCAGTGTCCCCAGGGGACCCCGTGCTTATCTGTGTCATAGCTGTGAACACAGTATGTCATAATTGCTACTTGACTCATCCATTTCCCCACTCAGCAGAGCTCTATGAGGACAAGAATCATTTCCCTCTTCACTCATTTCATTTTCAGGGTCTAGAATAGTGCCTGACACATAGGAGAGCAGCAGGAAATATTTGTTTATAGAGAGTGGCTCTATGCTTCCTGGGACCCTCCATTAGATTTTCTGTTCCTTCTACTCACCCATTTGTTTATGCATCTATTTGTTGTCCAAATAGTAGACATTGCCCAAAGATAGGACGTGGTGCTGCCTGCTGTTGGGATTCAGAAAGGCCTTCGTAGCACCCTCTCATTAAGGACCTGGTGATCCAACAGCTTCCCCTGGCTGCTTTTGCACCTCAGGTGCAGAAGGTCAGTTCATGGCACACCATACTCATTGATCTCTTCAAGGCTCTTCTCTTGATCGAGTGAATGTTTTCCTTTTTCCCATTCCCCACCCACATTTTTGTCCTCTCCACAGAACCCAGTTTAATGTGTTTGTATTTATTATTTTATTTGTCACATGTATTTCTGTGTTGTGAACATGTGTTTTAAGTTTATATGAATGGTATATAAGAAGCCACATTCTGCTGCTTTTCCCGCTCTGACGCTCGCAGGCGCCCATGTTTCGTGTACGGCAGTTCGTTTACTCATTGTTCCCACAGTAGTGAGCGCCTGGATGGCCTCCTGCTCCCCATTGCTGCTAACACTGCGCTGAATGTCCTCAAACACACCCCTCGTTGACAGATGGGAGACTCCCTAAGAGGCTGTGGTACACATAGGACTCAAGGGGCAGGATTACGGGGTCGCAGCATATATATGTTTATACATTGGTTGAGTAATGCCAGCTTCTCTCCAGAAGGGCTGCCTGGATCTTGCTGGTTGCCAGGACCTCCTTATATCTACCTCAATGGCTATCCCTTGCTAGTTTTGACATTGCAAATTTCTTCCAGTGTTTGTTAGCTTTGTCCCTGGTGTCTTTTGTTTAAAAAAATTCTTTTTCATCCCCAAAATGTATTACAGAGATTGGCTTTGATGGCCTACATGATCCTTTTACTGTGAGCAAAAGTGGGTAGCATTTCACCTTAACATAAAGTTTGCTGTGTTTTGAGATGTAGCCATAGATAGCATCATGTATACGTGGACCTCAGCATGCCTAAACGAGTAAATCAGTTGAGCTTTAATGCAGAGATATTCCTAAGTATTAACAATGAAACTACATAAATGTCAGTCTGTTTTGGAAGGCTACAAGTGTTGTAAACAAGAAATTATGCATATTTTATTAACCAATATCACCCCAATAAATTCAATTAAAAAGTTAAAAAATGCCCTGCATATTTGTGATAGTCCTTATAAATTACCAAAACAAGAGAAAAGAGAAAAAAATAATGAGAAAATATTTGTGGCCTTGGAGCTTAAGTCCTAGGATTCAGAAAAGCTGAGAGAAAGAACTGAATTGATTTTCCTTCGGGCAGGCCTTATATTCCTTATGAGAAATCAGAAACAGCCCTCTTAATGGTTCCTATTGGTTCTCATATTTTATCTTGGCTAGCAGATTGTAAGAATTAGTAAAGATTCCATGGGTGTATGTATTTAGAAAATCTGAATTCTTTGATATAGGTTAAGCCTTTTACAATGCAGCCCCTATAACCTCAATTTCATCTGCTTCTTCCAGCCCCTCCTGCTTCTGTGTGATGGGAAACCACATCAAGTTCCATGCTTCTGTTCTCCTTAGCATGTCACCATGTGAGCACAGGCTGGTGTCTCTCTGTCTTCCCCACCTCTCCCTAGTCTCATCCTGGTGCAAAAACTCTATCAGGTACACACCTCAATTATTGCATATATTGTGATGTCTGGTACTTGTTATGTGTCTACCTGCCCCAGCTCCCACTTCACTGAGAGCTTCTTGAGAAGGAAACAGGGTCCTCTTCATTATGTGTCACCAATAGAATCTCAGACAAATAGTGGAGACTCAACAATTCTCTAACATGAGGAAAATCTGTACTCTCAAATATTGAAGATTACCACCTGATAGCCCAGATCTTGAAGCTTTTAACATATAAGCTAACTAATCTGATGAGTAAATTCATGTTGTTGTGTTACTGGTTTAGTGTGTAAAATATTTCATGTGATATTCACATCTTAAGAGGAAATTTCTGGAAACAGAGGATTCATAGTAATATAGAGAAGTGATTATAATAATAAAATTTGCAGGCATCAACATAGCAGCTAGAAAGGACTGAGGATATTTGGGGTAAGCAATCCTTTCAATGCCACTCAAATGAACCTCACCTATGGAAATATAAATATCTAAGAATATCTGGGGTATGTTTACAGAGTTAGCCTTTCTTCCCAGACTTTATTTTTGGAGGTTTCTCAGTACTGTGGGCAGATAAGTATATAGCACATAGAATTTCTTAGTAGCTATTGTAATATGGACCAAATTTTATCACAACGACCGTATACTGGTACTTTGAATAAGATATGTTTGATGATGTGCTTTAAAGTTGCCAGAAATTCACTGCTAGAGGAGGTGAGAATAATATAGGAGGCGTAGGAACATTTCTCCCAAGAAGAAAAGTCTGTTTTTAGGATCCCCAGTGCCGCTTTCTTCCCTGACCTCTATTTTCAAGCCTGAAAGTCAGCAAAAGGGTCCTTGGCCCACACAAGGAGAAGTCAGACAGACAGGCTGGCCCTGGAGACAGCGGTCATTTGTCGGGCCCCTGGGCACCCAGGCAGCAATCTCCTTCCATGTTGCTCTTCCAGGCCTTTTTGTATGTTTGCTTTATTTTCCTTTTTCTTTCAACAGGATGAGTTCATTGTCACCTCCGTTCACATGGCACAAAACATAGTCACACCCTGGTGTCTACCCCTTAATTCCTGTTCCACAGTCCTGGAGTCTAGAAAATTGGAATTCTCAGTGGACTGGAATGGGTCTGGCACCTACTCTTGTCCCAGTCAGCTTGGCTGAGGCTAAAGAACTATGTTGAACACATGTGGCTACTGGGAGCTCCCTGTGACCAAGGTGGAAGGTGGAGGGCAGTTCCAGAAAAGAGTACTGAACATCCAGTCTGGCAGGCGTCTGCTAACACAGCCATCTTTATACATGAAAAGGTTTTCTAGGTACTAATCAAAGGCCCTCTTTTGAGAAAAAGCTAATTCTTTTTTATCCCAATATACACACGGAAAGGAAGGAAGGAAGGGAGGAAGGAAGAGAAGGAGTCAGGCAGGGAGGGAAAGAGAAAGAGAGGGAAGGAAGAAAGAAAGGAAGAGAAAGAAAGGAAGAAAAGAACTAACATTTCTCTCTCACGCTGTAGGTACATATGTGTGCCTGTATACAGAAACGCGTAGTCAGAGATATGGAAGTACAAACATGCTCTCCTGAGGATCCAGCATATGAGTTTTTCAACACACACACCCCACACAAAAATTTCCCAAGGAAAGCAAATAATTTCAGGTTTTAGGGAAGAGCAGAGATCTGTTATGATAATAATGTTCAACAAGTATAACATTCTGACTCAAAGCAAATGCTTGCTTTGTGGTGGTAAAACAAAGGGCTAAAATGGCTTGATTGGGGTTTTAATGAGAGATTTTTCTCCCCTACTCCCCCCTCCACCCTCGGTCTCCACCCCCTGTTGTTTCCTCCTGGGCTCTGGTCAAGAGCCCTGTGCTGGGCAAAACGCAGAGAGTGCCAGTAATTCAACTCAACCAATTACTTTGCAGCACTTTCTCAGCCCGCTCAGCAGGGCTCCTCTTTTGCAGGCTGCTGGAAGCCTAACGATGCCCCTCTCCATTGTGCATGTGCATTGGTATGTTTACAGACCCCAAGGACTACAATATCCGCTCCTTGAGTGCACGTTATAGAGGCTGGAGTGTGTCTCCTGCTCACACTTGGATGTGAGTAAATTCTTATGTGACAGTAAAATTTGAAACAGGAATCCCTTCTTCAAAGAGAAAAGGTAAAACCCAGGGATACAGGAAATGTTCAGACCCACTGACTTAATGTATGTAGACACTCCCTCTGGTTCCTCCCTGCTGTGGTTGCCATCACACCCTAGATCCGTATGTAAGTTAATTGAGTTGGTCCATTAGTTCAATATGTATTGAGAACAGGAGAAATCTACCAGGTATAGATCATTCCTATGGAACTCACTGTCCGAGTCTAAGTGCAAAGGTGAAGTGTGAACAGATTTAAGGGAAGATGTGAGGCTGAGGATGATTAAGTACCAAATAAGTATCACTAATAGTGAGTGCTGTTTTTAGCCACACTTTAGTGTAAAATAGGAAGGAAGAAGAAGAGAACTGGATTTTTTCTTCTTTTTTGCCTAGTTGGGCATGATGGGTGTTTGTCTGGAAGCAGCACACAGTGATTGAGGAGAGGAAGGAGTGAATTCTGGTGTGACAACAGGAGCATATAAAGGACCCCAGAGGTGCCTGTTTTTAAAAACCAGCTGACTTTCACTGTAAACTTAAAATTAGAAGTTCTGTCACTAAATTCAGTGGTTCTCAAACCAGAGGTGCTTTTGAATATGGAAGGTTGGGAGTTGCTGGCTAAAAGAGGGGCAAAACAGGGAGAAAAGTGTTACTGAAAGCACAGGAGCACAAAACAGCTATGTGAAATGTTTTCCAGGTTTAGAGGGATCCAAGCTCACATGCAAATACCAAGAAATTTGGTGAAACTGTCAACAATCAAATTTTCTTACAAGTAAATCTTATTTTGACACCTTGGTTCTGGAATGTTTTGTATTCTCATCACTGCCCCCTTACACCTGTAGAAGTTTATCTAGAGGATAGGTAGTCTTTCCTAGGTTGATCTTGGAATGGCAGAGGGAAAGGAAGTTCTGGATTCCATAGTTTTCACAGTGTTACTAGTGTCAGGAGAGGGATTCTGGTAGGTTAAACTCTCCCAGCTCATTAACACTGGCAGCAAAACAAAACAGGGCAGAAAACTTAATGGAAGCTGGTATCATCCGCTGAGGATGCTGGGAAGAGAGCCATTGATAGCAGCTTTGATGCTGTTGCAATATGAAAGCCCAAGAAAGAGCAAAAGGTTCCATCACATCATCATGCCAGAGTTCATTATTTTGAAGGGGTTAAGGTCAAAGTGACATTTCATATAGGGGTGTCCTTTCTTCACATGAAATAACATTGTGATGTCTCTAAGGAAAATTAATGCTTGACTTTGCAAGGTGTTCTTTGCAATTACTAAGGAAACAAGTTGGGGGTTACTTGGAGTGCTTCTTGGTGCAGACCAATATATTAAACTGGAATTGGGTGCCCAATTTTGTGCAGAACTGAAGCTCACGCCTGCCCTGCTAATGCCCCAACCTTCACTCTTTTCAGCTGAAGGTGTGTGTTTGCAAGAAATGAGAAGAAAAAGTGGGAGAACCCTTTGGTTGAGTGGTGGAATTTGTAGAAGAAGGAGGGGCTGTTCCACACTGGGAGACTTGTACAAGACAATGACACAAAGAAGAAGGGGGGTTGGGAAGAGTGAGAAATGTGAGAGAAGGAGCTTCCAAATGGGGCATTCTCCTTGAGAGGCTTAGCTCAGGAAGATCTCTTTCCATTCCTAGTAAGAAGGGAATAATTCAATTAGACAAAGTTACACTATCAGTTCCTGCTGTGCTAGAGGGGTCTTTTCACACTTAACTCATCCAGAAAATGTAACGATAAATAAGATGCCATTTCAATAGTAATGAAACAACATAATATTTCAGAATTGATTTAACAAAGATTACATCAGACCTCCATGGGGAAAAGCTTTAAAACTTTAATAAAAGACATAGAATATGATATCAATAAATGTCATGTTCTTGGATGAATGATTTAGTATTATGAAGACTGCAATTCTCCCCAAATTAATATATAATTTAAATGTGCTCTCAGTCAAAATGCCAGTTGAATTTTTTCCTCAGGAACTCAATAAATTTATTAAAGAATAAAGATAAGCAAATATTAAGAAAGAAACACAAAAATAAAAAGAGGGACTTATCTATTTGGATATTAAAACATACAAACAAGCAGTAGTAATTCAAATAGTCTTCAGAAACAGACATATGGACCAAATGGAACAGAATAGAAAGCTGAAGGGTAAACATGAGCTGCTCGAGTCAGAGAAGATATTTGCAATGCCCAAAACTGACAAAAGATTAATATGTACAATATGCAAAGAAGGCCTGCGGATCAACAAGTATTTTAGGAAGGAGAAAACTTAAAATGCAATAACCAAATAATGAAATGCTCATATGTACTAATAACCTGAGAAATGTAAATAAAAACAGTGAGATTTTGCTTTATAGAAATTTAGGCTTGAAAAAGTTAGAAAACTGAATGATGTGAACTGATGACAGAGAATAGGATTTGGGTTATATAGCATCTCTCATACACTGCTGGTTCAGTCTAGACTGAATGTAACTATTTTCACGAGTAATTTGGCACTATCTGTATAAAGTGTAACCCAGACATTCTATAACTGGGTATATGTCCCTGAGAAAATTTCACACTGTCCTGGATGAGGAAATATATAAGAATGTTCATATTAATATGTTGACATTATAGTGTTGACCAAGAAACTATTTGTCTAGTACCAGGAGAATTACCAGCTAAAACATGGTAGATGTACACCATCTATTTAAGTGCTCTTCAGTACTTAGAAGCAATGGATTAAATGTACATTAACAACATGAATTCTCTTAAAAGCATAATGCTGATTGAAAAAGATAAGAAAGAATAAAATGTGCAACAAACCATTTCTGCATGTTAGAAATGCATGCACATCAGAGAAATAAACACTGTGTAAGAAAACATACAGACAAAAAGATGGACGTTAAACATATTAGAATAACTGCCCATGGGGAAGAGTTAATAGAGTAATAAATTGTGGTAAAAGAGGATAGGTAAAACAAAGAATAAAATAGAGAGACAGACAGACAAGAGAATGGCCCAGAGGTGATAGCGTGCCCAGAGCTATCAAGTATGACATGTATATCCATCAGTGCTCCACATCTAAGGGTAAGGAAATGTTGAACTGTCCCATCAGTATGGAATTCCTTAAGTGCCCGTCAGAGATGGATGATGAAGACCAGTAAGTCAGGAAGTATCTGAGGACAGGTGACAACCACCCAGTCATTTCTGGAGGCAAAGAGAGAGAACAGTCTGGGAAGGGGCTGGAACCAGACTAGTCACGAATTAATGAATGGAATCACCAGGTGTTAGAGCAATAGCTGAGAAAAATTGCCCCGAAGCACGAGGGGCAGTAAGAGTGAATTCCTTGAATGTTCTCCATGGTTACCTTTGAGGTAGAAACAAGGCTACTCTTGCATACTAAGATTAAAAAATCAGTATATAGAGGACAGAGAAGAAAGTGTGAGTCCCTGGTAAGGGGTGTTGAGTAGAGGCAGCAGGTAGAGGAGACGAGGCAGCCAGGAGAAACCACAGGAGGACACTGAGAAGCAGGGTGTAGTGTGGGGACTATGGTGGGGAGGAGTCACAGAGAAGGAAATGAGAGTGCCTGAGAGTTGTGGGCTTGTGAAGGGCTGGACACGATGCTATAGTTACTGATGAAGGGGGATGTGGTCCTTCCCTCCCCTGGAGTTCCTGCCCTGCTTTCACTTTTCTGTCACACAAGACGTGAGCAATTCCCAGTAGACCTGACCTGAGTAACATCCTGACTGGACATTCTCCAGGCCCATCTGTATAGCAGGGCATTACCTATGGGGCCTCATGCCCTGGGGGAGGATTGCTAAGAGTAATGCAGCAAATGTCTATTTGACTGTAGAATTACATCTTCTCTCTCACCCCCTCCTGTGCACATTTCTGAATCTTGTGATGGCCCATTCTCCTTACAGCTATTTTAAATCTTTCCCCAGACCCCCCACCTGCTCAGCAAGCCTTCTCCTTTCTTTCCTTGGAGGCCAGGGCCCTCTGTGCAACGGTGCTCCACCATCCTCTGCACTCAAATCTTCTCCAGAGTTCTCTGCTCTTCTCTAAACCTCCAGCTCTGCCGCGCCAACCTCCTTTTTCTTATACGTTCACATTCTACTGCAATGTGCAAAGGAGATAACAACTGTTGATTTAATTATAATAATATCCTCATCATGCCTTTGACCTTGGGAACGCCTGGAAAAACCAGGGCTCATGACCTGTGTCATCCAGAGCTAAAACCTCCAGGTTGTGTGGAAATGGGCCATATTTAGGGACAGCTAGAGGAGAATGTAGTGTGGAAACTGCATCTCAGCTTGGGCCCCGTCCTTCTGTTGTCTGCCCTGCCAGCTCTCACCACACTAACTTCAGTGAACTGTAACTGTGTTGTCAAGTGCAAGAGTTCTGTGTGTCTGGGTGTACCCAGACTTTGTATTTTTTGTGTCTCCATGTTTCAAAAACATTTCACTTTAATAACAAAGAGGCTTGTTGTTGCTAGGAGGTTTTGAAAATATGTCATTGATGGAGACAAGCTACACCAAATGTCCTCTTGTTTTTGCCAATGTGAATCAGGATGACCTTTTCACCCTCTTCAAGAGGATAGCTATAAGAACCAGACACGACCCACATGTTAGAGAGATAACATGAGAGGAGGCCAAGCACAGCTGCAAAAAGGTAGAAAGTGCTCCTCTCTCTAGAATAATATTCATGAAAACTCTCCTGTGACTGTTATATTTTTCTAGTGGATCTTTGAAAGAAAGGGTGTTTTCTGCCTAGTTGTACACAGACACGCACACACACACACACACACACTTTTTGTTCCTGTATTTCCCTAGCAGAAGTCAGAAGCTTATCCCATGATCTTGAGAAGGAAGGAAGTGAAGATCAGTTGGGCCTGGTCGAGGCAGGGATCACTTTTAGCGCCTCAAGGAAGGGAACCTGGAGAAACTAGTTGACTGTGCAGGGAGGGCCAGCGTTAGAGGTGTCTTAGTCAGCTCAGGATGCCATGGCAAAGCACCACAGACTCAGGGATTAAAAACAGACACTTATTTCTCACAGTTCAAGATCAAGAATTCAAGATGTCAACAGATCAGGTTCTGGTAGGTGAGGGCTTTCCTTCTGGTTTACAGATGGCCCCCCTTCTAGCCATGTCCTAACATGGCCTTTCCTTGGTGATCAAAGGGCCAGGGGGTTGGGGGTTGGGGGAGGGGAGAGAAGGAGAGAGAGAGAATCTATTTTTATTTTCTTATAAAACCACTAATCCCATAATGAGGGTCCCAATCTTATATTACCCCATCTCAATCTAATCACATCCCAAAGGCCCCAACTCTAAGTATCACACTGCAGGTTAGGGCTTTAACATAGAAATATTCTCCCCATATTACCCTGGTAGGCTGGGAAGTCCTTAATGCCCAGCCTGCCAATAGCTGCCGTGGTGGGTCAGGTCCAGCCTTAGGAAACTCCCCTTCCTGGTGGTGACTATCACCCTCCACAGGCTGACAGTCACATGAACGGAATGGAGAGGGAGGCAGAAATACTTTCTAAAAAAGCTAGCTCATAGGGCTCTACTGTTCTACGAGAATGTATTAGCCTTTGATTTTGAAGCAGATCAGTAAGTATTGGAGCTTCCTAGTTGGCCACCCACCCCCAACTGCACTTATACTTAAACATTTTTTAAATGAAGTTCTTTATTATACTAACTTAATATCTGATGTAATATGTAATATCACATGGATTTTAGATTTTATATCATTTGGATTTTCAAAATTTAAATTTCTAACTTCATCAAAATATTTTTCTTGATATCATGTAGAAAACTTACTTGTCCATTTAAGCAAATTCCTATTTCTCTTTTGCATCCATTTCCCCATCCTTTTTACCTGATGGTACAAAGCATTGTATAGAATTAGGCCCATTTGGTTGTAAATTATTTTACTTTCAATTTCTCTTTAGTGTATATTTGGAAGTAAAAAGCTGTGCTGTGCTTGTAGCGACTGTTTCTTGTAGCCTTGAGTTTTCCAGAGGAGGAGGGGGAATCTGCTCCTAGGGAAACGCCAGGGCATGAGAGGTTGGTGATGGAGGCTGTATGACTTCTTTGGTGGCTCAAGCTTTGTGGAAGCCAGCACACCCTCAACTTGATTACCTCTTCCTTCAAGGCGCTCACTCCACAGAGGCTAGCTCATGTGAGGAGGGGAAGAAGGCCAGGAGCAAGAGAGTTCATTTTTTGAGCAGCTGGATAAAAGGTCTCTTTGTTTTATTTTCCTTCTTTTTTCTTGGAGTCATAAAAACTTTCAAGTTGTTTGTGAGCAAGTGTCCACAGTAACCTCAGTTGCCTGAACTTGAGGAGCCAAATCTCACTATTTCAAAAGACAAAGTAGGTGTGGTGAGAGGCTACCCACACTGCCTCCACGATTAATGTCACATTTGCTTTAAGCAGATACAGGGATTTGAGGTTTTTGAAAACAAATTCAATTAGCACTCTTTTCTTTAGGGGTATCCTTTTTTTTTTTGTTCTTCAAAAGTCATTCACTCTATTTATAACAGATTCTTCCATAGAGGCTGTTGGGGGGGATTTCCCTTCAGCTCTGTACTGCTCCATGGTGAAAGAGGTAGTAAAAGTAAGCCCTTTTCTGTCTCCATATTCAAATTTATAGAAGGAAAGTGCCAAATTATCCTTCAGAATGTTGTAAGACCTGACTGACTCCAAATTATACTGTGAGAGGAAACAGATGGGCAAAGAAAAGAGGTCTTTTTTTCAATGAAATCCTTTTTTCTATCAAGAGGCTTCTGCAGAAAACCATCTCCCCCATTCCCAAGGATGAGGGAAGTCCAGGAAGGCCCCACCCAGCTGATTGGTGGAAACAGTCTGCTGTAGGAACAGAGATACTGACTGATTATGGCATCGTAACTGGTTTTGAAAACACACTGGCACAGTGGCAGTGAGCCAAATACTCCCTTCCCTGCATTGCCTTTCATTTTACAAAGGCTGATGGCCCACTTAAAGTATTTTTTTTGTCTGTGTTCCCCCAACTTTTTCCAAAGAGGCAAAATATCCATGATATTTAGGATCGGGTCCAAGTCACAGTCAACCTGTCGGTTAGGGAAAGAAGACTGAGCTCAACTCAATGATATTTATAGTGGGATGAAACTGACCAACGACAATTCACGTGTCTTGCCTAGAGCCCGCTCATACATGAAGCAGATTGAAACATCATCAGACTTTCAGTGTCATGGTGCTGGGTCCAAAGTCCAAGAAAAATAAAGAAAAATACCTTTTGAAGGCATAGGAAACATATGAGGGTATGAGTGCATGTGCGTCTTATTTTTTTATGGTTGCATTGCAGCAAGTTAAGTGGTGGGTAACTTTAGAGTTTTGCAACAGTGGAGGTTATGGACAAGCCACTCCAAGATGTGCCTCAGTGGTATGCAGATTACTTTGCGTTAAAGGTAATTTTAGCTTCAGGCTCAGGAGAAACTTTGGGCCCTTTCTTTAACTACTACCTATAGGGCAAGGCAAACTTCAACTTAACTGGATGTCTGTTCTTCTTATCCTGCAGTTACCTTTTGTAGCCCCCCAATGCATTACCTCATCCCTAGCTCAGGGTGTCTTATATACCTCAACCCCTCTTTCTGTCTCTGAACCTCTCCTGACTCTCTCATATATGTGGGGTTCCCACACACATGTATGTATTAAATTTGGTTGTTTTCTTTTGTGAATCTCATGTCTCTGATTATTAGACCAGCCAGAAGAACCTTGAGGGTAGAGAAAAGTTTGTTCCTCTCCTACATGTCCATCCGGAAGCCTCTCTTTCATCCCCAGGCACTTCCAATCCATGGGACATTAGTGTCTCCTCTCTATGTGACAAGGGGCAATCCGGTGTGGGAGTGAGAGTTGCTTTCAGTCTTAGTGACCCAGATCAGTGTGTGGTAGAGACATGACGTGATGTTAATGTACAAGCACAGGAGAGTTTTATTACGGCAGTGGTGTGTGTGTGTGTGTGTAGAAAGAAGAATAAGAGACAGAATTCAGATTCTCCAGAATAGAAGTTTGGCCTTTGTTTTAGCTTTTGCATTATAAAGAGTTGTATACAGCTAGAAAGATGTATGTGATTGGCAAAACTGCAGATTAAGTAAAATCTGTGAAGGATGTAGAATGCTTTATACACATTGCACATTGGCAGTGTTTGTTCATAGGACACACATTCTAAAATATGTTCTTTCTCTCACTCAAGCTTACTCATTCTACTTTTATGTGTACTTCCCCCCCTTCCTCTTTCAGAAATCTTACGTAGAACAGCCTATTGGAGATGTGTAAGCAGGATATCTCTCGTGATCATATATGTTTAGAACAGCAAGTTTCAACCTTTTTCATCTCATGGCACACATAAACTAAACTAAAATTCTGCAGCATACAAAAAAAAAAAAAGCACTTTTTGCCGATTTGACAAAAAAAAAATAGGTACAATTTTTCATTCATTCACACCAAATGTCTTGCTGTATTGGCTGTTGTCATTTTTTTAATTTGACAATTTAAGGGAAAAGAGGTCAGTGCCCCTGACTAAATAATCAGTTATTGTGTGTTTTAAAAATTCTTGCGGCACACTGTTTGAAAATCGCTGGTTTAGATCAAAGGGCACGGCTATTCCCGTGTTGGCAGTGAGGTTCTTTAACAAGAAATTGTTGTCAGTGTGTCAACATGACACATGGGATGATGTCACACTTGTGAAAAATAAGGATATAAGTCAAGAGTTCCTTACCAGCTTCAAAGCTGGAAATACTTTTATGTAAAATACTTTTTTTTTTTTTTTACATAAAATACTTCTTTTTGTTTTGTTTTTGTTTTACTTATTTACTTTTTAGAGACCTGGGAAGGCTAGGAGAAAGAGAGAGAGAGAAACATTGATTGGTTGCCTCTCACATGCTCCAACTGGGGACCTGACCTGCAATCTGGGCATGTGCCCTGACTGGAAATTGAATTGGAGACCCTTTGGTTTGTAGGCTGGTGCTCTATCCACTGAGCCACACCAGTGAAGCTGAATTTTTTTATTCTTTAATCCTCACCCAAGGACATTTTTTTTTATTGCTTTTAGAGTGAGAGGAATAGAGGGAGAAAAAGAGAGAGAGAAACATCAATGTGAGAGAGAAACATTGGTTGGTTGCCTCCCATATGCGCTCTGACTGGGGGTCATATGCACCTGAACCCACAGCCTAGGTATGTACCCTGACTGGGAATCAAACTTGCAACCTTTCAGTTATGGGATGATGCTCCAACCAAGTGAGCCACACTGGCCAGGGTCACACCTGGAAGTCTTCTCCTGTAATTTTGTGTTGTGATTTTGCATGGGCTGCTCATAGAAAACCTTTCCTGCAAGGTTTCTTTTCCTAAACACTGGAACCATCCATATCTTCCCATCCTGTACCATGTGAGACCCCCCTTTCCACTAGGACCTAGACAGAGATTTGCTCTGCTACAGAATTTGGCAAGTTCAGAATATTTAAATCCTTCCTGCTGTTTATACTTCTCTGAATCAGGAATGGCTGGAAGTATTGAGAGCATACATCCCTTTGGATTTTGCAAAAGCTAACTTGTTATAGAAATTCTTGTGAATTTGTCACAGATGACAATTAGCCTGAAAAGTAAAGACCAAAACCCACAACTGCTATCAAATGAACTATTTAAAATGAACTTATCTGTTCCTGAGGCAAATCCCAGGATAGATTTTAGTATTTTAAAAACTTTGCAAGTCTTACTGAATCTTTAAATTCTGTGGGGGCTAAAAAAGAATATGTTTCCTCCCACCTTCTAAGTTCTTCTAGTTGTGCTAATAATCAAATCAACAGAGACCGATAAACAGGAGAAAATCAAACTTTAATGCATGTGCATGGAGAATTCACATAAGCTTGAAAATTCCAAAGACGATGAGGTAAAATTGATAATACAGTATTCCCTCACTGATTGTGGGTATTATGTTCTAGACCCCCACCCCCCCACCCCCGTGAAGTAGGAACCTTACATTTATTCTACACTCTTAAACCTACGTAACTTTAACAATATACATATACAGTACTGCAAAATCCTGTGAGATAACAAAAATCCGCGATAAATAATTAAATATAATATTTTTAAAAATCCCACGATACAGTGAGCCCTCGATAAGTGAACCACAATATAGAGAGGGGCTACTGTATATGTCATTTTGGACAAAGGAGAAAGCAGGAGTAGAGGTCTGAGATTTCAAGGAAGTAGGCGATTTACAGGTAGTTGAGGAAGAGGTAAACACATATGGCAGGTAAATTTTCGCTAGGCAACCCAGAAACAATGAGACACACAGGTGGGGATCTAGCAAACAGGCCTCTGCTTGCAGCCCTCCCATGTCCTATAATCAGCTCAAATTAGGCTGCTAAGGCAAATATCATAAGATTTCCTTCCTGGAGTAGGTCTTTCCCTCTTATCTCTTAGGCAACAAAGGGGGGAGGGTCAAAGTTTCTTTCAGAGTCTTTCCCCAAACCCCCTCAATAACTAGCTTAAAATCAATATCCCAAAAGACAGGTTTAGGATGGCAAAAAATTTGATCCCTTTTAATTCTCTGTCCTGTCTTTCTCCCTGGGCCTGGAAGAGGGTTTATGACTGAAGGAAGCATACTTGTGAAGAAACATTTTGAATGTTTTCCTCATCCATGTGTTTCTCAAACTTGAATGTGCATATGAATCATTTGGGCAGCTTGTTAACATGCTGATTCTGATCCCTTAGGTTTGGGATAGAGCCCAAGATTCTGCATTTTTTAGTGTCAGGTGATGATCACGAGCCACAGCTGGAAACCTCCATGATCTGCTCTCACCTCCTCATTGGCAGTGGGGGGGGGGGGGGGGGGGGGGGATGGGATTGAGCATGCAATGAGCATGGAATGATGCAAACGTATTGAAAATTTGTTCTGACTGCTCCCAGCCCACCAGCACTACTCATTTACAGGCCCTCTTCAAAAGTATTTAGAATAAATTAAATAATGCTGTACTCTTGCAGGAGCTAGCAGTGTGGGAGACAGGATAGAGACAGGTTACAGAAGAGAATGGGATCAGGCAGATACAGAGAAAGATAAAGACAGATGGGGCGGACGGAGAGTCCCTCCTGTAATCCCTGTCACTCGCTATCTCTTCCATCCTATCCTCTCTGTTTCAATTTCTTTCTTTCTTTTTTTTTCATCTCGTTACCCTCATTGCTTTCCTGTCTGCTGCAAGATAACAGAATCATTTCACTCAAGTTCAGAGGCAAACGGGGACTTGTGAGAAAAGTGGACTGGACTGGGAGCTGGGACTCTGCGCCGCAGCTCTGATGCTGGGTGCGGCTGGGCCAGTAATGTGCAATTTCTGGGCATTTTATTTTTTGTAACATGAGCAAGTTTGGTTAGATGAACTCGAGACCCTTCCTAGCTGTGCACTGCTGCAATTTACAATCCATGTCAATGTACTTATCTGTTACTTGAGGCAAGTCTGTTCAACTTTCAATGTAAATGACTTAACAGTAACGTCAGGGTATTAGAGTGCATAATTCCCATTTCCACCAGGCATGTAAATGTGTGCTCAGGAAGCTCTAGAGTGAGAGTTGTATTCCCGTCCCCACCTCAGCACCATTGGAGCATGCACGTGTGAGACTGTCTGAGCAACCACCCTCCAGGGTTTCTCAGCATTGAAAGTCTGTCCTTCTGTAGGGTTTCACAGCCTTTGTCATTCTGTCAATTGTGAAAGACTACCATTATTATTATTCATATTATTTGAGGGGCAGATCCTTATCTCACATCCTCCCAGAGTCAGAAAACTCACTGGGGAAGCCTTGAAAAACTTGACACTGTGAAACCTGTTTTTACTATTGATATAATTTTCTTGCTATTTCTTGGGGAAAGGGGAAGTTAGAATAGGAGGGGTTATACCGGGTAAGGGGATAGAGTGTGGTGGAGGGAAGGGTGGTTGATTCATTAACTTTCTTTTGTTTTTTTCCTTGAGTTGGTTGATTTACAAGTGTAATAATAAACAACTAATTATGTATGAAAAACCAAGCAGAAGGGAAAACATGGAGAAGTCATTCAGTATCCATGAAGATTAGACCTGTCTTCAACTCAACAGGTGAGTGGTGGAGGCACTAGGGTACAAAAACAGTTTTTCACCTCCAAGAATGGATTTGATTGGCTTCTCCTTTTGTCTGGGTCTTGAGCCTGTAGAGCAAATAAAGCCAGTTGGTTGAGAAGTTGAAGTGATTGTGAATTATTTGATAATGATGCAGAGAACAGGGTACACCCAACATAGGTAGTGGTGTTTTGAGATTTCTTCTTAGGGAAGGGCGACCAATGCTTACAGTCCTCATGGGCTCAGTATGATCAAATTCACAGGTCAGTGCCCACCCAGGCTCCTTAGCCAATAAGGGTCCCTTCACTAGATTGCTCATAGTAAAGAACACATGAGACATGGAGTAGCCTACATCTGAAAGGCCCAAACTCATCACCTGCTGATGTTCTAACAGCTGCCTAATGAAGATGGCAGCTCTCTGTTAATTATGCAAAGCACTCCTGCGAGACTGGGCATCAGAGTCATCACTTGCTTTTACTGGACTTCAACCTTGATCCTTGAACCTCAAACTGCATTCACAAATGGCCAGACTAAACATGCCAGATGGAAAATCAGTTTTCCAGAATTGGCACTTCAGAGAACTTTAAGTACATTTGTGGAGATAGGAGGTAGGTATAATACAAGCGAGAGGAGAAAACAATGGGGAGGGAGGCATTGTTTTGGATTTGGTTTTGTTGTCATTTTCTTTTATTTATTTTTCTAGGAAATATGAGGGTTTTCTATGAGATTTCCTAAGCTAGCTGTCCTTTCTGATACTGCTTCTAATAGTCTATATTTATTCATGTGATATGAGGAGGCTTGGAAAGTTATTGGTTAAATGTATCATTCTGATTTATTTCCTTGCCTCTGTGCGTTTCCCACAATCTATTTAATGAAATGCTAAGTTGCTATTTCTTAAATGTAAAAACGGACAGCAAGTCAGTTTTAGAGAAGTGATGACACTGTCCATCTCTACCACCACCTGCCTAGTTTCGCTGTCCATTTACAGTGGTCTCTTGACCAATCTGCCTGCTTGCATGCTTGCCCTTTCCACGGAAGTCTTCTCAATGCAGCCAGAGAAATTGTTTTGAATTGCAGATCAGATGGTATCTTTATCAATTACTTCATGGTACAATTTTCAGATGCCAGCATGGTGTCTGAGAATTGAACTCAGTTCTGATACTAACTAACCGGAGCTAGCATCAGGATCCACACATTACGGGTTTAATCTCACAAGACTGATCTCCACCCCTGAACTTCAGATACCAGTCTCAAGCCTGTCACCTGTGCTTCTGACCAACTGGTTACAAAATGGATGTTCCAATGACCCCCTCCAACTTAGGATGCCACTTGCAGGTCAAGGTTGTTACCTGTACTTCCGACCTACCAGCTATAGGTTAGAGGTTCTAAGGACTCCCTCCCAGCTCAGGTTCAATTAATTTGCTAGAGCAGCTCACAGACTCAGAAAAACATGATTTACTTACATTTACTGGTTTATTATAAAAGAATATAATACAGGATACAGAAGAACATCCAGAAGGAAGAGATGCATAGGGTAAGGTATGTGGGAGGGGGCATGGAGCTTTCATACGCTCCCCAGGTGCACCACCTTCCCAGCACCGCCGTGTGCTCACCAACCTAGAAGCTCTCCAAATTCCATACTTTGGGGATTTTATGGAGGTTTCATCACATAGGCATGATCGATCATTGACTCCATTTCAGCCCTTCTCCCTTCTCAAGAGAATTGGGGATGCGGCTGAGAGTTCCAAGCTTATAATCATGGCTCGATCTTTCCTGTGACCAGCCCTCATCCAGGAGCCCATACGGTCACATCATTAGAGCAAAAGACATTTTTATCACCCAGAAAATTACAAGGGTTTCAGGAGCTCTGTGCCAGGAACTGAGGGCAGAAACCAATATATATTTCCTATTATTTCACACTTTTCATTGCAATTTTGAAATTTTTAGTATTATAAATATCTGTGAATTCATTGCCCACAAGAACTGGAACATTAACAATAATGTTCATCTACTTATGCATTGAGCTCCATCCCAGAATGCTGCTAACTCACTGTTCTGAGCCTTGTATTTAATTATTACCCTACTTTATTTAAATAGGGTTTTATTACCAAAATGTATTCCTAAAAAGTGTCCTGTTAAATTTCAGTTATCTTAAATATTATGAAAATTTTATCATTCTATATGTTAGCTTCCGAGACTTGCTTTTTTCATTTAATAACATCTTGCTAGGATTCATCTATACTGTTGTATGCAGGTGTACAGTATTCCCTCACTTATCGCGGGTATTAAGTTCTAGAACCCCCTGCAATAGGGGAAAATCTGCGAAGTAGGAGCCTTACATTTATTTTAGTATTTACTGTAGATATATTTTAAGGCTTTATAAACTCTTCCCACACACTTATAAACCGTTCCCAGTCCGTTATTAACCTTTCTCCCTTTCCCTTATTAACCTTTTCCACACTTTTATAAACATTACTTATGTTCTTAAACATATTCTACACTCTTAAACATACATAACTTTAGCAACATATATATATACAGTACCACAAAATCCCACAATATAGCGAAAAATCTGCGATAAGTAATTAAATATAATATTTTTAAAAATCGCACCATACACTGAGCCCATGATAAGTGAACCACGCTATAGAGAGGGACTACTGTAGTAGATTTGTTTTAACTACTTTATATCCCATTGTGTCAATATGCCATAATTTGTTTCTCCAGTGGATGGGTGTTTTGGGTCCTTCCAGAATTTTGCTAATGGGGACAATACTGAGAACATTCTTGTACAGTTTACTACAGCTCTTAGGGTAAAGACAAAATCCATCATGCAGCCTCCAAGTACTTGCAGGGCCTGGCCACAACCAAACTGTACCTTAAACTTATCTCTCATTTTCCTACTTTTCTGTGCTTCTGTCACTCCATCCTGGCAGAGGTACAATACACATAGGAGAAGGTAAGAAAGGTGTGTTAAAGAAGTTGAAATAGTCAGTTGATCTTTATCTTCCCATCTCCTTGTTAACTTCAGCATTTCCTACCAATCCCAAATCAATTATAATCTATACTTTGGCATACCTTACTTGGTATCCCAGAACAGGCAGTCAATTCACCTGTTTTGTGCTTCATGTGCCTCCTCCTTAGAACACTTGCTGATGTTATCATTTTTAGTACACTGCATTTGGATGACTGTTTGATTAATACCTGTTCTCGAACTGGACTCTGAGCTCTGAGAGCAGAGACTGTTATTATTCACAGTTGTATCCCCTGGACCTAGCACAGTGCCTGGCATATAGTAGGAGCTCAATATATTTTTTCAAATGAATAAAACAGTAATTCACAAAGACTTAGGGGAGTGACTGAAAATGCAGTGAGACAACGTTATAGGATCTAGTAGGCTTCTTCCTCAAACCTCTGATGTGGGACTTGGTAAACTTTTTCTGTACAGGGCCAGGTAGTAGACATTTTAGACTTTGCAGGCCATGTGGTCTCTGACAAAATCACTCAAGGTCACCATTGTATCATGAAAGCAGCCATAGATAATATGTAAAGAAGTAAACATGACTGTATTTCAATAAAACTTTGTATATAGACCCTGAAACTTGAATTTAGTATAATTTTAATTTTTGTGCGTCATGAAATGTGATTCATGTGTTTCAAAATATGATTCTTTTGATCTTTTTTCCCAACCATTTAAAATTATGAGGAACTTTCTTAGCTTGTGGGCTATACAAAAGCAGGTAGTGGGCAGAATTGACCTGTGGGCTGTGGTTGGCTGACATCTGCTCTAGAATATCCCTGTACCCTTGACCATCCAGTGACCTTGAATCAAGGTCAGCCCTTAGTCACTATTTGTAAACAGGCCGCCATAGGAAAGGAGAATGAAAAAAGGTCCAGAGTAGCACTTTATTTAAAGAATTAAAAGATAACTTAAAAAAAAGTTTTCTTGAGAAGTTGCCAAATAATTCTCATATCTCTCAATCCTTTTGTTGCCATCTTCCTCCTTTGGTATTGAAATGAAAACTCAGGCACTTAAAAGTACTTCTTGTGATAGCCATGTCATCACCCCAAATTGCATAATGGAGAAACTGCACACCCACTCACCTTGCTGTTGCTCTCCTGGCTTAGTCATCTGGCAAGAGTGAGTGACTGACTGCTCCAACCCACTGACGCTGCCGCAAGTCAAGCTCCCGGCCAGGCTGACCTAATATGGTCCATCTACCTTTGCATGGATGCAGGTGTGGGTTCTCCAACATTACATGAAACCAGGGAAACAAAGCAAAACCAAGCAAACAAAGGTTTTTGCTTTGCAATATTTGTTCATATAGAGACATGTTGACACACTTTTTAATCTGTCAGCACGCAAACCTTGGAAAGTAGCCCGCACTGTCAGTGTGTTAACTTGATTTGCTCACTGAGGTAGGAATATTAATTTATTAGAGGAGATGAATACCAGCACAGCTCTGAAAAGAAAGTGGTAGTGTTGCAGCCCTGGTATGCACCATCATGGACTGGAGAGAGGAATGCAGCAATGAGGAGGCCAGGGCACCGTTGCCCTCTCATGGCCTGAGTTGTCAGGTGACAAATGTAATTCTTTGTCTTGACTTATGGCATGGAAATTGCTGGCCATATATGCCCCTGCAGTACTAGAAGGGTGCTCTAAAGACCATCTAATTCTGACCTCTGCAGTCAAAAACTCATCCAAGTCATTTTCTGGTCTCTATTTGAAGGGCGATGGTCTTCAGGTTCTGATTGACCTCTTCTGGTGGGCAGCTTCCCCTCACCGAGCAGCTGTTTCCCAGCTGAGTGTTAACCCATTTCCTGGTGCAGTTCTTTGATAGGCCACTCCTGGCTAGGTGCTATATAATCCTGACCACAGGTAATAGCATAACTTTTTCTGTGCCAACATCATCTTTTGCCTAAATTTCTGTACTAACTGGTATCCCTGCATGTCCTCTTGTCCAAATAATTCACTCTCAATACCTAAACCTGAGTGATCTTTTGAAAGCATACATGTCATATCATTCATTTGCTTGAAGTCCTCCAAGACGTTACCTTTAGAATAAACTCCTAATTGCTTGCCCTGTGTTATGTGTTGAATGGTATCCTTCCCAAAAGATGTTGAAGTCCTAAGTACAACAAATATGAACCTACTTGAAAATAGGGTCTTTGCAAATGACCAAGTTTAGGTTAATAGGTGGGCCCTAATCCATTAAGAATTGTGTTCTTATAAAAAGGGAAATTGGGATACAGAGGTAGACAATCACAGAGGGAAGACCATGTAAAGACACAGGGACAATGCCATCAACAACCACCTGAGACCAAAGCAGGAGAGAGGCACGAAACAGAAGGAACCTCACAGTCCTCAGAAGGAACCAACTCTGTCAACACCCTGATTTTGGATTTTCAGCATCCAGAACTGTGCAAGAACAAATTTCTGTTCTTTAAGCCACTTGTTTTACTGTGTTTTGTTAGAGCAGCCCCCAGAAACTAATACAACTGCTTACAAAGCCTGCGTGATATAGGCCCACCTTCCTCTCTGCTCCCTGCTGCCCTTCTTCCCACCCCCACCTTGAACTCCTGGCCCACTGTGCGTTATTGCTTCCTGACTGGAGCAACACTGTGGTTACCCAAACAGCACTGGGAATAGTGGTGGTGGCAGCATTGGTAGTTAGAACTAGCGGCTTTATTGGCATTTAACAGAGGGGAGACCTAGGATGCTAGAAATCTTCAAATGCATGGAAGTGTCCTACACAATATTGCCACTAATGGACCCATGAGGATTACTCTACCACACTGCCTTCATTCAATTCCATGAACCTGCCCTCATTCTCCCTAGCCTAGGGCCTTTGCACAAGCTATTACCTCTGCCTGAAATGCTTTCCACTTTCTCTTCCCATGGTTTAGATTTCAATTTAAATGTGATCTTCTCAGAAAGGCTTTCCTAGACTGTAAAGTTCCCACTTGTTTATTTACTTTCACATCAGTCTTTAAAAATATTCCAGCATAGATAGCATTGCCATTATTTGATTTAAAAAATCCTATTAATTAATTTTTCTCTTCCCACTGGGATATAAGTTCTGTGAGAGCAAGAACTATGTATACCCAGGATGTAGAGAAGAGCCTTGCACATAGTAGGTGCTCATATAGAAATGTTGGTTAGATGAATGAATCATGAGCCCTGAAGCAGGAAATCCATGAAATCCTAGGGGTCAGAGGGAGATGAAAGGAATGAATCAGGAAGAGAACGGGCAAGAAGTAGATGGCATTGGCGAAATCTGATGGGAGACATGTGAAGGCACTGGAAGGGCAGCAAATTCAACAGCAGGTGGACTTTGCACACTGTTCTCAGACCATGAAACAAGAGTGCGCAGTTCCTGGAAGAGCTTTTGGTGGAGCATTCTTTCTTCTTCATACACCAAGGAACAGGCTTGTAGAGTTCATTATCCTCAGAATTGTGAAAACCAGAAAATGGAACTAGCTTCCCTATGGTTTAGAGGAACTCATGGATGATGGATGACTCACTGACCTTTCTATGAGTGTTCTCAGGATAATTGGGAGCCAGGTGGGGAAAACCCAACTATAAAGTTGACATTATGAAGGACAAGCCCACCTTCCATGGAATGCCCTTTTGAGTCTGTGAGAGCCAGACATTGGGCTGGATGGGACATGGACTTCCCCTGTGTGCCATTCTTGCTTTTAGGGGTTTATCTCTTCATTGAAAAGACACAGAACAAATACTCAGCAAGTTTCTACAAGGACCTTGAAACTGAGTCATTTGAAACGACATACAGTAATGAAAACAGTGTTATGTTTGTCAAGCCAGCTGTAGCTTTTATTTTTCCCTTTGAAGTCCCCTACTTCACTTAGTTTGCTTTATAGTGCGAAGTTTCATTTTTTATCTTGCCACACACTCTGAACTTTGGAGGCAAGAGACAGTTCTCCATTGGGCTAGTGATGGTCTGCCTTGTCATTGTACCTTTGTGGCTAATTTGCTGGGTGACCTTTAGTGTTTTACTTAACCTTGCAAAGGCCTCAGTTGTTCTATAAAAAATTGATAAGAATACATTACATTATAGGGGACTAGTAGTGGTGGTGAAAGAATGAAATAATACATGCAAAAGCACACTGAGGAAACTTCTATCACAATTTCCTTTTCTTCATTTTGTTATTTCAACTTTTTGCCTGAGCTGAGGCCCCTCCCTCCCAGCAGCCCCCCCAACTTCTCACCTTTTCCTCATACAGGTTTCCCAAACTTCAGTCATTTAAGCACAGAGGTCATAATTTGTGAAAAATACAAGTACCAACTGCACTATTATTTGCTTAATATTTTGTTTAAATTGACTCACTTAAAAAAAAATCCTGACTCGAGGATATATTTATTGATTTTAGAGAGGGAAGAAGGGGGAGAGAGAGAGAGAGAGAGAGAGAGAGAGAGAGAGGAACACTGATGTGAGAAACATCAATTGGCTATCTCCTATATGTGCCATGATCAGATTCAAACCTGCACTCTAGGTATGTGCCCTGGTTGAGGATCGAATCCACAACATTTTGGTGTATGGGTGTATGGGACAATGCTCCAACCAATTGAGCCACCCAGCCAGGGATGAATCAACTCACTTTTTAATTTAAATTGGTTTACTTGAAAAGGAAAAAATATGTATTAGTATATGTAATGACAGTGTTACTAAAAGATCATTAAAATTCAAAAAATAAAAACAGCATTCATGGAATGCTGTCTTAAGCACCTCTTCTTCAATGACAACTTTCCAATCCCCCAGACTAAATCTATTTCCTTGTCATATATGCTTGCTTCCTCTTTTGCAGCACTCTTCACACCTCTTATCATTATCACCTCATATCATCCTCCATTATACTGTAAACTCCATGAGGTCAGGAGCAGAGCTTCTATATCCATTGTGTAACATCGTTACAGAGATCTGATTAAGATCAGAGGGGAGAAGTAGGAGGGGCAATAGGAAGACTTTGCCAAAGCAATGGAAAACAGTCTGGGATGGCATTGGTTGAGAAGCTGAATGCCTAAAGAGCCAATGGAAATAAAAAGAGGGCTGGCTCTTTTGCTCAGGAGCTTTTCTGGCTCCTGAGCTGGCTCTCTCTTAGGCTCCTGTTCTTGCTCTGGCTCAGGCTCTCTGGCTCCTAGACTGGCTGGCTCTGACTATCAGGCTCTCTTTCCCTTGAGGACACCTGGATGATTGTACTGCAGCTGCCTGCATTTTCCAACAGATGGTATTTGGATGGGAAGGAACTCTAGTCACAGCCTAGAATTGGGCTGGCCTGGCAGAGGGTCGCAGGTTTATTCTTTGGATGTTCTAGAGCAGATAAACTCTGAGGCAGAAGACTGCCATTCTTCCAAATTTGTGTAGCCTTTGTGTATTATGTTGTTTTAGTTTGTAAACTAACCCTACAGAAACTAAAAGGGGAATGCTAGGAGAACTCAGATGTTAGAGTTTAGCCTTAATTGATAGGCTTAAATAACTGCTTTGGAATAAAGACACCTTTTCTTCATAACCAAACTTTTGCCTCTGGAATTCTGCCTAGAGGGTGGTAGTGGGCAGCAGGATCCCAATTGCAGTTCTGTAATAGCATAGTACCTGGAGCATAAAAGGCATTTAAAAAACTTTTGTGGAATTAGATAAAAATTTCATCTGCATATTGACCTAAGACTCTCTCCAGAGCAGTAATGGAAGATTGAAGTTCATGACATGTGTCCTCTTTCTTTTTTCTATCCCAGTACTTTCTAACTTGAGGATATTTGGGGTACCTATGAGCCCAGATCATCATTAACTGTTAGGAAGCTGTAGGATACAGAGTTAGGAATCTGGGCACTTCCTCTGTTGATTCAAATTAAGAACTGATATATGCAAGGATTCAAAAGCTTAGGGCTATGGGATTTTCAAAGCTGTGAGTTCTTGGGATGTGTTAGTAATGGGTAATTGGCAACTTATTCTTGTGTACCAATAGACTCTTTCCCATATAAAGTACATTCCCATAGGGAATGTTTTGTTGTTGATGATGTCTGGGGGGTACTTATATCTCCATGGAATCCCCAAAGGCAGCCCTAAACCTTGTTTGTCCCTGTTGTTCCCTTGACCTCCCACATCTGGTTCTAAGGTTCACAAGTTTCTGAACATCTGAGGAAGCGATCGTGCAGACATTTTAGATGTCTTGGCAGGTGTCTGGTCCTGCATGGGTTTTGAGTCCTTGACAGTGACTTTCTAGAAAAATGATGTGCTTCTTATCTATTTGCTAATTCCTTCCACATATCACAAGACTTTCCCATAAATTCCCATCAGTCTTGACAAAGTTATCTTGTAGACTTATGTAGTAATTTTGATGGCTGCACAGAGCTGTTTGTCTTGTTCAGAAATAAATTAATAATGCCACTATGGCACCTACTTTAGCACCAAACTTCTTAAACTCTCCTAATATACTAATCAGCATGTCAGTGAAATTTTTTTTTTCTGGATAAAGACAAGCTTCGTGAAATGGATTAGACACTCACATGCCATTGCATAATTCAGCATACCAGTATGGTGCATGTGATTTGCATTAATAGCCTGCACTGGAAGCTGCTGCTCATAGGTTTCTCTCATTAGGTCGAATATGGACAATTCCAGACTGTCAATCAATTACAGTAATTTCCTTTTCCATATTTATTGCATCACTATCACTGACAGCTACCATTAAGCGACATTAATACAATACAATATCATCTTGCATTTTTACAGAGCATCTCAAGATTCCTAACAGTTCCTCTCCAGCCCAGAAATCACATTATAAAGGAAAAAGTGCCCTTATTTGCTAGGTAGAAAATGGGCTGCCTACTCTCTTGACTACTGCAGGAGTTGTCCAGAATCTTTGGAGAGGTTCCTAAATTCTGGGCATGGGTGTTTATTTTCCTGCTGTCTAAAAATACCCAAGGCTGTGACTCTGGGGCATGGGTTGGCTTAGTTCCAAGGAGCCCACTGGACTACTCTCTGCGCCTCCACTCAACCTTGATTTAGGACATGTTTTCAAGGCAGATCCAGTGGGGATCTTCGTGGAAGAACTCACATTCTTAGGAGGGCAGCAGTTGCTCTATGCCACTCTTTTGCTATAATTTCTACCATCATACTTTCTTGTCCCGACCATCTTGTACCATCACTAAAATGCCATTGGCCACCATGACTCAGCAGAATGGAACAAAGCTTTCTTTGCCAGACAGATTATTCTTATGTGCTAAGTTGCCAGAGTTGGTATATCCTCCTTCCTTTTCTGTCTTTCCCATAGTCAGTGATGATATCAGAGTTTTGTTATACATAAGCCATCTCTGTTGTCCAAGTGTCACCTACTGAATATATGGGTGACTCCCTAGCTCAGTTTTGGGTGACATACCAGTAGGGTTTCCAGAAAAAACACAAGATGCCTAGTTATATTTGAATTTTAGATAAGCAATAAGTTTTTTAGTATAAATATGTCCCAGATATTACATGGAACATATAAATATTTTCATTGCTTATCTAAAATTCAAGTTTAACTGGACATTCTGTATTTTTTGTTTGCCAAATCTGGCAACTCTATCCATTGGGTGAGCCAAAAGCATAAGAATCAAGCCAATCAAGCTACTGGGATCATAGGAGAAATCTGATCAAGACAATGTATCTCCACTAAGCCGAGGTATTTGCAAGTGCTATGCTCACAGGTATGGGAGATGCAAAACAGTGTCAGACTTGGAGAAAACAGAACAAGAGAAGAATGGCCACCAACCAGAGAGAAACTATGATGTTAGCATAAAATGTTTGGCTTGAGAATTATAGAGAAGCAAAGCAATATTAAAAAATTATTTCTAGTGGTTTTCTTTATCCATAACCTTTTGTGATGGTTTCTTGCAATTGCAGCTCCTGCTTCAGCACTGGAGAAGGCAGGAGAGAGTGGAAAAGAAATCTTTCAGACAGGCAAAATGACTATAGGTACAGCACTTGCCTTAGTGTTTTCTTGCTGGATAAAGCAAACATCATCTTGCTGATGACTGAGGGAGAGCCTGTGAGAAACAATCAATAGGCATTTGTGGATCAGATGACCAGCAAATTTTTGAGCAGAGAGTTCATGATGGAAGATATTTTACCAAGACTATTTTAGAGGTATTGTGTGGGAAAACATGGAACATAAGTTCCCTTTGATAAATGGGGGGGTGGGGGGCGGGAATCAACTATCTACTCTGATGGGGTTGTTCCTGCCTCAGTGTCCACACTGGGTAAAACTGACACTGTCATCCCTCCTCACCCAATAACCTGACATGACATAGCTCAGGGTGCCTTGAGCACTCATGATAATTATAGGAAATTATAATAGCTGTATTTCTTCTGAGAATAATTATTCACCGGAGAAAGAAAGTGTGGAAAAAACAAGAGGCAGAATTGTGGCAGAGAGAGAACATTGAAATGAATGACTTAGAGAAAAAAATAGATGAGCTAGGGGAGCAGTGTGTCAAATTTTTTCCTGAACAATTGATATTTGTGTGGTTGGGAATAAGGAACTATGTGCTTGTATTATTGTTTTTGTTATCCGTAAGGCAATCTTTAACCTTACTTTAATGACTTTTCAAGCAGTTAAGACACTTTCTCAAGAGTGGCCAGGAGCAAAGGCAGAGTCGGGATTAAAGAACAGGCCTTTCTTGATCTGAGACTTGTTCTGGTTTCACTTCCCAGCCTGTTGTCTCCTGTTGAAAGGCTCCCTTGCCAACTGCCTCACCAGTGCACAGATGTGTGTGGTGATGAAAACAACACAGATCCGTCTATTGCTTTTATGCATTGTATTTTATTTTACTGTTTGGTTCAGAAGGAAACTTACAGTCTGGATGCCGCATAAATAACAAGAATCTAGTCTGTCGCTGTGATGGAATTTATTTGCAAAGGGATAAAGATACAGACTCACTTTCATTTTTTAACTCCCTAGATTGGCCAAGAGAATTTAAGGCAATGACAAAGAGATTATCTGGTGATAATAGCTAACCATAATATTTTACAAAGAAGAACTATAATCAGATGATAACCCACAGGGAAAAGCAGCAACTGAACAATGGAAATACATGTAATCGTTTTAAAGTCACCCAGATTTGGTTCTGAGGAGGATGGGAAGGCTTTTGAGATACTGGGAGGGGAGAAGGATATAAGAGCTGAAAGGGATCTTAATGGTGCTTAAAGCTGCTTGATGGTTTGGAGGGAAGGAACACAAAAACACCCACACAGTAAACCTTAGGTGATTGTACCTCTCCCAGTAGAGCCTGTTTGAAAACGAAGAAAGAGTAAGTAACTAAAGAATATTTAAAAAGTTATAAAAGAAGATACTCAACCTACAATCTCCTCACCCCTCTCTTTTCTTCCCCTGTGCTTTGTTTTCCTCAGGTTCTTCATATCTTAAATTAAATAATTAATAGTTAACATAAAGGTAACCACTACAGCCTATGTTTTTGCCCTTGTGCAGCTTTGAAGCAGGCCTCCCAATGGAAATTCACTCCACAAGGTAGAGAATGCAGATTTTACTGGAGATTTTATAAGGAAGACTGAAGAGGAAATTTATACCTCACAATTCTCAGATTTTATTTTTCCAATTGCCATTGGATTTCTCTTCCCAGTTTCCCATGTCTATTCTCAGCTGTTGGCCTTTTGGTCTTTAAATGTTCCACAAAGTAGCTTCTAAATTCTTTGCTTTTAAGAATTCTTTCCCTCTGGCTACCATGATACTTTTGCAGAAAATATTAACTTTTCCTCACCTCTTTCAGTCCTTGGCAGCACCCAACGTATCAAGTTTACCAAAGCATTCTTCCTAAAAATGCATGTCTCTGCTTCTTGCAAGAGATTTGTGTAAAACTGTTAAAAAAAAAAAAATGATTTTCTTTGTACTGCTGCAGGAACATAATTTAGCAGGGTACAAGTATCTGGCAAAGTTTACCATATGCTTGGTGTTTCTTAATTTTTAGGTTACTGGCTGACTGACTTCTTATCCAAGGTTAGAGGTTGAGCTTGGTGGCAGTGGAGAGGGATGGATTTCTGTCCAACCACATTTTCAGGGTGACTTCAGTTCTTTCCTCACTGTTGAGTGAATGTTTCCAAAGAATTCTGAGTTGGTATTTACCCAGTAGCTGGGGTAGAAATTAATTTTTTTATTTTTTTTAACTTAAAGAGTGGTCAACCATCTTTCTTCCTTCTCTTTTTTCAGGGCCACCCTCCTTGGGAATTTCCCAGTGTCTATCATAGGGATCATAAACTTGCACTTTCACCATTTAATAAAAATTCCTTTATGATCACACTAAACCTCAGATACTAAGATCTTAGAATTACTATATTAATTTCCAGATTTTAATATTATTGGCTCCTTATACTCTGGGGACATTTTTGATCCTGCATATGGTCCATAGCCTTAGGGGGCTCCAAGGTGTTTGCTTAAATTTGGCTTGTAAACTCTAGCCTCCCTCACAGCAATTTACCCTCCTGCAGTTTTTGTTACTTTTACAAGCACAGTGGTCATTAAGGTCATATTTTCTGAAATGAAAGTCAGTTGGGATATATACTTGATATGTACATACTAGGCTATCACAGCTATTTGTTAAATAAATCTGAACAATTCATGATGTGTTAGTTTTTAGACCCATGTAGGGAATGCCTTTCCAGAGTCATTGTGTTTTGCTGCTCATTATTTGTCTTCCCTGAAAAAACTGTTTTCTGTCATTTTCCCGAATCCGAGTGAGTTCTTTTCTCATCTGATCCCCTATCATTTATTTGATCAATTCATCCTTATTGGGTCAGTAATTCTGCTCATGCTCCAGAATTTTGCTTCTTCTTTCTCAACTCACTAATTTCTATGGTGTGTTTTTCCTTCCTAACATTTCTTTCTAAGTCAGACATTCCTCCCAGATATCCTTCTTTTTCTCATTTGATGTGTGTCACCTCCTAAGCAGTATCAGCTGCTATGTCCACCTCCTCCACACACACCCGTTGCCCCCACCGGACCTTCCTGCAGCTACTGCTGCCACAGTTGCTCCCCATCTTCTTGTTCACTGGGCTTCATTTCTATCCGTGTCGTGCAGGAGTAACAGTTCAATGATCTTTCACCTTCTGTGTCCACTGAGTTCATTTACAATTTACAATCCAAGCAGTTTCTGGTTGTCAGCTTCCCTGACTGTAACCTCCATTATATACTCTTGCTGCCCCTTCCTCCGACTATTCCCTGTCACCTTTCATCTCTGTAATTGTCTGTTGTCTGTATTCATCCCAAGTTGTTTCTTTTTCTTTCTATTTTTTTTTACATCCTCCCTTATTATTATTTCTTTGCTCTTTCTTTACTTTTTAATTTTGCATAGTTATAGATTTTCAAAAAGTGTCAATGATAGCAAAGATAGTAGAGTGGTCTCAGTTACCCTTCATGATCAGCTCTTACATAATTAGAGTTCTATGTCAGACCGGAATATTGACATTGGTACAATTTGTGAATTGAGTTCTATGATATTCTATTACATGTGTAGATTCCTGTAACCATCAAAATACAGAACTATTCCATCACCATAGAGACCTGGTTCATGCTACCCCATTATAATCATACTCACCCACCATCCTGACCCCATGGTAACCACTAATCTGTTACTCAATTCTGTAACTTTGCCATTTTGAGAGTGCTAGACAAATGATATTGTACAGTATACGATCTATTGAGACTGGCTTTTTTCACTCACCAGAATGCTCTTGAAGTCCATCCAAGTTGTTGCATGTATTGATAGTTGGTTCCTATTTATCGCTGAGTAGTATCCATGACATAAATATACACTCACCTAGAAGAACATTTTGGTTTTCAGTTTTTTGGCTTACAAATTATCTTTTCTCTCTTTTGATATTTTTCTTCCGGGTTGCTACTTTCTAGCTGATGTTTGCAGGAGAAGAAAATCTTTTGAAAGAAAAAGACTTAACCATTTTTGTTTGTTTGTTTGTTTTTTGCCTATTCGAGGCTTAGGTTCAACCCAGAGTGATTAACAATGTAGATAAACTTTTCTTTTAAGAAACAGCTTTGGTTTTTTGACATCTGGACTTAAACCTCCTGTTTCAATTCTTGCTTGTTAGTAAATGCCCTGCCTGGGGTGAATGTACTGGATTTTACCTCCACAAAGGTGTTCCAATATAAATTTTGATCACAAACAAAAATCAGATTTAGTTATTTTAAGTTAGGATGTTAATTTGAAATGACGACATCATTACAGGGCTTTGGTGTCTGTTCAGGAAAGACTTTAAATTATTTCTGGCAAAATGTATTGAAACTAGTGGCCTTTAGAACTCAGTACTCAAGGGAAACAGAACAAGCTGAGTTTCAGCTGTTTTAACTTGAAACCAGGGTCACCCAGTGGCATTTGCTAAATAAAAAAATTCACAGACTCATTTTCATGAGTTTAAGGTTCAGTATTTTGTTAGCCCTGCACGTGTTTGAGAGGGAACTCCTGGGCACTGGTGGGCCAGTTTTATCTTGGTTCTAGTAAATTACTGGATTAGCCTGACATTTTTGGTGTATAGTAATGAAGGCTGACACAGAGTTTCCCTTCTGTGAGTAACTTGGCTTCATTTTTAATGTTTGAAGATTTCACATATTTGCATTAAGTCCAAGTTGAGGTGATTATGTGGCAGAGAAATGAAAGAGTAAATATTAAAATATTACTGCATACTTTACAGTCTTTCAGAGCTGAAAGGGGATTTAATGGAAGTTTGGACTGGCACATCAGTATTTTCTTTTCTTTTCTTTTTAAGTTTGTGGTAAGTTTTGAATTTTAATAGTTAAAGGGACCATCAGAATCTTGTCCATTTTATCAAGTTTCTAGGTCTTGGCTGTGTTGGGAGCATTCAGTTTTAGCTAACACCTTTGCGAAAATAAGATCTCACTCCTTGCCCTCCCAGGCCCCCCTCCTTAACACCTGGGAGTTGATGCCTTGTAATTATATAACCTTTTTCCAGAAGAACTGAAGGCACTTTGCACATTTTGTCTAACAAATCCCTACTTTCCCTCAAGGTAGGCGAGCTACAGACAGGCCCAGTGTATGCTGCTGTGTTGTGTGATAAGCACTGAGTCACAGAAGTGAGTCACCAGCAAGATGAGGAAGGCCCTTTCCACCCAGGCTAGGGTTCTCAGACCAGCATTTCAACGTTTGTTTTCACAATATCCCAAGGTGTCTTCAAGTGTCTCATGAGATAACTGTGAGAGTCACACACCAAATTTGAATGAATTTTAACCAATAAGGCAAAAGGACAAAAACAAAACCAGTTTTAGAAGGTTTTTTAGTATGCATTATAGAATAGACCATTCTAGGGCAGCGTGGTAACTCAAGAAAGTTTGAGACACTGTTCTAAATGAGGATTTATGCAACTTCTCATGGGCCAAATCCAAAAACCAAGACATTCAAGGTAAAGGGGAGGGGAAATCCAATAGTCTCTTTTTCCAAAGAAGTTATTAGTCTGAGTTCTTGGTCTCTCCTTTAGTAATTACTGTGAATGTTCTAGTAATCAGAATTCTTTATTAATCAGCCTTTCTGCACATCTGCAATGTGAGAATGGATACTGGCAAGGATGACTCAGGTGTGAAACATTTTGAGCTGGCTCTGAATGATCGGAAACTGAATTTCACTGAGCATATAATGGTATTGGTGTTGATGCTATTACATTGTACCCAAATCCCTTGAAAAGTAAGAATCTCTGTGAATGGCCATGTTGGCAGTCTAAGAAGGAAGGCAGCTTGCTTGCTTGCTGGTGTTCCTAGAGCATAGAATTCCCAGTTATAGAATTCCCAGTTACAATCCTTCTGGGCAGTGAGGCTGTTCACCAGCCAACCATCTGGAGACCTGCTGGGAACTGGCTTCTAGTGTACAAAGCATTGTAAAAGCAGTAGAGGGGTCTGGGAGGGAGAGTTCTCAAAACTGAGAAACATGACAAAGCATCAGGAACTATCATTTACTTAGTGCCCAATGTGTGTTAAGGTTTCATGCCAGGGACTTTAACATGTTTTTTCATTTGTCACTGAGAAATGACAATGGACAAGTAACAGGAACCTCACCAGGAGAAGTCTAGGAGTAATATGATTTAGGAACAAAGTGTCAAGAGACACTGGTATGGGTTAGGGTGCTTGCATCGACAGTTAATTGGGACAATGGGCCTAAGGGATAAGGACATATATTGGCTCAGGAGAGGTCTATCCAGTGGTTAAACAATGATCATAGAAACGAGGTTATCTCCATCTCTGTGTGTGCAGTGTTGACTTGATCCCAAGGCTGGCTCTCCTTGTGGGCATAGGATGATTGCCAGTAGCATTGTGCTACTGAGTGCTCCCTTATTCTGTTCAGAGAGTGAAAGAGAGCTGGTTTCCATTACTTCTTCCAGAAAAACAATGACTCTCCTTTCCCATAAAACCAGTAGCCTTTCTATCTCATTGGCCAGAATTAGGTCCCATGGCCAATGTTCAACTATAATAAGGCGGTTGGAATTGCCCTTAGGAGTTTAGACCAACAAAGGCACACTCTGGGATCTAGAAATAGGGTCAATTGGCTGCATGGGTCAAGGTGTATTCAAATGGAAATCTTGCTTTTGATTAAGAAGGAACAAATCCCAAGCCATATAGAAGTGAAAATAGGTTCCATGTTTGATATATATGGTAATGTTACTTAGGAAGAGCTGTATCAAAAAGATAGAACAATTTCTGCTTTTTCAAGGGAAAACTGCAATGGTCTGGAATCTCTACTCAGACTGTATTCCTAAGCTCAGACATATTTCAGATTGCTATCAGAAATCTAGACCTGTGAACTCAGGCATCTTACAATGCAACATGTTCAAAATGGCACCCATCATCGAATTGATCTCCCTCATCAAACAAGCTCTTACTCCTGGGATCCCTGGTTTGTTCAATGATACCGCCATGTGCATATCCAAGATACAAACTGGAATATTTTCTAGCAATCTCGAGTACCTCTATATGCCAGAGTGTTTCAGAAGTTCTTTCACATAAAGGGATGAAGCTTAGTTGGCCAAATAAAAGTTGATACTAACCTATGTTTCAAGATGGTTATGATGACATATCTTTAATGTAATTTCATTTCATTGAGGCCAACAGCACCATTTAGAATATATGACATCGAATAAGCAAATGTTGTCCTTGTGTTTTTCTTTTGGGGCAAATGCTTTAGTAGTTGAAGTTAAAGGTGTGTGTCAGGTTTGATGGTGACCAGAGCCAAAGGTTCATCTGATGGCTTGGACAGTTGGCTTTGGATACAAATGATGATGAGTGTTGATGAACTTCAGAATTTTTCTACAGGTAAACTGGTTTCACCTGGTTGTGCTATGACTGTCACATAGTGTTTTGCACATCTGGAGGTGTAACCTTGGATTTTAAAAACTTTTCTACCTGGCTTTAGTCAACCTAAAACACTTCTTTTCAGCCAACCACTACCGCAGCTTACCAAACAGGTTTGATACAGGAAAAAAAATGAAGTTGAAGTTAGGGCTTATCTTGTGTATAGCCCAGACATGCCATCAGAATATGGTTTTCTTTGATTTATTGCTGCATCTGTCTTCTAGGACTGCCATAACACATTACCACAAACTGAATGCCTTAAACAACAGAAATTTATTCTCTTGCATTTCTGGAGGCTGGAAGTCTGGTATCAAGGTGTCTGAAGGCTCTAGGAAAGAATCTTTCTTCACTTTTACAGCTTTTGGTGACTCCAGGAGTTCGTTCACTTGTGACTGTTTTACTTCAATCTCTGCTTTCATTTTCATATGTCCATCTCCCTGTCTCTCCATCTGGCCTCCTCTTTTATCTCTTGTAAGTACACTTGTCATTGGTTTTAGGGACCATGAGACAATTCAGCATGAACTCATTTCAAAATCCTTAACTACATCTGCAAAGACTGTTTTCCCAAACAAGGGCAATTCATAGCTTGTGGGACATAAGCATATCTTTTTTGGGACCATCACCCAACCCACTACAATCACAACGTATTTTTGGATGGTGGATACATATTGAGATATTTGACAAGAATGGAACCACCTTTCATAAGTTCTTGGTTTCCAAATACAAGGACAGGTGCCACCACCAAAATGAACCATCTCAGACATCAGAAATGACAGGCTATATCCCACAGAATCACCTTGTTTCTTTGTTGTCTTATTTATTGCCTGATGAACGGTGTGTGTAAAAGAAAGGATTTTTGAGATACACCAGTAAGTAACTCTCAAGTTCTTTAGATGTATCTTTTAAATATTCTCTGAATCCCTTCAGTTCTTCCCTGCTGCTATCACTGCCTTATGAAATCCCCATTATTTCTTACCTGGCTTATGCCCTACTTCTCCCATTTTCTCCATAGCTCCTTTCTCCATACTGCTGCCTGAAGAGCTTAATGCAATTCTAATCTGGTGTTACTTGCCTAGTGCTAGATGGCTTTCATTTGTGTTTCTAGAACCATCCTTCTCCCTGCCTTCTTCCCCCAAACCTTGTTTGCCCTCTGGTTTTTTGTTGGGTTTGGGCAATGGGGGGCACTGATGAGATCAGGGCATGGGGGCAATGAGAGGGGGAGTTCATCTCCTTCCCTCCTTCCCTGGAGGTCACTGCACACTAGCTACCTTCCTCAACGGATGCTCACAGTTCCTATCACATAGCCCTCTCCACACGACTCTCACTTCCAAGTTCTAGTACCTGCTCCTCCCCTCACCCTTCCAGGTCTAAGGATGGCAACAGGCCCTCTCATGTTTCCCTACACCCTGCACATACTTTTGAACAGAATCCTTCTCTAAACGCTTCTTAAATTATTGATTTCAGTATATGTTTCTTGCCTGGATCATGACTAATACAGCTATACTTAAAGCGTGTCACTGGCTCTATTTGCCCAGAGGACAAGTGCAACACCTCACAGCAGGGGAACAAGACTTCAGCCTTGCTACATCCTGACACACACTGTGTGCCCTTGTACCCTGACAGACTTGTGGTTTTCTGAATATGTTGTGCTCTGTTTCTTCATGGGGATTTTGTAAGTGATGCTCTATTTCCTGATTTATCTGTCTGGACATTCTTTTTCATCCTTCAAGACTTTGCTCAAATGTCACATGTTACTGACTTTTACTCACTTTCCCAGGCAAGGTGAACTGCTTCCTCCTCTGTGCTCCCCGACCACATTATACTCACATCCATTAAGGTGCTTATTGTCACTGCAAGTGTCGGGGCCTGTGTCTGTTTTCCAACTACTCTCTGAACCCCTTCACTACATGCCCCGTATTCTGTTTTCCCTTGTTCCCCAAGTGCTTGCTATTGTTTCTGATGGGCTTAATAAACATTTTGAATTACGACATTTTCTCTGTGGAATATATTATTTCTTGCACTGCTCATATAAATGACATTGTCGCAATAAAATGCCGCCTTCGTCTAGGCAAGCATACACATTGTTTTGTGTTCTGAAGATAATACTTTGTGTTCTCTTCATGGCAGCTCTGAGAGATGGGTAGATGGGAGGCAAATTCCTCTCTGTCACCTAGATGGTTAGTGGCAGAACTATGCCAAGAATCTAGACCTCTTGATACAAATTTGGTGTATCTTTTTTTCATTAGACCATTCTGCCTCCTGAGATGTTAGATTAAAACAACAACAGGGGCAGGCTAGATGAATGAGCACTATCCCAAGGGCCACTTCAGATGGAAGGCAACTCGAGTGCCATAGAGATAACTCCAAGTGATTATAAACACATGTCAGGAAGGCTGTTCAGAGAGAGCTCGTTGTCAGAAGGGTCCTAATGAACGGAACTGGTCACATTCCCGGAAATTAACTTCCCTTTGCCTGAGAATTATGTCTGATGTAGGCTCCAGGGACTATCAACAGAACATAACAGCTGGATTAAAATTAGGATATGAACATCAAAACGAAGTATTCTGTAAGCCTGGGGAAGGGCTGGCAACCAGTGGGGGGAAGGAAGGGTTGTTTCTGTAATTCAAACCATACATATCCCATGAGAAAGTAATTTATAGGCAGCAGCACAAACAAAGATAGATTTGAGGGCATTTGGGACAACTTCTGTTATGTCCATAGAAGGCCAAAAGGTTCTACCGTCAGTCTGCCTTTGGGGAAGGAGCGTTATGTTGAAAGCACTGCTGATAATGTAGCTCACTTGTTAGGAACGTCTGCTGAGATACAATCAGAGAATTCCAGCAGGAAAAGGGACCTTAAAGGTCATTTGATGCTAGGCTTTGGACATTTAGATTTTTTCCTACAGGAAGGAAAAAATGAAATAGAATATTCCAATTGGTTGAGGGTCAGGACAAACTATGTTTTAGATGGGGAGAGTAGGCATGACTCCATGTGATCTTCACAGCACTGATAGGGTCAGTGTCTGGGTGATTTCCCTGGGCTGTGTCATAACCTCAGAATCATCACGACAAACCTTCAATTAACTGAAACACTTGTAAGTTGCTTGGATCTTTCCCCTTGTTTTCCATGGAAGACAGGTAAATAAACAGAACATAAAGGAAATAAAAATAGACAATTTCTATGCATCCAACTTTATTTCTTAAACCTTCTACACTCGTGTTCTCAGCCTTAAAATGTTCATATCTTTTAACCCGATGATTTGCTTTTGGGAATTTATCTTAGGGATAAGAATTGTGAACAAAGATCTGGAAAGAAACCAAACTGTCTAATAATAAGAAAAGCATTAGTTAAATCCAATTAATAGAATTCTGTGCCATTACTTAAATCATGTATTTGAAAAACATTTCATGATGTAAAGGTGCTTGTGATATAAATCACATGAGCAAGATGCAAAACTCTGCCTATGGTATAATCTGTCCAATTTTTTTGAAAACCCTTTTCTCTCTGCCTAGATACATACAGCTCTAAATAGAAAAATACCACAAGAAAAACCATCAAAATGTTAATTATGGTTATCTCTGGATGATGGAATTATGGGTGTATTTTATTTTCTCCTTTATACTTAATCCATTTTCCAAACTTTGTGAGTATAAATCAGAAAACAATGGTATAAACAATATTGAAAATTCTTCTGGCTTCAACCTTATTTCCAAGATAAAATCCAGCCTCTTCAGCACAGCAATGGGGTTCTCTATGATCTGGCTGCCTACTTTCTTAGCTCATCTCTCTCTCCATGCTTCTCTTTAGGCCCTGCCTTCCACCCGGTCTCACTGATGTGCTGAATTACTGGTAGTTTCTCCAAATGGATAGTGCTTTCTGGAGGTCCCTTGCCTTGGCACATTGCTACTGTTTCTGCCTAGGACACTTTCCTCTTCTTGTCAGTATTTGCATACTTCAAAATGCGGCTCAGATCTCTTCTCTTCTGGAAAGATTCCTGTAATGGGAGCAGTGGTGTGCTGCTCCTTTCCCCTTCAGACCTGAGGGTCTCATCTTCCCACCATCAGGGTGATGCCTGTTGCTGGCTCACAGATGAATCCTTCCCCTGGAATTCCCTTGCTCAGGGAGCAGCCTTGTCTGAGGTCATGCTCTACTCCTGGGAGTGCCTGCATCTATTGAGCAGTCAATGCAGGGCACTACGGCCTGGCCCTCTTGCCTCAATTAGTCACAGTTTCAGCCTCCCTGGGACATCAGCTGCGGCCTCTTCGGCAACTGTGTCCTTCCTCTGCTCAGTTCTGCTCCCTGCTTCCCCTGGCAAGTGAGTACTTTCCAGGAACTGTCTTGCACCCTGATCTGTCTCTGAGTCTATTTCTTGGGGAACCCAATGAGGCCCCTCCCTGTGATCCCTTACCTCACTCCCTAAGTTAGAGCCCCATCCTCTGGGCTCTTCCAATGCTCTGGATCTGTGCTTTAGCACTTCTCTCATTGTATTGTAATAGACCACAATTCTAGTGTCTCCCCTACCTGACTGCAATCTCCCTGAGGGTAGGAGGCAGTGTCTCATTTCTCTGTGTCTCTAGCAGCTGTCACAGTGCCCCTGGTGGGTGATGAATTAGTACCTATGAAAGGGAAGCAGATAGTAGAGAGACTAACAGGTGGAGAAATTGAATGAGGCAAATGAAATAACACAGGTCCCTCTCCATCCTTCCAACCGAAGTTACATTTCCTATTGAGTGTTTCTGTGTGTCCCCCAATGCACAAAGCTCCGACTTCAAGGTCTGGTGCAGCTCCTCTCAGGGGCACCTTGGGAAATTTCAATCAGAAGTAGAAAGAAGTCTGAACTTTGTTTTTCCTCTTGTGTATTTGCAAGAGTAACCTTTTTTCTCTCCTTTCTGTTCCTTTTTCCCACCCTTTTTCAAACTAGGTCTAAGGCCAATTTGTTGCCAAAGGGGTTACAAAAAAGTCTTGACCAGGGACTAACCTGACAATAGTTACTCTTCTTTAAGAAGCCGCAGGGGGAAATGTTGGATGCTCTTTCATATTCATACCATCCTTTCATGAATAACTCTTGGAGTAGGGAAGTTCCAATTCTCTTGACTCTAAGGAATGATTCAGGTAAAGATATCCTGAGAGGAAAAGAGAATCTGTCCCAGGTTTCAGAGTTATCATAAATGTGTTATATGTAAGCCCTGGCTGTGTGTTCCCCAAATGGTGTCAGTAACACCAAGCCCTTCAGCTTTCAGTTTCAAGGACTACCTACTGTTTTACTTTCATGTGGTTCTCCCTTGGATGCATTTCCTAGTGCTGAAAAAGTTCTCATTTATTTATTTTTTCATTTTTTAAAATAAAGTATTTTATTGTTCCATTACAGTTGTCCCAATTTTTCCCCCTTTGCTCTCCACTCAGACCACCCCTACTCCCACAGTTGATCCCCACCCTGTTGTCTGCGTCCATGGGTAATTCATATATGTTCCTTGACTAGTCTCTTCCCCTTCTTTCTATCATTTTCCCCCTCCCCACTCTTCTCTGCTCTTCTCTGGGCGCTGTCAATCTGTTAGGAACACCTTGTTTCCATGCCTGTAGTTCTATTTTGCTTGTTTGTTTGTTTTGTTCATTAGGATCCTCTTATATGTGAGATCATATGATACTTAACTATCACTACCTGCCTTATTTCATTTAGCATAATACTCTCCAGTTCCGTCCATGCTGTTGCAAAAAGCAGGATCTCCTTCTTTTTGCCATATAGTATCCATTGTGTAAAGGTACCACAGATGTTTTATCCTTTTATCCACTCATTTACTGATGGGCACTTAGGCTATTTCCAGCACTTGGCTATTGTAAATAGCACTGCTATGAACACAGTGGTGCATAAGTTCTTTTGAATGGGTGTTTCAGGATTCTTCTAGTATCAACCTAACAATAGAATTACCGGATCAAAAGGCAGTTCCATTTTTGTTTTTTTTTGATGAAATTCTATACTTTTTTCCACAGTGGCTGCACCAGATTGCATTCCTACTAACAGAGGACTAGGTTTCTCTTTTCTCCACATCCTTGCCAGCATTTGTTTGTTGACTTGTTAATGATGGCCATTCTGACCAGTGTGAGGTGGTATCTCATTGTGGTTTTACTTTGCATCTCTCTGATGGCTAGTGATGTTGAATATCCTTTCATATGCCTATGGGCCCTCTGTATGTCCTCCTTGGAGAAGTGTTTGTTCAGGTCCTTTGTCCATTTTTTAATTGGATTGGTTGTCTTCCTGGTATTGAGTCATATGAATTCTTTATATATTTTGAAGATCAAATCCTTGTCCGATGTATCATTGGCAAATATGTTTTCCCATACGATTAGTTCCCTTCTCATTTTGATGATGGTTTCTTTAGCCATGCAAAAGCTTTTTTATTTGATGTAGTCCCATTTGTTTATCTGTTCCTTTACTTCTCTTGCCCTAGGAGATATATCAGCTACGTGAGATATCTGAAATATTTCTACCTGTATTTTCCTCTAGGACTTTTATGTTGTTTAAGTCTTTTGTCCATTTTGAGTTTATTCTGATGTATGGTGTAAGCTGGTGGTTTAGTTTCATTTTTTTGCATGTCCCTGTCCAGTTCTCCCAACACCATTTATTGAAGATGTTATTTTTACTCTATTGTATGTTTCTGACCCCTTTGTCAAATATTAATTGACCACAGAGACATGGGTCTACTTCTGGGCTCTCTATTCTGTTCCATTGATCTATGTGTCTGTTCTTATGCCAGTACCAGACTGTTTTGATTACAATGGCCTTGTAGTATAATGTGATATCAGGTATTGTGATCCCTCCTACTTGGTTCTTCCTTCTCAAGATTGCTGAGGCTATTAGGGGTCATTTTTGTTCCATATAAATTTTTGAAATATTTGTTCTAGATCTGTGAAATATCCCATTGGTATTTTAATAGGTATTGCATTGAATCTATAGATTGCTTTGGGTAGTATGGGCATTTTATTTTTTATTTTTTTAGTTATATTTTATTGATTATGCTATTACAGTTGCCCCAATTTTTCTCTCTTTCCCCTCCTCTGCCTTGTATCGCCCTTCCCTTCAGCAACAGCCCCTGCCCCTTAGTTCATGTCCATGGGTCGTGCATGTAAGTTCTTTGACTTCACCCTTTCTTATACTATTCTTAACATCTCTCTGTCTATTTTGTTCCAACCAATTATGCTTCTTAATCCCTGCACCATTCCCTATTTCTCCCCTTCCCCCATCCTTCCAAATGATCCCCATGATTCTGTTCCTGTTTTGATTGTTTGCTTAGTTTGCTTTTGTTTTTGTTTTTTATATTCGGTTGTTGATAGTTGTGAGTTTGTTGTCATTTTGATGTTCATAGTTTTGATTTTCTTTTTTTTCTTATAAGTCCCTTTAATATTTTATATAATAAGGGCTTGGTGATGATTAACTCCTTTAGCTTTACCTTGTCTAGAAAGCACTTTATCTGCCCTTTTATTCTCAATGATTGCTTTGCTGGATAGAGTACTCTTGGTTGTAGGTCCTTGCTTTTCATCACTTTGAATACTTCTTGCCAGTCCTTTCTTGCCTGCAAAGTTTCTTTTGAGAAATGAGCTGATAGCCATATGGGAACTTCTTTGTATATAGCTCTCTTCTTTTCTCTTGCTGCTTTTAAGATTCTCTCTTTATCTTTAGCCTTTGAGATTTAAATTATGATGTGTCTTTGTGTGGTCCTCTTTGGGTCTAACTTGTTTGGGGCTCTCTGTGCTTCCTGGACTTGTATGCCTATTTCCTTCACCAAATTAAGGAGGTTTTCCTTCATTATTTTAAAAATAAGTTTTTAATTTCTTGTTCTTCCTCTTCTGCTTCTGCCCCATGTATGATTTAGATGTTAGCACTCTTGGAGTTGTCCCAGAGTCTTCTTAAACTCTCCTCAGTTTTTTGTATTTTTGTTTCGTCTTTTTGTTCTTGTTGAATGTTAATTTCTTCTTTATGTCCCAAATCTTTTATTTGAATACTGGCTTCCTTCCCATCTTTGTTGGTCCCCTGTATATTTTTCTTCATTTCACTTTGTGTAATCTTCACTTCTTCCTTCATTTTGTGGCCATACTCAATCATTTCTCTGAGCATCCTTATTACCAGTGTTTTTAACTCTGCATATGATAGGTGGTCTATCTCCTTTTCACTTAGTTCTTTTTACTGCAGTTTTTACCTGTTCTTTCATTTGGGCCATACTTCCCTGTCTCAACTTGATAGCCTTCCTGTGTTTGCCTGTATGTATTAGGAAGAGCTGCTACACCTGTTACATTGTAAGGGGCAGAGCCTTAGGTATTTGTTAGTGCTGGGCAACCCGGTTCACCTCTTCGTGGAACTATATGTGGAGGAGGGGTTAAAGAGGGAACAGTGCTGCTTACTTGGCACTTGCCTCATTTCCAGTCACTTCACTCACTTCCTGTATGCAACTGGCGCCCCTCTAGCTATGGCCCTGGTGATAATTCCCAGAATGGGTGTGTTCATGTACATTCTAGGACCAGGGGGACCCTCTAAATGGACTCTCTTGAGAGACTGGTAGTTTCTTCCACCACCCCAACCCTTCTGGTTTTCACAGTCAGAATCAATGAGGTTTTATTTTCCCAGTGCTGGAACCATGAGCTGGGAGGTCTAGCTTGGGGCTGAGATTACTCCACAGGTGTTCCGCCTGGCTTTTATGATGTGAGACCACTTGTTTAGATAGCCAGCTGCAGCCTCTGCCTTGCCACCACTGCCCCCTGCCACCAGCTGCCTCCACCATCACAACACGTGTCCTCCTGTCCTGGCTCCCTGGCTCTGCCCCTCCTGTCTGTCTGGATGAACATTTCCTCTTTAAATCTTTGGTTGTAGGGCTTCCACACAGTTCAATTTTCTGGTAGTTCTGGTTGTTTTCTTTGTAATCCTTAATGGTTGTGTGAGGAGGTGAAGCATACCTACCTACTCCTCCATCTTGTCCAAAAGCCAGAGTGTAATCCAGTAGTATGGACATTTTAATGATGTTAATTCTTCCAATCCATGAGCAGAGTATATGCTTCCATTTATTTGTATCTTCCTTCATTTCTTTCTTCAGTGCTCTGTAGTTTTCTGAGTACAGGTCTTTCACCTCCTTGGTTAAGTTTATTCTTAGGTACTTTATTTTTCTTATTGCTATAGTAAATGGGATTTTTCCCTTTAGTTTCTGTTTCTGATATTTCATTGTTGGTGTACAAACATGCTTCCAATTTCTAAGTATTGACTTTGTATCCTGCCATTTTGCCAAATTCACTTATTAGGTCAAATAGTTTTTTGGTGAACACTATAGGGTTTTCTATGTATACTATTATGTAATCTGAAAATAATGACAGTTTTGCTTCCTCCTTTCCAATATGGATGCCTTTTATTTCTTTTTCTTGTCTGATTACTGTGACTAGAACTTCCATATGTTGAATAAAAGTGGTGAAAGCAGACACCCTTGTCTTGTTCCTGATCTTTTAAATTTTGCCCAATAAGTATGATGTTGGCTCTGGGGTTCTTGTATATGGCTTTTATTATGTTGAGGTATGCTCCCTGTATTCCCACTTTGCTGAGTGTTTTTTACATAAATGGGTGCTGGACTTTATAAAATGCTTTTTAAGCATCTATTGATATTATAATGTGATTTTTGTCTTTTATTTTGTTTATATGTTGTATTACATTTATTATTTTGCAAATATTGTACCATCAGCCTGCAGCCTTGGGATGAATCCCACTTGATTATGGTGTATTTTTTTAAAAATGTATTTCTGGATCCTGATTACTAATATTTTGTTGAGGACTTTAGCAGCTATGTTCATCAGAAATATTGGTCTTTAGTTTTCTTTCTTTGTAGTGTCTTTATGTGGCTTTGCAATTAGGATAATATGAGCCTCATAAAAGGAGTTTAGGAGTCTTCCCTTTTCCTGAATTCTTTTGGAATAGTTTGAGAAGGATAGGAGTTAGTTCTTCTTTAGATGCTTAGTAAAATTCACCTGTGAAGCCATCTGGTCCAGGGCTTTTGTGTACCAGGAGTTTTTTTATTACAGCTTCAATTTGACTAGTTGATATTGGTCTGTTCAGGCTTTCTGTTTCTTCTTGGTTCAGTTTTGGAAGATTGTATATTTCTAGAAATTTGTCCATTTTCTCCAGGTTCTCCAACTTCTTGGCATATAATTAGTTGTTCATAGTCATTTATTACAATCATTTGTATTTCTGTGGTATTGGCTAAAACTTCTCTTTCATTTCTGATTTTGTTTATTTGGGTCCTCTCTCTTTTTTTGTTGATGAGTCTGGTTAAACGTTTGTCAATTTTGTTTATCTTTTCAAAGAACCAGCCCCTGGATTTATTGATCACTTGAATTGTTCTTTCAGTCTTTATGTCATTTAATGCTACTCTGATCTTGATTATTTCCTTCCTTCTACTCACTCTGGGCTTTGTTTGTTGTTGTTTCTCTAGTTTTTGTAGATGCAGGGTTAGGTTGTTTATGTGAGATTTTTTTATCTTCTTTAGGTGGGCCTGTATTGCTATGAAGTTCCCTTTCAGGACTGTCTTCACTGTGTCCCATAGGTTTTGGGTTGTATGTTCATTTTCATTTGTTTCCAGATACTTTTTGATTTCTTCCTTGGTCTTATTGTTGACTCATCCAAAAAGATGCTTGATATAATTTCAACTTTCTTGAATTTGTTGAGGCTTGTTTTGTGTCCTACCATGTGGACCATCTTTGAAAATGTTCCATGTACATTTGAAAAGAATGCTACTTTGATTCTTTGTGGTGAAAGGTTCTGTATATATCAATTAAGTCCATTTGATTTAGAGTGTTGTTCAATGTCACAATATCCTTGCTGATTCTTTGTTGAAAGATTTGTATACTGTTGAGCATGGTGTGTTAAAATTCCCTACGATAAATGTGTTGCTGTTGATATCTTTCTTGAAGTCCTCCAAGATTTCCCTTATATATTTAGGTGTTCCTATGTTGGGTGCATGTATATTTACAAGGATTATATCTTTTTGATTGACTACTCCCTTAAGTATTATGTAGTGACTTTGCCTCTTTTTATGGCTTTTATTTTGAAGTCTATTTTGTTCGATATAAGTATTGTTACCCCAGCATTTTTTTATGTCTGTTTGCTTGGAATATTTTTTTTCATCCCTTCACTTTCAGTCTGTGTAGATCTTTTGTTCTGAGGTCGGTCTTTTTTAAACAGCATATAAATGGGTCATATTTTCTTATGCATTCAGCTACCTTATGTCTTTTTATTGGAGCATTTAATCCATTCATGTTAAAGGTTATTGATAGGTGCTTCTTCATTGCTATTTTTTTCCTTTGTACCTGTGTTTCTCTCTCTCTCTCTCTTATTTTCTCCATCTTCTTAAAGCAATTCCTTTAGCATGTCTTGCAATGCTGGTTTGGTGGAGATGAATATTTTTAGCCTTTTTTTTTTTTTTTTTTTGCCTGAGAAACTCCTTATTTTGCCTTTCATTTTTAATGAGAACCTTGATGGGTAGAGTAGTCTTGATTGTAGACCCTTGCTTTTTATTACTTAAAATACCTCTTGCCATTTCCTTCTGGCTTGAAGGGTTTCTGTTGTTAAATCAGTTGATAGTTTTAGTGGAGCTCCTTTGTATGTCACTAGCTGTTTCTCCCTTGCTGCCTTTAAGATTCTCTCTTTGTCTTTAAGTTTTGCCATCTTACATATAATTTGTCTTGAAGTGGGCCCCTTTGGGTTCATCCTGATTGGGACCCTCTGTGGTTTCTGGACTTGCATGTCTTTTTCTCTCATCAACTTAGAGAAGTTTTCTATCATTACTTTTTCAAACAGGTTTTCTATTCCTTGCTCCTCTTTTTCTTGTCCTGGTATCCCTATGATGCAAATATTGTTATATATCATGTTGTTCTGCAGCTCCTTTAAACCCTCTTCATTCTTTTTGAGTCATTTTTCACTTTGTTGCTTTGTCTGGGACTTTTTTTCCTACCTTGTCTTCTTGCTCACTGTTGATCCTCTGCTTTATTTAGACTGCTTTTCATTCCTCCTAGTGTATTCTTCATTTCAGATATTGTATTCTTAATTTCCTCCTTGCTCTTATTGATAGTTCCTATGTTCTTTTTCAGGCTGATGTAGTTCTCAGTAAGTTCCTTGTGGCTTCACAGAGTTCCTTGTGCATCCTTATGACCATTACTTTGAATTTTGTTTATGATAGATTGCTTGCCTCTATTTCACTTAGCACTCTTTCTGGAGATTCCTTCTTTCCTTTTGATTGGGGGTTCTTTGTTTCCCCATTTCAGGAGACTCTTTTTATTTGTTTCTGCATATTAGATTGATTTGCTTTGACTCCCTGTCTTTGTGGTGTGATCGTCTCTTGTAGGATATGTGTGGGATTCAGTGGTGCAGTCTCCTTGATCTCCTGAGTTAGATGCTCTTGAGATGTCATTTATGCCATTTATGTGGACTCTTTTGTTGTAATTGGGTTTTGGTTGTTGTTGTGTCATTTTTTTATGGGTCCTTACCTCTGGCTAACTGCCTGAGAGTCATACCTCTCACTACATCTTGCATGCGGTTGTACAGGTACTGCCAGAACAAAATAAAACTACTCAAGAGATGCACATGCTCCTGGCTGGTGGTATGCCTGACTCTGCAGATTTGTGAATAAATGCCTCACTTTGCTGCTCAAAAAAATAAATAATAAAAATAAATAAATAAATAAATAAATAAATAAAATAAAACTACTCAGGAAACAAAACCCACTTTCACGGTAATAACCTCACAATCACACTATCAACAGCAAATAAGCAAATATTAATAATGGTGTAAAGAGACTAAGACTGTTATAAGAAAGGAAAAATGAATATAAGATGACTAACTGAAAGCAAAATGATTTTGAGAGGGTAGAGGGAGGAGAAATAATAAAAGTAGAAAATAGAAACAAGGTGAACAAAGAAAAAAAAAGAATTTGCACCATAATTTAAAAAGGGTGAAGGGATAAAGCAAAATGGAGTAAGAAAAGGGAAGAGTGTAGCATGAGGTTTAAAAAAATTTAAAAACAAAGGAACCAAATTGTAGAAAAAGGTACACCATAGCAATATCAATAACAAATGAGCAATGATTAATACTGGTGGAATGGGAATAAGAAGGAAAGAAGAAAAGGAAAAAAGTTTATGAGTTGTCTAGAGAAAAGAAAATAATTTTGAGAGGATAGAGGGAGCAGAAATACTAAGAGTGAGGAATAAAAACCAGGCTAATACAGGGAAAATGTAATATTCAAAATGAAAAAATGAAAGGGCAGGAAGAAGGCAAAAAGGGGTGGGAGAGGAGAATGGTAACATTTGAGATTTGAAATACAAAAATAGTGAAGGTTTAGGAATAAAGTTGAAGAAGTGCAACAGCAACCACCATATCAACAACTAATGAGAAAAGATTGATAAATGTGGAGAAAGACTAAGCATATTTTAAAAATGGGAAAAAGAATGTGAGATGACTAAAAACAAGAAAAATGGTTTTGAGAGGCTGGGGTCGGGGGAGAAATAGTAAGAGTGTGGAATAGAAACAAGTCGTAGCCAGAGAAAAAAAATAAAACTTAAAACAAAAATGAGAAGAAGGACAAGGTAAAGTGGAGTAAGAGAAGGGAGAAGCAAAATATGAGATTTGAAATAAACTAAAATAAAAAACTAGTGAAATAATAAGCACAAACTTGAAGGAAAAGAAATGAATGTTAAAAAACTATGCAGGAGAGAAAATAATGCAAATAATGAGGAAGATCATGGTGGAATTTGTGTCAGTAGAATACAGTGTTTACCACTTTTTCTCTTTTTGGATCCACCCCTAGTAATGTCAGATGGTGTCCTAGTCTGGCCGTAGGCAGCCTATTTGAGACTGAATGCGATCTGTAGTCTGTGGCTATCTCCTTCAGATTTGGCTGGCCCCCATTGTTTTGCTCTGCCAGCTTTTCATCAGCCCTGGACCCAGGAGTCATTCATTTAATGACCCAAGAGGACTGCCAGTACCTTCTCCACCTGTCTCCAGAGGGGTCCTCTGGTGTGATCTGGGTCACCCTTGGGGGGTGCTGTTCAGTTTTCAGAGATGATGGCAGGAGTGTTTCCCTGTCCCCTCACCACGTGGACATCTTAGTCTGTTCCAGATTCTTTCGGATAACGTATGGTTTCTGGTGAATTAGCTGTCTGCTTCCCATGAGGGGCCAGCCTGTGTAAAAGGCGCAGCTCTTTCCTGCTTGGCACAGCCAGCAGCTCTGTCTAGGTGCAAAGGCTGGGCAGGGCCCTGAGTACCTCTTGTTGTACCTTCCTCTAATCTCTCTGCTCTGCTGATTTCATTGGATCTGGGCTGGAGGAACAGTGTAGCTTCTAGTGTCTGGTAGAAAGGGCCCTTTCAGAGCGTTCCCTTCTTTTCCCTGAGGATATGCACCTAGCAGGGGGCTCCTGAGCCTGGCCTTGCTGACCTGCAGAGCCTGTAATCTTGCAAGTGGGGGCTGGGCACACCTGCCTGTGAGGGGATGGGCCTGGCTGCAGCAGATCTCAGTCGTTCAACTCCTGGCCATCCAGTCCTCAGTCTGCCAGTCTCGCAGGAGGCTCGGTCCTGACCTCTCCATTCTACACACTCCCTGCTTGCCCCCCATGCTGGGTTGGGTCCCACAGTCCTTTCAGTGTGACTCTATCACTCGGAGTCCCTTGTTGGCAGAGCCACTGCATGCGTGTGTATGTGCACATGAACACAGGGTCCCTGCTGAGTCTTAAGTCTTGCGTCAGCTACTATTTTAAAAAAGTTTCTGCGTGGCCCCTACCCTGCCACGCTGAGCCCTGTTCTTTACATGCTCCCCCTCCTCAGAAAACACAAAGTCTCTTTCTGTCAGGGCTGGCCACAGCCTGCCAGGGCCTCCCACAGTTTTAGATAAAGTTTCTCTCTAGATTTCTCCTGAATGGCACTGGAAGGAGTCCTGCAGCAATACTATAACTCGGGGTGGTTGTGGGGTGCTCTCGCTGCTCCCTCCAGGGATTCTCAGCCTCAGGTAGGCCTGCTCTCACCAAGCTGTTTCTGCAGTCAACCTCGGCTGTCTCTCTCCACCCCCAGAACTCACGACTTCTGAGCTGATCAGCAGCCTCCTCAGTCAGAGTCTGTGCTGTTCGTGATTCCTGTGGTGCCTGGGGTCAGGGAGCTGACAGCCCCTTCTTCAGTAAGACAGTCTTCGGATCTTGGCTCCTGGCGGTGGCAGAATGTGCAGCCCTGCCCAGGGTGGAGGGCACAGAGACACGTCTGGGCACCAAGCTGCGGGCACTTCAGAGACTTCTTCCTGAGGAGGATTATTTTAAGTTCCTTAGAATGGCTCCTGCCCCCTATCTGTGCAGCCAGAAGTGCCAGGTTGGGTAGTGGTGGCAGCAGTTGTTCTGCTAGGAGAGCCCAGGCCACCCACTCCCAAGTACTCTGCAGGTAGGCAGGATCTTGCCTACTCAGGCACATGCCCTGCACACTCATCCACATATACACTCACACATGTCCTCACTCGCGCTCAGTTGGATTTTCAAGTTGCTTGCTCTGAGGTTTAGCTGCAAGACTGGGAGTCCTGGTCTGGGAGCAAGTGGATGGAGCTTCCAGTTACTCTGCAGTCACTTTGGATACCCCCCCAAAAAGTTCTCAATGGCAACAGAAGGCTGCTCCATATTTATTCAATTTTTTAAGAAAAACTATTTTGTCTTCATATGGGATTACCTCGGTGCCTCTGTGAAGTGGAGCTGAGTTATTCAGTGACCCTTTCCACTTGTAGGACAGGTGATATGATCCTCAGTGCATAACTGGGGATAGAACGCATGGAGGGCAAGTGGCCTTGAATAAATTGGAGGGCCACTTATTGCCAGCACTAGGAAATGTCAGGGTAGCCTTGCTCTGAGAAATCACCTGGAGGACACTGTGGGATCAGGCAATGGGTTTATTGAGGGAAAAAAAGGGGGGGGGGGAAGGTGAGAAGCAGCTCCCAGACCAACTCAAGGGCCCATAGGAGCAAGGGGAATGGGGAAGGGGGAGTGGGGAATGGGGAATGGGGAACGGGGAATGGGGACTCCCGGTCCTCCTCGTGGGCCTATAGGAGTCTCACCTGCACTTCTGCAGGCACCTGTTTTATAATTGTCAACCACACATTTTGGTGAGGGTGGGTTTATTTATCAACATATTCAGTAGATCATTTATATCTGATTGCTTGCCGCTGCCCCACCCCCACCAGATTAGTTAACATATCAGGCTAAGTTCATTACCACTTCCCCTGGGAATGGTTTCAGTCCATCAGCACATCTTTTGGGGACTGCTAAGTCCATCAGCATATCTTTGGGAATGGCTAAATCCAGGGCCAGGTTGATTAGCATATACCAAAAGTCCAGGTGTGCATTCTAGCTGCCTCCATGTTCTGACAGGAAGGAATTCAGGACTCCTGACTTATGGTCTATACCTCTAACACTCATCCATGACAAGGGCAATCCCTCATTTGGGATCTTTCCTCCAGGAGTGCATTTATTCCCCTCAGACTTAAAAGTTGTCACTAATCCCATAACTATAAAGCAGGACCACAACATTGGTAGCTGTGTGTGTGTGTGTGTGTGTGTGTGTGCATGCGCGTGCGCACGTGCATTAGAAAGTTGAACCCTTCAGAGACTTAGCCCTGCCTGTTGTAGGTGTTACATGGGAACATTTATTCCCCACTGCTCTTCTTTTTAGGTGGACATGCTTCCTTTGGGTAGATCCCTTGGGGTCTCTCCACCTCACTGGAGGAAAAGGAGAGTGGTCTTTCTGGCAGAAGCAACTGACCATGCATACCTCATCTTCTCTCCTCTCTCTCTAGGAATTGCCTGGAGAAAGTGAACAGTCTCTGCTCCTTTCAGCCTTAAGTCTTAAGGAGCAGCTCTCCATGTGGCAAAGTTTTGGGTATTCAGTACTGTCTGGCCTTGGCTATATGACTTCAGTTCAGCAGTACAATAGTAACAAGCCCACAGACCTGAACTCATAGTCTACAAACAAGACTTCATCGATGGAAAAAAATGATGATATTTTTACTTTTATCTGTCAAGTTCTCTTGCCTCTTAATTGGTTTAGGGCATGGGCAGGGAAGAGGGGTACTGTTTATTGGGTTCCCTAAAACCTCAGTTTCATGGAGGGCTCCTCTGCTTGGCCTTCAACCATGATTTGATGTGGATAAAGACCTGCTCATGGTGGGTAGCTCAGAATTTGGGGGGGAGGGTTTGAAATGGGAACACAGATGAATTTAACTATGAGGCTAACTGAGGAAGGGTGTCCTTTCTATCATCTGAGTGACCAAGGGAAGGTCCTGACTCGAGGCTTCTGAAGAGAAAGGAGGAGGCTTTCCAATCAATCTCTCTTTAAGTGACAGACAAGGTAGTCATTAAATAAGTAAGTTTCTTACCAGGGCTCCTTCCTGTTCCCACTGACTCTCAAGTTTAAGTCCCCACATAAGCAGGGGCATCTCAATATTTGCTGGAATAATTTCCTTCTGTGTACTGGAGTCCAGTTCCTATCTAACCTCCTCAGCCCAGTGTAATCTCTCTTCTCCCAACTTCTATACCACTGCCTAAAACTGGCATTTGAGACTTACTATTTCTGACTGATTTAGTTATTTGTTTAGTTGTTTTGGTATTTGTTCTTGCTTTGTGCATTTTATCTCCAATCTGAAAGTTTTAAAGTTTAAGGACTTCAAGCATTAAAAATATTTTTAAAGTTTAAGTATAAGGACCATGTCTGTCATATCCTTATATTTTTCCTTACCCTCCAAGAGTCTAGCATACAATTCTTTTGTGTTCAGTAGTATTTAAATAAACATACCAACCAAATATGGACAATCAAAGGTTATTTAGTCAGAGCTTGCTCTAGCAGGAGAGGCAGCTACCGTGACTTGTCTTTTGACAGAGACTCAAAGGCAGGTGGGAGAGTGGGAAAGCTTTATAGTAGAGAGAAGGGAAGTCTTCTTAATTAATTAGGTCTGCAATGACCCTTTTTCCAAATAAGATCTAATTCTGGAACTTCAACATATATTTTAGGAGACACAAGTCAACCCATAGAACATGACATCATGAGTCACTTCTCCTCCGTGGAACTCTGTAGGCAGGAGCTTCTGGCCTTCCCCTCACTTCCCAGCCACTGCCAGCACATGGCTCATGACTAAACAGTGCTACTGCGCCAAGCACCCTGATGACTAGCAGTGCTGCAAATAGGAATTCAGTGGGGTGATGAATAAGAATAACTTGTCATGTAAAAGAAAGCCACCGGTTCCTTTGTAAATACACGTCACAGGGTACTTAGAGTCATCCTACCCAACCCACTGCTGCACGTTGGTGGAAATATTAAGTATATAACACACACATGTCTTTTTTGGGGAGTCTCTTACTCACAATTCTCTCCCACCCCCAGCCTTATTCCCCTGAGGGAATGTGTTCAGCTACCTTCACTTCAGCATTTTAACCTTGCTGTTTCTAAAGGTCATATTGTCCTGAAGTTCTTGGCATCAGCCCAGTCACCTATGTTAGTCATCTTTTGTTACTTTTCTCTTTTTACTTTTTCAGGAAGTTATGTTTCTGCTCAGGTAAAAGAGTCATAGGAAGGCTGTTCTGCCTTTTTGATGATTCATTCCCTTGCTTTTTGCCATTTATAAATGTTAGAGGGGGATAAAAGCCCTTTAGATAAGAGCTTTGGTGACTGGGTGTACTTAGTGAGGGTGAGAGAATGCAGTCATAAGATACTTTCAACTTAGAGCAGCAGTCATCTCAGTTACTGGTCTTTCTGATTCTCTTGAGAGGTAGCATCACTATTCTCATGGCTCCTGAAATCTATGAGATGGATTTTCCTGTTTTTGAACAAGATGCCCATCTATTTCATTTCCTCTATGTATTATTGGGAGTAAATCATGGCCACATGGATGCAATATGAACAGTTCACTCTCTTTGCTTATGGGTCCAGGCTTAAACTGTATCAGAGTTGAGGTAGATTTGAACTTCTTCAGTTGAGTGACTCCCTCAAGGGGTATTATGGGCTGAAGTATATTAGCCCCAAATTCTTATGTTGAAGTTCTAATCCCTAATAACTCAGAATGTGACTTTAAAGAAGTAATCAAGTTAAAATGAAATTATTAAGGTGAGCCCTAATCCAATACGACTAGTGTCTTTATAAGAAGAGGAGATTAGAAGATACACACAGAGGGAAGACTTTATGAAGACAAAGTGACTAGGTAGCCATCTGTAAGCCAAGGAAAAAGGCCTAGGAAGAAACCAACCCTGATAACACCTCACACTGCTAGCCTCCAGAATGGTGAGAAAATATATTTCTATTGGTTAAGTCACACAGTTTGTGGTACTTTGCTTCAGAGGGGTACAGGTTCAGATTTGTGAAGTGAGCTTTTAAAGTTACTAAGTCCATTAATGGAGCTCCAGGTCCAGGCCCCAAAGATCCTTGCTTCTGGTCAAGTCTGCATGCCAATTCATGACGTGGCATTGAGTTTGTTCTAAAAAAGATCACATTAAGCTACTTCATTTATGAATTCAGTTTAATTAGTATCTCACTGACAGTGTCAATTCTTTTACCATTTTCTGCAACACCAAGGGAAAATTTTTCTGAGCTTTTTTTTTTTTCTTTTATAGCTGCAAAGATGACAAATGTTACCAATGATATCCAACCAGAATATATTTTCATCTCTTTTCTTCCTGTCAAGATAAGCCAGAAGTATTTGTTGCCAAAAATGGAAAACAGCTTGCTCATCAGCCAGATGATCAGTGTTCAAAAGTTCCACTCGTTTGCCATGTGTGAAAAGTTAAGAATTGAAAACAGACAGGCTTGCTCTGCTTAAACTGTGGGCTCTGTGACACAAGAGAAAGAGATATTTGGATACTAGAAGAAGAGTTGTGGAGATGGTTTGATGGCAAAATGAACAGGGTCTTTGCAAATTGCTCGGAGGTGGATCTCCTAGATTGATTTCATAGTGGATATGGCTATTCATCAATTAGATGAATAATGAGCCAACGTTACCAGTCACCGGAGGCTACTTTTGTGTTCTAGAACAAATTCCAGTGTCCCACATGAACATGTCTCTTGGGACTTCTACTATGTTAACTGAAACAAAATTTTCTAGGCACTTCATTTAGATATCTTGATCAAGATATCTCCATGAGTTATTAGTAGGAGTCAGAAGTATGTGGTAGACCTCAGAATTGCACCATTATTTCTCCATTCATGGGGAAATAAGAAATTTTTGTTGAATGTTTGTGAGATTGAGTTAAATTACTCAGTTATCACCCATTATGTTATATGATTTCGTGTTTGCTGAGTAATTTCTGATCATTTTTATTAGTCTCTCTTTGTAACCACTTAAAGAACTTTTTTGACAATTGAGAGAGCCATTTTAGGAAATAGAAATTGAGGCTTACAGAGGTCAAATGATTAACTCAAAATTGACAAAAGAAAAAAAAGAAAGAAAAATCGGAGCTCACACTCAGGTTCTAATTACTGTTCTATAGGTTTCTGGAAGCTCACATAATCACATATCTTTTTATTTCTGTCATTAGAAATCCTTTGCATTTCAACACTTAGATTTCCTCCTACACCTGATTCTCAATGTCTTGGAAGTTAACTTGAACTCAAGGATTTGGCTACCTAAGAGAGAAAAAAATAACACCTGCCCTCTTTCTTTGTTAAGGTCAGCTCAAAATAGGGCAAAATAAGTAAGTTCTCACAGAGAGACAATGCTGCATTGAGTTCCACTTCCTATCAGTAAATTCATGACTGCCAATTTGTCCTAAGGGTGGTGTTTTCGCAGCAGGAAATTCTGGCTGGCTGGAAGCAAGAGAATGAAAAGGAGGAGAGGGGAGAAGAGAGACAAACATTTAGGTGCACACAAAATTGTGCTGCTTTCAATCCACTTTCTCCTTCTTCATTTGAGTCAGCACTATCTTACCCTACCCACCGCTGACCTCTCCCTCTCTCTCCTCCGGTCTCAGGTTTTGAGTTGACTGAGTGCTCAGCAGTAGGCCACAACTCTTCTTCAGATGAAAGAACAAGTCAGAAGGTACCTATTACAAGTCTGTGAGCAGAGAAACAAAGGCCCGGCTGCTGACACCCTCCCACTAACTTGGGTTTTAATGGTAGGTTTAATTTCCTCACGCTAGCTGAAAGAAAGGGAAAAAGCTAAGCGGAAAGAACCAGGGTGTGGGTGGGTAGTGGTGGCTGTGGGGAAACGACAGCTGTTGTATTCATGGTTAATCAGGTGTGTCTGTCTTTGTGTCGCATCTGTCTGCTACTGTTGCCCAGCCACATGTGAAAGGGAATGGAGGGGAAGGGGCCATTCATGTTCAAAGCCAGCAGCACTGACCTCTGCTTCGTTCTCCTCAGGGTAGGAGAGCTTGTCTATTTAACTTTCCCCATTATAGGAAGCTGTAATTCTACTCTATTAGCCCACCCTAACCATTTTGGCCTGACAGACTCAAGCTGCATCCAGAATGCCATAAATTGATCTGGAGAAAGAGGCCTCTTCCCTCCTCCCATGCTTTTCCTTTGGGATTCTGTTTGATTTGTTCAAACAAGGAAAAACCAGAAAGAGAGTGAAAAATGAGAAGTAAGGGCACCATGGTTCACCTTCCAGCTTAAACTGACGTAGACGCTGAATGTACATTTTTTTCCTAATGAGCTTCGGGGGCTGCGTGGCCTCCTGATGCCATCACTAGGACACCCATTTCCTCCAGACCTGTTTGTCTCATGAGCCCTGCACATACATGGTATTTGCATCAGACCTTACTCATCTCCCTGGCACCGAATCCTCCTGCAGCAGCTTCCCCCCATTGCACACCTCCATCCCCCCACCCCATTTGCAGAGCGACAACAACAGAGCATGGCAGAGGTTTCCAGCTTTTCTTGGATATTGCTAGCCCAGCCCTGTCAGAAAGGCCTCTTCTCTCTGGACAATGTAGAAATAGCTGAAATGGAAACAACCCCCCACTCCCCACCTTCCAGTGCATTAGACCATATTAAGGCTTAGTGTCTAAGAGTTCAAAGGTCTTCTCCAGCTAGAGGTTCACAATGAGCCCTTCCTATATGTGGTTTCATGGAGTCCATCTTTGGGATATTTTGTCTCCATCCCTTCTGCTTTGGAGCCAGCCCTTGTGTTTCTTGAAGTAAATGTTCATCATCAGCATTTAGAAAACCAAGGAGCTCTGGATCAAACTTTGACTTTTCTTGAGAATCAGCTATCATAGGCTTATCACAGTGTTCAACAGAGCTCACCACTTGCAAATCTATTTTGGTTTAAGCCACTTCTCAATATAGGCACCAACTTTTGCCCCATCATGTTAACCTCTCTTGTAGGGAATCAATAGTTTAGCCCCACTGACACCATATTTTTTGTTGTGTGTGTGAGTTACTTTGCTAGGTTCCTTTGCTGATTGCTATGGCTGTATTACTGACCTTTAGCTTTAGGGTCAGGAAAGTTTTTTTCCCTGATACTGAAGGGCTTTGGAAAACTATTCCAATGCCTTGTACACTACTCTCTTTGCTCTGAAATCTCTGGATCTCCAAATTTCAGTGAGGTCAGTAGGCAAATATGAAGCTTTTAATAGCAACCTAGCAGTCTACTAATCTCTGTGAGGCCTTTGGGAACCCATCATCTTGTGAGACCAAGGATTGTATGAGTAAAGCAAGGAATAACAAAGTAGGGCTAAATTAAAAAAATAACTTCAAAACATCAAAGTCCACCCTACAGAAAAGCGCACAAATTCTAAGTATACAACTAGATGAATTATCACAAAGTGAACACAGTCATGTAACCACCACCCAGATCAAGAAACAGAACATTACAGCTGGAACCTTCTTAAAGTTCTACTAAGGTGGGCTGGTTATGTGGGGCTTTTGGATCCAAACGAGAACACAGAAAGTTAAAAGAATTGTGGCGAAATGTACATAATATAAAATTTACAATCTTAACCATATTTAAGTATATAGCTTAGAAGTGTTAAATACATCAGATTTGCAACTAATTTCCAGAACTTATATCTTGCCAATTGAAACTCTATACCCATTAAACAACAACACCCTACTTCCCCCTCCCACCCAGCCCCTGGAAAGCACCATTCTACTTTCTGTCTCTTTAAACTTGACTGTTCTAGGTATCTCATATAAGTGAAATCATACAGTATATGTCCTGTTGTGACTGGCTGATTTCACTTAGCATAATGTCCACAAGGTTTATCCTCAAGGTTGTTGCATGTGTCAGAATTTCCTTCCTTTTTGAGGTTGAATAGCATTCCATTGTATGTATAGACCATATTTTGTTTATCCACTCATCCATCTATCAATGGACACCTGAGTTGGTTCTACCTCTTGTCTATTGTATATAATGCTGCTATGAATATGAGTATTCAAATACCTACTTGGGACCTTGCTTTTAATTCTTTTGGGTATATATACTTCTATATATAGAAGTAGAATTGCTAGATAACATTAGTTCCATCTTTAATTTTTTGAGGAGTTACCATATTGTTTTTCACAGTGGCTATATCATTCTGACATTCTTATCACCTGGACTGTTTCTTCTTGATCAGCCTCCTGGTGGCATTAGGGAAGTGTGGTGTATAAATTGGGGTGGTGGTCACTGTTAAAATGGTGGTCTGGACTCTTTAGATGCCTGTCTTTGGGAATTTAGAACAAATGAGATAGAAGGGACTGGAGACAAGCAATCCATGGTGGTTACTTGAAGACTCCAATAAACAGAGTGGTAGTAATTTATTTTGCACAAAAATAAATAATCTTGCTTTAGTTTGTGGGAGAAGGGAAAGGAAGGGGTTCTTGATTACTCAGTATTCAGAGGTCTAATACCTGTTCAGTGTATCACCTCCTAATTTTGAGCTCCAACTTTGACTTAAGACTCAGTGTGACAGGTATAAGTGTTGAAATATTTATAGAACAGACAATGAAAAGAGGGAAGAAAATAGCAGCTAATAAAACAATAGTAGAAGCCACATAGTTTTTTTTCTCAATAGAGATTTGAAGGATGGGGAGCTACCTGAATAAAAAGGTAGTCTCTGGAAATATGATGATGTGGTATGGGTTTAGCATAGCCCCTAGTGCCAGAGCACCCTTTTATTGGATATTCAGGGCCTTCCTTGAGAAATTTTAACTATTTGCTTTCTAAATCTTGATGTTTTATTGAGAGGCCCACCTGGCACTAACATTTATTGGAAGTAGCATTATGTGGGTCACCATTGTAGGTACCTTCAGGACTGTAGACTTGGGGGACTTATTATTATTGCTGCCAAAAATATATCCTAATTCTTTTAAATCTCTTAGATTTGGCCTTTTCCCATTTATTATGGGGAAAACAACAATAACAACAACAACAACAACCCTTAGTTACAGCACATGTTTTTTCTTAACTTTAAAAGTGATATATGGGACTTCCAGCCAAGATGGAGGCATAGACAGACATGCTACTTCTCCCTCCACAACTAAAGAGGAATACAACTACCTCAAAACTAGAAACAACCAGAAGTTCCAGAAAATCGAACTACATGGAAGTCCAGCAAACAAAGATATAAAGAAGAAATACTCATCCAGACAGGTAGGAGGGGTGGAGCCTGGGCGAAGAGGATGCGGTGTGGTGTCTGCAGCAGCGGTGGTAGTGGCAGGCCATCAGAAAGCACAGTCATACATTTTAAAGAGTCAGGAGGCATACCTGGGGAGTGCTCCCAGCTCCTCACCAGACCTAGCAACTCACAGTCTCAGCACCGGGGAAAATCAAGCCTCATTGCTTCTGACTGTGCAGTCTAGTAGGGGTTGGGTGGAGGCAGAAACTGCCGGTCTCAGCAGAGTCCACTTGTTTAAAGGGCCCCCACAGTCCTAGAATGTCTGCAGACCCACCCACTCTGGGAACAATGGCCAGAGCAGCAGCTAGAGAGGTGCCAGTCCAGTGCAGAAGTGGGAGAGGTGCCTGGAAAAGAGGCGAGTGCTGGACAGGTAGCATCATTTCCTCTTGGACCCCTCCCACACATACAGCTACACAATATGGTTAAACAGGTTGCCCTGCAGTGATGAATCCCCAAGGCTCTGCCCCTTACACACAACAGGAGCGACAGCTCTACCTGGGATGCGGAAGCAAACACACACAGGAACGTGTCAAAATGAGGAGACAGAGAAGTATTGCCCAAAAGGGGAAACAGATCAAGGTTCCAGTGAGAGAACTAAGCGATGAGGAGATAGCCAACCTCACAGATGAGGAGATAGACAACCTAACAGATGCAGAATTCAAAACACTGGTGATAAAAATGCTCACAGGCTTGGCAGATATGCTTGAGTACAGCAAACGCATAAGAGAAGAAGTGAAGGTTATGCTAAGGGAAACTAAAGAAAATCCACACAAAACCAATAGTGAAGGGAAGGAAACCAGGGTTCAAATCAATGATTTGACACATACAGAAGAAAAAAACAGTCAACTAGTGCAGAATGAGGAAGCAAGAATTGAAAAAAAAAATGAGGAAAACTTCCCAAATTTGGTGAAGGAGATGGATATACAGGTCCGGAAAGCACAGAGGGGTCAGAGTGAGCTCGACCCACAGGGGACTACACCAGGACGCATCATGATTGAGATGCCAAAGGTGAAAGATAAAGAGAGAGCCCTGGGGGCAGCAAGAGAGAGGTGTAGAATTGCCTACAGTGGGGTGCCTATAGGACTATCAGCTGATTTCTCAGAGGACACTTTGCAAGCAGGAAAGGACTGGCAAGCAGTATTCAATGTGATGAAAGGCAACCTGCAACCAGGACTACTCTTTCCAGCAAGGCTATCATTTAAAATGGAAGGGCAGATGAAGTGCTTTCTAGACAAGGTAAAGCTAAAGGAGGTCATCATCACCAAGCCATTATTATATGAAATGTCAAAGGGACTTACTTAAGAAAAAGACCAAAACTATGAACACTAAAATGACAACAAACTCACAACTATCAACAACGGAATCTAAAAAATAAAAACAAAATCCAACTAAGCAAACCAGAATAGGAACAGAATCATAGGTATAAGAATCATTTGGAGGGTTATCAGCTGGGATGGGGGAGGGGAAGATGGTGCAGGGATTAAGAAGCATAATCGTTTGGTACAAAATAGACAGGAGGAAGTTAAGAATAATGTAGGAAAGGGTGAAGCCAAAGAACTTATATGCACGACCCGTGGACATGAACTAAGGGGGTGGGATTGCTGGAGGGAAGTGGGGTACTGGGCAGAGAGCAAAGGGGAAAAAAATTGAAACTATTGTAACAACATAATCAATAAAATATACCTTTAAAAAAAGGGATATATGGCTACTAAAATGTTTAAAGAAGAAATAGCCCTATCCAAAGGTTAACCATTATTTAACAGTTTGGTTTTTTTCTTGCAGAAGATCTGTATACATTACATGCTCACACATGCATGTACAGACACACACATGCACATACACACACTAATGCTTGAGGTAGCACAGTTTAGTTTCTGCTACTTAGAACCCCAACACTATCAATTAATACACACATACAGATAATATATTTATACAACTCTTTACCATTATAAACTGCTTTCATATATTGTTGAACCTCATCAGATTTATTTAAAGTTGGCGTTATTTTAGTTTAACAGAAAGGAGGCTGGCTGGAGAGATAAGGACATTTGTTCAAATTTATATTACATGTTGGAAATGAATTTGGGAGAAGAATCTAGGTCTTTGAAGTAAACTCTCTGTTTTCCAGAAGAGAAGTAAATGCTCCTCAACCATATTATCTGCAGTGATCTTTGGAGGTCAGACATCACCTTGCAGAAAGATTGAAAAAAGCTAGCAATTCACCATCTTTCTAAAATGTATTCATCTTGATCTCTCCATGGTGTATAAACCCCTTTTCTTTAGATTTGTGGGTACACTTTCATTCATATATAAAACACAAAATAAGAATTAAGTTTATTGGAATAGGCATATCTACAATAGAACCTTAGGGAAGACAATAGCTAGCCTGGAAAATATTTTTAGTATTCATGGGAGTTTTGGCACCAGATTATTTAGATAGTTGTTTTGATAATATATGTGCCTTGGGCTTCTGTTAGAGGCATTTATAAGAAGTAAAATAGGTAGTGTTCTTGTCCAACTGAATTTTAGGGCAAATAGCAAAGATCTTCACCTGCTTCTTTGATATAGAATAATAACAATTTTTTTCCTGCTTAGTTAATTTTTTAAGTACATTAGCTGATTAAGAACCATTTACCTACAGATACATTCTTTTCCTTATCAAATACACACTGAGAACATGGCCGTAGGTATTAAGAAGCAACAAAAATGCTGTGATATTAGAGGTGATTTCTTTTAATTTTTTCATCCCACAATAGTTGGACAGGGATGGTTCCTGTTTCATTTTATTTTGTTATAAAATTTTCATAGTTTGTAAAAATACAAGTTATGTGCTATGTGTCCTTTATTTGCTACTCCCTGTGAGAAAGGTTAAGATAGAGATAGAAGATTCAGTGCTGGATGTTGTTGGTGGACAGTAATGCTTCTGGTAACTGGTAGGTCGGAAGGTGGGGAAAATTACTTCAGCACCCTATTGAATAGGAATAGATTTGCCTGTATATGAGACAGACATATAATAGTTGCATAGAGAAAAAAAAAGTTAATCTCCTCTCACATAAAAGGTTTTCAGAGTTGGCAATCCAGGGCTAGTGTGGTTCCTCCATGAGGTTTTCAGATACTCAGATTCTTTGTAGTTTATTAGTCTGTCATTCTTAGGATGAAGCTCTGGTCTTTATGGTCTAAGGCAGCTGCTAGAGCTCCAGCTCAATGCTTCTTTTAATGAAGAGAAACTTCCCAGAAATGTCATACAATACTTATGCTTATATCTTATTGTCCAAAACCTAGTCATGCAGCCACACTTAGCTGTAAGGTAGGCTGGGGAATTTAGTATTTATTATGGATGGCAATAAACTGGAATAAAATTGAAGCTCTGTATTGAAAAGCGGAGAAATAGATATTGAGAGGAAAATTGAATTATTTTACACAGTTCACCCATTTAGCTCCCTAATTACCCATGTTACCTTTCTTCCACTTTCTTGTTACCTGGATTACAACAATCAAGTCTGGAGCTTCAGACTCACCTTGGGCCAAGATATAAACTTTGGAATGAAGGTCACACACTAAGTAGAGCAATAAGATTCTAAGCACATGGGTACCTGGCACTGTGGAGCTATGGACAAAAACCTCTAGACCTCTATGTGAGAGAAATACATATCTGTTTTGAATAAGCCATTTTTGTTAGGGTTTTGATGATTGTTGTTGAGCTTAATCTTAACTGATACAAATATAAACCTATAAAGTAATGTCCTTTTTAAGATTGTATGTTACTTTGCCTGCCACAGCAGGTGGACTGACCATATACTCACTCATCATGGCCTACTATGTGCCCGACATTATATATACAGAGTTGGCTAAGATGTAGATCTTATCAATAAGAACTGACATTCCAGTGACAAACCAATGCAGTAAAGTGACTCCAGTTGCTTTAGCAGAAATCTACATAAAGTAGAATGGGCCCCAGAGATATTTGCATCATTCTCTGCTGCCATATTTAGACTGAAAAAAAGACCTTATAACTAAATTTGGGGTGTTGGCCATAGCATATATTTTATTATTAACATTATTTCATCATGTTAATCATCCATAATTATTTCTTAGATATGTAATTTTTTTTTTAATATTGGGAGGATGATATTATCAGATTAAACACCAATTTTCCCTTGAGAAAGCTCAATATATTTGGAGCAGAATATTTTTACTTAAAACTAAAGATAGATGGGCTACTTATATCCTGCTCAAGAGGTAGTGAGCATTTAGATGAGAAGAAATGTACTTTTCATGTGGGGTTTTACAGTAAGCTGGATCCTTATTTACTTACTTCAGTTTCAGCAGCCGTCCGTCTCGAGAGACGATGGTGTAGCTTCTTAAGAGTCTATCTGCACCGCTGAGAATGGTTGTGCAGTCCGACTCAGGAGTGACACGGTATCTGTCTCCTCCCATGTTGAATCGACATCTTGCGATGACGGTGGAGTGTCCTCTCCAGTGAAGCTGAAGCTACAGAGCCTGGGCAGGGTGATATGGAGGGTCTGCTGTTGCCCATGCAGCAGACCCCTCCTCTCTTCGCAGCTGAAGGGTCCAAGGGAAAGACGGAGTCAATACAGCTCCGTCTTACTTACTATTATTGGTATTATAATGAATCATCACAGCACCTGTGTGTTCCAAACAGTTTGCATTTGATTTTTCATAGCAATTTCTATTTTCTTGAGGGAAGTTCATTAGTGTCTAGGCAACTTGCCCAAGGTCATGCCACTGATAAACAGTGGCATTAGGATTTGAATTCAGGTCTGAGACTAAAGGTTGTCAGTTACAACCTTAATGTGGAGACTTAGTCCTGAAAGCAGAAGGAGGTGGAAGGTTAGCAAAAGCTGGAGAGAAAAAGAAGGTTAAGCTCTTTGGAAGTTTTTGCTCAGCTAGGAAAACATTTCTGCAGTTATCAGGTAATTGAAGTGTCAATGTACTGCTGTCAGGAGGGCTGGGTGAATTTGTTCCTGTTGGCCTGTATGTGGCTGCTAGGTGAGCGAGCGGCACAGTCAGTTCTCGGGTGAAGAACCTCTCTGGCAGCTGTGGGAGTTCCTCTTCAGAAGCAACTCTACTAACATGCAAAATCAATGTCACTGAAGTTTTTGCTTATGTTACTGCCTCCGACACTGTTTGATCCTTACATAAAAGAGACATTTGTCATTTGACAGTACTAAGACTGGGAAAGATTGCGGAGGCTCCCTCCAGCTTTGTTGCACAAATGTCTGCTTCCCTGGTGTTTTTTTGTTGCCAAGTCTATGACACCCAGGGGGCCTCCCCTAGTCCTTTTCCTTTGGTGGGTTCTTGCTCCCACTGCTGAGGAGTTTGAAGAACAGACCTAGATCATCTTCCCAGCTTTGGTAATGAAGAATGATGGACTTCTTTGGGTTCATTTTTATCTCCATCCTCTACCTTTTCCTTTTTCTTTCTCTTGATTCTTGTTCTCTTTCCTGCTGTGACTACCCGCCTCCATATAACTGTCCCGTCTAACCCTACTTCGTCTATCCTGGCTATCACCCAGCCTCAAAGCTCTAGTATTTTGATTCAGCTGCTGCCAACACAGTTAGAAAGAAATACCAAGCCTTTGTTTGCTCAGTGACCAAATATGTTTTGCTGTTGGTTGATGGCATTTGAAATGAAAACTTTTGACCCGTTTTCATTTCCAGCCCTAGGACATTCTCTATCTAGAGGCCAGTGTTTTTCACTCATACAAGCATAGCTGATAGATGACTTGTAAAACACGTATTGGAAATAGCAGATCCAAGAGGTTGTCTCATATTATAGGCACTTAGAAAGGTGTCTTTTAATTGTTTCTTGAAAGGGTGGGAGTTCTGTTATAATATCTATCATAATGGGAAGTATTTAATAACTCTTTTAGTAAAAAAGTAATAGCTATTAATCACCACCCTCAACCTTGGTGGTGTTTTTAAAATGCCTCCTCTTCTTACGCTAGGTATGTCTTTAAATAACTATAAGGATGAGCCAGTGGTCTATAGGATCTCCTCAAATCAGATGGCTTTCTACTCTTAGTGTTGAAAATATTTCACTTTTTTACATAAATTTAAAACAATATTCCACTTAAAATGATGGATTTGAAAGTGTACAAAACCACAAAAAAGAAAAATTTTTCATAATGATGATTAAGTTGTCATGTATTATTTCCTTTGAGGTTGATGGAGCCTTTATTGGGTAATCATACACTTAGTATTATCACTGGAGCTTATGAAGTTTTCATGCATGTGTTTTGAAAAATGGGTAACTCGATCCCTTCTGTAGTGCTGGAATCTTCTATGAGTCACTTAACAGTTACATTTATTCTTCATGCTCACCTGTCAGACACCAACATTTCTAGTGGCAGGCATCTTAGGGTGTCTGAGAAGTCAATGTTCTCAACCATGGTGTCCACACTGGATGTGGGGAAGAATTTCTTAACTAGTGATAGTTGAAATGTAAAAGTTTTGAGTAATTTACCTTGCTGATAAATTATAGTGCATTCCAGAGTAAGACCCTATAATAATGCTATTCTTAGATTCTTGCATTTTAATGTACTTTTTTGAGTGGGAGAGGAAGAGCTGGGTGTACATCTGGTCCACAGACATGCCTACAGGGCCATATTGGTGTGAGTATCATCTGGGTTGTGAACTGGGTCAGAAGAAACCATAGAGGTATGCCGTGAGAGGTCATGCCTCTACTTCTCATGCCTTTGGGTGATATAGTTGGTTTCCATTGGAGAGTGATGTACTGGACCACTGTAGTTAAAGGTGAGTAGGGAAAGACAGTGGCAATGAAGTGCGTCTATGTACTTTAATACTACTATAATGATATTAGTATCTGAAGTTGAGACTCAATTGAGATTGTCCTAATGTATACAAATGCCATGTGAAGTAAACCTCCACATGCTATATTCAGACATTGGTAATCAACTAAGTCAGAACATCTTAGCAAGAAAACAGAAGAAAAGCCTCCTTTGGAGAAAATAGCTGGAAATTGTCCTTTTGATATATATAGCCATTTCTGACAGGAAACAAAAGCTGGAGTTTATTTTTTGGCATCAGCCACATTCAGGGGAAAGGGTCATCCCTGCAGGTTGCTGAGTATTTACAGAATCAACGCCTTTGTAGTTGTGTGTATGTATGTTCAGAATGACTATGGTAGAATGAAAAAATCTTCCCCAGCCGGGCAATTTATACTTAACTTGAAGACTTTCAAGCTTGACCATTTAATCATTGATCTGAATGTAGGAGAACCTGATAGCTCCTAACTTTGCTGACACAAAGATGGAATGGAACCCTTGATGTGTGTATGGGAAGGAATCACAGCTTTGATTTTTTTGCCACACAGTCTTTTCCAGCTTTCTTTGTATGGGTCCAGGTAGTTGTAATTCCAGTTTAAACTATCCCTTGCAGTTTGTCAGCATGGAGGAGGAAAGTTGAAGTTCTTATATTTGGACACTTCTTACACAGTGGTTATTTTTGTCTAATGACATATGGGGAACCATAGAGGAAATTAGGCTAACTTTGTGGGCATAATGTAGAAGGCTGGGCTGGAAGGAATTCAAACTCTGAGAGTCGCTCTGTGCTAGAGGCTGTGAAGACAAAATTATGCTCAGTAGGACAGATCCCTGCCCCAAAGGGCAGGGGGTGGGGGAGATGGTGAGTGCTCTGGTATAGGCAAGCAGGGTTTGGACAGAGCAGGAGCCCAAACCCACTATTTGAGGCTGTTAGGAGAAGAGAAGGCCTTGGCATTCCATAAGCAATGGGGATTTATCACATGCGTATGCAGGTGAGTCAGCAAGCACACAACACTAAGCCTGCAGCTGAATAACTGAGGTCATACTGGGAAAATGGTGCTTCCTTTCATTCCAAAGTGCCTTGACTGGTCCCGCGGGGCTGTCCCTCGACTGTAAGCTCTCCTCTCTCTTCTGCATCTCACTAATTTGCTTCCTTGTGCCTTCTAGGCTTCCTGGCTTGTGCCCACTGCCTCTTCTTGTGGTGGCCCCTGGCTTACTTGCTGGGACACCAGCTGTTTCAACTGTTGTAGGCTGTGACTGAATCTGGAAACCCAGCTTCCTGAGAGGTCTGATGGCACTTGATTAGTAGTTACTGCACAGGGTAAGGGTTTCCCCTTAACACTTTTTCTGCCCTGTGGCTCATCTCCATCTCTTCAGAGGCCACTGGCCAGCTCTTGTTAGACTCAGGTGCTGCTCCTCACATTCAATGAGGAGATGGAGGCAGAACCCTGTTAGATAATGCCTTTGAACAAGAAATTGCCTGAGGTGAGCCCATTCCTCAGAGAAAGGCTGTGGGACAGCATAGAGAGATCAGATCTTTGTGCTGAGCGCTTGTGTCTACAAGGTTTTGCTGAATTGCTCCACATGATGGAAGGAAGAAAATTCAACTTTCTGGATGAAATTGTGGGGAGGCAAAGAGTCTGGATGCTGGATTGGAGGAGGGCAGAGAAAGAGGATCCTTCTTCCTCCATGTTGTGGGGTTGAAAAGAGGAAATTCATAATTAAAATAATAAATTATTAATTCATTTTACTTATTTATTTATTGCTTTTCTATTACAGTTGTCCGACATTTGTTCCCATTGCTCCCCCTGACCCAGCCCACCCCCTTCTCCCACAGTCAGTCCCCACCCCGTTGCCCATGTCCATGGGTCATTTATACTATTTCCTTGACTAGACCCTTCCCTCACTAACCCCTCTTCTCTCCCACCTCACCTGCCCCCTGGTAACTGTTAGTCTGCTCCTTGTTTACATGCCTCTGGTTCAATTTTGCTCTTTTTTGTGTTGTTCATTAATTTCCTATATTAGGTGATATCATATGGTATTTGTTTTTCATTGCCTGGCTTATTTCACTACACATAATTCTCTCTAGTTCCATCCATGTTGTCACAAATGGTAGGAGTTCCTTCTTTCTTTCTGCTGCATAGTACTCCATTGTGTAAATGTACCCGTTTTTTGATCCACTCATCTACAGATGGGCACTTAGGCTGTTTCCAGCACTTGACTGTTGTAAGTAAGTGCTGCTGTGAACATAGGGGTGCATAGGTTTTTTTGAATTGATGTTTCAATATTCTTTGCATATAACCCTAGCAATGAAATTGCTGGGTCAGAAGGTAGTTCCATTTTTAGTTTTTTGAGGAAATTTCATACTGTTTTCCACAGTGGCTGCACCAGTCTGCATTCCCACCAACAGTGCACCAGGGTTCCCTTTTCTCTGCATCCTCACCAGCACAAGTTGTTTGTTGATTTGTTGATGATGGCCATTCTGACTGGTGTGAAGTGGTATCTCATTGTGGTTTTAATTTGCATCTCTCTGATGGCTGGTGATGTTGAGCATTTTTTCATGTGTCTATGGACCTTCTGTATGTCCTCTTTGAAGAAGTGTTTGTTTGGGTCCTTTGCCCATTTTTTAATTGGATTGTCTGTCTTCTTGGTATTGAGTCATATAAGTTCTTTATATATTTTGGAGATCAATCCCTTGTCTGAGGTATCATTGGCAAATATAGTTTCCCATATGGTTGGTTTCCTTTTCATCTTGCTGATGTTTTCTTTTGAAGAACAGAAACTCTTTAGTTAGATGTAGTCCCATTTGTTTATTCTTTCTTTTATTTCCCTTGCATTAGGAGATATATTGGTGAAAATATTGCTACGTGGGATATCTGAAATTTTTCTGCCTATGTTTTCCTCTAGGACTTTTATGATGTCACAGCTTACATTTAAGTCTTTGATCCATCTTGAGTTTATTCTTATTTAGGGTGTAAGTTGGTGATCTAGTTTCTCTTTTTTTTTTTTGCATGTCCCTGTCCAGTTCTCCCTGCACCCTTTGTTGAAGAGGCTCTTTTCACTCCATTTGATGTTCTTTCCCTCGTTTGTCAAATGTTAGGTGACCATATAGGCCTGGGTTTATTTCTGGGCTCTCTATTCTGCTCAATTGATCTATATATCTGTTCTTATGCCAGTACCAGACTGTTTTGATTAAAGTGGCCTTGTAGTATAGTTAAGTATCAGGTATTGTGATTTCTCCAACTGTGTTCTTCTTCCTCAAGATTGCTGTGGCTATTCAGGGTCTTCTTTGGTACCATATAAATTTTTGAAGTGTTTGTTCTAGGTCTATGAAATATGTCACTGGTATTTTAATAGGGATTGTGTTGAATTTATAAATTGCTTTGGGTAGTATGGACATTTTAATGATGTTGATTCATCTCATCCATGAACATGGTGTATGCTTCCATTTATTTGTATCTTCCTTAATTTCTTTCTTCAGTGTTACATAGTTTTCTGAGTACAGGTCTGTTACCTCCTTGGTTGGGTTTATTCCTAGGTACTTTATTTTTCTTGTTGCTATAGTAAATGGGATTTTTTTCCAGTTTCTATCTCTGATATTTTATTGTTGGTGTACAGAAATGCCTTCAATTTCTGAATATTGACTTTGTATCCTGCTATTTTGCCAAATTTACTTATTAGGTTGAGTAGTTTTTTCGTGGAGTCTACAGAGTTTTCTACGTACATTATCATGTCATCTGCAAATAATGACAGTTTTACTTCCTGTTTTCCAATTTGGATGCCTTTTCTTTTTCTTGTCTGATTGCTGTGGCTAGAACTTCCAATACTATGTTGAATAGGAATGGAGAGAGTGGACATCCTTGTTTTGTTCCTGATCTCTGGGAGAACACTTTCAGTTTTTGTCCATTGAGTATGATATTGATTTCAGGGTTCCTGTATATGGCCTTTATTATGTTGGCATATGCTTCCTCTATTTGCATTTTGCTGAGTGTTTTAATCATAAAGAGGTGTTGTACTTAATCAAATGCTTTTTCAGCATCTATTGATATGATAATGTGGTTTTTGTCTTTCATTTTGTTTATATGGTGTATTACATTTATTGATTTGCAAATATTAAACCATCTTTGCACCCCTGGGATGAATCCCAATTGATCATGGTGTATGATCTTTTTAATGTGTGTTGGATCTGGTTTGCCAATATTTTGTTGAGGACTTTAGCATCTATGTTCATCAGTGATATTGGTCTGTAGTTTTCTTTCTTTGTTGTGTCTTGACCTGGTTTTGGAATTAGGGTAATACTGGCTTCATAGAAGAGTTTGGCAGTATTCCCTTTTCTTGTTTTTTTTTTGAATATTCTGAGAAGGATAGGTGTTAGTTCTTCTCTAAATGTTATGTAAAATTTGCCTGTGAAGCCATCCAGTCCAGGATTTTGTGTGCTGGGAGTTTTTTGATTATTGCTTCAATTTGATTAGTTGTTATTGGTCTATTCAGGATTTCTGCTTTTTATTGATTTAGTTTTGGAAGATTATATGTTTCCAGAAATTTGTTCATTTCATCCATGTTGTCAAATTTCTTGCTGTACAGTTGTTTGTACTAATTTCTTACAATCCTTTGTATTTCTGTGGTATCAGTTGTGATTTCTCCTCTTTTGTTTCTGATTTTGTTTATTTAAATCCTCTCTCATTTTTTCTTGGTGAGCCTGGTTAATGGCTTGATGATTCTGCTTATCTTTTCAAAGAACCAGATCCTGGTTTTATTGATCTTTTGAATTGTTCGTTTAGTCTCTGGTCATTTAATTCTGCTCTAATCTTGATGATTTCCTTCCTTCTACTCACTCTGGACTTTGTTTGTTGTTGTTCCTCTAGTTCTGTAGCTGTAGGGTTAGACTTTTTATTTGGGATTCTTCCATGCTTTTTAGGTAGGCCTGTATTGCTATGAACTTTCCTCTCAGGATGGCTTTCTCTGTGTCCCATTGGTTTTGGGTTGTGTGTTCATTATCATTTGTTTCCAGAAAATTTTTGGTTTCTTCCTTGATGTCATTGTTAACCCATTCATTATTTAATAGCATGTTATTCATTTTCCATGAGTTTGAATGTCTTTGAGTTTTTTCCTTGAGGTTGATTTCCAGTTTCAAGCCCTATGGTCTGAGAAGATGCTTGATATTATTTCAATTTTCTTGAATTTTTTTAGGCTTGTTTGGTGTCCTACCATGTGCTCTATCTTTGAAAATGTTTCATATGCACTTTAAAAAAATGTATATTTTGCTTCTTCGGAGTGAAAAGTTCTATATATATCAACTAAGTCCATTTGATCTAGGGTGTTGTTCAGTGCCTCAATATCCTTGGTGTTTTTTTGCTTTGAAGATTTTTCCTTTGTTAACAATGAGGTGTTAAAGTTCCCTACTATGAGTGTGTTGCTGTTGATATTCTTTTTGTAGTCTTCCAAGATTTTCCTTATATATTTGGGTGCTCCTATGTTGGGTGCATGTATGTTTACCAGGGTTATATCTTCTTGATGGATTGTTCCCTTAAGTATTATGAAATGTCCTTTTTTTGTCTCTTTTTATGGCCTTTGATGTGAAATCTGTTTTGTCTGATATAAGTATTGCTACCCCATTTTTCATGTCCATTTGCTTGGAATTCTTTTTTCCATCCCCTCACTTTCAGTCTGTGTAGACCTTTTGTTTTGAGGTGGATCTCTTGTAGACAGCATATATGTGGGTCATGTTTCCATATCCATTCTGCTACTCTATATCTTCTGACATTTACATTTAAGGTTATTATTGACATGTATTTATTCATTTCCCTTTGTACCTGTGTTCCTCTCCCACTCTCTTTCTTCCTCTTTTTAAAGCAGGCCCTTAGCATCTCTTGCAGTGCTGGTTTGTTGGAGATGTATTCTTTCAGTCTTCCTTTTCCTCATTCCGTTTTGAATGAGAGCCTTGCTGGGTAGAGTAGTCTTGGTTGAAGGACTTTGTTTTTCATCGCTTGAAATAGTTTTTGCCATTCCCTTCTGGCTTGTAGTGTTTCTGTTGAGAAATCAGCTGATAGCCTTATCGGAGCTCCATTGTATGTTATTTGCTGTTTTTCTCTTATTGCCTTTTCAATTCTCTCTTTTTCTTTAAATGTTGCCATTTTAATTATGATGTGCCTTGGAGTGGGTCTCCTGGGTTCATCTTCATGGGGACCCTCTGTGCTTCCTGTATTCATGAGACTTTTTCTCTCCTCATGTTCGGGAAGTTTTCTGTCATTACTTTTTCAATCAGATTTTCTATCCCTTGCTCCTCTTCTTCTCCTCTGGTATCCCTATGATATGAATATTGTTGTGTTTCACGTCATCCTGAAGCTCTATTAAACCCTCTTCATTCTTTTTAAGTCTTTATTCATTTTGTTGCACTGTCTGGGAAATTTTTCTATGTTGTCCTCTAGCTCACTGATCTGGTCCTCTGCTTCATTTAGCCTGCTTTTGATTGCTTCTACTGTGTTCTTCAGTTCAGAAATTGTATTCTTCATTTTTTTCTGGCTTTTATCGATAGTTTCTGTGTTCTTTTTCATGCTGGTGTAGTTCTCAGTATGTTCCTTGTAGCCTCCCAGGACTTATTTGTAATTCTCCTGGACTTTATTGTAGTTTGTTCTGAGTTTGTTGAGTTCATTGAGGTTTCTCATTACCATTGTTTTGAATTCCATGTCTAATAGTTTGCTTGCCTCTATTTCATCTATCCTTCATTTTGGGAATTCCTCCTTTCCTTTTTTGGGGTGTTCTTCCTCCTTCTCCCCATTTTGGGGGGCTCTTCTTGTTGTTTCTGTTCTTAGATTGACCTGCTTTTATTTCCTGCCTTTGTGGTGTGACTGTCTTGTATACAGTCGTTGAGCTTCTGCCTCTGACTGATGTCACTTGGAGGGGAGTATTCTGCTGAAGAGATTTCTCCTATAGCTCTGGAGATGATTCTGCACTGAGATCTAGTCTACTGCTCTCCCAGCTCTTTCTCCAGAGCCAGAACCCAAAACTTTTACAAAGTGCCTCTAGTTCACTTCATCCTCCTTTGGCTTCAGCTAGGAGCTAATGCGCTCCCTCATGCAAGCCTGGGGCAAGAAGAGGGTTGTGTGCTAGGGTGGGTGGGTCACGGGTATTTCTGCACGCCAGCCTGTGGGCTGGTTGTGCAACTGGGTGAGCGGACCGGGGGACTCTCGTGCACGTGCTTGGAGTGACCTGGAGTGGGGCAATGTGGGGGATGTAGAGGGGAATGGGGAGTGGGCCAGTGCGCTCCTGAGCGTGCATTCCTCAAGAATTTCACCCTGCCCCTAACCTTTCCTCCCTGGCCTGCAAAAAACAATAGAAAGAAAAACACACACGCACACCCACGCACACACTCATGAAAACAAACAAATGAAAACCAAAAATGCTGCTTTTTGCGTCTCAGAGCCAGATGCCACCTGGCTCACTCTGGACTCTGCCAGTGTGCAGAGCCTTTCTCTCCACCCTTGACTCCTCTCAGGGGAAACCTAGGGTCACTAAAAAATCTTTGCACACTGCCAGCTGCAGCTCGAGGAGCCAAACCAGCCAGAATTTGTGTCTCACCCCTTTCTCCTTCACGATCCTCACCAGACAGGTCACTCCAAGATGGTCTCCTCTGCTACCAGCAGTGCCAAGGCTCAATTCCTGCCAGTATCCAGATGTTAACTGAGATGCTCTGTCCACAATTAGCCTAAACTACAGACGGGCCTCGGGAGCAAGCAAGCACAGCCTCCCCTCACTCCTATACCATCTTAGTCCTCCTCTCATTCTTGATATTAATTATTCCTCTTGTTTCCCTTCTGTAGTATTTATTAATTATTTTTCAGGACTCATTGAATATAGAGGTGGGGAGTCAATATGATAGGACCCAAAAACAGTATGTAGAGATGTGGGAACAAGCAGTAGAGGGGATTGTCTCCCAAATTAGCTGAAATTGCAGGGAAGACTTTGGACATTTAGTGGCCTAGAATTGGGTGGCCTACAGGTTATCTAAATCTCCAAGGGACAGGGAGGTCTTACTTTACCTACAGAGGAAAGGCAGTGTCTGGGTGTAAACATGGGTCAGATACCAAAGATGCACTATGAATAAATGTTTGGTCCAAATTGGAGGAAAAAATCAGGAGACCAGAGGGCAGTGGGCTAAGACAGAGACTCCAGAGTGAACAGAGGGACAGAACCAAGAGGGCTCCATAGCTGCTGAAATGTAGATCAGAACTCCCTGTATAGAAATGGCTTTGCCAGTGGGTAATAAGAATTCTTTAGGGCCACTTCAATGATGGAAAAAAGGGAACCTAGAATGATGGAGGAAGAACCAGGGGCCCAATCTCAACACAAATCCCTTCTTAGCAGAGCTAGCTATGGTAGATGTGATATGATGCTTAAGAAAAATGCTCTGCAAACCCACTCTCCTTCCAATCTCTCTTTTGATTCAGTGTCTTTACTTCCCTCTTCCCTTAGGTCTTCTGTGAAAGACAGAGCCATTCTTGGAGGAGGCTTTGTTAAAACCCAACCTTGTAAGAGAGAAGATAGTGACCAAGTAGGTGGAATATGAGTCTACTTGTTATTACCCCCAACTTGATTGATCATTTGAAAAATAAACTGATCATTCAATGGAATCTTAGCTGATATGAAGTTTAGAAACCAAGGAGTACAGAAGGTGCTTCACAATGGGCACATAGAAGACATGGCAGGGGTTGTGACTTCCAGTCAGCTAGACAGAGGGGAGAACCCACCAACAAGTGAGCCATCAATGATCAAATCTCAAGTACAACAGGAGAGTCCATGTAAACTGAATAAAGGGAAACCCTAGAGACTCCATATCAGGAGATAAAAGAGACTGCACTGCTGAGTCCTACAGAATTCCTACCACAAAAGTCCACCACACAAAGACAGTCAGGCAAAGAAGAGCAACCTGAGACAGAGAAACAAACTAAAAAGAATCACCTAAAATAGGGAGACAAAGAAATAATTTCCAATTAAAAGGAAAGGTGGAATCCCCAGAAAAAGGGCTAAATGAAATTGAGGCAAGCAATCTATCAGACACAGAATTCAAAATAATGATTATAAGGATACTCAAGGACCTCAGTGAGAACTACAAAGAACTTTATGGGAGATGCAAGGAACTTAGTGGGAACTACAGCATCATGAAAAAAGACATATAAATTATGAATAACAACCAGTAAGAAATGAAGAACACAATATCTGAAATGAAGAACTCAGTAGAAGGAATTAATTGCAGGCTAGATGAAGAAGAGGACTGAATCATAGCTGAAACACAAGGTAGAAAGAAATACCAAGTCAGAGCAACAAAACTAAAAAAGACTCAAAAAGAATGAGGGTAGTTTAAGGGAACTTCAGAACAACATGAAACATAACAACATCTGCATGATAGCGATATCAGAAGGAGAAGAAAGGAAGCAAGGGATAGAAAACCTGTTTGAAAAATAATGGCAGAAAACTTCCCTAACTTGGTGAGGGAAAATGTTATGCAAGTCCAGGAAGCACAGAGAGTCCCCCTCAAGATGAACCCAAAGAGGCCTACTCCAAGACACATCATAATGAAAATGACAAATTTTAAAGGCAAAGAGAGAATCTTAAGGGCAGTGTGGGATAAACAGTTAGTAACAAAAGGGAGCTTGGATAAAGCTATCAGCTGATTTCTCAACAGAAACACTATGAGCCAGAAGGGACTGGCATCAAATATTCCAAGTAATGAAAAGCAATGACCTACAACCAAGATTACTCTATCCAGTAAGGCTCTCTTTTAAAATGGAAGGTGAAATAAAGAGCTTCCAAGACAAAACAAGGCTAAAAGAATATATTGCCAAGAAGTGAGCACTGCAAGAGATGCTGTTAAAGAGGCTGCTATAAAAAAGGTGAGAGGGAGAGAGAGAGAGAAACACAGGTATTGTAAAAATGGCAATGAATAAGTACCTATCAATAATAACCTTAAGCATAAATGAATTAAATGTTCCAATCAAAAGATATAGGGTAGCTGAATGGATAAGAAAACACAGCCTGCATATATGCTGTCTATAAGACACCCACTTCAGAACAAAATATCTACACAGGTTGAAAGTGAAGGGATGGAAGAAAATATTCCAAGCAAACAGGCATTAAAAAAACAACAACAACTGGGATAGCAATAATTATATCGGACAAGATAGATTTCAAAACAAAATCCATAAAAAGGGACAAAGAAGGTCACTGCATAATACTTAAGGGAGTATTAACCCTTAATATAACCATTGTAAACATATATGTACCCACCGTAGTAGCACCTAAATATATAAAGAAAATCTTGGAGGTTTTCAAGAAGATATTGACAATAACACAGTAATCATAGGGGATTTTAACACCCCATTGGCAATGATGGATAAATCTTCCAAACAAAGAATCAACAAGGACATGTGGTACTGAACTACACTCTAGATAAAATGGACTTAATTGATATATATAGAAACTTTCACGCCAAAGAAGCAAAATATATATCCTTTACAAATGCACATGGAACATATTCACAGATAGACCACATGGTAAAACACAAACAGCCTCAACAAAGTCAAGAAAATTGAAATCATATTGAGCATGTGCTCAGATCACAATGGATTGAAACTAAAAACCAACCTCAAGGAAAACACTCAAAAACATCCAAACACATGGAGACTGAATAACATGTTATTAAATAATGAATGGGTCAACAATGAGATAAAAAAAGAAATAAAAAAATATGTAGAAACAAATGAAAATGAACATACAACAACCCAAAACCTATGGGATACAGAGAAGGCAGTCCTGAGAGGAAGTTCATAGCAATATAGGCCTACCTAAAAAAGATAGAAAAATGTCAAATAACCTAATCATACATCTATAAGAACTAGAGGAACAACAACAAACAAAGCCCAGAGCCAGTAGAAGGAAGGAAATAATCAAGATCAGAGCAGAATTAAATGACACAGAGGCTAAGAGAACAATTTAAAGGATCAATAAATCCAGGGGCTGCTTCTCTGAATTGATAAGCAAAATCGACAAGCTCTTAACCAGACTCATCAAGAAAAAAAGAGAGAGGACCCAAATAAATAAGAAATGAAAGAGAAATTACAACCAATATCACAGAAATACAAAGGATTATAAGAAATTACTACAAACAACTATATGCCAAGGAATTGGACAATCTGGGGGAAATGAACGAATTTTTAGAAACATACAATTTTCAAAAACTAAATCAAGAAGAAACAGAAAATCCTTAATAAACTGATAAGAAATAGTGAAATTGAAGCAGTGATAAAAACAAACAAACAAACAAACAAACAAAAAACTCCTGGCACACAAAAGCCCTGGACCAGATGGCTTCGCAGGTAAATTTTACCAAACATTTAAGGAAGAACTAACTTCTATCCCTTTCAAACTATTACAAAAAAATCAGAAAGAGGTAAGACTCCCAAACTATTTTTACAAGGCTAGTATCATTCTAATTCCAAAACCAGGTAAAGACACTACAAAGAAAAAAAAACTATAGGCCAATATCACTGATGAACATAGATGCTAAAACCCTTAACAAAATATTGGCAAACTGGATTCAGCAATATATTAAAAAGATCATACATCATAATCAAATGGAATTCATCTCAGGGATGTAAGGATGGTACAATATTTTCAAATCGTAAACAAAATGAAGGACAAAAATTGCATGATCATATCAATAGATGCTGAAAAAGCATTTGATAAAGTCCATCACCCATTTATGATAAAAACATTCAGCGAAGTGGGAACAGAAGGGGCATACCTCCACATAATAAAGGCCATATATGAGAAACCTACAGCCAACATTATACTCAATGGGCAAAACTAAAAGCTTCACCCTTAAGATCAGAAACAAGACCAAGGAGTCTGCTTTCACCACTCCTATCATTATAGTACTGGGAGTTCTAGCCACAGCAATCAGAAAAGCAAAAAAAAAGGAATCCAAACTGGGAAGGAGGAAGTAAAACTATCATTATTTGCAGATGACAGGATAGGGTACATGGAAAACCCTATGTCTCCGCCAAAAAACTACTTGACCTAATAAGTGAATCTGGCAAAATAGAGGACTACAAAGTCAATATTTAGAAATCAAAGACATTTTTGTATACCAACAATGAAATATCAGAAACAGAATCAGGTTAAAAATACCATTTACTATAGCAACAAGAAAAATAAAGTACCAAGGTATAAATTTAACCAAGGAGGCAAAAGACCTGTACTTGGAAAACTGTAAAACAGAGAAGAAAGAAATTAGGGAAAATACAAATAAATAGAGGCATATACTGTGTTCATGGATTGGAATAATTTACATCATTAAAAGATCCATACTACCCAAAGCAATCTTTAGATTTAACACAATTCCTATTAAAATACCATTGGTATATTTCACAGATCTAGAATAAATATTTCAAAAATTTATATGGAACAAAAAACGACCCTGATTAACCTCAGCAATCTTGAGGAAAAAGAACAAAGTAGGAGGGATCAAAATACCTGATATCAAACTATACTACAAGGCCACTGTAATAAAAAAAAGTCTGGTACTGGCATAAGAACAGACACATAGATCAATGAAACAGAATAGAGAGCTCAGAAATAGACCTATGTCTCTATAGTCAATTAATATTTGACAAAGGGGGCAGGAGCATATAATGGAATAAAAATAGCCTTTTCAATAAATGGTGGTGGGAGAACTGGACTGGTACATACAAAAAAATGAAACTAGACCACCAACTTACACCATACACCAGAATAAACTCAAAACAGTTAAAAGACTGAAATATAAGTCATGACAACATAAAAGTTCTAGAGGAAAACGTAGGCAGGAAAATTTCAGATTTCCCACATAGCAATATTTTTGCTGACATATCTCTTAGGGCAAGGGAAATAAAGGAAAGAATAAACAAATGGGACTACATCAAACTAAAATGCTTCTACACAGCTAAAGAAACTCATCAAAATGGAAAGGGAACTGACTGTGTGGGAGAACATATTTGCCAATGATACTTTGGGCAAGGGTTTAATCTCCAAAATATATAAAGAAATCATAAGACTCAACACTAGAAGACAAACAATTCAATTAAAAAATAGACAAAGGACCTGAATAGACACTTCTCCAAAGAGGACATACAGATGGCAAATAGACATATGAAAAGATGCTCTACATCGCTAATTATCAGAGAGATGAAAATTAAAACCACAATGAAATATCACCTCACAACTGCCAGAGTGGTCATCATCAATAAATCAACAAACAAGTGCTGGAGAGAATGTGGAGAAAAGAGAACCCTGGTGCACTGCTGGTGGGAATGCAGACTGGGGCAGCTACTGTGGGAAAGAGTATGGAATTTCCTCAAAAAAGTAAAAATGGAACTGTCTTTTGACCCAGTGATTCCACTGCTGGGAATATACTCTAAGAATCCCCAATCACCTATTCAGAAGAACCTATGCTTCCCTATGTTCATAGCAGTGCTGAAAACAACCTAAGTGCCATCAGTGGATGAGTGGATCAAAAAACTGGTACATTTACACAATGGAATACTACTCAGCAGAAAAAAAGAAATAATTCCTATCTTTTGCAACAGCATGGATGGAACTGGAGAGTATTATGCTTAGTGAAATAAGCCAGTCTGTGAAAGACAAATAGCATATGATTTCACCTATAAGAGGAATCTAATGAACAAAATAAACTAAGGAACAAAACAGAACCACAGGCATAGAATTATGAAACAGACCGTCAGTGATCAGAGAAGAGAAGTGAGGGGGATAATGGTGAAAAGAAGGGGAAGTGACTAGACAAAGATAATGTATGAATGACTCAGGGACATGGACAACAGATGGGGATTGACTGCAGGGGTGGGGGGTGGGGTGGGTGGAGGAGGGCAAATGGGGAAATACTGGGACAACTGTAATAGAATAACAATAAAAAATGATTTAAAAAACCCAACCCTGAAACATGCCATGAGAATGAATAAATGAACACTAAGGAAGTAAGCTGTGGAGTGGATTTTTGAGACTGCATTGGTGTTGGTCTCACCTGCCTCCTCTTGGCTGTAGTAGAAGTCATGCAGCTTAAAAACTCTGACTGCTCATTTGAAAATTTACCCCATGTAGTGATTGATAATACAAGCTTTTAGGAATAACTAAAAAGAGAAGGGGAAGACATGGCAAGTAAGTGCCTGGAAATATATATGGGTGAGGTTTGGATGTCGAAACAAGTAACACTGAAACTCTAATTGTTAACATTCACCCGAGTGGTGTTCATATGTTTAGACTTCTTGTGTTTGTGTGACAGGTAGGGAAACTGAGGCATGGGGAAGGAGCAGAGGCTTGCAAGCTCTCAAGTCCATCTTGGTATCATTGTTTAAAGACGTACAGTGACCAAGTCACTGATGGTGGCTTATTTTGAAGCATCCATTGGCAGGAAAATGAGGCCTGGCCACTCACACAGATCTGTCTCCAGTATCTTGCTGCATCTCTGTCTCCTGCTGCACTTGTAGTAGGAATTTAGCCATTCCTAGCAAGATGTTGCTGTGGACAATGGGCTATTCAGAAAGCTAAATGAGGCAGAAGTTTAAAAAAGAAAGAAAAGACTTTCTGTCTGATAGAGGAATTCTCCAAGAGAAAGCATCATCTCATCTTTTCCTGTTAGCCTTTACACAAGGTCTTTTCCCTCACTTGGAGTCTTTCATCACATTAAAGCCTTTTTCTAGATCATCAGCTCTACTAAGGATTTTTTTAGGAACCACTTAATGGTTCACATTTTTTTGGAAGGATGGCAGATGAAACTTAGCTTCTTGTATGCTGAGTTCAAGGCTAAGGTGAGGGCTGTGATCTCTCCTGTTCATTTTGTCAAGAAAAGGAAGGAAGGAAGGAAGAGAGGGAGGAAGGGAGGAAGGAAAGAAGAAACTTATGCCAAGTATATATCTGCATTCTTAGAGAAACAATCTGATGGGTCAGCACTGGTTTTAGCAGACTGGAGGGGAATCTATAGTCTATAATAGTGAGTTCTAAAATGCAAATACACAGAGCACTTGGAAGAACTTTAAAAAATAGTGATGTCTGGCCTCATTTCTGGAGATCCTGATTCAATTAGTGTATTAGTTTCCTATGGCTGCCGTAACAAAGGACCACAGACTAGGGGGCTTAAACATAGTTCTGCAGGCTGGAAGTTAGAGATCAAGGTGTTTGCAGGATTGGTGTCTCTTGAGGCCTCTCTCTTTGGCTTCTTGATGGCTGTTTTTTCCCTGAGTCTTCACATAGTATTTCCTATGTACTGTCTGAGTCCTAATCTACTCTTCTTATAAGGACATCAGTCATATTGTATTAGGTCCCATCCTGATGACTTTATTTTGCCTTAATTACTTCTTTAAAGACTATTTAAAATATGGTCATATTTTGAGGCACTGAGAGGTTAGGACTTTAACAGATGAATTTTGGGGGAACACAATGCAGCCCATCCCAATCGGCCTGGGTGGAGCCTGGGCGTCAGCACTTTAAAAGTCCCCCCAGAGGCTCTGATTGCAGTTGAGGTTGAGAATCACTGTTCCAGTCGAATCTCTCCTCGTGGCCAGGACAGCTGTTTGGAACAAAATCCCTGGAGAGTAGAGTTTTTACTTCTTAAAAGTGTTAGAAAAGGCTTTTTTCCTTGTGTGGAAAAGGCTACTGTCAGCAGAACAATGTGAAGAGCTTTTGATACCAAAGGAGGTAGCTATGGGGAGACTTTGTGACAAGGTCCCACTTGCCGACCTGGGGATATGGAGCTCTGATTCACACATTGGGGTGCCCTAGCAGGGTGCTCACTACACTTGAGGAGAGCATGCTCTGAGGACAGTCAGCCTCTTTCACTCCACTGCTGGATTTCCTGAGCTTTGTGATCTGCAGTTTGGTTTCCTGAATTGACCTACCCCCTAGGAAGGGAGCACCCTGTGAAGGCAGCTGGTCTCAGTTCCTGGGCCAGGAATACCGTAGAACCTTACATAACCCTGCAGTCGAGCGCTGGGAAGGAATGCCTGCCACATGTGAAAATGTTTAATGAGAGGTGAACAATTCATGGGCGGAGAGTGGGGCTCCGTTCCCAGGCTGAGCTGGAGTGAGTGGTGATTGGTGTGTGGGGGCTGAGAGTCTCTCCCTGACTCATCTACAGCTCACCCAGCTCAGGACAGGCACACACTCATGTCTCAGTAGTTCATCCCGTGGCAAAGATTCCGTTTCTATGTGGGTCTTGCCCTGCAAACTCAATTTTGACATTTTAAAGGATGGCTAATTTTTTTCTTATGAGAATTTTTCTGTCAATCTTTTATTTTTGTTCATATCTGAGAGTTGTCTGGTGTTTCCTCTTATTTCCTGGCCAGTTATTCACAAGTAGGAGGAAGTTCTTTCACCTGAGGTACTCAGGTTCCCTTCTCTACTTTCTTTGTCCTTAGTTTTCTCATTGAGGAGAACAAACTTGACTGCTACCCAATTTCCAGCTTAGAATGAGTGTCAGGCACTCATGTAATGGCTTTACCTACCTCGTCACATTTAATCCTCATATAGAATCAACACAGTATGCTTATCATCCCATTGTATAGGCGAGGGATTCAAGGCTTAGAGTGGTGAAGAACTGCCTGGGAATATCCAGTGGTGGTAGAGTTGGATTCAAATCTACATCATTTTGACTCAAAATCTTATTCCATGCCATTGTGCATCTGAGCCATGTTGACATGTCACTGGTGATCTCATCCAATCACATGGCTCTAAAATCCATCTATATGATGGGTGAATTTCAAAATTACATCGCTAACATAGACCTTCTCTTGAGCTCTAGACTTTGGTATCCAACTGCTTATCAGCACCTCAGACCTAACATGCCCCAATCAGAGCTTCAGATAGCCCTTTCCCTTCATTAGAGTGCTGCCCGCTCTGTAAATTTGTCTCCATTCAGTTACTCAGGCCAAAGTGTGGGAGTCACCCTTGATGCCTCTCTTTTTCACAGCCCACATACAAGTCATCTGCAAATACAATGGGACTAACAATATCCAGAATCCAACCACCTCTTCCCACCTCCATTGTTATTGCCCTCCTACTGTCTATTCTCAACACAGCTGTCAAAATGACTCAGCTTATGTCACTCTCTTGTTCAAAATCCTTCGGTGCCTACCTGTCTCATCCAGAGGGTGTCAGTTATTGTCATTGCCTTTCAACTACAAATCCATCTTTCTAAACTTGGTTTTATGTTTCTGGGGTTGGGCCTATGGAAACCATCCTTCTCTTTTGTCAGCTGGGTCCCTGTTGGTCTTGGTCAGTAGGGGGTGCTAGAGGGAAATGGCACCTCTGGAGTAGGGAGAAGGGAGTGGTTCCTTCCAGTTTTGTTTTCTGGGGGTTCCTATCCACTTGCAGCTCTTGTGAGTGGCACCCCAGCCTACTTCTTCACCCTGGCAGTGGTTGCTCCTTCCTGTAACAACAGTTAAATCCACTTTGCAACTTTTCCCACACTCAAAAACCAATGTCACTGTGCTTTCTCAGGGACACCAGCTCTAGCTGCCATTGCCCCCTCTCACTGGTCTGGACTCCAGCCCCATGGGACGCCCCCTCTTCTGAACTTCTAAATTTTAATCATTCACCCTGTGTTTCCCTAGCCCGAGGGGTGGAGACAGCTTGCTGCAATAGCTATTTCTTTTACCCATTCACCTGGTTAATGACTTTATTCCTAATTAATATTTCTTTATATCAAATTAGCTCTGTTGAAATAACTGGTATGGCTTTTGTCTCTTGACTGGGACCTGACTGATATTCAGAAGCAAAGCCAACGTCCTTAAAATGGCTGGTAAGAGCCTTACTATTATTAGTTCTAATAGTGGCAATACTAACAGCAATTCTGCATAGCTTCTCCTTTACCTCTTTACAGTCTCTCTGAAATGTCAACTGTCACCACCTGATAGTCTAAATATTTACTTGTTTACTTATTAATTGCCTATCTCCTGTTGATTAGAATGTAAGATCCAAGAGGGCAGAGACTTTTACTACTTTAATGATTGCTAAACTCAGACTTTAGAACACATGCCTTGCATACAATAAATGCTTGATGAATTATTGGTTGAGTAAATAAATTAATTGAAGTCTGGACTCTCAAAATTCAGACTAATGTGCCCTGGGCCTAGTGGCTCTGCAATCATGCCTCAGAGGATGCTGGCCTCATAGGAAAAGGACTATAGGTTCTGATTTGTGAGGGAGAGCTGGATTGGCAGTGTCAGCACCCCAGGGTCCATGGGCTTTTCTCTTTTCTACCAATTGCTATTGCTACATCTGAAAACAAACAAACAAACCTTACAACAAAATCTAGAAGCTGCTGAGTCTATGGTACCTGAACTTCACCCTATTTTTCTACTCTGCTGGCTTCTGATCTAATGGACATTGAGGGGCTGCCTTGTTAGAATATGATCCTGAGAACTTAATTTATAATGAAAGAGCTTGGGAGTGAATGTTGGTTGTTAGCTTTTCATTGTCATCTGTATATATACTGTGTTTGTGGATTGCCACACCTTACTTCTAAAATGGAGCCTACCTCCCTAATCCAAGAGGTCTAACAATACTGTCAGACTAGGAAGTGTCAAGAGAATTTCTTAACATTAGCAATTAGTGCAGGCCCAACTTCACAGGGTTGAAGGTTGAATCAACCCTAAATCTAGCACTTTATAGGCTACCCCCTGCCCTGCTGGATTGTGGGTAAGCTCCCTGGATTACAATGGCAGCTGCTGGGTCTCACTGCTGCGATTCATTTGCTCAGTCTTGTTTGTCTTGGATTTCAGCCACCTGGGTTTCAGAAGGTGCTGAGCTGGCCACTGTTCCTGGCCCCAGAACACAGATGTGATTGGTGCCATGTTAAATGCTAGTGGCAATTATGGTTGCTGATTTGAAAGGAAGCTGAACACATTGGCTTTCATCAGGGCAGCTTTGCTTGGCCACATCCAATTTTCCATTCGGGCAAATGAGGGCTGAATTCTTGATTCGGGGAGACTCTTTCAAGATGTTGTGCTTCTTGTCTTGGACAACTAGACAAGACAACCCTGTGAAATTGGGTGTTGTGTACATTGTCACTGAACTTGGTGTCCTGTGAAAGTAGATTGTTAAGCACACAAAAGCCTTCACTCTAAGGGTTTAGAGTTTGCTCACTTTGGGCTCAAGATATTGCTCAGTTTAGAGCTGCTACTGCCTTAGTTTACTGTGACATGTTTGAAACAAACAAAAAAAAATCTGAGTTATGTTTCAATTTTTGAAATGTATTTTGGAGATAATTACTAAGCACCTTCAGAATACCTAGCACTGTGCTAGGTACTATGAGAAATGTAAAACTAAAGGCTTGATTACTGTCCTCAGGAAGCTCCCAATCTATTTAGAGAAATATGAAGTAAACACATTCACAAATACAATAAAACAAGAATATGTATAAGCATTAAAATATCTGTATAGAACAGGAGTGCCATAGAAACTCAGAGAATGAACAAATAATTATGGACCTGTGTTTGCTGGAGAAGGTTTCATTGGGATTTGAAATGGGCTTGGGAAGACTGTGAATTTAGATTGATAAGGAGGAAGGGAAAGAACCATGAGGCTGGCGGCACCTGAGCAGGGGTTGGTGGCAAGAATTTGTGCTACATACATGGCGATTACAAATAGATGAGCTCTCTCCCAGGGAGTCATTAGAGAAGGAGCTGAGCAGATGGGAAAGGACAAAGCATTGGAGGACACCCAATCTGGTTGGGTAGACAGGATATGTGCATAAAAGACAAGTCAGACTATTGTTTTGCAATTAAAATATTAAAAGAAGATTCAAAGTAAAAATTTATATATGTATATATTTATGAAATACTTGGCAGTTGGACTTTAAAAGGCAAGTTAAAGGTACAAATCAGAAGTGCTTCAGGACTGCAGGGAGGAAGGCAACACCCAGGGCAGGCTTTATAGAATAGTTATGAGAGGAATAGGTTTGAGGAAAAGGAAGAGGGTGGGGGAGAGGCAGGAGAAGGGTGTATGGTAGGTGAGGTGGGGACTCAAAAGCAAAACCAACTCTAGAATGTCTTTTGCTACTTGATAAAGAAGGACATGGGTATTTGGCCAGGACTATAGTCAAGATGAGAAGGTTTGTACTAGTTATACTGGGGAAAGCAGCCAGGAAGTGGATGAAGGACAAATACCAGGATTACTCAGCACTTGTCAGGGCCAAGCTGTGTTGGAATGGTGTGAGCCTGTGGTGGGCCAGGTTTGAGGGTTATGGGCCCTTGTCCAGGTATGTTTTGTAATTTCAAATATTGAGATTGGGAAAATGTGGGGCTCACTCGAAGGGAAGGCCTGAGAGGATGAAGACAGCATTTATACAGCTGACTACAAGGTTTGGTGGGCTTGAGGGAGGGTTCTGGAGGAATGGGAGGAGAGCCTGCCGGGTTAGGAGACTGGTGGAGGCAGAAGCAGTCATGTGCTGATGAGGTCCTGGTAGACGTGTTGGCCACTATCTCAATGAACTGAGAGGAAGAATAAGGGAAGTTGGAAGGAGATTAAGAAGAAATCAGAGCGGTAAATGTTTTCTTTAATACTTTTCTACAGGAAGTTAGGTTGAGTTAGGCTATCAACAGTAACGAATAACATGACAATAATAAGACAACTTAGATCTTGAAACAGACCATTTTCCAAATTTCTTTAGATTTTCTTTGTTTTCTGTTTCAAACTTATTAAACACTCTTTAATTAATATTTCTGATAGGTGTTATAGGTTGAAAGAGAAGGGGTTAATTAACTAATATCACTTCCATAAATTTAATTTAAAAAAAAAGAGAGAGCAGGGATTAGACTTAGTTTGGGAACTCAGCTCTATTATTTCCTAATTGTGGGATCTCAGGCAACTTGCTCAACCTTCCACTTTTGATTTTCTCACCTGTAAAATGGGAATAACAAGACCTTTCTTATGGAGATTATCGTTATTTTAAAATTAGAATTTCAGAGGAGTTTGTGTGTTTCAGTGTGACTTTTTTTTCAGCCCGGCCCATTTTCACCACATTTCTTTTCTTTCTCATTCATCACACACTGAGTAAACATGCCTACTTAGATTTGTCTGAGCCCAGAAAACCAGAAGTAAGCCAGAAAGTAAATTTTTTTTATTAAAATAGAGTTGGCATACAATATTACTTTCATCTCAGGTGTACAACATAGTGATTTGACATTTATATGCCTTATAATATAATCACCACACTAAGCCCGGTCTATCACTGTACAGAGTTATTACAATATTATTGACTATATTCCCCAATAAACCAGTATTTTTTTAGTAACTTGCAAATCATGCCACTTTTTTTTTCCATTTTTTAAATTGTTGTTTTATTACAGTTGTCCCATTTTCTCCCATTGCTCTCCCCTGCCCCACCCACCTCTCCCCTCTCCCACAGTCAATCCCCACCCTGATGACCATCCATGGCCTATTTTTACTAGCTTTTTGTCTAGAACCTTCCCCTTTTTTCCCTCCTTCTTACCCTTCCTCCTTCACTCTGGTCACTGTCAGTCTGTTTCTTGTTTCCATCACTCTGGTTCTATTTTGCTTGTTTGTTTGTTCTGTTCATTAGGTTCCTGTATTAGGTGAGATCATATGGTATTTGTCTTTCGCCACCTGGCTTATTTCACTAAGGATAATACTCTCCAGTTCCATCCATGTTGTTGCAAAAGGTAGGAGTTCCTTTTTTCTTTCTTCTGCATAGTATTCCCTTGTGTAAATGTATTAATTTTTTGATCCACTCATCCACTGATGGGAACTTGGGCTGTTTCCAGCACTTGGCTATTGTAAATAGCACTGCTATGACCACAGTGGTGCATAAGTTCTTTTGAATGAGTGTTTCAGGATTCTTCTGGTATCAACCTAGCAATAGAATTACTGGATCAAAAGGTAGTTCCATTTTTAATTTTTTGAGGAAATTCCATACTGTTTTCCATAGTGGTTGCACCAGTCTGCATTCCCACTAACAGTGCACTGGGGTTCCTGTTTCTCCACATCCTCGCCAGCACTTGTTGTTTGTTGACTTGTTAATGATGGTCATTCTGACTGGTGTGAGGTGGTATCTCATTGTGGTTTTAATTTGCATCTCTCTGATGATTAATGACATTGAGCATCTTTTCATGTCTTCTTTGAGGAGTGTCCATTCAGGTCTTTTGTCTACTTTTTTATTGAATTGTTTGTCTTCCTGGTGTTGAGTTGTATACATTCATTATATATTTTGGAGATTAAACCCTTGTCCAATGTATCATTGGCAAATATGTTCTCCCATAGTCAGTTACCTTTTCATTTTGATGATAGTTTTTTAGCTATGTAGAAGCTTTTTAGTTTGATGTAGTCCCATTTGTTTATTCTTTCCTTTATTTCCCTTGCCCTAAGAGATATGTCAGTAAGGGAAGAAAAGGGAATTAGCTCTGTGAGTTGGGGCTTTTAGATAAATTCTAACAGTCTTCTTAGGTCAGTTGGGATCTTTCTCTCCTAGATGCATATCAGTATTGGTGACACTTTCTTCCCACATTGACTCAGTTAAACACACTGACTCAACTAAGAGTCACTGTGTGCTGAGTAACATGACCCTTTGCTGGGAGGTAAGTGGGCAGCACTAGTACGGAACACTGAGATACTGTGGGAAACTGTGCAGGAGCTCCATGGACTCATGGTACCAGTCAAAACCACGCAGTTCCTGAGTCATGTTTCAAAACATAACTCATCTCTATGAAATATATCAGAGAAAATTAAATGAGTTCAGGCAGGAAAAAGTTCAAAAATATTTGGAAGATATTAAAGATAGGGAAAAATCTTCAAGAGGTCTGATCCTCAACTTTCATTTTTCATGTAAAACATTTTGGTTCTCTAGTTATATCTTTTCTTGAAGTATATTAGCAATACTGAGTTCACTTGATGACTATACTATTTCCTTTTTAGTATTGTATATAGGGTTAAGTTTTAGTTTCTAGTTCCTTGATGAGTTCTATTTCCTTGGCATAGAAGGTCTATAACAGTCATGGGTTTGACCAAGATTTTGTTTTCTCTAATTTAATTTGTCTAATATACAGATGAAGACTTTTTGGGCTAAAGTCAAGAAATCATAATTCATACTTGTGTAATATTTTTTGCCTATAGATCTCAGATTCTTAACCCACTGACAGAGTAGTTGAGAGAACAGAGATTTACATTAAGAAAGTAATCCTCACTCAGTATTTCTACTGTGTGAATTTGACAAAGCAAACTATCTGTGTTATCTTCAATTTAATTGTTTCTATGACCTGCCTGAAAACTACTTTATGAAGCAACCAAAATGAGAATGAAGTTTGTCATATAAAGGTACTATGATATAAAACGTTTTCAGAGACAGACATTGCACAATTGCCCATTGGAGTATAATTTTGGTGCTTATGTGTAGGAAAGGGAGAGAAAGGGTTGTTTACTACAAGTTCACTATAGCCCTCTCTTGCTATTTGATCTCTGGCCATCCAAATTTTTCCTCTCAGAACTTAGGAAGTAAATTAATTCAGATAAGTCCATCCTTCTATGAAATCTGAAGTCTCAATTCTTGTTTATTGAAACTCAGGAATGAAATAGATTTTTCTTCTCCAAACTCACTGTATAAACATTCACTATTAGAATTTAGTAATCAGATAAATTTAGGTAATGAGAGGTACTTTTCCTTCTTCTGGCTTATTAGAAACCACTCATTTATTGTAGAAAATTAGGAAAATACAGAAAAGGATAGTGATAACAAAAAAGACTCAATCTCAATGCTCATTTCCTGATGATGGTTTATATCAGGGAGTGAGGAATTACTCTTCCTTTGTTGCGTCCCTTTCCTCTTCATGCTCCCCAGCTCAGGAACATTCAGAATCCATGGAAATTACGTTAAAAAACTATTTGTTGATAGATCTGCATGTTGGCTTGCATGGTTGTATTTGGCCAGAGTGTGTATGAGATTATCCCCATCATCAGCCTTCTGCAATTGACTCTGGATTAGGTCACTGGGCCTTCTCTTGGTGGCCTGCTTCTTGTTCTTCCCAGGCACTAGAGAACAGTCTACTAGCCTGTTTTACCAGGGTGACATTTGTAGTCACAGGATTCGCGAACGTGTGTGATCAATCATTGACAGTAACTCATTTCCCTACTGATAGACAAGGCAGGCATGCCCAATTAAAATACTGTTTGAAACTTAAGCATAAAGAAAGTCAGAAATAAAAATGATGCAGAACTGATAGTACACATTGACTTAAAAAGTACATTTTCCCCTAAGTGCTCAAAAAAACAGCACCACTGCTGTCTGGTGTCCAATTGAGTGTGTGAACAAAACAAAGACAGATGTAGTCAATTAACTTCCAGGTTTTCTTAGGCAACACTGCCATGGCCAGTTTCCCTACCACACTCATTTTCTGTAATGAGCTTCCTCAGTTTCATCTGCATTGCTTGTTGGGGCTACAGCGGCAAGCAAAGGTGCAGAACCTGGTGATTCTAGTTCATTGCTGGGTAATGTGGCCATGGTGCAAAGGTGCCTCTCAATTCAATATGTCTGCTTTTTTCCAGCCTCTGACCACAAATGTTCATTGTGTATTAATATGACTCCTGCCAAAGTAAATGTTTCTTTCATCTGGCTTTTTGCAAAATGACATTGACTCTGATAGTTACTTTATTCCTGGTTAGGGCTTAGGCCACTATCTACTTGGTGTCTTTAAGGGAATTAGAAAATGCACTCACTCTAAGCTGATGATCCTTCCAGGCCTGGAAACAGATAACACCACTATGTGTGAAGATAAGGCAGTGTTCTCCAGCTGGATGAAGTGCTGCCCAAGGTGGAATGAGGACGTGACTTCGGCTCCTTTTACAGTTCACAGACTGCACAGTCATTCGTAGCAGCCCAGTCAGGGCAACAAAGCACTTGGCAGAAGACATTCTGGATGAATTTCTGATTATACATACACGCCTTCCCTGCCTACATTCTCACCTCACCATTCCTATGCAGTCGAGGCAAAATATTAGTTTCATAGACAGACAAATAGAAGCCCAGTGAGAGAAATTACTTACCTGGGGTACAATGTAAGCCAGTGGTCCTGCCAAGTCCAGAACTCGGTCTTTTAACTGGTTCTATAAATCTCCCTGTGGGATTTGACTTAGATTTAATTTAGTTTTTAAATCTTGGCAAACTGGATGCTGTGTGTTTGTGTAGACTTGCACCATTTAAAAGGTTCTTAGAGTTTAGATCCTGCATGTAATTTGCTACATTAGTTTGGGCAAAAATATTTGCTTTTCGGTTCTTTGTGGTTTAAGTTCCTTCTCAGCATTAACCTGGCATATTAGAGAGAGCTGTACTGTGGGACGCAGCAGGAGGCCCAGGGTTCAGGGCAGGGTGAGCACAGGAAGGCTTAGTACTAATGGCACCTTTTCAGACTGCAGGAGCTTATATAAGATTTTCCCTGTGTGGTTGGTTGTTTGCTTATGTATTTTGGATGTTGCACAGTTGAGATTAGGAAGCTGAAGCATTTCAGGTTTGGAAATGAAGAAAAAATTTGGATTAAGGTCAGGAAGAACTTTCTCCTGATACACTGCTTTAAATAAGAGCATCACTGTGATATTTGTCCAGCAAAGTGACAGTCACACTATGATAATTATCCCTCCACCTCAAAGTTTAGTCCATCTCTAAGGTAAACAGTACCAGGATGGGTCAATTCCAACCAAAATTTGACTGTTTTCTTGGATTCTCTAGAGTGTTAAACACGTCATCATTGGAGAATGAGTTACCTAGTAATTAGAACTAATTCCCATATATATTTTTTGTGGTCATAAGCAAGAAGCAGATATTATGTCCTATTTTTATGAGAGGGATGCCTGAGGTAGAGAAAGGAAATAACTGGTTTAGTCATATGACGAATCTCAAAGCAATACCTGGATATCCTGAGAACAGCCTGTGAGGATAAATCCTGCAGCTACAGTAATTTGCAGCAGTGCCTTCTCTCCCCCACCACTCAGTTCTGAGACTAAGGTTAACACTTTTGTTTCGGTAGACTGTGAAACTCCTTTTCTTTTCTTTTTGCACCATTACCGATGTCTCAACTGAATTTTCAATCCCAGCATATATGCACCAGAATCACACCACATGGGAGGGTGAAAGTCAGCATGGAAGGTGAGAATCTATGATGTTTTTTAAAAATCACTTTTAAAATATCTTGATTTGCCCATTTTGTGCAGTATATGTAGTTTATAGCATTGGTATGTATAGTATATTAAAAACATGTATATAGTTAAGACTACCTAAGAAACATTTAATATTTCAGTGCCAAATCCTTAAACATTAGCGTCTTGGCAAGAGTTTCTGAGAGATAAACAGGAGCAAAGAGTGACCTGGGGAAGCATAGATTACATCTCTTACCTCCTAATCACTCTGGGGCATTCACTCACTGAAGAAAATGGTGCCCAAGTTGGAAAATTTCCCCTCTCCTCCTCTCTCTCCTTACTCCCACACTGTGTACCCCGTCTCCTTCTCTCTTTGCCTTTATCTCCTAAATGGATATAGTTGAATTTGTGTAAGTTAAATATACATGTGTTATCATTTTACTGTAGGTTTCATAAATGCCATCTGTAAGTTAACCAATGTTGTGAAATATAAGAAAAAGTAAAAAGAAAGATTGAACCTGCAATCTTGGCATATTGGGATGATGTTCCAACCAACTGAGCTATTTAGTCAGGGCCATGTATGCTTTTCTTTTAATGTCTCAGTAATTATAAAGAGTTCATACCATCACTAGCTAATATCTCAGGTCATAATAGACATTTAGTATAAGGTTTATCATTAATGATTGTGAAGGACGTCCTTATTTCAACTAAGTTTTAAAAAATTGTTCTTTTTTTTTTCATTGATTGACATTCTGAAAGCAAACTCTGCAATGATCTTTACCCTGATGGAAAGCTTGTGTAAGTGTGAGGACATGTTTGCTGGTCTGCCTTTTTTCCATTGTTTGCTTGGGCTGTGCTACTTGCAATACATTCAATCTGCAGTTTCTTTATGTGAATCTTGTACAGTTTTTTTCAATGATCTGAGGGTTAATTTAGTAGGATTCCTTTTTGTGATACAGCCACTTAACCAAGCACAAGAAAATAGCAAAATGCTGTAAAACACTGAAAGTTCTAAGGGGCTGAAGATAGATGCTGCTTTCAACCTCCTTGGGAAAACACACCTATCTCAAGTGTGGGTGAAAGTGCTTGGTTCATCTCCATACAACTCAGGTTAGTCTTAATTTATTTATTAAAAAAAAAACAACAACACATAATGGTAACCTGATACTTAAAATTCCTGCAGGATCCCATTTGTATTAAATCATCAAAACTGTGCAGCTTGCCCATTTCTTCATACGGCTTAGGCTTTGGGAAAAAAGAAATTTGATAGGAGGGAACAAAAATAGCCCAATAATGTTATTTCCTCTAGAAAAAACATGCGGTGCGACTCATAATCCCTGAAAACAATTTTCTGGAGTTCTTTTGGGTATGAGTGACTAAATGCTTCTCTAAGAGAAAGGTGTGTTTTACATGTATAAATATTCATTATTTCTACATATTAGGGCTGAAGGACTCAAACATTTACAGGAAATTAAATCTTATTTTTATTAAAACTTCTCTGTTTGGAATCCTCAAAGTGGATAGCCCTAACATTTAAATTGGAATTTACTCCTTTCTTCATTCTGTTAACCAAAGTAATACTGGGAAAATATGGGATTTACCTGTTTACCAAAGTGATATCATCTATATTCAAGCATGCTAAACCAAACTCTAATACTAGTGGATGAAATATTTGCCTCCTGTGTTAAGGCCATCAAGTTCAATTCCTGCTGGGATGGGAGTTTTTTCAATTAAATTTTCATTAACTTTTTGCCTCTGTGTCATTAGACACTAATTCTTACGTGTGGCAAAGATGAAAGAGTAAAAGGAAATATCTGATTCATGAATCATGTTGCTGACAAGTAAAATGTGTTGATGACAACTTTTTAATGTGGGAGATAGGGAACCCAGCAAGGGGACAGCTCTTTTAGACCCGACACTGACCAAGCAGAAGAGTGTGGCAGCTGTAGCTCGGGAAGGCAATTTGGAAGATAGTGATCATGCAGTGGAAGCACTCAGAATTCTCAGTGCTGGGGTGTAGGGAAGGGCTGGGCAGAGAGAACAGGTTTCAGGAAGCCTGGAACACTGGGAGAGGAAGGACACAAATGGCACGTCAGTAAGGGGAGGCGATGGAGGGTTGCTGGTCTTTTGGAACAAGCAGGTAAGAAGGTGAGAAGGCAAATCCCTTTCACTTAAGAAAAGAAAAAGTGGGAATCTTAGAGGTGACTCATTTGGTTCATACATGTATTCCTAGATGACCTAAAGTTCAAGCAACAATATGTGAAATACATAAAAGAACAAGTCTCTAAGAGAAAAAAGGACAGTTCATATATTGGATTCCCAGGGCACACAAATGAATCAGGAACAAACACACGGAGGGCTCAACAACAATTCTGCAAGAAGGGAAAAGGTAAAAAGACAATAACAAAAGAAAAATTAAAACGTGTTTGCTAATTGCTGGTGTGGAGAAATGGTAATAGTTGATGTTCAAGAAGGCTAGCTCAAGAAGACTTTTGAAGTACCCATGTTCTTTCCAATTTACATGGAAATAAGAATATTAAGTGGTTTTTAGAGTTCCATTACACAAATCTAAACCAAATGAGCTTAGACACAGAACTTTAAAAAAGAAAGAAGTAAAAAAAATTAAGGACGATTTATTTACTGGGTTTATATTTGTGGAGTCTAAAGGGCTGGATGATCAAAATTTTAAATGATTATGTGTTTTACTTAAAAACACAAAGTAAAACACAAATGATTATACCTACATATCCATATGTACATATATAATCTAATAGTGTATATGTATTTTATATAAAAAGTTGAGTCAACTTTTAAATATGCATAATAATGCCTAATATTTATTGAGTACTTACTATTCTATACAGTGTTTTGAACAACATATATCTCAGTCATTAATCACAATTACTTTACAGTAGTCCCTCGCTATATTGTGGTTCACTTATCATGGCCTCACTTTATCGTGGGATTTTAAAAAATATTATATTTAATTGTTTCTCGTGGATTTTTCACTATATCGCGGGATTTTGCGGTACTTTATACTTATGTTGTTAAAGTTATGTAGGTTTAAGAGTGCAGAATAAATAAATGTAAGGTTCCAACTTCACAGGGGTGTCTGGAATGTAATACCCGCGATAAGTGAGGGAATACTGTATTCGGGAGGAACTCTAACACCCCTTCCCCCACTTTATAGATGAGAAACTGAGGCACAGAAGTTCAAATTCAAGTTTGTAGTGTTGGTACATGATAGAGATAGGATTGGTAACCAAGCATTCCATCTCTAAAAGCCATGTTTGTTACTACAACTCCATGGAATGGCAGTTAATTAAAAAATAAAATTACTTTAGGAATAGGTTTAATGCTTATATTTAAATATAGCTTTGGCTGCAGTTCTGAGAATATTTACCTTAAAATGAAATAGTGGAGTCCTAATTGAAATAAAATAAAAAGGTTAAATTGATTCAGGAGGAACTTTTTTTTTTTTTTTGCTGGAGAGAAAGTATATCACATATTAAAAGGATGAGAAACATCAGTTTAAAGTAAAATAGGCTTATCTCAGCAAGATTTGTTTTTAATTAATTAATTTATTTATTTATTTTTATTTATTTCTTTTTTCTTTTTTTCTTTTTGGTTTTTCAATTACAGTTGTCCCCTTTTCTCCCAATTTCTCTCCCCCACCCAACCCACCCCCTCTCCCGCAATCATATCCCTCCCCGTTGTCCATGTCCATGAGTCATTTATATACGTTCTTTGACTAAACCCTTCCCTTACTTATCCCCCTTCTCTCCCTCCCCCCTCCCCCCTATTGACTGCTATTCTGCTCTTTGTTCTATTAAGTTCTTTTGTTTGTGTTGTTCTTTAGTTTCCTGTATTAGGTGATATCATATGGTATTTTTCTTTCTTTGCCTGGCTTATTTCACTAAGCAAAATTCTTTCTAGTTCCATCCATGTTGTTGCAAATGGCAGGAGTTCCTTCTTTCTTTCTGCTACATAGTATTCCATTGTGTAAATGCACCACTGTTTTTTGATCCACTCATCTACAGATGGGCACTTAGGTTGTTTCCAGCACTTAGCTATTGTAAACAGGGCTGCAATGAACATAGGGGTGCATAAGTTTTTTTGAATTGGTATTTTAAGATTCTTCGGGTATAATCCTAGTAGTGGAGTCGCTGGTTCAAAAGGCAGTTCCATTTTTAATCTTTTGAGGAAATTCCATACTGTTTTCCATAGTGGCTGCACCACTCTGCATTCCCACCAACAGTGCAGTAGGGTTCCCGTTTCTCCACATCCTCGCCAGCACTTGTTTGTTGATTTGTTGATGATGGCCATTCTGACTGGTGCAAAATGGTATCTCATTGTGGTTTTTATTTGCATCTCCCTGATGGCTAATGATGTTGAGCATTTTTTCATGTGTCTATGGACCTTCTGTATGTCCTCTTTGGAGAAGTGTTTGTTCAGGTTTTTTGCCCATTTTTTAATTTGTGTTTAATTCTTGATCTTAGCTAGTGCCCAACTCCTAGCACTGTAAGTGTGTATTGTCTGTGGTGTTCAGAGTCAGCCTCATTACTTCCATCTATGCACTGATGGTTTGGAGGCACCTTATACCCTTGGTCTGCACACAGTTTTGCTTTTGCTTCTCTCATATAGGCACTGACATCTCCTAGAAACCTGGTCCCCCCCATGCCATTGTGCTAGTTAGGAACACATTTAGCCCCAAGTAACTTAAAATCCATTTCACAGTAGCTTAAGCAAATAGGGGCTCATTTTTCTCGTGCAGTGAGAAGCCAGAAGGGAGACAGCTGCTGATAGGGTTAAGGTGCTCAACTTTATCAGAGTCTGAGTCTGCAGTGCACTTAGGCTTGTCTTCACATTTGCTGTGTTGCAGTTGTAGCTGCAAATGTTCCATGCAGGCAACGTGTATTTCTTCTCCAGGGCAGCAAATCTTACAAGAACTGTGTCCTTCCCTTCTCGCTCTGCCTCCAGGGTCTTAGCTGGGATGGGTTACTACTGGCTGTAAAGCAGGCTGGAAAAAGTATTTGGGCTGCACGGGGAAGGAAGTTGGATATGGGTGCCAAGTAGCTTATCTTTGGAGTTTGCCTTAACATTTCAATAGACCTTCTTTTTTAAGGACTAGGCTGAATTACAGATTTGTGTAATAGATAATCAAATAGCTTTCAAACTCATGATATAAAGCAAGTGAGGCTAAGTCATATATTTCTCTTTTGTAACCCTTTTATAACATTTAGTTTGATATCTTAAACATTTGTCCCTAAAACCTTATTTTAAATATTCATTTTTTTATTGCCAAGAAGAACTAATTGACTTCTTAAGCAAGGCTAAACTTTAATTCAGGTCCTTTCCAAATGATCTCAAACTCCAAAACTTTGGATTTCCACCTAGTAAGATTTTACCATACCCCATATGTTTGAACCATGTTTACTTCTATATCTTTGCTCCCTTGGATGAGATGTACAGAGAAGAGCTCAAATAAAATTATTGTTCTTATGGAACTTTTAAAAAGTTAGCATTAAATATTTTTATATTGTATTTTTACTTATTAGCATGCATTCTTGGAAATACAAAATGCGTTTAAGACAAAACTTTGCAGCCTAATTTCAAATAGGAAAATTAACACATATGGTAGTTATGTTTCTTCAAAAATTAAATCTGAAAATAAAAGCAAAGGTTAAAATAAGCTGTGGAAAACAAGCAAATAATACTTTTTTACGAATAACTAAAAATGAAGGGAAACAGAGAGATGGAGAACATAGTATCTAAGTATTGGTGGTGGGATCTTTTTGAGAGGCAGGTTATGGATCAGGGAGCCATATGTTTATTATCCATACTGAGACAGTCTGAAAGTGAAAGGGACACAATTAATAATTATGTCAGGACATGAGGCAAAAATCAGCACAGTTTGAGGCAAAGCAGGATGGGTAGTAAGTTGAATTGGATTTGGGTTTGAATCCAGACTCAAAAATTATAGATTCATTTATCATGAGAAACTTTAATCACTTGTATCATGTTTTTCTGAAATATTTCATTTTGTCCAGTTTTGTATTACATGTATAGTTTGAAAAGAATCAATAAAAGTTTTAAAAGTATGGACAATGTGAGACTTGTACTTTAAAAATATTCAGAAGCCAGAAACCATTTTTATTTTTTTTTTTTAAATCAGTGCTATAGTTTTACATAGCAAACTGCCAGTTGATGGCAGTTTTGGCATTTTACTTTTGTAGCTTATTTTTAATTATTCATTCATTTTTAGTAATATTTATTAAACCCATATTATTTAGCAGATATTATATTACTGTGTCTCTTAATCCTTATAACAGCCCTGTGAAATAAGTATTTTTAGTCCAATTAAAAAAAATTACTTCTGTGAACATAAGTGACTTACCCAAAATCACATGGCTGGTAAGTGGTAGAGCTTAGATTCAAATGCAAGTCCAGTGCTTTTCCCCTTATTACATAGCTATTTTGAATATTAATTAATATAGGTTATCTTTACCCTATTAAGTATGTGCTTAAATATGTGCTGCACTCTCAACTGTGTTTCTGATTACATTTCTTTTTCTCTCCATTTAAAAAATTAATTTATTTTTATTGTATTTTTATTACTTTTCTAATCAAAATCACTTCTATAGGAATGCACCTCTAATTTTATAATGATATCAGTGGGAAAATAAAATATGTTGTATGGGATTTTGCTTTAATGCCAACTCCATGGGAGAGGTGTCAGAATTATAAGCCTAGAATTTGAAGATGGGAGAAAAATCAGCAATGCCAAAGCACTATTGTTATCACTGTAAGGTGTTTGAATATAGAAAAGCATCTTTGCATCTCACAAGATTTCTGAGAACACTGAACTTTCCCATAATACAGTTCATTGTAAAGTAGGTGAGATATAAGGCAAGAAACATTCCATACTTACCAGAGGGGTTTAGTTCACTATTCAAGTCCCAGAGCTACTGTTATAAGTAACCTAATTTATAAAGAAAGTACAATATGAAATTTACTGATAAAGATCTTGTACCTTTTGTACACATTTAGATATAAAATAATTTTTAAAAAATTTCTAGGTCAAATTATCCAGTACAAAATAAAGATGCCAGAAATAAATAGCAGCTGTTTAACCATGTACAACAACATTGTACAACTGTCCAGGACGGGAGGCACAGATGAATTATGCTGATAGGCTCTGAAGTGGCAACATTATTTGTGCCTTTTCTTTTAGCCATCAGTCTTGAGTTCTCCATTACCCACTCCTTTTAAATGATTCTACTGAAAAATGCAAAATAGCTCTATCCATTCATTTTCCTTAAGTTCCCTTAAAATAAAACACCAGAGCTGTAATTTGCTAATCATATTTCATCATTCATGACAATCACTGCATAGAGTTATGGTTGGTGAAATCGCTGAGCGTCTGTGTGGCTGTTATTGTATGAAGGCCCATTTGGCAATGGAAAAATGTGTTGATCAAGAGCAATTCATAACATCATAGATCCCATACAGAAATGTAGATCCTGGTAGAGATTTATTTTTATCCTATAGCTTCTCTCAATTTTCTATGATGGTAATGACAATTATTGACCTAGATGTTCAAAACAATGAATTAATCCTTCTAGTTGGGTGAAGGCCATGTAAGTTGCATAAAAAGAACATTCATCCTTTTATACAAGTCAGCATGGTGGCTCCAAATCCAGTGGAAAATGTCTCTATTGGCAGTTTAGCAATGGTCCAACTGACTGGCATGTTTGCTGAGCAGTCAGGACCACGTGACTCTTGATACATGATTAATCTATCATGTTGATGCTGTAGTTGAGTATTGCCAAGAACCCATTCACTTATTCAGAAGAATAGTAATATTTATGAGCCAAACCATTTTGCTGAGTGTTTCAAAAACACATAATATGTTTTATTTAATTTTCCAATAACTTTAAGAGGTGGATATTATTATTTCAATATTATAAAGAAGGAAGATAAGGCTCAGAGATGTTAGAGTCACTTGTTAATGTCATATAACTAATAAATAGCTGAACTAAGTTTGATTTCAGGTCACTGGTCTCCAAGTTCATTGTTTTCTTCTTTAGATTACACTAAGTACACAAAAGAAAATCTTATGGATAGATGGTAGGCTTAAAAGCAGTCAACAGATATAAACCTAAATTTAATTAGCAGGCATGAAGAAGTGTAAGGTCAATAATCCTTGGATCAACAAATAGCCTGTGTCATTCTGGAATTCTCATAAAAAATGTGAGCTCTCGGTGGTAGTTTGTCCAAACCTATTCTTCCATGAGTTCATGTTTGGCCCTCCCCAACTGTCCAACAGCTCACCGGCACACCAAAACCCTTTGTCCCCATTGTAGTGTGGGAGACTCACTTTTCAAATAGTGACATTTACAAAGCACCTATTTCAAGATCCTAACCTCATGGAGCAGACAACCTTAAGGCGGGCCGGCTCAGTCTGTTTTAGATCTTAAGTTTCTCCTTCCTTCTATGACAATTGTCATGCAGTAGTAGAAACTGTGGAAGTAATATATATGGAAACTTAAGCTTCTCTGACAGAGAAGTAAGTCCTTTCTGTAACATCTCTAGGATGATGTCAGATTATCTTCCATACCACCTGAGTTTGTGTCTCATTTCTATCCCTTGCTGGCCAAGTAGCTTAGCCAGCCCATTTTATCTCTCTTAGCTTTGCTGAAAAATTAGCCAACCTTATAGGTGTCATGTGAATCGGGATGGTGTAGATGAGAGCAGTGTAGAAAGTGTCAAATTTTCTATAGACTTAAGGTATTAGGTGTCTGTCTCCTCCTTCTTTGAGGCCAGTTGCCCTGCAGATACTCCCCACGTAGTTGCCTAAAATAAAGAAATATGAAGTAACAGTAGGATCTGAAACTATTTCAGGGATTCTAATTCCAGTGATAGTGAAAATTCTTGCTCTGTCAGAGTAGGGACACTCTCTCCTTTGCTCCCATGATAAGTTTTATCTCCCTTTCTTGTAGAAATTACCCCACAGAATTGTGAATGCCTGTTTACATATCTGTTTTCTCTCCTCAAGAACAGGGGGCCAATCTCAGTCATTTTTGTATCCACAGTGTTTAACGTTTAACCTGACACATGACAGGCACTCACTAAATGCTTAAGAATATGTGTAATATTTACTAAGAATTTACTCTATGCCACTGTTTTAAGTACCTGACAAACATTAATTTATTTAATCCTGAAAATAATAAAATTATCCACATTTTATCTACAAGGGAGCTGGGGTGAGGTTCAGAAATATTAAGTAAACTGCTGACTCATGTGACTCATAAGAGACTGGGCTGTCTGGAATGTGAACCAGGCCTTCTAACTAGAGTCAGCTCTTAACCAATGTACTCTCCTGCCTTTAAGACATTGACACTCATTGTCAAAGCTTGGAAAATATTGCTAAGAGAAAAATATTATTTCCTTTATTATTTCGTAGGTAAGCATAATTCTACCACCTAAATGTAACTAGACTTAACAATTTTCTTCATTCTGTGGGTGGTATTTTTAATACTTGTTTATACTGTAAATGAATTTATAGCTTTTGTTTTACTTTTATCGTATTTTAATCATTTTAATGATAAAAATATCCTTGCATATATGGGTGGATCATTTAGCCAAACATTCACCCATAATTGAGCACTGTATTTTCCTTCCTATTTTAGGTGATTTTCTAATTAACAGTTTTGCACATAAGTCTTTTCTAAGGATTATGTTTTTCTGTGGTTCACAGAAGAGGATATTATTCAGATTTTTCATACACAGTGCCAAATCGCTTGCTAAAAAGACGGTACCAATTTACACCCTTACCAAAAGGATCTGAGAATGCCTTTGACATTGGACAGAAGGTTTTGAAGGGCGAGGGTGAAGAGATGGGAGTGTTCTGAGTAAGGAGGAGACAGGAAGCAGTGAGTTGCCCACTTCAAAATGCTAAGCAGGGCTGGCCTTTAACATATCTGTTTTTCACCCACTTAGCAGAAGTGGAAGGAAACAGAAGCTGCCCAAAGAGAAAATGGAATTCTATAATCTTGGGTTGCATCCTCTTCGTCTTAGGATCTGAATGGCTGCATACTTATTAAGTGTGGCAAGACATTAGATTAGGTCTTAGTTCATCAGCAGGAGGATGATACTGTCCTAAATTTGACTGACGAGTAATGAAACACAGTTCAGAGGCAAAGCAGCTCAAAGAAAATATTCTTATAATTGTCTCTTTCTCTGTGTGTGCACGCACATGTGTGTGCATGTACCTGTGTGTGAGTGGGATGGTGGTGGAGTGGGGTAGGGGTGTCGGTTTGAGGACAGTTGCTAGTAACAGAAATCAATGAATCAAAGGATCGACTTTGTCATTTTTGTGGGTTTTCCGAGCTTATTTTATTAGGTTTCACACACTTGCTGCAGTGAATTTAGAGCACCATACTGAGGTCTTTTTATTAATACCTGGGAGGCTGTCTCTCGCCTATGGCACTTCAGTAGAGAAATTATAAATATATAATCTACCAAGTGTCTAACTTCACATCTTGTAAAATCCTAATTTTAATTATCTAAGAAAAGCATTTATTTTCTCTGCCTTCATCTTATGCTTTGAGTAGATTTTTTGGCTTTTTCCATCGTTTTTTTTTCCTTTTCTCTTCTATTCAGCTCTCCAGCAATCATGTCTTGATGGCAAGACAGTCATATTTCCATTCAGGGGCTCCATTTTTGTTGTCTGTCTTCACAACATCTATATCCACCTGTTTATATCTCTTGGGTTTTTAAAAAATCCCAAAGAGCAAGTGTGCTTTGCTTACCTAGGCTAGTAAGAAGGAAATAATTTCTCTCAGTTCCAAAGCAGCAAACCTGGCAACAGTGGGAATGTCAGCCATAGGAGCTACAAATTATTTGCAGTAAAAAATTGCATCCTTTGACAAAAGGAATAGGAGTCCACTGGAGAAAATTGGAAGCATTTTCATTGGGCAAGTGAGAACTTTCCTTTTGGCAAGGAGCATTATAATTAACACTTCAGAATCAGATATACCTAAATCAGAGTGCTGACTCCACTTAATAGCTTATGAACTTGGCAACAATGTCTGAGTCTCAGTTGCTTCATCTATGAAATGTGTATAATAATATTTATGGGGTGACTGGAAGGATTAAATAAGGTAAATCACATAGACCACTTGGCCCAAGGCCTGACCTGTGTGCTGCATAAATGTTGACTGCAATTATTTTAATAATTATTTTTATCATTGTCATTATTTGACTCAAAATTTCTCACTTGCTCTATCCTACAGAAAGAACTCTTTCTTTTTTCTTTCTAAACATAGCCTCTATTTCTCTGATAATTTTAAAAAATTCCCACCTAAGGATATGTCATAGTGAGAGAGAGAGAGAGAGAGAGAGAGAGAGAAAGAGAGAGAGAGATGTGAGAGAGAAACATCAATTGGTTGCCTCCTGTATGCGTCCCAACTGAGGAGCAAACCCATAACCTAGGTATGTGCCCTTACTGGGAATCAAACCTACAATCTTTTGGTGTATGAGATAACACTTCAACCAACTGAGCCACCTGGCTAGGGCTTTCTGATAATCTTAACAGATGACAGGGAGGGAATATTTTTCCCAGCAGCCAGTTAATATTGTGTTAAGAATTGCACGTTTGCTATTTTCCTCCTCCTTTTGCACTTGTTAGGGAAACTGCTGTCTGTTTCAATGGATCACCCAATTGTGTTTGATTTTTGTGTTAACTGATCCATAGTGGATAGGAAAGAACATGAAGACACAAGAGAAAATATTTATGAAGAAGAAAGCATCTCAGACATAAATATGTATCTAGCTTGTAATAGAATCGTTCAAACCAGTGCTCTCACTGCCACCTGGATACATGGCTGAGAGCTTGCTTACCTTTTCCCTCCCACATACATTCCTATGGTTCCTACTATAAAAACAGTAACATATTAATAATAATAATAATAATAACAATAATGATAAAGGCCTTCCTGAAGATCAGCATATTACGACAAGTTGTTGGGTATTAACAGCAAATCTGTGAAATGTAATTTGAGGCATATATTTTCAAAAATGCCTTCTCCAAATCTTGGCATGCTTGATTCAAATCAGCTGCTGTGGTCTAACTTGCCTCCCTGAGTTTTTTCTTTCATTGCTTGAGTTCACTTGCACGATTTTTTCTTTTTCTTTCTTTCCATGATCTATTTTCCACTTGCACAAAGCATAAAATCTCTCAAAGACTGCTTCTCAATACTAACCAAAGCTTTCTATTCTGTAATTTTAGGGGTGGGGCCAAAAACAAGAAGCTTTTAAAGTCAGCAAGTAACTTTTCTATATATTTTTTTAATCTCCTAGAATCAAGATCTTAATTTTTTGTTCTCTGGGTCTTGGCCATTTTAATAGATTGACAACCCATCTTCTTGGGCTTTTTCCTCATGTAATGAACCGAGTAGTGGGCGATAAACCTAGCTGGTCAGAACATAGAGCCCAAGGTTAAGTGTCTGTTTTCCATGTGGAGAACTGGCCTTGCTGGCTTGTGCCACCAAAGCCCAGAGAAACGCTGGTCAGGGACAGGAGGAGAGAGTGTGAGTGTGCCCCCCATAAAGTTACACTTCCCCAGCCCCTCTAAAAGATGACTGAGAATGCTGTCCTTAAGTAGTAGTGAAATGAGTTCAATATGCAGCCTTTCAGTGGGATGGGCTGGAAATAATTGTAATTGTTATGAATTTGTCTGCTGCTAACTTTTGAATACTTGGTGGTGGGGGGATAGTGGGTGGGTAGAGAACACAATTAATCTTGTGGGTGAGAAGCTCTTGGGAAAGTGACTTGTTAGAACAATTTATGTGAAAAGAGAAGGCACTTAAGACTCAGTACTTGCACAGCATTATCAGTCAGAAGAGGCTAAAATGCTCTGCATGAAGAGAAAACAGGTTTGGCAGAATTAATACCACTCCTCAATTAGATGGTTAGAGGTGGGAAATTTGAAGAGAGACTGTTAGAAATAGTAATACTATCTAACCTTTTCTGAGTGATTACTATGTTTCAGTGACTGTTCTAAGAGCATCCTGTGTGTTGATTCATTGAATGCTCACAATTGTGATAGGTGTTATGTGTTTTCATGTGCATGTATGTTTATGAAGGAGAATTTTATAAACATAAAATTCATAACATAAAAATTAACTGTCTTAAAGTGAACAATTCAGTGGCATTCCATATAGATGCTACTTGACTTATGGTGGGGTTATGTCCCAATAAATCCACTGTAAGTTGAAAATGTCATAAACTGAAAATGCATTTAATATACCTAACCTACCAAACATAATAGCTTAGCCTAGCCTACCTTATAGGTACTCAGAAAATCTGCATTAGCCTACAGTTGTGCAGAATCTATCATCTAATACAATGACTATACCATAGAGTATCTGCTATTGACCCGTATGATTGTGTAGCTGACTGGGAGCATCACAAAAGAGAATCATACCACATATTGCTAGCCTGGGAAAAGATCAAAATTCAAAGTATGGTTTCTGTTGAACATGCATCACTTCCACACCATTATATATTTTTTAATATGCTTTATTGATTATGCTGTTACAGTTGTTCCAATTTCTTTTCCCTTTGTTTCCCTCCATCCAGTGAACCCCCTCCCTCCAGTTGTCCCCCCCTTAGTCCATGCCCATTGGTTGTGCATATAGTTCTTCTCAACATCTTCCTATCCACTCCATTCCCTCCTACTATGCTTCTTAATTTCTGTACCATCTCCCTCCCTTTCACCCCTTCCCCCTCCCTGCCAACCTACCTCCAATATGTTCCCCATACCTATAATTCTTTTCCCACTCTCGTTGCTTACTTAGTTTGCCTTTGTTTCGATTCCTTAGCTTCTGTTGTTGGTTGTTGTGATATAATTTTCATTTTAATGTTCATAGTTTTGAACTTCTTTCTCCTAAACAAGTTCCTTTACCATTTTTATATAACAGTGGTTTGGATCCAATGAACTCCTTCAGTTTTACTTTGTCCTGGAAGCACTTTTTCTGCCCTTCTATTCTGAATGACAGCTTCGCTGGATAGAGTAATTGTGGTTGTAGGTTTTTGCTTTTCATTACTTTGACTATTTCTTGCCAGTCCCTTCTTGCCTGCAGAGTTTCTTTTGAGAAATCAGCTGAGAGTCTCATTGGGGCCCCTTTGTATGTAATTCTCTTCTTCTCTCTTGCTGCTTTTAAGAGTCTCTCTTTATCCTTAATTTTTGACATTTTGTTTATAATGTGTCTTGGTGTGGTTCTCCCTGGGTCCAGTTGTTTTGGAACTCTCTGTGTTTCCTGGACCTGTAAGTCTATTTCCTTCCCCAAGTTAGGGAAGTTCTGCTTCATTATTTTTTCACATAATTTTTCAATTTCTAGTTCTTCTTCTTCACCTTCTGGCAACCCTATGATTCAATGTTGGCCTGCTTATAGCTGTCCCATAGGTTTTTGAGCCTCTCCTCATTTTCCTCACTTTTCGTTTCCTCTTTCTGCATTGGTTGACTATTTGTTCCTTCCCTATGTTCCGATTTGTTTATTTGATCCCTGGTTTTCTTTCCCTCACCACTAGTTTCATATGTGTTTTCATTCATTTCAGCAGGGCTAGGCTTCATTCCTTCCCCGTCTTGCTTAAGATCTGCTGTTAGGTCTGTAAGCATTCATATAACCAAATCTCTGAACTGTGCCTCAGGAAGATTTCCTATCTGCTGCTTTTTTAGATTAGATATTTGCTGTCTGCTCAGCTGTGTCACTGGGATCTCTATCATGATCTGTGCCATCCTGACAGTGTTGTGTTTACCTTTGCTTCCTGGGTGGGGCTGTCACACCTCCTATGCTATAGGGGGTGGAGCCCCATGCACTCATCACTACTGGGTGACCCTTCTCACCACACTGTGGAGTTTTGTGTGGGGCAGGGGTCCAGTATGGATTTCTGCTGTTCACTCTCTGCTGAGAGACTGGGAGCCTCCTCCTCTGGTCTCAGGCTTTCTGGCCCTCACAGGCCAAGGCAATGGGGGTCTGCCTTCCCTGGCATTGGAATCGCGAGCTGACGGATCTGGTCTGCAGCCAGGGGTGCTCCCAAGGAGCTTCTCACCTTCCCTTAAATACGGGTGTCTGTGCTTACCACTGTCCCACCACAGTCATCGCAACTGCCACCACCAGCACAGCTTGACCTCTCCGCCCCGGCTTTGTCCCTACTACTCATCTGGATGAGCACCACTTCTTTATAACTTTATATGTTGGACTTCCATGTAGCTTTATTTTCTGGAACTTCTGGTTATTTCTGGTTTTGTGGTAGTTATATTCCTTCTTAGTTATGGAGTGAGATGGAGTGTGTCAGTCTAGGCCTCCATCTTGGCCGGAAGTCTCACACCATTGTCAAAGAATCACAAGTTAAATCATCGTAAGTTGGAGACAGTCTGTATATTCACAATGTTATACAACACACCACTTCTACCTAGTTCCAGAATATTTTCATCACCTTGAAGGTAAACTCTTTATCACTGCCTTGGTTTTCTAGACTGCTGTAACACAGTGCCATGAACTGGGTACCTCAAACAACAGACATTAATTGTCTCATGGTTCTACACGTTAGAACTCTGTGAACTCAGTGTTTCAGGGCTGTGCTCCATCTGAGATTCTGAGTAGAACCCTTTCTTGCCTCTACCAGCTTCTGGTATGGCCAGCAATCTTTATTGATCCTTGGCTTCTAGCTGAATCATTTCAATCTCTGCCTTCATTTACCAACAGTGTTCTTCCTATGTGTCTTTATATTGTCTTTCCTCTACCTACCTGTCTCTATGCCCAAATGTCCCCTTTATATGAGGACACCAATCAGAGATTTGGTTAGGTGTACCCCAATCACTTTGTCTTAACCTGATTACCTCTGTAAAAATCTTGTTTCCAAATAAGGTCACATATTGAGGCACTTGAGGTTAAGACTTCAATATACCTTTTTGGAGAACACAATTCAACCTATAACACCTATTAAGCAGTTACTCCTCATTCCTCTCTCCCTTCACCCCTGTCAACACCAATCTTCTTTCTCTCTATGGATTTACTTAGTCTGAATTCATAAAAATGAAATCATACAATATGTGACCTTTGGTGCCTGCCTTCTTTCATGTAGCATAATGTTTTTGATGTTTACCCATGTTGTAGCATGTATCAGTACTTATTTCTTTTTTATGAGTGAAAAATACACTTGTTTTTCAAATGAAGAAATGAGGCACATAAAGGTTAAATAATACATCCAAGATCATACAAACAGGAGATATTGGTGGTGGGAATTGAAGCTAGAACACTGCTTAAAAAGCCTTTGTGTCCTCAAGTAGTATTACCTCTGACAGAAATGAACACAGGGAGAAATGAGCACTAGAAAGAACACAGGCCAACAACGAGAAGAGGAAGAAGGTGGCTGAGGCATGTCCAAGGGCCTCTTAAGAATGGAGCTAGCATTCACCCATAGATATATGAAAATATGCTCAATGGCACCAATCATCAGAGAAATGCAAATTAAACCATAATGAGATACCACCTCAAAACTGTCAGGATGGCTATCATCAATAAATCAACAAATAACAAGTGCTGGAGAGGATGTGGAGAAAAGGAAACCCTAGTGCACTGTTGGTGGGAATGCAGACTGGTACAGCTACTGTGGAAAGCAGTATGGAGTTTCCTCAAAAACTGAAAAGTGGAACCAGCTTATGATCCAGCGATTCCTTCTGGGAATTTATTCAAAGAAGCCTGAAACACTAATTCAAAAGAATACACGCACCTCTTGTTATTTACAATAAATAAGACTTGGAAGCAGCCCAAGTGCCCATCAGTAGGTGAGTGGATAAAGAAGCTGTGGTACATTCATACTACTTGGCTGTAGAAACAAACAAACAAACAAAACTGAAATCTTACCCCTTGCAATAGCATGGATGGTCCATGGAGAACATAATTCTAAGTGAAATAAGTCAGTCAGAGGAAAACAAATACCATATGATTTCGCTTATATGTGGAACCTAATGAATGGAGTGAACAAACAAACAAAACAGAAACAGGCTCATGGATAGAGAACAGACTGGCAGCTGTCAGATGGGAGGGGAGTTTCAGGACTGGGTGACAAAGGTGAAAGGATTAAGCAAAGAAAAAAAACCCTCAGACACAGACAACAGCATGGTGATTTCCAGAGAGGGAAGGGGGGAGGTAGGAGAGGGTAATGGGATAAATGGTGATGGAAGAAGACTTGACTTCGGGTGGTGAACACATAATTCAATATACAGATGATATAGAACAGTGCCTAGTATTCAATTTTAAGTCGTTTCTTATTTCTTGTGTGTTGTGCAACCACCTTCTCTATTTCCCTCAAACCTTCAATAAACTTTCCTCACTTTACTATTTTGTATTAAGCATGCTTTGGGGAAAAAACATGAAGGGCAGCATACAGAGTGGAGAGGGACATTTAGAGTCAAGGATGAACTGGAAAATGTAAGCCGTGGACATTTTGCAAATTCACAGGTATTTGTCTAAGCTATTTTGTTGAAGAATCAGTGGGCTGCAGGATTTGTGGACAGGCCCACATAGCTTTCTGTGATGAGTATGATGTCGCCCAGAAGCTCTGATGTATCAAGAGTCATCCTTTTGCCCTCACCACTTAAACTTACCACATGCTCTTAACTCTGCCTTGGATGAACAAATATCAAAGTATTATGAGCCAGAAGTGGTGTAAGAATTGTTCCTCTGCTAGGTCAGTTTCAGAATAGCCCCAAAACTTCAAAATTTTTAAGAGTCAACAACTTGCCAAGCCAGAGAGATGTGGTTCTCCACACGAAGATCAAGACTGGACTTTGCTGACTGGTGTGAGCTCTTTTCAGGAATTAAGTCAGTACACTCATTTCTAGAGCTGCTTCAAACAACAGAAATTTCTTATCTCACAATTCTGGAGGGTAGACAAGGTGTTGGCAAGATCAATTCCTTTGGGAGGGCCCTGAAGGATAGTCTGTTTCCATAGGATATGAGTGAGCAGGGACAATTAACTCCTGGTCTGCATATTCAATGATGGGCTAACTGTTCAACTTCTGTTGCCCCTGTTGGCACCTTGGGCTTTGAGCCTCAGCCTGTGTGAGATCCTGGAGCCACCAGGAAGGACATAGAGGTATCACAGTTAGAAGGAAACAGGAGATACATTGGTCTGGTGGATTTGAAGGTGTGCTGGAAACAGTTGGAGCAACCCGTCTCCTGTGGAGTGTAGACAGAATGGTCTGAATGCTCCTGCAGTTGCTACTTCAGTCACTTGTCATCTACTGCAGAGTATAAATCTATAATCTATAAATCTATAATCTATGTTTGATCCTGTTATGTGATTGAAGGGGACCAAAGTTTCATCACCCTAAAGCTGCCTTTTAGGATATTGATTTTAAACTGGTTATTAAGAAAGAAAAGACTCATAGAACCCTTTTGACCCTCTCACCTTTCCTGGTCAAGAGATCCAGGTGGAAAAACCTGTTCCAGGAAGGGAATCTTAGCATAATCACCTTAGCATTAAACAAGAAAATTCCAAACTTGTTGACTACATTTCCCCATCCCTCCACCCCCAACCCCATCCTAGTGTTTCTGAATTGCTTACCAAACAATTTACCTGCCCTGTGTGTTCTATTCTTCCTTAATTATCTGCAAATCACCCATTCTCATTTTTGAAATCTAATATCCCGCCCCACCTCTCTGCTTCATCCAAAATGACATATACCCAATTTTACCTCACTGTTTTGGGGAATTCTCATGCTTATGTAAATCCCTCATGCTCATGTAGTAAAATTTGATTTTCTCTTGTTAATCTATTTCTGCTCATTTGATTACTAGCCTAGCTAGATGAACTTAGAAGATGGGAGGGAAAAAGAAAAAAAAAATATATATATATAGCCTCACATAGTAATGCTGTTTTTTTCTCTTTTCTTTCTATATTGAACTTTAAAAAGGTGTATGTTTAGTGAAAAATTAAGTCCTAGAATCCTATGTTCAAGAATGTTGATGAATGTGAAGCTTGCACAAATACCTACTAACATTTGTCATGTACCCTGGGGGCTGTAGTAATGTCACCAACCACTGGCAAATCCAGAAAACAAAGTCATATAAAGAAGCATCACAATCTATTTAAAAAATCAGCTATTTTAAGACAATTATGCCTGATGATGACAGTTTCACATATGCAGTGTGTGTATGTGTGTTCTATATCACTTTAGGAAGTATGACTATTCAGTTAGGTAAAATGATAATTTTTGCAAGTTAATTTTGCTTAATTTTGATTCCATTGTTTTTTCTTGTGCATATAAAAAGAAACAAAGTGATAGCTATCCATGGGATGGCTCCATTAACAGGATGCCACAAGTAGCTAGATGATGCAGTTTTATATCAGGGCTTTCAGTAGAAAACCAGCTAATTAAATAATAGTTTAATTTTTTTCATCCAACTTATGGACTCAGAGTAAAGCTTCTGGAAGTTCATTCTGTCAAAGATATACTATCTGACATTATTGTAATTTATCAGTTCACTTAAGAACCATTCAACAGTGGAGATGGTGTTACAACAGACCCAGAGATTTCAGTGGAGCACAGCATCATAGGAAAAATGGTGTTATTACTAAATTCAGAAACCTGTGGAGCAGAAATATATTTGGAATTAGATGTAGTGCATTCATAGTTCATAACTGCATCCAAACAAGCTGTGATAGTCTACCACAAAATTGAAGCTATGGTTGACAGATATAAATAGTTTCATTTATACATAAGGAAACTCAACCACAAAATACTTAAGATAGAGAAGATGTGGAGTAAAAAAAATGCTTCAGCTTGGCAATATGACTCTTTTTCCTTTCTGCATGTTCTTAGATTTTAGAAATGTTTGAGCCTTAATGGGTTACTTTGTAAATCAACTCAAGTGTACTACAGTAGTATATATTGTCCTTGTACATTTTTTTTAAACTAATGAGTCTTCTAAATTTTGTTATATTTTGTTCAAAATCAATTGGTCATCTTTAATCAGGTGTTCAAAAGACTTCAGCTCTGAAATCTTTTAGGAAAATGCAATTATTGAAAAGAAAACTTGTACTTACAAAACCAAAGGAAGAATTGATTAAAATAATCTAAATTTGAGAGTAATTATGCTTTGAAATATCTTCCTTATGGGAAAAATATTTTGATGGAACTTTTACATTCAAGTAGGTGAATATATAATCTGTATTGGAATGAAATGAAATTGAGAAGGTCTATAATTTTGCATCATTTAAATTTGGCAAAACATTAAAAAATTATAAATAGGGCAATCTATTTGAAGTTTTGTCCTGTAAAGAATTTGTCAAAGAAAGTTTCTTTGAATGGAGAAACCTGTGATAATATTTGGTCTAAATATTAGCACATTTCAATATGAAAAAATTAGAATTGAGAATATTTTCTATTTATAAGAATTAGTTCTTCACTTACCAGGTATCTTAACACCTGTAGAAAGAATATTTTCTTAATTAAAAATACAACGATGAACTGAGAGGAGTGAGTTGAAGGTGTCAATGACTTCAAACTTAAAAACTATGAAATGCAACTCTGAAGAAGATTGCAGGCAATTTTACAAAAAAATAAACTGTACATATTAAACATACATTATTTAGAAAAATACATGTGACATGATATCAGATATAGATATGACTCCAAAACTGATTAAAATAAGTATTTATGAACTAATAGCTTGTATGAGTATTATTTTTAACTGTTCAGACAAACCAATCTAAACAATTCTTAAATATTGCTTTAATGTACTTCTTTAATTTTTGGAAATTATTTTATTATTAAAAATAATTATTGATGCAAGCTGTTTTATAGGCCTATAATTATAATAAAACCAACCTGTCGATCTATAAATGCATACTTTAAAACTTATACTTTTATTCATTTTTTCCTCTTTAACTCTCAGAATTGTCCCTGTATGGAAAATACGTATTTGTATTATATAGTCATGTCATTAAAACAGATGCTTATTTTGCCCTGGTCGGGTGGCTCCGCATACCAAAGTTTGTAGGTTCAGTCTCTGGTCAGGGCACATAACCTGGGATGTGATTTCCATCTGTGGTCCAGGCACGTATAGAAGGCAACCAATCTCTCTCTCTGTCTCTCTTTCTGTCTCTGTCTCTGTCTCTCTCTCTCTCTCTCTCACACACACACACACACACACACACACACACACACTTTCTCTCTCTTTCTAAAATCAATAAACATATGTTTGGGTGAGTATTGAAAAAAGAAACCAGATGACTATTTTGAATTAAAAAAAAATTCTATTGCCTTATTTAAGATTGGGTGATGTTTCACGGTCATTTATCCACTTTCAGACTCCTGTGTGCCAGAAAAAAACTGCCTATTTTTTCTTTGATTAGAAGATGGATGTACCTTGAGCATTTGATGGCTTCCCACTCCTTCCCCAGCCCACTAACAGTGACTTCCATTTCTCATTCAGGTAACTGCATTCCGTATCTAAGCACTTTAAAAATTGTTTATTTTATTTTGATAATTATATTGACATTCATTATGTATCATTAACAAATCATTTATTGTTTATTTACATTACAATATATAGTTTCTTTCTATGTAGAAGGAAAATGTAATTCTTTCAGTATTATAACATACTCATACTACACACAAACATACCACTAATGAGTTCATTGAGAGTCAAATAATTCGGTAATTGGTGTTTTAAATGCCTTATACCATGCAGAAATCCATAGTGGGTTGTTTCATAGGTAATTAAGGGATATAGGTAACAGAGGGAAACAAATTATTATTTTTCCCTTTAGTGCAATAGAATATGAGCTCTTGCTATTAAAAATTTCCTGTCCACTGGAATTTCAGGTAAGGATTAGATTCAGATGATAAGGGCCACCTATACTTACTGAGTGATTTTTTAATTTATTACTTTTCACAGTTTTACTGAGATATAATTGACATATAACGTTGTATAAGCCTAAGATGTATAAGTGTTGATTAGATACACTTGTGTATTGCAGAATGATCACCCTAACCTTAGCTAACACATCCATAACATGGAGAGACTTTTTTAAAATGCTAGGCACTCTACTAAGCCCAGGGGTTTTAACAGCGAAAACACTAAATGATTTTTGTCCTTATAGAGCTTAGGTATAAATTATGGCAGGTGGAGATGCATGCTTAAAGAAAAATAAATAAACCATGCTAAGAGGGCACAGAGAGATGAGGAAGGTGTTATTTTATTAAGTTAGAGGAAGTCTTTTTGGTGCAGTGCAGAGGATAGGTTGGGGACAGAAGGCCAGGCGAGGCAGAGACAGGAAGATGCCTGGTGGGCCTGAGGAAAAGGGCCAGCATGGCTGGGGAAGAAGAAGCCATGGGGAGAGGACAGGAGAGGAAGTCAGAGGGCCTGGGAGCAGGGAAGATCCTGGAGGACCTTGAAGGACAGAGCAAGGACTTTGGATTTTATCCTCAGTGAGATGGGAAGCCACTGAAAGTTTTGAGGAATGCCACACTGGCTTATGTGTTTGCAAAGGCTCATTCTGGCTATGGTATAGAAAGAATACTATGTGTGTACATGCTCGTGTGTGATGGGGAACAGAAAGGCAGAAACAATGACACCAGTAAGAAAGCTCTTGTGAAGGTCAGACAACACACGATGGAGGCTCAGACCAGGGTTTCCGTTCTGGCGGCGGTGAGAAACAGTGGTTCCAGATACTTTTTTAGGGCAAAGCTGACACGCTTTGTGCTGATTGGAGGTGGGAGAAACTTGAGGGCTTATAGCCTGTGTACTAGGAAGAAAGGCATTACCATTCACGGAGCTGGGGAAGAATGGGAGAGAAGCATGTTTGGACAGGGTGGAATGAGGGAGTCAGAAATTTAGTTTTTGACCCATTAAATCGGGATGTCTCTACAACAGCCAAGTGGAAATGCAGCAGTTGATTCCCTGTCTCTCTGAGCCCGATTACTTCATCCGGAGATTGGAGCTGCTAATACTACCTATCTACCCTATAACAGCATGGCCATGAGGATTAAGAGAGTTACCAGGTTAAAGTATTAATAGTTTGCGACAGCTCGTGGTTGTTGCTCAAATGTTACTGCCATGAGTATCTTTGATGAATTCCTGTTTTCTGAGAAAACAGGTATAAAAAAGAAGTACTATATATAGGGCACGGAAAAGTGAGTATGCAAAGCAGAGCTTATTTTTGTATTATTATTTATTTATCTTTGTATTATTTTTCATACAAACAACTGTAAACCTGCTTTTGCCCCTACCTTGTACTTGAGTGCAATAGAGTCAAACCCTGGAGTCATAGAGTTTGAGCCAAAGTGATCTTCGGTCTCCACTGAGTTAAACCCTCATTTTATGGAAGAGAAAACTAATAGGAGAAACAAGATGGCGGAAGAGTAAGTGGAAGTCACACTAACCTCCTCCCAGAACTAGTCTGGATTTACAACTTAATTTTGGAGAAATCATCTGGAATAACCAACTGAACACTAGCTGGAGAGAAGTCTTATAACCACAGAGAGACAGAAAAGGCCGCTACATCACAATGTGACCAGTAGGAAGTGCGGAGACATGGAGGGGCTGGCTGGGCTCACATGGGTGGCAGCTGAAGGAACTGAGAAACAGCTCAGCAGCCAGGGGTTCCCCCTGAGAAAGGCAGGGTCTAAACCCCCAGCTGAGATTCCCAGCCTACAGCATCAGAGTGGAAAGTAAAATAGTATCCAGCTGTGAAAAGTGAAAAGCCACAGTTTCTTGTTAGCCGGAGAGAAAGAGCGGGAGGAAAAGAGCTCTTAAGTGGATCACATACAAAAATATTTGGCTACCACTTACCCTGGGCTCGAGCAGAGGGAGGGCAGAGAGGACTGGAGACGCTTGGGGAGAGTTTGGTGTGGTGGCTTTGAGGGGAGAACTGGGGAGGCAGCCAGCCGGGTACCAGTGCTGACTCATCCCCAGTGCTGCAGGCAGACCATTCCCCCCCCGCCCCCCCCCGCCCCCCCCACCAAGTGGCATCAGCCTGAGGGGAAGCAAAAGCCCTGCCTACAGGAATTAAGCTGCCACACCCACGGTCCTTAAGCCTGACAGCTAATCACAGATTGAATAGATTAACAACTAAAGAAGCCAGACAAATGCAGTAGATCTCTGGAAGTCTCCAACAGGCTGCCTAGGCCCAGACTGGTACAGGATATGATGCTACCAGGGGCAGATCCAGGAAGTGCAGGTCATTCTAAGAAGCACCAACAAACAATAGGAGTCACAAAAATGGGGAGACAGAGAAACAATCCCCCATCGAAAGGAAAGGTAGAATTCCCAGAAAGAGTGCTAAATGAAATAGAGGGGAGCAAACTATCAAATATGCAATTCAAAACATGGATTATGGAGAAGCTGAATGAGCTCAGCAGAAACTACAAAGAACTCCAGGAAAACTACAAGGAACTCCAGAAAAACTACAAGGAACTCCAGAAAAACTAAAATGAACTTACTGAGAATTACACCAGCATAAAAAAGGACATAGAAACTATCAATAAGAGCCAGGAGGAAATGAAGAATACGATCTCTGAATTGAAGAATACAGTAGAAGGAATTAAAAGCAGGCTAGAGGAAGCAGAAGATTGGATCAGCGAGCTGGAAGACAATGTAGACAAAAACTCCCAGACAGTGCAACAAAATGAAAAAAGACTGAACAAGACTGAAGAGGCTCTAATACAGCTGTAGGACATCATGAAACATAATAATATCCGTATCACAGGAATTCCAGAAGGAGAAGAAGAGCAAGGGATAGAAATCTCTTTGAAAAATTAATGACAGAAAACTTCCTTAACTTGATGAGAGAAAGAGTCACACAAGTCCAGGAAGCACAGAGGGTCCCAATGAAGATGAACCCCAACAGGCCCACTTCAAGACACATCATAATTAAAATGGCAACATTCAAAGACAAAGAGAGAATCCTAAAAGCAGCAAGAGAGAAACAACTAATAACATACAAGGGAGCTTCAATAAGGCTATCATCAGATTTATCAGCAGAAACACTATAAGCCAGAGGGAATGGCAAAAAATATTCCAAGCAATGAAAAACAAAGGCCTACAACCAAGAATTCTCTACCCAGCAAGACTCTCATTCAAAATGGAAGGTGAAATAAGGAGTTTCCAAGACAAAAGAAGGCAAAAAGAATACATCTCCACCAAACCAGCATTGCAAGAGATGCTAAAGGGTCTGCTTTAAGAAGATGAAGAAACAGAGAGGAACACGAGAACAAAGGGGGAAAATGACAATGAATAAGTACTGAAAGAAAGAAGGAACTTCTACCATTTGCAGCAACATGGATGGAACTAGAGAGAATTATGCTTAGCGAAATAAACCAGGCAATGAAAGAAAAATACCTTATGCTATCACCTATTACAGGAAACTGATGAACAACACAAACAAATGAGCAAAATTGAACCAGAGGTATGTAAACAAGGAATAAACTAACAGTAACAAAGGGGGAAATGGGAGGGAGAGAAGGGGGTAAGAAGGGGAAGGGTCTAGTCAAAGAACATGTATAAATGACCCACAGACATGGACAACTGAGGGGGGACTGAATGTGGGGGGGCAGGGTGCAGGGAAGCAAGAGGGGGAAAAAGGTGGGACAAGTGTAATGGAAAAACAAACAAAAAAAATTTTAGTGGGGGAAAAATGAAAATATAAAGAATGGAAATGCAAGTTCAGTGAATATTAGAAGGACAAGGATTTTCCTTCACACTGTATACTTTTCTCCCTATCTGATCCCTCCAGAGTTTGGCATTCTAAAGAAGTAAGTAATGACATAAGTTTCTTTGCATAAAACTAATAAGACAGTTGTTAATAGAGGTTTTTATTGACTAAGACTTTGACTGGAATGTCATGCCTAAAGGAGACATGCTTGGACTCTGCTTGTTACCAAAAAGCCCTGAGGAACTGGGATTGACCTTCAAAGGTAATAAAAGCCCACAAGATAAAAGGCCTGGTACCTTGGTTGGATGTGCGGTCCATAGCAATCTTTCCAGGGAAGGAATGAAGGTTGTTTTCCTGAAAGATGGCTAGAAGGGACCTTAAGGCACAATGAAAAACCAGAAGGACTTGGAAAAGACAGATGTATGCTGGCAAGGCTGAATGCCAGGTATGTGGTTCTGCTTCTGTGCCCTGAAGGGCAGACTGAAGGTCACCCTAAATGTTCCTTGCGTAAGTTCCAGCAAAGCAGAACTAAAGATCATAAGTGATCATTTGCTGCTCTTGTTGTGTTTATGCAAATGAACAGGATAAATTAAAAATGGACTTAATGCAGTCCCTTTAATGACGATGAGGGTAATATTAGGGAGAAAAATCACGATTCAAGGAAAATCACAATGCTCAGTGGTAGACTATAAAGTAGTGCAGCTAACCATCTTTAAAGTTTCTTTTCATTTAAAATTTGTTTTTATTTGAAAGTTAAACTATGTCTGTGGCATTATCAAAGATGTTTAATTTACTGGCAAGAAGAATGTCAAATGCCTTGCAACTGGATGTCTTTCTGATAAGACAATCCTACAAATTTAGAGACTTGTATGTGGGTTATGTTACATAAATTAACATGTGTTTTCTGTTTTCAAAGGGCATAAGCCTATGATCTCATTACCTGAGTGATTGTCTGTATGTATAGGCCTTACTTAATCCGGTCTGCATCACTGCCTCCTGAGACTCAATGGTTTGGCCGAACTAAGTGGCTGTGTTGGTGAAGTATGGGGTGGTCTGTGGGCTTCACTTTAAAACCGGTTTCTCTTTTCTATCCTAATGGCTTGGACAGAAAGAGCCCAGAGGTCTGAGAGGGGGGAAACCTAAGTTATTTCCCTCAGCCCAAACTAAGTATAATGGGCAAAAGGGTTTTAGACATGTGAGATGTACCTGGCACACCTTCCTCCAAAGAAGCCCTTCTTTTCCCTAATGTGGGACATTGAAAAATTAATACTTGTCTTTTGTCATCTAGTGGTTATGGATTGAATGATGTCTTTTAACCCTGTTGCCAAATCTGTTGTCCCCAGAATACAGCAAGGATGCCAGCCTGTTAAACCAAGCACACCACTGTCCGGGGACAGCCAACCGACCTGGAGTCTGCAAGATCCTTCTCCGTATGGGAAGGCCACCCTCCCCTCCACATCCCCACTTTTATTAGGGATTTCTGGACTCAAGGGTAGGTAGAACGACGACCATGTCCAGCTTGAAGCAGCTAGAGGAGCTCAAGACCTTCGCCCATTGTCCTTTATGAGATTATAAAGGGTCTTAAGTCTGAGAGGGAGGGATTGTTCTTTTTTATTGTTAAATTAATTAATTAATTATTCTAAAAATGAATAATAATAATATATGAAAGGATGAGGCAGGAGAGCTTGTATGTACTACCCATGGCCATGGACTGGGGTGGGGGGGATTTTTTGGGGGGGGTTCCGGGCAGAGGGGAGCAAAGGGGAAAAAATTGGAACTATTGTAACAATATAATCAATAAAATATACTTTAAAAAACTAATAAGCACCAGGGAGCCTTGTAGCAAGTCCAGAAGCCAGGTCTGGAATGCAGGGCTGCTGCCCCTGAAGCCTGTAATCTTTTTATTAAGTAGTACTTCCAAGGAGTTCTCCGCTGCCTTGCGGCATACCTCTTCAGGGGAAAGGCTAAGAGAGTAAACCCCGACAGAAAATCCGGAGCCGGAGTCCCTAAGGCGGTTTGACATTGTAGTCAACACCGGCAACTCCTGCGGCGCACCTGAAGCCAAGCTGTATTGACTCCGTCTTTCCCTTGGATCCTTCAGCTGCGAAGAGAGGGGGGGTCTGCTGCATGGGCAACAGCAGACCCTCCATATCACCCTACCCAGGCTCTGTAGCTTCATCGCAAGATGTCGATTCAACATGGGAGGAGACAGATACCGTGTCACTCCCGAGTCGGACTGCACAGCCATTCTCGGCGGTGCAGATAGACTCTTAAGAAGCTACACCATCGTCTCTCGAGACGGACGGCTGCCGACGACTTCCAAGGAATGTGACATTTTTTGCCCCTCCCTGCCCCCAGCTGTTGTCTCAAGTTTGAAGGGTGTTTGCTAAAAATCCAAGATGATTTCATGTTTAACAAGGCTTCTCACCATTTTAATCTTCAGAGAGCAAGGAGGCAACTGGACCCAAAGAGAAGGTGTCTTGAGTGAGGGTCACATTGTGTTTCAGAGAGTGAAACGTGGTAGGAGAGCTTTCTCAAGTCACAACCTTCAGGGGACCAGGCCTCATGTTACAGAAGAGAAAGAGTTGGTCTACCTGGTGCTAGCAGAGTCGAACACCGAACTTTGAACATTGCAGTGGAGAAAGACTGAACGGAGAAAGACTGGCTATTTTATCCAGGAGAAGGGGAAGCTAATACTCAAAAGCCCAAACTCCCCCATCCAGCGTTCGGGCTGGTTTTTAAGGTTATAGGGAGAATGCGGAAGTGCTGGCTGGGCAAGTTTTAATTGGAGGACCTTGGAGCTTGGCCATTTATGGTAAGGGGTGTAAACTCAGGCTCTCACTGGATAGCAGGCCCATTTTATCCTTGGTTCCATGTTGGGGGGCAGACTTTGGCTCCACGTGCAGCTAGAGGTCCAAGTTCTCTCCTCTGTGCATGCTTTGGCTGCGTGACTTGTGGTTTTGGTCTGTTGTCTCTGAACACAGCTCAGTATCTCATTAAACCGGGGAGGACCATTTTGAGCTGGCTCTGGGGTTGCGCTCAGGAACATGGGCCTGGCTGGCTCTTTTCTTTTGTGGCAATATCACATGATCAGGCTTCCTCAGTCACACGGGCCTGTTTAGCCAGAGAAAATGGACAAGATAAACATACCTACTGTAAAGTTATCGCCCCTGGAAATGCAAATGTGTCTAGGCCTCCGTATTTTGTGGTCACCTGAGAGGTTCCCTTTCTCCCCATCTCACCACATCTCCCCTTGCTCTCCACCCCGCAACTTCCAGGTAATGCTGCTCAGGAATTACACGTCTGGTCTTTTCCATTTATTCTGAGATGCTGATTAATACATAATTTATTCTTGAGCCCCTTCCAGAGTCTGAAGTTACTGCAGAAGGCTCTGTGGCAGGCCTGGAAAGGAGTTCGTGGGATCCTTTGCTATTAAGGTTCCCAGAGCAGCGAGCGCTGGGGAGTGGAGGGCGGCAATGTTCCCAGGGCCTCTCGCTTGTCCCAGGGTGGGTGCTTTTCACCAGCAACTGAACCAAAAGGAAATGACCAGTCTCTCCCCTGGTCTGTGGGAATATGCACTCAGCCAACAATGCTGGTGATCAAGAGGCTCTCCCATCCAAAGCTGCTTCACTTTGTGGCTCAGTCCAGGGCATCTTGAGGAGCAGGGGAGGCATCTGGACAGCTGCTTTGGCACTGTCTGTCTGTGTGAGGCCAGAGGGGTGGGACTCTGCTCAGATCCTGCACCCAGGTAGGTTCCCTACCCAGTATCCATTATCCCCCTCTCCCTTGGTAACAAAAGTTAATTTTGTTTGTAGCAGGAATGTTGCGAGTTCCTAATGAGCCAGTGGGATGGAAGAGAAGCTTTCTACTGAATGGAGTTTGGGGGAAAGCTATTGCTTTCTAATAAAAAAAAAAAAAGAAAAAAAGCAGTCTCTGGAGTAGGGATTTTGATGATGAAAGTGAACATCTCATACTAAGGATTGCAGGGCAGAAACACAGAGGAGCTTGTGTCTGCTAACATGGCCAATGTGCTGTGAGGGAAAAATCATCCCATTTGACTAAGCTGGTGTATCAAGAGTTCTGTTACATGTGGATAAAGCAGTCCAAATGGCTGACTGCATCTCACCCTTTGAGGTGGAAGCTTGGCTCTGCCACTTACCTGCTGTGGAGCCTTAGGACAGCACTTCAACTCTCCAAGCCTCAGTTTCCCCATTTCTAAAATGGGGGCAATAGCATCTTCCTTACATGGTGGGTCCTGAGGGAAACACACGGACACTGTTCTGGGATCAGGGCCATTTTTGTGCATAGCCACTGGGCTCTGATCTTCTGGGGGAGGGGGAGCCATGTGGTTTGACATGGAAGGTAGGTAAGCATTTGGAGGGGGAGGAAGGTAACTCTCAGGGGTAATGAATAGGCCAAGAGGTGAAAAATCTCCAAGAATGTATCCACTTAGTCCAGCCACAAAAAGGCAGAGCCTAAGGGTCTGAACTTGTTTGAGGCCAAGGCTTTTGCAGTTGATTTCCCTCAGGTATCTCTGCTGAATCAGGAGAGCGGTGCCTGGGTGTGGATGGGCTCAGTGTGCAGGTGTGAACACATGAGTGGCTGCCACTGGTGGGGAGTAAGAGCCCTGTGGCTGCAGGCAGATCCTCACAAATATGAGGATGATGAAAGAATTGTGTGTGTGTGTGTGTGTGTGTGTGCGCGCACCATTCCAAGCCTTGGGCAGTGGTAGGTAGGTCAGGGAGTAATCTTTAAGTAATGAAAATCTAATTTTTAATTTCCCTGTTTTAAACACCCTTTACTGCCCCTAGGCATGTACCTAAGAGGAAGAGGATTGGGGGGTGACAGCTAAGGAGAGCAGGGTTTCGTTTGGGGGTAATGAAAAATTTCCAAAACTGTCTGTGGTAATGGCTGCAAAGTTCCATAAATATACAAGCCATTAAATTACACTTTAAATAGATGAACTGTACGGTATTTGAATTATGTCTCAGTGAAGTTATAAAAAATGCAATGCTTTGCTAGTTTCTTATTGCCAACAGGATAAAGGCTCCTCCAGAGTAGCCTTATGTTGGCCACTCTGGTCTGACCGTCTGACCAGCATCTGTTTGCCCAGGTGCATCTGCACCTTTAGCCACAGGGCATATTTGTATTCTCCAGGCTGCATCCTGCGGCTGACTGCCTCTGGGTCCCAGTGCTTGTTGGAATCCTAGCTCAGGTTCTGCGAAGTGAAGCTCCACTAACATTTCTTCGAGAGAAACTTCCTTGATGTTGTTTGCTCTTCTTTCACTTAGCTGTCATCTCCCCTGCTAGGCTACAGGCAACTTGAAGGCAGGAACCATGTTGTGTTTGACATTGTGTCTCTGGCCAATGGCATTTGAAGGGATACAGGGAGTGTCTGTGTGGGGACGACCTGGTCAAGGAGGAATTTTCATCCTGGCTCTGTTTAGGATTGCCTTCACATGGTGATGATAAAAAGCAGGCTGACAGTTTGATCATCATTTTTGTGTTTTCTACAGACAATGTGCCCACTTGTTGCTTTGTACCAAAGCAACCACTCCCTCCCTCCCTCCTTTGGTAAGTCTTTAATGCAGTGCCTGCTACAAAGTAGGCAGTTTATAAATGAGTCAGGGTAACTGGGTCCAGAGGCCAGGCAAAGGCTGGGAGGGAAGGACCAATCTAGAAAATTGCCAGAACAAGAAGATGCTCAACAGACTATGCCAGAGAGAAAGGCACAGGACCTGCTGTGGAGTCAGAGATGCAGGGAAGCTGGCAGATTTGATGGAGCAGTTAACAAATCCAGGAGGGAGAAGTCAGGTTAAAAGGTGTATGATGACCTTGGCTGGTGTGGCTCAGTGGATCGAGTGCTGACCTGTGAACCAAAGGGTTGTTGGTTCGGTTCCCAGTCAGGGCTCATGCCTCGGTTGCAGGCCAGGTCCTCAGTTGGGAATGTGTGAGAGGCAACCACACACTGATGTTTCTCCCCCTCTTTTTCTCCCTCCCTTCCCCTCTCTCTAAAAATAATATTTTAAAAAATGTATGATGACTATTGCTATATCGGATTTCCTCCCATGTAACTTATCTTCAGCAGCTTTTCCTGTAGGTTTGTCCCTGGGTTTTCATTGGTCCTCCCTTCTGAGTACATTTTCCCTCTCATCAGCTATAAAGACTCATGTTGACAAAGATTCTCTCACAGGGCCTCTAAGAAAACCTAGCTTCACATGTCATAATCCTTAAATATTGAGCACCTACTATGTTTATGGCACAGAACTAGACACTCTAAATGTATAATCTCAATCCATATGTTAGTGAAATCTATGAGCATATTAAATAAGGTAACATTAGCTGCTGTGACAAACAACCCTAAAATCTCAGTGGGTTTACACAATGAAATTATTTTTTGTTCATAGCACAGGCCAATGTGGCTTGTGTGTGTGTGTGTGTATGTGTGTGTATGTACATATCTGTATGTGTGCTAAGCTGGAATACCCTATTCTTTGTAGTCTCTTAGGGACCCAGAACCCTTCATATAGTGGCTCCACTTTCTGTAGGACCTCTGAGTCCTCTGCTGGGTTTTCTCATCCAGCTGGCTAAGGAGGAAGAGACAATGCATGAAAGATTGTGAAAAAGGTCTCAGAGGCCGGGCCTGGGATGGTGTTCTCTCCATGTCCCATTAAACAGAGCCCGCTCATGGGGCATTGCTGGCAATGCTGGGAAATGTTTAGCTGTATCTAAGACAGAGAATGAACTAGATAGGGTGAACATATGGCATTGTGTCTGTCAGAGAGGTAGTTATGATTGTTATTATTTTTACAGGTTGGCTAATATTAGCCATCCCTTAGCCAAACAATGAGCTTTTTCCCTGAGAGAAAGTGTGTCTTCTGCTGTTCTAAAGTTCCCTGAACCCTGAACAGGTTCTGACACTGAAGTACCCAACATGTCTAGTGTTGGATTGAATTGGAGAAGCTAAATCTTGTAACAGAGTGGTGATTGACTCTTAACTATGTTCTCACTTATCTGAGACTTTCTGGTTTTCCTCTTTCCCTGGTACCCCTTCCACTCTGGTTGGAAGTTGATAGCTGAAATCCCTGGCTCCCAACCCAGGCTGATGTTGCACAGTGAGCCTCTTCCTTGACAGGTGGGCAGCCTTAGGTCCTATAGGATGCTCCCTCCCTATAGTTTCTTCAGTGAGAAAAGTCTAAGGATGCAGAAATACAACAGAACTGGCATGGAGGAGAAGAAGCAGGAAGGACTTTGTTGAGCCTGATAGTTTTTTCTCTTTAAGGAGAAAGAACAGATTATTATCCCAAAGTAGAGGATTGTCTACTTGTGATGAACTGATTGCTTTAGAGGGGAATTTTTCCCCCTTCCTTATACCAGCCAAGCTCAAGTCCAGGTTTAAGTGTGGTCCTGGAGGGTAGTCTACCATCACCCTTTGATTCCCCCTTTACTCTATGCTAGATGTTACATATGATTCTTTAGGGGTATTCCAGCTGCCTCTTCTTTTTCAGTCATTTCACTAGGGAAAAGAGCCTGTGAAATTTCATGTTGTTCCTCACCTAAAACCTTGACTCAGCAATACCTAAATGGCTATTTCTTTCTTTTTCTTAATTATATTTTCTTTTTTCCCTTTAATGACCTAATCAGTGATTATCATTGTGGTTATCTGAGAATGGATACAAATGAAGGAGAGGCAGGAAAAAGACTTAACCAGAGGAAGAGAAAAGGGCCCCAGAGAACAGAAATCATCAGAAACAAAGACTTCAGATACGGCTTAAACAGCCTCATCATTATTAATTTAGGAAGCTTAAAGAGAGTTGGCGACAAAAAAAGGGCAGTAAAAAAAATCCTAATGATGAGCCTGCCAAGCATGTGAAGGTTGTCCAATCCTCTGAGAGCCCGAATGACTGCTGGCCCTTCATTTCCTTTGTTCTTCCTTTGGGGCCAGAGAGAGTGTATTGTGTAGGCAACAGGCCCCAGGAGGCTGCCGGTGGAGAGCAGGCCTGCGGCAGATGACCTCTCCTTGTGGCTTGTTGGCAGGGTTTGAGAGGGCTCAGCAGTGCTGGGCACTGTGCTGGGCATGTCTAATCGAATATGAAAACTATTTCATAATGGGGCTGGCTTGGACATTGGCCAATCAAAATGGGAGTTGCTCACCATGTTGAATTGGGGTATAGGCAGGCCCCTCTGTGCCAAGCCTTGCTTCTTCAGGTCAAGTTGCTAAGATGTACAGTGGAATCAGGGTTTTAGGTGAGGGGCAGAGGCAGCTGAGGCAGTGGGTGCAAGACAGACTTTGGGAGTCGTTTTCTGTCGACCAGTATGCAGTATTTCAGTATTTTAACAACTAGTCCAGCTGTCCTGATGTGCACCATCCTTAGGAAGATCACTCCTATAATGGGTGCTGCCAAGGTGACTGAGCCATGACATAGAAATTGAGCTCTTTGGTGGAACCATTCACTGGCTCTTTCAGAGAAAGTTAATCAGGTATTATAGATGACAATTCTCAAGAGTGCAAGATTCAAGGACCACCAAGGCCAGTTGCTCTTGACCTACCTGACTTTCCTCAATGTGCTTTTCCTTAGGATGCCTCCTTTTTCTTCCACTCAGCCACTTTGCTTGCTTTTCCATTGGGCTCTTCTTGCTCTCAATTCTTCATGCAGGTCCCATGTATTTTAATCAAAGGCAAGGAAAAGGAAGCTCATGGATTATCACTAGGATGATAGAATGTGAAATGACCACTGCATTGCTTTCATTTCTCCAAGACAGCAGCCTGGTGTTCTACATTGTCAGCTCATTAGAGGATGTCACTGAGAAATGCAAAGTAGCCCAACTCTAGTCCCATCAGCTCCTTCCAATCCCCTCAGCACAGAGCATCAGAGACGGAGCATGCTCATCTGAGTTTATCACTTGGGCAGTGGAGTTTTTTTGTTGTTGTTGTTGAGCTCACTCATAGGAGGCTGCAGGACTAAAAAAAAAAAAAAATTAGGCATTTTTGGGGGCAGAGGGAGAGCACAGAGCAGGTGTGTTTCCACAATTTTATATATATCCTACCTTGTTCCAGAAAGGATTTAAGGCCATTCTCAACCTGACATGCTTTAGCTTAAACCTGAGATAGGTAGCTCCAATATACTAAACCTTTAAGAAAGGAGAAACTACAGAATATTAATTTCCTATAATATTTTAAGCAAATGACATATCTTCTCACCTTTAAACATAATTAAACTACCCAAATTGATTGAAGCAAGTGGTTCAGAATTGCCTCCCAAAGCTTCTAATACTTTCCCCTAAAATACCCCAATGCCAGTGGACCAGAACTTGAAGGTAAGTTCAGAGAGTCCTGCAGCAAGCTGAAACCTATCCCAAGTCACACATTATAAATTTAAATGGTAAATCTTGCATACTACTCCTCAGTTTACCAGTTTTAATATAAAATTATATATCTGATTTGTAGCATTAAAAGATCCTTTCATGTCCCTAAACTTTTGGTAGTGTTGCACTCCTCACGGCACCCACTGTGCCTCCTTAGCATCTGACTGCAGAAAAGGCCAGCTCGCCCTTTTCATGCTGCAGCCAAGGAAAAGGGGCTGGAGGAGTCCTGGCCTGGAGAGAGAGCAGGTGCTGGCAGGTGCAGAGCAACTCGGCATTCCCGTGCCTTCCTGGTCTCCAAGATCCAGTCTAGTGCATCAGTGTATCCTCATTATTGGGCTTTTGGGACAGTCTGTTCCATTTCCAGGCCTACTGACTATAAGAGACTCTGGATATGGGGTGGGTGTACATTGCCAGTTTTCAAAAATTTCCTTGCGCTTTAAGTTTGAGTTGGGGTAAAACCACTCTCTTGAGTCTAAGTGTTTCTATGTGTAAAATATAGCTTAGGAAATTCTGTCCTCGGAGGGAAATATAATACTATGAGGGTTATTTATGTCTTAAAATTCATGAGTCTCCCTAGAACCCAGATGGTGATCGCTAAATACCACTGAAAGAAACCAAGTCTCCTTGGAGAAGTGGCTGATTCCAGTCCAGGAGAGTAAATATACCAGATGACCCTAGTGTATCTTGTTATCCTGAAATGCAAGCAAACTTTTAACGACATCAGAGTTTGTCAAAAAGACTCAGGAACCAATAGGAATAAGCTGTTGTCCAAACAGGGGGATAATTCAGACATCAGTAAGGACAGTCACTGGAGTAGTTGAATCACTTTCAATATCTTAATAATCTTGAGTTCATAAATGATTCTTATAAAAAGAAATCTTATTGGTCACCTTTAGAAGAGTCTTAGAAACTACCTCATTATTTTGAAATCTGATAAATGAAAAAATTAAGTATTTACTTACTTCTACTATATGGGTTCTTCTACTCCAGGAAAGCCCAAAAGTTGATTAGGAAGTTTTCCTTTATACAGGTAGTTCAGCTAATAAATAAAAAAAGAACAACAGAAGTAGAACATAACATTTTACAATGCTGAATGAATAAATGGATCCAGGTCAGGGTTTCTCAATTTTTCACTATTGACATTTTGGGCCAAATAATTTTTTGTAGTGAGGGGCTGTCCTGTACATTGTAACAGCATTCCTGGTGTTTGTCTATGACATTCCAGTAGCATCCCCTCCCCCAGCTGTGACAACCAAAAAAATCACCAATATGCCTGAGAGGACAAGATCACCCTGGTCAAAACTAGTGCTCTAGGCCAGCGATTTCCAGCCTTTTTCATCCCATGTCACACATAAATTAATTACTGAAATTCTGTGGCACACCAAAGGGGGGGGGAAATTGTCAATCTGACAAAAAAAAATGGTATGATTTTGATTCATTCATACCAGATGACTATTATTGTGTTGGTTGTTGTCATTTTTTTATTTGCCAATTTAAGGGAAAAAGAGGTCAGTGACCCTGACTAAATAATCAGGCATTGCATGTTTTAAAAACTCTTGCAGCACCCCGGTTGGAAATCACTGCTGTAGGCAATAATCATCAATAACTGATAACATCATAAAAACTAGACTTTATATAGCTCTTCTAACAGAAGTGCACACTACCTACTGCCTTTGAAATTCTTGCCAAAAATCTCCCAAAACAAAAACCTGATCTGAACGAAGCCTGTATATCTAACTTCCACAGAAACATGAGACATACATCTGTGTGCACATGCACACACACACAGACACACACCAGCATCCAGGGTTACAATCAGCAAAATCCGGATGGTGTCACATGCTAAGGACAAATAACATGGTTAATTCAACAAAAAAAAATTGCAAGGAATAAGCAGTAATAGAGGGGAAACCTATACCTTCGAAGAGTATTACAATAAGGAGCATATCAACCAAATGCACTGCCTGGAACTTATTTGGATCCCAATTTAAACAAACTGTTAAAAATTTATAAGATTCATGAGGAAATTTAATGGTATTGAGGAACTGTCAATTTTCTTAGGTGTAATAATGATACTGAGGTATAATAATAATACTGTGGATATATTCTTAAGAAGTCCTTATCTTTTAGAGATATAGATTGAGTGATTATAAATAAAATAATATGTTGCCTGGGATTTGGTTTAAAATAATCCGAAAAGGGAGCACACAGATGAAATAAGATTAGTTATGTATTTATTATTGTTAGAGGTGGATGATGGTACATGAAATGCATTGTGCTATCAGTTACTTGATTATTTCCACAATAAAAAGTTGTTTTTTTAAAGGCATGGGCTCGCAGAGAAAGTCCCATTAAGAGAAGATTGCACTTAGTCCATCCTGTCAGCTTTGCCCCTTGGGACACACAGGAGACACGCAATGTGAGGTCCATTCTCTGCCCTGAAGCCCCGTGCCTGCAGAAGTGAGTGAAGAGGACCAGAAGGGTCAGCCCCATCCTCATGTTAATGAGCTATTAATCGTTCTCAGTAATAGGTTAACTGATTCATTGTTTTCATAAATTTATTGTCCCTCCAGTTAATGAGGAGACTAACGCAGTGTCTTTCGGTATATGTCATTCCTTTGCGGAACTGGAATGTCCTTTTCAGCAAATTGCAGAGCTTGGCCGATACAAGGACTGACAGCTGCTCACATTTTAGGCTTGAGGAAACTGGTTGTGTCCTGTATGGAAGGCGGAGGGAGTGGAGAAAGCTGGGTTTCCAAGCAGGAAAGGGAAAAATAAAGATTCTGGTGAATTAATAATGCATATGTATTATACTTTCAGCGTGCACGCAGGCATGGTGAGCATGCTGTTGTCTGCTGTCAGGATAATGGTTTTAAAAGTTAACCTGTGTCTTGCCCCTTTCCTCCCCCGGCCCATCACTCTCTGTCAGCCCCTCCCTCCTCAAAAGCAGCTGCTGGCCCTCTAAAGCTTGTTGCCTCAGGGGAAGGATGTGGTAGGATGGAGAGCAAATGGCCTGGGCGCTTTTGCTGTCTTTCCCTGGTTCAAAGGACTATGCCCGTAGGGAGAATGTCATATGAGGCTGGCTTCCTACACCCATCATTACCCCCTCATCTAGGTAAGGTTTTTGCTGGGGTTAAGAAAGAAGTAAAGACAGTGGGTAAGTGATGATCTTATGCAGAGCCACCCTGCCTCCTATTTCAGGAGCTAGCTGCAGAGTGGCCTCCGCACACATTACAGAGACTTCCAGGATCTTGTACAGCACAAGCCAGACCAGGATGGTCCCCCTGCCTTTATTCGTCTGTGCAGAGACTAGTAAGGGGAGCCATGGACTGGAAAGTGCTGGGTGGATGGTGGTGAAGGCCGTCTCAGTTGACTGTGGGCCAGTGGCTGCCTTAGCACACACCCGCACAGGGAGCTGGCATCCAAGCCCGGGTGCCAGCTTTTCTTACAAAATCCTGCTCCACATAACTGCTCCAGCCAGGAAAAAGGGTCTCAGAATTGACTGAGACAAAGTTTCTGCCCCTCAGGCAGGATGGGGCTGTAGTAGACTTTCAGGGCCGAGGTTCATGCCCACCCTGGCAAAACACCCCAGATTAAGACAGCAACAACGGCTAGGTGTACTGTACATAATTACCTTTCTTTTTTTCCTTACTTTTTCTTATCAATACCAAAAAAATTGCTTTCCTTATGGTGTACATTATGTCTTTGTGTGCACATGGAACAATTGTGCACAATTATATACTATGCCAAAATTGAGATTTGTGTTTTTGTTTTAAGTAGTCCTTGTACACAAATACTTTTGCATATCCCTCTCTTTTTTTAAGCTGTGAAATACTTTTGAAAGGGCTGTTTATCTTTGTTATTTTCTATTGATGTTTCTTATTATCTCCTCAGTATGCTAATACTAGTCCCCATCACTCAGTAGAAACGGACTAACATTGACGTCTAAGGTACAAAATCCAGATACCTCCTTTGTACTGAAGTCCTTGTATTCTTTCCCCAAATGCCTTCTCTCTTGACCCTAGTGACCTTGGGCTAACTTTACTTTTCTCACACTTGCGACTCCTCTTTTGACATCTCCTTTGTTTCCTTCTCTTTCCTCGTGTTCTCTTTAAATGAGCACAACCTAACCTTCTGTCATCAAATTTCCTACTCTTCCTCTAAGAATGTCCCCTATCTCCTATGGGCAGATGACTGTCAGCTACTCCAGGTACTCCCACTAGCTGAGGACTTGTCCACAGCTCATCTTAAAAGCAGCTCTGACCCAGCGTACCCTGGAGAAAGCAGATTCTTGTGGTTCAGTCTGGCTGGGAATGATGAATTTCAGGAAACCGTTGAAGCTCCAAAGGAACTTAAGAATAACTCAAATCTTTTACTCACATTTTCAGAGACCATCAAAAAGGGAATCCAAGCACAGAGTTTATAGCCACTGGTTCTTCTCCATCTTGATTCTCTATCCCAACCTCCCTCCAAATTACTCAGAGACTTCTACTCTCCAAATTCTAGAAACTCTCATTCCTCCCCTTCACTCCTAACTTGGGTTACTTTCTCCTCCTGACTGCAGGACCCTAACCATCCTGCACCCTCAGCTCTTCTCCATGAGGCTGACCTGATAGTGGAAGTTTCCTTGGGTCCTGGCAATAGCACCGAGAAGTGGAGAAGACAAGAGAGAGGAGGAGTCAGGACAGACAACAAGCTTCGCTTTCCAGTGTATACAAACTTCCCTACCACACACATAGTTTTCCTCTTATTGCTGGTCTCTATTTCTCCAATGACACGGTGAGCAAGTTGGAAACTGCTATAGAATGGATGTTTGCGCCCCATCCCTCAACTGTTATGTCAAAGCCTAACCCCAGGGTCATGGTTTGGGGAGGCGGGGCCTTTGGGAGGTGATGAGGGCAGAGCCCCCATGATGGGATTAGTACTCTTATGAAAGAGACCCCAGAGGGCCTCCTCCCCACTTCTGCCATGTGAGGTTATAGTGAGAAGAGAGAAATCCATGAACCATGAAGAGGGCTCTCAACAGACACCTAACCTTAGTTGGGTTATTTCAGAATCTATTAGCTGATCTTCCTGACACTCATCTCGCTCACCTCCAATCTGCCATAGACAAGCTGTTGCCGAGAAGCAGGAAGCAGGTCCTGTCACTCCCTCTATTGCTCGGCAATTGCTCATGGCTCCTCTTTGTGAGCATGCAGTTCAAAGTCCTTTCTATGGTGTTCACAGCCCTTTATGTTGTCCTTCCTTTGTCATCACTCTCCTCAGTGACCCTGCACACTCTGGCTATATCACATCATCTATTCACTGTCCCTCAATTTTCCCTTGACTTTCACACTCAGACTTTTTGTTCACGATATTTTTATTCCAAGCAACACCATGCTGCACTCCTCTAGCTGAGCAAGTCCTACCAATTCCTCCAGGTCCAGCCTCACTGCTACGTCCTAAATGAGCACTCTCTGCCTGCTGTTCTTCAACCCCAGGCTCAATGCACCTGTTTTCCACTTTGAGCTCACAGGAAGTTGTCCATACCTTTATGATGTCACTTGTCACACTCCGCGTTTTCTACTACATTGTAAGCTCAAGAGCAGGGACATTATTTGGAAAATCTCCAGTATCTAACCTACAGAAGTTGCTACATCAATGATGCCTTGTCCACGTGGAACAGATTAGTGTTTGCTCCAGTTCAGTGTGTCTCTTCATCATGTTATTGTGTGAAGCCGACAAGAGCCTCTGATTTCTGCTTATAAGGACTGCAGGTGAAAGAATTTCATTCTAAATTCAGGTATCTGGCCTAGCAGCTAGGCTATCTGAATGAGACAGTGGAAGAAATTTATTGGTATAAAGAGATTCAGTTGACTCAAAGCTGCTGTGCCGCAGAAATTTACTCAGTGGTAAACAAGCCTGCTCTGTGTAGAAGAGAGATTTACAGAGCAGCTGTTTTAGTGCATTGTTATTCACTCTGTAAAATAAACCACCTTCTCGTTTGTTCCCTCTTCAGTACCATGACCTCTCAGACACAAAGGAAACAGCTATTACCAATTACCTTTCCTGACCTTCCTTGCCAATACTCTGCTCAGGCCATTTTCATCTCATTTCTAGATTATTGCACTGCTTCTTGCTAATTCTAGGCCTCAGTTTAGCTAGCACTCAGCTCAGACAGCCCTTTCTTTCAAAGCTTTTCTCCCCTCCAAGACTGGGTTAGGCAACTTGCCTACATGCTCCTCTGCATTATACTGTAACTGTCTTATCTTTTCTATATCCCCTAGCAGACTTGAATTATCTCCATTGCCTGCATATAGTAAGTACTCAATGAATTTTTACTGCACAAAGAGATGTATCAAAGTATTTTGAACACATATCTTTTTTGCATCATATCTACTAACTGGAGCAAGGCATATTTATATTTTGATATTAAAAAACCAAGCTATTTAGTGAATTGAATTTACTTGGATTAGAATGTATGGCTTTATTTTCATCTTTGCCTTGGATTAGGCAAATATTAGGATTTACCTAATTTAACACGTATCGATAGTTATGTAACATACATGGGCAAGGCACTTGCACGTACTTTGCATTTTTCACAATTTTTCATCAGTTAGTAGGAGATAGTAAATAGATCAGTTAGCAAACAGTGTTGCAAAGAGTGGATTTTCATCTTGACAGAATGTGTGTGTTTCTGTAGTCACCTGAGCTTCTATTAGAAAGATATTTGTTCTCTGGGAAGACTGACCAGGTGTTGCAAATGGTTTTGAAGTCTCTGAATCAATACACATCTATCCATCTACCTATTCATGACATCAAAACTTTCAAAATCAACCCTTAAATTTTACATTTTTAAAGAAATGAGGTCATTCGACATTTTTATAACTTATAACGTGATCACCCCACTAATTCTAGTGATCATCTGTCACCATGAAAAAAATGTCAAATCACTATATTTTACACCTGAAATTGATATAAATAACATTGTATACTGACTATATTTAAATTAAAATACGTTAAATGGTTAAAACATTTTTTTAAATGAGGTCAAATGTTGTATTTTTAACACCTGTTTAAGTCATTCCCAACAGCACGTTTCTTTCTTTCTCTCCATGTGAGTAATTTTCAGCAATTTGATTCAGCTTTCAAATTGAAAGGGAAGAATTTTTATGAGATTCTGAGCAGATGAAGTAGCTTCTTGAAATAAAAAGTCAATTTTGAGGAGAAGACTTCATAAAAAACAGGACTGGAAAAAAAAAAAGAATTTTTAAAGAATAATACTTTCCTGCAGGAAAGAGAAAAATCAAACCCTTACTTTCCTCTAATTTATTTGTAACAGTGGAAAATTGTCAGGGGGAATTGTAACTCACCCCATCATTCTTTTGACATTGTTTCTGTAAGTGCTGACTCTGACTAACATGCAGCTTGTAGATAAATAGCATGTTTGCATAAGAATCCTAGGAACTAATTTCAAAAGATACAGACTCTGAGCTTCAGGCATCGTAGCTCAGGGAAATTTACTCACCTTCAACCACGGAACCAGGATGACATAAAGCCAGGATGACATGAATCAGGATGACTAAACCAGGCTGATGCACCCTAGACCATCACTTGCCTTATTAGAATGGACTGCTCATCTGCATGTAGAGAACTTTTAAACACCTTCCCTTGATCTCTTTGTTCTGCTCCCCTCTCCCTCCTTATAAAAACCTCTGCCTCCACTGAGAGGTGGAGATGGGCTTTGATACATGAGTGCCCCATCTTCCAGGTGGCCAGCACCTGAAAATAGGCCACTTTCCTTTACATTAGCACCTGACTCTTGAGTATTGGCTTTTGTAGCAGCAGGCAGGCGGAGCAGCTTTCAGTTACATAAGCACAGGTGAAATCTCCTGGATCCTTATCTAAGATCCATGTGATCAAATTGTTCAATCTCTATTTGCCTAGTGGCAGGTTCAAAGGCAAGATATCTGGAAGAAATATATGTGGCCCCAGGAAATCGAGACATTGAACTAGGATGTCAGTGACAGCTATTGTGAGCTACTGAGGAACTTCAGGTGGAAGGAGAAAATGCACCTCCTTCTTCCTTCATCAAATCACGTAAAACAAACTGGAACAAGATGCTGTCTGTTCAGATGATGTGAGTGAGAAGCACTTGTCACAGAAGACATGAATTGAGCGAGAGCTTACAAGATTGCTCATGGGGCAGAGAGAGAGGAGAAAGGAGCCAGAGCAGCATCAGTAAAGGGAGGGAAGGATGGACCTGCATGGAGTGATGAGAGGGGTCCATCCTGCAGTGAGACTGTCAGGCATGTGAAAGGCAGTGGGGGAAGACAGACCTAGAGTTGGATTTGTACTACAGATTCCTTTGACCTAAGAAGACCCTGATAACCAAAACGTGATTCCTTGTGGCGATGAGATGATAGAAGATTTCAAAGAAATTGGAGCTGGGGTCATGTCAAGTTCACCTCGTCTTTTTCTCTAAGCTTATTTGGTTGTGATCAGAACATATAGCATGTGGACCTAGATTCTGGGAAAGCTGAACTGATTGTGTGTTGGGGAGAAAAGAAGGAATTTTTATAGAAATCAATGGAATAGGTTGAGTTATGTTCCCCCCTACAATTCCCCTGTTGATGTTTTAACCCCTCAGTACTTCAGAAGTTGTTTTAATTGGAGAGAGGGTCTTTCCAGAGGTAATCAAGTTAAAGTCAGGTCATTAGGGTAGGCCCTGATCCAATATGACTGCAGTTTTTATAAGAAGGGGAAATTTGGATACAGAGACCTACATACACAGATAATGAACATTAGCAAGAAGATGGTCATTTACGAGCCAAGGAGAGAGGCATGGAACAAATCCTCTCCTCATGGTCCTCAAAACGGAATAACCCTACCAACACATGGATTTTGCACTTTGAGAGTTCAGGACTGTGAGACAATACATTTCTGTTGTTCAAACCACCCAGTCTGTGGTACTTTGTTGCAGCAGCCCTAGCGAACAAATATAATTGGCCAGTGCTACAATCCTCCTCTTTCCTTCAGGGGAGGGTGGAGAAGAGAAGACAAGAATTCTCAAGACTCTGCAAAGCAAGATGGACTTCTTCTGATATACCTGGAAACTCTGGCAGTATTTACATAAATGAAACAACTGGCTCATATCTCAGCTGACCCGCTGACTTCTGTCATCTTAACAAGCACTGTTCATAAGCTCATGCTAATTGTGCCTTTGCTATGTTATTAGTTGTAAACTGGCCAAATAATCTAGTATACACATGTCATGGTCAAGTCTGTGCCTGTCTGCAGAAAAACTCCAGAGAGCTCGGCTGAGAGACAGTGAGTGTTGAAAGTCTTTCTTGAGGTTCTCATATGTTCTTCTAGGGCTGGGCTCTCTGTGTCTCTAACCATAGGGACTGACTTCTCAATCAAGACTTGGGCCGAAAATGTGGCCTACGATCCTTCTTTGGGCTGAATGGAACCTCTTCACTGGATTTCCTCCATTTGAAGAGGACAAATTGTTGGAAAGAGAGCAAGTATTCATATTTCCTTTATTATTAAATGATTCTTTAAGAGTGTTCTTTTTCTTTCTTTCTTCCTAAAAACATGTAGAACACAAGAACACTAATTAAGATACAATCATCCTAATAGTGGATCAGTTTACTGAATGTGCCAAATTTATGCTTACCAGAGGAGTGATCTGGCAACAGTGTAATAAACTATTTGTTGGAAAAATATTAGAGAGTGGAAGAGAGAAAGATAACACATGACTTGAAGAATAGCACACATGTGTGCACATACACACTGAATTTGTATCCACTGTATCACTTATGTACCCATTGAACCCTTCACCTTTCCTGTGGCTGCTTCTCTAAGCATGTGTCTTACACTCATATCTTCTCTAAGTCTCAGGTTCAATGGCGTGTTTCCAGTCTCTGCTACTCAGTCAAGTCTCACAGTGTTTGAGATCCTGACAGGGCTATTGGAACAGTCAATCAAGGTAATGGAAAAGGGAGAAAGTGATGTATGAGAACCAAAGGCAAAGAGACATGCCTAAAGGCAATGAGCTCTGTAGAGGTGGGAGAATTTGGACTCATGTCACGTTACTCACATATCGTTTTCCCATAAGTCTCCCAAATTATTCCCACAAAAGACCTTTCAACCCATCGGGGAGAGGTACCTGCAAACTGAGGTTTTATGAAGGGCAATACAGCATGGACTTTGGAGTCAGGCCAATGCAAATTGTAATCCCAGATCCACCATTTACTAGCTTTGTAAACTCAGGCAAGTTGTTTTCAACCTCTTGAAAACATTCAGCATTCTTAACCACAACTTTAACCTTAAACTTTAACCTCAGCCTTAAAATGGGCATAAAACCCACGAACAGTAAAATAGAAAAATAAATTGTAGCATATGCACATGTTGGAATATTTTGCAACTGTAAGGGTGAGAAATCTACAACCTCATATAATACACCATACAATTACATAGTGCAACTATACACAATAATATGGATTGATGTCACAAGCATTTTTTATCTTCACTCAAAGACGTGTTTTTCATTGCTTTTAGAAAGAGGGGAAGGGGAGGGGAAATAGGAGGGAGAGAGAGAGAGAGAGAGAAACAGTGAGAGAGAGAGAGAGACAGACAGAGAGAGAGAGAGAGAGAGAGAGAGAGAGAGAGAGAGAGAGAGAGACATCAATATGAGAGAGAAACATTGCTTGGTTGTCTTCTTTTTCAAGCCCTGACTGAGACCGAACCCACAACCTGGGTATGTGCCCTGACTAGGACTCAAACCCGTGACCTTTTGGTCTATGGGACAATGCTCCAGACAACTGAATCACACCAGCCAGGGTGTCACAGGAATAACATTGAGGGAAAGAAGCCAGATATAAAAGTGTACATAGTGTACAAAGAGGTACAAACTTATATGAAATTCAAAGCTTGGTGAACTAACATATATTATTTTAGGTTGAAATAGTGGTTACCCTTGAGGAGGAGTGACTGGCTTGGATGGGATGGGGCTGCAGGAATTCTATTTCTTGTTCTGGGTGGTAGTTACTTGTGTGTGCTCATTTTGTGAAGTGCACTGAGTTCCATACTTAAATTTGTGTAATTTTCTGTCTGTATGTAATTAAACGTTACTCAAGAAAACCCAGATCATAACAGTATCTTACTCGCAGAGATGTGAGGTTTTAATAAAATAATGAATTGAAAATACCTAGTCGCAGTAAGTGCTTGGTATCTGTTAGAAATTTATTATTGTTATTATTCTTATTATCCTGATGAAGTTGTTGGTGACAAATTTAGTGGCTGTTGCATCTGGGTGTGCTTGTGACACTCCAGGGTTTTTAAATAGGAAGGCCCAGTTCTTCATTAGAGGTAAACCTTATAGTATAGTGCCTCATTCAGGGGCATGCATTTCACTGGGGAAAAAAAATAAAGAAAAAAAATCAGCCTTGTTACTCTGATTTGGGGTACAATAGTTCTCCGTTTTTTTAAAAACATTAATTAACAAAATAAAACAAAACAAAAACCCACCCTATGTCCTCCAGAGTGTGCAAAAATAACTTGGCAGCAAAGAGTGAACCGTTTTCTGCTGTTGTCAAACTGGTTTCCACTTCCTCTGGTTTCCTCCTTCGATAAAAATAGCAGTTTAATCTATTGACAGATAAAAGCCTTTCAAAGCACTAACTCCATTTGGAGCTGTTGCTCTTCATTGTTGATTTTCTACAATACAGATGTTTTGGCATAATGCATTCTCCCAAATGTCCTCTGTCAGCTCAGTAAAGAAGACAAACAGCAGCCTGATCCTGAAACCAGGGCCTCTCCATAAACCAGCTGACATAAGCTCAATTGAGCCTCACCCCACATAATGATTTTAATAAACAAACCTCGCTGGTCAGCATATTGCTCCAACATATTTAAACATATCACATGCTTTCTGCTCCTCTTCACAGTTCTGCTGCTTTTGCACAAAACAAGTTCTGGGTTAACAGAATGCAGTGAGTCTCAATAGGGAGGAGGTGCCTCTTCCCTACTTGCCACGAGAGCCATGGAATGAGAACGTTACACGGAGGAGTAGCAGCCGGAGCCCAAGGTCAAGTCTGAGGGCTCAGAACTGCAACTTCTGCAGCTGAGTCAGCATAAATAAGCCTGAGGGCGCATGTGGCCTATTCCTAACACACTGGGTACCCCAAGGGCGTATGTCTCTACCTAGTTCTCCTTGTCATTTTTCCTTTATTTATGTTCTCTGTTGGAACCTCATCTGCCTTTCTGGACTTTCATGCACCTGTTGAGTCTGTTCTGGTTCTTGTGTCAGATTCCCTCCATTCCAGTCCTGGCTCCACAGTCAAGACTTCTGTGAATTTAACATCTCATTTAACTTTTCTCAGTCTTGGATCTCTTATCTGAAAACTGAGGATCATGGTGGACCTATCCCTCAGGGCTCTTATGAGGACTAATGTGATCGTGTGTGCAGAGCTCTTAGGGCAGTGCTTAGCCGGCTCATAGTACTCATGGCTCATAGTGCGCACTGCTCATAGCTCAGTAAGTGATGGTTCTTATTTACTTTCCAATCCCACCTCCATCTCTGTGCACAGTCACTCACCCCACACAAACTAGAGAGGAAAACCCATCGTCCAGAGAGAGGTTATCTAATTGGATTCAGGGAATGTTAAAATGGAAAGATAATTACTAAGTTAAGAGCGGAGTTTAGGAGCTAATGGTTTTCTCAATTTTGGCAGCATTATTTGAAATTTGGGGCCAGATAATTATTGTGGTGAGGCGCTCTCCTGTGTAGGAGGTTTAGCAGCATCCCCGATTACCTTCCAACACTCCCCCACCACCCAAGTGTGACAATCAAAATATCTTCAGACATTGCCAATGTGTCCTGGAGGCAAAAGTGTCTTCTGTGGTTGAGAACCATTGGGCTAAACCAAGACTTTTATAGCAAAGAAGGCCTGATAAATGAACTATGAAAAGAGAGGGCAGAGTGAGTAAGTGGAAGACAAGTGCCTTCTTTAGAGAACAGAAGGGAGTGGAAGTCTGATTCAAGACCCTGGTGCCAGCCATGCTGGTCTAAAGGTGGTTCTCTGCTCTATCAGAATGCCTCCCTGAACACTTTCATCTCAAGGAGTGTATGAAAGTGGAACAGTAGAAGAGGAGGGGATTCCATTTCTAAAAAGCCTGTAAAGATGTACAATGCTAAGCAAAGCAAGTCATACATGGGATTTAAAACAGAAAGCAACAAACAAATTAAAAAATCTCATAGACACAGACAATTGTATGGGGGTTACCAGAAGGAAAGGGAGGTGGGGCAAGGTCGAAGAGAGTAAAGGGGTCAAGTATATGGTGACAGAGGAGACTTGACTTTGGGTGGTGAGCACACAATACTGTATCAGATGATGTATTACAGAACTGTGCACTTGAAATTTATTTCATGTTATTAACCAATGTCACCCCAATACATTGATACAATTTTTGAAAAAGTTTAAATCTCTACCTCTCTTCTGCTTTTCAATTTACTCTTGGAAAATATATTTACAGGATTTTATTGAAGTTCCTTAGTTTTGTTATTTTCTTTCATCTCCTTAAATCCAGTGAATGTTTAATCACATCAGGCTGTCCCATTTCCAGCTTCGTATCGATTATGTTAAGTTCATGAGAATTACACTTAAATGCTTTCATTTTTCCATCTCCCCACTTATTTTTATAAACCATAGGGGCAAAATGCAATAAAATTTTTTCAATAATTGCAGAAACATTGCTGTGCAGATAAAATGGCAACACTGCAAAACTCATCTCTTGGCTGACAGCACCACCATGCAATCGCTCAAAATGTTCCTTTTCAGATGATTGATAAAAATCTGAATCTGGCATACAAAAACTGGTGGAGAGGTGTCAGTGTACAATGTGTGAATGGATGCGGCATAGAGAAGTTTTCAATTTATTTATGAAAGTTGAAAACTACTAGTAAGTATGAGAAGGTGAGTTATGGGCACTAGGTCACAGTGTGTATTATATCTTCTTATTTAGGTCAAAAGTAGTCTAAGGGGAAGAAAGGACATTCAAAAAATTCTTCAGAATCCTCTCTAGTATGCATGCAATAAACACTTATTAAGTTCTAATTTAATGAGTCATAGGTGGAATGAAATTAATAGTGTCTTTAAAACACGGATGCAAAACTTGAGGATTCCTTAAATTTTTACATCCAAAAGTACTTTACGTCTGGTTAAGGAGTGTTGTATGCATGGTATGTAGATAAAGATATACAGGTATCTACCGATAGATCAATTTACCTCTACATATATTTATTGTGAAATGTAAGTCTCTATGCATTAATTCTATTTGCTGTGCTCATTTAGATCTTAATCAAGTTTCTCCTGTTTGCTAACAACAGAAATCAGCTTGAACTGGTTTGAGCAAAAATGCAGGTGTAGGGAGGATATTGGAATGTTGCAAAGAGGCTAAGGGCTGTAGGACTTTTTGAGAGATTATAATGAGGGCTTGGGGGTGCCAGGAGGAATTCAGGGAGGATCTCTTTGTGTCTCTGAACTTTTCTTTTTCCTCTGGCATCTGTCCCATTCTTTTCTCTCATCAAAAATGCAGGAAGATGGCCTTATAGCTGCTGAGTTCACCTCTCCTCCAGTACCCAACCAACCAGTTAGCCAAGCTATCTTGATCCCAATTTCAAATTCCCAGTAGAGACACTGTGATTGGTCCAGCTTGGGTCAAGGTTCTTCCCTGCTTTAATCAACTATAACCAGTCTAATGGAGGGGGGGAAGGAGTCATGTGATTCATGCATGTCTTGGGGCTTAATTCTGTGGATGTGGGGTGTGGTTTTCAGAAAAGGAAATTAAATTGGTAGGACAGACAACCTCAAAGATGTATCACATGTATGTTTATAATGTATTATAGTGAAAATATTAAGCGAATGTCTAGCAATATTTTCTAGTTTGTCTTTTTCTTGCTACAACAAATTAGTAGTTTTAAATGTGTTTACTGACTGATTGATTATTCTGAGATTTGACCAATTATAAAATGAAAGAAACCTGTGAGGTTTCAAATTTCAAACCTGTGAGGTTGATAATAGTGTGACTTGGCTTTCTGGATCATGAGAATGTAATTTATCTTTGAAAATGGAGTAAGTTATATGAAGTCTGTCCAGAAAACATCCAGCCATGTAATATGAAAAACAGACATGTATTGAAGAAGATACAAGATACAAGAAACATTGTACAAAGGACAATGTTGTTTCAGTCCCCTTCAAAGTAGGCGCCTTGGGACCTCACACAGTTCTCCCAATTGCCATCGGCTCTCCCGTAGTGTTCTTCTGAATCTCACTGATGATCTGAAATCTCTTTCCCTTCAGAGGTGAGTATAGTTTTGGGAAAAACTAGAAGTTGCATGGCACCAAATCTGGGCTGTATGGGGTCTGAGTCACCTGGGTTATTTGATATTTTGCCAAGATAATCTGCACGAAATGTGATATATGAGTGGGCGTATTGTTCTGATGAAGCTGCCAATCACCAGGTGCCCATAGCTACAGACTTCTGAATCATTCAAATAGTTTCCACAAAGGAATATTCAAGCTTTACGCAAAATTGATGCAGATTCGTTGCTCTACTTGCTCAATCATTTTGAATGTGACGGCCACATAGTACATATGCTTACTCAACGGTGCTACCACCCCCACTGACTAGTACAGTGGAGTCATCCTTGTTCATGTATGTGCATTTCAGTCCACTTTCCTTGGCTGCCAGGTTACATTGATGTCAAGCAAACTGTTCTCATTATATTAATAATGGCTGGGCTTTTTCCAGACAGACCTCCCTATATGAGTTTCCCAGGGCTGTTGTAATGAATCACCACAAATTTGGGTGACTTAAACCAGTAGACATTTATTCTCTCACAGCTCTAGAGGCCAAAATTTTAAAATCAATGTGTTGGCAGGGCCTGGTACTTCCTCAGAAGGTTTTAGGGGAGAAAGTTCTTCCTTGTCTCTTCTAGCTTCTGGTGGCTCCAGGCATTCTCTGGCTGAAGTGACACAATTCCACTCTCTTCTTCCATCTCCCAGGGCCTTCTCTTCCTCGTGTGTATTCTCTCTGAGCCTCTTATAAGGATACTTGTCATTGGATGTAGGGCCCACTTGGATAATTCGACATGATTTCATCACCAGATTCTTAACTTAATTATACCTGCAAAGACCCTTCCTTTAAGTCAGGTCACATTCACAGGGCCCAGGACATACTTTATGGAGGCCTCCATTCAACCTGCTACATAAGATGAAGATGGACTGACCAGTCGGCCTCCTTGCACTTTGCTTACTGTGGCTACATATTGCTTAAGACAGTGATGTTCAAGAGATGGCAGCTGCGCTGATGGACCTCTGGAGCAGATGGGAGGTGCTGAGGCACCATGGACACAGTCTGGGGCAGTAGGAGCCTGTTAGCTGGTCACCCTGGGCTAAGATCAGGGCATCGTGCTGACATTTTCCTAAATGAGATCGCCAGACAGAATCTATTACCCGCATTTCTTCCTGGCAGGCTGAATTAGGAAGCAGAAATAAATTGAAACCAATTTTTGTGGTGAACTCACTTGTATAATGTAATCCACTGTTTGGCTGAGGTCACCCTGATTTTTAAAAGTTAGATAAGGTCAGCATAAATTATCCTTTTTTGGTTAAAGTGTAATCTGAGAGAACCTGGGAGTTAGTCAGGCTGACACTTCATAATATTTCTCAGCTGTATGAGGAGGTATATGGAGGTATTCTTCTTTGTGCTACTGAGGGTATTATACAGTTATGACCATTATTGTTTTTATTTGTCAAAATATTATACTCAGGATTCAGCACTGGTCATTTTTTTAGAATGCAGATTGGAATCTTCAGTAGAGTGTTTTCTGACTGTCACTTATCTTAGGCAGAGTTACCAAAGCATGGCTTTCTAAAACATTTTACAGCTATTCTTTTAACTTTATTTGGATAGCTGGTGGATATTTGCCAATTTTCTTAAGAACTCTCTTCCAGGATATACTTTATTTTTCAATGATAATGGCAGGGCACTGAAGATAAGAGCTGGTTTAGGATGGTTATCTATGTCTTATTCATTGAGTCTCAACTATGAAAAAAATCAGAAGAAAAGTCATTTTACTATAAGATGCTACATATTTTTTTTCTCTTCTGAGAGATTTATTTTCTTTGAAAAAATACAGAGGAAAAGAGTTACTCTAGCAAGGAAAATCGAGTTTTATTTCTGAATCACAATATCCCATCCATTTTGTAGATTGTCTACTTGCTTGTCTTCTTTATATCTGCATGAACCATCTCTCATGAATAAATATTACCCACAATTTGTCGTCTAAACTGTGGAAGGCTTTGCTACAGAAAGAAATCTCTACTGTAAGCTAGGAATCCTCTGGAATCACTTGACAAGATCTTTGTTTGATTTCTCTCTATCTGGCATCCTTTTTATCCTGAATAAAATTTCACCTCCCCATCCCGCATCCCCATCCGCTGGCCCTTAGGAAATTTAAGAGAGGGTCCTAGGATTCTGTTTTGAAGTGGAGGAAAGTGCTTGCCTTGTTTTCCTGTCTGTAACCCAGGCCATCTCCTATCCAGAGAGCTAAACATGCAAGGTTTCACATGGGAGCTCAGATATGGCCCTGCATAACTAAAGCATTAAAACGCTTAAACAATTCAACAGGGAAAGAGTGAGCTTGCTTCTTGGCATTCATCCAAGTCGTTGATTTGTGCACAAATACACAGAGGCCTTTTCAGGGAGCCATCACTTCTGTCCACGCGTGAGCCATTTCTGACTCTAAAATGCTCTCTGCTCAGTCTTCAGAAACATTATGCCCCAGTGCACTGTTCTCACCAAATGTCCACCCTTATTTTTAATATTCAGACAGACATATCTGTGGCTTAGAAAAATTTCTCCAGGGAAGAAGTCTCCCTCGTTCCCCATGACACTCCTGTTGCTCCATCAGTTTTCATTTTTCTGGTTAAACAGATTTAGTGGTATGTGAACAAAAAGAGAGTGACAGAGCTTGGAATATGGGAGTTATCAGGGAAACGGGCCATGGGATCCTCGGGGGATGGACTTTTCCAGCACTGCTTGCTTTTCTGTCTGATTTACTAGATTAAGAACTTCTAGAGGGCAGAAACCATGCCTTATTGGTCTTGTATTTCCAATGCCAAACTAATATCCAGCACCCAGTGCATAAACAATACTCAACATTTGAATCATTCAATAACTCTGATTTAGGGCAAACAGCAGTACTAGAAGAGGGTATAATGGATTGAATGATGGATTCCAAAAAGATATGTTTATATCCTGACTTGAGAACCTGTGATTGTGACCTTGTTTGGGAAAAGGATCTTTTCAGACGTAATTAAGTTCAAGATCTCAAGATGAAATTACCTTGATTATCCAGATGAGTCCTAAACCCAATGACATGTGTCCCTAAAGAGAGAAGGAGAACACAGAGAGGAGATGGCCATGTGCAGAGGGAATTAGGGATTGGAATCATTCAGCCAAACGCCAAGGAACACCTGGAGCCCCCAGAAGCTGGAAGAAGCAAGAAAGGATTCCTACCCCAGCCTTCAGAGGACATGTGTCCCTGCCAACACTTTGATTTTGTGTTTATGGCTTCTGGAACTGTGAGAGGGTAAATTTCTATGTTTTAATTCCCCACGTTTGTGGTAATTTGTTATGGCAGCCCTAGGAAACTAATACAGAGGGTAATCTAACTTCAAGAAAAGCTATTAAGACACGCAGAACTTGGCTTGTAGTACTGGAAAGAAGAGACAGAAGAAGGCCTAGGTGAAGAGTCCTGTTGGCAGAGCGTAGGGGACAGGGACCAAACTGTCATAATAGGCATGGAAGGCGGGTGGTGGTGGGGGATCTTAATTTCCAGGGCCCGTATGTAATTAAGACCTGGAGCAGGCACTGCAGGGGACACTCAGAAGCATATTAGCCAGAAAGAGAAGTACCTCAGCAAAAAACTGAGTGTGGGCATGGAGAGGACTGTCATTTCTCTAAGTCAGACCTTTGAGGAATCATCTTTTATCATTACCAAGGGTTGAAAGAAAAGAACTTGGGCAGGCAAACTTTTGTCCTCCCAAGTGAACAATAACAAGCCGGTCTGGCCCTCCTGTTTCATGCAGCGCCCTGTGCTGCCCAGCCTGAGGTCACTCTGCCTCATGGGGGCTCAGTCCTCGCCTACTTGGGTGGGGATCTACCTGGCACTTTGGAGAGCCAAGCATCCTTCTTCAGAGACAAGAGTAGCCCACAGCAGAGAAATGCCAGATGTCCTAAGGACCAGATGCAGGCTGGAGAAAGCAGCCTGGGTTTCTTGTTACTGGAGACAAAAGCGAGGCATTTGAATTTGAGGCAGTGTGGGGGTGGTAAAAGTGTGCTGGGCTGGCCATCAGTAACCTGGGCTATTGTTCCAGTCCATCTAGAAGTAGCCCAGTTACTTTGTAGTTAAGGAGAAACTTAACTTCCTTGTTTTTACTGTAAGAAGATTGGTTAGATCACTTTCAAGGTCTATGATTGGTACCTGGATGTTCAATGAAATGGACTCATCCTGTGGATATTTAAACAAATATGAAATGTTTTCTGTTCTGTACCCTTCCTACCACATATAGGATAAGATAGAATAGAATATCTATGAAAAGTTTGTTTCTAAGAAAAAGGACTACAGTATCCCCCTTATCCATGGGAGATATATTCAAGACCCTCTGTGAATATCGAAAATCTCCGATACTACCAAATCCTATATATACTCGTCCCTCCCTTCCTTCTTTCTTTCCTTCCTACTTTCTTTCCTTCCTTCCTAATTGTTTTGTTGTTCCACTTACTTATGCATTCATTGGTTGATTCTTTTATGTGTCCTGACCAGGGATTGAACCCACAACCTTGGAATATCAGGATGACAGTTTAACCAACTGAGCTACCTGGCCAGGGCTACTGTTTTTTTTTCTACACATACATACCTATGATAAGACTGTAGCTTTTGCAGTTTGAGGTGCAACAGCAAAACTAACGCAAATTTCTTTTTTCTTCTTCACAATTTCATGGATAAAAGATTCATTCTTACTATAGATTTTAGCATACAACATTTTTCTTATTAAGTTGAGAACTTTAACCTTTTCTTTTTTTTCCCCAAGAGACAGTACTTTGAATGGGAGAAGGAACTCTGGATGCTGCCTTTGGTTTTGGTCTGGATGAGAGTGGCTAGGATTTCATATGGGTTTTCTGGAAAGGATGAGCTTTGAGACAAGAGTCTGTCATTCTCTCAGATTGTGCAGCACTTCCTTCCCTCCCCTTCCCTTCCCTCCCCTTCCCTTCCCTTCCTTTTTTTAATCCCCTGCCCTCCCCTCCCCTCCTTCCCTTTCCCTTCCCTTTCCTTTCTCACCAATGTCTGCCTCCACAATTTGCCTGTTGGTGATGGTGGGCAGCCAAACCTCCACTTTGCTTTGGTGAAAATCTCACTAGCTTAGTGTGTGTTTCCAGCTGCAGTCCTTTGTTCTGTTTGGAGCCCACACATTTTGCCACAGGTCCTAGAAACTGCTAGACCCACATGATCATGTGCTCCTGGGAGAGAGCACAGAAACAAATGGGAAATAACAGGTCACCCATGCAAGAGAGAGAGAACGAGAGAGCGCTCAGTTCTCTTGGAGCCCTCACCATCTGCTGTGGGCCAGTAGCTGCCAGACCTACAAGGCCAAGGCTTTACTCACTCTTTAAAAAAATTATTGTTTATTGATTATGCTATTAGAATTGTCCTGACTTTTCCCATTTGCTGTCCTTCCACCCAACACTCGACACTCCCTCAGGCAATCTCCCTCCCATTGTTCATGTTCATGGGTCATGCGTATAGTTCTTTGGCTACTCCATTTCCTGTACTGTACTTTATATTCCTATGGCTATTCTGTAACTACCTACTTTTCACCAATTTCCCCACAGCCTCCTCCCATCTGGCAACCATCAAAATGCTTTCTGTATCCATGATTCTGTCTCGTTCTTCTTGTTTGCTTAGGTTTATTTATTTTTTTTAAGTTTCAATTGTTGACAGATATGTATTTTTTTCCCATTTTATTGTTTATAGTTTTGATCTCCTTTTTCTTAAGTAAGTCCCTTTAGCATTTCATATAATAATGGTATAGTGATGATAAACTTCTTTAGTATCTTCTTGTCTAGGAAGCTCTTGATCTACCCTTCAATTCTAAATGATAACTTCGGTGGTAGAGCAATCTTGGCTATAGGTCCCTGCTTTTCATGACTTCGAATATTTCTTGCCAATCTCTTCTTCTAGCCTGCAAATTTTTTTTTATTGTTATTCTTTTACATAGAACTTTCACCTTTTCACTTGACAACTTCTCTTTGGCATATTCAAATCGCCAGCATTATCACTACTCTTGCAATTTGGGGCCATTATTAAGTAAAATAAGGGTTATTTGAATACAAGCACTTGATATCTGACCAGGGATCTGATAATTAAGACAGCTATTAAATGGCTAACAGGTGGGTAGCATTAGCAACCACCAATATCAAGCAAGGCAAGAGCCTCCACCAGCAAAAAGATTACAACTCATTGAAGGCTCAGATTATGGTTAGCATTTTTTAGCACTAAGGTACATTTTAGTTCAGGTATGTATGTTGCTTATTAGTCATAATTTTATTGCACACTTAACAGACTACAGTATAGTGTAAATGTAACTTTTATATGCACTGGGAAACCAAAAAATTTCTGTGACTCTCTTTACTAATATTTGCTTTATTGTCATAGTCTGGAACCAAGCTTTCAATATCTCCAAGGTATGCCTGTAGACATTCAATGAATGAATGTTGAATGAATAGATAAGTGAAGGCTGATACCCCATCTAAAGCTGATAACCCTTCTCACTAAAATAAAATAATAAAATAAAATATACATGGAATGCTTATTTCTTTAAAAAGGACTACATAGTATGGCACAATATAAGCATTCAATGAATGTATATTGAAGAAATAAATAAGTCAGGGTCATAAAAGGATTTTTACTATCTAATGCCCCAAATCTCATTTCAGTCAGTTATATGTACAATAACAAAAATTTATTTGTTTATCCGTATCTATTTTCTTTAAGTTAGAAGTTACTTGTAGTGAGACTCATGTAACTCCTCCTTTTTTGTCCCCAATATCAGTGTAGATCGTGTTTTGCCCAAGCTGGTCGTCAATGTGTTGGTGATTCCCCAAACATTGATTCCCATCATCTGTGCTATAGACTGTCCAGAAAACCAATGAGAAAAGGTTGGCTCAAGGTTATTTAGGGGTCATCATGTTCTGCTCCTCAATGTTTATCACCTTCTTTCTTTGGACTATGATACCACCTGACCCAACTATTCATGTCTTGTTTCTTTATTTCATGGCAAAAGATGAGAGAGACTAATTGCTTCCAAATTCTCTTTATTGCTAATATGAAATATCTTTACTTGTAAGAACAGGCAAAAATTATGACACGATGTTTCTTTTGGAAGGAGAGTGCCAGTCTTTTCTTAGAAGAAGTAGATTCTAAGGCAGAGAGAAAAAGCTCAAAATGACAGGAAAGGCCAGACCAGGTAGCAGCAGAAACCGCCATCCACCTGGTTTGAAGTGGTGATGGTACTTGGAAGAAGCTGGCTTGAAGCCAGGCCTGTCTTGCTTTGATTGTAGCTGGTGTCATTTCTGTGTAAAATTCTCAACAATCACATTTACAAGCCATTTAACAGATGCTATTACCACCCTGACACTCGGGTGTTCATCAGATTTCTCCTCCTGTGACAGGCCCTGAATGAGCGTTATGATTTAATGTGATTGGTTTTGGCAGGGCACTTCTCCCTGTCTTCCTGGCACACCCCTCCATGCCCTCCATCATCACTGAGACCTGCTGGAGGGACACCTGTTATTGAGGATGCCACCAAATTATGTGCGGGACGGATGCACACCCACACCCACACATGCTCACACATACTTTAATTATGCTCCTGGAGAAATAAAATCAAAGACAACAAAATAGTGCTTGTGGCTGAGTGAGATGAGATTTCCACTTCTTCAAATTCTGTATACTTGTTTAATGAACTGGAAATAACCACACTCTACATATTAAGGGGCATGAGGAAATTTACTTCTTGTCTGAACTGGTGGACGTACTTTGGGTCAAGGAAATCTATGTAGAGGACAAGAGAGCTTGGAAATTCATTCATTCATTTATTCATCTGAAAAGTCCCAGATAATGTGGGTATTTGGAGATGTTAAATAACAGTGTCTAAAATAAATAAATACATGTATACATAAAATCAAAAAAGAAAAGAAATAACAGTTTCTGCCTTTCCTTCTTTACCTTCTCCCTTTCACACACAGTCTAAAGAATGGAGCAGAGGTGCATAGAAATAACTTAAAAATATGAGACATAACCCTCAAATCATCAGGACATAAACGAAGAAGAACATCACTGCCTGCAGATGACCAGGAAGCCCTTTGCAGAGGGTGAGGTCAGATCTGAGTCTTAAAGAGTTAAGAGGCACATTTGTCTCCCTGGGTATAAATTAACGTGGCTCTCTGTCATATGTCCCTTTCTTTCTGATTGCTATGTCAGCTTGTCAAGATCAAGAGCTCTGTGTCCAGTTTCTTTATATATCAAGAGCCTGGCCCAGTGCCTGGTGCACAGTAACAACTTACCATATTTTAGCTGAATAAATAAACAAATCTATAAATGGCAGATGTGAGTATTCTTGATGTAGCATACATTGATGAGTCAAGGGAAAGGTCTTATTTTGGTTTTAGGTGACAGCAGGCAGGGTACTATGGCAAATGTCGTCGTCGGCAGCCGTCCGTCTCGAGAGACGATGGTGTAGCTTCTTAAGAGTCTATCTGCACCGCCGAGAATGGCTGTGCAGTCCGACTCGGGAGTGACACGGTATCTGTCTCCTCCCGTGTTGAATCGACATCTTGCGATGACGCTGGAGTGTCCTCTCCAGCGAAGCTGAAGCTACAGAGCCTGGGCAGGGTGATATGGAGGGTCTGCTGTTGCCCATGCAGCAGACCCCCCTCTCTTCGCAGCTGAAGGGTCCAAGGGAAAGACGGAGTCAATACAGCTTGGCTTCAGGTGCGCCGCAGGAGTTGCCGGTGTTGACTACAATGTCAAACCGCCTTAGGGACTCCGGCTCCGGATTTTCTGTCGGGGTTTACTCCCTTAGCCTTTCCCCTGAAGAGGTAAATGTATGGCAAATGTACAGACTACATTATGACTAGATACTGTGCACATGGGGTCTGGTGGAAGGTGACCCCAGATCTAACCACAGGTGCAGAATCAACTATTGACCATTCACCTATGGATAACTGAAGACTGCTGCTAGTTCACCCTGCCAGCTGGAGAGGTGGATTTCCACTGGACACTCTGCCGAAGGGGCGGTCCCTGGGGAAGCTGCTTCTGGCTCTGCCTCTCCCTCCCTAGGTCTTGGACAGTATGCGGATAACCAGGGATGGACCACAGTGTGATATGGATCAGAATGATGAAAAAGGCCACAACAACAGATGATTATTTCTAAGTTTTCTTCTCTTCCGTATTGCCCTTTTCATCTACAGAGTATGGTCTAATAAGTAGAGAAGACTCGGGAGGGCCATAAATGTGGTGCTTGCTCATTCAGCCTCAGTACTTAGCCTACTTGCCAAGAAAAGGAACCTTGGGAGCTCAGCCTGAAGCTTCCCATCAAAATAAGATAGCTAGATTTGCCTGGGACTTGCATTAGGTAGCTTGGGAGACAATGTGTTAATGCAAGCAGGAACCAAGCAAGGAGTCAGAAACCTTGTTTCTCATTCAGGCCCTAGCTTGACCAGTGAGTGACCTTCAGCAAATTATTTAACTTCTCTGGGATATAGTTTTTAAAATCTGTTTCTAAAATCTAGCACTCAAAATCATTACTCATTTCATTTGATTAAAAACATTTTTTTTAGAAGGAGGGAGAGAAACACCTATGTGAGAGAGAAACATTGTTTGGTTGCCTCTTGTGTGCGCCCCAACCAGAGACCAAACCTGCAACCTATGCATGTGCCCAGATGGGGAATCAAACTGACAACCTTTTGCTTTGCAGGATGACGCCCAACCAGGGCATTGTTAATTATTTTTATTTATCAGACACTTAGTATACATACTCAACATATATGTGTAGCAAATACAATTTTCCAAGTAAGAATGAAGAATATAGTTTTTCAAAAGCCCTAGGCCTATATTTTTTTAGTCTGCCCATTATTTCAACCATCCTCACATTTAGCAGTATCCCTGGAATGTGTGCTGTCTCTAAAAGGACAAATATATTAAATGGTGAGGTTCTATAGCTAAAGTGGAAACATTTACGTGACTGGTTCCAGGGCATGCTTTTCCCACAAACAGGAGAACCAGGAGGAACCTAGATGTCTGATTTCAGAGATGCAGAGAGGTAATGACCTCTTTCATTCATCATACAACTGGATTTAGAATTAAAATGCAAATATGCACTTATAACACTGGAGCTAAATAAATGCTGATTCTTTTAATTCACACTAAAGTGTAAATGACTGATATCAGGAAGTGCTTTAAGTAATAATAAGGATAAAAAACAAAGCAAAACAGGAAAAGTGTGAGAACTGCAAGGGTGGCAAGGGCACAGGAAGAAGGACAAGAACATGGAAAAGGAAGAAGAGAGTTTCCAAGGATAAATTTATTTACTGCTTGCTCACTAAGGTCACACAGAAATTAGTGGTTTAGGATCTGATTTCAGAGAATGTCATAGTCTCTGTGTTTTATGACCCAGAATACCCCTTCTTCAAAATCAGATAAAGCTGCCCAAGCAAATCTCAGGATCTTGAGGGATTTTTATGAAACCAAAAATAATTTTCTTTTTTCTTTTTTTTTTTACGTCATGCATTGTTTCTTGAATATAAAACATGTACCCACACTGTAGAACATTTAGATACCACAACAAATACAAATTAAAAAAAAACAAAACAAAAAACAACCCACCTCTCTCTTTAAGCTTACAGGGGGTTTTCAGCATAGTATCCATGGCCATTTAGACTGAGGAGACTGAAGAAACACAAGTGGGGCCTGGATGTGCTATGTCAGCAGAATCTGGGACCAGTTTTCTGAGGGAAGAATAAACCCACCCATCCTGTGTGTATTCAATGGGGTGTGTATTCAGAGGGCTTGGCATGTTCACTTAGCACTTCTTTTCATTCTATATTCCTAGGAAGTAGGTTACCTGAAGAGTCCATTTGCTGCATTCAAATAGAAACTGATTTTTAAATTAGGTGAAAACTGTGGGCAATGCAGATCAGAGAAACTCTATGTATGTGTGTGTGGTGGTGTTTGAGTGTGTGTGTGTGTGTGTGTGTGTATGTGTGTATGTTCATGTGTCTGCATATAGAGCCCAAGTAACCAACTTAGGAATGGGGTGGGTTGAGAAAAGCTTTTTATCTGCTTATACTTCTGTTTCCATCTTTATGATTTACAACTGAAGTCTTCCTTCAAAGCTAAATCAGGTGGTGCATGAAAAACCCAAACGATTGGGAGCCTTTTTCTGCACTGCATGCTCAGCCCCAGAGAAACTGGAGGATGGTTGGCTGTGCCCGCCAGCCTCCAGGTGAGGTCTTGTTCGCCTGGTGGTTTCAGAAAGGGGCTGATGGGGATAATAAATATCATTTGCTCACACGGAGTCCTGGGTCTGTGCTGACCACAGGAGTTGTGGCCCTCAGGACACTAGAACTGCTCACAAAGCAGACATTTATGAAGTGGTTGGCTTTGCATTAATCATTTCCCTAGCCATTCACCAACAGTAACAATCCCTTCAATCTGAGTCCAGGCCCGGGAAAACCCTGGTGTTTATTGGAAGTGACATCTGCAAAGCAGAGGGTGACTGTGTTAATATGGAATAGCACAAAGGGACCTACAGCCCCTCTCCTGCCTGGCACAGTCTCTTTTGAGGAAAGAAGAGGACTGGCTCCTTTAGGAGTGTTAAGTTTGTTCTATTCCTCCTCAGCGGTTAGCTTGTCAGCTGATGTTTTCTCATCTGCTTCTCCTCTAGGGATGAGTTAGTTTTGATGTAGAAAGTTCTGCTGTGTGTCCGTGGAGTTTTAAGGGGCCTCAAACAACCCCAGGGGCCTGGCAGTCTGCAGAGGCTGATGGCCAGGGGCTGAAATGAATGTGGAGCCCACTGGGAGGCAGCCCAGCAGCTTGGCCAATTCTCTCTTAGTGGGAACAAGAATTTGGTATCCAAATTGGAGACTTGGAGTTCCGTGGGTCTTACTTAGTAGTGTAAAAACTAAAAGGAGCCCTGGCTCCTGATTAGAGCATCATCCTGATAAGCCAAAGGTTGCATGTTTGATCCTCAGTCAGGGCACATACAAGAATCAACCAATGAATGCATAAATAAGTGGAACAACAAATCGATGTTTCTCTCTCTCAAATCAATCAATAAAAATAAATAAATAAAAAGATGGGGGGAAATGTAGAAAGTGGAGCTGATTGTCAGTTCCAGAAGGCAGGGAAGACAGCCATTCTTTAAGAGTCATTCCATGTCATGTGTACGACAGGCTCTAAACAAATGTGTGATGGCTGGCTGACTGATAAGCTGATCAGGTACTCGCCCTCTTCCCCCTTTTGCTTGTTAAACTGCTTGCCTGCACAGTTATTCGACCTCTCTCATTTCCAGTTCTCTCAATCCTTTGCAAGTATCTGTGAGCACAGAGGACGTGCCCGTGTGTCGGTGGGACATCCCTTGTGCAGCCTTCCTAGAGCTGCAGGAGCTACTGCTGCAAACCATGTGGATCCATCGGCTAAACATCAGCTCTAACTGTAAAACAGGGACCCAAGCCACTCCCCCATTGCCCTGACCAGGCTGGAACCACAGTAAAAAGGAGTCACTCTCAGGCTCTACAGCACAGGGCCCCCACCAGGGGGTGAACATCTCCTTAAGTGTGTACCCTGTGAGCTTCACCAGTTAGTTCCCATGTCTACCAAAATAGCAGCAGACATCCTAGTAACAGACGTATCACGCTGGCTGACAATGTGCTCAATTACTGGTCCCACCCACTTCTCCTGTCCAAATCTATGCTGAATCCCAAAGTAGACTACTCACTCTTCCCAGGACATACGCCCTTAGAAAATTCCCTGTTCCCTTTCACAAGGATGCCCTCCCTTTACATTGCAAAACTCTGAACATCTTTCAAGACTTATTGCAAATGCCTAAGGACGCCCTTGCTGATTGACAAGGCGACTGTGATGTTCTTTCCTTCGAATCCCCATTTCCCTATTTGCATTTCTCTTTCAGCATTGGCCTGTCTTAATCCTGCCCTATAGTTATTTGTGAACATGCCTATGTTTAATCCTCTTTTCTAGTGTTAAGAAGAAACTCTTAATCATTTTAGCGTCTAGCATAGTGTCTATCTAGAAAAGGGCGAAGCATTTAAGAAGTCTACTTTCTAAAAGTGCAGGCAAAAACAAACAAAAAAAAGACTCAGTAAACAATAAACAACAGATAGTATCAACTAGTAAACATCTGCTGAGATGTGTGAATAAGTACTCTGTTTAGGATAGATTGGCAAAAGTGGGTGTGGTAGGGTGAGATAGTGTGAATGTTGTCACTATGAGTTCAATCAGACAGAGGAGATGTGGGACGTGAGAGGTGGGGAACAGTATGAGAGGTCCTTTTAGTGTGTTCATATAGACAGTGACTGGCAATAAGGAGAACAGAGGATCATTTCTCCCACTTAGGGAGCACTCACCGTGGCCCAGGAATGGTTCTGTTGCTTTTCATATATTAATTTAATGAAGACAGAAGTTGCCTGGGGCCCAGAGAGCTGAGTTCTAGTCTAGTTGTACACTGATTAGTAGTGGAGCTTCTTTGACCTGAACTCTCACACCATTAAAATAACTGAGTTACAGCAGATAGTTCCAGAGGCCCACCAGAGCCCTGGAATGCCACCTAAGACCTGACGTGCATTTCTATCAACTCACTGAGTGACAGAACCCAAGCGGTGGGACCCCAACCTAAGATTAGTCAAGATCTCCCAGCTTAGGTGCCTTGGGCTGTAAATCCCTCTGTCTGGACTCTCGTCTTTTTGGCTCAGTTGCAACAACCTCTAGCATGTCGAGGTTCCAGGTCCCTCTCGAAGACTGAGATTCCAACTATCTGACGGTCAAGTCTGCCTTACCTTTCTGATCCTCTCTCCACATTTATCCAAGACCCTGGCCTGGCCCACATTTCCCTCCCCCTTCCTATGGTTGTGGTGTCATTAACAAAACTCCCTGACCCTTGCAAAGCCCCTAGAGCAGAGCTGTCCCATGAGAAAGACAGTGGATTTAATAAGCTTCCCCCTAAGTGACCTCAAATTCCTTCTGGTGATTGTGGGGGTGGGGGTGGGGAAGGTACACTCAGGACACTCTCCCAGTGCAGGAGGTGAGACAAGGAAAGAATAAAGAAAGTTCCCAAGAACCTGGGCCTCGGGGACCAAATTAAAAAAGCCGCACCAGTTATTCAAAATCAGATGAATGTCAGTGGGATGTTTGTCAAACAAACTTGTCATTATTTGTCACAATTTGAGGAAGTATCAGTCAGTAGTCACACTTGAGCATGTAACAGAGTTATTTATAGCTGCCAGTCTACAGATTTAACTAATGCAGGGCCAAGTTTCAATGTTATAAACAGCTTTATTTATAATGATTGTGTGGCTATAAATAGTTTGGTTCTCTGGGTGTAGCGGAACAGTGCCGCACTGTTTTGGCGGAGCTGGAGCCGGAGCCAGGAGGAATGTGCCGGCAGGGAGGTGAAGACTCCTGTTTTCCCTTCTTCTTGGCGGACCCTCTCCGTGAGTCTTTGGCCAGGATATTTCAATGTCCCTTTTGGAACCAGCAGTTGTGCTGAACTGTGTTTCCCAGGAGATCATAGAGGTTACTCACTTAATTAATTGACACCTGCCCCCAGGTCTCCCGCAGAAGGGGGTGGGGTGTGTGTGTGCTGCCTGCCTTGTGCCTATTCACAGACAATGAGCTAATTACGGTCTCTCCGGCTGGAGGGCGGCGGGAGATATCCTGTTATTCTCTGAACAGGCAAAGCTCTGAAGGTTTGTTATAGCTTCTGATTTAATTTGACTAACAGCCATAGTCTCTCCTAAAGATAAGTGGTTGTCAGAAATTTAGAAATTTACTGGTTTCTAGTGTCAGCAGAACCTTGTCTAGGGAGTAGGGGGAGCAGAAGAAAGGAAGGGGAATTTGTATACATAAATTTAGCCTGTAAAATACGTAGAAACAGCAGATTAAAAACTGATCATTATAGTGTTTGGCACAGGGACAGTATTATTACCATCCAGAGGACAACTTTCACCCCCTTCCCTCCTAAACACTAATTTATTTGTCACATTGAAATTTCTGGTTCTATATACATATTCCCACCCCACCCCCAAAAGCCTTACACTCAGTTTTAATACTGTTAGGCTAAATCTTATTTTGCTTTTCTTTTTTTTTAAAGAAAACGTGTGTCTATGAAAAAAATTGATTGGATCTTAATTTGCAAAATTAGTTCTGGTTCATTTTATTGCTGTAATTTAATACCCCTAATGATTTTCTGACACATATGTTTTAGCAGCAAGATCCACTTCCTACTCATTTTTCATTTCAGTGCTGCTGAAGTATATTAGGCAGGATGGTACAAATCAGAGAGGGGGCTTCCCACAAGAAACTGACATCATGCTGCCTGCCACCTTGGCATTCTCTCAGATACGTGCGCAGAGTCCCTGGAAGTGTGTGCACGCATAGGTGCAGCCAGGGATTTGGGGCAGAAGGAAATAATACTTCTTGGAGAGGGGATTACATTTTTTCATTATATTGTCATCAACACCTTGGTTGTTTGCATCATCATTATTGTAATTCTTTGTCTAAGGGTGCTGTGAGATATGTCCTATTTGATCCTCTCCCACTGTAAGCTGCAGTGTGGGGAGCCTATCTAAGTAAGCCAACAATTCTACTACAGGGGACGTGGGTCATGGATGCCTTGGACCCAATGCCACTCGATCTGGAGGAGGTGCTTCTTGTCCTGATCTGGGTGCCAGGGGAGGCATCCTGGAAAAGGTGGGGTCAGGGTTGAATCCTACAGGTGGTTCTTCAGGGCAGTGACTGTGTCTTTGTGCTGGCATGGTAGGCACAAATATTTGTAGAGAGAGCAAGTGAAGGTTTACATTCTTTTGGAATTTGATTATCCCTATGGGGACACTTCTGCCATGCATTTGTAATACACAAATAAATTCAAAACAGTTAAAAAATAAAAAATTAAAGAGAGGAGAGGTTTCTGAGGTGTGTGCACTAGAGTGGGATGAGGATCCCCTTCTGGTTGCTGTCCTGGCATTCCTAATCAAAATGATAAACCCCTTATTGCCTTATGGTGAGAGGTTTAAGGCCAAGGTGTAAGGAAGAAAATGGAACAATGTGCTTGTTCAGGTGAATTGATTTCAATGGCTTGACAGGCATCTCCAGCTTTGCCTCCCTGTTTATGTTGGAAAGTACCTTTGCCCATACATGGGGCTAAGACCTCATCTGGCATGGGTTCCAGTTCTGTGCTCATGAAGGAGGCGGCAGTGAGCCAAAAGCAAGATGCAAGAAGGCAATGCTTCATCAGGCTTCTCCCTCATTCTCTTCCATTTCTTCTCTCTGATTATTGTCACCATTTGAAAAAGACAGATACTCAATGTTTATTTTAAGTTAAAAAGGCAAATGTTTTCCATATTGCTTATTGGGTCAAGGTTTTGTTTTATTTTTATTTTTATATATTTTTTAATATTAGCATTACCATGCAGGCGATTTCAGAGAAGGTTCTTGGAACTGGAACTGCGTAGTCAGTCAGTAATAGCTCCCACCTCAGCCCTCTCATGCACATGGATCCTAGACCTAGATGTTCCCATTCCGAGAAAAAAGGAGAACACAATACATTTTGCAATGTAATATGTAAACCTAACAGACAGATTTTACCTAATATTTTTGTTTATTGCTTTTTCTAAGAATTTTCCCCAGTGCTAACTACCAGTTGAGGAGGATGTGATATAACTGTATTAGCTTAGGCTCTCTGGCCACTAATTCTTAGAATTATGAATGTTGAGACCTTTAAGACATCATTAGCTTCTCTTACTCCATTTCTCTCCTTTCACAGATGAAGAAAAGTGAGCCTGAAGGACTAAGCGATTGGCTCAAAGATGTGTGACTTCTAAGCTAGGATAGAACTAATGTCTCTTGCTTCCTAGAAAAGCTAACTAACTAACATTTGTTGAAAATAGATAGGCGTCCCAGTATAAAGGTACAGCATAGTAATTAAGGATGAAGGTTCTGGAATTAGATAAGCCCAGGTGTGAATCCTGGCCTGTCACTGTTTGTGAGGACTTGAGATATTGTTTCTCTTTTTCAAGCCTCAGTTTTCTCATCCACAAAGTGGGAACAATCATCATACAGTAAGAGAGGAGTTCGGAAGATTCAATGAGGTAATACAGGTCAAGTATTTTGCCACAGTCCCTAGCACATGGAACCTTTCCAACATAAAATGGAAACAACAAGGACAACCAAATCGAAAATCGAACGAACAGAACAAAAGCCCCCCACCCCTGACAAACTAGGCTCCTTGTTCTTTTGGCCTGGCAGGATGTCACAGAGATATTACTGGCAAAATTTCCTCCTTCTGCACATTCTTTGCACATGCTGATTTTCCTGGGGGAGAATATACATGCTTGTTTCCCTTAAGAGAGGAACACATGTGCCCTGTTCCTCAGTGGGCTTTGGGCATACAGGCACAGATCTGGTAGACTGGTGAGTGGGTAGGCATGGGGACAGTGAGAGAAGGGCCCTGGGGTAGCCGTCCCCATGAGCAAGAGGAGTCTGATATGTTTAGCTGGTTCAGCAGGAAGACCAAAGGAGGAAGGCGAGTGAGGGTCTGGAGCAGCTGACCCCATACTGCAACCCAGCCTGTACCTGTGGTAGGTACAGCTGTGTTCTGGGCATTAGTAGCTTTGATCAACAACAGTAACTCAAGATGGGAGTGATCTCTACCAGTCGGAACCCTGCTCCTGTGATGGACACAGGTCAGTAGCTTTGAGGAACTGAAACACATTTAAGAGAGAGTTAATTATAGGAGATTGTGTCTCTGTTAAGTCAAGCATGTGAGGGCTTAGAACATTTGAATTTGGAGCAGTTGTCTAATCACAGAATCTACATGATTTCACCCACGTACTGGGAAATACTGTTTGCACATAAAATTATCCAATTTAATCTCCTTAATAACCTTGCAAAAATTTTACAGTACTTTCCAGATCAGCAAAATGGAAGCCTAGGGAGATTTAAATCATATGCTCAAAGTCATAGGTATCAAAAATGAAGCTGAGCTTGAAAACACATCTTGTTGATTTCAAAGCTCATTCTGTTCCTGTCCGCTGACCGAGCTAAACTTCACTTGAATGCACCACATCTCCCTCCCCACTTTAGTCTGCTCATGGAGATGTGTCTGTGACTTCCTGTGGCTGAGAGAAGAAGCAGTGTCTGGGTGAGTGAGCAGAGTCTGGAGCCAGGATGCATGGAGCATGCATTTTTATCCTGCCTGCACAACTTACTGGCTTTGAGACCTTGGGCAAGGGAACTAACTTCTCTGTCTCAGGTTTCTCATCTGGAAAGTGACATGTATTAGTCAAGATTCTCCAGAGAAACTGAATCAACAGGGTGTGTGTGTGTGTGTGTGTGTGCGCGCGCACGCGCGCGCTTGTGTGTACATGCACATGCATGCATGCGTGTATGTATGTGTGAGAGAGAGGTAGTTTAAAGAATTGGCTCAAGTGATTGTGGAGGCTGGCAAGTCTGAAATCTACAGGGCAGTCCAGCAGGCTGAAGACCCAGGAAAGGGGCGATGTTTCAGGTTAAGTCCTATCGTGGTCTAAAGACAGAATTCTCTTCTCCTTGGGAGATTTAAGTCTGTTTTCCCTTAAGACCTTCATCTAATTGGATAAGACCCACCCATATTATGGAGGGTAATCTGTTTTACTCAAAGCCTTTTGATTTAAATGTCAATCTCATCTAGAAAGTTCTTACTCTACAATATCTAGACCTGTCTCTAACCAAATATCTGAGTATTGTGGCTTAGCTGAGTTGACACATGAAATTAACTGTCACATGGAGCTAATAAAATCCACCTCATAAGGTTGATGGGATAAGTTAAATGAGCTGATATATATAAGGAATTTAGAACTTGCCTGGCACAGGTAAGTTCTGGCTAAGTGTTACTATTACAGTAGGCAGCTAGTTAGATATTAACAAAAGAGAAGGGAGCCAGACATCTAATTAAGCTGGATTAGCTAGGAAGCTGCAGCTTCACAGACACCCCAGGAGACAGCTGCATCGTCTGCCAAAGGGTCACTAATCCCTGGGCAGGCAGGAAAGACGGGCTTTCCAATCTCCTCAGGGAACAATCATCCGTTCCCCCAAATTACAGGTTGGGGAATAAAACTGTAAGGGGGAATTCCTTTGCTAAGTGTATGCACAGAAAGAAGTAGATGATGAGGCAAAACTGTCAGGCATGAGCAGTAGGGGCCAAAATGGTGACTGTGAAGAGGAGCAGTCTAGACCGGGAAAGTCTGGGAAAAGGATCAGGTAGGATAAGGGCACAAAACCCCAGAAGATCCAGGAAAGAGATTGGATAGCGGAGGGCTCAGCACAAGCCTGCAAAGAATTAAGAAGAAGGTTGGCTAGTTTGAAATAAAGCTTACCCCTTCCTAAACCAAAGGTTAATCAAAGCTTAACAAAGGTCCATAATTTGAACTCTCTCTGTAGCAGCCCCGCGGGCCTGGGTGTGGCAGCTGCGTGGGCCAAAGCGCAGGGCCAACAGTGAGCCAGACGGGAACAGACACTGTGCTTCACGACCAAAGCCTAGGACGTCAGGCTAATGGCAGGGCAGGTCTGGGTCATGGCCCTCCTCCTGGGCTTGGGGAGGACAAGTGCGGGCCTGTGACCCCAGAGACTGGGTGTCTTCCTCAGCGAGGTGGAGCCGGACTACCTGGTTGCAGATGAAGCAGCGCAGCAACCTCTCCAGGGGCATCTACACACTGTGTGCCCCTCCAATAAATCTTGCTACCATTGCTCGATTCTTCTACATACGTGAGTCCTCGAAACGCCTTGCCTATGACTTCACAAGGACCCGTTTCCGGACTGGTCTGGCAGATCTGTCTTGGTACATGTCCAAGAACATGACCTATCATTACCTCCCAGAAATGGACATGCTTTCTCTTGTTTGGCTTGGACATGTCATTTCTGTCCCTGGGCCGACACTCCTGCAGTCAGCATCTTTTGCTTCTCCTCCATTTGCTTCTCTTTGTGGCTGTGAAGGAGTCCGTGTGCCTCACGTGACCACTGTGCCTGGGAGGAGATGGATCTTTCCTGATCCCTAGGGTAAATTAGGATACTGGATGCCCTCAGTAAAGGCCCCAGAGGGAAACACTGCTGCAAGGAAGGGGCGGCTGAGGACGGCTGACTGAAACCACAAGGCAGGAATTCCACCGAGAGAACCTCTGCTGTTGTTTACACTTGTGGCAAGAAGCAAACACACTGCTCTTTAATTTTCCTTGGCAGGGTCTGCAGCGCCGAGTTGCTGCCAGCCCGTCTGCTGTGCTCGTGTTGCACCCCACCTTTGCAGCCTCAGGTGGATGGCCCCCCAGCAAATGTCTTTTCTGGAAAAATGAAAATGCCACAGCCCCGGCTGCCTGACTCCCTTTCAGCCCAGGCTCTGCTCTATCTCCTTTGCCCAGCAGCACCTTCGGTGGCCCTTCCCTACCTGACAGAGGGAGATACCTTTGATAGTCAGGCATGCCTTGCCAGCCAAACAAACACGCACTCTGTTTGCAAACAGGAGAATCTTTATTTTGCTTTGGTTTATGGCTGGGGGTGGGGATTAAAACTGGGATAAATTCAAAAGATCCCGGAGGACAATGGGCAAGAAAAGCACTGGGAGGAAGACTCAGGAAGGGGTGGAAGTGGGAGATGAGAGGGGGCTGGCAGGACCAGTGAAAGAATAAACTCGGCTTTCATCTTCAAGTCTGATCCATTTCTGGACCCTGATGGGAAAGGTCATGAATTTTAAAATGTGTCTCTCCAGCTGACAGCTCTAGTCATAAAACCAGCACTCTCTGAAGCTGTGGGAGACTGAGATGGAGGGAGCCTGGGGACAGGGCAGGTGTGGCCAGCACTGTCAGAAAGCAGTGATTAGATCCAGTCTGAACACACTGTCCTGGGCAGACGTGTGAGGCTGAGGCTTCCTGCCTGCCAGCTCAGGAGGTTTCCACCAGGCCTGGCACCAACAGATAACTTCCAGGGCTGGCAGTGGCACTGCTGGTTACTTGTGTCCCTAAAAAGGCACATGACCACCTACTGCAGTCCTTGTTCACCTCCTGAGAGGACAGCAAACCCCTGGAGGGGTGGGGGTGAGTGACTTTCTCACTAGGGCTTTGAAAACTGTCCCAGAAAAGGAAGGTGGGAGGCTCCACTTATCTCTGAGGAGGGTCAGCGTATTCTACGTTATGAAAAATGTGCAGTCTTGAGAGATGAAATGTGCATGATTTTAAAAAATGTGTTACTATCTAAAAAAGAAGACACACTCATTTTGGGGGGAAAGGACCATGAAGAAGTGCAATCATGACTTACCTGTTTGTAAATGGAGACTTGGGAATGGTGAGTTTTCTGAATGCAGGATAGTGGTAACGGAAACAAGATGGCAGACATTTCTGGAGCCACAAAGTAACCAAGAGCAGTACCCTGACAGCCTTCTGGATGGTGAGCCAGGGAAACAGGGGCTGATGGCCCTGGGAAGAGGGATGCTAAGCACAGCCAATCCTGCAGAGACACTGGGGGTCAGCAGCCCCATGAGAGCTCCATCCCTCTTGGCTGCTCAGTGTCCTCCCTCCTCAGGAGCAGGGAAGCCCTTCCAGGAGGCTGGAGGTATGTGGAGCAGAATCAGCTGTTTCAGCAATGGGACTCCCGGGTCGCTCAGTTAGGGGGAAGCTTTTGTAGAGGGTGTCGTAGACAAAGCAGCCTCCCTCTTATTTAAGAAAAATAATTTTATTGTGATAAAATACACATATAAGTTATCATTTTAACCATTTTAAGTGGACAGTTCAGTGGCATTAAAAACATTCACACTGTTCTGCAACCATCGCCACCAGCCATCTCCTGAACTCTTTCATCCTCCCCAACTGGAACTCTGTGCCTTTTCTTTCAACCCCCCACCCCCTAGGCCCCAGCCACCACCGTTCTACTTTCTGTCTCCATGAACTTGATGACTCTAGGTTCTTCACATGAGTAGAATCATACAGTGTTTGTCCTTTTCTTATTTAACTTCCCATAATAGCTTCAAGGTCAATGCCTGTTGCACCATGTGTCAGAGTTTTATAGATTTTTATTGTGGTAAAATATACACAACATAATAGTTATCATTTGAATCATTCACAAGTATATAATTCAATGGCATTAACTGTAGTCACAGCCATTGTGTGACCATCAACACTACATACCATAAACTTTTTCATCATCTACCACATAAACTCTGTGCCCCTTGACCAATGGATTTCCCTCTTCCCAGCCTTTGGTGATCGCTATTCTACTTTCTGTCTTGATGAATTTTCCCACTCTAGATAACTCATATTCTCAGAATCATACAATGTCTACCTTATTTGGGGCACAGATTTTTTTAGAACATAGATTTTCAAAGACTCCTCAAAGAGAAGGGCAGCAAATGGTCTGCAACTGGCTATGTTGGCAATGGGTTCCTCAGAAGCAAATAGAAACCAGAAAAGGGAAAATCAGAAAGCAGCCAGGACAGACCCCTACCCCCACCTCAGCTGGGACCAGTCAATGCTCTACTGAGTGTGGCCTGGCAGGTATGCCCGAATGCAGAGAAGGCTGCAACCGCCGAAGGAGGCCTTGAAATTTTCAAATCACAGTGCTTCCCTGGTTCTGATTTCATCATCAGTGAGCAGCCTTCTGAAAATCTGACTCTCCACGAAGCCTGCCTGCAGGAGGGGAAACTTGGACCGGGGCAGCACAGGCGTCCCTTTGACTTGGTGCTTATACTTGTCTTGGCAAAAGAGAGGAACAGTCAAAGCAAGAATGTAGAAGTCACTTGTGAATTTGAAGACGAGCAAGTTCATGTACTTGGGAGGCTCAGTTTCCACTTGGGAAAAGTGGGGATGAGAAGAGTCCCTGTCTAATAGGGTTAGTGAGAAGAGTAAGGGAAAATATATGTAACTCAGAAAACTGTTAAGTTTCCTATAAATTTTGTTCACATGACTCATTATCTTCGAGTCCAGACAACTTTAAGACACTGAATTGAGTTTGGGACTAAGGTACGCATGCTGAGGGCTGGGCATTTCTGTGAATTTCCTGGAGATGAGTAACACCTCCCGAATATTGAGAAACCAGTAGTTTCTCCCCCTGTTGACATCTCAATTTCATCATTTATTTTCCTTTCTAAGCATTGGTGGAAACAGAATTTGGAAGTGTGAACTCACTTGTGGAGAAGAAATATTCAACTGCAATGTTATTTTAATTGGTCATGTTGCAAAGACTACATGCTGGCAGATGGGAGACCTGGTAAAAAGGTACAGACAAAACAATTAAAAATTGCCCCTATACAAGCAAATCCACCTGTGGTGGGATCCACAGTGGAGGTGTGGGACAGGTCTGGTGAAGTCCTGCAGTCTGAACACACACGTCTGCCCCCGACATCTTCCCTGATGTCTACAGGGCTCTGCTCCAGGTGAGACTGGCTGCCATTACAGCTGCTGTAGGGTCCCCGCAGTGGTCCTCATAATTGAAGAGGAGTCTCCTTCTTTTGGATATGCTCCACAAGGACTCAGATACACCTGGTTGGGGCCGACTCCTTACAGAGCCAGGGCCATCACCTCCTTGACTGCTGCCTGGCCTTTGAGTGGAAGCCCATGCACTGGTTCTATTCTTTCTCAAAAGCCTCCTGGCCCCATTTTGCCACCTCACTCAGGTTATCCAAAGATGTTTATTAATAGCAACTTCTCAAAAACCAGTCTCAAAGCCAAAGTGTTGTGGTATGGGTCTCTTTCCTCTCAGGTGCCCCAGCTGCTGTATGCGTTTGTTTAACGCCAGGCTACATTTAGCAATGGGTGTGTCGGGGTGGTTGCCGAGTGTCCATCTGCCCACAGATCCCAGTTGGGTGGATTAATTAATGATTATAGAGTACTTTGAAGGTTGGAGGGCTAATTATTTAGCCAGTTTCCTCCCTTCCCCCAAGGCCCCATGACTACCTTTTGTCTCTCTCCCTCATGGGGCGTTCTTTGAAGTGAATAGGAGAGGATGAATCAGAGGTCAGTTAATAGAGCTGGCTATCCCAGATGGCTGGACTGGAGGGCCCTGTCTGGAAACTGCTTCACTGCAGGAGCTGGGATTTTATATGAGAACTGCAGCTCTGGATGTGGCCAAAGTTCCAGAAAACTGTGGCTTCGCAGACTCCAAATCGAGTATCACAGACAGCGGGTCTTCATTCACTAAGGAGTAGCCTGATACCCTTGTGCGTCCAGGGTCTACTTCCAATTTTTTATGCGAAATGCTTTCTTTGTTAATTCATTCTCTCTCCCTCCCTCTTATTACCCTTTTTCAGGTCATGAGTCCATAGGAAAAAACATGGTGGTTTCTGCCCCCATTCCTGGGTTAGTACCAGGTGGAGAGAACTAATTCTGCGCTGCAACGTGGGAGAAGTGAGCTTAGACTGCCTTGTAGAATGAGGAAACCATTGTTTCTTTGCCTCCCTCTCTCCAAACAAACTAAGATTTTAAAATAAAACATGTTTTTCTACTATTTAAAATCTTGAATTGTCCACACTCTTTTAGTTGGAGAAATCCAAGGATAAAATAAATATTGTAGGTAGTGGAATTACATTTATACACCTCTTATCTGAGCCCAAGAGTGAGTCCTTGGAACAGCTATGTGCATATTAAAGAGAGGAAAGTCTGAGGCTGCAAAGTCTTGAGTTACTTTAATTCATGCATCCATTCATTCACTTATCTCCATGCACAATGTTTACTGAGAAGCTACTCTGGTTGTAGAGATGGTAGAGATACAAGGTGAGATGACACCCAGTTCTAAAGGCATGTCCAGTTAAGGAGGGAGAAAAATATGAAAACCTATAAATATGGCAAATGATGCTTTGAGTGCTCGTTTTGTATTTTGCTCTATTTTCCGGTTCCCTCAGATCAACAGGTAGATGAGGTCTTTTTGCCTGTCCTTGCCTCAGGATATTTTCATGGCAGAAAACAGAATCTGCTTGAAGTCAAAGGCTTCAGCAAAACTCCAAGCTCTTTGAAAAAAAAGATACTAAGGGTCCCAGCAGTGGAGGGAGAGAGAGGAGGCCTTTGAGGGCTGCTGTGGGAAATAGAAATAGATGACTCTGGGGGCAAGAGGCTGAGCGAGAGAGGACTTTGAGGGTGATGAAAGAGGAGAGGGAGGAAGAGAGAGGGGAGGAGAAATGTGGAAAGATCACAAAGGCACTGGTTTAGACCTAGAGAGACTGGCGAGGTACAGGGGATCCCAGCTACAGCCCAAACTCTCCAAATGACACCCTAAAGCAGCAGGGCTGCTAGCCCTGGATGTTCATGTGTGTTGGGATGATGGGGTACTCTGGGGACCAGGAAGGGCTGACCAGTGGGGCAGGGGACTCCCGAGTTCCCCAGTGCTTTGGTGACTGAGGAGGCTTGGAGCAAGGTGGGCCTGGTAATGACTGTTGGAATTTACCACCCCAGTAGGATAGAACCTCAGCGTGGGACTAAGATGGTTTGAAAGAAAAATAACATAGTCTGCACACTGAAGTGATAGAATCTGATACTAAACCCATGACACAACTATAATGCAATTAAAAAGGGGGATGGTTGGAGATACCTAGTGTAATCAAATTCTTAGAGACTGAAGGTAGAATGGTGGTTGCCAGGGGCTGGGAGGAGGAGGGATTGGGGAGTTGCTGTTTAATGGACACAGAGTTTCTTCTTTGCAAGGTGAAGAGTTCTGGACATCAGTGGCAGAACGGTGTTAATGTACTTAATGCAGTTGAACTGTATGTTAAAAAGTGGTTAAGTGAACATATCACTTCATACCTGTTAGGATAGTTATGATTAAAAAAAAAAAGATAACAAATGTTAGCGAGGATGTGTAGAAAAGAGAACCCTTATATACTCTTGGTAGGAACGTAAGTTGGTACAGCCTTTATGGAAAAGGTGATGGAGTTTCTCAAAAAACTAAAAACAGAACTACCATAGGATGCAGCAACCCTCTTCTGGGTATATAAACAAAGGAAATTAAATCAGTCCCACGAAGAGATAGCTGTGCTCCCAAATTTATTTACAATATCCAAGCTATGGCAATTGCCTAAGTGTCTGTTGATGGATGAATAAAGAAAATGTGATATACATATAAAGTTCCATGTATATAACTATGTAGAGTATTATTCAGCCTTACAAAAAGAGATCCTGTCATTTGGAACATGAATGGAAATTATGAAATAAACCAGACACAGAAAGAAAAATTATACATGATCTCATTTATAAAATGAATCTAAAGAAGTGGAATACATGGATGCAGAGAGTAGAATGGTGGTTACCAGGGGTAGGGAGGTAGAGGAAATGGGGGGATGTGGGTCAAAGGGTACAAAGTGGCGCTTATGTAGGATGAATAAGTCTAACGATCTAATGTACAACATCATGACCGTAGTGAATAATAGTGTTTTGAATACTGGAAATTTACTGAGATTAGATTTCAGGTACCCTCTTCACATACACACACAAAAGGTAATACTGTTAATTAGCTTAACTGTAGTAATCATTTCACTATATATATGTATATCAAATCATGTCATATACCTTAAATATATATTATTTTATTAAAAAATAAAATTGAAAATAGCTAAGTTGAAAACTTTTATGTGTACTTTACCACAATTTAAAAAAAAATGGGGTTGGGACCAAAGAATTCAAAGAGCAAAGATGGAGGTTGGTCTAAGTCAGCTTGGAAGAGTCAGGGAGGGCTTCAAACGGGAGCCAAGTAATTGAGACTTGGAGCATTGGTGGTGGGAAAGAGGTGGAGGGGAATGGTGAAAGTGGAGAGGGTGGGATTGGGGAGGATGGGATGGGACAAGAGAAAGATACACACACACATGTGGGCACACACACACAGCCCTGGACTGGGGAGAGCAGAGCAGCCTGGGGACAGTGGGACAGTGTGGCTTGGGTGTAGAATATGAGGCAGGGTAGAGGTGGGGGGTGAAAGACTGCCCTAGTTTAGATTTTATTTGGTAGGCAGATTGGTGTTCTAGAAAGATCACCCTGGGTTCCATTCCACTGTGGCTGAAGAAGAAGGACAGCTCTCACGTGTCTTGGAAGCCCGTGTTCTTCCAGATGACTGGGAACATGACCGTTGAATCACCTCACCTCTTTCCATACTTTATCAGCAACTTGGCCATCTGTGCACATCACCTCCTACATACCGGGCCATTTTTGTTGTTTCGCAGGTCTCTGCTCTGGTCTCATAACCTTAATGGAAGGAAGGCGCAAGCATCAAAGACAGACCTTTCCCCAAGCTTTACCATTCCTTTCTGCCCCGTTCTTTCTTTCTTTCTTTCTTTCTTTCTTTCTTTCTTTCTTTCTTTCTTTCTTTCTTTCTTTCTTTCTTTCTTTCTTTCTTTCTTTCTTTCTTTCTTTCTTTCTTTCTTTCTTTCTTTCTTTCTTTCTTTCTTTCTTTCTTTCTTTCTTTCTTTCTTTCTTTCTTTCTTTCTTTCTTTCTTTCTTTCTTTCTTTCTTTCTTTCTTTCTTTCTTTCTTTCTTTCTTTCTTTCTTTCTTTCTTTCTTTCTTTCTTTCTTTCTTTCTTTCTTTCTTTCTTCTTTTTTTATGGGCAGAGACTTAGCTCCATGCCCCCAAATCCACAAAATGTTCTCTATTGTACTTAAACTGCATCGACTCACATTCCCATCAGTGAATGGGTTCTGGCTTGCTAGGGCCATCTATTACTGTTTATGGAGGCAGAATAGCACCTCCCCTGGGGAAGGGCAGGCTCAAAAGTCTCACTGCCTAGGCTGAAAGCTCAGCTATGACAGTATAACCTGGACAAGTTAGATAGTCTCATTACATGGGAACATTAAGAGTATTACTTCACTGGGTTGTTATGAGAATTAAATGAGTTAATACTTGAAAAGCACTTAGAACAGTGCATGGCACAGAATTGGTGCTGTATAAGTGTTTATTAACTAAACATCTGCTTCAACAACTAACTACGATGATTAAATGAGATGCTATTCATACGGTGCTGAGCACAATACCTAGTAAACAGTAAGCACACATAAATGTTAATGGTCGTTGTGACTATCATGAAGTTTAGAATTGTGTTGGAACTTGCCCTGTGAGAGGTGGGATGAAGGAGATGAGAGGGGTTTTGTGTTGGGGGGTAATATGCATGCAGATGCATGGGAGGAGAACCAGAGCAGTGGGCCCAGACTGTCCCCACCATCCCCCGTGGTGTCTGCCTCCAGGTTCTCCGACACCTCATCTACCCTCCACATTGCTGCTGCCACAGTTGCCTTTCTGACTAAATGTGGATCTAGGCAGGTGACTGACTACCTGACTTACTTAAAAACCTGCTATTGATCCTTGTTATGGGTTGAATTGTGTCTCCTTGAAAAAATATTGAAGACCTAACCCCTAGAACCTCAGAGTGTGACCTTTTTTGGAAATAGGGTTGTTGCAGATGTAATTAGTTAAGATGAGGTTATATTGGGTTCTGCAGAATAATTGGTGTCCTTACAAAAACATGGTCATGTGAAGACACCGAGACCCAGGGAAAATGCCAAGACGGAGGCAGAGACTGGAGTGGTGCATCTACAAGCCAAGGAAGGTCATGGATTGTCAGTCATCTCCAAAAGCTGGGAGAAAGTTGTGGAATACATTTTCCTTCACAGCCTCCAGAAGGACCCAATCCTGCTGACACCCTGATTCTAAGAAGTGTGAGATAATCAATTTCTGTTGTTTTAAACCCCCCAGTTTGTGGTACTTTGTTATAGCAGCTCTAGGACACTAATACAATCCTTATTGCCTGTAGTTACCAACCAAACCTTTTAGCATAATATTTGAGGTTCATTCTCCTTTCCAAACATAAACAAAAACAGCTTTAGTTATACACTATCCTACACAAAACTATTTGTAATTCCCAAAATAAACAGGAACAAAAAAATACTTGTCATAGGAATAACTTATTTGAATTTATATCTATCTTCCAAATATGCTAAGATCTTAGTGCCCAAAGCTCCTTTCTGGCTGTGGGGCATCTGTACCCCAGGAGACAGTTGAGGCAACAGAGTGAGAGGGTGTAAGAGAAGAGAAAGAGTGATAAAGTTAAATACCTACATTTGTAAAAGGAAGTATACGACAGAATAGGCTTTGGAAAATTTGCAGGGTTAGGGATGGGGCCTTGGAGGTTGTGTAATCCAGGACAAGAATAATCTGGGCTGATTTCCAAGGGACATTAGAGGGGGAGGACAAGAACGTTAAGGGGAGATTTTTGGAGAGAAAGCTGCCTGCTATGTGATGTGCATCATCCCTGTTCTCTTTTCCTGTAAAATATTTGATAAAATCGGAGCACCCCTCCATGCTTGTGGTATTCATCTTTGCCCCTCCCCTCTGCTCTCTTCTTCTTCCTTCTCTCCTCCCCTCTTCTTCCAATGGGTAGCAATGGAGTTACCGGCCTACAGATGGCTCAAAGTGAAATCAGAGGCTGGGTTATCCAAGCCATATGACTCAGAGTCTGAGTGTTCCAAGCCCACGCCTACATTCCCTGTTCACACTGCTCCTGACGCCTGGCACACCTCTTCCCATTATTTTTTTCTGCCAGGCAAAAACCAACTGCCTCATCTTTCAAGTGTCGTCACTTTTGTGAAGATTTCTTTGATCCCCCCCTCCATTCCTATTTCTAGGCACAAGTACGATTAATCACCACCTCTGCCTTCCCATAGAGCTTCTCCGATGCTTATCTCATCCTCTTTGAGGCTGGAGCCTGGGTCCTAATGTACCTTTGTGACCTCTCCCCTGCCCCCGCTCTCACACAGAGTGCGGGCTGTGCAGGCACTCAGTGACTGGCATGGACGAGTGAATAAATAAAAGATGGGGTGTGGGGAGACAGGATTAGACAGGGAGATGCCAAACGGTACCAAGAAGAAAATGCGATAAAAAATATGAGGACTTTGATCAGGGAGAGGGAACTTAAACGACGGCCTTCTTTTAAGTACCCCTCAGAGAAGTCTAATGGACTTAATTAAAATCCAAATAACTAGAAGAATGAACAGTGGGCCAAGTGACAGATAAAACTGTAGAGATGGAAAGGAAGCACAGAGGCAAAGACAAGATGAAGAATAGGAATTAGAGAGAGATATGTTTGTGCTTGGATCATTAAGAAAACAAGGCGGGAGATGGGAGAAATATAACAGGAATAGGATAGAATAAAAGGGGGTGGAGAAAGGCAGGGTAATTGAGTTAATACAAGATGTTGGGTTCAGGGAATCCTGGACTTTATGTTGGGGTTAAAGTATATGGTTTTAACTCCAATATAAAGACAAGTGGGGTGGTTGTTTGTATCAAACTGGGTCTAAAATCTGGAGTTATGTGTATGGCTGTCAAACCTTCGGGGCATAACATCGCTGAGCAGAATAGAAAATTAAAGTAGGAAACTGGCAGGATTGGCTCAGAAAGGACAAGAAACAGCCCATGAGCGTGACAGTTGTTTCTGTGGGGAGGGAGGAAATGGCGGATAATAATATACTGTAGAGATAAATTAATAATACTAAGCTACCTCGCCAGGGTGTTATGAGTGTTAATTAATTAATTATTGTTTGCAAAGCACTTTGAAGGTGGAAAGGCTCTATAATTATTATGAATAAAATGTCAGTGATAATAATCCTGCAGAACACAGTGACCTCATCAGCACCTCATTTGCATGGCATGAAGTAGGGCAGATTCAAGGATTCTCTGCCAAGGGGGAGACCTGCTGGGGACGACAGATGCCCATCTCAACATCCTGCCTCTCCTTGCCGCATCCTCTGTCAGCCCCAGAGCTGTGGCCTCTGCTCCCTGGGCAGCAGGTTCATGAGACACTGTGTGAGGTGACATTTTTATGAGTCTGAAAGCTGCATATCTAATCAGCTGATGACTGGGCTACTTTACGACAGGTAGCTTTCTAATGTCTGAGGCCTGAGGAGTGCTCTTCACATTGAGAAGCTTCCGATTTTGTTGGTCATTCTGTTTCAGAGGAGATTAAAAATAGGGGTGTTTGGGTCTGCTCTTCAGGAGTGGGATGGGCAGGGACTCTGTGAGACAATGGTGTGCCTTTATGTCTGCTACATGTCTGCTCACATTTGGGGGGATTGGCCATGAACAAACCATACTCCTGGCTCCTGGAGTTGACAGTCTCAGTGAGGGATACAGAATGTTTATATGTCATGTGTCAGGTGGCAGTAAGGCAAAGGCGAAGAGAGTGCAGGGAAAACTGAGCAGGTGGGCTACGTTGGAGACCAGTGCTGGAAAAGCATATAGGGTCGGCATGAGGTCTTTGAGGTCTTAATCCTGGAGAAAGGATGTTTGCGGACAGTTGCTTTCAAGCTATTTCCCTATCCCCACCCCAAGGCTTGGGTCAGGGATTCCCCTTCCTACCCATGTGGAAGAGAGAGAGAACAGAGTTTTAATGCCAGGGAAGCGTTATCAGAGTTATCATGCATGAGAGGGAAGTGACTCAAATCCATACAGTTTCCCACCATTTTATATAAGAAAAACAGAAGAACAAACAATGAACATTTCTTGTACCTGCTTGGGATAAGAGGACTCACCTTGTGTGCCTCATGTACACCTTGCGAACAATCCTGACCTAGCTCCCAAACTAAGTGTTGACAGTCGGGGGAGCAGAAGGCCGCGAACTCGCACTGTCAAATCAGACGGTCAGAGCTTTTTTATCCAGCCTAGAATGTCCTCAGGGAGAGGCTCTAAACAGAGGATGGTGGGAAGGTAGCAGCCTCTGTGCTCAAAGAAAATGTCATCATTTTGCCCTCCCACCCCACAGCCATTTATTAATCTCCTTAAAACCTCAGCTGAAAGAACCATTGGAGTATTTGGTTCTGAGGAAATACCCATGTCTGTACAGACAATCAGTTCCTGATGCCAATATACTTGTCACTGTGACCTTAGGAAAATGCATACCCAGTTTCAGGGCACTTTTTGCTTCACAATCATTCTCAAACATCAGAATGCCATGCTGGTCTCCTTAAAATACAGCTTGCCGGCCCTCATTTCCAAAGTTTCAGATTCTGAAGGTCTCAAGCGGGACCCAGGCATTGGCATTTTTTAACTTTATTTTCATTGTTGACACTATTACAGATGTCACATTCCCACCCCTGCTGATTCGCCCACCACTACCCAGTCCCCACCCCCGCCCCTCTGGCCTTCACCACACTGTTGTACTGTTGTCTGTGTCTAGGGGTTATGCATGTATGTTCTTTGGCATTTGAATTTCTAGCAACTTTCCAGGTGATGCTGGTGCTGGTCTCAGGCCCATACTTTGAAAACCACTGTTTTGAGACTAATGAATCTGCCTTTGGAAAGAGGCACTGGGTGAAGGTAATAAATACAGATAAAAGGAGACAGAGGTAGGGGGCACATGAACATTGTGGTGTCCAGATAGAGAGACCTCAGAGTTACAGACTCGTTGAGACTCAGGCATGACTGGGAACTGTAAGGGGGGGTGGTCCCAGGTAGGGAACCTAACTTTTCTCCCTGCTTCCACTCTGGGTATGGCTTGTGTCCCTCACCTCCATTTCTCTCACCCTCTAGGAGCAGCACCTGTGGGTGCAGGGATACACTCTTCATTCTCCACCCTCCAGAAATGGCAAGTTTTGCCTTTGCCTGCACCTGGAAGGTATTCCCAGCATTGACAGGTGAACTCATTTCCTAGAGCTGCCGTAACAAAGTAGCATAATCTGAGTGGCTCACACAACAGTAATTTCTTTTCTCACAGTTCTGGAGGCTGAAAGTCTAAGACTGAGGAGTTGGCAGGGCTGGTTCCTCCTGAGGGCTGTGAGGGAGAATCTGTTCCATGCTTTTCTCTTAGCTTCTGGTGGTTTCAGGCATTCCTTGGCTTGTCAATGACCTTCTCTCTCAGTCTTCACTTTATCTTCTTCTGTATATGTCTGTCTCTGGGTCTAAATGTCCTCTTTTTATAAGAACACCAGTCATATTGGATCAAGACCCACCCTACTGACCTCATCTTAACTTGACCATCTGAAAAGATCCTACTGCCAAATAAGCCTGCATTCATAGGTACTGGGGTAGGACTTCAACATCTATTGGGGGACACAATTCAACCCATAACAGCACGTTCTCCTCTCCTCCAGGATGGGCTCTGGTTGTGCCCTTGGTGGCCTGACTTCCACCTGGGATTGGAGAGACTGTGGCGAAGTCGTCGTCGGCAGCCGTCCGTCTCGAGAGACGATGGTGTAGCTTCTTAAGAGTCTATCTGCACCGCCGAGAATGGCTGTGCAGTCCGACTCGGGAGTGACACGGTATCTGTCTCCTCCCGTGTTGAATCGACATCTTGTGATGACGCTGGAGTGTCCTCTCCAGTGAAGCTGAAGCTACAGAGCCTGGGCAGGGTGATATGGAGGGTCTGCTGTTGCCCATGCAGCAGACCCCCCCTCTCTTCGCAGCTGAAGGGTCCAAGGGAAAGACGGAGTCAATACAGCTTGGCTTCAGGTGCGCCACAGGAGTTGCCGGTGTTGACTACAACGTCAAACCGCCTTAGGGACTCCGGCTCCGGATTTTCTGTCAGGGTTTACTCCCTTAGCCTTTCCCCTGAAGAGGTATGCCGCAAGGCAGCGGAGGTTTTTTGGAATCAGAGTTTTCCTTCTCTGTGTGGCGAAGTACTCCTTACCTTAAAAGCAGAACTCCTCTCTTAGTATCTACAAGGTCTGTGGAGGCAAAATTGAGAGATTGCTGGGAGGCAGAACCTCTGCTATTATTTTTTCTTTCCATCCCAATCCTAGCTCCTGCAGCTTGGTACTGCTGAATACAACAGAATTGGCCATTGGGGTCCACGTGGCAACTTAGCCTGTGTACATTGATAAAAGGCTGTACTTCCATGGACTGGAGGATGAACCTGGTTTGGAGTCAGATTGAGGGGTGGGGATCGGCCCTCTTTCCTCATCTCTCAGTTGAGGATGACAATATCTACCACCCAGAGTTGTCTGTTAAATGAGATAGTCTGCAGAAAGTGCCTGGAACAAAGAGGGTGCTTGTTCAGGGCTGTTGTTATTAATAATTGGGAGCCCAGAGGATATCTAACCAAAAAATTGTCTTGAGGACTGCAGTATTTATTTGCATTGAGAGTTTGCTAAGTTCCTCCTGACTTCTCTTTCCCTACCATCCCCCACCATAGCTGAGAACCCTGCATGTCACAGGCTTTGAACTGGGACATCAAAGAGAAGCCAGCTCTGTTCTTCAAACAGGTTTATAAAGAGATTTTGATACAAGACAACAATACTTGTCAGCAGTGCCCAGTTATCGTCCTTCCCTTTGTAGTTTTATTAGGAAATAATTTCCCAGCCTGTGAGGCTCCTGCTGGCATGTCTTGTTTCTCTGTTTGCGATTGGATCTGCCCACCAGAGGGGCTGCCTCACTCACTCCATCAGTTTCGCCAGCTGGGGGTCCAGAGAAAGACATCACCGGAAGGGTCTCTGGCAGTGGATTTACCATCTGCCCCTCCCCTCCCCCTCCCTCTCTTTGTAGCAAAAAGGCAATTTGTTTGACCTCTGGGGATGTTTAAAATTTCAGCTTCTTAATCACTCCTCTCCGGCTTATTATTTTTTTTAAGAGCGAGGAGAAAGAGGAAACCATGGCCAGATAATAAAAGAACCATTTTAAGCCCTTTTGTCTCTCATGCCCAGGGTTCTAGGCTGGCAATAAGTATCCCCAGTAAATTAAAACTAAGGAGCCCCATTCACTGCAGGAGACAGAGTAGTAGCTTCTGGCAGGGGCCAGCTTCTCCAAGCAGAGGTGGGCTTGGTTTTCCAAAAGTAATTATTCCTTGGTGCTGTTGTTTTCCCATAACTTGGATCACATAATGAAGAGTCTACTACATGCCAAGAACTGTGGTAAGTTCTGAGACATGGACTTGAGGGATACCGGGTCCCTCCAGCCATGGACCATGGCTCCGAACATGGACTGGGTGAGCTGGGTGGAGAAACAGACTTTTCAGGGACTCATTCTCAAAGGACTCTGTGCCATGGTGGAGGACTTCTCCTGGGCTGCGGAGCAATGCATTCCAAGACTACTCACCACCGCTATCAGAGGCAGCTTTTGACCCTCACCTTGAGGGAGAGGCAGGGTCCAGTGAGGATGTTTGTAGTGGTGGTTTAAGAATGGGACCACTGGGATGCATTTTGACACTAAGGAAAGGGGACAGACAGAGAGGGAGAGTGGAGATGCAGGCAGGAGGAAATAATAAACAGGATATGGTGCTTGGAAAGGAGGAATAGAACAGGACTGGGGCAGAGAGGGTTATTTAGCCACAGAGGAAAAGATACTTCACATCCTTTTTATAAAATTGAGGGAGGTCGTCAACAATTTGGAGGGAAGGAGAGCAGAGGATGTGGGTAATTTCAACTTTCCTGCCATTTATTCTCTCTGGGAAGTGGGAATTAGGGGCGTCTACTGGAGATGGGATGGGTAAGTTGCTTTAGTGGGACTTAGAAAGTTAGAGGCAGAAGTTTCCTAGAGATCATTTTATACAACAAGGCTCAGAGGAATGGAGAAATTTCCTAAAATAACATGTTGATGAGTGATGGAGCAGGGACTTGAACTCAGGACCGCTGGTTCCCAGGTCAGGGACCACTGCTCTGCAGGATGCTCGCTGCATCCCTGAGGATGCATCACTGTTCTGCATCCACCTTGGAAAATGGAGTTTCTGTGGCAGACTGGACCAAGTCCTCTGGGGATTCCTGACCAACTAGCTGATGAGGTTGGGTTCAATGCCTTTGGTTTGTTTAGAGAAGAGGGGTCTGTGCAGAGTGGAGCTTAATGTGGTCAAGATTCATCTGGAGTCACACCAGATCACTCACTGCACAGTGAGTAGAGTACTCAAGGATTGGAGTGGCAGAGATCGTGGCATCCTCAGATTTAAAGTCTTCTGGAGGGAGGGTCCCTTGTAGTATAGGCTTCTCCCACTAGCTGAGTGTTGTAGGAACCCGTCTGTATAAGTGTACCAGCTGGTGTTGTTGTGAGAGGCTGCATTTGGCTTCAGGATTTTTTTTTTTTTTAAGACTCTTTCAACACATTGGCCCATTTCATGCTGGCTGACTTAGGAGTGCACCTGCTCACACCATGCTGAGTGTTCAGCAGTTTTTGACCAAAAACAGCATGACCCCTATACCCCACCTCCTTATTCAGCTGATCTCAACCCAAGTGACATTTTTTTGTTGTTCCCCTGGATGAAAAACGTTCTCAAAGAGAAATGTTTTGCCATTGTGGAAGTGGTGAAACAAAAAATGGCAGAAGCACTAAAAGGCATCAAAATCAATGAGTTCAAAACCTGTTTTGAGCAGTGGAAAAAAAAAGTCTTGATATATGTATTGCATCAAATGGATGGATCAAAATAGGTCCATCTGAAAAACTTCCCTCCAGCCAAGTCACCAAGGAGCAACATGGTAGGACCCCTTTCTACCACACCCAGGTGACTGAAGTTTAAATATGTAAGAATAAAAACACAATTTTTTATAAATAAATTCTGGGGTTTTGTTTTTTGGTCCCCTCTTGTATTTTGCTGAATGAGGATTACTCACTTCCCATCAACAATTTCCTACTGTTGCCAAAGGAAATAGTAAATGCTTCCACTGAAAAGCCACAAAGAACTGACCTAAAAACTAACAGTTTCTGAGCAGGAAGTCCCAGTCCATAGGAACACAAGTAATCTATTAGTTTACTTAGATCTATGCCAATGGTATTAAACCCATTGTGCAGATGGGGGAAACCTAAATGGAAAGATAGATGATTTTCAAAAATTCATCCAAAGACAATAAAAACTTCATAGTTTAATGTTTGTTACATGTATCCTTACATCTTCTGCCTGCTGATTACTTCACATTTCCATGAAGTGTGCAGGAAGCACTGACCAGGGCATTAAGAATAGACCATAAGCCTTTTTCCATAAAGTCTGGCTGGGGTCTGGTGGACCTCAATTCCAGCTACTTATATAAGTTTTTGAGGCAACCAGTAAAAAATGAAGCTATAATAGAAATGGCTGTAATATATTTTATATGTTTGAATTTAGGGGATGGGAAACCATGGCTTGTATACCGCATGCCTGCAGCTTGTTTTTAAACAGCTTGTGACCTAAGAATGCTTTACATTTTAAAAGGGTCATAAAAAACAACCCCCAAAACAACATAGAGTATACTACAGAGATTATTTGTGCTCACAAAGTCTAAAATGTTTACAAACTGGCTTTTACAGAAAAAGTTTATGGATCCATGAAAACAAAATGAATGCTCTTATCTCAAAAAGATAATGATGTGGAATTGCATTATAAAGAAGATAATCATAAAATCTATTAAAATATGTATTTATTGTATGTATAAAGAGTAGTATGGCCTTGTAATGAGATATAAATCCTGAGTTGTTTGACCAATGCTATTTTTTTCCATTTGTCATCTAATCTCATTATGTTCACTTGGACATAAGGCCAATGTGAACAGTGGAGGGCTTTGGCATCCTGAGGTTTGGTCATGCAGCCTTTATGACACCTGGTCCAGGGTAATATGCTCCAGGTTTTCTTTGAGCTGGAGAGGAAAGGCTACAGGGCTTGCCACTCGGGGGCTTTCTGAGAAACATTGGCATCTTAGTTTGCTTGGCCTATAGGATGAAGGCCAGCCACCCATGGGGAGAGGGTTCGTCCTTAGTCCTGATGAGGCTGAGTCACGGAGAGCAGTGGATGTGGCCAGGTCTGTTAGGAGAGCTCACGACTGAGCTGTGTCCTGACTCCCTGACCAGCATGTGCATCAAGCCTAGGGATGTCTCTTGTAAATGAACTGGAAGGCTATGTATTGGGCTGACCAAAGAGTCCGTTATGTTTTTTTCTGTAAAATAAAAGAACACATTTCTTTTTATTTTCACCACTAACTTTATTGATTTGGATATTTTGAGTATGTCGGCTATCTCCTGCTATTGGTTTCTAGTGGGTAGAGGCCAGGGGTGCTGCTAAACATCTTCCAATGCATAAGAAAGCCCCAAAGCAAAGAATTATTTGGCCAGAATGCCAATAGTACTAAGAAACTTCGCAAACCACTTTTGACATGTTCGATCAATCACAGCACCTTCTCCATACATTGTACAAACCTTTTTGTGTGTGTTTCAGTTGCATTTTTACCTTTCTTGAAATAATAAAGCATAATACACCAAAAGTGTTGCATATCTTCTTTTATCTTCAATTTTCAAATTACTGCACAAAAATTCACCAATTTTGCTAAGTTTTTTGAAAATGCAATCTGGTATGACTGCTGTCACAGTACAATCTAATACAATGATTTCAAATGAAGTTCAAGACAACTTAGCACTAGTAGAGCCATGGTCTGGGAAAAAAACCTTATGGAATTTTTGGCCAACCCAATATGTAACAGCAGACAGGAAGAGCTGTGTTTCTAAACTGCCAAGACCACTGGGCAGACACTGTCAATATGTTCTGGAACTTCCCCAGGGAGATTGCCAGATGAGCTAACACCTGGATACCCAGCAGCTGGCCAGGAGCCTGGGCACAAGTACACTGCCTTATAGTCATGTGCAGGCTACTGGGTTTGGGAGAGTGCATGTCTAGCTCTCTTCTTTTGGGAAGCAGAAAGGCAGGGCAGCAGAGGTGAAAGAACATAGAGGTGAAATCACACTGAACGGAGTTCAAATCCTGCCTTTGCCATTAATTAGTCATTGAACCTTGAATAAATGACTTAATATTTTGGATCTTCAGTTTTCTCACTGGTAAAATGTGATAATAGTAGTCTTACCTCAGGGAGTCTCTGGGTTGCTAAAAGAGGTATGGGTTGCAAAGCAATCAAATGAGAAGGCAAGGCCAACGTCCTCGGGCTCCTTCTTCTATTCTATCCCTTATACAATGGGTTTATTTAATGCTTCACTTAAAGGTCTGAAGTTCTGAGGGTAGTCTACATGAGGAGAAAGAGAAAGAGTGGAGATGGGGAGAACTTAAGTGCTTTGCACCTAGAAATGACCCAGAAGAGACAAATTCTGGAGGGGAAAATTGTAACTAAACAACCAAAATTAATGAGTACTTCTTAAATTATAAGAGTCAGAGAGAAACAGCTGTCAAGTACTTTGATGATCAAGCAGTCCAACTATCCTTAGACATTTGGGAGGGTATACTACTTGGTAGTTATGTATCCCCAGGCAGACAGCCCTGGGCTCAAGCTCCAACTCTGCCATTAGCTAGCTATAATCAGGCAGGTGACTGGCACCTCAACTACGCCTCAACTTCCTTGTCTTGTAAGTAGGAATAATAATAATAGTACCAACTCACAAGGTTGTTGTGCACATAAGTTGTTGGCCTCAAGACCACAGTATGAGTGAAACTGAGGACCAGGTGCCTGCATGTGCCAGGTATGACTAAATACGGGGACTGGTCCTGGGATTCCATTGGTGTCCCTCATGATCTAGGTCTCCACTTAATGGTGCTATATAGAAGCCCAAACAAGGTTTTTCTTTGTGCAGAGCCAGCAGGCCTTTGGAGATTGAGTTCCATTAAATGACAACAGCAACAACTCAGAACCACCTAATCCACGTCACTGAAGTCAAGTCCATGCAGTTAATTTCCTGTTTCTGTTATGGGTTGATTTCCCTTGCTTTTTGGTGGGGAAAAGTCAGTTTTGAAAACACCCCCTGTAATGGGTGTCTCAAAACCCTTGAGCATCAGTATGAGCCTATTAAATTTTAACAGCTCTGTTGGCAGGTAAAGCACTTTTATAGATTTAAAAAAAGCCATGTTTTTTGCCTTTCAGACTGCTGGGCTATTCTGAAGAGATTTTATGCTTAAGTTTGGAGGAGTGCATTTTGTTTCTCCAGTTTGCTCTCCTCATGTTGTCCTTCTAAGCAGTATAAAGTGCAGAATGTTTATCTGCCTCTAGCTAAAGCTGGTCTTGCTAAATTCATTGTTCCTCTTCAACCAGAAATATTTATTTTTTAGTTGTCAACACCTCAAAGGAATTACGCTACCTCTGGGCTTTTCCTATTCTAACTTTGCCCAAATATTTGAATGTTCAAAAGCTGCTGATAAAAAAAAAAAAAAAATCTATTCTGAGATCCCACAGTGTGGGATTTTGGCACCAAGAAAGGCTATTTGATTATGCAAATAAATATCCCAGGCCCAGAACTTTTTATTGAAGGAGAATGGTCTAGAATAGAAGATAGAGAGGATAAAACAAGGTCTAGCTTTCTGGGGTAGAGGGGAAAGAAGAAGAGAATATGTTGAGAATAAAAAGTATTTGCAGGGAGTCTAGGTTAGACCGAGGAAGGAAGGAAGTGTTAACAAAGGCTGCCAAAGCCCAGGGTAATCTGCAATATTTGGCAGAATGACCTTTTAGGGTAAAGTATTTCAATGCCTTCCAGAGCCAGAGGGAGTGGGGACAATGTCATGTTAACTGTAAAATGTTGGGACTTAGAGAACTGCTTCCTAGAAGACTTAAATGACTTTATCTCTCATGTCAACCTGTGGTTTTCAAACAGTGAGGCAGAAGGAATGGACCATCTGAATACCAGCTGAACTTTTCAACATACTGTAGAGTCATAAAATGATGTCAGAACTTCAGAAAATGTGTTTGGCTGCCACTCTGTTTTACTTTGTGGGAATTCAGTACAAAGAATCAGCACTTTTTTCATATGGCTAATGTCATTGATTTTCAAAGCATTCTTCCTCCAGGAGAACATAAAAAGATATAAAGCCCCCAAATTAAATGCCTGCTCTGATCACAAAGTCAGACTGTTTTAAACCATCTCTTTCATGCACATAGAAAGGTGCATCTCTCGGCATCCACCGAAAACTTGTAAAATAGATTTTCTCCCCTTATCCCTTCTTGGTATTGCTCTCAAACTAGGCTGTTAATCTTGTCTCCTCTCTCACCCATATTAGGTGTGTCCAGTATAAACTAAAAGTGTAACATGACCAGTATAAATGAATGATGAGATGGCTGTAGGGGTTCCTTCCTGACTACTTCTTAGAGTCAGGCTGTAACATTGTCACTTTCATGCATGTGACTCTGAGAGAGCCAGGATAGCTCCCTGAAATGCTCTTCTAGATGGCAGATGGGCAACCTATTGGATTTCTGGCTGCTTCCCAGGAATTGCTAAGACTGTTTTTGTCCACATATCTCAAACCCAGTGGCAAAAGGTTGAATAATGGACCCCAAGGATATCTACATCCTAACTGCCAGCACCTGTAGATGTTATGAAGACGTGATTGCATTAAAAACCTTGAGATGAGGAGATTATTTTGGACTGTCTGAGTGGGCCATAAAAGTAATCACATGTATTTATAAGAGAGAGGCAGATAGGCATTTAACCAGAAGAAAAGAAGTCAGCATGTTGATGGTAGTGGAGATTGGAATGATGCAACCACAAGCCAAGCAATGCTGGCAGACATCAGGAGCTGGAAGAGGCAAGGTACAGATTCTTTCCTGGAACCTCCAGATGAATCTAGCCCTGATAATACCTTGGTTTTAGCCTCATTAAATTCTTTTTAGACTCTTGACCCCCAGACTATAAGAGACTAAATTTCTGTTGTTTTAAATCATTAAATTTGTGGTAATTTGTTATAGCAGTGATAGGATTTGCTGAGTGAGGGGAGCTGTCTCTCTGGTTCTCATCTGATTCCTAACAGCACACTAAAGAGCTTCCCATCTCATGTAGAATACACTGCAGTGTGATCTTGGAGAGATAAAAACAAGGGTTCCCAATTGGTACACTCAAGCCATTTTCAGAGCAAAGCTTTGCTGAGAAAAATGGCAAAACTGAATAGATGATGGCTCTTCCAATATAATAAATTAATATTTGTGCTCTGATATACATATGTTGGCCAAGATAAAATGCTCAAATTTTCAAACATATCTTAGAAACAAATCTAATTTTAAGACTAGTAATGTCAGAGAATTCTTCCAAAATACAAAAGCCCCAAAGCTTTTCAGACAGTTTGTCAGTAGGTTTATGAGGCACCTACATTTGAAGATGCTTCATAAACTCTGCTAATCCTGTCCAGGGAGATACTTGGGTTTTTCTGAGAGTGTCTGAGTGTTGATGAGGTTAGGAGCTGCTCACAGGAGTTACTATGGTGTCTCTCTTTTCTTTGTGCAGTTATTTTTGCTTCTCCAGTTCCACACTTACTCCCCAACATCCCATAATACTGTATGGTTCTGTGTTTCATTGAGAAGCCAGCATAATTAGCTAACTGAACCGACTAATCTATGTAGCTGAGTGAAGACTACTGTCCCATCTTCCCATCCTGGCAGCTTCTTTCTCAGCGAGTTAACTGTGCCCTTTACCACTTGCCTTTCAGAGGCAGGGTTATTCTGTTTGCTTGTCAGAGTTACTGAATTTCAGAGTTAGAAAGGACTTTTATTAAGCTCATCAATCCCAACTCCAGCAAAATAACTAAGATTGGGAGGTTAGTGGAGTGGAGACAAGCAGTTGGAACCTTCGATTTCGGAAACAAATTCTCTGTGACAGCCCCTCCAGCATCCCTTTCTCTTTGTTCCTGCAGAAGTAGAGAGCAACTCCAGATGGCTGTCATAACCTGGTTGGGTTTAGGTAAACCTGAGACCCACAGGAAAACCTGGATGCTCACTGTATTTGGGCAGAACCAGCTAAATTGCAACAACACTTCATTAAGATTCTGGGCTATTTGAGTAAGGAACAAGCAGTCAGGCAAACCAGAAAGACTCATTTAACCAACTTAGAAGATGGGCATTTTCGATGAGAGCATTAACCTTCTCCGGTCTGGCTGTCATTTCCAAATGACAGCTGCATGCATGGCATTTCCAAGAAGTCTTTCATACCTAAGAGAAGAAGGGTCACATCTAATATATTAAAAGCAGAGAGGAAACCTTTAAGCAATTTGGTACCCTTTGACCTGTGGGTCCCTCCCCCCTACTGAGGTGGTGCATATGTTAAAAGCCTAACCCAGAAGATGTTTTGAAAGAACAGGTTCAAAACAACTGGCATAGACTTGTCTTTAGAATGTCAGAACTGCCTGCCCTGGTGGTTAGATAGGGGATAAATTCTTCTGGGAGTTGGGCCCCGAATCATTTATGATTCTTTTGGTTGCAAATGACAGAAAGCCACATTTGTGTTTCATTCATTATGCGTCTCAGGCATCTGAACAGTCTCATTACAGATGTGGCTTATCGGCACAAGTGAACACAGAGGCTTAATGATGTAACTCAGGGTCTAGTTGGCCTCTCTTTCTCTTCCTCTGTGCGAACTTAGTTTTCATGCAGGCTTTCCCTTTCCGCTTGTAAAGGACTGCCAGCAACTGAGAAAACATGCTTCCAGGTTCAAATCCAGTCAGTGTGAAAATCTATTTCTCTGTCTGCTAACATAAAAGTTTGGAAATTAGAGCCCGTTGGTCCTAATTGGCCTAATTTGTGATCTCTGGGACAATTACTATGAAGGTGCATGTGACTCACCTGCGAATTTTGTTAAAAGGTACTTGCTGACTCAGGTCTCAGGTGGGACCTGAGATTCTGCACTTCTAATAAGCCCCAGGTGATGCTGATACTGCTAATCCAAGGACCACACTGTGAACAATGGAGGTATAGACTAGCTTGTTGGCTTAATGTAGGTGTTTTTCCCATCCCTGTGGCTTGAGGGTAGACTCAGGTTCAATTGAGGACAAGAGCTGACAGTTGGGGTAGGGAGCAGAGGGATTCTTCTCTCAAGGCAAAATCATATTGTTGCAACATGAAGAATAGGGTGGATTCTGGTGACAAAATAATTTCCACTATGGGATCTCTGGGCTTTATTTTTGTCAACTGCAACATAGAACTCAGCCAGTGATGTTTGGGATGTCTGAGTCAGTAGTACCCCTTGAAGCAATGAAGGAAATGACTCTTAGATGACAGACGATAAGCAGTCTTTTAAAATATGCTCATAATTATCACCATTGCTATTAATTATTAATTGAAGAAGGACTAGCATGTTCTTAACATGGGTAGAGGTTGTTTAAGCACCAGCTCAGACAGACTGGGAAGAAAAACCAAAGGAGAAGCATGAACTATAAATGGAGATCCTGGCATAGGAAGCTGATGGAAGCATGAGCACCTGGATGGAGAAGGGGCCTGGGGGCTGTGGGCCCCGGAACTGTAAAGTGGAGTTAATGTGCAGCACAGGAACCTGGTACACAGCCTGTGTAATGCTTGCTGGGGACCAGCGTTCATGCTGCTCATCACAGACAATCGATGCAAAGGCAGGAAACACAGTTTTGAAAATCCTTGCTGGAACCTATATTTCTTTGACACCTATTATATTTTGTTGCTTTGACTATCATGGTAAAGAGGTAGGCGGACCTGGGGTCCTATATAATTAGTTGGTAAACTGTGACAATGAGAGAGAAAGGTAGCATTTATTTAGAATGTGGCATTTAAGAGGATTAGTTGTATAATTTAGATATTTGAATATCAAAGTGTAATAAATAATAATAATCATAATAGTCCCAGCTTGATGAGGGCTCTACTGGTTCTAGAATGTTCTAGTTAGATTACCAGATGGAGAACTGTAGTTCTCCTTCCCTGGTAACTGAAGAAATGGAGGCAGCATTGCTTTTGGCCTCTCACTACCTTTCCTTTGCCTTTATGTCTTAGCATCCTGGTGCCTTTTGGCGGTGGAAAGCAATCTCCCTCCCTCCTTCACTCTCCGTTTCTCTCCTGCCTCCCACACCCCATTTTTATTTCTCCTGGAGCCTAAGCTGTTAGCATTTTGCTGCTGGGAACCCTACATTGTGCAAGTTCCTTACATGAACCTTCTCAGGTGAGCCCTGCACCATTTCTCACCTCCCCGCGGTAGAAGGACGTCAAGACATGAGCTACAGCAACTGAGTTGTCAAGCAAGTTTCTAATGCTGTACGCCTGTGTTTGGAATGATCCTTTTCTGTCCCCCTAACATATCCTGGTTCCCATAAGAGACAAGTTAAGCCAGAATATATAGTTTTCTTTTTTGAATTCAATCAGGCAGGTGGCTCTGGAGCCTTCCTTTCACAGGCTCTGAGTGCTCAGAGACCGGAGCTCAGGAGACCACCATCCCTGTAGCTGCTGCCCTCTGACTTCCTTCAGGGAAGAGGCTTCCTGCTTCTGCTTGCATCTCAGCAAGGCTCCCACTTTTCTTCTATTGAAAATTCTCTTTCTTCATAGAGGTTTCTCTCTACTTCCTCCTTTCTCTCTTTACCAGGTATTTTAAATGATCCAATTCTTGTCCTGAATTAAGTCTAACAGGACATACAGAATCAGACCAATTTCTTGTGCTCTGTTGGGGGTGACCAGTTAGCATGAGGAAACAATGAGAAAAAAATGTGAGTGCTCCCACTCTGTGGTATTAACTCTAAGTGGAGCCGGTCTTCAAAAATGGGGGAGAAATGTAGTCCCGGAGACACTCTGTTGTGCGGTGTCCTGAGCTTCACTCACCACAGCATTTACAGCACTCTCTGACAACTGCTTTTAACTGTAGCTGTCCTTCCTTAGACAGTCAACTCCCCCAGGCCAGTGCTCTGCCTGTCCCTTTCACCTCTTCACTTCCAGAGCTCAGAGCAATGCCTGGAACATTTGCATGCTCAAACACACATATTGAATATAGTTTATTTTATTTAGTTATTTATTTTTAAAAGATTTTATTTATTTATTTTTAGAGAGAGGAGAAGGGAGGGAGGAAGAGAGGGAGAGAAACATTGTCGACCTGGCCTGGAACTCAGGCATGTGCTCTGACCTGGAATCGAACCAGCAACCTTTTGGTTTGCGGGACAACACTCAACTCGCTAAGCCACACTAGTCAGGGCTCAAATTAGTTTATTAACTCATCTTTTAGGGCAGGTATACAAAGATGAGGAGTCAGCTCTTCCCCTTTTAATCATTCCAGAATCTAGAAAACAAAACTGAAAAGAGCAGGGGGGAGATGAACGGAAATATTGAGACACTAAAGAATCCTAAAATGCTACATAATTAAAAATTAAATCACATATTATTCTTTTTCTCAAGTAAATGTCTTATCAAACTACACAGAGTGAACAATACACAAAGATGTCTAGAGTATACACATCTTGATGAATCTTTACAAAGGAAACAAACATGGGTGAAACCCCCAGCTGACGAAGCAGAACACTGCCAGTATGCTAAAAGCTCCCTTGTACACCCTCCAGAAGGAACTCTTATCCTGACTTCTATCACTCTAGTTTTGCTTATTTTGAACATTATATAAATAATTCATACAATTATTCTTTTGTGCTTAGCTGCTTTTTATTCATGCTATTATATTTAGCAGTAGTTCATTTTTTTTTCATTGCTTTATAGTTTTCCATTGTATGAATATGCTGCTATTTAATTGTCTACTTTACTATTGATGGCATTTGGTTCATTTTCAGTTTTTGCCTATTAACAATAGTACTGTTATGAACAGTCTTGATTTTCTTTCAGTGCTCATACTTTGGATATATCCTTAGGAGTACAAATGTAAGATGGCAGGGTATATACATTTTCAGCTTTAGTAAATACTTCCAGTTTGCACACCTACCAGCATTTAGTAAAAGTTCCAGTTTCCCACTTTCTTGCCAACAAATTAGTCTTTTTAATTGAGCCAATCTGTTGAGTGTGCAATGACATCTTTTTGTGATTTGATTTGCATTTTCCAGACATGTAATGGAATCAAACCCTTTTTATATGCTTATTGGCTATTTGCATGTCCTCTTTTATTATGTGCCTGTTTATGTCTCTGTATATTATTTTGCATATATTTTTGGCATGTAGCAATTGTTCATTTTTTTGAAAGTTGAAAGGAGAATTCCTATTGAGGAACTTAAAATCTTATAATCTTAGCTTTCTTACTTAAAAATATTTCTCCGATAGCACCAGAGCTTTTTCTTCAGATGAAATTTTAGGGTGAAAACTAACATGCAAAATAGGTCAAAGCAGAGAGTTCTCATAGAAAGAGGGCAGAGGATCTCAGACCCTTTCCTACCCATGACCCCTAGCGGATTCCACTTAACCTGAAAACACTGCCTTATGACAAAGATAGTTTTTCAGAACCAACATAACAAGCAGACCAATAAAAAATCCTCATAAATACTTTATAGAATATTTGCTAGCACTAGACAATAAAGATAACAGGAGAAATAAGAATATGAAAAGCACTTTTACCACGTGAATGGATTATAACAGACATTATAATATTAAATTTCATTTACATTGTCTTGCTCAGTGGAGACTTTTCATAATCTCTTCTCCTCAGAGTTACAGGAGGCTTTCAACTTTATTTTGATTCATTGCAGAGAATACGCACGCCAACAGGTAATCTGTGTGTGCGTTCCCACACTCCTTTCACCTGCATGCTCAGTGCTTTTCTGATTTTATAACTTACACTTGGTTATTCCCATGTCCTGAGTCCTTCCTTGGTCTCATAGACACAAAAGTACTTGGATGTTTCAAGTGGAAAAATTTTCAGTAAGCCTTATTTAACACAGCTGGGTAGGCATTTTTGGTTTCCAATTTCAGAACCCAACAGTCGTTAGACTGAAGAACATTTACTAGTCCCTTTTACCCTCACTGCATCTCCCTGCCTCAATACACCCCAGAGGGCAATGCAGGGGCTCCAGCTTCCTTCTCTTACCTTCCCTTTATCTCTCCCAGAGCTCCATGCCCAAACTTCTACTTCTTCGTTGCCATCTGCTTTACCTCCCTTTTCACTTTCCCCATCCCCAGTTTCCTTTTTTCTAATTATCCCCAGCAGGAGTGACTTGCAATCTGTAGATATAAGCAGCTAAAAGAAGTATGGAAATAAATTTGCATACATTGGAATTTGGCAGAGCGAAGGAGCTTGAAGGTAGGAAGGAATTATTACAGTCTTTGAAAAAGTGAGCTATCTGCTATACCCATGGCGGCACATGGAATGATTTTAGGTAGTACACTCAATGAAAAATTCTTTAAAAAGTTGAGTAGTTATATGTTTACTTTAAGGGTATTAATATATTTCTTCTACTTGGACTAAGATATACTCATTTTTCAACTTGATAAAAGGTCCTTTTAAATATTTAAGTTTAAAAATGGCTATATTTCTCTGGCAAGACTTGTAAATTAGTGGCATTTGAGAAATGTTAGAAGGTTCATGCTCAATAAATCAAAACAATAATTTTTATTAAAAGATGTCCTTCTCTCCCTAGATCTAGATAAGCAAAAGTGAGTACACAGTATAACGAATCTTGTTCCCTCAGTGAAATAATGACTTTTAGAATTAAAAAATATATATATAACAGGTTTTTGTTTTTTTTTCATTCTTTATGGTTGTTCTATTACAGTTGTCCCTAATTTTCCCCCATTGGTCTCCCCTGCCCTGCCCCTCCCCCCTCTCCCACAGTCAATCCCCCCTATTGTCCATGTCCATGGGTCATTTACACTAGTTCCTTGACTAGACCCTTCCCCTCCCCCACTTCTTCCCCTTACCCCTCCTCTCTGGTCACTGTTAGTCTGTTTCTTGTTTCCATGACTCTGATTCTATTTTGCTCATTTGTTTGTTTTGTTCATTAGGTTCCTGTATTAGGTGAAATGATATGGTATTTGTCTTTCACTGCCAGGCTTATTTCACTAAGTGTAATATTCTCCAGTTCTGTCCATGTTGTCGCAAAATGTAGGAGTTTCTTCTTTCTTTCTGCTGCATAGTATTCCATTGGGTAAATGTACCACATTCTTTTGATCCACTCATCCACTGATGGGCACTCAGGCTGTTTCCAGTATTTGGCTGTTGTAAATAAACATAGGGGTGCATAGGTTCTTTTGAATTGGTTTTTCAGAATTTATTGGATATAATCCCAGCAGTGGAATCATTGAATCAAAAGGGAGCTCCTTTTTTAGTTTTTTGAGGTAATTCCATACTATTTTCCATAATGGCTGCACCAGTCTGCATTCCCACCAACAGTGCACTAGGGTTCCCTTTTCTCCACATCCTCGCCAGCACTTGTTGTTTGTTGATTTGTTAATAATGGTTATTCTTTAGCAATGGTTTTCAACGTATAGTTCATGGATCCCTTGGGGTCCCCAAGACACCTTCAATGTGTCCATGAAGGGAAAATAATTTTCACAATAATATTAAGGTTTTTTTTCCCTTTTCTTTTCTCAGTATGTTGACATTTGAACTGTTTATACAAAAGCAATGGTGGGTAAAATTCTGCACAGGTCCAGGCAGTGGCACCAGATCTCACTGGTGGCCGAATAAAGAGAAGCCAGTTCCAGTGTTGCTCGAAGTGACTCTGATAAAACAAATTATTAATTTTATTAAATCTCAACAATTTACATCTTTTTACCGTTCTGTGGGACCAAATGGGGTATATGAAGCAAGCATTGTGCTGTATGCCAAGTACCATGGTTGTCTCAGGGAAAAGTACTCGTTTTGAGTTGGACCAGCCCCCCTGCCACCGCCCCTCCACTTTTTTTAAACACTATTTTTATTTGAAAGAACAACTGACAGACAAACTATGATTAGTTAGACTTGGGTATGAGGCATATTTTTTTCTAAAAAATGAATAAAGTGTGTCTGTTACATCAAGGAAAATAACTGACAGTATGTATAGCCAATGATAAAATTTGATCTTTTGGGTGCAAAGTAGAATTTTGAAAAACTTATATTCTCTACCAGGAAGCCACTTGACTACTCAGTACATAAAACTCATGATGAGATTGCCTGGGATATTTACATATGCAGTTTTTCTGTTGTATTTTAACAAAATGTGTCAACATTTGAAAGATCTGTGTGTCTCAGTGAATCAATGTTTGTTTTTCAAATGTCCAGTGTGTGATATTACAAATCATGTATTGATAAAAGATCCATTTTAAATGTAAGATAGGCCAGTGAATTTTCCTGTACCAGAATATATAAAAAGAAGCCCTTGATATAGTTTCAAATTCCATCCAAAGTCTATAACCTTTAAGAAACTACTATTGTCAAGTTTTGGTGTGGTATAAAAAAGAATATCTGCAATTACATTAAAAGTCCATTAAAATACTTTTTCTTTTTTTTTTTTTTTTTTAATTTTTTTATTTTGGTTTTTCAATTACAGTTGTCCCCTTTTACTTTTTCTTATTATAGCCACATCCTTGTTGACTATATGTGGCCAGATTACCTCCTTGCACTTCCGCCAAATGACATATTATAAAGTTTGAGTGCCAAAGCAGATATGAGAATCCAACTAGTATTGATTAAGCCAGGGACATTAAAAAGATTTTTAAAGTATAAAATATTGTTATTTTTCTTAATATATTTTTGTTTCTGAAAAACAAAATATTTTACTTTTCTAAAAACTATTTGTTAACATATAATGGGTTTATTTTTTAAATAAATACATATTTAAAAATTTTCTCAGTTTATATTTCTAATACAGTACATATGAGTAGATATAATCTAAATAAGCATAAGCAAAAGTTCTTTAGGGTTCTCATAATTTTTAAGAGTATAAAGGAGTCTGACACCAAAAAAAAAAATATGAAAACCAGTGTTCTACAAGACAGGATTCTTGTCCTGTGTGATCAAAACTCTTCACTTAAGTGACCATGAACTAGGCAGGGAGAGAGAGAGACAGAGAGAGAAAGAGAGAAGAAGTGTGTGTGTGTGAATGTGTGTGTAGTGAGGGAGGTGGGTGACAACATAGGATCTTTGCATGATAAATATTTTACAAGAAGGGGATATAATGACTGCTGGGGGTGGGGGAGGCTAACTCCAACCAATTTCATACAGAAGATTTCTATTGACTTGTGAAAATGTAGATGACTTTGGGTAAAACTGATAGTTGAGCTAGAAATAAAGAGAGAATATGAATGTTGAATCCAAAATAAAAAATATGATAAAAAACATCAATCACCTTCTTCTTCACAATATGTGAGGGCAGGCAGCCTCCAAGATGACCCTTAATCCCTGCCTCCTGGATTTTATACCACTGTGTAACCTCCTCTTCATATGGGCTGGACCTAATGACTTGCTTTTATTAAACAGAATACAGCAAAGGGAATGGGGTGTCTCTGCTGAGGTTAGATTATTAAAAAACCTATGACAGTTGCCTTGCTCACCCTCTCTTACTCTGTGGGCTAGTTCTGAGGGAAGCCAGCAGCCCTGGGAGAGTCCCATGTGGCAAGGCATGAGTAGGTCTCCAGCTAACAACCCATGAGAAACTGAATCCTGGCAACAATCACAAAAGTGAGCTGAGAAGTGTGTTTCCTTCTTTAGGGCCTTCAGATGTGATCAGATCCCTGACTGACATTTTGATTGCTGCATCATGAGAGGCAGAGACACCAGCTAAGCTACATCTGGATTTCTGACCTGTAAAAACTGTGAAATAATAAATGTTTGTTGTTTTAAGCTGCTAAATTATGGAGTAATTCGTTACACAGCAATTGATAACACATGTATATATGCATATTCATGCAAAACTGGCATGTAATTTTAAGAGACTTTGAGAAATCCCTGAAGCCCATTAATCTATACTGTGTGGACCTTGTTAATAACCCCTACTCTAGGAAAACATAAAAAGATAGCAAAGAAAGAATAAAAATAGGAACAGAGAAAGTGGTGGAAGGGATAATCTAGACAGTATAATCAGAGATAGTTACATGAGGGAAGTAAAACAATAACCAGTGCCTTAATGAGAAAAAGGTTTCATGAGAATTTTCCAGGGGACAGATCCCTGAGGACAGCAGCTAAATTGGTGAGGCAAGCACTTTCATCATGAGATCAAATTGGCTGGATCTGTTACTTAGAAAAGAAAAGACCAATGTTTTGTATTTAGGTATGTGGGAAGGAAGTTTTCAACCCAGCCTATGGGTGAAGTATTCAGTAATAAACTGAGGAGCCTAAGAGTGTGAGCAATGGACTAAAAAATATGAGTCATACATAGAAAGTCACAAAAGGGTCTTGTAATGGCTTATGTAATTTGGAAATCCAGAGGTTGAGCTGGCCTCAGGCATGACTATATCCAAAGATTTAGATAATACCATCAGGTTTCCTTACTTATCTTTTCTGTTGACCTTCAAACAGAAGGCCAAGGGTTGGGCGTAGGGTATGCAAGTCTGCAGAGAGAGAGAGAGAGAGAGAGAGAGAGAGAGAGAGAGACAGAGAGAGAGAGAGACAGAGAGACAGAGAGACAGAGAGAAAGAGAGACAGAGAGAGAGAGCGAGCCAGATTTTATAAAGCCCCAGAGAGTGGTTCTCAAAGAAAAAGACTGTCTTCTCTCAGTATCCACATGTGAAATCTAAGGAAGGGCTCTGATGACCCTACCTGGAAAGCCTTTATCTCCCCAGATACCCCAGTAGCATATGGAGTGGCAGATGATAATTACCTAAAGGAAAAGGGGGTCTTCTTGTCAGAAAGGGAGAAACAATGATAATATGACATATGTCTACTGGAGTGACTGACAATAACCAGAGGCTGGGAAGATTGTTTAATATTTAAAATTATGCCAACTAATACAATAACTTGAGTCATAAGTTATTAAGCTGTATAGTGTTTGTGTTCCAGCAGTCCCTCATTACAGGAAATTTGTGTTGTGTATTTGAATTGACTTTGGATGATGGAGTCTAATGAATAGAGTTCTGTCTGGCAGGGCTGGCGCCGGAGAAGAGATTTGAGGATGAAACCATGAATTCAGAGGCTCAGATTTTTAAGGAAAAATTCAGCCCTTCCACTTTGTGCGTCAGCATCTGTTGTTTTTCTTCTAGAACACCAAGTTGCTCACAGAGCCCATATCCATTTGAATAAAGTCTGAACCACCACTGTAGTGAGGACTTAGTTGCCAGATGCTCTCTGATGTGACTCAGTTGAATTTCTACCCCTCTCTAGAGTCCCTGGGTGAGGGCTTGGCTTCTCTGGGACTCCCAACTTATTGTAATTGAGAATTTGGTTCCAAATGGCAGAGATTTAATTCCTAAACACACACAAAAAGATGGTGACTACAATTCAATGTAGATATTCTTAAGTTTATATAAATAAAGACTTTTGATTTGCTAAATTAGGAATCATTGTGAAAAGAAAAAAAGAGTTCAGCTGAGACCAACAGTAATGTAGAACTTGGCAGGAGAGATCTCTCTAGTGGGCCATCTTTTTTCCCAATTTGTCTCCAAAATGTGTTACAATGGGGTTTGGCTGAACATGGGAAATGCTAAATAACATGTTAAATAATAAACATATAAATAAGGTCACAAACTTTTAACTTTTGTAAAAATTTTTAAATGTTAAATATCATCTTTGTGACATGTGGACAATATAAATGTTAGTAGTTAACTTAAAAAATTACATTGTACTAAATAGCATACTTCAGGAAATGAAAATATGATTTCTAACTAGAAAGATATGTTCTTATTTACATTCAATGGCCTTTTTCTAAGGCCAGTCCCTTCAGTAAGCATGTGACATTTTATTGCTAGCCCTGTTTATGGGCTGAGGCCCGTTGCAGGGACACACCATTTTATTTTCTCAACACTTGGGTTAAGCAGAAGCCCATGTGAATCCCTGATCCAAAGTCAAGGAATTTAATCGCAGTATTTCCCACTTGACATGTCTATCTTGTGAATCACATAAGATATTTATGATGTCCCTCACTTAAGCTTTGTCTTTTCTTCAATATCTATGTACCATATTCTACTTTTATGTTTTTACCAACACTCTACCCAGCTTCATGGGTTCATAAAATAAATGTTTGGATACCCATGATTTTTGTGTTTCATGGCCTGCCTTACCTTTTCTGTGCATGAATATCCAAAATTGTAAGAGGTAGAAGAGGCCAGAGAAGTGGAGTGATTTTTTTTTCACTAACCACACTTTCAAAGCTGGAGGAACTTGCCTGGAACCTTCTGAAATATTCCCTCTGATTTCTGGAAATTACTGCCTTGGAGATTCTTTCCAACACTGAGTTTTGGGAAGGTGGATAAAGAAACATTCACACATCTCCCAATGTGTTCTTTTGGTGGCTTTTTTGGCAGTTAATTTTGAATTAATAATAATTTATTGAATTAACAATGCGCCACCACATTGACAGGCACCAAAGATACTGATATAGCTCTTGCTTTATCTAAGACATTATAGTTTAAAGAAACAGAATTAGGGAAAGAAGCCAAGGGAACTAGCACTTACCGGCTGTCTAACTCTAGGCGATATTCTCTCAAGCACTCACATGTACTGCTACATATCACCTTCAGAAACATACTATGACTTTGGACATTACTGTTCTCATCGTAGCGGTTTAGAGACACTATTTTTCCAGGCCACACAACTAATATGTTGTGAATTAGGATTCAAACAATATTTGATTTCATGCTTACTTTTACTACTTCATACTATTCTTTCCTCCAGTGCTATTCAGTTTGCCCTATAATTAAGTCTTAGGAATTCTATATCTCTCTCCCTGCTGAAGTTGAAAGCTGATAATGTTAAGAATAGTTGGGAAAATGTACTTTCTTAGAGCCTAAAAGCTGATCAATTCTTATAGGTTGTAAATTTCAAATATCATGTGAACCTTTTGAGATTTTATTTCATTTAAAGCTGACTTCCTATTTTTGGAGGAAAAAAAATAATAACATGTACACCATGTTCTGGCTTTTTCACAAATTATCTTTATATAGGAGTTTATGATAAAATTTAAAGAGCTTGTTGGGCAAAAAATACATTTTTGCAAGGTATTATTTGGAAGCATTAAAAAATCAGAAATTAAGGACCTAGGTGCTAGAAAAAGTTTCAATATATTCTACAAACCTTAAATTACATCTGGATTTACCCAGCATTGTCAGCAGAATTTTTATTTAAGCCTGGTTTATCCAATAGATTTTGTCAAATTAAAGGGCTCAATCACATGCCTTAGAATTAAGATTGCAGAAACTATTTCTGAACTGGGGAAGGCAAGCAGAGTTCATATAAGGCACTGTTTGATTTGAATATGGATTAATCAGCAATTTGCATTACTGAACACAAAGCTAACATTCATTATTTAAACACACAGGCATAATTGTATGACTACAAGTATGTAGCATGATGGGCAATTGGGCTATTTCATGAATAATATATTCGTTAGTGAGCATTTAGTTTTATTTATCGCTCAAGCTTAGGAGTCCTGGACTGCTTCTTTGGGTCCAGCCTGCAGCTGGCACTCATCCATAACTGTCACCGTGTCAAAGAAAAGTGTGTCCAGGCTGCAGGATGGAGCCTGTGTTTGTTTAAGAAAGAGCCTGATGACATCACGTCGGCCTCGCACTCCAGAAGGCTCAGGAACCGGTGAAAGAGCACAGACTCCCAGCCTAGTTAATGCAGACCTACTGCAAGGATTTCCGTCTTCAGGTCTGATTTCAAGGTGAACCAGGTTGGAGAATTGAAGGAGAGACTATAGATTTTTTTGCTTCCCACATTGGTTGATTAGCCCCATACCTGATATTTGATTAATGTCTGAGAGCTCTAATTAGTTATGGCTAATCAGGTCCACATACACCAGCTTATTGATTCCTGTCTCCAGAAAACTAATCTAATTGTACTTCTTACCATTAGCAAATGACTGGCATATTGAAATGACCCACTTGTATGTCGGAAAGACTACTCCATTATGACAGCTTTGGAATGGGGTGAGGGGTTGGGGAATGGAGGCTAGTTTAGAAACTGCTGCTCAGTGGTGTTAGGAAAAACCTCTTATTTTATCTCTTTGAGATGGTTTTGATCCCCAGAGGGGGAAGAGCCACAAATACTCAGGATGAAGTTTTCTTTTTAACTCCTTCCCCAGAAGAGGAAAACGAGCATAAGAATCAAATGTGTCGTTTAAACCACAGAGAGGAAGAAGGGCAGATTCTCTGCAGACATCTCTTGGTTTCTGAAAGTTATTTGTTGCTCTGTGCCTGCTTTCCTGCCACTCTCAAAATAATGGCACTTATACTACAGTAATTAAGGCCCCTCCACTGCTCCCTTTGAAGGCTTCCTAGTTTTCAGGGATTATAATGAAACATACACCCCCCCTCATTAATATTAATAATATTGTTACAGCACCTAAAAATGTACACAAAGAAAACAATTCAACTTGCTAGGTTTTATTTTCTTTTATAAAAATTGCAGAAATATTTTCATGGCACTTTTAAATCAAGAGCACTATTTAGTAAAGATGATCTGCTTTATTTCTCTAAACATAGTACTAAGCTTTTTTCCCCAAAATAACAAAATCTAAAATCTGATCATTTGGAAATTTTCTATGGAAAAGCCCAAAGGGGCCATAATCCAGTCACAGCAGAATAATCCTCTGATAGCCGTGTCTGCTTAGTGCCACCCTAGAGCGAGTATTACCCACTGTTAGTCTTGTGGCATCGTTCAGACTAACATCTATTCCTGTAAGAACACTTATCACTCTGTATTGCAATTATTTGTTTATCAGTCTGTCTCTCCTACCAGGTTGAAAAGTCCTGGAGGGCAGAGGTTCTATCTGATTCATTGGTGCAAAGACTGAATGTATTAGGTGCTTGTTACCAAGTGGTGAGGTCATCCTTCTAGTAATACTGTAGATTGCATAAATGGGGCAAAGCCCTGTCTCATAGGTGGCAGTCTTCCCCCACCTCCCAATGTGCCCTGGCCTCTGCAGTGCTCTCAGAGCATCTCACGGTATCCCATGTTCATGGCGCTCAGTTCAGGTGAGTATGTGATGCTGCCTCTATCTTATCTTCATTATGGTCTTCACTGAGTTTCCGCCTCATCTTCCAGCAGGTTCAAGACCACCCACTCTCATTAGGACAGTGCTGCTACCACTGCTATGGCATTGGCTGTGGGGGGTGGGGGTGCGTGTGGCAGTGGTGAGGCTTTCCTCCCCTAAATGGAGGACAGTATGGCAGAAGTTGGGGGGGAAGTGGTATAAAATGGAAATAAAATTCAAGCGTCAGATAGAAGCTAGGCTTGCAGACATGGCAAGGAGTTTGGTTTTTAGTCCAAATGCAGCAGGAAATATTACTCAAAGAAAGTCACGATTTGATAAAATTTATTTAAAAGATTACTCTGACTGCTGAAAAACTAGTGGAGCAGTTCAGCAATATGTTAAGCAGAGACACCAGTGGGAGATTAGCAACAGCCTTGTAGGCTGCTGTTGAAAGTGAGATGGAAAACAGTGGGTGTGCATTGGAGATAAAACTGATGCAACCTCATGAGCAGTTATGAATATGTAAGAAAAGGGAAGAATTTTACTTGAATCCCAGTTTTCAGTTGAGCAAGTGAGTGATTTGAAAGCACCATTTCCTTAGAAGGGGAAAATAGGTTTGGGGCCAAATCAAGGCTTCTTTTCAGATATTGAATTTGAGATGTCTATTGGGTATCCAAGTGGCCATGTCAAGAAGGTGGTGGATATCCAAGTTTTGAGTTTAATAAAAAGAACTAGAGGAGCTAGAGATATAAATTTAGGAGCCAGCAAAATATAGATGGAGAGGGAGAGAGAGAGAGAGAGGGAAAGAGAGACAGAGAGAAGCTACAGAGAGAGAAGGGTCTGCAACAAAGCTCTGAAATAATTGAACTCACATGGATGATAAGGGCTAGAAAAGAAGTCTGGACAAGAACATCTACTGATGGAGGAGGAGACCCAACAAGAGTGGTATTTTAGACGTTAGGAGAGGAGAGAATTTCAAGAGGGAAGAAGCAGTCAAGTGGAATGCGGGAGATTTGAATGAAAAGACAGAAATATTCATTGTTTTCCTCTTCAACCCAGCCTGAGGCTACTTCCTAGGCTCTGACTTTGTATTCTAAGGTAGTGGACACAGCCAGAACAGGGCTAGCAAATTGGAAATTCATCTAATATTGATGAATCTCCTAAGGTGTGTTTTATTTGGTCTTAAACAACACAGTGTGCAGGACAGCCACAGCATAGTACAGCCAGAACTACAAAGAGGCCTTCCTTCTTTTATCCTAATGCTAGGATCATGCCTGAATGTCCCTCTCTCCTCAAGAGAAACAAAGATTTAGTGGCACAGGGTATACTAGAGCCACAGAGAGAAAAAGCATATTCGTGCTGCTCAATCTCTTAAAAAATAAAAAAATAAAAAGAACAACAACAAAAGAAGAAAGTCAACAAAAGCTTTGGCTTTTAGGTAAAAATTTACAATTACAGAAGGCTTTTGTTCTCATTCTAAAACATGGTATTATTCTCATTCCCCAGCTTTAGCTCTGAATAATGAGTGTGTGTTTGCTTTGCATTTGGGTAATTAAAGAGTCCATCCAGGTTGTTTATTCCAAACGTGGGAAGAATCAGACCCAAAGGTGACTGAATTCATGTCTCTGGCTCTTTTGCTGAGATTGAAAATGACAGTTTTTGCAGCTTCAAGACATGCTATTTCCTAAGATAGTGCCTGGAGTCTAGTATGTAATCAGTTGCTATTTGTTGAATGAATGGGTGAACAAGGAGGCCAAGTGATAAAGTGGGAAAAACACTTGATTTAATTAGAAGATCTGGATTCTTGGGAAGGTCATTTATATTCTCTGCACCTGAACATTTTCAGTGTGCCACCTTAAAACCCAGGAGTTTTAAAGTGATGTGTTGAAAAAGCACAGTTCAACAGGCAAAAATAATTAAAACAAATCCTGTTAATTTCTCACATCTCAAATGAATTTAAAGGAGATGTAAATACACTGTCCATAAAATATATTAACACTCTCTTCCCTCACACCCTATGGCTGCTCCAGTGTCTCTCCCCTTCACGGCCTCCTCTCTCAAGGACTCCTCTCCCCTCCTCCTAACTGTAGCTGACAGGACTTCCTTTCATCCCAACTTGCCCTTCCTTAGCCATTCAGTTTCTGCCTTTTTTCTGAAAGAATTCTTCACCTTTAGGAGTGGAAAGAAAAAGAGACACTGGGCTTGCACATAGAGGGTTATTTTTAGCAACCTGGAAGAGAAGGTAAGTCCTGGACGATTCCCAAATTAATAATTTTTGCACCATCACATATACAAAATGGGAAAAATGATGCCTACCCTCCGGGATTGTTGGGAACATTAAGTGAGATCTGTACATGTCATAGTAAAGCCCCCACAGTACACGGTGTCGTTGATCTATGCTGCACGAGCGACTTTCAGTACCCTAAGTCCAAATTCTTTTCTCTCATTCTCTCAGAAGATGTTTTGTTTCTATAATAAACATGCATCTGCTTTCTTTAAAAAAAAAAAACAAATTTCTTAACAAGGTTAAAGAAAATTGATGCCCTCATAAAGAAAGAACCAATATGAGTGTCTAGAAGAAGTTTTAGGTGTATTGTTAAGAAGGTTTTCAGTGCCAGCCATGCACATAGTACAGTTTAGAGTAACCAAAAAATCTGTACTTTTACCACACATTTGAAAATAATTTTAGTTACCATGTGAATTTATTGAGTATACATAGTACCTTCAATAAGCAATTGATTTGGAGAGGCCAGATTCAAGAATTGTTTCTTAAGTAAAATTCAGGGATAAAAGTCTGGGAATGCAATTCTTTAGATTAAAAAAGTGAGATTTTTGGTTTTTTTTTTAATTTTTAATAAAATCACTGATTTCATGAGTGTTGCTGATTCTCATAACAGACAATAGAAAATCTTTTCAATTCTGTATTAATTCTTTATTGTTGAACAACAAATTATTCCCAAGTTTAGCTGAAACAACAGCCATTTGTTTATTCATAGTTTCTGTGGGTTCAGGTGTATGGGAGGAGCTAAGCTGGGTAGTTCTGGCTTGAATTCCCTTATTGCAGTCAGAATATCAACTGGGGTTTCTATCATCTGAAGGCTTGACTTGAGGTTGTGGGGATCTGCCTTCAGGGTGGCTCACTCTCATATGGCTGCTAGCAGGAGACCTCAGTTTCTCTCAGTGAGGACCTCTCAGGGAGGCTTGCATGTCCTCATGACATGTCAGCTGGCTTCTCCTGGAGAGAGTGATCTGAGAGAGAGTAAGCGAGAAACCACTCTGCCTTCTATGTCCTAACTGTGGAGGTCATGTCACTTCTACACGTTCTATTTGCTAGAAGTAAGTCATTAAGCACAGCCCACACTGAAGGGAAGGGCAATTAGTTTCCACTTTTTTGACAGAATGAGTATCAAAGAAATTTGTGGACATATTGTAAAACCAATACAAGTTATTTAGTATGAATTACATTTTTATTATTTATATTTCAAATAAATGTAAGTTTTTCACAGTAGGGGTCTCTATTTACATTATTGGGTTCTCAGAACATGGTGCATACATCTTTTTATTGATTATGAAGAAATTGAGTTCAGAGGCATAAGTAGCTTCTTTCAAGTATAGGCAAGTTCAGTGTCCAAATTTAGACTTGGATCTAGATTTTCTAATATAAGAGGTCTGTCCAGAAAATGTCCAACCATTGTTAATATATGGAGAACGGTTTGCATGACATTGATGTAACCTGGCAGCTAAGGAGAGTAAACTGGAATGTGCATGCATGAACAATGACAGTTTCACTGCACTGGTCAGGGGGGTGGTAGACACCATTAGGTGCACATACGTACTGTGTGGTGGCCTCATTCAAAATGACTGAGTAGAGCAACAAATTTGCATTGAATTTTGCATTAAGCTTGACCATTTCTCTGCAGAAACTATTCTGATGATTCAGAAGTCTGAAGCTATGGGCAACTGGTGATTGGCAGCTTTATTACAACAATGTGCCCATCACGCATCATGTCTTGTTCAGTTTTTTGGCTAAACATCAAATCACCCAGGTGACTCAGCCCTCCTGCAGCCCAGATTTGGTGCCCTGTGACTTCTGACTTTTCCCAAAACTAAAATCTCCTTTGAAAGAGAAGAGATTTCAGACCATCAGTGTGATTCAGGAAAATGTGATGGGGCAGCTGATGGTGACTGGGAGAACTGTGTGAGTCCCAAAGTACCTACTTTGAAGGGGACTGAGGAGTCATTGTACTACATGCAATGTTTCTTATATCTTCTTCAATAAATGTCTCTATTTTCATAGTACATGCACAGATACTTTCTGGACAGACCTAATATAATTTTGTATTGACTCCGTCTTTCCCTTGGACCCTTCAGCTGCGAAGAGAGGGGGGGTCTGCTGCATGGGCAACAGCAGACCCTCCATATCACCCTGCCCAGGCTCTGTAGCTTCAGCTTCACTGGAGAGGACACTCCAGCGTCATCGCAAGATGTTGATTCAACACGGGAGGAGACAGATACCGTGTCACTCCCGAGTTGGACTGCACAGCCATTCTCGGCGGTGCAGATAGACTCTTAAGAAGCTACACCATCGTCTCTCGAGACGGACGGCTGCCGACATTTCACATCTAAATAATGATAGTAAAAACAGGGCTCCTTTGATATACAGTATTGTAATTGAGTTTTCCAGCTTCTGTCTACTGACATGATTTCAAACATTTGGATTTAAATTGGAAACATCTCATCAAAACCCCAGATGTTTCTAAATATAGTAAAAAAAAAAAAAAAGCTATTCAATTTCTTCGGTAAATAAGTAATTCTGCATGCTGAATGGCTATTTTGTTAAAGACCTAACTCTCCTTTCCAATATATGTTATTTTATGTGGAAAGTTTCTAATGTAATCAAATGTTAAGTTGGAAGTTTGGACTGAGGCAACAGGAGGTAGTAAATAGCAGATAGCAAAGTGAGGCGGTGAGAGAGGGCACTGAGATGCAAATACAGAAAGAAAACATCTAGAAACTAATTGCACAACTTATGTGCCCCTCTCCCAGCAACCCCTCACCCAGGTTCCTCAGGGGGAGACAAGGAAGGTTTTAGAATAAGGCAATCAAGCAAGGAGGAGCTTCAGTGGGACCACGTAAGGTTGGTAAGTGTCCTCTCAGGCAGAAGGCACAAGAAACTGGTCCCTGGCTCCTGACTTTTAAGATATTACCTAAGAGAACTAGAAAAATCATGGAGGGATTGAGCAAAAGAGAAAAATAAGGGGAAGGGGGGACTCATAGACAAGGACGACAGTGTGGTGATTGCTGCAGGGGAAGGTGGGTGGGAGGAGGAGGAGAGGGTAAATGGGAGATAAACAGGCATGGAAGGAGACTTGACTTGGGGTGGGAACACACAATACAGTGTACAAATGATGTTTTGTGAAATTGCACACCTGAAACCTGTATAGTTTTTTTCACTAATGTCATCTTAATAAATTCAATAACAAGGAAAAAAAATCTAAAAAAAGTTATGGAGATTTTCTGAAGTTTTCTTCAGGAATAGTAAAATAGTAATCCCACAGAACAGGTTTAAAGGGGTAATGAAAAATAAAGATGAAGAAGCTTTTATGATTAATTAGCCTGTTTAGAATATATCATAGGTATTTCCTGACTTTTAAACAATGTATGGTGAGTTATTAAAAAGGGGTTAATTTAGCTTTAATGTTATCATGATTAATGCAATAATGAAAAAAACTTGAGCTCATATACAACGTTTTTTCTTTTTTTAAATCAATACAGTGATGTTCCCAAGTTTTATGGTGATGTATGAGATATTCACTCCAAAGTCATCATTTTTGTAAATTTGTTTCCAGTTTTCCTGCCACTTCATTTGGTTTCTGCATTGTTAGTTACCACTTCTCACTTCTTTCTGCATGCCTTTCTATTTTATTTTCTGTCTTTTCTTAGTTGCTAGTTGGTAGGGAGATAAGCTTGTTGGAATTGTGCATTAAATAAAATTAAATAGGACCATGATCTTGTTTTTCTTTGCTTGCTCACCAAAGTTCTACAGAGAAAGTTGATTGAAAACTGACTTATGGATACAGAGTTTTGACTCAGCTTATATATTGGGTAAACAACAGAGGCAAGTACACATTAGATAGTCATTGATATTAAGTATTTGTTGAAGAAATTTGCCTTTATTTTTAACAGGACTTTTCTTCACGTGTTTTTTATTAGTTAATTGATGCATCAGGTGCATATTGCATGTCTACAATGTGCCAGATGCTAAACTTGGATCACTTAATGCTAGCATGAATTGAGCTATTTAGTCAACTGCTTCTATTCAAGTTCCTGTGCTTAATCATAAACATTGTTTCCTATAATTCAAACCAAGAATGGATTTTTCCATTTAATTAATTAATTAATTAGTTTGAAAGAGAGATTGTTTGACTATTCCACATATTTATGCATTCATTGGTTGTTTCTTGTATGTGCCCAACCAGGGATCAAATCTTCAACCTTGGAATATTGGGACAATGCTCCAACCAACTCAGCTAACTGCCCAGGGCTGGATTTTTCATGTCTTTTGAGAAAGTCACATCTCTAATGCCACTTAAACAGATGAAGAAGCAATGAATTAAGTACCAGATGGAGTATGAATTCTAATCCTACAAATGGCAGAGAATTTGCTGGGTGCCCTGTTAGTAATAAAACTAAACAGTTTTAATAAAAGGTCTTAATTTTCCCTATGGCTTTAATAACTATCTTCATATTGTACTTTCACAACAACTTTCTGAGTGAGGTAAGACAACAACTCTGAACTCTGTTACAAGTGAGGTTAAGGATCCTACTGGCTGATAGCTAATGGCCCAGTCACAGTTAGAGCTCATCTTTATTCTCTGAAATCCAGTCTTCTCTCTTGTAAATCAGGACTCTCAACAACATTTCTTTGTACCTTAATTTCTGCTTATGTAGTATTGTGCTGTAGCCCTGGCTGGTTTAGCTCAGTGGATTGAGCGTCGGCCTGCGAGCTAAGTGTCGCTGGTTCGATCTTCCAGTCAGGGCACATCAGAGAAGGAAAACTCTGACTCCAAAAAACCTCCGCTGCCTTGCGGCATACCTCTTCAGGGGAAAGGCTAAGGGAGTAAACCCCGACAGAAAATCCGGAGCCGGAGTCCCTAAGGCGGTTTGATGTTGTAGTCAACACCGGCAACTCCTGCGGCGCACCTGAAGCCAAGCTGTATCGACTCCGTCTTTCCCTTGGACCCTTCAGCTGCGAAGAGAGGGGGGGTCTGCTGCATGGGCAACAGCAGACCTTCCATATTACCCTGCCCAGGCTCTGTAGCTTCAGCGTCATCGCACGGGTGGAGACAGATACCATGTCACTCCCGAGTCGGACTGCACAGCCATTCTCGGCGGTGCAGATGGACTCTTAAGAAGCTACACCATCGTCTCTCGAGACGGACGGCTGCCGACGACGGAGTATTGGGCTGATATTGATGCAATGTAAATTAAGCATTTAGAGATGTGACTGAACATCCTTACATCCAATGGTTTCCCCAGAACTTGAAATGTATCATCAGTGCCTCTGTTTTGGAGCCTATGCATTCCTGACTTTCTGCTCTGCTTAATAAAAGAGTTGAGATATCAGAAATGAAACTAGAGTTCAAGAATAATTTTTGTGCTTTGAGTTCTTGGCAGCAAACCTCTGCCCTTCACATGCCAGGAAGCTGAGGAACTTCTGCCTTTCACATGCCAGGAAGCTGAGAAAAAGCCCTGCTGCCAAAGACCTGATGCTATGGGAGGAGTTATTCCCCACCTCTTGGTCACTGTCGATACCTCTGCTGAGGCAACAGGGAAGGTCTGAGCCTGGTGAAGCCCAGAGGCTCCTAACTCCCCTTGTTTCAGAAGTCCTGGCTTCCATGGCCGAGTGAACCCACAAGGGAAAGAGAATTTGCTGAATAAACTGTGATCCATCCAGACAATGAAACATTATTCAGGGCTAAAAAGAAATAAGCTATCAAGCTATGAAAAGACATGGAGGAAACTTCACTGTGCATTACTAAAGTGAAAGAAGCCTATCTGAAAAGGCTACATACTGTAGGATTCCAACTCTATGACATTCTGGAAAATGCAAAACTATGGAGCCAGTAAAAAAGATCAGTAGTTGCCAGGAGTTGGGGGTAGAGGAATGAATATATGAAGCACAGAGGATTTTTAGGGCAATGAAAATACCCTATATGGCACAATAATGGTGGATGCATGTCATCATACTTTGTCCAAACCTATGGAATGTACAACACCAAGAGTGAATTGCAATGTAGACTATAAACATATGGACTACGATGATACTGATGTTTCAATGTCAGTCTATCAGTTTTAACAAATGCACCGCTCTGGTGGTGATGTTGGTAATGGGGAAGGCTGTGTGTGTGTAGAAGCGAGGGATAGTTAGGAAATCTCTATACCTTCCTCTTAATTTTCCTGTGAATCTAGAATTGCTCTAAAAATATAAAGTGTTTATAAAGAGGGAGAGAATTTGCCTGCACTAATGGCATCTCACTTCCAGAAGCTCAGATTCTACCTAGGGAGCTGTCGGGCTCCCCTTTCTGGTCAGCACAGGAAGTCAATGATGAAGAAGCCATCGAGGCTGGAACACATTTTGGGTTTGCAGCCAACTCCTGCATTTCCCTTATTGCACATATTGTGTTGGGACAATGGTCTGATCAAATGTTTCTTAATTTTATTGTGGACTTTCTCTCTAATGAGTTCTTTTCTCCCAGCTCTAAATAAAGAAGATGCTAAAAATGTGACACACACTACAGATGGGTCACCCACATCTGGGTTTTTCATTTTAAAGGCTGGTGGGGGTGGGGAGGACAGTAAAGCAAGATGTGGCTGGCTTTTTTTTATGAAAGCAGTGAGTCTGGGGGAGAGGGTAGAGAGATGAGGGAGTGAGACAGAATCATCCACCATTGTTATTGAATGACAGACATATCCATTGGGACTAATTATAATAATCATCTTAGTCCATAACTGACTCAGAGCTTGAGTGATCCTCTCTAGGCCAAGTTCTTAAATATGGGCACCTGGATTGCACCTATGAAGTTGGCATTTACCAAAGAAACCATGTGCAGATGGATATTTGCATGTAAAAAACAGGTAATTTTGTGCGTGCGTGTGTGTGTGTGTGTGTGATCAGGAGCTTCTGTGCATAAGTATTGACCTCTCCTTGAGATGTTGGGAGCAGTTTCTGGTCCTTTGGAAAACTAGCCTGCAATTTGCTGTTGCAGATTTGAGGTCTGTGCATGTATGAGATGTGCCCATGTTTCAGAGAGGTAGCTCTGGGGTGGTGCTATGTAGGTGTTGACCAGCACTGTGACTTAATCAGAGCTCAGCCTGTACCACCAAATGGACCTGGATTCAAATTCCAGCTCCACTGCAGCATTTACTAAGGCAAGTCAATGGCAAAGACTGGAGTTCGAGAAGCTGCAAATAACTGAATATGCATGAGTATTGGGTCTGAGTGGTATCGTAGCGGATTCCTGGAAGTTCCTAAGGAAAACTGAGACTTGGAAGAGTGAAGTTAAATCTGTGCAAAATAGAATTTGAACTAGGACTGTCCCTTTGAACTGTCCTGTGCTCTGCTGTCTCCCAAGAGTGCTCAGTGGGCACTTGGTGAAGACAGACGGGGTCCAAAGGACAAAGATGCTCATCTGTCCAACATTCTTTCATGTAAGAGTTTTCCATCTTTTGTGTATGAGCCACAATGGGTCCCAAGGAGAAGAAATCTTTAAACCCAGCATTAGAGGCATATGTACAGTTTCTACAGCTGCTGATTCCCATGCTCAGCATTGAAGATCACAAAGCCACGAGATGCTATATGGAGTACGTCAATCTCCTACTTCGGATTTGACCATGCTTTTGGCTGACCCCTTTGCCTGGAGTACTCCAGTCTTTCTCTTTACTTATATGTGTTCTATGCTTTCTTCAAATGCAGATGAAGGTGTACTTTTTCCTCAAAAAACCACCCCATAAGAGAGGTACTAGTCCTAACCCCATTATATGGATGACGAACTGAGTAACATAGAGGTTAAGTAACTGATCAAAAATCGTAGAACCAGAAAATGACAGAGTGGCAATCTGAATACTTGCAGACTGACTCCAAAAACCAGTGCTCCTAACCATTACACCATGTACCTGCTCAATTAGAACAGTCTCACTTTTATATTTATAAAACAAGCTCTAAGGCCCCTCAGTAGTCTTAAAGCCTGTTGTGGAGCTAGACACTCAATGCACTCAGTGAATTTTTCACAAAGAAGATGAAGAGTTTGTTCTGGCCCTGGGTGGATCACTACCAGCTTTAGGTTGAAAGTGCATTTTGATGGTTTTATAACATTACTAGAGTAATTCAGTCAACAACTGGAAGAAATGGGGGGGAGGGCGGGCAACAGGCAGATTGTCATCAACTGGCTGCAGACAATCTACGAGCCAAAAATAGTTCTTATCAGAGGAGCAACAAAGCCCAATGGGAAGGCAACATTATTCGTGCTGTGTTGTAAGAGCTGTTACAGAACCACATACTCTGCTGCTAATTTTGATGTAACTCCGAGATGTATTTTCTATAGCAGCTCTGGGGTTTTTCCTAAAATCCTATTTGGTTTCCCATGGTCTTTTTTCCCCCTTTACAGCACGATCCAGGAAATCCATCCATTTGTGTCACCTTCGGAGGCTGCCAATGTCCTTTAGAGTTTGTTTTTGTAATACCCTCAGAAGATAAACACAAAAGGATCTTTTTATTTTTAAGGTTTTTACTGACAATCACAAAAGGAAAACAAGACATCAGAAAAATAACAAAGGAGAAACAGTAAACAGTTTAGCACTTTAGAAAGTCTTTATTATCTTGATCCCTTGGATACAGTTTTAAGCTCCCTCTGGGATCATGAATGGAAGCCTCCAAGGTACCTGGTCCTCTTCTGAAGGTTGAGGTCAATGAAACTTGTCACTGTCTTCGAATTTCTCCCTTAGTCACATTATAGGGACCATTTCCTTTATGTGATCCATTCCCAGCCTGCATATGCAGCCTATCTCTTGGTTTCCAGTAGGTGTTTGACTCTTACGAGGTCCTCTAGAGTAAGTTACATTGACTGGTTTTAATTGACCATTGCCTCTCTGGGTCTTTTCCTGTATTCACACGAGCCCCCTATTGGCAGGAGCCATCTTTCTGCTCTTCTGTCTCCCTGTTTGTTGATGGATTCATTGTCCAGAACCTGTGCTTGTTGTCTATGCAAACAATGTCCAAATAGTTCATGGCTTGACTTGTGGCTTTACCATTGAAAGTCACCTAATTCTCTGGTGACAGATTTACATTTTTATCCTTATTATGAGCAGGGGCCTTTAGGGAGATTTTTTTTTTTCTCTTTAAGTTAAAAGCCATGTGGTAGATAGATGTTATCAAAATACAGGAGCAGACAAATAGGTTGAGCTAGCCTGGCTGAAGTGAATGGCTGCTTGGAAATGGCTTACTAGGTTATGCTGTCTTGAGTAATGAAATAAGGAATTCCTGAAGTCGAAGGAGACCCAAAGATAGGTGAGGAGCCACAGGAAGGGAACACTGTGATGCTCTTATTGTATTTACATAATTCCATGTACTTGATGATTCTGTGTCAGAAAGGCAGAGAGACATAGCTGGGAAGAGGCGAGAAACAAGAAAGTAGGGTCAGAAGACTGAGGGAAGTAGCAGCCAGATTGGAGAGGCAAGGTTAGAGACCGAGCATCGCACATGGGGTGGGAAAGACAGTGTTTCATGAGGCAAGAAAAAGGGGGAAGTGATTAAAATAAGACCACAGACTAAAAGCTTGTGAAGTGAAAGCCAAGAGCCATGTGAAGAAAATAAGGAATATTAGCCCTAAGATTTGCTTTCCCCTCAGTATGGGTGGCCTTTCCTGTTCTCTTGTCTGCACTTCCTCAAGAAGTTGTGAGTGATGAGGCCACCCAATAGAGGCAGTAAGTTCCCCAAACCTCGCTATTGTTACATCCTTTTCCAGTTAAGAGATTTCTTGATGATATGGGGCAGAGAGTTGTAGGAACCATTCCCAGCAGACCACCATGAGCTTCTCCTGGAAGAAGCCACTCTCAAAAGCTACATGATTTAGAACAGATTATGATAATAATCACCATCATTTTGGCAGTCATGGAGAATTGCAAGTATAACACTAAAAATCTTATGGCACTGATGATTTACAGAAATTTGGCCTTGATTCAGAAGACAGTGATTCTGGGCACTTTGCAGTCAATTCTAAGACTGTAATTTCAACAATTTAAAATACATGCCCACTAAAAATTATGTTAAGACTATAGTAAATGAAATAATAATAATAATAATAATAATAATAATAATAATAATAATATTGTGATTTGAAAGTGAATTTCTTATCTGCTCAGCACAGGGTCTTTAGTCCATGAAGTGCATTAATATCATTTATTGCACAGAAGATAACATGGTAATGCAAAACGACAACACACTTTGAAGATTTCTCATTTGTATTATCAGATGTCCACAAAGTATATGTAAAACCAGCTAAGTGTTTTTCCAGTGCCTTTTTCCTTTAAAAGGTCTAGATTTTAAGTTGGTCCAGTTCTGCCTCATTAGGGTCAATGCCTTCCCCCGGGTTCTTCCTGGAGAGATTCTGAAGCAGTCTCTTGGTCCTCTCCTTAGCCAATCTCCTTCTTTTCAACCCAGAGATCCTATCCCTTATTTCAAGCTCCAAATTAGTTTCCATGTTGCTATGGGTGTCTTGTATCTCATTACCTGTTTTGGATGCGTGGTCCAGCTCTGATTGACTGACAGACTCTCTTTCCTGAGTATCTCCACCTAGAATCCCTGGTCATTCATCTCAGAGTGCTACCTCTTAATACTCTTCTTGCTCAATCAAAGAGCTGGATGCTTACTTGTCTCTGAGCAAGATGGCCTCTAATATTGGATCCTGTGAGGAGGTCCATGGAAGTTGCTTTTTAAACATTTTATTTTATAATATTATATATATATATATATATAGTTTAAAATTCAAATAAAACTCTTACTGGTGTTAATAAGATTCAACCCCACCCTCCACTCTCAATTTTTGTTACCTTGAGGCAAACATTTTCTACTTTTTCAGATGTTTCTTCATCTATATTTTAATATGTTTATGCCTCTGTAATTTGATTTTCAGTTTCTATACTATTTATTGACTTTCTTCTGTGAAAAATAATTTAGCTTTTTGCACTTACAACAAACTCACACACTCTCACACACAGCGTGTTCTCTCCCTCTAATTTTCTTAATTTAATTATGTATCAGCTATCTACTACTGCATAACAAATTACTGTAGAAATTAGTGCCATCCTATAATAAGCATTTATTGTCCCACAGTTTTTATGAGTCAGGAATTCAGGGGTTCTGGAGCTGAAGGATCTGACTTCAAGGCCATTCATATGGATGGTCACTTGGTGTTGGTGGGCAGACACCTTGTTCTGCTCTATTTGGGCTTTTCTTCAGGTTTTCTTAGTGTCCTCATGATATGACAAGTAGCTTTACCAAGAATGACTGCACCAAGAAAGTGTACGATGAAGCTCCAATGTCTTTTGTGACCCAGCTCCAGAAGTCATGCACCATCCTTTCTAATACCTTCTATTCATTAAAAGTGAACCACAAAAAGGAAAACAATTATTGAGAAAAGGAATGTTAAAGAATTTATGGATATATTTTTAAATCACCACAGATTCTTCAAAATTTTTGATTAAATACTGCAGCGGTGGGCAAAAGTAGGTTTACAGTTGTGAGGATCTGAAACAGAGTTTATTCTTGTACTGTTATGTATTCGTCGGCAGCCGTCCGTCTCGAGAGACGATGGTGTAGCTTCTTAAGAGTCTATCTGCACCGCCGAGAATGCCTGTGCAGTCCGACTCGGGAGTGACATGGTATCTGTCTCCTCCCGTGTTGAATCGACATCTTGTGATGACGCTGAAGCTACAGAGCCTGGGCAGGGTGATATGGAGGGTCTGCTGTTGCCCATGCAGCAGACCCCCCCTCTCTTCGCAGCTGAAGGGTCCAAGGGAAAGACGGAGTCGATACAGCTTGGGTTCAGGTGCGCCGCAGGAGTTGCCGGTGTTGACTACAACGTCAAACCGCCTTAGGGACTCCGGCTCCAGATTTTCTGTTGGGGTTTACTCCCTTAGCCTTTCCCCTGAAGAGGTATGCCGCAAGGCAGCGGAGGTTTTTTGGAATCAGAGTTTTCCTTCTCTGATGTACCCTGACTGGAAGATCGAACCAGCGACACTTAGCTCGCAGGCCGACGCTCAATCCACTGAGCTAAACCAGCCAGGGCGTACTGTTATGTATTATTGTATTATTTTCTATATGAACTACTGTAAGCCTACTTATGCACACCCCCTGTATTCTTTGATTATATTACTCTGACTATTGTATTAGCATTTTATTTTTGCTATAACAAACTACCACAAACTTAGTGGCTTAAAACAATATAGATTAATTTTCTTATAGTTCTAGAAGTCAGAAGCCAGAAAAGTCTGAAATGGGTTCTCCTGGGCTAAAATCAAGGTGTTGATAGAGCTGCATTCCTTTTGGAGGCTCTAGAGAAGAAGATGTTTCCTGCCTTTTCCCACTTTTAGAAGCACCCAGTCCTTAGCTCATAGCCTCTTTTCGGCTTCAAAGCCTGCAAATGGTGCGTCAAATCTTTCTCACATTGTATCACTCTGACTTCTGTTCTCTCGTGGTATCTCCTTCTCTGACCCTCTGCCTCCCTCCTTCACTTGTGATTACACTGGGACTGGCCATATCCTCCAAGATAATCTTGCTATTTCAAGATTAATTTAATCACATCTTCAAGTCTCTTTTGTCATGCAGATAATAGCCACAGGTTCTAATGGTTAGGACATGAACATCTTTGGTGGCCATTATTCTCCTTACAGCAACTATATCAATATTGCACTCTATATTTTACTACAATGTATGTTATAATAAATCACAATTATAGTTCCTTTCTGTACAGATTTTAATTTTCTTCAGAGCAAATAACTGCCACTTTTCCCCCACCCACTTATACATTTTTTAATCTATCATTAATTTACCCCTAAACTGTCTGGTAGAGTTGATAATCTCTTAATTCCTAAACATGATAACTCTTTTTTTAGCTTTGTCTTTCTTTTCTTAGCACCACTCTTCAAGAGCACTCTGCCTTCTCCAATTTGGAATTTTGCTCATTTTGGACATAGCATAGCTATTTTTTCGGGAATTCCCTTCACTATCATCCTTGGATTTCTTGCCCTTGTCTTTTCTGTTTTGTTTACAGGATCACCTGAAGTAAGGGTCAGAGTCTGGGGATGTAGATGCTCCTTACAAAGAAACACTTAGGTATTTCCAGGATGCTGCAGGGGAAACAGCTAGTTTTTGTGGCTTGCTCTGCTGAAGGCTTAGGTGTCAGCTTTCCCTGGGTCTACAGAGTGTGCTGCAATTTACCTTCCAGCTCTCAGCTTCTGTTGACATCAATTATGTGCTGTCATCTCTTCTCCAAGACTCTTTGGCCATGTGGGCTTGAGCCACATTTTGCTTCTTGCCTGCATTTTAGTGAGGTTTTGACAAGGAGAGAAGAATGGGTGTGTCAACACCTCCATACTGGCAGCTGATTTCTTGATCCAGCTTTTCTGCCAAAGGCATGGGATTGTTTATTTTTCCTACAGGTGTATTTTTTTTTAATGTTCTAAAATGGATCTATTGTACTAGTTGCCATTGCATTATTTATTTTAGCAAGTTGTAAGCTATCTAGTGAGCTGGCCAGAATGGGTTGCTCTATTTTTATGGCACTATCCTCAGACCTCATCTCGTGGTTCTAACAAGATAGTCTAGGGTGTTTGTTTAACAGAAACATCTCAGTCTCACTCGTCTGCTCATACAAGTGAAACTGTGCTTATAAAAATACTCTTCCTAACTGCAGAAAGCTGAATTGCTTCCAAGATTCTTTCTCAATTTTTTTTTCTGAGATTCCCTAGGGATGTTCACATGTGTCCAGAAATCAGTTCTGTTCGTTTATGAACTTATCACTGGCCAAGCCAAGACCACACAGTAGCTTTGAGTGGAAAATTTCCACCAGGGTGTCACCCTGACATTAGAATCTTTCACCTACTGCTGGTTCAGAGAGAGATGACGTTGTTGGTAAAAACACGCCCCCTGTCACCTTCTACTAAAGGCAGAGAAACTGGGGCATCTCTCTTAGCCCCCAAATTAGTCACTCTTGGGAGGTAAGAGACAAGTTCCAAGTTAAAGCACTTGTGACTGGAAGTTCTTGGATCTTTCTCTGTTAAGACTTACCTGATACCCTGGTGTGGCTGAGCTTTTACTTTCCAGGTCAAGCTCTAGCAGACATGTAGGGATGGAGCTCCAATCAGGCAGTGACCCCTATATGCTCTCAGTAGATCTTTGTCAATTTGTCCAGATAACGTCTCCATAGTAAGACAGAATACTCCCTTTCCAAGTTCTACATTATATCAGCAGGAATTTTGCAGCAAAAACTGTAATGTAATTGAGCTCTATCAACTTATACAATACTTATGCCTCCACCCCAGCATTTACCTTTCTCTCACCCTTTACTGAGTTCCTTCTCTGAGACCCTGTGTTCTCTACCCAGCCTCGACATGGAACTGCTGTTGATTATCAGACATGTGTCTATATTCCAGAAATCAAAAGGATATGAGAGTCCAACCTACTTTGTCCACCGTGGAGCTCCTTAATAGTTCCTACATGGATATCTAAGTACACATAGACTCAGGGGAGACTCCCTCACTCCCAGCTCCTCTGTCCCAACACCACCAGCCAGCCATGTCCTGCTGGTAAGTCCGACTGAATAAGTGGAGGGTAATTTTATCTAAGGCAATGCTCTCCAAAGTGAGCTTCATAAGATGACAAAGGAATTAAAAATTAGAATTTCTATTTATTTTTAATCTTATGTTTTTAAATTTTTTCTGCATGCATATGTAAACAAACATATATAAATGTTATAATCCATGGTCAAACATTTTTCCCAATGGGGTATAGTTTTACTAAAGTAGGCAAATCAGTAGTGTTCACAATATGGACTTGGGGGACCCAGAGGCCCCAGACACTTCATTATGTTAGCATACTTAATAATTTACATTTGAAGGTCATTGTGATACAGTTTTGTGGTGATATCATGCCTGTTTACCCTTTCTTATTTATCAATAGGGTGGCAAAACTATTTTGCTCTCAACTTTCAGAAAAACTACACAATGTTTGTCTACCAAGACTTTAAGGTGCGTACAAGAATACATTTTAAACATATAACATTTAAACTTATGTTATCATCACTGTTAATGCCTAAGTCTTGCTGCCTGCACTGCGATAAATTTTCAGTAGTTTTTCAACTTGTGCAATAACTGTTTCCTTTATGTTTCTTTACACTTACTGTGTAGTTAATTCTTTTCAGTTTCAGAAAACCTAGATGTTTATCATTTCTTCTTTGAATTAAAGCTTCAAAAAATGGAGACAAGCCTGACAAATGACCCATTCATCATAGTAAACTGAACTCTTTCCATATCAAGGTCTACTTATGCACTGCTGGTTGGAGGTTGCTGACTTACCAGACTCTGGGGCTAACTTACCAAGGTGGACTTATGCGAGGTCACTCTGAAGCATGCAAGTAATGATTAAATAACACGAACACTGAGCTGCAGTATCCACATAACAAGAGAATGTGTGTAGAGAGAATGGGAAGGGCTTGACGTTGTTAGTTATGTAATACCTTAAAGTCAATGACTTATGGACCATCAAGGACTAAATTCAGGGTTTCCTCTGTCTAGAAGTTGTGCATTCCATTCCTTAACAGCTTCCAAGAAAGCCCCCAAGAATCACCCCCTCCTGGGACTCAGACCCTGTGTTGTGCCCTCCCACACTGGACAGTGAGTGATCTGTGTGAGTAAGAGAGAATACGGCAAAGTGATAGCGTGCCACTTCCAAGATTAGGTTCTAAAAGACACTGTGGATTTTTTCTTGTTTGCTCTTCTTCATTTTTTTCTCTTTCAGGTCACCCATTCTGGGGGAATCGGGCTGCTCTGTCATCAGTAGACTTGTGTCAGAGCTGTGCGAACTCCAGGTATAGAGAGATAAGACACATGCCCTCTTTTAAAAGTAATTCAATCTCATAGGAGAAACAAAATGCTATCAAGCAAATACAGTGCACTGTACTAGATAGAATAGCACTGGAATGGGCAAACCATTCATGGAGTCCTAGGGAGACCATGCTACAGTTTTGCTTCACTGAAGAATTGCCTTTTGAATGGGAGAAGAAGAACATAAAGGCTCTTGGAGCAAATGGAGAAATAGTAGGAGGAGGGAGTCCTTTTAGGCAGACACCTGGATATGTAAAGGCAGAGAATTGGGTTCAATAAGTATTTATTGGAGAAAAAGAAGTTATTGAAACTTTTATTCTTGGACCCCATTGGGAAGAAAAAATGTGTGAGAGAAAAATGTCTGTCCTCTGTATTCATGTACCTTACCAAGACTTGAAACCATGAGATCACTTGGAACTCTTAGATTGATACTGTTCAATGTGGTAGCCACTGGATACACATTGTCATTCTGCTTTTGAAAAATGGCTAGTAGATCTCTGGCAGTCTCCAACAGGCTGCCTAGGCCCAGACTGGTACATGATCTGATGCCACCAGGGGCAGATCCAAGAAGTGCAGATCAATCTAAAAAGCAGCAACAAACAAGAAGAGTCACAAAAATGGGGAGACAGAGAAACAACCCCCCATCAAAAGGAAAGGGAAAATCCCCAGAAAGAGTGCTAAATGAAATAGAGGGAAGCAAACTATCAGATATGGAATCAAAAGATGGATTATAGGGAAGCTCAATGAGATCAGCAAGCTCAAAGAAAACTACAGAGAACTCCAGGAAAACTACGAGAAACTCTAGGGAAACTATAAGGAACTTACTGAGAATTATACTAGCATGAAAAAGGACATAGAAGCTATCAATAAGAACCAGGAGGAAATAAAGAATACAATTTCTGAGTTAAAGAACACAGTAGAAGAAATTAAAAGCAGGCTAGAGGAAGCAGAATATCAGGTGAGCAAGCTGGAGAACAACATAGAAAAAAATTCCCAGACAGTGCGACAAAATGAAAAAAAGACTGAAAAAGAATAAAGAGGTTTTAAGAGAGCTGCAGGACAACATGAAATGTAATAATATCTGTATCCTAGGAATTCCAGAAGAAGAGGAGGAGGAGCAAGGGATAGGAAAACCTGTATGAAAAACTAATGACAGAAAACTTCCCTAACTTGATGAGAGAAAGAGTCACACAAGTCCAGGAAGCACAGAGGGTCCCAATGAAGATGAACCCCAACAGGCCCACTTCAAGATACATCATAATTAAAATGGCAACATTCAAAGACAAAGAGAGAATCCTAAAAGCAGCAAGAGAGAAACAACTAATAACATACAAGGGAACTCCAATAAAGCTTTCAACAGATTTCTCAGCAGAAACACTAAAAGCCAGAAGGGAATGGCAAAAAATATTCCAAGCAATGAAAAACAAAGGCCTACAACCAAGAATACTCTACCCAGCAAGGCTCTCATTCAAAAAGGAAGGTGCAATAAGAAGTTTCCAAGACAAAAGAAGGCAAAAAAAATACATCTCCACCAAACCAGCATTGCAAGAGATGCTAAAGGGTCTGCTTTAAGAAGATGAAGAAACAGAGAGAGACAGAGAGGAACACAAGTACAAAGGGGGAAAATGACAATGAATAAGTACCTATGAGTAATAACCTCAAATGTAAATGGATTAAATGCTCCAATGAAAAGACATAGGGTAGCTGAATGGATTATAAAGCATGATCCACATATACGCTATCTACAGGAGACCCACCTTAGAACAAAAGTTCTACACAGACTGAAAGTGAAGGAATAGAAAAAAATATTCCAAGAAAATGGACATGAAAAAAAAGCTGGGGTAGCAATACTTATATCAGACAAAACAGATTTCACAACAAAGTCCATAAAAAGAGTCAAAGAAGGGCATTTCATAATACTTAATGGAAAAATCCATCAAGAAGATATAATTCTTGTGGCTCAGTGGATTGAGCATTGGCCTGCGAACCAAGTGTTGCTGGTTTGATTCCTGGTCAGGGCACATAACTAGGTTGCACGTCAGGTTCCCAGTTGTGGGCGCCAGGGACAGGCAACAACACAGTGATATTTCTATTCCTCTCTTTCTCCTTCCCCAATCTCTAAAAATAAAATAAACAAACAAACAAATAATAAATAAATAAATAAATAAATAATTTTAAAAAAAGAAAAAGAAGATATAGTTCTTGAAAACATATGCACCGAACATAGGAGCACCCAAATATGTAAGAAAATTTTTGAAAGACTTCAGGAAGGATATAGACAGCAACACACTCATAGTAAGAAACTTTAACACCCCATTGTCAACAATAGAAAGATCTTCAATGCAAAAAAACACCAAAGACATTGAGGCATTGAACAACACTCTAGACCAAATTCACTTATTTGACATATATAGAACTTTTCACCCCAAAGAAGCAAAATATACATTCTTTTCAAGTGCACATGGAACATAGTCAAAGGTAGACCACATGGTAGGACACAAAACAAGCCTCAACAAATTCAAGAAAATTGAAATTACATCAAGCACCTTCTCAGATCACAATACCTTGAAAATAAAAATCAACCTCAAGGAAAAAACTCAAAAACATTCAAACTCATGGAGAATGAATAACATGCTATTAAATAATGAATGGGTTAACAATGTTATCAAGGAAAAAATCAAAAAGTTTCTGGAAACAAATGATAATGAACACACAACAATCCAAAACCTATGGGATACAGCAAAAGCAGTCCTGAGAGGAAAGTTCATAGCAATACAGGACTATGTAAAAAGGAGATAAGAATCACTAATAAAAAATCTAATCCTACAGCTACAAGAACTAGAAAAAAAACAACAAACAAAGCCCAGAGCAAGTAGAAGGAAGAAAACCATGAAGATCAGAGCAGAATTAAATGACATAGAGACTAAACAAACAATTCAAAAGATCAACAACAGTAGGAGCTGGTTCTTTGAAAAGACAAATAAAATCAACAAGCCTTTAACCAGGCTCATCAAGAAAAAAAGAGAGAGGACCCAAATAAATAAAATCAGAAATGAAAGTGGAGAAATCACAACCAATACCACAGAAAATCAAAGGATTGTAAGAAATTACTACGAACAACTGTATCTCAGGAAATTTGACAACCTAGATGAAATGGAGAAATTTCTGGAAACATATAATCTTCCAAAACTGAATCAAGAAGCAGCAGAAAGCCTGAACAGACCAATAACAACTAGTGAAATTGAAGCAGTAATGAAAAAAACTCCCGGCACACAAAAGCTCTGGACCAGATGGCTTCACTGGTGAATTTCATAAAACATTTAGGAAAGAACTAACTCCTATCCTTCTTAGACTATTCCAAAAAAAATGAAAGAAGAGGGAAGACTCCCAAACTCTTTCTATGAAGCCAGTATTACCCTAATTCCAAAACCAGGTAAAGACACAACAAAGAAAGAAAATTACAGACCAATATCACTGATGATCATAGATGCTAAAATCCTCAACAAAATATTGACAAACCAGATCCAGCAACACATTAGAAAGATTATACACCATGATCAAATGGGATTCATCCCAGGGATGCACAGATGCATGGATGGTTTAATATTTGCAAATCAATAAATGTAATATACCACATAAAACGAAAGACAAAAACGACATGATCATATCAATAGATGCAGAAAAAACATTTGATAAAGTACAACATTCATTTATGATGAAAACTCTCAGCAAAATGGGAGTAGAAGGAGCATACCTCAACATAATAAAGGCCATATATGAGAAACCTGAAGCCGACATCATAGTCAATGGGCCAAAACTTAGAGCATTCCCCCTGAGGTCAGGAACAAGACAAGGTTGTCCACCCTCTCCATTCCTATTCAACATAGTCATGGAAGTTCTAGCCAAAGAAATCAGACAAGAAAGAGAAATAAAGAGCATCCAAATTGGAAAAGAGGAAGTAAAACTGTCATTATTTGCAGACAACATGGTAGTGTACATAGAAAACCCTATAGATTCCACAAAAAAACTACTCAACCTAATAAGTGAATTTGGCAAAATAGCAGGGTACAAAGTCAATATTCAGAAATCTAAGGCATTCATTTCTGTACACCAACAATAAAATATCAGAGATAGAAACTAGAAGAAAAATCCCATTTACCATAGCAACAAGAAAAATAAAGTACCTAGGAATAAACTTAACCAAGGAAGTAAAGGACCGTTACTCAGAAAACTACATAACACTGAAGAAAGAAATTAAGGAAGATACTAATGAAGGGAAGCATATACCATGTTCATGGATGGGAAGAATCAACATCATTAAAATGTCCATACTATCCAAAGCAATTTATAGAGTCAATGCAATCTCTATTAAAATACCAATGACATATTTCACAAACCTAGAACAAATACTTCAAAAATTTATATGGTACCAAAAAAGAGCCTGAATAGCCACAGAAATCTTGAGGAAGAAGAACACAGTAGGAGGAATCACAATACCTTACATCAAACTATACTACAAGGCCACGGTAATCAAAACAGTCTGGTACTGGCATAAGAACAGACATATAGATCAATGAAACAGAATAGAGAGCCCAGAAATAAACCCAGGTCTATATGGTCAACTAATATTTGACAAAGGGGGAAGGAACATAAAATAGAGGGAAAAGAGACTTTTCAACAAATGGGGCTGGGAGAACTGGACAGGGACATGCAAAAAAATGAAACTAGACCACCAACTTACACCATACACCAGAATAAACTCAAGATGGATCAAAGACTTAAATGTAAGCTGTGGCACCATAAAAGTCCTAGAGGAAAACACAGGCAGGAAAATTTCAGATATCCATGTACCAACATTTTCACTGATATATCTCCTAAGGCAAGGGAAATAAAGGAAAGAATAAACAAATGGGACTACATCTAACTAAAGTTTCTGCTCAGCAAAAGAAAACATCAGCAAGATGAAAAAGGAACCAATCATATGGGCAAATATATTTGCCAATACCTCAGACAAGGGATTGATCTCCAAAATATATAAAGAACTTATACAACTCAATGCCAAGAAAACAGACAACCCAATTTAAAAATGGGCAATGGACCTGAACAAACACTTCTCCAAAGAGAACATACAGAGGGTCCATAGACATATGAAAGAATGCTCAACATCACTAGCCATCAGAGAGATGCAAATAAAAACCACAATGAGATACCACCTCACACCAGTCAAAATAGCCATCGTCAACAAATCAACAAACTGGTGCTGGCGAGGATAAAAAGAAAAGGGATCCCTGGTGCATTGCTGGTGGGAATGCAGACTGGTGCAGCCACTATGGAAAACAGTATGGAATTTCCTCAAAAGCTAAAAATGGAACTGCCTTTTGAACCAGCAATTCCATTGCTAGGATTATATCTGAAGAATCCTGAAACACCAATTCAAAAGAACCTATGCACCCCTATGTTCATTGCAGCACTATTTCCAATAGCCAAGTGTTGGCAACAACCTAAGTGCCCATCTGTAGATGAGTGGATCAAAAAACTGTGGTACATTTACACAATGGAGTACTATGTAGCAGAAAGAAAGAAGGAACTTCTACCATTTGCAACAACATGGATGGAACTAGAGAGAATTATGCTTAGCGAAATAAGCCAGGCAATGAAAAAAAAAAAAACCTTATGCTATTGCCTATTATAGGAGACTAATGAACAACACAAAAAACGAGCAAAATTGAACCAGAGGGCATAACCCTATGATCTCATTACCTGAATTATTGTCTGTATGTATAAGCCTCACTTAATCCTGTCTGCATCGGTGCCTCCTGAGACTCAATGGTTTGGCTGAACTAAGTGGCTGGGTTGGTGAAGAATGGGGTGGTCTTTGGGCTTCACTTTAAGACTGTATTCTTTTTTCTATCCTAATGGCTTGGACAGAAAGGACTCAGAGGTCTGAGAGTGGGGAAACCTAAAATATCCCCTCAGCCCAAACTAAGTATAATGGACAAAAGGGTTTTGGACAAGTGTGACGTGCCTTGCACACCTTCCTCCAAAGAAGCCCTTCTTTTTTCCCTAATGGGGGACATTGAAAAATTAATACCTGCCTTTTGTCATCTAGTGGTTATGGATTGAATGATGTCCTTTAACCCTGTTGCCAAATCTGTTGCCCCCAGAATACAACAAGGATGCCAGCCTATTAAACCAAGCATGCTGTTGTCTGGGGACAGCCAACTGACCTGGAGTCTGCACGATCCTTCCCCATGTGGGAAGGCCACCCTCTCCTCCACACCCCCACTCTTGTTAGGGATTTCTGGACCCAAAGGTAGGTAGGACAATGACTATGTCCAGCTTGAAGCAGCTAGAGGAGCACGAGACCTTTGCCCATTCTCCTTTGTAAGATTATAAAGGGTCTTAAATCTGAGAGGGGGTGATTGCTTTTTTTTATTGTTAAAAAGTTAACTAATTAATTAATTAATTTTTTAAAAAAGAATATTATAGGAAAGGGTGAAGCCAGAGAACTCGTATGCATGACCCATGGGCATGGACTGGGGCAGGGGGAGGTTGCTGTGGAGGGGCGTGCTGGGCAGAGGGGAGCAAAGGGAAAAAATTGGAACTATTGTAACAATATAATCAATAAAATATACTTATAAAAAGAAAAATGGCTAGTTCTAATTTAATGTGATGTAAATAAACATATACACTCAAAGAATTAACCAAAAAAAGGTAAACTATTCAATTAATAAATTTTTACATTGATTGCAGGTTGAAATAATATTTTTGATTAGTCGAGTTAAATAGAACACTTTTAAAAACTGATTTCACGTGTTTTTTTTCATGTTCTTAAAAGGGGGTGCTAAGTTTAAGTTTCTCTATGTGATCTGTCCTTGTGGCTCTTGTTATCTCTGTCTTGAGCAGCACTGGTTTGAAAGCTGTTTCTGCAATAGCCTAAGAGAGGCCTGGCATCAGCACTGTGGATGAGAAAGAAGGAATGGGTTCAAGAGATGCAGAGAGGACCACAGCCATGTGCTCTCCCTACAATCACTCTGTGTTGATAGGGTCTAGTATGAGGCCTGGGGAAAGCTTAGCTGGAGATGAGGTGGTGTCAAGGTTCAAAATCCAGGGAAGGTTTTTGTGTGGGCCGAGCAGCCCTGACACGTGGTGCTGACATGCATTCGTGGAGAACAGTGTGTGATAATGCTTTAATTATACTGTCCCTGCATCTGAAGCTTTTTAGTTCAGAATGCTCTGGAGCACCTGCTTCTCTTTTGCTTTTAATATTATAGCATGGATGAGAGGGGAGAGAAAAGGTCTGTCTTCTTTGTAGGAGTTGAATCTCTTTTTGGACATATTCCACTTCCTCTTCTGGAGGTTCTGAGATTCTAGCCAGTCGCCATCACTCTGTAAAGTTCATATCCTTGCTAAGTAAATTCTGGGGTAACCCAATATGTTTTTGACTTGTGAGAGACTAGAACTGAGTTTTACTGGGCTGGCAGAGACAATTGTGACTTCCTAGGCCGGATGACTCTACCTCTTGGCCCTTACCTGAGGGACTGACAATGTCAACTGTTGGGGGTCCCCTGGGCCCTTGATCATGCTCTGCAATGGGGCCTTGATTCTATTCCAATCTCTGGCACAGTTTGCTGTGGGACTTTGCCAAAGTATCTCTTTGTGTCTTCATATTCTTATCCGTTAACCAGTTTCTGGATCTGAGTAGCCACAGCGCTCTGCAGATTTACTTCACAACTTTTTTAAGTGCAGTGTCAATAAGAACATTATGCTTTTTCAGGTAGAGGGCACTTTGAGGGAGAATACTTGATGGTATTCCAGGACTTCTCTGTGAAACTGAAATATTAATAAAAGAGGGCATTGCTCAAATCTGAGAATGTTGCAAGGGGTAGAAATGAACTCCAGGTCACAGGATCGATCTTGTCCCCTCCAAGTTAGTTCAGTTAAAGAATATGTGGTCTGACCTGGCTCTACACAGCACATCCAGGTGGACTTTCTTGCTTACTGGGAAGAAATTATGCAGAGTTTTGTGGAATAACTGTTTTAGGCTGTTAGGACTGCCATAACGAAGTATCACTTTTTGGGTGGCTTAAACAGCAGACATTTATTGCTTCACAGTTCTGGAAGCTGGAAGACTGAAATAAAAGTGTGGACAGGATTAGTACCTCTTAGGGCAGTGAGGAGAATCTGTTCCATGCCTCTCCCCTAGCTTCCGGTGGTTTGGTGTTCCTTGGCTTGCAGACACATCACACAGATCTCTGCCTTCATCTTCACATGAGGTTCTCCCTTTGGGCATGAGTCTATGTCCAAATTTTCCCTTTTTATGAAACAGCAATCATATTGGATTCTGGCCCACCCTAATGACCTCATTTTGACTTGATTACCTTATAAAGATTACCCATCTCCATATAAGGCCACATTCTAAGACACTAGGGTTAGGGCTTCAACATATGACTTTTCAAGGAACACAGTTCAACCCATAATAAACCCTATTCAAGGTTAGTATTGACATATATATATTTGCCTTATGTTATTTTTATGTACACATAGTGGATTTAACTTCCCTTTGTTGAAGGGTGGTAACTGGTCTTACTTTTCTCTAACTGCTACAATTGTGTTCTCTCAGATGTCCCTTCTCTTCTGCACCCTGCTTCTTTAAGCATGCTCAGCTATGATTCCACAACGTTTCATTTATTAAAATGGCCTCATTTGGATTTTGTTTTTGGTGGTATGGTAGATTCCTTACAGGACTCTCCTTAGTGAAACAACCAAAATATTGATTTAAAAAAAGAAACTTCTTTTTAAATGCACTAATGAGCTGGAATGAAAGAAAGAAATCATTAGTGTTTCATTTTTAAACAACCTTTTCTTTTTTTTATGAATAATTTTAGATTTACAGAAATTTGGAAAAATAGTAAGTTCCAGTTTCAGTTTTCCCTAAGGTTATCTTCTTATATTTCTGTTGTCCATTTATCAAAATTAAGATAATAACATAGGTACATTACTATTATCTAAGCTTCAAGCTTTCTACAGAGTTCACCAGTTTTTCTGATCCCAAAATCCAGTCCAGGGTATCTAGTTATCATGTTGCTCCTGCCTCTACCCTGACATATTAAGCTGGGAGCCCAAGGAGCTATAGGCTGCATTAGATTAATGCAAAATTATCTTCACTGTACAGAAAGGGACAACTAGAAAATGTGTCTGTCACAACCCTAGGTGCTGGGTAGAGAGAAAAAGAAAGTTCCTCATGACATGTGTAATCAGAAGCCAACTTTTATGTGAGTTTTCGATATAAATTCACACTATCTGTGTGGACTAAAAAATTTCACATGCAAAAATGTAATTTAAAAAAATCCTGGATTAAAATCACCACTGGGTATAGTCAGTATTATATTTAGTAGTTACTAGTATTTATTTAGTACTATATTTAATATTTCTATAGTATAATTTATAGTCCATATGTATGTATATCTTTTATATAGTATAAATAGTCTAAAAAATTATAACAAGTGACATTTTAAAAAATCAGTGATTAAACAGACTGAAAAAAATTGAGAAACTTAAACCAGAAGATTGATCTCAACAAATCACTCAGTCTGTGGTTCTGTGAGACAAAGATTTGGGAAATATGAAAGAAAGGTTAAGAGAAAATAAGAACAAAATGAGAAAGTCAGCCAGTACTGTCTAAGCTCATCTTTTCCACTAATGGAAATGTACTAAATAGCCACATGTGGCAAGTGACTATATTGGACATCACAGGTTTAACTGTGTTGCAATCAGTATACCAGAAGAAGATGGTTAGAATGGGGAAGAAGTATATGCAAAGAGGTAATGGCTGAGGATTTTCCATTATTGAAAGACACCAATATTTATTCTAGAAATTCCCGCCAAATTTAAGCAAGATAAATAAAAAGGAATATATATCATGGTCCACCATGGGCAAACTGCAGGAGAGCAAAGGAAGAAAAAGCTTGTACAGGGTGAGTAGCCAGTGAGAAAAGCCAGATGATCCACAATGGAATGCTGATTCGACTGAGGGCTGCTTCTCTCAGCACTAGCGGAAATTGCTGGACGAAGGAATATTATCCTCAATGTGTTCAGGGGACGCCTGTCTATTTACAGCACTTTCTCCTGTGAAACCACCTTTTAAGCATGAGGGTAAAATAAAAACATTATAGACAAACCATATCTGACAGCGTTTACCATGGAAAGACCTCCACCAAAGGAAATTCTGAAAGCTTATTTTAAGCAGAAAGAAAATTATTCCAGGCGAGAGGTCCAAGATCCAAGTAAGAATGATGAGCAAAGATGCTGATAAGTCTAAATAAAGACTTTAAAACCATTAAAATAATGTCTAGTTTCTGTGGGAGATTAGGTTAACTAAATTAAAATATTACAGAACAACAGCACATTAGACGGGAGAGGCTTGATCAACAGAGAGAGTTAGAGATATAAGGTTATTATCTTATGTCACTGAAAAACAGACCACACCTTTTAAATTTCAAACATGTATATGCTAAAAGTAGAATAGAAAAAGTAAAAAAATAATAATTCATCCCCCAAAACAGGGATACAGAGGATTTAGATAGCACAATTAACAGTGTTGATCAAATGTACCTATTTAAAACATGGCACTCAGCTGTAGGAGAAAATACCTTGTTTTCAAATATATGGGGCATTACTACAAATTGCTTAAGTGCTAAGCCCCAGAACTGGATTACAAAAGACTGTACTCTCCCATAATGTGGTCTCAGACACAAATAAATTTAGAAATAATATAATGAACAAAATCTAGAAAAACCCCATTCATATGGAAATTAAACATATATACCTAACATATGTGCTTCAAAAAAAAACTTATGGGTCAAAGAAGACATACCAATGACAAATTTTAAATGTCTAGGACTGAATAATGAATGCATTGTAAATTAAAACCTGGGAATGCAATTAAACCAGCACTTAGAAAGTTAATGTTTACATTAGAAAAGCAGGAAGAATCAAAATTATGGAGCTAAGCATCAAACTTAAGACATAAGAAATAGAACAGCAGAATGAAATGCCTCAAACAGTAGGAAGAAAAGAGCAGATATCTATTAACATAACAGGGCATAGCTATGACCCTCATGTTTCAACCAATACTTATTGGGTACTTGGTACATACTAGGAAATTACAAAGTCCCTTAACCCTCAAGCTTCTCTTTTGATGGGAGACTGAACAGTACATTTAAAAACTGAATGAATGAATGAATGAATGAATGAACAGTATAAGTTCAGGTAGCCAGAAGCACATCAAAGCTGAAGAACATAAAGCAGAGTAAAGAAGTAGAGGGTGAGTTAGAAGTGAAGAGTTAGTGGTGACTATTTTAGACTTCAGGATTTCTTCCAAGGACAGGAACTCATGTAACCATTAAGAAATGGAAAAGTCCCACATACTAAATAATAGAATAATGATGAGCTCCCAGCCTGATGCCTCTGCATGTGACCCTTTGTGGCTGGGTCAGGGCTATGAGGAGGGAAGTTGCCAATATGGGCAACAGAATGAGACAGGTAGATAACTGCTCTCTGGTACTTTGGCTCCAGAAACTCTTTCAGAGCCCTTTCCCTGATTCTCTCCCTGCTCTAGACCCATGTCCTCATGTTGCCCCTGGCTGTCCTGACCTCTTGGCCATCCCACCAGACTTCTTGGGAAACCCTTCATGCTCTGATTATTGCCCCTCCACCTGCTTCTGTTGGGCTGTGTCTGGCTCCTCCAGGAGCCTTGAGGAATGGACAGAACTTTAGAAGGGTAATTACAGCATTTGGTTCTGAGTCCAGCTTTGTGACGTCAGCTAAGTCGCCTTCTAAGCCTCTGTTCCCTCATCTATCAAACATGTGGGTCAGTTCGTGACCTGTAGGAGCCTTCCCAGTGCTGTGAGCCCATGATGCTGGAAATTTAATTGATGCTAAGAAAAACCTGAAAATGCAGTAATGTGGGGAAATGCATATCCCTTGCAGCTCACATTTACATTTTTAACAAGGTGTTTCTACACCTTAGCCCACAGAAATGGAGTCCTATCAGCCTTTCAGGCAAAGCGAAGGAGATGGGGAGGGAAAAGGTGATGCTGTCATTTGAGTAACCTGATGGTTTCCTCAGAGAAAAGAAGCCAAAGCTTAATTGCAACAGGAAAGATCAGTAAAGATTTCATACAGAAGGGGCATTTGAGCAGGGTTTTGAAAGGCACAAGGACTTTTATAGGGGAAAGGCCATCCAAAATAAGGGAGTGATGTTAGCAGCATCAAGGAGGGAGGAACATGGGTGGCACTCGCGTCCCGTGCATAGTGTGTGCTCCCACTGGTCAGGGCAGGCAGCAGTCGAGAGTGGCTTATAGGACGTGTATAATAATAGCAACTTTGTTTTCATGCCAGGGACTGCTATGTGATTTACATGCTTTTAAAAGTTTAATCCTCAAACCAAATCTATAAGGTCCCAACCCATTTTACAGATGATAAAAAGGAGGCCTAAAATAACCTTTACAGGGATGAAGCTAGGATATGAATGCAGGTCTACCTATAGCTGACACCGGAAGTAGAGAATTCCACAGAGCTGAGAGGGATGAAAGAACTGAAAGTGTGAGCTAGGAATCCGGGGAGGGAGTCAGCAGATGTGAAGGAGTGCTGGGTCTGTGCATGATGTGACCAGTGAAGTCATGAGTTGGCCGACTTTGGCGGTTTAATGCCTGTTCTGGAGTGAAAATGTTCATAATGAAAGTTCTGCCTGACAGATGATGATGGCCCTGGAGGGAATCATGAGGGAAGACAAGTATGTACTCTGCATATTCTAAATGCAGTTACTGGGGAGAGAAGAGTGGCACCAGGCTTGTCATTCTACCCCCCTGAGAGGCAGCTGTGGTCTGTGCAGTGGTGGGCTGGTAAGCTGCTTTCTGAAAGATTAAACACACACACACACACACACACACACACACACACACACACACACACACTCCTTGATTTGTAGCATCTGCTGACTTCATGGTGTAAACTCTCCCCCATAGCTTATGACAAGGTACCAGCATGATATTACTAAATGTGGAGTTGAGAAGACAAGTGCACAGTCACCCGAGAGCAAGCAGGTCTCAGCACACCCGAGGGCTACGTCATAGGTCTGGGGTGAGGTGGCAGAACAATGGGCTATACAGTACATTGCTGTTCACCCTTATATATTCTTATCTGATAGAATGTCTCTTCTTTTGTAAAAGGATTTACTGGGGGTATAAAAGAAGATCTGAGACTGGCCCTGGCTGGGTAGCTCAGTCAGTTAGAGCATCATCCCCATGTGCCAAGGTTGTGAGTTCAATCTCTAGTCAGAGCACATACAAGAATCAACCAATGAATACATATGTGGAACCATAAATCAATGCCTCTCTTTGTCTCTTTCTTTTTCCCTTCTTCTCTCTCTCTCAAATCAATACATAAAAGTAAATTATAGAAGAAGATGTGAAAGTGTAAAAAAGAGCAAAGATGAGATGCTTAAGAAATAAAAGTTGACATGAATGAAAGAATGAACAAATGAACCTGCCTCTGAGAAGATCAATTTCTCTTTCATAGTTTAGGGACGTGCCTCCAAGAACTTAGAAGAAGCAGTATTCCATAGTGGTCAAGAGCATAGTCCTGGATGGAGAACAGCCTTGGTCTAAGTACAAGGTCTGCCACTAAGTACAAAGCCTACCACTTATTTTTTTATGTGACCTGAGGCAAGTGACTTAAACCACTCTTGGCCTCATTGTCCTCATCTCTAAAATGGGGATAAAGTGTTCACATCACAGGGCTGTTATGAGGGTTAAACTATCATCTGTAAAACCCTTAGAATAGTACCATGCACATAGTGACTCTCAAATCATTGTTTTCATCATCTTCATCATTATCATTTGTAATTATTACTTACATTTTCTTCTTTTCTCCTTTCTATGAAAATGGAAGCTATAATTAATTCACACAAGTTACAGTTTATTATCGTGTTTGCCTGCCTCAACACTACCCAAGGTTTAAAATAACTTCTCAAGTTGAATATTCCTTAAATTTAACTTCTTTTTGTGGCTCAGAGTTGGCCATGATAGCCCGATGTTCTATGCATTTGATACGAACACTTTGGCAGTGAATGAGTGATTAACATTTTAGCACAGAGCATTAAGTTCAGTGTCATTTAATATATGTGCAGACATGCCCATATCTTGTGGCAGTGGGGCTCTTAGGGAAAATCTGGATAAATTTAATACATCAATAATCCCCAGCACTTATTTGGCCTGTACCCCACTGTCTTGCTCCTGTTAGGCTTTATGATTTTTCCTAACCTAGAACTGCAGACAGAGAGTTTAATAACTGGCTTTGTATATTCCTCCCCTCATCCCACTGCTGTGTGTTTGGGGCTGCTCTGACAAGCAGCAGGCAGCCAGGAGATTCCCCACCTGGGACAGAGAGCCATTGGGCAATTGAAGGTTAACTTACCTCTGAGGAAAACCCTGTTTTATTACCAAGATACCTGGAGAACACTCTCACATAAGGAAAACATGTAGCTGGATCCTGTTCAAATTAGCCTGTATGTTTATGAGAACTGGGGATATCAGAAAAGGCAAATGTCATTCTTCTGTATTAGATGAAGCCAAACATAGCTAATCAATTTCTGACATTTTCACAAGTTGATAGGGGCAGAATAGCATGGGGTGGTGTAAACAGGTAGAGTCATCTCCCTTCTCTGCCTCAAAGGCCCTGCAATCAGGTTCAAACTTAGACTCATTTGTTTAACAAATTGTTTGTTGAGCCAGACAGTTTCAGGCAGTGAGGAGAATGTTATAAATAAGACAGACAAGCTGCCTGCCCTCATAGATGTCACATTCTAGAGGGAGAGACCACAGCAAGTAACAGGTCAATACAGAATATGATCTCAGATGGTGAATTAATGAAGAAAAGGAAAGCAAAAAAGGGATATGGAAAACTATTTAGATGTGGTGGTGCTGGGAAGGTATGAAACCTAGATGGAGACCTGTGAGAATAAGGAACCAAGTTATGTGATGGGCTATGTAAGAGAGAACAGTGAGTGCAAAGGTCCTGAGATGCAAAGGAGCTCAGCATGCTAAAGGCATAATGAGAAGGCCAGCATGGCTGGAGCAGGGTGAATGAACAGAGCACAGATGGTGCTTTAGACAAAGGAACCGGAGGTGCAGGCAGGGCCCAGAACATGCTGGGTGGGTGGGCACAGGGGGCAATTTGGATTTTCTTCTAAGTGTGAGTGAAAGGTTTGGGGAATGATGAGCTTTGAAACACCTTTTTGGAAACTGCCTCTGGCTGCTGTGTGGAGAAGATTAGAAAAGGGCAAAGTGAAATAAGTTAATTGGTTGTTCTAAGTGTACTCAGGATTTGTTTTAATTAAATTTGGTAAGACACACAGGTACAGAAATGACTGTCTTGAATGAAAAAAGTTTAAATTCACAGTATTTCAAAACAAGAGGCACAGCATGATATGCAGGGCCACATGGGGAAGTACCAAGGTTGGTGAGGAAGCAGAAGAAAGGAGGAAAATGTGGGCATAGCCTTCATTGTGGTTTTCAAAGGAACAAATGAGAAAGGTAGCTAAGCACACTTAGGACTGGCTAGTTTGAAAAATTTTGATGAGCTCTGGGCATAGGATCTGTCCCTAGTTGTCTGGGACCTGGTCCTGAAATAATTAGGGTAGATGGATTATGGACCGCAGTGCAAGGACACAATGAAAGACAGAGTGAAGGTATGAGCTCTAGGTTGATTAGTTTGCATTTGAAAAGCGTGCTTGCCTGTGAGTTGCTTACTATCTCTAGGAATTGGCTCATCCGGAGAGGACAAGTTCATCCAGTCAGCAAGCCCCCAGACATTAAAGCATCAGAACACAGGAAATAAAAGACATGGTTAACACAGTGGGAAATGATGGCTTTTAAAGACCCTGCCAGAAAGAGGCAAATGAATAATAAAATAAAATAATAAGGCATTATTTTCCAAGGAATGAGACAGAGTTATTCTGTAGGAGAAATATGCCCTCCTACACTTGAGTTCCTGGTCTTCAGAAGATAATTTGATCCCTGCAGTGTTGGGTATATTTTCTTCAGTCTTTCCAGGGAGCATGGTCAGAGTCTAGTCGATGGAGAGAAATCAAGCTGTAGGTAAAATCAACTCGTCAGCCCCCACCATGTGTCCCCATGAGAACTCCTGCTTCCACTTCCTTCCACCCTCTTTTCACTAAAGAGCCAGCAGACACCCAAACTCTCAATGGAACATTCTACGGACACCTACTTGAAGCTTGAGGTAGCAGAATCTTCAACCTGCAAGAATAAACTGGACTCTGTTAATGTAAGCGAGCAGGGGCTCTCGGAGGAGGGCTTCACGAGCTCACTGTGACAGAAACCTGAGCAAGACCAGAGGAGACAGGAGATGCTGGGGAGAAGATGTCTGCGTGGGCTCCCTGAGGAGGCTGTGTGGTACAAGAGAGAGGAGCATCGTTCCCATCCCCACCCAGCCCCAGCTCTTTAATCAAAGATCAACTTAAGCCTTCATTGGCATTCATTATGTATTTAGTCTGCACCACACTGGCATGGGGGAATTGGGAAATGTATAGCCCCTTCTCCAAAGTCACCTGGTAGTCAGTGGACTGTCCCATTTTGGATTGCTGGGTGGAGAGAATAAGACTTTGTTCTGATTTTCTACCTAACCCCACACCCTCAATGTAGCTAGAAATACTCACCTTCCTCCAGTGACAGAAGTGTGTTTAATGTGCTATACGAACCTATTCTTTATTCTTAGATTCATAATATATCAGGATCTAAATACCCTCCAAAGTCATCCAGTTTTATCCCATGCCTGATTTTCCTGTACAGCTTCTCTTGTAGTGAGTACCCAGCTTCCAGCCTAATATAACCAGCGATGGAGAACTCAGTTTCCAGAGAGAACTGGTTCTATTTTCAAATAGCTTATTGCTAATATTTGATTCTACATATAGAAAGTCTCTCAGCCTTCCCAAAGCTTCCAGGTACTTATTCTAGTTTAATCACATTGGAACACACAAGGTAAGTTTAATTCCCTTTCCTTAAGACAGCCTTTCAATTATTTGAAGACAGGCCTCTGATACCTCTATGTCTTCTTTTAATAAGCAAGATGATTCCTGCATTTTATTTTTTTTGATAGTTTGGTTGTATGTTTCTTTTCACCTTGCTTGTGATTCTTTCTGAAATAGATTCCAGATTTTATACCTCACTTTTAATATATGGAACTGAGAAATGAATGCAAACTTCCAGGTATAATCTGAGCAGTGCAGAGTACAGTGTATCCATGCCCTCCTTCACTACAGAGTCTTCACTTTTATTAGAATTGTAGTTGGTCACTTTCAGGTGTTTTGTAACTGTATTGCTTTTAACTGGCATTAAATTAATTGTTTACTAAGACTCTGAAGGCTTTTAAAAAATGTTATCTGCCTTCATGGTGAATTTCTTCTCTATGTGTACTGTAAGATTTTTGAACTCCAGTGCTGGCCATTTAATCTTATTAAATATAATTGTTTCTAGATTATGCTTATCATTCCAGTCCATCAAAAATCTTTTTAGATCTTTGTAAAAAATTTCTACATTATCACCCTAATCCATGTGTCCTGTAGAAGTGATGAGAATGTCCTCTGAATGTTCATTTAAGTTACTGGTGAAAACCTTGAGCATGAACCAAGCTATGAACTATTTCTTTGGCAGATCACCAGGATTCCAGGAAGCCCTCACCAGGTATGACAACGACTCATTAATGAGGATTCTTTGGAAATGACTTCTGAATGGTTAATAACCCACTAAAATGTTCTAGCAATGAACCTCGGGTTCCCTATCTTAACCACAAGTGTGTTATTAGGGATAGTGCCCATTGTTTTCCTGCAGTCCAGGTGCCTGAATGGAAATGTGTGTGCATTGTTTTTATCTGCCAGCCCCCCACAGAGGACTGGAAATGGGCTGGGCTTGTTCTTGGGAACCCATGCTTGGTCCTATAATCACCTCTTTGTAATTTGGGTGTCTATTATAACATCACTTTAGTAATACATTCTGGAATCTTGTCTGAGATCCATATCAAGCTCAATCATCCATAGTTTATAGAATCCATTTTCTATCTATTTTAGAAAATATGAAAGATATTTACTCACTTCCAACCTTCTAAGCTCTCATGACTTCTTTCCAAGCAGTATGCCTATCCTGTCTCTGCTCTGCAATTAGTCCCAAATATAGCTGAAAAATATTTTATTTTTGTATTTGTTGTTTTATTGGTTTGCCAGCGTTATGTCATTTTGATAAAATTCCGTCTGTGTCACTTTTTTACACACTTATTTGGTTTGTGTCCTTCTTCCTACCCTGCCCTTAAAAATCTAAGCTTTCCACTTCTGGCCAAGATGGAGGCTTAGACAGTCACTCTGCGTCTCCCTCCACAATTAGGAAGGAATACGGCTACCTCAAAACTAGAGACAACCAAAAGTTCCCGAAAATCAAGCTGCATGGAAGTCCAACAAAAAAGGATACAAAGAAGAAATAGTCATCCAGACAGGTGGGGGGGAGGCGGAGCCCAGGTGGAGAGGATGCGGTGTGGTGATGGCAGCAGCAGCGGCAGTGGCGGGCCGGTGGAAAGCACAGTTATACGTTTTAAAAAGTCAGAAGGGACACCTGGTTAGCAGTCCCAGCTCCTGACAAGACCGCAGAGTTCATGGTCCCAGCACCGGGAAAAATAAAGCCTCATGCTTCTGACTGTGCAAACCAGTGGGGGTTGGGGTGGAGGCAGAAACTGCTGGTCTCTCAGCAGAGTCCACTTGTTTAAAGGGTCCCCACAGTCCTAGAAGGTCCGCAGACCCACCCACTCTGGGAACGATAGCCAGGGCAACAGCTAGAGAGGCACAGTCCCATATGGAAGTGGGAGAAGTGCCTGGAAAAGGCGTGAGTGCTGGGCAAGTGGCATTATTACCTCTCAGACCCCTCCACCCCACACACAGCGCCACAACGTGGTGAAACAGGTCACCCTGTACTGATGAATCCTTAAGGCTCTGCCCCTTACAATGTAACAGCTCTACCTAAGACACAGAGGCAAAAAAACACAGGAGTCTGTCAAGATGAGGAGACAGAGAAGTATGGCCCAAAAGAGGGAATGGATCAAAGTTCCAGTGGGAGAACTAAGTGACAAGGATATAGCCAACTTAACAGACACAGAATTTCAAATAGTAGTGATAAAGATGCTCACAGGCTTGACAGATATGCTTGAGAATGACAAACGCATAACGGAAGAAGTGAAGGCTATGCTAAGTGAAAAGAAGGAAAATCCACACAAAACCAATGGTGAGAGGAAGAAAACTGGGGTTCAAATCAATGATTTAGAACACAAGGAAGAAAAAAACAGTCAACTAGTATAGAATAATCAAATAAAAATTGAAAAAAATGAGGAGAGGCTTGGGAACCTCTGGGACAACTTTAAATGTGCCAACATCCAAAATCATGGGAGTGTCAGAAGGAGAAGAGGAAGAGCAAGAAATTGAAAACTTATGTAAAAAAATAATGGAGGAAAAGTTCCCAAATTTTGTGAAAGAAATAGACACATAAGTTCAGGAGGCATGGAGAGTCCCGGGCGAGCTGGACCCAAAGGGGACCACACCAAGGCACATTATGATTAAAATGCTAAAGATGAAAGATAAAGAGAGACTCCTAAAAGCAGCAAGAGAGAAGCGGAGAGTTGCTTACGAAGGGGTGCCTATAAGACTATGAGCTGATTTCTCAGAGGACACTTTGCAGGCAGAAAGGGACTGGCAAGCAGTATTGAATGTGATGAAAAGCAAGGACCTGCAACCAAGATTACTCTATCCAGCAAAGCTATCATTTGGAATGGAAGGGCAGATGAAGTGCTTCCAAGAAAAGGTAAAGCTAAAAGAGTTCATCATCACCAGACCATTATTATATGAAATGTCAAAGGGACTTATTTAAGAAAAAGAAGATCAGAACTATGAACACTAAAATGACAACAAACTCACAACTATCAACAACTGAATCTAAAAAATAAAAACAAAATCCATCTAAGCAAACCAGAATAGGAACAGAATCATAGGGCTGAGGATCATTTGAAGGGTTATCAGATGGGAGGGGTAAGGGGGAGAAATGGGGAAATGGTGCAGGGATTAAGAAGCATAATTGGTTGGTACAAAATAGACAGGGGGACATTAAGAATAATATAGGAAAGGGTGAAGCCGAAGAACTTACACGCATGACCCATGGACATGGACATGAACTAAGGGGGGTGGGGATTAGTGGGTGGAAGGGTGGTACAGGGCAGAGGGGAGCAAAGGGGGGAAAAATTCAAACTATTGTAACAACATAATCAGTAAAATATACTTTTTTAAAAATCTAAGCTTTCAGAGCAGTGATTTGCAACCATAATTGAATATTGGTATTACTTGGGGAGATTTTTTAAATGACTCATGCTGGGACCTGGCTGGGTGTCTCAGTTGGTTGGAGTGTCTTCTCCATACATCAAAAGATTGAGGGTTCAATTCCAGATCAGGGCACATACCTAAGTTATGGGTTCAATCCTGATCAGAGTGCATATGGAAAGCAACCAATTTATGTTTCTCACATCCATGTTTCTCTCTCCCTCTCTTCCTCTCTTTCTAATAATCAATAAACATTCTTGGGTGAGGAGTTAAAAAAAATGACCATGTTGGTTTCTCACCCTAGACAAATAAATATCAAAACTTCAGGGACTGGTGGAAGCATTTGTATTTTTTTTCTAAGTCCCCTAATGTACAGCCAGTGTTGGAACTAAAATGGAGTGACATATTAATTTTGTTTGTTTCTGTTTTTATTTGCTGAGTTTTGTTATTTGTTTTCTATTTTCCTTCTTTTTACCATTTACCTTATCTGTAGCTGCACTGTGAGATTTAAATGTTTGGGAATTTCTGAAACATTTTGAGTATAATGAAACTTCCTTCTTCATGCCTCAGAATTATGCTTTTTTTTTACCTTTGAATTTTTATCTCTGAATTATTCTGTCTTCGTGTCTTCTGGCTCACACTGTGTGAACTCGGTGCCCTTTCCCCTAAGACTTTTTTCTCATCTTCTTTAATAAACATTCTAGTAGGTCAGAATTAACCCTAGGAGAGTAGTTTTTCCATTTGTGTGCTTGTCTTTTTAGGAATTTAGCAACACAACTTTTATGCTGCTAAATGGGGCTTCTAATGGATGTTTATAGAGTTGAAATCCCCTATCATTACCAAATACACCAACGTGGCATTAAAAAAAAAACTGTGTTAGGAAAATCTGTCATCCTTTTTATTCATTGGGCCCAGTAGCCCAGTCTATATATTAAAGCTTCACACACAGAATTGATTCTCAGAACTACTTGAAGAGTTGTAAAAATACAAATATTAAGATCCAATCCCTGAATTTATGATGTAGTTGGGGCTCAAGAAATTGCAGCTTAAAGGTCCCTTAAACAATTCTGATGATTGCATAGACTTAAGACACACTGAGCTGTTCACAAAAATATCCCATCTATTCCTGTCCCTGTATCTATTTGCTCATCAGCATGCATCCATCTTTAGGTTCAAGGATTTCCACAAAGATGTCTGTCTTCTTGACATAGCATTCTCATCAATCTCGTTTAGAACAGGCCTATTTGTCTTGAATAGAGCATATGCTTCCATCAACATATTTCAATTTTGTGTCTCTTCTTTCCTGAGCTTGGAGAAACAAGTTCATGTTTATTGCCCTATGCTGTAAGGATTTCTTTTAAATTATCTCGAATTCATTTTGTTATGCTTTGCTGACTGGCATAAAGTAAGACTTCTAAGATTATAACAATTTTTTTTTCTGTCTCCCACCCCTACTCAATGGTTTTCTGGTTAAAAAAGTAACCAGATACTTTCTAACTTTTATTTAATTATTTCTGTGCTATATCTTCTAATTTTCTCAGCAATTAGTTTTATAGATTTATCTGGGCATTTTTATGTCTTCTCACCTATATTTAATGTTTAAGACAGTCTTTTCTCCCTTTCAGTTCTCTTTTCATTTAAAATATTTTTATTGTGAAATTGCTAAAAATAAAATTACACAGTAGAGAGACTAATACAATGAAACTTCATGTATATCATTTGGCTTCAATGGTATGTCAGTTGGATCCTTTGGGAAGCAGATGTTAAGATGGAGTTGAGAGAGTAGAAGTCTTATTTGGAAGTTTATACCTGTGGAAGAAAACAGAAAGAAGGATTGGGCAGAGGGAGGCATTAGACAGTGGTACAGATCTGATGAAGTCTATCACAGCCCAAGAAGGAGGTCAATGGCCTAGACTATCTTTGGAGGGGCCCTATACTGGGAGAAATGGCTGGGCCCTTGGACCACAGTCTTACTTAATCATTGGCTGTGGTCACCTTGATGAGACTGTGATGTCTGATGTATAATGTCTTCAATGTTCATTCATGTTTTAGCATGCATGAGAATTTCCTTCCTTTTTAATGCTGACAAATATCCCATTGTATAGATATACCCCATTTAGTTTATCCACTCATCCCTTTTTCAAAAATAAATAAGACTATGTATATATGTATACAGATACATATATATTATAATAATACAGCATATAAGCAACTTTTGAGAAATTATAGTTAATTAGAGTATGTTTATTTTATTTTTTAGTTATATTGATTGTGTTATTACAGTTGTCCCAATTTTCCCCCTTTTACCCTCTCTACTCAGCAACCTGTCACTCCCTCAGACAATCCCCACACCATTGTTCATATCCATGGGTCATTTGTATAAGTTCTTTGGCTATTTCATTTCCTGTACTGTACTTTACATCCCCATGGCTATTCTGTAACTACCTATTTGTACTTTTTAACTCTCTCACCTCTTCATCCATTTCCCCCACACCCCTCTCATCTGTCAGCCATCAAAACACTCTCCATATCCATTATTCTGTCTCTGTTCTTGTTTGCTTAGTTTGTTTTTAGATTCAATTTGTTGATATATATGTATTTATTACCATTTTATTGTTAATAGTATTGATTTTTTTATCTTAAATAAGTCCCTTTAACATTTCATATAATAATGGTTTGGTAATGATGAACTCCTTTTGTTTTTTCTTGTCTGGGAAGCTCTTTATCTGCCCTTCAATTCTAAATAACATCTTTGCTGAGTAGTACAATCTTGGCTGTAAGTCCCAGTTTTTCATGACTTTGAGTATTTCTTGCCAATTCCTCGTAGCCTGAAAAGTTTCTTCTAGCCTGAAATAAGCTGACAGTTCTATGGGAATTCCCCTGTAGGTAACTATTGCTTTTATCTTGTTAATTTTAAGATTCTCTCTTTATCTTTAATCTTTAGCATTTTAATTATGATGTGTCTTGGTTTGGGCCTCATTGCATCCATCTTGTTTGGGACTCACTGTGTTTCCTGGGCTTGCATGTTTATTTCCTTCACCAAATTAAGGAAGTTTTCTTTCATTATTTTTCAAATAGATTTTCAATCTTGCTCTTTATCTTCTCCTTCTGACACCCCTATGATGTGAATGTTGGAATGTTTGAACTTGTCCCAGAGTCTGCTTACACTATCTTTGATTTTTTTAAATTCTTTTTTCTTCATATTGTTCTTATTAGTTATTTTTTCTTTCTTGTGTTCCAAATCATTGAATTGATTCTTGGCTTCATTCACTCTACAGTTTCACTGTAAATTGTTCTTTATTTTAATTAGTGTATCCTTCATTTCTCATTGGATATTTTGTATGCTGTTGGGGTCCCCACTAAGTTCCTTGAGCATCCTTATAAACAGTGTTCTGAACTTTGCACCTGGTATATTGCTTATCTCCATTTTATTCTTTTTCTTGATCTGTTCTTTCATTTGGGTTACATTTCTTTGTCTCTTCATTTTGGCAGCCTCCCTGTGTTTATATCTATGTATTAGGTAGAGCTTCTATGACTCCCTGTCTTGGTAGTGTGGCCTAATGAAGTAGGTGTCTTGTAGGATCCAGTGGCACAGTGTCCTTCATCACCCAAGCTGGATGCTTGAGGTGCACCCTTTGTGTGGGCTGAGCATACCCTCCTCTTGTAGTTGAGCTTTGATTGGTGTTGGCAGATCAATGGGAGGAATTTTCCCAGACTGTCAGCTGCAAGGACTGACTGTGACCATTGACCATCAACCTCCGTCCTCCATGGAGGATGAGCTGTGCAGGGGCAGGGTGTTGGTGCTCTAACATGGTCTGTAGCTGTCCATGGTTGCGCAGGCTCTGGTGTTTCCTGGATGGTGCAGGACAAGTCAGCCCCCACCTATGTTTTTCCCAGGGTCACCCTGCATGAGCTATAAAGCAATCTGAGATGGCTGCTACTTGTGCTGGGCTTGGAGCTTCACAGGTGAAACCAAACTGTGAATCTAAGCTGGCTGCTGCAAGTACTGGTCCTGGGGCCATTCAGCAAAAGGTATGGGAGTTTGGTGCTCACCGAGGCTAGCTGTTGCTTGTTTGAGAGGATTTAGAAAATTGTGAAGCATGAGTAAAAAGCAGATATTCATATGGAAAAGCAGCTTAGGTAGGCCTGTAAGTTGGATGGGATGGAGTCTCTGGGGATCTCCAGGGTGGGGAAAAGCCTGGTTGCTGGAGTCTCATACATGGCACCAGCTTGCCAGCTCTGTGGCTCTGTAGACAGAGGGCTCAGAAAAGGAACAATGGCCTCTGCCCACCTTTCTGTCTGGCAGAAAGCTATCCCCCTGCTCTTGCATTGATGCCAGAGGCTTCAGTTCCTCTCTGTATGCCACTGGTGCCTATCAAGCTGCTGCTACCCCAGCACTGCAGCTCAGAAGGAATGACTCTGAGTAAATCCATGTGTGGGCTCTTTAAGAGGAACTGCTTGGGACTCCAGAAGTTTCTTTCAGTAACTCGGTCTCCACTGGTTTTTGCAGCAAGTTTTACAGATTTATCTGACACTGGAACCCTGGGCTGGGGGTACTGGTGTGGGGCTGGGGCTCTTCACTCACCAGATATCTATCGCAAATTTTTATACCCATCACACTTTGATGTGGGACCAGCTTTTTCCACACCTCTGCCCCTCCTACCAGTCTGGATGGATGTGTTTTCTTTAATTTTGTATTTGTCAGACTTCCATTCAACTTGGTTTCTGACAGTTTTGAGTGATGGTTATTCTATAGCTTAGTTTTTATTTTAATGTGGTTGTGCGAGGAGGTGAGCCATGTTTAGCTATGCTGCCGTCTTGTCTGAAAGTTCTCCTCTCTTCTTTCTTGATAAACACATGGCTAAAACTGCATAATATTGCCTACTTTCTTGGACCTCTCCTGGTACCATCTCTGGGAAGCAGATGCTGAGGTAAAGTTAGAATGCAACACTCCTGTGAAAGAGAAATAGGGAAATCAGGAATGGGTAGAGAAGCTGTCAGACTCCATGGCCATCTGATAGAGTTTCTGCCAGCCCATGGAAAAGTTTTTGAGAAAAGATTGCCCATAAAAAGAGTCACAGTTAGGTTTATATAGATAATCCCTTGAACCACAGTCTTGCTCAGCATTGGTTGGGCTACTCTGAGAAGAGCATGGCCTTGGATCAAAAGCTGAAGTGGACCTAACATAGTTAACATCTGAAGGCTGTTTCTAACTGCCCTCTTGCAACTAGGCCAAGAGTCCTTTTTTAGTGGCAATTAGCATACCTCTGTGTCTGCCCTAAAAATATTATAAACATTTTGCCAATGTTTAATTATTAAAACACTCTTGAGCGGGTCATTGAGGTTCTGGAAAAATTCTTTGTTATTCTCATAAAATGCATCCTATCTTCAGGCAAGGTTCCATTATTTTGATGTCTTAAACCATGGTCCAGTAATCTAGATCCTGTCCACAATGCCATCTGCAAAGCCAACTGATCAGCTCCTTAGCTTCCCTCTCTCATCCTAAAACCCAATACTGATGTGAAGGAGCAAAGAAAATACTACCTGGCCTTCCAAGTCCTTCAGTTTTTGTTTAAAAACTTGTAACTTAAAAAAATATATTCCTGGTCACTTTAAATGACATTATATGTACCCCTAGGAATAGTAGAGATAGATGTGGTTTATGAATTTAATAAATCTTGGGGTGGCTTTTGCTAATAGCAATCAAGGCTCATCCCACATATTTGGTCCAAGAAATTCAGTCAAGAAATTTCTTCCATTCCTCAACAGAGTTTTGATACTATAGCATGCCCCTTTGTCTTAAGCTGTTAGGGAATTCCCTTACATTTTTAAGGATTGGTCAGACTCCTCATCATTCCACTTTTTTCCCTTAAGTTTGGGCCTCACCTTCACTGGACAGTCTTATATCACCTGCAAAGCTCTAAGGATAAAAATTTTCTTACCTCAGCCATTTCCCCTCTATGTCACATTTCCCTAATCTCTTTCTCTGGATTCCAGTTTTAATTTTTTCCCCACATTTTGAACTTTCTTGTTTCCTTTTGCATTGTCCCTTGCATTTTTTCAAGAGTACACCTAAAATGTAGCATACAAAGAGAGAGTTCTTGCATCGTCCCCTTGGTTCTCAATTGTGAAGAGTGGTTTGCATTTGCAATTAATGCTGCTTCCTCTTGTAGACATCTTCCATGCAGTGCAGGTCACAGGGAGGCTTCCTGCTGGCTTTCACTCTTCTGGTTAGGATTAAGAGTCCAAAGGGAAGAATACCTATCCCAGACTCTATAAGACCTTACAGCCATCCCATCATCTGATACCTCTCACTATTGCTCTGGTCAGAGAATCACTTGGCAATATTGCATCATCAAATTACTACCAATTATAAGAATTTGCTTAATGTTTATTGAATTGTCAGTAATTAATACCACTCTGCTACAGCCACCAGATTGCAAAATGCCGAGGACCCAGAGGAAAAATCTCTAAGGATTTTAGGGATTCCTTCACCTTCTCCCACATGCTGGGAGTGTCAGATTTAATCTCTGTCTCCCTGGGCTGGGGCCAGCAAGAACAATTCTAAATTGACTATCTGCACATGCAAAATGGGATCAACATTTTTGTCTGAGTTAAACAATCAATTCTTACAAAAAAGTAAAGCAATCAGTTTGACTTTTTCTTCCCTCTTAATTGTTGACCTGAATTGATTGATCAAATAGTGACAGTTTCTAAAGTAATGAAAACTACCTTTGGCATTTAGTCACATAATGCAGGGAGCTCTTTTTCAGGAGTCTTGACAGATTCTTTATTATACCACCTAGTCTACAGGATATTTGAATATTTCCAGTGGTGGGAAAAGCTCTACTGATACTCTGTGGAGTCCGTTTATTAATAATTCAACTGGGTCAATGCGTCCTGGACTTGGTTTGGATACATTTAAAGAACACACACGTTAGTTTCATTTAAAAAAGTGCTCCCTTCAGCTTAGTGTCCTAGAACAGAGTTCAGAAACTATAACTTCACACCTATCTGAAATATTTCCCTCTGGGTCCACAATTTTGCTCTGAAGGACTCCTCCCAGTGCTCCATGGCCACCCCTGACCCACATCTCAACAATCCCTAGGACTTTTCACTGTTTCCCAGAACCATCTGAATTCCATACATATAAGGGTCTATTGAGCATCACCAAATGCTCTCTACCCTTAAAGTCTTCCTGTGAGAAAGGGAGCCCCAAGCAGGGACACTATCCTCGTGTTATAGAAGGGATGATGGGGTTCTATGACACAATGGCGTTATTGTACAACCATCACCAGCAACCACTGATGGGCTTATCTTACTGTTTCATTCACCCACCCATTCATTCTCTTAGCATTTAAGACAACATAGATGATGCATATGATAAGAAAAGAAAAATTGAAAGTGGTAATAAAAAAAAATGGGACTAAAATCCAAACAAGTTGAAGGCTAAGAAAAAATACATAGAACATTACCCTATACTTTGGCTTATAATTTAATCACAAATTTCTTTGTAAGCGTTCTAGTGAGATGCTTCATTGGTAATTAGCAGGGCCCATGAAAGTTAATGAGTACTATTGCATATCAAGTGTTTGCTAGGCATCGTGTTTGCAATGAATGATATTTGAGTTATGAATCAATTACAAAAACAAAGGTTTCTGTTTTTCAGCCATTCTATTGGCAACAATAAAGAAGAATGGTAACACCTGGAGGCAGTGTGGGACTAGGCACTCTCAGGCTCAGATGTTAAGACTGGAAGTACTGCCTCCTTGCATCAAAAACATAAATACCTTTTGGTCCAGGAAGTTTATTTCTGAAAGTAGATCCAAAGGAAATACTGGACAAGTGTACAAAGACATATGTCAAATAACATTTATTGACGTCTTGTTTTTAATAGTGAAAATTGAAAACAATCTAAATGGATGTGCTGAGTAGAAAACTGCAGTAACTAAAAATGAAACATAGCTATATCTATACTGACCTGGACAAACATCCATGATGTACATATTTTTTAAAAGTTGACAGATCATGTATAATGTAATCACATTTTCATAAAAAAGGAGAAAAATATTTTGTAAAGATATCTCAAAGAATATGCATCTAAAAGTTAATAGTGGCTATATCCAGATGGTGGGATCTTAAAATAATTTTGTTTTTTTTTTCTTTATACTTTTCTGTACTATCCTAATTATTTTATAAAGAGAATCTACATTACTTTTATTATCAGAAACAAAAAGAAAACCCTGTTTCTGGCCCTGAGAGGTGATAGAATTCATCCAGTTGAGCCTCCTTACTTTATAGGTGAGAAAATTGTGGGCCAGAGAGCTAGTGATAAGACTTCTATTAATTTTTTTTTTTTCCTGACTGGTGTGGCCTAGTTGGTTGGGACCTGTCCTGCAAAGTGAAATGTCATGAGTTCGATTCCTGGTCAGGGCACACTCACGGGTTGTGGGCTTGGTCTTGATCAGGGTGCATATAGAGGCAACTTATCCATATTTCTCTCACATTGATGTTTCTCTCCCTCTCTTTTTCCCTCCCTTCCCCTCTCTAAAATTAAATGAATAAAATCTTTTTTAAAAAAATGTCTTAAAATTTTTTTTTAATCAGCAAGTGATAGGGCAACTTTATTGATTGATTGGTTGATTGATTTTTAGAGACAGGGGAAGGAAGTAAGGAGAGGGAGAAAAACATTGATGTGAGAGAGAAACATTGATTGGCTGTCTTTTGTATGCACACCTGCAACCAGGCACGTGCCCTGATCAGGAATCAAACTGACAACCTTTTGGTTTGCAGGATGATGCCCAATCAACTGAGCTGCACTGGCCAGGGTGGCTTTTACTAAATTTCTGAAAGACATTCTAATTACTATTTTGATGTCTATATAGAACCAAAAAGGTATACATTATAGGTGAGCTCTGGATTATGCTCATCAGAATTCACACAACCACAGATTATACTCAATTTTGGCTTTTATGCTTGATATGGGAAGGGACTCAGGAGATTGGATGGAGTGTCAACAATCATTTGCAGCTTGGCCTCATGCCAATAACTGACAATCACAGGACAGGAGTTTTCCCCAACAATAGCCACTTCCACCTCCAAACCCCCTCAAGGATCATGGCTTTTTCTACTCATCTGGAATGGGGCCCCAGATCCCAAGTTGTTATTCATCTCTGGGTGGTGCTGTATCCCCCCAACAATGATGTATGCTGAAAAGGGACCAAGCCCTGCTTTTGTCCTCATTAATATATTAATGCTCATGCAGAATAGCAGTAATAGACAGAACATTGGCCCCTAAACAAAAATCCTGTCCCAAAAATGTGAATATAAAATAAAAGTTAGAAAAGTGTTCCTGTGTACTGTGGTCTGTTGGGAAGTCAGCTTCTAGGAATTGGTGTGACCATTCAGACTCAAGAAAACATTTGAATTCTATTAAAATAAGTTGCACTGGAGAAGGAGGGAGATGAAGGGCAGATCTTAGGTTCCCATAAACCTCAACTTAGAGATCGAAGCAATTCTTTTTTACTTTAATAACATCAGTGAATCATTTATTGGAATGTCCTGTCTATTCTCCTCCCCTTTAAAAAGCATATCTTCATAAAGCATTTATAACTAAATAAACTCTTCTAGATGGGCTGGTACAAGTGCTAGGCTCCATTGATAATGTACTTCCTTCTGCCTGGGCTTGTCCTTGGGAAGTATAAGGTTAAAGGGAATTCTGTAAGGTAATTAGCAATGACCTCTGCTAACATGAATGTGCTGAGAAGCTGACTGATCACCTCTGAGCTTGTTGGGTGAGATCAGGGGTACAGGCTTGGCAAACTGGAATGTGTTAGAACCCAAATATCATGTCTGACTCCTGGAGGAAAAGTGGGAGACCCAAGCAGAATGTTGCTTTTCCGTGTTCTGGAGGGTCTGTGCAAGTTGGATCTCTTTGTGTACAATACCCAGAGTTTGAAAAAAATCTGGAAAGACATTTGAATTTGTCCAGACCCTTGAAGAGCAAAGTCTATGTCTTTGCCTCCTACTCTCATGAACAGGTGAATCACGGGCAGGGTAGGGCTTCAGCCAGTTTTGTATCTTCTTTGTCCATACTCCTCCTATGCCTGGGCTTTGGGAGGTCACTGCCACGGCTTTTACAATTATCCCCACAGATTACTTTTAACCACAAGGGCTAGGATCAGGTCTGTTACTATCAAAGCCCCAGCCATGTAGTCCCTGGATCATAAATGGTGTCTCTTCTTTCTGTGAAGAAGATTTTCAGTTCGATGTAGTTCTATTGATTACTTTTTATTTTGTTGCTTGTGCTTCAGTTGTCATATCCAATGTATCATTGCCATGACCCATGTCAAGGAGTTTTTTTACTATGTTTTCTTCTAGGAGTTTTACAGTTTCAGGTCTTGCGTTTAAGTCTATAATTCACTTTGAGTTAATTTTTGTGAGTGGAGTAAGACAGTCATCTAGTTTCATTCATTTATATGTGAATATTCAATTTTACCACCACCATTTATTGAAAAAATTGTTTTTTCTCCATTGAGTATTCTTGGTTCCCTTGACAAATATTAGTTGACAGTATATGATTAGGTTTGTTTGGGACTCTTTATTCTATTCCATTGGTCTGCGTGTCTGTTTTATACTAGTACCATAAGAAACAAATATTAACGAAAGAATTGCAACAATAAATCCACAGTGTTTAAATACTGTAAATGCAGAATGGAGAGGTGCATAGTTCCATGGGTTATACAATAAGGGTATCAACTTTCCCATGGAGGTCTAGGGAAGGACTGAGCATTAGTACTTGCTTCCTTTAGTGCAAGGAGTTGACTCCAATTGAAATTGACAAGGCCTGACTGCGATGGCACTCAGGAATGAGGGAGACAAGTCTGTGATTTATTGGGTGCTCACCTTGTGCCAGGAACTTCACACACCTTGTTCACTTGAGTCTAAGAAATCCCCATGAGATGGGAACCATTATTTATCATTGACAAATGAAAATATGAGTCAGAAAGGAGTGACTTGTCCATGGCCACATGCCTTGTGAGTAACAGGGCCAGGGTTTAAGCTGAGCACATTACAGCAAGTGGATTCCTTAACTCCCTAGTGAATAGGCAGCCATTGCTCTTTTGGAAAATTAGGGAGGACACAGAAGCATGAGGGTGGGAGAAGAGAACAGAGTTCCCAGAAAAGTTAGAGAAGAGAAAGGATGCAGAATTGGGGCTTGGTTAATTTAAAGGAAACTACAGATTACATAGAAGGGTCAGCCCTGCCCCATCACACTGTGTGCCTGATGACTAAATAAAAGGGCTAAAAGTCTTGTCATAAGTGGGACATTGCTGTGACTATCACAAGAGTAAGAGTAAATATATTTACCCACCAGTAGGGTATAAACATTAACTAATCAGAAGGATCAGCCACCCAGGGCCGGAGTAGGGCTCACCTGCCCTGGAGCTGAGGGCTTCAGTCTCAGAACCAAGTGAGGTCCTCCAAGTCCTGGAAAAGGGGGGCATCTGGAACCGTGGCCCTAGGGAGGGGGTGCACTATAGATGGAAATGGGGGCAAGGGACAGCATTCATTGACTGAATAGCACAAGTATATTTTAACATTTTTACAACTATGCCCAGGCCTACCTGTTGATACTATTTTAATGACAGCTTAGCCAGAGGTAAAGAATAAAAAAATAAAACCCAACAAATATATCAACATTTCTTGAGTGGGACCTGGTCTGAAATCTTGTCTTGTTTATTCCACAGGGTAATAAAAAGAAATACAGACCAACCTTCAAAATGGGGAAAAAGTCTGTCTTCTTTTAAAAATAGATCACATGACCTTGCATCTACAATTCCCACCTGGCAATAGTTGCCTGGAGCTGAGTAGATACTTCCTCTTGTATGTAGGGTGGGCTCCTCAGGGTTGCTGTGACGGCCAAGCATGGGTGGCCTTTCAGCCTGCATGAACTTCTCACCATAGAAACAATTTCTCCATGTTTATGTCTACTTTAAAGTAGAAAGCAAAAGAGAGATAAGAACAGGCTGTCTCAGGAAATACAGGGAGAGTACAAGTTCTGTCTGGAAAAAAGTGCAACATTGTTAATATAACAAGAACAGATTGCAGGACACTGATGTAACCTGGCAGCCAAGGATAGTGGACTGGAATGTATGTGCATGAACAATGACGACTTCACTGTACTAGCCAGTGGGGTGGTAGGTGTCTTTGCGTGAGCATGTGTACTGTGTGGCCACTGTATTCAAAATGACTGAGTGAGTAGAGCAACAAATCTACATCACATTTTGCATTAAGCTTGAATATTCCTCTGTGGAAACTATTCAGATGATTCAGAAGTCTGCGGCTATGGGCAACCGGTGATTGGCAGTTTCATCATGAGAGCTCACCCGCTCATTCATCACATCTTGTACAGAGTTTTTTGGCGAAACAGCAAATCGCCCAGGGGACTCAGCCCCGCTACAGCCCAGATTTGGCACCCTGCAGCTTCTTGCTTTTCCCAAAACTAAAATCTCCTTTGAAAGGGAAGAGATTTCAGACTATCGATGGGATTCAGGAAAATATAATGGGGCAGCTGATGGTGACTGAGAAAACTGTGTGAGGTCCCAAGGTGCCTATTTTGAAGTGAACTGAGGCACCACTGTCCTATATATAATGTTTCTTGTATCTTCTTCAGCAAATGTCTCTATTTTTCATAGTACATGGCTGGATACCTTCTGGAAGGCTTGGTATTTCTTTGTGGAATAGAAAACCCTTCCTAATCATTTTTAAAATTACAAATTTGTGTCTCTGGCAAAATAAAAGACTCATCCTACTTATTCACCTGTTCCCTGCCTGGCTTCTGTGGGTGCTGAGTTTGTGACCTGTCATAGATTAAGTTCCATATTGTTCTTTTGATGCCCCCTCTGCAGCCCAGTTTGGATTCAGAAAGCTAGAGATGCGAATCTGCATTTTAACACTGTGATTCTCATGCAGGAGGCCCAGGTATCACACTTGAGCAGGGTTGGCCAACTCTTTCTGTAAAGGACCAGAAAGTAAATATTTGAGGTTTTGCGAACCATATGCTCTTTGTGACAACTATGCAGCTCTGCAGTTCTAGTTAGAGACCTACCATAGATGGCACATAAATGAACCTGGCTGAGTTCCAATAACACTTTATTTATACAATGGGAGCCAGGCAGGCAGAATTTGGTTTATGAGTTATTGTTTCCCTACACTTCTAGAGGATAAAATAAGATAGCTTACAATAGTGCTAGATACATGGTGGTGCCTTAGCCTGGTTCCCCCAAAAGTAGGACCTGAGACAAAGACTGCCATGCCTGGTGAGTGGTTTACTCAGCAATGGATCTCAGGAAACAGCGCTGAGGCAAGCACTACAAGGGAGAAAGGAGATTCCATACAAAGATGTGTCATTGATTTAGTCACCACTAGGGCAACTGGTGTCTTACTCCTTAGGATTCTCTGAGAAGCCTGATGGAATGTATCTCAAAACCACTCACTCAGGAGATGTCCATTTATCAGACAACTCTTATTATCCACTGGCTAAGGTTTGCCCCATAAGTTTTCAACTCTCTTGCACTTCCATATGTACTTGTAGGTAGGGAGTGAGCTCCGCAGATGTCCTGGAGTCAGAGAAGCCCAGGGCTGAGAAGCATGAGGTACATGCCTCATATGGGACACAACAAAACCATGCTGGCAGGAAACCTCCTCAGATGGGTCCTTACTGAGGAAGCGACTAGGCTTCAAAGGTGAGACCAAAAGAATATGAAGCAGCAGAGAAGCAGGGTTTGATTCAGTGACCACTCACTTATCCTGAACTTTAATTTATTTAGATATTTTAATTAATTATTAGTATTTTAGTCTATTATTCTCAGGAGAGGACCTAAGAGGACAGCAATGGTGTCCAGCCTTATTGTACCTGGAAATGGTGCCAAGATTTGAGGCGACGTGGAAATCTCAGCTGGAGAGCTGTCCATTCTTAAGAATCACAAAGCACTAGCTGATTAAAATATGTAGACATGTCCTATTTCTTTTTCAATTCTATTGTAGTGTTTGTTTACATAAATATTTACTAAGCATTGATCACTGCAACAATTCTGTTCAACAGTTAGCATTGCTCCCATTTTACAGATAAGCTGGAGCACAGATAAATAAAGTAGCTTGTACAATTTAACAAATATTTCTTGACTCCTTATCTCCTAGGTCCTTCAGTTACTAACTGGCAGAGGAAGACTTTACATCCAGGCCTTCTGATTCACAGCCCTTGTTTTTTCTCCTACAGATTTTGAAAAAAATGGAGAGACCATTCACTCCAACCTTTCACCTGGTAAACAATTTTTTTTGGTGTACCCCTGGTGTTGAAAGAAATGATAACTTACCTGCCAGCTTTTTTTTTTTTTAATGTATTTAGTGTCCATTTACATTCTTTACCAACACTAATTAGAACTAATCTGGACATAGGAGAAGATATTGAGGTCCAGAGGGAGAACCATCCACACAGTCATTTACATGGCATATGTGGGGCCCTTACAATGAGGCCACTGTGTGGAGAAGGAGCCTGGGAAGCTGAAAAGAAGGTAAAGGAGGGTGTTGGTAGTGAGCAGAGTTGTACAATGGCATCAGAAGGTTAGACATCCTAGGATAACTATTGTCTCTGCTAAGAGCAGGCAACCTCTTTGAAAGTCACTTCTGTTGATCTTGGAACAGTCCCTGAGAAGAGAACTCTATTGGAGTCACTCCACTCGAGCCCTCTGAGCCACACTGAATATTAGATCAGGTAGCAAAGGGCAGCTCAAAGGGACCAGTATGTGTGCACATTAATGCCGACCTTGTTGGAATAACTTGCACTCTTCAGTGTTCGCAGCTGTGGAGTCCCCAGGGAGTTGTCTGGCTACATGTGATTTTACATATCTGACAGCTAAATCAGAGATCCAAATGCCAAATCCGGCGCTCAGGAACATTATGTGGATTTGTGACTCTCCCGAGGGGACGTTGGATCCATAAAGCAATGAATGGATTACAATGAGGCATAAATATAGCATTTTCATCTGTGACATACAATCTCACTCTTTTATTTCTCACATCGTTATACATGAAGGAAATCTATACCCACTCTTTCAGGTCTGTTCTCAGAAATTAAAATAAAAGAAAAGAACTTTAAGAAAAAATGCTCTTAATGTATCAGGAATAAACTAAGAATGAAATATGTTAAGTGAGATTACTCTATTGAGGTAATTTACAATACAGGTAAACTCCGGAATCACACATGTTGTCAGGAAGCAGCAGTTTCAGACCAATGTGTCAGTCCCATCACCAAGCAGCTGTGTGGCTTTGAGCAAATCACTTCTTCTCTCTGGGCCTCAGTTTCCTCATTTGCCCAATGGACTCCAAAGTTGTGGGCACACATTGTCATGGGGTGGGCAAAATGACCTGCTGTGTGGTTCTGGAGGGACGTAATAGAGCTTTCTTTGAACTTTAACAATTTCCAATTATGAATATGTTTTTACAAGGCACTTTTTATATATTAATATAGTAGTACACATCTGTTGTTTATAGATTAATAAATATTCATACGCTGAAAGGGTATGTTGAAAATGCTTTACTGATAGAAGCGTGTGGACAGAAAAATCTGAAGGCCACTTACTTAACCTATCCCAGTCATTCTACTGATGACGGGAAGGCCCCTGTGGATTTCACAGTATATGGTTCTCCGTATTTAAGAAGCATCCTCAGTTGTTTTTCTTAGATTCCCCCAGTAAGGCTGGAAAAAGGTTCTGCCCATTTGTGTTGGGCTGCAAATATGTTGGCTCTAAAACCACAAGATACAGTTAATGGGCCCCTTTGAGCTGTGCCTTGCACAGTCAAGCACGGCACTGCTCTCTCTCTGCAAATCATTTTAATTCCTCATATTTGCTTCACACTGTAATGTTCACAAGTCAATATCAAAAGTAATTTTATATGTATATACTGAGAAAAACAAAACAGAAATTATTTTCTTATTTTACATGTGAGGAAAGAAATTCAGAAAGGCTTAAGGACTTCCCCACAGCCACCCAGCCACCTGACTAGTATGTGACAGGTCCACTGCCAAACCCCCAAATCTCTTGATAAGGACTCCAGGACTCTGCACTTTTAACCAAGTGCAAATGTGCCCCCTGGATCCCAGGGAGAATTAGGTGACAGTGTGAGTGGGCCAGTGTAATGGCAACCCCCAGCTATTTAAAAAACAACACAGAGGTTAGGGCCCACTGTTGGCAGATCAATAGCATCATTCTTGTGTACACAAGATCTCACATTATTCAGGGAGGCCTGGCAGAGAGAGGAAAGCAGATGCATGGGCTCCTCATGCCACCAGCCGTCGTGGCTTGCTCTGCTGCAGCTTCTGACAAGTGCTGTTGTGACAGTCTTTCTACACGGTTGCAGGGAACAGCTTGATAGAAACAGGAGCAAAATGCCTTGTTTACAGAGGTGCGAGGGAACAAAGAACACATACTTAGAAGTATGTAATTTTAAGAAAGACTTCAGTCCAGCCAGGTGTGTCTGCACTAGAGGATGGCAGGTATGACCACACCCATGAACTGGCCACCCTGAGCCCTGCTAGACAGTGGGACATGACACCCAGGAGAGAAGCTTTTCCCATTGCTCTTCTTCACTCAAGCAGGTGACAATGACCAGCAGAAACATTTTATCTTTTTTACCCTAAAGGGGCATCACTGTGGTAAGACATGTAATATGCTTCGCTAACCATGGTGGTGCCGATGCTTATGTTAGACTTATGATGATTATTTGTGTTTCTTCCTCTAGACTGCAAATCTTTTAAGGGCAGAGATCCTGTCTTATTTATTTCTATACCCTTACATAGAGTCTAATCCATAGAATATATGCAATATATGTCTATACTGGTTGAAAAAAATATAGCCTTCATGTTGGCTGTCCATCTGGGAAACCTCTCTTGTTGCCGGGCATTAGCCTTACAGCAAGACTCAAAGCCTCCTAAAATTCACCTTAAAGAATTACTTTAATACTTGACATGATACACATCATCAGTAAAATATTGCTATCTAATATGTAAAGAATGTTTACAAATCAACAGAAAAAAGACAAATAATTCAATTGAAAAATGGATGGACCAACAATTTAACAGGAAATTCACAAAGAGAGAAATCCATATAGTCCATATACAAAAAGAAAGCTTTTCTTACAAGTAATTGTGGAAATGTTAGTTTAAATACTGAGATGCTATTTTACTCCCTTCAGAGTAACAAGTATTTAAAAAATATGACTGCTGCACTTTCTGACCATGCCATGGGGAAGTGGACCTCTTACATTGGTGGTGTGAGTATAAACTGGTACAACCTCTTGGAAGAATGCTTTTGGCACCAACAGGGAAAATTAAAATTGTACAAATCCAGCAGCAGTTTTGCTCCTAAGATATATCTCAGCAGTCTTCCTCAAACATTTATGAAGAGAATTAAGTCCTAATGTCCAGAAGCATCATTTTATGAAATGAATTAACTTCTTGTTTATGCATCTGTTGTAGAATGTGCTAGTTATACACTTTCAATAGGAACTTGGAAAAGTAGTTATCCCTATTATCTTCCCGTTCTGTGGTTCAGAGGAGGAACCCTGGTTGAGGAAGGCTGTCCACTTGACAGGAACACAAGGAGACATGAAGAATGTCATGGGAGCATTGTTTGTAAATTCAAAAAAAATTTCAAAATCACCTAAATGTCCATCCAGAAGAGAAAAATATCATGTTAGTTTCCTGCAATGAAATGCTATATCACCATTAAAAACAAAAACAGATGACCTAGAATCACATCTATTAAAAGGGCAAATATAAAAACTTCTCATGTTAAGTGTAAATCCCAGTTGCAATAAAATACATATAATATGATTGATTTACATGAAATTTAAAAATAGGCACCATACCATTATATTTTGCTTATATATCCTTACATACATAGTAAAAGTTTTAAAGAAGTGTATGGGAATGATAAACTCCAGAATCAGAAGAACAATTACCATTTATATTATTCCTTATAGTATACTAGTATATCATAATATATCGTCGGCAGCCGTCCGTCTCGAGAGACGATGGTGTAGCTTCTTAAGAGTCTATCTGCACCGCCGAGAATGGCTGTGCAGTCCGACTCGGGAGTGACACGGTATCTGTCTCCTCCCGTGTTGAATCGACATCTTGCGATGACGCTGGAGTGTCCTCTCCAGTGAAGCTGAAGCTACAGAGCCTGGGCAGGGTAATATGGAGGGTCTGCTGTTGCCCATGCAGCAGACCCCCCCTCTCTTCGCAGCTGAAGGGTCCAAGGGAAAGACGGAGTCAATACAGCTTGGCTTCAGGTGTGCCGCAGGAGTTGCCGGTGTTGACTACAACGTCAAACCGCCTTAGGGACTCCGGCTCCGGATTTTCTGTCGGGGTTTACTCCCTTAGCCTTTCCCCTGAAGAGGTATGCCGCAAGGCAGCGGAGGTTTTTTGGAGTCAGAGTTTTCCTTCTCTGAATCATAATATATAATTATATATTAAATATATTTATATAATATATAACATAAATATATGATATACAAATATTATATATTATTAATATATTATATTATTCTCTGCATTATTTCCTATGTTTTTAATGCATGTAAGTAGATGATTTTAAGAATGCACCATATTAAAAATATAAGTAAAATATATACTAACCCCCTCCTCCCAATTCATCTGCATGAAATTAAATTCTTTTTTTAATTTATGGATTTTGAGAGACAAAGAGAAAGACACCAATTTGTTGTTCCATTCATTTCTGCATTCATTGTTTGTTTGTTGTATGTGCCCTCACCGGAGATTAAAGCCACAACCTTAGTGTATTACGACGACATTCTAACCAATGAAACTACCCGGCTAGGGCTACACATAAGCAATTTGTGCTGAATGACTTTTTTCAGGAGACAGAGGAAGCTTTTCCTAAAATCATTTTATACAGAATCTAATCATTTCATTTCTCATTTCAAAAATGTGAAAACGTATGCTGGTTTTTTTAGTGCTACTTGTCAAAGTCTAAATTCCACAGCACAGGATTTGAAGCTCTCCACAGGCTGGCTATAGACCACTTTAAAGCAGCTCTTCAATCTCTTGGTTTCAAGCATTTTATATTCCATTCGGATTGGAGTGGTTGCCATTTTCCAGATATACCGCCATGCTTTCCATTTTGTGCTTTTGCCAATTACATTTTCACTTCCTGAGAATTCCTTCCTTCATTCTTGTTATTTGACACTATGTACCAAAGCCTTAATAATATGCCTACTCTTTCACACAGCAATTCTCCTATAAGAAAAATAACTCAGGACATGTACATAGATTTAGCTTAAGAATGTTTACTGTAGCATTGTCTCCAATGTTAAAATATTTAAAATAACCTTGTATGAGGAAGGTTTAAGTAAATGTTTTCCACATGGGACACAGCACATAAAAGTGAAGACTAGAGCCAAAAGGCAGACTGCCTAGGTCAAGTCACAATTCTAGAACATTCTGGCATATTCCAGCTCTGTGATCTTAGACTTTCTGTGCCTACATATTCAAGTCGTGAAATAAGAATAAACCAGTACATCCCTTACAGAGTTGTTACAGCAACTAAATGTCTTAATATTTGTTAAAGCATTTAAAGATTTTCTGGCACATTATAAATTTGTTTATAAATGGCTACTTCTGGACATATCTTATCTGCAAACTCTTGAAGCAAAAGAACGTTCCAGTATACTTTGGTGTCCTAAACCTATGAATGGCACTTTGTATTTAAACCTAGCATGGTATTTAGCACAGTTAAGGGTTTAAGACATGTGTTGAATGTTAGAATCAATACTATTCTAGCTGAGTGCTTTATAATTTTGGATTGTAAAGTAGTGAATACATTTTGAGGTGTCAATTGGAAGAATCTAGGAGTTGGAAAGTTAGTCTTACAAGGAAAATAAATAGGAATAGATCCATCTTGGGACTTCTGGCCAAGATGGAGGCCTAGACTGACATGATCTGTCTCCCTCCACAGCTAAGAAGGACTACAACTACTGCAAAACCAGAAATAACAAGGAGTTCCAGAAAATAAGGCTACATGGAAGTCCAACATATGAAGTTATAAAGAAGTGGTGCTTGCCCCAATGTGTAGGAGGAATGAAGCCAGGGCAGAGATGTCAACCTGTGCTGGCAGTGGCAGCTGCGGCAACAGTGGCTGGACAGTGGTAATCCCAGATACCCATATTTAAGGGGAGGTGAGAAGTGCCTGGGGAGCACCCCTGGCTGGAGACCAAACCCATCAGCTCACGATTCCAATGCCAGGAAAGGAAAAACCCCATTGCCTCGAACTGTGAGGGCTGGAGGGTGTGGGGGTGGGGGAGGAGGAGGCTCCCAGTCTCTCAGCAGAGAGTGAATGGCAGGAATCCATCTTGGACTCCCTCCCCCACACAAAGCTCCACAATGTGGTGAGAAGGGTCACCCGGTAGTGACGAGCGCATGGGGCTCCACCCCCTATAGCGTAGGAAGTGTGACAGCCCCACCCAGGAAGCAAAGGTAAACACAAAACTGTCAGGATGGCACAGATCATGATAGAGAACCTGGTGACGCAGCTGACCAACCAACAAATATCTAATCTAATGGCTCAGCAGATAGGAAATCTTTCTGAGGCACAGTTTAGAGCTTTGGTTATAAAAATGCTTAAAGACCTAACAGCAGATCTTAAACAAGACGGGGGAGAAATGAAGGCTAGCCCTGCTGAAATGAATAAAAACACATATGAAACTAGTGTTGAGGGAAAGAAAACCAGGGATAAAATCAACAAATTGGAGCATAGGGAAGGAACAAAGAGTCAACCAGTGCAGAAAGAGGAAATGAAAAGTGAGGAAAATGAGGAGAGGCTCAGAAACCTATGGGACAGCTATAAGAGGACCAACATCTGAATCATAGGGTTGCCAGAAGGTGGAGAAGAAGAACTAAAAATTGAAAAATTATGTGAAAAAATAATGAAACAGAACTTCCCTAACTTGGGGAAGGAAATAGACTTACAGGTCCAGGAAGCACCGAGAGTTCCAAAAGAACTGGACCCAGGGAGAATCACACCAAGACACATTATAATCAAAATGGCAAAAAAAAAAAAAAAAAAAAAATAAGGATAAAGAGAGAATCTTAAAAGCAGCAAGAGAGAAGAAGAGAATTACGTACAAAGGGGTCCCAATAAGACTGTCAGCTGATTTCTCAAAAGAAACTTTGCAGGCAAGAAGGGACTGGCAAGAAATATTCAAAGTAATGAAAAGCAAAAACCTACAACCATGATTATTCTATCCAGTGAAGCTGTCATTCAGAATAGAAAGGCAGAGAAAGTGCTTCCAGGACAAAGTAAAACTGAAGGAGTTCATCAGATCCAAACCACTGTTATATGAAATGTTAAAGAGAATTGTTTAGGAGAAAGAGGATCAAAACTATGAACATCAAAATGAAAACTGTATCACAGCCACCACCAACAGAATCTAGGGACTTGAAACAATGGCAAACTAAGTAGGCAAAGAGAGTGGGAAAAGAATGATAGGTATGGGGAACATATTGGGGGGAGGTCAGCAGGGAGGGGGAAGGGGGAAGTGAGGGAGATGGTACAGGAATTAAGAAGCATAGTAGGAGGGAGTGGAGTAGATAGGAAGATGTTGAGAAGAACTATATTCACAACTGAATGGGCATGGGCTAAGTGGAGGGGGACATCTGGAGGGAGGAGGGCTACTGGGTGGAGGGGAACAAAGGGAAAAGAAATTGGGACAACTGTAACAGCATAATCAATAAAGCATATTAAAAAATAAAATAAAATAAATTGGTTTCAAAAAATAAAAGAAAAAATAAAGAAAAGAAATCAGAATAGATTATGATAGAAAACAAAGTCACTCTAGTAGTGTGGAATAGTGGACAAATAGAAGCACATGGGTTCTGGAGTCACCAACTCCAACTCTGCTACTCACTAGCTAGGTAGCCTTAGACCAATTTCCTAAACTCCTGTTCATGTAACCTCTTCTGTAAAAGGACAATGATACCTACCCTTATAAGAATTTAGAAACAATGGTAATATTGTGTTACTACGTGCCAGGCACTGGCCTAATTTCTTTTCACATTATCTCATTTGATCCTCACAACAACCTCATTGTCAGAACATGGCAGCAGCTGGACTGCCCATCCGGGCTTTTGATGTATGCAAATGAATTCTATGCAAACTAGCCTTGTCCCAGCCTCTCACAGAGAAAATAAAAATGGACTTTGCTCATTCTCAGAAGAAATGTTGATGGACCTAGCACAATATATTGACTGGCCTGGTGGGGGAAAAGCAGGGAAATGTAAATAACCCACTGAATGTGTTCATGGGTAAACTCACCTTAACCCAAATGTATGTTTGGAAAGGTGTGGAGATGGCGCCTGCAGGCACACAGGCAGGTGATTCCTATGGGCCTGCAGGGAGGGCTGGGAGTCTCCCTTCCCCCTTCCCCCTTCCCCCTTCCCCCTTCCCCCTTCCCCCTTCCCCCTTCCCCCTTCCCCCTTCCCCCTTCCCCCTTCCCTTGCTCCTACAGGCCGTCAAGTTGGTCTGGGATTTTCCTCTTCTCTCCAACCCTCTTCCCCCTCTTCCCTCAATAAACCTGGTGTAAAATCCTAGACTATTCTCTGGGTGATTTCTTAGAGATACCTGACACCCATGGGGTACTGTTGTGGATTGAATTGTGTTTCCCCAAAAGATATACTGAAGTCCTAACCCCAGGTAACTGTGAGTTTGACTGTTTTTGGACATCAGGTCATTGCAGATGTTGGCAAGTTAAGAAGAGATCGGGCTGGAGCAGAGTGGGCCCTTAATCCAATGGGACCTGTGTTCTTATAAGAAGGTGAAATTAAGACATAGACACAAAGAGAATATCATGTGAGGACAAGGGAAGATTGAGTGATGTGTCTACAAGCCAAGAAACACCAAGGATTGATGTGGATGAGACAGGAAGGATCTTCCCCTAGAGCCTTCAGAGTGGGGATGACCCTGCTGACAGCCTGATCTTGGACTTCTAGCCTAGAGAACTGCGATAGAGTACATTTCTGTTCTTTTAGTCACCAAATTTTAAATCACAAAATTTGTGGTAACTTGTTTCAGCAGCCTTAAGAAATTGATACAGATATCGTTTTGACAGAGGTGGACACTGAGGCACAGAAGAAGTAAGCAACCTGCCAGAGCTCCCAGGATTTGAAACCAGGACTGACTCTGAAGTCTTTGCTCTTAATTATTAACTGATACTCAGCTGTATTCTGGGTAATTGCATTTTGGAGCGGGGAGTGAACACAAAAGTTTTTATTTTCAACTTTTACATTTTGATGTACTGCACAGTCCTCCATTTCTAAGAGGCATTATTCTGTGTCATGGTTATCTGAAGTTCTGTCCTCATTAGCCCAGCTGAGTCTATGTTCAAATCATGCAGTTTTCAAAAGCTTCACATAGCAAGACCCCCAAGCCCAGCTGGGTACAGCAGGCTGGTACTGATATTCTTCCTCCGTGGCTCTTGGGGAGAATGTTCAAACAGCGGATGCCTCCCAGATCATAGCAGAAGCAAGCTACTAGGTGCAGAACATTTTATACGCACTCTTAGAGGACTCTGCTGGCTTAAAGAGAGAACAAGGAAATGAATAAATGAAATTTGAATTACCCTCAAATTCCATTTTGCCCAAAAGCTTTACCTTCTTCTTTCATCAAAATGATTTTTCTAATTGCAAACACTAGAAATATTTTCGGCTTTGAACATCATCTTTATTTATTCAATTCTCTCTCTCCTCATTTCTCTCTGTCTGAGAAATGCAGAGAAATGAAAGCCGGAGAAAGGAGACTAGATGAGCAGAGGCAATCCAAGACTGGAGTTCCAGTTCTGGCCTAACCAAAGCTTTGTTTAATTAGCCATACCTTATAAGACACAGAAGTTTACTGGGTAGGCACCATTTACCCCCCCGGTTCTTTTTACCCTGTGAACTGCTGTTGTACCAAGAGCCTCCCTGACCTGCTTCCCCAGAGAATGTGTAGCAATACAATCCATGCAGGAGCTCTGGCTCTTGGTTTTCAGATGCAGGGCAAAGAGAAACCTATTCATCGACTTCTGTGGGCTCTAGGCTGCAGCCGGTTGTTATTCAAGTTGAAAAAGCTTCCATCCCTGAGGGAAAACTCCTCTGTCCTGGAAACCATGACCCTGACTCAGAGTGTAAACTGAGCCCAGGCACACCTGGACATCTGACAGATGAGCCAGGCGCAGAAAAGCCTCTGCTGACAAGCTTATCGGACAGTAGACACCTGCAGAGGGGCCCATGCCTTTTTTCATGAGGGCCCACGCTGGAAGTCTTGATCCAACAGGTCTGTGTACATGGTCAAAGGGAGATTACCTGGAGATTCACAAAGGAGTTGGATTATGCCAAGACTATACGTCATGCTTGGAAGGAAATAGAGTAGCCCATTCATAACACAGGCTCTCTTTGATGGAATGCGTTACACAGCTCTCACTGGTTTTGTTCCAAATCAAATCCTCTTTGTCTTGGTGAGATAAGGGTGAAGGCATAGGTAATGTTAGTTTTACCAAGCCTACTATGTGCCTGCATAGGTGTAGGGGGTTTTGATTTAAGAGCCTGTTTAATCCTTCCAAAAACCCACCTGATAGAAGTGTGGTTACTGTTATCCTGATTTTACAGACAAGAGAGGACAAGTCACCTTGCAAGACTGCACAAATAATTACTGGTCAGATAGGATTTGAAAAGAGTTCTTCCAAGTTTTTATGTCTACTAGCAGCTATTCCTTAGTGAAGCAACTCCAGATCCCAAGGCCCAGGGGTTTGGGGCAATTCATTTTGTTTTGGGTCCTTCATTAGTGGGCTCATATTGTTATGCATTCACTCCATGAAGAGTTGAACTGCAGGTATGGTACTGTTACCCAGAGCTCCAGGCAGATGTGCAGAACAGCCTGGGCTGACCTGAGTAGACACCGACACGGTTGTCTTCAGACTCTGTGTCAGCCAGAAATACAGGCAAGTGGTCCCATTGTATCAATTTGGAGGCACATCCGTTTATACTTGAAAACAGTGGTCCTCAACTGGGGCAGTTTTGTCACCCAGGAGACATTTGGCAATCTGGACATCTGGAAACATTTTTGATGATCATAATTGGGAATGAGTGTGCTCCTGGTCTCTTGTGGTTGCTGCTGAGCATGTCAGAATGCCCTGGACACTGCCACAAGAAAGAACAATCTGGAACAAAATGTCAGTAGTGCTATGGTTAATTCTGCTCTGAAATCCTATCTCACCATATATGTGAAGTTCTTAGCACAGTGGCTGGCATGCAGCCATCAACAAATGTGAGCTTATTCATCATCAAGCATTACCATGCGATGCTGAGTTGGCGATCCTCAGTAGGTGACCCCTGGGGCCCTCGCAGGAGAAAGCGGGGAGGAACTGGATGCACCCTTCTCTCAGTGACTGCACAGGTCACTAGAGCCAGCACACACCAGAATCTGGCCCCCCAGCTGCTCCCCTAGCACTAGTTCTCTCTTACTGTGTGTCGCTCCTCATAAATCGACACATTCATTGAAAGGTTTTTGTTCTTGCTTTTTAGAGGAGACAAGGTATATGACTAGTAGTGGGTTGCATGAAATGATCTCTGAAAAAAGAATCTGTTGAGACTGAACTCCAAGACTTGGGTGGGCATGAGGGTTGAGGGCTCCAAAGACAGCACTGCCAAGAGAAAAAAGCACAAATGTGTGTGTGGGGGGGAGGGGGTTACAACTGGCTTTTGAATCATGGCTCAACTGTTTCTCAGAGCTACCATTTCCTGAAGTATAAAGCAAGAGTACTAATTTTTACTTTTTACTTTTAAGGGTTGGTGTGAGAATTAATTGAAATAATGAATGTAAAGTGCCTAATACAGCAGGTAGCATAATAGGTACTTAAATGGTCCTATGATTAGGAAAAGATTAGGATAGGTTGGCCTTGGAGAATTGCCTGAAGTATGGCCTATTTGTTATAATAGTGAGCTGAATGGTGTTGGAGGGCTTCACCCCCCTTTCCACTTGTCTTCACACAACTGCCTGTGCAGTTTGAATGACACCATGAGTTGTGACAGCCTCTCCCAGGCTGCCTGGGAGTTCTCAGTGATAGAGTTAAGCCAGCCCTTGCTGAGGCCTGTATTGAAGATTGAAAAAATACCTAGAGGGTCTCAGGGAGTGTGTGGGAGAATGCTGGCCATGACCATGTTCTCCTGCCATCTGGCTAGGGAGGCAGCTAAGGTGCATAAGATGGTGAGTGACTCTCAAGTTCCACCTACATACTAGCTCTGTGACCCTGGGTGAATCAGTTACACTATTTGAACTTCAATTTCCTTCCCTCTAAAATGGGTCATGGTACTGTGTGAGGAGTAGATGATGATGATGATGATGATGATGATGATGATGATGACACATAATAAATATGAATATAACTGGCTACAGTGGAAACTTATAAAAGTTAATATGTTTGTTTTTGTTTCACATTTTCTTTTTCACTTTAATTTAATTTTATTTTATTGATTATGCTACTGTAGTTGTTCCAATTTTTCAGACTTTGCCCTCCTCATTGCAGCATCCCACTCCCTCAGGCAATCCCCTGACCATTCTTCATGTCTGTGGCTCATGCATAGGTTCTTTGACTACTCCATTTCCTATACTGTACTCTACACCCCCATGACTATTCTGTTACCACCAATTTGTAATTCTTTATCCCCTCACCTCTTAACTTATTCCCCCAACCCCCACCACCAATCTGGCAATCATCAACACAATCTCCACATTCATGATTCTGTCTCTGTTCTTCTTGTTTGCTTAGTTTGTGTTTTAGATTTCAATTGTTGATAGATATGTATTTATTGTCATTTTATCATTCATAGTTTTGACCTTATTTTTCTTCAATAAGTCCCTTTAATATTTCATATAATAAATGAAATATTTGGTGATGATGAACTCCTTTAGGTTTTTCTTATCTGGGAAGCTCTTTATCTGCCTTTTCATTCTAAATAACATCTTTGCTGAGTAGTGCAATCTTAGCTGTAGGTACCTGCTTTTCCCATCTAGCCTGGAAAATTTCTTTTGAGAAATCAGATGACAGTCTTATGGGAATTCCCTTGTAGGTAACTAACTGCTTTTCTCTTGCTGCTCTTAAGATTCTCTCTTTATCTTTAACCTTTCACATTTTAATCATGATGTGTCTTGCTGTGGGCCTCATTGCATCCGTCTTGTTTGGGACTCACTGTGCTTCCTGGGCTTGCATGTCTATTTCCTTCACCAAATTAAGAAAGTTTTCTTTCACTATTTTTTCAAATAAGTTTTCAATTTCTTGCTTTTCCTCGTCTCCTTCTGGCATCCTTATAATAAAAATGTTGGATTGCTTAAAATTGTCTCAGAGTCTACTTACACTATCCATGTTTTTTTTTAATTCTTTTTCCTTCTTCTTGTTCTTTTTTTAAGTATATTTTATTAATTATGTTGTTACAGTAGTTCCAATTTTTCGCCCCCTTTGCTCCCCTCTGCCCAGTACCCCCCTTCCCTCCAGTAATCCCACCCCCCTTAGTTCATGTCCATGGGTCATGTGTATAAGTTCTTTGGCTTCACCCTTTCCTATTTTATTCTTAAATTTCCCCTGTCTATTTTGTATCAACTGATTATGCTTCTTAGTCCCTGCACCATTTCCCCATTTCTCCCCCTCCACCCTCCCAGCTGATAACCCTCCAAATGATCTCCATACCTATGATTCTGTTCCTATTCTGGTTTGCTTAGATGGATTTTGTTTTTATTTTTTAGATTCAGTTGTTGATAGTTGTGAGCTGGTTGTCATTTTAGTGTTCATAGTTTTAATCTTCTTTTTCTTAAGTAAGTTCCTTTGACGTTTCATATAATAATGGCTTGGTGATGATGGACTCCTTTAGCTTCACCTTGCCTGGGAAACACTTCATCTTCCCTTCCATTCTAAAATGATAGCTTTGCTGGATAGAGTAATCTTGGTTGTAGGTTGCTTTTCATCACATTGAATACTGCTTGCCAGTCCCTTCCTGTCTACAAAGTGTCCTCTGAGAAATCAGCTGATAGTCCTATAGACAACCCCCTGTAGACAACTCTCCACCTCTCTCTTGCTGCCCCCAGGACTCTCTCTTTATCTTTCACCTTTGGCATCTCAATCATGATGTGTCCTTGTGTGGTCCCCTCTGGGTCCAGCTCACCTGGGACCCTCCGTGCTTCCTGGACCTGTACGTCCATCTCCTTAGCAAAATTTGGGAAGTTTTCCTCATTTTTTAAAATTCTTGCTTCCTCATTCTGTACTGGTTGACTGTTTTTTTCTTCCTTATGTTCCAAATCATTGATTTGAACCCCAGTTTCCTTCCTTTCACCATTGGTTTTGTGTGGATTTTCTTTCATTTCACTTAGCATAGCCTTCACTTCTTCTCTTATGTGTTTGCCGTATTCAAGCATATCTGTCAAGCCTGTGAGCATCTTTATTACCAGTGTTTTAAATTCTGCATCTGTTAGGTTGGCTATCTCCTCGTCACTTAGTTCTCCCATTGGAACCTTGATTCATTTCCCTTTTTGGGCCATACTTCTCCATCTTCTCATTCTGACAGGCTCCTGTGTTTGTTTGCCTCCATGTCCCAGGTAGAGCTGTTGCTCCTGTCTAGATGAGCATTTCTTCTTTATATCTTTGTTTGTTAGACTTCCATGCAGTTTGATTTTCTTGAACTTCTGACAGTTTTTAGTTTTCAGGTAGTTGTATTCCTTCTTAGTTGTGGAGGGAGATGCAGCATGTCTCTCTATACCTCCATCTTGGCTGGAAGTTCTCCTTCTTCTTGTTCTGATTGTTTTTTTCTTCCTTGTGTTTCAAATTATTGATGTGATTCTCGGCTTCATCCACTGTATTGTTGTTTCCCTGTAAATTGTTCTTTGTTTTAATTATTATATCCCTTCTTTCTGACTGGATCTTTTTTATGCTGTTGATGTCCTCACTAGACTCCTTGAGCATCCTTAAAACTAGTGTTTTGAACTTTGCATCTGGTAGATTGCTTATCTCCATTTTGTTTAGTTCTTTTTCTGGAGTTTTGATCTGTTCTTTCATTTGGGCCATATTTCTTTGTTTCCTCATTTTAGCAGTCTCCCTGTGTTTGTTTCTATATATTAGGTAGAGCTGCTATGACTTCATGGCCTAATGCAATAGGTGTCCTGTAGGGTCCAGTAGCACAACCTCTCCTATCACCCAAGTTGGGTACTTGAAGTGTGCCTTTCGTATGGGCTGAGAACACTCTCCTCTTGTAGTTGAGCCTCAGTTGCTGTTGGCAGGTCAATGGGACATAGTTGCCCAGGACTGTCAGCTGCAAGGACTGATTGTGACCATTAACCACCAATCTCCGTCCTTCATGGAGGATGAGCTGTGCAGGGGCAGGGTGTTGGTATCCTGACATGTGTGTAGCTGTCCATGGTTGCACAGGCTCGGGGGTTCCTGGGTGGTTCAGGCCAAGGTCAGCCGCCAGTTGTGTTCTTCCTGGAGCCACCCTGCCTGAGCTATAAAGCAATCTGAGATGGCTGTTACTTGTGCTGAAGTTGGAGATTCCCAAGAAAAGCCAAGCTGTGAATCCGGGCTGGCTGCTGCTAGTGCTGGGCTTGTGGCCACTTAGCAAGAGCTACAAGGGCTGAGGGCTCATTGAGGCCAGCTGTTGCTTGTTTGAGGTGACTTAGGAAGTTGTGAAGCATGAGTCAAGAGCAGCCATCCATATGGAAAAGCAGCTTGTGTGGACCAGTAAGTGGGTGGAATGGGGTCTCAGGGGATCTCCAGGGTGTAGCAAACAGTGTTAGCTAGATTGATGGAATCTCAAATATGGCACCAGCCTGTTGGCTCTGTGGCCCTTATGGGTGGACGGTTCAGAAAAGTGACAACGACCTCTGCTGGCCTTTCTGTGTGGAAAAAAGCTATCCCCCAGCTCTCATCTTGATGCCAGACACTACAGTTTCTCCCTGTATGCCACTGATGCCTTTCAAGCTGCTATACCAATGCTGAAGCTCACAGGGAGTGAGTTTGAGTAAGCCTGTGTGTGGGTTCTTTAAGCAGAACTGCTTGGGACTCCAGAAGTTTCTTCCAATAACTTAATCCTCACTGATTTTTGCAACTAAAAGTTATGAGGACTTATCTTTCTGGCTCTTGAACCCTGGGCTGAAGGGCCTTGCTCTCGACATATCCCTACTTTTTATCCACCACACGTGGATGTGGGGCCAGCCTGTTCTGCATCTCCAACCCTCCTACCAGTCTGGATGGATGTGGTTTCTTTAATTCTGTAGTTATAAGACTTCCATTCAACTTGATTTTTGACAGTTCTGAATGATGATTGTTCTATATTTTAGTTGTAATTTTGATGTGCTTGTGAGGAGGTGAGCAGTGTTTACCTATGTTTTACATTTTCTTAAGGAACGAATAAATTCCCCATGCAACTGATGATTTGTCTTAATGGTTATACTTAACCTGACTAAATATCCTCCCCTGTCCCTTATTCATGGACATGATCTTTCTGCCCTCACAGGAGAGCCACCTTCCTTTCTCTGTCATGATGACCTGAGCACCAGAGAATGACTGTCTTGCCAAGTGGAACCAGTATGCCTTCTGTGGCTGCTGTGAAGGGCATGGACTCCCTGCTTTGTTTAGAATGTTTGTGTCTGAGGATAACTATTAACAAAGACAGTTAATGTTATTCACTCACCTACTATATCCTTTAAGTATTCTTTGCCCAATTTCAACTCATGTTTTCTCGCTGTAAAATACAGTTGACCCTTGAACAACACAGGTATAAACTATGCAGGGTCACTTATATGTGGCTGTTTCTCAATAGATACCTGGACTCTTTTTAATTGTGGTTGGGAGTCTACTGTGTGGATGTAAAGAACTAAATGTATGCATTGATCCACACCATTTTATATAGGGGAGTTTAGCATGCACGGATTTTGGTACTCAGGGGGTATCCTGGAACTAATCCCCAGTGGATCCTGAGGGAAACTATGTTTTGGGGGAGTTAAAAGTTAGATGTGTATTTTCAACTCTGCAGAGAGTTGTGACGTCTAACACTGCATTGTTGAAGAGTCAACCGTACTATCTTTTTAACAGAATTATGTGTGCCTACATAGTTCTTTTCTTCTCTAAGCCTCAGGGGCCATGTGATATTTGGTTTTGAATCTCTAGACTTTAACAAAAAGTCAGAAATAGGGTAGGCAAACTTAGCAAACATGAACAAATAACCAATGTGTAGTTTTTGTGATAAACTTTCCTCCCCTCTCCTCCACCAAATTCCCCGTCTCATAAAGTTCTGTGAAGATGACTGAAAATGTAGGCAGGTGGACATTCAGGGTTTCTCATGGCATTTCTGGGAATCTATGACATCTACAGTTCTCTCAGCATATGGCTAATCGCAGGCACACCTTGCTGTTTTCAGAAGGGGGAGGAAACTGGGCCTTATTTTTCTTTTCTTCTCCTGAGTATTCCTCGATCAGACAGGTGCTCTTCCTTCAATAGATGTATTTATTTTCACTAGCCAATCTACAGGCTGTCATCCAAATGAAATGTCCCACAATGCCTCCGACTCCAAGGAATTGTTACGATTACCTTGCCTGTACATTTCAGCCCCTCACCTATTCAATTTAGAACTGCATTCTGGCTTCAATTATTCTTCAACTGGTTTTGTTTATTTGTTCTTTGTTTCATTTTATTTTTTGCTTTATTTCTAAGAGCATTCTTCCTGATTGAGGATAAATTCTCAGAAGGCATTCACTAAACTTCTGTCTTCAGAGTAGAAAACAGGCCTAGGCAAACAGCAGGTGCTCCATCAAGTGTTGCTGAATCCAGTGGAATTAAACAAACTCCTACCTTTCTAATCCATCTTCCTCCAAGCTGGGCCTGATGACTAAGGCCAGAATGTAGCAAAATATAGTCCTGAGTGAGGATTTTTTAAAAAGAAAAAAAAAAAATAAAAAGAAAAGGTGAATTGAAAAGTAGAAGAGGATGGCAGGCATAGGATGAAAACACCAAGACTGACAACTACTCCACCTGCTCCTTCAGCTCCCAATGAAAAGAAACCAAAGCCATCAGATTCACTTCAATTGCCCTCCTGGCCTGAAATGGCTCCCTCCCCCAGGCCTGTAGGAAAATTCAATTAAAGGGTCCATCTGCGAGGCAGCAGCTGAAGAGGAATGACTGTGGGGAGGCCCACATTTTCATCAAAAAGAGTCCCTGTCCTTCTAGTCTGCCACCTCCTGCATGCACCCCTCCCCCTCTTGGTTATTAGGTCCAGCCCTTACCTCACAACTGCAATTCTCTCCAATTAGGCTGGCTCAGAGAAGCAGCTTTCATCCACTCCTTTCGGATGCATGCATGATAAAGACCTGGTGCATTGCATAGACATCAGCCTTGCTGGGAAAGAGCAAGAAAACCTACAAAAAAAGCCCACAGAGGTTGGGGATTACAAACCTCTGGCCCAATTGATGCCATTGCATCAGCTGGCTTAGGGGCCAGGCTGCCACTGGGCATGGGTTCTGCAGGCTCCTCCAAACCAAAAGGCAGGATGTCCTTTAAAAAAAAATCAAAATCAAAATCACTACCTGGCACCCTATCGGGCCTTCAGAGAGAAGAAGGCAGAAGGGAAGTATTAAATTCCTGGGCCTTCTCACACAGGGGGCTACCTCCCTGTGTTAATGTTTGTTTGGATAATGGAGTGGGCCACACTGCTGGCTGCTGGGATGGTGGGCTTGGTTGCCAGGGACAGGTAAGAAACCCACCATCCTCTGGCTAAGTGCTGCTGTGCCAGGATTTGTTGCGGCTATCTGAATATGAAAAATGGTCGTTCCAGGGACCTAGTGCCTCCTTTTTTTCACCCCACATTCCCTTCAAAATAAGCAACAGTCATGAGAACATCTGTGGGGCAAGGCTGAGGACAAACCCTACAAAATGTCTTATTGTCCCCTAAGAGGACTCCTTGTTTGCCCTGTGATCTTCTCAGGTTTCTTTCTTGCTTCTTTCTTCAACCTTGTGATTACTTTTGAGTGGAGAACACAGGGAAGAGGACGGCTCACTGCCTTCCTCTATCAGCTCAAGCGAGAGGAAGTAGAATCATTTTGGTTTGAGAAAGAGTTGACTTAATAATGTAGACCCTATATGAGGCTAAGCACTTATAGAGTCCTAGTATGTGGCTCAGGAATGGCATCTGTTTCCTAGGGCTGCCACAGACTGGGGGCTTAAACAACAGAAAGGTATTTTCTCACAGTTCTGGAGGCTGGAAGTCTGAGATCAACATGTCAGCAGGGTTGATTTCTTCCAAGGCCTCTATCCTTGGCTTGTAGGTGGCTGTCTTCTCCCTGTGGCCTCACATGGTCTTTCCTCTGTGTGTGTTTATGTTCTCATCTCTTCCTCCTATAAGAATACCACTCACATGAGATTAGGGTCCATCCTACTGACTTTATTTTTATCTTAATTATATTTTTAAACACCCTATCTCTAAATATGGTCACTATCTGAGGTACTAGGAATTAGGCTTCCAAAATAAAAAGGAAGGAGGAGGGCACAATTCAGCCCATAACAGTATGCTTCTGTAGTTCTGCCTAAAAGTGAACTTGTTATTGGCTAGTTTATTTGTTTCGTCCCAGGACTTTTAGGACTTTGGGGAGATATCAACTTTATAAAGGACAAAAGCCTTTTCAGGAAAGGCCTTCAATAGGTGGTACTAGTGTATTCCTATTTTATTCAGTATAGAATAAAATTTGAGGACCTATAAAATTGGGTTCGAGAGATTCTATTACTCAAAAGGCATTAATATGTTCAAGACAGAGTCTGGAAAATCTGTTTCCTGCCCTGAGATGGTTGACTCATCTCACACAATTTGTATGTACAATGGAACAAGTGGCCTCACCCCCTTTCCAGGCCCATATCTGTCACCCCCACCAACACCCCCAGAGCCCCGTCGCTCTTCAAATGTGGCCTCATTCAACATTCCTTTCTCTAAGCCTCTCTGCCCATGTTGTTCCCTCTTCTTGAAATGTTCTTTACCGTTTTAAGTTGCAGAGTATCGTGGAGGAAAAAGAGAGAACAAATTAGTTTTATGCATTGTTTGACTTCTCTACTGGGAGAAATAGTGCTAGTATAAATGCAAGTCATTGGGTGCTGCTGATTCAACTTTCTTCCCCTATCACTGTTCCTTCTTCCCTGCTTCCAGTCACAAATGACTCTCTTGGTGGTAGAAAGACATAAAGCTTCATTACCACGCTGTAGTATGTGTGTAGTGTTATGTGTTCTTAGTCACTGTCCCTTGAGCATCACTCTTCTTGGGAGTATGAGTAAAGCTCTCCTGCTCCCAACTTCTTTTAAGAGCAAAAACCTCAGAAACCCTAGATAAAATTTAGCACACTTGTCTAGTTGTCCACTATACTTTCAACAGAGGTTGGATTGGACAGACTTAAACCCTTTCATTTTACTAAGTGTGTCAGTGGTCTAGTGTCCCAGGAAGTGCTTGGCCCATACCTCCACATACGATCTGCTCTGTTTTGGGTGAGGAGCTTATGCAGACAGGCCTCTGATGCCTGTGAGTTTCAGTGTCTTGCTCACCCTCCTCTTTTCATATCCAGGGCCTCAGGTTCCCTGGCACTTGGCTCTTCCTGTGAAACAGGGCAGTTAAATGGCTAAACACTATAGGCTCTCTTTCAGATTGTGTGGGTTCAATCTGATTCTTCACTTTTTGATTATATAACCTTATTCATTTACTAAACCTCCTTGGACTTCAGTTACTGATCTATAAAATGGGGATAATGACAATCAACTTCATGTAGGGGGCTAGAATAGGGCCTCAAATCAAGCATGTGTTCTATGTGTTCTTGTTGTTAAAGGTAAAATAATATTGGGAACTCCCTGATCTCAAATAACTTCAAGACCTTTGAATTTCAACAAATCATAATTGAAATGTTTGAGGATAATTTCAGGGGGAAAAAGCGACATTCGAAGCTCTCTAATGTCATGTTCTATTCATTGGCCTTCAAGCAAAGCAGATTAGGCACCCCTTTTCTCCTGTGAGAGCAGACAGCTACCTCCTGCTCTGCTTCCAGGACACATCAGAAGTCCCACGTACAGCAGGAGGCCCGACTGTGCTCCTCTGGGATTTAGTTTGGTTATTTGCTGAATTAGTCAATCAGGAATCCTCTGGGAATTTGTTTGCATGACTGATCTACAAAGTGACATTTTGTTGGAGAGGGAGGGAAGGAGGAAGGGAGGGAGGGGAGAGTTGTATGGCTGTGTAATTTTTAGAGACAGGACCACCGGGGAAAAGAATGACATCTGTCCCTTACCACTATGCATTCACTGATTTGGGGACTTGATAGAGAGATGGGATAGAAGCTGAAGGAACAATTTTCATGCAAGACTTTATGCTTTGGGCCTGGAAACAGCCAGAAGTTGGGAAGGAAACCCTTCTCAGTGCTTTTGCATAGACCCCGTAATGCAATGGCAGTTCAAAAATGACGAGCTGTGAGAGTATGAGGATACTGAAGCCTTGACAAGGACATTGGTCACTTGATGCTGGAGACAGTGTAGTAAGGATAGGGATTATTACACAAGACACTTTATAAGGCACAGTTGTGCAGAACCAGGGAGGTGAGCAGAACAGACAGGCAGGTTTATAAGAGATTCCCAGTGGTAGATGGAGAGCAAGAAGGAATCTTGGATAAAAACTCTGTCAGGTCGGACATTCCTGACTAAGAAGGTCAGAGTTTTGGTCAGAAAAACTTCACATGACAAATTTGAATCTAGAAGCTATGGAATCCTAAGGACACTTGAATTACATGTATTTTTGGTGGCATACTCTCCTTCCTCCAACACCACGGTAGAGATCTGTCCAGGATAGGGCGCCTGCTATGGCTGGGTCTAGAATAAGAAGAGAGGAGGAAGGATGTGCTAGCTGCTTACTTCATTAGCTTGGGAATGAGATTCACAAGTGCTTCTTTTCTGTCTCTGTGACCCTGACCTTCAGCATCCATTACTCTGTTCTTTCTAATCTTCCCTCCTCTATAATTAGAACAAAGTACATATCAAAGGTAAGGAGGAGGGACTCTTACCACCATTTAGGACCAATGTTTTACCTGATCAAAAAGAGACACGGAGGTTCTATTCATTTACTTTCAGCACTTTGGCTTACCTACAAAATGGCTTTAAAATGCTGTAGATAATAAAAATATACTAATAAATCCAAAACGTGCTTGACCTATGGCTTTGTAATCTTACATTCAACCTCCATCCACCAATTCTACTCTTAACTTTTAAGTCATTCATTTCAGGAAACACACAGTGAGCACATGCTGGATGCCAAGAACGATGATAAGCTGGGTTTTTAACACAGTTTATTTAATCAAGTTGACTTTCTTCATCATTCACTGCCATCATATTTGATCCAGCAGAGGCAGTAATATGTGTGACATGACAGACAGAGAGGTAGGTATTAAGTTTATAAAACAAAGAAAAAACAGGCACATAAAAAAGAAACCTGGATAACCTCTTCATGGGCTCTGAGTTAGTGAGATTGTGAGAATAAGAATTGACTGTATTTTTTAAAATTAATGCATAATTTACATATAGTGAAAGGTACAGATCTTAACGGTAGAATGACATGAGTTTTGACAAATAACACACCCCTGTAACTCACACTTCATCAAGCTATAGAACACCTCTGTTACCCCGGAAATATTTGTGTACCCCTTCTCAAGTAATACCCTCAATGTTTATTTTGAAGATTTCTAAAATATCTTTGTATTTAAATCAAGAAATATTCTCGACACTTAATGTGGCCCTAAGGTGTTGTGTTTTGTTTGTTGGATCATGTTTAGATAGCTTGTACAGCAACTACTTTGGACATTCTGAATTAGAGTCTCACTAAGTGCTGCTAGACCTTTCTTCTCAGGAAGGGAATTCATAAAATGGACCTAGTTGGGACTAAGAAGAACACCACTTTTCTCTTCTTGGGTTCATTTAGCAAAACTCCCTCAGCTGAATATTTTTATAAAGAAATAAACACACTTGGTCACTGAGGAATGCTGGCCCTTGAGCCTGCATGTGAAAAAAGTGAAAACAGACTGCTATTGGGAGCCAACTCTTCATGGTTTGTTCACATTTCTGCACATCTTACAGACAGAGACACTTACAGATTTTATTCTAGGTCATCATTTCAAAGATATCTGCATAGCAGGCAGCCTTAGAAATAGAGATACTGTCTCATTCCAAAACAAAGGGCATATTTGTCCAGTACAAGAAAGACAATGTCGCCCTGGCTGGTGTGGCTAAGTTGGTTGGGTGAGGTCCTGTAAACCAAGAGGTCTCTGGTTTAATTCCTGGTCAGGGCACATGCCTACGTTGCAGGTTCAGAGGCAAATGATCAGTTTCTCTCTCACATTGGTGTTTCTCTCTTTCTCTGCCTTCCCCCCTCTCTCTTGAATAAGAATAAAATACATTTTAAAAAAAATATTAGAGACAATGTCTTTCTCCAGGGCAGAGGACAGGTTGTTGGCAGCCCCTTAGGTTTCCTAAGTTGAAGGTCCTCTTTTGCAATGCAACCCACTGCCTGTACAGGCATCCCTTGGCCCTCTGCACATTATCCTGTGGGATTTGGGGCTCAGGGAACCAGAGCAAGATAATGATGATCCTCTGAATACTGATAATGCTATGAGAAAGAAACTGTTCTTTATCTGACTCAGGGTCTCATTCCTTTTTTCCAGCATCCAGGAAACAGTTGCATACTACCTGATTAGTTTGCAGATAGAGTAACTCTCAGAATCCTTGAAGTTTCTGACCGTTACAAACCAAAACTGTGTGTTTTGTGTGTCCTGTTCTAGTTAAATCATACCTCTGTTCTAACAGTTGGCCAGAGACGATGGCTCATGTGCTAAGAACATTCATTTTGAGTTCAAGTCTCAGCACAGGCGTGTGTGTTCTTCCTTCTAAAGCAGAATGAAGCTGAGTACTTGGCTGCAGAGATAAGAAGTACATGGCCTGGGTGGATGGCTAGCTCCAACTAACCCATGCTCTGCCTTCCCCTTTCTGATTTTCCCACTGCCATCTTGCCTTACTTCTGTGAGCTCATCACACCTGACACCATCCTCAGTGTGTTCTCTGTTCACTAGGTGCCCTTGGGAAGGCAGGTCAGTGAACTGTGAGCATTGAAGAAGTACTGCACTGAGACCATGAGTTGAATTTTTATTTTGTACTATAATTTTTGTAGCTTTATTGTTTTATATACTTGTAAACATAATACATGATGACTGCAAAAAACTAAGATTTAAAATATCATTAAAAATAATATAAAATATTTATTATCACACCCCACAAGAAGAACCTTTAACATTTTGGTTATATCTTCCCAGACATTTTTCTGTACATATACATGCTGTATTTTTCTTTTTGGTTTGTTTTCTTCACCTTTTCTTTTCCCTAAATAGAACTTTCTTTATTTCTTTCTTTTTAACACTATTGGTTGTAAATATTTTCCATTTCAACAGTTAAAACATATAACATCATTTTAAATAATTGTATAATATTAATGTATTTTTATTTATTTAACCAGTAACTTTTCAGTGGACATGTAGGTTATTCATCATTTTTCACTATTATAAACACTGCTCTTATGACTTTCTCTGTCTGCCTTTGATGGACTATCTGTCTATTATCTATCATCTATCTATTTCTATCCACACTAGTTTGAACTCTCCTTAGGATTAATTCACAGGAATGAAAGATACTCCTAAAATACAAAGTCCTTACTATCACCAAGATGAGAAAGTAGGCATAATGTTTTCCTTTGTGACACTCAACTGTTTTATACATATTGCCATTTTCTTGGTTACAATGTTAGAATTTTGGCCCTTTTAGACTACACAATGCATTTACTTCAGTTACATGTCACTAGTAGCAGCAAGAGAAGAGTTAAGGAAGGAAAGTTGAACTTGTGTGTTTAGGAAATATTTACACATCAATCTGCACCCAAGGTGTATTGATAAAATCATAGAACATATTTTTGTTGTTGTTGTTAATGGTAGCAGATTAAATTCATCCATATAACTTGTCCTCCTTAATTAAAATTACAAAAAGTATGTTTGAAAAGAATAATGCCATATAAGCATTGGGAAACAGAAAAGGGTATGCTCAAACAGGAAGTACATAGGGTTAGATCTGAGTTTCTCAAACTCAGCACTATTGATAATTTGGACTAGATAATTCTTTGTGGTGGGGACTGTCCTGTGTATTGTAGGATGTTTCTTAGCATGGCCTTTACTCACTAGGTACCAGTGATACCTCCACTAAGTCATGACAACTAAATCTCTCCAAACATTGCCAAATGTCCCTTGAGAGACAAATTATCCTTAGTGAAGAACCACTTGATTTAGTGGATTCAAAGGATGGAAGCCCAAAACACACACAGGAGGAGGCTGCTTCAGACATAAGAGCATTTTGGAAATGTCGAAGTCAGGTATAGAAGGAGCAGGAGTGGACTGTGGAGGTGACATACAAAGTTAGAGAGGTGAGAAGACCTGACTGCAGAGTAGCTGGGACAGTCCACAGCCTTCTCCCTCCTGGCCCACAGGGACTGGCTAGATTCAAGGGATTTTTTCCCAAACCAAAGCTCATAGAGCTACTATTTGAATAAATTGAAGGATCTGGGAGGAAGAGTTCCTAGTTTAGATGTTGAGGCTAGAGAGAGAAGCAGAGACTGAAATATTTAGGGAAGTTTGAAAAGGGAAAAAACAAAATAACAGCTTTGCTCAGAGGACAATAAAGACCCCAGGACAAAGCATTATTTCATGGGAAATGGTGCAGCCCCTAGCCTTTGTGCCAGCTCCTCACATGGATAGCTCACTCTCCCCATAGTCCTGCAGTCAGGGGAAAGGCTTATTGAGGAAAGAAAGTTTAAATGGTTGCAGAAGAAATGCAACCCAACTACTAATACTTTTTTATTTTTCCATTCATTCACAAATAAGCATGATCGACAATAGGTATCAGACATTTGATAAAATCAATAGGTACAAAAGAGAAGAAAGACAAACAAAAATAAATACTAATAAAAATATGTTCACCTATTAATAATCATGTAGATACAAATTAAATATCTCATTTTTACCTATTAGAGAAGCAAAAAATGAAAAGAATGATATGGTCAGTGCTGGTAAAGCTGTGAGGAAATAGAAACTCTTATATAATGTCAGTGAAAGGACAAAGCCCTTGAGGAAGTTAATTTGGAGATACCCATCAAAAATAAAAGTATACAAGCTCTTTGACTCAGAAATTCTTCTTCCAAAAAATTTCCCACAGCCCTGACTGTTGTGGATCAGTGGGTTGGGCATTGTCCTATTCCTGGGCAGAGCCCATGACTTGGTTGTGGGCCAGATCCCCGGTTGAGGGGATTCGAGAGGCAGGTGATTGATGATTCTCTTGCATAACGGAGATTCTGTCCTCCTCGTTCTTCCTCTCTCCCCACTTTCTTTAAAAGTAAATAAATAAAATATTTTTTAAGACTTTTCTACAGATACATACATGTACACACTCAAAGATACATGAGGTCTGTCCAGAAAAAGTCCAGCCATTGTTAATATAACAAGAACAGTTTGGACGAAATCCATGTAACCTGGCAGCCAAGGAGAAAGGACTGGAATATAAATGCTTGAACAGTGACAACTTCACTGTACTAGTCAGTGGGGGCAGTGGACACTGCTGAATGAGCATGTGTACTGTGTGGCCATCACATTCAAATTGACTGAGCAAGTAGAGCAATAAATGGTATCAAATTTTATGTTAAGCTTGAACATTCATCCACAGAAACTATTCAGATGATTCAGAAGACCACAGCTATGGGCAACTGGTGATTGGTAGCTTCATCACAACAATGGGCTCACTCATGCATAATGTCTTATGCAGTTTTTGGCAAAACATCAAATCGCCCAAGTGACTCAGCCCCCTTTCAGCCCAGATTTGGCTCACGGTGACTTCTGGTTTTTCCCAAAACTAAAATCACCTTTGAAAGGGAAGAGATTTTAGACCATCAGTGTGATTCAGGAAAATATGATGGGGCAGCTGATGGTGACTGGGAGAACTGTGTGAGGTCCCAAGGTGTCTACTGTGAAGGGGACTGACTTGTCCTGTCCTATGTACAATGTTTCTTATATCTTGTATCTTCTTCAATAAAAGTATCTTTTTCATAATACCTGGCTGGATAATTCCTGGACAGACCTCATACGTGCAAAGATTTTCAAGGAAGCACTACATGTAATATGAAAAATTAAAGTGCAACTCAACCATTTTCACTAGAGGAATAATGATGACATAATGATTATATAGAATATTATGCAGCCCTTTAGTGGGATGCAACAGATCTGGATGTACTGATAAGGAAAGAGGCCACCTATTAAGTGAACTGAGTAAAGCTCTGAACAATATATTATGACATCATTTATTACTAAAAATAGCCCTGCACATTCACGTGTGCACATGCACACTCACATGGTGTACAGAAATGCATGGGGGTCTGGTGGAGAGGAGCAATAAGGGCCATATGATACCTTGTAAGCTTGGGAATAACTTTTACGAAGAAAAGTAAACGAGGAATGTTAAATATTACAGAATTCATTAAGGTCACATCCACTCCATTTATTTAAGACAAGGAAACTAAAATCCCAACCTGAATCAAGAACTTCAATGTTCTGCTTCCTAATCTTATACTCTTTCCATTTATCTTGTTCCTTTTAAATGTCTAAGATTTACACTGTTTATTTCAGGCCATTTATCATGGGTGTTATCTTAATCATAATTTTGCTTATTTAACAACCACTGTGGCTTATAATGTATTTATTTAACATAGTTTATGAAATAAGCATGCCCTTTATATGAGATTTCAGGTATTATGAAAAAAATTCTTACATAATTTGTTTCTCCAAGCATAAAATTTTTTTCATGATTTTTAATCACCGATTCCCTGTAGCAGATCAAACCATACTTTCATTTTGGTGATTAGTGCAAACATTCAGAGTGAGAGAGGGAGATCAGGAGTACTGGGAGGCAAATGGAGTACTGGGAGACCTGTCCTAGAGGCTCTGAGGGAGACCCATGCTGTTCTCAAAGACTGCCTTCCAGCAAGGGCGAATGACATGTACTTGAGAGAAAAACGCGAAGATTCTTATAAACCAAAGGATAACTAAGGGCAAACTAATATAATTCAGTCTGAGAATGCAAGAGAAAAGGGTGGAAAAGGTGGAGATTTCATTTCAAGGATGTAAGATATTTAAAATTGGCTTTTAGGTGGGTTAAGTTCAAGGCAGACTTTGAAGGGGTGGAAGCAACTTAGAATGATAGATGCTCTTTCTCTCCTGAAAGAATGTCAGCAATTTGAACAGGATCTCAGATCAGATTATTTTTTGCCTCATCTTCACTTACTCAATATGGTTGGTCCCAAGAACCTTGGGAATCTGAGCAGAAACAAACAAATGTAAAAACCACAGCTGACCCAGTTCGGAGATGTGGAAAACTAGTAAATGATCCTTTTCCTAAGACATTGACTAACATTTTTTTCAAAACTAAAAATGGACCCTCTTTGGCCTTGAACATAATTACTCAATCTCTTAAAATAGATGCAATTTCACATACTCACTTAGAATTTGACCAAAATGTCAAATACTTATTTACTACCTCTGATCTATCTTTAAAATGACATGTTTATTTTCAGATATGAGCCATCCTGTTCAGAGTTTGGTATAAATGAAGTTAAAATGTGCTCACACAAATGTGTATGTTTTATGTCATTTAGAGTTGGAAGAGAGGGTCAGTACAATCCATAGCTGTCAAAATATCACCAAAATGCTCCATAAGGAAGATATCCTGTATATATAGATGCTTTTAATTTTCTCCTTTCTTTTCTTTACTTTACATGGAAGAGCTATCAAGATACTTTCTTCAAAGGAACATGGCTTCTGGTTCCTTGCAGATGTTCTGTTTTTTTGTGGGGGTACAAAATCTTTGCTAATAGGTGCTTGTTGCCCTCAGAAGTGCTTTCTGGGTCAGCAGGAGGAGAGGGGGAAGATGGCAGTGCTGAAGCCACCAGCTAATAAGGCAAGGCAACAGCCCAGACCTCCAGATCAACAGGGATGCAGACACCTGCCATAGAAGACAGCCTGATGTCTGCTTTGCTTTCCCTTCCTCCCTGGTCATAGCCCATGGCTGTGGTCATGAGGGTTAGAGGAGAGAGCTTGTGTCTATGGAGAGTGAGTATGATGTGAACATCAAATGAACAAGTGAAAAACATGAGCCTCCACCCCAGTCCAGACAAAATTTTCACCAGAGTGTGCACCTACCAGCCTCACTTTTGTTGGGAGTTGTGTTAACTCCAGGCCAGCTCCACTGACCTGAGACCTGGTATAGCCACACAGGACTCTGTGCTCAGTTTCATGTTCTGCTCTCTCCATCTTGAAATCCTTACTAGTTCTTTAATGAGGGGCCCTGAATTATCACCTTGTGGAAACGGTTCCAAAGTTATGCACCCAGTTATGCCTACACTCATGGGTTTCTCACTCTGCTTGGGGAACATGTGTGTTTGAAGGGTTTTTTATGATACATTTCTTGCACCTTAAAAAAAAAAAGATTTTATTTGTTTATTTTTAGAGAGAGGAAAAGGGAGGGAGAAAGAGAGGGAGAGAAACATCAATGTGCCTCTCATGCATCCTCAGTTGGGGACCTGGCCCCAAACCCGGCATATTCCCTGACTGGGAATCGAACTGGTAACCCTTTGGTTTGCAGGCCGGCACTCAATTCACTGAGCCATACCAGCCAGGGCCAAAGGGTTTTTATGGAGGTTTTTGTCAGAGCTTGCTCAGGGTGCTAATGAAAAAAAAAAAAAAAAAACAGGCCTTGGTTTTCCCACTGCGATGCACCTTTGTGTCAAAAGAGAATTCTTCAGACAAACCTTTCTGTAAAATGTCTACCAATGAAAAGTATTTAACAGGAGCTTCAGAGGGAGGACTTGAGACCCACAGGAGCCTTGGTGTTTGGTCTTCCTTGGGTGGACACTGTCAAACCCCAGACATGGAAGCATGTAATCATCTCGGAGCTTGCTAGACATCTTATTTTTAATGTAGATGATTTCACCAAAGCTTATGATTTGGATTATTTAATTGAATATGCTTTAAAAACTTCCAGGTTTATAAACTGAGATTTAAAATACACAAACCCAAAGCCTCTTACCTTTTTGTCTACAAAGACATTCTTAACTATAAATTTCCTACTATTCATTCAGGCAGATGAGACACAGGACATTGAGAGGGCTGAGAACTCTTCTCATTCACTGTTTAGTCATGCTCGTTTAGAAGCTTAATTAGAACCTTTTATTCATTAATCATGTTAGCTTGTCATCCCTGATCTCAGGTTGAAGAAATGTCAATATCATGTGCCTATGTAGTTCTAAACGTCTCTGGGTACGGGCTAGCAGAGCCAGCTGGTGGGAGGGCCTGAGATAGTTCATAAATTAAAGGAGAATACTCAAAACTTCTCTTAAAGAGATCTTACCATAATTTTAATTTTCATCAAAGCAACATATGTACATAATTTACAAGGTCAAAGAGTCCTACAAGGCATATGAAGAAAAGAGTATTCCTTTCCTTTGCCTTCCAAACTTCTCATCCCTTTCCCCCAAGGCAATCAATTTTATTCTTTTTGTGTTATTTCTGGAATTTAGTTCCACTTTTCTAATTCAAATGCTTATTGTTTCTGTATCTTTCTAATTTGGATATTATCTATTGACGTCTTGTGTAAAAGATATATGGGAAACTGTATGTGGAAAATCTTATAGATACTCACAGTCACACTCATTTGTACCTGTTCTGTCCCCACATCCACCCCAAAACAATTATAATATATGGTCAAGTTATAATTAGTTGTTTACATTATTATGACCAGAACTTTTGCTCACAATGGATATACATAATCACAACATACTATGTTTATATTTTCTTTCTTCTACAACTTGCTTTTTCTTGGAATCAATTAATTATTTATTTTTTAATACCTCTTTCAAATTTTTCAAAAAAATAGATAGCCTCTGTCCTCTCTGACTTCATGCTTGGCTATCATCCTGGTATCTGTCTTTATCACCTTCTAGAGAATTTCACTGCCCCTCTCCTTTAGGGGACTCCTTTTTTCCAGATTCCATGTCTTCCATTTTTTAGTTTATTCTTTTGTTTGGGGAGTACATGTTTAGCAAGGTATTGAAGGTAAAGTTTCAGGCATTGCATATTCAAAAATGTCTCTATTTAATCCTCACATTTGTTTAATCATTTGGCTGGAATTGAACTTTTGGTGGGGATATTTTCCTCTCATAATTTCCAAGGCACTGCTGCACTGTCTTTCAGCTTCCAGCATTGCTGTTGAAAAGTGCCAGCACTAGGGAACGTGATTCCTGATCCTTTATAACTTGCTTCAGAAAGCTTTTGGGACCTTCAGAATGTTCTGATTCCCTCATTTCTGCCCAGCATCTCCTGTTACTCTACTTTGGGTTTGCTGTCCCCAAGCCCAAGGCTCCATTGCTTGAGTTTTTCAAGGGAATAAATCTTATTTCTTCTACGAGAGTGGGACAGGGTAGTCACCTGGATGCTGTAAGACTTTCCATTCGTCTTTTTGCTGACACTTTGATTGGAGACTTCTTGCTTCTAGAATGGTGAGACAATAAATTTCTGTTCTTTAAGTCACCAAGTCTGTGGTACTTTTTCACAGCAGCCCTAGGAAACTAATTCACCATGTGAAATTTTACTGCTCCAAAAGGTTTAGCCATAAGATTATGGCTGTGTTCATAATAAATTTGAACTAATTCTGTTTTTTAAAAAATTTAAAACACTGACCAGGGCATACTGATGAGGTTTATGGGCAGGCACCTCTGCCTGCCTGTTTTGTCACCAGAATCCTGGGCATAAATCCTGACCAGCTGAAGTTCCTTAGGCGTAGTGACCTCTAAGCAATTGAGGGTCCCACCACCTGGAATCAGGCAGAGTTATACAGTATATACCATTTACTGAGCCCAGGGGCCTGGCAGCAGGATGAGGAAAGTCAGCTGGCTAACCCTGAGCCCATCAGAACATGGTGGCATAGCAAGATGAAAACTGTCAAGGGGGAAAGGGTCAAAATTAAAGCCCTTGGTAGCACACACATGCAAGAATGGGCAGAAGGAAATAAGACATCAAAGGAGAATGAGAAGCAGTTGGCAGAAAGGTGGCAGGAAAAGCAGGGAAAATAAGTCTCAGAAGCTAAGAGAGGAGAGGGCTCATCAGCAGGGTCATGTGCCCCAGATAGGTCACGTGATGAAGACCAAACAAGATATAGAATTTGTGAATTGGGAGCCACCAGCTTTTAGACAAGCAATTTCAATACCATGGAAGCTGGTATAAGCATGGAATAAGTGATGAACCAGAGATTGCAAAAAGGAGAAAATATGAGTAGATATTTTAAAGGGATCTCATGGTCCAAGGAATAAGAAAGGTATGATGGTAGTTTGAACTGGAGGCAGGATTATGGGGAGGGTTTGTTCTCATTGTTTATTAGTTTATTTTTAAGGTTGGAGAAAGAATTACATGTTTGTGTTCTGAGGGGAGGAATCTGTGGAAGGGGAGAGACTGAAGCTGAGTGAGAGAAGAGATCATTGGAAAGAAAACTCCAGAAACAGAGGCAGAGGCATGAGATCCAAATGAAACACCATGCCCACTGAGCTGAGAAGGGAGTGTATGTGGGTACAGGCACATCTGTAGGGCCTTAGTGGGGGTACAAGGGTGGGCAGGAAATTGACAGAGCCCTGGAATTTATTTTAATAAAGTCTTTCCTTCCAACACTGTGACTTAGCACAAACTGCTGACTCCCTTTTTCAAGACCAGTACTAGAGAAACAGAGGAAAACAGAGAGACATAATGAAATAAAAATTTTATTAATGAAAAGGTAAAATGCTTAACAATCAGCATTTTTCTTAAAAAGATCCAAATAACTCATGGGTCAAAGAATAAATGATAATGGAAAATTTCAAAATACTCAGGACTGCATGATAATAAAATCACTAAATATTAAAACTTGCGAGATGCAATGGAAGTGCAATCACAGTCAAGTCAAAGCATTCAGTGCTTCCCATAGAAAAGAAGAAAGCTGAAAACAAATGCCTGAGGTTGTCCAGCTTAAAAACTTATAACAAAAAATAAACCCATGGAAGTAGAAGGAATAAGATTACAAAAATGAAAATATGAGGCAATGAAGTAAAAAAATATAATTCAATAGAGAAGAGTAATAAATCTTAAAGTTGATCCTTTGGAAAGATGAATAAAATAGATTAATCTCTGGCAAGCCTGATCAAAGAAAAAAAAACAAAAACCAGAAGTTACAAGTATTAAGCCCATGAATGGAGATACAGAAACAGACAAGTAGAATTTAAAAAGTCAAGTGGAGAATATCATCAACAAGTTAATGCTAACAAATTGAAAATGTAGATAAAGTGGATTAAATATACTTTTTAGAAATACAGATAAATAGGATAAAAATGGTATTTTTAAAAAGCAAAGCAGGGGACATGCGCGTTCCGGCCGAAGGGGGGTAAATTTCCCAACTCCAGGAATTTGTGGCGGAGTGGCCAAATAACCGCGGTTCTCCCGGCGCCCCGATGCTCGCACCATGTCGAGGCGCAAGCAAGCGAAACCCCAACACATCAACTCGGAGGAGGACCAGGGCGAGCGGCAGCCGCAGCAGCCGGCCTCAGAGTTTGCAGATGCAGCCCCAGCGGCGCCGGCGGCGGGGGAGCCGGGGGCTCCAGTGAACCACCTGGGGACTGGTGATGACATGAATGGGGACCGAGTGACATTAAAGAGGCCTCGTCGAGAGGAGACTCACATCTGTGAGAAATGCTGTGGAGAGTTCTTCAGCGTCTCGGAGTTCTTGGAACATAAGAAAAATTGCACTAAACACCCGCCTGTCCTCATCATGAACGACAGCGAGGGGCCGGCGTCTGCGGAAGACTTCCCTGGGGCCGCGCTGAGCCACCAGCCACACGGCTCAGGCAGTAAGAGGGAGGATGGGGGCAGCTCAGGGGACGTGAAGGAGAAGCCAGGGGCGGAGTCTGTTCTGTACATAAAGACAGAGGCCGCCCCGCCTCCCACGCCCCAGGACTTAAGCTATTTACCCAAAGGCAAGGTGACCAACACTAACGTCACTCTTCAAGCACTACGGGGCACCAAGGTGGCGGTGAACCAGCGGAGCGCGGACGCGCTGCCCGCCCCCCTGCCCGGTGCCAACAGCATCCCGTGGGTTCTGGAGCAGATCCTGTATTTGCAGCAGCAGCAGCTGCAGCAGATCCAGCTCACGGAGCAGATCCGCGTCCAGGTGAACATGTGGGCCGCCCACACCCTCCACTCCGGCGTGGCGGGAGCCGACACCCTGAAGACCGTAGGCAGCCACGTGTCCCAGCAGGTTTCTGCGGCCGTGGCTTTGCTCAGCCAGAAAGCTGGAAGCCAAGGTCTGTCTCTGGACACGTTGAAACAAGCCAAGCTACCTCACGCAAACGTCCCTTCCACCACCAGCACTGTGTCCCCGGGGCTGGTGTCCTTCGCCTTGAGGCCGGATGGGACGAGGGTGCTTCCGAACCGCATCCCAGGTGCTTTGATACCTCCGGCCCCGAGCTCTGTGCTCTTCCAGAGCCCTTTCTCCACTGTGGCGTTAGATCCATCCAAGAAAGGGAAAGGGAAGCCTCCCAACGTGTCCCCGGTGGATGTCAAACCCAAAGATGAGGCCACCCTCTACAGGCACAAGTCAGGTCGGAGCAGTCTCCCGTCAACATTTGTCCGAGCACAGCCAACCTATGTCAAAGTTGAAGTTCCTGGTGCCTTTGGACCCACAACAGTGTCCCCAGGCGTGACACCTTTGCTGGCGGCCCAGCCACGCCGCCAGGGAAAGCAACACGCCTGCACACGGTGTGGGAAGAACTTCTCCTCGGCCAGCGAGCTCCAGATCCACGAGCGGACCCACACTGGGGAGAAGCCTTTCGTGTGCAACATCTGTGGGCGAGCTTTCACCACTAAAGGTAACCTGAAGGTCCACTATATGACACATGGCTCCAACAATAGCTCCGCTCGCCGTGGGAGGAAGCTGGCTATCGAGAACACCATGGCTCTTCTAGGAACAGATGCAAAGAGGGCCCCAGAGGTGTTTCCTAAGGAAATCATAGCCCCTTCCGTGAACGTGGACCCTGTCGTGTGGAACCAGTACACGACCATGCTCAATGGAGGTCTGGCCATGAAGACCAACGAGATCTCAGTGATCCAGGGCGGAGGCATTCCTACTCTCCCGGTGTCTCTGGGGGCCAGCTCCGTGCTCAATAACACCACTGTCGCCAAAATTGATGGCTCTCAGTCCGCTGCCAGCGCCGATGCAGAGAAGCCGGGGGCAGCCGACAGCGTCCCGAAGCACCAGTTCCCTCACTTTATGGAGGAAAACAAGATAGCGGTCAGCTAAGCGGCAGGAAGGAGAAGCGCAGCGGCTGCTCGTGAACGGGACTGTTCTTGTTTTTGATTTTGTTTCTGTTTTTTTAAGTAAGGAACCTATCTCCATCTGTTTGTTTTCTTACTGATGTGCAGACGATGTTTACAGTTGTAACCACAACCTCAGGCAAGTCCTACAATCACGATGTTGCTATGCTGCTTTGCAAAAAAAAAAAGAAAAGTTATAGGAACATAAATACAGACTAGTATTTTTTCTTAATTTTGGAAAGAAGCGGGTCTTGCAAAGTAGCTTTGTTACTTGAGACAAACTATACATGAAAACTTTGTCCAGGCTAGAGTAACTATTTCCAAAGACTGCCACCTGTTTTCAAGTTGGAACTTACTGAACCACAGTGGAAAAGACAACTGTTTAACCTAATCGGGGGGAGGGATGCTGTGTGTTTCTGTGGTGATGGTATGTGGGTAAATACATCTGTCGTTCTTAGGGACCTGCTTGATGTGCCACCCAACCCTGCACCCATTTTCTTTGAATGTACTTTTTTTTTTTTTTTTGACTAAGGTTGTAGAACTACAAAATTTCTTCAGCCTTGGACCCTAAGTAGGGTGCCCTCCAATGGACTGATGGTAGTCCTTAGGGAGTCCATGCATGTTGCTGCTTATTGAAGTACAGGTCAGGGGGAGCCCCAGAGTGCCAATGTATCCCCTGTGCTTTCCAGATGCCACCTTCTTCCTGAACACCGGGCCAGGTGTGCACCTGAGCAGGGGACCTCAGGTGACTTAATTTAGTTTGCCAGTGCCTATTCTATCGAAGAAATGGGTTTTTCATTCTTGAAGAAACTCATGGAAGGGCATGTTTCTTATTAGAGGTTCACATGTTAATTTTATAAACATTTCCCTGATGTGACTTAACGCTAAGTAATTTTGAAGATTATTTTTCCCCCCCCTTTTGTTGCATGAAGGTGACGAAGTTGGAACAGGCAAGTCCTGGGTATGAAAGCTTTAATTTATCTACCTCATTTATTTTTTATTTTTGTAGCCTTAGTCTCTTTTCCTATTTTATGATCGCTGAAAGTGTTCTAGTCCCTTTCTTAAACCTAAGGGTTGATGTATTGGTGGGAGCAGCTGGACGTTCGAGATGTTTCTATGATTTTTTTTTTAATCCCCTTTTCTGTATATGTAATATGAAGCTAACAATAAACACTGCTTTTATGGTTTAACGAGGAAGAAGGAAAGACCCTAATTTCTGCGTGGAGGAGTCTTTCCCCCTCAATGTGGAAATGTAGAGTGGGAAGATCAAAAGTTGGTCTCTGAGTGATTGCACCTGACTTGTGGATCCAGAAACATTGTTTCGTTTTTGCCATGTTGTGCCTTTCCTCCTGGGATTGTAAGTGAACACAATGATAGCACCTGTTCACACTGTGAAGTGGATGCTGTTACAGAGGACACGCCAGAGCCTTGCTCACTGTTGGCCTTGTGAATGTATGGTGTACGGAGAGAACCCTATAGTTGTACCTGCTGATGTTGACTGTTGGAGAATAAACTTTGGATATTTTGTTTCCCCCCCCCCCCCCCCAAAAAAAAAAAAAAGCAAAGCAATGATAAACACAAGATTCAGTATAGCAGTTAACTGTGGAGAGGAAGGAAAGGGAACAGGATGGGAGAGAAGGACACAGATAAATGTAAATTACTGTCAGTGTTTCTCATGTTGGATGAGAGGTTCAAGGGAGTCTATATTCTAAATAGTTATTGAACTCTTTTTAAAAAGGGTCATGCATGGGGCATTGGTCAGAGTGTTTGAAGAACCAAGAATTATTATAAATCTAATTCTGTGCACCTGAGGCTCAAAAAGAAAATTCAAGAAAGGAAGTAGGGTCCTTCTGCCATGGCCTGGTGGCTCGGTTGGAGCATCATTCTGTGCACCAAAAGGTTGTGGTTGGCTTTCTTGTCAGGACACATACCCAGGTTCTGAGTTTGACCTCCATTTGGGACACATAAGGGAGGCAATAGATTGGTGTTTCTCACGTCGATGTTTCTCTTTCTCTCTTTTTCTCTTTCTCTTTTTCTAAAATCAATAAACTCATCCTCAGGTGATGATTAAAATAAAGAGAAAGTGAGTTCCATCCACCAGACCTAAGGAGAGTATATAGCTGCAATAAGGAAGAAAAATAAACGTATAGGGTAAAGCGAGAGAAATGGACGTGTTTCGAGTGACTGCTCTGTGACAAGCAGGACTGTGTTTTGCAGAGTAGCAGGATGCTGTACTGGAGGTTAACTTGTATTTCCTCCTCTGTTCTGATTACTGAGATATCAGAAAGTCACTTACCATCACCATTGGTCAGAAGGGAAGTTATCACTGGAACAGTGAATGGAGCTATCTGTAGGAGCCCACTACTGTCCGGGAAAAAGTGTGTAAACAGACTTTTTGTGTTTTAAGGATCCTGTATTAGTTTGCTAGGGCTTTCATAACAAAGTACCATAGACATGGTGAAAAACAACAGAAATTTATTTCTCAGTTCCTGAAACTGGAAGTTCAAGGTCAAGGTGTTGAAAGAGTTGGTTTCTCCTAAGGCTTCTCCCCTTGGCTGGTAGATAGCTACCTTATTTTTGTATCCTCATATAGTCTTTCCTCTGTGTGTGCACATTCCTGGCATCTCTCTCTGTCCAAATTTTCTTTTCTTATAAGGACACCAGTCAGGTTGGATTAGGACTCAGTCTAACGGCCTCATTTTAACTTATCAATCATCCTTTTAAAGACCCTATTTCCAAAAGCAGCAACATTCGGAGGTACTGGGGGTTAGGATTTCAACATTTGAATTTTGGAGAAACACAATTCAACCCATAACCATTCCAAAAGAGAAGCTTCCAGATACCAGGAGGAGACTGGGAAGAAATAAGGTTTGGAGTTCCCTGTGTCTGTGAGGTAGCACATGCTAGGCAGTTCTTACCAAGTACTTGAGGATCAGCATGCAACCAAGAAGGTGAACAACAGTGAATGAAAATGTGAACAAGAAGTGTCTGGAATGGAGGAACCAGCAAGTGGACCAACTCTCCAGCTCACTAAGCTTTTGCCACCAATGTTCTCATCATAGTCATAGTAACAGAAAACAAACCCAAACCCCCCAGGCCCTACCTGGACAGAAGCTGGTGGTTCTACACTAGGTACTTCCATGAGCAGGGCATGCTGGTTGCACCTTGAAGCACACAAGTGACAAACACAATGAACTGAGCAGGTAGTTAATATGGTCCACAGTGGGCCATGAGGATAACTGAGTCTCAGTGAGGCCATGTAAATTTCCAGAGACCCAGACCCAGTAAGTGAAGGAACCAGAATTCAATGTAGATCAGCCTGACTCCAAACCTATACACTTTCCATGGCATGCACACAGAGGCAGTGCTTTTAATATTCCATAAAGTAATCTTAGACTCTGTGATGGTGAATTTTATGTGTCAATTTGATTGGGCCACAGGTGCTTAGAGATTTGGTTAAATGTTGTTCTGGGTGTATGTGAAGAGGTTTCTGGATGAGATTAACATTTCCATCAGTAGCCCTAATAAAGAAGATTGCCCTCCCTCATGTGTGTGGGTCTCATCCAATCCATGAAAAGCCTGAATTCTCTCTCTACCCATCTGTGAGCTGGGACAAAAGTTTCCTCCTGCCTTTGGACCCAGACAAACTACACCATTAGCTCTCAGGGATCTCAAGCTTTCAAACCGAAGATCGTGGGACTTGTCAGCCTCCATAATCACATGTGCCAATTCCTTATAATAATTTCATATATATATATTTCCCTGGCTGGTTTGGCTCAGTGGATTGAGCGTCGGCCTGCGAGCTAAGTGTCGCTGGTTCGATCTTCCAGTCAGGGCACATCAGAGAAGGAAAACTCTGACTCCAAAAAACCTCCGCTGCCTTGCGGCATACCTCTTCAGGGGAAAGGCTAAGGGAGTAAACCCCGACAGAAAATCTGGAGCCGGAGTCCCTAAGGCGGTTTGACGTTGTAGTCAACACCGGCAACTCCTGCGGCGCACCTGAAGCCAAGCTGTATTGACTCCGTCTTTCCCTTGGACCCTTCAGCTGCGAAGAGAGCGGGGGTCTGCTGCATGGGCAACAGCAGACCCTCCGTATCACCCTGCCCAGGCTCTGTAGCTTCAGCTCCACTGGAGAGGACACTCCAGCGTCATCGCAAGATGTCGATTCAACACGGGAGGAGACAGATACCGTGTCACTCCCGAGTCGGACTGCACAGCCATTTTCGGCGGTGCAGATAGACTCTTAAGAAGCTACACCATCGTCTCTCAAGACGGACGGCTGCCGACGACGATATATATATATATATATATATATATATATATATATATATATATGAAATCATATATATTTATGAAGGGGGACCCCCCAAAACCAGAATATATTTATAAAAAATTGTGACTTATTCTTACATATTTAAACATCAGTCACCTTCAAAGTACTCTCCATTTGATGCAATACACCTATCAAGACATTTTTTCCACTGCTCAAAACAGTTTTTGAACTTATTGATTTTGATGTCTCTTAGTGCTTCTGCAGTTTCTTACTTCAACTCTTCCACATTGGTAAAGCGTTTCCCTTTGAGAACTTTTTTCATCCAGGGAAACAAACAAAAAGTCACCCAGGGTGAGATCAGGTGAATAGGGAGGGTGGGGCATGAGGGTCAGGCCAGTTTTGGTCAGAAACTGCCAAACATTCAGCTCGGTGTGAGCAGGTGCACTCATAAATCACTCATCATGAAATTGGCAAACATGCTGAGTCTTAAAAAAAATTCGCTGAAGCCAAATGCAGCCTCTCACAGCAACTCCAGCTGGTACACTGATACAGATGGATTCCTAGAACACTCACCTCATGGGGGAAGCCTGTACTACAAGGGGCCTACCCCTCTAGAAGAGAACTCTGGTTTTGGGGGGATCCCCTATGTGTGTGTGTGTGTTTCATTGGTTTTGTTTTTCTGGAGGACCTAGTCTAATGCAGACTCCCAAACACTTTACAAACATTTTTCCACATAAGTAGGTTGATGAGCTATTTACAAATCATTCTTGTTAGCCCAGTAAAAATAAACAAAATATAATTTGATTAACTACTTCTTATCAAATCTAATTAAAATAAAAGTGTTGCTCTTAAAAACCATTCTCTATTTCAGACTTTTACGATTTAAGATTGGTTTTTCCATAAACAAAGCTAAATGAAGGAACATTTTACTTTTTAATTCTTAATATCAAATTTGTGCTTGCCAGATTGGGGTGGGGGATGAGACTGATGTATGCTGAGCAACTACTCAGTGCCAGTCAGTTGTGTTACATCCTTATATGCTCTCTGTCACATGATTTTCACAAGCATCACCTTATTTACTGTCTTTCTAGATAGTATCCAAGAGAGCAGAGAAGTTGCATAGGGATCCATTTCCTTGGTTTGGAATTTGCTCCATTTGGTCATGACTTTATAACGCCACAGAATATCTTTAGCAGACAAAGGGCTAGATTCCAAATAGGGCTGGATCCAGATGAACATCTAAGGATGTTAACAATTGAACACATGGGAAAGAGCAGCATACAACATGCAACGGATTCTGGCCAAGTGCTTTCTCCCAGATACTCCCTTCTCATCCTGCAGAATTATCTGCTTCAGAAAGCACCAGTCCCATTAAGAACCTGTATCTTCAGATGACATCCCAACAACCGCTTGAGCCCTGTGGTTGTCAAAACCCCGAGGTGTGGATTCAACCTTAATCACAGTTCTCCTAGGTAGCACTTAAAAGTGTAGTTGATGAATTTAACAAGAAACACATGTTTTCATTTAAATTACAATTAGCAATTAGAGAGTTAAGTGTGCTCTAGATAGAATATATAATTGTTGCTGAGTTTGTGGCATAGCTACTTTACTGTTGCTATTTTCCTTTTATGTTTTGCTTTATGATTTTAGAGAAAATTTATGCAGAAACAGTGAGAGAAGCCCGAGCTAAACAGAGCTGCTGGGTTGGGGTTAGTTGGCTTCTGAAACAAGCTCACAGGTCTGGGCCCACTGCAGATTCACTGTTAGCATGATTCTCTCTGCTTTAACAAATGTAAGAAGAGAAGACATTTTACTTGCCCTCTCAACAATTTCAGTTGGATGATTTGTCAGTAGGGATCCGGTGTAAATTCTGTACTTCTGAGATCTGTTTACCTGCTGCTTGGTATTATTTCCTGGAAATCCAGGAAAAGCAAAGCGAGCTATCTTCTCCTTTAGGTATTCAGGAATGCGTCATAGAGAAATTAATAATCACGTCTGCTTTAAAACTTAAAAAAAAAAAAAGAGGCCAAGAAAAGGTGCCAATACATACAATTTGGGGGCCAGATCAGGTGTGTTCCAGATGGCGGGGAACCTGGCTAATGGACTTGCCAGGGAAATCCACAGGGCTGCATAGCCACAGCCCAACCACTCTTGATTCATAAAAGGTCTCTGTAGCCAAGCAACTTGGCGATCTTAATGAAGCCATCTAATGAGAAAGTAATTCCTGGTGAGGAGCCCCTCCCTCCAAATAAAATGAAAAGAGAGACATGGTTTATGGTGAAATGACCGGTGGGACTGGGTACAGTACAGATCATAGCCAAGACAAGTAATTGTAGGTGGCTCGGAGACCCGAATATATAAATCCTTGGCACCATCAGAACCACAGCGGTTTCTGAATTTTAGCAAACCAGACACAGAGGTGAGGGGAGATTGCTCCTCACGAGGACTGTCAGGAATTTGAGACTCTGGCAGTGTTTGCCGTAGCTGGCAGAGTAGCTGTCACTGGTAGACACCATAAAGAATCATTTCTGGATTTCTTTAAAGGGGGAGGCAAGTCACGCAGGCTGAGGGGACTGTAAATGATCTCTGGTTTCCACAAAGCAACATAGAACCTGTCACTTAAAACAAGCCAAAATGGATAGTCTTTCCTTGTTTCCCAGTAAATGTTTCCAGGTGAAAATACTAGGCTTAAAAAAAAAAAAAAAGTGTCCCTGTCTATTGTTGCAGGAGAAAAACAGTGTATTACAGTTATGGACGTGCACCCTCCATGTGTAGAGCAAACTTCCTCGGGAAGACAGAGAACTAGGTTCCACTTTCTCCTCGGTGTTGTTTTTCATCTCGTGGAATTGTTTGTCTCCAGAGCCAGGGACAGGGAGTAAATTTTCCTCGACAGGCTGACAGACCCTGTGGAACATCTGCATAACGATGGGATTTATTTTGTTCATTACGACTGCCGCAGGGCGCAGGGCTTTATTTCACTCCCATAGACTAGTTCTGCTCTCGTAAATTACACTGCCTGCTCTTGGGCTAAATGGCCGGTGGTCTTGGGAGAACTGGCAGATAATCTCTGAGTTGTCTCTGCTTCTTCATTTTGGTGATTTCTGTGTTGTAAAAGTTATGACATATCAGACAGAAGAAGGATCAAAAAAGCTTCAAATAAATACTTTCCAACAAGCTCAAGACAAGTCTTATGACAGAGCCACTGAGGCGTCAAAAGAAAATTCTAAACGCTTCCCCAGCTGGAAAGCTCAAAAGCAGATGCACCTTTCTGTGGAAACCAGCACCCATTGCTACTCCAAGCATTTTATTTCACATGTAGTGATGGAAACTTCCTCTTATTCACTTGCTAAACTGTCCAACTCTGTGGTGATCTGTGTGTTCCTAACAATGGATCTTTCCTTTGATTTTTTGCAAACATAGATATAAATAGAAGCAGTCCCTATGTGCAAAACCAAACAAGGACCAGGAGTTTTTGGACAAAAGCATGACCCACACAGGATCTCCTTCAGATATTCCACATCAATCACAGCTCACACACCATTTTCTTCCCCCTCTTGTTCTCATTTATCTTTTTCTTAGGATTTGGCACCAAAAAACACAGGCCTGGAACCAGAGTTGTAACTTCAAACAGTTGATCTAAAGTTCAGGATACTCTCTGAAGGGTTTCCCAGTGTTGTGTTACTGAAAGATGTGTAGTCCTACAGAAGGTGAACATTTGATGAAGAGGGAGCAGAGCTTAGGGACCTTGGGGAGAGGGAATGTGTTAGTCAGGGTTTTTCAGAGAAACAGAATGAGAGAGAGAGAGAAAGAGACATTATAAAAAAAGTGTCTCAGAAATTAGAAGGTGGGCAAGCCCCAAGATCTGCAAGGTGAGTTGGAAAGCTGAGTACCCAGGAGAGTAGATGGTTGGAAGGTCAGCAGGCCCAGGACCCAGCAAGAGCGAATGTTTCCATGTGGGTTCAAAGGCAGAAAAAAAGCCGATGTCCCAGTTTCAAAGGCAGTGAGGCAGGCAAAAATAATTTTCTCTTACTCAGGGGAGGGTCCACCTTGCTTTTCCATTCAGGCCTTCAACTGATTGGACAAGGCTCACCCAATCAGGCAGAGCAATTTGCTTTACCCAGAGTTTACGAATTCAAAAGCTAATCTCATTCCAGAACTCTCTAATAGAAACATTCAGAAAAATGTCTGATGACATATCTGGGTACTCAGTGAACCAGTCAAGCTGAAATTAACCATCAAAAGGGGGTCGGGTGAATTTAGGCCCCAGGGAAAATGCTCTGTGTCTTATTTACCTGAGATATCTTGGCAACAAAACCAGTTGGCAGGATAAGTTGCGGAGACTGTTGTCTATTTAAAGATATTAGTAAGCAAGAAATCATTCTGCCCACACCCATGTCTCTATGCCCACCAGAAATATCAAAGTTCTTCTATCATAAAAGACTCATTTCAATATGGAAGTTTTCAGATTGTTGGATTATTTGTTCTTATGATCTCAGGATTCCAACATGAGGTAGAAATGAACCAAAAAAGAAGGCAGGGACAGGGAGTCATGTTTCTTTGTCTGTGGTGATCATTATCTTCAGTGCTGTTGTCCACAGTGTGATGTTGCTTCTTCATATGAATTGGGCAATGCCTTGAGGCCATGGAGACCTTCACTGAGGCACCTGGACCCATGAAGCATAAAGACCTGTTCTCCTGGATAGCCACCCAGCTAGAGCCACGTTAAAGGCTTGCCACCACATAGGTATTGCCTCAGAGCAAAGCTCCAGTATGCTATCATTGACATGACTTTACCTCTTCCCTTCCATTCCCCATTCTCTTCCCAGCCTCTGGATATTTATCTTTAGGGTCAGTTCTGTCTACCTATTCAATGCAGAGATTAATTCCCCTAGCTGAGCCTTGCCTTACCAAGCCTGGCCATTATCTTTAAATGTAGCTCCTAAAACATATGAAAATTCATTGATGCCTCTCGTGGGCAAGGAAGTCCAGAACTCAAGATCTCAAAGACTCACAAAGATTCACAAGTATGTGTGGGTGAGGTCAGGGGTGAGGCAGGGTGGACTGTAGAAATAAAAGCAGAAAAAAATTTATATTCCTTTTTGAAATTGTAGAGGTGGAGATCAATAATAATAATTATTATATAAATATATTATTATTATTTCTCAAGCTCATTCTATTAAATCTTCCATATATCAGCTACAATATTCCATGCTTTTGTATGTTTTTCATTGAATTCTCATAACTTTGTGAGGCAAATATTTCCCTCTTATTAAAAATTAGGCCAGGAAGAGAAGTTACATTTTTCATTCTATGTACTGTGGGGAGTACTTTAGATTTCTTTTCATTAAAATTTTACAGCCCTATAACATATGTCAAATTGTGTCCACTTTATAGACAAGAAAACTGAGGCAGCAGTCCTGTTTAGAAATAATGCAAAAAGCTGTCTATTTGGTGAATGTCAAAGGGAAGGGCTCATAAATACTGGGTTTGAAGACTGAGGTCACAACATCAACCTTTGGAAATGTCACTTGTAGGCTAAGTTGTCCTAGATTTTCCAGGCTTGCTCTGGGTATTCTTCTGGAAATTTCTCCAACCCATAGTCCTATTATCTTCCATTGTGAACTCTCAGGCCTCTGGGTGTTATCTGAAAGGAAGGACAGAGGGTAAAAGGGGCGGGAGGATTAACTTCATAACCCAGGGACACAGTGCTCATGAAATAGACCCAAGTTGAAGACAAATAAATCCTAAATGACCGATTTTATTTTTAGTTCTTACTTCTGCCTGCTGGACTGCTGGACTCTCTCTGCGGTGTAACAATGGCAATATTATATATATGTATATATAAAAGAGTGCATAATTTCCTTTCATCATCACTGAACACTGTGTTGAATGTCTATGTGGATGTGCCAGTTGCTGTGGAAAATCACGGTACCTGCTGACTAACAAATCCATAACATGTACATGAGGCTGGGCCTCTGGGCACCTGGGTGCAAAGCTGCAAGTTTTGCAGTAACAAGGATTTTGGAATTCCTTTCCTAGTCCACCAAGCTGAGCCATCTGTCCCTTGCCAACCGAAAAGGCAGACAGAAGAGAGCAATCCACATCCCCTCTCAGTGCTCCCATCCCTGCCCTCCCCCACTTCATGTCCAAGGCTAACACTGGGCTATTTGTTTCCCCAAAACCACAGTGTGAACTTTCCCAGCCACAGCAGGAAAGGGTTCCCATTCTCTGCCTCCTCCACCCCGTCCCCTTCTCCAATTAATACCAAAGGTTTCAATTATCCTGGAAACCTGAGCTGTGGTATGTTATAAAAATCCTGTTTCAGAAAAATGCATTCCCAAGACCCCAGGTCTGTTGAGATTTTTTCCATTCTCTGGGAGCCACTGGGGCAGGACTGTTCTCTGAGGTACTTACAAGGGGGTGGTTTGTTTTCCTCCTTTTCTAGTAAGGAGCAGAATTCCAATATGATGGAGACGGAGCTGCCTCGTTGTTAGGCAGTGCCAGGAACTTGATATTCCCTCTTGGGGCTTGAAGCTGCAAATATCAGAGAAACTGCTTCACCTGGCTGTCACCTGACACTTTGCCTTCGACCAATAAGTCTGGGGATGCATCCCTGCAAATTCAACTTTTGTCTTTGTTTTTCTCTCTTCTTATTCATAGTATAGATTCCTTAAGGGAAAGATCAAACACTTCATCAATTTTTAACAAGAGTAATCAAGAACTAAGCCTGGAAGATAGGAATGGAAAGAAACCATGAATCCCAAACTAGACAGAACTACACTCATTTGTCCAGTGTGGAACTTAAGTCAAGTGAACACCTGCAACAGCTTTGCTTAGTCAAAATTCAGCACCGGACAAACATGAAATTTGTTTCTGATTTTTTTTTAAAGTATATTTTATTGATTATGTTGTTACAGTAGTTCCAATTTTTTCCCCTTTATTCCCCTCCACCCAGTATCTCCCTCCCCCAGCATCCCCCCCCAAGTCCATACCCATGGTTCGTAAAAAATAACTATCCCTCCCTCTCAGATATTAAGACCCTTTGTAATCTTGTAAAGGACAATGGGCGAAGGTCTCAAGCTCCTCTAGCTGCTTCAAGCTGGACATGGTCGTCGTCCTACCTACCCTTGGGTCCAGAAATCCCTAATAATAGTGGGGGTGTGGAGGGGAGGGTGGCCTTCCCACATGGGGAAGGATTGTGCAGACTCCAGGTCAGTTGGCTGTCTCCGGACAACGGCGTGCTTGGTTTAGCAGGCTGGCATCCTTGTTGTGTTCTGGGGGCAACAGATTTGGCAAAAAGAGTTAAAAAGGGTTAAAAAGCATCATTCAATCCATAACTACTAGGTGACAAAAGGCAGGGATTAATTTTTCAATGTTCCACATTAGGAGAAAAAAAAAAAAAAAAAAAGGCTTCTTTGGAGGAAGGTGTGCTAGGCACATCTCGCCTGTCCAAAACCCTTTTGCCCATTATATTGAGTTTGGGCTGAGGGAAATAGTTTATGTTTCCCCCCTCTCAGACCTCTGGGCCCTTTCTGTCCAAGCCATTAGGATAGAAAAGAGAATTCAGTTTTAAAGTGAAGCCCACAGACCACCCCATTCTTCACCAACCCAGCCATTTAGTTCAGCCAAACTGTTGAGTCTCAGGAGGCAGCGCTGCAGAGAGGATTAAGTGAGGCTTATGCGTACAGACAGTCACTCAGGTAATGCGGTCATAGGCTTATGCCCTTTGAAAACAGAAAACACATGTTAATTTATGTAACATAACCAACAAACAAGTCTCTAAATCTGTAAGACTGTCTTATTGGGAAGACATCCAGTTGCAAGGCACTTGACATTCTACTTGCCTGCAACTTGAATCTCTTTGGTGATATCACAGATATGGTTTAATTTTCAAGTGAAACCATTTTTTAAGTGAGAAGAAACTTTTAAGACGGTTAGCTGCCTTACTTTACAGTCTCCCACTGATCATTGTGATTTTCCTTGAATAATGATTTTTCTCCCTAAGATTACTCTCCTTGTCTTTAAAGGGACTACATTAAGTCCATTTTTAATTTATCCTGTTCGTTTGCATAAACATAACAAGAGCAGCAAATGATCACTTATGATCTTTAGTTCTGTTTTGCTGGAACTTACCCAAGGAACATTTAGGGTGGCCCTCAGTCTGCTCTTCAGGGCACAGAAGCTGGGCCACATACCTGGCATTCATCCTTGCCTGTACACACCTGTCCTTTCCAAGTCTTTCTGGTTTTCCATTGTGCCTTAAGGTCCCTTCTAGCCATCTTTCAGGAAAACAACCTTCGTTCCTTCCCTGGAGAGATTGCTGTGGACTGCACAACCAACCATGGCAGCAGGCCTTTTATTTCACGGGCTTTTATTACCTTTGAAAGTCATTCCCAGTTCCTTAGGGCTTTTTGGTAACAACCTGAGCCCAAGCATGTCTCCTTTAGGCTTGACATTCCAGTCAAAGGCTTGGTCAGAAAAAGGAACCTCTATTAACAACTGGTCTTATTAGTTCTATGCAAAGAAACTTAAGTCATTACTTACTTGTTTAGAATGCCAAACTCTGGAGAGATCAAATAGGGAGAAAAATATACAACGTGAAGGAAAATCTTTGTCCTAATATTCACTGAACTGGCATTTCCATTCTTCATATTTTCATTTTCCCCCACTAAAAAAATTTTTTTGTTTGTTTTTCCATTACAGTTGTCTCACTTTTTTTCCCCCCTCTTGCTTCCCTGTATCCTGCCCCTCCCTTCCCCCACATTCAGTCCCCACTCAGTTGCCCATGTCTGTGGGTCATTTATACATGTTCTTTGATTTGACACTTCCCCTTCTTAACCCCTTTTCTCCCTCCCACCTCCCCCCTTGTTACTGTTAGTCTACTCCTTGTTTACATACCTCTGGTTCAATTTTGCTCATTTGTTTGTGTTGTTCATTAGTTTCCTGTAATAGGTGACAGCATAACGTATTTTTCTTTCGTTGCCTGGCTTATTTCGCTAAGCATAATTCTCTCTAGTTCCATCCATGTTGTTGCAAATGGTAGAAGTTCCTTCTTTCTTTCTGCTACATAGAACTCCATTGTGTAAATGTACCACAGTTTTTTGATCCACTCATCTACAGATGGGCATTTAGGTTGTTTCCAGCACTTGGCTATTGTAAATAGTGCTGCTATGAACATTGGAGTGCATAGGTTCTTTTGAATTGGTGTTTCAGGATTTTTCGGATATAATCCCAGTAATGGAATTGCTGGTTCAAAAGGCAGTTCCATTTTTAGTTTTTTGAGGAAATTCCAAACTGTTTTCCATAGTGGCTGCACCAGTCTGCATTCCCACCAGCAATGCACCAGGGTTCCCGTTTCTCCGCATCCTCTCCAGCACAAGTTGTTTGTTGATTATGGCCATTCTGACTGGTGTGAGGTGGTATCTCATTGTGGTTTTTATTTGCATCTCTCTGATGGCTAGTGATGTTGAGCATATTTTCATATGTCTATGGGCCCTCTGTATGTCTTCTTTGGAGAAATGTTTGTTCAGGTCCTTTGCCCATTTTTTAATTGAGTTGTCTGTCTTCTTGGTGTTGAGTCGTATGAGTTCTTTATATATTTTGGAGATCAATCCCTTGTCTGAGATGTCATTGGCGAATATATTTTCCCATATGGTTGGTTACCTTTTCATCTTGCTGATGTTTTCTTTAGCTGAGCAGAAACTTTTTAGTTTGATGTAGTCCCATTTGTTTATTCTTTCCTTTATTTCCCTTGCCTTAGGAGATATATTAGTGAAAATTTTGCTACGTGGGATATCTGAAATTTTCCTGCCTATTTTTTCCTCTAGGACTTTTATGGTATCACGGCTTACATTTAAGTCTTTGATCCATTTTGAGTTTATTCTGGTGTATGGTGTAAGTTGGTGGTCTAGTTTCATTTTTTTGCATGTCCCTGTCCAGTTCTCCCAACACCATTTGTTAAAGAGGCTCTTTTCACTCCATTTGATGTTCTTTCCCCCTTTGTCAAATATTAGTTGACCATATAAACCTGGGTTTATTTCTGGGCTCTCTATTCTGTTCCATTGATCTATATGTCTGTTTTTATGCCAGTACCAGGCTGTTTTGATTACCGTGGCCTTGTAGTATAGTTTGATATCAGGTATTGTGATTCCTTCTACTGTGTTCTTCCTCAAAATTGCTGTGGCTATTCGGGCTCTTTTTTGGTTCCATATAAATTTTTGAAGTATTTGTTCTAGGTCTGTGAAATATGTTGCTGGTATTTTAATAGGGATTGCATTGAATCTATAAATTGCTTTGGGTAGTATGGACATTTTAATGATGTTGATTCTTCTCATCCATGAGCATGGTATATGCTTCCATTTATTTGTATCTTCTTTAATTTCTTTCTTCAGTGTTATGTAGTTTTCTGAGTACAGGTCTTTTACCTCCTTGGTTAAGTTTATTCCTAGGTATTTTATTTTTCTTGTTGCTATGGTAAATTGAATTTTTCTTTCAGTTTCTATCTCTGAGTTTTTATTGTTGGTGTATAAAAATGCCTTTGATTTCTTAATATTGACTTTGTATCCTGCTATTTTGCTGAATTCACTTATTAGGTCGAGTAGTTTTTTTGTGGAGTCTATAGGGTTTTCTATGTACACTATCATGTCATCTGCAAATAATGACAGTTTTACTTCCTCTTTTCCAATTTGGATGCTCTTTATTTCTCTTTCTTGTCTGATTGCGGTGGCTAGAACTTCCAAGACTATGTTGAATAGGAGTGGGGAGAGCGGACATCCTTGTCTTGTTCCTGATCTCAGGGGGAATGCTCTCAGTTTTTGCCCATTGAGTATGATGTTGGCTTCAGGTTTCTCGTATATGGCCTTTATTATGTTGAGGTATGCTCCCTCTATTCCCATTTTGCTGAGAGTTTTTATCATAAATGGGTGTTGTACTTTATCGAATGCTTTTTCTGCATCTATTGATATGATCATGTGGTTTTTGTCTTTCATTTTGTTTATGTGGTGTATTACGTTTATTGATTTGCGAATGTTAAACCATCCTTGCATCCCTAGGATGAATCCTACTTGATCGTGGTGTATGATCTTTCTAATGTGTTGCTGGATCCGGTTTGCCAATATTTTGTTGAGGATTTTAGCATCTATGTTCATCAGCGATATTGGCCTGTAGTTTTCTTTCTTTGTTGTGTCTTGACCTGGTTTTGGAATTAGGGTTATACTGGCTTCATAGAATGAGTTTGGCAGTCTTCCTTCTTCTTGTATCTTTTGGAATAGTCTGAGAAGGATAGGAGTTAGTTCTTTCCTAAATGTTTTGTAGAATTCACTTGTGAAGCCATCCGGTGCAGGGCTTTTGTGTGCTGGGAGTTTTTTGATTACTGCTTCAATTTCACTAGCTGTTATTGGTCTATTCAGACTTTCTGCTTCTTCTTGATTCAGTTTGGGAAGACTATAGGTTTCCAGGAATTTGTCCATTTCCTCTAGGTTATCAAATTTCTTGCCATACAGTTGTTCGTAATAATTTCTTATAATCCTTTGTATTTCTGTGGTATCAGTTGTGATTTCTCCTCTTTCGTTTTTGATTTTATTTATTTGGGTCCTCTCTCTTTTTTCCTTGATGAGCCTGGTTAAAGGCTTGTCAATTTTGTTTATTTCTTCAAAGAACCAGCTCCTACTTTTGTTGATGTTTTCAATTGTTAGTTTAGACTCTATGTCATTTAATTCTGCTCTGATCTTGATGATTTCCTTCCTTCTACTTGATCTGGGCTTTGCTTGTTGTTCTTCCTCTAGATCTTGTAGCTGTAGGGTTAAATTTTTTATTAGATATTCCTCTAGCTTTTTTAGGTAGGCCTGTATTGCTATGAACTTTCCTCTTAGGACTGCTTTCTCTGTATCCCATAGGTTTTGGGTTGTTGTGTGTTCATTATCATTAGTTTCCAGAAACTTTTTGATTTCTTCCTTGAAGTCATTGTTAACCCATTCATTATTTAATAGCATGTTATTCATTCTCCATGAGTTTGACTGTTTTTGAGTTTTTTCCTTGAGGTTGATTTCCAATTTTAAGCCATTGTGATCTGAGAAGATGCTTGATATAATTTCAATTTTCTTGAATTTGTTAAGGCTTGTTTTGTGTCCTACCATGTGGTCTATCTTTGAAAATGTTCCGTGTGCACTTGAGAAGTATGTATATTTTGCTTCTTTTGGGTGAAAACTTCTATATATATATCGACTAAGTCCATTTGATCTAGAGTGTTGTTCAGTGCCTCAATATCTTTGGTGTTTCTTTGCTTCAAAGATCTGTCCATTGTTGACAATGGGGTGTTAAAGTCCCCTACTATGAGTGTGTTGTTGTCTATATCTTTCTTGGAGTCTTTCAAAAGTTTCCTTATATATTTGGGTGCTCCTAAGTTGGGTGCATATATATTTATAAGGGTTATATCTTCTTGATGGATTTTTCCCTTAAGTATTATGAAATGCCCTTCTTTGTCTCTTTTTATGGACTTTGCTGTGAAATCTGCTTTGTCTGATATAAGTATTGCTACCCCGGCTTTTTTTTCATGCCCATTTGCTTGAAATACTTTTTTCCATCCCTTTACTTTCAGTCTGTGTAGATCTTTTGTTCTAAGGTGGGTCTCTTGTAGACAGCATATATGTGGGTCATTCTTTCTAATCCATTCAGCTACCCTTTGTCTTTTAATTGGAGCGTTTAATCCATTTACATTTAAGGTTATTACCGATAAGTACTTATTCATTGTCATTTTTCCCCTTTGTACCCGTGTTCTTCTCTGTCTCTCTCTCTCTGTTTCTTTATCTTCTTAGAGCAGACCCTTTAGCATCTCTTGCATTGCTGGTTTGGTGGAGATGTATTCTTTTAGCCTTCTTTTGTCTTGGAAGCTCCTTATTTCACCCTCCATTTTGAATGAGAGCTTTGCTGGGTATAGTATTCTAGGTTGTAGGCCTTTGTTTTTCATTGCTTGGAATATTTTTTGCCATTCCCTTCTGGCTTGTAGTGTTTCTGCTGAGAAATCTGATGATAGCCTTATTGGAGTACCCTTGTATGTTATTAGTTGTTTTTCTCTTGCTGCTTTTAGGATCCTCTCTTTGTCTTTGAATGTTGCCATTTTAATTATGATGTGTCTTGAGGTGGGCCTGTTGGGGTTCATCTTCATTGGGACCCTCTGTGCTTCCTGGACTTGCGTGACTCTTTCTCTCGTCATGTTAGGGAAGTTTTCTGTCATTAGTTTTTCAAAGAGGTTTTCTATCCCTTGCTCTTCTTCTTCTCCTTCTGGAATTCCTATGATACGGATATTATTACGTTTCATGTTGTCCTGCAGCTGTCTTAGAACATCTTCAGTCTTGTTCAGTCTTTTTTCATTTTGTTGCATTGTCTGGGAGTTTTTGTGTACGTTGTCCTCCAGCTCGCTGATCCGATCTTCTGCTTCCTCTAGCCTGCTTTTAATTCCTTCTACTGTGTTCTTCAATTCAGAGATCGTATTCTTCATTTCCTCCTGGCTCTTATTGATAGCTTCTATGTCCTTTTTCATGCTCACTTAATTTTCTGTGAGTTCCTTGTAGTTTTTCTGGAGTTCTTTGTAGTTTCCGCTGAGCTCATTCAGCTTCTCCATAATCCATGTTTTGAATTCCATATCTGATAGTTTGCTCCCCTCTATTTCATTTAGCACTCTTTCTGGGGATTCTACCTTTCCTTTTGATGGGAGGTTGTTTCTCTGTCTCCCCATTTTTTTGACTCCTATTGTTTGTTGGTGCTTCTTAGAATGATCTGCACTTCCTGGATCTGCCTCTGGTGGCGTCAGATCATGTACCAGTCTGGCCCTAGGCAGCCTGTTGGAGTCTTCCAGGGATCTACTGCTGTTGTCTGTCTTCTTTGATTGTTAATCTACTCAATCTGTGATTAGCTGTCAGGCTTAAGGACTGTGGGTGTGGCAGCTTAATTCCTGTAGGCAGGGCTTTTGCTTCCCCTCAGGCTGATGCCACTTGGAGGGGAATGGTCTACCCGCAGTACTGGGGATGAGTCAGCACTGGGACCCAGTCGGCTGCTCCTCCAGTTCTCCCCTCAAAGCCACCGTGCCAAACTCTCCCCAAGTGTCTCCAGTCCTCTCTGCCTTCCCTCTGCTTGAGCCCAGGGTAAGTGGTGGCCAAAATATTTTCGTATGTGATCCACTTGAGAGCTCTTTTTCTCCTGCTGTTTCTCTCCGGCTAGCAAGAAACCCTGTGGCTTTTCGCTTTTCACAGCTGATACTATTTTACTTTCCACTCTGTTGCTGTAGGCTGGGAAGCCCAGCTGGGGGTTTAGACTCTGCCCTTCTCAGGGGGAACCCCCGGCTGCTGAGCTGTTTCTCAGTCCCTTCAGCTGCCACCCATGTGAGCCCAGCCAGCCCTTCCGCGTCTCCGCACTCCCTACCGGTCAAGTTGTGATGTAGCGGCCTTTTCTGTCTCTCCATGGTTATAAGACTTCTTTCCAGCTAGTGTTCCGTTGGTTATTCCAGATGATTTCTCCAAAATTAAGTTGTAAATCCAGACTGGTCCTGGGAGGAGGTTAGTGTAGCTTCCATTTACTCCTCCGCCATCTTGGATCTCTTCTCTGTTTCTGATTTTTTTAATAGCTGATATCAACTTTGCTTCTCAAGCCCCGTTATTATGGATCGACCAGGAAAAATGGAAATTTTCCTAAATGTACAATAGTCTCTTTATATGACCTTCAGACCTATCCAGGGACTTTCCAGTCTCTTCTGGTTGAATCAATCACTTTTCTGGTGATTATTCAATCAACTCAAAAATAAACTCATCACTGCGGTAGATCAGCCTTCCGGGTGGCCCCACGGATTCTTACCTCCTGGTATTCACACTCTGTGTAGTCCCTTCCACATTACATCAGGGCTGCGCTCTGTGACCAATAGAATATGGCAGAAGTCCTGGCGTGTGACCTCTGAGGTTAAGCCATCTGGATCACCACTGTTTCCATCTTTCTATTTTAGATCCCCTTTTTCTGGAAGAAGTCAGCTGCCATGAAATGAAGATACGTAAGCTGCCCAAGAAACTGTGATTTTTCTGTCAACAACCAGCACCGACTTGCCATACAACTGAATGAGCCATCTTCAACCCCAGAGGACTGTTAACCCAGCCAACATCTTGACTGCAACCACGTGAGAGACCCGAGGCCAGACCATCCAGCTAAACCACTCTCAAATTCCCGAATCACAGAAACTGTGAGATAAAATTTATAGTTTCTTAAGCCTCAAAATTTTGGAGTAATTTGTTTCACAGCAATAAATAACAGGTGAGCTGCCTCAGGCTTTCACTTCTATAATTTGGTTCACCCAATGTGTTCTAAAATATTTGATCACAACCACCGTTTTAAAAATTATACCTGTTTATCTACATGGCACTGTTTTTTGTTTTTTGTTTTTGTTTTTTTTTCATGGCACACACATTGGGAAATAAACTAGTCCTCTGCCCACAGGACTTTCCAGAAAAAAAAAAAAAAAAAGGAACTCGGAACTAATCTTTTTGTCTCTGGGGCCCCACCTTTTGAACAGCACCATGCCTCCTCCAAATTGTTAGTCAGGCGTTTTTCTAGAGCAGGGGATGCAGAGCCACAACTATAGGAGCAAACCAGTCCTGAGAGGCATCTTGTTAGCTTGAGCACAATCATTCTAGTTTCTGTGCATTCGAAAACATTTAGGCTGTGCAAGCACTCTCTAGGCTTACAGGGACAGTCACAAATGTTATGTGGACTAAAAGAAAGTCTCTGCTGAGAGAGAGGAGGGAGGAAGTGGCCATCTTTATCTGGAAGGATCAAGAAAGAATTCATTCGTGTATGATTCTTGAATTGAATATAAGAAGATGAGGCAGCCTTTGCCTGGAAGCAAGAGCCTGAAGAACATTTCAGGAATAAACCTTATGGAAGTCAGCTTTTAAAAAGAACATAAAGAAAGGGGGAATTTCATTTTTTAAAATATGGGTGGGAAAGCGTGCAGGGTGGGTAGGGGTAGTCAGCAGAGTGAAATATTTCAGAAAGGGAAAGTAAAATAAGCCCTGGAAAAAATTCTATTGGATTTATAATATAAAGTTTGACATTGATATCTTTTGTTGGAGCAAGGTAGGTTTCAAGGAGGATGGCAGAATGCTGGGGTATAAGATGGGGGAAATGAAATATAGACTTATTTTCCTATGGGCTGGGTATTAAGAGACAGAGGCTGTGCCAATGAAAAGTTGATCGTTTCCTTAAAAAAGGAGAGGCTTGAGCTTGTTTATAGGCTATGGGGAAGGAGGCAGGGGAGAGGGGAGGGTTGAAAATACATATAACTAGGGGAGCTACTTTCTTTTAGGGGAAGGGAGTGGGGGCTCAAGCAGAGCTCAGCATTGTGGCTACTGGTGCAGAAGTGGCAGATGGTTAAGTTGGTCTAAGGGTTGAATTTGCGGAGCAGGATTTATGGAAAGGCAAGGGGAGAAGGACACTGAAGAACATTCAAGGCAGAGAGGGCTTGGAGTCCTGGACATTTGATCCCAGGTTGGACAGGAAAGTAAGTAAAGCTATGAAGGCAACATCATAGCCTCAGCAGAGAGCTATAACAGTATATATTTTGGGGTCCATATATGGAAGTCTGTCCACAGTCAGATGCACCTAAATCAAATTTGGGGAACCCCTAAAGCTCATTCACATCTATCGAGGTTTACTAAAATTAATTTGAGCAGAAGAAACAATCTACTCTCCATATGGGATATAGTTCTCTGACTTTTCTCTGCCTTTTTGAGTAACCAAAACACAATCCACTCAAGTTAGATATAATTTTATATTTCTATCACTACAAGCCTTCGAAAGATGTCATCAGGAAAGCGACATAGGAACCCCCTTACTCATAAAATAGTATTCATCTGGATATTCAATGAGCTGAATGTATGGCCCACATTTCCTCAAACTTCCCCAGCACCTGTGTGTGGATAAGGCCCCAGCAGCAGAAGCCCCTGGAATTTCAGTAACACATCACAGGTGCCTGTGTGATTCCTCCAGATCTCCAGCCCCCCCTAGGTATAGCCTGTTATATGGGCCCGTGAACAGTTTTTCTAGATGCCTGGCCCCAGGTAATGTCTCCCACCATCTCCCAGCTGTAAATCCACCTGCTGTCCATGTGATACAGTGTTTTCCAGTCCTACTGCAGCAAAGATAGGGAAAACATCCCTCCCTTATTCTGCCTGCCACTTTGTCACCTGGGCTATGAAACAGAGTCCCTAGAGAGCCCCCCAACTCCTCTTTCTTCAAGGGCTAAGATGAGTCTGGTGTCAGACTCATCTGCCCCTCTTGTAGTTTTTCTCTTACCTCACAGATACCCATGCTCAAACTCTCCTCTTGGGTATCTTTTCAAGAAGGACTCCCACAGTCTAGTGGCCCATCAGGGCATCCCACAGGATGATCTGGATCTAATTCTAGGCTTAACTGGGAACCTCTGCTAAATTCAAAGAGAAAGTAGTTTGAATATACCTATAGGACTTTTTAAGTTGGCCATCCCGTGCCCTGGCAGCAAACCCACCTAATGGGAAATTCTCATAAGTGTATTTTTTTTCCAATGTTTTTCAGGTCTGAGAATTTTAACTTAATTATTCACAAATGGCTGGTTGTATCTGATAAAATCAATTAGAAGAAGGACTTTGTGGTTGGAAAGACAAAGGCAGGTGAGTGAAGAGCAGAGGTCCAGAGAGAGAGGCTTTTGCAACTTGATCATATTAGTTTGCTAGGGCTGTAATCACAAAACACCACAGGCTGGGGGCCGTAAACAATGGAATTTTATGTTCTCACAGTTCCAGAAGCTGAAAGTCGAAGTTCAAGGTATCAGCAGAGTTTGTTTCTCTCTTGGCTTGGAGGTGGTGTCGTTTCTTCTACCTTCAGGTGGCCTTTCCTCTGTTGTCTGTGTCCTAATTTCCTTTTCCTATAAAGGACACCATTACTTGGGATTAAGGCTGACACATTTGATTTCACTTTTACTTAATTAGCTTTTAAAAGGCTCTATCTCCAAACACAGTTACATTCAGAGGCACTGGGGGTTAGGACTTAAACATATAAAATTGGGAGAACACAAGTCAGCCCATAACACTGGTCCTGGGGGAGCTGCAGGGATGTGAAGGCAGAGGAGCAAGGCCCCACGTGAGACCCTGAGGTCTGCTGGGCTGAGGCCAGCTCCGCAGGTGACCTGGTGCGCTGAGCGTGGTGGAGTGCTCTGCCGTCCTCCACTATGACTGCCTGGCAGGTTGTCAGGGGCAGAACTAAAAGTGCATGACTATGTCCCTAGGAAGGGTTTGGAAAATCCCTGTGGAATCATGAGATTTTATTAATTAAAGGCTTCTGAAAGACTTATCATTCTTGATCAAACAGATGACTCTGTTTGTGACCACAGTGAGCCCTGAGGGATGGGAACCGACTGGTGGCTATTCACAACCTCAATACTCAAGATCAAAAAAGTGCCAAGTGTTTGGACAGATAAAAAACAGAAAAAAATTTCTTCACAGTGATAGTATCATGAAAACTATCTGATGTGAGTTAGGAATGGTAAATAAGAATTGTGCTTGGACCATGTTCTCATTTAAGGACTGATAAATGCCAACTCTAATCTACTGCTTTAATGTGCCATCTTTATTTTACTTTAAAAAGTGTATAAAGTTAAATAGGTTTATTTGGCACCCAAGTCATAAATTTTATTTTCTCTCTGAAAACCTTAGTTCCAAAATGGCACATGCCTGTGTGTAGCTATGGCTGGGACAGGGGTATATGAAACATTTGAGACACAGGCCCAAGATATTATTTGGAGGAAGGTCACAGACTTGAGATATGTGGTCTCTTTCCTGGTTTATGGCTCAGCTCTTAAGGTACACATATTTCATTTTAATTTTAAGATCAATGTAAAAATATCTTTCAACCACACTGAGTACTTTGAAGAAATAGACTAGTATTACTATTAGTACTAGTGAAGCATTTGCAACAGAATGCTGTTGCCATGGCCCTGGTGTACTGATCCAGTATTTACTTGTCACTCATTCGTTTAAGAAATTTTTATTAAGTACCTTCTATATCCCAGGCACTGCATCCCCAGCCATGAAGAGATCGACCTCTCCTCTTGGGAATTTAGTGTTAAATGCCTACAGAGACATATTAGGGAGGGGAGGAGACAAGGAAAACAGTATGAAATGAGACAGAGAAGTGAGCAGAAATGGAATCATGCAATGGGAAGCCCAGAATGACTTAACACATAAGAGTGAGAGGTTTCGATTCCTATTTTAAAAAATCATTTGGACTGTTGTGTGGACAAATGATTAGACGAGGTCAATGTGGAGCAGAGAGGTCAGTTAGGAGGCTGCAGCAGTCCAGGTGACAGATGGTAAAGTCTGGGATAGAGTTGGGGAGGGGAGGGAGGTTGAGGGGTGGACAGCTGATACAGGAGAAATGGGTACGGCATCAAAATGAGAATATTGCCCACAGGCAGGCAGAATTGCTTGGAAAAGAGAAGCCTGGACCAGGCACATGGCTTACACTTAAAACGTAAAACTTATTTCAGGCTATGAAGGATCTCCTCATAGCAGAGACTATTTTGTTCTGAAAAGGGCTACAGAGAGAAAGTGGGTCTATCTTTCATGAGGGCACCAGGAGAGGGGATAGACAGTCAGTTATATGTTGAATGGTTTAGAATGGTCCTGCATGGAGAAAGGAGCTGAAACAGAAAACCTGAAGTTGCCCTAGGCATTCATCCCAATCTGTGGTATTTCATGTGTATACTGGCTGAGCACCTTCCCACTGTGATGTCCCATATGATAGCCAGTAGCCACATGTGGCCATTTAAGTCTAAAATTATTAAATTAAACTCAAATTTCAGCTCTTCATTCACACTAGCCACACTTCAAGTCCCTGCGTGCCACAGGCGGCTAATGGTTACTTGTTCTTTAGCACAGCTATACAGTGTTGCTATAGAGTTCTCATTCCCTTGGATCAAATACCTCTGGGAATATTTCTAGGTACTGCCTGATAATCCCAGCTTCATCTTGCCAGTCCTCTGTTGCTGACCCTTTTGTTTGGGGTGCTGAGTTCATATGTTGAAACCCCAGCCCTCGAGGTGACAGTATTAGAAGGTGGGGCTTTGAGTGATTGGGTCTGAAGGATTCCCAAGCCCCTTCTACCATGTGAGGTCAGGGCAAAAAAGTGGCCATCTAAGGACCAGAAAGTGGAATCTCACAGGACATCAAATCTGCTGGGCCTTCATCTTGGACTTCCCAGCTTTCAGAGCTGAGAGATAAATGTCTATTGTTTATAAGCCATCCAGCATATGGTACTGTATTTGTTACTGCGTCTGTATGAACTCATATGGTGTCCTGCCTGCTCTCTTAGACTGCCCACCCTTGAATATTTTTAGTGCCTGGCTTGCTCTCAGAAGGGATGTGGACCCAAGGTCCTCTTTACTCCAAGTCCCATAGTCACACACCAGTCCAAGGCCAAGAATCAGCTTTTGCATCACCTGGGGCTCAGCTGTGGGCCTCATTTTGTTAAGTCTAGCAGGGTGCATATTCCAGAAGAGACTGTGACCAGGAAGCAAAGCCTGGACTGAGAGTGGGAATCACATGCTGGGGCTCAGTCTCCAGGGACATTGGTTGGGTTTCTTAAGGGTAAGAGTTGACATGCTCTTTGGAGGCAGCAGCCAATGAAGGGAAACGGAGGAAGAGGAAACATCATTCTCCAGGTTGTAAAGAAGTTAGGGCCTCAGAAGAGTAACAAAGAAAAGAAAAGGTGCAAGAATTTCGTGCTTTCCCTGTTCTTCAGAAAGCAGGTTTCATATATATTTCAACACCCGGCATCCTCAAGAATGGAGCAGACGTGCACGTGCCTGCAAAACCAAAACACAGCTGGTGGGTCTAATTTTAGGTCTAATTTTAAGCATTGGCAGTGTCCCTCTATCCAGTGAGCACTGTCTGTTTGCCCAGGGTCTGTGCCAAGAACTGGACTCAGCTGAACTCACTGACAATCCTGTGTGAAGCAGTGAGGTGGCCCCTTTATGAGCCTGGGTTCCCCAGGACGGGACAAGAGGCTGCGCCTGCCTAGGTATGACCACTTAGGACCGGGGGAAAGCCAGCTCTTCTCACAGGCCTGTGCCTGGGCCTCAACTTGTTCTGGACACCTCTGAGAAAGCAGTCTGAAAGTCAGTCTTAGGAAAAAAATAATAATACCAGGCTTGTCTGGTGGGCTGAATGAGGACATTCAGAGAGATGTTTGCCTGGAATAATGGTTCCATAGAACATTATTCTCCATTTTGTCTGAATAATTAGAGAAACAGGGGCCTGGCTGAAAGAAGATTCAGGAATCATGCTGCTTAGATTTAAATCTGGTTTTGCCATGACATTAGTTATATGACTTTGGGTGAGTTACTTAACATCTCAGTTGTAAAATGATGCTAATAATAGTATCTACCTTATAGTACAATCCTGAGGGATTATTGTAGCGGGTGAATGAGATGATGCGTATGATGTTAGAATATTGTCTGGCATGTAGCAAACATTAAGTAATTGTTAGCTACTATAATTAACTGATTATTCTGATTTAAGGCACTTGGCATTGATAATATAATGAGACAGCCAAGTATAGTGGTGAAATGTGTTTGCTAGGATCAAAGCCCATTTCTACCACTAACCAGTTCTGTGAACTTGACCAAGTTAGTTATACTCTCTGTGTCTCAGTATTTTTATTGACAAAATGAAGTTAATAATATGGGCATATTAATAGTACCTCCTCCAGACAATAGTTAGGAAGATTAAAGGAGCTAATATATGTGAAACACTCAGAAGAATGTCTGGTTTTACAGGGTAGAAACTTGATGAGAGCTAGCTGCTGCTGCTGCTGCTACTACTACTACTACTACTACTACTATTAATAATATATAGATTCTCAACTTTCTAAGGCAAAGAATGAAGTAAAGCTCACTGAAGGTTGCAATGAGGCTAAGCCTCATTTGCTCTTGCTTTGAGGAATCAGAGAGAACTATGGGATCTTAATTCAGTTTATCAGCAAATATTTGTAGAACATGTACAATATGTCCAGAGCTAGTTATTGTTGTAAACACCCAATAGCATTGCACTGGTGAGTTGCTGGGTGATGAAGTTTCTGGCATTGCTGCCAACACAGAGTCCAACCTAGTCCTGCGTTGTCTGCCAACACAAAGCATTCCCGTTGCTATGAGTATCATGTCATCTCTGAAACATTGCCAGTCTCAAAAATCAAGAATGAAAGAAGGAAGACCTTGTCTTATACCTTTGCACATCCCTAGTATGATTCCAGGTACAGCCAAGGCCCAGCACAAGGAGACAGAATCAAGTTGAGACCTTGTGGTGTTTCTTGAGTCTTCCTCTCCCACCCCATGCCCTTTCCTGTGACATTGCCTGTTGTATCAGAGATGACAGAAGGAAGGCAGGAGACTGAAGTGGATAATGATGATGGTGACCCTTGCTGTGTCATCCTCAACTAAGGGTCTGTCTATCCTCAGGAAGCCTCCTCAGTGGCAGGTAATGCAGCAATAAGACGGAGGAGGCCACAAAGAGCCCTTCCTCCTTCAGCCTGCACAGCAGCCTCACCCTGCCCTGCACCACACTGGAGCCTGGCTAAGGTTGGGGAATATATTTGAGTCATCGTACCACCTATCACACCCACTCTGAAGATGTGAAAGCTAATGAAGAGAACATGTGTTGTATTCTCTGCAGGGTCCTTGTTGGCTTCTGGCTACCTTGTCCCACATACAGACCTTCCTTCTTTTTAGCCCTCTCCTGTGTCTGGGAACAGCACCCCCTGAAGGAAGGACCCCCAACCTGGCTCCATCACCTGGGCAGAAAGCCTGAGGGAGGGAAGGATGAAAAGGGAGGCTTGCCAGGTAAACAGTAGGAATGCATAGAGAGCTGGCACTTCAGATGCAAGTAGGACCCTGGAGAACCCAGTCCCAGTTCTCGCTCTGTATTTTTGTTGCCTTTGTGGAAGATTTCAGCTTACCTCCCCAGCGAGGCCAGCCCCACTTTCTAGAGCTGCAAGCCTCAGCTTCAAAGAGCAAGACTGAACAGGCAGAAAGTGGTTGTCAGGAATAGAGACCTGTTAGATTCCCAAGCCCATCCTCTGCAGGAGTTAGGGAAAACAAGTGAGTGGACTTGGGATTTCCCTTTCTGACTCAGAATGAAAAAGAAAGGCTATTTCTCAGCCTCAGGAATGATACAGAAACAGCATCCTTCCCACTCTTTTCTCTTTTGGCTGCTTTCAATTTAAATCAATTAAACAGAAAATAAGATTGCAGAACCTACAGCTGAACATGCCTGGGGTTCTTATCTATCCATCTATTTATTTGCCTTTTTTATTCCCCCCCCCCCAACCCCACCCCCAGAACCTTGTTCCTGAAACTTGTCTGGTTCAACATTTCACCAGCTTGGTTAAGTATCTTGTAAGGAAATCATTTATAATAAAGCTGGGATGCTTGGGTTTATCATTTCTAAGTGTGGGTCAGGGTTTAGTTCGCTATGTTAAACTCCCCATGCTGCATGTGATTTGTCAGGCTTTGTCAGGAACAAAAAGTTCCGGGATGTGCAAAGCAGGACTGCTTGGTTTCCATGGAGATACTGCTAGTTAGGCTATGGAAATCCTGAAAAGGCCAGAGGATGAGTGACAATACAAGGATTTAGCGGCTGATCTGACGAGCCAGACTGAATTAATGAGATATTTCACAGAGCGTTATTAGCAAGGCTAGCATTGTATGGCTCTTAGGCCCTCGTTTTCTCAGCTGCAATCTTGGAAAACAGGAATGGAAAGATTTAATTGCTGTTTTTTAAACCCTTTAAGATTATTTTAACCTATAACATTTTAAGGTTGTAATAAAAAAAGGGTGTTTTTTTTTTCCATCACTCAGTTACTGTTATTACTGTGTTTTTGGTGGCAGTTGCCCTTTATCTGCATGGAAATAGGAAATTCAATAGTGCTTATTATATTGAGCAGTTAATTCCCACATACTGTGAACACATTACTGTCCAAAGTAGGTTATCTGGAGTTGCATTTAGAGCTGAGGGAGAGATACCATATCACTGGCTTTATATCTCCTAGGGCTATATTAATTATTTATTATAGACTGCTGATGTAAACTGTTAGCTCTGGCAGGCCACAATTTGTACATGTATCTACCCAGCACTCGAGTTTTTGGAGTTTGAATGTGGATTTCTGAAAAGGAGCAATTTGTGCAGTTTAATTCCACATGCTGCTGCTTCACTTAACACCAAAAGGAAAGAAGCTTGGAAAGGACCCTTCTGGACCATCATTAGGTGGCAATTTCACCTGAAGTTTGGGAGCCACACTGTCTTCTCCCTCTTTCTTTGCGCGGACTGAGTGTAGAAATTACGAGAGTGATGAGCCGGGTTGTCTTTTTGTTTTCAACATGTTCTCTGCACCAGCTCTCTGTCAAATGTCAATCTCTGGCACCTCTTGAAATCTAGACAGCCTGGTGCGGGGAAGCAGCAGGCCAGGCGCTGCTCTTCCCTGCTGTTTTGAGGAAGGGCTCATGCCCATAACCTGGGAGACTGAAAACCATCCTGTTGCTGCTGAGTAATCACAACAAAAGCACATGCAGCCGCATTCCCCAGATTCCTGTACAGTAGACTAATCCACTTAATCCCACTGTTAGCTTCCCCAGACGGGAGTTTCACAGTCTCTTTTGATTTAATGGTTTGTAAAATCTCTGATGAAGTGCCTTGGACCTCTTGTTATTGTCTCTCTAGTCTCGAAATGATTTTGTGAGGAAGAAACCAGGAAAGTTGAAATAGGGGTCATCATGCCCTCTTCCTGCCCTATCTGTTTTTTTCTTTATTATTGCTATTTTTGAATTTTAAGGTCCTTGTTTATTGACTCTACTATCATGTGACAGTATTTTATTTTTTAAATTATCAAATGGGCAATTTGTGCAGGATTCTTCCAGGTAGATGGTTCTCAAATTTAGCTCTTTTGGCTTTGTACGTTACCAGTTTCAATTGGCATCTAAGAATCCACTACTCTATGTGTCTTTAGGGGTGATGAGGTCACACAGAGTTCACTTTGAGACCTGGTTCTGTCATTTGTTAGCTGTGTGATTGTGTGCAAGTCACTTAGCCTCTCTGGTTTTAATTTCCTCAACTGAAAGTGAAAATCAAATGCCATAACATACATAAAGAATCTGTGTACCTAAACATAGTAAATACTTAGCAAATTATGACAATAATAGCTATCATTCATGTAAGTGCACATATACAGCTATGATTTGCTTTGGGGGCATTTTATTAAGCCCTTTGATGTGTCTTTTTCTGGTATGTCTATTTAGAGTAAGCTTTTGAAGTTAAGAGCCTGAGTATTCCATTTACTTTTGTAATTGATAATTACATTCAGTTTGTATTATTGTCTGGCTGATTCTCAGCCTCTTAAAAATGATCAAAACATTTGGGGAAATTTACCTTGGATCAAGTAATATAAATTATAGAAATAATAGATATTCAGTTGAAAAGCTGCCAGTTATACTGAGGTTCTTACTGAAATTTTAAACTGAGTAGGAAAACAGTTGAATTTGTGCCCATCCAAAAGAATAAATTCAAAATGCAAACAAACAAAACAAAAAAAACCCACCCCAAAACAAAAATCAAATAAAAAGGGTTTGTTGTTTGTTTGTTTGTTTATTTGTTTGGGGGTGTGTTTTTCCTTATGGAATTCTCTCCAAGACCTTTTAGGCTAACGAAAACACTTCTACTGCCTCTGAGAAAGTATCTCTTCCTTTCTCTGTATCTTCCAGAGAAGAGGAATCTGCAGATTTTTTTCCATAGACACTGATGAGTATGAACAGTCCCATCATAAGCATAACTATGCTCAAACTCACTCCAATTCTACAAATAAAGGCCCACAGTCTCATCAAGGCTGGTTGGTACGGAAGGTAAAAACTTCACTTTGCTATCTGGGAGTAGGAAACAAAAACAGTTTTTTATTCTTCATTCCCACTGTATGAATGAAGGGAGATCTAGGACCCATCCAATACAGGTCTGCTGGACTCTGGGCTCCATCCCTAAATCACTACCGAATCTTGGCAAGTTACTGAACTACTCTGTTCTTCAGCCTCTTCATTAGTAATATAAGGATATTAGTGCCTCTCTCATCTATAGAAGGTTGTTGTGGAAGATTAAATGAAACCATATGTGTAAGTGCTTAGAACAATGCCTGTCTCACATCAAGTATTAAAAAAGTATCATTCTATTATGATAATAACTTTGATGATTATTACTATGAATTGAGAGTTTTATGTTATACCAGCAAATAAGACAGCAGCATGATTCTCAGTTGCCCTTCCTGGCCACATCACTCCTGCTGCTCCTTGATGCTCTATCCTGTGCTGGCCCTCTCTCCCCGGTTGTGCACCTATGTATGCTCTGGGCATGTTACAGAGTGATCACCTAAGCCAAACTCAGTACTGATGGACCATCAGCTGGAACTGTGCTTCAATAATACAGTTCCCCGAAATCCACAGGCCATCCCCACCAGAGAACTAGCTGCCTTTCTGGAGCAGAATGGGGACAGAGTCTTTTCTACTCACCTGACTGTGCAGTTTCAGGGTCTCTTCTCACAATGGGCCAATGGCTTCCTGGGCAACCCAGTTCTGTAGCTCTGTAGTTTTAGGACCAGAGTCTTTAAGCAAAAGTCTGTTAATTCTCCCCTGGAGTAAAAGATGTTCTACTTGCAGGATGGAAAATTCCCCTCACCACTCTCTCAAGGTGGGATGTGGTATGAGAGTGGGAGTGGGTTAAAGGAAAAGTGCCTTTTGTTCTTTTGTGATTATGTTGAGCCAATAGCAGAAATTAGGACACAATTGATTTCCCATTCAGACTTCATGTTGGCTTGAAGGCAGGTTTTGGAAACTGAGGGTTTGGCACTGTCACCCCTCTATAGTCTGGGCAGCAGTGTTCTGGGGGGGCTGTCCTGCAAGAGTGGTATCTTTAGCCCAGGCTGAGGTACTGGGCCCTTTGGGCAGAGCCTAAAGCAGAGTCTTAAGGTGTTAGTGAGTCAGAACTAAATATCTAGACCAAAGATAGTCTATTAATTCCAGAACAGGTGAAACAAGATAGAAAGCCAATGGATTAGTGGCTAGTGCAGAACCAGGGAGTGAGGGGATTCCAGGAGGACAGGAGGAAGGAAGGCACATTTGGAGGTATTTTTACATGGTGGCCATAGCTTTTTAAGTTTTCCATAAATATCACTTATTTCTGTTCTGTCGTAGAATTATTTTTTTTCTAGTGGCCTACATGTTCCCTTCTTTTTATCCCCTTGCACCCAGCATACTTGTACTAATATCTCAGGCCAGTTAGGGCAGCCAGCCTATTCATTAACAATGAACCTCTCCAAGAATATCCCAAGACCCCACTTCTTCATTTAGTACCTCTGCCCTGGCACTGGATTTAGAAGGCAAGAATTGTCATCTATTGATCATCTCTTATATGACAAAAACACATCTAAGTGTGTTATCTAATTTAGAATCTGGTTCTAACTCTAGCTCTTCCACTTCAAGCTATATGACCTTAAGCACTTAAGCAAGTCATTTAACCTCTGAAAGATTCATCTCATTTGTTAAAAGAGAAAAATAATCTTTATTTTATTATTTTTTTATTTTTATTTTTATTTTTTGCTCCTATCAAGTTTTGGCTCATAACATCTACATCCTCTCCTTACAACCTAATTTTCTGACTTCATAGTTTTACTTTTTCCACTTTTTTTGTTCTATGCTAGACAAAAAAATAAATGGAAAACCAATATTCAGGTAAACTAATCAATGCTAAGAAATGTTAGTTACTTAAGAGGTTTTAGTTATCTCAAAAGGGATTTAAATTTTATAAGTTAATTTCTTTTTTTAGTTTAAAAAATATTGAGAGTCTAATGCTTGTAAGATTCTGTTATTCTTGTGAATTGAATGTTTTAACCTAGAATTTCCCAAAGTATTTACTACGAAAAAGAGTTTCACAATCAAATAAAATTTAAAAATGCAACATATTATGTTCTGCTTCTGCTCAAAGTGAAGGGATCTGAATATACCTTCTTTATGAAACAACAGTGAAACATAGAAAATATACAAAACAATGATTTTAAAGACTGCTCATCAGGCAATGAAAGATAAGGATCCCAGAGAAACAGGAAACAAAAGTGAGTTGTATGAGTGCATTAGCTTATTATCTTGGGAGAACTTTCGGGCTGCAGTGTAGGGAAGGGCAGTGCAGGCAGAACTGAGGAGATGGAGCTCAAAATATGGAAACATCATGATGGCCAGAGTTCATCATGGGACAGCATACTAAAGAGAAGAGAGCTGAATAGATAGAAGACTCTAGAGATCTACAAAGGTTCTTTATGAGAATACTGGAGAGTACAGACCAATGCATGCCTGTGAAGAAACTAACAAGATTGAGATTGGAGGGTGACGTTGGAAAGAGTAAGAGATCAATGCCTAGCACTCACACAAAGCCGAGAATAGTGACTGATCTCATCAACCAAACTGGAAAGACCCATAATTCATGAGACATTTGGGTAGTGTACTCAGGAATTTTGTACCTCTGTAGTAAGAAATAATTAGCCTTAGAAAGAAGAACATGATTATGGACATCCCTAACAAATCATGAAAATTATGTATAAAAGGCTCAAATTGTTTCCAAAGACTGCATCCCAGAACAAAGCTAAATATTATCATTTTTACATGAATACAAAAATACCCATTGCACAAAAAGGTAAAATTTATAATATCTAGCATCCAAACAAAAATTATCAGGCACTCACCCCGGCCTAGTGGCTCCGTTGGTTGGAGTGTTGTCCCCTGCACCAAAAGTTCACAGGTTCAGGTTCTGGTCAGGGCCTATACCTAGGTTGCAGTTCAATCCAGCAGGGCACATACAGGAGAGCGCCAATCAATGTTTCTCCCTCTCTCTCCTTTCCCTTCTCTATAAAATCAATAAACGTATCATTGTGTGAGAACTTCTAAAAAAATTATCAGGTATTCAAATAATAGTAAAACATGAAACATAGTGAAGAGAATAATTGGTTGAAATCAGTCCAGAACTGACAAAAATGTTAGAATTAGCTAACAAGGACATTAAAACAGTTGTTAGTATGCTGTTTTACATATTTAAGTAGTGAAGTAAAGACATGAAATTTTTTAAAGTATATTTTATTGATTATATTGTTACAGTACTTTCAATTTTTTTCCCCTTTGCTCCCCCTTTGCCCAGTACCCCCCTTCCTTCCACCAATCCCACCCCCCTTATTTCACGTCCATGGGTCATGCATATAAGTTCTTTGGCTTCACCCTTTCCTATTTTATTCTTAACTTCCCCCTGTCTATTTTGTACCAACAAATTATGCTTCTTAACCCCTGCACCATTTCCCCATTTTTCACCCTTCCCCCTCCCAGCTGATAACTCTCCAAATGATCCCCATATCTATGATTCTGTTCCTATTCTGGTTTGCTTAGTTGGATTTTGTTTTTATTTTTTACATTCAGCTGTTGATAGTTGTAAGTTTGTTGTCATTTTAGTGTTCATAGTTTTGATCTTCTTTTTCTTAAGCAAGTTCCTTTGATATTTTATATAATAATGGCTTGGTGATGATGAACTCCTTTAGCTTTACCTTGTCTGGGAAGAACTTCATCTGCCCTTCCATTCCAAATGATAGCTTTGCTAGATAGAGTAATCTTGGTTGCAGGTTGCCTTTCATCACATTGAATACTGCTTGCCAGTCCCTTCCTGCCTACAAAGTGTCCTCTGAGAAATCAGCTGATAGTCCTATAGGCATCCCCCTGTAGGCAACTCCCCACCTCTCTCTTGCTGCCCCTAGGACTCTCTATCTTTCACCTTTGGCATCTCAATCATGATGTGTCTTGGTATGGTCCCCTCTGGGTTCAGCTTGCCCGGGACCCTCCATGCTTCCTGAACTTGTATGTCCATCTCCTTCACCAAATTTGGGAAGTTTTCCTCATTCTTTTCAATTCTTGCTTCCTCATTTTGCACTGGTTGACTAATTTTTTTCTTCCTTATGTTCCAAATCATTGATTTGAACCCTGGTTTCCTTTTCTTCACCATTGGTTTTGTGTGGATTTTCCTTCATTTTACTGAGCGTAGCCTTCACTTCTCTTATGCATTTGCCATACTCAAGCATATCTGTCAAGCCTGTGAGCATCTTTATCACCAGTGTTTTGAATTCTGCATCTGTTAGGTTGTCTACCTCCTCATCTGTTAGGTTGGCTATCTCCTCATCACTTACTTGTCCCACTGGAACCTTGATCCATTTCCCCTTTTGGGCCATACTTCTCGTCTCCTCATTCTGACAGGCTCCTGTGTTTTCCCCCATGTCCCAGGTAGATCTGTTGCTCTTATTATGTTGTAAAGAGCAGAGTCCTAGGGATTTGTCAGTACAGGGGGACCTGTTTCACCACGTTGTGACACTGTATGTGGGAGAGGGGTCCAAGAGGGAACAATGCCACCTGCCCAGCACTCACCCCTCTTCTGGGCACCTCCCCCACTTCCGCACTAGATTTGCGCCCCTCTAACTGCTGCCCTGGCCATCGTTCCCACAGTGGGTGGGTCTGCGGATCTTCTAGGACCATTGGGGGCCCTTTAAGCAAGCAGACTCTGCTGAGACCGGCAGTTTCTGCCTCCACTCCAAACCCCACTGGTCTGCACAGTCAGAAGCAATGAGTCTTGACCCTCCCTGGTGCTGGGACTGTGAGATGCGAGGTCCAGCGAGGAGCTGGGAATGCTCCCTAGGTGTCCCGCCTGACCTTTTAAAATGTGTGACTATGCTTTCTGCTGGCCTGCCACTGCTGCTGCTGCTGCCACCACTACACCACATCCATTCTGCCCCAGCTCCGCACTTCCTACCTGTTTGGATGAATATTTCTTCTTTATATCTTTGTTTGCTTGACTTTTATGCAGTTAGATTTTCTGAAACTTATGGTTGTTTCTAGTTTTGAGGTAGTTGTATTCCTTCTTAGGTGTGGAGGGAGACACATCGTCTCTGTCTATGCCTCCATCTTGGCCAGAAGTCTGGAATATATTTTTTAAAGACCCAAATTAAAATTCTGGAGATGAAAACTACAATGTCTGAGATGAAATAACTTATTATATGAGATTAATAGTAGATTGGACTTAATAGAAGAAAAGATTATTGAACTTGAAGACATAGCAATAGAAAATATTAAAAATGAAGCTCAGGAAAAAAAATCCAAATTACTGATAAAAGCAGTAGTGATCTGTGAGACAATTACAAATAGTATTAAGTGTGTAATCATATAAATATTTTAAAACATCCTGACTGAGAATTCTTCACAATGACTTTTCAAAACAGAACAAATACCCCTCCAAGAATAAATAATTAAATAAAACTCACCTGGCTAGAATAAATTCTGGGAAATCAAAGACAAAGAAAAAAAATTTAAAAGCAGTCAGAAGAAATAAAAGACATTTGTGAAACAATAATAACACTGACAATAGAAATCATGGAAGCCAGAAGAATGATATCATTCAAGTGTTAAGGAAACAAACAAACAAACAAGGAAGTAAATAACTGCCCATTTACAATTCTATACTTAAAGACAATATTCTTCGAAATGAGGGCATAATAAAAAAAAACTTTTCAGATAAACAAAAATTTGTTGTTGGCAAGACCACTCAAATAAAATACTGAATAGAGATCTTCAGATAGAAGAAAAAAAATAATCGTAGGAAGAAGCAGTGTAAAGCAGAAAGGTAATAAAAAGCACTAGGGGAGGATAATTGTGTGAGTAAATGTATATCAACATTATCTCATTGAAACAAAAAATAATAGTGTCTTGTGATGTTTACAATATATAGAGAATTACAAAACATAAAACAGTAGCACAAAAGGCTAGGGGAGTAAATATAGTGAGCATTCTAAATCCAAGAAATGGTAAAATAAACAAACAAACAAACAAAAAACACTGAAATCAGATTGACTCTTATAAATCAAGCTTGCCTATTTTAATCTCTAGGGCAACCATCAAAGTAATAATATTAAAAGGTATAACTAAAAAGTTAATAAGTAGAAAATGGAATAAAATATACTGAATAAATGCTAAAGAAAGCCAGAAATCAGAGAAACAGGAAACAAAGAACAGATGGGACAAAGAGAAAGCAAATAGTTGCAGGTAAATATACACCTATATTTGACAATAGTTGTGTTAATATAAATAGACTAAATATTCCATTTTTTAAAAAAAGGTCAGAATATGTTTTTTAAAAGAATAACTTTATGCTGTTTACAAAGATATAATTTAGATGTAAGAAATGGAAAAAATTGAAATTATATGCCATACAACTACTAACCAAGTAAAAGCTGGTAGAACTCTATTATTAGTAGAAATAAAAAGATTTATTAAAATAAGAAATACTAGTAAGATAAAGATAAAATTCTTGCTGATGAAGCAAACAAATTGACGAAAACAGGGTCAATTGAACAGGAAGATACAACAGTACAAAATTTGCATGCACCTAAAAAATAACGCTAAAAATATAAATCTAAAGTTGACATAACCAAAAGGAGAATACATAAATGTAAAATATGCAAGTTCCTTTCTAATTCTATATATGTCTTAAACAGCAAAAGACATAGTAAAATAATTAGATACATAAAATATCTGAGTAATACTTCTAACAAACTATTTAACATGTATTGAAAATTACATCTTCAAACTACAGACTTTTTAAGTGTCTAAAGAATATTTTGCAATAATTAAATAAATACTGGGCCATAAAGGAAGTCTCAACAAATTTCAAAGCACAATAAAATTACTAGAAACTAGTAAAAAAAATCATATCCAGAATATCTTCAAATGTTTGAAAATTAAACAATGAACTTTTAAGTAAACCAAGAGTCAAAAAAGAAATTTGGAAATTAGTAATCATATTAGAAATTAGTGAATATTTTTAATGAAGCAAAAGTGAAAATACTACAAGGTGAGGCAAAAGTAAGTTTGCAGTTGTTCATATGGAAAGTAATACAATAATTAATAAAAATAATACAAGAATAAACTCTGTTTTGTGTACAACTGTAAACCTACTTTTGCCCTGCCATGTATATATCAGAACTTGTGCTATTATGGCTAAAATAGTGCAGAGATGAAAGTATAGTTTCAAGTGCATATACAGGAAAAGAAGAAAATTTGAGATTAACTACTTATTCATTTTAAGAAGCTAGAAAAAATTCAAAGAAAATAGAAGAAATGTAAGAATAAAATTAAACAGAAATCAATGAAATAGAAAATAGATATAAGTAAAGAAAACCAACAAAACTGAAAATTTTAAAAAAGACTATTAAAGTGGATAAGACCTAATAAACGTAATGAAAGAGAGAGACTCTCAATAGGGAGAATAAAAAAATGGAAAGCCACTATAGCTTAAACAAGTTTTTGAGAGAAATTGTGAAGTAATTTATGCCAATGAATTTGAAAATTTAAACATACACAAATCCCTCAAAAAATGTAACTTACAAAACTGACAGAGGAAAAAATAGGAAATAAAAGCAGGAACAAGCCTGTGTTTATTAACGAGATCAAATTCAAAATGAAAAACTTCTCTGAGATAGTTCTAGGTCCAGATAACTTACACAAACTCATAGAACTATGTATTTTAAGAAAGAAAGAAATAACACTAATTCTTCCAGAGTATAGATATAAAAGAAGCATTTTCTATCTCATTTTATGAGATTAACATAACCTTGATATAAAAACTTGACAAGAATATTACAAAAAGAAATACAAGATAATTCCTCTCATAAGCATATGCACAGAAATCTTAAGACAGTAAAACACTGAGTACTTCAGCATATAAAAAAGTAATATATCATGACCAAATTGGCTTTATTTAAAGTGTACAAAATTGGCTTAACACTTCAAAATTAATTAGTGAGACTCTCTATATTAACAGATGAAGTCAAAAGATCACATAGTCATTTTCAATGATACATTAAAATAATTTGATAAAATTTAATTCGTTCATGATTTTAAAAATATGATATTCAACATGAAATAGCCATGTTGAATATCATATTTAATGGTAGAGCATTGAAATCATTCCCTTTGATTTTGGGAATAAGACAAGAATTTCAGCTATTGCCATTTCTATTTGGCATTTTACTAGAGGGTCTACTGCAATAAATAATAAATAAACATTAGAGTTATAAAGATTGGAAAAGCATATTAAAATTATTATTTTTATACAGAAAACGTGCTTACATATATACAAAATAAAAAAGAATCTTCTAATAAATTATGATATTTAATAAGTGAGTTTATCAGGGCCATCGGATATAAAGTCAGGATACAAAAGTTAAAAGTTTTTTAACTATTTGTATTCTTGGATCAGTACAAATAGTTAAAAACAAAATTTTGAAATGATACCCTTTACCTATAAATAGTTTCTGAAGATCACTACTCAGAAAACCACAAAACTTTACTACAGGGAGTTAAAAGAGACTTAAATAAATGAAGGGCTATACTGTGTTCATTGACTAAAAGAGTTCATGTTGGCAAAGATATAATTTTCTATGTATAGTCCATGGAACCCCAGTCAAAATCTCAGCAGCATGTAGAAATTTGCAATTTAATTTACAATTTATATGGAAATGCAAAGGGCAAAAATTGGTCAAAACGATATTGAAGAAACATAGTTAAAATGAAGTACCATAAAACTGCAGCAATTAAAATACTGTGATATTGGTGATCATTAGAACAGAACAGAATCCAGAAGTGTACCTACTCATTGTAATCATTTGATTTTCAACAAAGTTGATGCTGCAATGTAGAGATGAAAGGATATATATATATATTTTTTGTATAAATGGCACTGGAATAATATGGGTAATAAAAAAAATCAATTTTAACCCATATATTTTACCATCTACAAAAATCCATTTTAAAAGGATTGTAGACCTAAATGTTAAAGGTAAAATAATAGATTCTAGAAGGTAAAATAAGAGAATATTTTCATAATCTTGGGATAGGCAGAGATTTTATGAATAGGACACAGGAGGTACTAACTACAAAGGAAAAGTTGTTAAATTAGTCTTCATAAAATGTGAAAACTTCTGTTCATCAAGACACTCTTAAGAGAATAAAAAGGCAAGCTCTAGATTGGGAGAAGATATTTGCAATACATAAATCAAACAAAGAGTTTCTATCCAGAATATATAAAAAACAGTTTAAATTTAATTTTTTAAAAAAAGAAAGTGGTCACCCAATAATAAATGAGCAAAGAACTTGAGCTTTACAAAAGTAATATAAAAAATGGCTGACTCATATATATTAAAAGTTGCTCAAAATCATTAGCAATCTGGGAAATAAAAATAAAAAACAATGAAGAACCACTACATACTTATCAATAAGAAAGGCTAAAAAATTGTAAATGAACAAAACAAACAGAAACAAGTATTTGAGAGGTTGTGGAGAAATGGGAACTTCCTATCTAGTCAATGGGAGTTTAAATGGATTCAAATGCCTTAGAAAACTGGCATTATTTAATTCCATTTAAAATTATATATCCAACAGAAATCAGTGTACCACATGGTATGTACAAAAATGTTCACAGTAGTACTATTTGTAAAAATCCCAAACAAACAAAAAATCTAAATGCCTATCAAAAGTAGAATGGATATGTTTATATGGCATATTACCACAATAAAATATTCATATTATATAGCAATGAAAAAGGGCAAACTCTTCCATGCAATGCTGTGGATGACTCACAGATATAAATAACATTGAGAAAAAAAACAGTACTTATAAGCGATATCATTTATATAAAATTCAAAAATAAGAAATAATGGTCTATGATGATTCAAGTCAGAAGAACACTTACCTTGGGGTGGGAGGTATTTAATAATCAGAAGTTACTAAAAGATCCTGTATGCTAATAATTTTCTGTATCTTTACCTGGGTAGTGAGTCCATGGGTGTAAACATTTGTAAAACTTTATTACATAAAGAAAAAGTTTAAAAGCTAATTCAAGTATCTTGCTTGTGGATCTCATTTTCATGCTTGGCAGAATGGCTAAAAGTTTGATATGACCCTCTGCATATAAGATGATGCTATTCTGATATGGAGCTTTAAACCCTATTTCTGTTTGTGACTGTTAAAACTAACCTGCTCCAACTGCCACAGCTGCACATCGGCAACTTTTTGCATTACGTAATTTTGGTCCCAGGCCTTCTGTTGCCTAGCGTCAGCAGCTTGAGGCTGTCCACCAGCACTAATAAAATACAGCATGAAGACGAGCTTATAAGTGCCACTTCTCTCTTGTACACATTGGCGGTGGGAAAGAGCTACCACCCTCAACACAGACTTTCCTGGTGAAGGGAAGAGGAAGTCATCATTAGTATTTCAGACATTCAGGGGACTCAGCTCCAACTTATAATAATAAAAACTAATCTTGGTTGTGTTCACCTATGCTCCAGGTACTGTTTTGAAATGTATTAACTTTTTTGATATTACGACTGTATGAGGTAGTGCTATGCGCTGGATGTTTGTGTCCCCAGTGTGATACTATTAGGAGGTGGGGGGCTTTTGAGAGGTGCTTAGTTCATGAGGCCGGAGCCCTCCTGATGGGATCAGTGCCCTTGTACAGGAGACCCCAGAGAACTTGTTTTCTCGCTCTCTGCCCTCAGCCATGAGAGAACACAGCAAGGAGTCTCTGTCTGTAAACCAGAAAGTCTCTCACAAGAACCCAACCACGCTGGCACTCTGATTTCAGACTTCCAGCCTCTGAAACTGTGAGAAATAAATGCCTATTGTTTAAGCCACCCTCACTGACAGGCAAGAAGTATTATCTGCCCCATGTTAATGATGAGAAAACAGAGGCAGGGAGCAGCTGAGTAGTCTGATGAACATTACACAAGCAGGGAAGCCAGCTAGTCAGGCTCTTTCCAGAGCCCCTGCCTTTTCACACGCACATTATACAGCACACAAACAGCAAATGTCAGGCTGCTCACACTCTCGGTGTTTTTGGGTTTAGAAGGTGCAGAGGGGGCCTGCAGCATGAAGATTTCTCTGCAGCACCCAGTCCTCATGACAGCTTGACTGTGCCACAGAAGGAAGCCCTGTGATTCAGAACTTAGGCCCGAGGACAGTGAGGGACAGGGAGGACTGTCCCTTCCTTACCTCCTGGCGATAGTGGCTGGTCAGCAGAGTTGTAGGTTTTGTTTTATTGTGGAAAAAATAAGAAGCATCTCAGAGAAGTGTAAACATCAGTAAATTAAGGTTGAAGCAACAGTGACCAACTTTTTTTTTAATGGAAGCTCTGCTTTTCTTACTGCCCAGTAATCCTTCTGTTTTTACCCTGTGCCTTGCACCAACCAGAAACAGCCATTTACTGAGCTCTCAGCAGTAAACTTAATAAAGATTGATATCAGTGACAAATTCTGTCAACTTCCATGCTGCAAAACTTAGTCACTGTGCAAAATGGACCAAGGAAAATAAATAAGCCGAGGAATGATGGAGTGTGTAAATATTGATGTGGACTCTGGGAGCAGGGACGTTTGATGAAGCAAAAGAGAGCTTAGTGATGGCAAGTTCCTGTACCCTGACTGAGTGCAGAAAGGTCTTTTAACATTGATTTTAATTCTCTGGCATTATTTTTTGGGTGGGAGTGTATGTTGGGCTAAGCTGTAAATTCTTGGTTTCCAAAAAATCTTTCTAGGAAAAGCATTTTTTTAAAATTGGATTAAAATTACTATTATAAAAATAATACTGTATACAAAAAATTAAATATATAATAGAAAAACTAGAAAAATAAAAGATACCCACAACTCCATCACCCAAAATACTAGCTCTGAGGATTTTTCAGATATTTTCTCCATGCTTAGGGATACATTTTCTAATGTCTAAGAGGCAAGTTTTCCAAAGTTTGGTTTCTCTGAAATAAGATTGAATATACAAGTACATATACTATAACAGCATATTCTTTAGTACAGAAAGGCTATTATTAAGTTAATGTTGTTTCCTACAAATGATGAGATCTTAAAAGCAGAGAAATATGTGGATTATATACCATATTTTTCACACTGTAAGATGCACCTGACCATAAGCCACACCTAGGTTTAGAGGAAGAAAACAAGAAAAAAAATATTCTGAACCAAATAGTGTTCTAAAATATTTAATAAAATATAACAGAATATTTCAACCATGTAAAGTGAACAGCAGTCAAGAGCAGTATTAAGAACCAACATCATTGTCATTAACAAATTAGTAGAGACTTTAAGGTTCAAGTACATTTCTAGTTTTGTGGGAACCCCAAGAACTCATCATCGCTAGTGTCAGAATTTATGGGGGACTTTAATAACAGGCATTAGGGAATTAAGAGGTATAACGACTTCTGGACAAGACATAGACATAGACAGACACTCTGCATATCCCTCCACAACTAAGAAGGAATATGACTACCTCAAACTAGAAACAACCAGAAGTTCCAGAAAATCAAACTGCATGAAAGTCCAGCAAACAAAGATATAAAGAAGAAATACTCATCCAGAAAGTAGGGGGTGGGCGAAACTAGGGTGGAGAGGATGCGTTGTGGTGGTGGCAGCAGTGGTGGCAACAGCAGCGGCAGTGGTGTGGTAGGCCAGCAGAAGGTGCAGTCATACATTTTAAAAAGTTAGGAGGGACACTGGGGAGTGTTCCCAGCTCCTCACTAGACCTCGCAGCTCATGGTCCCAGCACAGGGGAAAATCAAGCCGCATTGCTTCTGACTGTGCAGACCAGGGGGGTTGGGAGCGGAGGCAGAAACTGCTGGTCTCGGCAAAGTCCCTTTGTTTAAATGGCCCCCACAGTCCTAGAAGATCCGCAGACCCACCCACTCTGGAAACGACGGCCAGGGCAGCAGCTAGAGGGGGTGCCAGTCTGGTGTGGAAGTAGGAGAAGTGCCTGGAAAAGGGGCGTGTGCTGGGCAGGCGGCATTGTTCTTTCTTGGACCCCTCCCCCAAATACAGTGCCACAACGTGGTGAAACAGGTCGCACTGTACTGACGAATCCCTAAGGCTCTGCCCCTTACAACATAACAGGAGCAACAACTCTACCTGGGACATGGAGGCAAACAAACAGAGGAGCCTGTCAGAATGAGGAGACAGAGAAGTATGGCTCAAAAGGGGGAACAGATCAAGGTTCCAGTTGGAGAACTAAGCGATGAGGAGATAGCCAACCTAACAGATGAGGAAATAGACAACCGAACAGGTACAGAATTCAAAACACTGGTGATAAAGATGCTCACAGGCTTGACAGATATGCTTGAGTATGGCAAATGCATAAGAGAAGAAGTGAAGGCTATGCTAAGTGAAAGGAAGAAAAATTCACACAAAATCAATGGTGAAGGGTGGGAAACCAGAGTTCAAATCAATGATTTGGAACATAAGGAAGAAAAAAACAGTCAACCAGAGTAGAATGAGGAAGCAAGAACTGAAAAATACGAGGAAAACTTCCCAAATTTTGTGAAAGAGATGGACATGCAGGTTTGGGAATCATGGAGGGTCCTGGGTGAGATGGACCCAGAGGGGACCACACCAGGATGCACCATGATTGAGATGCCAAAGGTGAAAGATAAAGAGAGAGTCCTAAGGGCAGCAAGAGAGAGTTGGAGAGTTGCCTACAGGGGGGTGCCTGTAGAATTATCAGCTGATTTCTCAGAGGACAGTTTGCAGGCAGGAAGGGACTGGCAAACAGTATTCAATGTGATGAAAGGCAACATGCAACCAAGATTACTCTACCCAGCAAAGCTATCATTTGGAATGGAAGAGCAGATGAAGTTCTTCCCAGACAAGGTGAAGCTAAAGGAGTTCATTATCACCAAGCCATTATTATATGAAATGTCAGAGGGACTTATTTAAGATAAAGAAGATCAAAACTATGAACACTAAAATGATAACCAGCTCACAGCTATCAACAACTGAATCTAAAAAATAAAAACAAAATCCAACTAAGCAAACCAGAATAGGAACAGAATCATAGGTATGGGGATCATTTGGAGGATTATCAGCTGGGAGGGGGAGGAGGAAAAATGGAGAAATGGTGCAGGGACTAAGAAGCATAATCTGTTGGTACAAAATAGACAGGGGGGTGTTAAGAATAAAATAGGAAAGGGTGAAGCCAAAGAACTTATATGCATGACCCATGGACATGAACTAAGGGGGGTGGGATTGCTGGAGGGAAGGGGAATACTGGGCAGAGGAGAACAAAGGGGAAAAAATTAGAACTACTGTAACAACATAATCAATAAAATATACTTTAAAAAAAAGATGTATTACTAATAGTAACAGTCACTGATAGTATCACTATTCTAGTTACAGGTTCTGGTGGACTACCCCCAGTGCCTGTTATGGCTAGTGATACACCTTAATCCCCTCAGTACCTGTGTTACTACTAGAATAGTTACCCCAGCATAACTCCTTTTATATACTACAAACTTCAACATTTATGGCTGCTCACCCAGTTACTGCTGGCCTCCTCACACAGAAATCTGGTGTGCACTGGAAACAGTATGGAGGTAGACAAGACAGCTGTAGCATCTAATGGAGCCCTTAGCCAGCCAAGAACACATTACTTCAGCTCCACCAACTTTCCTCTTGTGATTGGCAGAGCTTAAGACACAGTGATTGTGATTGGACATGGTTCTACTGACACAGACCACACCCAGTGTCTAAGAAAATTGGCAATTGGCACTATGCTTCATACCCCTTATTAGCCTCAGCTGATGCAACAGGTCAGCGATTGTAGTTGGGAGTGTCAGGCAGCTCTCTGAACCCTCCCAGACCCTGGGAGTTGGGCAGTGGTGGACAGCAACTGACCAGATACCCTGAGATTCAGCAGTAAAGTGGGATATTTAAGCATCCCCAGGGGTTTCGTGTGGGACCACCGCTTCCTCTTCTAACAGCTGTCACCATTGCTGACAGGTCAGGTAATACACATCATGGTCTGTGACACAATATTTGTTCCATAAGATGCACAGACATTTCTCTCCACTTTGGGGGGGGGTATGATTTATGGAGTGCAAAACATGGTATTTGTAGAAAAGTATTATATTGTAATATTATTTTTTCTTTTTTATTGTGGTAATGTATACATAACATAAAATTGATTATTTTAACCATTTTAAGTGTACAATTCAATAGCATTAAGAACATTCACAATGTTGTGTAACTATCACTAGTATTTATATCCTGAACTTTTTCATCATCAAAAACAGAAATTCTATATGCATTAAATAATAACTTACCATTCTCCCTTCCTCCCAGCCACTCATAAACATTATTCTACTTCCTGTCTCTATGAATTTGCTATTCTGGGTACTTCATATAAGTGGAATCATACAATATTTGCCTTTTTGTGAATGGCTTATTTCACTTAGCATATGTTTTCAAGTTTCATCCATGTTGTAGTATGTATCAGAAATCATTCCTTTTCTTTTATTGTTGTTCAATTACAGTTGGCCCAATTTTCCTCCCATTGCTCTCCCCTGCCCCACCCCCTACCCCCACAGTCAGTCCCCACCCTGTTGTCAATGTCCATGCGTCCTTTATACCTGTTCCTTGACTAGACCCTTCCCCTTCTTTTGCCCTTTATCTCCCTCCCTCCTCCCCCTAGTCACTGTGAGTCTATTCTTAATTTCCATGTCACTGGTTCTATTGTGCTTATTGATTTTTTTTTGTTCATTAGGTTCCACTTATAGGTGAGATCATATGGAATTTGTCTTTCACTGACTGGCTTATATTACTTAGTATAAATGACTGAATAACATACCTCATTAAAAAAGGAAGGTGAAATAAGGAGATTCCCAGACAAAAGGAGGCTAAAAGAATACATCTCCACCAAACAAGCATTGCAAGGCATGCTAAAGGGACTGCTTTAAGAAGATGAAGAAAAAGAGAGAGCAAAAGAGAGAGAGAGGAACAAAGGTACAAAGGGGAAAAATGACAATGAATAAGTACCTATCAATAATTACCTTAAATGTAAATGAATTAAATGCTCCAATAAAAAGACATAGGGTAGCTTAATGAATAAGAAAACAGGACCTACATATATGCTGTTTACAAGAGACCCACCTCAGAACAAAAGATCTACACAGACTAAAAGTGAAGGGGTGGAAAAAAATATTTCAAGCAAATGTACATTAAATAAAAACCTGGGTAGCAATACTTATATCAGACAAAATAGATTTCAAAACAAAGACCATAAAAAGAGACAAAGAAGGACATTTTATAATATTTAAGGGAACAATCCATCAAGAAGATACCACCCTTATAAACATATATGCTCCCAACCCAGGAGTACCCAAATATATAAGAAAAATCTTGGAGGACTTCAAGAAGAATATCGATAGCAATACAGTCATAGTAGGGGATTGTAACTACCTATTGTCAACAATGGACAGATCTTTGAAGCAAAGAAACACTAAGGATATTGAGGAATTGAACAACACTCTAGAGCAAATGGAGTTAATTGATAATAAAGAACATTCACCCCAAAGAAGAAAAATACACATGGAACATTTTCAAGATAGACTACATGGTAGGATACAAAACAAGCCTCAAAAAATTCAACAAAATTGAAATTATATCAAAATTACAATGACTTGAAACCAAAAACCAACCTCAAGGAAAAAACTCAAAAACATTAAAATTAATGGAGACTGAATAACATGCTATTAAAAAATGAATGAGTTAACGGTAAGATCAAAGAAGAAATAATAAAGTTTCTGGAAACAAATGAACACAGAACAGCCCAAAACCTATGGGGACACAGCGAAGGCAGTCCTGAGAGGAAAGTTCATAGCAACATAGGCTTACCTAAAAAGGATAGAAAAGTTTCAAATAAACAACCTAATATTACGTCTACAAGAACTAGAGGAACAACAAAAAAACAAAGTCCAGGACTTCCGGCCAAGATGGAGGCTTAGACGGACACGCTAGGTCTCCCTCTACAACTATAGTGGAATACAACTACTTCAAAACAAAGGATAACTAGAAATTCCAGAAAATAAAGCTACACGGAAGCCCAATATATGAAGTTATAAACCAGCGGTGCCATTTGGGCAGGTAAGAGTTAAAGAAGGCAAAGCTGTTTGCGGAGCTGCGGGCCGAGCGGTGAAAAATCCTGGAGGCAATCAAGCCCCTGGCGAGCGCGACTCAAATCAAGCCCCTGGCGTGCCCGACTCCGGCACTGGGGAGCAGCCGCAGCATCGCCTTGAACAGTGAGGCCCAGGGGGGCGGGAGGACGGATCCCGGTCTCCTAGCTGAATAACTGTGTGAATCCATCTTGGACCCCCGCCCCCACAGAAAGCACCACAGGGCTGCGAAATAGGTCGCGGACAGGCAGGCGCCTGCCGGTCGCTGATTTGTGACGCGTACGCAGGCACTGCCCCCTGCCCCCGACAGCCAGCCCAGGAAAACAAAACGCACCTGTCAAAATGTGGCAGACAAATATAGAGATCCCGGTGGCACAACTCACCAGACAGCAGATAGAGAACCTGACAGATGAACAGATAAGAAACCTGTCAGAGGCTCAGTTCTGGGCCATTGTTATCAGGTGGCTTACAGAATTCACAAAAGAGCAGGAAAAAGATATGAAAGAAGCGAAAAACTTCCATAACGAAAGGAACAAAACCACATACGAGACAGATGGTGAGGAATCCAGAGTTCATTTCAACAAACTGGAATATGGAGAAGGAACAAGCAGTCAACCAATGCAGCGAGAGGAAATAGGAAGAAACAATGAGAGGATCAGAAACCTCTGGGACAGCTATAAAAGGCCCAACATAAGAATCATTGGTTTGCCAGAGAATGAGGAAGATGAACTAGAACTTGAAAAATTGAGTGAAAATATAATAAAGGAGAACTTCCCAGACTTGGGGAAGGGAATAGACATGCAGGTCCAGGAAGCAAGGAGAGTTCCCAAGAGACTGGACCCAGGGAGAACCACTCCAAGACACATTATAATCAAAATGTCAAAAATTAAGGATAAAGAGAGAATCTTAAAAGCAGCAAGAGAGAAGAAAAGAATTATGTACAAAGGGGTCCCAATTAGACTATCAGCTGACTTCTCAAGGGAAACACTACAGGCAAGAAGGGACTGGCAAGAAATATTCAAAGTAATGAAAATCCAAAACCTACAACCACGAATACTCTATCCAGCAAAATTGTCATTCAGAATAGAAGGACAGAGAAAGTGTTTCCAGGACAAAATAAAACTGAAAGAGTTCATTAGATCCAAACCACTGTTATATGAGAAGTTAAAGGGACTGGTTTAAAAAACAGAAGCTAGGGAGATGAAACAAAGGCAAATGAAACAGGCAACGAGAGTGGAAAAGGAACTGTGGGTAAGGGAAACATAGTGGGGGGAGGCCAACAGGGAGGGGGAGTGGGGAGAGGGAGGGAGATGATATAGGAATTGGGGATCATGGTAGGAGGGAATGGAATAGACGGAGAGAGGTTGGGAGGAACTGTAAGCACAACTAATGGACATAATCTAAAAGGGGGGGACAACTGGAGGGAGGGGGCCACCGGGTGGAGGGGAGCAGAGGAAAGGGAAAGTGGCACAAATGTAATATTTTAATCAATAAAACACATTAAATCTGAAAAAAAAAAAAAACAAAGTCCAGAGTGAGTGCAAAGAAGGAATTAATCAAGATTAGAGCAGAATTAAATGACATAGAGACTAAAAGAACAATTCAAAAGATTGATAAAACCCGGAGCTGGTTCTTTAAAAAGATAAACAAAATCAACAAGCCTTTAACCAGACTCATCAAGAAAAAAGAGAGAATCAGAAGCAAAAAAGGAGAAATCACCACTGATACCACAGAAATACAAAGGATTGTAAGAAATTACTATGAACAACTATGTGCCAAGAAATCTGACAACCTGGGTAAAATGGAAAAATTTCTAGAAACGTAATAGTCTTCCAAAACTGAAGCAGAAAACCTGAATAGACTAATAACAGCTAGTAATATTGAAGCAGTAATCAAAAAACTCCTGGCACACAAAAGCCCCAGACCAGATAGCTTCACAGGTAAATTTTACCAAACATTTAAGAAAGAACTAACTCCTATCCTTCTCAAACTATTCCAAAAAATCCAAAAAGAGGGAAAACTCACAAACTCTTTCTATGAGGTCAGTTTATCCTAATTTCAAAACCAGATCAAGGTACAACAAAGAAAGAAAATTACAGGCTAATATTGCTGATGAACATAGCTGTTAAAATCCTCAGCAAAATATTGGCAAACCAGATCCAGCAATACATAAAAAATATCATACACCACGATCAAGTAGAATTCATCCTAGGGATGCAAGGAATAGTATAATATTTGCAAATCAGTAAACATAATACACCACATAAACAAAATGAAAAAGAAAATCACATGATAATATCACTAGATGCTGAAAAAACATTTGATAATGTACAGCACCCATCTATAATAAAAATGCTCAGCAAATTAGGAATAGGGGGAGCATACTTCAACATAGTAAAGGCCATATATGAAAAACCTACAGGCAACATCATACTCAATGGACAAAAACTAAAAGCTATTTCTCTAAGATCAGGAACAAAACAAGGGTGTCCACTGTTCCACTTTTATTTAACATTGTTTTAGAAGTTCTAGCCACGGTGATCAGGCAAGAAAAAGAAATAAAAGACACCCAAACTGGAAAGAAGGAAGTAAAACTGTCATTATTTGCAGATGACATGATATGGTATGTAGAAAAACCTATATAAGCTCCACCAAAAATCTATTGGACCTAATAAGTGAATTTGCCAAAATAGTGGGATACAAAGCCATATTCAGAAATTGAAGGCATTTTTGTACACCAACAATGAAATATCAGAGCTAGAAATTAGAAAAAAATTATCTTTATTATAGCAACAAGAAAAATAAAACACCTAAAAATAAACTTAACCAAGGAGGTAAAAGACCTGTACTTGGGAAGCAACAGAACATTGAAGAAAGAATTTAAGGAAGATACAAATAAATGGAAGCGTATATCATGTTCATGATGGGAAGAATTAACATCATTAAAATGTCCATAGTACCCAAAGCAATCTATAGATTCAATGTAATCCCTATTAAAATACCAATGACATATTACACAGATATAGGACAAATATTTCAAAAATTCATATGGAACCAAAAATGACACTGAATAACCACAGTCATCTTGAGAAAAAAGAAAAAAGTCAGAGGAATCACAATACCTGATATCAAACTATACTACAAGGTCACTGTAATCAAAACAGCCTGGTACTAGCATAAGAACTGACCCATAGATCAATGGAACAGAATAGAGAGCCCAGAAATAAACCCAGGTCTCTATAGTCAATTAATATTTGACAAAGGGGGCAGGAATATAAAGTGGAGAAATAATAGCCTCTTTAACAAATGGTATTGGGAGAACTGGACAGGGACATGCAAAAAAATGAAACTAGACCACCAATTTATATCATACACCAGAGTAGACTCAAGATGGATAAAAGACTTAAAAGTAAGCTTTAACACCATAAAAGTCCTAGAGTAAAATGTAGGTAGGAAATTTTCAGATATCCCACATAGCAATATTTTCACTGATATATCTCCTAGGGCAAGGGAGATAAAAGAAAGAATAAACCAATGGGACTACATCAAACTAAAAAGTTTCTGCTTGGCTAAAGAAAACATCCGCAAAATGAAAAGGGAACCAACCATATGAGGAAACATATTTGCCAATGATACCTCAGAAAAGGGTTTGATCTCCAAAATATATAAAGGACTCACACAAGGAAGACAAATAATCCAATTTAAAAATGAGCAAAGAACCTGAACAGACACTTCTCCAAAGATGACGTATAGAGGACTTATAGGCATGTGAAAGGATGTTCAACATCACTAGCCATCAGAGAGATGCAAATTAAAACCACAGTGAGATCTCACCTCACACCAGTCAGAATGGCCATCATTAACAAATCAACAAACACATGCTGATGAGGATGTGGAGGAAAGAGAACCCTAGTGTACTGTTGGTGGGAACGCAGACTGATGCAGCCAGTATGGAAAACAGTATGAAATTTCCTCAAAAAACTAAAAATGGAACTGCCTTTTGAACCAGCAATTCCATTGCTAGGATTATATCTGAAAAATCCTGAAACCCCAATTCAAAAGAACCTATGTACCCCTATGGTCATAGCAGCGCTATTTACAATAGCCAAGTGCTGGAAACAGCCTAAGGGCCCATCAATGGATGAATGGATGAAAAGATAGTGGTACATTTACACAAGGGAATACTATGCAGCAGAAATAAAGAAGGAACTCCTACCTTTTATGACAACATGGGTGGAACTGGACAGTGTTATGATAGTTATATAAGCCAGTGGTTAAAGACAAATACCATATGATCTCACCTAATACTGGAACCTAATGAACAAAACAAACAACAAGCAAAATAGAACCAGAGTGATGGAAACAAGGAACAACTGACAGTGACGAGAGGGAAGAGGGGAAGGGGAGAAGGGAGGAAATAAGGAGAAGGGTCTAGGCAAGGAACTAGTATAAATGATGCATGCACATGGACAACAGGGTGGGGATCGATTCTTGGAGTGGGGGCAGGAGGGCAGTGGAGAGCAATGGGGGAAAAATTGTGATAACAGTAATAGAACAACAACAAAAAAGGTTTTAAAATAATAATAATCTTTTACAAATTTAAAAACAAGAAATGTATCAGCTCTTTTATGAGATGGCTTGACAAGTCTGGAAAGGTGAAATCCTTTATAATATTCATCTTGGGTCTGGAATAAACTTTTTTCAAAGAAGTGTGATTACTTTCAGTTTGACTCCACTTTCAGTTTCCTCTTCTACTATTTTTGCCTGGGTTGTGGTAAGAAAATGAAAAGAAAACTAGAATAAAAGTAGACATTCCACAGAGATTTCTCTAGCAGTTACTTAAACTTGAAATTCTAGATAATCTGTGTGAAGTTTCTGAAGAAAAGGAATAAAAACTTTTTGATAGGTATGTATAAATTATACACATAGCACACCAAATATATACTGTAGAAATTCTCTGGAGAATTTTCTTATTTCTGAAAAATTGCATGATTTTACCAAAAACATCACATTTCACCCCTCATCCTTCATTAGGGTAGATGCTGCAACACTAATCAGAGGACAGGCATGAGAGCAGTCTTACTGGAATTAGAATTACCTGCTCTAGCTGATTTGCATGTCTTAGTCCATTTGGGCTACTGTAACAGAATACTATAGAATTCTCACAGCTCTGGAGGCTGGGAATTCCAAGGTTAAGGCTCTGGTAGATTTGGTGTCTGTTGAGGACCTACATGCTGGTTCATAGATATCTGTTTTCTTTTTCTTTTTTCACTATAATCTCACATGATAAAAGAGACAAGGGAGCTCTCTGAGGTCTCTTTTAGAAAAACATTTAACCCATTTATGAGGCCTCTACCCTCCCAACCTAATCACTTCCCAAAGGCCCCACTTCCTACTACCACTGGGAATCAGGTTTCAACATATAAATTTTGGGAAATACAAACATTCAGCTCATAGCATCACTGCATTAAAAACCATGACCTAACATTGTGGTCCTTAAAAGCCATGGATCTCAGACTTTTCTGTGTGCATCAGAAACACTGAGGGCTATTAACACAGATTGCTAGGCTCTGCCCCCAGAATTTCTAATTCAGTAGGTCTCCGTGGGGCCTGAGAATCTACATTTCTTACAACTCCCAAGGTGCTGCTGGTTAAGGACCACACTGTGAGAAACTTGGCGTCTGGTCAGTGTTCAATATATGTTGTTGATCAGTTCAAGATAAGGGAGTCAACCTGCAAGGTGCATTAGTGCCAGCAGAATATGAGACAAAGAAATTTTATGAAGGATGGGAAGTACAATAGACGGTTACCTGCCCTTGTATGACTCTGAACTTGGCCATGTGACTTGCTTTGGCCCGTGGAACAGCAACAGATGTGATGAAATTCAGGCTTGATAAGCACTTGCACACAGGGGCTTGTCCTCTTGAAATTCTTTCTCTTGGAATCCATCTGCCATGCTATAAGAAAGCTTGAGCTAACTCACTGAATGATGAGCAACCCCATGGAGAAAGTCCTCAGAGGATGAGGCCACCGTGGGTGCTGAGCCCCACCTCTCAGATGAATGCACCCTTAAGAGTCACTTCAGCTATTGAACTTGGTGCTGAAAAACAACCCACTGAATCTTGTCAACCTCAGACTCATAAGAAATAATGGGGATGCAGTGGTTGTAACACGTAACTAAAACAGGAGAAATGCAAAAGCAGTATATTTTAAAATCTAAAAAATAATTCAATAATCACAAGTGAGATTTCCCTCAGGTCATTTCTGCTTTTGTGATATTTGTACAATATAGTCCTTTGTTGAAATCTGAGAAAAAGACTAGATGTCATGAGAATTTCATTCACTTATTTGTTCACTCAACGGTCTCTTGTTGACCTTCTATTACAAGCCAGGCTCCGTGTGAATAGAGAGGATGGGGAGGGAGGGAGAGACAGGAGTTTTGTGTGGCAAGTGCCATGAAGGGCAGTACACAGTGCATGGGGGAGGATGGAGAGGAAAGGCAGAGCTGAGGCAACTTCCCAACAAAGGCAATCCCAGAGGGAAAGATTTGGTTGGCTATGAACTTCTATGGAACCCTGACATGGGGTGATTTAATTCCAGGTGTCTTTATGAAACTCAGGATAAAAAATAAAAATTAATAAAAACAAACAAAAAAAAACTGGAGAGGTAAACAAGGAGAAGAGACAAGCTTTGGTTATTTACTTAAAGATTTCAAATATAGCTCTTTACAAGGTATGAGCAATCCTTCTTGGCTTCCTTAAAGCACATCCCAGAGTGTGGCCAAGAAACTGCTTCCTTCCATCACTGTGACGGAATGCCTCATGTGACAAAGCAACGCACCCTCCCAAGCCCTCCCCCAACAGTGAAAGTCAGAGCTCAGATTCACACATCCTCATCCCTGCCACTGACACTAACAACCTGGAAATTACTAGGAGAAAAGCCTGGCTCATGTGGGAGCCACCATAAGAGAAACTGTCCCAGAAGACAGGAGCTAACTAACTAGGTGAAGATATATGATTTTGAGCATTATTTCCTGATTCAAATGTAAGGAAATTCTGGCCAGGAGCCAGGAAATGGAAAAGACATGAAAGGAAGAACTAATTTGGAGCTGGTGAAGTGGGTGTTTTCTGGCTCCTCTAAACACAGAGATCTAGAATTCAAACAGGGAGGAGAAATCTGACTACCAGATGGAGCTGCTGAGTGAAGCAGGATGTCAACAATGGAGTCAACCATGTGCAGGCACGAAAGGAGACATTTTGACAGCAGAGCAGCCATAGAAAGAACAATGCTTGGTGGACTGGGTGGATTCACCTTATACTTAGTATTTTATTTTGATTTAAATCTTTTGGAGGGAGAGGTTGAGGTTATTGGCTTAGCCTCATATTTAAGAAAAACCTCAATGTAGCCCTTCAAAGACATTTGGGGGTATGTACTAGGAAAACAAGTGCAACAGACAGCTAATAGGCAGATAGAAGGACCTTCACTGAACACTAATTTATTGAGTGCCCATTATGAGGCAGACACTGTGCTGGATTTTAGGGACACATTGGGGAGGCTGACTGACAGATTTCCTGCTTTCAGGGAACATCCATTCTAATTGCTATTTAATATGCTGAAGGTATGGAGGGGCACAGAGCATGAGGGAGGTCAGAGGGTAGCTGAAGTATAGTGAGATGCTTAAAGAAACTGTCTTGGAGTGCCTCTCAGCAGCTCACTTGCTTTGTGACCTTAGACAAACTCCTAAAACTCTCTTTTTCCCATCTGCAAATTGGTAATTATGATTCAGTCCTTGAGAGGTCATGATGAGTCCACGAGTCAATGTCAGGTAGTAGTAATGGTTTGTTGGAGGGTAGAGGGGCAGGCTTTGACTAGGGCATAGGCTTTATGCTGTCAGCCAGATGGGGATAAAGACCCTGTGGGTGGTAGCTCTCTGGGGCTATGATTGCCCACGGGTACAAATGAGGGAATCAGAGAGGCTGGAAAAACCAGCTGGAAAACTTAGAGGGAAGAGTCAAAGAGAACAAGTATGCTGTTCGCTTCCAGCATAATTTTGCGGAGTCTGGAATTCATTGCTTTTCCCTCAATCGTGATTTCAGGATTCATGCTTCTCTTGACGTGATGTAAAGCATTCTGTGATGTTTATTGCACCACCTTTCAGGGATGGTGTACAGGGCCATGTTCAATGTCACAAATCTTGGCAAATAATCCTTGGTTTAAATTTAACTCTTTATATAAAACACTGACCTAATTCGAGGAAGGCTCAGTCTGGCCAGGCCTCCCAGCCCCTACATTTCCTCCTCCTCTCCACCCTCTTCTTCTGCCTTTAGTCAAACTGTCTCATCTTTATCTCACATATGGACTTTGCAAATAAGTATGGGGTGATCTGTGTGCCCAGCTAACTTGAAAAGAGAAAAAGTGTGTGAGCAAAGCAATCCAGCCAAGTCACGAACCTCTGCAGGAGGGAGCCACCTCCTCCTTTCTCACTGTGAACTGTTACCACAGCAGGGGAAGGAGGTAACAGGCAAGGACTGTCCCTGCCCAACGCAAACAACAGACTGTCCAAATGAGAGTCCCCTTCTTTCCCTCCAGCCCCAGCTCCAGCTATATTTTTTTCCTCTTAAACAAGAGGTCACATTTTCTCTTTATTCTCTGTGTAAATTAAGTGAACCCGGAGTGCTGCTAGTGGCCGAGGACACTACCCTCTGGTTGTTAGGGCTTTTCCCTCCGTCACTTCACCCACCATCAAGGAGGCTGAGCCTCACCCGAATTTACAGGTGGGTCCTTAAAAAGCAGAAGAATAGAAAACATCCACTAATTGCTCACACACTAAGGATCCAAGCTTCCCACTTAGAGCCCATTCAGGAGAGCTGACTTCCAGTGGATGGGAGTGGGTCAGAGGGAAGGGAGGCGGATTTAACAGCGGGCACACCGGGCATGCGCCCTGGGCCCCGACTTCGGAAGAACCCCGCAAATCCCCAACTTCACACTTTTTTCTAATGACATCAAGTTTGGTTTCATATGTGCCATTTTAATTACATACAAGTTGTAAACTTGCGGGACCCTTCAGAAGTTGGGGCCCAGGGCACATGCCCAATGTGCCTGCGGTTAAATCTGCCTCTGGGGAGAGGAAGAGTCATGTGTGGGAGCCGTGGGATGAAGGGATGGGGCAACAGCAAGGGTTAAAATGTCTTGCCAGGTGTTGAGAAGCACTATTCTAGGTCAGGGGTCAGCAAACTTGTCCTGGAAAGGGCCAGAGAGTAAATAATTTGTTCTCTTTGTAAGCCATTTGGTTGTCACAACTACTCAATTCTGCTCTTGTAGGACAAAATCAGCTATAGGCCATTGATAAACGAGTGGGTGTGCCTGTGTTCTAATAAAAGATGGTTTACAACAGGCAGCCAGCTGGATTTGACCTTGTGGGCTGTGGAATTCTGAGCTCTGATTCAGAAGAAAGCCCCTTCCCTCTGGCCTTTCCATGTTTCTATTTAGCTAGCCCTATCTGGGACAGGAGACCAGTTTGCCTCCCTGCTCCTCAAGCCTTTCGTGACTCTGCTTTCTCCTCCCTATTGATCCTTCAGTACAATCCCCAAGTGATGGAATTAGCCATTTACCTGGGCAGGGCAGCCTCCTAAATGAAAGCCAGCAGGGATGGTGATGTCAGGTTCCATGATTTTGTTGATAAATTTCCCGCCACTTGCAGGAATGAGACAGGTAGATATTGTAGGTGTTGAAACTCACCCCACCCCTTGTCAGTTCAGAAGAGGTGGAAGGACATTCCTTAAGCAATCCGGTTTAGAATTATAGAATTCTCTTATTTTTTACTTCTTTTTCTCTCTCCAGTGCTCTTATACTCTGAGTGTTGACACTGACTTCATCCTCTCTATTTCTCAGCTTTCCTTTTATATTCACTATCACTTTACGCTTTCCTTGTGCTTTCAGGAAGAGATTTTTAGTCGAATATTCCAACCTATAATTGTTTCTTTAGCTGCCTCGATTCCAACACTTTCTCCTTCCACTGTGATCTTTAATCCAATGTGAGAACAGGAATAGTGGTGAAGAGCTGGACTCAGAGATAGATTGTTTGAATTCCAGCTCTATGATTACAGGCAAGTTACTTAATTTCTCTGTGCCTCAGTATCCTCATCTTTAAAATGGGCTTAAGAATAGCACATATCTCATGTTGTTGTGAGAAATAAATGAGTAATGTGTGTGGAGCACTTAGGATAGCCGTGTATCTGAGCCTGTATTGTTTTCATACCTAGTGCTTCAACCTTCTTATCTTTCTTCCCAATGTTTTATATTGATAATACCTTCCTGTATTTCATTACTTATATTTATCATGATTAGTTTTAATCCCAGCCCTTCTAATACTTCTGTGTCAGATGGTATTTGTTGTGCAGTTGGCAGCCTTTTTCAGCAATAGGACTCCTCAGGGGTCTGGCTGCACTGGGATGAGCTCCCAGTCCCCTGGAAATAGCAGATGCAGTTTTTCCAGGGCTATGTGTGGTGTAGAAGAAGGCATGGCATGACCCCTGAGTGGCAGCCCTTTCACCCCAGGACCACTGCCATCCTTCCAGCAGAACCTCTCTGGCTAGGTTTGACTCGGAACACTCAGAGTGAGTCTGCACTGGGAGGAGGTGATTCTGCCCCTGTGAGGGGCTGGGGATGGTGGAGAGTAAGAGCCTCAGGGTATCTGCTCAGACCTCATACTCCCCCTTCCATCAGGATTTCTTCTGTCCAGATATTAGCAGCATTCACAGCCCAGAGCTCTCAGACAGTGGACACCAGTGCTCAGCCATCGCTGCTGATTTCTGCGATATAGGGCCAGTCAGGGGTAGTTCTCATGCACCTATAGATGAGTGTGTGAGGGTGGAGACCAGAGCAGAATTATAAAGCTTTCTTTCAATGTCTTGTCCCACGGGCTACTTTCCCCAGCACTCAGACTTCAGCCACCTACCTTCCACATGCACACCAATTGAAGACAATCTTCTGTCACCCAGTGACTACTCAAGGTTCTCAGTTCCTAGAATCTACTTTTCCCTCCATGTCTATGGTTTCTCCAGGATTGATTTTGAAGGCAGGAACCTGCACACAGTGCTAATTCTCTATCTTAGGAAGAACCATAAAGTCTAAGGAAATTGAGATGCTGCTTGCCTTTCTATCTTAGGTGTGAACTTCCCATGACTGTCCAAATAAGATGTCTTTTGGGCTCTTTGACAGATCCACAACAGGAAATATAAACCTGAAGAGATAAACCTGTTCATTTTTTTAAACTCGACAAGTAGACTTGTTAATTTTGATGCCATTGGTTGTTAGACATGTCTTCCTTATTTTAGCCAAATCTCCCTTTCTGTGATTTCCACTGTTTCAGTGCTATAGGGTTTCACAAAATAAATGCAATAGTTTCTTATGCTTAAGCATTTGAAGTTAAATATTTGTCTCCCCGTGTTTTTTCCTCTCAGTTATATAATCTTACTTCTTTCACCCAATTTTGCTCTGACAAGATGGTATCACAGTGGTGCGGTAAGGAGGTGTAGAAGACAAAAGGACTCATTTAGGTGAAAAGATGTTTGGAGAACAGATGTTTTCAGACAGAGAGCAACTATCTGGTCTAGTCAGTAGCAATATAAGAAGAAAAACAGAAACAAGATGGTGTCTGCCAGCAAAAGGAATCAAATGCCTTTCTGCCGCATCGCAGTGGAAGTTTGGTGGCTCTGGGCCTCCCAGGTGTGTGGGTGTGGGATGGAGAGAAAGCAAGGGGCCAGCTGCTGTCCAGGCAGATGTCTTTCTGGAGGCCTCATGTAAGGCAGTTAAAGCCCAGAAACCAGGCAGGTGGAATCAGAACTGACAGCAGGGAGGTGACAGCTCAGCCGAGGTGGAGCTTAGCAAGTGTTCTGGCTGCTTCCAGGATTCAGCAGCCACTCATCTGGGGCTAAAAAGAGAAACAAGTGACTGCAGTTCTCACTAGGCAGCCCAGGAGAGAGAGTAAAGCTCTGGGTGTTAGGGATGACATAGATGAAATTTGTATAACGGGGTACCCAAGGAATTAATTCTCAGTGTCAAAATACAGTCTAAAAAAGAAGGAACTCTTACCTTTTGTGACATCATGAATGGACCTGGAGAGTATTATGCTCAGTGAAATAATCCAGTCAGAGAAAGACAAATACCGTATGATCTCACTTATAAGTGGAATCTAATGAACAAAATAAACTGACAAACAAAATAGAAATAGAGAGACACGGATACATGGAACAGACAGCTGTCAGAGGGGAGGAGAGGTGAAGGGATTAGCCAAAGAACATATGTGTAACTCATAGACACAGACAACAGTGTGGTGGTGGCTAGAGGGAGGAGGGGTGGGCTGGGTGGAGGTGAGCAAACAAGGGAAAATGGGGACATCTGTAATAGTGTAAACAATTTAAAAAAAGAAACACTAAACACACACACAGTCTAAATGCTTGTGTGGACAACATGCAGCCAGACTTCTGGCCTTCTGCCAACACCTGGGGCCCTGAAGTAGGGCCCTGAAGCCATTGCAAGGGACTGGCCAAGTGGGTATGCAAAGGGAACATATTAAGCCAGGGACCTGTTCTTTTAGCCTTTCTATGCATGGGCTTAAAAAGGAGAGCATAAAGTTATCTGCTCCATGAGAGCCTTAGGAGAATCAGGGCCATCTTCTTTTTCTTCTCCTCTTCCTCTTTCCTCTTAAAATACTCAGTCAATTTAATACAAGGTACAAAAACAGGGGAAAATGAGTCCTCTAAGTTGTGAATTCCCGATTACCCATTCTATTTATGGAGATGTTTGATAAGTTCCTTTTTATACTCTTTCCTCTTAAATTTAATTGTTGTTCTTTCTATGTGCAGGGAATAACTGAAAATAATAGTGGTAAGATTATTCTCTTCCACATACAGAAACTACCCTGTGTTTGCTGGTAGAATATGTGTTCACAGCTTCTCTTATGCATATACTTCTGGCCATTGGTCTCCTGAGTTGTAGCCACTTTTGCTCAGAAGGAACTCATCCATTTCCCATTGCCACATGCTTAACTTGCTGTTCGTGGCTGTTTTCTCCTAGCATTTCATATCCAGGCCAGACAGTTTGGTGTCATGGATATTGGCTATAAAGGATCTAAAAAGACTCAGAAAAAAAAATTGCTGGTTAAACAAAGCTAGTTTTATGTTTGATTTTTGCTTATTGCAAAAAAAAAAAAAAGATATCACTTGGATAGAATCTAGCAGTATCTCAGAAAGGACAGGTCAGGAGTGGATTACTCAGGATTTTAGAGCTTGTGCTGGGTAATTTTAAGATGAGTCTTGCAAGGTGGAGAACTGGTTGGGACAGCAGAATTTATGACAATAGCTGTAGATTGGTAGGTACACAGGTGAGAATCTACAAGTGAGCTTTGATGAGTGATCTGCTAATCTTTCTAAGTTAGCTATTTTAGTAGTTTTGCAGTCTCATTTTTCAGGAGCAAGTATTTATTGGAGTAAGTAGTAGCTAAGTTATTTTTCCTGGGCCCAGCATTGTTCAGCTCAAAACCAGGAAAATATACTTTATCTTAGAATTGTGTAGCACAAGAACAGGAAAATAAGTTAATTTTGGTGCTTACGGGTTTGCAAAATCTGCTTATACTACAATTTATACATACAAAGAAAACATAGTTCTAATATTTTGCTTGTAATCCATCTGGCTGCTACCCTGGCTAGTTTGGCTCAGTGGATTGAGCGTCGGCCTGCGAGCTAAGTGTCGCTGATTCGATCTTCCAGTCAGGGCACATCAGAGAAGGAAAACTCTGACTCCAAAAAACCTCCACTGCCTTGCGGCATACCTCTTCAGGGGAAAGGCTAAGGGAGTAAACCCCGACAGAAAATCCGGAGCCGGAGTCCCTAAGGCGGTTTGACGTTGTAGTCAACACCGGCAACTCCTGTGGCGCACCTGAAGCCAAGCTGTATTGACTCCGCCTTTCCCTTGGATCCTTCAGCTGCGAAGAGAGGGGGGGTCTGCTGCATGGGCAACAGCAGACCCTCCATATCACCCTGCCCAGGCTCTGTAGCTTCAGCTTCACTGGAGAGGACACTCCAGCGTCATCGCAAGATGTCGATTCAACACAGGAGACAGATACTGTGTCACTCCCGAGTCGGACTGCACAGCCATTCTCGGCGGTGCAGATAGACTGTTAAGAAGCTACACCATCGTCTCTCGAGACGGACGGCTGCCGAAACGAAAATCGATCTGCTCTCTGGGTGAGCTGGTTAGTGGGGAAATAACAACAAAATCAGTGATGCAGAAGGTAAGATGGCGGAGGAGTGAGGAGAGGTTGCGGTTTTAGGCTCCGGAGACCCGTCTGCAGTTTGGGCTAATTGCAGACAGAACATCTCAGTGAGCAGCTGGACATTGGTGGGAGTTGAGCCAAGGCACTGCTGGATTAGAGAAAATCCATCTGGAAACAACCTGCTTAGTGAGGATAGCGGAGAAAAAGGGGACGAAACGGGATTCCTGACTGGGGCGGCTGCCCGAGCTGCGGCGGGAAGCACACAAAGGATTTTTGGCGACCACAGGCTGCCCAGAGAGGAGTCAGGCGGAGAGCAGATCTCTGCCCGCTGGCAGAGACGGGACTCGACCAAGTGGCATTGGCGCTGAAGGACAGGAGACAGCGTGCTGCCGGGCAAGTGAGAACATGATTCTCCTTTATATTTTTCTCTAGTGGACGGTGGAGAGGGGAGGAAAGTTTGGGGGTGGTAGGCCGTTCTGGAGGAGCCCAGGCGCAGAGGCCCGCTCATCCACTCTTCAACCCTACCATTGGGTCGCGGGGGCGCACATAAGGAAGTGCTCTCACTCACTGGCCCAGGTGCGCAGGGCCATGAGTCCAGGCGTCCCTCGGACACTCCCCAACGGACATAAGATCAGTGCCCCTACGGGCACAGGGAGGGCCCACTGAACAGGCAGAGAACCGTGCACAGACACCCCTAGACAGCTCCCGTGGGCGCAGGGCCCCAGGCAAGAAAGCAGACCACTAGCGCAGGCTCTGTTTGTGCCCGCCCAGATGGGTGAAGGAAGGCGGGCGGCTGCAGCACGGGAACAGCAGGAGGAGGCGACCCACGGACGCTCGCTTCCACTGAGCACAAGTGTCCCCAGCCCTGCCCTAAGAGGCGAGAGACCAACTCCCAGAGCTCGGCTCAGCGGGACTGAGGGCACGGGGCGGCGCGCGAGCGCGAAAGCACCTCAGCCCGGGGTCAGTGGGCGCCAATCCCGGTGAAAGCGCTCTGGCCGCCCGCGAGTGCAGGGACGCGCGCAGGGATTCCTCGGCGCGAACGCGAAACTGCCGCAGCCCAGCGACAGCAGGAGCCAATCCCGGGGAAAGCGCTCGGGCCCCCGCGCGGGCAGGGACGCGCGCAGGGACACCTCGGCGCGAACGGGGAACCACCGCGGCCCGGCAGCAGTGGGCTCCAACCGCGGGGCAAACTCTTGTGCCGCCCGAGCGCACAGGGGCTCGCGCGCAAGGGCTCTAGCGCAAGGGCTCGAGCGCAAGGGCACCTCAACTGGCTCCAGCGGGCAGCAAGGAAGCGTGCCGTGCCGGCAACCGCGGGCGCGCACCATAGCGGCAACCGGGGGCGCACACCAGTCCTGCAAAAAACAAGAACCTCTGACCTGCCACACTAGACCAGCTGGGGACCCAGAAAAAGAAGGCAACACACCAAGGCTAAAACGGAGTAAAAACATCGCTTTTTTTTTTTTTTTCCAAATTTTTTCTCCCAAATTTTTTCTCCCTTGTTCTTTTTTTCTTCTTAATTATTTCTTTTCTTTCCTTCTTTCTTTATTCTTTTCCTGGGGTTTTTTTGGGGGGTTTTTGGGGGGTATATATATATATTTTCAATATTTTTTTTCTCTCTCTTTTTTCTTTCTTTCTTTCTTCTTTATTCTTTCTTTTCTATCTTTCTTTGTTCCTTTCTTTCTTACCTTTTGGGGTTTTTTGGGGGGGGTTTGTGGTAAATTTTTTATTTTCTTCTCTTTCTCTCTTCTTTTCTTTCTTCTATTTTCTTGGGGATTTTTTGGGGGGGTGTTTTTCCTTCACCTCTTCCAATAATAACAAACTTTATCTCTAACATGTTGCATATAACCTCTCCTTCTCATCCTTTCTCTTTAATCGTTGTTTATTCGTTTGTGTGTCTAGCTTAGCCCCCCTATCACTCTAAATAATATAATATAATTACTATATAAACCCAAATACAATACAATCCCACTTTCTTACTATATTATGTATTTTTCTATCCTTTTCTTCTATTTTTATTAACATACAATGTAAATATTACTAACTGGCTTGCACAGTCTCAAATATTATTAATCTATCACCCCCTCTATCAAAAATTATATTTTTCCTCCCCCAAAACAACTCTTATCAATTCTTCTTATAGTATAAAAGCTCAAATCTCTTTACATTTATATTAATACAGGCTAGTTGGCTAAAGATAGCAGGATAGAGTGGGGGATACTTTTTGAGGGTGTGGGTCTCCTGCCTGGGCTGTGTGTTTATGTCTTTAACAGCATATCCACAAAAGAACTCAAGACAAAGTGGATAGAGTGATTCTCAACCAACTAGCCAGAAGGAAGATCCTATCAAAGAACATCTGAAATATAACCGAACAGCATAAACAAACGACATAAAGGGTAACTCAAGAACATCAGGCTCAGGATATCAAAGAGACTGCACCACTGAAACTCCCAGACCTTCGATAAAGAATATTACACCACAAAGGAGGGAAGTCAAAGCAGACTACCCCCCCAAAAAAAACCAAATAAATAAATAAAAACAAAAAGAATCCAACATGGTAAGACGCAACAATAACCCCTCAATGAAAAGAAAAGAGGAATCCTCAGAAAGAGGGATAGATGAAATAGACATAGCCCAAATGTCAGACATGGAATTCAAAACAATGGTGGTAAAGAAGCTCAATATACTCGACATCCTTAAAATCAACTATGACAACCTTCAAGGAAGTTACCAACAGCTCCAAGAAAATTACAGGGAACTTGCAGAGAACTACACCAGCATAAAAAAAGACATAGAAATTGTTAACAAGAACCAGGAAGAACTTAAGAATACAATCTCTGAACTGAAAAACACAGTAGAATCAGTCAAAAGCAGACTAAACGAAGCAGAGGATCGGATTAGTGAGTTAGAAGATAATGTAGAGAAAAACTCCCAGACAATACAGCAAAATGAAAAACGATTGAAAAAATATGAACAAGATGTAAGGGAATTACAGGATAGCATTAGGAAAAATAATTTAAGGATCATCGGAATACAAGAAGAAGAAGAAAAGGAACATGGAATTGAAAATCTGATAGGAGAAATAGTGACAGAAAATTTTCCGAACCTGATGAGAGAAAAAGCTATGCAAGTCCAAGAAGCAATGATTGGTCAAGAGGAACCCCCAAAAACCCACTCCAAGGCACATCATAGTTAAAATGGCAACATTCCAAGACAAAGAGAGAATCCTAAAAGCAGCAAGAGAAAAGCAGCAAATAACATACAAGGGAGCTCCGATAAGGCTATCAACTGATTTCTCAACAGAAACATTACAAGCCAGAATGGAATGGTCAAAAATATTTCAAGCAATAAAAAACAAAGGCCTACAACCAAGAATACTCTACTCAGCAAGACTCTCATTCAAAATAGAAGGTGAAATAAGGAGTTTCTCAGACAAAGGAAGACTGAAAGAATACATCTCCACCAAACCAGCATTGCAAGAGATGCTAAAGGGAGTGTTCTAAGAAAAAAGAAGGAAAAAACAAGAGAGGAGAGGAACAGAGGTACAAAGGGAAATGAATAAATACACGTCAATAATAACCTTAAATGTAAATGGATTAAATGCTCCAATTAAAAGACATAGGGTAACGGAATGGATAAGAAAACAGGATCCACATATTTGCTGTCTACAAGAAACACACCTCAAAACAAAAGATTTACACAGACTGAAAGTAAAGGGATATAAAAAAATATTCCAAGCAAATGGACTGGAAAAAAAAGCCGGGGTAGCAGTTCTCATATCAGACAAAATGGATTTCAAAGCAAGGACAATAAAAAGAGACAAAGAAGGACATTTCATAATACTTAAAGGAACAATCCATCAAGAAGATATGACTTTGATAAACATATATGCACCCAACATAGGCGCACCCAAATACATACAGCAAATACTAGAAGACCACAAAAAGGATATCAACAACAACACACTCATAGTAGGGGACTTCAATACTCCATTATCAACAATAGACAGATCATCAAAGCAAAGAAACACCAAGGACATACAGGCATTGAACAACACACTAAACCACATGGATCTAACTGATATATATAGAACTTTTCACCCCAAAGAAGCAAAATATACATTCTTTTCAAGTGCACATGGGACATTTTCAAAGATAGACCACATGATAGGTCACAAAACAAGCCTCAACAAATTCAAGAAAATTGAAATCATATCAAGCATCTTTTCAGATCACAATGCCTTGAAACTAGAAATTAACCTCAGAAAAAAAAATCAAAGACACCCAAACTCATGGAGATTGAATAACATGCTATTAAATAATGAATGGGTTAACAATGACATCAAAGAAGAAATCAAGAAATTTCTAGAAACTAATGATAATGAGCACACAACAACCCAAAACCTGTGGGACACAGCAAAAGCAGTCCTGAGAGGGAAGTTTATAGCAATACAGGCATATCTGAAAAGGCTAGAAGAATCTCAAATAAAAAACCTAACCACAATGCTACAAGAACTAGAACAACAACAACAAACAAAGCCTAGGGCAAGAAGAAGGAATGAAATCATCCAGATCAGAGCAGAACTAAATGACATAGAGACTAAACAAACAATCCAAAAAATCAACAAAACTCGGAGCTGGTTCTTCGAAAAAATCAACAAAATCGACAAGCCTCTAGCCAGTCTAATCAAGAAAAAAAGAGAGAAGACACAAATAAACAAAATCAGAAATGAAAGAGGAGAAATCACGACTGATACCTCAGAAATACAAATGATAGTTAGAAATTACTTCAGACAACTGTATGACAAGAAATTTGACAATCTAGAAGAAATGGACAAATTTCTAGAAACATACAACCTTCCAAAACTGAATCAAGAAGAAGTGGAAAGTCTCAACAAACCAATAACAAAAAAGGAAATTGAAACAGTAATCCAAAATCTCCCGGCACACAAAAGCCCTGGACCGGATGGCTTCACAGGCGAATTCTACAAAACATTCAGGGAAGAACTAACTCCTATCCTCCTCAAACTGTTCCGAAAAATCTAAGAAGAGGGGAAAATCCCAAACTCTTTCTATGAAGCCAGTATTATCCTAATCCCCAAACCAGGTCAAGACACAACAAAGAAAGAAAACTACAGGCCAATATCACTGATGAACATCAATGCTAAAATCCTCAATAAAATATTGGCAAACAGGATCCAGCAATACATCAAAAAGATCATACATCATGATCAAGTGGGCTTCATTCCACGGATGCAAGGATGGTTTAATATTCGCAAATCAATAAATATAATACATCACCTAAACAGAATGAAAGACAAAAATCACATGATCATTTCAATAGATGCAGAAAAAGCATTTGATAAAGTACAACACCCATTTATGATGAAAACACTCAACAAAATGGGAATAAAAGGAGCATATCTTAACATAATTAAGGCTATATATGAGAAGCCTGAGGCCAACATCATACTCAATGGACAAAAACTGAAAGCATTCCCCCTGAACTCAGGAACTAGACAAGGTTGTCCACTCTCTCCACTCCTTTTCAACATAGTGTTGGAAGTCCTAGCCACAGCAATCAGACAAGAAAAAGAAATAAAAGGCATCCAAATTGTGAAAGAGGAAGTAAAACTTTCATTATATGCAGATGACATGATAGTATACCTAGAAAATCCTATAAACTCCACTAAAAGACTACTCGATATAATAAGTGAATTTGGCAAAATCGCAGGGTACAAAATAAATATACAGAAATCTAAGGCATTTCTGTACACCAACAATAAAATAGCAGAGACAGAGACAAAAAAGAAAATACCATTTACTATAGCAACAAGAAAAATAAAGTACCTAGGAGTAAACTTAACCAAAGAGATAAAAGACCTGTATTCTGAAAATTACATAACATTGAAGAAAGAAATTAAGGAAGAAACAAATAAATGGAAGCAAATACCATGTTCTTGGATGGGAAGAATCAACATCATCAAAATGGCCATACTACCCAAAGCAATTTACAGATTCAATGCAATCCCTATTAAAATACCAATGACATATTTCACAGACCTAGAACAAATACTCCATAAATTCATATGGAACCAAAAAAGACCCCGAATAGCAAAAGCAATCTTGAGACAGAAGAACACAGCAGGAGGAATCACAACACCAGATATCAAACAATACTACAAAGCCACTGTAATCAAAACAGTATGGTACTGGCATAAGAACAGACATATAGATCAGTGGAACAGAATAGAGAGTCCAGAAATAAACCCAGGCCTCTATGGTCAACTAATCTTTGATAAAGGAGGAAGGACCATAAAATGGAGTGAGAAGATCCTCTTTAACAAATGGTGCTGGGAGAACTGGATAGGGACCTGCAAAAAAATGAAACTAGACCACCAACTTACACCACACACAAGAATAAACTCAAGATGGATCAAAGACTTAAATGTAAGCCGTGACACCATAAAAGTCCTAGAGGAAAACATAGGCAAGAAAATATCAGATATCTCACGTAACAATCTCTTCACGGATACATCTCCTAAAGCAAGAGAAATAAAGGAAAAAAATAAATAAATGGGATTACATCAAACTGAAGAGTTTCTGCTCAGCAAAAGAAAACATCAGCAAGATGAAAAGGAAACCAACCATATGGGAAAACATATTTGCCAATGACATCACAGACAGGGGACTGATTTCCAAAATATATAAAGAGCTGATACGACTAAACATCAAGAAAACAAACAACCCAATTAAAAAATGGGCAAGGGACCTGAACAAACACTTCTCCAAAGAGGACATACAGAAGGTCCATAGACACATGAAAAAATGCTCAACATCATTAGCCATCAGGGAGATGCAAATAAAAACCACAATGAGATACCATTTTACACCAGTCAGAATGGCCATCATCAACAAATCAACAAGCAACAAGTGCTGGCGAGGATGTGGAGAAAGGGGGAACCCTACTGCACTGTTGGTGGGAATGCAGACTGGTGCAGCCACTATGGAAAACAGTATGGAATTACCTCAAAAGATTAAAAATGGAACTGCCTTTTGAACCAGCGACTCCACTACTAGGATTATACCCGAAGAATCTTGAAACACCAATTCAAAAGAACTTATGCACCCCTATGTTCATTGCAGCCCTGTTTACAATAGCTAAGTGCTGGAAACAACCTAAGTGCCCATCTGTAGATGAGTGGATCAAAAAACTGTGGTACATTTACACAATGGAATACTATGCAGCAGAAAGAAAGAAGGAACTCCTGCCATTTGCAACAACATGGATGGAACTAGAGAGAATTATGCTTAGTGAAATAAGCCAGGCAAAGAAAGAAAAATACCATATGATATCACCTAATACAGGAAACTAAAGAACAACACAAACAAAGGAACTAAATAGAACAAAGAGCAGAATAGCAGTCAATAGGGGGGAGGGGAGAGGGAAAGAAGGGGGATAAGTAAGGGAAGGGATTAGTCAAAGAACCCGTATAGAAGACTCATGGACATGGACAACGGGGAGGGATATGATTGCGGGAGAGGGGGTGGGTTGGGTGGGGGAGAGAAATTAGGGGAAAAGGGGACAACTGTAATTGAAAAACCAAAAAAAAAAAAAAAAAAAACAGTGATGCAGTCATTTAAAAAGCCCTTTATCTAACACTCAGCCTCTATGTAAAAAAGGCCCAATCTCTCCAAATTCACATTTCCACTCTGCTCCAGCTCCTCTTCAAGATTGTGTTCGGGTATGTGAGGAAGGGATGTGACTTGTGTGTTTTCTTGGACAGCTCAGGGTTTTCTGGTTCCTGTGGCCTTCAGAATAATGACTCTTGGAAAACTGCTTGCTATCTACCCTGCTGGACTTTACAGCTAAGCTTGTTGGGGCAGGGTAACACTTGTTCTGATCCTCTCACTTGGATCAGGCCTAGCGGTTCTCTCTGGGTGAATTCATCTCCTCTCAGTGTTGGTCATTTGTGACGCTTATAACACTCTTCATTCTGTGTCTTAGTCTGTTGAAGCTGCTGTATCAAAATACCACAGACTGTGTGGCTTTTAAACAACAGAGATTTATTTCTTACAGCTCTGGGGGTTGGAAGTCCAGAATCAGGGAGCCAGCATAGTCAGATTCTGATGAAAGCCCTGTCCTGGGTGGCAGACTGCCCCCTTCTCACTGTGTCCTCACATGGTAGAAGGGGCAAGGGACCTCAGTGGGGTTTTTTTTATATGGGCTCCACCCTCATGACCTAAGCACCTCTCAAAGGTCTCACCTGCTAATACCATTGTACTGCCCATTAGGATTTAAACATACGCACTCTAGGGGACTACGAACATTCAGACCAAGGCACTCTGCAGTAGGGGCTCCAGGTTAGAACAACTGGCTCCACTGTAAGCATCTCTGCTGTGGAAATAAAAGACCAACCAAATGAGAAAAGCAAAGCCTATTTATTCTGAGCTTGCTGTATGTAGCAAGGGAGTCAGCCACTATCACTTGCATGTTGGCAGAGACTAAAAGACAGGCAGGGGAGCGGGAAAGCTTTATAGTGGAAAAAAGGGAAGTCTTCAGGAGTGTCCTGACTTCTGGAAGCTGTTGGCATGGAGAAGCTGTAGGTGGTTAACTAGAGGTGGAGTTTGCTATGTGGTTGGTTAGTGGTGCATATGTAGATTTCTCTAGTTGATTTTAAGTTGCAAACAGGCAAAAATTAGAGAAGCTGTCAGTAATCAATCAAGTCTTGGCCATTTGGGGCTGACTGTCACAGAGTTATTGTTTAGCTTCCTGGGTTGTCACTAGAGATGGCAATCTGGCTTCCTGCAAGACTGACTTATAGCAGTCTGCCGTTCAAGGCCAGTTATTATGGATAAGGGGTTGGTGTTCTGGGCAGACTGCTGCAGATGGTGGGTCAGAGTTCTATTTTTAAGCATGTTCTGACCCTTGTCTATTTTATATTCTGTCTCTCACTAGTGGCTGATATAATCTCCCAAAATGCGAACTAAAGCCTGTCTTGAACCCCACCCTATCCTCTTAACAAGGTTGGGCTCTCCTATTTCCTCTCAGTCCCACCTGGCCCTTGGTGTATGCATCAACTCCTTTTGGATATTCCTAAATCAGCTCCTCCCCTCCACACTCATCATTTTTCTTCTCATCATCTCCTGGGACAGGAAAGGCAGGGCTTTCTTGCCTTCCTCTATGGCACCTCCTCCTTCCATGGAGTAGCAAGCCTCAAGGCCTATGTGTACCTCCAGAGGAATAACTTTTCTACCTGCAAGAGAACGCTAAGATCCTGGGTGCTTCTGGTTGGTGCTTAATAGGCTAAAAGAGGAAATGATGTCAAAAAACTAGTCTTCTTGCAAAATTATTAACTTCAAATTTGATTCCAAATATCGAAAACTGAATATCATTTTCTTTTCTGTGCATACCATATGTAACACATGCACAGACCTCTGGGCAGATGACCCTGGGACCAATTAGGAAAAAGAAACTGTACTTGCAAACCGAAAGAGGAAATTACATTAATAGTTTTTCAAAATATGGCTTCCATTATGGAAGGCATTCTTCATTATGTTCCTATAGAATTATTTTGTCCTGCTTGCTTCCACTCGCTTTTTGGGGAGAACAGAGATTAATAGCAAGAAATAAAGCTATCTGTTGAGCCTGGTTTAGAAATGATCTCTTCCTCTTCATTTTAAGTGCTCAGATATAAAATCTCTTTTATCTTCTCCAAAGGGTCTCCACTGGCATTTCTATTTCTTCCCCATTATTTGAGCTTCCCACCCTCACTTGCTTGAATCTTAATGGAAAATAGATTCACAAACCACCACTTCTTAAGGATCCTGTTCTTAGGGCTCCCCACTTACCTCCCCTTTACTGCAAGCTCTCTTTAAAGTTTGTGTGCACATGTGTGCATGTAATAATAGGCCCTTCATCCCTTCCTTGTCTTGATCACTCTCACAGACTGCATGTAAGAATAATTTTATATCTGACTTCAGTTGTTACTTCATTCCTTCTCGTTCTAATCCATTATTTTACATTTTCATAGGCTCATTATGACTCATCGGGCAGCCAAAAAAACATAATGAGTCCAAGATGATTGCACATGGCAGTGCTCCACAAATAGATATTAAACAGCTCATGAAATCTATAAATGTCCTTACTATCCTGGGTGCCTTATAAAGCTATGAATCAATAACTCGGCACATTTTTTATCCTTTCTAAAAATTCAGCTTTCTGGCCTTTTTTTTTCTTCTGGAAATGGAATCTACATACATATTTGGAAAAGAAAGCAGAGAGAAAGGGAGAGAGAAAATATAAAGAAGAAAAAAGCAGAAATTATTTTAATAGTATAAGCCTTTTTCTCAGAGCTTTTCAACAGTTGTCCACATAAAGATTAAAAAATGGTAGGCACAAAATAGGCACTCAAAAAGCATTGACTGAGTGAGAAAATAAGTATTATGACTATTTTTTATTGAATTTACACACATTGGTTTTGATAATAACCTTTATTGAATACTTATTCTGTACCTGTAACAATGCATGCATCCACCCATTAATTCTTAAATATGAGAAAGAAACTGATATTATCCCCTTTAGCTGAGTACTAAAAACAGAAGCCACTGAAGAAAGAGCAATAAACAAGCTGAATGTTTGATCAAAGACAATAATCAGAGGGAATTCATTAGCACAATGAAAAAAAAATGAAGAGTGCGCTAAATTTGGATTCCCCTTTAAGATTTCCTCTGTTGACAAAATTATTTCACCATTTATCAACTTGCCTCACCCCCAAAACCTGGGAATCATTCTAGATTGACCACCATAAGCAGTTCCCCACCAAATTCTCACTATTCCTCTATAGTCCTCATACACCCATTCATACCTCACTACCACAGACAAAAACCAAATTATCGCTGATTCTTGCCTTGGTCATTGAATAAATTAGCCAACCAATCTTTTTGCTTCAGTCATTTCTCCCCATTGCTCACCAGCATAATCTTCCAAAATACAAACTTGATCATGTTACTCCTCTGCTTAAGAAAGTCTTTCTGTATATTTCATTGTCTTAAAGTAGAATCCAAACTCACTAACATATAAACCAAAATTCCCAAAGAGGTGTAGAAGAGACTTCATTCAGGTGAAACAGTTTGCAAGACAGCAAAGTACAGCCTCTAGTGGAAACTGAAAGTGTGTTCCACTGAGACAAAGGGAAGGTTGTCTTTTAAGTAAAAAGTTCCTGCCCAGGGTCCCAATTAGATCCATTTTATATAAATGAAGTATCCAAATTCATACTGTTCTGATGTGTCTGAATTGTGCAGTGTAATTAATTGGTGTTAACACATTCTGATTGGTCGTTACAGAGCAGTTCTGATTGGGTGGGGCAGGCCTCAGTCCATTGGTCAAAAGTCGAAACCAGGGTTTCTCCGTGGTGGTTGACTCAGATGCAGTAAATGAGCAAGGCATCGTGTGTGTGAGAAGTCAAGTTCAGCCTGAGATTCTTCCTGGTATACAGAGCATATAAGGGGCTCCTGCCAGCCAATGGCTGCTAGACTCTTATTATTCATCAAATTTGGGCCTTTAGTTGACCATGGGAAGTCCATCTAGCAGTTAAACTTCTTTTCAGGTTCACACCAAATGCATCTTTCTCCTTAGGGTCCACTAACACAATATACAGAATTCTTCATAATCTTGGTCTTTCCTCCCCCTCCACTTCATCATTTACCAACCCCTCTCCTCACCAGATCATCTCTTCAGTCATCCTGAATATTGCACCTGTTACCAGACAGGGAACCTGGGCCTGAGTGGGTCAACCTAGGGCCAGCCAGTAATATGTGGGTTCTTAACTTCATGTAGGAAAGATTGCACAACACAAGTCCAGGTGACTATGATGGTACATGTATTAAAGCTGGGAACAGTAAAACAAGGAAGGGATTAGCATAGAAGAAGCAACAGGAGAGCCTAGGCTGGGCTGCCTTAGCTCACTGAGAAGTTAGAGAAAGGGGCCTTGGGAACAGGTTCAGGGGCTTTAGCCTGGGATGAGCTGTTGCTGCCCAATGCTCCCCTGGTTGCAAGACTCATGGGAACCCTTAGAGTTTAGGATGCCTCTGGGGGAAGAAGTGGAAGGAAGGAGAGGGGTAAGGGAAAGCTGTGGGTGTGCTCCTCAGAGGGAGAGAACATGCTGGGTCCTTTGCCTGGAGGCTTTTACCTCTCTCTTGCAGGCAGGAATTTTAGGGGAGCTGTCCGGGGAGGGTATCAGCAGAATATTCATTAGTTTTCCAGGTGTGTCCTTTCATGGTTGTGGTTTCTGCTGACTGGGTAGTGCCAGGGAAGGGGTGTCATTAGTCATTGCAGCTGGTCTTGGCATTGCCTGCCTGGTTATGCTGCTTTTCTGAGCCGGGAGCTGAAATTCAACTGAGGCTTAGATGTTATCTCTAGGGAAGTGACCTTCTGTATCTGGCTGTAAATTGCTCTTCCAGTTTGTTCAGCTGTCTCAATTTCCCTATTCCACTTGTCCTGGCTTACTAGCCTGTATCACACCTTCCCTAGAAAACCCTCATGTCTCTGAACATCCACATTTTACTCTATTAAATTATTTCTCCCTTTTTGTCACATCTTTAGTGGGCTATTTGCAGGACACCTTTCAACACTTAGCTTTTTTTTTCTCTGGGGCACTTTTTTGTTCTTCTGTCTTGCCCTTTCCCTCTCCTCATCTCACTGACTACCTCCAATGCAGACACACCTCAAAAGTGGGTTTTATGCCTGTATTAGTCAGGGTCCCAACAGGAAACAGATGGCACCCTCTGATCAGTCTGCATTGGAAGAAGATTTATTTATAAGGGACTACTTACGAAATTGTGGGTAGATGTAAGTGAAACCACAGGAACTGAAGTAGAAGCCAGACCAGTAGCAGCCACAGAGATGCCACCACCCCTAGGTCAGAAGGAAGGTGAGGGAGAGAGTAGGTCAGTTCAGGATGAGTAATGACTTTTGATTCAGTTTTCCTCCCAACGAAGATAGTTATTTAATACTGAGCCCCCATCCTCTCTCCCTCTGATCTTCTGAAATGGTCCTTATTGATGGAGTCAACAAGCAGCCAGAAGGCCCAAGAAGAGCCTTGTTGCTGTGGTCCATGTAGACCAACCTCCCAGGGAAGAGCAAAAGTAGAGAGGAAGAAAGACATTTCTTCCACCCTTTTAAAGTATGTAGCTGGGCCTGAGAAGTATACTGACCAAAGTTCGATTAACAGGAGAAAAGCACGCAAATTTTATTTGATGTTAATTAATATTTTTTCATGACAAAGGAGCCTTCATAGAAAAGAAATGAAGACCTAGAGAGGTATACAGACCTGAGAACTTACATACCATTTCCACAAAGAACAATAAATTGAGGATATAAATTATGGGAAAGTGACTAGGAAATACTTGGGGAAAAGAAATGGAAAAAAAGGGGCATTTTAGTAGGTTTGTTTGTACAGCTTCATGTAATCTCACCATTTTCAGTGTTAAGAGTATTCACCTCCTTCTTGTATAGGGAGGGCACCCTTCTCATGGAACTTTTGTGTCCTACTTTTAAGTTCGAAAGGGGAAGACAGGAGAGCCCTCCCTACAGCTACAGTTCCTCAAGTGCTTTCAGCTGAAAACAACCAATAGGCCAAAGTGACATAGTTTTGGGTGGCATGTTCTGATCTTGTTCAGTGGAGAAGAGTCAGGAAGGGCCAGGAGGGGCACCGCACACTTCTTATTTGTCCCACAGCTTCCCATGCACACCTCTGGATACCACACCTCCTGCCGAACTCACTGTTTAACTGCTTGACTCTCGTGAGTCTGTTGGCTACTTGGAAGGGAGTTGGGGCTTTCATCTTTTATCCCAGCACCTACTACAGTGACTGGCATGTGATACACATTCAATAAGCATTTTCTGAAATGCAGTAACAAAATTTTGAATATATACAGGGTCAGGATTGTTTAGGCACCTTAGGGATAACTCAGTCCACTCTTCTTATTTCAAAGATTAAAGAAATAAGAGAAAATAATAAAATTAAATTAATTTGACCAAAAACAAAAAAGAAAGAAAGAAAGCCCAGAGGTAAATGGACTTGTCCAAGTGTTGCAATTAATAAATGGTAACTTTGAGACCAAACACTAGTTCTCCTGATTTCCAGTCTTCCTCTCCTAGTTAACTTTATGCAAGCTCAGGTCTTTCACTAGAAGGAGAATTCACATGAGTTTCCCATAAAACCAAGAGTCTTATATTTTGACAACAAGAAAAAGACAGCAAGATGGGTTGGCTCTGCCCGCTTTGAGCTCTTTGCCAAAAGCAACCTCTGAGTCCTCTGGATAATCAACACTTTCAAAACTAGCAAAGTGCCAGGAGCTGGAATCATAAAATGAAGTAGGGTTCAGGAATAACGTGTTTGCAAAAACTACCTCTGGGGGTGGGAGGTGAGGGTGGTTTTGCTTTAGCACATTATTTTTAGGTTCCACAGCCTTTCTTGGTTCCAAACCTACAGGCGGTGGTGGTGGGTGGGAGGGAGGTTGGGTAAGATGTTCCTTAGTTGGGAGGCAAAGCTGTTGATGCCTCCTCACTTGATGATCCAGTGACTGGTTGTTGCTGCTGTTTCTACTGCCACTGATATTTTCTTCCTGGCAAAAGCAGCCACTGCTTGGGAAGTGATCACATGCCAGGAGCAATAGATGGGAGCATTTACTTTACAGGATTAGAATTGTCTGTTTATTTATCTGTCCTCAGGGAACTGTGTGCTCTTTGAGGGCAGAGGTCATGTCTTTTGTCTAAGTAACCCCAGACCGAGGTCAAGTATCTGATGCATAATTGGTGTCCAAAGAAAGAAAAAAATACAGGGTGGACTTAAGGACATAGATTTAGTGGTGAGGGGCTAGTTCCTAACACCCGACATTCTTCTTAGTCCCCCTCTGTCTCCTCACATCTCTAATAGAGGATATTTTAGCACTGTCATATGGCTGATGTCATGATCCAGGAAGCTCATGTGCTCGAAACTCCATGTGGCATGAACTATAAAGGTTGGGTATAGCTTAATTTTCCAGAAGTCATTGGATGGTTGTATAACTACGGACAAGTTAAAACCCCTTTATGAAGCTCAGTGGTAGAATGAGGTGTTTAGAAACTATGGCTTATACCATGTCCTTTTTTTCTCTGAAATTCTCTTAAATTTCTCTGCTGTAACTTGCTTCAGTGTTCTTCTTTGGCAGGGTAGAAGCCAGTCTATAAAGCTTCCACTAAAAAGAATAAAGGGTGGACTATGAATTTATGATCATAGCCAGTTTCATGACTGACAAAAGAACAATAGCACTGATCATTTTTATAGTTTCTCAGAGGACATGCAATGTTTGAAAATCATCTTCCTTCTTCTATTTTCAGAAGAGAAAAAGCCAACACATTCTGCGCATAACTTTTCTACTTACAGACAAAAATTTTAATGCTTTTTTTTCTTTTCTGGAGACGTGAGGGCGAATTCCCATAGCTGTACAAGTGTGGGAGTCAGGGGACTATGGGAAAATGCAAGTGTGACTGTGGGATTACACTTAATTCATTAAAACATGCAGTTTATGAAAACTGTTTTGCCGAAAATGAGCTTTGTGGGAAGGAGAAGGCAGCAGGGACATGGATGTGTGGGGGTAAAGAGAGGAATAAGAAGAGCCCAGAGAGAAGGAAAATCTTATTTGTTGCTAAATGTTCACTCCCACGTAAGAATGTGTCATGAGCCAATTCAAGGAAATTAAAATGCAAATTGGAGGAGTGCAAATCTATTAGGCAAGATATTAGGTATCGGTATTATTATTGTTTCATTTTTATACTAATTGTGAATATTCTCCAATGACTTAAAGCTTGGGGAAACTTCTTTAGTTATCCTGTCTTCTCACTTTGTATCTTTTCACAAATGAAATGACAGTAATATAATAACATTATACTTCATTCCTTTCTGCCAATACTATGAATTATTTCAGAAACCAACTGTACTAGGATAACCACAGCTGCTTTAACAAATAAACCTAAATCTAGTGACTTAACACAACAGAAGTTTATTTCTCATTCACAGAACAATCCAATGCAGATGTTCCTGGTGGGCACACAACTTTCCTTGATCAGATAACTCAAGGATTGAGGCACCTTATGTCTCACAGCTTTGCTGTCTCGTAGGAACTGGGAGTCCTTGGCATCTAAACATAGAAAGGAAATGGTAGTGAATAAGCTGTACCTTCTTCTTAATTGCACTTGCTCAGACTGACAAATACTAATTGTATACATATTCTATTGGCCCAACCCAGATGTAAGTGGGTGCTGAAAATAGAGCCTCTGATGGAATAGCTCTTGCCCAGCAGCAACATTTTACTTGGTAAGGATGAGCATGAATTTTGACAAACAACCATTGCTGCTCTCCCCACTTATCTTCATCGCTATAGACTTCAAGAAAAATGGCAACACTTCCTTGCCATGGAGTGTAAATTTTTTCCTAAAGATCTTAAAAGAAAACTCAATACATACATCTCTTCCGTGAAACCCATCAGGGAAGTTCCCACACAGGCACTGCAAGCCTCATCACACAAGTCTCTAGGCTTTCCCCTATCCTTCTCCACCTCTGTATGGAATTTACTTCCTTTCGGGTACCAGTGCTCTGCCTCTGTGGTCTCTTCTTGCACTTATTATGCCTCTGCTTGTTCTTACCTTAGGGATCTCCTCTCTCAGATGTATTTCTTTGAAAAGCTTTGTCCCTATCAAAGGCATTTCACACATTCCCAAACCAGTGGGGTGATAACTTTTAAGATATCTCTTGACACTCAGAGCCCCCAAATCATAGCCAGGACATCCCTGACTGTATCTACATTCATCAGTAACCAAAGGGTTTTCTTTCTTCATATATAAGTCAGAGAATGTTAGTCAACTAAGTTTTTAGAGGAACAGAAACTAAGGTGCAGAGGGGTTCATAGAACTTATCTGAAGTTTCACAACTAGTTTGTGAAGAACAAGGCTTAGGATTCAGGGGTCCTGATGAGGCAGGATAGAAAGAAGTTAGGGGAAGCTTCCGACAAGACAAGTACCATGTGGAATGAGTAAGTAGGAGAGACATCACAGGCCGATAAGCCACTAGGTCCTCTCACCAGAGCCCCCACCTCCATGTATGATCAAAGGCAAACAGTTTATTGCAGCAAACTCCTGTTATGGTCACAAAAATCAACAAAGATTGGCTAAAACCAGATCAATCCAAGGAGAAGGAAAAATTGACCAGAGAACAACCCGAAAGCCCATTATACCATCAGTGTAATGAAAACTGACACTACAAGTAGAAGGCGGGCCAAGGGGCTGAGGGTGTGGGCAAATGCCATGACACTTATGGAATGGACCATATTTAGGACAAAGCCCCTCCCAATCAGAAGGCAGAGACTGAATCTGGCACCCAGGAACTCACTGACCACATGTGCAATTCACTCTTGAGTTTGCCAGCATCCACTTGGACGTGTACTCTTGCTTCTGTCACAGCAGTGTGCTGTGAGACCTGCACCCGGGGCTGCCTGTGGGCAGGGCAGCCAATCCCAGGTTAAGTCCCTGATCCTGTCTCCAGGAAACCAAGTCCTAGACTCTCTTCTCTACCTAAATAAAACTTGTTTTCACCCTCACTCAGACTCACTCTTGAATTCTCCCCTGCATGAGGCAAGGACTGGTGACACTGAGACTCCACTAGTGTTCTTTTCATGCTATCATTCAGTCTGAAGAACACACGGGCATGTGAGCCAATGTTAGCAGACATTCAAAACCCATGGTAGAGATACTTAAGTAAGTACATTTATACATAGTTCTGATCAAGTAGTTCAGTTGGTTGGAGCATCATCCCATACACCAAAAGGTTGCAGGTTTGCTCCCCAGTCAGGTTACGTACCTAGATTGCAGGTTTGACCCCTGTTCAGGGCACATACAGAAAGCAGCTGATCAATGTTCCTCTCTCACATTGGTGTTTCTCTCTCTCTTTCTCTCCCTCTCTCTCTAAAATCCATAAACATATCCTCAGGTGAGGATTAAAAGAAAATACATTGCCCTGGCCAGTGTGACTTAGTTGGTTAAAGCATTGTCTTGTAACCGAAAGCTTGTGGTTTGATTCCCAGTCAGGGCACATACTTAAGTCAAGGGTTCAATTCCCAATCAAGGCATGTACAGGAGGAAACAATAGGTGTTTCTCTCTCTCTTTTTCTCTTTTCCTTTCTCTGTCTCTAAAACAGCAATGAAAAAAATGTCCTTGAGTAAGGATGAAAAGATAATAAAATAATTTTAAAAATATACTTATACCTGTACTATGTGTGATTTTTTTTTTCTTCTCAGCCTTGTATTTCCATTTCCCATTTGAATATTTTTATTTCTTGGAACATGGAATATTACTTTAGGTTCCCAGAGATTTTTAATTAGATCATGATATTTGGTGGGTGACTAGTCAGTGGTTGGTTCCTTTAAAAAAAAATACAAAACTAGTGCTGACATAAATTTATAATAGTATCAAAAATACCTAGAAATAAATTTATCAAGTATATTTAAGGTATCAAAATCTGAAAACCTAAATATTATTGAAATAAATTAAAGACATAAATAAAATTTTAAAATACATCACATTCATGAGTGGGCAGGCTTATCATTGTAAGTAAGTAAAATTTCTCCAGATTGATTTTTAGAGTAAGCCAATCCAAGTCGCAGGAAGTTGTTTTGAGAAAATTGTCAAATTGATTGTAAAATTTACATGAAGATGCAAAATTTCAAGAATAGTAGAGACAATCTTGAAAAAAAATAAAGTGAGAGAATACCATGGCTTGCTATAAAAAAATGCACTGGTTTAAACAGAGTGACATTGGTCATGGCTAGAAAAATGGACCAATGGGACAAAATAGAAAATCCAGAAACAGATCTGTTCGTATACATATATTTGATATATGACACTACAGAGCCCTGGGGAAAGGACAATCTTTTCAATACATTGTACTTACTTAATTGAATATACGTATAGAAAAAACTAATCTTGGTCTGTACCACATGCCACACAGAAGTGCCAATAGCAAATGTGAAAGGTAAAATAATAAAGTTTCTAGAACAGGGTTTGACAATATTTTTCTGTGAAGAGCCAGGTAGTAAATATTTCAAGCTTTGCAGGCCATATTATCTGCCATTATAAAGAGCAAAAACAATCATAGAAAATAAGTTAAAAAGTGAGAATGACTGTTTTTTAATAAAATTTTATTTAGAAAAACAAGATTGAACCACAATCTGTAGTTTGTCAACCCCTGCTTTAGAAGATAACATTGGAGAATATATCTTTGATCTTGGGTTAGGAAAAAGAAGATTCTTAAAAAGGCACAAAAAGTACTAATGATAAAGAAAAAGATACATTGTATTCCTTTAAATATGAGACCTTCTTTCCATCAAAAGATACCACCAAAAGAGTGAAGAGACAATCTACTGAGTGGAAGAAGCTATTTATAACACATATGACTCATGTCTAGATTATATAAGAATGACAAATCAATAAGAAAAAGATAAATAACCAGATGACATAATCAGACACTTCACAAAAGAAGGTAGCCAGATTCACAATAAACATTTTACAATGCAGTCAACCTCATTAGTCATCAGGGAAATGGAAAATTAAAACCACAATGAGATACCACCACATACCTGCCAGAATAATCATAATTTAAAAGACTGACAATACCAAATGTCAGCAAGGATTTTCAGCATTCCCACTGCTAGTGACAGTGGAAAGTGGCACTCTCGTTGTGGAAACCCTTTGGCAAATTTCTCTAAGTTAAATGTATGCATACTTTCCATCTCACCTACTTCACTCCTAGGCTTTGCCTCTGCAGAAATGTGTCCCAAAAGGTGTGTAAAGAATATTCATGGCAGAATTATATATTATAGCCTCAAACTGTAAACAACCTAAATGTCCATTAAATGGACAGTAGGATGGATAAATACATTATGATATATTTAGAGAATTAAATACTATATAGCAATGAAAATAAATGAACTCCTTTACACACAAATACATGGAAAAGTTTCAAATATAATGTTAAGTAGAAGTAGCCAAATCTGAAAGAATAAATAATCTTTAATTCTATTTATATGTGGCTCAAACACAAATAAAACTAACCTATGGTGTTATGAGTCAGGATAGTGTTTATCTTTGGAGAAAAGAGAGGGAGTGATAACTGAAGGAAAAAAAAAAAAAAACCCTGCAGGGGATTTTTGGAGTACTAATAATGTTCTATTTTTTTACCTGGTTGATACTTACATGGGTATTTTTATTTTGTGAAAGTCATTGTGCTATAAACCTTGATCTGTGTGTTTTTCTGTGAATATGCACTACTTCATTCAAAAGGTTTTTAAAATCTATTGGAGGGGGAAGAAACCCAACAACAAACAATTACTTCTCTTCCAACTATGTGTTTCAAACCCAAGAGTAAGGGCAAAACACAGTAGCTGAACAGATGCTTAGTAAGATTGGAAAAAAGCTGGGCAAAGAAATATGACTTGGAAATACCCACACATCAAAGACCCAGATGCCACTCTGGTCTAGGAACTACCACACAGAAAAAAAATTGTTTCTAGATACAACCAGAGGGATTCATATCAGAATTACAAGGTCAAGCAAATGAGGTCATGAAGTCAGAACTATCACGCAACTCTTTTCTTCTAGAAACTGTCCCACATTAGTGTCCCTCTTTCCTGCCACTGTCCATGGTTAAGTCTTGTAGGAAATGGGTTTACTCACTGGACAAATGACTCTCTATATCAGGTAGCTTAGACTTAGATTTCCCTAGAGATGGGATAGATTGGATATATTTGGGGCTCTGTTGTATTTTATTTTTATTTTTTAATCCTCACCCAAGGATATGTTTTATTGATTTAGAGAGAACATGAGAGAGAGAAACACCAATTGGTTGCCTCTTGTTTGCTCCCTGACAAGGACCGAACCTGTAACTCGGGTATGTGTCCTGACCTGGGATTGAACCTGCAACCTTTTGGTGTTGAGATAATGCTCTGACCAACTCAGCGAGCTGGCCAGGGCTTTGCTGTATTTTAGTATGCAGTAGCTGAGAACTCTATTCTTGAGTCCTGAAACTTTAATCATCATAAGATAAAGGGAATTTATATCCCCAATCAGAATAGAAGAATAATTATTCCATCTTCTTCTTATTTTTCTCTTCTAATCCTTAAAGTCTTAGGAGATCACTAAGTGAAATATGAATTCATTTCCTCTAGATATTCCACAGTAGCTAGAATCATATTGGTGTTGAGACCATTTTTTGATGGAGGAACAAGTGCTGTCCTGTTGGTTTCCAGTGGAAGCTAACCTGAGTTCTCTGTTTCCATGAGTGTTGGGGGTTGAGAGAGTGCCAACAGGATGGCAAGAAGGGGGAGCTTCAAACATATCCCTTTTAGTGCAGCTTATACAAAGAGCACAGGCTTTGGGGTCAGACATATCTAAGCTCAAATACAAGGTCCAACAATCACTAGATGCTTGACCATGGACAAATTATTTAATTTCTCTTAGATTCAGTTTCCTCAAATATAAAATAAACAAAATAGTGTTTAGTTTATAAAGGTGCTGTATGCAAAACATAAGACAATCTTCATAAACCTCCAATACAATGACTAACAACAATAATACTTAAATAGTACTTACTATGTATATTCTATCTACATGATAATTCATTCCCTTGTCGAAAGAGTCCCATGATATAAGTCTTGTTAATATTACTCATTTATAAATGTGGAGCCATAGCAAGAAGGGTTAACTAACTTGCTTCAGAATGGCAGAATGAGGATGCTGACCCAGACAGTCTGGCCACAAAGTCCAAGTTCTCATCCACAGACACCAAACTGGTTTCTTGCTCCCAAAGAGGAGGCAATAAAGCATGGGTTACATCTTTCTTACAAATCATAATGGCATATCTAGCTTTTACATTTAGAAAGAGAGAAATAAATGAGATCCCTCTCTGTTTTCCTCCACTTAGCAGCTATTCCTCAATCCTGTTTTCACCTCCTCAGTAAAAGTTGTGGAGAGTAGGACTGCTTTGGTTAGCTCCCACTTCATTCACAAGCACACAATAGCCCCTAACACGAGCCAAGCACTGAGCTAGGGGAAACAAAGGGTAACTCAACTGCTTCCCCACTCACCCCACTTACCCCAGATCACATGGAAGTGCTGTGGCATAAAGGCAAGAATCAACTTGGGACTGCTGTGGACCACTGGTCAGACAGCCCTCTACCTCCTCAGTCAGTTTTCAAAGAGGCTTGTGTGAATCTAGAACCAAACCCAACCCTGAGCTATGCTGACAGAGCCTTTTCCAGCCTGGATTTGCTTTGCTGGTTTGCAACTGAAACAGCAAGTGCATTGTTCCTACTCCTGGACACACTTGCCAGAAGCAGCTTCTGACCTTCCAGAAACTGCTTTGCTTTTGTATAGCAGACTTTAATTTTAACTCCATTCCTCCTTTTTTTTATCGTCAAAAATTAATTAAAATATTGCAAGCACAGAACCCACTCACTCTGATTGGCAAGAACAGAAAGAGAAAAATAAAACTAAAAATACAGTCCACTGTTTGCCATACCTGGATTGGCAGAGTGCTCAAGAGTTATACTGATGTTGAAATTTGAGACAATCCATCCTCCAACCCAGACACTCCTTTTGAAGGTTAGATTTGCCTCCCTTGACTTCCATGGGTCTGTGGGTCAATGGGAAATAACTTACTATAAACACAAGACAAATTTTGTTGCTGCTTATGGCCTCCTTCATTTCCCTCACTCACTCTATCTCTCTTCTTCCCATGTAGCTTCTTCTTTCCCTAAAAAAACAGGGAAACATCCTACCTAGGAACAGAACTTTTCATGACCATCCAGGTTCCAGTCCACCCTGACAAGGCCAACAGGTCTTATCAAGTGAAGATCAATATAAGAACTTGGTGACTTCCAGCTGAGATGGAGATGTAGGTGGACACACTGCATCTCCCTCACAACTAAGAAGAAATTTACAGCCACTTAAAAACTAAAAAAAAAAAAAAAAAAAAAAAACCAGAAGATCCAGAAAATCAAGCTACATGGAAGTTCAACAAACAAAAAAATAAAGAAGAAATATTCAGCCAGAAAGGTGGGAGGGGTGGATCTGGAACCAAGAGAAGGAAGTATGCACTGTGGCAGAGGCTGTGGAGGTGGTGCTTGGCTGTGGCAGCTGGTGGCGGCAGCAGTGGCAGTGGCACAGGGACTGTAGCTGTGGCAAAAAGCACAGCCTTACATTTCAAACCTGGGAAGTGATCGCAGCCCCAAACCAGACCATGAAGCTCACAGTTCTAGTGCTTTGAAAAATAGAGCCACATTGCTTCTGACTGTGAAAACCAGTGGGGAATTGGGTGGAGGAAGAGACTGCTGCTCTCTTAATGGAGGCAGCTTGTTTAGTACAGGAAGGGGGAGAAGTGCCTAGAAAAGGGGCAGATATGAGTCAAGTGGCAATATTCCCTCTCAGACCCCTCCCACACATACAGCACTGTGGTGAAATGGGTCAACAGCACTAATGGATACATAAGGCTCAGCCCCTTACAACGTAACAGGTGTGAGGGCTCTACCTAAGACAGAGAGGCAACAAAGAAAGCTGTTAAGATGAGGAGACAGAGAAGTATGCCCAAAATGAGGGGCAGATCAAGGTTCCAGTGGGAGAACTGAGTAATAAGGAGATAGCCAACTTAACCGACATGCAGTTTAAAGCACTGGTGATAAAAATGCTCAGACTTGACAAAAAAAAGGTTAAGCATGACACAGAAGAAATGAAGGCTATACTAAGTGAAATGAAGGAAAATCCACACAAAACTAGTGGTGAATGAAAGGAAGCCAGGATTCAAATCAATAAATTGAAACATAAGGAAGAAATAAACAGACAACCAGTACAGAAGGAGAAAACAAAAATTGAAAAAAATGAAGAGAGGCTTAGAAACCTCCAGGATAGCTTTAAATGTGCCAAGATCCAAATCACAGGGGTGCCAGGAGAAGAGGAAGAGCAAGAAATTGACAAATTATGTGAAAAAATAATAAAGGAAAACTTCCCTAATTTGGTGAAGAAAATAGATATACAGGCCCAGGAAGCAGAGAGAGTCCCAAATAAACTAGACCCAGGGAGGACCACACCAAGACACATCATAATTAAAATGCTAAAGGTTAAGGATAAAGAGAGAATCTTAAAAGCAGCAAGAGAAAAGAAGAGAGTTACGTACAAAGAGGTACCTATAAGACTACTAGCTGATTTCTCAGAGGACACTTCATAGGCAAGAAGGAATTGGCAGAAAATATTCAAGGTGATAAAAGGCAAGGACCTATAACCAAGATTGCTCTATCCAGCAAAGATATCATTTAGATATCATTTAGAATGGAAGGGCAGAGAAAGTGCTTCCAAGACAAGGTAAAGCTAAAGGAATACATCATCACCAGGCCATTATTATATGAAATGTTAAAGGGACTTACATAGGAAAAAGAGGATCAAAATTATGAACATTAAAATGACAACAAAATCACAACTATCAACAACAGAATCTAAAAAGTAAAAACAAAAACAAACTAAGTGAACAACCAGAGTGGAAACAGAATCATAGGTATGGGGAGTATGTGGAGGGGTGTCATCTGGGAGGAGGAAGAGGGGAGAAAGAGGGAAACAGTGCAGGAATTAAGAAGAATAGCAGAAGGGTATGGAATAGACAGGTGGATTTTAAAGTCAAAGAGCTTATATGCACGACCCACAGACATTAACTAAGGGATGTGGGACTGCTGGAGGGAGTGGGGCTGCTGGGCAGAGGGAAGCAAAGGGGGAAAAAAATAGGACAAGTGGAACAGCATAATCAATAAAACATACAAAAGAAAAAAGAATTCGGATCTGAAGAGCTTTCCCTACATCTCTCTTCCTGTTCCTTCTGTCTCCCACCAAGCTCTGATGTAATTGGTGTGTATCAAGATGGAACAACTCACAGGACTTCTGAGTATTTGCCTGTAGGCTTCTGAGCCAAGCTTGCATCTTCAGAATTTTTCCAGTGTTGGGCCAAGAGCAACAGTGATTACAACAAACCCAAACTCTGCTGAGTGATCTGTGGGAAGTATCCTGGGGTGCATGTCATGTTGAAACACTGCACTAGATGCTCTTGGAGTTTATGTAAAGGAAGGAAGGACAATCTTGTGGAACTGTAATTCCCCAAGTCTGTACCATTTGCTTTGCTCATTGCACCCTGTCCCCCATGTCTGCTCTGCAGAGAAGTAGGAGTTCATCCCAAGGCTCAAAGGGCTGGGAGGAAGGAGAGAGTTGAGAGCTCCCAGCAGGGGAGCTGAAGGGGTTTCTGTGCATCTTTCTTGAGCTACAAGATTGATTTTCTCTGGGATTTCCCAAGAGTCAGGGAATCTACAGTTCTTCTTCCAGAAAATACCAGTCTCTGGGGAAAAAATAAGAAGGAAACAAAAGTGATATTTGAAAAGTTTCCCAAAGTTGACAAATGCCATCTAAGGTCTCCATTGGTTTTGCTTTTTGTTGGGCTAGAGGGAGGAGAAACATGAGGTGACTCTGGTTAGAAGCTTTGGCCAAGGCCTAATCTGAACTAAGGCTCAGGAAGCAGAATTTCTCCCAGGGCCCCTGTGCTGACTTTGAGTTGTGCTCTTCCAGAAGACTCTGGAGTGGGAAAACAGTTGTCTGTTAGGCTGGTGCAACAAATGATAGATTCCTTCATGCTGCCAGTCTTTATGAAATGGCCTAGGAAGCCTTAACTTTAAAGAGTTGAGAAGCCATCTGAGCTGAGAGGAACCAGGATTGATTCTGGGTTCTTAGAGCAAATACTGCTGTTTGTGCCTTGTCTTACATCTTTGGTTGGATTCCCCAGAAGCAGACCCTGAGTGATTCATATAAGGAATGTTCCCGGGAAAAAATGGTAGGGTGTTTGAGTAGTTTGCTGCTGGAGGGAAGAATGTCAGGTAAGGGTGCAGCATCATGCGAAGGCCCAGGGAGGGAAGCGATTAGGTGTGACTGAAACACTTACTCCAGGGCTTCCTGTGACCCTCACTGTGGTCCTGATTAAGAGTATTTATTCACCCCTCCCATCTGTCATTCACTGATTAAGGGCTGTCATCCTTGGAAGAATGCAAATTCCAATGATTTCTTTTGATGAGCAGGCAAAGTCATTTCAGAACCCTCAGGGTAGCCCTCTGACAGGTGCTGCATGGCACAACTGGAGCTGGTGTGCATGAAAATGATAAAGGGTTCCCAGAGCACCGACAGCATCAGCTATGTCTGGACTTAATAGCCCTAGGCTGGCAGGTTATCCCTTGGGGTCAGGAGTACACAGAGTAGGCACAATTATCAGTAAGAGGAACTCAATACATGGTGGCACAGGTGCATCAGGATCTAGGTTGTCACAGTGAATGCCCCAGACCATGCCATTAGTCCGAGTTATTGCTCACCAGAGGTCCTCTGAGGTCATGTCCTTCATCTCACCTTAACTTGTTCTGGTTCACACACACACCTGTTTGACTGTATGGAGGTGGGGGATGTCGCATTATGTAGGAGACAGCAATGTACATCTCTGTTTTCTATTTCCAGAAAGAATGGATAAAGCCAGATACCAAAGAACCAGTGTACCTTTCTAAATTTTCTGGTCATCCCTTAGTCCCGAGTTCCTACAACAGAGTAGAAACCATTGGATTAGAAGTGTCTAGTCAGTCTGTTCGTGTGACTCAAAAGATGCGACTTGAGCTCATAGCCATTAGTACTGCAGGTAGAGATTTCTGAAGTCATGGACCTTGTAACTTCACAGCAAGAAAGAGCATCCTGACACCTGAAGCTTGCTGTTGGCCTCTCAGTGTGGCATGCCTAGTGCTGGTGGCCGACCAGCTTGGAGAGGAACAGAGACATTAGACAAAAAGGGAGATCTAGGATCAGTTTTGTGCAGCATATGGCACTTGTAGGGAGAAGGGAAATGAGGCAACAACCTGGAAGCTGAAGCACCCAAACCACTCATTTTGTGCAGATGCAGATCCTGCTAGTTCTGCCATGCATCGTGGAGCCTCTAGGTCCTCATCAAACCTCTCCCTTGGACTAAGAATAATCACTCACACATACACAAATGTAAATATATTTTTAACATGCCTCAGAAAGCCACCTTCCTGTTGGGTTTCAAGGCTCTCTCTCCAAGTCAACTGGCAGATCACAAAAGCAACTGCAACTGCTTGGAACTTTCCACCACAGACAGGCAATTGTGACCCCAGGTGGCATTTGATTGTGGATGCCTAAGTGACTTCATGTTGAGAGATTAGGATCTCTAACTGCTTTGTGGTTTCAGAAGGCAAGAGAGGCCAGAACCAAAGAGAGGGGGCAGAGCTTCAAAATCCAGGCTGAATAGCTCCTGAAAGACCTACGTATTTTGAGGGTCATTTGTGTGGCTTCCTGAGGAAAGTTTTATAAAGTAGATCATGATACCGTTGAAACGTTAGCCAGCGGAAACAAAGGAAACGTGTCAGATGGGGACAGTATTTCACCCTTTGAGAGCAGGCAGAGATGGAAGAGGAACTGACCAACTGACACCAGTCTGGAAGAACTAACATCATTTTAAAAATGTATTTCTTTTAAAGGTGTACATATGGAAGATGATCCCTAGGGAACAGCTTGTATCTAATAAGATAACACTGTGTTCCTGCCAAGATAGTCTTTCTAACATACCTGTCAGACATCAGACACCTCTTACCTCCTCTTGGCATGTATCATCATTCCATAAAAGGAAGAGATTGGGTAAAATGAGGATTTGCATTGAGAGGACATTGTGTGTTGAGTGGTTCACACCCCATGGAGGCAAGGATAAAAATAACTGCAAAAATTTGTGGGGCAAAGAAACAAATAGAGTAGAGCTAAGACATGTGCCTGAAGGCAAATGGCTCAGAGCTAGTTAGGTGGCCCAGGCATTTTGCTGGGCACCAAAGTTTAGGTCGTTTGATTCTTTGGGGCTGCTTTGGTGATGACCTAATGCTTCCTGTTCTAATGGAGTGGTGGAAGCTCACTCAGTCCAATGAAATAAGCAAGAAGTATGCTCAAGAGGACAGAACCCTGACTTCCCAATTCCAAGTCCATTCTCAGCCTTTAGAGCTGTTTGGGAGGTTCCTCCATGTTGAACCTTCACCCCAAAAATGTAATTTCTCTGATTGTGGGTAAAAAAAGGAATTCCTCTCACAGTGCCAATATCACCCTCCTTTTTCTTACCCAAGGAGAGAGCAGAGAGAAGGTGAGACCAGGCCTGTCCAAAGATGGAGTCTTAAGATGTGAGGTAATGTTGGTTCCCCACCTTTGGCTGCAACCAAGGGGAGCTTGGGAGGGACCTTAAAGTACGAAAGTGCCAGGTTTAAGATTTCTTTGTGATTGGTCTGAATGTATTCCAAATAAAAATTAAAGTCAAATGAAAACTTTAGAAATGTCATATCACCAAAGTGTGCATGTGTGTGTTTTTTTAGGGTAAATGTAGGGGGAAAGGGATCGCAGGCAAGGGGAAAAGAGAGCAGCTGCAATTAAGCTAAACAGCTACATCTTAATTATGACATTCAGGGTATCCAGACTCTCATGATCCCTACTAAGAGGAAGGATCTTTACCACCCAAATTCCGAGATTTTTTTGTTTCAATTGCACACCAGCCCAGGGTATAATGGTAACACCTGAGTACCAGTCATTTGTTTGACATTAACATGGTTGCTGACCTTCCTTAACTCTTCACTTCTCTGACTCTTAACTTCTTTGATTGGAAATTACAGGTATGAACCCGATAGCATGCATCTTGCCATTCAAAGAGTTTGGCTCTAGTGCAGTCAATGGAGCATGTGATTTCTAAATATCAGTCATCTATGCTTCCGAGATAGATTTGAAGAATGGAAAATGTTGAGTGGTTCAACGCGTTTCATCTTTGTCTTTTTCAAAGGACATTTCCTATTTCAGGCAAACGCCTCTGTGGTGAGTATGTGTGTGTGTGAAAGCATATGTTTGCAAAATAGATGAAACATTTGCATATAATAGCATTTTCACAGCAGCTAGTATAAACAGGGAGAAACTTATCTTCTGCAAGTAATTAGGAGTAGTTTTTGGTGGGTGTTTGTGAAGTGACAGATTGTACAATTTTTAGGGAAAAAAGTGTGTAGGAAAAAATCCCTACAGGCAATAATATTTTGACCTTGAGGGGAAGAAATATGCTAGTTTGTTTATAGAAAATAAACTACACTCCAAAGTTTACATTCAGAAGAATGTTGGTTGCTTGCTCATAAATAAATGGAGAACAGAGTTGTTGATTACTGAGGTTAATGTTCTTTTACTAAAGTGAAAATATTGTATGTAATTAGGTTAAGAAGAGATTTCAGAAGAAAGGGTGACGATTTGAGTAATCATGGAGTCAATACAGGCACATTTTGATTTTATTAGCTAGCTATTAGAGCAGTCTTTGGCATTTTATGTGTGACATACAGTGTTAGGATGTTGCTGTTGAAAGTCATTTGTGTCCGCTGTCTGGACTAATTGAGCGACAATAATAAAATGCTGTTTTTAGATAAACAATGGGTGGCAGAGCTCCATCGGTCCCTGCAGGGAGCACGTTTATGCCTTTCAAAGAGCAACTGGCTGAGCTCACATGCCACAGTCATTTCACAGAGGAAAGTCGTTTAAATCAACTAAATTGAACGCAGTTTTGAAATGGAAATCAGTAATCCCAGTTTGAAGCTAGCTGCCTCTTTGTCAATGGGGAGCTAGAGGCACAGATTGCCTTCTGGTTCTCTCCCAAATCTCATTCAAAGGCAGGAGGCCCCAGAGCAACATAGATTGCAAGTTAGCAATACAAGGGAATAAAATATCACATGTCATATGCTTTGTGTAGTGTGTGGGTGCTGAACAAGCTGATGTGGAAATATCATCATAAACCCAGCTGCCCATTTTAACTCCCTCCCTCCTGTGCAGAAACAAGATGGGCCCAAGACAGATGGACAACCAGAAGGCCCCAAGGAGGATGGAAGTGACTGACTTGCCGCTGCCGTCACCCAACAGGAAGGCATTTCTCTTTAGGAGTGTGAGTGTTTACCTATCTTCTCTCACCCCCTCAAAATGTGTTCCCTCCTTCCTTCTCCCTCCATGCCCTTTAGAATAAAGCATGTCTAACAGAGATGAATCTCAACTTTGTGTAGAGATTAAGATCTGTGGTTACAGACTAAGAAAAAGGCACTTGCAAGCTAGTCTCCTTAAAGGCACTTTATCTTAACACAGACTCACAGAACCACCAGGCTTTTGTAGATGCCAATGGGATGGGGGGGTAGGAGGTTAACATCTTCCTCTTCTCAGCTATCAGACTTCCCAAAACCAACTCAAACAACCACTCAATCTAGAGAAGAGCAGTGCGCTTGTTTGGCAAATATAGCTTCAATATAAGTTTGCTGCACACCCCACAAACTAAATTGTATCCCCCAACTATAAAATTTTGATGTCACCACTGAGCTTTAGGAAAATGGGTACAGTTCATGATGGTTTTATTCAACAACTGTTGTTTGAGCACCTGCTGGGCACCAGGTCCTGTGCTAATTGCTGAGGAGACATCCTGTCAAAAGACCAGCCTATGAACCTATGAAGTCTTGTTGGAACACAGAGAGGCAGACAGTACAGTACAGTACAATAGAATATTGCTCTGTGAGGCACCTCCATGAAGCCACGAGGCACTTCCTCTCTGTCTTAGTCAGCTCGGGCTTCTATAACCATATATCACGGTCTGGATGATTTAAACGACAGACACTTACCTGTGTTTCATAGTCCTTGAGACTAGAAGTCCAAGAGCAAGATGCCAACAGATTCAGCTCCCGGTGAGATTCAATTCTAGGCTGCCTTCTTGTTCACATGGCAGAAAAAGTGTCTCTTCTTCCTACAAGGGCACTAATCCCATCGTGGGGGCACCACCCTCATGACCACATCTAAACATAAACACCTTCTGAAGGTCCCACCACTACATTCTACATTGAGGTTTAGGGCTTCAATGAATGAATCTGGGGAAGGGCATAGAAACATTTACCACATGCCACCCTCTAGTGTACTCAACCCCAGATCAGCCAGTTCACTTTTAGGATTCCTCCTGTGCCACTCAGCCCTGACTTCCTAGTCAACCCTGTTTCCTACACTTGCTTCTAGACTGCTGACAACACAAAGTCCTTTCTGTCCATTCCTCTGATCCAAAACCACCGTGACAGATCAAAACTACTCTTTACCCAATTAGTTGTGACACCTCTGCATCTTGTTCCACTGATACATCATTGCCCAGGACTAACAGTCAAGAATTTTCCACCTTCTCTTATAAGTGCCTCTTTCTGACTTTCCCCCATCTCAGACATACTATAATATTTATTCAAAAATTATCTGTGCAGGTGTGGCTCAGCGGATTGAGCACTGACCTGGAAACCCAAGGGTCACTGGTTCGATTCCCTGGTCCCCAGCTGGGAGCGCCTGAGAGGCAATGAACCACACATTGATGTTTCTCTCTAAAAATAAATAAATGAATAAATAAGTAAATAAATACATTTAAAAAGATTATCTGTGATGGCTAATTTTATGTGTCAACTTGGCTAGGCTGTGTGCCCAGTTGTTTGGTCAAACACAGTCTAGTTGTTGCTTTGAAGGAATTTTGTAGATGTGATTAACATTTAAATCAGACTTTGAGTGAAGCAGATTACCCTTGATAATGTGGTTGGACTCCAAGGACAGAGCATAGAGCTAAAGAGGATTATATTCAAGCCTTAAAATGTAATAGGATTTATTCTGTTAGCTTTCAAACTTGCTGGGGACCCCGACCCTTTTTTCCTTCTGATTTTTCCCTTTCGGAATAAGAATGTCTATCCTATATTCCCACCATTATATTTTGGAAGCAGGTAACTTGTTGTCTGCTTCACAGATTCACAGATGAAGAGGAATTTTGCTCAGGCTGAATCATACTTTGAGTTTCACCTATACCTGATGTAGATGAAATTTAGGACTTAGAATTGATGCTGCAATAGGTTAAGACCTTAGGGGCTGTTGGGATGGGGTGAATATATTTTGCATGTGAGAAAGACATGGATGTAGGGGTCCAGAGGGTGGACTATTATGGGTTGAAATGTATCTCCCAGAATTTATGTGTGGATGCCCTAACCTCAGAATGTGACTGCATCTGGATATAAGGTCATTGTGAATACAATTAGCTAAGATGAGGTCATACTGAAATAGGGTGGCCCCCAATCCAATGTGACTGATATCCTTATAAAAAGGGGTAATTTGGACACACACACACACACACACACACACACACACACACACACACACGGAATGCCATGTGAATATTGGAGCTATGATGCCACCATCCAAGGAATTCCTGGAAAGTAGGAAAGAGGCCTGGGAGAAGTTCTCCTCTAGTGCCTTCAAAGTAAACATGGCTCTACCGAGACCTTGACCTCAGACTTCTAATCTCCAGGCTATGAGACAAGGTGCTGTTGTGTAAGTCACCTATTGCTAGTTCTTTATTACTTCAGCCCTAGCATACTAACTGTGCTCTTCCTTGTCATCCCTGCACTCCACTCATCGCAGGATTATCACCTAGAAACCCACCTTTTGGGATTACCCCCATGTCACCTAGGGGTGACTGGTGGGCCTGCCTCTCTGCCCCATGTCTCAGCGGATTCTCCGCCTGCTACTAGCACAAATATCAGCATGAAGGGGATGCAGCCATGTCATGATTGCTCTGGCAGCATGCTTACAAAAAGTGTTAGTGGCTCATGCACATTAGCATCTGTGACATATGGATCACATTCCTACTGAAACACACACTAGTATGAAAAAAAAAAAGTGAAAGGGGAGAACACAGCCTCAGAAGTTACCTTTGTCTTTATGGAAAATGCTGGCAACATTGGGTCCAAGTTGCTCCAAAAGGTCCAGTTGCCTTTTAAATTAAGTAGTTCTGAGAATGAAGACCCAGTTTGTTTCTTCCTTCAAATGAATGCTTGTAATAAATTAGGAACATAGAATAGAAGAAAAAACACCAGTTTAGGAATTTAGGACCTAAGGTTCACATTTGGCTCAGGTCTCTGACCAGCTAGGAATCATAAATGAATGACTCATCCAGATCTTTGAGCATCATTTTTCTTATCTATAAACAAAAGAAGAAGAAAAAGTTTCACTTAGGGATGTATAGACTTTCCCTTTAAGTTACTTATTCTCTTGGGTCTCAGACTCTTGAAGGGGAAGAAGTATGTTCACATGAAATATTCAAATTCTGCCCTGAGAAGTGCCATCATTATTAGAATGAGGAAGGTTTGCCTTATTCCATCCTGAGGAATGTGAAACACTTCAGACTGTGGGGACCCACTGCTGGTCTCCAGTTGGGGCCCAGAATGCCTGTCTCCTTCTAGAAGAACATCCATGCTTTGTGGGGTCCTGAGCTTGATCAAAATGGGGGGCCATTTTTGAAGGAGTAGAAATTCTAAATACAAATACAGAATTAGGTACATGACTTTGAAAGGAGAATAGAGCAAGAAGGGGAAAAGGAGGGAGGTTAAAATAATAAAAGGATATCCTTCTAACATTGATTCAGTGTTACTGGAGTGTCAATAAATGTCTGCATTCAGATATTTGTGACTACTAGCACAAATATGTGCTAGTTTTGTTCTTCCTGCTAACTGACCAGAATTAAATGCCTACTCAAGTTGAAAATATTTTGTCTACCTACCTATTTCTTTCTTAACATGATGCTAAGGGTGGGTTTGGTGTTATAAAGCTCCCATGAGTGGTCAGGGCTCCACTTACGGGCTGACCTACCAAAGCCTGTTGGCATGAAGCCTGGTGAAGTTCCTCCTGGACAGGAAGGAGCCAAATGCTGAGAATCTGACCTGCAACAAGGCCTGGATGTGGGAAGGAAGAAGCAATTCAGACATTGATTCAGCACATATTTACTGAAACATGCCTAAGTCCACAGTCACATATCTGAAAACCTTAAGGCCAGATGTATTTTAGAATTCAGAATGTTTCAGATTTTAGAAAAGCAATATGGTGTGCATAAACCAAATATTATATAACATCCCAGAGGGGTCAGAGGCAACACCATGTGAATCAAACACCATACTTCCACAGTCCTGTATCAGTAAAATACATGAATATTCACACTAAGTGGGATAAATGGAGCCTTATAGCATTTCACTTCATGTGGTTATTTTTACAACCAAAACTGTTATAAAAATCTTTCTGTTTTCAGAGACTTTTGGATTTTAGAATTATGGATACGGGACTGTGGCCCTGGGACAGGTGCCAGGTGGTATTAGCAGTGCTGAGGAAACATAGACCAGGTTCCTGAAGGAGCTGGAGGGTTCTGAATGGGGAATGGTTTCCTAGCCGGCCCACATCAGATACAGGTTTAAGCCCCATGGGGAGAAGGCAGATTTTAAAGAGAAGAAAACAAAACAAAGCAATAGAAACAGTGTTCCATTAAAAGCCCTGCAAAACAGTGGCACATAAGCTTGAATGTTTACAAAAAAAAAACGGAAAGAAAAAGAAAATTCCGGATCCCTCCCTCCCCTTCCATTCCTCTCAGCAATAGATGGCTCAGTGGCTGTCATAACTTGAGGGCCAGCGGCCACAGCTGTGGCTGGAGATGTGAGCGAAGGCAGACAGGGCAGTGCACAGCTGATGCCCACCCACCCCACAGAAGCAGACCCTATGGGAGGAGACCCGCTTCTAGAGCTGTGTGTCCAACTGTGTGGGTCAGGGTGGGGGTGACAAAAGGGCATTGTAGATGGGTAGCCAGAATATTCTCAGGTATGAGAGGGCCTGCAGGTACTGTCAATTAGCAGAATGTGTGTGTGTGTGTGCATATATTTATATACATAAGCTGTTTATATATAAACTGTTTATTTGTAAACATACATTTGTATATATAAACTGTTAGGAAAAAATTTCTCTCTACCCACTTAGGTTTGAAAGGTCAGGGAGTACAAATTAACTGCCAATAGACAGATTAACAACTGGAAAAAGAAAGGTTTGTTTACACATGCCTGTGGCAGGGCTCAGCAATGAGTAACTCAATGAATACTCAGAGGTAAAGGTTTATATACCACCTTAATAAAAAGTGTGTGAGGGGGCATTTAGGGCTTCAGTGAGAAAGTATGGAAGGTTCTGTTGGGTTTTTTTTTTTTTGTGCTAATGGAATGGGTGGTCTGTCTCCTTCCTGGAATTCACAGGAAACCCTCTTGGAGGGGGGTTAGTGGCAGCTGTATTTTTCAGAAGGCTCTGCTTTAGTCAGATAAGGGAAGTTCAGATCAAGTTTTAAATATCTTCACTTTAAAATAATCTTTATACCAAAACTGTGATGCCTTTTATATACACATATAATCATACAAATGTATGTATACCTATACATATAGAAAATGTATATTATATAGATAATCTGTGTATATATCATATAGACAGAAAGATAGATAACAGATTTAAAGAAAGAAAGAAATGTTTCTGTTAGTCAATCACAAACACATTGATTATGGTAGATGGGTTATAGCGTTTCTACACCTTCCAGGTCCGTATTGAGTCACCCTCAGATGGATGTTCTAGATCACTACTGATGGTCATTTTAAAAGTCACCTTCTGTTTTTTTCTCTCATTCTCCTCTGCCCTCTCCTCAGATCCTGGCTTGCTCTCTGGGGCCTTCAGGGCCAAGACTGGGGGGAAACTGAGGGAGAAAAACAGCAGGTGTGTGTTGGGGTGGCTGGCTGAGGGTCTTTCATGTTATAATGGGGCCACACTTGGCTCATGGGTCCACCATGAACGTTAGAGGAAACCAGTGACATGCGGCCCCAGGCTTTTACCCTCCAAGCAGATTTCCCAGGGAATCTCAGAAATGCCAGCATGGGAGGGAGCATTTTCCAATCAGCTGTGAAGATGCAGGTGTGAAGAAGCGCTCCCACATTCCCTGGGGTTCCACAGCCTGGTGCAGACCCCCACAGGATATCAATAACTCCCTCCCTCTTCCTACATTGTGCTCTCCCTGTTGACACCCCCACAGTGCTCCCAGGGGTGGTTCTGGACATGACCAGGAAATAGTTTAAAGACATTTCTCTTCCCTTTCTCTCAGCATGTGTGGCCACCACCCTCCCCCGCTCCAGCGCCTCATGCTCTGCCTCTCCCCCCAGCACCCTCATGTCATCTCTCAGCCTTGTAACATTTCCCACACCACCCACATTGCCAGCCTCACCCATTGCAGCTCCCAGCATTTAGCAGGGATTTCACCAGCAAAGGGAACAACTCTGTCTGGGCGCTGATTTGTTTCTGAAGAAAAGGTGAAGAAAGTTCTGAAGAATGGTTCAGTTTGGGAAGGGAAAAGTAGCTCTGGTCACAGTTGTGGCCAAGTCTCTCGCGAGTGTTTTGGTTCTCTTGGTCAACGCTCCTGCTACTGTTTATCCAGCACAGGGAAGTGCTTTGAATAGATGTCTTGGCTGACACGGATCCCTTCGCTTTGTGAATAGAGCGATTACTAAACAATGAAGCTATTACATAAGGAGCGAGGAGCTGGCTGGAGCCAACAAATCTTGTACTCTACATTTACAGAGCTATAATTATCCCAAGTTTTAAAACACAATGGTATCTGCTGAAAGGGAACATCTGGGAGGGAACCAAGCCATCCCAATTAAATGAATCATGCACATCCCAGGGATTGCATGACTCCACGTTAATGGGGTGGCGATTTTTTTCAATGTCACTCAAGTTAACAAATGTGCTGAAAGGATTAAGCAGAACAAATGCATAGGGAGGGGAGGAAATCGGATCAAGAAGAGAGATCTGTTTTATAAGATCAACTACAAATTGGCTGGAGAAAGCATTCCGGGCTGCTGTCATGAACACTAATCAAGAGAAAGAAATGCTGTATGAGGTTTTTCCCGTATGAAAATAAAAGCTTTTTCCAGTTGCCATTTCATTTCAAAATAAATTATTTTAACCTTCCGGGGACCCTGAGTGAAAGAATGAGGTAGGGTGGGGCAGAATCAGTGGGAAGGCCTGAGTCAAGCATGTTCTGAGCTTGTACCAGGCACTGGGGCACACCACAAAGATTAGTGATAATCAGTTGTTGGGAGATTTTGGCACCTTTAACCTAAAAATAGATTTGGCTCAGATAGTAGCATTAAACTCTACTTTGAGAATGAAGGTTAGAGCATGTTCTCTTCCAAAATGATCTGTCACAAAACTAAGTGTGGTCCTCGTGCTCCTGTATACCTTCCAAGCTCTACCACCTAAATAAAAGTCTCTACCCTCCCTATTTGTTATGTTGGAGGCAGTTCTTTTGGGTAAAAAATGAAAGGAACAGATATAACAGCAACAATAACAGACTGAGAAGAATCTCTCGTTCATCTTCTTATAGCTAAGAAAAACTTGGAGTGAGAGTTTCACCTGGGGGTGGGTGTTGTGTTGTGGGGGTTGTTCTTGCAATTGTCCTTCTTTCCCATCTGCCTGTGGGCAGGAGTTTGGCTCAGCTCTGAAGGCAGAAATGATTTGGGTCATTATGGGCTGATGGCACAGCAGGACTGACAATAGCAAATCAGGAAGGCGGTAGATTTTCAGGTTTTCCCCAGCCTCCCTCTCTGGTCTTTTGCCAAGCCCCCTGCCTCAGTGGGACCCCTCCCCTCCTCAGTGCCCAGTTGTTTCTCTCTTCTGATGGTTTTACCCATAACCACACCAAAATATGCTGGCCAAGCACTTGCTAGCTTTCATTTTCTCTACTGGGTGTAAAAGTTTAAACATGTTTATTGACTTTCTCATTCATGTTTGTATCTTAATTCTGCGAAGCAATATTATAGAAACATGAAAAAATTAATAATTAAAAACAGTTACCAATTAACCCACCACCCTAACACTGTTCAGCCCTGGGCCCGTTTGTCCTCTGAGCCATTGCATGACTTTCTTATTCTGCTTTGTTAGTAATTTACCTAATTCTAAGTTTTATTATTAAAGATAATACCTTCATTAACACCTGCATTACTTTTACCTTCTGTGAAAGATCTCTCTAGAAACCTTGGATTCTGATGCATAATGTTATGAATTGAATTATGTCTCCCCAAAATTCGTGTTAGAAGTCATAACCTCCAATGTGGCTGTATTTGGAGACAAGGTCTTTAAGTGGGTAGGGTTAAATGAGGTCGTGAGGCTGGGGGCTTAACCAGATAGGACTGGTGTCCTTATAAGAAGAGGAAGACACCAGTGATCTCTCCTTCTCTGTCTCTGTCTCTGTCTCTTTTTCTCTCCCAGACACACAGAGAAAAGGCCACATGAAGACACAGCAAGAAGACAGCCATCTGCAAACCAAGGAGAGAGGTCTCACCAGAAACCAACACTGTTGACACCTTGATCTTGGACTTCCAGCTTCCAGAACCATGAGAAATAAATTTCTACTCTTTAAAACTCCTAGTATGTGGTATTTTATTATGGTAGCTCTAGCTGACTATAATATATACTGTGTTTAGTTAGGTTGAAAGATAAGAAAGAGAAAAGCAGTCCTTGACATCCTGGAGCTGGCTGGCACTTACAGTTCTCCTGTGGAACATAAACCATTTTACAGCATACAAACATCAGACAAGGCCACTCTGAGGCCACAGTGGAGCAGGAAAAAAACAGGACTACTCCATAATCATGCTGTACCCAGACAAAATGTGAACATTGTCCAAACCACAAAATTAATCAAACACATTTCTGTCCTAAATAATATGAGTAACTTCTGTTTCTTTACCAATTGTAGTTGTAGCCTTCCCCTAATCTTTTGTCCTTCTAGATAAGATTTATTCACAGAATTACCCTGACTTCCCAACAGCATGCAATCTAGAGCAAGGCCAAGCTACCTTAAATCTTCCCCCGAATACCAAACACAAGACAAAATCCCATCATAAGACTTGTCTGAAGCTCTTGCTGTGCCTCCCCATGATTCCCCATGAACATTAAACCCAATTTGATCAACTACAGGTATGCTGTGTTTTCCTGGTGGTCATTGGTTAGAAGGTGTTGACAAAGTTGTAAGTGTTTTAATGTTCTTTAATAAATACTTAACATTGCTTATTGTTATGAGCTGAATGTTTCTATAGCCCCAAATGTGTATGTGGAAGCCCTAACCCCCAATGTGATAGCATTTGGAGGTGGGGACTTTGAGAAGTAATTAGGTTTAGGTGAGGTTATGAGAGTGGACCCCTTCTGATGGGATTTATGCCCTTCTAAGCAAAGGAAGACAGCACTGACAAGTGTTGTTCAGTATGTCACGGCATCATACCGTGAACCAAAGTTTGCAGGTTCAATTCCCAGTCAGGGCACATTCCTAGATTGCGAGTTTGGTCCCCAGTCAGGCTACTTACAAGAGGCAACTAATCAGTGTTTCTGTTTCATACTGATGTTTCTCTCCCTTTTTCTCTCCCTCTCTATTCCTCCCTCGAAAATCAATAAATATGTCCTTGGCTGAGGATAAAAAAAGATTAAAAGAAAAAAAAGTGAGATCTTGCTCTCTCCATGTGAACTTACCCAGAGAAGGCCATATTAGATCTCAGTGCATTTCTTTTTTAAAAAACATATTTTATTGATTATGTTGTTACAGTAGTTCCATTTTTTCCCCTTTGCTCCCCTTTGCCCAGTACCCCCCTTCCCTCCAGCAATCTCACCCCCCCTTAGTTCATGTTCATGGGTTGTGCATATAAGTTCTTTGGCTTCACCCTTTCCTATATTATTCTTAACATCCCCCTATTTTGTACCAACCGATTATGCTTCTTAATCCCTGCACCATTTCCCCATTTCTCCCCCTTACCCTTCCCAGCTGATAACCCTCCAAATGATCCCATACCTATGATTCTGTTCCTATTCTGGTTTGCTTAGTTGGATTTTGTTTTTATTTTTTAGATTCAGTTGTTGATAGTTGTGAGTTTGTTGTCATTTTAGTGTTCATAGTTTTGATCTTCTTTTTCTGAAACAAGTCCCTTTGACATTTCATATAATAATGGCTTGGTGATGATGAACTCCTTTAGCTTTACCTTGTCTGGGAAGCACTTCATCAGCCTTTCCATTCCAAATGATAGCTTTGCTGGATAGAGTAATCTTGGTTGTAGGTTGCTTTTCATCACATTGAATATTGCTTGCCAGTCCCTTCCTGCCTGCAAAGTGTCCTCTGAGAAATCAGCTGGTAGTCCTATAGGCGCCCCCCTGTAGGAAACTCTCTTCCTCTCTCTTGCTGCCCCTAGGACTCTGTCTTTATCTTTCACCTTTGGCATCTCAGTCATGATGCATCCTGGTGTGGTCCCTTCTGGGTCCAGCTCGCCTGAGACCCTCCGTGCTTCCCGAACCTGTATGTCCATGTCCTTTGCAAAATTTGGGAAGTTTTCCTCATATTTTTCAGTTCTTGCTTCCTCATTCTACTCTGGTTGATTGTTCTTTCTTCCTTATGTTCCAAATCATTGATTTGAACTTCGTTTTCCTACCCTTGACCATTGGTTTTGTGTGGATTTTCCTTCATTTCACTTAGCATAGCCTTCACTTCTTGTCTTATGCATTTGCCGTACTCAAACATATCTGTCAAGCCTGTGAGCATCTTTATTACCAGTGTTCTGAATTCTGCATCTGTTAGGTTGTCTATCTCCTCATCTGTTAGGTTGGGTATCTCCTCATCCCTTAGTTCTCCCACTGGAACCTTGATTTGTTCCCCCTTTTGAGCCATACTTCTCTATCTCCTCTTTCTGACAGGCTCCTGTGTTTGTTTGCCTCTGCATCCCAGGTAGAGCTGTCACTCCTGTTATGTTGTAAGGGGTGGAGCCTGAGGGATTTGTTAGTACAGGGCGACCTGTTTCACCACGTTGTGGCGCTGTATGTTGGGGAGGGGTCCAAGAAGGAACAATGCCTCCTGCCCAGCACTCGCCCCTTTTCCAGGCACCTCTCCCACTTCCACACCAGACTGGCACCCCTCTAGCTGCTGCCCTGGCTGTCATTCGTAGAGTGGGTAGGTCTGCGGACATTCTAGGACCATGGGGCCCTTTAAACAAGCCAACTCTGCTGAGACTGGCAGTTTCTGCCTCCACCCCAACTCCCACTGGTCTGCACAATCAGAGGCAATGAGGCTTGATTTTCCCCAGTGCTGGGACTGAGAGCTTCGAGGTCTGGTGAGGAGCTGGGAACGCTGTCCAAGTGTCCCTCCTGACTTTTTAAAATGTGTGACTGAGCTTTCTGCCAGCCTTCTGCTGCTGCCACCACACCGCGTCCTCTTTACCCCAGCTCTGCCCCTCCTACCTGTCTGGATGAGTATTTCTTCTTTATATCTTTGTTTGCTAGACTTCCATGCAATTTTATTTTCTGGAACTTCTGGTTGTTTCTAGTTTTGAGGTCATTGTATTCCCTCTTAGTTGTGGAAGGAGACACAGCGTGTCTGTCTATGCCTCCATCTTGGCCAGAACTCTCAGTGTATTTCTTAGGCTGTATCTCCTTTCCTAAGTGGTATGTAACTTATTTGTCAGTTGACCGAAAATGCTGAAAGATACCATATACATGCTCATCTATCTTCTTGCTTTTTATAAGTGGTTGATTATGAGTATACAGTAGAGATATTTTACATATTTCTATTTCCAGATCATGTCATGGACTATATCAGCACTCTCTTTACTACTAAGTATAGAGTCACTAGCATCTTTAAATCTAATCAGATTAGAGAGTCAAGTCCCAGAACTAATTCAGAAAACTCATCCTTAAAACTCTATTCCTTTAGAACCACTCTCAGTATTGGTGATGGTTGTACAATATTGTGAATATATTTAATGCCACTGAATTGTACACTTAAAAGTAGTTAAAATTTTATGTTATGTATGTTTACCACAACAAATAAATATAGTTATAAAAAAAGAAAATAGAAAAAAAATAAAAACTGAGGCCTGAATCAGGCAGACAGGTGACAGAAAGGCCTTGAGTTCAGAGTTCAAATCCATAGAAAGTGCTAATCAATTTGTTGGCTGGAGAAAGGCAAAAACTCAGAGTTTTAGAGTTTTGGGAAATAAAGTGTGAGTCTAAGGTTTTCAATTTTTAATTTTACATTAATTTTTCTTCCTTTTCTCCCACCCTTTTCAGTAATTTGGTTTCTTCTAGGACTAAGTCAAAAGTCTTTTCAGCTTTTGGACCTATGATTCTATGCTAATTTGCACTTTTACTTTAACATTTGTAACATAATTTTCTCCTTGACAGAATTAACATAAAGATTCTATACTAACCTACTTCTTCAGGTATAGTTGCAGAGAATAACAAACATGGTTCTCAGGAATTTTACAAGCATGCTTTCTAATGTCAATTCTAAACTGTGCCAAACAATAAGCTTTACCACTTGTCCATAAGGTTGTGGTTCAGGGTTAAATCTCCCCTCTGCTCCCATCTCACCTATCATCTCTCCTTTGCTTACTTTTCCAGAGATCATAAGAATAATCCTGGGTGGTGATGTAAGTACCAAAGTCATTGGTATGTGCCAGTCTGCTTTCTTCAGTCTCTTTGGGGGCTTAGTATATGTGGCTGGAAAGAGTAAGAGGGCCACTGGCAATTGAAATCCTCTGACCTTTTCTTCTGACATGCAGGAATCTGAAAAGTAAGTTTGCAGGGAGTGTCCTATCTTCCCAGATTCATGTTAGGTGTGCTGTCTGCCCTATGTACAATCATTTCCAAGTGCTTAAGGGTCACGATATGATTTTCCCATCCTGAAAATCTATTGAAAAGAGATTCTTCATTCCTTTCCATGCCACCTCCAGGCACTGCAAATGGCCATTAGCACCCTACATTGCCCCTCCCCATAACATCATTGATTTTTTGCCTGCATTGTGTCTACTTCACAGCTCAGGACATGCCAAATCACACATGTCTGAAGTACTTGTTGCTAGCAACAAATCTATCTTCCTAAGTGGCCAAGCACATGCTGGATTTGAAATGTCAGCTCACCTTACTCTTCCCTGGCCTACTTTCTTTAGCTGAGACAGCCTCAGGCCTTAGAGCAACCTCATCTATGTTCCTTCGTTCTGCCTCTTAAGAGACAGCTCTGAATCAACTCTACAAAACACAAAGTGACACAAGGACAGAGAAACAATCAATTTCTTTCCCATGACTCCTTTCTCCTCTGTAAAAATGAATATTATTAGCAATCCCTACCTTATGAGACAACTGTGAATACTTAATGATATCATCAAATATTAAAAATGGACAGAATGTGGTGATTGTAGATCTGGCACATGGTCTGCATTCCATACTTAAATACTGCTAGGTATTTCTACTCCTTTTCTCATCCTCTCTCAATTTTTTAAATTGAGGTAGAATTTAATATGAAAAATTTTAAAGCAAACAATACAGTGGCATTTAGTACTTTCACAATGTTGTGCAATCACATCTCTATTTAATTCCAGAACATTTTTATTATTTAAAAGGCAAGCCTGTGTGTGTTAGGCAGTCATTCTCCATTCCCCTTTTCCTCTGAACCCTTGCAAACAACCCTCTCTTTGTCACCATAAATATACCTATTCTGGATATTTCATGTAAATTAAGCCATACAATATATAGTCTTTGGTGTGTGCCTTCTTTCCCTCAGCATAATGTTTTTAAGGTTCATGCATGTTGTATCATGTATTAGTACTTCATTCCTTTTTATGAATGAATAATATTCTGTTGTATGGATATATCACAATTTGTTTGCCCATTCATTCATTGATGAACATTTGGGTTTTTTTCCACTTTCTGGCTTTTGTGAATAGTACTGCTATGAACATGTACATACATGAATTTGTTTGAGTACCTGTTTTCAACTCTTTTCTTAGGAATGGAGTTGCTATTCCATCTTTTATTTCTATTTCTTCTTTCAATGATCCATGTCTGCAGAATTTGTTAAGATGTGCTGTTGTAAAATTTCTGACATTATTTACTTGTGCTTCTTCTCTATCCTAATTGACAAGTCTTAACAGTAATTTAAAATTTTATTCATATTTTAATGAACCAATCTATTGTTTTGTGAATCTTATCTATTCAAACATTTGAATTTTTTCAATTATTGTGATCCCTTTAGATTTGTTTGCTGCCTTCTGCAGAGGTCTGTTAAGCTGACATGGTTGGGACTCTGCCCATATGCCCTGGGATCCCCCTGCCGTTCCCATGTGAACCAGCCTGAACTTCAAGGGTCAGTGTGGGAGTCTTTGTCAGAGGGCTGCCCTCAAACTGCCTGAACCCACTTAGTTTGTGATCACAGTGTACTAGATATGCCTGGGAATTAACATCTCCCTGGGGAAACCCTTAGCCAAAGACCAATGGCTATCAGAGTAAAAACAACCAGTTTCTTTCCTTTGACCAGGATAGTTCTAAACCATATTTTACAGTTTTCTAAAGTTTTCTTTGGCAGTCTAACTCCAGTCACCTGTTGTCGTGGTGCCTTAATAACATATCCTTTATTGGTTACCTTCATTTCTCTGTCTCAGTTTCTACTTATGTTTTTACTTGTTTACCCAGAAACTTCCTATTATGAACTGAATTCCCCCACTCCTGTGCCCCCAATTTTTATACTGAAGTCTTAACCCCAGTTTAGAATGTGACTATATTTTGAAGATAGGGTCTTTAAGGAGGTAAATAAGTTAAAATGAGGCCCATTAGGGTGGACCCTAATTCAATATGATTTATATCCTTATAAAAAGAGCAGATAAGGATACAGACACACACAGAAGGATGACAACGTGAGGAGACAGGGAAAAGGCAACCATCAAAATGCCTAGGAGAGAGGTCTCAGAGGAAACCAACCCCGCTAACACTTTTAGTCTGCAGAACTGTAAAGAAATAAATTTCTGTTGTTTAGCATAGCCAGTCTACAGTACATTGTTACAGCAGCTCTGGAAAGCTAATTCACTTCTAAGAAACTGTTTTTCCTTGAATCCTTGGTTTGGGATCTGCTTCTGGGGAATCTAAACTAAAAAGTTCATTGATATTTCAATTTTTCTTCTTTCTTAATATGCATTTGAAGCTATGAATTTCCTTACAAGTATGGATATAACTTTGATATGCTGTATTTGATAGTATAATGATACATATTTGTAGTACAATTAAGTTTTGACATATAGTATTATTATTTTTATTTGAAGATTTTTTATATTCCATTGGAATTTCTTCTTTGACCTTTGGATTAGTATAGCTTGGAAGGGTCACATTGGTCTTATATATACTCCAGCCATGATATCTGTCATTCCTGCTCACAACTCAATAGCCAGAACTAGTCATAGGCCTCCACCCAGCCAGAGGGGAGCCAAAAGCACAGGCTGCAATGTACTTGGATGGGATGGGGAAATCATATTCTCTGACTAAAAGCATCAATGACTAACATAAACCAGGAAGCACGGACTATTTTTCTACATGTTTCATTTTTCAGATATGCTAGAAATTCCTCAGAATAGAGGATAAACCTGAGAATGGACCTGTGGTCACCTTAATAAATATCTTCCAGTTATCAAGCTGCTCTCTAAAATGTTTGTGCCATTTTTTCATTTCCACAGCTGTGTGCATACATATTGCTCTGCACCTTCACAACAATATTTTTTTTGACAAGTTAGTAGGTGTGAAACGATATCTTGTTCTGGCTATAACTTATGTTCCCCTAATAGTCAGGTTTGTCTAGTCTCTTTTATATATTTGTCCCATGGTCAGTTTCTAGTTTATAAAAATTAATGGCTGATTAATGCAACTTTCATTGCAATCAACATTGAGGATTAAGACCTTGGCTGGATGTTTCAAGTCTTTTTCTCCACTTTCATACCTCACAAAGATTTTCTTAGATGAGTTTCATGAACATGGCTGGGTCCAATGGTCCCAAGAGCCTTATTCTGCATTCTGGCTGCACAGCTGCATCACAGGGCAAAAGCCAAAGGCACAAGCCTTGCAGTCTCTGGATAATCAGATCCTACTCATCTCTCACCAGTTATTCAAAACACACGTATTACCCACCATTTGAATACACTTGTGAAGTATGTTACAAAATGATTTGCCCAAGACCGTGAATACTGGCTATCATGTTGTATGGAAGAAGAACAGACTCAATAATGACAATAAATCTTTTATCAAAAAGAGAGAGAGAGAGAGAAATACTGGAGAAGGCCATAACATTTTTCTTTGGGAGGTTGTCATGTGTTGAAAGGGATAAAGTAGTTCTATGAAACAAAACAGATAACTGGGAACATCTGAGAAGATTGTTTGTGAACAACTCCCCAAAGGTGATTTTGGACACATGCAGGTAACATAACTGTTATACAAGCCCTCAGACTTATCCTAGGGAGTGGATTTGGCAAGGCTGATATAATGATGCCTCAGTATCACTGCACTTGGTCTTCTCTGAAATGCTTTGGAGTCTCTTCAGTATCTAATTGGATATATGCCATTTTCTCATTTTGGTCAACAAGAAAACCATATTTAGGTAAAGAAAAAGTCTTTAGTTTCTTCCAGATCTGCATTAGCCTCCACTCATTGTTACTCTCAAGTATGGAGATTCAGATGAGTACCATGTGTTGCCTGACTGAGCCTTATCTCTCAATAGCAGGGACTTTACTTTTATTTTATCCTTGAACAGTTTTGTTTGAGTGCAGTGTATTTACTGATATTGTCAACTCAGTTCATTGCAGAATATAAACTTAGGTCCTGCGTTCTCCCAAAGGCTGAGCAGAGACTTCTTTCTGTGAACATTTTTAATAGATTGTTGTCAAGGCCAGGAAGTTGGAAATTCAAGGAAAATAGCATCAAGGCAAATCTTTTTTCTTTTACTTTTGTTGGTGGCAACATTTCTATCAAAGAAGGCAGTTTTCTTTCATTATACCAGATCCAGAGGTGCTATAGTAGTACCCTTGTTACCAATTCTTTATTCATAATTTATTTTAGTGACAAGGGAGCTTGTGGTATTGATGAAAAACAAAAGCTGGTGGCTTTCTGAAAGAAGTGGCAGACATTCTCAAGAGAGTTGCCTCACAGTCATGCTTACATGTTTAAAGCTTCTAATTGTCTTTTTGAGAGTTTTCCCTCCTTTTGTGTATGACTATCTGTACACTCATTGATCATCAATTGTGAAAGAAAGAGGGAAAGAAATGGAAGCTGCCTGAAATATTTCTGTGATGGGTCCAGAATTTAAAATTTTCCCTTCTTCCATCCATATTTGATCCCAATTCACATTTTTTTAAGGTAAATACTTTCAAGTTTCAGTAACCCACAAGAGCATATAATGCCAAGGCTGTTAATGAAGTAGAAGTAATTCCAGTGGTAATGGCCATAATGGTATTTCTGAATTGCATGCACACCAATTTCTCTTGAGAGGAAGAGTGAAACAAGCATTTGAAGTCTAAGCATGAATAAGAAACATCCATTCATTCATGGAATATTTATTAAATACCTACAATTTTAAAGGCATTGGCTCACCACTCTTGGGGATGAATAAAAAATTAGAAAAGAGAGAAGATGAATACAAAAAATATGGTAACCAACTGGATAGAACTGAGGAGGAGAAGTCAAGGATTCTGTTTCAGGTGATTCCAAAGGCAGATAGAATCTTCAGATCAGTTTCAAAGACATTTGTTCTCCCTTTCTCCAATTCAGCTGCACCATGGTTCTACCTTCCTCTTTAGAGACTCAAGTTTAACTTATATTTCATAGAGGAAACAAAAATTGATTCTTTCTAAGGACAAAAAATGGGAACATGTATCCTATTCTAATTTTTGCTTAGGGAAATGACTTTTGTTTGCTTGTGTGTTTTGTTTTGACCCCAAGGTAAGGTTAAATATTATCTATGGGGCTTTGATTAACACCTCCTGAAAAGCAGAAATCTGTGTGTGTGTGCATGTGTGTGTGCATGTGTGTGTGTGTTTATGGGTGAATCTAGGATTAAATAGCAAAATTTCTTTTCTTATTTAATAATTTTCACATTTGCTAAATTCTGAATGAATCTAAACTATTTTGCTTAGAAGTTTATTTTCCTCAGTATTCTTCTTCAGAGGATTTTAAAGATAATAAAGATTTTTTAGCTAGCCAGTAACTACAATGCAGCAATAATCTTTTATTTGGAAAAGGAAGTAATGGCTATTTGCATCCACATTGACTTAATCATTAAAATATTCGACATCTAATCCATCTGCAGTGGAAAATTTGTGCAGTGTTTTGTTTGATTTGGGGGCATCTCCTATCATGGGTTTTGGCCATCGGCATATAGTTATGGAGTCACTCTCTCTCACGATATTCTTTCCTCTTTGCTAAGCTGGTGAAACCTAGGGGAATCACGAGACTCAAACTGACTCTATTCATGTGGGTGTGTTTCACAGGGAGTACTTTGTATCAACTGAATCACTCACATCAAAATATCCATGGGAAGTTCACATAACCTCATTTCCCTCTGTTAATGTTACTGAGTTAAGCACAAAACAGAAATATACTTAGAAGATATATGGCTTCCTCTCAATCAGAGCTGGCCTAGAATACAGAAACAGAGTCCCTGGGGACAAAGCAAGACACTCATGAACTCTGGATACTAGAAGACAAACAATGGGGGACCTTATTCTTAATTTAGTTTCTAAGAAAAGATTTTTCTGGTGACTTTGTTTCATTGGAGCAGTCACACTGCCCACTGATAGATTAGCAACTTGCCCTGGTACCATAAGTTCCCACTGGGCTTTGCCTTCCATTTTCTTTCAGGATACCTGGATTTTTCTTCTCATTACGCATTTCCTCTATAATGCTTCATAATAGCAACTACAAATATAACTCCCTTCCTTCCTCTTAAAGCCCGATAACCTTTTGAAATAGCCTCAATGTGATGTCATGCCTACCAATAATCCCAAACTTGATCTCATAGTGAGGACAACCTGAGGACTCTCATGCTTAGGAAACCACCCAGCTGTGGTGATGCTTAGCTGGATGTAGCCAGGGGGCGGGGGGGCGGGGGGAGGTTCCAACCAAAGGTGCAATGCACCAATTTCTTCCTTCAATGGAGTCTTTGCCACACCATCTCCACTGCCCCATCTCATGAAATGAGGAACGTTCTCTGACAGAAGAATTGGAAAAGAGAGAAGAAGAAAGGCTGTGCCGACGATAGGACAGGGAAGGTGGTTTCCTCAAAGACCCAGATTTCCTCTAGCTCTCATCTGCTGTTGATGTAGAAGAGCAGTGTCTGAAAAGCACTGACCTAATTCCACAGCTGCCTGTGGAAGCCCCAGGGGCACCACAATATCAGCTTTCTTCCACCAAGAAAGGTCCTTTTAATCACCCACAAATAACAGTATGTATGCTTTGCAGATATTGCACCATCTTTAAAAGGAGCCAATACAGAGAAGTTTTTTTCTGTTATTGGAGCACAGTTCTATTTCTTTCCTTAAGCACCAGTTGGTGTGGATTTAAGGACCGTGTTGTGTGAAAAATATGTTGTGGTAGTTTTTGAATGTGTGTTGAATGTAAATTGAATGTAAGCATGAAATGTCTCCACTGTAATGCAAAAAGACAAGGGAACTCTCTACTGGAGAACCTGGCAGAATATTTGTGATAGTCTAAGTTCTATATCGTCACAAGGTTAGTTGACAGGCAGAACCACTCTTCCCTCCTTCCCCAGGAAATGCCTGGTATTCGTTCTATGTTAAATCTATTAGATTCATAAGATCTGCTGGTTTACTCATGGCTCTCCCTTATTTCTCTTATCCAAATGTCATCCCAGTCTAATTATTTGCCCAGATTGAGGACCTAGTGAATCAGGTCAGGCTTGGGTTTCCACTGCAACTGTAGGACTTGCTATGTGAGCACTTCCTATCACAGAGAAGGACGTTTGGAGGACAGGACAGAGACATTTCAGGGAGGCCTCTGCTGATGTTTACTCAGCCTTTATGTGGAAATATGACAGCCTGCTCTCACTTTTTCCCTTTTTAAACACACAGATATGCAGAGAGATGAGCATCATTTTCACTTATTTTCACACACAAACTGGAGAGAACAGGGCCAATCTATATTTCTCCCAAAAATACTTGGGGAGATATGATCTAGGCTAGACAAAAAAAAATGTGTGCCAGTACAAAATACTTTGCATATTGTGATTTGGCAATAATGTTGATTGAATTGAACTAGTTAAAAGTAAATATTAATTTGTTTCTTCTGCCAATATGCTTAGAAGTAGAATTTGTTTCATTTTCCCTGTCATCTTACAACATCACCAAATATGAATTCAAAATTTTGTATAACTCCAACGTATATTTTGTATTGATATAAAGTGGTATTGTGTTAAAATGGTTGGCAGTTCAGTTTTCTGATCAATTCCAAGGCTGATATAATTATTGAACCTGAAAGAGTAAATACAGATCAGTAACAAAAATTGAAATTGGAGGTTGAGATACTTTTGCCCAGTCCAAATCCTGTTTTCAATCAAAATTTGGCATATTGTTTTAGGGAATCCCCAGCCAAGATAGTATGAAATAAAAGCCAGATAAGTAAAACATATAAAAAGCTATGGGAAAGCAAGGGAAGAGATGATCATGTTTGTGAGAAAGTTCTGAGAAAACGTTCACAGACAAGATAATATTGAAGCAAAGGGCATAATTTTGCCTTACATAGTACCTAGAGCCAAGTTTAACAATTAGTAAATTCTCAGTCAGTAATTGTTGAATGTATAATGGAAGGAAAATGCAGAAATAACAATAAAAGTTAGATCTGAGAAAATACCCATATTTAGAGGGCAAGAAGAGGATTTCAAAAATAGTAAAAAAGGAGAAGGGATAGAAAAAATCAGGCAAAGTATGAAGACATTGTTACCATTATGGTTAACTAGTTAGCAATAAAAAAGAGAGCAAAGGGAATGAGACATTGAGCTTAATAAACTGGGAGCCTGCTTTCTTAGCCAGGAAGCCATAGCATTTACAGACTCATACACACATTCCAGGGAGACTTAACCCTCAGAGCACAGAAAATCTCTCCAGGAGCACTGTCCCCACTTAGGCATCAGATTGTTGAGAGGCACAGGGTGAGGTACTTGACCACAGAGGCCTGTCAGTCTAACTAGGGGATAGACCCATCAGGAGCTCAAGAAAGCTTGGGAAGTTCATTAGTTATTTTGAAAAAGATTCTGGTTATAACCCAAGCGAAACAAAGAAGCATACACGCGCTCTCTCTCTCTGACCTGCACTCACGCTGTTTATCATGTACTCTCTCTTGCCCGGGAATATGCGACCATGAGGATCTCGGAGCTACTAGGCACAAAGCAGACCCAACAGGCTCCAAAGGACTAAGCTTTATTATGAAACAGAACCCCTGGACTGGCCTTTGTTTTGGCCTTGCTGAAGACATAGCTGGACTCTTTCCATGGTAGGACTGATAGAGATGGGATATTGGATATCCACCTGAATAAGCCTTGTCACATCACAATCTCCCACGCATGGGTCAATGGAATATTTTTCTCATGATCCGGTGGAAGGGCCTGATTTCCACTGGCAGTAAAATGTTAAAGAGAACTTGTAGGACAATATTTCCTAATGCTGTAGAATAATACCATTCATAATGTGGTCCTCAGATCAGCAGCATAAGTATTATCTGTGAAATTGCTAGAAATGTAAGTTCTTATGCAAATCCTTGATCTACTGAATCAGGATCTATTGGGTTTGGTTTTGGCTTATAGCCTTTTGAGGAGCAAGGGAAATGCTGGGTGCTGTGAGAGATCAGAGCTCTGAGCGAAAGTGCTCCTAGCCCTCTCAAGGTTAGAATATTGTAAATAAAGACGTGTTTTTTTCAACACTAATTGTTGGGTCTTACACCAAGGCGCCATGTGAACAGGCCTCCCTTTGCTCGGTAACAATAGTAAACTATTGAAAATTTTAAACAAGCGAGAGCTCTCCCTTTGATGCATTTATTCACTCATTCAATAAATGGTTATTGTATACTAAACACTGGATGCTACTTAAGATTCAGAGAATACAAAGGTAACTCAGCCATGCCCTTGCCTCCAGCAAGCTCACAACACCAAGGAACACTACTGTGTGACACTGATTGGTTCACAAGTGAAGCAGGATATTCTTTTGAAGAAATAATTCATGAGATTCTTTAATCTTTCTCCATTACCTCTCTCCACTCCCCCTTCATTCAACATGTTTCAATTTAACATACTTAGGTGAGAAAGGTGGCTGGGTGAAAGCAGAAATAAGCTGGTATACATGCTGGCTTTTGTTTTCAAAGTCTAAGCCCCAGAGTGGGGAGAATATTATAACAATAGACAAATACTGATAGTCAGATGGAGGTTTGAGCTAAAAGGTAAATGTTTTCTTCCCCTATCCTCTCTACCAGACTACAACCCTCCTCATATTGCAGGGAGGAGGTGGGAATGGGGGAGAGACTGAGGTTTGTGAGTCTCAGAGCAGCAGGAAGCCAGACCTGACTCCCAGGCACCCTGCTGTGACAGTGGGAAAAACTGCAGTGAGAAATGGATGGAGGCACAAATTGTCTAGGTAGCAGATGAGACCAAAGGTGAGTTTGCAAAGATGTTTCTATCCCAAGCGAGGCACAAAAGCAGCAGATTGCCAATGTACCGCAAGGGACTATGTGGAGGCAGAGAGTGGTACTCCCGAATACACTGCCTGAACAGAGGGACCCCACCCCCATCCCAGGACTGGGTACCTGCAGACCTGTGGCACAGTCCAGGGTAAGGGTGAGCAGATCCCAAAGGTGACTGGATTTAAAGTTTCTGCTAGCTTGGCAAAGTGATGCTTGCAGTCAGAAAAAAAGTGCGCAGTGTTCTAATGAATACAGTGATATGCCCTGCATAGCTAAGTAGGTAGATGGAGACAGTCCTGCTACACATAGCAAATTACCCTGTGGCAAGAGAGGTAACAAATTCTGCTAGGTTATAGGTGTGGCCGGGTTGGAAAGGCATTCTCAGTATGGCTCAAATCTGAGCTAAGCTTTGAAGAGTAAGTGGGAGCATGTAAGTTGGGGAGATTTCAGATAAATTAAAAGGTCAATGCAAAAGGAGACAGGTGTGGTAACTGTCAGGAAGTTTACAAAGTTTTATTTTGTTTTCACATAGGTATATTTTGGAGACATCTGGGAAAGTAAGTTGGAAAATCAGGCACGGAAACCAACGCAAAGGATATTGTTTCTAAGAGTAAGGATTTTGTACTTGATGATTAAAGAGTGTTAAGCAGAAAAGTAACATTTTTGCTATGTGATATAAAACCACATATTAGTTATTAACCAGTTAACATAAGTGTATGTGTATATATTTAATATTCAATAAGGCAATAATAATCTGTTTTGCTCACTGTTTAAGCTTCTAGCATAGTTCCTGAAATAACAAGGTGCTTAATAAATATTTGTTAAAGTGAATAGAAAAGATATTATCTCTCTAGGTTCTAAAAGGTGTCTTGATTATTCAACATTGTATTCTAAATGGCAAATATAGAATTTGGCACATTGGTACTCAGAAGTACTTGAACAGAGGAAGAATTTGTTCTGTAAATGTGAAAAATAGTGAGTATATTGTCAGAACATGGGGACAGCTGGACTGCCCACCTGGACTTTTGATGTATGCAAATGAACTGTATGCAAATAAACCTGGTCCCAGACTCTCCCATAGGAAATAAAAATGGACTTTGCTCATTCTCAGAAGAAATGTTGATGGACTTAGCATGATATATTGACTGGTCTGGTGGGGGGAAAGCAGGGAGATGTAAATAACCTGCTGAATGTGTTGATAGGTAAACTCACCCTAACCCAAATGTATGTTTGGAAAGGTGTAGAGATGGCACCTGCAGGTGCACAGGCAGGTGATTCCTACGGGCCTGTGTGGGTGACTGGGAGTCTTTATTCTCCCCTTTCCCCCTTTCCTTCTTTCCCCCATTTTCCCCCTTTCTCCCTTCCCCTTGCTCCTATGGGTCCTCAAGTCGGTCTGGGAGTTTCCCCTTCCCTCCAACCCTCTTCCCCTTCTTCCCTCAATCAACCTGGTGTAAAATCCTAGACCGTTCTCCTGGTGATTCTCTGAGCAACGCTACCTGATGTACATAAAGTACATCAATTAATACAAAGACACAACCATTGTAGGTTTGTCATGTGGACCTCTTTGCTTTTGACAGGGATCAGGTGAAACACTTAATGAAGCAGAACTAATACTGTATACATGTCTCCACTTCGGTCTGAGTCCTCAGACCATGGTCAACTTGACTGTGGTCATTTCCTTTATTGCATACCAGTTTGTGTCTCATAGTGGTTCCCAGCAGAATGGTTATTTCCAGTACGGGGCTCTGTTCCCAACAGCAAAGAATTCTCTCTTTTTGCTGATGGTTGTTCACAATTCAGACAATAGTCCAGGATCTGCACCAGTCTTATCCGCATAGCCCTAGATAGCTGTTTCTGTTTCAAGATGCTTTTGTCCATATCTGCACACTGTATATGAAGCAATTTAAAGACATGACTTTCCTTTACTGTGGGACCTGCAAAACCATCTGCCGTTGCAGTGACTATACCTGGGGTAGCTTCTCTGTGCTGCTGCGCAGGAAGGATTTACACATCATTCTGACTTTGAGAAGAAAGAAGACTCTCTTAAGAGTTAAGAAAAAGGCTTTCCTTTAATTCTCCAGTTTCTTATTCTGTATTGTCCATCAATGGAATATTACTCTGCCTTAAAAAGGGAGGAAATTCTGACACATGCTACAACATATGTTAAAGGAAATAATATGATTCCACTTATATGAGGTACTTAAAACAGTCAAATTTATAGAGACCAAAAGTAGAATCGAGATTACCAAAGACTGAGGGTACAGGGTAGTGGGAAATTATTGTTTAATGGTACAGAGTTCCCATCTGGGGTGATGAAAAGTTCTGTGGATGGAAGGTTGTGATGGTTGTACAACAATGTGAATGTGGTTAATGCCACTGAACTTAAACATAATTTAAATGATACATTTTACTTTATGTATATTTTACCTTAATGAGAAAAAGCATTTTTAATTTCAAGCTAATTGGAAGCACTGAGCTCATGGGTAGGATTTATACACTTCAGAGTCAGCCATTTCTTTGTGGACCCCTCCTTGTCAATTTCTTCAAGTCTTTCCTCTTCCATTAGTTGGATTCTCCAAAAGCAGACTTTCCGAACCCTTGCCCAAAGGATAAGCACAGCTACCAACATTCTGAAGCAGAATGAGAGAAGAGGGCATAGTTCTTGTTAGTCAGTATATAAATATTTATTTAATCATCCTTCAATCTTATTTAGTCCTTCTTTCTTTAAAGTATCCCTGCCCCAAATTGTGTCTGGTATAACCCTTATCCAGAAACCTTTTATAAAAAATTCTATCTCTGGAAAAATAGATGCTCAGGCTTCTATTGGGGTAAAGGAGGACTGCACAGAAAAGAGATTTTTAGTTTTGAGCAGATTTTCTACTAATCCTCCTGTTTTGACTACATCTTAAGCTCTCCTTCTAGAGATAACTCATACCTCCAATTTCTAAACCTTTTGGGATTCTTCAGTATTATCTGTTTTATCTGCTGGTCCTCCTTCTGGTTTAAGATTTTATCTTTCTCTCTCTTGAGTCACCACCTCACACATTTCTTATGTGGTATGTCTGCTGGACACAGTCCCTGCCCACCCTGGTCTCTAGTACTTGTGTCTCTTCACCTTCAAGATGCCTGAGGGATACATCATGAAGAAGAGAAGGGAGAGACTTTTGCCCTCCAGGCAGAAATTGTCCATCCCACAACTCTCATCATCAGTACTTTCTATTCCAACAAGGAAATTTTCCTTTGGCAGTTGATCAGTAATGCTTCTGATGCCTTGGACCAGATACACTATGAGAGCCTGACTGACCCTTCCAAGCTGGACAGTTGTAAAGAATTGAAGGTTGGCATCATCCCAACCCCCAGGAGTGCAGCCTGACTCTGATGGGCACAGGCATTGGCATGACCAAAGCTGATCTCATAAATAATCTGGGAACCATTGCCGAGGCTGGTACAAAAGCATTTATGGAGGCTCTTCAAGCTGGTGAAGACATCTCTATGATTGGACAATCCGGTGTTGAATTTTATTCTGCCTACCTGGTGGCAGAGAAAGTGGTTGTGTTCATAAAGCACAATGATGGTGAGCAGTATACCTGAGAGTCTCCTGCTGGGGGTTTCTTCACTGTACCAGCTGAAACAGTGAACCCATTGGTCAGGGTTCCAAACCGATCCTCCACCTTCAAGAAGTCCGGACAGAGTAGTTAGAGGAGAGGCAGGCTAAAGAAGTGGTGAAGAAGCATTCATAGTTCATAGGCTATCCCATAACCCTTTATTTGGAGAAAGAACAAGAGAAAGAAATCAGTGATAATGAAGCCAAGGAAGAGGAAGGTGAGAAAGAAACAGAAGATAAAGATGATGCAAAGAAGCCTAAGATTGAAGACATGTGTGTGCTTAAACGAGGAGGATGATAGTTCTAGGATAAGAAAAAGAAAACAAAGAAGTTTATGGAGAAATATATTGATCAGGAAGAACTGAATGTGACCAAGCCCGTTTGAACCAGAAACCCTGATTACATCACTCAGGAGGAATATAGAGAATTCTTTAAGAGTCTTACCAATGACTGGGAAAACCTGTGTGTTATATTATATTTAGTTGTCATATCTCTTTAAGCCTCTTTAATCTAGAACCATTCATGAAGCCTTTCTTTTTATTTATTTATTTATTTATTTATTTTTGTCTTTCATGATGGTGGCATTCTTTAGGAGTCCAGGCCAATTTCTTGTATAATGTACCCCAATTTAGATTTGTCCAACTTTTCTCATGATTAGAGTCAAGTTTAACATTTCTGACAGAAATACTATTCAGGTGATGTGGCTTTTTTTTTTTTTTTTCCTCAGAACATCACATTAGGAGACACATGATGTCAGTTTGTCCCATTATTTCCATTTGGATAGGTAGTGCCTGCTACCTTCCTCCTTGGTTATTAGTAAGTCATCTGTCTTATCATACTCTGAGACCGTGAATTTTCTAGACAGCCTTTCACCCTGTGATGTTTGCATCTATTGATGATTTTATTATCTCACAGTGGGCATGGCATGGTTGACTAAATGAACAAAGAAGACAAGTTTGGTTTAGGGAAAAGATTGCCATAGGTATAGTGGGAGCCTATAGCAGGAAGTTAGCTCCACTTAGAAAAAAAAATCATAAGCTTTGATATAAATGCACATATCTCTGCTAATTACTAGCTGAATGACACTGGGTAAATTTACTTAAGTCTAATCCTCTATAAAATGGGAATTACAATTTCTGTCTTACAGAGTTCATTTGTGTATTGATACAAAGGGAACCTTGATGATGACGGCTGCACTATTAGAGGATGAAGATTATTAAATTAATGAAGATGATACATTTAATCAGATGTTGACTTTAAGATATAAAACAGGGCATTGCCTCCTGGGATTGGACAAATTGGGAAGGGTAGGAGTAGCCAGAAGGAAGTGGAGTAGTTCAATCTTTGTCATATTCAGCCACTATTATAATTGGTGGCGATACCTCCAGTCTGAAATGCAACACAGAGGTGGTAAGATTCAATGTTGAACTGTTTGCATGACTATCACCTGAGAAGACTGTACAAATTATAAGTTTCTAAATTAAGCTGATTCTTCAGAGATTCTGATTCAGTTTGTCTTGGGTGAGGTTTTGGCCCACTGCCAGGGTAAATAAAGTGTTACATCTAATCTAAATCTAATCTAATTTAATCTAAAAGATCAGTTCAGGGGAGGAAAGTCAATTTGTGTGTCATCAGATTATAGACAGTAATTGTATACTTGTGAGCAATAGCCTTGGTCCAAATCCTGATTTATAATAAGAATAAGGCACTAAGTTCTTTTATGGATAGGCTAAGGCAATTTAACACGTACATTTGCTGAGAGAGCTGACACAGGAATAGCCAGAGCTCTGCAGCCAGCTCTGAGAGTTGTAGCTCAGGTCTGTGCTGTCCAGTATGTGGCCACTAGCTACATGCCATTCAGCTAAAATGAAAGAAGCAATAGTTAATGCATTTTTAGGATACATTTTCTAAGTGCTCAGAGTCATTTAAAAACATTTTAAGGAAAATAAATCTTGAATTGAATTTAGATTTAATTTTAAATCGATTAAAATCATATACAATGAAAATTTTAGCTCCCCAGTTAAACTAAGTCACTTCAAGTGCTCGACAGCTGCACATGGCTAGTGGCTATTACAGTAGGACAGTGTAGATATAGAACATTTTCATCACCGCAGAAAGTTCTATTAGCACTGCCGAGGAAGTGTTGATAACCTGCCAAAAACCCATGCATAGTAGAAAATAGTTGTTACTTGTCTCACTCTAAAGACCAGGAAAGACTTGATTTCTAGTGAATAAAAGACTATTTTAGTTGGTCTTATTGTCAAGGAAAAAAGACTGCAGCAAGCCAGGAGATGTTGGATGAAGAAATGGTCTCTATTCCTACCCATTCCCCCTCTTGGTGTGGGGAGGGTGGGTTTCTAAACTCTATAGCCCCCAGAAGCAAGCTACTTAGAATATACTTTCTTAAGGGACTCTTCTGTGAGCCATTGTTGGATCCTACTCTCCTTCTGGTCTCTGCATGCCCATTCCCCAGGCAGCCTAACTGCCAAGATGGTTGGCAGTGCTCAGGTGTGATACCAGGTAGCTGCATTACCTCTCTGTGTGTGCTCTGTTGACCCTAAGTATACTTTGCATCCATCTGCTCTTCTCACCCTTCCATGCTGCATAGTTAGGTGTTGTTTTGTCCCCTGGAGGAAGCCCATATTGTTCTAATTCCTACCACAGAAAGAAACAAATCAGGTGCAACAAGGAAAAAATATGGAGTGTAAGCATGTGTTTCCAGGTCATCAACAGGCAAGCAAACGTGCATGAAAATGAGTGTTAATTTACTGCATGATTCATTGTTTGCAAGACTATCAAGTCATTTCCCATAGAGAGTCCAACAGCCATCACAAAATAATGAATTTTTATTATAACCATGTATGATGGTTGAGCTAGCAAAGTAATGATCAAAGAAAAGAACAAAATAATAACAAAGGTGATAAAAATAATGATAGTGTAATAATTAACTGGCAAAGGCATCTATAACAGGGGTCAATTGGCTAACAGAGTTGTTTGGGGCAGTTACAACAAGTCTGATTTCTCATTTTAACGTTTGTGGTTTCTGTTGCATTCATTAAAAAAAATAGATAACAGTTCTGAAAATAGACTCACCTAATGATCAAAATGGAAGCAAATTGAATGGATAGTATGTCATGTTTTTATGTTTTTCATAGTAGGTTTTGGAGTTCCTTTAAAATTTGTCTGAACTGTTTTATAGAAATTATTAAACCAGAAAAAGACTCCAGCTTTTTGGAATTTTATGTTCAGTTTTGAATTATAATCTTCATTACCAATTTTCTCATTCATGCAAATGTGTCTTTGGCTTTGATTTAGTTATCAGCAAAACTCAGGGTGAATTGTACATTAGCATGGACCAAACCACTTGAAAACAAGACCATTTAAAAATAAATAGGTATTTTAAAAACTCATTTTATCACTTTTTTATCCCTCTTCTCATATTTTCTTTTCCTTCTTAGTTGTGGTCAAGTCTATTTTCATATCTAATGCAAAGGAGAACTGATCTAATTTTAACAATGTAAAAGTATATAAATTCAGGTTGTCCAGAAGAGAATTCTGAGTAATGTAAATAGAGTTGAATATTTAGTTAGCTCTTTTACTTTAAAAGTTGTCTCAGTTCATGCTCATCTTCTTTCACGAAGTGCTGTTAGTTATCTCACTTTAGGCAGGCATCTTCCAGCAGTTCTCAGCCAGAACAAATATTTACAGTTAAGCCCTAAACTCCAGAAAATGGCTTTGTGTGTGTGCTGGAGGTAGGTGGGGGCCTTAAATGGAAAGGCTAACTTTGTCTTAACTGTAGAAACACAAATGGAGCCACCACAATAAATCATTCAAAGACATTCAAATGGATGTTTATTGGAAGAAGCTTACCTCCCCTAAGCTAACAGAGGGTTACGAGGCTATGGGGGCTGTGATCCCATGTAACTAATGGGCACACTTCTCACAGACAGAAGGGCCGTGCTTTAGTCATAGTGGTAAATCTGTAGTGACAGACGTTTGTTCTATATTTGTGAATGACCTGATTTGGCATGCATGCAGCTCGTTCTCCTGACAATAATGGTAACATGGTGTGAGGGAGAGGGAGGGAAGAAAGGAGAAAGAATTAGGGGAGGAGGTGCAGTAGAGGCAGGAGAGAAACCCATGCAGACAGAAAGGGAGAAGGGGGAAGGACTATTAAACAGTGAAGGATCAGGAGCATCTAAGGGTGACTCAATGTGCCTTTAGTAGATCATTATTTTAATTTGGGAACACTTCTAATTGATTCAGGGAGAATCGCCTTTCTTTCCTCCATGCTCCCTCCTCCTTCTTCTCCCTCATTCCTCTGCAATCTCTGGGGAAGATAGATATTCAGACAGCTGTCAGCTGGTGTGGGATGCTTCTTCATCAAGGAGTCCCCTGTAATTTGCAAAATTTGCCTGGCCCTCCACCCTTTGCTGCTATCTTGCAGCATCTTCAGGTAAGAAGGAAATTGGCCCAAAGTGATGGGGAAAAAAAAAAGGTTGTAATAACTAGAAGAGAAGTAGCATTATGCCCTCTGCTACTTCTCCTTCCTTCAAGCCATTCCTTATTAAAGTAGCGGATATAATCCATGGCAAGAGCAATTAGGACACCCAAAGACACCTCTGCTTAGAGTGAGCTAGGAGTGGTGGGCAGGGCACTGAATGAGAGACAGGAGTCCTGCCTACTGCTACAGACTTGCTGTGCAACCATAGGCAAGTCACTGCTCATCCCAGTGCCTATTCCCTAACCTGTAAATGAAATAATTCAAAAGATTTCTAGGGACCTTTTTGCATTAAAAATCACAGTTCTCATGGTAAGTATGTAGATATGTAGTTACATATCTCTAGTGCCACCTTCTCAGACATCTTTCCTGACCTGCCTATCCAAAATACTTCCCTACCCCATCATCTCTGAACATAGCACTGGCCATTGTCTGACACATTTTGTTGATTTCTTTATGGCCATTTGATTAACTGACTAGGATGCAAGCTCCATGCATATAATAACACTCTTATTCATTACTTCTTCTTTAGTAAAGAATATAAATGTTCTTTATATTTTTATATTCTCATTATAAAATACATTTGTGGAGTATTGAATGACTCTATCCAGCAATTTTTATATGTTGAGTTTTTTCAGTTTATAAGCAATAGAAATGTACTGGGGTTACTTACCTCCGTGAATGGGTATTTATAAGGAATACACGAACAAGGAAGGGGTCGGCAACCTCTTCAAAGCCCACAGGCAGGCTCTACTGAGAAACGGAGTATGGCTATCACCACTTAGGATCCAGTTCAAGCTTTATATCCTAACAGCCCCTCTGACGACCAGCTATTACTCTGTTTCCTGTCTTTTCCTATCAAGCCTCCTTCCTCTGCTCCAGGGCTGTGCCATTTCAGTGAGACCATCCACTGCTCCCCACTTCTCTTGCTCCAGGCTCTCCAACACCACCAACTCTCTGTGGGGTCTGAGATCAAATTAGTCCAGAAAGGCTGGATTGGTTTACCTAATAACTATCCAGTACAGAGAACCCCTTTGGAGCAAAATTGCCCTGATAACAGCACAAAGGGAGCACATCAGAAATAACTGTATGGCTTTTTCAAAGTATACTTCCTGGGGACCCATTGATAGGTAATTAATTAGAACCTCCATCTGGTGTTGAATTGGACAGCTGGTATTTTGAAAAGTCTCCCCAGGTGATTCTTTTGTGCATCTTTGGACCAGAGATACTGCTGCCAGGTGCCCATCCTTGGTCCAATCATATTACAGAATCTAAGGGGTTTGTCTAATGAAATGTGAACAGGAGTTTTCACCGAAGTAAAGGTTTATTTCAGGAAATGGCACCAAACCCGCAGTCATAAGTGAGTTGTTGCTCTAAGACCTGGCTCCCTGATGGCTTCTAGGGGATGAATTATTTAGAGAAAAAAGGGTTTATCATGGTGAAGTTAGAGTCATGATGTCTACTGATTGGTTGGCACTAGGGTAGGGGGTAGTTGACCGTTGCATCTGGTCCTGATGTCAGCCACGGCATCGCTCTGTCTGGTTTCACAAGGGTGTGGTCAGTGGGGTCATTCATTTTTCTGGGCCTGAAGCTGAAACAAAACTGAGGCCTAGAAGTTATTCTTAGTTTGACTGAAACTTTGTCTTTGTGGCCAGCAGGCCCAGGGCTGTTTCCCCACGATTATTTGGTGCCGGCCAAGACGTCGTTGTCCAGGGGCTTAATGACCAGCTGAGGGAGCGTGCGAGGCAGGGCTCAGCTGGGGAAGGCAGCGCCAAAGCCACACGAGACCAGTCTGAACCAAAGGGAAGAAAGAGAAAAAGTCCGACTAAAAAACAAAGTTTCTGCATGGTTGCCGTCTGCTGCGCCCAGGGAGGTGGAGTCCTGGGCACAAAGCATGACAAACATGCAGGACTCCATAGAAGCCTTTCATACACCCCATCTGCCTTTCCATCAATCTGTGTATCTTCTCTGCTTTCTATTTTTTATACTAACATTCCTAGGCATGATATTTAGATATTAAATTTTAATTCTAATATCCTTCTCCTTTCTCTTCAGAAACACATATGAGAAATGATTAAAACAAATTAGAGTGGTTCTAAAAACCAGAAACAGAAGAAGGTACATTCTAGCTATGGTAATAGAGAACATAAAGCATGTAACTCTGGACTCTATTTCAGGATTAGAATTTACTTCTTAAAATAATAATTCTTTATTCTGTAGTCTTTCTCAGTCATACTACCTCCAAGGCAGGAGTACCTAGAAAAGAATGCATTCTTTTATCCAACATAATGTTTCCTGAGCTCCAATTTGTATGATGTATTAAAAAAAAAAAAAAGACTCAATCTTGCCTTCATTGAGCTGAAAACCCATAGGGGAGACATATGGAAAGGATCTGCAATGTAAATAGGATAATATATATTAAGAATATTGTAAGCACCAAACTACTCTATGTTCTTAATAGATGTAAATTCCCTTTCATCTGAAACAAAGGAGTTGATTAAATACTAGCTATCTATATCAGACTTACCCAACATTTGGTTCAACTTCCTTCTCCTTTACCCACCTCTACTTGATTTTCCAGATTCCTTTGCGGCTAGGATGGTCACATGAAACAGGAGAAGCCTGCTGGTGTTTTCTCTACCCTTTTGTACTATGTTGAATAGTATCCCAAAATAATTCATGTCTACCTATAAATGTGACCTTATTTGTAAGTAGGATCTTTGCAGATGTAATTAACTTAAAATGAGGTCCTACTGGATTAGGATGGGCCCCAAGTCTAATTAGTGTCCTTATAAAAAGAGGTGTAGACACAGAGGAGAGAAGGCCATTTGAAGATGGAGGCAGAGATTGGAGTGATCTATCTACTTCAGGAATGCCAAGGACTGCTGGCAACACCAGAAGCTAGAAGAGGCAAGAAAGGATTCTTCCCTAGAAACTTCAAAGTAAGGACAGCCCTGCCCATAACTTCACTTTAGATTTCCAGCTTCCAGGACTGTGAGAGAACAAATGAATATTGTTTTAAGCCACCTGGTTTGTGGTACTTTGTTATGGCAGCCCTAGGAAACTTTCTACTTTCTGGAATGAGGATAGCTTGTCTTGAGGAATAGCAGACATCTTATAAGAACAGAAGTTATATTCTTAAGTAAGGATGGTAGACCAGGGAGAGAGTAGAAACCGGCTTCCTTGGGGCAAGTTCCCCAGACTTTAGATACATAAGTCCTAGGTGTTTCAGTTATTGTTACTCAAGCTTTCTGTTAAGGATGGCGAATTTCTGACTAATGCCCTCTGGTGAAGAGGAAATGACATGGCTGAGTTCATATCTCAGCCATGGTATTGTGTAGATGGGTAGCCCTGGGCAAATCATACAGACATTTTAAACTTTATTTTATTTCTCTGTAAAATAGAAACAATAATATCTACTTGAGTTTAAATGAGATAGTTTATGAAAAAGCCAGGGGTGATCAACAGGGGAGGGGAAGTTAATAAAAATTACCAAGACTAGAATCCCCAGGACCTGGATCCTGTCTATGTTGATTATCAATACACATGAAATATAAAGACTATTTTCTACACCTCTCTCCTTGCTTGGAGAAAGTCTTACTTAATTGATTAATTAAAGCAGTAAGCAACTCTTGGCAACCCTGGTAAACGTACTTTATAAAATATAAACAACCATACCAAAATTGGGGCTTAATTAAAAATTAAATAGCTCCACCACACAAATTACATAAGAAGTGATACTGGGATGAAGGGCTTCACATGCTCTCATCCATCAAAAAAGAGCAGAGGTAACTTTTTCAAGTTCTTTCTGGGATAGTCCCAACCCACCAATTTCCTGAACCTTGCCTTTCTTGCCCTAAGCATGCCCCCTGATCCCAGAACACTTCCTTTGGTTATGAGCAAATTCAAGACATGAGCTAGAGGCCTGTGGTGTCAACACTTCCTAGTCAGAATGAACAGCAGAAAGGCAAGGATGGGAACTTGCTCTAAAAGGCCATGGGCCCTAATGTAATTAAAAGGCAAGTTTCAGGGGAGACCACAGAAGCATGCCAAGACTCCAAGGAAAGCTGAAGTGGTAGCTGGACTTTCTCAGAAGGACTTGTCCAACAAACTACATCTTTACCCACTTCCCACTTCCCAGAAAGGCTTCTCCATGAGGAAGCTCAGTTTTCTGAAAGGCTGGAGCTTCTCATTGTTCACTGCATCAAGACAGAGGTCCGTGTTTGGCCTGGTGTCCCAGCTGCATTTGTGTCTTGTTCCTCTCAGAATTCAATTTAAGTCACCTGTTTGTAGATTCAAGTCTAAACATAGCAGGCCCTGGTCTGTCTTTTCCTCTCTCTCCCACCCTTTCACACCCTCTCACCACTTTAGAGCTAAGTGAATATGGTTTTCCAAATATAGTTTTACAGCCAGTGTGTTAGGCTTTCTAATGAGCAATGGTAATTGCTTCTGCTATTTTCCAAAATGAAAATCAACCTCTGAAGAGCAGCTGGTTTGTTGTAATGTTCTGCTCCCTCCGGTTGCATCCTCCATTCCTCCAAGTCAGTCAAAGCGTAGCCTTGACTGCTTCATCTGGGAGCAGGGCCTGTGGGACAAGGCAGGAGGAATGTGCTGATAGCAGGGAAACCAAATAGACTGGCTATTGTGTACTTGATAATATTTAAGGAAATAGGAAGGGGGAAGAGGGTAGGGAAAGATCTGCTTTTACTTTTGATTTCTTAGATATCCTATTATGTATTGTGCTTATCGATCTAGCTGAAAAGATACCCAGGTTTTTGGATGACAGAGCAAAGACGTTTCTATCCTCCTTCTTTTTTCAAGGGTCACTCCAAAACAACAAAGAGAGCATGAAACAAGAACACAAACCCCATTCTTTAAGGACAGGAGACATCTGTAAGCTGGGACTACAATATATGAAGATGAGAAACAGATGGAGGAATGGTAAGGCACTTAGACAATCTACAGAAAGTCAACATAATGGCCTGAGGGTGATACCATATTGAATCAAGCCAACTCAGTCTGCACAACATGGGAACGTCCAGAAGTTGAGAGGCGCACATTGAGCGGTGGATGGGAAGGAGCGTAGCATTGCAAACAACCCCTCTGGGGAAAGGGTAATAATACCAGCTACCATTTGTGAAGCACTGTTGATGTCTTGTCCTTTACACACATTCTTTACTGCTGTCCTCATAATCACAGAAAAGAATACTGTTTTCTCCATTTTATAGATGTAAAAACTAAGGCTCAGAAGGATAATTTGTCCCACATAACAGGAGAAAGATATTAAACCAATGTACAGTTGACCCTTGAACAACATGAGTTTAACTGCATGGAACAATTTATATTCAAAATTTTTTCAGTTGACGATTTGAAATAACTCACAGACAGATCACTTAGCCTAAAACAGACCATGTCAGCTTACGGTACTGCTAAATACAGTGCAGTACTGTAAATGTATTTTTTCTTCCTCATGATTTTCTTAATAATGCTTTTTTCTCCAGCTTACTTTATTATAAAAATACAGTATATAAGATATGTAAAGTATAAAATATGTGTTAATTGACTGTTTGTGTTACTGGTAAGGCTTCTGGTCAACAGCAGGCTGTTAGTCGTTAAGTTTGGGGGCATTTAAAAGCTGTAAATGAATTTCCGACAGTGGGAGTTGGTGCCCTCAACCTCTGTGTTGTTTAAGGGTCAACTGTATTATTGATTCCAAGGCATTACCACTAGCCTTCACCACCCCTCTGTGTGAAACCAAGCTGTGAGTACCAGCTGAAACCTGAGCCGACTATGTGGCCAGGCTGTCATATGGTTGTAGGTGTGATAGCAAGTGCTGGGCAGGGCTGATGCTGTCTGGGGTCAGGCTTCACTGTTTGGTTCAAGCTGCTTGTTGTTTTGAAAATCCCTATAGAAACAGAACTGTGACCACCTCCCCACCTTGCCTTCCTGAACAAGATCCAGTCTGTAGGAGCCCTCCTGCTGGGATGGTGGTATAGAACGTGAATCCTTTGGGGTCCACAGTAGCTGAGGGTCCACCAAACACACTGGCCTCTGTCCTGAGAGGGAGGATGTGGTATCAAAGGAACTGCTAATCCTTTCCTACACTTGCCTGTTTGCTGCTGCCCTGCTACTTGCCCGGTACCACCTAGAGCAGGTACACACCTACTGCTGCTTCCTGCCCCACGGCCCCACAGAGCGCCAACAGCACAAAAATTGGAGTACACCTAGGTCATGAAGAAACAAAGCATCCAGTATCAAAACTGCAAAATAAAGTCTGCAGTGTTTAATCTCTAGCTTATTTATGATTTCTGTTGATGGTTCAAAAATCAATCATCAGATACTTGATAAGAATCTACTATGTACATAGTCACCATGTTAAGTGCTTTAGAGGTGAGAAAGGCAAAGGGCATCATGCCTGTTCTCAAGAATCTGTAACCAGTCAGAGATATATATATAGCATCAGTAAGAGATTTGAAGGTATGAGGTGTGGATGATTGAGAGCTAGTGGGGAGATTCTCAATGTTATTGAAATCCTTTTCGTTGTCTGTATCTCTGGCTCTTCCATTAAATTGTGAACTCTTTTTTTTCTTTTTTTTTTGGTCTCAGGCTTTATTTGTTTTATTTCTGAAATCTGTTGCCAAAAAACACAGCAGTGTTAACTGCACATCGAAGTAAGACTTTTTCTGCCAAGATCTGAAGCCCCCTCCTCTTAAGCATAGTGTGATTGTTCTCAAGGTCCCTAGTTCAGTTTCAGCTCAAGAATTAACTCTTTCATATCTACCTATCACATTCGAAGAGTTTTCGTGTGCACTCTAAATTGAAAACCTGTGGGAAAAGAAAAGAGCCAAATCCTCCAGTTGTTGAGTCCCTTTGACAAGCAGCTGCTCTTGATATATACTATAACTGCACATTGATTCATCCACATGTGTGTATAAAGCGGCTCAGAATGAGCCCGGGATGGGTCAGCTGGGGTTCAGGCCTGCTGGGACACATCTAGACAACTGAAGTTTATTTGCACAGGGGCTCAGAAGCCTCCAAGGAGAGCATTAAGGAAGAAATAAACCAGGCACAATAAATTTAACCCATTAAAAGTCTTAATCATTCTAGGGAAGGGGCAGTTCTCTCAATAGTGTGATCTCTGTCACGTAGGTGTGTTTCCTAGTCCAAAATCCACTGGCCATCTGTCTGTGTCCTACGAGGTGGCAGTGGGGGAGGGAATGTAAATAAAAATAAAAAGAGCTGTTTTTTGAAATTCTTAAAATCTTAAGGCCTGACTGACACTGTTTCTAAACAGAAGAAGGCATTCTTTCTGCCATGCTGCAAGGCATGGGTCCAGCAAGTGCTCATGGTGCTAGGGATGCGGCTGCCCAGCGCTGAGGCTGAGTAGTAGCATGACCTGCATGAGACGCTGTTTGCAGTGGAGCAGCCGTACCACCCACATGCTCAGCAGAGCAGTGACAGTGTGGAATCACCAACCAGCAAGAGACAACCTTACCTTGAGGAGCAGCAGACATGATGACCAGCAGCAGAGATTTGGGTGTCCAGCAAGAGCCAAATGAAGCAGCAGGGGATGCACAGCAGTATCTACCTAAGCATAAATGAGACCATCTACTGGCCCTCCCTGGGGAGGGATGGTGCCGATGTGGGGGCTAGGAAGGGGTGAGGAAAAGGTTGGAGAGGGATGGGGAGGGAATCTTCGGGGATAGTGTGCATGGGGCTGCCACTCTGTTAGGTTTATGACTGAAAGAGCTAGGGATATTTGATCTCATTCCTAGTCACAAATTTGAAGGCACTTGGGGAATTTTGGATTTCTTTCATATACTCATATAAACACACATAAATGCACAAACTTACACATATATTCATTCTATCAAAGACATCTGCTGTGGATGTAAATGTTCACATGTACCAAAGATGTGCTTGTATATGAATTATAAATTGTTTAAACAATGTGGGGGTAGGTAACAGTTGGGTGAGGGGTTCAAAGTGGGTGAGTCTTAGGGTCTTGACATATGGCTTCAGCCAGAGAGCTCTGCTTTCACATGGTACCCACTTTGTGCTTCTGCATACGGTTTCTTTTCAGAAAAGTTACCATGGCTGAAAAAACAAAAGAAAAAAAAATGTTTGAAAACTCACTTGATATAATCCAACTATATCATTTTATAAATGAGAAAATGGGGATGTAGAGATGTTAAATGACTTGCCTGAGGTTGTGAAGACAAAAGTAATGGATTAAGGGCTCAAGTCCAGTGTCTTTGTTTTATTTTATTTTCCTATCACACCATACAGAGAAAAAAAGTATATATGCTAGCATGAGGAAGTCTGGATATTGTACAGAACTCTGTGTGTTTCTCAGTTTTAAATGATTGGAGGTTTTAGAACTGACTTATTAGATCTTTGGTTCTTTTAGCTATAATTTTATAGCAAGAAAAAGAGTAGATATCTGGGGGGGGCAGTAACGTAGATTAAATTAATACAGTTTTGTATCAAATGACCACAGTTAATACAATGTTACAGAGAAGGAAAACTCTGACTCCAAAAAACCTCCGCTGCCTTGCGGCATACCTCTTCAGGGGAAAGGCTAAGGGAGTAAACCCCGACAGAAAATCCGGAGCCGGAGTCCCTAAGGCGGTTTGACGTTGTAGTCAACACCGGCAACTCCTGCGGCGCACCTGAAGCCAAGCTGTATTGACTCCGTCTTTCCCTTGGACCCTTCAGCTGCGAAGAGAGGGGGGGTCTGCTGCATGGGCAACAGCAGACCCTCCATATCACCCTGCCCAGGCTCTGTAGCTTCAGCTTCACTGGAGAGGACACTCCAGCGTCATCGCAAGATGTCGATTCAACACGGGAGGAGACAGATACCGTGTCACTCCCGAGTCGGACTACACAGCCGTTCTCGGCAGTGCAGATAGACTCTTAAGAAGCTACACCATCGTCTCTTGAGACGGACGGCTGCCGATGACGATGAATACAATGTTAAATTCAACTTTGAAGTTGAATTTAGAGTCTACTAGACATGTTGTAATAATCAGAAATGTAGAACAAAATGAGATTATTGTGTTTAGAATGGCTCAACTTTCTAGGCACAGAAGGAGACAAAAAAGTTGACAAGAAAATTTGAGAAGTTCATGAGTAAATATTAAGAGAATAGAATCATGCACTGAAGAAGAAAAAGCAAAATAGGCTAACCATTTCTAGGGGCATAAAGAGTGTCTTGACTGAGATGAACTACTTTTCTCCTCCACAAGGAGGACAGAATAAGGGCAGATCTGTGGAAATACCATGAGAGACTGAGGTGGTAGAGTCAGTAGAACTGAGATGATGATACACACCTTTGGGTTTTCTATTCCTTACAGAGTTGTTAAAGCTCAGAGGTAATTGATGTTAAGTGACCAGTCCAGGGAGGAAATGGTGGCTAGATGACTCTTGGTCTCTGTTATTATTTCAGAAAATATCAAGTGTCACCAAATGGTGAAAGCTAAAGATAATGCACCAAGAAAGCATATGGGTAGGTAAGAGGAGGCTGGAACACCACTTTCCGTATGTATGCTAAGATGGTCACTTAGAATGCCTGCTTGCTCTATACAGCTGGCTCCCTGACCAAGTCTGAGTGCTCTTCTGTACTCTGCCCCTGCCCCTCCTGCTATCAATTAGAGATTCCCAGCTGCTGAATGGTCCTGTGACTCAAGTTCATGACATTAGAAATAAGGCAAAGTACTTAAAAAAACAAACAAACTTTGGGACTTCTAGTCGAGATGGCAGAGCAAGGGGTAAACACTGTGCTGGCCTCCGATAACCACATCAAATTACACCTAAATTATAGAAAACCACCCTTAAGAATCATTTGAAGAGTAGGTGAACAGAGCTCCTTTAACTAAAGATATACAAAAGAAGCCACATCAAAACTGGTAGGAGGGACAGAGACATAAAACAGGCTGTTCACATACCCACTTGTGGTGGTTTAGAATCAAGAGGGATATATCAGCTGTGTAAGTCCCCACTAAGGAGCAAGGGGACCAAGCCCCACACTGTGCTCCCCAACCCAGAGCACCAGTGCCAGGAAGAGGAGTTCCCCACAACAGCTGGCTGTGGAAATCAGCAGAGAATCTGGGTGAGATGGAGGGCTGCTGTAGACCCATGCATCCTATTAAAGGACTCAAGCATAGACTCACTTGCTCACAAACACTTTCCCTAAGCTCCATGAAAGAGACAGCATCTCCAAAAAGGACATTCATGGAGGAACTAAATTGTCTGGCTTCTGAGGGAGGGCTGGAGAAACAGCTTTCTCTGGGACTAAAATGCTGACAGGTGTCATTGTTCATTTGTTGAGCTCTTCCTCTATTCATCTGATAGGTGTCATTGTTTCTTTGGTAATCCCATCTCCCATACAGCCTGCAGCCCCAGTTAATACCACTCTTGCCTACCCAGGTGATACTTGAGACTGCCCCACACAAGTCACACACACAACCTGAACTCTTTCAGAGGCTAATCCACACAAGCAGCTGGCCTCAGCCCACACTGTGGACTTCCCTAAAAATCTCTCAAAGGTCCACAAAACCCAAAGAAGTAGTGGCTGGCCTCAGCATACCCATACACATCATAATTAAAAATGTTAAAGGTTAAAGATAAAGAGAGAATCTTAAAAGCAGCAAAAGAAAAGCAGTGAGTTATCTATACGGGAACTCCCAAAAGACTGTCATCTGATTTCTCAACAGGAACTTTGCAGGCCAGAAGGGACTGGCACAAAATATTAAAAGTGATGAAAAACCAGGACCTACAATCAAGATTATTCGACCCAGCAAGGCTATCACTTAGGATCAAAGGAAAAATAAAGGGCTTCCTACACAAGAAAAAGCAGAAGGGGCACATCACCATCAAACCAGTATTACCTGAAATGTTAAAGGGTATTCTTTGAGAAGAAAATAAATAAGAGTAAGAAAATATAACAAAGAAAAAACTTCTCACTTACAAAAGCAAATACATAATAAAAGAAGTAGATCAACGAACACTAAAATTAGTACAAAGGTTAAAAAGCAAGAATAAGAAGATTATTTGTAATTATAACAGTAAATTAAGGGACACACACATACACATACACACAAGAAATAAAAAATTATGACAAAAACCTAAATGTGGAGGGAGTGAGTGGAAAATGGTAGGGATTTTAGAAAGTGTTCAAACTTCTGTGACCATCATCTTAAAATGTTATAAACATAGTTTGGTATATGTGAAGCATATGGTAAATACATAATGAAAATATACAAGAAATATACAAAAATAAAGAGAAAGGAGTTCAAACACAACATTACAGAGAGCCACCAACATACAAGAGAAGAAAGCAAAAAAAAAATAAGACAAAACAGAGAACTACAAAGACAATCAGAAAACAAGGAATGAAATATAGTAAAATAACTATATACCTTTCAATAATTACTTTAAATGTATATAGATTAAATGCTCTAATCAAAAGATGAATGGATAAAGAGAATACCCTCCATACAGAATATTACTCAGTTATAAAAAATAAAATATTACCCTTTGCAACAACATGGATGGACCCAGAGGGTATTGTGCTAAGTGAAATAAGTCAAACAGAAAAAGACAAATACCAAGTGATTTCATGAATATGTGAAATCTGAAAACAAAATAAATGAACAAACAAAATTAAAAAAAAAACCTCATAGATAGAGAGAACAAACTGTTGGCTCCAGAGGGGAGAAGGAGTAGGGGTATGGGTGAAAAAGATGAAGAGATTAAAAAGTACAAATTGGTAGTTACACAATGGTCACCAGGATGTAAAGCACAGCATAAGGAATTCAGTCAATAATATTGCAATAATTATCTACAGTGTAATGTGGGGACTAGACTTATCAGGGGGATCACTTCATAAGTTAAATAAATGTCTAACCACTATGCTCTACACCTGAAACTAGAGTTTTATTCAATGCTAACTCCAACTGCAAAAAATTTTAATTAAAATTTAAAAGAATAAATATATTTTGGATGTCCAACTTATTTCACTTAGCATAATATCTCTTAATGCTAAGTGAAATAAGTCAGAGAAAAATACTGTATAATTTCATTTATATGTGGAACCTGAAAAATGAAATAGACAAAATAAAACAGCAACAAACTCAGACAGAAAAAAAATTGTTGGTTGTCAGAGAGAAGGGGAGGAGGGTTGGTGGAAAAGGTGAAAAGGAATGAGAGGTACAAACTGCCAGTTATAAAATAAGTCACAAGGCTGTAATGTGCAGTACAGGGAATATAGTCAATAATACTGCAATAACTTTGTGTGGTGACAGACAGTTACTAAACTTATCACGGTGATCACTTCATAGGTATATAAATGCCAGATCACTGTCGTACTCATGAAACTAATATAATACTGTATGTCAACTATAATTTAAAAATCAAGGGGCTTGGGACAGTGGGAGTCATGGTGTCACCTGTGAGGAACTGCATCCCCAGTGACCATCTGTGTAACTTAGAGGAGGAGGGAAACCCAGCCAGTTTCCCCCAAACCCAGCATGGCTACATCTTTTTGTCACTTGCTGGTTGCATGACAAAGAACAGTGAGAACACATGCTTCCTATTATACCTGTGATGAGAGAAAGAAGTCCCAATTACAGCCAGATGTGGGGGTGCCTTCACCTGTAAGATGTCTAGCATCAATGCATGTTTGGCCCAAGTGCACATCCTATCTGTGGGGTCCACACCACTTAAAAATTCTTTTCACAGAACTGTCCACAAGGAAGATGTTTGAGCTACTGAAAAAGACAAGGTTGAAATTTACAAGCATTTTTGCCCAGGTTACATTGTCTCGACCAAAGTGATCTCCCTAGGTGACACACAGTCCAACTACCTCATGACCACTGCCAAAAATGAACTAGGGGTAATGGTGGGCCACAGATGTCCCAATGGTTCCCATCAGCTGGTGTGAGATGTGGTGCCCTATGAACCACAATAAAGAATTCTAGAAAATGGCCCAAGTACAGCCTAAATTCTTGCAGACTTAAGAAGCCACATTTTACCCCAAGGAGACGGGTAAGCTGTTTCCAAGAGTACATGTATGAAAATAACGGTAAGACACTACAGTCTTTATTCAAACACCTGGGCTCAACCAGCAACCAACCTTAGAAAAGTCTGCCAGAAACTTACTCTGTAGGTGGAATATTTTTCTTGTGCAACTTTCAGTGGATTTCATTCTCTTGAGTGATCAATTTCTCTTTTGGAGGTCCCATAGACAAACTGTATAATGTTGGAAATAGCCTATTCCTTTTGACAGTCTTATAAATATTTTTTTTTCTGTGACAAAGAAAACATTTTTAGTAAAAGGACTTGACAGTAAAAAAGAACTAATTAATAAAATGACTTTGGGTGCATGTAATGTCCTAATTTCTTTTTTTTTAATGATATATTTCATTTCCCAAAGTAATTGGATTTCTAAAAAAAATATGCTTATGAATTTAAAATATAAAAAATTACACATTTTAGTAAAATTTTTCACATCATAATTTAGAGCTTGTACTTCTGCAATTATATGTGTGCTTCTTTGGTTAAAAAAAATAATAATATGCTTTATTGATTATGCTGTTACAGTTGTCCCAATTTCTTTTCCCTTTGTTCCCCTCTACCCAGTGACCCCCCGCCTTCCAGTTGTCCCCCCCCCTTAGTCCATGCCCATTGGTTGTGCATATAGTACTTCTCAACATCTTCCTGTCTACTACACTCCCTCCTACTATGCTTTTTAATTCCTGTACCATCACTCCCTTTTCCCTTTCCCCCTCCCCACTGACCTCCCCCCAAAATGTTCCCCATACCTATAATTCTTTTCCCACTCTCCTTGCCTACTTACCTTTGTTTCAATTCCCTATCTTCTGTTGTTGGTTGTTGTAATACAGTTTTAATTTTAATGTTCATAGTTTTGATCTTCTTTCTCCTAAAAAAGTCCCTTTAACATTTTATATAACAGTGGTTTGGATTTAATGATCTCCTTCAGTTTTACTTTGTCCTGGAAGCACTTTCTCTGCCCTTCTATTCTGAATGACAGCTTCGGTGGATAGAGTAATCATGGCTGTAGATTTTTGATTTTCACTACTTTGAATATTTCTTGCCAGTCCCTCCTTGTCTGCAGAGGTTGTTTTTTTTTTTTTTTTTTTTTTTTTTTTTTTGAGAAATCAGCTGAGAGTCTTATTGGGACCCCTTTGTATGTAATTCTCTTCTTCTCTCTTGCTGCTTTTAAGATTCTCTCTTTATCTTTAATTTTTGTCATTTTGATTATAATGTGTCTTGGTGTGGCTCTCCCTGGGTCCAGTTCTTTTGGCACTCTCTGTGCTTCCTGGACCTATAAGTTTATTTCCTTCCCCGAGTTAGGGAAGTTCCACTTCATTATATTTTTACATAAATTTTCAATTTCTAGTTCTTCTTCCCTTTCTGGCAACCCTATGATTCAGATGTTGGCCCACTTATAGCTGTCCCAAAAGTTCCTGAGTCTGTCCTCATTTTCCTCACTTTTCATTTCCTCTTTCTGCACTGGTTGACTATTTGTTCCTTCCCTATGTTTCGATTTGTTGATTTGATCCCTGGTTATCTTTCCCTCACCACTTGTTTTATATGTGCTTTTGTTCATTTCAGCAGGACCAGCCTTCATTCCTTCCCTGTCTTGTTTAATATCTGCTGTCAGGTCTGTAAGCATTCTTATAACAAAAGCTCTGAACTGTGCCTCAGAAAGATTTTCTATCTGCTAATCCATTAGGTTAGATATCTGTTGCCTGATCAGCTGCATGACTGGGATCGCTATCATGATCTGTGCCATCCTGGCAGTTTTGTTTACTTTTGCTTCCTGGGAGGGGCTGTCACACTTCCCATGCTATAAGGGGTGGAGCCCCATGCACTCATCACTACTGGGCAACCTTTCTTAGCACGCTGTGGCATTTCGTGTATGGGGACAGGAATCCAAGATGGGTTCTTGCTGTTTACTCTCCACTGAGAGATTGGGAGCCTCCTTCTCCATCCCCACCCCTTCCGGCCTTCTCAGTCCAGGGCAATGGGGGTCTGCCTTCGCCAGCATTGGAATCATGAGCTGATGGGTTTGGTCTGCAGCTGGGGTTCTCCCCAGGTGTTTCTCACCTCTTTTTAAATATGGGTGTCTGTGCTGCTGCTGCCAGCATGGCTTGACCTCTCCACCCTGGCTTCACTCCTCCTACCCATCTGGATGAGCAGCACTTCTTTATAATTGAATACATTGGACTTCCATGTAGCTTTATTTTCTGGAACTTCTGATTATTTCTAGTTTTGCAGTAGTTGTAGTCCTTCTTAGTTGTGGAGGGAGATGGAACATGTCAGTCTAGGCCTCCATCTTGGCCAGAAGTCTCTAATTTCTTAATAAACTACAAGAAACATCTGAAACATGACAGACAGACCCTGGGCACATATAATTAGCACAAATGCCACTCCCTATGTCACCTTTTTATCTTTTGTATCAGAGCAAGAATTGGAAGCTGGAGGCAGAGAGACATAAGCAGCTGGGAAGTGATACAGGAATTGGCTACTCCTGAGATGGGGCTGTGATAAGACACACAGTCACATGCAAAGTGACTGAGATGGTACTGACAGGAATTCCTAGCCTAAACCTTAGTACTTGCACAGTGCCTCTAACAGGAGAACAGGACTCAATTGACTGTTTGCTTGTCCATCTTCCAAGTTCCCTTCTCCTCTGAGTCCAGGTGTAATGTTGATATATCATACGTGCATCTATCCTGGCAGCCCCAGGTCCCAGTGGTAATAGATATTTAGAACAAGAAAAAAAATCAGAAATACAGTCATTATTCACTTTAATTTTAACAGACCCAGAAGATGTATTAAAATCCTATAACATAAAAGGGCTATTTATGATTGGTGAAAGGTTTTCACTCAACTTGAAGATATTGGCATAATAAGAAAGTTAAATCTAAGATTTCAGAAAGGTACATTTGCAAGCTGTTAATTATGAAAACAACCAAACAAGCTGACTCAGCAATAAAACTTCAACTCGCTAGCTTGCCAGATGCCCTGCGATTCTTGGATGGCTTGGTGTCAGGTGTCACATTCACTTTCAGAAAGAAGGAAAAGAGCAGCTGAGACTGTCTCCCCACACAGACCCTGACTAATTCTCTTGTTGTTCACACCTTTCTCAGTACTGGCAAAGTCACTAGCTGGAAAACTCAGCTTCAGCTGGTAAGGCACGGTCTTGCAAATTTCAAGGATGTAGCAGAAGTGGGTATTAATAATTGACAATGCCTGGTGGTGACTGAGGTCTCAGCAGACTGGCTGTTTAATTTACAGCCAAGCCCCATTTCTCTGACTGTGCCCTGGTCCCACATGTCCCTTCCAGGATCTCACGTGCTTCTTCAGGGCTGTTAGACACACTTGTCTTCACACCTCTGGAAGTATGAGACACCCAGGGGGCAGCACAGGCCCCTTTGAGTGTAAGTTGTCGAATCAGCCTGCTTTGACTGATTTTCTGTCACAAGTTCACTGTTGAGAGCAGCTGTGCCCAAAATAACTCAGGCTGGGAGAATGACAACTTCTACAGACTTACTTGGGGAAGTCATCAGATAGCAGCCACATGTCCCACCTTGACATGTGGATAAGGCTTACAAGACATTTTGTATATCACTAAATTTGTACAGCTAATCACAGCTATTTTCTATGAAATTTTTAAAATTGACATTTTAGAGAGTGACCTGAACAATTGTTCGACTGGTTATTAATGTAAAATGAAAAGGCAGAAAATGGTGACAAGACCTCCAGTTAAAGATGGAGTATAAATTGGGGTAGTGAACAAAAGAATTAAAATAGTAAAAAAATAAAAAAATAAGTAAGCTACTAACATAAGGAGAAAAAAAACTAAGTTATGAAAATAAGGAAGAATGCAGACTTCTGGCCAAGATGGAGGCATAGACAGACACTCTGAGTCTCCCTCCAAAACTAAGAAGAAAACAACTACCTCAAAACTAGAAACAACCAGAAGTTCCAGAAAAATCAAACTGCATGGAAGTCCAACAAACAAAGATATAAAGAAGAAATACTCATTCAGACAGGTAGGAGGGGTGGAGCCGGGGCAGAGAGGACACAATGTGGTGGCAGCAGCAGTGGCAGCAGTAGCAGGCCAGTGGAAAGCACAGTTACACATTTTTAAAAGTCAGGAGGGACCTGGGGAGCATTCCCGGCTCCTCACTGGACATCGCAGCTCGCTCTCCCAGTACCAGGGAAAAATCAAGCCTCATTGCTTCTGACTGTGCAGACCAGTGGGGGTTGGGGCAGAGGAAGAATCTGCCAGTCTCTCAGAAGAGTCTCCTTGTTTAAAGGGTCCCCACACTCCTAGAACATCCACAGACCCGTCCACTCAGAATGACGGCCAGAGCAACAGCAAGAGAGGCACCAGTTGCATACAGAAGTGGGAGAAGTACCTGGAAAAGGAGCGAGTGCTGGGCAAGTGGCATTGTTCCCTCTTGGACCCCTCCCCCACATACAGCGCCACGACGTGGTGAAACAGGTCGCCCTGTACTGTCAAATCCCTCAGACTCCGCCCCTTACAATGTAACAGGAGTGACAGCTCTACCTAAGACACAGAGGCAAACAAACACAGGAACCTGTCAGAAAGAGGAGACAGAGAAGTATGGCTCAAAAGGAGGAATGGATCAAGGTTTCAGTGGGAGAACTAAGCGACAAGGAGATAGCCAACCTAAGAGATGAGGAGATAGACCACCTAACAGATGCAGATTTTCGAACACTGGTGATAAAGATGCTCACAGGCTTGACAGATATGCTTGAGTACGGCAAAAGCATAAGAGAAGAAGTGAAGGCTATGCTAAGTGAAAAGAAGGAAAATCCGCACAAAACCAATGGTGAAGGGAAGAAAACCAGGGTTCAAATCAAGATTTGGAACATAAGGAAAAAGAAAACAGTCGACCAGTACAGAATGAGGAAACAAGAATTGAAAAAAATGAGGAGAGGCTTGAAAACCTCTGAGATAACTTTAAACGTGCCAACATCCAAACCAAAGGGGTGCCAGAAGGAGAAGAAAAAAAGCAGGAAATTGAAAACTTATGTGAAAAAATAATGGAGGAAAACTTCACAAATTTGGTGAAGGAAATAGACATATGAGTCCACAAAGCATGGAGAGTCCCAGGCAAGCTGGACTCAGAGGGAACCACACCAAGACACATCATGATTAAAATGCCAAAGGTGAAAGATAAAGAGAGAATCTTAAAAGCAGCAAGAGAGAAGGGGAGAGTTGCCTACAGAGCGATGCCCATAAGGCTATGATCTGATTTCTCAAAAGACACTTTGTGGGCAAGAAGGGACTGGCAAGCAGTATTCAATGTGATGAAAAGCAAGGAGCTACAACCAAGATTACTCTATCCAGCAAAGCTATCAAGCTATCATTTAGAATGGAAGGGCAAATGAAGTGCTTCTCAGACAAGGTAAATTAAAAGAGTTCACCATCACCAAGCCATTATTATATGAAATGTCAAAGGGACTTACTTAAGAAAAAGAAGATCAAAACTATGAACACTAAAATGACAATAAACTCACAACTATCAACAACTGAATCTAAAAAATAAAAAGAAAATCCAACTAAGCAAACCAGAATAGGAACAGAATCATAGGTATGGGGATCATCTGGAGGGTTATCAGCTGGGAGGGGTAAGGGGGAGAAATGGGGAAATGGTGCAGGGATTAAGAAGCATAATCAGTTGGTACAAAATAGACAGGGAAATGTTAAGAATATTATAGGAAAGGGTGAAACCAAAGAACTTACATGTACAACCCATGGACAAGAACTAAGGGGGGTGGGATTGCTGGAGGGAAGGGGGCTACTGGGCAGAGAGGAGCAAAGGGGGAAAAAATTGGGACTATTGTAACAACATAATCAATAAATATACTTTGAAAAAAATAAGGATGAATGCTGGTTACTAAAATTTATTTAAAGGTTAATTAAAACTTCATCCCCTTCAAATGTGACTTTTTCCATAGTATGCAGCAAACTCTTTTTGAGGATGAGGTCCCCCCATCCTCACCCCATATCTCTTCTCTTTTCCCAAACTCCTCAAATAGTTAAAGCTCACTTCACTACTCAACCTGGGTCTCCTACGCCATTCTCTTTCTCATTTCCTTGCTGAATTCTATTCCACTAGAAATGTCCTTCCTAACACACATCACTCCAGCCAGTCTTGGTTTCTCTCAGTTCTGCCCCACATTCTGATTCTGTAAAGAATCACAAACCAGGGGAGCAGCACAGAATCCTTTGGACAGATGGAAAAGGGATGGGGCTATGAATAATTAGTGTTTAATTTTTTTTCTGTCATACATGAAAAGGCTTAGTACAGTGCCTGTTTCATAGTAAAGGAGATGATCCATTAAAAAATTATTAATATTAGCTGATAAACATAGAATCAGTCTGTAACATCTCCCCAGCTATGCCAGCCATAAATATCACCATTATTGAAACCCTCTCCACCAACATAGACATTCTTCAGTTGTCTCCCTTTTTTCTTCTATTCTCTCTCCTTCACTTCCTGCTTCCCTTTTTTTTAACTTGTCACTGTCTTGGTCCATTCAGATTTCTACAATAAACTACCATAGATTGGGTGCCTTTTAATCAACAGAAATTTATTTCTCACAGTTCTGGAGACTGGGAAGTCCAACATCAAGGCACCAGCAGATTCCTTGTCTGTAAAAGCTCACTTCCTGGTTCATGAACAGCAGTCTTTTCATGGTATCTTCACATGATGGATGAGGTAAGTGAGCTCCCTGAAGTCTCTTTCACAAGGACACTAATATCATTCATAGGGGCTACACCCTCATGACCTAACCACCTCCCAAAGGCCCCACCTCCAAATATCAACACTTCGTGGTTAGGATTTCAACATAAATTCGGGGGGGGGGCACAAACAATCAGTCTATAGAAATCATTTACAAGGACATTCAAGGATAAAGATATTGGATGAAGATAGGGTTTCCAGACAGTGTGATTTGTCTGATTCTTTTAAAACATAGTCATAAGTTGGGCTTCTTCAAATGTGAGAAAGGAAAAGAGTGTTTTGTATTGATTGCATGCATACCAAGTCTTATCCTCTGCCCTAGAGAAGCACAAACCCTCTTACTCCTTACAACAGTCATGTGAGGTATGTATGCAATTACAATGGAGTTGCATGATGCATACATTTGAGTTCTTCAACCTAGACAGATTCAGTTGTGTATACATCACAGAGAGGGAGGGGTACAAGAGGAAGAGAGAGAAAATAAATTTAATATTATTGGTACAAGTAGTTTTGCTCTCAGTTCCACTCAGTAAACTTAGACCCCAGAGTGCATAGGAATCGTGATCACCCTCAAACTCTCTCTGCTTCTGTGGTGCCTCCCTCTCATGATAGCTTCTCCCAGCCCTAAAAATGATTCTGGTGATTAAATTTAAAAAAGTTTTGTTTTCTTTTTCATCCAAAATGGTCCATAAACTGAGGCCAAGAATTTCATCTATTTTACTCTTGGAGAAAAATCTGGCTGTGTTAGATCTACTGAGACATAATTTGGGAGAGAAACTGAAGCATTATCAAGAATAAATTTTGATATGTGCTATATTCTGCCTCACGTGTTTAGTTTTGTCTCATATGTGAGAGTCTATTTCCATTTTACAGATGGGAAAATTGAGGCTTGGGGAAGTTAAGTAACTTGACTCAGGGTAGACATCTGGAACCAAGATGAGATCTGAACCAAATCAGTCTTGATTCCATAGCACATGTTCCTCTGACTGCGCCCAAATCCAGTTGGGTTCTCCCCTTATGTCTCAGTTTCAAGTGGTCATCTGCCTCTTGGTCATCTCTCTTTTCCATTGTTTCTAAAGTCTCAGTTTAGAACTATTTTTACAATCACCAGGGACCTGGGTTGATGTTCAGCCAACCCACACAAGTACTGCCATACTGGTTACTTTAGGCTGTGACTTATTCTATGACCACACCACCATTCCTTCCCTGGCTGGTTTGGCTCAGTGGATTGAGCGTCGGCCTGCGAGCTAAGTGTCGCTGGTTCGATCTTCCAGTCAGGGCACATCAGAGAAGGAAAACTCTGACTCCAAAAAACCTCTGCTGCCTTGCGGCATACCTCTTCAGGGGAAAGGCTAAGGGAGTAAACCCTGACAGAAAATCCGGAGCCGGAGTCCCTAAGGCGGTTTGACGTTGTAGTCAACACCGGCAACTCCTGCGGCGCACCTGAAGCCAAGCTGTATTGACTCTGTCTTTCCCTTGGACCCTTCAGCTGCGAAGAGAGGGGGGGTCTGCTGCATGGGCAACAGCAGACCCTCCATATCACCCTGCCCAGGCTCTGTAGCTTCAGCTTCACTGGAGAGGACACTCCAGCGTCATCGCAAGATGTCGATTCAACACGGGAGGAGACAGATACCGTGTCACTCCCGAGTCGGACTGCACAACCATTCTCGGCGATGCAGATAGACTCTTAAGAAGCTACACCATCGTCTCTCGAGACGGACGGCTGCCTACGACGACGACACCACCATTCCAATTGGCCAGACACCCATCCTGGTAACCATACCTTACTGACTGTTATATACCTTGAATATTCCCCTGGCCATACCTCTTACAAGACTGTAGAGAGATTCATATATGACAAAAGTAATAGTCTTAAGTAATTTTACAATCTTTTTGTCATATGAGTCATTGGTAGTCACTGACACCTTCATTTTACAGAGCCAAGAACTGAGGTCCAAAGGGTATGCCTGGTTCGAGGTCATAAGGAGGTAAGGTAGAGGCATGAATTCTCCTGACTGTGTCATCTCATGCTGGCTTTTACGCACAGCCAAGCAGTACCCATAGCCAGCTGCCTCAGTCTTTGCTGAGAATTTAGGGTGACAACTGATGAAACTCTCACGAGAATGACCAGTCGCAGGTGAGCCCTGTGAGAACAAATGAGAATTTCATTGCCTTCATTTAGAAATATGTGGCACAGTCAGAAGGCAACGTTAGGGTCCAGAGTCATCGACGGCATCAGGACTCCTTCGGGGGCTGTACTTCTGCCTTGTTTTGATCCATTTTATCGCCCATACTAATTACACTGGCACATGGGTGGCCCAAACCCTTCAATTGCAGGAGGACTTCCCAGAGAGGAATAAGGTCTCCTGCTTTCATGTCCGATGTCACCTTGTAGGATATTAAAACTGACTCAAGACTGTGTTGAAAAATGTTTTCCTTTCCAGTATGCTAACAAGAACAAGATCATATCAATGGATATGTGTCATGGCAGGAATTTTCTGTGGCTAAATCTTTTAATGAGCTATTCTGTAATGAGGGCTAAATCTGCACACAGTATCTGTATGCTAGTCAAAGTTTAAAGATTTTTATTTTTCCCCTACTCTCACCCTCTCCTAAGTCCTGACTTTAATTCTTTTAAACAGTAACATTAATTGGCTGTTAATAAAACAGGAGAGAGTACAATAGATTTATGACATTTTGAGAAGCTCTACCAGTTTTCAAGCATTCAGAGAAACAGGCTTGGCTTTATGAGGTAATTATGATTTAGTGTTTTCTCTTGCCCTGTTGAGTCTGTGGCCTGCCTCTAAAATGGGTCTGGGATGAATGTCAAAGTCGGGATTTATAGTCAAACCTTTTCAACATATAAAACACAGGAGAAGTTTATTGTTTTATTTTTTTCTAAGCAATATTCCCATCTGCATTTCTGTGCTGTTAGGTTTCGTAGTGTTTGCCATCCACCCCACACCCAACCCCAGCCCTTGAAATGGCATCTATAAATTACTTCTCCTGATAAGGCTGTTGTATCATCAAAAAGTGATTGTTTTTGCAAGCAATCACAAGAGAGCATGTCAATTTAAATAATTTCTTTCTTTCTCTCTCATCTCTTTTCCTCCTCTCACCCTTTACAGGAGATCTGCCATCATCTCAGATTTTCTATCCTTTCAGAAATGAGCAGCAACTGATGAAGTTTGATGAGCTTTAGGAATAAGAAATCTTTATGTTTCTTCTTTCTGGATCTTTTTTTTCCTGGTCTCTCTTTGAAATGAGAAGAGTGTTAGTGGTTGCCTTCAGGGAGAGCACACCCAGGGGATCTTCGGGCTCCAAGGGTTTCAGACTTGGCTCCCTACTAACATGGGATCTTAGGCAGTTACTTTTCCTTTAGGAGCCTCTCTTTTCTCTCTAATTTATAAAATAAGACAGAGGATGGTTTCTAAGTTCTCCTCCTACTCTAAAATGTTAACATTACCTGTATACAGCCCAATATTAATATATTAGGTCACCTTTGTGTATGTTGTTGAAGAGGAGATGCCATTCCCAAAATGTGCCACTTTGGCATAAGAATTCTTTTAAGTGGGAGACATTTCAGCTCCTCCCAAAAGAACTCAATGGTCATAAATCCCCTTGCTGGGAGAGAGTCTAATCTTCTCTTCTGGAAGATGAGAAATATGCACCACACCCAGACAGACAAGGTCATAAAACTATCACATATACTATCTATTCTCCTAAGGACCCATTTACTTTTCAAAAAAATTATTGTTCTCTCCTCCTCTTCTCCTATTAAATAGTATATAACCTCCAAATTTGAACCACCTCTTTGAGTCACATTTTTTTGTAAACTCCCATGTATGTATGTGAATAAAAATCTATCTTTTCTGTTGTTGGTCTTTCTTTTGTTGGTTAAATTGGCAGGATCCTAATAACAGAACATAAGAGGGTAGAGGAAAACAGTTCTTTTCTCCATGTGTGTGTGTCTGTGTGTGTGTGTGTGTGTGTGTGTGTAGAGGTTACATAGGTGGGGAAGGGGATTATGCCAGGAACAGTATTTTTCTTTAAACAATAATTTTTACGAGAACGCTTAGTGAGAGAAGGCTCATTCACCATGGTTGTTATCTCCACTGGGAGTCTCTCCACAGCATACTTGAAAGTGTAGCATGACATGAAGTAGTTTATTTTTTGCCGTGGAGGAGAGGGCAGGGGTGGGGGGAGGGAAAGAAGGGTTAGATGCCAATTCAAGGTAAGCAGTTTTTCAGTATGGGCTTAGACCACAGCTATTTAATTATAACATGTATGCATGTATATGTGTGTGTGTCTGTGTGTATATATATATATATATATATATTTTTTTTTTTTTTTTGCTTTATTTTATTTTCTCTCTCACTGAACAATTCTCGGTGGTTGTGCCTGGCAAGTTGGGAGGAGGCAAGTTGTACCTCTGATGAATTCCTTGGATGTCTTCATGAAGGAGACCATTCAGTGACTCAGACCAGTCTAGAGATAGCCCAAATATTTGATTAAATTGCATATTCTGTGCAAAATATTATGTATTATATACAGTATCATCGACTGTGTAATGCACCTAAGTGTCATCATATATTATATACAGCCTTATAATATGACATAGTTTATTGCAGCTAGAATTTATTGAGTATTAACTATGTGCCAGGCATGCTATTAAGCATTTTTCTTATGTTTTCTCGTTTAGTTTAGATGATGTAGTTTACATTAATGGTAATTCCAAATAACACTTGGTGTTCATAATTTCTTCCAAGCATTTCTCCTCTTTTCATGATAAAGAAGTTGAGACACGTGGAAAAGAACCAAATAACAAGGATGTCCTTGCACATGGATGAGAATAATGAAATAGGGATCATTCGATGTCTTAACCCTTCCTCCTCCCACCCCTACTCATCCTAAGCAAAAGCACACACACACACACACACACACACACACACACACACACACATCTTTAAAGGTTTAGTATAGAATAATTCAAGCATTCCATTATATTCTAAAATCTTTCTAGCTAGGATAATTGGCTTTGGAATCTCCCTTATTTCCATGATTCTCTCACATGCCAATACCTCTAACACATAGATAATTTATGAAAACAGAGTAGACACTTTTTAATAATTAAGTGCTAGATAATAGGAGCTTTTTTAAAAAGCTGTAAGAGCTTGGAAAAGGAATGGAGACTAAGATGGTTAGTCTTTCACATATTTATTCAGAACCACTAAAAAACACTCTTCATCTTGTACCCCATTACTCATGACTGGAGGTCCCTCAAAGTTTGCTTTTTTGCTAACTGGGGTCTTTTCCAGCAAGCATTTGGGAGTCACGGTCATTTGGAGGGAGAACAACATCACCCACTCCATTCTCTTCAAATTACAGTGTAAACAATAACACAGGTACAATTAGCCAAGGCACTAATTATGGAGCACAAATGAATAAAGGATATAGAATGATAAATGGCAAATACGGAACATGTTGTGTCATATCAAGTAATCTCTCTGGCTGCTGAGCCCAGAAACAAAGGGAGAATTGTGCCCTGTTTGTCTAACATGCTCTATATCACAAATTGGAAATCCTTCCTAATTAAGATATTGTTGAATGTCCTTTGTTAGCAGATTTTAACAATGTTAATTAGGAGGTTATAGTGATCATTGTTCATCCAGCAAACAATTAGGGTGATTTGCACTAGCTCTGGAGAGACTTCTGAGAAAACCAGAAGTTTCCTTTCTGTAGAGAGGGAAGCTGTGGAGTAAAGGAGGGAACAGGTCCTGAGAGAAAGGGCAATGTTACTCCACATTTTTAGGCTGCGGGCCAAGGCAAAGCATGAGGAAATGTTAGCTGTAGGCCTGGCAGCTGTTAGAAAGCAGTAATGGCCTTGACCTTGTAGAAAAACAGTTATTTGTAGATGTCAAGTTTATCTCCACAGTGGTTCTTGTTTTGATAATTCAGGGGAGTGTGGTTAGAGAAGCAAGGTCTTCAAGTGTTTTACTCATCTGGTCAAATAAGGGTATAACTGGGGTTCAGGTCATGCTATCTCAAAGTATGGTCCCTTGGTATATTGAATATTTTAAGCTGAAAGAGTTTCAGGAAACAACAGAGGCAGGAAGGTCACTCTGACATTTTCACACACTTCTCCCCTGAAACAGGGACCCTCATGTGAGGAATGTCCTTCCCATACCCGGTGAAGAAGATCATTCTTGTCTTCAAGAGGGTCACTGAGAAGAATCAGACATAGGTCTTGTTACCTCTCCCCCAGGTCACTGCACTGACCTCATATGAGTGGTCCTATTGAAGCAGGGTACAGATATTCCCCACAGCCTGTGGCTGGGGGGTGGGGGGAGGGGAGAAGTAGATGATATAACTTAAGGTACTTTTCAAAACAATGGCAAGGTGATAGCCATGCCCTTCCTGAAGGAAAGCTGTACTGCCACCCAGGGGGAAGATCTGTGTGACTTTCAGTACATATAGTACTGAGTAAGAGGTCACGTAGGAAGCACAGGGTGGCCAGCCATGATAGAGGGGAGTGATGAGGGAAAGAGCCATGCAGTTTGAAAGATGTTTGCCATGAGGTCTGGTGTGAAAATGGTGCCATAATATAGCAGCAATGAGCAAGCAGCTATGCAATTTGTAGTCAGGATCCAGCCATGTGGCCTAGGCTAGTAAGAAAGCAGGCATGCTGCTGCTTCGATCGTGCCCACTCTAGCTAACTCTGAGGCCACCAAGGACTCTGCCTTGTAGACCCAGACTCTATCTGGACTCTTGGAACTCAGGACATATTGAAAGGACAATCTCTTAGGACTTGTGCCTTTCCTGGACTTCCCCATGATCCAGGGTAACACAGCACATGCTCTTCTGGACTATTATATGGAAGCTGAGGACAACATGCCCCAGATCCTGAAGGAGAGAGCTGACAGATAAGGGATGAGGAACTATTGGGCTTGATTTTGGCTTACAGACTTTTGAGGAGCAAGGGAAGTGCTGGGTGTCATGGGAGATCAGTGCTCCAAGCCAAAGTGCTCCCAGGCCCCCAAGGTTGGAATACTGTAAATAAAGACCTGTTTTTCTCAACACTAACTGTTGGGTCATATACCAAGGTGCCATGTGAACAGGCCCCGACTTGCTCATTTATACTATCACACTTATCCATGACTGCCCACTCTTCACCAAACCTGGCATAACAACACTCAGGTCTAACTGTCTCTTTACATTTCCATTTCCTTATGAAGGCTCCTGTAGCACATGAAACTTATATAAATAAATTTCTATACTTTTCTCCTATTAATTTCTCTTTGTCAGTTTAATTTGCAGACCCAGCCAAGGACCCTAAGAGAGTCAAGAAAACTTTTCCCTCCCTAACAGTGTCTTCCTAAAGAAAGGTAAACAAAGCCCTGCCATCATTTGTCAGTCTTATTATTTTAGTACCAGATGAGTCTGCACCCCACCTGCTATAGTCCCCAACCCCTTCCACCTCTGTGTCCCTAATGCACATGGTATGAACAGTTGGCAGGTTTTTCCCTTTGCTTTTGAAGGGCAGAAGAACATGTCACCCCAAAATATACTGTGGGAATTCAAGATAAGCCACCCCTAAATGTACCACTTTGGTATATTGATGATTTTGAGCTATAGGCACTTGAAAAACAGCAAACACAGGGGGAGGATTTATCTGAACTCCTCTTATCTGCCTACAGACAGATCTTCCAAGTAGAATCACTTGTCACAAGTCCCCAATCCTCTCTCCCCATGAGTTCCATCAACTAGGGAAAATTGACTTTTATCATAGGAGAGGAGACTAGAGTCAATACCACACCCAGAAAAACTGCCACAAACTGTCATACCTCATACATATTCTTCTAAGGGCCCATTCATCTTCCTGAAAATCATGTCCTCTCCTATGAGAGGCCTGCATTCCTCCTCCTCTTTCCCTTTTTAGATGGTATTTAAGCCTGAATTCTAAGCCATTCAAAGAGTTACTCATTTTCCCCTGGTATCTCCCATGTATACCTGAGGTATGCATGTTAATAAACTTCTGTTTGTTTTTCTTTTGTTAATCTCTTATTACAGGGGTCTCAGCTAGAACTCAGAAGGGTAGAGAAAAATTATTTTTTTCTGCTCTACACTTTGTTTCCTTTTTATTACCCCAGCCTGAGAGTGAAGGTGACAGGCTTACAAGAAAAGAAGGATGGAAGGAAAGAAGGAAGGAAGGAAGGAAGGAAGGAAGGAAGGAAGGAAGGAAGGAAGGAAGGAAAGAAGGAAAGCAGGCTCTATGTTTTGCTACTTTGACATTGCAAATATGAAAGCAAAGTATATTTGGAGAGGAGGCAAGAACTGACTGTTTGAAAACTACCAGAGTACTTGAGTTGCTTTAAGAATCTCATTCGCTCTTGGCAAAGGTGCTTGTGGAGGAGGGCAGGTATCACAGCAAGAGGGGTATTGGTTGGAAATTGAACACAAAGATACTGAATTTTATTCTTAGCTTCATCAGTGAATTCTTGATACAAACTCAGGAAGAGTCACTTAACAAAAAGTCACACCTGCTTGGAAATGGTACCAGGTATCTTAGTGGAGTGATCTTCTAACCACACAGACTCAACTCTAGGGAATAAGGCATCTAACATATTTCTGGCAGCTACTTTGGGCCAAGCTTGTGTTAGATACTTTACATAAATGTAATCACAGCTAGCACTTAGCTTCAATCTAAATGGCCCTGAGGCCCATTGAAGTGGCTCTCAAGTCTCTTTTATCCTTGGGGGACCCCATCTGCTGGGGGGATAAAAAGCCCTTTTATGTTGTATAACCTCATAGACCACCCACCCCAACAATTTGTGCTTTGTCAAAAAACCCTCCATTCAATTAACAGGACACAATTTTGATGAAATACTGATGAAATAAATTATTCATGCATGTCAGAAATCAAATATAGATCAGGGTATCTTATAAACTATTATGATGTCTATAATTTGTTTAAAAATACTTTAGCATAGATAATGTAAGATCATGTACATGTTAGCTTAATTCACAAACTAAGTGTAGGAGTTGCTCTAATAGGAATTTACCTTTTGTGGTAGAAAGTCAGAGTTCTCACTGAGAAATTCAGTTTTAACTGTCCCCTGTTATCTGCCAGAAATAGATTCCATGACCGCCAATAGATATAGAAGCACCGAAATCTATATATACTGTTTTTTCCTACACACACATACCTATGATAAAGTTTAATTTATGAATTAGGCACAATAAGAGATTAACAATAACTAATAGTAAAATAGAACAATTACTACAATATACTTCAATAAAAGTTATGTGAATGTTGTGTCTCTGATAACTGAAATGGCTACAAAGTGACTAATGGGTGGGGAGTGGTAGACTGTGGAGACACAAAGCAAAGGGATGATTCACCTTCTGGGCAGGATTTCATCACACTATTCAGAATGGCACGTGATTAAAACTTAGGAATTATTTGTTTCTGGAATTTTTCATTTTATATTTTCAGATCATGTACAACTGTGGATAGCTGAAAGGTAGGGAAGTGCAACTGTGGGTAAGGAGAGACTACTGTAATACAAATTACCTTCCATTATCTTATCTTGATCAATACCACACAGTTTTTGAAAGAGCATGGCCAAGGTTGGAAATGGGTCTTCATTGGTCAAGTTAGTGGCTTGTTAAATCATATACTGTCTATTCTAAATGGGCTGTCATCGGTAAAATGTGATCAGAGAGTCACCTAACAGTTAAGTGTAGGTATGGACTCAGTTTTCTGTCCCTTTGCTCTGGCATAAATACAAATTCATATGTGCCTTTGTTCTCCTAGTCTGCCAAGTCTTCCCCTCCTCCCCCAGTAACTTATCTAGTGACTGGCACAGAGTAGGTACTCAACACACAACCCTTGAATGAATCATGAAAATTGCTCTTTCACAATTGGGGAAAATTCATCTACGGTAGAAAACCTGTCCACCTTTTTCAAGATCCAATGAAAAAAATAGACAGGTGCTTTCATGAGTTGTTAGGTATCACAGTTTGAACCCTTCAAAACACCAGAAAGCCATTCACTTCCACTTAGAACTCCTGGTCATCCTAAAGCAGGTCAACTTTTCTAGCTGTCTTTATCCAAGAACAGCAAAGGAGACCATAAACTCATCCAAATTTAGGCGTGCAACACACAAAGGGAGTGGAGAGAATATTCAAGCTATGAAATTCTGATGGCTCATTACCATAACAAAGGTTGTAACAACTTGGACAGGAAGCTGAACAAAAGGCATCTGTCCACCATTCTATTTGCAGTTCTAGGATTGTATTTGTAATCTCTCTTTGCAGGAGAAAGAGACTGCCAGAAAAAGGCTGATGCACAATAGGAAGGGGGAATTCACAATGCTGAGAGAAACCAAAGGGATCAGTGAATGTGTTCACACACACGACTGCTATGTGTGTCTATCTTCCCTGTGTATGTACACATTTGACAAGACTACATTATTGTCATGGGTAAGAGTTTAACATTATTGACCTATAAGATGGCTTTTAAAAATATATGCAACATGGCTGGAATGCCAATTTGAAGTGAAGAAGTATTTCAGGAAAATGAATAGGCTAAGCAGCAGAATTTTCATGGAGCAGAGCATGTCTGTTTAATTTGTTCACTGCAGAGTCTGAGAGTAAGCTAACATCATAACCTGCTAAGTAAGGTACCATGAATGTGATTAATAATACAGACAGGTAAGCCTCAAGAGTTATTGTGCTCTATAGGTTTTGGTGTCAGGGAAGCATTAATTGTTCCATAAATCATGAAAAATTTTGGTTAATAAGTAATACAAATAGAACGGGTTAGTCTGCTATTCTTTGGGGCCCTCCTTTGCCTGCTAAATTCTGCAAGTTTGGATTCATTGCCATTTGATCCCCTTTTGCTATCTATCTAGTTGGTAACTTTTGTTGGGAAGTGTGTGGTGGTAGGGACCATTCCAAAAAGGCTCACTGTTCCTGGAGTTCCAGGAGTAAAGCCATTGCTATTGTTCCACTGGAAAAGAACATAACCCACCATCTATTCTATTGTTCCACTGTGGAACAGCCTTTTTATTGGTGCTTTTGCATCAGTGTTTAAAAAGGTGTGCAAAGACAGTTTAGAAGTAAGGCATCATAGGACAGAAGTGACTGCATCTTCAGGTTAATCTTCTCTTGAAATTTTTGTGTGTGCTGTGACTATTCTTAACTCCTAGGAAATGTGTGTGGTTGCTGTCAGTGGAGGGCAGACAAGGCTGCTCTTAGATTATAGGGCTGCAGTTAATATGCTGCACTACCATATCCCTTATGCATTGATCTTCTTCCTTCCACCGCTCTGGCATCTGATGGACATTAACAAAGTTGGCTCCTAACCGCACTTCTCATTCTGCTTCCTTAGGTTTCCATCTTATTAGGTGCATGTTAATACAAATGTCAGCTTGTCAATCTCATTTATGCTTATAAAGTGAACAACTGAAGATGAAACAGACAATTAACATGGAGCAAATTCAATGCAACAAACATTTATTGAACCTCTGACTGTAATTGATCAAAAGTGCTGAGTCATTAACAAAAGCACTTTGGTGCCTTTCACTACAAAGTCAAGGTGATTCTTCTAGGTAGCCACATGGGTATTCATTTATGTCTGCCAGTGGAGTCTGGGAAGTTTGGTGTTGATAATATCTAGCTGTGAGATTAAGAGTCCTATAGTTCATGTCACCTTGGGTGATTGCCAGACTGCAGTCTCTTAACTTGCATTAAGATTGACTCTGGAGCTTATATGATCAGAATTGATGGAATGCTATAATTTGGATGATTGTGGAGAGTATTTTTCTATTACAAAAATATTGAATGCATGGATTTCTGAACTGTGTTACTTATTTTATCTCTATTCTTCATTCATCCAGCCTGCCAGTTCTCAAACACTAAACATCATCAACTTTTTTTATACACATGTAAGACACGGAAAAAAATATTTTTCTCCTATCATCCTTGGCTCTCTAGCTGGAGCCTTGTAAATTAGACTAACAAAAGACAGATTAATAACAGAAAAGCATACAAATTTGTTTAATATAAGTTTTATGTGACACAGCAGCCTTCACAAGGAGATGAAGGCCCAAAGAAATGGTTAAACCTGAGTATTTTTATACTAGGTTTGATAAAGAGCAGATAATTGTGGAAAAAAACATAATAGGATAAGAACATAAGCCATAGGTTGTAAATTGAGGAAAACAGTAAGGCCTTTTTATTTGGATTATTCTCAGGGTGCCTCCATCTTTGGAAATAAGTACGTTCTTTTCCTCCAGTTATAGAGAGGGTACCTCTCCCATGAAGGTCTGATGACCTGCTTCAGGGTCAGTGACTCCTTCTAGTATTTGACATTTCTATGGCCTTCAGCTTAAAATGCTCAACATGCCAAGTTGCCATAATTTGGTGTAGTGTGTTCTGAACCCCATCTATATAAACAGAGAGAGAATATATATATCCTCTAAGAAATCATCTGCTTCTTAAATCTCTTTACTCTTAGGTAAGACAGTATCCATTTTACAGTAGAATGGTACATTAATGAGGGGAGATATGTGTAATTTTTAAAAATGTCTATAGAGAGAATATTCTTGAAAGCCAAAAGGATATGATTAAGTTGTTTTGTTTTCTTATTATTAATATTCCAAGATTAACAACATTTTTCTTGCAAGTTTAATTCTGGAAATAGAGGATTCAGAGGTGTTGATTAGCATAAGAAACCAATATAACCTGATAAACATGTGCTTTTAAAATAATAGCACTTACATTAATTTGGTGTATTTTTCTGAAAATCAGCTTATAAATGAACATCAAAAACCTTTTAAAAACATGCATACCTATTTACCTAGTAATTCCCTTTCTAAAATTTTTTCAGAGGAAAATAACTGGACAAACAGCCAAAGATGTATAACTAAAGGCATAAGTATATACTTGTTTATAGTGGTGACATACTAGGAAACTCTTTTAATGTCCATCAACAGAGGATTGGTTGAATGAATAATGTTATATTCATGCAATACAATATTATAATTAAGAATATTGTTATAATGTTACCAAGAAAATGGGGGACTAATTCATGTGGCACCTTGGTGTAAGACCCTACGATTAGTGTTGAGAAAAATAGGTCTTTATTTACAATATTGCAGGCACAATAAAAGCAGCAGCATGCCTGCTTTTCTACTAGCCAAGGCCACATGGCCAGATCCTGATTGCAAACTGCATAGCAGCTTCTCACACGGTTGCCACAACCTGCTGCTCCATCAGGCTCCTCTAACATGCTTCTTCCATTGTGCTTCTCATGGTGGTTGGGAGTTTTTCTTCAGACTTCATGGCAGACTGGTAGGGTCCCTCTGCAGTCTTTCAAACTGTGCGGTCCAGCATGCCAAATGGCTGCTGCTTTTTGTTTAAACTCTAAGCACAGCCTGTGATGGAGTGGGTACAGTGACCAGTCATAACCACCTGCAGGAATCTCACGCAGGCCCTGTGAGCTCTCCACCACCACTCTATGGTCAAAATTTCTCCCATCACCATGGTGCCAGACAGTGGCCACAAGTATCTGCATAACTAAGAAACTAGCTACCAGCCATAGATATGCAAAGTACCTTAGAAGCCGTATTATTTCCTTCCCCCATCCCCAATCCATGGGCTGTGGGGAATTTGGGGATGGCTGTTCTGCCTTGTTACAATGGTAGAAGTATATATATTATGTTGGAATAATTCACATAGTACAATATGTAAATTCTTTATAGCATGACTCCATTGTTGCAAGAAAAATTTTGGAAAATTGCACATAAAAAGTTAATAATGACTTCTGGCCAAGATGGAGGTTTAGACAGACATGCTGCATCTCCCTCTACAACTGAAAAGGGATGCAACTACCTCATAACTAGAGACAACCAGAAGTTTCAGAAAACCAAGCTGCATGGAAGTCCAGCAAACAAAGATATAAAGAAGAAATACTCATCCAGACAGGCAGGAGGGGCGGAGCCGGGGCAAAGAGGACGCGGTGTGGTGTTGGCAGCAGTAGTAGCAGTAGCAGGCCAGCAGAAAGTGCAGTCACACATTTTTTAAAAAGTCAGGAGGGACACCTGGGAAGCGTTCCCAGCTCCTCACCAGACCATGCAGTTCAAGGTCCCAGCACCAAGGAAAATAAAGCCTCATTGCTTCTGACTGTGCAGACCAGAAGGGGCTGGGGTGGAGGCAAAAACTGCTAGTCTTTCAGCAGAGTCTGCTTGTTTAAAGGGCCATCATGTTCCTAGAACATCCACAGACCCACCCACTCTGGGAACGATGACCAGGTTAACAGCTAAAGGGGTGTCAGTCCCAAACAGAAGTGGGAGAAGTGCTTGGAAAACGGGCGAGTGTTGGGATAACGGCATTGTTTCCTCTAAAACCCATCCCCCACATACAGTGCCACAATATGGTGAAACAGGTCACCCTGTACTGACCAATCCCTAAGGCTCTGTCTCTTACAACATAACAGGACTGACAGCTCTACCTAAGACACAGAGGCAAACAAACATAGGAGCCTGTCAAGATGAGGAGACAGAGAAGTATGGCCCAAAAGGGGGAATGGATCAAGGTTCCAGTGGGAGAACTAAGCGACAAGGAGATAGCCAACCTAAGAGATGAGGAGATAGACCACCTAACAGATGCAGATTTTCGAACACTGGTGATAAAGATGCTCACAGGCTTGACAGATATGCTTGAGTACGGCAAAAGCATAAGAGAAGAAGTGAAGGCTATGCTAAGTGAAAAGAAGGAAAATCCGCACAAAACCAATGGTGAAGGGAAGAAAACCGGGGTGCAAATAAATGATTTGGAACATAAGGAAGAAAAAAACAGTCAACCAGTACAGAATGAGAAAACAAGAATTGAAAAAAGTGAGGAGAGGCTTGGGAACCTCTGGGGCAACTTTAAACGTGCCAACATCCAAACCAAGGGGTGCCAGAAGGAGAAGAAAAAAAGCAGGAAATTGAAAACTTATGTGAAAAAAATGATGGAGGAAAACTTCACAAATTTGGTGAAGGAAATAGACATATGAGTCCACAAAGCATGGAGATTCCCAGGCAAGCTGAACCCAGAGGGGCCTACACCAAGACACATCATGATTAAAAAGCCAAAGGTGAAAGATAAAGAGAGAATCTTAAAAGCAGCAAGAGAGAAGGGGAGAGTTGCCTACAGAGGGGTGACTATAAGGCTATGAGCTGATTTCTCAAAAGACACTTTGTGGGCAAGAAGGGACTGGCAAGCAGTATTCAATGTGATGAAAAGAAACCTACAACCAAGATTACTCTATCCAGCAAAGCTATCAAGCTATCATTTAGAATGGAAGGGCAAATGAAGTGCTTCTCAGACAAGGTAAATTAAGAGTTCACCATCACCAAGCCATTATTTTATGAAATGTCAAAGGGACTTACTTCAGAAAAAGAAGATCAAAACTATGAACACTAAAATGACAACAAACTCACAACTATGAACAACTGAATCTAAAAAATAAAAACAAAATCCATCTAAGCAAACCAGAATAGGAATAGAATCATAGGTATGGGGATCATTTAGAGAGTTATCAGCTGGGAGGTGGGAGGGGGAGATATGGGGAGATGGTGCAGGGACTAAGAAGCATAATCAGTTGGTACAAAATAGACAAGGAGAAGTCATGAATAATATAGGAAAGGGTAAAACCAAAGAACTTATATGCATGACAGATGGACATGAACTAAGGGGGGTGGGATTGCTGGAGTGAAGGGGGGTATTGGGCAGAGGGGAGCAAGGGGGGAAAATCAGAAGTACTGTAAGAACATAATCTATAAAATATACTTTAAGAAAAAGTTGAAGAGATCCAAGGTGTCAGAGGAGTAAGTGGAAGATACACTAACTTCCCCCTGGGACCAGTCTGGACTTACAACTTAATGTGGAGAAATCATCTGGAATAACCAAATGAATACTAGCTGGAGAGAAGTCTTATAACCATGGAGAGACAGAAAAGGCCGCTTCATGACAACGTGACTGGTAGGAAGTGCGGAAACATGAAAGGGCTGGCTGGGCTCCCACGGGTGACAGCTGAAGGGACTGAGAAACAGCTCAGAAGCCAGGAATTCCCCCTGAGAAGGGCAGGTCTAAATCCCCAGCTGGGCTTCCCAGCCTACAGCAACAGAGCGGAAAGTAAAATAGTATCCAGCTGTGAAAAGTGAAAAGCCACAAAATTTCTTGCTAGCCTGAGAGAAACAGCTGGAGAAAAAGAGCTGTTAAGCAGATCACATATGAAAATATTTTGGCATCCACTTACCCTGGGCTCAAGCAGAGGGAAGGCAGAGAGAACTAGAGACGCTTGGGGAGAATTTGGGGTGGTGGCTTTGAGGGGAGAACTGGGGGAGCAGCCGACTGGGTCCCAGTGCTGATTCATTCCCCATACTGCAGGCAGACCATTCCCCTCCAAGTGGCATCAGCCTGAGGGGAAGCAAAAGCCCTGCCTACAGGAATTAAGCTGTCACACCCTCAGTCCTTAAGCCTGCTGGTTGATCACAGATTGAATAGATTAACAACTAAAGGAGACAGACAAAGGCATCAGATCTCTAGTCATCTCCAACAGGCTGCCTAGGCCCAGACTGGTACACAACCTGATGCTACCGGGGGCAGATCCAAGAAGTGCAGATCAATCTAAGAAGCAGCAACAAACAAGAAGATTCACAAAAAATGGGGAGACAGGGAAACAACCCCCCATCAAAAAGGAAGGAGGAATCCCCAGAAGAGTGCTAAATGAAATAAATAGAGGGAAGCAAACTATCAGATATGGAATTCAAAAGACGGATTATAGGGAAGCTCAATGAGATCAACGAGCTCAAAGAAAACTACAAAGAACTCCAGGGAAACTACAAAGAACTTACTGAGAATTACACAAGCATGAAAAAAGGACATAGAAGTTGTCAATAAGAGCCAGGAGGAAATGAAGAATACAATTTCTGAATTGAAGAACACAGTAGAAGAAATCAAAAGCAGGCTAGAGGAAGCAGAAGATCAGGTGAGCAAGCTAGAGGACAACATAGAAAAAAATTCCCAGACAGTGCAACAAAATGAAAAAAGACTGAAAAAGAATGAAGAGAATTTAAGAGAGCTGCAGGAAAACATGAAACATAATAATATCTGTATCATAGGAATTCCAGAAGGAGAAGAAGAAGAGCAAGGGATAGGAAACCTGTTTGAAAACTAATGATGGAAAACTTCCCTAACTTGATGAGAGAAAGAGTCACACAAGTCCAGGAAGCACAGAGGGTCCCAATGAAGATGAACCCCAACAGGCCCACTTCAAGATACATCATAATTAAAATGCCAACATTCAAAGACAAAGAGAGAATCCTAAAAGCAGCAAGAGAGAAACAACTAATAACATACAAGGGAACTCCAATAAAGCTTTCAACAGATTTCTCAGCAGAAACACTAAAAGCCAGAAGGGAATGGCAAAAAATATTCCAAGCAATGAAAAACAAAGGCCTACAACCAAGAATACTCTACCCAGCAAGGCTCTCATTCAAAAAGGAAGGTGCAATAAGAAGTTTCCAAGACAAAAAGAAGGCTAAAAGCATATATCTCCACCAAACCAGCATTGCAAGAGATGCTAAAGGGTCTGCTTTAAGAAGATGAAGAAACAGAGAGAGACAGAGAGGAACACAAGTACAAAGGGGGGAAATGACAATGAATAAGTACCTATCAATAATAACCTTAAATGTAAATAGATTAAATGCACCAATCAAAAGACATAGAGTAGCTGAATGGATTAGGAAGCATGACCCACATATATGCTGTCTACAAGAGACCCAACTTAGAACAAACACTCTACACAGACTAAAAGTGAAGGGATGGAAAAAAGCGTTTTAAGCAAATGGACATGAAAAAAAAGATGGGGTAGCAATACTTATGTCAGACAAAACAGATTTCACAGCAAAGACTATAAAAAGAGACAAAGAAGGACATTTCATAATACTAAAGAGAAAAACCCATCAAGAAGATATAACCCTTGTAAACATATATGCACCCAACATAGAAGCACCCAAATATGTAAGGAAAATTTGGAAGACTTCAGAAAGGATATAGACAGTAACACACTCATAGTAGGGGACTTTAACACCCCATGGTCAACAATGGACAGATCTTCAAAGCAAAGAAACACCAAAGATATTCAGGCATTAAACAACACTCTAGATCAAATGGACATAGTTGACATACATAGAACTTTTCACCCCAAAGAAACAAAATACACATTCTTTTCAAGTGCACATGGAATATTTTCAAAGATATACCACATGATAGGACACAAAACAAGCCTCAACAAATTCAAAAAAATTGAAATTATATCAAGCATCTTCTCAGCTCACAGTGGCTTAAAACTGGAAATCAACCTCAAGCAAAAAATTCAAAAACATTCAAACTCATGGAGAATAAATAACATGCTATTAAATAATGAATGGTTTAACAATGACATCAAGGAAGAATTCAGAACGTTTTTGGAAACAAATGATAATCAACACACAAAACCCCAAACCTATGGGATACAGCAAAAGCAGTCCTGAGAGGAAAGTTCATAGCAATACAGGTCTACCTAAAAAGGATAGAAGAACCTCTAACAAAAAGTCTAACCCTACAGCTACAATAACTAGAGGAAGAACAACAAACAAAGCCCAGAGTGAGTAGAAGGAAGGATATCAACAAGAACAGAGAAGAATTAAATGACATAGAGACTAAACAAACAATTCAAAAAATCAACAAAAGTAGGAGCAAGTTCTTTGAAAAGATAAACAAAATCTACAAGCCTTTAACCAGGCCCATCAAGGAAAAAAGAGAGAGGACCCAAATAAATAAAATCAGAAATGAAAGAGGAGAAATCACAACCAATACCACAGAAATACAAAGGATTGTAAGAAATTACTACGAACAACTGTATCTCAGGAACTTTGACAACCTAGATGAAATGGAGGAATTTCTGGAAACATATAATCTTCCAAAACTGAATCAAGAAGCAGCAGAAAGCCTGAACAGACCAATAAAAACTAGTGAAATTGAAGCAGTAACCAAGAAACTCCTGGCACACAAAAGCCCCGGATCGGATGGCTTCACAGGTGAATTTTGCAAAACATTTAGGGAAGAACTAACTCCTATCCTTCTCAGACTATTTCAAAGAATCCCAGAAGAGGGAAGACTCCCAAACTCGTTCTATGAAGCCAGTATTACCCTAATTTCAAAACCAGGTAAAGACACAACAAAGAAAGAAAACTATAGGCCAATATCACTGATGAACATAGATGCTAAAATCCTCAACAAAATGTTGGCAAACCGGATCCAGAAACACATTAGAAAGATCATACACCATGGTTAAGTTGGATTCATCCCAGGGATGCAAGGGTGGTTTAATATTCGCAAATCAATAAATGTAATACACCACATAAAATGAAAGACAAAAATCACATGATCATATCAATAGATGCAGAAAATCACTTGATAAAGTACAACATTCATTTATGATGAAAACTCTCAGCAAAATGGGAGTAGAGGAAGCATACCTCAACATAATAAACGTCATATACGAGAAACCTGAAGCCAGCATCATACTCAATGGGCAAAAACTGAAAGCAATTCCCCTGAGGTCAGAAACAAGACAAGGATGTCCACTCTCTCCACCCCTATTCAACATAGTCTTGGAAGTTCTAGCCACAGCAATGAGAAAAGAAAGAGAAATAAAAGGCATCCAAATTGGAAAAGAGTAAGTAAAATTGTCATTATTTGCAGATGACATGATAGTGTACATAGAAAACCCTATAGACTCCATGGAAAAATTACTCGACCTAATAAGTGAATTTGGCAAAATAGCAGGGTACAAAGTCAATATTCAGCAACTGAAGGCATTTCTGTACACCAACAATAAAATATCAGAGATAGAAACTAGAAGAAAAATACCTTTACCATAGCAACAAAAAAATAATAATAATAATAATAAAGTACCTAGGAATAAATTTAACCAATGAGGTAAAAGACCTGTACTCAGAAAACTACATAACACTGAAGAAAGAAATTAAGGAAGATATAAATAAATGGAAGCGTATACCATGTTCATGGGTGGGAAGAATCAACAGACCTAGAACAAATACTTTAAAATTTTATATGAAACCAAAAAAGAGCCCAAATAGCCACAACAATCTTGAGGAAGAAGAACACAGCAGGAGGAATCACAATACCTGGTATCAAACTATACTACAAGGCCACGGTAATCAAAACAGTCTGGTACTAGCATAAGAACAGACATATAGGTCAATAGAACAGAATAGAGAGCCCAGAAATAAAGCCATGTCTATATGGTCAAATAATATTTGACAAAGAGAGAAGGAACATAAAATGGAGTGAAAAGAGCATCTTCATCAAATGATTTGGGAGAATTGGACAGGGACATGAAAAAAAAATGAAACTAGACCACCAACTTACACCATACACCAGAATAAACTGAAGATGGATCAAACACTTAAATGTAAGCTGTGGCACCATAAAAGTCCTAGAGGAAAACATAGGCAGGAAATTCTCAGATATCCCGTGTAGCAACATTTTCACTGATATATCTCCTAAGGCAAGGGAAATAAAGGAAAGAATAAACAAATGGGACTACATCAAACTAAAGAGTTTCTGCTCAGCAAAAGAAAACATCAGCAAGATGAAAAGTGAACCAACCATATGAGAAAATATATTTGCCAATGATGCCTCAGACAAGGGACTGATCTCCAAAGTATATAAACGTTTTATATGACTCAACACCAAGAAGACAGACAACCCAATTAAAAAATGGGCATAGGGCTCTGGCTGCTGTGGCTCAGTAGATGGAGCGTCGGCCTGCAAGATAAGTCACTGGTTCTATTCCCAGTCAGGGCACATGACTAGGTTGCACATAAGGTTCCCAGTTGGGGGCGCAAGTGAGAGGCAACCACACAGTGATGTTTCTCTCCCTTTCTTTCTCCTTTCCCCTTTCTCTAAAACTAAAACAAACAAACAAACAAATAAATTTTTTTTTAAATTGGCAAAGGACCTGAACAGACACTTCTCCAAGGAGGACATATAGAGGGTCCATAGACATATGAAAGAATGCTCAACATCACTAGCCATCAGAGAGATCCAAATAAAAACTACAATGAGATACCACCTCACACCAGTCAGAATGGCCATCATCAACAAATCAACAAACAACTTGTGCTGGTGAGGATGCAGAGAAAAGGGAACCCTGGTGCACTTCCTGTGGGAATGCAGACTGGTACAGACACTATGGAAAACAGTATGGATTTTCCTGAAAAAACTAAAAATGGAACTGCCTTTTGAACCAGCAATTCCATTCCGAGGATTATATCCGAAGATCCTGAAACACCAATTCAAAAGAACCTACACACCCCTATGTTTATAGCAGCACTATTTCCAATAGCCAAGTGCTGAAAACAACCTAAGTGCCCATTTGTAGATAAGTAGATCAAAAAACTGTGATACATTTACACAATGGAGTACTATGTAGCAGAAAGAAAGAACTTCTACCATTTGCAACAACACGGATGGAACTAGAGAGAATTATGCTTAGCGAAATAAGCCAGGCAATGAAAGAAAAATACCTTATGCTACCACCTATTACAGGAAACTAATGAACAACACAAACAAATGAGCAAAATTGAACCAGAGGTATGTAAATAAGGAGTAGACTAACGGTAACAAGGGGGGAGGCGGGAGGTAGAGAAGGGGGTAAGAAGGGGAAGGGTCTAGTCAAAGAACATGTATAAGTGACCCATTGAAATGGACAACTGGGTGGCAACTGACTGTGAGAGAAGGGGTGGGCAGGGTTGGGTGGAACAATGGGGAAAAAGTGGGACAACTGTAATAGAAAAACAAACATTTTTAGTGGGGGGGAAAAAAGAAAATATAAAGAATGGAAATGCAATTTTAATGAATATTAGAAAGACAAGGATTTTCCTTCACATTTCCTTCATATTTTTCTCCCTACCTGATCCTTCCAGAATTTGGCATTCTGAAGAAGTAAGTAATGACATAAGATTCTTTGCATAAAACTAATAAGACCAGTTGTTAATAGAGGTTTTGTTGACCAAGTCTTTGACTGGAATATCATGCATAAAGGAGATATGCTTGGGCTCTGGTTGTTGCCAAAAAGCCCTGAGGAACTAGGATTGACTTTCAAAGGTAATAAAAGCCCACAAGAAAAAAGGCCTGGTACCTTAGTTGGTTTTGCGGTCCATGGCAATTTCTCCAGGGAAAGAACAAAGGTTGCTTTCCTGAAAGATGGCTAGAAGGGACCTTAAGGCACAATGGGAAACCTGAAGGACTTGGAAAAGACAGGTGTTTACAGGCAAAGCTGAATGCCAGGTATGTGGCTCAGCTTCCGTGCCTTGAAGGGCAGACTGAAGTTCACCCTAAATGTTCCTTGTGTAAATTCCAGCAAAGCAGACTTAAAGATCATAAGTGATCATTTTCTGCTCTTGTTGTGTTTATGCAAATGAAGAGGATAAATTAAAAATGGACTTAATGCAGTCCCTTTAATGACAAGGAGGGTAATCTTAAGGAGAAATATTGTGATTCAAGGAAAATCACAATACTCAGTGGCTGACTATAAAGTAGTGCAGCTAACTGTCTTTAAAGTTTCTTTTCATTTAAAGTTTGTTTGCATTTGAAAGTTAAACTAGGTCTGTGGCATCATCAAAGATGCTTAATTTACAGGCAAGAAATGTCTTCCCAATAAGACAGCCTTACAGATTTAGAGACTGGTTTGTGGGTTATGTTGCATAAAATAACATGTGTTTTCTGTTTTCAAAGGGCATAAGCCTACGATCTCATTACCTGAGGCATATAGGCCTCACTTAATCCTGTCTGCATTGCTGCCTCCTGAGACTCAATGGTTTGGCTGAACTAAGTGGCTGGGTTGGTGAAGAATGGGGTGGTTTTTGGGCTTCACTTTAAAACTGGTTTCTCTTTTCTATCCTAATGGCTTAGACAGAAAGGGCCCAGAGGTCTGAGAGGGAGGAAACCTAAAATATTCCCCTCATCCCAAACTAAGTATAGTGGGCAAAGGAATTTTTGACAAGTGTGACATGTCTTGCACACCTTTTTCCAAAGAAGCCCCTTTTTTCCCTAATGTGGGACATTGAAAAATTAATCCCTGCCTTTTGTCATCTAGTGGTTATGGATTGAATGATGCCTTTTAACCCTGTTGCCAAATCTGTTGCTCCCAGAATACAACAAGGATGCCAGCCTGTTAAATCAAGCACGCCGTTGTCCGGAGACAGCCAACTGACCTGGAGTCTGCAAGATCCTTCCCCATGAGGGAAGGCCACCCTCCTCTCCACACCCCCACTCATATTAGGGATTTCTGGACCCAAGGGTAGGTAGGATGATGACCATGTCCAACTCGAAGCAGCTAGAGGAGCACGAGACCTTCGTCCATTCTCCTTTATAAAATTATAAAGGGTCTTAAGTCTGAGAGGGGAGCAAAGGGGAAAAAAATAGAACTATTGTAAGAATATAATCAATAAAATATATTTTTAAAAAAAGGTAATAACAATACTCCTGAAAACCAATGAGTTGAAACAAACTTTTTTTTTAAATCTTGAAACAAACAAGTGGAAATATAATATGCCAAAATTTATGCAATACAACCAAAGCAGTTCTAAGAACAAAATTTATAATGATAAATGTTTATATTAAGAAAAACAACTTAATTTATACCTCAAGGAACTGGAAAAAGAACAAACCAAGCCCAAAGTTAGTAGAAGAAAGGAGATAACAAAGATCACAGAAGTAATAAGTGATGTAAAGAATAGAAAACAAAGAGAAAAGAGAGGGGGATTTAAATAAATAAAATTATAAATAAAAGAGGAGACATTACAGCTGACTACACAGAAATACAAGTGATTCTAAGAAGTTACTATGAATAATTATATGCTAACAAATTGGAAAACCTAGAAGAAATGGATAAGGTTTTTAAAACATAAATCCTACCAAGATAGAATCTTGGAGAAATAAAAAAAATGAGCAGACCAATAACAAATAAAGAGATTGAGTCACTAATCAAAAACTTTTCAACAAAAAAAAGCCCAGGGTTGACAGCTTCACTGGTAAATTCTACAAAACATTTAAAGAAATTAATGCCAATATTTTCTCAAATCTCACAAAAAATTCAAGGGAAGGGAACACTCTTAAATTTATTTTACACAGCCAGCATTATCCCGATACTAAATACTACAAAAAAAGAAAATGACAAGCCAATATCCCTGATGAATATAGATGTGAAATTATCAACAAAATACTAACAAACTAAATTCAACAGCACATTAAAGAAATTATACACCATGGTCAAATGGGATTTATCCCTGGGATGCAAGGATTGTTCAACATATGAAAATCAATAAAGGTGATACACCACATTAATAGAATGAAAGATAAAAATCATATGATTATCCCATAGAAGCAGAAAAAGTATTTGACAAAATTCAACATCCCTTCATATAAAAACTTTAAACACAGTAAATATAGGAAGGGTATGCCTCAACATAATAAAGGCCATATACAACAAGCCCACAGCTAACATCAGTGGTCAAAGATTGAAAGCTTTCCTCCTAAGATCAGGAGACAAATAAGACAAAGGTGCTCACTCTTACCACAACTATTCAGCCTAGTACTAAAAGTCCTAGCCAGAGCAATGAATAAATAAATGTAAAAAATCTAAATCAGAAAGGAAGAAGTACAATTATCTTTGCTTGCAGATGATATAATTTTCTACACAGAAGATCCTAAAGACTTCACCAAAAACTGTTAGAACTAATATTTGAGTTCAGTAAAGTTGCAGGATACAAAAGCAACATACAAAAAAATACAGTTGCATTTTCTATACTAGAAATAACTATTTGAAAAAGAAATAAAGTAATTTCATTTATAACATCAAAAACAATAAAATACTTAGGAATACGTTTAACCAAGGAGGTGAAAGAGCTATACACTGGAAACTAAAAGACACAAATAAGTGGAAAGATCATTTTCATAAGAAATTGTGATGCTCTAGGGAAAGCACTTTAGTGACCAAGTTACTGCAGAAGTGGTATTGGTTGATGGAACAACAATATACCCTGCTCCATCCATGCATTTGAGGAGAGATCAACTGCACGGCTATATGTACTTGGTCTGGCTATTGAACACAGTTAATGGGGCCAAATGAAAGCTGACTCTGACTGGCTAATGCCAACTGGCTTTCAACAATAAAAACCTTGGTGCCATCAAGGCCTGTGGTTTCTTCACTGGTACTGTAGATCAAGAGACATCCTTAATGTGCCTTCTCTGCCTGGCTGCCACCCAACAACCCTTGGGAAAGAACACAAAATGTTTTAAAGCTGCCTTAGCTACACCTCTGTTAAAGGAGAGAGTGGTGAGAGCCAGAGTGTGATCAGTCTAGGAAGCACTCACCAAGTGGAAGAAACTGAAACCTTATGAGGTCAAAGATGGCATTTTACTCTCCATCTAGCACAGTGAGAGTTAACTATTATTGAATAAATGGATAAAAGAATGAATGGATGGGAGCTCTTCAGATTTAAGGGAAGTCAGTACAGGTTCAGGAATGAAAATCCAATGTCAGAGGCTGTCGGGTAATGTCATGCAAGGACATAGCACTTACTCTTCCATCCCCAGCCCTGTGCAGCAGACAGCTATGGCTAAGATGTTTTCACATCATCACTGTAGCACACACATCACCTCAGATGGTCCCTGGTGTCTACCCATCTGAGTCACTCTGTTTCTAAACCACAAGTGAAGAAATCGAGGAAACATCAGCAGTGAAATATCAGACTTTTCTACAGTTTAGTTTCATTTTGTTAAGAAGCTGGCAGAGGAATGTATAAAAGTTGGGTGGGGGGTCAATTGAACAGATGTAACAAATACTGTGTGTGTGTGCACATGTGTTCTTAAAGAAGATAATTTAAGAAATTGACCAGGGGAAATACACATTTTTAATAGATTCTCCAATAAGCAAAAGCAAACACAAGACAAGAACAGTGTGTGTTGATCTGTTCCTCTGCTGTCCTGCTGCCTGGTGTCTTCCCAATCCAATGTCTACAAAAGCCCTTAAGAAATATTCTATTTAACAAAACATCCAAATCTGACATTGCTAGAAAGGCAATTTCCTTTATGAGTCTCATAACTGACCCCATATTTCTCTTGGCCATCCACCTTTTTCTCACTTCTCTTTTTATGCTATATTTCTTCAACTTTTTTTCTCCCACTCAAGTGTTACAAGATCATGTGGCTATTATCAATCATGCTCAGATTTTCTAAAATAAAAATGAGGACATAGTCTGAAAAGTGTAAATGCTGCCATGGGATTGTGTGGTTAGCTCCTTCAAGAAGTAGAGGGCCAGATGAAGTTAGTATGTGAGTGATTTATTAGGGTAAGCCTGTAAAAGATAAAGGGGAGAGGGGGCAAGTAGGTGGGGAGAGCCTTCAGACTACAGGTTTGATACTTGTGAGAGAAGATTTAAGAGTTCTACAGGAACCAACAAGAAATGTGTGTGTGTGTGTGTGTGTTATATGGAGAGAGAAATTTATTTCAAGAAAATGACCCATGTATTATGCACTTTTGGGGGGGTGACAAGTTTAAAATCTGTGGGACAGGCCAGCAGGCTAGAAACTCAAGCAGGCGTTGATGCTTCAGTCTGAGGCAGAATTTCTTCTTTTCCATGAATCTGTTTTTGCTCTTAAGGAACTCAACTGATTAGATGAGGCCCATTTACATTATGGAATATAATCTCCTTTACTTAAAGTCAACTCATTGTATATTGTTAACCACATATACAAAGTACCTTCACAGCACCACTTAGATCAGTGTTTGATTATATAACTTGGTATTATGACCTAGCCAGGTTGACATCATAAGGAGGAAGGAAGGAAGATTGGGTAGGAAGAGTCTTCATGAAAAGAGAAAATCTTGATTAGACCAGTGGGGACCTCTGAGTCAGAGTCCACATTATGCACATTAACCCTGGACCCCTGCCACGCTCAGCCATTGGCTAAAACTGTCCAGGAAGAGCATGGCCTCAACTCTAATATTGTGGCAGGTGCCAAAGGTTCTGCAGCTGAAGACTGTCAACTGACCACGCCCTTGACCAGAGAAGAGAAAGCATTTGGAACATATAATCATCATACATTCCCCTCTTCCTTCCTCTTCTCATACCTTATTCTGACACCTTAGTTCTCCCTTTCACATTGTCCATGGAACAGAATTTACAGTCATAGTCTTTTCTTCTTTCTCTTAATTCTATTTCAATGTTTCCTCCACGTCTTCTGTCCTCTTCCACTCTATTCATTTGTCTCCAACTCTCTCCCAGCTTCCTTTTGTTGTTTGTAAGGACTGCTGTGCCACCTCCCTTTCCTGACCCTTCAGGAGGAGTGGGGTTCCTGGGCCTGCTGGTGTGTGCTGCAGGAGGCTTCTCAGCAACCCCCTTAACTGCGGTGAAGAGGGGCAGGCTGGCACCAACCCAAATGCATGCTTAAATAATGGGCACACCAGTGCCAGAAAATTAAAACACAGCATGGAATTGCTGAATTCACAATTTTATTGTCACTGATTGCCTGGTGCCTCTGCATATTGAGAAAATCTTCACAGCTTCTTCCATTTTCCATGGCTTGGTTAATGTGCAGATAATTCTAGTGGTAAACTTTTTATTCCCTCTCAACCTATTTGTTCCCTCCTTCCCCTCCCAACCAGGCAAAACAGAGAAAAATAAATTCACAATCATTACAAAAAGTGCTTCTTATTGCAGCTCATTGTTTACCTTTAGTAGAATAAAAGTATTTTATAACTAAAAGATTCTTACAAATCATCTATCCCAGCCTCGTTCACACTTTGCAGATAAGGAAACTGATTTGTTAAAGGTCACATAGCGAAGTTGTGGGAAAGAGAGCTAAAGTCGAGTTCTTGACCCCCAGCTCAGTGGGTGTTCAAGGCTCCCTTCTGCAGGGTTAAATGAAGAGGTAGCCAGTATAGATGCCACTGTTTCCCATTTACAGATAAGGAAACGGAGTCTCACCTCTCGCCAGGAAGGAACTAGCATAACTGGGTCTTGTGACCCAGTTATTAGTATTTCAACACATGATTCTGTCTTTTGCTAATATCAAAGTAGTTAGCTTCCTTGTTAGACTTAGAGGTGGAGCCTGATATTTTATGCACAGAAATATAGCACTTGTGGAATCTATCATGGAATAACATCGATGTGGAATAACATCGATGTGGAATAACATCGATGTGGAATAACATCTACCATTTGTCTAGTGATTCCGTTTTCAAACTTAGCCCATATTGGTTATTCCCATTGGTCAACACAATTGCTCCAGGAGGTAGTTTGGTGATATTTCAATAGCTCCATTTTTACGGTTAAGGAAACAAAGGCTCAGAAAGTAAAGGATTTGCCCAAATCACTTATTCAGTGAGGAAATCAGGACTGGAAGTCTGGATCTTCTAACATGCAGTGCTTTTTATATCCATTAACTAGCTTGTGGCTGCTAGAGGTTTTTGATAGAAAGGTCTTCTACTCACAGGCATGAAATGACAGTAACAGCCTGCAGCCTGCTTCATAGCTAGCCACTTTCTATCCTCGATGCCATTTTTCTGGTTCATGCGTTGGTTATTTCTACTTCAGTCCTCACAACAGCTTCCCAACTAGCCTCCTTGTCTTCACCCTGGCTTCCCACCAGTCCACAGTCCATGCTGTTATATGCTGTCACTGGAGGGACTGTCCTAAAGCCCCTGCACTCTCAAGTATGCATATATTTATAACGTATATGCACGTACTATTGTTAAGTGCAGGTATAAGACATATACAGAACTAGAAAAATTTAAAGTATCCATTTTAGACAATGTGATGTAAGGATCTAATATTTTCTTATTATTCTGTTTTGGAGAAATTACTCAAAAGTGCAGATCTGATCCCTTCCTTGGAAAATATCAACACTGACCTAAGATTAAAATCCAAACTGATATGAAGCTTCAGGATGTGACCCTGCCCTTATCTCAATCCTAATTTCCTGCTATTTCTCACCTGAATTCCATACTCCAGCAAATAAACAATTCCAATTTCCCTGATCCCATGCATCTATTGGTGGGCTTCTTTCTCTGCCATCATTTCTGCCTGAAACATGACTCTCCTTCCTCTGCCTTATTCCTTTTCTTCCTCTTTTTGCCAGCTAATATCTACTGGTCCTTCAGGTCTCAAATTAAGCTTAAGTTCCTGTGGAAAGCTGTCCTGAGTCCTCTGAGTTGAGGTCAGGGGCTTCTGGGGGCCCTTTAGTAGCACTTACCGCACTGAAAAGTCACTTTCATTTTCTATTTACTTGCCTTTATTTCCCAGTAGACCATGAGCTTCTTGAGGGCAAAGCATGGGGTTTGCTGAGCATTTACTCTCCAGTGCTATCAAAATGCCAAGTGTGTCACAACTATTTGTTAAAGGAATCAATGAATATCGGCTCTCAGCCCCAGTGTTTCTGTTTGGTGGAAAATAAAGAGAATGACACCAGCCTACCCATCATGTAGTTCTCATGGAGTATAATATTTTTGACACTCACCTTCTCTTTTAAACTGCCCAGCGGGGACTCTTCCCCTTATCTGGGAATAAAAGCATGGATAGTCCATACTCTATGACTTTCTGTTCACTCTTAGGCAATAGAAAACCAAACAGTCCTTTAAGTCTCAATCATGTCTCAAATAATTTGGTAGTTAATGGTGTGCAGTCTGCCCTGGCTGGTTTGGCTCAGTGGATTGAGCGTCGGCCTGCGAGCTAAGTGTCGCTGGTTCAATCTTCCAATCAGGGCACATCAGAGAAGGAAAACTCTGATTCCAAAAAACCTCCGCTGCCTTGCGGCATACCTCTTCAGGGGAAAGGCTAAGGGAGTAAACCCCGACAGAAAATCCGGAGCCGGAGTCCCTAAGGCGGTTTGACGTTGTAGTCAACACCGGCAACTCCTGCGGCGCACCTGAAGCCAAGCTGTATTGACTCCGTCTTTCCCTTGGACCCTTCGGCTGCGAAGAGAGGGGGGGTCTGCTGCATGGGCAACAGCAGACCCTCCATATTACCCTGCCCAGGCTCTGTAGCTTCAGCTTCACTGGAGAGGACACTCCAGCGTCATCGCAAGATGTCGACTCAACACGGAAGGAGACAGATACCATGTCACTCCCGAGTCAGACTGCACAACCATTCTCGGCGGTGCAGATAGACTCTTAAGAAGCTACACCATCGTCTCTCCAGACGGACGGCTGCTGACGAATGGTGTGCAGCCCAGTACACCAAGTCACTTCAGAATTCATAGAAAGTTTGTGGGGGAGAAAAAGTTTTCATCTACCTCATAGGGTCCCTGGCTGGGTAAGAACATTGATCTGACAAAGACAGATGAACAGGACTGAAGTGTGCAAATTTATTTAATATGTTTTATGTGACATGGAGCCCTGATGAGGAAATGAAGACACAAAGAAACAGTTAAATCTGGGTGTTTAAGCTAGGTTTGATGAAAAGTAGACAGAGTATGAGATCAGCACAGTGGAACTAGGGGCAACTTAGCCAAGGTCTGTGTGTCCAATTTTTTTTCAGTGTCCCTATGTTCTTTGAGGCAAAGTTGATCCTCTCCTTTGAGTATAGGGAGGGCACCTCTCACACGAGGATTGTAGGACCTGTTTCAAGGAAGAAAGGTGGGGAAAAGGTCGAGTAACCTTCCTGCATATGGATTTCCTCAAACTCCTTGAGTTTAGAAGATATCCAGGTGCCATATCCAGGTAATGTGTTCTGAACCCCATTAAGATACAATAGTTCCTTTTCTACCCACTGTACTGCTTTTCTTTGAGAAGATGTGATTGGCTTTTCACCTTTTTGATCAACCTTCTCTCATCCACTGGCTATAAATTTTAACTCTTTGGGTTAGAAAGAAAAGGAAAGGGAGATAGTAAAGTTCTTAATCGACTGCATATGACCACTGGACCTTACAGATATTTCAAGTTGACTTTTTCTTGTGAGCACTTTTAAAAAATTATATTTTATTGATTATGCTATTATAGTGGTCCCAATTTTTTTTCCTTTGCCCCCCTCCACTCAACACTTTCCACTCCCTCAAGCAAGCCCCACACTATTCTTCATGTCCATGGGTTATGCATATAAGTTCTTTGGCTACTCCATTTCCTATACTGTACTTTACATCCCCATGGCTATTCTGTAACTACCCATTTGTACTTCTTCATCCCCTCACCTCTTCACCCATTCCCCCACACCCCCTCCCATCTGGCAGCCATCAAAACACTCGCTGTATCCATGATTCTGTCTCTGTTCTTCTTGTTTGCTTAGGTTGTTTTTTAGATTCAATTGTTGATAGATATGTATTTATTGCCATTCTGTTGTTCATAGTTTTGATCTTATTTTCTTATATAAGTCCTTTTAGCATTTCATATAATAATGGTTTGGTGATGATGAACTTCTTTAGTTTTTTCTTGTCTTGGAAGCTCTTTATCTGTCCTTTGATTCTAAATGATAGCTTTGCTGGGTAGAGCAATCTTGGCTGTAGGTCCCTACTTTTTATGACTTTGAGTATTTCTTGCCAATCCCTTCTAGCCTGAAAAGTTTCTTTTGAGAAATCAGCTGAGAGTCTTATGGAAACTCTCCTGCAGGTAACTAACTGCTTTTCTCTTGCTGCATTTAAGATTCCTTCTTTATCTTTATACTTTGGTATTTTAATTATGATGTGTCTCAGTGTGGGCCTCTTTGCATACATTTTGTTTGGGACTCTGTGTTTCCTGGACTTGCAGGTCTATTAATTTCATTATTTTTTTCAAATGGGTTTCCAATTTCTTGCTCTTTCTCTCCTTTTTCTGGTACCCCTATGATGTGAATGTTGGAATACTTGAAGTTATCCCAGACGCTCCTTACACTATCCTCATTTTTTTTCTTCTTGTTGTTCTGATTGGTTTTTATTTTCTTCTTTATGTTCCCAATCATTGATTTGCTTCTCAGCTTCATTCACTCTACTGTTGTTTTCCTGTGAATTGTTCTTTATTTTAAATTTGTGTATCCTTCATTTCTGACTGGATCATTTTTATGCTGTCGATGTCCTCACTAATATCCCTGAGTATCCTTATAACCAGTGTTTTGAATTTTGCATTTGATAGATTGCTTACCTATTTTGTTTAGTTCTTTTCATTGGATCATGTTTCTTTGCCTTCTTAATTTGGCAGCCTCCCTGTGTTTGTTTCTGTGTATTAACTAGAGCTGTTATGACTCCCTGTCTTGGTAGCATGGCCTAATGTAGTAGGTATCCTGTAGGGTCCAGTGGCACAGCCTCCCCTATCACCTAAGTTAGGCACTCAAGGTACACCCTTCATGTGGGGCGATACACCCTCTTCTTGTAGTTGAACCTTGGTTGCTGTTGGCAAGTAAATGTGAAGGATTTTTCTAGGACTGTCAGCTGCAATGACTGGCTGTGACAACTGACCATCATCCTCCCACCTCCATGGAGGATCAGCTGTGCAGGGGCAGGGTGGTGGTGCCACAACGTGGTCTGTAGCTATCCACTGCATGCACAGGCCCTGGGGTTTCTGGGTGGAGCAGTTCAAGGTCAGTTCCCACCTGTGTTTTGCCTGGGGCTCCCCTGCCTAAGCTATAAAGTAGCCTGAGACGGCTATTTGTTCTGAGCTTGGAGATTCCCAGGCGAAGCCAAGTTGGCATCTAGGCTAGCTGCTACTAGTGCCAAGCCTGGGGCCATTTAACAAGAGGTACAGGGGCTGGGGGCTCACTGAGGAGGGCTGTGGCTTGTTTGATAGGATTTATGAAGTTGTGAAGCATGAGCCAAGACTAGCCATTCATATGGAAAAGTCATGGTTAACAGTTTGGGTGGGCCCATTTGGGGGGATCTCCAGGGTGGGGCAAAGAGTGTTAGGCGTGTTGATGGAGGCTCAGATGTGGCACTAGCCTGTGGGCTCTGTGGTTCTTTGGCTCTGGGTGGGGGGAGGGTTCAGAAAAAGTACAATGGCCTCTGCCCACCTTTCTGACTGAGAAAAAACTGTCCCCCAGTTCCTGGCCTGATGCCAGACACTTTAGTTCCTTCCTATATACCACTGGTGCCTTTCACACTGCTACTCTGGTGCTAGAGCTCAGAGGATGGGAATCTAATAAGTCTGTATGTGAGTTATTTAAGGGGAACTGCTTGGAACTCCAAAATTTTCTTCCGTTACTCAATCCCACTGGTTTTTGCAGCCAGAAGTTATGGGGACTTATCTTCCTGGCACTTGAACCCTCAGGTTAGGGGCCTGGTGTGTGGCTAGGACTCCTTGCTTTCAAGATATCCTTCTTGAATTTTTATCCACCACAGGTGGATGTGGGACCAGCCCATGCTACCAGTCTGGGTAGATACAGACTTTCATTCAAATTGATTTATGATGATTCTGAGTGATTGTTGTTCTATATTTTAGTTGTAATTTTGATATGGTTGTGTGAGGAGGTATGCTGTGTTTAACCTATGCTGCCACCTTGACCGGAATTTATAGGCACTTTAATTGTTCTCTCTTCTTGCTTCTTAAATGCTTGCAGGATGTTTTCCAAAATATCCCCAGGCCAATATCACCAAACTGGGTGCATCTTGGGTCTCTAGGATGCCAGCAGCTTTGAGTGCAATGACACAGCCACTCTTCTGGCAACTACAGGTCACAAAGCCTTCCCAAGTTTGTCTCTGGCATAAATATCTACAAGTTATCAGCTGAAGAGGATATGTGTCCAGCTACCTGGGTGGTTTGTTGAAGATCCTCTTGCCAGGTATAAAGGAAGGGTCAGATATCTAGTTGAAAGTTAAGTTAGAGAAAGGTGGTCCCAAGGGTGAGGACTCTAAAGTAAGGGTGCAGTTTTGACTCTCTAGCTCCTTCTTGGGAAATAGACATAAGTCCTGGATTTCCCCGGGTGCTGGGGATGAGGAGATGAAACCCAGGAGTTGGGGCTCTCAGGGGCTCATCAGACAGGGTTGGTTAGGTATCTTTAGCACCTCTTTCCTACCCTGTGATTGTGCAATTCCACGAAAAGAAAGAAATTATAACAGGATAGTTTGAGACCTCAGTCTTGTCAACGTAAGAATTTTTATGAGTTTATTTAAGTCCAACTGATGACAATTGCTAGGAAGCAAAACCTCAATGGATTGAGAAAATGTTCTGGAAAATGGCAGTTTTGCCCCTTATTTTGTATATTACAATCAAAAGAGGAGGTGTGAGGGGGTTACATGAAATCCACTGGCGATAGATTAGGGAGGTAGGAGAAAGCAAAGCAGGGAAATCCCTGGGATTAGATAAAAAGGTAAGATGACCGACACATATTTCTTTTACATAGGTGGGTATAGGTTATAATTAATACAATAATGATAACAATTAGAGGACTTATGGTCTCTTCTCTGGAGCAGAGGTTGTCCCCAAGAAGTTTGGGAAAAGGAAGTTACCTGACATTTCAGAGTTATGTTATCAAAGATGCAAAAAGACAAGAGACAGGCTCAGTTAAGGTAAAGATTAACTTTTATCAGGAAAGATTTTAGTCTAGGACATGACTACCTGACATAAACTTCTTTTAGTGAAAAAGTTTTCATTTCGGACCATCCTATGTGGTTACTTTAGTCTCTGAGTTTGTTAAGGTCACCATGCACACCTCTCCTGAGCTTGTCAGGCTTAGTATGTGGTCCTTTTTGTCCACAATCTGAATTTCCCTTCCTGACTGCTGAAAACATAGGGTTAAAAAAGTTTTAAAAAGGTGAATGAAGGCCTTCTCTGACAGGTCTTCTCTAGAATTGGCCTTTCTAAACTGCAGATAATTTCCCTAAATTTCTAAGTCAAGGATTGAGATGAGCAGACTATGATCTGCATCCCATTTATCAAAGCTCTATTTCTTGCTTACTTAAAAGGTGAAATTTTCCATAGTGATCAGATTGACTTTCAGAAATTCAGTTAATGAATTTTAAAAATACACAGTCATCTTAAATGACTGATCTGTCCCCCTAATGCTGGCATTTATTATTCCATTCTTCAGAATGTGTTGCAAGACAGTAATTTTATGTGGAACCCTTCTAAGGCAACTATAGCCAGATGAGACTTCCTGCAGACTTTTAGAGTAGAAAAAAAATTCTTTTCAGGAGCATTGCTTAATCGGCAGTTTTAAAAGACCCAAATGAAGTCATAAAATGCATGCACGTTTCTAACAGTATGTTCATGAGAATATCATCAAAAGGCCTTACTAAAATACTAACAGTCTCGAAGTGGGAAAATGAAGGCATTTTCTCCTTGCAAGCAGCAGAGGTTTCTTTGTTTCTCAACTAAATGAAATTCTAATACAAAAACACTGATGATGAGATGAACCATTTAAATAACAATGCCAGGTCTGACACAAAAATTAACAAAAACAAGAAAATTAACACTTAAGCAGAAAACGCAGGGCAAACATGCTGCCCTCAGCTCAGACTATTAAGCCAGCAAATGAGAGAGAAAGAAACCTTCAGTAAGGCAAAAACATGTCACTGGGTTACTAGACACAAGTGTAAAATTCCTGGCTTTGATAGTAGTTAGAGTTTTTACTCCTTAAGGAAGTGTTTTGGAGCTCTAAATACAATTCTTTTGTTTCTTTGGGGAGAAGGTATGTGTGTGTGTGTGTGTGTGTGTGTGTGTGTGTGTGTGTGTGTGTGTGTGTTTAAAACTAAATGGCATTTTAGGGCTTAAGTGTTCAAGTCCATGAAAAGTGAATAGACCATATGGCCTCTTGTACAAGTAATTACAGACTTATTAAAAATACATGTTAATTTTACTCACTGACACTCCATGATAATGGCTTCCTCAGGATCTAATCCATTCTGCCGATTATACTTATCTATTTCTGGTGCAGGAAACTCTTGTCTTGAACAAATGACTTCAGCAAGATTCAAGATGACCTAGTCCTACACCAAAGATGAAATCACTTCTCAGTGATGTAGACAATTAAAGATTATTTTCTGTTTCCCTTTAAATTCTTATTTCAAGCCAAAGGCAGATAAAGCAGAAAAGGGTGGGGGACAATAACTTTACAGGGATCAAGACAAAAATTTCCTTGAGTTACTTCTTTAAAGAATATAGTACTCATGTAGGTTAACCAGCCTAAAGTAAGTCAATGATACTTGAAATTGGGTTTATAAATTTTATCCCAGTCTGATTTGGGGAAACCAGCTTTGACATTTCTTCCAATTGCTAATGACCAAGTTATTTATCAGTGCTTCTCAAACTTTAACATGCTTATGAATCATGGCAGGGGGCCATATCTTGTAAAATGCAGGCTATCATTCAGTAGGTCTTGGGTGGGGCCTGGGATTCTCCATATATTTAACAAGCTTCATGGTGATTCTGATGGTGTTGGTTCAGGGACCAGCCTTTGAGTAGCAAGGCCTTTGCTGACTGTAAAATGCTCTGGTTTTGGGACATGCATACTCATGCTTCTGAGTGGAGCAAGTGGCTATATTAGTAGCATGGGACTAAAAATATTAATACATTTTTCCCACTTTCTAAGTTCTCTTACTAGGCCAATAACCAAATTAACAGAGAGAATGCCAGGAGAAAACTAATGTTTAATACATATACATTGGGAATTCAAAAAGACATGATCATGCCACGAAAATTCCAAAGATAGTGAGTCAACATTGGGTGGATATACAAGACATTTTTGGATGAAGGAGAAAGGGGGCAAGCGGGGAACAGGGTCTTAGATTTCAGAAGTGAGAATGGGTGATTTATAGGTAGTTGAGGAAAAGTAGGGAACACACATGGCAGGAAAATCCTTGCTAGGTGACTCAGAAACAACAGGATGCTAACTGGCACCTGCCTGAAGCCCTCTTGTTTACCATATTTAATTCAAATCATGCTGAGTCTCCTTCCTGAAGCATGTTTTTCTGTCTGAGTCTTTTGGTCAGGAAAGAGGAGGAGGGTCAAACATTCCTTCTGAGTCTTTGGTTTCCTAATAAACAGCTTAAAATCAATAACCAAAAAAACAGCTTCAGGATTGGAGAATTTTGGTCCCTTTAGTGGATTATTCATTGAATTCAGATTATAACCCAGGCCTTAACTCAAAATATTAAACTTTTCATAGCCTTACTTTCTCTAACCATTAAAGTCTCTTCAGAGTTGGTCAGTCAATTCCACCAGAAGATCCTGCCCATCCATGAAGTACCATCTGAGAATAGACTTGCAGAATATCTTTCTCTCTCACAACCTGGACAACCCAGTCATTGATCTGAGATCAATAAATCATCAAAGCTTTGTTGTCTTTGAGTACATAAAATTCAAATCAAAGCCATGTTTCTTTTTTAATGGAAATATATTTATTTTGATGATGACAAATAATACATGCTCCTAGTACAAAAAAACCAAACAATAATCTCATGTGTATTCTCCCAAAGGCAATTTAAATTTGTATTTCAGCAAACTATGACACATCATGAACATTTACATACTTGAAGCATCAAATATGAACCCTGGAGCACCAAGGCTAATAACATGAATCATGTATTGAGTGCTTTGATGGGCATCTTACTATGTGTTTTGGTGGTATTATGTACTTTACATATCGTAATGGTCAGGGTTCCAGGGTTCAAGCAAACGACACTAACTTATAAACTCTGAGCTGAAATGGAATGCATTGAAATAGTATCAGAAGTCCACTGAACTGAAGACTAGAAATCTGAGCTCTGAAAATGGGTGGAAACCAAGGAAGGCTGGACAGTGAGGCTACAACTTGGATCTTGTCACAGGATCATTCTGTTTAGGATCCATTCCCAGCCTCACTAGTGTTACTGGAACCCCCATAATTTTCCTTGAGTTGGCTTTCCTGAGCACACTGGCCCAGAGAAATGTACAAGCAGGAGTTTGTAGTATAGAAAGAAAAAACTAGTTTAATATTGAATTGACCAATTTGGAGGTGGGGAGCTTGTGCTTCTAAAAGCCCAACTCTCTGATGTTATGTAGGTTACAGGTAATATAAAGAGAAATTACAAGACACCATGTGTTAGGAGTTCTAGGTCATGCTGAGAGTTGATTGGTGGGAGGTGAGGTAAGGGTAACAAATCATTTCTTTAGGTCTTGACAGTAGGTCTGAGGTCCTTTCCAGGATCCCTCTGTCCTGTCTCATGGGAAAGTAGCCAGGGGATCATCCCACCTCAAGGCTCAGGAGATTTTATCTTTAGCCCACCAGAGGTCAGGTCTTGGCCACTCTCTTCTGCTGCCTTGGGGGTTGCTAGTTATCTGGGGGGAAGGCTAGGTCTCTGAAGGGTGTATATGTAGACAGAGAGATGATTTCTAGAGCTAGGATTTAAAGTTAAATTTAATCAAAGTCATAGGACCCTCAGTTTTACCACCATCAGATTCTGGACCACCAGAAGTGATTTTGCAGCTCTACCCCAGAAAGGAGAACCTGAGAAATAGAATATTGAATCTTGCTTTCTCGTCAGAACTTACACAATGAAGGATTCCCACAGGAGAGTCACAAAACAAAACTAAGTCTACCATTTCTCATTATCTTGCTTAATCCTGATAACAAATGTGATGACGTTCAGGACATGCTACCCCAAAATATGGCACCTTGGAATACTGAATACTTTAAGTTGAAGGAATTTGAGAAATGGCTAGTTTAGGAAACTTTCTGACCTTCCCTGAAGCAGGTCATAGTGTTAGCATAGGTAGCTAGATATTAATAAAGGAGGGAGCAAAGGGAATCAGACATGATTGAGCCTAATAAACTAAGGAGTTGAATCAGACACTAAGCCTGCTTCACTAGGATCCCCAGGGAATTGCAGCATTGCCCACCAAGGGAATTAAGCCTTCCTCTCCTGGATAAGGAGGAAGGGCCAGCTTTCCAATCTCCCCAAGGTACAACTGGTCCACTTACCTGGATTATGAGGGGCAAGAATAAACTATAAAGGGGAAATTCCTCTGCTGGGTGCATGCCCAGTAGAAGCCAAGATGGTGACCACCAAAGCCTGTCTGTCTGGCCTGGGGAAAAGATCAGATTGGCTAAGGGACACAGAACCCCAGAAGATCTAGGAAATGAATTGTTAGAGGAAGGGTCCAACACCAACCCACGAGAGAGTGGGAAGTTGATTGGTTTGTTTGAAAGTGCCTTGTCCTTCCAAAGCCCAAGGTAATATAATTAACCTAGCAAAGGTGAGTTCTCTCTCTCTCTCTCTCCCCCCATAACATGAGTTCATTCATGCACTTCTGCACTCACACATCCTCTCTCTGTAGTGGCCATGCTGCCTAGAAGCCACACAGGCTCCAAGAATAAGCTCCAGGTACGGCTCCCAGCACAAGCCTGGGTATGGCAATGCAGCGCCAGCCAGAGCACAGCTGGGAAGAGACACTATGCTAGCTGGACAGGGACAGAGGCTGAACTAGACTAAGTTTCAGCCTGGTACAGATTTTCTGAACACTAGGCCTGATGAAGACAAGGCTGCACTTTTTCCACTGTGGGATGGATGGAGATGAGACACTGGGAACCTAGGGGCAGATTTCCATTTCTATTCCAGTTAATTTTACCACTACATCTCAACCTTTTATATGTACATCCATAGAAATGCTTTTCTCGTGACTCTGTGAAAGGACCCCATCTCCACTGGCAACAATTAGACCCTCATGTGAGAGGTGCCCTCCCCATACCAGGAGTAAAGGAGCATTCTTATCTCCAAAGATGAAGAGCCACAGAAAGAAATCTGAACACACAGGCCTTGCACATAGCAGTCTCCCCAACCAGTTCACTGCATTGACCTCATCATACCCTCTGTCCTGCCACACTTACCCACAACTGTACACTCTTCTTCAAACCTTGCAGAAAAACACCCAGGTTTAACCACTTATTTGGATCTTCATTTCCTCATGAAGGCTCAACTTAAATTAAATACATGTATATGCCTTTGTTGTGTTAATTTTTTTACAGGGGTTCCAGTTGAGAACTTAGAAGACTAGGAAGGAGCTTAGAACATAAAAGAAAAAGATATTTGTCCCCTATACCAGAGAGGCTGATATAATTATTGCCATTTTTAAGAAAAGAATCCTGGATCCTAGAGGTGAAGTGACTTGCCCAGGAATAGAGAGGAAACCTAACACACTCTCACCCCAAAGCTTTGTTTCCTGGCTCCCTGCCTTTGAACTGCACTTCTCACTCCAGCTGAAGGAAATTGCATATCATTCATCTGTATATGTTCTGGATCAGAGTCTTATTAGAATTCTAAAGAGCAGGAGGAGAAAAACCCAAACAAAATTAAGGAATTGATTTTTTTCTCCCTGCAGTTGCTGTCAATCTCTTCATCTCTGAGGGAAGAGAATTAAAGCTGCAATTTAAGATGCTCACCACCCCTTCCTTTGCTTCTTGCCCTGACCCATCTGAGCACAATGTTGCATAACAAATTTCACACAGAGAATTAGGCAACAGCATTAGCCCTCAGACCCTTCCTTCTTCTCCCACCTATGGACGTTCCCCACCAGTTTTACCTTACGAAATTTATTCACAGATGCAAGTTCTCCACACCAAATATGTCCATTTGCCTTGATAGGATGCAGCATGGTGATGAAAGCCTTTCTGTGGTAGTAATGGCTCTGGGGAGAGTGGCTGATTGTTCTAATGGAACTTCTGGTCCAGACTTCACCTGGAGGGTTGGCTTTGTTTTAAAAAGGTCACAGAACCAGGATAGAGGATGCTTGTGATAAGCTGAAGTCTGTGGCTCTGGGGCCAGCCAGGGCACTCCATCATGATACTTTAGAGAGGTTAGAAAAAGAGAAATACTTAGTATATTTCCTAAAGGTTAGAAATAAAATTTCCCCCCATTACTTTCAGAGTGGTCTAGATTTCACTTTCCTTCCAGCTTTATTCCCACGTTTGTAGGAGGAAGTGCTTAGATCAGCATAAAAGATCAGCAATTCTGTTATCTTGTGTACATTGATTCTCAAGGGGCCAGAGCAGAACCTCAAGGGTGAGTGTAAGTGGAAAATACATCTCACAATATTCCACCCACTGTATTTATGAGGCATTTAGTGTGTCCCAGAAGGGCTGCAGCTTAAAATCTATCAAAGCTTTAGATTTTTCTCTTTTCCTCCAAAAATATCAACAATTGTTTATTTTGCAACTTTCTATAAGACTTGAATGTTTCCCATGAATGGTGCTAGAAGGAAAATAGTGAAGTCCCACTTATAACTGAGAAATGCTTGGAAGCCGAGGGAGAGAAAGCCTTTGGTGCTTTAGTTTTTCATTTTACACCTATCATTTTAATGCTCAAAATGCACATGTTCTGGTCCATGATATAGCCGCTTACCTTTAGTCTTATGTATAGTGAGTTTTATCATCATTGGTGGGCATGCTACATTTTAAGTACCAAAATATCTCATCCAATTTCTTTAACTTGTTATTTTCCTTTTTCTGATTACATCATTGTTTAGAATGGTCTCTAATATCAAGTCCCAAGAAATATATTTGCTGAGGGATGTAAAACCAAGCCAGGCTATTTAAGGGTGAATCTGTTCATTTCCATTGATTCACTGATTCATTCATTCAAAAAACATTTATGTAATGTTCACTCTGTGCCAGATTTCATTCCAAGGTTTGGGGATAGAGAAATATCCTTTAAAAAAAGCTCACCATCCTGAGGTGATGATAGAGAGGTCAAAGTGATCACAGAACTATGTGGGAAGTGTTATAAAAATAACAACTATTCTTGAGCATTTACTATTCTGGTACTACATGTGTTAATGCATACTATCTCTAATCCTCTCAGTACTATCCACTAAGTTTTATTTTCCCCTTTGTTTTAGGAAGTAAGAGTGAGAGATGTTCAGAAACTTGCCTAAGGTTACATTGCTATAAATATTAGCACTGGGATCCAAACTTAGGCTTTGTAGGCTGAAAAACTTCTGTTCTTTGCATGTTGCTTCTACATGTGTTAAGAACAAAGACAACTAATTCAGACCCAGTGGGGTGCCCAGCCAAGTTGCGAGGAGGAGGAGAAGGATTTTCCTTCACACTGTATATTTTTCTCCCTATCTAATCCCTCCAGAGTTTGGCATTCTAAAGAAGTAAGTAATGACATAAGTTTCTTTGCATAAAACTAATAAGACCAGTTGTTAATAGAGGTGTTTTTTTTTTTAAACTAAGACTTTGACTGGAATGTCATGCCTAAAGGAGACATGTTTGGGCTTTGGTTGTTACCAAAAAGCCCTGAGGAACTGGGATTGACTTTCAAAAGTAATAAAAGTCCACAAGATAAAAGGCCTGGTACCTTGGATGGATGTGCTGTCCATGGCAATCTTTCCAGGGAAGGAATGAAGGTTGTTTTCCTGAAAGATGGCTAGATGGGACCTTAAGACACAATGGGAAACCAGAAGGACTTGGAAAAGACAGGTGTTTATAGGCAAGGCTGAATGCCAGGTATGTGGTTGTGCTTCCATGCCTTGAAGGACAGACTGAAGGTCACCCTAAACGTTCCTTGCATAAGTTCCAGCAAAGCAGAACTAAAGATCAAAAGTGATCATTTTCTGCTATTGTTGTGTTTATAAAAATGAACGGGATAAATTAAAAATGGACTTAATGCAGTCCCTTTAATGACAAGGAGGGTAATCTTAGGGAGAAAAATTGTGATTCAAGGAAAATCACAATGCTCAGTGGTAGACTATAAAGCAGTGCAGCTAACCATCTTTAAAGTTTCTTTTCATTTAAAATTTGTTTTCATTTGAAAGTTAAACTATGTCCGTGGCATTATCAAAGGTGTTTAATTTACAGGCAAGAAGAATGTCAAATGCCTTGCAACTAGATGTCTTTCCGATAAGACAGTCCTACAGATTTAGAGACTTGTATGTGGGTTATGTTACATAAATTAACATACGCTTTCTGTTTTCAAAGGGCATAAGCCTACGATCTTATTACCTGAGTGATTGTCTGCATGTATAGGCCTCACTTAATCCTGTCTGCATTGCTGCCTCCTGAGACTCAATGGTTTGGCTGAACTAAGTGGCTGGGTTGGTGAAGAATGGGGTGGTCTGTGGGCTTCACTTTAAAACCAGTTTCTCTTTTCTGTCCTAATGGCTTGGACAGAAAGAGCCCAAAGGCCTGAGAGAGGGGAAACCTAAAATATTTTCCTCAGCCCAAACTAAGCATAATGGGCAAAAGGGTTTTGGACAGGTGAGATGTACCTGGCATACCTTCCTCCAAAGAAGCCCTTCTTTTCCCTAATGTGGGACATTGAAAAATTAATACCTGCCTTTTGTCATCTAGTGGTTATGGATTGAATGATGTCCTTTAACCCTGTTGCCAAATCTGTTGCCTCCAGAATACAATAAGGATGCCAGCTTGTTAAATCAAGCATGCCGTTGTCCGGGGACAGCCAACTGACCTGGAGTCTGCACGATCCTTCCCCATGGGGGAAGGCCACCCTCCCCTCCACATCCCCACTTTTATTAGGGATTTCTGGACCCAAGGGTAGGTAGGACGATGACCATGTCCAGCTTGAAGCAGCTAGAGGAGCTCAAGACCTTCGCCCATTGTCCTTTATAAGATTATAAAGGGTCTTAAGTCTGAGAGGGAGCGATTGTTATTTTTTATTGTTAAAATATTTATTTATTTATTTATTTTTTAAAAAGAAGAAGAAGAATATATGAAAGGGTGAGGCAGGAGAGCTTGTATGTACGACCCATGGGCATGGACTTGGGAGGGGGGATTGTTGAGGGAGGGGGGATGCTGGGCGGAGGGGAGCAAAGGGGAAAAAATTAGAACTACTGTAACAATAAAATATACTTAAAAAAAAAGTCAGCTCTCAGAAAAGTGGAATAAAAAATGTTCGAAGCTACTAAAAGAAATAGGGGAAAGTAAATACACATACACACACAGGGATGAGCAAAGTATGTTTACAGTTGTTATGGAAAATAATAAAATGATTAATAAACAATCACACAAGAATAAATTGTGTTTCTCATATTCACAACTTAACCCTACTTTTCCCCAACCCGGGATATGTTGTGCTGTGTCAGAAGCCTTGCGATTGCCTTGGAACCGTTTAGCTTTTTATTTACTGGCCACTGAGTGCCTACAATGTGACCAGGTCTTTGCAAATATGAGCACAACTCAGTCATTAAGATGCACATGTGCTGAGGTATGACATGGCTCTCACACATAAGTATTGTGTGTGTGATGAAGACAACACACACAATTTCCATTCTCCTACGGCCCCATTGTCCCTAGAAAGTGAGTTGAGCCCTTTGCTAGATAAACTTCCTACTGAAAGAAAGGTAACAGTGGCTGAGAATTGTCACAACATCTCTCTAGTACCCAATTTATAGCAGAAACACCAAAAATGGAATAATCAGGCTTTTGTAACCAGGCTCGACTTTCTCTTGGCTTGTAGCATCTGTGGGTCCAAAGAAAATTTAAAATTTTTTCCACTGTGCAAATATTCAATGCGCCTGAGTAATTCTACTGAATTTTCTAGCAAACTCAGTTTGCTTGGTTTTCTGAAGGCAGTGGGAAGGGCCATGGGGTAGAGTGAGGGTGCCCACAGGGTCTGGTTCTCTGTTCATTTTTTTTCCTAACTATTGAGGAGTTTCTGGAGAGTTATCTGGGAGTTAAAATTCACACCTTGATGTTTATTTTATTCTCACTTAATTTGTTCCTCTCACAGCCTTCCTGAGAGTGAAAGGCTCATCCCGTCTCTGCCACCAACATCTGGCCTGCCCAGTGTTCCTCAGAGTTGCCACACTGTCCCACCCACCCCAGGTGCAGACTCTTCTCCCGTTTGACGTGGCATTGTCCTTGTACTAAGTGTCAGTTGGAATCCTTCCTGAGGAGCAAGGCCCACCCTCCTGCGCTAGTCCAGGGATTGTTCCTCTCTGCTGCTCCTCTCACCCTCTCCTCCTGTGCCACAGCTCCCCTTTTAATGCCCATCTCCTAATTAAGCTTAAGTCATGGCAGATGGTGCTGTGGGTGGATTGATACCCACTTTGGGAGCGTCCTACAGCACCTGAGAGGTACATTAATAAGAAACAGCTCCAGCTTCAGCTGAAATGGCTCCCTGTAATCTCTAATAAATTGGAATAAGAGGAATGTAGGAGGTGAGAGAAAGAGGGAGAGAGTGAGGTGGGGGGAGGATGAGTGCACCAGTTCTCCACATGCTGCAACATTTTTAAAATTATATTAATTTTTAAACCAGTCTCAATCCACAATTTAATGGTAAGGAGAGCTGCAGGATGGCAAAAGAGGACTTATACATCCCCACTGCACGGACCATTGCCTCACACCCAGTTCATTTTTTTAGCAATCTTGAACCATATAAGGAGGCAAAAGCCTTTCACTAGAAGGAATAAATCAACTAACACCCTCCATACTGCTTATTGGGGGTTTTTCTAACAATGCACAGAACTATGCCTCCATCTCGGCCACAGCTCTCATTGAGTGGCTTTGATAAGCTTTTCCACAGATTCCAACTTGATGCCAAAAGTTGCCAACAATCTCCTGCCTATTTATAGGAGGCACCCTGTGCAACTAGACAGATGAGCTAATTTCCCCTGTGGATTCCATGGCCCTCACTTCTCCCTGACACTCCCCCCACCCACCTCTTCACCCTGTATATGTGCACATACACATGATTTCCCTCAGATTTGCAATATTATACATTTATTTTTTCAATGTATAACTTAATTCACCTATCCCTAAAACAAACACTTATGAGACACCTATAGCATCAAATTTTGGTCTGGGTCCTGCCCAAAGATGCTAATTATCTACAAGTGGTAAGAAAGCTGTCACCAGCCAACTTTAAGGTACTTAAACTCTCTAACCTCAGTTTGCTCATTTCTAATTTAGTCATCTGCTAACACATATCTGAGAAGGCATTTCTTGCTAGTAAATACAATAGTTCATGAAAAATATAGACTCTTTACAAATGTTAGGCCCTTTTATTGAATCGTTAAGATGATTTCTAAATAAAACACTCTGTATTAGAGTTTTCTGGTCAGCCTCTTGAAGCTCAAAATTGCCTCCTTCTATTATATTTGTGCAACTATCCTCTTCCTTCCCATTTGTAAAAGATATATCATCTTAGCCTCTATAATTTTTTCTTCTTCCTTCTTCCCCTTCCTCATCTTCATCTTCCTATTACTGTTACCATTATTACTATTTACCATCATTACCCAACCCTGAACTTCACAAATTGATTGTAGTTGAAGCAGAGACCTAGAAGAGCCCAAAAAAGTGGAAGAGATGAAAAACCAGAGAGGCAACAGACAGTCAAGGGCACAAATTATTAGACTGGTGGCCAAGTTATTAGAAGTGAAGGCCTTTAAGATCAGACTAATTGAAATTTCTTTGGACAACTTAATAACAATTTTAAAAATGCATTATTTCTGCTCTGTTTACAGCCAGACCAGCTCTAGGAAGTGATGTCAGTCTCTCTGACTGAGCTTGGCATCCAGAAATCAAGCTAAACCTCTTCCACCTAAAGAAGCATTTCCCTCTGCCCACTGAATATTTGCAAAAGAAAAGAGAGTCTTCTGGTCAAGATGGCAGCATAGGTTAACACGGCTTGCCTCCTTGCACAACCACATCAAAATTACAACTAAAATATGAAACAACCATCACGTGGAACCATCAGAAATCAAATTGAATGGAAGCCTGACAACTATGGAATGAAAGAAACCACATCCATCCAGATTGGTAAGGGAAGTGGAGATGCAGAATGGGCTGGTCTCACATCCACATGTGGTGGATAAAAATTCAGAAGGGATATCACAGGAGTGAGGAATCTGAGCCCCACACCAGGCCCCCCAGTCCAGAGTTCAGGTGCCAGGAAGATAAGTTCCCATAACTTTGGCTATAAAAACCAGTAGGGATTGAGTTGGTGGAAGAAGCTGCTGGAATCCCAAGCAGTTCCTCTTAAAGAACCCACACATGAGCTTACTCAGACTCATGCTCTCTCAGCTCCAGCACTGGGGCAGCAGCTTGAATGACACCAGTGGCATACAAGGAGAAGCCGAACTGTCTGGCATCAAAATGGGAGCTGTGATACAGATTTCTCACAGGTAGAAAAGTGGACAGAGGTCATTGTCCCTTTTATGAACTCCTCCACCCCCTTTATAGCCATAGCACCAGCAGGCTGTTGCCATATCTGAGACTCCATCAACCTGGTTAACACTGTTTGCCCCATCCTGGAGGTCCCCAGAGATTCCAACCCACCCAGTGTATGGGCCCACTCAGGCTGCTTTTTCATATAAATGGCTGGTCTTGGCTCATGCTTCTCAACTTCCTAAAACCTCTCAAACAAGCACAGCCAGCCTCAGTGAGCCCCCAGCCACTTTACCTCTTGCTAAGTGGCCCATGGCCCACCACTAGCAGCAGCAGCCTACATTCACAGCTTGTCTTCACCTGGGAATCTCCAAGCCCAGCACAAGTAACAGCTACTGCAGACTGCTTTATAGCTCAGGCAGGGTGGCCTTGGGCAAAACACAGGCAGGAGCTGACCTTGGGCTGCACCACTCAGGAAATCCCAGAGTTTGTGGACACAATGGACAGCTACTAACCATGTCAGAGCACCACACCCTGCCTCCACACAGCTGATTCTCCACAGAGCATGGAGGTTGGTGGTCAGTGGTCACAGACAGTCTTTGTAGCTGACAAGCCTAGGCAAATCCCTTCCATTGACTTGCCAATAGTAACCAAGGCTCAATTACATAAGGAGGGTGTACTCAGCCCACATGAAGGGCAAACCTCAAGTACCCAACCTGGGTAATAGGGGAGGCTGTGCCACTGGAACCAACAAGATAGGGAATCATAACAACTCCACCTTATACATATAAACAAACACAGAAAGGCTGCCAAAATAAGAAGGCAAAGAAACGTGGCCCAAATGAAAGAACAGATCAAAACTCCAGAAAAAGAACTAAAAAATGGAGACGAGCAATCTATTGGATGCTGAGTCCAAAACACTCATTATAAGAATGTTCAAGGAACTTAGTGAGGACCACAACAGCATAAAAAAGATTCAGTCAGGGAGGAGTTCCGGCCAAGATGAAGGCGTAGACAGACATGTTGCGTCTCCCTCCAAAACTAAGAAGGAATACAACTACCTCAAAACTAGAAACAACCAGAAGTTCCAGAAAATCAAACTACATGGAAGTCCAGCAAACAAAGATATAAAGAAGAAATACTCATCGAGACAGGCAGGAAGGGCAGAGCCGGGGCAGAGAGGACACGGTGTGGTGGTGGCGGCAGCAACAGCAACAGCAGCAGGCTAACAGAAAGCGCAGTTACATGTTTTAAAGAGTCAGGAGGGACACCTGGGGAGTGTTCCCAGCTCCTCACCAGACCATGCAGCTCACTGTCCCAGCACTGGGGAAAATCAAGCCTCATTGCTTTTGACTATGCAGACCAGTGGGGGTTGGGACAGAGGCAGAAATTGCCGGTCTCTCAGCAGAGTCCACTTGTTTAAAGGGCCCCCACGGACCTAGAACATCCGCAGACCCACCCACTCTGGGAATAATGGCTAGGGCAGCAGCCAGAGGGGTGCCAGTCTGGTGCAGAAGTGGAAGAAGTGCCTGGAAAAGGGGTGAGTGAGGGCAAGTGGCATTATTCCTTCTCAGCCCCCTCCTCCGCATACAGCGCCACAATGTGGTGAAATGGGTCACCCGTTATGACGAATACCTAAGGCTCCGCCCCTTACAACATAGTAGGAGCAACAGCTCTCCCTGGGACACGGAAGCAAACAAACACAGGAGACTTCAGCCAAGATGGAGGCCTAGACTAACACGCTCCATCTCCCTCCACAACTAAGAAGGAATACAGCTACTGCAAAATCAGAAATAACCAGAAGTTCCAGAAAATAAATGGAAGTCCAACGTATAAGAAGTGGTGCTCGTCCAGACAGGTAGGAGGGGCAAAGCCAGGGAGGAGAGTTCAAGCTGTGCTGTCCACGGCAGCAGCAGCAATAGAGGCAGGACAGTGGTAAGCATAGACACCCGTATTTAGGGAGAGGTGAGAAGTGCCTGGGGAGCACCCCTGGCTGCAGACCAGACCCGTCAGCTTGCGATTCCAAAGCCGGGGAAGGCAGACCTCCATTGCCTTGGACTGTGAGGCCCAGAGGGGATGGGGACAGAGGAGGAGGCTCCCAGTCTCTCAGCGGAGAGTGAACGGCAGGAATCCATCTTGGACCCCCACCCCAGTAGAAAACACCACAGCGTGGTGAGACCGGTCACTCGGTTGTGATGAGTGCATGGGGCTCTGCCCCCATAGCATAGGGGATGTAACAGCCCTGCCCAGGAAGTGAAGGTAAACACAAAATGGTCAGGATGGCACAGAATATGATAGAGATCCTGGTGACGCAGCTGACCAGATAGTAAATATCTAATCTAACAGCTCAGCAAATAGGAAATCTTTCTGAGGCACAGTCCAGAGCTTTGGTTATAAAAATGCTTACAGACCTAACAGCAGATCTTAAACAAGATGAGGAAGGAATGAAGGCTAGCCCTGCTGAAATGAACAAAAAACACATACAAAACTAGTGGTGAGGTCAAGAAAACCAGGGATCAAATCAACAAATCGGAACATAGGGAAGGATCAAACAGTCAACCATTGCAGAAAGAGGAAATGAAAAGTGAGGAAAATGAGGAGAGGCTCCGAAACCTATGGGATAGCTATAAGCAGGCCAACATCTGAATCATAGGGCTGCCAGAAGGTGAAGAATAAGAACTAGAAATTGAAAAATTATGTGAAAAAATAATGAAGCAGAACTTTCCTAACTTGGGGAAGGAAATAGGCTTCCAGGTCCAGGAAGCACAGAGTTCCAAAAAAACTGGACCCAGGGAGTACCACACCAAGACACATTATAATCAAAATGTCAAAAATTAAGGATAAAGAGAGAATCTTAAAAGCAGCAAGAGAGAAGAGAATTATGTACAAAGGGGTCCCAATAAGACTATCAGCTGATTTCTCAAAAGAAACTCTGCAGGCAAGGAGGGACTGACAAAAAATATCCAAAGTAATGAAAAGCAAAAACCTACGACCATGATTACTCTATCCAGCGAAGCTGTCATTCAGAATAGAAGGGCAGAGAAAGTGCTTCCAGGACAAAGTAAAACTGAAGGAGTTCATCAGATCCAAACCACTGTTATATGAAATGTTAAAGGGACTTGTTTAGGAGAAGGAGGATCAAAACTATGAACATGAAAATGAAAACTGTATCACAGCAACCAACAACAGAGGCTAGGGAATTGAAACAAAGGCAGACTAAGTAAGCAATGAGAGTGGGAAAATAATGATAGGTATGGGAAACATTTTGGGGGTGGTCAGTGCAGAGGGAGAAGGGGAGAAAGGGAGAGAAATGGCACAGGAATTAAGAAGCATAGTAGGAGGGAGTAGAGTAGACAGGAAGATGTTGAGAAGAACTATATGCACAATCAATGGGCATGGACTAGGGGGGGATACAACCAGAGGGAGGGGGGTCACTGGGTAGAGGGGAACAAAGGGAAAAGAAATTGGGACAACTGTAACAGCATAAACAATAAAGCATATTAAAAATAAAAATAAATTATAAAAAAAATTCAGTCAGAAATGAAGGATACAGTAATTTAAATAAATAGCAATTTACAGGAAAAGAGCAGTAGAGTGGATAAAGCCAAGAATCAAATCAATTATTTGAAACATAAGGAAGCCAAAAACATCCAATCAGAACATCAAGAAGAAAAAGAGACCAAATATATATATATATATATATATATATATATATATAGTGCAAGAAACCTCTGGGACAATTTCAAGCATTCTCATAGTCACATTATAGGGGTGCCAGAAAGAGAAGAGAAAAGAAAGAGCAAGAAATTGGAAACCTATGAAAAAATAATGAAAGAACACTTCCCTAATTTGGTCAAGGAAATAAACATGCAAGTCTAGGAAGCAAAGAGAGTCCCCAAAAAGATGGAACCAAAGAGGCCCACTCCAAGACACATTATAATTAAAATGCTAAATGTTAAAAGTAAAGAATCTTTTTATGTGTGTGTATTTTATTGATTATGCTATTACAGTTGTCCCAATTTTTTCCCCTTTGTCCTCCTCCATATAGTATCCCCTTCCCTGCAGGATATACCCCCCCTTAGGTCATGTCCATGGGTCATGGATATAAGTTCTTTAGTTTCTCCATTTCCTATACTATTCTTAACATCCCCCTGTCTATTTTGTATCTACCAGTTATGCTTCTTAGTCCCTGCAAATTTTTCCCCATTCTCTCTCCTCCCAGCTGATAAAACTCCAGATGATTTCCCTATCTCTGATTCTGTTCCTGTTCTGGTCATTTGCTTAGTTTGTTTTTGTTTTTGATTTTTAGATTCAGTTGTTGATAATTGTTCATAGTTTTGATTTGCTTCTTTTTTGTAAATATGTCACTTTATCATTTCCTGTAATGTTGGTTTGGTGATGATGAACTCCTTTAGCTTTACCTTGTCTGGGTAGCACTTTATCTGCCCTTCCATTCTAAATGATAACTTTCCTGAATAGAGTAATCTTGGTTGTAGGTCCTTGCTTTTCATCACTTGAATACTCCTTGCCTGTTCCTTCTTGCCTGAGAAGTTTCTTTTGAGAAATCAGCTAATAACCTTATGGGAACTTCTTTGTAGGTAACTCTCTTCTTTTTTCTTGCTGCTTTTAAGATCCTCTCTTTATTTTTAACCTTTGGTATTTTAATTGTGATGTGTCTTGGTGGGTCCTCTTTGGGTCCAACTTATTTGGGACTCTCTTTGCTTCCTGGACTTATATGTCTACTTCCTTTGCCAAATTATGAAGGTTTTCTGTCATTTTTTCAAATAATTTTTAATTTATTGCTCTTCCTCTTCTCCTTCTGGCATCCCTATAATTTGGATGTTTTTAAGTTTAAAGTTGTCCCAAAGGTGCCTTAATCTTTCCCCATTTTTTTGAATTCTTGTTTCTCCTTTCTGTTCTGGTAGATTGTTTATTTCTTCCTTTTGTTCCAAATCATTGATTTGAATCCCAGCTTCCGTCTCTTCACTGTTGGCTCCCTGTATATTTTTCTTTGTTTCTCTTAGTGTAGTTTTCATTTCTTCCTTTATTTTGTGGCTATACTCAATAAGTTCTCTGAGTACCCTGATTGCCAGTGTTTTGAACTCTGCATCTGATAGTTTGGCTATATTCACTTTGTTTAGTTCTTTTTCTGAGGTTTTGTTCTGTTCTTTCATTTGCGCCATATTTCTTTGCTTTTTCAATTTGGCAGCCTCCCTGTCTTTGTTTTTGTGTATTAGGTAGAACTGCTTTTACTCCCTGTCTTAGTAGTGTGGCCTAAGTAGAAATGACACCTGTCATTGTGTGGGGCAGAGCCTTAGGTAGTTGCCGGGGTGGGACAGCCTGGTTCACTGCTTTGTGACTCTGTGTGTAGGGAGGGCTCAGAGAGGGCACAATGCTGCTGCTTGGCTTCTGGAGGCCTGCTCAACACTTGCCCTGCTTCCAGTCACCTCACCCACCTCCCGTATGTGATTGGCACCCTTCCAGTTGCTGCCATGGGGTTTGCATATGTTTTAAGCCTGTGTGGGCCCTTTAAGTGATAAAAATCCAGCAGTTTCTTTTGCTGCCCCAACCCCCACTGGGTTTATCTATCCAGTGCTGGAACCCTGGACTGTGTGGTCTGGCCTGGGGCTGAGATTGCATCCCTCCTGATTTTTATCCACCACGTGCTAATGTGTGACCATTTGCCACCTGCTCTCCATGTCACATCACCTTTATGCCCCCTCTCCATGACTCTGCCCCTCTTATCTGTCTGGGTAAATGTGGCTTCTTTAAACCCTTTGTTGTTGGATTTCCATATAGCTTGATTCTTCTGGCAGCTCTGGGTGTTATTTGTTTTTGAGATCTGGTTGTAATTCTTTCTATGGTTGTGCAAGGAGGCGAAGTGTGTCTACCTATGCCTCCATCTTCACTAAAGAGAGAATCTTAAAAGCCTCTAGGGAAAAGCAGTTAGTTACCTACAGGCAAATTCCCCAAAGACTGTCAACTAATTTTTCAAAAGAAACTTTGCTGGCTAGAAGGGATTGGCAAGAAATATTCAAAGTCATGTAAGGAGGGATGTACAACCAGGATTGCTCTATCCAGCAAAGCTATTATTTAGAATCAAAGGGCAGATAAAGAGCTTCCCAGACAAGAAAAATCTAAAGGAGTTCATCATCACCAAGCTATTATTATATGAAATGTTAAAGAAAAATATCAAAACTATGAACAATAAAATGGCAATAAACACATACTTATCAACTGCTGAGCCTAAAAAACAAACTAAGCAAACAGGAACAGAGATAGTACCATGGATACAGAGAATGTTTTGATGGTTGCCAGATAGGAAGGGGTTGTGGGGGAATGGGTGAAGAGGTGAGGGGATTAATAAATACAAATAGATAGTTACAGAATAGTCATAGAGATATAAAGTACAGTATAGAAATTGGAGTAGCCAAAGAACCTGTACACATGACCCATGGACATGAACCATGATGTGGGATTGCCTGTGGGAGTGGGGGGTGTTGAGTGGAGGGGAGTAAAGGGGGGAAAATTGGGACAACTGTGATAGCATAATCAATAAAATATAATTTTTAAAAAGAAAAGAGAGTTAAAAGTATAAATATTTGAAGATTATTAAAATAAATAATGCAGTCTTCTTCTGGTCACCAACTATTCCAATATTCAGACCTTCCTGGGCACCTGAAGCCACCTCTTACTTGTACTTCCCTTCTCCATCCATAGGGTAGCTTTGTGTAATTTGTTCCCCATGCCAGGGTCCCCTACATGAGGGGTGGGATGTGCAGCCTCACTGCACTCAACAAACCATTCTCATATTAGGCTGCACCTCATAGGAGGGGGTACCTTTATCTAATTCACACAAAGGCTTCATGGTATGAACTGGAATCAGCCCACTCTTTCTCCATATTCTGTGGAGGAAATGGCTTTATGGAAGCAACTTTCTATTTGCTTGTTTCTGGCCATGTTTTAAACCGTATGGATATTTGTCCATTTTTTCCCCTTCCAGACAGCACATGTAGTGGCAAAAGTGTAATCATTTGGATTTAGAATGAACTGGGCTTTGACATACCTTCTCTGAACTTCATGTTCCCATCCATAAAATAGGCACAATAACAGCTGTTCTTGAAGAATTTTTGAAGGATTAGAAATAGTATAATTTATATACCTGGCACAGAATGAATACAAAATTTTATAGTCAGCAGATCACCAGGAACAGAAGAGTACTTTTCTGGAAGTCCCTAAGAAAAAGAAGAAAATTTGTGCCTGGCCCCTACCTCAAACAAATTATACCCACTTGAATAGGTTTTTAAAACTTGTATTTCATGTTAAATCTGAGTCTATAAAAGTACAGATTTACCAAACAAAAATATGTTGCTTCCTTTTTAAATTTTCTTTATAATAATGCAAGCAATTCTACTACTTGAAAAAAAGAGTCAATTTCCAGGTTTGTTTATTGCTTTTGTAAGGGAAACATATAGCTCATAATTAAGCATACCTCTAGAATCTGGATATGCACATGTCTCTTACAGGACTGAACATTACTAACAATGATAAAGGTAAAGCATCTGTGCATGACAAATGAATCAGAGGTGCAGAAACAAAACCAACTGATTAAGTCGTATATCACAAGGAGAACTTAGGATATAGAATAAGAAAAACAAGTCAATACCTCGAATCTTCAAAATGAGCCTGAGGATTCATGTCTAGAGAGGAGAATGAAAAGGAAAAATCAGTTAAATTGATGAAATGTTAGAGCTGAGAAGGACCTAGTGATCCCATGGCCCAACCCCCTGGTTGGACATATGGGGAAACTGAGGCCCAGGCAGTCCATGGCTTACTTATGTGGCAATGCTTATGCCATAACACAAGTTTTCTGGCACTGGACAGTGGAGAAGTCTCCATTTTATTCACAGCAATATCAGGTATTTTTCTAAAACATACACATGATCTTGATGGTATAGGAAAGGAATTTCAGACCAAAATCTCACTGGCCTGCTCTTGTTCAGGAGAGGCAATGTTGTATAATAGGGGGAGACATTACCTGCAAGATGGACTTTCTCTCTGTCTAATCTTCTGTGTGGCTCACCATGTCTCTGGGCTAGTATGGTGCCTGGCACATAGTAGGAATTCAGCAAATCTTTACTGGATAAATAAACTTTGAGTGTGCACTTTCAGATCTTATTAGTCTAAGAAATGCAATGATGATGAATATGACTATAGCTGATTAGCAAGAAAAGAGGGCAAAGAAGAGGGGAAATATACATATAAGTAGAAATATTGGGGTTCAGCAGTCAGAAAGATGGTTTTCAATCTCGGTCTTAGTCCCCAATGACCAGATTAGCCAGAACAATAAGCCTTTCTGAACTTGGGTTTTTTGTATGTAAAATGGGATCATAGTGTCAATTTCACACAGCTTTATGAAGGCTTTACATGATAATATTTATTAATTACTTGGCACGGACTAGGAGCATACGAAATAATAGCTGAGACAAGAAGAGAAGAAGATATTGTGGCAGTAAGTGTCCTGCTGTGTTTAAAAGAATGGTGCACAAAGAAGTAGCACTGTCTTTCAACATCATATTCCAACAAATCGGACACATCACCACTTCAAATCAAATCCTGTACATTTGCCTCAGGCTTAATATGAAGTGCCTCTCTCCCCCCAGCTTCTGGTCTCAGACATACTTCACTTCTTTCACTTTGTCCTCTCACATTCATCATCACTGCACTGGAAGGACTGAGTGCTTCACCTGACCAGATCTCTGAATGTGGACCAAAATCACCACTATCAGGGGAACTAAGACAAAGCAGTGGGTCCCAGGACCTGTCCTGGGGGGACAGTCATGGTCCACTCTTGATCTAGGAGAGACTCTTCCCCAAGGCACTAACTGTCACATGTCTCTACTAGAAACTCAGGCCTGGAGAGGCTCAGGGAAAAGCCTACAATGTGGGGGCCTTACTCAGAGGGGAGGCCCCCTGGGACACACCTCCAAGCAGCTCAGCATCCTCTTCCAGTGTGACCAGGGTTACACATGAGCCATGAGCCCCACCACAACCCATGTCTCCCCTACTCCCAAGTGTCAGGCTGCTTTTGCTCTGAGAAATCACCCAGAGAACAGTCTAAGATTTTACACCACATTTATTGAAGGAAAGGAGGGAAAGAGGTTAGAAGTAAGAGGAAAATTCCCAAACCAACTTGAGGGCCCATCGGAGCAGGGAAAGGGGAAAAGGAGAAATGGAAAAGGGGAAGAGGAAAAGGGAAAGTGTGTGGAGACAGGGCCTCAAAGGAATCACCTGCCTGTGAGGCTGCCAGTGATGACTCCACACTTTTTCAAACATACTTTTCAGTTAGGGTGAGTTTATTCATTAACATATTCAATAGGTCATTTGCATCTTCCTGCTTTTCCCCCATCAGGCCAGTCAATATATCATGCTATATCCACCAACATTTCTTCTGAGAACAAACGAAGTCCAATTGTATTTCCTATGGGAGAGGCTGGGATCAGGCTAATTTGCATATGGTTCATTTGCATATGTCAAAAGTCTGGGGCGGGGGTGGCAGTCCAGGCAGTCCAGCTGCTGCCATGTTCTGACACCAAGTAGTCATCTATGGCAACTGTTTGAGTTCTTTCCCTGTTTAAGAACTTGGATTCAAGCAAGCGATTTAAAAACAAAGGAGAGGGAACGGTTTGTGACAGCGAGAGAGCCTACACTGACAGCAGGTCAGAAGAGTTTAGACTTGTATAGTACAGCTACAAACTGACAGAAGCCAGCCATTCCAATGAACATGCTCAGGAAGGAAGCAAACCAGGGCTGGCAGTACCATACACCAGATCTGGAAACTACGATGCCTCTGTGTTGCCTGCTCTGCTTGGCGTTTTTCAGTTTACACAGCACTTTCACAGATCCAGGCTCATTTGCACCTTAGAATGTGCAAAGCGGGGTTCTGGTCCAAGATGGAGGTATAGGAGACTCCATAACTCATCTCTTCCCGTGGACACACCAGATCTACAACTATATGCAGAACAACTCGCTCTGAAAGAAACCTAGAGACTAGCAATGCCACTCCTACACATTGTATAGCACAGGAGCCCCAAACCAGGGAGCTGCTTAAGTGTTCATGATATTCACCTCCCCCCAAAAACAAACAAAAAACCACCCAGTAGACTAGAGATGTGGACATGCCGTTTATTACTCATATTACAGGGGAGTGCACTGACAGCTGTGGGTCGGTGTGAGAGAGGCCACACCTCATCCAGTCTGAGGCTCGTTTTAAAGGGTCAAACACAAAGGAGGCACATGTCCTACACATGACTCTAAACACATCACCTCAGTATGAAAGGGTCAGGAAGCTGTCACAGGACAAGAAGCGCTCCCAAAAGGAGATAAGGAGGGAGTTACAAGCCATTCCCAAAACAACATACATTCCTGCTGGGCAGGGGCTGTCTGACCAACTCTTAGTCATGGGAGAGGGAAGGGCCATATCCATTGACTCCACACATTGGGTGAAAGAGAAAATACTCACATTGAAACGGGTAGGAGAGGCTTACCCTAAAACTCATCCCTGGCACAACAACATGCAAGCATTGGGTAACTTACAACTCCTAACTTCTCTGACTTACAAGGATTTGGACCCAACATGCACTGCCCCAATATTTAAGATGTCCACTGGAGGGACAGGTCCCCCAAAATACCTCACTCTGAAGGTCAGTGGGTATGTGTCCATGAGACCACAAAACTATAGCAAACATCACAGAATTAATAACTAATGAAGCTAGAATTTAAACTCAGGTCTGACCAACTCCCCAGTTCACAGTGTAGTCATAATACTAAGCCTTCTCCATTTTCTAGGACTTAATTTTTACTCTCAGTAACATGGGGCAGCTGTAGTACAGTGAATTGAATGATAGCTCCCCCAAATAATATGTCCACTGGAACCTATGAATATGACCTTATTGGAGAAAAGGGTCTTTACAGATGCACTGAATTTAAGGATCTTGAGATGAAACCATCCTGTTTTCTCCTGAGTCCTAAATCCAAAGACAAGTATCCTTACAAAAGAACGGCAGAGGGTAATTTGAGACTGACCAAAGAAGCAAAGACATATAGAAAAAGAGAGACAAAGATTGAAGTGATGTCGCTACAAGTCAAGGAATGCCTGGAGCCCCCAGAAGCTGGAAGTATCCTCCTCCAGAGCCTCCAGATGGACCATGACCCTGCTGACACTGATTGGGACTTCTGGCCTCCTCATGGTGAGAGAATAAATTCCTGTCACTTCCAGCCACCCAGCCGGTAATCATTTGTTACAGAGCCATAGGAATAAGTGCCTGTGAGAAAGCTCAGGGATTGTTACTCACCATTTTGTGTTGTACGTGCTCAGGCTTTGCTTGGCTCTCTCAGTGGCAGTGCAGGAATGAATGGACCCCTGGACCATCAACTTCTAAACTCAGGCTGACCCCTGAGCAAGCCCCCTGGTGTCATCAGTGAGGCTTCCTGGAGAGAAAGTTCTCTGAGGTGGGGCTGTAAAGGGCAAAGTGGCCCACCGATGGCCCTGGCTTGGGCTGTACTGTGTGGCTGTGACAAGACACACCTGGGTTGTTCATAGGTACACAGACTCCTCAGGGCCCACTGATCAAAGAAGGAGCCAATGGAGCCTTGAGGGTAGAGAGAAAGCACAAGATGGTCAGCAAAACCAGGATCCTTCTCAGGAACTGCAGAGCTCTTCCCCTCCTGGGGTTTGCACTGTGGAAAGGCCCTTGCCTCTGGTGCTTGATGGGGAGTCCACAGCAACAAAGCCAGGCTTTTTCTGCAGGAGAACATCTTAGGAACTAGGGGGCTTCCTGGGTTGCCAGTGGCATCCTGTTGGAAAGATCAACAGCTCTTGGTGGAGAAGCACCAGAAACTCCTGTGGGAATGAGAGCCCTCAAAGCCAGGGCTATGTTACCTCTCAAGATGCACAAGGGAGCCCTGTTTCCAGAAATGGGGCTCAAGTGCTGGCTGCAGCTGAGCGTGGCCCAGTTCCTCAGCCATCCCAGAGCTTGGGTCCTTGAGTTTCTGTATAATGTTTGCTCTTTATGTGACTAATGGGCCTAAGCTTTTCTGTGCATCAATAAGCAGAGACACTCCTTCTCATATTTGGATTCATCTTTCCTTTTTAAAGCTCTCCCCTCAGCCCAATGTGCTCCTCATTCAGACTCACAATTGCCCTGGCAATGACAAGGTGGCAGTGGGGAAGAGCTATGGTTTAATAAAGCGGAGGCTCAGCGCCCTCCCATTGCCCACACTTAGGACTCTAATAAAGCCCTTTATCATTCCAGGGCTGCTGCTTCCACCCCGGTGCTATAGATGTCTTTGCCAACTGACAGGATGCTTTATTTGGACTTAGGACACAGATGAGAGTGGTCACAGATTCCAGCCACCCTGAATGGGGTGGGAAAGGGCATCAGGTGTGGGATTGCATTGTGAGAACCCAGCCCCCAACCTAAGCAGGTGACAGGACTTCCTGGAAATTATGAAGGTTCTAGAAGTTCCTAGGGTGGCTCCTGTCCAAGTTTACCTCCAGTCAGAAGTCCAAATGGGCTTCATCACTACCTTTAAAACATAGCTAATGCCCTGGTTGGCGTGGCTCAGTGGATTGAGTGCCAGTCTGTGAACCAAAGGGTCGCTGGTTCAATTCCCAGTCAGGGCACATGCCTGGGTTGTGGGCCAGGTCCCCAGTTGGGGGCTCACAAGAGGCAAACACACATCAATGTTCCTCTCTCTTTTTCCTCTTCCCTACTCTCTAAAAACAGTTAACTAAAAATCTTTTTAAAAAACATAGCTAACTTGTTTCTCCAACTTTCTTCTTGTGTGGAGAAACAGTCTTTTCACTCTCCCCTCTGAAATCATGTAGTAGACTGGAAAAGAGCTCCCTTCCTCAGAGGCGTCCCTTTCTCTGACTCCCACCATTTCATAGCACTTTACAGGATGTGAGCCAAGAGCTTTCATCACCCTTGTATGCACTCAGTGAGTCGCTTGTGCTATTACTATGTGTGTTTTTGTAAAGTGTTTTTATGCTGTTTTTATAAAGTGTTACTTTTTTAATTACAAAGTCATTCATCACATTGGTTAAAAATTCAAGTGTTCATGAAATGTATGAGTTAGAGACCGAAAAAACCCTATAATTGCACCCTCTGGAGATCTGTGTAATGTATGCATGTGAGGTTTTTATTTTAATTTTCCATCCTCATCACGGGGAAAACAAAAGGATGGCTGCGGGATGAAAAATCAACAGGAAACCCACACCAGAATCAGGTAATTCTTCTTAACACACCAGGCTCAGCCTCTGTCCCTGCAAATGGGGCTGGTTCTGGCTTCTGTAAATACTTTCTCCACCCAGGTAACACCACCTGCTTTCAGCTGGCAGGGCTCTTGTGATTCTTGGCAGGTGTGAATGAAGGTCAGTGTAGTGTTAGGGTGTGTGCTGAAATTGGGGTACTTTGGACTGAATTATGTTTCCTCAAATTTATATGTTGGAGACCTAACTAACAGTGATGTGACTGTGTGTGGGGATTTGGCCTTCACAGAAGTAATTAAGGTTAAATGAAGTCATAAGTGAAGGGCCCTGATCCAATAGGATTAGTGTCCTTATAAGAAGAGACACCAGAGCCCTGGCCAGTGTGGTTCAGTTGGTTGGAGCGATGGTTGTCCTTTAAGCAAAAGGTTGCAAGTTCAATTCCCAGTCTGGGCATAATACTTGGGTTGCAGGTTTGATCTTCAGTCCAGGTGCATGCGGGAGGTAACCAATCAATGCTTGTCTCTTGTGTTGATGTTTCTCTCTCTCCCTTCCTCTCTCTCTCTCTCTAGAATGAATGAAAATAGTGTCCTCGGGTGAGGATTAAAATAGATAAGTAAATAGATAAATAAATAAATAAATAAATAAGAAAAGACACCAGAGAGCTCATCCACTCTCTCTCCACTGTGTGAGTGCCCAGGGAGAACACTGCCATCTGAAAGCCGGGAAGAAGGCTCTCACTAAAACCTGACTGTGCTGGCACCCTGATCTCAGACTTTCAGCCTCTAGAACTATGAGAAATGTCCATTGTTTAAGCCCTGAAGTCTATGGTATTTTGTTACAGCAGCCGAGCCAAGCTAAGACAAAGTGAGAAAGTACTACACTCAGCCTTGCTGTCCCCCATTCCAGCCACTGCCCATTATTGGTCCACTCACATTTCTTTCCTTGATGCCACCACTGGGACTCTGAAAATGGCATTGAGGGGGAAAATTGTCCTCTGACAGGCGTGTGTGTCTCTGGACTCAATCTCTTCCTCCCAGTGGAGGTTTCTGCTTCTCCTTTCTCTAGTGCAACCCAGGGCCCAAATGGTTCCCATGTGACACTGAACTTGACTCCAAGGGGAGACAAAGCATACACTAGACACCTCTGAATTTTATTCACAGGGGGTTTCATGCTCTCTGCCAGCTTAGCTCCAATATCAAGTCACTCAGTAAAGCCAATACCCATAATGGCCTTAGTTTAAAGTTTAAAAGTTCTCTCTTAAAAATTCCAAGCCTGTTCCAACACTAAGTTATTGAATTATTAATTATTTAGCCTCTCCACATCTCTATTGTCCCTACAGGATCACTTGTGGACTCCAGGTTTGCCCCATCAACTTTGGATCACATACACCCTACAACCAGCTCCTATAACATGAGGCACACATGGAAGTTTAAAAAAGGGAAGTAAACTAAAGCCAGGAAGCATATAGAGTTGAAAGTAGGATTTCTAGTTTTTGCTGTCAATCTTTAGTAAACATTTCACAATACCTCCTGGGTGTATCCCAAGATGCAGGGTATCCTTTTGAAGTGTCTAAGAGTGTCACAAGGGAGGCTCAAGGAAGCTGAGTGACAGCAAGGACTGGCCCCTAAATTGGTGCTTCTCAGGCTTTTCTGCTGTGACCCACAAAAATTGCCTTTATATCACCATCCAGTAGTATGTACACATGTACACACACACACACACACACACACACACGTTTCCCAAAACATTAAGTGCCTTTATTGCCTGGGATGCACTCTGATATTATCTAGTCTAATCTATTTCATTGAAAATGTTGGTTGGAAACTAAACTGATGTGATGGTTAATTTTATGTCAGCTTGACTGGGCTAAGGGATACCCGGGTATCTGGTGAGACATTATTTCTGGATGTGTCTGTGAGGGTGTCTCAGGAAGAGATTAGCATTTGAATTGGTAGACTGAGTGAAGAAAATCACCCTCGCTTGTGTGTGTGGGTATCAACCAACTGGTTGAAAGCCCAGACAGAACAGAAGCTGGAGAAAGGGCAAATTTGCTCTCTTTGTTGAGATGGGACAGCCATCTCCTGCCCTCCAACATTGATGCCCTTGGTTCTAGGGCATTTTAGACTCAGATGTAACACCATTGACTCCCCTGGTTCTCAGACCTTTGAACTCAAAGTAAATTACACTGCTGCTTCCCTGGGTCTCCAGCTTGCAGATGACAGACTGTGGGATTTCTCGGTCCCCAGAACTATGCAAGCCAATCCCAATAATAAATGCTCTCTTACATATCTCTCTATATACCCTATTTGTTCTGAAGAATCCTAACTAATACAGTTGATTTTATTCATAGACAGCAGCACTTGTTACTATTTGCAAGAATGTAGAAAAGAACTGGTGTTTAAATTTTAGGGACATACTTTGGTCAGAGGGAGCATAGCATAGTATTTTAAGTTTAGACCCCTTTCTTTGGAGTTTAGGGGTGGCCCTGGATTCGAGTCTCAGCTTTGCCCTTGAACCAGCTGCACAGACTTGTTTGGGTCCTTTAACATCTGTGTTCAATAGGGACAATGATGCTTTCCTTACAAGGCTGTGATATGAATTTTGAAAGCTAAACTATACAAAATACTCAGCACAGTTTCCCATAAACACTAAAGTCCTAGTGAAATAACAATTATTATTAATAGGCAAATGCCTAATGGGTCACTCAGGCATCTGCAGAGTGCCATCTCTGGAGGCTCTGAGCTTCTTCTAGAAGCTGGTCAGTTCCATGTGACAGGGTAGGCAGTGAAGTCTGTTGTAGATTGGATTCCAGGATATTGTGAATAAACATCATAGTATGTTTATTAATAATAATAAATGGAGCATCATTCATTTTAGCTGCTCAGCATGCTCATCCAAGAATCTTGTGAACATGTAGGTCATAAATCTTGGCTTTTGCTCTGCCATTTTGAGGCATTTTCCAGATACATGATCTTGTGGAGAATGGACATCAGGAGGCTGACTTCTAATTTCTCCCAGATGCTAATGTGTTATGTGAGCTTGTACAGGCATTTTGTTTTTCTGCTGGTTCTTATGATAACGGTAATTACAATACCTGCCCACCCTATCTCAAAGGCATGATGAGTACAGTTAAAAATACAGAAAGAGGCATTGAACCACTCACAGACAGGCATATTATCAATACAAAGATTCTGTTATTTATCATTACTGTCTATCTTTCCTGGGTATTCCATTGTGAAGATTTGTGGTTGGCACTTCATCTTTTCTTCTTCCTTTTTAAAAGATAAAATTCATTTCTAACTACCTTTTGAAAGCCAATTTATGCTTTAGCAATTTGATTAATAGGAGTGGGGAAAACCAGCTTTCCAATCAAAGTGCTTTTGAATAATTCAATGCCTTATATTAAAAGAGGAGAGTTGCTGCCTGACATGGTTTACTCTGCACTGTGGAGCAAATATGAGCTGCCCTTCCACCCAGACGGATGCCTGACCCAGCCTCTCCACCTTCGTCCTCTCCCTCTCGCTTGTTCAGAGCTCTACCAGCCCCATAGATGGCTGTGCAGTTTGTGCATAAAAATGAGAGAATAGCCAAGACTACCCCAAAACCTGTGCCCTGCCTGGGTCAGGTCACAAACCCCAAGGAAGGGACATATTTTCTTAGTGGTCCACCCAGAAAGAGTGTCTTTTTCAAATTGGCACAAAGTCACTCTGTAGACTAGCTACTAAATGAAAAACTTTGGGAAAATGCAAGTCCAAACAGTGTCCCTGCACAGGCTCCAATGGTCATGATCAAAAGTACCTGGATGGAATGGGCCATGTGGACTGCAAAGTTCTCCTGCTGACAGGTGCCCCCAGGCTTCAGGAGAAGAGGGCAGAGCTGCCTTTCAGCAGGGCAGTGCCTGTAATGGGTCAGGCTCTGGCCTCAAGTATGGAGCCCATCTGGGTGTCAATCCAGGTTCAGCCCCCCAGAGGACTAGGAAGCTTAGCACTTCAGTGTTCTCATTTCAAAGCCTGATATATAGATTAAATGAGAAATGTGTGTAAATTACTTGCAATGCTATGACTTCAGTGCTCAGAAGTGTAGTGATTGCTTCCTTCTCTGGGTCACCACTCTCTGCTTTTAACCCTTCCCACTCCAGTTCCTTTACTACTCTTTCACCTTTCTCCTTTTCTTCTCTCCTTCCCATGCCCAGGCCTCTGAAATTTACATAGGCTCCAGCTGTGTCCTGTATCTGTAATGATCTCTTTATCTCAATATTATAATTGGCTTCATCCTCTCTTAGTTTTCTGGATTGTTGTTTGTTTACCAACTTCCTTCAGTTTTAAGGAATCAATGAGACTACAGATGATGTTTTGTTTTTTTTTTTTTTTCTCCTCTCTTCTATTGTGAGTGCTTCAAAGGCTAAGATCCTGGGATATTCAGTATATTCTTCTAAAATGAGGCCAGGGTTTCCAAAGCCAGATATAGGATGATGTTGGTAATGATGCCACCAAGCACTCTATGGCCATGGAGTCCTCAAATCTGGCTGGACCTTTCTGAAAGCTGGTCGTAAAGTTCAGATAGCACTAACCCAACTTGGAAACAAAAAAGGCAACACTGGTATCAGGCACAGTTGAAATCTTAGTCTTCAATATAGTATATTTTGAGGCATATCTAAAAGTCTGCTCTTGTTACTGAGTTCTTCGGTTTTAAAGATCGTCTAGAGGTGTCTTATTTTACAATTAAAATAGTAATCACACTTTACTTTGGCTTCTTCATTCATCAGATTGTAGAGACTGGGACACACAATTCAGTCTAACAATGACCTGTTTTAGCAGAGCATAAACTTCTAAGGACAAAAACTGTTATCTTTTTCACAGCTGTCTTACTAGTATCTAGCAGAACACCCGACACATAATAGCTTCTCACCAAACACTTGTAGAGTAAGTGAATGAGTGAATGAATGAATGAATAAGTTGCACTGAATATGGTGCTGAAAACCATGATTTACCAAAATGAGGAGGCTCAGAGTCCTCTCAAGCCAGTAACGGAGCCCACATAAACACATACCTGCAATCTGTTATAATAACTGCTGTGTTGCGTATGTGTAGTCTTATGGGAACATGAACAAGGAATAAATAAATTGAGTGGTGTGTGAAGTGGGGAGAGGAGGAGGCTTAAATATGTCATCTTTACAAGTCACGCATAAACTTTTTAACTGAAAGAAAATCATTATAATTTGGGAGATAAATTATTTATAACACAATTCTCAAAACACAGTCAAAAGCTGGAGAGCCAATCATATGCCACGTCTTGGTGATGGGAAGGGGGAGAGGATACTCCCGTGGCCACAGACCTGGCCCTCACTTGTCCCGGCCACATGACAGGAAGTCACACTCTGCTGGCCCAGCCATCCCAGTGGAAATACACTCCACATTACCTCTTCCCCTTCCTTTCTCCTCAATCAAAACTATGGAAAGACTTTAGGAATCAGCTTTGTTAACCAAATAAGTATTGTTGGATTTTTTTTTTATGAATATCTTTTTACTTCCCCCACCCCCTTTTTTTTCAATTACAGTGTACTTTCAATATTATTTTGTACTGGTTTAAGGTGTACAACAGAGTGGTTAAACTGTACACCTAGTTTTTAATCTAGTCTGTGGGAACCCAAAGCATCAGAATCACGTCAAGATGCTTAGTAAGAAAGAAAATTACTGGGCTTTACACTAGACCTACTGAATTAGAAGCTCTGGATACAGAGCCCAGGAATCTGCGTTTTATTAACTCAAGTGATCTAGATGAGATTTTTAATGGACTTTATGTTTTAAATTTTACAGAAAAACTGAACAGATAGTACTGAGTTCCCATATAAACCCCTGCTGATAATAAACATTTAAATTATATATATATATATATTTTTTTTGTTTCACTATTAGGAATTTGCAAAGAATACATATTTGACTCTTTTTCTCGGGCATTGTGTTCATTTGCTTGGGCAAGTGGCTTAAACAGGAGAATCTTATTGTCTGAAAGTTCTGGAGTCTAGAAGTCCAAGATCAAGGTGTCAGCGGCAAGACCTGCTCTCTCTGAAGCTGCCTCTGGCAGTTTTTTGGCTGTGGTAGCACAAAGTCAATGTGGACATGGTGTGTTCCCTGTGTGTGTGTCTCTGTGACCAGATTTCCCTTTTATAAAGACACCAGTTGTATTGGATTAGGGGCTACCCTACTCCAGTATCACCTCATTTTAGTTAATGATGTCTGCAATGACCTTATTTCCAAACAAGTTTATATTCTGAGGGACTAAGGGATTAGGACTTCAACATATGAATGGGAGGGAGGGTACAACTCATCTCGTTATAAGCATTGATCTCTAAACTTATTTGACCATGGAACCCTAACAAGTAAAACACATTATTGAGTATGTGCCAACATATATGAGTATTTGAATATTTTAAAATTATCTGTATATGCTTTTGTGCTAATGTGCGTATTATAAAACTTCCTCAGGTCAGTCCCCCAGAAAACAGACACCGAGGCTCTGAGATTTGCATGCAGGAACTCTACCAGGATGGGGCTCAGAGAGAGTGGACTCCTATGTGCTGGTCGACGAGGGCTCAGATGGTCCTTCAGTAGTTCAGGGTTCGGGAAGGCCCGTTAGAGCTTTGTGTGCTCACATTGACTGGTCACTGCATACAGGCTGCCCAGGATGGATGAGGCAGTTCCCCTAGGCCAAGATAAATTCCTTAGCAGCTTCAACCACTAGGCCTTTGGTAGCCCTTCCTACCCATGAGGGGCCAGGGCTTCTGCCCTGAAAAGGCATCTTTGTGGCACTCTATAGCACCCTCCACAGAGATAGACCTTCAAGAAGAAATTTAAAAGGATGGTATAAAGTTAAATATAAATAGAAGTTATATTTTTCTTAATATTCAATGAGTCTTGCATATCTCCATCACTGCATCTCCATCACTGCTGGGTCATAGAGAATACGTATTTTAAATTTTAATAGAAACTGACTGTTACTGTTTTCCTAAGAGCCTATACACTGTTACACTCTTATCAAGAGTATATGGGAGTACTTACTTCATTTCTTCATAACCTTACCAAAACTTGATATTATCAAAAACTAATCAAATTTTGACCAACGTTGGGTGTAAAAACATCTCGTTACTTTCCCTGACTCCTAGAAGAGTCAGAAGTCTTTCTCTTTTATGAGTTGTAGGTTTATACATTTTTGTCTCATTCTTTTGAGTTCTATGTCTTCTCTTACTGATTTATAGGCATTACTTATATTTTTGAACATTGAACCTTAATTCATTCTTAAGCATATCTGGTAGTCACACTCCTGTTCTTTCTCTCTCTAGCTCTCTTCCCAGCTTCATGTGACAAGTTTCTTCATGAGACTAACCAGACAACTCTTAATGATTATGGCTTATTTTTTGGCCTTTATTATAATAACACAAAAGTATGTACATCCTCTCACCTCTGCCTGCGATTCATTCATTCATTTGTGTACTCATTCATTCATTTGTTTACTACTCACTAAAGGGAAATTTATTATTGCTAATCATTGCTGTGTTAAGCATCGGTGGATAATATGGTTCCCATCCTGATAGAGAGAAATGGAGCAAATACAGAAAAATTAGAGTCCACTTGTTAAGGATGATGGGGAAACTCTGCATTCCTCCTCATGTTTCATTCTTGGGCTCAAAGGAAGTCACTTTCATCCTTCTAGTCTCAGGCGGGAGAAAGAGAACTATATTTACAAATGCCCTCTGCATTGCGGTAAATCAGAGTTTCACATAGCACCTGAACTGTGCCCTGGCCCTGGACACAAAGGGAACTGCTGATCTTGCACATCCAGTCTTCCTGTAGCAAACAGTTTACGCAGACTGGCCATCATTTGAGCTCTCTCTTCTTTTTTCTGCCAGTAGGCCACTGAAGAAGGACACTGGCTGTACCTGGGCAGCTGGTTGCTTAAGGACATCTGGCATCTGCCCTGCAGATCTAGCCTTATCCTCTCCTTCTGGAAGTGCCCCTAAGTAGGCACTTGTGATGAAAGGGAGCACAACTTCAGTCCTGAAAGGAAACCATCTTTTCTAATCATGCTTTTATCAGAGAGACTTGTCTTTTTGGTAAGCAGGGTTTTGTCCATCTCTTGAGAAAGGATTACTCTCCCATTTCTATATGGGTCTTGACTTAGTGCTCCACTGACTATAAAACCATGGTCTGTTCAAGAAATGATGAGGAATTCTATGAGATTGAAGGTTCAATAAGGTCTAAAGTGTGAAAGTACTAGAAAGGTAAGTTTCAACCCAATTGTGGATGCATTTGTATGCCAAACATTGCAGAAGTGGAAATTAAAGTGTCTACAAGAGGAGAGTGGCATACTTAAGTTTATTTTTTTCAGAAGACAAAGATAGCATTAGGTTAAGGGAGTGACAGTGGCAAGAAGATTCTTTTGTCAACATGCTCTTCTCTGCTCTCCTGAGCCCCCTTCTCTAGATGACCACCACCTTTCCTTCAGCCTAGCAATCCCAGCAACATCTGAAGTACAGTGCAAATAGGCCTGCCAACTCTTGCCAGCATTCTGACCCCAAGATTAGGGGAAAGAAATGAACTTAACAAGAAATTACATATAACAAACTATAAGGCAAGAAAAGAAGTACAAAACCTGAATTTTCCTATGCAGCATAAGTTCTAGTTTTCAAATGTCTTTCCCTTCCCTCCCAGGGGCTGAAATTCGGGACTTGGGCGTCCAGGCCCCTCTTGCATGGCCTCATGGCCTCTGCCTCACATTTTCTCTAGCTGCACTGTTAAACTCTTTCGATTCCTCTGAGATTTTAGTCTCTTCTGTTTTATTTTAAAATGTAGACTTTTATTATTATTCAGGTACAGTGAGGCCAACAGATCAGGAAACTGCCATTGAAAAAAGCTGCTTACTCACAGTTTTGGAGAGGGGCAGGATGGGCATGCCTTGCCACTGGGCAGGGAGAGGGCACAGGGAAGTTCCAGCATCTGTCAAGGGGCAGAGAGAGCAAGAGAAAAACACAGGCAAAAGCCCTTATTGTGGCTTCTGCAGGAAGAAATGGGTGAGGCAAGGTAAACAGGCTTAGGATTGGCTAGCTGAAATGACTTCAGCTCACTCTGAGGCCTTGTTGTCTGATATTTGGCTGTCCTGGTTTGGGCTGCTATAACAGAATAGCATAACCTTGGTAGCTTAAACAACAAATATTTCTTTCTCACAGTTCTGGAGGCTGAGAGTCAGAGATCAGGATGCCAGCATGGTTGGGTTCTGGGGCGAGTTCTTTACCAGGGCTGAAACTTCTCCCTGCATCCTCACATGGCAAAAGGAGGGCAAGCTAGCTCTCTGTGCTCTTCTTTAAGGACACTAATCTCATTCTTGAGGGCTCTACCTCATGACCTAATTATCTCACAAAAGCCCCTCCAAATACCACATTGGGATTAGAATTTCAACATATGAATTGGGGGAGGGGAGTACAAACATTCAGTCCATTGCCCTTGTTATGGGGTGATTAGGTCAGGGGACAGTGGCCCAGAATGTGAGAGCCCCATAAAGGAGGAGATTGGGCTACAGGATCTGGATTGATTGGTTTACATGCGAAAAGTGTGCTCCCAGGTGGGTTCTTTACTATCTCTGGAAATTGGCAGCCTTTCCAGAGTCAGCAAGGTCCCAAAATAGTCAGTGCATGAGAATAAAATGACATGATCACTATACCCTTCTATGCTTACTACACTCAGATTCTTAATGGAATGGGATGAGTTATGTTTATTTGACACTATTTCCTTTTATGTGCTATCTCTCCCTTTCTTCACTTTTTTTCTTTCTTGGTCACAAAGTTAATTCTCTTCTAGAGGGTCTCTTTTCAACCAACTCATGGCTCCCGACTCAGTGCCGTCTGTTGTGCTGACTGTCTCATGTTGCTGGGTTTATCTGCTTACAACTGTATTTAGCAACCAATTATGGATCTGCCTTTCTCTAGACTGAGGGCAGAAGCCAAGACTTGTTGATTTTGGTCACTCCAGCACTCTTCACAATATCTTACATGCAGTTAGCACTCAATATAAGTGGTTAAAATAAATGTTGATTAAGTAATATGTCTTATGGTATCAGGCCAAGGTCTATTTTTTGTTTTTTCTTTTTTTACCAATCATCTAGCTTTAACATTGAAAATAAAGTCTTTTGGAAAAAACACCTTGCTCAAGGTTGCACAGCAGAGTATAAGAGGTGATTGTAGAACCCATGTCTGTTAGAGATCATAGATTGGAGTGACATGAAAAGATAACCACTGTGATAATTTATTTAAGTATTTTGATGGTGTTTGAACAAGAATATGCAAGTTCCATCCTCAAGCAGTCTTACCTCTCTACAAGGCATGGAAAAATGACATGCAAAGCTAAGCAATGCTTTGATTTTAGCTGAAATTTTAGTTTCAAAACCACAGTGTAACTCTATGGGCTGGACCAGGTCCTAAGTGCACTCTGCCTAGAATCACAAAAGACAGAGGCCTGGTGTCATTGTTTCTTTCCCTAAAGCCTAAGCCTTCAGACTATCTCACTCTAAAGAGAAGAAAGGACAATCCAAACTTACAGAGATGCAGAAAATAAGTGATAACCCTGGCCACCATTTTAATAAAGCTGCCCTCAGTCAGCCAGGGCTCTGTCCCATGGAAGAAGAAAGAACATTTAAATTCACAGTAAGAGAGGGATGATTTCAGAGTAGTCCAGAGACAAGGCCATCTTTCAACATTCAACGTTTCCATTCATTGCACCCACTACCATGTTGGCCAATGAAATATCACAAAATGTGACCAATGACAGTAACACCTCCTTTTGAGTGTTAAGTTCTCCCTACCCTACACCCAATCCAAGGAAAGCAAGGGAAGGAAAGAGAGGCTTGAGTCCTTTTTCCTAGAGGCCAAGGATCGAGTGTTTCTCCCAGCTCACCCTACCAAGCCCCAACACATTACCTCAGGTTAGGAGTTTTAATTTCACTTCTACCGTAAATATACCCTGCACTCAGGTGGCCTCCGTGTATGATTACATTTTTCCATTGATCAAAATAGGTGACAGTGTTAAGGTTTTCATCTCTATGAAGAATGGAACATGTGTGAAGAAAAGCTGATTGTAAAAAGTAACCATAATTCATACAACATGGTATTGAGATTCTTGAGCAACTGCTTTTTCTGTGAGGCAGAAAATGTCCTTAGATCTTGAAAATTAATGTCTGCTTCAGTCTATGTGCAGGAATTCAAACTTTATGGAAAACATATCTGTCCTTAATTACCAAAGGCATTGGAAAGATATATTGCTCTTAGTTTAGAGCACATACTGTTTTCTTCTTCTTCTTCTTCTTCTTCTTCTTCTTCTTCTTCTTCTTCTTCTTCTCCTTCTCCTTCTCCTTCTCCTTCTCCTTCTCCTTCTCCTCCTTCTCCTTCTCCTTCTCCTTCTCCTTCTCCTTCTCCTTCTCCTTCTCCTTCTCCTTCTCCTTCTTCTTCTTCTTCTTCTTCTTCTTCTTCTTCTTCTTCTTCTTCTTCTCCTTCACAAAGTGAACTTTCAGTTGTTTCCTTTAGTTTTAAGGGCTTCTACCCTCTCTGCAGTGCTTACTCTGCTGGACTTTCCCAGAAAACCTTTATGACTAATTCCATCAGACTCAATTCATAGAGCTATGCCAATCTCCTTCACCCAACTGTTTTCTTTTTTCCTTTTCTGGATCTGGTCTTAACACAAATGTATATAATTTTATCCCACTGTAGAAAGTTGAATAACTAATTCCACATTTCACTTTTTTGTACTTATGCCCCACATAATGTGGATCTCTTCTTGCTTTCTTATTAGAATAGATGCTTCTAAAGACAGATAATGTCTGGGGCTTTGGTTGCAATAACCAAGTCAAAAGCAGTTCTCTTCACAGAATGGGCATTCAGTAAACATTAACTAACCCATGGTGACAAAGTAAATCAAGATGAACTTATAGTTGGTAGAAAACAACATTAATTTGCTTCTGTACCCTTTCTATATATTAAAACCCTAGTTGCCTATGTTATTTTTTTCCAAGTTATAATAGTGATTTTCTAGGAATCTTCCCTTAGGCAATATATTTTAAAGCTTAAATACTTTCTTCAGATGTTGGAAGTTATTGGACATGTAAAACCATATATGACCCTGAGCTGGTTAAACAGCCTATTATAATAAAAAGCCAATTATTCTACCTAAAATAAATGCATATTAATTTTGTATTATGTGCAAATATTTAGGTTTGGATCCATGTCCACATACCTCAATTAAGTAGTCAAATACCTAAATTAAAAATGGCAAGCTGAAAAAATTCTGAGTGCAAAGGTGTGATTGCTTTGAAAATAGCCCATTTAGAAAAGAGTTTGGCCTTTAATTGGCTAAGTTAAACAAGGTGCAATTACTACTAACTTGGTCCCCAAAGACTGGCTCTAATCATGTTATGTTTAACTTGGCTGGTTAAATCGCAAATAGTGTTCTCCTTTTCTGATTTGGTTCATTTGGCTAGTATAATGCCTTTCTATGGCTGACTTTTTCTTTCCTGACTTAGCCCTTCCCTTGAATGGAAACTTCATAGATTAGAAAATACTGCACCTTGTTTTTCCTCCAGAAAAACAGCAAAATGTATGTGTGGCTATTGTTTAAAGAATTTCTGATACAGCTTTCTGAGTGCATAGTTGTACAAATGTCAAAGGTTCATCATAAAATTCATATGTGTATGTCAAAGCTCTTTATAAACCTGTTGCCTCAAAATATTCTTGCAGATTTTTGTTTTGCTTTATTTTACTGGTGAAGAAGAAGAATGTTCTTTTTGTACCACGTTTAACCCCCTCTGTACTGAGAGATAAATAGTTTAACGTATATATTCAGCGTTCAATTAGACGGCTTAAGAATCCCACACAAATCCACAAGTGCATAGGGAGGATGCTTAAATATTCAACTCAATTTCTGCCTGAGAGCATCAGAATTCAGAGAAAGCCAATTTCTTTGTTCAGATGGTTAGTTCTATGCATGGTAGATAAAAACAGCATCTAATTTTGCATGAAATACCATAGGATGCATCAACCTAAAAAAATAGGGTATTTTTTTCTCTGGTAGAGAAACATGCATAAACATTCATTTATTTACTGGAAATCAACAAACTTTTAAGATATGCAGAAATTAGAAAGACACAAACTTTGCCTTTTATAAGTCTATGGTATATAGTATATCATTTTATTGAGTTATTTGCAAGAGAACAAGACAGGAAAAAATGGCTTCAGATTCCAAGTTTTAGCCTTTTATGCCTCTTTTTAAATTTATAACATAGCTTCGGTTTGTCTTCAGCATTTCTCTTTTGAATATCACCATGCTATTCTGTTTATCTCTCCTCAATAACATTTCCTCTCCCACTTCAGGTTCCACTAATCTCGTGGTCTCTCCAACCTCAAGATGAACTCCTGGGAGAGAGCTAATTAGTCTATCTTGTTATGGCAAATAATCTAATAAGAACTCTCTGTATTACCTCTCTGTGGTAGTTTATCTCAAGGCAAAGCCAGCAAAACCATATGCTTATGAAAGAGAGAGAATTTTCAGATACCTTCGGTAAATTATTTACTTAAGAATAAGCCAACATCACCAAATCATTTTTATCTAAATTCACAACTTAAATTCCAACACTTTACACATTTTCTATTCTATGAACTCAGGATTTGCTTTTATGACAGAAAATGTGTTGGCAGTGTGAAAGCGTGTGCGGGGGATGCCCATAGATGTCCAGGTCTACAGATCAGTCATTGGGATGGCCCAGTCTATTTATTTATTATCAAGAGTAATGTCCTAATGTGGTGTTATCTGATGAGTCATTTCTGAAGGATCCAGATTTGTAGCCTAAACTGATAAATTCTCTGCATCAACATATTGCTCTGTTGTAAAGTTTTGACGTTCAGTAATGCATGAATAATAGAGTGAATCTCTGTATATAATGTCTGTTAGCCATGTTGATCATTAAACATTCCAGCAAGTGAGCCAACAAATAAAAGCCAGTCACTACATAATGAGTGGATCCAATGGACGAGAAAGCCCAACATTACAGAAGTGTCAGTGACATAGGCTCTATGCCATAAAGAATAATTTACAATTAAAACAATATTTTCTTCTGGGATTCAGGAGAAGGTATCTGTGTGACAGGAATCCCTGATCCCACAGGTATTTTTTTGTTGTTTTTCAAGCAAAGTCTTACCAGAAGCCCACTATGTAAGTATGTAAAGAAGGAAGTAATGTTGTCAAAGTTGGAGGAGAAGATGCCATGCCTCCCCTCCAGGTATATCCCACATGTGTACATGAGTCACATATGCACGCACTCACTGGAGCACATATCTGAGCTGTGGCCCCTGAGGAGCTTGAAAGAGCATAGTCAGAAGATCTCTGCCTATATTTACACTGATAGTGCCTAAAGCAATAATAGTTGGGCTTGGCTTGGTGTCTAAACTGTAAATTTGTAATTAGTTCCAGAAGAAAATGATACTTAAATCAAGAATGAGCTTGGGCAGGGGGGGATCTGACTTGGAATTTCTGCATGTGTTTATAAAATTACATGTGGAATATTGGGAATCTTGAGCCCTGGGTTTGGCTTTGGCCACTAACTAATCTACATACCTTGAACAAGTTATTTAAGCTCTTTGTCCTTCTGTTTTCTCATATTTGTAATGAAGAATTATAGTAAAGTATTTTTGTCTATAATCCTTCATGCAGATGCTATGTGCTACCATATGTAGGAAAACACATTCCAAAGACAACTATTAGGGCACCTAAAATTTCTTTCCCATGAACATTCAATTTATTGGACAATAAATAAAAGAAGAAAACAAGATTATCCTGCAAAATACAGCCTGTCATTTTTAATGACTTCGGCCCATTTTTCTTCCCACATTCTCTTCTGGTGGTAGAACTAATTCTTGGATTTAGAAGGAACTCACAACATGATGCTTCAACTTCATCAAATGTCTTAAGCCACCAACCATGTAGAAAAGGGATCCAGGAGTGTAACCAACCATACAATCTGATGCTACAGGTTCCAGCCAATCACTGTGTGCATGGAACTTGATTCCATTCCTTTTCTGGATTTCCAAGTGGATCAACCATGAGCTAAAGTCCATGTCATTGGGGTAGATTAAAGCCAAGTGGTGCTAATTTAGAGCTCCAAGTACATGCTCAAGCATTCATTACACAACTATGTACAACAATTCGGAAGCACGGAACTCCTTGGATGGTGACAGAACATACTCAATTACCTTCTACCCAAAGTTATCTGATCCAACTCCTATTGGAACTCTCTCTCCTACTTGTTTGGCTGCTGCCTTTTCACTCAGGCCTTAATTTCCCCCCAGTAGCACAACAAAAAATGTTAGAAAATTATAATTTTGTCATCACAGAAAATATTGGCTGTGTGTTCTGCATAAAAATAAAATCCACATATATGAAAGACACGTAATCAACAGAAACATTGAAACATGCTTCAGAATGATTCCAAATATGTGTGTATACAATTTGACTCACTCTCAACTAAACAATTTCTTTCAGGAAAGCTCTTTTGAGATACCCTATTATAACAATTCTGGTGCTGTTAATTTTGAGAATTATCTGAGATCCAGCCCTCCTTAATTAGCTTGGCTAATTGAAAATTTTATCTATAAGATTAAGAATATTTCACCATGACATTGGTTCTTATAGGTGTGTAGGTTCAAATGAATAACCAGGGCATTTTATATAATTTAAGATTATGCTCTATCTGAAGAAAGAAGGAAAACTTAGGGTTCTCTTTCTATAAAACAATACTGAAACAATCATTCGTTTATTTAACATTTTTCTACCAACTATGTGTCACACACTGAGTAGACAGAAAGGAGTAAAACAGTCTACTTTTATGAATCCTCTTTATATGGATATTTTGCAATAGACAAGATGTAGTACAGAAGGACAGATTTGAGAAGTTACATTTAGTCATGCCTTCTCCAAGTTTTAGTGCCACTGAAATTCTATGTAATGGAAACAAGAACTCTATTTTATCAGAAATTACAAGTATAGCAAAAATAGACCAGAAAAAAAATTAGAATAGGTGGAGGAAATTGTCTAGATTTAATAAATAAATTTCTATATTTGTTATTTTTTATACTGCAAAGTCTCCTCTGAACTTACATTTTTGTGACAAAGAAGTGTTATCTAATAAAATAATTAAACTGAAGCTATATGCCCTAAGAAATAGGATGACAAAATAAATAAGGCAATAGCTCATTCTTCTAGTCTGGGCATGAAGAATTATCCCCAAACCTCAGTAAGCCTCATTTTTCTCCTTGGTAAAACTAAAGAAAGATTGCTGTTCAACCTTGGAAGTAAGTAGCATTTATAATTATTGTCTTTTTCCAGGACAGGCTAAATTTGTGAGTGTGGAGACTATATTTGCCTGTTTCCCCATGTTATCCTATGGGACACTCAAATATTTTTTGAAAAACAATATATATTTATTTGTTAAAATTCGTGTGAGATTGAGATGAGAAGACATATGACAAATTATTTAAACATTGTAAAATGTTATTTTTAAGTTATAGAACTCACTTTGAGATTTGGAGATTTTGCAGTTTGAAAAAAATGCTCAACCTCTATTTGGGGATAACTAAGCTACGTATCGGAAGACCTTTGGACCCACTCTTTGAGAACAAAATCTGACTAACTGCACCAGCAGTTTTCCAGTCTTGTCCTGAGATGATTTCCCAGTCATTTTAAAAAGGTTTTTTAGGTAAAATTTCAACAAAGTTGGCAGAAATATAGGATTTTGTGATGTCCAGTGGCAGAGGAGCACATCCCAAGAGTTTTGCCTAATCTGGCTTTGAAACAAACTGTCTTTATGTAATTAATAACCAGGATGCAAATCCACACAAATGCAAATTAAGAAAAGATTTGGACAACCTCCTCAGAACACAATCACTGTAAGTCACGAACTTGAAGCAATTGACAATCCCACCCTGATGCTCTTCAGCAAAAATAAACTTTTCCAGGCTACCTAGAACAGCATTTCTTCAACCAAGTCCACTGTTGTTGGTTTCCTCCAGAGGGGTGCTCATCACTGTTCCCCACCACTCTTCAAACAGAGGACCCTGTTATTAATCACTCACAGCTCTAAGTGAGCTCAGCATTTCAAGAAAAAGGTCCTTTTAAAACAACCTCCCTCACAAATTACCTGTGGCATCTCTGGCCTCCTACTGTCTGCCTTCTCCCCAACCCCAGATGGGTCCTCATGCCTGTGAGTCCCATGTCTCTGTTATAGAAGACCAAGCCACCATTAGCCAGCAGGCTTTTGCCTCATGACTTAGCCAGTTCCCAGACATGATTCTCTTTCTACCAACCCCAGGAGTTAGTCCCTGCCAACTCCATCTCAAGCCAAATCTTGTCCAGACAGTGACTTGTGGAGGGCACCTCTGAGTTCTCATCCCTGAGAATCTGAGGCCCATCCTCTGACCTCTGTGCACCCTGCTCATATCAAACCATATACAAGAGCAGCATGATGACCACACAGTCCAGCATTATGGCTGAAGGGTTTCACTTATTTCTCTTCAGGGACATCTGTATATGTAGTTTTCTACTCTCAATGAATGCCCTATTGAAAACCCTAAGGAGAGACAACTAACTGTGAAGGACATTTACTATATGCATATTACATTCCAAAGTTTTATGATGTTTCTCGCAGAACCAGACACGGATATCTTATTCTGGGCACTTATAATTTTCTGGAAAACCAGCATTGCCCTGCTCACACCTAGAGCCCTGCTAAGTGTTCCTGACTGACAACTGTACCCAGATGTCACAATCAAGCATGGATGTTCAGTTTCATTCTTTCTTTCTGGAGGTGGAAGATTTGCTGGGAGTGTCATGATTCCTCAGGGAAGTCACAGTAGAGCTGAAAAATCTGGGTCCTTGTAATGTAGGACTGAGATGGGCCCCCAGGGAAGACTTGTGTGGGAAGAACTTTTCAGTAACTGCATGTGCTCACACATGTGCATGTGCATGTCTGTGTGTGTGTGTGTAGGGGGCAAGGAATGTTTTGAATTTTAATAGGGAAGAATTAATTCTTCTAAAGTGGTAGAGAACCCGGGAGAAGGCATATCTGATTGTATTGGCTAGGGTGAGAACACTTAAAAACATTTCTGTAGGTTGCAGAAGGCTGAGATGCTTCCCTCACTTCCATCTCACCTCGTTCCCTCAACATTACGTTCAGGTCCTATTGTAAGGGAGAAGTGTTTCTCTCCCTGCCCAGCATCCTGGGACAGCCCACTCACCACAGTGCTGTGAAGATGTGAGTAGACAGCTTCCTGAGTGAGCCAGGACTGCAGAAGTTCCCATCCCCATGTCAAGTCACAACTGTCCACATAGACATGGAAGGCCTCCCTGTGTGTCCCAAGCCTGGGACAAGGCCAATGCTGACAGACCCAGGAGTTGGGAGAGTAACAGTGGGACTTGGGCATGAACTGAGTAATCACCATGATAAAATTGAAGTTGACACTTTGCTAGAACAAAATGACATTTTATCAACTATTGGAAAAACAAGCCACTACTGCTTGGTCCTAAGGGACTTGTATTGTATTTATTTTTATTTTTAAATAATTCTAGGCTTAGAGAAAAGTTGTAATAAAATAAAATTCCCATAATAGCTTCACCCAGATTCCCAAAATGTTAGTAATTTGCCTTTCCACATTTGTTTTGTCATTCTCTCTCTGGGTGGATAGATAGACAATAAATGATAGATCAATAGATACATGTAAATACATGTATATATACATATATACAATTTTAATACTATATGTAAGAAAATATACTATTTTTAATTACTGTTTAAGTTGCAGAGATTTTGTTTCTTTACCCAAAAGTCATTTGGATAGTATTATCTAGTTGGTAAACCTCATCCAAATTTATTTAATTGCCCTAATAGTGTCATTTATAACAAAATGAAATTCTTTTTCCGGTTCAGGTTCAGTCAAGGATCATGTTCTGCATTTAGTTGTCTTTTTGGTCCCCTTTAAACGGAAATAGTTCTAAAGTCTTTCTTTGTCTTTCATGACTTTGATAATGTTGTAGAATGCCCCTGAATTTGGATTTGTCTCATATTTCCCATGATTAGATTCAGACTGTGCACTTTGGGCAGAAATGTCACAGAAGGGATATGTCCCCTTCAAACACTGTATCAGAGGGCACATGATATCAATTTACCCGATTAGTGGTGAGCCTAACTTTGATCACTTGGTTAAGGCTCAGTCTGCTGGGTTTCTTCACTATCAAGTTACTCTTTTCTTCTTTGTAATTAATAACAACTTCATGGGGAGATGCTTTACAATTAATTCAAAATCCACTGTGTCGTGAAGATCTCACCTACTAGTTTTAGAATCTATTGATATTCCTTGCCTGAATCGATTGTAATTGTGATGTTTGCCAAATGATAATTTCCTAATTTTATCATTCCCTCTGTATTTTTTCGATGGCATTCCACTTTACTTTATGTCCAGTTTAAATTTTTTTTTAAAGTTATATCAGTGTGGACTCATGAATTCTTATTTTATTCAATGTAGAACAATCTGTTAATGTAAAATTTATTTTTAAAAAGTGACAGTAATACATTAGGATCTGAGAGGTCATACCAATGGTGTCTTTTTAAATGAACCCTGGAATACATTTTCTTAGGGAGTACTGGAAATAGAACTTGTGAGATATTGGTTTAGATCATGGTCAATAAAGAAAATTGACTTGAGGTCACACAGAACTGCCCAGTCTGCAGTGTTAAGAAATAACTTTTCTCTCAGAGATCCAATATTTTGGACCTTCACATGGTCACTGACACCAATGGAATGAACTTAGACACATAGGGGTTGAATGGTATGCTGGACAACTTGATGCCTATGAATATCAAGTTAGTAAAAAACTAATTTTGAAGCTCATTTGACCTTTATAGAGGCAAGATGACTGTTCATGGAACTACGAGTTAAAGATGACCAAAACTCAGGGATGAGGAGTCTTCTAAAGTAACTTCTGTGGCATCCTGGATTCTAGAACTCTCTCATCAAATGGTTCTCCTTGTCCCCCTCCCTTGGCTTTCATTTTGATATACCTCCTGCTCATCTGTTCTTTCTCATCAACTTCAGACTTTTAGTATAACTTTTCCTTATTCATCGGCTTGCTGCTAAGGCATCCAAGGACAAAACTTTATCCAGAAATAAAGATTTTATGTATCAAATTCTTCTGAGATGTATCTGTTCATGGCCATTTGTGAGTTGTCATTTGGAGGAACTGTGAAGGATCCTGTATTGGTGAAAACTCTTCATTTGCAAGCAACAGAAATCAAGTCTAGTTTAAACACAAGAAATATAAAGAAGCATCAGAATGAACCCAAGAACAGAAAAACCGACAGATCTTGAAGAGAGTTTAAATCAGACTGAAGAACTCTCCAGAGCCTCTGTGTTTGTTGTCTCTGTCCCTGAGTTGACAGAGACTTTACTATTTTCCTTCCTCTCCCCCCACTGGCTTCCTCTCCCCCTCTCTGGTCCATGTGGAAGAATATGGCTGCCCCTTTGGGTAGAGTTTACAGGTGGTGGTCTCAGGGAAAGTCCAAAAACTGAGAAATCTTTTTCTGTTTATTAGGCAAATATCCAATAGATGTGCCCTAGGCTCATTACCCCCAATTTTCCTTCATTTATGTCTTAAATTACACTATTAATAAGTCATTATTTTGTATTAGAAATCCTTCTTCAAGCATACTGTATAAATTGGAAAGAAAACAAAGGGAAAAATACCTATGCATAATCAATCATCTACTGGTGGTAATTTTAATATTTTGATGTACATTCTTCTATCCTTAACTCTATGTATGTCTCTCTGAGTGTCTGTGTGTGTTTACTCACAATGTGGGTATAATATTATACACATATTGTTTTATAACTTGCTTTTCTCACTTAATTATCAGCATGTTACCTTGTGATTAGCATTTGTTCTAAAACAATTTTAATAGTTGTGTGGTCTTCCTTCATATGGCTGTACCATAATTTAACCAATTCTCTATATATTAGACACTGTTTGGGGTGTCTCTTTGGTCCACAAATCAACCTAGAGAATTCATTGCTTTTGCTCCAAAGTTATGGGATAGCTTTGACTCTATTCCTTTGGTCCAAGTATATCAGTCAGGGGTGGACCCATGATCCAAGTTTGGACAAGAAAATTCTCTCTCCCAGGAATTTAGAATTGGGGCTGATAGACTCCCAGTTGTTTGTGAAGTTGTGCACAGTTTTCAGTAGCTGTGAGGCAGCCATATATTCCCATGGAGAAGGAGAAGCAAAAACAATGAACTAGAACAAAAATGAATGAAGCAGGGACAAGAGATGGAAGAAAAGTAACTTCTTGGATTCTCTTTAATTTTTATTTTCAGGTTTTAATCCTGTGGTGGGCTGAAGAATATCTCCCCTGCCCCAAACTCATATCCATCTAGAACCTCCAAATATAGCCTTACAACAGTGTCCTTGCAGAAGTAATTAGTAAGGGTCTCAGGATAAAAGTATTCTGGATTAAAGGTATCCCCTAAGTCCAATGATTTGTGTCCTTATAAAAAGAGGAGGGGCACTGAGACTGAGGAGAGGTCCATATGAACACAGAGGTAAAGACTGGATTTATGCTGTCACAAGCCAAGGGACACCTTGGGGCCACCAAAAGGGGGAAAGGCAAGCAAGAATTCACCTTTGGAGCCTCTGAGGGAAGTACTGACACCTTGATTTCAGACTCTGGCTTCCAGAAGTGTGAGAGAAAAAGAAGCGCTCTTGTTTTCAGCCATGTAGTTCCTGGTAATGTGCTCCAGCAGCCACGGAAACTAATGCAAGTCCCTTCCCAAGGTCCAGTTGCATTACCAATCTTAGGCTCAGGCAAGAGGAGGCTCCTGTCTTAATACCCTTGCCTTGGAGCCCGTCTTGGGATCTCTGTTATACCTCACTTCCATCCAAGCCCTTCAAGAGGGGCTAAGGGATATGCCGATCTGAAACCCATACTTTCCCCTTCTAAACAACACTTCAGGTAACCAGGGCCCCTAACGTCACAGCCCAAATGGCCCAAGCCCACTTGAGGGCCTGGTGGACCCCTTCCCTAGGTCAGTCCTCTCCAAGGTTTTCACCATGTTGGTATAACTACCCCTAGAGCAAAAAAGTAGGCTAGAAGACTTGTTTTCAGGGGGTGAGGATGGACTTAAATGGGTGGGCTGGTGAGTTCACACATGTGTGATGTGTAAGTAAGGTCCCTCAAAATTTAAGGTACATCATGAGGTCAGCGCCAGGGACCCAAGGGACTCGGGATGAGAGTGTGGCTGTATGTGTGCTGCGTTTTCTGGCACAAAGCTCTGAGACATCTAGCATTGCATATTGTTTTCAAGCTACAGTTGTCAAGGGGGGATGTCAGAACATTATGTTTAACTGTTTGTTGGCATAATGTATGATTCTGAATATGTGGACATCTGGAATGTGGACCTTTACTTGTCCTTTTGCTCCAACCACAAATGTCAAAGGCAGACTGTCCAACTGTGTTTCTAACCACAGTCCCATGAGACACATTTATCTTTGCATCACCAGCCCTCCTCCTTTCCGAAGGCTGGCTTGTCTTGGCTATAGAATGTTAGTACACTCTTTAAAAAGAAAATAGGGAGGACTTCTGGCCAAGATGGAGGCGTAGACAGACACTCTGCATCTCCCTCCACAACTAAGAAGGAATGCAACTACCTCAAAACTAGAAACAACCAGAAGTTCCAGAAAATCAAACTGCATGGAAGTCCAACAAACAAAGATATAAAGAAGAAATATTCATCCAGACAGGTAGGAGGGGCGGAGCAAGGGTGGAAAGGATGCGGTGTGGTGGCGGTGGCAGGGCCGGTACTGGTAGGCCATCGGAAAGCACAGTTACATGTTTTAAAGAGTCAGGAGGGACACCTGGGGAGTGTTCCCAGCTCCTCACCAGACAGGGCATCTCACTGTCCCAGCACTAGGGAAAATCAAGCTTCATTGCTTCTGACTGTGCACAGCAGTGGGGGTTGGGGCACAGGCAGAAACTGCTGATCTCTCAGCAAAGTCCACTTGTTTAAAGGGCCCCCATGGTCCTACAACATCTGCAGACCCACCCATTCTGGGAACAGTGCCAGGGCAACAGCTAGAGAGGAACCAGTCCCATACAAAAGTGGGAGAAGTGCCTGGAAAAGGGGTGAGTGTTAAGCAAGTGGCATTGTTCCCTCTCACACCCCTCCCCCTCACACAGCACCACAATGTGGTGAAACAGGTTGCCCTGTACTGACAAATCCTCAGGCTCCACCCCTTACAACATAACAGGAGCGACAGCTCTACCTAAGACACAGAGGCAAACAAACACAGGAACCTCTCAAGATGAGGAGACAGAGAAGTATGGCCCAAAAGAAGGAACGGATCAAGGTTCCAGTGGGAGAACTAAGTGACGAGGAAATAGCCAACCTAACAGATGAGGAGACAGCCAACGTAACAGACACAGAATTCCAAAGACTGGTGATGAAGATGCTCATAGGCTTCACAGATATGTTCGAGTATGGCAAACGCATAAAAGAAGTGAAGGCTATGCTAAGTGAAACAAAGGAAAATCCACACAAATCCAAAGGTGAAGGGGAAAAAACCGGGGTTCAAATCAATGATTTGGAACATAAGGAAGAAAAAAACAGTCAACCAGTATAGAATGAGGAAACAAGAACTGAAAAAAATAAGGAGAGGCTTAGGAACCTCTGGGACAAATTTAAACATGACAACACCCAAATAATGGGGGTGCCAGAAGGAGAAGAGGAAGAGCAAGAAATTGAAAACTTATGTGAAAAAATAATGGAGGAAAACTTCACGAATTTGGTGAAGGAAATAGACATATGAGTCCAGGAAGCATGGAGAGTCCTGGGAGAGCTGGTCCCAGAGGGAACCACACCAAAACACATCATGATTAAAACATCAAAGGTGAAAGGTAAAGAGAGAATCCTAAAAGCAGCAAGAGAGAAGCAGAGCATTGCCTACAAAGGGGTGCCTATAAGACTACCAGCTGATTTCTCAAAAGACACTTTGTGGGCAAGAAGAGACTGGCAAGCAGTATTCAATGTGATGAAAAGCAAGGACCTACAACCAAGATTACTCTATCCAGCGAAGCTATTATTTAGAATGGAAGCGCAGATAAAGTGCTTCCCAGACAAGGTAAAGCTAGAGTTCATTATCACAAAACCATTATTATATGAAATGTCAAAGGGACTTACTTAAGAAAAAGAAGATCAGAACTATGAACACTAAAATGACAACAAACTCACAACTATCAACAACCGAATCTAAAAAATAAAAACAAAACTGAACTAAGCAAACCAGAATAGGAACAGAATCATAGGTATGGGGATAATTTTGAGGATTATCAGCTGGGGAGGGGGAGAAATGGGGAAATGGTGCAGGGATTAAGAAGCATAATTGGTAGGTACAAAATAGGGGAAAGTTAAGAATAATGTAAGAACTTATATGTATGACCCATGGACATGAACTTAGTGGGGTGGAATTGCTGGAGGGAAGGGGGGGTACTGGGCAGAGGAGAGCAAAGGGGAAAAAATTGGAACTACTATAACAACATAATCAATAAAATATACTTTAAAAAATAGGTCACTTTCAGTTTGTGGTAATTATAAGTTACACTGGAGTGAATCTAAGTATGTACATTTTTGTACATATTTCCAATTATTTCATTAAGATAAAGTACTAGAAAGAGAATGACTAAGTCAAGGCGGTACAGACTAAGCCTTTAATACATCCAATTCTCCCCCACAGGCAATATAAAAGGGAATACCTCTTCTCTCCATCCCTGCCAACAATTTAAACATATCTTTCAAGGACTTTTTCTTCGAATGTCAAATGCATTAAATTCTTAGTGTAAATGAGTGATCTGATCATGCTTCTGCTCAATGGAAGATTCTAGAAGATATTAGGCCCTGAATTTAGGGCTATGCAAGATTTGTTTAAAGGATTTAAAAGGAGTACACAGATGTTCCCAGGTGGTGATAATGAGGGTGGTGGAGACAAACCTCCCTCACTCATCTCCCAGCTTGGCTCCGGGCCTGCACTGGACTTCCATCTCCCCTTTCATACAGGACCGAAGGTATCTTTCAAACAGCACTTTGGAGGAAAAATGCCCGGGGCCCATTTATGTGACCTGAACTTCTTATTTGTGTGTTTCAGAGAGGCAGAAGGGCTATTGGTGGTAAAATGCTGGACGGGCACCAATAGCTTTCTGCTTCTGCATGTGGGCAGCAGCCTGTCTGGTCGCACCACTACCAGAAAAAGGATGCGAGCAAGGATGAAGCAGTAGAGGGCACAGCTGGTGGGGGCATCACAGTCACCAGCTTTTGGGGAGCACGGGACTCCTTTGAAAGAGGTTGACAAGGGCTGTGAAAGCATAGAGTTGAGAAGGGGAAAGAATCATTATTCCAAGCCAAGGGGAGTTGAAAACCTAAGCTATTAATCATTAAGTCTTTTCTGGGAGGTATAGTTAAATTAAAACTCACCCTATATTCTTTTCAAGTTGTCTGACACACACACACATGCACATCCACTCACACACACACAAATGGAGTGCACACAATCCTTCAGTCTCTGCCTGTGGAAACAAAATCAATATTGTGTTGCACATAAAGCACCTATTTAATTTAAAATTGCATTTTATAGTCCATTTACCCCACCAGAGTAGCCCAAAGTCAGTCACTCCTCTCTGTTCATTTCCAAGAGGCAGCTCACTTTTCATTGTTCTCCCTGTCAGTGTTCAACTTGTGAAGGGGGCTTTGAAATAGACAAGAAAAGCTCCAAGCAGGAAACTGTAGCTCTGAGGCCCTGCGCAAAAAAAGGAGCGAATGATCACGCACGCGCGCACACACACGCACATGCACACGCACACACACCACTTCTGAGGCTATTATTTCTTTTCTTTCTTCCTTCTTCACACTACGGTGACCCGAAAGAACAAAAAAGGAAAAACTACAGAAAAGATATATGCCAGTTTGGCACTGTGAGAGAGAGTGTGTGTGTGTGTGTGTGTGTGTGTGTGTGTGTGTGTGTGTGTGTGTGTCCACACGGTTCTGTGCTGGGAAGTTGGGTAATGATGTCAAAACTGCAGACATCCTATCATAGTGTTGTCATAAAGTATATTCCCTCCCACAGGGGTCTATGTTTAACGTGAATAATCTTCCATCCCTCAGTCAGGTGAGTCAGTCCTTGCATGCTGTATCACAGTACAGTTCCTTGTTCTGTAAGGAAAAGAAACTTCAACAGAACAACAGTGGTGCTGAGCTGAAACAGGTATGACAAACACCTGTCATCTGAAGTATCCATGTTCAGAGGTATCCAAAAGATTTCACTTATAGTTACTACATGTGGCGGCAACAAATCCAGCCCATAAATGCATGGACATAAGAAATTTAATTTTATTTCATTTCCTTTAACTTTATTTGTATTCTGAGCCTCATCTGTCCAGGTACTTTGAACATATTCTTGGTCATTTGAGGGTCCCCTCTTTCTCCCAGGGTTGCATGTAACTTCCAGGGTGACAGTGTTCCCTACCAGGTTGTCAGGCTGGGTATGAGTCTCCATTGCTCTGTATTCATGGTGGCATCCACTGGAGATGCCCACTGACTGGCATAGCCCCCGTTACTCCCCTGTTCCATCTTCTGTTTGCAGGCTTGTTCTACTCCTGCAATGCTGAAAATTCTAAAACTCTAACAGCCTCCCTACCCCTCCCAGGTCCATGGAGTTCTTTGTATGTTCCCACTCTGAGAGGCTGCAGACCACCCTGTCTACACTCCCTCCATAGTCCTCTCTGCTCTGGAGTCCACCTTGCTTGCCAGGCTCCCCTGAGAGGGAGGCACAGGTTCCCTTTCCCATCCCTCTGGCTTACCTGGAGCTCACAGCTCTCTTAGCAGATGCAGGGCCCTTTCCGAGTAGGCCCATCTCCCTTCGGACTCAGGGCTTACCTCCAGCTTGGGGAATCCTTGCAAGTATACAGAAGCTGTAGTGCATTCAGGGTGCCTCAGCCAGATCACAGGGATCCTTACACTGCCCCTTTGGGCCCATCTCCTGGCTCTCCAACTACTCCATTTGAATTTAATGCCCTGCCCCCACCACTCTCTTCTGAGCTCCACCCTGTGGCTGTTGAAAATGACTAGGAGTTTATATCCAACACTCCTACTCTCAGGGTGATATTTAAGCAAAGACTGATGGGTGAAAAGTATTGTATAAAAGCCCAGCTTTTATACAGAGTTGGCACCAACTCTGAAACATAATTTATGCTCAGAGCTCCCTTGTGGGATCAGGCCAAGGCTATTGATCACACACCATAAAGGTGTCCACTCCATAAAGGGCATGTTCCTTATGGAGTGGACACTGTGGTGTGCTGCCCAGACCCCCTTCAGGGCTGAAGAACTTATCCCAGTAACTGGGAGTGCTGTGGGCAGATAGCCTGCAGCTGGGAGCCCTCATGGGAATTATCTCCTCAACCCAAAGTCATGCCCCTTCTCATGGCAGCCCTCATCCAGTGACTGATGAATGAAGGAGTAAAGGACCCAAATGCCTTGTTCTGGCTTGGAACAATGTTGAGGAGCCATCCAGCCCTCAGAGCTCTTCCTGTTGTCAGCTGAGGCCTTCACTGAGACTGCCACACATCCTGACTTCTTTTCCTACAGGATCCTGCTGGAGTCCCTTCCTTTCACAGGTGGTCACACTGAGTGCATTCTATCGGGAACTTCCTGCCCAGGAACAACAGATTGGTCTGGGATCATGAGCATGAGCTCTGGAGACCCACTGCTGGGTTAACGAGTCAGCTCTGCAACTGGCCTGATGTCTCAGTCTGTTGGGGCTGCTATAATAAACTGACTGAGCAGCTTAGAAACAGCAGACACTTATCTCTCACAGTTGTGGGGGCTGGAAAGTCCAAGATCATGGCGCCTGCAGACTTTGGTCTCTGGTAAGGGCCTGTTTCCTAGATGGCCTTCTTTTTGATGTACCTCACATGGCAGGAGAAGCGAGAGATCTCTACTAAGCGTATTTTATAAGGACACTGACCTTAGTCATGGGGGTTCTACTATCATGATCTAATCACCTCTGGAAGTCCCACCTCCTAATACCATCACCTTGGAGGTTAGGATTCTAACATATGAATTAAGAGTCAGAGGCACAAGCATTCAACGCCAGAGCTGCCATTTTAGGCCAACTACTCCATTTCTCTGCACGTTGGTTTTCTCATCTGTAAAGTAGGGATAATAATAATACCTATCTTGCTGGCTTTTAATTAAATTAAGAGATAAAAACATGCTTTCAGTAGTGCCTGGCACATAGAAAGTCTCCAGTAAATGCTGGCTATGTTATAAGGCATACAAAATCCTGGCATTTTTTTTTTTTTCTCTGAGGGCAAGGCTTTTGAAATTCAGAGGCATAGAAAATACTTCAAGCTTTTCCAATGTCTTTGCTTCTTGAGATATGAGTGTGGCACAGTCTAGCTTGAAAGGAAAACAAAACAGGTAAAGGAAGAAGAGGCAGGGGAATAGGGGAGTAATTGGTTAATATTCAGAAATATCATCCTGCATTGGGTATACTTAGAACCATTTACCTTGGAATAAGCTTCTGTGTGCCATGGAAAAAGTCATTTAGCTATTCTGAGATAAGATTTTTTTTTAAATCAGAAATTAAGTTTATCCTGGCTGGGTAACTCAGTTGATTAGGGTGTCATCTTCCCAAAGTGCCAAGGTTGTGGGTTGGATCCCCAGATCCGGATCAGGGCGCATGCAAGAGTCAGCCAATGCAGAAATAAATGGAACAACAAATTTCTCTCTCTCTTTCTCTCTCTCTCTCTCTCTCTCTCTCTCTCTCTCTCTCTCTCTCTCTCTCTCTCTCTCTCTTTCTCTCTCTCTTTTCCTCTCTCCCTTCCTCTCTAAAATCAATAAACATTTTTAAAAAATAAATTATGATGTTTGATAACCATTTTCAGATCCTTGACATGGTTTCCCTTGCACTGTTTAGTCAAACTTAGAGCTCAAAGTTTCCAGTGAAACCAGCCTAATTATGAACAGAATCACAGAAAAAAGAGATCATCAAATTAATCAAACAGCTTTATTTGGAGGGAGGGGAGGAGAAAGCAAGGGTCAGTTCTGACAATGAAACCTCCCCAAAACTAGGGTGGAGAGGTATCATGGACTTTAGAGATATCAACAATAAGATTCTCTCTCTCTCTCTCTCTCTCTCTCTCTCTCTCTCTCTCTCTCTCTCTCTCTCTCCACACACACACACACACAATGCTTAGCCTTGGACTCACAACAAATCTTCCCTCTCTGGTATGAAACAACATCTACAGGAATTCTCTGGTGGTTGAAAAGCGGGTCTAAGACACTCACCCATTCTAACCTTTTTAACTATGAGAATCATCCAGTTCTAAAGCTAACAACTTGGAAAGTGGGGGTGGGCAACTTATTGATAATAGCACTAGACGTGTGGCTTGGATTTGGAATAAAATATTTATAATTCCTCTCTAGAGTCAGTGAGCTTAGCGCAATGAATCTGCGGGCTTTGGCTCTCCCGAGGTATTTTTCTCATTCTCCCTGGCATGGATAAAATCTAAACTGTGCTTAAGAAATGGTGTTAAATGTGTTAGTTGACTGAATCTGGCATTTATAATGTAATTTAGCAAAGTTTTATATTGACAGCATGACATTTTTAAAGGGCCCTTTCTGATTAACAAGGTTCAGAATCGCTCCCTTGATTATGCTTGCAGAGTGAGAATAAAACGCTACAGGCTCTGGAAGCAATGAATTGGGGCTCTGTTAGCATTAGATGCATTTACTTTCTTAGTGACCATTTCAGGGGAGGATCAGGCTGGGGCTACATTTTTTAGGACAGAATAAAACCTGTTTTCTCATTTAGGGGAAATTTCTGTGAGAAAAAGGTCTCAATGGGCAGAGGACTGGCTATAGATTCTGAGCCAAAACTGAAGAAATGGTCCACACAAATACTCAGACATTATCTTCTCTTTCCTTGTCTGGATAGAACCAAGGTATCCAGCCTGGGGTTCATCGGAGAGGGATGGGAAATTCTCTTTGCAAAGAGCAAATTGAGGAAGCTCTTAATTTATTTTAGCTTCATTATTGTTACTATTACATTAATCGTATCTTGACTGTCTGCTACATATCCAACAAAGTTCTTATATCTCACAGAGGAAAGAGGGGAGACATGTCAGCATCTGTTACAAAGAGAGTAAATGCAACACAGAGTGAGATATAAATTGTCCCAGCTGGGTCACAGTGGAGCCAGATATAAGCATCCACTCTCTTAAAGACGATGAAATTAGCACCATTTGCTGAGCATCCATCCATGTGCTAGACACTATGCTAATGTGCTACCTACTTTTTGTTTTTATTATGGTAGACTACACATAAATAAAATATACCACTTTTTTTTAGAAACTTGTAAGATTTTTTTAAATATGCTTTATTGATTATGCTCTTACGGTTGTCCCAATTTCTTTTCCCTTTGTGCCCCTCCACCCAGTGACCCACCTCCTTTCAATTGTCCCCCCCACCACCACTTATTCCATGCCCATTGGTTGTGCATATAGTTTTTCTCAACATCTTCCTGTCTACTCCACTGCCTCCTACTATGCTTCTTAATTCCTGTACCATCTCACTCCCTTTCTCTCCTTCCCCTCCCCACTGACCTCCCCCCAATATGTTCCCCATACCTATCATTCTTTTCCAACTCTCATTGCCTACTTAGTTTGCCTTTGTTTTGATTCCCTAGCTTCTGTTGTTGGTTGTTGTGATACAGTTTTCATTTTAATATTCATAGTTTTGATCCTCTTTCCCCTAAACAAGTCCCTTTAACATTTCATATAACAGCGGTTTGGATCTGATGAACTCCTTCCGTTTTATTTTGTCCTGGAAGCACTTTCTCTGCCCTTCTATTCTGAATGATAGCTTCGCTGGATAGAGTAATCATGGTTGTAGGTTTTTGCTTTTCATTACTTTGACTATTTCTTGCCAGTCCCTCCTTCCCTGCAGAGTTTCTTTTGAGAAATCAGCTGAGAGTCTTATTGGGACCCCTTTGTATGTAATTCTTTTCTTCTCTCTTGCTGTTTTTAAGATTCTCTCTTTATCCTTAATTTTGACATTTTGATTATAATGTGTCTTGGTGTGGTTCTCCCTGGGTCCAGTTTTTTTGGAACTCTCTGCGCTTCCTGGACCTGTTACTCTATTTCCTTTCCCAAGTTAGGGAAGTTCCGCTTCATTATTTTTTCACATAATTTTTCAATTTCTAGTTATTCTTCTCCACCTTCTGGCAACCCTATGATTCAGATGTTGGCCCGCTTATAGCTGTCCCATAGATGAGCCTCCCCTCATCTTCCTCACTTTTCATTTCCTCTTTCTGCACTGGTTGACTGTTTGTTCCTTCCCTATGTTCCGATTTGTTGACTTGATCCCTGCTTTTCTTTCCCTCACCACTAGTTTCATATGTGTTTTCATTCATTTCAACAGGACTAGCTTTCATTCCTTCCTCATCTTGTTTAAGATCTGCAGTTAGGTCTGTAAGCATTTTTATAACCAAAGCTCTGAACTGTGCCTCAGAAAGATTTGCTATCTGCTGCTTTATTAGATTAGCTATTTGCTGGCTGGTCAGCTGCATCACTGGGATCTCTATCATGATCTGTGCCATCCTGACAGTTTTGTGTTTACCTTTGCTTCCCAGGCATGGCTGTCACACCTCCTGTACTCATCACTGCTGGGCTACCCTTCTCACCACACTGTGGCGCTTTGTGTGGGGGTGGAGGTCCAAAATGGATTTCTGCCATTCACTCTGCTGAGAGACTGGGAGCCTCCTTCTCCATCCCCACCCCCTCTGGCCTTCACAGTCCAAGGTAATGGGGGTCTGCCTTCCCTGGTGTTGGAATCGCGGGCTGACAGCTCTGGTCTGCAGCTGGGGGTGCTCCCTAGGCGCTTCTTGCCTCCCCTTAAATATGGTTGTCTGTGCTTACCGCTGTCCTCCTCCATTGCCACAGCTGCCGCCGCCAGCACAGCTTGATATCTCTGCCCCAGTTTTGCCCCTCCCATCCATCTGGATGAGCACCACTTCTTTATAACTTCATACATTGGACTTCCATGTAGCTTTATTTTCTGGAACTTCTGGTTATTTCTGGTTTTGCGGTAGTTGTATTCTTTCTTAGTTGTGGAGGGAAACAGAGTGTGTCAGTCTAGGCCTCCATCTTGGCCAGAGTGTCAAAAGAAACTTTTTAAAATATACCATTTTTAAGTGTGCGGTTTGGTGGTATTAACTATGTTCATAATATTGTGCAACCATCACCACTATCCATCTCCAGAACTCTTTCATCTTTCCAAACTAAAATTCTATACCATTAAACAATAACTTCTCATTCCCCTTCCTACTCAGCAATTATACTTTCTGTCTGGATCAATTTGACTAGTCTAGAGAACTCATATGAGTTCTGTATCTGGTTTATTTTGCTCAGCATAATGTCCTCAAAATTCATTCATTCATGATGTAGTGTGTGTCAGAATGACCTACATTTTTAAGGCTGAGCAATATTCCTTTATATGTACATACCACATTTTGTTTATCCACTCATCTATCAATAGGCATTTGAGTTGCTTCCAGTTTTTAACTATTGCAAGACTATTGCAAATAACACTGTTGTCAACAGGGATGTGCAAGGGTGTGCCATTTAACACACTGCTGATTTCTAGGATGTCCCTGGAGCAGCAGTATTGTCTTCATTTTACAGGTGATAAAACTGATACTTAGAGAAGTGACCTGCCTAAGACTGTCCTCCTCATGAGTGATGATGGTGGGATGTAAGGCCATAGCTCTCTGCCTCCTCCCCTTCTCCATCCCCTAGTTCAGTTAGACCCATGTGCTATGTCCACCCAGCATCAGTACTTCTGATAGAAAGCAAGTGTCTTCTGGGAGAATCTCTATTCTTCATCAGTTATGACATGTTTTCCTTTTCATGGATTTATCAGAACCTGGCAAGAATCTAAGTGCATAACCTCAGAGAGTTTGGAGATGCCAGGTGTCCCCTCCTCTGCATGCAGGGAGCAGCCAAGGAGCTGGAGCACGTAGGAGTCAGTTTCTGTGTGAGCTGGTCTCCTGAGATTCCTCTGCACAGAGGAGTGAGAGGGGTTCTGCTCTTGAAGCTGGGAGAGCAGAAGAGGAGAGACCTGGCTCAGCAGATGGCACAGGTATCTCATTCTCATGCCTGCTCTTCAGGCCACCAGAGCCTTGGGAAAAAAGATGTTCCTAACACCTAAGAGTACATGTCTGGGCCTTGGGCTTCTTACTGGTGTTTCAAGGAAGGCTATTTTTAACCTAAACAGAGAGTGTGATGTGTCTAATCATTGGTGGACAAGTCCTAAATGATTTGGTTTGCAGAGTCTAACTTGCATAGGTTTTGTTTCGAACTAAAGAGGAAGAAGGGGGTTACCAGGTGCTGAAGGGATTGAGACAAGAGTCAGTGTGCTAGAAGGCTGCTGCCTGGCCCGCCTCGCACAGCCTTGGCAGTTAGGTAGTTCTTCCGTCAATAGCTGTGCCAGTTAACTCACAGTTGTGAGTTCAGCAGGCAGAGGGAGCTGTCTTTGTGAAGAGGCACATGGCACATGCCCCCCCCTGTGATCCATGTTCCCAGGTGACAGGTGAGGGAAGAGGGGAAAGAGATTTCCTTCTGGCATCTCAAGCCTCAGACCTCTGGGAGCATCAGGTGATGTGGTCATTTTCCAGGGAGCATGGGGCTGTTGGGGGCAATCCTCAGGCACCTCTGGGGGCAGAGATTGTCATCGAGTGGGGGTGGCTAGGGAGGAAGAAAATGGCTAGATGAAAAGTCGCTGACAGATGGAGCCCCTGGGTGAGACTTAGTCGGTGACCCTACATGAGTGAGGGGGCAAGAGTCAGAGGACTCGAGGCTGCCGCCTTGTTCCCCTGGAACCCAGGGCCTGTAGTCAGGCTTTAGAAATTAAATGACCTTTGAGATTCCTCCCACCTCTAACACTCTGTCTCTAAGCAGCTAGATCAACAGTGCACCACAGAGTCAAACAAAGACTGAGAACCCAGCCGGGAGGCAGGAAATCAGTCAGAGCACACGCCATAAACACCATGACAATGTCAGTGCCTTGAAAACAAGTTTTACAGCAGGTTGTTTCTGACGCGCCCAGGACACGTGGCTCCGTGCTGCTGATCACAGCATTAATGTGAGACCCCTGGGCACAGGCACCGCTCCTGAGCTCAGCAGCCCTTCCCATCCCGTCACCCTGACATGGAGGCCAATCCCCCAGGCACCACATCTCTTCACGTCAAAGCAGTGCCTGGCAGCATGTCACAATCAGAGGACCCTCAGCATTTATTTCCATTCTAAATACCCATTTTGGAAGAATTCATAATTTGTCCATTAAAGTAAGCGAAAGACTTGCTGGAATGCAGGACTTTAGCATGTAAACAATTTGTTGGTGGTGAAAGGAGTTCATTTTGGGGTGTGTGTGTATGTGTCGTAATGTAAAACTAGGCTCGAACCTTATTTATTTGTAAGCTTACAGAAAATACTATCAAAGGAAGACTTGACAATCGATATACATTTTTCCTAGAAACAATAACAAATGACAGTCAAGGAATATAAATCTAACCTGAAAAGGAACTTCTGGGTACCTTCCCTCTTCCCAAGTACCAAAGCCAAGCTCTCTTTGTGACTCAGCCCCTATGAACTGATCAGTTGGTTATCTAAAAGGCAAAGCTGCAGCAGATGGCCTCGACCCTAGGCACTTTCTTGGGGGTGGGGGGCGAGATGTTCTGGGTGGGCAAATATCCTCCAGCTCTGGTGACAAGGCAGCACCCTAACAGTAAGGCCACCATTCACACAAACTTCTCTGTCAGACACTGGCCAGCCATAACCCCCTCCTCTTCTGTGGTTATTACTAGAGAGGAGGGCTCAGACCCAAAGCGTTAATCACTTTCAACATCAGAGAAAAGGCTTTTAGTGTCTGTGTTTCCAAGTGATTTTCAGGGGGAGGTTTGGACTGGCCATTTTTGTTTGTTTTTGAAACTGAAAAAAATGTGACTTGACTACTGCAGAGCTAGAAAAGAGAATTCTGTTAGGAATTTCCAAAGATAGTTGTTAGTATAATTTCTTAGCCTAAGTTGGCAGGACCAAGAGCTGAGATGAGAAGGGAGGAAATCCCAACAGAAAGAAGACAGAGGCTTACCCCGATGTGACTTGGTGAGGTAATCACAGCTAAAACACCGCCCTTTCTCCTGGTTGGTGACAGGCCCTATTCTAGGAACATCATATGTATTAACACAACCAGGCCTGCCAAAGCCTGGTGAGCCAGGGACCACTATTCCCTCACTTTCACTGAGAAGGACCCCAAGGCTCTGAGAAACAGAATGGCTTCACCAAAGACACACATTTGGTCCAGCGTGGAGCAGAGCTTTGGACCTGGGCACTTGAACATCCCACTCCCCCGGCCAGCAAGCCCTGGCTTGCTCCCTTCCACTGCTGCAGAGATACCCAAAGAAAGGGCAGCCTGAGCAGCTTTTAAGGAAAGGAAGTTCTGAGCCTTTATTTTTTACTTGAAAATAAGCTTGTCCACTTTCTTGGGCACTTAATGGGTGTGTGTGTGTGTGTGTGTGTGTTGGTATACACGAGTGTGCATGCATAGTGGCACACAGGCATGCATTATTTGACACCAGAGTTATTAGAACTGAAGAGAATGGACTTTACAGAGAGCTCACCTCACACAGCCTGTTAGTGTCCCAGGGGGGGCCTGGTACATAGCTCTCCTGTCTCAGTCCAGAATGCCCCTGACTACAGGTGTGTCTTTCACAAAGAGAAAGGTGGAGGCCAAGTTTGTCTCTGTGTTAGGGAGGACCAGGTGAGACCAGTCCAGGAGGGAATTAGCATTAGCTGGTAGTTTCTGCAGTTGGGGCTTTCCAAAGTCTTCCAGCAAGTTCTAATCCTCATGTAGGAAACACACTTGTTACTTTTGGTAAATGGAGGAACAGAAAGGGGGTGTCATGATTCAGTTGACTTGAGCCCCCATCATTACCTACAAAGGACCATCACCCTCCTCATTTCTCACTTACAAACACTCTTGTTTTTAAAAGAGTTTCAATTAGGAGAAAATGACATAAACAAATATTGCCCGGGCAGTGTGCCAGTGATGCCTGGATGTCCCCCACTCCTTCCAAGCTCCTTAAGAGTCCAGAAATGACCATTCCCTCCCCACACCTCCCCCACCCCAGGGACCACCCAGGGTCCCCAGAGAGAGAACAAAAGACCTGCTGAGCCTCAGCACTCAGGATCACTAACACTGAACCCCTTCCTCAGATGTTGCAGGTTTGGATAAACCTTAAAACATTAGATGTCCACATCTTCCCTGGTTCATTTTTTCAGTTATTCTTAAACACCTGCAACTCTTCTTTTTAACTTTCTCGGTCTTGGGGGAGGGGAGAGGGCTTTTTCATATCCCCTGAGAGACTACTAGCACCCACACAGTTTTTCTAAAGCAAAAAAGGGAAATCCCCTTCCTATAGGTTTCTCCTCTCCATTCTCTCTTTGTTTCCCATTGAAAGTCTAGTCACCTGTGTCGTTTTCAGAGGAACTGCATCCAGAGGGAGCATAGTGTGGGAGGGCAGGGCAGCTGCTCACCGTTTCTCCTCTGAGTGACCCCTGCCCAGGTGAGGAGGGTCAGAAGGCAGCCTGGCTGTGGGGTAAGATAGGCCAGGATCTGACTCCCACCTCAGCAAGTAGAATCTATCTGGACACATTAACCAACAGCTCCTCAGTTTCCTAATTTAAAAGTTAAGTACAGTGTGCCATGGTGGGGGCTTAGTTCGTTGGAGCATTGACCCATACACCAAAAGGCTGAGGGTTTGATTCCTGGTCAGGGAACATAACTAGGTTGCAGGTTTGATCCCTGGTCGGGGCAAGTATGGGAAGCAACCAATCAATGTTTCTCTCTCACATTATGTCTTTCTGTCCCTCTCTCTCTCTGTCTCTTTGTCTGTCTCTGTCTCTATCTCTCTCTCTCTATATATATATGTATGTGTGTATATATACATATGTGTATGTGTGTGTGTGTGTGTGTGTATATATATATGTATATATATATATATGTATATATATATATATATATCGTATATCGTCGTCGGCAGCCGTCCGTCTCGAGAGACGATGGTGTAGCTTCTTAAGAGTCTATCTGCACTGCCGAGAATGGCTATGCAGTCCGACTCGGGAGTGACACGGTATCTGTCTCCTCCCGTGTTGAATCGACATCTTGCGATGATGCTGGGGTGTCCTCTCCAGTGAAGCTGAAGCTACAGAGCCTGGGCAGGGTGATATGGAGGGTCTGCTGTTGCCCATGCAGCAGACCCCCCCTCTCTTCGCAGCTGAAGGATCCAAGGGAAAGACGGAGTCAATACAGCTAGGCTTCAGGTGCGCCGCAGGAGTTGCCGGTGTTGACTACAACGTCAAACCGCCTTAGGGACTCCGGCTCCGGATTTCCTGTCGGGGTTTACTCCCTTAGCCTTTCCCCTGAAGAGGTATGCTGCAAGGCAGCGGAGGTTTTTTGGAATCAGAGTTTTCCTTCTCTGATGTGCCCTGACTGGAAGATCGAACCAGCGACACTTAGCTCGCAGGCCGACGCTCAATCCACTGAGCCAAACCAGCCAGGGTTATATATATATATCATATATATATATGATCAATAAAAACTTACACTTGGGTGAGAATTTAAAAAATTAGATACAGTGTCCACTGCATCAGAGTCTCTGTGAGGATGAAGTGTTACAACAGGTCTCAGGAGGTCCTCCATTAGGAACCTAAAGCAGAGGAAGGGCGCAAGAGTGAATTCGGGGTTTGGGATGCCAGTCATCTCTTTCTGTTTTCATCAGAGTCACAATAAACAACACTGTTGCCTCAAGAAAAGACTGAAGACCAGTTGCCACAACCATTTCCTATTTCCCTCAATTTGCAAATCTCACCTGACTGCCTTCCTTTTTGTATTCAAAGTGCTAAGTAACTAGCACCTCCAATTTTTGCAGGCAAAGAGAGATATAAGACCACTGTGAATGACCCTGAGCAAGTCTGTGACGGGCATTCTAGGACTCCTCACTGGATCACACACATCCCAAAGAAAGACATGAAACACAGGCTTCAACAGGACAGAGGTCTTTGCTTGTTCAGGTCACTGATGTATATAAAGCTCCCAGAAAAATGCCTGGCAGATGGTAGGTCCTCAATAATATGTATTAAATGACTAAATAGTTGCTGGATGAATGACTATTTCAGGAGCAGAATGGCTTCAAAGGCAGCTGGCCTCAAATCTGATTCTTACTAGCAGTGAGGCTTCTTGAAAGTCACTTATCCTACTCCACCCTGTTCCCTTATCCTTAAAGTAGAGAAAATCCCATCAATGTGGAGACAGTCTTATGGCTTAGGGAAGTACAAGAAAAACATGTACCATGTGGAGAAGAAACCGGAACAGCTTAGACAGCATTCCTGAGGGCCTGCAGGCAGCGGCATGTGGCCCATTCTGGGGAGAGAAACATCATCCTGATGCTGCACATCCTTCAGCCACTGCCCCCGCCCAATCCAAGGTGGAAAAGGAAGCCTAAGCAGCCATGATTCTCAACCCAGTCAGAATTTCTCAAGGAAAGCCATATTCTTGTTGTGAAACAACTCACCCTTCTACCTGGCAGCCCTTGTGACGACAAATGATCCACAACTGGCAAGACCCTGTCCTCATCCTCGCTGGCCTGTTTACCTAGACACTGCCTTCTGTCTCAGCTCCTCTTTTCTCTTCACAGCTTGGGTGATTCAAGGCCAAAGCTACCAAGAAGGATCATGTGTACCCACAGTGAGGACAGCTTGGCTAAGTTATGGACCAGCAAAGAAATTTGGCCAAATATATTCCAATAGGTCATCTCGCTTCTAGAAAAATAAGCCTTGCAAGATCAAATGATTCCCAACGGATCAACGTTCACAGTCTGTTTGCACTAATATGGCTTTGATAGAACTAGTACCAGTATAAATATTACTTTAGCTTTTAACTGCTAATTATATCAACATAAACTTAATTTATAGTGATAATCACAGTCCTAATGTGCTGCTGCCAAACATCCCCATTGATGCTTTGAGGCATCATGTAAACTCAGCCATTAGCAATCATGTAAATGCTCCCATCACTCATTATGATCCTGGCTAAAGAACTTCTCTAATTGACTTCTTCCCAAAGTCCATAGTAGACAAGAGCAACAGAGGACAAGGCAATGTTGATCCATTTATTACAACAATCTCATTTCTTACAACAGCCCAAGCTGGGAAATACAAAGTTGCAAAGGAAGACCTCAATCTGGCAGGAACATATTCTCAGTTTGAACTTAGTTTTGTCACATTATCTCAATGGAGTCATAACACTCTCACTCAGACAAATGCCAAATAACACTTAGTTCAGATGACATGCTACTTCTATTGCTCCGTGTCAAGGTTGAAAAGGAGAAAATTTTGCTGCATCTTGTAAATTCAGGCAGCTTTTTAATTCAAGACTCAAAGTGCTGTACTTACCTCAACTATTGCTCCTTTTTCTGGGGCAGTTTAGTGGACATTTGTTGTTTATGCCACCCAGCATCCAGTCCCCCATCTTGAAGAAATAGTACCCCAATTTTATTTGGGGAACCCCCTACCCAATACTCTCACTTTATTGTTCTCATAAAGAAGACCATCTCAGCCTCTTTCCAGGAGGGAAGCATGTGATCTAAGATCATCCAATCAGCATATTCCACCTGCACGCTGTCCGCAATGATTGGTTCTGGGGTAAGCACAGAACCCAAGTCTAGCCAGTAAAAGTCAGTGAGACTCAAGTCCAGAAATCACACTTTCTCTCCTCCCCATTAGATACAAGGCCCAGAGGAAGGTCCTGTGGGGCTACAGCCCAATCCACTAGCAACCCTCAACCCCCCCCCCCCCCCCAGAGAGATCCCCACTAAGAAAGAAGCAACTCTGAAGGGAGCACAGCTAAACAGAGTGGCAGAGGAAAAGTGCCTGTGACATTTAAGCTTCTGAATCATGGTGCATCTGAAACCAGCCCTCTCCCTGGACTTTTCAATTATATAAGTCAAGAATCTATCTTTTCGCTTAACCCAGTTGGGCCATTCCCTTACTTATTGCAGCCCAAAAATTCTAACTTATATAGGCAGTGGGTGGACGTAGGGTGTGATTCTATCCATTTCTAAGATACAGAAATGTGAGCATAAAGAAATGGTATCCAGTCAGTAAGAGACCGTGTAAGTTAAATACAGGAAGGTGAGTGGATCCTAAGTATTCCAAAGCCAAAGCACCCTGCAAATACAAAAGAGTTTTTAACACAATTTAAAAATCAAAAGCTAGAGCTGCAGGTACAAAAACTTATGTCTTTTCCTTTTCAAATATTTCTGATTCTCCAGTTGTCTCAGTACAAAAGAAAGCAAAAATCTCTGGAGAAGACAAATAGCTGCTTTGGGGGAGATGCAGGGAATTCAAGGAGGCTGGCGGGGAGGAGGGAGTTGGTGCAGAGTCAGTGACATGAGCAATTCCACATTCAGAAAAGTTGGTGAGGGACTCAAGTCAAATGTGAGAAGCTAAGATATGTATGATCCTCTCGTACTTGGAAATTTGGTTTAGTGTGCACAGCCGAGCAAGTGTGAGGAAAATCAAATCCTCGGGGGCTTTTGAAGACGAAGTGTTTCATCTCTGAATCACATTCCCAGCACCCCACCTACTGCTCTTTGCCTGGCTGGAGCATGCTATCTGTCATGGTCCCCCCAATTAGCACTTCGAATGCAATCACAACAATGAAGACCATGCCCTCATCTGCCAGGGGCGGGCTGGCTTCTGCAATTAAGCTAAAGTTCAGATTTGGGCTAATAACAGGAGAGGAATGTGACAATGAAGGCAATGCTTACTCATTAACTCATGCTAATGGGTGCAATGACTAACCAGCGACCAGCCCGCCAGCATGAGAGCCAGGCAAGCCATGTCACTCTGATCTCAGAGTGTTTGTGCGTTTATTTCACAACACTACTGAGCACTGGCAGTTACCTAATAGGGAGTGGTTTTAAGGGAAAAGAAAAGGATAATCTTGTTTTAAGTGCCAGTCTTAGGTCTCAATATTTTATGAAATAGTCATTAATTTTCAGTACAAGGCGGATGGTGATATTATGAGGCCATCATGTTTATGCAGAAACTGTTCCCTGGATATCCCTAAGAGATTGGCGAATGTAAGGAAAACAATTATCTCCTATTTATGTAAGGCAAATGGTAATTATCACACCAGTCCAAGTTGTCTGAGAAGATAGGTCACTGCAAAGAAGAGGCCGGACTGACTATGACACTGGCTAACAAAATAGCATGAAGTCATATTGCTTGTTGCAGAAACCAAAGAATCCATTCATTCAATCATTCCTTGAACACAAATGTACTGAGTACCTGCTAAGTGTCACCCTGCGACAGGTGCTGCATGTTCCAGAGTCAACACAGCAGAAGCAGCCTCACTTTGTGGAAATTTGCATTCTTTCGACCACAGAGAATTAGGTCTCAGGAGACCCAGTTAGGTCTTATATACACGAAAGGTGTCCTGGAACAATGGCACTCACTCCACAAACTCTTTTACTGCTTCTTGCACTGGCGTCCCCTAATTTTAGGCATTGGTGACCTAGAAAAGGGTTGACATTCATGTACGCTTGATGTTTGAGCATTTGGGATCTTGAGGATTATCCTACAGGGATTGATGCAGACTTTGCTCTTTTTAGGTCAGTGGGATAAAGCAGGCACGTGGACCCGATCCTCTCTGTCCTAGTTAAAACTTCTCCCTCCTGTCCTCACAGACAGTGCTACGCCCAGCCCCACTCAGCCGCCTGGCAAGTCTGCAGTGGGAAACACACAAAGGAGGTGAGTGGATCAGATCGTTTTTGTCATGACTGTAGGATAAACAGCTTAAAACAGATACTCTAAACATAATGGGTCATTTGTCAAAAATGATAATGCCTGTGAAAACTCACTGAAGGGTTTTAAGGACTATGTACATCTACAGTGTGAGCAGGGTCATGTGCCATGGGGTCATGGTTGGGCTCTCTGTGACAGCAGTGGCAGATGTGATCCCAAATTGATGCTTTCACTTTAACTATTAATAACATGAAGGCAAGTCCCAACTTCCCTCCAGAGCACCATTTATTCAAAATTAATTTATTAAAAATGCATTTTCATCATTAGTGCTAAGAAGATTTATGAAAAGCAGATCATCCAGGATACGTAAATGTGCAAGGCCTGACGTTTGTATCTGTGCCACGTTTTCTATCACTTATGTAGAATTTGGGCCCTGTGTATCAATATTTATAGACTTCCACTTTGGAGGCTATTTATTTCTCGTGGTCCATTTCTCATGGTGACACAAATTTCCAGCATCATTTGACAGGTGCTAGTTGACACCAATCTATATTAACTTCGGTTTACACTGAAAATATTCCACTAAGTGAAGGCAATGTTCAGATCACAGTCTGGATGCAAAATGGATGCTAGGGGAAGTCTTACAATTTCTCATCTTTTAAAAATGATGATCTGGCTGGTGTGGCTCAGTAGATTGAGTGCAGGCCTGCGAACCAAAGGGTTGCCAGTTCAATTCCTAGTCAGGGCACATGCCTGGGTTGCAGGCCAGGTCCCTAGTTGGGGGCACGCAGGAGGCAACCACACATTGATGTTTCTTTTTCTCTCTTTCTCCCTCCCTTTCCCTCTCTCTAAAAAATAAATAAATCAATAAATTTTAAATAAAATAAAAATAATGAGCACTTTAGCTTTTAATTTTCTGATTGGCGTTTTTATTGTTGTCTTTATTTTTTCAGATTGCCAGCTCATTTTATGACAGCTGTTAACATCAGTCACAAGATACATGTTTTAAAGAAAGATTTTTAATAAGAAGTTAAGTAAAGTCTTATCTAGAATTTTTCTGTTAATCATGTCATCGATGAGAAAACGGATTGTGTTACTAGGAAAACAGAGGGGAAAAATACCCCAAAGAACTTTTTATTTTAAAAGAGTAATCATAAAAACTTAGCTTAGGGGCCAGTCCTTTAGGCTGGAGTTCTGTTTTCCTTAAAATTGTATAATTCCTTGACTTAAGTTTAAGAAACATGTAAGCCAGTTTCTTATTTTCGAAGGAAAATTATGATCGCTTATATTGAATTTTAGAGCTAAGAAAGCTAAAGCGTGAGGTTCGTAGTATCCTAGTTCTAGTTGTGCAACCTGTACTCAGACCCAGTTCTTTCTGTTACATCTTGGCCTCCTAGGTCCCTACATATCGTTCTTTGTGAATCTAAGCTTTCTATTACTTTTGCTCACTGCTTATCAATGTGCAACAGGGAAATGCAGAAATTTAGAGTTAAAAATGATTCATTTACTTATATGCATCGCATTCAGATTGATTTAGTTAGTCCCTATGAAGCGTTAGACATTACATTAGCTATTGTGGAAGCTAACATGAATAAGTCATTTTCCTGCCTAAAGTTTTCATAATTTGCATGTGTGTATATGTTGGTGTTGGAGCAGGGGTGGGACAGTTGCCAAGGTAGAAAAGCAATCTAGTATTTGCCTTAAGTTATATAAGGGATATGATACCAAGTCTGTCCTGGGGTATGGGGAGCCCAGGAGAGAATGAGCACTCCACTGTGGCCTGCAACCCAGGCTTCAGAATTATCCAGGCAGTTTTTTTTTTTTTTTTTCTTGGTTTTTTTTAAATGTCCAGCTTCCAGAGTACATCCCAGAGTCACTGAATTGGAATTTCCAGAGCCAGGACGCAAAGTTGCATTTTTAAAATGCTCTCTGCATGGTTTTGCAAAGTTTACCGACCATTGTTCTATTCTATTTAGGGGTAAGAGGGTTGGTCAGGACTGATTTACAGGAGCCATGTCTCTTGCACTAGAACTTGAAAACAGAAGGACTTTCCAGAAGTCAGGCAGGACCTGGCTTAGTCCCGAGGACCTTGGCCAGCCATTGTTTCCCTCAGGCCATCTGTGACCACCCTAGTGGCAGAACAGAAGCTGATGGGTCACTGTTACCAACACCTAGGTATTCAAACTGCACATTCTTTTGATCAGGGCCCTGAGCCATCAGCAGACTAACGCCTTTTGGGGTAGAGCTCATGTGACCAAGGTACAGGGGGGCAATATCTCCCTAAAATATCGATCTCACTGGGATTGGACCTGAAGCAATTCCGAAGTGATTGTTTGCATTCCATTGCCAGGAACATTTTACCATAAAATGAGAAAATAAAAGGACATGAGGTAAGTCTTCCCTAAAGCTAAACTTATTCAATTTTTAAAACTCTAAGTAGAGGGCTCTCAGCTGTTTAGAGTATATAAATAATAGTTAATAACACTTTTAAACTTCTATTTTTCCTTATTTGGAAAAATAAAAAGCTGCTGAACATAGATTGGGCCCTGAAATTTACAAAAGATTTCACTGGTCTCTGAAACCCAGAAATCTGGGAACAGCTACTCCAAGCCTTCCAACCAAATTCTGTTTTTCACTCCACCCTTTGTCCTCACATCCATTAAAATCATACTGCTGAGAACCCTGAAGCTTTATAATTTTCTTCTTTTGGGGGTACTGTCTTGAGAAATTTTTATAACTGTTCAACTTAATTTTTTTCACTACTACTGTTCTTTATGAAATCAATCTGAAACGCAGGCATATCTGAAATTACTTATTTCAACTTTTGTCAGGAATATGGACATTTATTTGAACCCGTAAAACACGGAGCAGAATTTTAGAGATATTAAAATTCTTTTGCACCAGTGGAGGTCAAAAGTTGTTGTTCCTTCTCCTAAACTCCTCTGTAGTTTCTTTTTTCAGTCGTAATATTTGATGTCATCCACCGCTCCAGAATTTTAGATCAGTGGGAAGTACTTGTCTCCCTGGTGACTAAGGGCTCAATTTATGTGAATAGGAAGAAGATTTATGGTGTGTAATAAACATTACTAAAACGTGACAGAAGAGTGAAGATTTAAAGACACTTACTAATTTAAGATGACATTTTAAACAGTCACAGTCCTTAGAGCAATACATATTTCAGGTCTTTACAGGTTTCCAGCCAGAATGCCTATTAGGAAATGAAAATCATCTGTGTACTTTTTCCTCTCTCTGCATGGCCTCCCACTCCCAGTTATTGCTCCCCAGCAGCTACCCTATCCATCAGTGTTTAGTGGTGCCTTTATGCTCAGCACCTTGATGTTAAACAAATTGGGATCTTAATATATGAGGTGTGACTATGAGGTCTACAAGGAAATAGGGAAGAAAAAACATATATACATATTTGTTTGTTTATTTACTTATTTTATTTTTTAAAAGAAGCTGGCCACAACTTCAGTTACGGATGCCCCATTAGAATGCTAAGTTTTAAAGGACTAAAATTGACACAGTGCCAGTCTTTTGGAGAATGCTGCCAATGTTATTTTTCCTCTTACATGGGAAATTATACAAGTAACTCTACTGAGAAAACATGTCATGGATTTGGAAGGTTGGTGCTTGGCCAGTTTTCACACATCTAGTTTGCTGGGCAGTCTCCGCTCATCAGCTAATAAGGACTTATGTGAACCCAGCTTAGCCCGGGGCCAGCCCCTTGATCAACACTTGATCTCACCTGGACGTTGGCCCTCAGCTCGGTCCTGGCCCTCTCCATTCAGGGCCTCTTTGATTTCCAACACAAAATGGTCTAGCGTTGTTAAATGGTCTCTAATTTTTTTCTAATAGTAGACATTTGAGTTTCTCGCTAGTTTTCAGTTAAGCGTGCTTTATTTTGCCTCCCTAATTTGCTCCCAGTTGAATCTGATTGCATTTACTTGGGCAAAAGGGAGGGATGTGGCTATCCAGAAAGCTCAGGACTTGAAGTAGTCCTAATGATCTCATGGGGTGTTGTGTGTAATGCAAACCCTGGGTCCCCTCCACTCTGTGTAGATGCCAGTCTCAGTGACTGACATGTACTTAAGCACTCAGGGCTGTTTTTCAGGGCGTGATTTACTCTCTCCTTTTAATTACTCTGGAGATGGCAAGCTGAGAATATTTGAGGCTTGCTTCTCAGGGTAAAGAGTGTTCCCTGGAATAGGTCACAAGCTGCACCTTGCCCATTTGGGATCTGAGCTAATTCAGGAAGAAATTCCATGACAGGTTCCAGGCTGGGCCTATCTCTGCCTTTCTAATAATTTCAAAAATATCTGTCTGGTAGAGAAACTGCAGTAGTGAATTATGGTCAGTCACTGAAGAGAATTTAACTCATTCTGAGGTAGCCCATAATGTTCAACAATCCATATTATAGAGGGCTATTTTTCCCTTTTCTCACATGGTGGCAGCCAGTATCCCATGAGTAGAGGGGCTCAGGGTGCCTTGCTTTCTTGTATCAATAACATCTGCTCTAGGGGACATTCAGGTACTGCCACATCTTTATGACCAAATGAAAGCTGAGTCTGGATGCCACCAGACTAGGAGGTGCAAGAAGCAAGTCAAGGCCGTCCGTGGAGCATGCAAAGGTGATTTCTTATGGCTGGAGGCACACCCACATCTGTGAACTTTTTATACTTCCATCTTTATAGATGCTGCACCTTACCTACCATCAGGTAGACAGCTGCCTGGAATGACTTCCCCACCATGGGAAAGGAGTTGTGGCTTGCAAGGCCTGCCTTTCCCCAGGCCATCCAGCTTCATCATGGGTCCACTCTTACATCTGCACTGACCATGCCCCTGAGAGGGCCTTTTCCTTGAAAGTGGTAATTTCCTTATATTACAGGCAGTTCTGTGCTATGAGCTAGTGTGTATGTTGTGCCAATCTACTCTGTGTTGGTTACAAATGAAGGAAATGTTTTCCTTGAGGAAAACTTCAGCTGTTAAAGAAGCTTGGGGCGAGGCTCACCATTTGCCAAATTCTCAGAAAGACCACTCTTCATGTTTCGATACTGGCATCAGCATTTGGAGGCAGTGTACAGAGTGGTTAGCTACTCAGGCTTTGGCAACAGAAAACAAACTGTGTGATTAAGTCTTTTGCTTAAGGTAAGTTATATCTCTAGATCTCTGGATCTTAATAAAAATCCTTTGGTGAGGAGGTTGAGTCAAACAGTCTCCAAAGTCCTTTCTTCTACTAAAACTCTGTGATTCAACACTAACAATGGTTGGCGGGCAACTCGGGACATGCTGTACAAGGAACAGTATCTGTTTATCTCAATGTATGGGGCATTTCCCTCTGTTTTTAAATTGTGCTCATCTTTTCGCTCAGTGACCTTTAGTTATGCATATCTGGCTACTTTTTTGTTTATTTGTTCATTTGGAATGTTGACTGTCTCCTTTGCTGTTCTCTCAAAGCAAATCAAGCTATTCAGGCTTGTTCTTAAGTGGAGGTGCATGAGCTAGGTCCTCAAAGCAAACATAGTAAGAACACTTGAGAAGGAATTGTGAAAATCAACACCCAGATTAACAGATGCAATTTTGATAAGTGAGCGGGGCCATTGGAAAAATTCCCTAGAAACCAGGACCCCTAAAGCTCAGGAAAAAACAGACTGAGGACTCAGGGAACCTAGCACATGTTAGATCAGGTCCCTGTCCCTGTGTTTAACTGCTGCTTAAAATGTTAACTTCTCCAACTATTTAGGAGTGAAATATCTTCAACAAACAGACAAAAACACCAAAGTGGAGGGGGAAGGGAAATTAAATAAGTATGATACTGAAAGTGAGTGGAGGATGATGAGTGCATGGGGTAAGTATTCTCTGTACTTATGTACAGATTTAAATTTTCTAATATATCAAGTTAAAATATAACTCAACCCTATAGAGGTCCTACTCAAGAACTAAGTGAGAGGCTGCAGGAGTAAGGTGGCAGGCTCTGGGATCAATCTGGCTGAAATCCTTGAAGGCACTGAAGAGAGAGGACCCAGAGTGCCCACTCTTCTTCCACCAACTGCTTTGGAGATTCGGGAACAGGCCCGGAACAGTTTTACTGATGTTGGAGTTCCTCCTCAGAAGAGTGGAATCACTGCTGCCCACATCTGAAGGTGGACCTTAAACCATGATGAAGCTGATTAGATGAGGCCCAGAAAATTCTTTTTTTTTCTGCTTCATATAAATTTACTTAACCTTACCCTCCCTCATGGGGCAGCAGTTTGCATGCATGTGTGCATGCTGTGGGTTTTCCCATGGTTGTTTCTAATATGGGTTTTGAAGTTTCTCAGCAAAGCTAAATTGGATGAGGAATGAAGAAGACTTATTGCTAAATACTCCTTCAGCTGCCTGTTTTCTTGAGTAGACCGTGAGGCCCGACCTAACGCGGGGCCTGCTTCCTGGCAGTGGTGGAAAGAATGCTCGTTGAATGGAATTATAATGACACTAAATAAAGAATGAGGTTTACCAGATGTTCCTAAAGAAACTAAAATTTCAGTGCAACAGTTCAATTGAAGAGCACACACTTCAGAGTCAGATAGGCTTAGGTTCAAATTGTGCTGCATTCACGCCGAGAGAGACCGGTGACACTGGGTCTCTGCATTGAAATGATGGGGTTGGTACCTCTGCTGAACTACATAATGGGAGCCATGGTGTAACCATGAACCAGAATATGAAGGTACTTTGGGGTTATGCATTATTTAATTGTAAATGTGTGAATGGCATAGATGTTTTAAATAACGTAAGCACTTTGTTTCAAAGCAGCAAATGACAAAGTATTTTTTAATCTAAAGTCTTATGGCTGTTTAAGTGCAAAAACCTCAAAACTACTTAAAAGTAAAGATGTATTGAACATTTCTTTCCACCTCAGCTTAAAACAGAAAGTTGCACAGGAACACTGATGTTAGGATTGCAGAGTCTGACAACAGTTGTGAGTAGTTTGGAGGTCTATGAGCAGCACGAATTGAGAACGTAATACTATATTTCTCTGACCAAAAATATATTTTTCAACTACCTCTCCTATACCAAAGGGAAGCTCTAGATACCAATCTTTTTGCTAAAGAAAGAAAAAGAAAGCAGCGTTAATCTATTCCATTCCTTTGCCAGGATTGATCTCCTTGGGTCAACATAACCCCTCTCTGTGGAGGAAGAGATCCTCCAGCCCTCCACAATGGCCTGAGCTTTAAGGTCATGGTGATGGTCTGTGTCCACCCCAAGGCTTCAAGACCTCTTGGGCCTCAGTCAGCCCAGGGTGAATCCGGATTGGTATACAGTGTTCTGCTGAAGTCATCACCACGCAGTCAGGGCCTGAGAGCCTCAGTCTCTTGCGTTTTGCTACCATCTTTAAAACGAATGAGGCAGCCCTGGCAAGTGTGCCCCAGTTGGTTGGAGCATCGTCCTGTCAACTGAAAGGTCATGAATTCAGTTCCTGGTCAGGGCACATGCCTGGGTTGCAGTTCCGTCCCCATTCGGAGTGCATATGGGAGGCAACTAATCAATGTTTCCTTTTACATCAATATTTCTCTCCCTCTCTTCCCTTCCCTCTAAAATCAATAAGCATGCCCAGGGTGCTTCTGGTCATGAAACAAGGTTGCTAAACGTGACCTCTTCACAGGAAAAATGAGACTATTAACAGAAGTAGAGGGCTGAATGGGCAGCTGCAAGTTGTGGACTGACATTGGACACAGCTTAATGACTACTGCTCAAAGCTGCTGCATGCCCCAGGCTGTCTCTGCTTCAGAGGTGCGCCATCCCCCTTTCTCCCCACACCCTTGATTCTGGAAGAGGGCAGAGGAATCCTGACCCAGGCTGGTAGCTCCGAGCCATTTGGAGAGAGAAGCACAATGTCAAGAACGAGCTTTTTCCACCTAGACAACCTCCAGGCCAGACCTATGAGCCCCCTACTTTTGAGCCTCAGGCAGTGCTGCAGACACAGAGGAAAGTTGGAGGCCAGCCTCAGCCTTTCCTGGGCAGTCAGGAGGAATGCCACCGAATCAGGCAGTAGACCCCTGTCTCAAGTTTTTCCTCTTCAGTACCTTGTCAGTCATTGTATCTGTCTACAAGTGTGCATTTATCTGGGAATAAAAGATGTATTCATTTACTCACTCATTGATTTATTAAATACCTATTAAGCACTGTCTATGTGACAGGTACTTGGCCAGACTCTGGGAGAACAACAGTGCATGAGACGCCTGTTTGCCTTCATGATCTTTCCAGATTAGGAATTTTGTTGGTCGGCCTGTTTGTTCCAGTTCTCTGTTTCAATGCTCAGGATCGTAGCTGACCCTTAGCAGTTGTGCAGTGTGGCCCTGTTATTATTAATTAAAGTTTCCAGGGCCACCCACGGGGAGCAATGGACCAAGGGCAAGTCACACCCTACGGGTGTGTTTCTGTCTCCTTCACTTCTTCCAGAAGGCGACATCTAATTAAAGTGAACAACAAGAAAACCTTGAGAAAGAAACAGAAGAAAATTTCCCAAAAGGGCCACAGGCAGCCTGACGTTCAGGTAAAGAAAGTGTGAGGTGGGGGTGGGGCAAAAAGAGGTCATTGGTGAGCCGGTGGGGACAGTCCTTGTTCTTGGTGTGGGAACTTCTGAAACCTTTTAACAGGTTTTCATGTAGCACCTCCTGGTCCCTTTCTCCCTCCCCCTCACCCCAAAGTAGTTCTAGTGACCTGATTAAAAACACCACAGGGCACCCAATACCACCAGGGCAGGACCGAACAGCCTTCATATGCACTGTACTCTGAATATGACCCGGGCGAGGACCCATAAGCAGAAAGAGACCAGGAAGCCCTTCTTCTCTCTGCCATCGGAAGCAATAAAGCTTCACTCTCCTGTTCTCCATGTGAGAGCTTCTGGCAGAAAGCTAGATGTGGAGATTAAAACCATATCATTGAATCCTACACCTCCCATTGGCAAAAACCAGAGGTAAGTGAAGAAAGTCCACTGGGCAAGGAGGCAAGAGTGCTCTGAGTAGCTGAGCTCTGGAGTTCTCTCTCAACTTTTCTCTCTTGTATCACAGTCCCTTCCACACCCAACCCACAGGGGATTCACAAGGGTAAAGGAAATAATAGATGTTAAAAGCATTTCAGCAATTTCTGCCTAATCTTTCATTTGTAAAATGGGTATAGTAATAGCACCTACTTCATAGGGTTATTGCAAAGATTAGAGTTAATATCCATAAAGCTTAGAATAGTGGCAAAGGTAGAGCAAGCACTTATACAAATATGTTTGGTATTTTAACAGTCAGGTCTGGGCAGGACACAGATGGTACAAAAAATTTAACTGAAGAGTTATCGAAAATTGGTACTTTTTACACAGGTGATGGCAGGTTTGGGAAGTCAATGGGAGAGGGAAAAATGACCAAGGATATCAACAGTCTGAGGCTGGATCTGTGGAAGAGGGGAGGCAGGGATTGAGGAAATGAACCCACTGACCTTTCTCTCCACTGCACTCTGATCTCCTGCCCATGTCTCCATCTCCCAACCCAACCAGAAGCAGAGGGCATGTTCAGGTGATGCAGTCCATGTGGTCGGACCCTGGGACCACAGAACATGGATCTGAAGGAAGAGACTAACCAAGAATAACTAGCATAGCTGTTTTTAGTAGTTATTTTGTTACTAGTATCAATGGCAGCCCTGACTGGTTTAGCTCAGTGGATTGAGCGTCGGCCTGTGAGCTAAGTGTCGCTGGTTCGATCTTCCAGTCAGGGTACATCAGAGAAGGAAAACTCTGACTCCAAAAAACCTCCGCTGCCTTGCGGCATACCTCTTCAGGGGAAAGGCTAAGGGAGTAAACCCCGACAGAAAATCCGGAGCCGGAGTCCCTAAGGCGGTTTGATGTTGTGGTCAACACCGGCAACTCCTGCGGCGCACCTGAACCCAAGCTGTATCGACTCCGTCTTTCCCTTGGACCCTTCAGCTGCGAAGAGAGGGGGGGTCTGCTGCATGGGCAACAGCAGACCCTCCATATCACCCTGCCCAGGCTCTGTAGCTTCAGCTTCACTGGAGAGGACACTCCAGCGTCATCGCAAGATGTCGATTCAACACGGGAGGAGACAGATACCGTGTCACTCCCGAGTCGGACTGCACAACCATTCTCGGCGGTGCAGATAGACTCTTAAGAAGCTACACCATCGTCTCTCGAGACGGACGGCTGCCGACGAGTATCAATGGTAGTACTAACCAATGCAGATTATTGTTATAACATTGGGTATCTCTAATAACAACAACTTTTTCTTTTGTTATAGATTTGAGTTTTATTCTAGATTTGAGTTTTGTTTATCAGTGGCTTCATGTTTTGTTTTGTTTTGTTTTGTAATGGGGCCTGACTTTCTGTTGAAGGATGCGTTAATGTCACTGTTGTGATTTGGGCAGCTGTCCTCCATGAGTTAAAGAGAACTCAGAGCCCAATCTGATTCGAGTTTAGTCCTGATTTGGAACCTCAAGCACTATCCTGCTTAGAGCCAATCTCCCATCCTCAGGAGCCTCAGTTTCCCTGAACACAAAAAGGAAATAATATTTCTAACTCTTACAGAAGATTTGTGAAAAGAACATCCTCACCAGAACTGTACAAATGCAAGGAGTTACAGATACAAACAATTCTAAAATTTTTTCTAAATAATATACATGAGCCCTGACTTAACAAGCATGGCATATTGTGGCTGCCCTGTTTTAAAAAAATCCGCTGATTATTTTTCACAACTTATTCTTGGTACCTATTCCTTTCCAAAGAAGAAAGGGGGATAAAAGAACTTTAACATATTTCTTCTTTACATTATTCAAAAAAATCATTTCCACACAAAGAATATATATAATAGGTCTGCCTTCTAATTAAAAAATAATAATAAATCTGAATTATTTTCCTATAGACTTTAAGCATTGTGTTCGCCTAAATTTGTGTATTTCTACTCTAATTGAATTCCTAAGTAGTCACTTTCTGAACTGTCAAAATTGTAAAGCTGTTGATGGGCACAGCATTGGGGTTTCCATGGCAACTACTTTCATTGCCTAGGCGACGCTGGTCTGGTGATATCACCACTGAACTGGCTCAACTCTTTAAAACTTGGCGGCTTCCAAAAATGCCAAGCATGTCCTGAAAGTTTAACCGGCTTTTATTTTTAATGGCTGATGCCAAGCTTGGATCCACCAGGACTTGGGAAGTGGCAGCTCTGTTTTAAGGTTCTTCGCTGTATCTGAAATGAGAGATTTGACAAGCATGCTCATACTACCAGATCCTATTTGGATGGTGACTTTTTATGTCAATAGCTCCCAAATAACATTACCATCAGTCATTGAAGCTGGGATGGAAGTAGAATTAAGTGACAGAATCTTAGTTCACTCATGAGATAACAAGACGTTTCTGAATATAAGTCAAAATGAGAGAACTGACTATTTTTTTCTTTTGGTTTTTCTTTCTTCTCTTCTCTTTCTTTCTTTCTTTCTTTCTTTCTTTCTTTCTTTCTTCCTTCCTTCCTTCCTTCCTTCCTTCCTTCCTTTCTTTATCCCTTTCTTTCCTTCTGTCCTTTCTCTTCCTCTTGTCTGAAAAGACAAGGGATGCTGGAAACTGGAAATGATAATTTGTTCACTTTGGATGTGTGTTCATTTGGTTGTGGTGTGTCATTCCTAAACTATGTCCCTTTAAACTGTTTGAGGGAAATTTACATTAAAAATAAGTCATTTCTTGATAAGCAGTTTTATTGGTGCATGATCAGCAATTACCCAGGGAGAGGGAGATCATTTAGTTCGACTTTTCCCCCCTATCATTGGAATTCAAGTTTCTCCTAATTACATCCAGAGGCTCGTTTAAACAGGGTGGTCCATTTTAAAGCAGCCATATTTAAACGTACTTTGCATTAAATGAGCTTGCTGTTAGATGAGTTTTGGCTGGCTCAAAAATACATCGTAAAATGCAAATCTGATGATAAATAAAGCTTTGGCTACATCACCAAAGTGGGGAGCATTTCAAAAATGATGTTAGCGCTGACTGCTAAGTGAAATGGCATCTCTTGAACACTCCTCATATTTTAAACATTTAAATGTATGCTACTGAATCAAATATGTCCATTTGGTATGTGGCAATTCATAGTGACACAAAATAAGAAGAGGAGGTGCATGCTTTCCCTCATAAGTTAACACCAGTGAAAATGCAAGGGTAGAAAAGGGCTGTTAGAAGTCAAGAAAATGAGGCAATGGCTGTGCACATGTATCTGAGAAGTCATTTTGAAGTAACTTGCAGGCAGAAGAACTGCTTTGCGCCAATTACTCCACAGCTCCTTGGGACCAGATGCTGTTGAGCTGTTGCCACTCTTGGCTCTCGGGAGAAGATAGAGGTAATAAAAAGGGCAGACTATTAGGTATGAATAAAAATAAATTAACGAGATTTAAAAAAAATATTTCAGACTTTCTACATACAAAAAAAAAAAAAGGATTGTAGTCCCTTAAAAGTATTAGCCTTGTTGGTAATCAATCTAATTATTACAATGATGCTGCTATTGTTCAGTTCTTTTTAATGACAAATATTTTTGAGATTGTCTTCAAATACTGCAAGACATCTGTGACACACGTTTCTAATTACTTACCAAACCCCATTGTCCTTTCTCCTGTAGACATGCAGAAGCTGAGTATGTGGCTTCCACGGTAATAAATCGGCCCCTGGGCCCGTGGCCACCCAGCTGGTGCCAACCAGGCGTGGTCACATGACAAAGTCCTTGGCGCGAAATGAAAGTGCTGGAGGTCATTTCTAGACTTGGTTTAAAATACTGCACACAAACTCCTACATGATTGTTGCCATTCTTCAGGAACCACAGGAACCCAGCCTTGACCCATGCCCTTGACCCATGCACAGCAGCATAATGGAAGGAACTTGGGTCCCTGAAGGACTGCATGGAGTAAACATGCAGTTCTCTCCTCTTGAACTTGTTATAAATTATATATATATATATATATATATACACACACACACACACATACACACACACACACACACACACATATATATATATATATATATATATATACATATATATTTTAACCACTGCTTTTGTGGGTCTTTGGTTATAGGTTCTACAAAATGTAGGCACTGAAAATGGTGCTAATAATGAGTAACAAAACCTATTTGGATAAGTAAGTCCTTGCATGGATATTTAGGAAGAAGTTTTGTTAGTTTATAGTTGTCCTCCCATTAGGCTTGTCAAGTGAATAACATGGAAGGACGCAGAAAAGTGCATGGAAGGCAGTGACAGGAAGACAGATAAAAGAAACCCTAGAGAAAGCATGATCAAAATTAATCAGGCTCAATATTATAATTTTTAAATATATGACATGATTCTCTAGTTCGTCTTTACATTGGCCTCACTTTAACATTCTTCTCTACAAAACAGAATTCTGTACATCTGAGATGCTTCTGATAAGGATGTTTCGTGAAGTTTTTTTTTGCCAAAATACTAAACTATCAGAAGGATCTCCATGGGTCCATGTTTCTGTTATCTGCTACTATGTAACGAACTACCCTAAACTTAATGGCTTATAACTACAAAAATATATGATTTTTCACAATACTATAAGTTGACTTGGATCATCTGGGCGGTCCTTCCTCTCCACACAGTGTAGCTGGGGTGACTGATGTGGTGCATTCAGCCAGGAGGTTGGCAGGAGCAGGAACATCCAAGATGACCTCTGATCCTCTAAGTCTCTCTCAGTATAGTCTCTGGTCATGCAAATATCCCACCTAAGCTTTCTAAAAGCATGGCTCTGACTTCCAAAATGAATGTTCCAAGAGAGAAAAAGTGGTAGTTATCAGTTCTCTTAAGACTTGGGCTCAGAAGTTGTAGAATGTCACTTTCTTTGCGTTCTATTAGTCATAGCATGTCACACGGTCAGCCCACGTTCAAGAGAGGGGAATAGATCCACCTCTTGAGGTTGGGGGCAGCTTGCACCTTCAGGGGTAGGGGAAGGTGTTGAGTAGTCCCAGTTGAACCGTACCTACTTATAGACTACAGTAATATAATGAAAAATATAACTGTTCTTTGTCCCCAGTTACTGGCATAGAGCTTCAAAAGCCCTTGGAAGGTCCTGGGTGATCTAAGTGTCCTTTGTTATTCATAACCAGCACCTTTCTACCACACCTGAGTTTATGTTAATGAGGTGACCCACTAGAGGGACCTTTGATAGCTTCAGATTGGGGGTTGAGGGCTGATGGCAAGAAAAACTAACCACATGATTAGAGGGTTGGAATTACAGCCCTACCCTCTGAACCCTGGGGAGGGAAGCAGGACTGGAGATTGAGTTCAGTCACATAACTAATGATTTAATCAATTATCCCTACAAAGTGAATGAAACCTTGATTTAAAAAACAATGAACAGAGAGCTTCCTGGTTTGTGAACACATCAGTGGGCTGGGAGGGAATATGCCTGGGTTCCATGAATAGAGGACATAGAATCTAAGTCACCCCCATTTCCCAAGACACTGCCCTATGTGTTTTTTCATCTGGATGTTCATTTGTATTTTTTACAATAAAATGGTCATTCTAAGTACAGCACTTTCTTGAGTCCTTTGAGTCATTCTAGTGAATTCTCAAACCAGAGGAGGTGTGGGAAATCCTACATTTGTAGCCAAATCATACGGAAATGTGAGTAGCCTTGGACCCTACCTGTGACTGGTGTTTGAAGGAAGGGCAGTCTTGCTGGGAAGCTTGCCCTAAACCTGTGGGATCTGATGTAGGCTCTGGATAATGGCAGAATTGAATTAAATTGTGGATACCAAGTGGTGTTGGAGAATTGGTGTAGGATTGTAACAAGTCACCTTGTGACTGAAACAAAAGTCCCAGGATGCAGAGAGCTTGTGTTGAATTGCTCATACTGGTACTGTCCATGTGACCTCTCATAAAGATTTAATTTTCTCATCAGTTAATAATGGCAAAGGAAAAAATACCTACATTAAGGGCTAATACGAAGTTTAAATATATAGGGAAAGCACTTTATGAACTGAGGAACACAGAGCAAATATTAGCTACTATTATGGCTCAGACTCTAATGCTTAGTCAAAAATCTTATTTATAACCCAACCAAAGCTTTGTGGCCAGATTTTTACCCATTTTCAAGTCAAGTAAGAGAAATAATGAATGTAGATTCCCAAAGCTAAAGATATAAATTTGGTTCTATGTGTCTTTTGTGTGCATGACTGGAATTTTTTCAACCAAGATTTTTTCCATTCAGTTCCAGGCAGAAACTTGACAATTTCTTCTCATGAATCATGTTTCTATGGCACTATTCCACACTCAGCAGAAAAATTATGTGAGGCCATGGTCTTTGCTGGCCTGCACTCAAAGAAAACATGAAAAACTGAACTCCATGTGGTCTTTGAGTCATTCCTCAGATCCTGAATTCTCTCAGCCCTGGAATCAGAGTTGGTTTAGTGGGAATGCCAGCTGGAGGCTGTGGAGACAGTTGCTCTCAAGACTCAGCAGAAAGATGTGATGTAGTGATGTGAGTAAACACAAAGCATTTGCTTGCAGCATTTGCTGCAGGTACTCATGAAAATAAGACTCTATCTCCAAAACAAAGGTAAAAGAAGGCTGCATGACTTTTAACAATTCAAGGACCTGCTTAAAAGAATGTTACTTTTCCAGGTCAATTATGCCCAATGCAAAGATGGTCAAGGACAGGTAAGATTTTATAAGACTGTGGACAAGAACATATTGTGGACAGACTGTGTATCCAGGACTACAGGCATTAAGAAAAATGAAGAAAACATTCAAAAACTGAATTCTAACGTATATTGAGTACTTTATTTTTTCACCAGCCCTGGGGATGAATGTCTGGCTTCAAATTCTCTATGTGTACACACACACATGTTTTAGAAGACACAATTTACAATGAGCATATCAGTACTTTACATTATCATCAAGGTCTTACAAAGAACATCCAAAAATAGTTTTTTAACATTTCATGTACTGGCTTCTCTTCATGGATCCTGAGACCTCGGGTACTGGACTTAACTTGCCAAAAATTGACCAAGACGAATTGGTATGCACAGAAAACCATTTCTCTCTTGTTCAATGACCTGGCCTCATCATGAAGCTGTAAAAACAAAGCTTCCAGATTATTTGTCTTCATCAAAAACCTTATAAAACTGAGATTTTTTAAAAAGTTAAATTATTTTGGCCTGTAAGTTTCAGATGGGGTTGTGTATTTCCCTAAAGGGTCAAAAAATAGAACATTTATTAAATGGCAAGTTATTCAAAAACCAGCACAGGCCCCAGTTGTCTTTCAAAAGCTCTGATTTACTGCATAATTCTCCCTTGAGAAAGGCCTTTTTTTAAATGTTCATTTCCATTTTAAGAGACTCGGGGCTTTGATCTGTTGGGAGCATTCTTTTTCTTTCTCCAACTAGGGCCTGCTGGCCACTCCAGGCAGAACTGGAATCTTGCTCTCAGGGCCTCTATTTTTCCAGGGCCTTCCCTGGCACCTGCACAGCATCTCTTACATCTGCAGCCACTCTAGTTAATTTTGGGGTCAAAACCAGTGAGTCCCTACACAAAGGGACATGATGAGGCCACACCCATTCATCAGACCTCAATGAAGACCCTGCTTCTGGGATGTAGAAGCAACATGAGAAGGGCTTTGGTGTCCTCATACCCAATGGAAGCTGTCAGGCCTTCCTTTAAATTATGCAGAACTTTATAATAATTATAATAATCTTGTTATTCCAATAAAGTCAATTCACAGCCATTGTAATATGAGTCTTCTGAAAGGTTTGTGCCTTTTAGTTAGTAATTTTTTTATTTTACTTTGCGTGGATGATACTAATATGTGTCTGCAGCCATGAGTTTTTCTATTCTAAACAGGTTGGAAGATAAAGGGCAACGTGGGTCACTTTTAATTTCAAACCTATTGCCCTGCTTTGTTTTCAAATGACACCACTCTTCTCCCTGCTAGGCCACCTCTGGCCTCCACTGTACCTTAGTGCAAATGAGAGGAAGCCTTTCATTAATGAGCAGATTCAGGTCCCTGCCAGGGTGCCCACCTTGGAGACCTACTCAGCACCCCACAACTGCAGGCACACTGGTGCCTGCCCTTCCATGTCAATTCCCCTGCCCACGTCTGCCCCCCCCCCCCACACACACATACACACTGATGTCACTGGAGTAGCATCAGATGCTTCTTCCAGTACTAAACAATTAATTAGTTATCCTTTTTCTTTCTTTTTTTTTTAATCCTCACCTGAGGACATTCCTTTGCTTTTAGAAAGAGAGGAAAGGAGAGAGAAAGACACTGATGCAAGAGAGAAGCATTGATTGGTTGCTTCCCGAACTCTTAAGGACCAGGGATTGCATGCACCTGGACTGGGGATTGCCTGCTCTGGAACATGAAATCACAAGCACCCGGACCAGGGATCGAACCCCCAACCTAGGTATGTGCTCTGACCAGGAATCAACCCACAACTTTTTGGTTAGATGATGCTCCAACCAACTGAGCTACACTGGTCAGGGCCAATTAATTCATTATTTGTCCCTCTCTTCCCTTCCTCCTGTCTTTCCTCGTCTCCTTTCTCTCTCCCATTCTCTCTCTCTTCTACAATAACACAGTGAAACTTTATATAAGTTTTAAATCCAGCCAACCTAAAGCTTCACCTCCAATAGTTCAGGGCTGGGCCACACTCATGGGTAATTTTCACTCAGCGTTTTATCATCAGGCTGTTCCATTCGAGTCTATTCCATATGCTAAGCGACTGGGAGTAGAAATAGGATTCCGGGGGTGCAGAGGCAGAATGAGCAATTGATAGAGTTGGACCCACCTGCCATGGGCTCCCATTGCCATCCTTCACAGGTAAATGACACACACAGGCTGAAAAAAACACCTTCCCATTTTCATGTAGCACATTGTTGTTTGTTTGTTAGATTACATGTTCAATCAGTTGTGACAAGCTGCTGCACTATACATGGCATCACTAACGCTAACCCAGTGTAAACCCTGGGCTCTCTGGGCGGAAAGGAAACTGATACAAACTGTTCTCTAAAAGCTGTTTCACACTGCGGAGGGGAAAGGATAACAAGGAGGGGGGGTGGCGGCTTTCCAACTGACTTTCTGTGGCAGGGAGGGAAAGAGATAGTGCTCCCTAAGAGAAAGTGGCCTTATTTTATTTTATTTCATTTTATTTTATTTTTCAGCTGCAGGCAGTGTGTGGATAAGTGGGTATTACAATCTTGGTACATCTCTAATTAATAAGATCAATTGCCACTGTATTTTCTTTTACAAACTCATTTAGATATGTCAGGGCTGCAATTATTTTGAGAATGATCTGGCTTTACGCTTATTCATCTTTCCTCTTCCTCAAGGATAAAATAAAACTGTCAACTTAAATGCCCTTTGAAGTGTGTTTTACATTCTTGATTGAAAATTAAAAACAAAGTCTCAGGCCTAGTACCATTTACAGGGGCAAAGTTCCCATTCTTGCACTGTGTGTGTGTGTGTGTGTGTGTGTGTGTGTTAATTTTTATTTTTTAAAGGGCACATGTTGGCTGTCTAATAACATGTTGCACCCCTTTGCTTTAATCTCCTTTGATTGCAAGAATTCTAGTCTTATAAAACTGAGAAACACTGGGCACTCATTTTGCTTATGTATTGTTTTTCTATTCAGAGAAAGGACTGTCTCCAAATGGACATTATTATTCTTGCTGTAAACCTGGGGGATAGTTTAGGAAGCTTCGTTCCCCATTTTCACACCTCCTGCTTAAATTACCACCAACGGAATGTGCGGAAATCCACCCTCATTCCTAGGGACCCAGAGGTCTTCTCACCAAGTCTGTGCGCCCAGTTCCAACTGCTTCACCACAGAAAGCCCGAGAGCCTGTCTGGAGGTTCCATTGCTCTGTGAGAAGCTCCCACGGGGCAAACAAACTCAGCCACCCTGCAGCCCCAGCGGAATGCTCCAAGGCCCTCGCTCCGGGGAGGGTGAACCCAAACTGCTGCCAAGGAGCTTTAAACCCTTCCTTGGAGAAGACCGAGGGTGGCACAAGGCTAAAGAATCCAAGAAACGGCCCTGAGCCAAAGCAGCCACCTCTTCCTGCCTTCTGTCTAATCTGTCTCTAAGGTTTTAGCATTATCTTTCTGTTGACAAATGAATGCTTTTCTGGAAAATGAGGTATTTCCAGAAGCTGGCTGACACCGACAGGAGTGCTCCGCGGTGCTCTGGCTCCCTAGATTCATTATTTGAACAGGAGAGGCCTGGAGGTTTTGCATGAGCACTACATTCAAGGTGATGATAAATGCAGTCTGGCCAGGGTGGTAATAAGGGAATTTCTAGCCAGGTCCTGTCTAGACCACGGTTTGTTATGGAGTGAAATCCACGAAGGGGGGCTATAGTACCCTGCTCCTCGGAGGAATTGTCCTCAGGGAGCTCTAGGCACATTTCAAGTCCAAGCCTTCATCCCGCCTCTAACTGGGGTTGCTGTAAATAACATTAGCCTGTCTTTCAGCAAGCTCTGGGAAGCTTATAAACTGCACGCGATTCTTGTTGTCTGTAGTTGTGCATTAAGCCCAGTACTGTCAACTCTAATTATTCTCATTAAGGCCTGAAAGTTTTAGAGATTAATTAAGCAGAGAGCAAAAGCTTATGCAGAACAGCAATATTTTCCCCCTCAAGGATTAGCCCGTCATTCTGGTGGGCTTTTCCTTGAGCATTGCCCATTAGTTTATAAGATAGTACAGTGTGGAGCTCATATAATATGGATTAAAAATAGCCTACATTTCACATGTGCTATTCAGTCATGAAAATAAGCCCTGGCCCTTGTGCCCATAACCCAGAAGACTCACTAATGAGAACCAGGCAGTGGGGCTAATGAGAAATTCAATACATGCTGTCTCTCCTTCCCATTTCCTTTCAATTTACTTTCTACAGGATCCGACATGTATAGGAGGAGTTTGAGTCGCATTCTTCTCTTTACTTGGTGGGGACCTTAGAGATTATCTTATTCTATCCCCTCCTGCTGCAGATGTAGAAACTGGAATTTAGTGACTTGCTTAAAGGACCATTATTATTGACAAAACTCCTTTAAGAGAAGCTCCTGGAAGCATGGACAGTCATCAGGTACATTAGAATGGTGAGGGTCTTTAGTTCTTAGGGTTTGATGTGACCCCCAAATTCAGCAAAAATGAGATGGTTCCACAATAAAGAGAGGATGATGGCCAGACCTAATTTGCATGCAAGCCCCAGGCAACTTCTGGACACCAGGAAATGTCAAAGGGCTTCCTGTTTGTTAAAGGATTTCAAGATTTCCTAAAGGAATAGGGGAAAGTGGATGGTTATTTATACCCTGGCACCACCAGATGTAAAAAGAGACAAATAATGGGTAATCATCCTTACCTTATTCCATTAGCTCAAGTTTGCAGCAAGACAAATTTTCAGGGGCTATTTCTGCCATTCATCTCTGGTGCTTCACATAAAGGCACTACTTCAATTTGATGACTTGAAATGAAGCATTCCTGCCTTCCGCACACCCAAATTCAGTCCTTCACTTATCTCTTTAGAATGGACCACTGATGCATGCTTAGAACTGGGCTGGACCAGTGCCAGAACCCTGGAGCTTGTTCGTGCTGAGCTATGGCTGCCACCCAGTGGAGGCGGGAGTGTCACCTTCACCCCAGTATTTCTCCATCAGGCACACTCAAAGGACTGCCAGTGTCCTGAAGGTGGCTGGGGAGAGCATCCTCTGTTGACATGTCAGACTATAACTTGGAGGAATGAGCTTGGCAGCCATACTGGGTCAGGCACCTCAATGTGCCCTCCTTTCTTGTCTCTGGGGAACCAAAAATACTGGTCAGTGAGGCTGGATATGACAGCAAAAATGGGAACAGGACTCTCCAACAGTATTGGCAAAGGAGACCAAGGGAGCAGCAGCCACTACTGCTATTGTTAGACGGACGCCACTTCCTGAATGTGTCATATCTCTCCAGCCCCTTTGCTCATCAGGAGCCATCATCCCCTCCACAGTTTTCCAGGGTGTTTTGCATGTAGTCCTTTTTATTTTCTAAGTGCTGTTTTTGTTTATATATCCATCTCTGTATGAACTGTGAGTCCAAGAGGGCTGAGGTCTCTCTCTCACCTGCAGATAAACAGTGGTCCAACAATTAGTCTAGAAATATAGACTGCTGTAGGAAACAAATATGCTGAGCAGTGTAAAACAATAACTTCTTTGGAGAGTAAAACCAAAGGTTCAAGTAGCTCAACACATTATTAGACTTTTTCAAATGAGTATGTGTCATGCACACAAGTCTAATCAATTATTTTTCCAGTGTTACAGTGAATAACTTGAGAGAAGAAATCAATGACAGAAATTCATGTGACTCACAATTTGAGATCTTTGCATCTCAAGGTTTAGGTTCTAAATCAACTGTGTCGCATGAGGGATGGGAGGGATGTGTGCTTCTTAAATTTTGAAGAAACTTAAAGGTAAGGGACATAGTAACGTGTTTGTGTTAATAGGTTATTTCTGTATCTTTTTAATATTGCAAGCATAACAGGCAAAAGAGAACTATTTATAGATAACAGAACTAATTGGCAAGTCTTCTGTTATTCCTGAATCTACTAACAGAAACTTTTGATTTAGTACTTCTGCCTCAGCTCTTCCAAAGACAAAGCTATGTGCAGTGAAGCAGGAGTAAGGAAAGGATATAATGAATATAGGGTGAGGAATAGTCATATTAGTTTCCCTATTGCTTGTTAATCACAATAACTCCTTAGATGTTGAAAGCTTATGCCTTCTTGTCTTTTTTTTTTTTTTTCCCTTCTTTAATTAGTTCTTTTAAGCTGGCACCCTGGTCGACATGTGTAAGATGTGCCCAGGTGTACTTAGCCAGTGACACTGTAGGTTTGCCCAGTTTAGCAAAAATGGTATTTTATGGCTGCTTTCCACTCCTAACATATGTGTAGAGAATCATGCACACTTTACCAATAGGTATGTTTTTCTTTCTCTTTTAAGATGCAGCTTCTTCCATCTATTCTTGACCACCTGCCTTTCAGGCTGCAGTTGCTAAGGGCTAGGATGTGAGGAGGGGCCCTGCAGCTTGAGGATCACAGGGACCAGGAAGCTGGGAGCAGCAGCCAGTGAGAATCTGGGCAGCTAAACGCCAGGGACACTTTTCCCCCATTAGTAAGTCAACATCTAGGACCTGCACTGGTTGTGTCCCCAATTCCCCACCCCATGCCCCACCCCCTCCTCCTGCTTCCTCAGACTCAGCCATGGACCAGAGGCTGCATAAGTGAGAGAAGCAGGAGAGGGTGTCCCTTCAAAGAGCTCAGTGGGTGGCTACTGCTTAACTTCACTCATTGTTGTCAAGGTTGGGGGAGGGGAGACATATCTGATCTTCCCATGTTTTTCAGGTGATTCCAGCTATCTGGATTTTATGTGGTCACCAGTTTTTTAATAGTTGGTAACTAATACAAGTCTTTGAAATACACTAAGCAACTGAAAGAGGCTGCCTCTGTGGGTTTCTAGGCTTCACCACTGGTTCAAGTGAAGCCCAGAGGGAATTCCTCTCCCAACCACCACCCTGAGGCCTCCCAGGCCTCATCCAACTCTTATTTGGGGGCACCAACTATGTGCCAAGCACTGTTCTGTGAGGTCATGTGGCAGGTAGAACTCAAACAATTGCCTGTCCTCAGTTAGGCCACATTCACTGAGCAGAGACAGACAAAATGAGTGGTAAAATATGTAGTATATGAGAAATGTCAAGGAGGAAAAGATAACAGGATAAGGACCACAGGGAGCAGGAGCTGGGGACCACGTTTGAAGAGGGAAATTGAGGGAAGCTTCAGTGAAAAGGGAACATGTTAGCAGGGACCTGAGTAGGTGAGAGAGTGAACCATGTAGATAACTGGGGAATAATATTCAAGAGAGAAAGAGAGAAAACAGTGAATGCCTAGACCCTGAGATACTTAGCAAAGGGATCAGGCCAGCAGCAGAGGCGTGAGCGAGGAGAAGCAGTAGAAGAGGAGGCAGAGAGACTGGATGAGGGCAGCCCCTCCAGCAGCCTCTGTAAGACACGAAGCCAAGGGAGGGCTTTGAGCAGAGAGAGGACTTGCTTATTCTACCGGGTTGCCCTGCTCGCTATGCTTAGAGTAAACTGAAGGGAAACAAAGTGAGCAGGGAGGCTGTGACAGTGGCCTGAGTGGGAGATGACAGTGGCTTAGACTAAAAGGACAGTGCAGAAGTGGAGAAAAATGTCTGGTCAGTTAAGAAGAATATTTGATAGGCCATGTCCAGAAATTTCAAGTGTGAAATGCCCCACCTCCTGGATTTTTTTCAGTTACCCAATACAAATAAAATGTGGTATCATTTTAAAAAGACTTTAGGTTCAAAAAACCACAACTGTCCACTTAGCTGCCTTAAGAACTAAACTGCCTTTATAGTCTGGCTCCCTCTTTATTCACAGAGAGCTCTATTTAGAAGAGTGAGATAAGCATATGTTATAAGATACATAAAGTAAAAGGAACATATCTGAATGAAAGCACTGGCTCATGCACCCCAAACCTAAGACAAATAAAAAAATATGCACCCCCCACTTGTTTACTTTTTAAATAAACTTATGTTTTTGCTACTGTCATTGCATTTATTTTTTTTAGTAAATTACTGTTTTAGAGATGGTGACCAGTCTGAAGATGAAGGAGGAAGGGAAGGAGGAGGGGGAGGAGGAGGAGGGAGAAGAGGAGGAGAGGTAATGAGAAGGGGATGGGAGAAGGGGGGGAGGAAGATTCAGGAAGCCAGGGCCTTGGGACCACTCCTGGCTCTAGCCTCTGACTTCACCAGTGGCTGTGGGTATGAAGAATGGGAACTGCAGATTTGAGCCATTCAGAACCTCAAAATATCTCCAATCAGTTAGACTTAACATCTGATGTGCATGCTATGTGTTGCAGCATTTCGTGTTAAATAAAATTTAACCCATAACTGAATAATAGGACATAGTCAATTCTCCAGATGTTCCTGGGAGTGCTAGGAAAGAGTGAAGGAATGTGCTGGTCTGCTTGGGCTGCTGTGACAAAACACCACAGACTGTGGGGCTTAAACAACAGCCATTATTTCTCATCGTACCAGAATCTAGGAGTCCATGACCAAGGTGCTACCAAATTCGCTTCTGGTGAGAGCTCTCTCCTTGATGAATAGAAGGCTGCTTCTCTCTGCATCTTCCCATGGCCTTCTTTCAGTGTGCCCTCAGAGGAAGAGAGCTCTCTGCTGTCTCTTCCTTTTAGTGTAAGGACACCAGTTCTATCAGATTAGGGCTCCATCCTTATAACCTCACTTAACCTTAATTACCTCCTCACAAGCCCTATCTCCAAACACAGTCACATTGCATGGTTAGGGCACCAACATGTGAATTTTGGGAGACACACTTCAGTCCATAACAGGGAGGAAAAGCAATAGTCTTACTTCTCCCCTTCAGATCAGAGTGACTATGCACATTACCTGGACAGGTGACACCTCCTTTCACCTATAGCACAGGCTCAACTGTCTCATTAAAAAGAAGGGTACCTGTCTTCTCTCAATACGGGGGATTCCTCCATGCTCCACCTTCTACTCATACCCTTTCTGGGCTTCCAGTCTGGTCTGGCTTGGCCCTCAGCACTGTGTTGGGATTGTAGAACTTTTCTGAAGCCCTTGGCACTCTGCCCATGTCCCCTCTTCATTCTCCTCTATATCTGAAGGCTGCTTACTGCAACCTGTGACTCTGCTTTTTTCTGGCTCTGTGAACCCTCCCGGCTACATGCAGGGAAAGCCAAGGGCCTGAATGTCAATGCCCCGGAAAGCACCCTTCAGTCATTGGTGAGCAGGGAGTTGTTATACACGGCCAGCTTCCTCGCCCCTTACCTGGAGTCAATCTGACACATGGCCCAAAAGAGCTCCAATTGTTCACAGAGGCAAATGGTTTCATAAATCCTCCTCTTGACTTCCTTCTTTTCTGCCTCCCATTCAGCTCCTCTGCCCATGCTCCTCAGCACCACCTCCTAAATAACCTGTTTGCACCTGACATCTTGCCTCAGCGTCTGCATCCAGAGAGACCTACTCCAAGACATCCTCTGACTGATGACGAGGCACTATGACCAGCCCAGCCTCTGACTTGTGCTTCCCCAAGAGAAACTTCTCCCTCGCAGGTTCCCTGACTTTACTCTGATCCCTGTAGGACCCTTTCAGTCCAAGCCATGATCCTATCACAGCTCCCTAACCCAGCCACAGTCACAACCTTCTTACTGAGACCTGGTAGGTGAGAAAAGAGCTATAACTGATAAGGGCTACAAAGACTGTCAAGGAAAAGTAAGACTACCACCAATAGATTTATGGCTTAGAACAGGCAGAAGACTAGTGCGATCCAACCTGGTGACTACTTTCACCTTGCAGTAACCCCCAACCTCATTATTCACTCATTGTAATACAACAGTATACTAAACCACACACCCCAAATCACCACGATTGAAATTGAAAAGCCCATATAAGGACACAAAATGGTCAATGGGGCTCTTCTGAGAAGTCTCCACTCCTTTCCAGGAAAAATCCTAAATATTCCTCCTCCTTATTGAAGACCCCACCGCTCCATTAAAGGAGCCTCAATAAAAGCAGTAAATCCCACCAGGGAGGGGCTGCTCACTGCTTCACCAACACACTCTCTTTCATTTTACACTCTACGCTGGCTCGATTTGAATTCTTTCTTGCCTAAAGCCAAGAACCCACAGAGGTTTGCAGACCTTTAGGTCCCTGGACCCCAGGAATACCTGCATCATTATGGGAGAATATATAGCAGTCAGATATCATTCCCTCATCACCCACCCTCCCCAGAGCTCACACTCAACTTTGTCTGTCTCTGAAGTTTCATTACCAGCTGCCACAAACAAGCAGGACAGACATGGGCCTCAACCTAGACTCACCGATCTTGCCAGGCTGGCTGCTGCTGAAATAAACAAGGAAACTAAGTCTGGAGATTTTGAGTTTCTAAAGCCTAAGAGCATCCTTGGCTGCTGAGGCCACACAGTTGAAAGAACTGGGAGCAGAGGTCCAAAGGTGGCAAAAAGGTCTCTCAAAAGTGACAAGGTGCCCACTGGGGGTGGAGTCTTAAAGTCAACCATTATGGGACTGTCTATGGCAATGCAGTCTTCTAATGAGGAGATGAGTTAGTGATGCCAGGGCTGATTGCCTACATTTAATGCTGTTCTGGTTGATCATTGAATTGTTGCCAGAGCAGCACCTTTGACCCAACCCCGACGCACAGGTGGGTTTAGAGCTTCAAGCTAAAAGCCAGGCCACGCCATCTGGCGAGCTATCCAGCGTGGCAGACAAGACATCCAGAGATTTCTAGAAACACCCTTGGGGTCTTCTAGTGCCCTATTCTTTACACTTCCTCTCTGAGAGCCCCTAAAACAACCTCAACAAGCAAGGAGTCACCCATGTTTCAGCAGAAGGAGCCTTCTTCACCTCCGTCCCTGACACCACGCGGGCCCATCCCCTCAGAACTTCTGGCTCAGGCTCCTTGGAGATGGTTCAGCCTTTCCCAGGAGGACCCTGATATGTTTCAGAAGGGCTAGGTGTATTTTGTGTTCGGCAGTGTATCTCTAATGCCTAGAACACTGTCTGCACATAGCAGGTGCTAAGTAAAATTTGCTGTCTGAATGAATCATAAAGTGACCCATCAATAAGGTTCAAAGCCCTGGCCACCCAGCCTCTGAGCCTTGTCCCCAGTGTGGGCTCTACCCACTTCATATCTCCTCATCTGGCTGGCTAAGCACTTCTCAGTTTTCTCTTGTGTAAAATGTGACCCAGTGGAGGGTGTGAAATGGAAGTGATGTGATTGGATTTGGGGGAAGAAAGCCAAATCTGGAAGAATCAAGCAGGTTGAACTGAACCAAGAAAAGAATAGAAGATAGGAGAAGGGAATTCATTTATCATGGGGAAAGAAGCTGTGATGGAGACTGAGAGGTGTGGCCTGAGCATCAGAAAAGAAGACGGGACCAGGTGACCAAATGAATGTGTGGGTGAGAAAGAGGACAGTTATGGATTGTTCCCGATTTCCCTGGCTCAAAATTAGAAGGCAACACCATTAACTAAAATCCGAAAGGTACTAAAAATAGTTAAAAGAGCACTTAGGTTGAAGTAGAAGATCAGCAATGGTATAGTCATAAATATCTCATTTATCTCTCCGAGAAATTTGATAGAGACCTATAGATACCTGTGGCCATTATGGCTAAATCAGGCCATAAAATATATAATTGATATGTAATTCATAAAATATAACCTGTAACAACATAATCAATAAAATATATATATATATATATCTGGTGTTCATCTTCCTTCTAGAAATATTCATGACCTATTTAAGCACACAGAATGCACATGAAACAGAGTTAGAGGTCATGGCTGTGCAGGGTTTGTTGTCTTCCAACAGCTTTCATGGGGCCATGTGGACCAGAACAGGCTCTGGTCTGAAAGCAATGGTTACCAATTCTGAGTACATGCTGACAGCAGTTGCTTTTCAAAGGCACTGTAAATTCCAGCTCATTGTTCTATTCCATTTTCCATTCAGAGGCACAAGTGGTATTTGGCAAGCTTGCATAAAGCCGCCGTAGGTGTTCTAATCTCTTTTAGGGTGGGGCTAAGTCTTGCTGTTTCATTCTTCCTCACTTTCTCTTCCCACCCTTGGAGTCTCTCAACTTTCTTCTCCTTTTCACTTTGGTTCCTGACTTTTTAAATCATATAGTGTGACTTTATGTAAAGGTAAGTTGTTCTTTGGAAAGGACTATTTCCACAACACATGGAGAGGTGACATAGATTGGACAGGTCCAAACAAATTCTAGTCCTGGTTCTGTAGATGCAGTGTGAAGAAAGGCTAGAGGGAGGAGGAAGGATGGCATGTCTAGAAGGATCCACTGGACAGATTCACTGGTCAAGCCCCTGTCATGCTGGGGGTAGGGCTGCAGCAAGAATAAGGGACTGCTGTCCTCAAGGTTAGAGTCCAGTGGGCCACGCTAGGCCTGACATCACCTCCCTCAGAAGAAAGTGTTGTTACCGCTGTGTCTGTGATGTTCAAGTTCAATGTGGAGCAGTGACTACATTCCCAGCATCTAAACCTTCCTAGTGGTCAAATTCCCTGGTCTATAGACTCTACCCTTTTTATCACTATTGCCTACTGGCTGAAATGAGAATGATTCTGTCAAAGATTGTAATGATTCTTATCACCTAGTAAGCAGGAGCCCGGTTTAATTTCAAGATTGAGGTTGCCTAGAATAACTTGGAAATTTGAACTATTATTTAATACCCCCTGTGATGAGACAGTGTGCCTTTAACTCTAAACATCCTATCATGCAATGGAAAGGAAGTGAAGCTCTTAAACCAGTTTAGTAAATGAGAGATCCAACATTTTAGAAGGCCCTTAGATACCATGTAGAGTTTTGGTTACTAGCCCTTCCTCTTGCCCTATATCTCCCTTCCTCTAATTACTATGTCTATTTTTTCACACTGTGACCTAATGCCATACCCCAATCTCAGAAATGGATCGTTGGCAATATTATCAGTAGGCTGTTCCAAAAGAACTTGTTCCAAATTTGCCAGGCAAAGAAGGCAGCAGGGAGCCTGACTGCATGATGAGGAGCTGGGCACCTTTGACATTCAAATACATATACTTAACTCTTGTTGGGTTGGTTAGAATGTCATCCCCATACACCAAAAAGCTGTAGGTTTGATCCCTGACCAGGGCATATACAGGAGGCAACCAATCAATGTTTCACATCAATGTCTCCCTCTCCCACTTCCTCCTCTGTCTCTCAAATCAATAAATGTATCCTCAGGTGAGGATTTTTTTAAAAGTAAAACAAATGCATTTGTCTAAAACAAGAAATTCCAATCCAACTTCTGGAAAGACATGGCGGATGGATTCAGATCTCCAGGCAGCACTTGTGAGCTGAGTGTGGGCAGACCACACTGAGAAATCACACTCCAAAGGCCCCACTACTCAGTGCTGTTCACATAAGGACATCAGCACATACCACCCTGCCTTGGGCTATCCCCAGAGGAGTGGCTGCCTTCATCAAAAGGAACATGCCACCTGCTGGAGGGGCAGGAGGCACAACCACAAGTAGTGACAGGCTCTAAAGAAAGTAGAGTCAACATAAGTCAGAGTGGAATTTTCCCAAGCCTGTAGTCTGGAAAAAAACCCAGCTGAGCCACACTCAGCCACACCCAGCCACAGGAGTATGGGAAAGGGAAAGAGCACACAAGAATGCAGGTCAGCTTCCTACTCTGCGGGGGACAGAACCATCAGGAACTAACTGGCTTAGAGTTGACGTGCAAAAAATGTTGGTGGAATGAACGGGCCTTGAGTGAAGCTGACCCAGGTTTGAATGCAGGCCTATGATTTTGTATGGCCTTGGGCAAATCACTGGAACTCTCTGAGCCTCACTTTCCTCATGAGTAACAATAACTACTTCAGAGACTAACTATGAGGATGCCATGAGATATTATGTGTACACACACACAGACACACACACCTAAACATGGTGCCTGACACATAGAAGGTTCTCACTTGATGTTGGTTTTCTTGTTTCATCCTGCACCTTACTCACACATTTTGTGAAAGCCATTTGAGGCAGAGATTTCTGGCAGAGACACCATCATTTTTAGGTTAAATGTATTAAGCACACATCACATCCAACCCAGCCATTTAGAAGCAAGGATGAAAATAGTTAATTCCACGGACTTCCATTCATTACAAAGACATCACTCTGCTCTCCCGGGTTCTGCCAGCATTCACCCACAGAGCAGAGCCACAGAGCCCCGACGCTCTCTGCTAAACAGCCCCCCCTTTCCACTTGCCCCTGCTTCCCTGCAGATCATGGCCTAAGACTCCCAATTAGTCCTGTCATTCTTTTTGCATGTGGCTTACTGCTCATTCGTCCTTTGAGTCTTGCCTTCCAGAATCTGGTCTTTGCTTAGATGTCCTTCTCATCCACATGGAAAACTTGCTCATCCTGTCGAGCATGGCTCCTCCCCCTGAATGGAAGCCTCTCCCAGGGGATTTTCCCACAGCACCCCACCAATGAAGTCTTGAAATGATGTTTCATATGGTTTGTACATGTATGCAGAGCCTGTGACTGCCTTGCTTTTTTCCTTACCTTTTAATCTTCCCCGAGTTTAATATATATGACACTGTTGACCCTTAAACAATATGGGATTAGGGCACCATCCCCCCTTCCTCTGTACAGTCAGAAATCCACATATAAGTTTTGACTCTACACAAACTTAACTACCACCAACCTATGTTGACCAAAAGCCTTTCCAGTAACATGAACAGTCAATTATCACATATTTTTCATATTTATGTATTATACACTGTGCTCCCACAACAGGATAAGCTAGAGAAAAGGGAATGTTATTTTTAAAATCATAAAGAAGAGAAAATAAATGTATGGTACTTTACATATTTATTGAAAAACGTCTGTGTATAAGTGGACCCTTGTAGTTCAAACCCATGTTGTTCAAGTATCTACCATATATCCATCTAAGGTTCAACCACTAAGCACCTAGTAAGCCCTTTAGCCATACTATGTGATTTTTTTAAAAACTTTTTGTTTATTATTAGAGAGTAAGGGAGAGAGAGGGAGCTATCAATTTGTTATTCCACTCATACGTGCATTCATTGGTTGACTCTTGTATGCGTCCTGACCAGGGATCAAACCCACAACCTTGGTGTATGGGGACAAAACTCTAGCCAACTGAGCTACCTGGCCAGGGTTATGATTCTTTTTTACTTGAATACTGCTTATCTAGAAGTGAATCCTTAGAAAAGGGAAAATCTAGGTAGGAGTTAAAAAAAAGAAGTTGCCAAATTCTCTTCATAGAAAACATCTCTGGAAAATTAAAAAAAGAATTATTCTCCCCACACCCTTTCCAGCCCTGGAGCTCTTCAAGCTCTGAGCTCCAAAGTGAGTTAAGCCTCAGTTTCAGCATCACTGAAATAAAGGATAGGAGTGGTGGGTGAAAAATATCTCTGGAAGCCACAGAAGGTAGCTGGCAGACCCGGCCTCCTCCACCCCAGGCACCCGACTTAAGGGTCTATTTCTATTTCAGCTCTGAGGGAAAGGGAACTCTGTTTAAAAAGAGCTTTTCCCTCACTGGCATCTCAGCTCTTAGTAATTAAAGAGAAGTAGCTCAAGGAACTCTGCTCAAGTTCAGACCATCCCTAGCTCCCACCTGAGGAGATACGTTAGTGTACTCTACAGCTAATCAGAGCATCAAGTGTCCTGGCCTGTGAGCACTCACCCTGTAGGCAGCCTGTTACCTAACACTGGATTGTGTTGTATGAACTAGACCTGAGGTGGAAATGGTTGCACCGGTCAGAAATGGCCCATTAGACCAGCCTTGGGCCTTGGTTCTGCCACCGCTGTTACAGTATACAGAGGTGTCGCGGCACGGAGCCTAATCCTTGGTGGGTCAAAGGGTGTCTTCTCCACTGCTGTCAATGAAGGGCACAGGGGGACGTAGTGAGTTGAATGGTAACCCCCCAGTAGGATGTGTATCTATGTCCTAATCCCCAGAAGCTGTGAATGTAACCTTATTTGGAAAAAGGGTCTTTGCAGATTTAATTAAATTAAGGGTCTTGGGAGATCATCCTGGCTTATCCCAAGGGTCAACAGATCAAATGGGTCCCAGATGGGATGACAAGGAACATTGAAACCATCAGAAGCTAGAAGAGTTGAGGAAGGATTTTCCCCTAGAGCTTTGAGACAAGCACAGTCCTGTTGAACTTTTTATAGTCACCCCAGGAAACTAATTTGAGGGGGTAGGAACAGATTTGTCACCTGAGAGCCTGGCCTTCCGCAGTACTCTTCTTGTCTTCACAAGCACTGCTTTCTTCGGTATCATCTGCTCTGTACAGCTACACAAACCCCCAAGTCCCCGCTAGAGTTAGGAGAATCAGGGACTTGTGGAGGTAGGTTGAGTCACTCAGTTCTTTGGGTGTAGAGTTAAAACAGGAAGCAGTCCTCTTCAGGAGAGACAGGCATGTACACAGCCCGAGGCCTGCTCAGAATCCATGCACAGCAATGAACCAGTGAGCAGACACCTATGCTCTTTCTCCTCCCCTCAGCTGCCTCTCCCCTCAGATGACAAGCCCTTGCTCCGTCTGGGCACCCATGCTGAGGTGGCAGTATCAATAGGGCTGCTGTACAGGTTGTAGGTGTGTGTGAAACATCTGGTTCCTGGCCAAGTGGTTCGTAAGGGCCAAGTTCCAGCCATGCTCTCTTCACCAACACACATACTCAGGCCTGGGTTTTGGCAGTCCAGGGGAAAGAAAGCACATCTCTTCTCAGTTTGCCCACTCAAAGAAGGCACCTTTTAAAGGCATGAAAACTACTGTTGGGTGATGACGTTTTAGAAACAGGTTGTGGTGACCGTTCTACAACATTGTGAATGTAACTGATGCCATTGAATTATACACTTAAAAATGGCCCTGACCAGGTGGTTCAGTTGGTTCAAGTATTGTCCTGTGCACCAAAAGCTTGTGGGTTTGATTTCTGGTCAGGGCACACACCTAGGTCACAGGTTTGATCTCCAGTTGGGGAGCCTACAAGAGAGGCAACCAACCGATGTTTCTCTGCTATGTCATGTCTCTCTCTCCCCCTCTCTCCTTCCCTCTCTCTCTCTAAATGCAATGAAAAAGTTCCTTAGGAGAGAATTTTAAAAATGATTACAGTGGCAAATTATACATTAGATATATTTTATCACAATTTTAAGAGTAATAATGTAACATATCAACAACCATTGAGCTCTAAACTTTAAATGGACGAATTGTGTGGTGTGTGAATTATATGTCAATAAAGCCATTTTTTAAAAAGCAAACAAAAAATACATTTTTCAAAAAAAACAAAAATTTAAGGCTCCAATTAAACTGGGTCTGTGAAGAAAAAGTTTTATTTAAGAGACTGCAAGCACTAGCAGAATCCCTCAGCACTAGCCTTGAGCTGTCTAACGGGCTCCCTTACGGCTATTTCCTTTGCCCTCCACCTTTCAGACTTGAACTCAGGTTTGGTGACTTCAATGCAGGAAATGGTGCTAGGCTGCAGGCAAAAACCTTGGTTTGGAACTCCGATTCAATGGCTACCTGACTCACCTGTCGGGCTAACCATCTCTCATACTCTGATCTTCAAAGTCAAATTTTCTTTCTTCTCTACTCCCTAAAACCCCATGTGCAGGCTCTTCCTTTGCTTTTCTGCTCTTAATTAGCACATCCTGCATCTTCTAAGGCATCTCTTCTATCTTGGTTTTCCCTTAAGTCTTTAGCTTTTTTACTACATCTCACCTTGGACACACTGAGAGCTGCAAGCAGGGTCATAGAATGTTTTGACTGAAGGAATCATTAAATAGCAACATTTTTCAATACTCTCTGCATATTTGTACACAGGAAATGCAGGTAGATACAAAAACAGAAGCAATTTGTCAATTTAACTGCTTGGATTACATTGGGAAGAATAATCTAGAATTCCTGGCACACATATTTATTTTAAAGGCATCGTGAGAAAGGACTGGAAATACCCAGCAATGCTGAAAGAACTAGGTTGTAAAAACATCTTGCGTATAAATAAGTGTCTCTTGTTCACAGGGAGGTGTCATGTCCAGATCAGGGCACATATTACAATTAGATTAAACACTGGTATGAACATTCAGCAAAATGTCATTTTCTCGGCTGGATGTGTGCCATGCTCACATAAGAGAAGCATCAAAGTCTGGAGAAAAGCAACTTGGGCAAAGAAAAGAAGGAAAAAAGAAAAAGTCTTGAAGAGATAACATTTACAACACAGAAGAGGTACTGTTTGGGAAGATGTTAAGAGATTTAGAAAAGGGGATTAGACACTGTATAAGCAGCTGTAAGCATGTTTTATCTTATTCAAATTTTTAGAAAGTCAGCAATTTGCATACCGCACCTGCATTAATTAGGTACTTGATTGAGCAGAGACTTCTTTTCTTTCATCAAACTGTCTAGAATGACATTGGGGGAATTGACTCTGATGCTCAAACAAGTAGCAGGGAGGAGAGACTGAAGTCACCACTCAATGAAATGATTTGGCACTTTTATTAGGAAACCTATATATTTACCAAAGGAAAACCTCATTTTGATTGCAAACACAGAAAAATCAAGCAAGTAATTTCAAAGGCTGCACGGGGAAGATTAGTCAAGTACACATCTGTCCCCAAAGAAAGACAAGCTGAACAGGTAAATCCAACTCTTGATTATTCAGTCTTAGGTGGATTAAACATCATTGTTTCTATTTGTTATTCTGTATGCCTGTCTGCTGGCATTGTCTGTTGGCTTTGCAAAAGCTATTCTGAACTTCCAAACACTCACTTTCCAGGGTCCCTTGTATCTAGGGGTACCAGTGTGACTCAATTTTGGCAAAGGAGACAAAAGGAAGTTTGCTGAGGATGAGGGTTGGGGCATAGAAGACTTTCTCTCCTGATAAAAGATTCAGGTAAAGAAAGAGAGTGAGCTATACTATCTTTTCCCCTTGTTTCTCCCTTGAATGTGGTTTTGATGCAATGAGCTTCAGTAGCCACTTTGATTTAAGGACAAGGACAGAAACAACTAAGGATTTCAGAGTGAATGGAGATAAAGAAACAGCAACAACAACAACAGCAACACCTAGCTCCCTGAAGACTCAAATGAGCAGATGAACCAACACCAGCCTCCACCTACCTCTAGATTTCTTAAATGAAAAGCAAATGCCTATGGGTTTAAGGTGCTGTTGGTTGGGGTTTTGGTGTCTGGCATCCCAGAGCATTCCTAATGGGCACACCATGTAGCGGGGGTCCCAGTGAAAGCAGGACCTAGCACCTGGGTGTCTGATGAACCAGGGTCACCAGGAGCCTGCAGGTATCTGCTCGCACTTAAAGGAGGATGAAGACCGAAGCCTAAGGGCAAAGACAGCTGGGGACGGGGACAGCATGGGGTCTGTGGCCTTGGTCTATGGAGAGAGGGGCCAGCAGGCAGAAGGAGTATCTTAAAAGCCAAGGGGTTTTGTGAGCACAAGCAGAACTTCTTTGGGGCCTCTGTTACAAAGTAAAGCACACACCTGCTGCCCATGACAGTAAGAAACCCAACTTGGCTCAGGCCCAGTTAGGATAGTAGGAAATGCAGCACTATTTGGTCAGCAGGAGGGCTTGCAACTTTACGAGTCACAGGACATGGTACCCTGAACAGAGAATGGCCACAATGAGGCACTGCTCTCCTGGGCCCTTGGAAGCGCTGGACATCCATTAACAAGGGAGCAGAACTGGAAGACTGCATGTGAGACAAGACTGCTCCTCAAACACTGGTAGAGGGAATGCCGGGTGATGTAGTGTGTGTAGGTTCAGCTTTTAGTACATACTGACATGTTATTTTTCAAGGTGTTGCATCAGTTTATACTATATGATACTACAAATATAGGAAATGAGAATTTCAGTTGTATCACACATCCTCATCAACACTTATTATTGTGTCTTTAATTTTAGCCATTATAGTGGGTATGTAGCAATGTCACATTAGAGTTTAAATTTGCATTTCCCTAAAGATGAGATTTAAGGCTTTTGCATATGTACATTAGCCATTTGGATACACTCTTTTTGAAGCCCCTATTCATGACTTTCGCCCACTTATCTGTTGTGTTCTCTGTCTTTTCCTTATCAATTAATAGAATTTATTTACACTGAATAGATTTTTGTCAGATAAATATATTGCCAATATCTTTTCCCATTCTGTGGGTTGATTTTCAGTCTCTGATTTTTTTTTTAATGTAGTTAAATTTATCAATTCTTTATTTTATGGTCATTAGTTTTTGTTTCCTGTTTGAGAAACAATTGCTTACCTTCACATAATAGAATAGACCCCTATTTTTCATCTAAAGTTGAATTATTTTATCTTTCACACCTAGATCTATAATTTTCATGGAACTGATTTTTTTTTTTTAATATGGTGTAACACGGGAATTAAGATTTCTTTTTTCCACATGGATATCTTGTTGACTCAGACCATTGTGGAAAATACATCTTTTTTTTTTTTTTTTAAATCCTCACCTGAGAATATTTTTTTCACTGCTTTCAGAGAGAAGTTAGGGGCTGTGGGGGCGGGGAGAGAGAGATGTGGAAGAGAAACATCAGTTGGTCACCTTCTTATATGCACCCTGACCCAAGCTCATACCCACAGCCCAGTTATATGCCCTCACCAGAAATCGAACCAACTGAGCTATACTGGCCAGGGTCAAAATCATCTTTTAATCAATGCACTTCTGTGCTTTGTCATAAATTAAGTAACTTTGTTTTTAATACTTTTTCTGCTACACTGTTTAATATTTCATTTTAGATGAATACTATGCTCTCTTAATTGCTACAGGAATATTATATCTTAATATTATAAACCCTCTAATTTTATTGTCTATTCAATGAATACTTGGGTATTATCCTTTGCATTTTCATATAAGTTTAAAATCAGCCTATCACTTTCCCCAATTTAAAAAAAAAAAAAATCCTAAATATCCCAAATCCTGAAAAGTTAAATCAGTTTGCTTCTTTATAATATTCAAACTTCTAATCCATGAATAAGGTTTATTCTTTTTTTATTGAGACCTTTAGTTTCTCTCACAGTGTTTCCTTACAGTTTTCATTATATTGATTCTGGTGTTTTGGGAAGCTATTGTAAATGCTATTGATTTTATTTCCTTTGTAATTGTTGCTAGTATATAGGAATACAATTGATTGCTGTATACTAGCATTGTATTCAATGGCATTGCTGAATTAATGATTCTAGTAGATTTTCTATAAATTCATTTGTCTTTTTTCTAAATGCACAATTATTTCATCTACAAATAACAATAGCATTATCTCTCCTTTTTGAAATCTCATCACTTTTCTTTTTTCTTGCTTGAAATTCTAGTACAACACTGAAGGAAATTCAGGTATCTTTTCTCATTTATAATCTCAAAGGATGGTTTACAATATCTTATCATTAATCATAAGTTTGCAGTAGATTTTTTTGTTGTTGATGCCCATTATCAAGTTAAGGAAATGCCTTCTATTTTTATTTGAATAAGTTAGGATCTTATCAGGAATGCATGTTGAATTTTATCAAATGCTTTTCCTGCATCTACTTAGATGACCACAAATCCTGAATTCTATTTCTATTATTTTATTTACTCTGTATTATTCTATATTCAATTTATATTTCTCCCTTATTCTGTTAATGTGATAAATTAAAATTGTTATCTTTCAGTTACTAAATTATTCCTACATCTCTGGAATTAACCCAAACTGGTTGTGATTTGTTCCTTTTATACAACACTGGATTTGATTTGCAAACATTTTCATAAAGAATTTTATATTTATATTCCTGAAAAAGATTCACCTATAGTTTTTCTGTCTTGTGATGTCCTTGCATTATTTTAAATTATATCTGACTTTATAAAAACAAGTTTTAAAATTTCTTTTGATTTTTTTTATTCTCTGGAAGAATTGTATATAATCAGTCTGACTTATTAAAGCTTGGAAAAATTCATTGGTGAAGCCATCTGGGCTTGGAGTTGTCTTGAGGGAAAGATTTTTAATGATGGATCCAATTTTAATAGATATTGGACTACTTGGAATTCCTATTTTTCTCTGTATTCATTTTGATAAGAAAAGTTTTTATAAATCATCAAATATATTGGCATAAATTTGTTCATAATATCTTTTTTCTAATGTAAGACTAATCATTAATAATATCCATTTTTCATTACCAATGTTGATAATTTGTAAATCTGTAACTCTCACTCTTATACACATTTATGCACATGCACACAAATACATAGTCTTTCATCTTCCTAGGGATTTATTAATTTTCTTATCTTTAAAAAAATAACTTTTCGTTAAATTTTTATATCTAATGTGTTAGGGTCTACTTGTGTTTTACTTTCCTAACTTCTTCATATAAACACTTAAATCATTCTTTTTCAGCCTTTTTTCTTTTCTTATATATGAATTTAAGGTTATATGCTTCCTAAAAACATATAGCTTGATTGGCTGTATTTTACCATCATCTCCTTCATTTTTGTTATTGATTTCTAACGTAATTCCACTCTTGTCGAAGACTATGATTTTAATCCTTGAAAATTTGTGGAAGCATGCAATTTTGGATAGGGTTTCATATGCACTAGAAAATAATGCATGTTCTGCCCTTGTCGGGTGAGGCTTCTCTGTGTCTTAATAGGTCAGACTGTTGGCCGTGTTGTTCAGATGAGCTGCAGTTTTACTTTACCCCTTTGAAAGTACAGGAATGCCTTTTTTTTTAATTGGCTACTTTTAAAATTTTCTGTCTTTGTTCTTGGCAGTCATATAACAGAACATGATATACCTAGATTAATTTGTCTTGTATTTATCCTATGGGGTTCACTAAGCTTCTAGAACCTGTGTCTGGACATCTTTTTTCACCTTAGGGAAATTCTTGGCTATTAACTCTCCCAATTTTGCTTCTACTTTATTCCCTTTCTCCTCTCCTTCTGGGATTAATTATCAGTTGAGACTTCAGTTCCATGATCATTAGGCCTTTTTCCTAGGCCCCACACTCTAGAACTGGAAAAGACCCAGGGGCTCTGGCCACCCTACAAGGCCTGCTGGCACACTTGTGGCCCCTTTACCATGCACACGCCTTGAAAAGTTCTTCCATAAAGTTTCTCTCAGCTTCACCCAATTCCCATCCTCTGTCTTTCTCCTTAAACACATTCAGAGATGTTTCCCTGTGCCAAGGACAGTGACCATTCTGCTCTCTCTTTCATTGACCTTACAACCCCCCTTTACAGTTGTTTCCAAGAGGGCTGCCTGAATAGCCAGGGAGAGTCCTAGGTCAGCACTTTGCTTTTCTCAGCTTTGGGCTAAGTAGCAAGCCAGGAAAAAGTAATATAATTCGCAGGGAAGATAAGATAATGCAACTCTGGAGTGAAATAACTGACTTTTTTTCTGGTCTTCAGGAATGTTTCATCTTGGTCTTTAAATGGAGCCAAAAAAAAAAAAAAGAAAAAGAAAAAGAAAAAGATTTGATTTAAAGGAAAAAAAGAAACAACAACTTTGTCTTAACTATCCCCCTGCCCCAAAGAAAAAGATAAAAGTAAATCCCATGTACTTTGTACATAGTCCCTTGTGTTTGCCACATAACAATCCAATGAGAGATTTTCTCTCTCTTTTAAAGTGGGATGAGCAGGCTCAGATAACTAAGGCAGTAAATGGAACAGGCAGGATTTGAACCCAGAATTGTCTGTCTCTTTTCAAGTCTGGCATTTGCAGTGGTACAAAACTTCCACATCCTTATTATTTTCCCTTATCTGCTTACTTTCAAAAAACACATTCAGTAGATCTCATGAAAATCAGGTGACGCAGGTCCAGTGTCCCATTGGCTGCAAGATCCCTCACAGAGACCTGGCCTGTGTGAACAACATGTGGTGAACGGTCGCTCAGCCAGCCAGCAATCCAGTTTTGAAGCTTTGCTTGAATGTGGGCTGCGGTGGTGCCCAGCTTCTCCAACCCTCTCACCCTTTTCCTTCTCAGTGGCTCAGTAAGATTTCTGCAGCTGGTACTTTCTGGGCTTCTCTTTGTCTCGTGAAACAGTGAAACTTCAGTGAGGGCATGGGCCAAGACGTTTGTTTAATGAAAATGGAGACACTTAAAAATAAAAACAGAAAAGGTGAGTGGAGAAAGGGCCACAGATGTCCTTAAGAAAGCGAGTTGGTTTCCTGAGTGCGCTCAGAAGGCACTGGAAATGTACAGCCATGCATTTGAGTGCTATTTATTGGCTCCGAGCATGGACAGAACTGCAGAAGGGGCTGAACGGGTTTGACAGGTGGGTGGGGAGAGAAGAAGGAGTCCTCAGGTTCCCTGGAACTTGAGAGACACCGAGTTCCTCTCAGGATTCATGCAGGAGCCCAGCGCTTCTCTGTCCCTTCCTGGTGCTCTCCCAGCTCCCACCAGCTGCCCATCACACCCACTCGCCTGCAGCACAACAGAGAGCCCCAGACACAGCAGCCAGGGGATTCTGCTTTCCGGGGCTGCTGCCTCCCAGTCAGGTGAGGGTTGGGGGCTGAGAGGTGTGGTGGTTAATCAGTTTTGAAACCCTGATTGCATCTTAATAACAAATGCAAAGCACCCAAGAGCAGCAATTTGCCGTAATGGGGAAAATCAGCAGGTCCCTGGGGTTTGACAGGAAGTAAACACTCTCCAGGCTCAAACTGGGGGGAGGAAAAGTCGTTTGTGAGAGTGCCTTACCAACGCGTGAAGCTGCCTGCACTTCCAGTCCTAAGAGGGGAGAGACTAGAATAAGAATAGACCAGGGCTGGGCTGAAGGAAGGCGAGGCTGCGTCCAGTGGCCTCTCCAGGCAAAGTGCCTCCACCAGTCCTGTGCCCCTGTCCCCTGTCGGAGGATTCCCACGTACTTTAAGCTCTCTGTCTCTTCCTTCTGCCAAAGGCAAACAGAAAAGATCATCAGTAACAAGATCTAGCCAAACAAATGTGTTCACCACAGAGTATCCCTGGTGGAGGTGTGAGCAGGAAAAGGCTCATTTTGCCCACCAGCCTGGGCTGGGGCCTCACTATCAAGTATCTCCACCCTTCTGGGGGATTCCTTTTCCTTACAGTTTCCTTGGAATGGAAAGGGCACTTATCCCCACTAGAAGATGAAATGTTTTTCACAGCCCCAATTTTTCTTCGTCTTTGAAAATGTTCCCAGCACTGAACGCACATATTTTTCTTACATGTAATTTGATTTGGATGGTTTCTTGACCTGCATCCAAATCTAGCTGTGGGTAATTATTACTGTCACTATTGTTATTAATACTGATATTTATCATAATCTCACATGCCGGGGACAGCCCTTAATCTTGCTGTTTTATTTGGTTGAAAGGAAAATGTGACGCACTGGCCGCCCTCCCAGTTTACCCTTGTATTATTCACTTTTACCCGGCTCCTACTATGTGAATAATTAGCCCATTACCAGTGATCGCTCATCGGCTATAAGTCTAAATTGCATTCACAGGATAGAGCCAAGGCCAGCAGGAGGGAGTGACAAGAAATCAGGTTTATCTCATTATAATGAGAAAATATCTAATCGTTAGGACTTCTAACCAGCTGCCTCCTGAAGTACTGAGCTCCCTGCCACCAGAAATATTTAAGTAGAGGCCACAAAAATTATCCTTTAGGCATGCTGTTTAGGGAAGTAATGACTTACAATTTTAGATCTTTAAGAATCACCTGGAAGGCTTGTTCACAGACTGCTGGGTCCCATCCCCCGAACTGTGAATTCAGCGAGTCTGAGGCAGAGCCCATAACTTGCATTTCTAACAAGTTTCCAGGTGTTGCTCTGACGCTGCTGGTCCAAGGACACGTTTTGAAATCCACTGAACTAAGGGGAAGGCCAGATTAGATCACTTCAAGCTTCCTTCAGAGTCTAAGATTTTATGATATTACAAAATAAGAATTCTTTAAGAAGTGACCAAGAGTGACCAGCTCAGGTGTGGCAGTTCTCTTACGAACATATTATGGATACTTAACAGGAGTCCAGACAACCTCAGTCTTCACCTTTTAGTGCTGTCATGTCTCCATAGATAACGTGATTTATGCCACAAATGCTTAAATGTCAGCTCAGCATATTGCTGGAAATCTTCCACAACCTCATTTAGTTCAGGTGGAAATGCACCCATATTCAAAAAGAGAAGCCCCTGGAAAAATTAAATTAAAAAAAAAAATGATAACCCCTGGTTTTTACTCTCCCTGCAATAGCCATACACCTCCTAACTCCAGTGCTTTAACAACAAAAATAAAAGAACAAAGGAAGTTCCTTTCCTTGACATGTGATGAGCAAAACAGGTAACACAACCTTATCATGTGATCTCTTTTACTGTGTTTCTTTCAGGAGCTGTGAAATGCCTTGGAACAATGCTTTTTGTAAGTCCTAAATGAGCCCACAGGCGGCTCTAAAGGAGAATAAAAATACCTCACAAGACATGACCTTGTATGCACAGTTTCTGGCTGCACCGTCCAAGGCCATTATCATATTTGATCCCCACAAAACCAAGCAAGACAGACAAGACAGGTATCATCAACTTCATTCGACTGGTAAGAAAGTTTATACTTTTGAGAGTTCCTGAATTGCCTAAAGGTCACCCAGTGCACAACAGATATTGTAGAAGAAAAATTCTGGTTTTCTAACCCCTAGAGTGAGTGATCTTTCCAACTACATCACCAATCTTCTCCTGACACAAAGCAGTAGGCAAGGAGGTGGGGACAGGGAATATGACCAGGAACTGGTAAATTTGAGCACTTATCGAAAAGATAAGACTAGAGAACCTGGGAGCCAACTCTTCTTCCTCCCTCTCCCCAGTCTGTCCGGCCAGCTTCCTCACCTACCCATCCATCCAGCCATTCATTCATCCATCTACCCACCCTTCCATACATACATACATCCATACATCCATACATCCATCTGTTAGGTAGGATAGATAGCAGAACAAGGTAGGGAGGAGGAGGGAGACATGTCTCACCCGCTAACTCAGCAGTCCTGAGCCTGGTCCGATAATATTGCCAGGTGTTCTGACATCACAGGAAACACCATGCTGACACGGGAGGAGGGCAGTCCTTGAAATTCTATCTATCCTTTCCACTATCTGGAAAAAGAAGCCTTTGAAACTGTGCTTTCATCCCAAGGTCCGAAAGGCTAGAAAGGGCCCACAGAGCCCAAAGGAAGAAGTCTATTAACAACTTTGGGTATTCACACACACACCCAAAGCTCGTACTGCCTCTATTGTCAATCAATACATAACTTCTTCACCTTCTGCCATACCTCCAACTACGTAGGTCCTCAGAACAAAGGACGCGCTCTCTCTGGCTACTCAGTCTCAGGCCACCCCTGCTCAGGTGCTTGCCACCCCGGCCTTTGTCCACCCTTACTTTTGTCACCCTTAGCCTACTTTTCCTATGCCTTTCACCCCCGCCTTAGCTAGGCCTGGTCTCTTCCATGAGAATGGATCACCAATAAACCCTGCTCACACGCTAATAGACTTGCAAATCTGTAATTCTTTACTACCTTGGCGAGAAGAACTGAGTTTCTAGGAGTTTCTCCCATAACGCATTCACCCATCCACCTACCCACTCACCTAGCTATCCATCATCTCGTTTTAAAAATTAAAAAAAAAAAAACAGGCCCAGAGGAGTGAAGTGTCTTGTCCAAGATTACACAGCTAGTTAGTAGTAGAGTCAGGACTAGAACTAAAAACAGAACTCATCTTCTGACTCTCAGTAGAGACTACATGCTATGCTACTTTTCATGAAAATGGCAACATCACATTTGGGTAGGTTTACTAATGTGCTCCCCCTGTGTTTTCTTTTACCCCATGTGTCTCTTTCTTCTATCCTAGAATTAGCCCGATATTTTATGCTTATTACCTAAGTGAAAGAAAGAGATGCAAAAACAAAGTCACTCCTAGGGCATGTGAAGTTCCAGGCAAATATTTTTGCAGGAGGTGGGGATCCGTTCATATAAACAATTTGAGCCACTCAAAATCAGCATGTCCATAGTCCAATTTCATATAATCCAGAGAAAGAAATACTGCTTCATCCGGTACAAGTAATTTTCTCACTAAGCTACCCTTCTAGAACCCAAGCCCAGCATCAGGGGCTTTGAATGATCTTGTAGGTGCAAGGTCTGGGGCTCCCATGTGGAATAAAGGGTCAGACAGTGATCCAAAGGAGACAATGGGAATGGGTCCCACATACCCTTCAGGGAGAATTTAGAAAAGTTTGAAAAAGATACTTCAAAGCACAGGGTCCCCTGAAGTGTGGCCTGGGGCAGGGGTCCCATTTATACAGGTCTAAGGACAGTACTGCACCAGACCACAGAGAAGGGAAAAAATTCAATACAATATTGGAAACTCAGGGCATCAAAATATATGATTACATAAAAACAAGGTTTTCCCACCATAGGACTAGATAAAGATTCTGTGGGCTAGAGGAGAGAGGGAAAGGGAGAAGAAAGTTAGAAGGGAGGGAAAGACTGCTGAGAAGCTCCTGAGTCCTAAGTTCTGCCCAGCCATCTAGGAGAGTGAGGAGCAGGAGAGGCAGAAATCCCTGAACTGCAGAGAACTTTGCCCCTTGGCCTAGGGAAACCAAAACTATAATAATTCCCACCTTTCCCTCCCTCTGATTCTGCCATGCCTGGGAAGGTGAGGAGTAGAAGAAGCATCTGTGAAGTATGTCTAGGTGGGTAGGCTCTAAGAAGCTCTCAGAAGCCCTCCCTCAGTGTGGATTGGACCACTGATATGTCTTCTGTGCTCCCAAAAGTGATGCAGGAGACAGAGGAAGGGGGAGAGAGAGAGAGAGAAGTTCCAGCAGAGACCTGGATGAGGAAGAGGGGCATCTGGCAGAGGCGAGATATGAGGACACCCAGGCTGAGATTACCCTTTGGCTCCCCCTCTCCCTATGTGTCAGTGCCATGTGTCTCCTGCCGAATGGATGTAGCCTTGAAGAAACAGGATTTATCTAAGTTTAAGTTTTGGTTGAGTGGGGGCTCAAAATAGAAATTAAATTGTTACCAAACACAAAACAAATTTTAAAAATTTAAATTTTTTTTTACATCTCAAATTTTGATTTAACTTCATATCTAACACAAGCGGCTCCAAAGAAAATAACAACTGAAATCCTGGAGAATGGGAATAGACAAGAGTCTTAGGGAGCCATTTTGGCAGAAGAAAATGGATTCTGGAGATCGTTTTGTATTTCATGTGTAGCTTGGGATTCTCCACCCTGGTCTCTTGCATCTCCTGGGGGCCTGGATGGGGAGAGACCACAAAGAAGGAATGAACTCTTGATGTTGAAATGAGGCTCTGGGTCCCCTCTCCCTCATGCTAGCCTCTTTCAAAAGGATATAGAAAACATGTAAAAATCATTCCAAGCATCTCTCCTCAGGGAAATAAGCCACACTAGTTAGTCTCGAAGGCTATAGGGTCATTGGCTTTGTTCTAGTCCTGACAGATGTGAGCAGGAAGCCAGAGCCGGCACACTGGGCCAGCATGACCTCTGCTAAAAGGAGCCCTTCTCTTTCTCCCTGAACAGGAAGGCTTGCAGGAAGCTCTGGACAAGACATGCCATCACCACAGACTGCAAGGTCAGGGGACTCTCCTGAGGCACCTGCTGAAGTCATTTCATAACCTGATACGACATGTCACCTCCCACTGTTTTTAGCAGTGAGGACATTGTTATTTCCTCGTGAAAAAGCCTGGGTCAACTGAGGACACTACTTGCAGCGGTCCAGCTAGCCCGTTATCTTTGCGTCACCCAATTCTCTGTGTTCCCTCCAGGGGAGATAGTCATCTTTCTTACTGTAACAAATACACTGTAACTGAACAAGTCAGGAGGATAAAAATATAATCTTTGTAATCTGCTAAATAATGCCTTGATCTCTTGTTCTCTCTCAGAAAAGAACAGAGCACCTAATATCCCAACAGGGTTTAACTTGAGCTTACCAAAAAGAAACACATTTTTTAAAGAAAATAAAAGTGTAATATGAACCAGCTATACATACAAATATTTTATCTACAGTTAAAAAAAAAAATGTGTCTCCAAAGTAAAGTTTGCGGAAAGAGCATTGCACTGTAAGAATAATTAGATCAGATCATCTGTTCATTATGTAAATTGTATGTGGAGAGGCATGGCAATTCATATTATATCAAGAAGCCTATCAACTCACCTATAATCACTTATTCAGCAGTTATTGATATTGTGCCCAACCCCCAGCCTCTCCGTAGGAAGAGTGGCGAAAATAAAAAGAATATACAAACTATCTTTGCTCTCACAAAAATGACAATCTAATTTGGGCTCAGGTTTTTACCTAGAGACAACAATTGGAGAACAATATAAAAAATTATTGTAATCGGTAATCACAATAAGAAAAATTGCTGACACGTGTTAAATTCCAGGCCCTTTGGTAAGCATTTTACATATGTTATCTAATTTAATCCTTAGGGAAACAGGTAAATGTTGTTTGTTATTAGACCAACTTTATAGAAACAGAGATTGAGAAATTTGAACTGGCCCAAAGTCCTGTGGTAAGGCAAGACTTGAACTTAAGTCTGCTTGACTTCAGAGCACTTAAGCACTCCTCAGCTCTGTCCATGTGTTACTGAGAGGAAGAGAGAGTACATGCTAGGGTCATTCAGGGAAGATGGGACACTGAGCTCCAGACTGTCAAAGAAGTCTATAGGGTAAGAGGCACATTCAAGGTACCAGGTATGCCCCTGTCAGGCTGAACTGGAACCAAGGTTAAAAAAATCTCTGGCAGTTGGACTCTGGTCTTGGCAATGGGGGAGAATTGTGAGTTCTGGGCAACTTGAGCTCCATTCCCAGATCTAAGACCTGAAAAGGTAAGCAACTTTTGCAATATCATCCCTTAGCTGTGAAATGAGATAATTGAACAAAATGCTGTCCAACTTTTGCACTGGGGACCAAGGTCAGCAGAGGACACTGCAGAGCTCAGGATACAACTTGGGCCATTCTGGAAGCTTATCTCCTTTGTAGGAACCTATTTGATTGGTTGTATTTGTGCATCTTGAGTATCATCAGATTGGCACAGTCTCTGACACCCAAAACCACATAAGACGAGCACGTTTCACTTGCACTGTGAATAGATGCTAAGGTTCCGTGCTTTTCCATTTAAGCCTTAAACTATCTTGAAGTAACCCAGATCTCAATGATATGTAAAATGAATAGTGTTGCACCTCAGTTGTGTGAAATCTGAATCTGAGAACCTCTCCCCTCTTAGGGAAGTCAAGGTAGAGGTGAAACTGAAAGACAAAGATGGGAGTAGGAGGTGAAAATAATCTTGTGGAAGGGTGAGATATGTGAATCCAGGGGAACACATTCTTTTTCTTTGTCACAAACTAACTTACTCTTCCAGTGGGAAAAAACATCTAAGAAAATCTTTCTTGAAACTTTTAGATGAATTTCTAAATAAAATTCTCTAATCCTTTAGAGCATTATATATCAATACTAAAAGCAATCCCCATTTTATTCCCAATATTGTTAACAGACACTGTGCTCACAATCAGTATGCATTTTCTTATCTGCTCTCCTAGTGACTGTGAAGTAGGGACTATGCCTCTTGCCTATAGGTGAGGAACTAAGGGGACAAGAAGCTTAGTACTTTACCCTAAGGCAAATGGCTGGGGAATGCTAGAGCCAAGGTTCAAACTCAAGTCTGCCTGAGCCCAAAGCCTTAGCTCTGGCTGGCACTGTCATTTGCATTGGTGTTCCCCTGTGCATAATGAGATGTGTCCACAATGAAACAAGACTGGTTTACCCAAGTAACTCCTCTGCATAATAGGATGCACGATTTTACATACAACTTAGTGTTTGTTCTTAAAGGGTTTCTTTTTCAGCAACAACAACAAAAATGCAACAGGAATTATTTAAGCAAGAGTTAAAAAGGAGGTGTTTAGAGTCAACACCTAGTCTTTTAGATACATTTTATATATAGTGAAAAGTGCAGATCTTAAGTGTACAATTCTGTTGAGTTTGGGCAACATTATGTGCCTGTATAACCACTATCCAATCAAGATACAGAATATTTCCATCACCCCAGAAATTTCCTTTATCCTAACCCATAGGAACCACTGTTCTGATTTCTATTGCCAGAGATTAGTTTGCCTATTATAGGATGTTCTATGATTGGAACCATACAATGCGTGCCCTCTTCTGTCTTGCTTCCTGGCTCAGCATGTTTCTGAGAGTCATCTGTGTTGTTTCGGGTACCTGTTGTTCATTCTTTTTACTGCTGAGTAGTATTCCCCTGTACGAATATACCTCACTTTGTTTATACCTTCTCCTGTTGATGAACACTCGGGTTATATCCAATTTTTGGCTATTGTGAATAAAATTGGCATATCACTCTTGCACAAGTCTTTTTATGGGTACATCCTTTCATTCTTCTTGAGTTAATATCTAGCAGTGGAATACTGACTTATTGGAAAGACACATGTATAAGGTAAATGACACTGCCAAAGAGTTCTCCAAAGTGGTTTTACAACAAGAGTTTCAGTTGCTTGACATGCTTGCCTACATGTGATGTTGTCAGATTTTAATTTTGGTCATTGTAGTAAAATGGTATCACATTGTGGTTTCACTATATATTTCTTAAATGACTAATAGTGAACTTTTTTTTAATGTACTTGTTTTTAATGTACTTGTTGCCCAAACTCACAGCAAACTCTCTACAGCTTTTCTGGTGAAATATCTGTTCAAACCTTTTGTGCATTTGTTGCTGGGTTGTTTGTGATTTTATTATTGAGTTTTAAGAGTTCTTTATATATTGTGGATAAAAGTCTTTCATCAGATGTGTTATTTGTAACTTTTCTCTGAATGATTTGTCTTTTCATTCTCTCAGCAGTATTTTTCTAAAAGCAGTTCTCAATTTTAATGAAGTTCAATTTGCCATTTTTTTCTTTTATGAATTGGGCTTTGGTTGTTGTAATTAAAAATAATCCTTTTCTAAACCAAATTTGCAAAGACTTCATTGATTTTTGTCCTGAAAGTTTAATAGTTTTAGGGGTTTTATTTAGCTGTATGACCCATTTTGAGTTTATTTTTGTCTATAGTATGAAATACAGATCAAAGTTAATTTTTTATTTTGCATATGCTATCCAATTGTACCAGTACCTTTTATTGAAAAAACTCCCCTTTCTCTACTCAATGTGCTTGACACTTTTATTAAAAAAAATTAACTGATCATATATGGGGTAGGTCTTTTTCTGGACTCCATTCAACTCCACTGATCTATTTTATCTATCATAATACCAATATCATAACAGTATAGTTTTACAATAAATCTTGAAGTCAGATGGTGTTCTTCTTTTCAAAGTTATTTTGGCTATTTTAGGTCATTTGCATTTATGTATGAATTTTAGAATCAGTTTGTCAATTTCTACAAAAAAAAGTCTTCTTGGATTTTAATTGCATCTATTTGTAGAGAACTGACATCTTACAACATTGAGTCTTGAGTAAAGAGAAAACGTTTCTGAAAATGAGAGTATATCTCTCCATTAATTTAAATCTTAAATATCTCTTAGCATTATTTTATATTTTTAAGTTTATTCCTAACTATTTTATGTGTTGGTGCAATTGTAAAAATAAATTTAATTTTATTTAAAAAAATTGTTTGCTCTTAGTATATAAAAATAAAAATGATTTTTATATCTGGACCTGTATCCTGAAAATTTTATAAACTTATTTGTTATTTATAACTGTTTTTTGTAGATTTATTAGGATTTTCTCTGTATACAATTATGTCATTTGTATTTAATGAAAGTTTTTTTTCTCCTTTTTCAATCTTATACCTTTGTTTCTTTTTTTGTCTGATTACAGTGGCCAGGACCTCCAGTACAATGTTAAATAAAAAGTGATGAACGCAGAATTCTTGTCCTGTTTCTTATCTTAAACAGAATGTGTTCAATAAGTCTTCATTAAGTATGATGTTAACTGTAGGTTTTTTCATTTTTGTCTTTGCCCATTTTCAGATTTAAGAAATTCCCGTCTTATTTTGCTAAGAGTTTTTATGTACAAATGGTTATTGAACTTTGTTAAATGCTTTTTCTTGAGTTCATTAGCTTTTTAAATTTGTGTTTAAACTTGCCAACTATTTAACATGCCCTAATGTAGGTTGTCTTCTGGGTAATTTTGTGACTCCAACACAACATGAAGCTGGAGTCATATGATATGACTGAAATCTGGCATTTCCTGATAGCTGTACTTTTGTATGGTAGCTTTTGTTTTTGTTTAAATACTGTTCGTTGTGGGAATGTTCCTGGTTTTGAGTCAAAGAATTCTAGAATTATATTTTTAACTGGTACTGCAAAATTTCTTTCACCTACCACATTTCTTGTGACACATGTAGCCAAAAGCCTCAGAATTTGTCTTGGTTATCAGGCTCAATTTACAACTTGAGCAAGAAATGCAGAAGTGTGACAAGCCCTCCCACAGTATCAAAAGCCATGTAGGCAAGAGGGACTGAAAAGGAAACGAAGTACTGAACTGCGCCACGGAGCGGCCAAGTACCACGTTGTCTGGAGATCCACCTGAGCAAACTACAGGCAGTAGGGGCCACTTTCCATCCTTGCCAGACTAAATTAAGCTAGGAAAAGTAATTACCTCATTCCCAAGGATTGCTAGGAACTTCTTATACCATTTTCTTAACAGTTGTACTCGATTTCAACAGGAGTCATCCATCACATCATTCCTCATGACAATTTAAATCAGTGCCTTTCAACCTTTTTCATCTCATGATACATATAAACTAATTACTAAAATTCTGCAGTACACCAAAAAATATATATTTTTGCAGATTTGACAAAAAATAGGTATAATTTTGATTGATTTACAAAATATATTAATGATAGTAATTACCCTTTTCGCTCCAAAGTGACTTTTTAAAAAATCAGGTGCCTATACATACTTGTGTATAAAGATTTCTGGTACCAAAAATTAACCAATCAGACCCAACCATATTATGCAACATGAACAAAAAGATACAGCTCTGTTATATGACCTATATATTTATGGTTCAAGAAAGGGCATTCACACCGGGCAGCTATTGTTGTGTTGGCTATTGTCATTTTTTATTGACAACCTAAGGGAAAAGAGGTCAGTGCCCCTGACTAAATAGTCAGGTAGTGCACGTTTTAAATATTTTTTCAGCACACCCATTGAAAATCAGTGATTTAAATAATTGAAGTCAAACCTAATTCTGATTAAGAGTTAGGGTTTTTTTTTTTTCTATGACTTGACATTTTATATCCATTTTTTCATCCCTTTGTTTTCTTTACTTCCAAACTTTTTGTGTGTGTGTCAATTAAATACATCAAATATCTAGAAAGTAACTTTTGTTGATGACTACAACAGACCATATCCTCAAATTAGACTTGCTTTTCATGGTCAACTTGGGAACATTCTTATTACAATGATAGTTCCACATCTCAAAATATTCTGAAACAAGCATTTCTTTGAAATTGTCTTCAAAAGAAGTCACCCATGAAAACCAGACTTAGTACTTCAGGGCAGAATTTTGTGTCCAGTAAGAAAACCCTGCCAAACTAAAGGGAGCTGAGGTCAAATAAGCTTAGGAAGTGTGGTATATTATTACATCCTCCTGGGAATTCACAAGACATATTTGCATACCAAAAGCTCTCAGATATACCCTAACCTGGCATTGCCCTCAACGGTTTTGACCTTGGAAACTATGGTTTTAATAAATTTAAAGTTAAATAGCTATATGTCTAGTGGCTACTGTATTGGAGCTACTGATCTGGGTGTTGGACCTTTGAGGAAAAAAGAAATAGTCTTTATCATATAGCTTTGGGATGGCTATGCCACATTTTGAGTCCAGTAAAATATGATGACCCTACTACTATCTTCTTTTAGTTTCAGACTGTTTTGTGCATGCTATAGTAAGTCCGAAAATACAGTTTTCTATATCGTTCATGTCTTTGTATATGCAAGGACTATTTTTCCTAACTATTTGACTTTTAAAATACTGAGGGGGCTTTGTGTGTAGTAAATCTAAAAGAGTTTTGGAGTCAAATAGATCTGAATCAAAATCCTCATTCTATCACTTATTATCTCTAATGAAACTTGGCAGTGTCATCCTCCTTTATCCACTTTCTATCTACAAAGTTGCAGCAGCAACTGCCTATTCCTATAAAGTGGACTTTCTCCCTGCCACAGGTGATTGATTCTGAGAGGACAGGTCTCCCAAACTGGGCTAGTGTGTCCTCTCCCTGGGAATTTTGGAAGGGAGAAAGGTCAGATGTTCCTGATGGCTGAATCTAGAGCATTAATACTGAGCACCCCTGGTGTCCTAGTTTTCAGTATATGAACCTCAAAATTCAGAGGAGCCACTATGCAAGAGTGATAGAGACAGGCAGAATGGGGCCCAAATAAGAGATGAAACAAGGACAGTGAGAGTGACTTAACATCTCTCTGGATGCTACATTACAGTGTCAACCAACATCTGGTTCTCTTCTCCTTTCCTGGCATATGGAAAGATTGCCCTCCCCAGCACCCAGCATTGAAGCCATCCATCTGACCAGAAGTAACATGTGTCACTTTGTGGCCCAGGGCAGTGGAAGTCCCCTGTGAGATTCTCCATCTCTTACTTCCCCTGCTGGTGCATGTTTCGAAGCCTAGTGTTGAGATGACAGGTGCAACAATAGCAAAGCAGCTTGGGTCTCTGAGTTACCATGTGGAGAGCAACTGCCCTGCAGAACCATCCAGAACTGCAGGATGGGGAGATTTGTCATCTTGAGCCACTGAAGTTTTGAGATTGTTATGACAGCATAACTTAGCTGCTTCTAAATGATAGTCTCTCTGAGCCATAGTTCCCTCGTCTGTCAAATGGGAATAGAGGCTGTTGTCGTGAATGCAGGGAGTCGTGTCTGTGAAACGCCTCCACAGTACTGTCACAGAGATGGCTTATCAAGAAGCATCATTTCTTTACTCTTAATCAGCTATGGTCTCTAGGGCTATGTTCTAGGACAGCCTAAGTTTGCCAGGCACTGTAGTCGGGTGGATGCAATCAGTGCAAACCCAGTGTCTTCTGAAACACATTGAATCATCCTGAGGATTTCAAACCAGTCTCATGAGGAACCCCTCGCAGAGGATGAATCGTCCTTTGTTGGGGGACAAGTGTGGTGCAGATCTGAGATTGCTTATTCTACCGTGGCAGCTGCAAACCTCACACCACGTTCGCAGCAAATCGGGGTGGTCGTCAGGTCTTCTTTCTCTTGCAACAGGTGGACAGGCAGTGGCTCACAGAGCCAGCCCTCCAGAGAAAGGGACTGGTTCTGCCAGCTGGGGCTTGAATAAAAAGCTTCCTGTAAATCTGCTGGCAACACCAAGGCAGGCATTGGACACCCTTCCCCCTTAGCACACACTCCCCACAGGAAGAACCGTGTCTGCATTTCTGCCTAACTTTACATCTGCAGAAATGTGGAACATTCCTGTCAGTGTGTGTTGGGGGAGGGAGTGAAAGCAAAATTCGTTTTGGGGATGCAACAAAGGGAATCCACCGAGATTCTCTTCTCGAGTTCTGCTTGGTGCTCACTGCATTTGGTGTTCACTGTTGGAAAGATGATCTGTCATGGTGACAGCCTCCCTCCCCAAGTCCAGCATGTGTGACCACTCAGAAGGACACATTTACGAGGTGCCAGCTTGAAAATGAAAGTGAGATCAGTTTAAGTTAATAACCTGTGGAAACAATCTTGTTATTCTATAGTCATCAGTTGTGGACCCAACAGAGAACAGTTCCTGGTAGTTAAGAGGCTTGTCCTGCTTGCTGAGGTGGCTGTAGGTCAGTGATTTAGTCAGCAGCTAGCGAACCTGTGAAGTTAGGCCACATGTTCTTGCACAGGTGTTGAGTGACTTTCAGCTTTCCCTGAGGTGGAAGGCCAGGGCCTCAAGAAGACTGGCCAGCTCTTCAGAAGAAGAGAAGCTTTGGTGGCTGGAGAGGAGGTGCTCTCACCTGGACGGGTCTCCAGTCTCCACCCAGCCAGATGTTCTTGCTTCAGGCTAGCACCCTGGCATGCACTGGCCACTCCCACAGGACAGGCAGAAGTGGATGAAGAGAATAAGAATTGATTAATCCTCACCTTTGGTCATTCCTAGTCATCCCCAATATCTAATCTATTGAATGGTCATTTTCATTCTAACCTTTCCACCACTGGTTCTTTCACTGAGTAGGAAGGAGGTGGAATTTTCTGGAAATTTTTTTTTGTCCATTCCTGATCCCCTAAGCTCAGAGTCTGGGACCAGAAATGTGTGTGTGTGCATAAGCCGTCTTAAAAGGAAGCCTTGCCCTTGAAGACTGTGTGTGTCCCAAAGACTGAACTGAAACCAAACAATTTGTGTATCTCTTTGTGGTTTAGAAGGTCAGGGACTCCATTTCCTTCCTCTGGTGCTTGAAAAGGGCTTCCTGCTCCTCTCTCCAGGAGCATTTCATGTGCGGGCCAGAGGCATTTGTTTGGGTTAAGGGCAGCCTATAAAAGAGAGTGACTGCTCATTTCATTTCTAGCAAGTCAAAGTTCTTCTTCTACAGTGCAGTCATTCACAGTTTATTTTGTTATTTGTTTTCTTTTTCATCTCAAGGGGGTTTTAATGAAGTTAGCGTTCAGTTACTCAGGTGACTGAGTCAGTTTGCTGGCAGCCAAGTAAGGGCCTGGAGTAGAGAGGAGCTGGAGGCAGGTGGATGCAGGCAGCACTGTGACAGAGGGAAGGGCTTGTCTGGACCAGGGACTCAAAATGAGGAGAGGGAAGATAAAGGGGCAAGAGAGCAGGTGTCACTGCTGCTCCACAGATTTGGTATGAGACCCCAAGAGCAAGAAAATAAAGAACAGCTCCATGGTTGCCATATGGAGGAATCTTTATGCAACTGAAATGTGATGAAATCCACATTGATTAATTAGAAATTTTCTAGTAGCTGTATTTTAAAAAGTAAAAAGAACTAGATGAGTAGTATTACTAGTTTTTATTTAACCCAGTACATCCAAAATATCCTCATTCAAAGTTAATGTCCTACCTACTTCATTTCTATACTAAGTCTTCCAGATCCCATGTATATTTGCCTTTGCAGCACACTCGGCACAGGTGCCATGCTGCGTTTCGGAGCCACACGTGGCTGCAGGCCACCATGCTGCTAGCAAGGCAGACAGGATTAGGAGGATGTAATGAGAGGCAAGTAGGAAAGCATCCTACATTCAGAGAAGAATTTGATAAATATTTGTTATGTTTTAGATCATTGTGGGCTGCCCAAGAGATGGCCTGAAGGAAATTAAGATGCGATCTGATAGTTGGCGTGGGGGTGGAGAAGATTGACTGGTCAGGTAAACTTGAGGGAATAAAAATTCTGTTACTATTTTCTGAAATACTTGTGTGAATGCCCAGACATTGTTTTTATTAAGATGTATCCCCTTGAGAGATGCTCCCACAAGAATAAAGGCTAGGCCTTTTGTAGTAATCCCTTCCCCTGAAGCTTTTGAAACTCAAAGTATTTGGAGATAGTACTGCCTCTCTGCCCACCTCCCAGTCATTCCCCAGCATACAGCAGGGATTCAGGTACCAGAACTTCATATATAAATCATCTGACACTTGAGCTGCAGTTTCTGACCTCCTCGTTGCCAATAATTGCCACCTCCTCTGCCTCCCAGCCAGCATTTTCATGTCTTCTGGAAGAAATCTCCATTGCATTAGCTTTCTGACTCACCAACATTAACTTAATTTCCAAATGACACACATGCATATGCACACATGCATATACTGTACACAAGAAATCTACAACAGTTCCCCAATACTTTTTCAAAATACAAGTAGATATATTTTTCTATTACAAAATTTGTGTTCAAGATATACCTGTTAAAATATCAAGAAGTACAGACATGTATAAACCAGAAGATGAATGTATTCTTAACTGTTCTCTGCTATTTTTCTATGTTTCTTACAAAATAAGCACATATCATACTGTATCATTTTCTATAATCTGCTTTTTCTCTTAAATGTGTATTGCGGACACACACCTCCACCTCATTCTTTTTCATGGCTGCCTAGTACTCTGTTTTATGGGTATTCTATCATTTATTTATCTACTATCTCACTGGTGGAGATTTATGTAACTCCGGGTTTCTTCTTTGCTATTATAACAATACCAGCATGGTTGTCCTACACAGATCTTTGCACAATTGTCAGTTTTACTCCTTAGGAATGCATTTCTAAAGTGAATCATATCATTATCAGTAACAACACTTTCAAGTTCTCAGTGGACATTACCGGGGCTTATACTTATTTATATTCCTTGCAACTGCTTCTTGAGAGTTCCATTTCCCAACTCTGTGCAAATACTGATTCTTGGTTATTTTCATTCTTTTAAATCTTTTTAATCTGATAGGTAAAGAATATCTCATTACATTTTACATTTTCACTCCTTTGATTGCTAGCGAAGTGGAGCAGCTTTTTAACATGTATAGAAGACTTGTACTTCTTCTTCTGTGAATTACCCATTCCTATTTTCTTGCCCATTTCTATATGGGGGTTTTGTCTTTGTCTTACTAACCTACTAATATGAACATTTTGTCATAAATAAACCCTGCAGATATTCTCCCAATTGATTGCTTTTGATTTTGTTTGTGATGCTTTTGCTTATTATTTACATGGCCTGTAAAACCAAGTTAAAATACTTATGTGGAGAAGTTGGAGTTGGGAACTGGAGGAAGGTGTGACAATAGGAAGAAATAATTCAGTACTTTCCTTAGTGACGAAACTGGCCTGAAGGCAGCAGAGAGGAGCAACGGGATCCCTTCATTACCTGTGCCCTGGTGTCATCGCCTTCTGTAAAAAACAAAGTACAAGTTTGTACAGTATTTTATTCTACTGAATAATTCAATCCCTGACTTCTAATAGATAGAAAAATAAAAAAAGATACTTAGAATTGATTCTGATTTTTCTCCAGAGAAATGTCATTTGGAATACAGAAAAAAAAGCGATCCTGGAAAAAAAATTTTGCTAATTTCAGAAGTAGCAATAATAATCACTTGGAAATACTTTTCAGTTTTAACGACATTATTTTTTTTTCTTTTTGTCATTTTTTTTTCTTCTTATCAAAGGTAGGGATACTCAGCTAGGGTTAAGTATAGCATTTATTCTGGAAATATTTTTGAGCACCCGCTCTATGCTAAGTGCATCTGATAAAGGAATAGTTTCTTGCAAGTGGCAGTGGGTGAGAGTGTGAAGAAAATGGGTGTTACTCTAAATGTTTCTGGACCCAATGAATGCAGAAAAATCAATTAGCACATCCCTGTGCTGAGGACCTTAAAGACCCCAGGGAGCAAGGACATGGAGCCCAGAGCACAGTGCCCCAGCACACTAGAGGTGCTGCCTGGAAGGATCCAAGCTGTTTTCAGAAGAGGCAGTCCTCAAGCCAAGTCTGGAGAGAAAGTATGTAGTTAAACTATTCAGAACCTAAGAAAGCAGATTTCAAATAGGAAAGCTAGATGGGATTCTAAACCAGAAATTCTAAAAGCACCTGCCATGCTCAAGAGGCTCTGCTGGTGGTAGTTTGAGATACAAAAATATAAATAGAGAACTCTCTCTGCACAGACCTTCAGGTGACGTGCGCTGTGGGATGCAGCATGTTGGTGTCCACAGCTCCAATGTGGTCCACACTTTGATGTGACTCATTTTAAAGATTTTATTTATTTACTTTTAGAGAGAGGGGAAGGGAGGGAGAAAGACAGGGAGAGAAACATCGATCAGCTTCCTCTCGCATGTGCCCCAACAGGGGGCCAGCCCACAATCCAGGCATGTGCCCTGACCAGGAATCAAATTGGCAACTTTTGCTTTGGGGATGATGCCCAACCCACTGAGCCACACGAGTCAAGGCTGATGTGACTCTTCAAAGACAAGATGCACATTTAAGCTATGATAATAACAATGGCCCTAAGTTATACTGCCCTTTTTACTTTCCAAGCTCTGTTTCAAGCACCTTATATATAATAGTTCATTTAAACCTCATAAGAACCCTATGTCTCCCATTTGCAGGCAAGGAAACTGAAGCACAGAGAGTCAATCCACTTACCCAAGGCCTTTCAGAGCCAAAATTTGAAACTGAGCTGGGATGTGAACACAGCCATTCAGGCCTCATCATCTGTGTTCATGATCCAAGCAAATGCATTTATTAAGAATTTACAATGTTGTCAGTCTGTGCTAAGTACTTATATGTAAAATCTCACTTTCTGTAGCCCTGTGAGCCTGTGAAGTTGATATTACATTAGTCCCCTTTAATAGTTGAGGAAACTGAGCATGAAAGGGTTTAGCTGCTTGCATGGGGTCACAAAGTAGAAAATGGCAGGGCCAGGATTTGAACCCAGGGAGAATGACATTGGAGAAAGGCAGAGCTCATGGGCACTACTATGAAAATACACTGTGCAGAAGGAAGGAGGTGATGGTCCCACAGCATTTGGTGCTGGATTGCCACCTCTGCTGTCATAGTTCTCTTTGGAGCCACCACAAACAATTACTCTTCAAAGGATGGTCTGCAAACATTTGCACAAGTATGCAGGGACTGGAGACGACAGGAATCGCTAAAAGGAAACTGGGGACAGGGGTATATAAATGTCCTAATTATCTGGAGACCTGAGAAATGGAGAGATGGACTTCTTTCTCTATGGCTTCAGAGGTGAGAATTAAGAGGGGTTTTCCAATAGTTAACTCATAAGTGGAATGTTGTTGTGAGCCTCTTGATACCAGACATTTTTGAGAAAAAGCAGGAATGAAATTGTCAGAAAGTTTAAAGGGGGCCAGTTTTGTGTTGGATGTGGAGTTTAAGTTATTGCTAAGGTCACTTTATTCTATTAGCTTATTGAGTAATAATCATCGTCAAACATGCTCAGTGCCTTTTAAGAAAATTAATATATGACAGAATCAAGACATGGGAAATTCATTAAAAAGATGCTTATCCCACATTCTATTAACTAGCATTATATTTGCATGTTTTACTAATTCTTTGGAGCATGGGGTTCATAATAATACTCTTAAGGAAATAAAAGTGACTTTAGTATTTTAAAAGTTACATTGGATTATGTTCCTTGCAATTTATTGTTCAGAGTTTTTTGTAGCATTCTAATTCAGTGGAAAAGTTGTACTCCATGAATGATATCTAATAGCTCACCTTTAAGCGGCATATATGATTAAGCGGGATAACCCACTCCCCTACCCATGACAAATAGCAAGTGTCATGGAAGAGTTGTCAGATGAAGAGGCTGAGCCGGGCAGTGCAGAAGGCAGTTTCCCAGTAGGAATCCAGGAGAAGCAACCCCTGTTCATTTCTCTCATTGGTCCCAGAGATTATTACTGAAATGTTGGCTGTTTGGTTTATTCGGTTGTTTCAGGAATAGGAGCTTCACTGCTTGGAAGTTTGATTCCCTGCAGTACCCAGAAAGCGGCTAGTGCTCACAATGAGAGCACTCCCCAAAACGAAAAGTTTATTCTTACTCAGGACTGTCTCTTGGCCTGGACATGGATACTAAGACAGGTGATTACACAAGCTTCAAAGGTAATCCCCAATGGCCCCAGCAAAAGGCCCCAATAGAATCCTTCCATGGTAGCTCAGTCAGTTAACTCAGGGAGCTTCTAATACCACCAACAGCTCATGAGGCAGCGCACCCACAGCCAGCGCTCCGTATTTCAGATCCCTCCTTCATTACCAGGCGCTCCTGTCTGCTCAATCTAATCTTCACTTTGAGGACTCTCCTTGTCAAGGCAGGCCGCTCCTGCGTCACCCAGCTCCTGGGACTGGCCTGGCCAAACCCTTGTGTCCCAGAGGGAAAATGAGCCACCCTAGGAGGAGGAGCCCCACTGCCTGGACCGGGAGCAGAGTGAGCTTGCTGCCAGGTTCCCTGCCACCGTTGGTCTTTCTTTCACTTTAGTCCCATCACTGCCTTGTCACTGGCCCCGTTCTCTCGTTCTCTCACTCTCAGAGGTCCCTTACCCCTTGGCTGTGTGTGGGAGCCTGCTGTGCAGAGTGTGGAGCGTGAGTGCACAGCTGCGTGAAGGGTCTGCGCTGAGGGCTGTGGGCCAGGGAATGCATGCTGGACCAGAGAGCAGAGACCTGCATTCTGGTCCCAGGTCTATGCTCTCTGTGTGGTCCTGTGGCCAGGGGGCTTGTTTCCTCAGCGGCAACCTGAGGGTAACCACCACTCCCTGGCTGCAATATGGCAAAAATGAGGGTGACAGGGGCAAATAGGTATGAAAGGCCTTCAGAACTGAGAAAAATGCTGCGACGTAAAATGGGAGACATGAAACCTTAGAAAGCGGGAAGGGAATTCTGACACATGCTACAACATGGATAAACCTTGGCATTATGCTAATGAAATATGACAGTTACAAAAGTAATAGTTCCCTATGGCTACCACCAGTTCAGACGATGAATAAGGAAAGAAATGCCCTGATGAGTAGATAAGTGCTCCAAAGGAATATTCCAGTATTCCAAGATTCTCTCATGAAAGCCTCTTGTAGGTTTCAGAGGTCCCAGGTAGTACAATAAGGAAAAGAAGTAATGCATGCCATAAGTTAAAAACATAATTTAAAAATCTTGCTGTCAGAGGCTGGCAGACTGGCTGACAGCCAAGGGCTGCTCAGGCAGCAAGCACCAGGCATGGGTGGGGCAGGGCTGTGGGTAACCACTGGGCGCTGGCTGCTGCAGCCCGGCCACTGCAGGCAGTGAGCCACCGGATCCTCATCCTCCTGCTCTGGCTGTGGACCTTGGATCCTGGCATCTACCGATCCAGCAGGTGGGCACTAAGCTCTCAACAGGACCTTTGGAGACTGGTAAGAACTTAGCGGTCCCCAGAGGTCTGCAGTCTCCTGGTCCTGGGGTCTACCTAGAGCAGCAACATCAGCCCACATGATGCTGAGGTCTACACTACACCCAGAGAGCCTCAGTGCCACATGTGACATCCTGACTGAGCACCACCAGATTCAGAAGTATGAACACAACCTCAACTTTGTCATTTGTGGCCACTGCCAGGACATTCACTTCAGGAAGAGCTTTCTGATGACAACTGGCACCTTCCATCACGTGCAACTGGGGATGGCTGCCAGGGCCCTCCAGCCTATGCCAGACACTCAAGGAGCTGGTCTCCCTGCACGGGGACACCCAGAATACCCACTGTACCAGATAAGGGGCTTCCAGGCAAGAGTCACTCCATCAAGCAGGTCATGGACATCTCACTCTCAGAAATTGCGCTGCTCTCCCACATGGGGCCCACTTCCTGGGCCTCTACAAGACTGTGACAGGTGCCATTCAAGATATGCACACGAAGGGCCTCATGTGCCAGTGGATCAAGTGGGATGCGGAAAAGTACATCTGGGAGGGAGTGAGACATTCACTTCCTGAGCCTCCTTGTGGCCAGAGGAAACAGCTGTTCCTTGGCACCAACAATTCCTTTTGTTCCATGGTCAAGGGGATTCACACATGGTGAGTCCCAGCTGATACCAACTCTTCACAGTGTTCATCGTCCAGGAGGACAAGCCCAGGTTTTTCACTGACCTGTGCAAGCCTTTCAGAAAACTTGATGAGAAGGGCTCGGGGCAGTGGGACCACATCACAAACTGGAAAGGGCAAGATCTACTGACCAGGAGACCTGTTTGCCTTTCTATGCCTGACAGGATGGCATGGGCCCAGCATGCTCTACTCCAGAGACCACTTCTACAGGGACTTGGAGGATCTCAGGCTTTGGCAGTTCTGGTGCACAGGTGCCATCATCCCCAAGCTGGAGCATGACATCCGCATCCTCAGCATATACTCAGTGACACAGCAGCAGGTGCTCCCGGGATGCCTGCAGTGCATGCAGATGGATGTGCAGCTGCGTGATGCAGGTCTGCAGGTGCTGGCTGCCTGGGTGGAGAGATGGCAAGAGCTGAAGTGGGTACATTACCAAGACCCTGCTCAACATTCAGTTTGGGAGCATCCTCCACACCTTCCACAACCCCACCTATATCTCAGAGCACCTCATGCACTTCTCAGACCTCTGCATGGCATCCCTCAGCTGCCTGCTCAACTACCGGTGCACTTCACTTTCACACCCACAGCATGAGATGCTGCTCTGGATGCACCAGCTCTGCACCGGCTGCATGAAGATGCCTTTCCTGCAACGTGGCCCACACCCACTGAGGGTACCTTTATGTCCAAAACTGGATGCCAGCCCCTCCTGCCCTGCCTATTCTAGGTGTCTGTCCAGACAAACAGTAAAAAGAGTCTCCCTCACTGAAAAAAAGACAAAAACTCCATTAATCACTGAGATTTAAACTTACAGTAAGATAATTATGTTTTCAAGTGCAAAAAACTCCTATCATACTCCATTTCTGGATATATGCCCCAAAGAATGGAAACAAGGGACTCCAAGAGATATTTTTGCCCCCATGTTTATAACAGCATTATTCACAATAGCCAAACAGGGAAGCAACCCACATGTTCATTGATAGGTGAATGGATAAGCAAAATGTGGCATATCCATACAACGGAATATTGTTCAGCTTTAAAAAGAAAGGAGATTTTGACACATGCTGCAACATGGATGAATCTTGAGGGCATTATGTGGATTGAAATAATCCAGTCACAACAGGACAAGTACAGTATAGCTCCATTTACTTACAGGAAGTATCTGGAATTGTCAGATTCATAGAGATAGCAACTAGAATGGTGGCTGCCAGAGGCTGAAGGAAAAGGGAAATAGGGACTTACCATTTAATTGGTACAAATTTCCATTTCACAGGACGAAAAGTTATGAAATTGGATATGCAATAACGCAAATAAACCTAACATAACTGAAGTATACACTTAAAAATAGTTAAGATGATAAATTCCATGTGATGTGCATTTTACTACAACTTTAAAAAAATAGGGGACATGGGCCCTGCACACCCAGACCACTTGTTATACATTTCTGAGACTCACCTACACTAAACACTCAATCAATATTTATGGAATTAAAACTCTGTGTTTTCGTTTCTCCCAGAGGGGCTTCGGTAAGCGAAAAAGCCTCTCAAGGGAGAGAGAGCTTTGGTTGAATGATAAGGCTCTGGCCACATCATTGCTCATATATTGGAAGAAGGTTCTTCTGAAGAGGGGAAATCTGAGCTCTCAGAGTACAATCAGACCAGCGAGCCGCACTGGGCGCATGGGTGCAGGTTCTGGGACCACCACAGGAACGCTCGGCTTCTGTGGTTTCCTATCTCGCTTCTGTAACCTCAGCTCTCCTGACCCAGAAAAGAGACCCCAGGATAAGAGGTGCTTGTTGCTCACTCCAAAGAGCAGGAAAAGAAAGGCATGCATACACTCTGTGAAGGCCTTTCCTTCTGGTCATCCTCCCACCACCCCTCTCAGCAGACCTCAGCCCTTACTTTACGGAGAACTGCAAACCACAATACGCCCACCCCTCAGTCAGTAATTCACTCACACAGGGAACCTTTCTTTTGTCTCCAGGGACTCTGTTGAAATGGCTTTTGCCAAGGTCCACCAAGGTCAGCCATGTCTTTGCTCTTGAACTTAATGGCACTTGTCTGAATCACATCTACAGTCACTGCTTGTACTTTTCTACTTCCTCAGCCTCTCTTTCCTTGGTGTCTATAACATCTCAGCCTCCTGGTTTTTCCTCCAGGAGAGAAGAGCAGTCTGTTGATGCAATCCAAAATATATCAGCCTACCAGGGCACAGAAGGCTGGCAGGTGAGTCTGAAAGGGCAAATGGGAAAGAGGCCACAAACGCTTTCTAATTCAATTTCCGCACGGCAGCTTCAGCAACTTTTCTGTTGCACAAATCTGATTTTGTCATCCCTTCACTTAAAAGTATACAAAGGCTTCACACTGCCCCAGGATGCTGTTTGAATCTCTTAAACCATCCTGGTGTTGTGGTCTGCCTAAATCTTCAGGCACACACCCATCACCCATCACTGCCATGCCCCTTACCCTTCCTACTCTTCCTCTCTCCTCCAATCCTAGCCATTCTGAATCAATAGTCAATGCAATGCCCTCTCTAGTCTCTGCACCCATCTCCCTGCCAGCTCCTTCCACAGGTCAGTTCTTCCTTTAATTGTGGCCTCCTCCAGGCAGCCTTCCCTGACCACCCAGGATGAGACTGTGTGCCACTCCTGTGACTCCTCTCTCACTCCTCATTCCTATTGTAGCATACTGTATTCATCAAACACTATTGTTTTCGCTTATCCCCCCCCCAACTGGAAACATATTTGAAAGCAAGAACTGAATGACCCCAAAAACCAGCACAGTGCCTGGCATGCAAGCACTCAAGATGAATTTGAATGAATACTCACAATAATCCTGTGGCATTGATATTCTTATCTCATTTTTTATAACTGATAACACTGGAGTATGGAGATGTTGAGTGACTTGCCCGAAGTCACATCGTTGGCTCAAAATGAAGCCCCCAAAGAACCTGTGTTTCCTAATTTTTTATGGGTGCTTGTTCTACCTCCCTGGGTTCCCTGCCAAGAATGGCCCTGAGCTGCCAGGAAAAAAGTGCTGCTGCTTGCCTGAAATGTCCAGAAATGTCCAGAGTCTGATTCCATTGTGTACAAATATTGGCCTCTCCCTCACTGGAGAGTATGTATGAGACGTGCTCTTGGTCTTTAAGTTTCCTTTTTTCTGCTGGTTTCTCTGGCAAAAAAGGCAAGAAGCAAGAACTGAGCTAGGAAAAAATAATGGCAGAGTGGCAGAGACGGTAAGTTCTATAGACAAATGTTTTTGCTGGAAAGGAGTGGGGTGGGGGGTGAGATTGAGCAACCCAGTGTCTCTACCCTGGCCAGGCAGTTAGTCCAGCAAGCCTGACCCAGCACGGGAGTGCTTTTCACATCAATCTATCCTGTGGAAAACTCCAACTCCCCTTGCAGCTGATGTCCATGCTCTTGATTCATTTTCTCAAAGCATCTGAGGGCTAAAGCCTCTGGTTGTAAGACAGAAATGGGAACACTGAGAAGCAAAAGACGAACCACCTATTTTTTGTGAGCAGTTATTGGATTCCTGGTTTTCCCCCATGTGTTCCTCCTTCTTCCTGTTGAATAGAGAGTGCTTAATAGAGCGATTGTAGGCTTTCATCCACAGGAACAAACAGCTGTCAAGGCTGCCTCTTGAAAAACTGGTAGGATGGCAACGTGGGAGTCTCAGGGAAATTCTTCTTGATGATCACTTAAGTCAATAAGACTGGCACTCCCATTAAAAGGAAAGGGGTCATTATGTCCATTTTATAAATAAAGGTGCAAAGAAAGGCAGAAGTGTTTTGCCCCAGTTCATAGCACAAGGAGGCAGGGAAGCAAAGCAGATTCCTGCCTCCTATCCTCTCCTGTCTGGGGAGGCTCTTTCTGGCCCAGACAGAAAGCACCTGGTTATAGGATGTTGTCCCAAGCACACCACTTTCCCAAGAAAACTCACAAGTGTAGAAGCCTCCAAAAAAAGGGACAGCAGAAAGATACACATGAGACAAAGTAGAAATATATTACATAATAAATAAATGAACACAGCAGCTAGAGCTTGGGGCTCAGCCAGCTGAGTGGTGACAGATTCAGCTGCCTGAGCCCCCCTCCCCAAGAAGGAGGCTATAGACTTAGGGTACACTCTCACTTGAGGGATCTGCAAGGACTTTACATATGGAGCCTTTTAAAAAATAAAGTATTTTATGCTTAGGGCTTTAAAAAAGGGGTGCCTTCAGTGGAACAAGTTCCATAATAACATGCTGCTTCTGTCAGTCCCTGTGGGAGGGAGTCAGGGCTTATGGGTTGGTGCCCCAGTGCCCAGTGGGTTTGAGGTGGAGTAAGTGTAGGGGGGTGGTGGGTTCGCATGGATAGGGACAATTGCTTAACTTCTGAGCGGTGACTTCTTCATCTCTAAAATTAGGATGATAATACTTACTGGACAAGGTTGTTCCAAGGCTAAGTGAGATGGCGTCAGTTAGGTGCCTAGTAAGAGCCCAGTGCTAGATTATGCATTTTATGTGCATGAGTTTCCTTTCTCTGACTTTTAGAACAGGCACCCAGACTCTGGGCTTCCTAAAAGAGGTGAGGGCAGTGATGAGCTTGAATCCCATCACCAGGGCCCAGCTGCCCAGAGCTACCGATCTCAGTGTGGGGGGGGGGGGGGGGCCTGTGAGGAAGATGCTGTTATCAGCTCACAGCTGGAAAAGGAGCTGTGCTTCATGGTGTGATACAGCCTTGGCCAGCCCATTCCAGGCCCTGTCAGCCAAGAATAAACCCTGCAGGCATCATGCGCTCTAACTTAGCAAGGAAGGCCACAAAGGCCCACTTGGCCTGGGATCTCTTCCTCGGGGCAGCATTGCAAGAACCCACTCATCTCACCAGGCAAGACCTCACATTTGGGGTGGTACTTTACTAATCACAGCCACCATTTCCATGCCCAGTCATGAAAGCACCTGAATCACTGATCATCATTGTAAGGGGCTCATCAAATCTCCAAAGAAAATCCAACTCGTTCTTCCCATCCTGCTATTCTCTCAATGAGAGCATATAAGAACCCATCCTGTGTCATCCTGGGGGCCAAGGTGGACAGAAAGCAAATAACAATATGGCCCATATTCCACAGAAGCTCCAGTAGCGCAGGAAGCTGGACACCAGACCTCCCCTGGTGTTGTCACTTGCCAGCTCCCCATGTGGACGACAGCTGCAGGGGAACAAACCACGTGTGCAGTGGCAGTGACCCAGAGGGTGACAGCAAAGTGGAGAACAGTGGCTGCCATTGTCTTTATGGAAACAAAAAAGGCGGAGGAATCGGAACGTGATTTTTCAAGGTTATGGGAAATCTCTCCTTATCCAGGACTTGTTTTGGGCCATGTTCAAGTGTGGGCTGAATCCTAACCAGGCTGTTCTTGGCCTGGTGGTGTGTTTATTACTTTCATATAGTCGTCCTAGCAGTTGTCTTATCAACGTGTTTAGGCCCCGTGTTTGCTTTTGAACAGTTCAGCTATAACTGTCTTCCCCTCACCCCTATATTTGCTATTCTTTTTACTCTCCTAATTGTTGTTGTAACTATAAGTACTATGTTTAATTTACAAAGGACAGTTCATTGTTCATGTGGAAATGTATCCGACCACCCTTTCATGTTTCACCGAACCCATTACTCAGGATTCTGCGATCTCATGTCATGCTTCTGGATACTGTAAACACAAAGACTTTGCAGAGAAAAATTAACAACAACAACAAAAAGCAGGGAAAGTTATAAGCTTACATGTTCTGTTTTGTTTTAAAACAATGAATGTGTATTTTGTTTTTCTTTTAAACTTTATGTAGTGAATCTTCTAGACATGGAAATATATTTTTATTAGTTTCTGTGTCATTGACACATTAAATACACAAATCTGATAAAATTAGGAATATAGTGATAGTTCCTTTAATTCATCCAACAAATTTTATTATGCACCTACTATGTGCCATTTGCTGTTCTTATCACCAAGGATAAAGGAGTGAATGCTCTCTTGGCAATAACAGTCTAGTGAAAGGAGACAGAGAATGATGTCAGGTAGCAAAACATACAAAGAAAAAATATAATAAAACAGGGTAAAAGTGGCAGAGACGATGTAGGTACTATTTTAAATAAGGAGGTCAGGAAAGGTCTCTGTGATAAAGCGAAAGAAGTAGCAATGTGGATTTCTGGAATCAGAGTGTTCCTAGAAGAGGGAACAGCCAGTGCAAAGGCCCTGAGACAGCAGAGGATTGTCAGTTTACAGGAAGAGCCAGGAAGCCAACATGGCTGCAGTGGAATTAAGGAGGAAATGAGTAGTGGGGGAGGAGGGCAGAGGAGCAGGTAGAGGACAGCACAGGAAAACCTTTGGGTCTCCATAAATGGTTCTGTGCAGAATCAGGGAAGGATGTGATATACTCTCAGTTTCTGAAGGCCCACGCTGGCTGCTGCATAGAGAATAGACTTCGGGGGTGGAGTAGAACAAAGAGGTCAATGTGGGCCACTGCAATACCTCATGATTCTTAAGGAGGCAAGAACTCATGAATCCTTAACTATATAACATATAGTTGATATTTGGCATATATTTTCCTGCACTCATATAAACTAGGGTTTTTTTTCCCTCCTTGGTGAAAATAAAAGTTTCATATTCTGTAGCTGACCACATAATCTGGGCTTTCTTAAATGAAATGTAACATTGACTAAAATTATGTTACTAATATATTCTTTCCATTTCGTTCACTCTAACTTGAAGAAATATGAGATTCTTTTCTCTTTCTTTTCTTTCTTTCTTTTTTTTCTTTTTTTTCTGCATAAAAGTTCTCCTAACAGTCATTCTCAAATCTCTGAGAGATTGGCATAAAAACAGGCTGGAAATTGAGAACTCTGCTTTATTAAATGTTATTTTCTTTTTGTAAAATTGTGCTTAATCATTTCTAAACTGTTCATAGCAGACTTTCACAAGTTATCCTTAAAGAATGTATGTGATGATAACGTTCAGGGATTGAATCATATTCTGAATTAGAGTATCTGAAAGTTTTCAGCTTTATAAAGATTGTTACTGAATTTTGTAAAAACTGAAGAAAGTAAAAATGGCATTGTTACACATTGTACTATTTGTTTGTAATATCCAGCGTCCCTCCCTACAGGCCAGTCTCTGCAGAACAATTATACTTCCCTTCCTGTTAACATGGGGCTTGACCATTCAACATGCTGCAGCCAATGAAATGGGAGTGAAAGCGGCCAGTGCCACTCTTGCCAGAAGCTTTGAAAACTAACACATGGTTTCGCCCTTGCTCTGTGCTTCTGCCATGATGCTGGCATGACCCAGAGGGGGCTGATCCTTCAGCCTAAGTTCTGGAATAAAAATAACACAGAGCAGCATCCGGGTAGCCTGCAAACCGAGGCCTGAGGGAGAAAAAGACCTTGCGTATTGCTAAGACATTGAGAGTTGGGGGTTGTTGGTTACTGCAGTGTAAGTAAACCCATGCTGACAAAGGTATATATCTATATTTTACACTTTTTTTTTCTTCAAATACATGCAGCCTTTAGAGTAGGGTCTGTTGCTTTCTTACAAATCAGGATGGCCAGATTTGGACTAGCATAAAAGGATGAGGAGAAAATTCAGTGGCATTTTGAAGACTTCTTAGTCTCAAGTGGTCTGCATGTTCTCTCCGGCTTAGTGACACTTCTGGGATTTTCCAATTCGGAAAATCTCCAGGGTGAAATTTCATCTGTGACCGTCCCTTTCAATATCTCAGCCTGGAGCTGGGGATACAGAATAGTTCCCCGTGTCCTGAAGACAGTAAGCTTAATTTTTAATAAAGATCTGTTGGCACAAGAAGGTAGTGAAGAGATGGCACTGGAGGATGGGCTGGTCCCTATCATCCCAACTGGCCTTCCAGATCCTGGGTTGAATATTGATGAGGATATTGACAACTTATCATTTCAGGGAGTGTCCTGAAGTTACTTAGAGACCTTCCTAAAGGTGAGTATGTGTCAAGTCACTTGTAATTCCCCAGCTGGCTTACCGATGCACTTACCATACAAATCTGGGCTGACTGGCAGGGAACAGCCGCTGCCCGGCTCTCTCCCCCTCTGCTCTGTCTTCTCCATTCATACTGCTCTCCATTCAGTTTCCCAAACACATCAAAATATTTCCTACATTAGAAACTGCAATGACTGCTTCTTCCTCCTAGAACAATTCTGATTCTTCACCTATTTTATTTTCTGAAGTATAACAGACGCTTCCTGAACAGCTGGAGCTCCTGAGAGAGAGCGTGACACGAGGCGCGTGCTCTCAAACACCTTCCAAGAGCCTGCACCTCTCCCCACCGGCTTGGGCTCCCGCGCTTCCTGCCTGCAGGTGCTCATTTGCTCGCTCTTTGAAGGGTGCCATGGAGAAGCACCTCACAAACCAGAGGTGTGAATGCCAATCAAGGTTAATAATATACCTTGTTGTTTTCCTACTTTTCTGTCCCTTCCCAATTCAGTTTACCTGCACGCTGCTGTTTAATACTGGCTGTATAGTCAAAGTGAGGGGTCTGCCATCAGAAGGCAAGGCTTCCATGATGCCGAGTGGAGATGGTAACCTCCTTTAAGTGGCTGGGACAACCCCCAGAGTAATTTCTCTTGCACTTCAGGTCCACCCTGAAGTGTGGCTATTTTAAGCCATACATACGATTGCTATCACTCTTTGTTCCTCAAAACGTCCACAGATCCTCCTATAAGTATCTTGGTTCCCTTTATTTCTGCAGCAGTGCCTCACTCCAAGGGGGAACAAGAGTAACTTTTTTTTTCTCTCATTTAATTTTCCAGGTGCATAGGCACCTTGCTTAGAGCAATCCAAATAGAAGAGGAAAAGAGTCCTGTTGAAGGACCGTCAGCCCTAATGCCATCACATGGCTTTAGAGTGACGAGAAAGGTCCCTCCACGGGCTGTGTTCCATTGGAAAGGACTGAAGATAAATTTTTTTTTCCCATGACATTCTCATTCCACAGCCCATAATGCTTCCTTCTCCATTCTGCAAGAGTGTACTACATGGAGCAATATGCATATGGAACACACACATGCACACCTGCATGTGCACCAGCCAAAGCAGGTGGAAGGGTTTCTTCTGTGAGCTGGCAACAAAGCTCATTAGAGCTAAGTATAGTGACAACGTCTATAAAGAACTAAGCAAACACTTCATTTCCAATTATTATCTGAAACTTGGAATGTTTTATACCTTTTAAATATTTTGCTATCATCAGCATTATCTCTATTTTATGTATTCTGTATCTTACAATTCATTACAGACAATATAAATATATTATTACTACTATTACTAATAATAAAATATGACATTCTGACTGCTTATTTAGTGCTGGATACTAAACAATTCACATGAATTCTACACCTTAATTTTTTAAATAACCCTGTGAGATAGATATGATTGTTGTTGTTGCTGCTGTTGTTATTGTTATTATTATCATTTTCCAGATCATAAAACTAGGGCTTAGAGATGTTAACTTTTGCTTGGGTCTCACAGCTAGAAAGGAGTGGAGCTGAGTTCAAATCCCAGATACCTGACTTCAAGACCCAAGCTCTTAAACAGAAATTGGTTGTCCCACTATGGAAGTTATGTGGAAGAGTAGAAAGCAAGAGAGACCAAAATTCAACATTTAAATAGGGTAAAAGCAGTAATCATTTTGCCTAATAAACCCACTTTTACCTAGCAGTGTCTCCCTCTCATTGCAGTACAGACTGGGACAATTTCCCAAAATTCTTTCCTCATTTATTGGTTACACTGTAACCACATTATGTCACTGGAGCCCCAACCCATAGAAACAATCTATAAATAGCTCAGTCTTCTAATGAAACTTTTGGGTAATCCACTAAAACTCATTGGCTGGAGTCCAAGAAGGAAATTTCTTATCTAAATTTCATTCTGACTTAAACAATATTTTAGTAAGAACCCGGTATACTTACAGTACATGTAAATATCCCCCTTTCCACTTACAAAATTTATGGAAATTCCAGATGAGATACTGCCACCAAGAGAGACCATCTTCTCAGAACCAAAGAAATGTCATGATCTAATATTCTGAGGAACAAAATGTGAACCAGCCCCTCTGGAAAGACCTCATGAAATACTCACTTAGAAAAAGGCACTCATGGCTTGGTCTCTAAACACACAAAGACTAGGGTTGAAATAATTTTTTTGATATCCACATAGCAGGGAGCATAGAATTCAGCTGTAAATATTAGGAAAGCAGACAAATGTCTTTTCATGGGAGTGCAAGATGACAGCCAGGCACGAGATCAGTCCAAACATGGTCAGACACCTGTGTGACCAGCTGCAAAAATCACAGCAGGCGTGGGGCTCCAGGCAGCCTCCTGGAAAATGTGACAAATAGTCCAGCAGCCCACCCTGGAACATACGTGTATATACAGTGATGTGATGCTGCCTAGTATGTATATTAATTATTTCTGGGGCCTGACAATAACTCTTAGGATTTCTGGAGCAGAATTTCCAGGGCAGCACTCCAAACTCTGCAGGCAGAGGCATGGGGGGAAGGGAAGGCTGTGAATTTCCCACATGTGGCCCTAGGGGCCCTTCCAGGAACCACCTTCCCTTTCTTTAGCCACATCTAAATAGTGTCCAAGCCTGGCCTGAAAATAGAAAATAAAATAATTCAGTCACCTCCTTGAATGGGTCGCTGAATGTGTACTCATCACTACAGTATTCCCAGCACACCAGAACTTCATCACACTCGCCTCATGCAACCTTTTACATCTTCCCTAGAGGAAGCCTCTACCTACCCCAAGTAAGTCTATCTCTCTGTTGCTCCTTCTATACCACATGCCCATTCCTACTTTCTGGGCTCTGGGGTACATTCTCCCTGCCTGAGAAGCTCTTAACTTTCACTGCACAAGCTCAATCCCTAGCCCTTCATCACATTCCATCAGACCCTAAAGTTGGCTTGGCTCAGATGAGTGCTTGGTTGTCTGTCCTCTTTATCATACTCACCCCTTTCCACCCTGGTGAGTAAAAGGCTGCGGGAAGTAACTGTAATTAGAAACAGAAAGCGTCCTTATGTTGTGGTTGCTTATCTCTGAAGACTGGTGAACCAAAGCTGAATGCAGAGGAGATCTGTGAGGGAACAGTAAGTGTGTGAAGCTCTGGATAGAGCTTGGAACATGGGTCCTCACCTCCAGACCATTCTGGGTGCTGGCAGGATGGCACAGAAAAACGGGAGAGCAGAGAAAGTGGGGACTCATTGGAGGCTGCCCTAAAGTATTTAAAGGATGACCAGTGGGAAAAGGAGAAGATTGTTTTACACCTTCTAGAATGTTATGTACCTAGGGACTGCCTGTCAGCAAGATGATTTTACTGTTTCCTACATGGCCTTTTAGACATGGTATGAAGATAACAGCTGAGTACAGAAGACACTCAGCTGCTCCAGCCATTCCCCAACCTGGTTTCACACTTTCCCAGTGCTCGTTATCAGCATTGCAACATTTGGCCTTAAATAAAGTTGTTTTTTGTTTGTTTGTTTGTTTTGCTTGTTTTCCTTATGGGTGTACATATTTTCTTCCCAAAATTTTCTTAGTTTCTTGAAGGCAGGGCTTGTATGCTTGAAACTTAACCATGTACCAAATTTATGTAATTATATAATCTCTAATAAGATGTAGTTTCTTCATCTGTTATTGTATTATATAAAAAGAGAAAGGTGAATTTTCATCATCTTTGCAGAGTTTTCTTTTCTCTTAAAACTACACAGATTTGACTTCTGGCCAAGATGGAGGCGTAGACAGAAACACTGCGTCTCCCTCCACAACTAAGAAGGAATACAGATACCTTGAAACTAGAAAAAACCAGAAGCTCCAGAAGGTCAAGCTGCATGGAAGTCCAGCAAAAAAAGATATAAAGAAGAAATACTCATCCAGACAGGTGGGAGGGGCAGAGCCGGGGCAGAGAGAATGCGGTGTGGTGGTGGCAGCAGCAGCAGCAGCGGCAGGCCAGCAGAAAGCAGAGTCACACGTTTTAAAAAGTCAGAGGGACACCTGAGGAATGTTCCCAGCTCCTCACCAGATCTCATAGCTCATGGTCCCAGCACTGGGGAAAATCAAGCTTCATTGCCTCTAACTGTGCAGACCAGTGGGGGTTAGGGTGGAAGCAGAGACTGCCAGTCTCAGCAGAGTCCGCTTGTTTAAAGGGCCCCCACAGTCCTAGAACATCCGCAGACCCACCCACTCTGGGAATGACGTCCAGAGCAACAGCTGGAGGGGCGCAAGTCCATTGTGGAAGTGGGAGAGGTGCCTGAAAAAGAAGCGAGTGCTGGGCAGGTGGCATTGTTCCCTCTCAGACCCCTCCCCCACATACAGCATCACAACGTGGTGAAACAGGTCATCCTGTACTTATGAATCCCTAAGGCTCCACCCCTTACAACATAACAGGAGCAACAGCTCTACCTGGAATGTGGAGGCAAACAAACACAGGAGCCTGTCAGAATGAGGAGACAGAGAAGTATGGCCCAAAAGGGGAGACAGATCAAGGTTTCAGTGGGAGAACTAAGAGACAAGGAGAGAGCCAACCAAACAGAGGAGGAGACAGACAACCTAACAGACACAGAATTCAAAACACTGGTGATAAAGATGCTTGAAGGCTTGACAGATATGCTTGAGTACGGCAAATGCATAAGAGAAGAAGTGAAGGCTATGCTAAGTGAAATGAAGGAAAATCCATACAAAACCAGCGGTGAAGGGAAAAAAACTGGGGTTCAAATCAATGATTTGGAACATAAAGAAGAAAAAAAGTAAACCAGTGCAGAAAGAGGAAGCAAGAATTGAAAAAAATGAGGAAAATTTCCCAAATTTTTTGAAGGAGATGGACATACAGGTCAGGGAAGCACGGAGGGTCCCAGGCAAGCTGGACCCAGAGGGGACCACACCAGGATGCATCATGATTGAGATGCAAAAGGTGAAAGATAAAGACAGAGTCCTGGGGGCAGCAAGAGAGAGGCAGAGTTGCCTACAGGAGGGTGCCTATAGGACTATCAGCTGATTTCTCAGAGGACATTTTTCAGGCAGGAAGGGACTGGCAAGCAGTATTCAATGTGATGAAATGCAACCTACAACCAAGATTACTCTATCCAGCAAAGCTATCATTTAGAATGGAAGGACAGATAAAGTGCTTCCCAGACAAGGTGAAGCTAAAGGAGTTCATCATCACCAAGCCATTATTATATGAAATGTCAAAGGGACTTACTTAAGAAAAAGAAGATCAAAACTACGAACACTAAAATGACAACAAACTCACAACTATCAGCAACTGAATCTAAAAAATAGAAACAAAATCTAACTAAACAAACCAGAATAGGAACAGAATCATAAGTATGGGGATTATCTGGAGGGTTATCATCTGGGAAGGAAGAGGGGGAGAAATGGGGAAATGGTGCAGGGATTAAGAAGCATAATTTGTTGGTACAAAATAGGGGAAGTTAAGAATATAGGAAAGGGTGAAGCCAAAGAACTTATATACATGACCCATGGACATGAACTAAGGGGGGTGGAATTGCTGGAGGGAAGGGGAGTACTGAGCACAGAGGAGCAAAGGGGGAAAAATGGGAACTACTGTAACAACATAATAATATATACTAAAAAAAAACCCACACAGATTTATTATCTCGCAGTTCTGGGGGTCAGAAGTACAACATTGTTCTTACTGGGTGAAAATCAAGGTGCCTGCAGGGCTTCATTCCTCCTGGAGCCTCGGGGAGAATCTGTTTCCTTGCCTGTTTCCTTGCCTTTTCCAACTGCTAGAAGCTGCCCACTTTCCTTAGCTCAAGGACCCTTCCTCCATCTTTAAAGCCAGTGATGTAGCATCCTCAAATCCCTTTCAAATGTGACTCTCACTTACAAGGATGCTTGTGTATATCAGGCCCATCTGGGTAATCTAGGATAATCTATCCTTCTCAAGACCTTTAACTTAATCTCACCTACAAAGTTCTTCTGCCATACTCACAGGTTCCAGGGATTAGGATGAACATCTGAGAGGGGCTGTTATTCTGCCTGTCATAGGTGGGGAGCTCTCATCATCCCCAGGTCTGAAGAGACAGGACAGCAAAAGGTTTCCCGAACCCAGAATGAGGGATGGCAGGAGGGGGGTTTAAACCAGAGCTCAGGGGTGGTGGTGGTGATAAATACCAGACCTCGGTCCCACCCTACTCTGTAGAGTGTTTTTGAAATATTCTGACTTAAATTAGAAGCAACGTAACATACATATAAATCTGACTTTAGGAATTCTGGATGAAGGAAGTCAGTTCACCTGAAGGGAAAGGAACTTTAACACAGTGGAGAAAGCAGACTCCCTGGGTTCAGATCCCTGTGTTACCATATACTGGCTAGGTGACCTTGGGCAAATTATTTCAGCCTCCCATGTCCCCATCTGTAAAATAGGGATAATGGTAAGAACATCTGGCCCTGGGATGGCTTTGAGAATTTAATGAATTTGTGTTTGTGGAACACTTAGCATGGCTAATAGTGAGCATGACTGTCATTCTTCTTTAGAGAGGTTGCAAATGTACCTCAGTGAGCAGCCTCTCCACACTGCAGACAGAGAAAACAAAAATGGTTTCACAATAGAAGGTATAGGGTCAAACCCTCTGAACCACAGGACCTCATTTTCAGACATCTTTCTCATATTGGGCAACTCTATGTAGACTCCTTACAGAGCACAGAGCAAGCAGGATTTGTACATGTAACATGCCCATTGGGAAAGGCCGACTGGTGTTCAAAACATCCTTGTCAAATGGAAGTAACAGCTCTCTGGTGGATTTAAAATATGTCCACGAAGTTTCTCATGCACCCCCCCCCCCCTTCAAGAGGTGAAGGCTTCTCCTCCCCTTGAATATTGGTTGGACTTAGGGACTCACTTCTATTGAACAGAATAAAGAAGTGATGTTGGGCAACTTTGAAGGCTAAGTCATAAAAGACACTGCAGTGTCCTCCTTGCCCCTTCTCTTGGATCACCTACTAGGGGGAAGTGAATACCACACCATGAGGATACTCAGGCAGCCTATGGTGAGGCCCATGTCCTGAGGAACTGAGGCTTCCTGCCAATCAATGGCCATGAGAGTGCACCATCCTGAAAGCGGATCTCCAGCCTGTCAAACCTTCAGATGAATGCGGTCACTGTTGACATTCCGACTGCAGCCTCGTGAGACCCATACCACCTTGAGAAGCCACAGCCAGATTCTTGACCCTCAGACATTGAGATAATAAATATTTGTTGTATCTAGTCATTAACTTTTGGGGTAATTGGTTATGCAGGAGTTTGGGGGTTCTTTTGTTGATAAGATATCAACAACCATTCTGATTCTTTTACCATTATCATCTTGAAACTTGTTTCAACATCATACATATATGACTGCTTGTACACATCGATCAGTGAACCTGAATCCTCTGAGATTTGTAAAGGTATTTTCTATGTGCACATATGTATGTCCAGTGAGCTGAAGGGACATCTAGGGGGTTTCCTTTGCACAGTCCTTTTTCAGATGCACAAGATCTGCGTTGGGGTGGTACTGGTGTAGTTTGCCTTGTTACATGTGGCCAGCAGACCCTTTGCCACCCTTGAGGATCCTACCAAAGACTTAAGAGAATTTTCCTAATTCATTTTGAAATAAATCCCCCAATCTAACAGAACCTGACTATTGTTCTCTGGCAATGTCTCATACACCAATACACATAAAATTACAAAGGACTGAAGTTCATTCATTCATTCATTCATTCACTCATTACTAATAAATAGCTAATTTATAATGGATGTGCTAGGCATAACCTGTGCCCTCAGGAACTACGAGATAATCACTATAATGCAGTTATGTCTGAACTGTAATGGAGCAGCATTACAAGACTCCTGGAGAACAGTGGAGAGACTGCATGGACTTTAAAGAAGAACCAGTGTTTGCACTGAGACTCCATTCTAACTTTTAAAAAGGATTTTGTAGCAGCTGAAGGACCCCTACCCTGGCCATGAGTGGAAAACCAGAGGAAAAAGAACATGACGTTTTTGATCTGCAGTATTATATAATGCCTAGTGGAGTATTCAAGTTCAACAAAAGTGCCAAATAATAACAACCATAATCCAGGACGTCAACATTAGCCCTGAACACCCCCTTGGTTCCTATGAAAGGTTGCAGTCAAGTGCTCAGTGCCGGGCAGGTCACGGCACACATTTCTTTTTCCTGGCAGGCTTTGTTCCAGGTCAGTCTGAAAGGTACACAATGCTGCCTGAGCTCAGAGACAGGCGGAACTCACATAACAGGTGGAATTATATATCAGTAAGAGACTTACAGAGTGTTTATTCACTTGCCAGATTTATTTATCAGGTATGGGATTGAAAGGATTTCCCCACAGGATATGTAGAGATTAGTGTGCAGTGAAAATGCTTTTTCAACAAATGCTTCCACTAATCAGGTCTTGGTTTTCGTATTCTAGCAGAATGTGCTTGTTGCCCTTCACTGGCATTTCTGGCAGGAACAAACATACACGCTGACAAACAAAGCAAGCTGAAACGTGGGCATCTATCTATCACTCTGAAGAGCAGCTGTCACTCGTTGCAAGCCCCCAGGCATATTTTAGTATTACGTCGGATTAGTATGTATACGATGCAACAATTCTAGGTCTACAGGAGCCTAAAACACCTGAATGAGAAGGGGACATTTCTTTCTCCTACTGCTTTGTCTACCTGCAAGCAATCATTTGATGATTTCCAAGCTTCTCAAGCCCATGGTGGGTCTAAGGAATGTGCTCATTAAGAATCAGCTGCATCTAAGCTTAAACATGCAGCTGAACGTTCACAGGTCTCCTGAAGGGCAAATTGAGAGCAAGGACGAGGTGGCTCCAGCAAGCTTCTTACACAAGTCTCTTTCACTGCATCAATAGTGAGGCCAAAGCAACCAGATGAGGAGTGAAAACTTTACTCCATCATCTGGCCTGGTTGAGGCTAAACATCTGGATGTTACATAAGCTATTGGGGTCATTCTTCTTGCTTTCCTTTGTTCTCTTTTAAAGAATAATCCTAATGGTTCAATCTGTTTTTTTTTAACTCTAAATTTTGTATATTTTTCCATAAGATTTTTAAGCAGGCTGGTCTTGATTATTTTTTCCATTAAAAATTGTATAGTAAAGCTCAGAGAGGAAATCACCAAAATAAAGCTAATAATCACAAAGGTAATTTCTGATCCTTCCTCAGGGTCCTCAGATTTCCATTCATCTTCATCGTGGGCAAATGGCCTTCCCACATAAAGAAAACACCAACATGCTAATTAATGGTCACAGGACCAATGACTACACTTTGAGAAGCACTTGCTTCTGCACAATGACTCAACTTTACACAAAGGGGAATGAAAACAACTCAGGGAATTTCCTTTTGTTTAGTTCTTTAGAATTATTCAAAGCACCTTAAGACACAACAATAGACTAGAAAGCATTCTCAGGCCACAGCTGACGGTAAGGCTGCCAAGTTCTTGTTCAAACACCCCTGTAATCAGGAGTGAGCATCCTGGTTCTCACTACATTATGCTCTCCCTTGTTGACCCTGCTCCAGGCCTCCTTGAGTTTTAGGAACTGATGTGTCCTCCTCTGCTCACTTGAGTCTATAATAACTTCACTTCTCTGGCACTCTCTTTTCTGTCCCTTGGTTACTCCTCTAGCTCACTTACTGCCACCCATTCACTCCTAAAGAAACAAGCATGTAAATGAAACGGTGACACACTGTGTCTCAGGCACTGGGCAGAAACTTTCTCTGTTTGAGGAATATGACAGAGAATCTGAGACTCAAGAAGATTAAATAACTTCCTTGCTAAATGGATGAATTGGAATGTGAACTCAGGTCTGTCAGTAGAGGTAAGAGTGTAAAATCATAGTTAAGACCTTGGCTTTTGAAGTCAGCAGACCTGGGTACAAATTTGAACTCTGCCACTTAATGGTGTAACATTGAAATAATCATTAAATTTCTCTAAATCTCACTTTCCTTACTGGAAAATGGAGGTGATAACAGAACTGCCTCCAAAGGATTTTGTGATAATGAGAAAATAGATGTAAAGTACTTGGTATAGAGACTGGCATGCTATAAGCTTTCAATAATTATTAGTCATCATTATTAATATCCATTAGACTTGCTATATTTTACTCTATTGCACAGCTTCCAAAAGAACACTCTGCCTTTTGCTGTTTGGCTCTAAATAAAATACCCTAAGTTATTCTACATAACAAAAACCCAAAGAAGACTTGCTCAAACCATAGGGATTTTGATTGTTGGCTCAGCAAGAAGTCTGAAAGTAGATGGTACTAAGGTAGGCTTGGTGACTTAATGCCACCATCAAGGAATCAGGATCATCTATTATGCCTCGTGACTACAGTATGGCTGCCACAGCTCCAGACATCATATCCTTGTGTGACAGAAGGGCAGGGAAGAGGACAAGAAGAACTTTCTCCTTGTGTTTCTCTCTCTTATCAGGAAAAAAAAATATTTTTTAGATGCTTCCAGCAAACTTTACCTCACATTTCTTTGGTCAAAAGTCATTATGTCTACACCTAATCTTGGCATAGAAGAATGAAAGTGCTGTGTTTGTCTAAAAACTTTTTTTGTTAAGAGTCAGATAGTAAATGATTTAGTCTTTGCGAGCCAGAGGCTCTCTGCCACAACTACTCAACTCTGCTATTATAGTATGAAAGCAGCTGTAGATAGGAGGTAAACAAATGAGTGTCTGTGTTCCAATAAAATTTTATCTACCAAAAGAGTCGGCAGCTGGGTTTGACCAATCCCTGGCTTAGAGCAATTATGATTCAATGGTGTCACTGAACACATGGCTGTGCAGACTAAAGTTGGGCACCATTAGCAAGGAAGAAAGGGCCATGGCTGTGGGGCAGGGTATGCCACAGGACAGTGGTCTCACAGCACTCCCAGGAAAGAGGAGAGATTTGAAGTTGGGAAGAGCAGATCTGGAACTGTCAGGAAGCTGGGGACTACACTTACATAAAGATGCAAAAGGGTTCCCTGGTGTCTATACTAGTGGTTCAAACTGCTTTGGAAAAGCCTGAGGATTCCCCAGAGGTACCTGGGGTGTATGTCTGAGGGATCACATTGAGGAAGCCAGTCCCCTGTCTGCTCCTCCTCAACTTTAGCCAGAGACCTTTTACTTCTATCTGCTCTATATATTGTGCTTCTGTTTTGGGGTCCTACTTAGGGAGGAACAGAGAAAAATATCTAATAATAAAAACATTTAGAACGACTGGCCTAGAAGATAAAGATAAATCTGCCCATAAAACATCCCTTTCTAATTATATTTCCTGTGATTCCACTAGATAAACTCTGCCCCTATAAGACACTCTTCAAATAGGCCAAGTATTTCTCATTCTTCTATCCTTGTACCTTTTCTTCAGCCTTGCACCCAGGCTCATCTGCATGGCCATGACTCCCCTCTTAATTCCACTCAAGTAGAAAGTTTCCCAACATACAAGGCTCTTTGTCAGTTTAACACATCTATTTTATATTTGCTGTGTGCAAGTCACCAAGTTACGTACTCTGTGTGAAAAGAAATATAAAGAAGTAAAAGCTACAGCCTCTTTCCTCACATTTCATAATCTAGTTGTATCAAAAGAATATAAATGACAGTTGAATATAAAGTAATGAGAATGGTTAGAAAATACATGTATTTTTAAAAAGAACATACACTTCCAAATGAGTTTTACCCTGTCAAGATTCCTTAGAATACACGCTTTCTACTAAGGTGGCCATGACTTACCTTTTGGGGGGATTTTCTCCTTTGGACATACATTTAGATCCAGTTTTTAAACCACTGAAGAAAATCAGTCTCATTCAGTTAGTGTACCCTACTTCCTTTTACCAAAAATTATTTCTTTTGGCTTGATCCCTGGTTTTTTCACTGGACTCCAAGTGACATCTGGGTGGTTACGAACATCGTGCCCCCTTCAAAAAAGCAGCTGCCACAGGTTCTGAAGCTGATTCTTCTGAAGATGCCTCCACTGTCTCAGGCAATGGACACTGCACAGCCAGGACCACACCCTGGAAACAGAGCAGGGGAGGCTCTTTCAGCGGGCATAGCCAAGGAAGGCTTCTCAACTGAACAGTTAGAGTCAGGCCTTGAAGCTAAGTCAAGTTTGGTTAAGAATAGAAAAAAAGATTCACAGATAAGGAAGCACTTTATTTCCACACCTAGACTCAGAAATCTGGATTCCAGTCTTGGGCTTTCCATTTACTAGCTATGGACCTTGCACTATTTATTTAACCTCAGTGGGCCTCAGCCTTCTCATCTATCAAGTGGGAATAACAACTGTGGTACATTTACACAATGGAACACTATGCAGCAGAAAGAAAAAAGGAACTCCTCTTTTACAACAGCATGGATGGAATTGGAGAGTATTAGGCTTAGTGAAATAAGCCAGGTGTCAAAAGACAAATACCATATGATATCACCTAATACAGGAAACTAATGAACAAAACAAATGAGCAGAACTGAACCAGAGGCATAGAAACAAGGAACAGAATGACGGTGACCAGAGGAGAGGGAAAGGGAGAGAAGGGGGGTAATTAGAGGAAGAGTCTAGTCAAGAAACGAGTATAAATAACCCATGGACATGACAACAGGGCAGGGATTGATTGTGAGAGCAGGTGGGGTGGGGGATGGGGGAAAGGAGAGAAATGGGGGAAATTGAGACAACTGTAATAGAACAACAATAAAAAGTAATAATAAAAGAAATGTTTGGTTAAAGAAAAATAAAAATGAAAGACTGAGAATGATTAATAATAAAGCAGAAAACTTTGTACAGTAAAAAATAAAAATAACATGGGAATAATAAGACTATCTCTCAAGGCTGTTGTGAAGACTAAATGAGTTAATAGGTGTAAAACACAAAGTACAATGTGCGTAGTTGCTGCTGTCAGTGTTATTCATTCCCACCTCTGAGTAAAATTTCATTGACCAATTTCCCTGGCCCATCTCAGGGATTCATGAATTGCCCCACTTTTCAGATATTAAAAAGCTTATTCTAGTCAAATTTAAAACTTGCCCATCTCAAGTGTCAGTGACACTTGCCCATCTCAAGTGTCAAGCTGGCTGAGGTTTGGGAACTTGCATTTGGGAGGACATGACCAGTTGTTGGTTCCCTCTTGGATCTTCAGTCTTCTTGAGTCACTGGCTGGTAGGACAGGTCTCTCAGGACCCAGAAAACAAGAAAGCTCTTCAAGGAGGGGCTCCGTTGCGATTAGGGGTTGGTAACAAAGGCACGAAGCCAGCCCCTTCTCTTGTGTGGTACTTCTGTGAGTTGTTTCCATGCCCCTTCCCCGCTGACGGAGGTCCCCTTCCAGGGCAGCCTGTGCTGGCTGGCCGTACGCTTTTCTTCCACGGGCCCTTGTGTGTGCTGCTCACCTAGCCCTGCCTCTACCAGGGGAAGTAGGTCCACTTTGCCGACAATAAGACTAGTTAGTGTCTGTTTACCTTGCCAACTTTTGGAAGTACAGGCTGTTCCAAATACCTCCTTCTCCAGCCACTGCAAACAGCCCTCTCTGCTCTCAGGTCACACAGGTGAACCCCAAACTTCAGGAGACACCTGGTTCTCTGGAGCCCTCCTCACTGAGCTGGAAAAGCACAAGACATGAACACCTTGCTTTAAAAAAAATTTTTTTTAAGTTCACTGCTGGCCTCTCCGGGGTCCTTTAGCCTCCAATCATACAGCCTGGAAGTGAGGGTTTGGAGGAGGGTCAGACAGCAGTACGGGACATAGGTTCAGCAACAAGCCAAGAAAAGTGAAGGAAGGAAAAACGTCCCGGTGAGCAAGGGAAAAGCGGATCCTGCAATGCCTCGCACACTAAATAAGAATGCCTGGCGCCTGCAGCGGGGTCGAATGAGGTCAGAGGGGCTTATCTCTCCGTGTGCCTGGAATTAAGGGCCTCCTGGGGCAGCTGCAGAGCAGGGGGCTCCCGTGTCCTCCTCTCCTTGCGCCGGGAAGGACTTCTGAAATGCTGGGGGTTTAGATTCTTCCACCAGCGAAAGGGAGGCTGTGGATTGCTTCTCTGGTAAGGAAAGCTCTCAAGACACAAAAAATAGCTGTCGGATTGTCTGTGTGTCTCTTTAAGAACCAATTTTCAGTGTAAGGTCCCTAAAGCAAAACAAACAAAACACTCCAGAAAACCTCCACAAACCTGCTTCAGTCACACGCCCCAAATCCTGATTCTGAGTTGGGGACAAAGGGAGGTGCCATCTGGGCTATGAAGTGTAAATCGCCGAGAGGAACCTCGAAATCGGAGGGCTGCAGACCGGCGGCCTGGGAGAGCACGAAGCCCGGGGGTGTTTGCATTCATTAAAACTTTTGCAGGAGGTCGACGCTGGCAACAGACGCCCCGCGCGGCTGTCGCGGACCGCGGCCGGGACACAAACAGCGCGGTACTGCCACCTTGTGGGCATGGGCGGCGCAGTCAGCGGGCAGGCGGCGGGTGCCGGGAGCCTCGGAGGAAGGGGAGGCTGAGCTGGAGCCTGCGGGGGCGGGGTCCGAGGGCGGGGGCGCTTCGGCGCCGATCACGTGGGTTAGCAACAGGCAGCAGCCAATGGGAGCACGAGTCAAGTATTGCGTGCGCGCCGCCCGCCGGAGGTGTTGGCCGGGAGTGGAGGCATCCCTTTGCCAGGGCGTAGGACCGGGAAGGGGAGTGTGAGGCTGCGTCCTAGCTGGGAGCCCCTTGCCGCCCAGCGGACAAGCAGTAGGTGGAGAATAGCAGAGTGCTTTAAAATGGGGCTTTCAGACTCCAGCATTCCAGCCCTCCAAAGCAGCGACCCCGGGGGCGGCGGGTGGGAAGCAGAGGAAGAGCAGGCGGTGACCCCCATCCGGAGCCCGGGCCGATTTCCCCCTTGCACCAGCCACTTGTTGCTGTGCCTGAGACTGGGGACTGCCTCTTGGATCCAATAAGGGAATTAAAATGAAAAGAACAATGAAGTTCCTGGCGGAGTCTGGTTCATGCAGGTACCGAAGACAGAACCAACCTTAGCTCCTCGGAGATCCAAGACTTTGGCCCCAAGAGGCCAAAGCAGAAGAAAGTCAGGAATTGGGTCAAAAGAAAAATTCAACTTAGTGGTTGGTTTCAATTGCTGTAAACGTGAAAGCCACATCCAAAAGTACATCTAATGACTTGTACGGTAATCCCACCATGTTGACATAAACCAGTCCACAACACTAAGTGTCAGAGGCATGTCCCAGGACATGGGCAAAACCAGGCCCAACAGAGCCAAGCGTGGTTTCCGTTCCATTCTCGCTCTTCTGGTCTTACGGTCACACATTTCATCGTGTTAATGTGTGTGTGTGTGTGTGTGTGTGTGTGTGTGTGTGTGTGTGAGAGAGAGAGAGAGAGAGAGAGTCTATAATGCTTTGACTTTTGTTCTTTGGGAATTTGCCTTGTGTTTTCTTTCTCTGAAACAAATACAAATAGCCAATGGCCTGAGAGGGCACCTAATACATTGCCCTGCCTCGAGGCTCTTTACAAGACTATAAACTATGATACTTTTGTAAGGTGAAACAAGAATATTTCAACCTGCAGCAACTAGCCTTCCTATTCTTAAAGTTCCCTAGGGAAGGATGCACAGCACTCTTTGATAGTCTACAACAAATGCTAACTACTTTGAGTAAGATATAATAAAAATTTTCTGATCCCGGGTTTTATTTGTTTCTGTTTGAGCTCATTCAGGGTCAGGCGACCCAAGAGGCAATTGAACATCGGCCCAGAACCTTATGGGTAGATGGTGTACTTCCCTCTGCCAGAAACCGAGGTCAGTGGTGCCAGCTGCCACTGGGAACTTTGCCTTGTACCACACGCCATGGAGACTCACCAGGGCAGGGCAGCTTTGAGTAGGTGAACCACTCTGCATCACGTTTTCTTCCTTTATTCCTCCACAGCCAGTTGAGTTCTTGGGTTCACTCAGTGAGCAAGCCTCGTGCACTTAATATGTGTGGGAATAAACCTACTAAACTCGACAGTTACGTTTATGCTAATTTGACATATATTGGATTTTTAAACATATCATACTCTAGTTCTTGACCAGCAAGAGGTTTTGAAGATGCCATGAGGATTCGACAAATATTTATTGAGCTCAACTAGGTGCTGAACCTTTGTTTAGGTACTGGAGATACAGCTTTGCAGCAAGCAACTTGCATAATGAAATGAACTCATGAGGAAAGGAAGGGGAGGCTGGATCAACCCGTTTCCATATTCCAGGAGTAAGTCACCTATGCCATATTAGTTGATTGTTGCTTTCTCTTTTTTCTGCTCCCTCAACCTCCTCCCTTGAGGAGGAGGAATGGTTCCTCATTCCTTTTGGGACTTAATTTGATCATGGTGCAATAAGATCACCCACATGTTTAATGTTATTAAAATAATATAGTGAGATGAGAAGTCACAGGTTAGGAATAAAAAACATATACCTGGTACCAGCCCTGGCTCTGTCGCTTGATAAAATTTGTAACTTTCTACAGACCTCTTAAGATTTGAATCTTGGTTCCCTCATCCCTAAAATGGGATGGTTCTTTCTTTGCAACCACACAGGGTCACAATTCAAGGGTACTATTTTCTCACCTCTATATTTAGGGGTTTGTACTAGATTCTTTTCATAAATTTTTTTTTTAGAGAGAATGAGAGAGAGAAACATCAATTTGTTATTCCACCCATTAGCTGATTCCCATATGTGTCTGCACATAACTTTGGTTTATCTGGACGACACTCCAATCAACTGAGCCACCCAGCCAGGGCTGAACTAGATTGAAATTTTGCAAGCTTTCTTTAGAAGTGCATTCATCTTTTAGAATAAAATCTAACAAAAAAAATCCCTACATATAAAACAGATGAAGACCTGCTTGCTCTTGTGGCCCTGAGGGAGAAGGCTCTGAGTCCTAGATACTCTCTTCCCCTATTTATAGAAGGTCCCTGAGGTACCTTTGTGCCCTAGAGTTCCACTGAACAAAATGGGGAACTCACTGTGCTAGATGATTATTTTATAAAGTACCTTCTAGTTCTAAAATTTTGTAAATCGGAATTTTCTAACATTGTGTATTTCTATGACAAGATTTAACCCCTGTTTTATTTCTTCATTTATTAATATATTGTGGGAAATAGTTGCCAGCTTTACTGAAACCAAAACACGTTTCACTACCCTCTCCCTATTTGTGAAGTCAATCTTTCTGCCAAAAAACAAAATTAAATTTTGATGGAACATAGTACTGTGTAATGAGAAAAACACCAGACTGGGAGTGAGAAGATAAAAGTTCTAACCCTGGCCCTGCTTTTAACTATTCACGTTGATGAAGCCAAGGAACTTTACTGACCTATCCAAATCTTTACATTAGGAGGTTGAGTGACTTAGTAATCATAGTCATGGGATCATTTATGGATGCCACACCAGAATAAGTTTCTTTAAATTAAATGACTCTCAAATTTCCACCTGCCTACAGGCCAAGTTACTCTATCACACTACCATTCATATGTATATGTATATGTATATATATATATATATACATATATATACATATATATATATATATATATATATATATATATATATATATATATATACTCACCCTATTCAGAGAGGAAGGGGAGGTGAAGAAGACAAATTAAGTTGTAAATGACACCACCAGGACATAAAGCTAGAAATATCAACTGAATCATTGCTTTGTTTGCACAGGTGGTTGGAGCCCACAGTGTGCCTTGACCCCAACTCACCAAGCGGGAGCCACATCTCCATTAATAAGGGTTCTGCTAGGCATTAAACACAGTATGGGCATTTGTGAGGGCAAACCAGAAACCCCAGAGTTTGGAGAACATTTAAAGAAACCATTTGGGTTAAGGACCCAGGTCCTGGGGGTGGACCAAAAGGCATGACCCCACAAGGGGCCAACAGCATGATTCATTGCCTCCAAGTGTGCATGTCCTGGGAAAAGGCAACAGGCGCTGCCTGGGAAGACAGGAGACTCTTGTGGTGGACGCAAGAACAACAGCTCTGGTCATGGCTGTGACTTGGTTATAAGTTAACTTTATGGGTCACTGAGTGTCTGGAAACAGACTATAAAAAGAAGAAAGGGTGGCCTCAAGCAGCTTTGTGTTGGAAATGGCTGTGACCAGTTGCTTCTGGAAGGGAGATGTATTGACTGCAATAAAACTTGATGGGCTCAGCACTTGTCTGTTAACGCTGGAATCGGAAGTAAACTTTGGACCTAAGTAATTGGTATGAAGCTGTGCTTCAGAGCAGGAGCAGAGGGGATTTTATTCCAAGCAGTAAACAATATGGTATCCAGCTGATGCATATGATCCACCTTCTTTGTGACCTCTAATCCTACAAGCCTATCGGCAGGCAGATCTACATTAATCCCACAGTTCAAACAAGTTGGTACAGTTTGACTTTCACTATACTGACTTCTTTAAAAATGTTTTACCCTGTTGTTCTTGGAATAGCAAAACATTTAGGGTAAAAATAAATTAAAACATCAGTCTTCAAGACTTGTTATCATTAACTGTGTCTTTTGGGGGGAGAATAATGCATTGTCTTTAATATTAACTTTTATGGAACCGTCAACTCTAGCTTTCTTCAGTTAGTCAACAATTATTTATTAAACACATACTGCACAGGATCTGATGTTATAGAGCATACCATCCAAAGTTGTAGGCAACAAATAAAACAAGATTATATTCACTTTCATTCATCAGAAATATTTTGAAAACTACACATTTTTTTTTTTTCAGTTTGTGGGAGGTACATTTCAATGCAGAAAGACATTGAACTGTTTCAGGAGGCCAAAGAGCTAACCTTAACTATCATTATCTATAGTTGTGTGGCAATTAGAACATAACATTCACACCTCCGAGCCACAAGAATGTTTATCTGAAAAATGAGGATAGCTAAACTGGGTCATATTCCAAATCACAAAGCTTAACTATAATAATAGGTAATGTTTATTGAGTCAAGCCCTTTGCATTCTTTATCAGTTTTTCATTGTAGCAGCCCCATAATGTATATATTACTATTTTCTCCTCTTTTCAAATAAGGAAACTGAGCTTAGAGACATTCTGAAACTTATCCATGGTCACGCAGTGAGTGGCAGACCTGATATTTCACCCTAGTTTTCCCCCAGCTCCCAAATGATACTCACCCATTTCACATTAATGAGTTGCTTTAGAGTTCATCCAGAAAGCAAAGCAACTTACTTTTTACCTTATATCAAATTTTCACTTGAACTTCCTCGGAGCTGCTCACAGAGATCACTTCTACGTTGGTTCCTACTCCCTAATCTTTAGAGAGTCGTGTGTGATTGCTGAAGCCAGAGAGGGCAGAAACATCTACCTGGAGAGAAGGAGGTACTTCACAGACAGCATGCCCACCCCTGTGAGGACAGATCAGGTAGGAGATTAGATTTTGGCTGGTGACCATGCCCTACCAGTGAGAATCCAGGAGGCAACAGCTACCCCAGAAACACCCAGGTAGGAGTGACAAAGGGAACTCAATGATGCCTGACCAAGGCCTTCCTGTTACTTTCTCTCACACATCTCTTATTTCTGGCCTCTAACTCTTCCAGTCAGCACCCAATGATCACAATGCCATGTGTGGCTAAGTAATAGCAACGGAACCTTCTTTCTCAGGAAGCTGGGGTGTCCAGATGGGAAATGGGGAAGCCCAGATTGGTTTCTGGTTCCTCCACACCTGGGGTTATTGTTGCTCCTTCATGGACACCTACAAAGTGTTCACATGCCCCATCAGATAAAACACTACAGACCGAGTGACCAAAAACGTGGGGTCCCTGGAATGAAATGACCCCACTAATGCAAACAGAATTTCCACAGACTCTGAGGAATGGTTGGTTGCCACAATATTTAAAACAAAAAAATAGCAATTTCTACAGGGAAGGACAGTCATGAGCCAGAGATGGATTACACGCACTTTCTGTTCTTAGAAATCTCACTGTCTCCTAGGGCTCACCAGGGATTCATCCTTCTACTTAACATCTCTCGAGAGAGTCCAGTTATCCTAAGACCAGAAAGATAAGAGAGATAAGTATAATTTTTTAAAAGTACACAAATGATTAACATGTTTTTAATGGACTGAATAGAACATAATCAGTTAAGGAATGTCAACCTCAAGAAACTGCACATTTTATCTTGAAAATCCTGAAGCTGTCAGAAACAATAAAAAAATCTTACTCGTTTTCAAGAAAAAGGAAGCAATTATACATATTCTCAAGAATAAAGTGGAAGAGTCAATTCACCATTACTTGTTTATATTAGATTAATCTTGAATCTGTAGGGTGGATACAAATTATACTTCCTCCAATAAATTCAATTTTGTGGATAAAGATGTACTTCTCTTCTGATCTATTTTTAGTTACTTGAAAAGTGCCCCACATTTTGCTGACCACATATATATTATATAAAACCACTCTCAGTTCCCTGAGGTGATAATTACTATTTGGGGAATCCCTCTGGAGAAAGGAGTGAATGTTCCAGTGAAAAGAACTCTGGCTTAGATGCCTGGAGACCGAAAATTGATTCCAGCTCTGCCCCAAACTAGATGTGAACTTAGAGACAAATTACTTCACCTCTCTAGTTCTGGCAAAAGCAAGGGAGCAAAATTAGATATCTTTCTAAGATTCCTTCCAGCTCTGAAATTCGGTCTTTGTCCAGCTCTCATGAACAAAAGCAGGGATTCCCTCCAGTCCAAGAACATGGGATCTGCTGGGCAGACTGGTAAAGGGTGTGCAGAACTAGAGGCTGAGCCAGGGATCCTGGAAACAAATACATAACAAATAGGCAGAGGCAAAGGCTGCTGCCTAACTCCCAGGAAATTCCCTGGATACCTTCCAGCTAGAAGGAGCTTTTCCTGGTTCCATTGGGAGCACACACTGAAGATTAGTGCAGAAGTATTCTTGGGGTGTGACATTGAGTAAACCCATTTATTGTCCTCAAATTCAGTCAGGAAAACTTTTATCAAGACAAAGGGATAGTCTTAAAAAGTTAAAAGCAGCAGGAATGAGGAATTCAACAAAGAATGATGCCTCTAATTAGAAGAGGCCATCTTCCATCCCAGGGGCAACAGAGGCTGCTGACTGGGCTCTTGTGCCCCCATTTGTGATGATAGGAGCAGTGAGTCAACATGTGTACCACCAGCAGCCTGGCCTTGTGCAAAAACTTCACTCTTTGGAAATGCTCCTCTGTTGAGATACAAGCTATCAGCAACAGTGAAAGTAGCCACAACCAAAGAGGCTGGCCTGAGAAAATGTTCCCATTTCAAAGGGAACATAGGAGCCCCCCAGATCTCAGGTACAGGAAAAGAGGAGCCTTTGGTAAGGACAGGATGTTCCAGCGAGTCTGTATGTGGATAGTTCACCCACGATACTTGTTCTTGTTTCTCCTACAGTTAATGTTCATGATGCTTCTTCTCTGGGTTCCTAGGGCCTGGAAAAGAAGGGATTTATATTAAAACCAACATCCCCACCAGCTACCCACCATCAAGCCTTCGTACCCACTCTGTGCTTCTGTTCCACACATTGGCCTCTCCATGGCTGCTCACAGTGTGGCAAATGACTTCTTCAAGGGCGAGAGAGGGCGGAGGGAGAGAGGAAGAAAGAGGGAGACTGAAGTTCAAGACAGAAAGCCATAGCTTTTGGTTCTTTTAATTGATTTTAGAGAAGGAGAAACATCAATTTGTTGTTCCACTAATTTATGTATGTACTGGTTGCTTCTTATACATGCCTTGACTGGGGATTAGACCTCCAACCTTGGCATATTGGGATGAGGCTGTACCAACTGAACTATCAAGCCAGGACCAAGCCATAGACTTCTATAATCTAACCTTGGAAGTGCTATATCATCATTCCTGCCATATTCTGTATAATCACACAGACCAACTGTGGTATAGTGTAGAGATGGTTACAGCGTGTAGATACTGGGTGTGAATACCAGAAAGCAGGGATTGTTGGGGACCATCTTGAAGGCTAGCCACCACAACTACCATGGGGCCTTCCTGGCCCTCATTGTCCTAAGGTCCAGCCATCTTATTGGGTTTTCCCTCTCCTTCCTCTTTATTCAACTGTTCTCCTCAGTACAGTGAACTCTTCCCCTTATTCCTCATCTGATTTCCATTTCTAAGGGGTCTCATCTACCCCAAACAGGCATTTCCATAGTCAGTTCACTCTCTAAGAAGAATTGTCAGTAAATCTTTTAAAAAATGGAAAGTTTTTTTTACTATGTTTTATAGTTTATGTATGTATTTATCAATCTATTAGCCCATGATAACAAAAGGAAAAGCTTTAAATAATTGTAAAGCACTAAATGTTTCTTACATTTGTCTCTCATCTTTCCTACTCCCTACCCAAGATCACAGTGCCCTTTCCTGTGAGAACTATTTACTCCTTGGAATGAGTTTACTTGTCCGTGTATACATTTTCCCCTCGTGTTTCCCATGTCGTTTTTATCCAAGCTATATGGAAATACAGTGTCGCTCTTAAACTGGCTGAGTCTGGGGAGAGAAACCAGAGAGTATTGCCCATCTATGCCAGGTGAGGACATTGTGAGCTTTATCTGTACTAACATAAATTCAGGTGCCTGGGGAGGGCCAGGTTATTTTTATGAGACACTACCTCTTGAAGATGTTATGAGAATTAAATGAAACAACATGGATAAAATGCTTAGAATAGCACCTGGTACCAAATAAGTGCTCAATGGCTGCTAACTCCTGTTCTTAGATAAATGGAGCAAAGGTACATCAGCTTTGGTTATAAACAGTTATTATATCAGTACCATCCACATTCCTCTCACTACCTAAAATTACCAATATCCTGGTTTAGATTTGCCAATGAATGCCTCTGTCTTCTTAAAACACAAAAATCCCTTATGTTAAGAGAAAAAAATATATCCAGCAAAAGACCATTGACTCAGAATGTCCAACCTAATTTTCATGTATGCATATATTTAGCCAATGTTATTGAACATTTACTAAGTCCCAGGCACTATTCTAGGGATCAAGCACAGGAAACAAAGACATCCAAAATTCCTGCCCTCATAGAGCTTATATCTGAGTAGGTACAGACTGATAATAAACACAAATATATGTGAGACTAAGAAGAAAAATAATGCAGTAAAGCAGAGTGACAAGATGGTGTACTATATTAGATCAAGTTGTCACAGAATTTAGACCTATTGGCTCCAAAGAGTACAATAGTTGAAAAAAAGATGTTTTCCCAGGTAAGGAATGGTGTATAATATGAGAAATAAAAAATGGCAAGAAATAAAGGAATTAAAAAGAGAATGGTTTAGAAAACACTTTATATATTATGCACATGCTATTTGAAGCCACCACAGAATGTGTTAAAAATCTGCCATCATTCTGCATCCATTGTATACACATCTGGACTTAACCTTAAAATAAAAATAACATGTGAAAAAGAAAACCCAAAATATTTAGTTATGGAAATAAAATGAATATGCCATTTTTTTAGTTCTTTTCTGGAAAATTGGGATATTCAATGCATACTCACTTCCTTAAAAAATGGCCTAAACACACAAAAAATCATGTTATAATTTTTAAAGATATGACATTTTTCTTCACTGGAAAATCCTTATTGGTTGCACATGGAGGAATAGCAAATTCACTTCTCTTCAGAAGGTGTTGTTACGGCATTCATAGATGGAAGGGGAAGAGGAGGCAACAGCTCTTCTGCGAAGAACTATCTGTATCATTGGTTGACGCTTGCTATGCTTTTCTTTGCAAATTTCCCTCAGCCTCTTTATCTGATGAGTCTGCTTCACAGTAGGCAATGTGCAGCACTGTTCTTTGAGATTTGTGAGCTTTGCACAAGATTAAATGGCCTCTAGTAGAGTCATTTTTGATCCGCCCGTTACTACCCATACTGAACCACTATGAGGTTGCTTTTCTGGTGGGACTGTCACCACACACCATGTGCCTTAGCAAACTGTTCCTGGTATTGGTATTAAAAAAACAAAACAAGAAAACAGCCCTGGCCATTGTGGCTCAATTGGTTGGAGCGCTGTACCATAACTGAAAGATTGCAGGTTTGATTCCCAGTCTGAACACATACAATAGCAGGTGGAAGGTTTCTTCCTGGTTCAGACACATACGATCCCCGGTCTAGATGAGTGTGGGAGGCAACCGATTGATGTTACTCTCTTGCATGGATGTTTCTCTTTCTCCTTCCTCTCTCTCAAAAAGCAATGGAAAAAAAAAAATGTCCTCTGGTAAGGATAAAAATAAATTTTTTAAAAAGTAAATAATAGCTTTAAATTTCTATCATCTGAAATTTTCCTGTGTTTAGACATCGACATAAACAATCAGCTATAGTAATATTTCTATCATGTTTTATGATTAACAAAGCCCTCTCCTATGCTTTAACTCATTTATCTCACAGCAGCCCTGTGAAAGATGGAAGCTGGAAATGCAAGCCAATCCCAAAAACATTTCTTTCTATCCCTGGACATGTTGCTAGACTAAATTTCCCAGCATCCCTTACACTTAGGTATGGCCATGGACAGAGCCACTTTCTGGTCCATAGAAAATTCCCACAGGAGCTGCTCCACACTCTTTCCCTTTCCACAGCAAACTTGTGGAGACAGAGGAGCCACGAGATGGAGTTTGGGTCTCCAAGTTTGCAGATCTAGTAAAGTTAGCTGAGAATTAAGAAGTCCCATTTTGGAAAAAAACAGTGCCAGTGGCATTACACCACAAATATGTGGGGGTTTTCTGTTATAGTAGCTAGTGTTACCTTAATAATACATGTTTCTACAGTGTTTTATTGCTAACACACAGCTTCATATATTTTATCTCATGTGATAAAGCTGGGACCAAAGGCTATTTTTATTACCTTGTCCCTTTTTCAAATTGAGCAAACAAGACTCAGAGAGGCTAAATAATGTACCCAATTACTGCTAAGAGTTGGAGTTAGGTATCTGATTTAGGTCTATCCAGACTCAAACCCTGGGGTCTTGCCATGAAACCATGATCATTTTACAAGATGTTAACCATGATAATTTTACATTGATCTTAACCTTCTAGGTCATTCTGTAGGTACTATGTTGAGGGTGATTCTTCATCAGCATGCACTGGCTGCTAATTTTTTCTGGGTCTGAACTGAAGAATTAAGTGTGAAGTCACCTGCTCACTGCTTGTAAGGCTGCATGAATGACATTATCCCATTGGTCTTTGATAAGGATGCCATCTATTCTCTGGCGAGGCCACTTCCTGGACTTCTTCCCTAAAATACAATAGAAACATGTCAGCCCTTTCATTCTGCCCCACTTTAAAAGAAAATGCTTGAATCCTTTAAATAATCACTGAATAAATATTCAATGCCTGCTGGGTGCAGAGCACTGTGCCTGATGCTGTGGGGGATATAAAGCAAGTAAACAAAACACACAGCCCAGTGGCTGAGAGGACAGACTGTAACAAGTGCCTGAATTTAAATTCTGGTTCCACTACTTACTGGCTGTGTGACCTTGGACAAATTACTTAACTTCTCTGTTTCTGTGTTTCCTGACCTGTGGAATGGGAATAATATTAGTTCCTATTCATGAAGATATTGTGAAAAATAAATAAAACAATGCATAGAAAGCATTTAGAATGGCACCTGGCATCAAGTAAGTGCTTGATAGCTGTTAACTGTTATTCTCAGATAAATGAAGTAGTTGGACCTACATCTCAGCAACAAACAATTGTGCCATCCACAAATTTAGATCATTATGAGAGTCCATTTTCCTCTTACTATCTATAATTACCCCTATCTTGGCACAGTTATTTTGAAACCATAAAAATCTTTTCCCATCATGTACTAGTGATTTTCCACTCTCAAATCTTTTCTGTAATCAGGCACTAAGGGTAAAAAAACACACAATAAGCTTTTTTTTTTTTTTTTTCCTTCCTGCGCCAGGCACTACACTAAGCACTTTACCTCTGGGTTTCTGATTTTGCTGTGTTGTGTTTAATCCTCTCAACAACTCAATTTCCCAATTGGAGATGAAGCTCCCTAGACTTCAGAGAAGATAGTATGTTAAGTATCAGACTTGAGATTCAAAAACCTGATCCTTCTGCTCCAAAGCCTGAGCTCCCAACCTTAAACTAATCCTCTCACTGACCAGCTCTGATTCTAGGATAGTCTGATTAAAGAAGCAGAATTTCACAACCTTTTAAGAATACAGTCAAGACAGAAAAGATATGATTGTTTTAACCTACCTCTGAATCTAGGAAATGAGGAGGCCTTGATATTAACACTGCAGCTTCTCTCCAAAGTGCGCGGGACCCTTGAAAAGGATTATTTTAATCATGGGTGTCATATTTTATGATTGTGTCTGTTTGTATTTAGTACACTTGTTATCCTTGATGTTTTCGCCCCGAGGACATTCAGCTGAACAAAATTGCCTACATCTTTGTGGATTACCCTTCCTGCATCCATAAGTTATCTGCCCTTTTAAAACAGTTTGCATTAAAGCACTAAGTGTTTGTTCTAATGGGAATAGACAGCTAGTGTGTTTTGATGCAAATGACTTCTCCCCACTCACTCCCCAGGCCGGAGCTAAATGTGCAGCAGCAAGCAGGGCTCTGTGCTTCCAGGGTAAGCACAGCAGTTGGGGGCTGCACGGTGACTTAAGCCCCTGCTCCATGGTGTTAGGGAGGCTAAATGAGACATCAGAAAAAGAGGCAGCATGGTGAGCAGCTATGTTTTAAGGGCACTTATCATAATATTCACCTCTCTTGTTTTTAAGAAACTTCCCTTCAGGCAGTTTTGTTTATGTAGGTGTTAAACTGTTAAGTATATAAAATCATAAGTCCAGTCCATTGTATCACAGGGTTTCATTTTTTCCTGGACTTTTTTTTTTTTTTAAACTTTGAAAGTATTTCTGAATGTTATCCATGGTAAAAATCAAGAGTTCAATTTTAACTTATACTTTATTCTGGCATTTAAATGTATCATGTTATGCGTTTCTAAGTATGTGTTATTTAGCTACTTTTACCTGAATAAAGAAGCCCAATCTCAGTATAATAATAGATCTGAATATTTAAGTAGAAAAAGGGAAACAAGCAGAACACTCAGGGAAAGGGGAAAAGTTAAAAAAAAAAAAAAAAAAAGAGTATGGCCACCTCTCTTGGTGAAAATAAATACATTTCTCCCCATATTTCCTTTTTACATTAACTGACTTTGCAAGAAAAATATGTAGAAAAGGGGCTATTTAAAGACTAATGAGATGTTTGAGAAATGGGCTCTGCAGGCAAAAGGCAGCCCACGGAAAGAATTCCACATAACCTTAATTGTTGTTAAGATTATAGTGAATAATTAGTTAGTTCTCAAGCAGTAATTGCTCCAGAGTCACTTCCAGCAAGGTTCTGGCCAGAGCGCCCAGCACACTGGGCTCCCTGCCTGTTAGCGGTTGAGACAGCACAGTTCCTCTGTGGTGGGAACGGAGAGGAGTTGCCCTGGGAGCTCTGGCTGGGGGGCTGTTAAGCCATTTGAAAACCATTAGATGATCTGCACACTGGTGCAGCCAGGAGTCCCAGAGCAACTTTCTCATGCACTCCACGCCAGCCTCCCCTGCATTCCACGCTGTCCTCGTGTCCACACTGGGACCCCTCAGGTCCTCGTGAGCACTGCAGGCCGGACTTGCGAGATCCCGACCTGCTACCTTGGCAGCTGCTGCTCTTGTAACACCTGCCCTCAGTCATTCTGGGTGCCTGGAAAGAATTTTCCTGGGATTCTCGGTTCTCCACCTTTGTTTCCTAAGCAAAGCCCCCGCCAATCTAGTGGTTCTAAAGGTGTGGTCTGCTGAGCATCCACATCATGATCACAAGGGAGAATGCTGAAAATGCAAATTCCTGAACCCATCCCAGACCTATTGCATTGCACCCTCAATAGGCCCTGGGAAAATGCACTTAAGAATCACCTTCCTTAATGAATACTGCTTCCTTATAATGCATGCTGAAGTCTGAGACCCACTTTGCTAGTCACATGACTCCTTTACCTTTCTATCTCAGACTTCTCTCATTCCTGCTGCTGCTTCTCCAGCATCTCTTTTTCCATAGCTCACAAGAATTCCCAAAAAGAACAAGAATGAGGCTCTAATTATCTCTGGTCCTCCCCTCAAAGCCTCCTTTATTTTCTGCCTCACTCCCTAAATTTTTCCCATGAGCAGACTCAAGGGCATTTTAAATTCCACCCTTATCCTCTCCCACTTGAAAAGCAAATGCTTGCATCTTTTAAATAATCATCTTTCTGTCTCATTGGCCTTTCTTCTAGACCCTTTGGCATGATGACAATTAAAGTAAAAACTAAGCTTTTCCCCTGCTTTCAGGAGGCCGGGTCCCCAGAATCGACCAACATGGCTGCCTACCAGGACGCAACACCTGCTACCTACACCTTTCCACCACACACCATCACCGTGACACCATGCTTCAGGCAGGGCCTCAGCTCTCTCCAGGCCATTCCACTGTATATCCTTAAAGGAAGAATGGGCTTTGTGTTAGGACCAGCAAACAAGAACACTAAATGTGAGATTCTGCCAATCTGATATCAACTCCCACATGTGGTCCTGTCCGCAGTTACACGTGGACTACAGACAGCATAAGAAAGTTCTACTGCTGTCAGTAGAAGTCATGCTCTTCTGGACTCTCAGAGACAGCCTCTGTGGGTTGGACAGATGGCTTATCAGTACTGAGTTCCCAGAGAGGCTTCTATCTATACAGGTCACCAAGAGAGAAGGGCAGTCTGCCTGGCTGCATCTTCTCAAACCCCCTCAAACCCCTGGGGTGACAGGGGCAATAGAAGTTCAAAGGATAGCCATCAACTAAAAAAAACTTTCCACTTGCACATGAATCATGAATTCTAAGGTCAAGATTGTTCCACTTTTCCCTTTATTCCCATGGCTAGGACTCCACTGGCTCTATGAAATGGAGTTGGAGGGAAGAGCCATCTGCATTTTGGCACAGAAGGCAGCCTGGTGCATTCCATTTTGTTTCTGGAATTGCGATACCCACCACCCCAGAGAAAGATTTTTTTTTCCTTATGGAATAGATTCCCTACTATTTTTTCATAGCAATCCCACGAGATAAAAAAAAAAAGAAGACTGACAAAAAGGTTCAGGGTCTGAAATTTGACCTCACATTCTATTTGGGACCCGATGAATTATGTAGGAGAGATTTTACAGTGTGCTGTTTCTGACCCAAATAACAAATGAGTATCCTCCTCTCTTGCTCCCATTGCTTAAGCAAAAAAACAGCTGTGTGCAGCATCTGTAAGAGTGGTTCCAACCTTGTTTTATCCTATTTGATTCCCACTTGTTTTTATGTTTTCCATAAATGATTGAAGAAAAGTTCTCAGTTGGAAATAGCAATAAAATCTTCCATAAATTCTTGGTTAGCACGAGCTTCAGGCAGCTCACTGGGTTCTCACTCTGCAGTCCCGAGGTCTGTGGAGGCTGGCTGGCTGAGATGAAAGGAGAGCCCGGATCCTGTCAAAGACAAAACCCCATGGCCAGGGTCTTCCCTTGGCCCTCCTTGGCAACCACAGAATATGTGGTTTCTCTTTTGAGCCACAGTCCCTGTTGTTGTTCCTCTAAATCCCTTTTCTTCATGTATTAAATAAGGAGTCATAGTACCTCTCTCTAAACACTCAAGACAGTACCACGCACACAGTACAGATTAATTTTTAGGTATCATTGGAACAATTACTGCTTAAGAACTTTTATTAATCACTCACTTAATATCATGAAAATTATGAACATTTGTTGAGAGACTGCAATAAGCATTTTACCTATTTGTGTAGTGTAGTCCTCAAAGCAGCCCTATGAGGTAGCTATTACAAGTCCATTCTGTGGAACAAAAAAATTAAAGTTTTAAAAATTTAAGTAATGGATCCAGGACTCTCCCCTCACAGATGGAGAAGCAGGGGCTGTGCTCACCAGAACCTGTGCTCTTTCCCACATTTGACAACATCCAGCATCGATAGCCTGTTGTGCTTTCTGGACAGTGGGGGCTCAGGAAAGACAAATGAGGAAGGGCTCTGCTCCACAGACTGCATGTACCCCTCGCCATGACTCCCAAGTCCTTGAACGGTTGGTGATAAGGTAATTGAAGGGATATAATGAGAGAGACATGCTCAGCTGCCCATCACCTGCCTTGAGGACAGTTTCCTGGTCCTCCGCTTCCGTGAAGTGGGCCTGCCTGAATCCTCTCCCTGCTCCTGGTACTGCAATCTTCCCAGCTTCATTTGTATCCATTGTTAAAGCAGGAGCTCTACCCAGACCAACTGCCTATCAAATTGTCTTGGAAAATTCATGTTTTACCTGAACATGTACCTTCTCAGAAAACCTGAGAGGAGGATTACTGCTCTCAAGAGCCCAATGTCTGGAAATCAGACAGAAAGGAAAACAACACTCAATGAACATTAACAAAAACAGAAAAATCAACCCAGAGTTGACCCAGACTCTACCCAGCCTCCAGCTCATACTGCTTATGCACAGCAAAAGCCACTCTACCTTCAAAGAACAGCAAGAGTTTGTGTCTTCTAACCTGCTCCTTCCTATCAAATCCCTAGGGTCAGATTTGGTGATAATTTGACTCCAACTAATAATCACATAAGGGAATTTTGCAAATTTATAATTTCCAAAGAGCACATCAGCCAATATTCTATCAATTTCTTAACTCCATTTCTTTCATTAAGGAGTTATTTCTGTTCCCAAGTGGGTCATTAGCTTTCTCCCCACTTTGATTAATTTAATTCATATTGTCAACTGCTTCTGTGGTTGTATGAACTGACAGGAAACTTGAAAGCTCTTGCTTTCATCCAGTCTTTCACCAGAAGAAATCTCATCAACTCCAATAGTATTTAAAGACTTTAAGTCATTTTAAAATTTTCCAGTGAAGGGTATTTTGCATTTCCCATAGAGTAGTCTTAACTTTACCACAACATTTAGGGCCAAGTTTTGTCTAGGTGAGGCTCTTTTAATTACCCAGTGCCTCAGTCCTAACCAAACCAAACTACTGTTTATCTATACCAAATATCTTTCTTCCCTTGTCTTGCCTGCTATTGTTTTCTTTTTGCCCAAGTTAAGAAGCTTACCTCCCATTCTTCAGCAAAGGAGGCCACAGCCTCAGGATAGACAATCATGCTATCAAAACTGTAAACTCAGTACAAACTTCTGGAAATAATGGAATGCAATCATTTTAGAGCCTTTCTAACTAAGCCCGAAGTTCGGAGAGGTGTGCGCCAGGAAGGACGCATGAGGAGGTAAGACAGTTTTGTGTGTGCTTGGTTAGAAACGGAAATTTCTAAGTGAATGCAGTTTTCCAGAAAAGGGAAATAGGCAACAGGATTGAAAAGATGTCTATTGTGAAATGGTCTTTATACCAGGATTTCAACATGTTTTTCCAAATGTTCCACAGCAAGTAAAACAGTGCATCTCCTCTGCTATCATGAAGCTGAGCAACACTGACGGACTCTGGAAGACCCAAGTAAAATGTGCAAATTCTGCCTCCCTCTCCTGGACTACTTTTCCAATTGATTTTCATGGAAATATTAACAAGTGCTTTGCCAAATTCTACTTTAGTATGATCACGTCTCATTTTTCTCTCAGTCTAATGAGATGGGCAGCAGGCAGGGACAGGGAAGAAGTGAACCTGGCGGGGAGCGAGAACAGGGCAATGTCCACAAACATGAATGTAATCAAGCTCAGGTTGCGAGAGCCAATGAAAACGTTGTTAGGCCCAGATATAAATATTTTGTTCCTTTCTGCCAGGCACCGTAGTTTATGACAGGAACTGCGGTTTAGAAATTCATGGGCAAGTGTTATAAATTTGAGAACATACGTTGGACCCCTTCCCATTCCAATAAGCAGTCACAGGTGTGGTTTTCATGAAATTGTATATTTAGGGAGGGAGTGGTTGGGAGGGAGAAGAGAGAATTGCATGTTCTAACCAAACTGTATTTGCATACACATTATGCATTACCCAACACACACTTGTGCAAAGATGATTAAATATGTTCTGTGTTGGCAGCCTCTTACTGTGTTTCTTTAATGCTCGAATAGCAAATAGCTTCCTCTTGCATTGCAAACCCAATCACTGTGCAGTGGCTGTTTGAAGTAGTATGTTGAGAAGAATTCAGAGGCCATATCTGGTTTCATTCAACAGTTTTTATTCTGTGCCTACTGTGTCCTGTGCACAGTGTGGGGCTGCTGCATTTTATTACTTCCTGGGGTGGCACATACATTCCCATAGAGTCCTCCTGGAGTGTGCAGCCCAGCAGCCCTGTGAGGCCCTGGGAACTGCAGAGGGTTTAAAAAGAGTATAGTGACCAACAGGACAGAGACACGGCATAGGAGAGCAGCAGTGGGAGGGGGTGAGGGGGGGTGGGGTTGCAATGTTTGTGTCATGTATTTTTGTCATCCCTGGTGAAGAACCATCAAAAATATACTTGCTAGGTGGCTCAGTTGTTAGGAGTGTCAACCTGTACACCAAAAGACTGTGGGTTCAATTACCTGTGAGAGCACATATGTAGGTTGCAGTTTCCATCCCTGGTCAGGGGCATATGGGTGGCAACTGGTAAATGTTTCTCTCTCTCTCTCTCTCTCTCTCTCTCTCTCTCTCTCTCTCTCTCTCTTCCAACTTTATCTCTCTCTATAACCAAAAAACATGTCCTTGGATGAGGATTTAAAAGAATTATTAGAAGTCCTCTCTCTATTCTTTTGCATGACTGAGTTATTTTAGTTGAAGATGTTTAGTTGTGCAACACCACTGAGCTATAAAGGCTGTTAGGGTACTTTTTTATTCATTCATTTGACATACATTTTTGAGAACCATGGACAGACAGACTCAGGCACATGCCTCAGGAAGCTCCATGCTCCCTAATAGTCCAAGGCAATCACAAGTATGTGTGGTGATTGCTGGGATGGAGAAAACCAGGGTGCTGGGCAGGCAAGAGGAAGTCACCTCCCCCTGACTTCAGCGTCAGGAAAGGCTTCTCAGAGGATGCAACATTGGCACTCATACTCAAAGAACAATTTTTGACCTTCGTGGCTGGCTTAGGATAAAAGGAAAACATGATAAATTCTTAAAAATGTATTTGTCAAATGTACTTTCCTTTGAGCCAACAGTTTCATTTCTAGAACATTTCCTAAAGAACTAATCAAACAAGCACACAGATACGTAGGTACAGGGATGTTTGTCAGTGCCCCCTTTATAATAGAAGAGAGCAGGAGAAGGAGGAAGAAGAAAGAGAAAAAAACCAACATAGGTCATCAACAACAAGAGACTGGGTAGCCAAATCAAGGTGCATTCAGATGGTGAGGTAAAAATACAGCCATTAAAAATCATTTTGTAGAACTGTTTTTTGGTATGTGGACATGTTTGCAATATGTTCCCGAAGTAAAGAAAAAAATTGGACTGCAGAAAGGTGTATCTCTGTCTAGGGGCTTGCAATCCATGGATCAAAAAGTAGTTCCTGGACCAGCCATCACTAGGGAACCTGTTAGAATGCCGAATCTCAGGCCCAACTCAGACCTACTGAACCAAATTCTGCATTTTGACAGGTGCCCTAAATGCTCTGAATGTACATGATCATTTGAGAAGCACTGGTCTGGACTGTAGACTGATTTTGGTCAACAGTGAAGTTTCTATAATTCTTTACTCTGAGATTATAACCTTGCTTTGATAGAATTTAGTTGGTTGTTTTGCTACTGTTTCAATGGCCTTAAGAAAATAAACAGTTGGTATGATAATCCTAAGTGTTGTTTTGAAATTTTACTAAGAAATCTGAGAATCATAATGAATGCTAAAACACACCACTTTCAAGTACCATATTATTGTGGGTGTGTGGTTTGGGAACATGTAAATTACATATAAATAAGAGTTCCCTTTGGGAAATGGGATGATGGACACTTTCAGCATTTTCTTTTTCTCAGAGTTGTCTAAGTTTTCTGAATGTACAATTAAAAATACAGGTTGGCAGGAAAAGCTGGAGGCGCCTATAGAAGGCAGATGTTTGGTCCAGTAGCTTAGGGGAGCCTGATGCATTGATAATGCATGGACTGTAGACCCAGTCAGCCTGGGTTCTAATCTCAGCACCACCACTTATGAGCAGTGAAAGCTTGTCCAGGTCACGCATTGTCCTAGTGTCTTGTGTTCCTTATCTATAAGGTGGATTATGATAATTATAGTAGCTAATTCCAGGATGGTTCTGGGAAGTGCATTAGCATATGTGTTAGTTTACCATGGCTGCTGAAACAAATTGCCATAAACTGGATGATTTAAGACAACAGAAATTGATTCTTTCATACTTCTAGATGCCACAAGTCCAAAATCAAGGTGTCCTCAGGGTCCTCCTCTGTCTCGTATCTAGAGGAAAATACATCCTCACCTCTTCCAGCTTCTTATGGCTCTAGGTGTCCCTTGGCTTGTGGTTGCATCACTCCATTAACTGCCTCTGTCTTCAATGCCTTCTCTTCTCTCCCTGAGTCTTCTGTCTCTTATAAATAAACCTATAATTGGATTTAGGGCATCCTTGGGTAATCCAGGATGATTCCATCTCAAGATCCTTAGCTTAATGACATCTGCAAAGACTATCTTTCCAAAAAAGTACTGGATGTTAAGACATGGAGATATCTTGTGCCACCATTCAACCCTCTATAGCATATAGAATTCAACTTAAAATAACACATGACACTTAACAAGTGTAGTTTTTGTCTCATTTCAGTTCTCTGGAAAGCTTCTGTTCCAGAATTTTCTCTAAAGGTTCTTGCTCGGGGAGAAGCCCTTTGCTTTCCAATTTCCAATGCAAGTGAATTATTAATATTACTGAAGATCTCCCTCTCAAAATCATTGTTAATAAGGGGCTCAGCATTTCTGTTCTTTATGATTACTATTGAAAACAGAAAGAGAGTTTGAGGAAAACAACAGAAATCCTAACAGGAATTCTCTCTAGATTAAAAATTAAGTAAAGGGAGCCCATAGAGTCACTTTTAACCTACACAATTCCATTTATTGTCTCTTTCTCCCAGCACTGATCTTATGTTCATCTAACAAATAACTATTCCTCAAAGACATAGGAGAGACTCTTGACCTCAGGCATAGGACAATGTGTCTTACACGACAGCCTTTTAGAAGGGAAGCCTCCAAGGGCAAGAGGAGAGAGCTTTTGGAAAGAAGTGATCACATCTCCTGGAGTGGTCATCCAGACCTGCTGGTAATCTTCTAGCAAATCCACTCAAGCAGGTTGTTGTCACCACCAACGCTGAAATAACAGTAGTTTCTTGTAACCACTTTAAGTCCTCAGATAGCATTTGGCCTATGGTGGGAGCACAGCATGTTTTGTTGAATGAATGAATGAATGAATGTGTTTATGACTTTGGGGGGCTCAAACTTTAGAATTCAAGGAGTAAGTTTCACCAGACAAGTTATGTACACTCTTCAAATATATATCCCCACACGGTCTGGTAAAGATTTCCCTAAGTGGGAAACTAAACTGCTGGGAAGATACAGCCTTTCCTCTGTCTGCCCTGTGATGTATTTCCAGAGTCAGGACTAAGGAGAGGATCCTACCATATAGTTTCTTGAGTGTACGTGTGAGGTGCACAATCAGCAACCAGCTGTCTCCCAACCTCCTTCCAAGGAAGTCAGCATAACCTCCACGGGGCCCCCATATATTTGAATAATGGTATAGGAGAGTCACAGACAGTATCCTTTCCTAAATCTTCCCAGGCAGCTTTCAACCTCACAATTGTAAGTCCAAGCTACAGATTCCTTTTTCACAGAAAGCCGAAGACTTCTCTTTGTGCACATTCAGGGACACATTTGTGGCTCTCACGAGCTGGCTTTGGGACCCTGCAGAAGAAGCAAACCTGCTCAGTCACCCATTTCAGTATCTCGTCAAACCCAGCTCCCTAACACTTAGCCCATAAAATTGTCATCCCTACATGCATACACAGGGAGGTAAAGCTGTCATTTGGTTATTTCAGTCTGGAAATAATTATAGCTTCCTGAAAAATTCAAACAACTAAGGCTGAAACTGAAGTTGTTATTTGGATGAGGAAACAACTGCTTCAGTTCTTCCTTCAATCTGTAGTCACCTATGAGTGCAGGTTCAAATGACATCCTGGCTATTAGTTCTATCTTTCCCTGGCCGACTCCAGAGTTAAACTCATTTACATTGAAGCCATTTCAAAAGAATCTATAAGGAGAGACTTTCAAATAAATAGAATGAGCAGTAACTGCAAAAGTTACACAACTGTACAGTGGAATGGTATACTTGGCTAATGTTTTTACATCAATGATGGCAGCGGTATTTTTATTTCAGGCTACAGGCAGGCTTGTAAGAATGTGAAAATCAATACAAAAGGTTTGTCGGGGGTGACATGTTTGTTAATGTTTTATTGATTATGCTATTGGTTGTAAATTTTCTAACTTAATAAAGCTCAAGATTTTTTGCAGTAAAAGACAGAGGTTATTTAATTAACTGGCCACTTAATGCAAACTGTGAACATGATACATTGTGACTGCTTCACAGTGACATCCAATTCATCACTCTCCAAATGGGCATGATGTCACACTCACACACACACACACACATACACACACACACACGAATATTATCTCACTGAAAGAATTAGGCAAAGGAAGGCTGATACAAAAAAGGAAAAACATCAACATATCCACTTAATACCAAAAGATTCTGGCAATGTACACATAATACTAAAAGAAAGGCTGAACATGCATATTGCTGTTTTCTTGACAAAAGGAAATTAGAATTAGACTGTTAAAAAGTTAAGCCAAATTACAAATGTCCCTAATTCAGGCAGCATTGTAAAAGAATTGATGATAATCCACTTTCTGAATCCAGAGTGAAAACACTATGACTTAACACAATGACCTTGTGAAATCACAATGATTTATTTAACATATTTAACAAATCAGATCAATCTAATCCAGCAACCATTAGTTTTGCTCTTTTCCAAAACTGTTCAGTCCATTCTATACAGTTTATATATAGTCACCCCTCAGTATTCATGAGGGATTCATTCCAGGAATACCCCTTCCAGTACCAAAATCTAAGGATGCTCTAGTTCCTTATACAAAATTGTATAATATTTGCATCCCCCCATACACAGTACTTTAAGTCATCTCTGGGTTAGCTATGATACCTAATACAATGTAAAGGATATGTATATAGTTGTTACACTGTATTGTTTAGGGAATAAGGACAAGAAAAAAAATTCTGTACGTGTTTAGTACAGACTCAAATATCCTATGCCTAACTACATAATACACATCAGCAGAAACGTTCACTTTTTTCCTAGATATTTTCTCTCCATGGTTGGGTGAATCTATGGAAACAGAGGGCAGACTATATTTACTGTACTAAGCTCTGTACTAAAAGGACTTCATGTTACTCACCATCACATGAGTTTTCATTATCTTCTGATGTAGGTTGCCAAAGCACAAAGTTGTTAGACTTAAAGCATTTACCCATAAACCATTAGTAACACAAGCTTGTCTCTCTTCAAATGTAAATCCATTAGGCAGGGAAATGTAGATCACTAGCCTGATTTTCCTTGTGTGTGTGTGTCTGTGTGCATGTGCATTTCCTTCTGTAAGCCATGACACACAGTGTTGTATCCTTGCAATAGTCCTAGAATTATATTGTGGTATTCAACCTGTTAAGGGGGTGGTTCCTAGTTTCCCACTATGGAACTCAGCTCTCAAGCCTGCCAGGGTGTGATGTTATCCTTGAAACCACAAAAAGCACAGTGCCACTGGTAATGCTGATTTAAGACCTGATCACTTCCAGTACTTGTAGCTAAACTGGCATTCAGTTATTTCATCTTCCTAAAAACCTCCTTCCTCAGGAAATGGTTTAAATAACTGTTTTATAGTCACAAAGCCTCTGGAATCATTAACTCTTCCAAGAAATTTTACAGATTCTCATGGAACCAATTCGATAAGGCATTTTATTCCTTAGAAGAATGAACAAGGGGAAGAATTGCCATTCTGAGCACTCACTTGCTCAATTACCATCAGTGGGCTTCTCTCTCCCTGCCAGGTTAATAACCAGCCTATTCTATCACCTCGCCATATTTTTAAAAATCCTCTGTATCTGGCAATTACCTTTTCTCTTTCTTTTCTTCTTCTTTTGGAATTATTTTTAACATGTCTTTTCAAGCCTTTTCAGACTTTCTAATGGAGCCCTCATGTGACTATTTCAAGATTTTCTTCCATTGTAAATCTCACATAAGCTCTTCCAAATTCTCAACAGTAATTCCTGGCTAATAAAAATCTCACTGGGGCATGAATTCTTTTCCTTTCTACTAATTTAAAAGCCTCCCACAGTGGCTTCTTAAAATATTTGGGAAACAATTTTTAAATGAAAACAATTCTATAAATATATAGCCATGAAACTGGATTCTCTTTGGGCTTCACCCGGTCTTGGTTATAAGTTAATACTTCCTGGAAAGTACCTTTTTTTCTTTTCTCTTTCTTTCTTTTCTTCTCTTTTTATACAGCTTTGTACCTTTTCATATTAATTTTAAAAACACTAAAATTTTAAATTTTTAATATTTTAGAAATTCTTAGATGAGATAAAACTATTTAAACATTAAAAGAACAGTATTAGGAACACATATTATAGATGTATTTTTCTAGGATAGAAGAAGAGAGATGTACTATACTAGGGATGCTAAGATATTAAAAGTTATTGTTAGACTTCCAGCCAAGATGGAGGTGTACACAGACACACTGCATCTCCCTCCACAACTAAGAAAGAATACAACTACCTCAAAACTAGAGACAACCAGAAGTTCCAGAAAATCAAGCTGCATGGAAGTCCAACAAATGAAGATATAAAGAAGAAATACTCATCCAGACAGGTAGGAAGGGCGGAGCCAGGGCAGAGAGGATGCGGTGTGGTGGTGGCAGCAGCAGTGGCAGCGGCAGGCTGGTGGACAGCAAAGTCACACATATTAAAAAGTAGGAAGGGATACCTGAGGAGTATTCCCAGCTCCTGACAAGACTGCACAGCCCACAGTTCCATCTCTGGGAAAATAAAGCCCCATTGCTTCTGACTGTGCAAACCAGTAGGGGTTGGGGCAGATGAAGAAACTGCCAGTCTCTTAGCAGAGTCCACTTGTTTAAAGGGCCCCCATGGTCCTACAATGTCCACAGATCCACCCATTCTTAGAATGATGGCTAGGGCAACAGCTAGAGAGTCACTAGTCCCATACAGAGGTGGGAGAGGTGCCTGGAAGAGGGGCAAGTGCTGAGTGGGTGTATTTTCCCTCTCAGACCCTTCCCCCACACACAGTGCCACAGCAGGGTGAAATGAGTTGCCCTGTACTGACGAATACCTAAGGCTCCACCTCTTACAACGTAACAGCAGCAGTGGCTCTACTGAAGACACAGAGGCAAACAAACACAGGAACCTGTCAATATGAGAAGACAGACAAGTATGGCCCAAAAGAGGGAACAGATCAAGGTTCCAGTGGGAGAACTAAGCGATGAGGAGATAGCCAACCTAACATAGGAAGAGTTCAAAACACTGATGATAAAGATGCTCACGGACTTGACAAATATGCTTGAATATGACAAACACATAAGGGAAGAAGTGAAGGCTATGTTAAATGAAATGAAGGAAAATCTACACAAAACAAATGGTGAAGGGAAGGAAACCAGGGTTCAAATCAATGATCTGGAACATAAGGAAAAAAAGAAACAGTCAACCAGTGCAGAATGAGGAACCTCTGGTACAACTTGAAACATACCAACATCTGAATCATAGGGGTTCCAAAAGGAGAAGATGAAGAGAAAGAAATTGAAAGCTTATGTGAAAAAAAATAATAAATAAAAACTTCCCAAATTTGGTGAAGGAAATAGACATACAAGTCCAGGAAGCTCAGAGAGTCCCAAACAAGCTAGACCCAAAGAGGACCACACCAAGACACATCATAATTAAAATGCCAAAGGTGAAAGATAAAGAGTTAATCTTAAAAAGCAGCAAGAGAAAAGCAGAGAGTTACCTACAAAAAAGTGACTATAAGACTGTCAGTTGATTTCTCAAAAGAAACGTTGCAGGCAAGAAGGGACTGGCAAGAAGTATTCAAAGTGATGAAAAGCAAAGACCTACAACCAAGACTACTCTATTCAGCAAAGCTATCATTTAGAATGGAAGGGCAGATAAAGTGTTTTCCAGGTAAAGCTAAAACAGTTCATCATCACCAAGCCATTATTATATGAAGTGGTAAAGGGACTTATTTAAGAAAGAGAAGATCAAAACTATGAACACTAAAATGATAACAAACTCACAACTATCAACAACTGAATCTAAAAAATAGAAACAAAATCCAACTAAGCAAACCAGAATAGGAACAGAATCATTGGTATGGGGATCACTTGGATGATTATCAGCTGGGAGGGGAGAGGGGGAGAAATGAGGAAATGGTGCAGGGATTAAGAAGCATAATTGGTTGGTACAAAATAGACAGGAGGAAGTTAAGAATAATATAGGAAAAAGTGAAGTCAAAGAACTTATATTCAAGACCCATGGACATGAACTAAGGAGGGTGGGATTGCTGGAGAAACAGGTGGTACTGGGCAGAGGAGAGCAAAGGGCAATAAGTATTAGGACTACTGTAACAACATAATCAATAAAATATACTTTAAAAAATCACTCCCCCCAAAAAAGTTATTGTCAAGGTCATAGTTCCAAACTGACTGATGAGTTCAGGATGCTTATTAAGTAAACATGAATGAATGAATGAAGGTATAATTGGAACCAATATTGAAAGTGAGTCACAAACCAAGATTATGATTAATCAAATCTGTGAATTTGAGGCCATACAGAAGCAGAATGAAGGGGAAAAAAATACATAGGCAAGATTTTAATTTGTAGATAGTAACAAATTACATTCCAAAACAGTAGTACGACTATACAAATTGCCTGGTGTTCATTCGCCACTTGCCTTCAAATTCGCCACATTATGAAATCTGTGATCTAGTTTTGATCTCAATGTTCCTGATTGAGAATGATTGGAGCATATTTTTATATATAATACTTACTGGCTATTTTTATTTTCTATTCTGCGAATTGGTATACATTTGACCCACTTTTCTACACTTGGGGAAGTTGAGGTTTCATTAGCTTGAGAAGACCTCAACTTCCAGTGTTGCTATCATTACAACTGCTCTCAGACACTGGAAATAAGCAGTGAAAAACTGTGATCTCTGAGAGAGAGATCAATGAGGTGAGCCCTGCAACAGAAATTGATTCATACATGTCAACACACACACATATTCTGGATACCAATTGGTTGCCTGTTTTACATATGCAGATATAGTCCATATAGGTTATGTCTTATAACAAAGAAGTTTTAACTTTGATACTCTTAAATTTGTGTTTGTTGACTTCTGTAGTTTGGTTTTCTGTATCTCTTTCAGGAGGCCTCCCCTACGAAGGTATTAGCAAAGTCTCTTATATTTCTTCATGTAATATTTTAAAGTATGTTCATAGTACATTCTGAGTATATTTTTGTAACTGATTTAAATATAGGAAATTATTTTTCATTAAATGAAAAACCAGTGCTCTTGTTATTATTTCTTTAGAATCTGTGGACAGGTGTTATTCTTGCAAGGCACTTGAAGTCACAGAATTTCAGAGCCACAAAAACCTGAAAGTGTTTGTTCCAGTGTTTCAGATAAAGAACTTGAGGTCCAGAAAGATTCAGGGATCTGCCCACGGCCCTCCAGTTGGGCAGTGGCAGGGTCAGAAATCAAAACCAGGCTGCCTGTCTCCCAGCTCTCTCTCACCCCTTCCCCATGATGCCTCTTCTAAAATTGGTCATCAAATATCACCTGAATGTGCTTTGTGACTCCCATTTACACTAAACTAGTTTAAATTACCATTCTAGTCTGCATACATGCACTGAGTGTGTGTGTGTACACAAGTGTGAGTGCACCAGTATGTCTTTAGTACAAAAACTCTTTATATTACACTACTTCACTTAAATTTGCATATTGAGGTCTTGCCCCCAGCTGAAAATGATAAACTAAATTTAATTCAGATAGAATAGTTTGCAGTAATTAGTTTCAAATAGAATAAGAACATAATTCACAAAAACACCATGACTTTTTAAATTCATCAAGGTAATCTCTCCACCAAATTAAGAAAGAGCAGGTTTTGGTCATCCTCAGCTGGGGGAATGAACCATAGATCATCTGTCTCAGCAGCCAGCTTGGCATATATTGAACAACCAAATGTATGACATATTTGAGTAAAATCCCCTCCAATTCCAGGGCAATCTACCTACCTCACATATGGAATTTAGGCTTTCTTACATTGCTGCATGAAAGCAGAATACTCCATTTAAATCTTCAGTTTACAGGGTTTTTTTCTGAATTTGCCTGATCAAAGATTAAAATGTAAGGTTGAGGCTGCCCTCCCCTCAATGCTTCATCCAAATTCACCCATAAGGGGTGAAGAAGAGGTGAGTTAATCTGAATGTAAAGCTGTGATGGCCAGGAGACAAGGGGTAGAGGAAGAGGAGAGATGGTGTGAAACTAAGCCCACCCCAACAGACATCAGGATACAGGGTTTCTGGAACTAGTCTAGGTGTTTAGACCTGTGTCATTAACAACGTAACAGAAACTCCAATAAATAGTGACTTGAATAAAAAGGGGATGAGAGGAGTTAAACTGTTTGTCTTACACAGTAAGTCTGCAGATAGGCAGTCAAAGCTGGTGCAGCAGATCAACCATGCTCTTTTTATCTTTCCTCTGCCGTTTCTGGAATGGTGGTTTACAACCTCATAGTCATAACATGGCTGCTGATACTCCAGGCATCACATAGAGAAAGAATAAGAAAGTGGGGGTGCCAGTTGCATCAGTTTCTCTTATAGAAGCTCTTCTAGGAACCCCACAACAGAGAGAATTTCGCTTGTCTTATTGGGTCAAACTGCATCATATGACCATCTCTAGATAATGAGAAGCTGGGAAACAAAGTACAGACATTTCGTCTCTCCAGCTGCTGGGGTATTGGCAGCAAGTGGAGGTTGAAACTGGGTGACCCCTGTGTCTGCCACAGATTCGTGATACACAGGTCTGGGATATAAATAATTTCTGACTCATGGTCTCTTCTAGAAGCCACTGCACTGCCACTATGCCATGGCTTGAATTCAAATTTGGAAAAAGGAGGTGCATGTTTCTAACCCATTGTTTCAGAGGGAGCTGAAGGAGGGCAAAACAACTGGGTTCCTGACAAGAGAGAATGGAAGTCTTGGGTTAGATTCAACATATTCTCAGCGACTACAGATATATAGCCTTGGAAAAAATCATTATCCTCCCTAAGACTTATACTTTCATCTGTAAAATGTGAATTATTATTCCTATGTTGTAAGTTTGTGAAGAGATTTCTTTGACATCTTGCAAAGAATGAATTATCTCAAGAATGAAGAGCAAGAGCTTTGCTGTCAGACAGGTTTACATTGAACTTGGACTACTCCTAGCTGGGTGATTTTGGGTGAATAAGTCAACCTCTAAAAACCTCACTTTTTTCATCTATAATAAGGGGGCAAGTGATATTTATGTTGTTTCATAGGGCTGTTGTGAGGAATAAGTAAAAAATATATATATAAAGCATTTAAATCAGTGCTTGGCATACAGTACGCACTCAATAAATATCAGCCATTCCTGTTTTTGTGTACATGTACCTAGCACGAATGTGAGATAGGATAGATGATCAATAATAATGAGTTTCCCTTTCTCATGTCACAAGATTTTTGTGCAGACTAAACAAGGTAAGAATTACAAATCTGCTTGGTAAGTTCAAGGAGTTATTGAAATGAGAGGAGTTATTCTGACTGTGGCAAAGGGGAGAACGAAGGAGCAGGCACTGGGGCAGCCAGTACTCCACTGGGTCAGCTGGGCCAGTCCTACACATTAGCCCTGCAGAGAGAAAAATTAAACATTCGGAGCTCTGAAATCTTAGCTGAACTCTAGGGCTTTCTGGTAGACAGAAGGCACCATCCTTCAGGAATGCTGTCAAGGAAGAAACAAAGTCTCCTCCAGGAAGCAGAGCCAGCCCCTGTTGCAGACCCCATCTGATGGGGAGGGCCCCCAGCCAGGAGGGCCAGGGAAACAGCACTCTTGAAGGGCCACCGAGGAGGGGCTCAGTGCCCACTTCTGTGAGGCCAGGATGGGTCCTGAGTGGTACAAGACTGGGCATGAGAGGTGAAAAGCTGAGTGTTCTGTCCCACAGGCAGCTGGACCCTGTCCCCGAGCGTAGAGAATGCGCTGTCCTGGCATTGTATGGAGTGGCAGTATTTGCCTTGGGAGGTGACATTGTGCCTCAGGACTCCTGAGGACTGTTGCCATGTCAGCAGGGACTAAGGGCGGGCATCCAGTTTCTTTTGCATTTGGAAGGCAACTGCTGTGAGAAAGAAAAGAAGAAATAGTTCTTTCCAGTCCTGGATTTTTCCATATTTCATCAACACGGAGCCCAGGGTGTGCTCTGGCCCTACAGGGGGTGGCAAGGTAGCTTAATCCTCTCCTACCAAATGGGGCATCTCTTCCCAGAGAACTTGCTGGAAGCTGCCTAGCCATGAAAGCAGAAGAGCAGGTGCTCAGTACTTACTGAGTATTCAGTAGTTAGAGCCTCATTACGTTCAACTCTTCAACAAAGCAGCTTTTCTTAGACATGATTTGGAACTCACCACTTCTTCTGGCTACCTGATTATCATGTGTGGCACTCACAGGCAGAATAACCCATGTCAAGACTAATTATTAATAATAATGAGCGTACATTGAATGCTGATTCTCTGCTGGGCACTCACTTTGCTTAGCATTTTGTATGCATTAACTGCTTTGTTTTTCATAAGCGTCCTAGAGGGAGGTACTACTTTAACCTCCATTTTAAGAATGAGGAAACTGAAACCTGGAGAGGCAAAGTAACTGCCTGGCACTGCAGAGCTACGAAGTGGTGGAAACAGTGTAGGTATCCAAGATTTTGTGCTTCATCACTGTATGATACTGCCTCCCTGAGAAGGATGCACACATAAAGTTGGAGCATGACACTGAATCTGAGGGTCAGCAGTATCCACAATTCCAGAAATATTATTTAATTGATTGATGAACACCAGAAGAGTACTTTTACTCAGTACTCAAGAAGCCAACAAAAGGGCTCACTAAACAAAGATGCAAATGGTAAAAACAATGAAATTTACTGTGTGTATTTACATACAATGGAATCTAAGCAGTTTATAATAGTCTGACAGTCTTCCTCTGGTCATCTTAAAGATGTGAATAATCCAAAGTGTCACAAGCAATCTTTGTTTCATGTAAATCATCTGCTCTGGAATGTCTCAAGTCTCATCCTAAAAAGTCTAAATCTTTGCTTACGCCCTTTTACTAAGCGCTTCAGCATTGCCTCAATATCAGTTAGTTTCTCCAGGAATCTTTGCTTCCTTCCCATATGCATTGCCAAGCATCACCTTCAACATCTGACAGCTCCCTGCCTGGGAAATCTGAGCTCCCTGGGTTGGCCTTCTACCTCTGGGTATGTTCTTCAGGATATAGTGGCAGTGCAGGACATGGGGGTCTGGAGGCTGCCTTGTTAGAGCTGCTGGAACTATAAGGGTCCTCTCTTGAGAAGATCTGTGAATGCCATAGCAATGGCAGTTCCCATATGGTCCCATTAAGGGTCCCTTTGACAGCCATAGCAGAAGGACACAGCTGTTGAATCATTTAATGCATAATGTCAGGTGGGCCTGAAGAGCACCTTGGCTACAGTTTTCCTTGGGTCTCTGCTCTGGGTGTCTCACCCCAATTCAGATGAACATAGATACACTCCAACCTTTCTCTCTGTTACCCAGGAGTGTTACCAATCAAAGGATAACTTTTAGAGGCTTTGTTGGTCTGACGGACTGAATTGGTCTTTGTCTACAGTATCTGAAATTTATCTATTAAAGTCAATGTTTCCTGCTGCAGCCACACCAAGTCTGCACTTCCATCACTCTTGCTCTCTGTGCTCCAACTGATACTGTACAAATCTAAGCAAGCTTCCATCTGAAGATGGAGCTGCCTCCACTGGGTCAACTTCCAGATGCAAACCCTGCACTGAAGTTCTACTCCTTCTATATACAGACTTCCATGGCTTCATGTGAACAAAAAGATTCCCTCTCTGGCTGAGGGCTGCCTGAAAGTTTCCTCTTCTCCACTGCCCAGTGCTCATACTCTGCAATGGTTTCTGTCTCTCCTGCAAATGAAAAACCTTTCCTTAGGGATGGATCGGCTCTGACTGAGCTGCAATGGTGCTACTTAACCATACAACCAGAGGGAAGACATAGACACTGAAGTTCTTACAGTCTACCTGTACGAGTTTCTGATTGCTGCTATAACAAATTACCACAGACTCAGTGGCTTAAAATAACATGTTTGGGGCAAATTCATTATTTTATAGTTTGGTGAGTCAGAAGTCTAAAATGGGTCAGCAAACCTTCCTTGTCTGAACTCTGCCAAATCTGTTTTCTTGCCTTTTCTAGCTTCCAGAAGCTATGTGCATTCTATGGCTCATAGACACATTTCTCTACCTTCAAAGCCAGCAGGATAGCATCTGCAAATTTCTCCCCCTAACCCTGACACTTATGACTTCCTTTTTTAAGGACGCTAGTAATTACATTGGACCTGCCAGGATAATCCAAAGTAATCTCCCCATGTCAAGATCCTTAACTTAATTACATCTGCAAAACCCTTTTGCTATATAAGGAAAGATATTCACAGGTTCTAGGGATTAGGATGTGGACATGTTGGGGGTGGAGAAGGAAGGGCATTATTCTGCTTGCCACACTAGAGAAGAAGATGATCAAACTGAAAAACACTTAATAAACAGAGGTAGATTAATTAACAGCAGATCCTTAGGCCATCGGGAGTGACATGGAAGCCCATGAGATGGACTTGAAAGATCAACTAACAGCCTTGTTTGCAGAAGAGGTATCTGAGGCCCAGAGAAGTGAGATGCTAAACACATACACAAAGCTGCTTAGTGATCTGATGGGGTCTGGAATCCAACCTTTGACTCCCAGATCAGTGCTCTTCACAGAACAGTTGAACCCTTCCAGTCCTATTTTCTCCTTCCTCTTTTTAAAAGAAATGTGTTGCCAGATGTAGCTTCTCAGTTTCCTGGCTACTTCTAGGACAGCAGGCTTCTCCTGAAGCTCAGGACCCCTTCCTGCCAACCTTTCTGCCATGTACTCTATAAGCGCGACCTACTGTGCAGTCATATTCTTTGAAGATTCTTTTCTTTCATCTCTGTCTCAGAAACTTCAGAGTGCAGACCCAAAGGGATGGGTAAATTATCAACTGGTGAACCGACCTACATTCTGTTTAATTGTTTTTGGCCTGACCATCAACCCAGGCATCAGAGTCAGAAGGAAGAAAAGAGGTAGTTAGACCACATGTATACAGATTTTATGCTCTGGTTAATCCTGAAAATGAATAATTGTCAGGAAGAAGTTTAAAGATAAAAGATTCTTAGCATAGAGTTAATTTTACAAAACACCCACTTTTGCTGGTGTTTCAGGAAAAAGAAATTATCAAAATGATGATGTTCTTTTCTCAGAGGTAGATCATCTGATCTGGTTCAACTGCTCTTTTATTACGTGTTGGGTCAGGTTTTACTTTATTGCAAAAAAACTAAATTGGATGTCATTTTTTTTTAATATGAGCATTTTTATATGAGAAAAATCTATCAATTTCTCTCAAATGTACAAAATGCCTCATATTATTAGCTATAAGTGAAGAAACAAAGGTTTTTGTGAAACCTGAACTGAGGATGTAAACAGATATTTAAGATGGTTCTAAGGTCACCATCAAAGGTGTATCATCTCCCTCTTTTTTTTTTTTTTTTTTTAACACTTCAGTTGTAAATTCTTTTGGAGAGCTTCAAAAAGACATTTATGTACTTCTGGTCTGATCATTGAGTACATTTGGCAGCTGTTGAGTTTCATTTGCTCACATGTTTCCAAGGAGATGTACATTGCATGGCTTGTTTAGTATAATTTGTTGTTTATGCTTCGGCATTTGTGGTAGTATCTGCCTAGATGTGCAAAAACGGTCTGCGTGGACATCATTTCTGTTTTTCTTTTTTTTTTTTTTTTTTAATTTTTAAATCAACATAGGTTTTTCGGCATCTTGCAAAAATGTAACCAGTTGCTAGAGTTTATGCATTTTAGCAAAACAATGATACTTCTTCAAATTTCTCCAAACAGCTCCCAGACCTAAGATTACTAAAATAAAAATAAAATAGGTAAAATTTCAGCATGTAAATGGCATTTCAAAAGAAGTTTCTATTGGGTAAAATAAAATTTTTGTCCTAGTTGCAGAAACCAAAGAAATGAAATTTTGTTGGTCTGACACCAGCATGGTTTACAGACAGACTGTCCATTTGTCATTTGCAGGTCCCATTAAACCTGAACTCAACAATATTCAACCAATTCAGTCTTATCTTATTCCTTCCTGTCTCAGCAGTCAATAGCACCTTCCACCCAGCTGTGTCATCCCCATATCCAACCACCATAGCCAATTACCAACCTTGTCAGTTTGCATCTTCTAAATATCTCTTGAATTCACATGAGCCACTTTACCTGTGCTCTCATGGCCAGAGCCACGTTATGACTTCAGTGAGCTCTGGGCACTTTTGCCTTCAAGGGCCCCTTCCGCCATAAAAAAAATATTTAAAATTATGTTTTATGACTTTGTGTGTATAAAGACAAATATATCCAAGCTTGATTCTTTATATGTCCATCATTATTATAGTTAAGATTCTGATTTGAATATAAGCTAAAATTAAACATTTTTGGAGGCCACTGAAATGTGCTATGGGCCCTGGGTACTGCTGTGTTAAGTGGCTGAGCTGGACTTGCTCATGGCCTTGGCCCTCACCTGAGCTACTCAGATTGCCAGTCATGTGGTCTCCGCATAACCACTCTTGGCAATTCATTCTCCAGCTGCAGACAGAGGACCTAAGTACTCAATTTGTTCACATGCTACATAATGTTTCAGTCAATAGTGATCCACATATATGAAGTAGTCCTATACAAATTATAATGGAGCTGAACATTTTCTATCACCTATTGATGGTGTGTAGTCATTGTAACATTGTAATACAGTGCATTACTCACACCTCTGTGGTGATGCTGGTGTAAACACACCTACTGCACTGCCAATCATATGAAAACATAGCACATACAATTACGATAGTAGGCTTCACCATCCAGGTTTGTGTAAATGTGTTATGATGTTCTCGCAATGACAAAATTGTATGATGATGCATTTCTCAGAATGTATCTTCATTGTTAATTGGTGCCTTACTGCATTTTGAAGTACAGGTATCCCCTGTATAACACAGTACTTCTATAACATGGTCTTGCTCTAACACAGTTAGAGAACTGGGGAAACCCCCCATGTAACATGGTACTTCTATAACACAGTTTCACTCTAACATGATATGACTGTAGAAGATATCCAAGAATTTCTGGTAGAAGAAGAAACTAATGAAGCTGTTTTGGAAGAAATGACATCTGGAATGTGCCAAGATAATTTAGGCGATGACAGCACTGATGAAAACAAAAAAGTTAAACAGTTTACTATAAAAAGTGTGAAGAAGGGCCTAGACTTAGCCAAAGTTAGAGTCATATTTTTTAAATGAAGATCCTTGCACTGAAAGGAGCACAAAGTTTAAGAAAGAATTTCAAAAGTGCTTAGCTCTGTATAACAAAATTTATAAAAATCTCCCAGCTAAAAGCAAGCAATCTAAAATAACAGACATTTTGCAAAAAGTAGAGCATAGAAATCAAAATAATGCTGGACTTCCAGCCAAGATGGAGGCTTAGACAGACACGCTGCAACTCCCTCCACAAGTACGGACTAAAACTACCTCAAAACCAAAGACAACCAGAAGTTCCAGAATACTGAGCTGCATGGAAGTCCAACAAATAAAGATATAAAGAAGAAATACTCATCCAGACATGTAGCAGGGGCAGAGCCGCGGTGGAGAGGATGAAGTGTGAGGGCAGTAGCAGCTGTGGCAGCAGCAGGCTAGTGGAAAGCACAGTCACAGATTTTAAAAAGTTGGGAGGGACACCTGGGGAGTGCTCTCAGCCCCAAGCCACACTGCATAGCTCATGGTCCCAGCGCCGGAAAGATAAAGCCTCATTGCTTCTGACTGTGGAAACCAGTGACGGTTGGGGCAGAGGAAGAAACTGCCGGTCTCTCAGTACAGTCCGCTTGTTTAAAGGGCCCCCATTGTCCTAGAATGTCCACAGGCCCACCAACTCTGGGAAAGACAGCCAGGGCAACAGCTAGAAAGGTGCCAGTCCCATACAGAAGTAGGAGAAGTGTCCAGAAAGGGAACTAGTGCTGAACAAGTGACATTGTTCCCTCTCAGACCCCTCCTCCTCCTACAGCAGTACAAAGTAGTGAAGCAGGTCCCCAGTACTGACAAGTACCTAAGAATCCACCCCTGGACTTCCAGCCAAGATGGGGGTGTAGACAGACACTCTGCATCTCCCGCCACAAATAAGAAGGAATACAGCTACCTCAAAACTAGAGACAACCAAAGTTCCAGAAAATCAAGCTGCATGGAAGTCCAACAAACAAAGATATAAAGAAGAAATACTCATCCAGACAGGAAGGGCGAAGCCAGGGTGGAAAAGATGTGGTATGGTAGCGGCAGCAGCAGTGGCAACAGCAGGCTGGCAAAAAGCATAGTCACACATTTTAAAATATTGGGAGGGACACCTGGGGAGTATTCCCAGCTCCTGTCCAGACCACACAGCCCACAGTCTCAACACCGGGGAAAATCAAGCCCCATTGGTTCTGACTGTGCAAACCAGTGGGGGTTGGGGTGGAGGAAGAAACTGCCAGTCTCCCAGCAGAGTCCACTTGTTTAAAGGGCCCCCACAGTCCTAGAACACCCGCAGACCCACTCACTCTGGAAACAACGGCCAAGGCAATAGCTAGAGAGGCGCCAGTTCCATATGAAAGTGGGAGAAGTGCCTGGAAAAGGGGCAAGTGCTGAGCAAGTGGCATTGTTTTCTCGACACCTCCCCCACATACAGCGCCACAACGTGGTAAAATGGGTCACCCTGTACTGACGAATACCTAAGGTTCTGCCCCTTACAACATAACAGGTGTGACAGCTCTACCTAAGACACAGAGGAAAACAAACACAGAAGCCCATCAAGTTGAGGAGACAGAAAATTATGGCCCAAAAGGGGGAACGGATCAAGGTTCCAGTGGGGGAAATAAGTGACAAGGAGATAGCCAACCTAACAAATGAGGAAATAGCCAACCTAGCAGATGCGTAGTTCAAAACACTGGTTACAAAGATGCTCACAGACTAGATAGATATCCTCACATATGGCAAATGCATAAGAGAAGAAGTGAAAGCTATGCTAAAGGAAATGAAGGAAAATCCACACAAAACCAATGGTGAAGGGAAGAAAACTAGAGTTCAAATCAATTATTTGAAACATAAAGAAAAAAAAAAAAACAGTCAACCAGTGCAGAATGAGGAAACAAGAATTGGAAAAAATAAGGAGAGTCTTAGGAACCTCTGGTACAACTTGAAACATACCAACATCTGAATCATAGGGGTTCCAAAAGGAGAAGAGGAGGAGAAAGAAATTGAAAGCTTATGTGAAAAAAATAATGAAGAAAAACTTCCCAAACTTGGCAAAGGAAATAGACATACAAGTCCAGGAAGCATAGAGAGTCTCAAACAAGCTAGACCCAAAAAGGACCACACCAAGACACATCATAATTAAAATGCCAAAGGTGAAAGATAAAGAGAACCTTAAAAGCGGCAAGAGAAAAGCAGAGAGTTACTTACAAAGGGGTGCCTATAAGATTATCAGATGATTTCTCCAAAGAAACTTTGCAGGCAAGAAGAGACTGGCAAGAAGTATTCAAAGTAATAAAAAGCAAGGACCTACAACCAAGATTACTCTATCCAGAAAAGCTATCATCTAGAATGGAAGGGCAAATGAAGTGCTTCCCAGACAAGGAAACGCTAAAGGAGTTCATCATCACCAAGCCATTATTATATGAAATGTCAAAGGGACTTACTTAAGAAGAAGATCAAAATTATTAACGTTAAAATGAGAACAAACTCACTATCAACAACTGAATAAAAGATAAAAACAAAATCCAACTAAGCAAACCAGAATAGGAACAGAATCATAGGTATGGGGATCATTGAGAGTGTTATCAGCTGAGAGGAGGCAGAGGGAGAAAAAGGGAAATGATGCAGGGATTAAGAAGCATAATTGGTTGGTACAAAATAGACAAGAGGAAGTTAACAATAATATAGGCCAAGATGAAGCCCAAGAACTTATATTCAAGATCCATGGACATGAACTAAGGGGGATGAGATTGCTGGAAAGAAGGGGGTACTTGGCAAAAGGGGAGCAAAGGGAAATTAATTGGGACTACTGTAACAACATAATCAATAAAATACAGTTAAAAAAAGAAATCAAGATAATGCTGAAGAAAGTTTAGAGGATGAGAATATCTTGTCAAAAAGAAAACACATTCAATTAATGGAGCTAAGTAGTGTTGATGGAGAAAATATCACTTAATTCATATTAATATGTAATACTTTTGATGAAAATTGCTTTAATAAAGATATTTCTCTTAATTATTGAAATATTATAGTATGTTTTTTTAATTTTCAGAAACTAACTCCCCTTTTGTATGAGTTATTTGTTTCTTATAACATGGGTTCACATAACATGGCATTTGTTAGGAACCTAACAACCATGTTACACGGGGGTTACCTGTAGTTACTAAGTGGTTCAGATTAATATCAACTTAATTGTAATAGTACACTAAAACTTTGTTCCTTTGCCGCCCTATACCCTCACTTTATGTTGTTATTGTCACATACTGCATCTTTATACATTGTGTCCCTATCAGTTTATGTTTATTACTTTAAGTAGTTGTCCTCTAAATCATAAAAAAAACAAAGAGGAGTCGCAAACAAAAAAATACACTAATATTGACTTTTATAATTATTTATTCTGTTTCCTGCTGTTCTTATTTCTTCATGTGGATTTAAATAACTGTCTAATGTCCTTTCATTTCAGCCTGAAGATCTCTCTCTAGTGTTTATTGCAGGGCACATTTAGTAGGGCACATTTCACTTATTTGGGACTGTCTTAATTTCTTTATCATTTTTTAAAAATAGATTTCTAAATTGACAAATATTTTTCTCAGCACTTCACAAATGTAATCCCATTGCCTTCTAGCTTTCGCAGTTTCTAATGAGAAGTCAGTTAAAAATCTTATTAAATATTCCTTGTACATGATCAGTTGCTTCTCTCTTGTTGCTCCCACTCTCTGTCTTTGGCTTTCAACTGTGTGATTAGAGATGATGGTGTAGTAAGGTGGAAAAAGCAGTGGCTTTTGTGCGAGACAGGTCTGGGTTTTAATCCCAGCTGTGCCAGTTTCTAACTGATTTTCTCATCTGATGGGAATATAATAATATCTACTATTAAGATTATTGTGAGAATAAAATAAAACAATATAAGATGGCATAGAAGACAAGCAATAAATCATTCAGTTTTCATAGATTTGGGACATAGCTCTGCCCACAGTAGGCTTCTCTTTCATTGTTGATTGACTGGTTGGCATTACCACCATTTCATTCATCCTGTACTAAGTATTTTTCTCTACAAGCATTTACCTTTGCAGTTTGGAAAAACTATTCATCTATAACTTAGGTTGTCTTAGTGGTCTACCCAAACCATTATTGAGGTGGAGCTGCCTCTAATGCCCCAGCTCAGTTGGAAACTGCTCTGTCCAGCAGAGGTTTCAGGACCACAGCAGAACAAATCTATCCAGGACACTATTTTGTCTGGAGGGTAGGGAGGTGGCTGTTCCCTCTAGTGGAGAAAGCACAAGATCTCTGTCCCTCATGCTTTTTATTGAGAAGGATATGCATGAGAAATATAAGGTCAAAATTCATAAATCATCAATAGCTTTTAGGCACCTTGATTACAGTTGACAGTTACAGATTACGAGTATCAATATAGAGAGTACAGTGACCAGTCTATGTTAGGGTCTATTAAGCATCTTGATGCCACACTGGCATTAGGTGCAAGGTTTCATATATTCCTTGCTAGAGATTGTTTATAGTTAGCTAAGAGATAAGAAAAGCAGAGCAAGCTCCAAAGCATAATAAGCATTCTTTAAATCCAATTCCCATGGAAACCTTCTGAATAACCTTCACTCTTGTCTCCCACACAGCCTTCCAGTGTTCTGTTGAGATTCAAAGACTTCCGGAGGTGGGTGGGGGAGCCTGGCTCATGGCAGGGGCTACAATTCCCAAAACCACAAGGAGCAGTTCCCCACACAGTATTATTTCTCTTAGGGTATCACCTTAGGATGTGTAATAGAAAATATAATGTTGCCACCTCATGGCCCTTCCTGAAAAACAGCTGGTACCTCTAGCATTCCCTCAATAATACACTTTGGTAATAAACTCACTTCATCTATAGTTTGGTTTGGTTTTGTGGTTATATTTTTGTGTTTTATTTTTGTGCTACATTTCAGCTCAGCCTCCTTAAGTATAGTGTTCCATCGGTATAAGGCAAGGCAAACATTTTTGGCCCTGCCTCCTGCAGAGATAGACCTCACTGGCAAATATACAACCTGCAAGCACAAAACTGCCCGTACCTGCAGACATGACCCAATGACATAAGGCTAAAGATGTGTGTGCTAATGTCGGATTACAATCTTTGCTGACTCTTTACCCTCCTGGACTCCAAGTCCTGCCAACTCACACCCATGGCACCTTCTTACTGCCTCCTACCCTACCTGCCCTCCCTGGACAGGCATCTGTCTCTTGTTCTTACTGAGTCTGCTGGACCTCTCCTTCTTGACTAAACTCTGTCTTGATGCTTCCTAGCCCCCTTTAATTTATTCAGCAAGTAGTTATTGAGCACCTAGTGATGCCAGGCTCTGTTCCAGGTGCTGGAGATATAGCTTGAGCAATGTCATTAAAAATCTCTGCCCTTGTGGAATGCACATTCTAGCTTACCTCTAAGATCTGGGCATGACAAAGAGTTCACCACACAATCTCAAAAAGAGAATGGCCAGGGAAGTCTGTGTTCATCAGGCGCTAGAAGATCCTCTGTGAATCTTAAAGAAGCTATTTAGAACTTTAAATCCTAATGAATTTTAACATCCTCCTTCTTAAGAGGCAATACTTCCTCAAGTGTTCCGTTTCTCCCTTTGTTATTTTCCCCACCACCTTGTCAGCTATGGAAGGAGACTGTCCCACTGCATCCCCTGGGCATAGTTTGAAGATTTTCTTACAAATTATGGATGAGAGTCCTTTGACATTCTTCCCTTCTCTGCTAATCAGTCAGTGTCCAGAAGCTATTTATTCCTGCACATTGTACATGTGCCTAAAAATTTCATAATTTTGTACTTCAGTTACATCTAAATTCTTGGATAGGTAAGTTGGAAGCCCAAGGGAAGACCTTATCAAGCTTGTCTATGCTTCTCTGTGGTCTCAGACCACCTTTTGTTACATGCTTCTTAAGTGGTTCCTCTGGTTCTGTCATTGATTTCCTTCTTTTCATGTGTAATATTTTATTGAAGTGATGAGTCTCTTTAAGTTCTTTTTTCCTAATAAGCACAGATTTGTAACTAATAGGATTAGTTTTATGTGTTTCCCTGATCTCCATTATCAAGCAATATTTTAATTTTTTTTAAGTGAGTGAGTTCTTTCATTCTGCCACATAGCCATAGAAGAGATTTTTCTGAAGAAAATTCAGGCTTTTAAAATCTTCGTCCCCCACCCCTTTTTCTGACTGTCTGCTATAGTCTTTGGGTTTTCTATGGAAGCTCCATGGCAGCAGCACCTTTTATCTGTTTCATTTGTTGTTGCATGTCCAGAACCCAGAACATCAGAGTAGCTACTTTAATATTTGCTGATGAGCAAATGAATGAATAAACAAACTTTTTAAAAATAATTTTTTCTGCCCTGGTCAGGTGGCTCACTTCGTTGGAACATCATCCCATGCACCAAAAGGCTGTGGGTTCCATCCCTGGTCAGTGCGTACAAGGGGCAACTGATCAATGTTTCTCTCTCACATCAATGCTCCTCTCTCTTCTTGTCTCTCTTTGTCTCTCTCTGTCTCTCTCTCTCTCTCTGTCTCTCTCTCTGTCTCTCTCTGTCTCTCTCTCTCTCTCTCTGTCTCTCTCTCTCTCTCTCTCTCTCTCTCTCTCTCTCTCTCTCTCTCTCTCTCTCTCTGTAATCAATAAACATTCTCAGGTAAGGATTTAAAAAATTATTGTTTTTCCATTTTCTCAAACTCATGTGTATTTTTGGTTATGATTTCCTTTTCCAATTCTGTTCTCCTATAGATTAGTTTGTTTTCTTTCCCACCTGAACACTGTATACCATGCTTTGAACACAGTGATTCTGGGTGCCAAACCAGAGAGATGCCTTCAGCATCTGTTCCTTTAAAAGCAGTTTAAAGATTTCACTCCTCATAGGTCTAAAATTCTCCTGTTCTAGGAAACAGAGGAGAGGGAGCACATCCTGCATCACATGGTAGTTTTTGCAAGATGAGTCTTAGAATAGTGTGACCAATAGGCCAAGACTGAGTGCTTCCCACAGCGTGGTCCACAGATCTGGATGGTCCATGGACAGTCACCCATCTGCCATAAGTATAGAAAGTGAGAACAAGAACTTAGAAACTTGTATGTGTAATTTGAGATAGCCACAGCATTCAAGCACCTGACTTTGTGTTTCACAAAATCATTGGTCCATGATCTGTTGAAAATAGAAGGCCCTGGTTCTTCAGCACAAATAGTGAAAGAAGCCCTAGGTGAGTTCTCAGCTGGGTCAAATGTACAGGTGGCTCAGTCTGTCTACAGAAGAGGCTGTGAGCTTGGGGCCAGTGCACATCACATGACTTTCCAGAAAAACTGTAAACCAGAGGTAATGATTCCTGGTGGGTGGGAATCATAAGTCCTGATATATATTTCAATAGAAAAAAATGTGTTTATGAAATAATGGGCACTACCCTGAAGGTATGCAGTATGGTGCAGTTTCAAAACCAATTTATCTTCTGCCTTCACAGCACAGAAATGTAGCTGCTCTGCAAGGAAAACCTCATTCACTGGTGTAAAAAGGCAGTCATGCCAGAGGAGAGAATAATAGGGGGAGCCTGTACTGAGTCAGAACACACCTCATTGACACTAAAGCTGATTGATGAGCAAGGAGCCTTCCCAGTCCAGAAGAGAACAAAATGGAAACAAGACAGACAAATGCTACCAGGATGTATGTGAAATTGTGGGTGTGATGCAGATGTGCGTTCTCTGTGCAGGAGAAGATTGGGGTCTTTCAAGGCTGACAGTTGATGTCAGTGCAGTTGACATAAATTTTGCTAATGTTAATGGAAATGTACTAGCATGATTTACCACAGCCATTTACAGCTGTTGCGTTAGCGTAAAATAGAAAGCAATTGTAAGAAGAAGAACCCAAGAGGTTTCATACTTGTGTGTGTGAACAAATGCATATTTTAAAATGCTATATACATAGAGTTTTCCCCCTAGTGTGGCAATTTTTGTTTTTCTTTAAAGTTCTCATTTCAGATCTTTAAAAAACTACAGCAAATTCTATGGTTCCAAAAAGCCTTCTCACACTCTGCTTTCTCCATTTTTAGATCATACTTCTTGTGTTAGAATGCTTTTATTTCTTACAAATCCATATTTCAGGAAATTATGCTCATTCATCTTTCCTCACAGTGCTGGAATTGGACACTCTCACATTTAATGGGTCACTGGAGTCACAAAATATTCTGAAATACCAAGACGTGGCCTTCAGCCATGGAATGGCAATGTCAAGGGTATGTGAGATTTCCATAGATAATGCTCAAATATAGAGAGCATCAAAAGCCAGCCTTGAAAGGCATGAGACGAGGCACATGGCATCTCTATGCTGCTGCAGTCAGTGCTTGCAAAGCCAGCCAAGGGAGTTGGTGGTGGGAGGAAAGTGTCTTCAGAGTTGGAATATCTCCTGGCATGGAGGAAGCAACTGGATGGCCTTCCACCCAGGGGCATCTTCAATTCAGGTGGCCGAGCAGCACAGGCTGTCCCTGAGGCATGTGTGGCAGTAGAGGCAGTCACACGGAATGGCTGGGGCAATCAGGATTCTGAAAAAGGGAAAAGGGGGAATCTGAGCAAGGATAGAAGACAAAAGAGTAGGAAAGCGTTGTGGAGAATGCCTCAAAAGATAAATATAGGCTACATTTTATATAAAAAATGAAGTGTGAACTCCTGGACTGGCATCTTATATGAAGTGTCAGGGTGTACCAAGGAAAGGAAACAACTCTGGTGACAAAAGCCTCTCTCCACCCACCTAATCCGGGAGCAGATTGGCTCAAATGTCACAAAATGCAGTGTTTTCATCAGTGTTTCGCCTGCTCTGGACTGTCCACTCAACATGTTTCACTTGATGCCTTCGGCTCACCCTCTTGCTGTCTATTAGCATCGCTGCCAAAGATGAGCATGGGAAAACAGGAGGCCGCAAGAATGGCAATGTTTAGTAGCATCTTATCTAGGTCAAGTTGGAGTCTCTGTGCTACGGTGGGTGTCATCCTTGTTTCCCAGGCCACACTCAGCTGCCTGCCCATCGCGTCTGTAGTTTCACCGTAACCATGATTTTTGCCTCTGGAGCCTGTGTAAAGCAGCCACTGGAGTTCTTCATCCTCAAGCCTCCTTGTTTTTTCTGGGCCCTACCCAGCTCATCCACCCATAGTCAACCATCTCTGAGGTTTTCTCCTAACTTTTGTCATTATTTCTGAGACACCTCTGCTCCTCCTTTAAGGAGCTTTTCTCTACTCTAGATCCTTCCTTGCTGTGGCCTCTCTGGTCTTGCCCTCAATGCTTCTTTTCCCAGGTGAATCTCTTTATTATTCTTTAGGTCAAGGTATGTGGTTTCTTCTTTAGATACTTCAGTCAAAACCTTTAAAAAAAGTCACTCCTACTGGCTTCTTCTCCATTCAGCCTATAAACATTTAATAAGCATTACTGTGTGTCAGGACTTCAGCCAGGAGTCAGGCTCTGGTTTCTTTCCTGTGTCATGTGTTTCAACTTATTAATATGCTGAAGCTCTAATGCCATAGCCTAAGATGAAACTCAAATTCTCATTGTTACAATGAAGGCAGAAAACCATGAAGGTGGTGCTATCTGTTATACTAGTCAGCTAGGCTGCTATAGTGAAACACCACTGACTCAGGGGCTTAAACAAGAATTTGTTTTCTCACAGTTCTGAAAGCTGGAAGTCAAAGGTCAAGGTGCTGGCAGAATTTGTTTCTCCTGAGGTCTCTTTCCTTGACTACAAGGCCACTTTCTCCCTGCTCCTCACATGGTCTTTTCTCAGCACACAGTATCCCTGACATCTCTTTCTCTTCTTATAAGGGCACCAGTCTTATTGGATCAGAAAACCATGCTTATGACCTCATTTAACCTTAATTCTCTCCATAAAGGCCCTATTTTCAAATATACCTACATTAGGGGTTAGGGCTTCAACAAATGAATTTGGAGAGGGACACAATTCAGTCCATAACACAAGTAAAGATGCTTTATCAGCAAGTAGGAGACCCTCAACTCAAACTCAGCTCTCCTATTAGGTTGTCCAGAGGAAGAAAGTGTCCACTGTTGGTTCAGGAACCCAGGCTTAATAGCAACCATTGAAATTATGTTTGGTTTTGTGCATAGATACAAAGACAATTATTTCAAATCCAAAACTATTTTAAGATATTGTGGGTCTATTATGTCCAAGCCAATTAATATTAGTAGGAAACACCAACAACAAACCTTAAACCAGACTATGTTATTGCAGGGAGTGCAGGCTGTTTTCATTCTCATCCTCACTACAAATGACATTGACCTCACTTTCCTACTTCATTCATTTCAAGGCCTCAAGTTAGAAGATTTCAAAGCCACCAAAATGAATCAAAAACTAGAATGTCTTCACCTTGTTTTATGAATCTCAGGGCACTCACACCCACACTAGAAGACAATTTTGAAAATTCAGATGTTTAAAAATATATAAGTAAGCACTAAATAAATAAATAGTGACACTCCTTAGAATCAACCAATTACGCAATTACTTATAGCAAAGCACTCTTCAGGGGGGCACCAGAAAAGACTGTTTCTGCTCATTTTATTGTTTAGTATTTCAGTTTGCTTTTTGGTTTTTTCTCTCTATTTTCTTAAAGTGTCACAACTTTCAGCAGTTTTCTCTCCTCTTCTCTCTAAGGTTTTCCACTTTTCTTTTTACAAGCTTTACATCACTTTCCTTTCCTCCCTCACCCAACAGTCCTTGCTTTTAGTTCTTGCCTCCTGCATGTAATTCTCCCTCTTCTCCTTCACGTCTCTATTCACCCTTTCCAGCTTGATGCCTTGAGAGAGAGATTCCTTCCAGATACCCTGGGTTGATGTTTTAAACTTGTCTTTAGGAAGTTGCTTCTTTCCACATGTAGATACCTCAGGTGAGAACCAAGAGCACTGTTTAGAGTCTAGGTCTGGGAGTGTCCATCAGAAAGCTGCCCGTAAAAATGGAGCAGGAGCATTGGGTATTCTCTTTGAAGAAGGCACAATTCTTTTATCTCATAGCAAAGCCCAATTTTTATGAGCACACTGAAGGTTAGATTGAAGCAGGTCATACCTCGGCCAATGTCTTTAATAACTATCTTCCCTCACAAGGGTTGCATGTTTGGGATGAATCAGATTATTTTTAAATAAATACACACTCTAGTGTCCTTGTTGTTCTATTTCATGTTTCTGAACAGTGTGATTGCTTGTTGCTGGAGTTCCACTGTAGAATTAAATTAACACTGCCATTCATAAAAGCCAACAGCCCAACTCATTCTCAAATCCTTGTGCAGAACACAAGATGTGAACATGTAGGACAAGGCTCAGGACTGGCAGACAAAAGCTGAATAACTGGATTAATTAAAATTTCTCCCAACAATAATTGTTAATCTATTTTTATGAGAAGATTTTTAATCAATTTGGCAATTAAAGAAATTTAGAAATCCTAGACAGATGCCTTTGAGAATGGACAGATATAATCTTCGTAAGAGAAGCTCAAAGAACTGAGAAGAATGGTTGACGACATGACCATTAGCAGAATAAAGGATTTCTTTAAGTGAGTAACAATGAAATGTAAAATTTGCATGTCAAGCAAACATACACTTACCAGAGGAGCTGTGCTTATGTGTGAGAAAGATACACAGCTCCCTCTATATAGAGGTTTCCAGTAATTCCTCAATATTAGAAGTTACCTAATGAACAAATATGGAAACAGTCCCAATACCACAGCAGCTTATAGGTCAAGGAATTCACTGAAAGGTATGGTTCAGCCCAGTCCAGTACGCAAGGACTCAGTCTTGTGGGCCAAGCTGTCTTGGGACTTAAAGGCACACACGTATCTCTCTTCTTGTGGATTGCAAATGCTATAACCAAACTATTTCCAGGGAAAAAAGCAGATTTGGTGACAGTCTCCTAAATTCTTACTGACTAGAAAGAATAAAGAATTCTTAGATGTAATGACCAAAATGATTGCAGAAAACATCAGGAAGAAAAATAATGCTAAGATAATAGACTCAAAGAGAATGTCAAGAAACTAGTAAATAAAACACATGACACAAGGAAGAAATGCACCCAGCCCCTAACACATGTCTGGAACTTAATACTTACTCCAACCATGTTACTGAAGAAATGAACGACTAAATGAATAGATGAAAAGTTTTAATCCACTACATATATCAGAAATAACCTCTTCCCATAGAAGTTAAATTTGGAGCTTCAAAAGGAGGCAGCATAAAGATTTCTTACTCCATGAGCTTTGTATTGTCCCTAGAAGGAAGACATTCTTCATGGTGGCTGCCATTTTCACTCTGAGGAGCTGCAGGCAGCTGAGGGCATACTTGGTACAGCCATTTAGGAAGCAAAGAAAACATTGTGGGCACCTTTTCAGGATTCCTCAGACTTCCTGAGATACACCCAGCTTATCTGATTCAAGTGTAAATAGATAATATCTACATAAGAGGCAAAGTTGAGTTTGGGGAAGAGGTAGTGTTTTTAGGTCTTCTTCCATTGAAATTTATGACTTTGAAAATAAAGGTGCCTTTAGAAAATAGACAGTAGAAGTTAATTGTCTAGTGTACATTCAGGGGTTTTCATTTGGGGGTCAGTCCTATTTTCATTTTGGGAGGGACAATAATTTGTTTTGTAAACCAATAGTTCAAGCCTGCTTGCTGCCCACCAAATGCCAGTTAACAACTCCCCAGCTGGAATTCTGTTGGGGCAGAATTCCAACTGCCCTCCTGGGAAGTATTATCTGGTTGAGTAATATTGAGCTCTTTCAAGAATTCAATTTAGTCTTCTGAACCATCATGTGCTATACTAAAATGATAGGCTCTTGAGAAATTATAGAGTTTATCTTGTAAATATTAGATGCACATGCTTCACAAGACTTAACTATGTTCAAGACAACTTTAAGTGATATTCAAGTGTGGATTAAAGAAAAACATGCACTATGTCAGAGCTTAACCCAGCTTGCCCCTTTCATATGTTCACTCCATTACAGAATACCTACTGGGTGGTGAGAATTCACAGACCTAAGTCCTAAGACCTATCTATTGCACTTGCTAATGCCCTACTTCAGGCCTTGAATGCCTCATTTTTGCCACACCTGTTCTTTATTTCTCCTTCTGGTTGGCTCTTGTACTTTCACCCACTAATGAGCTAACTTCCAACTCCTGACTACGGCATGGTTTCTTGGCTACTGCTTTGTGCTTTTCCTTCATCATGGCAACCCAGAAAGATCATTTTACAAAGGCCATTTAGCACAACTTAGCCCTGAAAGTACCCACACTCAGGCAGAGTCCTTCCAGGCAGTTCTTTCCCAGTCCTGGTTCAGCTTCAGTGTCAGGGCAAAAACAGAGACCAACAAACAGTAGTAAGGTACTTAGTAACTCTCAGGAAAGAACAATGGGGAAAAAGGTTTAAAACAATGTTTATAGCTTCACAGTTCATAGGCAAGTTCTCAGAATATGAGTAATGAAGTTGGAGTCTAAGAAAAGAAAAATGTGATCTCATGGGCTCAACTGAGAATTGGTGGCTAATGAACTAAAAAGTTGAAGGGAAGATCTGGTGTTAAATGTAGGTGGATCAAAGAGCTCAAACAATGTCAGTAAAATGTTTTGCTCTTGCTTTCTTCTATGTTCTCATTGTTTAAAAACTTTCCACACCTGAAGGATGATTAAGAAAGCCACAGAAAGTACAGTTTACCTTCTATTAGCAAACTCAATGAAAACAACTCCCATTCTTCAGTTGTTTCAGAAACAGTACTGGACTCTCATTCTTCTGAGTTAATACGTTACATATCCCTGAAGCAATCACAAACAGCAGGCATTTGAAGTGCTGCTGTTGGCACCTGCAGAACCAGAAGTGGGAAGGATGGTTCCCTCAAAGGAAAGCCAGAGTGTTGCTCGGTTGTAGCATCATCCCATGCACCAAGAAGCCCTGGGTTCAATCCCCAGTGTGGGTGTGTCTGGGAGGTGGCCTATCAATATGTCTCTCACATCGATGCTTCTCTCTCTCCCCACCCCACTTCCTCTCTCTGAAATTGGTAGATGTATCCTCAGATGAGGATTTTAATTAGAAAACAAGAAAGAAACCCAGAGTGCTGCTGTCAAAAGAAGAGGTCAGGAAGTGAGTAACCAAGAACAACAGGTGTCTACAACATTGGTCAGGAGCTCTTGACTTGGGCTTGGTAATAGAAGTTTTGGATAAAGAGAGAGAGAGAGACTATCAGCTTTGTATTTTTTTTTAATTTTATTGTATTTTTTCCATTATTATTTAGTTCTCTTATAACCCCCATAATCACCATACTGTTGTTCATGTCCATGAATCCTTTTTCCTTTTTGCTCAGTCCCTCCATACCTTAACTGCCCCACACCTTGGCTGTTATCTGCTCTCTGTCTATGAGTCTGTCTCTATTTTGCTTGTTAGTTCAGTTTCTTCATTAGATTCCACATATGAGTGAAATCATATGGTATTTGTCTTTCTCTGAATGGCTTATTTCACTTAGCATAATATTCTCCAGGTCCATACATACTGTCCAAAGGGTAAAATTTTTCTCCTTTTTTATGGTCAAGTAATATTCCATTGTGTAAATATCCCATAGTTTTTATATCCATTAATCTACTGATGGATGCTGGGCCACTTCTCTATCCTAGCGATTGTAAATAACACTGCAATGAACATAGAAGTGCTTACATTCTTTTGAATTGGTGTTTGGGGTTCCTTCAGATTTATTTACATGAGGTGGGATCCTTGGGTCAAAAGACAGATCTATTTTTTATTTTTTGACGTATCTCCATACTGCTTTCAATGGTGGCTACAACAGTGTGCATTCCCACCAACAGTGCAAAGGGTTCCCTTTTCTCCACATCCTCACCAGCACTTGGTTGTTGATTTATTGATGATAGCCATTCTGACAGGTGTGAGGTGGTATCTCAGTGTGGTTTTAATTTGCATTTCTCTAATAATTAGTGACATTAAGCATTTTTCATATGTCTATTGGCCATCTGTATGTCCTCTTTGAAGAAGTGTCTATTCAATTCTTTTGCTGATCTTTTAATTCTGTGGTTTTTTGGGTTTTTTGTTTGTTTGTTTGGTGTTGAGTTTTATAAATTCTTCATAAATTTTATAAATTAACCCCTTATCAGATGTATCGGAAAATATGTTCTCCTGTTCTTTGGGTTGTTTTTTTTATTTTGTTGATGTTTTCCCTTGTTGTGCAAAAACATTTTAGTTTGATGTGGCCCCACTTGTTTATTTTTTCTTTTGTTTCCCTCACCTAAAGAGATATATCTGATAAAAATTACTACAAGCAATATCCAAGATTTTGCTGCCTATTTTTTCTTCTATGATTTTTATGGTTTTGTGTCTAACATTTAAGTCTTTGATCCATTTTGAATTTATTCTCGTATGTTATGTAAGAAAGTGATATAGGTTCATATTTCTGCACACATCTGTCCAATTTAACCAACATCATTTATTGAATAAACTATCTTTGGGTCATTGTATGTGCTTTCTTGCTTCCTCTGTAAAATATTAATTGACTATAAAGGTGTGGGTTTATTTTGGAGTCCTCTGTTCTGTTCCATTGATCTATGTGTCTCTTTTTATGCCAGTACCATGCTGTTTTGATTACTATCACTTTATAGTATAGTTTCATATTATGTAGTGTCATTCCTCCAACTTTGTTCTTCTTTCTCAGGATTGCTGTTTCTGTGCAGGGCCTTTTGTGGTTCCATATAAGTTTTTGAAATATTTGTTCTAGTTCTGTAAAATACTTCATTGAAATCTTGATAGGAATTGCATTGACTCTATATACTGCTTGGGTAGTATGGACATTTTAATAATGTTAATTCTTCCTATGTATGTGCTTCTACTTAATTGTATCTTTTTCTGTTTCTTTCCTCAGTAGCTGATAATTTTCTGAGAACAGGTCTTTAACATTTTTGGTTAGGTTTATTCCTAGGTATTTTACTCTTTTTGAAGTAATTATGAAAGAGATTGATTGTTTTCTTAATTTACCTTTCTGTTAGTTCATTATTGGCATATAAAAATGCAACTCATTTCTAGATATTAATTTAGTATCCTGCTACTTTGCTGAATTAATTTATCAGTTCTAGTAGTTTCTTGGTGGAATCTTTGGGTTCTCTGTGTACAGGATCATGTCATCTGCAAATAAAAACAGTCTACATCTTCCTTTCCAATTTGGATGTCTTTTATTACTTCTTCTTGTCTAATTGCTGTGACTAGGACTTCTAGTACTAGAATTAGAGAGGTAAAAGCAGACATCCTTGTTTTGTTCCCAATCTTAAGGGGAATATTTACAGTTTTTGCCCATCAAACGTGGTGCTGACAATGGGTATGTGACACATGACCTTTATTATGTTAGGTATGTTTCCTCTTTTCCCACCAGGCTGAGAGTTTTTATCATAAATGAGTGCTGGAGTTTATCAAATGCTTTTTCTGCATCTACTGATATGATCATGTGGTTTTTATCCTTCATTTTGTTTATATGGTGAATCACATTTATTGATTTGTCAATGTTGTACCAACCTTGCATTCCCAAAGTAAATTCTACCTGATCATGGTATGTACTCTTTTTGATACATTGTTGTATATGATTTGCTAATATTTTGTTGTGAATTTAAGCACCTATGTTCATCAGGGATGTTGGCCTATAATTTTCTTTTTTATAGTGTCTTTATCTGGTTTTGGAATTAGGATAATGCTGGCCTCGTAAAATGAGCTTGAGTCTTCCCTCCTCTTGAATTTTTTGAAATAATTTGATAAGGAGAGGTGTTAGTTCTTCTCGCAATGTTTGGTAAAATTCACCTGTGAAGCCACCCGGTTCAGATTATTTGTTTGTTGGGAGTTTTTCGATTACTGCTTCAATTTCATAAGGTGTAATCTGTCTATTCAGATTCTCTGATTCTTCATGATTTAGTTTTGGAAGATTGTGTTTCTAGGAATTTATCCAATTTGTCCAGGTTGTCCAGTTTGTTGGCATAAATTGTTCATAATATTTTCTTTAAATCTTTTCTATTTCTCTGGTGTCAGTTGTTATTTATCCTCTTTCATTTCTGATTTTATTTATTTGGGTCCTCTCTCTTTTTTTCTTGATGAGTCTGGTTAAAGGTTTGTCAATCTTGTTCATCTTTTCAAAGAACCAGCTCTTGGATTCATTGATCTTTTGTATCTTCTTTTTAGACTCTCTTTCATTTGCTTCTGCTCTGATCTTTACTATTTCCTTCCTTCTACTCACTTTGGGCTTTGTTTGTTGTTATTTTTCAAGCCTCTTTAAGGGTAAAGATAAATCATTTATTTGAGCTTTTTCTTATTTTTTAAGATAAGCTGTAATGCTATGAATTTCACTCTTAGGATTGCTTTCCCAGTGTCCCACAGATTTTGGATTGTTGTGTCCTCATTTTCATTTGTTTCAAAGTATATTTTGAATTCTTCCTTGATCTCATTGTTGACCCATTCATTGTTTAATAACATGTTATTTAGCCTTCATGTCTTTGCATGTTTTTTGGTGTTTCTATGATTAATTCCTAGTTTCATAACATTGTGGTCAGAGAAGATGCTCGATACGATTTCAATCTTCTTAAATTTAGTGAGACTTGTTTTGTGTCCTAACATATCACCTATCCTCAAAAACATTCAATGTAAACTTCAAAAGTATGTATGCTACTTTGGGGTGAAATGCTCTGAAGATATCAATTAATCCATTTGATATAGTGTGTCATTTAAGGCCACTGTCTCTTTATTGATTTTCTGTCTGAAAGATCTATCCATTGAAGTCAATGGGATGTTAAAATCCCTGACTATAATTGTATTTCTGTTGCTCTCTCCTTTTATATCCATCAAGATCTGCTTTACATATTTAGGTGCTCCTATGTTGCTGCATAAATGTTTACTAGGGTTATGTCCTCTTTTTGGATTGTTCCCTTTATCATGTAGTGTCTTTCTCTGTCTCTTACTATAGCCTTGGTTTTAAAGTTTATTTCATTGGATATAAGTATTGCCACCCCAGCTCTTGTTTACTTTCCATTTGCATGAGATATTTTTTTCAATCTCTTTACTTTTAGTCTGTGTATATCTTTTGATCTGAGGTGGGTCTCTTGGGGGCAGCATGTATGTGGGTCTTGTTTTCTTATCCATTCAGCTACTTTATATCTTTTGGTTAGAGTATTTAATCCATTTACATTTAAGGTTATTATTGATAGATACATATTTAATGCTATTTTATTATTTTCCTCTGCTTTTTTTTTTTCTCTTTTTCTTCTTCTTTTTCCTTCACCAGATTAGGGAAGTTTTTAGTCACTATTTCTTCAAATAGATTCTCAATCCCTTGCTTGATCTCTTCTCCTTCTGGTATTTTCATGATGCAAATGTTGTTATGTTTCATGTTGCCCAAAATGTTTCTTAAGTTCTTCTCATTTTTTAACTTCCTTTTTCTTTTGCTGCAATGGCTGGGTGATTTTTTCTACCTTGTCTTCCAAAGCACTGATTTGATCCTCTGTTTATTCATTCTTGTGTATTTTTTATTTGAGATATTGCATTCTTTATTTCTGACTGGTCCTTTTTTATGGTTTATAGTTTCTATGTCTTTTTTTTTATGCTGTTGAGTATCCTTATAATCATTACTCTAAACTCTCTATCTTATAAATTGCTTGTCTCCATTTCATCTAAGTCTTCTGGAGAATTGTCTTGTTTTTTCATTTGGGGTCTGTTTCTTTGTCTTCCCATTTTGGTTGCTTCTTTGTATTTGTTTCTGTGTATTAGGTAGATATGCAAAGACTATAGTGCAGATCTTTGTCAGACACTGATTGTGACTGGCCCTTGGCAACCTGTTTGGAACTATCAGTAATCCAAAGCATATGACTCCCTTTGCTGGGCCTGTTTGTGTGCAGAAAGAACCAGGCTGTGCAACAAGACCAGTTTTACCAGCATAAGGCCTGGGGAGGGTCACTTAAAGTCTCAGAGCTCCCAGAAATCCACCTTAGTTGTTAAACTTAATCAGTGAGATAGCCTCAAACTGTACTCAGCCACCAGGCTTAACCTCCACAGGGTTGGGCAAGAGTGATTCCTGTAGGTAGAGCTATTGCTTCCCCCAAGGCTGATGCCACTTGGAGGGCTGTACTTTGTCTGAGAAAGATGGCTCCTGCAGTATAAGGAAAGACTCAGCACAGGGATCCTGGGAGCTGTCCCTTCAATTCTCTCCCAAGAACTACCAGCCCCAGACTCTCCTCAATGTGTTTCTAGTCTACTCTGCCCTCCTTCTGCCAGAGCCCAAGGTAAGTGGCTGCAAACAAAATTCTGTACCTTGGCCCTTTAAGAGGCTCTCTGCATCTCCAGCCATCTCTCCCTGGTGTTCAGAAACCCTGCTGCTTTTCACAACTGGATGATATCTAGGTTCCCATCTTGTTCTGGTGCTGTAGGCCAGTGAACCCAGCTTACAGTTTAGACCCCACACTTCTCAGGGGGAACCCCCTCAGCCACTGAAATATCCCTCCAGAACCTCATTTGCCACATGTGGGAGACCAGCCAGCCCTGGTGTGCCTCTTCCACACTCTCTACCAGTCACGTTGTGGTGAAGCAGTTTCTTCTGTCTGCACTTGTTTATAAGACTTCTCACCAGCTAGTGTTCAGCTGGTTATTCAGGACAACTTCTCTACAATTTATTTGTAATTCCAGATTTGTACTGTGAGTAGGTTAGTGTAGTTTCTACTTACTCCTTCACCATCTTGGGTCTCATGAGTCCCATCAGCTTTCTAGAAAGCAAAATCCAGAAGAGCAGAGATTTTAAAAAATCTTTTTTGTACACTACTGCATTACCATTATCTAGAACAGTGCCTGGCCCATAATGGGTTCCCTTCAAATAGCTGATGAATAAATGAGTATGGAAATCCTTGCATATGAAAGGAAAAAAATCAGTGGAGACTGTGTGAGTGGAGACTTTGAGCATATGCTCCAACTGGCCTGGCAAATAGAGGGCGTTACCGATGCTTTTCTAAGATCTGCTCACTAGTGATGGATTTAAGCTCTCTCCTCTTCGGCAGCCGTCTGTCTCGAGAGACGATGGTGTAGCTTCTTAAGAGTCTATCTGCACCTCCGAGAATGGCTGTGCAGTCCAACTCGGGAGTGACACGGTATCTGTCTCCTCCCGTGTTGAATCGACATCTTGCGATGACGCTGGAGTGTCCTCTCCAGTGAAGCTGAAGCTACAGAGCCTGGGCAGGGTGATATGGAGGGTCTGCTGTTGCCCATGCAGCAGACCCCCCCCTCTCTTCGCAGCTGAAGGGTCCAAGGGAAAGACGGAGTCAATACAGCTTGGCTTCAGGTGCACCGCAGGAGTTGCCGGTGTTGACTACAACGTCAAACCGCCTTAGGGACTCCGGCTCCGGATTTTCTGTCGGGGTTTACTCCCTTAGCCTTTCCCCTGAAGAGGTATGCCGCAAGGCAGCGGAGGTTTTTTGGAGTCAGAGTTTTCCTCCTCTGATGTGCCCTGACTGGAAGATCGAACCAGCGACACTTAGCTCGCAGGCCGACTCTCAATCCACTGAGCCAAACCAGCCAGGGTTAACAGGGTTAAGCTCTCTAGACATGTGCTAAAGACTGCGTATACTAAACGCATGGTTTCTTTTACTTATACTGCTAATAATTTTATTTTCAGAAGGTAGTGAAAGTTCTGTCCCTTAGAATTGCCTCTGACCAAGATGTGAGAACCATTTAAGACTGAGAGTGGAAAAGATAAGAGTCTTGAAAGAAAGTGACTATGTCATCAAAGTTTTAAAATTTATTGCAGACATTTACTTCAGATATGCTCTTATAAAAATGCAGACACAGTGATTCAAAATTCAATATGGACAAATAAGAATTACCTGGAAAACTATGAATTAAAAGAGTAATGAATGGCAAGTATTTATACCAGATATTAAAACATATTCTAAAGCTAAAAAGTGTGATATTGCCTCAGAACAGACAATGAAAGAAAATAGAGAGCCTAGAAATATATATTTTTTTAAATCTATAAGTGACATCTTAAATGAGTAAGAAGAAAGTAGATTATTTGATCAGTAGTGTTGGATAACACAGAAGCCATTTTTTTAAAAAAGATTGAATCCAAACCTTATACCTCAATAAATTCTAATTGTAAAAATGTTAAAACCCCAAAACAGTAAAAGAAAGCATAAGGGAATCATTTAGTAACTTTAGAATGGGGAAAGACTTATCCAACTGACATAACAGTCAGAAGCCATCAAAGAAAAGACAATTCCATCATGGAAAATTAAAATAAAAGTTTTTCATGAAAGAAATATTATAAGCAAAGTCAAAATGACAAACAACAAAATCAGGAAAAAATTTATTTCTACCATCAAAAACAAAAGCTTAATTTCCCTAATATGTATGTTCAAATTATTTTTTTAAACCAACAGCAATTTAAAAAGTGGACAAAAGATATAAACAGTTCATAACAAAGTAAATATAAAAAGGCTCTTAAAATATGAAATACTCATATGTTCAAAGTCACTCAATAAAAAAATACAAATTAAAACTGCACTGAGACACTATCTACTTATCACTTAAGTTGGCAAAGATCCAAAAGTCCAATAACATACTAGGCTGGTAAGGCTTGAAGCAAAAGGAACACATTTATCACTTGAAGAGGGATAAATTGGAAGGCTATGGAGGTCAATATGGCAATATTTATTAAAATTACAAATGTGCCTGCCCTTTGACCCAGCAATTCCATTTCAAGGCCTTTATTCCACAGTCATACCCACATATATGCAAAGCGATTATTTTGCTTTCACAATGTTGCAACAAGATTACTTGTTGCAAAATTATAAAAGCAAAAGATTGGAAACTACATAAACGTTCATTGAAAAGGGACCCAGAAAAGGCAATATTATTCAACTGTAAGAAAAAATGAACACTCTCCAAAATGTACTGATAGGTGAAAACAGAAAAAGAAAAAATCAAAGTATAAAACAATGTGTGGAAAAGAAGGGAAGTATATACATTTTTTTAAGTGCATAAAAATTTCTGGATGAACACCCCTGGTACTGCATCATGAAGACCAGATTATATACAAGGGGAGAAGAATTAGACTATTTTAATATGAGGAGGGGCAAGGAATTTGCAGACATATTTAAAAATCATGCTAAGTTTTTATTTTCCTAGAATTCTGAATCATGTGAATGAACATCCTACTTAAATATTAAATAAAACAATCTTTTTTTTTAAATAGAGGCATTTATTGAAGATAAAAAAAAAAAAAAAACATTGTACATAGGACAATGACACCTCATTCCATTTCTAAGTAGGCACCTTGGGACCTCGCACAGTTTATGCAGCATCTCTTCTACCATTCAAAACACTGCTAAATCCTTTGTCTGAATCGCTATCAACCGCCCCACTGTATTTTCCTGAATCTCATCAATGGTCTAAAATTTCTTCCCTTTCAAAGATGATTTTAGTTTTGGGAAAAGCAAGATGTCAGAGGGTGCCAAATATGGGCTGTAGGAGGGCTGAGTCACCTGGATCATTTGATGGTTTTCCAAAAAGCTTTGCATGAGACACAATGCATGAGAGGACCTGTTGTTGTGGTCAAGCTGCCAATCACCAGTTGCTCATAGCGAAGGCCGTTTTCATTATACTGCATCTCTCAATCAGTGAAGAGTGTTGAGGTAGTACTCCTTATTAATTGTTTGACCTGGAAGGACATACCTGTGATGGACAACACCTTCCAAAGAATACAGTTAACATGGTCTTGATCCTGCTGCAACTTCACTGCGCCTTCTTAGGGCATGGAAAACCAGGCGACTTCCATTGCAGAAGTCCTCTGAATCACCTGAAGAGTTTCCTTAACACAAAACTTGATACACATTCATTGCTCTACTTGCTCAGTCATTTTGAATGAGACAGCCAAACAATACACATGCTCACTCCACGGTGTCTACCACCCCCACTGACTAGTCATTGTTCATGCATGCACATTCCAGTCTACTCTCCTTGGCTGCCAGGTTATATCAATGTCATACAAACTTTTCTCATTATATTAACAATGGCTGGACTTTTACTGGACAGATATATATATAGCAGTTCTGGGGTTTGCATTGTATCTTTCAGATCCCCAGGAGTCTGTTTCATATGTTTCACATGTTCTGTAGTGTAGTTCACTTGCTGGATTCTGTCTTGATGAGTATTTCTTCTTTATATCTTTGTTTGCTGGACTTCCACGCACTTTGATTTTCTGGAACTTCTGGTTGTTTCTAGTTTTGAGGTAGTTGTATTCCTTCTCAGTTGTGGAGGGAGACGCAGCGTGTCTGTCTACTCTTCCTTCTTGGCCGGAAGTCTTCCTTCTCTAAAACAATCATTTTTAAAAAGAGTGAATATATGTGGGTTCCCAAGATGCAGCAGTTTATTTTTATTAACAAAGACAAAAACAAAAAGAAAATTATAATTTTCTCCAGAATTTTTTGCAAGTTAGGTTTGATTTCAGCCTTCCAAGAAGTACTAGGAGAGATTCTTCCTTTGTGGTGGGGATCTTGGCCAAACCAGAGAGAGAGAGAGAGAGAGAGAAGTATGATACACGTCTGTGCTAGTTAGCAATGTGATGCTCTTATAGCCCTCTTTATATTTCTTTGTAACTTTTAATATTTCCTCAAGAGCAGAAATTATTTTTGTAACCAGAAAAAATGTGTTATTTTAAAGTTATTTTAAAATCTGTGTTCTTTAAAATTTACATGAGTTAAAACTCACATATTTCAGCTTCACGCCACCTTCCAATGAAGGCCAAACTGTTACTGTAGACAGTCTGCCAGAGCATCAACATGACTAGCCACTTGAGAGGCGTGGGCCCATGGGGCTGCACAGAGGACCTAGGCTGGCAGGACCCAGGAGTGATTCCCTGGGGATTCTAACTGGATCCCCGGTTGTGCAGATACCACGACCAGTGTGGGGAGGCAGACTGAGGGCTAGGGGATCTCCAGGCTTCCTTACAGCAGGTTCTGTAGCCTCACCCCCACTGAGCCTGATACCCCGGACAGTCAAGGAACATGGTGGGGTGGGGGCGGGTCTCCCCTATTAGCCAAGATGGCGCAGTGGGAGGTTCTTACACTGAAGATGTCAAAGGCTAGAAAGATGAATGGACAGGGCCCCAGTGTGCCAAAAGCTAGCAAAATAATTAGATAGAAAACCAAAGCCCTCCCCTCCCTATACCTATCAGAACCGTGGGCTTGAGCAGGAAGGAAAGACAGTCTTTGGAACAGGAGTCCACCATTCTCTCAGGTGGGGGCTCCTGAATAAACCTCTTTCCTTTTACACAAACCCCTGTCTCACAAGTATGGCCTTCTTTGCAGCAGGCAGCCAAACTTGCGTTTATGGTTACAAAGCCTTAGGAAAATGTTGCATCTGTTGATGGAGTGCTAAACTGAAGGATACTAGCTGAAAGATCTAAATGAGAACAATAGTCATCTCCATTTAAAAAACAAACAAACAAAAAGAAAACCAGGGTGGATATGTAGAAATACAAGAGGAGACAAAGGCTGAAGTGAGCATAGCTGGGGAGGTAAATGTCACTGGGGCAGAAAGGAGCCTTGAAGAGATCATCAAACGAGGAATAGTGAAGACCTTAGATAGTAAAAGTTAGAGTCGGTGTATTAGAGATCTTTAAATAGAATTTTATGATGTTTGACCATGTAATGTATGATGTACAATTCTTCCGAATTTCTTTATGAAAACATCAGTAATTTTGTGTATACATACTGTATTTTTCCAGACCCCCAAATGGAATTTAGCTGAAGAGGAGCCTATGAAAACCCTCCAGCTTGAGCAGAGCATCCCCAGCAGAAGGCAGGACAGGAAGTAGAACGGTCTGGATGGGGGACAGGAAGTAGAACGGTCTGGATGGGAAGCCTAAGAAAGTCAGCTGGCTGGAGGATGGAGTGACGGGCAGGGAGGGGCAGGAGATGGGGCAAGAAGGCAAGAAGCAGGAGATATTGTGGAGGCCCCTCTGCCTTGTAGGTCATGTGGACTTTAGGAGTAGATTATGTGGAACTACCAAAGCAATTTAAGTGAAAATGTCTTAGGCTGAACATGCGACTAAAACTGGAGGACAGATTGGAGTGGTCAAGACGAGACAGGGAGATGGATTAGTTTTATTTTACAATAAACCTCATAAAAGTGATGGATGAGGATGGCAGAATAAGGATTATGGTGGTCAAAGGAAAGAAACATACAGGTATGAAAACTCATCAGAATCAGCAAGACATAATGATTGATTCCACTGAGGTCATTTGAGAGACCAGTGTTAGAGTTGCTTCCCGGGCTTCTTAGGATGGATACCGTTGCCAGAGAGAGAGAGAAAGAGAAAGCATGTTTAGAAAAAAGCAAATTTGCATGTTGGTTTTTTTCATTTTGCTTTCTGTTTTTGTTTGTTTGTTTTTGTGGTATGAAAACTATGACTTCAACTTGAAGGTGCAATATTCATGCATTTCCAATATTTATGGGACAACCAGGTAGAGAGTAGGTGGCTGGATACCTAATCTACAGTTTGGAAAATAATATGGGTGGGAGACATAAAAATCACCAGGTTATAGACAAGTTAAGTGTGAGAGAAGAGATGGGTTTGCCCCTGGAATATCAGCACAGTAAGAAGGGCGATGGATCAAGCATGAAGCCCTTAGAAAGTGATGTCTGGGGTCAAAGATGTGACTCTAGGGTTTATGGCTTGCATGACTGGGTGGGTGATAACCTGATTATTTAAGCCAGGCACCTTTAGTTTCAGGGACAGAAACTCACTCAATTTTTCCCAATAAGAGTAGGGCTTATTAGAAAGGTCAGGAAGACAGGAATCAGACCTACAGACTTCAGGATATGAGGCAGGTCTGGGGACAGGGGACCTCTGTCTCTCTCCACTCCTGTTTCTTTCTGCACATCTTTTTCATTGTCTTAGTACCAACCCAATTTATCACCTCTTTTCTAGGAGATGTAGAAGGTTTATAAACATTCTGTAACAGCAAGCAAAATGTCACGTGTGTGTGTGTGTGTGTGTGTGTGTGTGTTTATTTATACGTTTCTCTGGGGAGAGAGTCCATACCCTTCACAATGTTCTCAGAATGATCTAAGATACAAAAGAAGCTTTCAAACCTCACCATCAACTCTCTCTCCCTAGAGGGAGGCCAGCTTTGGCTAACCTCAGCCCCAACCCAACCTCATGAGATCCTTTTACTTACAGGTCTACTGAAATTATAAAGTTCCTTTCATTTTTGTTAATTCAGAATTCAAAATTAGAGAATATGTTGGCCTAGTTTTTTTATTGTTTATTTTTTTGGACATGGCCAAAGACGACATGATTGCTTTTCTGTGTCAGGATGAACTAGCAAGGGCAATAATGACCGGACATAAAGTAAGCCTACCTATGTAAAGGAGCTCCCTTAGAAGGGACATGGTATAGACAGAATGGAAGGTAAGAGCTTGGACTAGGCAGCATGGCCATCAGCCGTTAAGGAGGAGTAGATTCCATATTAGGCATATTGGCTTGAATGATCAATAGCTGGTTGATTGAAATTATACAAAGAGATTGAGTTACTAGATTGATATTAAGTTGGAAAGAAATTGCTAACAGAATTCTGCAGAAATTGTTCTTCACTTTATCTTTTCAACACTTTTTGTCAATAAAAGCATATTAAACATGTTTGCATTTATCAGGAAGCTGAAGAAAACATATAACATATTAGAAGACAGACCTCAGTCTCAAAAAGATCTTGAAAAATTTGAGTAATAATGCAAATCAAAGATTATGAAATTTGGTGGGACTGAATATAAAATGTTATATTTGAAATTATTAAAACCAAACATACAATTACAACATCACATATAGCCTCAAATAATCTCGAACCAATTGAGCCACCAGTATAAAACAATTGAAAACAAATAAACATGTATTAATAAAGGCTTATGCACAGATCCAAACCTGATGGCTCATTCTTCAATGGTCAAACAGTATCTACAAAGTAGTACCCACTTGCTGGGACCATATATATTTTTAAAATTTTCATTTAGATTTTACTTTTTTTAAAGCAGTTTTAGGTTTGCATCAAAATTGAGGAAAGGTAGAGATTTCCCATGTTCACACATGAATAGCCTTTCCCATTACCAGCGCCACCTGTGGGGGACCGCTCCTTGTGGGTTCGGGAATTGTAGCCCAAGCCGTGAGCCAGCCCCCTACCCACCTCCCCTGGGAAGGCCTCTAAGTCTCAGAGGAAAACCAAAAGGTTGTGCAGCAGACAGGACTGAAGGTCACTCAGAGGGTTCCCATGGGAATTGGGTTTAAAGAATACATATTATGCTTTGGAACTTGCTCTGCTTTTCTTATCTCTTAGTTAACTATAAACTATCTGTTGCTAAAAATGTATGAACCCTTGCACCCCATGCCAGTGTGGCATGAAGATGTTTAGCAGACCCTGACACAGACTGGTCACTGTGTGCTCTATATTGATATCTGTAATCTGTAACTGTCAACTGTAACCCAAGCATCTGAAAGCTTATTGATGATTCATAAATTTGACCTTGTATCTCCCGAATCCCCTCCTCAATAAAAGGCACAGGAGACGGAAGTTCAGTGCTCTTCTCCACTAGAGAGACTAGCCACCTCCCATCCCTCCAGACAAAATACAATGTCTTGGATAAATTTGTTCTGCTGTGGTCATGAAACCTCAGCAGGACAGAGAGTTTCCAACCAAGCCAGGGCATTGGAGGCAGGACAGCCTCAACCACCCACTGAAAAGACACCTTTTTTTACCATCAATGAACCTACACTGACACATCAGTATTATCAAACTCCAGTTTACATTACAGTTCACACTTGATGTTGTATATTCATTGGGTTTCTGGGGCTATATTTGGAAGGGTATAGTAAACACAACATACTCTGCCCCTTAGGATGGCCTGTCTGGCTTTGATTTGAGTTTCTTCTTAAGGTATTTTCTCTAATACTGCTCATCCATGCTTTGTTCATTCTGATCCATGAAAAAATGATCCCCTTCCTCCCACGCCTGATCAAGTTCTAGCATCTGACCTACAGCTATCTTGGAGAGCTCATCAAACCCAGGGTACAACTGTGGTCTTGGTGATCATGCAATTTTGCTTCAATCCATGCTTTGAAACAGACTCCTAAAAATTCCAGTGAGCAATAATGACAGTTGATTTTCTTAGTGTCCATGGTGCCAACAATTGAAGAAACTGAGGCACAGAGTCAAGCCTCCAAGTAAGTGACTAGCACAATCAAAGATCAGACACTACATATTTGACCCTAATAGTGTGTCCAAACCCAGTCCATCTTTGTCAGTTCGTCAATGAGTTAAGCTAGTACAAAGTCCCAGAAATCAATTTTGGAATAACCTTCTTTGTCTCCTTGGAATTCTTCCTTTTTCATTACTCAAATTGTCAAACCCCATCTGCTCTATCCACAAGACCTTCACATTCTCACCGTTTACCCTCCAGGCTCTCCCTCAGCCTCCTTCACATACAGGGTCAACTCGAGACTGAAGGATCTTGTTTTCATTTTGACACCAGCCCTCATCTGAGTCACTTCAAGATGCATATGAGTTTTGGTTACAGTTTGGAAAGGATGGGGCTTTGTGGCCCTGATGGTGTGGCTCACCAGACAAGTTTATCACATGAATCTGCTGAACCCACAGATCGTCAGTGGCATCAGCTTGTTTTCACACCCAGCTGTGAATGTTCAAAGATCAGTACATTTCCTTCCACATAGAATGACATTTAACCACATTGGAAATTGAGTAAACTGTGTACATGTGAGCCAGACAAAATCCTCCAGGGTCGTAGGCCTGTCAAGAAGGGACTCAGACAAAGGAGAAATCAGAGCAGTGTCCGTTTTTGCACGTTTCTGTGTGGACTGTGTAGGAGGAGCAAGAGGCTGAAGTGAGGCCAAGTCATGTAGGGGTGGGGGCAGTGAGATGGAGCTTGTGGAGCCATGAGAAGCAGTGAGATTTGAAAAGACCAAATGTAATATCTAACAGAGCCAAGTGTTCATGCCAGGTAAATGAGACTCCAGGGTGGACCAACCTTTCCCCTGACAGCAAGGAGACAGGGCAGGAGCACCTGGTCTGAAGCAGAGATTGGCCAGACCTTGGGCTCCGTGGGTCCCATGGGACAGGAGGCTGGCCTCATTGGGCTGACTTTAGAATCTCTGCATAGTTCCTATCCCTTTCCTCGAGCCTACCAGCAAGGCCAAGTGTACATTTGCAGGCTCGTGATCTATTAGAAAGCCAAACTTATCTTTATTTGACTGATTTTTCCTTTTTTGGCTCTAGCAAAAGACTTGGCAATTCTATCCAGGGTTCTTACCTCTGGTAGTAACAACGAAAGACCACTACCTGCCTTAGAGTATCAGAGCCCCCTAGAAAGTGCAAATGAGTCCCAAAGCAGGCCTCAGAGTCAGGCTCAGGGCATATCTGCGCATTCCCCTTTCCTAAATAATCGTGGCTCCAAGATCCTGTCCATGCTTGCCAGGAAAGCACTGCCCTGGTGGCTGGCTGTTGCCAGAAGTGACCGCACATGGCTCCCTAAGTAGCAATTCAGAGCAATCTCCCGTACGCCAAACAACAGTTACATACATTGAGTGGTAATGCATTTCAGACTTCTGTGGCTTGTGTGTACTTAAATAAAAATTATGGCCCACTCTTGGAAAGCATAATGAAAACTTGGTCTTTTTTAAGGGCTCTGAACTATTTAATTGGTCCAAGAACATCTGTGCCTGAACCTAATGTTATCACCCACTAACTCACAGAGGGGACTCAGGTAATGTGGCTATTCCCTCAGCCCTAGGGTGACATCACTCACGCCTGTCTAAGGAGGTCCTTCAGCTTTTCCCCAGCATGAATGCCTGGCCGTTTCCTTTCACTAACTCTCTTATCCAACACACGATCAATGCACACTGTCATTGTCAGTCAATTAATTAAAAAGTCTACTAAAATGGGAAGATCTAAAAACAAGATTCATACGTATTTCATACATACAATCAACCTTGCACTTTAACCTCAAAACAGATCTATACTGATTTGCTAACTTATCCTTGAGCCAACATGCGTGATTTCCCTCTAACCACAGTCAACTGTGAAAGAAAGGGAAATTTCACACAACACTTCCACAGCCCTAAGTTCCCCGACCAACTATAAGCTGGTCCTGGCTTAGCAGTCACCTGAGGAATTCTTAGCTCATTCAACTCCTTAAATGAAATTGAAAATGATGTGAAAATTTTATCATTTTACCGATAAGTAAAATGAAGTCAGTCCAAGGATGTTAGCAAACCTGGGAAAGCTATAATCGTAAGTGCCTCCTAAAGGGATGGCAATGATAAATAATCATCTGCTCTCTAGAATCCTAGAAAATTTCAGGAATTAGAGGCCCTGGAGTCACTGAAGATGGGAGGGAGGCTGGAGACTAAAAGCGGGAGAATTGATTGGAAGCCATCAAGAGCTCCAGGCTGCTTCATCAGCTTGTCCCACCAGAAGTTGGTCCCCACCTCCACCTACCATGAGATGCAGGGGTTTTAGTTGGGGGGTGGGGGGGTGGGCGGTGAAATGAACATAAGAGGCTCCAGAATTGAGACCCCCAGGTATGTTGGAGGGCAGGGGAGTGGCACGAAGTGACATCAGGACAATGACTTAAAGTCTACATGCTGAACCTGAGACCCCATTGCCACCTGGCCTCATTGGCTATTCAGCTCTAAGAAGGCTGGCAGCCATGCAGTTACCCTCCAAGAGGAAACTGAAGAGTGACAGAGGTATGGGTGTGTGCAAAGGCCCAGGGGTTGAGTGCTGCAAGTGGTCTGGGGGAAGAGCAGTGAGCCATGAGCACAGAGAGGAGCAGAGCCAAAACAGAGATGTTAAAGCTCACCTTTTAGGCTAGACAGGGTTGCAGAAGGTTCTAAACAGTACAATGACCCTTACCCACATGGCTCAGTGGGTTGAGCATCCTCTCATAAACCAAAAGGTTGCTGGTTCAATTCCCAGTCAGAACACATGCCTGTATTGTGGGCCAGGTCCCCAGTTGGGGGCGTGCGAGAGGCTATCAGTGGATATTTCTCTCACACATTGATGTTTCTCTCCCTCTCTTTCTTCCTCCCTTCCCCTCTCTCTAAAAATAAGTAAGTAAAATCTTTTTAAAAAAATAAAATAAAAAGTACAATGACGTAATCACATCAGCATTATAACAAGAGCACTCTGGCAGCAGGAAGGGATCTAAATAATTAAGGAGGTAAAATTGAAAATGTTTGGTTGGATATAGGTGATAATGTCAACCCCTGAAAGGGAACAAACTGGAGGAGGAAGAGCAGGTTTGAAGTGGGAAACAGTACACTGGAGAAGTTGAAACTGAAAACCAGAGCCAGGCAGCCTCTTGCTGACCTCTTATTTCACATGGCCGGACTCCAAGCTCACCATGCCACCCTTTTAACCTTGCTAGTTAACAGGCCCATGAAAGACTTGGGATATTGGATGTAAAGGAATATTCTAAGTTGAGCAAAGTGGTTGCTGAGATATTTTCAACCACTTGCCTATCTCTTGCCAAGAAATGTCATTTAATTTTGGGTTAGATGGCTTTGCCAGGAAACACTCCAGTGTGTAGTGCAGCTGTGGAACAGAGGTCAATTTTACAATTACGAAATATCTAGCTCTTCCAGAAGTAACAGAAGTCATCAGGCCATATCCTAAAGGGCAGCTACTGAAATGATACCTGCACAGCCCGTTCCTGTGAGCACACCAGTGACAGTGATGTGAGTGTAAGAAGTGCTTCTGGGCTCACAGCTGGGCACATGCAGTGAGCTGGGCAGTTTAGGAGAGGAGGTTGAGCTCCTCTGCAAACATCGTCAGCAAGGACTGGGCATCGACATTCAACCTGAGCATCTACCAAGATCCTCATGGTATCCTCCCAGGGCCTGGACCATTTTTGAACCATCCATAGACTATACAGAATTGACACTATCCCCAAGAACTGACACTATTCAGTTCTACTTCACATCTGAGTGGCATTCAAGATGATGTTAGCTATGACCAAGAAAATGACAAAACCTGAATGCCATTCTGGATTAAATAGTTGTCTCCTAAAGAAATAGTTCAACAATTCATCTTCCGTTTGGAGGCTGAAAATAAATGCTTCCAAAAGCCTTTCTCAAAAACAGACCCATCCCTGACTCAGGCCATGCATGATGAGGAGCAGGGCCAAGGAGTGGTGCTTCACCTGCGAAACCCAAAGGGACACCAGAAAACTCAGGAATCAAAATAAATAATGTTTTATGCAATATTTATAAAATAAAAATTAACATAAAAATCTATCATAAACAAAATATCAGGAGTTTATAAAGCAGTGAAACATCAAGCCATACTGGAGTCTAAGGCAAACGGAAAAGGCAATAATATCAGTTGTTTACTTAAATTTTTTATTTATTTTGCCCTGGCTGAGTTGCTCAGTTGGTTGGACTGTCATTCCATACACCAAAACATCGTGGGTTCAATTCCCAGTCAGGCAGCCAATTGATGTTTCTCACCCCTCTCTCTCTCTTCCTCTCTCTCTCTCTCTCTCTCTCTCTCTCTCTCTCTCTCTCTCCATTCCTCTCTCTCTAGAATCAATAAATGTATCTCTGGGTGATGATTAAAATTTTGATATTTTGCACATTGTGGATTTTTTTCATTAATTTTTATTTTAAAAATATATGGCATTCAATACGTTATCTTGAGTACTAACTTTTTGGACACTTCCTTAAAGCTTGCAATCAGAAGTAAGTGCCTTACTTGATTTGCTCTCTGTCCAACTATTTAGTTATTTGGGCAAAAATATGCATAGTTTTACACATCCTCTCACAGCTTCAGACACCTCAGTCCCCATCCCACTGCACACACACAGTCTCTCTCTCTCTCTCTCTTTCTCTCTCTCTCTCTCTCTCTCTCTCTCTCTCTCTCTCTCTCTCTCTCTCTCTCTCTCTCTCTCTCTCACACACACACACACACACACAACAGCACGGATAAAGTAAGTTACTCCTTGGAAATGGAAGCACACATCTTGTTCATTTGTAAAGGTTATAGAGGGCATTCTTAAAACAACTTTTCTAGTTTATCTTTTCAAGAGTGCTGCTGTTCACCTCTAAACACACACCTGAGATCAGCATTTGTAACAGAGCTATACCCTCGGGTTGTGCTCACAAACAGAAAGGAGGAAAATCAATTTCAATCCCCGAAGGACGGAATTACTGGTGCAGAAGGTCACTAAATGCTAGCGCTGTTCAATGGGCTTGGAACAAGATCCTTGTCCTCATTGCTTCGCTGCACATCTGGTGGAAGGAGGAGGGAAGCCTGGAGACTCACTCTCACCAGGGAAGAGAAAGGTGTCAGTTGTACAAGACACAGGATAAATACATTAAACAGTGGAGGGGAAGAGGCAGACACGGACATGTACAATGTGGATCCACAGACTATGTTTGCACCAAACGCTCTAGAGAAATTGGGCAAGACTGGCTCACCCAACTGAAAATAAGACGGCTGTAATTCTGTCAAGGTCACTTGTCACACTGGTCACTACTCCCCAAGGACGTGCTGCACAGATTGGCCTTACCAAAGGGATGAACTCATGGCTCTGCCTCAGGGGAACCTTCAGGCCTGGTTGCCATTTTGTTCACACCCTTCTCCGCCCAGGTATCTGATTCAGACCATCTGCAGTCTACAGGGGCTATAAGGGCTAAGCCTGGAGCCTGCACCAGTGATTGCAGCAGCCTGAGCCCTTCCAGATGTCAGCAGACTAGTGCCATTTCTGTCACCTCAGAGGTTATTATGAATATTTTATTGGAAACCACATGAATGGTAGCAAGGTCTGAACCACAGAGGGGTGGTAAACCAAAGACAACCAGGCTCCTTCATGGAAGGTGGGTGAGGACTGCATAGCTCTTCCCCAGAGCACACACATTTTTCCCCCTGTGGGAGGAATAGGGTTTCTTGGAAAGAGCCAAGGCATTGAAGTCAAATAGATCTGCAGACCTAGGACTGAATCCTGGCTCCACGCAGGAGCTATGGGGCCTGGGACATTACTTAACCTCTCGGAGGCTCAGTTACCTAATCTATAAAGTGAGAAAAAAGTAATGGATGTAAAGTGCCTGGCACAAAGCCTGTGCTCCTCTTGTGTCTATTCCAGCCCTTGTTCCCCACAAAGAAATGCCCCCATAGGTCCTCTTTCGCACCTTCTATTAATTGGTCTTTTTATGTGCCCAGAATCTCTGGGCCACTTTTGCTTCCTGTTATTGCGGTCAAGGTTTGGTCTGGCCTTTTCTCTACCAAGCATTAGCATTGGGGACAATGAGATTGGATTTTTATGAGAAAAAAGTAGTCAGATTAGCACATCACGTTCCCCACCAGCATGATGTTAAGCAGGGAGGCAATGAGGAGAAATGAGAACCAAGGTGCTTCGCTTCCTCCTTACTAGCCCCTCAGGACCTGGGAAACCATGAAAGGAGGCCTAGGCTGCTACATCCCAGTCAGCCAGCTATGATTCTGAGCTAAACTGTGGGGAGGGTCATGAAGGAGATGCAGACTCTGGACATTCGGTCCCATATCTGGGAAAGGCAGAATGTAATGTCTGAAGAGAGAGAATATACACCTCACCCAGCGGGGTGAGCAGGAGCTCCATTATACCTGAGCAGAAAACAAGGAGACTTATTTTTTTTTAACAAAAAAAATCATGACTCATTTGCTGGCAGGGAAAAAGATGATTTGAAATTACAAATGCCCTTCCAAATTTAAAATACGTGGCTGCTGACCTCAGTATGCTGCAGGGGAGAGATTATCGAGAGACTTTAAATCTAATGGATCAGGGCCTTCCTGGGATTAAGTCTCAAAGATTTCAACCCCTGATACCTTGTGTGGGCAGGGCCAACCACAGTGACAGCTGAAGTTGTTAAAGAAAGAATTATTCACGACACTTGTTAAAGACTAAAGACAGTAAGGTAGACTATTCATCGAGGGCCACTGCAATAGGGTTTTGCAGTAGGAGAGAGATTGGGCTTAACTTGGACTCCAACAAGAAGAATGGGGATTTATATATTTGACCCTTAGGAGAAGCCAATTCCTATGCAGTTGAAAATCCATGCATAACTTTTGAGCTCCCCAAAACTTAACTACTGATAGCCTATGGTAGACCAGAAACCTTACTGATAACATAATCAATTAACACATATTTTGTACATTATGTGTATTATACATGGTATTCTTACAATAAAGTAAGCTAAAAAAATGAAAATGTTATTAATAAAATCATAAGGAAGAGGAAAAAATGTCATCATCATCATCATCGGCAGCCGTCCGTCTCGAGAGACGATGGCATAGCTTCTTGAGAGTCTATCTGCACCGCGGAGAATGGCTGTGCAGTCCGACTCGGGAGTGACAATCCCTGCCGCACTTGTTACAGGTGAAGGCAGATGGCCGTTGTTGCTGCTGTTGACGCTGCTTCCGCCTCGATCTTTTCTGGGCCGCCTCCTCGTTGCGCGCAGCCTCTGCGCGTGACGTACCTTGCCTGACCGCGAGCCTCCAGGCTAGGCGGTCGTCTGCTTGAACTTCCCATGTGTTGAGATTGATGGAGCATTGTGTCATGTCCTTTTTGCAGATGTCTTTGAACCGCAGTTTTGGGCGCCCTGTCATCCTCTGGCCTTCTGCTAGCTCGCCGTAGAGGAGGTCTTTGGGGATACGGCCTGCATCCATTCTTTTGACATGGCCGAGCCACCTGAGGCGTCTCTCACTAAGAACTGGATGCAAACTGCTCATGTTGGCTCGCTTCAGCACCTCGGTGTTGGGGACCTTATCCTGCCAGGCGACATGCAGGACGCGTCGCAGGCACCTCATGTGGAAGCTGTTGAGTTTCCTTTCGTGCCTTGCGTAGGTGGTCCACGTCTCGCTGCCATAGAGGAGAGTGCTGAGTACGCAGGCTTGGTAGATGCGCAGTCTGGTTTTCTCAGTGAGGCTGGAATTGTTCCACGCTCGCCGGTTCAGTTTGGCCATAACTGTGGCTGCCCTGGTGATTCTCCGATTGACCTCCAAGTCGACTAACAGAGAGCTCGAGATGGTGGACCCGAGGTAAGTGAAGTCGTTGACAACCTCCAGGGTGTATCCGTCGATGGTGATGCATGGGGGAGTCCCCGTGCCTTGAGCCATAACGTTCATCTTCGTCAGGCTGATGGCTAGTCCGAACTCCTTGCATGCGTGGGAAAGGCAAGTGACTAGCTGCTGGAGTCCCTCTTCGGAGTGTGATGTCAAGGCTGCGTCGTCGGCGAAGAGCATCTCACAGATGAGCACCTCTTTGACTTTGGTCTTGGCTCGTAGACGGGCCAGGTTGTAGAGCTTGCCATCGGATCTGGTGTGAATGAAGACACCCTCACTGCAGTCCTTAAAGGCGTATTGGAGGAGCATGGAGAAGAAGATTCCGAACAGCGTAGGCGCGAGGACGCAGCCCTGCTTTACTCCGCTGCTGACTGGGAAGGCCTCAGAGGTTGCGCCGTTGTAGGACACCGTGCTGTGCATGTTGTCGTGAAAGGACATGACCACAGCAAGCAGATGTGGTGGACAGCCAATCTTCCGTAGCAAGCTGAAGAGTCCGCTTCGACTGACCAGATCAAACGCCTTCGTGAGGTCGATAAAGGCGAGGTAGAGTGGTTTATGCTGCTCGTGACACTTCTCCTGCAGCTGGCGTAGGGAGAAGATCAGGTCCACTGTTGATCGGCCAGCTCTGAAGCCACACTGGGACTCTGGGTAGACGCGGGAAGCAAGGGTCTGCAGGCGGGCAAGAGCGACCCGGGCGAATACTTTGCCGACGACGCTGAGGAGAGAGATGCCCCGGTAGTTGTTGCAGTCGCTGCGGTCTCCTTTGTTCTTGTACATGGTGATAATGTTGGCGTCTCTCATATCCTGGGGGATGTAACCCTCCTTCCAGCAGCGACAGAGTAGATGGTGGAGCGGCTGTAGCAGGACTGGTTTCCCGCTTTTAAGGATTTCTGGAGGGATTCCGTTGCTTCCTGGTGCTTTCCCGCAAGCGAGGCGGTCGATGGCTTTGCCGAGCTCTGCCGCAGTAGGTGGGGTGTCTAGCTCCTCCATGACTGGTAGGTCTGGGATGGCTTTAAGAGCAGTGTCTGTTACGGTGTTCCTCGTTGCATACAGCTCGAGGTAGTGCTCGGTCCACCGCCGCATTTGCTGTTCCTGGTCAGTGATGACCTCACCTGTCTTGGACTTAAGGGGGGCGATCTTGGAGGGGATTGGGCCTGTTGCCTTCTTGATACCCTCATACATTCCTCGTGCGTTGCCTATATCGGCGGCTTCCTGGATGCTTCTGCACAGGTTTAGCCAATAGGTGTTGGCACAGTGGCGGGCGGTCCTCTGGACTTTGTTCCTGGCAGCCCGTAGAGCTTGAAGTGTACTGGGAGTGGGCGTGGCCTTGTAAGCCTGTAGGGCCTTCTTCTTAGCCTCGATCACGGGTTCCATTTCTTCCCAGTGAGCCTCGTACCGGTCAGCGTTCTTCCGCTCTTTCTTCCCGTAAGCAATAATGGTGGAGTTGTATATGGCGTCGCGGAGACGTGGCCAATTGGATTCGATAATGTCATCTGCCGCCACTCCCTCGCCGAGTACATCTTCCATCCTGTTGATGAATTGCTGGGTCTTAACTGGGTTGCTGGCACAACTGGTGTTGATGCGTGGGCGACCCTTCATCTTGGAGTGGTGCAACCTCTTCGGCATTATGCGCACCTTGCTTACCACGAGGGCATGGTCCGTGTCACAGGAAAAAATGTATTTATTGAAAAAAATGAGAGGGTAAGTGGACCAGTGCAGGTCAACTGTAATACACACCTGAGATCAGCGTGTGACCAGTGAGGGTCAGTGGATGGAAACTACTAATAGAGATATCAAGGGTACGAGGGATTCTTGCTAAACTGACTCAACAGAATTCCTGCTGAAGGCAGTCCAGGGTGATAAGATATCAAGGGTGGTCAGATACCAAGGGTGGGAGATTTTCCCTAAACGGACTCAGAAGAATTCTTGCTCAAGAGAAAGCCCGAGGTCAGGCCCAGTCCAGCAGAGTGCTTGGTCAAAGGAGTCTTTGTCAGGTGCTTGGGCCCTACTGTGGGTCTTGGCTGGCTGTAGAGGAGGAACAAGCTGTTTCTGAATGCAGCACTGTGGCGGTGGAAAATGCCCCAATTTCAGGAACTGAAAGAAATGTCAGGAAGTTAGCTTTTTATTTAGGAAGCTTTTATAAGTAAGAGAGCCCCTTCCAGCTTTTAAGGGCCCAGCAGCTGCTACAGAAAGAGCAACAGATTTCAAACCCAGTCTCAGGAGACCTAAGCAGCGGGAATGTAGGACGCAGTTGCTGATCAGTCCACCAGGTGGCAGAGTGACAGCGGTACAGCAGTCCCAAGAGGAAAGCCTAATGGTTGGTTGGCCAAGGGCACTCAATGGTGAGTCACTCAGGACCCACAAGGAATTGGGCCTGCATTTGGGATACCAGCTGTATTTGGTGGAGGAACTCGACATTAAAGATACTTTTATTTTTATTAAGGTTTTTCCTTATGCCCTTGGTTATGTAGAGCCTGGGGAAATAAGCAGCTATATTCAGATCTTGTTTGCATTTATTCAGAAATAAAAAGAGAGTGAGCCATTTGGCAAAGATTGTTTCTGTTTGGGCAGAGCTACCATTTGATTGCGATTCAGAAATCACTTTCAAAGAAGGTAAAGTTGCTGACTTCTTTGGCCCAGTCCGATAGGAGCAACATCTGCCTCTTTTCTTTGCACTGCTTGGCCCCCCAGTCTGTGGAAAAGGATTCCCGTGACAGCTGGTGCTGCCTCCAGGGGCTCCCCATCTCCAGTTCCCTGGATGAGGACCCCGTGTCAGAGAGCATACAGACCCTCTCCTCTTTGGTCCAGCAGGTACGTGATCACAGCTTTGGATCACAGGGGAAACGGTCCCGCTGCTTTTTCTGAGTGCACAATCCACATGCATTTTGACTTGGCCCGGTTCCAACTTCAGGCCATGCATACATTTCTCCTCCCTCCACCCCCTGCAAACTGGAAATGGTGATACACAGACATCTCACAGAGCTGTGGGGCAATTTAATTAATGTTTATAAAGCACTCTGAGGTCTTCCGATGAAAACTGCTGTGTAAGTGCAAAATTATTATTAGTTCCCAGCCTCCTGTCCCTTGGCTTCCGACATGGCTTTTGTTGTTCCTGAATGGAAGCCGCTTATGGGCTGTCCAGCTGGCTCTTTTGGGTACCTAGGCATGTACATACACATTTGCAGATTTCTTTCGCTTTGAAAAAGCATTCCAACTCTGTGGGATATCCTGAAGCTTTTCAATGTCTGAATTTCTCTCCACTTGTCTCTACTAAGTACTGTAATCTACATGAGTAGATTGTAAACAGGCTACTTTGGAAAAAGAGTGGGGGTGGGGGGCATGGTCAGTTTGAAGAAATGGCCCCTCTTATAGTGAAGAATAAAACAATATCTCCTTCACATGAAGAATCTAATGAATCACTAAGTGAGATCTCTCTCCCTTGCCCAGAGGGAGTCTGTATGTGTTTCTGCATCAAAAGAATAGAAGAGCTGCTTTCAGTGCCCAGATTTCACCACCTTCCTTCACCCTAACTTCTCAGGAACCATGGAAATAAGTACACCCCACCTAGATGATGTTTTCCTGATAGTTCTTTGTTACCTAACCATGTGCTGGACTGAGATCCCATGGGGAGAATGAAACAAGGAAGTGGAAAAGAAAAAAGATATATCTGGCAGTGAGATGGCTTGTCTTTGAAGGAGAGGATGGGGCTCATGCGTAATTTCTCAATCCCTGGGGCAACAAATGTTACATGGCACCATTTTCCTTTTCTCTAAAACAGATCTGTACCCATCCCATGTTACCCATGCACAACCCATTAGGCTCCCTTGAAGGTATCTTTTGGTTTATTTTAATGTTCTGTTAGCAGGGTCTGTTGGTCAGCCCATTGCTGGAAGATTTCATTTTTAAAAATCGCTAAGGAGCAATTATGTAACATGTAATCACTTGAACAAAAGTATAAAGGCACAGAACCAATGAAAGAAGCAAATGTTAGCTATATGACTATAAACACAGAAAAACAAACCTAAAGAGTTAGGATGATGCACTCCCCATATCCTCAATCAACCAATCAGTGATCAAATAGAATATCAAATTATAGAGAAGAAGCCAGGAGTATCTTGCTGGGACAGGACAGGTGAGGCAGGAGTGGAAGTAGGAATGGTAAAGCCAGCTCTCACCATGTGCTGGCTGTGATGGCAGGAGCACCAGAGCCGTGTGTTTTCTCTCTGACCATGTGTATGGGGATTTCTTCTGCCGTCTAAGGTGATTAAGTTCTGCCTGTTATGTAGAGGTCAAGATAGAAGGAATAGTTTTTCCATTCTGTTACTTTTTTAAAAAAGGAAAAGAGACCTAAGTAAAAAATAAAAAGTACATAGAGCAGCTAAGATCATAAAAAAAAAATCCAGGACGAAAAATGGGAAAGACAACGTGTAGGAGCCAGCTTGTTTCCAGTCTCATCTTCTCTTCCATTGATACTGATACTGTGCTTCTTTGGGCTTCCATCTGCTTCCTAGATGATCTTCCTGCTTCTCATTTCCTTTGGCCCTTTTATATTGCACTTTGTTTTTCTGGTTATTGCCCTAGAAATGAATTTAATTATATGGCTCCTCAACCCAGAACCCTTCAACACTGCAAATTCTCTATAACATGCCTTCCACTATTGCCTCTTTCCTACTTGGCCTGGACCGCGGGTGCCCTATGCCTACAAAATTCTCATGCAATTCTCTGTTCACATGTGGTCTCTGCCTTTTTGCCCTAGAGACTGGGCCCCTGCCATTCCCAGCACACTGTCCCATTACTACAATTCAAAATCCTGCTTATCTTTCAAGTCCAAGTTCAAATGGATCCAGTTCTTTAAAGCTTTCTAAGTACTCCCACATGAATTTGGACCCTCCCATGGTCATATTTTTGTGTTTGTACCATTCTTTGTATATTTCCCCAATGTTAAGTAAAATAAGTAGCTGGACATATGGCTCTGGGCTCCTTTGTCCTTCTATTAGATTGGAAACTCCTTGAAAAAAATGACTGTGTCTTTCTCTTTGAGTGCTACATAAAGTGCCTACAACAGTATTTCATTCAGAGTATATACTCCGCAAATATACTTGTTTCATTTCATCCACTCAACACACATGCTACAAAAAGTCAGGTGGTAGAATTTTAATTTCTTATGCAATTTAAAGGTGAAAATTAGAGAATAAACATATCTAGTCTTGAGAAGACAATACATAGCAATAATTGACTCTGACCAAAGAACTGATTGATTGTATCTTACCAACAAATTATATAAAACTTGGCTCTGCAAATGAACAGTTGCAAAATTATGAGGAACAATTGTTGTTGAATTAAGCAAACAGCTTCCATCCTAAGATTTTTAGGCCTTTGGCTATCTTTACATGGGAAAGATGGAGTAAATAGCCAGGTAACGCAGCCACATAAAATTGCTGATGAGAAACGAGCTGGGGGATCAGAAAGAATTATTCTGAGATTCCCAACTGTACTGTGTGGGGGTCAAACGCATGAGCCACACATGCTTTCTCTGTGTCCACAGGCTGCTGTCATATCTCTTCTGCAAACCCAGCAAATAATTGGGCTCTGCTGGGTTCCGTGAGTACAGCTCAGTGTTTTCTATGATGAACCCAGTTAAGAATTATTATGAAAACAAAAACCACAGGTCATCTTTTGAAAGAATGTGGAGTTGATATTCATGTATCTGTGCCTTGCAACATCACAAGGTTAAATTATTATAACTGTAGTTCTAAGAACAAAGGTTTCTCTGGCAGTGGAAACAAAAACATAAATACGCTTTATGATCATCTATCTTCCTATGAAATATCTTGATAGGCCTTAATCGAGGCAGTGGAAAACTTGATAAATTCTGCCCTTCTCACCTCTCTCTCTCTCTCTGTCTCTCTCTTACACACACACACACATTTTTTATACCAAATATTATGTATAAAATGTGGAGTCTACCCAGTCTCAAATTTTCATTAGGTTTTCAGCTTAAGTCAGTCTGAAGGGCTTCCCCCTCCCTAGTTTTTCAGGTGTGGTAATTCTAATGGCTGTGAAGCATTTAGTTTCATTGTAGATTAATCCTCTGAAGGCAGTATGATTCCCTCAGCAAGCTTCCAGCACTTCGGGTAAACAGATTCCACTGAAAGGGAATCTATAACTTTTATAGACATTTTACGGGCATTCATCTTTACCAAGAGCCATTTTCCAAAGTGGACTCGCCTATGATGCTTTTATAACTGTTACAATCACTCACACTAGTTGTTCTTACCCTTTGGGGGGTAATGGACCTATTTGAGACTCTTGAGTGAAACCTCATGAATTCCAGGTACAGAGCCCTTGACTTTACACAACCTTCTGAAGTAGAAACCCTTCTTCTCTCCTACCTGCAGTCATGCATGTAGTCAAGTTGATCATGTACTACCCGGTGGCAATGCAACACTAGGATGGATTCAGGGACACCTTTGGGAAGAAGGCGGTGCCATTTTTTAGCAGTCTGCTTCTCGTAAATATCCTCCCTCTCAGAGGAAGGACTCAGCCGATCTTTCATTTCTAGAATTCCACCTTGGCTTTGGGTTCTCAAACCAGTTTACAGACTTCGTACCACTCATCTCAAAGTCTTAGAAGAATTTTTAAGTATAAAAAAGAAAAACGTTCCCTAATCACACGGCTATATTTAATAACATGAAAGCTGAGACAGGAGGCAAAAACCCTAAATCAACTTGACATCCCTTTTACTCTCAAATATTAGTGTGAGCACTTGTTTTCTTTGGAAAACAAGTAGGGAAAGGGCCACATTTGATCAGAAAAGCACAATTGTTAAAATATCAATGAAACTTAAGTGAATTTCCTTTTCTCCAAGTTCCAGTGGCTCATGAAGTGCTTTTGGCGGGTGCTTCAGGAACAGGCCACTGAACAGGCCCCTCACGTCCCCAAACAAAGTCTCCATTGTAGATTTTTTTTGTTTGCAACAATACAAAACACAAAAAGTGAAAGTCATTCTCCCCTGCCCAGAACAGTACTGCAATAATAAGGATAACAACTCAGTGAGGCTTCAGATTTGCATAGTGCTTTACACTTTTTCAGAGCATCTTCACACACATTATTTCAATCAACTCATTCAACAATCTTTTGGCTGACAATAAGACAGTAGAAACCATAGGATCTTGCCCAAGATCATACAGGTAGTGGAACAACTGGGGCTAGAACCCAGCTGCATGATTGGTCCAGCATTTTCCCAGGTCACAAAACAGATCTCTGTCCCACTGTCACCCTCCCTGGTGTCTTCTCACTCTCCATAGTCAGGCTGCTCATCAGTGAGCAACAATATCTAACTGTAGATACAGATTTCAAACGAGAAAAAACATTAAGTTCTTTGACAAGCATATATAGAGATATAAAAATAAAAGTGGCATTCTTCTTTATTGCTTCTTTATAAATGCCTTTCCCAGATGAAAAGGCCCTGTTGGGGAACAGTTTACTGACCTGTTATTTCTATGTACACATAATACTCCTTAGTAATAGCAGAGCCTTCACAGCAGGAAATTATTTGCTAAATATTTCCCACTGTCTCACAGCATGGCCTGTCCATTTCTCCCAGACATAAAACATCTGGGCTAGTCCAAGAAAACACAGCAAATTCAAAGAGATGTTTCCCAGATGTGCAGCTGTCCTCAAGAGTCTGTCACAGAGCCAGCTGTGGAGATTCGTACTTCCAAGGCCCTTTTCCAACTGCACCTCACCATAGCTTTTATATGACTGAAAAAAATGTCAAAGAGGTTGACCAGGTAGCTGAATAAAACACTGAGCATGTAGCTGTGAAGGGGCAGCACTAGAGAGCACCCTGCAGGGTGGCCCCATGCTGTGTGGTCATGTGATGATTTTCAAAATCTTGGTCACAAATAGTACAGTGGAATCCCCTTTCAGATGTTTCTGTCAGGTGAAAGGCTTCACAAGAAGGCTGCCATCTTCAGTGTGGGCGCATTCTTCTTGCGTTCTGTGTGTCATGAGCCACACCACCGAGCCTTTGACTTTAGGAAAAACAACCTGCAGAAATCTTGCTCATACCAGTTCTGTCTTGTGAAGAGGTACGGGCTCCACATGCTTGTTTGGGGAGGTGACTGGGAGGAAAGCTCGTTCCATGCCAGGTTTAGAAAACTCTGGAAAAATGCTCTGTTGTTGTGCAAACTTCTGAAATATAAAATACAAGAGATAAATGAGAAGTGAATGATTGGAAAAATGCATCAGTTATCACCTTGATTTAAACTCCATTCACTAAGGACTGCCTGGGCAGCTCATTCTGGGAGCCCTCCATCTACTGGCTACCTCACTCACTCGACAATGAATTTGGACTATTTCACTGCTATCTGTAAACTCTGACCAGGACATGCACTGATTATAGACTGGGGTCATTTCAAGCCCCTGCTGTTAATTACCTGTATGAAAAAATCAGTACTCACAGAAATAAGTATCACTTTTTAAATTTACTGCCCAGTAATTCTAATTATCTTATGTGCAAATAACTCTAAGGACCAAATTAAAGCTCCTACACTTCTTTATATCCCTGACAGTGCTTAGGTTAATGCCTTATATATAGTAGGTGCTCACTGGAGTCTTCTAATTGACTAATGGCTAAAATAGCAACCAGAGAGATGAGTACATGGTCAAAGAGCCAAGTAAGTCAATAAAGGGACCCAATCAATGACAAAAAAAATCCCCGGCATAACTCCTGGGTGAGATCTGTCCCAGTCCATAAGTAGCCAGTCCTTCCTGATGGTATCGAGACATATGGGAAAGATCACTTCCTAGCGGTCCTGGTCCAGAGCTGACCCTACTCCCCTACAATTTCAGTCAACACAGGTGAGCAACTAGGCAGAAAGAGGTTCAGGGTCTTTAAGCTGGAGGCTGCTGCCGACAACTCAAAGGCATGCCAATGATGCCTAAGCACCGGTCAGCCACCCTCTACCACAGGACATTCTCTGTGTACCCCACTGCCCGGAGGGTAGATAGTCAGTGTTACACTTTCTACCACTGTAACTACAAAGGCCCTCTGGCATTTCTCAAACTTTCTTCATGTGTCTTACTTCATGTGTCATCTCAGTGCTCCGAGCAGAGCCATAAGACAAAAAACAAGCTTGGCGCTTGCTAGTAAGTTCTCACCATCAGGGGGCCTCAATAAGTCCAGGGCACAGAGACTCTCACTCTGTTGTTAAATGATTCACACTATCTACAAAACATTCGATTTGGTGCCCCGGTTAATCTTTAAATAATAACAGGTCTTTCAAGAAGATACTTACACAAGTGAAAATGATGAGTGTTAAGTAAAAAACCACCAAAGCCAACAGCAGTACAATCTCAGCTCTGTATTTCTTAAAAGTCTCTTCTTTGCGCTCCATATGACATCCTTTAAAAAAAATAAGTGAAATATTAAGCCATTTAACGAAACTTTTCTTTTCTGCCAGAATAAAAGGCAAAGATGCTTTGTCCTTGCTTTTTAAATCCTTGCCTCCCATTCCTGCCCTCACATCTGTGCTGTCGGAAGAACAAGAGTAATGACAGCAATGACAGTGGTGGCAGCAGACAGCACTCACTCTCACTCTGCATCCAGCTGTGTGCAATGGGACTGACATACAGCATCTCACGGGACCTTCTGAGGAGGCCTGAGTATCCCCATTTTACAGATGAAGGAGGCGAGGCTCAGTAGGCTGAGGGACTAAGGCAGGTGGCAGAGCCGGGGGTCTGGTCCAGACTTATCCTGTTGCCCATCTGCCTGCATTTCAAATCTGTGGTGTTTCCTGGCTTTTATTTTGCCTTCATATCTGACAAACCCCCACTTGTTGATTCGCACATAATCTAACTTCACTGATGCTGTGTAGAATGCTAGGTGTCCTGACATTCGTAAGAGTGCAGGACTATAAAATGAGGCAGGTGAGCCGCCTGGCTACCATTTTTGTAAAATCATTAAAGCTCCTCCACCAAAGCTGATAGCAAGGGTGGCCTACAGAACAGCTCCCCAAGAGGTTGTTAAAGGCTGTGATTGCAGCACTCTGGGAGGGTGAGTGAAGTGTTCAGCCCAGGAGGGGACATAGCGGAGACAGCCTCTCCCCACTCAGGCATGACATCCACTGTACTGTCTGGGGAAGCAAGTTGCCTACTGAGTCTACCTAAAGGCCAGGCAGACGCAGGCAGAGTGCAGATGATGGGGGAACTCTTCTCAGGGACCAATGATGGTCCTCAAGAAAACTGTTGACCCCTGAAACTGGATTTAAAATTTAGTGCAATAGTCTGAGAATGGACACTCACAGGAATCTGAGACCTCAAGGTTGAGAGCCATTGTTCTAATGGTTCCTAACATTTATTGAGCACTCAGCCTACCCCAGGCGCTGTCCTAGGCATTTTAGTCCAATATCTCATTTAACCTTCATAACAAGCCTTATGTTGTAGAAATTATCGTCCCCATTTTAGAGATGAGAGAACTAAGGCTTAGAATCAAACAGAGATTTGCCCAAGATCACATTAAAGAATAACACAACTAATATCTGAACCACGTCAAAGTGACTCTATAGAGTCTGACCACTGAACCGGGCAACTTGAAGGCCTTTGAAAAGGAAAGGAAAGAAAAGTAGCTTTCTCTTTCATTTCAGCTGTGCTCTTCCTGCCAGGTGGCTCTCATTTCTCTTTCATGTGAATAATATTCATGGAAGCCTACTGTGCACCCGGATATAGCAGAAGACAAAGCAGAGAATGTAGCGTGTTAGGTGTAGTAAGTCCTGCAGAGACAAATAAAGCAAGATAAAGGGGTAGAGACTGAGAAGAGTTATAAGGGGTGTGTATACACATGCATGTGTGTGTAACAGTGAACCAAATCCAAACACTGACCAATAAACAGTGATTGTGTTCTTGGGAGTATTAGAATATTATCTTAAATCAGATTCTCTTCAAATACCCAATAGGAAAAACAGCTATTCTAAAGAATCAGGGGCCACAGCCAATGAGGCTCAGTTGGTTGGGCATTGTCCTGTCATCCTGCAAACCAAAAGATCACTGGTTCGATACCTGGTCAGGGCACATGCCTAGGTTGTGGGGTCAGTCCCAGGTCGGAGCATGTACAGAAGGCAATTGATCGGTGTTTCTCTCCCTTCCTTTCTCCCTCCCTTTCCCTCTCTCTAAAAAAATAAAAATAAAAATAAAATAATTTAAAAATCTGGGACTCTATGATAACAACATGTTTGTCATTTCAAGACTCAGCCACTGACAAGAATTGGGCAAAAGTCAAATGCAAGGCATATTTTAAGTTACATAAAGAAATCATGAAACCCTGGCTGGTGTGGCTCAGTGGATTGAGCTGTCAGCCTGTGAACCAAGTGTCGCTGGTTCGATTCCCAGTCAAGACACATAACTAAGTTGCACGTCAGGTCCCCAGTTGGGGGCAAGAGTGAGAGGCAACCACACAGTGATGTTTCTCTCCCTCTCTTTCTCCTTTCCCCTCTCTCTAAAAATAAATAAATAAATAAATAAATAAATAAATAAACGAACAAACAAATTATTTTTTTTTTAAAAGAAGAAGTCATGAAAAAAATCCAAGGAGATAATCCTTGTCTTGGCAATCAATTCTTGGAGCAAAAATGGTATTCTGTCACTGGAACATTGTTTCTTTGCTGTACTCTTTTACTCTGGCCTGAGTTGAGGTATTGGGAAAGTCTACCACCATGAGGCAGCTACCTTAGGGCAGGTTACAAGGCCCCAAAGGAGCAGATTATGACACAGTTACCTGGTGCTGGGAACCACACAATTTCTCCATCTTCAAAAAAACTGGACTCAGACACTTCCTATTTGCTCCAAAGGACTCTTAGAGGACTAAACAACAGCCAGATGAGTTGTCTGACTACGTTTGGCATCTACCCCAGTGAGGATGGGTAAATCTGTTCTTCTTTAAAGAAAAAGAAAAAAGCCACGACATTCTTGCAGTAGAATTTAGCTGTTAGCCACAGAAGTGACCCAAAGCTTCCAACTTAGGCTCCAACTGAGAGGGTCAATTTTAGGACCCACAGAAAGTACATAAGCATTTTGCAAGCAGAAAACAAGGGCAGCAGATCACCTCACCTGTCACCTTCAAGATCACTGTGCCACTTTGGTTCCTCTGCCCGTCCGGCCCCTCCAGAGTGCATCTGTATGTCCCTGAGCTGCAGCTGGTGGTGTTCCGGATCCTCAGGGAATACGGCCCTGGACTGGAGGCCTCCTGCTCCATCTGGTGATAGCTCCGCAGATCTTCCTGGAGCACCTCTATCCTCTCTTCCCCGCCCTCCGTCGTAAGCTGTTAAAAAAAAGAACCCTATGGAATCGTGCTCTCTTGACAAACCTGCTGGCACTGAGCTGCCTTGTCAAGGTGCCACCTCCTGTTTTCATAAAACCCATCCCCAGCAGTCTTTTTAAAGCAAGATATTGTGTGGATGTGTGGCGTTTAGGGGAGGAGGAGAGGATCCCTGACAATTCTTTAAGACTGTCTGTTTTGGAATTAGGTCAGGACTGCATTTTACGATCCCTCCTTTCCCGTCTTCTACCCTACAGAAAAGAGGGGGTGTTGCCGCTGACGCTGACGGTGTCTGGACGGCAGTGATCTGACGAAGTGGGTAAATCACTCTGAATCAAATGTTGTTGCTGGTTGTTCTGTATTAAATGTTCTCTTGTTTTCTTCAGATACCAACTCACCTGCTGACTGATTCTCATTTTCGTATCCCAGCTTTTGATTTGGAAACATCCCTAAATCTGTTACAATCATTGCCAGACAACTCAACGAAAAGCAGAGGTGCCAATGGGTAATGCCTCCCATGAACAGTCCCCTGTTCTCCGAAGGCTGTGTAACTGTTTGGTCATCCATAACGTCACAGGAGGCACCACACTTACTCCTCTACTGAAGTAGGGAGACAGGTGACAGCAGAGCCACGCAGGAATTCCGTGTCAGATCACTTGGCAGCCACAGCAAGATATACCCAGAAGGACAGTTACAGCTTAAATCCCTGGACGCAGGACAGACCAGCCGGACTGACTGGGGTAGATTAGCCAAACTAATATGACTGGTTTTCTTCCCCTGAACTATCTTTGCGATTAATTGCTGGGGTCTTTTCATCATCTGCTTCAAAGATTAGGCACGTACCACATTCACCATCAGCTCTCTTTTCCCCCACATATGTCTTTAATTTGCCTAATTAACTTGCCCATCCATCCTCCAATGAAATGTTTTAAAGCTTCTAACATGGATTTAAACAAACAGAGAGGCTAATCACTGTTCCGGTGCTCATGAGCAGCGGCGGGGAGCCTGGGGTTCAGCGGGGTTCCTTCCCTGTCTGTCCCCAGCATTGCAACAGCACCAAAGAGCCACCGTAGGGTGAGATACAGCAGGAGCAGGCTTCACTGCCACGTCTGTGCCTGCACCTGCCCAGGTGTCATCTCCTGTTCTGGTGGCGCCTACAACTCCCCTTCCCCTTCTCAAAGGGGAACCAGGAAAATAAAAAACCAAGGGGTCAGGGGAACACCCAGTGAGGCAGTGCAGCTCAGGAGAGAAGATCACACAAATACACCCTCAGTGGTTGGTTTCTGCTTAATTTATTAAGTTAGGGAGCACACTACGAAGTCACCAGAAAGCTCAGGCTCCAGCTTCCACAGCCTTGGGGGATAGTTAGCATTCCTGTGGAGTGGACTACAGAGACATCTGGTGGCAGATTTATGGCTCCTACAAGGAGCCCCACTCCACTTACTCCTTCCTGGCAAGGGGTTGCTAAGACTAATGGCTTTTCTCAGGCTGAGTCTATGAACGTAAATCTCATTTCTTGATAGTTCTTGTGTTGGAAGGTTCCTTCCTAAATAATCAACGATCTACAGTCTGGGGCCTTTAGGTGTTCAAAAATAAAGGGGGGAAAAGAAGGTGTGGCCGAGGAACCTTACCATAATTAGGTCGTTCAATGGATTCTAGAACACATACAATATAGCTCAATTTTTCCCTTTTCAATGCTAATTAAACCACAAACTAAAACCTCATTGTGTGCTCACATCTGTCCCCTCCTCGCTGCCTGCAAAGGTGCTTCCTCCTACCAGAACTTTAGATGGGCCAGGTGCCCAGGACCATCCAGGGCCACCTGTTCCGAGACTCCCCACTCCCCATTTCCAGTTTGAACTAATCAATTCAGCCTGGTCTCTGAAATCTCCATGGTGACGTCTTTTCAAACTTAACCTCCAAAAGCACTCAACTCAGATTTCTTTCTAACAGATTTCACTGGAACTCCGTTCTGCTAGAAATCTCTGCATCTGAAGAGATGGAAACTCATTGCAACCATCATTTCGAAATGATCTCCCTCTTGTTTTCTCCTGGGGGCCTCCTCTCCTCCCATCCAGTTTTCTGCTGGGGACCTCCCACCCTCAGCTCAGAGAGACCCATCTGAGAGTCAAGATCAAACCTTCCAACCTCTCTGGAGCTGGTGGGAACATAAACTATTGCAGTTATTTACATGAAGAGGGCCGTACCATGCTGGCTGCTGGGAACCTCCGAAATAAGTATGCCTGACTGATCGGAACCAAGTGGCAGCGTCCTTCTGCCTATATGCAGAAGAGAATTCATTTTGAACATCAGCAGTAACAACAACAAAAATTTATTTGATGGTCAGAATTCCATGGGCCTCTAGCATAACTTCCACTGGGCCTCTAGTTATTTTCAAATAGCAAAACAAAGGCAAGGTGAGATCATGAGAAGGACACAAAGAAGTTGGGGAAAGGCAGAACAAAGAACCTCAAAGCAACCTGCAGAATTTTGATGTCCTGAGCCACCACAACCACCAGTGGGATCACGGCAAAGTATCTCAATCCCCACAGGGTCATCTTCCAATGGCCCCTTCCTGGGTCTTCCTGAAGGACCCAGAGAACAAGAAAACCTACAGACTTCACCTGGGAACTCTGGCCACAGTAACAAACAACTCTCTTTGCCTGATAACTCTCTCCAGCAAAAGGAAGCTATAAATCCACACGATGTGCCTGGAAATATTTCATAACCCTCCTCTAGCTTCAAGCTGTGAGTACAGATGATGCCTATTCCCCTTCTTTTTGTTATTTTAAGATATACCTTTGTGGATGAAAAAGGGGCCACGCACTAAACCTGACGAGCTCAGGGGAAGCCTGTGTGGCGGCCTTGCAAACTCAAGAGACTGAAAGTAACCACATAGGATGGTCTGAACATAAAAATTACTAATGAAAAGTGGGTTATGGCAGTAGTCACATCCTAGGCCTGTAACTTCCTTGATAAAAGCCAGTCTTTACCTTACATGAACCCATGTATTGTCTTTTTGCATCTAAGATAACATGCCTTTGAAATGTCAGAGTAATCTTCTTTTTCAGACCCTCAGGACACAACAGCTGCTCCAGAACACAAGACCACAGAACTCCTCATTGTTACCGTGTTCCCGCATACCATCTCCATGTGCTGTAAATGTTAACTGTTAACTATCCAGTACCCACCAATGTAAAAGAAATGTTTCTCCATATTGTCTTTTTATCCAATCCCAGAGACTTCCCCAGAGTGTTCTCCCACCCCTTAGTATACCACCAATGGGTTTCATATAACCTTCCTTATGTCTCCTGCTTTGATTCTAATGTATAAAATAAGCTGCAAAACTGCCATTCTCCATAGCATTTTCTCAATCTGTTGAGATTTTGCTTCCCAGCAACTGTGGTCAGTTTGGTTCAAATAAACTCATAAAAATTCTCTACAGGTCTGGACATTTCTTGCATTGACGCCTTCTCATGCAACCCCACTCGGGCAATCTGGGATTTGCCTACAACCGCAAAAATACAGTAGTTGTATTTTTTACGTTAATGTTGCATGCTGAAAATGGGAGTGGCACTAGCAATATCAAGAGACTCTACGTAAAAGTTCAAATCACTGCCTTCGACTCTGTGGCCGAGCAGCCATCACGCCGCCCCTGGGGTGAGCTCACCATGGTGGCAGCAGCAGCGTTTGAGAGACCAAGGAGAACTTCAGTGGGAGGAAGACAATGTAACAGTAAATGAGCCATCCTCAACTTTGCTTTGTTTTATAAGTCCTTACAAACATTTGAGCTGGCTCAAAATTAACTGGCAAGAACAGCTCTTTAAACATTCAAAATCTAGAAGTGTTTCACTGCCTCTCTACAAAAGCATTATAGGAAATAGTAATTTATAACAAAGGAACCCTCAGATTCATTCACAGCCAAGTATAATTGACAGGAATGATTGAATGCATGTTTCACAGCGCTAATATTGTAGTGTGCTAAACCACAACATGATTTGGGCAAATTAATTCCTCAAAACACTCATCCCAATTATCTTTTAAAAATCCACACTCCCTGCATTAAGTCCTATGCTGACCGTTCTATTTTTTCTATTGAACTGGAAAAGGGTAAAATACAGGACATCTCATTTTCAGAAAACCTATGGATGCCACCAGTTTCACTAAATAATTTAAATACTATATTCTTTCTCTAAAATTGCAGTTTGACCTTAAGGAAATCACAAGCCTGAAATTAAAATAAACTCTCTTTAATTTGCTGAGTACTAAATCAATCAAACACAAGTATTAACTTTAAGGGCACATAAATAAAGTTTGTTTTTTTTAATGATAGACAAATTTGAACAAGAATAAAATAAATCAAATAAATAGTGAAATATGGCTGAAAATAAAGCAATATTTTAATTAAAAATTCATCATTTTACATTATTTTATCCAACTATGTACTAATATTCTGGATTACTATATTTGAATATAAGAGAGCTACACTTCCATTTCAATGACAAAAAATTCTGATGACAAGCCTGAAATCTAAATTAATTATAAATGAGATTTGGTAAGAATATGATAGGAGCCCTGGCTGGTGTGGCTCAGTGGATTGAGTGCCGGCCTGAGAACAAAGGGTCACCTGTTCGATTCCCAGTTGGGGCACGTGCTTGGATTCTGGGCTGAGTCCCTGGTTGGGGGGTATATGAGAGGCAACCACATGTCGATGTTTCTCTCCCTCTCTTTCTTCCTCCCTTCCCATCTCTCTCCCCACTACCCCTCTCTCTAAAAATAAAATAAATAAAAATCTTTTTAAAAAGAATGTGATAGGAAACTACTAGAAAAGATTTCTTTAAGGGGCAATGTGTGTATATATATGCATGTAAATATTTAATCCTACAAATTTGATTAAACATATTTAAAGCTATGTACTTGAAGAATTTAAAGGTGATATTAATCTGATATATTCCAATCACATTTAACAGCTGTTTTTTTTTTTATTGCATTTCTCATGCACTAACATTCATGTACCTTGGTTTCCAACTCAATTAAAGTGCCAATATAATCACCATCCATCATAAAAACAGCTCTTTATAATGTGCAAAATAGTTTGGCTTAGAGGTTGATGTCCTAATGAGGGTAGAATGTATGCACATTAACATCGTTTTTTTTCTAAGTGTAGTTTTATTGGGAAAATGATTTTCCACTTTGAAATTTACTGGATCTAACAAACAGAGTTGAATTTATGACTGTTAACAGAGTCACGAATATAGCAGAGGCAACATAATTAAAAACACAGAAGTTGGACTTGGAACCAAACCCTAGTCTCACCATGGTGAGTTCTACCCTCAGCCAACTGACTGAGCAGCTCTCAGGCTTCATCTGCTCCACCGAAATGGGGTGTCAGGTGGTAATTATATCTCACAACGTTGGTCTAAAGATATCTGTGATGACGGAGGTGGACATGTAGCATAGCATCAATCATACAGAGAGTCCTAAAAATGTTACTACTCTCTTTTCTTTTCATAGCCAAGGTTTCATTCAGTATTCTAAATAGTTCCCTGCACATAGGAAATATTCAAAAGGTACTTGCTGAATGAAGGAAGGAAGTTTAAATACAATGAGAAAGTTACTGATACAAGGGCACTGGCCTTGGAATTGAAAGGCCTGACGTCAAGCTCAGCTTCTCAGGTCAACTTTGGTAAATCACATCACCTCAGAGTCTCATTTCCTCACTTGGAACTACCTTACTTACTTCATGGCGTTATTCTAAGAATCAAATCAGAAAACACATAAACGTGCTTTATAATTGATAATGTCAGTAACAGAAATTATCTCTGATAGCTTTCCACTCCATCCATTTCATTCAGGCATTCCTTATCGTTGATACTTTCAGTCTCCTCTCTGGCAAAGTTTCCTAAAAGTCCCAATCTCTGCTCTAGGAAGAAATTATTTTTCTACTCACAATGTCTCTAAAATAGCCAACAACACTCTGAATTTTCTAAAGCACCGTCATAAGGGGTCAAAAACCCTTTGAAGGTAACCTCAGACCACTCGTTGTTCATGCCAATCATACTTCTTCCACTAGTATCTTGTGGGTCCCGCTGGCTTGGTAGGCACACCCTTATAAGCGGAGGTAATGTCCTTCACAGGGCGCTACATCTGGTTCCAGAGCAGGCCCATTTCACTCAAGCTTGACATCTGTGACCAGATAAACTCGTTCTGATGGACATGTGACCCAATCAAACCCACTTAAGTATAATCAGAAATTCACTGAGATATGAAAAGAAAGGCAAAATCTTTTCCTTTGCACTTGATCCTGGCAGGTTATACAAGTCTGCGGTTATCAGCTACTATCCACCGTGCGGAAGCTGATAATAAAACCAACATGAAGGAAGAAAGAGTTGAGAGACTGAAAGACATGAAGCCCTGAGGATATTCACAAACCTCTGAATATAACTGTATTTGTTTCCTACAGTTCCATAACCAAGTACCACAAACTGAGCAGTTTAAAACACCAGAAATTGATTCGCTGAGAGTTCTGGAGGCCAAAAGTCAAAAATCAAGGTGTTGGCAGGGCCCTGCTGTGTCTGAGGGCTCTAGCGGAGAATCTGTTCCATGCCTCACTCCTATCTCTGGTTTGCTGGAAACTCTTGGCATTCCTCAGTTTGTGGACAGGTCACTCCAATCTCTGCCTCCATCTTCAAATGGTGTTCTCTGTGTGTGTGTCTCTGTTTTCTCTTCTTTTAAGGACACCAGTCACTGGATTAGTACCCAGCCTAATCAAGTATGACCTCACTTTGACTTGATTACATCTGAAAAAACCCTATTTCCAAATAAGATCCCATTCACAAACATCAGGGATTAGGGCCAAGGCATATCTTTTTGTGGGACACCATTCAATCCACACCACCAGCTGCAACTGAAGTATAAACAATACTTTGATTTTTAAATTTATTCCATTTCAACTATAGAAACCAATATGCAGTATTCCCTTTTCTTTAACCTAGTTTTGGTCGAATTGTAATCCTTCACAAATGAAAGAGTCCTAACTGATAGAGACACCCCTCACCACCCCACAAATAAACGTGGCACACAGGGAGCTATCTCCACATGGCTCCAGCCCCTAGGCCAATCCTGTTTTATCCCTCTGGCTCACATGTCTCCCCCTCCTCAAGGAATGAGACACCAGGGCCTGCTTTGATTCAGAACCTCTGCTCTCCAGAACTGACCCAGTGTGAGTCTGGTCCAAGGTAAATATGAATTGCTTATGGCAACTAGCATTCTTATTTTTCCATAAATTTTCACAGCTGGACCCATAATCTCAGACAACCACCAGCTCTTCTGGAATAGATCCTCTCTTGAAGAATTGGTACAAGAACAAGAGTAGATTAGTTGATGCTCCAGGAAACTACAAGTGATACTAACAAGCCTTGGGCCCTTACATTTATCCTAGTACTACGTGACACATGGGAATTTTACCCAAGTATCTCCAGTGCAAAAACAAAACTCAAAAATACGCTTACAGGTATAAAAGAATCTTAGGGAAGTACTCTAGTCTAGGTTTGGTTTGACCTAAGGACTGCTGGTAGAAAATTTGGGGTCATTGCAGGAGTGACCAAGAGGGATCATGGAAATGGTTTTTTGATGGAGCAATACTTATTTTTAGGTAAGCGAATCTCTTCTTAGTCCTGCCTTACATAAAACCTTCCCTTACATCACGGAGACCTTCTTTTCTCTTCCTCTTCTTTGTGCAGTGACATAACCAAGTACAGAATGAAGATAATCCAGTCCTCATGTGATTCAGGTTCCCCCTTTTATTCATGGAAAACAAGTGCTTAGTGTTTTTTCTATTTATTCCTCAGCTGCCTTCTTCCTCTCCACCCTCTTTCAAGCTAACAGATGTCAGCAACTTTGCCCTGACTCATCAGTACCCCAAATTCTCAGTGAATCCACCATGGCTACTTCTTCTTTGCCACTCTGAGGCAGCCACATGCTGTCTTGCCCACTCTTCCACAGAACCACGTGGACAGGGCTGGTGACCACAAGGGAAGGAAAGGTATATCCACACATGTGCACAAGTCTGATCAAGTTAACCTGATAGAAGATTCACTGTAGTGAAAGAATAAAGCCTCACTCTGAGATTCATCTTTCAGGATGAATCATATCCGGTCCTTCACAACAAGAAATATGACATTTTTCATTATGTCATCCTCTTTCCTTAAAAACTTTAAGTGGCTCCTTGCTGTCAAAAGGATCAAGTTCAAGCCCTTGTAGCCTGGCATTCAAGGTTCTTTACAATCTGCTCCCAGCCTACTTTCTAACATTACCTCTCCGCCTCTGCGGTATAATTCTTGCCTCTAAATCACTGGTTACCCATTGCTTTCCCAAAATGCTTGTGGATTCCTATGTCCAGCCTTTGCTCAAGATGGTCCTCTGGCAAAAGTTCCGTGTTGATCTTGGGATGGCCAATGTCAGGCCCAGGACTTGGCACATATTTGGGACTTAGAAATACTTACTAAATAATGAAAGTGTAAATATGACAGACACCTGAAAACCAACTTTGTGTCTCTCAGAATCTGACCTAAAGTGGAACACAGAAAAGTGATAGTAGTAAAGTAGTATAGATGCCAATGAAGACAGTATGATTTTTCTTTGATGCTAATATACGCATTGGTTTCACCTTTCAATGTTTTAGTGCTGGCTGGTTTGGCTTAGTGGATTGAGCGTCGGCCTGCGAGCTAAGTGTCGCTGGTTCGATCTTCCAGTCAGGGCACATCAGAGAAGGAAAACTCTGATTCCAAAAAACCTCCACTGCCTTGCGGCATACCTCTTCAGGGGAAAGGCTAAGGGAGTAAACCCCGACAGAAAATCCGGAGCCGGAGTCCCTAAGGGGGTTTGACGTTGTAGTCAACACCGGCAACTCCTGCGGCGCACCTGAAGCCAAGCTGTATTGACTCCGTCTTTCCCTTGGACCCTTCAGCTGCGAAGAGAGGGGGGGGTCTGCTGCATGGGCAACAGCAGACCCTCCATATCACCCTGCCCAGGCTCTGTAGCTTCAGTTTCACTGGAGAGGACACTCCAGCGTCATCGCAAGATGTCGATTCAACACGGGAGGAGACAGATACCGTGTCACTCCCGAGTCGGACTACACAGCCATTCTCGGCGGTGCAGATAGACTCTTAAGAAGCTACACCATCGTCTCTCACTCTCGAGACGGACGGCTGCCGACGACGATTTAATGTACAAATATTTCCTTTTTCTCCTGAAGACATGTTCTTAAATCTCTCTTACAACAGATGGCATTCCAAAATGAAGAAAGTACAGTGAGTGGCTCCTTCACAGGTCCATCAGGGTCTGTGGCTGTACAGATTGCATCTGCCAGACCATTCATCAACTGCAGCCCATCCCAAGACACTCTGCTCTCTTCAGTGCCTCTTGGCTTTGTGTCTCACTATTACATAAGACGGTAGAGAAGGAAAATGTAACTCCACTAAAGAGGATATTCACAATGCATGGAAGACAGTTTCATAACGAATGAAGAACAAGAAATATCCATGTGGTGAAGTAGCCTCATGTAAGCCCTTAACCCGCTCTCCCACAGATCCCTTAGTCCATAGGACATCCCATGATCTTCCACAGCTAGTGCTCTTCTAAATATTATAAACTTCAAGTCAGATTTATTCTCTGTAACCAGAGTCTTACTTCCCCTTTCTCCCTTCCTTTGGAAATCATCTAAAAAGGGCACTTGTCTTGTGACGCATGTCTGTCCCCACCCCTGCAGCGTCACCCAGAAATGAGCTATGTATCCTCTTTCGTTATGCATCAGCATAGGCTGTCAGGCTGCTGGCATGATAAAACCCAGTGCTTGCTGCGTCCTCCTGACTAATAAGCACTCCTCAGTAGTGGGAGCAAACATCACCCAAGCCCAAACACTCCATCCAGTGTCACCCTCCCCCTCCAAACCTGTGCGGCTTCATTAAAGAGAGTGTGGGCCAATGATGCTCAGTACAGAGCACAGATGTAGTCCTTTAAGAGATGTTCTAAGATGTTATGACTCCTGGCAGGAACAGGACTGTGCTATGCCCTCTTTTGCTACAATCTAACCCAGGGTCACAGCCAGCGGAAGAAGAGTGCTAGACCAAAGTTTATTTGCAGATTTTCTCAAAATACCTCCCCAAGCAACCACAATCTACTCAGAGCTTTCAAAGCTAAATTTAATGGCTGTACTGCATTCACTTTTGTGTTTCTCCTCAATCACTCATTCTGCCTTAAAAGGTACACTATAGGAAGGGATGAGAGAAGGATCCATTGTTGGATCCCAGAGAGGAAGACACACAGAGAGGAGGAAAGTATAGTTGGGTTAACAAGAATTGGGCTATCTGTACCTACTGCTGGCTCCACCTCTGACCTCCCCTCCCCGACCCTGTGCATGTCATTATTGAGCCGCCTCTGGCTCCCTGTCACTGTACATTTGTACCAGAGAGAATAAAATGGACACTATTCCCTCCCAACTTGCCCTAATGTTACAAACACTAATTGGGCGCCATCTGCTTTGAGTCTTTTGGTAAAAGGTACATGATACAAAACATGGTTCACACAGGTCCTTCTGTTAATCCCAAGTGATCAGTGCCAAATGGACAGTGCAGGATGCTCTGTGGTGCTGGAGACCTGAGTGGTACATGGAATTTTTAATTGTGAGTCATTATAACCATAGTTATGACAGGCAGAAAACCTGTGACAATGTGATGCAGTCTGGCGGGAAGTGGAACCTCCACACTCTTAGGGACTATCTGCTGCTCATGTCCAGCGGGCAACCCACACCTGTGCAAAAAGGTTTCACAGACCACATTAGTGATGACGCAGGAGGCAGCAGGAGCTAGGCTGGCTGTAGTCACCAGGTTTAAAGTCCTCACTTTACAGCTACCTCTCTACTTGGCTGAAACATTTTATAGAAGAAAATTGGGGGCAAGGGAAAATGACAAGACACTTAATCCTCTGTGAAATGAAGTATTTCCATATTTCACCACTGGCCTCATTTCCAGAACCCTCTATCCATTTTTGTTGTACAAGAACAATCGATGCCAAAGTCTAATTACTGGGTTGAAAAAGAACAAATTATCTACAGAATATGCTGAGACCTGTTAAAAAGTTCTTGAAGGAACAATGCATATCATTTTTGAGGTATCTGATCGTGTTTATTGGCAGAGCATGGTTCTCCTATCCACCACTACTCAATCACGGTTTACTTCCAAAAAAAAACTATGGTTATGATTTTTCAATGATTCTATTCCATGGACCAACAGAAAAAAAGAGAATGCCAAGAGACTTTTGTTTTGTTATTTTTTAAACACAGTTTTGAAACACCTTCAGGGTAAATCATGCAAGAACCATGTTCAATAAACAAGCACATACATTCCAGAGTTACATCATCAGCTGACAAGCAAGGAGATGCCCAAGGTTAATTGCTATGGTTTACTGTATCATTCCAAGTGACCTTGTGCAAGAAGATTTAACTTGACAACTGTTTGAACTTTACAGTCTGAAATTTCATCTGCTTGTTTCATGAGTAGTTTTTCATTACTCTCCTGGGGATATTAATGTTGTTTTCTTTTTAAAATTATTCTATGGAAGGAACAGTGATTTCATGTTTTTCCCTTCTTTAAGATAAGCCCCTCCCTGGCTAGCCCAGGGATACGTTCACTTTTTTACCTCATGTCAGCAATTTTCAACCTTTTTCATCTCATGGAGCACATAAACTAATTACTAAAATTCTGCAACACAACAAAAAATAGGTATAATTTTGATTCATACCTAGTGGATGACTATTGTTGTGTTGGCTGTTGTCGTTTTTTCATTTAACAATCTAATGGAAAAGGGGTAAGTGCCCCTGGCTAAATAGTCAGGTATTGCACGTTTTAAAAATTCTTGTGGCGCACGGGTTGAAAATCTCTGCCTTAAGTAATTAAGGGAGAAAACAAACATCAAGATAGACGGTTAAAAACTCAGGCTGTGGAGCATGTTATTTCACTCCCTAAGGCTGTTTCCTCATCTCTAAGGCAGAAATAAAAATAGTACTGGTCTCTTGGAAGATCTATGGGAAGGAATGAAACAACTATTACATTTATAAATAGTTACCTCAGAGCTAGCAGATGATGAATATTCAAATAATATTGGTTTCACACTAGTTTTATTGAAATAGTATTGTTTTTACAATGAGAACAATTTGGGAATGTGTTCCCTGATCTCACAGAGAACAAGGTGTAAATGACGTAGGAATAATAACAAACCTACTTTCACACACAACACAATGCCCCAAGGCCGAGGCAGCAGCTCCATGTCCACTGTGCATAACTCACAGAGAACCACTATAAATTCGCTCAGCACCCACGTTCCCAATTAACAGAGCAAACACTGGGTGCCATTCACAATGCACAAAGGCAGTTGTGCAGCACTGTCTCCAGGGAACTGACAATCTGGTTAGGAGAGTACACACACACACACACACACACACACACACACACAATATAAATGTCTTATGCTGCCTTGTTAAATACCCAGAGATACACATTCAGGTTCTTATAGCATCTTTTATGCCAGGCAGTAGAGAACCCTGCTTTGACAGAAAGGAACAAACACACAGAAATTTGAGTGAGAGCTGCAGAATAAGGCTGGGATACCATACACATTTGGCTTAAACCAGAGGTGCTGTTGTGGCAGTAACCTCATTAAAGGAGGTGAACAAAGGGCTGGTGACAGCAAACAGCCGCGGCTTGGTTTTGCAATGCCACCAGAACCTCAGTCTTAGAATCTTAGAATCTGAAAATGTTCTGGTTCAGAGAAAGCCTTAAAAAAGCCTCAGTGCGATTCAATCCTCTACAGAAGGGACAATGACGCTAGTTCTTCCACGCGTGGACAGCGCTCATGCACCCTCACAGCGCCCCCCTTGACTGACCTCTCAGGACTGCCAGAGGGGGGAGAAGCAGGGGGTAAAAGGGGAGGCCAAGGGCGTCCCAGAAAGGGGATGACTGACAGGTAACTACCACCTATGAAACAAACCCACATCTGTCTGTCTCTCAGTCCTTCTTTTCGAATTGCCCACCCTGCACTCCCAAATTGATGGCCATCACAGTCACAAAAGACCAAAAATCATAAATCCTCCTGTCCAATGTCCAAGTCTGCCCTAGCCGCTTTCTCCCCGGACTGTCGGCCCAACCGCAGGGCCTTGCAGATTAACCCAGCCAGATTATCTGCCCTCCCAAAACGTCTCCTGCGGGTCATTCGTCTCATTCATCTCGGGCCAATTCCAGGGGTAGGAAAGGACTGAAATCCTCGGGAAGGAAACCTAAGTCTGCCGCGTTCCTGGGTGTGCACAGTGTTGGGGCGCGGGTCAGGAGGCGTGTCGAAGCCTGGAGATAGCTGCGGGAGACGCCCCCGCCCCCAGCCACAGACGGTTGCGAATCTTAGGAAGGTCGTTCCCGCTGCCTCCAACTGAACAGACCAAACCCCAGCCCGTGGGCATCTCGTCGCTTACCTTGGTCCAGGAGACCGTGTAGGAGACGTGCAGGTCCCGGGGGGCGGTGCAAGGCAAGTCCACATCCTCGGAACAAGCCACCTTCACTTCCCGCGCTGCTAGCGCCAGGCTGCAGGCTGCAAAACGGAGAAAGACAGCGGCATGAGCAAGCGAGGAAAGGGGGTGTCGTGGGAAGGCTGGGGCGGGGGGCGACAGGAGGTCGAGGGCCCTACCGGAGCTCAGGAGCAGGAGCTGGAGGCCGCGCGACATGGCTGGGGGCTTGCTGGTCTGTGCCGCGCTGGGTTCGCGCTGCGCCCTTATACCCGCGTACACAGGGACGTCCCCCGGCACCGGCTCAGGGGAATCCCCAGCGCGTGGCGGAAGCGGCAGGCACGCCCTTCCCCAGCCAGCGCCGCCCGGGGCTCCCCCGCGCCCGCCCCGGCGCCCGAGGCCCGCGCGCGTTCCCGCCCCCGCGCGCCCCCAAGCTAGCGTCTCTGCAGCTGTGGCCCGGCAGCGGTTACAGCAATCCGTGCGTGCCCGCTTGGGGCTTTGCAAACCGCGCTCAGACGCGTGACACCTTCCCGCTGACCCGCATAACAAAGCCAGCAGCGAGGCCAGCCGGGGCTGTTTGGTGAAACCAGATTCAGAGAGATCGAGCGGCTTCCCCAATTGCCCAGCCTGCCCGTGGTGACTGCACTGATGAACCCAGGTCCTCAGTCTTGCCAGAGTCTGTGATACTGTACTCAGAAACTCACTAGACTTCCCAAAGAACCTGGCAAGTCTGTAGTTCTTGGCTCCCTGCCTTCTGGCGTGGTTGTCAGTCGGTATCATTCAGCCTGCTTAAATTACAATATTTCAACAATGGAGACTCTTTCCTAATAAAGTAAGAACTACATACAGAGAAATTTGGGGAAAGATTTTTTTAAATCTAGAAGAAAATAGAAACCCATGTATAATCCATCCAGAAGTAACTATTGCTAACATTTGATATTTTTACTTCTGTGAATAAAATGTAAATATTTTTAATGATCTGTTCTACAAACTATTTTGTAACCTACTTGATTTTAGCTTAATGTTTTGCAAGTGTTTCTACATAATTAAACAGTTTCAACAGTATCGTTTCGGTGGCTGCATAATATTCCATCCTATAGTTGTACCATAAGTTAGAACTGATTAGTACATTATTAACCTAGTGTTACTAGTCTCGATAGTGTTAGGTTGTTTCTTTAATTATTAATATTACCAAGAATGCTGTGGTTACGAAGATGAACTTTCATGTAGATAAACCTTTGCTCTAATAGTGGTTATATTTTCTCAGAGTAAGTACCTTGAGGATATTGTGCTAGGTCAAAGGGGTTTTATGATTTTGTTAAATAATGCCAGAATTACTTCCACTGAAGTGTACTCCAACTATATTCCTGCCCGCACTGTATGAGAGTATCTGTTTCCCAGCACTCTTGTCCATATAAATTGTTAACCAAACTTCCAGCTTTGTCCATGCTAGCAGTTAAAAAGAATGATAACTTGCCTTTAAAGTAGTTACACCAATTGACAAGCACGCCGGCTATGTGTAACTGCCTTTCCTTCGTAACTCTCACAAGGCTAATTTTTTAGGCACACAAAAGTAAGTATAGAAAATAAAAGAATCTAATGCATCTGTATGCAATATATTTAATAAAACAACTGTTCCTTGCTAGACCCCATACCTGGGCATTTAAGCTTCCCTTCAATTTTTCGTTGTTATAAACAGTGTTGTGTGAAGCTGGGGATGTTCAAACCCCCTGGCCCAGCAATCTGGGCATGTTATTAGATGTTGCCACCCTGTCCTCCAGATAACGTCCACTACACTCCCCTCGGTAGGGCTTGGCATTGTCAGATTTTTTTTTTCACTTTTGCCAGTATAAAGAGTGTGAAATATCAGTTCCTCTTTGTTTAATTTACATGACGTTGATTACCAAGAGGGAGAAATATGTGTTTTCTTATGTTATGAGGCCATCGGTGTCCTTTTCAGGATACCACTTGGCCTTTTTCATTGGAGTTGTTTATAAATTCTGAGCCAATCCCTTCTTGGCTGTGTGCATGCCAAATGTCTTCTCCACGCCTAAGGTTTGTATTTTTCACTCTGTTTATGGTATCTTTAATGTCCAAAGGGGTTTTAAAAACTAATATAATGTCAAAGTTTATTGATCTTTTTATTTATGGTTTGTGCTTGTGGTGTGCTGTTTAAGAAATCTTTTCCTACCCTGAGATCATAAAAACATTCTGCTTAATTTTCTTCCAAAATTTTTAAAGCCATACTTTGTCATATGTTAAGTCTTTAATCCATTTAAATATAGTTTGATGTAGGGAATCTCACTTATTTTTTCCATGTGGATAAGCAATTGTCCCAATGCAGTTTGCTGAAAGTTCTTATTTTCCCACTGATTTGAAATATCATCTCTGCTATATACAAATTTCCATATGTATGTAAGCCTGTTTCTAAACTCTTTTCTGTCTCACTCTGAGCTAATATCACACTTTATTATTACTTAAACTATAGTTAAGTCTTGCTACAGTAGTGGAATGAGTGAGCCCTCATAGTTTTATCTTTCTCTTCAAAATTGTCCTGGCATTCTTGGTTCTTTTCTCTACCTTCTACATATTTGAATCAACCTGTGAACCTCAAAAACCTCATTTAAATTTTAATAGGAACACATTCAATGCTTTAGAAATTGATTCTACAAATCCATCAATATTGGATATCTTTCCATTTATTTACGTCTTCAAGAATCTTTAAAATTTTACATAAAAATGGTTTCTACATCTCCTAGGAGATTTATTCCTAGTACTTTTATATTTTTATTGCTCTTTTCATAGATACTGTATATTAGCCAAACTATATTTTTCTAGCTGCTCATTGCCAGTTAATAAAAATTTACTTTTGTATAGCCAGTGATCTTATTGACCTTTCTTATTAATGTTAACAATTTGTTCTTAGGCCCTCCATTAAGACACTTTTATAGTCATAAATTATTTAGAGGGGCCACCTCAAAAAATCCAAATATATTGTTTGGTTTGTCTTGTTGTTTTTGTTGTCTAGCCATTGAGTATTATCAAGAATGTTGTCTGTATGATTCATTGCTATTTAACAAGAAGTGCTTTGTGGCCTAATATGTGATCTTCTGGTAAATGTGTCATGTGCTCTTGGAAAGAATGTGCACTCTTCACATAGGTCTCTTTGATCAAGCTTGTGCATTGTGTCATTCAGGTCTACATCTTCACTAACTTTTGGTCATTCTAAACTTTCAATTACTGAAAGAGATGTGTTAAAATCTCTCTATGACTATACAATTGTCCATTTATCTTTGAAATTTTACCAACTTTTTGCCTCATATAACTTGATGCCATGTTTTAGGTGCCTTCAAATTATATTATCTCTTCCCAGGGAATTGTTCCTTTTTGTTTTTATTTAGTGGCTACTTTTTTTCTTCAAAGACAACCTTGTCTACTCTAATTATATAACCACATCACTTTACTGGGGCAAGTATTTTGCTTGTATTTTCTACCTTTTTCCAGTCAATATTTTTTTCCTTAAGTTCTAACCATGTCTTTTTTTAAAGCCATACTGTAGTTGGATTTTTAAGATCCAATACAACTGACAATCTGTCTTTCTAATTGAGTTTAATTTTACTTTTGTTCTGAGTCCTGCTGTATTTGAATTTCTTTGTCACTTGTTTCATGCTTTATACTTAACCTGGTTATTCTCTGATTCTTTTTTCCTTTCTTGCATTTACTTAATATTGATCAAATTTTTATATTCAATGGTGTCCTCTCTGCTGGTTTAAAAATTATACATACAATTTCTCACCTTAAGTGATTACCTTTACATAACTATTAATAAGCATAGTTGATTTAGTAGTCTAAAGTTAATCAGTATTGCCACCTTTCTGCCCAAAATGCATGGATGCCTGAACTCTGCTAATCTCCTGCCCATCTTGCATACTGTTGTGACCAGCACCTTCATTCTACCTTGTTTTTCACTCCCCAATTAGTCTTTTTTTATGTATTAAATATTTGTTCAACTCTATCTAACGTCACACATCTCACTGCTTCTTTTTAGGGTCAATTTCTTCTAAAGTACTTTCTTGATGAATTCTTTCAGCAAAGATCTGTAAGTAGTAAACGCTCTTCATGTTAATTTGTCTGGGAATGTTTGTCTTGCCCACATTTTAAATGATAGTTTAGTTATAATGTAAGTTGATGGTTACTTTTTCTTAGGACTTTTAATATATTATCCCACTATCTTCTGGCTTCTGTTGTTGCTGTTGCAACATTCTAGGCAACCTGATATTCATTCTTTGGAGGCAACAGGTCTTGAAGGTAGCAGTGCTTCTAAGATCTTGCCTTTCTACTTGGTGCTGTTTCAGCTGCACTATGTTGTGTCTAGTCAGGAATTCTGTATTATTAACTTGCTAAGGTTTGTATCTTTTATTAATTCTGGAAAATTCTCAGTTATTATCTTGAAATATTGCCTAACCTCCATTTTTCACTGCTGTTTCCTTCTGGAACACCTGATAGATGTGTGTTGGACCCCCCAATTCCACACTCCCTGTCAGTAAGCCCTCTTCCCATGTCGTCTCTCTTCATTTCTCTGTGCAGGCCTCTGCAGAGCCTTCAGGTTTATCTTTCCAGTCACTGGTTATTTATTCAATGATGTGTTATCTTCAGTTGGACGCATTGAGTCTTCAATTATAATTTTTATTAATTTCTGAAGTTATATCTGATTTCTTATTTAACTTAGTCTTGTTGGTTGGTTGGTTGGCTTGTTTGTTTTGATGGTGTCTTATTCTTTCATTGTGTCCCTTATTCTTTTATGGCTTTTATAACTTTAAAAATGTTTATTTTATAATCTACCTGATAATTATATTATCTGAAGTTCTTGGGGTTTTAATATTGATTTTTGTTTTGTTTGCTAACTCTTGCTTTCTATGGATTGTTTTTGTGTGTGTGTTTTTTTTTATTGGAAATTAATCTTTTGTTGGGACTTCACATAGGGGTCTGTCTCCCAGAGAGTTTTTGCATGTTTTAACAAGGTGTCCCATGGGTCTTGCCAGTCTGTGACAGCATTTTGTATTAATTTCTTGGTAGGTTGTGTCCTAGTTGACTCTAATTATATAAATTTAATCATATCCATGTGAGGGCACCTCTACAATTATGAGTTTTAAGGAAAAATTTTCTATTTTGTTTTTTTAAAGAAAAAACAGGCTTCCTCATCATCGCACTGTATAAGCAATTGTTTTTAGTTTATCCTTACACAGGGAAAGAAGGCCTCAGTTCCAACTTTCTGTTCTCCTAGGTTGCTAGTCATTAGACCCTAGTAAGCTCCTTGATTTCTCAGGGGATTCCCAAGCCTGCACAACTGCTGTTCCCCAACCCCACTCCCACCCCTCCATAGATCCCCAGGGTCAGCTCAGGCACATTCATCGCTCTTTCTTCATTTTGACTCTCCAGATTTCCCTTACTCTCCTACAGGTACAGGTAGATATTTGTTAGACTTTATTCATTATTTCTAGGAATTTGCAAAGGGTGTTTCTTGTATTACACAGAAAACCATATTGCTGAAAATAAAAGTAGCCAATTTATTATTTAACTGCCTAAAGATGTGACATCACAGTAAGTCCCTCCTTAAAAAAAATTTTTTTTTAATTTGTTTTATTTAGAGGGAGGGAAAGGGAGAGAGAAAGAAAAGGAGACAAACATCAATGTGGGAGAGAAACATCGATCAGCTGCCTCTCTCACACCTCCCGACCAGGTACCCAGGCATGTGCCCTGACTAGGAATTGAAGCGGTGACCTTTTGTTTTATAGTATGATGCCCAATCAACTGAGCCACACCAGCCATGGCACAGCAACTCCCTCTTACCCTATTGAACTATCCAAGTATGTTTTCACACCATATTCTTCCTCATCTTTTATACAGTCCCTCACACTGAGGTATGAACACATTTCTGAGAAGGTCATTCCTTATGAAATATTCTCAAGTTAACAACAGGCCATATTACAATTAAAAACAAAAACAAAAAAACCCAAAAACTTCACAGCATGTATCTGAAGTGGCAGTGGTGTGGAGAAGCAACAGCCCTGAATTCTAACTTGGGTTCTTCCTTCACTGGTGAGGATGGTTTACAATGACGTGGCTCTTCACTTTCTTTCCCTGGAAAGGGAAAAGTTAATACAAATGAAGTGCTCATTGTCCTTCTGAAACCACTAGCTGTCACCTTCACGTCTTTCACTCCACTACTTTAAAAAGAGGAAACCCCTAAATCATTAGAAGACACTGTGGTTACAGGTTCTCACTGCCATCGGCAGGCATCCATTGACCTTGGGCTTACAACAAAGCCAGCCAGTGCCAGCACCACTTCTGCTGGCTCTCAGGACCCACCTTCTTGTCCTTACTTACCTCAAGACTGTGGCTTTGTTCCTTTGGTTCTCCCCAAGAGCATGCCAGTAGAGCATGTCCTAACATTTGCAACTCAGAATTTGAGAATCTGATCAGAGGTTGAAGGCCACGGAAGGAGAAAGCTCTTCTAATATAACTGGATATGACATTAGTTCTCCTCACCAACCCCCGTCAGCACAGGGGCGTGTGGAGCATGGGCAGGGAGGGCAGGGTGTCTTACTGCTTATTACGCATTCACCAAGCAGCATGTAGGTTGTGCACAGGAAGATGTGCATAGGAGAATATTATTTCAAGAAGTGGACTTTGCTTTGTCACTCAATTCTACACCATTTCTCTCCTGAAGGTCTGAGGGGGGAGGGGGAAGCGGGGAGTAAGGGAGTGGTGACTTACAGAGGAGAAAGACAAGTCAACAAGGGAGGGATTAGTGAATTCTGGGAAGGCAGCAATTAGATAAGGAGAAAAAGGAAATGGGAGTAAGGCATAGCCTTTAAGCAAAAGCCCCATAGGAGGGGCCCGTGAACACATTTTGACACTGTCTTTAGATACCTATCAAATGCTGAACATGTCAGGCAAAAAGATGCTTGTGATTAACTAGGAATAGCTTCACTAGAAACTGCTTCTGGTTGATAAGAGGAATACCTTATGGTTCCTGCCCTGTGCACCCACTCATCTCTTTACTTTGCTCTCCTGGGTTGACGGCCTGACGGATGAGGAAGTCCTACAAAAGGGGAAGGCAGTGTTCCCCCTTGCCCCAAGGGAGCCTTCTGGACCTCCTCTCCAGAGAAGGGTTTTTGAGAGAAAAGAATGCACTTGAACTACTCCTGACAACAAATCTACCACAGCAGCTACCAGCTGCTGAGCCCTGGTCAAGAGTCAAACTTCGTGGTTAAGCATGTTCTGATTCTCAGCCCCAGAACATTTGTATGTGGAAAGTCTTCGTTTCCCACTCTCACAGCCCTCCCCTCAAAGCCATAGGATCTTCATATGCCCCCTCTACCACTCCCGCTCCCCCCAGCATCCACGCCCACACACCCAGGGGCTTTGAGAACCACAGAGAGGCTGAAAGGGAAGCCCAAAGCATAGATATGTAAATTCCGTTTTTTAATAAAATTTCCCCATTAGGTTTTTCCCTTTGGGCTACTCTGTAGCTGCCCTGTACTTTCCAGTTATGTCCTCATTTCTTCTCTCAATGAACAAAATAAATAGAAATAACTCTTGTTTCCCCACCGAGAAACTACAAGCATTTAGAGACACAGATCATCCTCTGTGAGGGAGAAAAAAAAGCAGGTGAAATGATTCTCATGTTGACTAAAGAAGAAACCATCAGACATAAGCAAGTTGCACAAAAACAGACACAAAGAAATTGGCCTCAGACTTAACTTGAGGCATGTTGGAGAAAGCCTTCACCTGTGTTCTTCACAGGCACACCACGGTCCCCAAGGACCACATTAAGAGAACCTTCCAGAAGATGAATTCCATGTGATACGGTAACTCTATGCTGGAGTGCCCTGTTCACAGGCTGCTAAACATTACTTTTCCAGAAGAGTCTTTCTTAACCATCCCATATAAAAGAGCTAACCTCTACCACCCACTTGACTTGCTTTATTTTTTGTCATAATACTTCTCACAGTCTAACACTAGCTCAAATATTTGTTTGCTTTTTTAAATTTTGTTTCCTCCACTAGAACTTAAGGCTAGGCCTTATTTACTTCTTTTAGTCTCAGGTCCTAGAATACCATTGGACATGTAGTAGGTGCTTAATAAATGTTTGCTGAGTAGATGAATAAATGGATATAGATGTACTTGAAAGGGGTGTTGTGGCAGTTAGCATTATTAGCTTCTATTTTCATCACTTCTTGTTTCCGTGCTGTGAGAGTTTAGGCCAACTGTGAAGTTAGGGAACAGCCCACACAAGACGGCTGCACTCAGCTCTGACATGAATTCAAGTCCAAGGGGGTTCCCAAAGCCACCCTCAATTCCAACAATTCATTAGAAGGACTCACAGAACTCACCAGCATCTGTTATTTTCACAGTTATGGTTTATTACAGGGAAAGGATGCAGATTAAAATTAGTTAAGGAAGAGATGCAGAGGGCGGAGTCTGGGAATGGTCCCAATGTGAGCCTCCAGGTGGCCTCTCCCTGTGGAGTCATGGACAGTGTTACCTCCTCCCAGCCCTGTTGTGTGACAAATGAATATTGCCACCCAGGGAAGCTCACTAAAGCCCATGTCCAGAGATTCATTTAGGGCCCAATTACATACTCCTCACATGGCTGATCATTAGTCTTCAGTCATGCCAGAGGGAGAATTGATATTGCTGCCTCCTCCAAAAGCCTCCATCATAAATCATGTTATTAGACTGTCCAGTGACCAACCCCCAGGCAAACAAAGACACTCCTCAGGCTAGACATTCCAGGAGCTTAGCAATCACCTCCCAGTAGCCAAGGACAAAGACCAGACCTCTTGTTGGGTAAAGTTAACTCTTTAATATACACATGCCTTGTAACTCTGCCATGCACTTCAGCTGTGGGCAGGAATAGTGCTCCACCTCTTAACCTTGGGTTTGGTCATGTGACTGGTTGGCCAATAGAACTAGGCGGAATCAAGGAGTGCTGATTCCACTTTCTTGTACCTTTTCCTTCACCATGAGAATATGTCCATGCCCACTATTCCCAGGAAGAAGATGAGGAAAGTGTGGAGCACAGCCATTCTCCACAACCCCTCAGTTGAATCCAGCCTGGCGCTGCTGACCTTCATCAAATGGGTAGGCTACCTGAAGTAAATAAATGCTTTCTTTTATATACCTGCAAAGATTTTATTATTCACTTTTAAGCAGCATTATCATGGCCATAATGAACTGATAAAGATACCAAATTATTAAGAATCATTAAACCCTGGCTGCTGTGGCTCAGTGGATTGAGCGTCAGCCTGCGAGCCAAGTGTCGCTGGTTCGATTCCCAGTCAGAGCACATGACTAGGTTGCACGTCAGGTCCCCAGTTGGGGGTGTGTGAGAGGCAACCACACAGTGATGTTTCTCTCCCTCTCTTTCTCCTTTCCCCTCTCTCTAAAAATAAATAAATAAACAAAACAACATATAAATAAATAAATTATTTTTTTTTTTAAAGAATCATTAATATTTTTCTGGGATTTTGCTGCTCCAATAAGAGCTCCTTTGGTTGTCACTAAAACAGGATTGCTTATGGAAATGGATCCAAGTTGACAAGGTTTGGATGGAAGCAAATGAGGAGGGAGGAAGCTTGGAAGGTCTAAAGCAGAGACCGCAAACACAAGTACCTACAGGGCCAGGAAGGTAACGTGAGTGAATAAAAAGAGCCAATTGCCAGAAAATAAATTTGACCTAGGTAGGGACAATAGGGAGTAGCGGGGATGATACCAAACTGAACAATAGCTTTTCTAAAAGAAGCAGCTCCTAGCTAGCTCCAGCCAATTATAGCTAATGTGAAAACATTAACACAGTGTTGCTAAAATTTTCAGGTTTTTTAAAGAATCTGAAAATTTAGATATTTATGTGAAGTCTCTTAAATGCTGAAAGTGATTGATTTTTTTTGTTCAAAACACAGTGCAAGACAAACCAAACACATTTATGGTTGCCACTGTGCAGCCTCTCATTTATGTCACGGTATGCAACATCTGGTGGCAGCAGGCATGTCTGGGACCTTACAAAAAGGATCCTCGATAGCATGCATCAGCATGGGGTGACCTGTTTCTCACATGGAGCTGGGTGGTAGATTCCAGTTGAGGGAGGAAAATCATGCCAAGAGGAGATGACATAGCAAGTGAATTCCAAAGACAAATTCTCCATCACCATTTGGCCCAGAGCCATTCCCATCACAACCTAATTGGAGTCACTTAATTGTTACAGAATGATTCAGTAACAGTTTTCTTCTTTGAGGGTATAATACCCATAATAATCAGGTGGCACATAAAGCCTCTCTCTTCGTCACTTACATGTATAACTATATGATGCCTGAGAACATCTCAAAAATTCCCAAGTCCCCCAGCAGCAGCAGCAGCACAACATGGGTAGTCTTGGCCAGGAGTGAGGGAGCAAAGCAGGAAACACTCCCAGGGCCTGCACAAGCTCACCCTCCACCGGGAACTGCCCCAAACACTGACCCACTATTGTGCTTCTCTGTTTACAGAATTCTGCTCTGCAAAACAAAGAACAAGAGTTGGGCTTTCTGTCTGGTGTGACTAAAAGCTATGAACATCAGCACCTGCTCTTTTCTCCAAAATAGAATTTAGCTGTAGACACAGTGAAGCTGTCAGTAAGGCGTCTTACTGCCTTTCAGGTGTTTATTCTCTAGTATTGGGTCCTGGTGTTGACTTTCCTCCACTCTGCATATGCAGGTATCATTACAAATGAGACAAGTCATTTGTAAGGTGATGGTATTTGTTTAGCGCCAGATGTTGCTTCCTCTTCCTCATTTCCTTGCTGTTTATAGCCCTGGGGACACTGCACAAATGATGGTTCTGAAGAAGGCCAGAAAGTTTTCCCCCACCCCAACAGACCTGGGAGCAGCTGCTGAAGGAAGAGCTGAGATAGCAGAATGTTCATCTCTAAATGCAATGGCAATGAGGGTCCTTCATGCACAAAAGCATCGAAGGTTTCTTAAAGGTGTTATTTTCAAGGATATATATCAGCACATTTCACTATGACCAGAAAAAGAAAAGAAAGTAACATCTACTGAGTGGCACTCACCACACATACAAGTCACACTGTTTAATCCTTATGATAATTCCAATGGGTGAGATTAGAATGTCTACTTTTATACCTGAGGAAACTGATGGCCGGCTATACCAGACCAAATGGCCACTGTTAAATATGGTATTTATATGTCTAGAATGTCCCAGAATTTTAACACTCTATTTCACAGTTAAACCTTCTTCCCTGGCTGGGACTTCAGTACCTGTTCTCACGCAATTGTTTAACCAGACAGGAGCCCAGTAACACTTCTTTAGAGCCCTGTAACATTTATTCTATATGTGCCCTCTAGGTAACACAAGTAAGGATCGAGATCAAAGAGAGAAGAGAAGTCAAATGGTGACTTTTATAATAGAAAAGCAAACAAACTAAAGAGAGCTCCTCAGGAAAACATAAATAGTAGCTTATATGAGAACAAAATACTGCGATGCCACTAAATTAAAGGTCATCTTTATTATGTCTCATAGGTAATAGAACTGACCTTATCCTCAAGATCTAAACAGATAGTGCAGTCAAGGGTCTACCAGTCCAAAGATACTCCTGTGTGCAGACAGGGGTCCAGAAGGTAAAAGGATCTGTAAAAGGAGTTCAGCCAGTCAGGACCTCCTCAGACATCACATGGGATGGAGATGGATTTTCTGTCCTGTTCTCTCCGGCCCATGTGAATATGAGTCAGTGGGCCCCCAGTCCAATACACACTTTTCTTCCACCTCTACACCAGCTTCCAGATTACCATATAACTACAACTGAAAAAAATTAATCTGAATTTTATTTCTGACATCTTAACTGGTCATAAACCATGATCTTTAATTCTTCACAAAGACCCAGGTCTTACATTCACTTGTCCCATTTGTCACTGCACACACGGACCCCATCCTAAGTCCATCAATTAATTATTCCCACTCCTTCAAGTTGGTTGCCCCATGAAGATCTTCCCTCATGAAAATCTGGGGCCCTTCCTGTTGACAGGCCTCAGGAATGGTCAGCCTCAGCTGCCTGGCCAAAGCCACACTGGGATCACTGATTGAGCCAGGGCTTGTGACAGCATTGGTCTTCTGAAGGTGGCCCAGGTCCAGTTAACCTGGCTGGGACACCTCATTTTTCAGAATCTAACTTCAGAGGGGGATTCTCAGGAAGTCTGGATGGGGAAGAAAGCTTGCAGTAGAAGAGTGTTTTTCAACACTGGAAAGCCCTTGGAGAAAGAGCTAAACCTTTGATTTTGGAGCCTGGGTAGGCTATTCTAGGGGTGTACAATGCCTCCTCATGTAGGCAGGGCTCCCTGTGGTTTCAACAGGATTTTGTTTAGTTGACCTTTTGAGTGTTTAAGCTCACCCCCTTGAGTCCCTGTGTCACAACAAGTAGCCTTTACAATTAACTGGTCTACACTGTAAAGGAATCCCAGATCATTCCTATGGTGTAACTCACACCAGCCCTTCAGAACGTGACCCACTTGCTTCTCTACACTCTGCCTCCAGGCTGTCTGATTGCCTCTAAGTTTTAAGAAATGTCAGGCTCTAAAATACTTGAAGACAAATCTCATAGGCAAGCCTCTTAGACTCAGACATCACAGCTAAATCCAACGTTGGAAGATTGCCAGGAGAATAAACTAAAGAGGGGCATATGGAGATTTCCAGGGGTGACAGGGAACGGAACTCCCTAGTGCTGCAATTCTACAAGACCTTGGGAAAGGATTCATTGAGATGCCACCTGCTACCCCCTCTCATTGCCACCATCCACCACCTCCCAGCCACTGCCCCTAATTCATACAAATTTTAGGATCTGGCTCATTGTCTCTCTGTCACTATCGTCACAGTCACAAAGACAACACAGTCTACATCCTGGCCCTTCAGTCTTTCTATATTCTTGTTGATATGTTTCCTTCTATCTCACCTTATCCACTCACTCCCAAGATCACACCCTAAATCATTCCCCAGGATCATGACCTCCTCTTCTAAAGACTCCACACTTCTTAGACCCCTCCAGGATCTGCAATCATTGACACTACCATCTTCCTTACATTCACCCCTCACACCCACTGTCTATATTTTCCCTCCTTACACAGCTTAAATCCCTGGCCCATCATTCTGCTCACTGGTATCCATACTTCCCCTACTACTTAAATAACAATTCTGTTTGGCTAAATATCAATTCTGTTTAAACTCAGCGTTTTAGTTTGGCTAAATATCAACACTGTTTAAACTCAACTTCTTGCTCACTCAGCTCCCAAACCCAAACCATTGTATGAGGCTAGAGAAAAACACATAACTATGTTGATGAGTCTTGCTTTATGTTTATGGCCATACACCTCAGGTGGACACTCAGCATTGTCTTAGTCATTCCCTATATTCTTTGCAATCCCCCTCTGCAAAATGACTCTGTTTTTTCTTCTCCCTTTCCTCACACTCATCTGATTTCACTGAAAACAAAATTAGAAGAGAATTCTTCCCTTTACCAACAAATCTACCAACTTCCTGAATATCCTCTGGCCTCTTGCAGACTTATCTCATTGTGCTTATTCAAGGGCAATACAATTTTCCCCTTTCTCTCCTGACTCATCTTTCTACTTGATCATCCCCGCAGATATTCTGTAATAACTCCTCTCTTTAAAAAAACAAAAACAAAAACAAAAAGCTTCTATCAAAGAGGAGTGATCCTATAAGATATTATTGATAATATACACTATCAAGCCTCTATAATCAAAACAGGGTAATGTCAACACCCAAAAAGACAGACTAAGTAATGGAATAAAGTAGAAATTCAGAAAATAGGCCCAAATACTTATGGAAATCTAGATTATGATACAGGAGATATCCCAGAATCACTGGGGCTAACTGACACTGGGCTAACTGGATAGCCGTTTTTTAAAAAATGAGATCTATTTCTTGCACTATACACAAGAATAAGTACCAAATGAGTCAAAGATCTAAATGTAAAATGAAATTGTACAAGAGCTAGAAGAAAACATGAATAATTTCTATATAAACTGAATAGGAAAAGATATTTTAATATCACTAAAATCCAGATGCTTACCACTAAGAGATTGGTAATCTGACACACAAAAAAAAGCTTTATCATCATCAAAACAGACCCCCAAAAAATGACATAAAAATATCTGCAGCATAGATTGTAAAGAACAAATATCTAATATTTTTTAATTTCTAAATATAAAAAAGACCAAAATCCAATAGAAACATAGACAATAACATAAAAGACAAATTCATTAAAAAATATTTAAAATTGGTTCTTAAACATATGAAAATATGATCAATTTTTCTCATAATAAAAATGCATATTAAATCCACATTGAATGACATTTTTTTTAACCCATCAGACTGACAAAAAAATTTCAAAAGCTTAACAATACCCTCTGTTGGTGAAGCTAAAGAAACAGGACTCGGGTACGTTGCTGGTGGGGTACAATATGGTACCATCCCTGTGAAGGGGAACTCAACAATATCTACCAAAACTACATATGCATTTACCCTTCTGCCCAGCAATTCCACTCCTAGGAATTTACCCCAAACATATACCTCTAACAATAAAAAAAATACTAATAATCCAAGGTTATTCACTACAGCAATCCTTACACTTACAAAATATTAGAAATACCTAAATGCCCAAGCACAGGCGATTGGTCTCATATAATGTGGTACAAACACAGAATGAGGTACTGAGGTATTAAAAAAAAAAAAAAAATAGGAGGAAGAGCTCTAGGACTTGATATGGAATGATTTCCAGGAAGTACTGTTAGGTGAAAAGACAAAGTGTAAAAGAGCATATCTAATCTGCCGTCTTTTGTATAAGGAAGAAGGGAAAAATAAGATTAACCTATATTTATTCTCTTTATAAGAAGAAGCACAAGAAGATCAAACAGAAAACTAATGTAGTTGGTTTCCTACAAGGAGTGTGGGGGAACAGAGTGAAAGAAATATGGCATAAGTAATGCTTCTCTGGGCATATCTTTCTGTATCGTTGCAACTTTCAGTAGCATTTCAAAGTTCTACATGTCAAAAACTAATATTAAATCAGTAATGAAGTTTCACTCCAATACCCCTTTGCCCTTCTTTGATTGTCCTTGGAAGCACTCCTCGCACAAGCTCATTCCGTGGGTGGTCCAGGGAAGGGGCGGGGCCATGTGACACAATTCTACATGTTGCATTTCTCCAGCCTTAGGGACGGCCCAGGGTTGGGCACCTGGCACAAACTGAGCCAGCAATGTGCCACAGCCTTTAGCTACTATTGTTAAGAGAGAGAGAGACCACCATCCCTTTTTAAAAAAAAAACTGGGCTTGAATCCAAAATGTTGTGCACCTGGAGTCACTGGCAACCTTCTTGCCGCCTTGAAATAAAGCCAAAACAGAGGAGCAGAGATGAGAGTTCAAAGAAACCAATTTATGAAAATATTGTTCAAGCCCCTGCTATTTTTAATTATCATACGTGAACCAATCATTTCAACTCTGCCTTTGCCTACTTGAGCTGGATTTTCTCTCACAGGCACTTGGAGTCTCAACTGATACACCAGTTCAAGCTTCTCATTTTATAAATGTGAGATCTAAAGCTGAAATCATACTAGGAGATTGTAGCAAAGGTGATGCCAACACTCAGACCCTGAAATCAGAATACAGACTCAGTGCGGTAGATGGACTTCACCCCAGGCTCACGTGAAGGAAAAATTGGGGAAGAGGTTATATCTAAGGTAGAAGGAAAAGCAAGAGGAAGAAAGTTCAGTTTCCTCCTCCCAGAGCCTAATGTACCCTGGACCAACTTAAACAGTGCAGGCCAACCTGCCCCTAACTGCTCATAGGCAGTGCATTTCTTCAGGGACCATCACACACCTTTTAGTGGAGGCAGATGTTCTCAAGTCATCACATGAGGCTCAAGAGCTCAAGGTTCCAGCTGTGGTGGAATGAGCCTTATTGGAGAGCACTAAGAATTAGCCCTACCCTGGCTGCTGTGGCTCAGTGGATTGAGTGTCAGCCTGCGAACCAAGTGTCGCTGGTTCGATTCCCAGTCAGGGCACATGACTAGGTTGCACGTCAGGTCCCCAATTGGGGGCGCGAGTGAGAGGCAACCACACAGTGATGTTTCTCTTTCTCTTTCTCCTTTCCCCTCTCTCTAAAAATAAACAAACAAACAAATAAATAAATGTTTTTGTTTTTTTTTTAAAGACTTAGCCCTGACCAAGTGTGGGGGTCTAATAGATGCAGTGTTCATGAGAGGAGAATGAAGTGTCTGTTATCCCACATGTGAACACATTAGGACATGTATTGAGAAAACTTAGAAACTGGGAAATCAGTCAATGTAGCAGCGAGACCCATGGACTTGGAGCTGGAAAAGGTGGGTTCAGAACCCAGCTCTTCCACTCACTCTTGTGGGATGTATGGACTTCTGCATATGAAAGGAAGGAAAGGAAGATAATACTAATCCCCCAAGGAGTCAAATAACTTGCACTGAGAGGCCACTATAGCCCTGGCTGGTGTGGCTCAGTAGATTGAGTGCCGGCCTGTGAGCCAAAAGGTTGCAGGTTCGATTCCCAGTCAGGGTACATGCCTGGGTTGTGGGCCAGGTCCCCAGGTAGGGGTGCGCGAGACGCAACCAATCACTGTCTCTCTAGTACATCAATGTTTCTCTCCCTCTCTTTCTCCCTCCCTTCCTTTCTCTAATAATAAATAAAATCTTAAAAAAAAAAAAAAAAAAAAGGAGAAGGCACTACAAACCGGAGTCCTCTAACCTGTACACACAGGCCTGCACACAGCCTACAGGCTGTTTAATTGGGCCTCACAGAATTTTATAAATAAGCCAGCTAGTTTTGAAACATTGGGATATTTCATATAAAAGTCCCCAATTTTGCCTTCTCTTAAAAATAAAAGAAGACTTGGAGACAAGGGCCAAAAAATGCAACATATATGCCTCTTTTTGTCCAGGCTAATGTGGCTTCCAATCCCCATTACCCACACCCACCTACTGCAACTGAATCTTGGGGTGAGTTGCTGTGGCCACTTAGCATCTCACACTGTTATTTGTCTCATAGCAGAGAACTATGGCTCTGCACCCATGTTGGGAAGCAAAGGTTAGCTGGGATGTCGAGTCTTTCCACCCCCACTTCCCATGCTACCCACCAACATCACTCCTGACACGATCTGCTTGCTGCTGGGAGGCATATGAGTTTATAGGCACACTGTAATACAAATTGCTAGATAAAGTTCATGGGTTAAAGAGAGGGAAAGAGAATTAGGACTCTAGTTCAAGGTCTGTTGGTTGACATACCAAACCTAGGATATCTAATACCTAGGTAGGAGAAAAACAAGTGAGTGGCCGGTGGACTAGTGGTAAGCTTGAAAGGCAGTGCAGGACAGAGGGAAGCAAGTTCAAAGGCAAGAAACCCAGCCTCTGGGTACCTGCCGGGAAAAGTAGCAATACTGATGGCTTAAATCCAGGTCAGGGCCCAGCTTCATGGTAGTGTGAACAAGTACAGCTGGCAGGGGAGCAGAAAACCAGACAAAACTTTCAAAATGCTGGGTGAGATTACTTCCGGTCGATATGGTAGCATAAGTAAATGCAGTACTTGCATCTCCAACAACCACATCAAAATTACAACTGAACAACATAACAACCATCATTCAGACCACCTGAAATCGGGCTGAATGGAAATCCTACAACTAGAGATTTAAAGAAGAAGCCACATTGAGACCGGTGGGAGGAGCAGAGATGCAGAATGGGCTGGTCCCACACCCATGTGTGACGGGTAAAAATCAGCATGGCTATCTCGGCTACAGAGGTACCCCTGAGGAGGCAAACCAGGCACTCCAACCCAGAATCCCAGTGCCAGGAAGAGAAGTCCCCATAACTTCTGGCTGTAAAAACCAGGGAGGATTGTGACTGAGAGAGATAGAGGGCTTCTGGAGTTCCAGGCAGTACCTCTTAAAGGGCCCATGCATGAATAGCTCGAAAGGCACTAGGGACCTACGGGGAGGAACTGGGTTGTCTGGCATGAGGGCAAGAGCTGGGAGGCACCTTTCTCCCAGACATAAGTGCTGGCAGAGGCCACTGTTCCTTTTCTGAGACACCCCCGCCCCCATAGAGCCAACAGGCAGGTGCTATATCTGAGTCTCCATCAACCTGGCTCACACTGGTCATCCCACCCTGGTGATTCCTGAGACCTCACTCAAACCAACGTACAGGCCACCCAAGCTGTTTTCAGTGGCTTTTTTATATGAATGGCTTGGCCTGGCTCATGCTTCTGACTTTGCTAAAATCTCTCAAACAAGCAGTGTCTGGACTTAGCATGACTTGTACCTCTCGTTAAGTGGTCACAGCCCTGGCACTAGCAGCAGCCAGCCTTGGTTTGCAGCGTGGCCTTGCCTGGGCACCTCCAGGCCCAGCACAAGTAGCAGCCATCTGCTGATTATTTGAAGTTCATACCAGGTGGCCCCAGGCACAACAAAGGCAGCAGCTGACCTTGGCCTGCTCCTCCTGGGTGGCCCTGGAGCCAGTGAAGCAAGTGGACAGCTTCAGACTATGTAGAAGAATCGTCACCCAACCATCTCCACAAGCAACACACATAAGGGGCAGACACAGCAGGCACCAGAGCCCTGCTGAAGTAAGTCTTGCTCTATGGGATGGGCACCTGCACAGCTGGTCCCCCATGGTGGCTGGAGATCAGTGGTCAGTGATTGCAGCCAGTCCTTTCAGCTGCTCATCCTGGGAGTAAATCCCTCTCATTAACCTGCCAACAGCAATCAAGACTCAACTACAACAGGAAGGTGTACTCAGCCCACACGAGGGGATGCACCTGGAATGTCTAGCTTGAGTGATTGCAGAGGCTATGCTGCTGGACCCTACAGAACACCTACTACATCAGGCCACTCTACCAAGCAGCTCTACCTAATACATGGAGGCTCCAAAAATGAAGAAGCAAAGAAGCACGTTTCAAATGAAAGAACAGAACAAAACTCCAGAAAAAGAACTAAACAAGATGAAAACTAGCAATCTACTAGATGCAGAGTTCAGAACACTAGTTATCAGTGTGCTTAATGAACTTAGTGAGGACCTCAACAGCATAAAAAAGGACATGGAAACCATAAAAAAGAACCAATCAGAAATGAAGGATACACTAACTAAAATGAATAATAATTTACAGGGAATCAACAGTAGAGTAGATGAAGCCACGAATCAAATCAATGATTTGGAATACAAGAAAGCAAAAAATACACAATCAGAACAAAAATTAAAAAGAACTCAAAAAGATAAAGGTAGTGTAAGGAGCCTCTGGGACAACTTCAAGCATACCAATATTTGCATCATGGAAGTACAGGGATTAAGAAGTACAAATTGGTTGTTACAGAATAGTTATGGGCATGTAAAGTACAGCATAGGGAATATAGTCAATAATATTCTAGTAACTATGTATGGTGTCATATGGGCACTAGATTTATCAGTATGACCACTTAAGTTGTATGTCTCATAACTGGGGTGTATACCTGAAACTAATATGGTATTGTATGTCAACTGTAATTGAAAAATAAAAAATGATCTTGAGAAACTTACAAAAATAAAAATAAAAGACTGGGTGACATCCTGATGGGTTCTCATGTGGAACCCACAACAGACCAGGTTTGATCTTAACACACTTCTGGGGAAGTTCCCCTGCATTTAGTTTTACGCTTTAACAGAGGAAACAGAAGTTCTCAGTAAACTTGGTGAAAGGTCTATCAAAGCTTAATTAAACTACAAGCAGAGTCCCCTGGCAGATGAGCCGGCCAAGTGCTATTTATTATGCAACTCATTCAACACAAAGTCCAGGTCCTCAAACTCACCTGATATGAAGTTCTTATAAGATAGAATGCCTGTCCATTATTTGAAAATCGGTGAGGCACCTGAGCTGATGTGGATGGTAGATACTGAGTATATAGGTTGATTCTGGGTGTATTTATTCATCAGCAAACATGTATGAACTAAATATATAGAGTTTACAATCCATTGTGCTTAACACTAGGGAGCCCGTAGTAGTGGATAAGTCACAGCCTTTGCCCTGAAGCAAGTTACAGGCCATTTGGGTCACAGTTGTGTCTGGGGACCTGGAAACCAATGGGGACAGGGGAGGCCTGCAAAAATTACCTACTACATTCTGCAGTGGGGCCCACGGCCAGATAATATTGCCTATCAATAAACATTTCTTTGTAAGGGTTTTAAACCATTTTCCCTCGCTGGAAGAACCTGAGGAATTTTTTATAAGAGCTTCAACCTGTAATTGGCAACACTGCCTGAGGCTAGTGGTGTCAATATAACAATGAACTGAAATTTTAAAAGAAAAAAAAAATCATCTGATTGTTTTCAAATAATAGGATGTTTTTGGCATTGTAGTGTTTTAGTTTTTTTTTAAGCTACCATTTATTAAATACAATGTGCTGGACACTGTGTTGGGACATTTACATATATTTTCTTATTTAATCTGCATGACAATCCTATAAAGTAGCTAGTACCATCCCCACTGCACATTGAGGATTCTGAGGCAGAGAGAGGTTCAATAACTCTTCAGTTCCACCCAGATTACTCCTAAGGGTCCTATAATCTGTATGAAGACTTTGAAAGTAGAATCTGGCCATGCACATCAGGTGTCTGTTGTTCCTAACACACAACACTCTTCAGCTTGGGGATTCTGCCTGGAGGTGGCGACCAGGCTTCCAGGGGTGGTATCTTGGTATCAATGAGACATCCCAAAACCAAGAGCCAAAAGCAGACCTCCAGGCTCTCATTCCTCCTCCATCAGCCTCGTGCCAAAGAAACCAAAAGAAGAACTTGCAAAGGCCATCATGGGTCTTGTCATGTGGCTCTGCTGGGGGTTTTGGGAAAGGAAGTAACACTGACATCACAGAAACACAGAACTGAGAAAGACTTTAAGGGTTTATCTTGTCCAGTCACCTCTAGGAGACAAGACACTGGTCTTTCCAACTGAAGAACCAAAAATGATACTCCACCTCTTTTAGTCACGTCTGCCAGAGTTTTAGTTCCCAGAGATTTTTTTCCAACTCAAGTTCTTATTCAACCCTGGTCTACTATTGTCTATTATTATTTTTCATCCAGATCCAGGAAGGTGAACTAGTCAGCATTATCTTATTACAAACTTCCCAAATCTTAAAAGTAGTGTGACTATTAGTCTTTCTATTTCAGGCCCACCGAACACAATTATCTATACCTGTGTTCTTCACTTGGGTACAATACTGTGAGGGGTTCTTAACTGTACTGTTTGCAATTTTTCCACTATTTTTTCAAATATGTGACTGTGGTAGATTGAATTACTGTTTTTGATTTGTTACTCTTTCCCTGTTATAGAATTATATATCCATGACCTTGGCCATGTAACTCTGCAGTAGCCCTCAATAGAATTAGTGTACTGTATTTATTCACCCCATTGATATTTAGCTTGTCCTCATAACTTGCCTTGGCAAACAGAATGTTAGTGAGAGTACTATAACAGAGGTCTTAAATGTGCTTGCATGATTTGAGTTGGCATTTTGTGTTTTCACCATCACCATTAAGAGACCATGCCCCAAGTAGTGCCCATCCCAGAAAGAGTTATAGAAAGCAGGCCCAAAGTAGACTTGTAATTTGGAACCATGCCCACCTTACTCCAGCCATGATCAGCTGAATCTCAGCCAACCCACAGACTTGTAAGCAAGAAAAAATATCTTTGATGTAAACCACGGGGATTTGAGGGGTTATTTGCTATGTGGCATTACACTGGGAAACACAATTTTTGTTGAGTTATATCTGACACTTGTTTTTGACTAACTTTTGGCATCTGAATCCAAAAATGACCCCAGTTTTTCTCTATCACATCAACTTTTTAAGGTACAAGATACCCTCCCTTTCTCCCAAAAATCATACAAAATGTAAATACAAAAGAAAATAAAGAAAAAATTACCTGAATAGACTGTTTATTTAGAGTTATTTTATTCATATAAAAGCTATAAATTGTTACTGTGAGTCAAATTGTGTACAAGTAGTAAAGTTCTGCTACCAAACATACATATTAAGGTATTTTATCTTTTCAAACGACAAGCTAGGAAATGCAAAAATGAGATACTTGAAACAGTCTCCTTCAGTTGGCAAAGCTTTAACAAATTGCTCCATGAGACCCAGTTTTATGTGCAGAGGTGGGAATATAATGTTCTTTCTGTCAACAAGTGACTCATGTAGAATGTTTAGATCACCAGGTTTGAGGTCAGATCATAGAGGCCAATTGAACTCCACCCAATGCTTCTCACAATCTCTGCTGTCCCACATACACAGAAAACAGGGATACTTGGTGTATCTGCATTGCTGACCAACAAGGAAGCAGACATTTTAAAGTCAACACAGATGATCCAATTGTGCTTGTGATATTGCATCAGATCAATGACTCTCTTTATGTCTTCCTATCCTTCACAAAAACAAACTGAACGGCCAATTGGGACGGCACCAAATAAATTGCCATTGCTCCTCTTTGAGCTATCGATGAACGATCGCCATTCAGTTGCATTCTAGATTGGAATTCCCAATTCCTCCAATTAAACCATGTATGTTATGGCAATACACAAAGCCACCATCACTTTGAAAGTACTGCAGAAATGCACTTTCTCTTGATCGAAAGTAGAATACCTTCACTCCTTTTTCAAGCAAGTTTTTCTCATGCAGTCTTGATGCTAGGAATTCTGAAGTCTTTTTGGATAGTCCCAAATCTCATGCCAAATCATTCAACTCATGCTAATCAAATCCCTTACAAACTGAGTCATCTTAAATTTCAAAATCTTCATCGTTGCTGTCACTTAGTTCTTCACCATACTCCTGTTTTTCGAAAGAGGGTAGTTCAATGAAAACTGGCACTGGGATTTCAGCTGAATGAGGCACCAGGCCTCCATATGACTGATGGTAGACTAGGATACTCTATTTTACATTTATTTTTTTTGTTATATCCTGACATTTTCACTATACAAAAGTAACAGTCACTTGAATGATCTCTGGGCTCTTTCCAAACCATAGGTATACCAAATGGCAATTTATTATGTGTTCCCTTTATCCACATCTATAAACTCTTGACACACTGCTTGCACACCTTGTGAGGTGCCCGAGACTTATCTTGATCACCGAGTTTTTCTTTATAATATGCAAAATAGGCTTGCCTGACAAATGTGCTGATGTTTGTCCTTTGGGAATGATGAAACTGCCACAAATAGAACAAAATGAATCAGGGTTGTTTAGGTACTTACAATGAGAAATAGCAGAGGCAGACATGATCTGAAGGAAAGGAAATAAGTATGTATGTAAATAAAAAAATTAATTCTGCTAACTCCTTGTATACAGACAAGAACTCGGACTATACTTTGGAATACGATTCACTCTATAGATCAGCACACAACCTCTCACCACACTGTCTCATGTAGAACTGAATAGCCTAGACAAGTATGAACCTGTCACTGGTCTCCAAGGTCGTCCCCCACCTCTCCCCACTCAAGGGAGGTTTGCTCTCAGCTAATAGGAGAGCACTAGTGCTTCCCTCGATCCAGGCTCGATCCAGCCTAGAGTGGTCCCATTAAGGTAAGCTGTACAGAAAAAAATTGATGTGATAGAAGAAAACTAACTGCAGTTTTGAAATCAGCATGCCTATTTAAGTCTAAAACTGCCAAAAAAATTGAACTCAACAGGAATTATGTTAAAAATTGTTACCCTGTGTTATCACTAAAATAAGGTCTAATACCAGATTACTACCTGATCCTTGCATAGCATACCCTTCTAGTACACTGCTCTCATGAAAACTTTCCTAGTTATTCCTGCCCATTGCAACATGACCACTCTAAACCCTTCTTTTTTGTATCTTATATTTTGGCACCTATTGATATTCAATATAACACTTTCTAAAAGTCAGCCTAATATATTATTCAATAATTGCATATTTAAAATTTGACCAATAGGACTATGAAGTCATTGCGAACAGGGACTATATGGGTATAGTATGGGCAATAAAACCTTCTTAATTACAAATATTCTGTACTACAATCCCCCATCATTTTCAGGTTAAGGTTTCCAATTTTTAGTTGGAAACACATTGCCATAATATTCACAGGGAGTGGCGTAAGTCTATGCACACAGTGACTAGTGGGGACATTCAAATATTTATGAAATATTCATTGGAAAGGCAAGTGTAATTGTGCTTTTGTCAATCAGATAACTACAGTATTCCCTCGCTTATCATGGGTATTACATTCTAGACCCCCCACCCCACGAAGTAGGAACCTTAGCTTACATTTATTCTAACTCTTAAACCTATGTAACTTTAACAGCATATGTATATGGTACTGCAAAGTCCCGCGATATAGCAAAAAATCCGTGATAAATAAATACAATATTTTTAAAAATCCCGCGATACAGTGAGGCCGTGATAAGTGAGCTGCGATATAGAGAGAGACTACTGTATTTCTGATCTGTTAACATTCAATTTCATATGCTTTGTCTTCTTTTGATAATGTTCAGTGATCGATTCCACTAAATATTAAATAGAAAAATTCCCTTTTCCATCCAAAATATATCAGTAAAAATAAAAGTGAGCTAGAGAAATCACCTATTTACTGATGAATAAAATCCATCAAAAGCAAATATTCACTCACAATTTGACAGCTCTGTATGTTTCATTTTTATTAATAAACTATACTTTTGTGTATGAGAGCCAATAATCTTTGATTTTCATAGTCTATATTTGAAGGCAGAGGCAATTCTTCAGAATCACATTTTTTTTCACAATTTAGTTTCAGAGGCAGTCTAGTTCCTCTTTCTTTTATGTAAACAGAAAGACTTTTTTTATATTAAAACATTCAATGAACTGTTCTTTTTTTTTTTAAGTACATATTTAGTTTTCATATACGGGAACTTTCCAGATGACTGGTTGAATTACTACATTCACATGGTACATTGCTATAAAGTTTCTTAAAAATTTGAACAATAGAATAAGCTAGCATGTCCTCCTTCCATCTACAGAAAAAACTATCAAAGCACCATGACTAATTTTGTGCTATGCCAGAAATTATACAACAAAATGAATGTTGTTTTTTCAAATCAGTCACCTTATCCACTTATTCCAAAGAATTGCCCATGTTCAAAACTGTGCTGAAAATCTTTTTCTGTGTGTGTGATTTCTTTCAAGGCCTGTTGTTGTACATTTTTACAACATTATTAAAGTCAGGAAGTCTGCCCTTTGAGAATGAATATGATTTTGGAAACAGAAAAAAGTCATTGAGTTTAATGAAAAAGAGGAGAGTTCAAGCTAAGTGATATAAAGAAGAAATTCAAATTTTCCCATAACCTCACAACCCAGAGATAACCACCTTCAACACATGGTCATGATTTCATCTAGAAAGTTTTTAACATATATATTTTAACACAAATGGGATATGCCATATATGCTTGGCTTCTCACTTTTGATCCCCAGTCAATATTCCTATTACTCCTATTTTATGAGGTATAGAGAAGCTAAGTAGCAGGCCAACAGCCATATTTCAGGGAGTCTTCTAACTTCCAACCTCTCTCAAAATCTGTAGAGGTTGAAAAAGGTAAACAGTTACACACAATTTCCTAGTCCCTCTTTCCTGGTGGCACTATCTTACAAGAATAATATTTGGGCCTACTACCATAATGCGTGACTAGTAAGCGAGAAACCAAGAGTGAGAGAGATGGAAATTATGTGGTTCTAACAGAGAAGACTAAAGAGAATGGGAGGTCTTGCCCAAGTAAGTCATTTGTGTTGGCTGTGTGTGTGTGTGTGTGTGTGTGTGTGTTAACATGGCTTTCATTACAAGTCACAAAAGTTCATTTCCAAGTGCTCAGCAATGGAGTAAAATCTCCTCACATGGAGGAAGCAGCACTTGCGGCAGAGATCAGAAGAGATAGAATGACCATTTACATTTTCAGGTCTTTTCCAAAAGAGAGGGATCACGCCATGTGTAAGTACTGCTCTCTCGACACTCTACAGCCTGCTTTCCAGCCCCAAACCTGAGCAATCGCTGAGTTCAGAGTGGCCCACCATTATCATGAACCCTGGTGGATCCAGTTCTAAGATGGAGGACAGTTTGCCTCAGACTCTCTCCACCTGGATTGTGTTCTGCGGACTTAGAAACAAGAGCTGAAGATGCTCCAGCTCCACTTTGTCTCAACAACTGAAACCATCACCCCATCACCCAACAGAAGATCCTGGTCAAATGTTGTTTGATTTGGTCCCACACAAGTCATCGCAATCTTCATACTAGAGCTGAGATGCTGAGAGATCCCCACTTTGACCTTTTTTGCTTAAAAGTTGCTTTTTTTTTTTTTTTCTATAGAGCCAGTCTAGCCCAGTGAAGGAACTTCCAGCTTTGTAATCAGACAAATCCTCCATTCCCCACTTGCTAACTTAATCACCTTTTCTACCTGTGATGAAGGTGAAGAACTTAGAGCAAAAAAATCATGCTTTAAACAATACATTTGGGAAGATTCTCTGAACCTGGGTCAGCCCAACTGAACCTAGTTAAAATCCCATAGGTTGAAAGAAGAAAGAAACTGATAGGAGTAATGAGTTGGCCATTGCACTGTGGTCCATATACAGCCCCGTTCTGCCCCAGCCCAACTCATCCCAGCCAAGCCCAGGGAAGCTAAGATAAGTGATAGAAAAACCAACTAGCTTTAAAGATCCAAGATTACATGTTAAATCTCTGAAGTCCACAGGACCTCATAGTTCCTTGAGCTCAGCATGGTGGAAAGCAGTAGAGCAGAAATTGCAAGGTGGGTATCAAGGAAGAAAGGGGATATGCCAGTGTAGCGGGATATTTCCTGTGCTTCCCAAGAAAGACAGAGGAGTGGCTGAGGAGGAGCCAGACCCCAAGGGCCTCAGAATGAGGTGGATGAAACTGAGTGCTACACACATCACTGACTGGAGGCCATGCGGGAATGAGGACAATAGGCGCAGGCCAGTGCTGACAGGCCATAATGCACCCTACTCCACCAGCTCCACCCTGACTGAGATTAGGTTTCTGCAACTCTTTGAAATGAAACAAAAACTGAAATAGAAATTAAGTAAGGTCATCAAAAGTTGCATTGTTTGCAAAGCCTGAAATGAGTACTCAACTGTATGAACACATAAAGGGCTGTGCCTGTGGTAGTTGCACAGTAAATTCTAAGTGTTACCATGATTACTATTGACTAGTTATATTTCAGTTTATCTTCTTTCTCCAGAGAAGTTGAGGCAATAACTCAGAGCAGTGGAAATAAGGGCAGAGTCTCTTTAGTGTAATTAAATTGGATAACTATTTGATTTTTTAAATAAAAAATGATTGAGAGAGTCCTGCACTCCACCCTCTCCTACCCAAAGTATATTATATTATTCTTCAGTCAGTGCTCATGCTCTTTGCCCAGGTCCAGGATGGAGTATACTTAGTATACTTCCTCATTCCATTGACTTTGGACTTGGCTATATGACATGCTTTGACCAATGGAATGTGGTATGCATGGTAGCGTGCTAGTACTAAGAAGACTCTAGAAGGCATTGTGTCTTTTCATGTCCTGTATTGTACTCCTGCCATCCTCCATGAGAACAGGATGCTGCAGGTAGTCATTGATCCTCCAGTCTGGGTCTCCATATGAAAGACCCATGGAGCAGATTTGAATCTGACCTGAAGCTTAAAACCAAGTCTAGTCAAGTCCAGTGGAGTCCAGCCAAGTTCAGGTGAGACAGAGCTGAGCCTTGGTTGACCTCCAGTCCCATGACTGAGAAATTAATGTTTATTCTCATAAACTAGTAAAATTTGGTGTTGTCACTGCAGAAAAATCTAATATACCACCAACTAAGACCACTCTATGGCTTATCAAAGTAAAGAGAGGGAATATGAATAGTTGAAACAAGGACAAGAAAACAACTTTAAGAAATGAGGGGCATGTGATTTCATTTATATGTGGAATCTAATGAACCAAATCAAAATACACTCATTTATCCAGAGAACACACTGACAGCAGTCAGAGGGGAAGAGGATTGGGGGCTGGGTGAAAAAGGTGAAGGGATTAAGCTAAGAAAAAAAAAAAAAAAACTCATAGGCACAGACAACAGTATGGTGATTACCAGAGGGAAAGGGGAGTCGGGGGAAGTAGCAGAAGGTAAAGGGGATAAATGGTGATGGAAGGAGACTTGACTTTAGGTGGTGACCACGCAATACAATATACAGATGATGTATTATACAATCGTGTACCTGAAACCTATATAATTTTATTAACCCATGTCACCCCAATAAATTCAATAAAATAAAGAAATGAGAGGAGCCCTGGCCGGTGTGGCTCAGTTGGTTGGGTATTATCCTGCAAACTGAAGGGGTACTGGTTCAATTCCTAGTCAGGGCACATGCCTGGGTTGCTAGTTCAGTCCCCAGTTAGGGCGCGTTTGCAAGACGCAACCAATCGATGTTTCTCTCTTGCATCAGTATTTCTCTCTCTTTCTCCATCCCTTCCTCCTTCTCTGTAATCAATAAAAGAAAAAAAATTAAACAATAAAGAAATGGGGGAAATTACCTTTTCGGAACTTTTGTCCAACAATGGTAGAGTGAGACGGAATAAGAGCACGGCTAGGGAAGCAGGGTGTGTGGAGGTGGGGAAGAACATAAAAATCCCAAAGATGTTTGAGAGCCTTAGAGACCCCAAGGAGAAGGGTGAGTTCGTGGAAATATGTTTCTTCACTCTCAGATTCTCTCTTTCTTTAATTCTCACCATTCTGTACCATTCTCTCAATTTTAAGGATTTTACCTCCCTTCTGAGCATTAAGCTTGATAAATAAACTTTAATGACTTGCAATGGATTTTACATTGCTAGCTCTCCTATTTCTATTTAAAATGCAGCAGGACGTACATTTGCTATTGATTAGGGTTTGTGATTTGAATTGTTCTTGTGTAGGTGTTTGTCCAAGAACAGATGTTTTCCCCGTGTGTCATTTGAGACGGGTTAAGTATGCCGAGATGGTGTAGTTATATAGAGGTCTCTCCCTGAGCAGACAGGTTAGTTACAAATTTCTCTGTGGTTTTCCTAACCCTATAGTGGCTGGAGCAGGGGGTGGGGGGGCCTAGCAGCTGAACAGTTAAGCCATTTATTTTGATTTTGATTTTTCATTAAGCTCTTGTGATCATTTAAATAGGTTCTTATATTCCAAATTGAAATGCGAAATATTTGGCATACAAAGTGATTAAGAACCAAAATATGAATTGAATAAAATCCATTTTTCAAATCTCCAGACCTGTCTAATAAATTGCTTGGGAAACCTGAACAAAATTACCTCTTAAGTGACTTTGAGCATCAATATTACATCTGTGCTTCATAAAACATGAGCTTCAAGTAACGGCTTCTTCCCTGGGGCTGACCTCAAAACTTCACAATTAGAGCCTAGAGCTCCTTAAGGTGTAAACCCCGGTCTCCCCTAGAAAGTTCCAGAACCTGTGCTCCAGAATCCTCTCACACCAAATCTCCCTCAAGAGGGACTTTCTCCATAACAGCTCCACCTCACGCTTCCTTTAGAGGCAGCCCTGCACAGACCGCCCCGTTCTCTGCGCTCATCTCTCTCAGGGGCACGTGTGAGCACTTGTTTGTTCTCACCTCGTGTCCGTCTGACCCGACACACTGCGGGTTGCCTTTTCCACTGCCAGCCCTCCCTTTCTGCACACACCCGGAGTAGGAACAGCACTGACTGGCACACCACTTTCTGCCTCCCTATCCTTTTTAAATTCAGCCATGTTTCCATAGAGGCAGGACTGAGTCGTGGTTAAGACCAAGTGTCTGAAATCAGGATGACCTGGCTTTAAAAACTGGCTCTCCTGGTTACTGGCAGTGAGACCTTGGACCTGTCATTTTACCGTCATCTGTAAAATGAGAATGATAATAGTATCCACCTCACAGTGTTGTTTTAAGAAAACACAAAATCTGGTACACGATAAGCCCTCAATTGCTGATCATGGCTAATGCTCTTCCTCATTTTGTCGACAGAGATTTATTGAGTGCTGCCCGTGTGCCATGCCCGTGCCCAATACTGAGGCTACAGTGGGGAAAAGATGCAGTCCTCGCGCTTAAAGATCTTGTAGGCCAGTAGGGAGAGCCACAAATCCTAAAGCCAATGAAGCGCTGCCACAGGCTGACCTAAGGGTGCATTGGAGGTGCCCAAACCAGGCTTGGTTTCTCCTGAGACTTGGAGATTGAGTTTGTGTTAGGGGAAGAGCAGCCCAGAGATGGGAGGGGCAGATCTAAGAACTGGAACAAACTTAGGTTGACTCAGGTGAAATGTACAAGAGGAGAGAGAGTGAGGGGCAAAGAAGGAAGGCAGGGGTCAGTTAATGAAGAACTTCAAACCAAAAGCAATGAGTTTGAATGTTCCTGAAGCAAACAGTCAGCGAAAGAATCCTGTTTCCTTTTTCCAAAGCTCTCTATCTACAGAAGGGACACAGGGTCAGCAATAAGACCAGAGGCTGGCAGATACTTGTGCAAGGTGCGCCCTGCACGACTGTGCCAGACCAGACGATGAGGGGGGTGGAAAGCAGCTCGGCGGTGCTCACCACGCTGGGTGCACTGGTGAAGAGAAGTCTATAGGGGCCCGCAGCTGTCCCAGAGAGACTTAAAATAAAATTAGGCCTATTTATTGCACTGTACACAAGAATAGTTGCCAAATGCACACGAGACCTACATGCAAAATGAATTTACTTAAGTACTAAATAACCATAGATAAAGATAATTTTGCAGAAAAAGCTTATGAGAGATGAAGTGACTAGAACTGGGGTGCTGGCTATGGGGACAGTGAAAAACTAGTAGATTCCACATATTTAAAAAGGTTAGAAGCAATGGGATTTAAAGGTAGAAGCAATGGGATTTAATGGTGGTGAGGAAGAAGGAGGGGTCAAATATGAGACCCACTCTCTGCTTTGTGCAACTGAGTGGATGACGACATGATGTGTTAAAAAAAAAAAAATTCAGCTGAGTACATTCTAAAGAACTTATTGGTTTTATTCAATAATTCACAAGCTGGGCTGCATCCAATCTAGCAGATAGAAAGGAGCTCTGAGGAGCTGTACAAAATAGAAGACTTTTATTATAGGCAGAGGAGGAAGAAAAAGAAAGTTACACTAGGCAAAAAAAAGTGGGTTGGTTATTATAGGGTTACTCTCCTTTAGGGGACTGCTGAGGTCTGAGGCCATGAGCAAACTGGAGCTGATCAGGTGATTCCTGATTGGCCAATTTAAGATTCCATTTCTGGGAGAGCCCAAGTTGTAATTGAATCTGGATTTGGTGATGTGGGGCTTTGCAAAAGTGATTCTGTTGGGAGCCTGTTGTCTTGTTTATAACAGGTGTCAAGCCTTAAATTATTATGTGCTGACTGACATCTGGTAAATTCAGGAGAGCCTCAAATGGTCTAAATGCAAGTTCTTTTCTCAACTCTGCTCCTACGAAGAGATTCCCCTCACCCAACAACCCTCCTTTTCAAGGGGAACAGATGTGTCTCTTTGAGCTCCCTGGCAGCGGTGGACATCTTCAAACAAGCCAATCACATCCTCCCGTTGGGACCAGGGGCACCCCGCCCTCTTGGTCCTCTAGAGCCTTTTCCCCCAGCCCCTGCTGTTCACCCTGTCCCTGAGTGCAACCCCGGCATGGCCCTATATGATGCGCAGTGTCCTCACCCAGGCTGTCAGTATGTGTGACTAATAAACTGCCATCAGTCTCACCCATTCAGTCTTCAGGGCTGTATGCTCCACCACACCTGTCATCTAGGGCAGGCATTGCTCCTTCACCAACGGAGTGAAGAAGAGGTGATTTAAACAGAGGAGATCCTCTACTAGATCAGAGAACACAATGGGAGGAGCAGATGTTAAAGGGGAAATATTTATAATTTCCATTCTAGACAGGTTTGGCCCTTCTCACCTCCCTATCCCATTCCTCTGGTAAAATCCAGAGGCTCCTCCTCAGCCCCCCAGGCAGTGAGGTTCTCTCTTTATTCAAACTTGGTCTGCACCTCTGTGACAGAGCTTGGACTGGTGCCAATTGTAACATGTGATTTCTCCCCTTCTCAACTGAAATCCGCACAGGTCGGAGCTTTAGGGATTTTAGGAACAAGGCCGTGCAGAAAATCATGGGTGTTGTGAGCAGAAGATAAGACAAGGTGAGTTGCTCTGTCTCACTGTCAGGAAACCAGGACGAGGTCATGGGCGCCAGATGAGTGGGGACATCCACGAGTTCAGTGCTGAGCTGAGAGATAAGCTGGGGCGTGCTGGACATGCCGAGCCCGAGAGAGAAACTGATGGAGCAGCGTGGCTAGCAGTGTCTCATGGTGGCCGCTCTGTGTGTCGATGTTAGTGTGATGGAAAACGCCCAGTCTGGGCCCAGGTTATTTCCCAGCTGCTGAGGAGGTAGCTCCTGATGTCACCTCTGCCACCTTATGCCAGGCCCTGCCATGAGGCAATATGTGGATTTTTAAAAATACTATCCGCATGAATGGAGTTTTTTTTTTTTTTAATTTACTGATACCCAGAAATCTAAAAGAATTGCTGTTAGCATGTCAATAATAATGATAGTAATAATAATAATAACATGAGCATTTATTGAAGACATGTTAAGTGACTGATTCTGTTCTAAGTGTTTTTTCATGTATTTGTTCATTTGTTCCTCACACTATCTCTGGGAGGGAGACTATTAAATTCCTCATTTCATCAGTAAGAAAAATGATGCACAGAGATGTTAAGTAACATGACCAAGGTCACACAGCAGCCTGGTTCTAGAGCTCACATACCTAAACACAATGCTACGTTGCCTTTCAGAACTTGGAACCATGTTCTTTTTTCTGAGCACCCTCAGTATCTGTGGCAGAACACACTAACAGAAGTGTGTACAAAGTTTTATTTTATTGCACAAACAAGTGAATAAACAGAACCTCATTTGCTAAGGCATCCACAGCCTCTGAGTGGCCCTTGGCTCCCCTTCCACTGAGCTGTGATTAAAGATGGTAGCAACAGGGTGTTAACACCAAAATATCATGGCTCTTCTTCTGTCACTGTGCCAGTATATCTGGGGTTTGGTTTTTGTTTTTGTTTGTCCTTGAGGCTTTCTCTTCTGTAGGAACCACTTATTAAAATGAGGGGACAGTTTGCAGCACCACGAAAGCATGAGGACTGATTAGTTTATTCCCAACCCACCCACCTTGGGCTAGAGCAGTGATTTTCAACATTTTTCATCTCATGGCCCGCATAAACTAATGACTAAAATTCTTCAGCACACACAAATATATTTTTTGTCCATCTGACAAAAAAAAAACAAATTAGATATCGTTTTTATTTATTCACACCAGATAACTATTGTGCTGTCGCTTTTTTTTTTTTTTTTTTTTTTTTTTGTCAGTCTAAGCAGACAGAAATTGGTGCCCCTGACTAAATAGTTAAGCATGTTTTAAGGATGTTTTCAGCACACAGTTGAAAAATCGCTGGGCTGGAGTGTTAGAGGGCAAACAGCGCCCTCTGTGGTCAGAAGCCAGGGGCAGCTGGAGCTATCCAGGGTGTTCTTTTCCAGCTCCTTGCTCCCTGCAGGTCTGGTGACTGTCAGGGAGAAGCCAGGCCTCCAGGTCTCGTTGCTCCCCCACCTAGAAAGTTCTCTATCCAGCATCCACTTTGGATACCCAAAAGGCATGTTCTTCCTTATAACAAAAAAGGTCATTTCCTTGTATGTAGTAGGGGTTCTTTAAGAAATACCACCATGTGTGTGGCTTAAACAAGAGAAATCTACGGTCTCACTGTCTGGAGGCTGGAAGTCAAGATCAAGGTGTCAGCAGGGTTGGGTTGGTTTCTTCTCAGGCTGTAAGGGAGAATCTGCCCCATGCCTCTCTCCTAGCTTCTGGTGGTTTCGCGCTTTGGCATATCTTAGCTTGTAGAAGCATCACGCCCATCTGTGCCTTCATCTTTACATTGCATTCTCCCTGGGTGAATATCTGACTCCAAATTTCCCGTTTTTAAGGACACCAGTCATATTAGACTAGGACCTCACTCTAATGATCTTACTTAAACCTGATTTTCTCTATAAAGACCCTGCCTCCAAACAAGGTCATATTGTAAAGTAAAGGGGGTAAGGATTTCAACATATGGATTTTGGTGGGGACATAATTCAACCCATAATAGTCTCCTTCTCTCTCTTTTGTTTTCTTTTTCACCTTGTGATTTATTTAAGAACCTAAGACATTGTACAATTTCTTCTGGATTTTCTGATTTCTTCCTCATGACCATATTTAAAGTATTTCTCTGCCCCCCCAGTATACCTCGTAAACCAGTAGGCACACCTAAACCCATGACCACATCCAGTATGGTTATTTTAGCAAAAATTCACCAGGAGCCCTTAATGTCTGTCTCCCCTTTTGGGATGTTATGACTGATCATAGGCTCCAGGACTGGTAGCTCAGTTCCTCAATAGAAAGTTCTCCACAAGCCTTTTCTCTAATGACTTTAGTAGCCATCAGTGACCATATCTTAGAACCATTATTTTTCTAGAGGTTAAAAATGTAATTTTTAATTCTCTTAGTTCTCCTGCATTATCTTATATTGTCCATAAAAAACTTCGTGATATCAACTACTTGCTTATCCTGAAGTACAATTCATACAAGCAAGATGGAATAAATGTTTCATCCATGCACATTTTTATTTATTTTCAGGATGAAATAGTTTCAGAGCATCCTCCAAAAAAGGAACAGAGAGCTATTTTTTTGTATTATAATTAATTAATGGATTTTAATATATAATAACAGGAGTTATTCTAGTTATCTGTTGTAGTTATCTGATCCTTTGTATTATTCTTTTGGTGTTCAAAATTTCCCCTCTTTGCCCAGTGAGAGCCCTTTCAAATTGGCTCCAAATTCTTTTGATGCAACTCTTTAGTCTTTGAAAGTCTCCTTGCTTTCTGGTAAATCAATGTTTTCTAGGTTCATCTTGTACATTTTTTGTTCCAGATTCAAATCAGCCATTTCTCCAAGAATACTGGTTTCTTTTAGTAGAACTCAGAGACAAACATCTGAGAACTAGAGAATTGCTCATTGCTAGATTATTTCTAGATTTTTCAATGGGCAGTGGTGGGAAAAACTTTTTTAAGAGAAAAGATATCATGAGTTTATACCAGTATTTTCTACAAAAATTTAGAAATATAGTGTTTTTTACTTATATTGTTTAATTTTATACTTGAATCTCTTTTAAACTGAAAGTCTTATCTTCTAATAATGATAATTACCTATTTGTATATATATGAACAAATATGTTTCAGATGAACAATACCAATTTATTACCTAATAAATAAATATATGATTGATAACAATTATTATTAATGCAATTTGAAATTAATTTGTAGCTGTTTAGCCTTTTAGGCCTAAACAGCACTCACTAGGGATGTACAATTAAATCACTATGCTTTAAAGTCACATGAAATAGTTCCTCTTGGTGGGGTTAAGTCATCTACACCATACTTGGTCGGGTTAACTTGTTTCACTTTGCTTTCAATTTTTAAGAATTGCTTTCTATTTTGATTTGATTTGATTTTGTAATAACATAAAACATTTACGTAAGTACAGAGTCAAATCAACAAAACAGTTAAATTCAGAAAGTCTGGTTTCCATTCCCACCTCTCCTAACTGTGCTTCTCCTCTATTTTTATTTACTCTTTGTTTTATTCTATCATATAAAAAATTAAGCAGATAGGACTCTGTGATTTCCCCCCTCTTTCTTATATATATAGTTTAGCATTTTATCTGCTCTGAAATCTTGTTGTTTTTTTTTCTTTTTACTTAACATATCCTAGAGATCACTCTATAGAGTTGAACTTTTAAGTCTTGTTTTTAATAATGACCTTCACCATCAAAAAAAAAAAAAAAATGTTTTCTTACCATAAGAGCTCCAAGGTCAACAGAGAAATGGAATGTCCCTATTGGTGTCAGAAGATTTTCATTAGTGAAAAAGAAACCATCAATTCAAACCTCCTTAGGCAGCTGGTTCAATAATCCCGTAACTTTCTAAATTCTATGCAAACATTGTCTGATAGCAATAGCATGCAGTTGTTTAGCCCTTGAGTGTGTGTGAGACACAGCAAAGTTTACGGGAAAGAGCTATGGGTGAGGCCAGCCCGGGTTCAGTTATGGTGTCACCTCTTCCTAGCAGTGTGGCCTGAACAGGGGTGAGTTGATTCTTCAGCAAAGGGTTAACATGAGAATGAAGGGGGATGAGGTCTGTTTAGTGCCCAACCATTGGGTGTGTCAAAAAGGTGACCCTTAAAATGCAGTGGTGATCATTGCTATTTCCAATAAGCTCTTTCACATACAGTGCTCTATCCTTATTTTCAGAACAGTCTTTTGAGCTAATTATCATAACTGGCATCATTTAGTTTCAGGTTAAAATTATAACACAGTGGGGTTGTATTTTTATGCACCACATCGTTATTTAATAGAAGTCTAGTTACCTCTAACATACTCCATGTGTACAGCACATATGTCCATATATTGGATTTAAATGGTAGTTTTATTATACAAAATAAGGACATTTTAACAACAACAAAAAAAAAAAGACTGATTTTCTGAGAGACTGCTACTGGTATCTCTAATTAATTTATGTGATGCCTGGTTTTAATCAAGACCAGTGTGTTCTTAACCAACAATTAGAGCATGGTCCCTGGAAGAAAATATGACCCCATTTGTGACAGTGTATTATGTGATTTAAAATGCAAGAAGGAACTATGGGGGAAAGTGGGAGTATAAACCTCATTTATAAAGTAGACCTTGACTTTTACTCTAGCTATTTCCACTAAATTGATCATTCCCATGACTCAGAAGTCATTTTCCTTTGAAGCAAATATTCTCTCTGTGACCTTTTATACAACAAGATAAAATTATCAAATGGCATTTTGAACAGATATATTTGAAGACATTAAATCGTGTGTGCGTGCGTGTGTGTGTGTGTGTGTGTTCTACTGTTCTTAGAAGAATCAGTGGTTCTCAAACTGGTCCACAGAGTAGAATCCCAGGGGAGAAGGAATGTAGAAACTGATCCCTGTACCTCATTCCAGGCAAATAATATCCAACTCCCTGGAGTGGCATCTAGACATCAGCAATTTTCTGTAACCCCACCCAGGTGATTCTAAGCAGAGTTAAGAACTGGCTTATCCCTGGCCTGTATTCCTCAGTTGGCTGAAAGACTGTGGATTCGATTCCTGATCAGGGCACATACCTAGGTTGTGGGTTCAGTCCCCCGCTCAGGCATGTAAGATTTCCCCATCCGGGCATATAGGGGAGGCATCCAATTGATGCTTCTCTCTTACAGTGATGTTTCTCTCTCTCCCCCTCTTCTCTCCCTTCCTCTCTCTGTAAAAAGCAATGAAAAAAAAAAAGTCCTCGAGTGAGGATACAAAAAGAAAAAGAACTGATTTAGTGATAATGTTTAAAATTTCAGGAAAAGATGCAGGCAATAAAAAGTCCAATACATCACTTTATTGTGACCCCCACAAAGTCAGGGACTTATGACAATGGTAACCAATCTGGCAAATTCAGGTCTATTGGAGTTTGAAAATCTCAGCCCTTTAAAGAGGACTTTGCAGGAACTAGTGCTGAGAAAGCCACGCCCATGAATTTAGATAAGGCCTTGAAATGTCAAAGTGTTGAAAGCAGCACCACCACCGAAAACCCCCAGTTGTGGCCGGAGAGCAAACTCTCCCCTGTGGCTTCCGGAGGGGCTGAGGGACCGGGCAGTGGGCAGGGCTGACATTTGTCTGCAAGGCCAGCACCCCGCCCCACCCCACCCCCGCAGCCCGGCTCAGACCCCGGCTCCGAGATGCTAAAGTAAAGGCACTCACAGGACCTGGTAGGAGTGAGTGGAACTGCTTGGGTCGGCTGACAATGACAAAGGTGCCATGTCACCCTCCATTTTCTCACAGTCCCAGGCTAGAGTCAGAAGGGCACTCGTTCCTGAGGCTCCTGGTGCAGAAAAGCTTAGAATTCTTTCTTCAAAAGGAAGCTTCCATGTATGCCCCCAAAAGAGAAGCTGCTCAGGTTAAGAGAGCGGGGTGCGGGGAGTCTTGCCTACTTCGTAAGCCTTCCAGCCCGGCCCCCAGGGGGTTTGGAAAGGCCAGTTTAAAGAGCCCTGAGTCAATGCAAACTTGTCTTTTAAAAGAGAAACGGGAGGCTCTTAGGGAACTAAATTCCCAGAGCACGTCGCTACCCTGTATCCCTGAATGGCTTGGGAAGGACCAGAAAGGAAGGTACGAACGGGACTGAGACTGGAACCTAGTGCTGGACTCTACCGCTAGTCTCACCTGCAGGCTTTGTTTTCACAAGGAAATCAACTCCAGCAAACTTGAGGTTGGTCATGAAGCCTGTGGTCAGGAGAATGCTCCTGTGTGTGAGGCCAGGTCAGTTGCAACCCCCAGAGCATGGACCGACCTAGGAGCTCTCAGAGGATTGCTCACTTGCCCGGCCTCGATCCTCAGATCCTGGGCGCAGAGACTCCTGGCAGCACCGCTCCCTGGATATGGAGGCTGCTTCTTTAGGACCTTCAGACCTGGCAATCTCTGCAGGAAATAAACGTCTGCCTTAGCTTTGCTTCCTTGGCCTCTAATCTCATACAGAGTAGCTATTTGTGGAGTCTGCAGGTAGAAGCCACAAAATACTATTGAAACACCTCCCTTTCACCAAGGGGCAGGTATTCCCCTGTGCACAATGCTCCAAAGCCAAACAAGAGACCCAAGCAACAGAATAGAGAAATCAGAAACAGACTCTATGAAAGTAAGCTTTTCAAAATAAACGGAAAAAGACAGATGTTCCCCACGTCACTGGTCACCTACCCCCTTGACATTCAGTCATCCCAGCATCAGTTAGTAACTTAGATGCTCACCCATACCTTGTACCATTATGGATCACTTGACGTGCTTATTAAAATAAAGACCCTTGTCCCTTGAGCCAAAACTCAATACATTAAAGAAAAATGTATTTGGAATAATTTTAGATTTATAAAAAAACTATGTAAAAATAGCACAATGTTCCTGTGTACCTCTCACCCATCGGCCCCTAATGTTATTACCCTGATAGTTTGTCAAAACAGGGAAATTAACATTGGTGCATTACTATTAACTGCAGTCAGACTTACTTTGGATTTCATCAGTTTTTTCATTAATGTCCTTATTCTGTTTCAGGATTCAATCCAGGACCCACATTGATTTAGTCATCATGTTTCCTCAGGCTGTTCAGGTCTATGTAGTTTCTCATTCTTTTCCTTGTTTTCCATGACTTGACTGTCTTAAGGGGTACTGGTCAGGTATTTGCACTTGGGCCTCAATTTTGATCCGTTCTGTGTTTTCTCTCATGATGGGCCTTAAGGCCACCTCAATAGATTTTGACTTGGTAAATCTAAGGCTTCCAAGAATCTAAATTTTTAACATGTACCCATGTTCTAATGCAAATGATCAATATTTGAGAAATATTGTTAGTCACAAAAACACACTATAAGAGGATTAAAGGATTTAAAATTTTGAATAATAAAAATTGCTTTTTAAAATCAAGAATAAGAATAAAACCTTAAACAAATCTGTGGAAATGATACTTTTCTAAAATTTGAACCATGAGTAAAAATCATAAATAAAAATTGACACATTTGATCATGTAAAATAATTATAATAAAAAAATAAAATTATTTGCCTCAAATATGAACAGCAAAAGGTTAATATCTGTAGAAAAGTCCTTCCAATGTAATGGGAAAACATGAAGTACCCACTAGCAATCTCATCAGTACTAAGCAGATGTAAATAAAACAAAAATTATTTTATTCCCTCTAAATTAGCAAGGTTTTTAAAATTAAATAAATAAATAAAGCAGGACCTTGCGCTGGTGAATTTGTGATGAACTTAAAACATCCTCTATTGCTGGAGACATTGTCAATTTGTACGACTCCTTTGCAAAGCAAAATGGTAATATATATCCACATATACAGCTACTTGATAATTACAAGGACTGCAGACTATGATGAGAAAATATACATAATATTCCATTGGAACAATATAAATTACATAATAATATATGTATGTTTATGTTTGCATTAAAATGTTTATATTTAGACAAAAATGAAAAGATAATTATCAAAATGAAATGCTTAAGTTATTAAAATTTTTACACCCTCTGGATTATTCTGCATACATTCAGTCCAAATTATTTCAATATCTGTCATTTCACACACACACACACACACACACACACACACACACACAAAAGAGACCCTTAAAAACCAAGAGGTCTTTTCATCAGGCTGCACTCCTGCTTCCCTCAGAGAATTTTATGGTTTATCTGTTGATATGAGTTAACTGTTGGGAAGAGTTAAACACATGTCCAGTTTGATCACTGGATGTGGCCCATGGGCTTGCAAAAATCCCTTTGGCTTTTCTTGGTAACAGAGAGAAATAGGGAAATAAGTGGTATGTCTGAGTCATATTACGAATTTCCCTTTTCGTGAAAAATCATTGGGATAAATAACTTTTCAAACTTAAAAACAAATTCCGTCAGTTGCCCTTCCCTTCCTTCTTCCTTCCACCACCCGCCTACTCTGTTTTCCGGGTTTCCCTCCTGTCACACCACTTACAGCCACACCTAGCTTCGGAGAGTTGACCAAGTGGGAGGGTCAGCTTTCCGAGCTGGCCTGCAGCTAGGAGGCTGCCTTCTCCTCCTAGCATAGTCCTCCCCTGACTGGCAGAAAAGCCACAGCATGGACTTCTGACCACAGCAGACCTTAGCCTCCCTAAACTGAAGACCTCCCTCACGTGCCTACACCCTAGATGTTGAACAAGTACCAACAATGCTATTAACTTCAAGGGAGTGGAAGCACGTAAATGAAGCAATGTGGGACACTTTCTTTATGACTAAGATATTTGATCACAGGACAGACTTAAAAGTAATGGCTTTAAAATATTTCCTCTAGAAGTGGTTAATGTTTTTTCCTCTGCAAGATAAAGAATGTTTTGATGCATCTTTAATTAGTTTAGATGCTGAAACTATTCAAGACAGTTTGCCTCTGGTTTATTAAGAAAGAGCTATTAAGATTTGACAATCTTCTAATTTCACCTCTCCCTTTTTAATTTTAATTTTTACTCTTTTTATGAAAGAATTCCTTTGGCCTTGAACACTAGAAACACCAACTGTTTTCCTAAGGAACATAAATCTGTGGATTTCCTAATAATTCCAGGAGGTGTCAACCAAAAAAAGGTATAGGTTGAAATAAAGAATAAAAAGCATTTATTTGAGCAAAAAGGATTACTATCTGAGAGGTAGATTCAAGTAGCAACCCAAACTGCTCTCGAGAGAGCAAAGAAAGGCAGGGTTAATAAAGGCAAAACTCACAAAATGTAATTCTTTCATGCAAATGAAGGAGTGCAGGCTAGGTTAACAGGGATTGGTTAGTTCCAATATGCAAATGAGGGAGGTGAAAACTACAGAGGGAAGTCAAGTCCAAATGTGACCTTGTAGCAGTTATTGTTCCAGGATGTCTGTGCTTCCAGGATGTTTATGCCTTGAGCCTTGAGCTGAGTTTAGCAATAGGTTTGGCAAGTTAATAGCAGAGCTGAGAATCCGAGGCACAACATGTGCAGGGGCCCCACTTCCTTAATAGCCTCCTGACTCTATTTTAAGTGACTCTCCTAGCAATGCTTATTCCATTTTATTTTCTCTGTTTTCAGAAGGAAATGAAATAAAGCAGAGCTCCTTATTGGGCGTTGGCAATTTCTGGACAGAAGGTCAATTCGACCTGTTAATATTCCCTTAACACCGTATCACTCGAGACCAGACAATGAGAGGACACTGAACGCAGGACAGACCCTCCATCTGACCCATGTCCTCCCAGAAGGATGAAAGAGCTGGGGGAAAGATGAATATTAAAGGCAGGAGTGGCTTTTATGGAAACCCCTGTCCCAGGTATTTTTCCTGTTTGCACAACCACAGTTGTCTCTCTGGGCACACTGGTTAATTCGGCTAGTTACAGCTAGTTGTCATCCAGGGAAGACAAGCCAATGAACTTACTGAAATACTTTCAGGCAGATGTTTGTAAACAGAGGTCCATGGACACAATGTAGGAGTCTATGAATATAGATGGGAAATAAATGACACACTTATTTTTAATAAACACCTGTGGCTTTGTCTCCAGTGGAAATCGCTGATATTTTTCTATCATGTTTCATTGTTGCAGATATCTCAAACTATGTTATGTTCATCACTTCTTCACAAATACGGTGGTTTTAGGTCTAACACTGGAGCTTGTTGTTTAATACACCAATAAAGAAGCACATTGTTATGGGCTGAATGTTTTTGTTGCCCCAGAATTCATGTGTTGCAATCCTAGCCCTTAATGAAATGGCAGTAGGAGGGAGGGCCTTTGGGAGGTAATCAGGCTTAGATGAGGTAGGTCATTAGGGCAGAGCCCTTGGGATGGGATTAGTAATTTTATTAGAAGAAGAGACACCAGAGCTCTCTTTCTGCCCTGTGAGAACACAACAAAAAGACAGCCATCTGCAAATAAATCCAGAAGCAGTTCCCCACTAAGAACCTGGTTCTTGGATTTCTAGCCTTAAGTACTTTGAGAAATAAATATCATCCAGGCCAGTATGTGATATTTTGTTATAGCAGCATGAGCTAACTAAGATGCACATATAATACACTTTAAAATAATTTGATAACTTTTTCTGTATATAATTAGTTTACTTTACAATCCTATGTATTCCCTTGCATGCATTGGAAAGGGTTATTCTGAGAATGGGTTCATCACACACCCTTGCCTAAGGAGACTGTCCTTTCTCTCAGCCCCTCCATCTGGTCACATCTCTACTTAATCAGAACAGCTTCCTAACGCCTCCCAGGCCAAGAAATGGTGATTTAGAACATGGTGTTAGTGAGGCTTTTTAAATGGTTTTCCTCCTTGTAGACCAGAAGATTCCTCCACTTCTACCATAATAGACTTCTCTCTCTGGCCTCAGCCACCATCTGACAAGTGTGTGCCATTGAGGGAGAGCGTGCCCAGAGCAGCATGAACCCAGTGCTCCTGAGGAAATAACCTCAAACCCACCAGGCTCACCATCAATGGTCTCTGAGGAGAACAGCACATTGGCCCACCCTTCCCAGGGCTAGGGCTGAAGCAGGTGGAGCAGCTGAAAGGCCACCAACCACTTATTGGAAAGACATTTTGCTTTATATTGATTCGATGCGATTAGTTCATTTTAATATAAAAGACCAGACAAATCTGGTATTTCAAGCTTGCCAGCACTTACTAACTATTGGTCCTTGAGAAATCTGTTACCTCTTGAAGCTTCAGTTTTCTCATCTGTCAAATGATTGATACAACTGCAAAGTTCAACTCTCAAACCATCTCTGTCTCCTTTATTTTGAGACCTGCCACATTTGAACTTTTTAATTTCAATAATATTATTTGATGATAATACACTTACATAAATGGAATTTGAGCATTTTGAGCAAAGGAGTTTAAAATTTAAAATCTCTGATATCATTGCCCTAAACTGCTCAGACTGAAACAGCTTACTTTAGGACAGCATTGGGGTAATTTTTTGCTTTGTTGTTTTGCCTTATCTAGAATCTGTGTTTCAGTATATCAGCTCTAGGTGGCAGTAATGTACCATGGAAATGGGTGGAAAGCACGAGAACAAGAGTTCTGCCCTGTTTCCAGTCCGGAGGCTGAGGGGCACCTTAAGGAAAAGTCGAATGTGATTACTGGGTGCTGAGGCTTCCCTGACGCTCTGTGTGCAGCTCAGCTCACCACTGCTGCTCCTTCTGGTCGACTGTGTTGGAGGAAGGAAGGAAAGGAAGCCACAGTTTATGAGGATATTATATCAGGGATGCAATGGAATAAGATGAATTGATGGGGTCTGTCCAAACTGTCTTCTAATTTACTCCCTTCTCTCTCTCTCTCTCTCTCTCTCTCTCTCTCTCTCTCTCTCTCTCTCTCTCTCTCTTTCTCTCTCTCCACACACACACACACACACACACACAAGCTTAAGGAGAGAGTGCATTGGGGGGACAGTTTATTTCATTCCCCTGGATTTATTTACCACACTGTACACATCAGTGTCCTCATGTAACATGATACTAATATGGGTACTTACAACTTCATAGGGCTATCTGAGGATTAAATTAGTACATGTAAGGAGAATGAGTTGCCTGACACATAGTAAAATAAATGTTAGCTACTACTGTTATTCGTATCGCCCAAAGGTCTTAGTTAGCATTTATCTGAGGGAACGGGAGATCTGGGCGCACCACCTAGGGGAGGAATGAAAAGGGGTACAGAGAAACACATACAAACACACACACACACACACAGCCTCTGCAGAATGTAGGCACTTGTGGAGCCAGATGAAGAACGTCTGAGGCAGTTTTAAAGGGAAAAATGAAAGCCTGAAGGAGTTGAGGTAAGATCTTAGCTCATTTACCTTAGGAATGAATGGAGAATAAGCATTTTTTATGGTGAAGGAAGAGAAGAGGAGGGCATTCCTCCTCTGTTTGAACCAACCTTGTTTTTAAGAAGTAGCCTCTTTCTCTCCTGTATCTGAAATCCCTAGGATAGTGTCAGCAGCCCGAGGTGACACGTCACTGCCCTGTGCTGTGGGAGTGTTATGGGTGCAGAGGGGCTGTGCAGGGTGGAAACAGATTTGCTCTTTTTGAGAACCTTGCTTAGTGCTCACATATGTGGATAAATGTCTCCCACTTTGAGACAATCAAATATGTGGAAACCCAAACTTACAAATCAAAAATGAGTGGGAAATTTCTCAAATAGGAAAAATATTCAACATTTCACAAAATAATTCACCATTGGTCTCCTTGAAATCACTGACCTCTCAGAACAGTATTATGGGGTCATCATATCTGAGGTTATTCTTCTTTAAAGCAGATTCATTAGAAAGCTAAGAAGCTTATAAAAGGCATTCAGTTCTATTAAGATTAGTCAGTAGGCCTGACCCATGTAGACACACCTTGGAAGTGTTTGCACAGCTGATAAATCATCAACAGGATGAGAGGGGTTTCAGAGTGGCCTTCGATTCTCTCCCACCTCTCCTTCTATTTCATCCCCTCCTTCTCCTCTTCATTATTATTATTTAATCCTCACCTGAGAATATGCTTTGTGACTTTTCTTTTACCAATTTGAGAGAGAGAGGGAGAAACATCATCAGTCCCCATCATGCCACCTTTGGTGTATGGGAAGATGCTCCAGCCAACTGAACCACTATGAAGGCCTTTTTTTCATGTTAATTTTTGGGGAGTGGGGGTTCTTTTCTTAATTTTATGTTTTAATTACAGTTTACATTCAATGTTATTTTGCATTAGTTCCAGGTGTGCAGCAAGGTCATTATTGTTTTTGCAAAGACTTTTTTACCTCTGTGTAGAAGGGGAAGACTGAACTTTAATGCATATATTCCAGCAGATGTGGTTTTCCTATGAAAGCAGTTGTGAAGTTGAATGAGGTGCTGAAAGAAAAGGGCCATTTGCTCACAGGATATTCCCAGAACCCGAGCTTCTTGCATGATTTTACTGAAGATAGATGCCACAATCCAAGTGTCCAGGCTGCATCACTACTGCAAAAACAAGATGTGAACAATGGCCCTGTACTCTTCCGGGGAACATTTTAATGTCAGGGACCATTTTCAATTAAATCAGTGACCAAATTCACAAATATTCCCCACAATAACCTTTTCTGCTTGGCAGGAGATGCGGGCTGTGATGTCAGCCTCTGATTTGAAAACCTTTTCCTGTCAAGACTGTCATAGATGTTATAAGAAAATGCAGCACTGGCAAACTAACAATAACAACAACAAAGAATAAAAGTGTTTACAGCTCTAAATTGAATTTGTGTTTATGATTTTTTTTAAAAAATGTAATGGAGGCCTTTAGAGGTTAACCAATTAATTTATGTGGAAAGCTAGAAAATGATTATCCCATGATTGTTATGTAGTTTATTAGCTGAAACATGTTTATTTTATTTTATTGCTTTTTGGATAATGTGGAAACAGATTATGCCTTCTGCTTATTTTGTACCCCTCACTGGTTCTAACCGTATGCTGGTCAGGTCTGTAAATGAGTGCTAGTTGATCTGATTTGCTGAACATCAAGAAGTTTTTGGTATGAGAGAATATTATATTAGAGAGAGCGCTAGACTGAGCCTTTAAAGATCCCAGCCTAATCCAGGTCCTATGACCCTATGACATTATTGTATAAATAATTTTTTCTCTGTAGACCTCAAATATCCCAAATGAAAAAATAACAACATTGACATTTTCCTCTCCCCTGACCCTATGAGGAAGCTATAAAAATATATGAGGCAATGATAACATTACAGCATCTCATCTTTGTGTAACAGCTTATGCTTTTTAAATTACTTACAATATATATACCCTATTGCATTTGGTCCTCATAAAAACATTATAAGGTAAAAGGCAGTGCATTAGTGATAGAAGGTATGAATAGGCTGAGAGGTTTCCAGATTTCCAAGTCCTTGTTCCTTTCTGCTGAACAATTCCTTCTTCAATTTCTCTCTCTCTCTCTCTCTCTCTCTCTCTCTCTCTCTCTCTCTCTCTCTGTCTGTCTCTCTGTCTCTCTGTCTCTCTCCTCCCATTTCACTATAAGCAGTCAGGAGAAACCAGGCCAGACATTCAACACTTTGCTTAAGAATTTCTTCAGCTAAATCTTCAAGTTCATTACTCACAAGTTCTACCTTCCACAAAAGTCTAGAACACAATTTGGCTGAATTCTCTACCACTTTATGGCAAGGATTGCCTTTCTGGTGTCCAATAACATGCTCCTCATTTCCATCTGAGGCCTCACCTGAAGCTCCTTTGACTTCTGTATTTCTACCTATAGTCTCTTCAACGCCTTCTGGGTTTTTCTAACATTGGCCTCAAAACTCTTTCAGCCTCTACCTGTTACCCAGTTCCAAAGCCACTTCCACATTTTTTTGTTACAACAGCATCCAGCTAGTGATAGCAAAAAATGCATTTATTTTGCTAGGGCTGCCATAACAAATTACCGCAGACAGGGTGACTTAAACAACAGAAATTTGTTTCCGCACAGTTCTGGAGGCTAGAAGTCTGAGATCAAGGTGCTGGAAGGGGTGATTTCTCTGAAGACTTTTCTCCTTGGCTTATAGATGGCCACCTTCTCCCTGTGTCTGCCCGTGGTCTTCCCTCTGTGTGTGTCTGTGTTCTAATGTCCTCTTCTTATAAGTACACTAGTTGCATTGGATTAAAACCCACTCTAAAAAGTTCATTTTAATGTGATTAATAGGAAAATTATATAAAGATCTTAAAAGACCTGATCTCCATATACAGTTACCTTCTGAGATACTGGAGGATTAGGACCTCAACATATGAATGAGAAGGAAGGACACAATTCAGCTCAAAACAGTCAGAAGACCCACAGATGAGAATAGCAATTGGTGCATATGCACTTAAAGTCGCATATCTAGTATACTCAAGACCCAAATGTTCTGAGTTTCTTTGTTCAGTCTATTAAGGTGAAAAATGCATATTGGAAGTATGTCCTAAATAAGTAGACCTGTAAATTATTGTTAGGAAATAAGACAAAAGATAAGTTGTGTTCATGGGAAATTTCAATGATCTTGAAAGGGCTACTACGATTTGATGGACCAAAGCATTGCAGCATGCCTCTGATATCTTTTATAAATTGTTTGAAAGGTTAAATCATGGAAATGCTATTATTTTAAGGTTTAACTATTTTTGTTGCATTTTTAGAATTAAATGTTTTATCTGCCCAGAATTATAATCCCAGAAATTATTAAGAAAGGAGATTATGTTATCATCTCTACTCTTTGAATGGTATAAATCTCTTCAAACAAAATTTGAAACTAAACCTCTGTACTCAGTGAATATAAGAAGAACAGCCACCGTGGGCTAAATAACAACCAGTTCAGTTATTATCAAGCCAACGAAATTAGTGAGAAGAGCTATGGTTGGCAGAGTATCATCCTGAGTCCTAACCTGGAAATAACTCTAACTAGCTGCCTCATCGCCAAGATCACTGGCTTTGTCTCCATCCTACAGCAAATCATCCTCTAAATCATGCAGGTCACTGCTCTATAAACTGGGGATTAACTATCCCAGAGGCTTAGGGTCACATGTGAAATTCACTTTAATATAGATAAGTGTGTATTAACGGTAGGGGTGAAAAACATTTTAAAATGTTGCTCTTTGAATGGGAGTCTGTCTTTGGATTTAAAAATGTGTGTTTTAAGTATTACGCCATAAATGTATATTTATGTTTGAGAAGAATCACACAATAGATTAAAGCATCATTATATAAACACAAAAAAAATGCCATATTGTCTTTAGCTATGTCCTTGAGATCACTGGAGGCTCCAAGAAGGAGAGCAGAACCTGGAGGAAGGTCCCAGCTGCTGAGTTCATCATGAAGAACACATGATGCCAAATCAGGATGAACACAGCTCCTTCAACCTAAGTCCGGGTCCTTCTCTCAAGGAACACTATCTATGGCTATTGGGAGCAAGTCTGGAACCAACAAAACTAATCAAGCTATAAATTATCACTCACCTGACCAGTCTAGATAAAGAAGGGACTGGACTCATTTCTCACCAAAGTCCTTTGGGGGCCAAAAATTAGGGGTCAATGCTCAGATTTCTCCATTACTGGGACCGTATCAAACCTCAAGATCCTTTCATTCAAGGACCTTCTGCTCAGGGCAACAATGCTTGTGGTTTTCAGGCAGCCCCAGGTAGGGAAACAAGATCTGACCGTTACAATATTTCTCTCTGAGCTTGTCTTTAGTTCTATGATAATTAATTTAAAAGGACACTTGACCACATGTGATAAATAATAGAAAAATTAAATTAAAAATGCAACCAGCTGGCATCTCAACCTTCCTGACAAGAATGATCAGACCTGCCCTTTGGCAAGCAGCTTCTGTGCCGGGCACCCCTTGGCAGGCCTCCAACAAAAGCTGGGCATGAGTGGAGGGAGCAGTCAGGTGGCTCCACTGCTGAATGAGCCCAGTGTTCTGTGCTTGTGGACCAGCCAGTGGCTCTTCAAAACCTTACTGGAGGTTCCTGCAGCTCAAATGTCTGTCAGAGAATGAATTACTCCCATAGTCTTCCAACTGGTTTCTATCTTGCTAATCTATAGTCTATTTTCCACCCAGCAGCCAGACTGATCCTCATAAAGCATAATTGGGATGATGCCACTCCTCTGCAGACATGTCTCCCATGTGTTCCCTGCACAGAGAACAAAACCCCAGATCCTTACCAGGACTTCGATTTGGTCCCCATTACCTCCCATTTGTTTTCCCATTACCTCATTATCTACCACTTCCCCATTCTGTCACTGTGCATCAACCTTACCGACCTTCTATTTCTTAAACTCCCCAGGCATCCCCTCCTCAAAGCCTTTGCATACTCTGTTCCCTCTACCCAGAATGCTCTTCTTCCAGATACCCAGTGGCTTGCTCCCTCACTTCATTTACATCTCTGGTGGAATGTTACCTTTTTATTAAAGAGGTCCTTTCTCTCCACCAACTCTATCTACTCCCAATTACTCTTTTTTAAAAACAATCTCAAACTTAAGGACAAGTGGCAAAAAGAAGAAAAAGAACATTTTTCTGAACTATTTAAGAGTAAGTTGCTCCATCACCCATAAATATTTAAGTTTGAAAGTCCTGCAACAAGAACTTTCACTTTCTCCTACACAACCACAACACAACCCCAGAATGAAGAAATTACCACTAGTTCATTACTGCTATTTAATCATCAGACACCATTCAAGTTTCACCAATTGTCCCAATGACATCTTTTACAGCAAAGGACTTCATACAGAATCTTTCCTTTCAGTTACTTGTCATGAGTCTTTAGTCCTCTTCAACATGAAACAGTCCCCAGTCTTTCAGTGGCTTTCACGACCTTGACACTTTTTGAAGAGTATGGGCAATGGATCTCGTAGACTGCCCAACAACTTGGGTTAGTCTGATGATTCATCATGATCAAATTTATGTATACATCTTTGGCAAGAATATCACAAAAGTGATGTTGTATTCAGGACTAGCTACATTATTTGCAGGGCATGTCACAAAATAAAAATGCAAACCTCTTGTTTAAAAATATTAAGAATTTCAAGATGGCAACAGCAGAGCATTAAACCAAGAATGGGGACCTGTGCAACTGACTGTAAACATCAGACACCCATGAAGCTTGCCTTGCCTGCATTATTAACATTTCTTCTGGGCAGGTAGCAAATGGTTCCTTTTCATCCATCACTGATGGTTATTAACTTTGATCACTCCATTAAAGTGAGTCAGCCAGCCTTCTCCACCATATAGTTAATCTTTCTCCCTTTGTACTGTTTGAGAAAGTTATACTCTGTTTGCTTACTTACATCAACATGAACTCATGGTTTCCAATTTTACTCAGTGTTTTTTTGTTTGTCTGTTTTTTAATTTAATTGTTTTTTGTTTGTTTGTTTATTTGTCTGTTTGGTTTTTTTAGATTTTAGTTATTTATTTTTAGAGAGAGGGGAAGGGAGAGAGAGAGAGAGAGAGAGAAAGAAACATTACTGTGTGGTTGCCTCTTATGTGCCCCCAACTGGAGACCTGGCCTGCAACCCAGGCATGTGCCCTGACTGGGAATCAGACTGGCGGCACCTTGGTTCACAGGCCAGTGCTCAATCCACTGAGCCACACCAGCCAGGGCTTATTCACTGTTTTATAACATTACTATCATTGTTAACTTATTTATTTACTATTATTTCTTAATGTATATACAGTCCACATGGTGTGATTTGGTGTACAGTTCTACAAGCATTAACACACGTACAGACAAGTGTACAAGACATGGAGGACTCAAAAAAATTCTTTCACGCTGCCCTTTTGTAGTCAAATCTCCCTCTTCTCCAAGCCCTGGCAGCCACTGAACTTTGCCACTATAGTTATGCCTTTGCCAGAATAATAAAAATGGAATCATACTGTATGTGACCTTTTGAGTCCTGAGTCTTTCACTCAGCCTACCGCCTCTGTGATTCATTCATGTTGTTTCCTTAGTAGGTTTCCATTGCATGGATACATGCAATTTACTATTCCATCCACCCATTTGTTAAATTAAAATGTCCTTGTTCAAATTAACGGTACTTTTGGCTGAGAGAAAGTCTGCACTTCTGACAAACTCTCAGGTGATGCTGGTGTTGTTGGTCCAGGAATCACATGTGCAAGAGCAAAGCTGTTGAGAAATCGCTGGGACAAGGATGTTTGGAAACGCTCCTGGGTAGGACAGTTGCAAAGGAGGGTATTGTGGCAACGCAAACTAACGATAATGAGGACCTGAACCAAAGCAGAGGCAGTGGGGAAGACAAAAGAGAGAGATTGTGGAGATACTGAGGGGAGGGGCCCAACAGGCTTGAGGGATGGGGACACTTTCCTAAGAACATGGGAAGAGGAATAGGAATTGGGGAGAGGTGCAGGGAGACAAGGAATTCAGTTCCAGTGGTTCAGTGTCAGACACACCAAGTGTGAAAGGGGGTGGCAGGACATCAGATAGAACTCTCTAGTAAGAAGTTGTCCATGAATCTCTGGGACTGCAGGAAGAGACGTCTGGGTTAAAGCCAATGGTGAGTGTGAAGTGTGATCCCCAGGGAATGGAAGTGAATGAAAGAGGTGGAGGCAGGGCAGGACTCCTCTGGATGTTGTCCATCTATCTGCTCTTTCCAGCTCCAGGTGAGAAGTCCCCAACCCACACACCTTCCCCACTCCACCTCCACCTCAGTCTGCTTTCCTTTGGGCTCAGAGCCTAATCTTAGCATCTCAGGAGCTTGTTCAGTGACGAAAGGAGGTGGGTAATTGAGTGGGAAAGTCTGAGCTTGGCTACCCCTGTCTGGGTCCCAGAAGACTGCTGCTCCCTCTATTTCAGAGGCAAAGTACAGCACACCCATTTCTTCTCAGTATAGGTAAGAGAAATTCATATTTTAAAAAATATTTGTACCACTGAGTAAGCTAACAGAAATAATTATAGCAACATGCATTTATTAACAATAGTCTACATTTCCAAAATTATAGATTCTAACTAAACTAATGTCATAAAAAAACAATGACAAAATTCCAAGCCCTCAGATTTGCTTATTCCAGAATAGCCTATTCTCCACAAAAGGGCTTGCATCACTCCTTTGGTTTCTTCTGCTTCAGCCCTGCATTTCCACAGGGCAGGCAGCAGTACAAGATGCCACTTAATTTGCCTCCAATACAATGAGTCTACAGCAACATTTTGTCTCTTCACCTCCACGCACACCAGTGCAAAAACCTTATTAAAAGGAAAATTTTCTCCATTATATAATTTAAGTTAAAAAAGCAATATATTAAATATAATTTTAAATTTTTTGTAAGGAAGAGTCAATGAAGATTTTTACACATTTGAAATTCGCACAGCTCAGATTGCAGGCGGGCACTAAGTACTTATTAATTAGACGAGTGAGTGAGTGAGAATAAATGAAGATGAATGAATGCCAAAGGCACGGTCTGGTAAGGTGTGGCCCCACTCATCTGATGGATGCTGCCTGCTTCTGGTTTCCCAAAGCAGTGACTTCAACGCAGATCTAGGCTTGCCTTCTGTTGCTGCTTTCCCAAACCCACAGACAGACCACTCGCAGAAGGGAAACATCTCAGGGGGAAGCAGGCAGGAGGTGGGGAGCTGTTTGGTTTTTGTGAATCACAAGCACCCCTCATTAATTGCAGGGGTAAAGGTGAGCATCTCCTAGCATAAACTACCTGTGGCAGCTGGTGCAAGAATTCCCTGAAACCATGCTTCCCCTAGCCCATTAGCAAGTGCTTATCTGATACTTGGGGGCCTAAGGAACCTGGCAGCATTTTAAAATTAGCTTTGTCCTGGGTTATATTTCTTTTTTTTTTTTTTTTTTGTGGTATCTCATTGTGGTTTTTATTTGCATCTCTCTGATGGCTAGTGATGTTGAGCATATTTTCATATGTCTATGGGCCCTCTGTATGTCTTCTTTGGAGAAGTGTTTGTTCAGGTCCTTTGCCCATTTTTTAATTGGGTTGTCTGTCTTCTTGGTGTTGAGTTGTATGAGTTCTTTATATATTTTGGAGATCAATCCCTTGTCTGAGATGTCATTGGCGAATATATTTTCCCATATGGTTGGTTTCCTTTTCATCTTGCTGATGTTTTCTTTAGCTGAGCAGAAACTTTTTAGTTTGATGTAGTCCCATTTGTTTATTCTTTCCTTTATTTCCCTTGCCTTAGGAGATATATCAGTGAAAATGTTGCTACGTGGGATATCTGAAATTTTCCTGCCTATTTTTTCCTCTAGGACTTTTATGGTATCACGGCTTACATTTAAGTCTTTGATCCATTTTGAGTTTATTCTGGTGTATGGTGTAAGTTGGTGGTCTAGTTTCATTTTTTTGCATGTCCCTGTCCAGTTCTCCCAACACCATTTGTTGAAGAGGCTCTTTTCACTCCATTTGATGTTCTTTCCCCCTTTGTCAAATATTAGTTGACCATATGAACCTGGGTTTATTTCTGGGCTCTCTATTCTGTTCCATTGATCTATATGTCTGTTTTTATGCCAGTACCAGACTGTTTTGATTACCGTGGCCTTGTAGTATAGTTTGATATCAGGTATTGTGATTCCTCCTACTGTGTTCTTCTTCCTCAAAATTGCTGTGGCTATTGGGGCTCTTTTTTGGTTCCATATAAATTTTTGAAGTATTTGTTCTAGGTCTGTGAAATATGTTGCTGGTATTTTAATAGGGATTGCATTGAATCTATAAATTGCTTTGGGTAGTATGGACATTTTAATGATGTTGATTCTTCCCATCCATGAGCATGGTATATGCTTCCATTTATTTGTATCTTCTTTAATTTCTTTCTTCAATGTTATGTAGTTTTCTGAGTACAGGTCTTTTACCTCCTTGGTTAAGTTTATTCCTAGGTATTTTATTTTTCTTGTTGCTATGGTAAATTGAATTTTTCTTTCAGTTTCTATCTCTGAGTTTTTATTGTTGGTGTATAAAAATGCCTTTGATTTCTTAATATTGACTTTGTATCCTGCTATTTTGCCAAATTCACTTATTAGGTCGAGTAGTTTTTTTGTGGAGTCTATAGGGTTTTCTATGTACACTATCATGTCATCTGCAAATAATGACAGTTTTACTTCTTCTTTTCCAATTTGGATGCCTTTTATTTCTCTTTCTTGTCTGATTGCGGTGGCTAGAACTTCCAAGACTATGTTGAATAGGAGTGGGGAGAGCGGACATCCTTGTCTTGTTCCTGATCTCAGGGGGAATGCTCTCAGTTTTTGCCCATTGAGTATGATGTTGGCTTCAGGTTTCTCATATATGGCCTTTATTATGTTGAGGTATGCTCCCTCTATTCCCATTTTGCTGAGAGTTTTTATCATAAATGGGTGTTGTACTTTATCAAATGCTTTTTCCGCATCTATTGATATTATCATGTGGTTTTTGTCTTTCATTTTGTTTATGTGGTGTATTACGTTTATTGATTTGCGAATGTTAAACCATCCTTGCATCCCTGGGATGAATCCTACTTGATCGTGGTGTATGATCTTTCTAATGTGTTGCTGGATCCGGTTTGCCAATATTTTGTTGAGGATTTTAGCATCTATGTTCATCAGCGATATTGGCCTGTAGTTTTCTTTCTTTGTTGTGTCTTGACCTGGTTTTGGAATTAGGGTTATACTGGCTTCATAGAATGAGTTTGGCAGTCTTCCCTCTTCTTGTATCTTTTGGAATAGTCTGAGAAGGATAGGAGTTAGTTCTTTCCTAAATGTTTTGTAGAATTCACTTGTGAAGCCATCCGGTCCAGGGCTTTTGTGTGCTGGGAGTTTTTTGATTACTGCTTCAATTTCACTAGCTGTTATTGGTCTATTCAGACTTTCTGCTTCTTCTTGATTCAGTTTGGGAAGACTATAGGTTTCCAGGAATCTGTCCATTTCCTCTAGGTTGTCAAATTTCTTGCCATACAGTTGTTCATAATAATTTCTTATAATCCTTTGTATTTCTGTGGTATCAGTTGTGATTTCTCCTCTTTCATTTCTGATTTTATTTATTTGGGTCCTCTCTCTTTTTTTCTTGATGAGCCTGCTTAAAGGCTTGTCAATTTTGTTTATTTTTTCAAAGAACCAGCTCCTACTTTTGTTGATCTTTTGAATTGTTAGTTTAGACTCTATGTCATTTAATTCTGCTCTGATCTTGATGATTTCCTTCCTTCTACTTGATCTGGGCTTTGCTTGTTGTTCTTCCTCTAGATCTTGTAGCTGTAGGGTTAAATTTTTTATTAGATATTCCTCTAGCTTTTTTAGGTAGGCCTGTATTGCTATGAACTTTCCTCTTAGGACTGCTTTCGCTGTATCCCATAGGTTTTGGGTTGTTGTGTGTTCATTATCATTAGTTTCCAGAAACTTTTTGATTTCTTCCTTGATGTCATTGTTAACCCATTCATTATTTAATAGCATGTTATTCATTCTCCATGAGTTTGAATGTTTTTGAGTTCTTTCCTTGAGGTTGATTTCCAATTTTAGCCATTGTGATCTGAGAAGATGCTTGATATAATTTCAATTTTCTTGAATTTGTTAAGGCTTGTTTTGTGTCCTACCATGTGGTCTATCTTTGAAAATGTTCCATGTGCACTTGAGAAGTATGTATATTTTGCTTCTTTGGGGTGAAAACTTCTATATATATCGACTAAGTCCATTTGATCTAGAGTGTTGTTCAGTGCCTCCATATCTTTGGTGTTTCTTTGCTTCGAAGATCTGTCCATTGTTGACAATGGGGTGTTAAAGTCCCCTACTATGAGTGTGTTGTTGTCTATATCTTTCTTGGAGTCTTTCAAAAGTTTCCTTACATATTTGGGTGCTCCTAAGTTTGGTGCATATATATTTATAAGGGTTATATCTTCTTGATGGATTTTTCCCTTAAGTATTATGAAATGCCCTTCTTTGTCTCTTTTTATGGACTTTGCTGTGAAATCTGTTTAGTCTGATATAAGTATTGCTACCCCGGCTTTTTTTTCATGTCTATTTGCTTGGAATACATTTTTCCATCCCTTTACTTTCAGTCTGTGTAGATCTTTTGTTCTAAGGTGGGTCTCTTGTAGACAGTATATATGTGGGTCATTCTTTCTAATCCATTCAGCTACTCTATGTCTTTTAATTGGAGCATTTAATCCATTTACATTTAAGGTTATTGCCGATAAGTACTTATTCATTGTCATTTTTCCCCTTTGTACTCGTGTTCTTCTCTGTCTCTCTCTGTTTCTTCATCTTCTTAGAGCAGACCTTTTAGCATCTCTTGCATTGCTGGTTTGGTGGAGATGTATTCTTTTAGCCTTCTTTTGTCTTGGAAGCTCCTTATTTCACCCTCCATTTTGAATGAGAGCTTTGCTGGGTATAGTATTCTAGGTTGTAGGCCTTTGTTTTTCATTGCTTGGAATACTTTTTGCCATTCCCTTCTGGCTTGTAGTGTTTCTGCTGAGAAATCTGATGATAGCCTTATTGGAGTACCCTTGTATGTTATTAGTTGTTTTTCTCTTGCTGCTTTTAGGATCCTCTCTTTGTCTTTGAATGTTGCCATTTTTATTATGATGTGTCTTGAGGTGGGCCTGTTGGGGTTCATCTTCATTGGGACCCTCTGTGCTTCCTGGACTTGCGTGACTCTTTCTCTCGTCATGTTAGGAAAGTTTTCTGTCATTAGTTTTTCAAAGAGGTTTTCTATCCCTTGCTCTTCTTCTTCTCCTTCTGGAATTCCTATGATACGGATATTATTACGTTTCATGTTGTCCTGCAGCTGTCTTAGAACCTCTTCAGTCTTGTTCAGTCTTTTTTCATTTTGTTGCATTGTCTGGGAGTTTTTGTGTAGGTTGTCCTCCAGCTCGCTGATCCGATCTTCTGCTTCCTCTAGCCTGCTTTTAATTCCTTCTACTGTGTTCTTCAATTCAGAGATCGTATTTTTCATTTCCTCCTGGCTCTTATTGATAGCTTCTATGTCCTTTTTCATGCTCACGTAATTTTCTGTGAGTTCCTTGTAGTTTTTCTGGAGTTCTTTGAAGTTTCCGCTGAGCTCATTCAGCTTCTCCATAATCCATGTTTTGAATTCCATATCTGATAGTTCGCTCCCCTCTATTTCATTTAGCACTCTTTCTGGGGATTCTATCTTTCCTTTTGATGGGAGGTTGTTTCTCTGTCTCCCCATTTTTTTGACTCCTATTGTTTGTTGGTGCTTCTTGGAATGATCCTGTCCTGGGTTATATTTCCAAACTGAACAATGTAAAATCAAATTGTGGGGGCCAAGTTTCAAAACGCAAGCTGTGCCTTTGCAGGGAAGGTAGAAACCACATTGTGGCAGAGGAAAGGGACTGATTGCAGTAAATATGTTATCTGCTAGTTCAGATGTCATTTTTCTACATTTGGTTGTATGATATTGTTTAAAAAAATGAAGAGCACTCTTTGATTATAGCAAATAGATATTCTTCAAAAAGTCTTCATCCATTCAACATACATGTACTGAGCACATGTATATATGTTTTACTTTAGCAGCCAAGTGTCACAGCGTTTATGATGAGAAACTAATCTTTCCCACTGAAATGGGAGGAAACAGGGAGATGGTGTGCTGCAGCCAGTTTGTACCAGCTGTTGAGAGACAACTGTTCCATTTTCAGAATTTTTGAAAGCCAGTGTTCAAATACAGCCATTATTAAAAACTAAATTATATGAATTTACACTTCAATTTTACTAAAAATAAAGGTGTCCCTTTCTAATGATTTTACTGCAATTTGCTATTAGCTATGCTCTTGAGGTTATTTTCTACTCTTGTACCTGTGTCATGGAAATACTATATAATGACATGTTTCTGCACATCTCTATGTTCAGCGATGTCATGTTTGTAGCCACAACAGGAGTATTTACACCACAGAAATAGGCAAACGCTACAAATCAGGGTTTGCTTTTGTTGTTGCTGTTGTTGTTGCTTGTCTAGACTGAAGAAAATGATGGAGAGAGTGTTAATGATGCAGGTTAAACTTAAAACTGTCATATCTGTAGCTGTCTGGCTGTACATAGCACAAAAAAAAATTGGGGATATATTCTTCTAGTATTCAGAAACCAAGATCCAATTCAGTGAAGAAGTCACATATTGATGAAGGAACAAGGTTCCTGTGTGTATCTTTATTTTTTCCTTTTTCTCTAACTCAAAGTAAACAAAAATATTCACCAACATTCACATTTAAACTACACATATTTGTCAATGCTTTGAGTGCCTTTGCTGAACTGGATAGGAACAAACATTTATTTATAGTTTCATTTTGTCAAATCATGGCCAGACTGCAACCATATGTAGGTGGACTATGGATACCAGAGTCCAACCAAAAGTAATCAAAGCATTTTGTAAGAATTAATAAGTTGACTATACAGAATTTACAGTAGAGTTTTGTATCTTCCATAATTATTTGTAAATTGTGTGCTACACATCCTTTATAGCAGTAAAATTTGTAATAAATTTATGTGCAGACATATATTTGCACACATTTTGTTTGTTGAACATTTATTAGTGAACACTTTTGCACAGGGTTCCAATAAAGTCAAAATAAAGCCACCATCCCAACTTCACCTATATATCAACCACAAAACTAAAAATAAAAATGATTTCAAATATCCTGACAATTTTCATAACTGTTAAAAATATGAAACAACAGTCAGAGAATGAGCCATAATAAGGTTCACTGTAAACTGGTTAAATCAGTCACTTCCAAGGCTTCAATATTAGGATTTAAGAAGAAATATTTCCTTCTCTTCATGATGGCTTATTTCTTCCCTCTTCCCCATCCACTCACTTAAACCAGTATTCTGGAATCAAGTCTTCCCTGGTTGTTAAGCACAGCTGAAAACCTCCCATGACTACATATCTAGTGACAACACCTGTTCTTATTGTGGATGCTGTTGTAAATAAGATAATCAAAGTTATCTGGGGGTGCTGGAGGAGATGTCAGAAAATTGTATCCTCGGTTTGGTGGTTGAGTTACAAAATGGAAAAGCCAATAGCAGAGAAGACACAATACCCGCTGCTGCCTCACCAACTCGCTCTCCGATCACGAGTAACTCACACACGTGGTAACCCGACCTCCCACTAGAGGGCAGATGCATGTGGGCAGCCAGATTCACTGCTCTCAGAACCTTGCACAGTGCCCACACATGCTGGACATTCGATGAACGTTCGCTGAACAAATTCGGTGACATTAAAAACTAATTCTGCCTTGCGTAGCTGTAGCAAGGATCAAATCAGTTTGAGTATATGTAAATGTTTCACAAACTCATGGTTTTTAAAATTATTAATTTATTAGTGTCCCCCATAAAAGAACTGTTGTTTGGGTATCATTGCTTAGCTCCTTACTTTGATTTCTTCTAACAAGGAGCATCTTTAGTCAGAACAGACCCTGAGCACAGAAGGGTCACACTGCATTGGAGTAGCTGATTTCCTCGTCTTTTTTTTTTTTTTTCTCTCATTAAACTGTGGTTCCAAAGGGCAAGAATCCTGGTTTATTCATCTTGGTATCCCCACCTCCTAGGATGGTGGTTGGCACCAGGTATATGCTCTAAGAAGAATGAATGAAAGACCTGTGAATTATATTTAATCCATTCAATTCATTTGCATCTAGAATATAGGCCAGACCAAGAGGGACGAATGAGCTGTGCCATCTCCTCAGTGTTCAGAGCCTGCTAGCACTATGACGCAAAGAAAATGGGATGGGTTTCCAGTAGAATGATGAACCACCTCTGCGCTGTGTGGGTTAAACAAGCTTTTGTGCGCTAGCCTAAGAATCTAACTAATATTTTAACAGTTTTTTTAAGCACTTAAAAAATAACCCATATGGACAAGACTGCCTGTCCTACTAATAAAACAATGCTACCCCATCCCAGCAGCCAGCCCCAAATACACCATCACTGATAGTAGCTGGCCTTAAATGGTTTGAGTCCTGCTAACCACCCCCCCAAAATATACATCATTTACTCCTCTGTATGCTGGAGTCTGTGTTGAGTTAATTAACAATAGCACAGCAGAAAGAAACCAATTTGAATTCAGTGTAGCAGGATCTATGGGAATTATTTCTCCCACTGAATTCATCATGCAGCTAGTATAAACACATTCAAGGCTCTGCTGATGTTTGGAGCACTGCAGGAGTGTCCCAAGTGCCCCAGCTGGGACTGGGAGTGACACCCTTTCCCCACATGGAGTCCCTACCCCTGGTCTCACACTCACTTTCCCCTTTTGTCCTTTGCTGGTTCCTGGGATCACTCAGTGAAGTGTGTCTGTGTGGCAGGGAGCAGGACACCTGCTGGAGTGACCCCCAAACAGAGGACAGTTTGGCTTTAATTGTCTGTATTAACTTTCAGAGCAACAGAGATGTCTACTGAATGACAGAGCACATAAAAAGCAGAGCTCATAATTAATCTTCACGGAGCGTCTGATGCTTGGCAAGCTTAATGAGCTGATGCTCACCCTGCACATCGGTGTGGCACTCTAATTCCTCCACACATCGAGTAAACATATATGAACCCAAGGTGGGGGGATTAGCACAGTACACAGCTCAGATCTGCGGGATCCTGAGTACAAGGATGGGAAGCCCCCGGGGTCCCCTGAACAGGTGCAGCAACAGCAGGAAGGATGCTCACTGAACACGAAACGGTTATATCTTTTTAATTGTGTGGCAGAGTCATTCCCTGCCTGACCAGTGGAGCAGCTGCAGAGAGACAGTTGTTTTGCTTTAGCAAAATGAAGTCTTTTTGCTTCCTGGCTTTTGTTTATTTTTGTATAGTCCTGTGTGAGAAATGGCCCAGATCACTACGGCCTACACTCTCTTCTTTGACTGTTTACCCTCCAAACCCAGGAGATCAGAGGATTGACACGAAAGAGAACATTTTCTAATCTTTGCAAGTGCTTGCCAAACCCCCAAGAATATATGTAAAGATGGCTGCATGTTGTGATAGAAAAGGAAAATGAGCTCCCCAGAAAGTGTGGGTATATCAGCAGTTTTGCTAAGGAACAGACTGGGTCCCACCTGCAAGAGCAAAGGTGATTAATTGAAAGGGGATTCAAGTTCCAAGGCCTGATGCTTCATACTGGACAGTCCACTAGATTCATGTGATGCTTCCTGACACCTTTGGTCAAAAATAATCAGTACCACCCCCTCCTGTTAGCAACAGACAGATCAATGTGACCAGCCGCTGTCACTCTCTTGCATTCGAGGGCTCCCCAGGAGAAGCAACTTAAGCCTGGTTTGGGGGTCCTTAAACTGTTTCTCTGTCCCACACACAGCTGTCTGTTCATTTTAGCCCCCCCCCCCTCATCCTCTGCCATGCCCTGCCCTGCCCTGCCTGCTCCTTTTTGGGAATCCAGCTGCCCTCTGCCCTCCATTGTCCATGCCCAGCAGTCCTGCCATGATGTCCAGCAGGCAGGAGGAGAACGACGGGCCCACAAGTCATACCTGTGTTGCTGTTTATTATAAATCACTCTCTGTTGTATGTGCACATATAAATAAATAATGTGAACATAGACAAGGACGGAGAAGACTTCCTGCTCCCTGTTCCAGCATTTGAGAGCAATCCCAAACTCCGCCTGGGGCCAAGCGGGGCATCTCGGGCTCAGCAGTCTACAGTGGACCTCCAGGACATGCCTGCAAGAGGACTTGGTTGGAGAGAGACCCCAAAGACCACCCTGCTCCCCTCTGCATTCCTAGAAGGCACAACGCAGCACCGAGTTGACACTGAATGTTGGGGGAAAGGCGGGAAGGTGCAAAGGAGAAGCTCAAAAGAGAATGGTCTCTGTCCAAAATGCCCACTGACTGTGTCGGCCTAGCCAACGCCTACTCATCCTTCAAAGCTCAGTTCCTGACTGCAGATTTTCCCATTCCATCCATCAGCCTCTGCCACAGATTCCTGCCTCTCATCTACGTTCCTAGAACAGAAGTGGTCATGGCTTCCCCAGCCTGTGATACAAAATAATTACCAACAATACCCAAGTTTTACTATTGGGTTAGCCAAAAAACTTCATTCAATTTTTAATTAAAAATTGAGACATTTTTTTCATTCTCACCATTTTGTTCCATTACCTTCTGCCATCTTTCAGGCAATTTCCTGATTCCATCTTCCCAAAACATTTTCTTTTTGAGCAAAGAACTGTTTGGGGTACCTTTTGCAGTCTTCCAGAAATTTGAAAATTTTTCCATTAAGAAAATTTTGTAAAGACCAAAATAAATGGAAATCCAAAGGTGCAATGTCCAGTGAATATGGTGGATGAATCAGAACTTCCCAGCCAAGCTGTGAGTTTTTTGCCTGGTCACCAAAGAAACATGCAGTCTTGCTTTATCTTGATGGAATGTTATGCGTTCTCTGTTGACTAATTCTGGATGTTCTCCATCTAATTGGTCTAATTAGGAGCAGTACTTGTTGGAATTAATTGTTTGGTTTTCTGGAAGGGGCTCATAATAGAGGACTGACTCCCTTCCAATCCTGCCATATACATAACAACACCTTCTTTGGATGAAGACCATCCTTTGATGTGGTTGGTGGTGGTTCATTTCGCTTGCCCCACAATCTCTTCCGTTCCACATTATTGTAAAGTATCCACTTCTCACTGCCTGTCACATTTATTTTAAAAACAAAATGTTTTCATTACATTTAAGTAGAGAATTGCACGCGGAAATATGGTCAAGGTTTTTTTCACTTAACTTATGTGAATCCAAACATCAAGGTGATTACCTACCAGATGACTTTCAATGCTTAATTTGCATATTTTGAGAATGTCGGCTATCTCCCACACAATATAACATTGATTGTTCTCAATTAATGTCTCGATTTGATTGCTTTCAACTTCAACTGGTCTACCAGACTGTGGAGCATCATCCAGTGAGAAATCTCCAGCATGAAACTTCACAAACCACTTCTGACACATTCGATCAGTCACAGCACCTTCTCCATATACTGCACAAATCTTTTTTTAGTGTTTCAGTAGTGTTCTCACCTTTCTTGAACTAATAAAATATAATATGCTGAAGATGTTGCTGATTTTCTTCCATCTTCAATATTAAAATGGCTACACAAAAATTCACCAATTTTGATAAGCGTTTTTATAAATGCACGCTGATATGACAGCTATCACAATACAATCTAACAAAATTGTTTTGAATGAAATTAAAGAGAACTAAGCACTACTAGAGCCATCTTACAGGAAACAGAACAAACCTTTTGACCAACCCAATAGTTTGTAAACCCATTCATTCAAGTGCTAAATTCACCCTCAGGTTATCGCCCCGTTATTTCTGTGGCTCCCAAGGACTATTGTGAGGGCACTCAGTAAACCCCCCATAAGTCTTGGTCTTCACCTCAAGACATGATACCCCAAGTCCCCTTGAGGAAGGCACCTCTCCTCTGCCCCGCAGATGCCCTTGAGAAAATTCCTTCCATGTGCTTGGCTTCTCTGGACTTCTCTGGTCTGTGGAGGAGTGCAGAGACATAGCTCTCCCTTAACTCTGTGCCTTATTTCATCACCTGAGCCTTGAAACCACTCTGCATGTACCCCAAGTCTGTAGAACTCACTTCATCTTCTGTTGTTCTTTGCCTCTGCAGATCGAGCCTCTCAGACCAGGTGGGAGAAAGGCGCCACGCATCCCCCTCAGTGCTCCTCAGTATCCTGGGGACCAAGCATAAACCTTTCCTTCTTCAAGTTAAAAACAAACAGCCCTACCAATCCATGCAAATTAATGACCTGAGCAGGGCAGGTAACTGGCCTCATTCATACAATGGCTACTCAGACTGAACTGGCAACATCAGAAACATACACCTGTGCAAAGTAGTAAAGGCTCTCATATAACACTTGTCGTGTTTGTTGTAATTGCAATATCACGGCCAGACTCCAAGCTCCTAGTGATCAGGGATCACAGACTATTCATCTTTGTATTTGTACCCTCATCCTGGCACTCAGTAGCCATCACAATAGCTGGCATTTATTGGGCACTTAGTGGATGGACCAACAGAGACTAGGACTTGTACAGTAAAATGTCTGAGTTTCTAAACAAAAGTTGTTTGCATTAAAAGCTGAGAAAGATAACTGATTAACTCTTAACTCCTCTATGCTCCACATTAATTACCTACCTCCCACAGGACCAAAACAGTGTACAGAAAGGTCCAGGATGTGACACAAAGATTAGGGTGGAGTGGGGGAGAATGTAGTGAGCAAGAAACCTTCCTTCTCCCTCATTTGGGTTCAAGATACATTTTTTCATTTGATAATTCTCCCTAAAAGAGGCCCACCTATTATCTCAGTTCTAAAGATTGGAAATGAAATATATAGAAAGTATTCATGACAAGTTTGACCATAATACAGAATCTGTAAGATGGGTTATTTGGGCATGGGATCTGAAGGTTAATCATTTCTACTCTCTGAAGGATAATAGAACATATGGAGTTTTACTCTATATTTGCCTAAAATATCTGCTAGCCCTCCATACTGATGTTCTTGGTTTGGTTTTATATTTTGGTGGTAGTCCTAGATTAGGATACACTTAAACACTCAACGTTAGTAAAGTAAAGTAACCTCTATGATCTTCTGGAGCTATAAAATCTTAGCATTAGAAGTTTAAGATCATTCAGTCCAACCATCCCGCTGGTGCCTAGACCCCCTGTCCAGCTATGCCCTATCCCCACCAGCCTGCAGATGCTGCACCCTACTCTCTGGGAGCTTATTATAAAACAGAGATTCCTGGGACCTTCTCCTGGAGATTTTGATTCAGTGTATCTGGAACAGGTCTCAGGAAAATGAATATTTTTAAATATCCCAAATTTGAGATCATTGCAATCGATAACATCTCCTGACAGAAGTGATTCAGGCTGTGATTAAATGCCCCTGATGATGTTGAAAGTAGTCCAAAAGTACTTCAGATAATGCTGAGATTTTTGTTAAGCCAAAATTCTTTCCCTGCACCATCCAGCAATTGATATTTTCTTTGGAATAACTTGAGCTAGTCTAATGTTTTTCCACATGATAGCTCCTCAAATACCAAAGATAAGCAGGAATGATGCCTTAGGGTCAATCTCCAGATTATAAAGCACTAGCTGCGATGATAGTTCCTCCTAAACCATAGCCCTTTTCAGTCCAAGTCTTCTAGATTGTAAGTCTCTAGGAGGCCAGAACCATGTCTTGATAATCTTTCATCACAATACCTAGTTCTAAGATATACCATATTTTTCGCTCCATAAGATGCACTTTTTTTCCACAGAAGTGGGGGAAAGTGTCTGTGCATCTTATGGGGCAAATATTGCATCACAGACCATGATGTGTATTACCTGACCTGTCAGTGGTGGTGACAGCTGTTAGAAGAGGAAGCGATGAGCCCACATGAAACCCCTGGGGATACTTAAATGTCCCACTTTACTGCTGAATCTCAGGGCATCTGATCAGTATGAGGACAGCGAAGAAAGTGATATCAGTGATTGTGAGCAACTGAGCTTCATATATTCTGACACTAGCGATGATGAGTTCTTAGGGCTGCCAGAAAAACTAGAAGAGTACTTGAACCTTAAAGTCTCTCCTCATTTGTTAATGACAGTGATGATGGTTCTTAATACCACTGTTGACTGCTGTTCCCTTTACATGGTTGAAATATTATTTTGTTATATTTTATTAAGTATTTTAGTGCAACATTTCATTCAGAATATTTTTTTTCTTTTTTTCCTCCTTTAAACCTAGGTACATCTTATGGTCAGGTACATCTTACGGTCAGGTGCATCTTATATGTGAAAAATATGGTACTTGGTACTCATTCATTTATTTAAGTAATATGTATAGACCATCTATTACATGCCCCTCATTCTTCTAGGCCCAAGGTTACAGTCATAAGCCAAAGTCCTCCATCTCGTGAAGTTTACTTTTGAGTCAGGGAGACAAACAAAAGACAAATAAACAAATGAATGTATGTAAGATAGGATAAGAAGAGAAATTAAGCAAAGTAAGCGGATGAGATCAAGAATAAAGGGGCATATAATAAAAATGTGTTAATTTGAAATCCAAATAGACCTGTATTTTGGTCCAGATGTACAAAGTGTACCAGATGGATATTTGTGGACATGGGTCATTATCTTCAATCCGCAGGGAAGCCACGATTGGAAAGAATAATCCGTGTTCCAGCCACTAGAGGGCAGCTGAGTGCAAGACAAACGTCTGCGGGCTGTGCTTGGAGAAAAGCCTCCCACTCCAGCCCATGAAAACAACCCCAGTCGTTTTCGAGTCAATTACTCAATAACCCCAACCAGGAAAAACTTCGTAATAGCTTTTTATCATTAAATTGTTACCAGGCCATAAGAACAGTTCTACTGTGTCGAGAATTTTCTTTCCTTACTTGTGCAGAACCGGTAGCCCAGTCTAGTAAGAGGGCAGAGTTCAGTTTTGGAAAAAAATATTTTTTTCAGGATTTTTTTTTTGCATGTGTATGAGGTTGAATTATCAAGCTACTCACACAGAAATAAGAATACAGTTACTTCACACAGCCTCAAGAGATTTTCTTTGGAATGTGTGCATGTCTACCCCCCCTTCCCCCCACTTAATTAACCTGGATTTGATTCATGAAGTCAGTTATTTTAACACAGTGTAGGTCCCGACATAGTAGTCACTGAGAGAAAGGAGACTAGGGAAAATGGCTGCATCTTGAGGGATGGGACAAAGAAAAATAACAAACTATATTCTTTATTACCCCAACCTACAGCAGTGACGCAACCCCCTGCACAGTTAAAATATCCTAGAATTCAGAGTAGGTATCTAGTCATATCTGACTCAGTCAGCATTAACAAGGTTTCAAAATCATCACATGCAAAATGTGTCATGCCTCCATACGCCCCCATAATGTTTAATACACACAGGAAAAACAAAGCACCTCTTTTACTGCAAAGCAGGGGGTCAGCGTCTGATACACATTTCCTGACTCGTGTGCCCTTCTGCTGCAGTAGCCTGAGTTAATAGCTCAATGGCTTGGCCTCTGCTATCTTCTCCCAGAGTCATTTATGTCTCCTGCTGGCTTTACCTGACTGCGGGTGCTAGATAAAATTTAAAAACAAACAAAAGCCTACCATTTATTGAGTACTTTCTTTGTTCTATGCTTTATTATTCAAATGTTATACCCACCCCACACACACACACACACACACACATACCACCACCACCAAGTAATGATAAGGACATTCATACTTATTTTAATATGATAGAGGTTCTGAAAGTTTCAATAAGTGGCCTGGTAAGTAGCAGAGCTGGGATTTCAGGCTGTCTTAAAACCTAGAGTTAAATTATTACCTAATTTTTATTGCATGGAATTGGGGGGGAGGGATTTTTTAGATACTTAGCTGCTGTGGAAAAAGAAGGGCATTATCCCCTGGAGAGAGTCATGGCTCTGAGCCGTGGAGCTGAAGAACCATTGAAGTCGCCCAACAACTTGAAGAAGATGAGAAAGGATGAATGAACTTTCATTTTCTTTTTCATGCTTTTCTTCGTCTGTATAGTGCATTCATTACTAAAATCATACTTCACAGAAGAAACTGGTAATTCATGTAATGCTAGTGTATTTTATTTGTTTCCTTTTCCTTTCTGAACATAAAACATCCACTTTTGATCTGTATTTGTTCACAAGACCTTATATTTTTCAGACCACACAGGAAAATATCATAAAAGGCCACTGGAATATGTGAGCATTTCGTGCGTGGGAAGGCATCTATTTATATGACAGAGAACTGAAACAGTTTCAGCGGTACCCCATTGTGTCTTTCCAGCGTCCTGCATCCATGTTCTGTGGCCTATATTACACTTGAGAAGGCTATTCTGGGTGAGTCCCAGCAGACAGAACCTTCCTCAGCTCAGGGGAAATCTCCAGTTAACTGGAGGACGTATCCAGGAGACACTGGGAAGGTTCCCGCACCTAGCTCAGTAGCGCCCCCTCTGGAGGACAGGAGAAGGACCAGCCGACTGCGCGGGCTTCCTGAAAAGGAATCGTTAGAAAACAGGGAACAGCCTATTACCCAGGGTGCAGAAAGCCCATCTCCCTTCAGTGTCCAGCAAACACTGTAATACGCTCCTGTTCAAAGCTTTGTTGAAAGAAAGCAGACGGTTCGTCTTACAGTAACAGTGTCAAACCCCCACAAATATTTTCACACCCGTTATCATCTCATTTAATGTAAGTGAATGAACCAGTTGAGCCAAAGCAAAATAATTCTTCCTCACAAATGACTGTGAATGAGCCAGTAGTTTCTGTTCATTAGAGCTTTGCACTGTTCATTACACCCATGTAATTAATGTCACCTCTGCTACCAGTCTCCTAGGGTCCTCGTGTTTCCTTGGGGAGAAAGTAAACCTTAAAGAAAATCAGCCTGGAGAGTGGAGCCCAGCTTGGTGTCACTGGCATTAATGTGACTCAGATTCCTTGCGGATAACTGTGTTTATCTGGGTCACCCATTTTTGACTGAGTGTTCTTGGAAGTCTTTTCTCAACAAGTGCCAGACATGGAGGCAGGACACAGAATTTGCCTTCATTCCCTGAAACAAATACCTAAATCTACAGTACATGGAGAGACGTATTTCAGAAAATTTTGCAAAACTCAGCCTCAGTGCAGTGGGTACTTCCCAGCCCACATGCCCCATGGGCTGTCAGCTGCCTCACTGCCAACCACCCTCCCCACATAGGGTCTCTTGGGCATCGGCACCTGGCTCCTTGGACTGTCTTATAGCCCGTCCTTTTCTTAGCAGAGCCTGGCACTGTTCTCCTGCCTTCTTCAATCTTGTCTCCTCACACCCACTCATTCATTTCTATTTATTGAGCAGCTGCCAAAGTATCAGACGCTATTCTAGGTGCTGGAGTTATAGCAGGAAACAAAACACAGCCCACACCCTATGTACTTTACAGTCTAGGGAGAGAGACAGACAGTAAACACACACATAGAATAAACGTACCACTAGGCAGTGAACAGTTCTGTGAAGAGAAACGAAATGGAAATAGGATAAGGTGAGATGGGGAGGGGAGATCTGAGATAGGGCAGTGGTTCTCAACCAGGGGAGAATTTGCTTCCCATGGGACATTTCACAAGGTCTGGAAACACTTTTCATGTTACAACTGTGAGGGTGTTACTGGCATCTGGTGGGTAGATGCCAGAGATACTACTAATCCTACAATTCACCAGAAAAAGCCACACAACAAGGAGTGATCTGTCCCAAATGTCACTAGGGCTGAACTTGAGAAACCCTGAGATAAGGCATTATCCAACGAGGAGGCAAAAGCCACACAGAATCTTCAACAGGGAAATTTTAATATAAAGAATCACGAACAGGTATTGCCAGGGAGGGGACCTGGCTAGTGAGAGGTAATGAGAATTCTAAGAATCCAGGAGCAGTGGCTGTAAGTTGAGCTAGACCACCCAAGGAAGAGCCCACCTCCAAAGCTCAGATTTGGACTCCCTTGGAGAGGCCAGGGCTGTGGTTTACTGGCTGGTAGGGAAGTCACTGCTACATCTGCTGGAAATCTGCCCTGTGCCCCCCCCATCCCCCCACCCCCTGCCCCGGGTGCCAGAGGAAGCTGTTGGTGGCTGTGCCCTGCTGGAAGGGAGCTGAGAAAGCCACACCGCAGGAGTCAAATGCTACAGAAAGTGCACTCTGCAAGAGCCCAGCTCTGGAGGACATCACATGGCTGCCCAAGTCAAACACTGGAGACAGTGTGCTCAGTAGGAACCCCTGGCAGGTGGGTGTGCAGAGAGAGTTCAGGAGGCAGAATTTCAGGGCTATGCACAGCTGGGCATGGGCCGTGTCTGTGTGAGGGTGTGGGGGCCAATGAGCTGGTGGCCTGGCCAGGCCCTGGACCAGGGCTGAGAGCTCACCAAGGATCTGCATGCTCTGCCGATGCACTGCGGAACACATTGTGCATTAGGAGCTGGAAAAAGCAAAACCACAGCAACATCTGAACCAGGAAAATAAGCCCTCCAGCGCCCTCTCTGACAAAACTTAACCTGAACCCACTGCACATGGGAGAAAAGCTTTTAGAATCAATGCCATTACTGCAGAGCAGGTACTGAAGGGTGAATTAGGAGCTGAGAGGCAATAAATTGGTAACTGTCACATGGTGAACTTTTAGACAACAGGCACTGTTTAAAAAAAGGGCAGGGGGGGAGGGTGATAGGGGTCTCTGACCAAAAAACTTAAAAGTATCTACCCCAATGTAAATCATATTTCTAGGCATAGAAGAAAGAAAAGAAAAAAAAACACCCACCTCTTTCCCCATCCCACTCACCTCAGTTTCTCATAACCTACCAAAATCTGTAGGCTTCTGCAGACTGCAGCCTGATTATTTTTGCTGGGCATAGTGGCAAGAAGGGTTCACAGTGGTGGGCTACACTTGGTGGAAGGAGAGCTTCTAGAGGAGGGAGTTAAGAGATTAAGGGGTCAAATCAGTTCACCTTCAAAGGCTCAGGGAGAGTCCCTGTGGTAGAACACATGATACTTTCTTAATTATATGCTTGCTTATTTTTTTTTATTCTTTTTCTTCTCTCACTAAAATTATGTCCTATGAGCACAAGCTCTTTGGTTGTCCCTGAAACCCTTCCAGGCACCCATCAGGGGTTCAGTAAATGCTGAAGGAGAGAAGACACCTCCAGCAGCTCAGAGGTGGTGATTAAACCCCAACTTCTACCTCTTAGCCTCAGTGCCTCTTATTCAGGTAGAAACCCCCACTACAGTTAAAACACAGATACTCAGCAACTACTTATTTTTATTGCTGCCTTCATCAGTAACGTCAATATTATTTAAAGTGTATAAAAATCAACTATAAACAAGTACTTTCATGTACATCATTGGATTCTTCCCAATGTATTATCAAAGTCTTTTAAAATCATGCACATTCTATTGTTAATCGTGTTATCAGCTGGGCCTTTGGTCTCATTCCAAAGGGTTGGGTTGACCTTGATAGAATCAATGCCAGAGGGGACAGCACTGGGTTGGGAAGATCCTGAGACCAAATTCAATCAGAATGATGTATGCTCAAGTGACATGAAGATACAGCAAGGATAGAGCCAATATTGCTATCAAGAGAATCCATGCTCATAGCCACAGATCACACATCAAATCCTAAAAAAAAGGAGGAGGAGAAGAAAAGGTGGAAGTCAGAAAATGAACAGCAGAATAAGGTGTCGTGACTGAGAAGAGGAGGGCTCGGCACAAATTTTTGACTGTGGTAAAGCAGTCTCTTTATTTGGTGTCTCTTCCAAATAGAGGCAGAATAAGAGTTGAAAGGTGCTTACAGAGGGGGCACCCCTGGGCCATCTCCCACTTCCTGGGCCCTGGGAAAGCAGAACGTGGAAGAGACACAGTTTGACAGGGGATTAAGGCTGGGTAGAAACATGCAGCCTCTTTCTGTGAAGATTTCCCATCACTTGCTTTTAATCTCACAAAGAACTTCAATGTGAGGTGAGAAGCAGTGTAAATATTCAATAAAGGATGTGCCTTTGCCACTTGTAAATAATTATGTTAAAGCAAAAAGGCCTTTGTACTAGAGAAAATGGAAACTTTACATAAAATGGACAGTAGAGATTATTTCCTAAATCGTTCTGAGAGAAACAAAGAAATAACCAGCCCCAGAGAAGAAAGCTCTGATTAAAAATCCTCAAGTTTGTTGTCCGGTTTTGTACACCCTTTCTTTCATGCAGCAGACATTGATCTCTCTCTAAACACCTGTCTTCACTAGATAACTCCATCCTCTTTGCTTGGCCCCTGTGCAGACACAGCCTTTCTCCACAGCCAAGAGCACTGCTCATTGCAAGGTTCAACAACAGAGGCAACTGGGCCATTAGGAACTCCCAGCTCACTCACTGTTGGCAGTTGGTCTGGGTGAGCGGCTCCAGCTCCTTATCAATGCAACTCAGGAAGCAAGGTGAGTGACTTCACAGGCCTAGAGAAGAATCACTCACCTGGATGATTCCCGGGCATCTCTTCAGATGCTTGCTAATATAATGCTTCTGTCAGCCCAGCCCTTCCCCCAGCCCGGATTTTGACACAAGGAAGGATGACAGAATCAAGGCTCCCACCCTGACAGCAGAATTACTGCCCAGGACTGCAGCTATACTGAAGTAATTGGTTTTTACACAATTTGTTTAAAAGAGGACACATGACAAATCTCTCAAAGATCAGTGGAAACAGGCTCAATCTGTTTTAAAATCTCACTAAATAGAGAAAAAACCCACAGAGTAAGAGAACACACAAGATTAATGGTCTCCCCACACCGCAGGGAGAAATCAACACCAGCTGGGGGATAGATCTGTCAGTGCATGAATGCCATGGGCAAAGGCTGCTGATAAGTTCATTCGGGGCAGAATTTGAAATATGATTTATAGATACACACAGCACAGGAGTATCATTCTTTGTGGAGTATAAATACTCCTGAAATACTCATGGTCCAGCTATGCTGTACAATTTTGAGGGAGAGAGGCATCTTCTTATTTGTACTGCCTCTGTACCCTTGTTGCCATACAATTCATAGAATATGAAGTAGAAAAATTATAAATATTAAGTTTCTAAAACTGGTAATGGAGGAAATGTGTTCATAATATGCATTTTCATAATATTTTCTAAAAAGTCAGGTTCTTATTTACAAGAACACTTGTTCATTCGAATACTTTAGAGGTATAAATATACCAAGTATATATCATTTTCAGATAATACCTAATCATCGGCAGCCGTCCGTCTCGAGAGACGATGGCGTAGCTTCTTGAGAGTCTATCTGCACCGCCGAGAATGGCTGTGCAGTCCGACTCGGGAGTGACACGTTATCTGTCTCCTCCCGTGTTGAATCGACATCTTGTGATGACGCTGGAGTGTCCTCTCCAGTGAAGCTGAAGCTACAGAGCCTGGGCAGGGTGATATGGAGGGTCTGCTGTTGCCCATGCAGCAGACCCCCCCTCTCTTCGCAGCTGAAGGGTCCAAGGGAGAGACGGAGTCAATACAGCTTGGCTTCAGGTGCGCCGCAGGAGTTGCCGGTGTTGACTACAACGTCAAACCCCCTTAGGGACTCCGGCTCCGGATTTTCTGTCGGGGTTTACTCCCTTAGCCTTTCCCCTGAAGAGGTATGCCGCAAGGCAGTGGAGGTTTTTTGGAATCAGAGTTTTCCTTCTCTGATGTGCCCTGACTGGAAGATCGAACCAGCGACACTTAGCTCGCAGGCCGACGCTCAATCCACTGAGCCAAACCAGCCAGGGGAAAGATAATACCTAATATATTCATTATATTAGAACTCAAACCAGTGAGGGATTCCCATTTGTTGGTTGATCTGCCGCATGGAGCATAGTCCCAGCTTCCCCATGGCGTAAGGCAAACATTTCTATAAAGACGGCCTGATTACTTGTAAAGAGAAAATAAATCCAAACTGTGTTAATGTGGTTTAATGCCAATGATGTGGGACCAATGTAATTGATTTTTAAAATATTTTTACCAGACATTTGACTGAATTAACTTCAGAATTTAAAACTAAGAATAATCTAATAAAACTAGGGCTTGAATCCATAAGTCATATTAACGTAGGGAGCATTTAACTTCCTTCCCCAAACCTCTTAGCAAAGGATATTGTATTCCACGCAGGAATGGCCTTCACTTTCCCCTCTCTCTGTGCATCCTCATGTTAGCATCATTGGGATCACAAGTAGTTAGGCAGCAAAGGGGCCTTTACCTAAAAAGGGAAATGAGTGAAATCATACCAGTGTCACCCTAATACATTTAATTTTTTTTAAAGAAAACTAAAAGAAAGCAAGAGGGCAAAGACCACCCACAAATTAAAGCAGCTATGCCCAGCTGAGGGCCAGGCAGAGTCCTAGATTCTTTGAATACGGAAACTAGATAATCACTTGGAGAAACAGCCTAAATGACCCACTAGTTGATGGATTAGAACCCAGGACAGCTAATTGTTTTCTTTAAACTCTGTTGGAACATGTCAGATTTCAAAACAAAAACAAACTGTGGATAAGCAACCACCAAACCACGAGTTAGCTCTGGTCGCAACTAAATTGCATGTCATTGAGGCATAAATCCGGGTGAATTAAGAGGCTTTGTCTGTAACTACAAGCAAAAATTAAATCTCAAATTCACAATTCTAGCCTGAAATTTTTTAAATGACAAAAGGAGGAACAGGCAATGACTTTACACCTAGAAATAAGGAGTACCATGGCTCGTTTATGATAAAAGGGTCAGAAGAACAGGTAGCTGGGTGTTTTTAATCTGAAATTTTTTCCGAAAATGAGAAAAAGAGAAACTTTTCAGAATACCTGTAGTTTTCAGATCTTGGGAAGAAAGTAAAACATTTTACCAAAGTTTTAGGTAATATTCTTTTATTGTAAAATATAAATTATAGGTATATGGTTGTGTGTGTGCATGCGTGTGTGTATAGAGAATAGGGGAGAGAGAGCTGTTTCTCTTGCCAGCGTGTCTCACCCCTGTTTCCATATCTTTGTGTTTCTGTCTCTACTCAGGCACACATCGCCACCCCCCCCCTCGAGTACCACAAGTCCCACTTCAACTTCTCTTAGTAGAAAAAATAAACTTCTATAATTTATTTTTTATTTTGAATAATTTTTAAAAGAATCTTACACTCTCTAATGTTCTCTTCTCCTTGTGGTTTCAGTAGCCCTTCGTTGAGATTCAGTTCTCCACTCCCATTCTGTTGAGGAACAATATTAACATCCCTCCCTTAGAGAAAAAGAAAACAATAAAAACTTCCGTGTTTTGTTTACATACACAATGGTTTTGATTTCTCCAGAGCTTGCTTTCGTCTCAGATTATCCTAACCTTTGAGTGCCCTCCTCCAGCACATTGGCCCTTCAGCTGGAAAGAAAAGATACGCTGAGCTGTCCCCTTGGTGACTGGGATAAATACTTGAGGGATAACAAGTTGCTCCCCCCCCCCCAAAAAAAAGCACTAAGAGGGAGAGTGGGCTTGCCACATAGCCACATGAAGTGTTATTATCACAATTCCTATTTTAAAACTCTTATCTGCTCTGGCTAGTGTGGATCAGTGGACTGAGTGCTGGTTTTTGAACCAAAGGGTCGCATGTTTGTTTCCCATTCAGGGCACATGCCTGGGTTGTGGGCCGGGTCCCTGGCTGGGGGCATGTGAGCGGCAACTGACTGATGTATCTCTCACACATTTATGTTTCTCTCCAACTCTTTCACCCTCCCTTCCCCTCTCTCTAAAAATAAATTTAAAATAAAAATAAAAACTCTATCTTGCCCAAAAGCATGAAGATTTTTTTCTACTTCCCTTTTCTTGCCTGTGGTCTAGTACCTATGACTTTCTCCAAAGCTTCTGTCTGTCAGCAAGCTCATGCTTCAAGAGTTAGCTTTAGAAACAAAACCGCAATGTATATGTATATATTCTATTTTCAGAGTATTACAGGAGAGACTGATGCACTTTGTTACAGAAAGCCATGCTGCTGTGACGTCTGACAAGATGGGGCCCCAGCAGGTAAATTTCAACAAAGAAACCAGCATATGAGAGGTTTTGCTAATCCTAGAAGAAAACCTTGACCTGATGCTGTATGTGCATAGTAGTCAGGATAAAGAACCTTACAGAAACAATGTCCAAAAATTCAGTGGCTTGATATGATATAGGTTTATTCCTGGCTCGAGTCACATCCAAAGCAGATTGGTGGCTTCCTTCCAGATGTGACTCAGGAATTTAAGCTCTTTCTACCTTATTTTGCCAACATCTTAAATATGCGGCCTTTAAAGTTGTCACAGGAGAAGAAGAGAGAACATGAACCATTGCACACAGGGTTTCATGCCAGGCCTGGAAGCAGCTTACATCTCTTCTAGTCACATCCATTGGCCAAAACCCAGTCATATGGTCCCAGCCTAATGCCAAGGGGAGTTAGGCAATGCCAGCTCCCAGGGTGCCAGGATGAGGAAACAGGTTCAGCATGCATCGAATCTCCATCACGGGTAATGTTTTCTTCAGTCTTTTAAGTCATTAAACTTTAAATGGGCTAAATAAGCAAAGGTTAGAAAGAAGAGAGGGAAAAACCAAGCAAGAACTTTTGTTAGTCTGATACAGACCTTTGATTGGTCTCAATATCCCCAACTGGCAGACCAGATAAGAGAGCTAAATCAAGGTGGAAATGCCTAATGTAGAGACTAAAAAGTTACTTTCATTCCAAAGTGCATGGAAGGCTCAGCTTCCAGGACTTGTTGTACCCAAGGAGCATGCGAAGATGTGAAGTCTCCTTTGCAGCACTGCAAGGACCAAGTCTGGAGGTGAGTGTACTCGTGGGGCCAGGAATGAAGGGAAACGACAGTCTTGAGAATTATTCCACAAATATACTGTTCGCTAGTGAAGGCAGAACCAGAGCTTGCAGGAGATAATTAGATTAGATAGAGCTATCGAGGAGCATGGGGTGTCCAGAACCATCCCTGGCAGGGTGGGAGACTCCAGTATACTGGACACAAATCACTGTGTACTCCTACACACAACATGCGCCCCCTCTTGTGCACCCCACCCTAGTGAACAGCCCCACAATCTAGATTCCTCTGCCTCTTACCGTCTACCTGCTGAGTCCCCACCTGCTGATTCTCCCTCCCATCTCATTCTGCACCTCATCCCACTTTCTTTACCCCACAGCGTGGCCTTAATCCAGGCTCATCGTTACCCTCTGGACTTCCAAAACAGCCACTTAGCTGGCCTCCCTGCCTCCAGCTAGTCTCATCCCATCCCATCTATGCTCATAGTGCAATCAGAGTATTTAAAACATAAAGCAAATCATTCCAATCCCTTGCTTAAAATCTTGTAATATTTCCTATGACCTTCAGAACAAAATTCAGAATCATTGGCATGACCAGCAAGGTCTAACATACTTTGTTTCTTGCTCAGTCCTCTAGTCTCACCCCTCACATTGCCTTTTCTCCCTAACACTGCACCTGTACACTACACACAAACCAAACGTGGCCACTTGAGTTTCCCAGAGGAACACAAGTTCCATCTTCTCCTAGGGTGGGCTCATCTTCTTCTGCTGCTGTGGACTCCTGCCCACTCACATCCCTGTCCCCACATTACTTCCCTCTTGCTTTGAGAAAGTGAATGTAATGCTCTTCTGTGGCAAAGCAGAAGGGATTCATTTGAAGAAGGTGCTATCACTCATTTTAAAATGAGAATACAACCAGAATTAGCATCATAGCTCCAGGTCATTGTTTGGCAAGGATTAAGGTCAAAATATTCCTATTAAGAGAAATATGCTGGTGACAGAAGGAGACTTGACTTTGGCTAGTAAACATACAATATACTATACAGATGACATATTATAGAATTGTACTCCTGAAACCTGTACAATTTTACTAACCAGTGTCACCCCAATCAGTTCTCTTGTATAGACTACACAGAGGTTCTACCAGAGAAGCGCTGCACAGAGCAGTTCCTAACTTTTCTTTTATGAACTTGAGGAGCACAGGTGGCCGTGGCATCACCAGTGAAAAGAGAGCCCACAGAACGGGAGATAACCACAAGCCTTCTGCCCTTGTCTCCCTTTCTGTGGGTCCGACTCCTCCTCAGCCCTCTCTCCTCGAAGTCTTCAGGAGCTAGAGGAAACGCAGGCGCCACTGACTGGCTGAGGCCTGGCACGGCAGACTCTGCAAGTCTCAAGAAAGTCTTAGGACCTAGAACTCAATTATCCCATGAGAAGCTTGTCATACATGCCCGGAAGAAGGCACGAGCTCCAAGCAGTGAGGGCTTAGAAGAGACTGTAGAACAACCCCAGGAAGGCTGAGGGGCTGAGACAGAAGAAACAAGAATGCTCCAAAGGCATAGCCAGTGAACCCTCTGCTGATGGTGCAAGGGTGGGACGGACGCACTGCCCAGTGCATCCAGGTTCAATGAGAGGAGTCACGCCCTTTCTGCGGGACTTCCTCAGGCTGCCCTAAACCGGGCTGTGACCTCAAGCCTAAAGCCTATTATCGCCTGCAGAACATGCAAGTGGGGTGAGAATGATTGGAGAAAACAATGGAGGGGAGGACCTCTGGTAGTCTGAGGGGGTCTGTGTTCCCTTCCCCTCAGCAGGAAAGGGAGGGAGGCTCTCTCTACCTTCCTGAAGCCAGATGACCGATCTTTAAAGGGACATGCTTGAAAAATTTGATGTGACCCAGGAGTCTGAAGGACCCAAACAGACACTGATGTCTGACCCCTGCCTATGGCATTCTGAAAAAAGAAGTCTGACCTGAGGCTCCCTCTATGGAGAGCGAAGGAAGAAAGTGGGCAGTAAGGAGCAGCCTACCTTCCTAGCTTGGAGGAGTGAGTGAGTGAGTATTTCCCTGGATCAAAGTGAACCCTGCAGCCTGGAAAGGGACCCTCCCCACAGATCTGACTAGAACAGGAAGTGGCTGTAAAAGAACAGTCTGTGAGGGGTGAACCTTCAGAAACAAAGCTGAGAGAGGAAATCCAGATGACCAGTCAGAGGGGGCACCACCAGCACCACGGCCCCCAGACGGGGTTCCCCAGAAGGACTTCTTCAAAGAACTCACAAACATCAGAGCGCCCATTTGGGTATCTTCCCTCCCAGAGCCAGGCAGTGCGAGGGCTCCTCCTGCCTCTCTTCTCTTCTTTCTCACCCTGGAGTCTGAGCCAGCCTGGGGAGTGGGAGGAGAGTGTGAGACAGAAGAGGAGGCAATACTGTACTGAAGGAGCGGGGCCCACTGCCACTTTCCCACCGCAGGCTTCAGTTTGCTTAGAGGCAACTAGGCTTTTTAAACCTATACAGGGAGTCCGTTCATTAGACCTAAAGCTGACAGGGAGAGCTGTGGGATCAGACACATTGGAGAGCTGGGGAAGGAAAGGTGATGGATAGTGACGAGGCATCAAGTTCTTCCGCCGCACCAAGTCCCCTCATTCAATGGACGGGTTACAGGAGCTACAGTGGGGCATAATCCCAGGCGTGTGAACGTGGACCTTAGGTGGCTGAGGGAGCTTTCTGACATCTTGGATCGCCACTCACTCAGGCTTCAGGTAAGCTTAAATTTTGGCCAGTAAACAAAGCTGCTCCACAGCCTTAACTAACCTCCTTTAAAGTTTGGCCATCTTGAGCAAAGGGGAGCACCCTCATCTCAACTGCCCTGGAGCCACAAGGGCTGCTGCCCAAGCTGCATTTATGATTCTGCTTGGAGAACATTCATCTGTTAACATGGAGCCTTGAGACACGCTGCACTGTCTTCAGGGGAGGGAAGGAAAAGCCACATCCGGGCAGTCAAAGGAATTCTGCGCTGACATCTCGGGAATTTGTTCAGCCTGCCTGGTGAAGGTTGTTGATTCCAGGCGCAGACCCAAGAACCAGAAAATGTCAGGCTGTGCTCAGCAAGACCCTTCTGTGATTGAGAGGAATGGATGAGTTTGGAGAGAATACAAATGGGACAACTGCTTAAAGCAGCTGAATGAATCCACCAACCAGCCTTTCCCTGACACTTCAGAGGAGAAAAAAAGAGAGAGAGTGTTCCCTGGCTGGGTGGCTCAGTTGGCTAGAGCTTTGTCTCATACACTAGAAGATTGCAAGCTCAATTCCTGGTCAGGGCACATGTCTAGATTTCGGGTTTGATACCCAGCTGGGGCACATACAAGAGGCAACCAATGAATGTTTCTTTCTCCATCTCTCTCTCTCTTTCTCTCTCTCTCTTTCTCTCTCCACCTCTCTAAAATCCATTTTTTAAAAAACATATTTTCAGGTCCTCTTTAAAAAAAGAGAGAGAGAGTGCTCACCTTCCACTGGTCTGTCCCTCAAGTCCTCAAGTCATGGAAACATTAGTTTTCTGTGTACGTGAATTTTTCGTTATCTAAATGTCAAGAACGGGTGAAGAGCTAACCTCAGTATTTTTCCTCATTTCTTTCCTTATTTTATTTATTGTATTTTTTTTAGCAGAAGTGTGTGTGCGCTGATGTATTAGTTTCTTAGGTCTACCATAACAAGTTATCACAAACCTGATGGCTTAAAACAACAGAAATGTATTTTCTCATAGTTCTGGAGGCTGGAAGTCCCAAATCAAGGTGTCAGCGGAACCGTGAAATTTTCCATGCCTCTTTCAGCTTCTGGGGCTCCAAGTGCTCCTTACCTTGTGGTTGCGTTGCTCCAATCTTTGCCTCTGTCTGCACATGAACTTTTCTCCTCTGAGTGTCATATCTACTCTTCTTTTGTCTCTTGAAGGACATTTGTCATTGGATGTAGGGACAATCTGTATACTCTAGGATGATCTTATCTTGAGATCCTTAATGTAATTACTCCTGAAAAGACTCATTTTCCAAATAAGTTCACATTCACATGAGGTTTTTGTGTGTGTGTGTGAGGGGAGGAAGGAGAACACCATTCAACTTACTGCAGAAAACAAAAAGGCAACAAAATTATAAACTATTTATGGTTCAGTAGTAAGGAACTGTGTCTCATGGGGAAAGTTCCTCCACTTAGGAGGCCTAAGTCCAGCCCCTCCTTGTATGGATACCAAATGTCTCACAGGGGCCCCCCCACCACTGCCTGCCTTAGAATCTCCAGACCTGGACCTGTTGGAGGTGTTAGGGTGGAGATGGCACGGGCGTTGTCCCCAGAGCTGTGCACCAGCCCACACATCTGCCGATTGGCACACACGAAAGCGTGGGAGGTTGTAAGGAGAGGGACAGCCCTCCTCTTCTGTGAAGTAGCTAAGTCAATCCCCCAGGCCTCTTTCTCAGGGCCAAGTCCTCAAGCAGGTGCTGCCCTCTTGAGGATAATGAGTGAAAAGTAGTTTGTAAATTCTGAAGGGCTCTATAAATGCAAGCCCTCTTTATAGCATCATCAGCATTGATTCAGAGGCAATAACCTCTGACCTATGCCTGGAGAGGCCTCAGGTCAGCACTAGTGGCATCAGTAACAACAGCAAGTACCTACCGCAGACTCCATGTGGACGTGCCCTGTGCTGCATAGTTTATACCCAGAACCTCTTTCAGAACTTATTTTCTTTATTTTTAATAAAAATAACAACAGCTCCATCCTTGGTTGTTTTGAAAATTAAATGAGTAAAGTATGTGTATATGTCTTAAGGTCATACAGTCAGTGAGTGGTCTCTGGGGACTCAACCAGATCTTTCTGATCCCAAAGCTAGTGAACTTAACTATGGTGTGTTTTTTCCCACTAGTGTGACTTTATATAGCAAGGGACAGTTTTTGCCAACAGGAGACTTTTTTGCACCCTTGAGTATTACCTTTTCTCCTTTCGGGTTCTTCCCCTGTTCAGACTTACTAGAGCCTTTAGAAGAATGAGGAACAGGTGGATTCTCGGGAGGTTAGACTTACTGAGGTGCAGTCTCTTTGGGTGGGCAAACCCAGCATTCTCTGGCTTTCTGATCCTGACTCCCTAGGCCCTGACTCTGCTGTGCCCCCAACAGGCCTTGTGGCAAAGGAGCTTTAGACATTTAGGCACCAGCTGCTCTTCCACAGGTGCTTACGGAAGCCCAGTGAGGGGAAGGATGCCTTCAGAGGAGTCCGACCTGGCTGAGAAGAGGAAAACCAGAGCATAAACAGAGTAGAAGGGTGGGCAAAAGTAGGTTTATAGTTGTACAAATAAATAATACAATGCTTAATAAATAATAATAATACCAGAATACACTGTGTTTTGCATACTCACCACTATAAACCTACTTTTGCCCTCCCCTATATATAACTAAGTGTTGGTAGGAGTGTGAACTATAAAACAGGATGTGCATGGGGAATGGATGTCAGGGGGTTGTACCTTATTGACACCCCAGCTCAAGTTCACCCACCTCTGTGAGGCTGACCATTGTCCACTGCTGCCTTGGCCTTAAAGGAGGCAGCCCGCCCCCCTGGTAGCTGAGTGTGGGCTGATGCTCTCTGTTTCCTTAAGCCGAGAATTTGAGCCAGTGATTCTAGGGTGGTATATTATGCACATAGCAGGTGAACAACTGCTTGGCGACTTTGTCAGACACCCAGGTGCAACCAACCCTAATCCTATAGCAGTCACATGCTCAACAATGTTCTGGAAACACTGGCCTGAGCCCTGTACTCTTGTTACTCCCCAAGGGATGTTGTCCTCACTGTGAAGGTTGTCTGTCAGCCATTTAGCTCTTTTCTGCTCCTCCAGCCACATCCAGTCACCTGTATGAGGGGAGGACAGCAGCGTTCCCGAGACTTCTCTTATTCCTAGAACCACTTTGCCCAGCTTGAGCCCTGACCGTCCCTGAATTCTAAATCTAGATTGGAGCGATTGACAAGGCTTTGGTGAAGGCTCGGGGATAAGAGAAGGCTGGGCTGCTTTTGGAGCTCAGGGGCCAAGAATAAAAGAATGGAGAGAAGGAAAAAAGGAGGGAGGGAAGGAAAGAAGGAGGGAGGAGGCTGCTTGATTAGTTTACAGCACTTGTTCATGTATTATTTTACCTCTTTGTTTACTCATTTGTCTCTCTCACTACAGCAAGCAACCAAAGAGCAGAAACTGTGACCTAATCAATTATATATCTCAAGTCCTTAATAGGACCTATCAGGTGGTCCATGAAAGTTGGAGAGAAGGAAGAAAGCAAGAAAGAAACAAGGATGGAGGAGGAAGGAAAAAAGGAAAGAAGAGAGGGAGGGAGGAAGACCAAAAGAAAGGAAGAGGGAGAGGGAAGAAGGAAGGGAGAGAGGGAGGGAGGGAGGGAAGGAGGATGGGAGGGAGGGAGGGAGGGAGGGAGGGGAGGAAGAAGGAAGGAAGGAAGGAAGGGAAGAATTAATGCTAAGATATGCAACCATTTTTCCCTTCCTTTAGACCGTTTGAAGTGAAACACAATTCTCTCAGCCTTTATGCTCTTATTACTGACTCTCATGGAGCTGAGGTAGCAAGAGTGTAAAAATATCCCGGCTGCACTTGGGGTTTTGTGTAGTTTACAGCCCACACGTTCTCACCACTAACATGAGAGACGAGCCCTGGGCCAGGGGATTGGGAAGGAGGAAGCACTTGGAATATTTTGTAACTCTCTATGTCTGACACCTGCCTAACCTTTTAGAATATAGAACTAGCTCTCTCGTGTACATGATCTCATTTTGAACCTTACAGCTGCCCTGCATGGAGGTTACACCAGGTATCCCCATTCTGTACATGAAGAACAAAGAGTAACCAAGTTATGGGAACCATCCATGTTCAAGCAGCTGGAACTTGAATCTAGGTTTTCTGACTCTCAGACTAGGACTTACTGCATTTCACCACAAATAGAAACACATCATTGGTCTGTGTCTTTGTGTCATAGAAAACAGCATTCTTTGTTAATGTTTAAAGTCTCCAGAGTCTATGTTGCCAAAATGGACTTCAATTATTGATTTGATACCTCAACAGGGAGAGAACAAACTTGGGATTTAAAACTGATCAATTCAACTGGAGAAAAGAGCAAAGTGGCCTGGTACTGTCCACAGCAGGTAAACACTTTGAAGATGCCCCACTGAGTGTCAAGCTGATGGAAGGAAAGACCCCAGAACCAGGCAGCTTGGGACCACGTTGTGACCCCTCCTACCCACAGTGACAGGCTCCAATGTTGAGCTTGGGCAGGTCATTCTGTTAAGATGAAGGGACGCTTCTGGAGGGGATATGGGACGGTGCGTTGGGCTGGGCTGCCAGGCTACAGGCGCCAGGAGAGAAAGAGCATGTGTAGGCTTCTCTGTGCTTAAAGGTGCACCACTGTGTTCAGGCAATGCCACACCTGAACCTGTTCTCTGCACCTGTCCGTAACACCACCTGGGTGTCAGCATAGAGCGGAGATTTCTGTATACAGAGAGGTGAAGGCTAGAGGGATGAGAAACGGGCTAAAGCAATTCAGGGTCAATTTTCTCCACCTCCATGATATCCCTGCCACACACACACACACACACCAGGCCCATAGCAGGCATTTAGGTAGCCCCCTTCCTGTGTCCTGACTGTAAAATTCGTTGGACCCTTAGTAATTGTGAAGAGGCAGGGGAAGAAGATGATGTGGCAGATGGGGAACAGGTTTCCCTAGCATACAACCTGGTGAGATGCTGGTTCTGCAAACCACTGGCTGTCAGCTTAGTTTAGGTTGTACAGCTTCTCATCTGCTTGCGGAAAGATGGGAAAACTCTACCCCTGAGAAGTGCAACCCCCCATGAGGTCTTTGAGGTATCTAAATAAGGCTAAAAGCATCAGGAGCTCAACTCCTTACTTTTTCCAAGACATGGAGTGCCCACTACACCAGGTGCCCAGTGGTGCTTGGCATGGTAGCATAGGCCCCATGGGTAAACTATTCCTCATCCTGAGTAATAGAAAGAAGCAAGAAATTGAAGCATGCCCTCACCCAACTGTGATTATTTTCTCTGAAAAAGCATGCCCCTTAAATGGTGTTACAATTTAGAAACCAATTTGTAACAAGATTTTTAAAAATATAACTCTGCCCTGACCAGTGTGTGTGGCTCAGTTGGTTGGAGCATCATCCCATAGACCAAAAGGTCATAGGTTCGAATCCTGATCAGGGTACATACCCAGATTGTGGGTTCCATCCCTGGTCAGGGTGTGTACTAGAAGGCAACCAATCGGTGTTTCTCTCTCACATCAATGTTTCTTTCTTACATTGATCTCTCTCTCTCTCTTTCTCTCTCCCCCCACCCCCCTTCCTCTCTCCTATACTCACAGCTACCACCTCTTTGCATTCGCCCAGCAAATGTGACTCCACTTAATCTTGGCTTGGAGCTTCCATGCTTCTCAAATCTTTAGATCTGCATCTTCTTAGTATTACCATTACTCTGAGGCTCCATACAGCCAGCTATGTGTTTTGAAAAGAAAGAAAAGCAGGAGAAAAGGAGAGGGAGAGAAGGAAGGTAGGAAGGAAGGAAAAAAAGAAAAGAAAAACCTCTTGATTTAGTGGGGTGGCACGTTGCTTCTGTTTTCAAGTTCTCCCAATTAGCTCTAGCACATGGTCTTCCTTGGCAGCTTTCTGCTTCCCATCGCAGATGGTATGGAAAAGTCTGACTGATGACTTTCTGGCTCTTCTTTCCTATTTCCTCTGCCACTGCTAATTTAAGAAAGACTACAGGATACTGGGACAACTGTCAGCCCTGCCTCATTTGCCCTGCCTTCGCCTTCTCCAGCCACCCACAGCCACATCAACTGCTGGACTCCTCCAGCACGAGCCTGATCAGATGGCCACAGGGACACCAGCGTCCTCCGCCACAGGGACACCAGCGTCCTCCGCCACAGGAGCACCAGCGTCCTCCGCCACATGAACAGTGTGGGGTGGAGTTAAGTTCTGCTTTCTGCCAGATGGGGAACTGGTGACCTGGACTCTGGCAAGTTCCACCTGCCTCCCATGGGAGCACTGCCAGCCCCCGCAGCTTGGCTCCGCTCCCCAGAGCTGGGACACTCCTTGGTCCTGCTTACCAGTCCCTCACTCACCTGGGCAGGGCGGTCCTAAGGTCAGCATCATAAGCATCATCCCACCTGGCTCTTCCCGCCTCACCCCTGGAGGGCCACTCATTCTCAACATCTCTCAGTGAGCAGACAGGACTCAACAGGCCCTGTGTGGACCTGTCTATGATTCCGGGCCCAGCCCCAGGCCAGCAGCTCTGCCTGGGTCCTTCCCAATCCACACGCCACTTTCTTCACTTAGCTTCCAGAAAGCAATAACTAGTTCCCCAGGGCAGGAAGAGCAGAGCAGACCCTCTGCTGGGTGGGAGGGGCAGGACAGGTGTGGCAGGATGGTCTCAGCAGTTTCTGACGATGAATGTCCAGTCTGCAGCAATTGAAAGAAACAGTTTTCCAAACAATGCAAGTCATGGGACAAGAAAGCCTTACTGATGGCTCACATGACAGGGTCCCACTGTTACCAAGAGTGGGGACAGGCACCCTGAAGTGGCTGGGTACCTGAAACTAACAGCTGCAATTAGGCCAGGGCTAGAACCTGCCTGTTTAATAAAGGAGCCTTTATTAAATATAGCTCTGACCCATCACTCCACTACTTATGACTTCTGATGCTTTCCTACTTTTTGCAGATTAGCTGGACCCACAACTTCCTTTGTAATCTGGGATCAATATTGTATCCGTCATGGCTTTCCAGGAAAACAGAACCAATAAGATATGTGTTTGTGTGTCTGTTCATATGCCCACATGTATAGTCAGCAGGTCCTCAAATAATGTCATTCCCTTTCATGTGGTTTCATTATAACATTAATGAGAAAAAAATAACCGATTCCTGGCCAGGGTCACTGTCTGTGTGGAGTTTGCACACTCTCCCCATATCTGTGTGGGTTTCCTTCCACGTCCCAGGCGAACTGGTGTGTCTAAGCTGCCTCCATGTGAGTGTTGTGGGTGTGTGCGAGTGGGCCACCAGTGGAAGAGTGTCCTGCTGTGAGTACACGCAGACCCAGGGAAAAACCCCGAGACTAAAAATCTACCTCAGGGCAAGGAAAAATCAAAGAAAGAGGCTGGCCACTCCAGTCTGGCAAGTAACAGAGTTTATTTCGGAAAACTTTACCTAGGAGGCTGGTCTTGGGCAACTGCAAGGTGACGTGAATATTCCCCACGCTGTCTGGCACACACTGAAGAATTAGAGAGGGTAAAGAGGGGGGCGGGGCAGGGTGGGAACAGTCACAAGCACCAGTACAGGAATGCTATCAGGTATGGGCAATTACCTGCTTGAGCAGGTCAGGACAATGGCCTGTTCCGGGAACCAGCACAAGTGGGCGGCAGGGGAAGGGTACTAACTTACGTCAGAATGAGTATCAATTAGGATCAAGCAGTCTCTAAGGAAAGTCTGGGGTAACCAATCTCCATTCTGGCCTGGGTCCGGCTGGCGGGACAGACAGTGGTCAGATCATGAAAGTTTGTCCTCAACAGGGTTGGATTCCACCTCGCATCCTGAGCTACTGGGATAGGCTCTAGTGCCTACAACCCTGAACTGGAAAATAATTATCTTATTTGTTTTTATTAATCTTTCTTAATCTTTTTAAAAAGTCCTCACCCAAGGATATGTTTTATTGGTGTTTCTAGAGAGAGAGAGAAACAATGATGTGAGAGAGAAACATCAGTTGCCTCCCATACGTGCACCCATCGGTGATCGAACCTGCAGCCCAGGTATGTGCCCTGAGCAGGGACCGAACAGGTAACCTTTTGGTGTATGAGGCGACACTCCAACCAACTGAGCACCCAGTCAGGGCGATCTTTCTTAAGTGTATGTATAGTTCACCTTTATTTTAATGTTTAATTTTAGAAGCATTTTGAACCTTTACATAGAAGTTTGGTGATGTTTTCATGACCAAAACTATGCCATAGAACTGAACTCCTGTTCATCTCAATTACCTGCGGTAAAACTGGGTTAGTTACGTCATTTCAGTCAGTCACAGTTTCCAAGAACCTGTTGACAACATTGAGTGAGAACTTTATATACCTATGTCTATCTATATCTATCTCTGGGGAAAGAGAGAAATTTATTTTAAGATAGTGGCTCATGTGACTGTGGAGGCTGACAACTTCAAAATCTGCAGGCTGGAGACCCAAAGCAAAACTGATATCGTGTCTGGAGTTCAAAAGCAGTATGCTGGCAGAATTCCCTCTTCCTCAGGGAAGGTAAGACCTTTTTCTATTAAAACTGTGTTTTCCAGCCAAAATGACATTGAAATTAACCATTGCAAACATGTTTTCCCAACTTCTTTTTCAAATGTGTGGCTCTGTGGGCCCTTCTTTTGGCCGCTCAGAGACTAGCTCCTTGGGCACATGAGAGACTTCGGCAGTCTTGGGCCCTTGCCCATCCCCGTGTACTCCCAGCGCCCTGTTCCTGTGTCTTAGCACAATTCATTGTAATTGGGTGTTTACCTGCCTGTCTTCCACTGGGTTTTTTACATCCTCAAAGGCACATTCAGTCTTTTACTCATCCTCACGCTGCCAGGATCTGACATAGCGGTTGAAACTCAAAGAACTTCAGTGGATGTTTGTGGAACGAAAATGGGTCTAGAAAGCTGAAGACCTACACCAGAGCTGGGAACTGAGGAGATTAACCAGAGATGGACAAGGAGATAAAAGTTCAGAAAGTGGTGATGAAGCTCAGAATGACTTCTGGCTCCAGAAATCACAGAAGGCTTCACCAGGGAAGTAGCATATGCATTCTGCCCCCTGTGACCGCAACAGGTAGAGGTGGAGGAAGGGCATTCCAGTGAAGGGTGCACCTTCCCTTAAAGCGTGGGAGTGGGAAGATGCAGAGAATGTTCAGGAAAGAGTGGGTCATTTTGCTAGCACATCGGCTACATGGGGGTGGTGTGGGAAAAGAGGCTGGACAGGCAGGAGGGACACATTCTCACAGGCTGCGGGGCCAGGCTCAGCACTGGGGGCATCAGAGGTGGTGGTAAACTGTCAGAGGCCGTCTACCCCAGGCAAGGGGTGGGCAGTGAGCTCACAGTTCAGGCCTCGCTGTCACTTCTGCCTCTGCCTGGGAAGTTATTAGAGTGAGGTCGCCACTGTGCCCATCCTGAGGGGTGAGCTCACAGATGCCTGAGTGAGTTAAATACGTGGGTGGGCGAGGGAAGCCAAGTTCACTGTCATTCATTTGCAAGCCTTGGACAGGGCCAGAGATCTGGCTGTTCCAGTTTCATTTAGTGGTGTCATTTAGACACAGTCTGAAAGAAGAGATAAAGAAAAATGTTTCAGAAGCTAGGCTTTGTCCTGGCTGCAAAAGCAAGCAAACGAAAGGCTAGGTGGAATCACATTATCAATATCCTCCCTGAGGTAGGTGGAATGGTCAGGCTGAGGACTGGGGCTGGAGCCCATACCTGTGCAGCGCCTGGAGGACTGGGCTTTACAAGCCCCTTCTTCTGAAGGCTCAGGATGACATGTCCTCTCCAACAGCCCTGGTAGCACCCTGCACTGCGGCTGCAGTAGCCTTGGGGTGAGGCAAAAGCTGGGCTCCTGCTCTAATGTTACAGAACAGAAGCCCAGCCTATGCTGTTCTAGAACAGCTGTGGGGTCCAATTACCCATTGCTAAGAAGCGTGACTCCCAGTACAAAAGTTTGGTGGAAAATGAAAGGAGATTTACTTTAAAGTTTTACAGATTCAGAATTACGGCAGGTTTCTGGTTTCTACCATTATGTCCCACCTTCTTTAAGACACCCCAAAACACAATACTGCCTCCCCCTGCCAAATCAGGCCACTTTCAGAATATGCCAGTCAGAGGTACCATCTTTCAGAAAAGCAGAAGTCCACGGCTCAGTATTCCTGATCACAGTTCAGCATTTCAGGCATCTCCCACTAATCCATGCTTGGTTAGGCAGGTCCCTCCAATTCCAGCCTCAGCAGCCGTGCTGCTGTGTTCTCCAGGCAGGCTTCCCAGTGGGTCTCCTCTTTCTTACTTCAGACCTCATGGCGGACTCTCTTCCCAAACCACATGGCTTCGGCCTTACACCTTCGACTTCCTAGCCAACTCCCATCTGCACCCTTTCAGAGCATGTGGCTCCTCTCCTCTTATGGCTGCCTGCCCTTATTTTAAATGCTGACTCAGGGCACCATTCATCATTATTATGAAAAGTATTTTAAGCCTAGCATCCCCTCTTTTGCCCTGGGCTGCAGCACAGCTATTAACTAGTTACCAATCTGCCATAGAGATGCAAAGTACCGTAAAAACTGTATTATTGCCTTTCCATGCCCACAAAACCAAGAGCAGTGGAGACTTCCCCCCCTTACACCAAAGTACTCAGAGAGGCAGCCTGTGCAAATGAGTCTACTTCATAGTTCTGGTTCCCCCACTTCCCCACCCTTCGTTTTTTCCCCCTAGTTCAGTCTTGAATATGATTATTTGAAGGGCTTTCCAAAATACCTCATTCAAGTGATTTTTCTTGACTCTTGGCACCCAGGAAAGAGTGAGTCCCCTGCTCCTCACTCAGCTGCTAGGGAGGGATGTGTTTCGTGTTTGCTTTTAGCCAGTGCCCCTCCCCCGCATGCGGAGTGGCTGGTCTCCTGTTCCCACCACCTGACGCACCAGGCCCACAGCCGCACTCCCAGCACTGCAGGGACAGCCAGGCCTGTTTTGTGGGTCAGGACTGGACTCAGGCATGAGTATGCTGGCATTTGGCGTGAAGCTCTGTGCATAAAACACTGAACACCATTGTTTGAGGTACAAGGCACAGCCTGCCGCAGCGTGTGCCACTCCAGGCAGTGAGATGACTGGGTGGGTGCTGGACTCCCACCCTGTGTTATTCCCACCTGGGTTTCAGAGTGTGGCTGCCCCACTTTGCTGTGATTGAAGCTGAGCTTTAGGGAGGAGAAAAAAGGGCCAAGGACTGAATATACCAGAATATGTTTTTAAAATCTTTCAGTGAGGAATAAAAATACACAAAATGATTTTTCCATTTGAAAAAGAAAAAGAAAACCACCACCTACCAGGAGATTAAGCAAATGAATGAAAGGCTTATTAAGCACAGAATTATGTTGTTTACACCTCATAGGCTGCATTTCACAATTACTACCTTCATTCATTTAACAAAAACCTGGTCCAATGACAGGATAAAGGTCTGTCTGCAGCCTTCTCAAGAAAGATCATGTGGTCATTCCTCAGGACCCTGCTCCTTCCAGTAAAACTGAAGGGGGCTCAAAATTCCATGGCCTGTGTTGGGTGTCCCTCCTCTCTAAGATAAAGCATATGTGAAACCAGAAAAGCTGGTGTTCGTGCTGCCTGTAACCTACCAGACCCAATAAGCAGAGAGAGGAATTGAATCTTTATGGGCGCTTTATTCAGATGGTCGGTGATCTGAGAAGACAGCGGGTTTGTACCCTAACAGACTGTCTTAAATTCCATTATAAATGAGCCCTTTTTATAAGGAGAAGAGTAGGTAGGGGATTTGGAATCGAGGGGAAAGGTTAATTGCATAAAAGCTGCAGCATTCATTCATCTGTGTCCTGGACTGTGGTCACCCTGGAGCACAATGGCTCAGGTACCAACTTGATTGCTTGCAGTCCTCCTGAGGCACAAAGATGGAACTGCTTATGGTTTCTTGGAATCAAGGTGGGTCATACCTCCAGTTCCTGGAACAGTAGCTTCCCACATACATTAATTACTAAGCGTATTAGCTATTACCTGAAACTAAAAATTTCCAACATTTGAGTCCCCCATCATGTGGACCACTACAAACTCCTCCCCAAAGGAAAAATTATGAGGACTGATTGAGCAACAACAACACTGGATTTTGACCCCTAAGAGCCAAGGAGGGAAGGGGACTCTGTAAGTAGTAAGGCCCCTCCAGCTCGCCTGTTCTGTACTCCAGACAGAACTCCAGGGCCAGGAAGCTGACAGGCCTATGAGGAGGGCCCACGCTGTGAACCAGAAGAATGATCCTTCTTCCCCAGTTATGCCAGGCTCTGCATTATCTGACTTAATGCTCAGTACATTCTCATGGCTTAAACTGTGATTATCTCCATTGTTCCCATAAGAAAACAGAAGCCCAGAAAGGCTGAGTAAGTTGTCCACACTCACAGGCTAGCAGAATTCAAACCCAACACTGCCTAAGCCCAGAGCCTGAGACGCAACCCTTACTGTTGTTGTTAACTATCTGCCTCTTGGGCTGGCCTGAGCACAGCCGTCAGTACAAGCCCTGCCAATTGGCCACTCAGGGGCCGGGGACTGGGTGAGGAACATAGTTCAGCAGAACAGCCACAGCCTAAGTATAGGGAGGAAAAAGGACCTAGATATGGGCAAACGATACCCCATCCATTCCTCCAGTTACGATCCCAACCATAACTCCCACTTCTCTCAGTGACACATGGGAAGGATACCTACCCTATGACTCCAGCTAGCCAGAGATCATGTTTTGCCCAAATATTCTGGGTATTACGAATGTAAAAACAAAGCATCAAGCCCGGTGAGACACAACGTTAGAGAACCAATTTAATATATGTGACATCTCCTTTCCTTCCCTTTCAGTCTGCACTGGAACTGGCAGAACACTGTACTTACTCATGATGGTATTTTTCTTTACCTTCTCTACTCTCCTCTGCTCAGCTACCTGGAAAGTTAAAGTGGTGGGAATTCTCAGGGACAAAATATATATGGGAAATGTCATTTTCAAATGTCTAATCATTTTTGAAGACCAGTTGCAAAGGCCAGTGTATGAATCTGCTCCATTTGCCATGCTGCATGGTACACCCATTCCTGGGAACTCTACCCCCAGACCTGACAAATCCTGATCTCAGTGTGGCGTTCTAATCAGCTGCCCCAAGTCACAGACATCTGCATCACACGAATTCTTCACTGTTATTTGGTGCCCACGTTGACATGCAAAATTTGTGTAAAGCTGGGCTTAGGCAACGTGTTGTCTCCCACTCAGCACCTTCGTTTTCATTAGGCGAGAGAGTAAAGGAATGCAATTTCTCCATTTGTGGGATTAAGCCCTAGCACCTCTTTTCAATCCATCTCCTGACTCACTCCTTCTCTACTTTGTTATCACTTTCCAAGATCTTTGGAGGAAGGGTCCAAAGAAGCCAAGTCTTGAATCAACTATCTGGGGTGCTGGTTTTGTGATACCTGATAGCCCTCACACTGGAAGGCAGTGGGAAGACAAATGGTAGTTTCTCATTACTCAGAGCAATGGGTGTCAGGATGGCTCATTGCTGGCAGTATTTTGAAGATAGAAGTTTCAAAAATCACCTTGCTTCTGTATGCCACTAATCCCTAATGAGAAAACAGCACTTACTCTCTGGGGAACACCATTACAGAAAATCCATCTGAATGCACAGAATCAAAAGACCTCCTTTTGTTTTTTTAAAGTGTGTTTTATTGATTATGCTGTTACAATTGTCCTATTTTTTTCCCTTTGATCCCCTCTGCTCAGTACCCCTATCTCTCCAGCAATCCCACCTTCCTTAGTTCATGTCCATGGGTCATGCATGTAAGTTCTTTGGCTTCACCCTTTCCTATATTATTCTTAAGTTTTCCCTGTCTATTTTGTACCAACCAATTATGCTTCTTAGTCCCTGCAACACTTCCCCATTTCTCCCCCTTCTGCCTCCCAGCTGATAACCCTCCAAATGATCCCCATACCTATGATTCTGTTCCTATTCTGGTTTGCTATGTTGGATTTTGTTTTTATTTTTTAAATTCAGTTGTTGATAGTTGTGAGTTTTTTGTCATTTAATGTTCATAGTGTTGATCTTCTTTTTCTTAAATAAGTCCCTTTAATATTTCATGTAATAATGGCTTGGTGATGATGAACTCCTTTAGCTTTACCTTGTCTGGGAAGCACTTTATCGTCCCTCCCATTCTAAATGATAGTTTTGGTGGGTAGAGTAATCTTGGTTGTAAGTCCTTGCTTTTCATCACATTGAATATTTCTTGCCAGTACCTTCTTGCCTGCAAAGTTTCTTTTGAAAAATCAGTTGATAGTCTTATAGGCACCCCTTTGTAGGTAACTCTCTGCTTTTCTCTTGCTGCTTTTAAGATTCTCTCTTTATCTTGAACCTTTGGCATTTTAATTATGATGTTCTTGGTGTGGTCCTCTTTGGGTCTAGCTTGTTTGGGATTCTCTGTGCTTCCTGGACTTATGTGTCTATTTCCTTCACCAAATTTGTGAAGTTTTTCTTCATTATTTTTTCACATAAGTTTTCAATTTCTTGCTCTTCCTTTTCTTTTGGCAACCCTATAATTCAGATGTTGGCACATTTAAAGTTGTCCCAGAGGTTCCTAAGCCTCTCCTCATTTTTTTTTCAATTCTTGTTTCCTCATTCTGTACTGGTTGACTGTTTTTTTTACTTCCTTATGTTCCAAATCATTGATTTCAACCATGGCTTCCTTCCCTTCACCATTGGTTTTGTGTGGATTTTCCTTTGTTTCATTGAGTATAACCTTCACTTCTTCCCTTATGTGTTTGCCATACTTAAGCATAACTGTCAAGCCTATGAGCATCTTTATCACCAGTGTTTTGAACTCGATGTCTCTTAGATTGGCTATCTCCTCGTTGCTTAGTTCCTCCACTGGAACCTTGATCCATTCCCTCTTTTAGGCCATGCTTCTCTGTCTCCTCACCTTGATAGGCTCCTGTGTTTGTCTGCCTCCATGTCCCTGTAGAGTTGTTGCACCTGTTATGTTGTAAGGGGCAGAGCCTTAGGTATTTGTCAGTATGGGTGACCCATTTCACCACGTTGTGGCACTGTATGTGGGGGAGGGGTCTGGGAGGGAACAATGCCACTTGCTCAGCACTCACCCCTTTTCCAGACACTTCTCCCACCTCCATATGGGACTAGTACCTCTCTAGCTGTTGCCCTGGCCATCATTCCCAGAGTGGGTGGGTCTGCGGATGTTCTAGGACCATGGGGACCCTTTAAACAAGTGGACTCTGCTGAGAGACCAGCCATTTCTTCCTCCTCCCCAACCCCCACTGGTCTGCACAGTCAGAAGCAATGAGGCTTTATTTTCCCTAGCACTGGGACCATGAGCTGCACGATCTGGTCTGGTGCTGGGAGTGCTCCCCAGGTGTCCCTCCCTAGTTGTTAAAATGTGTGACTGAGCTCTCTGCTGGCCTGCCACTGCCATTGCTGGTGCCACCACCACACCTCATCCTCTCCACCCCTCCTACCTGTCTGGATGAGTATTTCTCCTTTATATCTTTGTTTGCTGGACTTCCATGCAGCTCGATTTTCTGGAACTTCTGGTGGTCTTTAGTTTTGAGGTAATTGTATTTTTCTTAGTTGTGGAGGGAGACGCAGCGTGTCTGTCTAGACCTCCCTCTTGGCTGGAAGTCCAAAAGACCTCCTTTTGAACAGCCATCTTGCATTTTGTGTGTTCCGCTGAGTCCTAGTCCCAGGGCTGCTCCAGTCCTGCACTCTACCTCTTTCCGGTGGAAACATACTAGGATATACCTGGTGCTTTCTTTCTGCTGGCAATCAAAGGCATTAAAAGAGCATCACACACACACACCCCAAAAAAGAGAAAACTTTGGAAAGAAAGCAGTTGTCAAAGCAATTTCTATGAAACATACACTCAAACATTGGTCTACTCCCAAGGTCTACAAAACCTATTTATAAATCAGTAGTTAAATTGCTTGTGAATGCCTTCCATAGATCAATGGTGACCAGGATCATCAGTCCACAGTAGGAAAAGATTTTTAAGGAACAAATGATGATCTGCAGTAGGAAGAAATCACTCATAGCACTATTTTCATTAGACCTTCCCCTGTGCCACCTTGAGTGAGTTGGAGACAAAATGAATTTAAATGTCATACTTTCACTTTTTGTTTAAGCTCTATGACTTCATTTTAGGAAATGCTTCCCCTCACCCCCAATCCCGTGATTTCCTGGAGCCATCACTCCAGTAATCTTGCCTTCAATGCACACAATTGAGAAAGGTCTGTACCCTGGTTATCAGGGAGAGGTCTTTTCCAAGATGATGCCCAACCATCCTGCCCACTTGTGCTCACACCTTGTGTAGCACCTGCCCAAATGTGTACCAGAGCTGGTCTTTGTGACCAACAGAATACAACAAACCTGATATGTCGTTCCAATATTAGGTTGTAAAAGGAGGTGGCTTCTGTATTATGTTCTCTTCTCTTCTCCCCTTTCCTCTTTCTCTCCTGGATTAGTCACTCTAGGGGAAGCCAGTTTCCATGCAAAAGGGACACTCAGGTTATCCTGTGCAGAGCCATATAGTGAGGTGCTCAACCACCAGAGAGAAACTGAGGCCTGCAAGCAACCATATGGGTAAGCTTCAAAGGCAGTCCTCCAGACCCAGGTGAGTCTTGAGAAGATGGCCACGCTGGTCAAAGCTTGACTGCAACCTTGTGAGAGACCCTGAGCTCAAATCACTCAATGTAACTGTTCCCAGATACTTGTCCTATAGATGAAAAGTATTTTAGGTAATAAATGTTTTAAACTGATAAGTTTTAATGTAATTTGCTATGCAGCAATAGGTAACTAATACATTGGCCAAACAGACTATGCCAGACTCTTAAACACACAGAACACTATGATTGGTCCAGGGGTAGAAACACAATTCAAGCACAGCCAATCAGAATCATTTCCAAAAACTGATATGGAGACTAAGTGACAGAGAGTCAGGCTGTTTTCTCTATGACCAAAATAAGCCTAGAATGGTGTCTCTCAGCCAGAGGCTATACTGCCTCCCTAAGGGGCATTTGCAAGTGTGAGGACATATTTAGTAATCAAAATGCATGGAAGCCCTAATGGCATTTGATATCTGGAAGTCAGGGATGCTGACTATCCTGTAATGCACAGAATAGTCCCACACAACAAGGAATTATCCATTGCAAATTATCGATAGCACCCACATTGAGAAACTCTGGGCTAGAACCTTCACTGGCTTCATTGCTTCATTCATTCGTTTATGCCAAATGGAGAGATCTTCTATGAGAATAAAGCGAATGGGGGTGACAGGAAAACCAAGTTAGAAGGAAGAGTGAAGAGTGAAAGATAGAGTCCTGATGACAGAATGTGAATCCCTGAATGCAGCCCTGCCTGAAGCTAGGAGCAGTGCCCTTTGATCTTCCCAACTACATGAGCCAATAAATTTTCTGTTATGTTTAAAAGAGGTTAACTTGGGTTATTGATGTTTTACACCAAAAGAACTGTGACTGTTTCATCATTCTACTGCCCATTCATTCAAAGGATATTTATTGAGTCTTTACTATGTATAAGTTACTGGTTCAGATCCTGGGGCTGTGTAGTTAAAGATGGCACATTCCAGAATGACAAGGTGTTAACTAAGAATTATAATACATACACACACGCTTTTTTTTTTCCTGAGGAAATGCAAAAGAGAAACATCAGTTCAGTCTATTGGTAGGAGGAGGTGCACAAAGAAAACCTCATTCAGAGGAAAAAGGAAATTGATAACTTATGAAGACTCTCTAGAAGTGCCAGCAGAGTAGGTAGCAAAGCCTTACTTGATAAACAAGTGACTCATTGCACAGACTGAAGCTTTTAATACATCTGAGGTCTGACTATTGAGTCTGAGATCACAGTGATTCAAGAATCACTTACAGGCCATTGAGGAAAAGCCAGAGTAATAAGACAAAGCGGCATTGATCCAATAAACTGTCCCTGATAAAGCGCTCAGGTCATTCTCTTTCTCCACTTCTTTATGATCTCCAGTATTTCATCTTGAGAAATAAGTCTGTGAGAACAGCAACTCTGTTTTTAAAAACTGATGAAGAGCCTCGGGTCAGAGTAGACAAAATCATTTTCATTATTCCTGACATCATTACAACTTCTTCACCGGCACATAGAATTAGGGGAGGGAATCACATGCTATTAATTGGTGCTATTGCAATAACTCTACTTCCTAACACCAAAGGAAAATAAATAGTGCAGCATGTTAAGGAGGCTCTCAGTCTCTTGTGAGCACCCAGACTATGTTTTGGGTATAAGTGAAAAAGGTGTAGTCAGTGAATTTTTTTCAAGAGACTTCCAAACATTTCTCAAAATAGCTTTGGAGGTCATCAATCAATCACATCATAATATCTGTTGCGGATCAGCGAGGGCAAGGCATTACTCCAGGCACCATCGGAGAACACACAAAAGATATACTGTCCTTGTTTTCCAAAGAAATTATGATCTTATGATGGAGACAATTGTGAAATCACAGAATTAAATGTGATGATGCTGGCTGCTCTACAATAAGATGGTTGGGAGGCAATTCATGGATGCCTGCCTGGCCTTGAGCGAGGTCTACAGAATGGGTAGAATTTTAAGAGAGAAGAAAGAACACTCACTCGCCACCCAGCAGAACCTGGATGGAGACAACTAGGCAGACAAACTAATAGGCCAGAGGGTGTGTGCTGAGAAATAGAGTCAGAGAAGTAGTGTGAGCAGACTGGGTGAGCAGTCCAAGGCCAGGGCCCTGCCATCAACATCTTGCCTTCAGCCTCAAATTCATGTTTCTTCACCTGCTCTGGGATAAGGAAGCTGTAAATATTTCTCCTTTACAACCAATGCAGTGTTAAACTTTGTCAGCAGAGAGCTGTGGGTCCATGCAGGAGGAAGGCGTTACTCTTCCTAGTTCTGGTGCGCTGCTGTCTTTTCTCTGCCTTGGACTGCATGGCTCCCAGGGGCTCTCCTCGGCCTCATACCCGGAGCACACAGTCCTCAAGCTCATTGCTGGTGGTGACCACCTGGCCATGGTGCTGCTGATGCAGACCCCAAGTGTCACTGTCCTTATCCTGCTCTGTTGGAGAGAAGGCACCTGACACCCTCCACCCTCTGTGCACTCCCTGGCCACCCTCAGGCTGGCCTCACTCCAGTCGCCAGTTTCCTCCTTGCCCAGCATCCGTGAAAACCCAGAGAACCTCTGCCACCCAGCAGGCTGTGATCACACCTTCCCCAGTGCTGTCTGAAGTCCAGCCTAGGAGAGGGGACACCTTCCAAGCTTGCCCTTCCCTGGGTCCTGTCCATCAGCCTTAGAATATTCTTTAGAGTTACATCACATCTTTATATTTACTCCCCTGTTAGAATTAGTAAGTCTATATATTAAACTTCCCAAGTGCAGCTTACTGTGTAATTTTTGTTTCCCGATTGGATCCTGACAGAGGCAAGCAGAAGAGTCTAGGTGATGTGGTTGGGGGTCAGAGGGGATGGATGTGCATAATGAAAGCAGGAGAGGGAGAGCTGGACAAGGAGAGAACAGGTACTATAGCTGCTTTATTCCTGTTACATCTGATGATCACTGAAAGTGAGGAGGAGAGAGAAGAGAGAGCAGAGGATTGGGGAGAGCACAAGAAACATCTTTGAGACCTTCTCCTTCATGCCGTCCAGCTGCCCACCCATACACCAGTGTCTCCAGGTGTGTGTCCCGGCCCTGCAGGTCCAGCCTCAGAGCCACACGGTGATGTGTTTGAGAATGATGAGTCTCGGAAGCATTGGAGAATGGATTGAAAGGAGAGGAGGAAAGAAAATGCAGAACCTGAGTTGACGGCTGTGAGACTGGGTAGTCCAAAGGAAGAATGCACAGCCCACTGAATGGTGACCAGCTACGTCTACGTGACAGAGGTTCATGGGAGGGGTGGGAGAGAGTAGCAGTAGTTACTTCCAGGAAACCTTCCTTAAGAAAAGAGAACACCATGGAAGGAAAGGACTGGCCTCTTCCACGTATGCAATGCTTGGTGAGCCACTGCCTCTCTCACCTCAACTTCCTTGTTTATACAGTAGGAATATGAACGCCCACTGTAGAGTGTAGTTTTAGGGATTAAATGCAACATGGCTGCCATGTCTGGAACATAGAGATGTTGGAAAATGAGAGCAAGAGATGGGCATCCTGATGGGTAAGTTGGACCCAGGTGATAGAGGGGGGAGGAAGAAAGGGTACCTGCAAGGACAAGGCCCCTTGAACCCTGGCTAGGGAGGAAGCAGCAGGAGGGCACCAGGTCCTGGGGCAGGGAGGATGGTTCTCTGAATGAAGATAAGATGGCAAAAAGAAGGAAGAAGCAGAGCACACCTGACAACTTAGCCTAGGGCTGATGGGCTTTTGAAGTTTCAAACTAATCATAGTAACACACTTGTTGAATGTTAGTGTTCTTTTCAGCAGGGCAGGGCCATTGTTTTGGGTCATTCAAAGTATGCAAATAAAAATTTTCTCTGGTAAACTACTTCCTTAAATGGCTGGGTCAGGGATCAATTCTGCTCTGTGGTCACATCCAAAAATCAGGGAAAAGGCATGCTACCTTTGTCAGGTAATTTCCTGCCTCTAATTTTTTTCTTAAACATATGACCTTAGAAAATTCCCTGAAGGTTAATTAAAGCTTTACTTTCCAACCTCTGGTGTATTGTGCTAAATATATTTGTTGGTTTTGATGTCAACAGCAACTGTTACTTGTGAATAGCTTATGCAACATCAAAGAGTTGAGTAAAAGAAGAGAAAAAACCCTCAGATACTATATGCCACAGCTAATAATCGTCTCACCTTCAGTGCTGGTTAAAATAATCTAATTCTACATAGGAAGCACTTTATTAAAAGGCTTCAGGTGAATAAATATATTCAAACAGTGCAAACTTTTAAGTTAAATAAAGTACCCCAGTATTCACATTTGTGTGTTAGAGTATGATCATACATTGATCGGGGTCAAGAGTAACTGACAGATATTATGTGATAAAAATGATTTTATCTGAAAGTATTTGATGAAAACCTCTCTCTTTCTCTCTCTCTCTCTCTCTCTCTCTCTCTCTCTCTCTCTCTCTCTCTCTCACACACACACACACACACACACACACACACACTACCACCACCCAGATAAGAAGCTGAGCAGACTCATTTATCACACTTTATTTTATATATTAAAAAGAACCATCAGGTACTAGTCAAGAGTTTCGACTCCTGAACCATAATTTTAACCTTTATTCAGATTCTAAAAATGATGATGATGATAATTTTTAAAAGGTTTTAAAACAAAAACAGAAATTTTCAGAAAGATGCACTTTGAAGTAATTTTTTTCTTTGAAACATTCTCAAACTAACAGCCAACTTCCCAGAAAGAGGTTTATGCCAATTAGACTTGATTCCCTTGGCTTGTCAATAATTAGTTACCATTAAAAACAAATATGAAGTCCTTCTCCAAAGTTCTACTTCTATTAATTACTTAATGATTGTGAAGTGTATTTGGGACCCACTTGCAAACACCAAGAGGAAGGTTAGAGTCTTTTAGCACTGCATACTTGGCTTCTACAGTGAGTGGATGTGTGGGGAAACAGAACTCAGTATCAGTGGTGTTGGAGAAACTAGAGCCTGGCCATCGCCTGCAGATAACTCTCTTAGTAGGCACCATGATCCCATGGATCCCACCACCCTGCCCCATGCCCACTTTGGGTGCTGTAATCTGCTGTCAAATGCCATCTGTTATCATTACATCCTGGGGCTATATCACTCTTGTTCTGTGCCAGGTTTTGCTCCATGCACTCAGCCTATCCTATCCCCCTGTCCCATGTGGCAACCACAGCACACTAAATGCATGTCCAGAAAGCATGCTTGCTTCTGAGCGAGATAACTGGATGGGCTAAACCCATGTTAGTCGTTTTCCTCTCCATGAGTGAATTGGAAGCCCTATAAAAATAAAAGAAATGCTATGGAAAACCAGAGGAGAGAAAGACATAAGAATCAACCATGAGAGACTTCGTGTCAAGATGGAGGCATAGGTAGACATGGTCCCCCTCTTTGTGCAACCACAAAAAGAATTACAACTAAATCGCAAAACAAATAACACCCAGAATTGTCAGAAAATCAAACTGTATGGAAGTCTGACAAGCAAGGATTTAAAGAAGCCACATTCATCCAGATGGGTAGGAGGGGAGGAGATGCAGAGATAGGTGGAGAGGCATGGAGATGACACAGTGTGGCTCAGAGAGGTGGTGGCAGCAGTAGAACAGGCAAAGACAGTCCCACATTCACATGTGGTGGGAAAAAATTGGAAAGGATACCCTGGGATTCCAGCCCCAGGCCAGATGGCACAGCCCAGCATTCCAGCAGAGGGGAGATAAAGCCCTATAACTTCTGGCTATAAAAACCAGTTGGGGTTAGGCCAGCAAAAGAAACTGCTGGAGTTTCAGGAAGCTCCCCTTAAAGGGCCCACATGGTTTTAGAATGTACAAAACCCACTCGCTGTGGGATTCAGCACTAGGGCAACAGCTGGAAGGGTACCAGTCGCATACAGGGAGTGGGTAAAGTGACTAGAACTGAAGTGAGCACTGGGCAAACCTCCAGAGGCCAGGCAGCAGCACAGCCCCCTCTCTGAGTCCTCCCCCAACACAGAGCCACAAAACGGTGAAGCAGGTTGCCCTGCCCCAGCTATTACCCTAAGGCTCCACCCTACACAATTTACAGGTGCCTTTTCTACAACAGGCCATGCTACTAAGACAGAGAGTCAAAGAATCTCTACATAATACACAGACTCAAACACAGGGAGTCTACCAAATTGAGGAGACAGAAAAAATATGGCACAAATAAAAGAACAGAACAGAACCCAAGGAAAAGAACTAAATGAAACAGATAGCCAATGTATCATATGCAGAGCTCAAAACACTGGTGATCAGGAGGCTCAAAGAACTCATTATGTAAGGTTACACTAAGTGAAATAAAGAGAAATCTAAGGGAACCAACAGTGAAGGGAAGAAAGCCAGGATTCAAAACAATGATTTGGAACAAAAGGAAAAAATAAACATTCAGCCAGGACAGAAAGAAGAAACAAGAATTCAAAAAAATGAAGATAGTATGAGAAGACTCTGGCACATCTCCAAAAGTGCCAACATCTGAATCATAGGGGTGCCAGAAGAAGAAGAGGAAGAGCAAGAAATTGAAAACTTATGTGAAAAAATAATGAAAGGAAATTTCCCTGATCTGGTGAAGGAAATAGACATACAAGTCCAGGAAGACAGAGAGCCCCATACAAGTTAGACCCAAAGAGGACCACACCAAGACACATCAAAATTAAAATGCCACAGGTTAAAGATAAAGAGAGAATCTTAAAAGCATCAAGAGAAAAGAAGAGAGTTACCTGCAAAGGAATTCCCACAAGACTATCAGATGATTTCTCAAAAGGAACTTTGCAGGCAAGAAGGGACTGGCAAGAAGTTTTCAATGTGATGAAAAGCAAGGACCTGCAACCAAGATTACTCTATCCAGTAAGGCTATCATTTGGAATAGAAGGGCATATGAAGTGCTTCCCAGACAAGGTAAAGTTAAAGGAGTTCATCATCACCAAATGATTATTATATGAAATGTTAAAGGGACTTATGTAAGAAAAAGAAGAAAATCAAAACTATGAACACTGAAATGACAACAAACTCAGAACTATCAACAACAGATTCTAAAAAATAAAAACAAAATCAAACTAAGCAAACAACCAGAATAGGAACAAGATCATAGATATGGAGATAATTTGGAGGGTTATCAGCTGGGTGGGGGAAGTGGGAAAAATAGGGAAATGGGGCAGGGATCAAGAAGCATAATTGGTAGGCACAAAATAGACAGGGAGATGGTAAGAAAAGTATAGGAAAGAGTAAAGCCAAAAAATTTATATGCATGACTGATGGACGTGAAATAAGTGGGGATGGGACTGCTGGAGGGACGCGGGATACCTGGTAGAGGGGTCAAAGGGGGGAAATTGGAACAACTGTAATAGCATAATCAATAAAATATACTTTAAAAAAAGAATCAACCATGAATGATGAGAATGTCACAAGTAATCACAACTGAATCTTGGTTTACAATCCTAGAATCTCAGATTGTGATAGAACCTTGAAGATTATTGTATTAGCTGCTAAAATAAATAAATAAATGGAGAAGTCTCAGTGACTTAACAAAATAAAAGTTTGAAACTGCTAGGGAGGTTGGGAACAGTAGTCTAGTCAATGTCCAGGAAGAAGAGAAAATAGGTTGGTAATCAACCAGCCTAGCTCCACCATAGTTCCCTGGGATAATTTTTCCCACCTCCCCTTAGTCACCTATATGAGTACGGCATATAGTCTTTGAATACCTCCTCATACCCAGCTGGAAACCATGCAACATACTCAGGGCCCAATCAAACAAGCAAGTGGAAATTCTGAGAATTGGGCAGGTTCTGCTTGTGGCTAGATGACTTTGCACAACCTGTATCAGAAGAGACACACACCCAGCAGAGTTTAATTCTGAACTGACCCCAGTATGCTTAGGAATGCAGGCTCTACAACCATAAGACAGCTAGAAACTTTAAAAGCCTGCCAGAAAAATACTTCTGGAAGTGCTGGAGCAACACAGAGTCAGCAGAGATAAAGGTCTAGAGAGCATTTTTTTAAATTTCTGAGGCTAATAGCAGATCACTCTTAAAAACTATTGCCTAGTCAATTCTTGTCTACTCATTTAGTTTATAGGAACATTGGGATGTTCTGTAATCTGTAAAGCTTTAGACACAGGTAAAAAAATTGTCATTGCTATTTGCATCAACAGATGTGTTAATTCAAATTGTCCACCTTATAAATTTATTAGTGAATTCACTAGTCCTGGGGAAATACTGAAAAAAATGCAAAACACACACACCTAGCATGTCCAGTCTTTATATTTCCTCCTCAGCAAACATCTACTTCTGCTGACCCATGTGTTTTATACACTGTGCCTGGGTCCTAAGCAAGGAGTGATCATGATGCCTCGTGTTCTAGTTCAATGTGGTCCTATTGTTAGACACCTGTCACCTTGGTGAGAGTTGGATTGATCTGTTAAGTACAGAATGTGCTCATTCCTGACAACAACCATAGGCAGATTTAACAGCAGGTGCACCAGGTGTGCACCCTGGGCCACAACTTCTGAAGGGCCCCGCAAAACACCGACTTCATACTTTTTTCTAATGACACCAAGTATGATTTTGTATGTGCAATTTTAATTACGTACTAGTTTACAATCGGCGATAAAACCTGATAGTATGTTTATATTCGCTTACTTTCATTATTTCATTACTATGCTGCATACTATACACATACTACACTGCATAGGCCCCATGCATTGAAGCAATAGAATCGTACAGTATTTGCTACTTTGTACTTACAAAGGTTCTCCTGCAGTGCAGACTTACAATATATGCAAATACACAGGGATGTAAATTAGTTTGTGGATATGTACTTGTTCTATTTACGGTTTTAAAAGTAGTTTTCTGTGCATATAAATAAATATTCAGGTAAGTTGAAATTATATTAAAATAAAATGAATTCCTATGTTGAAATTATATTAAGATAAAATTAATTCCTGTTGTTACAACAGCACCTGGATTTTTGTAGTTTATGAATAATTTTTGAATTTTAATTAATCATTAGTTTATTGCACTATAACAAAAAATCTCTTCTCTAGTATTCTAACCATTCAGATTGTTAAATTTTATATTTTTCTTTTCATTGGTAGCTAGAAAAATGAAACGGAATCAAAACTTTGTGATTATTATGCTATTATTAATTATATTATACATATATTATATTCAAATTTTATTGGAAAAAACATTAATAGTACATATTTTTTATTTATTTAAAAATATGGTTAACATGTATTTTTATTTTCCCTGTCTCTCTCTCTTTTTTAAGGGGTCCAATATTTTCTTCTGCGCCTGGGGCCTCAACCGACCTTAATCCGCCTCTGACGACACCTATAGTTGTTGAAAGCTGCAAACAGTGAAGCACTGTGAAAGAGCATGTGGAGAGATGTTAACTATCAAAAACTGATTGTGAGTAGCAGGAAATAAACATGGAGTAAAGGGCTTCAGGGTAAAGAGGGAACAATGTGCTGGACAACACCCACTCTCATAAGATGCTTTTTCTATCCTAAATTTGGGGAAGCCTCTAACACTCACCCTGGAGAGCCCCAGCTTTCAGGGGACATTCATAGACAGCCTTCACGCCTCAAAAGGCAATAGCAATGCATGAATTTGCCTAGGCCCATGTCTCTAAATTTTCCAAATATTTCTAATGTGTGCACAAACTTTACAGAGGCAGGCTTTGGACACACAGCTGAAGACATCCGTGCAGTGGAAGCAGCAAACCCACAGCAGCACTGGGACCTGTGGGGGCTGCAGCCCTTGTGGCAGAAGGAATTGGGCATGCTGCTGGCTTGGGCCTGTGCCTCCTAGACACAGCCAGTAGGAGTGGAAAGAGTGCTGACAGCAGATGCAGAAAGGTCTGAGGCTGTTAAATGCAGCTTAGCCCTGTTATCTCCTATGTTCCTTTAATGCAGGTGCCGTATTATAGAACAGTAATGGTCTTAACAGGAATTTCATTGAAGTAACTTACTTTTAGTGATATGGACATGTCCATTGGCAGCGGCCAATAATAAATTTTTCTCTTCTTAAAAAAACAACAACAACAACAGACTTGAGTCCAGCATTTATTTCTCTAGCTCACAATGTGGTCTACTTCATGCAACCATATCTTTAGCGTGCTATTTGAGGCTGAAGACTACTTCAAAGATCTTGATAATGCCAGTATTTATATAACTAATCCAGGTGTACCTCATTTTATTACGATTCACTTTAGTGTACTTCACAGATGTTCAGTTATTTAGGAAATTGAAGGCAAGACCTTCCACCAGCAAAAAGATTATGATTCACGTTACTGTGATACTCGCTTTATTGCAGAGTTCTGAAACTGCAATATCTCTGAGTCATGCCTGGACTGGGTACAAAAGTCTAAAGGGATGAATTTTGAATTTGAACAACAGAAAAACAGGAAAAATATTTTTTCTAATGAGCTCAGAGCATTTTAAGGCAGTCCAGGTAACCTAATAACAGCTTTCTAAGGTAGAGAAGCTAGAAGTCAAGGTGTCCGTTTCACAAATGGAGAAAGAGAAATGCAGGAAGGATGCTCCTGAAGCCCAGTGGCACACTGCACTGAGAAATGGGGTGGCAGGTCTCCCAGGACACCCACAGGCAACACCAAAAAAAAAAAATTTTCTGGTGGTTACAGTAAATTAAGTCCTCTGACTAAAGGCTGAGAAACTTGTTGACACCCCTAACTTCTACTGGCTCTCCAGAATATATCTGACTTTACCTCTCAGAGATGTTTGACAATGCAAGAAAAGACTTGCTAATAAGTGAAAAATAGGCACAGAGCAAACATTCACTTAGAAAGGGACCTTTATTGGTTATTTTACAGACAGGAACACTGAGGCAGAGAAGGCGAATGGCTTGACCACAGCAATAGTGAGTGGCAGAGCCGGATGAGAGCACAGACCTCCTGATTCTTCCCCCACTCTGTTCCCAGGTTGACACATTCAAAGCTGAGCCCATCTTTTAAGTCTCCCTTCAACAGAAGAGAGGCAAAACTAATCACGGTTTTGGTAAAGTCTGTGTAATGTGTGATCAAACTCTGCCAGGAGATAATCTCACAGACATTTTGATTTCTTAAATGTCAAAACATGTAAAGGATCATGAAGTTAAAATTAAATCTCGGGTAAGCTGGAGAAAATTGTCAGGTTTTAAAAAAGAAGACAGAAAAAAAGAAATTAAAAACACACACATACAACTTAGTCTCTCTCAGATGACAGTCTCTCTCACAGTCAGCAGTGCACTGTTTTCAATGACAAGATCAGTATAGCTACCCTGGAAAGGGCCTCATGAGAAGAGTTACCCGTGATAAGCTCTGGAAAATGTTTGTAGAAGATGCAGAGCAAGAAAGAGTCCCTGAAATGAAATTCGTATATTGGGAAAATTCAAATGAGGGTATAGTACAAAATAAGAACAACTCTATGTACAGAATCTCATTCCTTCCACCCTAAGGGAGCCATGGATTCTTAAAAAAAAAACACACATTTATTCCCTAGAATAAAGGAAGAAAAGAGAAGGAAGTAGGGAGGGAACTGGAGGGAGGGAGAAATGGAATTGGAGGGAAGGAGCCATATGAATCCTCATCATTCATATCAGGGAAGAGAGAAATGGAAGGGAGCGGAGGGGAAGAGAGGGAAGAAGAGGAAAGGAAATTCACCCTAAACTATAAAGACATACTCAACACGGTGATGGAAACATCTTCCCCAGTTATCTGCTTCACTTGTTTTGCCTTCAGGGCATAACGTAGGTACCGAGAAAATGTGGTACAAGAATCCCAAAGAACAAATGAGTAAATCTTGCTGTATTATAAGAAAAACAATAAACTAGAAAAAGTGAATTTTAACACACTTATCAGAGTGTAAGTCTTAAGCTCTATCTCTGCAGGGAGCAGGACACACTCACTTTCAAAAGAGCACAAAGGCAGATTTGGGTGTCAAACTGCTGATGTCAGGTTGCCAGAGGACAAACCCAACAGGGTGACAGATGGGGGTGTGCTGCCACAGGAAGGAAAGGCACAGGAGGCGTCTCTTCTAAAACCATTTGCAAACTTTCATGGCAGCTCGACTACAAAAGAGATAGTTTCCTGTCTATAAAAGAGAACAAATATATGTTTATTTGTTTGTTTTTTAGTAAAATCTCAAGGAAGTACGGAACTTTAACAGGTATAAAGAATTCCAATTCTAAGGTGCAAGTTTCTTCCTTTGCTCTGGGCTTTCATTCGTCTCCTGTGGAGTCTCAGTGAAATAAGTCATTTCTTTGGGACAAAAAGCAATTCCCGTGATGTTGTGTTAAAGGAGACTTGAAATTCCACAGATGAGTCCTTATTGGAGCAATGCAAAAGAAGAACCCAACTTTCTACTGGAAATGCTCCCCTTAAGCTCAGGGAAATAGATGTTTGTGTTTCTTCTTTTTATGCTGTATGAAAGGGAGCATCGGGTAGAGCAGGGAGTTTGGCTATGTGCCCATAGTCTTGCTTGGAAACACCTGAGTATTTCTCTTAGTGCTGCCCTGAGAAGTTACGACTGGAGAGCTCTGGACTATTCACCTACACACATTTTGAAAGTCACCTGAAGTCCTCTGTTTAGGTCATAAAACAAGAATCTTAATAAGAGAGTCCTCTTATTAAGATTTTACCTGTGTTCAGAGTAGTTCACCATAGTTAGTCACTGGGGAAAGAAAGCCAGTGTTGCATGGAAAAGTCATGGCAGATGAGTAGTGTCTTTCCTACAGCTGTCAATGGCCACTCATCATTCCCACCTGGGAGGTCCATCGAGTTCTGTTGCTATGGAAACTTGCATGGGTTGAGGAAATGCATTGACTTTTGCCTTCACCTTGGAACTTGAAATGAAAGTATGTATTCTGATCTAGGCCTCAGTTTCCACATACCTCTGTACATATTAAGAGAGCTAGCAAGTCAAACATCTTAGCTGAGTCCTCAAATTTCTCCATACAGGTTCTCCCAGCTCATTGAGTTCCAGCAAGAAAATAACAGGTGTCTTTTATCAAGATAATTGAGAAGAGAGCCTGAATAATTGGCCTCCACCACAAGCAGCTTGTGGGATCATTTCTGGCCTTCAACCTAAACTATTTTTATCTAAATTTGGGCTCTTGAGCATAACTTCAGCATGCCTACTGCATATGATATGCATTGAAAGTGCAATGGGAAAAGAAAATGAGAAAAATATCCACTCTGCACCATTTCTCATACAAAACTCCACAGTCCAAACCATCTTTCTTCTGTAGTTATTCAACCAATATTGAGTGAACATCTTCAACCGGCAGAGAACTAAGTCTTGTAGCTTCTATGACACACAGTACAGCCTTTGAAGAGCAGGAACTTATATCCATGTACCTTAATTACCAAAAGAAAGATAAAAGATAAAAGAAACACAGGCAATTTGAAAGACAGAAAATACTGGCCAAAAAAAAAAAAATTAACATCACCTTCACTCTATGAGCTGTGGATAACTACTGTTAACACATTGCCTTAAGTCACTTTAGCTCCTTTTCTGTTTTCCCCCTACAGCTGAAATTGTACTTAATACATAAATTTATTTCATGATTATTTTCCTTTTAACATATAAGAAGACTATTTCCACTAGTACCAGAGAAACAAAGTAGGCAAGATTTTTTTCTAATGAGTTGTTTTGCACTTGTCCTGCTTTTTTTAATTTTTTTTTTTTTTTTTTTGGCTTTTATCTCTTTTTATTTTCTATGTCCTACCACTGAAGAAGGTAATAAATTGATGAGACATCCCCAAAAGGGTCATATGAAAAGAGAAGGTCCAAAATTGCACACAATTAGGCATGTTCGGTCGGTCATAAAGAAAGAACAGAGATTCTTATTTGGAACACGTGGATACAGATCTGAATTCCTTAAAATATGGGCATGGTTCTGGGGGTGTCTGCATATGTAACAATACTGAATGAAGAACCTGAAGCTTTTGTCATATTTCAAAAAGTCTGTGACCCAAATTAATGCTACTCCTATAGAACTTACAAATGAAACTCAATTAAATGATGAAGTAAACACAGGTTATCTATTTACATGATAATTATTTTAAGACACCAATGTTATATGCTTGTAGTTATTCAGTCCATTACAGAGCACCTCTGTTTACTTTGTGTATCTTCACAGTATGATCTTCGCCACAACTTGCAAAATGTAACCACTCAGTGCCTTCTGCTTCCTTCTGTTCAGTTATTCCATTACAATTCTTCCAGCATAAGTTTTTGATAGCAAGTGTATAGCTTCGACTTTGACTTGTTTCTACACAGTGGGTCCAGTCATTTACTTCTGGAACTTGATTAGTCTTTTTCCAGGTATACAAACAAATCTTTCCATCATATTTTAAATACTTTTATTTCTAGTTTGCATTGGGGTTGTCATGTAATGATCTGGTGTTGCGGAGTTCTGTGTGAGTCTATTTTAAATCTTGAGTATGAGCTGAGTGTTAGGACCATGCACACACACTCCAGGTTCAAAGGGCAGACTGCTAATGTTAATGGGGAAGAGACTCCTCTCAGGGTGAAAAAGGACAGGGCCAGAATGTCCAGCTGGCAAATGCAGAGACAAAGAGGGAGAAGAGGAATTATTGAGTAAATCAAATTAACTGCTGATCTAAAGCCCAGATTATACTTTCATTAAGTACTATCAGATCTAAGAATCTCTTATTAGAGGTAAGCGAAGGTGGTTGACAGTCAGTCCTGGTAGAGGTAAAAAAGAAAAAGAATAAGAAAAACTAAAGGACTTCTGAAAAAAATTCAGAATGAGAAGAGAGATGTGTTCTCTTTAAGCCCAGACATGGGGAATACCAGGGTTAGAAAAATAATGTAAATGGCTCTTCATTTTAATTAGACTTCCATGTTAACTGAGTCTATCCGAATCACAGAGTTGGAAGATGTTGTGGTTTGAATTGTGTTCCCCTCAAATTCCTATGTTGACATACTGACCCGTCGAACCTAAGAGTGTGACCTTATTTGGAAATAAGGTTGTTGCAGATGTAACTAGTCAAGGTGAAGTTATACCGGACTGGAGTGGGTCCTAACCCAATATGACTGGTGTCCTTATGAAAGGGGAAAATTTGGACCCAGAGCACAGAGAGAACACCAAACGAAGACTGAAGTTTTGCTGCCACAAGTCAAAGAAGCCTGGACGCAAACGACCCCTCCCTCAGTGCTGTTAGAGAGGGTGTGGCCCTGGCGGCACCTTGATCTCTGGCTGGCGGCGTCCGGAACTGTACAACAATAATTTTCTGTTATTTAAGCCTTTCGGTTTGTAAACTTGGTTATGACCATCCTGGAAAACTAATACAGAAGGAACTCTAGAAGCTATTTCATCCAACTTCCTATTTAATGAAGATCTCCTTCCCCATATGGATAGATGTTCACTTTTCCAAAGGAAACTTCAGGGGTGGAGCCATTGTTCTCAGGTCAATGCATTCAGTTATTTAATAACTCCAATTATCTCATTGTGTGGGCATTAGGCTTTTGTAATATAATTATTAGCAATTCAAGTAAATGTTATGCTTTGGTATTTTTTTCATATAATGTTCCACTTCACACTCAATAAAAATATGCTGCATAGAAGGAAAAAAGGGTGTGTGCATCTACAGCTTATCCCATCACCAGGGCACCATCGTGCAATGCAGAGGCAGCAAAAGTGCTGGGTACTTGGGGGCAAATTAAACAACCTCTGACTGAGTTTTGGCCTCGCTGATATAAACTAAAAGGCAAGAATACACTTTACACTCTCCTCTGAGGCTTGCAGAGCCCTCTGCCCAACACAGTGCCCACCAAAAACAAATCAATGCTAACGGGCTGGCTGGCTGAGTCGTAAGAAACACAATTCCTGAGCCAAGCACAGTATCTTCCTTTCCCACCACACAAAAGGGCAGAGAAGGAGACAGAGCTGAGTCATAGAGTAATACTGGTAATGGGAAAATCCCAATGGAGTGGTCAAGGGGATGTGAGATATATTCCATTGCATTCTTGTTTCCAACCAGTCATATCTGAGAGCTAGATTGCTGCCATCTCGGCTTCAGTCTGATTCAGTAAGCATCTGTTGTGTGAACACTGACCATTTGCCCCAGGGAGAAATAACTAGAGTGGTGGGCTAATTAATTCTTATAAGCTAGCTGCAAAGAGGTGCCTTGGGGGCTAAATGACTCATGATCGGAGATCAATGCTTTAGGAAGACTCGGCAAACAGGTTTCATTTCCAGAATGCCTAGCTCTGCGGACTGATGAGCAATTCTATCCCTCCTCTGTAATTGGAGGCCTCCCTCTAATCTCCAGTAATGGGAAGAAGCCATTTCATTGTAGGATTCTGTGTTTTCACCCTCCAGGTCTGTTAAGAATGCTTGAAGCCTCTTCCCACACTGGGTGCACCTAGACTTCTTGTTTCATTCACAATTCAACATTCACATTCCGTTAAGTTTAACTCTTGTTCACTGAGAGGTGATTACTCTGGGCAAGGCCCACGTGAAATGCTAAAGTAACAACCAAACTAAGACTCTGCTCCCTGAAGGAGCTTGGGGAGAAAGCCAGGTGATACTTTTGTCTCCACTTGCTGGCCTCAGTTCACAGACTGAAATTTTTATTTTCTTTGTCCTGTGGGAATCAGAGAAACCTAGTCATAATCTGGCACTGGTATTTGTTTGCCGTGGAGCACTAGACAAAATCCTAGGAGGGATCTCAGGAAATATGACAAACTGATTTAGAAATTCATAAGAAAAGCAAAGGGTCGAGATTAGCTGAGACAAATTTGAAGGTGATGACTAAGGTTCAGGTCTTCCACTGCAACATAGCAGATTAATAGCTGCAAAAATCTACTGTGATTAAAACATCATGGTGTCATAGCAGAATGATCAATGATGCCCAAGAGGAGGTCAGAAGTAAACTCACATCTATGTGGGTCTGAAGGTGGAGCGGAGGAAATACAGTAACCACTGAACTATAAAGGTGTCTTGATACCCCAAAACAAAGCAAGCACATTCATTGACTAGCACAGAATTTATTACAGAGTAATACACCTACAGGGATTGGGTCAGACCAGAAAAGACAACCCTGCAGCCTGTGCCGTTTATTCTCCACTACTACACAGTGATGATATCAGATGTTTTACAGTATAGCCAGAGTGCTAATAATTGACAAGACAAAGAGACAAGCACGTGAGCCGTGCCAGGAACCTCACCTCCTAGGGGTCTTGTGTTGGATAACTGCTTAGCCCAGCTAATACCACAGTGATATTTATCTTGGTTGTTATGTCTTTCTGGCCATTACTGACAGGAATCTTTATGATTGCATTGTATAGGCTATAGAACACAGCAAATCATTAACTACAAGGCCTGTGTATGTTGGCCAGGACCAGTTAAATTAGTCAAAGTTTAAAACAAGAATGGAGAATGTGGGGAGTTTACAAAGATCGAGTCAGTTTGTTCACATCAACATCTGTACAATGTGAAAACTCGGTATGGCAGAGGTGGCACTACAAATCAATCAGGAAAGCATGGAGTCGTCTTCCAAAAATGGAGTTGGGAGAATTATAATTCCAATAAAAAATTAATTTCATTCCCAAAATACTCCAGTTCTCTCCTCCTCCTTCACTTCCTTGCCCCCTCTGAAGTTAGACATGGTCACATGACTTGCCGTGGCCACTGAATATGATCAGAAGATACATGTCACCTCCAAGCACAGCCCTAAGTGCCACCGTGTGACTTGCCACATTCTGCACCTTGCTGTAGGTACCTGGGATCCCTGTCTAGATAAGTTCTTATCAACCTGGGTCTCCAAGGAACTGTGGTGAGCAGAGACCCTGCACACTCACAGAGGACAAGAGTATAAATGAGACATAAGTAGAGGGATTTGGGGTTGCTTGTTTCTTCAACAATACAAAAGTAAACCCAAAATTAAACCAAGTGATTAAAGACTTAGAGGTAGAAACTAAAATTTTTAGAAAAGGATACAGATAAATATCTTTATGGCTTCAGAGTATAGGAGGATTTCTTTATGAACCACAAAAGAAAAGATCATTGTATTTGACTACGTCCAGTAAAGTCTTTTCTTCACAAATAAATACCATAAATTAAACACATAAGCCACAAGCTGGAAAAGATACTTGCAGTGTGTATAACTGGCAAAAGATTAGTGTAGGACATGCATAAAAATACCCTAAAAATCAATAAAGAAAAGATAAACCAAAAGAAGAATGGGCAAAAAATATGAAAAGATACTAAACATATGGGAAAACTGCTGAAATCACTTAATAATTGGGGAAATACACATTAAAGCAATTTAAACCATTTCACACTGATCAATTTGGTAAAAATTTAAAACTTGATAATACCCAGGATTGTCAAGGACATAAAGAGAAACTACATTGAAGAGCAATTTGGCCAAATCTAGTAAACTTGAGGACATGCACACCTTTCAACCCAATAATAAGTTTTCTCACTGCATTCCCTAAAGGAACTCCTGAATATTTGCATAAGGAGGTGCATAATTAGGAACATTTTTAGCAGGCTTGTTTTAATGGAAAATAATTAGAAACAATTCAAATGTCCATGACCAGCAGAGTAGATTAATAATTTGTGATACATACAATGGAATACTCCATAATCTCTTGGGTCAACGTGGACAAATCTCAAAAATATAACATTAAAAAAAAAAGGTGGCAGAAAGTTGTGTGGTATATGTTCCATTTAAACAAAGTTTGAAAACATGTACACTTTAATAGATACATACACACATGGTACAGTCATACATCACTCAATGACGAGGATATATTCTGAGAAATTTGTAGTTAGGCAATTTTGTCACCGTGCGAGCATAATAGAGCGCACTCACATAAATGTGGCTGGTACAGCCCACCACACACCTAGACTCCAAGGCATAGCCTATTGCTCTGAGCACGCAAGCTCACCCAGCATGTGTCCATTCTGAATACCGCAGGCAATTGTGATACAATGGTAACTACACGTTTGTGCTTCTAACACATCTAAACATAGAAAAGGTACAGAAAGAATATGGTATAAAAGATATTTTAAACGGTACACCTGTATAGGGTGCTTACCATGAATGGAGCATATAAACTAGATGTTGCTCTGGGTGAGTCAGTGAGTAAGTAGTGAATGTCAGAAATACTTGTAATGAGACACTGGGGCACAGGACTTCAGCAGCAAAGCGAGGCATTTATTCACATTTCTGCAGAAACGGGCGTGCTGCCAGGGGCAGGCACACCATTGTCAAGACAGCAGTATTGAAGCCCTAACACAGGGTGCCCGCCCCTGTTTCCCCATTGGTTGGGTATTCCAGGGTTACATTCTAAGCCCAAGGTGTCTAAAACTGTTAGGTTCCACTGAGTCACTGTGGCAGTCAGCTCCAGAGTCCAGGATGTAGGTGAAATAACAATGTCCTCTGGTTAGTGATGGTTGCTGTGGGAATGGAAAGTCCAGGAGATTTATGGCCCTTGCTCCTGGGAAATGCTCAAGGGGGAAGAGCCAGGCCTCAGCAGGGTGCTGACAGCTATACCTCAGTTGCCTCTGACAATAAGGAACTTAGTGGTCAGGTGTGTGGCCAGTGATGGATACTCTGTTTTAGCACAGCTATTGGCTCAGGTCCTGCAGGACAGCAGGCCATGTTTGTTTCATGGTTGCCTAACTCCAGTTCTGTCTGGGGCATGTAACTCTTGGGGCAGGTGACAGCTAGCTCGGGAGGGGTGCTTAGTCATTTTCTACTCTAAGTTTGAGAGGCACTTTGTTCTTTTTCCACTTACCACATGAGTGAGTGTGAAGGCCTAGGACATTACTGTGCGCTACTATAGACTTTATACACACTGTGCAGCAGCATCGACACAAACACGTGAGTAATGCATTGTGCTACAGATTTTACAACAGCTACAATGTCACTACGCAACAGGAATTTTTCAGCTATATTATAACTTTATGCGACCACAGTTGTATATGCAATCTGTCTTGGACCAGAACATAGTTATGCAGTTCATGACTATATACTCAATAGTAAGCATATGAAAGCATGAACAGAAGTACAAAACACAATTGGAATGAGAGGGCAATGAGGTCGGAAACACAGGAAGTTTCTGATGAATATGTATCCTTTTAATTATTAAGAAAAACTGAAACTAATATAGCACAACTTTAGGTTGAAGTGAGAGTGGATATAGCTGATCATTATGCTGTTCTCTACCCTTTCCAATGATGAGACTTTTTTTTCCATTTACTGATTTCCCAAAACCTCATAATGATCAAATGGCAAGATGAACCCAGATTAGTATCTTATTCATCAAACAATAGTTACATTAATAAACTTAAAACTAATACATCCTAACATTTGTCTCTATTTTGCAAAAGTCAGCATCTTAAGACACTGGTTCTCAAATTTGGCTGCACATTAGAATCAGTGGGGTCCTTGGGCCTCAACCGCAGAGATTTTAGTTAAATTGGTCTGGGATGTGGCCTGGGTGGTAAGAGTTTTCAGGTTTCCACATGACTCTAATGTGCAGCCAAGGTGGAAAATCACTGCTCCAGGAGAAATGTGGGGAAAGAATTCCGATTTCAGAATCAGCCAGCTGTCAGAAGACCCTCGGGTCTGTCACTGCTTTGTAACCTTGGGCAACTGCACTATCAATTTTTCCCTCAGTACAATCAGGTTTATAACACTTATTTTGTTGGGTTGCTAGACAAATTAAATAAGAATGATGTGTTCAAATGACTGGGTACAGTATCTTATTTTATGAAAGTGAAATTAGTTATTGCCCTGGATGATCTTACAAGAAATGAACACCAAGCAGATTGCTCGGATCCTGGGAGTGGGCTGAGCATCTTAACACCACCCCCTGCCTGTGCCCAGTCTTCCTTCTCTCCTCTCCTGCATCCCACTGACTACACGGAGAAGCTACCTATGATCCTGCTGCACTCTCAGTCCAGCTGATTTAAATACATGCTTAGAATTTTGAAAAGTCACAATTGCACATTTACACTCAAAATATAGCTTTTCAGCCAACAACTTGGCCTGTTGGATTCTCAATATTTCTTCTTAACTGGTATCATTATCTCAAAGTGTCAAAAGCATCACCAAAACAACGACTGAAAATGCTTTTTTAAAAAGTTTATTTACAATAGAGGGAAAGATGCTTCATTATAAGGCCACGGTCTTTTTTTTTTTTTTTCCTTTTTTTAAATTAAGTTTTATTATATATATATTTTTTATTTTTATATATTTTATTTTTTTATAATTTATTTATTTGTTTATTTGTTTTATTTTTAGAGAGAGGAAAAAGGAGAAAGAGAGGGAGCGAAACATCACTGTGTGGTTACCTCTCACTTACTTCCCCAACTGGGACCTGACATGCAACATAGTCATGTGCCCTGACTGGGAATCGAACCAGCGACATTTGGCTCGCAGGCCGACGCTCAATCCACTGAGCCACAGCAGCCAGGGGGCCAGAGTCTTTTAAACTACTTTGTTCATTAATGAGATTTCTCTTAACTTCAGAAGATTGGACTCTATTTTCAAAGTCTAGCGTTACTCATTCTGTGAATCACGTATTAAAAAAACAATTTTACATTTTCATCATTTTCAAAACTACTTACCTTCTCAAATTCTTCTTTTATGTATACAACAAGAGGAGAGATGAGGAATCCAGATATCCAAGAGGTAAAAACTAGGAGTATGTGGCCTATCAGGTGATGGTACTGACCAGACCACATTCTGTGCCTCAAGGAAACATTTCGTGTGTCCACTGTATCCTAAACATCTGAGAGGTAAGGCAATGCATAAGACAGAGCCTCTATTCATGTGACACTTGTACAATATTTTTAAAGAGAACATATAGTCTTGAAAAGACTCAAAATAACTTATAATACAAGAATTTAAAGCTAATCACATGTAGAGGTAATACCTGTGAGAATTCTATGGAAAGAAAAAACCATGCCACTTGGGGTGGTGAGATCATTAGGGCAGGCAGGGCACGCACCATGCTTGATCTGGGCATTATGGAGTGGGTGACCTGGAAAACTCCAGAGTTGGCCTCCAAAGTCATTCTCCCCTTCTCATTGCTTCCAGATCCCTGATTTTGTCTGAACAGCAATACATCTACTGTAATCTAAAAGTTTTTGTAAATCTAAACCTTTTCTAAATAAAAAGCATAAGAAATGTTTATTTAATGCTGCTGGAAAGAATGGCACTAAGCTATTCTCAGTCTCCATCCCAAATCAACAGAAAGCTGAGATCTAGGGACTGGAGTTTAGGGAACAGGGAGAGGCATCTAGTCATGAAGAAATAAGCCTGAGGGATAAAGTGTATTATTTAAGGCATAAACATAGTCAATGGAGAGATTATGTAGAGTAACAAAACTAGAGAGACAAATAAGTGGGAGGTCAGGGGAATGAAGTACTTCCCCTCTTCAGGTGTAAAATAGATTCATTAAAATTTTAATAGTTAAAGGGGGATACTTCTAAGGAGGAGAGCTGGGTTTGTGAAAAGCAAGTGTTTATTTCTCACCTGGTATCATCCTGAATTTAGCTGCTAGATGAGGATAATAGGTTTGCTGTGAGGAAGGCATGAGATAATGAACTTAAGGCAGTTCCCCCAGGGTGTGGCACTTGGTAATGCTCAGGAAATCCCAGACAGAGCTGTCATGCAGTGTGTCCATAGATGCATGCTGCAGGAAGGGGGAACAGGCTGATTCCATAGGGGTCCTAACTCATAAGCACAATGTTACTTAAAAAGTACAGGAAACAGCCCTGGCTGGTGTGGTTCTGTGGACTGAGCGCTAAACAGCAAACCAAATGGTTGCCGGTTTGATTCCCAATCAGGGCACATGCCTGGGTTGTGGGCCAGGTCTTGTTGGGGGTGTGTAAGAGGCAACTGGTTGATATAGCTCTCACACATTGATGTTTCTCTCCCTCTATTTCTCCATCCCTTCCTCTCTTAAGATAAAATCGTTTTTTTAAAAAGTACAGGAAACAACCTTATTACTCAACAGAGTACATCACTTCAGTTTTAACTACTTAGTGTATAGCATGTTATAATTTTGCAACCCAATGTTAAACAGTAATTGGCTGATGTACCAATGTCAGATACTTTTACAGACAACAGACTCCAGTCTCACACTTACCTGCATAATTGAAAACAAATGATGCCTGACAAATGCTTAATTATTTCTGAATTTTCAGTTAGAACAATGTCAGCATCTTGCAAAATAGATGTTGATGAATAACGTGGCCACAGGAAACCTTTTCCGAGGAAAACATTGGCTTTGATGTTCTGGGATTTTAAGTTTATGAGATCATTAATCACTGCAAGTGTTGTGTCTCATTTATGCTAGAGTTATTTTATACCCTTAGGGGCATGGTATATTTAATAGACAAGTTAAAAAAGAAAACGATTTCTGCTCATGGCTATTCAAATGCTATTAAAAGTAATCTAAACCAGCAATCACTTTTTTGGCATATCTTCATTAAATACAGAAAAGAGGAGGCTTTTAAAAAATCTACCAGATTGCCCTGCACATTTTTTGCACCCTGATGTCGTGAGATGATACTAACACCCACTGATAGAGTTCTTCTTGGGTGAGATTGCTACTGAGGACAGGTTCTCTCTGGAGAATCTGAACTCCAAGTGAGCCTGATACAGAGCGATCTGATCAGATCACTCAGAAGAAGTAGGAAGGGTTCATAGGAGGAGTTTGCCAAAGCAATGAAAAGAGACTAGGATGGGATTGGCTGAGAAACTGAATGCCTCTAGAGCACATGGAATTATGGGCAGATTTGAAATAAAAGCAGGACTCTTGGGCAGCTGGCTCAGGCTCTCTGGCTCCTGGGCTCGTCTTTCTCGAGGACGCCTGGATGGTGGTGCTGCAGGTGCCTGCATTTCCCAACAGATGACATTTTGGATGGGAAGGAAGTATGGGACAGCCTAGGGTCCGGCTGGCCTGGCGGAGTGGCAGGGTTATTCTTCTTTGGGTTTCCTAGAGGGGACAGCTTCTGAGGCAGAAGCCTGCCATTCTTCCAAAAGCATAGCTTTTGTATCTTATGTTGTTTTAGTTTGTAAAGTAACCCAATAGAAATAAAATAACAGGGGGAATGATAGGAAACCCCACATGTCACCTTAACTGATAGGTTTAAGTGATTAAGGCTGTGACTTTGAATAAAGACTTCTTCCCTTTATCACCAAACCTTTGCCTCTGGAATTTTGCCTCAAGGATGGGGGTGGGCAGGGGGACCCCAACTGCTGTTTGGTAACAAGCCAATCCGTGTTGAGGTGGGATCAGTACATGTGCTTTCTGAACATTTTTAACCTCCTTTGTGTTGTATACACACTTCAACCACATTGTAAGAAAAAGTTCTAAATGTCTGGAACCTGTGGGAGCTCACTTGAAACCACCACAGCTAATAAGTATTGTGAGCACACATTTTACCGAAAGCTGTCCCTGAGCCCTCAGCAGGAGAAAGTGGCAGCGGCAGCGAGAAGGTACGTCAAAAAGGAGCAAGCTAATCCGTGTACCAGAACCTTGGAGAAGCTCAAGAATTAGAGGCCCTCGCTATCCCTGAAGATGTCTGTCCAGTGGTTGAGAGCTGGCAAAGCCTCCCAGATCCCGTTACCTCCTCCCCTGGCCTGCTGAAGACAGAGGTTTTCTTCCTAGAGAAGTTGCATCAGAGGACCCCTGTCCCCAGAGACACCAGGAGCACCTGAGGGTGGAGGTAAGAAGTCCTCCTGAAAGCAGAGGTATTGAATGATAGGCTCTAGATTGAAAAGGGAGTCAGATACCCTACTCCCCTGGCTCAGCTTCCAACACTGGCAACCAGGATTTCCTCCGTGAAGAAACTCATCAACTTAAAAGGAAGGCCTAGACAGAGTGAGGACAGAGCCTGGCCAGCAGAACAGGAGAGCCGTCCCCAGAGGCCCAGCCTCGCACAGTTTCCAACCGTCTTGTTTAGCTCCTCACTAAACTGAAAAGACACCTAAGGATCAGACAGTTGAGGGATGGTTCTCCATGAAACATAAAGACCAAAAGAAACAGACAAAATTAACTCAGCTGAAACAGACAATGCAGGGAGCAAAAGACACATTAAAAACTCTGGAATTAATATTCTCATGAAGGTTGTGTGGTGAAGCTCTGTGTTGGTTTTATGGACAGCTTTCAGTACTCAAAAGCTTTGAGCTTCTCTACAATAAATGAAGATGTTGAATAATTCTGATGATTATATTTCCTGTCTTCATTACATATTCTTGCAGCTAAAATAGCTTCTAGGAAAATAACTTCTGTTTAGCTGCATATTTCTTTGCCTGTAATTTGATAAATAAGTTGACTAATACTGACTGAGCAACAGGGTAAAACGCAGGCTTGGGCTTCAAGGTTTCGTTGAAACTTGGCTCTGGCACTTGTGCTGTGACTCCTTCGGTCATTTCTCTGTGTCAGTTTTACTGTCTGTAAAATAAGGCGGTTGGACTGGGATCTCTAAAATCTTTCCAGTCCTAGCATTTGGTGATCAACGTTTTAAATCTGGCACAGGTTCTTCAAAATTTGGAACATTGGTTTCCATTCTTTGCGAATTAACTGTGGGATTTTCAGAGGCTGAAAAAATAACCAGTAGTTGATTATTCTGCTTGGGACCTCCTTCTGTGTTCATATAGACACATCCCCTTGTGCAATGGGAAGACAGATGCTGATGCAGACATTAGAGGCGTGCTTCGAAAGTGTCATCCCAGAAGACTTTGATAAGGATGCAAATTTTTTAAGCTGGAAACTTGACCTACCTCCTTTGCATTTTGACATTCTACTTGGACCTACTGCCTCATCATGACTTTCTTCTCCACTGTCTTTGTAATTCATGTACTGGTGCAGTGATTGACATCTGCAGTCAGAATCTATATCATGACTGTTTTAGCAATTCTCCCATGAAAAATTTCACAAAATGGTCTCCATAGAACACTAATTCCACAAAATATTAGATGTTTTGAGAAAATGCTTCAAGGTTATGTACATTTGAGAAAACACTGAGTTAAACTGTTAAAATGCTAAACAGCTTTCTTTAACCAAAAGTGTTTGCACTTTACTCGGCTGCTGCTCAGTCGGGATCCCTGAGGAAGATAACGCACAGCTTCTTAGACGGGCTCAGTGTGAGCCCTCCTCCTGGGCTCCTTGTCTATTTGGACACGTTCCGTGTCATGTGTTTTGGAACAACTGCTTTAATAAACACTGTTTTTAAACGCCATGGTTGTCTTTATATTTTATCAATAAAATGGATATCATGTCAGAATCAAAGAATATTTGTATATGATGCATAAAAGGGAGTCAATAATATGAGTTAAAATAATGAATCTTTAGGTGTTTTATCAAGCAATTTGACAAGGTTCCCATCGGGGATATAGAACTGTAGGTAAGGAAGAGGGTTAAGTAATCAGCAGCGCAGTCCCTCTCCCCAGTTCCAGACACAACTTAGGACTGCTTTTGTCTCCTGCTGCTGCTTCCCTCCATCCTCCTCTCTAGCAGCAGAAACATCCCACAGCAGTGTGGAACATTATGCTCCCTTTCAACTGATGGTCAGAGTTAGTCACATTATCGTCTGGAAATAATTATTTATAATTTTTAAAACTCAAACCAGAAATAAAAATTGTAATGAATGATAAATTTAACCATAGAAATACATAGTTCCAGCTGAAATGCACTGAAAAATGAAGCGACCTCAATAGACTCATCGCATGACTAGGGACAACCTCCACTGCTCAGGAACGGTGAACCCTATACAGGTACCTCTGAGACAAGCAGCTGGCTCCATTATTCCACGAGACATCATACGTGCGATTGTTAGAGGCCACAAAAATATTTTAAAACAGTACTTAAGTGCATAATTATCAACTGGCACAGATTAATGTGGGTCTCTTTCATAAAACTGTGTTTGATAAAACGTGAACACTTGGAGGTGTGTGTGCAAGTGTGGAGGAAGGACAGTGGCAATGAGAGGCACTAGGTTCTTCTATAAATGGCCTTAAAGGAATCAAAGAAAATGAGAAAAAAAGGAAGAATGCAAGAGGTTTTGGCTAAGCATATAACAAAACAGGTATTTCATAGCTACAGTGTTATTTTTATTCATTTAAAAGTCCATGTTAGAAGATAAGCTTTCTTATCCAAAGATACAAAACAATAAAAAGCCTAATTTATTCTAAACTATTGAGAAGAAATTTGAAACATTAAGCCAGCTCTTCAAATTAGCTGACTTAGCCTGCTATATTTCTATTAGCCAAGATATAATTCATAATTGGTTCAACCAAATTGGAACTGTATTGGCAAGAATTAGCGGGAGATGGTTTAATAAGCTATAGGACAATCTACCAACCCAACTTCTGGAACATGAAACTTCCAGGAAAGTTTCAGAGGAAGGAACTATGGTGTCCAGAACAAGTCACCCCAGGATGTGCCTATGTGGTGTACAGATTGTTTTGAACTAAAGACAACTTTAGCTCAGGTAAAGCTTATACCCCTACCCTCTTAACTAAGTAGAAGAACTTGAATTAGAGGCCTTGCCCATGAGAGATGATATTAGAGATAACTTCTTTTGACCTATCTGTAGGGCAGGACATACTTCTGTTTACTGAAGTCTGTTCTTCCATATCATTCTGCAATGGACCTCTAAAGCCCACAAAGTGCATTGCCTCATCCCAGGGTGTCTTATATACCTCAACCCCCCTTTCTTTCTCTGAACTTCTCTTGCATGTGGGGTGTCTGACACTTTCATGTATGTGGGGTTCCCACATATATATATAAAATTTGGTTATTTTCTCTTGCTAAAAAAAATTAGGGGAAGACATTAAGTTACAATTATACAGCATACATTTTACTTAAGAATAATATTTGTTATTAATTTTAAAATATTATCTATAAAGTCTATAGATTTCATTAGGTGAGCTGATAAAAGTTCTGCATACATTCCATTTGCCATGCCAGGGACTGAAAAATCTAAAAATTTAAAGTGAACATAGAGAAAGCTCCAGAATAGTATCAAGATTGGAATATACAGTGAACTGTATGGAAGAACCCACACTTGGAAGGGATTTTAGGAAGGGAGGAAATAAATGGTCAGACAATAAAAAATATTATTCTGGCCGAACAGTATTACTCTGAATAGTAAACTGAGGTGTGAATTAATTACTAGAATAAGAAGAAAACAGAACTGTCTGAAGTGAAGAGTTCAAGAAGATCTAATAAATATTGAGGCAAAGAAATATGAAGTCTTAAGGAAAATGACAAGTAGTCCAAACCTGATTTGGAAGGTAACCAGAGAACTGGTTAAGCAGCTTAAGCAAGAGAATAATCATGTGTTTCAGGTAAGTGGTTATGAAACCCAACTGGCATTTTCTTTGAGGCTAGAGTCAAGTGTATTACTTACAGGTTTAAAACAATGTTATTAGAAAATTTGGGTTTCTTTTTTCTCTGAGACTATAGAGCACACCCAAGGAGATAAGATTGTTCCCCATTTCAGTTTATTCCTTCAATAAAAGATGCATTCCAACTTTAAGATTTACTGAAGCGTTAGACAGGTGTAGGCTCCTATAATTCTATTTCTTCCACAGCATACCTGTTGAAACACAACTGAACCACCCTCTCTTGAAAACCTTCAGAATAATGCATTCCCAGTCTTTGAAAAATTAATCAATTCAGGCAAGGATCATCACTAGATACTAAGACCATGCAGTAAAAATCATTAGGGAAGATGATATTTGCATGGTGCCAAAGCACCACCCCACAGGTGACTTGCTAATTGTACAGGAGAAAATGGAGAGAACTGGAGGTCACCATCCCAAGTGATCAGACAGGGTTTCGAATGATAGAGCAACCTTTCATTCATGGCTCCTGATGTGATGCAATACCAAGTACATAGTATCACCTAAGAAAACTTCTTGCTCAACACTTCTTGAATCCACTCATGCTTCTAGACCTAATTTTCAAAAGGGGAAATATAAGTGAAAGAAGTAGTTAAACACCACCATAAGGAAAGAGACAAATCCAGACTGTGGGACATTGTACAATATAACTGGCCTGCTTTCTTTAAGAAGTCAATGTCATGGGAAAAACAAGGTGTAGTGTCTATTCCAGAATAAGACAACAAAATACATAACAACCAAGTACAATGCATAAAGCTTGACTAGATTCTGGTTTGTGTTTTGGTTTTTAAACTATAGAAGATAGTTTGGGAACACAAAGAAAAATCTGAGTAGATTGCACATTAAATTATATATATATACATACAATGAGTATACTTAGATTTGGATTATACCAAGATTTAAACAACAAATAAGCAATTGAGCTGAATCTGTATTGCTTTAGGACTCACTTGGAATAAACTCACATTTCAAGATTGTTACCTACATTCTTTTTAAAAAGAAATATATATCTTTTAAGGGATTTTTTAGGGGAACTTATAAGGTAAGACTCAATGCTGAGCGTTGGGTTTCTCACAGAGGTGTCAGGATTCATAAAGGACTTCAGGCAAAGAAAAGTAAACATCAAAGGGGCAGAGAAGTAGAAAACATTTAAGACTCAAGCTTGAAGAGCAATGGATTAAACTTTTTCGGGCTTTGAGGAAAGCTCTAGAATAAGATGCAGTGTTTCTGTGGTGTTTTAAAAGAATCAAGGCAGGTACTTGCTTTTTACCAAGAACAGTATGCAAAAAGAACAAGTTTCAGAAAATGCAGAAACACACAGGATTACAGTTTACCTCCATCGCCCCTCTTCCGTGCCCTCACGGTCACAGAGCCCATGGAACCGCTAAGCCAGCTAGCCTGTCAACACAGGGTCCCTTCAGCTCCCATGTCGACCTGGTTGACATGTTAGGACATTTCTTCAAACTCAGGGCGTCTTTGAGGCCTAGTACCTGTGTACAGCCAGTCAAATGCTCATTATTTGAGGGCATCTCGGCAGATAAGCATGAGTTCACACTCATGTTATAACGAGCACAGGTAACTGCTTTCCTTAACCCAATTCTTTGCTAGTTTATGTAAAGATTTTGGAAGTGAATGAAACCATAGTTCTTGATTAATATATGGTACCAGTTCACTAATTAGCATAAGCATATAACTGTTACATATTCTAAATTATTTCTATTTTGCCTAAAAGTGGTCATATTTAGATATCAGGTAATTTTTAAAAAATTTCCCAGACCAATGTGGATGTGGGGAGGGATTCACCAACCAAAATGGACTCTATTTTGTTGAGCAGCTACGCAAAATCTGGAAAAGATGTTTAAAGATAAAAACATAAAAAGATGTGTTTAAAGATAAAGACAGTATTTTTGTTTTACCTTCCCTAATTTTTCTCCCTTTAAAAAAAATTTTTTTTTAAAGGCCTTTTAGATGTGGGGTGGGTTAAGTTAGATCAACATTGTTGGAAGGCTCTGAAATCTTCATGAATATGATAAAGGCATTAGCTGAATCAACACCTCTGGAAGTGGACAGTTATCTAACAGAAACAGAGGTCCAAAGTAATCATTAACTCTCAACCGTGAGTCAGCAAAATCAAACTTCTAGTTCAGAAATAATAACAGTTTAATGGACAAACAAAACCTCACAGTAAGTAAAATATTGAAACATTGTTCTTTTTTCATTCAACAGCATAAAGAGTTTTTTGTTGTCATACGTTTAAAGCTTTTACAACCAAATCAACTTACTAGCAACTAAAAAAAGAAAAAAAAGACTATCACAATACACAGAGATACAAGTTTAAAACATCAGACATTATACAAATAAGCAAAATGCATAGTACCCATGTCCAGAGCTTTCTAGAAATGTTATCATATAATTCACCAGTTTATTTGTTACATCTCTAATATCAAAGTTAACATCATTTTTGTTCAGACAAAATGAACATTTCTTTAAAAAACCTTATAAATATATAAACCCAAACCACAAAACATTTCCTAACCGTGTATTTACTCTAAGTACAAAGGGACTTTTGGAAATTGCATTCACACTGCTATCTAAAGTAGATTTTATGAAACCATCAGTGTATTTAGATATGTCTTGAGGCTTAAATTCATTGGACCACATCCCACATATACTTTTCTGTCATACTTACCTTGGGCATATACATATTCTCAAAGTTAATAGTTATATAATTAAAATCAAACTACTATTCTAGAAATAAGTGTCAATTTTTCCTGAATAGGGAGATTGGAACTGATCCACTGTAACTATATCACGCAACAAATGTTTCTTCACAAACAAGCTGAAGTTTTCTCAGTAAAGCCCCTTTCTAAGAGTTATAAATATTTTAATGTTAATCATCAGTACTGGGTTTTAGAGACTAATAAGCCTTTCGTTCTCTAGTTTCTGTGGACATTCTATTCCCTCAAACCTAAAAGATGCTAAACAATTTCCTCTCGTAAATATATACATTCAACTTCCCCTACATCATGAAAAGTTCATTAGCTGAAGTCACAAAGCTTATATTTTTATTTAAAATATATTGTGTAAGAACTTGAATCCATTCTAAAATGGATTCTGCCACCTTCATTTTACTTCCTTGAAGGGTCTTTTCAAGCAGGGCATCAGCTTTCAGTGTTTCTTGCCCATCCTCTTGCCTGGCCTACTGCAACACAAACCTAAATGATTACATTTTGGTTAATTCAGTGGAGTACAGCAAAATATCAAGATTCTCAGCATGTCAAAGTGTGAACCAACACATCTCATTCATTGTTTCTGGGTTTCCACTGTCACAATTTAACCCCAAATTGTTATAGGATTACATCAAGTAAGTCCACAGCAGAATTTAAAATACAGTGGGAAGAAACTGAAATCCTTACAATCTTAAAGCAACTAATTTAAATGAAACCTCATTCAGGATAAGAGGTGGGACTAATTGAACAATGTGGTTTTTTTTTGTTGTTTTTTTAAAATGTGAACTAAAATGTTTTAAGTAAAGATGCAAATGAAGATTTCCAGGAACAATGACTGCTCCACAAGAATTTCAGAGAAGACAGAGGAGGAAAATAAATATGCGGAAAGGGTGTGTCTCCAGGACAAGTGGCAATACTGTCCTCAAGTTTACTTTGATGCAAATGGCTTAATGTTTTAAATTCTCTTTAGTATTGAGGCAAAACATATTTAATTAAAAGCGCACAAGGGAATGAGGCCGAATTTTCTCTTGACAAGGGAGAAAGTGCAAAGGGAACAAGCACCTCAACTGGAGTAGCAGCCCACAGAGAGCAGCGTTAACTTACAAGAGAAAACAGCTAAAGAGGATTCAGGGGCACTCCAACAACAGAGCTGGGCAGGGAGTGCATGCTTTTCAAATGGATCTGTCTTGGAACAGCTCTCCTCTCGTGTTCACCCTCCATCATAGGTTATCTATCGATCATGATGACGAGAAGAGGTTATCAGTTCATTCATGACCTTCCACAAAGACATCTGCTGCAGCCTAAGGGCTCCTCTCCTACGGTGTCTGTCTAGTAGGGCTGAGTGAAGTCCTTCCCTTTCTCTGAGAAGACTCACACAAAAAGCTCCATGAAGGGTCAGCTTATACATTTTTGCTTCTTTGCAAACACCAAAATGGAAATGAACATTTATACTTCCAGCATACAGGAAAACCAACTGTGTCAACATGTGATGGAAAATGGACCACAGACATATGGCCAATGGCTTAATGTCATGGGTGCTAATCATAGAGAATATAAAAGAAAATAGATGATAAATTACCTAACTTGAAACATGGCAATGTGTGTCAAATTTCTTAGTTTGCATATTGATTAAGAAGGTGCCATACAGTCTAGAAATTCATGACATACACATTGGCAAAAACCATACACCATCAGAATAACAAGGCTCGAAGGGACGAGGCTAACAAAGATGACCCCGAGGGTGACCTTCTTAGAGACCAGCAGGTAGATCCCTAAGGGTAAGGAGCTGAAGTAGAGCAAACCTAGCAACCAAACCAACACCCGGATGGATGTCTGAAACAGCAGGGAGGTACAGTTCCACACAGTCCAGTTGTGTGACACAGTGGTAACAGAGTCGAAACTTGTAGGCCTATAAAATTCAACCACAGGAGTGGAGCTCAGAGATGGTGAGCTCTCTCTCTGCACCTCCATGATGGTTATAACCAGACAGTTGGAGGAAGTGTGGGAAGGACTGACAAGAGAGGCCAGCCTCTTGGGGGTCAACAGCAGCTCTGTGGGGTTTTCTGGCAGGTACTTCTTGCCTTTGCCTCCACAAGTCAAGTTCACGAGGATGTTGTTGTCATCAGGCAGGCTACTAACTTCATCATCTGGCAGGCATGTCTCAAATCTGCAGAAAGGACAGACGATGACACCTTGAGGGGAGTCCCCAAAGTCTATGATCTTACAGAGGCATTTGGCACAAACCCTGTGACAACACTCCAGCACTTTGGGTTTCCTCTGTCTCAGATTGTATCGATTATAGCAGATCTTACACTCAAGCTCGTCGGAGACCTGGGACTCTGCGGCATCTTCTGGTGGTTGACTAGCCATCTTGAAGTATATGTACAATCTTTGGCCAGATGAGTCTTGTTGAAGAATGACTTCAATTAAGGTGTTCCTCAGAACATCACATCAACCAAATCAGGCAGGGATGTGAAAGGCAGGAAAAGCAGTGACAGAAACGAGAAATCTTCCAGGCATTTTCAGCTTCTACATGTAACTCTGTCTCAAACACGTATTTGAAAAGGTCACACCGGGGATCTGCAAAGGGAAAAAGAGATTCTCATATAGTAAAGAGTTCTACTGAAAAATGCTTTATGGAATTTTCTGAACTTCAGTGATCAGAAGATATAAACTTAAAGGGTTAAATCCCCTTCATCTTTTCACATATTTCTGCCCCCAGGACAGAAAAGTGTTATCTCTATGCTTAGCTTTTTCAGCCCACAAATATGATAGTAAAGAAGGAATTAAGAGTCATAAAATACACTCTAAAGCACTGTGAGTATAGCTAGAGATAGTGATTTTCTCTCTGAAACGTATAACAAATTCTGGCCTCTCTGAAGATAGAATAGGACACGTATCAGAAATAGATACATTTGTCATCAAATTCAATTCAATATAGACTGATTCTAGTGTAAATACCAGTTGTTTAAGTACTCTCAATAGTGCTTAGGAACACACACAAGAAGTGAAATTTTAAGGATAAATGCTTAAAATGTGTTTTCAGAAAGTACTTTTATAGATGACGGCATATTTAAATACAGTAGACTGTTTTCACCTTCCCAGAGTAAAGAAATCTGTTACAAATGCCTTTACCATTTGATTATTCAATTTCAAACTTTTTGTTTCAATACTGGTCCTAAAAACCATAGTTGTACATATACATTCACTCAAGAAAGAATGAAGCCTATGACCCCTGACACAGCAGTATAAATAAGTTGAGTCTAATTTTCAAGAAAGAGTACACACCACAACACAGGCACAGTTATACAGTATCTGCAAACATGAAAAATCATGCATGCATGGCTCAAGAAGCACTTGAGGTTCACCTGTCTGCCTACTTTATTTCATGTAAACTCTCTTTCTATAATGAACAGAAAGTATATTATCAACTGTGCTAATGTCAGCCTTTAGTTGCTATTACTGGCTTTAGACAAATGATTGAAGGTTGATTTCACATGCACAGTTAGTTCTCAAATATTATACTAATAGAAGGGAGACATAATATGGGAAATGTCCAAATAAATTTTATTTTGCTTTAATAGATGTGATTTTGGTAGTAGATTTGTCTTAAATTGTGTTTTGCTTGAAAAAATATCAAAATGTATTTGAATTTCCAAGAACACCACCAAATAATAATAGCAGAAGGCTGCCATAACAGTCTCAAGAAATAAAGTGCAACTGTGGTAGAATTTAAAATTTTCTATGGCTCATACTGCCTTAACAGAGAAGAGGTGATGAGTGGGTAAACTAGGACAATTCCTGAAATTGTGAATAACTGGTAATGAATATATATTACCTTCTCTTTTATTCATGACTTTAACTAAATTTTTAATTGAGCATAAAATACAAGAACATATAATATAACAGACATGAGTGGCAAGATATTCTTGGTGGGAAAAAGAAGTCAATCAATAAATAGAATCTGACAGCAGTCCAAAATGTAGGTAGAATTTTTTTTTAAATAAAGTTTACTATATATAAATGCATGTATTTTGAAATTGCCACCATAAGCCAATTACTTATGTACCCACTCTTGAACACAAAAATGATATACAGACACAAGGATCAACTCTTGTCCCATTTCCTTCTGTGTGCCCTAAATATTTTCTTCATTTCTGATCCTGTTGAGAACACATGTGCCCACTTCATTACAAAACGTGACTTTATCTTGACCACATTTCTACAACACTGGCTTTTTATTCTCCTGTGGGATGAACATTTTCAGGATGATAGTCAAGAACAAGAAGGTGTTCTATCACTATCGCCACATCCAGTCCTAGCTGCCTTCACAGAATGGTCCCTAGGCCTGGGCAGGTCATTGGTATTCTACTTACTGGATGGCCCCCACTCATTCAGTCCTCCTGTTAGCTGCACAGACAAAGGCCCATCCAAACTGGACATGTTACATTCTCTTCGCAGCTGCCTTCCCACTCAGTCTCATGTCTAAATCACGGGCCTACTGAAGTGGATGGTAATAGATTTTGCAGCAGTGATAGCCTCTATTGCCTTCAAAAGGACCAATGATGTGTGTGAAGTATGAAAAAGAAAAAAAGTATGTAAACATATACATAATGATATCAGGAAAAGAGAAAAATAGTCATTTAAAAGCACAGAAAGCCAGAGCATACATATAGAACATCAACAAAAGGGTTTTGTGTAATAAAATTAGACACCTATCTTACATCACTCAACTTATAAAAATTAACTTGAAGTGAATTAAAGACTTAAATGTAAGACTCCTAAAAGAAAACACAGGAAGAAGTTCCTTGACATGGGCAACAGCAGACCCTCCATATCACCCTGCCCAGGCTCTGTAGCTTCAGTTTCACTGGAGAGGACACTCCAGCGTCATCACAAGATGTCGATTCAACACGGGAGGAGACAGATACCGTGTCACTCCCGAGTCGGACTGCACAACCATTCTCGGCGGTGCAGATAGACTCTTAAGAAGCTACACCATCGTCTCTCGAGACGGACGGCTGCCAACAACAAGTTCCTTGACATGGGTCTTGGCAATGATTTTTTGGATATGACACTGAAAACACAAGCAACAAAACCAAAAATAAAAAGTGGGACTCCGTCAAAGTAAAAAGCTTCTGCACAGCAAAGAAATAATCAGCAAAAAAAAAAGATAACTTATGGGATGGGAAAAATATTTGCAAATCATGTATCTGGGTTAATATTCAAACTATATAAAGAACTCATACAACACAATAGCACAAATAATAATAATAATAATTCAATATTTAAATGGGCCAAGGACCTGAATAGACATTTCTCCAAAGAATATACTCATATATGAATGGTCAACGTACACAAAAAGGTACTAAACATCACTAATCATAAAATGCAAATCAAAACCACTGTGAGATATCACCTCCTAACTGTTAGAGAGCCATGATTAAAAAGATGAGCGATAACATGCTGGAGAGGACGTAGAGAAAAGGGAACTGTTGTGCACTGTTGGTGGGAAAGCAAATTGGTGCAGCCACAGTATGGAGGTTTCTCAAAAAATTAAAAATATGACTACCATATGATCCAGCAATTCCACCTCTGGGAATATATCCAAAGGAAATGAATACACAATATCAAAGAGATATATGTACCCCAAGGTTCATAGCAGCATTATTTGCAATAGTTAAGACATTGAAACAACCTAAGTATTCATCAATAAGTAAGTAATAGATAAAAATATGATATACCTACCTACATACATACACACAATGGAATATTATGCAACCATAAAAAGGAATTCCTGTCATTTTTGGCAACATGGATGGACTTTTAAGGCATTATGCTAAAATGAAATAAGTCAGGCACAAATTTGATCTCATATGTAGAATCTAAAAAAGTCACATAGGAAAAGAGATCTAAAGATTAGATTTCTGGGGAGTGGGGAGATGGGGAATTGAATGAAGGTGGTCAAAAAGTGCAAACTTCCAGTTATAAGATAAGTAAATACCAGGGACGTAATGTACAACATGATGACTACAGCTGACACTGCTGTATAGTATATTTGGAAATTGTTAAGACAGTAAATCCTATAAGTTCTTATCACAAGGAAAAACATTTGTTCCATGTATGAATGATCCATGGACATGAACAACAATGTAAGAATTAACTGCGAGAGCCAGGGGCGGGATGGACAGAGGGCAAAGGGGGGAAAACTGGGACAACTGTAATAGAATAACAAAAAAAAAAAAAAAAAAAGACATGTAGGTATATGTTGAAAAAAAAAGGAAAACATATGTTCCTTTCTTGTATCTATATGAGGTGATCGATGTTAACCAAACTTATTGTGATCGTTTCACAATGTATATAATTACTCTGTACACCTTAAATTTACACAGTGCTGTATGTCAATTACATCTCAATAAATCTGGGAAAAATAAAAACTTTAAAAAGGCTTATATGTATGTGAGAACACATTATATTGTCAGCTGCTCACATTAATACTTTCTGTACCAACGTTCCAACCATTAATTAGAAGAGTAGTAGGAATGTTTTATGTTGAGCTTGCCACAATTTCTAGTTTATAATTCAGTGAACATAAATTATTTGTTTAGATGTATTGAGCTATTACTTGAAATAAAGCTTTCCTTTTTCACAGAAATCTGTTATCAGACCTTTTGAATATGTTAAGATAGTGTTATATAATCATAATGTTTGTATTTACAAAAATTCCTATTGAGGGATTCTTGGTAACACACAAATAAAATGCCAAATGTTCAAATATATAATTAAAAAGATACCTACTTTAATTCTAGGGCCAATTCTATCAAACCCATGCCATCAGCCTGAAATACTTCAAGTGCTGCGTCTGAGTGGCATGGCTGGGCAGGGCGCCGATGGCCCTGCGCTCTGGTGGCACCGCTGGAAACAAAGCCAGCAAAAGTGCTCATTCCTGGAACCGCATGAAACAGCCTGGTGACTGTCCCTCTTGGGAAGCTGGGTTACCAACTGCCCGAGTTCTCAGTAAATACTTCATCTGTCTCATTATGACTCTAAGGTCCCTCTATGAACTCAAATAATAACCTAAAATCTGTAACTTCATAGGGTTTCGATCCGTTGGAGCTGTTATTTGGTCCTCCAGCCTGTTCTCACCCTACCTTCACTCCATAACTGTGGACAACGATGATGTTGGGTGGAAGAAGCTGGACCCTAAAGAGCACCTACTGTATGATTCCATTTCTAGAAAGCTCACAAAACAGGCAAAACTAAGCTCTAGTAGGCATGCAAATTTAAATTAAGCAGCAACCAGGAAAGAATTAGCATGAAAGTCAGGGCAGCAGATGCCTGTGAGGGGCTTGTATGTTGGGTGTTGGGAAAGCGCCTGAGCCAGACTGCAGAGGGGCTAACAGGTTCTGTGTCTTGACCTGGGTGGGACATATGAATGTTCACTCTGCACTTCACCTGCAGGCAGTATATTTTTCTGTACTAGTGTTATCATTCACAGTAACAAGTTTGGAAAGAGTTTGTGGCTAAATACTTTAGCTATTTTGATAGCCCTGATCATTCTGCCAACAGATATTTTAATCAACTTGTTATATTTTTTTCTCTATGATCTGTAAGTCTCTTAGTTTTTTCACAAAACCAAAATGTTAGTCATTTATTTATCATCTAAATATCCAAGCATTATTATAAATCAATATTAAAACAGATGAAATCTTTACAATAAGCAAGTCTGGAGCATTCCTTGATAAAAATAACTGCTAAAAGTATGTCTCCCCAGGTACAGGGGAAGGAATCCAACATACTGAAACTGCCTTTGAAATAAATATGTGTAATTATGCAAGGTGATAAATGCATTATCTAATCTTCTGGTGGTAATAATTTTGCAAAATGTATGTATCAAATCATCATGTTACCTTAAACTTACATGTCAATTATATCCCAATAATACTGGAAAGAGAAATACAAAAGGTCTTCTTTAACTAGAACAATATATCACATTCAAATATATGAAGCTAGTATTGTTTATTAATCACTTAAGTCTTTAACTCTATCATAAATCATCTGGGGTAAGAATATACACACGGATAACTACCTATCATAATTCTTATAAATCAACATAAACTATTGCACAAATGACCATTTTGACTGCCCTAAATGTATAGTACTTACTAGTTGACTCAAATCCACTTCCTCCAGAACTGAATTCCTTTTATGTTGAAGATGGAAACTTGGCTTGCACAGCGCCTCCAGTGGACATCTGTTGTTTTGTCTACCTAGGATCTCTTTTCTCCATTAGACCACACTGCTCCCTTCCCAAATGCCACTGCTTTTTTTTATCCTCACCCGAGGACATGCTTATTGATTTCAGAGAGAGGGGAAGGAAGGAAGGGGAGAGAAAGAAACATTGATCTGTTGCCTCTTGCACATGCCCTGACCAGGAACGGAATCCGCAATCTATGTATGTGCCCTGACTAGGAATTGAACCTGCGATCTTTCAGTGTACTGGACAACACTCAATCAACTGAGCCACACGGGCCAGGGTGCCACTGCTTCTTTGGGGAAAGTCCCTACTCACTCAAATTACAGGACTGTGGTTGGGTTGCATGCACTAAGTGCTACACTGTTAACTCTCTTCTCTCCCAGGGTGTGCATTTGTGATCCAGGCATGGCTAATTGTAATACTCCATTATCCTCCTGCTCACAGGCAGCAGTCTGGGTGGATGCCCATGTGGCTCAAACCAGGCCTGTCAAAGCTAACAAGGAACTATTACATCATCCAGAGGGAATATAAGAAAGAATAAAACCAAAAATAAAAAGAGAAGTAAAAGCAGGAGGCAGAGATACAGAAAGTGACAGGAGACAGACACCTAATGAGAGATGAACTGGGTTTCTGGATCTAATTACATGTGAAGGCTCCTGTGAGCTAATAAACCTCCTTTTATGCTATGCTAGTTTTTTGGTTGGATTTCTGCTACTTAACAATACAAACAGCCATGATACAATTACCATTTGGAGAATTTACTGTGTTTTTAGATCAAGGTTCTTACTTAGTAGTACTACAGAAATTATAAATAATTGAATAAAACAACCCAGAGCCAATGGGAATTCTTTACTTTTAAAATTTCATTTGCACATGTGTGGGTGCACATGAATGTACCCACACATATACACACAAATTTATATACATAAATATACAAAAGTGGTCATACATATTGTATGTTCTTTTTTACTTTGGTTAATTTCTCCTCCTCACTTTCCTCCACCCTTATCATCTTGAATGCCACACCCTTTCCCCAGGAACCCATGTTAACGACCTGGTATGTTTTCTTCCATATACATTTCCGTGCCCATATATTTATCCATGTACACATAATTGTAAGGACACACATAAGCACACTTTTTTCCATTGTTCTTTTCTAAATACTATATCATACCCAGTTTCCTGCATCTTCTTTTTCCCATTCAATAATGGTTCATAAAAATCTTTCAATTCAACTGATAGAGCCCTAAATTCCTTTCTACCTTACTGCATATTTCACCGTTTGCATGTGAAGGCTATATTGTAATATAGCCAACCATTCCTCTCTAGATAAACATTTGTTTATCTCCACTTTTCCCTCTGTACATTACTGCAGAACACAACCTTGTCATACATATCCTTACATACGGGTGCTTTTATTTCTTTAGGAGAACAAGGACTGGAATTCCTGGGTCAATCAAATATTACTTCTAACATATGTTGCTAGATTGCTTTCCAATAGACTCTAACACATACTGCAACCAGTAATAGTACTATTTCCCCCTAAGAGGAACAGATATATATCATCATTTGAGTCTGAATGTCTTATTTGTTGGCTTTCTGCATTTGCTCTTCTCTGAACTACATCTTCATATTTTTTGCTTATCCTTTCCAGTCAATTTGTGAATGCTCTTTGTCATTATAGATATTAAACTCTGTCCTCTGAACTGCAAACACGTCCCCCAAAATTTACTATTTATTGGCTTTGCTTAATATCCTTTGAAATACAAAATATTTTACTTTTTTTAGTCATATGTTTAGCTTCTGAGTCTCTTAGTTAATACTGCTCTTAAAATTATATATGTAGTTATTTTCTTATAAAATTTATCTTGCTTTATTTTTAACTTTATTTTTATACATGGTATAAAATATGATTCTAATTTTATTTTCTTCTAGACTAACAGCGATCTTCGTCAATCCTGTTATATTGTATAATCCATATTTTTTATTAAAATATAATCTTTGTCATATATTAAAATCTTATGCATTCTGAGGTCTGTTTCAGGTTTTCTGTTGTATTCCAATGATTGGTTTAGCCATCTGCCTTGACCATTAATAATCTGAATAGCATGGCTTTAAGTAGTCTTTTTTATTAATTCATTTAACTATTTATTAAGTATCTATCTACTACATTCCAGACAGTTACAGGTGCTGAGAAAGGAACAGTGAGCAAAATTCCTTTCCTCATGGAGTCTACATCCCAGTGGTTTTTTGGGGGGGTGGGGGGAGGGCAGTGGAGAAATTCATTTCTCAGCTATTAGTGGCACTTAACCTTCTGTTATAAATTTTCAGATCATTTTATCAAATTGAAAAAAAAAGATGGGACTGGAATTGCAATGGCATCAAGTGTTTTCTTCAATATTAAGACCTCCAATCCAAAAACATAGTATGTCTCATTTGTTCAAATCTTGCTTTATGTTCAATAAAACATTCATTTTCTCCATGTTTTATGCCTTTTAAATTTATTCTTCAGTATTTTTAAGTTTTTTCAGTATAACTTTTCTTGCTTTTCATTTGTAAGGGCTTATGGCTATTACAGGGTGGGAGGGTGATTTTGTTTATTTATTTTTGAACCCAGCCCCTTACCAAATTCTCTTACTCATTTTAATAGGTGTTACTGGGAGTCTCTTGAATTTGCAAGGTATACAATCATATAATTAGGAAAAGAGATACAGTTTGCTTGTCTTCTCCAATGTTTATTCCAGTTATTTCATTTTCCTTATATTACTGAATTCACTAGAAACTCTGAAACAATGTTAAATAATAATTCTCTCGAGAATATAAGCTCCACAGGTCACAACGTTTTGTCTTCTTCATTTCCCAGAACATAGAACAATACCCTGGACCAATATAAGTGCTGAAGACATATTTGTTAAATTAATAAGTGCATAATGATAGCAAGGCTGTTTGGCTCCTGGTCTTAATTGTAATTTTATTGTGTTGTGCTGTTTGGGATGATACTCATTTGGGATTTTGGTAAATGGCCTATTATATTAAAAGTAGTTTCTTTCCATTAATTTTGTTCTTTTTTTTTTTTAATTGGTTATGCTATTACAATTGTCCCAATTTTCCCCCTTTCATTTGTTCTTAGAGTATACGTTTTTATTAGTAGTGCCTATACATTTTATTAAATGCTTTTTCAGCATCTATTGCTGTGATAATATAATTTTCTATCTTTACTTTGAAGGATTACACTGATAGGTTTTCACTCTTGTATTCTAGGAATAAACCCTAACTGGTCATCATTGTGTCTTCAAATACACTGATGGGTTCTATCCACTGATATCTTATTTTAAATGTTTGCCTCTATACTCAATATTAAATTTGTCTCCACACTGTTTTGTACTCGACTGGGTTTTGTAGTTAAATGTGTGCTGATTTTACAAATGAATTAGGAGCTTTTCATAATCTCCTGGAACGGTTTAAGTAATGATGCAATAATTTGTTTTTTAAATGTTGGATAAAACTCGGCTATCACTCCTTTTTTTGTTTATTGTTCCCATTTTATTTATTTATTTACTTACTTACTCATAGTATATTTTAATACGTTGTTACAGTAGTCCCAATTTCTTTTCCCTTTGCTCCCCTCCATTCAGTACCCCTCTTCCCTCCAGCAATCCCAACCCCCATAGTTCATGTCCATGGGTTGTGCATATAAGTTCTTTAGCTTCACCCTTTCCTATGTTATTCTTAACTTCTCCTTGTCTATTTTTTAAAACCTGCACCATTTCTCCCCCTTCCTCCTCCCAGCTGATAACCTTCCATATGATCCCCATTCCTATGATTCTGTTCCTATTCTGGTTTGTGTAGTTTTTCTTTTTTAATTTTTTTATTCTTTTTTTGATAGTTCAGAGTTTGTTGTCATTTTAATATTCATAGTTTTGACCCTCTTTTTCTTAAATGAGTCCCTTTAACATTTCATGCAATAATGGCTTGGTGATGATGAACTCCTTTAGCTTTACCTTGTCTGGGAAGCACTTTATCTGCCCTTCCATTCTAAATGATAGCTTTGCTGGATAGAATAACCTTGGTTATAGGTCCTTGCTTTTTATCATTTTAAATACTTCTTGCCAGTCCCTTCTTGCCTGCAAAGTTTCTTTTGAGAAATCAACTGATAGTCTATAGAAACACCTTTGTAGGTAACTCTCTTCTTTTCTCTTGCTGCTTTTAAGATTCTCTCTTTATCTTTAACTTTTTGCATTTTAATTAGAATGTGTCTTGGTGTGGTCCTCTTTGGGTCTAGTTGGTTGGGATTCACTGTGCTTCCTAGACTTGTATGTCTATTTCCTTCACCAAATTAGGGGAGTTTTCCTTCATTATTTTTTCATATAAGTTTTCAATTTCTTGCTCTTCCTCCTCTCCTTCTGGCACTCCTATGATTCAAATGTTGGCATGTTTAAAGTTGTTCCAGAGATTTCTAAGTCCTTCTTCATTTTTTTCAACTCTTGCTTCCTCATTCTGCACTGATTGACTGTTTTTTTCTTCCTTATGTTCCAAATCATTGATTTGGACCCTGGTTTCCTTCCCTTCACCATTGGTTTTTTGTGGGTTTTCCTTCATTTCACTTAGCATAGCCTTCACTTCTTCCCTTATGCATTTGGCATACTTCAGCATATCTATCAAGTCTGTGAGCATATTTACCACCAGTGTTTTTAACTCTGCATCTGTTAGGCTGGCTATCTCCTCGTTGCTTAGTTCTACCACTGGAACCTTGATCCATTCCCTCTTTTGGGCCACATTTCTCTCTCTCCTTATATTGACAGGCTCCTGCGTTTGCCTCTGTGTCTTAGGTAGAACTGTAGCACCTGTCTCGGTGGGTGATTTCTTCTTTATATCTTTGTTGAACTTCCCTGCAGCGTTATTTTCTGGAACTTCTGGTTGTCTTCAGTTCTGAGGTAGTTGTATTCCTTCTTAGTTGTGGAGGGAGACACACTGAGTCTGTCTAGGTCTCCATCTTCGCTGGAAGTCCCTATAATTCCTTTTTAAACAGTAGATCTTTCATCATTTCTCCAATCTATTCAAATTTTCAACTTCTTCCTCAGTCAAGTTGGACATTTATATTTGGCAAGGAAATAATACATGTCTTCTGTCCTTCAAGTTCTTTACCATAAATTTGAAAGCAGTTAACTTTGCTGTCTTCTTTGAATCACTCCTACATCTCTGATTATGTCCTTTTTCTTATTTCTGGTCTTGTAAGTTTTGTGGGGTTTTTTTATTTTTTTTGGTTCTTTTGTTTTTGAATTTTCTAATCAGACACCTAAATCTTATTCTGTTTTATTGTTTCAAAGAACCAGCTATTATATCTATAATTTTTTGTTTCATTAACTTTAGCTTTTGTCTTTATTCTCTCTTTCTAATGTATTTTAGCTTGTTTTGTCAGTTTTTTCTCATTTCATAATAAGTACACTTTGTCTTTATTCTTAAATAATGAAAAGACTGAAAGGCTGCAAAATTTCTACTAACTACAGCTTTAACTCTACCCCATAGCTTCTGGAATAAATTGTGTTCCTGTTGTTCATTTCTAGATGCTTTGTCAATTGACTTTTGCTTCTGCTTTTGATACAAAAGCTGTAAAGAGCATTTTAAAATTTCAAAATAATAAAGTTTCTCTTTTATTAGTTATTTATTTTTAATATTACTGGATTCTGATCAGAGAAAAAAATCTGTAAAAAAACTCTTTTCCCTTAAATTTCTTAAAGTCTTCTTTGTGTTCCAATATATGATCAAGTTTTGTAAAAAATCCATAAAAGAATGTAAGGTTATAACATAATGGTAAATTTCTTTTCCTCCAACAAGGAAATGGCAGCTTGGCTACTGTGTGATTTTCAGGCTGCCGGCTGTCTCCATGATATTCAGAAGTTACTCCACTGTCTCTATCTTCCTATGCCACAGATGAGAAATCTACTGCTAGTCTAATATTTCTTAATGGTAGGTAGTTTGTTCTCTCTGCCTGGAAGCTTCTAAGATTTTGCTTTTTGTTGTTAAGAGTTTAAGAGTTTTTCTCATGTGTACAGAGATGCCTTTTTCATAAGGCTTGCCCGGAACTTGGTGAGCCATTTGAATTTATAGACCCAAGTCTTAATTTTTAAGCTCAGAAAATTTTTATGTTAATTTAATTATTGCTTTTCCTCCATCTGTTCCCTTTTCTCCTCTGGCTCTTCTGTTATTCACATGTTATATTTCCTAGATCTATTTTCTCTTATGGACTCCATCCCTTTATTATTGTTCTATGCTTTCAGCTTCTCCCACTTGATTGACAAAGCTACCAATTCAAGTCTCAAGAATGTTCACCACCTCCTGCAATTAATTTACTGAAATATTTGACTGGAAAATCATGCATGTCATGTCTAGGAAGTCTTTCTGTGCTGCATTTAAATCCCTTTATGTGCTCTTACTATTTTTTGTCAGGTTGTCATCTGTCTCCAGCTGCCACTCTATCGGTTCTATCTGTTCTCATGGACTATTTTCTCTTTGGCTGTAGAGCCATTATATCTCTTTGTTATATTACTGGGGTTCAGTCTGAGTATTGGAGGACCCATGTGACTGCAGTTCTATGAGTGGTGGGAGCACAACAGTCTCTACTTCTGTGATCTAACAGTACGGCAGCAGGCAGGTGCCAGGGCCCTGCCAAAGCACGAGGAGGGAAGGCTTTCTGCTCCAAAGTCTCCTCACACTCTCCACTCTCCAAGACAGGGAGGACTCAGTCCAAGTGTTCATATTCTCACTGGGCCCCCAGTGGACATCTATTGATGGCTATCGTTCCTACCTAGAAGACTTTCTTACGTACTTTGAAGCTGCCTAACCTTACAGTTCTTGGAATTTTAGTTTGTGTTAGAATATTCTTCTGTACATAAACTTTTATCATTTCTATTATAATAATGTGTTAACTAAGAGTTTCTCTAAGGTGCTCAAAATTTTTAGGAACCCTTCTGGTCAAGATGGAGGCATAAGTAAACATGGCTCACCTCCTTGCACAACCACAGCAAAAATCACAACTATAAAACAACTATCACCCAGAATCATCAGAAAATTGAGCTATGTAAGTCCAACAACCAAGAAAATAAAGATATCATATTCATCCAGATGGGTAGGAGGGGCGAGGACACGGAGATACAGAGATGCAGAGACACAGAACAGGTGGTCCCTGACCCTCATGTGGTTGATAAAAATTGGGAGAAACACCCCGTGAGGGATCCCAGTCCCACACCAGACCACCAAGCCCAGGGTTCCAGTATCAAGAAGATAAGTCCCCATAAATTCTAGCTGTGAAAACCAGTGGGGGTTGAGATGGCAGAAGAAACTGCACGATTCCCAGGCATCTCCTCTTAAAGGGCCCCCAAAGGACTTAGGACATAAGCAGACTCACATCCTCCCAGCTCCAACACCAGGGCAGCAACCGGAAGGGCACCAGTGGCATACAGAGAGAAACTGAAGTGTCTGGCATCAGGGTGAATGCCAGGGGACAGTTTCCTCTGGGACAAAACTCCAGAGGCCAGGCAATAGTCATAGGCCCCTTTATGAGCACTTACCCACACAGAGCCACAGAGGGGCAACATCATACTGAGACTCCATCAACCTGGTTCAGGCAGGTTGCCCTGTCCTGGCAATTGCCTAAGGTTCTGCCCCATCCAACTTACAGGTGCACTTTTTCTGCAATAGGCCATGTTACTAAGACAGGGGGTCAAAGAAGCTCTACCTAATACATAGAAACAAACACAGGGAGGCCGCCAAAAAGAGGAGACAAAGAAATATGGCCCAAATGAGAGAGCAGAACAGAACTCCAGAAAAAGAATTAAACAAAACAGAGATAAGCAGTCTATCAGATGCAGAGTTCAAAACACTGATTAGGATCTTCAAGGAAGTCACTGGGTACTTCTACAGCATAAAAAAACATAGGCAGAAATGAAGGTTACAGTAAGTGAAATAAAGAAAAATTTACAGGGAATCAACATTGGAGCCAAAACTCAAATCAATAATTTGGAACATAAAGGAGAAAAATAATTCAATCAGAATAGCAAGAAGAAAAAAGAATACAAAAAAATAAGGATAGGCTAAGGAGCCTCTGGGACAACTTCAAATGTACCAACATTTGAATCACAGGGGTGCTGGAAGAAGAAGAAAGAGCAAGAAATTCAAAACTTATTTGAAAAAACAATGAAAGAAAACTTCCCTAATTGCTGAAGGAAATAGATATACAAGTCCAGGAAGCACAAAGAGTCCCAGACAAGGTGAACCCATTGAGGACCACAGCAAGACATATCATAATTACAATGCCAAAGGTTAAAAATAAAGAAAGAATCTTAAAAGCAGCAAGAGAAAAGAAGAGCGTTACCTACAAAGGAGTTTCCATAAGACTGTCAGCTGATTTCTCAAAAGATACTTTGCAGGCTAGTAGAAATTGGCAAGAGGTATTTAAGGTGATGAAAAGCAAGGACCTACAACCTAGATTACTTTATCAAACAAAGCTGTCATTTAGAATCAAAGGACAGATAAAGTGCTTCCTGCACAAGGTAAAGCTAAAGGAATTCATCATCACCAAGCCATTATAATATGAAATGTTAAAAGGACTTATTTAAGAAAAAGATCAAAACTATGAACTTTAAAATGGCAATAAATTCACAACTATCAGTAATTGAATCTAAAAACAAACTAAGTTAAAAAGCAGGACAGAAACAGAATCATAGATATGGAGATCATTTGGAGGGTTATCAGTTGGGAGGGGAAGGAAGAGAATGGGGAAAAGATGCAGGGATTAAGAAGCATAAATTGGTAGGTACAAAATAGACAAGGGGCTGTTAAGAACAGTATAGGAAATAGAGTAGCCAAGGAACTTATATGCATGACCCATGGACATGAACTAAGGCGAGGACATTGCCAGAGGGAAAGTGGGGTACTGGGTGGAGAGGAGCAAAGGGGGGAAATTGGGACACCTGTGATAGCATGACTAATGAAATATATATATATTTTAAGTTTTAGAAGCACTGCTTACCTTCACAATAGTGAAGGGCACTATAATTCAATATAATTTCTGTTTTATAAATGTGTAAATGCCCACAGAAGGTAACATTTTTTTCCAAAATTACATAAGAAGTCAGGACATACGGAAATCAAAAACTAAACTGTCACTGTAATCCTATTTTTTGCCTGTCCATGGCTCTATCCTGTGTATCGCTACTGGCAATATAAATTAATTTTAGACATACAGGGTAAGTTTAGTTTCTTCAAAGTGTTTCTCACACAGGTTTCATTTAGCCTGAATCGAGTCCATCAACCATTTCAATTTGGCATTAACAGAACAGGTTATAGTTTCCCCTTATGAAACAGCAACAACTGCCAAGTTTCAATTCTCATTTCCTGAGTCTTCCTTCCATTCTGGAAAATAACCATTATTAACATAGCTCTCTACATTATTAACATAGCTCTCTACATGACAGGACAATATATATTAAAGGGCTCTCTAAGAAAAAATGGATACAAATCAAGGAACTGTCATTTTCATTCTCTGTGGTTTCTGTTTTTAGAAATAGTGCTAAAGGTTTGCTTCTATCTTTAATTTCTTTTTGTGCAAGACAGAGCATTACTCTTCAAACATTTTCATTTCTGGATCATCAGTTTTTATGATGTCTTACATTCTTTGACTAATAACTCTATCTCCCAAAATATATGAGAGATTCTGGCACCTGTAGCACCATTCTTCTTTGTGAATAATCAAGGCAGAACATTGGTTTTTAAGTTCAGCTACTGATAAATGACATGCACTTGCCGTATCTCTAATGCGAAGTCTCTTGTTCACAAAATCCTATGCTTCAAATCTTAGTCTTTATGACACTTGAATCTCAAATTAAATTTAAACCATACATGTGGCATATACCCTCAAGAAAGTTGTTTTTCCATCTAGAGATTTGTTAGTTGGCTTCCAGTTAAGAGTGTGAAAGACTCACATTACTGTTAATAATTACTAATCACCATTAATATGCTAGTCTCAGTCCCAATTACCATAGCTCTCCCTTAGAGATCATTAGCAATATTTGAACTTTTGTATAGTGTGATAGTCTCAAAATTGATGCTTTTGCTATGGCTTTTATCAAAAACAATTGTTGTCGGTGCAAAGAAGGCTCTAATTAAAATTTTTAAAAAAGCTAAAATAGGGTCAACAATTGTCAAGCACTCGCTCTTAAAGTATCAACAGCTGACTCTAAATGAATTCAATTTTCAACACCAATAATTCTTAAAAGTTGCTTGGCAGCACATTGAGTACCTCCTAGAAAATTTCTCTCGAAGATTAAATCTCTTACTTTAGCACTCCTCCAAGACCAAGCAATTTAATTTGGTGGGAATCATAGCTATTTATTAGAATACAGCCAAGCTATTGACCTAGAATTCTAGGCAACTAATTTTGGATGACAGGCTACTTATACGAGCATATAGGGGAGGGATTTATCATACATCTTTTGACAGCAGTTTTAAACCAATGAATATCCAGCAAGGAATAAGAAAAAACAGGTACTCCTCCCTCTATGATAATTATCCATCTGCAAACTCAGGACCCTGGATGCCCAGCCAGGAGCATGACCGTCACTTGCAGGAAGTCTGAAATGGAGGCACACAGTAGCTGAAATCAGGGGACCTACATGCAGGGCCTGGCTCTGTCATGATGGGTATGTGACTTGGACCAAGAAATAACACCTGCCTCACAAGATTGTTGTGATGATTCAATGAAATTGTGTGTGTATGTGCGCGCGCGCGTGCATGTGTGTATGCACTATATGGATGTTATTAGAAATTTAGAAATAATATACCCATTGATGTTTTTAAAGTACTTCAGCATTCTACACTGGTAGTAGATGTAATAATATGCATTGAACACAGCACTAAAAGGTAAGCAGGTTTTCTGTACTTAAGAGACCAGATCAAATTAAGCATAATCTACCAGTTTTGTAAAACATAATAATCTCCACTACCTGATGAATTAAAATGGAAATTTTATTATTTTTTTTTCTTGCTTATTCTATCTCTATGGGGCGCTAACAGCTAATGTATGAGGGGGGACCCAAAAATCCCGAAATTTATGTATAAAAAATTGTGTATTTATTCTTACATGTTTAAACCTCACTTCAAAGTACTCTCCATTGATGCAATACACCTATCAAGACATTTCTTTCCATTGCTCAAAACAGTTTCTTTGAATGTTCTTTTACATACTAAGCAAAATAGTCACCATTACTACAGTATATCTCAATACTCACAGCTTTCTCAAAATTATAACTACAGTAAGAGCTAGAAAGATGTTATTTTTTTGTATGTCCTTACTGGCATGACTCAGTGGTTGAGTGTCGTCCTGCAAAGAGAAAGGTTGCTGGTTTGATTCCTGGTCAGGGCATATGCCTGGGTTGCAGGCCTGGTCCCTGATTGGGGCGCAGAGGCAACTGATTGATTTTTTTCTCTCTCACATGGATGTTTCTCTCCCTCTCTTTGTCCCTCCCTCCCCCCTCTCTAAAAATAAGTAAAATATTTTTTAAAAGAATATTATTCTAAAATTTTTTTAAAGTTGCAAACAAAAATATTTTTCCTTTTCATCACTCCTAAAAGTGTTTTGGCTCACTTCCCATAATTCTAAAGAATATACATCTGTTCTCCTGTATTAATAAAAATTACTATAACACCTCTTGAAATGGAGTATATTTATACTTACTTAAGTCCAACTGTACTGACTCAGCAAAATGTTACTGATGCAATCAATGAAATACCTCAAAGAGGGGAAAAATCAATCACTTTCTAAATTCTACCACATTTACTATATGCCCGAATCCAAGTGTAGTGAGGAGAAACAGAAATATAGATACATTTTATTGAATTAATTTGACCTGAATGGCTTTTCTCAATAGGCCTTTCAGGCTCAATCTTAATGTGTCACTTTACAACACAGCCACACAAAGTGGCACTATTGGTTGACACACTCAACTGTGAAGATTAGGAGGAAAAAGTAGCAATACATTTTTAATGAGATAAAAGTAGTATCTGTGTAAGAAGCACACAGTTAAGAAAGATAATTTTATATTTATTACATATTAAGGTTAAGTGATTTTGTTGTGTGATAGACAAACTAAACACTCAGATGCTCTAAAGGCAAACCCAGAAGAGCACTGCTTCTTTTCTTATCAGCCCAGAAAATAATGGGTTTAGGAAGCTTTTAAGTTATTTTTTTTAATTCCTCCTCGTTTTATGGTTGAGAAAAAAAGCTCAACTGCCAATATCCCTGAAGATGGTCAAAATTAGTCTAGAAAATCTGCCTGGGCAAAAGGGAAACTTGAAGTGGGACAAGATATATTAAATAGATAAAGAATGTCACAGAATAGTCTGAAGCAAAGGACAGTCAGCAGATACTGGGCCAAAGCAGGGACAGGGTGCAACAGAAGGCAAAAATAGAAGGCCACTTTTCAAAGGCTTTAAACCCATCTTCAAAATCTTTTCTCAGCTAGCAACCAGGGGCTCAATGAGTGACATGAATACATTTAAAAGGTATCTCAAGAACATGATGTGCTCTCTTCTCTTAGATTTTATTTTCAGTTGTTAGAAAGAAAAAGTCAAAGTTTAAACATCAAGAGGATAAGAGAAGAAAAAGCCCTCCCTAAATCCAAGAAAAGAAAGGGGTAATCAAAAAAGAAAGAGGTATCAAAAGCACCAAGTAGGTCAATGATAGAAACAGAGAATAGTAGACATTCTAATAGGTGTGAGGTGATAGCTCACTATAGTTTTGATTTGCATCTCCCTAATAGTTAGTGAAGTTGAGCATCTTTTGATATATCTGTTGGCCATTTGTATGTCTTCTTGGGGAGAAGTGGCCTGTTCACGTCCTCTGCCCATTTTTTAATTGGGTTGTTTGGTGTTGAGTTGTATGAATTCTTTATAGATCGTGGATATTAACCCCTTGTTGGAGCTGTTGTCTCCCATTCAGTTGTTGTCTTTTTGTTTTGTTGGCAGTTTCTTTTGCTGTGCAGAAGCTTTTTAGTTTAATACAGTTCCATTCACTTAATTTTACCTTTACTTCCCTTGGCTTTGAAGTCAAATTCACAAAACCTTCTCTATGACCAAAGTCCCTAAGTTTAGCAGCTCTTCTCTTCTATTATCAACAAGACAAGTAATAACAAGTGTTGGAGAGATTGCAGAGAAAATGGAACCCTCACTCACTGCTGGTGGGAATGTAAACTGGTACCGCGGCTATGGAAAACAGTACGGAGGTTCCTCAAAAAATTAAGAATAAAGTTAACCATATGACCCAGCACCCTTCTTCTGGGCATCTACCCAAAAAATTTGTAAACATTTATTCACAAAGATATATGCACCCCTATGTTCACTGAAACATTAGTCATGGTGGCCAAGGTATGGAAACAACCCGTGTCCTTCCATAGAGGACTGGATAAAGGAGATGTGGTGCATACACATGGAATACGACGACTCAGTCATAAGAAAAGATGAAACACTGCTACTTGCGACGACATGGATGGACCTTGAGACTACCATGCAAGTGAAATCAGGCAGTCAGAAACAGCTAAGAACCATATAATTTCACTCATATGGGGGATATAAAACTGAAACTCACATACACAGACAACAGTGAGGTGGTTACCAGAGGGAAGAGGGCGCAGTAAAGGATAAAGAGGAGCAAATATATTGTGACAAAAGATGATTTGACTTTGGGCAGTGGGCACACAATGCAATATACAATGTACATTTGAAACCTATATAATCTTGTTAACCGATACCACCCCAATAAACTTATTTGTTGTTTTAAAAGAAACACTTAGAGGAGACCACAAATAACTGCAGATGTCTAAGGGGAAGGCAGACTACGATGGGTTTAGGGGAAACATTTGGCCATGTCAGAGAGAAAATGCTGATAATGAATTTGAACAGTTAAAATAATAGAGAAAGGAAACAAGGAGGAATATTAGAATAGTCAACTGATTTAAGTCAAATATGGATGATAAATCAGAAGAGAGCATTTTGATATATATAATAAAGTTAAGTTTTAGCTCTTTAAATATGTCTATTTTTTCCCCACTTGGTACTAATGAAAAACCAAAGGATATTAATCAAATTTCAGGTTGTTGGCTAACAAAATAATACTGTACTATGAACATTTTAATGTCAATTTTGCTTAACAGCAACCTAGTCATGATCAAAAGAAGTATGTTAACATAGATTTTAAAATATGTAAAACTGCGAGAAAGAATCTAATTTCCAAGTTTGAAAAACATTAATTTTTTTTAACCGAATAAACTGAAAACTGTAGCATCATGGGCCTCAGAGCTGCAAACAGCCCCTTGCTTTATAACCACAGCTGACACCGTCTGCCATGGAGTCAGCAATGCCTCAGCGGGGCCTCACGGCTGCCGGGTGACACACACCAGCGGTGGGTCTCTCCTGTGTGTCTTCAGGGCCCACGTCTAGGAAGACTGAAACATCAAATATGTTAAAAACCCACAACATCACGATGATACTTTAAAAACAAACATCATCTTTGGAAGATGGTAGGAAACCAATTCATTCTGAAAATGGATCATAAATAAAGGGAAAGACTCAAGCATTCATCCTGTCTTTCCTTTATGAAAAATTTAAGAGTAACCAAATAATTGAGAAGACAAAATTCTTCTTTATAGATATATTTTAATTAATAAAGGGTGATAGAATTATATTATTTTGCATCCCCTGGTGAAATAATTGACTAGTCAGGGGTTGGCGAAGAATGGCCAGCAGGTCAAATCTGATCTGTTAAATAAAGTTTTATAGGAACACAGCCACACCCACTCATTTACATATGGTCTAAGGCTGCTCTTGCACTACAAGGACAGAGACTACGTGGCCTGCAAAGTGGAAATATATTCACTATTTGGCCCTATACAGAAAAAGTTTGCCAACCCCTGATGTAGACAGTAATTATCAATGGTTGCCAAAAACTGTTATGCAAAAAGCAGATGGGGAAGTTTATAATGGCTGAATCAGGCTGACAATACCTGTGCTGACTGGTCAACATAACCTCACAAGGAGGGGGACAAGGTATTATGTGTCCCCCAAATACCCTGCAATAAGGAGTACACATGCCATCTCTAAATTCTTCTTTCCAAAAAAGTGGAAAATCGGATCAAAGCTCTGGCTCTAATTACTAGTTTCCAGGCAATATAGGGGACAGAAAAATAAATTAAACTACACCATGGGGACACAATTTGTAAAAATTCACAGTGGAAAATTCTACCAGCAAAGGATCTGGTTTCTTCAATAAATAAACTGCAAGGGGAAAAAAGAGAAAAGAAAAAAGAAGGTGAACCTTTAGATTTAAAAGAGGCCTAAGAAATTTATCAACTAAATGCACGTGTAGTCTTTATTTGGATTCTGATTCAGGCACATCAACTAGACAAAAAATTTACAAGACAATCGGGGAAATATGAATACTGAGCAGATATTTGATGACAGTAAGGAATAACTGAAGTTATCTGGTGTGCTAATAGTGTTGTCGTTATATATTTTATAAAGGCAAGTCTCTTTTTTCTTTTAAAGATACATACTGATGTAGTCACAGATGAAATAATGCAACATCTGGGTTTTGCTTAAAATAATCCAATGGGGAGGTGGGCAGATAAATGAAGCAAGATTAGACATATGTTGATCATTGTTAAAGCTGAGTGAGTAGTAAAAAGGAATTCATTCTACCATTTTCTCTACTTTTGAATATGTTTTCCATAATAAAAAAAGATAAAAATAAAAACCATTAGCAAAGCTTTCTTGTCTCTACTTTCCAACAATTTGTGTTCATGGAAGTTTTGCCTCTCCCCTTGCCCATCCACCATGTATACCTGCTGATCAACCAAATATTTCCTGAACAATCGCTAGGGGCTGGCAATAATATTACCTTCAAGGAACATACAATCCAGAGAGAGCCCAGTAAGTGACTCAGCTATTACCGTACTTGATAAATGCTGCAAGAGAAGGGTGCTAAGGAAATGCAGAGAAGAGGGAGCGACACTTTCCTGTGCTCCTCATTCCCGTGCCTTACGATATTTTTGTAGTGTATTAATCTGTCCAGATTTTCTATTTTTTCTCTCCTAGCAATAGATCTCCTTTCTCAACGTGGCTCTGACTTACCCCATCTTATTTTTTTATTTTTAATTAATTTTATTGATTATGCTATTACAGTTTTTCTAATTTTTCCCCTTTGCCCCCTTCCATCTAGCAACTCCTACTACCTCTGGCAATCCCCATACCTTTGTTCATGTCCATGGGTCATGCACATAAGTTCTTTGGTTACTCCATTTCCTACACTGTACTTTACATCCCATGGTTATTCTGTGTCTACTAATTTCTACTTCTTAATCCCCTCACCTCTTCACCCATTCCCCTCAACCCCCCTCCCATCTGGCAACCATCAAAATCCTCTCCATATCCATGATTCTGTCTTTGTTCTTCTCATTTGCTTTGTTTCTTTTTTAGGTTCAATTGTTCATACGTACGTATTTACTGCTATTTTATTGTTCATAGTTTTGATCTTCCTTTTCTTAAATAAGTCCCTTTAACATTCCATATAATAATGGTTTGGTGATGAACTCCTTAAGTTTTTCTTGTATGGGAAGCTCTTTATCTGCCCTTCGATTCTAAATGATAGCTTTGCTGGACAGAGTAATCTTGACTATAGATCCCTGGTTTTCATGACTTTGAATATTTCTTGGTAATCCCTTCTAGCCTGAAGTTTCTTTTGAGAAACCAGCTGAAAGTCTTATAGGAACTCCCCTGTAAGTAACTAACTTTCTCTTGCCGCTTTTAAGATTCTCTCTTTATCTTTAACCTTTGGCATTGTAATTATGATGTGTCTTGGAGTGGGCCTCTTTGCATCCATCTTGTTTGGGACTTGCTGTGCTTCTTGGACTTGCATGTCTATTTCCATCAGCAAATTAGGGAAGTTTTCTTTCACTATTTTTCACATAGATTTCCAATTTCTTGATCTTTCTCTTCTCTTTCTTATACCCATATGATGTGAGTGTTGGATCTTTTGAAGTTGCCCCAGAAGCTGCTTATACTCTCCTCATTTTTTAAATTCTTTTTTCTTCTTATTGTTCTGATTGGTTGTTTTTTTGCTTTCTTATGTTCCAAGTCATTGATTTGATCCTCAGCTTCATGCACCGTACAGTTGTTTCCCTGTAAATTGTTCTTTATTTCAATTAATGGATTCTTCATTTCTGACTGGATCTTTTTTATGCTGCTGAGGTCCTCGCTAAGTTCCCTGAGCATCTTTATAACCAGTGTTTTCAACTCTGCATATGACAGATTGCTCATCTCCATTTTGTTTAGCTCTTTCACTGAAATTTTGATCTGTTCTTTTATTTGGGTCATGTTTCTTATCTACTTGTTTTGGCAGCCTCCCTGTGTTTGTTCTATATATTAGGTAGAGCTTCTTTGACTCCCTGTCTTGGTAGCATGGCTAAATGTAGTAGGTGTCCTGTAGGGTCCAGTGGCACAGCCTCCCCTATCACCCAAGCTGGGCACTCAAGGTGCGCCCTTTGTGTGGGCTGAGTACACCTTCCTCTTGTAGTTGAGCCTTGGTTGCTGTTGGCAGTCAGCTGCAAGGATTGACTCTGACCTCTCCCCTTCATGGAGAAGCAGCTGTGGAAGAGCAAAATGGCAGTGCTCCAGTGTGGTCTGTAGCTGTTCACTGGGTGCACTGGCCCTGGGGTTTCCTGGGTGGTGTAGGCCAAGGTCAGCCCCCACCTGTGTTTTGCTACAGTTCCCTGCCTGAGCTATAAAGCAATCTGAGATGGCTGCTACATATGCTGGGCTTGGAGATTCCCAGGTGAAGCCAACCTGTGAATGTAGGCTGGCTGCTGTTAATGCTGGACCTGGGGCTCACTGAGGCCAGCTGTTGCTTGCTTGTGAGGATTTAGGACATTGTGAAGCATGAGTCAAGAACATCCATTCATATGGAAAAGCAGCTTGAGTGGGCCTATAAGTTGGGTGGGGCAGAGTCTGGGGATCTCCGAGTCTGGGGATCTCCAATGCTGGTCAAACAGTATTAGCCAGGTTGATGGAATCTCAGATATGGCACCAGCTTGTGGGCTCTCTGGGTGGAGAGTTTAGAAAGGGACAATGGTCTCTGCTCCCTTGATGCCAGACACTTCAGCTTCTCCGAGTCTGCTGGTGCCTTTCAAGCTGCTGCCCCAGTGCTGGAGTTCAGAGGGATTGAGTCTGAGTAGGTGAGCTCATGTGTGGGTTCTTTATGAAGAACTCTTTTGGGCTCCAGCAGTTTCTTTCACTAACACAATCCCCACTTGTTTTTGCAACCAGAAGTTATGGGAATTTATCTTCCTGGAGCAGCTTGCCTGGGGGACCTGATATGTGGCCAGGATTCCTCACTTCTGGAATATCCACCCCCACCCAAATTTGTATCCACCACATGTGGGTATGGGACCAGTCCATTTCGCGTCTGTGCCCCTCCTACCTGTCTGGATGGATGTGGTTTCTTTAATTCTGTAGTTGTCAGGCTTCCATTCAACTTGATTTCTGGAGGTTCTGAGTGATGGTTGTTCTATATTTTAGTTGTAATTTTTATGTGGTTGTGCAAAGAGGCAAGCCATGTCTGCCCACACTACTAACTTGATCAGAAGTCCCTGACTTTCCCCATCTTATAACCCAGAAGTTTCCTATTGCCTGTTCCATGACTCGATGAAGGTGAGACACTGGATTCTGCCTCCACTCTGCTTCCCACAGGTGCTTTACTTTTGTAACTTACTCTGACAGTCCCAATCTATTACAACTCAATAGCAGAAAATCACATCCCATTAAAAAAATGAGCTAAGGACTTGAATAGAAATTATGTCAAAAAGACATACAGATGACCGACAGGTATATGAAAAAATGTTTAGCATCACTAATCATCAAGAAAATGCAAATGAAAACCACAATTAAGATATCATTTCACACCTGTCAGGACTGCTATTATATAAAAAATTCAGAAAATACCAAGTCTTGACAAGAATGTGGAGAAACTGGAACCCCTGCACACTGTTGGTAGGAATGCAAAATGGTGCAGCACTATGGAAAACATCAAGAATAGAATTACCATTTGATCCAGCAATCCTACTTCTGAGAATTTATTCAAAAGAATTGATATCAAGTACTTGAAGTGATATTAGCACTCCCATGTTCACTGCAGCGCTATTCACAATAGCCAAGACGTGGAAACTACCAAAATGTCCCTCAATGAATGAATAAAGAAAATGTGGTATATATGCAAATATACAATGGACCATTATTCAGCCATGAAAAGGAAACCCTGTCACTTTCAACAATATGGATAAACTTGAGGACATTATGAAATAAGCCAGTCACAAAAGATAAATACTGCATGATTCCACTTATATGAAGTATCCAAAGTAGTCAAATTCATAGAATCAGAGTGGAATGGTGGTAGACAGAGGGCGGATGAAGGGAGAAAGAGGAGTTACTAATCAGCAGGCAGGAGGTTGCAGTTAAGCAAGATGCGTAAATTTTAGAGGTATCCTTAACAACAATGTCAACAATACGGTATTATACACATAAAACTGTTAAGAAAGTAAATCTCATGTTAAGTGTTCTTACTACAATTTTTAATGGGTTATTTTATTACTGAAAAATAGCAAAGGAGAACTGTCAACATGAAATTCAGGCATAACAACAATAGGGAGAGAATGACAAGGGGAACAAAACCCAACTTACTGTTTAACACTCGAAACAGCATAAGTTAATAGGTTTTGACATAAGGAAAAGAAGTGGTACACTTCAGTCTTTGACATTTTTAAAATACTGTAGTGGTCACATTTAATCAAAAAAGTTTTAAGATTTATTTATTTTTTTAGATCCATTCTTTTGTTGCTGTCATGTTGCTGTTACTTTATTTTTGCCTAAACTACAGTGTGGAAGTAACTCAAAAGAGATTTGGCAGATTCAGACATAAGTGTCTGACAACAAAGTCCTGCTAAGTCACCTGATGGGGCTACCAGGGACACTGTTAAGTCACTGTCATGGCCACCTATGGGCAATTTCATCTTTTAAGGTTACTTTCTAAAAATATGCAATGGCAACACTGGTGGTTTGACATTCGATAAACATATACTGCGATAACAACATTTGAGCATAAATACTCAAATTGGGCCAGAATCATTTTTAGTTAAACAAATCCCAGTTCTCTCTAATGAGCAAACTCTGAGATCTTGAGACAATCATTTTGGGGAAATAATTTAACCTTTCTAGGTCATGGCTTTTTAATCGAGAAATTAAGATTCTGGGATTAATGGCTAAAGACCTTCCTGTTCAACATTACAGGGACCAGGAGCAGGCTTGCATATGCAACTGCCATGTTAGCAGTAATTTAAATTCTAACAGGGGTGTCCAAAATTCCCCACAGCCCCATGGTTTGGGGAATGGGGTAAGAAAACAGTGCAGCTTATAAAGTAACTTGCATATCTATGGTGGGTAGCCAGTTTCTTAGTTATGCAAATAACTATGGCTGAACCACGGTGCTGAGAAGTTGTAGGGGTTTTGACAGTAAAATGGTGACAAAAAAGCTTATGGTGTCTGTGCAAGACTCTGCTAATGGCCAGAACCAGTTACCACACCCACTGCATCACAGGCCACGATCACGGATTTAAAAATAAGGCAGCAGCCATTAAGCAGGAGAAGAGCCATGCGGTTTGAAAGGAGGTAGAGGGAGCCATGCGGTCTGAAAAGAAGGTGAGGGCCGGACACCAAGGCTAGTGAGAAAGCCGCCTTCTGCTGCTGTGAGCGTGCCTGCTACAGCTGGCTCAGAAAGCCACCGAGGACTCTTTTAAAACTGGTGCCTTTCCTGGACTTCACCATGATCCAGTGCAATATGGCACATGCTTTCCTGGACTGTTAAATGGAAGCCGATGACATCGTTTCCCAGATCCTGAAGGAGACAGCTGACAGTTAAGGGATGGCGAACTTCTGGACATGGTTTTGGCTTCTAGCCTTTTTGGGAGCAAAGGAAGTGCTGGGTCTCGTAGGAGAACAGGAGTCTGAGCTGAAGTGCTCCCAGCCCCCACCCCAGGTTGGAATATTGTAAATAAAGACCTGCTTTTCTCAACACTAATTGTTGGGTCTTAAAACAAGGTGCTATGTGATCAAACCCCCTTTGGCTCAGTAACAAAATGACAACAGAGCATTTACATCCTGAAAAAGCAAAGTACTAGTAACACTCTTACTTTCTCACTACTCAATGTCAAAAAAGTCTTGCTAAATTTTCTTCTTAAGATCTGGCGCAGAGTAAGCAACTTATCTATTTACATTAACTGTTACTAATGTAAATTACTTCTAGGAAAAGAAAATTTCTATATAACAATATTAACATGAATTGCTGATGATTACAGGATGAAACTCTGAAGTAAAAAAAAATCTGGGTTTAAATCCCACCTCCACCAATCACTAACTATATGACCTTGATCATGTTATTTAAAATGTCTGAGCCTCTGTTTTTTGATGTAATATGAAGATAGTACTGACCTCACAGGGTTGTTAGAAAAATAACAGATATAATGTGAGTGATTAAACAAATTTTAATTCCTTCTCCCCTAGCCAGTTCTGGACATTAAATTCTTTTAGGTATCCCTGATAGTCACCTCATTTCTGGTTTCATCCTGGATTTCCATTCATAAAACACCCTTGTTTGCCCTGTGTTATTGACAAGACTCTACTTGACCAAACTTTAGCCAGGCTCCTCTGAACCCTCTACTCAACTGACCTCAACCTTTGCCCCTACGAACTGCAGCTTTCAGCACAATTGATTGCATCTACCTCCCACACTAAGAGGCTTAAACACTAGATAGTTTCTATTAGATCAAGGCCATGTTCCTAGCAAGATGGCCTCATTCCCTAAATTCCTGCCTAAGAAAACTCAATGCTGCCAAAAGAACTTACTGTTTGTTACAACCAAAACCTTACTACAGGCCACTGACCTCCCTTTTTCTTAGAGCATTTATTCTTTAAATGCTTGCAATTATAAATCCTTCCCCTGCCCTTTTGAGATGTAACTCTCTACCAACCAGAAATGTCTTCTCAAGAACTCGGGAGTCACCTCTTTAAAATGCAAACATCCAGGGAGATGGCTCTCCTGTTTCCTAGGTCTTGTAGGGTGTCATAGTTCCAGTGAGCACCTTGTTCCAATCTACAAAACTGCTTCCTGTCCTAAAGATATGAGTTTTTCTCCTCCAGATAAGTGCCAGTGAACAAACCCAAACTAACCACAGAGACCAACGCCCCTTAACAACCTTTACTACCTTTCCTTGAGCACACCCCAGGATCTAAAAGGCCTCCACCCTTTTGTTTCAGTGGCTTTGAGCTCAGTTCACATTGAAGTCTCTCTCCCTCCCCTACTGCAAGAGCACTAAGTAAAATCTGACTTGCCGTTTTTTAAAGCATCTAGTGCAAAACTTTTCTTTAACGTTATTCACTTACTCAACATTTATTGAATACCTCCCAGGTACCAGGTACCATATATCTATCAATGAGCAAGATGCTGTCACCTTCCTGACAGAGCTCACAATCTAAGGACAAGGACAGGCATATATGCAGAACGCAGCTGTCCCAAGGCAGTGAGATAAGCACTGGGGACAAACAGTTCTACTAGATCTCAATGTTCATTTCTCCAGTAGAATAACTTATTTGCTGTAAAAAGTTCTATTTCTCTATCTTCATCAAAAGACCATGGACTGCAAAGCAGAAAAAAAGCTCCATGGGCCTACTAACAATGCCTTACATTGTATGGTATTTTGTAATTTTATCTAGGGTTTTGATATACATGCATCTGTAACTGGATACGCTTTCTTATTTGCATGAATGAAATTATACAGTACTTTATAACTTAAAAACAATTTTCACTATTTAAACATCTATAAGGTAGCCATTAATGTCCCCTAGTACAATTAAATATTTATAATTCTATTAAGGCTTATTTTGTATCTATACTAATCTACCAAATAAGAATCTCAGGAAAAAAACAAAGACCAGAAAAAGGGTTTCTTTCATATGTTCTTAAAAAATCATTGATTTTTCCTTTTTTATTTTTAAGTGTACTATAAATATTCATAAACTTAATACCTTGATCAATAACAATGTTTTTTAATGTTATAGACTCAACTTTTGAGCTTATATTAATTCAAATCAATGCCTATCAAAAACACACAGGTAAGGCCATTAGAGTTTATCATAATTGTGATTGCTTACTACAGTGATATATAAAAAAACAGAACCTATCATATTTAGGTTAATAATTTAGAACAAATAATTAGAAGATTTCTCTAATGATATATCAGGATAACACTGGTTTATGAGAAAATACCCTTGCTTGCCCTGCGTTATTGACAATGTAACTTTTGTGGATCTAATAATTTTTCTAAGCACAATTTTTTTAGAGCACTTCAAGACTGACAGAAAAATTGAGAGGAAGGTACAAAGATTTCCCATATACTCTCCCACATATGCCTAGTCCTCCACATTATCAAAATCACCTACCAGCATGGTACATTTGTTACAATTGATAAATCTTACCTTAATAATTTTTTAAAAAGCCATTTTCAAGGCTGACTTTTTACTTTCTATATTATAATAAGAAATATTAAACCCTAAAGAAGCTAGCATAAAAAATTAAGCATTCTTTGGCTAAGATCAAGTGTAGTTAAAAATAAAGCATTCTGTGTCATTTCACTAAAAAAACAAGAAAATAATCTGATAGCAATGAATTAAGTTATATATTTGTGTTTTTCTAGTAATAAATTCAAATAAAGTTGGTCTTAATACTCTAAAAATTACAAATAAAGATCTACACTAAAAGTCATTATCAAATTTTTATAAAATTGCCTTAATATTTAATTGATTTTATTGTAAGAAATAATAAAGAACTAACTGGTTCAAAGAAATTAGTCAAAAGACCAAAAGTATACTGACATTCCGGTCTGTTTATAATCCTTTTATACAAAACAGTTTAGTCTCATAAATATACTGAGTAGAATTTCCCTAGTTCAAATTTTGCAAGATAATTGTTAACCTTTCCTGTAATCATTGTATCTGGAAGAGTCCTTGATTATTCTAAGAAAAACCCTAACCTTGAGAAAAAAGTGTATGATCACACATCTCTTTGTCCAGTTTAGTCAAATAACGTGATGACAGTAAAGAATGCTTTTGGACTTCTACTTCCATAAAGAGTGAAGTAGTTTGTATCAGATCGACCCTCCCATGAAGAGAAGTTGGGTAAAATTTACAGAAGCAAAATTATTCAAGGCCTGAGCAGCCAAAGCAAGCAGGACTTGAGAGACCAAGACCCTGGAGAGAAGGGAAATGCACTCAAGTGAGCCTGACATTCTCTGCCACCTTATTCACCAAGGCATTTGCCAATTTCTGTACATACTCAAGAGCCAGTAGGCCAAGAAGAAAGCAGCAGCTCAGATTTTTGGCTCATTTCACTATGGGTTCAATAATTAGAATTCAGGTTTACCAAAGCAGGAAGGACTGGAAGAGCCCACAGGCCAAAGTAAAGAGACAAACAGAGAAGCAAGAACAACATTCCACACAACATTTTCCTTCAAGATTCCTAAGTGGTATAACATGAAAAACCAGAAAGCCCATGAGAAAGTGGCAAACATGAGGTTAAAATACAAAGCAGAGTTTTTGGTAGATTTGTAGGGCTGAAAAAAACAAAAAGTGGAGTTTAGGCTCACCAATGAGGAAGGCTCCAGGAAACACTTCAGATTTTCAGCTGGGATTTCTAAAAGGGGTATGACCTAGGAATAAAGAAAAACCAATAGTAAAATGTTCTTCAAAAACAGTGAAATTCAGAATCAAATCCTTTCACTCCCTGACTGAATCAAAATAGGCTATCCCTACTTTATCTTTAAGAGAAAATTAAGTATATTCTGAAGAAAGATAACATCATACAGAGCTTCTACATTTTTTTTTTTCAAATACACTGCCTGACAGTGTATTAAAGAAAACACATATTCTAAGGGACAAGACCAATGACTAAAATCTAGGGGAGGAGGGGAGAGAAAGTGACTAACTGGTGATCTGAATACTGAAGTTATCAGATACCAACATTAAAAGGACTATAATTAATATGTACAAGAAAATAGATAACAATTGAAAATTTTCACCAGAGAACAGGAATCTGTTTAAAAAGAAAAAAAAAAATAGTAAGAATCAAATAAATATTGTAAATCTCAAAAATACAATAATGAGAACTGAGTCACTTCAGCATGACAGAGTGAGGATGTTGGCAAATCCGCTCCTTACAAAACAACTACAAACCTGGTCAAAACCGTCACAAACAATCATTTCAGCACTCCAGAAATTTCAGAACACAACAAAAAGGAGAAGCAGATATTCATGAAAATGATTGAACTTTGGGTGAGATTAATGTTAAGTACCACAGTACTCTTGCCCAGGACTGCTCCCATCAACCTCATGCCCTCCCTTCAGCATGATAGTTAAACCATGACATAACCAACTGTGAGAAACAGCAGCTTCACCACCACTGTCAAGGAAGCTCACTTGATATGAAACATTGTTTAAAGTGGTGATCTCAGTCACAAGCTAATAGGGAGAGGCAGCAGCCCCACTGGCCTAAGATATTATTCTGTTTGGGGCAGCCATAGACTGGCAGACTAGATGGATAAGGTGTTCCAGAAGTTAAGACAGCCAAAACAAGTTTGATAATCTTTCCACGTAGCCTGAGTTAACCAGGAGGGACTAGAGTTTAACACACTTACATATTCATGGCCAACGAAGCCTGAATACATGCATATAGAATACGTAAGAGTGTCCAATGGAAGTAACTGGGGCAAACTTTGAGTGGAATCCTCAGCCCACAGGCAGAGCCATCTGCAGAGAAAGGAAGCCTTACTAGATTTAGATATTTGAGCACAAATTCTAATCTTTGGCTGAACCTTCAGCTATGCAGGCACAGAAAAGATCCCTAGGAAGCCAGACTTAAAAAATAAAACATGAGAAAAAGAACTGAGCAGAGACATCAGCTGAACATTATGAGGAGACATAATTTACAAATTTAGGCCAGTTAAGTTACTAATCACAAAAAATAAACAAACAAATAAAACCACCACCACCTCAGAGAGATATAAATCACAATCCACAGTTGATATATTATGGAAAATGTTGAGTATTCAACAACAACAACAAAATAGTGACATGCAGAAAAGCAGGAGAGGGCAACCCATATTCAGGAAAGAAAGCAATTCAATAGAAGTGTCCGGATGATGCCATATGTTAGATTTAACAAATAGTTCATGCTGCTATTACAAATAAATTTACATCAGTTTTTAAAAAATTGAAAGAATTAAAGGAAAGTATGGTAACAATGACTCAACAAATAGAGAACTTCAACAGAGATACTATTTTAAAAGAACCAAACAGGAACTCAGAAGTTAAAAATTACAAGAACTGTGGGGGATAAATGGTAATGGAAAAAATAAAATAAAAAAATGAATAAATATTACAAGAACAGAAATGAAAAATTCAGCAGAGAGACTCAATTGTACATTTGAGATAGAAAAATAAAGAATCGGCAATATTAGGATAAAGATATATTATCCAATCTGATAGAGAGAAAAACATCCAAAGAAAAACTAATTCAGTCCAAGAGACCGATGGGCCAACATCAGTATGCTAACAGACATGTAATGGGAGGCTCAAATGGACAGCAGAGAGGAAAAGGAGCAGAAAAAAATATGTAAAGATATACTGGCCAGGAGATCCAAGATGGCAGAGGAGTAAGTGGAAGCTACACTAACCTCCTCCCAGGACCAGTCTGGATTTACAACTTAATTTTGGAGAAATCATCTGGAATAACGAACCGAACACTATCTGGAGAGAAGTCTTATAACCACAGAGAGACAGAAAAGTCCGCTACATCACAACGTGACTGGTAGGGAGTGCGGAGACGCGGAAGGGCTGGCTGGGCTCACATGGGTGGCAGCTGAAGGGACTGAGAAACAGCTCAGCAGCTGGGGGTTCCCCCTGAGAAGGGCAGGGTCTAAACCCCCAGCTGGGCTTCCCAGCCTACAGCAACAGAGTGGAAAGTAAAATAGTATCCAGCTGTGAAAAGCGAAAAGTAACAGGGTTTCTTGCTAGCCGGAGAGGAACAGCTGGATGAAAAGAGCTCTTAAGTGGATCACATATGAAAATATTTTGGCCCCCACTTACCCCGGGCTCGGACAGAGGGAAGGCAGAGAGGACTGGAGACGCTTGGGGAGAGTTTGGCGCGGTGGCTTTGAGGGGAGAACTGGAGGAGCAGCTGAACGGGTCCCAGTGCTGACTCATCCCCAGTGCTGCAGGCAGACCATTCCCCTCCAAGAGGCGTCAGCCTGAGGGGAAGCAAAAGCCCTGCCTACAGGAATTAAGCTGCCACACCCACGGTCCTTAAGCCTGACAGCTAATCACAGATTGAATAGATTAAGAACTAAAGGAGAAAGACAAAGGCAGTAGATCCCTGGAAGTCTCCAACAGGCTGCCTAGGCGCAGACTGATACATGATCTGACACCACCAGGGGCAGATCCAGGAAGTGCAGATCATTCTAAGAAGCACCAACAAACAATAAGAGTCACAAAAATGGGGAGACAGAGAAACAACCCCCCATCAAAAGGAAAGGTAGAATCCCCAGAAAGAGTGCTAAATGAAATAGAGGGGAGCAAACTATCAGATATGGAATTCAAAACATGGATTATGGAGAAGCTCAATGAGCTCAGCAGAAACTACAAAGAACTCCAGGGAAACTACAAGGAACTTATTGAGAATTGCACCGGCATGAAAAAGGACATAGAGGCTATCAATAAGAGCCAAGAGGAAATGAAGAATACAATCTCTGAATTGAAGAGCACAGTAGAAGGAATTAAAAGCAGGCTAGAGGAAGCAGAAGACTGTATCGGCGAGCTGGAGGACAACGCAGACAAAAACTCCCAGGCAGCGCAACAAAATGAAAAAAGACTGAACAAGAATGAGGAGGTTCTAAGACAGCTGCAAGACAACATGAAATGTAATAATATCTGTATCATAGGAATTCCAGAAGGAGAAGAAGAGCAAGGGATAGAAAACCTCCTTGAAAAACTAATGATAGAAAACTTCCCTAACATGAGGAGAGAAAGAGTCACGCAAGTCCAGGAAGCACAGAGGGTCCCAATGAAGATGAACCCCAACAGGCCCACTTCAAGACACATCATAATTAAAATGCCAACATTCAAAGACAAAGAGAGAATCCTAAAAGCAGCAAGAGAAAAACAGCAAATAACATACAAGGGAGCTCCAATAAGGCTATCATCAGATTTCTCAGCAGAAACACTACAAGCCAGAAGGGAATGGCAAAAACTATTCCAAGCAATGAAAAACAAAGGCCTACAACCAAGAATACTCTACCCAGCAAGGCTCTCATTCAAAATGGAAGGTGAAATAAGGAGTTTCCAAGACAAAAGAAGGCTAAAAGCATACATCTCCACCAAACCAGCAATGCAAGAGATGCTAAAGGGTCTGCTTTAAGAAGATGAAGAAACAGAGAGAAACAGAGAGGAACACAAGTACAAAGGGGGAAAATGACAATGAATAAGTCCCTATGTTCATAGCAGCACTATTTACAATAGCCAAGTGGTGAAAACAACCTAAGTGCCCATCTGTAGATGAGTGGATCAAAAAACTGTGGTACATTTACACAATGGAGTACTATGCAGCAGAAAGAAAGAAGAAACTTCTACCATTCGCAACAACATGGATGGAACTAGAGAGAATTATGCTTAGCGAAATAAGCCAGGGAATGAAAGAAAAATACCTTATGCTATCACCTATTACAGGAAACTAATGAACAACACAAACAAATGAGCAAAATTGAACCAGAGGTATGTAAACAAGGAATAAACTAACAGTAACAAGGGGGGAGGGGGGAGGGAGAGAAGGGGATAAGAAGGGAAAAGGTCTAGTCAAAGAACATGTATAAATGACCCACGGACAAGGACAGCTGGATGGGGACTGAATGTGGGAGAAGTGGGGGCAGGGTGCGGGGAAGCAAGAGGGGAAAAAAAAGCGGGACAACTGTAATGGGAAAACAAACAAAAAAATTTTAATGGGGGAAAAAATGAAAATATAAAGAATGGAAATGCAAGTTCAGTGAATATTAGAAGGACAAGGATTTTCCTTCACACTGTATATTTTTCTCCCTATCTGATCCCTCCAGAGTTTGGCATTCTAAAGAAGTAAGTAATGACATAAGTTTCTTTGCATAAAACTAATAAGACCACTTGTTAATAGAGGTTTGTTTGTTTTTTACCAAGGCTTTGACTGGAATGTCATACCTAAAGGGGACATGCTTGGGCTCTGGTTGTTACCAAAAAGCCCTGAGGAACTGGGATTGACTTTCAAAGGTAATAAATGCCCATGAGATAAAAGGCCTGGTACCTTGGTTGGTTGTGCGGTCCACAGCAATCTTTCCAGGGAAGGAATGAAGGTTGTTTTCCTGAAAGATGGCTAGAAGGGACCTTAAGGCACAATGAAAAACCAGAAGGACTTGGAAAAGACAGATGTATGCTGGCAAGGCTGAATGCCAGGTATGTAGCTCAGCTTCTATGCCCTGAAGGGCAGACTGAAGGTCACCCTAAATGTTCCTTGCATAAGTTCCAGCAAAGCAGAACTAAAGATCATAAGTGATCATTTGCTGCTCTTGTTGTGTTTATGCAAATGAACAGGATATATTAAAAATGGACTTAATGTAGTTCCTTTAATGACAAGGAGGGTAATCTTAGGGAGAAAAATCGTGATTCAAGGAAAACCACAATGCTCAGTGGTAGACTATAAAGTAGTGCAGCTGTCTTTAAAGTTTCTTTTTATTTAAAATTTGTTTTCATTTGAAAGCTAAACTATGTCTGTCGTATCATCAAAGATGTTTAATTTACAGGCAAGAAGAATGTCAAATGCCTTGCAACTGGATGTTTTTCCAATAAGACAGTCTTACATATTTAGAGACTTGTTTGTGGGTTATGTTACACAAATTAACATGTGTTTTCTCTTTTCAAAGAGCATAAGCCAATGATCTCATTACCTGAGTGATTGTCTGTACGTATAGGCCTCACTTAATCCTGTCTGCATTGCTGCCTCCTGAGACTGAATGGTTTGCCTGAACTAAGTGGCTGGGTTGGTGAAGTATGAGGTGGTCTGTGGGCTTCACTTTAAAACTGGTTTCTCTTTTCTATCCTAATGGCTTGGACAGAAAGGGCCCAGAGGTCTGAGAGGGGAGAAACCAAAATATTTCCCTCAGCCCAAACTAAGTATAATGGGCAAAAGGGTTTTGGACAGGTGACACATGCCTTGCACACCTTCCTCCAAAGAAGCCCTTCTTTTCCCTAATGTGGGACATTGAAAAATTAATCCCTGCCTTCTGTCATCTAGTGGTTATGAATTGAATGATGTCTTTTAACCCTGTTGCCAAATCTATTGCCCCCAGAATACACCAAGAATGCCAGCCTGTTAAACCAAGCATGCCGTTGTTCGGGGACAGCCAACTGACCTGGAGTCTGCACGATCCTTCCCCATGTGGGAAGGCCACCCTCCCCTCCACACCCCCACTCTTATTAGGGATTTCTGGACCCAAGGGTAGGTAGGACGATGACCATGCCCAGCTTAAAGCAGCTAGAGGAGCACGAGACCTTCACCCATTGTCCTTTATAAGATTATAAAGGGTTTTAAGTCTGAGAGGGAGGGGTTGTTATTTTTTATTGTTAAAATAATTAATTAATTATTTTTAAGAAAAGGAAGAAGAATATATGAAAGGGTGAAGTGGGAGAGCTTGTATGTATGACCCATGGGCATGGACTTGGGGGGTGGATTGCTGGGGTGGGGGGTGCTGGGTGGAGGGGAGCAAAGGGGAAAAATTGGAACTAATTGTAACAATATAACCAATAAAATATACTTAAAAATAATAAAATAAAAAAAGAAGTAGAGGTCATACAAAGAATATTGTAAAAAAATTTTATACAATTTTTTCATTACAAATTTTTTTAATTATAGAAATAGACTCTGACCCTAAAGAAATAAACACCTCGTAAAATTGTCCAAAAAAAAGAAAGAAAAAAAAAGATATACTGGCCAAAATATTTCCAAATTTGGTGTTAAAAAGTAATCTATAAATCTAAAAGCTCAATAAAACCAAAGTAAGATAAACACCAAGACACAACATAAACTGCTGACAAAGGGAAAAATAAAATATTGAAAGCAGCAAGAGAAAAAAACATTTATCATGTACTAAGGAACAATGAGATTAAGAATCAACTTCTCAACACAAACAATGAAGGCCATAAGTCTGTGGGTGACATATTCAACGTGATAGGAAAAAAATTGTCAACCAAATGAGCAGAACTATCCTTCTAAGCTGAAAGCGAGAAGAAAAAAAAAGATAGTCCCACAAAAACAAAGACTGAGAGAATTTGTTCCTAGCAGACCTGCCTTACAAGAAACACTAAAGGAAGTTCTCAAAGTGGAAAGAGAATGATATCAAACAGTAACTTGAACTGACAGGAAGGGAAAAGTGCTCCAAATACTAAATATGTAGGTATTTACAAATATACAACATATTCTATAAATATATGTTTCTAATTTTTCTCTTCTTTAAAACATAAAACTGTATAAAACAATATTATTGGGTTTGAAATATTGAGAGAGGCAATTGTTTAGTTTTTAATATACAGAGATGTAACATATGTGATGGTAAGAGCTTAAAGAAAGAGGGAAGAAAAGGAGATATATCGAAACAAATTTTCTGTATTTTATTTGAATTAAGTTATTATTAATCTGAACTACACTGCTCTAAATTAAGATGCACACTGTAATCCTTACAGCAAACACTAAGAAAATAATTTTAAAAACCAAGCATATTTTAAAAGGCCTACTAAAAACTAGTTAACACAAAAGAAGGAAGTCAAGAAGGAAGAGAGGTATAAAATAGGAGAAATATAGAACACACAGCAGAATGGCAAACATAAAACCATATCTATAATGACACTAAATGTGAATAGACTGAACATTCCACTCAAAAAGCAGAGCTTGTATGGCTGGATAAAAAAAAAAAAACACAACTGAATTAGATGCTATCTATATGAGACACATCTCACATTCGAACATACAAACAGATTAGAAGTCAAAATAGAAGAAAGATATATCATGTTAACAGTAAACATAAGTAAGCTGAAATGGCCATAGTAATATCAAATAAAACAAGTTATAATGCAAGAAATATTACTAGAGATAAAGAGGGGCATTTCATAATGATAAACCTATTAAAACATCAGGAAGGCATAACAATTATAAATGTATACACATAGCCAGATCTGACAGTCATGAGAGGAAAAAGACAATTCAACAATGAGAGTTGAAGATTTCAATAACCTACTTTCAATAATTGATAGAACACCTAGATTAAAAATCAGCAATGACAGCCAACACTTAAACAAAACTATCAACCAATGTGATCTGATTGATATTAGTACAAAAATAATAGAGTATATATTCTTTTCAAGCACACATGAAACATTCTTCAGGATAAAACATAAGCTGGGTCACAAAATAGGTCTCAAGAAATTAAAGATTGAAATTGACAAAGTATCTTCTCTTATCATAATGAAACTATATTAGAGATCCACAACAAAAAGAAATCTGGAATAATCTGAAATACTTGAAAATTTAAACAACATACCTTTTTAAGAGCCCTGATATCAAAGAAGAAATCAAGAGAACTTTAAAAATATCTTGAACTGAATGAAAATAAAAGCACAACATATCAATATGGGTGGCATGTACTGAAAGCCATGTTTAGATAAAATCTGAGAGCTATAAACACCTATACTAGAAAAAAAGAAAGTTCTTAAATTAGTAAGGTAAGCTTCCACTTTAAGAACTAGATAAAGATGAATAAACTAAACCCAAAGGAAGTAGAAGAAAGGAAGTAATAAAGATTAGAAGAAAAATCAATGAAAGAAAAAACAATAGAAAAAGTCACTGAAACTAAAAATTGGTTTGTAAAAGAATCAACAAAATTGACAAACCAATTAAGTTAGTTAAACTAAGGTAAACTTCTCCTAGTAAAACAGAAGACATTATTATCAAATTATGAAAACATATACAAAGAGGACATCACTACAGACTACAGAAATTAAAAGGCTTATACAGGAATATTATAAACAACTATCGCCACAAATTAGACAATTTAGATTAAATGGACAAATTTAAAAACACACCCAAACTGCCAAAACAGACTCAAAAGAAGTAGAAAATCTGAATAGACCTATGCAAAGAAAAACTGAATTTGTAAATGAAAATCTTTCCACAAAGAAAAGCCCAAGTCCAGATGGCTTCACTGGTGAACTCTATCAAAAATTTAAAGAACAAATAAAGACAATTTTTCACAAACTCAGAAAAACAAAGAAGGAAACACTATGAGGCCAAAGTCAGATGAATATCTCACAAGAAAACTAACAGAGCAATACTCCTCCTGAATACAAACACAAAAATCCTCTTAAAAAGTACTAGCAGGCAATTTAGCAGTACAGGAAAACACTATACAGCTGGAATAAGTGAGATTCAACCTGGGAAAACAAGGTTGTTTTAAAATTCAAAAATCAATAAATGTAATAAACTATATTAGTAAATATAATATTAATAAAGGGAAAAGTACATCGTCGGCGGCGGCGGCGGCAGCCGTCCGTCTCGAGAGACGATGGCGTAGCTTCCTGAGAGTCTATCTGCACCGCCGAGAATGGCTGTGCAGTCCGACTCGGGAGTGACAATCCCTGCCACACTTGTTACAGGTGAAGGCAGATGGCCGTTGTTGCTGCTGTTGACGCTGCTTCCGCCTCGATCTTTTCTGGGCCGCCTCCTCGTTGCGCGCAGCCTCTGCACGTGACGTACCTTGCCTGACCGCGAGCCTCCAGGCTAGGCGGTCGTCTGCTTGAACTTCCCATGTGTTGAGATTGATGGAGCATTGTGTCATGTCCTTTTTGCAGATGTCTTTGAACCGCAGTTTTGGGCGCCCTGTCATCCTCTGGCCTTCTGCTAGCTCGCCGTAGAGGAGGTCTTTGGGGATACGGCCTGCATCCATTCTTTTGACATGGCCGAGCCACCTGAGGCGTCTCTCGCTGAGAACTGCATGCAAACTGCTCATATTGGCTCGCTTCAGCACCTCGGTGTTGGGGACCTTATCCTGCCAGGCGACATGCAGGACGCGTCGCAGGCACCTCATGTGGAAGCTGTTGAGTTTCCTTTCGTGCCTTGCGTAGGTGGTCCACGTCTCGCTGCCATAGAGGAGAGTGCTGAGTACGCAGGCTTGGTAGATGCGCAGTCTGGTTTTCTCAGTGAGGCTGGAATTGTTCCACGCTCGCCGGTTCAGTCTGGCCATAACTGTGGCTGCCCTGGCGATTCTCCGATTGACCTCCAAGTCGACTGACAGAGAGCTCGAGATGGTGGACCCGAGGTAAGTGAAGTCGTTGACAACCTCCAGGGTGTACCCGTCGATGGTGATGCATGGGGGAGTCCCCGTGCCTTGAGCCATAACATTCGTCTTCGTCAGGCTGATGGCTAGTCCAAACTCCTTGCATGCGTGGGAAAGGCAAGTGACTAGCTGCTGGAGTCCCTCTTCGGAGTGTGATGTCAAAGCTGCGTCGTCGGCGAAGAGCATCTCACGGATGAGCACCTCTTTGACTTTGGTCTTGGCTCGTAGACGGGCCAGGTTGTAGAGCTTGCCATCGGATCTGGTGTGAATGAAGACACCCTCGCTGCAGCCCTTAAAGGCGTATTGGAGGAGCATGGAGAAGAAGATTCCGAACAGCGTAGGCGCGAGGACGCAGCCCTGCTTTACTCCGCTGCTGACTGGGAAGGCCTCAGAGGTTGCGCCGTTGTAGGACACCGTGCTGTGCATGTTGTCGTGAAAGGACATGACCACAGCAAGCAGATGTGGTGGACAGCCAATCTTCCGTAGCAAGCTGAAGAGACCGCTTCGACTGACCAGATCAAACACCTTCGTAAGGTCGATAAAGGCGAGGTAGAGTGGTTTATGCTGCTCGTGACACTTCTCCTGCAGCTGGCGTAGGGAGAAGATCATGTCCACTGTTGAACGGCCAGCTCTGAAGCCACACTGGGACTCTGGGTAGACGCGGGAAGCAAGGGTCTGCAGGCGGGCAAGAGCGACCTGGGTGAATACTTCGCCGACGACGCTGAGGAGAGAGATGCCCCGGTAGTTGTTGCAGTCGCTGCGGTCTCCTTTGTTCTTGTACATGGTGATAATGTTGGCATCTCTCATATCCTGGGGGATGTAACCCTCCTTCCAGCAGCAACAGAGTAGATGGTGGAGCGGCTGTAGCAGGACTGGTTTCCCGCTCTTTAGGATTTCTGGAGGGATTCCGTCGCTTCCTGGTGCTTTCCCGCAAGCGAGGCGGTCGATGGCTTTGCTGAGCTCTGCCGCAGTAGGTGGGGTGTCTAAGCTCCTCCATGACTGGTAGGTCTGGGATGGCGTTAAGAGCAGTGTCTGTTACAGTGTTCTTCGTTGCGTACAGCTCGAGGTAGTGCTCGGTCCACCGCCGCATTTGCTGTTCCTGGTCAGTGATGACCTCACCTGTCTTGGACTTAAGGGGGGCGATCTTGGAGGGGATTGGGCCTGTTGCCTTCTTGATACCCTCATACATTCCTCGTGCGTTGCCTATATCGGCGGCTTCCTGAATGCTTCTGCACAGGTTTAGCCAATAGGTGTTGGCACAGTGGCGGGCGGTCCTCTGGACTTTGTTCCTGGCAGCCCGTAGAGCTTGAAGTGTACTGGGAGTGGGCGTGACCTTGTAAGCCAGTAGGGCCTTCCTCTTAGCCTCGATCACGGGTTCCATTTCTTCCCAGTGAGCCTCGTACCAGTCAGCGTTCTTCCGCTCTTTCTTCCCGTAAGGAATAATGGCGGAGTTGTATATGGCGTCGCGGAGACGTGGCCAATTGGATTCGATAATGTCATCTGCCGCCACTCCCTCGCCGAGTGCATCTTCCATCTTGTTGATGAATTGCTGGGTCTTAACTGGGTTGCTGGCACAACTGGTGTTGATGCGTGGGCGACCCTTCATCTTGGAGTGGTGCAACCTCTTCGGCATTATGCGCACCTTGCTTACCACGAGGGCATGGTCCGTGTCGCAGTCTGCACTGTGGTAGCTGCGGGTGAGGAGGGTGCTGCCAATATCCGTTCTTCTGGTGATGACGAGGTCAAGCTGGTGCCAATGGCGGGAGCGGGGGTGCCTCCATACACCTGGTGGATCTCTTTGCACTTGAAGAATGTGTTTGTCACACACAGGCCGTGGTGACACGAAAGCTCAAGCAGTCGCTGACCATTCTCATTGATCTTTCCTCTCCCAAAGTTTCCAAGGCAGGTGGGCCAGGCCATGTGGTCGGCTCCTACTCTTGCGTTGAAGTCTCCAAGGAGATAGAGAGCGTTACTTCTGGGGATCTTGGATAACGCTTCGTCCAGTGCATGGTAGAACTGTTCTTTCTCTTCGATGGTGGCGCAGAGGGTTGGGGCGTACGCGCTAAGAATGCTGACTGGGCCGAAAGTTGTTGACAATCGGAAGGTAAGTAATCTCTCTGTGCCTCCTGTGGGTGGCTCTATGGAGTTAACAAGCGTGTTCTTCACAGCGAACCCAACACCGTGCTGTCTTGGTTGGTCCGGAGACTTCCCTTGCCAGTAGAAGGTGTAGTTGGTTTCTCTGATAGTTCCGTTGTCGGCCAACCGGGTCTCCTGTAGAGCCGCAATGTCGATGTTTAGTCGTGCCAGTTCCCTATCGATGACAGCGGTTTTCCTGGCACCCTTGATCCACGGAAGGTCTGCAGTAAGTCCGGGGCACATGGTCCTGATGTTCCAGCTAGCGAGGCGAAGAGCCGGAGGCTTCTTTCTTGTTGTTTGCTTGGAATTAACTGGTGCGGGTGTTTTGTGGCCCACTTTTCGGGAGGCGCCTCTCTGATCCCCACGCACCCAGTGGGGCAGGCGAGCCATGGCGAGACGGCACCTAATTGGCTGGGGCTGCCCAGCTTGAGGCGGGCGGTAGCTGTCCAGTGAGGTGCGATGACCTCTCCCACCGTCAGAGGAGACCCCTGGCGCTCGTTTCCTTCGCCAATCGGATGAGCTTATAACCGGTATCTGTCTCCTCCCGTGTTGAGTCGACATCTTGCGATGACGCTGGAGTGTCCTCTCCAGTGAAACTGAAGCTACAGAGCCTGGGCAGGGTGATATGGAGGGTCTGCTGTTGCCCATGCAGCAGACCCCCCCTCTCTTCGCAGCTGAAGGGTCCAAGGGAAAGACAAAGTCAATACAGCTTGGCTTCAGGTGCGCCGCAGGAGTTGCCGGTGTTGACTACAATGTCAAACCGCCTTAGGGACTCCGGCTCCGGATTTTCTGTCGGGGTTTACTCCCTTAGCCTTTCCCCTGAAGAGGTATGCCGCAAGGCAGCGGAGGTTTTTTGGAGTCAGAGTTTTCCTTCTCTGATTTTAGAGATGTCCTTCCTCTTTCCTCCTTTACAGGAGTAGAGATGGCCCACTTGGTGTCTGAGCCACCTGCCCCCTCCAGGACCTGATTCCCTGATTCTGATCAGAGGGGGATGGGTGGAAGGCTTGGGCTTGATCAGCTCTCAGGAGTCAAGGTGGTGGTTGTATGAGGAATTGGTCAGTGTACAAGCAGGAATTAAGAAGAATGGAGCCCATAGTTCTTGGATTCATGAAATTAGAAGAGGCAGCTGTTATTCAATTTCAAACACTTCATCCTCCAAGTAACTTCAAATTCCTAGCTCCTGTCACCCTCGCCTGGGGGTTCAGCCACTTCTTCCCAAGGCTTCAGTCCCCCTCTGTCTTCTCTCAGTTTCATTCTGACAACTGAAAAGATGACAATGACAAGATGTGTACAGCCCTTGCAATCTCAGGAAGGTCCTCAAATCATTTGATTCAAAAGCTGCCCTTCAGACACAAACATCCTCTCAGCCACACCATACTCCAGGGCTATGGGACCTTGCACAAAATGACTTCTCTCTGCTCAGCTCCGCCTCTGGAGCCTCCACTGTCCTTGAAAGGTCACTCAAGGCCTGGGCAAGCGGGTCACTCAGGGCTGGGCTGCCTCCTTCCCCGCATCTCCTGCTCTCGGTTCACTGGAGGAAAACGCAACGCGCTGAGCTCGCAGGCCACGAGGCCCAGGCCCTGGGATGTGCACCCGGCCTTCCGGCCTCACTCGGGGCCGCAGAGGTATCCACGCCGTGCGCAGCACCGCTCCAGCATGAGAGGCCCTCCGGGGCGCCAACAAATCATCTCAATACATGCAGAAAAATGTTAACAAAATCCAACACCCAGTCTAACTTTTAAAAACTCACAAACTATGCATAGAAAGGGTCTTTTTCAACCAAACAAAAAAGCATCTTTGAAAAATAAAATTCACCTATTATATATAATGTTTAAAAACTGAATGCTTTTACCCGTAAGTTCAAGAACAAAGCAACGCTGTCTGCTTTAGTCACTTTTATTCAACATTGTAGTGAAAATTCTGGATACTACAAAAAGAAGAAAGGAAGAAGAGAAGGAAAAAAGAAACAGAACTTTTAATTTGCAGACTATCAGATACTGTATGTAAAATATAACATGGAATCCACAAACTACTACTAGACTATTAAATAACTTTAAGAAGGTTGTAAGACAGGAACAAAAATCAACTGTATCCTTTCTATCAGCTAGCTTTGTATCAACTAGCTAGTATTCTACATTTAAGCAACAATCTGAAAATGAAATTACCAAAGCAATTTTATTTACAATAGCATCAACAAAGAATAATCAAAGGTGGGCAAAGTGGATAAAGACCATCAAAAGTGCAAACTTCCAGTTATAAAATAAATGTCATGCGCTTTAATGTACAACATGGCAGCTATAATTAATAATACTGTACTGCATATATGAAAGTCGCTAAGAGAGATCTTAAAAGTTCTCATCGCAGGAAAAAGTTTTCTGTAACGATCTGTAGTGACACATGTTAACTAGACTTACTGTGGTGATCACTTCATTTCATAATGTATACAAATAATCAAATCATTATGTTGTACACTTGAAACTAAAATAATGTTGTATGTCAACTATACCTCAATTTTTAAAATACTTAAGTTTAACAAAAGAAATGCAAAATTTACACACTGAAAAACACAAAACATAACTAAAAAATTTAAAGCTCTAAATAAATGGAGACATTCCATATTCATGCATGCGAAGACTCAATGTTACTAAAATGATCATTCTCCCCAAATAGAGCTATAGATTCAACACAATCTCTAATCAAAATTACAGTAGGCATTTTTTGTTTTGATTTGGTTTTGTGTTTTATGTACAAATTGGCAAAATTATTTTAAAATTTATATGGAGATGTGTAGGACTTAGAATAACCAAAACATTTCTGTAAAACAAAGAAGTTGAAAGATTTAACTACTTGATTTCAAGAAAAAATATAAGGCTATAGCATGACATACGGCAGAGATAGATAGATTAGGTAGGTAGGTAGATAGACAGATAGACAGAGCAAACAGATCTGAAAGTCCAGAAATAAAACCTTACATTTATTGTTGATTACTTTTTGACAAAGATGCTAATTCAGTCAGGAAATCATAGTCTTCTCAGCAAAGGTGGTGGTAAGTGACTGAATACAAATATGCAAATAAGTAAATAAACAAATAGACCTTTACATCACACCATATGCAAAAATTAATTCAAAATCAACCACAGACCTAAGTATAACAGTGAAAATTATAAATACTCTAGAAGAAAATATAGAAAATCACTATTTTCAAAATATAGGAAATCTCGGATTAGACAACAAATTCTTAGGTACAACAACAAAAGCATGCCTTAGATGACAATATTATTAAGTTGTATTTCATCAAAATTAAAATCTTTTGTACTTCAAAAGAAGGCACTATTTAAAAAATGAAAACACTAGTCACAGGTTTGGGGAAAAGATTTTTATATCAAATATCTGACAAAGAGTCTGTATCTGGAGTATACAAAATACTCGTACAAATCGAGAAAAAGACAACCCAAAGTTAAAATGGGCAAGAGAAGAAACTAGACATTTCACCAAGCAAAACATGCAAGTGACTAATAAGCATATAAAAAGGTGGTCAACATCATCAAGCATTAGAAAAATGCAAATTAACTGATAAATTAACCTCTACACACCCACTAGAATGGCTGTAATCAATATTGTTGACCAGCATATGAAGAACCTGAAATCTTCATACATTGCTGGTGGGAATATAAAATGTTACAGCCACTTTAAAAAAAAGTTTGGTAGTTTCTTACAATGTTAAACATACATCTGCCACATGACACAGAGATTCAACTCCACTTCTCTTACCTAAAAGAAATGAAAACATATATCTACACCAAGACTTACATGAATTGTTGTGGCAGCATTATTCATAGTAGCCAATAACTGGGAACAATCCAAATTCCCATTAACTGATGGATAAATAGATTATAGTATATCCATACAACATAACACTATTCGGCAATAAAAAGGAATAAAATACCAATACATTCTACTATATGAACAAGCCTTGTAAACTTCAAAAGACATTATGTGGGTGAAAGAAGCCAGATACATAAGACTATATATATTGTACAATTCAATTTATATTAAATGAGTAGAAAAGGCCGATTTATAGAAACAGCGACTGACTGGGGTTAGGAATGAGGGCAGAGATTGTTAATGGGCTCGAGAGAATTTCAGGGGTGTACCGGAGATAAATTATTTTAAAATGTCCAAACTAAAGCAAAGAAAAAAAGACCATGGAAATACAGAAAACAGTTTGAGTCAAATAGAACATAGTGAAAATGTCTAACAAATATATGAAAATGTACTTTTAGGAGAATAGGAGAGACTAAACCAAAAGAAGTAATATCTGATGCAATAATTGCCAAGAATATTTTAAAACTGATTCAAGAATCTCTGTGATCCTCAAGCAGGATAAATTTTAAGAAAAAATATACCTAGGCACATAATAATAGAACTCCTCAGTATCAGAGACAAAGAAAAAAATTTAAAGCAGAGAAAAACAGCAAATATTCTTCAAAGGACCAACAATGAGACCAACAGCTGATTTTTTAAACAAGAATAAATTACAAAGAAGATGATGAAATTGCATCTTTAAAGCACTGAAAGACACTAACAACCTGGAATTCCACATGCAGCAAAAAAACACTTAAAGAATTAAGAAAAATAAAGGAAATTTCAAAAAAATAAAAATACAAAAAATACTAAAGGAAAATAACCCTAGAGGGAAACACAGACATACATGAAGAAATAAAGAGAAATTATACATATAAATAAATACTAACTGGATAAATCAACAATAATAATATATCATGTAGTTGATTCATATGTAAAATTAAAAATAAATTACAGTAACAGTGTAAAAGGAAGCAGGGACTTTTACAGAGTTAAAAGAATTCTCAGAATCATGCATTGTGAGGGAAGTAGTTGAAGCAGTCATTTAGAGTAAATTCATAAGCGAAGGATGATTATTGCAGAACAATGGCTAAAAGAATAACAGGATATATAATTAACAAGCCAGTAGAGAAGAGAATTGAATATTGAGTACCTGATTCACCAAAAAAAAAAAGGAAGACAAGGAGAGAGGGGAGCAAAAAATAGATGGGATAATTAGAAAACAAATAGTGAAATGGTAAATTTATACCCAAGTATGTTATCAATTACTTTAACTGTATGTGGACTATCAAATGCTCCAAAAATTGTTAAGTGACATAAAGAAGAAAAACCCAATGGAACTTCCAGTCAGGATGGAGGCATAGGTAAATGTGGCTCAACTCCTTGCACAAGCACAGCAAAATTACAAATAAACCAGAGGACAACCATCACTCAGAACCATCAGAAATCATCAGAGCATTCTCATGGCTGCCAGATTGGAGTGGGGTTAGGGGAATGAGTGAAGAAGTGAGGGGATTAAGAAGTACAAATTGGTAATCACAGAATAGCCATGGGGTTGTAAGTATAGTACAGGAAAAGGAGTAGCCAATGAACTTAATATACACATGACCCTTGGACATGAACAAAGGGGTTGGGATTGCCTGAAGTAGTAGGGGGTGCTAGGTGGAGGGGGACAAAGTGGAAAAAGTTGGGACAACTCTAACAGCGTAATCAATAAAATATCATTTAAATGGAAAGAACAACTACACGCGGCTTATAAAAGAAATAATTCAAAAATAAAAGTCCTAGAAGTCAAAGTATTGAAAAAGACGCACCATGCAAACACTGATCAAAGGAAAGCTTGTCAATACTAATGTCAGACAAGTAGACTATAAGTCAAGAACCACTACTAGCATTAAAGAGGCATTTAATTATAACAAAAGGGTCCAATACAACAAGATTAACAATTATATATTTGTATGTATCTACTAATATATCCTCAAAATATATTTGAAAAAACTGATAAAATTAAAAACATAAAAATTTGTGAACTCTGTAAGCAATTAAGTTTGTTTACCTTTTTCAGTAACTGACAGAATAAGTAAATGAAAAAATTCGATAGGAAGTTTGATTAGTATAATTAATAAATTTTAACAAATCTACATGTATGGAATGCTGCACCAATAACTACAGAACATACTATACAGTCTATTCAAGTGTACATTTACCAAATGTATCATTTACCAAAAGTGACCATAGTCAGGCCATAAAACAAGTCTCAAAAATATCAAAACACTAAAATTTTTTTTGTATGTTTTATTGATTATGCTGTTACATTTGTCCCAATTTCTTTCCCCTTTGCTCCCCTCTGCCCAGAACTGCCCCCCCAGCAGTCCCATCCCCTTTAGTTCATGTCCATGCATTGTGCATGTAAGTTCTTTCATTTTACCCTTTTCTATATTATTTTTAGCATCCCTGTCTATTCTGCACCCTCCTACTACGCTTCTTAATCCCTGCACCATTTTTCTCCTTCTTCCCCTTCTACCTCTCAGCTGACAGCCCTTCATATACTTAATATTCTGTTCCCACTCTGGTTGTCTGCTTAGTTTGTTTTTGTTTTTGTTTTTTAGATTCCCTTGTTGATAGTTGTGATTTTGTGTCATAATATTCACGATTTTATCTTCTTCTTTTTCATAAATAAGTCCCTTTAACATTTCATGTAATAATGGTTTGTTGATGATGTATTCCTTTAGCTTTACCTTGTCTGGGAAGCACTTTATCTGCCCTTCCATTCTAAATGTTAGCTTTGCTGGATAGAGTAGTTTTAGCTGTAGGTCCTTGCCTCTCATCACTTTGAATATCTCCTGCCAGAAACTGAGAAATTAGCTGACAGTCTTATAGGAACCCCTTTGTAGGTAACTCTCTTCTCTTGCTGCTTTTAAGATTTTCTCATCTTCAACCTTTAGCATTTTAATTATGATGTGTCTTGGTGTGGTCCTCCCTGGGTCTAGTTTGTTTGCGACTCTCTGTGCTTCTTGGACTTGGATGGCTATTTCCTTCCTCAAATCAGGGATGTTTTTCTTCACTATTTTTTCACATAATTTCTCAGTTTCTTGCTCTTCCTCTTCTCCTTCTGGCACCCCTATGATTCGGATGTTGGCAAGTTTAACACTATTCCAGAGGTTTCTAAGCCTCTCTTCATGTTTTTCAATTCCTGTTTCCTCCTTCTGTACTGGTTGTTTATTTCTTCCTTATATTCCAATTCATTTATTTCAACCCTGGTTTCCTTTCCTTCATCACTAATTTCATGTGGGTTTTCTTTCATTTCACTTAGTATAGCCTTCATTTCTTCCCTGTCATACTTAATCGTTTCTGTCAAGTCTGTGAGCATCATTATCACCAGTGCTTTGAACTGTGTGTCTGTTAGGTTAGCTATCTCCTTGTCGCTTAGTTCTCCCACTTGAACCTTGATCTTCCCCACCTCTTTGGGCTATACTTCTGTCTCCTCATCTTGACAGTTTTCTGTGTTTAACTCTGTGTCTTAGGTACAGCTGTTGCACCTGTTACGTTGTAAGGGGCAGAGCCTTAGGTATTCATCAGTACAGGTGACCCCTTTCACTACGTTGTGGCGCTGTATGTGGGGGAGGGGTCTGAGAGGGAATAATGCCACTTGCCCTGCACTCGCCCCTTTTCAGGCACTTCTCCTCCTTCCTGTACTAAACAAGCTGCCTGTTGAGATACCAGCAGCTCCCTCTGCCATCCCAACTCCCAGTGTTTTTTTTAATTTTTTTATTTTCATTGTTTTTCTATTACAGTTGTCCCACTTTCTCCCCCATTGCTTCCCCCCTGACCCAGCCCACCCTTTCTCCCACAGTCAATCCCCACCCCGTTGTCCATCACCATGTGTTATTATTTTTTAATTTTATTTGGGGGGGAATCCCCACCCTGTAACAATTCCTCCCTCTCAGACTTAAGCCAACCCCCACTGGTTTTCACAGTCAGAAGCAATGTGGCTCTATTTTCCCCCATGCTGGAGCCATGAGGTGCACGTTCTGGTCTGAGGCTGGGATCTGTCTGCTCTGGGGCTGGGTTTGCGTCCCAGGTTTAAAATGTACGACTGCTTTTCCCAGCGGCTACGGTCCCTGTGCACTGCTGCTAACAGCGCAGCCAGCTGCCGCCACCAACCGCCGCCCGGGCAGCCGCTGCCGCGGCTCCGCAACTCATTTTCTCCGTCCCGCTCCACTCCTCTTACCTGTCTGGCTGAATATTTCTTTTTTATTTCTTTGTTGAACTTCCATGTAGTTCAATTTTCTGGATCTGCTGGTGTTTTTTTTTTAGTTTTGAAGTGGTTATAAATGCCTTCTTTGTTGGGAGGGAGACGCAGCGTGTCTACCTATGCCTCCATCTTGACCGGAAGTCGACACTAAAATCTTAACGCTGTTATTTCGTAACAACGGATTACGCTAGGAAACAATTTTAAAAATCATTAGAACGTCCCAAATAATTGGAATGTTCTAAGTATTTAAATAACCTATTTATTTAGAGAAGAAAGTACAATGACCATTTTAAAATACTAGAGCAGAAAAATTAAGATATAACATCACAACTTGTAATATGCTATTAAAACCAGGCTTAATGGAAAATGCAGAGCTTCGCTTGTATATATTAGAAAAGCAGACTGAAAATCAATAACATAAATATTGTTATAACAAAGTTAGACAAAAAAATAGCTAATGAAGCAAAAAGTATTTGGAAAGGAAAAATAAACCAAGAACAGAATTTAATGAATTAGAAAATAAGCATACAATAGCATAAAAACCCAAAAAGTCAAAATAGTATCACTGAAAGAATAAGCTTGATAAACCCTATGCAAGACTAATCAAGGAGGGTGGGGGGGAGCACAAATTGTCAACCTCAGGAATGAAAAAGGAGACACTACTCAGATCCCACAAACTCAAGAAAAAGAGGACTGTATTATCAACTTCCACTTGTAAATTTGAAAATTTATATGAAATAATCAAATTCCTTGAAAAACACAATCTACCAGAATGGATGCAAGAAGAAATTAAATATCTGGCTAGGTCTGTACGTAATATAATTGTATTCATAATTTAAAACCTTCCTACAAAAAAAAAACCTCCAGTTTCAGATGGCTTCACTGATGAACAGTCTATCAAACACTTAAGAAAGAATTAATACCAATCTCTTCTAGAGAGTTGGACAAAAAAAGGGAACACTTCCCAATTGATTTTATAAGACCAGCATATCCTTCAGACCTAAATAAGGCAAGTTTATTACACACACACACACACACACACACACACACACACACACAGAAAATTACAAGCTACTCTCTCTCTTAAATATAGGCACAAAATTCTTAAACAAAATATTAGCAAACACAAAAATCATAGTACATCTGTTGGGTTTATGGTAGGGATACCAAATTGTTTTAACATTTTTGAGTATGTGATTACCACATTGACAAAGAAAAGGAGATACAAATCATATGATAATCCCAATAAATGTAGAAAAACATTTGCTAAAACTTGACACATGTTCATGATTAAAATTCCTATCAAATTAGAAATAAGGGAGTTTTCTTAATCTGAAAAAACGTTTCAGCCACACACCTAAGTAAATGCCATACTTTAAAGAATGAAAGTTTTCCCCTGCAATTGAGAATGAGGATGAGACAAACACATGTTATCATCACTACTATACAAAATTATAGCGAAGGTCCTCGCTAGTGCAGTGAGGCAATAAAAAAATATGAAAGGTTTAAGAACTGGCCCAAAAAATTACCACATAAAATGATTATGCACATAGGAAATCCAAGTGAATCTACAGATAAACTAAGACTAAGAAGTAAAAGTACCAAAATCCTTGCAATTGAGGTCAGTATACCAAATTCTCTTGCATTTATATATATAAGCAACAAAAAATTAGAAGGTCAAACTTTAAACGATGTAATTTGCAATAATAACAAAAAGAATCAAACTAATAAAAGATGTGCGAGAATGCTACAGAGAGAAATTGAAAACATTACTTAGAGAAATTAAAGACAACCTAATTAGATAGAGAACTATATTGTATTCATTGATTAGAAGACTCAATATTATAAAGATGTCAACTCTCCCAAATTGATCTACAAATTCAATTCAATTCCAATCAAAATCTCAGCCAGTTTTTTGGTGGAAATTGATAGAGTGATTCTGGAATTCATAAGCAAATGCTAAACACCAAAAAAAAAAGGAGGGGTGGCAAAAGAAAACCAAGACTAAAAAGAAAATTGAAAGACCTATACTACCTCATTTCAGGACTGAATAATTTAAGGCATTTTATAAGACAAATAGCCCAACAGGAAGAGAATATGCAGTCCAGAAACAGACTCACAAACACAGGATTACTTGATTTATGAAGATAGTACCACTGCAATTCAGTGCAGAAAAAATTATCTTTGTAATAAATAATGTTGGGTCAATAGAATATTTACATAAATAAAAATCATCTTGACCCTACCTTACACTATACACAAAATTCAATTCCAAGAAAATCAGAGATCTAAATGTAAATGTCAAAACAATAAAACTTCTTAGCACAGGAGAATATCTTTATGACACTGAGGCAAGCAAATTTCTTAAATAGACAAAAAAGCACAAACCTAAAGGAGAGATTTATGAATTGAAATTCATTCAAATTAAAATTTTCTGTTCATCAAAGAAACAGCATTACAAGATTTGAAAACCAGCCATAGTGTAGGAGAAGATATCTACAATACATTTGTCTGACAAAGGACATGTATCTGGAAAGTATAAAGAACTTAATAAAAATCAATAGGAAAAAGACAATCCTTTCTTTAATGGGCAAAAAACTTGAACCAACATATCACAGAAGAGGCTATTCAAATGGCTAATAAAACATTTAAAAAGTGCTCAATAGCACTTATTAGGAAAGTAGAAATAAGAACCACAACGTGATACCACTTTTCATTCACCACTAGGACCACCAATACTACACATGAGCTAGAAAGAGAAGCAACTAGAAGAACTTTCATACACTGATCTCGGGAATGTAAACTGGTACAACCACTTCAGCCAACTGTTTGGCAGTATCAAAGGCATATCATACACATAACCTACAACCCATTCCATTCTGAGGTATACACTCAACAAAAATGCCCACATACACATGTGTAAAAATGTTCATGGCTGTGCTATCTGTAATAGGGAAAAATTGGAAACAATCCAAATGTCTATGAATTTTTTAAATGTGGTATATGCAATAATGAAATATCAAGATGTGGAGGAAGAAAAAACAAATATTACTAAACCCAGCAGCATGGATGAATATCACAAAGAAATAATGACCCAAAAAGGTACATAATGTATGATTTCATTTGTTTAAAGTTTTAAAATGGACAAAACTAATAAATCATGATATATTCAGAGTAGTGGTCTCATTTTGAGCACAGGTTATGGCTGAAAAAAACCAATAAACAGATTCTGGGGTGATGATAATATTATATTTTTTGATGTGGGTGGGTAGTAGTTACACAGGTGGCCTAGAAAATGCATGGAGCTATAACCCTATGACTTGGGTACTTTTCTGTATGCTTGTTAACTTTCAATAACAAAGTTTACTTAAAAAAATAATGCTTCCTGCCCTGGCTGGTGGGGCTCAGTGGATTGAGCGCTAGTGTAAGAACCAAAGTGTAACTGGTTTGATTCCCAGTCAGGGCACATGCCTAGTTTGTGGGCCAGGTCTCTGGTTGGGGGCGCACGAGAGGCAACCACATGTTGAAGTTTCTCTCCCTCTCTTGCTCCCTTCCTTCCCCCCTCTCTAAAAATAAATAAAATCTTAAATAAAAATAATAATAATGCTTCCTTATGTCTATACATGATACACACAACACAAAACAGGTTAAAGAATGTTGTAATTTTTTTAAAGCCTACACAAAGCACCCAGAGAGATTTTCTAGAACTCAAATTTGATCATTTACTCCTCTGCTGAAAATATTTTAGTATGTCCATCATTTCTGCCTTCCTCACCAGCCACAGCTCTTAGCACTCCCTCCTCCTCCCCCTCCCTCCAAGTCTCCCTACTCTCAAAAAAAAAAAAAAAAAAAAAAAAAAAACTGCCACCTTATCTGTAGAAGAGATTGCAGGCTTTTAGCATGCAAAGTTCCCTCTTCCTTGATCTTTTACTTACTCAAACCACTCTAACCAATCCCATACTTGTCCCTTGCCTGGGGCATCCTTCATTCCTGTAGATATTAATCACTCCCAGATCTGGTTTGGTTGCCTCTCCTACCTGCTGCTTCCACAGGCCTCATCACCTGCCCTCACATCACACTCTAGTGATATGACCGGTCACTATACTGTTAGCCCCCAGAGGGTGTTCAACTTTTGGATCATCAGCACCTGGCACACAATGGGTATTCAATAAATACCTACTGAATAAATAAAGTAATAAAGAAAGCAGCATCCTTAAATGCATTTGCCTAAAAAAGTCCTCCTTTCTACAATGTAAGATTTTTTCACAGGCTGTCTAAATTTCCTTCTTTTAAAAGCTGACTTTTTCTGGCAGAAAGATCTATCATCTATAGACCAATCAACCATGACCTAGAGGTTAATAATCAAGCCATTTAAATTTACTGCAGACCAAAGAATAATTGAGTCTTAGTCAAGATATAATTTTAAGTTCTAAATGCTTTAAGCTCCTCCTAATTATGTGTTCTACTGTTGGAGTAAAATTGTTTAAAGGTTTCAAACTCTTTTGTCTTTGTCTATTGAGAGAGGGAAAAGGAAAACATTAAATTTGTTATGTGGCTAGTTCCATACCAAAACTATAAATCAATATCATGGTCCATTTCAAATGCCCCATTATAATAAGCAAGGTTTATCTTAAAAGAATCACAGATGTCTTACTTTTAAAATTTAAATGTTTTAAAAACATCTTTTATATATATTCAATGTAAGAGACACTGAGTAAGTTTTCTACCCATACATTACCATGATTAAAATACCATAACAATCTCAACAGCCTCAGTGCCATCACATGGTTATAACTAATATGCTATTCCTTTTTGACTATCTTATGTTCTCACAGATTCCCCTTGAAAATACCTTCCATTTTTTAATACATGACTTGTAGTATTTCCACCATCAGAATAACCATGAAAGACTTGCAAATCTAATCTGAATAAGTGAATAAGGACCTTGATATTATAACTTTATAATTTTTTTCCTGCTAGCTATAATAATTTCTTTGGCTATGATACCATACATCTATCTTTTATGTATCAGTTAACTATAACTGAATTTATAGTTATATCAACATAGACGGACTACATCTTACTCATTGTTACTCAAAATCCTTGTCTAATCCCTCAAGCAGTAGGTAGCTAAGTGTCCTTTTGGTGCCAGGCTCTAGACTAATGCAAACTGAAGCAAAACAAGACACTGTCTCTGCCTTCACAGGACTTACAGTCCAGTGAGAACAATATCAATCAAATAATCACATAAATAAATGTAAAATTACAATTGTAACAAGAACATCTCTGACCTGGACTACTGCAATAGGCACCAAACAGTTCTCCCTGCTACCTCTCTTGCTCCCTCATGATCTAATCTCTACAAGGGATAATATTTCTAAAATGTAAATCAAATTATTCCCATTTCTCCCAACCCCCACCTCTGCAAAAAGCTCTCCAATGATTTCCCATTGCACATAAAATAAAACCCAAGCACTTCTTGAATTGCAAAGCCTTGAGCAATCTGGCCATTTCTTCCCTCTCTAACCTCATATCACTCTCCTGTCTTCTCCCTGCCTCAGGGCCTTTGCACTTATTTCTTCTGTCTGAAATCTCTGCTCCTGATCAAGGGCTCCCCTTGTCATTCAGATCTCAGCTTAATTGTTACTTTTCTTCTTAATCTAAAGTAGCATCCAAAACTTGCTTTAATTATCCACACATTATTTTATTTTTCTCTGCTAGTCTTCTTGTTTATTTGGGTTGTGTGTGTGTGTGTGTGTGTGTGTGTGTGTGCATGAGCACAAGTAGCTCCTCACTAGAATGCAAGCACCATAGAAAAGGAACCTTGTCTATATACTTTCTCAGCTTAGAACTCTCCCTGGCCTAGTGTAGCCACTCAATAAGTATTTGTTGAATAAGTAGTGGTGTTTGACCTGGTTAGGGATGTAAGGGAATAAGGAAGTAACAACTAAACTGAAATCTGAAAAATAAGCGTGAGCTACTACTGAGTGAAGACAGAAGAGAAGAGCACCCACAGAGAAGGAATAGCCAGTTCAAAGGCACAGGGGCAGGAGGAAGCATTGCACTAATGAGTGATTAAAAGAAGACCTAAGAGATGAGTCCAGAATGCAAAAATACATAGCTGAGGGAGATGTTAGGAGAGAATTGTCAGCTGTTTGAAGGATACAAAGGCAAGTATTATACAATGAAATTAATACACTTGTCAGGTTTGAGCAAAACAAGAGGTATATGCTTTAAAAACCACCACAGAATTATTTCATAATAAAACCAAAGCAGGCATAAATAACAGAATAAAAATGTATTCAATTCATAGTACTTTTAGAAAAGGATCTACTACAACATATTTAACCTAAATCCCACAATTTAATAATATCTGTTCTTATTTTTCTGACCTGATTTCAATAGATTACGCCACCTAAAAAAAAAGAAAGAACTGCTACATGGAAGATGTTTTATAAAGCATATAAATTAATGAAAATTTATTTGTAGATTTGGTCTAGTAAGAAACCCTGATTCTACTCATTGAAATATTATGAATGCTATACTAAGTATATCTGAAATTTTAATGTTACACTACTAATTTTTGTTTAAATAGACTCACAATGCAGTGTTAATTGTATAGGATTCTGCATTTGAAGAGAGGTGGAAAGAACTTTGTGACTAAAAAATAAAGAGACCTTGAAAAAAAGGTAAAATGCCAGAACTATTTTTTTAAAGAAATGATTAAAAACAATCTTTAAGTATAAGTCTTCATCTGTAAGGGAAAAACGCAGTAATGAGAGGTCATAGGATGGAGGCAAAAGATGCCCAGTAGCAGAGAGCGGCCAGTTAGTAAGTGCATTTTATCCATCACATGTGCTATATACTTTACATCCATCAGTCCATCATTCATCCTCACAGCCCTCCCAGGTGACAGCGTCATTACAGATCAGTGTCCATCGATGCCTGGTCTCTTCCCTGTGCATGTGCCACTTGCTTTACCTGTATGCATGGATCTGTAAATGAGTATGTTCTTTTATAAAACCAAAAATTCATGGGCCAAGTACAGGATTGACATTTCCAGTACTATCCAGATGAGAGGTTTAACAGTCATTTACCCTACTCTTTAAAACAGCATACCACCATCATTTGTCAGTAGGAAGAATTTTCTTTATCCTAACAGATTCATTTGTTCCCAACATTCTCCAAATCATTCATCCTCAGCCCTCTGTTCAGAGGTTGAGCTAAATCTAATCACCTCCCACCTACAAATGGATATCAGTTGCAAGAACACACACTCTAATTCAGGTGCATCTTAACTCCAGTGAGACTGCTCTCACTTATAAGGAAGCTAACTGACAAACACACCTTTAAATCAACACAAATCAATTCCCATTACTAGGAAAGTTTATGTCCAAGGTGGTTATACCATCTTGCCATATAAAAATGTAATTCTACTGTCCACTTCTAGTATAATCTCCCCAAGCTAAAATATTATATACTTAATAAGAAACAATAAATAAGCTGATAATAAACAATAATAAATACATGTTATTGTACCTCACTTAATCCTTTAACCCTCTTGACATTTCACCATGATAGGTCCATTAGTATTCCACTTTGTAATGAGGGAAGTGGAGCTTGTAAGGGAAGTGAGGGAACATGCTCCGGATCACATGGGGTACTAACCGGCAAAGCCAGGATTCTGACCCAGATCTGACGACTGGGAAGCCCATACTCCTCCCGTCCACGCAACGTGGGCAGAGTGAACCAGCAAGGCAGACCATGCACCAGTGAATAATTGATTCATTTCCATCTTTTAGTACCTAAGAGCTGATTTAATAACCTGCAATAAGGCTGTTCACTTCTCAGAAAACATGGATAAAAGCTCAAAAAGTTCATAAATGACACATACACATCAGATACAACAAAGAGCAGAATTTTTTTCATTCACAGGCTGGGAGTGGGGATGTATTTTGTACTTTCTATAGTCTGTCTGTATTTCAATGACTAAGAAATCATTAAAAGCTTTGCTAAACTTTCTAACCCCTCCCCCTAGAAAAACTTTCATTTTGTTTAAAAAACAAATCAAAGAACTACGACAATTACTTGATTTTTCTGTCTCTAGCTCTTGAGACACCTTTTTTTTTTAATGTATTGAATTTATTGGGGTGACATTGGTTAATAAAATTATATATGTTTCAGCTGTAAAGTTCTATAACTCATCTTCTGTATATTGTATTGTGTTCACCATCCCAAGTCTCTTTCCATCACCATTTATCCTCCTTTACCCTCTTCTACCTTTCCCACCCCCAAGACATCATACTTTATAGAGTGCTTGTTATTATCATTAGTACTTGAATATCTGCAAATAAACTGCTAATTCAAGCTTATAGAGAAGTGGGTTTCAGGTGTTTTCCTTTTATTTCTTAGCTCTAAAATTGCACATAAGAAATTCTGATTCATATTAACTTTAGCAAGGCTCCAAAAATTATCTTCAAATTGTTTATATCCATTTTTGCAAAGTCTTGAGAAGGGAACTATATCCTTTTTAAGACTTCAAGAAAACAGTTAAAATATGAAAATTCTGCCTTGAAATGCTCATATTTCAGTGATTATAGAAGTCTCAAATTTTACCAAATAAATGTCTGATTTGTTTACCAGAACAAAGGATGTCATTGTCTATGCTCTTCTCTGAGGCCATTTAATAAACTATAGAAACCACCACTTGACAACACCAAGCACAGAGGCTTGACTACGGAAATACAAAACTTTTCTATAATATTCTGGAGTTTTCGTAACACTGATCACCCTGTGCTGGACACAGGCATCATATAAAATTATTCTATTCATTCAAGAAATATTTATTGAGCACCTACTATATTCCTGGCATTGTTCGAGAAGCTGAAAATACAGAGAGAGAAAAATAGAGCCACCGTCTTTATGAATTTCACACAACAGGAGAAAGAGGAAGACACGTGTACACTTTTGTTTGTTTACAGGTTGTGCCAGGTGGTAACAGTGCTACAGAAAAGAACAAGTAACGGAAAGTGAGTGCAGGAGGTAAGTTTTTATAAGGTGCTTTTTTTATAGAAGGCCACCAATAACATTTGAGTACAAATCTAAAAGAAACAAGTAAGTGACCTTACAAATATCTCAAGAAAGAGCAGTCCCCAAAGGGGACAGCAGTGTTAAGGCCCAGTGCCCAGAGCAGCCTTGGTGTGCTGAGAGAACAGCAAGACTGGAGTGCAATGTGCAGGGTGGAGATGTGGCAGGGGCTGGCAGGGGACAGAGCATGCAGGCCCCTGAACTGGCTCTGCCATTTACTGCATGAGGGGGGAACCAGGGAATGGCAGGGGTTATTTTGTTTTCTTTTGGCATCAGAGTCTTTTGAGCAGGGAATTGATAGGATCTGATTTCAAGCTCAAAAGGATTGTTCCTGATGCTCCCTAGGAAATAGATTGTATTCTGCCCTATAAAGGAAGAGGATGGGAGACCAGTTGGAAGGTACCTGCAGGAAAACATAAGGGAAATGGCAGTAGGTTGTACTACAGTGGGATAAATGATCAAATTTGAAGGCAGAGCCAAATCAGCTAATGGCCTCAATTTAAAGTATGAAGGGGAAAAAGGAAAAAAATTAAGTTATGAGGAAGTCAAGTCCAAAATTATGGCCAAAGCACCTGAGAGAATGAGAATGCCATTTACTAAATGAGGAAAGGCTGTGGGAACAGCAGGCTGGGGAGGTATTGGTACAGGGAAACAGGTGTTCATTTATGAATATGTTGAGTTTGAGGTGCCTATTTAGACATTCAAGTGGAAATGTTAAGTAGATATATAGATAGAGAATTAAGGAAAGAATTTACTTTTTTATTAAATTTATTTGGGGTGACACTGGTTGACAAAATTACACAAGTATGTCACAATTCTACAACACGTCATCTGTACTCTGTACTGTGTGTTCACCACCCCAAGTCAAGTCTCTGTCCCTCACCATTTATCCTGCTTTGCCCTCCTATACGCCCACCACACCTCCCCCAGCAATCACCACACTGCCGTTCGTGTCCACTGAGTTCTTTCTCTTTTTTCCTTTTTTGCTCAATAAGGGAAGAATTTCTATTGAAGATATGAAATTGAGATTCATCAGCAGGTAAATTATATTAAAGCCATGAGACAAGATAATCTACCTAGGAAATGGCGGTCGACAAAAAAAGGAAAATCCAAAGTCTGGATGTGCAGGCACTGCAAAGTTTGGAGAGATCTGCAGAAACCACCAAAGGACACTGAGCAGAAAAGCCAGGAGATGGGCAGAGAATCAACAAAGAAAGGTGTCCTGGAGGCCACATGTGATGTACCAGATTATGGTTCAGCAAATATTCACTCCCATTTCCTTCCCAACTGTGCAGGGAGTATGCTTCCCTGAACAATGATATAACGCCTGGCTATGTGAATCTTTTTGGCCAATGGGAATGTGAGTGGGCAAGATGAAATAAAAGGCCTTCAGTGTGCTTATGTGGCTTGACTTTACTCTTGAACCACAGCAACCTGCCACAACAAGAGCATACCCTGGATAGTCCCTGCAGCATAAGTCCCAGATCAAATACATAAGGAGCAGATCTAAACCAAACCACAGCATGGAGCAGGGCCAACTAACTCAGCCCATCCTGGATCAGCTAAAATGCAGTCAACCTAGGAGACCCACAGACAAAAGATTAAATGTGATCTACTGAATTTTACAGTGGTTTGAAATGCAGTATTACTGAAGCAAAACCTAATGTACACCCCAAATGAACAAATCTTTCAATAAGAAGGAATTGATCAATTGTCAAGTGTTACTGACAGGTTAGGTAAGAGGAAGATTGGAAACTGACTCTGGATTTGGCAACATCACTCTGAAGCACTTTCAGCAGCGTGATGAGTATGAACCCCTAACTGGGATATCTTCAAGAACAAAAGGACAGAAATAGGAAAGAGCAGTGCAGATAACTCTTTTAGGAAGTTTTGCTATGAAGGAGAGCAGTGAAATGATGTAGAAACTGAAGAAAAATGTAGGCATTAAGGAAGTATTGTGCTGTGTTTGTTTTTAAGATGAGCTTGAATTAATACAGTTTGTAATATTACTATATATAACCTGATGGAAAGATCCAATAATGAGGAAAATTGATGAGAGAGAAACCATTATCCATGAGTTGACAAGAGAGGCTGACTGGTACCTTGGTGTGGTCCATGGCAATCTTTCCAGGGAAGGAACGAAGGTTGCTTTCCTGAAAGATGGCTAGAAGGGACCTTAAACCACAATTGAAAACCCAAAGGACATGGATAAGACAGGTGTTTACAGGCAAGGCTGAATGGCAGGTATGTGGCTCAGCTCCTGTGCCCTGAAGGGCAGACTGAAAGTCACCCTAAAGGTTACTCTGTAAGTTCCAGCAAAGCAGACATAAAGATCATATTTGATTATTTGCTGCTCTTGTTGTGTTTATGCAAACAAACAGGATAAATTAAAACTGGACTTAATGACAAGGAGGGTAATCTTAAAGAGAAAAATCGCGATTCAAGGAAAACCACAATGCTCAGTGGGAGACTATAAAGTAGTGCAGCTAACCGTCTTTAAAGTTTCTTTTCATTTAAAATTTGTTTTCATTTGAAAGTTAAACTAGGTCTTTGACATCATCAAAGATGCTTAATTTACAGGCAAGAAGAATGTCAAATGCCTTGCAACTGGATGTCTTTCCAATAAGAGAGTCTTGCAGATATAGATACTGGTTTGTGGGTTATGTTGCGTAAATTAACATGTGTGTTCTGTTTTCATAGGGCATAAGCCTATGACCTCATTACCTAAGTGACTGTCTGTAAGTATAGTCCTCACTTAATCCTGTCTGCATTGCTGCCTCCTGACACTCAACGGTTTGGCTGAACTAAGTGGCTGGGTTGGTGAAGCATGGGGTGGTCTGTGGGCTTCACTTTAAAACTGGTTTCTCTTTTCTATCTTAATGGCTTGGACAGAAAGAGCCCAGAGGTCTGAGGAAGGAAACCTAAAATATTCCCCTCAGCTCCAACTAAGAAGAGTGGGCAAAAAGGTTTCAGACAAGTGTGACGTGTCTTGCACACCTTCCTCCAAAGAGCCTTTTTTTTTCCCCTAATATGGGGCACTGAAAAATTAATCCCTGCCTTCTGTCATCTAGTGGTTATGGATTAAATGATGCCTTTTAACCCTGTTGCCAAATCCCCCAGAACACAACAAGGATGCCAGCCTGTTAAACCAAGCACGCCATAGTCCAGGAACAGCCAACTGACCTGGAGTCTGCACAATCCTTCCCCATGTGGGAAGGCCACCCTCCCCTACACCCCCACTCTTATTAGGGATTTCTGGACCCAAGGGTAGGTAGGATGACGACCATGTCCAGCTTGAAGCAGCTAGAAGAGCTCGAGACTTTCGCCCATTGTCCTTTATAAGATTATAAAGCGTCTGAAGTCTGAGAGGGGGGAACTGTTATTTTTTATTGTTATAAAAATTAATTAATTAATTTTTTAAAAAGAAGAATATAGGAAAGGGTGAAGCCAAAGAAGTTGTAGAGGCCTTGCAGACGCCGCCGCCGCCACCCCAGATATTCCCGCATCCAGCCATGGTCAACCCCACCGTGTTCTTCGACATCGCTGCCGACGGCAAGCCCTTGGGCCGCGTCTCCTTCGAGCTGTTTGCAGACAAAGTCCCAAAGACGGCAGAAAACTTTCGTGTTCTGAGCACCGGGGAGAAAGGATTTGGTTATAAAGGTTCCTGCTTTCACAGAATTATTCCGGGATTTATGTGCCAGGGTGGGGACTTCACACGCCACAATGGCACAGGCGGCAAGTCCATCTACGGGGAGAAATTCGATGATGAGAATTTCATCCTGAAGCACACAGGTCCTGGCATCTTGTCCATGGCAAATGCTGGACCCAACACAAACGGTTCCCAGTTCTTCATCTGCACGGCCAAGACCGAGTGGCTGGATGGCAAGCATGTGGTCTTCGGCCAGGTGAAAGATGGCATGGGTGTTGTGACAGCCATGGAGCGCTATGGGTCCAGGAATGGCAAGACCAGCAAGAAGATTACCATTACTGACTGTGGACAACTCTAATACATTTGACGTGGGTTTTATTTTAACCACCAGACCATTCCTTCTGTAGCTCAGGAGAGCACCCCTTCACCCCTCTCTGCTTGGAAATGTTCTGTAATCTTCGTGCTCTCGCCGCAGTTCATTGGGTTCCATATTTTCCTTACCCCTTCCAAGTCTAGCTGGATTGCAGAGTTAAGTTTATGATTATGAAATAAAAACTAATCAACAACAACAACAACAACAACAACAAAAAAAAAAGTTGTAGGCACAACCCATGGACATGAACTAAGAGGTATGGGATTGCTGGGGGAAGAGGGGGACTGGGCAGAGGGGAGCAAAAGGGTAAAAATATTGGAACTATTATAACAACATAATCAATAAAATATACAAAAAAAAAAAAAAGAGCGCTGAACATGTTGCACAAGTGAAGGAGGTAGCTGTAGGAGGGAGCTCAGTCACTTAGGGTCCCATGGGAGATAGCAATGTGTACGGGGTAATTTTCTAGAAGCAAAGTCATCTACAGAAGGAAGGAAGAAGGGCTACAGGTTGGAGGGGAGAAAAGAAGGGAAGAAATGATTGTCTAAGATAGCAGGATAATGAGCAGAAAAAGGAAGAGGGTTGCCAGTCACACGTAGATAAAATTTAAGTTTTAAATATGTTTGCCATCTAAAAGGTGAACTACTTAGGACGAAACGGAGATGGCACCAGCTTACCTCACTGTGTCTCCTTTGAAAAAACTACTGTTGTTGTAAACAAACAAATTTTTTAAATTGTCTGAGAAACCACATAGAAAAATAGATGAAAGTTGGAATATCTGAATTTAATAAAATGGCATTAGAATGCCTGTCAAGCCAACCATATGTCATTAAAATTCCTGTGACCTAGAGAAATGAAGAACCCAACTGAGTGAAAGAAGCCATCTGAAACAGTAGTGGGGCACAACCTAAAGCTGATCAAGGAACTAAGTGAGCAGGAAGTCCAAAGCAGAGTCTAGGGTTGTGCTCTTCAATATGGGAGCCACTAGCCATGTTTGGCTAGAGCACTTGAAATGCGGCTAGTGCAGCTAAGAAACTAAAATTTTAATTTTATTTAATTTTAATTTGGAAACTGAAGTAATGTATATTTTTCCATCAAATACAACTTTGCAATTTTGGCAGGACTACATTTCATTGTAACTGCTAAAAATTTAGCATCCAAATTGAGATATTAAGTGTAAAAGACTTGATTAAACAATTAAAAGAATGTAAAATATCTTGTTAATAATTTTTATGCTTATTACATGTTGAGATGTTGGTGATATTTTGGATATAATGGGTTAAATAAAATCTATTACTAAAATTAATTATTTATTACTTTTTTAACATGGCTACTCAAGACAAAATTATTGGACAGTCCTGGTTCTAGAATTAAAATACCAGTACATTCTGAAAAGCACAGTTTGGAGTCACCTGTTTTCATGGTGACTATAAAAGAAGGCCAAACCTATCCATCCACATCACAGAAAGAATTATCCAGGATGTAGACAGCCCAGGCGCAGCATCTAAGCCTTAAATCTGTGATGAATAAAAAACCATATTTTAATGAAAAATAGTCAATATGGAATGGTGTGAAAACTACAGCTCAGCTAAAGTGGTACCATCACCTTACCTTAGATAGTAATCTTTCTTCCGGTGGGTAACTGATTTTCCAGTCTAGAGAAGATTTAGAATTAAGTACAGAGATAATGAAGAAAATCAGACTCATATTACTACTGTTTAGAAAAGTTTAGAAATACGTTTTATATCAATTGGAACAGTTTGTGAATAGCTATGTTTTTAATGTTTAAATGAATCTGACATAAACTGACAGGTTAGACTTATGATTCTATTGGGTTGGCCAAAAAGATCATTTGGTTTTATTCTGTAAGAGGGCTCTAGTAGCACTTAGCTGTGTTTAACTTCACTCAAAACAAATTTAAGATTGTGTTATGACAGCTGTCACAGCAGCATGCATTAAAAAAACTTATTATAATTGGTCAATTTTTGTGTAGCCATTTTAATATTGAAGATGGAAGAAAATATGCAGCATTTTTGGCATATTATGCTTTATTATTTCAAGAAAGGTAAAAACTCATTGAAAACACGCACACAAAAATACATTAGTACAGTGTATAGAGAAGGTGCCATGACTGATTGAGCATGTCAAAAATGGTTTGCATAGTTTCATTCTAGAGATTTCTCACTGGATGATGCTTTATTGTCAGGTAGACCACTTGAAGTTGATAGCAATCAAAGTGAGACACTGAGAACAATCAACATTATACCACTCGTGAGATAGTCAACATACTCAAATATCCAAATCAATGTTATTGGTGAAAATGAAAAATGTGTCTTTTATTTTATGGAAAAATTAAACAGACTTTTTGGCCAACCCAATAGTTTTAAGTGTGTGATAAATTTAAAAACATGACTTATATAGATTAAAATGTTTATGCGGATTTGGCCATGTCTTTAAAATATGATATAAAATAAAATTTTACATGTAAAATAAAATTTTGTAAGTGATTGTACAATCAAAAGAACTTGAGCCAAGTTTCTGGAAAGGTTTTTTTCTTATTTGTCCAATAGGCATCTAATTTGTTTAAATAGGAAATCAAATACATCAAGTTTATATATGCAATTGAAAATATTTAAAGGTTTAAATTTAGATAAGTTTGTAAATCAGAGTGATAGTTAAAGGAACTGAATCTGCACAATTTGAACTAAAGTTTCATCATAGAAAAAGTAAAGGTGATTGTTCACATTTACCAGATTTATAAACAGAATAATAAATTGAACTTAAAGGCCAAAAGAAATCTAATTTTTACTTATCTGTAATTTATACATATATAACATATATATATATATATATATATATATATATATAGCCTTGTCTGTATACAAAACTTACTCTTAACAGCTAGCAATTAAGTAATTCACAAATATTAATCCGTTTAATTCTCACAACCACCCAGAGAAGTAATATTGGTCTCCCCATTTTACAGGTAATGAAATGAAGGCTCAGCATGATTAAGCAGATGCCACAAGGTCATATAGCTAGAAGACAGCAGAACCAGGATTCAACTCCAGGTTGTCTGGCTTCTAAATTCATGCTCTTAGCCACAGTGCTTTACTGACTTTCATATTGCCCTTGAATGTGAAAAGAGCTCACATTGACTAGTTGTTCATAAAAGTGGGCTTTTACATGCTGTTCAGATTTTAACTAAAAATCTCTTGTTCTTCTTTTTCCCGGTAGCTATCAAGAAAGGTTTGAACTGAGAATTATGGGGAAAACCCGCGGTGTACAGGGGGATGACCAAAATGAGAACAGTTTTCAAGGCTTCTAACTTCATCCTGACCCAATACTCCAGACCTTTAGCATCCTAAAACGAGGAACTCTCCTACAGTAACAAAGACCCTCAGAAAAGTCCAGCCTGAATTACTTTTCATTTCATTTATTTTCATCCTACATCATCAATATGGCCCTTTTCTGTGTGAACTTCCAATCCGGGGCACAATATAAAATTAAAATAAATTCAGAAGAGAAAAAAGAATGTCATTTAATTTTGCTTTTAATTCTAAAAAATAGATTTGAAGGGAAGAGTTCTCCCCTTCCTGCCCTGCCCAGTGTGGGGCTCAGTTGGTCGGAGTGTCATCCCGTGCCCCATACCGGAAAGGTTGCGGGGGGTTCATCCCAGTCTGGGTGCCTATGATCCCCAGTCTGGGCTCCTACGAGAGGCAAACCATTGATGCTTCTCTCTCACTCCCTTCCCTCTCTGAAAGCAATGAAAAAATGTCCTTGGGCAAGGACTTAAAAAAAAAAAGTTCTCCCCCTCCTTCTACCCCAAAACCCCACCTGGAGTCTGCAGCAATAAGCATAAACAAAAAGTTATTTTTCTTGGCTACCTCCTGAGGACCATCTCCCCTGCCTAAGTTGACCACACCCACCATTCTGAATCTTCCCCACCAGGCGGTCCTCAACTGCCAGTCTTTCCAGAGCGCCCATCATCTGAAAGCATAGTCACTGCCTCAGGAAGGCATTCTTGGTTTGCTGGCGATTAACAAAGCAATCCTAGTCAGCTTCCAAGTGTGATTTATCCACACAGATCATGTTTTTAAATTTATCAACTCTGTGCAATCTTGGATAAGGTATTTATTTGCATTTCATTGATGAGGAAATGAGTTATTGTGGAGATCAAAAGATAGTTTGTGTAGCAAACTTAACAGAGTACCTGACACTAAGTAAGTGCTTGGCAGATGGTAGCTATTACAATATTTATTATTTAAAAGAACCTACAAAACTATGATTTGTTACTTGCTTTTATGGACTCCTTTCTCTTATTTAACTTACTTTTTATATAGCTTCAGTAAGAAAGGCCCCCCTTAAATTAAAATGCTAATGACTCTTCTGTGGAGACAGTAAGGGGGGATGGAAAGGGGACATACTGATAGGAGGTAAAGTACTGAAAAGTATTATAAAGACAAATGTAAATGATTTTTGAAGATCCATTTTTTGCTGTCTTTAACTAGAATAATCAAAAGCTTATTCATAACTGCTAGTATAACACTAAGCCAGATAGTGTTTTATGCTTTTTGTATGTAACCTTTTAAGACATGAATGACAGGAATCCAAATAATTGAAAACAAAATTGTGATATTTGATTTCTAATGTTGTATTTCAAGTAAATAAAAGCTCAGGTTAATTTATAGTGTCTTAATGATACATTTTGAAACTTAGATAACTGAAGTAATACTACTACAAGGAACCTGAGTCAGTTTCCTATGGTCCTAAAATTGACTTTCTTAAGGCCCTCAATACTGACTTTGGGGGTAGTTAAAACATAATATTTTATATCACATAAAAATATTTTAAGTAGCCAGTTAAGAAAGCATACTTGTACCTACTTTATCTTTGAAAACTAGTAAGACATGTTCTTGTTCTTGAGAAGCTTATAATCTAGCACAATAAAAGATACGTGTATTTTCAAAAACATGCTAAATTGTTTTTAAAAAGAGGTATACAGTTCTCTTGAAAGAGAGTGTGTCCTTAGGACAGGTTAGAGTTACCTAAGAAAAGAAGTGAGCTCTGGCTGGTATGGCTCAGCTGGTTGGAGTGTAGCCCGTACACCAAAAGGTTAAAGGTTTGATTCCTGGTCAGGGCACACATCTAGGTTGCAGGTTGATCCCTTGTTAGGGTACATATGGGAGATGAGCAATCAATGTTTCTCTCTCATGTCAATGTTCCCCGCTCTCAAATCAGTGACCATAATAAAAAAAATTTTTGAAGGAAAGAAAGGTGAACCTAGATTGATGATAGACCACAAAAGGCAATAAAAAATAGACAAATATTTTGATATATTTACATGTATGTAGCAAGGCTAATACCATAGGAAATATGTATTCTTTCAGAATAGGAATACAAATAGTAAGTGAAAGAACCATCTTCAGAAAGTATCTTTTCTGTATATCAGCCTATTCTAGTTTCTCTGTACAGAAAATACTGGTACATGTTACAATATGCTAGGAAGAAATGCTTCTTATTTTATGACTTTAGGTTTTGTTTCTCTTCATTAAAATAAGTTAAAAAGCCCAAGTATCATAACAATTAGTGCCTTTATTTCTACACTTAAAATATATCAGTGAATTGAGAAGTAAAGTTTGCTGCATTCCTTGACATAAAGAAGCCAAAATCCTGCCTGTGAGCCAAGTGTCACTGGTTCGATTCCCAGTCAGAGCACATGACTAGGTTGCACGTCAGGTCCCCAGTTGGGAGAGCAAGTGAGAGGCAACCACAACAGTGATGTTTCTCTCCCTCTTTCTCCTTTCCCCTCTCTCTAAAAATAAAATAAATAAACAAATAAATAAATTATTTTTTTAAAAAAAGAAGCCAAAATCCTGGTATATTCTATATACCTTTAGGTTAATATAACAGAGAGAGATCACATCAGTTTCTTCCTTCTTAAATCTGAGGATCATAACAGTACCTAATTAATAGTGTTCTTACGGGAATTAAATAAGATAATATTTGTGAAGTGCTCAGAACAGTGCTGGCCCATAGGAAGCATTAGTAAGAAGTTGATTGAATGAGAGAAAAAAGATGGAACTGCAATCATACTACACAGCATCTTAGGAAAACATAATCAGAGGAAATGCCAGATAAGACCGCAGAAAACTTTTATTGTAGATTCACAATTCAAGAGTTTGAATTATCATCCGTAACCATGCCCAACACATCACATAATGATAAAATTGTGTAAAATGTCATGTCTCCTTTGAATGACTATGTCACATGAGAAAGAAGATGACTTATAACAAACTGATAGTCAGAAACAATTTCTCACTTACGTACATCAAATAATTTTCTTTTATAGTTCCATTATTATCTTGATTATTGACCTGGTCTACCTGACCAATTAGTTTACATAATATATCCATGCACTAATTTGTGGCTTATAATATTCAGAGTGCACTTACACCACAATTCAAAGGAGTCACTTTTTAGTTAGTCAGGAGAAATGATGGGGGTAAACGATCAGAACCAGCATCTCTGCTGTAGAAGCAGCCAACCTTTGGAAACCACATCAGCCAAGAGATTATTAGTGCCATCAGAGTTTTTTCCTTCTCCTCTCCTTCACCAAGCCCCACAAGCTCTCAGTGTATATTAATCTCCCTTTTTAACTAACATTTTTTAAGTCACTGGAGCCTCCATCTCCAGGTTCTTTGGCCTTCACTGATTGATTATGAGATAAAGAAGCAGTGATCTAGTTCAAGACACTCATGGTGATGGGCAATCAATCCCAAATTTTCCTACCCATCATACAACCTCTACAAATGTCCAAAATGTGATATTAAGGTTTATAACATGTGCTGTGTTTTTAATGCACACCATTATAAACTAAGTTTCCAATATTCTGGTTGAATAACAAATTAACCAAACCATATATTTTAAAAGTCCTAAGGATATAAAGTCATTTTAAAAGCATTAAGAAATTAACTGGTAACTTTTCCCTATAAGAAAAGGAAAGCTGAAATTTAAGCCAAAAGACACTATTTGGGTGTCATACATAAAATAAAATGAATACTCATAAATAGTTGGAAAACAAGTAATTCCTCATCTGTAAGAACTGATATGACTTGCATCAAGCTATATGGAATACGTAGAAGGAAACACTTGATAAATATCTGTTGACTGATGTCCAAAACTATAGTATATAATTGCTACAAATAACCGGCGCATAAGAAAATCAATCCTTGACCTCAAACTTACAATGCTGGTATTATGTGCCAAACAATATAAATGTATGCATTTTCCCCAAGCACCGTGGTTTACAAAATGATTTAAGGCATCTTACCTTCATTTTAATTGGGAGCACAAAAAAATAAAACACATGCCCACAAAAGTTTTCCAACCTCCATCAATCACTATCAATAATCCATGTCACAAAACACCACTTCCTGGCACCCACCACCATGTGTCCTCTGTGCCTTTCTCAGCACGGTAGTTATGATCAATACCTACCACATACAGCAGATCAGCTAACAATACCTTATATTTTATAGAATTTTTTTTTCTGTCAGGTCACAGGGCTACATTATTCTCCCAAACCACAAATCCAAACCTAAGTGTTTTGATAATGAAGAAATCATTAAAAACTATCATCCTTTCTAAACCTGCTTTTATAAATGCTATAACACATTGTATTGCATGCTAAATTACTAACCAGTCATCATGTTATCACAGTGCAACTAGAAATTACAAGAGAATCTTATCCCAGAAACAGCCAACAAAGGCTTCAGTGGTCTTAGGCTGTCCATGCAGACTCATATGGTTACAAACAACTGATTTTCAATGGCAGGAGTATAATGTTAATCCTAACTAAAACAAGAACATTTCTTGGCTTGTTTTATATCTTTGGACATGCTTGATAAGTTACAGAATTTTTCAGGTAGAGGAATGGCTGTGACTACAATTATAGATCATATTTTTAACTTATACCAAAAACAAGGAACAGTCTTAGTTCATACAATTAAGACTCTTAAGCCTAAAAATGCAGAAGTCTCATATTACTGTGAATCAGTGAAAGTGACAAGTGGTATTTTAGACCTGAGGATGCGTTGTACTGTTCCCTACTTCCATCAGGTGGCTAATTTAAACCACGGACATAAAGCACACTTTCAATTAGTCTTTGCTAAGGAGATATCACAGTATTTTTTATCTTTCATTAAATGGTTATGCACATACCTCAGAACACTAGTAACATATATAAACACGCCAAATTATTGTTTTGTGCTGCATTGACAAAGCTTCATTTCATGCTTCAGAGCTTGGGTAAATAAACCACTACACCAAAACAGTACATGACTGTTTCTGATGTTTACTGACTTTATTTTGGCAGGAAGCAATACAGCTTTAAAAATGCCAAACTATATTGAATCTTGGGTCTTGTGTGAGCTAGCAGCAAAGGCAACACATAAGTCCTTATTGTGCTGAATTAACACTGGATATCTCCATTCTTCAGAATACATTTTTTAGCCACAAAATAAATATGCAGGCTAAAACTCATAGTGAGAGTTCTGTCCAGAGTCCTTGTATTTGAATATTAGATTTGCTAACAAAGTTCTGAATAAAGCTGTATACTTGGTAGCTCAGGAAGACCACAAAATGTGTTTTAGTCCGAAACATGAAACAGACCTACTTCATTTTTATACATATACCATTTCATTACCATCAACAAAGAGTATTCAGCAGAGTATCTGTAAATAATTCTAAAGTTAAATTCAGTTAAAAACAAACCCAATTGTGAAATAATCTGCAAATTATTGTTGCAACTTATTCCTTTAGTTCCCAATACAATCTTTTAAAGAAGTGACATTGCTTAAAATTGCTGGCAAATATAAACATATTTAGAAACCCAGTAATCAGCAGGCTAACAGGTGTTGAAATCCCAAAAGAGAGAAGGATTATTAGATAATCATTTTATGCTTGACACCTTATGTAGCTTTAATATCTTTAATTCTAATCAACTTAACTGCAATTCAAAATGATCTATGCCACTGGTTTCTTTTCATTAACTACCTTTTCGCAAAGATATTTCTCGTATTCCGTAATGTTCGCTAACTGACCTATTCCAACTTATAAAAATTATTTTACTAAATTGGATATACAATTTAATTGACTCATTTTCCAGTTATCAGTGGGACATCTCTCATCAACTAAAACAAATATTAACAAAATAAATGATTTCCTTCTGAATCGATCAGCTATATTTCTGAAGATGAAGTTTTCTTTCACATTATTACACATAAGATGGTATCTAAGTAGCCACAAAACAGTCTTCGCAATCATATGTGTAATGCATTCTTTGTTCTGCAGCAAACTAAATATCATAAAATGAAGGACGTGGGAATAATATAACTTGAGCAATTCCCCATCCAGTACCTGTTTGCCCTTGGCAACAGGCGTAACCCTCATCTCACTCATAAACACATGCAAATACCGCCCAGCTACCTGCCTTCGGAGGTGCTTTACATTGCTTCCTTACATATAAAAACACAAGGCATTTTCCAGTCCCTTAAAGATGAACACAATACCTTCCAGAAACAACAGCAATGACATAGGTGCCAAGTGTCTCATCTACAAAGTACTGGTGCTGCTATTAACTGGTATTGCTGGATGGGAAACCCGGGCTACCTTTCTCATTTAGTTACAGGTGCAACTACACCTTCCAGAGATACGGTCCTAATGCTCAAAATCCAAACGAACTTCAGAAGCACCTCAAAATGCTTCAGTCACAGGCATAGAAAAAATAAGCTCACTTTCCAAAGATTTTGAAAAAAATGTCTTGTATATTCCCCTTTACAGCCCTTCCATCCCATCCTCAAAGAAAAGAAACTATGAAACATGGAAATTTAAAGATAAATATTTCCGTATCTTTTTTTTCCCCCTAAAAGCCTCGATAACGAGATAACGAGATAACGAGAGAGAGAGAGAGAGAGAGAGAGAGAGAGAGAGAGAGAGAGAGAGAGAGAGAGAATATGAGACTGAGAACGTGAATGTAGGTAAGGTACCACCCACCGCTTCTAAGGAGCGAAATCACATCCAGCAAGCACCCGGCCGGAGCTCTGAGCCCTGCGCGCCGCGGACCGTCGAGTGGCGCCAGGACCGCGGACCCGGCCGTCGTGCCCGGGAGGAGGCTCAGCCCGCCTGCCCGCCCGCCGCTGCCCGGGAAGTTTGCCGCGGTCCCCCGGCCTTACGCGCTGGCGGCCGGGCGGAGGACTCCTCGGCGCCGGGGAGGCCGTCTCCCAGCGGAGACGCGCCCCACGGGGACTGGAGTGCGGCCGGGCACAGCGCCCTCTCCCCGAGACTGGCGGACCCCACCCCCAGGAGCCCGCCCGACCCCTCCCCGGCCGTGGGGCACGCCCGCCATACCTGGCCCCGGGCGGCCGTGGCGGGCGCGGGGCCCGGAGCCGCACAGGCGGCAGCGGCGGCGCCTGGGAGGGCGGGAGGCGGTCGCGGAGGAGGAGCTCGGGCGAGGAGCGGGCGGGCGGGCGGCTTTGTTTCCACCGCCGGAGCTGCCGACCCTGCGTCACCATGGCAACCGCCGGGGGCCCGGGGCCCAGTGGGGACCCGGGACACCCAGACTCTGGGACCCTCCGGGCAGTGGCCGCCGCCGGAGTCCCCGTTCTTCTCCTCTGCAGTCTGGGTGCCTCGAGGGGACAAGGACCTCCGAGGAGCCGCCGCCACCACAAACACACCCCTCTCAGTCTCCCTCGCCAGGTCGTTCTCCCTCCCCTGCAAGAGGGGACCGGGAGCCCAGAGCCAATTCTTATTTCCACCCTAAGAGGCACCCCCTTCCATCTCCCACGCGGGACATTCGGAAAGCCCCCCAGCACACCTTTCTTCTCTGAAGCTGAACCCTCAAAATGGAAATTCACCAGAGAGAAAAGAGCGGTGCGAACTGAAAAACTGTTGAGCAACTGGTACTTGGCGCTTCTGTTGCCGCTGCCGCAGCGTGCGCGGAGCTGCCAGGGGACGCCATACCCCCACCCCGGCCCCTCCTCCCTGTCTCACCAGGCTTGCCTCCGCTAGGTCTGGTCTCTCTCCATCCAAATCTTGCATCTGTCTTGTTGCGGTCTCCAGTAGGACGGAGGCGGGAGAGGGCTTTATTTCTGTAACTGTAAACCCAGGGCACACTTGTAACCTCACTGGCTTGAAAACACAACTTCCCGGCTGCATTGTGAATCTCCGATGCTGCCGCTGTTCAGCTACGGACTGTGACTGCTAAGCATCTACCATGAGCTCTGGCTTGCTCTGTGCCAAGGTCGGGCTATGTACTGCAGGCCATGGTGCTCCGGAAAAGAGAGGGAGAGACAGGGCTAACCTTAGCATATGCTAGGCATCCTCTCCTAGGGAAATTCTTGGAGAGAGAGGGAAAAGTACCAGCAGACCCACAATAATGCTTCCTCTGAAAGGACAGAGCTAGAGGACAGCTACCATGAAGTGCATGAGTCATCACCCCATACTATGTCTTCTTGAAAGATCAGTTACTCAATCCAAAACCTACAATGTCTTCATTTAGACCCCGGGGAGCATGGCATTTGTTTTCTGGAATTTATAAATCACCAAAGGAATGTCAAAAAGCTTAAGATGAAACTCCAGAGCAACTGATGTTTTCTGTGTTTGCTACCTATCTGGAAGCCATAAAGCAGAACAATGTTATTAGCAATTGAAGCCACACATATTAATGAAAATAGAAGATACTTTTTAGAGTAGAGAATAGAAACAGCTTGTTTCTCAAAAAGATTGGCTACTTTCCGGTAATGGAAATATTGGTACTTCCAGATGAAGTCAAGAGACAAGGTCGTTCCCACAGGCTGTTAAGCAGTTTGGAAGTATTTGCCAAATTTTAAATGTCTGTGTCTTTCACCCAGCTATCTCAGCTCTCAGAAATCTTTCAAGCAGAAATACACAAGTATGCAGTAATAGACTACAAGGATGTGCATCACAGCAGTTTTGTAATAGCAAAAATTTGAAACAACTTGTTTGTTCATCAACAGTAATATGGATAAATAAATTTGGCACATTCATACTATATAATACTATGCAGACATTAAAAAGAATAAAATGCATAAAACACATGGAAAGAGATTTCATTTTTTACAAAAAGAGGGGCTGCAGAACAATATGTGTGGGGTAATCCCATTTCCATACAAAAATAATTTCTAGATACGATAGAAACATAAACAGAGATGTGCAGATAAAGGTCTGGGAGAATATGTCCCTAATAGCTCACAGTGGTTACCTCTGAAACTAGAGTAAGAATTGAAGGAACTATTACCTTTTATTATGAACAATCTGGTATTGCTTGGTTTGTTTTCTTTTTCTTTTTAATGATACTGTATTAGCAATTTCTAAAAATTCTCACCCAAGGACGTTTATTGGTTTTAGAGAGAAAGAACACAGTGAGGGGAGAAGGATGGGAGAGACAGAGAGAGAGAGAAAGAGAGAGAGAGAGAGAGAGAAACATGGATCAGTTGCCTCCCATACATGCCTTAAACGGGGATCAAACCTGCAACCTTTTGGTCTACAGGACAACATTCCAAACAACTGAGCCACCCAGCCAGGGCTGTATTAATAATTTTTCAATAAAGAATCAGAAACAAAGATCCTTAACAAATGTTTATCAACTGCCTGGTTGAGAACTAAATACAGAACAGCAAGAAGCTGATGAATTGGCCAGTCCTGTCCTCAGATGCTGAAGGCTTGGAAAGTCCACATTGGGTCCACACTTAGTGAATTCCTTAGTCACCTGGTTCTGTATTATTCTATTATGTAGATATTCTTGTAGACATTCACTTTTCCCAAGGAGATTTAGTTTTAACTTGAGGTCAGCTCCATTCTAGCTCTTAGACAAAATTACAAGGTTGTAAGGAAACCATCCTTCTAAAATTTGTCACATTACTTGCCAGGGTATATCATTTAAACAGGTTAAGTGGCACCCATTAACCCAATTGGTTAATTTGGAAATGAATACGCTAGAGTTGAGAAATTATTGTATGAATGCATGACTGGCTTTTCCTATTCTCACCATTTTTGAAATAAGTAAAATAATCAATCTACTAAAAATACATTCTATAGCTGCACTGTCCAATTCACTAGCCACTGGACAATGTGGCTATTGAGCACTTAAAATAGGGCCAAAGTGATATGTTCAGTAGGTGAAAAATGCACACCAGGTTTTGAAGACTTGGAACAATAGCCCCCCAAAAGTATAATATCTCATCAATAATGTTTATAATGATTACATGTTGAATAATATTTTAATATAATGGGTTAAGTAAAATATATTATTAAAATTATGACATTTGTTTCTTTTCACATTAACATGGTTACTAGAAAATTTTAAATTGCATATTTGGACAGCTCTATTTTAGAATTTGTGTTTATGTTAAAATATCATTAAGAATTCCAAAGTTAGCTATTCTTATTAACTTTTAGTTAAAACCAAATATAATTATCTCTTAAATACTTCCCAATTAATAGATGTGCCATAATATAGCAATTTATTTTAAATAACTTCAACTTAGAAAATTATTACATACGAACATTTGTTTATATTTTAGGAAGATTTTGCCACTGATTCTAAAGTTATATTACCTCATCCTGAGTCCCAGCCCTCCTGTTTATCAGCTGCATGACCTAGGCAAGCAGTTTACTACATCTGGTCCTCAATTTCTACGTCTGTAAAATGGGGATTATAATGGGGCTTACCTCATTGAGTTGTTGTGAGAATGATATTACTGAATGCATGAAAACTCTAATTACAATGCCTGATCATATACAAGGCTGAATAAATTTTAGCTATTATTATTATTACTATTATTATTCCACTTTGTCAGATCTGTCACATTCTATTAACCTTCAATTCAGGTGAGTCTATATTTGAAATAATTCTTTCATCTTCCTTTAAATAAGCTGATTGAAACTGTGACTGAGGCATCAAAATTTAATTCTCCTCACCCTTGAACTGATTATAAAATAATTGTCAATGTCAAAGAGATCTTTTGATCCATTTTAAGTTAGCAAAATAAATGAAAAATTCCAACACCAGATCTGCATTCATAATAACTTCATTTTGATAAATATTAAATTTTCCAGGTTTAACAAAATGTTAACAAATATCTAAAGTGGTTTACATTCTGTTTATTATCATCAAATCCCTAATGTGTAAAATAAATAAGCCATCCCTACTGAAGCATTTGTATAACAATTTCCTTGTTCTATAATTTGGAATTTGTCTACCTAAGTCCTTATTTTGTTCTCAAATATAAATTATAATAGCTAATATTTATTACACACTGTGTTCAAGGTCACACAGTTACTTAGTAGCAGAATTACTAGACTCTTAACCACTACACACTAAGAAACACCTTATTTGAGAGCTTGAGTTCAAATATATTTTATCCCATTAAGCCATGAGTTTTGGAACAGGCAGAGAAAAAGGCAAACTTCAATGTTCTCTCATTACAGCCTCATTAAGCAACAACTCCTTCGACCCCTGCCTTCTAGTCATGTTCTGATATTGTCTAATGAGGTGATTAGCAATACACTCAAAACACATGAAAAAATACTTCCGTTGTCATGTCTTAAAATTAGTTTTCTTCATGGGGAGTTTTACATTTTGATTGGAAAATCCTAGCTCCAGCCATTCAGAAGTCTTGAAAAGAAAAAACAAACACCCTACTGAATCTATAGGATCTGAAAAGTCAGAACTCATGATTCCTCTTCTCCTAATACCCGCTAGAACACTAGGCAAATCTGCTCTAAAAGGCAAATATTGACTATCATATCACCCTGGCTGGTTTGGCTCAGTGGATTGAGCATCGGCCTGCGAGCTAAGTGTCGCTGGTTCGATCTTCCAGTCAGGGCACATCAGAGAAGGAAAACTCTGACTCCAAAAAACCTCCGCTGCCTTGCGGCATACCTCTTCAGGGGAAAGGCTAAGGGAGTAAACCCCGACAGAAAATCCGGAGCCGGAGTCCCTAAGGCGGTTTGATGTTGTAGTCAACACCGGCAACTCCTGAGGCGCACCTGAAGCCAAGCTGTATTGACTCTGTCTTTCCCTTGGACCCTTCAGCTGCGAAGAGAGGGGGGGTCTGCTGCATGGGCAACAGCAGACCCTCCATATCACCCTGCCCAGGCTCTGTAGCTTCAGCTTCACTGGAGAGGACACTCCAGCGTCATCACAAGATGTCGATGCAACACGGGAGGAGACAGATACCGTGTCACTCCCGAGTTGGACTGCACAGCCATTCTTGGCGGTGCAGAGAGACTCTTAAGAAGCTACACCATCGTCTCTGGAGACGGATGGCTGCCGACGGACGGACTATCATATCCCTGTAAGTAGAGAAAAACGCACTTATTTATATGCTGCTCCTAAGCAGTATGGATATCCTCAAAGAGGGTATATTGGTCCCATGGACTAAAAAACCTGTTGGCCAATGCGGAAGAGTTTAAATCATATTTGTTTCAAAATCTTCAAGGTGTCCAATTAACGTGCTCGGTTCCTTCAGCATAGTTAATCTCTTAGAGAAATATAAGATCCAGCCAAATGACAAGAACTGCACCTAAGTTGAAATGAGCTCTGTGTATAATGTGTTGGTTGACAATAGACTGTGGACTATTCTAAGGGCCTTAACAATAAAGAAATTTAAAAATGCCCAGCTTTCTTATCAGTGCCAAACAGTTCCATAATTGCTTATAGAACTGAAGGAAACAAACTTCTCACTGCAATCCATGCCACAAACATAAGATGAATTTTGAAATTACCTGGTTATTTAACCAAGTATTACAAAAAAAAATATTGCCAGTAATTGGTAGTGGCCATATATTTCACCCTGAGCTATCTGACATGTCAGTTAGTGTCAGTGAGAGAAAAGTTGTGCTAATTAGAGAAATGTATCTTCTAAGAATCCTGGCGAACACAGCCAACAGTAGATGCGATTGTGAAGAACTGTCTTTTTCATCATTTTTATCTCTTTGTATTTATAGTGCAGTCCTTTTAAAAATATATACGTATTATTTGCCAATGAGGAAAGTGGCAGGGAAACAGAGAGTTAAAGAAACAAATACAACACAGTTCTTTGCCAAAAACTCCCTATGGAGAGATCTAACATGATATCTCAGCCAAAAGTATAATTTGATATTGATCAGATTGCAGTAAACTTTTGATGTACTTTAATCTGGTTTAAATAAATTTTACTTTAAATAAATTAACGTTTGGCTATGTTCAAAATGTTGTATTCAGAGAGTGTCTGTAAGGATGTCACTCCCTTTTCTTGGGTCATTAATTCAAGGCTTATATCTCTTTCTAGGGCTCCCTGGCATCAAACCTTTTCCACACTCAGAGCTTATCTCATTTCAGTGGCAAAAAAAAAAAAAAAAAAAAAAAAAAGTGCCAGAATATGAACTAGTTCTCATCTATTTTAAATTCATAGTTTATTTACTTATTGATTCCTGACACAACTGCAAATGAGCTCTTAGCAGAATGGAAATCATTTGTTTCTAGTTTTCTCATCTATAAAATGAGGGTATTGAAGCCTGCCCTTATCCCCAGGAAAGGATTTCATAAGTTTGAATTAGATTGCTCAATAAAGCTCATTGATCAAAGGTTCTGTGTGACTCTAATGCTGTAATACTACAGGAGTGAGGACTAGAAGAGGTTATCAAAGGGAAACTGTGTGCTCTACACTTCATTATAATAGTAAAACTATTTTAAAGTCTCTCTACAGCTAGATCTTTTGAACATTATAAATGAAGAATTCCACATCATCAAAGGCAAGCCAAGGGTGTTGTGACCACACAGGCTCCTCATGGGTGAGGTAGACAATGTGTCAAAGGAAAGGTACATGGCAGCCTGTCCACCGGCACCTGACCATCACTTTGTGAGCATACTGTTTTTGCTAGATAGGCACAGACCGCAGGAAATATCCAGACATGGGCTTGTTAACTGTAGCCAAATATGGCAGATTTAGGGCAGGAGTGGAGATCTGAAACACTCTGTTCAGTGAGGTGAGGACTCTAGGCAAAAGGCAGGTAGAGTTGCCAGATAAAACACAGGATGTGCAATATTTGGGAATTACAGATATTAAAACATTATTCTTTGTGTTTAATTAGAATTAAAATTCAAATGGACATTCTTTATTTTTGTTCGCTAAATAGTCAACCCTAGGCGGAGAGCACAGGGAAGAGGATTTTAACAGATGCCGATGTAGCTCCGAAGAAGAACCTATTCTAGTGGGTCAAACAATATCTCTTGTCAACACGATCTTAATCAATGGCTAATAATGGTAGTACAGGTAAGTGGTCAGTGAAAGGGGTGGGGGCAGGTGTGGGGAAGCTTGGGGAGAAAAAGAGCTCAGTTATTTGAATGAGGCACAAGGTCAAGGCCACTCTAACAAAAGCAAACTGATGCTGAGTCCCACAACATCAGGGCAAAGGGTAATTGTCAATGGTTCTGCCTCCATATTATTCACAAAACCAAACCCTCCATTCAGTAATACCTCACTTTATACTACCCCAGAGTTGTTTCAAATTTCCCAGGAAAGAGATGGGGCCTGAAAAATCCACCCCAAGCTTCTAACATGTATCACCACCACAAATGAGTCTATATCCCCCAATTGGCAATGTTTTGAAGATTGCTTTTTGTTTGTTTGTTTGTTTTTGTTTGTTTGTTTTACAGAGAATGAGCAAGATGAAAACAGAGACCCATGAATACAACAATTTGGTAGATCAGGTGAGAGATGATTTGGAATTGAGCAGGGTGGTTAGTGGCAGTGAAGATGGAGGGAAGTGAAAAGATTAAATAAGCATTTTGGAGAAAGAATGAAGAGGTTTTAATAGGGATTCTCCTCCAGGGCATGAAGGAGAAGAAAATGCCAAGAATGACTCCTAGGTTTTCTGGCGAACATGAAGAATTCTAATTTTAAAAGAGAGAGAGAAAGAGAGAATTCTGTCAGAGGGGAGGAGCTGAAAGAAGAAACCGAGACCAGATGGTGGAAGTGGATATAGTTGAGATGTCATAATGCACGGCTAGAGGTAACTGCCATGCTGGTCTCAGGGCAGGAGGAAGATAAGCAACAGCAAAGAGAAAAACAGAGATAAGAGTTTCATGGCCCTCCATGGCCTAAAGGGTGGCCTTACAGGCTTTCTTTCTGTTCTTGGAACACATCAAATGTGTTTCTGTCTGAGTCCCCTGCCCTTCCGTTTTCTAACTCAGAATGCTCTCTCCCTACCCCCACCCTGCCTGCCACATTTATCTCCTTTTTGTGTTTCAGCTACCCACTTAAATGTCATTCATTCAAAGAGAACTTTTCTGACCACCTAATCTAAGATAGCACCCACTTCCCCATTGTCACATTATTCTCTTTTATTGTTATCAAGACACTATCTTCTGAAATTATCATTCATTTACAAGTCCACCACCCCACCCTCTAGAAAGCAAGCTCCCAGACTCCAGGAATTTGCCTGTTAATTTCATACTGACTTCCTAGCCTCAAACAGCACCTGGTACAGTGGGTCCTCAGTAGATGCCTAGTGAGTGGGGTCCTGGTGGATGGTTTCCCAGTTCCAGGTTCTAGTTCACAGGAAATGACTATAGCTTGCTTTCTGCCCTTGGCTGCTATAAAATAGCCATGCCCTTATAATAACCTTTCCTTTTCCTTGACCTCCTTTGAGTGGTTTCTTTTCTTTACCAGCCACAGCCTATCCCAGAACACACATAGGAATCTAAATCAACAGAGAGCTGGACAAAGGCCAGGAGATATGTTAACCCTTAATAATGGGGAGAGCCACAAATTTTTAAAAATTAGAACAGATATATCAAGACTTTATTCTTTTGTGTTGCCTTCCTTTCATGCGCAACCTCTGGGCTAAGCCAGAGGTCTAGAAATGAGGAAGGGGCAGCCCTGCCATGAAGGAAGGCAATCTGCACAGGACACATAGATGACACTCAGTGGCATAACAGGTGGTAAGCTCTCTGTAGTGGTCTGCAGATCATGCTTCTGGCCCTGAAGGCCACCAAGGAGGTACTTTTCCCACTGGATCTTGAGGCAACAAAAAAAGGAAGGTCACTCCAGGTAGAGGAAACAGCAGGTGCCAGGTGCTGAGCCAGCATCTCAAGTTCTGAGGGCTTAGTTCGGTGTGGCCAGAATTCAGTGTTTGTCAGATAATGGCAGGACTAGTGTAAGGAAAACTCATTTTCTATAACAAAATCAAATCCCAGGATAGTAAAATCTAGCCCTGGAAAAATGCTTTCCTGATGAACAGACCTCACAGAATCTGACTCTCTTCCCTCCCATGTTTTCCCACCCACTGGTAACTCTCAGTACTAAAGCTTCAGGGTCCCCTTGTCATAGCAGCTGAGTAACTGGGACTTCACACATCCTTCTTGAATGCTCCTTGACATTCTCTATGAGACTGCCTTCGAACGAGCTTAGCAAATATTAAGGCTGAAAGTGATTAATAATAAAGAGTATTGGAAGTTAAGAGGCCTGCTGGTGCCAGTCCAGGTTCCCATGGATGGATATCCAGTGTCGCCAAGACTGGCGCCATTGTTAGCCTCATCAATGACAGCTTGCTGGGGAAAGGCAGTGAGCCAGGAATCCTCCAAAGCTGCCTGTTGTGTAGGCTGATGGAGATCGTAGCATCACAAGGGGCTTTAGTTAACTCATTTAGCAGGAAAGACATTCATTAGAACTGTTTGATTTTAATGAAAACAAAACCTGTAGGCTGGTGAGGGGGGTACTTTGTCTTTTCAGAAACTCACATTAGACAAAAGTCTGGGTGAACTGTTTCCTCTACATTCACCACTTTATATCAACTCTACATTTATATTTAAGCTTCAAACCCATTCTCCTACTCGCTTTCATTTTCATAACCCTGCGAAGGACTTGAGTATGTTTTCTCTGAAATATCATAATAGCTCTTAACTGGTCATGTGGTCTCCGCCTACATTTTCAGTCGTCTCACGCATGGTTGCTGACCGCACCTTGCTGAAGCACAGCTTTGAACATGCCATGCCCTGCTCCCAAACACTCTGTAACTCTCCATTGCCTCTGGAGTGACAACCTTTCCCACGTGTTTTTCTCTCTATGATCTGGCACTACCTTACTTTTCCCACTATAATTCTTACTACCTTGTCTTCATGCTACGGCTAAACTAAAACATAGTGTCATTCTCTAGTGACAAGTTTATTCTGCTTGCAATGCCCCTTTCTCCAACTCTCCTCACGTTCAAATATTACCCACCCTTCCAAGCTCACTCCAAATGCCCACACTTCCTTGAAGCAATCTCTCACCCTGTTGGTGAGATGGAATTTCTCCCACCTAATATCTCCCACAGCACATGACCTCTCTTGTAGAACTTATTACCTTACTTTCTGTGCTGAGTATTTGCATATGTCGTGAATAAAAACACCTACACCACAAAGTTTAGGGGTCTTATCTTTGAATTCCACATAGCCCCTACATAACATGGCATCTTTCCTCCTGACAAGGTGTCTTGTCCTCCATTAGCAGTTTGTTGAATTAATTATTTAAGTATTTTGGCCCACAAAGAACTCCCAGCTCTGGTGAAACTTCCACTGGGGTCATTACTGTGACATTTTGTTCAGCTGTCAAATGAGAGTGCACATCAAAGATTTGTTTTGTCTTCCTGATTTGTGTGGAAGGTGACAGTTAGTAGTTTGGGGTTTTGGGTGAAGGTCAGCTGAAGGGGTGTCAATTTGTAAAATGTGACCTGGAAATTAACTTGTCCCATTGCTCTGAATGCGTCCTTATTGGCACAGCTTTGAAGTTGCAATTCGAGCTCCCTTTCCAATGTTCCTAATTACTCATGTGGGCTTTTGTTGGAAGTTGTTTTCCATTCTTGGGCTTTTGCCTTGCTTAACAGCCCTGAACACCGTACCACCACAGATACGTTTGTTTCATCAGCTTTTACTCCAAAAAGATTTTATAAGATCAATTTGTTTAAGCAAACTTTTAATTTGGTTTTGTTTTCTCTTCAGGGACTTTATTTGTAAAACTGGAATGTGTGTGCGCAAAATTAGATGATTAAAATGAATGAAATGCCAGATAGAAGAAAGATAGATCAACCTCAGGGGACACTGGGACAAACTAATGGCATATATCCCAGAAGTTTGTCTTAAGTGTTTCCATGCTTGTAACAGCAAAATGTTAAATTATTAAAGTAACTGTGTCTTGGTCCATTTGGTCTGCTATAAAAACATATCATATACTGGGTGGCTTAAACAACAAACATTTATTTCTTATATAGTTCTAAAGGCTAAAAGCCCAAGATGAAGGTGCTGGTAGGTTCATTTTGGTGAGGGCCCAATTCCCAGTTCATAGCTCACCTTTTTCTATGAGTTCACATGGCAGAAGAGAAAGTGATCCCTCTGGGCTCTCTTTTATAAGAGCACTAATCCCATTCATCATGGCTCCACCCTCATGACCTCAATACCTCCCAAAGGCCCCACCTCCAAATATCATCACATCGATCATTCAATTCCAATATATGAATTTGAGGAGGACACAGACATTCAGACTATACCAACAGATAGCAGGTAGGATGCTTTCAACTACAAGAAAGGGAATAACTGGCTAAAAGTAGTCCTAACAATAGGTTTTTATTTCACAAAACAAGACATCTAGGGGAAGGCAATTCCTGCAGCTCATAATATCAGCCGAGGATGGGCTCTTGCTGTGTCTCTGTTCTCCTCTCTTCTCCCAATATGTCAGCAGTAGTCCCTCTTATAATCACAAAAGGGCTGGCATGGCTATACACTTCATGTCTTCACATAATTGCATCCAAACAGGAAGAAATGGGATGTAACAAAAGGCCTTTCTCATCATCCTACTCCCTTTCATTAGGAATATTTTTTCCAGAATTCCTCAGCAACTTAAGTCTTAGTGAACTGAATTGGGTCCCATCCGCTGAGTCAATCATTGTCAAAGGGTAACTAAAACCATGATTGGTGGAGGCCAATCACATCATTCCCTGGAGCTGGGCACATTGCCAGGTAAAAAAATAAATGGGTTTTGGGAGTAAGAAAAAGGCAAAATGGTTGTTGGACAGACAACCCACTGTACCTGACAAATGCTGTCTAATGCTCTCCATCTAGTTCAATACTGAGAAGGTACTTTATAAGCAGTTAATCAGTACTGACAGGAGTGAACGAAGGACCTTCCATACATAGGCATACCTCATTTTAGTGCCCTTTGCTTTATTCTGCTTCATAGATACTGCATTTCTTACAAATTGAAGACAAGACCCTCCACCAGCAAAAAAGTTTATGACTTGCTTTATTGCAATATTCACTTTCTTACAGTGGTCTGGAACTGAATCCTCTGAGGTATGCTTGTAGATTTACCCAACCCAATCAAATAATAATATTCATTTATCATTCTTATTATCAAAATAAATGATGATGAAGGACTGAATCTAAAAGACCAAAACCTTCTACCTGATTTAAGCTGTTGCTTGTTTTATTGTCCTGGATATTATTATACATGGTTACTGTAAACATTTTTCCTATGTTTACTTAAATTAAGCTGAAAGGCTATCGCTATTTATTCTTTTCATGTTGGTCGCTAAATTAAATAGTGGCTTATGTGTAATTACTGGGCCTGGAGGCTTATCCTGACTTGTTGGAAAATTCCTCTCAATCTGCCCATCCTCATGAGCTTTGATTCAAACTGAGTCACCCAACCTTTATTACTTCCTGCTAGCCTGACTACAGCTGTCACTTATCTTTTATCACTGCTTCATAGTGTGCTTTCTTGTAGCCTTAGTTTTTTTGATGTTCTTTCTCACCTCGAATTTATTTTATTTACTTTTGCATGGATTGTTCATCCTTTGCTGTCTTGCATTCACGTGTTCACCACAATGTTTTTTGATCATGCTGCAACCTAACATTGCCCAGGGATATATAAGTTCCCCCTAGGGAAACCTTCACGGTTACAAATCAAATGTAAGACTCCAAATATCACAGTGCTCTTTGAAGCTGTGCTTCATATTGAGCCATTCAAGAGACAGCAGGGGGAATGAACAGAGCAATTGAGCAATTCAAGAAGAATGACTGAAATGCCAGGGAACAGAAAGATAGTTTGGCCTCAGAAAAAAAAAAAAAAAAAAAAAAACTCAGAAAACCTTGGGCCAAACTGAGTGCCAATATTGTGAAGAGACAGGAGGAGCACAACACTTGCCTAAGGTCTGTTACAGAAGGCCGATTTAGGTAAATAAAAGAATGATGCATGAAAGGGAGGTTAGAGGAGGAACAGTGATGGAGAATTTGATCATATGCTGATTCAGAAGGCTTTCTTTGATACTCTGTGACTTTAAGTTCCTTTAACAGAATGTCAAGGTTCGTTCCTGCTTTCTTGTCTTTCCCCATTGCCTGCTGCTATCCGCCCACTTTCTTGAAAGATTTCACAGTGAAGGCAAAGTGAAATATGGAATACCTAATAATTTCTCATATAAAAATGAATTGCTCTAACTTCAGGCAAGATCTTTCTGCAAATTTAGTTCTCTCAAAACCTTCTGATAATACATAATGAAAAATGAAATGGGCACTATTTCATAGACATGCTTATATATTATTTCACTTTACTTCTCAGAAATTCCCAAATCCCCAAACAATTTTATTTCCTGCTCCTTCATTTTCCTCTTTTTAACTCTCCTCCACCACCATGTACGCATTTTGACCTACCTCTTCTCCTGGATTCAATAATAATAATAATAAAGTTTAAGAAAAATCTGCCTTCTATATACAGCAGTGACTCAGACTGCCCTTGCTCACTCACACCTGGGTGATGTAATACAATGGAGAGTCTCAGGTGGGGGTGGGCTGGGGAAGGGGTACAGTAGACAGGGCTTCTGTGTCAGCTCCACCCTTAGTGTGACCTCTCGCTTGTATATAAAAAGGGAGGGTTTAACTAGATGATGGTACACGGGGATTTCCTCTCCTACAGCCAGTATGGCCTATAATCAAGAGCAGAGATTTGGAGGTTCTCTAGTTCTACCCAAGAGATTCTAAAGCAAACTGAATAACCTTGGGCAAGACCCTTCATCACTCTCTGTCTACAGTTAGGTTTCCTTAACTGTAAAATATGGAAGATTAAAGTACCAACTCATGAGATTGTTGTGAAGATTAAAAGAGTTAACACATGCGAAGAGCTTAGAGCAGTACATAGCAAATAAATTCTACGTAAATAACTATAGCAGATCATGGATTATTTCCTTTTTTAAAAAGCTTTATTGAAATATAATTCACGTACATACAATTCACCCATTTCAAATGTATAATTCCATATATTTACGAAGTTGTAAATATCACTATAATCAATTTTAGAACATTTTGTCACCCTCAAAAAAGACCCTGTACTCTCTAGCTATTACCCTCCTATCTCCCACATCCCACCCAGCTCCAGCCCTAGGCAACAACAAATCTACTTCAGTCCCTACAGATTTGCCTCTTCTGCATAGCTCAAATAAGCTGATTATGTAATATGTGGTCTTTTGTGACTGGCTTCTTTTACTTAGGGTATTGTTCTCAAGGCTTGCCTATGTTGTAACATGTATTAGTACTCCATTCCTTGTTATTGCTGAATGATATTCCATTGTTTGGATATACATATTTAACAATTAATGAACGTTTGGGTTGTTTCCATATTTGGGCTATTATGAACAATATTGCTATAAACATTCATGTACAAGCGTTTGTGTGGACACAACATTTTCATTTCCCTTGCATATAAATCTAGGAGTGGAATTGCTAGGTCCTATGGTAACTGTATGTTTAATCATTCAAGAAATTACCATACTGTTTTTTTCAAAGCAGCTGCATCATTTTTCATTCCTCCCAGTAGTGTATGAGAGTTCCAATTTCTCTACATCATCACCAAAATTTATTGTTTTCTGACTTTTTGATTCTAACCATCTTTAAAGGTATGAAGTGGTACTTCACTGTGGTTTTGATTTGCATTTCCCTAATAACTAATGATGTTGAGCATCCTTGCATGTCCTTACTGGCTACTTGAAAGTTATGGATTTTTACAAAGTACCTCTTGTTGATGCTTCAGGAGGCCTTCTTTCACCAGAGATACTCTGAGAGCAGAACCAAATCCTTATTCCCATGAGAGTTTGGGAAGATCTAGGCCATACAATTTGACCCTCAGAAGGTATATAAGGACACTAGCCATGTTCTTAGTGTTATTCCAATCAAGGGAAACTAGAAGAATAAGATGGTATGTACTGAGTTCAACAAGTCTCCTCATTAGCTTCCATTTCTACCCATACCTCTTTCATGTCTATGAAAACTCTTTTATCGCAGTGCCTTCCAAAGGTCCCAATTACCATAATTTAGGTTTTCTCCAATTCTGCAGCCTTGATGTCTTTTTCATGTGTGTAAGCCCTCCCACTCTCTTCAAGGGTATAGAACATTTGAACCTTTCATAATGCACATGGAAGTAATCTGTACATATTGACTGAGAAGGTCAAAAAGTCTTACTACATCTTAAGAAGGAACTTCCTTAAACTGGCCAAAGCAGTTTAGACCTGTTTTGTAAACTTGAACAAGTTAATTCACTTCCATTTTCTCATTGGTCAAAAGAGATTCATAATCTCTAGTTTATAGAGCTCTTATGAGTAGAAAATGAGATGCTGTATAGAAAGTATTTGTCACAGTGCTAGACAAATTATAAGCATAAAATAAAAGGCATGTATTTTGCCTTTTATTTTATACATATATATACACAGAGATTTGTGTGTGTACATATATATACATATATATGCCTCCTTTAAGTTATTCTATCTAACATCTTTTGCAGATTGACTCTCAAAACCTCATGGGCCCAGTGGAGCATATCAGGACTCAGATAGGGGCTGCCCCAGAATATAATTTGCTGGGAGGGTGGGAGATAAGGGAAGGACTCTGGACTCACAGGGATCAAACAGACAAGGCTCAATTATCAGAGGGGACTTCCATTTCATAATGCTCAAGTGAATAGATTGAGGCAAAAGGCAATCCAGGGAATACCCAAGCCACAGGTCCTCGACTGCCTGGCTTTGACCATTCCTTCAATGTTACTGGGGCTCTTTTCTTAAACCTTAGAAGAAGAATCAAAACAGAGCATAGTTCTCCCACTCTGACCAGAAGAGCCGCATCTCAGACAACTAAGCATCTTCCAGAAATGTATTCTGTCATCTTCCACATTCTTCCCTTTACCAAGGTTTTACAATGCATGGGCCTGACAGTGACTGGCTGGAGGCCTGGAGATTTAGCAAAGTGGTCACTTGCTGCCATCTATGGGTAGAACATTAAAAGTGACCTAAAGGGGAATGAAAATTGATCATATCCATTACTGTATATTTAAATGTAATTGTACAGAAATGACCAAAGAAGTTTTTTGCTTATTCTTTGATTTTACTAATGTGCAGAAATAGAAGAAGAAAGATTTAGGATATCTAGCAACTCTACAACAAATATCAAGCCTGCCTGAGAACAGCGATTCATGGATTGTTAGTGCTTTGAAAAATAAACTGACTCTGATTTGTCTATTTCACCATTGCCTTTAACTGGGAGAAAGTTAAAAAACAGAAGTTAAATTAGACTAAGGTATTTTTCATAACAAAAATTGTAATGGTTCTAACTAAAAATAAGCTCATCAAAACTTATTATATCAATAGCAAAGGTTCATTTGTTGTGGTCACCATGGAGTTAGGATCTTCACTGTTATTTTAAAATAGTACTTTCCATAGCTAGAAACTTCTACATACAGACAGAAGAATGGGCTTTAATGAGAGAAGCTCAACTGTGTCCTAAAATACTTATACCAGCTTTGCATATAAGTATAAAACATTTACATAGCTCTGCCTCCAAACACATCCTTAAAAAGGATAAAAAATGAAATCTCTAATTCACCAAAAATTAGTAACCAAGAAAAGTTGTTTTGATTTATCTGGTCTGCCAATTTTAGGCAAATTAAGAAGTCCGGGGTAGGTGAACAGAATAGGGAAGTGGCAAGTGGCAAATTTCGTCAGTCAGACAGAGGTAGACACACTTCAGCACACAATTCTTAAATTATTCATCATATTTCTGGTTGATATGCCTATTTCTTAACTAGATGTAAGAGCTCTGAAAGCAATGTCAGAACAGAGTCACTCAGAGAACCATCAAGATGCAGCAAGCAGGAAAAAAAAAGTTTATTGAGGGAATTAGCAAGTGGAGAGGAAGCTGTGCTGTGAATCGCTCTGACTCCAGGCTCCTAGGGAAAGAAGGGGTTATTTTATAGGAGGAAGAAAAAAGGCACTATTGAGTTTAGTCCTTTATCTTGCAGCTGGCTGATCAAGGCCAAACACGGTTCAGTTTGGCACATTCTGCGATCACGGGAAACTCCCAGAGAGCTGCAGATGGGCGGGGGGAGGGGGAGGGCATTGGCACCAAGGCTGTGATTCTAGCATTTTTGTTTTAATAAAAGGAGGCGAGGGGTGGGGTGTGCTTTTTGGGGTGTGTGGCAGAGACTGGTTGGGAGAGAGGTCGTCAAATCTCTCTTCTATAATGACTTCCTGCGGAGTTAGGACAATGGAAGGGGATTGACTGCTGGCTCGGGTCATCTCTTGTCATGGGTTGATAGCTGAAAGATTTTAATAGGCGTACATTATGGATGGTAGAGGCTGTCATGGATTGGACCTTTTTTTAATCAAGTTAATTAGCAGTTTGAGGAAGCAAGGGCCAAGGGTGAGGAATAATAGGAAGAGAAGTAGTAGGGTTATGAGAAGTACTAGGATCGCTTTGAAGGGAGAGGAGAAGTATGAGAGGAAGATTCCGAGCCAGGATTTTTCGTATGCCCATCCCTTAGCTTGGGCAATAATGTTAATGTATTTTTTAAGTATTTGTAAAAAAAAATTTATTATGCCTGTATTGTTAATGTAAAAACAGTAAGTTTTGTTTAGTATGGTGCAGGTTTTTCTGCTTTGGCTGTGAGGATGTTTAGAGCCCTCCTGTTTTGGAGAATTATGTCTGCTAGGTTGTTTAAGGATTCTTGCTGTTTTTTAGAGCTTAGAGGGTGGCATTTTAAGTTTTTTGAAGGGATAAAGAGAGATTTAGTATTGATTTTTTTTAATTGGGGTATTTTTATGAACCAGAAGAAGCTTTTATATATGGATTGCTCTATTTTTGGTTGGTTGCTGTACGAATGTCTGCTAAACTCAGATTACATCCGGTCCGATTTGTGTCGAGGGCAGGAGAAGAGGGAGGTCTTGAGGAAAGAGCTAAGGATGGGGATTGCCTTGGAAGTGGCTATTTGTTGGGGACTTAGTATAGAGGTATTTAGTATTAGAGCTACTATTATGTAGGTGCTAGTCTAGTAAGAAGGAATTATTAGGTATGCTTGCATGCTATATAAGAAGTGATATTCCATCCTTTGAAGGGAAATAGTAGTGCTATGTTTTGCTTTGGTGATGGCAATATAACTGGGGTGAGTTTTGTTTTTTATTAACTGGTATTAAATATTATGGAGCACTTTGTGAGGAAATGTTTGGCTGTATTGGTTAAGTCAAAAATCTATGATTTATGTAGGGGTAGTAGGAAAATTTGAAGTGTTGGTATGATTGTGAATTTGGGCTAATATGTAAGGACGAGTAGGAGTTTTTGGTTGGCTTTTATAGTGTATGAAGGCTAAGCCTAGGGTGTGGTGGTAGAGAAGGGAAGGGTTGAATGTACCTAAGGAGCAAGGCTGAATGTGGGTGTCATTGACATGTCTGAAGCAGATGCAGAGAGCAGCAGGACCTATAATATGAGTGACGGTGGCTACTGGCTGGGTCACTCCAGGGAGATCTGCTGAACCCGTGTAGTAGGGGGATGGGAGAAAGTGGGCAGTAAGGTTCTACAAGGTGGTGAGATTGGGTGGGAAGGTGGTTACCTTAACATCTGGGTGGTGGGAGGAGTGGCAGCAGATGTAGTAGTTGGTTAAGCGCACTATTCGCTGTATTGAGGGGGCTAGAGGATGTCAATATGAGGTGGCAAAGGTCAGAAGGGCGATAACCATAATTGTGAGGGGAGTCAGCATGGTTACGATGATTTGAGTAAGTTAGCGAGGGACAGAACTAGGATGAAAGTGTAAAAGTAAATTTTATCAGGGGTGTAGTTGCTGAGAGTGCCCCGCAGCCAGGCATCCAAGACGTGTTCTAAAAACTGAGAGATAGTCTGGTGGAGCTTCTCGTATAATAAAAGTTCTTGCGAAATGAGATGAGTAAGGAGTAGGACCCATGGAAGGCTTATTTAGAGGAGGGGTGGGCATGGGTGATTTTCACATGTGAATGTATGATGTGATAGGTATATTTGGAGTTAGTGTATATAGTGATCTGATGATTTTTTGTAAGCGCTAAGGCCCGTGTTAGGTTAATAAGTTATGCCTCTTGGGAAGAGGTACCAGAGGGCAAGTGTTACGACTTAATGATGGACGCGAGGGTAGTGATGGTATATTTTACTCCTTTTAGGTCGGTCTTGTAGGAGCTTTTATCTGTAAACCAGGATTCTGCCTGTGGTAGAGAGGTGTCTTGTATATTGGGAAAGGGGTGTAAAAAGGAAGAGAGATGTTGAGTGCAGTGATGGGTATGGGTGTGAGAGTGGGGGAGTGGAAGTAATGAGGCAGGGCTGAGGGAAGAGCTGATTTATGTAGGCAGATTTGAGGAGTTTGAAGTAGTTGGGCATGAAAGAGCTGAATTCGGGAAGGGGAGGCTGCAGCGATGGCCTGGTGGGTTAGTAGGTCAGAAATAGTATGAGAGGAGTGGACTGTTATCTGGGCAAAGGGAATTAATTTAAGGCGTGGAGGCAGGCTGGCCATCCTAGGAAGGGGGAATTGAGTGGTTTGGAAAAATAGGTTATAATCTGTTGGTCTGGTTTATATTGCTGTGTTAATAGCCTGAGAGCAAAGCCATTTTTTGTGTTGGTGTACAGGAGAAAAGGTTTATTTGGGTTTGGAAGGGCTAAGGCTGGGGCTTGTCTGAGTGTTATTTTGAGTGTGGTGAAAGGTTTAAGGAGGGCTTGAGAATTTCCTAGGAGTTTAGACAAGTCTCTAGCTGTTGCCTGATATAAAAGTTTGGCCAGGAATTTATAATTAGGTATTTAAGTTTTGAAAAAATTGGTGAGGCCTACAAATTATAGCAGTTTTTGTTTCATATGGGGCAGGGGGAAGGTCGTTATTAGGTTATGTCTTTTTGGAATTAGGTATTTATGAATGAGGGTGATAGAGAGTTTGAGATATGTCATTGAATTTGAGAGAATTGGCCTTTGTTTTGCGACACGTGGTATCCCCTACTGGCAAGAAAGTTTAGGAGCTGGGCAGTATGGAGATGAGAAAGGTTTTTAGATGGATTGCAGAGGAGGAGATTGTCTCCGTACTGTAGGAAGACGCTTGGGGAAAGGTCAAGCTGCTGTAAGTCAGCCGCTAGGGCTTGACTAAAGAGGTGGGGAGTATTTGAACACCCTTGAGGCAGGACTGTGTATGTTAGTTGTTGGGTTATTTTTATGGTTGGGTCGGTCTAGGTGAAGGCAAAAAGGTCTTGGGAGGCTGGGGAGAGTGGGATAGTGAATAAGGTATTTTTGAGGTCTAGGATGGTAAAGTGGGAGGATTGAGGTGGGATGCGCACAAGAGGGAATAAGGGTTGGGGACGATGGGGTTGATAGAGACGGTGGCCTCATTGATTGTACATAAAGTTTAGACAAGACGGTGAGATTTGTTGGTTTTTTTTTACTGCTAGGTTGGGGGAATTGGCGGGAGAGGAGGCAGGTCAGAGCAGACCTGCTCCCAGCAGGCAGTCTATAATAGGCTTCAGACCGTTTAAGGCTGAGGGGGTTAATGGATATTGAGGTTTGTGGGGGATATGGGAAACATTTTTTCGGGTTACAGAGACCCGAGCGTGGTGAGAGGCAACGGAAGGATTGTTTGTGTCCTAGATATTGGGATTGATTGCTGTTAGGATGGTAAGGGAGTGTTTGTGATAGTGTGAAGGGACTGACCTGAAATTAGAAGGAGGATGAGAGGGTTGGGATTATCTGGTGAGGGCATGGAGTTAAAATAACTAAGAGATATAGATGCATGCAGTTTGGTTAGAATATCATGTCTGAGAAGTGGGGTTCGGCCATGGGACATTACTAGAAAGGAGTGGGTGAATGCCTGATGCCCAATGAGATAGGTTAGGGGAGGGGTACTTAGAGGTTGGGTCACCTTGCCATCTATTTGTATACTGATGTGGCAGAGGGAGTTAGGAGCCCCCAAAATTTGGGCAGGACAGTATACGTAGCTCCCATATTAAGGTTAAAGGGGACAAGCTTACCTGCCACCAATATGTTTACCCTGGGTTGGTGATGGTGAAAGGCGGGGCTGTCGAACCCGGGCCCCATCAGGCAGTGGAAAGTCCAAGGAGGTCTGGAACCGTACGGCCAGCATCCAGATGCACTGCCGGGGTAGGCGGCCTAGTCCTTTGGTTAGAGGTCGATGGACAGTCCACCTTCCAATGACCCATCTTTTGACAGAGAGGGCAGGCACCCAGAAGAGGTAAGTAGGGGTTTGAACAGAACTTTGTCCAATGTTTCTCCTGAGTGCACCAGAAACAGGGGCCCGGAGGCTGCCCGATGGTGGAGGCTTTGCTTTTAGGCTTATATTTTTGCTTTTTGGAGGAGTTTTTTAGGCATTAGTCAGTAAAAGAGAGTGCTTGTATTTTCGTTCCCCTGGCTCCTTCTCCCTCTCCTCTTGCCAGTTTTTATATATTTGGAAGGTGACCTGAATAAGTTTACTTAAGGGGGTTCTGGGGCTTGTCTGGTAGTTTTGCAGCTTTTTTGAATGTTTCAGGTGGATTGACTTATGAGGTGGATGTGTAAAAAGAGGCGTTTCTTAGGCGAAGTGGGGTTTTGACTGGTGTGTTTTTTGGATGGATTCTGTGAGCCTTGTTAAGAAGGCGGCTGAATTTTTATTAGGATTTGGGAAAATCTGAGAGTTCTGTCATAGCTGGTAGCTTTAAAGCCCAATTTGCGCATCCCAGCGAGGAGGTACATAAGGAAGTGCAACACGTATTCGCATGACCCCGTCTCTATCAGCAACCTCGCAAATGGGGTGCGGGTGGAGACTAGAGGGGCGAGGCTGATCAGAGGTGGGGAGGAACCTGGGGAGGGACCTGGGGAGGCGGAGGTAGAGATGCGTCCCTGGGATTGGCTTTGGGGAGGAGAAGGTGGCAGCGGCGAGAGGATGGGAAGAGGGGGAGGAGGGATGAGGAGCAGCCCCTCGGCCGCGGGGAAGGGAGGCCTGGCTGCCTGTGGGGTTGGGAGTCCAGGGCCCCCGACCCCCGGCAGTGGGGCCTGACCTCAAACTTCGCGGGCCCAGCGGGTCTCACCTGGCGGCGTTGGCAGCGGTGGCGGCGGTAGCCGCAGCAGTGCAGCCCAGGCCAGCGAGGTCTTCCCTCGACCTCTCCGCGCCTGGCGCGGGCTGCTTGCGCTCGCTCACAGCCGAGGGCCCGCAGGCGGCCATGGCGGCAGGGAGGGCGGGAGCTGGCGGAGGGAGTTAGGTGACAGAGGTTTTGAAGGGGGTGAGGGGACAAGGGGGCAGGGGGGTGGCGGGGACGGGATACCGCGCCTCAGTCTTCCCTCGGTGGCCTGGCTGTGGCGCGGCCGGGGAGGCAGGAGCGCACCGGGGACAGTGCCAGGTGGGGAGTTTGACTAGGGCAGCGGAGCGGTGTCCGCCGGCCTCATGGGCCCCCGGTGAACTACAACTACTCTGATGGTTTTTTCACCGACTGGTGAGGCGGGGGAGGGGCTTTCTCTTCCGGCGCCAAGAGCCCTGCGCGGGCAGGAGCCTGGGCCGGGCGGCGCAGGAACAGGTTAGAAAGTAGAAAATAATTAGCAGTAAAGAGTAAATGTAATTAGAAGGTTTTTTTGAGCCAGAGTTAACAATATTGGCATTAGAAAAGGGGCATTCTGCGGTTCAGCACAACTGCCTCTGAGAACAAAGGACGACCGAAATCCGAGGGGAGGACGTTCATTACTAAACCCGGGGGAATGGGACAATGCAGCCAGGCATCCCCCTTGGTCCTTGGCTGCGCCCAAAGCTGCAGGTTCGCGAATAAATAACTGCTTTGGTTGTTGCTAAAATGCTGCGTTTTGGTATTTTATTGTGAGTAATTTTTTATGCAAGGAAGAAAGAGAAGTGTTAGTGGGGGTACAGAAGGTCGAAAGGAAGGTGGCTTTTTTTGGATAAGGAGAATTTTGTGGATAGTGAGCTGTTTGCAGAAAGAGTGTTTGGTCCGAGGAGTCCAGAAAGCCTGAGCATAGGGAAATTATGATCTGTCTCACTGCCAGAGAAAGTTATGGAGGTCTGTGAGAATTCTGAAGTTAAGTGTGTCTGTTTTTGGCTACTGACTCTGGTTATTTAGAGGATATTGGGGCCATACGACAGTGCATTGACTTCTCCATTTAGTTGGAGAGATTTGAGGTTGCGGACTAAATACCCAGGGGGGTATCTTTGGGTGGGAGGGACAGGCCGATTACTATGGCGACGGTTATGGTTATTGTGGGTCAGAGAAGGAGGGCGAGGGCGAATCCAAGCCAATGTTTCCAGCTTCGCATTCTGTCGAGACGAGTGTCCCAGTTTCAACCAGGCGATGGAGGGCCAAAGGCCGAGAGGAGAGGCGCTGATTTATCCCAGGTGTCCGTGGATTTCATCAGGCCCCTGAGAAAGGGTCCAGATTGACCCCGAGGAGTCAAATGACTCAGAGTGGTTCCAACTGAGCGCTCAGATTTAGGGCCGGATTGCCTGGAATGGTCTCGGCTAGACCAGGAAACAGAGGCGGAAACTCACCTATAAATCTGAGGGCCGGTGTTGACTGTGAGTAGATGGCAGTCAGGGGAGGGGTCGGAGGAAAAAGGAGGCAGAAGGGGTCAGCAAGCCAGAGGGAAAGCTCGAGCTGCTGACTTATGGAGGTCTGAGCGACTCCGGGTTTAAGGATTGGGGCCAGCTCGGGCCAAGTCAGACTTGGGAGTCCCTATTGAGTCAGTGTCCCAATCCCTGGTTTCGGCACCATCATGTAAGAACGGAGTCACTCAGAGAACCATCAAGATGCAGCAAGCAGAAAAAAAAGTTTATTGAGGGAATTAGCAAGTGGAGAAGAAGCTGTGCTGCGAATGGCTCTGACTCCAGCCTCCTAGGGAAGGAGGGGGTTATCTTATAGGAGGAAGAAAAAAGGGACTGTTGAATTTAGTCATTTATCTTGCAGCTGGCTGATCAAGGCCAAACGCTGTTCTGTTTGGCATATTCTGCGATCACGGGAAACTCCCAGAGAGCTGCAGGTGGGCAGGGGTAGGGGAGGCACGGGAACTGAGGCTGTCAAGCAGAAATAGTATTTTATTTATCCTTGTATACTCCAGAGCTATTCCTAGTGCCTGAAGTTTAAACAATAAATATTTGTGAATATCTAGTCAACAAAAATTTATTTTGCACCTACTGTGCACTGTCCTAGGTGCTTATTCTAGGCGCTGTTATAGAAAAAAGGAAGGGAGGGAGGGATTATAGGATGTGTTGAAAAGAGGGATGCTGACTTTAGTAATGCAAACATATTATAAGGCAGGAGGAATAGTATCTCATTGAGTGGATAAATTCAGATGAGGTTGATTTGACTAATATGTTTACCATAGTGTAACCTGCAAGAAGAGGTAATGCACAAAGGCTAAACTTTGTTGTAGTCTATTGCCTAAATTTAAGTAGACAAGGTTATTTCCAGCTAAGGAAGGTAACAATATCACCTTTTGGGGAAGAAATAGATTCTCATCTATTTTGTTTATAACTATAACTCTATTTCTTAGTTCTTGACACATATGGCTCAATAAATATCTATGAATGAATATTAATATAATACCCTCCTACTAGAGGCCTTGTCTGGCATACTTATAAAAATAAGGCCTTTATAGGAATGAAATAATCCTCCCAAGGTCATTTAACAGTAAACTATTTGAATTCCAACTGGAATCCAAATGCTTGATTTCTGAAATCCCAAGGTTAGTCATTAGCTAGACCATGTTCTTCTCGGATCTTAATTTAGTCTTAATGACACTAGCAAATAAATACAAAGAAACAAGTATAATGAATCCACAGCTTCTTTACTTGCCTTTGCCACAGATACTTACTCTGCCACCTCTTCTCTGAAGGATTCCATGATAATCACCAAATTACATAATCTAACCATCCAAATGAAATTGCTCTTCCATCTCTTAAGGGCCATCAGAACTCCCATGCAATGAATTTCAATTTAAGAAGCTTTATGTCCCATCTGGAGCAAGAGGATTCATACCTATATACAAGAAAAAAATCATTGTGATTTTAACCTGGTTTTAATGGGAAGAACTAAATTCCAAATTTTAAAATTTAAATGATGTTTAAATACTGTATATTTCAGCTCACTAAGAATGATCTTGCCAATATTTTCAAAGTCACATTTTCACAGCAGTAAATGCTCATTAAAAATAATCCATATATGCAAGAACTCTCATTGCAGCATTGTTTGTGAGAGAAAACTTGAAACTAATCCAAATGTCCATCAAAACAGGTGAAATAAAGAAATTATGTTATGTTCATACCATACAGCTATTAAAAGGAATGAAGTGGATTTGCCTGTGCTAATGTGACAAGATATTTAACGTCTACAATAAATTTTTTTAAAGATCCAAAATTCTATGCATGTTTCTATTACTAACAATAACAGCAATAAATGTCAGTATATGCATATCAAAAAATTTGGGAAAGGGTTCACAAGCAGCCATGGCAGCACACCTTAAGAAGTGAGTGTACAAGAAATTCACTAAGTTCAATGGACTTATATTTTTGCTTTAAGATCCAATTGAAACATCAGCAAGGAGACTCCCAGTCAAGATGACAACATAGGTAAACACGGTTCAACTCCTAGCACTACCACATCAAAATTACAACTAAACTACAGACCAAAGATCACTCAGAACCATCAGAAATCAAGTTCAATGGAAATTCTACAACTATGGAACTAAAGAAACCACATTAATCCAGACTGGTAGGAGATGCAGAGACACAGAACAGGCAAGTCTCACACTCACATGTGGTGAATAAAAATTCAGGAAGGTTATCTAGGGAGCAAGGGATCCCAGCCACATACAAGGCCCCTAAACCCAGGGTACCAGTTCCAGGAAGAGACGCCCAGATAACTTTTGGCCCTAAAAACCAGTGGAATTGTAATCAGTGAAGAAAACTACTGGACTCCCTGGCAATTCCTCTTAAAGAGCCCATGCTGAACTTACTCAGACATACTCCCTCTGAGCTCCAGAACCACTGGGATAACAGCTTGAAAGGCACCAGTGGCAAACAGGGAGAAACTGAAGTGTCTGGCATCAGGGTGAGAGCTGAAGGACATCATTCTCCCAGACAGGAAGGCTGGCAGAGGCCATTTTGCCTTTTCTCAGCCTTCCCTCCACAGAGCCACTGAACAGGCAGGTCAGAGCAATATCTGACACTCCATCAACTTGACTTGCACTGTTTGCCCCACCCTCACGTTTACCTGAGGCTCCATTCCACCCAGCTTAGGGGCTTGTCCCCAGCCCTGTATCTCTGACTAAGTGGCTCCAGGCCTGACACTAGCAGCAGCCAACTTTGGATCACAGTTTGGCTCTGCCTAGGAACCTCCAAGCCCAGCACAAGTAACAGCCACCTCAGATTGCCTTGCAGCTCATGCTGGGTGGCCCCAGGTGGAATACAGGTGGTGGCAAACACTGACCTGCACCACCCAGGAAACCACAGAGCCTGTTGCACCTGGTGGACAGCTACAGACCATGTCGGCACTCCACCCTGCCCCTCCACAGGTGATCCTTTACAGAGGGCAGAGGGTGGTGGTCAGTGGTCACAGCTAGTCCTTGCAGTTGACTGGCCTAGGTAAATCCTTCCCATTGATTTGCCAACAGCAATCAAAGGTTCAATTATAAGAGGAGGATGTACTCAGTCCACACGAAGGTCACACCTCAAGTACCCAGTCTGGGAGATAGGGAAGGCTGTGCCACTGGAGTCTAGAGGCCACACTACCAAGACAGGGAGTCATAGCATCTCAACCTAATACAGGGAAGCTGCCAAAATGAAGAGACAAAGAAACATGACCCAAATTAAAGAACAGAACAAAACTCCAGAAAAATAACTAAACAAAATGGAGATGAGCAATCTATCAGATGCAGAATTCAAAACACTGGTTATAAGGATGCTCGAGGAAGTTAGTGAGGACCTCAACAGCATAAAAAAGATCCAGTCAGAAATGAAGGATCACTAATTAAAATAATGAACAATTTACAGGGAATCAACAGTAAAGTGGATGAAGCCAAGAATCAAATCAGTGAAATGGAATGTAAGGAAACAACCAAGCAGAGCAACAAGAAGAAAAGAAATCCAAAAAATGAGGATAGTGTAAGAAGCCTCTGAGACAACTTCCAGCGAACCAACATTCTCATCATAAGGCACCAAAAGAAGAGAAAGAGCAAGAAATTGGAAAAATAGTGAAAGAGAAAACTTCCCTGATTTGGTGAAGGAAATAGACATACAAATCCAGGAAGCACAGAGAGTTCCAAACAAGATGGATGTAAACAAGCCCCTGCTAAGACACATCATAATTAAAATGCCAAAGGTTAAAGATAAATAGAGAATCTTAAAAGCAGCAAGAAAAAGGAAGTTAGTTACCTGCAGGGGTATTCCCACAAGACTGTTTCAAAAGAAACTTTGCAGGCTAGAAGGGATTGGCAAGAAATAGTCAAAGTCATGAAAATCAGGAGCCTACAGCCAAGATTTCTCTACCCACAAAGCTATCATTTAGAATCAAAGGTAGATAAAGGGCTCCCTAGACAAGGGAAACTAAATGAGTTCATCATCACCAAACCATTATTATATGAAATGTTAAATAATAAAATGGCAATAAACACATACCTATCAAAAATTGAATCTAAAAAACAAACTAAGCAAACAAGGATAACAGAGACAGAATTATGGATATGGAGAGCATTTTGATGGTTGCCAGATTGGGGGGGGGGTGAGGGAAATGGGTGAAGAGGTTAAGGGATTAAGAAGTGTAAATTGGTAATCACAGAATAGCCATGGGGAAGTAAAGTACAACATAGGAAATGGAGTAGCCAAAGAAGTTAAATGCATGACCCATGAACGTGAACAAAGGTTGGAGATTGCCTGAGGGGAGTGGGGGGCAGGGCAAAGGAGAAAAAAATTGGGATAACTAACTATACAATGAATAACATTTTTTTTTTAATCTGGAAGAATATGCAACAAACTATAGCAGTAATTGCTCTAGGCAATAATGTTATGGAGTAATTTCATTTTCAACCTTATTCATCTCTACAATATGTAAATGTTTACAATCATCACATGTTAATTTTTTAAATGCTCCTATTTCTTTTAAAATATAAATAGATATGATAAATTAAAAATTAATGAACTAAAAGTTTAAAATTGACAATTTATATGTAAACTGAATACAGCCTTTCAGAGAGTTACTCTATGCTACAACCTTTGCATATGTTTGTATTCTTTCGCCCAGTAATCTTTAATTCAGAAAACCTTTATTCATAAAAATGTTTATTAGAGTTCTATTTTAATAGCATAAAATTGGAAACCCAAGAGGTTAACACAGGAATAGTTAAGTAAACTGTCATCCTCAATAAAATGTTACATATCCATTTAAGAAGAAGTGTTAAGGAGACTATGAAATAATATGAAATGCTTATGTTATAAAGTTAAGGGAAAAAGGAAAAAGGCAAGATAGAAAATTACATATTCAGATTTGTTCAGTAAGATCTCTCAATGGAAAATAAACTAGGAAGAAACTTACCAGAGCTAAAAATAATGTTGTTTAGATGGTAACACTCTTGTTTATTTTTCTTCCCTATACATTTTCATATTTTCCAATTTTTTAATTAACCATTGAATACATTTATAATAGAAAATGATGCAATCATTGAACTTGATACGATATTAAAAATAGTAACATTTGACCCTGGATGATGTGGCTCAGTGAACTGAGTGCCGGCCTATGAACCCCAAGGTTGCTGGTTCAATTCCCAGTCAGGGCACATGCCTGGGTTGTGGGCCAGGCCCCCAGTTGGGGACATGCAAGAGACAGAAAATTGATGTTTCTCTTTCACAGAGATGTTTTTCTCCCTCTCTTTCTCCCTTCCTTCCCTTCTCTCTAAAAATAAATAAATAAAATCTTTTTTAAAAATAGCAACATTTTTATGACTGGCCTGACATATAAGTTTATTCACATTTTTTTCTTTCACTCTACCCTCAGGTCCATTGTAAGGAAAAGCAAGTTCTAATCCTACCACTGCCTCTAACTTTCTCAGTGCCAACCATTCACTCAATAACTGTAAAATTAGACCCTATCATTAGGCTAAGTGAGAAATTTACTAACTTAGGAAAAATGAAATCCCCACAAAAGGAGATCTATCCTAATTATTAAGCTTAGAATCACCAGTGAGCAACAGGTGATTGCTGGAGGGATGGAGAGTCCAACAGCAGAAAAGTAGGGTTCCAATCACAATCCAGCCACTTACTCAGTAAATATTCTTTCTGCCAGTTACGGAATCTCTCCATTTTTAACTTTTTCACTTGTAAAATAACTGTGTTGAACTAGAATCTGATTTTTAGACTTAGAATTTCCCTCAAATAAAGGGAATGGAACATACCTACTGTGTGCCAGGAACATATCAAACAGATAGCATTTCCTTTCATTGACATATAAGTAAATGAATATATAATGAAGGTAAGAAAGCTGATCATGGTGATGACTGAGCCAGTAGTCCCAGGCTGTCTGGCTTCTTCTCTTTAAGATTTTGTAGGTTAGGGAAGTGAGGCTTCAAAGGGCTGAATGATTCGGCCAGTCAGGAACAGAGCCCAGGTCTCTTGATGCCAATCATATATTTACTTTACATTTTCTCTATTTTTTAAAACTCAAAGATGCAAATTCAAATTATTTATAGTCCTCAATACATAATTCATTATTGTCAATTACCAGTACTACCACTCTCCCGTTTTATTTAATTTTCCCTTTAGTTTCTTATTTGCACTGTAATTTGCCTTCTGGTAATTACGCTCCTTGACCTGACATTGCAGTTCACTGATTTGTTCTTCAGTTATGTATTTCTACTATGTATCCTATCTCTTGATTTTTATATTTTAACTTTTTTTTACAAAATATAATCAGTATGCTTACGCATAAGACCTGGGTTTCAGGAATGCAGGCCCAATTTTAGCCAGCCCCCAATAACTCTGCTGCCCCCACAGTAACTGCAGGTGCCAGTGACTGCCTGTGTCCTTCAAAGGTATCCTTTTCTGCTGACAGGAATTTAGCAACTTCTCTGTTTTCAGAATCAACTCCTGCTCCCCCATTGGAACCATCTGCAGGGAGTCCCTCCAACTCCTGCTCCCTTATCCCCTTAAAATCTTTGCCTTGTTGCTATTCGGGGCTAACATTTTTTTGATCTCAGACCACCTGTTTGCAGCTGGCCAAATCTTAAACTCATTGCCTATTCACCTGTGGTTTCTTCTCTCACTCTGCTGAACCTAACAAGTATATCCAGTATATTCTCCTTTATGCTTTCTTGTTCCTGTATCTTGTTACAAATATACTCTGTCTTTGAAGTTCTTTATTGTGCTTATGTTAAATTCTTGATCTATTTGATTATTTCCAACTCCTACAGTGACATAATAAGATAGGATATGCTGCAGTAACGAGTAATCCTGAGAATTTCAATGACTAACACAAAGTTCTCTCTCTCACTCACAAAAACATTCCTTGCTTTTCTCCAAGTGTGACTCAGGCTACTTCCACATTGCAACTTTACCATTTTAGAGTTCTTCACTCTAAGTCACAAAAACAGTAGCAAAAAAAAAACATGAACTCATATCCCATTAGCCAGAACCAGTCAGGTGACCTTAACCCAATGGCAAGGAAGGCTAGAACGTGATGGAGGAGCACATACACATTTGTTGAGCCCCAATTATCTCCACGACGAGGGCAGGTTGCTTAGTGTGTTGTCTCTCTTTCATTGTGTTGTGCCCCTCAGGTGTCTGTGAGCTCATTTTCCCCTGAGAGTTCAGTGTTCTTTACCCCATGTAGGCTGGAAATGTGTATCTGTGGGAGGGGCCCAAGCCCAGGCCCTAGCAAGTATCATTCCTACTAGATTTAAAGAGGGAAAGTACATCACTTAGGACACAGCAAAAAGTCCCCTGTTTCATAAGGAATTTGACCACCAGCCCTACATACACTTGACCCTGACCCTTAGGTGAGCTTTTAATTCTCTGACCTAGGAACTACTCTTTAAGATAAAATAGGTGTAATCACCTACTTCTCAGGGTGTGGTAGGGAATAAAAATGAAGAAATGCCCAGTAGTCACTCCACTGCCTCCCTGGTGTTATCGCTACCCCATGTCCACAGCATGGGACAAATGCTGCTGTTTGTCCCACAAAGGGAAAGGCTGCCAACTGCCCCAGGCCACAGAGCAGGGAAAAAGAAAGGAAACAGAAGAAGAGGTGTGTTCAAGTTGTCCCAAATTGCTGAATGCAAATGTCCTCTTTCCGACTCCCATTTCTTCCCCAATAGGTCTCACCTCCTTTTTTGTCCCTGATGATTTTCTGCTCTTTACTTCTCAGATTCACATGTGGTTATAATTTCTCTGGCATCCCCAAGATTAGGCTGGGGCTGAGGGAGGGAATAGGGGCCTGTCCTAAGTCCCGACTTGTTAGGCACCAGAGTCTAAGCCATTTCTACTGCAGCATTTCTACTACCTCCTTGGAAACGTATAATAACACTAAGATAGTGAGCTTTTCCAGAGAACACTGGACTTCTTTTTTTCCCTATCTTTGAATGATGGTACCAGGTACTGGCACATAGCAAGGGCTCAAAATATATTGACTTTACTGGACTGGACTTGGCTTGACTGAACTATCCCAACCCTCTTCATGTGAAAAGGGAACCACTTCTCTTAGAAAACTCAAGTGAGTGTGGTCGCCCCAAAGTGTACATTATCTGTCTGGCAAGAAGCCTGAACTCAGTGCTGTCTCAAGTTGCTGTTCATATCTGGACAGCACTTAAAAGAATGGGATAGGAGGTCAGACATAAAGATCATGAGGTGGCTATATTTTCTAATTTGCACCCTGCCTGGAAGTTGACTTTTATGAGCATGATCAAATACCAAGAATCAAATGTTAGGGTGGTCGGTGATGTGGGCTGTGAAAGAATTCACAAAGAGAAGTAAAGGCAGAGGGTAAAGTTTTATTCACTTTCCAAGAGTGGAAAGGGGTATGGTGTGGAGAGATACACCAGCAGTGAAATGTAGGGGCTTTGAGTTTTTATTGGATTAGAAAAGGGTAGGAGGGTTGCTGCTTTGTGTGGCCCCTGGGCCATTAGGAGCATTGCAACACAGGAGGCTTTGGTTGGTTTTGCATAAGGTGCAGTTTTTTCCAAAATTATCTTCTGCCTGCAGCTGTGGGGAGCAGTTAGTTGCATTCTGTTCTTGCTTTCCAGTAATTTCTAGTCATCTTAGAAGAAAATACATGTGATATTAACTGTGAGTTTGTCTTATGTGGCCTTTATTATGTTGAGGTATTTTTCTTCTATACCCAATTTGTTGAGAGCTTTTATCATGAAATGATGTTAAATTTTGTCAAATGTTTTTTCTGTATTTATTGAAATTATTATATAATTTAATCTTTTATTCTATTAATATGATTTATCATATTTATTGATTTGCATGTTTTGAATCATTCTTGAATCCCAGGAACAAGTCCCATTTGATAATGGTGTATGGCCTTTTTAACATGCTACTAAATTTGGTTTGCTAGTATTTTGTTGAGAATTTTTGCATCTGTTTTGATTAGGTACATTGGCTTATCGTTTTTTTGTTTGTTTGTTTTGTTTTGTTTTCTTGTAATGTCTTTATCTAGCTTTGGCATCAAGGTAATGCTGGCTCCATAAAATGAGTTTGGGAGTGCTCCATCCTCTTCAATTTTTTGGAAGAGTTTGGGAAGGATTGGTGTTAATTCTTTAAATATTTGAAATAATTCACCAGTAAAAGCATCTGGTCCTAGGCTTTTCTTTGTTGGGAGGAGGACAGCTCTAATTATTTAGATACTCGTTGATTATGTGAGTTAGAGTACTTTAACTCTAGTAATTGCTAAGTTTTCACAAGTTTTTAACTTCAGTAAGTATACTTTGGCTGAAGTCACATTCAGCACAGTTTGTCAATCCAAAATCGAATTTATAATTTCAGTGACCGTAAAGCTATACAAATTCTTGGCACAATGCATATAAGAACAGCTGTGACTAGCTAATGCCTCATCACAAATAGCTGACAGCCCTCTAAGAACCAAATAATCACCTGGAGGGAACACAAGGGAGGGCAGGTGCTAGAGATGCAAGAGACTCCATGACTACCCAAACAAACACTGAATCCATAGTTCACCTTGGAATATAGTAAGAACTTTAATTTTTCAAACTTATTGATTGTTACCTTCTTCCCATACTCCTCAGGAAAATCCTCAAGAGGCGTGGGGTGGGATAAATATAGTTTTGAATTAATTAAAAATTTCCTAAGTACTCTGAACTATTCTGCCATCTACAATGCAAGTACAAGTCAGACATAATTCTTCTTATCTTGAAAGTGTTGGTTACTAGGTCTATAGTTAAAGAGTCAACAAAACAAGCAGCCTGTTAGAAAAGAACCTGTAAAGTTCAAAAAGGCTCCACGTATTTTTAGCAATGTAATAACTCCAAAATAAACCTAAAGAAATAGAAAGTGTGTTTATAAAATGGGTCACGGTGGTTGAAACTTCATCTGATATTCTTTGTTCTTTGGTTTTCATCTATTAGGTATTATACAAATATCATTCTTCAGGCTGGTAATATTATCTATCACATCTTTTTTTTATAAATGGTACTTATTCTCAGAGGATAAGTTCTCCAAACACACTTAGTGTAAGTAATGCTGAAGCAGAGATTAGAATATGCAATAATGCAGATGAGTGCTCTCAGAAGAAGCACCTGGAAAAAAAAATGAGGAAGCAGGACATGGGCAGAGGGAGAAGTTGCTTTACAATGCAGTTGTGACAGAGGCCTCAGCAAATCCTTCAAAAAACTCTAGAATTGGCATGACCTATTCCCCAAAATGTCTATGTTGAAGCTCTAACCCTTAGTCCCTTAAAATGCAACTCTGTTTGGAGTTAGGGCATTTAAAGAGGCAACTGATGTTAAATAAGGTCATATGAGTGGGGCCTAGTCTAATAGGACTGGTGTCTTTATAAGGTGAGGAAGAGACACCAGAGAAGCACACATACAGAACAAAGGCCATGTGAGGACGTGGCAAAGAAGGCTGCCATTGGCAAGCCAAGAAGAGATGCCTCCTCACAGGAAACCAAATCTGCTAACATCTTGATCTTAGACTTTCAGCCTCCAGAACTGTGAGCAAATAAATTCCTATTGTTCAACTCATTCAGTCTGTGGTATTTTGTTATGGCAGACTGAACAGATGAATACAGAGAGCCAGGCTAGTATTTGTCAAATAGATCTTCCATTTCTGCCTTTACCTCCATCATCATAAATTCCTTTATATAACCAGCAATTTACTTAATTCATTCACTGAAATAATAATACTATTAATCACCTTCTCTCTATGAGGCACAATGCTATGTACTAACAATACAATGAGCACACTAGACATGGTTCCTGCCCTCTTGAAGAATATAAACACAGAAGTAATTATGATAACGTGTTAAGGGCAATGATATAGGATGAACAGTGAGTGCATCATGAAAGTACAGATGTAGTCACTTAATTAGATTTGGGCGGTCACGGAGGGCTTCCAGATGAGTAGAAGATATTAGGCTGAGAGGGGGAAGAAATAATCTAGTAATGAAGAACAGCATGTGCAAAGTAAGGAAGTGAGAATTGATGGCGTATTAACAGAAGGGTGGAACAGATGGTGAGAGGGGTTGATGTGATAAGAAGGGAAGCTGAGGAAGTACAGAGTGACTGGGCCATCCCAGGCCTTTGGACTTTACATGAAGAGCTACGCTGAGGCATTGAAGGATTTAAAGCAAAAGGATGAGGTAAAATTTGTTTTGCAGAGAAACTGGGTATAGAATGGATTAGATGAAAGATGGAGAATGGATTAGAGAGGATGAGTGATGAAGATCAGTCCCAGAGCTCTCGCAGTAAATCAGTTGAGAAAGCATGGCAGCTTCTCATAAGGAAATTGCTCTGAGGACAGAGAAAACCCTTCCAATTTGAGCCACAATGGAGAGGTAGAACTCAAGAAGATCCTGTGCTTTACTGACCATCAGTGGTAAAACAAAGGGAAGAGTCATTTGGAAAATGAGACTTATAGTGGTACCCTTCCCAGAGAAAGGAGTAAAGCATAGTGTTACCCCATTAACTGCCATCATCACATTCAAACCTTGCCCGTTACATACGTAGGTGTTTGCAAATATGTCATCCCACTGAGCTTTAATCACTTTGATGACTGGAAAATAATTCACATCTCTGTTTACTGAGCACACCACCTCCTATTGCCTGATATATGTATGTGACTAGAAAAAACATGGACTCTGAGGTCAAGCAGACCTGGCTTCAAGTTCCAGTTCCACAAACTGTTAACTCTGTTAACTCAGGGCAAATGGTTTTTCTTTTTCTCTGATCCTCAGTTTCCTCATCTGTGAAATGGGGATGTTACAGAAACAGGGGAGTCCAAAAATCCCCAGAGCTTGCAGCTGGGGGATGGGGAGAAGTAAGCAGCTTTTCAAATGCTTCCACATGCCTGAGGCTGGTGGCTACTGTCTTTCTTATGCAAAATGGCTTTAATGCATCCAAAGCCTCAGGCAGATGGGAGGAGTCTTGAACCAGGGGACAGTATGGAAAGCACACAGAGCCTACGTAAGGGCCTGTGAATGGTCAGAACTGTTTGCAACGCCCACTGCGTCAGATGACGCAGTCAGGGATATATAAGCAGCTGCAGACATTTTAGACTCAGACTCTCTCAGACTGACTCAGACTCTCTGAGAGTCTCTCAAGTTCTCGTTCAGGCTCTGGCTCTCACTGGCGCTCTGGCTCTGGCTCGCGCGCTCTCACTCGCGCTCGCGCTCTCGGGCTCTCGCTCTCTCGCTCTCCCGTGTGCTCCCTCCACGTGGCTTGGTGAAGGGGCCTTCTCCATGTGGCTTGGAGAAGGGGTCTCCGGGCTGCTTTAAAAGGCTCTCGCCATGCGGTTTTGAGGAGGAGAGGAAATCTGCGCGGTTTGCAGGAAGAAGGCAGTTTGCAAGGAGGCTGAGAATCCAGGCGGTCCTGCATTGAGAGCTGGAGGGCACCACAGCACAGAAAGGACCTCCCCAATCAGGATTGAATGATTGGCAGCTGCTGGTAAAGCTGAACTGTGTTTGGAAAGTAGGGAAACAGTTTCTCTGACTTTCCGAAAACTAGCCTGGTTTGGAAGGGGGGGAGGCAAGGATATGTGTTTGTGGGTGTTTTAAAAAGCGTAAGACTTAATAACAGAAATCCGCAAGTAACTAAATCTATATAACTGTTAAATAAACAATTCTTTTTTTCTTTTCACCAAACTCTGGTATTGAGAGTTATAATTTTGGCGGCGGGCAATCGGGCCCCTAACTAAAGAGCCCGTGGGTTTGTTTTCAACTGGAGCAGCCCAGGGGTTCTGTAACAATTTGGCACCCCAGATGGGACGTTAATAATTGCCCGTGGCAGGTCGACCCCCTTGGGAGACACCTTCTGAGGGCGCCGACCACCTAAGTACGCCTGTGTGGTGAAAAGAAAATAGAACTGAAAAGGGATTAGAGAAGTAAGATTGTTTGCTAAAAATTATTTCTGAGCATTTCTGAAATAATGGCACCGTGGATGCTAGATTTGTTTGTCCGGTTAGGAGAATTCCTGAACGTAAAAGAATTATGGATGCCGGAGTGGTATATATGTTTTCTAGTCCTTGGGATTGTTTTGGTTATAGCCATTAGCATGTATGTCTGGGTTAATAAAAGCAGTTCTGGGCAAGTCCCTGATGGCAGCCCACTGGAGAGAATTTTGGAAAATTGGGATATGTACTGTCGTTATCCTATGACTAAGAAAATATTAATTTATTATTGTAATACTGTTTGGCCTGAGTATGTTCTGGGTGGTAAGAAAAGGTGGCCTGTGAATGGTACCCTGAATTATCATGTCATTAAGCAATTGAAAAGGTACTGCCTGCAATCAGGAAATTGGGAAGATGTTTATTATCTAAATGCATTTGCAGAGTTGCATAATAAGACCTTAGCAGAAATGGAGGCCCAAATAATGGTGCAGAGGAAAAAAGAGGTCTCAAAGCCTTTTCCTGAGAGTCAAACGCCGGAAGAAAGGGAGAATGAGGAAGTAGCCCTCTTTAATTCTCTAAATCCGGGAGACAAAGGCCCTAATTTGGCGCCAAGCCAGGCACAGGTGGGGGCGGTTCAGGAGGCCATAGCTTCCGCAGCAGTGGCTCCACCTCCTCTGCAGGAGGCCCAGGCTTCCGAGGTGGCAGTTCCTGTGGCGCAGCGCCCTCTGCAGGCGGCCGCAGCTCCTGCAATGCCAGTGGCGATGGCACAGCACCCTCTGCAGGTCGAGGTTGCTTCCACCATGCCACTTCCAGAGACGGAAGTGACTTCCGCGGTGCCTGCCCTTTTTCAAACTCAAGGGACTTCTCTCGCGCCACCCTTTTTGGAGCCAGCCTCTGAAGTGACTACAAAGTCAATGACTCCATCCTTACAGGAGAAGGAGAGGGTCTCCCCCGCCAGAACCCGCCAAGGAACTCAGTATAGTCAGGGGACCTCCCAATTCGGAGCAAGCCAATTCCCTCTAGGGCAGTACCCAATAGGTGGAATAAATCAGCAAGGCCAGCCCTCTGGCTACTATTGGGCCCATACTCCGTTTTCCACTTCAGATTTGCTAAATTGGAAGAATTCTAACCCCTCATATAGGGAAGATCCTCAGAAGATGGTAGAGCTTGTTGCCTCCATTTTTGCCACTCATAACCCGAACTGGGCAGATGTACAGGCTCTCCTAAATATTCTTCTAACTGGGGATGAGAGGCGACTGGTTACAAGTAAGGCTAATGAAGAGGCTCAGCGTCTCCATGGAGAGGATCCCCATGGGACCCCCGACCCAACTGTGGCAATTCCTTGGACAGAGCCTAACTGGGACCCAAATGGTGGAGGCCTAGTTCCTTTGAAACACTACAGGAAGTGTATATTGGAAGGACTTAGAAACGGGGTACCCAAGCCAAAAAGCCTGAATATGGTACAGACTATTCAGCAAAAACCAGATGAGGATCCTTCTGAGTTCTTAGAGAGGATCTATCAAGCCTATAGAAAGTACACTGATGTTGATCCACAGGCACAAAAGAACATAAGAATGGTGAACATGACATTTATTGGGCAGAGTGCCCCAGATATTAGACGGAAACTCCAGCGTATAGATGGAGTATTAGGAATGAGCCCCTCTCAGTTAGTGGACATCGCATTTAGAGTTTACCATGCAAGGGGAGTAGAAAAGAGAAGACAGAACTTAATGTTCGTTAAAACAGGCTGGAGAGGCCAAAGGAAGAAACAGAACCCTAAAGAGAGGAGGAAAGCGCCATTGGGCAAGGACCAGTGTGCCTATTGCAGAAAGAAGGGCCATTGGAAAAATGAGTGTCCAAATCGTAAGAAGGGAAGTAGAAATGAAAACCCTTGCACCCATTCGGACCTGGGGACAGAGTCTTACTGAAGACCTGGAAGACGCAAGGTCCCGAACAGCAGCTGGCTGAACAATGGACTGTCCCTATAATGTTTTGCTAACAACACATGCTTCGCTGAAGCTGGTAGGAATCAAGCCCTGGATACACCACACACGGGTAAAACGAGCACCGCCTGAGGAGGACACAGACCCTGCTGCTGTGACTGACACCAAAAAGGAAAGTTGGACCTGCACTCCAGAAGAAGATTTGAAATTACTCTTTTGAAAAAAAGGACAGTGAACTGAAACACAGATTAAAAGTGTTTCTTTTGCTTTAGGCATGTGCTTGCAAATCTAGGAAATTTTAGCTGCTAAATACTGAGTTTGGGTAGAGTCCTTTACAGTGTGGAAAAAAGTTGGAAATGGGTTATGGTTAAATCTGAATGGGTAAATATATAGAAATGTTGTGAAAGTTTTTAAACCTGGGAAAAGGGAAACCTCAACTACTTGTGGTCTAATTGTATGGTTACTGTACCTCTGTATTGGCATTTAGCCTTGGGACCTATGAAAGGTCATTTGGAATTCCCTGTGTTGGCATTTAGCCATTGGGGACCTAGGCAAGGTCATTTGGAATTCCCTGTGTTGGCATTTAGCCTTGGGACCTATAAAAGGTTATTTGGAATTCCCTGTGTTGGGATTGGCATTTAGCCATTGGGGACCTATGAAAGGTCATTTGGAATTCCCTGTATTGGTTTGGCATTAGCCACTGGAGACCTATGTAAGGTCTAGAATTCTCTGAGACCTAGGAAGTGTCTGGAATTCTCTGTATTGGTACTGGTCATATAATCTGAAAGGAAAATTGAGGTTTCCCAGAGAAAGTTAAAAAAACTTCACATGTAGGAAAGTGAACAAAAGAAAGTATAAGGCATGGAAATGCAATTTTGGGAATATTAGAAGAACAAGAATTTTCCTTCACACTGTGTATTTTTCTCCTTACCTAATCCCTCCAGAATTTGGCAATTTAAAGGAGTAAGAAATGACATTAGGTTTCTTTGCATAAAACTAAAAAGACCAGTTGTTAATAAAGGTATTGTTAACCAAGACTTTGACTGGAATGACATGCCTGAAGGAGGCATGCTTAGGCTCTGGTTGTTACCAGAAAGCCCTGAAGAACTGAACTTGACTTTTGAAGCTAAGGAAAGCCCAGAAGGAAAAAGGCCTGACACCTTGGTTGGTTGTGCGGTTCATGGCAGTCTTTCCAGGGAAGGAATGAAGGTTGCTTTCCTAAAAAATGGCTAGAAAGAACCTTAAGGCACAATGGAAAACCCAAAGGACTTGGGAAAGCAGGTGTTTGCAGGCAAGGCTGAATGGCAGGTGTGTGGCTCAGCTTCTGTGCCCTAATGGGCAAACTAAAAGTCAACATGAAGGTTCCTTGTGTAAGTTCCAGCATAGTAGACTTAAAGATCATATGTGATCAACCACTGCTCTTGTTGTGTTTATGCAAATGAACAGGCTAAATTAAAACTGGACTTAATGCAGTCCCTTTACTGGCAAGGAGGGTAATCTTAAGGAGAAAAATCATGACTTAAGGAAAATTGCAATGCTCAGTGCAGCTAACTGTCTATAAAGTTTGTTTTTCATTTGAAAGTTAAACCAAGTCTGTGACATTATAAAAAATGCTTTATTTACACGCAAGAAGAATGTCAAATGCCTTGCAACTGGATGTCTTCCCAATAAGACAGTCTCACAAATTAAGAGACTGGTTTGTGAATTGTGTTGTGTGATTTAACATGCATGTTCTTTCTGTTTTCATAGGGCATAAGCCTATGATCTCTACCTGAGTGATTATCTGTACATATAGGCCTCACTTAAGAAGCCCATCTGCATTGCCACCTCCTGAGACTCAACGGTTTGGCTGAACTAAGTGGTTGAGTTGGTGAAGTATGGGGTGGTCTGCAGGCTTCACTTTAAAACTGGTTTCTTTTCTGTCCTAATGGCTTGGACAGAAAGGGCCCAGAGGTCTGAGAGGGGGGAAATCCAAAATTTATACCCCTCAACCCAAGCTAAGTATAGTGGGCAAAAGGGCTTTGAACAGGTGTGACGTGCCCTGCACACCTTCCTCCAAAGAAGCCATTTCTTTTCCTAACGTGGGACATTGAAAAATTAATCCCTGCCTTTTGTATATAGTGGTTGTAGGTTCGATTGTGTTTTTAACCCTGTTGCCAAATCTGTTGCCCTCAGAATATGACAAGGATGCCAACTTGTCCAGCAGTACCAGCCCTTGGAAACCAAGCATGCTGCTACCCAGGAATAGCCAACTGACCTGGACTCTGCAAAATTCTTCCCCATGTGGGAAGGGCACCCTCCCCTACATCCCCACTCTTATTAGGAATTTCTAGACCCAAGGGTAGGTAGGACGACGACCACGTTCAGCAGGAAGCAGTTAGAGGAGCATAAGACCTTCGCCCATTGTCCTTTATAAGATTATAAAGGGTCTTAGTCTGAAAGGGGGGAAACTGTTACAGAAACAGGGGAGTCCAAAAATCCCCAGAGCTTGCAGCTGGGGGATGGGGAGAAGTAAGCAGCTTTTCAAATGCTTCCACATGCCTGAGGCTGGTGGCTACTGTCTTTCTTATGCAAAATGGCTTTAATGCATCCAAAGCCTCAGGCAGATGGGAGGAGTCTTGAACCAGGGGACAGTATGGAAAGCACACAGAGCCTACGTAAGGGCCTGTGAATGGTCAGAACTGTTTGCAACGCCCACTGCGTCAGATGACGCAGTCAGGGATATATAAGCAGCTGCAGACATTTTAGACTCAGACTCTCTCAGACTGACTCAGACTCTCTGAGAGTCTCTCAAGTTCTCGTTCAGGCTCTGGCTCTCACTGGCGCTCTGGCTCTGGCTCGCGCGCTCTCACTCGCGCTCGCGCTCTCGGGCTCTCGCTCTCTCGCTCTCCCGTGTGCTCCCTCCACGTGGCTTGGTGAAGGGGCCTTCTCCATGTGGCTTGGAGAAGGGGTCTCCGGGCTGCTTTAAAAGGCTCTCGCCATGCGGTTTTGAGGAGGAGAGGAAATCTGCGCGGTTTGCAGGAAGAAGGCAGTTTGCAAGGAGGCTGAGAATCCAGGCGGTCCTGCATTGAGAGCTGGAGGGCACCACAGCACAGAAAGGACCTCCCCAATCAGGATTGAATGATTGGCAGCTGCTGGTAAAGCTGAACTGTGTTTGGAAAGTAGGGAAACAGTTTCTCTGACTTTCCGAAAACTAGCCTGGTTTGGAAGGGGGGGAGGCAAGAATATGTGTTTGTGGGTGTTTTAAAAAGCGTAAGACTTAATAACAGAAATCCGCAAGTAACTAAATCTATATAACTGTTAAATAAACAATTCTTTTTTTCTTTTCACCAAACTCTGGTATTGAGAGTTATAATTTTGGCGGCGGGCAATCGGGCCCCTAACTAAAGAGCCCGTGGGTTTGTTTTCAACTGGAGCAGCCCAGGGGTTCTGTAACAGGGAGACTGGCAGCTACCCTACTGAGTTGCAGTAGGGATTAGTGATTGTTAGGCTTTAGTGTATATGCTAAACCTAGCATTTGTATTTATTTATTCATTCATTCACGTTTAAGTATGTGTTATGTGCCAGGTACTGTTCTAGGTTTGAGGATTGAAGAGGTACCTTTTATTAAAAGAAGGCATACAAGTCTATAAACATGATAATTTCAGTTAGCAATTAGTACTATGAAGACAAAAAACATAAGGAAATAATATAAAGTACAAGTCAGGATAGGGGTGTTTTTTTAATTTTATTATTTTTCCTGCCCCAGATGCTTTTTTAATATTTAAATTTTTTCTTAAATATTATTTCATTGCTTATGCTATTACAATTGTCCTTATTTTTCCCCATTTGCACCTCTCCACCCAGCACCCCCCACCCCTCAGGCAATCCCCCTACCATTGTTCATGTCCATGGATCATGCATATAAGTTCTTCGGCTACTCCATTTCCTATATTACACCTTACATCCCATGGCTAGTCTGTAACTACCTGTTTGTACTTCTTAATCCCCTCACCTCTTCACACATGCCCTCACAACCCTCTCCCATCAGCCACCCTGCCTGAGCTATAGAGCATTCTGAGATGGTTGCTACTTGTGCTGGGCTTGGAGATTCCCAGGTGAAGCCAAGCTGGGAATCTAGCCTGGCTGCTGGTAGTGCCAGACCAGGGGCTCACTGAAGCCAGCTGTTGCTTGCTTGTGAGGATTTAGGAAGTTGTGAAGCATGAGCCAAGACCAGCCATTCAGATGGAAAAGCAGCTTAGGTGGGCCTATAAAATGGGTGGGGTGGAGTCTCTGGGGATCTCCAAGGTGGGTCAAACAGTATTAGCTGGGTTGATGGAATCTCAGATATGGCACCAGCTTGCCAGCTCTGTTGGGGGAGGGCTTAGAAACGGGACAATGGTCTCTGCTCTCCTTGATGCCAAACACTTCACCTTCTTCTAGTATTCTGGTGCCTTTCAAGCTGCTGTCCCGGTGCTGGAGCTCAGAGGGAGTGAGTCTGAGTAGGTGAGGCCATGTGTGGGTTCTTTAAGAGGAACTACTTGGAGCTCCAGCAGTTTCTTCCACCAACTCAATTTCCACTGCTTTTGCAGCCAGAAGCTGGGGGACTTAACTTCCTGGCCCTGGAACCCTGGGCTGGGGTGGCCTGGTGTGGGGCTGGAACTCCTTGCTCCCAAGATATCCCTCTCAAATTTTTACCTACACATGTGAGTGTGGGACCAGCCCATTCTGCATCTGCACTCCTTTTACCAGTCTGGATGGATGTGGTTTCTTTATTTCCATAGTTGTCAGATTTCCATTCAACTCAATTTCTGATGGTTCTGAGTAATGGTTGTTCTATATTTTAATTGTAATGTTGATGTGGTTCTGTGAAGAGAAGAGCCATGTATGTCTATGCCACCATCTTGACCCAGGGGTTGCTTTTTTAAAGATAAGATCATCATGGAAGACTTCTCTGCCCAGGGTGCATTTAGCTGGCACTAAATGAGCAAAAGAAAGATCATTCCCAGGTAGAAGAAACAGCAAGTGCAAAGGCCCTGAGGTTTGCAGTCACTAATTAGTCTCCCTCTTACTTTCCTTCCCTTACTGCAGAGAATAAAATAACTCAATTTGTTACAAATTCAATCTCAAGATTACCACTCTATAGCAATAATCTCTTTATCTTCAGTTATTTACACTTTGTGGCAGCAATTCTCAGACTTCTGTAGACCTTATTCCCTGAAGGTCCTAATTTAGCATAAGGTGGGTCTCAATTTGTACTTTATTAAAAAACTTTCCATCTGATTCCAAAGTTTGAGGTGCACTGTATTACATATAGGGCTGCGAGCCCCAATTTTAAAATGTATTGTATTCCTTATAAAATGTCCTTCTTAGAGTGTGAAGTTTGAGTCTTTCCTTCACAGCTCTTTCGGCCAAATTCAGTGTTAGATGAGGACTTACTCAATTATGAAATGCATTAGTTGTGCTCCAAGCTCCGGGAGGAAATGTAGCTATGCTTTTGACACATGTTAATTGAAGATGAATGTTACCATTTTGGAGAAACTCCAAGTAGCAATTAAGAAGAGAAAAGAACTAGCAAAATTTTGAACCTAGTAAGTATTGTTTCCAAAAGCTGAATATCCTCTGCTCCATAACGATAGTGAGAAAAATGAAGTGTCCACAGAGGAATTTATAAATGCCAAAAAGAAATGCTCCAGGGGAGAAGAATGGTTCATTTACTAAGTATAATCTTCTTGTTTTAGGCAGCTAAAATGCTAAGTTACAAATGAGGGAAATATTTATAGCAGTCATGAAAATATAATTTATTTTTAAAAAAATAAAACTGTTGTATTGAGACTACTCATGTGTTGCTCAGTGGAATAGATGTGGTTTGGAAAAGATGTGATTATGTCACCCTAAAACAGAGAGGAAGAGACCAGGAGGAAGGGTGTGGAGCACCTTCCTAAAGAGGCCAAAACAGAAGGGAGCAAGAAAGAGGAGAAGGGGGCAGCCCTCATGGAAACACAATAGGCCTTCCTAAGGATCACCAGCCAGGCAGCTGGGTTGGACTAGAGGGATCCTAACTAGCAGCTCCCTGAAAAATGAAGTCAGTAGCGGCAGTGAGATGGTAAAGTAAAAGGAAGGGGCAGGTGCCCTGGCCAGTGTGGTTGGAGCATCATCCCATAACTGAAGGGTTGCAGGTGCGATTCTCAGTCAGGGCACATACCTAGGTTGCAGATCCAATTTTGGGTTTGGTCACATACAGGAGGCAACCAATCAATGTTTTTCTTGCATTGATATTTCTTTCTCTCCCTTCCTCTCTCTGGAAGCAATAAAAAATATGTCTTCAGGTCAAGGATTTTTTTTTTTTTTAAAGGAAGGGGCAGGGTTGGCAGCAATAGTACAGGGTCACATGAAGTTAGCCAAAGGAGAAAGCATCCAGAGCAGTGTCATGTGGGTAGAGAGGGCCCAGGTGCTGCCAGGAAGCAGAAGCAGGTCATGAGGTGTCTCAAAGACTCTCTCTCTCTCTCTCTCTCTCTCTCTCTCTCTCTCTCTCTCTCTCTCTCTCTCTCTTTCTTTCTCTCTCTCTCTCTCACACACACACACACATGCACGTACACATACACTCCACATTCATGCATGCTTGTACGCACATACCCCACATGCCCATCCACCCATCCATTCACACCCACGCCTTACACGTTCATACCCACACATGTTCATATACACACTCATACACATGCTCACACACACACTCACAATTAGCCAGAAGGAGGAATTTAAAGGCTTTGCCAGCTAGAAAGAGCTGCACTGCTTGTAGCCTCAAAATTATCATTTGTTACTGTTTTCCATAACTACTATGAATGTTCAAGTAGGAGGCCAAGAAAACACCCATTACTGAATAAACTATACATGGAGGGAAAAAATAATGACCCAATCAAAAATGCATTATCTTAATTTCAATTAAACTCCAACTAGCAAGAATGCTGAACCTTTGAAGTCTCTCCCATAATAAGCCAAACCACAGCCTTTACCTAACAGCGAATAAATATAATAGTGGTCCTGTCTGTGCTGTGGGGCCCTTCTGTGACCGTGACTAAAGGAGCAGTGTTGCCCTGTGAATCACTGTCTGCAGGTTGGGGAGCTAGTCCTGTAATAACTTTGGATAATAAGAAAAGTTTTAAAAACATTTTTTACTTTATCACTTTAAATCTTTCCATGAGGTTAAGATCCTCCTTATCATGTGAATAACACTGTCACCCCCAGAAATATCTACTGAGGGACGCTATGCATTATTTCCTGGGAATCTCTGCCCTTCTGGAGCTTATATTCTATGAGGCATGGGTGAGGATGGGGAAAATGAGGGAGACAAAAATCAAATGAATAAGAAAAATATGTTATACGTCAGATGGTTGTTTTAGGTTTTGTGATAAAAAATGTTAGGAGAAAGAATCCAGATAAGCACCTCTGTTCTTCCTTCTGAAGTGGCTTTCCCTCTTCTTACGGTGTGTCTTTTAGAAATTCCCTTAGTGAAGATCTGTTGGTGATAAACTGTCTGTTTATCAGAATTGTCTATATGCTCACCTTCCTCTTGACGAACAATTTTGCGGAGTATATAATTCTAGGTTGATAATTATAGTTTCCTTCTATTCTGGTTTCTGTTTTGCTCTTGGTACTTCCACTACTGGTATAATCTTGTTCTTTGTTGCATAATCAGTGTTTCCTTTGATTCCTCTCTACCTTCTTTAAGAATTTTGTGTTGTCTTTGATGTTTTGCATTTTTTTAACATATGTCTAATTGCAGATTTCATTTTATTTATAATTCCCAGAAATGTGTCTTTTCAATAAACCAGCTTTTCACTCTGTTAATATTCTTTATTGTTTCTTTATTTTCTGTTTCATTATTTGTCTCTCCTGAACTTTTCCTTCCTGATTTTTCAGCTTTTCTTTTTAAGACTAAAACTCTGTCATGAAGTACCTCTTTAGGTGCATCCATTAAGTACCTTTTAAAAGGTTTTACTTATTTATTTTTAGAGAAAGGAAAGGAAGGGAGAAGAAGAGGGAGAGAAACATCAATCAGTTACCTCTCACATGTCCCCAGCCAGGACCTGGCCCACAACCCAGGCCTGGGAATTCAACCAGTAACTTTTTGGGTTGCAGAATGATGTCCAGTCCACTGAGGCACACCAGTCAGGGCTATATTTATTAAGTTTTAATGTGCAGTATTATCATTCCATTTCTAATATTTTAAAATTTCTATTGTGCTTTCTTCTTTGATCCATGAGGTATTTAGAAATGTGTTCATAAAATTTCTAGACACATGGAATTTTTAGTTTTTCTTATTGATTTCTAACTTAATTTTACTGTGGTAAAAAATATGATCATTGAAATTTGTCAAGATGGACTTTAGGGCTCTCTCATGGTCAATTTTTGTACATGTTCCATGTGTTCTCATAAAAAATGTATATATTCTCTAATTTTTGGACACAAGGGTTTATAAGATGTTATATTATAATACTTTAGTAGTATTTTTGAAATCTTTATTGATTTACCATCTTCTGATCTTTAGTATTTGAAAAGAATATTTTAAAATATCTTACTAGGAAGGTAGATTTGTCTATTTCTCCTAATGCTTTTATTTGTGTGTGTGTGTGTGTGTGTTAAAGGTTCTGTAATAAAGTGCACACAAGTATTGTTATTTCTTTCTGAAATAACAAATTTAATTTTATCATGATGACATGACCCTCTTTCTGTCTAGCAATGCTTTCTGCCTCAAGGTCTAGTTTTTTTTTGTTTGTTTGTTTGTTTGTTTTTTGGTGTTAACATAGCTACAACACCTTTCCTTGTGTTATTCCTGGAATCCACACTCTAGAAGTATTGATCACACAATATTACTGTTCAACAGCAGCTTTTGAACCAATTCTTTAAGGATTCTCAGGATACAAGATTCTCAGCTTACTAAGAACATATATGGAGAGGTTTTATCCTTCCCAGTAATGATAATGACTTTGCTTTGTGAAACTGCACCCACTCTCCGCTGGGCACCCTAGGAGCCAGAGAGGAAGAATTTGAAAACTAATAATGAACAGCATTTCATAGCCTCAGGTAATTTCAGTCCAGGCGAGTAAACTAGCTTCATCCATGTGTCATTTGTGGTCACTATCTAGTTGGAGCCCCCCTCCCACAGCAGGGAGGGGCACAGGCTGCCCACTCCTGCCCTCACCTGTGTGTCACGTGCACTTCAACTCACCTGGCCCCACTTTACCTCCTGCAGGTCTCAGATGCCGGTGACTGGTGGCTGCTGCTGGCTCATGAGCTATGGATGGCCTTCTCCTGCTAGTGGCATTTACTCCACAGACTGAAAAAGAGGGAAAGGGCATCCTCACTGGCAACGGAGTCTAACAGAGATCCTGGTTCACAAGAAATGTCAGAATTCCAGCCAGGACGGCCACTTCTTTATGACAGCCAGAAGGGAACAATATTCACCCTGCCTTGCCCTGAATGTGATCCCACCTGTTGCCAAGTTTCTCCCCACCCATGCAGCATGTTTGGCTCTGCCCCACCTCAATTCCCTTGGGGACCCCAACTTCTGGAGAGGGTGATCATTATTCTTGCATGGGATTGGGCAGACATATGAATACTCCCCTCTTCACAGAAAGGGCAGAGGGAGGAAAAAGTTACTAGCTCATTAATTCTGTTCTCCAAAAGAAAAGACAATCCTGCTCTCACCCCAACCATTCCTCTCTCTCTCTCTCTCTCTCTCTCTCTCTCTCTCTCTCACACACACACACACACACACACTTCTGTGAAAATAAGACAAACAAGTTTTTCTTCCATTTCTTTGACTCACCAGGCCAAAGTCCCTGTGTTAGTCTGCTCTGGCTGTCATAACAAAGTAGCACAGAGTCGGGGACTCAAACAGCAGACATATGGGTTCTCTCAGTTCTGGAGGCTGAAAGACCCAGATCAAGGTGTCAGTAGTTTTGTTTTGTTTTGTTTTCCCTGAGGCCTCTTTCCTTGGCCTGTGGGTAGCTGCCTTCTTGCTGTGTCCTCTCAAGGTCTTTCCTTTGTGCACAGGCGCCCCTGAGGCTGTTGCCACAGCAAGCACATCACATCTTTCTGTTGCCTGTGCTCAAGCCCCCTCATTCACACATATTGGTGTGAAGCTCCATCTTAACTGCTCCAAATAGGTGACATAAACTTGTTTCCAGTGGTTGCTGGTAAAAGAAAATGTGAGGATTTGGGGGAAAACAAATCTTTCCCTTACCACACAATTAACTTCCACTCAGCAAAGTGAGTGGCAGTACAGACAGGAGGTTAAACAGTGCCGGACTCACTCTCACCAGAGCAAAGAAAATGATGAAAGCCGAAGCCAATGTGCTGGAGCTGCAGCACCCCAAGATGTCACCCTGGCTAACACCACCCTCTTGGACATTTTTCTTTCACTGCCTTGGGCTCCCTGGTGACCATTAATGAGAATTAGAGGTGGGCTGTTCCAAGAAACATTTCTCCAAAGTAAACTCAGCAAATTTAACTGCCCCAAAGCCGTTCCTCCTGAGTATCTCTTTACTACTTTCTGCTTCTTGCTGAACTTCTAGAGCCAAACAGAAGGGTGAGCTCCCTTACATAGCTATCACAGCACCATAACCTAACAGGGGTTGTTTTCTCTTTATCCTGATTGAGTCTAGTGAAGCACAATAAATGGCTGTGATGAGACCATTTTCTATGATCCCAATTAACTCTGGCATGGCGATGCATTTTCTAGCTCAGTGTACCTTGTGCTCTGTTTCTGTAATCACTGCTGAGAGCTACTGGCTTCCTTTACCCAGAGACTCTCTCAGGCAACTGATCCCAGGTAACTGGAATTCTCACATTCTTGTACCAGTTAAAAGCAAAGAAATGCCTCACACCCACTGGGATGGCTACTATCAAAAACATGGAAAAGAAGTGTTCGTGAGGATGTGAGAAATCGGAATCTTTGCCCATTGTTGGTAGGAAGTTAAAATGGCACAGCCACTATGGAAAGCAATATGGTAGTTCCTCAAAACAACTAAAAATAGAATTACCATAAGATCCAGCAATTTCACTTCTGGGTATACAGTATTCCCTCACTTATCGCGGGTATTACGTTCTAGACCCCCCCACGATAGGTGAAAATCCGCAAAGTAGGAACCTTACCTTTATTTTAGTACTTATATATTTTTTAAGGCTTTATAAACCCTTCCCACACACTTACAAACCATTCCCAGTCCCTTATTAACATTTTCCACATTTTTATTAACACTACTTATGTTCTTAAACACATTCTACACTCTTAAACCTATGTAACTAACAACATACGTATACAGTACCTCAAAATCCCGTGATATAGCGAAAAATCCGCAATAAATAATTAAATATAATATTTTTTAAAATCTCGTGGTACAGTGAGGCCGTGATAAGTGAAACGTGATATAGAAAGGAACTACTGTATACCCAAAAGAACATGAATATCAAACAGATATTTGTATACCCATGTTCAGAGCAGCATTATTCACAAGAGCCGGAAGCAACACAAGTGTCCAACAACAGATAACTTGATAAACAAATATGGTATCTATATACAATGGAATACTATTGGCCCTAAAACGGAAGAAAATTCTGATTCATGCTATGGCATGGATAAACCTCAAGGACATTATGCTGAGTGAAATAAGCCAGTCACAAAAGGACACATACTGCCATTCCACTTACATGAGCTACCTACGATAGTCAAATTCAGAGACAGAAAGTGGACTGGTGGTTGCCATGGATAAAGGGAGGAAGGAATGGCAAATTCTTGTTTAATGGGTACCAGAGTTTCAGTTTTTCAAGCTAAGGAAGAGTTCTGGAGATGGATAGTGGTGGTGGCTGCACAACAATGTGACTGTGTTGTACTTAATGTCACTAACATATACTTAAATGGTTAAGAGAGTAAATTTTATGTTATGTGTATTTTTATCACAATTTAAAAAATCTTTTTTAATCCACAAATGAAGATACAGATTTAAAAATAGAATATTTTTTAAAAGAGAAGGAATGAAAGATGAGTGCCAAGGATGGGACGGGGACCAGGAGAGGTGGCAGTATCTGTTAATCATGCCATTTGGTAAATTTTAAAAGTTGAAAATTGAATCACTTTTTTAGCCTACAATAAGCTATCATTGTCATAATGGTTGTGTCAAAATATTAATTATCCCTTTCCTAGTTACAGAGCAAGAATGATATATCGCTTAAATATGCCTCCCCTAGTAGCTGTTTTTTCAGAGAAGGAAAACTCAGACTCCAAAAAACCTCCACTGCCTTGCGGCATACCTCTTCAGGGGAAAGGCTAAGGGAGTAAACCCCGACAGAAAATCCGGAGCCGGAGTCCCTAAGGCGGTTTGACGTTGTAGTCAACACCGGCAACTCCTGCGGCGCACCTGAAGCCAAGCTGTATTGACTCCGTCTTTCCCTTGGATCCTTCAGCTGCGAAGAGAGGGGGGGTCTGCTGCATGGGCAACAGCAGACCCTCCATATCACCCTGCCCAGGCTCTGTAGCTTCAGCTTCACTGGAGAGGACACTCCAGCGTCATTGCAAGATGTCGATTCAACACGGGAGGAGACAGATACCGTGTCACTCCCGAGTCGGACTGCACAGCCATTCTCGGCAGTGCAGATAGACTCTTAAGAAGCTACACCATCGTCTCTCGAGACGGACGGCTGCCGACGAGTAGCTGTTTTTTAGTACTGACATTAGCATAAATATTACCTTCTCCAAAACCCACTTACATTATTTTATTTTATTTTTTAAGTATATGTTATTGATTATACTGTTACAGTTGTCCCAATTGTTTTCCCTTTGCTCCCCTCTGCCCAGTACCCCCCTTCCCTCCAGCAACCCCTCCCCCACTTAGTTCATGTTCATGGGTCCTGCATGTAAGTTCTTTGGCTTCACCCTTTCCTATATTATTCTTAACATCCCTCTGTCTATTTTGTACCAACCGATTATACTTCTTAATCCCTGGGCCATTTCCCCATTTCCCCCCCCTTCCCCCTCCCAGCTGATAACCCTCCAAATGATCCCCACACCTATGATTCTGTTCCTATTCTGGTTGTTTGTTTTAGTTTGTTTTTGTTTTTACTTTTTTAGATTTTGTTGTTGATGGTTGTGAGTTTGCTGTCATTTTAATGTTCATAGTGTTGATCTTCTTTTTCTTAAATAAGTCCCTTTAACGTTTCATGTAATAATGGTTTGGTGATGATGAACTCCTTTAGCTTTACCTTGTCTGAAAACACTTTATCTGCCCTTCCATTCTAAATGATAACTTTGCTGGTTAGAGTAATCTTGGTTGTAGGTCCTGCTTTTCATCACATTGAATACTTCTTGTCAGTCCCTTCTTGTCTGCAAAGTTTCTTTTGAGAAATCTGCTGATAGTCTGTAGGAACCCCCTTGTAGGTAACTCTCTTCTTGTCTCTTGCTGCCTTTAAGATTCTCTCTTTATCTTGAACCTTTGGCATTTTAATTATGATGTGTCTTGGTGTGGTCCTCCTTGGATCTAGCTTGTTTGGGACTCTCTGTGCTCTCTGGACTTGTATGTCCATTTCCTTTGTCAAATTAGGAAAGTTTTCCTTCACTATTTTTTCACATAAGCTTTCAAATTTTTTTCTTCCTTTTCTTCTTCTGGCACCCCTATGATTCAGATGTTGGTACATTTAAAGTTGTCCCAGAGGTTCCTAGGCCTGTCATTATTTTTTAAAATTCTTGTTTATTCATTCTATACTGGTTGACTGTTTATTTCTTCCTTATGTTCCAAATCATTGATTTGAACCCCAGCTTCCTTCCCTTCTCCATTGGTTTTTTGTGGCTTTTCCTTCATTTCACTTAGCATAGACTATTTCACTTCTTCCCTTTTGTGTTTGCTGTACTCAAGCATGTCTGTCAAGTCTGTGAGCATCATTATCACTGGTGTTTTGAACTATGCATCTGTTAGGATGGCTATCTCCTCGTCCCTTAGTTCTCCCACTGGAACCTTGATATGCTCCCTCTTTTAGGCCATACTTTTCTGTCTCCTCAACTTGACAGCCTCCTGTGTTTGCCTCTGTATCTTAGGTAGATTTACTGCCCCTGTTACATTGTAAGGAGTGAAGCCTTAGATATTTGTCAGTGTGGGGTGACCCGTTTCACCATGTTGTGGTGCTGTATGTCAGAGAAGAGTCTGAGAGGGAACAATGATGCTTCCTCAGCACTCGCCCCTTTTCCAGGCACTTCTCCCACTTCCTGCATGGGACTGGTATACCTCTAGCTGTTGCTCTGGTTGTGGTTCCCAGAGTGGGTGGGTCTCTGGACATTCTAGTACTGTGGGGGCCCTTTAAACGAACAGACTCTGCTGAGAGACTGGCAATTTCTTCTGCCACCCCAACTCCAACTGGTTTTCACAATCAAAAGCAATGAGGCTTTATTTTTCCTGATGCTGGAACCGTGAGCTGCACTGCCTGGTCTGGGGCTGCAAAACCCACTTACATTTTAATTTTTGTACATCTAAATAGATTAGATGAGCTTACACTGCTGGACAGAATGGGCCATTTTAACATGGAGGCTGAGGGGAAGACATTTCTGACTAGTTGTTTTTCAATTGTGTCAAAACACTACATCAAAATGAAGAAACCCTATCTTTATTGCTTATTAATATTTCAAACAAACATCACTGACACTTGCACCCCACCCTGAGCCTCACCCCACCGCTAAGCCTATCCCAGTTCCTTATCCCCACATCAAAGTAACTACATCCAAATTGTTAGAACTATTTCTTTTTCATTATCAATTTTCATCACAGACAGGCAGATATCCTTGATCTTCACCCCAATGCCCACCTGGTCCCATTGCCAACACTTGCTCCCCATGTAATGATGGAAAGGAGTTCAAGAAAAAGTGTGTGTCCAAACAGGATGAGACATTAGCTATCCATATTATGGGAAGTAGCAGCCTCTTTTGGTACCTCGTGTCCCATCCCCTTGACTCAGCTCTGATTTTAGTCACAACCGCAGTAGACAGTTCCTGCTAGATTAGACTCACACCTGCAGAGCCCACCTAAGCATCGACTGCCAGTCTCCATGTCCTGCCTTGAGCCCTTCTCTGAACTCTCAGGAGCCCACTTGGCCCTCATGAAAGCATGGCCTGGACACACAAGACAACTAACATTCTAAAGACAACTTTTAACTAAAAGGAGGATGGAAGAGCTGGTGGTGGATAATGCCCCACAGCCTCATCTTACAGAGACAGGTCTGGGAGGCTGCCTGTACTCTGCTGTTCAGTGAAACTGAACCCCTGTCACCTGAATAACTCACTTTTTTTCTGGTCTACCTCTCTCCACTCCTTTCTTGTTTCATACAATTAGCCTCTCTCTCGTCCTTGATTCAGTTTTGACTTTCAGAAGAACCCAAACTATGCTAATTTGTTTTAAAAATCTGTATGTAACTTGTTAGATTTTTTAAAAGATTTTTATTTATTTACTTATTTTTAGCAATAGAGGAAAGGAGGGATAAAGAGAGGGAGAGAAACATTGATGTGAGAGAGATACATCAATTGGTTGCCCCTTGCACGTGCCCAACAGGGATCAAACCCGCACCCCAGGCATGTGCCCTGACCAGGGATCGAACTGGCCAGCTTTCATTCCATGGGATGATGCTCCAACCAGCTGAGCCACACCAGTCAGGGTAGATTTTCTTTAACGGTGTTAATTTTTTTTAATGGTCTTTTTTGTTTTTGTTTTCTTTTAAATACTAGTTATTTTCTTCAGCGTGGTGACACTGTGACCTGAAAAAGAGTTCATACAATTTCTGTCTTGCTCAATGGTTCTGCACTAGCCTGGAAATGTGTAAAGTAAATCCCATGATAAAGTGTGTGAATGAGAGTGTTTGTGAGTGAATATGTACATCCTACTAGTGTAGAGTCCGTTCTAGGACAGTTTTTTCTAAGGTATCTCTAAGTTTTAGCAGAAGTCATAAAAAGAGGCAAACAATATTTGTGTTGAAAGAATACTTAGACATCACCTTATCTTATTGTATAGGTGGGGAAGCCCAGGCCCAAAGAGGTTAAACAATGTACTCAAGGTATCTCATAGATGCTAAAATTGGGATCAAAACCCATTGATTCTCAATTCTTCATTCATACCACATAATAAAATATTTCAAACATAAAGGAGCTTATTATTTAAATGATGATGATGAAATAATAATAGCATTTATTAGGAACTTACTCTGACCTCTAAGTGCTTTACCTACACAATTTCATTTCGTTAACACAGACTAAGTCTTGTTTTCATCCCCATTTTGAAGATGGGAAAACTGAGGCACAGAAGCATTGGATAACCTACCCAGAGTCACAGGACTAGCAAGTAAAAGAACCATGCCTTTAAGTCAGGCAGTCTGGCTGTAGAATTTAGAGTTTTAACCCTTATACGCAAGTGAAAACTTATCACATAACTTCTCAGTTTTACAAACATATATTTTCCCATGTATAATCAAAGTCATTGTCTTGGAAAGAACAGAAAAAAGTTTTAAAGTATCTTTTCCAGTTTCACAGGGAAGTATGGCCCTAATGTTGTCTTCTGGGGAACAGACCAGAGCAGAACTGCCTCGACAGGTAGTGTCTTCTCTGACTCCAGTGCAGTGCCAGCAATTCTGGCCAGAGCCACCCCCTCCATCTGGAAAAAGGGCTGATGTTCTTTTTCCTTCTTCTTCCCACAGACTCCAAAATTCCTGAAGTTTATTAGCTGAGATGCTTCATTTAATACAGACTTAATGTCTAATGCCCAGTATTTCACAAAGAGCTCTTTTGATGAGCAACTGCCAAAAACAGCATTTTATCAAAAGAAAACATAATTAAATTTGAAATGAAACATGTTTTCCAGGTTCATCACTAACAAATAATTACAGTTTTGTGACTACTTTATGTAGTCACATATTCTCAAAGTACAATGATTATGTCAGATTCCATATAGTTCTTGAAATTATACATCTGAAATAGAAAAGATAACTATTTCTGGAGTCTATTATAAATGTATATTGATTAAGGAAAGAAAAACGCAAGCCAAGGAAAGTCTGTTCTTTTTATAACCATATTACAAGCCATTAAAAGCAGGCAATTATGCTACAGATAATAGGAATGATCATATTTATCATAAAAACAAATTTGAATATATATAAAAAGTTCATCTATATCAAAAAAGTGACTATTTCCCAGCTCAACACAAGAAATAAGTCACTATGCTACAGAACAGTCTTTAGTTTGAGAAACACAATACTGTAGAGTTACAGGTACAAAATGACAAGTGAGGCTTCAGTATAGTTTTAAACGAGATTTCCTGGTAAATGAAAGTTCTTCCCTCCTTATACAGCATAGTAATCACAAATCAACAGCTTCCCTCAAAAAAAATTGATGAGTGGGCAACACAGTTGCTTTACTTTAAAGTATTTGTGTTTTATTTATCATAGCATTGAGAGATAAATGTGAATCGTAGCACTGTTGATTACAGCTGTAACTCTATGATATCCTGAGAACATACACCATCTAGTTTGGGAGAATTACAGATTCAAAAGAAAAAGTCCAATGAGCAAAAGTAATTGAAAATAATTCCAGGTGTTATTTTTATAGTTTCAAGAATAATAAGAATAATAAGGAGGTTCCATTTCCTCTTCTTCCTAATTCTTTCAAATCCCATGACTGCTTTGTACTTCTTATCTTCTTCTCATTCTCAGTTCTCCCAGGAAAATGCCAATCGCCTTTCTTTTCATCCTTCTCTCTCCTACTCTCTTAGTCTAGAAGCTCCTTCCTTCTGGTCAAACCTACTCCCCACAGAGTTCTTTGGTATATAATATTCTTCTCTCATGAGAATGTTCTGTGAAATAAAATTCTTTACCTCCTTATACAACATAGTAATAAAAAATTAACACTTCTGAATTAAAAAAAACTATTGAGTGAGCAATACAATTGTATTACTTTAAACATTTGTGTTTTCCTTTTTCTTTTTCTTTTTTTTTTTTTTGGCTTAGTACAGTGAACTTTATTGATGGTACATGACAAGGTAGGGCTTCCTAAGCTCCTTCCCTTCTTCAGGGGGTCTAGGATGGCTACTGCAGGTCAGGAGATTCTCAGTGTGTTGGGGATTGATCTGGGGCAAGGGCTCCCCAGCAGCTGAGGGACTCTCTTCCTCTTGCTGAGACTAGTGGTCCAGAGAGCTCTTACTTCTTGGAGTCCATGTGGATGATAATGTCCACTACCCTGTTGCTGTAGTCAAATTCATTGCTGTACCAAGAAATGAGCTTGACAATGCCAACCCCAGCATCAAAGGGGGAATAGCGGGTGTCACTATTAAAATCACAGGAGACAACCTGGTTCTCTGTACAGCCCAGGATGCCCTTGAGGGAACCCTCTGATGCCTGCTTCATTATCTCCTTGATATCCTCGTATTTGGCACTTTCTCCAGGTGGCAGGTCACATCCACAACCAATATTATGTGTGGGGACATGGAAGGCCATGCCACTGAACTTCCTATTCAGCTCAGGGATGACCTGCCCACAGCCTTGGCAATGCCAGGAGAAGCAGGGATGATGTTCCAAGCAGTCCATCAGCCATCACACCACAGCTTCCCAGAGGGGCCATCCACGGTCTTCTGGGTGGCAGTGATGCATGGACTATGGTCATGAGTCCCTCCACGGTGCCAAATTGTCATGAATGACCTTGCCCAGGGGACCAAGCAGTGGGTGGTGCAGGAGACATTGCTGACAAGCTTTAGGGAGTTGTCATGCTTGTCATGGCTCACACACATCACAAACATTGGGGCATCCACAGAAGGGGCAGAGATAATGACCCTCTTGGCTCCACCCTTCTCCTTAGGAACTCCACAACATATTCAGCACCAGCATCACCCCATTTGATGTTGGGAGAGCTTGGTCTTAGAAGATGGAGATGAACTTCACATTGATGGAAGCCTCCCATTCTCAGACTTGACTGTGCCTTTGAACTTGCATTAGTCAAATCATACTGAAACATGTAGACCATGTAGTTGAGGCCAATGAAGGGGTCATTGATGGAAATAATATCCACTTTGCCAGAGTTAAAAGCAGCCCTGGTGGCCAGGCATGCAATACAGCCAAATCTGTTCACTCTGACCTTTACCATCAGGTCTCAGGGTTGCGGCGGGCACTGTGCAGGAAGATGTGGCTGTCTGTCAAACAGGAGGAGCAGAGAGCCAGTGTTTTCTTTATAACATTGAATAATGAATGTGAAAAAGGTGAAAATTATGTGTAAGAAAAGTATTCTTAATGATGGAATAATAATAATAATAGCAAAAGAAAAACTTTTTTTAAACTAAAAACTAGATATAATCAAGTATTGGATTGGCTCGGTTGTATAGCTAGGCACTTATAGTAAAAGCAATACCTTTACCTTGAAGCGTCCACAGGAAAATTAATTTTAAACTTGTTATTCTGTAACCCTCTAACTTCTACCTTTCCTTTTCTCACTAAAACAATTGTAATTTTGTGAGATTTGACCCTTTTCTATTTCCCATCTTACTGCCAGGTAAAATAGGGAAAATGGGGATATCAACTTGCTATTATATGGGAGTATTAGATGTGGTGGTCATTCAGTCTGCTATTTCAGAAATATATTACATGTACTTCTGTAAATATAATCAGTCTGAATTTCAAAATGACAGACAATGGTTGTGATCACCCAATGAATTAAATTTTTGTACACTGAGACTCACCCTAGTGTTTCTTTCCCACCAAATGAAACTTTCACACCTTAATATTTGTCTTTTCAAATTTCTAAAACCTCTCTTCCAGATAAATGACATTGTTTGCCATTTCACTGAGAAATAGAAGAACCAGAGACCTTTCCTCCTGCTCCAACCTACCTGAGTTACAAAGTCTGCACTGGTTCCCCCTTGTTGTGAATGAACTTCAGAGGGTGACCCCTCCTGTGTGCCAGGGGGATCCTCTCCCCTACTCAAGGGCATGAGTCCCACATTTGTCCATCTCACTCCTGTAGCTGCAATTTTTTCCACTTTAAAGCATCGTTCTCATTAACACACAAACATACTGTGATTACTCACATTACTCACATTAAAAAAAATTTTCGGCTTCTCTTGATCCCACTTACCTCTCCAGCTTCCACATCATTTCTCTGTGCTCTTTACAGGAAAACTTTTGGAAAGTGTTACTACAATTTTTCTCCATCTTTTCTCCTACTCTGTTGAAACCCTTTCCACTCTGGCTTTCATCTGCCCTTCCATCAAAAAGGCTATCTCACTAATGACTTTCTTGCTGTGAAAGTCAATGGTTAATCCTCAGGCCTCATCCTACTTAGATTATGGGGATCTTTTGACCCAGCTGATCTCTCCCTCCTTGATACTTCCTAACCATTCCCTCCTGGTTCTCTGGTCACCTCAATGGCTGCTTTTTCTCAGTTTCTTTTGCTAGCTGGCAGGCCCAAGCTCAGACCTCCTCTCTTCTCTGTCTGCATTCACTCCCTTGGCCATCTCATCCAGGCTTGGACATGCTGGCAAGCCAGATATTTCCCTTGAACACTAAATTCAAATCCACCTGCTTGCACACCATCTCCACTTGAATTCATCACAAACTCAGCATATCCAGAAGCAAACTGCTATCCCTGTCCTCCTCCAAACCTGCTCCTCGCACCATCAACCCCCACCTTGATAAAAAGCAACTCCATCCTAGTTTTTCAACCTTAGAGTCAACCTTGACTTCCTTCTTTCTATCACAGCACTCACCCTAACAAAGCCAGCACTAAATTGTGTTGCTTCTACCATCTAAATACATCCAACATCTGACCATTTCTTACTATTAATACATCTGCTGTTACCTGACTGGTTCTAAACACCATCATCTCTCCCTTGGATTACTGCAATATCTTCCAAGCTAGTCTACCTACTTCCCAGTACAATCTATTTACCACACAGCTGACAGGGAGCTATCTTTACAGATAAGTCAGATCATGTCATTCTTCTGCTCAAAACCATCCAGTGACTTCCACTCTCACTCTGTGAAGAGTTTCACAGGGGCCTCTCTAATCTCATCTTTTTCTAACTCTTCCCCCTTTCTCTATTGAATTCACACTGGCCCCTCTACTGTTCCTCACGTGAACCAAGCACACTCCTAACTCAGGGCCTTTGCAGTTACTGTTCTCTCAACTTGGAATTTTCTCCTGATATTTACTAGATTCTTTTCAATACTAAATTGAGGGCCCTGTTCAAAAGCTACCTGATCAATTGTAGCCTTCCATGATTGTTTTATATAAAATAGCAAACCTCTTCTCCACTTCCAAGCATTATCTGATTTTTTTCTTTTTCTATTCTTTACTTTTTTCTACAACATCTGTCATTGAGATAAGCCAGTAAGCCAGGACAAGTGGAATAGGGAAACTGAAACAGGTAACTAAACAAACTGGCTGAGTAATTTATAGCCAAATACATAAGGTCACCTCCCTACAGATAACATCTAGGCCTCAGTTGTATTTCAGGCCCAGGTCCAGAAAAGCAGCAAAACCAGGTGGGTGATGCCAGGACCAGTTGCAATGACTAATGACCCCCTGCTCCACCACTGACCAATCAGTGGAGACCATTACCTGAAAGGGCACACCTGGAAAAGCTGATCAATATTCTGTTGTGATCCTTCCCTAAGACCACCTTTAAACTCCCAGCCTTTAAAAACCATCAAAACAAAGGTTCCCAGAGTACACTCTAACTCTTGGGGACGTGTCCACACCTTTTCTTCTCCCATTTCCTTCCCCCACACGCAAGCATCTCCTAAACTCTAAGGGCCCCAAGACTTGCAACCAGGGGAGCAGTGGGCAGTGGAAGCTCATCCAGGCTAACCCCCTGAACCTGTCTCCAAGGCCCTCTTTTCTCTGACTTCTCAGTGAGCCAAAGCGCCCCTGCCTAGGCTTTCTCATGTAGCTTCTTCTATCCTAAGCTCACTCTTGTTTTACTGTGCCCAGCCTTAATAAACATACTCTCACAATCACCTGGACTAATGTTGTGAAGTCTTTTCTGCACAAAGTCAAGAACCCACACACTAGTGGTAGGCCTGAGGCCAGTCCCCTTTCTGGTAACATCATCATCTGTCTTACTTATTTGTCTATGGTCTCTCTCTTTCTCTCTCTCTCTCTCTTCCTCTCTCACTCTCTTTCTCTCTCTCTCCTTCTCTCTCTCTCTCTCTCCTTCTCTCTCTCTCTCTCTCCCCCTCAATCAATTAGAATGTAAGATCCATGAGCGGAGGGATGTTGTCTATTTTGTTCACTGATGAATCATTAAGTTCTAGAAAAGCTCCTAACTGATCCATAACTAGTTGCCGAAAGAATGGACAAATGAATGGATGAATGGAACACTTTTGCTATTATGTTTTTTAATAACATAGAGAAACATTAAAAATCATTCTATATCAATAAAAATATACACCATTAGGGAAATATAATATGATTGGTAAAATACAATAGTTAGAGAAAAGTTTTGAGAAACTAATTAAAGTCATTTTTAAATTATCCAGAAATTCATTGGCTTTTAAAATGGTACCAAAAAAAAAAAAACCCCGCAATGAAAAACAATGAATTAAAACAATATACAGTGACATGAAGATTTGTCCATAATATCATGTTAAGTGAAAAAAAAAATCAAACTTCAAAGTAACAAAATTAGCATCATTCTGTTACAGAAACAGAGGAGTCCAAAAATCCCTGGAGTTTGCGGCTGGGGGATTGGGAGAAGGAAGCAGCTTTCAGAATGCCTCCACATGCCTGAGGCTGGTGGCTGGTGTCTTTCATTATGTAAAATTGCTTGGATGCTTCCAAGGCCTCAGGTGGATGAGAGGAGTCTTGAACCAGGGGATGGTATGGAAAGCACACAGAGCCTACGTGGGGTTCTGTGAATGGTCAGAACTATTGGCAACACCCATGAGTCAGAGGACGCAGTCAGGGATATATAGGCAGCTGCGAACACTTTAGGGGGAGCACGCTCTGGGGCTGTCTCCCTCGCTGGTGGGTGTTTGCAGAGGTGCTCTGGAGAAGGAGAGGAGATCCACGCGGTTTACAGAAAGAAGACAGTTCGCAAGAAGGCTGAGAATCCAGGTGGTCCTGCATTGAGAGCTAGAGGGCACCACAGCACAGAAAGGACCTCCCCAATCAGATTGAATGACTGGCAGCTGCTGGTAAAGCAGAACTGTGCCTAGGAAGTAGGGAAACGGTGTTTCTGACCTCCCTAAAACTGGCTAGGTTTGGTAGAGGGGAGGCAAGGATATGTGTAACTGTTAAACAACTTTCTTTTCACTCAACTATAATATTCAGAGTTGTAATTCTGGCGGCGGGCAATCGGACCCCTAACTAAAGAGCCCGTGGGTTTGTTTTCAAGTGGAATAGCCCAGAGGTTCTGTAACAATTACATTTTTTAAAGTTTCAGTGACTACATTTTATAAATATCTGGTTTTTGACCATGGAGAAAATAACTTCAAAAGGATAGAATTACTGAGTAGGAAATCTCAAACCTCAGTTTTAAACCCTAATGTTGCTTACCTTATTGACATAATTGTTTATTATTTTCATAATTTTTTTATACAATAAGGCTTTTCAATGTGTTAATGCAGACAAGTGTTTGAGCACAAAGCTTTTAATGGAATATGATATAGACATTGAGAAGCTTTTGGATTTATAAATAGTCAAGACTTAAAATGTAAAATTATCAAATGCTTGAGCCAAACTTAGGAAAATAATTAACTAGATAAGTTAAAAAACCATACTTTTCTTTTATTTCTTATGCAACTGAAAATATTTTCAAACAGTTCAACTAAATTTAGTGTACAAATACATCCAAATTGCGAAAGATAGAAAAAAATTTTTTTAATCTTCACACAAGGCCTTTTTTTTTTTTTTTTTTTTTTACTAATTTTAGAGACAGGGAGGGAGAGAGAGAGAGGAAAACATGAATGCAAAAGAAACATTGATCAGTTCCTCCTGTACATGTCCCAACTGGGGATCAAACATGCAACCTAGGTATGTGCCCTGACTAGGAATCAAACTAACAGCCTTTTGATGTATGGGATGATGCTCCAACCCAGGCCACTAGCCAGGACAAGATGTATTTTTTTCTTTTGAAGAAGGAAATAGACAGATTATCAGGGAACGATTTCTTGATTTCCTTCCTTGGGAGGTTGGTCCAGCTGCTGGAATTATATTAATCTGGGGACTCTGTTAATTTGAGTGATCCGGAGCTTAACAAATGTCATAGACAGAGATATGGTAGACTAAATACAGTAAATGGAGTGTATTCAGGCATAGAAGCAGGCTTAAGAGGACAGCACACACTACCTAGTCCAGAATCTCAGGTTTGTTTTTTTTTAGCAACAAGGCAGTTATAGAGTACTAGGAGTATCTAATTATTTTTTACATTATTGAAAATATATATTTTTTTGCCTGTGGTTTCAATCTTGATATTTGCTTCAAATTCCATACCAAGCAAATCAGATACTATATTTAAGAACTTTAATTCTGAACAAATTGGTGATCCCTTTATATAATACATATTATATAAATATTTATGTATATTTATTATACATACAAATAAGTATACATTCTTATATATAAAATATGTATATACTTATCTATTATATATTTTATATTATAAAACCATTAAAAATTTTGTACTATGTAAAAAGTGAATTTTCACAGATGGTAGAAAATCTTTTAATTAATAAAAGGTAATAAAAGTTCTCAGATTGTTTGGATTAGCAATGATACTCAAAATTTTTAGTTATTACTCACAATACAACCATACAAGGGATAACTAACATATGACCACATCAAGACCCACAGAAAAGTGTTCATAACATTCTTATTCATAATAACCAAAACTGGAATCCAAATGCCATTAATAGAAAAATGGATAACTAAGTCGTGGAATAGGTATACAATGAAACCCTACTCGAGAATTAAAAGGTACTAATTCCTGATGCAACACTATAAATTTATCTCACAGATATTATATTGACAAGTACAAGGCAGGAGGAAGTCAAACGGAAGGCATTCCTTATTGTATGATACCATCTATATGAAGTTCAAAAACAGATAAAACTAATCTGTGGTGATTGAAATCAGAAAATGGTTATTTGGGGGGAGAGGATTTATCTAAAAAACTGGAAAGGAGCACAAAGGCACTTCTGTGGAATGATGAACATGTTCTATATCTTGTTTAGGTGGTGGTTACATGTGTAAGAAACAAGGTCATAGTGACTCCCAAACCAGTAAAAAGTCATTAGTAACAAAGGGCAAATGTAATTAAAGGGTCTTAAGGGCAAATGTAATTAAAGGATCTTTGAGAGGGGAGCTGACAGCATTAGCATATTCACAAATCACAATAGGGGCATTTAGATGAACCCTTTAGATTGTAACTCGGGAGTATCTGGTCATGGAGAAACGGGGAAGAAGGAGGGGGAGGGGAAACTAGTTGCGTTAGGGAGGGGAAGCTAATCGCTCTCACTTTCGGGTGGCAATTTTAGGGTGGAGAAAATAATCACTTTAGAGTGGTAACTTTAGGGTGGAAAAGATAATCACTGTAGGGTGGCAATTTCAGGGTGGGGAAGCCAAGACTATAAAACCAGTCTCCTTTGTCTACTTGGTGCGCACATTCTCCTGGCTGAGGGTGCGCCCAGCTCTGCAGACTCGTGAATAAAGGCCTCGCTTTACTGCTCAAGTCCTGTGTCCCAGTTTTTATTGTGAGCGTTTCTCACACATGAGTACATAGAACTTAAAAGTCATCAAATTGAAGTAAGATTGAAGATTTTTACTATATGCAAATTATACTTCAACTTTAAAAAGTTATTGTACAAAGTGCTTTTATTAAGTAAAGTTAGTGCCATAGTTTATTAAACCATTCCTCTAATGTTGGACATTAGTTTTTTCCACTTTTTCACAATTATAAATTATAATACAATAAATCTTTGTGTATATATTACATTGATCCATATGAAATTACCAATCTTCAACATTTCGACCTATAAAAATGGCAAGTCCCTATGTTCCAACATAATGTATTTTTAATATTTTGGATCATTCCCTTAGGTTAAACTTTCAGAGTTGGGAGACTTGAGCAAAACTTATGAACACAATAGGCTGTTGACGCGTTAAAATGCTTTTCTTACCAGTTTGACAAATGTATACTTCCTACTAACTTTTATGAAAGTGTCTACTTGCACCTTAATATTTTTAATTCTTTATCATTTGATAGCCGCTTTCATCCCTTCCATAACCGTATGAGGTCTCTTCTATCTTACCAGCACTTGGTAGCTCTCTTCTTCCATCATGTATGTGTGTACACATGTGGGTATATAAGAAAACAACTTCTGGAAGACAAGTACAATTTCATTTTTCTTTATCTCTTAAACTAGTACCTTGTGCATGTCATTCATTCATTCTATTGAGTTCACACAGCGGGCCGGTAACTGAGATACGTGCAACAGGCATTCAAAGCAGATAACCTTTTATTTCTCATTCAACATTCCTGTCCCGCGTTTTAAATTTCCATATTGAGATTTTCTCATTTCTATGGTGCACTAATCCGGAAACAAAAGCTCTGAAAATTTAGCTTTTAAATGTTTTGACTACGAGGGGTCCTTCCGTTGGCCCTGTTAATAATTCCTTAAAATGCACCCGAGCGCCATACTCTGGAGGACTTCAGAAGGGGATAGTAAAATCGAGGGCAGCCTGGTGGTGCATCCCGGGACTTTTTACCGAAGTTCGAAGGGCGCCAGGGTCATAAATTTCTCTATAAGGACACCGGTGTAAAGAACACGCAAATAAATCATGGCAGCACGAGCTCACTGTAGTTCCGGGAACGCCCGCAGCCCCTCCCCACTCCACCCCTTGGCCTTACTGAGGGTTGGGAACCGGGGCGGGGTGGGGGCGGAGGGGGTGGGGCGGAAACCGGTGGACTCGCCTCTCTCGCGGAGTCTGAGACGCGCCCCGCCCCGCTCCGTCCCTGGCGCGGGCCGGGAGCCCCGCCCACCTTGCTGGAAAGGGCGGGCCGGCGCTGGGGCACACCTCCTGCCGTCGGGTTCGGGCGGGGGCCGCGCGTAATCGGTGCTGCGCGCGGGCGCCATGAGCGCGCTCCCGGGCCAGTGACAGCCTCGGGGATGGACTGTAGATCCGTCTCGGGAGAGGGGCCGAAGCGCCCGCTGGACCGCCGGAGGCTTCTGCTCTTCTTACTTGCTAGCCACCGCGGAAGCCTAGGCTGCTGCGGCGTTCCGGCGCGCCGCTGCCTGTCTGCGCTCCCGGAAGGTCGAGGGGCTCTGGGCCCCCGTGCCCCGGCGGCCCGCGGCGCTTCCCGTGCCTCCGCGCTGCTCCTGCTGGTGCTGGTGCCCTCTCCACGCCTGGCCGCCACCACCCAGCGCCGACCACTAGGAGACTGGGAGCGCTCGCGCCCGGGGACCTCGGCTCCCCTAGCCGGGCGAGCCGGCTCATGGAGGTGCCGGCCGGGCCCCGCCCCGCGTGTCGCTGGTGCTGCCCGCCCCCTCCACCTGTGCCACGCCTGGGTGCCCGCCCTCGCTTCCTCGAGGAGAGGTAAGATCAGGCGGTCGGAAGTAAGGGGTCTCGCCTCGCGGAGCTAGGGCAGCGGGGCGGGGAGGCGGGGAGACCCAGAGGTCACTAGAGGTCATCAGGCTTCCCCTGGGGCGTGGGGACGAAGGTCTGTCTGGCCCCGCCCTTTTGGTCCGCCGTATCCTGGTGTTGGTCAGCTAAGATTATCTGAATTACTCGGAATGCCGGCACAAAGGTTTTGGCGCAAAATTGAAATGGGATTTGGGGAGGGTGGTGCGTGCTAGGGCATTGAGCTGTTGCACACGTACATGTACTCACATTGTCCCGACTCGGTGAAAGGTGTGCAGGAGGCTTGCAAGTGTGAAAAGTGGAGCTCAGGGAAATGAAGGGATTGTTTTATAAATTAATTTTAAACTCAGATGGATTCGTTAATTCATTTATTAAGCACTAGCGCCTACTCTGTGCCTGGCACTTTGCTATATATTTGGGACCTATCAGTCAACAAAATATTTTCCTTCTTGGAGCTTAAGTCTAGCAAAGGAGATGATATACATATATGTTCAGATAGATATAGATACAATTTTTGTATACATATACCATTTACATGTGCATACATAATATTTATATATACATAACCAGACAAATACTATAGGAAAGAATAGAAGTTTGGAAGTGAGGTGGGCCTCCAGTTACGAGTTTAATGGCAGAATAGGTTTCATTGAGAAGGTGACCTTTGACTACTCAAAGAGGGCCAGGGCAGTCACTGCCCTACATGAGATTAAGGAAATCTAAAAAGGCTCAATTTACTACATAGCAAATTGTTGATAAAAATTTCATCTTGAGTAATTATTAGCAAACCTGGCAAAAATATAACTTTGGGAGTATACTTTTCCATCAGTGACCAGTCTACCACTCTGGTAGCTTTTCCTTTTTTCGCAACAGAAATGCCCAGTAACTGTGGGCTGTGTCTAAAGTTTAAGAATACCTTTGGCTGGGGGAGAAACTGATTGGTAGAGCAACAGTGAACAAAGCTGACAGTGAACTCTGTCAGTGTCCTGCAGTAATTAAGAGTTGGAGATGGCTTAGAACTTATTTCTGTACTTTGCCTTTTGGTGCTCTTTTTTGACAAGCTGAAAACTTGTGATTTATTTTCCTCAGAATTTAAGATTATGGGTCAAAGGGAAGAGTGTTCTTTCTCATCAGTTTTCTGACATTGTATCCACAAGGTTTTACAGTTGGATTAGTCTCAAATGATGTCGTTCTTTACTGAGTGTGTATGGATTCATAAATATGGGGAAACACAGCCAAGATAGTTAAGGAATTGTGTACCCATTAACCATCAACAAATGAGAGTTTTGTTCCTTTATTTTCAGCCTAGTAGTTTGCTTAGTGCTGAAGGTTCTAAGTAGGGCTACTTAGACTTAAGGATGTTACAAATAGGAAATTTGTGCTTGATACCCTCCTCTGGTCAGGGCTAACTTTGGGCTTCTTCTGTGTTTTTAATATCCTTTTGATATATTGAAGGTCCCCCAAAGGAGAATTTCATATTACACTTTAACATAGCTCAGTTTACTTGCTTCCTGGTTATTAGTAGGAATTTATAGTTTTTGAGCATTTTGTTGTCACAATAAAGAAAGAAAAGTGAGTCAGAGGTGTTCTGAATGTCAGAGTATTGCTGCATCCTCAGGCCCTTTGATAGAAGGCAAACTGGCATTCACCCTCTGTCAGCAGGGGTTGGAGGGCCAAGTGGGAGGTGGCCAGCCCTTTTCTCCACTTCTCAGATGGCAATATTTCTATGAAATAAGCTTGCAATTGAAATAAACTCCGATGAATTTTTTGGGGGAAAAATCTGCAGTTTCTAAATTGAAATTAGCTCTTGCCTAAAAAGTATTGATATTTTGTTTTATGTGTGTGGTATTTTGTTTTAAATCATAGGAATGATTATTTTGTTACTAGAAAGAAGGAATCTGGGATTAGACTAAGCCTGTCACTCTTCATAAGCCAGCTCTAGACTCAAATGTTTTCAGGATTCCTAACCCATGGCACAGTCCAGCACAATTCTAAGATAGGTGGGTGGCCAACAGAGAGCCCCTTGAGAGGGGCATTTATTAATTCACTCACCTATAATGTTTCTAGAGCTAGGTCTGTTCTGTGTCAGCAGACATTAAGGGTCTCCTCAGGGAATTTTTTTTTTGTCTCAGAACTAGAGATAAAGAATGAAAAAAGAGGTAGTCATTTATGTGAAAAGGGAAGAGTATAGGTAAAGAGCAACACTTGCTGTTCCTATGATTTTTGTAAGCATATAATAAAATATACTTCCCTTAGCACAGTATCTGCCACCTAGTAATTGATGATACTCTTAATATTTTTGCCATTGTTACTCTGTCTTCTGAACATGCTCCCAGGCCTTGACTTCACAGATGGCGGACACTCAGTAGCCAGTACCTAGACATTATGACTCTGACCCATAATCACAAGTGGCTGGGCCCAGCAGGGCCTAACAGAGGTTAAGAGGCTCGCTGTGCCTACTAACTGGCATTGTGACCTGGGGCAAGTGTCTCAACTTCTCTGAGCCTTATTTTCCTTGTATAGAAAATGAGGGTCATAATAAGACCTACATCCCCCGATAGGATTGAGCTGAGGATCAAATGAGTTACTGCATGAACATCCTTTAGCACAGTATCAGGCACATGGTAAGCACCTTTAGATATTAACTATTCACATTACTATTGAGCCATGTGACTACAAGTTTTGAGTACAGTAGTCCCTCTCTACATCGCGGTTCACTTATTGTGGCCTCACTGTATTGCGGGATTTTTAAAAATATTACATTTAATTTATCGCGGATTTTTTGCTGTATTGCGGGATTTTGTGATACTTTATACATATGTTGTTAAAGGTACGTAGGTTTAAGAGTGTAGAATATGTTTAAGAACATAAGTAGTGTTTATAAAAGTGTGGAAAAAGTTAAGGGACTGGGAATGGTTTATAAGTGTGCGGGAAGGGTTTATAAAACAAAATATATATAAATACTAAAATAAATGTAAGGTTCCTACTTCGCAGATTTTCACTTATTGTGGAGGGGTCTAGAACGTAATGCCCGTGATAAGTGAGGGAATACTATACCTGTTATATGCCAAGGAGTGTTCTAAGTGCTGCAGATATAGTAGTGAACAAAACCAGACACACCCTGACCTGGCAGAGCTTAGATCAGTGATTTTCAACCTGTGGGTCGCGACCCCTTTGGGGGTCGAATGACTCTTTCACAGGGGTCCACCTAAGACCATCAGAAAACATATATAATTACCTATTGTTTTTGTGATTAATGACTGTGCTTTAATTATGTTCAATTTGTAACAATGAAAATACATCCTGCATACCAGATATTTATATTATGATTCATAACAGTAGCAAAATTACAGTTATGAAGTAGCAACAAAAATAATTTTATGGTTGGGGGTCACCACAACATGAGGAACTGTATTAAAGGGTCGCAGCATTAGGAAGGTTGAGAGCCACTGGCTTAGATTCTAGGGGGAGAAGGCAAACAATAAACAAGTAAATATAATATCTGATAAGGGGAAGTGCAATGAAGAGCATTAAAGCAGGGTGGGGTCTGTTGATACAGGTGACTAAGAAAAGGGGTAACCTTGAGCTGTTCATCAAATGTTTGGGATTCTCCTTCCAGACCTTTATGACTTGCTTTGGCCAATGAAATGTGACTAGAAGTGGTAGGTGTCACTTTTGAGTGAAACTGCAGAGCTACTGTGTGATTTTCCACATCTCCTTGAAAAAAAAAAGACTTCCGTTCAGGATGGAGGCATAGGTAGACCCACTTTGCCTCCTCATGCAACCACAAAACGAAATTCCAACTAAATCTCAAAACAAATAACACCCAGAACTTTCAGAAAATCGAACTGCATGGAAGTCCAGCAATCAAGGATTTAAAGAAGCCACATTCATCCAGACGGGTAGGGTGGGGGAAGAGCAGCAGCAGATCAGGCACGGACAGCCCCACTTTCATGTGTGGTAGATAAAAATCAGGAGGGACACCTTGGGAGTGAGCAGTCCCAGGACCAGACCAGACCACACAGCCTGTAGTTCCAACACTGGAAAGATAAACTCCCATAACTTCTAGCTGTAAAAACAAGTGGAGGTTGGGGCAGCAAAAGAAACTGCCAGATTTTCAAAAAACCTTGCTTAAAGGGACCGCACAGTCTTAAAATGTAAGCAAACCAGCCCTGGCTGCTGTGGCTCAGTGGATTGAGTGTCGGCCTGCAAACCAAGTGTCGCTGGTTCGATTCCCAGTCAGGACACATGACTGGGTTGCACGTCAGGTCCACAGTTGGGGGCGAGAGTGAGAGGCAACCACACACTGATGTTTCTCTCCCTCTCTTTCTCCTTTCCCCTCTCTCTAAAAATAAATAAATAAACAAGCAAATAAATAAATTATTATTTTTTTAAATGTAGGCAAACCCACCCACTCTGGATTCAACACCAGGGCAACAGCCGGAAGGGTGCCAGTCGCATACAGGGAGTGGGTGAAGTGATTGGAAATGGTGCGAGCACCAGGCAAACCCCAAGAAGCCAGGCAACACCACAGTCTCCTCTTGAGCCCTCCTCCCACACAGAGCCACAAAGTAGCCAAGCACATTGCCCCATCCAAGCAATTACCTAAGGCTCCACCCCACATAATTTACAGGTGCCTTTTACAAGGAGTCAGAGCAGCTCTACCTAGTACACAGAATCAAACACAGGGCAGCTGCCAGATTGAGGAGACAAAGAAATACAGCCCAAATAAAAGAACAGAACAAAACCCCAGAAAAATAACTAAACCAAACAGAGAAAGCCAACCTATCAGATGCAGAGTTCAAAACACTGCTGATCAGGATTCTCAACTCATTGAGAATGGCAACAACATAAAAGAAGAAATGAAGGCTAAACTAAGTGAAATAAAGAAAAATCTATAGGGAACTAAGAGTGAAGGGAAGAAAACCAGGGTTCAAATCAACGATTTGGAACATAAGAAATAAACAGTCAACCAGAACAGAAAGAAGAAACAAACATTCAAAAGAATGAGTATAGTATAAGAAGACACTTGGACATTTCCAAACGTGCCAACATCCAAATCATAGGGATGCCAGAAGAAGAAGAGGATGAGCAAGAAATTGAAAACTTATTTGAAAAAATAATGGAGGAAAACTTCCCTAATTTGGTGAAGGAAACAGACATAGAAGTCCAGGAAGCACAGAGAGTCTCAAACAAGTTGGATCCAAAGAGGACCACACCAAGACACATCATAATTGAGATGCCAAAGGTTAAAGACAAAGAGAGAATCTTAAAAGCAGCAAGAGAAAAGGAGTACCCATAAGACTATCAGCTGATTTCTCAGAAGAAACTTTGCAGGCAAGAAGGAACTGGCAAGAAGTATTCAAAGTGATGAAAAGCAAGGACCTACAACCAAGATTACTTTATCCAGCAAAGCTATCATTTAGAATGGAAGGGCAGATAAGGTGCTTCCCAGAAAAGGTAAAGCTAAAGGAGTTCATCATCACCAAGCCATTATTACATGAAATGTTAAAGGAACTTATTTAAGAAAAAAAAGGTCAAAACTATGAACATTAAAATGACAACACCCTGGCTGCTATGGCTTAGTGGATTGAGCGTTGGCCTGCGAGCCAAGTGTTGCTGGTTTGATTCCCAGTCAGGGCACATGACTAGGTTGCACGTCAGGTCTCCAGTTGAGGGCGTGAGTGAGAGGCAACCACACACTGATGTTTCTCTCCCTCTCTTTCTCCTTTCCCCTCTCTACAAATAAACAAATAAATAAAAAATTTTTTAAAGTAATAAAAGTAAAATGACAACAAATTCACAACTATCAACAACTGAATCTAAAAACAAAAAAAGAAGGAAACAACCAGAATAGGAACAGAATCATAGATATGGAAATCATTTGGAGGGTTATCAGCTGGGAGGGGGAAGGGGAAAATGGGGGGAAAGGTGCAGGGATTAAAAAGCATAATTGGTAAGCACAAAATAGGTAGGGGGATGTTAAAGAATAGTATAAGAAATGGAGATGCCAAGGAACTTATCTGCGTGACCCATTGAAATGAACTAAGTGGGGGATAGCTGGAAGGAATAAGGGTAAGGGGTGTATGGGGGGAAAGGGGGAAAAAGTGGGACAAGTGTAATGATAAAATATACTAAAAAGAATAAAAAAGTACACATTTATGTAAAAAGGGGAGACAATATGTTAAGAGGAGAAAGAAGCTGATCAGATTTTCTTTCTAGACAGTCTTATGATTCATAGCTTAGAAATCATACAATTGAATTTTTGTTTTTAATATTTAGTCCTTCAGAATGGCAGGCCCTCTGCTAGATGCTAACAATACAAAAATGACTAAGATTGGCTCCTCTTGGGGATCGTAGACTAATAGAGGATACAGATATGGAAATAAGTGCTATGATAGAGCCACCTGTACTGGACTGAGAACACAGATAAGAGCAATAAAGGCTGCTCCCTGACCTGGGCGGAGTGGGTAGAGAGAGCCATAAATTATATAACCATAACCAGAATGTAATGAGTGCTTAGGAAGTTGTCAAATTAAATGAAGAGGGTTAAAGAGGATGCTTAAAATTCACCATTTGAGAAAGGGGGGCAAACCAGGATTAAGGATGGAATACCAAAGAATGAAAGTTCAGAAAACAGAATAACTTAGGTGAATGTGGGCCAAATTGGAAAAGGCTTTGTATGCCCTGCCAAAAACTTTATAATATAGGCTAGTGTTTCTTTGAATCTAAGGGCCATTTTTTAACCATTAAACACACATACAGACAATAGTTGTTGCATTTCATATTTTGTCTGTCTACAGTATGTATTACAGAGTGATTATTGGATCTCTTGATCTTGTGTGACCACACAACCTATTCTTTCCAGGTAGCCAGTAAGTTGAGAACTACTGCTCTAGGCTTTACAGAGCAGAATCAGATCTGTGGGGTCCTGTCCATGCCATGTCTTTACTTTGCAGTTTCTTTTAGAGTGTGTAGGGGTGAGGTATTAAGAGTAGAAGTTGATAAGCTGAAGTATCTTTCTGGTCATTTAGGAGACCTGTTGAGAAAACCTTTGACCTTTGAGTTAGTAGATGACTGTTAATCTCTTCTACAACATCTGGCATTGTTGAAAAGTAAGCACAAATATGTAGCAAAATTTGGATGTAGCTGTGTTTATTACATTTAAATGAAAGGTTTTTATTTTATGTTGTCCATCTCATTTTTTCCCCCTTTGCTATCAAAATGTCTCTTTTCTCTTTTTTTAGTATGACTGTAATAGTAAGGAGCTATTATGTTTAAATGTCCTTTCTTGATAAATTACAAATTGACATTATAATTGTTCCATTTTTTAAAAAACTAGTATTGTGGTTCATGAAATACAAAAGCCGGGAAACCATTGCTATGCTATCTCCATCAAATGAGAACCTTGAAATAAATTTACAAAATGGGTTGGATCTGTGGCTAAGTGCATAGAAATTCATAAAAAATGGTAATGTACAAATTGTTAAATTCATCTCTCTAAAAATAGGCTTTTGCAAAGACATCACAAGGAAAGAAAAGTGACAGATCAATCTCTTATAAATAAGGACACAAAAATCCTCTAAAAAATACTAGCAAATCAAATCTTGCAGTATATGAAAAGGACTGTACACCATGATCGGACAGGATTTTGTCCCAGGAATACCAGGTTCATTTAAGATCTGAAAATCAATTTATGTAATGTAGCATATTAACAAAATAAAGGAGAGAAACCACATGATCATCTCAAAAGACAAAGAAAAAGAATTTGACAAAATTCAATACCCCTTCATGATTTAACTCTTTGTCTCTGTCTCTGTCTCTGTCTCTCTCTGTCTCTCTCTCTCTCTCTCTCTCTCTCTCTCTCTCTCTCTGCCAGGTAGATAAAGGGGCCTCTGTGAAAACCCACAGCTAATATACTTAATGGGAAAAGACAGAATGTTTTCCCTCTAACACAGTGGCCCCCAATGTTTTTGGGACCAGGGACTAGTTTCATGAAAGACAATTTTTCCACAAACAGCGCTGAGGGAGGCAGCAGGGAGGGGGAGAGATGGTTTCGGAATGATTCAAGTGCATTACATTGAAGCTCACTTCCTGCTGTGTGCCCGGTGCCTAATGGGCCCAGACCGGTACCTGTCTGCTGCCTGGAGGTTGGGGACCCCTGCTCTAAAGTCAGGAGTAAGGGATGTCTGCTCTCATCCTTACATTCAACACTGTACTAGAAGTTCTAATCAGGGCAGTTAGGGAAGAAACTGAAAAAGCATCCAGATTGTAAAGGAAGGAGTAAAACCACCACTGTTCACAGGTGATGACCTTGTATACAGAAAATTCTAAGGGATTCACTAAAAAACTATTAGAGGTAATAAACAAGTTCAGCAGGATACAAGATAAATATACTAAATGTATTTTTTTAAGTATACTTTACTGATTACGTTGTTACAGTACTTCTGATTTTTTTTTCCCCTTCGCTCCCCTCTGCCCAGTACCCCCCTTCCCTCCAGCAATCCCACCCCTCTTAGTTCATGTCCGTGGGTCATGTATGTAAGTTCTTTGGCTTCAACCTTTCCTATATTATTCTTAACATCCCCGTCTATTTTGTACCAACCGATTATGCTTTTGAGTCCCTGCACCATTTCCCCATTTCTCACCCTCCCCTTTCCCCCCTCCCAGCTGATAACCCTCCAAATGATCCCAATACCTATGATTCTCTTCCTATTCTGGTTTGCTTAGTTGGATTTTGTTTTTATTTTTTAGATTCAGTTGTTGATAGTTGTGAGTTTGTTGTCATTTTAAATGTATTTTTTTAAATACACAAAAATTCTATTTCTATACACTAGCAATGAACAATCTGAAAAATTAAACAATGATTCCCTTTATAGTAGCATAAAAAAGAATAAAATACTTAAGGATAAATTTAACAATATAAAATTTATACTCTGAAACCTACATAACATTATTAGAGAAATTAAAGATGTAAATAAATGGAAAGGCATCCCCATTGTTCATGGGTTGGAAGACTTTAATATTGTAAAGATGGCGGTACTACCTCCAATTGATCTACAGATTTAACACAGTTTCTATCAAAGTTACTGGTGACTTCTTTGTAGAAATTGACAAGCTGACCCTAAAATTCGTATGGAAATGCAAGGGACTCAGAATAGTCAAAACCAATCTTGAAAAGAGTTGGAGGACTCACTTCCTGATGTCAAAACTTACTACACAGTAATCAAGATAATATGGCACTGGCATAAGAACAGCCATATAGATCAGTGGAATAGAATGGAAGACCCAGTGATAAACCCTTACATTATAGTCCATTGATTTTTGACAAGAGTTACAAGGCAATTTAAGGGAGAAAATGGTGCTGGGACAACTGGGCATCATCCATATCTTTCAAAAGAATGAAGTTGAACCCCCATCTCACAATATGTACAAAAATTAACTCAAATGGATCAAAGATTTAAATGTAAGAGCTAAAACTAAAATAATTAGAAGAAAACACAGGTGTAAGTCTTTGTGTACTTGTTTTAGCCAGTAGTTTCTTAAATATGACACCAAAAGCACAAGGAACAAAAAAAATAAATTGAGCTTCATTATAATTAAAAACTTTTGTGCTTCAAAAGGCACTGTTGAGAAAGTGAAAGACAAATCACAGAATACTTGAAATCATATATATATTATGGAACTTGTACTAAAATATAGAGTCTTACAACTCAGTAATAAAAAGATACCCCCCCCCCTTTTTTAATAGGCAAAGGGTCTGAATAGATATCTCTCCAGAGAAGATATACAAATGTCCAATAAGCAGATGGAAAGGTACTCAGCATCATTAGCCATCTGGGAAATGCACATCAAAACTACCGTGAGATACCACTTTACACCCAGTACGGTACTTATAATAAAAAAGATAATAATGAATGTTGAGGATGTGGAGAAAGTGAACCCTCATGCACTAATGTTGGGAATGTAAAATGGCATAGCCACCTTGGAAAGCAGTCTGACATAACCTCGTAAAGTTAAACATAAAGTTACCCTGTAGTGCAGCAGTTCCACTCCTAGGTTTTTACCCAAGAGAATTGAAAACACGTTTACACAAAAGCTTATACATAATATTTACAGTAGCATTATTCATAATAGCCAAGGAGGAAAAGACCCAAGTGTCCTCAACTAATGAATAGGTTAAATAAAATCGGTATATTTATACAATGGAATAGTATTTGGCAATAAAAAGAAATAAGGTGCTACATATACTTACTACAAGGTAGATGAATCTTGAAAACATCGTGCTAGGTGACAGAAACCAGTTACAGAATACCACGTATCTTACATTCTATTCACCTCCAGTGCCCAGAGGAGGCAACTCCATAGAGACAGAAAGTACATCAGTGGTTGCCTGGGAGTGGAGGCCTAGGGAGTTTGGTTTCTTTTGGGAATGATGACAGCATTCTAAGGTTGATTGTGGGGATGCTTGCACAGCTCTGGAAATATATGAAAAACAAACAAATTGTACTCTGGAAATGAGTGGGTTGTGTAGTATGTGAATTAGAGCTCCATAAAGCTGTTGTTTTTTTAAAAAAAAAGGACTTGGGAGGTATGCCTGATTTGTTCCTGTTGCTGAGTTGCTTTTGCTTACCATTAGGTCCCGTTTTGAACTTGATTATCCTTTCCCTTCTAGAGCTAAGCCTCTCCTCTGGGTGCCCACAACTGGAGCGCAGACACCAGGACTTCACCTCTTCTGGGAGTAGGAAGCTCTACTTTGACACCCATGCCTTAGTGTGTTTACTCGAAGAAAATGGTAATCCCTAATCTTTGGTCATTCAGTGCCATAGAAGAGCACAGTGAATTATTACTTCCCTTATGATTTCATCTAATTTCTCATATTTGTCTTTGACTTTAAGTCTCCAGGTAATTTTTTGGTCAGTCTCCATTTTTTAAGTCTTCATTTTTTGTTGAAGGACATTTCTACTTCATCAATACAATAGAGATTTTTCTCACACATTTTGTCCACATGAAGTGTGTTCTTTTAATATCACGTTAGAAATATAGTGTTAAAGATGAGAATCTAAGCACAAGTCAGCAAAACTCAGGAGTGGTTCTTATGACTACTGAAGCACAGAAGTGATAGTTTTATTGTGCATCTTGTGTGCTTTTATAATTTTTATGAAGTTAAAGTATTGCTGAGCAGCAGTTATTGATAATATCATGTCATTGTGTTCTTTTTAAAAAATATTCAGACTAACATTTTCCCTTATTGCTATTCATTCATTAATATAAAAGATTGCTCTGACATATATGACATTTGTTGAAAGTGTACTTTGTATATAGATAATATTCTCATATTTCACCTTATCTAGACAAATACACTACTTATCATTCTCTATATTGTGACACAGATCTCAAAATCAGAATCTTAACATATCATAGGCTATGTCTTGGAAATAAATATATCTGTGTTTATACTTCATTGTGTAGTTATTTATCCAGTTGTGCAAGATCGTATCTGAAAAGCTACCCTCTGTAGATGTGCAAACATGCCCCAGGTCAAGGAGATGAAATAAATCCTGTGCTCCTGTGGGGGAGTTAGAGACTCTGGGTTCAAGCTTTGCTGAGTTCCAGCCTAGGCAGTCCTTTCATCCTCAGTTTCCATTTCCTCATTGGTAGCATGAGCATGATGAGAATTCCAAAGAGCCTTTTGAATATTAAATGAAATAATGTTATTTAATGCACTTTGGAAAAACTGTCAAATGCTATATAATTTTTACAAGCTTTTCTTCTCAGACTTGAACTAGTAGTCCTTTTTCACCAAAAACTTATTTTATTGGTCTAAAAAGAAAAGTGGAAGTGAGAAGAGGGCCATCTAAAATATCTTGATAAATCAGAAGTCTTCCTACGTTTTTTCCTCTTCTTTCTTCTTGGTGGGCCTGTGTGTTTGTGTTCAAAATAGAAATATTAGAGACAGTGGGGCATTTCAACACCCACTTGGTGTTTGATGGTATTAAGGGAGCATCATTAATTTTGTTAAGTGTAACATTGGCAAGGTAGCTGCAGTGGGCTCTGGATGGCCACCAATCCTTCTTCCTAACGAGAGGTGCAATTCATATTCCCTTTCCTCCTTTAAACATTTATTTATTTATTTATACCTATAAATAAAATTGTATATGTTTAAAATATGATGTTTTGGTATATATACTTCCTGCTTTTCTTGATTTCAAACCTTGACCCATGACTACTTGCATATTTCAAGACCAGTGATGTGAGGACCCCACTGGAGTGTTACGAGGGTATGAAGGTCCTGGGATCAATGACGTATGTGCAAGTTGTCTGGGTTAGGGTACGGTCAGAAAGAACCCATCAAGGAATAGTCCCTTTTATCCTTTTTTTCTTCAGTTATGTCTCCTGATTAATGAAATTTCCTATATGTCTATAATCTCACTAACCCTGATGGGTTTTGTTCTCTCATTCCTACAAAAAAATAATTTGTATCTGGTAACTCAGCAGGTTTGCAGGCTTCGGCTTTTCCTTGTCCCCTTTCATCTTCCACAGGTGCTTGTTAAATTTTAAGGCTTTGGAGTTTATTTTATTATCAGTGTAAGTTCCTTTCCAGTCTCTATTTTACTTTTCTATATAACTGCCAAATATCATTGTTTAACTATGAACTTAAAGTTTTAAAAATTGCAAAAGACATGTACTTCTTTTAGAAATTAGGAAGATAGAAAAAAACATGAATAACTATTCTGAATCCCAATATTCGAAGTCTACATAATATTAACATTTTGGTGGGCAACCTTTTGGGTGATTTTTTCTAGATGTGCATGACCTACACATTGAAAATTAAAGGGTTTTGAATGAAGTGAAGGGAGTAGGTCTTTGAAGGTTTTTTTGTCTCCTTTAAAACTGTCTTGTTTTTTTAAAATTACAGTCTCATGCTTAATCTCATACAGATTATACCAGCTAAAACTTTATTCAAACAAATGTACCATTAATGACAGGAATCAATAGATTCTTCTGAAATTCTTACAGATGGACATATTTAATAGAAAGAATTACTTTCCAGGGACTTGGTTTTAAGCATTTTATTAGAATTTCCAATGTGAAATATAAATTACTATCTAAAGTTGTCAAAAACAGTAATACTGATCAATTGAATTTTTATGTCATTCAATTCAATATCATTTATTGAGTATGAAAGAATTTGTTTTTTCCTGTTTGGGCCCACAGCATTAGTGACTAAAGAGAATTGTGGAGGAGAAAACCAAAAGAACTGATTTTAAAATGAACTGTCTTTGAACATTAACTAAACAGCTAAATTACTATTTCCGTAGTCAGTAATTTGACTGATTTATGCTGGATATAAAATAAGTGAGCTTTTCTACTTACTAAATTATTTGTTGCTAATACATACATTTTATAATGGAGGAAGTCACATTCATTGAAGAAAATAAAAATTATCTAGAATCTTTGTTAAATCACAGAAGTGGTAAATTGTATCTGTAATGTTGAGTCTTGCTTTTTTCCACTTGACCCTGCATGGCAGGCGTCCCCTATGTTATTAGATATTCTCTGAAAACATGATTTTTGACAGCTAGGAAGGACATTAGAGAGAAGTTAGCCCAACTGCTCATGTTGCATGAAGAAACAAACTCAGGTGTGTCATACTTGTCCAGAGTGACAGACACATCATAGCCTGTGACTGGTCTCCTCTTCCTCCTCCCATAAGCTTTTGCCTGCTTCTAAATTCAGACATTTACTTTAATGTCTATGTTTGTTTTCTCCCTTTCTATGTAGGAATTTTTTTTTTTTTTACAACTAGATTCTCCTGAGTATAATTGTCTTTGTGTATTTGCTTAGGGTTTACTACTCAGCAAGCAGAAATCATTGTATCTTCATTGGTCAAGATCACGGAGGCCAACATGGATATCGTCTACAAAGACATGGTCACCAAGATACAACAGGTTAGCTTTGTCAGGGTACTGTTGTGAATTTGAGATCTAAAGGAAGGGTGTCATTTGTAATATATATTTTTGGATAATGTTCTGTTGAAAAGTGTGTAGAAATTTTAACCACAGTTGAGAGGCAAATTATTACAGTGGCATAAAAAGTATTCAAAGATATTTAGTGAACTCTTGTAGAATCATTATGCTTGAAAACTCAACTGTGCTTGAAAACCGACAGTTTCAGTCCACCGTACTTGAATAAATGGACATGTAGCCAGAATTACAGGGGTGTGTTTCTGAGCCACTGGTCCTCAGACTGCCACCCTGTTTACTGTGATTCCATTGTTGGTAATACTGGGCTTGAGTTGTTATTCTTTTCCTTTTCGCATTTTGGAACAGAGGGTGACCTTGCTGAACCTCTTTCCTTGTAGTTTCTCATTAAGATGATGCCAGGTAGAAACTGAAGGAGGAGTACTTTCTACACTAGACTAGGTTATATGTTTTCTTTTTCTTTTCCTAGGAGATCACTCTTCAGCAGATAATGTCTCAGATCGCTAATGTGAAAAAAGATATGATTATTTTGGAGAAGAGTGAATTTTCAGCACTCAGAGCTGAAAATGAGGTAAAACTGTACAGCCACTTATAAAATGCTTTATATTCAGACATTGAGACATATGTCATTCACAAAAGTGCACAAGTAAGTGTACATCTTGATGAATCTTCATAAAGTATATACTACCAGTCAGAGCGAGAAGTACAAGATGGCCGGCACCCTAGAAGTCCTGCTTACGTGCCTTCTAGCCACTCCTCCCACAGCGGAGACCACTGTCTTGGGTTATATCACCATTGACTAGTTGTGCCGCATCTAGAACTTCAACTGATGGGCTCGTACATGTGTCTTGTAGCAGTAGGTTGTTCTTTTCCATTGCCTATGGTGTCATATGAACATGCCACATTACTGTGATGTATATTAGATCTGACATATGTTAGTGTTTACAAATAAATGTTGCTGTAAAATACCCCTTAGTTTCTTAAAGTGTGATATATGGGATCAGTATTTACATAAGTGCTATCTTTGCATCTGCCTTGTGTTTTCAAGCCTATTCAAGTCCCTAAAGGAAGTTCATTTATTAATTGTTTATATTAGTCTTAGTGTTTTAAGAAACCTAGAAAAGGTGTTGTTGTTGTTTTTTTTGTTGTTTTCTTTTGCTAGAAAAAGGTAGAATATGAAACTCTCAGAGTTGTCCTTGAAGTCATCTGTTTCAGGGTATTTAATTAAAAGTAAAAGGAGATACTAAAGAAAGCAAGGTCTCTGAATGCAAATCTGTATGTTAAAAAAAAATTTGTACCAGCCTGGCATGACAGGTAATCGCTTTTCCTCCTGAGACTATGCAGTTAAGGTGTATTCTGAACGTAGTCAACTTTGCGTTTAATATGGGAAGAACTTGTGCATATATATATGTTCTAATATTTGTTTATTACCAAGTTCTATATTTTTCTTCTAACCTTCTAAACATATCCTTGACTTGTTTCTTTTTCATGTGTTTTTAGAAAGTAAAACTTGAACTACATCGATTAAAACAACAAATAATGGTAAGATCCTCATTCCTGTTTCCTTGCTTGTTTGTAATTATATAAACTTAATAAATATAAAGTCAAAAATACTTTATATGGTCTTAAAACACTTTATTCTATGTTAAATATTTGTGTAATATGTCTCAAAAGTTCACATTGGAAGATTTAGCTAAGAACATAGCCAGTGAATAAATTATTGATGTCTGTAACCAAATTCATTAAGAAAATTGTGTTCTAAGAGGAATTAAATACTTTTATAAAAAGTTCTCTGAAGTAGCCACATGGAACCCTTATATTCTCTTAGGAGAGACTGTCTTTAGAGAATTACGTATGTTTTTTAAATGCTCACTGTGCCAATTGTTTATTTTATTTTATTTTATTTTTTATTTTTAAATTATTTATTTATTTATTTATTTATTTTTGAGAGGGGAAGGGAGGGAGAGTGAGAGGGAGAGAAATATCTATGTGAGGGAGAAACATCGGTTTGTTGTCTCTCTTATGTTTTCCAACCAGGGACCGAACCTGCAATTTAGGCATGTGCCCTGATTGGAAATCGAACTCACAACCTTTTGGGTTTATGGGACGATGCTCCAACTGAGTCACAGTGGCCAGGGCAGTTGTTTGATTTTTTTAAGTGGCAAGGATATTGATGTGAAAGAAGGAAAGCTTTTGATGCATGTCAGGAAGAAGGCTTTATCTAAACAAGAGTGTAATATTTTACTTATTCGAGTCCATCTCTGCTTTCCAAAGTTGTCTAAGAAACAGCTTTAATCATAAATTCCACAAGGGTAAAATCTTGAGAATCTTGAGATTAAAACCAACAGTAATCAACTCTGCTAATTTAAGCATACAAGGGAATTATTTGTGTACATAACTGGGAAAGATCAAGGCAGGGCTGTCTCCAGTATCACTAATTCCCAGCTCTGTGAGCTCCCATCCTGCCTGGGGTGACGGCTGGAAGCAGTGGAAGCAGCTTTCTCAGGTGTCACATCCTCAGCGGGTTTGGATTTCTTACTCTGGATTTCTTTCTTTCTTCATTGTTTGCCCTCCTTCTAGGATGAAGTGGTCAAAGTCCGAACAGACTCCAAATTAGACTTCAATCTAGAAAAAAGCAGAGTAAAAGAATTGGTATGTTTTCTTTATTAAAAACAGTATGAATTAAATTATTTGCTGAATGTAATGCTTGGTCAAGTCTGAGTTTATATACAGTTCACAAGTACTGTTAAATATTTACCTGTATATCATTTTTACACACAATTTTTCTTAATCTTAATTATATTTTAGATTAGCACTTAAATTAGATGCTTTCATAAGTAAAATTAAAATCTTGGTCAAATAAGTTTGGGTCTTTTTTTGTTTCAGAGATACTAAATTATGTATCACTTAGACATTAATAAAGAAATTAAATGCAATCTTGGTCTATTCATACTGACTTAAACCTCCACAGGTTCTGATTTTACAAAAGTTAAGTTGATAATCTAATTTGAATAATATTAAGTTATTAATATGAAGTAATATTAAATTCTATACCGAAATTCAAGATTTAAAAAATATCTCCATATTTTTTTTTCTTAAAATGAGTTATCTTAATGACTTTACTGCATTATTTTGAAATGCAAATTCTAAATGATTAAATTGAAACTTTTAGTTAGGAAAAGTAGTGCTGCATATTTGTTACCAAAAAGATATCACAAAGTGTAGGTCGTAAATAAGCTGAAGCAGATATATACCTGTGCAATAACTGTGGGGTCATGCACTGGAAATACAGCTCTGTTGCCCTTGTTTTCCAAAGATAATGCATATAAATACAATTTTTTCCCCTTGGCTTTCATAGTAACATTTTTAAATTGAATTGTAATTAACAATATATTAGTTTCAGAGTACAACATTATGATTTTATATTTGTGATACAGAATGATCACCACAATAAGTTCAGTTAATATCCATCACCATATTATATAGTTAAGGAATTTTTTTCTTATGATAAGAATTTTAAATATTTACTCTCTCAGCAACTTTCTAATATACAGTACAATATTATTATAGTTGCCATGTGACACATTATATCCTCAGTACCTATTCATATTTTAACTATATATTTGTACCTTTTGACCCACTTCACCCAGTTTTGCTTACCCTCCATCCCTTGCCTCTGGCAACCATCTATCTGTTCTCAGTATCTGTGAGCTCCTGAGGTCCCTTGTTTTTTTAGATTCTACATGTAAGTGAGATCATACAATATGTATCTCTCTGTCTGACTTATTTCACTTAGCATGATGCTCCCAAGGTTCATCTGTGTTGTCACAATGGCAATATTTTCTTCTTTTTAGGGCAGAATAAAAAAGATCTATATATTATACAAGGATATATCTCAAATTTTCTTGATTTATTCATCCATTCGTGGACTTTTTGGTTGCTTCCATGCCTTGGTTATAGTAAATGCTGCTGTGGATATGGGGTACAATACAATAAGTTGTATGTTTTACTCTTTATGTGTTGGGTTACCTCTGATTTTTAACCTATCTATATTCTTCAGGCTTTATTTTAATTTGATAATATTTGGCAGATGCCTTTTTTTTTTTTTTTTTTTTTTTTTTAGCATAATGTGAAATAGGGTGTATAAAGCATTTTTCACTAACACAGAACTGGATACACTGCAGAAACTGAATGCTCACAATTGTTCATTGTTTTCTCATTTTTCGCAATTTGCTTTTAACCAAAATGTGCTACAGTGATAAATGAAACTAATACCTAAACTCAGACAAGTACTTCACTATATTTTTTTACTGCCTCTGGATTTCAAGAGTTAAGCTGAGTTTTGTTATACCAAATAATTATCGTGTTCATGTAACCTGTCTTTCTAGTCTTAAAACACACTTTTCAGACATAAAGATTAAATCCCTTAGGATCACTAAAATATTTAGTGATCACTAGCATGTGACTAGTATTGTATCTAGAAGAGGAGAGACTCTCTTAGTTACCTTTGTCCTTATGGTTTGTGAATTTAGCAAACATTCTGAATTCACTTGATTTAAGAAGATGCCTATTTTTAACCATGCTAGAAAGGAGTACCTAGAAGATTGGGAAGTAGGGGATGTGAGTGTGGATTAAAGCCAGTGGATTTATGTGATTTACTGCTCTAGCTGAGAAGTTGTTCTTGGTAATCCTAAACTTAGATTACTTTGAAGTGCAAGACAATAGCATATTGTTATTCAACTAGCATGCGTTTAACATGCGTTGATGAAGATGAGTTATTTAACCCTCTCATATCCTTGTTTAATAAAGTTGTGATATTGTGCCATTTTACATTAACTGTGGTGATATTTACAGCCGGTTTCAAAAGTACTATGGCCTATAAACTGTTTTGGGATGCAGGAAGATGGAACTTACTTTAAAAATTATGGCAATATCAAGATGTGGGCTTTTTGTTTCTCTTGCGTCTCAATCAGTATTGATTTACTGAAGGCCTGACTTTAAAAGTGTGAAGAAAATCCAGTTCCCCTCTGCCCTCTGGTGGTAGTCAGATGCATAGCTCTCTCCTCATCTAAGGCCCTGGCATTTAAAGACCAGAGATGAGTGAGCATTCTTTTGGTCCTATGACCAAAGTCTGGGTTTGGGGTTTGGGGGCTTTTTCTTCTTCTTTTTAAATTTACAAGCTATGCTGTTTTTATACTCTACCCCCTGGTACACCCAGGGGAAATTTTTATAGTTATAAAGTTTCTAGGTACTTCAAAAGCATTATTTTCTCCTATAACAATATTAATCTGGTGAAAAAATTTTAATTTTTTCACTTACATTGTAGATTTGCATTTGTTCAGTTAAATCCTAATACTCATTACTGAGGAGATATGAGATATGTCTGACTTTAGTCTCAGTGTCAACAAAATTCACCAAATCTTTGCGCAGACATTATAATATAGCCAAAAGCAAGATATCATTTTAATTCTGGGTAGAACTAGTTAGTTCCTTTAGTAACACTGGATTGTGGCTATGCCCAGGTGAATTTGTTTGTTTGTTTGTTTTAAGTTAAATAAGATGAGATACTGTATTTCTTGTAATAACATTGTTTAATAATCACAAGGCGACATCCATATCACAGAATAATATTCCTTGAAACTATTTTTTCCCAATTTTATACCTTTCCTATCTTTTGTCTGAGCCTCCGGTTTTGTTTGTAATTGTGATGGGATATCTACTACATGGAATTATTTCCCACTTTTTTAGCTCTTTCCTGTCAAAGCCAAAAAGGGTGTGACTCAGCATCCATTTAAATTGTTCCTGAGAATGCTGAGTAGTGGGAGGGACTGAGAGACATCAGCGAAGAGATGAGAAGAGAAGAACATAGCAGAGAGGAAGGTGAAGGGTGACCAAAGGGAATCCAGATATTACAGCAATGAATGAATGTAAATAAGAAACCTAAAAAAACAAACAACAACAACAACAAAAACAGATCTAAAGAAGAGGGTCAAGTAGGCTACTTTATTCTGGAGGCAATTTGGAGACAATTTCCAGTGTTACATATTCTTAGAGGTAGTGAGACCAGAATGTTTAAGACTAGAAAAGGAGGAGGAAGAGAAAGAAATAAATCAGAATCTGACCTATGTGACATGTTTGTTTCAGTATTCATTAAATGAAAGGAAGCTGCTGGAAATGAGGACAGAAATGGTGGCATTGGTAAGAAATGAGACTGACTTTTCTTGGTCATTTTATTCATCTCTGCTTCATCCTATGCATGATTGCTATTATTTGTAGTGGTGTGTTATAGGAAAATATATGCAGGCTTAGTGTTATAAGGATGTTTTTTAATTGTAGTAAAATAAACATAAATGTTACCATTTTAACCATTTTTTAAAGTGTATAGTCTAGTGTCCTTAAGTACATTCACATTATCATACAGCCATCACCATTAACTAGTAACTCCCCATTTCCTTCTCCCCTCCGCCCCTGGCCACCCTCATTGTACTTTCTGTCTATGAATTTGACTACTCTGGGTACCTCGTGTAAGTGGAATCATACAATATTTGTCCTTTTGTGACTGGCTTAGTTCACTTAGCATAAAGTCCTCAAGGTTCATCTGTGTTGTGGCATGTGTCAGAATTTCTGTGCTTTTTAAAGCTGAACAATATTCAGTTGTATGGATATGCCACATTTTGATTATCCTTTCTAGACAGTCGGGTTGCTTCCACCTCGTGGCTATTATGAATAATGCTGCTATGAACATTGGAGTCCTTGTATTTTGAGTACATGTATATATACCTGGAAGTGGAGTATCATAGGATTTTTTTTGCACTTAACCAAATACTTGGCTATCTTAATAAAAGTTAAAATCTTAGTGATTGAAGAATAACCAGGAATGGACATAGATTTTTAAATTATATTTTTAACTTATGATATGCATTTACTTCTTTTCCATCCTGTAATACTTGGGACCTCTGAAACCTATGAAAGAATATTGGAATATGCCTCTGGGATACTGTTCTGTTCATCCAGGAATTTATTTTCTTATTCATTACCTGAATTGCTAGCCATAGGGAACTACTTACTTGCTTTAGAATATTTAGTGAAGCATCTCCAGTGCTTTAATGCATTAACGAAATATAACAACCCCTTTATAACATCAGCCAAACTCACCACCCTTTGGGGGTAATTATGTATCTAATTTCACTGCATTATATTTGGGAAAGAACACAGATAGGCCTCTGATATAGCCAAGCCTCATCATGACAAATCACTTGGTGTTTGAACTATAAAAGAAGAAAACTTAAAAATGTGAATAGAAATTGTGTCAAGGTGGCCACTGTTGCTTTTAGATTATTGAAGATTCTGTTCATTTTTTAGGAGTATTTTTGTATATCCCTTTCATTAAGAGGAGACTAGGACACATTTATTGCCGTTGAGAACAGACTGGCTGCATAACGTTAATCTTACTTGTAGAGTAATCTATAATGTACAAAAGCTTTTTCTTTTTTACATAGATTATCATAGGTGATTCTCATATGTGTAGAGGTAGAGCTAATGGGTTTTTTTTTCTTTTTTCAAACAGAAGGAAACAGGCCTAAATATATTAAAGGCCCTGACCAATGTAACATAGCATGAGGATAGTAGAACTAAGACTGAAGCCCAAGTCTCCTTGATCTTACCCCCGTTCCCCTTGACTGCACCCTGTTGGGAAGGAACTCTCAGGACTAACAGCAGAGGAGATGGTATACCCCAAGTGTTTTAATGCTGTGAACCTCTTTGTTTTAAAAGTATGCCCAGCAAGATCGGGCTGTCACCCAGACGGACAGGAAGATAGACACTGAGGTTGCTGGCCTCAAAACCATGCTCGAGTCGCACAAGCTTGATAATATTAAATATTTAGCAGGTAAGCTGTTTGTATGTCAGTACTTAAAACAAGCTGAAAAAATAAATAAAATCTATAAAATAAGTGATTCCATTGTATTTCATTGGTTCTAATATATTTTTTCATAATTTAATAACTTTGAAATGGGTAAGCATCTTATAATTCCCAATAGAGTATCATATTATAATGGGCAATATTTTTCTTAGAAGGAAATAAAATGATGTACTTTACAGTCAATGGAATCTTAAATTTCTTAAGATGCTATCCTTGAACTGTAGTTATTTTAAAAAATGTTTAAGTGAAATTCAAGACAGGGAATATTTTATGGATAGAATGAAAGGCTTTTGAGTTTTTATCTTTCTGCTTGTAAGGAGTTATTTGCAAGTTTTGAGCCAAACAAGGGAATAAAGATTCATGCACATACACACACAAAAATTAGCCATTATTTTAACTCAAATTTAGTATTTTGGGTTAATCAATATTTTATAGTATTTAGAAGTGAAATTTTGCTTATAAAATGGTTAATAAAGGGTATTTCCCTGTGTAGGACGTATACATATACTTTGTAATCACAGACTTTTTGTGATTCTAAACTTTTATTGAAAAGTTTTCTTGAATATTGGATACATTGTACTTTGTAGATGATGATTTCAAGCTATGGAGGGTTTTTTTAGGGACAGGTGTTTCATGGATGTGGCAGATCGGTGAACAAGTTTCTTAGTTTTTTTTCCCCCCTTGGTAGATAGGTCTGTCTATGTTTTCTTAATAAAAAAATGTTCTCTCAAGTAACTGTTAATATAACTAATACTGTGCTCAATTATTTTTTTTCTTACAGGATCTGTATTTACATGCCTAACAGTAGCTCTGGGATTTTATCGTCTATGGATATAATAAAGTGTCTATTTAAAGACATCTCCACTGTTTTGCCTTAAGAGTACCAGATTGTTTTGCTTTTTTTTCCTCCCATTTCAACTTTTAACCCTGATTTTCATTCAATGCATATTATTTATTTTATACAAATTATGGACCTATAACCAAGGCAGAGAAGTCAGGAATTTCATAATTGCTCCTTTCGTCTTTTCTGTTCAGTTGACTTTACAATGCTGAGTGGTGGTGGACAAAGCATGGAAGACTCCACTCAGCTGGATCAGTGAACCTGGCCTAACATGGGGGTGCATACCAATACTAACTGTTTATATAACTCTAGAATTTTAAATCTTTTGTCACATAGAGGATTAGGAGTCTCCATTTAAAAGGCACATTGGCTTTACTGAAGAATCACTGAAATGAAACCAAGAGCACCAAATCCTCGTTACTTACTACCCCAGTCTTTAACATCAGTCAGTCCCTGTGTTGGAGTATTGTGTTTCAGCGCTAGTTGGTTCATATGTTAATAATACAGATGTACTTTACATCCAAAGGAGGTTTTTTGGTTTTTTTTTAATTTCCATTGTCTCCATAAATTACTGTTATGGTTATTTTTATGTGCCTTCCAGCTAGAAAATCTTGTTGCCTAATGAAGTGTTGTAATTGTAATGGGGACTCTAGTGCCTTTAGGTTTCTCTTCTTCCTCTCCCTCATAATTTGAGAGCTATAATAATATTCCATTTGTGGCATTGCCTGCCTAGAAAATTTGCTAATTCTCGGTGTGGACATCTACTTCAGTTTGTGGGGTCAGGTCTGCTTCCTTCCGGTCTTCTGCTCTTCATACAAGGGAATCAGTCTGTTTTCCTTCTGCAGCAACATCTAAACATTTAGATAGTGTATGCACTTTTTAGAAATGTCTTTAATGAATATGCCCTTGTCCATTACAAGCTCAATTTGTAGGCTTTCAAAATTAGAGAACTGCCATGCCAGGTATCTGAATTTAGGTTGATTTCTTTGGTTGTTAAAGATATTCTCATTCTTACCTTACATCTATATTTAAAACAAATAAATTCCTAAATACAACTGGGGTTACTTTGGAAAAGCACCTTCTTGTCTTATTTAAATGACTGGCACGTAGGAGAAAATAAGCATTTTAGAAAAGATGATACTGGTAGAACCTCTTCTGTGTTTCTGCACTTGCACACATTTGTACGTAGTCTGGTACAGTGGAGAAACCATGTCGAGGCTTCCTGATCAGACTGGTAGGATAAATATCCATTGTCAGTGTTCCAAACACACTGGCAAAAAAAAGAAGGTTGTCTTTTGTCTTGTGGATGTCATTTCTAAACTTTGGAAAGTGTAAGTCTTTGTCTTTTTGGAAAACAGTGGTGTAACACAAAGATTCTGAATTCAAAATAAGTGTGAAAATCAAGTACTTTTGCATCTGTGGTATTAAAGTGAATAATCTTTTTCAACTAGATCCAAAATTATCTTAACTACTTCATAAAATATTTTATTGATATATTCTTCCCCTTTCAGAGAAGGATCTCCAGAAAATACTGCACATGTAGCCATTGCCTTAAGTATTAAAGGCTTAAGTAAATGACATCCCATTAAGACCACATTTGCAACTACTTAATGCAGATATAACTTTGGTTAGTAGAGCTTAGAGAAAGGGCTTGGAAAGCAGACACTCCTCTGAAATAAAGAACACCCAAGGGAGAAAGTACTGTATATAATTATGTTTCAAAGCAAACACTAACTTGTATAGGTAAGAACAGACAGTGAAGTGACCTTATATCCTGATAAAATGATTTTAAAGTAACACTCAGGGGGGGGGGGGTGACATTCTTTTATCTGCCAAAGGTATTCCAAATGACATTCCTACTGGTGACAGTGGGCTGCATCAGTCCATCACTTAACTTGAGCCATTGATTTTGCTGTAGAGTTCTTTGCAGTACAGAACAGCCTTTTTCCCCCTCCGCTTGGGAACAGCAAATTCCCCTTTTGATGGAGTGGATTGCCTGCTTATATGGGGGTTCAGGGTGATGCTTTATTCAGTCAAATGTATTCTGTTTGAAAAACATATGAGCCAAAAATACAAATGCCCCTTCCCACTGCTAGCCCAGACGTCTGTGAACAGCGTGAGCGTGCTGTGACTGGACACAGTATGACAACTGGCTAGCTAGCTTAGCTTACAAGAATTCAGATCACTAGGAAATCAAGCATTAACACTCAAAAGGGGAAAGAAAGATGCTTGGCAAAACTTTCAGAAAGTTTATATCTGGCCCATGGAGAAATTAACCATAGCTAGATCCTGAAAACATACCTCTCTAGGTGCCTTAGGTACAAAGGCCTAAAGCAGAACATCAAATGGACAGAAACCGGATTTCTAATCACTCCATTCTTAAGGTTTCTTCTGCATTCCTAGTTTCTTATTTCCCCCTGCCTTTGATCTTTTAAAAAGAGCCTAAACTCCAATTCCACTTCTTTCCTGCCTTCTTAATGAGCAAAACCTGTTGTGTGGATGGTTCTTTACAGGAAACATGAATTCTGGTTTCTGTGCTGGTCTTATTCCTCATCTGGTTTTCCAGCTTAATATTTAACAAAACTAAATCTGAATGTATTCATTTTCTTCCTAAGTATGTCAGGTACCTCAGTTGAGAAGTCACAAATCTAAGAAAAAAAGCCTTGACGGCTCAAACCAGACATCTTGCTGGAATTTGTCTCTGCACACTGAGAACCTAAATCCTCAGCCACCTTCCACACTACCCTGACTGGGTTGTTTCAGGCTGGCTTGTGCTTTTCCTTCTGCAGCACCACTTAGGGACGTTTCTTTCCTCAGGCTCTAGTCTCCTCCTTTCCAGCCTCCACACCTGTTGGTTAACGGTGTCAGTGTGAGCAAGCATTTCTCTCCCTCCACCCTAATATGCTGTGTTCTAAGAATTTTGGCCTAATTTCTGAACAGATATTATACAGACGGTAATACAGAACTCGTGCCTAGAAAACATTGGCTTTAACCACATGTTGTTCAAATTTGTGATTTTTCTGACACCAAAGCAAAAACATGTTAACCAGAAATAATTTAGTCTTTATGTATATAAAGTGTTTGAGAACGTTTAGCCTTTTATTGGAATTTTATTGGGAAAATATCTCTACAGATTTACACTTATGTTCCTCTGATTATAAACCAAGTCATTTCTTAACCCTTTCATTACTTACAAAAATATTGAGTTAAATTTTATAGTATATTAGCGTGGGTATAACATTTTTATTATCTAAAATGAAATATTTAATTCTCTATGTGGCTGATACACTTTTCTATTTATTCAAATTGAATATGAAAACTAGAACAACTTCTGCCTGCACTGTATTTCAACTGTTATTCCCTCCAATTGTATGTGATAACACTGATGTATTGTAAGACAAATCTAGTATCTAAAATTTGAATTTGTGTAGATAAATTTGGAAGTAATTGTTTAATTTATTAAATAAATTTTTATTTTTTAAAAGAATTTTCTTAGCATGCTCTTCTAAAATATTTTTCTTGTTTGAGGGGAACTGGGACTTATACACGAGTTTTTTAAAATAGCTGAGGATTCAGATTGCAAGTGACAAACCTAAATCAAGGCAGCCTCAGCAAAAAAAGAAGTTGCTTTTTTGGCTTATGTGATCAAAGTTCAGGAAGAACAAAACTAAAATGCCATTACACTCATCTCTGCACCTCTTACCACTTCTTTTTTTTTTTTTTTTAGATTCTTTTTATTTATTTTTAGAGAGAGGGGAAGGGAGGGAGAGAACCATTGACGTGAGAGAGAAACATCAATTGGTTGCCTCTTGTACACACCCAGTTTAGGGACCAAACCTGCAACCCAGGCATGTGCCCTGACTGGGTATTGAGCTGGCAACCTTTCCCTTTTCAGGAAGAGTCTCAAGCCACACCGGTCAGGTGGGCCCAGTTCTCTCAGATCAACTTCAAGTGTGGAGAGCCAGAAACAGCCAGCAAGTCCCTTACAACTTGAGTTAGAGAGTTCCACTTTGGAAAAGCCTGGAAGGAAGTATCCAAAGCCAGAAGCTGAGAGAGCTGCCAGCAGAAGGCTCCCTAGAGGGACACTGGTTCGGTTCCTTGTTGTGTGCTGCTTCCCTGAGGACCTGTGAGCAAATGTCCCACCCCTGGAGAACTTAGTTCTCTCCAGTCAGCCTGCACTGGCAGATCTTCGGGGTAATAAATATCTGCTCAGGAGGAAAGCAAAGGAACACTGGGTGAGGAGGTAAGTGACAGATAACCCAGAAATTAATTTTAGATATATTTCATTTTCTCCAGCCAGAAATCTTTTTACCAAAATTAGAGTCAAATAAACTAAGTGGATTTGAGGGTGAGCCTGTTAAGTTTCTAAAAGGCCCAGAATGCCGTGCAAACGCAGCCTTTGTTTAACGTGGTGTGCCATCAGTGCTTCAGATGTACATAGGTGGTCCATCTACACTTCCTCACCTGGGGCCCATGCTCGCGTCTGTGGGGCTTTGATTTCTGTAAAAACAATATATCTAGAAATGGCTTTCTCTCTGGAATCGACCTCTGGCATTCCACAGCAGAGCTTTGCCATGCAGTCATGTCTCTGCCTCAATTCTGCAGTTTCCCCTCAAAGATCTCAGACTCCGAGACCCTGGAGAGGGGTCGTAGTATCCACTATCAGCCTCAAGGGCCTGAACTCTGGTGTCCTTAAATAGAGAGCAATAAGCTTGGTCATCTTGTACATGTTGCACATATGCAGGTAACTTATTTTTAGGCCAACGCTCAAATAATAATTGAAATATGTGGTCATTTCATTTTACAAGGTCCTAACTTTTCAGTTTAATCCTTTTCTTCCCTGTATACTCTTGTTTCCATAAACCCTTATCAGCTATTTATGATTCTGAAGTTTCAGGTCAGCAAATATTAAAGCCCAGGAAGCTGCACTCACAGTTTCAGATTAGTATGTCATTTCTGAAGTTACTGTCTAGAGGTTTTAAAAATGTTCCTGTTCAGCCATCTAGATTAGACAACACCCATTCCTTCCAGGAGAAAGGAAGCAGCTGCTTAGTGGCATCTCATCCCTTCTGGCATGAAAGTCAGTGTCTGCCTAACACAGAAATATTTTTTACTATTTCTCTTTAATTTTACAGTCATTTATGGTTTGGATGAACCTCACAGCAACCCAGGCGATGCTGGGACAGGCAGTGGCCTCTCTCTCTCTCAAACCTCAAGAATTGTTGTGAAAACCTCAGTGGTAAGACTTTGTGGGGAAAGATGGAAGCCGGGAATTCAAGATACTCAGTGAGCCCATGAGAGCACATATAAAAAAATTTTTTTTCACAGTTGGATGCTTTCAACTGCAAATAGCGTAAAACTATCAGCAACTTGTGCCTACTGACTTTACTTACTTGAGTCTAGAAATAGGCAATCCTCAGGGTTGGGTTGGCAGCGCAGCATTGCTTTCAAGGACCCCACTCTTCATCTTTTGCATTTTTACCTTCCTCTATTTGTTAGCTTTCAGCTTCAGCCTTGGTCACAAACCTGACCACAATATGGCTGCCACAGCTCCAGACATCACATCTTCATGTGGCAGCATCCGAAGTAAAAGGGGAGGTGGAAAAGAGCTCTCTCTCCTTTTAATCAGGGAGAACCCGCTTTCTTTCCCCACAGAATTCTCCTTTATGTCTCAGGCCAGGACTAGGTCACATGCCACCTATATAGCAAGATTTTTCAGCCCCCCTGGTAGGAGATGGTCAAGGAAAGAAAGAGGCTAGAAATGGTGGTTGTTTGGCATTCAATAGTGTTGGTTACAGTGTCCATGAAAATAAAACACAGGCTGCACACTAAAGAGAACCATGCCATTATCTTTTAAGTTACCACCCTTTAGTGGATAGGAACCATTCAGAATGTCCTTTCCCTTTATTTCTAATAATGTGGGGAATGTTATTTTTTTCTATAACATGTAATATTTTTACTGGCTCTCAAACCAAACCTTCAATTCCTGTTTTTGTTTTATAAGCCAGTTTCCAGGGTTCCACCATTGTTCTGGATTAACTTGAATGCTTGAAGGGAAATAAAGGTTGCTAATTAACAGATTCACATACACACTTAAGTATTTCTCAGAACTCCTCCTCAGTATACAGAGTTGTATATCATTAGCTTTGCTGTAGTATTTGAGCCAAACCACAGCTGACCCCAGGCATTACTCTTTCCCCTTCAAAGCAGCAGGGTAGCCTTCCCACAGGTATTTCATCTCTCAGCACCTACAGGTTTATTTTTCCCTCGGTTGCTTTAAGCTGCATGGCAACAGCATGTCTCCTGTGCCTCATCCCTCTTCTCTTCCTCATTGCCCAGCTTCCTGGTTTCCTCTTTGCTAACCATCTCCTACAAGAATAATCCAGAAAATTCGCATGGTTGCAGGAAGTGTAAAATACAAGCCTACGTGTGTTAGAATTCGAGGTTGAGGAAGGATGACTGACTGGGCTTCTTTGGGGGAGGACCTAGGAGGCATCGCGTTCTCTGTTGAACAATATGTTCTTTGTGGGATGCTGCAAATTACTGATTATGTCCAATTCCTTGATGTGACTGTGCATAGTTGTACCTGCAGAATGTGTGCTACCATGCAGGTATGCAATTAAATCACAAGGTCGGGTGCTCATGAAAACAAAAACTGTTGAGCCCAGCGTGGTCAGTCAGTTCTGAGTTTTCTCCATTATAGTTCTGTGAATGCTGTGGTTTGGTTAGGAACACTCGCAAGCGCTATTAGACAAGTAGTATCCAGTCCCCGAAGTTTACGATTAAGAAAAGTCTATTAACGTCTTCCTGCCAATTCGTAAAACCGTGATTATTTTATTTCAGCTGCACACTATCTTTTTTTAAGTGTATTTTATTGATTATGTTGTTACAGTAGTTCCAGTTTTTTTTCCCCTTCGCTCCCCTCTGCCCAGTACCCTTCTTCCCTCCAGCAGTCCCACCCCTCTTAGTTCATGTCCATGGGTCATGCATAAAAGTTCATTGGCTTCACCCTTTCCTATATTATTCTTAACTTCCCTCTATTTTGTAACAACCGATCATGCTTCTTAATCCCTGTACCATTTCCCCACTTCTCCCCCTCCCCCTCCCCCTCCCAGCTGATAACCCTCCAAATGATCCCCATACCTCTGATTCTGTTCCTATTCTGGTTTGCTTAGTTGGATTTTGTTTTCATTTTTTAGATGTTGATAGTTGTGAGTTGGTTGTCATTTTAGTGTTCATAGTTTTGATCTTTTTCTTAAGTAAGTCCCTTTGACATTTCATATAACAATGGCTTGGTGATGATGAACTCCTCTAGCTTCACCTTGTCTGGGAAGCACTTCATCTGCCCTTCCATTCTACATGATAGCCTTGTTGGATAGAGTAATCCTGGTTGTAGGCCCTTGCTTTTCATCACATGGTATACTGCTTGCCAGCCCCTTCCTGCCTGCAAAGTGTCCTCTGAGAAATAAGCTGATAGTCCTATAGGCATCCCCCTGTAGGCAACTCCCCACCTCTCTCTTGCTGCCCCTAGGACTCTCTATCTTTCACCTTTGGCATCTCAATCATGATGTGTCCTGGTGTGGTCCCCTCAGGGTCCAGCTCACCCGGGACCCTCCGTGCTTCCCAGACCTGTATGTCCATGTCCTTTGCAAAAGTTGGGAAGTTTTCCTCATTTTTTTCAATTCTTGCTTCCGCATCCTGGTTGACTGTTTTTTTCTTCCTTATGTTCCAAATCATTGATTTGAACCCCAGTTTCCTTCCCTTCACCATTGGTTTTGTGTGGATTTTCCTTCATTTCACTTAACATAGCCTTCACTTCTTCTCTTATGCATTTGCTGTACTCAAGCATATCTCTCAAGCCTGTGAGCATCTTAATCACCAGTGTTTTGAATTCTTCATCTGTTTGGTTGTCTATCTCCTCCTCTGTTAGGTTGGCTATCTCCTCGTCGCTTAGTTCTCCCACTGGAACCTTGATCCATTCCCCCTTTTGGGCCATACTTCTCTGTCTCCTCATTCTGACTCCACGTCCCAGGTAGAGCTGTTGCTCCTGTTACATTGTACAGGGTGGAGCCTTAGGGATTTGTCAGTACAGGGCGACCTGTTTCACCACGTTGTGGTGCTGTATGTGGGGGAGGGGTCCGAGAGGAAACAATGCCGTCTGCCCAGCACTCACCCCTTTTCCAGGCACCTCTCCCACTTCCACACCGGACTGGCGCCCCTCTAGCTGCTGCCCTGGCCGTTGTTTCCAGAACGGGTGGGTCTGCGGATGTTCTAGGACTGTGGGGGCCCTTTAAATAAGCGGACTCTGCTGAGAGACCAGCAGTTTCTTACTCTGCCCCAGCCCCCACTGGTCTGCACAGTCAGAAGCGTTGAGGCTTGATTTTCCCCGGTGCTGGGACTGTGAGCAGCAAGGTCTGGTGAGGAGCTGGGAACACTCCCCAGGTATCCCTCCTGACTTTTTAAAATGTGTGACTGTGCTTTCTGCTGGCCTGCCGCTGCCGCCACTCCACGTCCTCTCTGCCCCGGCTCCACCTCTCCTACCTGTGTGGATGAGTATTTCTTCTTTATATCTTTGTTTGCTGGACTTCCATGCAGTTTGATTTTCTGGAACTTCTGGTTGTCTCTAGTTTTGAGATAGTTGTATTCCTTCTTAGTTGTGGAGGGAGACGCAGTGTGTCTGTCTACGCCTCCATCTTGGCCAGAGGTTTAGCTGCACACTATCTTAATCTGGTTGTTAAACACCAGTTTTTACAGGCAGATAATTTCACAACCACTAATAAAATGAATTGGGAGCCCAGGGTTGAACTCCCAGCCTTGCCACTTTAAACCCTTTAACTTTGCCCAGCCTCAGTTCCACCATTTCTATAACAATAATGATATGGGAATAAGTATAGCGCATTCATTTACTGTATTCCATGCACAGTTCTAAAGTCTACATGCTCATTGAATCTTCATCACATCTCTATGAAATAAGTATTGTACTATAACGATCTCTGTTTTACCAATGAGGAAATCAAGGCAGAGAGAGTTGAAATAACTTGGCCCAGAAGCACCCAACTGCTTAATGGGGAGTCCAGATTCAAACCCAAGCATCCTGATTCCAAGGAATAGAGACCCTACCCAACTGGTAGCACTTAGTAAGGGTTGAATGAGGTCAAATATGTGAAAATGTTTTGTAAACTGTAAAACTATACATGCATAGGAAATAGAACATAGTCCATGTACCATACCTAGAATTACTTAGTAATTACTAGTAGTATTACTTAAACCACCACCAAAACAAGAAAATTTCCCTTAGTATGCTCCCTAGCAACCACTTCAGGGTACCAAGACAGGCACATTTACTGAGAAAGATGCAGTATCTTAGCAAAAAAACATAATCCTTTGAACTCCTATGGTATAGATTGTAGTAGGTATTGGAGGAATAAGATAATCTACAGGAAATCAGTCCAAGCTCTCAAGTGCTATCCTGTACTAGCCCTTCTATAAATTCTGGGGTGATTGGGAGTGTTTATATTTTTATTTGGAGGTCTTTATTTAAAAAGATGGATGTTGACACTGTCTAAGCCTTAGATTCGTCCGAAGTTATTTAGTTTAGTGCCCTTCTTTTTGTGATATAATCATTAACTAGGATATTTCATTCACAGTCAGCCAGGTCAACCATCTATAGCACTACATGAAAAAAGCAAAACAAACTTCAAATGGTTTTCAAAAGTTTCCCAGAAATCTGTACTACCAAATCCCGACCAGGTCCTTGGGAATGTCCAAATTCTGTTTTACTTATGTAAAACCTAGCTCTCAGCTTTCCACAGAAACCATGTGTCTGACTCTTCTCAAGCAAAGTAGGACTTCAGATCTCTAAGAGGTGGAGGGAAGAATGGGCACACCTGCAGGGCACAGCGTGCTTTTCACCCAAACCTCTTGAGTGTTAAAAAAAATTATACACAACTTCACCAGAATAGGGAAATCCATAGAGAGAGAATGGATTGCTTAGGGCTAGGAGATGGGGGAAATGGAGAGTGAGTGTTAATAAGACAGGATTGCTTTCTGAAGTGAGGAAAATGTTCTAAAACTTGGTTATGGTGGTGGTTGCACAACTTGAGTATGCTGAGAACCATTGCATGGAATGGCACACTTTAATTACGTAAATTGTATCTTTAACTATATCTCAATAAAGCTATTTTTTTTTAATGTCCACCTACACCTTCAATTTACAGATAAAGAGCCAAAGCCAGAGCATTGTGCGGTTGGCTGCACGGAAGCCCAGACTGCATCTGAGCGGGCCAGCTCTTCCTTCAGTCCCCCTCCCTGTAGCCACGTGACTTCTGACTAGTCTCCCAGGATGATGCTTTGGTTTCCATTAAATCATAAATTACTTCTCACTAGGGCTCGATGGTAACTAAATGAAATCTAGTCATCATCCCTACATTTAAAATGCTTTATGAGGGGCAGCGATGACTCCTGCTCAGTGTAGGGAGAGAAACAGAAACCTATTTATGAGACAGAAACCCATTTATGAGCTAGCCTCCCCAAGACTGTCAGTGCCCCCAGGCAGGGCCAGTACTTGCTCATCTCTCACCCCTAGTGGTCAGCATCATGCTTATGGCAGCCAGCGTGGCCAGAGCCACCCATCCTGACCACAGGACATCTTCCAGGGAGTGAGTCAGTGCGCGGACAGTAGGGGGTGCTATAGCAGGGAGGAAGGCCAGAGCTTAGCTATCCAGGGAGCCCAGATCATTCAGCACCAGAGAGGTCCCCTGAGAGGACCTCGAGAATCCCTCCCCATGTCCATAACTTTGGACTGACCCAGATCGACATAGGTCAGCCAAGTGTGCCTCAGAATTCCCCAATTTTGACCATCTTAGACATTCAGTATCATCTGAGATATGCTGCCCTACTCTGCTCCTCTTGTCCCAGGCCCAGTCCATCTCAGGCTGCCACATTCAGGAGGTTGCACCAGGGGGTGGGGGGCAGGGGTGGAAAAGCCCTGGACTGAGAATCAAAAGGCTGGAGTGTGCTGGTCTCTTTGAGCTTTTGTTTCTTTGTTTATAAAGTAAAGAGGTGAACCAGGTGATTTTATCATTCTTCCCAGACCCACAACTCTCATTCTAAAGAATTTCCATCTAGGAACTCAGAGCAAACAGGGCCCCCAATACCCAGTACTCATGAAATAATAAAATGTAAGCATTTATGGAAAAGGTTTTCCGTTAAATAATACTTATTACAATCATTAAAACTAATATAGGTCAGGGGATATCCAGTCAAGATGGAGGTGTAGGTAGACACACTGCCTCTTCATGCAACCTCAAGAATTACTACTAACCTCAAAACAAATAACACCCAGAACTGCCAAAAATTAAACTGTATGGAAGTCTGACAACCAAGGATTTATAGGAGCCACATTCACCCAGACAGGTAAGAGGGGCACAGACACAGAGTTGGGGTGGAGAGGCAAGGAGATGCTGTGTAGCATGGAGAGACAGCGGTGGAGGTGAAACGGGGGATCCCACATTTATGTATGGTAGGTAAAAATCAGGAAGGATATGTTGGGAGCAAGCAATCCCAGCCCCAAGCGAGACCGCACAGCCCAGGGTTCTAGTGATGGGGATAGAGCCCCATAACTTCTGACTGTAAAAACCAGTGGGGGTTAGGGCTGTGGAAGAAACTGCTGGTTTCTCAGGAGAGTACATTAAAGGGGCCCACATGGACTTAGAACATATGCAAACCCACCCACTCTGGCATTTGTTGTCAGAGCAACAGCTGGAAGGGTGCCAGTCACATATAGGAAGTGGGTGAAGTGACTAGAAATGGGGTGAATGCCAAACAAACCCCCCAGAAGCCAGGCAGAAGCATTGTCACCTCTCCACAAACAGAGCCACAAAGTGGTGAAGCAGATTGCTCCGCGTTAGCGAATACCTAAGGCTCCACCCCATAAACTTAACAGGTGCGCTAAGACAGTGAGTCAAAGCAGGTGTACCCAATACACAGAAACAAACACGGGAGGCTACAGAATTAAGGAGACAAAGAAATATGGCTCAAATGAAAGAACAGAACCAAACCCCAGAAAAAGAACCAAACAAAAGAGATAGCCAACCTATCAAATGCAGAATTCAAAACACTGGTGATCAGAATTTTCAGAGAACTCAGTATGACAACAAAATAAAGGAAGAAATGAAGGCTACACTAAATGAAATAAAGAAAAACCCACAGGGAACCAACAGTAAAGGGAAGGAAGCCAGGATTCAAATCAACGGTTTGAAATGAAAAGAAGAAATAAACATTCAGCCAGAACAGGAAGAAGAAATAATTTTAAAAATAAGGATAGTTTAAGGTGCCTCTGGGACATCTCCAAAAGTGCCAATATCCGAATCATACGGGTGCCAGAAGGAGAAGACGAAGAACAAGAAATTGAAAACTTATGTGAGAAAATAATGAAGGAAAACTTCCCAAATTCGGCACAGGAAATAGACATACAAGTCCAGGAAGCACAGAGAGTCCCAAACAAGCTAGACTCAAAGAGGACCACACCAAGACACATCATAATTAAAATGCCAAAGTTTCAAGATAAAGAGAGAATCTTAAAAGCAGCAAGAGAAAAGCAGAGTGTTATCTACAAAGGAGTTCCCATAAAACTATCAGCTGATTTCTGAAAAGAAACTTTGCAGGCAAGAAGGGACTGGCAAGAAGTATTCAATGTGATGAAAACCAAGGACCTACAACCAGGATTACTCTATCCAGCAAAGCTATCATTTAGAATGGAAGGGCAGATAAACTGCTTCCCAGACAAGGTAAAGCTAAAGGAGTTCATCATCACCAAACCATTATTACATGAAATGTTAAAGGGACTTATTTAAGAAGAGATCAACACTATGAACATTAAATGACAACAAACTTAGAACTATCAACAACGGACTCTAAAAAATAAAAACAAAATCCAACTAAGCAAACCAGAATAGGAACAGAATCATAGGTATGGGGATCATTTGGAAGGTTATCAGCTGGAAAGGGGAAGGGGGAGAAATGGGGAAATGGTGCAGGAATTAAGAAGCATAATTGGTTGGTACAAAATAAACAGGGGGATATTAAGAATAATATAGAAAAGGGTGAAGTCAAAGAACTTACATGCATGACCCATGGAAATGAACTAAGAGGGGGATTGCTGGAGGGAATGAGGGTACCAGGTGGAGGGGGTCAAAGGGGGAAAATTGGGACTACTGTAAACATAATTCATAAAATATACTAAAAAAATAAGTAAAAGTAATATAGGTTAGCAAAGAAATAAAAACCTTTTTTTTTCATTTAACTCATTCTTATTCACCCCAAACATTGCCCTTACTTTCCACAATTCTTTATCAAAACTTAACTCTCCCAGGAAGCTGTCTAGGTCAACCCCATTCTCTTCTGTGTCCCTCCCTCCCTATTGGCATGCTGTGGTGTGGTTAGGAGTGTGGCCTCCAGAGCTAGGATGGCTTGGTTTGAATCCTTTGTGACCTTGGGCGATTGACTTAATTTCTCAGTGCCTCAGTTTCCTCATCAGTAAAATAGTAATAATAACAGCACCTATATCATAGGGTCAATATGAGGATTAAAATAGTGTATATATGTAAACACTGACTACCCAGAAACAGTTTTGTTAGCTTATCTTATTCTCTTTAGTGTGTTACTGTCTACTTACTGACATATTGTTTTATACTTGTTTCTAAATGTCATTGAAAGGACTGTCCCCTAACTGGTGTCCTTTCCCAGTGCTTAAATAATGTTCTGCACACAGCAAAGTGTTTGATAAATGCTTATCTGTTTCCCAGGGCAATCTGTTTCAAATAGAAGGAAGTCCTTCATCAGAATTTTTGTCAAGGATAATCTGCCCTAATTTTAAACTCTGGGTGACTGTTGGAGACAAGAGTTGTCACCTTCCTGGTTGCTTTGTTTCTCTGAGCCTTGTTTCATGATTTCCCTGAAAGTGTCCTTTAGCTGTATCCTCCACCCACCCACCCCACCCCCACCCCCTGGTACCTCAGGACTGCTTTGTACTGGGCTTCAGATTACAGTTTAAAATTAGCCCCAGAACCCTGGGAAGGGGACCAGAGGAGGCAGGAATGGGGTGGGAGTTGATGAAACAGACCTGCAGTGTAGACAGTGGTGTGGGGGTTAGAGACCGGAGCCCCCTCAAATGTTGGCATCCACTGAGAGGGTGCCGAGCTTAGGGGTCCCCAAGGTTAGAAAAATCCTGAATTCATGCCATGGCATCTGTCTCTTGTGCAAGGTCTGATGCTGCTACCTTTTAGCTGCTTGACAACTGGAATCTTCCAGACTGTTCCTTTTGTGATTACAGACTGTCTCTGGAGTAGCATGGTGTGGGTGGATGCAGTTTATAGAGCTGCTTGGACCAGGAAGCCTACTCCTCAAAGAAACTTGCTTTACACTCTTCCAGTGTTATTCTTGCAAAACAACATAATATGTCAGTCTGTTTGGGGGAAAGGAGAGAAGAAAGGACACCATTCAACTTAAGGACATAAATACCAGAGCATAGGCCAGCCCTGAATAGAAGTCATCAGGAATTACCTGTCTTTTATGCATCCTTCCTCCTTTCTCTGGACCTTTTCCTCATTCCATGGCACCCCTCCTTCTGTAAAATGCCCATTGCCTTCATGTATTCTCAGTGCCCTAACCTGCCAAAAAATAATCACAAACTCCTCCACTCTCAGGTAAGGAGCAAATCTCACCCTTTTGTGTATTGCTTTATTAGGAAGGTCGGCTTTGATAACAGAGACCTGGGTTCCAATCCCAGCTCTTTTGCTTCATAGTTGTCTGAACTACTGCAAATTACCACACCTCTTCTATGTAAAATGTAGGTAATAACACTAACTGCACTTGGTAGTGTGCTTTCAGCTGTAGGTAACTGGAAAGTTAACTCAATGGGGGTTTACCCAATAATGAAACGTATTGATCTATATAATCAGAAGTTCAAAGGTGGGACAAGACTGATTGAATCCTAGTGTCAGGGACCCAGGTTCTTTCTGCAACTCTGCCTTCCATCCTCAGTGTCAGCTACTTCTTAAGTCTCCTCTCAAAGTCAGGTTGGCTGCCAGCAGGACAGAGCAAGTCACTGCCTCCGTCACAAACTAGTAACTGACACCAGGAAATACTGCGGACTGACTGGCTTAGATCTGGGTTCCTAAACCAACTACTAGCAAAATAGGGACAGGATTGCTGTGATTTGTATATAGACCAGTGGTTCTCAAACTTGAGCCTACATCAGAATGACCTGAAGGACTTAAACCAAAGACTACTGGGCCTCAGCACCAGAGTTTCTGATAACGTTAAGTCCAGGGAAGAGTCTGAGAATTTGCCTTCCTGACGAGTTCTGAGGAGGCCCTGATGCTGCAGGACCTTACTTTGAGAACTACTAGCATAGACTAATCAGGGGCACCTCTGGACTGGGGGAAGTTCCCCAAATTGCAGGTGTAATGGATGTTGGAGAGCTAACTGCAATCTTCATAACCTTGCAGAGTAAATGTGGAGATTGTTTCAGTAATCTATTGCTGTGCAACAGAACACTTTATAACTTAGTGGCTTAAAGCAGCAATTTATTGCTATTTCTAATGGTTCTGTGGGTTGACTAGGCTTAGCTGCACAATTTTCACTTAGGGCCTCATATGCAATTGTGGTCAAAGGTTGGTTGGGTCCAGAATCACCCCAAGGCTACATTGAGCTGGACCTACAAGATGGCTTCCTCATTCACATGTCTGGTACCTGGAGTGGTTTCAGGGGAACTAGATATCTTACATGACACTTGGCCTTCCCCAAAATGACTGTCCAGGAGACCAAGATTGAAGCTATAAAGCTTCTCCTGATCTAGCCTTGGAAACCACACTGCGTCACTTCTGTTGCATTCTGCTAGTTACATATGAGTCACAAGGCAAGCCCAGATTCACGGGGAGGGAACCTCACAAGGACATGAATAGGCAAAGAAGCAAAGTTATTGAGGGGCTGTCTTGGAGACTAGCTACCAAGGAGGTTAAAGGAGATCACTCATGTAAAGTTCTCAGTATGAATGTAAGTAAAGCATTTACTATAAGTTAGTGCTCAGGAAATGAGCATTATTATTATTACTGTTCTTTTCAGGAGGTTTTGCTTATTACACTTTATCTGTTATTCTCAAACAGAAAGAATTTTCAGACAAGGCACTAGCCAGAAGGTGAGGCAATATTCTCTTGGAGTGCAAGCTTTCCAGTGTCCCCAAGACCATACTTACAACATTTCCTTAAGCCGGGGTGACACCTGCACTCCCAGGTATAGCTGCTATTCAGTGGAAATGTTCCCTTCCTACTGGTTTCCATGTGGCTCCTATATTACAATGTTGGCTTTTGATGGGAGACTTTTTTTTTTACTCAGGATCCTGTAGATTGGCTGATTTTACTAATAATTATGACAGCTCTTTTAAGTCAGTACTTAGGTAAAAGCTAGTCATCGAAGTGTCCTCATTCACATTTTAATTATGGAATAAGTCTCTAGACCACCAATTTATCAGGGTTCTCTGTATCATTTCCATTTAGCCACATCTATTCAAAGACAAATACACCATCCCAGTTTGAAAAGACACTATGTGTCACATAGTTTCAGAATGCCCCCATAGGTGGGATGATTTTTCTTTTTTCTGCCAAACACCACATATGTATCTTAGCATTATATTTACTGTTTTTTTTTCCCATTTTCTTTAGAGTGTGAGAGTGGGTTGGATTTTTAGTCAACTACATGACCAGGGAAACCTGCAGAGCAGGTACAATCTATAAGAAAACCCTATGGCCAAAAGGGAAAAAGCAAGGAGAGTCTGAGGAACTAGAGCATTTTGTTTGTCGGCTAGGGTAACCATGTGGCCTGCCAAGCTCTGATGTGTTTAGACTTGAGCTTCACAGGGAAGATGGCACAAAGGCAAGTGCCTGGGATTTGTTCTGTGAACTAAGTAGGCTTGGGTGTTCCCACTGAGCTATTTCTGTATAAAAAAAACTCTGGAACCATCTGAGAACACACTAACCACTGCAGTTAACTGTAATATATCTTCTAGTCACTCTCTGTTGCATCATTTCCCCTCCATGTATGCTTAAGAGAACAACTATGTGTGCACATGTGTATGTCCATGTGATTGTGCATCTGTGTGTTCTAAAGTGTGTTACCATGGAGAGATGTTTGGAAATAGTATCTTATGAACCACTTCAACTGAACAGATTAAAAAATGCATTTCAAAAATCAAAGCTCCTCTTATGCGCATAGACTATCTGGAAGGACACACACAAAATTTGTAACAGTAGTTGCTTCTAGGGAAGGGAATGGGGAAGTCAGTGGGCTGGGGAGACTTACTCTTCACTGTGTACTGTTTAATTTTTTTCTTTTTACCATGAGCATTTTATACTTTTTAATACTGGAGTTTATATGCCAAGGTTTCTCATGGAAAACATTTGTTGGCTCACATATCCTCCTTGACTCCTGCACTCAACTTCTCAGGAGGAAATGGGGAACCTCTGAACAGTCATGGGCTGAATATGAAAAAGGAATCTGACTGCCTTCCTGGATACTATCCATTGCAATGGGTAAAGTATGTTGAGGGGAGATACCATGTCTCTCAGATTCAACAGTAATCAATAATGACTTTAAACACATTCTTTCTGGCAGCATCACAGAGAAAATGCAGCTGGCAGTGAATGGAGCAGCCCTCTGACTGCCGGGAGCTCAGCATGTACGTGATGCTGAGAGCTGCCTGCTAAGCCAGCATGGAACAGCTCATCCAGGTCGGCCAGGGAAGCTCTGTGCTCGGTCACATGGGAGAATACTAAACGCTTTCATAATGTGTCCACACAGGTTTTGATTGGCTCAGACTTCAGAAACTGTGGTTCCCTTATTGTATATTCGTATACTCTTTGCTGGTGACCCACTTCCAAACCGAGAATACAAATTACAAATAAACATCCCAATAGCACTTCCATTTCCATCTTTAGTATACAAGGAGTCCGCTAAAATAAAGAGTGTCAACACAGCTCCTCTCATTGACACTAATATTCAATGTGGGCTAACTGGATTGTACTGGACAGAGTTTCGAGTCATTAGAAATCATTAGCCAGCTCAAGAGGGAGGAAAACATTGCCCTTCACAAAAATAACTCCAGAATTGTGCAATATGCCAACATTGGTCATTTGTGTTGAACTTGCTTTCAGCACTCTGTTAAATACACCACACCCTACCACTGAAGCAATTACTCCCTCCCTTTGACTAGCATAATAATGAGAACTAGAATAGCTTCTGTGGATTTGGCAAGGTTTAGTATAAATGTTTCCATTAAATCTGACAAAGGTGAGTGTGAGAGGGAAATATGTCTATTCATTATGCTTTAGTGCCACATGTCCATTCAAGGCTAGCTGTTCGAGGTGAAGCTGTGCTTTCCTGTACACGAGACAATGTCTGGGCCTAGTGTATTTGGCTGACAATGTAATTTTGCTGCACAGGTTATTATTGTATTGTTCCAATATGTTTGAAATTACCATGGAACTTCATGTCATGCTGAATATTTTTCCATGGCAAATAATTCTATTTTGCACACAGAGCTACCCAGTCTTAGAGTTTCCTGCTGAGGACATGGTGTTACTCCACTGAACACAATAGAGCAGACGTTTCAGAGGATTTCGGTAAAGTCAGGAGAAATTTGATGACTGCCAGCTGTGCACTAGACACTTTCATACAACAATCTTATGTTGACAGCTTCTCTCAGAGGCTGACATCATTGGTTGTACTTTCCAGAGAGGAAGCCGGAGCACAGGGAAGTGAGTGACTTGCACGGGGTGTCCCCCTGTAAATGGCAGCTGGAGTACACACTCAGGTCCTTCTGGCCTTACAGTGGTGACACTGCCTTTCAGTGCTCTGCTTGATGCTGGAGGTAAGAGGTGTGGCTCATAGTTTGGACATGGGCAAGCAAGCTGACTAGACTATGGGTGGAACATTGATAAGATTGAGGACTTGGACTGGGTAAGGGGGCTGTAGGGAATTCCGGTAATTGATAGTACAATGACATCTGGAGAGTGAGGGGTGGGATTCCTGCTAATCTAATAGCAGGCAAGTAGGAACAGTGCTCTAGGAACAGGATTGCAATCTCTACAAAGATTGAGGAGGAAATAATGAGGCAGGCCCTTAGTCATGGAGGATAGAAGCCTTGAAGGCCTTGCCTCCATATCAAAGGGATCAAAAGGTCAACATGGAGACCCAAGGCAGGACTTTTGTCACAGGGAATATAACAATGACCATGACTAGCCTCGGGTCAGAGCCAGACCATCACCAGCCTGACATGGTGCTGAGTCCCTACTATGTGTCAGATACTATTCTGGTTACCATGGAAATAGCAGTGAACATAATAAATGAAGTCCCTGCCCTTAGGAAGAGAGAATACAGTGAGACAATTAAAGAAATAAACAAGGAAATATATATCAGATGATGATAAATACTACAGAAAACAACTCAGCTGAGTAAGGGGGATGGGACAGTAATGTTGGTGATGGTGGTACCTGCTATTTTACATAATGTAGTCAGGAATGACCACCTGCTCTGGGATGTTAGAGCAGAGGAAAGGTGAGGGAGTAAGCTATGTGAACATCTTGGAGAAGAGCCTTATAAGCAGAAGGCACAGCAATTACCAAAACCCTGAGGCAAAGGGCACTTGGGGAATTGAAAGAAGCAAAGAGCTTTGTTCCCCAGGTCAGGCTCCCCAGGAAAGTTTCAGAGGTGGTCATTAGCATACTTAGGGTGTGCTCTTGGGATCAACCTGTGGAAGGGATTGGAATAGAAGAAAGCAAGATTGCCTCAGACAACCCAGGGGGAGTTGTAAAAATAGGGTGACCCTTCAGAGCTGTCCCACGTTGAGGAGAGGGGGCTGGGTACTCGCATGTGCTTGTCATCAGCCGTCGCTGCCATAGGGAAAGGGTGGGATAAGACGTTGGGGAAGGCAGCTCTCCTTGACTGAGGTCATTCTCAGTCCTGAGGGCTGTCAGCCCGCAGCACTCCCAGCGGAACCTCAGTTCCTGAAGGGTGACCCATGCAGCGCCTCTCACTACCCACTGCATGCTGGTGTGATTGAAGCGGAGTGACAGAAAATGGGCTCAGAGAGACACCCAGGGGCCAGGCTATGCAAAGGAAGAATGAAGACAGGGAATATATAAAATGCAGTCACTTTAACCAAGCTGCTAAACTATTAACATTATGAAAGTTGAAGTATGAGGAAATAATTCTATTCTTGTTCTAACTAGCGTGGGAACTTAAACTTTTTAAAATTAAATTGTTTTTCAGTTACTGTTGAAATACAGTATTATATTAGTTTCAGGTGTCCAACATCATGATTAGACATTTATATAACTTACCAAGTGATCACCCCAATAAGTCTAGTACCCATCTGACACCATACATAGTTATTACAACATTATTAACAATATTCCCTATGCTGTATTTTACATCCTGTGACTGTTTTTATAACTGACAATTACCTCCCTCTCATCTAGTAAACCATTGATTTGTTCTCTGTATGAGTTTGTTTCTGTTTTGTTTGTTTAATTTGTTTTATAGATTCTACCTCTGGGTATGTATCCAAAGAACTCCAAAACACTAATTTGAAAAGATATCTACGCCCTGTTCATTGCAGCGTTATTTACAATACCAAGATATGGGAGCAACCTACATATTCATGGATAAACAACTGGATAAAGATGGTATATACACACACACACACACACACACACACACACACACATATATATAACAGACTATTAGTCATAAAAAAAGGGTGAATCTTGCCATCTGCAACAAGAGGGTATTGTGATAAGTGAAGTAAGTCAGGCAGAGAAAGTTAAACTTTTGAACTTTCCAGTCTTGCATCAATGCCTGGACATACATCAGTTTGTTGTGTGTCAACAGCTGGACATACACTAGACCTCCAGATAACCCTCTAATTACCCCATGAAGAACTCACATGTCCAAACCACCTGATGTCCATTATGGAGACCACCAGACATGACTAAACCTCCTGGTACCCACCCAGACTTTCTGACATCTGACTGATAACCACCTTGGATCAATACTAGGGCTAAGAATGCAGGACTGCTAATTCTCAAGGATGTACTTTTTACTATAAGAACTCTTAACTTTTCTTTTTTCTTTGGAACACTTCTGGGTTTTTTGCTTAACTGTGTCCCCATTTTGCAAACTCTAAGGCCCTTGAATAAATCTGAATCATTTATTTCTAGCTAAAGACTCCCAGAGTCTTTTTGAGTTCTTTCAACATATGCCTTGATAAAGACTCGGGCTTTTATTCCACTTGAGGTGGGAAGTCATTGCAGTTTTGAGAAAGAAATCCTAAACTCTAACATTTTGTTTTAATCTGATCACTCTGGCAGATAAGTGGAATAGATTATAGATGAGGAAAGTGGGAAGTGGGAAGAGTTGTTAGGAGATATTTGCGATAAAGAAGTTATGATGGTTCAGAGCAGTTGGTACTGGTGGTGATTGTGAAGAGTTGTTGGATTCTGGATATTTTTGAAGGTAGAGCCAATGGGATTTTCTGATGGATTCCCTGGATGTTGAGTGTGAGAGAAAGAAGAAACAGGGACAACTCCAGTGTCCCTCTGGAGTAACTAAAGGAATGGAGTCACCAGTTACTGACATGGAGAAGGCTGTGTGTATTAGTTTCCTATTGTTGCTGTAACAAAGCATCACAAACTTAGTGGCTTAAAATAGATGAATTTATTTTATGGTTCTGAGGTCAGAAGTCTAAAGTTAAGGTGTTGTCAGGGTTACGTTTCTTCTGGAGGCGACAGGGGAGAATCTGTTTGTTTGCCTTTTCTATCTTGTAGAGGCTGCCTGCCTTCCTTGGCTCATGGACTTTTCCTCCATCTTCAAAGTGCATCATCCCAATTTCTGGTTCTGTTATCATGTCTCCTTTTTCTCTCTCTGACTCTGATCCTCCTGCCTCCACCTTAGAAGGACCCTTGTGATTACATTGGGCCACCCAGGATAATCTCCCCATCTTAAGATCCTTAACTGAATCACATCCGCAAACCTTTTGCCATGTAAAGTTTAATAACATATTCACAGGTTCCAGGGATGAGGACATGGATGTATTTGGCAGGCCATTATTCACACTGTGGAAGGAGCCAGTTTTGCAAGGTGGAATCAGAGCTCAGTTGTGGACATGTTAAATTTGAGATATCTTGTTAAATATCCAAGTCAGCAGCTGGATAAATAAATCTGGAGTTCATAGGAGAAATCTCAACTGAAATATGAACTTGGTGGTAGTTCTCACAATATATTTAAAGCCACATGAGCTAAGATATCACCTAGGGAGTGAATGCAGAGAGAAGAGAGAAGTCTGAGGATTGAGTCTCAGAAAATTCCAGTGGTTGGGGGTTGGAAAGATGAGTAGCAACCAACAAAGAGTGACCAAGGCCAGAGGAGAAGCATGTGAGAGTGGTGGCCCACCATTTCATACCAGACAGATTAACCATCTACTGAGAAGTCAAGTAAGATGAGGACTGGGTAGTACCCATTAGATTTCACTGGTGACTTTGACAAGAGCAGTTTCAGAGCAGTGGTGAGGTGAGAACCTGTTAAACTTGGGTTCAAGGGATAATGGGAGGAGCCCTGGCTGGTGTGGCTCAGTGGGTTGAGTGTCTGCAAACCAAAGATGTGCCAGTTCTGTTCCCAGTCAGGGCACCTGCCTGGGATGTGGGCCAGGTCCCCAGTTGGGGGTGCACAAGAGGCAACCACACATTGATGTTTCTTTCCCTTTCTCCCTCCCTTCCCCTCTCTAAAAATAAATAAAATCTTTTTAAAAAAAGAGATAATGGTAGGAGAGGAATTGGAAACAATCAGTACTGTATAAACAACTTTCTAATGAGTTTGTCAGAAAGAGGAGCAAAGAAATGGGGCAGTAGCTGCAGTGGGTTTGGGTTCAAGAGGCCTGTGAGCCAAGGACCTTCCAAGGACAGCTCCAGTTCCAGAGCCTGAGCTGGGTGGAGTCTCTGCGTAAGCACAAAGGAGGCCCAACTGCAGGTTGGTGTTATGAGAAGTGGAGGCAAGAAAATATTGGTGTGATAAGTGGAGGGAGGGAGCAAAGAGCGTACAGATCTGCCTCTTTTTATACAAGGAATGTCTTCCTACAGGTGCTGAGAAGTTGGCTGTGGATTAAATTGTTAAAATTTTGATCTTATTTTAAACTACAGTGGGGAAATTATTTAGAGGAAACTATGGCAATGTGTTTTAAATGTGAAAAATTCTCTCCAAATATAACCATGTTATGAGAATTTTCATGTATCAGTTTTTTAAAAAACTGGGTACACCTATAATTACACTTCTGGTTCTCTGCTACATCTAGAATGAAACTAAATATAACTACATATTTTCTTCAAAGAATATTAAACTCATAGAATGGCATGTAGTTTCAAAAAGCTAAGACATGGAGCAGGAAAATTATTTTCCAGATGTCACTGAATAAGCCTGGCTGCTTCTGGCAATGAAGCAGGAGAGCAGGAATTCAGGTCAGTAGTCCTCAGGGCCCACATCAGGAGCCATAAGCAGTGGTCTTAAGGCCTTGGAAGGGCTTTAATAATTAAAAGACCAAGCCCTGGCCAGGTGGCTCAGTTGGTTAGAGTGTCATCCTGATATGCCTAGGTTGTGGGTTAGATCCCCCATCAGGGAACATACCTAGGTTGCAGGTTCAATCCTTAGTCGGGGTGCCTATAGGAGTTAAGTGATTGATGTTTTTCTTTCACATCAATGTTTCTCTCTCCCTTCCCCTCTCTCTCTAAAGTCAGTAAGTACCTCAGGTGAGGATTAAAAGAAAAAAAGAATTAGCCAATGAATATATAATTAAGTGTAACAACAAATTGATGTTTCTCTCTCTCCCGCTTCCTCTCTCTCTCTCTCTCTCTCTCTCTAAGTAAAAAGTTAGAAATAAATAAATAAAAGACCATCATCTAATAATATAAACAGGGCCCTGAACAGCAGCACAGGGCTGGGGGACAGAAGACAGCATGCCTACAGGGTGGATGTCTGCCAGCTTTGGATAGCACTAAGGAGAAGGTGCCTATCCTGTGCTTGGAGATTCAAGGCTGTGAAGTATCACCTTGAAGGAGACATGAGGAGCGGGCCATCTCAGGTCCTTTAACATGGTGTTCCCTCTGCTTGGACTACTTGGCCTTTCCCTCCAGCCCTGGTTGACTCTTAACTCGTCTTTCAGGTCTCATCTGAAGTGTCACTCGGTAGGAAAGCCTTTTCTGAACCCCCCAGCCAGCCTCATTCCACTTGCATCCAGTTATGGGGCCGATTCGTGTGAAAGCTACAAAAATTCTTTGTGAGCTGTGCCATTTGTCCGGATGCTAAAGCCACAGAAATAAAGAAAGCTTCTGGGCCCTTCCAGGCCTCCTCTGCTTAAGGACCATAATGTTTCTGCGCAAAGCACTCTTGCTGCATGAGTGCAGAGCCTGCCCCTCCCTTCCTCTAGGTCTCTGCTACCCATCCTCAGAGCCAGCATCACTGAACACTATATAAAATAGCAAGTCCACTGAGGCCATACCACAACAATCCTCTTACCTTGCTTTATGGTTTGCCATAGTCTCCTATGACATCATTTGCTTATTGGCCAACCTCCTCCTTGCCATGAGGGCTGGGAGTCTGTCTTGTTCACTGTTGTATCCCCAGAGCCTGAAAGAATGCATGGCAAGTTGTAGGTGCTTGACAACTATTTGTTGAATGAATGAGTGGATCAGTCAATGTTAGGTGGGAAGGCTGCCAAGGCACTGATCTGGCCCGTCACATCCCAGCTCCAGGAAGCCCTAGGACCCCTGGGGCCCCAAACTAGGAAAAGCCTCCTGACTTCCTCCCATGTCCTTTTGTTTCTCTTTCTATCATACAGATGTAGCCACCTGGCCGCTCCATTTCTCGGTTTTGGTGCACATGCTGTCCCAGTTCTCTTCCCGCCTTGCACTGGGTCTGATTTCCTGGTTCCTCTTGGATTAATGCAAGCGCTCAGAAAACAGCCTGTTCACACACTGCAGTCTCCAGCTGCTCCTCTCTGCCTGGAGTGGCCCATTTGAGGTCAGTACCACCTATTTTATGAGATAGAGCATCTCAGCAGCACTATATCCAGTTCCCCAAAAGATGTTCACCTGCTTGCTAGTTATGCTGGGGAAAATGTTTTAAGGCAACTTCTCACTCTCCTGACTAAATAGTGATCACAAAAGGTTTTCCTGCAGAAAAACATTCGCAATAATTATTGAGAAGCACTTTATTTTTTTGTTTATTGACATATAATTGACGTACAACATTATATTAGTTTCAAGTATACAACATAGTCAATTCAATATTTGTATATATTGCAAAATGATCAGCAACAATAAGTCTAATTAACATCTCCTGCCATATATAGTTACAAATTATTTTTTCTTGTGATGAGAAGCACTTTGATTTTTGTAGAAGTTGCCCCTCAAACTTTCCATTGTTCATTGGCACCTTCCTGTGTAGGCTCTTAGGTGACATATTTTCAAGAGTTTCTGACTAAAGCACCAGCAGAAAACAAACATATGGGAAGACTTCACAAGGTCCCACTCATTTACTGTTGCAAATATTTGACTGGAATGGGGACAGGTGAGAGAGAAACAATCAGAGGTCAGAGTGACACCTTCTGAGGCTGCCCATCAGTGCTGCTGGCTTTCCCTCACTGTAATCAGGACAACCATTAGAATGCCCTAATCCAGAAACTAAGCACGGGCACCCAACTTCAAGAGGCCTGCTGAATTTCTACTACATATTTCTTCTCCCAAAATACAAACATGGCTAAGATAATTCAGATCCTCCTAGCCAAAGATTTTCCATGGTTTGGATTTGTGGTCCTGAGGCTGCTTCCTGGAATGCCAGGGACCACGAACTGCCTTCTCTCGCTAACACCACAGTCACTATTTATTACCACTTTAGGGGTAGGACTCATTACAAAATGCCAGCAGCCACCAAACCATCCTTTGTTTACTTTCTTGGAGCAATGCCATCCACAGGTAGAAAACCAGGTGAAGACACACTTGCAGTTAGTGAGGAAACAAGGAGTTTCTCTCGTGCTCCTGTGGCAATTGCATCTTTATACTGGTAGATGTCAATACAGTGCTGTTTAATCAGCACTGGACTTTTCTCTGGGTCAGGCTTGTCTGAGGACACACTCTCTTTAACCACTGTCGTACATCTAGAACACTGGAGAGGTCCAGGCACAGATAAATATCTGTTGAATGAATGGACGAGTGAGTGAATGAATGAGTGTATGAATAAATAAAAATTTAAGAATGGTCTTTGGGGACAGAGAGGGCTGCAACTCACTAGCTGAGTGACTTTAGGAAATCTACAGAGCCCCGTTAAGCCTCAATATCCCAGTGTGTAAATAGCACCTACTTCAAGGTCGTTTTAAGAGATTAAATGAGATTGCACAACACATGCTGTACCTAGCAACTGGCACATGGTAAAATCTCAATACAATATCCTTATTATTTCCTGTTTCACTTTTAACCCTATTCTCTTTGTAAGGCTTCAAATTCCTGAATTATAGTTAAGAAACCAAACAAGAGGAAACTTCTGTATGTCTGGGGCACTGTGGTTCAATATTGTATAATTTTTCTTTTCAGTTCCTGTGACATAAATAGGATTCAGTTAATATAGTTTTTCAGTATTAAAGTATTTTCTGGTTGGAAATGGCTCCTTGCTTATGAATTATTGCTACCCACTGATAAACAAATTCACAGCAATATATTAATGACTAATGAATGATAGCATCTGCACTTGAGGAAGCAGTGTTAATGTTGCAATTTGGGGCAGAGTGAACTGTAGGGTAAATATTTTTCTAAGGCATTACTACTTACAATGTGGTTGTTGGATCAGCAGCATTGGGATCCTATGGGGGTTTGTGAGAAATGCAGAATCAAAAGCCCCACCAGACATACTGAATCAGGACTTGTATTTTAACAGGATTCCCAGGTGGTTCATAGGCAATGTAGTTTGAGAAGCACTTGTGTAGGGGACCATGAGATATTGGAATTGCTCATTTAATCTATACAGAAAACTCGTTGTGTTAAAAACTGAAAAGGAAAGATGAATGTAGTAAAACTTCTACAGGAGAGCACGCATTTCCCAGCTGTTTCTGTGCCCCCCCCTCCCTACCTATTCTAAAATCCATCAAGCCCCTCCTTCTACCCTACACACAAGCCTTGTCTTGCAATGCCACACAAAAGCACACCTTCACATACTATCAGTGGTTAATATTGTGAGCCCATTTATCTATTTTTACATTTTATGGTTAACTTTTTTTTAAAAAAAAGATGGATTAAAATAAATCTGTTGCTGCCCTGGCCAGGTGGCTCAATGGGTTGGAGTGTTGTCCCATACCAAAATATTGCAGGTTCGATTCTCAGTCAAGGCACATACCTAGGTTGTTTGTTGGATCCCCAGTCAGGGCATGTATGGGAGGCACCCAATCAATGTTTCTCTCTCACACTGTTTCTATGGGAGGTGACCAATCAATGTTTCTCTCTTACATTGACATTTCCCTCTCTCTCTCTCTCTCTCTCTCTCTCTCAAATCAATAAAAACTCATCCTAGGGTGAGGATTAAAAATATGAATAAATAATAAATAAAATAAGTCCATTGCTGATTGTCTCCAATTTTTACAATAAAGAAAATAAAATCAATTGTTCTTTTAAATAAATCATTAGGACTGTCCTCTCTAACTTGTTCTAATTTAAAACAATTATAATTCCTGCATTTTTTTACACATGAATTGTGGCACAAACTGGTCAATCCTCCTCACCCTGATATCCATGGGAAAACTGAAAAATAAATAAATAAATAAGATCAGATTGGGCACCATCAAGCTACAATAACAAAAATATAAACTATTAAACACTTCTTTGGGTTTTTGTGATGGCTCACTGCTTTTTCTGCACAGTAACGAGGGGGACTTATAGTTTCTAAGAATAAAAACAGAGCCATGCTCAATGGAGGAACATCCCTTCCTTAATATAGGATTCAACTGACCTTGAACCCTAAGGAAAATTATCTCTGTAATGTATTTACTTCATAGAAAATTTAAGGAAAAAGCCATTCATAGCTCTTACAGTGGGGTATATAAAATTAGGAGTTTTATATTCAGCTTCTACCATGGAAGTTGTATTAGGCAGCGTTCTCCAAAAAAACAGAACCAATAGGAGAATATATTATATACAGGGGTGGGCAAAAGTAGGTTTACAATATGCAAAACACAATTTATTCTTCTATTATTTATTATTGTATCATTTTCCATAGAAACTACTGTAAACCTACTTTGTTCTGCCCTGTGTCATGTGTGTGTGTGTACATATGTATATGAAGTCCCAAGACCTGCAGTCAGCAACCTAGAGACTCAAGTAAAACACGGTTTAAGTTCCAGTCACAAAACTGCCAGGCTTAAGACCCAGGTTGAGTCAGAAGGCAGGAAAAGATTGGTGTCCCACTCAGACAGAGAGAGGTCCCTCTTACTCACAGGAAGGTCAGCCTTTTTGTTCTATGCAAGTATTCAACTGATTAGATGAGGCCCACCCAGATAGGGGAGGGCAATCTGCTTTACTCGGTGTACTGATCAAATATTATTCTCATCTAAAAACACCCTCACAGTCATGCACTGAGTAATGTTTGACCAAATATCTGGGTACACCAGGGCCAGAGAGTACAGAAATAGACCTTCTCATATACAGTCAATTGATTTTTGACCAAGTGCCAAGGTAATTCAAGGAGATAAGGATTTCTTCACAACAATAAGTGATGGAACAATTGGATATCCATATGGAAAAATGAGCCTTGATTTTTACCTCAACCATATCCTAAAAAGTACTTGAAATAATCAGAGATCTACACCTAAAAGATAATACTGTAATACTTGAAGAAGAAAAGATGGAAAAAAGTGTCCACCATCTTGGGTTAGGCAAAGATTCTTTAAAGGGGACACAAAAAACATAATAAAAGAAAAAAATTGATAAATTAGACAAATGTTAACTTCTGATGTGCATATACATCTGACAAAAAACTTGTATTCAGATATATAAACAATGTTTACAAATAATAGACAAAAACCTAATTTTTTTAAATGAGCAAAAGATTTAAGCAAACATTTCATAGAAGAAGACATACAATTGACTGATTAGCACATGAAAAATGCTCATCAGTTTTTATTGGTCAGAGAAATGCAAATTAAAACCACAAGATACCACTACATATCCACTAGAGTGGCAAAAATCTTAAAAACTGACACCATCAGCAAGTGTTGGCAAGGATGAAGAGCAATAAAACTCTCATACACTCCTGGTGGATATACAAAATGAAACAACCATGTGGAAAAACAGTTTGGTGATTTCTTATAAGTTAACCTAACTATATGACCCACAATTCTATTCCTAGTTTTTACCCAAGAGAAATGAAAACATATATCCACACAACACCTTGTACACGAGTGTTTATAGAAGTTTTATTCATAATAACAAAAGCAATACAAAATTGAAAACAACCAAAATGTCTGTGAGCAAGTCAGTAGATAAACACACTTTCGTATAGACATAAAATGGAATGCTACTCAGCAGTAAAAAGGAACAGATTACTGGTACTGTCTATACAACATGAGTGAAATTCAAAAAATGTTAAACTGGGTGAAAGAAGCCAAATACCAGAGTATATAATATAGTGATCACATATTAAAAATTATTTATTGATTTTTAGAGAGAGAGAGGAAGGGAGAGAGGGAGAGAGAGAAAGAGAAACATTGATTTGTTGTTTCACATATTTATACATTCATTGGTTGCTTTTTGTATGTACCCTGACAAGGGATGGGACCCACAACATTGGCATATCAGGACGACGCTCTAACCAACTGAGCTATCTAGCTAGGGTTCTATGATCACATTTTTACGAAATTCTAGAAAAGAGGAAAATAATCTATAATAACAAACAGTCTTGGTCTCATAAACAAAGTTTATTTTTTAAAAGGCAGAGTACTTCTGGTCAAGATGGAGGTATAAGTAAACAAGGCTCACCTTCTCACATAACCACAGCAAAAATTACAACTAGACTGCAAAACAACCGTCACCCAGAATAGTCAGAAAACCAAGATGTATAGAAGTCTGACAACCAACGATATAAGAAGTCACATTCATACAGATGGGTAGGAGGGGTGGAGACGTGAAGATGTGCAAAGAGGCATGGAGACGTGGAACTGATGGTCCCTCACCCACGTGTGGTGGATTAAATCGGGAAATCAGAAGTGAGGGATCCCAGCCCCACACCAGAACACCCAGCCCAGGAATCCAGTGCCAGGAAGATAAGTCCCCATAACTTATGGCAGTAAAAACCAGTGATGGCTGGGATGGCAGAAGAAACTGCGGGATTCTTAGGAGTTTCCTCGTAAAGGGCCCACAAAGGACTTAGGGCTTATGCAGACGCACTCACTCTGGGTTTCAGCACTAAGGTAGCAACTGGAAGGGCACCAATGTCATAGGGAGAGAAATTGAAGCCTCTGACATCAGGGTGAGTGACAGGGGACAGCTTCCTCCTGGACAAAACTCCAGAGGCCAGGCAGTGGCATTGTCCCCTTTCTGAGCCCTTGCCCAACATAGAGCAATAGAGCATTGACACCATATGGGAGACTCCATCAACCTGGTTCACACAGGTTGGCCCGCTCTGGTGATTACCTAAGGCTCCACCCCATCCAACTTACAGGTGTGCTTTTCTACAATGGGCCATGCTACTAAGACAGGGAGTCAAAGCAGCGCTACCTAATACATAGAAACAAACACAGGGAGGCCGCCAAAATTAAGAGATAAAGAAATATGGCCCAAATGAAAGAACACAGCAAAACTTCAGAAAAAGAGCTGAACAAAATGGAGATAAGCAATCTAACAGATGCAGAGTTCAAAACACTTCTTTCATTTGGGTTCAAGGAACTCATTGGGTACTTCAACAGCATTAAAAAAAACAGGCAGAAATGAAAATTAAATTAAGTGAAATAAAGAAAATTTACAGAGAACCAACAGTGGAGGGGATGAAGCTGAGAATCAAATCAATAATTTGGAACATGAGGAAGAAAAAATTTCAATCAGAAAAGCAAGAATAAAAAAGAATAAAAAATAAAAAATAAAGAATAGGCTAAGGAGCCTTTGGGATGACTTCAAACATACCACCATTCAAATCATAGAGGTGCTGAAGGAGAAGAGAGCAAGAAATTGAAAATTTACTTGAAAAAATAATAAAAAAAAACACTTCCTTAATTTGGTGAAGGAAATAGACGTACAAGTCCAGAAAGCACTGAGAATCCTAAACAAGATGGACACAAAGGGGACTGCACCAAGACATATCATAATTAAAATACCAAAGGTTAAAGAGAAAGAAAGAATCTTAAAAGCACCAAGAGAAAAGCAGAGAGTTACCTACAAAGGAATATCCATAAGACTATCAGCTGATTTCTCAAAAGATACTTTGCAGGCAAGAAGGGACTGGCAAGAAGTATTCAATGTGATGAAAAGCAAGGACCTACAACCGAGATTACTCTATCCAGCAAAGCCATCATTTAGAATGGAAGGGCAGATGAAGTGCTTCCCAGACAAGGTAAAGCTAAAGGAGTTCATCATCACCAAGCCTTTAGTACATGGAATGTTAAAGGGACTTATTTAAGAAAAAGAAGATCAAAACTATGAACACTAAAATGGCAATAAATTCACAGCTATCAACAATTGAATCTAGAAAACTAAGCAAACAAGCAGAACAGAAATAGAATCATATACAGAGATCATTTGGAGGGTTATCAGTTGGGAGGGGAAAGGGGAAGAATAGGGGAAAAGGTAAGAGATTAAGAAGTATGAATTGGTAGGTACAGAATCGACAGGGGGATGTTAAGAACAGTATAGGAAATGGAGCAGTTAAAGGACTTATATGCATGACCATGGACATGAACTAAGGGGAGGATTGCTGGAGGGAATGGGGGATACTGGGTGGAAGGTGTTAAAGGGGGAAAAGTTGGGACAACTGTAATAGCATAATTAATAAAGTATATTTAAAGACATAAATAAAACATAGCTCAAAGACAAAAAAAGCAAAGTAAAACCACAATGAATATGGCTCTTTTGACCTACAGGATAGCAAAGCACAAAGCTAAATCAGAGATCACAGATAGAGTTTAGGAACTGACTGCAAAGGACAATTCAGGACTATTTTGTCATGACAGAAATGCTCTATCTTTTGATTATGGTAGTGATTACCCAAGAGTATACATTTGTCAAACTACAACAAAAAATACGCTTAAAGGAGGTATTTTATTGTGCATAAATTATACCTCACCCAGGGAATGAGGAGTTGTTGTTTAATGAGTACAGACTTTTAGTGGGGAAGATGAAAAAAGTTCTTTTTCATGGTGGCTATTGGTGGTAGTTAATGTGAATTTTTAAAAGAACAATGTAAATGTATTTAATGCCATAGAACTGTACACTTAACGATGGTTAAAATGATAAATTTTGTATTATGTTTATTTGCCATACAAAAAGTCTACCTCAATAATGTTGATTTTACAAAAATGAAAGGTTTCCAAAGTAGAAGTTTGAAAAAGAATGAAATGCAATGTCTAGAAATCAATGTATACTATTTGAAAATATATATGGAGTATGTACTTGTGCTAACAATATACTTGATGCTATTGGGCTAATGAGGTAAAAATGGCAGCCATAGAGTATGAAAAGAGTTGGAATTAAGAGCCAGAGTTATAGTTCCTGCATGGCTCACTGTGCGGCCTGGTCATGTCACTTTCCTTCTTAGAGCTTCAGCTGCCTCAGGAGTAAATGTTGGGGATGAACTGCCTTGCACTCCAAGTCCCTCCCAGTTCTAACACTTTCTATTTTTTGTGTCCATTAGGGATTTACTTCCTTACAGAGTAAGAGATTGGGAAAGGGAATCCGTAGCTTAGGTAAGAAAGACCTAAGTTGTGCTTTAAAAAAGTGACAATATTCACATTCATAATAATTATTTGTCTTAAAGAAGTCATGCCAGTTTTTTTTTCCCCCCAATTAACTTTTACTAAGCACTCATGTTTTATGTTCAGGCTTTCTCCTCTCTGTTCCTCTGCCCCCCTCCTCTTTTTTCCCTACACCTCCCCTCCTCCCTTTTCTTGTGTTCCTCCTTCCCTTTTTCTGTCTTTTTTTTTCTTCTTATGATTCAATAGCCTATATATCAACCTGCTCCACCAAAGGTCACAGTGACCTACGTCCTCGTTGCCTATTCCAAAGCACTCTTAAATATTCACCTTACCTGAACATTTGGCCAAAGTCAACACTGTTAAACCCTCCAATCTAACAGAACTTACAACTCTTCACTACTGAGACGACAGTCTGTCTCTTCCTGCCTCCTGGAATGTCTCAGCCTCTTCTTTTTCTCTTCAGCCCTTCCAGGGATCAGAAAATGATAGAATATATTTAAGGCCTATGGGCCCTATAATCCCCATGATGTACTCTCTGTTTTTGTTCCTTTGTATGTTGTTGTTGTATTAAAATCTTTCAAATGTAAGAGCCATTCTTAGATACACACTTTGGTTCTGTGTGGTTTTCCCATCTCAATCTGCAGGTTATTTCTGGGCCATTCCTCCCAAGGCTGTCAATCCAACACCCACCTATAACCCAACAGCCTAAATAGTTAGTGCTGTCCTTTAAGTTCCATTTTTCCATGATAGGGGCATTAAAGATGCCCCACTTTATGCCTTCTAAGAAAAATTGTAGTTGTGCAAAAGAAAAAAGACAAAGTATATGAACAGATGATTTATAAAATAACAAATGTCAATGGCTTTTAGACATATTAAAATTCTTAGCTTCATACACAATAAAAGAAAGGCAAAGTAAAAAAACACAATGAGATGTGGTTTTTTGATCTTGCAGAATAACAGAAATGAAAAAGTGATAACATTAAGTGTCCATGAGGTATCAGAGAAATAAGCATCGTCCTTCTGGGTAGACAATTTAGCAATATTGATCAAAATAAAAAGAGCACATATCTTCAGGCCCAGAAGGTCCATGTATGGATAATTACATGAGAAAGGCACAAGGGAGAATTATAAATGTGGCATGTTACTACTTGTATTAATAAGGCATAGGGAGAACATATGCACACACAACAGACTGCTAAGAGGGTTAGGGTGGGGCAAAAACTAGAGTGCTGGGAGTCAAGGGTGGGAAGAGACATTTTTTCACTGTCTATTTTTTTGTATTGTTAGAATATTTTTATCTTATGCATACTGTACTTTTACCAAAAATTTTGCTAAAAATTATGAGATACAAACATCTTTCTGCTTCTGGATACCATGGGGGTGCATTTGTGGAGCCTGGAGCTAATGTAACTTTTTTTACTACCATGAAGGAATCTTACCTAAGAATTCAGCTGACACTAATTTCTCAACAGAAACACTTCAGGCCAGAAGTAGTATGAAATATTCAAAGTGATGAAAAGCTAGAACCTACAACCAAGACTATTCTACCCAGCAAGGCTATCATCTAAAATTGAAGGAGAAATAAAGAGCTTCCCAGACAAGAAAAACCTAAAGGAGTTCATCACCACACAGCCACTATTATAAGAAATGTTAAAGGACTTCTTGAAGAAGGAGGAGAAGGTGAAGAGAAGGAGAAGAAGGAGGAGGAGAAAGAACAACATAAATATGTATAATAAAATGGCAATAAATACGTACCTATCAATATTCGCTTTAAATATAAATGAATAAATGCTCCAATCAAAAGATAGAGAGTAGTTGAATGGATAAGAAAACAAGACCTATATATGTGTTGTCTACAAGAGACCCACTTCAGATCAAAAGACGCACAAAGTCTGAAAGTAAAAAGATGGAAGAAGACATTTCATGTAAATAGAACTTAAAAAAAAAGCTGGGATAGTAATACTTATATCCAACAAAACAGACTTTAAAACAAAGGATATAATAAGAAACAAAGAAGAACATTACGTAATGATAAAAGGAATCAATCCAACAAGGGGATATAACCCTTGTAAACATTTATGCATACAACATAGGAGCATCTAAATATGTAAAGCAAATCTTGATGAACATAAAGAGAGAGGTCAACAATAATACAGCCATAGTAGGGGACTTTAACACCCCATTGAGATAAGTGGGTAGATCTTCCAGACAGAACTTAAATGACACATTAGACCAGATAAATTTAATAATTTCAGAGCATTTCACTCCAAAGCAGAATATACATTATTTTCAAGAGCACATGAAACATTTTCCAGGATAGACCATATGCTTGACCACAAAACAAATCTCAATAAATTTAAGGAGACTGAAATCATATCAAGCACTTTCTCCAACAACAATGGCAGAAAATTAGAAATCAATTACAGGAAAGAAAAAAAACTCTGAAAAACCCATCAGCACATGGACGCTAAATAACATGTTACTAAATAATGAATGGGTTAACAGTGAGATCAAGGAAGAAACCAAAATATACCTTTAGACAAATAAAAATGAAAACACAACAACTCAAAACCTATGGAACACAGAGAAAGCAGTCATAAGAGGGAAAGTCATAGGTCTACCTGAAAAACAAAAACAAAAACAAAAAAAAAGAAAAGTCTCAAATAGACAATCTTACCTTACACATAAAGGAATTAGAAAAAGAACAACAAATAGAGCCCAGAGTGAACAGAGGAGGGAAGTAATGAAGATCAGAATAGAATAGTGGAATCTAAAAATACAAAAGATCAATGAAACCAAGAACATGTTCTTTGAAAAGATAAAACAAGATTGATACACCTTTAACCAAACTTGAAAAGAGAAAAAGAGAGAGGACCCAAATAAATAAAATGAGAAATGAAAGAGAAGTAACAACTGATACCACAGAAATACAAAGGATTATAAAAAAATATTATGAACAACTGTATGGCAACAAATTGGACCATTTGGGAAAAAATGGATAAATTCCTCAAAGTATACAATTTTCCAAAACTAAATCAAGAAGGAACAGAAAATTTGAACAGACCAATTACAAGCAACAAAATCAAAGCAATAATTTAAAAAGTCCCAACAAAAAAAACCCCTAGACCAGATGGCTTCACCTAGACCGATGGCTTCACAGGCAAATTTTACCAAACATTCAAAGGACTAAAACCTATCCTTTTGAAATTATTGCAAAAAGTTCAAGACTTCCAAATTTGCTTTATGAGGCAAGTATTCTCCTAATTCCAAAACCAGGTAACCACTACAAAGAAAGAAAATTATAGGCCAACATCCTTGATGAACATTGATGCAAAAATCCTCAACAAAATATTAGTAAACCAAGTTCATCACTACATTAAAAAGATCATACACCATTATCAAGTGAGATTTATTCCTGGAATATAAGGTTGGTACAATATCTGCAAATCAAGAAATGTGATACACCACATAAATAAAATGAAGAATAAAAACATATTATCATATCAATAAATGCAGAAAAAGCACTTGACAAAATTCAGCTCCCATTTATGATAACTCTCAGTGAAGTGAATATAGAGGGTACATACCTCAACACAATAATGGCTATATATGACAAACCCACAGGTAACATCATACTCAATGATGAAAAAACTGATTGTTTCCCTTAAGATCAGAAACAAGACAGGGCTGTCCACTTTCACCAATCTTATTCAGCGTAGTACTGCCTAGCCACAGCAATCAGACAACAAGAAGAAATAAGATACATCCAAATTGGAAAGGAAGAAGTAAAACTGTCATTATTTGTACATGGCATGATACTGTGTAGAGAGAACCATAACGATTCCACCAAAAAACTACTAGAACACATAAAGGATTTCAGTAAAGTAGCAGGATACAAAATATACATTTAGAAATGAGTTTCATTTTTATATGCCAATAATGAACTATCAGAAAGGAAAACTAAGAAAACAATCAAATTTATAATTACATCTTACCTAGGAATAAATTTAACCAAGGATGTAAAAGACCTGTATTCAGAAAATTCTAAGACACTGAAGAAAGAAACTGAAGAAGATACAAATAAATGGAAGCAGATAACATGTTCATGGGTAGAAAAAAACTAATGTAATTAAAATGTCCATAGTACCTAAAGCACTCTCTAAGTTCAATGAAATTCCTATCAAAATACCAATGGCATCACCCTGACCCGTGTGGCTCAGTTGGTTGGGTTTTGCCATGCAAAGCAAAAGGTCAGGGGTTCAATTCCTGGTCAGGGCACATGCCTGGGTTGCAGGTTCGGTTCTGGTCGGGGTGCCTAGGAGAGGCAACAAATCAATGATATTTCTCACATCTATGCTTCTGTCCTTTTTTCCCCTCCCTTTTCCTCTCTCTAAAAATAAATAAATAAAATCTTACCAAAAAAAAATACCAATAATGTATTTCACAGAACTAGAAAAATAATTCTAAAATTTATATAGAACCACAGAAGACCCTGACTAGCCACAGCGATCTTGAGAAAGAAGAACAAAGTTGGAAGTATCATGCTACCTGATATCAAACTATACTACAAGAATATAGCAATCAAAACAGCATGGTACTGGCATAAAAACAGATACATAAATCAACAGAACAGAATAGAGAGCCCAGAAACAAACCTACATCTATATGGTAAATTGATGTATAACAAAGGAGACAAGAACATACAATAGGATAAGACAGTCTATTCAATAAATGGTGTTGGGAAAATTGGACAGATAATGCAAAGAAATGAAACTAGACAACCTTCTTATACCATATACAAAAATAAACTCAAAATGGACTAAAGTCTTAAATGTAAGATTCAAAACCATAAAATTCCCAGAAGGAAACATGAGTAGCAAAATCTCTGCTACTTCTCTTAGCAATATTTTTTCTGATATATCTCCTCGAGCAAGTGAAAAAAAGAAATAAATAAATAAACAAATGGGACTACTTCAAACTGATAAGTTTTTGCACAGCAAAGGAAACCATCAACAAAACAAAAAGACAACACACTGAATGAAAAAAGATATTTGTCAATGATACGTCTGCTAAGCTGTTAATAACCAAAAATTATAAAGAAATCATCAACACCATAAAAACAAACAATCCAATTTAAAAAGTGGCAGAGGACCTGAACAGACACTTCTCCAAAGAAGACATCCATATGAAAAGATGCTCAACATCACTCATGGAAACAAATGAAAGCTACAATGAAATATCACCTCACATCTGTCAGATTGGCTATCATCAATAAATCAACAAAAAAACAGGTGTTGGTGAGGATGTGGAGAAAGGGGAACCCTGTGCACTGTTGGTGGAAATGCAGATTGATGCAGCCACTGTGGAAAGCAGTATGGAGCATCCTCAAAAATTTAAAAATGACCCTGGCTGGTGTGGCTCAGTTGGTTGGAGCATCATCCCATAACTGAAAGGCTGCAGGTTCATTACCTAGTTTGCAGGTTCAATCCCCTGTCCAGGAGAGTTCGACCCCGGGTCCAGGTGCATATGGAAGGCAACTGATTGATGTTTCTCTCTCTTCTACTCTCTCTAAAATGTCCTCAGGTGAGTATAAAAAAAAAAGTTTAAAAAAAATTGAAATAAAACTGCCTTATGCCTCAGTGGTTCCACTTCTGGGAATATATCTGAAGAAACCCAAAACACTAATCTGAAATAATTTATGCACTCCTCATATGTTCTTTGCAGTGTTATTTGTAATACCCAAGATATGGAAGCAACCCAGGTGCCCATCAATAAATGGGTGGATGAAAAAGTGGTGGTACATATATACAATGTAATATTCCTACACCATTAAAAAAAAAGAAAAGAAATGCACTAGTATTCGCAACAGCATGGATGAACCTAGAGGGTATTATGCTCAGTGAAATAAGTCAGAGAAAGACAAATACCCTATGATTCCACTTACATGCAGACTCTAAAGAGCAAAATTAATGAACAAAAAACAAAAAAAAAAAACAGAAACATTCATAGATACAGAAAACAGACTGATCATTGCTAGAGGATAGAAGGGTTAGGGGGCTGTGTGAAAAAGTGAACAGATTAGAAGTACAAATTGGTAGTCACAAAATAGTCCTGAGGCTGTAAAGTACAGCACAGGGAATACAGTCAATAATATTGTAACAACTATGTACAGTGCCAGGGGGGTGCTTGAAATATTGGGCAAGGGCCACTTTGTAAAGTTTTCGATGATATAACCACTATGCCGTACACCTGAAATTAATACAAAATAATATTCAATGTAAACTGTAATTGAAAAATAAAATTTAAAAAAAAATTCAGCTGGCTCAACAGAAGGCAGAGAAGAGAGACGGAAAGAAACCAACTTCTTGAAGACATTATTAAGTTGCCAAATCACACCAATCCTGGTATTGTCAAGCTGCCAAATCACAGCAGACCTCCGAACCTTCCAGTTATGTGAGCAAAAGTTCCCCTTTTGTACATGAGCTCATTTGAGTTAAGTTTTTCATTACTTACCAGGTGAAGAGAACTAAATGAAACATATTTAAAGTAAGGAAGTGAACAGCTCCCAGTTCTACACCAAAGTAATAACCACTGTAAAAGATGTGATGTGTTTCCTTTATTACATGTACATGTACGGTTTTTTCATTGTTTTTTTTTTTAAACAATCATCAATTACACTACTCGTGATTTTTACAACTTTCTTTTTTCCTTCTTAATTACATGGCATGGGTAGTTTCCCCATCAGTATAAACAAAAGTATGGCTGCATAGTATCCCATGGCATGATTATAACTTACTTATCAAACCATCCTTCTAATTTTAGAATTTTAGATTTAGTCTCTATATTACAATAATGCTGTGTGTGCGTGTGTGAGTGTGTGTCCTCATGCACCTGTGTGAAACATGTTAAAGGGGGTGATTATGTTTATGAGCTCTGGAATCAGACTGCCTGGATTTAAATCCTGGCCTCAGTAATTACTAGCTGTGAAAATTTAACTTCCCTAAGCCTCAGTTTTTCCTTCTGGAAAATGGAGGTACATAATTACAGGCTCACATTCAATGGGTCATATTGTGAAGGAAACTAAGCGGTCTATGTACTGCACCTGGCATAGGGCAGACACTTAAGAGTTTAGTTAAGTATTTAGTTTATCGTTTTTGAAATCAATTTCTGGAATTGGACTTTCTGGGTATAAGCATGTTTACCTTTAAATTTTTCATAGATGCTTCCAATTGCCCTCCAGAAATAAACCAAGTTACACTTTGCCTTGGAGTGCCCTTTGATCCCCACCTTTACCAACACTGGATTTTTGATAATCAGGTAGGCAAAATTGTTACACATTGGTGTTTTAATTAGCATTACCTGGATCATTGGCAAGCACTTTGATTGTCTGTAAACCGTTTGTATTGCTAATCCATGAACAACTTGTTTATCTTCTTTGCCCTTTTTCCTTTTTCCTTTTGAGTTTTCATCTCTGGTTAATTGTGTACATATAGGAAACTAAACCTTAGTCTAATACATATGATGTAAATGTTTTATTCTAGCTTGTCATATGTCTTTTAACTTTTTAAAATGCCTTTTGTTTTGTAGAAGTTTATATATTTTTAATGTAGTCAAATCTCTCCATTATTTTTCTTGTGGCTTCTGGATTATGCCTCTTTTAAAAGGATAGTTTCTGATGTATAGTACATATGGCTTTTCTATTTATAGCAGGATTGCTTCTGGTTTAGGGACATACCATGGAATTTTTTTTCTGGAATAGTCTGGGCCTCTTGGGCATTATTATAAGCTACAACCTGGGGTCTTGGAGCCCTATTCACAGCGCCCCCTCCTGGACACCATGGGACACCCAACCTATAGTAGAACAGGCCTCCTGAGCTGAGGAAGGAGGTGGGTCTCTGGCCCCCAATTTAGTATTTAATGAGTGTGGTTTTTGGCAGTGGAATACAGGAATGGTACAAGATATAGAAATCATATACTGTAGTTTCTGTCCTGGAGATGTCTGGAGAAACGACAAAGAATCAGATTATTTCAGCTTTTCTCTTATGCGTGATTAACAGTCTATCTTGATAAAACATTTAAATATTTGTAGTGATGTTGAACCAGTTACTTCATTTAGTATTACAGAATTCTAGTTTAAAAAAATGGGTCCAAGGAATTATGGTCTAAGAGTCCACAAGAACCAAAGAATTACCTTTTAAATGAGACAAATAAAAGTAGCCTGGTGCAGATGAAAACAACTTGAACAGAGTCAGTTCCCTGGATTCTTACCTGGGTTGTGCTGGGAACAAACTTTGTGATTCAGGATGCTCCCTAAACCTTTAGATTTTGTCTTTTCCTAGCTGGCTCTCAGGATCTTGGGGTGAGGGGAGTTTGCTAAGAGGAGAGAAAGGAAGGGCAGAGATGTATAAGAATTGTTTTGTTTTGATTTTTAAATATCATATTAAAAAATCTTGATCTTCAGATTACACTCATATTTGGTTTACAAAGTAATTTGTAATCTGCCCTTGCACCCAGCCCAGGCTCATCTCGCCCTCCTGTTTCAGTTCTCAGAATAGCCCTGGGTGCACTGATCTCTGCAAAGCCTTCTCATGTGCTTCTCTGGCTTTCTGCTCTGGTCTTCCTCCCTTCATTTCTTCACCTACTGTTATGGGGTAAGTTGTGTCCCTCAAATTCATATGTTGAAGTCCTAACCCCAGTATCTCAGAATGTGGCCTTATTGGGGGAAGGGGTGTTACAGATGTAATTAGTTCAATTAGAATGAGGTCTTACTGAAGAAGGTTGGGTCTCTAATCCAGTAGGACTGGTGATCTCACAAAAAGGGGCAAATTTAGACACAGAGACACAAGTCAAGAAATGCTGGAGATTGCTTGTGAACCACAAAAAGCTAGGGAAGAGGCATGGAACAGATTCACTCCCAGAGCCTTCAAAAGGAACAAATCCTACCAACACCTTGATATGGGATTTATGGTCTCCAGAATTTATAGACAATAAATTCCTGTTTTTTAAGCCACTCAGGCTGTGACCCTTTGTTACAGCATCCTTCTGAAACTTATACACACATTTCAGGACACCTCTCAGGCATTACCTGGAGGCGTTTCTTAGCCTCCACAGTCTGGATAACCTTTTATAAATAACTAATCTGGATGTGGATGACATAATGTCACATTTTGTAGACATTCGATTACACATGTAGTTAATATTGTCATTTTCTTTTCATATTTTGGACATGATTTTTTTTTCAGGACTTAAACATTTTTATAGCTCCTGGGAAAACTTGCAGGCCTTAAGTTCCTGCCTAGGGTGCTGAATGAATCAAACCCTCCTTAGCATCCTGAGCTTATTTCTGTTGTAGGACCTAGCACTGTGGTCATAACTGACACTTCCTTATGTTTCTCTCACAAGCCTGTAAATTCCTCTAGGACCAGTCTCTACCATATTTCTCTTTGCATGCTTCCCAGCATGATGTCTAGCATGCAGCTGGTTGCTCAGTAGGTTCATTTAACGACCAAAGAAGCAATTTTTTTACAAATCCCACCTTTTTAAATGACTAAGTGTGGTAACAACTAATGTTTCTATTTTAAAACTTGGAAGCAAGGGATAACTAAACATGAAACAAAGAAAAACCTAGGGCACATTTTTTTCAGATGAGGACATTTACACTCTGAGGACTTTATGAAGACAAACCCACATTTTACAGCATGAAGACAAAACCATTGTCATTTTGCTAATCCTAAAGAGCAGATGTTGGTAAGTAATATAACTGGACTTCCATCTTTCTTGATCTTTCCCCAAGGCCTTGGTTCAGGGAGGTGAGTCTTGCATTGGATTCAACTTAAGGGTTTAGAATAAATGCTAGAGAGAAAAGGTCAGGGAAGAGAACAACATCGATGTCACAGTGGTGAGAATAAATGGCCTATGGGAAGAAGTGGGCATGTGGAGGAGGGGAGGCAGAGTGGAAAGAGAAGGTGGTGGCCTGTATGATAATGATCCTGTGGATGAGATCATAAGCAGGCGAGCAACCAAGCACATGCTGAGAGTTGACCGCTGCCTAAAATAGCAGTAAGTACTGGCATGCATTGTCTCCTTTCACCCTCCTGACAGCTCTGTGGTGCAGTTATCATTCTCCCTACCTGACAAAGAAGCTTGGGTTTGAAACGGTTGCGCTGAGATGAAGGTGAAAGTCTTACAGCTGGTAATGACAGAGCTGTGACTTAGAGTTTGTGTGGCCCCAGAGCCCACACACCTAAGTACCACCACCTCTATAGCAAGTGGTATTTGTGTGTGTGTCACTACCTTATGGGCCCCCTGGAGGCAGAAATGTTATGTCCATCTTCTGTTATGATAAGTTTTCTGACTTTTTGAATGGAAGGATGTAATAATTGCTTACCAAATCAACTGATTTTGATTGAGGAAAGCACATCACAATCTCCAGCTTCATTTCTCTTGTTGTTCATCATGAATTTATTTGATGGCAATAACTTTTTTTAATCCTCACTTAAGGATATGTAGAGAGAGAGAGGAAGGGAGGGAGAAAGAGAGAGACAGAGAGAGAAAAACATTGATGTAAGGGAGAAACATCAATTGCTGCCTCTCATTCATGCCCCGGCTGGGGATGGAACCCACCTTTTCGTGTACAGGACGGCACTGCAGCCAAATGAGCCACACAGCCAGGGCAAGGCCAAGAATTCTTTGAATCAAGACCTATCCTGTTAAACTTATCAAGCACAGCATTTTTAAAAAGTGTTCTTTTCTTAATTTATTGATTTTATATAGAGAGAAACATTGATTTGTTATTCCATCCATTCATGCATTCATTGGTTGTTTCTCCCATGTGCCCTGACCAGGGATCGAACTCACAACTTTGGCATTTGGTGACAACACGCTAACCAATTGAGCTGCACAGCCAGGACCAAATGGTGCTTATTCTTCACTGGACACAGTTCCACTAGCTCTGTGTATATTAACTCATATGATCCTCTCAGGAACCCTCCAAGCAAAGCAGTGGTCCACAGCCATGCAGGTTGTGACCAGCACCCCCTAAAATTCTCAAAACCTGCTCAACTACGGGTGGTGACTCTGCCAGTAACCCTTAATGTGCCCATTTTACAGGTGGAGAAACTGAGTCATAGAGCTGTTCAGTGAAACTTTCTTAGGTTCACAGTTAAAGCAAACTCATGATAACTACCTAATACTGTTCAAAACATGGGTAAGATAAAACCTCATTAATTCAGCCCAGTTGTAAAGGTGGGTGTGGAAATGTAGTAGAATTTACACTACTTGAAAAGTATATGAATTATAGAGTTAATTGTAAGGAAATCAGTTCTAGTACATTAAACTATGTTTAAGCAGTTAGTTAACTACTACCAGAATATCTGTCAAGAAGCACTGTTATGTTTCTTTAATGACTGTTGACATCTCATTTGAAATCAGGACTAATTAATGTACAAAAACCCTTAATATTAAAAAGGAGACTGGCTTCAGTTAGTCAGTTAAGTAATGACTGGCCTGGCAATTTACTTACTAAATCATTTCTTCTTAAATTACCCAAAGACTTCACCATATTTCAAATGAATGTATTACAATTCATAACTGAGTTTAACTTAATAAGACTTTAGTATATTGTTAAAGTCTGAGTTAGAAAAGCCCTAGGGAGGAGCTTCAAGAGAAACATTTTTAAACTTTTGACAGAATAACTGTTAAGCCAATAATAAGACAGGATATAAGCATAGTTTGTGGCCAATTCAATACAGAATTTTTTTGGTCTAGTTTCCAGAATAAACCACTCAGTTTAAAAAATTTAAAAAGTCCAAAGAATTTCCAATAAAGTTTTCCTATGCATATCTTAAAATTTGGTATTATTCTTACAAATCTGGCTTTAAATATTGCATAGTAATTTGGGCTTCAGTCTTCCCAGCCTTCAAGGTGCGCAAGAATCTGCTGGGAATCTTATTACCTGGCAGATTCTGATCCAGTAGGTCTGGGTTGGGGCCAGAGAAGCTACAGACCTAAAATGCTCCCAGGTGAAGCCAGTGCTGCAGAGTTTAGAACTCAGACTTGGAAGCCAGATGGTGGAGCTAGATCAGAATTCTAGCTCTACCACTTATTAGATCAGTGTCCTTGGGCAAGAAACTTGATCTCTTCTGCAGAATGGGGTAATGATAGTAATACATAAGGGTGTTGTGAGGATAAGATTCATTAACAGATGTAAAGCAATTCAAGCAGAAAAAAACAACTGGCATTAGGCTATATATATATATATATATATATATATATATATATATATGGTTGCAACTTGCTTTTTTCACTTAACAATACATCCTGGGCATCTTCCTATGCCAGTAGAATAAAATCTACTCCATTCTTTCTAACATCGACATAGTATTACACAATCAGATATCTCTTGATTTGTTTCATTCCAAAGGATTTCTTTTTTAATTGTGGCAAAATATACACAATATAAAATATCACCAGTTCTGTTACAGAAACAGGGGAGTCCAAAAATCCCCGGAGTTTGCGGCTGGGGGATGGGGAGAAGGAAGCAGCTTTCAGAATGCCTCCACACGCCTGAGGCTGGTGGCTGGTGTCTTTCATTATGCAAAATTGCTTGGATGCTTCCAAGGCCTCAGGTGGATGAGAGGAGTCTTGAACCAGGGGATGGTATGGGGAAAGCACACAGAGCCTACGTGGGGTTCTGTGAATGGTCAGAAATGTTGGGAACACCCACTGCGTCAGAGGACACAGTCAGGGATATATAGGCAGCTGTGAACACTTTAGGGAGGCGCGCTCTGGGGCTGTCTCCCTCGCTGGCGGGTGTTCGCAGGGGTGCTCTGGAGGAGAGGAGATCCACACGGTTTACAGAAGGAAGACAGTTTGCAAGGAGGCTGAGAATCCCGGCGGTTTTGTATTGAGAGCTGAAGGGCACCACAGCACAAAAAGGACCTCCACAATCAGATTGAATGATTGGCAGCCGCTGGTAAAGCTGAACTGTGTTTGGGAAGTAGGGAAACAGTGTTTCTGACCTTCCTAAAACTGGCTAGGTTTGGTAGTGGGGAGGCAAGGATATGTGTAACTGTTAAATAAACAATTTTTTTTTCACTCAACTAAAGTATTAAAGAGTTGTAATTCTGGCGGTGGGCAATTGGACCCTTAACTAAAGAGCCCGTGGGTTTGTTTTCAATTGGAGCAGCCCAGGGGTTCTGTAACAGTTTCACCATTTCGGTGACATTACATACATTCACACTGTTGTGCAACCATCACCACTATTCCTCCCAAGATATTTTCCATCATCCCAGACTGAAATCCTACAGCCATTAAAGCATACCTCTCCACTCTGAATAAGGTCCTTTGAATAATTGGAATCACACAACATGTGTCCTTTTGTGTCTCCAGTGGATTTTGAAGGACATTTTCTCAGTGGCCCCTCCTGCACATCCCACATCGAATCTGAATCTAAATCTGGGGAGCTGGCGGTCATCTCTCTTCTGCTGACCTGTGATGTGCAGCCTCTGTGAGCCTCTGACTCTGTGATCAACAAAAACCACCATCGCTTCTATTCCCTGAGCACCTGCCCTGGGCCAGCTGCACTTAGTACTGCAGAGTATTCTGTGAGGTGGAACAAACGACCCCCATTTTGCAGATGTTGAAACTGAAGGTCACAGAGGCTAAATGGCCATGCGGCTGTTAGGGGCCGGAGTGGGTAATAGTTAGGGGTGCCCCAAAGCCCCTGCCCTTTCCACTACCTATTAGCCTGGCAATCGTTTTCAGGGTTTTTCAACAACATTCTGATTAATACAGGTGGAACTTAAGCAAACAGGATTACTGAAGATTCAAAATAATTGGAGTGTTTGCTAAACAAAAAAAATTCATCACAGAGCCTGTCTTGAACAAAAAGCTCATTTTCCACTCAGTTTCTCAGATAGGGAATGTTTTCAACAGCTTGTGTGTTTGAGTAGATTTATACTGACTGCTATTGCCCAGCCTCCTCTTTCATGGGGTTTCTTCCTCATCACGAGAATATGTTGGTTTAGAATGATAGCTAAGCAAAGGACTAGGAGAATGTCAAGAAGCAGTTTCTTGTAGAGCCAATCCTATCCTAAAACACTGCAGCCATTCCCTGCTACAGTAGAAACAAGAACACTTGAGGCAACCACTGTGATCCCTGACATACATAACAAAAGTCAAAATGCTCGACTGATGTGTCAGATAGTCCCTGGCCAACCAAAGGGCAAAGGGGGGTGGGGGAGTGGGGGCGGTGTGTGTGTGTGCGCGCGCGCGTGTGTACACATGTGTATCCAATTACTTTATAGAACTCAAATGTTCTCATTTTTAAAAAGCAAACCTATTTTTAAATTTATTGGGAGAAAAATCCTCTAAAAATGGTTATGACTGTCCCATCTGAAAATTCCATTTCTTTCTCCTACGAGATGTCTTTTGTCCCTTGTTTTTGCCAAGAAGCAAGAGCACTGTTTACATTTTGCATCACTCTCCTCACGTGCTCCAGCTCAGGATCCTCTCCTCCAGGCTCACGTGTTGTTTTGGCAGCCCACATGCATTCTTTCCTGCTTCCATCCCTTAAAGGAGCTCTGTTCAGCAGAGAGGAACTGGGGCTGCGGCCCCAGCAGCGGCAGGATGGGTGTACAGCATGTTGTGATTGTGTGATGTTAAGCTTTGGGTCTGTTTTGACGAATTGGATTTTAGATCAAGGTGATTAGGGAAGGCTTGAAAATATCACTGAAAATATGATGTACAACCCAAAGCCACTATCTTATCATTCATCATAAGCACAAGAAAAAATTAATACTGATAGCATCCACAAGGACTCTTAAAAGGTATACTTGTCAGAAGGTCAAGATTTTCCAGGTCTGATGCTTTTTAGTGATTTGGGTCAAATTCGTTAACATTTTTCTGGTGATGACTAATATCCATATCCATCCCCTACACAGTTACTAGGTTTTTATGTAAGACAAACAAACTTCTGATTTGTCATTATAAATAAGTCTGAAATTCATATCACGTGTAGTCCCATCTACTGAATAATTTTGAAGGATCCATGAGAAGCAACTCCCTAAAACCCCATGTCTGTAACACAAGAAAAGACTGAGGGTACATCTCATGCTAGAGAAATTACTATTTTCTTATTGCAGCAAAAGATGCTGCCTTTCTTAACTCACATTCTGTATCAGAAGATAGCCTTACTCTTTAATCCTCCTCTTTTGATGGTTTGTACATATAATTGTGAGTCCCCATTCAGTGAGACTCCTCCAAAGTATGGGGCTTGTATTGTGTACAGAGTGCAGAAAAGCAGGGGTTTAAATAAAGCCATTCCTCCAGTTTTATTTGCGTGTCACTTACCATCCATCTGGGGTAAGTGAAATATGAGACACGTGGCTTCTGGGGTCCATGTATTCTGGAGAGGTTGTGGTAATTATATATGCTAAATTGTAATGCAGTATACATGTATTGAGCATCTCAATGCTATGCTTGCCTTCAATCAGGAGACTGAACTAAATAAGAGAACGAGAGATGAAGTAGCTAGCAGCCACCCTTCTGAAAAGGTTTCCTCTCCACCTCATTATCATGTCCCCACACAGAGTGGCTGGTTTCAATCACTTGACAACTATGTCAAGACACAATGAAGTATAACTTTAAGGAACTTACTATCTAGGTCAAGAGAAAAGATGTGTATACATAAAAGGGGTAGAGATTGATACAAAGTCATAGAGAATCAAGCACTAGAATGTGGTTTCAAAGATGTGCATGAGTATGGATTGGAATTTTAAAGGGGGATAAAATGCCTGGGTTAAGGTTAGTGAGGGTCATCTGTGGAAGAAGGAACCTCATGAGCTGGCCCTTGAATGAAAAGAGAAATCAAGCTGCTGTAAAGAACAGAAAAGTGGCCATTTCAGACTGCAAAATGTATGAGCTCGAGCAAAGCACAGAGGTAGAAGGGAGATTGTGCGTGCATGTTCCCCTTGGTCCTTCCTTCCTTTATATTGTTTTCTGCTGTTTCACACATTAGAGTTCCTCTAACTCAAGCTAACAGGCTGCAAATTTATAGAATAGCCCTTGCATTTTATACCATCTGTCCAGGGAATGTTTTGTACCTAGTCTCTCATCTTTTGGGGGAAGGGAGAAGAATTGTACTTAATTAGGAAAAATGGAATCATTAAAGGAAAATGTGCTCTTTTCCTTCCTTTCCTTCCCTTCTTTCCAGATCATTTATCCCTAAGGGATGAGTTGGGCAGAGTGAGGTGGACATTCATGGCATGGCGGTCAGGGTTAGCTGTGGTGTGTCAGAACCCCAGCAAGGTAAAGAGGACCCAGAGTCCATGGAGGGGGGAGGGGGCATCCCCATGTGGGGTGGCTCTGTGTGCATCAGAGTCTGAGCATGATAACTGAGGCATCCTCGTGACTGCAGCCTGACACGGGATGTCAGAGCCCGAGCAGAGATGAAAGCACCTCTAAGAGGGGAGGGGTGGCAGTGAAGACAGGAAATTGATCTAATAGGTGAGTATATGAGGATTTTCACTGCCAGAGAAGGGAGTTACAAATATGGAAAGGGAGAAAACTAAAGTGAACACTGTGGTGTTGGATTGGAATTAGATACATTACTGTGAACCATGATTTTCAAGATGGAAAGATGATAGATAAGATAGATGATAGAAATATAAATTTGTACATATGAATATATGTATTGCAGCGGACAGACTTGAAGATGCTCCCAATTATTCATTGTGGAAGCCTGGGTCTCCCCTGTCTCTGCCACTTGGAAATGCGATTTCCTAAGATACTCCCAGTATTCATGCCCTTGTGTAATTCTCTCCCCTCCAGTGTGGCAGGATATATGACTTGCTTCTAAATAATAGAATACAAAGCAAAGATAGTGGGATGTCATTTCTGTATTATGTTACATAAGATTATAAGTCTCTCTTGCTTGGGGATGCTCTCCCTTGCTGGCTTTGGTGAAGCAAGCTGCTATGTAGTGAGCTGCCCTCTGAGAAGTCCACGTGGCCAGGAACTGAGCGAAACCTCCAGCCTACAGCCACAAAGAACTGAATTCTGCCCCTGTGTGAGCTTGGAAGTGGGTCTTTTCCCAGTTCAGCCTGGAGATAAAACCACAGCCCCGCTGATATTTTGTGAGATGCCCAAAGCAGAGGAGCCAGCTAAGACATGCCAAAACTCTTGACCTCAAAACCGTTAATAAATGTATGTTGTCTTAAGCTACTAAAGTTGTGGTAATTTGTTACCCAGTAATATATGTAGTATGTGTACATGTGTATGTGTGTGCATATATAACTTAGCTCTCACTGAGAGGGTTCAAATGTCATTTTCAACTAAAAGGAACTACTCTAGGGCTGCAGCATGGAAAATACAAGCTGAATCTAGAGGATTTTCTGGTGCCAGAAAGTAAGGAAGTGCTCAAAGAATGATGAGGACATGTCAAAAGGACATACAATAGGAACCCAGCTTGAAAGGGCTCCCACAAGCCAAATTGGGGATAATTTCAGCATTAAAATAAATTATTATAGTAGTGGATTATAAATGTATTGAATGAAAGAGGAATCCATGAGTCCATAGAGATATAAATAAGTAATCAAATGAATAAATGGCAAGTTTACTAAGAAATGAGATATTTAGATAACTTCAAAATACTTCTCCACAAACTATTAATTACAAAGAGAAAAAAGGAATAACTGCATAGTGGATTAGCCTGGCAGATGTCACCTTTATTAAATGATCAAGGTTAACATCATCATTAACAGGTACATTGCAATCATGCAGCACCTGATAGGATGCACTAAGAAGAACACAGAGGCATTTATATAACATTCCCACCCAAGATGCATAACTAAATCTACTCTTAAGAAAATATCAGACTTCCGGCCAAGATGGAGGCTTACAGACATGCTGCATCTCCCTCCACAACTAAGAAGAAATACAACTACCTGAAAACTAGAGACAACCAGAAGTTCCAGAAAATCAAGCTGCATGGAAATCTAACAAACAAAGATATAAATAAAAAATACTCATCTAGACAGGTAGGAGGGAGGGAGCCTGGGCGGAGAGGATGCAGGGCGGTGGTGACAGCAGCAGCGGTGGCAGCGGCAGGCCGGTGGAAAGCACAGTCACACGTTTTAAAAAGTCAGGAGGGACACCTGGGGAGTGCTCTCAGTACCAGACCAGACCGAGCAGCTCATGGTCCCAGTGCCAGGGACAATCAAGCCTCATTGCTTCTGACTGTGCAAACCAGTGGGGGTTGGGGCGGAGGAAGAAATTGCTGGTCTCTCAGCAGAGTCCACTTGTTTAGAGGGCACCCACAGTTCTAGAACATCCATAGACCCACCCACTCTAGGAATGACAACCAGGGCAACAGCTAGAGAGGCGCCAGTCCCATACAAAAGTGGGAGAAGTGCCTGGAAAAGGGGCGAGTGCTGAGCAAGCGGCATTGTTTCCTCTCAGACCCCTCCCCAACACACAGTGCTACAACAGAGTGAAATGGGTTGTCCTGTACTGACAAATCCCTATGGCTTCGCCCCTTACAACATAACAGGTGCAACAGCTCTACCTAAGACACAGGTAAACAAACACAGGAGCCTGCCAAGATGAGGAGACAGAGAAGTATGTCCCCAAAGGGGGAACAGACCAAGGTTCCAGTGGGAAAACTAAGCAACGAGAAGATAGCCCACATCACAGACAAGGAGATAGCCAACCTAACAGACATAGAGTTCAAAACACTGGTGATAAAGATGCTCACAGGCTCGACAGATATTCTCAAGTATGGCAAATGCATAAGGGAAGAAGTGAAGGCTATGCTAAATGAAACGAAGGAAAATCTACACAAAACCAGTGGTGAAGGGAAGGAAACCATGGTCCAAGTCAATGATTTGGAACATAAAGAAGAAAAAACAATACAGAATGAGGAAACAAAAATTGAAAAAAATGAGGAGAGGCATAGGAACCTCTGGGACAACTTTAAACATGCCAACATCTAAACTATAGGGGTGCTGGAAGGAAAAGAGGGAGAACAAAAAATTGAAAGCATATGTGAGAAAATAATGAAGGAAAACTTCCCAAATTCGGCGAAGGAAATAGATGTACAAGTCCAGAAAGCACAGAGAGTCACAAACAAGCTAGATTCAAAGAGGACCACACCAAGACACATCATTAAAATGCCAAAGGTGAAAGATAAAGAGAAAATCTTAAAAGTAGCAAGAGAAAAGAAGAGAGTTAAGTACAAAGGGATTCCTATAAGACTATCAGCTGATTTCTCAAAAGGAACTTGGCAGGCAAGAAGGCTGTTGGCAAGAACTATTCAAGGTGATGAAAAGCAAGGACTTACAACCAAGATTACTCTATCCAGCAAAGCTATCATTTAGGATGGAAGGGCAGATAAAGTGCTACCCAGACAAGGTAAAGCTAAAGGGGTTCATCATCATCAAGCCATTATTATATGAAATGTCAAAGGGACTTACTTAAGAAAAAGATCAAAATTATGAACATTAAAATGACAACAAACTCAGAACTATCAACAACGGACTCTAAAAAATAAAAACAAAATCCAACTAAGCAAACCAGAATGGGAACAGAATCATAAATATGGGGATCATTTGGAGGGTTATCAGCTGGGAGGGGGAAGAGGGGAGAAACGGGGAAATGGCACAGAGATTAAGAAGCAAACTCGATTGGTACAAAATAGACAGGGGGAAGTTAAGAATAACATAGGAAACGGTGAAGCCAAAGAACTTATATGCAGAAACCATGGACATGAACTAAAGGGGGTGGGATTGCTGGAGGGAAAGGGGGGTACTGGGCAGAGGGGACCAAAGGGGAAAAAATTGGGACTACTCTAACAACATAATCAACAAAATATACTTTAAAAAAGAAAAGAAAATATCAGACAAACCCAAATTGGGGACACTCAGAAATAACTAGCCTGTGATCTTCAAAGGTGTCAGGGTCATGGAAGTTGAGGAGAGACTAGAAACTGTTCCATGGCAATGGACACAGGACAATCAAATGCAATGCATGGTTTGAACTGGATCCTTTTGCAGTAAGCAATGTCATTGGGGAAATTTGCAAAATTTGAGTAGGGTATGAAGATTAGATGGTAACAATGCATTAGTGTTCCTTTCCTGATCACGATGGTTATACTTTGGTTATACAGAGGGATATCTTTTGGGGAATTCCACCCTAAAGTATTAGAATGTGATGGGCATTATGTTGGCAACTTATTCTCAGATAGCTCAGTTCAAGTTCTTTCTACTGTATTTCCACCTTCCTGTAACTCTGTGATTGTATCAAAATTTATAAAAAGTTAAGAAGAAATTTGAGTCAGTGTTTCCCAGAATGGTTCCCAGACTAGAAGCATCAGCACTACCCAGGTATTTATGGAAATGTAAATTATTTATTTTATTGTTAGCTTTTTAAATATATTTTATTGATTATGCTATTGCAGTTGTCCCAATTTTTCTCCCTTAGTCCCTCTCCACCCTGTACCCCCATGCCCTCCAACTATCCCCCCTTAGTTTATGTCCATGGGTCATGCATATAAGCTCTTTGGCTTCACCCGTTCCTATATTATTCTTAACATCCCCCTATTTTGTACCAACCAATTATGCTTCTTGATCCTTGTACCTTTCCCCCCATTTTCTTCCTTCCCCTTTCTAGCTGATAACCCTCCAGATGATCTCTATATCTATCATTCTGTTCCATTCCAGTTGTTTGCTTTATTTGTTTGTTTGTTTTTTGATTCAGTTGTTGATACTTGTGATTTTGTTGCCATTTTAATGTTCATAGTTTTGATCTTCTTTTTCTTAAATAAGTCCCTTTAACATTTCATATAATAATGGCATGGTGATGACGAACTCCTTTAGCTTTACTTTGAGAAACGCTTTATCTGCCCTTCCATTCTAAATGATAGCTTTGCTGGATAAAATGATCTTGGTTGTAGGTCTTTGCTTTTCATCACTTTGAATACTTCTTGCCAATTTCTTCTTGCCTGCAAAGTATCTTTTGAGAAATCAGCTGACAGTCTTATGGCAACTCCTTTGTAGGTAACTCTCTGCTTTTGCATTTTAATTATGATATGTGTTGGTGTGGTCCTCTTTGCGTCCAATCTGTTTGGAACTCTCTGTGCTTCCCGGATTTGTATGTCTATTTCCTTCATCAAATTAGGTAAGTTTTCTTTCATTATTTTTTCAAGTAAGTTTTCAATTTCTTGCCCTTCCTCTTCTCCCGGCATCCCTATGATTCGGATGCTGGTACATTTGGAGATGTCTCAGAAGCACCTTATACTATCCTCGTTTTTTGGTTTTTTGTTTTCTTTCTTCTTTCTGTTCTGGTTGAATTTCTCCCTTACGTTCCAAATCACTGATTTAAACTCCAGCTTCATCCCCTCCACTGTTGGTTTCTTGTACATTTTTCTTCATTGCACTTAGTATAATCTTCATTTCTTCCTGGGTCTTTTTTATTTTGTTTCTGTACTCAATGAATTCTTTAAGCATCCTGATCACTAGTGTTTTGAACTCTGCATCTGATAGGTTGGCCCTTGAATGAAAAAATAAATCAAGCTACTGTAAAGAACAGAAAAGTGGGCCTTTCATTTAGTTCTTTTTTTCTTGGGTTTTATTCTGTTCTTTCATTTGGGCCATATTTCTTTGTCTCCTCAATTTGGTGACCTCCCTCTGTTTCTGTGTATTTTTGTAGGGCTGCTTTGACTCCCTGTAGCATGGCCTATTGTAGAAAAGGCACCTGTAAATTGTGTGGGGTGGAGCCTTATGGAACTGCCAGGGCAGGGCAACCCACTTCACTGTTTTGTGGCTCTGTGTAGGTGGAGGGCTCAGAGAGGGGACAATGCCACTGCCTGGCTTCTGGAGGTTTGCCTGGCACTGGCCCTGTTCAGCTGTTGTCCTTACAGCTATTGCCCTGGTGCTGAATTACAGAGAGTGTGGGTCTGAGTATGTCTTAAGTCTGTGCAAGCCCTTTAATCAGAGTGTCTTGAAAATCTGGCAGTCTTCCACTGCCCCAACCCCTACTGGTTTTTACAGCTAGAAGTTATGTGGATTTATCCTTCTGGCTTAGAAATGCTGTGCTGTGAGGTCTGGCCTGGGGCTGGGATCACTCGCTCCCAAGGTATCTATCTCTCCTGATTTTTATCCACTGCACAAAATGTGGGACCACCTGTTCAGCTGTCACTGCCTCTCTGTGTCACACCACATCTCTGTGCCTCTCCACTGTCTCCTCATCTCTGCCCCTCTACCTGTCTGAATGAATGTGGCCTCTTTAAATCCTTGGTTGTCAAATTTCCATATAGCTCAATTTTCTGATGGTTCTGGGTGTTATTTGTTTTGAGGTCTAGTTATAATTCTTTCTGTGGTTGCATAGGAGGTGAAGCATGTTTACCTGCATCTCCATCTTGACCAGAAGTCATGAACTCTGTAAATTCTTGGGTCTCACCCTGGATATGCCTCCTTCAGGTGAATCTGCAGTACTCTTAAGTTTGAGAACCTCTGTACTAGTCCATTTATTCTAAATATAAAATTCAGAAAGCCATTTCTTAGCTAAGTGTAACTCCCACTATTGAACACAAGTAATATTGGTCTTTTTGAATCACTACCTCTATTTCCATTGATGGTCCATTATAAAGCTGACAAAGTTGATACTAGGTAAAGAAAGTGGAATAATAGATTTTAAAACTGTTTCAAAAAAAAAAGAAAAGAAAAGAAAGGAACTGCTTTTTATTGAGAGCATGTCATATGCCAGGTTTCATGCTAGGTTATTTCCTGTAGGAAAGAAAATACACAGGTTTTCAGGATATCCTCCAGAAATTTAGAAAGTCAAAATGACCAGACTCCCCCACCTTAATTCACTGAACATTCTAGTTTTTTTAGAAATCTATTCAACACTCATTCAACACACATCTATCGATCACCTACTGTGTACCACACAGTGAACAAAGCATTGGAAGTTATACTGTAGTAGATTCTCATATACAGTATTTGGTGGCCATGACACAAGCCTCCATAGTACATATGAGCTTTTTTAAAATAATAGCTCTACTGTGATATAATTCACATACCACACAATTCATCCATTTAAGTGTACAGTCAGCTTTTTTTTTGTGTGTGTGTGTGTTCTCTCTTTCCAGCCAGCACCAAGCCATGGGCGTCTCTTGGGACAACTGGAACAAGTGCCACAAGACCAGGGGCAAGAGGAAGCCCTAACACAAGAAGCGAAAACATGAGCTGGGATGCCCTGCTGCCAACATTAAGATTGGTCCCTGCCACATACACACAGTTTGTTTGCTGGGAGGCAACAAGAATTACCAAGCCTTGAGGCTGGACGTGGGCAACTTCTCCTGGGGCTCAGAGTGTTGTACACAGAAAACAAGGATTATTGATGTTGTCTACAATGCATCCAACAATGAACTGGTCTACACCAAGACCCTAGTAAAGAACTGCATCGTGCTCACTGACAGCACACTGTACCAACAGTGGTATGAGTCCCACTGCACAAGAAGGGGGCCAAGCTGACTCCTGAAGAGGAAGAGATTTTAAACAAAAAACGATCAAAGAAAATTCAGAAGAAATACGATGAAAGGAAAAAGAATGCCAAAATCAGCACTCTTCTTAAGGAGCAGTTCCAGCAGGGCAAGCTTCTTGCATGCATCGCTTCAAGACCAAGCCAGTGTGGCCAAGCAGACGGCTATGTGCTAGAGGGCAAGGAGCTGGAGTTCTATCTTAGGAAAATTAAGGCCAGGAAAGGCAAATAAATCCTCTTCCCTCCTTTCTTGAAAGCTTGTGTTTCAAAACAAAACAAAAAGCTCATGTAATAAAGGTGTTCTCTGGTTAATAAATAAGTAAATAAATAAAAATAAAGTGTACAGCTCAGTGGGTTTTAGTATATTCAAAGGTTGCACAACCATCACGACAATGAATTTTAGAACATTTTCATCACTTCAGAAAGAACGCTTACACTATGAGCAGTTATTCCTCATTCTTTCCTCCCCTCAGCTGCTGGCAACCACTAATTTACTTTCTGTCTCTATGGATTGGCCTCCTCTGGGCATTATATTTAAATGGTATTATGAAGGTTCATCCATGTTATAGCCTGTATCAGTATAGTATCTCATTCTTTTTGATTGTGGAATGCTATTCCTTTGTATGGATATACTACATTTTATTTATCCAGTCATCCATTGGTAGACATCTGGATTGCTTCCACCTTTTGACTATTATTAATAATGCTTCTATGAGTATATGTGTACAAGTTTTTATGTGGACATGTTTCCATTCCTCTTGGAATATGATGAGGGGTAGAATTAATCATATGGTAAATCTATGTTTAGTTTTTTGAGGAGCCCCTGTACTTTCTTTCACAGTGGCTGCCCCACTTTGCATTCCCACCAGCAGTGTGTGAAGATTCCAGTTTCTTCACATCCTCATCAACATGCTACTCATACATGTAATCTTGGCATCATGCTCAAACTGTGAAAAACAACATTCTTAGAATGAAAACTACAGGGTAGGTTATAAAAGACCTGGAATTAAGCATCATGAATTTAGCTTGTTTGTAGCAACAGGAAGTATTTAAGGAGTGTCTACTAGATACAGGGCAGCAGAATAGGAAATAGGCTTTAAGGTATTTCTCATCGTTGCATTAAGTGAATGAGGTACCCAAGACTCAGATTTCTCTGGCAAGCCAGGAAGTATCTCCAGAACTCTAGGTCTGGTTCTACAGCACAGCAGCATGACTTAAAAAATCTGGTGCTTCCAATCATCCACTATGGGCAGAAGTAAATAATAACAGTTTGGGGCTCCTTGGTGAGCCAGGCAGAGATGTAAAAAAGCAGAGCACATTCGAGACATCTGTAATTGGCCTTAATTTCCAGGTCTGGGTTCAGACCAGCCATTGGGTCACTAACTGCTCACCCATTAGCTAGATCCGACCCACAGAGGTATGTTGTTTGCTCATGCAGTGTTTCAAACATCCTGATTTGAATTCCTTTATACTCTCCAGTCTTTTATGGCTCCCACAGCTGTTGTTTTATATATACCTAACCTGCTTCACTCTTTTACTTTATCTCTCTGGCTCCTGGAGGTATCTGAATGTGCACATCCTGCTTAGGATGATGCCTGAGTCATTATGTTAAAAGCCTGGGTGATATATTAAGTAAAACATCACTCCCATGATCAAAAAGCAAATAGTCAGGTATCTACAGTGCATCATCACAGGAAGCAGTCATTCAGCAGATAATTGTTGTGCAACATGCTACACAGAGAACAATAAATAGATGTGACCTGTACCTACCATGACCTTACAGACTAAAGTAAGGTCCAGACCAATGGGGCCAACAGAGAGCAGAAAAAGACACACAGACCATGAAAATAAACAGGATGGAGGTCAGCTCTGAGCACTCAGCACAGCCAAACTTATGACTGTGCTCTTGCTTACACATGCATGCTAAAAAAGGATTTCTTTACAAAAGACATTCTTCCCAGATTATTCCTATGAAAATTTGCTAGTATTTGCTGATTATATCTCCATAATATGATTGATAAGATTTGCCAAATTCCAACACTTTTTAATAATGCAAACATGTTTTTTTTTTTTCTTTTAGAGCTCTCTTATAGCAGAGGCATTCACTGAAATAATCAGCTGTGTGGTTAGAAGTGCCATTTGAAGCAAAGCCCATGTGTCCCCAGATGCTATTGATGCCCTGATTAGTTCCCACCAGTGCACCCATTTCCAGCTGCTATGAGTGTTGGTAGCCAGTGACTCATACCACACCCTTCTCCAGAGAATTGCTCTTGCCTGAGGGTAGCCTCCTTCCCCAGCGATGCCCAGGATAGTATGTTCCCCAGGGAGGCAGGTGGTCTACAGCTAATGAATGATTAATACAGGTTATAAAAGTCCTGGACTCTTGTCTAAGATGAGGCAACTCTACAGTGCCACACATACTCCAGAGCTCCCTGTGGGGTCAGACTACAGTCAGACTTCACTGAACCCTCACCTTTACCTCGCTTCTTCCTCTGCACTATCCCGCTTCCCTTATCCCCTACAGATTTGACTTGAGAGAACACTTTCAAAAAAAAAATCACTTGCATCAGAAACCCCATCTCAGGCTCTGCTGCTAGGAAACCTGATGTGAGATACCTAACCCATCCTACAAAGTTATCCTCATGGAATCTGATTTTTAAATGGTTGTTTATGCACAACCATTAGGCATGTAATGGTTAAAAAGTAACAGCCCTGAGCTGTGGTAGCCAAGGTGACCCTCTAATAATGGTCTTAAGGCAGTTTCATGTCACTTATGGCTTCTGCTCAATAGAGTTATTTCAGTTCATACCCCAAACAAAATTATTTTTTCATCAAACGAGAGTGCTTATAATCCCTTCCTTTATTGAACTGTAGTCAGAACCCAGAGAGAAAGCGAGAGAGGGGAGATATTATGAAGACAAGTAGTAAACCTAAATTTGATGTATACAACTTACATGATTCATGAGCTCTGAATCTTACCAAAAACATACATTCAAATAAGGAGCATTGCAATTTGATGAAGATGTGTTAACGTATTACTCTTGCTTCCACTATACACAGTATAGTTAATCTTCATAACAACTTTGTACAACTTTTTTTCCCATAATCTAAAAAAGTTTGAAGTATATGTATGCACTAGTATTCTGTGGCTGCCATAACAAATTACCACAAATTTGGTGGCTTAAAACAACAGTTTATTCTATCATTGTTCTGGAGGTCAGAAGTCTGAGATCCAGGTATTGACAGAGCTGCACTCTCTGCAGTTGTGGGGAGAATCCACTCATTGCCTCTTCCAGCTTCCGCTAAGTGTTAGCACTGCTTGGCTTGTGGCCATGTCTCTCTGTGCTCCACCCTTCACATGGTCTTCTCCTCTGTGTGTGCCTTCTCCTCATCTGTCTCAAATCTCCCTCCACCTCCTTCTATAAGGACACTTGCCATTGGCTTTAGGGCAGCAGCCCCCAACCTTTTTGGTACCAGGGACCGGTTTTTCCACAGATGGGTGGCGCACAGGAGGCGGAGCTCAGGTTGGGGGGGGGTCAGGAGGCGGAGCTCAGGTTAGGGGAGGTCAGGAGGCAGAGCTCAGGCAAGCTTCCCTCGCAGCCCTGTTCCTAAGAGGCCACAGCCCCTACCCGAAGCAACCTGGGGGTTGGGAATCCCTGCTTTAAGGTACACAAGGATAATTCAGGATTACCTCATTTTGAGATCCTTAATTTAGTCATATTTGCAAAGAACTTATTTCCAAATAAGGTCACGTTCACAGGTTCACAGTGGGTATTTGGGGAGTCATTTTTGGGTATATCCTATGTGTGTGTTTATACAGCCACACCAATACAAAGAGAGGTATGTGCATTTGAACAATCTGATCAGGGCAGTACTTGCACACGTATACACACATTAAATACCCAGTATTGACTCTTCAGGAGCCAGAAGATTCTTGTCATAATTTTGGTACATAATTTTGCCAAGCATAAACTGCATCACATGAGTGATGAGGTTAGTGCACTACATGGAGATATGAACTTGGTCACTCAGCAGCCTAGCCAACTACCTAATACCCCCATGTCGGTGTGACTTTGTTGTTCTCTGATCATGTAGATTTTCACTATACTTATGGAATATTATGAGGTGTCATACTATGCTATAGAAATGTTTTAGGCCTCTTAAGAACACCAAAGCTCAATTATCTATGAGAAGATTTCTGATGGACAGTGGCATAAGACACATATGAGGGATTAAGAATGTTGGTGATAGTAGGAGACAGATGAGTAATCCCATAGCCAATGCCACTCCTCTTTAAACAAATGATAGCTATTTCTAAGTTAAATATTTGTAAGATAAACTAATTGCAGGTGAAAGCAGAAAAATACTAAAGACTTTGAAACAGCTGCTTTTTAAGATACAGATGTTCTGACATCTTTGAAATATGACAATTTGAAAAAGCCTCACATATTGCTCAGCATATTTTCCCGTGCATATCTTGAAAAAGGTGCTTAAGGAAAACAAACAAAAATGCTTAAAATATTAATAAGCAAGCATAGTCATAAAGCCATGATGAAATAAAGTGAATTATGACATGAACTGTTTCACTAAGTTACTTTTTTTGTATATTTACTTAGATTGCAAATTTGGCCTTGCATCTAGTTTGAGGACCATCACGATTATACATACATATATACATGTGTATGTATTATATCTCCATGTAGTAAACTAGGTACAAAGAAACTTAAATTTGAAAACTAATTTATTTTACTTATAACAATGGGTTAGAGTGTAGAATTACTTTTCCTGGAATATCAGAAAAATAGCCATGGGTCTTTTGTTTCTATTATAATACTTTTCACATGCTACCCTGAAAAACTGAATGTGTAAATGTTCTTTCCCACAAATCTATAAACTCCTTGAGAGCAAGGACCTTAGGTTCCTCTTTTTTTATAAAGTCCAACCTGCTGCCTAGCACTGTGTATTGCATGTAGTAGGAACTCAGTAAATAATGACTATAACACAGTCTACATCTCAGGAATAGGGGCTAACCTCCAGTGGGTAGGCAAGTTATATAGCCCACAATGATGTCTGGCACTTTCGGGGAACTAATTATTTTATCCTTTAAAGAAACATCTTTTTTTTACCCTCTCTTTTTATTTTGTCTGTTTTCATCTTGTATCTTCCTTTGTCCTGTTTCTTCCCTTTGTTGCTAAGACTGAAAGTTTGTGTCCCCCCCTCCCCAAATTCATATGTAGAAACCTAATCCCCCATGTGATGGTATCAGGAGGTGGGGTCTTTGGAAGGTGATTGGGAGGTGAATGCGACTAGTGCTCTTGTGAAAGAGCCCACAGTGAGGAGAGGGACCTCTGTGAACCAGGAAGCAGTTTCTCACCAGACACTGGATCTGCTGGTGCCTTGATTTGGGACTTCCTACGTCTTCATATCTGTGAGAAATAAATGTTGTTTATAAACCACCCAGTCCGTGGTGTTTTGTTACAACAGTCCAAATAGACTAAAAATCCATGACTTTGACTGCCTGCACGCTCCAGAATGCACTGAACCCATGGCCATTTCCTAGGCCAGTAGGTGATATTGAGTGGAAATTGTGGGCAGCCTCTGCATTCCATGATGCCATCATGATCCTCCCTCCTCATGCCTACCTGACAACGCTGAGGGAGACAGTGTGGAGGAAGTGAGCTTCTGCCCTCTGCTCCCGGCTTCACCCCATTTTTGAATGCACTTCTCATATTGCTGTAAGAAAACTGGAAGGAGAGAAAATCAAAATATGAAAGAAAAAATGTGAGTTTTGACAAATGAGTCACAGTGGATAGAAAAGGGAGAAGAAAAATTTAAGAGAAAAATCAAGAAATAGTAGGCTCATTTATTAAATAATTGTTAGCTCAGACTCTTCAAGCCAAAATTGCAATGTTTGTTCCAATTCTTGTATGACATTTTAATAAAGCAAAGTTTCCTCTAACTGTAATAACTTTTGTTTTTTCACATATATTTTATTTATGAACACTGAACTGTAACCATTTCACTCACACATGAGTATGGAATAATGGAATAAGGCACTTGTGTTATCCCATGTGAATCTACAGATTCTTTACACTCTGAACCCCAAGCCCCAGAAATACTGTCTCTTGGTTTTGTGGTTATAGCCAGCACCACCTTCCCAGTCTGGCCAAGACACGTGAAGTCCTCCTTCATTCGACTTTGTCTACCTGGCCTTGGACTCTTTGAAGCCTTTGTTTCTCTAAGTCCTTACTATTCAAAGGATGGTCCATGAACCAGCAGCAGTGGCATCACCCAGAAGCCTGTTAGCAATGTAGAATCCTGGGTCCTACTCAGCAAATCCCCACATTCAGGTTTGAGAAGGACTGCTCTAATTCTTGTGTAGCAATGTTCCATCTCCAACTCTACTCCGTTCACTGCAGGAATAGGTTCCATGCTGCCTTGTTCATCTTCGTAGTCTCTTGCCCCTCTTTTGCTTACTGCATGCCCAAAACCTAACACAGGGTTCCATAGAGAATGTGTGCTTAGTAAATGCTGACAGAGCACTACTCCAAATTTGGACTTTATCCTGCTGTAGTTGCTTAGCATTGTTTGGCTGTTTGCCTTCCATTTCAACTTACCACACATTAGCTGCCAAAATATCCAGACTCTATACACATATGGCATAGGCTTCTCCAGGACTCTAAGGTGCAGCACACATTGCTGGTAATAAAGTGAACTCACTGACTCCAGGGATTTCATTGCCAGTTACTTGGTCTTGTCATTTAGTGATGAGAATAGTGTATAACGAATATTGATAAAATGGATTAGAACAGGAATTGCAAAATATAGCCTGTAGACCAAATCTAGCCTGCTGCCTTTTTTTTTGTAATAAGATTTTATTGAAACACAGCCATATCTCTTGGTTTATGGACTGTCTATGGATACTTTTCATCCACGGGGGCAAAGTTGAGTAGTTGTGACAGGGACCATATGGCCGTAGAGCCTAAAACACTTCCTACTGACCCATGATAGAAAAAATTTGCTAGTCCCGTTTACAGCTGTACGTGATGTGTGTGTGGCAAGTGCAGTCTCCCTGTGTTCGCCAGAAGTTGCAACGACCCAGTGATAGGCAGGTTTCAAAGATGGCCACAGATCTCCACCTTCTGGTATTCATGCCCTTGTATTATCCTCTTCCCTTGAATGTGGGCTGGTTGTCCAGCCTTTTGTCAATTTTGAGAACCATCCAATATTTTTCCAGTAAGATCCTGCTGCTTAAGAAAGCTACAGTTGTGTCCTATTGTTGGCTACTGAGAACTTCAGCACATAGTATATATCTATATTATAGCAATACATTGTAAAGACTGAAAATACAGGTGTAAAAAAGTGTGCTCTGGCTGGTATGGCTCAGTGGATTGAGTGCTGGCCTGCAAACCAAAGGGTTGCCGGTTTGATTCCCAGTCAGGGCACATGCCTGGTTGCGGGCCAGGTCCCCAGTTGGGGGCGTGCAGGAATCAACCACACATTGATGGTTCTGTCCCTTTCTCCTTCCCTTCCCCTCCCTCTAAAAATAAATAAAATCTTTTTAAAAAAGTGTTAAGTTCAAGGCTAATAGATTTTTACCACTTACATCTCTATGTACAAGTTTAATATTTTGTAATATTAATAAAATTTTACTTTTAATTTTGTATCACAATTGCCAATTATAAAACAATTTGGGATTTTCCGTCATGTCTTTTTAGTAACAATTTTGGCAATGTATAATTATCATGTACCCTTGTTTCATGTAGCACATCCCAATCACTTTTCCATGTATTCAAAACCATTTTGAAAAAGGCCATATATTTATTTCAGCCTGTGCCTGTGTAAGAGGCTCGGAGAGAGTGAGTTTGCAATTGAGCCCAATCTCCAACTTAGTCAAGAGGAAGAAGTGTTTTTTTCTAATTTGTTGGCCTCATTCTTTTGGCAATTCCGCCGTCCAGAGGGGACGCATTAAAAAAAGAAAAGAAAAGAATTAAACAAATGTGCTATCTGTGCCTCTGCAGTCCCAATTCCATTGAAAGGGGTATACTATGCTTTCTTCAACTCCTCCGTTCATGCTGGGCATTTAGCTTGCTTCTGTATTTCATCCATCAATACTTCCTGTGGAATATTTTTAGGCCTAAATTTCTTCCATGTTTTAGACTTTGTTACTTGGTTTCGAGTTTTTTGGTGGGAATGAGTCAACAGGCATGAACACCTTCATGTCTCTTTATAAACATCACCAAATATGTAGCTTTCTAAAATGACCATTATCAATGTTCCCTTCTGCCTTCAGTATAGAAAGCGGCCATTTCACAGATCCTATCTCAAACTGAAATCATTATAATTTCTTGAGATTGCTTGATTGAAGAAAACCAATCACTCCTATAAAAGCTTTGACAAAATGTCAGATACTTTTATTCTTAACCATTTCCAGGATATATAAGGTTCTAAATAGTTTCCAAGTGTGCTGACGGGAAAAAAAAAATACACCTTCACAAATAAAAACAATGAGAATTTCAAGAAAGTTTGAATAAGGCATGGGACCCACTTATTCTACCTTGGCTGGTTAACATTTAAGTAGAGATTGGCTTACATTTGATTCACTGTTACCGTAATAAAAATGAAAAGTTTTAGATTAAGTTAAATACAATGACACCTTGTAATCTCAAGTGCATTGGCTTGAAAAAGTCATCAAACAATAGGTTAGAATTATTGAATATTTTTGTTAAAGAACAACAAGGCATCTGGTTGTCTGGGTAATTGAGGGAGAAATCAGACTAAATGACTACTAGTTCTGGCCAGACACTGAGGGTCTTCAGTTAAATCACCATTTACCTACATTCATCAAAACAAAGTAAATAACCCTCTATTCAGCAAGCCACTCCTTGCTTATTTCGCCAATTACCATCATACTATCTTTGGGAGCAAACAAAATACCAGAATTTATGTCATGTAGTTTACACGTGTAAAGTTCAATTTTGCCCGCTAAGGAAAGGATAACACACAAAGGGAAGTGGTGAAAACAAAACAGTAATGCTAGCGTGGGTCAGAGAGCAACACTTGGCAAATTGTGCCAAATTAGTGGAGGAAGTAAAGCACTCCCTCTGTTGGGAAGTGCAAAGTAGGAAGTCCTACTTTTGACTCTGCTGACCTCAGTGAGCATTTCCTTGTTTTAAAAATAAGCATAATTCTTTGCTACCTGAAGAGGCCTGTTACGAAAATTAATGAGTCTATAAAATGTTTTGACGTCTCTAGAAGCCCTTCCTAACTACTCTATAACCTTACCTTCTAACTGCTCTTTGAAGATGTGCCAGCTTTTTTTCGTATACCTGTCACAGCTTTGATCACTCCAAGTTCACTCAAGTCCTCATAAAATTAAGTAATACAATGCTCAATATTTTAAGTGGGTGACTTTGTCTTTAGAAATGGTTTCCACTTCCCTATGATAATGTTAAGGTATTAAATACTGTAAAATATGAAGTAGGCTTATAAAGAGGAAGGCGGCCAACAAGAACCTGTGCTGGGGAACCAGTGGGCACGCTCCAGACCTCTCACCTCGGGGACCCTATTTGGGTTCCCGGAACCCGAGCGCTCCGGGGTGAGTCCGCGGGCCGTGCTCGCGGCGGCCCCAGCGGGGCTCGATTACTTTCGCCTGGGCGAGAAGCAGCACCTCTGCTCCAGCGGGAACCCAACGGTGGGGAGGTGGGGCGACGACAACAAAAAGAAGTAAAGTAGGAGGAGATTCTCCTGGGGAGGGCCCGGACGGGTGCGGGGGAGACGGCGGGCCCGCGGGGGGAGGCAAGGACTCCACAGGGACCCGGCGCCCAGAGTCCCGCGTCTCGCCCGCGGGAGGCCAGCGGGCCGGAGAGCGGGGGCTCCGCCGTTCGGGCCGCGCGCCTCTACCCTGCCGCCCCGGCCAGCGCGTCCCGACCCCCGAAGGCCTGCTCCCCGCCGCCCGCGCTTCCCCGCCCCTCGCGCTGCTCGCGCGCTCCGTGCCCGCCCCCTCGCCCAGCGCCGCCCGCGCGCAGCGTCTCGCGCCAGCCAGGCCCGCCCGCCCGCAGGGAAACAGCCGCGAGAGCAGCCGTCGCGGCGGCTGCCCCTGCGCCCCAGTGCCCGAGCTCCCGCTTCGCTCTTGCTTTCGGCGCCTAGGTCTGCGCCCGCGCTCCGGCCAGCGTTCTCTCGGGGCCTCCCCGGGTCCGCCGCCCACTCCCGGTTCCTGAGTTCCCCCCGCCCCCCAACTGTCGCGCTCTCCCTCGGCGCGCGGCCCGTCGCCTGCTTCCGGGGCGGGCGGACTGGGCGCCTGGTGCCGGCGGCCGCAGCGACAGCGCCCCCGGGAAGCAGAGGAGGAAGGAGAGAAGAGGTGGAGGCGGCCGCAGGCTGAGTCGCGGCCGGGATGTCCGGACAGCCGCCGCCGCCGCCGCCGCCACCACAGCAGCAACAGCAGCAGCTGCCGCCGCCACCGCCGGCGGCCGTGGCCCCGGTCTCCGGAGTCGTCCTGCCGGCGCCCCCGACCGTCAGCGCCGGCTCCTCTCCCGCCAGCTCGCCAGGAGGCGGCGCAGGAGGCGGCTTGGGGGCCGCGGCGGCCGCCCTGCTCCTCCACCCGCCGCCGCCGCCTCCGCCACCCCCGGCCACCGCCGCCCCGCCGCCGCCCCCGCCGCCTCCGCCCCCCGCCTCGGTCGCCGCCCCAGCCAGCGCGCCCCCCGCGCCACCGGGTCTAGCTGTGGGCCCGAGCTCGGCCGGAGTCGCCCCAGCCCTGGCGGGCAGCAGCGCCGCGGCCCCTTTCCCGCACGGGGACTCGGCCCTGAACGAGCAGGAGAAAGAGCTGCAACGGCGGCTCAAGCGCCTCTACCCGGCCGTGGACGAGCAGGAGACGCCGCTGCCTCGGTCCTGGAGCCCGAAGGACAAGTTCAGCTACATCGGCCTCTCTCAGAACAACCTGCGGGTGCACTACAAAGGTACTGGGCGTGTGTCCTGCGGTGGGAGTGGGGCCACTGACCCGGAGTGTCCTGTCGCCGCTGCCGACTCCCGACCCGCCCCCGACTCCCTCCCTCTCGGGCTGGCGCCCTCGGAGGGGACTCGCTGCTCGTGCTGCTTCTCCGAGGGTGGGATGGGGGTCGTGGTGAAAGGTGCGAGGGCGAGCGAGGGGCCAATGCTTGGAGAAGGAAGGTGAGTGCTGCTCCTCGGCATAATGGAGCGGGTCATCCTAGGCCAGGAGTAGAACACCTTAAGGGAATCCAGGATGACAGGACGCAACTCGCCTTCTGATTTCCCTTGAAGATTAAATCTTAGGGCTTGGATGGAGGAATCCATGGACTCGGAATTGGGTTACATTGTTCTCCAGGTGGCGGTGGGTCAGGCGTTCTCTTCTTACGTGGGGGGAAGAGAGGCACCAGTCCGAGCTATAATTTCTAATTAAGGGAGAGCAGGGATATATAGAAGGAGGAGTAATCAGTGGAAGATTTTGTCCAAAATTAGGCCAGAGACTGTCTAGAGGGACAAAAGGACAAGGGGCCCAAGTTTGCCATCAATGTCTTTTACTAAAGGCAACTGGAAGTAAGAGGGGTGAAACCTCAGGAGTCCGCGTTTTCTTCGGGGAGCAGAAACCTGCGACTACTGATTGGAAACGTCTTATATTTACGTGTTGGCACTATATGAAGTCTGATTGAAAACGGATTTTAAAAATTGTTTAATGTTTTAAATAAAAGTGGCTTATGTTTTACACCTGCAGTTAAGAACACGTTGGGCTTGTGCTTGTCTCCCTCCTCCCGTATCTGTGTCTACTATATTAAAACAAAGCTTTAAACGGATCCCTTTTACATAAAATAATAAGTTGCTATGAGAATTTTTGAAATGTAGGCCAAATTAAAACCATGCTTTAAGTTAATTTGGGGACGGGGGGAACAGTCCATTATATCTGCCTGGAAACAAATCCAATATTTTAGGCCCCAAACCTGAATCTGGAGGCTTTACATTCAAAGCAACTTCATTTTGATTGGTTACAAAGGGAGGGTCTTAATCAGATCCTATTGACATGGATATAGAGGGTATAAACAATTCTGGGGGTTAAATTCTTAAAGTATACAGGACTGAAATTTGAGAAGAACCTTGACAAATAAGTTACTATTTAATCAGAAAGGAGAATGGCGACAAAGCTACGAAATGATTTGACTGCAGAGAATCATATACCAAAAAATAGGCCTTGTTGAATATTTCTTTTTATCCATGGATCCAGAGAAAAACTTTTCGAATGTTTCTTAATCTAAATGGCTGAAAATTTCAAAATATTGAGCCTTTGTTTTTTCTTAAGTTAGGACATTTTGTTAATAATCTGTGAAGGCTGTTATTTAATTCTGTGTTTTAATTTGTGTGAACAGTGCTATGTTATGAAGTGATTACTTCTGATCTGGTCACCAGAAAGCTTTTTGTTAGACTTGACAAAACTTTATTTTAAATTTATGGTTGATGGTTAATAATTAGCTTAAAAAAACCAGAGGGGGAAGATATGGAAGATTATTGAACAAAGAGCCCTAGCTTTCCTGAGTTCTGCAGTGGTTTGTGATTTTAGGCATGTTACAAAACAGGGCCTCCGTTTCTTCCTCTGAGAGATGAGGGAGTTGAGCTGGATGGTTGGGAAGGAAATTTCAAGCTCTGAATTTCCATGATATCTGAGATTCATGATTAGTTTATTTAGTATTGTAACATGACTTGGTTAATTTTACTAACTCCTTTTACATAAAATTGATGATTTGGATCAGAGACAAGTACATGCTTGTGTGAAATTGGTTGGCGTTTGGAGTATTTATGACATTATTGTCTCAATTATTTTTCCTGTTGGCCTCTTTGTTTCTGTTGTGTAATACTAAGATTCACTTTCTGGAAACTTCTCTCTTTTATAAGCATAAACTATTATTTACAGAAGAACAGATTGTGCTGTTTGTCATCCTTTCACTTTTCTGTCCCTTTCTTCCATCTCCCTTCTGTCTCTCCCTTCCCCCTTGTTGCAAACACAGTCCTGTGTGCCCCCACCCCACCCCGCCCCCTTCTACTGCCTCTTCCTCTTGTCTTGTTATTTTAATGTGTTGGGTGTTTTATTTTTCCTGTTGTTTTTCTGTGTGCCTTCTGAGTGGACCACACCAAAAGTACTGGCAACTCTGTCCCAGTTATAAGGGAAGGGAGTAAAGGGGAAGTTTCAGAGGTAGTGGGTAATAAAACTTTGAAGTCCCAGAGTAAGAAGAGTGAATTTTATTTAACCTATCATTGTGCTGCACTGTTTTTTACCTAACCATTTTGAGACACTTTTAACATTAAAAACTCCTGTTCACAAAGTATTTTTGCATATTACAGAATTTTAAAGGATTGATGATAGTTATTTTTCAAAACGAGGATTTTCCCTTACCTTTGAAGTAGAAATATCTTGGTTTCTTTTGCTCTGACCACTTTCTGTTTTTAAGAGGTTATTCTTCTAAGTTGGAATTACTGTTTTTGGAGGCAGTGTCTGGTTCCAAAAACCATTTAAATGATTTGAAAGGATTGATGTTAAACAACACCAGACAAATAGACAAAGTTGTTTGGATTACAGAGGAATAGCAGGGTGTGTATTCTATATGTTGAAAAAAAAAATTTTTTTTAAACCAAATCTTTGCTTGGCAAACATACCAAAACACTCAGGCATGTTTCTTTCCTTTTATTTTTACCATTACTGTTAGCTTTGAATAAGTAGAAATGTAACAAGTTTAGACTCAGTTATAATGATAACTTTATTCCAATTTAAAGTATTTTCATGAACTTGATTACTGTAAATGTTTCAGTTACAGATTTCATTTTTACATGTGACGTTATCTTTATTTGGATGCTTTACAAAGCATTTTGATACTAGTAGATTTGGACAAGATGGTGGAATTCTTATTTTAGATCTAGAAAGTGGGAGCACCTAGAGGTTAGATTTTGCCATTCACAATTAAGGCAGGATTGAAAACTAATTTTCACTGATTCTAAATTTAGTGCTCTTTCCACTACAGTAGTCCCCCTCTGTATCGTGGTTCACTTATCGCGGCCTCACTGTATCGAGGGATTTAAAAAAATATTATATTTAATTATCGTGGATTTTTCACTATATCGCGTGATTTTGCAGTACTACTGTATACGTATGTTAAAGTTACGTAGGTTTAAGAGTGTAGAATATGTTTAAGAACATAAGTAGTGTTTATAAAAGTGTAGAAAAGGTTAATAAGGGACTGGGAATGGTTTATAAGTGTGTGGGAAGGGTTTATAAAGCCTTAAAATATATAAATACTAAAATAAACGTAAGGTTACTACTTCGTGCATTTTCACCTATCGTGGGGCGGGGATCTAGAACGTAATACCCACGATAAGTGAGGGAATAAGTATACCAAATTGCCTATTTCAATTTGTATGAGACTTAAGTATCTCAAATAGGTGAAATTCAATGATTACATTTAGAAGTTTTTGAAGAATAGTTGACATTAAAAGTACTCCCTCTGGAGAAAATATTACCTGGAGCACACTATTGCCATGGAAAAGTCCAGAAACCTTGATTATGATAATTTAGAGCAGCTTAGAAGAAACAAGATAAATGTAAGTTGGGAATGGTAGGAAGCAACCAAATAATGGATTGCACTTTTTACTTAAAGCATTATTAACAGTACTAACCAAAGAACTTTTGGTATGCCTAATTTCCCCTTCTTCTCAATATCAAGTTGTTAGACCTCAGTTTAATTGCTTATCTGATTTCTTGCACTTATTAAGGTTGAACAGATATCTCAATAAATATTTGCTTATCTGCTAATACAAATGTCTTATAAGAATTATGGGGGTGATGTAAAATTGCTCCTCACAATCAAGGAATTAAAAACTACACTGAGCCTTTCCCAGGGACCCCTTTGCCAAAATTTTGGGAAATTTGGCTTTAAAAATACTAGGTAATAATTGAAAGAATCAAGTGAATCTAATAATCATACTTGCAGAAAAATAGACAATAGTGATGCTAATTTGTTGAGCAGTTGCTATAGGGCAGATATTCTGCTCTCCATTTATTCTTTATTCAACAACCTTTTAATGACTATTTATGTTTTGCAAGATTCTGGGCACTCAAAGGTGCATGTGAATTGAAAGAGCTCAAAAGGGCATAAGCGTAGTAAAGGAAGTGTTATAAAGAGTAGTGTCAAAGACAGGAGAAGCTCTACCCCAGGCTGCCATTGGAAGGGATGAAGTTGGTGAGTCAGGGACAGCTTTTAGAGGGGATAAGGCTAGTTGTCAGTCTTTAAAAAGATGAGTAGTCTATAGGGGAAGAGGAGGGGCTGGGCATTATAAGTAAAAAAGCATAGAGAGTTATTGTATGTTTGGATCTACAAGCAGTTTTGGGGTTATTGGAATTTAAGTGACAAGGAACAGCTGGAAAAAGATTGTGAGAGGCCTTATATAATATTTTATTGAGCTTAAACTTATTTTGTAGCATTTTAAATTAGTTCATATTTTAATTTTTCTCATATTAAACAACTAATTGGAAGATTGATTCAAAGGGTACAATACTGGAAATAGCAAACTCATTTAGAAGCTGTTGCAGAAGACCACATAAGAAATATGGCTCTGAACTTGATCAGTGGTAGAGGTGGAGAAGAGCATAGTTGTAATACCTTAAAGTAACACTGACAGGATATGATGGAATGATGGAGAAAGAAATAAAAGCTCTTGCTTGGGTTCCTTCTGTGTTTGGTTTTTTCAGTGAACCACAAATCTAATAGTGATTGTAAGAAGTACAATATATTTGAAGACAAGTAAAAGTGGGAGTCTTAGCCATGTGCTCTGACTTCATGGAAACCAGAAGAATGGCCAAAGAAGCCTTCTGGAGTTAAGGTGGCTCCAGATAATCACAACAGCTGGAGTTCATGGCTTTCCATGTTAATTTTGCTCCTAAAGTGACTCAGCTGCAATCACTAGTTTCTGGTTTTCTTCTCTTTTCCTGATTCATTGGCTTATCCTTTCTTTCCTATTTCAAATTCCTGAGAGAGTTATCAAATTGGCCTTGCTAATTGTCATCATTCTTAGACAGAACTTTTCATTATATGCTGTCGCATGAATTGGTGGCTTTCTTGTAAGGTGCTAATAACAGTAGTTGAATCAGCTGTAGGGGTGTGAGGATAGTTATGACAAATTAAAGATTCTCCTGGCACTAGAATGGTCTGGGCTTCACTTCTTTTGGTAGGGAAAGTGTGTGAGGCAGTTTTTCCTGGGAAGATTGGCATGGACCACAATTGACTTGAGCTTGGGAGAGATCTAGGCCATGTCTGATTTGGGAGTCACGTCTTGGTGGTAGTTGGAACTCTGGGAGTGCATGAGAGAGTACAAGAAGTCAAGAGCAGTGAGCCAAAGATGGAATCCTGAGCAACACCAACATTAAAAGACTGATGGATCTCAAAAAGGAATAGTTAAGAGGAACCTGGACAGAGGAGAGTGTGGTGTCACAGAAGCTGAGTGGAGGCGTATCGGAAATGAGGAAGTAATCTTCAGTGTCAAGTGCAACAGATAGGTGTAGTGAGATAGGCACAGAAAATTTTCCACCGAATTTGGAAATTAGATCATTGTGACCTTAGGGAGAACAGTTAGAATTGAGTGATGGGGGCAAACATCAGAATAAACAGAAGGGACAAGGCAGAGAGGATAGTGAATATAGATTACTCTTGAGAAGTATAGATGAGGAGAAAGATCAGGCAGGGTCTGTAGGCTGGTGGAGGTTAAGGCAGGTTTAAAAAAAATTTTTTTAATGGCTGGCTGATAGCAGAGTTATATTGTACCTGGAAATAAGCTTCTAATATCAACATGTAAGATGAAAATTCACATAATCCAAAATTATTTCTAAAATTCCCTTTAGAAAGTACTGTGTTAGAGACTATTGTGTCATTTCTGAGTAAGTCTCATTTTAATTTGGCTGTGTGGGTAAAACTGAAGTGACATGTAAGATGAGAGTATCATGCCAGTTCAAGATCTGGAGTCCCAATAAATATAAACAATATTTAATGTATTTTAACAAATAAAATAAATACTACCAATACCTGTTTTTAAAGGTTATTTTAAAAGTTTATTATGTTCACCACCAACCCCAGTGCATTAGTGGCAGTGATTCATAGCTCAGGAGCATAAACGGGGGGCGGGGGAGCAAAAGTAGGTTTACAGTTTTTCATATAGTTACTAAATAATAATATAAGAATAAACTTCTGCATACTCCTGACTGTAAACCTTTTGTCCCACCCTGTATTTTATGAAAAGTATACATTTTCAACACTGCCCGTATAGATTGAGGAGAAAGAAGGTAAAAAGGGAAAGGATGAAAATACAACTTGGGAGGCTGACACTAAAGGCTTAGAGGGAAGAAAGTGGTTTAGGAGCATAGGATGGTTAGTGTTGAAGAGAGGAGGTGTATATACTATTCACTCTGGTAAGAGTGGAAGAGCTAAAGAATGTTACAGACACAGACCAGTTTGTAAGAGGAGAGTGGAGAGTAGAACATGACCTTATATAATGCTGGAGTCCCATTTAAGTCCCGTTTTATGATAAAGTAGGCAAGGTAGTTTGCTCACTGAGTTCGAGTACAGGACTTAAAACTTAAACTGAATGATGAAAATGTGAACTAGACACCGAAAAGGAATGGAAAACAAACTAAAGATTTCTGAGTGTGTTGTTGATAGCAGTGGGAGAGCCCAGCCGACTTCATAGCAGTGGCCCTGTGCAAGGTTGTTGAACATTCTTCAGCAGAGGCCAATTGCCCAATGCAGGAATGGGGAAGGTAGACTATAGTATTGACCTAAGGCTGTGGTTTTTCTGGTTGGGTGTGATGAAAGGAGAGGCATCTGAGAGAAATCAAGGATATATGGTGGCCTTTAATTATCATGATGTAGGCCCATCCTGGAGGAGGAAAAAGGAAGATAAAAACAAACCAAGAAGGGGGTCCAGGGGTGTCGAAGAGTAGGTATAAAAGTGAAGTCTTTAGAAAGAGGAGATAGATGATAAGATGGTGTGTCCTAGAGGAAGGTATAGGCATTTCTATATAATGCCGAAAATGTGTTGCTGGGGAAAAAAAGACCCTCATGTTTTCCACAGAATTGCACTCCAGAAGCAGCAGGGCTTATGGGAAAAATAGGGCTGAGGGAAACCACTTAAAACCTGTGGAATTTTGTAACAAGAGTACTACAAAAATAACAGTCCTACTAAAGTACAAACCCAGTTAAATTTCTACTGGCATTTGTGCCCAATATCCCAGGCTGCTGATCTTTCGCGTCCTTAAGCCCCCCCAGGGTTTGTACTTCCTTCTTAGAGATGTGAGTGCTTGACAGCTCTAATCAAGCATAAAAATCGGATTCACGATTTAGCCCCTTTCACTTTTTTAACAAAGAGGAAATACATACTTTTCGCTATTAGAAAGAATGACTAAAATCCAAAGAAAACCCGACAGTGCCAATTGCTGGTGAGGATGCAGAGCAACAGGAGCTCTCAGACATTGCTGGTGGGAATGCAAGATGGGATGGCTGGTTCTAAAAAAGCTGTATGTACCAGTTCTACCATAGGACCCAGCGATTGAGCTCCTCACTACTTACTCAACTGATTTGAAAACTTACGCCCACACAAACACCTGCACACGAATGTTCATAGCAAGTTTTCTCATAATCACCAGGAACAAGCAACCAAAATGTCTTTCTGTAGGTGAATGGATAAACTGATATATCTATAAGATAGAATATAATTCAGTGATTTAAAAAATGAGGTATTCATGCAAAGACACAATGGATTTTTTAAGAAAATTATATTTTATTGATTATACTATTACAGTTGTCCCAATTCTACCCCTCCCCCCCACTCCCTCAGGCAATCCCCACACCATTATTCATGTCCATGGGTCATATGTAGGTTCGTTGGCTATTCTATTTCCTATACTGTACCTTACATCCCCATGACTATTCTGTAACTACCAATTTATACTTCTTAATCCCTTCACCTCTTCGCCCATTCCCCCACAACCCTCTCCCATCTGGCAACCATCAAAATGCTCTCCATATCTATGATTCTGTCTCTGTTCTTCTGTTTTCTTAGTTTGTGTTTTAGATTCAATTGTTACGATGGAGAAAGGGTGGGATTAGCAAAACATAGGATTTTTTTGGTTGGTGAAAGTATTCTGAGTAATGCTGTAATTGTGACTATATGACACTGTATTTATCAAACCCATAGAATTTTATAGCATGAACCTTAATGTTTGCAAATTTAAAAATAATTTAGAAAGGGGGTGGGGGGGAATCCCAGGACAGAGTGCAGGATGTCAAAACATAATCTTTTACAAATGAGTGAAACAGCCTCGGAGAAAGGGCAAGGAAAGGTGCTGACCTAAGTAACTTTGGAAATCAGCGGAGTCTGTAAAACTAAAGGTAAAAGAAACTACATAAGCACTGAACTCCTGTTGATTAAGTCCTATTCCGTGAGGATGTGAGTTAAAAATTTTGATACTGCTATATACTTATACTGAGCAATTAAATTAATGGATGGCAGATGATGGAAGCTAGGTTTCTTACCATTGGAGTGGAATTTTACAGATAAGCAAAGGGAGGAGGTTAGAGTGATCCATGTAATAATGGATTAGCATTGGAGATATCACTATGAATTCATGTTTAGTTTAATATCGACAGATGATTACATATGGAAATGTGTACATACAGGCGTTTAGTATACAAACATATATTTCCTTGCTCTTGTCAAAGAGGGGCATTAAAAGTAATAACACCTCCATAATAGCTAGCACACTAATACCCAGAGATTGGGTTCTAATACCATTTACCGGGGCTCCTTGGAAGAAACAACTCATTCTAGGACTGCAGCAGGAAATAATCCTAGCTTCTTGTAGTGCCAGAAAGTAACAAACAAATAAAAACAAAAAACATAATGGAAGTATGTCAGAGTGGCAGAGGAGCCAACTGAAAAAACTTCCAATAGCCTAAGGGGGAACAGTTTGAGCAACAAAACAAAAGTGTTGGGTTGGCCAAAAAGGCTGTTTAATTTTTTTCTCTAAAATAAAAGACACATTTTTTATTTTCACAGTAACTTTCTTGACTTGGATATTTTGAGTATGTCGGCTATCGCCCGCTATTGGCTTATAGTGTGTAGAGGCCAGGGGTGCTGCTAAACATCTTCCAATGCATAAGACGGCCTCAGAACAAAGAATTATTTGGCCAAAATGTCAGTAGTATTAAGAAACTTCACACACAACGTTCGATCAGTCATAGCACCTTCTCCATACACTGCACAAATCCTTTTTTGTGTTTCAGTTGTGTTTTTTACCTTTCTTAAAATAATAAAGCATAATACACTGAAAATGTTGAATATTTTCTACCGCCTTCAATATTAAAATGGCTGCAAAAAAATTCACCAGTTTTGGTTTGTTTGTTTTTTTAATGCATGCTGATATGACAGCTGTCACAATACAATCTTAACAAAATTGTTTCAAATGAAGTTAAAGACAAGTAATCACTAGTAGAGCCATCTTACGGGGGGGGGGCGGGGGCATGGTGGACTTTTTGGCCAACCCAATAATACTGAATTATAATCCAAAGTATAAAATAAATATTCATGAGATGTGTGAGCCCATACAGATATAACCGAAGAAGAAATATCTTAGCACTTTTTGATCTGTTACTATACTTGAATTTTCCCAGATGCCTTAATATTTGAAATCCCAGTCTTCACTGACTTAGGGTCTTTCATATATTTCTAAACTTTTCTCTTTAATTCATTATGTACTGGGGGAAACTTATAAACTAGACGACTTCTTTATTATGCTGACGTCATTCCTGTATTTACCAAGTGCATATGAGATAATTTGTATTCAAGAAATACGTTTTGTAGCAGGACAGACTTTATGAGAATTTAATATTTCTGAGCTGAAATAGTTTTAGATCAGTTTGAGCCACAAAACAAAGTATTGGGTTGGCCAAAAAATCAGTTTAGTTTTTTTCTGTAAAATAAAAGACACTTTTTCAGCAATAACTTTCTTGATTTGGATATTTTGAGTATGTCAGCTATTGCCCACTATTGGCTTCTAGTGCATAGGGGCCTAGGGTGCTGCTGAACACCTTCCAGTGCGAAAGACAGCTTTAGAGCAGATTGGCTCCAGGAAGGAATGACTGAGGTTAGGGTGGACGTCAGTAGGAATTAAAATGCAGAAATGTTGGAGAATTAAAATTGAAAACAGTAAAATAATAAAAAGTGAGTGTTAAATGTGTTTATGTTCTATGGGGAAGATGTTTGTTACTATGATGGCATATAAAAAAAGGAGGTTAGACCAGGTCAGAGGCTAGAGAATAATTGAGGAAGTGGAGCTTGAGCTGAGATCTGAATGATGAGTAGGACCCACCCAGGCTGAGAAGGAAGGGGAGAGCTTTCCCATTAGACGGAATTGCTTGGGACAAAACCTGGCCTTGTGAATGTGGCTGGAGCTGAAAGAAGGGAGGTAGAAAATGCTGTGGAAGGGTGAGATCAAACAAGGTTTTCAGGAAGTTTTATCTTTTTCCTAGGTTGAACGGAAGGATTTTTAGAAAGAATTTTAGTTGTACTGAGGGATAGTGGCACAAGCAAGGCTGATGTATTTATATTTCCAGAAAGGCACTTGGCAGCATGTTGGAGGGGGTTGGAGTGGGCTTTATTCAGACTCATTCCTTTTTCAGTGATGTGTAGTCAACAGATTGTTTGAATAGAAAGAACTAACCTTGCTAGCCTTTGAGTTTTGAAGCAATAAATGTATTTTCTTCTTGAACCATGTAGAAAACACTCATTATTGAGTTTACACTTTGGTAGTGTGACGTATTTTGGTTACCACAGAATTTAAGGTAATAAAATTCCTGCTGATGAACATTTTTAGAGATAGGCCCTTCAGTCTCATTATACTAACCTCATGTAAGAAATAGTACAAATCCTCTTAATCTTAGATCTAAACTTTTTCCTAAGTCTTTAAATATAGATTTAATTTTAAAATGAAACATTCTTTTAACATTTATAGAATTTTTCTACAATGTCTTAGTAGAGCATAATGAATATAATGGAATCTTGAAGATTTATGATTGTGTAGTTTTTTAGTTATTTTTGCATAATGGAAAAATGTAGGGGGTTTTAACTCATACATGGATTTAACACGAATCTACTAATTTGGATAAGGTTATATAACCTCTGAAAGAATTTTTCCATTTAAAAAATGAGATTAAATAATACCTGTTTCACAGATGTTGAATGAGAAAAATCTATATACCTAATACTTTGAGAGATTGTTTAACCTAAACATTTTTTCTCTTTTCCCGAAGAAGTAGCAAGGATAGGAGATGGGAATACATGTGAAGTGATCCCACAGTGCTTATTGTAACTGAATCCTCCTGATGGGTTCAGAGCTGCACTGGATCAGGCTTCTTGAATTTAAATCTCAGCACAAATCCTGGTTTGGAATTCTTAACCAGCAGTATGACCTTGAGCAGGTTTCTTTATTTTTGCCTAGTTTCCTCAATTGTGAAATAAAAATAACACCTACTTTCTAAGTTGTTTTGAATGCTAAATAAGTTAATAAATATATAAATATAATGCTTTTAGACAATACCCTTATACATAGTATTAAATGTATGTTAACTACTATCATTTATTGTATTATTAAGATACCTTGAGATTACCTTAGTCCTAAAAGTTTTGGTTACTTTTCTTTCAAAAAAAAACAAAAACCAAATATAAAAGCTAGTTGATTTAGGACTCCAGGGTTAATCAGTTTTCTTTGGGTTTATTTTTGACTGTCTAAAATTTTTAAGTGCATTTAATTTACATGACCTTTTCCCAGGCTAATCAGTTATTTTAGCATATTTTTACTGAAAAATATGTTTTTCCAAAACCATAACTTACTAAATGTCTATTTTTAAGAAGTGACTGGTGTCATTCTGCAGATTTGTGCTGTTATTTTTTATTTTCATATTTTGCTTAGCTCAGTGTAAATCTGTTACCTACATATGTGAAAGCAGTTTTATGGGTGTCTGTATGTTGCTGCTTCCATTTTTATCTTAGCCAAGTTTTTCACCTCCCCGTGGTCATTTCTGTTCATAACATAAACACTTAAGACATCTATGGATGCAAGTTTTCCTGGTAATAGAAAAGAGTGATTGAGTTCAGCCGTTTCTTTTGGGCCAAGTAAACATGGGCTAGTTTGTATTACAAGTGTAAAATTAACTGTTCAATGATAGGATATGCATTGGTAATTTGATAAAGTGTATGGTAAGGGAAGATATGATCTCATTGGTTTGTGATGGTTATTAGTTGGCTAAGATATAATTTGTGACTTACGGTTTTTGTTTTAAAACAATCATGGTAAATTTGAGGAGGGAAATTCTGCTCCGCATGAAGGTACTGTTATAATATGACTGAAAGGTTAATGACATAAGATTGTATTGGATGAAGCATATTTAACTAGAACACCTGAATAATGATTTAAACTGTTATTTCTCATGCAATCTTTTTGGGGATTGTGGAGATTTGTCTCACTTACTTTCATTGAGTACTTTTTAACCAGCTGCTTTAGCTTCTGTCTTTATTCTTCTGTGGTTTTATGGGCATATTTTCTCTTGCTTACTTGATTTTGTTCACATGCTAGCTTTCAAGGTAATTTGTGTCTTGAGCAAGGGACAAGGGAAGTGATTGTAGTGAAGGAAACCCTGTGGGATTAAAATGAAGAATAGCTAATTTAAGAAGTTTAAAGCCATTTTCCAAAAGATTTTCTAAAGATGTCAGCAATGCTATGGTGTTATATTCCTTTCTTTAAGAAAGGAAGAGCCCTGGCTGGTGGGGCTCAGTGGATTGAGCGCCAGCCTGCAAACCAAAAGGTCGCAGGTTCGATCCCCGGTCAGGGCACGTGCCTGGGTTGCAGGCCAGGTCTCCAGTTGGGGGTAAGGGAGAGGTGACCAATTGATGTATTTCTTGCACATTAATTTTTCTCTCTCCCTCTTTCACACTCCCTTCCCCTCTCTCTAAAAATAAATAAATAAAATCTTCTTACAAAAGAAAGAAAATACTACTAGAGATTTCATATTTCTCAGGTTGTAATTGACTGAAGAAATTTTTATAGATCAGTCTTTGTATAGAATTAAAAGAACAAAATTATAAATTCTTAAAGTAATAAAACTCTTTTACCAAGTCCAGTCTAATTGTATAAAATTTCACTTAAAAATATATTATGTGATACAGACGCTTCTCATTTAAAAAGGAGGACATTTGGCAAAATAATGTTGTTTAGAAATTTTATAAATGATATGTAAATTTAGATTAATAAAATTAAGATTATATTCTCATTAAGTTCTTCAAATGCATCCTTTTTTTCTCTTAAAAATACAGTCTGCCCTGAAATACTTTAATTTTCTAAAAGGACTGCTAGGTTCAGTGTGTTCAGATTCTTGAATTTTATTAAAATTAATGATGTATGAAGAGTTCCATGGCTCACTTGGGCTATTTTGTATATTTGATTAATTGTGATGATCATTGAGTCTTTAATTATTTGTACTGATGGAAGCAGAAATTATATATTATTCTATAAACCGTATTTGTTCCTGAATTATTTGTTAAGGTTCTCATTTGAATATCTCATTTGATATTTTTTCCTTTCTGTTTTGAATGCAGGTCATGGCAAAACCCCAAAAGATGCAGCATCGGTCCGTGCCACACATCCAATACCAGCAGCCTGTGGGATTTATTATTTTGAAGTAAAAATTGTCAGTAAGGGACGAGATGGGTAAGTGTGAATTGTGGTAAAATTTTTTTTCTATTCTTGGGTGATCATTTTGTTTTAAATCATAATGTTTGTGATGTAATTGACATTTTGGAAATTTTGCTAATTGGAAAGGGAATCTGAATATTTCAGTGTAGCAGGCTGGATCTGGTTTTGGATAGATTCTTGTTGAAACTAACATTTGAATTGGTGAAATTAACCAAGTTTTTCTGATAGGTTTGTCATTAAAATGGACAATTGGAATTAAATAGTAGAGAGACAGTGACTCAATTTTTCATGCTTTTTCTTACACTGTATTTTTTTCTGAATTCTCCTGAGAAGTTAATTCTTAAAGCTTTGACCAAGCCAAAAAATTCTTGGCGTTTTATAGGGGTTGGGGCTTAGAAATTCAGGCTTAGGTCAGGAAAATGTATGTTTGCACGCTCTCGTTTGGAGGCAATTCTGAGGGATTAGGACGTTCTAACTAACTTCCAATTAGAACTCCATGTTGCTCCTGGAACCAACTTTTATACCACTGCTTTACAACTTGGAATTGGGGTGTGGGGTGTGTGTGTGTGCTTGCGCGCGTGCATGCAAATTATTTGTGGGACTATTAAAAATATGGTAGTTTGGGCCTTACCCCGAACATTCCTAAATCAGTATTTTTAGAAGTAGAATTTGGGCAAGATAGGCATTGTGTGAAAGCTCCATGGGGAATTTTGGTACATATCTCTGGTTAGGAACAAATTACCTCGAATCATTGAATTTATTCTATGGTATTTCCTGATAACTTCATTGTGGTATAAGAGATCCTTCAAAGCATCCATTGAGTCATTTGTTCAGCTACCAAGATAAAATTCTTGAGCTGTATGAGTAAGTTGACCTGCATTTGAAGTGAATCATTTAACCCCTCTTACCACTTCTATGTTGGATTTACAAAATAAGTGTATTCAGTAGTTTATTCCTCTTTATTTGCTAAATATTCTCAATGTCAACGATATGGAAAGTAGAAAGTGAAAAACTTGGAATTCAATGATAACTTTATTTAACTGCCTCAGTTTTCCCAGGGTGATCAAGCCAAAGATAAAATCAGAGAAGTCAAGGATAAAGTGGTTGGAGACCCAGATTGAAATAGGCAGATGATTGTTATCATTTCTAACTCTACTGCTGCATACTCAGTAAGCCATTTCTTTTTATACTCCAATTATATCTTCAACCCCATAATGCTGGTGTTGTGCAGTATGGTTCCCAGGGTTCTTTTTACCTTTCACTCTACATATTTTACCTTTGCATGATCTTGGCCTTATATTTTCGTGACTGCGAATACCCTGATGAATCTTAAATCTAAACTGCACCTCAGGCTATTCTCCTGGGCTGTGGACCAATATATTTAACCAGATGTTTGCATTTGAATATCCCACAGACATTTAATTGTAGTTTGTCTAAAATCTGTTTCTCAATATTAGCTTGGTTACTTGTTTCACTAGTGCTGGAAACTTGAGAAATTTTCTGCTTTTACTTTCTTTGTCCCTCTCTACAGCCTCTGCCTTGATCAGGTGGTGGTAATTTATCCCTTAAATTACTGAGGTAGTTGATTCATTGGTCTCCCAGTTGTTCCCTGATTTCTTCTCAGTCCATTTTGTAACTGTTGTAAGTGGTCTTTTAAATACAGAACTGGATTGTGACTGTCCCCTTCTTGAGACCATTTAGTACACCTATTGCTTCATGGATAAAATTAAAATTTTGTTAACGAGCAAGGGTTCACTCTCTGACATAGATAGAAGCCAATAGTATGGCACCGGATTCTGAGAAAAGGAAAAAGCTTTATTGACTAGTAAGCTGGCAGGGAGACAGGAGGCAGAGCTCATATCTGTTGCCCTCATCCAGGGTTCTGGGTGAGATTTAAGGGGTTAAAGGAAACAGACTAGTGTGCCCAAGTGCTGACTGGCAGGTTTTTGTAGGAAGGCTTTGGAACTTGATCATTTATGCTAAACTAAGGTAGGGGCTTCAGCAGCAGATCTTCTGGACAACAGAGACTTCATTTCCGAAAGGGTTCAGTCCTTAGGTGGGACTGGGGTTGGAGGGGGGTGGGCTTTGGTTTCAGGTGTAATAGGAAGTCAAAATTTTCTCCTCTATGCACACATGCTTCTCCTGCATGACTTGCAGTTTTGTTCTTTTGTCTCTGGAAAACGACTCAGTGTCTTGTTAGAAACAGGATAGGGCCAGTTTGAGCTAGTTCTGCGATTACAGCTTCTTAGCAGGTTCCCTCATGAAGATAAACTCCTTTCTAATTTTTCAGTCTTATCTCTGTTGTATGTATGTTTTAGGCATTTAAAATTTTATTATTGATTTTAATGCAATAAAATTCACTTTTGGGGGTACATGTGTAGGTCTGTGAGTTTTGCCAAATGAAATATAATCATGTGATCACCACCATAATCAGGATGTGGAACAGAACCCTTTGCTTCTCAGAAGTCTCTCTAGTTACTCCTTGATAATCAAATCCTCCTCCTACCCCTAACTCCTGGCAACCACTTACTTGTTTTCTATTCCTATAGTTTTTCCTTTTGATACCAGAATGTCATATAAATGTAACCTTTTGAGTATGTTGTTTTTTCACTTAATGTGATGCATTTGAGATTCATTTTAGGTAGTCCAGTGTACCAATAAATAGTTCATTCCTTTTTTTGGTAAACTTTCCCCATCTCCATTTGTTAATTGTATTATATCTGTATGTTGTAAAAGCACATATAATTTACATACACAATTCTGTTACCTTATCATTTAGTGTTAGTTCTAAATTCAGTATGTTCAACAGTCACCACCAGATCTTTTTGCAAAGCTTCCCATTGTATTTTGATTGTCCAAAGTTCATTCTTTACTGAAGACCTCAGTGAGAGCTCATGGGGACAATATTATTTAAGTCCTTTATGGTTTATAATATATTTGTTTTTGACCATAACATCCATTATATTTGAAGGTTTGATTGGGTATAAAATCCACAGCTTACATTTTCTTGTGAGCTCCATGGACTTGAACATGAACTATTATTATTAAAGTCTTATACCATTTTTTCCCCTTATATGAAACTTGGTCTTCCGCTTACATGCTGAAAAGATTTTTCTTTCTTTTTTTTTTAACGTACAGTACTTGAGTATGTCTTCTTGTTAACCTTCATGTATGGCCTTAAGTAATAGGTTCAAGTCTTATTTCAGAAAAGTTTTCAGTATTTGCCCTGTTTCATTCCATAGGTTTCTTTTCAGGGGACTCCAATTATGAGTGTATGTTGGATTTTCTTTGCCTAACTTCTCTATCATTTGTTCACAAAACTTTTCTTTCCTTCTTTGTTTATTTAAAAATTTTCTATTTTGTTTCATCTTTTCCTGTGGGATCTGCTTACTCTTGTGTTGCATTTAGTTTTTCTTCGTTTCTGATAGAATTTTTTTTCTCTTTAATTCATTTTTTTTTTTTTTTAATGCAAGCCCTTGCATGGCAATCCAAATTTATTGAACTACTGATGCTAAGTTATACAAAATTGCACCACTTTAATTAAGGCTTTTAGTTTACATTTGGCTACCTCTAAGTAGTTGTAACATTAGGTTGGTCAATTTAAATACTGTGGCTCCATGTTGGATAGACACACAATCTTTACACCCAAACGTTAATGCATACAAAGCAACAAGGCATTGTTAAATAAAACAGCAATAGTTACTGCAACTTAGGCCTTGTGACCAATTACACATGATTAAAATTACTTCCCACATTCACATCCACAGTACTCGTCCACCATTTAACATCTCAACCAAAACGTTACACATGTGAAACAATCACTAACAGGCAAAAATACTAAACCTGTATATTTGGTATTGCAAATACACTTATGCATGAGCAAGCAAGGGATTCACAGTGAGAATCTACAGCTGCAGAAGCCTGAAAATGATTTACAAACATTGTTAAATCATTAAAAAATTGTTTGAAAATATATACTTCTTGTTGTAGACCCCCACTGTACATGTAACTATAAACACTATTCCCTATGTAAACAAAAAAGGAAACATATAATAAGAGATTTGAAAAATCTGGACATTTCCTTCCCAACAGATATTAAAGGCAGCGTCTTCAATCTAAGACATTATACTGAAAGGACTATTGTATTTTAAAGACAAGATCACTGTCTCCACAGGTTTTTTAAAAATTAAAAAAGCTATATAGCTGTGTTAATCAAAGCTCTTATTTTTACAATACAATGATAATGACCTTGATTTTCTTAAAAAAATTACAATAAGCTACAAGTATCAAAGAAGCGAAGTTATCTGGAGTAGTCTATATAGGAGCTCTTTGGACTTTCTTTTTATTATGCTAAAATAGTGGTGCTTTTAGGATTTACATTATTGTACTCTCCAATACAAAGTATGGGGCGTGTTAAAGTATACAGTACACCATTTTCATACATGTACAACATTGGTGGATGAAAATGTCTCTTAGCAGTAATACTGGATTGTAGCCTCTGGTTTTACCAGCTGTATACTCTAGGACTATTATATGAGTAAAAATCTCTCTTGTGATACTGGAAAGTGATTAGAATGTGCAAACTGATGTAGTAGCTTTCATTTGCTACTACAGAAAGTCCATTTCAGATGTCGGCAGGTTTAACAAAGTTGAAATGCTGGCACTGTTGAATTGGGCAACAGTTCTTCAGACCTGGCTCAGAGCTACAATGCATTTAGTATATTAAAGCAGCTGACATGATGACTTTTTGCCGGCCTTCCCAGGCACTGGAGTTTTTCTGTTAATTTGCTGCACTAGGTCATAAAAGATCTCATTAACATTTATTTTAGATTTTGCAGAGGATTCTAAGAATGCACAGTTGTTCCACTGTCTTGCTAGATTCTGACCTTGTCCCTTTCCTACAACTCTTTCATCTTCCAAGTCACATTTATTACCAACCAGAATCATTGGAACATCATCAGTGTCTTTAACTCAAAGAATCTGTTCTCTCAGATCTTGTAAGTCATTGAATGTGGACTGTGCTGTGATGGAATAAACTAATGCAAAGCCTTGTCCATTTTTCATGTACAAATCCCTCACTGCTGTAAATTGTTCCGTTCCTGCAGTATCCAAGATTTCAAGCATACACTGTTGTGCATCTACTTCAACTTGCTTTCTATAAGAATCTTCTATCGTAGGATCATACTTTTCAACAAAAATTCCTTGAACAAGCTGTACAGTCAGTGCAGATTTTCCAACACCTCCTGAACCGAGAACGACTAGCTTGTATTCACGCATGGTGCAAACTTGTCAAAAGCCAGTATCTCACGCTGTCACCGGGTCCCCGTAGCCAGCGTCACCCTGCGCCTTGCGCTCCCTCTGGTCCCTGCTCCCGGCGCCACGGCGGTCCTGCATTGCCACCGCTCTGGCTGGTTTACCCGCCTGACTCTGGGCGAGGTTTGGCGGTGTCGCCTTGACCTCTCTTTATAATATGATGCAAATATAAACATTATTTTCCCACTTATTTAAATTAAGCATTGGACATTTCCTATAAAATAATCTTAAAGATCCAGTGTAAATTTTAAGTTATAACACTTGTGAAGAAAAATGTTCTTGCTGAAAAACCAAATAGTATAATACACCCCAATCTCCATAGTTTTATAGGTGCGTGTAACTTGGTATGATAAATAGTACCTGCAAAGTTTATAAAATTAAAATTTGAAGCAATTGCTTAATAACTGATTTGCATGATTTGGAATTGCTGCTTTTCTTTGGTCATAATCTTGTAAGGACATGCTGAAAGATAAGAGGATTTTAAATATGGATTACAATGTAAAGAATTAATTTTATTAAGCAAAAATTTTGCTTTATTAGAGTAATAAATAATTTAGTACCTATGAGTTGAAAAGTAGGGTTTGTTTTATACATATTATGTGATAAATTCTTCCCCTGACCCTATATTTAATACTATAACAGGAGACTATTTAAAAAGTCAGGAAACCAAGTTACGTTTATTTGTTGTTGTAACTAACTGCAGATGAGATTATTTGACCGTTTATAAAGGAACTCAAACCAGTAGTATGCTTTTGTTGAACTTAAGAGTTTTATTGTCTTAATTATTACTTAAAAGGCAAGATAAATGAATAGGTACTTATGGTCCATTTTAGTACACATAGGCAGGCCTTAATTTAAGGTACTGTGTATTTATATAGCTCTTTGAGAGGTAATGGCAGAAGTATCTATGTATTCAGATCTTTTGCCCACTTTTTAATTGGGTTGTTTTCTTATTGAGTTTTAAGACAACTTCATATATTTGAATTTAGGTTCTTTATCAGATATGTGGTTTGCAAATATTTTCTCCCAGTATGTGGTTTGTTTCAGTCTCTTAACACTTTTTTTTAATCTTCACTGGAGGACATTATTTTCATTGCCTTTAGAGAGAGAGGAAGGGAGAGAGAAACATCCATGCAAGAGAGAAGCATGGAGTGGTTGCCTCCCATACGCACCCATACTGGGGATTGTATGCACGTGGGCCAGGAATCTAACCCTCAGCCTTTTGCTTCTGGGATGACACTGGCCAGGGATCTTAGCACTGTCTTTTGAAGAGTTTTAAATTTTAATGAAGTTCAGCTTTTCGTTTTTCTTTCACAGATCTTGCTTTCCATTTTGTATCTAAAAAAATCACAGCTGAACCCAAAGTCACTTAAATTTATTTCTTTGTTACTTCTTAGACATTTTATAGTTTTGGGTTTTATATTTAGGTCTGTGGTTCATTTTGACTTAATTTTTTGTGAAAGATGTAAGGTCTGTGTCTATTCACTTTTTCAAGTGGATATCTATTTATTCAGTACCATTTTTTGAAAACTGTTCTTTCTCCTTTGAGTTGCCTTTGCTCCTTTGTCAAAAATCAGTTAATTGTATTTTTGTGGATGTATTTCTGGGCTTTCTGTTCTATTCCATTGATCTATTTGTCTATTCTTCTGCTAATATATGGTATTGAATACTGTAACTTCATAGCGTGTCTTGAAGTTGGGTAGTGTCAGTTCTTCAGCTTTGTTCTCCTTTAGTATTTGTTTGCTATTCTGGATCTTTTGCTTTTTCATATAAACTTTAAAATCAGCTGTTGATATCTGTAAAATAACTTGACTAACATTTGATTCGGGTTATGTATCTGTAGATCAAACTGACATCTTAATAATATTGACTCATCTTGTTCACAAATGTGCAATCTCTCCATTTCAGTTTGATTTTTTTTAAAAGATTTTATTTATTTACTTTTAGAGAAAGTGGAAGGGAGGGAGAGAGGGAGAGAAACATCAATGTGCAACAGGTACATGGGTCAGTTGCGTCTCCCATGTACCCCGACTGGGAATTGAACCAGTAGCCTTTTGGTTCACAGGCTGGTGCTCAATCCACTGAGCCACACCAGCCACAGCAAGTTCTTTGATTTTTTAAAAATCAGTTTTATAGTGTCATCATATAAATCTTACACATATTTTGTTAGAAATATACCTGTTCCCTGTTTATTGGTGCTAATGTAAATGACACCATTTTTAAATTTCAAATTCAGATTGTTCATTGCTAGTATATAGTGTTTGACTTTTGCATATTAACCTTGTATCCTGTAACCTTCCTGTAATCCCATATTAGTTCCAAGAGTGCTTTGTCAATTCTTTGGGATTTTCTACATAGATATTTTGTCAGCTGCAAACAAGGACAGTTGTTTTCTTCCTTTGCAATCTGTAACCCTTTTATTTCTTTTTCTTGTTTCCTTGTGTTATTGGACTTGCATTATGGCGTTGAATAGGAGTGGTGAGAAGAGATATTTTCCCCTTTTTCCCAATCTTAGTGGAAAGCATCTAGTTTCTCACCACTAAGTATGATGTTAGCTGTAGGTTTTTTCGTAGATGTTCTTTGTTCAGATTAGAAAGTTTCCCTCTATTACTAGTTTACTCAGCTTTAGTCATGAATAAGTGTGTTAGTTTGTCAAGTGCTTTTTCTGAATCTGTTGTTATGATCAGAGAATTTTTCTTCTTTAGACTGTTGATGAAATAAATTATATTAATTTTCAAATGCTGAGCCAGCTTTGCATACCTGGGATAAATTCCTCTTGATTGTAGTGTTTACTTCTTTTTATACATTGTTGGATTTGCTATGCTAACATTTTGTTGTGGATTTTTTATGTCTTATTTTTATGAGAGATACTAGTCCATAGTTTTTTTGTTTTTGTAATAGCTCTTTGGGATTTTCCAGCTATCTTTTATTGATCTGTGGTTTAATTCTGTTGTGATCTGAGAGCATACTTTGTATTATTTCAATTTAAAAATATGTTAAGGTTTGTCTTAAGACCCTGAATGTGGTATGTCTTGGTGAATGTTTTTGTGAGCTTGAGAATAATGTGTATTCTGCTGCTATTGGATGAAGTATTCTGTCAATGTCAGTGAAATCCAGTTGATTGATAGCGCTTTTGAGTTTGACTGTATCCTTACTAGTTTTCTGCCTGCTTTGTCTGGGAGATACTGATGCAGGTTTGCTGGTGTCTCCAGTTATGATAGTGGATGTAACTATTCTTGAAATTCTTATCACTTTTTGTCTCATGTCTTTGAACTTCGTTATTAAGCATATACACATTAAGGATTGTTATGTTAGCTTTGAGAATTGACCTTTTATCATTAAGTAAAAGTATTTATTCCCTGATAATTTTCCTTCTTCTAAAGTCTGCTTCGTTAGAAATTAGTGTAGCTAGTCCAGCTCTCTTTTGATTAGTGTTAGCATGGTGTGCCTTTCTCCACCCCCTTGCTTTTATTTATTTGTTTATTTATTTATCTAAGTTTCAACGGAGAATTTTTATTTATTTAGAAAAATTTTTATTGTATTTTTCCCATTACCATTTAGTATCTTTATACCCACCCCCAGTCACCACACTGTTGTCCACGTCCATGAGTTCCTTTTCCTTTTTGCTCCATCCCTCCCCACCTACCCTCCCCACCACTTAGCTGGCATCCTGCTCTCCATTTATGAATCTATCTCTATTTTGCTTGTTAGTTCAATTTGTTCATTAGATTCCATATATGAGTGGCTTATTTCACTTACATAATGTTCTCCAGGTCCATCCATGCTGTCGCAAAGGGTAAAACTTACTTCTTTTTTATGGCTGAGTAGTATTCCATTGTGTAAATGTCCCATATTTGTTTTATCCACTCGTCTACTGATGGCAGCCGTCCGTCTCGGGAGACGATGGTGTAGCTTCTTAAGAGTCTATCTGCACCGCCGAGAATGGCTGTGCAGTCCGACTTGGGAGTGACACGGTATCTGTCTCCTCCCGTGTTGAATCGACATCTTGCGATGACGCTGGAGTGTCCTCTCCAGTGAAGCTGAAGCTACAGAGCCTGGGCAGGGTGATATGGAGGGTCTGCTGTTGCCCATGCAGCAGACCCCCCCTCTCTTCGCAGCTGAAGGGTCCAAGGGAAAGACGGAGTCAATACAGCTTGGCTTCAGGTGCGCCGCAGGAGTTGCCGGTGTTGACTACAACGTCAAACCGCCTTAGGGACTCCGGCTCCGGATTTTCTGTCGGGGTTTACTCCCTTAGCCTTTCCCCTGAAGAGGTATGCCGCAAGGCAGCGGAGGTTTTTTGGAGTCAGAGTTTTCCTTCTCTGATGTGCCCTGACTGGAAGATCGAACCAGCGACACTTAGCTCGCAGGCCGACGCTCAATCCACTGAGCCAAACCAGCCAGGGCACTTGGGCTATTTCCATATCTTGGCAATTGTATTTAACGTTGCCATGAACATAGGGATGCTTGTTTATGTTCTTCTGAATTAGTGTTTTGGGTTTCTTCAGATACATTCCTAGAAGTGGAATTGTTGGGTCAAAAGGCAGATCCCTTTTTAATTTTTTGAGATATCTCCGCTGCTTTCCACAGTGACTTCACCAATCTGCGTTCCCACCAATAGTGCAAAAGGGTTCCCTTTTCTCCACATCCTCACCAGCACTTGTTTGTTGATTTATTGTGATAGCCATTCTGATATCTCATTGTGGCTTTAATTTGCATTTCTCTGATGATTAGTGACATTGCGCGTCTTTTCATATGTCTATTGGCCATCTGTATGTACTCTTTGCAGAAGTGTCTATTTAGATCCTTTGCTCATTTTTTAATTGGATTGCTTTTTTTTTTTGCTGTTGAGTTTTATAAGTTCTTTATAAATGTTATATGTTAACCCCTTATCAGATGTATCAGTGAATATGTAGTCCTGTTTATTTATTTTTCCTTTTGTTTTCTTTGCCTGGGGAGATACATCCAACAGAATGCTGCTATGAGCAATGTCTGACATTTTGCTACCTGTGTTTTTCTACTAGGTATTTTATGGTTTTGAGTCTTAACATTTAAGTCTTTAAGCCATTTTGAATTTATTCATGTGTGTGGTGTAAGAAGGTGGTCTAGTTTCATTTCTCTGCATGTATCTGTCCAATATTCCCAACATCATTTATTGAGTAAACTATCTTTAGCCCATTGTATATGCTTGCTTCCTTTGTCAACTGTTAATTGCTTATAAAGGGGTGTGTTTATTTCTGGGCTCTATTTTGTTCCATTGACCTATGTGCCTCTTTTTATGCCAGTACCATGCTGTTTTGATTATTGTGGCCTTGTAGTATAGTTTCATATTAGGTAGTATGATTTCTCCAGTTTTGTTCTTTCTCAGGATTGCTGTTACTGTTCAGGGTCTTCTGTGGTTCCATATAAATTTTTGAAATATTTGGTCTAGTTCTGTGAAATACTTCATTGGAATCTTGATAGGAATTGCATTGAATCTATAGATTGCTTTAGGTAGTATAGAAATTTTAATGATGTTAATTATTCCTATCCATAAATACATTATGTGTTTCCACTTATTTGTATCTTCTTCAGTGTCTATAATTTTATTAGAACAGGTCTTTTACATCCTTGGTCAGGTTTATTCCTAGGTATTTTATTCTTTTTGAAGCAATTGTGAATGGGATTGTTTTCTTAATTTCCCTTTTTGTTCATTATTGGCATATAAAAATGCAGCTGATTTCTGGATATTATATTTGTATCCTGCTATTTGGCTGAATTCATTTATCAGTTCTAGTAGTTTCTTGGTGGAGTCTTTGGGGTTCTTTATGTACAGTATCATGTTGCCTGCAAATAAAGACAGTTTTACTTCTTCCTTTCCACTTTGGATGCCTTTTATTCTTCTTTTTTGCTGTGGCTAAGAACTTCCAGTGCTATTGAATAAGAGAGGTGAAAGCAGACATCCCTGTCTTGTTCCCCTAGTCTTAAGGAGAGTGCTTGTAGTTTTTGCCCATTGAGTATGATGCTGGTGGTGGGTTTGTTATATATGGCCTTTATTATATTTAGGTATGTTCCCTCTATTCCCACTTTGATGAGAGTTTTTATCATAAATAGGTGCTAGATTTTATTAAATGCCCTTTCTACATCTGTTGGTGAGATTATGTGGTTTTTATCCTTCATTCCGTTCTTTACTTTGAATTTATCTGTGTCTTTATATTTAAAGTTAGTTTCTTATAGACAACATATACTTGGGTCTTTTTCCTTTTTAAAAATATTTATTTATTTTTAGAGAGAGGGGAGGTGAGGGAGGAAGAAAGAGAGAAATGTCAATGTGTGGTTGCCTCTTGTGTGCCACCAGGTGACAACCCAGCCTACATCACAGGTCTGTGCCCCTGACTGGGAATTGAACAAGTGACCCATATGGTTCGCAAGCCGGCTCTCAAGCCACTGAGCCACACCAGCCAGGGCAGGTCTTGTTTTTTATTTAATCTTCCACTTTCTTGTTATAGCTGTTGCCCTGGCCATCATTCCCAGAGTGGGTGGGTCTGAGGATGTTCTAGGACTGTGGGGGCCTTTTAAATAAGGGAACGCTGCTGAGAGACCAGCAGTTTCTTCTTCTGCCCCAACCCCCACTGGTTTGCACAGTCAGAAGCAATGAGGCTTGATTTTCACTGGTGCTGAGACCATGAACTGCGCGGTCTGCTCAGGAGCTGGGAACATTCCCCAGGTGTCTCTCCCAACTTTTTAAAATGTGTGACTGCACTTTCCGCTGGCTTGCCGCTGCCACTGCCACTGCCACCACCACACTGCGTCCTCTCTGCCCGGCTCCGCCCCTCCTACCTGTCTGGATGAGTATTTCTTCTTTATATCTTTGTTTGCTGGACCTCCATGTAGTTTGATTTTCTGGAACTTCTGGTTGTTTCTAGTATTGAGGTAGTTGTATTCCTTCTCAGTTGTGGAGGGAGACGCAGCGTGTCTGTCTAGGCCTCCATCTTGGCTGGAAGTCCAATTTGCTCTTGGTTTAATTGAGCATTTTATAATTGTATTTGCTTTCCTATCTTAAGATATCAATTATACTTATTTTTTAATTTTATTGGTCCTTGCTCTAGAGTTTGCAATAGACAATTCCAGCTAATACAAACCTATTTTCAAATAACACTTCACTTTATGGGCAGTGCTGGTGCTTTATAAAAGTTTATAATCAATATTTTCTTCCCATCTTTATAATATTGTTCTCAGTCATTTCACTTATTCATAAACTATTACTCTAATGGCCAAATTGTTACTGTTATTTTTTGAACAGTTATCTGAGATCAATTTAGAATAAGAAAATAAAAAGATTTTATTTTAACTTTATTTTTTTCTAAACCTCTTTACGTAGATTTGAGTTTCTCACATGTTTTTTCTTTCTCTCTGAACAACTTTTAATATTTCTTGCAAGGCATCAAATTGGCAACAAATTCCCTCAGTTTTTGTTTATCTGATTGTTTATTTAAAGTCCTTAACTTTTGAAGGAAAATTTCACTGTATCAAATTCTAGGTTTGTAGTTTTTGGGTTTTTTTTTCTTTCAGTACTCAGGTAATTCACTCCAGTCTCTTTTTGCTTGCATGGTTTCTGAAGAGAAGTCTGATAAAATTCTTATCCTTCTTTCATATAGGTAAGGTGTTTTGTTTTGTTTTTGGTCCTTTAGCATATTTTAGGATTTTCTGTTTGACTTTTGCAATTTGAATACAATGAGCCTAGGTGTTGATGTTTTTCTGTTTAACCTCTTTTGTGTTCTAAATTTTGTGGGATTTTGATATGGTGTCTGTCATTAATTTTGGAAAAATTTTTATTCATTATTGCTTAAAATATTTCAGTTTTTCTCTCTTCTTCTGGCATTCCCATTATGTGCATGTTACACCTTTTATAGTTGTCTCACAGGTTTTGTTGTATATTCTGGCCCCCCAGCCCTGTTGGTTTGGGATGTTTCCATTGACATATCTTCACTGATTGTTTCCTCAGTTGTATTTAGTCTATTGATGAACCCATTGAAAGCATTCTTGATTTGTGTTAGTGTTTTCGATTTTTAGCATTTTGCTTTAGTTCTTTCTTATAGCCAATAACATATAAATCATAGTTATCTTAAGTTCTTAGTTTGATAGTTTCAAAATCTGCCGTATCTGAGTATGATTGTGATGCTTGCTTTGTCATTTTAGAATGTAATTTGTCTTGCTTTTTATCAAGCAATGTGAATTGTTTTTTGTTGAAAACAGTATGTGATTTATTGTGTGTAACAGAAACTCGGGTAGATAGATCATTACCATGAGGTTTTATAATTATCCGGTTAGGATTTATGTTATATTTAATGTGTGCTAGGTGTTTGTATTGTTTGTAGGTGTCAGAGGCTTTATTTTCCTCTCATTTCCTTGTTCTGTCTCCTTGTCTTCTGGTTGTTTGGGTTTCGCTAGAAAACTCCTTAATTAGAGTCTGTGTCTTGCAGCTCTCTCACTTGTCATCTGTTATTATGCTGGAGTCTTGTTGATGTGGTGATAAGGTACTGAGGAATGAAAGTGTGTTTTATAGTCTTATGATTAAATCTCAGTTGTTGTGTTGGATCAGCATCCCTGGACTGTGAACTTCTGGACAGTTTCAGTCTCTTCCTCCCCTTCCCTTCCAGGGAGGCTGGCTGGGCCTGGAGCTGTCTGATTGTCCTTACTCAGGTCAAATATGGCTCTGATAAAGTAGTTCCCTTGGAGGCAGGTCTTTGTTAAGCAGTCAGATTACTCTGGATTTATGTACTTTTCCTCTCCTGGAGCCCAAAACTGGAAGAAAATATTTCTGGATTATCACCTGGCAGGACCCCTGAACGGAAAACTCATGAATATGTGGAGGCTTCCTTAAAATGGGAAGGGTTTTGAAGCTTTAGCTCACTCACACACAGCCTCCAGCAATTCATCAGTTAGTTACCTTTAAAGTATGCCTAGTGATTACTGTCTTCAGAGGCTCCTGCTCCTGGTAAGCTCTGATTCTGTCTTTACTGTCTCCAGTTTTCCTGGAGGCATTTTGCCTTGTGAACTCAGTTTTCAGATGACTCTAAGAGCCGTTGATTTTCAGTTTGTTCACCATATTCCTTGTTGTGAGGATAAGAGACAAAATTCAAGCTCTTTACAATTGGAACTGAAACCAGAAGTTCTCTTGTTTATTTTTTATTTAAAAGACAATGAGAGTTTTATTGAGAATTTCATTGAGACATAAATCACATACCATAAAAGTTTACCCCTGAATGCATACATTTTGGTTAGTTTTCAGTGTATCACAGACTTACACAATATTTACCAACTGTTTAATTTTAGAACATTTTCATCACCTGGAAAAGAAATCCTTTACCCATTAGCAGACACATCCCCCAACCCTAGGCAGTCACTTACCTGTTTTGTTTCTATAGATTTGCCTGTTGTGGACATTTCATATAAATGGAATCATATAATAAGTAACCTTTTGTTTTTTACTTATTTCTCTTTGCATGTTTTCAAGGTTCATTCTGTTGGAGGATTTATCAGTTAATTCTTTCCCTGTGGTTGCCAAATAATATCCCATTATGTAAGAATGTATCACATTTTGTTCATTCATTCCTCAGTAGATGGAAACACTTTTTTTGGCTATCAAGAATAATGTTATAGGCATTTTGTAAACATTTTGTGTGGATGTATTTTCATTTCTTCTGGATACATACTTAAAACTTGAATTACTGGGTCTTAGGGAAATTCATTTCAAGTTAAGAGGTTTTCTTAGTAGTTGCTCTGGAGGATTACTCAGATAATAACTTAAAACAATATAATTTGGATTAATACTAACTTAATTCCATTTTCTTCATTCTCCTTTTTGCTATTATTGGCATAAAATCATCTCTATACAGTTTAAGCTCAAAGTTTTAATCATTGCTTTATATCTCTTAAATTAGAAGAAAAGAGTTACAAACAAAAATACACTTATACTGTTTTTTTTGTGTTATCCATGTAGTTATCTGTACTGATGCTCTTTGTTTCTTTGTGTGGATTTGAGTTACTGTATAGTGTCCTTTCTTTTCCACTGTACTATTTCTTATAGCACCGTTCTGCTAGAGACAAATTCTCTATTTTTCTTTACTTGGGAATGTCTTAATTTCTCCATTTTTGAATTAGACCTTTGTTGGATATAGAATTCTTGGTTTACAGTTGTTCTTGTTTTTTTCCTTTTTTTTAACACTTAGAATTTGTCATGGCACTGCCCTCTGGCTTCCATGGTTTCTGATGAGAAGTCTGCTTATCTAATTGGGTTACATAGCATTAACAATGTAAAGCAATAATAGTAACCCGATTCCTTTCTGTAATAGGAATTAAACTAACCTACTCCAGTTGGTTCTGCTATTTGATATTTGCTACAATTATTATTAACAATACTAGTAAATGTATAATTAGAAATTATCTGTATTGATATATTATTCTGAAAAATATTCATGTCCATTTCCCCTTCTAAACACGTAATACCACAATAATACATTTCTTGTACGTGTACTTAAATCTTGCCACTCCCTTTCTGTTGTTGAATTTGAGCTTGTTTTTATATGTCATGCAACATCTCAAACATCTACCAGCTATCTTTGTTCCTTGTGTTATGAGCCACACCTATACACATCTGGTGTTAAAATTTTTCCCTTGTTGAATAACACTCCTTCAATCACTTTATAATAATTTATGTCACCCACTTCCCCAAGTAAACTTCAGGTTTTTTTCAGTGTAAATGCATCCCCGGAGTAAATCCCACTTGATCATGGTGTATGATTTTTTGATGCATTGCTGTATTTAGTTTGCTAATATATTGTTGAGGATTTTAGCACCTATGTTCATCAGTGATATTGGCCTATAATTTCCTTTTTTATAGTGTCTTTATTTGGTTTTGGAATTAGGATAATGCTGGCCTCGTAAAATGAGCTCCTGAGTCTTCCCTTCTCTTGAATTTTTTGAAATAGTTTTAGGAGAGGTGTTAGTTCTCACAATGTTTGGTAGAATTCACCTGACAAGCCATCCAGTTCATGGTTTTTGTTTGTTGGGATTTTTCTGATTACTGCTTCAATTTCACTAGGTGTAATCTCTCTATTCAGATTCTCTGATTCTTCCTGATTTAGTTTTGGAAGATTGTATGTTTCTAGGGATTTATCCACTTTGTCCAGGTTGTCCAGTTTGTTGGCATAAATTATAATGTTTTCTTACAGTCCTTTGTGTTACTTTGGTGTCAGTATCCTCTTTCATTTTTGATTTTACTTATTTGGGTCCTCTCCTTTTTTCTTGGTGAGTTAAAGGTCAGGTTTGTTTATCTTTTCAAAGACCCAGCTCTTGATTTCATTGATCTTTTGTATTGGGTTGTTGTTGTTTTTTTAAGATTCTATTTCATTTATTTCTGCTCTGATCTTTATTACTTACTTTTCTTTACTTTGTACTTTGTTCTTATTCTAGATCCTTTTAAGTGTTAAGTTAGATTGTTTATTTGAGATTTTTCTTGTTTCTTGAGATTGGCCTATACTGCTATGAATTTCTCTCTTAAGACTGCTTTCACTGTGCCCAGAGATTTTGGGTTGTTATGTTCTCATTTTCATTTTTCAAGATATATTTTGATTTCTTCCTTGATTTTATTGTTAATCCATTCATGATTTAAACTTTTTAAATTTATTGATTTTAGAGAAAGAAACATTGATATGAGAGAGAAACATCAATCACATTGCACCCTTTATCATTATGTAGTGTCCTTCCTTATCTCTTACTGTAGCCCCCTGCCCCGCTTCTTTTTTTTTGTTCAGAGAGAGCAGAAGGGAGTGTGAAGGAGAGGAAGAGAAACATCAATGTGAGAGAGGAACATCGATGGGCGGCCTCTCATACACCTCTCCGGCACACCCCAATCGGGGACCAAACTCACAACCCAGGCATGTGCCCTGACTGGGAATTGAACCAGTGACCCTTTGGTTCACAGGCAGGCACTCAATCTTCTGAGCCACACCAGCCAGGGCAACATCAGTGAAAATTTTTTTTGAACACTCTTTCATCCCATTTGCCCATTTAATGATGGGCGATTTACATGCGCACTCACCCACACCTTGTTGAATGTTCAGCAGTTTTTACAGCATGACCTCTGTTCCCCATTCTTCCTAATCACCCAGTCTTGCACTGAGGAACATTTTTTTTGTTTCCCTGGATGAAAAATGTCCTCAAAGGGAAACATTTTGCTGATGTGGAAAAGAGGTGAAACAAAAACAGCAGATGCACTAAACGGTATGAAAATAGTTGAGTTAAAAACTCTTTTGAGCAGTGGAAAAAACGTCTCAATAGATGTATTGCATCATATGGACAGTACTCTAAAGGAGACTGAAGTTTAAACATGTAAGAATAAATACACACTTTTTATAAATTAATTCTGGTTTGTTTGAGGTCTCCTTTCATTTTATATAGGTCTTGTTTTCTTATCCATTCAGCTACCCTCTGTCTTTTGTTTGGAGCATTTAAGCCTTTTACATTTAAAGTTACTGATAGGTACATATTTATTGCCATTTTATTCTTCTAACTATATTTCTGTGTTTGTTTGTTTGTTTTTGTTTTCCCTAAAGTAGACACTTCAACATTTCTTGAAATACTGATTTGGTGGTGATGAACATCTTTAGCTTTTTCTTGTCTTGGAAGCTCTTTATTTCTTCTTCAATTTTAAATGATAACCTTGCTGTATAAAGTACGTAGTCTTGGTTGTTGGTCCTTGTTTTTCAGCACTTTGAATATTTCATGCTAATCCCTTCTGGCATGAAATGTTTCTGTTGAGACATCAGCTAATAATCTTATGGGAGCTTTCTTGTAGGTAACTAACTGCTTTACTCTTTTAATATTCTCTCCTTGTCTTTAAGCTTTGCCATTTTAATTATTATGTGTCTTCATGTGGGCCTCTTTGGATTCATGTTGTTTGGGACTCTACACTTTCTAGACTTACGTGTCTTTTTCCTTCACCAGGTTAGGGAAGTTTGTGGTCACTACAGTAGTCCTTCTCTCTATATCGTGGTTCACTTATCACAGCCTCGCTGTGTTACGGGGTTTTAAAAATATTATGTTTATTTATCGTAGATTTTTCACTGTATCGCGGGATTTTGCAGTGCTGTATACGTATGTTGTTAAAGTTACGTAGGTTTAAGAGTGTAGAATATGTTTAAGAACATAAGTAGTGTTTATAAAAGTGTGGAAAAGGTTAATAAGGGACTGGGAATGGTTTATAAGTGTGTGGGAAGGGTTTATAAAGCCTTAAAATATATATAAATACTAAAATAAATGTAAGGTTCCTACTTTGCAGATTTTCACCTATTGCAGGGCGCTCTAGAATGTAATACCCGCAATAAGTGAGGGAATACTGTATTTCTTCAAATACATTCTCAATTTTTTGCTCTCTCTTTCCCTTCTGGTAATTCCATGATACGATATTGTTATTCTTCATGTTGTCCCAAAGGTCCCTTTAGTTATACTCATTTTTAAAAATTTCTTTTTCTTTTTTCCTGTTTTGATTGTGTGTTTTCTGGTACCTAATTTTCTAAATTGTTGATTTGATCCTCTGCTTCATCTAACTTACTGTTTATTCCTTCTAGTCTATTCTTCATTTATGACTGGTTCTTTTTCATGATTTCTCTGTCCTTTTTCATGCTGTTGAGCATCCTTATAACTATTACTTTGAACTCTATATCTGATAAATTGCTTACCTTTATTTCATTTAGCTCTTTTTCTGGAGATTTCTCCTGTTATTTCATTTGGGACCTGTTTCTTTTTCTCCTTATTTTGGCTGCCTCTTTGTTTTTGTTTCTATGTGTTAGGTAGATCTGCTGTGTCTCCCAGTCTTGGTAGGGTTGTATATATATAGTAGGTATCCTGTGTTCTCCTTGCACATCTGAGCTGGGTGCTCCAGGAATGTCCCTTGTGTGCATTCTGTAGGCCTGATGGTTATAATTTAGCTTTGAGTGCCTTTGGTCCATTTGCGCATGGGATCAACCCTCAGGTTGGCTAACTGTGAGGATCATTTCTGACCAAAGTGTATAAGCTGTTGTGCAGGTACTGACTGCATGAAGTGGAATTCACTTCAACAAGGTCTGTTGCCTGCCTAGATCACCCTTTGAATATGCCGCTTGTAAAGCTAATTGACTCCTTCTCTGATGTTGTCTGAAGCTTGCCACAGGGTGTGTTGGTTCTGGAGCCTTTTGGGAGGGATTCTCGTGTAGGCCTGTGTCAGAGGCTGCTTATGACTGGCCCTTGGCTACCTGTGTGGTGCTACAAAGTTTGTGGTTGCCTCTGCTGGGCCTGTATGTGTGTGAAAAGGACAAAGCTGTGCACCAAGGCCTAGTTAGGGGCATGTCAGCAAAAGTCCCAAGGCACCCCTGAGATCTGCCTTTGCCTGCTGGCTGCCTGTTAACGCTCAGCCACTGAAAGAGCCTCTGGTGGTACTTGAGTTGCACGCGGTAGGTTCTCAGTGAGTCACCAGGTAGGAGTGAATGGTATTTACCAGATTGATACAGGTTCAAACTCGGTTCCAGTGTTGAGTCAGAGGCTACTCAGCAAATGTCACAGGGTAAACCAAGTCTAGCTGCCACCAGCCAATGCCCACACACCTTTGTGCTGCGGTGGGGTCTCACGAAGTCGTCAGGGCGAGGCCAACAGAGTGCATCAGGCCTAAACCAAACAAGATTTGGCCTTGTGAAGAGAGGGTTCCCTACCGGCTGGGCATGCAAGGGAAAACTGGCCCTAGTTCTAGAGCCAGACAGCTCAGTCTATCCCCGATTCTGCCAGAGCCTTGTTTCAGCAGAGCGAGTTCACTGGGAATCAGGAGGATAGGTTTAGTGGATTTCCTGTGATGCCAGTAAGGCTTGGGGCAAGGTAGGGGAGTGGCTCCTGCCTCAGTGCCACTCAGCTCAGTTTGTCCTGGATTCTGCCCAGACCTTGGAAGGGTGGCACCACCAGGAATCAGGAGGGTGGGGATAGAGTGGAGGCACCAAAAAGGTTCACAGGAAAGTGGGGAGAATGACCCCTCCACCCCAAAGCCATACAACTTAGTCACTGATATTTCCTGAGTCTGCCCAGACCACTATACCTGGGCCCAGGCTGGTGTCTCCTCAGCATGGTGGCATTAAAGGGAGCCCAGAGGGTGGAGCTAATGCTTTTTCCCCAGGCTACTGCCTAGGAAGGGAGTGTTCCACCGAAGAATGATGGCATCTGCAATGTGGGAGAGGGACTCAGCCTTCTTATATTCCTGAGTAGAATATACCACAGCTTGTGTATCCATTGGTTTGATGATAGATACCCAAGGTGTTTCAGTGTTTTATGAATAAAGCTGCTATGAAAATATTTGTAGAAGTCTTAGGTTGGACATATGCCTTCTTTTCTCTCATGACTAGAATTGCTGGGTTTTGGGGTAGGTACATGTTCAGTCTTAACAGAAACTGTTGGCCATCTTTGCAAAGAAGTTGTACTATTTTAAGTTCCCACCAACAATGTATGGGAGTTCTTATTGTGCCATATCCTTGGCAACACTGATATTGTCAGTCCTTTAAATTTTAAATATGAGGTATGTCCAGAAAAAGTCCAGCCATTGTTATCATAATGAGACCGGTTTGCGCAACATCAGTATAACCTGGCAGTCAAGGAGAGTGCACTGGAATGTGCATGTGTGAACAGTGACAACTTCACTGTACTAGTCAGCGGGGGTGGTAGTGAGCATGTGTACTGTGTGGCTGCTGCACTCAAAATGACTGAGTGAGCAGAGCAACAAATCTGCATCAGATTTGCATTAAGCTTGAGCATTCCTCCACGGAAACTATTAGATGATTCAGAAGGCTGAGGCTATGGGCAGCTGGTGATTGGCAGCTTCATCACGACAATGTGCCTGCTCGTGCATCACGTCTCATGCAGTTTTTTGGCGAAACATCAAATCACCCAGGTGACTCAGTCCCACTATAGCCCAAATTTGGCACTCTGTGTCTTCTGGCTTTTCTCAAAACTAAAAGCAGCTTTGAAAGGGAAGAGATTTCAGACTGTGGATGAGATTCAGGAAAATACAGCAGGGTAGCTGTTGGTGACTGGGAGAACTGGGAGATCCCAGGGTGCCTGCTTTGAAGGACTGAGGCGGCATTATCCTACGTACAGTGTTTCTTGTATCTTGTATCTTCAATTAATGTGTCAGTTTTTCATAGTATATGGCTGGATACATTCTGGACAGACCTCATTCTGCTGAGTGTCTAGTGTTATCTCAATGTGGTTTTAATTCGCATTTCCCTGTTGATTAATTGTGTGTAGCAGTTTTATGTTTTTCTTGGTTATTTGCAGGGTTTTACTTCGTGAAGTGTCTAAGCAGATCTTTTGTCCATTTTAAAAATTGGATTATCTATGTCATTTGAGCAGAGGTTTGTAATTTTGTGAAGTCTAATTTATGATATTATTTTACAAATCTTGTTTTCTGTGTCCTTATAGATCATTGCTTTATTCCCATGTGATTAGAATGTTTTTATATATCTCAGAAGTTTTATAGTTTTAACTGTTTAAGACTATGATCGATCCTTAGTTGACTTTTGTGTATTGTGTGACATAAAGGTTAATGTTCATTTTTTTTCCTTATGGATATTTATTATATTGCTATTTGTTACAGGAACATTTCTTACCCTTTTGATTTGGCACCTATCATATAATATTAAATGACTGTAGAAGTACATATCTCTCGGGGGGCTCTTTCTTATTTATTCCATTGACCTATTTATTGATCCTTATGCCAGCACTATACTTTGTTGATTACTCTGTTTTGTGGTAAATCTTGAGGTCAGATTGTGTAAGTCCGACAATGATATTTTTCAAGCTTTCTTTGAATATTTTAGGCCCTATGCAGTTCTGTATAAATGCTGGAATCAGCTTGTCAGTTTTTACAAAAGCTCCTAGTATGATGAGATTTGGATTGGATTATTTCTAGAGACCAATTTGAAGAGAATTGCAGCCTATTAACATTTAGTCTTTCAGTCTATAACCATGATATATATCTTCATTTATTTACACCTTTTAAATTCACCTCAGCAATGTTTGGTAATTTTTAGTAGAGGTCTTACATGTCTTTTGTTCAATCTTTAAGTGTTTTATGTTTTTTGGTGTTGCTGTAGATGTACTTGTTTTTAAATTTCATCTTCCTAGTGTTTACTATACAAATATAATAGATTTTTGTATAGTAGTAACCGTGTTTACTACAACCTTGTTAAATTCACTTATTAAGTCTACTGGTTATTTTATAGATTCCTTAGGACTTTTAAAATAAATTTATAAATGGTCATGTTACCTACAAATAAAGTTTGTTTTACTTCTCCCTTTTTGTTATTTATGTCTTTTATTTCATTTTATTTTGTTATTGAGATGTCTAGGATTTGAAGTACAATTTTGCATATAAATATTGAGAGATGGCATTCTTGCTTTAGTCTTAGGGGAATAGCATTCAATATTTTTACTATTAAATATGCTAGTTGCAGGGGGTTTTTTGTAGCTGTAGATTGAGATAGTTCCCTTGTATTTTCTGTTGTGCTAGGGTTTTTGTTGTGGATGGCTGTTGAATTCTGTCAAATACTTTTTTTTCTGCAACTATTTAAATAATCATGAGCGTTTTTTCCTAAGTAGGTAAAATACACTGATTGGTGTTCGAATGTTAAACCAACCTTGCATTCCTGCATTAAACACTACATGGTTTTCATACAGTGTCATTGTTTTTGATATATTACTAAAATTTCATCTTAATTTATCTAGTGGCTTTTTAACTATCTTTTTGCAGTTTTTTAGTGGCTACTCAAGAGATTTATATATGTGTGTGTGTGTATGTAAGCGCGCGCACACACAAACACATACCTGTTTTCATAATCTGAGAGTGTTGTATAATTTATATAAAATGTAGAAACTTGAAATACATAGGTTCATTTCCCCCTCCTCTTGTTCTTTTTGCTGTAGTTGGCATATGTATTATATCTACATATATTATGAACTGCATAATACATGTTAATTTGCCTTGAAGAGTGATACATTTTAAGAAAGTGAGGAGTGCAATCAGTCTTTTATTACATACACATGTGAGAGTCCTTTCCAGTGCTCCTCATTTCTTCTGAAAATCCAAGTATATATCTGATGTCATTTTCTTTCAGTTGGCAGACTTTCTTTAGCATTTTTCTTAATGCAGGTCTTTTGGCAACACATTCTATTATTTTTCTTTTATCTGAATATGTTTTTATTTTACTTTAATTCTTGAAGGATATTTTCCTGAATATAACACCCTCTATTAGCATGGACCACCCACATCCATTTTTGTACTACTAAATATTTAATTCCACTGCCTTCTGGCTTTTTGTATTTTCTTGTAAGAAGTCAGTGCATTTTCATCTCTGTATTCCTATGAAAGTAATGCCATTTTTTTTTCCTGGTTATATTCAGTATCATTTCTTTGTTCTTAGTTTTTAGCAGTTTGACTGTGATTTGTGCTTAGGTGTCCTTTTTCTTGCTGACATTTACCGTGCTTCTTGAATCTGTAAAAAAAGTTTGTTTCAAAACATTTTTTGCCTCCTTTTTCACCTTGTGAAACTTTGGTTACATGTCTTTTAGACCTTCTGATACTGCCCCAGGGGCTCTTCCTTTTCCCTATTTTTTTCTCTGTTCTTTGTGTTGATTCTGTCTTCATGTTTACTTACTCATTTAGCGATTTCTAATGTGCCAGTAAGTGCATTAGTAAATACTTATTTCATGTATTTCAGCTCCAGAACTACCATTTGGTCATTTTTATTGTTTCTTTTACTTTGTTGAAAATTTCTATTGTTTTGTTAATACAACCGTATTTCCCTTTACATCCTTAAGCATTATAACAGCAGCTGTTTTAAATTTCTATATGGTGATTCCAAATACTTGATATTTTCTTTTGTCTTTTCTCTTTGACCTAGGTCATGTTTTCCTGTGTCTTTATGTGTCAGGTGATTTTGAATTGTATTTTAGCACATTATGTATGGATTATGGATTTTTAACTCCCTGAATAGTATTTTTTTTTATAATTGGTAACTGATTTTAGAGACATTTTATCTTTTTCTGTGCTGATTATCATTTCTTTATCACATACATTTCTTCTAGTTTCATTTGTCTTCCTTTCAAAGTATCTCCTCAAGTAGTGTTTGGTTTTTTTGTGTGTGAGAGTTCATAGATATTAAAGTGTTAGCTTTTAGTGTCTCAAAATATCTTATTTTGACGTCAGTCTTGAGTGATGTTTTACCCAGGTATTAAGTTCTAAATTTTTAGTTTTTTACTTTCAATATTTTGAATATATTGTTTCATTGTTCATTGTCATCAGCTATTGCTAGGGAGAAGTCTGCTGTCAGTGTAATCATTTCTTTTGAGTTAATCTTCCTTTTCTTTGGAAGCTTTTAGGATTATGTCTGTTGCTGATATTTTACAATGTGCCTACCTGTGAATTTGTTTTTATGCTCCTCAGTATCTGTTGTACACCTTCAATTCAAAAGCATGTTTAAGTTGTGGGAAATCACTAGCTAAATTATTTCAGAAACTATTGATACTCCACTGTATTTTTTAGTGATAGGATAGTCATCTTAAATGTATTTTAAAAATATGTTTTTGGCATACTGTATGTACATTGATTGATGTCATCTAGAATAAATTCATGTTCCAGTGTATATTTTATTGGTCTTACATGGTTTTTTTCCTTTTTTCTGTTTTATTTTTATTTTTAATTGTAGTTGATATACATGATTATATTAGTTTCAGGTGTACACCCCAGTGATTAGATATTGCATAACTAATGATCATCCCTATAAATCCCATACCCATCTAACACCATATATAGTTACTAAAATATTATTGAGTATATTTTCTGTGCTGTACTTTGTATCCTGATGACTGTTCTGTAACAACCAGTTTGTACTTAATCCCTTCAACTTGTTTTCACTCTTCTCCCTAACCCTACTCTCATCTGGCAACTGTTAAAAATGCTCTGTATCTATGAGTCTTGTTTCTGTTCTGCTTATTTATTTTGTTTTTTTAGATTCAATTGTTGGTAGTATTTATTGCATTTTATTGTTTCATTTTTGGTTTTTTTTTCCTTTTTCTTTTTTAAGAAGACCCTTTAACATTCCATATAATACTGGTTTGTTGGTGAGGAACTCCATTAGCTTTTTGTTATTGGGGAAGCTCTTTATCTGTCCTTTGATTCTAAATGATCGCTTTGCCAAGTAGAGTAATCTTGTTTATAGGTTCTTGCTCTTCATCACTTTGAATACTTCTTGCCAGGTCCTTCTAGTCTGCAAAGTTTCCATTGAGAAATCATCTAACAGTCTTATGGGAGCTCCTTTGTAGGTAACTAACTGCTTTTCTCTTGCCGCTTTAAGATTCCTTTTGCCTTTAACCTTTGCATTTTAATTATGATATGTCTTGGTGTGAGCATCTTTGAGTTCATCTTTTTTCAGATCCTCTGCATTTCCTAGACTTGTGTGTTTTTTTCCTTCACCCATTTAGGGAAGTTTTCTGTCATTAATTCTTCAAATAGCTTCTCAATCCCTTGCTTTCTTCTCCTTCTGTACCCCTATGATGTGGATGTTGTTTCGAATGATGTCCAAAGGTCCCTTAAGCTGTACTCATTTTTTAAAACTCTTTTCTTTTTGCTGCTCTGATTGGATATTTTCTGCTACTTTTCTTCCAAATCACTGATTTGATTGTTGGCTTCATCTCCTCTATTGTTGATTCCCTGTAAATTATTCTTCATTTCAGTTACTGTATCCTTCATTTCTGACTGTTCCTTTTTTTATTCTTTTGAGGGTCTCACTAAGTTTATTGCATCCTTATAACCAGTGTTTTGAACTCTGCATCTAGTAGATTGCTTGTCTCTACTTTGTTTAGTTTTTTTTTTTTTTCTGGAGTTTTTTTCTGTTCTTTCATTTGGGCCATGTTTCCGTGTCTCCTTATTTTGGCAGCCTCCCTGTGTTTGTTTCTGTGTATTAGGTAGAGTTGCTACATCTCCCAGGCTTGGTAGAGTTGCCTAGTGTAGTCGGTGTATTGTAGAGTCCATTGACACAGCCTCCCCAATCACTGAACCTGAGCACTCAAGTTGTGCCCTCCCCCACTCTGTGTGGGCTGTGTATATCCTCCTGTTGTAGTTGAGCCTTGGTTGCTGTACGCCCATTAATGAGAGGGATTTACCCTCAGGCCAGTCAGCCGCAAAGACTGGTTACAACCACTGATCACTGACTACTGTGAAGTATTAGCTATATAGGGTCCACCCCACAGCACAGGATTTAATTATTTCAGTGGGGCTCTGGTGCTCACTGAGCCCCCTCCTTGGGTGTATCACTTGTGGAAGTAGTTAGGTGGTGATGCATTTGATGTGGTCTGAAGCTGTCTACTGGTTGCACGGCCTCTGGGGAGATGTAGAACAAGGTCAGCCTCTGCCTGTGTTATGCCCAGGGCCATCTGGCATGAGTTACAAAGCGACCTGCAGATGGCTGTTACTTGTGCTGGGCCTGGAGGTGCCCAGGTAAGGCCAAGTTGCAAACTAAGGCCAGCTGCTGCTAGTATTAGGGCCTGTGGCCACTTAGTGAGAGGTATGGGGCACACTGAGGCCTGATGCTGCTTGTTTGAGAGATTTTTAGGGAAATCTGATGCATTAGTCAGCACTGGTCATTGTATGGAAAAGCCACCAGGAACAGCTTGGATTGGCCTGCAAGTTGGGTGTGGTGGGGCAAAAAGTGTGAGCTAGGTTGATGATAGAGACTCTCATATGCTGCTCACTTGCCAGTCTGTGGGGTGAGGGCTCATCGAAGAAACGATGGCCTCTGCCAGCACTTCTGTCTGTGAGAGAGCTGCCCTACCAAACCAGCTGTCGCCCTGATGACAGATAGTTCATTTTCTCCTTGTATGTCTCTGATGCCTTTCAAGCTGCTGCCCCAGTGCTGGAGCAGAGAGGGAGTTAGTCCCACTAATCAATGCACAAACCCTTTAACAGGAACTGCCTGGGACTCCAAAAGCCCTCTATCTCCCTCTGCCTTAATCACTGCTTTTTTTTACAGCTAGAAATTATGGGGAGTTCTCTTTCTGGCACTGGAACCCTGAGATGGGGGGCCTGGAGTGGGGCCAGGACCCCTTGCTCCTCAGGGGCCTCTTCTGCAGTCAAGATATCCGTCAATTTTTAGACGCCACCATAGTTGTGGGAACAGTCTGTTCTGTCTCTCTACCTTTCCACCAGTCTCAGTGTGACTTCTTTAATTCCCTAGCTATAGGATTTCCATTCAGCCAGATTCCAAAGCAGTTTTGAATGACTGTTCTGTATTTCAGTTGTAATTTTGATGTGGTTGTGGGAGGAGGTGAGTACCATGTTTACCTGGGCTGCCATCTTGACCAGAGTTTAGTCTGACATTTTTTTGGTATATTATAGGATTTTGTTTTTTGAGGGGGTTTATTTTAATAGGAAGTTTACATATTTTTTTTATTTTATTCACCTGTCTTCTATACTTATTTTCTCTTTATTACCACTTGTACTTGCTTTCTAATTCCTTGACCTTCATTTTAAAACCAGGTCTACTTTACAGCTTCTAGGTTCTTTCTTCAAGATTATATTAGGAGTATTTAAGAATTTTCACTAATCCATTCAACAGCTTCATTCAGATCCTAGTCAGGAGGCTTGTACTTTCCCATTTCCTTTAACATACTGTGACCCTGCTCACAGCTTTGAGTTTCTTCTCAAAGACTGACTTGTGCCCTGTCTGTTCTTTTTTAATACTTACACTGTGTGTTGTATTTGAAACAAAGGGACTGAATCAATATGAACTTAATGGAGCTTCTTGACTAGACATCTAAATGTTATTCCTTAATTTTTTTGTCACTCTTGTTTCACTTGACACGTTCTTTTAGTAATATTGCATTTGTGAATGCGAGTAACCGAATTTTAACATCTAGTAAGCAAAAACTATGTTACTTAAAAACTTTTTCATGTTTGACCAAAATTCTCTATTTTGACATAAACCTCAAAATCATGTTTTCCAATTTAAGAAAATAATTATAATCTGTCTTCAGTTTCATTACATGTATATATTAACTTTGGAAACATCCCCATTTTATGTTGTCATTATCCAGATACATAGTGTACCCATTTGTTTATGGCTTTTAATATATCATTTTTGAGCCTTACATGACATCTTTATTCCTGTTTAATGGTTTCTCTAATTATTGTGATTGGTATATTTACAGACGCTACTTTCTTTATTACTAGAAAAGAAATTAAAGTGTTTTTCTTATATCCAGTTACTTTGCTAAAATAATTCTAAACATTTTTAGTAGATTCTGTAGTTTTCTGTGTAGAGAATCATAGCTACTAAAAACAGAGATAATTTTATGTCTTCTAATATTTTTATAGTTTTCTAATTTTATTAAATTATATAAAACATTCAAAACAGTGTTTAACCGTTGTAGGCATCTCTATGTTCCTGATTTTAATGGAAATGACTTTCAGTATTTCACTGTTGACTGTCTTGCTTACAAGAATGGATTTGGAAAAACATGTGTCATAATTAAGTAGTTTTCTTTTATCCTTTTCTTACTTGAGTCTTTATTAAGAATGGTAGGTGAAATTTGCCAGCTGCCATTTTAAATCTTGATACAATCACAGTCAATTAGTTTTTTAGCAAATTGGATTAAGTTGCTCTTTTAGTTTTTGTTTTTGCATCAGTACTTACAAGTGTATTGCTCTAGACTTTTCTTTTTTGGAACTATCTTAATCAGGTTTTATTAATATTTATAACCTTTTAAAATGAATTGCATACCTTAATTACCTTTCCTCTTGTATTTCTTTTGTGGATATAATTTTCTTTTAGCTTCATGAATTAGTTGTTAAGAGTATCATGTTTAAGTGAATTTTGTCAATTTGCCAAAACACTTTCAGAAAACCAATATATAGATACCTTATAGTACATACTTTTTAGTGTAGTTTTATTAAGGAATTCAGATGTTTTTATATGAAGTTTACAGTTTTTCCAAGTATATATCCATGTTCTCTTATGTAGATGTGTGGTCTGGATTTTTACTGTGTCCTTTTTCAAACACATTTGTTTCTAATTTAACATTTTTTTTTTTCTTCCACAAGCTCTTCAGTACTTTTTGTTAAAAGTCTAAATCTTAAATATTTATGTGTAGATAAGTTGGAATGCATAATTATTACCAATAGTTTAGGTGTGTTTATGACTGATTATTGGAATTTGCTGTGATGTGAGTTATTGTTGCTTAACATTGCTCTTTTGCTCTTTAATGAATTGCAATAACTTTTTGTAACTTATGAACTTCAACTTGGGCTTGGTTTTGATAATATTTGAGAATATTTGGTAATTTATACATGTATGACTATAATAACCTGCTTTTCTTCCTTCCTCTTTTTTTTTAACAGTTACATGGGAATTGGTCTTTCTGCTCAAGGTGTGAACATGAATAGACTACCAGGTACAGTTGTAATTGAAATATAGTACAGTCTCAAACTTTTAATAAATAATTTGAAATAGTTAAATACATTGATTTTCTTTACTTTTACCACCTATACTATGAGTTGAAAGTGGAAACTGAGTTTTTGAAATAAATTTTATGCTATTTGGCAAAACTCATATATACCATGCGTTTTTTTGTTTGTTTTTTGCCTGTTTTGTTTCTTGATATTTTTAACTTTCAGTACATAGTCATACCAACTTTAAATATTTTAATGTGTGTGGTTGGTTCTCTTTGCTGCCCAACTCATTCTTGGCTTTAACCCATTTTTAGTTGTTTAATATTCTGGGAATGTAGGCCTAATGTTAAAAGTAAACTAAGGAAGGTATGAATTCAAATGGAGGAACTGTTTCTTGAAACTGTTAATCAGATAGAAGTGGTATTTGGATTATAGTTTCTAGTGTTGTATTTACTAATGTTTAAAATTAATTTTGGGGAAACTTTTTGAAAATAGAAAGCATAATAGAAAAATCCATTTTATATTATAGTGTGTGTGTGTGTATCTGTCTGTCTCTGTCTAAACCAAATTAAAGCAGAATTCCTTTGGTCTATTAGCAAAGGAAATACGCATGAAAAATGGGTCTTGCTATTTTTTTTTTCCTGGTTGGAGTCCTCTCTGTTTAATACATGTTTTAGTGTTCTATGTGCTAAATTTATTTTCCTTAATGTTATAAGCAGTACTTTAATTTAAGAATTATGTGGTATAATTGTTGAGAATTTGAATGTACATTTGGGTGTTTTATCTCTCGTATTCTCTGTTGTACTGTGCTTATGTTATCATCTTAGTGACTAGCTATAGCACAGACGAAGTTTACATTTCATTGTAAATATACTGGAACTTTCTCTTTAGGCTGGGATAAACATTCATATGGTTATCATGGGGATGATGGACATTCATTTTGTTCTTCTGGAACGGGACAACCTTATGGACCAACTTTTACGACTGGTGATGTCATTGGCTGTTGTGTTAACCTGATCAACAATACCTGCTTCTACACCAAGAATGGACATAGTTTAGGTACTAAGATAATGTATTGCATGTAAAATAACTAAAACACTGTGATTATTGTACTTACTTATATCATTGTAGTTGTTGTAATTATATAATTCTTTATAAATATATGCCTCTGGAAATTATTTCTCTGTACCTTTCAGGTGAAAGTTGATAAAATGGTGAAAAGTTTGTTCTGTGAAGGCCACATTGTATCACATGTAAAGGAATAACTGTATAGATAATTCCCATGCTCAGATAGTTATTCTAGTAATAGAAGTCCTAAGTGTTTTCTGACTTGCTTTTAATAAAGCCCTTCACAGTGTGATTCAGTTCTTTAGCTTAACAGGTGCTAAGAAAAAAGAGCTGTCAATTTTTAGTCTTGCATGGGGGTAAAATAACAAATGAAGGAAAAGCTTGATGGTACCAACCAAATTAAGGGCATTGACAGACCAAAAGGTCATGCTTACTGACAAATATTGATCAAGGATGGTGTGTCTATAAGTTCTGCATAAGGGATCAGAATTAAGGAAGTAACAGCAAAATTTCTAAGAATAAAAGTAATTGAAGAAGTAAGTAGATTAATGAAAACATAAAAATACCCATCTACTGTAAGACTAACAGAAAATTAGGATTTCTAGTTAAATATAAACTCATAATACTTTAAACTTAACATTATATGATTGGTCCTGGCCAGTGTGACTCAGTAAGTTGGAGTGTCCTTCCACAATCCAAAAGGTTGCGGGTTTGATTCCCGTTCACAGCAAATGACTAGGTCGAGGGTTTGATCCCCAGTTGGGGCGTGTACTAGAGGCAACTGATGGATGTTTCTGTCTCACATTGATGTTTCTCTCCCCCACCCCCTCCTCTCTCTCTCCATTCCCCACTTTCTAAAATTGATAAGCATGTCCTTGGGTAAGGATAAAAAAATTATATATGGTTGCTACACTCCCATTTCTTAGACTTATTTTTATGTTTGCTTTTTATATTAAGGAGAGTTTAAAGGATAGCAAAACTGATGCTGTCCTGTGTAAAAGTAAAAAAGTTTCACATTACTTTTACTGTTTGAAGTGAAAGGAGGCAAAAACTAAGAACCCTAGAAGACAGGAATTTCAGTTTGGTTATAAATAGTAATTAAAAATAGACTGCAAATAGTATACTTAGATATGTAATATATGTTCTTTAATAATACAAAAACTATTCTTTCTGTCATTTCATAGTAGAAAATTCTGAATTTCTGGCTACATCAGTAATGGTTATTTTTTTCTTAGTGTCTCAACATACTCCTAAACTTCTCCTTCTGGTTATTAATACTGACTCTGAAGTTCTGTGTTATCTGACCCAAGTTCATAAAAGATCCTTATACACAGTTGACCCTTGAACAACACAGGTCTGAACTGCATGGGTCCACATATATATGTATTTCTTTCAGTAAATACGTACAGTACTGTAAATGTGTTTTTTCTTCCTTATGATTAATAATGTTTTCTCTAGCATTATTGTAAAAGTACAGGATATAATACATTTACAAAATATGTATTAATAGACTGTTTAGATCATCAGTGAGGCTTCTGGTCAATGGTAGGCTATTCGTAGTTAAGGTTTTGTGGGGAGTCAGAAGTTATATCTGGGTTTTCAACTGCACAGGGGTCAGTGCCCCTAATCTCTGCTTTGTTCAGAGGTCAACTACATTCTTAATCAGTACAAGAATGTTAAGGATGCCATGCAAATTATATGTGTATTTGAATTTGATTGTTGTGGCTAACTGGTTTCTGGAAGGATGCAGCCCCTTCAGTTTATGTGTTGTTACTGTTCTGGCTTTGACCTTTCAAAGCAGTTAACTGGGCTAGTCTTAGTTGGTTTGGCTGCTAAAGATACTTAATATTTTCAGTTAAACCACGAGAAATCTCTTAGGTATGACATTTGGTTCAGAAATGCAAAAAACATTTTTTAAAATTAAAATTAGTCTTCTACAGTTTTTTAAACTTTATTTTAGAGACGCTATTTTATTTTGGAAGCTGGAAAGATATGTTTTGTTTTGTTTTGTTTTTTCCTACTAGGTTTTCACAGATATTTAAATTGAAATTTTCTGCTGAATAAGAAAACTATTTTTAAAATGTGAGCTTTTTAAAGGGGTGTGCCTAATGATGGAATTACATTCAAATTTTAAGTAAATTTGAAACATTTGGCATTATTTGTTCATAAATTAGTAAATATTTATTAAGCACTTAGAGAGACAGTAGAAGAGTGGTTTGATAAGCAGGTTCTTCAGTTGCCTTTATCTCCTGGTTTAGGCCATGTGACCTTATGCACATTACTTAACATTTCTGTGCCTCAGTTTATATAAAATAGGATCGCTATAATACCTACACTGAGGTTGTTAGGCTAAACTGAAATGATGCATGTGCAATTCTTAGGTGATTGCCTGACACATAGTGAATACTCAGTGAGTGTTATTATCATTGTTTGCCAGACGCTGGGCTGGGTGCCAGGGATGCAGTGGTAAAACATTGGTGAGCAAAATTATTCCTTTAGAACAGAGGTCACGGGCCAAATCTGTCTCCTGTCTGTTTTTTAACTGCAGATTCATTGGAATGCAGCCGCATCCATTTTTATGTACTGTGTATGGCTGCTTTCTTGCTACAGTGGCAGAATTGAGTAGCTCTCACAGGACCATGTGGCCTAGAGACAGAAAATATTTACTCTCTGGCCCTTTATAGGAGAAATGTGCTTACCTCTAGTTCAGATCCTAGCATGTACATCTTTGTACTTCCCAAACAGGGTAATTTTTACACAAAAGCTGATGCATCTTTAGTTTCTGTGTCATTAAGGTTTTCAAAATATATATTTATTTACCATATAAGGAGAAATGGAAAGGTTTTTATTTAGGAAAATAATTAAAAGAGAAACATTTCAGTTATCCATGTTAACTTAATCTGAAATTTTTTTACTTTGTTTTAATGAATACCATTTATCAGTTGAAGGTCGTTTTTCAAAAAGCCTCTTGACAAATCAGGAAACTTCAACTTATATAAAAAGCTTGCTTTCTGTGTATTTAAATGATTATACCAACTTGTTAAACTGGCATCTTTTTGCGGTTTCACTGTGTATAGACTGGGGTAGCTATATTTGGCAGTGTTCAAAAGTGTTAATCTATGAAATTAAGTTGGAGTTTTCATTACAGTTTTTAGTAAAAAGTGAAGATTTCAGTAATAGATGGCAAAAAGGAATTTTTTACTGAAACAATATAAATTTAGGTAGTTTTTGTTGTAAATAGACATCTTTGAATAAAAGATAAGGCTGCTATTTTGTGGAAAAGGCAAAAAAATATATGGTAATATTTTATTAAAATGTTTATTGTTTTTTGTAAAAGCTTTTTGAAGTATGAATAAGTTTTCATATTTGGCCCACAGTCACTTCATTTTCTATTTATGAATGAAACTAGAAGTAATCAGAATATTTTACTGGGGTAGCAGGGAAGGACCTCCAGCTTTTCTTTCCTTTTGAGAAGCCAACATGAATTTACTAGTTTTTAAAAGGAATTACAGAGCACTATTTTACACATTTATTTAAAAACATATAGTAGAGATTTATAGTCAGTTTGTCTTTTAACTTTAACACTTTAATAAATGGAGTCAGTTTTCTGATGGTATAGCCCAGTTACGGAGTCATAGAATATCAAGTGAGTAGAAATCCTAAGGATAATTTAATGGAAATGCCCTCACTTTTTAGATGGTGATCAGCATGTAGGGCTAATGCTGGTGTGGTCCTTTGTTTTGTTTTAATTTGTGTTTAGACTAGAAGACATGAGATTAACCAACTCACCAACATTACCCCCTCCCATTATTTTTAAAAAGAGCTCAGTCTTTTTAAATATATGAATGAGGTTCTGTAGAAACATATAGTTTGTTATCTTATTTTCAGCTAAGTAATGTATTTTACTATTTGAAGAGAGGTTATTAAATCATCGCTTTGGGATGCCAGTAACTTATTCCAATGATATTAACGTTGTTCAAATGTATTTGTAACATGACTGCATTGAAATTGCTGTCAGAGGACGTTCAAGAGAAATTCTCAACTGTTCAAATCTTTATCCTTTGAAGGAGGATTTTTTTTCCCAGAGTAGGCAAAGGTTAATGTATTTTTATAAGAAATTTTATTTTTTTAAAGAAACAAAATACTGTATTTTTCATTGTTTAACCTTTTTATTGTATCGGAAACTCTTTCCCTTCCCCCAAAATTATTTAAACGCTAAATCTAAGTGATAAGGCTGGATAAAGTACTTAGGGTATTGGTCAAAATCCAAATGTGACTCTTTTGCAACCAATTTGCTTATATGATTTGAAGATATAGCTAAAATCATTTCAAAAATCCTGGAGGCAGTAGCAGTTTGCCAAAAATAAAATTGATGTGTGACTTACAAGGATAATGATCTTGATAAAGGTGTCAGCATTCACTCAGACCTGTTAGTGTTATTGAGAAAAGAATTACTCTTGTTATTTTATATTTAGGTTTTCAATTTTTTCTTTTCTGCCCTTGCCATTCCTTTTCTTCATTTTAGTTAGAAATTTAGCTTGTTACCATAGTCTGCCTTTGAAAAACAGGTTCTAATTACACTTTTTTTCTTTTTTTTTCTTTTTAGGTATTGCCTTCACTGACCTACCGGTAAGACATAACTTTTAAAAAAGCAGTTTTGCATTTTTAATTAAACAAATTATAATGAAACTGATCTAAGCATATTTAGAATGCGTTCTTACTGACATTGAGTTTCTATGTGATGCGCCGAATAGAAATCTTTCTCTAGTTGATGCTGACCTTCAGAAATTAAACTCCAAATTGCACTAGACACCATTGCACAAGGAAACTGTTGTGGCTAAAAAATAGATCAGAAATTATTATTAAAATATACTTTTTAATGTCACTATGCATTTATTTGAAAATTTTTTGGTATTGTTGGACTTTTTAGCAAGTGACTTGTACAGCAGTTCTAGTCATTTATTAATTAAGTGTATATTGCTGCCCACTGAGTGGCAGGCTCTGTGTTTGGATACATCATTCAAGAAAACAGGTAAGGTAAATGTCTCTGTCCTTCTGGGGTGTTCAAGCTGGGGAAGTTAGAGAATAAACAGTACATTAAAAATAAGTAAAAAAGTAAGTAAATTATAACATTTTTTTAGCGGTTCTAAGTACTTTTCAAAGAAAAAAACCCCACAAAGTGTGGGAGTACCAAACACAGGACATGGGATGTACAATTTGCTCACTTTTGCTCAAGGTAGGACTTGAGCAGAGACTTGAAGAAGTGAAGGAGTTAACAAAATGGATAGATGAAGAATGTTCCAGGTGGAGGGAACAGTCAGAGGAATGGTACTAAAGAGGAGCATGTCTGGTGTGTTTGGAGAATAGCATGGAATGAGGTAGAAAGGCATGAGAAAGGCAGACAGCAGGAGGAGGTAAATCAGAGATCATAATGGTGATCATAAAGGTTGGTTAGATCATTAAGATCTTGAGGGCCATTTTAAGGACTTTGGCCGTTACTCTGAGTGAAATGCAAAGGCATTGTAGAGTTTTAGTTACCCTAACGCATCTTCAGTTTTTGAAGGATCAGTAACTGCTGGGTTGAAAAAAGGTGGGGGGAGGGGAAGAAGGTGAGGCTCAAATACACCAGAGAGAGGCTATTGCAGAAATTGAGGCAAGGGACTCACATCATTAGAGATGGGAGAATTGGTGTCATTGTAGATACCTTATATATCAAATCTAAGGCTCTGTCAATGTAATATGCATCACATGTAATGCTAGGGGGGGGAAACTAGTAAATTATGATACAGTGCTTTCTTGTCACTTAGAATTTTTATTTTACATTCACCCAACAATCTTTGAAAGTATTTTAATAGATTTTCACCACTATCACTTGTTGCATGCCTAAAAATGCCATAAACAATATAAATTGATTAAAGTCTTCCCCAAACTTCTTCAAATTCAGAGTCCAACTTTTTAAACCACTTTCTTAAGAGTTGATGTCTGTGGTGTTCTACATGACATTGTCTCCTGTGCCATCAAGAATGTTTTTTAAGAGTTCTCCATTATATCTCTTGCATTTTTTCCCCAAGCTCCTGATTGCACTGAAGGTTTTGATGCTGTCACTTTCTTAATATTTCCAGAAAGTATTAACCAGAAGTTTTCTTGACAATAACCAGGACTCTGGTGTTCCTATTTCAATTGGCTTGTTGATTAAAATGTCCTAGGGGTTGTAATTATCCAGCTGGTAATTACCAGAAAAAATAATCTAGTCCCAGAGTTTTTAGTGAATTTATTCTTTAACAAATCCATACCTGTGCAGCAGTGACAGCTGCATCATGACAGCTGCCTGGCCATATGCAAGATGCCATCAATTAAAAGGTACATTTCCAGTTTCAGAGATGTTTTAAAATGACAGGGGTCTCAGAGGCAGAGAATAAACTATATAAGATTATTAATATTCCTGAAGAAAATCCTAGAAAAGCTTTGCTAAGCCAAAGAAAATTCAGGTATACAAATCAAAAATCAACAAGTTGTGATGGAATAAGTGGTGGTTTTGTTTTTGTTTTAATATATAACCTTAGGATTTTGTTTTCTACTTATGCCAGAGTAAGTTCCAAATGGATTAATATAAATAAATAAGATATATATGTTTTTAAATCCAGTTGAGAGCCAAGAGAATTTTCTGATAAATTGGATGTGAAAATGTGAGAAAGAGGATCTGACTTCAAGATTTGGGTCTGAGGAATTGGAGGAATGGAGATGCCACTTACTAATACGGAGAAGGCTGTATATAGGTGGAGAAGTTTCGAGGGAGAAGGTTGAGTTTAATTTTGGATAAATGAAATGGAGTTGTCAGGTATGCAGTTGGCTATACAAGCCTGGAATTCAGGAGTGATTTGTGAGTAATTGGCATTTTGGTGTTTAAATATAAAGTCATGAGACTAGTTGAGATCTACAAGTGAGTGTGTGTAGGCAGAGAAGAGAAATGGACCAAGGACTGAGTTCTGGGGCATGCCATAATGGGGAGGAGAGAAGGAACCTACAGGGAGAAATTGAGAAGGAGCAATCAGTGAGGTAGAAGAAAGACTAAGAACTGGGTGTCCTCAAAGCCAAGTAAAGACAATATTGAGGTATATCAAGAAAAGAGTACTCAGTGGTGTAAAATGCCATTGTGATAACATCACAAATTGACCATTGGATGTAGCAGAGTGGAAGTCACTGATGACCTTCTCAAGAACATTTAAGCAGAGTGATGGAGAGATCCTGATTGAAAGGAGAAGAGGAAGTGGGAGGTGATGGGAGTATGGGCAACTTTGGAGGATTTTGACCACCGTGGGGAGTAGAAAAATGGGATGTAGTAGCTGGTGGTGGATGTGGGAGCAATAGAAGATTTTTTTGTTAGATTTGTTAGATTTAGCAGAATGTTTGCTGATGAGAATGATTCAGTACCAAGCAAAACTTCATGAAATACAGAGAGATGGAAAGTAGCAGTGATCATACCCTTTAGACAAGTTGCGATATGATCACATGTGTAAGTGGAAGGGGTAGGCTTCAGAGAAGAGCATCTGTGGGGGTGGGGAGGGATGGGGGAGTATAGGTGTGGATGGTGGTAGGTGGGTTAATGCGATTCGGAACCATTGCAGAGGTTTTGGTAAGACTTAAGTTTCATCTGGAATTGGTTAAAGGGCTTAGTAGATGTTTTTTTTTCCTGCTTTCTCTTTTTGTTACACTAAGCAAGTAAAATTAACATGTCTGAGTGAGCAAATTTTTTGTTTCTTTTCCTCATTGGTAGAGGATGGTGATAATTTACTTGGAAAAGGCTTATCTGGTTGTGGACATGTTGACTATTTTTGTTACCTTCTAACTTTTTTGTCCCACTTTAGAATCACCAGTTTTGTTTTGCCTTGTCTATCTATAATTAACCAATGGTAATATTCATTTTTGTAATAGTGCATAAGTGGTGGTTATGGTGATTGTGGTTCAGAAAATTCTTTATTTTGATGATAGATCTTCTGGGACTTCCACATGCTACATATCATTCTCCTACTTAAAAAGGAAGGAGAAGTATTTTCCTTAAAGGGACCACCAAGCATATTTATATGTGCTTTGTAGCTGTGATCTCTTTAGTTGTAGCATTAAATCCCGGTACAGAGTATATTTACGGAATAAAAAAGTTTACTTATATTCTTTAGAATTAGTGTTTCAAGTTTCTTCAGATAAATTCCTGGAAGTGGAATTGCTGGTATATTCATTATGTAAATGTTTACAGAGAAGGTAGGATTCTAGTTTATGCACTATTCTATAGCTTGTTCTCTCTTCAGTTAGTAATATATATTGGGCATCTTTTGTCAGTATACACAATTTTCCCTCATTTTTGCTTATTTTTATAACAACTTGTATAAAATGGGGATGCATCTTAGAATCTATGGTCTGTCAGTTTTAAGGGGAAGTGTTTTAGATATAATATAATGGCATATCTTAAAATTATTGGTGTCTGAGCTTTGATGAATGTTGTATATAGTACTACCTATAAATGGACATTCTTTTAAATTTTTTATTGCAATTACAAATTGCAAATTTGTAGAACATATGAGGTCTGTCCAGAAGCCATCCAGCCACATAATGTGAAAAATAGAGACATTTATTGAAAAAGATACAAGAAACATTGTACATAGGACAATGATACCTCGGTCCCTTTCAAAGCAGGCACCTCAGGAACCTCACACAGTTCTCCCAGTCACCAACAGCTGCCCCATCATATTTTCCTGAATCTCATCCACGGCCTGAAATCTTCCCTTTCAAAGGTGATTTTAGTTTTGGGAAAAGCCAGAAATCACAGGATGCCAATTTTGGGCTACAGGGGGCTGGGTCACCTGGGTGAGTTGATGTTTTGCCAAAAAAACTGCACAAGATGTGATGCGTGAGCAGGAGCATTGTCGTGATGAATCTGCCAATCACCAGCTGCCCATAGCCTCAGCCTTCTGAATCATCCAAATAGTTTCCATGGAGGAATGTTCAAGCTTAACGCAAAATCTGATGCAGATTTGTTGCTCTGCTCACTCAGTCATTTTGAGTGCAGCAGCCACACAGTACACATGCTCACTCAACAGCATTTATTGCCCCCACTGACTAGTATAGTGAAGTTGGCATTGTTCGTGCATGCCTATTCCAGTCCACTCTCCTTAGCTGCCAAGGTTACATTGATGTCGCACAAACAGTTCTTGTTATATTAACAATGGCTGGACTTTCTCTGGACAGGCCTCGTATATCTTTGCATATGTTTTCTGTAGGGTTAATTCTTACAGGTGCAATTGCTTTGTCAATTTTAATAGATTTTGCCAAAATTTTTTATTAAGAGATGATATCAATTTACATTTCTGTGTACAGTGGATGGAGAGGACTTATCATCATCATTACTGGGTATTCTCAGACTTTTAAATCTCAACCAGATGTGCAAAAAAAATTATTTTATTTGCATTTTTAAAAATTGAATGAGGTTAATTGTATTTATATTGTAATTGAACTAGTAATCTTTGTCCACCTTTGTTGTGAGAATTTTTTATATTTCTAACGTGTGGCAGATTTTTGTACTGTAAAGTCCACTTGTCTTGACATTTATGGCATGTTTTGTCATGGGGAAGTTTTAAACTTTTTATGGCACCTTTTTATCAGAGTATTCATGAATGCTAATTTTCATGAATTTGTCAAGAACAATTTAGATTAGCAAACCATTTTAAAAGCATCTGGTCCTGGCTGCTGTGGCTCAATGGATTGAGTGTCAGCCTGAGAACCAGAAGGCCACTGGTTCAATTCTCAGTCAGGGCACATGCCTGGGTTGTGGGTCATGTCCCTGTTTGGGAGTATATGAGAGGCAGCCAGCTGATGTTTCTCTCTCAGAGATATTTCTCTCCCTCTCTTTCTCCCTCCCTGCCCCTCTTTCTAAAAGATAAAAGCATCTCTGTTTGTACATTGCTGAATGTCAGATTTACAAACTCTACTTAACAAACAGGATTGCCTTATACTCTATTTATGTCCTTATTAAGAGTATTTGGTTTATATACTTCTAAAGTATGTCATAATTTTGTAATAGGTTTTAATGGAAAGATTACTGTGCTAGAAGTAGACATGAGTTTTGAGTTTTGTTTTTCCTTTATTTGTGTCATTAACAAGCGTACTTTTAGATAAATTTGTTGAACTCTTCAGGTGTGTTTTCTCATTGGTGAAATGAGAGCGTTGTAATAAGTATTTCACTTGTGTTTAGCCTAAAATTCTATTAACTGGCTCATTTTGTTGATTATTAAAAACCAGTACATTTGTGTACATTGCATCACTGCCCCCCACCCCCTCATCTGTTGCAACTCTATTTCTCAATATTTTAACACAGTACTCCTTTTGTTTCTGATTTTGGTTGCTTAGTTAATCAGTTGTTTTGAAACACATTCTCCTATCTTTTTGCTGTGAAATCTGTTTAAGTAAGCATTTATACAAAAATTATGCTCTTGTCATCTTTACCAAATTATATACTGAAAACGTTTGTGATAACTATTAAAGGAAAGAAATAGGCATAAATACAGAGAATGAAGATGAAGTAGGATTTTGATTTCTAGGAAGAAAAATTAAACTTAGATTTGGTGTCAGATGAACCTGTTCCAATCCCACTTCTGGCATAGAAAGACCATGAGCAAGTTAATTTGCCCCGGCCCTCAATTTCTGTATTTTTGTAATGCAATAGTAATAATTACTTCACTGGATTAGTATAATGATTAAATGCTGCCATTCAGTAGACATTGAGTAGTAACTCATTCTCCCTTTAGATGTAACAACTAGTGATGGAGCCAAAAGAGGGACTCTGGTATTTTTTGTATACTTGAAGCTATTAAATTGATTGTTTACCCTCAAAATCTTGAAGTACATCTAAATGCATTTCTTTATGAATTTGAATTTTAAAATCCATCCTTTTTTGCTCTTTAAATATATGCATTTACATCTTTTATTTTATATAGAGAATCCCCACTCTTAATGGCACTGTTTGTTTATAATTATTATCACATCTTTATAAAGGCATCCCAAGCATACAGATAAGTGAAATTAGTAAACTTAAAATAGTACTTGCCCAGTTAGGGTTGTTTCTATGGTAACTAGCTTTCACACATAGTTTCTAGAAATGCATCACATATATCATATAAAAGGATAAGTTATGTATTTATACTTGAATCTCTGAAACTAATTTCTGACATTCTTAAGAGCAAGGGTTATGTCTTTGTTAATTAAAAGTCTATTTCCATGTGGTCTCTGAATAAATAAAATAGGTATTGAGGTTGTTTCATATTTTTCTTGACAATTAGATTACAGGAAATGATAATGTTCATTTTATTTTAGAATATTTGCTTTAGTCTTCCTCTAGTTTTGGATTGGGATTTTAAAATATTTATGAAGTAAATTTGTAGTTCTGTTATTCTAAACAGATAACATTTGAAAGAGTGAATGCCTTTAACATAAAAGGGATAGATGTTTAGTGAAATGTGTTGTCTTACAGCCAAATTTATATCCCACCGTTGGGCTCCAGACACCAGGAGAGGTCGTTGATGCCAATTTTGGGCAACATCCTTTTGTGTTTGATATAGAAGACTACATGCGGGAGTGGAGAACCAAAATACAGGCACAGATAGACCGGTTTCCTATTGGAGATCGAGAAGGAGAATGGCAGACCATGATACAAAAGTAAGTGAGCCCTGGCTGGTGTGGCTCAGTTGGTTGGAGCATTGTCGTCCTGTGGACCGAAAGGCTGCGCAAGTTTGATTCCTGGTCAGGGCACATACCAATTTGTGGATGCCATCCTCAGTTGCAGTGCATACGAGAAGACACCCAATCGATGTTTCTCTCTCACATCAATGTTTCTCTCTGTCGCTCGCTCTTTCCTCCTCCCTCCTTCCCTTTCGTGCGCTCTCTCTCTCTCTCTCTCTCTCTCTCTCTCTCTCTCTCTCTAAAAGCAATGAAAAAATGTCCTCAGGTGAGAATTAAAAAAGAAATTTTTTTTTTTTAGTAGGAAAATTTGAATAGACATTATTCAAAAGTACTTTTTTTATAAAATATTTTATTGTTTTGATACAAAAGAATATTTGTTGAAGCTTTTTAATATACTCATTTATAGCCTAATACTTTTAATTGTATTGATTATATTTTAATCTCTTTAAAACGTAATTCATTATTTAAACAATTAAAAATAAAGTTCGATTTGGTGGTAATATACAGAATAATATATTAGTCTGACTTATTAGATGGAAGAAGTAAAGTGACACTAGATTACTTAGGTTAGGGTAATTCACTTTCTGTGGTTAGTAATAGCATTTAATGATTTCCATAGGTTATATGATTCATCTATTAATAGTGGCAGTGCAAAAGATAAATTCAGAAAGATAATTTAGATTGTGTAATTTAGGGTCATGTTTTTGGACATGAACTTGACTGTGTTGCTCAGCAGTAATTCAGATATTTACAGAGAAAAGAATTATTGCTCAGTAAGAATAAGCATCAAAATAATGGTATACCATAATGTTATAGTTTATATTCTGGGATACAGACTTAATATGTACATTATGCTTTTCAGGATTTGGCTAAATTTTTCTAGTGAATGGGTAACTGTGTAAGAATAATGTCAGTTATTTTTGTTTATTGTATTTTTTACTATTTATTACTTTTCATGTAGTTTTAGAAATGTTATTAATTGCTCCTGTTCTAAATAGGAAAATCTCACCACAAGCCACTGGCTTAAGAAAAACTTAAAAATCTTACTAGTTCTTTTTAATGCCCTTTACTTATGTGCTATTATTAGCCATTTAAGAAGAGGCAAAGAAAATGAAGCCAAAGAATAGTGAACATGGAGTTAGGATTCCTAAGTGCAGGATGAATACTTATGATTCAGTAATAACAGTGGTGGAGGGTGGGCAGCAGCGGAGCACATAGTGGGTGTCAATAAAAGTACCGTAAAATGAGTAACATTTCTCTAACTCATGTTTTACCAAAAGAATTCAATTTGTTTTATTAGGGAGCTTCTTATGAAAAAGTAAAATTTCATTATGGAAGTCAGCAGGGAAATATAATTCCTATGACAGTACCTTTTTAGACTACCTTTGCCGAAAGGCTCAAAATGACACCTGAATGTCAGTAGTACTAAACAGTAGCTCTTTTTTTTTTTTTTTTTTTTTATTTATTTATTTTTTTTTTATTTTGGTTTTTAAACAGTAGCTCTTAAAGCTTGAAATAATATAGATTTAAAAATTAAATAAATACCCATAAGTTTAAATAGTCATTTTCACTATTGTCATCTAACCCAAGAAAGTAACAGAGGCTTTCAGATACCATCGATCTGACACAATTCATCTTAAATATCTATAATTGCTTTGAACAACCTGAAATTTACAAATCTAATTAAGCTTTTTGCATGTACTTTTTGGAGGAGATAATGGTTGGAAGATAGGTTGATGATTCTGAAAACATGCTTCTTCACTAGAGCTATTATCATCAGGTATTAAGAGTGTCTACACTAATATCTTTGTCCTGCATTTGAAAGAATAGTGAACCCTGACTTAGAATCCCACAGTAGCCATGAATTAGAGCTAGGACAAGTTGTTCCCCTTGGGTCACATCCCTTAAATGCTTTGAAAATTGTTGCCACATAGCATCATGGCAGGATAGTAGGAGAAAACATTATCTTATCCTATAGCCAGAATTCAGTGAGGGCCCTGGCCCCAACCTCATTCTTCACAAAATTGACCTCTTGGAAGGTTTATTTTAAAAGGTTCTCCCTACCTATTAAATTAATTTGGATAATTAGATTCCCCTCCCCTCTTCAATTCCCCTTTCCTGAACCACTGCTTCTTACCAATTTCTAACAGGTCCTTAGTAGTGCCAAATGGAGACAGGTTTAAGAGTTGAATATTTGGGTGTACTGTATTGCCTATCTGGGTTAATACTGCTTAGTCAACAGTTTTTCTAACATTTTGGGGTTAGATTTAAGTATGTGTTTTGACCACTTCGCGGCTTTTTAAGAAATAAACTTGTTTTTTGGAAGTGTGTCACTTACATATAAATCATAGTTGAGTAATTACTCTCCTGTGCACAGCCATACCAACTGACTTAGATCAGAAGGTCAACTTCTCATTGATTAGTATTATCACCCTCATAGACTTTTTTTCTGGAAGATTCTCCAGGTTCACCTTGATATTTCTTGTGTGCACACCTGGTGATGCCATCTAATGTAACTGATAGATAAAAAGGGGGCTGACCTCTGGAATGCAAGGAGTTAATCTGTTATTTTAAGTTTATTTTACAAAATAACAACATTTGACTGGGATGAGTCATGATAAAGGTGAAACAAATTATGGTTAGTAGGATTGACTCCAAGGACAGGAAATAATAGGACAGGACCTGGAGATAATAGGGATATCCTTAATTTTTTAGTAATACTTATTTTTAGGGACAGGAGTCTCAACATAGCATTTTCAGTTATCTTTTCAGAAATACTGCATGAAACAACAAAATGATTTTTTGAACTTTAAACTTGAGGTTATTAAAGCCTTAATTATTTCAAGGGAGTAAGTTGGTTTTGTAACACCAGAGTAGACTTTGTTTATATACATTGTAGTATGAAGCATATATTCTCTTGACTAAACACTGTGTTTCTTCTTTTAAGAATGGTTTCATCTTACTTAGTACACCATGGGTACTGTGCCACAGCAGAGGCCTTTGCCAGATCTACAGACCAGACTGTTCTAGAAGAATTGGCTTCCATTAAGAATAGACAAAGTAAGGACCCTATGGTGCATGGCTAACACTTATTTTCAAGTTACAGTTCGGTTATATCGTGTTCTAGAAATTTTATTTTCAAATTAAAAGTTTTTAAAATAAATTTTAAAATTGATGCTTCTGTAATTTATTTTCATTGACATTTTTGAAGATTACCTTTAAAAAATCTATGTAGGCCCTGGCCAGGTGGCTCTGTTGGTTGGAGCATCATTCCATTCATTCACCAAAAGGTTGTGGGTTCTCTCCCCGGTCAGAGCACATACAGAAGGCAACCAATCAGTGTTTCTCTCTCCATCTATGTTAAATAAATAAATAAATAATCGTAAGTATTTATTACTTAGGTTCTAGTACTTGTGGCCAGAACAGTAGGGCCTGTTCTTACAAGGTCAAGTCAGCATGGTAAATGTTCCATAATTAGCCATCCTGTAATTGGTACAGTGGTCCATCAGGGAGAGTGGAACTTGATGAGAATGTAGGCATAAAAACAAAACATGAGGGGACTTACGGCCAAGATGAGGGTGTAGACAGACACGCTGCATCTCCCTCCACAACTAAGAAGGAATACAACTACCTAAAAACTAGAAACAACCAGATGTTCCAGAATATCAAACTGCATGGAAGTCCAGCAAACAAAGAAATAAAGAAGAAATATTCATCCAGACAGGTAGGAGGGGTGGAGATGGGCCTGAGAGGATGCGGTGTGGTGATGGCAACAGTGGCGGCAGCGGTAGCCAGCGGAAAACCACAGTCACCTGTTTTAAAAAGTCAGGAGGGACACCTGGGAAGCCTTCCCAGCTCCTCACCGGATCTCACAGCCCACAGTCCCAACACCAGGGAAAACCAATCCTCATTGCTTCTGACTGTGCAGACCTATGGGGGCTGGGGTGGAGGCAGAAACTACTGGTCTCAGCAGAGTCTGCTTGTTTAAAGGGCTCTCATGGTCCTAGAACATCTGCAGACCAACTCACTCTGGGAATGATGGCCAGGGCAGCAGCTAGAGAGGCGCCAGTCTGGTGCAGGAGTGGGAGAGGTGCCTGGAAAAGGGGCAAGTGCTGTGCAGGTGGCATTGTTCCCTCTTGAACCCCCCCCCACACACACACACACACACACAGCACCACAATGTGGTAAAACAGGTTGCCCTGTACTGATGAATCCCTAAGGCTCCGCCCCTTACAACATAACAGGAGTGACAGCTCTACCTGGGACGCAGAGGGAAACAAACACAGGAGCCTGTCAGAATGAGGAGATGGAGAACTATGGCCCAAAAGGGGAAATGGATCAAGGTTCCAATGAGAGAACTAAGCGACAAGGAGATAGCTAACCTAACAGATGAGGAGATAGACAACTAACAAGACGCAGAATTCAAAACACTGGTGATAAAGACGCTCACAGGCTTGGCAGATATGCTTGAGTACGGCAAACACTTATGCTAAGTGAAATGAAGGAAAATCCACACAAAACCAGTGGTGAAGGGAAGGAAACTGGGGTTCAAATCAATGATTTGGAACATAAGAAAGAAAAAAATAGTCAACCAGTGCAGAATGAGGAAGCAGGAATTGAAAATAATGAGGAAAACTTCCCAAATTTTGCAAAGGACATGGACATACAGGTCCAGAAAGCACAGAGGGTCCCAGGCAAACTGGACCCAGGGGAGACCATACCAGGACGCATCATGACTGAGGTGCCAAAGGTGAATGATAAAGACAGAGTCCTGGGGACAGCAAGAGAGAGGCGGAGAATTGCCTACAGGGGATTCCTATAGGACTATCAGCTGATTTCTCAGAGGACACTTTGCAGGCAGGAAGGGACTGGCAAGCAGTATTCAATGTGATGAAAGGCAACCTGCAGCCAGGATTACTCTATCCAGCAAGGCTATCATTTGGAATGGAAAGGCAGATGAAACACTTCCCAGACAAGGTGAAGCTAAAGGAGTTCATCATCACACAGCCATTATTATATGAAATGTCAAAGGGACTTACTTAAGAAAAAGAAGATCAAAACTGTCAACATTAAAATGACAACAAACTCACAGCTATCAACAACTGAATCTAAAAAATGAAAACAAAATCCAACTAAGCAAACCAGAATAGGAACAGAACCATAGGTATGGGGATCATTTGGAGGGTTATCAGCTGGGAGGGGAGAGGGGGAGAAATGGGGACATGGTGCAGGGATTTGGAAGCATAATCAGTTGGTACAAAATAGACAGGGGGAAGTTAAGAATAATATAGGAAAGGGTGAAGCCAAAGAACTTATATGCACAACCCATGGACATGAACTAAGTGGGGTGGGATTGCTGGAGGATAAAGGGGTACTGGGCGGAGAGGAGCAAAGGGGAAAAATAATTGAAACTACTGTAACAACATAATAAAATATACTTAAAAAATGATGGGCAAATTCATGATGGATTATAACAAATTTATAGGTCAAACTGCTGTAATAACACTGACTGCATTGTATTACAGCCGTTGTGTACTGTCTCACTGTAGCGTAAGCTGTGGTGAGCAGGACATGATCACTTACTCTGTGTGTCCTCACCATCTGATTTAACAGATACCTGGCACAAGGAATGTTCAGTGAGTGTCTGTTGAATTCAGATCTTACTCAAAAGTTCAGCATTCTTTTAGTACTGGGTTCAAAAGATTATCACATTTGATAAGACATTTTGAATATTATTTCTTTAGTGTTTCCTATGGTCTTTTAAAAAAACTATTGAGGTACAGTTGACATATTAAAAGCACATATTTTGTGAATGTAATTCAGTGAGTTTGGAGATTAGTATATATCCATGAAACAAACCATAAATACCATGTATGCCATAAACATAGCCATCTTTTTAATTTTACTCTTTATTCAGTAATGCTTAATAGGTGTTTTTCCTATATTCTATGATAGTTTGTGATTTTTAAAAATAATTTATAAAAGTACTTGTTTTTTTAATTTGAAAATTTTTCTTTGAAACTATAATTTAGAAAAAAATGAAAATCACTAATGTATTTTAAAATAGTTTACTAAATCTTTTGTTGAGAGTCTACTAAGTATGTGTTTTTACTCTTAAAAAAATTAATTTTTTGCTCCCTTTTTCTAAATAGGAATTCAGAAATTGGTATTAGCAGGAAGAATGGGAGAAGCCATTGAAACAACACAACAGTTATACCCAAGTTTACTTGAAAGAAATCCTAATCTTCTTTTCACATTAAAGTGAGTTTCTTCAAGAAAACATGTTTATTTATTATATGTGTGTTATATGTAATCAGACTCATTTCCATGTTATAATTTTTGTTTTACCTTCTTTCAAATGTTGACAGAAAATTTTGTGATATAGCACATTTAAGTAAGAGATTATAGGAAACACTTATGTTGAGGAGTATAAACAGATGGCCTCATTTGCTGTGTGTTTGCTCTTCTGTCATTCTATCTCTGTGTTTCCAAATGTGAAAATCTTACTTAGAAGATGGGAATCTATTTTTCATTCTGCAAAGTACCTTATAGTAAGTCTGTAGCATTTTTAAAAATTGTGATAAATATACATAACATAAAATTGGCCATTTTTACATGTACAGTTCAGGAGGTGTAAGTGTATTCTCATTGTTTTGTAACCATCGCCAACCATTCATTTCCAGAACCATTTTCATCTTTCCAAACTGAGACTTGGTACTCTTACACTAACTACCCATTTCTCCTCCCCGCAGCTCCTGGCAACCACCATTCTATTTTCTGTCTCTATGAATTTGAATTTGACTAGTCTGGGTATCTTACATAAGTGAAATCATGAAATAGTTGTCCTTTGTAACTGGCTTATTTACCTGGGCCTAATGTCCTCAAAGTTCATCTGTGTTGTAGCACAAAATTTTTTTTCTTTTGAAGGTTGACTGATATTCCATTGTATATATATACTACATTTTGTTTATTCACTCATCCATTGGTACATTTTTGAGTTTCTTCCACTGTTAGATATTGTGAACAATGCTTCTATGAATAGGCATGTAGAAATATTTGTTAGAATCCCATCATGTTCTTATATACTATTTGATTTTTCTACCAAGTGCTAATATTACTTTGATTAAATTTTTTTGAGGCTGAAAAGGGAGCCCATTTGGATTTAATTTATTATAGCTACAGATAGATTTTCATTTTCTTGGTAAATCTGGAATAAAGGAAATACAGTATATCTTTTTTTTAGAAATCTGTTGCTATGAAATAAATGTCTGTTTGATGGTTATCTAAGTACATTTCTTTCCCTTTTTTAGAGTGCGTCAGTTTATAGAAATGGTGAATGGTACAGATAGTGAAGTACGATGTTTGGGAGGCCGAAGTCCAAAATCTCAAGACAGCTATCCTGTTAGTCCTCGACCTTTTAGTAGTCCAAGTATGAGCCCCAGCCATGGAATAAATATCCACAATTTAGCATCAGGCAAAGGAAGTACTGCACATTTTTCTGGTGAGATTCAGTCTTATGACACTATCTTTATGTTTTTGAAACAAAAGTTTTACAAATCTAGACATTTCTATATAGCAGTTTTGCACATGTATACTTGATCTCAGGATTTTTTAGAAAAGTTATAAGTGAATCAGATGCGTATGTTTTTATTATCAGAACGTAATTTGAAGAGCTGTTCTGAGATTACGTTATTGTAGCAGATATTCGTAAACAAATGCCAACATATGAGTTGTCTGTAGAAATTGACTGTGTTTTAATAAAGTATAAATTCAAAGGAGGTGATGTGGCTGTGATGTCTGCTTGTTGTCTCATTCTTGCTCAGCCAAGCATCTTGCCAGAGTTCACTCTGCCTAGTTCATTTTCTCCTCTCCCTTGTCTGAGTCACCAGCCTTATTCTTCAAGGCTTTTGTGTTCTCTTAATTAGAATTCTCTCCTTTCTTAGCTTTTATGATCACTTCTACAAGTTTATTTCTAATTCTTCTTAGTCATCTTTCTTTGCTTGTCTGTTTCATTCTTTTTTTCCCAAGGTGTTATCTTTCTTCTGTACATTTAACTTTCTAAAACAGAAGTCAGATGCTGTTTCCTATCCTTTCATAGAGTAACACCTTTGCTTTTTCTCAGCATATGCCTTCCTTCATTAATATCTTTTTATATACCATCCTGTACCCTACAGATGATTTTCATGTGTGTATCTTTAGCTACTGCTGCTCTTGAATATCATATAGTCACTTCAGGGATGATGACAGTACTGCCCTTTCATAGGGTCAGGGTGATGATTAGTAAGATCCATAATTAAGCCTTCAGTAATTGTCAGAGGAGAAGATAATGGTATATTTATACCTTTTCAAAGAAGTTAGTTGTTTACTATTTAAATACTCCACTGACTCTCCTATATTTTAAATGCAAAAATCAGAAAGAATATGGGTACATTATCTACAACCTAATAATAAATTAGTATTTGTTTCTGTTTTCATGACCTAACTTTATTTTCTTCCAGGTTTTGAAAGTTGTAGTAATGGTATAATATCAAATAAAGCACATCAATCATATTGCCATAGTAAACACCAGTCATCTAATTTGAATGTACCAGAATTGAACAGTATAAATATGTCAAGATCACAGCAAGTTAATAACTTCACCAGGTAAGTGATTTCTCTAACTTTTGCATTACTATAAGCAACCTAATTATAGGTGTTATCTTTTTTACTAATTAAGTAGAATTGAGTTATATGACCCATAATGGAGGTCTGGGAGTTTCCAAATCCCCAGAGAATAGAAGGGTAGGGACTAAGTTCCCCAAAGCATTTTAGTTTCTCAGTATGCACAAAGGCTCTTTCCTTTGTTCCCTCCTCTTGCTCTCCACTCCCTCTGCCCTTACAGTGGGGTTGTAAGGACAAATCCATGGCTCTGCAATCTAGTCTGCCTGCCCACAGACCCACACAAGGTGATCACATAAATGCCATTTGTTGTTTCCAAGTTAAGTCACAGTATTGTATTTAACCTGTAGTATTAACATGTGATATGTTTACAACTCTTTTTTTCCTCTGTGTGTGTGTTTTTAGTATAAATGTGTGTGGAATGTTTCCTGACTCCCAAATAACTTAATTTTACAAAGACTCTTATTTGAGAGTCTATCATAAAATAGCTTTAATATAGCAGATGTGGTTAAGTTATTTAGTAACATTGAGCATAAGGATAGTATAGAGGACCTGTTGCATGTCAGATCATTTTGCTAGACAGGAAGAAGTATCTTCTGACTTCAAAGAGCTTTGGAAGGAGAAATGACTAAATACTATGACATATTCAGATTGAATGTTCATGGAACCTTTTAAAGGCTCCTGAAATGTAGTCACTTGAATTGAATACTATTATGTGAAAGCAAATTCTTGTGAATTTAGCCTGCTCAAATAATCTAGTATTTGAATCTCAGTTTGGTTTAGGTGTTGTGGTATAACACTTTTTTCATAAAAATAATGGATAGATTTTATCAATTTGATATTGGTTTGGTCTTACAATATTGAATTGATTGGTCACACTGCATTTTAGGGGAGTGTTCATCAGTGCAGAATTTTTCATCAGAGGAGAGAGAACCTAACTTTTAGCATGGAATCTTAACAGAAATATGACTCCAGAGAAAGGAGTATATGTAAAAATATGTATTTACAGATTTGAAGATTTATCTGAATCTCCAGGATATCTATAAGTGACAAAAATTTACTGAAGTAATGGGGTTGTGTGGTACAGGTTATAATGGAAGTCTGCAGGAGTGGTATGAGAAGAACTATGGAAAAAGTGACTGTCTTGCTGAGGAGGTCATGGTAGTCTTTGGCAGTAAGATGACATACAAAAAAATTTAAAGTAGAATATTATACTAAAAACTATATGGGAATTTTAAAACTTAAGCTTTTAGTACTTCATAGCTGATAGAGGGTTCTACCATTTTTTGAGGGCAGGGTTGCAATCATTTTGTGAGTTTTCTCTTAAATGCTATCCTCATGAGTTTTTCTCTTAAATACTATCCTCATACTTAGGAAGTTGCTAAAGGGACCTATTGCTACTACCTGAGTTCAGGGGAGGAAGCTTTACAGAAGGGGTTGACATGTTCAGTATAGGAGAAGAAAGTACGCTTTTAAATTCCCTTAAATTCTTAAACAGTAGTTATTTTATAGTTGGTAATGGCTTTCTTTACATCAGTATTGTGAAGCAGGCAAAGATACTATCAACTGTTAAAACCATTTTACAGATGTAGAGCTGAAGAGCTGAAAAACTTAGAAAAGTAAATGTAGGTTTTTGTTTTTGTTTTTGTTTTAAGGACAATAATTAGTAGCTAGTAAGTTGTAGAACTGAGACTACCTCCCAGAATTTCTGACTTCCAGACTTATGCTTTTCCTATTATATACTTCCCTCCATCTGAATCTCTTCCCCCTACTCTCCCTCTTCTCCATTCTAACTTCTATTTTAGTTAAAACTCAAGTTCAGATGTTACCTCTTCCAGGATGTTTGCCTTAATTTATATCCCCATCAAATGTTGTGTCATTCCTTATGATTAACTTTTATCATAGTACTAATCCTTGTAATATAATAACCTTATTAGCTGTTAACAGGCTGTTTGCTCCTAGAGGGCAGAGGCTGTTTCATTCTGTCCTTAGCACCCACCAAGGAATATGGCTCAGGGGTTCTTAATGTGTATTGAATGAAAGAATCCCTCTCAAATGATACTATGTTGAATTTTTTTTAAATGGCTTAGTATATTATTAAGATTGCTAAAAGCTGATCTTAAGGATTTCTATTAAACATTATTTTTAAAGTTTGATGTTTCTTACCAATTCTCAAAGTTCGTCAAATATAGTTAACAGCTTTTCTGACTGGGGAGGGGAGTTCCAAGGCCATTGTCCCCTTCTGCCTAGATCTCCCTCTGTCTGTGTCCTTTTTATAAAATGGGTGCTACTGATAGACGTGTGAATACACCCATGCACTCACATACAGGCACTTAAACCAATGCCAAAAACTCACCCCAAAATATTAACCACCTCTGGTGGCATTATGCATAGGGTGCTTTTTGTTAATCTGCATTCAGTGTTTCTATTTTTCCAAGAATGAATATACTTGCTTTTTTAATGAGAAACGGTCATTTTTGTTTAAATGTTTTCTATATTTTCATCAATTGTTTCCTTTGGGGCTGTATAATCCTTACCGAGTTCTTCATAGGAGACTCTTAAAGATAGGGTATTTATTTATCACTTAATGTGTGGATGGATCTGAAGGTCCTACATCAACAACTTCAGTGTGTACAAATACAGTTATTGGCACATAGTTATTTATTCAATAAATGTAAAATGAGTGAAAATTGGAAATACTGTACCTAAATATCCAAATCAGCATTTAAAAAATTAGTATCTGGCAATACTTTGGCATTTTTAGCCAATAACAAAGCCTGTGGGAGTCAAATAGGGGTGAGTTATTGGAAAGTTATGAGAGGATGAGACTGAGTCGTTTTTAAGATTATTCTTTACCTTTGAGAGAGGGTATATTTTAAGTAATGGGGACAAATGACAAAAATGTCAAGACTAGCAATGAAAAAGCCTAGAAGTGAGTGGAATGGGAGGGCAGAAAAGAGGTGAAGTGGGCTCCAGGAGTATTTTGGAGAGTGAGGTCTCCCCTTACATGCTGGAGGTGAGTGCTGGGGCAAGGGTAGGGGTTCTGGAGCAGGAACTGACTAATAAAGAATGAAGTGCAGATCTGAGTTTGAAAAATAGTGGAAAGTATGTGCTGAAGTATGATTTCGCCGTTTTGATACAAAGTCATGAAACTACTACATTTTAGTACATGTGTTTTCCACCTTACCTCTGGGAGACAACTGTTAAAAGTCAGCCACATATTTTGGCTTTGAGTACATTCAAGATTTAACTAAATACCTTTTTTTGCAGGTTATTATTGCCTTATGAAGTCAGTTTATAAGTAGGCTATGTAGTTGAGTAGTAATTTATTTTAAACTAAGCTGCAAGTATGCACTTTCTAAAATTAGGTTGTTTTTTTTTTTTTTTTTCGTTTTCAGTAATGATGTAGACATGGAAACAGATCATTACTCCAATGGAGTTGGAGAAACTTCATCCAATGGTTTCCTAAATGGTAGCTCTAAGCATGACCACGAAATGGAAGATTGTGACACCGAAATGGGTCTGCAGTGATATTTCTTACATTTTTAATAAAAAATGATGACTACAAGGTTATGTTTTTATTTGTACTGATTTACAGCTGATGAGCATAAATCAGATTTAAAGATGTATGTGCCATTGGTTTGACAGTAATAGATATTATTTCTTGTTAAACATTCTTGTGAGAGTGGGTTGCTAGACAGAGTTACTTTACAGTACTTTCTGAAGTTAAGTGCTAGAGAGTTTTCTTTGCTGAACTGTTTTGGTTCAGCCTTAGTGCTGTCATTAGTGCAGCAGTACCAAACTTATTACTGTTAAATATTTAAGGTTGGAGGTAGAAAAAGGTTTTATGCTTATTTTAATATGACCAGTAAAGGCCAAATGGGTAGAGATTTTATAAATTCTAGTCAAATATCTCAAATTCATTTAATGTGAATATATGTGGCTGCTAGTTCAGTGCATGGCACTTAGGTGTTTTAAGTATGAGCCCCCTGCCCCCAAATTAAGTGTCATGCTTAATTTTACTTTGTTGACAACTTGTGTAGTAAATTAAACCATGAAGTTAAATCATCAGTAAACTTTCTCATTAATTGGAAAGTGAAAATTATTGAAGCTTATTTATGAGTTCTTTTTTGTCAGAATCCCGTGGCCACCATTAAATTTCTTAGTATTTTGAGGTTAAAATGTGTTTTTTCAAATTGTTAAGAGTATATATAAGAAACTACTTTATAAATGTAAAGTTATTTTATTATTTATGCAGCCACCTTGTTGTTGAGGGTTATGCGTCCTAATGTTTAATTCATTTTTCCAAGCAAGGAGTATCATTGAAAAGGCAGCCTAGTTTTATTCTATCAGATATCAGCAATCTCAGCATTCAAAGAGTAATTTGAGCATAGTGATTAAGAGCAGAAGTTCTAGAGCCAGATCACCTGGATTCAAATTCTGCAACTGCCGCTTACTGGCTGTGTAACCTTGGACAAGTTACTCAAGAGCTCTGTGCCTCAGTTTCTTCATCTGTAAAATGGGTATTATAATAACTGCCTCATGGGTCATTGTGAAGAATTAAATGAGCTAATTTGTGAAAAGCTAATAGCTCAAAGAGCCTATTAAATATTAACTATCATTGTTTGTAATTATATGTTGTTATTGGTAATTTAAACGGTTACATTACTGATCAGTGATTATTGTCAGCCAAGATATACACTATAAAATTATTTTCTAAAAGTAGTATTTTTCGAGAAGTAGTGTAATTAAACCTTTTTAAAAAATTAGTATATGGTGTCTTCTGTGTTTTTATTGGAATTATTTAGCCTCTCTTAGCTTCCAGGAATCATTTAATTCTATTTTTGGCAGTTCAAGTAGCCTGAGAGGCAATTATCAACTTTTTTCTTTTTTTCTTAATATGGCTTAATGTAGTTTTAGAGAATTGTGCTTAACTTTTTATAAAATTTTCCTTGACATATAGGTACATCCTAACACTGTGAAAGGTTGTCACCTGACTTTCAACTGCATGCTAGATATTGGATCCTAGACTCTTGAGACCTAGATAAAGCATACCTTTTAGCTGCAAAGTTCCATATTAACTTAAATATATCTGCATATTTAGAGAAAAATATTAGGTAATAGTTATTAAATTAAACATACAAAATATTATAAGCAATTTGTTCATTTCTCCATTGCTCTCCATTCGGTAAGGTAGTAAAATACTTGTTTGTTTTGGTTACAGAAGTTGATTCAAGTCAGTTAAGACGCCAGTTGTGTGGAGGAAGTCAAGCCGCCATAGAAAGAATGATTCACTTTGGAAGAGAGCTACAAGCCATGAGTGAGCAGCTGAGGAGAGAATGTGGCAAAAACACAGCAAATAAAAAAATGTTGAAGGTAAAATTTGTTTCCCCTTGAAAAATTATAAATGAGTCAAAGCATTTGATGTGGTTGGGCAGCTCTACTCTCCTGGAGAGAGCACTGGACACTTCAAGTAAAAACTATGGATTCAGTCCCACTTGTGCCACCTATCAGTGTGTGTGAACTATGTCAGCTTGCTGTCTTAGTTTTCTCAGCTGTAAAATCGGCAGAGTTATTAGGAAAAACGTGAGTGTGCTGATAAAACTGTAAATTTTGAGATTTTTATTTTAGTAAACATTGTTCATGGTTGTAGCAAATTGAATGCATAATACGTGGTTTTCATTTTGAGATTGGTTAAGGATTTGGGTCATCTTTAAAGCCAGAATAGTTAATACATTTTTCAGGTCTTTTCTGGATTGACGTTTATGATTGCTAGGAAAATGGATACAATTTATACAGTTTAGTAAATGAGCCACAATTTTGTGAATCAGTTGGAGTTGGAGGAGTTCTCTCCTACCTAAGTCAGCGTTGTAATTAGTTGTGGAAATGTTATCACACCAGAGGTTTTTTTCATACTCAGAAAAGTCCTACCAACCCTGTGAGCCTGTGAAGCATTAACATAGATAGCCATTGTATTTTTTAAAATTCTGCATTAGTTTGGGTTCAGAGGTGATGTTATAAAGATTTTCTCCTGAATGTTTTGAAAGAAGTTCAAAAAACAAAGGGCAGATGCATGTAGTGGCCTTGAGACTGATGCTTGGGTGTAATATACGTAATAGGAAAGGGCAAGGCTCCTGCCATTCTTTCCTGACACAGACTGAGTCAGTGCACTAGTAGCAACACCAAGTAGCGTAGAATATGGCATAAAATCACAGAATCAAACAGCTACCTGCACTATAGCCTCAGTACAGCATCTGTGTAGACAGAACATATCTGCTTGACCTAGGATGAGTTAAGGAGCCACCATCCATACCTCCAGTTAAAGGCATGTGGTCTTGTACTTTCAGTATCTGAGGTGGGAAGAGAGGTTTATTCACCATATTTAGTACTTAATCTATTGGATAGCACAACTGCTGTTATAATAGTGACTGTCAGCTCTCAAAAATAGAAACATCAATTGGTTGCCTCTCGCAAGTGCCCAGCTGTGGACCTGGCCCACAACCCAGGCATGTGGCCTGACAGGAAATTGAACCAGCAACCTTTTGATTCACAGGCAGCACTCAGTCCACTGAGCCACACCAGCCAGGGCAGCTCCTCTCCTTTTAAACTTATCTTACGTACTGTATATAGTACCTAGGTATTCAATGAATGTTTATTGAATTGAGGTTGAATTTATTTGAAAAGTATAACTGATTTTTCCACATTGGGTATTTTTATTACCATGCAGCTTTGTAGGACCTCTTCTGATATCTCAAGAGTGCCAAGAAGAAACTTATTTCTTGGCCTTTCTTATTTTTTTAGGTATTTAAAGTTACTATTTGGGAAACTGATTAAGTACTTATTGCTAGATACCAAGGTTCTCAACCTTTTTGGTGTCTTGACACTTTAAGAAACTATTAAAGATTCCCAAAGAGTTTCTTAATTTTACTATACTAGAAATTGAACTAAAATCAATTTATTTAACAAAAACAACAAAACAAAACATTAAGTCCTTGAAATAAATAAAATTTTTATGAAAAATAATTTCCCAAAAATGGAGAAAAAATAAGAATAGTGTCATTGCTTTACATTTTCACAAATCTCTTTAATGCTAGGTTTAATCAAGATAAGCTGGATTCTCATACCTGCCTCTGCATTCACACATCATGTAGCCTCTGGAAAAGCCCACTGTATGGCTGTCAGACAATGAGAATGAGGAAACTGAAAGTAATATTTTAGCATTATTATGAAAATAATTTTGACTTCACAAACCCCCCTGAAAGGGTCTTGGAGCAGATATCTCTGAACTATACTTTGAGAACTGTTGTTTGAAGGGCTATTTGGGAATTCATAGACAGTTCGCCCTGGCTGGTGTGGCTCTTTGGATTGAGTGCCAGCCTGCAACCTGAAAGGTCACAGGATCAATTCCCAGTCAGGGCACATGCCTGGGTTGCAGTCCCCAGTAGGGGGCATGTGAGAGGCAATCAGTCATTGTTTCCCTTGCACAGCAATGTTTCTCTCCTTTTTTTACCTCCTTTCCCCTTTCTCTAAAAAATAAAATATTAAAAAAACCAAATTCATAGATATTTTTACAGCAGGTCATCTGGCTTGTTAAAACTTTATGCTAATTGAGCACAATTAAGGAATGTGTGCTTTCTGCAGTGCCTTTGGAAATTTTAAGGTATCAAATCAGCTGGCTGTCTTTGATTCCAATTTGCATGAAGCTCAAAAAATGGCATTACATGGCCTGTTCTCAGAAATATTCCTTGATTCCATATTGAATTATGTGGAAGTGTAATTCATATTCATTAAAGAATGTAGATGGCTTTGATTTTTGCATCTCTGACTTCTAAGCAAATGCAAACTGCTTTAAGATACTTCCTTAATATTCTGAGCTGCTTCCCTCCCGTTCCCCAAACTTTTTTTGATCCAGATAGGGATGAGTAACTGATGTAACTTTTAAGTACCTAAAGAACAAAGTTGGAGGATTGGAGGGCAACATGAAGAGTAAAGGGTTTTTTGTTGTTGTTGTTTTGTTTTTGGCATAGTTAAGAAGATTTGGAAATTCCTTTTCCTTTTATTCTTCACTTCAGATCACATGCAATTGTACTGGGGTATTTTCATTAAAATTTTTTTCTGGGTTTGTACAAACTTCTGAGTCATATACATACATACAGAGAGGATGATTTGGTTAAAGTCGAAGGTAAAATTTACCTAAATGCTTTACCGTAGGTACACGTGCCTTTTGCGTCCTCCCAGTCGCACACTGCAGCCCATGCGAGTGGCCCACCTGTGGCAAAATGGTAGGGAGTCCCTGCAGCAGCCCAGTTTCTCTTGACCTTTTTCTCCTTTTGTCAGTCTTCCTTACCCCTTTCACTGTTATCTTTGTGTTCCTTACCTAAGTCTGCCCAGGCTCTGTAGAGAACTACCTGACTTTGTTTAGTAGCCATTAATTGAACTTCTCCATTGTGGCAAGGCATTGCTGTAGGCATTGTGGAGAGTCAAATGTGCGTGACAGCGCAGCCAAAAAGGAGCTCTTAATCCAGTAGTCGAAGTAGAAGTAGAGCCATTTCGGCTCACTCTGTTTAGAAACTGCTACACATTTTAAGCCAAGTATAAGTATAGTTTGAGAATCCTACCTAAATGACATCACATTTCCCTCAGAAATTATTCCCACTAAGTAATTTTTTAAAAAATATTAAGTAACTCATAATGCCATTATATTGCAGATGTTTTCAGTTTTGTTCTTTAAATCCCATGTGCATATATTTTACCTAGTAATTTTAGTTTTCCTATTTTATATTGTTTTAATTTATTGTCATAAAATTTATTTCCAGTTTTTACACATTATATACAATTATTTTTAAATGGCTACGTGATGTTTTATTATATCGCTATGTCAGTTTATTTAAGCATTGCTCTGGCTAGATATTTTTTAGTTGCTTTTATTCAAATGCTTTAGTAAACACCTTTATACATATATCTTTATCTTTCTTCCTTAAAATTATTCCACTGGGATAAAGTCCTAATTAGCAAGTCAAAGGATATACTTATTGTGGCTCTTGCAGCATCTTGTTCTACTATCACTTCCCAGAAACCTACCAGCTTAGCAGCAGTGATACAAGAATGTGCTGGTAGTGCTACTACTATAATTGCATTTCTTTGGTTACCATCACCAATTAAGTTTTACAGCAGGATTTAAAACGGATGTTGCTTTGTAGATTTTATTCCCTTTGTGAAGAAAGGTAATGTTCTAGGTATTGGCTACTGGGAACTGGATGCTATAAACCTTTTTATTTTTTAAGGTTTTATTTTCTTAGAACTTCACTCTTACTTCCAGACTATGTTTCATAGGTTGCTGTGTGATCCCTTTATATAGTCGAGTCTAATCTATACCACTCCTATATTTAAAATTGCACTGCCTTATTGGCAAAGAAAAAAAACAACCTTTTTAGTGTGGTTTTAGAGGTATCTTAGGATCTAACCTCTTCCCCTATGGTTCCAACCATGCCTTTTTCTCCTTTCAGCCTCAATGTCCTTGTAGCTTGGGCCTATTTCTGCGATTGCATCATGTGAATCAATGTGCTGTACATTAGTGAGCACTACATGATGTTAGTTACTTACATGTCTGTCTTCCCCACAAGACTGTGAACCTTGGAAACAGATTCAGTGATCAGTGTGTCCTCAGCTGCCTGGCTGCTGTGTCCAATAAATACTTTTTCAGTTGTACTGAAAATAATAGAGCAGAATTAGACTTCTTTCCTCTTGCTATTTAGATTGAAAAGTAAAAGGAACTGTATCTTATTAAAAGAAATACAGTACTAGCAGTGTGATCTCAACCTGTTACTGCCTCAGTTTGCATCCCTGTATGATGGACTTAATAGTATGTATCCACCTCGTAAGGCTATTATGAGGATTAAATGAGATGATCCACATTAGTGCTTGAAACATTGCCTCACACAATGCTAGTGCACAGTAAATTACTACTATCATTATCATTATGTGTTTTTGTTTTAAATACTAGAAGGTGTAAACAGAAATCTGGTCTTGATTTGAGATATGAGACATTTCATCTTTTTGGAAGCATGTCCTGATATGTAGACCCAAGAGGATAGTTCTGTGCTTAAAGTTTTTATGTACCAACTATTCCTTGGACAGTTATTTAGGATATCTTTAAAAATTTATTTGTACTATGGGGATAGTACCTCATTATATGGTTGTGGAGTAAATTAAGTCTTGAGCAAAGCTCAGTCTTTAGGAATAATGTGATTGATTATAGTTAGCTTTATAGAATATTAATATTCTTTCCATCAATAAGTTTGGATGGGGGTATTCAGGAAATACAATGTAGTAACTTTGTGGGATGCATAAAATATCTTTAAAACTGTAAGAAGCAGGTCTTGTGATCAGCAGGAATAGAAGCTTCTTCCCTGTACCCAACATTTATGAGTAACTGCAGAGGATTCAAAATGGTGTGTAAGTTTTTAATCTTCAAAGAACTTCCATTATAATAATTGAGGCAAAAAGTCTGATGTGAAATACTTAGCAGTATGTGACAGTGGAGAAGCACATGTGTTTAGAGAGATGCATGTGTTCCCTGTCTGGCAGCCTCTGACTGACTGTGTAGCTTTGCTTTATGGACAGTTCTTATCTCCACCGCGTGGAAGCCAGTTTGGATGAGAAAGTACAAGAATACAGTTGACCAGGAATGCTTTCCCACACCTCTGCTCTCAGAACACTGAATGAGATAATTAGAAGAACACTGGGGTTGTGCTTAGGAGATTAAATTTTAGGAATTTAAGTCTTCCACACTTCCATTAATTAGCATTTTGAAAGTTGTTACTGAATTCACTGATTTACAATTTCCTGAGCACCTCTCCTTGTATGCCTTCTGAATTGGGAAGGTGTCCTGTATCTAACTATATAACTTTATCTGTACCTATATTATAGTATTACTCCAGATTAGGGCATTGACTCTTGGCAGAATAAGAAGACAGCATTTATTGAAAGATTAGAATGAACTGACATTGCTAATTTCATATAGCTCCAGTAGTTCTCATTTGTCTGTGAAATATGACCTCTTATAACCCCTGTTACACAAATAATGAAACTGACTCTTAGGTTGTTACTTGCTAAAGGCCACACTAATTATGCAAACTGGTGGTTGATGCCAACATCTGAAACCACTGTGTATGTGCCTCCCATAGAGAGAAGACAGAGTTGTTGGAAAAGGCTACTGTGTATGTGTCAGCTACTTTAGGATGGGTGGCTTGAGGATGGTTGGAACTACTGAATGTTCCTGAAAGGGAGTCCAGTTTAATTTTTTTGATGACTGAGTTTGACAAGATGTGAGAAGATGACATCCAATGAAGCATGCCCAATTCCCACATAAACTGAAATATATGTATCTATACACATGCCCTATCATTTTGATGTTAAATTCATATCAGTGGTAATAAATTGTACAGTACCTAAATGTTTTAGTCTTCCTCTTTACCCTAACCAGTATTAGCCCATTTCACAGGAATTCATTTTTTCAGTTTTTAATATTCTTTCCTGCTCTGTATGTATGGTAGGGATAGGGGGAACATAATGAGACTGTGTGTTCAAAGAAGGAATAAAAACAAATTAGGCTTTGTCACATAATCTAGTTTAAAATATCCATAGGTAAATGGGTTTTTTAAAAAATTTTCTTTCTTTTTAGAGAGAAGGGAAGGGAGGGAGAAAAGAGAGGGAGAGAAACATTGATCGGTCGCCCCCTCAACACACCCCGACTGGGGACCAGGTCCGTAACCTAGGCATGTGCCCCAACTGGGGAATCAACCTGCAACCCTCTGCTTTGGTGCAGTGCACAGCCAACAGAGCCACACGGGTCAGGGTGGTAAATGGGTTTAAACTTCACAGCAGTTTAGTGCTTTTTTTTACCAGTTTGTAACCATGGTGAGCACAGTAGTTGAACTATTTGAATTAAAAGTCAAATTACTATTTTCAACAGGATGCATTCAGTTTACTAGCTTATTCAGACCCTTGGAACAGTCCTGTTGGAAATCAGCTTGACCCAATTCAGAGAGAACCTGTGTGCTCGGCTCTTAACAGTGCAATATTAGGTAAGTAAAGTCAAAAAAGCACAACCCCAACTCGATTTTCTGAATATTTGAAATGGTATTTGTGCTAGCATTTATATCTTGGAAAATCATAAGGAAAAGTTTTGCTACATTTCAAAATTAAAATCACCTTAAAATATAGAAACCATTATTTCAATTCTAGATTAAATGGATTCAAATAGAATAAACAGTACATCGGGATATGCACCTGGAGAAGTTTGGAAACCAGAAGTTTTTTATGTGCATATATGTAAACATTTCTGACCTGAGCCACCCATTTTACAGCTCCCACCATGCAGGCACAAGGGGCTCCCAGGTGACTTGGGAATGCCCATCAGTATTAACCCTTGGTGTCAAATTTTATTTGCATTAAAATTAAGCATATTCAACTCTCATGCCTTCACCAAATAAAAAGGATGTGTGAGGAAGAGAACAGCAATTTAAATGGGTTTAGCCAGGGGTGAGCATGAAGTGAGGAATTAGAATTTTCTGTTTCCCTAGTTGGTTGCCATTCCTGTGAGCAACTCATGATTATAGTGTTTACGTATTGAACAAATACACTTCTTGTATGAATTCTGTAACTGTATTTTGTGCATTTACATTGAAACTCTATAGGGTTGATTACTTAAAACTATGTGTTAATTTCTGGGCAATTCTTTTCAAAGGTAATTTAGATAAGAGTGATTTTTTACCTGACTTGAGAATCTTAATTCCCCAGGTAAAATGGGAATCCAGTATAAAAGTCTTTTCTGTGTGATTCAGCCGTTAGGATTGGGCTTTCAGCAACATGTTTCAAACTATTAACATCATAGGTAGACTAGAACAGTTCCAGAGTAGAGGGTACTTAGACATGGAGACTTGGAATGATGGCCTGGGGCCCTTATGTGGCCAGAATGTAAAGCAAGTAGAAGTATTTATATTTGAGCCTTAATCTGTTTCTTTGCCCTTATAAAATTAGTTTTCAGTTCATTGGTTAAGATCACATTGAAGTTTTGAAATAGGGGTAATGTCTTTGTGTTGTACTTTTCTTACTTAGAATTTCTGTATAATAAATGTGAATATTTTGTTGTTAACTTGTGTTGTAATTTCTTTGGCTATGAAATTCATTTAGCTCTATTGGTAAAAATAAGAGAAGCCAGGAGCAATGCTGGGATTGTAGGGCAAATTATGGTTTACGATACTTCTATTTTTTAAATTACTACATTATAAATAATCATGAAGGCCTAATTGCTTTGTATTTAGGGAACACTTTGACTTGGAAAAAATTTGTGAAGAAACGTGACCCAGCTTTTTATGAGTTTTTTTATATATTGGGTACTTTAAGGAAGTTAAGTTTTTAAATATTAAATTATTTGAGGCCTTTATCCAAGGTAATATGTATTCTTACATATTGTACTACATATTATATAGGTTTACCCATAGTGCTTAAATTTATTATATTAATTGTATATAATTCCTGCAAAATTATTAAGTTTATGTGTCTGCATATTTATAATACTAAATTATACATAATCTATAAAGTGCTTAAAATTATGTTAATTGTATAAATTCTGGCAAGTTTCATATCCAAAAATAACTTTTTAATGCTTATAACCACATGCCTCACTGGCCAAAATAAAATTGTAATAAAGTACCTCTAGATGCTTACCTTTGAGCAAGGTTACTTTCCTATAAACCTTCAGGAGACATTTTTGAAAAGAGGTTTTCTTTTCAATGTTAATTCCCCATTATGTCGATTTTGTATAAAAATTGTTCTTGATTCAAATTAAGGCAGAAGTCAATCCTGCTTTGAGTTGGCAAAAAAAAGTTTATCACTATCAAAATTTAGCCAAATAATATCTTGCCACGATAGCCAGTACTTTAATAATCTTAACCCAAAGACCATTTTTCACACCACACTTTCTCACCAGTCTTTGTCTTTTCTTTCATGTTTTTTAAATTCATCTTTATTGTATTTTTTCCATTAGCATTTATCCCCTCTCTACCCTTACCCCCACAATCACCAGACATGTTGTCCATGTCCATGAGTCCTTTTTCCTTTTTGCTCTATCCCTCCATCCCATAACCACCACCACCCTAGATTGTTTTCTTGATCCTATCTTATTTCTTCTTGTACTTTTAACTCCTGAACTTGCTTCCTTATTATTTTTGCTTCATTCCTTCTAGAACTTGTCTTTCTCACAGATTACAGCCCCAGAACCAAGGGTAGAATTAAATCATATGGAGCCTAACCAGTGATTTACCAGTTTTTGCCCTTTATTGTAGGCGCTGTCTATGAAGGACTGGTTAGTAATTTCATTAGTTGGGAATCTACATAAATTTAAAATCTAGACATTTACTCAGAAGGAAAAATTACCAGCATAAATGAATTTGGCCACTTCCACCATTAGTTCATCTTTTCATTTTTGGCAAAGAACAGATTTAATTACATTTGTACTACAACTGTGACAGGTTTATGGTATGTAGGACCCTGAATATTTGATTGGCAATTTTTAAATGTTTGACCTATTAGTTGTAATTTGCCCCTCCAAAATTCGAGTAATTTTGTTTTAATGTCTCTTCTGACCATCACCCCTTGCTCCCTACAAACCTAAATAACATTTACCAGTATGCTTTTGAGACAGTTAGGCAGCCTCTATTGGGTTCTGTCCCTCGAGGAAGAATCTGGCCTTTTCCTTTTGTCAGATGACCTCGGTCAAAGGGGGTAATACTAAATATTCCTTATGCCCCCAGTTAAATATCAGCCAAGAAATTGTATCTTTCCCACCTAGTTAATATGGAAGTAAAAGATTTAGAATATCTAACACTTTAAAAATCTAATTCTGCAAGAATTTTTCTTGCAGTTGAACACCTAGTACCCATATTACCTCATCATAGTAGTACCTCCAAGGCATTAACCATTTGCTTAGAAACTACCTTTGCTAGTTAGTTAAGGGCAATATATGCATTGATAGTTGTGTAAGTAATGCAATATTTTCCTGAAAAGATTTTTTTTTAATGTCTTGCTAATTGCTATTTCCATTTTTAATCATTTTTCCTCAGAAACCCACAATCTGCCAAAGCAACCTCCACTTGCCCTAGCAATGGGACAGGCCACACAATGTCTAGGACTGATGGCTCGATCAGGAATTGGATCCTGTGCATTTGCCACAGTGGAAGACTACCTACATTAGCTATGCATATAAGGAGCTCACACTTATATTGTGGCATATAGTCAACATGGAAGTAGACCAGCTCTGCTGATTTGAAACTTAGATTTTTTAATTATGTACTGGGGACAGGTTTTTGTCGCTTTACATTGCTTCCTAGTTTACAGCATGATGCAAATGATTTTCTAACTTAGTGTTAGGAGAAATTATTTTCCATCTTTAACCTCTTAGTTGTCTAAGAGTTAAATATTACTGAATCTCAGATGTTCGAATTTATCATCACAAATCCTTTAAAACAATTACCTAAAAGAAACCAAAAAAATCCTGCCTTCTTTGTTGGGGGGGAGAGGGGGGAAGGAAATGGAACAAGTTGTGTTGTGTTAGCATGTGGGTGATGTAAACTTCAAATTGGGAGATGTTCCGACCCCCACTCCCATATAAGCATTCAATCAGTGTAACTTGCAAAATGCATAAACATCCGACAGTTTGAATTTATAGTGTTGATGGAAGAAATCATTTTTAATGTGTACTGTAAAACTTGAAATACTCAGGAGCTGAGTGAATACGTTTGTTGCTACTTACAATCCCAACCTGTTAGTCCCAGTAGTTTTGTTTTAACATGGTCTTTTCAACTTTGTTTCCTGTTTAACTACCAACGACTTCTGTTGTAGACTCACAAGTTTAACTTGTATTATAACAGTATTATATGTCAGCGGTGTGGTTATGACCTTTATTTATATAAAAACCAAATATTTAGTCAATTTACCGTGTCTTAATTTAATCTTTGTACACCTTCCATTTTTAAGTGCTTAAATGAGTACTATATTGCAATAAAAATGTAGTGATATAATTAACCAGCCATTAAAAATTTACTTCTACAGATATTAGTGTCAACTGAGTTTATATGTTAGGTACTTACATACTTATGATTAATATAAAATTAAGAGCAATTAAAATCAGTGATTTTTACTATAAATCTAAGTTCTACAAACTAAAACTGCATTTGCTTCACTAGCTTCTCTGTATTAGGGTCAAGCCTGATACTGTAGGTCACACAAAAAGGGAAAATTAATCTCCGTATTTTCATAATCATAATAAGGCATGTTATTTACCAATAAAGCAAACCCCCAAAATGGTTAAAAGTAAAATTTAAACAAGGTGTTCGAGTGGATGACCTCATGCTTTGGTTCTTTTGTACACTATTTTGTACACTGAGGTTTGAACCTTATTTAAGAGAAGGTATTTATATACACATATATTTTGTGAAGCAAATTCTCCTCAGTAGCACCAAAACATCTGGGAGACTAAGGCATCTGAGAGCTATAGTTGAAAAGACTTCCCCTGGATGCCCATTCTCCCCCACCTCCCACTGTTCCTGCCACACCTACAATGTGGGGTGGAGAGAGGGGTAGAAGAGGTGGCATTGCTGGTGGTGGTTGTATTCAAGTATATGGATAAATACTTATGAAAAGAAGTGAAAGCAATTCCTTTTAATCCTTTGAGTGCCAACGTCACTATAAGCAACGCTGACAAATTTTCCTAGAAGTGCCAGCGTCGCTCCCAGCAACGGTTTTTTTCGATGGCTATAAATGTAAATAACAATGGAATAATTCGTACTTTATGTTCTCTATTTTTGTACCTCAGGTTATATACTGATATAACTTTTTCTCATGTTGATCCAAATTTCGAATTACACATGGCACTCAAAGGGTCAAACTGCTATTTCTTTCAGGACCCTTCAACACTAAAGGCACAACTGTATTCCAAAAGGATAAAATGTGATGGGGTACTTCCCCCAATAGATTTATGACTTTTGTAATGAGCCTTTAAAATGACTTATAAATGATTTATTGTATTTTTCAAGACAAATTAATCTGTACTAAGTTACAGTAAGTTCCATACATAAGAAGTTCTCATTCTTCAGTTTGATTTACTTCTTAGAAGTTTTCATCTTTCTGACCATCCACCGTCTTTTAAACCTCTTGGCATTTTGTTTTTTCTGGCTTCCTATAATAGAAAGTTTGTGCAGTAAGAATAAAAATTCCCAAGAAAGAATTCAAAAAATTTCAAGATCCTCTACATGAATATAAATACTAAAATTAGGTTTATTAAATTAAGATTTTATGTTAGTTGTACATACATAATACACTGACCTATTTTCAGAAGCAACTGTAAAATATTAATATAGAAGCCATTATAAGAAAAAGGATAATTCATAATTGTTTTGAGTATTTACTACCTCCTTAAAAAAGAACATTATTCAATATATAAAACTATCAGAGCCAAGAGAATAAAGCTGGACCTTACCCCAACCATTATTCAAAAACTGGGCTGCAGCTTTTTTCACTGGTAACCTCTTATTGTCAAGAGACAGGAACTTATTTACTAGAAAAGAGAATTATTTATCATTTTTTTTTCTTTATTTGAAGTAAAAAGTGAGAAAAACAGTAAGGAAATTACCAGTAGTTCTGTTGGTTCCTGGACCATATAAAGAATTCTGTATGAAGGCTTTTGCTGCTTGTTGCCTTGAATCTCTCAGATCTTGATCTTTTAGCCTTAGAGCCAAGTAGCTTTTATTCTGGCTGGTGATCAATACAAAAGGTCAAAATGAATGATGTTGATAACATGCTTTATTTTAAATAAAGTATTTTTGTTAGTTGTCTCAAAAAGTGAAAAAAATATTCCTCTTTTGTACATGTACCATAGGATAATAAAACTAAATTACAGTGCTATTTTACAAAAAATAGGCTAATCACATTTTAGTAGAGCAAATATTGTTTTTATATAAATATCACAACTGGTTTTCCCAGAGGATCCAATCTGAAACCGCTACAAATTAAAATATTTTCCCACATAAGCCAGTATTTTAATTCTCAAAGGTTACCTTTATATCCTACATGAAAAAAAGATTCCTCTTACCCAACAGACTGTACTTTCTGTACTTTTTCTTTAGCTTTCTTGAAGTCACTTCCTTTTTCACATTCTTCATCTTTCTTCTGCAAATTAACTAAAAATTGAGTTTTACTTCTAGTTAGCACTTATGTAAAAATAAATCAAGAACATTTCCTGGAGTTCATATTAAATACCCACTTGCATCAGCTGGGATGCAATTTTTATAAGAAATGAGGGAAGAGGCCCAAGCTAAACATGGCCAGTGCTATTCCCATGCTCTTTCTAAGGGCCCATAACATTTGACTACAAATGCACTTGACATTTACATTAAAGGTTACTTAAAATTGAATAGTTCATACCTTCTTTTAACTTCCCTGGTGATTTCTTTATGCTAAGGGAGAAAAACAACACAGTGATTGGAATGGCAGATAGCAAAGATTACTTAACTTGTCACACAACTAAATGTAGTTTTGCAAATGAGATTACTCCGCCCCCCACCCCACCCCCAATTCATTACCACCACGCTCAGTTTTGACTCGGGATCTTTAACCAGTTTTCAAAAGCAAGTCACTCCTCAAATTGACAGCCACCAACTGCCAATCAACAAACTAGTGGATGGTACTATATTCTCAGAAGTTAAAATTCGAAAGCATATCAGCAGGATTCCAAAGCAGCAGATTGCTGCGGTTACTGGAGTTACAGTGAAAGACAACCCTCTGAGTGCCAACGTTGCTGTGAGTGATGCTGACAAATTTTCCTAAAAGTGCCAGCATTGTCCCCAGCCACTCTTTTTTTCATGGCTATAAATGTAAATAACAATAGAATAATTCGTATTTTATGTTTTGTTCTTTTTTTTTGTACCTCAGGTTATATATTGGTACAATTTTTTCTCATGTTGATCCAAATTTCAAATTATGCATGGCACTCAAAGGGTTAATATGTTCCGTAATACTTCAGCTGAAGTAGGAAATGAAAGATAGTAGGTCTGCCCCCTTTTATTTGGAGAAATTACATAGGGTTAATTCAACAGTTGAAGCACGAAGAAACAAAGACTAGCCTGGAGGAATCTGGTTTGAGAGACAAATGTAAACTGACAACATTATGAGATGTCTGTACCATGTACAACAGAAAAACTATACCAAGGAGGAAGTAACAGGGTGGGTGGAGTGAGAGAATGAAAAGGTGACATTTTGAGTTTGGTTTAGAAGATAAAAATGAACCCCCCCGCCAAATACATTTGTGTTTATACTTAGTGTATTTAGGATCTGAACAACTTTGGAAAAGTTCTACAGAAAACTGAGAACCAGGTCAAAGATATAGGTCCAGCCCTGGATGGTGTGGCTCAGTGGACTGAGTGCAGGCTTGGGAGCCAAAAGGTTGCAGGTTCAATTCCCAGTCAGGGCACAGGCCTGGGCTGTGGGCCAGGTGCCCAGCTGGGGGTGCACAAAAGACAGCTAACTGATGTATCTCTTACGCATGGATGTTTCTCTCCCTTCCCCTTTCTCTAAAAATAAGTAAAATCTTTTTTAAAAAAGGAAAATATGTCTGGCTAAGAGACAAGAGAGAAAAAAATATTTAGAACTCTAAACTTAGTAAGATTTGACTGACTCCAATGGGATAAATGAGGAAGAGGATGACAATAGCATTTGGCTTTAAATATTGTTGATGGCAAAGCTGCTAAATGAAATGGGGAACAAGGAGGAAGGACAAGACGGCAGGTAAGGCAAGTACACTACTATACTAAATGATAAATTTCAGGACTCTTGTTTCATTCACCATCTACCCAGTACAAATGACAGACCCCTAACAATAGTTGAATACGCAGATCAGAAGCTCAGAAGCTAGTTAACAATGGGAATGAACATGAAGAAACGGTGAAAGGCTTAAAAAGTGAAATACTTCCTTCTACTTTTCCCATCAAATTCAAATATCTACTGTGTAGCTTTTTATTTTAGGCTTATTTCTTCAATTATATAGATTCAAATAAATGTGCCAATATGTTCTCCCAAGATGGATGTTATGTATGCAAGTAATACAATAAGACCCATTACTTACTCTGTCTGTGAAGCTGTAGTTAACTTCTCTAGAATAGTGTCTGGAAGGAGTTTTCTTTTCTTAGATAAAGACATTTAAAAATACAACGTGAGCTACACTTTAGCCTACAACACTAGGCTGGGTTGCTTATGAAGTTAGACAAATAAAGTCATTTAGGCTGACCACTGGCTCCACCATCTCTAAGCTGTGGGGAAATTGCGATAAAAAAATAAAAACTCAGAACCCATTTCACATTCTTCGGGAAGGCCTCGTGAAGGCTGGAAAGGGTGCCCAGCCCTGAAGTCACTGCTATACACTGGGAGTCATGTCCCTCTGGAGCCAGTTCTCTGTGGGCCAACCTGCCAAACATTCGATATCAGAGCAATCATATTCTACGTTTGTATAGCCCTTAGTTTACAAAAAACCTCATTTAATTCTAACGGCAACCCACTTACAAAGAAACTACCCCCGGTGAGGCAAACTGACAGGGGTCACGGCGAGCGGAATGCCAGCGAGGGTTTCACCGCAGGATTTCAAACGCACAACTCTTTCCACTCCCATTTTCAGTCGGTGGACAGCAAGGATATCAGAAGAAATATAATAGCGACATTTTCCCCAACCCCATATCCTACCAGCTTCGCAACAAACATGAGAATTGTACCTCAAGCCAAGTTGTTTTAAAAAGGAGATACCTCCCTACATTCTAACCTTCTGTTCGATGAACAGCTCCTCGCGGCGCTTCCTCTTCTCCTTCAGGAGTGTTTTATCCCTGGGAGAAAGGGTGACACGTCAGTGAGGGGAGAGACAAACGGGACGGGAAGCAACAGTTCTCCGGCCCGGCCGTAGGTTTCCGACCTGCGCACGGTCTCCCGAACTCGCCGCTCCTCTTCTCTCGCCTCCGCCTGGGCGCTAGCGAAAGTCAGTTCCTCCGGGGCCTCGTCGTCAAACTCGTAGTCCCCGTCTTCATCTTCCTCCAGCGGCTCGGCGGCCGCGCCGCTGCTGGGTTGCCCGAGCAACAAGCCGTGCTCCGCCTCCCGCTCCGAGGCTGGCTGGCCCTCGTCCACCATCGCCGACGCCGACGCCGGGGCGCGGGACGCGCGCGGCCGGAGCTGCACCATGACCCAGCTCGCTCCGGACCGTCTGACCTCTGAACCGGAAGCAGCACCACGCAAGACGAACGTGACGTGAGGAGCAGCGACAGCGGTTAAATCGTTCCTGACAGGCTCGGAAGCCCCACTGAGAGACAGGAAGCGGAAGATGGCCCCCACGACGAGCGGAGGCGCCTGCGCGAGTGGAGGGGGGCGTGGCCTAAGTTGCGTCGGGGTTGGGTGTTCCTGCCAGCAGCGTGGTTCTCCGCTGGCAGCTGTAGAAGGCCGGCTGAGAGAGTAGGTGGGCTTAGCACTTGTTTTCAGGCAGGAAAAAAACATCCTGCCGCCTTCTTGGCCGAGATGCTGAGACCAGGGTTGGCCGGGTCCCCGCGCCTCTCGTGGGTCACGCCACCCGGTGCCCAGAAAGTGATGACCGCGAGCCCCAGTCGTCCTATCACCGCCTTTTAGCACCAGGATTCGCTCGGTCGTTCCCGTTAATCGGTATTTGTAGACTCCCTTCTCACTCGGCACTCAAAAAAGAAGTGGAGTTTCAAAGGGAAGAAATGCGCTATAGCGACAGAACAAGCTGACAAGACAGAGGCTTAAATAAATTCTCTGCACCAAATGTGTGTTCGGCGACTTCAGCCGTTTCTCCGGCTTCCCTGACCACCACCAGTCCCTCTTCCACTGTCTGTCCATGCCTCTGTCCTGTGCTCAGCACTGATACCTTCCCGAACAGTGTATTGTCTGACACCCCCACCTCGCCTCTTTAAACAAAAGCTCTGTGAGAGTAGGGACCGCATCTAATTTTCTGCTGTAACAATGGCTAGCCAATCGCAAATCCAGAAGCCGGTGAAAGACAGACTTCCCGTACTTAGTGAATGCAATCGTAGTACTATTTCCTCCCTCCCCCCAAGTATATTTCATTTCTTGGCATCCATCATGACTTGTGTTTATCTCCTCCCACCCATCATACTATACTAAATGATTCATCCATCATCCTCTGAACAAAATAAGCTGTTTCCAATTTGCCATGCGTTTGTACATGCTGTTCCCTCTACTGATACACACTCTCCCACGTGGAACTCCTATTTATACAATGCCTAGAATACACTGCCACGTGTTTCCTTCAAAAGCCTTCACACACCTTAACATCTACCCTATCCCCACTCTGCCTGTCTCTAATTGCATTTCCCTCTGAATCTTGCACAAATTTCTATTACTACAGTTTTTACACTGTATAATAGTTTACATGACAGTTGTCACAACCATTCTGTCAACTCCTTGAGGGTAAGGTCCATGTCTTACTAATTTTATTTCTAATGCCTATCTTGTGGTAAACGTTCAGTAATATTAAATTGAATTAAATAAATTCTACCTCACATGTTGTATTTTGAATTCTCCTTTCATCTTCTCTAATAAAACCAAAACATGAACAAAAGTGATAAAACACATGCACACACAAAAATCTGCTGGTACCATCTCCTAAGGCAAGGGAAATAAAGAATAAACAAATGGGACTACATCAAACTAAAAAGTTTCTGCTCAGCTAAAGAAAACATCAGCAAGATAAAAAGAAAATCAACCATATGGGAAAATATATTTGCCAATGACATCTCAGACAAGGGATTGATCTCCAAAATATATAAAGAACTCATACAACTCAACACCAAGAAGACAGACAATCCAATTAAAAAATGGGCAAAGGACCTGAACAAACACTTCTCCAAAGAAGACATACAGAGGGCCCATAGACATATGAAAGTATGCTCAACATCACTAGCCATCAGAGAGATGCAAATAAAAACCACAATGAGATACCACCTCACACCAGTCAGAATGGCCATAATCAACAAACAACAAGTGCTGGAGAGGATGTGGAGAAACGGGAACCCTGGTGCATTGCTGGTGGGAATGCAGACTGGTGCAGCCACTATGGAAAACAGTTTGGAATTTCCTCAAAAAACTAAAAATGGAACTGCCTTTTGAACCAGCAATTCCATTGCTAGGATTATATCCGAAAAATCCTGAAACACCAATTCAAAAGAACCTATGCACTCCAATGTTCATAGCAGCACTATTTACAATAGCCAAGTGCTGGAAACAACCTAAATGCCCATCTGTAGATGAGTGGATCAAAAAACTGTGGTACATTTACACCACGGAGTACTATGTAGCAGAAAGAAAGAAGGAACTTCTACCATTTGCAACAACATGGATGGAACTGGAGAGAATAATGCTTAGTGAAATAAGCCAGGCAATGAAAGAAAAATACCTTATGCTGTCACCTATTACAGGAAACTAATGAACAACACAAACAAATGAGCAAAACTGAACCAGAGGTATGTAAACAAGAAGTAGACTAACAGTAACAAGGGGGGAGGTGGGAGGGAAAGAAGGGGGTAAGAAGGGGAAGTGTCAAGTCAAAGAACATGTATAAATGACCCACGGACATGGGCAACTGAGTAGGGACTGAATGTGGGGGAAGGGAGGGGCAGGGTACAGGGAAGCAAGAGGGGGAAAAAAGTGAGACAACTGTAATGGAAAAACAAACAAAAAATTTTTTTAGTGGGGGAAAAATGAAAATATGAAGAATGGAAATACCAGTTCAGTGAATATTAGGTCAAAGATTTTCCTTCACGTTGTATATTTTTCTCCCTATTTGATCTCTCCAGAGTTTGGCATTCTAAACAAGTAAGTAATGACTTAAGTTTCTTTGCATAGACCTAATAAGACCAGTTAATAGAGGTGTTTTTTTTTTTGACCAAGTCTTTGACTGGAATGTAAAGCCTAAAGGAGACATACTTGGGCTCAAGTTGTTACCAAAAAGCCCTGAGGAACTGGGAATGACTTTCAAAGGTAATAAAAGCCCGCGAGATAAAAGGCCTGCTACCATGGTTGGTTGTGCGGTCCACAGCAATCTCTCCAGGGAAGGAACGAAGGTTGTTTTCCTGAAAGATGGCTAGAAGGGACCTTAAGGCACAATGGAAAACCAGAAAGACTTGGAAAGGACAGGTGTGTACAGGCAAGGATGAATGCCAGGTATGTGGCCCAGCTTCTGTGCCCTGAAGAGCAGACTGAGGGCCACCCTAAATGTTCCTTGGGTAAGTTCCAGCAAAGCAGAACTAAAGTTCATAAGTGATCATTTGCTGCTCTTGTTATGTTTATGCAAATGAACAGGATAAATTAAAAATGGACTTAATGCAGTCCCTTTAAAGACAAGGAGGGTAATCTTAGGGAGAAAAATCATTATCCAAGGAAAATCACAATGATCAGTAGTAGACTGTAAAGTAGGTCAGCTAACTGTCTTAAAAGTTTCTTCTCTTTTAAAATATGGTTTCACTTGAAAATTAAACCATGTCTGTGATATCACCAAAGAGATTCAAGTTGCAGACAAGTAGAATGTCAAGTGCCTTGCAACTGGGTGTCTTCCCAATAAGACAGTCTTACAGATTTAGAGACTTGTTTGTTGGTTATGTTACTTAAATTAACATGTGTTTTCTGTTTTCAAAGGGCATAAGCCTGTGACTGCATTACCTGAGTGATTGTCTGTATGCATAAGCCTCACTTAATCCTCTCTGCAGCGCTGCCTCCTGAGACTCAACGGTTTGGCTGAACTAAATGGCTGGGTTGGTGAAGAATGGGGTGGTCTGTGGGCTTCACTTTAAAACTGGTTTCTCTTTTCTATCCTAATGGCTTGGACAGAAAGGGCCCAGAGGTCTGAGAGGGGGGAAGCATAAACTATTTCCCTCAGCCCAAACTAAGTATAATGGGCAAAAGGGTTTTGGACAGGCGAGATGTGCCTAGCACACCTTCCTCCATAGAAGCCCCCCCCCCTTTTTTTTTTCTTTTTTTTTCCTAATGTGGAACATTGAAAAATTAATCCCTGCCTTTTGTCATCTAGTAGTTATGGATTGAATGATGTCTTTTAACCCTTTTTGCCAAATCTGTTGCCCCCAGAACACAACAAGGATGCCAGCCTGTTAAACCAAGCACGCTGTTGTCCGGAGACAGCCAACTGACCTGGAGTCTGCACAATCCTTCCCCATGTGGGAAGGCCACCCTCCCCTCCACACCCCCACTATTATTAGGGATTTCTGGACCTAAGGGTAGGTAGGATGACGACCACGTCCAGCTTGAAGCAGCTGGAGGAGCTTGAGACCTTTGCCCATTGTCCTTTACAAGATTACAAAGGGTCTTAATATCTGAGAGGGAGGGATAGTTATTTTGTACAAACCATGGGTATGGACTTGGGGGGGATTGCTGAGGGAGGGAGATGCTGGGTGGAGGGGAGTAAAGGGGAGAAAACTGGAACTATTGTAACAATATAATCAATAAAGAAAAGCTGGGGGGGGGGGGAAATCTGCTGGTATCAAAGGCCCAATTTGAGGAGAGTTACAATGAACAGTTCTGAAATATCTGGGCCTTGGTCAGATAGGAATTAAAAATATAATCATTCTCTCTGAGATAGCATACTGACCTCCATTATTGCTAACACTAGAAAAATGCATAAAGTAACTTTGAGAAGCCCAATGACAAATCTATTAAAAGAGAACAATGGTGTTTTATGAACAAAAACTGCATTATAAGTAAACGCCTTGATCCACCCTTGGGAAGTGTGAATTAAACTGTAAAGTTTGGCCCTTCAGACTCCTAGGTTATGGACATCCCTCTTGTCCATGCAAAGGACCTTTGGGATTTATTAAAAGGTATGCCTTACAAATGCAGTACAAAGTTTTATGTGATAGTGTCTTGTTTATTTCCACAAAAGCCAAGGATGTAACATTAAATGCAATTTTGGAAGGGGCTGAGGTGATGTGGCCAGGTGTGTAATCACCCAGGGAGCTACCTGATCCAAGGAACCTTGCTATCATGTTCTTGCACCATTTCCTAAAGGCCGCTCCTTGAAGTCAGGCCTCTGACGCTTGCAGGACAGCAGTCAGGCATTCCGAGGGCTCTGGGTGCTGCATTAAGTGATGGGGCTTGAGGTGAGGACTGTTTTCTTGCTATTTTACTCCAAGGTAAAGTCCCATGGGAAACACCCCCTTCAGAATTCAGTGTCTGGGAAAGGCTGGCAGACCCCGCAGGGGCCACATGATTCTGAGTTTATGACATTAAGAAAGAGTCAACCATCAGCTCTCCTTTTCCTCCTTGGCTGCTAAGAAGGCTCACACTAAACTTTAGGCAGTCATATTTACATTTGGAATCCATATACTTGCATCATTTCTTTTCTTGGTCTCATCCTGATTTTCTATCTTGTTACTACTTTTCCTTCCTTGCTTGAGTCCTTGTTCTAAGCTATCCCACATACTTTGAGGTAAAGCAGCCAAACAAGTTAAATAGTGAAAAGAAGAAGTCCTCAACAAAGATATCTCATGGGGTCACATCTTTATACAATAAATTACCTACTGTAGAGAGTAATTTTACTTTCTAACCAAACTTGTGCAAAAAACAGAAATATCAAGGTTTTTACCTGTCTACTTCTATCTTTGCCAAATAGCAAAAATACAATTGGGATAATTATATTTTCAAGACACTCTAATTAGAATTTTTCCCCTCCCAATAACCAACCAAACACATCAGAGATATCTTATGTTTAAGTTCAAACCAAATAACATGCATTAACTTTACAGTTCTCTGATTTCTTTTAACTACATTTGCTATTGTTACCTCTAAGGCCCTATCAGTTATCAACAGGTTGGATCCCAGCCAGGAAATCAGAGGGTATTTTATATCTTTTAATATTCAGTTTGCCATTCACAAGATTGTGTCTCCTCTGTTTGAGGCCTGGTACTGAGATACATTGTAATTTCTTCCTTCCCCAGGGCAATTAAGAAACCGTTTCAGTTTCATGAGGAGCCAGGGCTTCAGGAAGAGTTTTGCCACAGGGACCCTGGAAATGAAACCTGAAACAGAAGGACAAACACAAGTCACACATTCCTTAATTACACCCAGAGTAAAATCCAAAGTCTCACAAATGTGGTATTATGAGTTTTTGTGCCCACTTCTTTCATCCAATTTCTGACAACTCATTTCACTATGGACTGGCCCTTGTGATCAAGAGAATTTAGGAAAGGACGTGCCTGGAATTTAAATGGTATAAGTAAGAATTTTGTTTTAAGGGACGGGGGGGGGGGGGGGGGGGCCACATGATTATAAAGTGTATTTCATGACTGTATTGCCAGACTCATAATTGAAGTTTTAAAGCTTTACAATATCTATATACTACATTAAAATAGCATTCATATATACTAAGGACAAGAGAAAAATAATCTCATGCATCACATAGACCATAAGGATTTTAGCTGAGTCAACAGGCCTCTTAACCCATCCACTGGACTTCACAACAAGCTCTCTGACTAGGTCAGAAAGGAGGGGAAAAAAAGAGAGAAAAATAAAATAAAAAAGAAAGTGCAAAGAGAAGGAAGAAAAATCAGTGGTTTCTGCTTCCTTCAAGAGAAAACACTTAGGGCATGAAAAAAAACCTGGACTCTGAATAAGAAATAAAAGCAGGGTTTTTTTCTAATGTGTTATTAATAAGAAAACCAACTGGGAACAATTAAAAATGAACAGAAACATTCGCTCAATGTAACTTATCATATTATTTATTCTTGATACAAAATGAACAATGAATGCCTTCTCCCTTAAATACTTCATGTCTCCAGAATGCCGGTAATGGACCTCTCTGACCAAATGGCATTTCCCCTCCTTCTGCCACCAGCAGCATGGGAACACTGGCCACTAGAAAGCTCCTCACCAGCACAGTGGTTACAGTCCCTTGAGAACTTTCCAAAAATTACAGCCAGGCATGGAGAGCTTTTAGGGAATTTCCATGTCCTCAATCCCATATGGTCTCCTTCCTAAGAAAGTGACTCTAAAAGACCCCTTTTCACAAAGGCAAGCTGTTACCCCTCACCCACCCCAAAATCTTACAATGGTGCCATAGCCCAGAATGTGAAAACATATGGGATATCAGAAAAAGTGATGTTTGAAATATCAGTGTAGATTAAAGGAAACAAATGATTTCTAAAGACTGGGTATCACATCCTTATGCAAGTAGGGCCATTTCATTCTTGCTTTCAATAAAATTGAAAGAGGGTCTGCTAGAATTATCAGTTAACATAACAAAATGTGACATAAAATTACTATGGGTATTTTATCATATAACATGAAGGAGGCCCACAATCTGAGTGGAAATGCCATAAGGAAATTCCTTTTGTGTTGGGGTTTACGTGGCTGAGGGCTCATCAATCTATGAAAAGCAAAAACTAAGAATTACAATTGACATTGAAGACATAAGACTGAGCTTGGCCCATGAAGATCTGCCCAGCCATCCCTCAGACTGGAATAAGAGACACAGATAAAGTAAGATGCAGAGTGAATAGAAAACAGTATCTTTCCCCTGACAAGGTGCAAAGAATCATAACAACACCCTTCTTTGAGTAACTGCATACCTTTTCTACTCACTGAGGAATTTTGTCTTCTAAAATTATAAAGTGTCAGCAACTTCGTTGCTTGAAATTAAAGCAGTAAAGAATGAACTATTCCCTTGTGTCTAGAGGATCTAAGTCACTTTGCCATTGAGATGCAGCCTTGATTTCCAGACAAGGTGCAGAGCTCCAGATGAGGGGTGTCTGCACACGACAGTCCACGTCTACCTTTACTATGTCGTTTCCAACGACACAAGACCCTGAATCCACTTTGCCAGCCAGACCAATTGAACCCGTCTCACAAAGCCCTACCAGTTGCTGAATCTATTAAAAACTGCTTCATTTAAATTTCACCTAAACTTCACTCTCCCAACAAATCCTGTAATTCTATCTTTCCTTTTGTTTGGAGACATGCCCCTGTTTCCTCTAGAGTGGAATGTCCCTAGTTATATTCACTCAGTAAGCCTGTCTTCTCAGACTACAGGTTCATTTCTACTGACAGTGGATTACAACATGAACTGTCTGTCTTCTAACAATCCATAATATTCAGCCATGGATACATGAACCAATTCCAAAAATTCATGTCCCATGATGCAGTTCCAATAAAATTTTACTTTTATGGAAATGTTAATCAAAGTTGCCATTTGTTTGCTGTTTTAAACAACTACATACTACAAATTGCTGTAGTGAGAATTCAATCTAGAAAAGAAATTTTTAGGAGAACGTTTAAGTTTTAAGGAAATTGAAAATAAATAATTCATCTGATAATTTGTTACAAAAGTATAGTAAATAGGGTAGTCAACGGAAGATTTTCAAACATAAAAATATATTACATTAGTACAAATTTCTGTGATGGAAGTAGAATGGAAATACAAGTTAAAATACAAAGAAAAAACGGTAAAGGCTCCAACTGCTAAAAAGGGCTGTGCCCTGAGGAGCATCATCCTGTGCACCAAGGAAGGGGTTGTGGGTTCAATCCCCAGTCAGGATGTGAAAAGGGGTGATGTTTCTCTCTCGCATCAATGTTTTTCTTTTTCTTTCTTCCTTCCTCTCTCTGTGAAATAAATAAAAACATATCCTCAGGTGAGGACTTATAAAAAAATTGAAATAAAAAGGGTTGTGTACTTATTTTATAAATGGATGATGGTGGGTATCACGTACTTGTGGCATTCCGATTTGCCTATATACATTTAAAACCACAACAATGGCAGTTTCATTTTTAAATGTCAATACTTTATTTCCAAAACACTTGGAGTCACATCTTTTTCCATGATTTTGATGTAAAATTTTAGAGGTCAACTTTACAAACGTGACAGAGGTACCTGAACATAAGTGTTTGAAGACCCCTGTCCTTCCCGGCACCCGCGCGCTTGGCGCAACCTCTCCAGCTGGAGAATAACCAAAACTACTGTGTTCCAGACTCTGTTGATGCCACTTTATTGGTTAATATAATTATCCAATTTAATTTAAGTTACATAATAAACTAGAAAAATATACCTATTAAAAGAGGGTTGTTTCTAGGAATATTAATTGAATGCTTTAGAAACAGAGAATCACTAAAAATAATTGTTAAGTTAGCTGTGGGTAAAAAAGACTGGGGGGGGGAGATAGATTGCATCACGTTTCTTTTTGTACATTCTTTCTCCACTTAGAAAAAGAAAAAAATATTGAAACCAGAAATTATAATCCAGTGTTTTCCAAGATTTCTTAATGATAAGAATCGCCTAGGTCACTCGTTAAATATACAAATAAACAGTCCTCTTGCCCTGGTAATTCTGATTCAGGAAGTGTATACTGGGGCCTAGGGTTCTGATTTTCTTGGTGGTCTGAATTGTTTTATAAAATAAGGGCTGGGTGATTTTTATCTTCAGGAAAATTTGGGGAACACCACGAGGATTATGAGTACGCACATTTATGCAAGAAAGGTGAGCTTCAATCAGCAGATTCCTACTCAAGGAGAAGGACCTTAGCTCTACCCCCGCCCCCCAAAAAAAGAAAAGAAATGAATACACATTTATGCTTTAAATGAAAATAAAATATTTAAACTATGTCTTTTATAATTATTCTTGCTTTAAATGACTTTTTAAAAAGAGTTTATTATTTACTTTTTAGAGAGGGGAAGTGTGGGAGAAAGAGGAGAGAAACACTGATTGGTTGCCCCTCCTATGTATCCCAACTGGGGATAGGCCCACAACCCAGGCATGTGCCCTGCCGGGGGAATTGAACCAAACCAGGGAAATCAAACCAGAAACCCTTCACTTTGTGGGCAATGCCAACCAACTGAGCCACAACAGTCAGGGCTGACTTTCTTTTTTTTTTTTTTTAATTAACAGACCACTAGGGGCTGATTGCATGGACTAAAAGAGTCTCTACGACCTTCCCTTGATAACCCAGCCAGATAGGGCACTGGACTTCCCTGTCAAATGTGGTCAACTGTGAATTGAAAGAAGTAGCCTCATTACACTCTTGATGAGTAAATATGTAATTAAAGCGATCTATAAAACCATTGTCTAGCTCAGAATGACTTCATCTTCTAAACTCCACCAGCAATTAGCTTTCATTGGGGCCACTTGTTCCCCAACATAATCACATTAGTTCCCTCCCTCACTGACTGGCTGGGTCTTCTGGGTTTCCCTCCCTCCACTCCCGCCACACTGACCACTTTGTTGTCCCTCAAACTTCCCAGGCATGTTTCCCCCTGGGGCCTTGGTCCTAGGTGGTCCCAGCTTCTGAAAAGCTCTTAGCCTATATCTCTTTAGCTAACTCCTTCATCACCTTCAAGTTTGCTCAAATCTCTTAAAGAGGCTGGCCCTAACTACCCAACTGAACCCTGCGACCTCCCTGCACCCCATCCTCAACTCTACCTTTGCTTTTCCCAATGTCACCCACCTTCTCCCATGTGATAAAGTTTGCATGTTTATTATGCTTACTGTGTACTGTTTGCCTCCACCACTAGAGTGACATCTTACAGATTTTGTTTTGTTTTGTTTACTGACATGTCCGATACTAAGCACCTAGAACAGTGTCGAAAACGTATAAATGACTTAATAAATATCTGTGGACGTCAACTGGATCCCAAAGTTTATAGAAATTAAAAGCTGAACATCTTGGTGGTTGCAGGGCATAGAGGGCTCAAGGTGTTTGAAGGCCCTGCACTCTGACAGCCTGGCCGGTAGCATGAATCCTATTTCAGTCTCAGCGAATGCACTGACCCTTACATGCCAACAACCCAGGGTTGAATGACAGTCAGAACCTTGAAACCTAAATCTGAAAATGCACAGTATCTAACAGTAATGGTTCATTAGAAATCATCCAAGACAGCCATCAGGGATGGAGAAAATGACAAACACAAAACTGGAACAATTTAACACCTTGAAAATATTAACATATTTCAGTGGGAGGCAAATGCTATGACTTTGTCCCTAAATTAGAACTGGCGCAAAGAATTGAAAGAACTTGTGCAAGGTCTAAAGAGTCTTGTGAGATTCAAGTATAAAATGTAGGCAGCATTCCAACTATCTACTTAAGATAATCAAGAAAATCAGATTACAGCAAATATTAGTCCAATTTTCATTTTTCTCAGTAACTTAGAGTAGGGGTTGGCAAATTTTTTTCTGTGAAGAGCCAGAGAGTAAATATTATACAGGCCAGACAGTCTGCTGCAACTACTCAACTTTGCTGTTGCGGAAAAGCAGCGTAAACAATACATAAACACATGGCCTTAGCCAAGTTTCAAGAAAACTTTATTTACAAATACAGGTCATGGGTGACTTTGGCCTATAGGCAGTAGTTTGCTGGCCCTCACCTAGAGTAGCATTCAAACAAAATCTGTTAACTCATGAGACGTAAGAAAAATTCTGCCATTGTTAAGCTGTGGGTTTAAACAAGCCAATCAATGGCTCTAGGCTTGGTTCCCCATTTAAAACTTTGAATAGGATGAGATGATCAGCTTTGATGACTCTCAGATAAAAGCACTGTTGGCCTCACTGGTCAGTTCTATTTATCTGGGAAAATTCCCAGACTTAGTAGTACAGATAGCCCCAGCTCCCCAAAGAAGCCCACAAACAGATAGTGGCTCTTGTGGTAGGTACTGGTCAGTGGGTAGCCTGTCAAATTTGGTCAAAGTTTCTAACTAGCAAGTAGCCCGTTGGTCTGAACAGAGACATCACAGGTTTTCAGGACATGAATCTGGAGAATTGGGGTTGAAGAGTAGCAGCTGAAGCTGCCTAATTTATGAAATGATATCATTACATGCCAAGAATCTCTTCTTAACTTGTAGGAAAAATTACCAAGTTCAATTTGCTTTCACATGAAGACACACACAATGGATGCCAAGAACCTATTGGTCAGTGCAGAGCATGAGAGGCAGAGGCCAACTCATACCTTGGGTTGTAGAAACACTTGAGTTTTGTCCTTTTTCCTATCTACATTTCTTACTTTTATATAATAATGGTTTGTTTTAATTTTTCATATTTATTTGAGATAAGCTGATGATCAAGTGACTGAAAATAAATCACCTTAGACAAATGGAATTGGGATGTAGCTCATTTCCTCCTTCAGGAAGTTTATCCCGTCCCACTCTTGGAGTATTGTGATGCTCTTTCAAGTAGACAAGAGGCTCCAGGTGCTTGCCTCTGATATTACCTTAAATGATGCTTACTAGCCTAGGTGCTACACATATGTGACACAATGCGTATTAGAGGCCTAATGTCCACTTTTCAGTGGATAAGTTAGAAGCCAATGTAATTTTTAAACAGCTCTGTTGAGATATAATTCACATACAATCTGTTCATTTAATATATAATTTAATTGGTTTTTTAGTATATTCACAGACTTGTATAACCATCACCATGGTCAACTTCAGAACATTTTTATCACCCCCAAAATATATCTGTACCCATTAGCAGTCATTCCTCATTTCTCCCTACCCCAATCCTAGACAACCACTAATCTACCTTTGGTCTCTATTGATTTTCCTACTGTGGACATTTCATATAAATAAAATCTTACAATCTGTGGTCTTGTGTGTTTTGGCTTCTTTCACTTAGTATAATGTTTTCAAGGGTCATTCATGCTGTAGCATGGGTCAGTACTTCATTATTTTTATGGCTCAATAATATTCCATTGTATATACAGTATTCCCTCACTTATCATGGGTATTACGTTCTAGACACCCATCCCCCCATGAAGTAGGAACCTTACATTTATTCTACACTCTTAAACCTACGTAACTTTAACAACATACGTATACAGTGCCACAAAATGCCGTGATATAGCAAAAAATCTGCGATAAATATTTAAATATATTTTTTAAAATCCCACGATACAGTGAGGTTGCAATAAGTGAACCACAATATAGAGAGGGACTACTGCATACCAAATCTTGTTTATCCATTCATCAGTTGAAGGACATTTGGGTTGTTTCAACTTTTTGATTATTATGAGCAATGCTGCTGTGAACATTCATATACACATTTTTGTGTAAACATCTTTTCATTTCTCTTGGCTGTATACCTAGGAGTAGAATTGCTGGGTTCTGTGTTAACTCTGTATTTAACCTTTTGAGGAACTGCAAGACTGTTTTCCAAAGAAGCTGCACCACTGTACATTCCTGCCAGCAATGTATGAGGAGTCCAATTTCTTCACCAACATTTATTTTCCAATTTTTAAATTACAGTAGTCCCCCTTATGCATAGATTCACTTTCTGTGGTTTCAGTTGCCTGTAGTCAACCTCACTCCAAAAAATTTTAATGGAAGTTTCTAGAAATAAACAAGTCATAAGTTTTAAATTGCATGCCATTTGAGTACCTCATTTCATCTCATCATGTAGATCTTGTATCGTCTCACATCACAAGAACAGTGAGTACAGCACCATTAAGATATTTTGAGAGAGACTACATTCACATAACTTTTATTACAAAATAAGTAATGTGTTCCATTTTATTATTAGTTATTCCTGTTAATTGCTTAATGTGCCTAATTTATAAAACTAATCATAGATATGTATGTACAGGAAAAAACAGTATATATAGGGTTCATACTGTCTGTGGTTTCAGGCATCCACTGAGGGTCTTGGAATAGATCTCTTATGGATAAGAAGGGACTACTGTATAGCCACACTAGACGTTGTTAAGTGGTCTCTTCTTGTGGTTTTAATTTACATTTCCCTAAAGATTAATGATGTTCAGCATCTTTTCAATGTGCTTATGGACTACATGTATATATTTGGAGAACTATCTGAATCTTGACCCACTTTTTAATTGGGTTATTTGTCTTTTTATTATTGAGTTGAGTTACTTATATATTCTGGATACAAGTTCCTTATCAAATATTAGACTTGCAAATATTTTCTCCCATTCTGTGGGTTGTCTTTTTCACTTTATTAATGGTATCAATTGAAGTAAAGAAGTTTTAAATTTTGATCAAGTCCAATTTACCCATTTTTCTTATGTTACCTATGATTTCGATGTCTTGTCATATCAAAAAGGCTTTGACAAATTCAAGGTCACAAAGATTCTCTCCTGCATTTTTTTTCAAGAATTTTATATTTTTAGCTCTTATATTTAGGTCTGTGATTCATTTGAGTTATTTTTTTATGTGGTGTGAAGGGTTCCAATTTTCATTTTTCTGCATGTGGTTATCCAGCTATTCCAGCACCATTTGCTAAAAAGACTTTCCATCACTGCTTTGTCTTTTCACTTTTTCAAAAATCAGCTGACCATAATGTGAGGGTTTACTTATAGACTATCAATTCTATTCCACAGAACTATGTCTATCCTAATGACAGTACCACAATGTCTTGGAAATTGTAAATTTGTAGTTAAGTTTTAAAACTGGAAAGTGTGAGTTCTCCAACTTTATTCTTTTTGTTTTGGCGATTTGGGTCCCTTGCATTTTCATATGAACTTTAGGATCACCTTGTCAATTTCAGCAAAGAAGCCAGCTGGAATTTTGAGATTGAGTGAATCTGCAAGTTAATTTGGGGAGTACTACCACCTTCATAATATTAAGTTGCCCAATCCATACACATGGATGCCCTTCCATATATTTAGGTCTTCTTTATTTCTTTCAGTAACATTCTGTATTTCAGAGTATAAGTTTTATATAGAGAGCAATTTTTTTAAAGGGTGTCTTTCTAGTTCCTACCACTTACACACAAATGAAGAACGATGGATTGAGGACACAGCTGTGGCTGATTAAAAAGACCTAAAGAAAATTTGGACAAAAGCCAGCTAACTCACCTGAAGAGGATCATGTTAAAGTTTCTGCATAGTTTGTGGTACATTTTTTTTTTTTTATATCAATGAAGAAGACGTAGAACAGAGGTTCTCATCCTGGCTGCGCATTAGAATTATCTAGAAAGCTACGCCTCAGACCAATTATATCAAAATGTCATGGATGGTACCCACTAATCCATATTTTTGAAATATGCAGATGAGTTTGAAAACCACTGGCTAAAGTAATAACAAGAATTTCAGTGGCATTTTATAATTTTATTTATTTATATTTATTTTTTAGTTATTTATATTCTATCTCATTTGCAAAAGGAATTAAGCAGATTGACAATAATATAGAAAGTAAATTAATCTATCTTATTCTCAAAAGGAATTAAACAGACTGACAGTAATACAGAAAGTAAATTAAAAGTGAATGAAAAAAAGCAGGGTTGAAAAAAGAAAGGAAAACAAAGGTGAAGACACAAGACTGAAAAATGCATCCTATGAGAATCTACTCTGTCCATACAAACATGGAGAATGGAATCAGTATCATAATATGGCCACAAGTACAAATATTCCTGGCAATTAGACCAGTGGAATTTGCCCAGGTAGCCTCACAATGAGAGCAGAGGTGATGAAGTTCTGAATGGGTATCCCCCAGGCTTACCTACATCTAAATGCCTGTCACTACTAAGTCTAGTTTACAAAGATAACTGAAAGCAAAGCCTAAGAATCAAAGAAGAGCTTTCAAAATGTGAAAAAAAAAAAAAAAAAGTCCTATGGTGAACCCCTTGTAAAAAGGCAGAGCCACCTCAGTCTACAGTTAATATTTTGTTCTTCCACAAAAGCAACAACAGATCAAATAAAACACAAACTTGATGTGTCTTAAAAAAAAAAAATTTTAGTACAGTAGGTAAACTCTCTTTAGAGGACCATGTCCAAACCTGTTCAGTACCTTCCATCTCCCACCATGGTAATCCCTGTACCTGAATCTGTTCGTGGCTGGCGTGGTTTCCATGTTAAATTCGGCCACTGGCACTCCCCTGGCTGACACCTGAGGGGCAAACATGGCGGCAGGGTAAACCACAGAGGAAGTTCCCACCTACAAGCAAACAGATGGAAACAGACAAATGACCACGCTATGCAGAGAAGAAACTTTTCAGAAAATCTCACATAGACCCAGGGAGGCTTGTGGTTGCAGGTGTGGGGAAAGCTAAGCTGGATGGGATAAAAGGAGAGCATTTAAGGGACAAATGGGAAGTTAGGAGGTGTCTTTTGGTCGATCACTATAATTCAGAAAGATGTGAAAAGGAGAGTTGTGCAAATGGAGAGTGGCAATGAAACAAATCTTCACATTTTGGGGTTAATTTTATTTTTGTTTCCGCTCTTTGAAGTGATACAAATAATCATTCATGCTCCTTTTTTTAAGTTAGATGATTCAAAGAAGAAAACATATACATGTCATTCATAATTGTCCTACCCCAAGATAATCACTGTTCACATTTTGATATATATTCTTTCAGGTTTTTCTCTATGAATATAGGCTTATGAAAATTCTTTACAAAAATGGGGAGGTCGGCTGACTTACTTCTTTCACAGTTCACTTCTACCCGTTACTTTCTAAAAAAGACTTGTGCTTGTATTTCAGTCTTGGATCTGAATTCTTTCTTACCCAGAACTCAAGTGCTGAGGTTGCTGGGGAAAAACATGGGAAGACCAGAACATATTTACAAGCCAGCTTTTCTCACTTAGACTTTTAGCATGAACACTGATCTGATACTCAACTTTGGGACGCATTCAGTAAACACTGGCTGAATGAGCATGCACCCGTGAGAAAGTGCCTCTGTTTTTAAAGATGTGTTAAGAAAAATTTGAAATATGCCTACCCTTTGTCTAATAATTCCACTTCTAGGAAATCTGCCCTACGGTAATAATTTGAAGCGCATGTTAAGAGTTATGTCTGAAGCTATTCATCATAGTGTTGTTTAAAATATCAAAGTCTGAACCAGCCTGAATGTCCAACAAGAGAGGATTGATTGAATACATACCAGAACACCACACAGCCAATTAAAAGGTGATGTGCATTTGGATGTATTGACATGAAATATGCTAAGTGAATTGCTACATGAATAAAGTAGTTTCAAAACATAACATATAGTATGAACCCATTTTTCAATTTTATTTTTTTAATGTTAAAATTACAGTTTACTTCAACATTATTTTTATTGGTTTCAGGTGTATAGCATAGTGGTTACAAAATCATATGCTTTACAAAGTGTTCTCCCAAGTATTTCCAGTACCCACCTGGCACCATATATAGTGATTTCAATATTATTGACTATATCCCCTATGCTGTTCTTACATCCCCTGACTATTTTGTAATGACCAATTTTTACTTCGCAATCCCTTCACCTTTTTCACCCAGACCCCCAACCCCCACCCCTTTGGCAACCACCAGTCCACTCTTTGTGTCTGTGAGTTTATTTCAATTTTGTTTGTTTATTTTGTTCTTTAGATTCCACATATAAGTGAAATCATATGGTATTCGTCTTTCTCTGACTGACTTATGTCACTGAGCATGTCTTCTAGGTCTATCCATGCTGTCACAAATAATTCTTTTTTTTATGGCTGAGTAATATTCCATTGTATATTTGTACCGCAGCTTTTTTAATCCGCTTGTCTATTGTTGGGCACACAGGTTGCTTCCGTATTTTGGCTATTGTAAATAATGCTGCAGTGAACATAGGGGTGTGTATAGTCTTTTGAATTATTATTTTGAGAATATGAACCCATTTTCTTGAATTTTAATCAATATGTGCACATCTGCATAAGAAAAGGTCTAGACCAGGGGTGGGCAAACTTTTTCTGTAAAAGACCAAAAGCACATTTTTTTAGGCTCTGCAGGCCACATGATCTCCATCGCAAATATTCAACTCTGCCATTGTAATGTGAAAGCAGTCATGGACGATACACAGAAGAAAAAGCATGGCTATGTTCCAATAAAACTTTATTTTCAAAGACAGGTGGAAGGCTAGATTTGGCCAACAGGCCACAGTCTGCTCATGTACGATCTAGAAAAAAACATACTAAAAGGCTAAGATATTACTTTTGGATGGTAGAATTATCAGTGATTTCTAATTTCCTCTTTTTGTATTTTCTCAATTAAATTTAATAATAAGCATGTATTATTTTTAAAATCAGAAGCAATAACATGCTTTTTTAATAGTATTTGGGGGGGGGGGAGAAGGCTTAAGAAGCCCAAGACATGGTCTTGTATAGTTTTGTATTTTCAGATCAATTCTTATTTACTGTTTCCTAGTTTTTCTTTAGGTCACCACAAGGCCTCTCAAAACCCATCTTGAAGGAAGGAAGGAAGGTAAAAGGAAGGAAGGGAGGAAGGGAAAAAGGGAGAGGGAACAATCTCCACCCCCGTCCTGGTGTTTCTGAAAATCCCCACGATCAGGGAAGGACAAAACCTACCACTAGACATAAGTCACAGAGGGCCAGCTCTCTGTCAACCTCTTCCAGAATGGCAGGGTCCAGGTTTTCTCCAAACCACACTACATGAGGTCGCAGCAGGCCCCCGCATCCTGCCTCTTCACACCTGTAAGAACATTATCCTTAACCCAACCCTGAGCCTTGCCGGAAGGTCTGCCCAGGTGGATCAGAGGAAGGCCAGGGTTGTAGAGAGGTCACCTCTGCTCCTTCTGACCACCATCCCTGCCCTCCCAGCCCATAGGAACTTGTCCTGAATACCAAGTACTAACTTTAACTGCCTTATAAAGTTTTTATTTTGTCTGGATGCAGTGGGTTGATTTTGAAACAAATGTGTTTCAGCCAAGTTTGACCTTCTCTTTCTTAAACAGTTTTCTCTTTCCCAGTGACTTCATCACACTTGTGTGCACAACTATGCTCAGTTACCCAGACCTGGGAGGAACACTGGACTCAGATTTGCTTCTAACACCCCAACTTCCCCTTAATTTCATCAATGACCTCCTTTCATGTTTTCTGAGATTCACCTCTCTCTGGCCCTGTCTACAGCGAAATTTTCTAGTGTTGATTACTAAAATCTCTCATCATTTATTCCTTACTATCTCTTAATCACTTTGTATGTACCTTCTAAAATAATCTCCTCCAAAATATCATTTTCATCATATTAATGTCCTACTCCAGAACCCTCTAGGATTCCCTGTTCTTTCAGATAGAAACTTTAGCATTTAGTAATGAAAACCCTTATTAAGAAAAATAAAAAGGGTTCTGTGGTTAAATAAACCAGTGAAATAGTAACACATTATAACCACTTTTTAGAGAGAGACATGTACTGTAGCATAAGAAATGCTCTGAGAAGTCCTGCAATAAAGCAAACACACTTTAACTTGTTTAATGTAGTGCCATTTGAGCACACTACATCTTTTTTTCCAAGCACTGCCTATGAACATCACATCGATCTAGTACTGTCTGAAACACTTTTGGAAGAGCTATTTTAATATCTGGTTTTTAAAACTGATGTAAAAATCTTTCTGTATTTTTTTTTAATCTACAAAAGTTACATTTGGTTCTGTGATTTCATCTTTGCAAGACCCTTTACTGTCTCCATAAACCTGGATTAATAACACTGATGACAATGAGGAGGATGAAGATGACAGTAACTAAAGTTTATTGACCAGCTACAGGACGCCAGCCTCTATGCTTTATATACACTGGATGAGCATCTGTAGCATAACGGCTTCAGAAACTCTCCAGGACTCAGACTGTCCTGCAGTGACATGGAGCAAACAGGGACAGACAGCAACAGTTCCCTTTACCTGGTTCCGTTCGTCCTCTGTGCCTTTGCCCTTCACCTCATAGGTCAGGGCTGGTTTTTACATTTGAAAATATAAGAGGCATCTCACCAAACGAACTTATATTTTGATTCCTAATTTTCTCTTTTTGCAACCTGGAACCCAAATACAGATGAAAAATTTTTACCCACCGGGGAAGTTTCTCAACTGGGATTCTGGCATCTTGTGCTTCAGGTTCTGGAGCACTGAAGCAAACAATATTAGAGAAGAGACATGTCACTGGTATCATCAAGGGACAAAGAAATCACATAACCCAATGAGTGTGTATATTTGCCTGGCAGAATATGGTACAAAATTCATAATTAATACATGCGGCACTTGAAGAATAGACATTAAATAATTACCAGTGGTTTTACCTCAAGAAGGAATTTGTATGTGGAGCACCAGATGTGCTTAAGGGGGAGTTTGATGATTTGCATTGTATATGTTATAATTTGAACCTTCTTCAATGACATTATATTAATATATTTCTTATATAAGTTATACTAATTTATAATGGTCAGGTAGAAGTTTTTTCAATATTCTGAGTCTACACTTAATTTCTTTCCTTATTTACAATAACAGGACACATTCATCAGAGAAATGTTGGAAAATATAAAAATACATAAAAAAGAAATCAGAATTACAGTATTCCCTCACTTTTTGCAGGTATTACGTTCTAGACCACCCCATGATAGGTGGAAATCCGCGAAGCAGGAACCTTACATTTATTTTAGTATTTATATATATTTTAAGGCTTTATAAACCCTTCCCACACACTTATAGACTGTTCCCAGTCTCTTATTAACCTTTCCCACTCCCTTATTAACCTTTTCCACACTTTTATAAACACTACTTATGTTCTTAAACATATTCTACACTTTTAAACCTACATAACTTTAACAACATACGTATACAGTACCGTGAAATCCTGCAATATAGCTAAAAATCCATGATAAATAGTTAAATATAATATTTTTAAAAATCCCGTGATACAGTGAGGCCACGATAAGTGAACTACAATATAGAGAGGGACTACTGTACCTATTATTCCATCAGTCCTGAAAATTACTGTATTTTCTTCAGGCCTATTATCTATACACAGAAACATCAACATGAGGAGTGTGTGTGTGTGTGTGTGTGTGTGTGTGTGTGAGTGTGTGTTTAAACACAAAGTTGGGATCATACTGTATAGAGTTAGATCCTATGGTTTTCACTTAACATGATAAATTGTGAGCCAAATATTTCTTTCATAATATACTATAATGTATTTGGTCCTATTTCTCATAAATATCCATGCAAATCTTAAGTTAATGTTCAATTTCCTCACAGTTATGTTCATTTTAAAAGAGAGAACAACATACAATTACTCTGTAGTGCAGCATAATTACCCTTTTCCTGATAAAGCTGCACAAATTGGACTCTTGTAATTTTCAGCCACAACTCCACAAGAGGTACATCGAGTTTTAAATATGCTACCTGAAAAACACAAGTTAAGCAAGACCAGAGATAGTATCATTAAGAGCACTTGTCTCCATGTCCAAAAGGGTACAAAATCACTTAGTTTTCATGTGCTTGTTTTAGCAAATGGGCCTACCCTAGTTATCACAAGAACTGCAAAGGCATGTAGTACTATTGAACAAACCAAGAGCATCTGCCCTCCAGGATTTTGTAATCGAGAGGGAAGAGATAGAAGAAATAATGTCGTCCATGATGAAGGAGCTCTCAGATTACTTGGAGTGATGTTCAGGTGGAACTGAACTGGTTCACAGAGTAGACAAAGCCAACCAAACCTAAGGACATGATTTACTAAGTACATGATTGATAAAGGTTCAGTAGCTTAAAATGTGTTTATAAATCTTAATTTCAACTTAATAAAGCTTGAATCTTTTGTTCAAAAACCAGATCAATCGATCAATAATCAACTAATAAATGAAGAAAATAACTTAAAATTAGTAACCATTTATTGTGCTAACCTGATAATGGTGACTACAATTCACTGCATGTTCGCCATGTGCCGAGTGTTGTGCTAAGCAAGTCACACACTGTGGTGGACACACATTGTTCCATTCTGTCCAGTGTCACTTTGTTGAGGAACCATCTCTCCTCAATCCCATGCTGAGCTGATGGAGCTAATTACATCCTAAAATAGAAGTTTGGGCACAAGTTCCAGACTGGTCTAATCATAGTAGCCTAACCCTTTAGTGGTAGGTGTTTGCTCAAAAAGGAGGTAAGTGACCCAGGCAAGGCCATGCAGATGTCTATCTCCTGAGGAGAGCTAAGCTAGAGTGAGCCTGGAGCTGCCAGATGCTACCTTTGCTGGCGCACAGAGATGATCATCTGCAGAGGGATTCAACAAAGCTGAGAGAAGGAGAGGCAGAGGGGCAGGGAGAGAAAGACAGGGAGTCTCCTGCTGACATTGGCTCCACTTCCGGGCACCTCGGTTTTGTAAGCCAAGGTACCCGTTTGTCAGTTTCAGTGTGACCACTTTTCCCTGTGTTAACATCTCTGAAATTCAGATGTGTCCTGCAACTGCTACTGGCCACATGATAGATGTGACGTGGTTGTCACAGCCAGCACTTGCACAGACTTGTTGAAGGATAATGCCAGTGACTGACACGTGGTGACTTGTTAACCTCAGTGTCCTGACCGGACAAAGGCAGCCCCTGTACATTTCAGCCAACAAACCATGTAAGGGCCATGTGGGGAAGAAACTGAGTCCAGGTCCTTGTCTGGAACCCTTCCACTGACACCTTTTGGTTAGATCAAGAAGGCCGATATCAACCCTGCAGCATGTGTGTCAGCAGCTTGGAAGAGAAGCCCAGAGACGGGAGAGGAGCCTCTTTTAGGACATGCTGCATGACCAATCCCTTGGTGGCACAGAGCATGACATTGTGTGGCAAACACAGTCACTGATGCCTCGGAGTCATTCACAAGTAATTCAGAAGGAATATCTTAACCACTGTTTCATCCAGTGTTTTTTATATGCGTGATGAGTTTCTAAATAAGTGTATCTAAGGAAGTTTTAACAAGCCTTTCCCAAGAGTATACAATAGCAATTCTAAGGGATAATAGAGTAAGATATCATGGTTTGGGCAGATTATTTTTTTCCAAGTATCACATCAAAAACACAATGCATCTTAAAATTGATGACACCTTCAATTTGATGAAGGAAGGGCTTCCTTTTATTTACCTAAATTAGAAGCAAGTTCTCATCACTTGAAACCAAAAAAGTCCCAACTAATATGCATATAAACATATTATCTTATTTAAGCCTTAAAATAACTGGATAAGACAGGTATTATTGCCATTTTATACACTCTACATGGCAAATGACAGCCTGCATTCTGACACTGCAGAGAAACGAGAAAAGCCATGTGGAAACCATCCCAGATCCAGCAGAAGAAGGTGCCAAAAAGACACGTGGTTAGTAGGTGGCTAACGCTGCTGGGACACGAGAGAGAGATGGGATCCGAGTAAACAGTGCTCAGCTTTCATTATCAGGGTGACCAGAGCCGAGGCAAAAACAGACAACTTCATGGCATACACAAGCAGCATTCCCTACTGGCTCACTGTTCCTGGAAATTCCACAATTAGAAATGCTTTCCTTGGGATTGAAGTTTTATAAACTCATAAATGCAAATGTCCTTGGGAAAAAAAAATCCTTCCATATCCATTTATGCTCTTGTATGATGGGTTTATTAGATTTTTGGTGAGCGCAAAGAGAGGAAAGAATTACGAGGAGAAGAGGGAAAAGGAGGCTGTCATCAGGACAAAACCCACGTGTCACAAACATGGTGGGCTTGATATAGTAAAGGTCACTGAACTGGCAGCTCCTTAAAGGCTGGAGAGCTTAGCAGAAGCACAGCCTCAGTGGACAGTCTCAGGGGGAAAAGGGAAAGTAAATAGATACCCCCAGGAATGCCAAGGTCCCCCTTTGCCAGATCCTGTTAAAGACACAGCTGTTCAATGGCCCACACCTCCTGGCTCCCTTCAGCCCAGCTGGGCAGTTGTCTCTGAGCACAGACACCTGAAGGGAACTCCCCAGGGAGGGGAGTGCATGCAGCTGCACAGACCAGCACTTTTCCAGTGTCTCAGGTGCACACCAGACACTGGGCCATCTTGTCAAAATGCAGATTCTGTTTTAGTGAGTCCAGGTGGGAAATGGCAGGACATGTGTTTTATTTTAGTTGTGGTTTGTTTTTTTTTAATTGATCTGAGACAGAGAGAAAGAGAGTAACATGGATTTGTTGTTCTGCTCATCTATACATTCCTTGGTTGCTTCTTTTATGTGACCCGAAGGAGGATCTAACCCGCAACCTTGCTGTATGGGGACAATGCTCCAACCAACCAAGCTACCCGGCCAGGTCAGGACTTACGTTTTAAAGTCTGATTCCCTCCCCATGTAAGGCTGAGGGTCCTCACCATGAATTTCCAGAAGGGTCTTGGTGCCAGCCTTGCGGTGCAGCTCATCGATGTTTTGGGTGATGACTACGACCCGGCGGCCCCGCTCACGCAGCCGGGCCTCACACTGGGCGATGGCGAGGTGCCCGGGGTTTGGCTCTACGCGCTGGATGACTTCCCGCCGGTAGTGGTAGAACTCCCACACTAGGGACGGGTTTTGTGCAAAGGCCTCAGGAGTGGCCAGGGCCTGAGGGTAAGAGAGGAGGCAGGCGTCAGGGAGGGAAGGAGGCGCTGAAGCTCCGGAACACAGGCAGCGGCGTGGCACCTGCAGCGACAGGCAGTCGCGGGAAACACTCATAGGTCCCTTTTTCTCTACACGGGAGGCAGGCAGCTTTGGGAGGGTGCAAGCTGGCACCCATCTGCTGTAGGTTCATGCCACGTGGCAGACAGGGCAGAGGCCCGGGCTGCAGCCTGCGTCCCAGTCCTGGGACTAACAAGAGACCTTGGAGAAATCGGTTTTAACTTCCCCAATTATGACTCAGGGAAAATGCAACCTGTCCCATTTACCACTCAAGTAAGGTATGAACACGAAGTAAAGTAATATACAGGAAGGTACTTTAGGTTCTAAAATATATAAAGTCAGTATCATTTGTCCAGGAAAAAAATGAAATGTAAAATGCCCAAATGAGGTATAATGGCTATAGTTGAGAAATTCAGTTTTTATAAATGTAATTACAGCTACACACTCCCTATATGTATTATATTAACAAAATATATACAAATACGAGGGCTTGAATGTTAATGCTGGCCTCCTTCCAAAAAGATTGGATCCTTTCTTGGGGTAAATGAGAATATACTTTGTATTTGGTTTAAACTATTTAACCATGTGCATATGCACATTATATTGTTGCATTAAATATTTAAATAAATACAAAGCCATGGAGATAATTTCATCTATTTTTGTAATAATAAATCCATGTATTTTTATCTGTGTGTTTGAGTGCACATAGGTACACTGGCTTAAAACATGGATAAAGTTCTGAAAACACACACCCAAATATTAGGATTGGGGAGAGGCACAAGGGAAAGTTTTTCATGTGATTTTATACCTTCCATATCTTTATTTTTTTTCCTGCTAGCCCTGGCTGGTTTGGCTCAGTGGATTGAGCGTCGGCCTGCGAGCTAAGTGTCGCTGGTTCGATCTTCCAGTCAGGGCACATCAGAGAAGGAAAACTCTGACTCCAAAAAACCTCCGCTGCCTTGCGGCATACCGCTTCAGGGGAAAGGCTAAGGGAGTAAACCCCGACAGAAAATCCGGAGCCGGAGTCCCTAAGGCGGTTTGACGTTGTAGTCAACACCGGCAACTCCTGCGGCGCACCTGAAGCCAAGCTGTATTGACTCCGTCTTTCCCTTGGACCCTTCAGCTGCGAAGAGAGGGGGGGTCTGCTGCACGGGCAACAGCAGACCCTCCATATCACCCTGCCCAGGCTCTGTAGCTTCAGCTTCACTGGAGAGGACACTCCAGCGTCATCGTAAGATGTCGATTCAACACGGGAGGAGATAGATACCGTGTCACTCCCGAGTCGGACTGCACAACCATTCTCGGCGGTGCAGATAGACTCTTAAGAGGCTACACCATCGTCTCTCGAGACGGACGGCTGCCGACGACGACGACGACGATACAAATACGTGTTTTACAGTGCAATTTCTCTAGGACAGACAAACCTCCTCTATGGTGAACTGAGCAATAGTTGCCTGAGGCTGGAAGCTATCGGGAAAGGGCACAGGAGAACCTTCGGTAACGACCAAAATGTTCTGTATCTCGATTGTGGCGGTGGCAGCATTATGCATTTATTTTACTGTAAAGGCCCCCATCTACCTGGTAGTCACAGGGCGTGCATCTTCTATGCTGTGGATTACTTGTATCAACCCTGTACTTCCTTTCTTCCTGCCCTCCACTTGGAGCACAAGTGGCCTGAGCAGTTTAGAGGTAGCACATGACCCTGGATCTATAGGGCTGGGGAAAAATAGGTTTACAGTAATGAATAAATAACACTGCAAGAATAAACTCTGTGTTTCGCATACTCACAACCGCAAGCCTACTTTCACCCACCCTGTAAGTGTTCTGGGAACACAGAGGGAGTTGAACATACTGTATTGACTCCATTGTTTCCCACCAACTTGGAGCTGCTCTGACATGACAGACCACCCCTCTCTAAGTCCCTCCTCACACCTGCTGAGCCCCCACCCACTGCTTCTCTAATTCAGGGACTGCCCTCTGTTGCTCCTGAAGGGCCCTCTGCTCTTCTTTCTCCCCTCCTTCATCTTTAAGGTAATGATTCCCATGTCTACATTCCCAGGCCTCGCCTAGGGGATGGTGGAGAATATCCCAAATATCCTAAATATTTGCCATCTTGAGACCTTTAATACAGGAAAAAAGGGTGGTTCATTAAACCTTCACACAACAAGAAATTACCTACTAAATTTGGAAGTCATGTATTGAAGTAATTATTTATGTTTGTCTTCATTCAATCAACAAAAAAATCTATTAAGCACCTACATTGTTCCAGAGTTCTGGAAGCTGGGGATGGACTGATGAATGAAACAGACAAAATTCCCTACCCTCCAAAACTAGGGATTTCCTGGGGGCGGGGAGAGACTGACTGCAAGGGCCTGAGGGAATAATCTGGGATGCGGAAATGCGCTATGCATACACTTGTTAAAAGTCATTGAACTGTACACTTAAAATTGGTGAGTTTCATTGTATGGATAATATATCTTAATAAAAACTCAATTTCTTTAAACTTACATTCTAATGGCCTTCGTATAAAGTTTGGAACATCAAGCCCTAGACTTTCAATAATTCAACTTCAGTCTTAATGTGAGAAGTTCACAGAAACTTTAAAAACTTCTAATACTTAATTTCAATATCTACAGTAATGAATTATGCTAACCAAGGTTTTCTGATTCAAGGTTTTAGGCTTCTAATTGTTATCTGAATAAATGCAATTTATACATACCTAGAAAGTAAGGGAAGTGGCAGCTTTGCTTAAATGTCAGATCTTAATCATACAGATGCTATGTTGATGCCAAAACGAACAGGATGCCTGGGTTTCAGGCATCAGCATATGTTCTGAGTCAAACTCCATTATGATTTCATTCAGAAAAGCCTCTGGAAACACTACTAACCTGAGATTGCCACTTTCTCCAAAAACCTCCAGCTCCTCTGAAAGTCGGAATTCCACTTTCAGCACTAATGCCAGCCCCTGAAATGACGACTATGTGCTTTGCTTTTGCAAAACACTTCCGAAAATCAGCCATGTCTAAAGAGAGAATAAAACTTTATCAATCCAGTGCACCATTTGGATATTTATATCCTTATCAATTGTCTGCCTAGGTTTCCCCTGCTATCCAAAAGTAGAGTGTTCCTATCAAACCTTACATCAAGTGAAGAAGCAGCTATCTTAGGACACATTTTGCTAACAGATGCACAAAATAAATAGAGATAAAGCACAGATGCTCACACACACAGTTCAAAGCTATGGAGCTGGATGCTGGATGGAGTTCGCAGAGAAGGAGCTTAGCAGGGCCGCTCTCGCTGCTGCTCGGGGTGTGTGCTGTCTCTGTAACTTGCTGCAAAACAAACGCTGAACGCTATTTTTGTTTTTCACCTTTTTTCATAAATTCAAAAATCTACTTCTAATTTCTTTCGGTTAGCAAAATCAGATACTAATGTAGGTTTTTTATAATAGCAAAGTGGTATAAAGCAAACTTTTGAAAACTAGGATACCTGTATTTTGAAACTCAACCTTGTGTGAAATTGTACTGTAAGATACCCATATAAAATCATTCCCGTACTGTGAAGAGGCCATCATGCCCTTGATGTGTGAGTGTATAACATCTTAAGAAAGAAGCAGGGCCTTCAGGCACACAGCACTGGCTCTGTATCTCAGCTCTGCCTCCGTGCATGTGCGTGATCACTTATGAATCCCTGCCCTTCTGCTCTCCTGGGCTCCCTTAGCAATTTGGTGTGCACAATAGTATCCCCCCTAGAGTCGGCTGGTATAAAGATTAAAAGAGGCTAATGGATGGGAATGCATCTTCCTTCATGAAAATAAAGACAAGTTTGTGTGTGTGTGTCTGTGTGTGTGTACTGACCTCAGGCCCACTGGACCCCAAGGCCTTTCCTTCCACCCCAAGTTCTCTTCCCTTTGCAGATCTTGCTGATTCTAGGTTCTCTCAGCATAGCTATCGACAATGAGGACCAAGGCCCCTCTCCTGTGAACAAGTGCTGTGCCCTACACCTGGACATATGACCTTTATAGCTCATAAGAGTTACTTTTCAACAAGATGTCACCAGACAGTTTGGGTACAGAAGGGAACTGAACACAGAGAATAACATGACAGTAGGCAATCATGGTCACAGACCAGGGCTTACCCTCCAGATCGAAGGCCTTGGTCTGCACCTTCAGGCACTCTCCCTGACCTCAGACCAACAGGGGCAGCAGCCATCATGTAGGGACGGCTCACCGCGCCCAGGCTCTGTGCAAGCACACTACATGGCTCACATGGTGGAGTTCAGCCCTGAAACGAATGTCCCCATCCCAGACTTGGAAGTCCTACTATTCCTCCTGGGTGGCAGAGATTGGGTCAGAGCCCAGCATACAGCCAAGAGCAATACCTCCTCTCCCTGTGTGAGGGGTAAGTGTGTGCTGTGGCCCCAGCGAGTCAGGTGTAAGCTGTACAAAGCTGAACATAAGCTTCAGGGAGAAGAGAGACCCCCTCTCTGCCCTCCACCTGGAGAAGCAAGTGCCAGACCAACACTGCCTGTGGCTGGCCTGGGCTACTGAAGCAGACAACTTTTAGGAGTTGCCCACCTATGCCACAGCACTGAAAAGTTCAGCGGAAGTGAAAGTGAGTTCCGCAGCTGACAGAGCAGACCTTCTGGTCTTGCCCAGGAGGCAACAGCAACCAAGGTTAGCCCTGAGACTGACAGAATGCTCCCTAAGAGATGGAACCAGAGACAGGCAGGATCAAGGACAGGAAGAGATAGTGGGGTAGGGGCTCAGAGTTGAATGTTAAAGGGAAGGTGACTTCATTTTGTACCCCAAGCTGGTAAAAAGGATCCTAGTGGTTTCTCATACTTGTTGGCTCCATCTAGGCAAGGGTGGTACTTCCTCGCCCTCCTAAGCCCAGACCACCTGTATGGCCCATGCGGACAGATAACTCTTTTTTAAAGGGCTCCACTACCCCTCCCTTTCTCTTTCTCTCTGACTACTGGGAAGAGTGAACAGAGTCAAAGCAAACTCTCAGAAACGAAGAAGCAGAGGCCCCATCTCCCTTTCAGCCACATTCTCAGAGCTCTCTGGGATCACTTGGCTGCAGCGAGGCTCACAGGAACGAAGGGGTTCAGACACACTGTTGCCTTTCAGTATGACCAGCCATTCTAACAGTGCTTACACTCTCGCCACTTTCAGAAATAGATCAGTGTGAAAAGTCAGGCCCACTTACGCTGTCTAACTGAAAAAGAAACCCAGTTGGAGTGGATTAGAGTTTCTAGTCTGATCTACCCCGTGAAAGAACAAGATGCTAAATAAGAAAATGTGCAAATATTTTTCTAGGAACTAGTTACATGACTCCTGGATTAAAACCCTACAAACATCCTTAAAGACCTCAAAGTTCACCGATAAAACTTTCCCCCATTCTAAAGGTGTTTTCTACCCCAAATGTAAAGTCTGATGAATAGATTCCCAGGACAGACTGACTTTTATTAAGGTACCACTTTAAGCAACTTCTAAAAACAAATTAAAAAGCCAACTCAGGTTTGGTTCTTGGAAAACAGGATGTAAGATATAATAATGTTAAAGTAGTGTGAAATCTTATTTTAAAAAGACACTTCCTAACTGTATGTTATGCATTTCAGACCCAGGTGGCCCACTTCTGGTCAAGCACATGCTTCTGGGTCCCAGCACAGCGTCTAGCAGCCTGTCCTGCACAGCTGTGAACACCAAAGGGTTGGGCAGCTGAATGGCACTGGGTTCCTTGGGTTCTTTATTGTTTCTGAGATTGGGCAAAATGGAAGGAGGCATTATTACAATTCAGCATACTCCCAGTACTAGAAAAAGTTATCCAAAAATGGAAAATGAGGCAAAAAGAGCTCAGCATGGCCTTTCAATGCCATATTGAAGCACTGTTTAACAGGTCCACCTAAGGATCATTTGTTATAGCAATCTGTTACACTGTATTCCCACTATACAGTGAGGGTACAGATATGTTAAGTTGTCAATTTTTGTCTGGTAGAGATACAAATCATTTCTGTCCAGTAAAAAGTTTAACCCCATATTATCCTGTAGGACAACCCCCAGTTTGTCTCTACTGCAGAGAGGGGTTTATAATACAAATCATGTGTGATAGGCTTAAATGCAGATATTCTGAGAGAAGCAAAAAATGTTGAAAATGGATTTACCTTGACTATTAAGAGATCATCCCTGACCTGTCCTGGAGGGGACTCACCTAAGGAGAAAAGGATAGAGTGGCCTTCTCCAAAACTTTGCCCAGCACCCACTTCAATATAAACATTCCCCTCAGAGTGCAGAAATTTTCAGGTACTTCAAATTCCACTGGAGATGAGGAGATGGCAGGCTAGGAAAGACATACTTGAACTTGGACGAGCCATTGTTAGACAAATCTTGGTTCCTGTGGTGGCTGGAGATTTCAATCCACAGTACAGTTGGGAAATTAATCGGCTGGGGACAATCTGGAGAGGTCCCATCAGGTTTCTTTATAGACTAATTCTTGAGATGGGCTTCAGAAAAATCACAAAAACAAATAGAAACAATCAGAAAATACTTCTATTTCACACACACACACACAGTATATATATGTAAGAAGGCCCTTAAAAATCTTGTGTTAGATCTTCATGGTATTCAGCCTCTAAACCAGCTGTTTTCAATTTGTTCTCAAGAGCACCCAGCTGCCCTGGAGCAGTGGTTCTCATGTGTGGTTCCCAGCCCAGCAGCAATAGCATCACCTGAGATCTTGTTAGAAATGTAACGTCATGGACTGCACCCTGGGCCCATGAATCAGACACTTGGGATGGGGGTGAGGCCCACATCTGTGTCCAGGTGATTCTAATGAATGCTTAAGTTTGAGAACCACAGCCTTAGAGGCTTAAGATGGGGTTAGATGTGAGAATTCATTTGAAAAACAGGTTGTGAAAACTACCAGGCTGCTCTCTGAAAATGTAAATTCTGAGATCTGAACTAATCGAGAAAGATATTTATTATGACAACAAATAGTATAAAGATGACATCATGTCAAAGAAACTTCTCTGTGTGTTTTTTTTTTTTAATCCTCACCCAAGGACATGCTTATTGATTTTAGAGAAAGGGGAACGTAGCGGGAAAGAGAGGGAGAGAAACATTGATTGAGTTGCCTCTCGTATGCACCCCAACTGGAGACAGAACCCACAACCCAGGTATGTACTTTGACTGGGAATCAAACCCATGACCCTTTGGTGTAGGGGACAATGCTCAAACCAACTGAGCCACACTGGCCAGGGCAGAAAATTGTGTCTTAAAGCACATTTAGTAAGTCTCTATCTATCCCTGAGGAATTTATAAAAGGAAAGAAGACCACAGAGAAAGAGAGTATTTGGATCAGTGACATCAAAGTGGTAATTGGCAGAGCTGACTTCTATCTAGGAGGTCAAATTGTTCGAAAAACTCAGGATTAAAGGTTTGTGGATATAGGAAATATAGAAAAATAACATATTTCCCAAAACTTAACAATTCCTTTGGAGAACAACCTATCAAAATTAAAATGCATTTTCCCTTTGACTTAGTTACCCCAACTCTGGACATTTTTACAACAGTAAGACTTACACACATCCAAAATGACATATGTACAGGGTTGTTCTTTAGACCATGCAATTAACAGTAAGGGACTAGAAACAACCTAAAACAATCATCTGCAGGGGACGAGTTCAATAAACAATGGCACATTCACAATATGCAACATAATTGCCATATAAAAGAGTATGATGATTCTACTTACATGACATTCTAGAATAGACAAAACTATGGGGACAGAAAACCTATCAGTGGTTGCCCACGCAGGAAAGAGTCAATACACAAAGGGCCATGAGTTTTTAAGGTAATTGAATTGTTCTATATCTTGATTCTGATGACAGTTACATGACTGTGTCTGTTAAAACCCATAGAACGTACACCAGAAAAGGGTTAATTTTACTGTGTGTAAACTATAAAACAGTTCTAAAATAAAACAAATATATGTATAGGATTTCAGTTTTACAAGGTAGAGTTCTGGAGATGGGTTGCACAATGTGAATGTACTTAACAATATTGAACTAGAACCTTAATAATGGTTAAGGTATTAAATTTTATGGGTACTTTACTACAATTTAAAATATCCCATATGAACAAAGTCTAATTAAATGTGATTTGTTGGTTAATCATTTATAAGAAGACAGCTTGCGGGCTTCAGAAGTGAGTGTTGGTATCAGCAGAGCAGAAGATAGTCACAGAGGTTAAAAATAAATGTCTGGAAGATGAGGCTCAAAAACACGTTAGTGCAAAATCAGATTATTTAATGCCATAGTCATTCCAATATTCAGATTTCAAATGCTTTAAAAAAAAAAGACTAGAAATATTCTCTTTAATCTGATAGAGATCTCCAAAATATGTCATGGTGTTGTGTGAGAGAAAGGGCAGGGGATATGAGTGTATACCATAGTACTTATTTCCCTTTATGACTTTTTTTTTTTAGTGGAAGAATTCCCAAGAAATTAGTTAAAAAGAATTGGGGGTGGGGATGTGATACGGGGTGTATAAAGACAAGAGTGGAAGCAAGGAATTTCAGCGTATGTGTTCATAGACTGTTTGCACTGTCCAGGCTCTGCAGAGGGAGACCAGGAACACACTTGTAGTTGAGCAGTTGCGAGGAGAAAGAAGCAACACACAGAACTGCAGGGTGTCCCAGCGACAGTGTTAGAAAGGATTTCCTATAGGAGTTGGGCCTGTGTTAGCTAAGGTTGGGAGGGGTTCGAGGGAGTGAGGCTTTATTCTGGGTTGGATGCTGTCGGGAAACAGCACACCCTGATTGAGTATTTTAGTGAATCTTATCTAAAAGGTAAAAGGAGTGAAGTGAGGCTAGAGCTGTGATTAGTCAATAAATAGCAGGCCCTGGTATTAGGCAGGATGGAAGGACGTTTTGTCATTTATGTGGCTGAGAAATGTTCTTGTTTTTGTCTAGGCTTAGATCTATTATGCAGTTGTCTTATTTTTGTCCTGATTCACCATGGTCACAGGGTAGCCTTGCCTGATGGTGGTAGTTCGTGTTCTGTGAAATTATTTATCTTTAACAGGAGAACACCAAGGTCTATCAGACAGTGCCAGGCCAAAAACTGGAAGCAAATCAAATGCCCATCAATTTATAAATGAGTAAACAAATTGTGGTCTATCCATACAATGACTGTTCAGCAATAAAAAGAACAAACTGCTAATATGTAAAGCAACATGGACAAATTTTTTAGGTATTATGCAAAAATAAATACATAAATAATTATGCAATAGTAACCTGCAGAGGAAAAATCTGACAGACGCTACCTTAAGCAAACAGTCAAAGTTAGTCCCCAGCAATAAGCATACTAACTTCATGTAACTCCTGGTAAGATGCAATAAGAAGGGCAAAATATCACTTGTGGTTTTTTCCCCGCAAAATGCATTAGCTCAATTATAAGAAAACATCAGACAAATCCCAATCGAGGGGGCATTCTAAGCAAAATTGGCTCTTCAAAAAATGTATCAAAGTTATGAAAGACAAAGACTAGAGACTTGTTCCAGGTTGGAGACTAGACAGGACAACTAAGTGCAATGTGAAATCCTAGATTGGATTCAAGACATGAAAAGGATCATTAGGGGGAGAACTGGCAAAATTTAGCCTGCAAATTACTTAATAGTACTGTATCTCTGTAAATGTCCTAGTTCAGGTCATTGTACTCTAATTATATCAGATGTTAATTTTAGAGGAAATTGGGCAGATAGTATATGGGAACTCCGTCTACTGTGTTTGCAACATTTCTGTAAACCTAAAAATATTTCAAAATAAAGTTTTCTTAAAAAAAAAAAAAAAAAAAAAAGCATTATGCTAAGTCAAAGAAGCCAGACCCAAAAGGCTACATACTGTTTGAGACCATTCACATATTATGAAAGGTAAAAACTGTAGGTACAGAAATCACACCCCTGCTTTCCAGGGTCTGGGGGAGAGAGGAGGCAGGGAAGGCCAGGGAACTCTGTTAAAGCAATGAAAAATGCTATGTCTTTATTTTGTGGTGGTTTTCCAAAGTCACAGAACTTTATAATAAAAAAGGGTGAATTTTACAGTATATAAATTGTACTTCAATAAACGTCACTTAAACACAAGAAGCAGGCATGTCAACAGATTTTCATTGTAACCTGTCTACTGTAATAAAAAAAACTGGACAAGAAGCTTGCAATACTGAAAAAGAGAAAAATGGTGTAGTGCTGGTTTCCAGAACACCTCAGAGGACAGACCGCTCTGGTGGCCCCGGGTCATTTCCTCAGGGAATGCAGGTCAGAGCCAAAGGGAGCACCAAAAAAGGCCCTTGGCTGACTGGGTGCCAGTGGGAGGTGAGCAGACTCAGATGCCACCGCAGCCCAGGAGAGTCACTCTGGTGAGCGGCTTGTAGACTCTAACTCTGGGAATGCCATCATGAAAACCACCCCAGTGCTCTATTTAAAGAAAGCATGGGGGATAATAGCTTAGCATGATTTTCAGCCAGCATGGGCATGATAAGCCTTTGACAAGCTTCAATTTGTTTGGAAAAAACTAATTCTTTGGAAACTCAGTAATGGACAAGTGAGGTGTTTCTATAGCTTTATTTTTTTTTTAATTATGGAAATGTGTAAGCATATACAAAAATAGAAGTTATTTTCCCATCATCTAGCTTCAGTAATTATCAAGAAAAGGTTTTTTTCACAGATCCATTTGAGGCTTCAAGATATTATCATAGACAATATTATTAAACTTGCACATCTTGAGAACTGTGAAGACTAAAGTACCCAATACTGTATAAAAGCTCATTACATGTCGTATAAAGTTACTTATGCTATTATTTTGAGCTTACTATATTATCTTTAGTCATTTCTCTCAAAGATGAAGCTATATGATTTCACTGTGGATTTCTAATATTTTAATTTGGAGACATCTATTTGATCCAGAAAATTCTTTTCTTCTTCTGTTGATTTAAATCTTTTTTTAATGTTGATTGATTTCAGAGAGACAAGGGTGAAAGAGAAATATCAATGTGAAAGAGAAACATCAATCAGTTGCCTCTCATATGCACCCTCACCAGGAATTGAACCTGCAACTTAGATATATAACCTGACCAGGAATTGAACCCCCGATCTTTTGATGTACGGGCAACACTCCAACCAACTGAGCCACACCGGCCAGGGCTTCTTCTGTTGATTTTAAATGTTAGCAAACATTCACATTTACTGTTAAAGAATTTTGGATATCTCCTGAAAAAAATCGCCATATTTTTTCTCAGCCATGAAGGTAGATTTAAAAAATCATCAAGAATTTAAAAGAACTTAAATATTTAAAATCCAATCAACAGAGATGTGGATGAAAAGGGGTTCTAGGAAAGTAACCCCACAGAGTGATTCGATCATAAATTCCCAATTGGGCAGGTAATGGTGGGTAGTCATACTGGAGGCATATAACTTTTTAGTACAAGGTTTATCTTTGCTTTAAGCAAGCCCTGTCCCTGTTTTTGTGCATCTAGGTTAACACACCTTTGAAGGAAGTACATAATCACCCTCTTGCAGCACATAATCTCATCCTTAGTTCCCTTCTTAGTTTTAATGCATAAAAGAAACCACAAAACTCATTCTCCAGAGAATTTGAGAGCTTGCTTTCCAGCAACGTTGTCAGTTTGGCCTCGAATAAATTCTGATAAAAATTCGCTATAGGTTTGAACACTTAATGTCAACAGAGGCAGCAACCTAAAGCTCTTCCACATGAGGATCTAAAAGACTGGTCTGATGGACAGCTGTGAAATGATGGCAAAACTTCATTCTATTCTGAACACGAGTGTTGAATTTGTTGCTAATTATAAAGAGTTGTCAAGTATTTGAGAATAGTAAGGAATTTTTATGGTAGGATTGACAAGATTAGAACTTGTATTATCTGGGTAAAATGTTACTAACTTTTCATCTAAGTTTTCCCACTCAAATGTTTTTATTAAGCAATAATATTTCAACATTTCCAAAAATCACTAGTTTCTAGATTGTTTGCCTAGGCAATGCAATCAACAAGTATTTTGTAGGAAGATAGTTTTAGTTCTCATCTTATGTGAATTATAATGTCTACTGACACACGTATGTATTTATATATAATATATTCATGCATATACACACTCATGGGTTGTATATAAAAAACTCTAAACGTGTATTTTTTTATTTCAAATCTATCATACTAATTTATTATTAGTGGAATCTAAGATTTCTATGTCTATCTGACGTGATGAATGAATCAGTGAGAAAATTCTGGTACCCTGGGTACAAACCCATTCTGCTGCCTGTTTTATTAGTCGACATTTCACTTTTTTTTTTTTTTTTTAATGAATGTGGGAATTGTTCTGCTAGATTTTCCATTAATTTACAAGATGTTCTGCAAGTCTCTCAGTAAATGTGAAAACAAAGTGGAAAGTGAAAACAAAATGTTCACAAAGTTCTTGGTCAGTGCCACCTGAAATTTATTTCCAAGATCATAAATACTCAGAACATAAGGCTATTTTAAAGATGCTACCCTGAAGTATTTATTGGAAGGGTTATCTGTTTCCTGGAAGAAGTCAAGAGGGCAGTGGTTGTAAGTGAGTTACGGGAAGAAAAGGGAAAGCCTGCAGGGCAATAGAAAACTCAGGTTGTCCAGTTTAGAAAACCCCAGGGGTGAAAACTGCCCTGGGTGAAACCACCAATTATTCTGCCTTGTTTTTGCCTTCAGGGTAGGAAGACAAACCTCAGAGGAGGAAATAAACTCATTCAGCAAACCAGTCATTGGGAGCTTTCTGGGGGCAGAATGGGTTCCCAAACACTGACATTACTCTGGGGGAATGGCAGTCCCCTATTTAACCAGGCTTTCTTGTGAGACCTGAAACACACCTATGGAATCAGAAAAGAGAAAAATGTATGTTCCCTGTGAAAAAAGGGGCAACCTACTGATGCTGAAAAATATAATAAATGAATATAATAAATAAAAGGTTATACCAGGAATGCAAGAAAAAAATTTTACAAAAATTTTACATAAGTATATTGCAAAGGAACTCCAAAAACTTACATAGGCATTCAATAAATACTTTTTGAACACCTACAAGCTAAATTAATGCAATGCACCAGTCCTCGGCTTTCAACACTGGCAGACTTATTCCCTTCCCTCCTCTACCACCTACCCGCTCTTGTCAAGGTCACCGACGACCTCCACCTTCCTAAACCTTGATTACGTCCAGTCTGCGACCCATCTGATCACCTCTCCTCTCGAGGAAACTCTTGGCGTCTCCCCGCTTTCAGAAGACACCCTCGCCTGGCTTTCCTCCTAGTTCTCTGATGCCCCATCCTGCCAGGGCTCCAGACAACCTTCCCCTTCTACTGTCCAAAAGACGGCTCCACTCACACAGCCCAGCCTGAGCTCCCGAGCGTCTCCCATACCTTCAACCCACAAAGCCTTGGGGCACCACTGCCCCTGGCCCGGGCTTCTCCCGTTCTCTCACACCTCACACCTACAACGCCAGGCTGGTCACAGTCCTGACAGCTGCACCTCCGCCTACACCGACATCTAACACCCTGCCCCACGCCACCACCATCGGCCGTCCGGGACGCTGCAGTGACCAGCGTGCCTCTACCCAAAGGCCTGGGGCTCCCCCTTCACAGCGGCCCACCAGGCCCACCTGCTCCGACGGCGTTACTTTCCAACCTTGTTTCCGGCCCCCTCCGCACGTGGGGCTGCCAGGCCGGAGGGGGCTTTAGGGTCCTTCCGCAGAGGGCGGGCCGCACCCCTCCCCGCTCGTCCCCCCGCACCCCGCAAATCACACACCCCCATCCCGCGAACCCGCCCCCCCAACAACCTCCGCCAACCCCCGCCAACGTAGGGGGCCCCGGAAGCCGGAGGGGTAAGAGACTAGGCCGCACAGGCGCGCTCTGCCCCGCCCCGGGTCCGCACGCGGCGTAGCGCGCAGAGGGTGGCAGCACAAGGTCGGCCGGGATTTCCTCCTGGGCGGGAGCTGAGAAAAGCTGCCGGGACCCCCGTCGGGGCGGCGACGCACCTGCAGGAGGCGGCCACGGCGGGGGCGGCGAGGGGGCAACCGGGCAGAGAGAAGCGAATCAGCTTCCCGGGCTGCAGCGGCCCCTGCCGGACGCCCAGAATTGGCTGGGCTCCGGAGCGGTGGGGGCCGTCCCCTGGTCGTGTTCATCATTAACGTTTGTTTCTTTGCTTTTCTCTCTTTGGAGGACGGCGGGGCGGAGAGTGGGCTGCGCCTTGTCTGGTCTTTGTGAGCTTCTCAGGTACGTCGTGAATAACTGCCTCCTTTTTCTGTTAGCCTGCAGCGGATCATACAGATGAGGACAGCATTCCACATACTGGGGCTTTCCCTGAAACGTCAATTTTCCAATGGCGGTTAATTGAATTCCCAGGCTAGCTCACCAAACCTGAGTGCTGGTGCTGAAATCCTTAGCCTGGTGTCCGAGGAGAACAGTTTCAGGGCCTCTAGGACTCTGTGACCGACCATATCTTATTTCCCTTAAGATCGTGCATCTTTCTTTTTCTTTAATGCAGGCTTTACCTCCAGCACTACTTTTCCCACAATGTAATTGTTTGGAGGCATGCCATTGGTGCAAAAAATGTTACATGAACATTTGTTTTCCCAATCAAACTTCAACCTCTTCCCGCAGTTTGAGTGGAGATTCTGTCCACTTTGGAGCCCCTCTTGCCCTTGTAGACTGTACTGGCCCCTCAGGAGTTTGTGGAGTCCAAGAAAATTGGAGAAGGACTTCACATCTGGCTGCTATTTTCCCCCCTTACATGTATATGGAACTTACTTTGTGCCAGACACTTCTAGGAACATCACATTATTAACCAATTTAAATTTTCCCCACCACTTAAAACAAATTTTGTTGTCTCCACTTTACAGATGGGGAAATAGGCCTACGGAAGTCAAGTAACTGCCCCAGGCAGAAAATCTGTTCAATATTAGAGCTGGGATTTGAACCTGACCTGCCACCACATATACTGCCTCTCATTAAAGCACTGTAATGTTGTTCCATTGCCGCTTATGCTTATAATTAAGGATTAGCCATCAAGTGTTAACCCTTTCCTTCATCCAGATATTGGGGGCAGGGAGTGGGGGAGGCCCAGTGCCCTCACTGCAACCTTCCATGGTCTGAAGGTCCAATATGTAGCCCTCTGTTACCACCCACAAGTTGGGCCACCTCTGAGGCATTGTAGTCCATCAAGGTCCAGGAGTTCACCAACTGCAGCTACCCACCACATCACCCTTCAGCTCCATCCTTTCTTCCAGGAACAGCTAAGCCTTCCTCACAAGTGTCAGGCTACATCCTCTTCTTGAGGCATCAGCCTCAAGACTTTTTCAAACATAAAGACAGCTTTGAATCACATCAGATTGTTACAATACAACCATAGGGAAATAAGCAAAAGGCGAATTTGCAGATGCCCACTTACTTTGATGGATTTGCCCTTTGGCAAAAACCTTGTGGTGGAAAAGGGATATCCTCCTTTGCTTAAATTCACAGGATGCCAAAATGGCACTTAAATGGTTCACTTCATCTATGGCAATTAGTTTTCAAGCTTCACTTAATGTTATTTGTATACCATTGCAAGAAGGATTTTTATAGTGTTTTATGGGTCCAAAGTGCTTTCAAATCATTAATAAGTTATTCTTCCTTGAATCTTCAGATCAATGTTAACATCTTGCATTTTAAGTGCAACCACCTAGACACAGAGGTTAAGTGACTGGCCCAAAGTCTGGGGGTGAGGCACTGTCAATCCTGCGATTGTATCATATAATTCAATAGAAAAAGAAGAGTCCAACACTACACTATTCATTGGAAGAAAGCTGCACTTGAGCCAGGCCACTCAAAAGAAAGAGAAAGAGTAAGTGCTAGCTGTTCGTTTAAAATTTGGCTTAGAGGAGTGCTGGCCAGGAAGGGCCAATAACCTTGCTGTAATAGGACTTGTAAATCAATGCAGTTCAACACCTTAATTACAGACACTAAAACTGTCACTTGAGATATTTCTCCCTGTGTTTTTATATATTCATGCTTATGTTCTAAAAATGACCTCCTGAGGGGTTAATGGAAGAGTTGATTTAGACTCAGGGTGACTAAAATTGATATTAAAAAGAAAGTTTTAGCTAAAGGTAGTCATTTCTTAAATGCAATAGGTAACTAATATTCTATTACTCTTTCCTTAACAGTAGGGGCCATTTAAAATGTATATGGAAAAAAATGCTATACCTTTTTGTAGGACTCTCAGGCAAGGAAAGGTTAAAAGCACTTAAAGGCATCCTAGTGTTATCGGAGAAACCCTGGTTCTTCTTGCCCATTCAGTAAAGAATTACAGATCAGTGAGCCTATTAGCGTGCACACAAAATTTATTAGTGAATGGGAAAGCAAAAGCAAGAGTGGCCAAAGGCCAGGGTGGCAAGTTCACCCTAGAGTGACCAGAGGCCCTGAGGCCAGAAGGCCAAGAGCGCCAAGAGGGCCATGAGGGCCAAGAGCCAAGAGCTAGGAGAGCGAGTCCTTTGTCCTGAGGACTTATATAGCTGGTGGGATGAGGATGAAGAACTTACATTTTGACTGATGGATAAAAGTGGAGCCAGCTTTTCTCAGGGGGACATGACTACCCAAACTTAGGTGTGTGTCGGGTTCTGTTAGCCTGAATCCTTATCTTGCTCCAGACTCCATTTGTCCATCTTGTAAAACACAAAGTGAAGGGAGGCAGTAAATTAAAAGTTGGAGCAGTTACCTTAAGTTATTTATGGTTCCTTTTTCTTTGCCCCCTTTGGGTAGTGTGGACCCTCTCCCACCTTTCTGACCTTAGGATGAAAGCACAGTTTTAAAGGTTTTCCTTCCCAGATAGTGGGAAGGATACACAGACTTTCAAGGACTGCCCTCCTCCCATGTTAGCATGGTATTTTCTTGTGATGTTGTAACACCTGGCAATGTTATCAGGCCAAGCTCAGGACTGCTGAGTTAGCGGGTGGACATGTCTCCCTCTACTTCTAACCTCCTCTATTAAGTTCTTTGTTAGATTGCAGTGGTGAGGGTCCTGCTTTTATTTGCCCTCTGCTATTCACTAGGGCACTGCCATGCCAAATCAATAGTTGCTACCTCTGGCTTTAGCATCAGAATAGTGCTTGTCTTCTCATTTTCCTTCTTATGCTCCTCAGAGAGGCTAAAGAAAAGCTCCCAATGGGAATTCAAACTCAGTTTCCTTTGCCTTCCAGAGAACGCTGTAATTAAGCAATAGTGACTACATGGGAGAATCTTAAGAAAATGAATCTTCTACAATGTCAATAGAAAAAGCTCCCAGCTAAATCAACTTCTTGGTTTACTCTTGTATTCTATCCGCTCTGCACCAATTAATTTACTAAGCTCTTCACTATCAGTTGTTTATTTCTGAGGCAGCATAAAGCAATATTTTAGAGAAGGCAAGTAGTATATGGTCATTTGACTCAGGTGAGAACAGAATCTGTTGAGTGTGGAGAAAAATAACCCATCAGCTAAACTATTGAAAGGTATTTTCCAAATCGACCACCCACAAATTCTGCTGATAGCTCAAAACGAAAATTAATTACTTTGGGGGTCCTACTACATTTCAGTGTTCAGGTCACAAAAGGTAAGCAGGTACGGATGTTGTAAAGAATACTTAACTGGAAGTCTGAGCTGAGCACCAAGCTGACATATTTCCTGACTGATTAAATCAGCTAGTTTTCAAACATTTTTAAGACACAGACACTTTCCTTTAAAAGAAACCTTCACACAACTCTTTTGTGCAGAATGTTCCAGATTTAAAAGTGTAAGCAAGCACAGATGATGACAAAATAGAAGTCACAGAATGCTAGCGGTATAAGATGAAGATCCTCTGTTTTGGAAACTACATTTAGCATTCAATGAAGGTGACATTGTAACTGGGCAGCATGGGGTCCAGCCACTTGTTGGGGTGTAAACACACACTACAAAGATTTGTGAGGAAGGAAACAGGTTTTTATTAACAGGAAACCCGATTTGGGAGGGCTGGAAACGTTCTGAGCCACCCCCAGGAAGACTGAAGTCCAAAACCAAACCCAGAAGTTCCCCATTATTGCTTATCTGTCCTTTTGGAGCTCAAGCCAACCACACAAACAGGTTTCCATCCTCTCTGGGGTGTGCATTTGTGGATTTCAGAGTCACCATGGTCTCGCGGCAGCTCTCTCTCTGTGTCTGGGGTGTGCTGCTAGCTCACTCCAGATGGCGGTGCAAGGGAAGCTCCATTGGTGAGGAACCTCCCAGCTCATGCCTCTGTGCTGCTTTCATCGTGGGGTGCTATCCAGGTGACAGAGTGGAAGCAGTCCCAGACCCATGTGCCCTGCTGCACTGGGTTGTAGTATTCCAAAGGCTGGAGTCTGGTGAGGTATGAATCCCAGCATGGGTCCCTGCCGCCCTTGAGCTGGCTTCCAAACATGTGGGGGTCTGTGCCCCCAGCGGTCCCAGTGTCTGCTGCTCCCACCAGATCATCAGCAATGGCAAGAACCACCGTCACCGGGCTCCCGCTAGAGGAATGCGGTGGTGTCAGATGGTTCTGTCCACCACCACCACCACCTCCACCACCACCACCACCTCCTCCACCACCTCCACCACCACCAGCACTTCCACCACCTCCACCTCCACCACCTGCACCACCTCCACCTCCACCACCACCTCCACCACCACCACCACCTCCACCACCTCCACCACCACCACCTCCACCACCACCACCACCTCCACCACCACCACCTCCACCACCTCCACCACCACCACCTCCACCTCCACCACCTCCACCTCCACCACCACCACCTCCACCACCACCACCTCCACCACCACCACCACCTCCACCACCACCACCTCCACCACCACCACCTCCACCACCTCCACCACCTCCACCTCCACCACCACCTCCACCTCCACCACCACCACCACCACCACCACCACCACCACCCTGGAGCCATCACCAACAGGCCTGTGTTGCTGTGGGTGGCAGGCAGGAAGCAGCTGCTGCGGCTTCGCACCTGGGGAAGGGGCATTGGGACTTGCCTGCCTACACTGGAGCCATGGCTGCCGGTGAGCAGCAGCCCCCCCCGTGGTTTCCCCTGTTGGGGAGGGGTGCAGAGCCTATTGCCGGTCCACAACCATGCTCCTCGAGCCCACGAGCCAGAGTCTCCTCCCCTCCCCTCTTACTGGAGTCCGCTGAGCCCCAGGCCTGCCCTGGAGCACTCAGGGAGGGGCCCTGAAAACATTCCCAGGCCACTTGGTCCCCAAGGCCCAAAGCCAAGGAACTCCAGCCCCTGGTGGCCAGGAAGGAGGGGAGCATCCAAGAAAGGGGCGGGTCCACAGTCTCCCTTTAAAGGCTCTCCCAGAACCCCTTGCGTGGACAGCGTGCCTCGTGTAGCTCTGGTTGCGGCTCCTGTGCCATCCCAGGAGCCTCCCAACCCCTCCCTAATTTGTGGGGGATTCCCCCATTACGACATGAAACAATTAAGCCATGTAACTCCCCTCTGACAAATATTAAATTGGGGGCAAGAAGGGAGATGAACTATGTGTTTCTTTTTAGGCCAAATAAGTAAAAGAAAAGTTCCTTATTTTATTTTTTTAATCTTGCATGCACTTTGGGAAAGATGTCCTAGAAATAATAACTATTATTTGCTGAAGGTTTGATAGGTGCCAAATACTGTGCTAAGCGTTTCACATAATACTCTAATTGAAACTTACATTGCAAGAGGCAGAGACCTACTTCAAACTGGCTTAAGGAACAGAGAATCTTTGTCACATCTAGTTGTGATCATGTGTGTAAAAACTTTCAGAAATTGTAAAGTGCAGAGACTTACTTCTTCTTCCTTCTTTATGGTTTTATTCTCAGGTAGGCTCTTTCTAGGAAGCAGTAAAGATGACTACAAAGAAGTCTAGGTTCATACCAGCAGGAAGAGAATGTCTGTCCCAGTAAGGCTCCCAAATAGAAATGGAATCTAATTGGCTTACCTTGGGTCGAATGAACAACCTAAAAGTAATCACTGGGGCCAGGAGGCTGGACGATGATGATTGGCCAGACTTGGATCACATGTCCCTCCATGGAATGGAGAGGTAGGTCAGCTGCATCTGAGCCACATGTACTAAATATGAATAGAAGAGAGTAGTCACCCAAGAGAAAATATACTTTTAGAATTCCAAGGGAAAATAGATGCTGGGCAGGCAAAAACAGCAGACCTAACTATAGAAGTCCATGTATGTAAGAGGAAACTAAGGCTCTGAAAGTTAAATGATTTAGTTAAGACCAGAGGGTAGTGGTTCAACAAGGTTTCAAACAACTCTGAGTAAGGATTAAGAGTCTAAGCATTGGAATCAGGTTTGAATTTAAATCATGTTCCCACTAATTATTGGCTATGTGGACTTGTTTAAGTTATTTAATTTCTCTGAGCCTTTGCTTCTTTATCTGTAAAATGGAAATAATATCTGTTTCGCAGAACTGCATAAAATTACTTACATATAGCATTTGTTAAGTTGAGTGGCATATGATAAGCTGGTGGAAATAGTAATAGTAGTAGTTATGATGTTATATTTTCCCCTATTCCACTTTTAAACCATTTTGAAAACTAATGTCTTCCCTTTCTTTCCATAAGCAGCGCTAACTCCGGGGTGAAGGTGCTGGTCTCTTTTTGGCTAATGTTGCAAATGGGCTTTCACCTGTGAGCAAGGTTTTTGCACAGCATCTGAGCCCTTCCTTCTCTCATTCTCAATTTAATTTTAGTAATAACTAAGGTTGTCAAACATTGGAAAGAGAAATTTCTGATTATTTAAAATTCAAACTATGTACAGTTTTGAAGTAAAACAACAGATATCAGCCAAGGCCCCTCCCTTTTTCAGGCTGCAGCTCCTTTATTGTTTTCCCAAGTAATAGTGACCTCTGCCATCAGACTACTCAGATGTAATTTGATTTTTCCTAAGGATATTTTAAGGACTGGGGCATGCATGCTGTTCTCAGACAATATCTTAAATATTTTGAGAGTTACCTAAAATGTATATAGGACTATCTGTTGAAATTAATATATCAACTTGTGTCAATGATAAGTATTTTCACTGCTAATGATAGTTAGTTATAGTTGAAACAGGGTAATCTTCAATTCAATGTCAGCTTGTGAGCCTCAATTAGTTCTTGCCTGTGCCTGGCACTGCTGAACTGCAGAGTTCATTCTGTCCCCAGCCAGCCTTATAGCTACTGGTCTTCATCTTTGTGTCAGCTTATATCAATTGCAGGAAGAAAGAGGAACTTAAAGGTTATCCACATCACAACTCCAGGTGAGCAAAACTGTCACTGAGGGTGCTAAGTGTCTCTCAGCCCACCCCTGAGAGTTCTGGGCAGAGGTGACCTGAAGACACAGACTTCTCTGTCTCTTCTTGGAGACTATGCCTGAAGAGGCCCAGGAGCTCCTGGAAGCAACTTAGAAACACAGAGATGATCTAAAGGGTTAAAAAAAAATGTTGTTAGCTTATTTAGCTTGGAGAAAGGAAGACTGAGAATATTCTGATTAGAGATTTTTAAAAAGATTATTTTTTTATTTTTAGAAAGAGGGTAAGGAAAGGAGAAAGAGAGAGAGAGAAACATCAATGTGAGAGAGAAGCATCGATCCGTTCATATACTCCCCCACGGAGGCTGGGTGTGTGTGGGGGGGGGGGGGGGCGTTGGAACCCGCAACCCAGGCACATTCCCTGACCAGGAATCTAACTAGCAACCTTTCCCCTTGTGGGGTGATAGCCAACCAACCGAACCACACTGGTGGGGCTAATTAGAGATTTTAAATGTCAATTTTAATCAAGAAATATTTATTGAGAGCCCACCATGCACTGGGCAAGTGTTACCCTTGAAGAAAATTGCCTGGGGAACAATGCCTAGCTGTTCTGGCTCTGCTGATACTAGGACAAAGGCAAAGGGATCGGCGTGGCAGAAGAGTTTCAAGTGAGCAGTACTAGAGAATTTTCTGCGTCACAGGATGAGAGCTGTTAAATATAGGGGAATGCAGGAACCACAAGTGTGCCTGGGGCTGGCCCTCACAAATCAGTTCTGGGTGGTTTGAAATCCACAGCTTACAGCAATCAATTTTTCAAGTAAAGCTGGGGTTGAGATAGGGTTATATTGTTTTTCTTTGTGTGTTATTTTGAACCTTAATTTTTATAAATACTACTGAGAAATCTCTCAAAAGTGATAAACAAGTTCCTCGGAGAAAAGAGAAGTGAGTATCTGAACTCTATTTGAGAGACAGCTCAGTGGAAAACACCCAGAGGTTTAAATAAACACTTTTAAATGTTATGACAAAAGTAAACATTAAAGGAAAATAGCAAACGAAGCACAATACTGAGACTGTGACAAATGACAAAATATTTACTATCTAATTATTCATTGAAATTGGTTATAAAGCCCCAAATAGATAACTGGATTAAAAAAAATCTCATAAAATGAGTTTCATATCTGGCCAACAAATGAATTAAAGAAATTTTGATCTGGTTGCTTATAAAGCAAAATTAGATTCAAACCACTTACTCTACATTCCTTTCTTTAAAAAGCAACTAAATTGTTTTTCAATAATTTTCATTGCTGATGAAAATATCAAGAAAGGGAACTATTTGGACATCAATGTGACTATATGTAGCACTACTTAAAAACATTCTTAGCAATTCCATCTATTTTTTAAAATACCTAAATATAAAAATAATTTTGCTCAGAGATGTTTATTACATTATCCATAATCACAGATAAAAGAAGTTTAACATTACCCATAACAACAAGAAATTCAAAGTAACCCAAATGTCCAGTGAAAGACATAACTCAGAATATTGAAAACAATTAAAATTACATTTACAGTTGTAACATGGAAAAGGAGATGTTCAAAATTAAGCAAAAAGTAGTTTTGCCACTTATCCTGTGGCTAGTAAGAGACTCAGTTTTTCTTCTCTAAAACGGGAAGTAACAACATCATCAGGTTTTGATCAGTAAGTGGGCTTGGCAATGTTTCTGGCAAATAGTAATTGCTCCGTAAGGGATAGTTCTTATTTTTCTTTTAAGTGAACTATATATAACTTTTCATTTAAAGAGACATCACAAGGTTTTAGTCTAAAAACTAAGCTTCAGAAAAAACCCTGGAAAGAAATAAGTCAAAGGCAAAGATTATCTCTGTGAATGGTCAACTCTGGGTTCAAATATGGTTCAACTATTATTTTCTCTACTTTTAATTTTTTTGTATTTAATGAGTTTTTCCCCCCTCATACATCTCTACTGCCTTTATAAGGCATAAGAAGATCAGATTCTTTTAAAATATATATACATATATGATTTAGTTTAGTTTACAATACTTTCCAAAGATGAAAGAAATAGATTAGGTCACTAAAGTTCAGATAGAAACAACAAACACTCTTTGGCAGTCGACTCAGTGACTTTACTGCACGACAAACAACGAATGGTCATGGGGGGTGGCACACCCCACCTCCAGCTCCCACCCCTCACGCGATTTTGTTCTCTAGGCCATGCTACAGCTGAGCCTCAAAGGGGCTTTTCCGGTGTTTGTAAAGCTATTTGCACAGCCCCTGTTAGGCTTCTTGCATTCTTTTTTCCAGCAAGCTAAGAACTGCAAAGATAGACTTTCCAGAAAAAGCCAAGGTTATATATAACTAAAAGCTTGATTTATCTTGCTTGACTTAATGATGGATTTTTATTTTTAAATTCTCAAAGAAAAAAAAAAAATTACAAAAAAACCCCAACAACACAACAAAAAAGACCTTGGTCTCTTTGAGTCAGCAGGTAGTAGTTTTTTTTTTTTTAAGTCTTCATATTCTTTATTTTATAAATTAATAAAATAAAGGGGAAAAAAACTAACAGCAACCACCCCACCCCCCCGAGACATCGATGTCTACAAATTGGGTGAATAAGGGTCTGTGTTCATTCTGTCTGCATATACACCAACATGTGTGAGAGTTTGGGGTTTTATTGTGACCAGGGATCTGCTGGGAGGGAAGGAAATTGCAGAAAAGTAGTGATGACCCCTGAATTCTAATGTCCTGGTATTCATTTCAAGGACAACTGTGAATAGGGCTTGGGGTAAATATCCTCAAATAACCTCCCATGAATTTATACGCATCTCATAACCAGAAAACCTTCCCCACCCCTTTGCTTCCTTCCTCTCGTGTTCTTTTAAAAGTCATTTGATTAGCAGCCACGGCATACCATCCCCACCTTCTGCTGCTCCCACCCCTGGGCTACAAAGAAAGCCTCTCTTCATGAGAAGTGCAGCTGTGGGCACCCCATGTCCCTCTCCTCAAGGTCAGGAAGGTGGAACTCCCTGTCTGAATGTGATGGGCAAGGCTCCCTCCAACCCCCACCCACAGCTCTGCAGGGCTGCTTTGTGAGGCTGGCTCTGAATCTGGGCTTTACAGAGAAAAGGCTCAAGCGGCATATGCAGGCTGGCCCTCATGCCCCTGGACTTAATATAAATGCTGTCTTCTCTCGGCCACCATTTCCGTGGTCTGCCTGTTAGCTGTAGAAGAAAACATAGAAGGATGTTTGAGTTTTTGATGTGACCATAGAAAATAAATCGTGCTGAGATTTTAAAAATAAGTGAGTGTGCCACACTAGCTACAAAATGTCAGGCAAGGGGTTGGATCTTTATTCTAAGAAGAAGCTGAAGGAAACAGCTTTGCATTAGAGCAGGGTCTCAACCTCCACACTACTGGCATTTTGGGTCAAATAATTTTTTTTTATTTATTTTTTTTTTTTGTGGTGTGAGACTGTCCTGTGCATTGTAGGACGTTTAACAACATCTTTGGCCTCTACCCACTCTTGGAATCGTGGCAACCAAAAATGTTTCCAGACATTGCCAAGTATCCCCTGGGGGTAGAGTTGCCAGAGAAAATATAGGACATCCAGTCAAATGTGAATTTCAGATAGATAATGCAGTATTTGGAACATACTTATACAAACAAATGATTGGGTGTTTATATGAAATTCACATTTAACTGGGTGCCCTGTATATTTATTTGCTAAATTTGGCAACCCTACCTGAGGAACAAAATCACTCCCCATTAAAAACCACTGCCTTAAAGATACCAGGAACCAGGAAAACAGTCTTCAGGTTTGGGGTTGTCATCAGGGGATTGATTGCCCCATCCTTCTGAAAGCCTGAGAACCAGTTAGTAGTCTGGCCCCTCCCCCCTCCATCTCCCCTCCCCCTGCTCTAAAGCAGACCTCTGTGGAATGAGTCTTACATGGAGAAGCTGAACTGAATGGGGCCACAGGAACTACCTCCCCATACTGATATTTGTGATTCTACAAGAGAAGGACAGGCTCTGACTGATGACCTTGCCCCACAATAAGCCTTCGCCCAATGTATGCCTACTTCCCACCAGCTTTTCTTTGACACCTCGCTCTTGGATAAAAATGGACAACCAGTGATTGAGGAGAAAAACTCCCAAAATAACAAAACCCCAAATATGTTGGTAATGTGTCCAGTTCTAGGTAATGAATCATCCTTGGTCCAAGTCAGTTATGAGAATCCTGCTGTGGCCCAGTTTAGTGAAATCCATCAAAGCATTCTGGAAAATCCTTGCTTTGCTGAAAAAGGCATCAGAAATGGCCAACACTAACTATTTTGTTGTTGTTTTGTGAATACAGAGGAGATACTTAAGAGTTGTGGTAATAATCTTATGGTCATGAGGCCGAAAGAACTATAGAGATACTAGCCATAACCAATACCCAGCATCTGCCTAACACCATATTTCTTGTTACGTGACAAAAATAAATGGTATTTTGGTTATTTAAGCTTTCTGTGACTTGTAGCTGAAAACACTCCTAACTGATACAGAGACCAGAGTAAGTAATTAAGAAAACAGTAAAACAAACAAAACCCCCACAATTCGCACAAATCTAATATCCTTAGAGAAATTGAGTATTGATTAATTATTCCTCCAAAAGAGAATGTTTTTACTAGTTTCTTATTTATCATTACAGTGGCTCTTAATATAAACAAGTGTAAGTAAAGATAAATACAATAGATACTTTTATTCCAGTAAAGTAGCATATTCTATATATTATTATATGCTGCTCTGTGCCTTCCTTTCATCACTTAATGTATAGCCCTGCAGATAGATCTCTTCATATCAGAGGGGATCGTCCACATGCCTCTTACAGCTGTATAGTAGTCTGTCATATGGGCGTGCCTTCATTTATTTAAGTAGTATTTAACTGCTAAATATATGGGTTGTTTTTCATTTCTAAATTTTACAAATTATGCCACACTCAATAAACTTGTGCTTATGTTCTTTCATACTTATGTAGACAATTATCTAGGTTATATCTTCAGAAGAAGGATTGCTGGGTCAAAGAGAAAATATATATGTATCTTTGGTAGATATTGCCACATTCCCCTCAGAAAGTGGTTGTACGATTTTGCACCAACAAAATATGGGAGTGTCTATTTCTCCTCAGCCTTCCCAACAAAGTGTGACACCTTATTTTTATATATCTTTTTGGGGGGCCAATAATAGGTAAAAATGGCATCCTGGTACAGTCTACATGTATATTTTTCTTTTCATAAGTGAAGTTGTTCCTATTTTTATATGTGTAAGGGGGTCAGCTGTAGTTCCTTCTTCCATAAACTCTCCCTCTTTTTTGTTCTTTGTTTTTGTTTGCATATTTCTAATATATATGCATTAGGGAGACTAGCCCTTTGTAATATAATTTACAAATATTCTTCCACAATCTTTTCTGTGGAGACTTGTGAATTTTGAGTCAATTAGAAAGGCATTCCCTATTTCTTAGTTAAAAAGGAATGCAGCCTATTTTCTTTTATTAGATATTTGTATACTAAACAGTTTAATTCCTTACATTAACATCTTTGATCCATTTTGAGTCTATCCTGATGCCTGGTGTGAGGTATGAATCGAACTCTGCCCTGACCAGGTTGCTCAGTTGGTTAGAAGAGTATCATCCCAATACTTCAAGGTTGCAGGCTTGATCTCTGGTCGGGGCACGCACAAGAAGCAACCAATGAATGCATAAATAAGTGAAACAACAAATTGATGTCTGTCTGTCTCTCCTTCTCTCCTTTGCTCTAAAATCATTAAATGAATTTTAAAAAATAGCTTCCCAGGTATTGCAATATCTTTCACTAAAAAGGCCATCTTTATTACATTGATTGGAAATGTTACCTTTTTTATATATTAAATTTACTTATAATATTGAATCTGTTTTTGGACTTTCTATTCTGCTCAAAGGCTCTGTTTGTCTTTTTGTGCATAATACCACATTGTTTTTATTAGTATGGCTTTGTGTATGTTTTGATAACTGATAGGGCTTGTCCCCTCTCAATGTACTGCCTCTTATAACATTAAGAGATTTTATTGCTTGTTTCTTTTCACATATAAATGTCTAAATAAGCTTGAATTCTTCCAGATTTTTTGTTTGTTTATTGAAATACCATTAAAAAGAAATTAAATATGTTACCTTAAATAAGAAATTCAGTGATGAGATTGGAAAGCAGTCAAAGACATCTCAGGAGGAAAAATAGAAAATTTGAGAGTGAGAAAAAAATTCTGAAGTCTCAAATTCAGGAGGTCAAATAATTAGCAAGTAGGAGTCCCAGAAAATGAACATAGAGAAAAGGGATGGAAGGAAATTAAGATAATAATTTTTAAAATATTTGACACAAGTATCCTCACTGAAATGGCCCAGTGTATTTCAACACAATATGTAAACGTAATTTCTCCCTCCCTCCCGCTCTTTTTTTATCTCCTCTCCCTTCCTCAGGCTTCATTTCCGAACACTGGACATAAAGATTATTAAACCTTCCAGAAAAATTTAAAAAGTCCTAATGAACCAAATGAGAATTAGAACCGCATGAGGTGTCTCAATTGCTTTATAGGATTCTCTAAGAATCTCTAAGAAAAACCCAGAATTCCTGAGCAATATTTCAAAATTCTGAGGGATCATGCCCTAGCTGGTATGGCTCAGTTGGTTGGTGAGTCCTCTTATACACTAGGAGGATGGGAGTTGGATTTCCCATCAGGGCACATACCTGGGTTGTTGGTTCGAGCCCTGGTTGGGGAGTGTATGGGAGGCAGCCAATCGATGCTTCTCTCTCACATCGATTTCCCTCTCTCTCTTCCCCCTACCCATTTTTTTCTAAAAAAAAAATTATTAAAAATTCGGAGGGATGCGAGCCAAGTGTCGCTGGTTCGGTTCCCAGTCAGGGCACGTGACTCGGTTGCACGTCAGGTCCCCAGTTGGGGCCGCGACTGAGAGGCAACCACACAGTGATGTTTCTCTCCCTCTCTTTCTCCTTTCCCCTCTCTCTAAAAATAAATAAACAAACAAATAAATAAATAAATTATAAAAAAAATTCGGAGGGGTAATTATTTGCAACATAAACTGTGCACAGGCAAACTCTTAGTTCATTAGGTCACATAGTGAACTATTAATTCACCATATTTTAGTGAAAGCTGAGAACCAAATAAGACATTTCAGACATATAGAAACTGAAGATTGACATCACCAAGAACTAGCGATGAGTAGAGGAATCAGTGGCTGCGCAAGGCCTCAGTAGGTCATATAGTTCTTAACCATGGCAGCACACTAACATTGCCCAGGGAAACATTAAACGGAAGCAGAGGTCCTTCTGCCTCTTCACCCATCCTCGTCCCCCAGATTTTGATTGACTGAATTTCTCTGGGGTGGATCCCAGGTATTAGGGCTTTTTCTTCTTTTAAATTTCCCAGGTGATTCTATTGTGCAACACAAGTGAGAAGCACTAAATTATGAAGAAAAAAACTTCTAATCATTGTGGTTGGAACAACCATTTGCTGCTTTCATTTTTTTTTCAGCCAGATCTGCAAGTCAGAACTTTAAAATACAAGTGAGTTCCATGTGTGGTACAGAGCATTTGTGTATTAGCATCTAGCTTTAAATGACTAAGACTCAAAGGGGAAGCCCTGGCCAGTTGTTTAGAGCATTGTCCCAATATGTCAGGGTTGTGGGTTCAATCCCTGGTCAGGGCATGTCCAAGAATCAACCAATTAATGCATAAACACATGGAACAACAAATCAATATTTTTTTTCTCTCTCCTCCTTCCTCTTCTCTCTCTTAAAATCAATCAATAAAAAAAAAATTTAAGACTCAAAGGGGGAAATCAATTTTTAGAGTTCTTCAATAAGCCAAAAAGAAAACCAAGAAAGATAAAGATAAGATATAATGACTAGGCTGCTGCAAATTTCTTAAACGTTAGAAGAAAGTAGAGATGTCTTTAGTGCTCCTAAGGGGAGGAAGAAACTTCCCTCTGCCTTCAAGTTTCTTTTGGCAGGTATAATAATCAAATAGACATGAGACAGATTAACAGGACAAAATAACCATTAATTACATGCATATCTGTGGGACCCTCACATACATGATAAAGTCAAAGACCACACATACATGAGAGGTTTGGAGACAGAAAGGGAAAATGAAATATTTTTGACATTCTGAGCTAGGGATGAGGTGAGGCACCTTGGCGCTTCAGAAGGTAGTTACAAGGAGAACACGTGTTCAGTAGTCTCTAGTTTGTCCTGCCATATAGAGAGGTAAAATGTGGTCACTGCTGACAACTCTTATTGTGGGCCAGGTTCCTAATTTAAATTCTTCTAGATAATTAAGGGGGAAGCAGAAGTTTCTCTTGAGCCCTTAGGGCCTTGCTTGCCTTTAGCTCAAAATAATCTGCATACTAGGGAGACATATATTGGGGCAGCTCATTCTGAACCCCTGCACTACTCTTTGAAGGGAAACAGTAGACCTACCATAGAACCCTCTACCCCACCCCTACTGTGATAAACAGAGTACTATAATTAATTTCTTGTTAGGAATAGTCTTGGAAAGAACCGTAAGTGCATACAGCTCATAGATTGTGGATAACGGGGATGGACTAGATTTTCCCTGGTGAAGCTGACACCAAGACTTTCTCTGTCCTCACGCACTCCACTCAGTTACTGCTGTCTTTGTCCATATCAGGGTATTGGTTTCTAGAACACAATTTCTGCCTGGATAGCTGCTCTAAAGGCCAGACTTTGGCTTGTTTTGTGTTTGTTTGTTTTTGTTTTTGTTTCGCCAATGAGTAGGTGTGGGGCCAGGTTTGCCTCTGTGAACACTCTGAACTCTCTGAAGAGTGGTGTGATGGATGACATTTTGGACCTCATAAACATTCAAAACATTCAAATGTATAGAAAAGTTTTATAGAAGTTTATTGAAACCAGGGCGTGCCCAGAAGCAAGACCTCAAAAGATTTGAGAAAATACTTCAGAGAAGGGCAGTTTTGCCTTTCCTTTTATATATTAGCCTCAAAGGAGAAGGTGTCAGGAAGACAGATGAAATCCGTTGATAGCAGATTAAGGAGGTGGAAGAAAGCATAGCAGGGAAATTTTTTGGATTGGATTTTAAGCCAAATGGAGGAACACATACTTCTTTTACATTGGTGGGTACAGGATACTTAATACTTAACATTTACAGCACACAGAGGTGGTATGCAGGGGAAAGGATAACAATGAGGGGTTCTGGGATCTCCTGCTCTTGGTGGTCTTGTGCTGTGGTGACAGTGGTTGTGATTTCAAGAGATCTAGAAAAGAAAATCACTCTGACATTTTAAAGGTGTTTCATCTTAGATGCATAAGAACAATGGACAGAGCTGACTTAAAGTAAAAACTGACCTTTGCAAAGGAAGCTATAGGCCTAGGACGGGACTACCTGCTATGACCTGCTCAGTTAGGAATTTGTGATCAGATCATCCTGTGTGGTAACCTTTGGTCATGAGCTTCTCAGTTCTGCCATGTGCCCCACCCCTGAGCTTGTCAGTTTTATTACATAGCCCCTTTTTCTTTCACATCTTAAAGGAACACAATTATTCCAGGCTGAAGGCCCAAGAGGAGCTCCTTTGTCTACTCAGGCATCAAGAACTGAGTAGGAGAAATTTGGAAAGACTGTAATTTATTTTTTTAATTATCCTAAGGAAGTCAAACTTTATTTATTTTTTTTACTATTAAATAGGTATTTATTTATAAGCATAAAGACAGATTACACATCAATGAAAGGGAATATGACTGGGTTTACTGCTACCTGTGTCTTGGAGCAAGAAAAGGGCTCATCCTTGAAATGATCACTTTTCCTTCCAAATGAAGAGGATATGACCCTGGAAAAACCTCACCTCTGAGTATTTAGCCAGCTAGAAACCTGGGCAATCAGATCCAAAAAGGTCCCACTGAAAGTCTTTTTTCCTGGATGGTGTGTAGATCTTTGACAAGTGATGAGTGACCTCTGCTTTTTGAGTTTAGGCTGAGGACTGGACTCTGTGACCAGGGATTTGGTGTGCAAGGTTTCACAGGGTAGGGCTTAACCAATGATGTCATCTGCAGAGTAAAGAGGACCTGGTGGACCCAAGGTTTGATCAAAATCTTGATATTTGCCTGAGGACATTCCTTGAAAATGAGATTTATGCATTTCCTGTGCAAAATTGCTGGGGAACATGCTGCTCAGAAATGAGGACATCCTGGGCACACTGCAATGTTCAGACACATTTGCTCTAAGTATGAGTGGAACAGGAATTCGAACTTTAGATTCTAAGTCACAATGGTCAACCCTCTGCCCACTAAGTACATGCACAGGGAAATGTTAGAGGATTTCAAGAAGGGAGTGCTTAGACTAAATTTACTCTATTAGAAAACCACCGGTTTCTGTTCAGAAGCCAGATATGTAAGAAGACCAGAGGAGTGGTTCTCAAAATTCAGTGCCATCAGCTGGAAGGTTTGTTAATTCCCACATTGCTGGGTCCCACCCCTAAAGTTTCTGATTCCATAGGTCTGGGGTGAGGCTCAGGGAATTACCATTTCTAATAAGATCTCTGGTCATGTAGTTGCTTTTGATATGGGACCATACTTTGGGACCTGCTGGCCTAGAGTATAAGCAGAGAGAACAAGGAAGGCTCTTTGTGTCTTGGCCCCACTATTCTTAATTTTCACTCTTATCTTCCTCAAAGAGAATATTGGCCAACCATATAAGTCTCTTGTTTTCTCACACACTTTATGCTCTCCAGACCTTCATACACAAGGCTCTGTCTGATTACCATTTCTGCTTAAATGTTGTGACAGTATTTCATCAAATGCATTTTGATTTTGAAGATTTTTAAATGTGAAAAAAAATGGTCAGAGATGTTAAGGTCTTAGAACTGATTAAATATGCTGTGTCTGAGAAACTTTCTCTATCCCCATAGACTGCTCATCATAGCACTTATATTATTGTGACTATATTCCTCTTAGAGCAGTGATTCTCAAAGTAGAGCTCCCAGGCTAGCACCTGAAAACTTGTTAGAAATGCAAATTCTTAACCCCCTCACCCCCACCCACTTAATCACAAACTCTGGATTGGGGCCCAGAGATTCTTTTTCAAAAAATTCTTACCTGATTTGAGAGAGAGATGAAAGGATAAAGAGAGAGAGAGAGAGAGAAACAAACAGACAGATAAGAACAGAAACATCAATTGGTTGCTTCCTCTACACATCCCAACTTGGAATCAAACCCACAACCTAGATATGTGCCCTGACCAGGACAATGTTCCAACTAACTGAGCCACCTGGCAAGGGCCTAACAACCTTTAAAAAAAAAAAAAAAAACAGTCTCCTGGGTGATTTGATAATCTCTCCATTTATGAGATTCATTAAGGCAAGACCCATACCTGTCTCCCCACGATTGTGTCCCTTGCATCAGTAGTGGGGAGGGATGATACCTGACATGAATTCATAATCAAGGAATACTTGTTGAATAAATAAATAAATGAAGCGATGTGACTTGTTTGAGGTCACTTAGTAGGTGAAAGTTAAATGACCTCTTTCTGCCTTAATTGCTTGGTTTATGGTGTGAGTTGATAGGACTATACTAATCCATTCAACAAACATTTGTTGAGCTCTTACTACATACTCAGTATTTTTCAAAATTTGGCCAAATGTTCTAGCTTTTTAAATAATTCGTGAGGCATCAATGTAAAATGAAAAGTCGGCATTTGTGCTGCCCGTCACTACCAGAACCAGTAAGTAGAGACAAGGATTGAATCTTTATGGATGCTTTATTCAGATGGCCAATGATCTGAGAAAATGATGGGTTATATACCCAAAAAGACCATCTTACATCTCATCTGAAGCCAACCTTTTTTATAAGGAGAAGAATAGGGTAGGTAAAGGGTTTGGAATTCAGGAAAAAAGGTTAATCAGGTAAAAGATCCAGTCCAGTGATTTTCCCAGCATCCTTTCATCTGCTGACCCATAATTCTTTATTTGCTCAGTGCTTGCAGTCCTCCTGAGGCACAAAGGTTGAATTGCTTGTGGGTCTCCTGGAGTCAGGGTAGGTCCAGTCATACATCCCAGTTCCTCGAACAATAGCTTTCTACATGCATTAATTACCAAGCCTATTAACTATATAACTAAAGCCAATGTTTTTCAACTCGACTTCCCCCACCATTCCTCACCACTAGTCTTAACTATCTTATTTCTATGAGATTAGCTTCCTGTAGAAGTAATTATTTTGTGTTGAGCTGTATCTTTGCATTAGGAAGTCTCATAGGAATACACTTAATTGCAGAGCTACATAAGGGGACACATTGTATGCAACAACAAGCTATGATACTGAAAAAGATAAAAAGAACGAAAACAACAAATGCCTCTTTAAGACCAGTAATACTAGGCAGCCAGGTTAGTTTAGACAAATCAATAACAAAGAATCCTTCTCTTTGTTTTATCTTGGACACTATTTCACTTACTTGTTTTACTTTATGCTCTATGAGCTGTGAATTATCAGTCAGGTTGAAACAGCAGAATCCTTTAAATTCTTCACATCCATGATTATGTCTTAAAAGGAGGTAGTCGATAGCTGCGCGATTTTCTAATACTGCTTCTTTAAATTGTCCTAGTTCTTGACTGATGGCACTAATGGCTTGAGAGGTGGCATTCAAAGCTTTTACCATAGCGCAGGCTAATCTACTTATTTCTATATTCGAAGAGGTTACCATGACTGGCATTACAGATCTAGTCAAAGATATATATTCAGTGGGGCTAAAAAGGTGCAAATCACTTTTACAACCAGGTGCAAGGGAGAGCTCCCCTTGAGCCTGGGTCGGGTAGGGCTTCTGAGGCATAAACACCATCAGTCTTCCTAGAGAGCACGGTCCCCCCAAACTGTTTGCTGGAACATAAGAATAAGCAGTCCTCCCACATATTAGAAACCATCCCGTAGGCAATTTGACGTGACCAAAGGCATAAGGTACGTTAGTGATGGTGGTGCAATTCATGTCCATGTCCGCTGAAAGCATAAAACAATTTTTAGCACAGTTCACGAAAGTTGCACACTCTCCAGCTGGTGCTACATTAGTGACTTTTAAGGAAAACATTTCCCTGTCCTTCAGAGTTACCACAGGTCCCCAATTATAAATATCAGAGTATGTCATTTTCTTGTTGATATGCTTAAACAAAGTATAATTTCGAAGGCTTTCCAGAGGAGCACAAACACCTACAAGAGATGAAGTGAAAGTTTGTTCGACATAGGTTCCTCCTGCAAGACAGAAGTCAGAGAGGTTTAGCACATTTTTTGCTAAGTATACCCAAATATTTTCATCTCGTTTGAAAGGAATAAGTTCTCCATGACATGAAGTTAAACAAAAAGTAATGGAAAGAATATAAATCATTGTCTTTGAAAGACGACTTCCGGGTCTTCTTGAGGCTCCGTGGTCCATTGTTCTCCTGGTGCTTTCTTTGCTCTGATGTGTTGGATCCAAGGTTTTGTTTCTGCTGATTTCACCGCGGTGGGGATGGTGAGGAGTACGTCCCAAGGTCCAGTCCACTTTTCTTCTAGTTGGCTCTCTGGAGATCCTGTCTTCCAAGTCTTGAGTAGCAGCACCTTGTCTCCAGGCTCAAAGGAATGCAGCAAACCTGTAGGGGAGAGGCCTCTAATACAAGCAAGGTCATTAATTACAGCTAAGGTCTGACTTAAATGTTCTTTACCTTCACTTTCTTTCTTTCTTCCTTCTTCTTATCATCATTTTTTAAATGTATTGTTTTTCTATTACAGTTGTCCCATTTTACCCTCTTTTCTCTCCCCTGCTCCACCCACCTCCCCCCTCTCCCATAGTCAATCCCCATATAGTTGTCCATGTCCGTGGGTCATTTATACTAGTTACTTCACTAGGTCCTTCCCCTTCTTTCCCCCCTTTTCCCCCTCTCCCACCCCTCTTGTCACCATCCATCTGTTCCTTGTTTACATGCCTCTGGTTCTATTTTGCTTTTTTGTTTGAATGGATTAAAAAACTGGGACACATTTACACAATGGAGTACTACACAGCAGAAAGAAAGAAGGAACTCCTACCTTTTGCTACAGCATGGATAGAACTTGAGAGTATTATGCTAAGTGAAATAAGCCAAGCAGTAGAAGACAAATACCATATGATCTCACCTAATACAGGAAACTAATGAACAAAATACCTTCACTTCTTGATCTACATACCTATCTCCCACCCCAATCACAGCCTGAAATGGTCGCCTGGACACAATTTTGTAAGGACTCAGCTGAATCCCACTTCAAGGAACCACCCTTATGCCGAGCAGGGCAACAGGTAAAACTTGATCACAATGGAGATGAGTTTCTTGACACAGTTTGGCTACATTTTTCTTCAAGGTGTGATTCATTTTCTCTACCATCCCAGAACCTGAGGTTTCCATGCCATGTGGACTCTCCACCTGATTCCTAGAAATTTACTAGCCTTCCATGTAATTTCTGAAACAAAAGCAGGGCCATTATCACTCTGGATGCTGCTGGGTCAGCCAAAGCAAGGAATTATTTCCTTCAGTAAGTCTTCAGTTCTCATAGGATGGGCTTCTACCCATCCTGAAAAGGTGTCAACAAAGACTAACAAATATTTCCACCCTTTGACCCTTGTCATCTGGGTAAAGTTTATTTACCATTCCTCAAAGTACATTGTCTTTCATATTGTTTCCCTTCTTCCTTTTGATGAGGATCTGTCTTGGGGTTGTTCTTCTGGCACACAACACATTTAGCTATTGCTTTTTGTATGGCTTTAGAAATTCCAGGTCCTGTGAGTCATGGTTTAATATTGGTGGTAAATGAGTCCCCTCCATAGTGAGTGGCCTCATGCAAATGCTTCATGACTGGCTCTACTAAATGTTCAGGAAGCAGTATAATGCCTTTCTTACTCCTTCTCTTATCTGCTATCAGGACTTTCTTCATCAAAACCCCAGCTTTTACCTTTCTTTAAGTCTGCAGTCGAATATTCAGGGTAAATAGTGACAAGTCTAGAACAGGTAGCAGAGGCATTATAAACATTCCTTTAGCAGCCTCTTTTGCTGCTTGATCAACCAGATTGTTTCCTTTAGCCACTTCAGTGTCCCCTTTCTGATGCTCAGGACAGTGCATAACTGCCACCTATACAGCTACTTGGACAGTTTCTAGTAATTTTAAAATTTCTGCTGCATGCTTAATCTCCTTTTTACTGGAGGTTAGTAGTCCTCTTTCCTTCCAGATGGAACTATGTAAATGCAAAATTAGGAAAGCGTACCTTGAGTTGATATACACATTCATTCTCTTTTTGTGTGACAATTCCAGTGCCATCGTCAATGCAATCAGTTCAGCTTTCTGAGCAGAGGTTTCTGGCAGCAAGGCCTTGGCCTCTACTACTTCTTCAAGAGTCACAACTGCATACCCAGCCTTTTTATTTCTTTCATCCATATACTGCTTCCATCTGCGTATAGAGCCCAGTCTGCCTCTTCTAGAGGATGGCCCTGTAAGTCAATTCTTCTAGAACAAACTTCATCAGTTACCTCAGCACGGTCATGTATTAGTGCACCCAACTCAGGCTCTGGGAGAAGAGAGGCAGGATTTAAGTTACTTATAGTTTTGAGGGAAACTCAAGAAAAATTGCTTGGTACCTGCCCATCCTTCTAGCAGTGAGCCATGAATTTTCTTTTTGTTCCAGCAGGTCCAACACTTGGTGGGATGCATAAATGGTAATAGGCTGTCCCAAGGAAAACTTTTCAGCTTCCTGTAAAAGCTCGTAGGTGGCCACCACAGCTCTCAAGCAGGCTGGCCGCCCCCGGAGAGTCTTATTTAGTTTCTTTGACAAGTGTGCAGCGGGTTGCAGAATGTCACTAAGTTTTTGGGCGATAACTCCTAGGGCAATTCCCTGCCTTTCCTGAAGGTATAACTGAGAGAGCTTTAGTATGTTTGGAAGCCCCAAGGCTGGTGCAGAAGCCAGGTGGACCTTCAGGGACTCCAAAGCCTGAGTATTCTCCTTCGTTCCCTCCAAAGGACTATATACTAATCCTTTCTGAGCTTCATACAATGGTTTATCAATTAGCCCTAAGTTTGGAATCCAAATGCGGCAGTAACCTGCATTCCCAGGAATCTTCTTAACTGTTTCTGGGTATTGGGAACTCTCATTTGAGTAATGGTTTCTTTCTTGTTTCCAATAAGACTCCTTTTGCCAGGTTTAAGCAAGAATCCAAGAAACCTTACTGCTTGTTGGCAAATCTGGGCCTTCTGTGCTGATACTTCATAGCCACAAGGTGCCAGATGGTTCAGGGTAGCTATAATATTAGTTAAACATTGCTGGAATGATGTCCTGGTAATTAAGAGGTCGTCTGCATATTGTAACAGAGTTCTTCCTTCTAGTTTTAGATCCTTTAAGTCCTGGGTCAGGGTTCCCCCCAAGATCGTGGGGGAGCTCTTGAACTCTTGTGTAAGATATTCCAGCAGTACTGAGTCTTGACCTGAGATTCCAGGTTCTGCTATTCAAAAGCAAACAATGATTGAGAATCTTGACCAACAGAATGGAAGAGAAGGCATCCTTTAAGTCCAACACTGAATACCAGAGGCTGTCCCTGGGAATACTATTCACCAAAGTATAAGGATTTGGGATGGTGGGGTGCAAGTCCTTTACAATGTCATTTATGGCTCTTAAATATTGTACAAATTGATACTCATTTGAGTTGGGTTCCTTAACAGGCAATATGAGTGTATTGTATGGGGAGTGGCAGGGCTGAATAAGTCAATATTTCTGAAATTTCTGAGTTTTGGGCATATTCCTTCTAGGGCTTCTTTCTGCAAAGGATAGTGCCTCTTATTGGGAGTTTCTGCCCCTGGTTTGAGGTCAATTTTAACAGGGAGGTTAGCTTAGCCCTCCCTGGCTTTCCAGCAGCCCACACAATGGGGTTTACCTGATTTTCAATTTCTTTTCGCTTTTCCCCTTCCTCCCACGGTTTCATAAGGAACTGCCAAGTGTACTCTGGAGGGTCCTGTAGGCAAAGTTCTTGTTCTTCTGAAGAGAAAATGAACTGAGCATGAAGTTTGAAATGCAAGTCCCTTCCCAGAAGAGGAATTGGACACTTGGAAATATATAGAAATTTATGAGTTAAAATAGTATGTCTCATAGCACATTCTAATGGTTTTAAGAAAAATTGACTTTTAGGGCTTCCAGAAATCCCAGTTACAGTTAACAGCCTGCTGCAAGGACTCAGACGTCTATTCACTATGGAATATGTCGCTCTGGTATCAATCAAAAAGTCTACAATTTGTCCCCTCACTGTTAGTTTTACCTGAGATTTCTAGTGGGGGTGACTTCAACAGGTTGTTGTAATGATGGACTCTCTGGGCCCTGTCACTCAACGTCAGAGCTATTTCCTTTTCCCAGCATAACTCTCCAGTTGTCAGATTCTGATTTCCTTTTGCCTTGCTTGAGGCACTCATTTTTTCAGTGCCCTTTTCCTTTGCAATGTGCACATTGATCTGTGCAAAGCATTTTAGATGAGGGTTGGGTGCCTCTTGCCCACTGATGGAATTGCCCTTAGGCCTGTTCCAAGAAAGCAGTGGCCACTGTAACTATAACCTTTGAAGGCAAAGTCTACTAATTGGGAAAGATTCACGCCTATTCTTCCCTCTAACTTCTGAAGTTTCTTTCTGATGTCAGGTGCACTTAGAGAGATAAAAATCATATTCACCATTCTAATATTTTCAGGGGCTTGAGGATCCACATCGACATATTTTCTACAGGCCTGATAGACTCTTTCAAGAAACTCAAAGGGATCCTCTGTGTGCTTTTTTTGTAATGTGTGTACCATATGCAGACTTTTCTGCTTAGGGATTCCTTTCTTCAGTCCCTCAAGGATGCCCCTCCTATAATTATCTATGAGAAGAAGGCCATTCTCAGTAGGGACTCTGTTGGGCCTGGTTAAAGGTATTGCCTTAGTAGGCCCCATCTGGATTTTCTTTCTTTCTTTTAAAATTTTTTAAAAATATTTTCTTTATCCTTAGGGAGAGAGAAGGGAGGGAGAAAGAGAAGACGTGAAACAATGATGTGAGAGAGAAACATTGATTGGCTGCCTCTCATACGCATCCTGACCAGGACCAAACCCACAACCCAGACATGTGCCCTGACCAGGGATCAAACTGGTGCTCCTTAGCTTTTCAGGATGACGCCCAACCAACTGAGCCACACTGGTCAGGGCTCATCTGGATTTTCTTGGTGCAGTCTCTGAGCCTCTTCATTTGCCTTATCCAAAACCAGCCTCTGGTCATCCCCCATAAGCAAAATATTTAGTAAGGCTTTTATGTCTGCCCAGATGAGATGGAGGGTGGCAAAAACTAACCTCAGTCAGTTATTTTAGTAGAGCATCCCTATAAGAAGGATTTGAGTTTTTTTATTTTAACAGATCCAATGTAGAAAATAGAGTATGTACCCAATAATATCCAGCAGGCTGGCCTTCTGGCCCTACTCCCACTGGAAGTCTTTTGCAAAGGGTATTGCCCTGCCCTGATAGGGGTTTGTCCTCCACCAAATTTGGTTCTCTGATGGGTTCAGAATGGAAAGACCAGTTCAGGCTCACCTCCTCTGCCCATCTCCACTGAGTAAGGAGGAAAGTCCCCCAGGGCTGGAGGGGCTGTCGGAATGCCGACTATGCTCACAGCAGCCACAACATCCTGATCTTCCTGGTCCCTCTCTTCTGAGCTTTTGCTGTCTGTCGCAGGCAAATTCCTTTTCCTCTGGACCATTAATCTGTTTTCTTTTAATCCTGAATCTTTATTCTGTAAAGCCATAAAAGCCTGTACATAAGTATTTTGTCTCATTTCCCTAATCTTTGACAAAACAACTCTAACTGCAATATCGTATAGTAATTTAAAGACCTGTTCAGTGCCCAGTGCTCTCTTGAGTACAGATTATACATGAGCCAAGCAGTGTTACAATGAAAAATAATTTTCTTTTTAGTCGTAGGTTTATAAAATAGGTTGACAATTCAGCTAAAATTCACCCCAAAGGACTGTTTCCCAGAGTGGAGGCTCTCCACCAGCATTCTACCAGACAGAGCTCTGTAACATCACACAGACCAAACCAGAGGCACCTTAGTTACTGACAACCAAGCTAAACTGTAACCTGGGACTGTAATCCTGAATCGGAAACCACAGCAATTCAATCAAAACTAAAGGCAACGGAGATTAATGAGAGTCAGAAGGAGAGTCCCCAAGGAAATCACTTGGCAGCTGCTAGGGAGTCTCCAAATCCGCACCCTAGGGCCCTCCAGTCCAGACAGCCAACAGGACTCCCCGCCACATACCCAGACTTACCAGAGAGTCCTGAATGTCCCCGGTCGGAGTTGCCAGAATATGAAACTGGAAAAGTCAGTGTTTGTGCTGCCTGTCACCACCAGAATCAGTAAGTAGAGACAAGGATCGAATCTTTATGGGCGCTTTAGTCAGATGGCAGGCAATCTGAGAAGACAACGACCTTTTTTATAATGAAAAAAAGAGGGTAAGTAAGGGGTTTGGAATTCAGGGGAAAAAAGTTAATCTGATAAAACCTGCTGTGTGGTGATTTTCCTAGCATCCCTGGAGCACAATGGCTCAGATAGCATCTTGATGGCTTGCAGTCCTCCTGGGGCACAAAGGTCAAATTGCTTGTGGGTCTCCTGGAGTCAGGGTTGATCCAGTCATACATTTCATTTTCTGGAGCAATAGCTTTTGACATGCATTAATTACCAAGCTTATTAACTATATAACTAAAGCTAAAATTGTTAAACTCTTGAGTTCCCCTATCAAATGAATAACTTTTTAAGATAATTAGAATCTAAGAAGAGTTGGGGAATGTTGGATTTTATTAAACACCAGGGGGAGCCTTGTGAAGAAATAGCAGACCATGTTGTAGGGCAAGCCAACTCAGCATAAGAACACATCATTATTTTTTTTAAGAACAAATTTGTTCAAATTTGCTCATAAATTTTTCTTTGGATAAACTCTTATTCCCAATGGAGTTTATTATCTGGATATTTTTATTCTATAGCATAATAAAATTACTCTTAACATGGCAACCAACCAATATTTAAAAAACACTTTTATGGAAAGAGAACAATTTTCAAATTTTCTAAAGTAATAAAATTCAGTTAATCACAAAATACATGCACGGTAGCTAGGATTATTTAAAAGTGATATATATATTTATATTATTTGCACAATAATTTTCAGTTCTAAAGGAAAAAATAAAAGACTAACAAAGCATTGTTCTTTCAGAATTTTAACTACTTGTGTAAAATTCAAGACTTTCTACTTCAACAATTATTAGAACTTTTATGATATATATTTGACAGTATTTAAAGTGTATTCTAAAAAATATTTGGCATGGTAGTAGGAAACCACTCCTGCAAGTTTTATTAGCTCACTTTAGGAAGGCAAAGGTCATCATTCCAGAGGGAACCGAGTTATACACAAGGCAGAACACACGTTCGTGGCCAAATTCTGTCATGAACACGTGGAGTTGCATTACTAAGGAAAAGCTTTTTTCAACTGTCCAACCTTAATTTTACAAGACTGCTTTAGTAGGAGTTTACATACTGTTCTGCTTTATCAGAAGTGGTTCTAATTCTAGTAACATGTCAGTACTTTGTGGGTGTTCAGCAAGCAGCAAATGAATAAACTGAGGCAACCACAAGTCTGTCCTTGAACATCCCACGACATCTAATGGTGCTCAAAGGGGAGAACCTATAATTGTTTTGTGTCAATTGGCTGCTGCTAAAAATTAAAAGCAAGTTTAAAGCTACAGAGCAAAGAGTTTTGTTACAGGTTTAAGTTTCCTGTGTCAAATGCTTCAGAAGGCCAATATTCAAAATGTCAGAGTTTGGAGTAAGGAAAGGCATATTAATCAAGAAGGCACCAGCTTGAGAAGATGAGGGACTTTAAAGTTTCCACAAATCCATTCCTTTTAAGAGAGCCCAGAATTCTGGCTTCTTTTATGTCAAGGGAAGGGAAATCGGGGAGGGGGCAAGACAGGTGTGGCATCTAGGCACCAGTGGGGACCAAAGGAAGAGTCTGAAATCTCTACATCTCTTTGTTCCCCAGTCTATTGACCCCTGCTGATCTGAAACTGGTCCCGATTCTCTGCAAATCCTTGCCAAAAGCTCAAGCCTCAAGAAGAATTCTTCAAATAGTTGGTATATCTATAGCAGGAGCTATTTGCCTGAAGCCCATAGGAGAAATACAGGCTATAGCTAAGAGTATCAGAGGGACCAAGCATTTCACTGTTACACTGTCAGACAAAAGCCCAGTGCCCAGCAAGAGTATTCAATAAGAAAAAAATTATTCTCTAAACATTTTTAACTATAAGATTTTAATTTGAACTGAGACTGAACAAATGAATGGATTTATTAGTCAGGTGATCAAGCAAGTTACTCAACCCATCTGTCAATGTGAGAACATCCAAACCTGTAATGAAATTTTTATTGAATTTATTGGAGTTATAGTGGTGAATAAAATTATATAGGTTTCAAGTTTACAATTCTACAAATTTTGATAAGATTTTATTTGAGCCAAACTGACCACAATGGCTGGGAAGCAAGATCTCAGTGGTTCAGAGAACGGCAATTTGGTGTTTCTTTCATGCATTTGGAATTAAGGAGAGAACATAAAGAAGGTTACATGAAGGTGGGAGTAGGCAAGGCAGGGATTGGATTACAGGATAGTTAACAAAGTTGTGTGCTCTCCTGAGGTTGGTTATTTCAAAGGTGTGTTAAACCTGGATGCCTGAAAATAATGGACAGGCCTTGCTTAAGGCAAAGATAAACTTTTCACTGAGGTTGTATGCCTGGGAGGTGACTACTTCTGACCCAAACCTGCTCAGTTAGGAATTTATGATCAGGTCACCCTGTGAGTTACTTTCCATAGAACCTCTCTTTCATCCACACTTTTATGCCTCAGTTTCTTGATTTTTAGAATGGGGAGAGAAATAGTGCTTATCTCACAAAGTTATTGTGAGGGCATGCCTGTCCAGAGCCCTGCAGAATGTCTGGCAAATATTCACTGTCCAATAAGTGTTTGTGACTACATACAATTCTTTCCTTCGACACTTATCTCCATAATCTTTTATTTGCAATAACCAAATTCTAAAAAACTCGGAAAACCCTAAAGTTGGTGGTACAATCTGGCCTGAATTGATAAAAGCTGATCTGAACTTTCTTGACCCCTTTGGTAAAAATATTAATATATTTTGCTGCAGAAATATTCATGTTTTTACATTTCTAAAAAAAAAAAAAAAAAAAAAAACCCTCTAAATTCCAAACCACTTTGGCCCCAGAGGTTCCAAATAAGCAATGTGGGCTTATTTCAACACGAGGCCAACACTGTGCACAGAAAGATCAACCAAGTCTGGATTCACAGGGAACTGTCTTTGAGTCAGACCTGGGTGTCTACTTTGAAGCCTTGGGAAAGCTATTTTACTTCTCTAAGGTTCACGCGCTTGACAGAGAATTCATCTACTGCATAGCATGTGAACTTCCTCAAATTTCTGCATGCCTCACCACCCTCCAAAATGTTTCTTTCTCTTCATTTATTCACCCTCACTGACAACCTCCTTTTCTGAAGACTGCTACATGCCTGAATTGTCCACGGCCACTCTCCCGCTGCGTGCCTAGCTCACTGTACCACAGATGGACGCTGTGTGAACTGAATGAGAACTTTCTGTGGAACTGAGGGGGTTGGGAGAATGGTTTAGATGATGGAATTGAGTTGATTTGTTTCTGTTCCTTGCCTTTCTCTGGGCTTCTGATAGCTACCAGAAATCTGATGAATTAAGTTCCCAGAGGGCTGATGCCCCAAAGGTAAGGAAAGCATAAAGTTAAAAAGGTGTAAATGGCTCACCGCTTAAGGTGGTGCTGGTTTTACTTCCTATGTAAATTAGCAGGGGAACAAAGTGGAGCTTCTCCTCATCCTATAACCATTGGCTGCAGAAAGCAGCAGTAGAAAATTGTAGGATGTTGAGTAGGTAAGACAAATCTGGTTCATTGGCCCTTACTGATTTAATGAAGGAAGAAGGTTTAGGCCAGAGATTTAATCCTGGCTACATAGGAGACATACCTGGACACCTTAATAAAATGCACAAGTCGTCAGCTGATCATTTGGGTCAGAATCTCTGGAGAGGGGGTCAGGCACCAGTGTTTAAAAAAAATAAAATAAAAACTCTCCAGGCCATTCTATATTCTAGGTTAGTGAGCTGCCTTGGAGACAGACACCCGAGAGCTTTAAAAATGATTGATGCCCAAAGATTTGGATCCAATTGACCTCGTATATAACTGGCCTACAGCGTGATGGTGCATCAGGGATTTTAAAGGCTTCTCAAGTGATTGTAACAGTGAGAGCCACTACCTATGCAATCCAGCCCTGAGGCACTGTGACCAGGGTAGTTTAGACATGAAGCCTCCCTAGAGTCTTTCAAATCACGAACTGGGGGAGCATCACCTGTATCTAAGTCAGTCCTCTCTACACATGTCACTCAACCAAGATTTTAATGAATGCTCCTGATGTCATTGGAAGCAGAACGCTTCTCGCCAGGTTCCTCTGGCTGGTGTGCTCAAGTTGGGTGTCTAGTGAGGACACAGCTCTTCCTGAGTCCTTTCAGTTGCTCTGTTGTTTAGTTCTCTCTCTCCGTACTTTCTGGTCTTCCCACTTGAATGTCTCTCACCACAGGTCAGGAGCAGAAGAACTGTCTTTCTCCACCTGCGACCCAGCCAGCCAGAGCACTATCTCTCCTCTTTTCTTACAGCCATACTCTCAAAGGACGCCCCCAATAGTGTCTCCACTTACTACCCCCTCCCACCCACTCACGAAGTGCTTAGGATCCGACTCTGTTCCCACAGCTCAGCTGAAAGCTCTGCTAATGGTCTCCGGTTGCCGCACCCCTGGGATTTTTCTCAGCCCCTTTCTTTCCTGCCTCCAGGGCAGCATTGTGACAAAGTGACTGCTGCTTTGACTGTTTTCTTCCCCTATTTCCAAGACTTCGGACCCTCTTGGCTTTTTTCATTTATGACCACTCCCTGGGCCTCTTTACTGTTTTCTCCTCTGTTTACCCTTAAATGTTGCTGTTTCTGGTTTCCTCCTCTCTTGATTACCTTAAAGCCTCCCAAACCCCGGCGGCCTATTTGCCCCAAACTCCAGGACCTGGAGTAAGTCACACATCTCCCTCACTCTAACATCCTCATCTGTGAAATGGTGGGCTGCACCCTCAATATTTTAAGGTGTTATTGTTGTGTCTAAGCAAGCCAGAGAACAGGTTTTATGGATACAGAGCTTCATGTTGGTAGAAAAAGAATAACTTTGGAAAATTGCCAATACTCGGTCATGCTAAGGTTTTTGGCTTATGTTAGAGACATGCCTATGGCTGGGTAAGCAGAGTTGAAGTGTGTGCACGTGTTGCACATTCACACATGGCAGTTGATACATATTAACTCATCTTTTAGAGAAATAAATTAAATCCTCAGTCCCTCTATTATCCCACAGAAGTGTATGCAGGTTTGCTTAGGGGAGCCATGGTTTATATCAACCTATGTTTGCATTTTAGCTTTCCTAGAAAATGGAAAACAGAAGGGTTTCTATATTTATTTTATTTGATAAAAACATAATCTGGAATATTAGGCGGGGCCTTTTAGGATCCCTGACTGATTCAACTCATTGGTAAATTACACAGTTGCAATAAATATGCCCTTTTGGGTGAGAAGTCATTCTGCTTCTTGTTTATGGGACTTAATTAACTTGAATTATAGTGTATATCTTCTTTTATATCTAAGATTGCTTTTTCTTTGGTAAAAATCATACTACTCAGTGAGTGGCCATTGCAGATCTTGAGAAGAAAAGTCATTTAGGAGACAAAGAATTGGCCTGACACTAGCTCATGAGCATGGTGCTGTGCTCACCCTCCTGACCTCTGGTTTTCAGACACGTCCTATGAAATTAGTTCTCATCACTTCTTCCACCTTCTCTTCTCCTAGACTTTATTGCTACCTGTGACCTGGCTGTCCATTCGACCAGGCTCCAGAGCCCCCAGATATTGCTTTCTTTTCCAAAGTTAAAAAAAAAATAAAACAATTGGTTTTTCACAGGCAGTGTGGTGCAGTGGTAAGCACACAGAGCTGAACCTGGACAGTGTGGGCCAAAACCCGGTTCTACGACTTACTAGTTTTGTGACTGTGGCTACACATTTAGCCCTTTTTGCCCCAATGTGTGTGTGTGTGTGTGTGTGTGTGTGTGTGTCTATGTGTGTATGATGTGGGCTTCAAACTCTAAGCTCTAATGAACTAGATGTTCACCAGTCAGGGAGTGGTGGAAGGTTTGTCATTCCTCCTGTGCCTCATCTATCATACTCCTGTCCCTGAGAGAGACACCATAACCACGTGTTCACTCTTTAGTCTAGAATACACCTTCTGCCCTGAAGCTCATTTCCTCATTCCTACCTGGTGATTAAACTAGAAAACTAGAGCAGCCTGAGATGGCCACCTTCCTTCCTCTTTCTCTGAGCCCCACATTGATCCTTTTGGTTCTTGAAAGTATAAGGTATTCCAAACCCCAAAATGTACTTCAAACCCAAAACAGATTTCAAAAGACCTGTCAAAAAGCATCATTCCCTAATGTCTATTAGTTCTTGTAATTATTTCTCTCCTTTTGAGTGTCTTACCTTCAGCCAATTTATTTATTCAGTTAACCAACTGACCAAGCAACCAACCAGTTTTCCTGAGCTCCATGCACTCTGTGAGAAACCAATTCGCATCTAGTTATAAGTAATATTTTAGTAGTGAGCTCTGGTACCTGGGAGTGCAGAGGAGGGACATCCAGCCCAGCTGAATTGTCCAGGTGTGAAGGAGTAAGGGAAGAACACTCCATTTAAAGTGGCTCCATTTGTTCATTCATTAATTTATTCATTTATTTATTGACACTACCACTGACCCTTTTTGAAAACAGTGAGTAAAGAAAAACAGGTGCTAGAACCAGAGGCATGTAAACAAGGAACAGACTGACTGTTACTCAAGGGGATGGGGAGGGGGGAAAGGGGGGGAAGAGGAGTAAGGTCTAGTCAAGGAACTAGTATAAATGACCCACGGACATGGACAACTAAATGAGGATTGACTGTGGGAGAGGGGGGAGGTGGATGGAGCAAGAGAGAGCAATGGGGGGGGGGGGTGGATGGAACAACTGTAATAGAAAAACAGTTAACACACACACACACACACACACACAAAGAAAAGAAAGAAAGAAAAACATGTGGGATCTGAAAGACCCAGACTAAGAAACACGGGTTGGGCCACTTACAATCCCCCATCCCACCCCCTCCCACACCCCAGTGTGTTTGTGACTTGCTCTTCTTTCATTATGGGCCTTGTCCTCACTTGCCATTTGGTATCATTGTTCTCCACTTCAGAGCAGTTCTTGTCAAACAATATTAAGATTCTGATCTTCCAGGTGCCTTGGGAGATGAAGTGAGTGACAAGTCGAGCAGGGGAGGAAAGCCCCCCTCTCCACAATTTAAATAAAATCCACTTTACCAGTAAAAAAGAAGATAGAATATGGAAACTCCTCTTCCAGCCTGCCCCCCTCCTTTGCCCAACCAAAGGTTGCAGAGCAATTGTCACTAAACTTTTGAGATTCTGGATCTTCTAAATGGCTTGGCCAAGTGCTGGGAGGGCCACCCCACGCTGCTGCGGGCCTTCTGGTCTGACCACAAGCAGTCCCTCTGTTGTGGGCATTATGCTTTCAGGCCTTGGAGGCCGCTTTCTGTTTTGAAACCTACTTTTTCTCTTCAAGTTCTCCTGATTATCAGGAGAAAGCCCTTCTTCTCCTCTTTCCATGGTAACAGATTGAGCTCTGCCGGCGACTCCCACCCTTTCCTTCCCTCTTTCCTCAGCTGAAATGCTCAGCAAGTACACAGGTCACTCCCCATCACCAGCCTGCAGACACAGCTACAGCACTCTGCCCCACAACTATATAAGCACAACCAGCCTGGAAACTCATTTGCTCTTTGTTGCTGCCTTCCTCTTGAATTCATTTTTTAAAAAAAGGTTAAGGAAGCTAAGGGTTAAAAGACAGTGCAGAGAAGAAAGACAGCTCTGGGATTCTGCTTCCACTCATCCTTGGTGAAGGTGGGAAAGAAGTCTCCTTTGTTGTGGCACTAGGCTAGGGGACTGGTGCACACTGATTGAAGCCGCATGCAGTCCCTGGGAAAGAAACATGAGATTGGGATGCTCCCTGTACTATTTGATCAACTTAAAACAGCTGCATTTTGGGAGAAAGCCTGAGCCAGAGCACGTTGGATCTGTTAGAGGCAATTGGAGCTCAAAGGCTGTCTAGCTTTAGCTGATGCCTATGTGGACAGGGTCAGGACAACATGTGTTGGTCATATGCTGCATATTCTCTACTTGCTTGCCCTATCCCTGCATTCTCTGTCCTTCGCCCCGATGGTGGCCCGGAAGCTCTCCATGGATAGCTTCATCAAGGCTAGCTTCTTGGTGTTTTCTGCTCCTGGAGGGGACGTGCAGGAGATGGAAGGGTGAGAAGGCAGTCCTGCAGCTCCTTGCCCATCCCTCTCCCCGCCCCAGTGGTCACTACTGCCGGTAACACAGCCCCTCTCTTTGCTTCTGCAGTGCTAGAGGTGGTAACAGCTTCCCGCATTTGGTGTTTCTGGGGGCCTCAGCACCCCTTGTCACTCCCTTCAATCCTGCCCACCCTTCTCTAAATAGTCACTTCATTAACTTCTTTTTCATCAAACACTCTGGAGTGTGTCATCTGTTTCCTTCCAGGGCCCTGGCTGGTACTGTCATTAACCCTTCTTTTCATTTAGGCTTAAAATAAGTTGGTGTAGCCTGTCTACCCAGATGTAGCAGCAACACCTACAGCTACTGCTTGTGGGCTGAACTTCTGGGTGAACACCCCTCTTGGGGTAACTAACTGTTGGTACTGCATTTCCCAAACTTATTTTGGGTCCTTACCTGTCTATTACTTTGTTTCCTAGCCTGACTTTGTAATTTGTAGTGAAGTATGAATAGCAAAATTTTAGGCAGCTGCTGGATAGTGTGATATAGCTGTGTGATCTTGAGCAATTACTTAACTTCCTTGTGCCTCAATTTTCCTCATGTCTAAAATGGGTAGAATAATAACCCAGGCAGTGTGATTCAGCAGGTTGGAGTGTTGTCCTATAAACAGAAAGGTTGTGGGTTAAATTCCTGGTCAGGACACATGCTTATGTTGCAGGTTTGGTCCCTGGTAGGGGTGCAAATGGAAGGCAACCAATCGATGTTTCTCTCTCTCTTTCCCCTCCTTCCCCTCTCTCTAAAATCACACCCTCAGAGGAAGATAATAAATAAATAAATAAATAAATAAATAAATAAATAAATAAATAAAATAATAGCATGACCTTATAGGATTTTCATGAGGGTTAACTAAATTAAAGTGTATAAGGCACATAGAATAGAGCATGGAACTTAGGAAGTCTCCATAAATAGTAGCTATTATTATTATTTTATTGGCAAAAGGATTTTACTTTAAATTAAATGATGAGGCTTCATTTCCAGTTCTGTCATCGAGTAACTGGGTGACATTGGAGCTATCACTTAAACTCTTTAAGTAATAGTTTCTAGATTCACAGCATGAGATTAATAAAACTTGCCTCATTCAATGGTCGCCAGACCAAAATGTGTTGCTGTGTGGGAAAGGTGTTTGCAAACTCTCAAGCACTACACAGCCTGGGCATTCTGGCCCTGAGCCCCTGTGGGAGCCTAGGGCTGTCCCGAGATATCAGTGTTTACATTTACCCTTAAAGGGGGGCCTTTGTCCACCAGCCAGTATTTGGGATGCTGCCTGGCGGGTAATTCTTCCTCCCCTCTACCCACCTCCAAAGTGGCCCTTGTTCACGCGCAATCCTGGTAAAAATGTGCAGAATGATGATTGCTGCTACTTTGTCTCAGCTTATCCCTGCAGCTCTGGACTCCAATAATCTGTACAGAATATGCCTAGTTCTCCTTGCTCTAAGTGATTTCTGGAAAATCCTGCCTGGTTAGCATAGGCAGAGCCCCGGGGTTCCTCTGTTAACTTGCTGATTTCCTATAGCCTGGCAGAGCCCCCCAAGCCCCCTGGGGGCTCGCAGCCCAGCCTTGTGGGCCTGACACAAACGTTACTACCCCTGGCAGTGAACCAAAGGCTCCTTAGAGGCTCTGCCAGCATCTGTCTCCTAAGAGCTATTGTGCCAGCCTTTGACTGACCCAAATACATATTTTCTCTGTCCCTAGGCTCTTCTCTCCTCCTCTGTTGCCCTTTTTTTTTTTTTCCCCCTGGCTAAGTACTCTTCTGTGGCTTTCACTAGATTGCCCTGGGGGGGAAGGGATGTTTCTATGCCCCTCCTTAGGAATTTTTAGATGATGACAGACTGGCCTACTCCCCCTTCTCAGAATGGATTGTTTTTGTTTTATTAAGTTGGCAGAGACACCTGCAGGCACTGTGTGTCCTGTCTGCCTTGACCGTCACGCATCCCCAGTCAGTCAACACTGTTTCAGATGCATTGCTGTCAGGCCTGGAAAACCCAGAAAGCGGCAGCCCAGACAGGTTGACATGGGAAGTGACATCTCAGGAGAAACTTGGCTTTTGCCTTGCCCAGTCCACACCTCTCAGAACAGAACATCAGAGGTCTGGAATTGTGGGCTGAAATGTCAAATCAGGGCACTTGGACAGCAAAGTTCTTATTATACTGGTCAAGATTTCCCACCAAACAACTGCCCTAAGAAATCAATTTCCACTTTCACTTAGAAGCAGTTATGCTTAGTCCCATTTTTCAAGCCTATCTGGGATGCACCAATGAATTATTGGGGGGACAGAGCAGATGGGAGATGCTTCTTTTTTGTTCACTTCACGTGTTCTCTGACCTAGTTCTGCCTGTGCTGAAAATTTTTAATAATCTTTTAATTTGCAGATTTTAATATAGAGTATGAAATACTCTTCTTCAAATAATAAAAATGCTGCAACCTTCAAGAGTATATTTATTATTAGGTGAAAAGGCTCCTGTTATACTTAAGGGAAAAAAAAACAAAGATCCTAAATGATAACTTTGGTTCTGTTTGTTTTTTTACTGAGGACACCTTTAGCATTCACTTATCTAAAACAGAAATGCAATACTAGGAAGTTGTACGTAAACATTTGCATTTATACACAATTTTAAGAAAAAAATTTTTTTACTGGGCCAAGTGTAAGAACTGTAGAAGTATAACAATGGTATTCAATGCATTTTGAATCTTGTTACAGGGATTTATATGCTAATGTGGTACATTATCTACATCTTTGGAAGGCAAATCTCAAAAATCCCTATTAGCTATTTTGGTTTCAGTTGCAGAAAACCCTGAATGACACCTGGCCAGAGATAGGGCATTTTTTTGACAGTGTTCTTCCTACTATGAGATGTGATGATTGTTTTAATGAATTCTATGTCCTTGAGTCATATCTTAATGAGAACTTGCTGGCTGAATAGGAAAAGTGAAGCTACAGATCAGAGCTGGACAAAAGTACTTAAAGAATTTCATTATTAAAACATTCATCTTCCAAGTATAAAGAGGCTGTGTGACTTCTTCCTGTCATGATTGGAATGGATTACAATAGTCTCCTGAATATTTCTTTTAAATCGTTTATGATAGATAATTTCACAGATAATAACGTGATGAAACTCCACTTATTCATCACCCAGTTTTAACAATTGTCAGCATTTTGCCAATCATGTTTCATCCATCTTTCCTGATTTTATTTTATTTTTTAGTACTTTAAAGCAAATTCAAGGTAATATAAATGACTGAGTGATGGTTAATTTTATGTGACAATTTGGGTCATTACATTAGTCTGCTCGGGCTGCCATAACAAATACCATAGATGGGTTTAAACAACAAAAATTTACTTCTCACAGTTCTGGAGGCTGAGAAGTCCAAGATCAAGGTGCTAGCTACGTAGGTCTCATTTCAAGGCCTCTTCTCTTAGCTTACAGGTAGCTGCCATCTTGCTGGGTGTCTGCATGACCCAAATGCTCATCACCAGCTTCAATAGTGATTGGTATATGGATGACGTTGTTTTATGTACACATCCTTCCCCACCTCCACCCACAGCTTTATGTATTATTTTAAAACAAGTCCCAGACTTGACATAATTCAAAGGTAAATACTTCTGTATATACCTCCAAGAGATCAGGGACTTTTTTAAAATTAAAAACTATTTTAAATTCTAATTCCCATATCAAAACAAATTGAAAGAAGCAAAATTACAAATATCCATAGATTATATAATTGTTAGCCTAATAAACCCTAGAAATGAACTGGAAATTTATTAGAAAAAAATTAAGGTGAAGTGTTATAAAATATACAAAAGATAACTTCATTTATACATTGCAGGAATCATGAATATTAAATAGTAGCTTCTCAAATACCACAGGGTCAAATAGATTATACAAGTGAGTAGAGCAGACCAGACAGACAACTGCAGCAAGCTAATTAACACTGAGATCAAGAATGTTTTTTAAAAAAACATAACCATAACATCTTTGTCAAGTCTACAAAAATTAACGGTATTACTTTAACATAATCTAGTATCACCCTGGCTGGTTTGGCTCAGTGGATTGAGCGTCGGCCTGCGAGCTAAGTGTCGCTGGTTCGATCTTCCAGTCAGGGCACATCAGAGAAGGAAAACTCTGACTCCAAAAAACCTCGGCTGCCTTGCGGCATACCTCTTCAGGGGAAAGGCTAAGGGAGTAAACCCCGACAGAAAATCCGGAGCCGGAGTCCCTAAGGTGGTTTGACGTTGTAGTCAACACCGGCAACTCCTGCGGCGCACCTGAAGCCAAGCTGTATTGACTCCGTCTTTCCCTTGGACCCTTCAGCTGCGAAGAGAGGGGGGGTCTGCTGCATGGGCAACAGCAGACCCTCCATATCACCCTGCCCAGGCTCTGTAGCTTCAGCTTCACTGGAGAGGACACTCCAGCGTCATCGCAAGATGTCGATTTAACACGGGAGGAGACAGATACCGCGTCACTCCCGAGTTGGACTGCACAGCCATTCTCGGCGGTGCAGATAGACTCTTAAGAAGCTACACCATCGTCTCTCGAGACGGATGGCTGCCGACGAATCTAGTATCCAAAGGTGATAATAAGATGTTCCTGATTGTCTCATAAATGTCTTTTGACAGTTGCTTTGTCGCAATCAGGTTTCAAACAAGATCCACATGTGACGACATCTGGTTGATACAGGCTATGAACTGAATTGTGTCCTTCCCCCAACCACCAAATTCATGTGTTGAAGCCCTAACCTCCATGTTGCTGTATTCAGAGACAGGGCTTTTAGGAGAAATTAAGATTAAGTGAGGTTATAAGGGTAGAGATCTTAATCCAATAAGATTGGTGGCCTTATAAGAAGAGAGAGATCAGTCTATCTATGTGCATACACTGAAGAAAGGCCAAGTGAGGACGTGGCAATAAGATGGCCATCTGCAAACCAGGAAGTGTTCTCATGAGAACCAAGCATGCTGGCACCCTGATCTCAGATATCCAGCCTCCAGAACTGTGGGAAAATGGAATTCTGTGTTGAAGCCACTCAGGCTATGACACTTTGCTCTGGCAGCCTGAGATGACTGGTGCAATACACTTCTTAAGTTTCTTACATTCACCCATGATCACCTACTTTTTATGCCATTTATTTGTCAAAGAAATGGGGTCATTTGTCCTATAGAAATCCTCACATTCCAGATTTGACTGATTGTATTCTCACTCCTGGTGTCATCTAACATGTCCCTCCATCCCTGTGCCTCCTGAAAACAGGTATTTGAACCTCGAGTCTTAATTTGATTCAGGTTCATTTCATCCGGAATTCTTTAAAGGTAGTTCACTGTGCATTCCTATTGCATCACATCAGGAAAAGTACAATATCTTGTGTTTATACCTTTAGGGACTTTAAGTTGACGGGTGGTTCTAGACATAGTTGGCCTGATCGCTCCATAATAAAGGTCTCCATGAACTTTTCACCTAATGGTTTTAGCAGTCATTGGTCTCTATAGCCTAGATCATAAATTCAATAAAGATTTGAAAAGGATGATTTTCTAATTTTGTCATTCCTCTGCTTTTATTAGCTGGGTAGGTCTCATTTTAAGGCCTTTTCTTATATAAAGAAAGAATTTTCCTTATCAATTACTAGGTTATCTTGAAATTTTGTTTATACAGAAAAGGCAAGATACAATTCTTTCTTTTTATTAATAGCCTGTCAGGAATTGGTACCTAGCAACCTCCAAAGAGTATCACTCCTTTGTTTTTAATTGTCCCTATGTGAGCTATTGAATTTTTATATATTTGATGTGCTTCAATATATTATGATTATAATCTTTTTTTGGTATTCAAATAAACTCAACCATGGCCAGGGAGAGAGCCCCTTTAACAGAGTTTCTGTATCCTTTTCTGTGATCCCAGGAGTCTTTGATTTCAAGCTTAGCAACATGTTCTAGCCTTAACTTGAACAATTCCTGCCCCAGAGCTAGAATCAGTTGTTTCTCCAAGGATCCCTGGCTTTTATTAGTAAGGAATGGTGTTTGGAAACCACATCTAGGGCTAGCGTTGCCTATTGCCACTGGATTATTATTGCTTCTTGGTCTGATGAATAATATTGAGGAAATGAAAATGTCTTCAACAAGAAATAAAACTGTAAATATCTCTTAAATTAAATTACTCAAAAACTTTGTAAAAGATGCTTTAATTAAGAAAAATATTAAGAAAATTGAGTATTAGTGAAAAATAAGTGTTAGAAAATTAAACTATCAACTTGGATAGAATAACTGTTTTAGAAAAATGATGACAGAAATATTGAGTTAAAAGTTATGTATTTATTTTATTCTTTTTAATAATGGTAGTTTATTCAATATATAACAAAATATTATTTAATTTTATTATTATAATTATATGATCATATAACATGGTATAAAATTATATTATATCATTATTAAGTACTATTATTATGTATTAGTAAAGGCCCAGTAAAGACAGGTAAATGAATCAATGACCTTCATGAATCAGGTTACAGTTCTCTGTTAAGCCCTGTGTTGTGATTTGGGGCTCAGAAAGTATGCTTACCTCTAGTGGAAAATGGTGCATCAAGTGGTCCCATCTGGCTTGTTCCAATTTCTGCTCACCCATTTACCTTCTGATTAGCATTTGCCTTCTCCTGTGGCTGCTTTACAGGGAAGGGAGTGCATTTGTTACAGAACCCCTGGGCTGCTCCAATTGAAACAAACCCACGGGCTCTTTAGTTAGGGGCCAATATCCCGCCGCCAGAATTATAACTCTCAATACCAGAGTTTAGTGAAAAGCAAAAGAACTCTTTATTTAACAATTATATAGATTTAGATTATTTGCGGATTTCTGCTGTTAAGTCTTATGTTCTTTAAAACACCCATAAACACATATCCTTGCCTCCCCCTACCAAACCAGGCTAGTTTTAGAAAAGTTAGAGAAACCGTTTCCCTACTTTCCAAACACAGTTCAACTTTACCAGTAGCTGCCAATCATTCAATCCTGATTGGGGAGACCTCGTCTGTGTCATGGGGTCCACCAGCTTTTAATCCAGAACCTCATGGATTCTCAGCCTCCTTGTAAACTGCATAGTTAGTCCTTTTGTAATCCACATGGTCAGTAAATTCCTTTTCAAAGCAGCAAGGTATGTCCCTTCCTTAAAACTGCATCGTCAGTCCCAGTTAAATTCACAGAGTCAGCCTCAGCCTCAGTCAAATCCGCAGTCAGCCTCAACCCCAGTTAAATGCACATAGTCAGCCTCAGCCTTAGTCAAATCCACACAGTCAGCCTGACTAAAATGTCTGTCGCTTACTTTTAAACCCCTGACTACGTCCTCTGATGCAGTGGGTGCAGTAGTCAGTTCTGACCATTCACAGAACCTCACGCAGGCTCTGTGTGCTTTCTCCGTACCATCCCCTGGTCCAAGACCCCTCCCATCTACCTGAAGCTTTGGATGCATTAAAGCCATTTTGCATAAAAAAGACACTAGCCACCAGCCTCAGGTATGTGGAGGCATTCTAAAAGCTGCTTCCTTCTCCCCATCCCCCAGCCGCAAACTCTGGGGTTTTTTGGAATACCCCTGTTTCTGTAACACATTGACCAACAGACATTAACATTTCAGTTTGCCAGGTAGTAGCATTTCTTGTGGCAAATTTATACACAGGCATTTTGTTTATATATGTTTTCTATGACTAGTGAATGTGACTCAATCCCCTGAATCTGACTGACTGAAGTAAGTGGGAAAACTGAACCACTGGACATGCTCAGATCAAACTGTGGGTCGACAACCCCGTCATCAAGAGGGAGGCCCTGTCTGCAAAGCCAGCCTCTTTTTCTTTATGAGGTAGTATATTTATTTTTGTCCTCTAGTAGGGGGACAAAAAATAAATATCACCATCTAGAACACTGAATGATGCATTTAGCTTTATTTTCTTTGTTTCTAATCACCTTAACCTTCTTTGGGAGGGTCAACTGCTCGGTGGCGCTGCAGTCTTCGGCTTCCCTCCTCCATGGGTCTCCCTCAGAGTTTTTGCCCCACTGTTTCTTCAGCCTGGAGCCATCTACCACTTCACCACACACACGTGAACCTAATTACCTCCTATTCACTCTTCAGATCTCCGCTCAATTATCACAGTCTCAGGGAAACCTTCCCCAGCCCACAGAGTGGGTGATGTCCTTCTGTTCTATGCTGTCCTGGCACGCTGTGCCTTACCTTCCCAACACCTGTCACGGTTTGTAATTAAACATTTGTTTGTATGATAATTAGTTAGGGTTGACAGGGACCATCTCTGTTGTGCTCACCTTTGCATCTGCTGTGCCTATCACAGGACCCAGCGCAACAACAGGTGCCAATTACCGACAACAGTAACTAAATGAATGGTTGACATCTTCCTGGGATGACAGTGAACGCTGCACATCAGGAAACCAGCTCACTTGGGCCAACACATGGATAAACTCTGCCTCATCCAGATTCTTCCTTTTTCTACCTGCAGCTCAGCACCCCTCAAGACTCAGCTAAGGCCAGAAAAGATTATTAGCATTCTTAGTTTTACCAGCTCACTTATCCATGGGGCATAACCCTTTATCCTGAGTTAGTCTTATGCTGTTCGCAGGTATTGAGTGTGTTTCAGGGGCACCTTACCTCATGCTGTCTTCTCCTCCCACAATACTGGCCCCTGGTTTCTGACCACATTTCCTCCTAAAACTCCAGTTTTCTTCTGTGACAGGTACACTGGCCCAAATCCCAGCCCGCTTAATGCTCTGCTCAGTATCCTCCGTGCTGTGCTTCCAGGGACTGGCTCACTATTGTGTGACCAGGATTTTAGTTTGTCACTTCTTTGCTGTGTGATCTTGAACATATAACCACATCAGCTCTGTGAGACTTAGTTTCCTTAGTTAAGATATAGGGCTTAGAGCAGGAGTGCTTGGGGAACTAACTAAAAAAGATGGACCAACAGCACTTCACTGGAAAAAAAAAAGAGAGAGAGAGAACCTAACAAGTCTAGATTTGGAGAGAGCATCTTTAAAGAGATGACACCTGAAGGATAAATAGGAATTATTTAAAACCCCTCTAAGCCTTGGTTTTCTCGTTTGAGGAAAGGGGATGGCACGTACTGGCTACTTATTGTGAAGATTAAATGAAACAGTGCATGTGGAAGGGACTCCCTAAAGAAAGAGTGAGAAGCCTGTGGTCTCATGTACCTGGGAAGACTTTTATGGAGGAGAAGATGTGTATGCTTGGTTCAGAGAAGAGGAGTGAATGTTCTCAGTGGTGATAAGAGCACCTGGGTAGAGTTGGGATCCATCAGGGTTTAATCACTAAAGAGCAATCCCGAGTTCTGTTTTCCTTTTAAGAATGAACACTGTCTGATGTGGCTCCTTCATGAGCTCACTGATGGCGAAGCCTCTGCCTACAGTGCATCCTAATTTTGCCTCAGGCCCACACTTCCCTCTGCCCTGCAGCTTGGTGAGCCAGGAGGACTTCCTGATGTCTGGTTGATGAGGCAGAAGGTAGCACTCAACTCTGGCTCAGTCACCACTAGCTGTGTGACCTGGGGAAATGGTTAAACATCTCTGACCTTTATTTTCTAATCTGAGATCTGGGGACAATGTTACCTATTTTGGTTCTGATAAAAACAAATACTACACTTGATCTTAGCCAAAAGGCCAAGAAGCGATATTACCTATTTTGAATGTTTGTTTTAAGGCCTGGAGATAATGTATATACAGTACTTTACACAAAGCCTAATACATAGTTGTTATTCCATAAAATGGTAATTATTGCCACTCACAATTTGGGGCGGCTTTGCACTCCTGAGTGAGGAGAGGCTATTTAACATTAATCTAAACTGTGAGACTTAAAATAAAATTACAAATAAGGTCAATCTACCTTTGCTCTCAACAGTAGCCTTATTAAAAAAAGAAAACAAACCATAGCAAACATAACAGAAAAGCACACAAATCATAGTACACACCTTGTTAAACTTTTACAAAATGAACACACCCATGTAACCAATACGCACATCAAGAAACAGAACTTGCACAGCATACCAGAATCCCACCTTGCGCCCCACCGCTCCCAGTCAACGCCTTACCTCAGCACATCATTCTGACTTCCGTCACTATAAGTTAATTTTGGCTGGTTTTGAACCTTTGTGTCTGGGTTCTTTCATTCCACATTATGTCTGTGAACTTTGGCTATGCTGTTCCTTGTAGTTACAGTTCTTTCCTCCACCTTGTTACTTAGTGTTCCATTTATTTATTCATTTTGACCACAAACTCTTAAAAACAATTAATTTTTAATGTGTAGTATCTGGGCAATTTTCTTAACTGGCTTCTTAGACTATATATGCTTGTGTACACCAAAAAGTCAAGTTCTTACCCTTTGTTAATCTTGACATGAAATTCGTTAAGAAACCTAGGGGGCATGATGAGCCCATTCTCTCATGGTCCTGCCAGAGAGGGAATTCCTAGTCTGGGGGGAAGGAAAGACAGTGCCACACTGAATGATTAAGCTGTAGGGGACAGCTCGATGCGCATTTTAGTATCCTTTGAAAAGCTTCATTCCTTTATTCAATGTCTGTTCGTACCTGTCTTTCATATCAGTGAGAAGAAAACTTCCAACCTTAGAAACGTTTTTTCTTCTTTAATCTTCAAACCTGTACCACTTCTTAGTGGAACCATGGGCTACACTGAAAGATGTTTGCTTATTTGCTTATATTCATGGGAATGACATTGCTTTGATATTGGGGATCCTAGCTTCTCTGTATTTTGTTTACTTTATTGAAAATCCAAGGATGATATAGGGTCAGAGGTTGGCCAGACCAGCTGTGGATTATTTGAGCTGAGCAGCTGGAATTACTTTTCACATATTTGGCAAGAAGGAAATCCCCAGTGTATTTTGCCCCAAGCACTTTTACACTTTTTCTCCCTAAGTCTGTAGTTTAGAAATTTAATCCCTGCACCCTTAATTACTTTATTCTCATTCTAATAGAGTTTGTAAAAAGATATTTTGTTCCAAGAAACCTGTAAGACATTAAAAATCCTACTCACTTTACTATCCCTTGCCAGAAATAGAAAAAGAGTGACTGCCAAGAATAAAGGAAGCTTCACAAACACTTTGTAAAACTGTTTGGCATTCCTTCTCACAATCGAACATTTGTATAACCTATGACCCAGCAATTTCATTCCTGGGTATATACCCAACAGAAATCCATGCATGGACCAGAATGGTCATAGCAGCACAATTTCTAACAACTCCAAATTGTAAGCAAACTAAAATATCCATGAACAGCAGGATGAATGAACCAACTGTTGAATAGTCAGGTAATGGAATATTATATAGCAATCAAGTGAGTGAACTACAGCTATTCATTACACCCTGGATGAATCTCTTAAACATAATGTTGAATAAAGGAAGTTGTACAAAAAAAATACAAATTATATCATTCCATTTACACAAAATTTAAAAAGATGTAGCAGAACTAATCTTTGCTGTTAGAGGTGAGGATGGTGGTTAAGTTGGGGGAGTGGAAAGGGGACAGTGATAGAGGGGGCTGAGAGAGCCTCCTCTGGTGTGAGTAATATTCTACTTGCTGACCTGGCAGGTGGTTACACAGATGTGAGAAGCTTGTGATAATTCACTGTCCAATTTGATTAATGAGCTTCTTAATAAGTTTTTTAAAGTAAAAAATGAATTCTAAACCTCATAAGTTTTAATATTTTAAGATAGTAATCTAAATATGAGAAGATATACTCCTTTCCCTCAAATCTCATCCCCATTGCTTCATCTAATACTAAGGCAGCCTCCATTGTAAAACACATACTTACATATTTGAGTCATTTGGAACACACAGAATGGACATTGGTATAGCAATTTAGGTTAGAAAATAATCCACTGGTCTCCTGATTATAGATTCGTATAGCCCTCTTTACAGATAAGCCACAGTTTTCTTATAATTCATTAAAAATGTCCACTTCTCCATTAGTTAAGAAAAAGCACAGAGAATTCTCCTTCAGACAGCTCCACTCTTTTCTAGTGTGATATGGTTTTCTGAATCTTGACAGAATCTTGACATGGGATTAAAACTCAAGTATATGTATAGAAAATTTTCAAGTATTCAAATGTTAAAATTTTTTCTGTGTATTTCCATTTGCTTACTGATGAATTTCATGCTCCTGCTAAGAGCATCTATTTATTGAGCGCTTGAAGGGTTAAAACCAACCACCCAAGTTTTCTTTTCAAAGCCACTGTATCTTTGGTATCTCATGAATGTTAATGATGTTGGCATAGTGTCCACTACAGGCATATTTGGGTAGTTAGGTCTCCACGCAGTGGGTATAGTAATAAGTACTTCCATTGTTCTCAGAGAAAAAAATGTGGTTACTGAGTTTTGGAGCCAGTTTTCAAGGAGTGTTCTGCTTAACCACAAAACTGATGCCCAGGTACAATAAAGAATATGTTACGGTTAAAGGGAATCTCAGGGGGAAAAATTAAAGGCAGCCTTCTGCCTTCCAGATCAAGACCTGGACTGGTCGGTAGTTACACCACAGATCACTTACTTGTGTGTACATTACATGAAATCTATTGGCTCAGTTACTTTTTCAGTTTCTCCTCTCTTTTCCCCAATGGCATGGGTGCGTCACAATAACTGTTCATGGAATAAATGAACACAAGACAATGGATACTAGTTTATAAAAACTGGATGGGACCTTGGACATTTACTAACAAAATCCTCTAATTTTTCAGGTAAAGAGCCTGCAGATGAGAGCAGCCAATAGTAACAGACGACAGAGGTGGAGGGGGCTGCAAGTTCCCCTTCGTCTTGTGTACTCCTCTCTCTCTCCCTCTCTGGCTGATAAAATAGGGCTGCTGTCTATGGCTCTCCTTAGCAGAACTTTGCATAGAGACAAGTTTATCTGAGAATCAGAGTCCATAGTAGAGGGTTTTTCAATTCTTGTCACCCCATTGCCCACTCATACATAGTATAGCTGACTTTAGAAACATATTACCTCAACCTTCCATCCCCAGGGCTCTACCCTGAGCCTCTGTTTCTAAAGCTTGGCTTTCAAACTGATGTCTCAGATGTTTGCAATAGAAGTCTTACACTCTTATCTCCACTGAGTTTTACCTGAACGCTGTGGTTTCCATTTGCCCTCCAGCCTCCCTTGGACAGATTTTAAGTTCTGTCAGTTGCTACCCTGAACTATTCTACTACTCTTTTTACAACATAAAATAAAAATGTGGCCTCATTTATGTTTCTGCAATGTAGGCAAGAACAGACAAGTCACTGGCTTGACATTCAAGCAGAGTCCTTTGCAAGTTGAAAACAAAAGTTATCCATAGAAGGAAGAAATCCTGAGCAGTTAAACCACTAATAAAAATGAAACTGGTGCTTCTACCTCTGGAGACTTTTGAATAACATGGCAATACTACCACTGGGACAAGCCACTATCTTTAGTCTAGGTGCTCAGTAGTTACTGGTTCATGAACCTTGCAGGGGCATACCCAAGTAATTTATATAGATCTGCCATTGACACCTTTCATATCCTGTGACTTCTGTGAATGCAGGCCTCATTTTAAAATGGAGTCAGAATTTGGTTAGCAATTCTAGAAGCCTTCAAATGGTGCTGAAATTAAAATATATGGCTCCTAAAATAAAAGGAAATTGTTAGTCTAAGGGAAATGGAACCTTAGGACTTCTCCCTCCCCCACCCCCACCTCTCTATATATATGTATTTTCTTTAACATTTCATATAATAATGGCTTGGTGATGATAAACTCCTTTAGCTTTACCTTGTCTAGGAAGCATTTTATCTGCCCTTCCATTCTAAATGATAGCTTTCCTGGATAGAGTAATGTTGGTTTATTACTTTGAATACTTTTCATCACTTTGAACAGTTCTTTCCAGCCCCTTCTTGCCTGCAAGGTTTCTTTTGAGAAATCAGCTGATGGTCTTATGGGAACTGCTTTGTAGGTAACTGTCTGCATTTCTCTTGCTACTTTTAAAATACTCTTTCTCTTTAACCTTTAGCATTTTAATTATGATGTGTCTTGGTATGGTCCTCTTTGGGTCCAACTTGTTTGGGACTCTCTGTGCTTCATGTACTAGTATGTCTATTTCCGTTGCCAAATTAGGGAAGTTTTCTTTCATTGTTTTTTCACATAAATTTTCATTTTCTTGCTCTTCCTCTTCTCCTTCTGGCACCCCTATTATTTGGGTGTTGGTATGTTTAAAGTTGTCCCAGAGGTTTTTAAGCCTCTCCGTGTGTGTATGTGTGTTTTAAGATTTTATTTATTTTTAAAGAGAGGGGAAGGGAGGGAGAGAAACATCAATATATGGCTGCCTCTAGTGTGCCCCCAACTGGGCACCTTGCCTGCAACCTAGGCATGTGGTCTGACTTGGAATTGAACCAGTGACTCTTTGGTTTGCAGGCTGCTGCTTAATCCACTGAGCCACACCAGCCAGGGCTCTCCTCATTTTTTTTTGTATTCTCATTTCTTTCTGTTATGGATGAATGTTTATTTCTTCTTTTTGTTCCAAATCGATTTTCTGAGTCCCAGTTTCCTTCCCATCACTGTTGGTTCCCTGTATATTTTTATTTATTTCACTTCATACAACCTTCACTTCTTCCTTTATTTTGTGGCCATAGTCAATCATTTCTCTGAGCATCCTGATTACCAGTGTTTTGAACTCTGCATCTGATAGGTTCGTTATCTCCATTTTGTTTAGTTCTTTTTCTGGAGGTTTTGTTCTGTTCTTTCATTTGGGCCATATTTTTTTTTAATGTTTTTTATTGATTATATTGTTACAACAGTTCCAATTTTCTCCCCCTTGTTCCCCTCCACCCAGCACCCCCCTCCCCCAGCAATCCCCCCCAAGTCCATACCCCTCGTTCGTAAAAATTAACTATCCCCCCCCTCTCAAATATTAGGACCCTTTGTAATCTTGTAAAGGACAATGGGCGAAGGTCTCAAGGGCCATATTTTTTTGCCTCCTCAATTTGGCAGCCTCTCTGTGTTGGTTTCTGTGTATTAGGTAGAGCTGCTTTGACTCCTTGTCTTGGTGGCGTGGCCTAATGTAGTAGGTGTCCTGTAGAGTCCAGTGGCACAGCGCCCCCTACATCTAAGCTGGGTCCTCAGGGTGCACCCTTTGTGTGGGCTGAGTACACCTTCTTGTAGTTGAGCCTTGGTTGCTGTTGTCAGGTCAATGGGAGGGACTTTCCCAGGCCATTCAGCTGCATCGACCATCAACCTCTGCCGTCCGTGGAGGATCAGCTGTGCAGGGACAGGGTGGTGGTGCTCCAATGTGGTCTGTAGCTATCCACTGGGTGCACTGGCCCTGGAGTTTCCTGGGTGGTGCAGGCCAAGGTCAGCCCTCACCTGTGTTCTGCCAAGGGCACCCTGCCTGAGCTATAAAGCAATCTGAGATAGCTGCTACGTGTGCTGGGCTTGGAGATTCCCAAGAAAATCCAAGCTGTGACTCAAAGCTGTTTGCTGATAGTGATAGGCCTGGAGCCCACTGAACTTGTATGATAGGATTTAGGAAGGGGTGAAGCATGGGCCAAGACCAGCCATTCATATGGAAAAGAAGCTTGGGTTGGCCCATAAATTGGGGTGGGCAGAGTCTCTGGCAATCTCCAAAGGTGGTCAAACAGTGTTAGCCAGGTTGATGGGGTCTCGGATATGGCACTAGCTCGCTGGTTCTGTGGGGGGAGGGTTTAGAAAAGGGACAATGGCCTCTGCTCACCTTGATGCCAGGCACTTCACTGTCTCCCTGTAAACCACTGGTGCCTTTCAAGCTGCTACCCCAGTGCTGGAGCCCAGAGGGAATGAGTCTAAGTAGGTGAGTTCATGTGTGGGTTCTTTTAGAGGAACTGCTTGGGGATCCAGAAGTTTCTTCCACTGACTCACTCCCTGCTGGTTTTTGCAGCCAGAAGTTGTGGGGACTTATCTTTCTGGATCTGAATCCCTGGGTTGGGGGGCCTGGTGTGGGGCTGGGACTCTAGCTCCTGAGATATCCCTCCTGAATTTCTATCTACCACATGTAGTCGAGGGGCTAGCCTGTTTGTGTCTGGGTCCCTCCTACCTGTTTCAATGGATGTGGTTTCTTTAATTCCATAGTAGTCAGATTGTTATTCAACTTGATTTCTGATGGTTCTGGCTGATGGTTGTTCTATATTTTAGTGGCAATTTTGGTGTGGTTGTGCAAATATGTGAGCCAGGTCTGCCTATGCTGCCATATTGACCGAATCCTCCTTTTTTTTCTATTGAGCTATTTGTCTTTTACTTTTTTTGATGGGCTTCTTTGTATAGTCTGATTACTGTGTGTTGCAAATATCTTCTCCCTGATTGTCATTACTTTTTAACCTTGATTATAGTGTCTTTTCCTTTATGACATGTGTCTCTGTGTATGTGTCTGATTTAAGAAATCTTTTCTCGAATCATAGATATTGTCCCATATTATCTCCTGAAAAGTTCTAAAGTTTTTTGTGTGAGGCATAAGGAAGGATCCAATTTTATTTCTTTTGGGGGATGGAATATTGTGTCAGTTACCTATTGCTGTAAAACAAATTATCCCAGCAGTTAGCAGCTTAGAACCAGACATTTTTATCTCACAGTCTCAGATGGCTGGAAAACAAGGAGCAACTTGGCTATATGGTTCTGGCTTAGGGTCTCTCCTGAGGTTATAGGTAGATGTTGGTCAAGGGTGCAGTCATCTGAAGGCTGTTCTTCCAAGATGGCTCACTCACACAGCTGTCGACAGGAGGACTCAGTTCTTCCCCATGGAGGCTTCTCCACAAAGCTGCCTAGAGTCCTTGACATGGTAGCTAGCCTTCCCCAGAGTGAGTAATCCCTTCAAGAGAGAAAGTATGAGAAAGTAGGGAGTTGTAGTATCTTTTATGACAGTTTCTGAAGTCATACTGTTACTTCCATTGTATACTATTCATTTGAAGTGAGCCCACTTCTATTCGCTAAGTCTAGTCCACACTCAATGGGAGGGGAATTACACCACACATATTCAAGGGAAGAGTATCAAAGAGTTTCTGGCAGTCGAAATCCACCATAAGTATAAAAAGTTATTTTTTTCCTGGTCCTACTCACTTTTAAAAGCCTACCTTTTCTCATTGATCTATAGTGACACTTCTATTGTTGATCAGGTTTCTATTGTTTATCAGCACTCTCAGATCTGAGCTATTGATTTATCTCATCCTGCACCAACACTATACTTTGACTTTATAAATCCCACTGTGTGATAGGTCCCTTGCAGTAGAGAGCTGATAAACTACACCTCCTGTACAGAGACCCTTAAGCCAACTCAAATCTAGGTTGGTTTTCAACTTGCTTTAATCTTAGGATGAGATAGAAGTAACAGTAATACTATGCCAGTTCCTGGTCTAAACCTTAGGCCTGTAAGCTTTCATTTTGTGCTCTTTGGAGCTCTGAGCCACCATAAGTGGTCTGGCTACCCTGCTGGAGAGATCCACAAAGAAAAACCCACAAGGAGACACCACGTGAAAGGGGAGAGGCCCTGAGTCTCCCTAGAGAAAGAGAGAAGCAAGCTATAGTCCAACCCAGAGCTGAGCCCCCAGCTGAATGCAGACACCTGAGTGACTACCTGCGAGGACAGCAGAAATGCCCAGCTGAGTCCATCCCTGACTGCAGCGTCACAATGGTTGTTTTAAGCCATTAAGTTTGGGGAAGATTTGTTATACATCAATAGACAACTAAAAAAGCTCTTTCCTTTTGTAAAAATTACCTCATTTTGAACTTACAGATTCATTTGGGGAAAGAAATATTGAGTCTTTCTTTCTGTCTCTGCATTCAACCTCTTTTTTTTCTTTTTCAACAACTATATTTTTCCTATTAAGTTCTAAATATCATTTGCTTAACTTATCCTTAGATTTATAATTTCTGCTGCTGCTGGAAAGGAGAATTTTTTCTACTACTTTTTCTGATTGGTTATTGATGATATAAGGAATGTTAATGGTTTTTATGTTGACCTTGTACGCAGCAAACTTGCTGAACCCTCCTTTTCATTCTAACGGTTTGTCTGAAGAGCCTCCTGGATTTTCAGAGAAGACAGTTTGCACATAACAAGAACTCTTTCTCCCCGGTTCTTTTGTCTCTTCTTGTCTCTTCCTTGGTAATGGCCTCCAGTGCAATGTTGGATAGTAAGGTGATAATGGGCACCAGTACTTGTACCTGAACTTAATAGTTATGTGTTTAAAGTCTCATTACTGAGTATGATATTATTATAGGGTTTTTGGAGAAAATATTTTTTTTTCAGATTTAATGTGTTTTATTGATTAAATTATTACATTTGTGCCAATTTCCCTTCCCTCTGCTCCCCTCCACCCGGTGGCCCCCCTCCCTCCAGTTGTCCCCCCCTTTTAGATTATGTCCATTAGTTGTGCATACAGTTCCTCCCAACCTCTCTCCATCTATTCCATTCCCTCCTACCTTGGTCCCCAATTCCTATATCATCTCCCTCCCTTTCCCCATTCCCCCTCCCTGTTGACCTCCCCCCAATATGCTTCCCGTACCCACAGTTCCTCTTCCACTCTCGTTGCCTATTTAGTTTGCCTTTGTTTCATCTCCCTAGCTTCTGTTTTTTTTTTAAACCAGTCCCTTTAACATCTCATATAACAGTGGTTTGGATCTAATGAACTCTTTCAGTTTTATTTTGTCCTGGAAACACTTTCTCTGTCCTTCTATTCTGAATGACAATTTCGCTGGATAGAGTATTCGTGGTTGTAGGTTTTGGATTTTCATTACTTTGAATATTTCTTGCCAGTCTCTTCTTGCCTGTAGGGTTTCCCTTGAGAAGTCAGCTGATAGTCTAATTGGGACCCCTTTGTACATAATTCTTTTCTTCTCTCTTGCTGCTTTTAAGATTCTCTCTTTATCTTTAATTTTTGACATTTTGATTATAATGTGTCTTGGAGTGGTTCTCCCTGGGTCCAGTCTCTTGGGAACTCTCCTTGCTTCCTGGACCTGCAGGTCTATTCCCTTCCCCAAGTCTGGGAAGTTCTCCTTTATTATATTTTCACTCAATTTTTCAAGTTCTAGTTCATCTTCCTCATTCTCTGGCAAACCAATGATTCTTATGTTGGGCCTTTTATAGCTGTCCCAGAGGTTTCTGATCCTTTCATTGTTGCTTCCCATTTCCTCTCGCTGCATTGGTTGACTGCTTGTTCCTTCTCCATATTCCAGTTTGTTGAAATGAACTCTGGATTTTATTTCCTTTCCTTCTGTCTCATATGTGGTTTTGTTCCTTTCGTTATGAAAGTTTTTCGCTTCTTTCATATCTTTTTCCTGCTCTTTTGTGAATTCTGTAAGCCACCTGATAACAATGGCCCAGAACTGAGCCTCTGACAGGTTTCTTATCTGTTCATCTGTCAGGTTCTCTATCTGCTGCCTGGTGAGTTGTGTCACCGGGATTTCTATAGTTGTCTGCCTCATTTTGACAGATGCTTTTTGTTTTCTTGGGCTGGCTGTCGGGGGCGGTGCCTGTGTACGCGTCACAAATTAGCGACCGGTGTCTGCCTGTCCGCGACCTATTTCGCAGCCCTGTGGTGCTTTCTTTGGGGGCGGGGGTCCAAGATGGATTCACACAGTTATTCAGCTAGGAGACCGGGATCCGTCCTCCCGCCCCCCTGGGCCTCACTGTTCAAGGCGATGCGGCGGCCGCTCTCCCCAGCGCCGGAGTCGCGCACCGCCAGGGGCTTGGCCGCCGGGATTCCTCGCCGCCCGCCGCTCCGGGTGCGACCGCAAACAGCACTGCCCTCTTTAACTCTTACCTGCCCAAATGGTACCGCTGGTTTATAACTTCATATGTTGGACTTCCGTGTAGTTTTATTTTCTGGAATTTCTAGTTATCCTTTGTTTTGAAGTAGTTGTATTCCTCTCTAGTTGTAGAGGGAGACCTAGCGTGTCCGTCTAAGCCTCCATCTTAGCCGGAAGTCTGGAGAAAATATTTTATCAAGTTAAAGAATTTTTTGTCTATTCTAAGTTTGCTTAAATTTTATTTTTAAAAATGAATTAGTATTGAATTTCCCTATATTTGTTGAAATAATCATATGATTTTCTTCCCGTTAATATCTTCATATTTTATAGTAACTTGATACGTTTTTCTCATGTTGAGTCATCTACATTTTTATAGGATAAACCTTACTTAGTTGTATGCTGCTAAATTAGCTTCGCTAGTCTTTTATTTGGAATTCTTGCATTTATATTCATAAATGATAATGAACTAAATTCTCTTTTCTTGTTTCTTAAAGAATACTATTCTTTTCCACTTATATTAACCTCATAAAATGATTTTAAAAACTTTTCCCTTTCTTTCTGCTGCCTGGAACTATTTGACTAACATAAGAATTTTCTCTTCCATGAACGTTTGGTTAACCTTGCCTTTAAAGTTGTCTGAACCTGTTGCTTTCCTTCAGGAAGTTATTCGACAAGTCATTCATTTATTTTAATAGTTACAGACATATTCAGATTTTCTATTTCTCTTGGAGTCACTTTTCTAATTGATATAGTTCTATAAAGTTGTCCATTCCATAAGTTTTCAAAATTATAGGCAAAATTTTGTTTATAGTATTTTTGCCCCTAATATTGTTTATTTTTCTCTTTTTTCCTAGTAAGTCTTTTCAGAGACTGACTTATTTTATTATTTCTAAACTAAACCTTTTGGTTTTATTGATAATTTTTATATTCTTGGTTTTAGATTCTATTATTTGTTTTATATTAATTTCTTCTTTTAGATTTTTCTTTCTATATTTTCTCTTTCTAGATCATTGAATGCTTAATTCATGAATTTTCAGATCTCTTTTGTTTAAAAATTGCATTTAAGCTCTACATCCTTTCTTGAGTACAATTTTAGTTGTAACTCGTATGTGTTTTTTTTTTTTTTTTTTCTTTCTTTTATCCTTACTCAAGGACAATTTTTTCATTGCTTTTAGAGAGTGAGGAAGGGAGAGAGAAACATCGATGCGAGAGAGAAGCATTGATTGGTTGCTCCACAAATGTACCCAGACCAGGGATTGAACCCACAACCCAGGTATGTTCCCCGACCGGGAATCAAACCTGCAACCTTTTGGTTACAGGATGATGCTCCAACCAACTGAGCCATATCAGCCATGGTATAACTCATATTTATCTTTATGCATGCATTCATTGTATTTCATTTCTAAATATTTTTCAGCTTCATCATGATTTCTTTAACCCAGAGATTATTTAGAGTATTTTTTGTCAAAGTTATGGAATGGGAGAATATATTCCTACTCTTGGTTTCTATTATCAGTGCATTGTGGTGAAAAAAAAAGTAATCGGTATGATATCATTCCTTTGGAATGTGTTGTGATTTCCTTTGTGGCCAAATAGTCAAGTGTGCAAATGTTCTGGGTGGGCTTATAAAGGATTGGTATTGGGTGAAGAGTCTTTCCAACATGATATTTATACATAATCATGTATTGTTTTCATAATAAGTAAATATTTTTATTGTTTGGAAAAGAGGAGTAAAAAAGAATCTGTCTTTCAGGAAACCTCCTCATACCAGAAAAAGAAGAAGAGTTGCAGAAGCACAACGTGTGTTAGATCCTAGAAACTGAGGCCCTCAGCATTCACCTCGTCTTGGAAAAGCCAGTCCCCTCTATGACCGCATTTTGCAGAGGGTCTAATGTAACAGTCCTTCCTGTCCTTGTAAATGCCGAAACAGTTTATTGTGTGAATGTCATCTGTGTGACTGTCTCTGTGCTCCTAGCGACCAGGCAGGTGATGGCCGAAGTCCTGTTTGCCCAGACAGCACAGTGACGTCCCGCTGGCCAGCTGGGCCCTTCCTGTTTTGAATAGTTCTCCTTTGCCAATAACTGATTGGATCTTTAACTTGGGATATTAAGCATTATCTGATTAGATCAGATTGAACTGAAGTGAATTAAAGTAAATTGAATATTCATTTACCTTGGCCTGAAGGTGGGTTTTATACCTATGGGTGGCTAGGGAAGGTCTCAGTCCTCTAACCAGCACTTCCTTCAGTTCCACTGAGTCCTTGTTGGGCTGATTCTTTCTTTTAGCTAAGAGAACAGTCACAAGAAATTCACTGAGACACAAACTTTTTGCTGACTTCTATTTTTCTTACTTTGGACTCTCTCAGATAAGGCTTTCCTCCTCAAATATTGTTGCTATGTTCTTCAGGAGGCAGGGAATCCTCTACTTTATCTTCCTTTTAGATCTTTGACTCTGATTTTGCAAATTCGCAAATGCCACTCCACTGTTAGATGACATTCTTCTAGTTGGTTTAGAAGCAAGCTTTTCTACTCATGGCCAGAGGGCCCAGCATCTTCCAGGGAGTTGGAGACATGCTTGGGATATGTCTCTACTCTCTCAGACAACCCCGAGGGCCCAGAGGCAGGTCACCTTCAGATGCCTGAGACCTTCCTTGGTGTATCCCAGTGTGCTGTCAAATGTGTGCCATGACATGGTAAAGGCAGGGAGCTCTGTGAAGGGTTCTGAAAGTGAAAATAAATATGCTTTAATTTGTAAGTCACATTTTCAACTTTTCTGTTATTCCTGATATTGTTTATCTGCCATTAGTTCCTAGCCCTCTGCAAAGTTTTGTTTAAAGGTTTTAGCCACGTTTGGCTGTGTGAAGAGGAAAAAATGGTATATGCATGTAAGGGGTGAGGGGGGATGTGGCAATAGGATTGGGGGCAGGGTTGGGAGAGGGGGAAGGACAGCCAGTTAGGGTGGTGGTGCAACAGCTGGTGAGAGACTCTGAATGAAGGAGCATCCCAGAGAATTGGGATCGCTGCTCCTGTGTGGACTGTCCCTGCCTTGCTTACTCTAGTAGAAGATCTGAATGTAATTTAGTTGAAGCAGGGAGCCTTTCCTATTCCTTTCTCATACCTTACCCGCCAACCCCTCCTCTGCCCCGGCCCCTGCCTCTGCTCCCCTCCCACATGGTCTGTGGATGCCTAGTTTCCAGGAACTTAGCATACCTCTATGGTGGTGTTTCTCCCACACTCCATTGCAAGTCCTATTTGCTTGCATTTCTGATTTTCTAGGCCATGAGCTCCCTAAGGGGTACAACGGAATCTATTTACTCTGTATTTCCAGTGAGTGACTCGGCAGCCTGGACAGAGCAGGCAGCGCATGGACGTCCCTGCAGTGCGGGGCTGCTGCACGCCTGGCACACACGTGCCCAGCGTGGTTCTACGCCCTGACTGTGGAAATGCCCAGTACTTGGCCACCCCACTGCCCAGACCTCTGCTTCAGGTCCCCCAGGCCTAACCACAGACAAACGACCCAGCAACTAATGAGCTGGATCTAGCAGCGGGCCTCCAAGTCTGCTCCAGGGGTATTGCCATTTGCTTGGACTGGTTGTTGCCTATGCTAAACTGAATGTTAAATATTTTTACAGTCATCCCTTTTTGAATGCTGAGTTGCATAACATGTTCTCTCTGCTATCAGTGTCCCAGGCCACACCTTGCCCCTGGTTACCTCACCTGAGAACAAGTCCTGGAATCCTTAGCCTTTTGGGCAGCCCTTCTTTAGACCACAACCGTGGTACCATGTTATGGTATCAATGCCTAGATGTCTATAGTTCATGTCGTTGGTTTTGGATTCTGTATGTTGTCTCAATTAATAAATAGGAGAGACTTGTTTAAAATGAAGCATATCTTGTTTTATGTGTCTATCCTTTAAACCAGAAACTGAGGGAATAGAATAATGCTCTTAACTTGAATTGGATGTCATTCTCTATTGTAAATAGAAATTTTAAATAGTATTTATTTTCTGCCGGGGTATCACAAGGGTTATTTTTCTGGCGTGCTAATCTATGTATGCAAGCAGTGTGTTAATAATTTGGGATGCTAAATAGTTTTCCTGTATACTTGTTGATCTGTACTTTGATTATTTATAGAGCAATTATATTATCTACCCCCATGCCCTAACGTGCTGATTGATGCAACAGAAAATGATGCAGAATAGCGGTACCTCAGAGCAATTGTAGGCATGACAAGGCCAAGTGCCCTGAGGGTTGTCACACACCAAGGAGGAAAGTGCTGTTTTCCATACAACTTCATGATGCCCAAGGTCCTGTGTATTTACTTTAAACCTATTCCTACCCACCTTTTAAGAGCCACAGACTTAGTGATGGTGCTTGAAAGGGTGTTTGTGTTTCTCCTGGCTTGGAGAGTGACACAGATATGAAACATGTTGCTGTACAACCTGGTTGAGTCAACCATTATTTTGATGTTTCAAGGACTTGTAAACAGCTAGATGCATTGAGCTCCCTTCCTCGATGAGTTCACTTACTGAGTTCTAACTGGAGAGGAAAGAGATTTCGGAGCACATGAACAGAACTGTTAGTTCATTTAAATACTTAAGTGTTGTTGTTTTTTAAATTTTAGATATAAGAAAAACACAGAAATGTAGGAAGAAGTGGTTTTCATTTCACAGGTTATTTCTTTTAAAAATAAATGATTGTATGCACAATGTGAATGTACTTAATACTACTGAATTTTACCCTTAAAAATGGTTAAAGTGGGCCCTGGTGGAGTGGCTCAGTTGGTTAGAGTGTAGTCCCAATAAGCGCATTGTTGTTTCTCTCTCTCTTCCTCTCTCTCTCTCCAAAATCAGTAAATAAAAAAATTTTCTTAAAGGTTACAAAGGAAATTTTTATGTTATGTATATTTTACCCTAATAAAAAAGACAAAAATCTGTAGTTGCAATAATATTATACAGGGTTGGGCAAAAGTAGGCTTGCAGGTGTTTGTATGAAAAATAATACAATAATTAATAAATAATAATACAAAAATAAACTGTTTTGCATACTCCCAACTATAAACCTACTTTTGCCCCACTTTGTACATGCAATATTGCTTTGGCTTTTTAAATATAACATTATGCTATAAGCACTTTTCCATGCCATTACATGATATTAGAAAATGTTTTAATGCTTATGTGGTTAATTTATTCATTCAGCAAGGATTTACTGTGTATCAGTGAGGCGCCATGTATTGTTTTAGCCTTTGGAGGTAGCAGTAAATGAAACCCCAAGACCCGTGAACCCAAGGAGCTTACACTCCAGTCAGGGAGAGAGGCAATGGTCAAGGAAGCAAACCCAAGAAGATTGTGTAAGAGCTGTGAATGGAACTAACAGGGTGAGTTGGAAGGTCAGTTTGTGAAGAATAGCTACCATCACAGGGTGGGGAGCATATGACATGTAGGTTGAGCCCAAAACCTGAGGACAAGCTATCAGGTAATGAAAAGCTGAGGAACAGTCTTCCTGGCTGAGGGAACAAAAAGTGCCAATGTCTTCAGAGAACCAGATAAGACTGCAGAATCAAGAGGAGGAAAATGTGACTGATACAGAAGGACTGGTAGCTCAGGAGTGAGGGGTATCAGAAAAAGGAGTGGAGGGACACAGGGGAGAGCCTCCTGGGGCATGTTAAGGAGTTTGGATTTCATTACAAGTGCAGGAGGACAGCAGTGGAGGGTTTTAAACAAGTCAGTGACTTGGCCAATGGTTTTTAAAGCTCTCTCTGGTTGGTTGATGTGGCTCAGTGGATTAAGCACCAGCCTGCTATCTAAAAGGTCTCTGGTTCGATTCCCAGTCATAGCACATGATGGCATTGCAGGCCAGGTCCCCAGTTGGGTGTGTGCAAGAGGCAACCAATTGATGTTTCTCAAGCACACGGACATTTCTCTCCCTCTCTTTTTCCCTCCCATCCCCTCTCTAAAAATAAGAACAAGCTGTTCCTGCCTTTCAAAAAGCATTTTTAAAAAATCTCTCTCTGAGTCTTGCTAGGAGACTACTGTAGGCATCCAGGAAGAGAGAGTGGTAGCCCACACCACGACGTCCATGCCCCTGTCCCCCAGGAGCCATGGCATCGGGCCCCTTTTCCTGACCTGGATGGCAGCGCTGGTGAACCCCTCCTCAGGGAGTCAGGGGACCTCTGTTAGGGGAAGGGAAGAAGGACATAGAGAAACCCAAGTGTGCCTCTCTTCTCTAGAGGGCCAAGTGCCCTGTTGTCAGGGGGAAATATAATGTAACTTCAAGGGCAGCAGGCTTGGTGGTTACATCCTGTGATTTTGGAGTAAGGTGATTTCACTGAAATGCTTGTCTGTCTGGCCAACCTCAGGCAAGTTAACTTTTTCCTCTAGCAGTTTCATTATTCATAATAATGGGGATAACGGCCTATATCTGAAGGAGCTGTGAGGTAAATGCAGACAAAGTGCTTAGCTTAATGCCTCGTTTATAGCAAGCACTCAGTACATGGTGGCTATTATTAACAACAAGAATGGGTACCTTAAAAAAACTCTACTGATGAAAACCAGTTCAGGAATATATTTCAGCACTGTGCATATTAGAACTGTTTAGTAGAACAGCTCTGGGATCTTCAGCAGTCATACTATTCAAGTTTTTCACCTTAGGAAAGCTACATTTCTACAACGAGCAAAAACATTTCATTCCACAAATACCAAGATTTATACGGATATTTGGTATTTATAGATACTTAGCTATAAGTAACTAAGGCCTGTTTCTACCTTTATCAAAAAGACCAATACACAAATCTAATTAAATAGTAAGACTTTCCCTTTTCTTTTTCATTAAAATATTATTTCCAAAATTGTAGAATCAAATAAACTAAATTATTTACAGTGGCTATCTAAGGGTGGAGAGATTATGGTAGAAGTCATCTTATTTTCTGAGATTTCTGTAATATGTATAAGTGACTTTGATAATAAAAATATTTTGAATTATCATTAAATTATTGTGAGAAATCCCATTGTACCATCATCCTAGAGCTATGAATAAAAAATGAATCCTTTCTATTTTTATTTCTAAAAGAAGGTTTAGACTGTTCTTTTTGTAATCACATGACAATTATCTTCAATGACATTAAAATAGGCCTTAAGTCTTCACCCAAATCCAAATAGTAGATGTTGGATCAAAGTCAGGGAGATTTCACCTCCTTATTATAGCACTAGGTGCCCTGTTTTATCTCAAGTACCTGCCCCTGCATCTTCATTGCCATGCCTGCCACCTTTGTTCAATCCTCCTTCTTTTGCTCTTACCTTGTTGCAGTGGTTTCCTTGCAGGGCTGGGTTGGGTGTGCCCCTTGCAATCCTCCTTCCATAATAGACCCTGAGTGATGGTTCACTGTCTGCTTTAAGTCTCTCAGTGATTTCCCATCACATCTTGGCCTCCTCCACATACTCCCTCCACCTCGGGTTAGCCTGTTTTTAGCTTCCCTCTGTCTAGGATATTCTGCCCTCTTTCTTCTAGTTAACTTCAGCAAGTCTTTCCAAATGTGGTTCCAACTCATTCCTCTCTACAAGTCTTAAAGACTTCCCATTCTGATTTTTAAAGCCTTCCTCTGTTCCCAAATCATCCCCTGCAGGCCCCCCCCACCCCCCACCCGTGACACGTGTCACTCTATATTGCCACTGTCAATTCATGTCCCCAAGCAACAGACCACCAGGCATAAGCAACCTGTGGTCAGGCTCTGATCATACTCAGCCTTGTTTCTCCAGGGCCTAAACTTTTCTTGCACATGGCCTTGGTAGAGTTTTAAGGAACTTATAAATATTAACTCATAGTAACACATGATTATTAGAAAAGCCTGTGTAGATTAAGCCTCCAGGAGGTGTTGGATACATTTTTAGGAACTGGGGATTCAGAAGTGAACAGGACACACAAACTTTTGATCTCAGTGAGTTTATAACCTGTGAGGCAAATGGATGATAAATAAACATGTATATAATACCATGTGAGGTAGGGGAAGGAACTAGAAAGAAAAATAAAGCCCGAGAGAAGGATGAAGTATGACAGAGATACCATTTTAGATGCAAGGCCATGTGAGGAGCGGACGCTGGAACAGAAAGCTGAGTAAAGTGAGTGAGTGAGCTACGTGGATAGGTGGGTAGGACTGGATGGGTGGGGTCAGGCATAGGAAATAGCAAGTGCAAAGGCCCTGAGACAAAAACAGGCTCCACCTGCACAGGGTATGTAGGGTAGAAAATGTAGGCGATAAGATATTCAAGGTGGAAGCTTAGGTCAAATATAGTCTTTCAGGCCATCCCTGGAGACTTTGGGTTTATTCACTGGTAGGTGTGGAGCCTAGTGGGACCTGATCTGACATATCTTTTAAAGGATCACTGACCGCTGAGTAGAGAACATGGACTATAGGAAGTGAATAGAAGCCAAAAGACCAGTGAAAAAGTGAATGCTGTGGTCCAAATAGTGATGATGGTAACTCGGAATCCCCACTGCGGACTCTGGACACACTTTAAAAGCAGAGCAGACAAGATCTGTTGATGCTTGGCTATAGAGTGTATGACAGTGAGAAGTCCTGCATGGCTCCAAGACTTTGGCCAACTGGTAGGCCGGCAGTGGCATTTACTGAGATGGGGACAACTGAGGGAGAAATGGCAGGGAGGGGTGGAAATGAAGCATTCCTTTTTGTATCCATATGTTTGAGTTGCTATCATGATTCAGTTTTGTCTTCTATGAAATGGAGATACTGTTTAATACATTCCTAATGAGAATCAAATGTGACCATTGTCTTTTGATATTATGTAGATGGAAGGTTTATTTTATTCACACTGAAGGTAGGAGTAGCGTTCCCTTTAAAAGAACAAAAAACTCCCTCTTATTGGCTAGATATTTCTGCACTTACACAATTGTCCTCCTATCAAGAAATGATGTTGGTAACAGACTTACTCTCCATGCTTATTTAACATTTATATAAAAGCTTACTATGTGCCAGATACGATTCTAAAGATTATAAAAATTAACCCACATAATTCTCTAAAATCCTTTGGGGTACATACCTTTATTTCCTGATTTTACAGATGAAACTGTGGCATGGAGAGGTGAAACAACTTATTTAAGGTCCTACAGCTAATAAATGGCAGAGCCTGAAATCAACCACTGGCTCCCTTTCTAACCTCAATGCCAAACTCCACATCCTGGGCTCCCTCTGAGGAGCGTCATCTCTGACATGTGATCCAGCCTCTTGTGTACTGAGAGGGTGCCTTGTGTCTAACACCATTGCCTGCACCCTTGCCCCAGGAGGCATTCCTGCCTTGTTTTTTGCAAACTGCTCAAAAGAAGCCTCTCAATATTGGTAGCAACACCTCCTTTTGTCTCAGACCTTCTGAAGCCACTGGCAGCCATCCAGAGCACTCAGTGTCCTCTGTGTCTTACTTCTAATGCCCTGAAGTTAGCCTCCTCCCTTCATGGCCACACACAAGCTTTTTTGGTGTCCTGCTTCATTGCAAGTTGTTACCAGTTGTTTTTGGCTTGCAAGTACTTTCTACGTTTTCCACTTATGATTTGAGGCAGATGATGTGCCACACTGAGTTGAGTGATGACGATAAGAGATAAACAAGACAGGACCCCTAACCTCTCCAGAGATTTGGAGCTAGAGGCCAGGTCCCGTGCCTCAGTTTTGGGTCTCCCCTCCTAGCACCCAGTGGGCATAAAGCAGGCATTCAATGAATACTCATTCATTTATTTAGCAAGTGTTTATTGAGTGCCTACTACATTCCAGGCAGTCAGTGAGATAGATGCTGAGGAGAGGGCAGAAACCAGACAAGCTCAGTGTCCCCACAACTCAAGCCTGCCCCTCCACCGGTCAAAGCTGAGGAAGGAAACGAGGTACACGGACGGAAGTGGAGGCTGTATGAAGCAGCGGCGAAAGGGGCGACGGCGCCAGGCCGGGAGGCTGGTGCAGCATCCGGCCAGGGTGACATGGCAGGTGATGTGGACACACACGTGCTGCAGCGGCTTCCAGGACCCCTGCCCTGTCGCGGCCACTAAGTACAACAGCGTCTACGCAGACGTCGGCGTCGCCCGCGGGCAGCAGAGCTTGTCGGTACAAGACTGGGAGGAAGGTGCGGGGCCACGAGTGCGCGAACGGAGGGGTGGCGCACGAGGGAGCAGGCTTTTTTTTTAGTAGGAGAGAGAACTCTCCAGTTCACCGCTCCCCTGGAGTCCGGTTTCTAATCCCAGGCCAGCTGCTTACCTGTTGTGTGACCTTGCCCAAGTCACTGAAGCTTCTCAGGACTCAGTTACATCATTGGTTAAGCGGGTTCCCAATAACTTTAGGGCTGATCAGAGGATTAAAAGAGAGAACGTCTGAAAGCTTCCCCAGCACCGGGTTCTGCACACAGAAAAAGCTCCCGAAGCAGAAGCTGTAATTACCCGCTGCTCGCACCTCATTGGGACCCCCAGGCACCGGCTGCTGTCTTCCGAGGGACCGCCGGCTTGTCGGTGAGGGCGCGCCCTGCCTTGGCAGATTTATTAGCTTGCTTGGGGCGGGGTTTGGAAAGAATCGAGGAGGAGAGGGAGGTAGTGGACGGCAAAGAAAAGGAAGAAGCGGACGGGCAGAGGCGAGTGAGGCGGCGCCTGGGAGGAGTCGCGCAGGGTTCCCGGGCCCCGCGCAGCGCGTACCCGGAGCCCGCCGCCGCGGCGGGGCGGGGGCGGCGCGCGGCGGCGGCCAATGGCACGCGGCGCAGCGGTAGGGGCGGTGCAGGAACACCCGGCCGCTGACAGCCAAACTCCCCAACTCCGCCCTAGTCCCCGCGGGATCCCGGAGCCGAGCGGACCGGGGCCGAGGCCACCCGAGCCGCTCTGCGAGCGAAGATGGCAGCAGAATGAGAAGGCTTGTGTCGGGTCGTGGCCTCTGCAGTCGCCGCCGACACGCTGCAGTTTAAGACCCGCGCGCGGCGCCCTCGGAGACTAGTGTTCAGCCGGCCTCCTGGTGGCTGCTGAATTATTTCATTCCGGGCGGAGAGCGAGGGTGAAAGGGGTCCCCTCTGCCGAGCCGTTCCGGGCTCTGGCAGCCTTTAGAGGCTTGTGCGTGTGACACTGTCCGGCTGCGGAAAAGACGCGGGAGAGAGCTAGTCCCGGGTAGCAGAGGCGTGGGTGCGGAGATGAGCCGGCCATGGAGCGGCCTCCGCGGGGCGCATGGAGCCGGCTGGCGCTGCGGCGGGGGTGCCGCCTGAGTCGAGGTTCCGCGGGTCTTCGGGGCCTCGGGCGCCCTGGGGGAGTCTCTGCCGCCGCGTCCGGAAAGGACTGGAGCCCCGCGTGGTGGACACTGCAGCAGTCACTGTACTGAAGCTCCCCGAGACTGCTCTGACGGCAGCTGAGTGCGCTCACGGCATCCGGGCGCCTTGCCCAGGGCTCGGCGGCTGGCGCACAGCGGCAAGCCGGGTGCAGGACTGGGTAGAGGGGTGTGCGCGCGCGTGTTGTACTGGAGAGCTGAGCTAAAGCAGAACCAGGCGGGCCTGAGCAGCCATGCTTCCCGGGGTGGGCGTGTTCGGCACCAGCCTCACCGCCCGAGTCATCATCCCGCTGCTGAAAGACGAGGGCTTCGCGGTGAAGGCGCTGTGGGGTCGCACACCGGAGGAAGCAGAGGAGCTGGCCAAGGAGATGAGCGTTCCCTTCTACACGAGTCGCATTGACGAGGTGTTGCTGCATCAGGACGTGGACTTAGTGTGCATCAACCTGCCACCGCCCCTCACCAGGCAGATCGCTGTCAAAACCCTGGGTGAGCGGCCCCTCCTCCACCTCCCCCTGCCCCCGTCCCCGCTGTCCTCCCACCTCCCCTCCTTGCTTTCCTCTCCGCTTTTCTCTTCCACTCGTCCTTCCAGCAGTTTACATGGCATCTACACTGACCCGGGGACCCGAGACACCACATCCCGCTCGGAGCGCCCTCTTCCCTTATTCCTGCCCCCCCCCCCCCAACTCTGCGCTTCCCTCCTCCCTTCTGGCTCCACCTGGACGCGCTTCCCCACGTGTGTGGCTCGGAGGCTAGAGGAGGCGCGTGTTCCGGGTATGAGGATGAGGCAGATCAGATGTTGGGGACTGTGGATGGCTGCTCTGAGTGAGAGAAAACTAAGTCCCCTGCTGTGTGTGTAGTGCCAGAGTGCGTGCGTGCGCGCCTGTGAGAGGCGAGTGCGCGCCCAGGGACGCCTGAATAAAGGGCTGCACAAACGTGTCTGGTTTTCCTGGGGACGATTGAAGACCTGACGTTTAGCTGCTGTGGCGCCCTACTGGGGATAGTTCGTTACTTTCCGCTATGAGTTAGTTTACCGTGAAATTAGACATGTGACAATCAGCTGTAATTATCTTGTCTTGGCAGAAAGCAAGGATAGCGGGAGAGGTTGGATACCCGGAGTTGGGGGGATCTATTGGGATGTCTTCAGGCTTCAGGGAGATTTATATGTTAGTGAAGACTGGTTGGATATAATCCAGAGGGTTTTAACTTCCGTGCGGCAGCCCAGAAACTGTCTTCTGCTCAGATGGGGGGAGTCCTAGATCTTCAGTTTTTAGGGCAAGGGCGCAGTGGTTCCAGAGGCACAAATTCTTTGTGTGGGGAAAAGACCCAACGCTGCTAGTTTCACGTGGACGCAAGCAGTAGTCCCTCTTGAATCCCCTGGTGTTGACAAGCAGGTTGGGATGAGCTCACCACCCCTCATCATCCGGTCCCCCCACCTAACCCAGGCAGTCTGAACAATCTCAGAGTGCGGTACCAGCATCTCTGCCATGATCAGAGGAAGAAGAAGTGCATGTTTTGTCCATCAGCAGTTCTCACACTACCTAAGACAATCCCAGGAAGATTGCTCACTCCTTAGTCTCCCAAGAAAACTGTTGGCATTTTATTGGTGAGGAAACAAAGCACAGAATGCCACATTAGAGAAGAATTACAAGGGAAGATTTGGGAAGAAACAGGGACAGCATCCAGAGACCAATGGTAATTTATGTATCTTGGAACAGAATGTTTTATTTATTTATTTTTAAATTATATTACATTGATTATTCTATTACAGTTGTCCTGATTTTTCCCCCTTTGCCCCCCTCCACCCAGCACCCTGCACTCCCTCAGGCAATCCCCACACCATTGTTCATGTCCATGGGTCATGCGTATAAGTTCTTTGGCTACTCCATTTCCTATACTGTACTTTACCTCCCCATAGCTATTCTGTAACTACTTATTTGTACTTCTTAATCCCCTCACTTCTTTATCCATCCTCCTTCATGCCCCTCCCATCTGGCAACCATCAAAATGTTCTCCATGTCCATGATTCTGTCTGTTCTTGTTTGCTTAGTTTGCTTTTAAGATTCAACTGTTGATAGATATGTATTTTTTGCTATTTTATCATTCACAGTTTTGACCTTTTTCTTTTTCTTAAATAAGTCCCTTTAACATTTCATATAATAATGGTTTGGTGATGATAAATTCCTTTGCTTTACCTTGTCTGGGAAGTTCTTTATCTGTCCTTCAATTCTAATTGTTAGCTTTTTTGGGTAGAGCAATCTTGGCTGTAGGTCCCTGCTTTTCATGACTTGAAATATTTCTTGCCAATCCCTTCTAGCCTGCAAAGTTTCTTCTGAGAAATCAGCTGAAAGTCTTATGGGAACTCCCCTTGGGTAACTAACTTCTTTCCTCCTGCTGTTTTTAAGATTTCTCCTTATCTTTAACTTTTGGCATTTTAATTATGATTTATCTTGGAGTGGGCCTCTTTGCATCCATCTTGTTTGGGACTCTCTGTGCTTCTTGGACTGGCATGTCTATTTCCTTAACCAAATTAGACAAGTTTTCTTTTATTATTCTTTCAAATAGATTTCCAATTTCTTGCTCTTCCTTTTCTTCTTCTGGCACCCCTATGATGCGAATGCTGGACCTCTTGTGAAGTTGTCCCAGAGGCTGCTTATACTATCCTCATTTTTCTGGACTCTTTTTTTTCTTCTTGCTGTTCTGATTGGTTGTTTTTTTCTTCCTTATGTTCAAAATCATTGATTTGATTCTCAGCTTGACCTACTCTACTGTTGTTTCCCTATAAATTGTTCTTTATTTCAATCAGTGTATCCTTCATTTCTGACTGGATCTTTTTTATGCTGTTGAGGTCTCACTAAGTTCCCTGAGCATCCGTATAACCAGCATTTTGAACTCAGCATATGATAGATTGCTTATCTCCATTTTGTTTAGCTCTTTTTCTGCAGTTTTGATCAGTTCTTTCATTTGGGCCATATTTGTTTGTTTCCTCATTTTGGCAGCCTCCTTGTGTTTGTTTCTATGTATTAGGTAGAGCTGCCTTGACTCTGTGTCTTCGTAGTGTGGCCTAATGTAGTAGGTGTCCTGTAGGGTGCAGTGGCATAGCCTCCCCTATCACCCAAGCTTCGTACTCAAGGTGCACCCTTTGTATGGGCTGAGTACTTGAGCCTTGGTTGCTGTTGGCAGATCAATAGGAGGGATTTACCCAGGCCATTCAGATGCAAGGACTGGCTATGACCACTGACCACCATCCTCTGCCCTCTGTGGAGGATCAGCTGTGCAGGGACTGGGTGGTGTTGCTCCAGTGTGGTCTGTAGCTGTCCACTGGGGGCACCGGCCCTAGAGTTTCTCACATTGTGTAGACCAAAGTTAGCCCCCACCTGTGTTTTGCCTAGGCCCACCCTGCCTGAGCTATAAAGCAATCTGAGATGGCTGCTACTTGTGCTGGACTTGGATATTCCCAGATGAATCCAAGCTGTGAACCTAGGCTGATTGCGGCTAGGTCTGGCACTTATTGAAGCCAGCTGTTGCTTGTTTGATAGGATTTAGGAAGTGGTGAAGCATGAGCCAAGAACAGCCATTCATGGGAAAGCAGCTTGGATGGGCCTATAAATTGGGTGGGGTGGAGTCTCTGGGCATCCCCTAGGCAGGTCAAACAGTGTTAGTTAGGTAGATGGAGTCTCACTTATGGCACCAGTTTGCCAGCCCTGTCAGGGGAGGGTTTAGAAAAGGGACAATGGCCTCTGTTCACCTTGATGCCAGACACTTCAGTTTCTCCCTGTAAACCACTGGTGCCTTTCAAGCTGCTACCCCAGTGCTGGAGCCCAGAGGGTGTGAGTCTAAGTAGGTGAGTTCATGTGTGGGTTCTTTTAGAGGAACTGGTTGGGGTTCCAGCAGTTTCTTCCACCGACTCAATCCCCACTGGTTTTTGCAGCCAGAAGTTGTGGGGACTTTTCTTGCTGGTACTGGAACCCAGTGCTGGGGGGCCTGGTGTGGGACTGGGACTCCCTGCTCCTGAGATAGTCCCTCCTGATTTTCTATCTACCATACGTGGGTGTGGAAACAGCCCAATCTGGTCTGCGCCCCTCCTACCAGTCTGGATGGATGTGGTTTCTTTAATTCCATAGTTGTCAGACTTTCATTCAACTTGATTTCTGACAGTTCTAGCTGATGGTTTTTCTATATTTTAGTTGTAATCTTGATGTGCTTGTGTGAAAAGGTGAGCCAGGTCTGCCTATATCACCATCTTGATTAGAAGTCAATCAGAATGTTTTATTTTTAAAAATGGAATGGATTTCAGGTAGGTGAAATGTACATATATTTTAATTCTATCTTCAGAGACCTATGACCAGAATGTAGAACTCTTTCTCCCCCCAAAAAACCATTCTTAACAGGCCATTCTGCTATGACTCTGATGGGACATCTGATATAATAGACTGCCAAAGGTTGTCAGTTTTCAGTTTAATTTTATTAAGCTTCTGGCCTTCATTGCCTGGTTGCTTTGGCCTTGAATTGGATATCATTGGATTCTGGCTAATATTTCTTTTCTGTTTCACATAACATGTGTTGGGTAGTTAACTTCCATGCTTAAGTGGATCTGTGCATATTAAATAGATTATAGCTATCCTATAATATAAATCTATTAGGGCAATTTGTATAAGACAGGTCCATGTTGAGCCCCATGTCTACTGAGGGCATATGACTACTCATACCAGAGCGACCTTTTTTGACAGCACTTCTCCCCTCTAGAGCAACCTGGTCCAAAGGTCAGACCTACAGAGCAACTCTCCAGCATGTCTCCAGGAGAGTGGCAATTTGGGGAACAAGCATCTTTCTCTTTTCTGACCATCACTGTACTTTAGCCATGAAAGTATTTGGGGGCACTGGCTTTGAGAGAAACACAAATTATATGTTTCTGGATACTTTTTATTTTCAAAACTCCCTATGATTCTTTTCCTTGATAATAATGTGAGGTACCTCTTCAAAACCAAGTAAGAGACATAAGAAATACTTAGTTTAATACTCATGAGTTAAGGAATAGAGTTTGTTCATGTCTTCATGGTAGGTCTTAGGCTTTTTTTTTTTAATTTCTGACTTTGCAGGTAATTTGAGGTCGTCTGTGATTATAGAAAACATGGGGGAATTGGACTTAGAGGGGCTGAGTTTAGGTTTCTTGCAGACTTCATCTTCACTTTCCTTGAGCTGTGCCTGCAAGTACACGGTGGAGTGGTCATCTGGGTTTGCTCTGCTGTCACGGTGATAGGTTTGACACATGCAACACAGGAAGTGAAAAACCCCAAACAGTTATCCGGATGGTCTGGCCGTTGGGGGTTTATAGATGCTAGTGTTTGCCTGGAATTGAAAGAAGCCAATTTTGACCAGTGATGGTGAATCTTCTGTTAGTAAAAACCTGGGCTGGGACTTGCTTGCCCAGCAGTGGTGAGAGAGCTGTGGTCTTGGAGCCATACTGGTAATTGGTCACAGCACTGTCAAGGCGAGGGGCTGGTCTAGGGACCCTGGAGGAATGAAACTCGGAATCAATTGAATAACAACATTCTTTAATTTAAAAAAATTTTCTTGAAATCCCTACCTTAGGGAACTAAGCATTTCTCTGTTGTAGACTTTTCTGTAGTGTATAATTTCTACCATGTCCAGGGCTGCCTCTTCTTAAGTACTTACTATTGGCCAGACAATGTGGTAGGTCCTGTATATAAAACCTTTCATTTCATGATTAAAATTATCCTCTCAAATAGATATTAGCTCCATTTTACAAATGAAGCAACTAAAATACAGAGACTTGAGTCAAAGGGCTCAAGCACATACACTTACAGGTTTGACCCTATCATTCTGCCTCCCCAGGAACTATTCCTCCCTCCTTTAGCCCCAAACTTGCTTCATTGCCTCGTTTTTTTCTCTCAGATAATGGCAGCCCAGGTAAGATTGTGGAGTTTTCCTTTATTCCTCTTTACTACCTGCCTCCCCCCATAAAATCAGTTCCGAAATCTGGTTGATGCCAACTCCTTCATCCCTCCTGTCTCTGTTCCCTCTGCTGCATCATCGCTTCTTCCATAAAAGGAACTAGCTCCTAACCTAGTTTCTGAGTTAGGTTCCACTTGACTTCTCCCCACCCTGTGGTCAGAATTACCTTGAAGAACTGCAGACCTGATTATGTCACTGCTTCCGCCTATTATCACTCCTGGGAAAAGCCCTAACTTCTTGACTCACTCCCTCTGACCTCCAGCACTGCAGTAGCAGCTCAAAAGGCACCAGTGGTTTACAGGGGAAAACTGAAGTGTCTGGCGTCAAGGTGAGCAGAGGCCATTGTCCCTTTTCTAAACCCTCCCCTGACAGGGCTGGCAAGCTGGTGCCATAAGTGAGACTCCATCTACCTAACTAACACTGTTTGACCTGCCTAGGGGATGCCCAGAGACTCCACCCCACCCAATTTATGGTCCCACCCAAGCTGCTTTTCCACATGAATGGCTGTTCTTGGCTCATGCTTCACCACTTCCTAAATCCTATCAAACAAGCAACAGCTGGCTTCAATAAGTGCCAGACCTAGCCGCAATCAGCCTAGGTTCACAGCTTGGATTCATCTGGGAATATCCAAGTCCAGCACAAGTAGCAGCCATCTCAGATTGCTTTATAGCTCAGGCAGGGTGGGCCCAGGCAAAACACAGGTGGGGGCTGACCTTGGTCTACACAACCTGGGAAACCCCAGGGCCGGTGCCCACAATGGACAGCTACAGATCACATTGGAGCACCACCACCCAGTCCCTGCACAGCTGATCCTCCACAGAGGGTAGAGGTTGGTGGTTGCCAAATTTGGGAAGTTTTCCTTCATTATTTTTTCACATAAGCTTTCAATTTCTTGGTCTTCCTCTTCTCCTTCTGGCACCCCTATGATTCGGATGTTGGCACGTTTAAAGTTGTCCCAGAGGTTCCTAAGCCTCTCCTCATTTTTTTCCATTCTTGTTTCCTCATTCTACACTGATTGACTGTTTTTTTTCTTCCTTATGTTCCAAATCATTGATTTGAACCACAGTTTTCTTCATTTCACCGTTGGTTTTGTGTGTATTTTCCTTTGTTTCATTTAGCATAGTGTTCACTTTTTCTCTTATGCATTTGATGTACTCAAGCATATCTGTCAATCCTGTGACCATGCTTATCACCAGTGTTTTGAACTCTTCATCTGTTAGGTTGGCTATCTCCTTGTTGCTTAGTTCTCCCACTGGAACCTTGATCCGTTCTCTCTTTTGGGTCACACTTCTCTGACAGGCTCTTGTGTTTGTTTGCCTCTGTGTCTCAGGTAGAGCTGTCTCACATCTGTTGAATTGTAAGGGGCAGAGCCTTACGGATTGGTCAATACAGGGCGACCTGGTTCACCACATTATGGCGCTGTTTGTGGGGAAGGGGTCTGAGAGGGAACAATGCCGCTCGTTCAGCACTCGCCCCTTTTCCAGGCACTTCTCCCACTTCCATATGGGACTGGCGTCCCTCTAGCTGTTGCCCTGACCGTCTTTCCCAGAGTGGGTGGGTCTGCGGACATTCTAGGACTGTGGAGGCCCTTTAAACAAGAGGACTCTGCTGCGAGACCAGCAGTTTCTGCCTCTGCCCCAACCCCCACTGGTTTGCACAGTCAGAAGCAATGAGGCTTTGTTTTCCCCAGTGCTGGGACCGTGAGCTATGCAGTTTGGTCTGGTGCTGGGAGCACTCCCCAGGTGTCCCTCCTGACTTTTTAAAATGTGTGACTGCACTTTCCACCAGCCTGCTGTTACTGCCACCACACCGTGTCCTCTGCACCCTGGCTCCACCCCTCCTACCTGTCTGGATGAGTATTTCTTCTTTATATCTTTGTTTGTTGGACTTCCATGCAACTTGATTTTCTGGAACTTCTGGTTGTCTCTAGTTTTGAGGTAGTTGTATTTCTTCTCAGTTGTGGAGGAAGATGCAGCGTGTCTGTCTAGGCTTCCATCTAAGCAGAAGTCCAGAGGCAGTTTTTATATCTCCTTTCTAACATTTTTAAAGGACATACTGGCAATTATGTGTGTAAGAATTTTTAAATCTTTTTTTACACAATTGGTAACATCCTATTATATATACAGATTATATATACACACACATATACAAATACAGGTGTATATAAAAAACTCAGAATGTGCAAGTATCCTTGTTTCCATTTTTGTCTGTAGAGTATTTTATTGTATGGATAAATCAACGTTTATATAACCAGTTCCCTATTACTCAACATTTAGATTGTTTGCAATCTTTTGCTTATACAAATGTTATAATGAATAATCTAGAGCATATATTATTTTGCACGCACACCCAGTCGCTTGTAGGATAAACATGTGATGCTGGCCAAAAAGTATGTGCTCGTTTTATTTAACGAAGACTGTGCCAAATTAACTGGCACCTGAGATGACACAGCTACCTGTTGATTTCCTTGCATGCTGCTCTCCTTAAGTCCCTTGACTGCCAGGTGCCTCACCTTTGTGTTCAGAGCTGTATGGCATGCAGGGCCCAGCACAGCACTGAGGCAGCTTTTGGGGTCAGTCAAAACATGTCTCGATTTGTCCTCTTGCGGCGGGCCACTCCACTTAGACTGTGCAGTAACCTGCCTAACTCCCTTCTTACGATCAGTTTATTCTCTATATAACAGGGAAGTGCATATGTATGTAGGGCACTGTGTCATTCCCTGCTCAGAACCTTTTGATGGCTCTCATGGCACTTGGAACAACATTCAAGTTTCTTGTTGTGACTTACTTTTTTTGAAATGGCCCTGCCTAGTAATTTCTCCCACCTGTTAGGCAACTCTCCCAAGCTCACTACCCATTAGGTACTTGGACCTCATTTTGTTCCTTAAACATACCAACTTCTTTCCCAGCCCTGAGACTTTACAGACTGGCTCATCCTTTTGCCTGGAAAGTTCTTCCTCACTCCTTTGAAGGGTCTCCCTCACTCATTTTCTCTTTCCTTTTTTAAAAAAATCCCTCACCCAAGAGAAACATTGATCAGTTGCCTCTTGTATGCACCCTGAACGGGGCCTGAACCTGCAACCCAGGTATGTGTCCTGACCAGGAATCAAACCTGCAACATGGGAGGACACTCCAACCAAGTGAGCCACACCAGCCAGAGCCCTGCCTCACTTTCAAGTTTCAGCTAAAATATTCTGTTGGGAGAGAGGCCTTCTGGATCCTCCCCTTTTTATAAAAAATCTGTCCCTTGCACCTGTCAATTATACTTCTGCCATCCTCTTTATTTTCTTGGTGATACTGTCACAGTTTGTGATGATCTCTTTCATTTGTTTGCTCGTTCTCTTATTTGCTGTTTGTCTCCCCAACTAGAATGTAAATATTGTGAGGTGGAACATTTGTCTGTTTTGCTCACCAGGAGGCCTTATCTCCCTCAGACAGTGCTAGGCACTGAGTCAGTCACCTAGTAGGCACACTGTAAATATTTGCTGAATGACAGGTGAGTGCCTTTTCATTGAATGAAAGAATGCTTGGGAAGGCAAAAGGTTATAAACAGGATGTGTCAATCAGTATGTAACGTTTTGTCCTGCACACAAAAACCTGGTGCCTCTCAAACATTAACGTGCAGTCACATCACCTGGAGATCTTGTCGAAACACAGGTTCCAGAGTGGGACCTGAGATTCAGAATTTCTCTCCAGCTCCCATGTGGTGTGGAGGCCGCAACAGCCAGACACACAGATGTGATGGCTTTCCACCTTGGGGGAAAGAAGTCCTCTGCTGGGAGTAATTACGGTAACCTGGCAGGGGACCATGTTAAAATACCTACTGCCTTTGTGTGTAATGTGATGACACCTGTTTTCATGGTCCCTGCTGTGATTTTTGGAGACCGTGATGCAGATGCCCTTGGGGAAGCCTCTCCATGGGATAGAAGGCTCCTTTGGAAAGAAGAATAAGGCTTAGGGTTTCCTAGAACTTTGATCTGGCCACATATTGATCTTGCCCCAACTTTTGTGGCATCATTAGCTGGGGACCTGGAGCAGTATGCCCTTTCCTGTCCTACTTCAGTGTGAGCAGTCACTCAAGGTTGAGGAGGGCTGCTGGAACGGGCGAGAGAGCGGGGAGGAAACCGAGTTGAGGCAGGGCCCCTCCAGTCATGGTTGCCATGCTGGCAGAGGTACGGCTGCAGATAATGAATGAACCACCACATTTGGACTTGAGAGTAACTGTTCTGAAATCCCAGCAAACCCTGCATTTCTAGGACTTCCTTGAAGTCTCTTCTTGAGCTCTTTCCTAGCCAAGGCTGTGTGAGCAAGGTGATTGCATTTCTGCCCCTGAGCACTGAGTGAAATGATTTTTGTCTATTGACTTGGTGTAGAGTGGAGGAAGCCTTGAGTCATTATGTAAATTAAAGAAATGACTATTTACTGTTAGACAAAGTCAAGCTTCACCAACCTCATTGCATCTAATCGACATTAGGTGCAGTTGAATGATTATTTTTGTGGATGATATCTGGCTTTGAAAATGTACAATTGTGCAGAAGTTTAAATTGGAGTGAGAAGAAGTCAAATGAAGAAACTGGACATTTTGATACCTGAAACTGAGAAGAACACCCCATCCCCCCTCAAAAAAAAAATCAAAAAAAAGGGGGGAAATAAATAACATGTTGTTGTTTTTTTCTAAGATTTTATTTATTTATTTTCAGAGAGAAGGGAGGGAAGGGAGAAAGAGGGGGAGAGAAACATCAATGTGTGGTTACCTCTCACACCCCCCACCCCAAGCAGGGACACAGCCTGCAACCCAGGCATGCACCCCGACTGGGAACCGAACTGGTGACCCCTTGGATCACAGCTCAGTGTTCAATCCACTGAGCCACCCCAGCCAGGGCTAAATAGCATGTTTTAAGGGTTTCACCAAAAAAGAATACACAGGAAATTATTTATATATTAATATTTTGACTCAGGACAATTATGGCCTGGCAAAGACCATTATTGTATAAGATGCTGTGAATCATAAAACTTATCAATTATAGGAAAGGTTGACATGTTACCTGTGTGACTTTGCCAGAGGTAAACGTCCTTCCTGAGCTTCAGTTTTCTCATCAATAAAATGGAGTTTAAGACCATATGTTACAGGGTTGGTGTTGTTACAATTAAAATGGGTGGAGGGTATGTAGAGACCTAGACTATGGCCACCCTTAGGTATCTGCATAAGCTCAGTAAATAGTAGTTTTACTTCTTCTCAATGTGATTAATTCTTTAGCCTATTTCTGCTAGTGCTTTTGAAGATATTTTTTCTTATTTTCATAACAGATGAGTTATTCCTGCTAGATTCAGAAAATACAGTTAAAAGTTTCCTTTTTTTGCATTTTATTTTATTTTTTAATTAATGTATTTTTGGGGGGGGTGTTACCCCTGCTCTGTAACAGCTTCCCCCCCTCTCAGACTTAAGACCATTTATAATCTTACAAAGGACAATGGGTGAAGGTCTCGTGTTCCTCTAGCTGCTTCAAGCTGGACATGGTCATCATCCTACCTACCCTTGGGTCCAGAAATCTCTAATAAGAGTCGGGGTGTGGAGGGGAGGGTGGCCTTCCCACATGGGGAAGGATCGTGCAGACTCCAGGTCAGTTGGCTGTCCCCAGACAACGGCGTGCTCAGTTTAACAGGCTGGCATCCTTGTTCCATTCTGGGGGCAACAGATTTGGCAACAGGGTTAAAAGGCATCATTAAAACCATAACCACTAGATGACAAAAGGCAAGGATTAATTTTTCAATGTCCCACATTAGGAAAAAAAAAAAGACTTCTTTGGAGGAAAAGTTTACTTTTTTTAAAAAGGGGTGTGCACGAGCTTAGTTCAGAATCCAATACTTGCTTCATAGATACGCGATCTAGATTGTGTTTATGGGATTACTAGGAACTCACCCTGGGGTTAACTGGAATTCACCTTGGCCTGGAAGGAGTCAGGAATCAGGAAGAGGGTGGAGCTTTGAGGAGGAAAAAAAAAAGTTCAGTCTTCAATGGCCTTCGCGCTGGAAACTGCAACATTGGCTCTTTCCTAGGTCTTCAGCCTGCTGTCCTTCCCTGCAAGTGTTGGATTTCTCAATCCCTATAATTGCACGAGTCAATCCCTTAAAAATTAACTTCTTTCTCTCTATATATACATGCATCCTATTGGTTCTGTTTCTCTGAAAAACACCGACAAATACAAATTTTGGCCAGATCAAGGCCACCTGGCTAGGCAGGCTGGGTGAGGTGATACCTGGCAGATGTGTCAGACAAGTGTAGGTTTGGAAAAAAGTTGTCAGTGGGTGTGGGCCCCTAGGAGAGCATCTCTGTGCATGGTCCTCTTAAGCAGGAAGACCTTGAAGGCAAAACGTCTTTCTGGTTTAGATTCCAGCCAAGAGGATTTTGGGAAAAAGGCTTTCACACCCTCACCACTGAGATCCACAGTGAACCTTCACCTTGACCAGTTCTATACCTGTCAGCAGGGCTTTGGGGAAGGCGGCCACTCAGGTTTGGGTAGGTTTGGGATACCTTGGGGTTTAGACTTTCTTTAAGAATTGTTAATGACCTATAGAGCATTAAAAATGCAGAAAAATAACTTTATATTAAAATGATATGAGTTATTTTTTAAATTTCTAATTTCCAAATGTGATAGACCTTATGGTATTGAGATGCCATTTTAGTTAGCATAATCTCCAGAAACTGAAACCAGAGAATTTTGAAGCTCTGAATTAAGTGTATTTGTAGCTTTAGCATTGCTTTCTAAAAAATAGCTTTATTGAGATATACTTTATATATCATAAAATCTACCCACTGATTGTAAGTGATTCAGTGATATTTTTCAGTAAATTTATATAGTTGTACATAAAAAGTTTTAGAACACTTCCAACGTCCATAAAGTTTCTTCACGTCTGTTTGTAGCCAATTCCCATTCCTGCGCCTAGCCCCTGGCAACTACTGATCTGCTTTTTGTCTCTATGGGTCTCCATCCTAGACGTTTTATATAAATGGAATCATATGATTTGTAGTCTTTGTGTCTGGCATCTTTCACTTAGCATGTTTTTGATGTTCATCCATATTGTTTTATGTAACAGAAGTTCATTCCTTTTTTATTGCTGAGTAATATTCCGTTATATGGTCATACCACATTTAGCTATCCACTCACCATTTTATGGACATTGTATTATTTCCAGTTTTTTGCTGTTATGAATAATGCTGCTATGAACATTTGTATACAAGTCTTTTGTAGACCCGTATTTTTACTTCTCTTGGATAGATATCTAGGACTAAAATTGCTGGGTTATAATAACAACTAATATGTATATTTAATTGCTTTAAGAAACTGCCAAACTGTTTTCCAAAGTAGCTTCCCTTTTTATATTCATGCCACTTATGTAGCTGCCCATTTTGTATTCATATCACCTATGTAGAAGAATTCTAATTTCTCTACATTACTTATCCACACTTGCTATTGTCAGTCTTTTTGATTACTGGGTAGCCATTATAATTAGTCTGTAGTGGTATCTCATTCTGGTTTTGATTTGCATTTCCTTGATGACTAATGATGTTGAACACCTTTTCAGGTATTTATTATCTAGTTGTATATCTTTGGTGAAATGTCTAATCAAATCTCTTTGACCATTTTTAAATTGGGTTTTTATTTTTTCTTTCTTTCTTTTTTTCTTTTTTAAGACAATTTATTTTCAGAGAGAGGAAGGGAGAAAGAAAGAAAGGGAGAGAAACTCAATCAGTTGCCTTGATCTGGCCTGCAACCCAGGCATGTGTCCTGACTGGAATCGAACCAGTGAACTTTTGGTACATAGGCCAGCATTCAGTCCACTGAGCCACACCAGCCAGGGCTCGATTGTTTTTCTAATTATTGAGTTGTAAGCATTGGTTTTATGATTTTGTAATGTTGCTGTTAGGGGTAGAGATTTTTTAGTTTTAAAATCCTTCCCTTTTTTTTTGATTTTGGAACTAGATACAGTTGAAATAATTCCTCAAGCCAAATGGAATCAGCTTTGCCAAATATTCACTGAAATGGTTCATTATTTAAAAGAGGGAGACAACCATGTGAGCGGATGCTCATGACTGGGCTCCAGCATTGCCCTGGGCCCTGATAATGTGCTACCGATCATTCCTGGAGGGACATTTCCAATTTGAAGATTATCAGAGACGACCCAGGAGCTTTCATTCACTTATTTGGCCCAGTGTCTGGATAGTGTTTCTCTTTTTTAAATTTGTTTTTAGTTAATAAATGCCTTTGAATGCTTGTAGCACTGTATCAGCTATGGGGAGAAATATCCCAGGTAGTAAGATACGATCTTTGTCCTTGAGAAAAGATAAGCCTTCACAAACACAACAACAATGCAACGAAATATATGATTCAGTACAGAATGAATCGTTATACTGCAATGCCAGGAAGTATTTGCTTAAGACAATTGAGTAACTCAAAAATACCAGTATTGAATTAAGGGTCAGCCCCCTGAGTAACTTCCCAGGGCCACTCTACAAAGGAAAGAAATAGAGCAACTGTTTGAACAGAAATTCCTCTCATACAAGTGCTATATGTGTGAATGGGGGCCTTGCAGTAGAGTGAGACCTGAAGGCTTCCTCTAGTAAGTGGTGAATTATTGCTACATTGTCTTCCAGGGAGCTGGATCTAGTTCACTGCTGCAGAGCTGTTGTTTTGCTGAGTAGGGAACTTGAGTTTGAGGTTAGAGATAAAGTGTGCAGGGCCTGTGAGGAAAGGCCACACAGGTCCCCAATGCCCTCAGCAGGGTCCCTGCGGAGGTGGCCCTGCAGATAAGGGATGCTGCCTGAAATCTGAGGACGGAGGAATTCCTGAGAGCTAGAATGGCCCATGAAGACATTTTGGAGGAGGCTTAAACTGGATGCAGAGGGGGTAGGATTTCATAACTGGGATACAAGATGTGGAAGGCTCTATGATGAAAAATCCTTTTTAAGGAACCACTTGGTTCTGTAGCAACACTGAAGAAAATTGTGTTTCGTATGGACAGTCACCTAGGACAAAGTTAGAGTGGTGTAAGAATGTCCAAAATTAAAAATAATTTTTTCTTACCAAGAATTTTAAAAACTTTTCCCAGCAATCCTCTCCCCACCTCCTTTATCAGCCATAGTGCCACTTGCATTTTTGTCTCCACTCAGCTCCCCGGGGTGGCTGTCACAGATGTCACAGCTCTGGGGTAGGCAAAGGAAACAGCTTGCAGGATTGCTGGAAAGAACCCCGTTGAGAGGAGCACAAATGGCTGCCTTAAAGGTGTGAAAAGAGCTGCGAAATCGATTCAGCAGGAAGCATAGTCAAGACCAGAGCTCCCTGTGTGATGGAATCAGGGGCAGGCTATGGTATAAAGCAGGGTCAGCTGAGGAGAGGGTGAGCTGGCCTTGCTCAGTTCCTGGTTTTGTGTTCATGCCGGATGGTCATGGAAATTCATGCCTCTTTGTTACGCAGTCGAGTCCCTAATGGTCCAAGGGTCAATGCTGGATGAGAGTCTCTTTGGACAAGGACACTCAGTGCATGACCTGTGGACATGCTTGTTAGCATTAGGAGGTGACAGCTCATGGAGACTGGGAGGCTGCTGCCCAGTACTCTGCTGTCCCGGGAGACGGGTTCAGAGAAGGGCCACAGTGGTGGAATGCATAGTTAGTTCTTGACTTGGGATCCAGCAGTCAGTCAACAGAGCCTTGCTAGGTGAGTGAGTACTCTGGCTAGGCTTCTAAAAGCTCTCAAACATGACACGCTGTGTATCTTTATTGCTCTATTTCAAAAGGAAAAATTCAGAAAATAAAGTGAGGCACTTTTTTCATCAGTGGAAAAGTTGGCCAGTTTTAAGAGGCTGCCTCATCCTACTGCCTGGGGTTGAATCCTGGCTTTGCCACATTCTATGTGGCTGTGGGTCCTCTGCTTAGCTCTTCTGAGCCTCAATTTCTTCATCCTTAAAATAGATGACAAAATAACCTAGCTTAGAAGGCTGTTGACTTAAACAGAGATTTGTTCAAAGTGAGTACTCAATAAACATGAGAATCCTGCTTAATCAGAGCTTACTGCGGTGAGCAGCTACAACCCATTCATTCTTCCTTCACGCAAATACGGACTGAGCGTCAGCCCTATATCAGGCACTCTCCAGATCCATGCTTTATGACACAGTAGCCCTTAGCCGTATGTGGCTCTTTAGAAACATTAAAACTAAATAAAAGAAAGAATCCAGGTTCTCAGTTGCCCTAGTCACAGTTCAAGTGCTCCAAGGCCACACGTGTGGCTGCTGGTGGCTGCACATTGGACAGAGCAGCACAGAAGGTTTCCGTCACTGCAGAAAGTTCTATCAGGTGGTGCTAATCTTGACGCAGTGACCACAGCAGTTACTTATGCTTAATCTAAATGTTTGGGTGGGTTTGGTTTTCTCCCAGGTATAGGATGATAGAGCATCTACCCAGTGTGTTATTGGTGTCAGAAGTAATTAGGAGAGGTTTGATGAGGTATGGCCATGACTTTATTTATTATTATTAAGGAGATGTGCTGTGGAAAGTTTCTTAAAATCCCTATTAGATGTTGAATGAGCAAGCAGATAAATGACACCCCTGCCCACCTTGGGGCCATCACAGGTACCTGAGGTAGCAGAAGGCGCCCATGAGGCTGAGTGACACCTGGGCAAGAATGCGGCTTTCGCTCGTAGGAGACGTTTCCTTAGTCCTCAGCAAAGCTGAGAGGCGTGCCTTCCGTTTGCTGAAAACACAGGGCAGCAAAGAAGAGCAGTGGTGTGAAGGGACTAGATGCAGGCCTCTTAATCCCTTGAGAACCCGAGGGAACACTCACAAGCCTGTTCCTGAGGGAAGGCTGACTTCACAGGAAGGTTCCTTTCTACCCCATTGCCAACACACTGTGTGATTCTGGGAAAGGATGTTTCTGACTGAATTCCTCCTCCATGCCCTCATCCTTCCCTTCATCCAACGGGAAAAGGCTCAACAAATAGGTAATTACTATGTTCTTAATTATTATTGCTTTTTTCCCCTTCAAGTCCCATTCGCTTTGCGAAAGCAATATCCATTTGTGTGCGCATTCCTTAGGGAACGGGGACTGTGAGATTCCAGCTGGTGGGAGCTTGGAGGGAGAGGTGAGTGTGCATTTGCGGGGGTGTGACACATAGCCCGGGTGTGTCTCCACCAAAATGTCTCTTGACTGAAGTCAAGGGCAAAGTAAGGATCTTAGATTCCTTGTTATTTAAATTTGTCATGGGCTTCTCTGCTCATCTCCTACATGAACACGAATAGTCAAAAGTGGGTGGTTGAATAAACCTAGGATTAGAATGCAAAAAAAAAAAAAAAAAAAGTGGGTGGTGGAAAATGAGGTTCTTTCCCCTGCTTTGTCTCTTCCCCTTTTCCAATAGAGCCGGGCGCCAGATAGGAACACAGGAGCAGCTATAAACACTGACGGGGAAAAATGCCTCATGGTTCCCTTTGTCTGAACTTCTGCGCCTTCCAGCACCACCCACGTGGGACGTTTGTTTATGCCACACAATAGCACTCTCAAAGAGTCCTGGGGGACAGGTTTGCAGCCCCTGGGGATGCAGCTGGTCTGACTTGATATGCACAGCCTTTCATATCTAGGGCGCAGAGGCAGCCTGGCTGTCCCCAGGAGGCCCAGGTGTACCACAATGCTGCATTTGTCTGTGGACCTGAGACCGAGGTGTAGCTACCTGTGCTTACCCAAGTGCGGTGGGCTGCCGTCCGCGGCCTGCGTGCACCCGGGATTCCTCCGGGGCTGTGCACTGAGCAGCTGGCGTTTGCTTTTCTCCTTTGCAGCCCCCGTGACCCAGGATGATACTGACAGCTGCGCTCATCCCTTCTGGGGCTGTGGAAGCCAGTGGGATTGCATGGGCCACATCCTCCAAAAAGGGGTCCCTGCTTGGGTATTTGTCAGTTTTCAACTATTTTATTTATATTCATCATTTGTTTATTGAGTGCCTACAAAGTGTATGGCAATATTCTAGGTCATGGAAGGTGCGAAGAGGTCAAAGATGTATAAAATCTGGTATCCACTCTGAAAGACCTTATAATCTATCCAGAACCTACCCATCACTTTGGAAATGAGAAGAAGAACTAATATTTTGTGAACTGCTTCCTGTGTACCAGGTCCAGAGCCAGGCGTGGCTCAGTGTCATGCATTCCCACCTTGCCACCAGACTTCAGGGTGGGCTTGTAGCATCTCTGTCTTACAGCTGAGAAATTTAACAGCAGAGAGGTCAAATATCACGTCATCAACTCTAAGACTTTTTTTCATATATTCTATAATCTAAAATAGTCCTGCGTCTTTCAGTCAATGCCATTTCAAAGTTTAATCGGGGAGACTTTTCTTTCTCGCTAGCAAGTGAAATAATCATAGATCTTTGCAGTGGTGTTTTAGATTCTGCAAAATCGGGGATTGTGTCAGGTTCACCCAGCCAAAAAGAAGTGGAATCAGAATTTGACATGTGTTTGCCTGACTGTAAAGCTTGTGTATTTGCCCTCACAACATGCTGCAAAATCCGTGGTCTGGTTTTGCTGTCCTTTATAACTGTGCAAGGGCAGTATGATTTCCACAGATGATGTATGTAAAGGGGAATGTGACTGAACTGGTGCTCATGTCATCGAATTCCTTCACTGAGGACGCAGCAGTACAGGGAACTGCACATGGCAAACAGGGTGCAGAGAGACTGAGAAAATGTCATTTACTTACCTTCCCTTCTTTGCTGATCATAACTCATTTTTAAAAGGCCAATAGTAAGTGGCAAACTCTGGTATGATTAAGATAGAAACAAGAGCAAAGTTGCATTTCTTCATTTGTTCTGGTGTGCCCTGGGTTGAGTGCAGCATTTTTACCTGCAGGGATCTATTAGGGATGCGACAGTGGCCTCTTCACTGCCCTGGAGAACTATGACAGGAGATGTAGGCCAGCTCCCTCCCACGCAGGACTGAATTCTGGGAAGTCCCCAAGTGCAGGCCTGTGTGTGTTTATCATTGTCACAATGTGCTACAGTCCACACTCCCAGGTGTGAGGCAAGGTCTGTTGAATTCCACAGCTGACCTGGATTCAGAAAGTAGTGCCCACAACTAGAGACCGCTGCCATGGTTTGCATACCCTGGACTTGATCTACAGCCCCCACATGCTGAAACAAATCCGGCCCCATGACAGACTTTGACTAAGTCATTTTCCTGCGCTGGAAAACAGCTGATGTGAAAAACAGGGAAGTAGCGGATTGAATGATTTGGCATCTCATTGGAAGGATGTGTGAACAGTGGAAAGAGAATACGTACTCCTGGTGATCAGAAAATTGCGGCAGGCCAGTACCCCAATGCCTGAGGTAAACCAAGTCTCAGGGGAGTTTAATGGCTTGTCAGTGTTCACACAGTTGATCCTTGAGAACTGAGTTGGGAGCAAACTTGGGACTCTAGAGAGCGTTCCTTTTTCCTTTCTCAGGTATTTAATCACTTGGAGCTTGTGTTTCTTCAACAATGAGGAAAATAGAAAGGTTGACTTCTGGGAAGCTCTCCTGTGGAAATTACCTCAAATAATAACTGTGAAAATACCTGCATATACAACAGTGTTCAGAGAAACCTTATTTATATTTCTGAAGCACTAGAAATAAACACAAGTGGCCCATGGTAGGGAAATGGTTAGGTAAATATGGTAAATACATTGATTAAATACTAAATAGCCATTGGAATTATGTATAGGAAGACTGTAGCAATATAGGGATTTTTAATGATATAAGTATAGGTAAAGAAAAGGGATACGGAAATATTTCTGTATTATGATAGCCTTGTTTAAAGCAAGCACACATGTCCAGGATATTAAAATCTATAGGTAATAAGCCCAGATACTAATGATGGTTATTATGGGGCTGTAGGATTTGGATATTTTTCATCACTAAATTTTCAATGTTTAAAAGTGTGATCATAATGGAAATAAATTTATATTTCAAAAGAAAGAGACAATAATGTGGGAAAATTTGTTCGGTTGGGGTGATTCTGCAGTTGTTGCGTTCTGTGATGATATGAATCTGGGACAGCTGTCCTCAGGCACATGCAGGCGTTTATGCGAAGCAAAAGTTAGTTCAGCATTTGACTGAAGGGAAGAGGTGTTCTTCCAGAAAGTGGAAGTGGGTGTACAAAGGTCCAAGAGCTCTACTGTTGTTCAGGAAGATAATTGGATGTGACTGAATTTGGGGATAAGCTGTAGGCTCTTGGTTGTAGGGTAATTTATTTGTAATTCTAACCTCATGTGGCCAAAACCCAAATGCCGCTGAGTAGGACCGAGGAGATCCCACCTTTTCCTCTGCTGCCTGAACTTTCCCCATAGTGGGAAGAGAAGCTCTTGTTGGCTTCAGCCTTCCAAAGAAATATAGCAATGGTGGTGTATCTGCAAGATTCCCAGCTTTCATTTCCACTTTTCTTTGCAGGGAGTTTTCTTTTTAGCTAACTGGTGCTCATGTAGATGGTGAGCAGCTTCAGAACCCTTGTTCTGAGAAAAGTCATCCCCATCTGCTGGAATTGCTTCCTGGGCTGTGGGGGTGCTGACGTGGGGCTGCCACAGGGTGTTAGCCTGTGAGCCTGGACAGGCGGTTCTTGTCACAGTACCACAACTAATTAGCTGTGTGGCCTTGGGCAGGTGACCTCACCTCTCTAGACTTTCATTTCCTTACCTGTAAACTGCAGGAACTAGAGTGAGTTTCTGAGTCCTTGCCAGTTCCTACCTTGTCTGTCTACTCCAGTAACACACTTGAAAAGCTTGACACTGACTGGGCAAAGTTATTTGCTGTGGTAAATATTTTTTAAGTGCTGTTTTATTACCATTCATTGTTGTCAACTGGTTGATCAGCTTCTGTTATTTTTTCTTTTCTTTTATTGACTCCAGAAAGAGGGGGAAGGAGGGAGTAAGAGAGAGAGAGAAACATCGATTTGTACTCTCTTGCACGCACCCTAACTGGGGACTGAACTCACAAGCAAGGCATGTGCTCTGATCGGGAATTGAACCTGTGACCTTTTAGTCCATGGACAATGCCCAGCCAACTGAGCCACAGCAGCCAGGGCTGATACCCTTGGGTTTTTTTGTTTGTTATTTCTGTTTTTTTTAAAAATCCTCACCCAGTGATATGTTTTCAATGGTTTAGAGAGAGAGTAGAAGGGAGAGGGAGAGAGATAAACATCGATGAGAGAGAGAAACATCAATCAGTTGCCTCCCGTATGTGTCCTGACTAGGAATTGAACCTGTAATCTTTTGATGCGTGGGACAGTGCTCCAAACAACTGAGCCACCCAGCCAGGGTGTACTTCTTTTTTAATCCATTGCATAAACACACACAGCTCTCCTTTATAACAGGAAACAGTCTTCCCTTTATCTTCAAGAGAGGCAGTGCATGCATTTGGTGACAGAATGGCGTGGATGGTGTGATAAAGAGGGATGGAAAGCTGCTTGCCAGCAGAGCATGTGTGAGTATGTGCACCTGTATGTGTGTGTGAACATGTGTATATCTGTGCATACGGGTGTATGTGCCCGCCCACATGCATGGTGCCCTTGATGGTGTCACTACTGAGAATATATCTGTATGGGTAACTGCTACTACCAGCTGTCGAGTTAGGAATTCAGTGGTGTTTGGTATAATTTCTGGGCACAAACTTATCAGCACACTGGGTGTTTGGGGTTAGCTTTTTCTGGAAGTGCCCCATTAAGAAGATGGCGCTCCATTGCACTAAGGAAAGATGTATTGCCCAAGAAGATACTTCAATGTCAGCAGCAAATTAAAGGGATATTCATTCTAAGCAACTCCAGGCCAGAAATTGTAGGCGGGGGACAATTGATAGGAGGTCAAAGGGAAGGAGACAATAGAGAACACTGCCCTGTCACACTTGAGTAAGTGGCTGGGTGCAGCCACTTTTCATGCTGATGTCTGCCCAAGATGGGCCCCTCTGCATGTAGTCACCCACCCTGAAAGGCAGAGCACATAAGGTGAATAAACTGGATGGGAAACTTGTTGTTACTGAGCACCACCCAGCAGAGGAGTGAGTGGACCTCACAGGTTGGCATAAAGACAAAACCCAGAGAGGGTCTTGAAAGAAAGATAACTGTTTACTTCCCTCATCCTTTTCCCCTCTTATCTCCTACCTTAAATGGAAAACCCACACCATCTGGCAACACTAAGAAGGCACAGTAATATCATCTTGAATCTTCCACAGAGTTACATGATCAAAGACGTGGGGGTCAGCGAGAATGAAGGTGCTGATCCAGGCAGTGTCTGTGTGCATGTGGGACGTTTTTGGGTCACCCGAGACTGGGATGGCTCCTGTCTTTCCCAGCACTAACTTACCCTTGGTTCCAGTGTTTGACAGTCATTATAAATGGGAAGGGTTCCTGAGATCCAATCTAAACTCAGCGGTTCTTTGTGTTCACAGAGAATCCTGTGGGTTCTTTACAGAGGATACACGTGGTGTGATGAAGTGTCCCTGCGTCAGATGGGTGTTGGATGACTCAGGTTTTGTTTTACATCTGCTGATAATGCGTATGGATCTTTTTCTCTCTCAACATTTTTAGGGAGGCAGGAAGCCTTTGCAAGGTCCTGTTCTTGATACTGACTCACTTTGTGGCCCCGTACAGTCTCTTAACATCACTGGCCTCAATTCCTCTTAAAAAATGTGGGGTTCATTTACAATGGCTCTCTAGCTTGGCAGCACATTGGGAGCCCCTGGGAAGGTTCAGAACACCCTGACGTCCAGGCTGTACCACAGAGCAGTTATGTAAGACAGTCTAAGGGTAGGAACTAGGCATTGGTGTTTTTAAAAGCTCCTCAAAGTTAAGGAGCTTTGTTTAAAAGAGTGCTTCTCAGACTTTTAATGTGATTTGAGTCACCTGAACATCTTGTTAAAAAGCAGATTTGGAATCCACAGGTCTGGGTGGAGCCTGAGATTCTGTGTTTCTAGCAAGTTTCCGGGGGTGCTGGGGCCGCTGGTTCAAAGACCAAACTTTGAGTAACAAGGTTTAGGATGAAAATATGAACCACGGTTCAGGGCACAATAATTATGTTTGCAAAAATGTGGCACAAGCACTGTGTTACAGAAATGAACACAGAGGCAGCAGTTACCCTGGGAGAGGAAATCAGGGCTTGCTGCGCAGAGGAGGTGGCACTGGAGAGACTCTAGAACAATGGGAAGGCTTTCTTTGGGTAGAATCTGATTATGTATTAGGGAAACTTCTGGTTCTCCAGAGAAACACAATCAATAGGATTTGTATGTGTGTGGACAGACACATATTAATTTTAAGAAACTGGTTTATGCTGCTGTGAACACTGGCAAGTCTGAGATCTGCAGGGCAGGGCAGCAGGCTGGAGACCCAGGGAAGAGTCGATGTTGCAGTTCAAGTGTGAAGGCAGTCTGTTCTGCTCTTCTTTAGGGGAGATCACTCTTTTTCTATTAAGCTCTTCAACTGATTTGATGAAGCCCACCCCCAACAATAGAGAACAATCTGCTTTACTCAAAAAAACGGTTTCACAGTAACATCTAGAATATCATTTGGCCAAATATCTGGGTACCATGGCCTAGCCATGTTGACACATAAACTGAACCATCACAATGAGGGAAATACTTTTCCAGTTTCTTTAGGCTTTTGTGAACTATAGAACTACAGCTGGAGAAGAAGGCGCTGTGGTCCAAGAGAGCAGGAATGACTTCTGGGCATTTCTCAGTCGTCACTGGCGATGTTCCGACAAGTCTTTATTCTGCTGTAAATGTAGAGGGGCCAGACCTCATAAGCCACAGAATCTGCGTGAGCTCAGCTGTGGGTCTGTCTGCCCGTCCTGTCCTCTGCGCCTGCCCGTGTGGGCACTGGAGTCCAGACAAGTGTCTGGATACTTCAGTTGCCTGGCTCTGTGCCCAGGGAAGAGCACCCAGGGAAAATCAGGTCTGGAGGAAAACCGTGTGTGGTGCCGTGCAGCAAATGCTCTCCTCACTCGTGATTTGAGTCACCCCTAAAAGGGGAAGATGAGTGGGGGTAGAAGCACCCAAGTATCTGTAGACAAGGAGCCTGCTGTAGTGCAGGGGGTCTAACTTCTTCTGACTCTGAGCCACAGGAAGAAACACATTGTATGTTGCAGCCCAGAAGCTATATAACTATAAACGTACAGATAGAGATAACATAAAGGTGTGTGTGTGTGTGTCAATAAAATTGCATAAAATTGAAAAAGTTTTATGGCCTGAAACTTTTATTTCATTGGCAATGATGCACTAAGATATTTTCTCTTGTTTCATCAAGAAGAAAAGCTGGCCCTGGTCCACTGCACTGACTTCACAATGTTAAATAGACAGATATGTGCTGTACAAATGGGCCCCCAATCCTGGGAGAGAGGAAAGAACTCGGTGAGTCTTGTGATCAGAAGCAGTGTGTCCAGTAGGACTGCCTGTGGTGAAGGAAGTGGTCTGTTCTTGTCGCTGTTGAGCCCATGAGATGTGCCCAGTGCAAAGAAGAACTGAATACTAAATTTTATTCCATTTTAATTAATTTAAATCTAAGTAGCCACATGTGGCTAATGAGGAACTGAATGTTAAATTCTGTTCTGTTTTAATTAATTTAAAAATAAGTGGCTGCATGTGGCTAGTGGCTCCTGGTGGAAGCACAGGCCTCGGGTACTGCCCTGCTTCTGCCTCTAGCTAACTGCGGGAGCGAGCCCCCACCCTCACCACACCCCCTGCCCCACCCCCAGGCCCAGGTATAGCATCTCTTCACTGGGAAGTGGCACTCAGCGTCACCCTTCTGGGTTCTGGGAGTTAGGAAAACCAGGCTTAATGCCTACATGGGGCATATAGTTAATTAAGTGCCCAGCCCGGTATTACAGATAACGGCGCTTTGCATTTTTAAATGATCCTTAAGAAACCTTTCTCTTCTTCCCTTTCAGTGGCTTAATTGCTCACCCGTGTGACTTCACAGTTTGAAAAGAGAGATGCTTTCTGCTTAATGAAATCTTAGCAGCCCATCTTCACTGACTTGCTGGGCTCCTTGGATGGCATTTGCAACCTGAACGTGATGTGCTTTGCTTTCAACAGTGTTGAGTAGAGGACGCTTCTCTCTAGGCAGGTGTCATGGCCAAAAGGAATATGGCAGTTCGAATTGGGGTGCACAGGTTACCCTCAGGGTGGGTTTGGTTTGTTCTTGTTGTTTATGGTTTGCGAAACAAGTGCGTATGGTTGAGGTTTGGAGGACAGACTGTGTTTAAGTTCTAGGAGTTGGAATTGGAAAAGACCCGTTATTTAACTGACCTCCGGGCCCTGCTGGGAAAATTAAGGGGCCCCGGAAAGGGTGGGGCAGGGGAGGTGATGTCTTCTCACTTCCCAGAAAGTTCTGGTGAACCTTGACCGAGGTAGGCTTTTGCAGGGCACATACCTCAGCTTATTTTACTTTTCAGAAGATGGCTCCTCCTTCCAGGCTTTCCCAGTTGGGAGGACTGAAGGTGAGACGCAAAGCTCACAGCCCACTGATTTGTGCTGAGACCAGAAGCGACCTGAGGTGTTCTGCCTATTTATTTTGCCTCTGATGGGAGGGGGAAAAAGGGACTGAAATCCTGGAAAGAGCCCTAATTCATGACATTCAGAAATTGGGAACAATGTCACCAGCTCCCATTGGAATTAAGTGGCTCCAGGATGCTGGTAGCATTTATCTTGTTTACTTCTGGTTTCCTCTGTGACTAGGCGATGAGAGGAGTTTTAAAGACAGTGCAATGATAGCATTCAAGGTGAGCTTTGTCAGCTCACCCTACATAACTTCTGTTAAAGGTACACTATGTGTCATGTACTAGGAATCTCACTTAAGTCTTACCATCACACTCTGAGGAAGTGATTAGCTTCCTTTACACATGGAGAAACAGAGAGGTTAAGTAACTCACCCAGTGTTACACAGCATCAGAACCTGAACCTGCCATTCGCGCTGTTAAGCTGCTGTACTGCTTTTCAGCTTCAGGCCTGACAAGCGGAAGGTGGCCTGTAGTGCCCAGGATATTGGTGACTCACTGCCCTGTCCTTGGTGCTCGCAGGTGGTACATGAAGCACGCGTTGGCTTCCTCAGAGCCTATCACTCTGAGACATGGGATGCAGGTCCTCTGCTTGCAGGCTTTGTGGAAGTTGTGTGTTTCCTGGGAAGAGCTGAGTCTGGGGTGAGGTGGAATGATGGAGAAGGAGTCTCCTTCTTCTCTCTGAAGTCAGAGGGAGGACTTCATGGTGAGAGAGAGGGTGTGCCCCATGTAGACCTGCTAAAGGGAAAAAACCAACAGCACACCATTCGCAGATTCAGCTGACAGGAAACAGCTGCCACAGGAGGAATGGGTAGTGTGAGGGCAGAGTGGTACCGCCCTGCCCTGGCAGGTGTGAGCGGACTGTGGATGGAAAAACAAGGGGGGAGGCTGTTGTGGCTCATTAGCCACCGGAGGCTGTGCTGGAGCACTCCCAGGGCGTTCCTGAGGGCAGTGTGGCAGCCTCTGCACAGGCCTGGGCTGGTGAGGGCAGCGGCTCCGGCTCAGTGACACCACGAAGAGCGAGCCTGGGGGGCTGAGGGCTGCCCGTGACCATCACCAGAGCAGCAGCGATGGAGGGCCCACCTTGGACAAGGCACTCGGCCAAGGGCTGGAAAAGGGATTCAAAACATGATGAGATGGACATCCTGCTTTCAAGAGTCAAGTTAGATCAAAAGTAGATATTATACAAAAACAGAACGAAACAAAGACAGAGTCCAATGTGAACGTGCCGTTGGCCTCTTACACTGCTCTGCTGCGCTGCCTCCCGACTTCAGGCATGACCAGCTCAAGGAGACCCCTGTACCCCAGGATATTTGTGACTCACTGTGTGCCATCAACGTCTCAGTACCCATAGACATGGCTGTCATTGGTGCCCATCCCTGCGAGGCCCAGGAAATGAAAACCAAGGCAGGTTCTGGCCCAGCCTTAGGATTGATCCAATTCCCATTTTCCTCCTTCGAATGCTGTCAACATGACTAACCTTGGCCTCTGGGAGGCCCACTGGGCTGACTGAAGTGGGGCTCAGCAGGGATTCAGCGGGTAGTTTATTTTGAGTGTGTTAGAAGCAGAGTGACTTGGGGTCCCTGCCCTCATGCAGTTTGCAGTCCCTTGGGGAGATGCTCTGATACAGAGTGCCTGGCTCTGCCAGCCTGGGTTAGCTGCCACGGGCTCTCAGAGGAGGGGACAGGTGACATTTGAACAGAGCTAGTGAGGAGGGCTTTCCTGGCGAGAAAGTAGTGTGAGCGGATGGGCAGCAGCAAGCTGGGACGTGGTGTGCTCAGGGAAGGGCCCCCGGCGCCCTGGCTTCAGGCTGTTCATGAGGACACTGCGGGAGATGCAGCACAGCAAAGGGCCTTAACACGAATCGGAGGGGCAGAAGTTCTCCTCTGAGTGGTGAGGAGTGACCCGATCCGCCCTGTGTTTAGGAGGCCCCTCAGGGGCAGTGCCCAGGAGCCTGGATGTGGCGGATGTGGCGCCTGAGCAGAATGGGATGTGATACACATGGGCATTTGAAAAGTAGACACGGGACGGCAGAATGAGGGAGGTGAGGGAGAGCGAACAGGCTGAAGGAGGAATGAGCGTCCTTCCCGTGGGGACTCCTGTGTGTGCCACTGATGGACAAGGCGTAAACATACCAGTGGTTCTGATGACCTAGAGCTGCTTACAGTCCTCTCCAAACCTGTGGCTTTAAAACAACACCAATCATTTATGTTGCTCACCAGCCTTCAGGTTGAGTAGGCTCAGCTGTTGCAGTCAGAGGGTGGCTGGGCCTGGCATCTTCTTAGAGGTTCCTTACATGTGTCTGGTATCTGAGCTGGGAAGATGAGATCCACTTGGGGGCTGGAACAGCTGGGGCTCCTTGGCTCTCGACCACTTCCTCTCTAATCTCTCCACAGGGATTTTAGGGGTGGCTGGAGGCTTGCAGAGTGAGTGTCCCCAAAGTAGATGCTGCTATGTGGCTTTTTCTAACCGAGGCTATGAAGTCGTGCATTTTATGCATTGATGTGGTTATGAAGGACCCCAGGCTCAGGGAATGGAGAATATATCGTCCCTCTAGATGAGAGGAACATCAAGGAATTCGTGGGTGTGTTTTCAACCTTCCCTCGCAAGTATATAATTAAAGTTTTTGAGGTGGTTTTTAGAGGGGATAAAAGTGGCATAACCATTGGTAGCACTGAGTGTACAAGTGAACTGAATCCTTATCTACCATAGAAGGAAGTGAAGAGAGGACCTCTCAATTAGAGATGTTTTAATCCTTACTTGAGGATATGTTTATTGATTTTAGAGAGAGAGGAAGGGATGGAGGGGAAGAGAGAGAGAGAGAGAGAAACATCGATCTGAGAAAGATTGGTTGCTTCTGTATACGCCCTGACTACAGGCAACCTAGGTATGTGCCTGGCCTGGGAATCCAAGCCACGACCTTTTGGTGTACCGCACGGCGCCCAACCAGCTGAATCACTCACTGGCTAGGGCTGTAGGCATGTTCTTTAGAGATATGAGGGTCACCATATCCATTGTTACCTGAACTTGACTGTTTCCCATAAAGGAGCATGTTGTCTGGATTCCACATCTGAGTTCAGAGGGAACGAGATCTGTGTGACTGTTGCTGACAGAGGGGGCACCAGGGTAGGATTGCCCCGGGGCCCTGTGGGAGGCAAAAAGGGACAGACAGACCGTCAGTGCTTCAGAGAGAGGAGCATAGGACGGAGTGGAGGGCTGTTTCAGAACCGAGCGGCGAGGACGTGTTCAGGTCTGTTAACCTGGTACGAAGTGTGAGTTGCAGTGCTGGGGGAAGGGTGCTGATAACATGAGAGAGCTCTAGGAGTCTAGACAACGGTGTCAGTGTGGCAGTGGCGAAGGCGAGGGGACATTGCTTCAGTGGCCAGAAGTGTTAAAATATAACAATATAATATATATCAGTAATATAAAATAATAATAAAGGTCTCCTCTCAATTGGTGTGTTAGTACCACAAAACAGGTGGCTTAAACAACAGAAATTTGTTGTCTCAGGGTTCCAGAGGGTGGGTGTCACCCAGGCTGGTCCCTCTGAGGGCTGTGAGGGAGAATCTGTCGTCTCTCCTGCTTCCGGTGGTTTGCTGGCCATCTTGGTGTTCTTTGGCTTGTAGATGTATCGCTCAGATCTCTGTCATCATCACATGATCTTCCCCTGTGCATGTGTCTGTCTCCAAATTTCCCCTTTTTATAAAGATACTGGTCTTTTTGGATTAGGGCTCAAACCTAATGACCTCGTCTTAACTTGATCATCAGCAGAGACCCTATTTTCAAATAAGGTTATATTCTGAGGAACTAGGGGTTAGGAGCACAGTATCTTTTGGGGGGGGGACACGATTCAACCCATGACAGTTTGTAAAGATGGGACAAAAATCTCTGGGTCTTTCCTGCATGTCCCTTTCTCCCTCCTGTCTACCTTGCCTTTGATGAACGAAACAGTGGTCGAACCTATTGGTTACTGTCACGTCTTTCTCTTGGGCTTCTCTCCTCACCCCTCTTTTCTCTTTTGACAAGAAGTCGCATCAGAAAAGCTCCCTTATCTCCCTCTGAATTCACTTCTTTTGTCTGAGGGGCAGTGGGATCTTTTCCTGGCTGCCTTGGTAATAACTAGGACAGTACCACCCCCCAGAGTAGTTTCGTGTCATCTCATTTTTATCCCCACAATAGTGCTGCAATGCGGGTATCTGCCCCTTTTCATAGAGGTGGAACATGGGGCTCAGAGGTTAGGTCCCCTGTTGAAGGTCACACAGCCAATCAGGAGGGTCTGGGACTGGAGTCAGGATCCCTCTGACTTCTCCATCATACCAGATCACCTTCTGAGTTCAGTGGGGAGCATTATTGGTTACATCTGTACTTCAGAGGAGTTTGGAAATGGTTTATAAGATGATATATAATACAAAGGGTTTTTTTAAATACATGGAAAAGGAAAATAGGGCCAAGAGACTAGGAAACAATCAATCAGATTTGGCTTTTAGTTGTCCTGAATTTAGACATCCTTATGGATGAACTGAGAAGGAGTGAAATCATCTGAGCCCTGTCTGAGCTCCAGGAATCGTATCTGGAACTTCTACTGTTGCCTGGATAGAAAATGCTTCTTGGTTTCAACTGAAGGCTGTTGCTGAAGTAGCCCAAGCGAATGATTTAAGAACCATGAAAACTGAGCCAGTGAAAGCTCCGTGTTTATTTATTTTTTGGCCCGAAAAGGCAGACAGCCACTTCCTAAGAAGTGAGTCCAGTTCAGAACTACACTGAGAATGTTTGCTTACTCTGAGTCACATTCAGTGCAGGAATTTGTTATAGATGGTTGCTAACACTTAGAGGGAAATACCCGATCTCCATCAATAATCAATAATGCTTTTGGCACAGGAGAAGTATCAAGTGACATTATCCAGACCCTGGCTCTAGTCCCAGCTCTGTTATTGCCTGGGCATGTGCCTTTTTCTCTGCATCATTTTCTCTAAGAGTTTCTGAGGCACCTGGGGTGGGGGTGGACAAGGGACCTGTTGGAAGTGGAGGCTCTTGGGTAGTACTCTGCAATGTCAGGTGCTCTGGTCGATGGGAGAGCCAAGTTCCTTATTAATCATCATCCCCAATATGTATTGAGTACCTGCTATCTGTAGGGCACAGGTTTACATGCTGTAGAACATTTTAGAGAACATTCTTTCATTTTAGACTCTGGAAAATTACAGCAAGTCCAGGTCACCTCGCAAATCCCTGGCAGGTGCCCATTTGCTTCTGGCAATTCTGACTCAGGATCCACAGGATGGAGTGTGTCTGGGAAAATTAAGCTCCCCTCGCAGGCTTGCACGTTCTGTGTTGGGCAGATACAAAGCTATGCAGTGTGGCCCCTTGGCCTCCTATTTATGATAAAAAGCTCCCTATTTGCTTTTCCCATGTGGGCCACTAAAGTCACCTATTTGTCATGAGAATAAGGAGTGGGAATGTTCTCTCGTATGTCAGCAAAATGAGTGCCCTTGCAAAGGGTTTTCCAAAACACCTCTGTTCAGGTACCTTGGTGTGGGGGAGGGGCATAGCTCAACCTCTTCTACAGGACAATAAAGTCTCATTGAGGTCTCTTGTTCTTATTTCGGTAATTCATGTGATGCCCCGGCTTGGTGACTCAGTTAATTTGAGCATTGTGCTGTGCGCCGAAGGGTTGCTGGTTTGATTCCATACCAAGGTTGTGAGTTTGTCTGAATATGAATGCTTTTATTCTTAGGAAGCTTCCATCTCCGTGGTGTGTGCGTGTGCAGGGGCGGGCAGGGCCCCAGTCTGTGGAGCACAGCTCTGGGAGATGAGACATCAAGACCTAAACTCCTGTTCCGAATTGATCATCTGCAACAAGAGAGCCATCGGGATCTGTCCATATACTTATTTAGATTCTTGCTTTAGTCTAGAAAGGATTAGAGGTGGGTAGTTTAAAATTAACCTGCCTTTAAATGGGCAAAAGACAATATTTATCACAAGTTTTAAAAAGTTAAAACAATCTATAAGAAGGCTTACTTCCTCTCAACCGTTTGGGATCTTGCTGTGAGGCAGGCTGTTGTGCTGTGTGCTGCCCCTGAGGCCCAGGTCCATCTTGGGATGAGAGCTTCTCCGGGACTGAGCTGGGCCCCGGAGGACCCATCCTGTCAGGCCTGCTGTGTCTACACCATGCCTGGCAACTTGTTAAGAGTAATTAGTAGTTCAAACTAGAGGGATGGTTCTGCTAATCTCCCTAAGGAAAACTCAATCCACAGGGGTCTGACCACGCAGATGTTCAACTTCAACTGGGCGTTCAGGTGAGGGTGCGTCAGTTAGCCAGTCTCCCCTCCCTTACCAGGTGCCAGCAGGAGGGTGTATGAGTACAAATGTGCAGGAAGGATACAGGCGATTTGACCTTTTGTTCTCTTCCTGATCTAATGAGGCTTTTTGCGTGGGTGTCTGTCTTGAGTTTGGCTCCAACATTTATTGCTTTTCTGCCTGGACTTCCTTGATGCAAACAGTGTCAGCTGGCCTGTGCAGGGTGCTACCTACTGGCAGTGGCCGGACTTCAGGTTTGCTACTGTTTTGGTTCAGTGATACTTCTTTGCCTGCAGTTTCAGACATTTCCCGTCAATCTGTCCATCTCTGTTGAGGTGTCGTGAAGATTTTCTCCTTAGAATAACGTGTTCTCCCTGGCTGGTGTGGCCCAGTTGGTTGGAGCACTGCCCTGTAAAATGAAAGGACACAGGCTTGGTCCCGGGTCAGGGCACATACCTGGGCTGTGGGTTCCATCCCACCAGTCAGGGTGCATACAGGAGGCAACCAAATGATGTTTCTCTCTCACATTAGTGTTTCTCTCTCTCTCTCTCTCTCCCCCCGACTTCCTCTCTCTCTAAAAGCAATGAAAAAATGTTCTCAGGTGAGGATATATTAAAAAAAAAATAACGTGTTCACATCTGTGATGTTTCTACAACCAATTCAGAGCAGAGATGGGGCAACAGGGCTTTCTCACTCATGTAGCCTCCCTGCTTGGACAGTTCTCCACAGCTTCTGTGAGCTGGGCTGGCCTTCCTCTCAGGAAACAAAACCCAGATGGGCGTCTGGAATTACCAAGATGATTCAGTGATAGGGACTTCAAAAGAACCAACCCTGAGCATAAAACTTAGTTTGGATCGGGTCAGAAACCCGACCCCCTGCGTACCTCTCTGGGTGTATCTGCTCACTGCCAAGCTCTCAGAATTTTTAAGGAGGTGTCTGCTTCTTCTTAGGCGCTTGCAGGAATGGGGGCCTCGGGTGGAAGGGCATGTGTGCTGGGCTCTAGTGTGACAGGTACACGTGCAGACAGATTTAGATCAGAGGGCCTCAGATGACCAAATCCTAAACTCTAGCAGGAACCACAGTATCCGATGGTATAAAATCTCATCCAGATGCATTTATTATCTATTTGTGGTTTTTCATTTCGCAGCAGCCAGACGTTTGCTATGACTGAAAGCCAGAGGATGAAGCTGAGGTCTTGGGCAGCCACCCCCTGACTCCTGCTCCTGTCTCCCAGATGGGGCCACCTCTGTCTCTCCCTCTTGAAGCCCACAGGAGGACTGGGCGGTGTTGGCATCGGTTGCTGGCTCTCAGATGTCATCTCTGATTCACGAATGGCCCTTGGTCTGTGGGAGGTGGAGGATGCCAGCAGTGGGCTCACGTGGTGAAGAGGGAGGTCTGTGCTTTGTGGGTGACGTGAGTGTGCAGATGCGTGTGCTCATGGACAGAAGTTGTGCTATTTATTGCTCATTGCTAAGGAGCTGGTGGGTAGCATGGAAATGTGTCTTCTCTTGCTTTCTTGTTTTCCTGGTTTCTTTTTGGTTGGTTTTAAAAGAAGTAGTCACTGAAAGGCCAGGAAGTAAGATTTGGGGACATGCCAGCGAGAAAGAAGCTGCATTAGTGTCCTGTATCTCTTGCTCCCCAATCTGGCGAGGGCGTGTTATTGTACTCTGTGCACGTGCACCTCTGCAGGGGGGTCTGTGAGAGGAGATGCTGGCCTTGCTGAAATGGGCTGAGTCCATTTCTTTTAACAGCTTGATGGGCTTGTAGTAGTCTCCTAGGGCTGCCATAACTAAGCACCACAAACTGGTTGGCTTAAACAGCAGAAATGAATTTCCTCACAGTTCTGGAGACCAAAAGGCTGAGAACAAGATGTCAGAAGACTGGTTCCTTCTGAGGCTGTGAGGGAGAATCTGTTCCAGGCCTCTTTCCTAGCGTCTGGTGGTTTTGTGGGCATTCCTTGGCTTGCAGAAGCATCACTCCATTTCTGTGTGTGAGTCTGCCTCTGCGTCTAAATGCCCTCCTTTTTTAAGGAAACCAGTCCTATTGGATTAGGGCCTACCCAATGATCTCATTTTAATTTGATCATCTGCTAAGTCCTCATTTCCAAATAAAGTCACACTCACAGGTACTACGTAGGGGTTAGGGTGACACATTCAACCCATAAAGGCAGTAAAAGGATTTTTTTTTTTTTTTTGTGCTCACCTTGTGTGAGAGGCCATGGAAGTATAGGTAATGAGGTCTGATGGTCTGGGATTGAAAGCTGCCACTTACTAGCTGTGTGTCTTTGGGCAAGTTGCCTGCCTCACTTCCATATCAGTAAAATTGGAGAAATTTTAAAAAGTGGCTGATGGGGTCAAATAAGTTAACACGTATAAGGTTCTTTAAACAGCACTTGGCATATTGTACTTCTCACTGAATGTAAGTCACTGCCATTAATACCTATATTGTGTATCTCTTTTTTGTTTAAAGCTATGAGAACATGGAATTATCAAGGATGCTTTCAAAAGGGATAAGTTGACAAGAATAGGGGTGTTACCCCTTGAAATTTGTAGATGTATACATCTTCAAATGATTAAATAATTCTCCCCTCCTGGGAATCTGCAAGGATCATTGTGTTTTGAGTACTGAAAAAAAATGTGTCTTTGAAACTAGATTTAGTTATTTAACAAATATTTATTTAAGCCTTGTTGTGCACCAAACACTCCCCTAGGTGCTAAAGTGGATTAAAAACAAAAACAAAACAAAACAACTAAGATACTATCTCTGGGATTTAAGGAGCTTGCAGCCTGGTGAGAGACAGACAAAAAGTGATGTAATCACAGGCGATAATAGGCTTTGTGCAAAATGCTGCACCTGGATTAACCCATGGAATCCTCACAATAGTCTGAGGAGAGACATACAGAACCACAGTCCCTAATCCTCAATTCTGAACTGCCCCCCCAACCCAATAAACAAAAAACAGACAAAAAAGCCCAACTCTGAAAATGGAATTTTTTCTTTGATTCAGTGCAAACCCATTTGATTATGGAACCTGAACTAAACTGATGTGAGGCCATTTATTATTATCCCACCCCCCCCCACCCCCACATCGTGTGATTGCTTACACATTTCTCTGCAGAAACATGCTGGGAGTAAATGTATCATATTACCTTTCTAACATCTGGGAAATTCTATCCTGCATCTGGCCCAGAGATTTTGGAAAGGGGATGCTGGGCCTGCATAACTAGATATTTTACAAAAAAGGAATACTGAGGTCTGGAGGAGTTAAACTGTGAATTCAGCTCTGAAAGCTTCCAAGGCCCCAGCTTAGTCCTGCATGAGTCTGAGGATCAGGACGGGGGATGTGCTGAGGGAAAACATCTCATCTGCAGGGCCCTGCCACCCCTGGCCCTTGTCTCTTTAGACTCCTGTATCTGAAACGTTTCCACAGCTTTCTTTGTCAGAAAAGTGAAGAGGCTAACTCTGCAAGCAGGAATCAGCCAGTCCTGTTGGTATTCATTAAAATGCGCGACTACCACGAAAACCTGGCTTTAACCTCCTCAGTTTAAGGTGGTAGCCGGTCCTAGAGTTTTTAGTCCAATCCAAATCCCACAGGCCTGCTTCCCTCTGTGTGTGTGAATGAAGAATTGGGGTGGGGGCGGGGATCTGGTTAAAGAAAATATGCCGTGTAGGCACCCTCCCTCCAGTGTTGGATTTGATCCAGGATGTTCAGTCTTTCTGACCTGGGGGCAAATGTCCCCTTGGCCTTGGTTCTTACTGCTTGGGTCTGATGCCTTCTCTTCCCTTTGCTGACTGGAATTCCTGCTGCCCTGGGATGACAGTGCAGCCTGTTTGCTTGGGGTCATGACAAGCCGCTTGGCTTTTGACTGTCCCTGTCCCTCAAGCCACTGGCTTCAAATTGTGGGCCCCCTGGAGCCACCCTCACCCCACCTGCGGGACAAGTACTAGGAGGGCTTTGCTGACGAAGTCTCAGCCTGGCTGCAGAGTGACCCTGTTTATGAAGATGGACGGGGTTTGCCCTGCGCGTTCCCTGACCTCTTACATGTCATGACTGAATGGTCACACGGCCGAGCTGCTCAGGGTTTCCTGGAGCTGGTTTGTTCCCCATCTCTGGCCCATGGGTCAGGGCTGAGTGCCATGCATTAGGGCCTGGTCAGTGGCAGAGGCCAGGGGAGTCCGGTGGAGGAAGAGAGCCTTTCAAATCCAGACTTACTCCGGGCCAGTCACTTAAGCTCCCTTTGTGTCTCTTTCCTCATCTGTATCCAGAGGGCAATGCACCAGATGTTCTTTCAGGGCCCATCAGGTTCCAAGAAACTGTGATGTCCACTAAGAACTGTGGCAGGAGTTGCCAAAGGTGTGCAAAGAATGAGCAGCACAGCTATAAAGAGGGAGACATGCTGACTTGGGCCAGCCCCTCGGTGAGAGCCAGGCTCACATCAGGCATCATGTCAGCCTTCTCCACGCTGGTGTAAAACTTTCCCTAAGTGATCAGCATGGCTCACTGTGCCTGAACTGTTTGTGCAAATAGCATGGCTTGTACTGAACCCCTGCTTTCCTTCTGAGAGTCTGAAATTCTGGTATGTTCCAGGCAGAGGGTGCCTACGTGACCAGCCTCTAATAAAAACCTGGGCACTTAAGTCTCCTGTGGACTTCCCTGGTAGATGGCATTCATGCCTGGTCTCAGCTCGATGCTGGAGAAAAAAAATGTGTCCTGTGTGACTCCACTGGGAGAGGAGTCTTGGAAACTGGTTCCCCTAGACTTTGCCCCACGAGCGTTTTCTCTTTGCTGGTTTTGCTTTGTTTTCTGCTGTAATCAGTCGTGGCCATGGGTATGTCTATATGCTGAGTCCTGTGAATCTTCTTACCAGTTCACCTCCTACCAATCCTGGGAGTAGCCTTGGGGATCCCACACTCATGGACTTGCAAGTGACTGAGAGCAAGTCAAGGTAAGTACCACACCCCTGCACAAGCCACCAGTGCTAAACCCCGGCACAGAGGTTTGCTTCCTCTGCCTGTTCTAGGAGGAGCTTCCGCTTAGTTAAAATCTGTGGACGTCATGTCCCGCGCACAAACATCCCTACCACCCCATGTGAAGAAGTCCAGATGTTGCACCGTCCATTGAGAGGCCAGATCATTTGTGGTCTACATGTGAAAATCAGCAAGGAACTCTTGGCTCAGTGTGACGTGCCAGGACATGGAAGGGACCATCTGAAACAGAATCTGTCTGGCATGCCTTTTCATCGGGCAGCTCTGGCAGCGGGCTTCAGGATTCTTCATTAAATGAGGTTCTAGAGTCTCCAGAGCCATGCCAAGAAAGCTAATTAGTCTTATAGAAGTTAGGAAAAAATTAATGAAGGAAAGATCCTTTAAGAGGAAATGTGAGTTCTTAACTTTAGCATGTTTAGACTGTTTCTGAACTTTGAATAGAATCACATACCTGTTTCTGAATGTGTTAGGAAAGCATTCTCTTTAGAACAGAGTTCTCACTGGGAAGGTAGAGGCTTGACCCTTAGTGGCAAGAACTGTGAGTCTATAAGTAAGGAGAGGAGAACCTGAACTATTGATTTTGGCCGTCATGTCTTCTATGGCCCATGAGAACCCAAATTACAGTATTTGATTCTCTAAGGAGCTCTCTTTTCTGTTTGCCATTGGCATGCGTTGCCTGGGTGGTTGAGTATCTGGCTTTCCAAGAACAGAAAGATCAGTCTATCACATTTCGTATTTCAGCATTTAAAATTAGTCCCTGCTTTAGAGAGGCTGTTGGCTCTGTCTCTAGAGCCAGAGCTGGAGTCAGCAGCTTTAAGTGCAGAGCATCTTAGGAGGTGCTCCAAGCCTCACCCACCGGATTGTGAAAAGCATGACTCTCTGAGGCTGTCCTTATGGCCTGTAGATTCCACAGCAGTTTAGTGGCTTTATCTGTATGTGGCTTAAGCACATTTTTCTTTATCCTCAGAAGAGGGGAGACAAGCACTGAGTCACACAGGAAGCCGCTGCCAATAATGTGCAAGGAGTAGGCAGATGTTCTGCCTTGTTGGCATTTGCAGAGGTCTGAGTGTTGCTGTGGCCTTTGGAAACTTTCATTTTCTTTTCAAAATTGTTCACAAGATCCCTATTTGGTGGGAGACTAATAAGAGTACACCTTTTCCTTGGGGCTAAAATGACAAAAAGGAAACCATTGGCCAGTTGCTTTGGTTGAGCACTTCCTTTGTGCAGGGAATGCTCTGTGCTGTGTTCTGTGCCGTCTGGGGCTGGAGGAGAGACACTTGGGAGAAGAGGCTTCTACTCTCCCTCTGGAGCTTCCATCTGGGCTGGGCGAGGGGGAAGCACTGCAGCCACAACCATCCCTGGGAGAAAAGACTGATGGGCACTTGCAGAGCAAAAATGTAACTGAATGGAAAATATCTTCATACATGAGCATCCCTGTATAGGATGGATTGTAGCCAGAGTCAGGTGTGGCCAGTTGGAGATATGATTAAGAAAGAGGTTTTTGAAGGAATCATGAAAGCTAGCTTTTATTCAGAATCATCTCCTTTTCCCAAAGAAGTCAGCCTGCTCCCCTCTTCCTTTGCTGCCTCTGTTCAGGGCACCATGAGACACACTCCACCTAGCATGCACACCAGCCTCGTAAGTTATTCCAGATGGCCCCCTCCCTCGTTCCCCCAAACCCTGCCAATCATTCCAGACTCGACCCCCTACATTCTCCATTGCTACCAATGCTGCCTCAGATCAGACCCTCAGCATTGCTCCGTCCCCTGCTGCCCTACTTTTTATTTGGAGTTAATTTCAAGGTTGCAGCTACGTTGCAAGAATAAGAATGGTGCAATCTACTCTTGTTAATATTGTATTACTTTTGTGCACTCTTTGCTCTGTACACGCGTGTGCACACACACACACCCATCTCTAATCTTTTTTTAACTGTATGAGAATAAGTTGCTTACTTCATGGCCATTAACTCCTAAATACTTCTGTGTGTTATTTCCTTAGAAGTTGACAGTTCCAGTTTTGTCAGTTGACCTATAATAGCTCCTATAACATTTCCCCCTCTAAGCAGGATTCAGTCCAGGGTCAGGCATTGCATTTGGTTGTCATGTCTCTTCAGTCAACATCTATGCCAGTGTCTGGAACATTGTCGAACCTTTCTTTGTCTTTTATGATATGATATTTTAGACAAATATATAGTTTCTTTTATTTTAGAAATAGAATGCGCTTCATTTTGGGTTTCTCTGGGTTTCTTCGTGATGAAGTTCAGGTAACACATTCTTAGCAGGTTCACATCTGGAGGTATACCATGTCCATCTGCACAGTATTAGTGGTGTATTTTTTTTAATTGAGGTATAATTGATATATAACATCATATTAGGCTCAGGTGTACAATATAATGATTTGATATTTGTATATATTACAAAATGATCACCTACAAGTGATTGTTTATAATAAGTCTATAAACTATCTGTCCCATATATAGTGGCAACTTTCAAATATGCAGTACAGTATTAACCGTTGCCATGCTGTACATGACATCCTCGTGACTTGTTTATTTTATAACTGGAAGTTTGTATCTTTTGACCCCCTTTATCCACCCCCCACTCCTCTGGTGTTGTTAGTTTCGATCACCAGTTTGGGGCACCAGTCAAGGCGTGCCACGTTTATCCTTTGTGTATCACTATGTTTTCATTGCAGCTAACAAGCAGTCTGTGGGAAGGCTATTTTAAGGCTCTTTGGCTCCCCTTCGGCGCCTCTCCCCAGAGAGTGCATCCGCTGATGGTGCGTACCTCAACCAGTCTTTGTCATGATGGCTGCAAAATCATGGTTTTCCAACTCCAGTTTCACTGTAATTTTTGGACTTAATCAATGGAACAGCCTACTGATGGGACTATTCTGCCCCTGTTCTTGCCTGTCCACCCCAAATCCATTCAGATGTGGTTCTGATTCTGCTCCCAAGCTCCCCTTGCTCTCAGGATAAACTTAAGCCCTCCTTAGTCCTCTGTTCCGCTTCACCTTTACCTCCTATCCCACTTGCCTTGTTCTTTATCACTTCGGTGTACTCAGCTTGTGATGTTGCCTCAAATATATGTGTGTTATACCCCAGTTTTTTTTACTCTCTTAATTAGAATGCCTGTCCTAATGACCTTGACTGGCGACCTCCTATGCGCTCTTTAAAACCCAGCTAGTTTTCCCCTCCAGAAAGCCTTCTCTTATACCTTCTCCTTTTCCAAAGCTAATATAAGTTTCTCTCTTCTGGGCTTCCAGTGATCTGTGCACACCTCTGCCAATAGCACTTATCACACTGCAATGATATTTACAGTTTTGTACCCTCCTCCCCGTCCTCAAAACACCAGGTTTCTCAGCAGCAACCAGGCTTTATTTGTTTTTGGAGTCTCAGAGCTAAGTTCAGTGCCTGACATAGAGGAGGTGCTTCATAAATTTGTGCTGTAATAATGAATATCTAGGATAAAGTTGGAGCATTCTCAAACCTTTTGGAGCAAAGGATGTTCTCTCTGTTTCTGTTTTTTACTTTATACATCTTTTACTTTTTAAGAAAGCACTTTACTGAGGAATGCTTGACATATAAAAAGCTATCCATATTTAATGTGTACAACATGATAAGTTTGGGGATAAGTATATGAGGTCTGTCCAGAAAAAGTCTAGCCATTGTTGATATAACAAGAACAGTTTACACATCTGTGTAACTTGGCAGCCAAGGAGAAAGGACTGGAATCCACATGTGTGAACAACGATGACTTCACTGTACTAGTCAGTGGGGTTGGTAGACACCATTGAGTGAGCATGTGTACTGTGTGACCATCACATTCAAAATGACTGAGCGAGTAGAGCAACAAATCTGCATCAAATTTTGTGTTAAGCTTGAACATTCCTCTGGGAACTATTCAGGAGATTCAGAAGGCTGCAGCTATGGGCAACTGGTGATTAGCAGCTTCATCATGACAATATGCCCACTCAAGCATCATACTTCTTGCAGAGTTTATTGGTGAAGCATCAAATCACACAGGTGGCTCAGCCCCCCTACAGCCCAGATTTGGTGCCCTGTGACTTCTGGCTTTTCCCAAAACTAAAATCTCCTTTGAAAGGGAAGAGATTTCATACCATGGATGAGATCCAGGAAAATAGGACGGGGCAGCTGATGGCAATTGGGAGAACTGTGTAAGGTCCCAAGGTGCCTACTTTGAAGCGGACTCAGGTGTCATTGTCCTATGTACAGTGTTTCTTGTATCTTGTATCTTCTTCAATAAAAGTCTCTTTTTCATATACATGACTGGATGCTTTCTGGACAGACTTTGTATACCTGTGGAAGGATTCTCTTTGTGCAAAGCATTTTAAAAGCTGATGTTCTATACAACACAGTTTGAAAACCCCAGGATCTCTAAGATCCATTCTGTTGACTTGTGTCTCTTGACCACCACAAAAATATATGAGAGTTCTAACCCTTAGAATGTGTCCTCGTTTGGAAATAGAGTCATGAAGTTGTAACAGAACCCCTGGGCTACTCCAATTAAAACAGAACCCACGAGCTGTTTAGTTAGGGGCCTGATTGCCCGCTGCTAGAATTATAACTCTCAATACCAGAGTTTAGTGAAAAGAAAAAGAATTGTTTATTTGCACATAGTCCTGCCTCCCCCTCCCAGACCTGGCCAGTCTTAGGAAAGTCAGAAACACCGTTTCCCTACTTCCTAGGCACAGTTCAGCTGTACTAGTAGCTGCCAATCACTCAATTCTGACTGGGGAGGTCCTTTCTGTGCTGTGGTGCCCTCCAGCTCTCAATGCAGGACCGCCTGGATTCTCAGCCTCCTTGTAAACTGCCTTCTTTCTGCAAACCGCGTGGATCTCCTCTCCTTCTCAAAACCACATGGTGAAAGCCTCTTCTTAAAGCAGCCTGGAGAGCTCCCTCTTCCAAGCCACCTGGAGGGAGCCCACCAGCTAAAATGTCCGCAGCTGCTTATATATCCCTGACTGCGTCCTCTCACGCAGTGGGTGGTTGCAAACAGTTCTGACCATTCACAGAACCCTACACAGGCTCTGTAGGCTCCTTCCGTACCAGCCCACAGTCCAAGACCCCTCCCATATTGTTGGGCCTTGGATATTTCAAAGCAGATCTTTGTGCAATAAAGTTTCCAGCCACTAGCCCCAGGCATGCAAAGGCATCCTGAAAGCTGCTTCCTGCTCCCTATCTCCCAGCCGCAAACTCTGGGGTTTGTTTTTGGACTCTCCTATTGCTGTAACAAAGTTAAAATGAAGTCATTGAGTGGACCCTAATTCAGTATGACTGGCCTCCTTGTAAAAAGGGGAACTTTGGAGACAGACTCATGCACAGGGAGAATGTCACGTGACTCTAAAGGCAGAGCTTGGGGTGATGTATATACAAGCTAAGAAACACCAAAGATTGCCTGCAAACCTCCAGAAGTAGGAGAGCAGCCTGGAACATATTCTCCTGTAGAACTCTCATGAGGAACCAACCTCATTTACATCTTGAGCTCAGACTTCCAGCCTCCAGAACTGAGAAAATACATTTCCGTCATTTGAGCTACCCCGTGTGTGGTACTTTGTTATACCCCCTGAGCTGACTGATATACCTTTTAACTAGAATCTTTGATTTTTATACTGGTGGTGAAATTAGAGTTTGTTCACTTTAATATCTAGGAGGGTACGTAGGCTCAAAAAATATCCTTAACACACTCCCTTTCAGATTAGCAAATTTTTGCCAAAAAACTGACAGCTAGGTGGGTGGGCCTAGAATTTGGAAAATCACCGTGCTTTGGGCTCCTAGGAGGTGGGCAGAGAGAGAAGGGACATGTTGCTGCTGGTTGGTAAAAGGAGAAAAGGCTGAAGTGCACACTTCTGCTCTCTAAGCGCACTTTCCACTGTCTGCAGGATGGATTAGTGGGGTCCTGTTGGCCTTTACCCTCTATCTTAGGACCCCCATTTCTTTGCAGGGCTTACTTTGCTGTAACTGGCTGCCACCTACCTAGATGCGTTTGGGGGAGTACATGCAGCCTGCATATTTGAGTTGCTGCCAGTCTTGGGGAGTGTGTCTTCTGACACTACTTGAAAATGTTACACCTGGACTAGCAGGTGGCTACAGCAGGCCTGGTCTGACTCCCAGGATGTCACCCAGAATCTCCTGGCTTCATCCCCCTCTCCTGGGGCTGCAAACCCAGGCTCTTTCTGGGCTGAATGAATTTTCGAGAAGGGTGGTCCTCCCCGTGCTGTAGCCTCTAGCTTAGAGGTCATGACAGCCGGTTGATATTAGTAATCACGCCACCATGGTCCCAGAGTTCTAACACATACACGTCTCCACTCTGATGTTTTGGCTTCGCTCTCCTGGGGCAGGCCAGGAGTGCTGGTTTTAGGATTCGATTTTGGGACTTGCAGGGGAATAGACCTGTGTTTTGGGGTCTTACAGGTGATTTAAAATGAATTTCATTTAATGATATGGATATTTCAAAAACTTGTACGCTGTTGTGTGACAGATCCCAGAGTTGTAGCTTTGTTAATTTTTCAGTTCTTGGCTTTGTTATGTTGCTGGGATTGGGGCTGTGCTCATTAGCATAGGAACCAAGTGGCAGGTCCAAACTCCAGCAGGATGGCTTTGTGGGTCCCTCTCCCTCTGCTAGCCTTTTTGGTCCCTGCCTGCATCACTTTCCCCCTTTTGCTGTTGAACAGGCATTCTCCGACCTTTCTTGTGTTAGCTGTTGCATGCCTTTTAACCAGGGCTGCCACACTTGGCTGGCTCCTTGGTGTGACAGTCTATTAAAAGATCAGACCTGCGCTGTGGTGTCCAGCCCGAGAGGCTTAGGATGGCCAAGGGCTGGTCGTATGGGTGATGCAGCCTGGCAGGATGGGCTGTGTGATACATAGCCTGAGGCTGCTGGCCTCTTAAAGATTAGACCTGGGACAGAGAGAACGCGGTATGGTGGCAGCAACAGTGGCGGCAGTGGCAGGTCGGCAAAAAAGCTCAGTCACACGTTTTAAAAAGTCAGGAGGGACACCTGGGTAGCTTTATCAGCTCTTCACTGGATCTTTCAGCTCATAGTCCCAGCACTGGGGAAAATCAAGTCTCATTGCTTTTGACTGTGCAAACCAGTGGGGTAGAGGAAGGAACTGCCGGTCTCTCAGCAGAGTCTGTTTGCTTAAAGGGCCCCCACGGTCCTAGAATGTCCGCAGATCCACCCACTCTGGGAACGATGGCCAGGGCATCAACTAGAGGGGCGCCAGTCTGGTACCGAAGTGGGAGAGGTGCCTGGAAAAGGGGCAAGTGCTGGGCAGGTGGCATTGTTCCCTCTCGGACCCCTCCCCCACATACAGCACCACAACATGGTGAAACAGGTCACCCTGTACTGACAAATCCCTAAGGCTCCGCCTCTTACAACATAACAGGAGTGACAGCTCTACCTGGGATGCGGAGGCAAACAAACACAGGAGCCTATCAGAATGAGGGGACAGAGAAGTATGGCCCAAAAGGGGGAATGGATCAAGGTTCCAGTGGGAGAACTAAGCAACGAGGAGATAGACAACCTAACAGACACGGAATTTAAAACACTGGTGATAAAGATGATCACAGGCTAGACAGATATGCTTGGGTACAGCAAATGCATAAAGGAAGAAGTGAAGGCTATGCTAAGTGAAACAAAGGAAAATCCACACCGAATCAATGTTGAAGGAAAGGAAACCAGGGTTCAAATCAATGATTTGGAACATAAGGAAGAAAAAAACAGTCAACCAGTGCAGAATGAAGAAGCAAGAATTGAAAATAATGAGGAAAACTTCCCAAATATTGTGAAGGAGATGGACATAGAGGTCCGGAAAGCACAGAGGGTCCCGGGTAAGCTGGACCTAGAGAGGGCCACATGAGGACGCATTATGACTGAGATGCCAAAGGTGAAAGATAAAGACAGAGTCCTGGGGGCAGCAAGAGAGAGGCAGAGAGTTGCCTACAGGGGGGTGCCTATAGCACTATCAGCTGATTTCTGAGAGGACACTTTGCAGGCAGGAAGGGACTGGCAAGAAGTATTCAATGTGATGAAAGGCAACGTGCAACAAGGATTACTCTATCCAGCTAAGCTATCATTTAGAATGGAAGGGCAGACAAACTGCTTCCCAGACAAGGTAAAGCTAAAGGAGTTCATCATCACCAAGCTATTATTATATGAAATGTCAAAGGGACTTAAGAAAAAGAAGATAAAAACTATGAACATTAAAATAACAAACTCAAAACTATCAACAACTGAATCTAAAAAATAAGAACAAAATCCAACTAAGCAAACCAGAATAGGAACAGAATCATAGGTATGGGGATCATTTGCAGGGTTATCAGCTGGGATGGTGTAGGGGGAGAAATGGGGATATGGTGCAGGGATTAAGAAGCATAATTTGTTGGTACAAAATAGGCAGGGGGAAGTTAAGAATAATATAGGAAGGGAGCAATGGGGAAAAAAATGGGACAACTGTGATTTGAAAACCAAACAATAAAATTAAAAAAAAGAAAAAGAAATAAAAAAGAATAATATAGGAAAGGGTGAAGCCAAAGAACTTATGCACGACCCATGGACATGAACTAGGGGGTGGGGGGTGGGATTACTGGAGGGAAGGGAGGTACTGGGCAGAGGGGAGCCAAGGGGGAAAAAAAATGAAACTACTATAATACCATAATCAATAAAATATACTTAAAAAAAAAGATTAGACCTGCACTTTTTATGTTTGTGCATTCCTCTGAGCTGCAGCATTAGGATGTCTTCTTAGAGACCACATCTCTTGATTCCACAGGAATAGGGGAGAAATGTTACCTCTCTTTTGAAAACAAGCATGTTAGAAAGAACAGTGATGCCAGACCCAGCTATCATTTCCTCTGCTTCTTTGCTGATAGGAATCTTCTCTCCTACTATAACCCTGAGAGGAAATCCCAGCATTGTCAAAGGACTAGATCCATTTGCCTTTTGTTTTGGAAAATGTGAAATAACCGCTTATTTTTCTAAATCATTGGAATTCTATAGCTATTCTGATAGGGAAAAGTGGGGTTGATCTTGGTCTCCTTAGAGTAAGGGCCCCAGTATAAGTGCAAACATGAGTGCTGTGATTGAACAGATTATGGTCACAGCAATCTCTAGATCTCGTTGAGATATGCATTAATTCCTGAATCTTCATATACAATTTTGAGAAGGGGTTCTCAGCAAACATCAGGAAATCTGGTCCTTGATGGAGACAAGTGTTGTGGAGAATCTGCAATCTTTACCAGAATGCTAACTACTCCCTCCTCACTCTTCCTCCACTTTGCTTCGTGCCGGAGGCCAAACTGTGTCTTTGGCTGTTGAGCCCTCATCCACTGAGTGCATAAGCTGATACGTCACTGTGTTATTGATGCCAAGTATGCTGTCACGGGAGGACTGGTGTTTGTATTATTAACCAGGTTACCTTTGGGGAGGATGGACTTAATTAGAGGAGGAGGATTTTTGTAGTAGAGCAGAGATTACAAGATAAATTCTTTTCACAAAGTAATGAAATTGAAGAGAACTCTCAATTCCAATATTTTCTCCTTGACTCTTAGATAAATGTCTGTGTGTGGGATGTGTCAGTTCCATGTGCTGCATTTCATTTTAAAAGGAAATGTCATTTGTAATGAGCTCAGATCTGTTGTTTTCCAGGGAGCTTTTCACCCAAAGCTCCACCACAAACAAAGGAAGCCAGAGCCCTTATGTCTGCAGGGGCAGCACAGGTGTCGGAGGACGGAGGAGGAGAGGGGATGTCCTGCTGGCCACGATGGGCCTGCAGAGCTGTGACCTCAGGCCAGCCCCGAGCCCCAGGTCTTGCCTGAGATCACAGGTAGTTAGAAACAGAAAGACAGTTGAACCTTGAACAACACAGGGTTGAGGTACCGAATGAACCCCCATGCAGTCAAAAACTGTCCTATGACTTTTGACTCCTCAAAAAATTTAACTAGTAACAGCTTGCTGTTGACTAGAAGCCTTAACGATAACATGAACACATATTTTGTATGTTATATGTATTATAATATACTGTATTCTTACAATAAAGTAAGCTACAGAAGAGGCAATATTAAGTAAATTGTAAGGAAGAGAAAATACAGTTACAGTATTTATTGAAAATAACCTGCGTCTAAGTGTAGCCACGCAGTTCCAGCCTGTGCCTTTCAAGGGCCAGCTGTTGTTAGTGAGACAAGCCTGTTGGTTTCTCAGCTCAGTGGTCTCCGCTGGGCCTGGCTGGTTCTCCATGGACAGGGACAAACCATTTGAACCCGGGCAGGGTGGGCAGTGTCAGCTCTGGGCTACGCATACAGGCCGTTTCACCTGCCTGTCCTGAGATCTGCAGCAAACACAATTATAACCCATTTTGCTCTTCATTGTTGATGGCACCACTGGGCACAGCATTGGTCCTAGCTTCTGTAGGGAGGGCTAGGGGAGGAGAGAACTTAATGTAAAATGCTTATAATATGATGGAAGTTTATCAACCTGGCATATGTGGATTGTGGAATGACTCTTCGAAATGGCCTAATTATGTTTAGATTAGCAAATGAAGTAATCTTTGTCACGGGCCACACCCTAGCCTTTCTATTCCTGTCCATCTGAATACCCAGATGGCAGGCTGCGGTCCCCTCTGTCACTCGGAGGCAGGAGGGAAGAGGGGGGAGTGGAGGGTGCACTAAGAGCAGGAGAGAGGCACACAGGGCTGTTTTGGCAAAGCTGAATGAAGCATTGAAAGATAACAACATAAGCACTTATTCTAAAGTATTTAAAGGGTTCTGGGCTTCTTAAAATGAACTAGGGATGTTTGGGTAGTAACCCAAGTACTGTTTACATTGAAAGCTGTTCTTGGATTTAATGGGAAACATATCTGGTTTTGATTTCTGAAAACATTTGTTAGCGAAACTGCTGCCAGGAGACCAAACCAGTCCTGGAATGCAAGGGAGTCTGAACTCTTGATTTTCTAGAAATGAGGAGTGCTGCCCAAGGGCAGGTCTCTGAGAGCATTCATCAGAAGATTGACTGATTACAGTCCAGGAGGTGGGCATGGTTCACAGAGGACCACATGTGAACCCTTAAGCTGAAAGACCTGGAATTGCGTGGAACACCTGGGTCGCCTGGTCTGCCTAATGGAGGAATTAGCCCAGCTTGGATTTCCTATAATAATTATTATTTCTTGCCAGCACCTAATGTTCTTAATTTCAGTATGGAGGGTGCTATAGGTAAGCAGTTAAGATCACAGCCTTGGAATTAGAGAGACCTAGGTTGAAATCCTTCCTCCTCCAGTTACTTGTCTTAGCGCAGTGGTTCTTGATCTTGACAGTATATTACAATCACCAGGGAACTCTTCAAACTCTGGGTGCCCAGGCTGCGTCCTAGAGCAAGTGTGTAAATCTCTGGGAGTGGAACACAGGTGTGCGTATTTGTTTAAAATATTCCTCTTCTCCTCCTCCACACCCCCTCCCCTAAATAGATAACCATGTTGAGAACTACTGGTCAGTGAGACCATGGAGTTTACTAGCTCAGTAGCTGTGCTTCCTCATCAGTAAAGTCAGGATATTATCTCACATATGTGGTTCCTGTGAAGATAAAAAGAGATACTAAATGCCAGGTGATTAGTCCAGTGCCTAGCACATAGCAAGTGCTCCATAATCACTAGCTCAGCTTCACTATAAGCAAAGAAAACTCCTGAAATGCAGATGTGATATTTCTCACATTTATGAAAAAAGGCTCTGTGTGGCAGTTCCACATTTTCTGAGACAGAGAGACTGGCGTCCTCTAACCTGCAGCTGTGCTGCAGAGGAGGGTTCAGGGTCGCAGCCCCTTCTGGGTTAGGCCTGCTCTGAGCGGCTGTGCTGACATTCTCAGATGCAGGCACACCCGTACCCATTTGCAATCACAGAGGTTCATGATCTTTTATTTTCAACTTTTTAAATTCTCTTATCCTCCTTCTCCTTTGCCTAGGTATTGCAATAGCTGCTAAAATCGATCGTGTTATATTGTTTGACGAGGGGCAGTCTCCAATAAAGTTTGGTAATATATCTCTGATCTTCTACCTAGTGCATCTGGAACAGTTAAGGACTGGGATCACTGGTATGATGTCTCTAGAAGTCAAGCATGCAAACTGGCCTCTGCTTCTATGTTTCTGTTCTCATTCACTGATATGAAAACATGTCTACTTACGGAATATTAATCTGTGTCTCTATCATCTCCACATATGTTAAGTATAACAAATTAATACATTGTGCCTGGGTTAGCAATTCTGCTCTCGGAACATTAGCACTCCTTACTTCACCTTAGCACCAGTTCCAACACAGACCTACTGGTTCAGCGGGTTAGGCTGACTGACACCTGTGTGGTGCCAGATGTTTGCCACTGTGCTGGGGTGGGTGTGGGGCACTGCAGTGATGAGGGCTCAGTTCTGGAGTACAGTCGAGTTTATGGTACCTCTGTGAGGCCCTGAGACAGTGTGGAAAGCAGGGCCTCGGGAGGCCTGGGGGAGGGTCCTAGGTCATTACTTGGCCACTGAGCCTCAGTTTCTTCATTGTAAAATGGTAACAGTGGTGCCCATTTTCCAGGATGGAATTTGGTAAAGATTAAAATAATATAAATCATATATATGTCTCATCCATGAAAAGTGCTCAGTAGTATTAATATATTAACACTATATATAATATATTTCATACAGTGTTATCTATTATAATTAATATTAATATGTTATAGTTAAGAGACAAGTCATTCATATTTTACAATTAAAATTTATTTTTTCTCTTACCTTTTGAGAAGGTATAATTTTGTATTCATAGATGGCACTGAATTTTCTCTGAGGCTTGAAAACTGGTCTTGGGTGGTTACAAGATAGGATAAAAGTCCGTGTGGGATTGCAAGCAGTTATCTTTGTAAAGAAGGCAATTGCATCCTCAGTTCCTCAACATTTTCATTGCCCCTGCCTTCCATGTTGAAATTAACTTTCTCTTCTGCTCCTCCATGTATGACCACGATGTACGCTGGTTCTTGGTTTTAATAGAGTGAGCACAGTTGTGGACAAGGTGGTGGGCGAGGGTGGGCCCAGTGCCGGGGTCATCAGTACTAAATCCACAGGCTCAGGCGCTGGAATGAGGCGGAGGCTCAGCTCATTGCAGGAGGAGGTTCCCTGACTTCTCACCCCTCTATCACATCACATTGTCATTTGTCAGTTCCGTATCTCTTCCACTGAGCACCCGCCGAATGCTCAGCATGTAGCTTGCTTCTCTGTCTCTCTCCATCTATATATATATATTTTTTTTTTTTCCTTCCTCCTTCCCGCATGTGCTCCCTTAGTATCACATGCACCTGTAACCCCAGAGCCCAGCCCAACATAAATGGAACAGACGTTTGTTGAGTGGAGGAGTGGGAGTCTCTTCTTCCCAAACTCCGATACACAGTAACATGCTCCTATTTGGTGTCTGGAGTGCAGCAACCTTCAGCGAGACATAAGCCTTGACTGTCAAAGGTCATGGTCAGCATTTTGGCCCATGGTGTATTCATTGCTGTACATCCATCTGTGATGGGATGGTTTGTCTTTTTAAATGGGTTGATTGAGAGGTATTTGGGCTAAAGGGGTATCTGCATTTTAAAACCATTACAGCTGCTCTGCCTGACAGTGGGCACTAACTAGCAACATGCGACTATTTATGTTTAAATTAATTCAAAGAAAACAGAAGAAAATTTCAGTCCCTCAGTTGCACTAGCCACATTTCCAGTGCTCAGTGGTCACAGGTGGCTAGTGTCTCCCATACAGGACAGCACAGAAGAGAGCAAGGCCCTCATTGCAGGAAGTTCTCTTGGCCAACATTACATTAGAGGGCAGTGCTAAACGATTTTTAAAGTGACTTTTAGAGGTGAGAGGGTCCTTTTCAAGCCTATCTCCTGCATTTGCTGTGATGAGAGGAAGGAAGTTTTCAAAGATAAAATTTCAGTGAGGTGTGGTGTGTTATCATGGAAACTCATGATAGAGCAAAGGAAAAGCTGCAGAAAGCCCAGCTTTCTTGGATTTTCTTGACTCTTTCTAAAGCTCTGGGCTTTGGAGCTGGAACTTCCATCACTGCCTCCACAGAGACCCATTTCCTTTGGGTTGACCTTCTTTTTCTCATAGCCTTCTCATGACAACAGCCTTTTTACTGTGAAAGTAACTGTAGGAGGAAAATACAAGGCCCTCCTGGATACAGCAGGCCTGTTACAAGACCGTTGGACCAGAAGCTGGACCTGGTTTCTGTCCCCAGACACAGTTCTGGGTGGGAACTTGACAGGATGTCACCTAAAGTGATCCTGCTTTGTATTTCTCAGGCTAGTCAGGCCTTTTACGGAAGTAACCTGAGAGCCCATCAATATTTTCTGATTTACAAATGGAGAAAATAAAGCCACAGAATGACTGAGTATGTGCCCAGCAATTCAACAATAGCAAAATTAAAGTGAAAGCCACACCCACCTTCACCCCTGTCGTTTCACAACAGGGAGTTTATTTAGCTGTAGTATCACAACTGTTTATTGCAGCATTAGTTACAATATTGAATAACTGGAAACAGCCTGAGTGTATATGGGTGCGAGGGTTGTGTGAATTGTGCCATGGTAACACAATGTGATATTTTGCAACCTCTAAAACCATAATTTAGATTTGCATACTCTGATATGGAAATATATCCAAGATATTTTAAGTGAAAAATTTATATGTGAAATAGAATGTATAGCATGATCCCATTTGGGTTAATTATTTTAAAAAGATAGATATTCCAGGGAGATATACAAGAATCTGTTTGCAGTCATTTTATTTAGGGAATAGACAGGGGCTGGGGAGGGAAAAACTTATTTTCACTTTATATCCTATTGTAGTGTTAGAGTTTTAAAAAAGAACATGTCCATATTTTGCTTTCACTTTACAATTAAATTTTATTTACATAGTTTCTAATTTTAAGTTTTAAAAATATTTCATTTACAGGGAATGATACATGCATGGGATTCAAAGTTCAAAGGTACAAAAGAGTAAACTATGAGATGCTAATCTCCCCCTCTTTCTCCATGCCTTGACCATCTAATGTCATCCCTTGAAGCACCTACTGTTACTTGTATTATTTATATTTTTCCAGACATACTCTATGCATGTACAAAAAAGGGTTTTCTTAAGTAACTTTCTAATTACACATGTAAACATGAATGCATGCTAAAATCCCCTCTGACCATCGCTTCCCTTCCCTCCTCCCATTTTTTAAATCTTCACTTCAGGACACTTTTTTATTGCTTTAAGAGAGAGAGGAAGGGAAAGACAGACAGACAGACAGATAGACATATCGATTGACTGCTGTCTCATATGTGCCCTCACTGGGAATCAAACCCACAACCTTTAGATCTCTGGGACAATGCTCCAACCAACTCAACCACACCGGCCAGGGCCCTCCCCCTATTTCTGTATTTATACCATTAGGTTTGTTTGTTTGTTTTTTAAAGAAAGCTAGTTGCGGAAGAAACCCAACTTTTCCAAGTCTGTTAGCCATGGATAAAAGACAACAGTTCAAAATCCCAGGCTAGTGCATTACTTAGGTCCTGAACTGTGTCCTCAGGAAGTATAATGAAACCATTTTGTGAAAAGTGATTGCAAAGTTTGAACTCTGTTTAGGTCTTGGGGAAGGCATTCAGTGAGTTTGGCGTAGTAGCTGTTTACCAACTAGTACTGAAGTATCTCCACAGTTTAATGAGCTACTTGGTTGTACCGCGGGTCATACCTGGGCAGACCCACCTGGAGATGTAGAGCCCAAGACTGCTGTAGGCTTGTTTGTTTGAAGATTACAGTCTAGTGGAGGAAAACACACAATTGATTATTTAATTACAATTATAGTAAGAGAGCTGAAGGAAAAGCAAGAACATCTACCGGGGATCTGGAGTAGGTCATCAGCAAAGAAGTCTTATCTGAAAGGAAAGGATGAGGAGGGAATTACCTTGGAGAAGCAGTGAGGGCAGAGGTGGGGTGGGGTGCGGGGAGCAAACAGCATCATAGGCAGAGGGAATAGCATGTGTGAAGGCTTAACATGGTTGCTTTCTCGTGATGCAAGCAGAGGATTTGAGCACCCTTACCACAACCATCATTTTACAAATCAAAGGTACAGTCTTGGAGGGCTCTGCATTCCTCTGTGTTCAAGTTTATTTCCTTGGTTTTTCTTTAGGGGTACTCTCCTCCCAGCTAGGTAACTACAGGTAGCAGTTGTAGCCTAGGCTACAGGCCCCGAGCCCCTACATGAAGGCAGGGGTTTGGCTAGTCAGGAGTGCCATGCAGCATGTGCTTGGAGGTGCCCAAATGAGGAAGCTCTAGAAAGGGGAGTGTTTGGTGGGAGACATGTGCCCCTCAGGATATGTGGGCTGGTGCAGTGACATTTACCTGCTGCAGGTGGGCTGTTGGGGTGAATCAGATGTCAGCTCAGCATGTGGTGAATTCTCTAGGCCTCTGACTTTCCAACCATACTCGCTTTGTTGTTTGCTCCTGGTGCTTCTGCTGCGCAGTGGCCTCCAGCCTGCTCTTCCGAGAACACTGGGCTTCCCTCCACTCTGTCTGCAAGGAATGCCCTCCCTGCTGCATCTGTCCTACTGATGCCTACTGGTTTTTTAAGATGTCGTTGAACATCACCTTCCTGGGGGGGCATCTACTCCTTCCTCGTCTCCCCGAAGCCCAGAGTCTGGCACATGGCCCCTGAGTTTCCATAGTGCCTCACGTTTGCCCCCCACCTTGTGGTGACACTGCCTGTGATTTCCATGCTCTCCCTGAACATGGTGCTTCTCACCTCTGCACTTGCTTCCTCTTGGTGTTCAAGCCCTGGCACAGAGGCGCAGGAAGGCTCAGAAAGTGTGTGTTGAGTGAATGGTCCACAGACAAGCACCTTTGGGAACCAGAGCACGTAACGCTGTGGACTTGAAGAACCCATAAAGCTTTCATGGAGGGTCTGTTCTCTGCTGACCCTCATGAGAGAGCAGGGAAGAAGCCATAGGCATCTGGGTGACAACGGCAGAAACACACTGAGGAGAGAGAGAGACAGAGACAGAGAGAGAAGTGGAGGTGGAGAGAAAGGGAGGACGCCTGTGAAAATTCCCCTGAGGCTTTCCCACGGGGAGCCCTCCTGCAGGTCATCAACCCAATGGTCTTCACCTGGGTGATTTTGTCCCTGAGGGAACATTTGGCAATGTCTGGAGACATATTTGGTTGCCTCACCTGGCGGTGGCGGTGGCAATGGCAGTGTGCTTCCAGCATCTAGTGAGTAGAGGCCAGAGATGCTGCTGAATACCCTACAGCACGCACAGGTCAGTCGGCCCCACAGCAAAGAAGTGTCCCGCACAAAACATCAGTCATGTTGCTGTTGGAAAACCCAGAGGTAAGTGGACCCCAGCTTAGCCACGTGTTGGTTACATAGACAGGGCCGGATGAGTAAATGATAAATGTTTCTAATTAACTTGGACGTATGACTGTTGACATTCTACAGGATGTTTTATGACCAGAGGTCCTTGAGAGGAAGTAGGTTTGTGGGCAGATTGCTGCTTTGTTCATTGAAGCCGTTTCCCTTCTTTCGTTGCGTGGACCCAGGGTTGCTGGGATGCAGGTCAGGGTGTGGGACAAAGAGGCACCCAGGAGGTAGAGGCTGCAAAATCTTCTGTGCTCCCACTCCCAGAACAGCCACAGTGGCTCAGCGCCATTGTGCGCAGGCCTTTGACAGCTGTGGACACACAGAGAAGCCATGTGGCAGGCCCTGCAGAGAGGAAGGTGCTGTGGACTGAAATTCTTATGTTGAATCCCCCCCCCCCCTCCTCTGCCTTGTGATGGTGTTTGGAGGCAGGAACTGTGAGAGGGGATTAGGTTTAAGTGAGGTGAGGAGAGGGAGACTCCGAGATGGGATTAGTGCGCCTCTAAGAAGAGGCGCCAGGGAGATGCTTTCTCCCCCATGAGAAGGGTAGAAAGAAGGTGGCCGTCTGCAAACCAGAAAGTGGGCCCTCACCAAGAGCACGACCACACTGATCTCAGACTTCAGCCTCCAGAACTATAAGGAGTGTTTGTAGTTTAAGCCTCTCTGTCTGGTGTCTGTCTATAAGGTCAAAGGACTGGATGGGGAAACTTCAGCTTTTCACCTTGCCTTTCCTAAAGTTTCCTTCCTGTGTGGGGAAAAAGCCAGTCCTTCCCTCCTGTGTGTTTCTTCACTTGCACGTGTCCTTTAGTGCTTATACAAAAACAAAACAAAACACCACTTTACTTTTGACACTTCTAGTCACCAAATGTGTGGAAGTTTTTGCCCCTCACAACAAGCAATTCTGTGTGATACCATCTGGGTGTCCTATAGTTAAACCCAGTTCTGACACAATCTTCCCGGAGATAACAGATCCCACAGACTAAGGGCTTAGCCCCACCAGACTCTTCTCCGCCCCCCCCGCCCCCCAAGTCCTCCCACACATTTCAGGTGCCAGTCAGCAGGCAGTCACCTGTGCTTCTGACCAATGAGTTACAGATCAGAGGTTCCAAAGACCTCCTCTTTGGGCTGTTAATTTGCTGAAGAGGCTCACAGAACTCAGGGAAAGGCTTCCTTAGGTTTACAGTTTATTAAAGGGTATGCTAAAGGATACAGGTGAATAGCCAGAGTGCTCTTGGAGTTGGGGTGTGTCATGCTCTGGGTATGGATGTGTTTGCCTACCTGGAAGCTCTCTGAAACCATGCTTTTGGGATTTTTGTGGAGACTTTATTAGGTAGGCATGATTGATAATAAACTTCATTTTCAGCCCTTCCCCCTTCTCATGAAAATGTTGGGCAAGGCTGGAAATTCCAAGCTTGTAACCATGGCTTGGTCTTTCCTGTGACCAGCCCTTATCCAGGAGCCCACCCAGTCACCTCATTAGAAAAAGAGACACTCCTATCACCCAGGAGATGACAAAGGTTTTAGACTCTCTGTGCCATGAATCATGAAGGGGAAAGATATATATATATCGTCTGAACAAATAACGTGGAAGTGTGGCTAGTGAGGTGGGTGGGCCATTTGGACCGTGCTGACTTCAGACGATGATAGGATATGAGAGGCAAAGTGCAAAGAACAGGAGGTCTGGCTAAGTGACCTTGGAACCATTGCTTAGTGTTTCTGAGCCTCAGTTTCCTCGTCTAAAAAATGGGCAACAATAATAATCCCTGCTTGGCTAGACTGGTGAAGTTTAGAAACCAGGGCCAGACAGTACCCAGCACACACTGTGGCAGAGCAGGTCCTACCACCATCGTCACCACCGTCACCACCCTCGGGCACTGCAGATTTCAGCTTCCCTCTCCAGCTCACCTTCCTTCGTGGAATACAGCACGGCAATCCAAAAGGAGCAGTACAAAACAGTGAAGCTGATGCAGCCCCAGTCCCAGCACTTGCTCGCTGAGGTGAATGCCATAACCTTTTGCTCTCTGCTTCAGCTTCCTTAAGTATAGATGGGTTATGAATATTAAACAAGGTAAAGCACATACAGGGCTTTAGTACAGTGAATGGGTAATAGAAAGGGCCAAGTAAGGGTTACTTGAAATATTTGCAGTTGAGAATCCTCAGGGTGAGCCTCCTGATGAGAGGGTGGGGCCCAGCTTAGAGGATCAGGAGAAGGTGGGGGTGGTGGAGTTTGGTAGCCACCCTGGAAGGAGGAGGTGGAGGTGGGGCCAGCACACCCTATACACACAAGTGCTCCTGGTTTCTATTGTCTGGAATTCTCCCTGGGGGCTGCAAAGCTGGTGGGCACAAGAATTCTCCCTCCACTAGTCCTGCAGTAGGTGGGCCCCAAGAGCTTCTTTCATTTCCCTTTATGGTGTCTTCTGCGTTGCATGCAAGTTGCAGGTCTCTATGGGGACCCTGTAATAGGATCATTGGGAATATGGATAACAAGATGGCAAGTCCCCTACCTCTGCTTATTCTTGACGGTCACCATTCCATACTGTGCTTGCCGTTTTTTAGCAAAAAAAGATTATTTTGGTCTAAAGGGTATGATAAAGGATACATGTGAATAGCCAGAGTGCTCTTGGAGTTGGGGTGTGTCATGCTCCGAGTACGGATGTGTTTGCATACCTAGAAGACAGTACTGGAGAAGTGTGGTGTGGTAGAAAGAACCAGACTGAACCGGGGTATTGGGATTTGGGTCCTTACTCTGCTGTGTATTATTAGCTCTGTAAACATGGGCAGGCAAGTCGCTTTTGTTCTCTGGTGTCTGATTTCTCATCTGCAGAAGGAGGCTTTGGGTTAGATGGTTTTCAAGGCCCACCCTAAACCTGAAGTTATATCCATCCTTGAAAGTTTGCCTTTCTGGAGAAGCTGCTGCAGGAAGCAGCCCTGCTCCATCGCGGCTCCCCATGTGAAGGCCGGCTCTTCCTCCCCGCACCCTTTGCTGCGCTGTTGCCCTGAGCAGCCTGAAAGTTTATTATTCAGGGATTCACTTGTTCCCTCTTCCATAAAGTAGGAATGAGAATGAAGTAGTAGGCTCCTTCAGGGGTGCTGGGGAGACTGAATATTCAAACAGTATATAATATGCCCAGCATAGTACCAGGCTCAGCATATATTTGAGGAGTAAATAAGTGAATGAATGGGTAGAAAATCATTGAATATACTTAAATCTTGCTCATACAGATGGCATAGTTCAAGTGTTTCCCAAACTTTTTCTTTTCAATCCTCACCTGAGGATATGTTTATTGATTTTAGAGAGAGAGGATGGGGGGTGAGGGTGGGGGAAGAGAGAGAGAGAGATTGATGTGAGAGAGAAACATATGTGCCCCAACCCAGGATAGAACCCACAGCCTAGGTATGTGCCCCATCTGGGAATCGAACCCTCAACCTTTCTGGTGTATGGGCTGATGTTCCAACCAACTGAGCCATTCAACCAGGTCCCCACACTTTTTTTTGACATGACTCACGGTAAGAAATAATTTTTTATGGATTATGCTGCTCTGTTGCTATGTAATGACTCACCATAAAGTTTAGGGGCTTGAAATAATCCCAATGATATATTTAGCTCTTGAATTCGGAATTTGGGCAAGGCTGGTGGGGACAGCTCATTTCTGTTCCATGCTGTATCAGTTAGGTGGCTATAAAGATGGTCACTCACACATTGGTCTGGTGGTTGACACTGACTCTTCACTGAGAGCTCAGCTGGAGCTGTCAGCATATGGTCTGGGCTTCCTCACAGCATGGCGGTTGGATTCCAAAAGCAAGAGGAGAGAGGGGGTGAGAGAAAGAGAGAGAAGGAGGTGGAAGGAGAAAGAGAGAGAGAGAGAGAGAGAGGAGAAGCACGGGCCATTTAAAAGCTGGATTGCCTTTTATAACTGACGCATGGAAGTCACAGAGCACAATTTCCACTGCATTTATTTTTTTCATTGCACCAGTTACAAAGGGAGGGCCATAGATTCCACTTCTTCATCAGGAGTGGCAAGGCTCTGGAAGAATACGTAAGACTAGAAATACTGTGATCACGTTTGAAAAACAGAATTTGCAACACTGATATATATATATATATATTTATATATATATATATATGCATATGTATGTACAATATATGTATAATAGTGTATATGTATAATGTGTATATAACATATGTTTATAATATAAATATATAAACATATAAAATAGATAAATGTTTTACAAGATTATGCCTCCCTTATTACACCTGACATATTCTATTTTCTGCTCTATTCTTTTAAGAAAGTTGTTCTTCACCAGTCCACTGTTTGAGTCTTCCAGGAAGTCCTGGGCCAAGAGCTCTTTGTAAGCACTACAGTGTCTGAGCCATGCCCAGAGGCCAGGGCACCACCTGGCTAAGTACCTGGCCAAGGTGTTTATATCGGCAGTACCTGAGTTCCGAGTTCCTGGCCAGGGGGAAACTCAAACCTTTCTGCCTGAGCACACCCCACTCAGTCTCAGACATCCTCTTCCTTTGCATCAAAGGGGCAGTTGGCAGTTCTTGAACCAGCAACAAGTTGGCAGAATGTCCTGGTTAATTGTGCGCAAAGGAGCCAGCTCCTAAGCGCAGCCACCCTTTCATGCTGGGGCCACACAGCCCTTTGACAGTGCCAGCGCCTGCCACCCAGGGAGCCAGCCCCTCCCTGTGACCCGTTGTGTTGCTTCCCGGCAAGAACCCGAGGCCCGTGATTGGAAGGTGTGCTGTAGCCAGCCAGGGCCTCTGGTCCAGCAGGTAAACACCCCTAATTTTCTCTCTTCTGTGGAATTGATGGATCCCCGCACACCTTGATTTCTCTAGGGAGCGCATCTTTGTGCACACAGCCTGGGCTCACATTCTAAGGGGCTTGGCTAGGTTTCTAGCAGGCGCCTTCATGTGGTCAGGGACTTTGGTACTAATTAAGATTTTTATTCCCACTTTTTGGGTGGTCAGGAATCTTCTTGTCCAACGTGGTGCTTTTTAACCAGACCAGAGAAAAGCAGGCAGGAAGCTGTACATTGTGTGATGCTGTAGGAGACCTTGTTATTAGAATAACTGAATAATCAGAGAGTGCTCTGGTCTTGAGGGAGGACCAACGGGAACACTAGGCCGAGGTGCTGAGAGAGGAAAATGCCCTGCAGAGGTGCAGACAGTACTCCCTGTCCCCTGCCCTGGGAGGGGTCTGGGGGTCCCTCGGAGCTTTAGTGGGAAGATCTACAGAAACTCTCCATTGCACGTCCTCAGGATTCATGATATAAATCATGAGCCTCTTTTTTCTTTTTTTCTTTTGAGGCAGTCTTGAATGCGCTGAGTATAAAAGGTAATAGAAAAGAAGTGCTGGCAGAGTCACCCTGGGTGCCTGAGATCAGAGGTGACAGGAAAATGAAAACATCAAGTTTGTGGTTTCCACTGCTGGCCACAGGGCTTTGGAGGCGCCTCCTCCCCTCTCAGCTCACAGGCCCTCCCCACTTCCTCCCCAGTCCCAGTTTTCACACCACTCAGTGACTAGTGTCACCCTGGGTTGAGTAAGGCTCAAATTTTGTCAAAAGAGGTGCTAGGACCAGAGCAAGGGTAGCTTCACACGGGCTGGAGAGGCATGGGAAGGACCCAGCCTTCTACAGACTCCAGAAGCCAGATGGTTTTCCTTTCCTTTTTAATGCTCAGAAGAAAAGGGCATTGAGCATCCAAACATGGTTGATGGGACAGGCAACCTATTTCCACATGCCCTTTTCTATCTACGTGGTATCCAGCACTCCCGGGCCTGTGTGCCTTTGAATGGTGATTTGGGGGATGGAGTTTAGCACCCTGTCTGGGCTCTGTGTGCTGCCTGGCTAGGAGTCATTTGAAAGGGAGCTGTCAGCAGCTTTCCATCAGGGACTGGTCATTTTTCTCTTTGGCTTAGTTGACCTATAAGTCTCTTCCCGTGCTGGGGGGCCACAACGTCACGAGGCTCAGTGTGGTGTCCGGAGCCTGCTAACGATGCAGAGGTGCCCATCAGGGGCCCTGCACCTCCTAGCTGTGCACAGTCCAAGGGAGCTCCAGGCATAGCAGGTGGTGGCGTAGACCTTCCTTTATCATCTAATATATGATGGTGACATTTGTGAAATGTGAGTATCTCAGACTTAGGGAAATTCAGTGTCCCAAAGACATCAGAGAAGTTTGCTGTAAACAGTACTTTTAAAAATGGAGTTCCTTTTTCTTTTTATTGAATTTATTGTGACAGCATTGGTTAACATAAAATCAAGTTTTTAACCCTTCACAGTTCACTCATGTCTATTATCTCCCCTGAGCCTTCCATTTGTCATTTTGGATTTTTTGTAGTTACTGGCTTTTCTGAAAGCCAAGCCCTCCTATAAGCACATTCTCTCTTCAAAGGTTTGAGGTGTACAGAAGACATGTGGCCCGGGTTCTGGGCAGATTACATGGCCTTGAAAATGTAATTTCAAGGTGATTCACTCAAACTGGAAAAACTCTGTGTGTTGTGAGCCCCGATGACCTCAAGTTTGTTCCGTGGCCTCCCACAACACACACCATCGGGGCTGTTTACAACCTCCTCGTGGTTTTCAAAAATGCTTTCCCATAGTTTTTCTCGTCACAACCACGTAAGATAAATGTTGTTATGTTCCTATTTGGCAGAGGAAAAAACTGAAGCCTGCAGATGTTAAATAACCTATCCCAGGACACAGGTAGTAAGAGAAGAAGCCGAGGCTCGAATGCCAGCTTTCTGGCACTAGGGTCATTCCCAGCCAGAGCAGGAGAAAGCCGTGAACTCCAGCTTTTGGCAGCAGGCTCTCTGTCCTCTGTTCTCGCTTAGTTCTCAGCCCTCATCCTGCCTGTTGGGTCCTGAGTTGTCCCTTGCTCAGGATCTGTCTCATCAGTCCCCCCAGATCTATGCTTCTGGCCCCCAGGGGAGCTGTTCCTTCTGCTTACCCTGGGCTCTTGTAAGTTGCCTTGCTTGAGTGCTGCACAACTCCAGTGGGGTCTTCATTCAGCATCCCGGGGCCTAAGGCAACTTCCCAGGCTTCAGAGGGGCAGGCAGAGTACCTTGGCCGGCTTCCGGAGGTCAGAGGAGAGGTTGTAGTCATTTTCTGAAAGACGGGCTGGTCTGTGTCTCACCTCGGTAAGAGCTTCTACGTTACCTTGTGACCCAGGTGACACAGTAAGGGCTGCAGTGGGATAAACTTGGGATTGGGTGTAGGATATCAAGCCCCATTGATGGCTGTTTCTGTGACTTCCTGGCACTCATATCTTCTGTTCTGTAGGACCGAGCAGGCTGGGCCTGTGGCCTGCCTTGTATGTGGCCTTCTTGGCTCAGATCTCTCTTGTAGGAGGCACAGCAGAGCCAGGGGGAAGGGGACAGAACTGGAGACCCAGCCTCAGTCTCACTCACCAGCTTCCCACATTGGGTAGCTCTCGTCAGACTTGGTGACTGGTACCTGTGCCTCAGCTCTCTGAGCAGAACGGCTCAGACCCTTTCCTCTTTCTGGAAAAGACCTGTGAATGTGTCTGTTATTTTAATTTTAATTTCTAGCACAGCCACATATAGGCGACTTCCAGTTGGCTTTCTGGTGGGATCTGAAGAAGATGAGATTTTATCAGTTAGGTACCAGTTTCAGCATTTTTAGGTAGTATTAATCCTTTAAATACAAACCATTTTGCTATTCCGATGCATATTTCAAAGTTTATTTGATCTAATATTTTTAGTTATTCATGCCTCAAGAATGTTTCACTCAGCTCTTTTATTTTTTTTCCTGAATATAAGTGCTTCTCACTGTGCTGTGCACATTTCTGTAAAAGTCAGTAAGCTGACTGGTGGCTTAAGTAAGAAAATAAATGTCTATATTTAGTATATGGGGGAAAAATGCACAGAGGGAAGACCTTGAAGCTTTTAGACCTGAAGGAGGACTGCGACTTTATCGCTCTGAGTGACCCCACCAAGAACTTAAACAGCTCACAGTCTTCTTTTTCTTTTTCATTAAAAAAAGGGGGTCTTCTGGTGAGAACTGGAAGACCCTACTAGATGAATTCAAAAAGAGCTGTAAGCACTTTTTCTCCCCCAAATATTATTGCGGTAAAATACAAATAATATAGAAGTTATCTCAACTTTTTAAAGTGTACAGTTCAGTGGCAGTAAATACCTTCTTAATGTTGTGCAACCATCACCTCTGTCCATCCCCAGAACTTTTTCATCTTCTCACACTGAAACTCACTAGCCACAAACGATAGCTCCCCACTTCCCTCTCCCCCCAGCACCTCTTAGCCACCGTTCTACTTTCTCTATGAATCTGACTCCTCTCAGCACCTCCTGTAAGTGGAGTAGCAGTAAGTGTCCTTTTGTGACTGGGTTATTCACCCAGCATAAAGTCCTGAAGATCCACCCACAAGGACGTTTCTTTTTAAGGCGGAATAATACTTTTTCTATCTATCTATTTATGTATCTATCACATTTTTTAATCCACTTATCTGTTGATGGGTATTTAGGTTGTTTTCATATCTTGACTCTTGTGAATAATGCTGCAATGAACATGGGGGTGTAAATATCTCTTCCAGATCCTGCCTTCAGTTCCTTTGCATAGATACTCAGAAGTTTTCTGCTCTTTCAAATCCTGTGTGTCTTAGTTCAGGTCTGAACTAGTGGCCAGGAGCATGGCCGCTGGAGTGACCACCTGGATTTAAGTACTGGCTATACCTCTTACTAGTTCTGGGACTTTAGACTAGTGACTTAATTTTTCTGACCTCCATTTTCTCTTCTGTAAAATGGTGACAGCGATAGTCCCTGACTCAAAGGGTTGTGGTGAGGATTAAATGTGTTCTGTATAAAACTCTGAGAACACTGCTTGGCGTCAGGTAAGTGCAATGTGAGGTGTAGAGCTGCTACAGTTATTATTATTCTTATTGCTGTAATAATTTTTAGGGGAGATGTTCTCATAGGTAGTTCTCTAGATTAAATAGATAAGTCAAAAAATTTTTAAAAGAACCTTTGTAAAATGTTAAAATGATGCAGAAATGTAAAAGGAGGACATTTTAAGAAACCCTCTGTATCAATCACAGGTAAGTAGTATTATTGTTATTATTTTATTTCCTTCTATACATTTTTATATGTACACAGATTTTTAAAAAATTGTACTGTTTTTACAATGTTCTCATTAAGAGCATGTGGTGGACATTTGCTTATGGTATGAAGTATCCTTTGAAACCCAATTTTAATAGCTTCATGATATTCCATCATTTGGATGACATAATATTTTAAATATTCTCTTTTGTTCACATCCACATATATTCGATCTATATTTGATGGGGTGTCGTGTTTTAAAGGAAATCCCTTCACACCTGGCCTCTCCATGTAAAGAGGACTTGAGATGAGCATTGATGTTACCACTGTCGTCATTATTGTCAACATCACCTTCTTTATGTTGCAAAACCTGTTATGGAATTGAACATACCAAGGGCCAGTGGGTCAAAATTATTCGAGGGCAGCTTTCAGCCCAGTGAGGAGATCGAACTTTTGACCACTGATCACAGCTCAAGCATGGAGTGGCAGCTCTCGGAGCCCATCGTCACTATACGTATTTCAACAACGGGTGAATGACTATCTGCTGGGGACAGGCCTGCTTTGGGTGGGAGGCAGGTAAAAAAGCATCTCTGAGATACTTTGGGAAGTTCCTTCGTGTGAGACAGTGTAATGTAGTGGGAAGAGCTCACATTCTTGATCAAAATGAGTTCAGAGCCAACTCTGCTTATTGCTTGCTGTATGACCTTGGCTCATTAACCTGGACGTCCTCAGCATCCTCCTCTGAGCGGTAAAGTGGGTCTGATGCTTAACGGCGAGTGGCTAGCCTGGTGCTCTGCACATAGCAGGTGCTCAGTAACAGGCCTGTCCTGTCTCAGGAGTGTCCATGTTATTGGGGTCTGGTCTTAACTGAATGCTCGGATGAGGGTTCCGGTATTTATGTTGTTTTCTGTCTACAAGGTACTGTGCTGGGCACCTCGAATTTATTCTCAAGGGTAATGCTGTCTAAGGTTTCATTCCATTATTTTCGTTTGGAAGTGAAACAAACTTTTAAAGGCATTTGCTTGGTTGGTTTTCAGGATAGTTATTTGTAAACCAGCTGTAGAGGGGTGTCCTGGCACCCTGGACACACAGTGCTTTGTGAGTGCCAAGTTCATTCCCCTGCACACTATTCCTCCTGGAGGATATGTGTTTAAAATGGCATTAGGTGCAGAAGAAATAGCCAATTAAAGCAAGCTGGATTTAAAACAGTTCCTGAGCTGAAATCCCTAGTCACACACACTCACACAAGTCTGCCCCGCTAGCAGAGTTTGCAGAAATTGTCAAACCATGGTGAGTCATTCCCACCAGAGCACCTCCCACTTTTACTAAGAGAAAGTTCTTGCTGAGAACCCTTACCCTCCAGTTCCCTGTGGCTTTCAGGAATGCCTTTTCGTTTAAACAAAGGAACCAGCCCACTGGTATCTGGGTGAACACATGTTTCCTTCTGAGATGGAAATGATCTAAATTACAAGGAATACTAGGTTGCTTCTTTCTTATTTCCTTCTTATATACCTGAAGCAGCTAGTGACTTACTTGTGAAGGGTCATAGCGTAGACATGTAAGCATCTCTGCTTTTTGGGAAGTGTCTGCTTCTGTCTTGGGGAGGCAGTTTTTAAAATAAATGCTGAATAAGTGGGGAAGTGGGAGGATGAAGGGGGCAATGTACTGGGTAGCGAGTGGAATTGGAGCTGTGGCAGGAACGGAGACTTACTGTTAGCATCTTGGGGACACTGAGCATCACTTGGTAAACCTCAGCATCTTCCTCTGCGGGGTTGGTGCTCCCCCACGTCCCTTACAGTTGTACAGTTCCTGCAAAGTCCTTTTCTGACAGTCTAGCTGGGCAGCATGTGCTCCATGGGCCTCTGCTTCCATGTGGGGCTTTTACAGCATCAAACCGTGAAAGTGAACTTGTTCTTTTTGTTGTTGCCAGAATTGATTATTGGATTGCAGCCCCCCATTGGAGAAGGGGATGAGTAGAGAAAATAGATCATATGTGTTTGTGTTTGTGCTTGTGTGTTTGTACCTCTCTGTACATTGTGTTTGTGTGTGCATGTATATTTGTGCATGGCGTGTTTACATGTGTGTTTATACATCTGTGTGTTTGGCATGTATATGAGTATGTAAGCAGGTCTGTGTGTGTGAGTGTATCTGTCTGAACATGTGTGTATAGAGGCAAAAACAGGGAGGGGTCTCAACCAATTCCTAGTCTTCTGAAAGCCTGTTGATTTATTTTGCGCCTTCCTTGGATATATTTCTCCTCAAAGGAATTATTGGTCATAATTTCAGATTTTTGCCCCTTGGTAATTCCCAGGGGAAGAAGCCAGTTATTGACCTGTCCGACACAGGTTGCTGTGCCTGTTTGGGTGACAACCCTGGAGACAGGCTGCACTTGCCCAGCAAACACTTTTGGACTCTCAGTAGAGACCCTTCTTAAAAGTCAGAGGCTTCCAGCCTAGTGGTCTGAGCAGTCCCTCCTGTGACGTTCATCCCAGCCAGGGCTCAGATCATGATCTTAGATACTAAAAATGCTGATTGAATTACAGAATTATTTTTTTCACATGCCTCTCAGAGACAAGACTAATAAAACAGTAGTTCAGGTGGAGTGAACACATCTTGTGGGTGACATGTGCCTTTTGTGCAGTTGGCAAATGCTGGGGTTGGGTGGTACAAAAAGACTGATGGGGCTTTTCTGATAGTGCGGGTGGATATGCAGTCTCCTGCTGAAAGGTATTTGTTTAAATATTTCTTTTACTCAGATTTTTATATGCATGTGACAATACCAATAGGGGGGGAAAGCTTCAAAAGCCATCCATTATACAGATGTACCACACTTTAATTATTTTTATCTACTGCTTATTGAACATTTACTGTATGCCAGGCAGTGGGCTGAGAGTTTTACATGCATTTATTCTTATTTTTATATATTTAGGATGCTTCCAGCTTTTTCTTCATTATAAGTAGTGCTTAGATGAATGTCTTTGCACATAACTTTTTGCCTGATTTGTGACATCCTGTTCAGAGTGGATTCCTCTAAGCACAATTACCAGGCATGGGATTAAAACAAACACTCTTGAAATGCATCACAGAATTGCTTTCGTGCCATATTAGACTCCCACATGAAGGAGGCACGTGCCTATGCCTACTTCTTCCTAGGGACTCCCAGAAAGCAGTCCTTTGTTGAAGTCAAGGCATCAGACTGCTGCACCAGCAGAAATCCCAAGAGTTATGATAAAAACTTGACAAAGTTAATTCTAAAGACTTAGGAAGAAAGACAGCAGCTCTTTTCCTTGGTTTCCATGTGTTGCCAATCAGAGGCCTTGTATTAGGGAGGGAAAACACATGCCTTTTCTATCTCATGGAGCTGGGATGTTTTCAGGAGGGCTCTGGGGTCTGTCTCAGTTCATGACCGCTCTTTGTTCCTCTGCTCTTCCTTCCACTCATCTTCCTTAGCAATCCATTCTTAAGCTGGTTGTATTTCAGAAGGAGGGGGACTGGGATCTTCCCCTGAGAGATGCCTGAGAGTCTGGGCCACACTTGGGACCTGATCGGTAGGACGCTCTCCCCCAGTCTCTCTGCCAGGTCTCCATGTGGCATGCCCTGAAGCTTCGTTGCCACCTTTTAGAAGGGCTCTGTGGACAGATGGGAGGATATATATTTGAAAACAAGTCTGTGTATACAAAGAAACCAGAGGCCCAACTGGCCTTTGGTTTTCTAGTGGAAACCGTGGTTTCTCCATCCAGACCTGGTTTAAATACATGGGTTCAGTTCCAGGCTAACCAACAGTCACACACTGAGTGCTTTCTCTGGACCAGCTGTTGCCCTGTGTAGTTCCCACAGCTTCCAGTGGGGGAGAGAAGTGCTGAAGGCGCAGCTGTGGCCCCTTAGCTGGCCATACGTGCTGTGTCCAGGAGCAGAGCAGGGCGGGGACGAGAGTGATGGGTGGTGGGCTGAGGGAGGTGCTGGCTTCCCTGGGCGGTCAGAGAAGGGCTCTCGACGTTTCAGTAGAGATTTGAAGGAAGTGAGGGAGTGAGCCATGAATGTTCGGGGGCATCCACAGATGAAAGTTCCAGGTGGAAGCAGCAGCAAGCCAGAAGGCGTGGGAGTGTGTTTGGCGCGTTCTGTGACAGCAGGGAGGCTGTGGGCAGGAAGGGGATGAGCAAGGGGCAGAAGTCAGAGAGGGTGACTTGGGGTTGAGGAGGAGGCCTCATGGATGGCCCCACGTGTCACAATAAGGACTCAGGTTTTATGTCAAAGGAACTGCAAAGCCCTTGGAGGGCTGATACCAGGGAAGTGGTATGATCCGATGCCTTGTTTTAAGAGGCTGGCTCTGGCTCTGGTTTGGCAGTCAGCAGGGGTGGAAGCAGGAAGACCAGCAGCTGCTGCCACTGTCCAGGTGGGAGAGGGTGGTGGTAGCTGTGGGGAGTGAGGGCTGACCCATTGGGAGCACACATTGTAGGGAGGTCAGACACCATTTGCCTTCACTCTGTCCCTTGGGGGTAGAGCTCCAGCCAGTAGAGGCCTGGACAGCTCTGGCATCTTTCCCTTCCCCAGGGAACAGTAGGAGCTCCTGTTCTTTTTCTGGAATCTTGACCTGCAGGTGTCAGTCAAAAGTTTTTTTAAATCCTCCCCTGAGGACATGCCTAATGATTTTAGAGAGAGGGAAAGGGAGGGAGATAAAGAGGGCGAGAAACATCGATGAGACAGAGACAAAAAGAGAGCGAGAAACGTCGATCGGTTGCCTCTTGTATTTGCCCAGGTACACGCCCTGACCCAGGAACAAGCCCACAACCTAGGTGTGTGCCCTGGTCAGGAATCGAACCCACAACCTTTGAGTTTACAGGACAATGCCCAAACAACTGAGCCACACTGGCCAGGGCTCAGTCACAGTTTTTAATAATCCCTGCATTCATTTCCTTTTGGAAAGATGCTCACCTCTCAAATTGGCACTGATCTTTCTTTCTGAGTTCTTTCTTCAGCAGGAAATGCAGTGGCAGTCCAACGTGACAACCATCTGTCTCTTTTCCTCCATGCCAAGCCTTCAAGAAGAAAAACACAAAACTAGGAACCACCTGCTGAAGTTCCCCAGCTACACCGTCTGACCAGGAAACACTGATCACATAATCGTCAGGATACGTTTCAATGCCCATCAGCCTCAGTACCTCTAGGGTTTTGTATTATTGATAATATTCATAAAAAGGGCTGATTAACATTTCCCAGTGTGAGAGGCAGGCCCTCGCTAGACCAGTGCTCAAGAGACCATGGTTTTTGTTCCAGCTGCCAGATGTTTGCCTGCAAGCATTCATCCTTGCTGGAACTGCTTCTTAATCTTTAACATGAGTCCTAGACAGCTGGATTCTAGGATGCCTCTCAGTTCTAACATTTTACAATTCTAAGTAAGAATATGAATGAGAAATAAGGAGCAGAGGTGACCGATGAAGCCAGTACTCTGGGCTTTATGAGGGAGATTCCTTTAAGTGGTGGCCCAGGTCTGAATTTAGGGCAAGCTCCTGGGTGCTACCCTTTAGGGCCTCTGCATTCATTATTTGCAAGATATCAGAAGCTGTACAACTTGACTCATTCTGTTAAGGAAAGGTGAGCAAACTGAAGGCAGGGAAAAGAACATAAATCTTCTTTCCTGGAGGGAGAATGATCTCTAATGGCTGCCTGTTCTGCACAAGGATTTAATTTGATCAGCCTTGTGTCAGCCAGACTGTGTGTCTGGCTTGGATTTTTACCTCTCAGAAGAGAAATTAATGAGAGGAGGATAATTGCCCACCCAAGAGATGGCTGTTCCCTCTGGTTCCAGTCTTCTTCCCGCCCCCCTCTATTCCTTGTGTTGTTGTGATTTATAGTCTTGCCTGTCTCCTGCAGTGACTCTGGTGTAAGGTTTTACTGAGTAAGCGAGTGGCTGGCTTCCAAAAATGACATGACATTCTCAGACCAGGCTGAAGCCAGGTCACGTAAGCCCAATACCCTTCTCTCTTCTTACCTACAAGTTAGCATGTTCTCCCAGGCATAGGAGGATGGGAGACTCAAGGATTCACCTTTAGAAAGTTTCTTTCTGCTTTTACTTTGTTTCCCGTTTCTAAGCACTTTTGCTGCATACTGTTGGGAAATTCTTTTGTATGTTGGTGAAAATGGTCTGTGTTTTCCAGAGTGCTTTCTTACTAGAACGAATGCATATGTTCTGCACTGAGGGGAGGGATTATGCTTTCAACTTAATCATTTCCCAGCAGATTTCCAATCCAGACCTGCATTATTGTTTTACTGATGATGTAGCAACTGATAGCATTATTCATGCTGTGGATGAAAGAACCCTTGTTCCGGCAATTCTTTTCCTGTTGCATTTATGAGAAGCCATCCCTGGGTTCTGGGCTTTGTTGCTGTTTTGAGCCTGCCATTGTTCTGGGTCTTTGTCTGACAGGCTGCGTGATGCAATGGGAATCCCTCCATGCTAGGTGGTGCGGTCTGCACTGCTGCATTGGTAAACAGAACTAGTAATTTTATCATACTTTGTGTTTTCAGGTTAGTTCTCTGGCTTTTTTGCTTAGAGTGGACTTAAATGGGTTGGATCAGTCAGCAATTGTCAGGTTCTTTTGGGAACTATTTCTAGACTGAGCTATTGGAAGTAGGTAAAGACAGAGGACAGTACCCAAGTTTGGAGTTCCAGAGTACTTGAGAGTATGGAGAGTACTGGAGCATGGAGTACTAGGGTACTCTGGAGTACAGAGTGGCCTACCATGTGCTTCTCATTGAGCACATTGTCTTTTGAAGTGCAGTGTGCATAGTAGGTGTCCTATAAAGAAGTTGACTACTTGATTTAATCTTGTCCTTTGGTTAAACGATCACTGTACCTTGGAAATGATGATGATGGTGATGATGATGAGAATGGAATAGTCTGAGCAGCCAGTGGCAGTGTCTGGGCTGGATTCTTGCTTGGGCCCCATTCATTTTATCAGCAAAGCCTGATCACCCTCTTATCTCACATACACTTCTCAAATCTGCCCACTTCTCTCTGACCCCCATCGCTGTCACCGTAGCCCGTCACTGCTGTGCCACACCTGGATATTGCATGTAAAATTCTTAGTGCAGAGCCTGGAGCATGGTGAGTACTCAAGGGTAGACAGCAGATGTTCATCGTGAATTGAAGGAAGTGTGATACAGCTACATGAGGTAACATTTCTTGATTTAAACATTTCAAAGACTCCCCATCACCCTTAGGATAAAAAGCAAACTTCCTTCCCAGGCCTGCAGCTCTAGCCTCTGCCCAACCCTCCCACCTCACCCAATGCCACTTGCCCTTTTGTGATGGCATCCCAGCCACCCTGACTTTCTTTCATTTCTTGGACCCATGAAGCTTCACCCCTGCTCCCCTAGGGCCTTCATGCATGCTGTTCTTTCTCCTCAGAGTGCCCTGCCCCTTGTCTCCACCTGGCTAGCTTTTTCTCATCCTTTAGGTTTTAGCTTAAATGTCACTTCAGTGAGGACTTCCCAAGCACTGTGTCTAAAGTAAGTTCCCACTTGTCATTCTCTGTCTTTAACTCCCTTTGATTCCTTCATAGCCTTCCCGACCTGAAACGATGTCTCTCTGCTTCCTTGTCTGTCGGCAGTCCTGCCACTGGACCCTACATTCCACAAGGCCTGGGACCATGGCCACCTCCTACCACTGTGTGCCTGGCCCACAGCTGATGCTGGAAAAACAGGGTCAGTGTTGGTTGAATGAATGAACAGAAAACTGGATGCTAATCAGAGTGGCCATGTGAATAAAAATGCTAATAATTGGTTAGGAGAATGGCCATCATGTATCAAAATCTACATTTGTGCTCTGTGTCCATTATCTCATTTAGCCTTCTCCACAGTCCAAACAGATATTCACCTGATGGGGAAATGAGCCATCAACTTGCCTTGCTATTGAATCCCAACCCACGGAGAGTTGGTCTGGTGCTTGATGGCCTGTGGAGGTTAAGACAAATCCCCCTCAGGTCAAGGACATGGACAGATGCCTCACCTTGAGGAAAGAGAAGGGGTTGAAGGCATCTGAGGTGTGCGGCTACCCTCAGGCCTGCGCCATGCCCAGTAGCATCCACTTTCTGAGAACTTTGTTTTATGCTCAGAGTTTCAGTGGCCAAGACAAGGTGGGTGGTTGTCCTCCCTCAGAAGTCATGTCCATGTTGAAGTGGCTCAGTGAGGGGAGGGCAGAACAAACTGCTGGCAGAGAAAGCTCATGTTTCTCATAGTCAAGCATGCTCTAGAAATGTCTCATGAGAAGACCTGTCTGTTCAAGTTCTAGAAAGGATGGAAGAGCGAAGGGGACCAACTTTAAGAGGACATGAGAGAAGTTGGGTGTTTGGGTTTAAGTGTTGTTGAGGCAGGAGAGTAAGACTCTAGGAGAACTCCTTGGCAAGTGGAATGAAGAAACTGAGACAGCTGAACAAACTGGCTGAGCAATTTGCAGCCAGTTACAGACAGTCACCAGAGCAGAAGGCCCCGAGTGCCTGGCAGGGGGGCAAAACTGGGAAAACAAGGACCTTGCCCCCAAGGTAACCCCTCCTCCCTAGAGATAACATCTAGGCCTCAGTTGTATTTCAGCTCCAGGCCCAGAAAAGCAGCAAGAACAGCTACAGTGACTGATGACCCCCTGCCCTGGTGGAGACCATGACCTCCAAAAGGGCACACCTCGAAAACTGATGACTATTCTGCTGAACCCCTCCCATGGACCTCCCCTAAGATTCCTGCCTGCAAGAGACAGATAAAACCCTTGAGTCAAGAGGCCCAACTGCAGCTCATCCCAGGCTAATCCTCTGAACCTGTCCCCAAGGTCCCTTTTCTCTGACTTCCCAGTGAGCTAAGGCAGCCCAACCTAGGCTCTCCTGTCGCTTCTTATATGCTAAGCCCTTCCTTGTTTCACTGTCCCCAGCTTTAATAAACGTCCCCTCCTGGTCACCTGGTTGTGAACTCTTTCCTGCATGAAGTCAAGAACCATGCACTACAGGCTGGCCCTAGGCACACCCACTCAGGGCCAGGTCCCCTGTCCGGTGACATTCTCACCTAAAAGGGCAACAGTGCTGGGGAGTGGTCTGAACTGAATCTAAGCAGTGAAGGGTGAAGAGTGATGCCCTGCAGCAGGTAGCTGGGCTTATTCCCCACCACCGGGTGTTCTGAGACAGCACTTACTGCCTGCTTCTGTTCCTGCTTGGATGCAGCAGCTGCTGATCACCAACAGGAACAGCTGGCCTCTTTCTGGTTCTGGCCACTGTAGTAGCCGAGGTTACAGTGGCCTTTACTCTGAGTTATAGCCTCTTCTGACTAACACCATATTCATGGAAATCTACGGCCTCTCCCTCCATCATCCAAGAAAATCTTGCTTAAAATTAAAATTAATTTCTGCTACCTAAACTATCTTTTGGCTTGGAGTAAATTTCCTGATTCCTGTTGTTCACCAAGGGGCCCTTTGGAAGTTCAGGCCCATGATAATGACAGCTAACATTCATCACTCACTCACTATGTGCCAGGCACCGTGCCGAAGCTCTTTCCACAACAAGCCAATGATGTCAGTACTATTTTTTGGTCTCTGTTTTACAGATGGGGCTGTGGGGGCACAGAGAGATCATGTGAGGGGCCAAGGTCCCACACCTAGCAAGTGATAGTGCCGGGAATTGAAGCCAAGAAGAGCGCCTCTTGGACTTGCTCTCTTCAGCTCTGTGCTAGGCAGCAGGTCATGCCAGAGGCAGCTGTGAGAACCCCGAGCTACCAAGTGCACCACCCTCCTTATTTAGGACAAGCAGCTCAGATCTTGGTCTCTTAAGTCTTTGCTGCTGGCTTTGTTCAGTGGGTTGGGTTCACAGTGAGGCTGGCAGACTCTGGCACGCTCCGAATTCTTATAGCAGATGCCTGTGTCACACGCTCTGGCGCTCCTTCCAGTGTGACCTGACTGCCATCTCGAGTCATTTCCAAATATGCACATCTTTCCTCTCCGTCTGGATTGCAAGATGTTTCTGAACAGGGCCCATGCCTTGTTTTTCTCCAGTTTCCCCCAGAGCACCTGATATGTTAATACATGCTTAGAAGTAAGTGGTTTAAAGCCACTTAGCATGACTAGGGGACAGTAGACTCCTCGTAAGGGCAGCCTTCTACAGGTAGATAAAACTTGCAGTAGTCCGGTATTAACAAGCTCCTATCTCTGTAGAGCAAGTGTGGTTTGCTTTGACAACTGTCAAGCAGAGGAAAACATCACCTATGGACCGTAGAACCTGATTTCTGGGGCTTGGCCACCTTGTGCATTTTACATTGGCCTCTTTCTGTTGGGCAACTTTGTGCCGTATAATTCCCAAGGTGACTGCTGTTCTCAGTAATCTGTTCAAATACAGAAGCAAACTGAGCCCTGAGGTTGAACCTGGTTTGCTCAGCAGTGCCTCAGGGTCTGATCAGCCAGGTTGTTTCCGTTCGGTTTTGCTGTAAGTTGGTTTGCACATATGCTTGTTTGAGAAGAAGCCCAGGCTGCTCGATGGGTCTGAGGTGGTTGCTGGCCTGGTGCAGCCCTGGAGGGAAGCAGGGCCATGCATGCTTCAGAGTGGTTTTTATTTTTTCCCATTTTGGGCAAAGAATGCTCAGACATTCTTTTCAGCTTGCCTTACCCTTGACTTACCTTGGATGAGGAGCTAAATTACAGGCACCTGAGAGCTCCCTGCCCTTCTGGAGCTGAATGACACTGTGGATGCCTTTCATTAGAAAGGATTTTATTGTTTTTTTCTTGGAGCAGACCTGTTTTTTTTATTATCCTTGGACGAGGCATGCATGTTTATTCCTAGCCATCATGCATGCTGACACTGGCTGTGCTAAGGTACCTCTGTGGCAAGAGAGAGAATGGAAAGCAGTGGCAGGCTAGACAGCCCCTAGCGAGTGATGACCTAATCCCCCTGGTGCCTGTCCCCAGGCAGATTTTTAAGACTGACAAGTCACCTCTGCTTCTGCCTCTTTCTACCCAAGACAGTATGAAATGGTCAGAGCACCATGGGCAAATTGTGTGGCTAGCAAATGCAACAGAGAGAGGACGTCAGGTAAAAGTGGCACATGCTTTCGGGGGCAGACATTCCAGGGAGACATGTTGGCAAAGGCTAACTCAATGGCAGGGCCAAGGGGCGGTCCCCTGGCCTGGGTCTCCTCAAGGTTTTGGTACAACTTCTGTCCCAGTTCACATTTCTCTGGGCTTCTTGTGTGCGTGGTGGATGCCGCTGACACCACTTGGAAGACTGACCGTGCACTTATGTCAGAGCAGCCTGTCGTGTTACTCAGACGCGTACACTCTCTGAAGCAGGCAGGATCCCAAAGGGCTTCTCAGATGAGGATCTGGTGATGGCTTTGCCCAGAGGAGCCCCAGTCACCCCTTCGCTGCATTTGGTCGCCGCCACTTTCATGTTTCAAAGGAAGCAGGGAGAAGTGCTCAGAGCACACTGAGTGCTGAACTGTGTGAGCCCAGGGGGGAGGCAAGATGAGAAGGGGCAGGAAGCAGACGCATTCTCACTGATTTCTCTCACCCAAGGGTGAAATAATGTATAACTGATATTACTAATCAGATGTGACGCTGGCTCTGTTTCCACCCGGGTTCACACTGTGAACATAAGCTCTGCTGAAGTAAGAGTCAACCTCTTTGTGTGGCAGTGTGCCAGGGCTGCCGTAACAAAGGGCCTCAGCCCCGGGGCTTAAACAACGGAGTTTATTTCATCACAGTTCTGGAGGCTGGCAGCCTGAGATCAAGGTGTTAGCAGGTTTGGTTTCTCCTGAGACCTCTCTCCTTGGCTTGTAAGTGGCTGCCTTCTCCCAGTGTCTCCACATTGTCTTCTCTCTGTGCATGTTTATGTTTTAATCTCTTCTTGTAAGGACACCAGTTAGAGTGGATGAGGGCCCACCCTCCTGACTTCTGATACCTCAAGTACCTCTTTAAAGACCCTGTCTCCAAATGAAGTCACACTCTGAGGTACTGGGGTTTAGGACTTGAACACATAAATTTTCAGGGACACTATTTAGCCCATAATACTTACAATGTGTTCAGTGGTAGTAATGGTCCTCATGGCCCTTACTACGTACTGGCACTGCTCTCAGCCCTCTGTGTGAACCGCCTCCTCTGATCCCTGCACCGGCCCCCGGCTAGCTACTAGTGTCTTCCCCATGATCCAGATGAGGACACAGAGGCACAGAGAACTTCGGTCTTTTGACTCCTACAGCTAGGAAGCAGTGGGGCTAGAACTTGCCTTGGGCATTCTGAGTCCATGTGTGGAGACTCCCTGTAGCCTCTGAGGCAAAGACTCTCCAAGTGGAAATTATGCCACTGAGCAGCTTAGGGAAGGGTCTCTGTGTGGGAGGTAGGTCCTCTGGGTGACACTCTTCACTGCATCGAGGAAAACACAAGCCACAAGGTAAAGCTGGATGACGATGGCCAGCTGATGTCCAACAGGCCCAAGAGCACTTGGAGTCACTGTTTTCACAACTGGCTTCCCTGATCCAAGGTGTCCCTTTGCCTGGAGCCTTCCTTCTGTTGCTCTTCCTTCCTTCTGACCCCACTGTGACCGCTGTGGCTATGACGCAATGACAGCCTGTTTATAGACCTGCTTGGCTGTTTGTGGGGCCCTGGGCTCATCCTTAATGAGAACTTAAGGCTTTTCCTACAATTATGTAGGAGGTTCTGGTTCCTTTGAAAGCATTTCCCACTGACTTCTTAAAGTTAAACTGCTTTATGGTGTGAATAATTATGTGGCCTTACGTGCCTGAGGCAAAGCGTGAAGGTAAAGGTTTTAATTCTCAGTGTTAAGACGTGTGAAGGGTGTATTTTTCTCCTACTTTTCTCCTTTCTCTTCTCTTTTTCTTCCTTGAGCCAAACTGGTCAGACCTCCATTGGTCCATCCGGCGAGTTCCCTGATACTAAATCTGAGCTTTCAAATTATCCCCCACTTTCCCACTGCCACCATGTTAGTCACCACATTAGGTGACTGATACCCTTCTTTCCACCTTCATCGTTGTCATTAGATTTACCATCCCTAGATGCTCCCTTTTTAAGAGGTTCAACAGTCTGTTCAAACACAGGGCCAGCCTGCTGCATTGTCAGAAGTAGGTCCCTGGGCTCCCAGAACACCAAGTCCGGAGTAGCTCGCTACCCTTATTGCCACTGAAGGCATCTCACCCAAGTGCCAAGGAAAACATTTTCACATCACTTAGGGCCTGGAGTTTTATTTCCCTGTGTTACCTGCTTTGTGGTGTTATTTACGTCCAGCCTGCCTTCAGAATCCTGCCAGACTACAAATCTGTGTCTTTTCAGAAATTCAGTAGATTCATTCCATTTCAGGTTCTTATCTGTTCAGTTCTAATAATGGACTCCTCTTTATTAAAAATAGTATGTGGTAAACTCCCTTTAAAATTATTTCTACTTATAAATCTACCCATCGTCCCAGTTGTGTATGTAACTAGATTACAGTCACCTAAGTTGATGGATGCTTGCTGGGCGGTGGCATTCAGAGTTTCAGTTTTCTCTTCAGATTTTTCTGAGTTGCTTAATTTAAGGAAAAAATGATGCACGTAATTTCTCCAAAAAGCTATAAAGTCATTCCAAAATAATGAATATACGTATAAGTAAACAATTATATCTGCCCACCTATTCCCTTAACACAGTTGTTAACCAGGTGAGCATTGAGCACATTGGCTGGGGAAGCACTAAGGGTAGAGGGCCTGAGGACTGTGCAGCATCAGATTATCTCCTGTTGATTAAACTCCTCTGTGCTTGTGGCTGGATTTTATTTCGACCCTTTGGCCTACTTTCCTTTGGGTGCTAAGTTGTTCACCTGAGCTCCTTTACCTGGCTGCTTTCTGTTTCTCCCTGCCAGGGCACATGAGGAGGTCCTCACAGGCAAATATAAATTTTTACTGGAATAGTAGCCACCGGTAGAAAAAGTACTTTCTGTTCTCAATTAATGCTGTTTCTTTCTTGTTTGTTTTCTGTTTTTTGTTTTTTTGAAGCAAAATGTGCCCCTTATCAATCTTCCACTTCAAACCACAGGGAGGAACAAGGGAAAACTCTTGCCTTGCTGCCCAAGATAAGGCACTTGCTATATTGTGCAGAAAATTTAATTAGGCAAAGTGAGACAATTGGAACTGGGTCCTGCCCTAAGGAGGAAAGGAAATTAACCTCTGCCTGCCACATCTGGGTCCCAAGGTCATGTTCAATTGTGCTCTGATCAGGCGGCTATTTCCTGAGCTGATGGAGCATGCGTCAGTTCATAAACACTTTCTACATGGAGGACATATGCTACTCCTATGGCCTCTTGGCCACTCTCTTCTGCAGTGTGTGGTAGGGAAGGGCACATTTCTCACATACTTTGCCAGATCACAGTTTTTCTGGGAGCAAAGCCAAATGCTCCCAACCATTGGGAGCTGGCCCAAGAAGAGAGATTCTGCGAATTTCTGCTCTTTGATTGGGTAATCTTGGAGAGTTGGTTGGGCAAGTATGAGGAGGGAGGTGGCTGAATTGGAGTCACTCTTATTTATTTCATCACCATCTACGTTAAACAAAGGGTTTGTGTTTGCAATTCTCTCTTGATGAAATTGAGTGACTCAGGAAAACCCTCTGACTAAATTCTGTTGTAAGAGCTGATCCTCTGAGCTCCGTTTGATCTTAATTTCCTACAAAGTTTACTACCGAGAACCTCATGGCAATACAGAAGGTATTTGCACAAAAACCAATGTTTGCTTTGAAGAAGGTTTTGATTCTAAGCTAAGCCCTTTGAACTTGGCCATCTTGGACAGTTTTCTCAGCCATTATAGCAAGGTGTTTCAAGGGCACTTAAAAGGGTTTTGTCTTTAAGATGATCCTTTACTCAAGTGTCCAAATCGGTCTGGTCAAAGGAGTGCTGCCCTATGTCCAGCCCTGGAGTAGGCAGCATAGTAGGCAGCATATAGAGGGAGGTGGAGATGAAAGAAGGTGATGAAGATGAACCTCTGCAGCCCAGAAGTGTATAGTCTAGTTAAGGAGGTAAGAGTCTTTATCAGTAAGAGAGGCAGGAAGAGTCAAAGACTGGCTCTCCAGAATTGTATTAGCCAGGATTCTCCGGAGAAACAGAACCAATAGTGTGTGTGTGTGTGTGTGTGTGTGTGTGTGTGTGTGTGTACACATATGGTGTAATTTACAGAATGCCTTGTCTATCTCCTCACTGAACTGTTGGCAGAACTGCATCTTATACACCATTTATCCTCCAGTGTCTAGCCCAGGTCTTGGCAAATCATAGGTGTAGCACAGATCCCTAGCTGTTTCTCTCCTCCCCCTAATCAGTTCTCCCCTTCATCTCTAGTAACAGAACCATTGACTTTTAGCTGGACCTGTGCTTGCCAAGGATAATAGAGGAGAGTTATTATAAGGAATTGGGTCACTCAATTATGGAAGATGAGAAGTCCCAAGATCTGCAGTTGGCAAGTTGGAGACCCAGGAGAGCCAATGGTGTATAGTTCCAGTCCAAGTTCAAAGGCCTGAACACCAGAGGAGCCAATGGTATCAGTTCTAGTCTGAAAGCCAACATGCTTGAGGCTCATGAAGTGCCGATATTTCAGTCTGAGCCCCAAAACAGGAAAAACTGATGTCACAGTCCAACAGTCAGGCAGGAGCAATTCCCTTTTACTCAGCTTTTTTGTTCTCTAGGTCTTTAATTAATTGGGTGAGGCCCTCTCACACCAGGGAGGGCAATCTGCTTTATTCAGTCTACCTATTCAAATGTTAACCTCATCCAGAAACACCCTCCAGACACACCTAGAATAATGTTTGACCTAATGTCTTGCCACGCTGTGGCCCAGTCAAGTTGACACATAAAATAACCATCACAGTGGGGTTATCTATTTTAAGGGTGTCCTCCTTTCTTCTTTTCGACAAATCAACCCTAAAGCCTATGATTTTAGCTATTATAATCCAGATCCAGAATAAGAATTTATTTATCACGTCACAGTCTCTTTGAAGGCAGTCTGGCAGCTCCACAGTGTCTGGGACCCAGGACACTTTGTCTAGTTGCCCCACCACCCCTAGGTGCCATCCTTGCCTACATGGCCCATATGGCCTCACCCTTACCCCATCAGAATTCACAAAAGGGGAGAAATGGAAATTTGCACCATGGGAAGTTTATGAGTCATATATATCATTTCCATCATGTCCTTTTGGCCAGAACTTGGTCATATGGTCACATTTAACTGCAAAGGATACTGGGAAATGGAGTTTTTACTCTTAGCAACGATGGGTCCAGCTAAAAATGAATGGTTCTGTTACTAGAACCACTGGAGTGAGGGGAGGGACAGCCATGGTTCTGTGCTACACCTATGATGTACTGCGACCTGTGCCGGGCATTGGAGATAGAGTGGTGTGTGAGATGCATTCCCGCCAGGGCTCGTTGGGGAGACAGGGTACTTGTTACCACATTGTGTAATAAGTCCTAACACTGGGGTAAACCCAGGCAGCCGAGCTAGAACAGGACTGTTGAAGAAGCCTTCTCAGTGAGCTTCTATAAGTCATTTTAAAGGAAAACTGTATTAGGCCCAATGGATTCAGAGTCTATTCTCTTTTTTTCTTTTATGCATTTTAAAGTATATTTTATTGATTATGCTCTTACAATTGTCCCAATTTTCCCCCTTTTCCCCTCCCTTCACCCAGTACCTACCTTCCCTCCAGCAATACACCCCTTTAGTTCATTTCCGTGGGTTGTGCATGTAAGTTCTTTGGCCTCTCCCTCTCCTATACTACTCTTTGAAAAATAATTAATTAATTATTTTTTTTGGGGGGGGACCCCCGCTCTGTAACAATTCCTCTCTTTCAGACTTAAGACCCTTTATAATCTTATAAAGGACAATGGACGAAGGTCTCGTGCTCCTCTAGCTGCTTCAAGCTGGACATGGTCATCGTCCTACCTACCCTTGGGTCCAGAAATCCCTAACAAGAGTGGGGGTGTGGAGGGGAGGGTGGCCTTCCCACACGGAGAAGAGTCTTGCAGACTCCAGGTCAGTTGGCTGTCCCCAGACAACGGCGTGCTTGGTTTAACAGGCTGGCATCCTTGCTGTATTCTGGGGGAACAGATTTGGCAACAGGGTTAAAAGACATCATTCAATCCATAACCACTAGATGACAAAAGGCAGGGATTAATTTTTCAACTTCCCACATTAGGAAAATAAAGGCTTCTTTGGAAGAAGGTGTGCAAGGCACGTCTCACCTGTCCAAAGCCCTTTTGCCCACTATACTTAGTTTAGCCTGAGGAGAATATTTTAGGTTTCCCCCTCTCAGACCTCAGGGCCCTTTCTATCCAAGCCATTACAATAGAAAAGAGAAACCAGTTTTAAAGTGAAGCCCACAGACCACTCCATTCTTCACCAACCCAACCATTTAGTTCAGCCAAACCATTGAGTCTCAGGAGGCAGCGATGCAGACAGGATTAAGTGAGGCCTATATGTACAATCACTCAGGTAATGAGGTCATAGGCTTATGCCCTATAAAAACAGAAAACACATGTTAATTTATGCAACATAACCCACAAACCAGTCTCTAGATCTGCGAGACTGTCTTATTGGTAAGACATCCAGTTGCAAGGCATTTAACATTCTTCTTGCCTGTAAATTAAGCATCTTTGATGATGTCACAGACATAGTTTAACTTTCAAGGGAAAACAAGCTTTAAATGAAAATGAATTTTAAAGACAGTTAGCTGCACTAGTTTATAGTCTACCACTGAGCATTGTGATTTTCCTTGAATCACGATTTTTCTCCTTAAGATTACCCTCCTTGTCATTAAAGGGACTGCATTAAGTCCAGTTTTAATTTATCTTGTTCATTTGCATAAACACAACAAGAGCAGCAAATGATCACATATGATCTTTAAGTCTGCTTTGCTGGAACTTACACAAGGAACCTTTAGGGTGACCTTCAGTTTGCCCTTCAGGGCACAGAAGCTGAGCCACATACCTGCCATTCAGCCTTGCCTGTAAACACCTGTTTTTTCCAAGTCCTTCTGGTTTTCCATTGTGCCTTAAGGTCCCTTCTAGCCATCTTTCAGGAAAACAACCTTCATTCCTTCCCTGGAAAAATTGCCATGAACTGCACAACCAACCAAGGTACCAGGCATTTTTTCTAGTGGGCTTTTATTACCTTTGAAGGTCAATCCCAGTTCCTCAGGGCTTTTTGGTAACAACCAGAGCCCCAGCATGTCTCCTTTAGGCATGACATTCCAGTCAAAGTCTTGGTTAACAAAACCTCTATTAACAACTGGTCTTATTAGTTTTATGTAAAGAACCTTATGTCATTACTTCTTCAGAATGCCAAATTCTGGAGGGGTCAGGTAGGGAGAAAAATATACAATGTGAAGGGAAATCCTTGTCCTTCTAATATTCACTAAAATTTCATTTCCGTACTTTACATTTTCTTTTGTTCACTTTTCTACATATGAAGTTTTTTGTTTTTATTTTTGTTTTCAAGTGGGAGTGATTTGCTGGCTCATTTATTTATTTATTTTTCTTTAATTTTTTTTCCACTAAAAATTTTTGTTTATTTTTCTATTATAGTTGTCCCACTTTTTTCACCATTGCTTCCCCGCACCCTGCCCACTCCTTCTCCCACAGTCCATCCCCACCCAGTTGTCCATGTCCGTGGGTCATTTATACATGGTCTTTGACTAGACCCTTGCCCTCCTTACCCCCTTCTCTCCCCACCCCACCCCTTTTCACTGTTAGTCTGTTCCTTGTTTACATGCTTCTGGTTCAGTTTTGCTCGTTTGTTTGTGCTGTTCATTAGTTTCCTGTATTAGGTGATATAATATGCTATTTGTCTTTCATTGCCTGGCTTATTTTGCTAAGCATAATTCTCTCTAGTTCCATCCATGTGAGAGTCTATTTTCTTAAACCCCAATTTTAGCTAGACCTGTATTTTCCCTTCTTTGGCAGTCAAACTGAATTCAGAAGTTGAGGTTCAGATTTTTGCACTTAATGTCAAGTAGGCAGATCCAAAATATCCTTGGAAGCATGTATTAAAGACAAGTAGAATTCCTTTCCTTCACTGTCTCCCTCTCTCTTCTTCCTGCCTCCTCCCATCCATCTCATCTAGGATTGAGGAGTTCCGCAGTCCTAGTAGGAATACAGGCATCCTTTCTGAGCCTTATTACCCTGTACGTGTGGAACCCTCGCAGGCTTTGTGCAAGTGTTCTTTAAAGGGTTTTGGGGGTGGGGGTGGGGGGGTGGGGGGGATGAGTGGTGTACAGAAAGCTCTTATGTAATATGGTAAACAGACAGCAAGTGGATGTGCCATTTTCCATTAGCCAGAGAGGCATTTTATTTCCACTACGAGTGGGAGCAGTCATGAAAGCAATTAGTATTAGTGGGTTTACAGTGATGTCCCCAGAGCCAGCAAAATCCTGGGGCCAGATGTCTGTACTTTACTTGTTCAAAGAACATTTGTGAGTTATTCTACCCCTGCCCATCCCACCTCCTGCCAAAAAGACCCAAAATATCACAGTTAAGAGAACATACTATTCACTGACTAATAGAGGCAGAAGGCCTGTTCTTTGGCGACCGAGAAGGCTGCCTCAGAACTTGGGAGCGGCAGGAAAAATCCTCCCCAGCCTCCTCCTGCCCCAGGATCATTCAGGCCACTGAGCAGTGTGGGCCAAGGCTTGAAGCAGAGAAAATATTAGGAATGGTGATCTGTCGACCCACCTCTACTCTTCTTCGTTCCCTTTTCTTCAACCATGTCCTATTCCACCCCTAATACATGTGGAATAGGAAAAACAGAAGTAGAAACAACAGCAGAAATAAAAGTCCTGAATATCCACTTGTTCCCATCTACACTGGTATACTGTAATGTGATATTTTCTACCCATTCTCAAGCTTCAAAATGCCCATTGTCACCTCTGTAACCAGTGACGCTTCAGAATCTGCCACTTCAGTAGTTTTCAATGTAGATGCTCTTTTCCTGTATAACCTCGCCCTTCTCTTAAAATATTTTCTTGTGTTATTTGTCATTGGTTGTCTATATCCACACTGTCCAGTTCAGGAACCATGAGATGCATGTGACTATTAAGCACTGAAATGTAGCCATTCCAACCCTCTGCCATGTGTTGTGGGTATAAAATACACACTGGAGTTCAAAGACTTAGTTTGAAAGAATAATATAAAACATCTCAATTTTTATATTGACTGTGTGTTTATAATATTTTGAATATATTGGGTTAACTGAAATGTATTATTAAAATTAATTCTACCTGTTTCTTTTTAAATACCTTTTTCTTGTGGGTATTAGAAAATTTTAAATTACACATATGGCTTGCATTTGTAGCTTTTGTTGGGATGGTGCTGGTCTGTGTTATCTCTTAAAGTCCTTCAGAGCTATATTTTTTAAATTATTGAAATTATTTAAAAGGATTTTAAAAACCTTCTACAACTTGAAAAGTGTTCAAGAGAAAAGAAGAGGCTTTCCAAACCTTTATAGAAAGAAAATTGGATAGCCAACAAAGAGATTTTACAGAATTTGAGACAGTCTAGAAACGTGATCACCTTCAGGAACCAGACAATGAGATAAGCAAATGAAATATGCCTAAGGTTATACAATAGGGATGGTGGGGCTTGCGCTTCTCTGGGATGAAATACCCTACGTAAAGGCATCTAAATTCAAAAATTGTTAAAATGCTGGGTGCTCCATAAGCAATGTCTTCCAATAGACTTTGGCCCAGAGAACTCCAGCATGCTACTTTTGGGGAGCTTCAAATCTCTAAAAGAAATGGTTTTACGCTTACAGAGTCCATGAGAATTACCCTTTGCAGACTATTCAAACCAAACTTTGTAAATTGGAATGTCTTTTTTAAATCTTGAAAAATGACACTGTTTTCAATTTTGTACCCAAGTTTACACATAGGTTCCACTCTATAGCCTACCTGGGTTTTTTTTGTTTTGTTTTGTTTTGTGGTTGTTGTTTTTTACTAAGAACATGGCTAACTATGAATTCATATTGCTCGAGTTCATGCTCTAGGAGATGTCAGGATAGTATTGTCTCTTATAGATGCAAGTTTGATTGTATCTTCATTTTCACTGACACTTAGGGAAAGTAAGCCACCCACTTGGCTATAGCAAGAAAGTGGCAGAACTTTCTGTGCTGATGGCACTCTTGCAAACATGGTGAACATTCCTGAGACCCACCAGACTTTATGTAAGCAGTGCGGCTAGCAGCAACCTCACAAAGTGACACAGTACAAGAAGAGCAAGGGTCCTCTGTATGCCCAGGGACAGTGATGTTATCACAGGAAGCAAAGTGGCTACCGTGGGCAGACTAAGCCAGTTTTCCATAAAAAGGCTAAAACTACAAAGAAGATTGCATTGAGCCTAACTGCAGGTCTGAGAGAATGCTGGCTGTTATGAGATGCAAGCATTCTGAACTGGGAGGAGATAAGAAGAGAAAGGGCCAAGTGATCCAGTTCTAAGCTTCATTTTTTTGTTTTATTATGTGGCAATAAAATCCTGAGGATATGTTTGCTTCAATAAAAAAAGACAGCAGAACTAAGGTTCAGACCATGTATTTTGGAAGCTATTGTCATAATCTACCAACAAAAGGTCTCAAAGTTTTATTCCTGTGTTTCCTTCTAAAAGTTTTACAGTTTTAGCTCTTACATTTAGGACTTTGATCCATTTTGAGTTATGGAATGAGGTAAGGTTCCAACTTCATTCTTTTGCATATGGCTATGCAGTTGTCCCAGCATCACTTGTTGAAAAAAACTATTTTTCCCCATTGAATGGTCTTGGAATCATTGTTGAAAATCAATTAACCATAAGTGTGAGGGATTATTTCTGAATTCTCTATTCTGTATCATTGATCTATTTGTCTATTCTTGTCTCAGTATCACACCATCTTGCTTACAGTAGCGTTGTAGCAAGTTTGAAATAATCAAGTGTAAGTCTTCCAACTTGGTTATCTTTCAATATTGTTTTTGCTATTCTGGGTTCCTTTCATTTCCATATGAATTTTAGGATCAGCTTTTCAGTTGTGCAAAAAAAGGCATCTGGAATTTTGATAGGAATTGTATCAAGTCTGTAGATCAATTTGTGTAGTGTTGCATCTTAACAATATTATGTCTTCTGATCCAAGGACACAGGATATCTTTCCAATTATGTAAGACTTCTCTAATTTCTTTCAGCAATGTTGTTTAGTTTTTAGAGTACAAATTTGACATTTCTTAAATTTATACCTGAGTATTTTATCCTTTCTGATGCTGTTATATATAGACTTAGGAATTTAATTTCAGATTGTTCATTTTTTCATCCAAAATACTTACATGACATTCCATATGTAAGTACCTATGCTAGCATCTGTTAGTTTCCCTCTTTCCTCTCTCCCCCTCCTTTATCCTCCCCCTCCCTCCCTCCCTTCCCAAGTAGCCACTGTGCCACTACTGGACCCATAACAATGAACAAGAATTCTCTGATCTCATCTACTATACAATCCAGATTCAGATTTCTTTGACTATCTGTAAAATAGCTTCTCATGGTTGGCCTTCTCATATTGGGATGCAAAAAGCCCTTCCCTCATGACTGGCAATGTTATCTCTCAAGTCTTTTTTACTTTCTAATGGCCCCTCTTTTCTCTTTTTCGTGTGTCGGGGATTTATTCAGGCACAGTGCATTTCTAACTTCATACAAGGCTAACATCAAGAGTCAGATGATTCTCATTAAATGAGCCTCAGATCCCTCTCAGCTCATTTCACATAGAGGAACTTGAAACATGAAATTATTTCTTCCAGCAGTAGAGCCACTGGTCAACACAAGTGTGTGATTTTGTTGTTGGCCCTCCAAGCACCTGTTGAGGAGAGAAAATTCTTCCTGAAGATAGTAGACAGAACACCATTGTTTCCTGTCCCCAACCCCAATACTTGAGTGTCAATGAGTCATTGTTATAAGGAGTGACAGAGAGAGCTCTTGCTCATCTCGCTTTATTTAACAGGGTGGAGAACTGGATTCCCCCAGCCCCTCAGAGGAGTTTCTCACTCCAGGCCTCTTATGCCCCACTTCTCATCCCTGCTCCCCAGTCACCACATATGCCTTTTCTCTCTGCTCTTCCAAGATTCTTGCCCTGTCCCTTCGTTTAAAATGTCTATCTGGGAGTGAGGCACAAGTCAGCAATTAAGGTCAAAGTAGGGCTTATAAGTGAAAACAATCGCTAAAGAGTCTTTACATGGCACATGCCTAAAAATATCCCACTTTTGTGTTTTTTTCCATTGGCAGCACTCTGTTCTAACAAAATGTGTGTTCTTTTAAACACTATGTACTGTGTATTACTTGTAATTTATGTTTGTCTGCAGTGGGGTGGGAGGTGAGAGGGGGCGATTTAAAATATTTCCCCATCCAGTATGGCTAGGCACCAACTCGTCTGCACAGAAGCCACCTCGGTGCTGGAGTAGGGTCTTGGCTGTGCGCCTGCCACCCCTTCAAGTGTTGGACCATAGCGAGGTGAGAGGATTCTTGGATAATGGGAGAATACCTGAGAATCTCAGGGTAACACCTATTTACCAACTGAAAAATATATGTTGTAATTGTTTTCCACCTCCAATATGATTGCACTAGTTGTTTGCTGGCTGGATATCGGCCCAGGGACTGTGTACATTTCAGTGTAATAGCTTGTACTATAATTATTCTAGAATTCTACCTTCCATCAAGTCTTTGCTATCTCTCCAATATAGCAGAAGGCCAGAGGTCTGTCCTTTTTAAAACAAAAATCAGTATTCCCATGGTTTCCTAGATTATAACTCCTTCAGGATAAAACTCAGCTTCTTAGTGGGTGTGTGAATAACTGTGGAGGATTTTCAGAGAAAGAGAAGGCATGTGCTGGCCTCCCCAGACGGGAGCCACACCATCAAAGGCACCAGGTTGGTCTCTCTCTCTCTCTCTCTCTCTCTCTCTCTCCCTATACCTCATTGAGGTATAATTTACATATAATAAAATTTACTCACTTTAAGTGTATAGTTTAATGAGTTTTAATAAGAGTATATGCTATGTAACACCACCCAGTCTCAGGATATATAGACTATCTCCATCATTCTGAAAGTTTCCTGAGTGACTTTGTGGTCCATATTTCCCTCTCTCAGCCCCAGCTCCAGTCCAGGTACCCACCGCTGTGCCTTTTGTCATGATAGCTTACTTTTGTCTCTTTTACAACTTCACTCGTAAATAGAGTCATATAGTATAATATGTACCCCTTTGCATCTGGCTCCTTTCACTCAGCATAATATTTTTGAGATTTCTCCATATTGCTGTATATCTGATTGGATCATTTATTTTCATTGCTGAGCAGTATTCTCTTTTATGGAGCTACTGTAATTTCTTTATCCATTCAGTGCTAATGGACATTGGGTTGTTTCCAGTTTTGGTTATTGCACATAAAACTGCTATGAACATTCATGTTCAGTTCTTTTGGTAGATAATGTTTTCTTCTCGTTAGTACATTTCTAGGAATGAACTTGCTGGACTTTGGAAAGATACATGTTTTACATTATTAAAAATCTGCCTGTTTCCCAAAGTGCTTATCCAGCCCTTCTCTTTTAAATGCCCAACATCACTGTTAACTAGCTCATGCTTTATGCTAGAAGAAATAAAGAGCACGAGTGGAGTAAACTGGTGTCCGTGACATCTTAATCAACGGAGAGGCTTCCAGTTCCTAGAAACACAACATTCTAAGACTGAATCAAGAAGAAACAGAAAATCTGAACAGACGGATTATAACCAACAAAATTGATTCAGTAATCAAAAAATGCCCAACAAACAAAAGTCCTGGACTGGATGGCATCATAGGTAAATTTTACCAAACTTTCAAAGAGCAACTAACAGCTATCCTTCTCAAACTATTCCAGAAAATTCAAGAAGAGGGAAGACTTCCAAGCTCAAATTACAAAGTGAGCATTTTTCTGATTCCAAAACCTGATAAAGACATTTCAAAAAAAAGAAAAAGTATAAGCCAATATCCCTGATAAACATATATGCAAAAATCCTCAACAAAGTATTAGCAAACCAAATTCAGCAATACATTTAAAAGGTCATATACCATGATCAAGTGGGATTACTCCTGGGAAGCAAGGTTGGTTGAATATCTGCAAATCAATTATCATGACACACGACATAAACAAAATGAAAGTTAAAAAATCATATGACCATATCAATAGATGCAGAAAAAGCATTTGACAAAATCCAGCACCAATTTAAGATTAAAAACTCTCAGCAAAGTGGGAATAGAGGCAACATACTTCAAAATAATAAAGACCACATATGACAAACTCACAGTTAATATCATACTCAATAGAAAAGAACTAAAATCGTTTCCCTTAAGATCAGGAATAAGACAGGGATGTCTGCTTCCACCACTTTTATTCAGCGTAGTACTGGAAGTCCTAGCCACAGCGGTTGGACAAGCAGAAGAAATAAAAGGCATCCATAGTATAAAGGAAAAAATTATTTGCAGATAACATGATACTGTATACAGAGAGCCGTAAAGATTCCATTAAAAACTACTAGAAATGATTAATGAATTCAGTAAAGTAGCAGGAGATATTCAGAAATTAGTTGCATTTTTATTGACTAATAATGAGCTATCAGAAAGACAACTAAGAAAAAAATCCCATTTACAATTAATAAAAAAATATAGGTGGAAGGGACATGGGGGGAAGTATAGGAAAGTAAAGAGGGGATAAATGGTGATGGATGGAGGCTTGACTTCAGGTGCTGAACACACAAGACAGTGTACAGATGGTGTGTTGTAGAACTGTGCACCTGAAACCTGTATAATTTTGTTAACTAGTCGTCGGCAGCCGTCTGTCTCGAGAGACGATGGTGTAGCTTCTTAAGAGTCTATCTGCACTGCCGAGAATGGCTGTGCAGTCCAACTCGGGAGTGACACGGTATCTGTCTCCTCCCGTGTTGAATCGACATCTTGAGATGATGCTGGAGTGTCCTCTCCAGTGAAGCTGAAGCTACAGAGCCTGGGCAGGGTGATATGGAAGGTCTGCTGTTGCCCATGCAGCAGACCCCCCCTCTCTTCGCAGCTGAAGGGTCCAAGGGAAAGACGGAGTCAATACAGCTTGGTTTCAGGTGCGCCGCAGGAGTTGCCGGTGTTAACTACAACGTCAAACCGCCTTAGGGACTCCGGCTCCAGATTTTCTGTCGGGGTTTACTCCCTTAGCCTTTCCCCTGAAGAGGTATGCCGCAAGGCAGCGGAGGTTTTTTGGAATCAGAGTTTTCCTTCTCTGATGTGCCCTGACTGGAAGATCGAACCAGCGACACTTAGCTCGCAGGCCGACGCTCAATCCACTGAGCCAAACCAGCCAGGGGTTGTTAACTAGTATCAACCCAATAAATCTAATAAAAAGGAAAAAATAAAATACCTAGGAATAAATTTAACCAAGGAGGTAAAAGGCCTGTACTTGGAAAATTATAAGACATTAAAGAAAGAAATTGAAGAAGATACAAATAAATGGAAACATATACCATGCTCATTGGAAGGAAGAATTAACATTGTTAAAATGTCTTTATTACTCAAAGCATTATATAGATTCAGTGCAATCCCTGTCAAAATAACAATGGAGCATTTCACAAAACTAGAATAAATAATTCAAAAATTTATGTGGAACCATAAAAGACCCCAAAGGGCCACAACAATCTTGAGAAAGAACATAGTTGAAGGTATCACCTTATCTGTTATCAAACTATACTGCAAGGCTATAGCAATCAAAACAACATGGCACTTCCCTGGCCAGGTGGCTTAGTTGGTTGGAGCATCATCCCATATACCAAAAGGTGGCAGGTTCAATCCCTGATCAGGGCTCATACCTAGGTTGTGGGTTCAATCCCCCAGCCAGGGTGCATACAGGAGGCAACCGATCAATGTTTATCTCTCACTTCGATGTTCCTTTCTCTTTCTCTTTCTCTTTCTCTTTTCCTTACTCTCCCTCTCCTCCCAACCCCCTCACTCTGCCCCTCTTTCTTCCTTTCTCTCTAAAATCAATAAGCATATTCTCAGGTGAGGATTTGAAAACAAAAACAAACAAACAAACAAAAAACCAGCATGGTACTGGCATAAACACAGACACATAGATCTGTGGAACTAAATAGAGAGCACAGAGATAAACCCATGTCCATATGGACAATTAATATATGACAAAGGAGGCAATAATGTACAATGGAGTAAAGATAGTCCATTCAATAAATGGTGTTGGGAAAATTGGACAGATACATGCAAAAAGAAGGAAACCAGACCACCTTCTTATGCCATATATAAGAATAAACTCAGAATGGATTAAAGACTTAAAGATAAGACTTGAAACTAAAAAATCCTTGAAGAAAAGATAGGTAGTAAACTCTCAGACATTTCCATTAGCAATATTTTTACTGATTTATCTCCTCGAGCAAGGGAAACAAAAGAAAAAATAAACAGATGAGACTGCATCAAACTAAAAGTTATTGTACAGCAAAGAAAACCATCAACAAAATGAAAAGATAGCCCACTGAATGGGAGAAGATATTCACCAATGATACATTTGATAAGCAGTTAATATCCAAAATTTATAAAGAACTCATACAACTCAACACCCAAAAAACAAACAGTCTAATTTAAAAATGGGTAGAGGACCTGAATAGACACGTCTCCAAAGAGGACATACAGCTATCCAATAGACACATGTGAAAAGAAGGTCAATATTACTAATCCTCAGAGAAATGCAAATTAAAACCACAGTGAGATAGCACCTCACATCTGTCAGAATGGATATCATCAATATATTAACAAGTAAGTGCTGGCAAGGATGGGGAGGAAAAGGAATGTTTGTGCACTGTTGGAGGGAATGCAGATTGGTGCAGCCACTGTGGAAACTGTAAAAGTTCCTGAAAAAATTAAAAATAGAACTGCCTATGACCCAGCAATTCCACTTGTGGTTGTATATCTGAAGAAACCCAAAACACTAATCTAAAAAGATATATGCACTCTATGTTCACTGCAGTGTCATTTATAGTAGCTGAAATATGGAAGCAACCCAAGTGCCCCACAATAGATGAATGTATGAAAAAGCTGTGGTACATATACAATGGAATGTAGCTTGGCCATAAAAGAAAATGAAATCTTACCGTTCGAGACAACATGGATGGACCTAGAGGATATTATGCTAAGTGAAATAAGTTAGACAGAGAAAGGCAAGTGCCATCTGACTTCTTATATATGGAATCTAAAGAATAAAATAAACAAAACAGAAACAGACTCATAGATGCAGAGAAGAGGGTGATGGTTGCCAGATGGGAGGGTGTTGGGGATTGGGTGAAAAAGGTGAAGGTATTAAGAAGTACAGTTTGGCAGTGATAAAACAGTCTTGGGGATGTAAGTACGGCACAGGGAATATAGTCAATAATATTGTAATAGCTGTGTATGTTGCCAGGGGGCATTTGAATTATAATTGTCTAACCACTATGCTGTACATCTGGAACTAATATAAAATAATATTAAATGTCAACTGTAATTGAAAAATAAAATTTAAAAAAATAGAGAGGCTTCCAAAAATGACTCAGAGCCCCCATATTCCCTTTGAGGAGGCTGAATGGGCAGCTGAGAGGGGCTCACTTCTCAAAAGAGTCGTATTCTGCCTCCAGGCCCTGGGATCCTGAATGACTTTCTTTCTGAGTGCAGGGAAGCCTTTTCATCAAAACTAGTGAGTTCTCATTTCCATTGTACAGATGAAGGAACTGAGGCCCAGAGAAGTAACTAACATGATGTATATGTAAAAAGTATACATTATGTTATATATCTTTACATTGTATAACATGTAATATATCACATTACACACTACATGTCATATATACTATATATTACATGATATAATTTACAACAATATAGTAACTAACGTTATATAGCTAGTTGCTTGCCTGTTGTGCTAGGAGTTAAACCCAATTGGGAAGGCTCCAGCGTTGGCACTTTCCCCTAAGCCAGGCTTCTCAGACTTTCTTTTGAAATATTTGGGAAGAACAGAGAAAAGGGAATACATGCTTTGGGACACAGAGGGAGTATCACATGGCCTATAGTAAGAAATTTCTCCTTCTATAAATAAATGTAATATTTGTATTTGGTTCCGAATGGGCCTGTTTATTTTAATATAAAATATATTTAATATAAAAAATGTTCACTCCCCCAGTGGTCAAGTCAAAGGACACTTCAGGGAGATGCCACGTCAGCCAAGCGTCATTCCTGGCACGCACACCTGCTGCAGGACACCACCATTTTCTCATAACTCCTGAGACTGAATAGGTATTTGGCCAAATATATCTCTTGTTCCCACCTGCCCTCCTGTTTTGCACTGGCTTCTAGCATGGAAGCTGATGGAGGCGGTGTTTGCCATGCCAGGGGGTACCAGAGCCCCCAGTCTCCCCTGCAGCCCACCTCTGGGTTTTACAATACAACTCTGGTCCCCTCCTTCAGGATGTGGCAGAGGCTGCCCCAGAGGTGATATATAGGGCCTGGGAGGGAAAGAGGAGGTGAAAAGCCATACAGCGGGGGTGCAGATGCAATTCTCACACAGGCTGGCTGGCCTCAGATGGAGAGGCAAGGGCCCTGAGGCCTGGCGTCCCCTTTGCTGCTAAGGACTGGCTTCAGTGGGGCCAGTCTCCATTACTGCTGTGAGCTCACTAAGTGACAGTCATGGGTGTCCTTGTCCTCCCCTGAGCACTTTTCTCCAAACAGGCCTCTCTGTGGCTATGCAGGTGGGGATCCTTCAGTGAATCACTACATACCTGTGATTACTGCCGTTGGGGAAACTTCATCTCTCTCTGACACAAAACCTTCCAGGCACGTGACTTTCCCGTTGCTGCTATAACAAATGATCACAGTACTAGTGGCTTAAACCAAAACAGATTTATTCTCTTAACAGTTCTGGAGCAGAGATGTCTGAATTCCAGGTGCTAGCAGGGTTGCCTTCCTTCTAGAAGCTTTAGGGGAGAATCCATTTCCTTACCTTTTCCAGCTTCTCAACACTACCTTGACTGTATTTCTTGGTGAGGATGTTTTCACATCACTCCAGCCTCTTGCTGACATGTCACATCTGGTAATACCCATGCTGAGCTCCAGCCTCCTTTTTATAAGGATCCTGTGATTACATCAGGTCCACCTGGATAATCCAGGATGATCTTCCCACCTCTAGATCCTTAATCACGTCTGCGAAGTCCCTTATGCCATCATATAAGGAAACTGTCATCAGTTCTAGGGATTAGGATATTGATGCTCATCCTATCATACTAGGGGACACAGAATCTCGGGCACCAAATGCTGGGAAAGCCTACCTGCCCTGTAGGTGACAGTGCTGCCGGCGTAGCTCTCAGATGTTCAGTGTGGCGCTCACTGAGAACTGCATTGGAAAGCATGTGGGCACTCAGACTTGAATTCAGATTCTGACTCAGTTGTTTGCTCTGTGACCTGTCACAGGTTAAATGTATTATCTCTGAGCCTCAGTTTCCTCGTCTTTAAAATGGAGGAAGTAACCTAACTTTGCAGAGAAGATTGAAGCATCTAGCATGTGGCTGGCAAACAGGAGGTGCTCAATAAATGATGCCTATAATTAGGGAATTTCTAGTGAGCTACATTGAAGTAGGACTGACACTTCCTTAGCATAGTTTGCTGGATGGCTTCATGAGTACTTCTATGGCTCTGAAAAACAAACTAAACATATAAATGCTCTTCCTCAAGCTCCCAAATTCTAAAACCCACTGCCGCAAATTTAGGGCATTCAGTAGTGAATAAATACTAGGATTACATTCCTGCATTCCCCTCTTCCTGCCCCTTACTCACCTCAGGTTCAGTGGCTGGCATTTTTAGTTCCAAGGTTAAATCTCTCTGAAATGAACAACCCCCAAACTGGACCTGGAATTGCCCTAGGTCCCTGGACCAGAAATCTGCAAGCCTGAGTAGGACCTCCCCCAGGAGGGTCTGCAGCTTCTTTGCTCATGGCTGGGAACTAACTCAGGGTTGGGAGCAGTTGGTGCTTATGCCAAGGAAGGTTTTTGTTTGTTTGTTTGTTTGTTTGTTTTTGCTGAAGCAAATACCACAGAGCTCATGAAGCCTCCCCTTGTGATGGCTTCTGGGGTCTTTATCTCAAGTGGAAGAGGCTAACGCTTATGGGTGAGTACTGGCAGCCAGTTTCTTTACATATGTTATCTTTATTCATTCCTCAGGATATTACTGTCCATGTTTTAATGATGAGGACGCTAAAGCCCCAAGAGGTTAACTCTCTTATCTGAGTTTGCACAGCTGCTAAGGGGCAGCTCTGGCATCTGTCCAACTTCTAAGCCACCCAGCCTGAGGGATTGCAATATCTGAATTTCTGGACAATTCATCAATCTGTTGTATTACAAGAAAGGAAAAACAAGAGTCCCCTATCAGAGGCAAGGCCATAATCTCTGTGCTTTATCGGGTAACTTATTGGCTCGGTGTTGTGAACCCAGTGTCTCCTGGCAGCGGCCATGGCTCTCATGCTGCTGGGTATATGCCAGTGCCTGTGTAGCTGCCTCCTCCTGAAACTTAGGCCCCCACCTCCACCCAAAGACTTTGCAAGGCATTGTAAGGGTTATTTTGTCCTTTTTGAATAAAAATTGTAATTTTATCTATTCTGATTTGAGTTGGTAATGCAGTTACCCAATTCACAATTCAAAAAGTGGCCTTCAGCCACCCACTTTCTTTCCCAGAGACAGCCAGTGTCGTTGGTTATCAGTGTTCCCTTCCAGAGATATTTTACAGAAATCCAAGCAAATAAACATTTATGCTCTTCTTTCTCTACCATACATGTCATTCTGCATCTTGCCTTTCTATTTAATTTTCCATATCAGGTATGAAGAGCATTCTCATTTTTGATGCAAATATAAAATTTGTATAAAATCATGAAAAAGATAATGTTTGATGACAAAGCAAATCTTTAAAAAAATCAGGCTACATATTTATCAGTTAGCTAGCTAGCAAAAATAATTTCTTTAAGAAATTAGCCAAGAAAAAAAAGGAAATTGACCAAGTTTAAAAATGTACTATTTTGTGGAATTTAGATTAATTGAATAAATAGTTACTTCCCACCACAAGTTATTTTGAATCAATTTTTTTTTTTAATTTGGAAACTCAAGCATTGGTTAACATTAAAAAGAGATACTTCAGTAAATTGCCAACATAAATCTGTTGCCGCCAATCCTATGCCAATAGGAATTCCTAATCTTGGGTGCAGTAAATGGAGAAACTTTATTTAAGTCAATGGTTTGGGAACCAGGGAAATATATCCTCCCCTGGTAACTGAAAGTGTACTGCTCTGAGACAAAGGGGAGACCTGCTTATATAAGAAAATGCCTGTTCTGGTCCCTGATTGGTCCATTTTTATGGAAATGAGGAGTCCAAATTTACACTGATAGGCCCGAATAGCACTGTCCTGATTGGTTAGAATAACATTATGACTGGTCATTATATCATCACTGTACTTAGTAATGATGCAAATAAGGATATAGCTGCACAGCTCCAATGGAGCAGGGCAGGTCTCAGCCCATTGGTTGAAATATAATTCTAGGAACTCCTTCATAACGGTTGACTCAGCAGGCAGGAACACAGTGCAAGAGGCTTGTCAGGTCAATATATGAGGTCTGTCTGGAAAAAGTCTAACCATTGTTAATATAATGAGAACGGCTTTGTGCAATATCTATGTAACCTGGCAGCCAAGAAGAAAGGACTGAAATGCACATGCATGAAAAATGACAACTTCACTGTACTAGTGAGTGGGAGCGGTAGATGCTGTTGAGTGAGTATGTGTACTGTGTGGCCATCACATCCAAAATGACTGAGTGAGGAGAACATCAAATTTTGCATTAAGCTTGAACATTCCTGTGTAGAAACTATTCATGTGATTCAGAAGGCTGCAGTGACGGGCAACTGGTGATTGGCAGCTTCATCATGACATTGTGCCCACTTATGCATCACGTCTCGTGCAGAGTTTTTTTGCAAAACATCAAATTACTCAGGTGAATCAGCTCTCCCCGCCCCCCCACCTCCCCCACCTCAGCCCAGATTTGGCACCCTGTGACTTCTGTCTTTTCCCAAAACTAAGATCACCTTTGAAAGGGAACAGATTTCAGACCATCGATGAAATCCAGGAAAATACAACAGCTGATGGTGATTAGGAGAACTCTGTGAGGTCCCAAGGTACCTACTTTGGAGGGAACTGAGGTGTCATTGTCCTGTGTACAATGTTTCTTATTATCTTGTATCTTCTTCAGTAAATGTCTCTATTTTTCATAGCACATAGCTGGGTGCTTTCTGGACAGACCTCATATTCATTATTGGGTTCACAGAGATTTGGTGTCACCATATTCAGATAAATGAGAGAGAGGGGAGACTATTTGTATGGGACCCCATTGCTTCATCTCGGATGGAGAGCCCTGGAGCTGTGCTGCTGCAGCATATGACTGGACTGGCCCGCGGGTGCATCCCCACAGGGGGAGTGAGCCTGGCAATGCTACCACAAAGAGCCTTTGTCTCTTCTCACTTCTTTTCTTCCCTGGAAAGTTGCCTAACTTCTTAGCTCTTATCATCCACCTCATCGGCTCACCCCCTTCCCCCAACATGAGATGACAAGAGTCAGTTATCTGAGAGGACTCAGGGGCAAAACATGCTAACCAGAAGAAGCAGTTCTATTTTTTTTTTTTGAGTTTTTTTAAATTACATTTTATTGATTATGCTATTACAGTTGTCCCAATTTTTCCCCTTTGTCCCCCTCCACCTAGTGCCCCTACTCTCCCCAACAATCGCCACACCTTTGTTCATGTTCATGGGTCATGCATATGTATTCCTTGGCTACTCCATTTCCTATACTGTACTTTACATCCCCATGGCTATTCTGTGACTATTAATTTGTACTTCTTAATACCTTCACCATTTCACCCATTCCCCCAAACCACCCTCCCATCTGGCAACTATCAAAATGCTCTCTGTATCCATGATTCTGTCTCTGTTCTTCTTGTTTGCTTATTTTGTTTTTAAATTCAATTGTCGATAAATATGTATTTACTGACATTTTATCTTTCATAGTTTTGATCTTCTTTTTCTTAAATAAGTCCCTTTAACATTTCATATAATAATGGTTTGGTGATGATGAATCCCTTTAGGTTTTTCTTGTCTGGGAAGCTCTTTATCTGCCCTTTGATTCTAATTGATAGCTTTGCTGGGTAGACCAACCTTGGCTGAAGGTCTCTGCTTTTCATGACTTTGAATATTTCTTGCCAATCCCTTTTAGCCTGCAAAATTTCTTTTGAGAAATCAGCCAACAGTCTTATAGGAACTCCCCTGTAGGTAACTACTGCTTTTCTCTTGCTGCTTTTAAGATTCTCTCTTTATCTTTAACCTTTGGCACTTTAATTATGATGTGTCTTCCTGTGGACCTCGTTACATTCATCTTGTTTGGGACTCTCTGTGCTTCCTGGACTTACATGTCTATCTCCTTCACCAAATTAGAAGTTTCCTTTTATTATTTTCTCAAATAGATGCCCAATTTCTTGCTCTTCCTCTTATTCTGGTAACCCTATGTGCAAATATTGAAATGCCTGAAGTTGTCCCAGAGGCTGCTTACTATCCTCATTTTTAAAAATTCTTTGTTCCGATTGGTTGTTTTTTTCTTCCTTAGGTTCCAAATCATTGATTTGACTCTTGGCTTCATCCATTCTACTGTTGATTTCCCTATAAATTGTTCTTTATTTTAATTAGTGTACCCTTCATTTCTGACTGGATCTTTTTTGTGCTGTTGAGGTCCTCACTTAGTTCCTTGAGCATCTTTATAACCAATGTTTTGAACTCTGCATCTGATACATTGCTTATCTCCATTCTGTTTAGTTCTTTTTCTGGAGTTTTCATCTGTTCTTTCATTTGGGCCATGTTTCTTTGTCTCCTCATTTTGGCAGCCTCCCTGTGTTTGTTTCTATGTATTAGTAGAGCTGCTATGACTCCCTGTCTTGGTAGTATGGCCTAATGCAGTAGGTGTTATAGTAGCCAGTGGCACAGGCTCCCCTATCAACCAAGCTTGGTACTTGAGGTGTACCCTCTGTGTGGGCTGACTACACCCTCCTCTTGTAGTTGAGCCTTGATTGCTGTTGGAAGGTCAATGGGAGTGATTTACCCAGGCTAGTCGGCTGCAAAGACTGCTGTGACCACTGACCACTAACCTCCACCCTCTGTGGAGGATCAGCTGTGCAAGGAGCAGAGTGGTGGTGCTCCAGTATGGTCTGTAGCTCTCCACTGGGTGTGCAGTCTCTGGGGTTTCCTGGGTGGTACAGGCCAAGGTCATCCCCCACCTGTGTTTTGCCCTGGGCCACCCTGCCTGAGCTATAAAGCAATCTGAGATGGCTGCTACTTGTACTGGGCCTGGGGCTACTTAGCAAGAAGTATAGAAGCTGGGGGCTTGCTGAGGTCCGCTATTGCTTGTTTGAGAGGATTTAGGAAGTTGTGAAGCATAAGCCAAGACATGCTATTCATAAGGAAAAGCCACTGTTAACAGCTTGGGTGGGCACATAAGTTGGGTTGAGCTGAGCCTCAGAGAATCACAAGAGCAGGCAAACCATGTGAGCCAGACTGATGGAGTCTAGATATGGTGCTAGCCTGCTGGCTCTGTGACTCTGTGGGGGGAAGATTCAGAAAATTAACAGTGGCCTCTGTCTGCTGTTCTGTCTGTGAGAAAGCTTTCCTCTAGCTCTAGACCTGATACCAGAGACTTCGGTTCCTCCTCATATGCCACTGGTGTCTTTCAAGCTGCTGCCTCAGTGCTGGAGCTCAGAAGGAGTGAGTCTCAGTAAGTCTGTGTGTGGGTCCTTTAAGAGAAACTGCTTGGGAATCTAGCAGTTTCTTCTAATGACTCAATCCCTGCTGGTATGTACAGCCAGAATTTATGGGGACTTATCTTTCTGGCCCTGGAACCCTGAGCTGGGGGGTTTGGTGTGGGGCTGGGACTCCTAGCTCCTGAGATATCCTTCCTGAATTTTTATACACTACATGTGGGTGTGGCACCAGCCTGTTCTGCATCTCAGCTTTTTTGCCCCCCTACCAGTCTGGATAGACGTGGTTTCTTTAGTTCTGTAGCTGCCGGACTTCCATTTAACTTGATTTCTGCTGGTTCTGAGCAGTGGCTGTTCTGTATTTTAGTTGTAATTTTGATGTGGTTGTGCGAGAAGGTGAGCAATGTTTATCTACACCTCCATTTTGACTGGAAGTCAAGAGGCATTTCTTAATGAAGCAAGAAGACGTGGCAGCATCCATGATCAGCAGAGCTATTTTTCTTCACCAGAGTGGTCCCTGGTCTAACAAATTTTAGGACCTCAAGTAATTCCCCTAGATCCATGGGCATAACTGTTCAACTGTGTACTAAAAGTAACTGTTTGCTAACCATTTTAAAGAAACAAACTCCACTGGTACAATAATATCATAACCATCATGAGTGCTTACTATGTCCCATGATAAGATGGTTCTCACAACTAGCTCTCCAATGAACTTGATTCCGTTATGATCTCATTTTACAGATAAAGAAACTCAGGCTTAGAGAGATAAAGTTACTTATCCAAATAAGTGGTAGAGCTTTGAGTTCAGACTGTCCTTGGTCTGGCTTACCTACCTGTGTCGATACTCTCTACTTAGCTTCGTTGGCACCATCAGAAAGTTCCAGCTAAGATTACTGAAATTTAGGTCCATTTCAAACCTTCTTCCTTTTAGGAAATAAAAAATCTAATGTTTATGTCCTTTGTAGAATTAACTCTTCATATCTTTGAAAACCATAATTACTTATCCTTTCAACTTCCACGGCTCTGATTATTTTCTCTTTCCTTTGTTGCATAAATTTTAAGCAACAGAGATTTATTGAAGATGATCATTCATCATGCTAGGCCATCAGGGGATACCAAGAAATAGATATGGTTTCTAATTGTTCTAAAGGGTTTCACCATCTGGTTAACAATAGCTGACATTTATTACAAATTTACTGTGCCAGGCACTGTGCTAAGTTGCTTAGATGCATTACCTCATTTAATCCTCATAATAGTCTTTTGAGGTAGATACTGTTGTTATTTCTATTTTATATAAACCAAAACTAAATTGAAGCCCAGAACGTTTGGAGGAACTTGCTCATGGTCATAGAGCTTACAGCTGGTTGGGAGCTTCAACATTACACATGAAAATATGACTGAGAATTCCAGATATTATATAATAAAGTCTCAAAAAGTCATAACTGACCCAGGCAGCAAATCTTAGAGAAGGAGAGATATCTGAGTCTTGGAGTATTCAGGAAAGATGTCTCAGAGGAGATGGGACTTAAGTTGAACCTTGGAAAGGGTGTCGATGCAATGAGGACTCAGGAGGAAGGGAGCAAAGATATGAGGTTGGGGAAGTGCCCGGTGAGGCTGAACCTGTTTGAACTTGAGGATGTAGCAGAAGGAAAGTAGAGAATCGCTTTGGAGAGGTAAAGCATGGCCAAGGCATGGAAGTCTCAAGTGCTGTAAGTGTCTAAATAGGAGGAGTGTGTGTGTGTGTGTGTGTGTGTGTGTGTGTGTGCTTGCCTGTGTTTCAGAAGGGGCTTTTAGGCAACCCAGACACTCCCTAGCACTTTGAATGGAATGATGGTTTAGGGCCTGGGGAGAAAAGGAGAACAGAGGACCATGAACACCAAAGCTGTTGTTTGAGAAAAGGAAGAGCAATTGCCCAAACTCCCTGGCTGAATAACTGGTAACATAAGGATAAAATGACTCTAAACTGCTGCTTGAGGGGAATGTGTAGGAAAAGAAATCTAAGGGAGAGATGAGCTGCATAGACCTGAGCCCTTTTCTGTGGAGCAGAGAGATGACTGAGGAGGGAACAGTTTGTGACTTTATTCTTGTGCATTATTATTTATTGTTATATTTTGCTATTTATTGTTTTTCCACTCTATGAGGCTTTAACTTGAACCAAGTTCATTCTTTAGACTTTAGGCCCTTGAAGAGGATTTTAGGGTTGCACTTTACCTGCCCCTCACCTATACTACTTGGTATAATCCTTACCCCTCTTTCCCCTGCCCCAACAGAAATTATCCTGTATACAAAAGACACTCAGTTGGTCAGTGAGCTAATAGGACAATTTGGCCAGTTCCAGTCATAGAACCTGGATGACTGCTTAATCTTAATGCACTGAAAGAACAGAAAAAGGATTCTGTTGTTTCCTTTCCTGGCCTAGCAGAAATGCAGGATACGAGTTTTCCCTGGACCCTACATCCCTAACTCCCTATCCCCACCCCGAGCAGAAGCACAGCTGTTCCCTGTTGCAGAACGGCTGTTATGGGAGGTTCCCATTATCACTTGTCAGTTTTAAAGACAGTTCTGTGAACTGGGTTTCCAGTGGCATTTTGGGATTGCTGAGACTATCTGCAGTTTATTAGGACCAGAGCCGTGTGGGAGCAGGGGCCTGGGTGGATCCTCTCCTGCCAGTCCTACCTTGAGGTGCTCACACAGAAGACTGTCACGTGCAGTCTTGTGTCAAGCTCACACTGGACACACACCTCTATGCCCTCCCCTGGGAGTGTGGTACAGCTGTTGCTGAGCAACCAGTTCACCCCACGCTCCCCTGGTCAGCAGATACAGGAGCAGGCCTGTACTCCTCCTGGAGATTTCCAGCTGGAGACACCCAGGGTCTAGAGCCTGGACTGCTGCTGTCCCCCTGCTTGGACCCTCCCCTGCAGGCTGAGGGTCCTGGAGTTTCCAGTTGGTCTTTGGAGACTGGAAAGAATGATCGCCATCAGTGACATGATAACAGATTCAACTTGAATAAAACAGAATCTCAACTTCACGGGGAGAAAAGTTTCCTCATTCCAGAGAAGTTTGAAGTGATTTATACGTTAACGTTAACGCTGTATTTTCATTTGAATTCAAAACCCTTAAGAGGCAGTTAATTATACTACTTTGCATCAGAGAGCGCAGGGTTGAGAAGGTGCCATACACACCTCTGACCTCCAACTGGTAGGCACTGGGAGCCCAAGGGTCAGTCCTCGCCCATAATCACTCGCCCCCATGGACCTCGGCGGATCTTTAAGGGCTTCTCATGGTTAGGCTCGGTCTTTTATTATAAACTACGGATAAGTATTTAAAAATATCTACAAAAAATCAGGTACTATACTGAGGAGAAACCAAAGTATTTACCAGTATAAGGTGACTCCTGCCTTTAAAGAACTTGTAAGTATGGGTGAGAGAAGGGAGTGCACAGAATGTTCTAGAACTGAAGTTCCAAAACATTCTCTATTCATGGTGCCCTTCATCTCAGTAATTTTTTCATGGTGCTCTAGGCCAAAAGAAAGACCGAGCAATTCCATTTAGTGAGTAACATGTATTTTGGTCCTAACAACATAACATACTTGAAAAAAAATAACACATAAGTTGAAAGAATAAAAATATGTGTATTTCATTCTTCGATAATCAGGATGAGTTATGATGGGATATGTGTGCCTGTTGGGCACTGACAGCTTCTCAAACCTTGAAATCAGATAGACCCCAACCAGCCTCATTTCCTAGCCTACCTTGATTTTTGTCTGGTACTTTTTTTGTTTGTTTTGTGTATCACAAGCAACGGCCAAAAACCGAGCTTCACAGACATAGGATGTTTATTGAAAGGAATGCAGTGCAATCCAATATTGAAACTGAACTTCCTCCAGCTAGTAGTCCCTGCAGTGCCCGGTAGATGCTGAGGACCACCGTGTTTCCACAAAAATGTGAAATGCGCTGCTGTGCCCCTGGGAGTTCGCTGTGGGGACCCGCAGACACCGTGGGTGCCCAGGCATTCAGGCTGGGGACCAAGGTTCTAAACACAGAAACTAGTAGTAGAAAATCCAAGATCAGGGGGAGGCTGGGCACCCCCTTCAGTCCCATTTCTTCTCCAGTCATCCCTTGAAGAGTATGTGGATCAAATCAAAGGTTACATGAAAATCTGATTGCAACCTGATTCCTTTGCAGTCATGTGGTACTGCCTGTGGAATTGCATTTAGAACTGCAACATACAGTCAAGACGAGCCACAAATACAGGAAGCCAGAATATGTAGGTTTGAATCCCAGCTCTACTACTTAGCAGGGGATGAATTAGAGCGTGGACTCTTGAGGCTTCATGGTTTGTGAAATGAGAACAACGGTGACTTCCTAGGGTATTGGGAGGATTCAAAAGCGCAACTGCACTTTGCCAGGTGCTTCCATCAGTAAGCGTTGGTTCTGTTACTCTTACTCCTGCGTGGAGTCCTGGCTGGTTTGGCTCAGTGGATTGAGCGTCGGCCTGCGAGCTAAGTGTCGCTGGTTCGATCTTCCAGTCAGGGCACAACAGAGAAGGAAACTCTGACTCCAAAAAACCTCCGCTGCCTTGCGGCATACCTCTTCAGGGGAAAGGCTAAGGGAGTAAACCCCGACAGAAAATCCGGAGCCGGAGTCCCTAAGGCGGTTTGACGTTGTAGTCAACACCGGCAACTCCTGCGGCGCACCTGAACCCAAGCTGTATTGACTCCGTCTTTCCCTTGGACCCTTCAGCTGCGAAGAGAGGGGGGGTCTGCTGCATGGGCAACAGCAGACCCTCCATATCACCCTGCCCAGGCTCTGTAGCTTCAGCTTCACTGGAAAGGACACTCCAGCGTCATCGCAAGATGTCGATTCAACACGGGAGGAGACAGATACCGTGTCACTCCCGAGTCGGACTGCACAGCCATTCTCGGCGGTGCAGATAGACTCTTAAGAAGCTACACCATTGTCTCTCGAGACGGACGGCTGCCGACGACTCCTGCGTGGGCATTTAAACTTCAGTGTGATGGAGCACGGCAAGCTTTTCTCTGGAAGAGGTGTTAATTTGAAGACCGTGGGTTGGGGGGGAGGGTGGCACCCTGCCAAGAGGGACAGGGACAGGCTACACTAAGGCCCTTTGGTGGAGGCTGGCCTCTCTGCTCGGAGGGCCTGAAAGGCTGCAGAACTGCCCACTGAGGATGGACACCAGTCATACTGGCCCACGTGCCCCAGCACCCCTGCCCTGCTGTGAAAGAGAGCAGACCACACCTGGTCTCATCCTTGTTCTGTCTGTGTCTGGCACACCTGTAGGGCACTCACTGTGGCGGAGACATCTGGACATCTCCCCAAGTCGTGTGCGAGTCTGATGAGTGACCAGGCGTTACTGCGCTGTGCCGCCGTAGAGCTGTCTGCCGGGAGCCCGAGAGCCCCTGCCCCGCAGGAGCCTTCTCAGGACGCACAGGGAGCCATCACAGCCTGGCTCGGGCTCTCAGGGCCCTCCTCTCCTGTGCGCCAGTATCCTGGCCTCCTCCAGGGCCTCACAGTATGATGCGGGAGAGAAAGCATTGGGACTTGACCCCCAGGTAAAATGCAGCTGCTGCCACCTGATGTCACCAAGCAGTCCATGGGCTTTCAACTGGTGTTGCTGGGGCAGCTGCAGACTCAGTGTGTCCAGTTTTCTGGGAGTTCCTGCCAACTATGTTTCTTCCTTTAAGATAAAGTGCATCATTTGCAAACTGGTGCCCCCCCCCCCCCAAAAAAAGCTCCTAGACGCAAGACTCATCCTAGCCAGCAGCCTGGGGCAGTTGCCTGGACAGTAGGACTAGTCTGTACCCGCAGGAGCAGTTCTTCAGCCTTTCCACCTGGATGGCTGGGGTTGCTGACGTCTTCAATTTGCTCCAGAAAGGCTATTGTCATCTGGTCCCAAAAGGAAAAACTGAGCACTAACCCTTGAAGGGAAAAGGCTGGAGGAGGGAAGAAATTGGTTGTTCCGAGCTGCTCAGGGAAGCCCAGATCTCTGCGTTCAGTTAGATGCTTTGTAAGCTCCCCCGCCCCCCCATGCCTTGCCCATTCCTGAGGTCCTGAGCTCTGTTGGCAGGATCCTCATTCTAATGATGATGGTAGCACAGGTCTGTCAAAATAGCAGCAGCAACCGAGGGTGAGATTTGGTTCTCAGGATAAAGGTTCTAATTTTCAGCCTCCATTGCTAGCCAGGCTACCGTTGGTTACTAGACCCAGCCAATGAGGTGCGTGGATGAACGTGGCAGCCCGCCTTTGCCTCACGTTTGCCCGGCCTGGCCTCCCTGTTGACACTCTACAGAGCCACTAACGCCAGCAGAAGTCCCTGCCTGGGGTGTATATGGTGTCCAGCACCCTGACCAGTACCCCTAGGTTCTGCATTTTGTTTTCATTCATGAGAGAGCACTGCAGTAGGTTTGGTTTTTTTAGGTTGGTTGGTTTTTATTTTTATTATTATTATTATTTTTGCTGCTGCATCTTGCAGTAACTTTGTTCTTGTTATAGGCCTGTTTCTTTGAGCAGACTTTCTATATACAACTTCTTTTATACTCTCAACAGTCTTATAAAGCTGGCAAGGCCAGAGATCAGCCCCGTTTCACAGATGGGATGTGCACTTTGAATTGGTGGCAAAGCCAGGCTTAGGTCCCGTTTTGATTTCAAGTCTTGGTAGCTTGCCTGTTCACCATGCTGCCTTGCATGTACCTCCCTGGCCCCCCCCACTTGTTTTGAATTCTGTAGCCCTGAGAGCTGATGTGAGCAAGTTTTCTTTGGATCGTTACTGACTTCTGCATGTTTCATGTGTCGCAGCACTGGCTATATGTCATTGCATCCTCACAGTAGCCTTTGAAGGTGTTATTCCAGTCTTAACACGTAAGTGATCGAAGCTTCCTCCGCATCAGTTCCAAATGCTGGAGTCAGAACTTTAGTCCACACCCCCCAACCTCCATCCCACTTCCCTTTCCAATACATCCAATACATCCAATAATCCAACCTCGGTGCCAAGTCAGTCTTTTCAGAAAGGGGCCCAGAAGCTTGTAAACCTCTTGTCCTAGGGAAGCATTGTAATTGCCAATGACAGAAACTACCTAGCTGATCTTAGCAGAATGGAATTTTTTGAATCGACATTAGTTCATCACAGAAATATTAGGCAGGCTGGGGAAGTGGACTTGGAAACGAGGAATACAGAAAGGTTTAGCAGCTGGAGTCACAGTCCAGGTCTTACCAGGAAACCTAGGTGACGTGACCAGACCCTGTTGCTTGCGATGGTGCTGGCACTGGACTCTAGGTGCCATTGTTGGCATCACTGCACTGCAGCTCTGGGAAACGGGGTGTTGCTGTCCCCACTGCCAGCCCAGTTCCTCCACCTTCTTCCTTCCTTGTGTACCAGGCCCAGAGGGTATCCCTCGTGGGCCAAACCCAGGTGTGTGCCCCTGCCTTTTTGGCAAAGGCTGCTGGGAAAGCAAGCCTCTGGCTTGGCTTCTACAGTGGGAAGAAGCCCTCCCTCTCACTGAATCTCACACGGTGGGGAGTTTCCCAGATAGGACCAGGAGATTCAGGTGTTGCGTAGCCTGTGAAAATTACAAATCTCCATTACACGCCCCCAAACACACATGCACACCTAATTCTAGGTTAGCTCTGTGTTTCTCCCTATCACTTCGTTCCCACCACTCCCCACACCTTATCACAGACTTGCTCTAAATTGCAGAGATGATGTGGGTGAAAGTGCTTTGGGAAGTGAATTGTTACTAATTATCCTGATAATCCAGGAAACTTGGATCTGGTTTGCCTTCTGGCTGTGGTTTATCACTGTTGTCAGGCCAAATCAACAAGAACACTGTGCTTTTGAGTTGAAGGTTGTCTCACAGTTGACTTTTTCCCTGTGTTTCTGGCTGAGGGAGGAGCTTCATTGTTTCTTTGCGAGGAAGCATGGAGCATTGGGCTGCTTTCCTTCCCTGGGCTCCAGTTGGGGAGAGGTTTTGCTGCTGGCACTACTGCTTCCTAGAGGTGAAGTCTGTGGTGGGCCCGTTGCTGCCCGGTTCCCTGTGCCGAGATGCAGGTGCCTGTGTGCAGAAGGCTGGCGCCCTTCCTTGCAGGGCTTTCTTTATTCATCTGTGGGAACCCAGTACCACAATGACCTGTTTCCCCAGCCACTCTCCTTCCTGGTAAGCTTCTTCCGTGACTCTGGCCAGTTCACTACCATAGATGTGGAGCAACTGGATGCTTGCCTTTCAATGAGAACAGCCATTAAGGTTCTCCCACTTCGAGGCTCCCTCCTGCCCTTCTTGCTCTCCAGCTCTTCCCCCCTTGCAAGTACTAACTAGTCCATCCTCCTTCCTTTGCCTTCCCAAATTACTTTTCAACTTAAGGCTGGGGTCCTGTGGGGCCCAACGGTTTGGTGCTTTTTAAAATAACATGCCTGGTGTGACTGAGGCTCAGCCATTTCATTCTGCTCCCACCTTTCCACTTGTAGCAATTCCCTAGATGGAAAATGGAAAATGCAGGGCTTTAGGATCACAGACCTCAGTTTACAGCCGGGGCCTGCCACGTATCTATGATCTTGAGCAGTCATAATCTCTCTTGCCTCAGTTTCCCATTCAGGACAAATGGGGATAGTGGTGCCACTATTATGCTTAATGGAGAGGAAGGGAAGCCAGGTGGCACTTCATGGATACATAACAGTTCCAGCCTTTCCTTGTGCTCCTTTCTGTCCCTAGAGACCAAGGCTCCCGCCCTGCCCAGCACTGTTCCTATTACCACTGCCTACAGGGAACCCTGAATTGAGGACGCAGTCTCCGTGGTAACAAGGAGACTATTAATAGGTTTTTAAAAGTCTAGAGTACCTCACTGACTCTTCCTTTTTGAGGAGTGAAAACAACTGAAAGAACAACGAAACAAGGGGAGGGTTGAAAGAGAAGTGCACACATGACTGAGGCACTTTATGTCAGCCCAATGCTTGAGGATCGTCCTCCTGGTGGGCTTTCTGGAGCTCCCGCCCAAATGAGCAGACTGGGCTGGGGTAACTTTTGCTACTGGTGTCGCTCCTTTGATTGTTTACAGGGCAAAAGGGAGATGATCTGGGTGGGCCTAATCTAATCAAGAATCCAGGTAAAGATGGAGTTCTCTTTAGCTGTTAGCAAAAGAGGAAGTCAGAGAGATTCCAGGCCTGAGGAGGACTGACTCCCACATGTGCAGACTGGCCTGGAGATGGAATGGCCCATGAGGCATGCAGGTGCCTCCAGAAGCTAGACAGCCAGAGGGGACCTCAGGCCTACAGCCCCGATGAACTGAATTCAGCTACCAGCCTTGTGAACTTAGAAGCAGATTCTTTCCCAGAGTGGCTTTCTGAAGCCCTAAGCAGAGACACAGCTGAGCCTGCCTGCACTTCTGACCTGGAGAACTCAAGGATAGTAAGTGGGTGTTGTGTTAAGCTGCTGTTTGCAGTAGTTGTATGGCAGCAATGGAAATCTGATACAGACTCATAATAGGGACTGGTGGAGACTGTGGTATACTGGGGGTGCATGTGTCACCTAACTATGAAAGCCACTGTTCAACTCTTAACTGATAGTTGTCATGAAGAGGCTCTGGGGAAAGAAACCCAAAGTTTCTGAATCTCTCCATTCTTTAAGAGAGGCCAAAAATTTAGACTGGGTGAAATATCCTAACTCTTAAAAAACACATCTGCTAGGTAAATATATCTGTGAGCCCTTCTATAGCCCCTTTTGAATGGAGAGTTTCCTACCATTTATTTATTTATTTTTATTTTATTTATTTTTTTGAGAAGTTGCCTAGTTTAAATTCTACTGTCTTTCATACTATCCACACAGTGAGGAGAGTGTTTATACCAAAAGTGTTGACTTGCAGTCGACAATCAGGTGCTGAGGTCTTGTCAGGGTCTGGGTGGGTGCTTTGAGAGAGAATACAAGGCTCCCGTGCTGACTTCCTTTCTTTGGTCGGTCCCCTCTTTCAGAGCTCACTGATGGCTTCAGGGGCCTTGACAAAGGGAGCTGAATATGGGTCACTCTGACCCATTTCTATCTCAGGTTTGAAAGTAAAATGGAAACTTAATCCAGCTGCTTGAGACTTTGGGCAGTCAGCAGCTGAGCCGTAGGCACTCCAGCCCCACAACCCTGGTTTCTTTTTTTAATCTTCACCCAAGGGTATGTTTCTTTATTAATTTTAGAGAGAGAGGAAGGGGGAGACAGAGAGAGAGAGAAGAAACATTGATTGGTTGCCTCACCTATGTGCCTGGACTGGGGATCAAAACCACGAACTTCTGGTGGACAAGACATGCTCCAACCGGCTGAGCCCCTTGGCCAGGGCCGCAGCGCCCTGGTTTCTGATGCAGACCACAGCTCCTCACACAGCTCTCCTCTGAGTCCTCCTGTGGGGCCGTGGGTGGCAGGCATTGCACACGTGTGCACAGGGACAGGTAGCAGGCAAGAAAGGTAGCAGTATCAGGGAAATGAATGTTACCTCCAGGTGTTGTAAACAATTTAGATATGGGTACAAAGAATAGCCTAGCTAGTCTTAAGACAAGTGTGGCTGGAAGGCAGTAGGAGTGAAGTTAAGACCAGGCTTGCTCAGAGTCACAGTTCAAATCCCAGCTCCACTACTCATTGAGTTGTCCAACTGTGGGCAAGTTGCTTGCCTGCTCAGAGGTTCGGTTTCCACATCTGTGAGTTGGGAACAATATTTTTACCTGCCTCATTGGGTTGTGTACACTGAAAAATCGAAGTGTATATACAATACTCAGCCTCTTCCGGCACAAAGTAAAGTGTTCAAGAAATGCTTGTTGCTGGTTTAAATCATGTCATTGTTATTATGAAGAGATCGGAGCCATAGTTTGAGTTGGGGGGCTGTTCATAAGGAAACCTCAGGGGATTGAGGACAAGGAATTTCTCCAAAGGGGCTTTCCTCCTCATTTATATGGAAGGAGACCTAGAGAGCACAGAGTGGGTTTCAGACAAGTCACCCCTACTGATGCTGCCACTTCTTTTGCACTTTTAAACTGAAAGAAAACACATGTGAGGGGGCAGAGGGGAGATACAGAAGGATTTGGTGGGGATAAAGGAGGAAAGAGAGACTGGGACTAGATGGAGTGTGGCAGTGAGTGAGTGAGTGAGTGAAACTGGCCAAATGCCCTGCACCTCAGGGTTCAGGGAAGGGGCTGTTGTAAATAGCTGTCTGTTCAGATACTTAGCTCCTTCTTCACTCTAAACTCTAATTCTGCTTGATCTCCTTTGAATCATAGACTCTAATGAACTTCTCCCTCAGAAAACTGAGTATATCGGGGATATATATGCAATTTTTGTAAAACAGTCCAAGTTGAGCAGTTTCTCAGGTCCCTAGTTAAACACCGTTTTTAAAATGGGACGCGAAGCTTCTGAATGAATAGGTCAGCTCTCGTCCATTCTTCAGAACCCTGCTCAAACGCCACCTCCCCGGCAGGGCTTCCTTCCATGGCCAGATCAGTGGCGCGGCCCTTCCTTTGTGCTCTTGCTGCTCATCCCTCCGTTACACCTCGTCATCTATTAGCTCCCATAGCCACTCATTTTCTGGTGAGTCTCCTCTACTAGACTGTGAGCCCCTATTCATCGTTCTTAGTCATTTTTTGGTCCTGTGGCCAGCACAGAAGTGTTAATAAATGAAGATAATGAGCTCTCTACATAGATTGTAGAGAAAGCCCTCTCTTCCTTCTATGAATGGAAGGAAGAAGAAGGAAGCCATATCTGATGGCACTTGTGGGACTCTGCCAGTCTGTCAGGACAGCTGCAAGCCAGCCCGCAGGACTAGCACCCATTTGGCTTTCAGAAGATAAGGGACTGTCAACACAAGTGAAATAATTGGGAAGAACTGGTGGGAAAGGAACATCAGCCTCACAGATTCCCACCATCGATTAGATAAGGGAGTGTGTCTTTGAAACGTGTCAGCAGGGAGGGATGCTTTGAAGCTCCAGGCTGATCATGCTCGGGAAGGGCCCTTAGGTGGCTGGTAGCAGCCATAGTCTAGGTACCCAGGATAACTTAGCTGATCAAGGATAGCAAAGGACAGCAGAGAGCATGTGTCTTTCCCAAGAGGTATCAATGGGAAGTCCCTTGTCCCAGCTTCTGGGGTTGGGGGGCACCTATTTGGATGAAGTATGCCCAGATCTCTGGAAAAAGATATGGAGGGGTACGCACCCACAGCTTGGAGACCCTGAACTTGGAGGGTGTGAGGGGAGCACCTGCTTGAGGGTGGCTTTAGAGTCTACTGGTTGGCAAGTCCTTACGACAGCACTAATTCCTCAGGAGGGCCGTGGATATCTTGGCTCTGTTACAGAGAGCACACTCCGCAGGCTTTGGAGGAAGCCAAATTTCCATTTCCCTGTGAGGGATCTCAGGAGGGCAGTAAAGCTCCTTCTGAAATTGTTTAGTTTAAAAGCTTCTGACAAAGAGCAGGCCCACTGCCTTGCAAGTTGTACTTTTGCCCTCTAGAAGTTGCCCATCGAGCAATTTCTCCCCATGGCGTAGGTGAGAAGTTTAGAATCCCACCATGTTATAGGCAGGGAGCTCTCCCTTTATTTGCTGATAGGGGATTCTCGTCTTGAAAAATAAAGTTGGTTCCAGCCCCAACCCCCGCCACACAGACTCAGTGTCCTGTTCTCATGCAAAGGTGTAAATGGTCTCCCTGGAGCTGGATTTTGAAGACTTTCCCAGAATGCCCACCCAATCCTGTTATGCTCTCTGCCACCTGCCCAGGGTTACTCGTACAACCTTGACAGATGTGGCCAGATTTCAAGACATCCATTTCTGGGTACAGGGACAGAGCCCCGGTCAATCGAGCTCAGTGTGGCGTGACGGCGTAATGGCTCACAGTCTGCGAGGGGAGCAGCAGGGTCACCACCACCCACCCGGGCTCCCAAGTGCCCGGAAAGCTCCCACTGTCACTTTACATCATCGTGACCACCAGTGGGCTTTGCTGAGACTCTCCAGCTGTGTGGGAAATGTTTGAAACTTGGCAAAACACAAAACACTTTTTTCTCAATCATTTAGTAATTTTTTTCCTGCTTTCCATTTGTACTGCCTGTTTATTTGGAGTAAAATTGAGTCCATGTGTTTCATGTCCCTTGGCCTGATTCTCCACTGCATGCTTTTCTCTTAGATTGTCTGAGATCCCAAAGTTTTGGACCTTTTGCCTCAGAAGGACACGGTATCTTACCACAAGTGAGTCTGAACCCAAAACCTAAAGAGAGTATGTTTTGCATGACACCCTGAAAGATACGTGAATGCAGAGGGTAGAGACGGCCTGCCTTTGAGAAAGCACAGTCTCCTCCTAGGGAGCGCAGAGCAGAGACCAGGATTGTAATTTTTCCCTCCTGGTTTACCATTAGGGATTGGCCACGTCTGTCTTAGCAACATGCTCCTTTCTGCCTCTCCCTGAGAAACTGAGTCCTTCCGTTTCTGTTTCCGTGGCAGAATATCTTCACCTTCCTAGCAGAGGGATGTCAGGCCCATGTGCTTAGGAAAGACTACAAGATTTTGCTCTTACTTATTATTTCCTTTCCAGTACAGATGGAGAGAATGTTTTTCCCTAAAGAGCCCATTCCAGCACTTTCTCTGGGGGTGGCAAGAAAGGCATTGTGCTAAGGCACAGGAAAATCATGTAGACACCAAAGACTTGTAGTATTTTCTGGAGTGCTAAATCCTCAAACCCCAGGCAGACAGAGGCAACTTGAAGGCAGGTACAATCTATCTGCTTTCTTAGAGAGAGGTTCAGCATATATTCAATGGCATCTGACACATCTAGGATTGTGAGATATGTCAACCCTCTGCCCAGACAATGCAAATTCCTGTTACATTGCGTGTGATTTCAGGGGCAAGGAAAATGCTATGCACCATACTAGTGTGCCTACACACACACCTGTACACACACACACACCATCCGATGACTGAAAGTCTTCAATTAAATGGTAAAACATGGTAATTGCAGTTGATTACAATGTACTGTATAATTGGAATTGGCAAAGAGGATAGAACTTAAATGTTCTCACACACAAAAGATAAATATGAGGGGTGATGGATGTATTAATTAAGTAGATGGGGGGATCCTTTCACAATGTGTATCAAGTCAGTATATGTACACATTAAATATCTTATATTTTTATGTTAATTATACCTCAATTAAGCTAAAATAAAATACATGAGCAAGCAAACAACAACAATGACAAAAATAGAATTGCATTTTTTTACCCTAACCCTTGCTTCCTGTTAAACCGCTGAAAACCTTGGGATTCTGGTAGGGCAAATTTGGGCGGGGAAGAGCTGGGAAGGAGAGCCTAATGACCTTGGGGGTTCCAGAGTAGGCTTTGCAGAAGTCTGGCAGAGAGGTGGGGTTGAGGTAAGACTGTCCAGAACAGAGAGAAAACAAATTTTGCTTTACAAATCTGTGAAGGGTCTGCTAGCTCTACATTTTGGGTTCCATTTAAAACTGGAAGCAATATCCTATTTTTAATAATATATCATAAAGGTATCAAGAAGTGATCCAACACATTTGATGGTGAATCCTGTTCCCCAGAACCTAGTGGGGGGGTGTAGGGATGTGAGAGCGACTCTCGGGTCCCTCGGAATGGATGAAGAAACTACTTAGTCACTCTCCATCTGAGGGAGGAAGGGAGGGCTTTTTATCCACTTTCCACATGCAGAAATACATAAGGAAAATATGCAGCCCTTCCCCAAATGGTAGGGAGTGAAAGGGAAGTGCAGATCAATACAGGGCTGAAACATCCAGGTGTTTTACACGAGGTCAAAAGCACTTCCTCTTATTTAATCGTTTAGTCCTTCACATTTTACTGACAAGGATCTGAAGCTATACAGAGAAAAACAGAGTAGGTTCCCTTTTCCTTAAAAGCCATTTTGTATTTCTATTCTACCTTTAATATCCCCTGGAGGGTGGGATTCAGAGCAGGCCTGGGAGACAACCTGCCTGCTAAGGGCCCAGCTGGGGGCGGCTCTGTTACAGAACCCCTGGGCTGCTCCAGTTGAAAACAAACCCACGGGCTCTTTAGTTAGGGGCCCGATTGCCTGCAGCCAAAATTATAACTCTCAATACCAGAGTTTAGTGAAAAGAAAAAGAATTGTTTATTTAACAGTTATATAGATTTAGTTGGCCCTGGCTGGTTTAGCTCAGTGGATTGAGCGTCGGCCTGCGAGCTAAGTGTCGCTGGTTCGATCTTCCAGTCAGGGTACATCAGAGAAGGAAAACTCTGACTCCAAAAAACCTCCGCTGCCTTGCGGCATACCTCTTCAGGGGAAAGGCTAAGGGAGTAAACCCCGACAGAAAATCCGGAGCCGGAGTCCCTAAGGCGGTTTGACGTTGTAGTCAACACCGGCAACTCCTGCGGCGCACCTGAACCCAAGCTGTATTGACTCCGTCTTTCCCTTGGACCCTTCAGCTGCGAAGAGAGGGGGGGTCTGCTGCATGGGCAACAGCAGACCCTCCATATTACCCTGCCCAGGCTCTGTAGCTTCAGCGTCATCGCAAGATGTCGATTCAACACGGTAGGAGACAGATACCATGTCACTCCCGAGTCGGACTGCACAGCCATTCTCGGCGGTGCAGATAGACTCTTAAGAAGCTACACCATCGTCTCTCGAGATGGACGGCTGCCGACGACGATATAGATTTAGTTATTTGCGGATTTCTGTTGTTAAGTCTTATGCTCTTTAAAACACCCACAAACACATATCCTTGCCTCCCCCCCTTCCAAACCAGGCTAGTTTTAGGAAAGTCAGAGAAACCGTTTCCCTACTTTCCCAACACAGTTCAGCTTTACCAGCAGCTGCCAATCATTCAATCTGATTGGGGAGGTCCTTTCTGTGCTGTGGTGCCCTCCAGCTCTCAATGCAGAACCGCCTGGATTCTCAGCCTCCTTGCAAACTGCCTTCTTCCTGCAAACCACGTGGATCTTCTCTCCTTCTCAAAACCGTATGGCGAGAGCCTCTTAAAGCAGCCTGGAGACCCCTTCTCCAAGCCACATGGAGAAGGCCCCTTCACCAAGCCATGTGGAGGGAGCACACGAGAGAGCGAGAGCGAGCGCGCGAGCGCGCCAGAGAGAGAGTCAGAGCGCCAGAGCCAGAGCGTGAGTGAGAACCCGAGTCAGAGAGCGAGAGAGAGAGTCAGAGTGAGAGCACGAGCGAGAGCCAGAGAGAGTCCGAGCTAAAATGTCTGCAGCTGCTTATATATCCCTGACTGCGTCATCTGACGCAGTGGGCGTTGCAAACAGTTCTGACCATTCACAGACCCTTAAGTAGGCTCTGTGTGCTTTCTCCATACTGTCCCCTGGTTCAAGACTCCTCCCATCTGCCTGAGGCTTTGGATGCATTAAATGCATTTGCATAAGAAAGACAGTAGCCACCAGCCTCAGGCATGTGGAAGCATTTGAAAAGCTGCTTACTTCTCCCCATCCCCCAGCAGCAAACTCTGGGGATTTTTGGACTCCCCTGTTTCTGTAACAGCTCCACACAGCGGTCAGCGTCTTTTAAACCAAGCCTGTCTGCTTCCCACATCTCCTCATGCCTGTCTGTCCCCCACAGGGATGTACATGGGCTTGAGATGTGGATCAAGTTTTGTATGTGTGTTTCAGTTGCATCTTCTGGAGAGAAACCATAGCTTTCACCAGGATCATAAACAGGTTCTGAGGAATTGGAGCAAGGAGACCGGACAACATAGTCTGGGCCTCTGAAACATTCTATGTTCAGGGTCTGTGGTGCTTCTACCCGCTCGCTGGGGCACAGGTACCGGTGTGAGAAATGCTCACAGTAAAAACTGGGACACAGGACTTGAGCAGTAAAGCGAGGCCTTTATTCACGAGTCTGCAGAGCTGGGCGCACCCTCGCAGCCAGGAGAATGTGCGCGCCAAGTAGACAAAGGAAACTGGTTTTATAGTCTTAGCTTCCCCACCCTGAAATTGCCACCCTAAAGTGATTATCTTCCTCACCCTAAAGTGAGAGCGATTAGCTTCCCCGCCCTAACACAATTAGCTCCCCCTCCCCTCTCCTTCTTCCCCGTTTCTCCATTGCTGGTTACTCCGGAGTTACAATCTAACACGGTTATCTAAATGCCCCTTCTGTGGTTTGACAGCCAGTGCTGTCAGCTCCCTTCTCAGAGAGCCTCTAATTACCTTTGCCCTTAAGACCCTTTAATTACATTTGCCCTTTGTTACTAATGACTTTTTACTGGTTTGGGAGTCACTATGTCCTTGTTTCTAACAAGATCATTATACGTCTATGAATAGAGCCCTTTTCACTTAACATTACACCATAAACATCTTGCTTGCCATTAAAAAGTCTTTATAAGCATCATTTTCAGTGGCTGCACAATATTCCATTATATGGCTGTACTACAGCGTACTTACCCATTCTTCTAGCATTGGGCATTTGCATTGTTCCAAGCTTTTTGCTTTAATAAATAATGCATGAGAAGTATCTCTGGGTGAAAAGCTGTGCTTACATTTTAGATTATTTCTTTATGATAGATTCCTAGAAGTCTCTTTTGACTTTGGAAGATATTGTAAGTTGAGATGTTGGTGAGACCTATCTATAAAGTGTGGACTCACAAAAGATTGTGGGGAGAGAGGTGGGGCCCAGCATCAACACTCACTGGATTCCTGCAAAACACACAATGAGCCTCTAGGTGCTGTGAGCATAGTGGAATATGAGCTTTTATCCTTGAGGAACTCACTTTATAGTGTGAAACCACAGCATGCATAAATAGCCTAAAGGAAGAGACGCCTGTATCTCAGAACCTTGGGGGAGCCATGTGTGAGTTCAGAGTGGAACAGAGTTTTGCTTGTAGTTCATATTGTATAGTCTGGAGAAGGAGTCTTACTTTCATCAGAATCTTTTCAACTACAGAGCTGCAATGATTTACCCATTCAATGATTATTTTGGGGGCCATGATTTAAAGTTCCCAATTTATTTCTCTTACTATTTTATTTTATAGTTTTTGTAACAGAAAAAATAAGATAAAATTTTCATGTGCCATTAATATGACCAATAGAGTGTAACGAGAAGATGGCAGCCCAGAGTTCTGGTTTGGGGGACCTTGAGGTGTAGGGTATAGGAGAGGTCACACCCTGTACCCAAAATGTATGAGGCAGATCTTGGCAGGATTTGTCACCCATCCCTGCAGTGATTTACCAGTTCATTTACATGTAAATCTGCTCCTGCCCACATGAGCCGGTGTTACATTAGCCTAATGCCTACCAGATAATATTATCAGAACATTAGGTTATGCATGTGCATAGCACTGCTGGTAACCTGCACCACTGTTTCCTCATCCCTCCGTGGGAACCTGGTTGCTCAAAGTTAAAGGTGCTTCTTATTGCTCATTCATGGTCATCAGGAAAGCCATCAGCTTTCCGTCAGGAGATGTGGAAAAGGCAAGGAGATGTGGTCACTGTGTAGCTCCAGGCCTTTCGCTCAGGGCCAGAATTAGATGTGCCCATGGAAATTGATAGCTACCAATTGTATTTATTTTCTACAATCTGCCTGACCACGTATGTTGTTTGACTAGTTCTCCCAATGGGAAAATGAGAGAGCAATGTGCTAGGCTGTGGCCTTGTCCAGGTGTCCCCACTGGACAGATGCCTACAACTGCTGGACTTCCACAGAACCCTATCTCAGCTCAGCTTGTGAGATTTCATGGATTTTGACAAGTAAGATGTACACATTGAGGACAACTGGGATGGTGTGTGTGTCTCATCATCCCACTGCTCTTGAAGTATCTCCTGTGTTTGTTATGCATTTTTTATCCAGGTTCCCTTAGAGGGTCTATGTGCAGAGCATGACACAGGTAGGCATGTGTCTTGATGCAGGAGCTACCCAAGTCTTTTTACCAGCATCCTTTAGTCTGGTTTGCTAACAAAATCCATATAATTCTGTTATTATTGTTGTTGTGTTATTTTGAATTCCAGTTGGTTCTTTCTCCAGGTCCAGCTGAGTTATTTTTCTTTCTTGGCTCTTGGCTTCTGTGGAATAAGCCCATTTTTCCTCTGTCACTCTCCTTTCCTCTGGCCCTTTTTTTCCCCCCACACCCAGAACCACTTAATCTCCTCAAGGGCTTGCATCTACCTGTAAGTTATGCACTCATTATGGTCATCACATAAGCCTAATTCTTTTTTGGTCTCAACTCCATTGGCCAAAAGCACTAACTAAACCTCACCATGAGACAGATGGCAGTCTGGAAGGAACTAGCTACTGCCCACCCCTCAGATAATATCTGCTCTTCCCATAAGGAGGCAGAAAACATTAAACTAACACATCTGTGACCACTGCCAGCCCTAATCCATAATGTAAAGTAAGCTAACAAGGTAACACTCAAAATATAATCCTTTGCTGGTAGTTGTGGGGGAAATAGCTAAAAGCTTCGGTCTTTGAAGAATGTCATTAAGAAATTCTTCCGAGTCCCTAGTAGCTGCCCTGGCTGCTGTGGCTCAGTGGATTGAGCGTTGGCCTGCGAGCCAAGGGTCACTGGTTCGATTCCCAGTCAGGACACATGACTAGGTTGCACATCAGGTCTCCAGTTGGGGGTGCAAGTGAGAGGCAACCACACAGTGATGTTTCTCTCCCTCTCTTTCTCCTTTCCCCTCTCTCTAAAAATAAAACAAACAAATTATTTCTATTGTAACAATATAATCAATAAAGAAAAGCTGGGGGAAAAAAAAAGAAATTCTTCCTCATACTTAATCAGAGTGACCTTGGCCTTGATTTAAGCTAATATATTCTGGTTTTGTCCAGATAGAGACACCGTTCTTTTCTCTACATATGATATTTTTAATAATACATTTTAAATAAAATTTTATTTTACATAAAAAAGAAAACAGTATATCATATGTAATATAATTTTAATAAGACATGTAAAAGGTTATATTACATTAATAGAACTCATTTTATACTTAAATATTTTAGAAGTGACATATTTGTATATAAAATATTAGACTTATATACGTAAATATTAAATAAGATATTTTATATTATATTTTAAACATTTTAAATATTTCTAAAATAGGCTATTTTAAATATTAAAATCAGTATTTATATCAGTGCTGATGGTTTAATGCTAAAATTAAGTGATTCACTTAGCTATTTAATAATTGAATATATAGAGAATATTGAAATATATAGAATATATTTTTTACATAAATAAAGGTGTTATAAAACATTTTCAAGGATATCCAATTTGATCTGGTTCCAATTCCAAGAATTAACGTCCTGGGGGACACAGCGCCCCCTACTGCTTGCTCCCCATCCAGCTCCCTGATCAGCTGTTTTTCCTCCCACCCCCAGGCATTGGCAAGAATGTCATCTGTGATCGCACAGCCACACCGCTGGACGCCTTCCGCATGATGTCGGCTGCCCACTACTACCCCAAGCTCATGAGCATCATGGGCAACGTGCTGCGCTTCTTGCCGGCCTTCGTGCGCATGAAGCAGCTCATTGAGGAGGGCTACGTGGGCGAGCTGCTGGTGTGTGAGGTGCAGGTGCACAGCGGCAGCCTGCTGGGCAAGAAGTACAACTGGAGCTGCGACGACCTGATGGGCGGAGGCGGCCTGCACTCGGTGGGCACCTACATCATCGACCTGCTCACCTTCCTCACAGGCCAGAAGGCCGTCAAGGTTCACGGGCTGCTTAAGACCTTTGTGAAGCAGACAGACCACATAAAGGGCATCCGCCAGATCACCAGCGACGACTTCTGCACCTTCCAGATGGTGTTGGAGGGCGGAGTGTGCTGCACTGTCACCCTCAACTTCAACGTGCCCGGTGACTTCAAGCAGGATGTGACCGTGGTGGGCTCAGCCGGGCGCCTGTTGGCAGTAGGCACGGACTTGTACGGGCAGCGCAATAGCGCCCCGGAGCAGGAGCTGCTTCTGCAGGACTCCACACCTGTCAGCAACTCCCTGCTGCCTGAGAAGGCCTTCAGCGACATCCCCTCACCCTACTTGCGTGGCACCATCAAGATGATGCAGGCTGTGCGCCAGGCCTTCCAGGACCAGGACGACCGACGCACATGGGATGGCCGGCCACTCACCATGGCCGCCACCTTCGATGACTGCCTGTACGCCCTGTGTGTGGTAGACACCATCAAGAGGTCCAGCCAGACGGGCGAGTGGCAGAACATTGCCATTATGACGGAGGAGCCGGAGCTGAGCCCCGCCTACCTGATCAGCGAGGCCATGCGCAGGAGCAGGATGTCCCTGTACTGTTAGCATGGTCTGGGGACCTAGGGGGCCCTAGACCTTCAGTGTGGTGCCCAGAGTTCAGGGAAAGGCACTGGGGAGGGCTGGCCTCCAGGAGTGTGGGGAGGTGGAGGGGCAATGGGAATAAATGGCATCTGGGAAGGGGAACCTCAGTCCAGGTGAGGGACCCCGAACAAGACTGTCAGGATGCTGAGTAAATAGCTTGAGAGTATTCATAGGGCCTGCCTTTCCTGAGATCAGCCTGCTGGGTATTTGCATGAGAAGTAGGAGGTTTAGCTGCCTCTGCTGTCCTTTACTGTGAGAAGCAAGGAGGGATGGCTTTCCTCCTCGTGCCATCCACTCCCCACAGTTTGGCCTCTTTTGCAAGCCAAATGCTTCTGTGCCATCAGCTCAGTTGGTGTAGGCTCCCTGTCCCCCCACGTCCCCACCCTCCAACTGGCAGTAGAGGGCACATCCTCACATGTCCACATGAGCCTGTTAGTCAGAAAAGGTGGGGGTGCGATGGGCTAATGAGAAAATTCAAATTCCAGGGAGCCACTTTAAGTGTCTGAATGAAAAAGTACTTGGTAGCAAAGTGTACAGCTTTCTGGATGGATTGGTCTTCCTCATAGGAAGCAGGGGAGTGTCTTCCTAATTGGTCCACTGCCCTTCACCTGGCCTGAGGTGGGACAAGGGAGTGAGTGCCAGGATTGGCCAGCAGAGAAGCAGGTTATTTAAGGCAAAAGGAGAGAGCAAGCACACACCCTGCATGGAAACAGACGAGGCAGAGAATGACATCTCCCTTTGAATTTGTCAGCAATTTAAAAGCTGCAAGAAGCCGTCTTATAACACTACTACTGGGAGAGTAGAACTGAGTGTAAGAGGGATTCGGTACTGAAGTGTTGAGGTTGTTCTTTCACCTGGCTCCTCATGTAGGGCCAAGGGGACAGCAGGAGGTGCGGGTCTCACTACAAGCTCATATGCTGCCCTCAAGAACTGGGGACAGCTGCGTGCCCCGGTGTTGCCGTGGGAGTTCCCCAGCAGAAGGGAAAGCGAGCCAGCCCTGGACTTGATTTGTGCTCCAACACCCATCCCCCCTACCAAGATAGGGAAGGGCTTTAGGAGTTTCATGCAGCTTTATGGATGTAAAAGGGAAGTCTTCAGTTCAACTCAGATATAGTCCTTTTCCCTTAAAAAAAAAAGGTCAAGGCTCTTTTCCTTTGCTGTCATTATTATGATAACTAAAAATATTTTAATAGGTATTAAACAAAACAGAAAGACAACAAGGAACATAATTTTCAGTGTTTCTAAAATGGGGTTTTAGAGCCCTCTCAGCTGTACTTTCACGTAGGATTGAGAAGCTAATGTTGGAAAAACCACATTCTTCTACTCCTTGGTCTCTTGTCTCTCATCTTGTCACCCTCTGCTTACAGAGCTTTTATTGGAGATGGCAAACTGCAGGCTCAGAGCAAGCAGAGCCAAAAGGGAACAACCTCACACACACACACACACACACACACAGGCTTGTAAATGCTCATTGCCACCAAATGTCACTAACATCTCTCTTAAAAATGCAGGACTGGCCTTGAAAGAAAGACCAAGTCAAATACATTTTGAAAATGGGGAATTATCCTTTTATCCTCCTTAATCCTTCATCCCACAGAAAACATTTGTCAAGGATGGATGTAGAAACTAGTAAATCTATGTAACTTTTGTTCACAGCTCACACAACTGAGGCTTAGACTTCTTTTTAGATGACTGGCAATAGAACTAGAGAGGAATATAAGGGGCTGAGAGTTCACCCCCAGACTTCGAGTAGGTAGAGTCTGAAAACAAACAGTACAATCAGTTGCATCCTCCATTCTCCTCCCAGGGACAATATACTATGAAGCCCAGGCTGCCCATGGGTGCTGTGTGGGTGTCCCAACATTATGGGAATGGCGGTCATTTTATAGCACAGAGGAGTAAGGATCACCTTCCTGGCAACAATCACCCTACGTCGGGATCCTTGCTGCAACATGGTAAGGTTAGTCAGCTGAAACTCCATGCAACGTTCTAGTCCATGATCTGTTTTTCAGACTTCATGATGACATGGCAAGCTTTTTGTAGCTACCAGTTCAAAGCTAGAGATTTGATAGAATGGAAGTCTCCCAGTAATAATTTGATCAGAGGGTCATGCCCTTGGTTGTTTCGGTTCAGGTTCTCTTAAATTGCCCTTTGGCTAGCTTTTGTGGAAATTGAGTGTAACGATTTTTTTATTTTCCTAGCTAGGCTGGAAGGCTGTGATTAAGGATGAAGGAAAAGAAAACTAGATGACTATGGGTCTCATTTTTCTAAGTTGTTTATAATCTAAGTAGGGATTTTCCTGGGGTATCAGTTTTAAGTTTCTGTACTTAACCAAAACATTTGGGAGGCTTCCCCTCACCCTCAAAGGCCTTTGAACTCTGTGATAAATATTCAGTATCTGAAACAAAAATTCTTATTTGAGGCTGGGGTATATAGGAAAAATATATATTCTTTTAAAAAGCATGAAAAATAAAGTGTACTCAAATGTTATCTACTGACATGCATGTAGTAGGCAGATGCAGGAACAAGAGGAAGAGAAGACTGTGGTAGTTCATGTTTTTAATACAAAAATTATATTAAGTGGATTTAAGATACTTCTTTAGTGCTCTTTTTGCTCCTGTCCTACCACTTGCAAAGACTTAACTGCAACACGAAGCTAAAATCTCAAGCTTTTGACAGCTTGCTGAGACAAAGTCCAGCACCTACTAGTGCCCTCAGGGGTCTGGGTACCATCAATTGACTTTGACTAGGCTTAAGTCCCAGCCATAATCCGGCTCTTTCTGCTTTGATGTGTCTCAATGAGCAGATGTAATGGAGGCACCAATTCAGGGGCATTATGTTTAGTTTCCTTTGCCTGGTTTGTTCCCATCCTTGTGTGGATGCCTCTGCTACTGGAAATTCTGGCTCATGCCGCTGATTACCTGTGCAGCTGTCCCGAATTCCAAATTCTGAGAGAGGAGGTAGGCTAGGGGCTCTTACATGACATCCACAGTGTGGGGGCATGCTCTGGGCTTATTTGGATTCTCTGTATTTTCCTCTGAAGAGTCCATGACCACAATCAGCTTCTCCATGACTGCCCTTTAATGGGAGAGGTGGAGCAGGGGACCACAGACGCTCCTTAGCTTACCTGGCTACAAAGACCTTTGTGTACTGACCCTAGCGGTAGTCTTGGCCAACTCCAACTCAAGATGAACTTCTCCCAGAGCTTTTTTTCCTCTGCAGAGAGGCATCTGAATACTCTGTGTGCTCCAGAATTTCTTGATATCCAGTGTGTGCAGGGTATTTTAAGTACATTATCTCATTTAAGCCATAAAAACAACACTTCAGTATCGGGTATTGTTATTCCCATTTTACACAGGAGATAATCGAGGCTTTGATAAGAAGAGTAACTTGCCCGGAGTCACACAACTATTAAGCAGATACAGTGTGACACCGTGGTTTTTCTGCAGGTCCTGGCCACCTGCCCTGGCAAGCTTCTGATGGCCACACTAAGCATAGAGCCATTGTAAGGACAAGGTCTTGTTATTCTTCTACTCACTGCTGGTATAAACAGGAGAAGGTGCAACAAATTCAAGAGTATTCAGTAGTGCGATGCTTTAGTAGCCTGAAAGCAGCCGCTTCAGTCCTCCCAAGGGCTCCAGCAAATAGGGACTGTGATGTGGGGGAGGAAAGGTCGGTAGGCCACCAGTTTCCACCGTTAACTGATGTGGTCACTCAGATATGGTACTGATTGCACCTCCAGACTCTAGTGAGAGCACTTGAGCCCATCACCTCTTAAAGCAGCACAGAGGGGTGGGGATGGGAGGGGCATGGGGGGTCTTGTCTTGTGGAAAGTCTTGGAAGCCTGACTCAGTGAGGGCTGTCCCCTGAAACCCAGCATTCCCCATCTGCCCAGTTCTCTGCCTAGGGTGGGAATGCCAACTGCTGGTAAAGAGGCAAAGCCATACTGCAGATGTACACAGCTTTTCTTCCATGCCCTTCCTGTTCTCAAAAGGAAATTGAAATGTGGGGCTTTGATAGTTTATTGAAATGAGCTCCCCAATGTCATAGCCTTTGTCCCATAAATTTCAGGGCTTTGATGGCCAAAAACCATCAGCAGTGGGTGGAGCAGGGGTCCTAAGCTAGATCTGTATCTAGAAGAGGTGGGGTGGGGGTGGGGTATAAGTAGAACTGGCCTCAGGAGATCCCAAAGGCCCACATCTGAATTTATGTCCCCATCCTTGCCAAATACCATACAAATTGGAGATAACGGTTCACAGTACAATCACAACAAGAAATTTTAAACAGCTAGTTTTTATGAGTACATTGAAGACAAATGAGTTTCTAGAAAAGTTATTCAGCTGCAACAACTCAGGGAATACAGTTCATTTGCATGTCTGAGTTCTAATTGCGACCCTTCCATCAACTAGCCATGGGACCTTGGACAAGTCATTTCACCTCTCTGAGCCTTCCTTTCCCATCTCAGAGCTATGAAGGTGCTGTGTTAAGCAGGGTGTGACTTAGAGACAGAAAACTCGGCTTCTAGTGCGGGTCTGCCACTAAAAATCGGTGTGACCTTGGCTGTCACTTAATCTTTGGAGGGGATATAAAACAAAGGAATTAAATATATTGGGCTCTGAAGCAACTAGATTTGCTTTCACCTCAGGATGTCATTAGCAGTTGTGAATGCCCCCTCCCCCACCTACCACCACCAGAATAAAGGCTATGGAATCAGAAACCTAATTTACAGCCACAGGTCAAATTCACCAGCTGTGGCTGTGAGACAAGATGAGAGTTAAGAGGGTGTGAAGGTATAAATGCAATGTATCTCTAAATTGTGAGTCACAAAGAAATGAACTTAAAGAGCCCCAGTCCCTGAGAGAAGACATTTTCCTATGTTCTACTCAGACCACCAAGAGGAAACTCCAAGGCCATCTATGATAATCGGCCGATGACATTTTGAAAACCCCCAACTGTGGTTTGCTGCATCAACCTACAATCAAAATCAGCTTAGCAAGTCGATTTTTAAAAGAAGCTGAGTATATATGTATGTATATGTATAAAACAAAATTATGTATAAAATGTCAAGGCATGTATACTAGATATTTTAAAGAATTATTTATCAAGGGAGAAAGATGTGTGTTATAAAGGAAACAGAGTCTATATTTTCTATATAATGTAGATAGTGAAAAATAGCTTATAAGTTATAGAAGGTTTTGGTTTTCTTTTTTTGTTATTAAAGCAAAAAAAAAAAAAAAAAAAAAGGACAAAGTGCAACTTTGCTTCATGTTTTAAAAGCCAAACTACTGTGGGAGGTGGCCTTCCATACTGGGCTTGCAGGTCCTGCAGTCTGCTCCCCAGGCCCGGGGCAACGCCCCCTGTTACCTCTGCAATGCCTGGGTTAGCATATCCCTCAGCCAGCTGGCACATGCCACTTCACACGTGGCTTCTTGCTGTCCTCTGCAATTTGCATCGGAGGGTTAAAGGAATGAAAGTAACAAATAAAGATTGAAGAGAAGAACAATTCCAGCTGTTCATCTGTTTATTATACCCAGGCACTTCAGCTCATAAGTTAGGTACCTGGCCAGTTTGGGGATTCTGAAGCAAGAAAGGGGGTGGGGATGATGGCGGTGCATCCCGGGAGACTGTGTGTGTGTGTGTGTGTGTGTGTGTGTGTGTGAGAGAGAGAGAGAGAGAGAGAAAGAGAGCGAGCCTAGTCAAGATAAACAAGAAGAGGACAACAGATTTTAGATTGGGGAGCAAAATTTAATTAATTTTATTAATTTACTACCTTAACCTAAGGCCTCACACCAAGAGCCCTGTAATCTGTCTGACATGAGGTCTCATGGAAGGGCTGGCTTTTCCTTTCCACCTGTGCTGTCTTAGAGAATGCACACAAGTAATTCTTCTGGTTATGCTTTCCCTTCATTTAAAAAACAGTTAAGAATTAGAAAGAATAATACAAAAGCTGAGATCTTGTTATTCATTTTTTCATGAGCAGGTTCTGATGTTAGTGCATTCAGAACACAGAACACAGCCCATCCATTAAGATGATAAACTGCAGCCAGCCTCTGCGTTCACATGGATTATTACAGTGTACACATAACATTCTCACACCTTATGATACTGCCATAAACCTAAGAGTCGTTCTGAAGAAGGCAGTAATGGAGAGACAGTGTCAAAGCTGAAAGTGCCGTCTGCGTAAATACAAGGTGTGGTTGCGACGGGGCCCAGTCCTCTGAGTTTCTCCCAGCACAGTGGCCTGGGAACCAGTCCCTGAGGGAGACTCTTCTCCTAAGCATTTGTGTACATTTTTCATCCAGAAGCTAGTTCCCTCACAGGTTTGGAATCTCTTTGTGATGTTGGTTTCTCTCAGGTTAAAACCCTTTCTTGTTTTGTAAACCAGGGATTATACTGCCTCCTACTAAATCACAGGATATAATCAGCCTCGCTTCCTTAGTCTCTGAAGTGTTACTTAAAAGGAACAGATGCAATCAAGTCATTCAGGTTGTTTACTAGTCAAAGGAAAGAAAAATCAGTGTCCTCCTATGCCCACTACTTCTTCCCCCACCGCTCACCACAGGTACACAGACTCATTTTCCAGTTTCTTTTATCTCCTGCTCCTGTTATCTTGTGCATTTGTAGATCCTGTTGTGACAAGTCTGGGTGGTTCAACCTGAAAAATAAAATGACTGCTACAATAGTTATGAGAATGAATTACACATATGTAGAGTAGGCAGAATTTTGTATAAAGATGAAAAAATACATAATTTCACTTCACTCCAAGTAGTAGGCTCGCATTTTATTAACCCACACTTCATCTTGCCTAAGCAGCCCCTACAGGCACTCAGCAGTACAGTGCCCCCTGCTGGCAGGCTGTCCAAAAAGTGTACACGACAGAAATGGAAAAACAAAATAAAACAAAAAAAACACTTCATGGAGTTCCGGCCAAGTCACAGCCAGGTAAATCTTGTTACAGGCTACTTGAGCCAAAATCTCTACAAAAAACTGATGGAAAACATTCAAAATACTTTGTCTTGTTCATTCAAGTTCAGGCTTCCTCTTGAATCCTATCTCTGAGTCTATACCTGCCGGGTAAATTCCTGAGATGACTTGAGCTACCACGGCTGGTTTAGCCACAGCTCTGCAAGATGAATTTACCCTATCTAAGTTGGTTTTTGGACTTCCTCTAAAATATCCTAATTATGGGAACACCTTTCTCTCCTAATTTTACACAGATTCTGATCACCGTGGCTCAAACCAAACTCTCTTTTTAGCCATGAGTGAAAGTGAAAGACTAAGTGCTTTTTAGGTGCCCTTCTTGGACAATTATAGATTAATTTGTTTCTTGGCCAATGATTTGTACATTGTTGGGGCTCAACCCCAGAATTACTACCTGGAACGTATATGCATGTAAACCCCCTTCATCACTGGCCACCTTGGAAGGAGGAACTCTGATAGGCCTTGAGTAAGTGACTGCAGCGGCTGTGAAGACCACGTCCATAAAGCCCATGAGGTTTCAGGCAGTCCTTAGTCTTGAACTTCCCCAGGCCAGGAACGCCCTTTTGGACAGGATGGAGGGGCCTAAATCAGGCTGAAGTCAGACCACGGCTGTCTGAGGCTCACTTGGAGTGATGAGTCACTCCAGACTCCTCAAAATCCAAGGACAAGAAGGCACATAGCTAGTGAGACTACAAGGAGGGAAGCAAGACCAGAGCCCCCGCTGTCTTTTTAGGCCTTCTGGGGCTGCTTGTCTGGGATGTGGGGGCTAACAGGTGAGCCTGGAAATGCCAGTCATCTCCCCTGTGCCAGGCTAAGGGACCTGGACTTGACATTCAGGTCCCACCATGAAGCAAAGAGAGCTAGCCCGAAAAGAACAGCTGTGGATCAATGGGCTATGAAGTGCTAAAACTATATGGAACTCAAAGAAAGCAAGAAAGAGGGAAGGGAATGGGATAAAAAAAGCTGGGGGTAAAGGCAGAGCAGCAAGAAGTTAGAGGGCAGGAGCAAAAGCTGTCGTTTGTGCCAAGGGTGATACACACTCTGTCCTAGCCAAAGGCCGGGAAGCGGTACGCCACAGGTAAATACAGATGAAAGGCCAGAGCTATGCACTTAAGATATGGAGGAGTCAGAAGATAAGTAAACGTTACGTAAGATATCTGAAATATGCTTCCTCTGTGGCTGACAGGCCCAATCTGTGTTCTGAGAACAGCTTGCTTGTATGAGGAGGAGGAGAACAGATGAGAAGGGATGAAGGAGGAATTCTTACAACAACTTCAAAAAGTCTGACAGATTCACTTCCAAAGCTGTTCAAAGCTATCAAACTGTTGGCATTTGCTAGAAAAGTTTCAGTACCAACTACTGTGTTTTATGAGCACTGGACCCTAAGGGCACCTGGGACCCCATCTTTCTTGCTTGCTGCTTCTCTTATTTGCAATTCCCTCAATCCTGAAGTCTTCAAGGATTCAACATCTGCCATTTCACCCTGTCCATTAGTCTATCCCTGGGCCCATTGTACAAACTCTTCACTCAGGAATCTGCGATTTAGCTTTTTTTTTTTTTTTTTATACACAGGGTCTCTTACCACTCCTTGGCTATCAGAGACCCTGTTCCCCAGGCCATCACTACAATCTCCCTTCTCTTTCACTTGAGCATTTCTGAAGAAAATCCCAGGAGAAACAGGCCAGGCCCAGCAGGACTGGATGCTCATCAGTTGCATCTAGCCCTGGCATCTGCTGTCTGGTCCTGGCTCAGTCCTCACATCAGTCCTGGATCTTCTCTCTCTGTAAAGCTTCCCAGGTAATTAAGCTGCAGTTCCCCGCCCCAACGCCTGTCTCCTGCTCAGGTCAGCCAGCCTGATATTTAGGGGACACCTACTCTCATTTGCCTCTTTGCCACCCAAGCTCTTTGATTCTGGGGAATCTAAAAGCAAAATGATGATTTGTATTTCTTTATGAAAACAACTGATCCCCTTTCCATGGGTGGCTATTAACAGAGTTTTAATGGCATAAAAGGGTTCTTCCCTAAGCCTGTCAGCAGTCAGCAGACATCTGGCATTACCATGGACAGTCCAGTACTGGGTGAGGATAGAATCCTTTTCAGCCCTGGAATGCCTTTCATCCTCAGTGTTGAAAGCTTTGCAGAAATTAGGCCAGGGCTTGTGAAACAATTCAAGCCCGGTTACAGACACCCGAAAGTCTGTGCTAAAGCCTCCTTGTATTATACTTTCTTTAACTGGTGTTTTGGTGTTCTTGACTCAGCTAAAAGGCTTACAAAAAACCCTTTCAAAAGTGATGTGTACAGATAAGTTAAATCCCCTGAAATGCAGTCCCATGTGGTGCCTCAGTACAGTTTGATGTACTCCATTGATCCATGGACTCTGGAGGAGTTCAGCTCTGAGGGAACAAAATCTGATCCAGAGTACAGCATCGTAAAACCTTCAACCCCAGGCAGATTTTCCCAACACCTTTCCCATCTGTGTCACATAGAAAAGTCCATGGGAAATTTTGCCTTGGCTATGGGTAGACTGAGGGCACTGAGTTACTTAAGTGACCTGGGAAAGTTCTGTGGTCCCCAAATTCTTGTCTCCAAATTCTATTAAGGAAGCAATTATAATCTCAGTTTTAAGTCTCAGTACCTCCTGTATTCAAGTAGCTTGACTTCCTGGGTTTGTTTGAGTCCTATCAGGAGGGTTCTGCAGGTGAAGTCACTCTGTTGGAGATTAGAATTTTCCCAATGTTTTGTCCCTAGAGTGTTATGCCATGTCATTACACACATCAGCATTTCAGCATTTCATGGGAAGAGTCTTTGGTTTGAGGAGGCATGGCTCTGAAGTTATCTCATAAGTTCATTGCAGAGTCTTTCCAATATTCTATTTCCTACATAGTTACCAACAGCCACGTCTCTGTCTCATTGTATACCCCTCTCCCCCTCTACTACCAATACTGTCTATCTATGCATTCATGAACTTCATTTCGCTGTCCCCTCCATTCGATTTTTATCTGTTCACACACGATTCCTTTGAGCCATTATGGCCTTGCCTGGCCCAGGCATGGTTCACCTTCAGGACATGGAATCCAGGGAGCAGCAGAGCCCTGGCTGTTACGTTTGGAGAACTGAGGGGCTGCCACACCAATTATTATTATTATTATTTTTTTAAATCCTCACCTGAGGATATGTTCATTGATTTTTAGAGAGAAAGGAAGAGAGAGAAATCAATCGGTTGCCTCCCACATGTGTCCCAACTGAAAATCGAACCTGCAAGCTAGATGTGCCCTGACTGGAGATAGAACCCACAACTTTTGGTGTACGGGATCATAGTCCAACCAACTGAGCCTCCTGGCCAGGGCCCAATTAAATTTTCAGTTCACTGTTGTCTTTCCTCTGAGGTCATCAGGTTGCTCTCAGATCTCACTCTGTGACTGACTTCCTGGCAATTACCCTATAAGGTAAAAGTAAAGCAGTCAGGACAAGCCCTATGGAGGCCAACACAGGCTCCAAATTCATGGCAGACTGGTTGTCTTAAGATAAAGCTCTTGCTCTCAGTTGCTGGCTTGCCATGGTCCTTGATAATGGACCATTTATAGTCTTAGTAGAGCTGTTTTCCAAATATTAACTAGTTCTTGTACACATTTCAAGAGATTTTACTTTCAGGTAATAAAAGAAATACAATCAACTTTCAATTCTTGTTTTATATTCTGAGTTGCTAGCTAGCAACTTTTTCCTGCTCGGGGACACCTCAGAGATAGCACAAACTACAGTGGGAGTTACACGCTATACAATAATTTTTGCTTGGGTTCTTAATCAGATCTACCCTCTTCCCCACTTGTGCACCCCAAGACCACTCTCAAGGGGTCAACAGACTTGTAGGCTGGGGACCATGCAAGTGCAGTTTGTTTGAAAAGTTGCTTTTCAAAGCGTGGTCCTGGCTAGGAAGCTTGTTAGAAATGCAAATCCTCATTCCCAGCCCAGACCTACCAAAGCAGGAGCTCTGGGGGCGGCCCGGGAGGCGTTCGAGACGAGGATGAGCATGCTCACTGCCGCATGCTCTCGGTTGAGGCTTTGTCTTGCATCTATCACCCTTTAAGAATCACTGTTCCGGAACAGTGGCCTCAGCCCTGGGGGGGAGTTCACAAACCAACCCCCGACCTCCGGGCTCCACCCCTAGAGGTTCGGATTTCAGTCCTCCGGCAGGGGCCCAATCACAGCTGTTCAGGTGACGCTAATGGACCGCCGGAGTTCAAAACCGTTCATGTTCTTCTCTTTGCAGGTTTTGGCAGCCTTGTAAGTAACCACCTGTTTGTTCCTCACTGCCTCCTTCCAGCACAGAAGTAATTTATTCCCCGTAGTTCATCATGACCATGCATCAGACAGAGAGACACAGGATGTAGGACAGCCTTGCCGGAGGAATGACTTGGATTTCTACCTCCTCGCCCCTAACCAGCTGCAGGACTTTGAAAATCCTCTCATCTTTCTAGGTCTTAGTCACCTCATCTCTAAAACAGAAATTATAGTAATAACTTTTTTTTCTTCAAGTAAGAGAGATAGCTGATAGTCTTTTAAAATCTAGCAGGAAAATAAAAACTTAGATTCTAAGAGCTTTTAGAAAGTTGGAACTTGTCTTCAGCATAGAATTGCTAATATTGATTTTATTCCCTCAAGGATGGGCAGTAAACATTGCAAGCGAGTTAATTTTATGGGTTTTTTTTTTTCCAGTATTTACAAATATGAATCGAGTGTAAAAGAAATTGGTACTCAGGCAAACAGATACCAAAGAGGAAGCCCTTACAATGGTTTGTATTCTTATTCTGCCCTACAAGGTTCCCATGGGTGCTCAGCAGTATCTATCAGGAGAATAGCCTACCTCCATGTTTAACCTGAGTCTTTCACATTCAGGGACATCCATTACCTTCACATCCACCCAGCTATCCTCGTTTCCTCTTAACTCCTCTTTTGCTTTTCCGTCTGGCTCTGAAAAAATTGTATAATAATAAGCCTATGATGAGTCTTCATGGAGCTCATCCACCCCACCCCTCAATGTTCAGACTCCCAAGTCAAGTAGGCCAGAGAGGTGAAAGTGAATAGGTTGACTGTCCTGAGTCATGAGTCAGTTTATTCTTCTCCTCCCCCACTCCTTCTTCCTTCTTCTTTCTTCTTTTCCTCCTCCTCTTCCTCCTCCTTCTTCATATGCTCACTTTCTTCTTCCTAGAAAACAAAATAGTTTTGCATTCCTCTCCCACACACCTCCCAACAGTAAGTAATGAGATTACAAGGCTGAGGGAAGGTGGTAATCTGTTTCAAGATGATATTGTATCAACAATACTTTGTAAATAGCCAAGGAAATTAGTAATGTCTAGGAATCCTTCAGAAAGAACAACTATAAAAGGAAACCAGGAAGTTGGCCAGAGAACACTGCCAGGCCTTCCCATCTGTGGCCCTGGCGCCCATAAGGACAATGGTGTTGGTTTCTCTACCCTGGTGTTCCACTTTTGATTTTCATGCTCACCCTCTACTTCCTTGCCATAATCAGAGAAGCCCCCTTTTCTAAAGATGTGCAGGAAAAGCCCTTCACAGCCAGTGAGCTCTGCAGGTTCTAAACCCTTTAGCTCTTTCTCAGCTTGAGTTGGGAAACTCAAGTGAAGCTGTCCGAGAATAATCATCATGCTTCTTATTGGGTGTTCTGATCAAGATGAGTGCCTTTTATTCTCTTTTACAGTGTTCCCCCTGCTGCTGAGACTTGTATTCTGAATCCCAGGTCTGCAGCCCCACCAAGACACCCAGAAGTTTCTCAGGGATGTAGGTGAGTGTTTAGAGCAGTGGTTCTCAACCTTCCTAATGCCGCAACCCTTTAATACAGTTTCTCATGTTGTGGTGACCCTCAAACATAAAATTATTTTCATTGCTACTTCATAACTGTAATTTTGCTACTGTTATGAATCGTAATGTAAATATCTGATATGCAGGATGTATTTTCATTGTTACAAATTGAACATAATTAAAGCACAGTGATTAATCACAAAAACAATATGTAATTATATATGTTTTTCCGATGGTCTTAGGCGACCCCTGTGAAAAGGTCGTTCAACCCCCAAAGGGGTCGCGACCCACAGGTTTGTAACAGAACCTCTGGGCTGCTCCGATTGAAACAGAACCCACAGGCCATTTAGTTAGGGGCCCGACTGCCCGCCGTCAGAATTACAACTCTCAGTACTAGAGTTGAGTGAAAAGAAAAAAAAAGAACTGTTTATTTAACAATAAAATAGATTTAGATTATTTGCGGATTTCTGCTCTTGAGTCTTATGTTCTTTAAAATACCCACAAACACATAGTTCTGCCTCCCCCTACCAAACCAGACCAGCCTTAGAAAAGTCGGAAACACCATTTCCCTACTTCCTACGCACAGTTCAGCTTTACCAGTAGCTGCCAATCACTCAAATCTGATTGGGGAGGTCCTTTCTGTGCTGCGGTGCCCTCCAGCTCTCAATGCAGAACCACGTGGATTCTCAGCCTCCTTGCAAACTGCCTTCTTCCTGCAAACCGCATGGATCGCCTCTCCTTCTCAAAACTGCATGGTGAGAGCCTCTTAAAGCGGCCTGGAGAGCCCTCTCAAAACCGCATGGAGAACTCAGCTTCTTTAATCCACATGGAGAACCTAGCTTCTCCAAACCTCCAAACCACATGGAGAAGGCCTCTTCACCAAACTGCATGGGGGGGTCGCGAGCGAGAGCGAGAGCGAATGAGAGGGAGAGGGAGAACACAAGACCCAAGAGAGCCAGAGAGAGCATGAGAGACCTGAGACTGAACTAAAATGTCCACAGCTGCTTATATATCCCTGACTGCGTCCTCTGATGCAGTGGGTGTTGCAACCAGTTCTGACCATTCACAGAACCCTGTGCAGGCTCTGTAGGCTCCTTCCGTACCATCCCACAGTCCAAGACCCCTCCCATCTTCTTGGGCCTTGGAAGTATCAAAGCCATTTTGCATAACAAAGACACTAGCAACTAGCCCCAGGCATGCAAAGGCGTCTTAAAAGCTGCTTCCTTTTCCCCATCCCCCAGCCGCAAACTGTGGGGTTTGTTTTTGGACACCCCTGTTTCTGTAACAGGTTGAGAACCACTGGTTTAGAGGTATATATTCCACACATGAATTCTTGGAGTTCTACAGCCTTTATGACAAAAGGGATTTTTATGTACTGTTTAGTTTTTTGGTTGAGTCTTTGATTTTTTTTTTTTTTTCTAATGAGGGGATGTTTTAACTTCTATTGTTAAACCCTGTGAAGACAGAGTCACCTCCAAGACTTCTTCATCCTTTTGGTTTTATAATATGTGTGTCACAGGCATCTTTTTTTAAAAAAAGATTTTATTTATTTGTTTTTTGAGAGAGGGCAAGGGAGGGAGAAAGAGAGGGAGAGAAACAATGATGTGAGACAGAAGCATCAACTGGTTGCCTCTCATAAGCGCCCCACCTGGCATCAAGCCTGCATCCCAGGCCTGTGCCCTGACCAGGAATTGAACAGATGACCGTTCAATTTGTGGGACAACGCCCAACCAACTGAGCCACACTGATCAGGGCACAGGATATTTTTCTAAGGTTACTTAGGCAATAAGCTCACTGTACACTTCTACAATGAATAGAGCTTGCCTTATGGTGAAATAAAACTGGTCCGGCCTATATGATTTGAGGGTTCTGGAACTGCCTGAGCCCCAAATTTCTCTTGTCCATCCTATTCATACCTGAAACTTTACCCTACTGGTTAGTGACTTATACATCCTAAAGTACAAATAAATACCCTAGGAGAAATCAGCTTTTTAAAATCTTCCCTGAATGATACTTGATTTATCATGTCTTTTTCAATATGGCATCCTGTTAAGAGCAGTTTTAGGGAGTGGGAAGAGGTGGGCAAGAGCTTTGTCCATAGAAAGTTGGCATGAGATAGGGCTCTGTTCATCCAGGGAAGTGTGAAGGTGCCTTCATTTAACCCTCACAACCACCCTAAGCTGTTGTGAACCAACCCTCTGTTACATATCCCAAACTCAAAAAGGTTAAGAAACTTGCCAAGGATAATCCTCCCTTCTTGCCAAGTCAGCAATTATTCCTTTGTGAGCATACCATTAGTTTTTTATGCTCCCACCCCCAGCTATCACCTATTTCTTTACTTCTCTGCTAATGGGACCTGTCTCTCCAATTGTTCTCCTGTTCTCTCCTATCATATAAAACCACTGCAATCAGGCCTTTTCCCTCATCAATATTGTCAGTGTCATCAATGACACCCCCTCCCCCCTGTCAGTTCCCGGTCTTATTTTTCCCCGACCTATCAGCAATATTTGACCCAGCTGCTCACTCCCTCTTTGATACGCTTTTAAAACTTGGTTTTCAGTTAAATCTCTTGATTTTCTTCCTAACTCAGTGGTTGTTCCTTCCTGGTGTTTTATGCAAATTCCTCTTTTTTTTGTCCTTTAAATGTAGGACTCATCTTTTTCTTTGTTCTCCTCCATCTGCCCACTACCTTGGTGATCTGATGGCTCTAAGTAGCCTTTACATGCTAACAACTCAGGTTTCTGTCTCCTGCCTAGACCTGCACTGAACCCCATCTATCTATCACGGTCAAGTCAGGAGACAGATAACACACAGTAATTTGATCATGGGTAGTTTAATATAATTGTAACAGGGAACTGGAGTAATGGAGAATTGCTAGCAATTAGTATAATAAAACTCTAAAGAATATAGGAATAGCAGCTATAGGGAACAGCCACTACCCCTAAGGCTGAGATAGCGAGTCCAAGAGGGAAATGTCTGGAAGAGGGGCCCCCATTCACACCCTAGGGCTGAGATGCAGCCTAGCTGGAGAGGGTACAGCTATGGCTCATGGAATGGTGCAGTTTGCTGAGCTGCTGCACCAGTGGGACTCACTGAGAACTCACCCTCTTGGGCTCTAGGGGATGTTGACCACTGGTTGGGGCTGCACTTTGAACTTGCTGCAAAGCCGCCCGTGAGGAAGTGTCTCGCTCTGCTGGCTGCCAGGCCTGGGCTGTGGCCACTGTAGGAACTGGGCACTGCAGGCACTGTGCACGCTGCAGGCACTTGCCAAAGAGTTCACTGGAGACAGGAAGAGGACCCCCTTCCTCCTGCAGTGTCACTCCAATGCACTATGCTGAGAAACTTGGTATCATGCCACAGGGCAAAGTAAAATTATTTACAGGATTTGATTCCATTATCACAGAGCAGGCAATGAAAGGTGGACTTGGGCTGAGAGGCAATTAATTGATAACTGGTATACTGACTTGTGATCACTCATCCACCTGACATTTCCATTAGGATGTCTGATAGACCCTTCCAACTTACTACGTCCAAAACCAAACTAGTGTCCCAAAGTGGCCCACCCTGCACTCTCCCCACTCATCCAGCCACTCAGGCCCAACACACCAGGTTATTGTTGACTTAACTTTCTCTCACGCCCCATGTAGAGTTGATGAGGAGAACCTCTTGGCTCTAACTTCAGACTCTCTCTATAATCTGAACACTTGTCACCCTGTTCACTGTCACTTTCCCTGCTCCAGTCATGACAATTATCCCTGTTCTCAAATATAGTGTATTCATAGACAAGGTGAGCTACAATAAGGCCAACAGGAGCAGGAGATGACTGTCACTGAAAAGATAGTTTGTTAGCTTTGCAGTCCCAAGAGGAGGAGGCACGCCACCCTTGGCTCTATGGGAGGTAACATGGGGAAGCCCCAGGGTAGGGCAGGAGGCAGTGGGAGAGGAGGGCAATTGTGGTAAGCGCCTTATTGTGACTTCCATGGGAAGGAACAGGTAAGGCAGAGTAAGCGGGCTTAGGATCAGCTTGTGTTAATAGTTTCAGGGGGTTCTGGGCATAGGGGCTGTCCCTAGTTGTCTGGTACCAGGCAACTGGTACCAGGGATTTCCTGGGATAATTAGGGCAGGGAACAGTGGCCCAGAGTATGAGAACACAGTAAGGGAGGTGATTGAGGTGTGGGCTCTGGATCGATTGGTTTGTGTTTGAAAAACTTACCCGCAGAAGGAGAGGCCCTCCTGACGAGAGGGGCAATGCGGGAGACAGGAGGCACACATATGTTGACTCTGGCATATTCAAGTTGTCCCAAATAAGGTGTGTCTGGCATAGGTGTACAAAGCATATTTTAAAACATCAAATTTACAGGAGCTAGAATCGTGGTTAATACAATCCCTTGCTTGAATTTCTGCAATGGCTCTTAACAGGTATCCCGGTTTCTACTCATGCCCCTCTGAAGGCCATTGTCAACATAGCAACAAGTATGAGTCAGATCGTGTCATTCCTCTGCTCAAAACTCCCCCTTTCAAGCAGAGAAAAGGCCAAAGTCCTCACAGTCACTGACCTGATCCAGCCATCCCATTACCCTGTGTGTTGCCATTACCGCTCTGCCCCACTGTCACTCCACTCCAAACACACTGGCTGCCTTATCATTCTGCAAGTAAATGGAGAGGTGCAGTCTCACCCCTAAATACCCAGCCAGCAATTACCCTCATCTAAGTTTTCTTATTTTCAAAAAGTAAATTTAATTATTCATTATGTATATATTGTTTATTGTACATTTCGTCGGCAGCCGTCCGTCTCGAGAGACGATGGTGTAGCTTCTTAAGAGTCTATCTGCACCGCCGAGAATGGTTGTGCAGTCCGACTTGGGAGTGACACGGTATCTGTCTCCTCCCGTGTTGAATCGACATCTTATGATGACGCTGGAGTGTCCTCTCCAGTGAAGCTGAAGCTACAGAGCCTGGGCAGGGTGATATGGAGGGTCTGCTGTTGCCCATGCAGCAGACCCCCCCTCTCTTCGCAGCTGAAGGGTCCAAGGGAAAGACGGAGTCAATACAGCTTGGCTTCAGGTGTGCCGCAGGAGTTGCCGGTGTTGACTACAACATCAAACCGCCTTAGGGACTCCGGCTCCGGATTTTCTGTCGGGGTTTACTCCCTTAGCCTTTCCCCTGAAGAGGTATGCCGCAAGGCAGCGGAGGTTTTTTGGAGTCAGAGTTTTCCTTCTCTGATGTGCCCTGACTGGAAGATCGAACCAGCGACACTTAGCTCGCAGGCCGACGCTCAATCCACTGAGCCAAACCAGCCAGGGTCTATTGTACATTTACTCCCACTAGAATGTATGTTCCATAAGGGTAAGGATATTTTATTTTTTACATATCATTTATTTATTTGTCTCTTTATTTATTTATATGGACATTAACTTGAGCACTTAGCAAAGTGCTGGGAACATACTAGGAGCTCAATCACATTAGTTGAAAATTAAAAATCTGATGTGTGTCAACAAAAAGTTGTGTTCTGTGGCCACACTTCTGCTCCTTCCATGGGTAACAGAAAGTCACTTTCTTTTCCTGTGAAAATCTTGTGCTTGTATCAAAGTCTCTTCTTAAGTGCCTGCTTCTAATCTGGGAAGCATCTCTGGCCCTGTCAATGGCTCCAACTTCTTTGTAAATTCATGCAGGGGTCCACGTGCTCCTCCTTACTTCCAACCCCCTCTTCCCAAACTCTGGGCCTATTGTATATACAGAGAAGAAGTCCCTCTCCACAGACACTCAGCTGATCAAACTACTGGGTGTGGGTGTCACACTGAAGTAATTATAGTAATCATAGCATTTTACATATTTATTTTATTTCAGCCTCATGAGAGCCCTATGAGGTTTATAGTCCCATTGTCCCCATTTTGCAAAAGGGACAAATGAGGCATTATAAAGTTATTTGCCTAACTAGCAGATTGAAAAGCCAAAATGTGTCTGTGCCCTGTTGCCAGAGTTTTGTGTTATGAAAATGACAATTACTGATTTGGAGGAAGCTAAACCTGACTTGAACTTAAATTAAAAATTGGTTTTGAGCTAAATTATAAAGAGATGGAAGTCAAATGTGATTTTCAAAGTAAACCACCCTTAATCAGTCTTAATAGGCTCAAATGGAGCCAAAATAGCCTGACAACTTCCTGAGCTACCCTCAGATTGGTGACCATCAACTCAGGCTCCCATTTCTATACTAACTGTGCCACTTCTAGGTGTTACCTTTCAATGCTTTCCCATTGCTCTTAGAGCAAATCCCCCTTTTCATCACTTTTTATGATCCCTTCTAGTGTTAGTGAATTTTCCTCTGACCCCTATATACCACTTAGTATACACATTACAGCATCAGATATCTGTGTGATTTTCTGGATTCATCTGTGTCTCTTTCAGTAGACTATAAGCTCCTTGAGGGTAGGGACAAGTATTCTCAGTGCTTGGCACATGGTAGAAACTCATAATATTTGTAAAGAATGAATGCTTCCAGCTCCCTGTGGCCACTTCTATCAAATTCTATCAAATCATGCTTTCTAGAAAGGATCTGATAAACTCATGCATACCAGGACACAAATGATTGATTTGGTTGAATGTATTGATCTTTCTAGGGCTCCTGTCTTCATATAGTAAAGTGTCTTAAGCCAAAGAAATGGCTTTTCAATACAAAGCACGGCAGAGGAGGGAAGATTGGGGGGGACTGGGAAATACTTCCTGGCAAATCCTATTGTGTGGATGGATATCTATCTTCCCCATGTATGTGCTAAGCAGGTACTCCTGAATCAAGATGGAGCTCAGCATTTCCCCCTTTATTCCTCAGAAAAGGAAAACACCTGCAGGTGAACAAAGAACCTTGAATTTTTTTTCACTTTTTTATTCTAACTCATTCCCCCTCTCACCCCCCATTTTTAAGTTTCACTTAGGCCTTGCAGATTTTTTTGTTTGATTTTTGTTTTTCTCTGAGAAATTCCACTTCTTCTAGAAGTGCGTTTTCCCCCCTTATTCCTAAATAGCAACTCTTTGATGTCATATCTGGAGTAAGGCCAAGGGCTTGTCTTTCAGCTGAAAAATCAGGCATTTTTCATGGTAAGTGATGAGGAATAAATCAGCGTGGAAGCCTGGTTTATTACTTGACTCTCAGGATCCTTTGCTGTGTCAAATGTACATGCAAAAGATGCATCTGCAATACCTGAGAGCAGGTTTCAAACAAAATTATTCCACACTCCATCTGTTCTTCATATTTTTGTGCTTTTCCTATTCTCATTGTAGTGATTTGGCTCATGGCCAAGAAGTGAGGATGATCTTGTTTCTTAAGTCTCATCAAGTTTCTCCATCCTCCTTCTCTCCCTGTTCATTCTCCTCCTCCCATTTCCCCTTCTCCCACCTCCCTCCTCCCCTCCCACCTTCTCCCTCTTCACTATATTTTAATCATAATCATCAGTGGAGCTGTTGGATGATTTAAAGGCATAGCTCCTCCATGTTTTAATAATTGCCTTGGATGTTCATTTGCTCTTTACAAAGAACATATCTAAAATCCTACAGACCTCTATGTCTCTGTCATGAAGCCTACTGCAGTGCTTCGCAAGCAAGCTTGTGAAAAAGAACCAACCAGCTTTTTCTAAAAGAAAATCTAATCTGCTGTGAACTTAACTTTTCTCAAATATAATATGAATTACTAGAAAAATGAAATAAAAAAGACAACATACAAGTCTCCAATTTTTATTATTAGATTCAACAGGCATAAAATTACTGTCAAATTGCCATACACGTGTCTAAATACTTGCTCTGAATTTCTGTACTTAACTTGTTGCAGACCCATTACAAATAGTTCCTTGACCAGCACTGGTCCGGAGGCCACAGTCTAAGTAGCTCTGCTCCAGGCAACCAAAGCATCTTGGTTGAAAAGATCAAAACACCTATAAGTTCTCCATCTTACCCTAATCTAAACAAACTAACAAAATTCTCTATGCACCAAAGGACAAACGTGCATGTATGCTTGTGCACGCGTGCGCACACACACATGCACGCGCTCCAATAACAATACCACTTCATAGGGAGGTAATAGAACGTAACAGTTAAGTATGTGGACTCTGAAGCCAGATACCAACATTTACAAGTTGTAGCCACTTGAACCCGTTTCCCATAAAATGAGGATGGTAATACAAATACCAACTTCTTCAAGTTGTTAAGACAGTATAAATGGCACACAGCTCTCAGAACAGTAGGCGCTCAATAAATTTAGCTATTATCATTCTTTTTTATTTGAGGAAAAAGAGATCCCTGTGGCCTTGCTCAGCATTTCCATCTGTAAGAAGAAGATGGATCTGTGGCTCACCTGGCAAGCCAGGGCCAGTCTTCTCTTCCCAGCATCCGGAAATGCCTGCTATCCTTTGGTGGAGGCAGACTCCTAAATGCCCGCTAGGAAAGAAGTTCCCCTTAGTTGAGGGTGAGGAACATCCCAAACACCTACTTTTGCTGCCCTCTGTTGCTGCCATTGAGAATTACACTGAACTGAATATCTGCTGGAAGATGGGCAAAACCTCATGTGGAGGTTATTACTCTAAGAAACAAGGACATAGTGACTCCCAAACCAGTAGAAAGTCATTAGTAACAAAGGGCAAATGTAATTAGAGGGTCTTAAGGGACATCCTGAAGGGGGAAAGATAGTCATCACCAGACAAAGGGGAATTGGTAGAAGGGAGTTGACAGTAGTAACATATTTACAAATCACAATAGGGGCATTTAGATTATCGCCTTAGATTGTAACTCAGGAGTAACCAGTAATGGAGAAACAGGGGAGAAGGAGAGGGGAGGGAGAGCTAATTGTGTTAGGGATGGGGAGCTAATCACATTACTATAAAACCAGTTTTCTTCATCTACTTGGGGCGCACATTCTCCTGGCTGAGGGTGCGCCTGACTCTGCAGCCTCGTGAATAAACGCCTCACTTTGCTGCTCAGGTTCTGTGTCCCAGTTTTTATTGTGAGCGTTTCTCACATTACCAATACGTACTTAGTTCAGAATTTGATTGAATATCCTAGCCTTTGTTTTTCACAGTGCCTTTAACATCATAGCTTTGCATTTTTACATGGCATGTGACCTACAACTGCTTCTAGACACTGCCATCAAATGCAGGCAGATCTTTGTCACTCAAGCTAAGCCTACTTGCTACTGAACATGGTGAAATCTCAAATCTGCTCCTTACTGACTTCCTCCATATCTCAGATGTTCAAACCTGAGTCCCAAGGTAACTGTGACCTCTTCGATTCTCTCAGCTGCCCAGATCCATGCCTCTCTTGCTCTGCAAGGTCTTTTTAGCACTGCCAGAGGCCTTCCTACCTCTTAAGTGTCTCCCCTGTACAGGTCTTTGAGATCCACTGTTCTAAAATTTCTCTCTAATCTGAGTCACCTCTCCACTGCCCACACTTGGTCCGAGTCCCTCTGGCCTTCTCCTGCTGACCTTGCCTGCTCTCCAGCCTTCTCTCTCATGGTTCCCACGTAGCTTCTGTAAGCTGGCTCTCACTCTCTGTAAACACATGTCATTTCCTTTAGGGCTTAGTGGGTGCTGTTTCTTTTGTCAAAAATGCCCCATTTTTTACAAAAATTCTTTACTACTCAGCTCAGATACTCTTTCCTCCATAGCGTCTCCTCTTACCACTCCACGAAACAGTGCCTCAACGTCTAAACATTTATGTACTTCTTTTGTTGCTTTCACCAAATGCATTCTTACTTCAGTAAATTCCCTTTTAAATTTTTTCCTGACAAAATGTTTTGTTGAAATTCTGGGAATTAATAAAGAAAATTCTAAGATTAAAAATAAATTTTGGCCCTCTACTTCTAACCATGATGCAGAACAAAAAAGAGATTTACCTCTCACCTAAAACAACAAAAAATTTTGGAAAAAATATATGAAATAATGATTTGCAAGGCACTGGATATATGAGGCAACAAAAGGCAGTGATTCCATGAAAGGGGGTAACAGATGAGGTATGCCCTATGATTCTACCCGCTGAATGCCTTGAGAACATCTCTAAGCTGTGGTGCAGCGAAGGGGAGCTCATGTGGAGCCTGGTGGGCTCCCTGAAATGAGGAGGATGAACTGAGAGATGATGAAAACCATGGCTACAGTTCATAGGATGGAGTGTTGGCGAGAACTGTCCAGAGAGGGAACTCCAGAGATCTACAGAGGATCCCCTTCATGTTTTTAGCAGAGTCCTGATCAGTGCTTGCAGGAGAGGAGACAATCTGAAGCTGGGAAAGAATCACCCAAACGGATTAGAAAGAACCATGTCCACTGGGCTGGGGGGAAATTAGTGCCTTTTCCCACCAGCCAGATTGGGAAGCCTCAAGTAGAGCATCAAGTAGAATACTGAGAAGGGTATATTGCCTTCTTTGCAACTTTGATTCCCTTTTCTCAGCCTACAGTTATTTCAAAGTTAAAAGTGTTTTATGTAGTATGGAAACGTGCAGCTGAATAGGGTGGTCCTGGTTGCAGGTTATATCTTTGTTTGCTGGACTTCCATGCACTTTGATTTTCTGGAACTTATGGTTGTTTCTAGTTTTGAGGTAATTGTATTCCTTCTTAGTTGTGGGGGGAGACGCCGCATGTCTGTCTATGCCTCCATCTTGGCCAGAAGTCCTCCTAGTGAATATTTTAATTGAATTATTATATTCTTCAATTCCTGAAGTTCTGTTTTTTAAGATATTTTCATTTTGTTCATGCATCATTTTCCTGATTTTCCTTAGTTGTCTGTTTTCTCTCGAAGTTCATTGAACTTATTTAAGATGGTCGTTTTTATTTTTGTCTCATAATTATTAGGTCTTCATTTCTTTAAGGTTGTTTCTGTGCTGGCTTAGGGGAGGGGCTCTCATGGGTGAAATAATTTTTTAACCATTTTAATGTAGCTGGTTTTGGCTTTGCACTTTCCTGGGATATTATGACTTTTTAACTGGTTTCTGGAGTTCTCTTAAAGCGTTTTTAGACAGTATATTGTTAAGTTCGTGTCTCTGTGGAAGAACAAAGTGTGGGGCTTCCTATTTTTCTAAAGGATTGGGCTGGCCTGGCAGAGGGTCCCTGGTTTATTCTTTGGGTGTTCTAGAGGGAACAGGCTATGAGGCAGAAGCCTGTCATTCTTCCAAAGTTGTGTAGTTTTTGTATTTTATGCTGTTTTAGTTTGTAACTAGCCCTATAGAAATAAGGTGATTAAAACAGGGGGAAATGATAGCAGGGCCCAGGTGTTAGAGTTTAGCCTTAATTGATAGGCTTAAGTAATTGAAGCTGTGACTGGATAGACTTTCTTTATCACCAAACCTTTGCTTCTGGAATTTTGCCTAGAGGGTGGCGGCAGGCAGCAGGACCCCAAATTGCTTTTCGGTAGCATAACTACTATTGAATCAAGATTAAAGCATTTCCATCTCCCTAAAAATTATCCTGTGTCTTGTTGTATCATCCTTTCCTCTAGCCCCATAGCCCAAGGCAACCAGTGATCTACTTTCTGTCTCTATAATTTTGCATTTTCTAGAACTTCATGTAGACTTTTATGCTTTGCTTCTTTCACTTAGCGTAATGCTTTTTGAGATTCATTTGTGTTGTTTTGTGTATCAGTATTTTGATCTTTTTTATTGCTGTGGATGTCTGTGACGCGATATTCTAGCGTCCGCATCGTTTAGAGCTGCGACTCAGAACATGGCGCGTTCCTAGAAGCCGCTTTCGGCATCAGTGGGCGGCGGCGCGTGGACTTGCAAGCGTGGGGCGCGGGACCAACCGACGCCACTTCGTGTAGGACAGTGGAAGCTGGAGAGCCGGGCTATTCGGACTGAGCCAATTGGTTTCCATGGATCTCAATAGTGCCAGCACTGTTGTTCTTCAAGTCTTAACTCAGGCCACCAGTCAGGATACTGCTGTGTTAAAGCCAGCTGAGGAGCAGTTGAAACAGTGGGAAACACAGCCAGGTTTTTATTCAGTGTTGCTGCCTGTAAATGCTGCCCTCAAGACTGTAAAGGAGGAAAGAGGAAGGACATCTCTAAAATCAGAGAAGGAAAACTCTGACCCCAAAAAACCTCCGCTGCCTTGCGGCATACCTCTTCAGGGGAAAGGCTAAGGGAGTAAACCCCGACAGAAAATCCGGAGCCGGAGTCCCTAAGGCGGTTTGACATTGTAGTCAACACCGGCAACTCCTGCGGCGCACCTGAAGCCAAGCTGTATTGACTTTGTCTTTCCCTTGGACCCTTCAGCTGCGAAGAGAGGGGGGGTCTGCTGCATGGGCAACAGCAGACCCTCCATATCACTCTGCCCAGGCTCTGTAGCTTCAGTTTCACTGGAGAGGACACTCCAGCGTCATCGCAAGATGTCGACTCAACACGGGAGGAGACAGATACCGGTTATAAGCTCATCCGATTGGCGAAGGAAACGAGCGCCAGGGGTCTCCTCTGACGGTGGGAGAGGTCATCGCACCTCACTGGACAGCTACCGTCTCGCCATGGCTCGCCTGCCCCACTGGGTGCGTGGGGATCAGAGAGGCGCCTCTCGAAAAGTGGGCCACAAAACACCTGCACCAGTTAATTCCAAGCAAACAACAAGAAAGAAGCCTCCGGCTCTTCGCCTCGCTAGCTGGAACATCAGGACCATGTGCCCCGGACTTACTGCAGACCTTCCGTGGATCAAGGGTGCCAGGAAAACCGCTGTCATCGATAGGGAACTGGCACGACTAAACATCGACATTGCGGCTCTACAGGAGACCCGGTTGGCCGACAACGGAACTATCAGAGAAACCAACTACACCTTTTACTGGCAAGGGAAGTCTCCGGACCAACCAAGACAGCACGGTGTTGGGTTCGCTGTGAAGAACACGCTTGTTAACTCCATAGAGCCACCCACAGGAGGCACAGAGAGATTACTTACCCTCCGATTGTCAACAACTTTCGGCCCAGTCAGCATTCTTAGCGCGTATGCCCCAACCCTCTGCGCCACCACCGAAGAGAAAGAACAGTTCTACCATGCACTGGACGAAGCGTTATCCAAGATCCCCAGAAGTAACGCTCTCTATCTCCTTGGAGACTTCAACGCAAGAGTAGGAGCCGACTACATGGCCTGGCCCACCTGCCTCGGAAACTTTGGGAGAGGAAAGATCAATGAGAATGGTCAGCGACTGCTTGAGCTTTTGTGTCACCACGGCCTGTGCGTGACAAACACATTCTTCAAGTGCAAAGAGATCCACCAGGTGTCATGGAGGCACCCCCGCTCCCGTCATTGGCACCAGCTTGACCTCGTCATCACCAGAAGAACGGATATTGGCAGCACCCTCCTCACCCGCAGCTACCACAGTGCAGACTGCGACACGGACCATGCCCTCGTGGTAAGCAAGGTGCGCATAATGCCGAAGAGGTTGCACCACTCCAAGATGAAGGGTCGCCCACGCATCAACACCAGTTGTGCCAGCAACCCAGTTAAGACCCAGCAATTCATCAACAAGATGGAAGATGCACTCGGCGAGGGAGTGGCGGCAGATGACATTATCGAATCCAATTGGCCACGTCTCCGCGACGCCATATACAACTCCGCCATTATTGCTTACGGGAAGAAAGAGCGGAAGAACGCTGACTGGTACGAGGCTCACTGGGAAGAAATGGAACCCGTGATCGAGGCTAAGAGGAAGGCCCTACTGGCTTACAAGGTCACGCCCACTCCCAGTACACTTCAAGCTCTACGGGCTGCCAGGAACAAAGTCCAGAAGACCGCCCGCCACTGTGCCAACACCTATTGGCTAAACCTGTGCAGAAGCATTCAGGAAGCCGCCGATATAGGCAACGCATGAGGAATGTATGAGGGTATCAAGAAGGCAACAGGCCCAATCCCCTCCAAGATTGCCCCCCTTAAGTCCAAGACAGGTGAGGTCATCACTGACCAGGAACAGCAAATGCGGCGGTGGACCGAGCACTACCTCGAGCTGTACGCAACGAAGAACACCGTAACAGACACTGCTCTTAACGCCATCCCAGACCTACCAGTCATGGAGGAGCTAGACACCCCACCTACTGCGGCAGAGCTCGGCAAAGCCATCGACCGCCTCGCTTGCGGGAAAGCACCAGGAAGCGACGGAATCCCTCCAGAAATCCTAAAGAGCGGGAAACCAGTCCTGCTACAGCCGCTCCACCATCTACTCTGTCTCTGCTGGAAGGAGGGTTACATCCCCCAGGATATGAGAGACGCCAACATTATCACCATGTACAAGAACAAAGGAGACCGCAGCGACTGCAACAACTACCGGGGCATCTCTCTCCTCAGCGTCGTCGGCAAAGTATTCGCCCGGGTCGCTCTTGCCCGCCTGCAGACCCTTGCTTCCCGCGTCTACCCAGAGTCCCAGTGTGGCTTCAGAGCTGGCCGATCAACAGTGGACATGATCTTCTCCCTACGCCAGCTGCAGGAGAAGTGTCACGAGCAGCATAAACCACTCTACCTCGCCTTTATTGACCTCACGAAGGCGTTTGATCTGGTCAGTCGAAGCGGACTCTTCAGCTTGCTACGGAAGATTGGCTGTCCACCACATCTGCTTGCTGTGGTCATGTCCTTTCACGACAACATGCACAGCACGGTGTCCTACAACGGCGCAACCTCTGAGGCCTTCCCAGTCAGCAGCGGAGTAAAGCAGGGCTGCGTCCTCGCGCCTACGCTGTTCGGAATCTTCTTCTCCATGCTCCTCCAATACGCCTTTAAGGACTGCAGCGAGGGTGTCTTCATTCACACCAGATCCGATGGCAAGCTCTACAACCTGGCCCGTCTACGAGCCAAGACCAAAGTCAAAGAGGTGCTCATCCGTGAGATGCTCTTCGCCGACGACGCAGCTTTGACATCACACTCCGAAGAGGGACTCCAGCAGCTAGTCACTTGCCTTTCCCACGCATGCAAGGAGTTCGGACTAGCCATCAGCCTGACGAAGACGAATGTTATGGCTCAAGGCACGGGGACTCCCCCATGCATCACCATCGACGGATACACCCTGGAGGTTGTCAACGACTTCACTTACCTCGAGTCCACCATCTCGAGCTCTCTGTCAGTCGACTTGGAGGTCAACCGGAGAATCGCCAGGGCAGCCACAGTTATGGCCAGACTGAACCGGCGAGCGTGGAACAATTCCAGCCTCACTGAGAAAACCAGACTGCGCATCTACCAAGCCTGCGTACTCAGCACTCTCCTCTATGGCAGCGAGACGTGGACCACCTACGCAAGGCACGAAAGGAAACTCAACAGCTTCCACATGAGGTGCCTGCGACGCGTCCTGCATGTCGCCTGGCAGGATAAGGTCCCCAACACCGAGGTGCTGAAGCGAGCCAATATGAGCAGTTTGCATGCAGCTCTCAGCGAGAGACGCCTCAGGTGGCTCGGCCATGTCAAAAGAATGGATGCAGGCCGTATCCCCAAAGACCTCCTCTACGGCGAGCTAGCAGAAGGCAAGAGGATGACAGGGCGCCCAAAACTGCGGTTCAAAGACATCTGCAAAAAGGACATGACACAATGCTCCATCAATCTCAACACATGGGAAGTTCAAGCAGACGACCGCCTAGCCTGGAGGCTCGCGGTCAGGCAAGGTACGTCACGCGCGGAGGCTGCGCGCAACGAGGAGGCGGTCCAGAAAAGATCGAGGCGGAAGCAGCGTCAACAGCAGCAACAACGGCCATCTGCCTTCACCTGTAACAAGTGCGGCAGGGATTGTCACTCCCGAGTCGGACTGCACAGCCATTCTCGGCGGTGCAGATAGACTCTCAGGAAGCTACGCCATCGTCTCTCGAGACGGACGGCTGCCGACGACGATATTGCCTTAGGAGTGGGTAATAATCAGCCCTAAAATAAACATGTCTCTGGTTCCACCTAGAAAATCTTAAAAGCAAGACCCAAAAGGATCAAGCTGTTTCCAAGTAACTGAACAATATTTCAGAACAGAGCTCATGAATATTTACAGGAATACAATTATATTCAACACCCAAAAAGTAAAGTTCACAAAGTCAGGCATCCAATAAAAAATTACCAGGCATGTAAAGAAAAAAGAATACTACCCATAAAGAGAAGGAAAATTGATCAACTGAAACTGACCCAGAAACGGCACAGATGATAAAATTACCATACAAGCACATTAAAAGTTATTATAACATTATTTCTTAAATTAAAAAGTTAGAGGCAGGGAAGGTAAAAAAAATTACCACAATTAAAATTCTAGTCTGAGACAGGTTGCACATTTTAAACATATGTAATTTTATTCATCAATTATACTTCAATAAAGGTGGAGAAAAAATTGATAGAACAAGTAGACAAAAATCAGTAAGGATGTAGAAGACTTAAATGATAGAATCAACCAACTTGACCTAATTGACGCATATAAAACCCTCCCCTGACAAGAGCAGGATATACTTTAAGAAAACATGGAACATTAACAAGATGTATCAACAGTTTCAAAAGGATTCAAATCATAAGCAGCATATTATCTGACCACAATGGAATTTAATTAAAAATAAAAAACAGAAAGATCTCTGGAAAATTCCTCAAATATTTGAAAACTATCCCACTTCTTAATAATCCATGGGCCAAAAAAGAAATCAAAGAGAAATTAGAAAGTATTTTGAACTGAGTGGAAATGAAAACAAACATATAAAAATTTGTGAGATGCTGTTAAAATAATACTTAGGGGGGAATTTATAGTACTAAATGCGTATATTAGAAAAGAAGAAAAGGCTCTGAGCAGTTTCCATCTTAAAAATCTAGAAAAAAAGAACAAAATAAACTAGAAAGCTAAAGGAAGGAAAGACTAAAGATCAGAGTGGAAATCAATGAAATAGAAAACAGAAAAATAATACAGAAAAATCAATGAAATGAAAAGCTGGTTCTTTGAGAAGATCACTTAAATTGATAAACCTGCCAGACTAGGAAAAAAAGAGAGAAGACCCAAATTACCAATATCATGAATGAGAAATGACATCAGTATAGAACATATAACTACAAATCCCCACAGTCAATAAAAGGATAATAAAGGTACATTATAAAGAACTTTATGGCAATGAATTTAAAAACTTAAATGAAATGGAGAAGTGTCTTGAAAGACCTAAACTACAAAAGTTTAATGAAGAAGAATAAATACCCTGAATAGTCCACTATCTACACAGGGGAACAATTTTTAACACAATTCCGGTTGAGTTCAATTTTTCAGCTGTTTTAGACTTAAATAGGCATGCTGATTTCAAAACTGCAGTTAGTTTTCTTCTATCACGTCAATTTTTTCTGTACAGCTTATCTTAATTCAACCATTCTAGGCTGGATCTAGCTTGGATCAAGGGAAGCACTAGTGCTCTCCTATTGGCTGAGAGCAAACCTCCCTCGAGTGGGGAGGGGTGGGGGACGACCTTGGAGACCAGTGACAGGTTCATACTTGTTTAGGTTATTCAGTTACACACGAGACATTGTGGTGAGAGGTTGTGTGCTGCTCTATATAGTGAATCGTATTCCAAAGTGTAGTCTGAGTTCTTGTCTGTATACAAGAATTTATTTTTTAGTAGAATTTATTTTTTTATTTACATATGTACTTATTTCCTTTCCTTCAGATTATGTCTGCCTCTACTATTTCTTGATGTGTCTAAACAACCCTGATTTGTTTTGTTTTATCTGTGGCAGTATCACCATTCCCAAAGGACAAACATCAGCATATTTGTCGGGCAAGCCTATTTTGCATATTTTAAAGTAAAACTTGGTGATCAAGATAAGTCTTGGGCCCCTCACAAGGTGTGTAAGCAGTGTGTTGAGAGTTTACGGATGTGGATGAAGGGAACACGTGATAAATTGCCATTTGGTATACCTAGGGTTTGGCGAGAGCCCAGAGATCATTCAAGTGACTGTTACTTTTGTATAGTGAAAACATCAGGATAGAACAAGAAAAATAAATGTAAAATAGAGTATACTAGTCTACCATCAGCTATATGCCCAATGCCTCATTCAGCTGAAATCCCAGTGCCAGTTTTCACTGAACTACCCTCTTTCGAAAAACAGGAGTATGGTGAAGAATTAAGTGACAGCAATGATGAAGATTTTGAAATTGAAGATTACTCAGTTCATAAGGGATTTGATCAGCATGAGTTGAATGATTTGGCACAAGATTTGGGACCATCCAAAAAAAGGCTTCAGAACTCCTAGCATCAAGACTGCACGAAAAAAACTTGCTTGAAAAAGGAGCGGAGGCATCCTACTTTCGATCAAGAGAAAGTGCATTTCTGCAGTAGTACTTTCAAAGCGATGGTGGCTTTGTGTATTGCCATAACATACATGGTTTACTGGAGGAACTGGGAATTCCAGTCTATAATGTAACTGAATGGCGACTGTTCATCGATAACTCAAAACAGAGCTCGAAGTGGGTTCTCCTCCACAATGGCAATTCCTTTGGGGCAGTCCCAATTGGCCATTCAGTTTGTTTTCATGAAGAATATGAAGACATAAAGAGTCATTGATCTGTTGCAATATCACAAGCACAATTGGATCATCTGTGTTGACCTTAAAATGGTCTGCTTCCTTCTTGGTCAGCAATGCAGATTCACCAAGTATCCTTGTTTTCTGTGTATGTGGGACAGCAGAGCTTGTGAGAAGCATTGGGTAGAGTCGAACTGGCCTCCAAGATCTGACCTCAAACCTGGTGATCCAAACATTCTGCATGAGCCACTTGTTGACAGAAAGAGCATTATAGTCCCACCTCTGCACATAAAACTGGGACTCATGAAGCAAGTTGTTAAAGCTTTGCCAACTGAAGGAGACTGTTTCAAGTATCTAATTTTTGCATTTCCTAGGCTGTCGTTTGAAAAGATAAAATACCTTAATATGTATGTTTGGTAGAGAACTTTACTACTTGTACACAATTTGACTTACAGTAACAATATATAGCCTTTATATGAATAAAATAACTCTAAATAAACAGTATATTCAGGTAATTTTTTCTTTATTTTCCTTTGTATATACATTTTGTATGATTTTTGGGACAAAGGGAGGGTATCCTGTACCTTAAAAAGTTGATGTGATAAGAGAAAAACTGGGGTCATTTTTAAGTTCAGATGCCAAAAGTGAGTCAAAAAGTGTCAGATCTAGTTCAACAAAAATTCTGTTCCCCAGTGCTATTAAAGACACTGAATATGTATCTTAAAACCTTCTCAAAAAGAAAACTTTAGGCCCAAATAGTTTCCCTAGTATATTCTACCAAACATTCAAGGAAGAAATAATGCCAATTCTATACAACCTTTACACAAAATAGAAGAGGAGGGAACACTTCCCAACTTGTTCTAAGAGTCTAGCATTAAGCTGATATTAAAACCAAATAAAGAGTTTACAAGTTAAAGCAAACTGCAGAACATTATTCCCCATGAAAATGAGGCAAAATTTATAATGAAAAATTTTGTAAATCAAATCCAATGATAAATAAAAACAATATATTATAATTAAGTGGAGTTTACCCCAAGAATGCACAATTTAATATTTGAAAATCAATCAATATAATTCAGCATATTAACAAAGTACATGTGAAAAACCATGTGATTATTTCCACATATGCAGAAAAATCATTTGGCAAATTCCAACATCTGTTCCTGATTTTAAAAAAACAATACCTTGCAGAGGCGTGTTTTGCTGGCTTTTACTGAGATCAGCAGCTTTTGAGCCTCTCTCTCTCTCACATGTACCCTGCTTGATCTCCACCACTCTTGGAAATTTTAAAAATCTATTTTATTGATTATGATATTACAGTTGTCCCAATTTTACCCCTTTGCCCTCCTCTACCTGGTACCCCATTTCCTCCAGCACCACCACCTCCAACTTTAGTTCATGTCCATGGGTCATGCATGTAAGTTCTTTGGCTTCTCCATTTCCTATATTGTTCCTAACACCCCCGTCTATTCTGTACTTACCGATTTGTACTTCTTAATCCCTGTACCTTTTCCCCCAATCTCCACCTTCCCTCTCTCAACTGATAACCTTCCAAATAATCTCCATATCTATGATTCTGTTTCTGTTCTGTTTATTTACTTAGTTTGATTTTTAGACTCAACTGTTGATAGTTGTGAATTTATTGCCATTTTAGTGTTCATAGTTTTGATCTTCTTTTTCTTAAATAAGTCCCTTTAACATTTCATATAATAATGGCTTGGTGATGATGAACTCCTTTAGCTTTACTTTGTCTGGGAAGCACTTTATCTGCCCTTCCTTTCTCAATGATAGCTTTGTTGGATAGAGTAATTAGGTTGTAGGTCCTTGCTTTTTATCACTTTGAATACTTCTTGGCAGTCCCTTCTTGCCTGCAAAGTTTCTTTTGAGAAATCACCTGACAGTCTTATGGGAACCCCTCTATAGGTAACTCTCTACTTTTGCTGCTTTTAAGACTCTCTCTTTATCTTTAACCTTTGGCATTCTAATTATGATGTTTCTTGGTGTGGTCCTCTTTGGGTTCATCTTGTTTGGGACTCTATGCTTCCTGGACTTGTATGTCTATTTCTTTCGTCAAATTAGGGAAGTTCTCTTTCATTATTTTTTCAAATCTGTTGTGCATTTCTTGCTCTTTCTCTTTTCCTTCTGACACCCCTCTGAAGCTGTCCCAGAGGCTCCTTAACCTATCCTTATTTATTTATTTATTTTTCTTGCTGTTCTGATTATTTTTCTCCCTAATGTTCCAAATCATTGATTTGATTCTTGGCTTCATCCACTCCACTGTGGGTTCCCTGTAAATTGTTTATTTCAATTAGTGTAACCATCACTTCTACTTGGGTCTTTTTATGCTGTTGAAGTACCCAATGAGTTCCTTGAGCATCCTAATAAGCAGTGTTTTGAACTCTGTATCTGATAGATTGCTTATTTCCACTTTGTTTAGTTCTTTTTCTGGAGTTCTGTACTCTTCTTTCATTTGGGCAATATTTCTTTGTCTCTTCAATTTGGCAGCCTCCCTGTGTTTGTTTCTATGCATTAGGTAGTGCTGCTTTGACTCCCTGTTTAGTAGTGTGGCCTGTTGTAGAAAAACTCACTGATAAGTTGGATGGGGCAGAGCTTTCAGTAATCATCAGGGCAGGACAACCCATGTGAAGCAGGTTGATGGAGTCTCTAATATGGTGTTGACACTCTATGTAGGGGAGGGCTCAGAAGAGAACAATGCTGCTGCCTGACCTCTAGAATTTGGGAGGAAGCTGTCCTCTGGCACTCACCCTGATGCTAGACACTTCATTTCCTCCCATATACCATTGGTGCCCTTCCAGCTGCTTGTCCCAGTGCTGAAGCCCAGAGGGAGTGAGTCTGTGTAAGTCCTAAGTCTGTTGTAGGCCTTTTAAGAGGAGACTCCTGAGAATCCCACAGTTTCTTCTGCCACCCCAACCCCCATTGGTTTTTACAGCCAGAAGTTATGGGTACTTACCTTCCTGGCAGTGGGACCTCGGGCCAGGTGGTCTGGTGTGGGGCTAGAATCCCTCACTCCCAGGGTATTCCTCATGATTTTTATCCAGCACACATGGGTAGGGGACTGCTGTTGTTTTGCTTCTCCATGTCTCCGCCCATCCTACCCATATGGATGAATGTGACTTCTTTCATTCCTCAGTTGTTGGACTTCCATATTGCTTGATTTTCTGATGATTCTGGGTGATATTTGTTTTGTAGTCTAATTGTAATTTTTGCTGTCAAAATTTCTTCACTTATTTTATAATTCTTTCACTGAAAGTGGAATTTTCATTTTATCCATCTGACTTTAAATGCCATCTTGACACTGAAAAGGTCAAATATTCATGCAAGATATGAAACAGGGCCAAGGCTAAGTAATTACCAGTGGTTAATGTATTCATTCTTTGTTCAATAAATTCATATTCATTAAGAGGTTTCCATATACCAGGACTGTATTGGAACTCCATAACCACATCTACAGAATACATATGCTGCCAGTTTTGACAGGTAAACTAATGTCTCCTGCCTCTAACAGGATATTCCTGTATACAGTTATTCATCCTGAAAAAGAATTATGATGTAGGTATAAAATAGGGCTTTTTAGAGGAAAAACTTACAAGAAGAAAGTAGTCAAGTGCAGGCAAGCCCTCAAATCTAATGTACTGTGGCCAACATGCCAATATAGCACAGCCCCTGTGCCCTTAATTTATATATTTACAGTGATGACATCTTGTGTGTTAGAGAACTGATATGACACTACGGAGGCTTCCTGGTCATGGAGCTTCCAGAGTCCTGTGGCTGGTATCTGCCTATTTGATTGATCTAATTCAGACCTGCTGAGCCAGTTCTCTGTCCAATGACTAAAAGGAAGGAAAAAAATGAACACCCAAGAGCATCCAGATCTGTCTCTCTTTAGACGTTTTAGAGAAGTGAGTTGATACATCAATTACCTGAGTTTATATATGTATTCACCTATTATGCTGTAATGGATTTTTTTGCTATATTAACTTTAGTTGCAACTGAAAATGAAGACAGTTGCCTTAGAGCTCTAACCTCATGTGGTCTGCATTTCCTTATGTTTTGAAAGAAGACGGGCAAGAGGCTGAGGTTAATGCTATTCGATAATTACTATTCTATCACAAGTGAATTTAGTAGTTGAAAGATGTGATGCCATTCCTAAAAACATTCTTCAGTTTTCATATCATGAATTCAAATCCTCTGCACCACATTTAATGAGATGGCTAAACTGAATCCCTTTCGATCTTGAGATTTGATAGTTTGATTAGCAGTACAATTTTTCCAGATTTAGTAAGAACAGTTAACCACCAGAGGGCAGTCAGATTACAAGACAGTGAGGAGTAATGGGAGCCACAAATGGTGAGCAAGGTATTCATTCACATGAAGTGCACCTGTTGTAACTCACCCCACAATTCTTTTGACATTGTATCTGTAAATGCTGACTCTGACTAATATGTAATTTACAGGCAAACAGCATATTTATATAAGAATTCTAGGAATTGACTTTAAAGGGTACAGACTCTGATCCTCGGACATTCCAGCTCTGGGAGATTTGCTGACCTTCAACAGTAAAACCAGGATGACGAAAACCAGGAGGATGCAGACCAGACCATCACTTGACTCCTTTCAAGGTCTTTATCAGAATACTGTGCTTGTCTGTATGTAGAGAACTTTTCAACACCCTCCCTTGATCTCTTTGTTCTGCATTCCATCTCCCTCCTTATTCTGCCTGCACTGAGATGTTAAGATGGTCTTTGGGATGAGAGTCCACCATCTTCTCAAACTGCCGGTACTTGAATAAACCTTCTTTCCTTACATCAGCACCTGTCTCTTGAATACTGGCTTTTGAAGTGGAAGGCGGCTGAATCTGGGTTTATTATCACTGCGACTTCTAAAATTCTGATTTCATTTGAATTTCATAAAAATTTTACTGCTTGCTAAAATTATGTCACTCAATTCTGACGTGTTCACGTGTTCTGGGGTGGTGTTTCCCCACACCACCAAGCAATTCTCAAACACCATTTGGGTGTCCTACAACTTAACTCAACTCTGACACTGTCTATCAGAGAGAGCATCAGATTGCTCATATTAAGGGCTCTGTCTTACAACATTGTTCCCTCACCCCCACTTCAGATTCCAAATACAAGTCCAGTTGTCATCTGGGCTTCTGACCCACTATAGACTATAGGTTCCAACAACCTCCTCCTTACATTTGTTCAACTTGCTAGAGTGGCTCACAGAACTCAGAGAAACTATTTTATTTACTAGATTACTGATGTATTTACTGATGTGTTATAAAAGGATATCACTCAGGAACAGCCAGGAGGAAGAGATGCATAGAGCAAGACATAGGGAAAGGGCATGGAGCTTCCATGTCCTCTGAGCTTGCTACTTTCCCAGCACCTCATGTGTTCACCAACCTGGAAGCTCACTGCACTGCCTCCTTTTTGGGTTTTTATGAAGACTTCATTACATAAGCATGGCTGATTCAACCTCCAGCTCCTCTCCCTGCTCCAGAGGTCAGGTAGGTGAGACTGAAAGTTCAAACCTATTAATTACACAGTTGACTCTTCAGGCAACAAGCCTCCATCCTTAGCTTTGGTACAAAAGTCACCTTCATCCTTCCTGTCACTTAGGAAATTCCAATGGTTTTAGGAGCTCTGAGCCAGAAACAGAGATAAAACCAAATTATATTTCTTATCATAAATTTCCATCATATCTGCCTACTTCACTCTATGTTGTGCTGGGAGTCCAACAACTAATAATGCCTTGTAAACAGTCCACAGCCAAAACAGACCACGTTAAGGCAGGAAGAATGGGTGCCCATTCACAGTGGATTTCTTTTCATTCATTCAGCAAGTCTGCATCAGGGACTTACTATGTGCCAGCCACTGTTCCATGAACTCAGGTTTGTCAGTTAACAAAGAAATGGTTCCTGACCTTGTGGAACTGACATTCTGGTGGAAGGATAGACTCAGTAAAAACAAAAATAAATAAATAAATTATGAAGTGTGTTAGGAGAAAAGTGCTGTGGCAGACAGGAAAAGCAGAGTTGAACAGGGGGTGGAGGAAATTGGGATTTAGGCAACAGGTTTGCGATTCTAGGGGGGTGGTTAGAATAGGCCTTTGGAGGTGGACATTTGACCAAAATTGAGGTGAGGGAATAGGCCATGTGGCTCTCTGGGGAAACAGCATTTCAGGCAGAGGGAACAAACATGAGACTATCCTAAGGCAGGAGCACCCCAAGTAGGATGAGGTCGAGGTAAAAGGAGGCAGATAACAGGAAGACTTTGGTTTTTACTCATTGAAATGGAGAACCATTGCAGGATTTTGAGTAGAGGAGGGACATTTTTAAAGGGTCACTCTGGCTGCAGTGTTAAGAATAGTCTTCAAGAGACTTATCTCCTATGGAAGCTTCCAAATATTCTGTTTTTCAGCTCACCAAAAAGCACAGACTATTTGGCCATAAAACAGAAGGAAATCTTACCTTTTGCTACAGCATAGATGGACCTGAAAGTACTATGCTAAGTGAAATAAGCTGGTCAGAGAATGACAGGTGCCATATGATCTTACTCATATGTGGAATCTAAATGAACAAAATAAACTAATAAACAAAATGGAAACAGACTCATAGATACAGAGAACAGAATGACAACAGTCAGAGGGCAGGGGTGAGGTTGAGGGGCTAAGTGAAAAAGGTGAAGGGATTATGAGAAAAACAAAACTCAGACACAGACAACAGTATGGTGATTACCAGAGGGAAAGGAGGGTTGGGGGTGGTGGTAAAGAGGGTAAGCGGGGGATAAATGGTGATGGAAGGAGACTTGAGTTGGTGAACACACAATACACTACACAGCGATGTATTATAGGACTGTATATCTGAAACCTATATAATTTTTATTAACTGATGTCACCCCAACACATTCAATTAAAAAGGGAGGAAAAAGCACAGAGAATGACAATTAAAGTCAACCATATTCTGTCACCATTTAGCTAATAGCAGCCAATTCAAAGACAGCCTCACTATGCCACGTGCTAGGCACTGTGCCAAGCACTTTACATACCTTCTCATTTACTCTTTCCAATAGCTCTAGGATATTGTCACCACTATTAGCTCTATTTTAAAGATAAGAAAAAGGGGATTGTAAAAGTTTGTGACTGGGCCAAGGTTTAGATTAAGTAAATGAAATTCTTGAAAGCTGTAACTTGAAGAACTCCACTTACAAGTGAAGAGAAACATAGCCTAAGGAAGGCTTAGTGCCCTACTGCTGAAGGCGTAAAGGTGGTGAAGGTAGGGGAGCTGGCAGGAGCATACTCTTTGATTTCAAGCAGCACCTGCTTCTTTAAAGTTCTGTCTTATCCATCACACCACAAACTTACCCACATGCTAACTGGACTGACTTCTGTTCTGTTGATTTCTAAGTTTCCCTCTAGATCTTGGCCTCTGTGTGGTCTGCTCTGTACAGATTTGAGCTTTTAAGGAGGGAGTACCCATCACTGAACCAACTGTTCTGTAGGGGGTTCCACTTAAACCTCAGTGGTTTAAAATCTCACTCAGGCAGTGTTGCTAGGAGGACTGGTGCTATTCCATGACAAGGGAAGCAAAGAAATTCAAAGTGTTTATAAAGCATCATAGCCATTTCAAAGTGTAAATTTATGTCTGCTGGGGCTAATAAATAGGGGGCTTACATTTAGTGTATCTTGTTTTTTAACTTCGCTTTTCATATAATTTATTTTTATAGTGTTTTACTTGAGAGGCTGAATATACAGTGATCTGACCAGATAAAAACAGAACTCTCACTATCAACCTGCAGCAGCAACCTGCCTAGAAAAACAACCCCTTATCTAGGATAATCAGCCCAGGAGGCAGCCTGATATTAGACTTAGCCAGATTGCCAGTTTGAGTAACAACCCAGGAAGTTAAAGAGTAATTTCTTTGAGAGTTGGCCCCAAATGGCCAGGACTTGATTAATAACTGACAGCTTCCCTAATCTTTTGTCCCTGCTTCCAACTTAGAACTAACCAGTGAAAGCCAAACATGGCCAGTCGATCACAAAGATGCCGGCTTCTAATCAGTCTACCCACAGCTTCCGGGGCCAACAGCCTCCACTGCGAGGACACCTGATGCCTCCCTTCCTTTCCGCTGTCAGCCTTTCCCACTCCTCTGCCTGCCTTCGAGGCCCTGCCAAAATATGTGCTGGGGGGCTGCCTCTCTCTAGAGCAAGCTCTCCATCAATTGCCTCTGCATTTGGTTAGTCTTCACTTACTTCCACATACCAGAAAAATAAGAAAAGGAAATAAAAATAAAAACAAAACAACAGGGGCCCTCCACCACAGACATCTTAAGTACTGTGCTGGGGTCCGGAGGTCGCCTCCAGGCAGGGACCCCGAGGGCAAAGGAGAGGCGAGCACCCCATGCACGCACCGCTGGGAGAGCGACGACAACGTAGTCGCGAGATCGTCTAGCCAGGAGCGGATCCGAGGAGCAAGGGGGCGGTGGGCCGGGGCGGGGAACAACCACCACCTCCCGCTGTTTCAATCCTCCCCGACTCAGCGCTTACGACACCACGGCAGGGGCGGAGCTTCAGCGATCAGCCTCCGCTCACGCGCACTTCCGGCACTACCCCTGCGACTGAGTTACGTCACGTCCGCTGACGGGGGCTGTGACGGCGTCTGGCGCGCTGTCGTGGGCGGGCGGCGCTGGGGGCTGCTGGGCCGCCGTTCCCCTCCGCCCGGCCGGCTGCTAGTGGCGCCCTTGCCCCTCTGCCCGGCCCTCACGACGCCCGCCGCTCAGCGCCCCTCGCCGGCTTTCCGCGGCTTCCCCCGGACCGCTTAGCTTCAACTCGGGTTTCCACTATAGAGGTGAAGCATGGTAGAGATGGGACATGGGCCGTAGACCGGGCTGGGTTTACTTGGCCGTGAGGCTCAGGTGTACGGTCAAGGACGGGAATGTAATTTAAAATAGTTGCTCCAAGAGGATGCGTTTGTCGTTGTGCTGCCTGAGACTGGTTTCCTTGGACAACAGACAGCGTATCGCCGTGCAGCTTTTAGATGCTTCTTTGAAATAAACTCCCACATTCATTTAGCGTTTTAATGCTTTGGAATTTTTGTCCTTAGAACTAACATTTGGTCCCCAAAGCTGAGGACCCTTTAGATCTTCTCATTTTAAGCAAATCCTAATCTTTCCCGTGATTGAATTGGCCCAGAGCATATTCTTTTCTAGAAGGAAGACCTTGGTTCTTTGGAACTGGACCCTCCTGTCATCACTGAAGATATGCCTGAATTTCTGAAACTCGAGGATTATATTCTTTTTTTGCACTGACACTTCAAGCATTTGGGTCGGGCAGTGCACCACTGTTTTGGAAGATGCATTACATCGTTTATGTTCTTAAAACACAACCTAAAATGACCTTTTCCTGGTGACTTGCCATTAATTATATGAAGTTATTGTAAAAGAACATAACGCCATTGAATTTTTTTTTTTTTTTTGAGTTCCGATGACAGATTCTAAGTTGTTATTCTGTCTCTCACTTTGTGGCATCACTTGTTAACCAGCTACATTCCTGCCTCTTCTGGTTTCTAATTTAATGCTGTTAAACTTTATGGGTTTTGAATTTTGATAATTACATTTAATAGAATTGTGTTTAAAGGAAAACTAAGTAAGGAATTTGTGGCTTATTTTTTCATTTTACGAAGTGCCAATTTTAGAAAATACAGCTAAGTAACATAAAATCTGGAATTCTACTACCTGAAGATAACCATTGCTAGCATATCAGTATATAGTCTTAAATTTTTTAACGCATAGTATTTGTAAAACAAAAACCAAATCACAGTGTATACTGTTTGGTAACACATTTTGCATGACATGTTGTCTTCCTATTTCACTCATTTTTTTTTCTTTGAACATATATTATGGCTAGGTGCTCTCATAAGCAGGATCCTTGTGCGTGAACCTTGTGCCATCTGTTTTAGCAGCTCAGAGGACTTGGTTTTATGTTTTGGCTTTTGGCCAAGGTGAGGTGGTGGTAGAGTTGTGGAAAAGAAAAGATTTAATATTGAGTCCTATGCAAGGGCAGATTATAATATAAATAGAGTCACTGAAAAGTTGAAAACAATCATTGAAAATTTTAAGTTCTTCATTCTTTGTTTCTAAACTCACTTTTTCCCCCTTCCTACTTTCCGTCTATTCTTCAAGAATGAAACATGACTGAGGATTCTCAGAGAAACTTTCGTTCAGTGTATTATGAGAAAGTGGGGTTTCGTGGAGTTGAAGAAAAGAAATCATTAGAAATTCTCCTAAAAGATGACCGTTTGGGTGAGTTTTATGAGTTAAACTAAGTCTACTGGTTGTTAGTCATCCCAGATGTTCTGAAATAAATGTTACCTTAAGAGACGTCCAGAAATATTTGTTACGTGCTGTCTTTTTTAGTGGTAGGATGACAGCAGAATAGTATATATATTTTAGGAGAAGTTACGGGTTTTTAGGGTTTATATTTCACTGAGACAGGGTCAGATGTTTTTGAAAGGCCTCTTAAGAAGTCAGTAATAGCCCTGACTGGTGTAGCTCAGTGGGTTGGGCATCATCCCACAAACCAAAACGTTGCCAGTTTGATTCCCAGTCAGGGCACATGCCTGGGCTGTGGCCAGCTTCCTGGTTGGGGGCATGAGAGAAGCAACCGAACAATCAATGTTTCTCTTGCACAACATGGATGTTTCTCTCCCTCTCTTTCTCCCTCCGTTCCCCTCTCTCTAAAAAGAAATAAAATATTTTTAAAAAAGGAATTAAAAAAGTCAATTATATATATTTTTTCATATTAGACCTATATATTTTCTTATCTCAATTTTCAGAAGTGTCAGCTTCTGGGTAAATTTACAATAACTCTTGCCATGATTTTTCTTTATGGAAATACTGAGACAGAAACACTGACATTTTAGTTTCTTCCAAGCCAGTAATAATAAAGTCTGTTCTGTGGTTGACTAAAGTAAAATAAACTGAACCATAGTTAAAAATTGTACTTTATATGCGTACAGTGTTTTTAAAATTTCAAAAACATTTCTTACCTGATCTTTGATCCTTACTAGACAGTCTGTGCTTTAAGTATGTCTGGTATTATCATTCTCATTGGACAAATAGGGGAGCTTAGGTCCAGGACAGTTGAGTGTGTTTTATGATAATGTGGGATTTGAGGACTGACTATGCCACTCCCCTGCTATGTTAACTCAGTCAAGTCACTTATGTGCTTTGGGCTTCTGTTTCTTCATCCTTAAAACAATAATCAGCCAACAAGCTTGCAGAGTGGATTAAATGAAATAAATTCTATAAATAGTAACTACTGCTAATATGATTAGAAATGTAGTAATATAGGCAAAATGTATCTCTTATGCTGTGAAACACTAATTTTTTAAAAATAGCAAGTTGATGGGACCCCTGAGCTAGAAATCAGACTGGTGTTGCCTTTCTTAGATTTATTGACTGTTTGGTAGGCTTCCTCTGAAGAAATGTCTTGCTATATTTTAAGTTGTAAACAATGAAATGCACTTTTATATACTGTGACCAGCATGAAAAGCTTCTAACTATTGTTTTCTTTTCCTCTAGATATTGAGAAACTTTGTACTTTTAGTCAAAGATTTCCTCTCCCATCCATGTATCGTGCATTGGTGTGGAAGGTGCTTCTAGGTATGAGACAAAAGAGTCGGAAATTGTTCTTCAAAAATGTTCATTTGTCATCATATCAGTTAGAAAACGGGGAATTTGTTTAGGCCCTTACTGAATATTGAGTCTAATCTTAGGAGGCTGAATTATTGCTCACTATGATTGCCTTTAAGGAGGTGACTTCAGTGGCAAAACATTAAATATTACTCTAAGAGTGTCAGTTTATTCATGATAAAAGAGAAAGCAATGTATGTTCCTGAGGCAAGGTGAGGAACAAACATTGTACTGGGAGAAAAAACTGCTCTAAGCTTTGCTGTCACTGTAACCTTGAGAAAGACCCTGCTACAGCGATGACTGGTGTGGCTCAGTGGACTGGGAGTTGTCCTGCAAACCGAAGGATTGCTGGTTTGATTCCCTGGGTTGCAGGCCAGGTCCCTGTTAGGGGTGTGCGAGAGACAACCAATTGATGTTTCTCTCATGCACTGATGCTTCTTTCCTTCTCTTTCTTCCTCCCTTCCCCTCTCTCTAAAATAAATAAATAAATAAAAAATTTTAAAGACCCTGCTGGGCCTCAATTTTTGCTAAATTAACTTTTAGGTTTTAGCTCTCAATTTGCCATTCCTGTGATTCTTAGCCATAGAGGTATACTTCCTAAGGAGTACTATCAGAGTCAAAAGGAACTGGAGAGTTTTTACTTTCTAGAAGCACAAATGAGTCAATGCTAGCAGAGGAGACGAAAAAGGATCTTGTTCAGTTTCTGTGGGGGAAAAAGTGTATTAGTTGCCATAAGTGACTGGCATCATCCGTTTCAGGCAATTTTTTTTCCTATCGTTGCTGAGCCTGCTGACACATATACCACCCACCTTTTCTTTAAAAAAAAAAAAAAAAATTAGAGTAATCATAGAATTCCCCTGTTATTTAAGTCTCAATATCCCAGTTTTACAGAAGGGGAAAAAGGACTGAAGCTAAATCACTTCCCTAAGGCCTTATAGCCTGTCAGTGGCAGAGCTAGGCTTTGAGCTCAGGTTTGTATGAGCCCATTTGAAGGTAGGATAGATTGTAGACCTCATCTTCTTTCTAAAATGTACTTTATTTTCAGGACTTGAAAACTCTTAGTCCTAAGTCTGACTACAAACCATTCTAGAAAGCACTGCATAATGACTTTTTTGTTATACATCTTGGCTGTCTTTGTATGCTCTGCAGTTAGAATCTAGAGAACGGATGACGACTGTTAGTTTTTTCTCCAGCATTTTTCTTAAATCTTAGTGTTCCCAGCGGTCATAAAAGTAAGGATGCTTTCTAAGTGGCAATGTCAATACTGTCTATTTCTGCTGGGAAATAGTATGCGTCTTATTAATTAATAATGCCTATGGATTAGTGAGAGAGGCATAGTTGTACTTTGGGGCACTTCCTGAGATCCAAGGCTATCTGGCTATATTTTCCCTACTTGTCTATGTCAGGTAAGTATTTGTTGTTATTTTTGCAGTAGTTAAAAGCACTGGAGATTTAGGACTGCCATGCTATGTAGGAGACAGGCTAACTCTTCCTAGTATAGGTTGTTGATTACTCGGGGACCCTGTCATGCCTACCTCATGATATTGTTTTAGGTAACTATCAGAAAGAGACTTTTTAGGACCACATCTTAGAAAACAAGCTTGAGATTTAACATGGGAACACTGTGCTGCCTCCAGTAGTATCATAAGGATTTGACTACAGCTATTTAATCTGTACTGGTTTAGTCCAAAGTTGGAGGCCCTTTGAGTATATTTCTTTGGCTTTTCTGGGAGCCTGGCACATCCCTATAGCTCAGGTAATTAACGATTTATGTCAGGAAAAAGAACATTTAAGCAAGTTTGGTTGTAACATTAACATAGCATGTAACATAACATGTTAGCTGGAGTCCTTAGAGCCCATCCAACTTTTGTTTCCCATATGTTTTTTGAATACTGGGTCTGTGTTGTTTTCTACCAAAGAGTACAAGCTAACACTTATACTACCTTAGTATGTGCTGTATGCTTTCTAAGTGCTTTGTGTATATACATTTTTAATTCAGCACAACAACTGTTTGAAAATGATCTTATGATTCCCATTTTTCATATGGAAAAGCCAAGGCATAGGGAGATCAACTAAATTGCTGATGGTCACCCACCAGTTAATTGTAGAGCTAGAATTCAAACCCAGGAACTTTGACTCCATAGTCTTTGCTGCTATATAATTTGGTTAAGTTTAATGAGGCTGGAATAAATAAACATTTTTCTTTATAGCAAAACTTAGAGCCTTGAAAATTCATTGTCACCATTTTCCAGATCTGTGTGACCATGTCTCCCTTTTCTCATGAGCACTCTAGGAATGAGTGTTCTGCAAAAAAACATTTGATGAAATGCTTATCCCTCCCATTTTCCACCCCTGACAGGTGAGGAAACAAAGGCCCTGACAGATATTTATGAGAGTCCTGATGTTATCAGGTCTGGGGCTACAACCCAGGTGTACTGAAGGCCTATCCTGTGCTCTTTCCACTGTTTTCTCCATGGCATTTGTTTATAAAAAAGTTCTTGCTCCAACATCATGTTTAAATGAATTAATGAGTATAAAATGGCATCAAACTGTAATGTAAGATGGTCTTGTCAGTGCAGATTAGAGATTTCTGTGGTCTGACGATAGGATACTTTGTGAGCAAGTTATAATTATTGGGGAAGAGAAGGATTTGATGGGTAATTGGTGGTTCTGAGATCAAGGGGCTCTATTGTCAGCTAGGGCTGCTATATGAGAATACTACAGACTGGGTGGCTTAAAGAATAATTTATATTCTCATGGTGCTGGCTGATTTTCCTCCTGGTGAAGCCTCACCTCCTGGCTTGCAGGTGGCCACCTGTTACTGTGTCTTCACATGTCAGAGAGTGAGAGAGCTCTGTTATCTCTTCCTTTTCTTATAAGGGCACCAGCCCTATTGGATTAAGGCCCCTCCTTGTAAGCTCATTTAACTTAACCTCTTTATAGGCCCTGTCTCCAAATGCAGTCATGTTGGGGGTTAGGACTTTAACACATGGATTTTTTTCTTTTTTTTAAATTTTTTTATTTTGATTTTTCAATTACAGTTGTCCCCTTTTCCCCCAATTTCTCTCCCCCACCCAACCCACCCCCTCTCCCACAATCATATCCCTACCCGTTGTCCAAACAAATGGATTTTGAGGGGACACAATTCAATCCATAGCATGGGCCAAGTGCAGAGTCTGGACATGGGCCTCTAGGAACTAAGAGTGGCCCCAGGCTGGCAACCATAATTGAATTAAATCATTATTATAATCAATATGGTTACTATTTTGAATTTAGATGGCACATTTAGTCAAGGGCTTTATGATGCCATTTTATTTCTCTTTTATGTCAATGATACAGTTGCCATTCAAATATTGATGGCATTTAATATATATAGTTCTTTTTAGTGAGAATTTCTAAAACAGAATGTGTATGGTAATTAAGTATTTGTGTGAGTTCTAGTTTAATTGTGATGGGCAGCTTCTCCCAGGATTCCTTTAATAGAGGAGGGATTTGGATTAGTGCCTTAGTATTTTGCTCTTTTTCTCCCCTGGGTCTTTGTATAGGGATCCTGCCTCCACACCATGAGTCCCATGCCCAGGTGATGATGTATCGCAAGGGGCAGTACTCGGATGTCCTTCATGCCCTGAAAGTCGTTCGCTTTGTCAGTGATGCTACACCTCAGGTTGAAGTCTATCTCCGCATGTATCAGCTGGAGTCTGGAAAGTTGCCTCGAAGCCCCTCCTTCCCACTGGTTAGTGGTGCTTTTGTTCAACACTTAGCTCAACTCTAGACTGTCCCATCTTGCCAGCCTTTGATCACATCATGTTTTGCCTTAGAACTTTGAATGGCTTTCCTTTGTCTATAGAATAAATGCAACACATCTTTCCCTGACATTCATGGCCGTGTATATTGTGACCCCAGCTGCCTATTTTTAAATATACTACATTTTATTTTGAAGTAATGTCAAACTTATAGAAAAGCTGCAAGAATATTATTGAGAATTCCCATATATCCTTTACTCAGATGCCCCAGTTGTCTACATTTTTGAACACTTGATTTGTCATTTTTTCTATATATGATATGTATGCATATTTTTTCTAAAACATTTGAGAATGAGATGCAAACATGACATCTTATGACTGCATATTCCTTCAGTGTATACTTCCTAAAGATAAGAGCACTCCGCTAGGTAACTGTAGTACAATCATGAAACCAAGAAGTTGACATTGATACAATATTAACATCTAATCTTCAAACTATTCACATTTGACCAATTGTTCTAATAATGCCCTTTACCAAAACGAACAGTAAAGTTTTAGTTCAGAACTTGTCAGACTTTCATTTTTTTCCTTTATTTTTTTAATATGCTTTATTGATTATGCTGTTACAATTGTCCCAATTTCTTTTCCCTTTGTTCCCCTTCACCTAGTGACCCCCCTCTCTCCAGTTGTCCCCCACCTTAGTCCATGCCCATTGGTTGTACGTATAGTTCTTCTCAACATCTTCCTGTCTACTCCGCTCCCTCCTACTATGCTTCTTAATTCCTGCATCATCTCCCTCCCTTTCCCCTCTTCCCCCTCCCCACTGACCTCCCCACAATATGTTCCCCATACCTATAATTCTTTTCCCACTCTCATTGCCTAATTAGTTTGGCTTTGTTTCGATTCCCTTGCTTCTGTTGTTGGTTGTTGTCATACAGTTTTCATTTTAATGTTCATAGTTTTGATCCTCTTTCTCCTAAACAAGTCCCTTTAACATTTCATATAACAGTGGTTTGGATCTGACGAACTCCTTCAGTTTTACTTTGTCCTGGAAGCACGTTCTCTGCCCTTCTATTCTGAGTGACATCTTCACTGGATAGAGTAATCATGGTTGTAGGTTTTTGCTTTTCATTACTTTGAATATTTCTTGCCAGTCCCTTCTTGCCCGCAGAGTTTCTTTTGAGAAATCAGCTGAGAGTCTTTCGGGACCCCTTTGTATGTAATTCTCTTCTTCTCTCTTGCTGCTTTTAAGATTCTCTCTTTATCTTTAATTTTTGACATTTTGATTATAATGTGTCTTGGTGTGGTTCTCCTTAGGTCCAGTATTTTTGGGACTCTCCGTGCTTCCTAAACCTGTAAGTCTATTTCCTTCCCCAAGTTAGGGAAGTTCTGCTTCATTATCTTTTGACATAATTTTTCAATTTCTTGTTCTTCTTCACCTTCTGGCAACCCTATGATTCAGATGTTGGCCTGCTTATAGCTGTCCCATAGGTTTCCGAGCCTCTCCTCATTTTCGTCACTTTTTGTTTCCTCTTTCTGCACTGGTTGACTGTTCCTTCCCTATGTTCTCATTTGTTGATTTGATTCCTGGTTTTCTTTCCCTCACCGCTAGTTCCATATGTGTTTTTATTCATTTCAGCAGAACTAGCCTTCATTCCTTCCCCGTCTTATTTAAGGTCTGCTGTTAGCTCTGTAAGCGTTCTTATAACTGAAGCTCTGAACTGTGCCTGAGTAAGATTTCTATCTGCTGAGCTGTTAAATTAGATATTTGTTCTCTGGTCAGTTGTGTCACTGGGATCTCTATCGTGATCTGTGCCATTCTGATGATTTTGTGTTTACCTTTGCCTCCTGGGCGGAGCTGTCACACCTCCTATGCTATAGGCGGCAGAGCCCCATGCACTTGTTACTACCGGGTGACCCTTCTCACCACACTGTGGCGCTTTGTGTGGGGGCAGGGAGTCCAAGATGGATTCCTGCCGTTCACTCTCTGCTGAGAGACCGTGGCCTCCTCCTCCGTCTCCACATCCTCCAGCCCTCACAGTCCGAGGCAATGGGGGTCTGCCTTCCCTAGCATTGGAATTGCGAGCTGACGGGTTTGGTCTGCAGCTGGGGATGTTCCCCAGGTGCTTCTCGCCTCCCCTTAAATATGGGTGTGTCTGTGCTTATCACTGTCCTGCTGCCATCACTGCAGCTGCTGCCGCCAACACAGCTTGACCTCTCCTCCCCGGCTTTGCCCCTCCTATCCGTCTGGACGAGCACCACTTGTTTATAACTTCATACGTTGGACTTCCATGTAGCTTTATTTTCTGGAACTTATGGTTATTTCTGGTTTTGTGGAAGTTGTAGTTCTTCTTAGTTGTGGAGGGAGACAGAACATGTCAGTCTAGGCCTCCATCTTGGCCGGAAGTCCTTATCAGACTTTCTTATCAAACTTTCACTGACTAGTTTTACCATTTGTTGACTTCAAATTTTTAGAAATCACTTCAGACATAGAAAAGCATTGCAAAAATAGTATAATGTTCCTGCATGCCTTCATCTAGCATCCTCAAATGTCTCATCTCACATACCATAGTGTAATTATCAAAACCAGAAAATTAGCATTGATACAATACTATGAACTACTCTGCAGACATTCTTGACCTTTTGCTGGTTGTCCCACTGATGTTCTCTTTCTGGCCCTGGATCCAGTCTAGGGTCACACTTTACATTTATTCCCATGTCTTTTTTCCTGGTCTCCCTTAATTTGGGAGAGTTCTTCAATCATTCTTTGTACAAACTTTCATAACCCAGACATTTTTTAGGAGTACTGGGCAGTGAGCATGTCTCAGTTTGGGTTTGTTTGATGTTTCCTCGTGATTAAAATCTGGTTCTCCATTTTTGGCAGAAGTACCACAGAAGTATGATACTTAACTACTATTGTTGCTAACTTTTATCACTTGGTTGAGGTGATGTCTGCCAGGTTTCTCCAAAGTAAAGTTACTAGTTTTCCCCTTGTAATTAATAAGTAACATCTGAGGAGAAAGTTTTAGACTGTGTAAATATCCATCCACTAATGATTCTTGCTTGAAACAATTTTTACTGTGCTGATTGCCAAATAGTGATTTTTTTCCTAACTCCTTCATTCCTTGTGCATGTATTAGTTTACATTCTTTTATAAGGAAGTTTTTCCCTTCTCCCTCATTTATTTATTTATATCAGTATAAATAGTAGTCAACACCGGCAACTCCTGCGGCGCACCTGAAACCAAGCTGTATTGACTCCGTCTTTCCCTTGGACCCTTCAGCTGCGAAGAGAGGGGGGGTCTGCTGCATGGGCAACAGCAGACCCTCCATATCACCCTGCCCAGGCTCTGTAGCTTCAGCTTCGCTGGAGAGGACACTCCAGCGTCATCGCAAGATGTCGATTCAACACGGGAGGAGACAGATACCGTGTCACTCCCGAGTCGGACTGCACAGCCATTCTCGGCGGTGCAGATAGACTCTTAAGAAGCTACACCATCGTCTCTTGAGACGGACGGCTGCCGACGACGACGACGATCAGTATAAATTTATGGATTTCTTTTATTCAATGGCCGATAATCCATTACTACCATTATTTATTTTGGTATTCAAATTGTCTCAGATTTGGCCAGTGGAAGTTCATCAAGCTGACTTCTATGTCTTTTTGACAAGTTCCATCATTTTGATCATTTTCTTACTTTCTGGCACAAAAATATATTCCAGTTTCATCTTGTAGTTTCCCTGCCTCAGACCTGGAATTTGCCTCCCCTCTCTACCTATGGAATGTGGTTTTTAGAAACCAAGAACAGGGTACTAGATATACTCGTTGTTCTTGGTATATCATTGCTTCTAGGCCCTCTGAGCAGAAGGAGCTATGTATACACGCTTTCACATACATATTTACGCATACCTACATATGTTTTATATCTATCTCAATATATTGAAAATCCTGAGTTCACACTAATACCTCTAAATACAACGCAGTATCATATTCATTCTAGTCTTTACCCTTTCTGTATTGTAACTTCCTTCTCTTGACAGTTGAAAATATGGAGAGGCTCCCATTACCCTCAGTATATTTACTTCTTTGTTTATTACTCTGTAACCAACACTGCTGGCCACCCCTTGGCTCTGGCCTGACACCTCCTTGGCCTCAGTGCCACAGGCCCCGGCCTGCTTTTTATATTTCATCTTTGATAAACTCCTTTCTCTAGTTACTTGGGCTACTTACTGTTTGCAAAGGGAAGAGATGGGGAAGAGGAAGAGTTCAGGCAAAGGAATGATTATAGCTCTTGAGCTTTGGCTATTTTAATGCAATTTGAAATTAACTCTAGGTCCCTAACAATTTGGGGGTGGGGATAAAGCAGAATGAATTGTTCAAAATAGGGATTTACGTGAAAGCTGTGCTATCTAGAAAATTTACTCTTTTTTTAAAAAGTATATTTTATTGATTATGTTGTTACAGTAGTTGCAATATTTTTTTTCCCCTTTGCTCCCCTCTGCCCAGTATCCCCCTTCTCTCCAGCAGTCTCACCCCCCTTAGTTCATGTCCATGGGTCGTACATATAAGTTCTTTGGCTTCATCCTTTCCTATATTATTCTTAACTTCACCCTGTCTGTTTTGTACCAACCGATTATGCTTCTTAATCACTGCACCATATCCCCATTTCTCCCCCTCCCTCCTCCCAGCTGATAACCCTCCAAATGATCCCCATACCTATGATTCTGTTCCTGTTCTGGTTTGCTTAGTTGGATTTTGTTCTTATTTTTAAGATTCAGTTGTTAGTTGTGAGCTTGTTGTCATTTAAGTGTTCATAGTTTTGATCTTCTTTTTCTTAAGTAAGTCCCTTTGACATTTCATATAATAATGGCTTGGTGATGATGAACTCCTTTAGCTTTACCTTGTCTGGGAAGCACTTCATCTTCCCTACCATTCCAAATGGTAGCTTTGCTGGATAGAGTAATCTTGGTTGCAGGTTGCCTTTCATCACATTGAATACTGCTTGCCCTTCCTGCCTGCAAAGTGTCCTCTGAGAAATCAGCTTATACTCCTATAGGCAACCCCCTGTAGGCAACTCTCTGCCTCTCTCTTGCTGCCCCCAGGACTCTCTCCTTATCTTTCACCTTTGGCATCTCAATCATGATGGGTCCTGGTGTGGTCCCCTCTGGGTCTAGTTCGCCTGGGACCCTCTGTGCTTCCTAGACCTATATGTCCATCTCCTTCACAAAATTTGGGAAGTTTTCCTCATTATTTTCAATTCTTGCTTCCTCATTTTGCACTGGTTGACTGTTTTTTAATTCCTTATGTTCCAAATCATTGATTTGAACCCCGGTTTCCTCCCCTTCATCATTGGTTTTGTGTGGATTTTCCTTCGTTTCACTTAGAATAGCGTTCACTTCTTCTTTTATGTGTTTGCCATACTCAAGCATATCTGTCAAGCCTGTGATGATCTTTATCACCAGTGTTTTGAATTCTGTGTCTGTTAGGTTGTCTATCTCCTCATCTGTTAGGTTGGCTCTCTTCTCATGGCTTAGTTCTCCCACTGGAACCTTGATCCATTCCCCCTTTTGGACCATACTTCTCTGTCTCCTCATTCTGACAGGCTCCTGTGTTTGCCTCCGTGTCCCAGGTAGAGTTGTTGCTTCTGTTACATTATAAGGGGCGGAGCCTTAGGGATTCGTCAGTATGGGGCAACCTGTTTCACCACGTTGTGGCACTGTATGTAGGGTAGGGGTTCGAGAGGGAACAATGCTGCCTGCCAAGCACTCGCCCCTTTTCCAGGCACCTCTCCCATTCCACACTGGACTGGCGCCCCTCTAGCTGCTGCCCTGGTCGTCATTCCCAGAGCGAGTTGGTTTGCAGATGTTCCAGGACCGTGGGGGCCCTTCAAACAAGCGGACTCTGCTGAGACTGGCAGTTTCTGCCTCCACCTCAACCCCCACTGGTCTGCACAGTCAGAAGCAATGAAGCTTAATTTTCCCTGGTTCTGGGACCGTGAGCTGTGAGGTCCAGTGAGGAGCTGGGAATGCTCCTCAGGTGTCCCTCCTGACTTTTTAAAACGTGTGACTGAGCTTTCTGTCAGCCTGCTGCTGCTGCTGCTGCTGCTGCTGCCGCCGCCGCCACCACCACCACCACCACCACACAGCGTTCCCTCTGCCCCAGCTCCGCCCCTCCCACCTGTCTGGATGAATATTTCTCCTTTATATCTTTGTTTGCTGGACTTCTATGCAGTTTGATCATCTGGAACTTCTCGTTGTTTCCAGTTTTGAGGTAGTTGTATTTCTTTTTAGTTGTGGAGGGAGATGCAGCATGTCTGTCTACGCCTCCATCTTGGCTGGAGGTCTAGAAAATTTATTCTTTTATTGCAGATTGCAACCTGCCACTGTAGCAGCTTGAGCTTTGAAATATTCTTTCTTTTTGAAGTTAATGATGTGGTTTCCATCGACACCCACAGGTTACCCACTTTATTAAATTTATCAAGAGAGAATGGCCCTGAAACTAATTGAAACTCTTAACAGCCTTCTTTAAACTTTGCTTATCTTTGGCAAAGTGAAGTTGGTAGTACTGCACAAGTTCTTAAATTATATATTAAATTAGGTTAGATTATTTATTAGTTCAAGAATGATTGGTTATAGTTGTCACCTGATCCCTGCTCAGCCTGTCCATTCTTCAAGCCTGGATACCTTTACTGTGGCCTTGGGCAGATGTGCTGTCAAAGTGTTTGTATTGGGCACTGCTATGTCTCCCTGATTAACCAAGCCCCACTCTCCTCATTTTACTTATCCATTAATAAGAATGTGTGATAGTGTTTGGCACATGGCCAGGAACATGGTCAGTCAAGGACATTGGTCCCCTCCCTGACAACCCACAGTGGTCGGGAGCAGTAGTGAGATGCCACATTCTGGAGCACCTAGCCCAGTGTCCAGCACTGAGTGGGAGTCCAAGAAAGGGGCTTCCTCCCCTTTTCTTCTCTCTTTTCTCTCCCCCTCTGACAAGTTAATTAATGTTTAGAAAAATGCATTTTCTACAATTTTGTTACTTGACATTTTATAGAGTATCAATAAGTTGAAAGGAGGCCTAAAATGAAATACTTGTATTAGAATAGGAATTTTGATTTAACTTGGGACTTTTTAGGGGAGTAGAAAGACACTTTTCAGTTTCTTTTATAACATTAAAACCCCTCAGCTATTAAATTCTAGATGAAAGTATGTTTTTGTGTAAGATATGGTGTTTGGAAACAAAATAGATTTTCAAGCAGATTTCTTTGTTGAAATTGACTCGAGGGTTTACTTTAATGTTCTGAGTATTGACACAAGGTTTGAGAAATGCCATTCTTCTGATTCCTAAATTCTGATCCTAGGGACATTTCAACATTTTCTGTGCTTACAGATAGAACAGAAGTCTAAAGAATTTTTGAATGCGTTGAAATAAAGAAAATGCTTTCTTAGTTCTCTTGGAATCATTTAATTTTTGGAAATTACCATAATAACAAATGTCTCCAGTTATTACTTGTGCTGTGTATTACATCATTTTTAAAGAAATTCTCCTCTAATACTGAGAATATTTTTGAGTGAAGAGAACCGGCACCTTGCCTCTGATAATATGTTGATTCTTTTGTGGATGGCCTTAATGTTAGAAGGTGGGAAATCTTCAAGTGGTCAGCCTGAAACCTAGGGCTGGTAAACATTCATTCAGATAGATTTCTGTGGTTACTCATTTTTACCCCTTACTTGGTCTTCTCTTTAATGATGGACTGTGTGTTTCTTGGTTCAACTTTGATTTATTAATGAGCGCTCTTCAAAATTTAGGGGATAAGGTTTCATTTTTATGAAAGAAATATGTGTTCCTCACTTATGCTGCCTCCCTTCTGAGATTTATTATTATCTTTCAGGAGCCAGAAGATGAAGTATTTCTTGCCATTGCTAAGGCCATGGAAGAGATGGTGGAAGATAGTGTTGACTGTTACTGGATCACCCGATGCTTTGTGAACCAATTAAACAAGTACCGAGATACTTTACCCCAGCTGGTGAGGGACACTGTTTTGGCTGTTGGCAGGGGAGGAGTGGGTCAGCAGAGGTACTGGGAGTCTTCAGGAAATACTCTTAACCTTTTGGTGCTGCTACAATTAGGAGTAGACTCTCTATAATATGAGTCAGCAAATGTTTTCTGTCAAAGGCCAGGTGTACAATAATAAATATTTCCAACCTGGCAGGCCAGATGGTCTCTATGTCTCCATTGCAATCACAGATTTCTGTTGTTGTCACACAAAAGCAGCCATTGACAATATGTAAAGGAATGGTCATGGTTGGATTTGGCTACTGCAGGCCATAGTTTGCCTACCCTGCTCTATAGTATTTCTTATGCCGGTCTAGAATCCACTGGCTTTATCTAGAATTTTCCCTCTGTATGAGGCAAAGTTCAAGTTTCGCTGCTTAATGGAAAGACCCCCAAACAGAAGCATTATTGTTTTCTTTTGTGTAACTAGAAGTCCAGAGGCGGGGCAGTCCAACGCTGGTGCCGCAGCACCACAGTATCAGTAGGGACCCGGGCTCTTGCCTGCTCCAGCACTCTTAGGGGTGATCCTTCCTCTTGTGCTCACAAGGTGGGTGCTGGAGAGACAGCCATGACATCTGTGTTCTAGGCAGGCATGAAAGGCAAGGTGGAGACAAAAGCACAATAATAGAGGGACAAGCCAGTCAAGCCTGTCTCTCTTTAACAGACTTTCCTTCTGCACGTCAGTTAGTGGCAGAACTGTGCTACCTGGATGCCCATTTGCAGGGGAGGCTGGGAAATGTGCTTTTATTTAACCAGTACTCTCCCATTAAAATAGGATTCTGTTAGTGAAGAGGGAGAGGTGAATGGGCCTGAGGGAGGCAGCAGCTGCCTGCTGTCTTCTAACTTGGGAATCCTGAGAACTGGATGGCATTTGCCTCATCAGCGTAAACCAGTGGTCCTTTGCCGTCCTCTTTTTCCAGTTTTTTTTCTTATTTCTCTCATTTATAAAAATGAATGTCTTTTTCTTAAATCAATTGATTTGTTTTATTTGAAAATTCTGTTGAAAGCAGTCACTGTGACATGAGTTTCAGGGCCTTCAGGTCATGCTGTAACTGGATCAGTTATCAGGGCCGTTGGCAAGGCCCTCCAGCTGTGTTGAGCACTGTACAAGGATGTTTTAAAAAATATTTAAGTTAAGTAAAATTTGATTTTTAGAATCTTAAAATTTAATTCCTTTAGTTGATTTCAATAAAAATAATTTCAGCATGGCATTGGAGCATCTGTAAATATAATTTTGCCTCATTAACTCAAGATGTCCAAATTATTCCATGATTTAATTAGACTTTCCTATTTAATATTAGAGTAAATGCAGTGACATTTTAAAAGCTTATGTTAAAATTCAACCATTATTTTTGATAACACGAATAATAGATAAATGCATTCTTGAAGTATTAAACGATCCAGGTGAATCCAGTGTTCCCATAGATCTGTAGCAGCACCTCTCTGTCCCCTATCTTCTAAGAAATAAACACTGTCATCAGCTTGACATGTATTTTTCTAGACTATTTTATGTACATTAGGATGGATGTGGGGGGGGGTGTGCATATGTATGCATATACACGCATATAATGATACATATTTTTATATATAAATTTTTTAAAATCATAAATATTATCACACTGTTCATATGGCCCTATAATTTTTTTTTAAATGATGTCTTGGAGACTCTCCAAGTTAGTACAGATAGATTAGTAGTTTCCAGCCCTGAATTCCAGCCCTGAATTCCTTATTAGTACCATCTGGAAGCTTCTAAAAGTTAGCAGTGCCTTTCCTCCACCCAGACCAATTAAATCAATCTCTGGAGGCAAGGCTCCAGAATTCTAATTTTTTAAAAGCTCCAGGTGATTCTGAAGTATGGCTCAGGTTGAGAGTATTCATTTAGAACCACCTTAAAAAAATTTATTTTTTTCTCATAGTATTTCTTGTTAAGAATCTGCCATTATTTAGCATAACAGATCCATGCTGACACTGAGCATGTCCTGTTAAGATGTACAGCATCTTCCTTTGTGTCAGTGTGTGAGTGTTTTTCTAGGATGGGTACCTGTAAGGGGGATGTTCACTTGAAGGAGAGGCATATTTAAAATTTTAACTGCCAGGTTGCTCACCCATAAACTACCAATTTTGTTTCCTCCAAGAGATCATGAGATTTCTTGTTTTACACTCCATTGCCAAGACTTTATAGTATCTGCCCCTTAAATTTTTGCTAATCTGATAGTGAAATGGTATCCACTTTTAATTTATGTATTGTCATTTTCTAGTGAAGTTGAACAGCTTTGAATGTTTATTAGTCACTTATTTTTGTCCACCTTTCTATTATTTTGTTTGCTTTATTATTTGTAAGAGTTATTGGTAACTGGATATTTGTCCTTTGTCTATTACATGTTGAAAATATTTTTTCTTATCTGTTTTACAAAGATTTTAAGTTTTGATATAATTGAATTTGTCATTATTTTTCTTTTGCTTTTTTGTACCTTATTTAGGAAGCTCTTTCTAACCCAAGATTTTAAAAAAACAGTTTTCTTTTTTAGTTGTCATCAATAAGGAATTGACTTGTTTTAAAAAAATCCAAATGCTGACATATCTGGAAAAATTTAACAGGTATATTTATAGTTGTTGTAAAGTTGAACTGCTGAAACTTGTTACTGAAATATTTTGACTTACATACATGCACAATTGGTTAATGCGTGGCACTTATACAACAGTGCACAAATGCTTTATATCCCTGCATTTATATTTAAAAATTCACACGCAAATGAAAATGGAAAAACTGCTGATAACTGATTTCTGTCCCCTGTTTTCCACTTGCAGTCATATACTTGGGTACCTTTTGACCCGGTGGGAAAAAAAATACCTAATGTTCAAAACTACCAATAATAGGAAGAGGGAATTCTAAAAAAATAATGAAATGTTTCTCGTCATAGTGGATTCTTAAGCATGTTCTTCAGGTATATGGTATGCTAGCTGGATATCTTTTGGCATCATTGTTACAGATTGGGCGTGGATGGATAGACTGGTGTCTTCAGAAGGCCAGCCAGACAGGCCTGCTTGCCCCTGCAAAGCCCCAACCAACAGCGGCCTCTGGAAGTGCGGGTCTGTTGGACGCCCTGAGCAAGCTGTCGCACGGACCCTGTAAGGGTAGTTTGCAAATCAGTTCAGTGGGCTTATGATAGCGCCTAACTTCACGGAGTGCCATGGTACCAAGCCTGCAATGATGAGGTTTCTTCACGCTCTTGCGGCTTTGGTAGCCAGCTGCTTCCTTGGCAGTCTGCTTTGTAGGACCGCGGCACAGAGACCCCCTTACTTTCCCCTTCTCCTCTGGCTGGAGCTCAGCGAGCTGGGGGCGGCGCTGGCGTTCGAGAGCAATGGCGGTGCCGCGGTGGCCGCGACACGGAAAACCGTTTTTTAAAAAACGTTCTTCTAACTTTTTAAAATACTTCAACATTGTAAAACTTAGTCCTTTAATTTGTAAGGGATTTATCCTTGTTACTAGTATCAGACACAGATTTGACTTCATTTCTTGGTTGTTAACACAGCACAACTTCAGCCAGCACACTCCTCCCCCACTCCGGTTAACAGTTCCTGAGACTGTGCTTCATGCCAAGCAGTGCTCAGTTTGCTTTATTAATGAATTACCTCATTTAAAATATATATCTCTGTTTTTACAGATGAGGAAAGTGAAGCACAGAGCAGTTAAGTAACTTGCCCAAGGTACCACAGTTAGTAAGCAATAGAACTGCCGCTTTCATTACTTATTGGTCAGTTCATCCTTCTTTCACAGATTTTAAATGCCACCTTTATCATACACTAGATTTCCATACATGTTTATTTGTATCTCTTTCTGGACTCTTTTTTAAAAACCATGAGCAGTTTGTCTATTCCCTGGCCGACACCATGTGGTGTATTTGATATAGCTTCCTAGCACGTGTTGATGGTTGGTAGGAGAGAGCACCCCTTATTGTTGTGCTTTTTCAGAAGTGCCTTAAACTTTATTTTTTCTTTTCAAAAATGAATTTTAGAATCAGCACAGTACTAAATGTCTCCATAACCTTTATCTGTTAATCTTCAAAAAAGAAGTTTAATATGTACACCATAGTACCTAGCACATAGTTTTAAATAATTACGAAGTCTTTTTTAAGTTCTTCAGAATGTATAAGAAAAACTAAATTTCCTCTATGTAACTCTATGATGTAGGCACTGAGTGATTTACTTCAACTTTTCTCTTTAGTTAAACTGTGTTTAGTCAACCTTAACATTTCTTTTTCTGTGTCATAGTGGGTTTCTTCTTCCTAGCTTCTTGTTAGAGTTTCTATAATCTTGTGTGTCACCTTTTCAAGTTTTTGTGGTTTTACCAAATAAACTGGTTATCACAAAGCATAGGCTTTATAGTCCTAGGGAAGTGTGCATGGGAGGGACAACAATGGGCTTTTCACATCAAAGAATAATATCTGGTGATGACATGTTTGTTATGTTGTAGAATTCTGACTTGTAGGACTACATCACACCTTCTCCTCTACTTACAAGCCTTTAGAAATTCTGCTCTTTAATGAGGCCTCTCATTGCCAGGGAGAGCAGAGGCCAACTTCAGTGTTGTGACATGAAGACCCTGTTATTCTTTTTTCACAGCAGACTGTTCTTAAGCTACCTCAAGCTTAATTGAGTTGAGCCATTAAAGTAAGAGAACTTTTCTTTCATGCTGTTGCTACAATTTTTTAAAGCTATTCTAAAGATAGGCTATTTGTTTGTTTGTTTGTTTGTTTTTGATAAACTATTAGCAGGCTCTTCTTAAGTTTAATATAAATTCCTCTTGGGGTAGTTAAGTCTCTTTTTGGTCAGGTTTTCATTCTACTGATGAGATATGCTTTATTTTCTCCATGAAGTAAGAATTTAGGGTCATGGAAACATTGGAAATAATCACGTCTACAATATGCTGAGTACTAAATTTCAGGTGTTAGAAATGTTATCTCCTTCCACTAAAAAAAAAAAAGCGTGCATGTGTGTGTGTGTTTAGATATTTCTGTTCACCTTCTTTCTTAGATTTAGCAGTAGCATGTGATACACATTTTTGTTCATCTGCTGTTTTTACCTAATACATGCTGGAGACCATGCCATGATAGTATAGAGAGACTTTCCTTATACCTGTCCATGGCTGCATACTATGCCATTCTCTATATATTCATGAGTTTATTCAACCCATCTTCTATTGTTTACCATTTGGGATGTTTCCCATCTTTTGCTATGATGTAGTATTATGTTGGGTTGGCCAAAAAGTTCTTTTTTTTTTTCATAAAATAAAAGATACATTTTTCATATTCACCAATAACTTTATTGATTTGGATATTCTGAGTTTCTCCTCTGTGGTATAGCATTGATTGTTCTCTTCTAATGTCTTGATTTGATCCCTATCAACTTCAACTGGTCTACCCAACTGTGGAGCATTGTCCAGTGAGAAATCTCCAGCACAAAGCTTCGCAAACCACCTTTGATGTGTTTGATCAGTCACAGCACCTTCTCCATACACTGCACACATCGTTTTTTGCATTTCAATTGCATTTTTACCTTTCCTGAAATAATAAAGCATAATATGCTGAAAAATGTTGCTTATTTCCTTTCATATTCAATATTAAAATGGCTACACAAAAATTCACCAGTTTTGATGTTTTTTTTTTAGTGCACACTGATATGACAGCTATCACAATACAATCAAATAAAATAGTTTCAGATGAAGTTAAAAGACAACTACTAGAGCCATCTTATGGAAAACAAACAAACTTTTTGACCAGCCCAATAGATAATAGCCTTATGTGTACATCTTTTCATATATTTGCCAGTATATTTTTGGGATAGATTCTCTAGAAATGGATTCACTGGACCAAAGGCTAATGCATATGTTACTTTGCTGAAATTATCCATATTCCTCTTCATAGCGCTTAGGCTTTCTTGCATCCTCACAAATAATAGACAAGAGCACCTGTTTCCCACAGCCTTGCCAACATGCTGTGTCATTTTGCCAGTCTGACAGGTGAGAAACGATACCTCAGTGTAGTTTTAGGTTGCATTTTTTTTATTGTCAGTAAGATTGGACATCTTTCCGTATGGGTAAGAGCCATTTGCATTTTTTCCTATAGAATTTGTGGCTTTCTTCTTCTCTAGTTTTAGAAGTTCTCCTTATTTAGACTCTTCACCCTTTAAGATTGTTAACCTGGGAAAATACCCACAATATGTTGACTGCAAAGAGCAAAATATTAAGTTGTGTATTCAGTAAGAGTTCAGCTGATAAAAGTGTGTGTGTAGTGTATAGAGGAAAACAAATGAATACTATACAACCTATTATCACACAGTTATCCTTGGGTAGTGTGATTATAGGTGATCTTTATATCTTTTAATCTTTACTGTATTTTTGAGATTTATTATAACAAGCATATTATAAATCAGGAAAAAAACTTGAGAAGAGTTTAAGACTGGCTAAAAGATGTACATTGATGATTATCAAGATGTTGATTAGTATATTTCAAAATTTCATTTGATTCACAGTATTTATTGATTCATTCGGTAGTTATATATTGAGTCCTTATTATGCCAAGTAATGTTCTAGGTACTGGAGAACTGCAGCAAACAAAACAGATACAGTCCCTGCCCTCATTGAGCTTACAGTCTGATAAAGGAAAAAGATAATGTAAAGTTTTAAATCTTCACTCATATATATTTTGTTAGTTATTTGTACTACCATTTGGATGAAATTTTCTTTGCTCTGAGACATAATATATAAAGGTGTGTGTATATGTTTTTATCCATGTCACTTTGTGGAAAAAGCACACATAGGTATCATTGGCAGAACTAACCAAAACTCTAGAATAGTTTCAGAGGTGAAAGGTGAGAACAGGATCCCTTTGCCATTTGTACTTTAGAGGAAAGCTCCTGGTTTGGGGAGTTGTGTGTAGAGTTCTCGAGAAGCTCTAGGAACTGTTGAGTAGTAGAGGTTAGTTGGATAAACAGCAAAAGTTAGAGATCCTCTGAAAGAGAGGGGAAAACTGGATCAGATATTAATATGTGGATCTACTTTGGCTAACTCCTGTGTGTTCTTCATGGGCCAGCTCAAATGTCTTCTGTCAGGGAGACTGTTTCCAGCTTCCAAAGCTTGGGTTAGGATTCCCACCTGGATGTGCCCACCATCCTGTGCTCATCCCTTTCATAACTTTATTACAGTGCATTCTGGTTACCTATTTCCTGGGCTCTGTCAACTGGCAGGGACTTGGCCTCATCTTTTCTTCTATTACCTGTGTATAGCACAGTGTCTGGCTATAATGCACACTGTACAGTTTTGAATCATCTCTTTGGCAGAAGCGTAGAGAGGCAGATACTTAGTAAAATAAACATTTCTGTGTACTTAGGTGATAAAGGGTCTGGTTGTGCTCTTTTGGACAGGGAGTATTCAGGGGACCACGCTGTGTGGTTTCAGGAATTGTAGCCCGGCCACAAGCTAGGCCCCACTGAGAGCCCTATAAGTCTTGAACGGAAGACTGGGAAGGCTAGAGATGGACATGACCCGAAAGCCCCTTCAGGGGGTTCCCGTGGGAATTGGATTTAAAGAATCAATATTCTGCTTTGAAGCTTGCTCTATTTTTCTCACCTCTTAAGTTAGCTGTAGACCCTGTGTAACATCAAGTACTCGGAAGGTGTATGCACTTGGTGTCCATATAGAGCCAGGTTGCCTAGTGGACTGTGACCCAGAGTGTTCACTGTATTCCTTACATCATTTTTAGTAACCAGTGATTGTTAACAGTAATCCAAGCATTTGAAAATGATTGATGATTTGTGTATCCTCACTCTGTATCCCCTGGATACCCTTCTCAATAAAAGGAGCCTGGAAGGCTTGATCGGGGCTTTTCTCCCCTAGAGAGATCAGTCACTTTCCTCCTCCCAGACAAAATGCAGTGTTTGAGTTACTTATTGTCTCTCATCCACGATCCTGAGACCGCTGCTAGTGAGTCAGTGAGTTTCCAACAAGCCGAGGGCGTTTGGGGCGACTCGCCTCAGGAGTACAGACCTTATGGCCATCCATAGCCAGTGGACCCTAAATAGAGCAGCATGTGCCTGGTCTAGGGAGCCGGCTTTGTTAGCCTCCCAGTGTTCTAGACAGAGTTGGCTGCTGCAGAAATCTTATGTGGGAGAGGCTACCAGATGGAATCCAGGTACTTCGTTCCCTCTGTGTTATTCCTCTAAATTCTCGGGCATGTTTTGTTGGGCACAGAGCTCCTCCTCTGGACGTCTGCGTTGGATGAACCCACTTGGCATGGAGCACAGTACTGCTCAGTGTGGGCCAGCGTATGTGTGGCCAGTGACTGATGGCCCTTTTCATCTTCAGCTCTTTTGTCTCCTTCCTAGTTCTTTGTCCCACTTGAGTTCCATTCTATTTCTCTGGTTCTCCCCTTGCTTTCCCCCTTTTTTCCTGTATATATAATCTAGTGCCCTAGAGCAGCCAGGAACATCAGGGGCCTTGGTAAGCTCCCCAGAACAATTGAATTTTGCTTCAGACTTTTGTCGTAGGCTGTTGAATTTGGTTAGTGCAATTAACATTCAGGTGACCAACTGTTCCGTTTTGCCTGGGACTGTCCCAGAACAACCCCTCAGTCCGGGATGATGGTTGCTCTGGTTGTGCTGACTTGGGAAACTGCTGCATCATCAGTGACTTAGAGGATTCTGAAATTTTGTTTTCTAGCACTTCCTGGCACTCATCATGTACATTTTTTCATCACAGGCTGTAAGATCAGCTAATGTTACATTACAGGAAGTGAGTAATCTCTTCCTGTTTTATCATTAGCCAAAGGCTTTTGAACAATACTTGAATATGGAAGATAGCAGGCTGCTGGGTCATCTGAAGACGTGTTCTGCATTGTCCAGACTTCCTTATGATCTCTGGTTCAAGAGGTGCTTCGCAGGGTGCTTGCCTGAATCCAGCTTACAGAGGCAAGTATTTCTTTCAAAGATGTACCGAGTGAAGGGCTGGATCGGAGATGAATCCTGGTTTCTCATGTGACCATCCCTCAGAATATAAACTTGCTTTAGAACAACATAGTAATTTAGAGCTAACTTTTCCAGCAGCTAATATAACGACACATGATTGTTTGTTAGAATACAAATATTAATTTAATAGTAACGTAAACTAATATTACAAATATTAGAATATATAATTACAAAAGTCAAGGGCCCTCACTGTGTTAGCTGCTGTACAATATTTACATCTGAAACGGTCTCCAGGAGTTTACATAGGCATGGCCTTTTCCAGAAAAGTGGTAGATCCTCACCTAGAGAACACCTTGATGTTTTTTATTTTCATTATGACATCTTTAAAGTAGCTGAAGGCAGTCAAAGATCTGAGCCTCAAACACAGAATCTTTAAGTTTAATGAGGACATTAATTTCAGACGTGTTGGGCATGTTTTGGAGCGCTGGCCCTTTCCCTCCAAGGTGCTGTGATGTAGCTGCAAAGAGAGGAAGTACACAGAGAACATTACAAGACAATACATAGCTAAACACAGAGAGTGTAACTCCAACCTTAAGAGTTAATAGGAATCATCAGAATGATCATTTTAGAGTGGTTGCCAAGCAATAACTAGCTCCTTAAACCCATGGAGAAGTTGAAGGTATTTGAACCACTAGAAAATGAAATTGAATTGATCTCATTTCATTTGCTTCTTTTTTTGTTCCTCAGCATGCTATGATTATATTAGCATTACAAAATATTAGTAAAGTCTAAACTTTAGTTTAGGATTGTTCTTTCCTTCTCAAAACTGTCAGTTTGAAACAGGGGTTGGGCATTTGGTAGATTCCTGGCAGAGCAGGTACTTTTTGGTGGTCATTTCTTTTTCCTTCCAGTGTTGATTGTGTCTAAAATAGGTTTCAAATGGCTGATTTATTTTGTTGTTTTTGATGATTATTTCATTATAGTTCTTTTGTGAAGCTTATACTTAAAACAGGAGTGATTTTATTTCATTTTGTAATTTGAGATGTCTAGGTAAATAAATTTTAAACTCAATTTGATTATGTATCTCTTCATTTTTGTAGGGTTTGGGATAAAGTTGTAAGTGGATCCTGTAAGATCCTAGTTTTTGTTGCAGTGGAAATTTTATTAACCTTTAAAATAAAAGTAATGGCACTGAACAATTCAGAGAAGATAACAAAGTTTCTGGAAAATGTAAGTGTGCTTTATTTTATTTTATTTTGAATCTAGAAGGGAAGTCATCTTAGCAAGCCAGATTTTCCTATTGCATTACATTATTTCAGAGAAATAACAGGTATATTTTTACATTGTAAGAAAGAAATTTTCCCCTTGAAAACATTTAGCTTACAGTTGGTCCGTGGGTTATAGTTCACATTCTCTGATTTGGGGACAATGGGCTAAGCAGTGAGACTGTCACTGTGAATGTGTACTCATGGCCTGGGTCTTGTTCCCTGATGGGCCTGCTAGGAGGATTGTCAAGGGGAGGAAGAGACGAGTCTGTCACTTTAGGATGAGTAATCCTTGTTAATGGCAGAGGAATTCTGGTGTTTGGGGGATTTTGTAAGTCCTTTTGTTTCTGTTACCATCCTTGTTGGAATCCCAGTTGGGTTTGGTAATGTGCTTAAGTATAAGCTTAGTGCATGTTGGAAAAGGTCTAAATGGATCAGCTCGCTCTCTCTGTGTGTCTTAGAATACCCTTAACCAGGCAGGAGGTAGGAGTCGAGACTCATGCCTGAAGGATTTCACTGGATCTAGAATCTATTCTTTGTTTTTATAGGTCACTATTAACATTTGCCCAGTGGGCTGGTAAATAATAAGTACTAAATGAATGTGTGTTAAACAAATTGCTCAATCATTATAACAATCAGTAGCTAGTGGTGCCGGGGGGCTTTTGTTGAGTGGTTTTCAGGGATTATCTCACCTAACCCCTTAACAGCCCTTTGCAGTGGGGCTACCATTTGCCCCACTTTAGAGATGGAGTCTGAACCCTAGTAGCCCAGGGGCACACAGTTTTGTGGGCAGTGCAGGATTTGAACCCAGGCAGTCTGACAGCATCCTTAGGATGCCCTCAGGTGGCATGTGAAACAAAGATCCTAGCAGCAGCCTTTTCTGTGCTCACTGTGAGAATGCTCTGGGAATCGAGGTTTATGCCACAGTGAAAGGGAAAGATCCTGAAGCTGTAAATACTGGCATTTCACCAAGACTTTGCTTGTTCACAGATTCCCCAGGACAGCTCGGATGCGATTGTGAGCAAGGCCATCGACCTGTGGCACAAACACTGTGGGACCCCGGTACATTCAGCCTGAACTTCAGCTGTGGACAGTCTGCCAGGCCCCCCCTGAACATTTTGTTGTGGGGACATGATCTACTAAACTGATTGAAAGCAGGGCTCTTCTTGCTTTGATGCTCAAAGTGTAATTTCTTCTCTAGTAAAATGATTTAATTAAGAGACCTGGTGTTGCCGTGTTGTGACCAGCAGTTTTTGGTTGCACAGAAGTACAACGTTCCTCTCTGAATGCAACTTAGAAGGGTTGTTGGAGTTTCTACAGCAGCTCAGTCAGGGTGGGTGTAGGTGCTTTAACAAGCAGTGCATCAGCACACCCTGCCCTGCTTTTTTCTAATTAGCACCAAGCTAGTGACTTTGTGGAATAAAGAATAACTTCCTTTTGTTGACAACTCGGACTTGACTTTTGTTCATGTGGTACTCGTTTAAGTCTAAGCTGACTGCTTTTCTGAAGCTTTGTTTTGCTAAGTAAGTTTAAATAAAGGACTTACAGTTTTTTCTCTTTGTGCCATTTGGAACAAAACAGATATTAAACAAAATATGTCTAAATTTGCCTACCAGGAGGTAGAATGCTTATTGCTATTTTGTTGGACTTGTGCTTTTTGCTGATGGGTCATTAAATGTTCGGTGGGCTTCAGGGAGCACTGTGTCACCCAGAATCAGGGTGGGAGAAATCGCAGGTTAAGGTTAATAGCTGATGACCCTGGGCCATATTGTGCCACAGAACGTAACTTTCGCTGGACAGTGGCAGCTTTGAGACTGGTCAGTGAGACGTGGCCCTTTGTTTAACACCATTCAGCTGTCAAACCTGCAGGAGCCTGAGTGGTGAGCTGGATTCTCCACTCCATGAAATTATGAAGTTATGAATCTGAGAACTCAGTTCCTCCCTCAGGTGAGTTCAGAGCAACCTGACTTTTTAACCAGCCTGTGCTTCTGTATAGTAGCATCTGAGAGTATCTAATTTGTAAAACAACAAGAAAGAAATACACTCAGAAGAAAATTTATTAAAGCAGACTGCTGTCTACAGTTAATACTTTACACTTATTCACTGATTCCTTTCACCCCTGAAGGACTTTCAGTCCAGTTAGGGATATAAGAAAAACAAACAGGAAGGGATTCCTGCTTCAGTTTTCTGCATATGGTGATCTTGGGGGATATGTGAAATTCAAAGAGAAGTCATAAAATAATAATAATTTTATGTGTATTTAATTTATATCATTTGTACAATTATTTCATAAAATTGAGATTTGAAAGTCAAGTGATGTTAGTGAATCTTTATTCCAGAAGAAGAAGAAAAAAAAGAATCAGCAGTCTCTCACCAAGAGGAAAATTTCAAGATGTGCTCTCTGTTTGCACCAACCGATGAGAGAGGACTGGCTGTCCTAGAGGAAGCGTGGGAGGCGGGGGTCGGGGAGAAGAGCGCCTGGGACTCTTGGTGAGGAAGCTTAGGGGCTGCAATATCCACCTGCACTGTTTGGGGAGGTCCAGGTGGTCTGAGAGGGAAGACCGTTAACTGTACTGCCAAGGAATAAGAAGATAGGTACTGCAATATATTCTGCAAGTGTATTCTGTCAGACCTTTGGTAAAACCTTTCTGGCTGTAGGGTGTGGGGGTGGAAATTATTTTTTGAGTCAATCTGAAACCAAGAATTTTCTTTATTAGAAAACTAAATCACTTCATCTCAGTAGAAGGATTTTCTAAGGTGCACTGTGAGGACAATGACAGAGCAGTGAGGATCCAATTTCTTTTTAATGTCAGAATTTACTTTTGTTAAGGGCTAAGTATTTTGAAAATGTTTCTGCCCACTGCCTTTGGTGAGAAGCACAGCTCCTGAAGAAAATGGCCCCGTTTTACTTTATTGAAAACATTTGGTCAGGATACTGCAGAATTTCTTTATGTTAAAGCCCTGCCTGCCCTGTCTTGAATTGCTTAAGAGCCCTCCCTTGCTCTGACCCTGTCATGGAGTCATCACCTCCCTACCGAGGCTTGAAGTTTTTCTGTCCCTGAGAGTGAAGGATCTGGAGGGCAGTCTGTGGGGATGTGGAGGGTAGAAATAGAGCGTATGTGCTCAGGACCTGGTCTGATGGCTTGTCTCTTGCTCGCAGTGACAGGCTCTGCAGGTGCTATGAGATTTTAAGCAGGAGTGGTGCCCTGAGATCTTCAGCCAGAGGCGGCCTTTGGGAGAGATGGGGGGTGTGGGCAGCTGGCTCTGCATTTTACATCTGCCCAGTGGTCACACAGGGTAAGCAGCTTTTGTCTGCTGGCTTTGGAAGGGCTACAGGGCACTTTCTCTGCATTGACAGAGAAGGAAGCGTGGGACTTTGTGGAGTGGGAGTTGGTGGCGTTCCCTTTGGTGGCTGAAACAAAGGGCTGTTTCTCCTTCAGAGTCTGTGCCAAATGAAACTGCTCATGGCTGTTGGCACAAACTGCCTCTCTAGATCAGCTGTTGCTTATCCAGAGTCTCACCAGTTTGACTAGGAGGACAGGGGTGGAGGAAGGGGGGCGGGGTGAGAGCAGGAGGGGTGGGAGTTTTCCTGGAGGGCGTGGGAGGGGTGGGGTGCTGTGCTTCCACTGCTTTCCCGCCCACTTCCTTTCCTGTTCAGTCTCTCAGCTTTATCTTGTGGAGGTTAAAAAGCTAAGTGGACAGTTAGTTGCTAATGAGGTGACAGTTCCCCACTTAACTCCAGGGGGCTGGTTTTATGGTAGGGCAGCAGCAGGGGAGTGGAGAATGTGATCTGAGAAGGGCAGGGGAGAAATCCTTCAAAAAGCCCGTTCTGACTGAGCAGACTACCAAATAGAAAATCACAGCCCACACTTAGTGTCCAGACCCCAAATCACACCTAAAATTTAGAGTTTATTTATTGCTTAGTAGCTTACCAAGGACTTACACACACACACACACACACACACACGCACGCACGCACGTGCGCGCGCGCATGCTTGGGTTGGCTAGAGCTCACACTAACTTCTGACGCTCCTGTCTAGTTTCTTGCTGGGCTTCTCCCATCACCCTCCTTTTCCTACGTGTTAACAGGTAGTAACCTGGACCTCGATAGTTCCAGCATCTCACGCCCCGCCCCCCACCGGCCTGCTGGACATAATTCTACAAAAGTTTGTGAGGGCGGCAGCAAGGAGGAGGAGAGCTTTGATGATTGACTTCTAAATGTCAGAAGGCTACACTCCTCACCTCCATTCCTCCCTCTTCTCTTCTGTTTGGTTCATTTTTTTTTAATTAAATATTTTATTGTTCTATTACAGTTGTCCCAAGTCTTCCCCTGTTGCTCTTCCCTTCCCCCTCTACCCCCAACTCCCACAATCCCCACCCTGTTGTCCATGTCCATGGGTCATTTACACTAGTTCCTTGACTCCTCCTTTCTCCTTCTTCCCACCCCCTCCCCTCTTCCCTCTGGGTTGCTGTCAGTCTGTTCCTTGTTTCTATGCCTCTGGTTCTATTTTGTTCATTTGTTTGTTTTGTTCATTAGGCTCCTCTTATAGGTGAGATCATATGGTATTTACCTTTCACTGACTGGATTATTTCACTTAGCTTAATATTCGTCAGTTCTATCCATGCTATTGCAAAGGGTAAGAGTTTTTTCTTTCTGCTGCATAGAATTCCATTGTGTAAATGTACCACAGTTTTTTGATCCACTCATCTACAGATGGGCACTTAGGCTGTCGCCAGCGCTTGGCTATTGTAAATAGCGCTGCTATGAACATAGGGGTGCATAGGTTCTTTTAAATTGGTGTTTCGGGATTCTTGGGGTATAATCCCAGCAGTGGAACCACTGGGTCAAAAGGCAGTTCCATTTTTAGTTTTTTGAGGAAATTCCATACTGTTATCCACAGTGACTACACTAGTCTGCATTCCCACCAACAGTGCACTGGGGTTCCCGTTTCTCCACATCCTCTCCAGCACTTGTTTGTTGATTTGTTAATGATGCCCATTCTGACTGGTGTGAGGTGGTATCTCATTGTGATTTTAATTTGCATCTCTGATGGCGAGCAGTGTTGATCATCCTTTCATATGCCTATGGACCCTCTATATGTCCTCTTTGGAGAAGTGTCTGTTCAGGTCCTTTGCCCATTTTTTAATTGGATTGTTTGTCTTCCTGATGTTGAGTTTTATGAGTTATTTATTTTGGAGATTAAACCCTTGTCCAATGTATCACTCATGTTCTCCCATATGGCCATTTCCTTTTTCATTTTGATAATGTTTTCTTTAGCCATGCAGAAGTTTTTTAATTTGATGTAGTCCCATTTGTTCATTCTTTCCTTTATATCCCTTGCCCTAGGAGATATATTGGCAAAAATATTGCTACGTGGGATATCTGAAATTTTCTTGCCTATGTTTTCCTCTAGGACTTTTATGGTATCACGACTTATATTTAAGTCTTTTATCCATTTTGAGTTTATTCTGGTGTATGGTGTAAGTTGGTGGTCTAGTTTCATTTTTTTGCACACCCCTATCCAGGTCTCCCAACACCATTTATTGAAGAGGCTCTTTTCACTCCATTCTATGTTCCAGCCCCCTTTGTAAAATATTCATTGACCATAAAGACCTGGGTTATTTCTGGGTTCTCTATTCTGTTCCATTATCTATGGGTCTATTCTTATGCTAGTAAACACTGTTTTGATAACAGTGGTCTTGTGGTATAGTTTGGTATCAGGTATTGTGATCCCCCTACGTTTATTGTTCTTTCTCAAGATTGCTGAGGCTATTCGGGGTCATTTATGCTTCTATATAAATGTTTGAAATATTTTTTCTACATCTGTGAAATATGCCATTGGTATTTTAATAGGGACTGTGTTGAACCTATAGATTGCTTTGGGTAGTACGGGCATTTTAATGATGTTGAATCTTCCCATCCACGAACATGGTATATGCTTCCATTTATTTGTATCATCTTAATTTCTTTCTTCAATGTTATGTAGTTTTCCGAGTTCAGGTATTTTACCTCCTTGGTTAAGTTTATTCCTAAGTACTTTATTTTTCTTGTTGTTGTAGTAAATGGGTTTTTTTTTCTAGTTTCATTTGTTCTTTTATTCTTATTGAATCATGAAATAAATTTGAACCCACTCCTCATTATGGGCCAGGTACTGGGTTTAATTGCTGAACAACTCATATGCTGTCTGCCCTTTTGGAACTTACAATCATGTGGGGAAGACAAATGTTAAATTAAACAAGTACATATTTTGTGTCTTAGTCTTTTAAGTAACGCACCTTGGAGCACAAGGGAGAGGGTAACCTGCGCTGCCCAGGAGCTCCAGAGGAAGGTTGGAATTACTCTAAGATGCTGATTCTTTCTCTTCTTCCCTTAGTAATGGCAGAGGTGACAGAAAGAGCCATGGCTGGGGGTTGGGGGAGGCTATGAGCCTTGCCCCACTCATCCTGTGCTTCAGTTTTCCCTTGTAAATAGCAATTATTTACATTCCTTACCCCTCAGTGTGCTTCTGAGCATCACATGAGTTTAATGTGAAAGCACTTTAAGAAAAACGGAACTCCACGGGGTCTTGTTATCAACAGATGGATTGTAAGAGTGTGGCCGGGCTCTGCCTCTGTTTGGGTCTGCACGGTGCCTTGAGGCCTAATGCAGCCTGGCTGGCTCAGAGAAGCCTCCTGCTGACTTCCAAGCTAAAAGTGTCTTCTCCTTGCTCTGAGCTTCTGTAACATTCAGGCATCACTCATTTAGCAATAATTGTTTGGAAGTCTCTCATTTGATGGTCTTCAACTTTTATTAAACTTTCCCTTTAAAATGCAAGCTTCTCGAGGCCAGAGACCATCCTCTTCCCTTCTGCACACCTTCACTTTACCTGATACACTGTCTCAGGCATGTTTTCTCCCCCAAGTCAGGCTATGCCCCACCCGACTTTGGGCATCCTGTCAACTTTGTCAGGAACATCCTCTCCCCACTGTGGGCTACAGCCTCCTATCTTTAAGATTTAGCTCAAGCACCCCTCCTCCAGGAAGCCCTCCTGGCTCTTTGACCTTCCATGGCACTCACTATCCTTTTCACCACTCTTAATGCGTTGGTTTAGAGCGACCTGTTTATGTCCCACACTAGCCTGCAAGGTCCTTGAAGGTAGAGATCATGTCTTATATTCTCTCTTTCTTTTTTTTTTTAAAGTATATTTTATTGATTATATTGTTACAATAGTTCCAATTTTTTCCCCTTTGCTCCTCTCCACCCAGCACCCCCCTTCCCCAACAATCCCCTCCCCAAGTCCATGCCCATGGGTCGTACATACAAGCTCTCCTGCCTCACCCTTTCATATATTCTTCTTCTTTTTTAAAAAAAATAATTAATTAGTTAAATATTTTAACAATAAAAAATAACAATCCCTCCCTCTCAGACTTAAGACCCTTTATAATCTTATAAAGGACAATGGACGAAGGTCTCGAGCTCCTCTAGCTGCTTCAAGCTGGACATGGTCATCGTCCTACCTACCCTTGGGTCAAGAAATCCCTAATAAGAGTGGGGGTGTGGAGGGGAGGGTGGCCTTCCCACAAGGGGAAGGATCGTGCAGACTCCAGGTTGGTTGGCTGTCTCTGGACAACGGCATGCTTGGTTTAACAGGCTGGCATCCTTGTATTCTGGGGGCAACAGGGTTAAAGGACATCATTCAATCCGTAACCACTAGATAACAAAAGACAGGTATTAATTTTTCAATGTCCCACATTAGGGAAAAGAAGGGCTTCTTTGGAGGAAGGTATGCCAGGTACATCTCACCTGTCCAAAACCCTTTTGCCCATTATACTTAGTTTGGGCTGAGGGAAATATTTTAGGTTTCCCCCCTCTCAGGCCTCTGGGCTCTTTCTGTCCAAGCCATTAGGATAGAAAAAAGAAACCAGTTTTAAAGTGAAGCCCACAGACCACCCCGTTCTTCACCAACCCAGCCACTTAGTTCAGCCAAACCATTGAGTCTCAGGAGGCAGCAGTGCAGACAGGATTAAGTGAGGCCTATACGTACAGACAATCACTCAGGTAATAAGATTGTAGGCTTATGCCCTTTGAAAACAGAAAAGACATGTTAATTTATGCAACATAACCCACACACAAGTTTATAGATCTGTAGGACTGTCTTATTGGAAAGACATCCAGTTGCAAGGCATTTGACATTCTTCTTGCCTGTAAATTAAACATCTTTGATAATGCCACAGACATAGTTTAACTTTCAAATGAAAACAAATTTTAAATGAAAAGAAACTTTAAAGACGGTTAGCTGCACTACTTTATAGTCTACCACTGGGCATTGTGATCTTCCTTGAATCGTGATTTTTCTCCCTAAGATTACCCTCCTTGTCATTAAAGGGACTGCATTAAGTTCATTTTTAATTTATCCTGTTCATTTGCATAAACACAACAAGAGCAGCAAATGATCACTTATGATCTTTAGTTCTGCTTTGCTGGAACTTACACAAGGAACATTTAGGGTGACCTTCAGTTTGCCCTTCAGGGCACAGAAGCTGAGCCACATACCTGGCATTCAGCCTTGCCTGTAAACACGTGTCTTTTCCAGGTCCTCCTGGTTTTCCATTGTGCCTTAAGGTCCCTTCTAGCCATCTTTCAGGAAAACAACCTTCATTCCTTCCCTGGAAAGATTGCTATGGACCGCTCATCCATCCAAGGTACCAGGCCTTTTATCTCGTGGACTTTTATTACCTTTGAAAGTCAGTCCCAGTTGCTCAGGGCTTTTTGGTAACAACCAAAGCCCAAGCATGTCTCCTTTAGGCATGACATTCCAGTCAAAGTCTTAGTCAAAAAAATCGTTATTAACAACTGGTCTTATTAGTTTTATGCAAAGAAACTTAGGTCATTACTTACTTCTTTAGAATGCCAAATTCTGGAGGGATCAGATAGGGAGAAAATATATACAGTGTGAAGGAAAATCCTTGTCCTTCTAATATTCACTGAACTTGCATTTCTATTCTTTATATTTTTATTTTTCCCCCCACTAAAAATTTTTCTGTTTGTTTGTTTTTCCATTACAGTTGTCTCACTTTTTCCCCCCTCTTGCTTCCCTGCACCCTGCCCCCCCCCTTCTTCCACATTCAGTCTCCACCCAGTTGTCCATGTCCATGGGTCATTTATACATGTTCTTGGACTAGACTCTTCCCCTTCTTACCCCTTCTCTCCCTCCCATCTCCCCCTTTGTTACTGTTAGTTTATTCCTTGTTTACATACCTCTGGTTCAATTTTGCTCATTTGTTTGTGTTGTTCATTAGTTTCCTGTAACAGGTGACAGCATAAGGTAATTTTCTTTTGTTGCCTGGCTTATTTCGCTAAGCATAATTCTCTCTAGTTCCAATCATGTTGTTGCAAATGGTAGAAGTTCCTTCTTTCTTTCAGTACTTATTCATTGTCATTTTCCCCCTTTGTACTCGTGTTCCTCTCTGTCTCTCTCTGTTTCTTCATCTTCTTAAAGCAGACACTTTAGCATCTCTTGCAATGCTGGTTTGGTGGAGATGTATTCTTTTAGCCTTCTTTTGTCTTGGAAACTCCTTATTTCACCTTCCATTTTGAACGAGAGCCTTGCTGGGTAGAGTATTCTTGGTTGTAGGCCTTTGTTTTTCATTACTTGGAATATATTTTGCCATTCCCTTCTGGCTTGTAGTGTTTCTGCTGAGAAATCTGATGATAGCGTTATTGGAGCTCCCTTGTATGTTATTAGTTGTTTCTCTCTTGCTCCTTTTAGGATTCTCTCTTTGTCTTTGAATGTTGGCATTTTAATTATGATGTGTCTTGAAGTGGGCCTGTTGGGGTTCATCTTCATTGGGACCCTCTGTGCTTCCTGGACTTGCATGATTCTTTCTCTCTTCATGTTAGGGAAGTTTTCTGTCATTAGTTTTTCAAAGATGTTTTCTATCCCTTGCTCTTCTTCTTCTCCTTCTGGAATTCCTATGATACGGATATTATTATGTTTCATGTTGTCCTGCAGCTGTCTTAGGGCCTCTTCAGTCTTGTTCAGTCTTTTTTCGTTTCGTTGCACTGTCTGTGAGTTTTTGTCTACATTGTCCTCCAGCTCGCTGATCCGATCTTCTGCTTCCTCTAGCCTGTTTTTAATTCCTTCTACTGTGTTCTTCAATTCAGAGATCATATTCTTCATTTCCTCCTGGCTCTTATTGATAGCTTGCTTCCATGTCCTTTTTGATGCTGGTATAATTCTCAGTAAGTTCCTTATAGTTCTTCTGGAGTTCACTGTAGTTTTTCTGGAGTTCTTTGTAGTTTCCGCTGAGCTCATTGAGCTTCTCCATAATCCATGCTTTCAATTCCATATCTGATAGTTGGCTCCCCTCTATTTCATTTAGCACTCTTTCTGGGGACTCTACCTTTCCTTTCGATGGGGGGATGTTTCTCTGTTTCCCAATTTTTTGACTCCTATTGTTTGTTGGTGCTTCTTAGATTACCCTGGCTGGTTTGGCTCAGTGGATTGAGCGTCGGCCTGCGAGCTAAGTGTTGCTGGTTCGATCTTCCAGTCAGGGCACATCAGAGAAGGAAAACTCTGACTCCAAAAAACCTCCGCTGCCTTGCAGCATACCTCTTCATGGGAAAGGCTAAGGGAGTAAACCCCGACAGAAAATCCGGAGCCGGAGTCCCTAAGGCGGTTTGACGTTGTAGTCAACACCGGCAACTCCTGCGGCGCACCTGAAGCCAAGCTGTATTGACTCCGTCTTTCCCTTGGACCCTTCAGCTGCGAAGAGAGGGGGGGGTCTGCTGCATGGGCAACAGCAGACCCTCCATATCACCCTGCCCAGGCTCTGTAGCTTCAGCTTCACTGGAGAGGACACTCCAGCGTCATCGCAAGATGTCGATTCAACACGGGAGGAGACAGATACCGTGTCACTCCCGAGTCGGACTGCACAGCCATTCTCGGCGGTGCAGATAGACTCTTAAGAAGCTACACCATCGTCTCTAGAGGCTCTGTAGCTTCAGCTTCACTGGAGAGTGCAGATAGACTCTTAAGAAGCTACACCATCGTCTCTCGAGACGGACGGCTGCCGATAAGATAAAGCTTCTTAGAATGATCTGCACTTCCTGGATCTGCCCCTGGTGGCGTCAGATCCTGTACCAGTCTGGGCCTGGGCAGCCTGTTGGAGACTTCCAGGGATCTACTGCCTTTGTCTGTCTCCTTTAGTTGTTAATCTATTCAATCTGTGATTAGCCGTCAGGCTTAAGGACCGTGGGTGTGGCAGCTTAATTCCTGTAGGCAGGGCCTTTGCTTCCCCTCAGGCTGACGCCACTTGGCCGGGAATGGTCTGCCTGCAGTGTGGGGATGAGTCAGCACTGGGACCGGGCCAGCCGCTTCCCCAGCTCTCCCCTCAAAGCCACCACACCAAACTCTCCCCAAGCATTTCCAGTCCTCTCTGCCTTCCCTCTGCTTGTGCCCAGGGTAAGTGGGGGCAGAATATTTTCATATGTGATCCGCTTAAGAGCTCTTTTTCTCCAGCTGTTTCTCTCTGGCTAGCAGGAAACCCTGTGGCTTTTCACTTTTCTCAGCTGGATACTATTTTACTTTCCACTCTGTTGCTGTAGGCTGGGAAGCCCAGCTGGGGGTTTAGACCCTGCCCTTCTCAGGGGGAATCCCCGGCTGCTGAGCTGTTTCTCAGTCCCTTCAGCTGCCACCCGTGTGACGCCAGCCAGCCCCTTCCGCGTCTCCGCACTCCCTACCCATCACGTTGTGATGTAGCGGCCTTTTCTGTCTCTCCGTGGTTATAAGACTTCTCTCCAGCTGGTGTTCGGTTGGTTATTCCAGATGATTTCTCCAAAATTACGTTGTAAATCCAGACTAGTTCTGGGAGGAAGTTAGTGTAGCTTCCACTTACTCCTCGGCCATCTTGTTTCTCTCTTATATTCTCTCTTTCATTCCCACATGCCAAGCACATCCCAACCTGCCTGAGCTCTTCATGAATATCAGTTGAATACATGAATGCCTGGTTCAGTGTTGATTCAGACTCGTCTGGTGGCAAGTCATAGAATTGTTCTGGTGTGAGCTTGCTTACAGGAGACTTTATTATAGGGTACAGGGTGAAACTCAGGTTCAAAGGGAGCAGGGCTGGAATCTGGGACAGGACTAAAGAGACTCTGGACCTTTTTACCCTTTCCTCTTTGACTTCTCTCTGTGTGCAGTCCAGATTGCCCTGGTGAAAGACGCCTTTTACCCTAAGATCCTAAGCTGGTATGGTCCAGGTCCAGTCACTGAGTCTGCGGGACAGTGTGGGTCTGCTGCTGCCCGTCATCCGTAGCCATGGAGACTGAGGGCTCATATAGCAGACAGGTGGCCACCAGGAGCCTCCATGGCAGTGCAGGGGTGGTGAGTGATGGACGTTGTCCCAGGGCCCACCGTGAATGGGGAGGGCACTCTCAAAAGCTTTTCCCTCCATTTCTCAAATCCCTTGCCTGGACATGTGCCCTGCACAGGTGCCAGGAGGGGTAGCTAATTCTGAGTAGCTTTTCCTTCACTTATTCCTGGTTTCTGTGTGAGGGCGGCACAGCCCGCGCTTTCAGGTGGGGTGGGCAGCGAGGGAATGCCCCACTGGCAGCTTTGGTAAACAGTGTCTCACCTGGCCCGGTGGTTCCTCTGTGAACATTTCATACCAAGTCTAGTTTATTCTGGAAGTCTATGGAAAGTTGGCTTTGCCCAGCTCCTTCTTCCCACCTGGGTCGAGTGGGAGGCTTGGTGGTGAGTGGCGGGCAGCAGCTGTGTTTATTTGCCTCTGATCGCTTGGGAGGTTGTGTGGTTCCCTCAGGGTGTCCAACACCTGGGCCTCTAGACTGAGTTGGGCTCCGGCCAGATCTGGTGATAGTTGGATGAACCTGAATAAGGTCAGTCAGGGTAGGCAGTTGCTAAGGCTGACTGATTCCAAGACCACAGGGCAGCACACCTCGACCTGAGGAATGTGGGGGCTGGAGGAAAACTTGCTGGTTCCCTACCCAATACACAGATACGAAAAGTGAGCTTCCGGGATCAAGGAGGTTATATCAGGTCACTGTGGGTAGCCAAGCAGCCTCTAGAACCCAGGCATTCTGGTTCCATCTAGCATGTACTTCACTTCAAGCTACTCCTTCATCCTGAAACACTGCCCTGTCTGTTCTCTGAGCTTTAAAAATCCCTTCATCTTCACAAAACACTGTAATAATAGTCACGTCTCAAAATTGTTAGGAGGAGTAAGCGCGGAAAGACATGCGGAACCCTTAGCTCAGTGCTGAACAAGCACTCAGAGGCCAATAGGCATTATTGCATCACACATGATAAATGTGTGTTCTCAGAGAGGTTGGCATTGTGACTTACAGTTTTACTAAAAACTGTCTTAGAAGAGATTGCTTCCTGAGAAGAGGTTTGAGGACAATAGAGGCACATTATAGGTTCTTTAAACCAGGCATTTGGAAAGGGCTTCTTAAACTGTAATGGGCATAGGAATCCCCTGCGGCCCTTGTTAAAAGTGCAGATTCTGATTTAGTAGTTCTGGGCCGGGGACTGGGGCTCTGCATCTCTAATATTCTCCCTGATGATGCCAATGTTGCTGGTCCTCGGGACCACCGTCTGAGGAATAAGGATCTAGGGAATGTAGATTTTACCATGTATGAGGTTTAACCCTGGTTACTAAAAAAGAAATATGCCACAGAGAATGCCACCTGTCATTTTCTCATATTTAAGTGATTGGTCTGACTTTATTTCTAGGCGATGGTAAGGATATTGCTTAAAGTTTATAGAAGCACTTCATCAAAACCCGAATACAATCTCAGTATTGAAACGTGGATATTCTCTGTGGATTGTTCTCTCTCCCCGCTTGTTGGTCACTGGAAGTGATTTCACTATAACCTTAGCACAGGTCAGCTCATTATCAAGGACGGCTCTGTGGCAGCTAACCAACCATATGCACCCTCCCCTTCCTTACAAACCAGACCTAAATTTTATTTGAAGTAGGAACATGTTGAGGACACTTTATTTCCAAGCCTCTCATGCAAAGAGAAATGGACGATGTGATGGAAGGCCAAATCATTAGGTAGGACTTCCGGAAAAGGGTTTTATTTAAAGGTGATTTTCTCAGCTGGCAGGTAAGCTTTCCTTTTACTTCCTGCTTGGAACACACACATAATGACTGGCACTCCAGCAGCCATTTTGGAACATGAGGCAGCCTTGAGGGTGGAAGTCACAGGACAAGGACAGTGGGACAGAAAAACAGAGCTGTGGCACATTGATGGTGTCACAGCTCATCCCCAGTTAACTCCAGACTTCCTTTACATTAAAGCAAAACCCCGGTTGTTTCAGCCACTATTTGGGCTTCCTGTTACGTGACACCAGTAGCGCAGATGCAGCTTAGCAGGGCAGCCACAGGTTTAAACCTGGGTGTAAAACTGTCATCCTTCTCAGCGGCCTCTGTGGGATTCCCGCATCATGTAGGGGCAAGGGAGTGGATTGAGAGCCAGAGCCTGGGGTTCTCAGCTCAGCTCAGCCATCAGCTAGCAGTGTGACCCTGCTCCTTTAAAGCTTCAGTCCCCTCGCCTGTAAAATGGGGACAACAAATGAGCGTCCAGCACCGTGCCCGGGTGCAGCACTCACTCTGCTGCTGGGCGGGATGTCTGCGGGGGACTTCGAGCAGTGCGAGGACGGGCAGCGACACACCTCTCCGTGCTTCCATTGTGGTGCCACCTCGGCGTGCTGCGGGCAGCGGAGCACTGATGCTCTGTCGTAACCGAAAGGGTTGACCTAAGTGCCCTGTTACCATTAATGTTGTATGGGTGTGGTTTTGTTCTGTGGAAGGTGGGGCAGCACAACAGTGTCCACCAAGCTGGGCCTTGAGAAACCTGCCCCGGGGTCTTCCCTCTGCCAGCTCCTGAGTTCTCAGCTGAGGCCTGGGAGGCAGTTCAGGCAACATCTCAACTCCTGCTTTGCTTTGCTGCTGAAACCCAAGTGACTCCACCCCCGCTCCTTGCTCCTGGCCAGCCAAATGGACCAAGCAGTTAACAAGTAGAATTTGCTCTCTTTTACTGATCAGAACCTACAGTAAAAGGTTTTCAGCCCAGCAGAATGGTCCACACCTCTTCTTTCCATGGTAGAGGTCTTTTTTTTCTTTTCCCTTCACCGTTCTCAAAACAATCCTCCAAATCTGGAAGACTCTTTGTCCTTCCCCTCTTATTCAGCCCAATTAATTATGTCTAGTCCCCTGCGCTGTTTCAACTCAGGCAGAGCCAGCTGGTTTCTGAGGGCAAAACCCATGTCTTTACAGTGAATGGAGACCATCCAGAGGTGCGTTATCTCCCGGCTTGGAGGAGGAGGAGGGCAGAGACCTGAACTGGGACTGCTTGCTGGGAACCTCTGTGCTGTCCCCCCCCGCTGCTAGATGAGCTGAAAAATGCCTGCGTTTCCTTACTGTGGCCTGAGTTTTCCCTAGACTTTACATGGACAACGGGGAGGGATATGATTGCGCGAGAGGGGGTGGGTTGGGTTGGGGAGAGAAATTAGGGGAAAAGGGGACAACTGTAATTGAAAAACCAAAAAAAAAAAAAAAAATCTGATTTGATTAAAATAAGATTTTTTTCTGAGTAGACATGTTACACACAGGTAAGTGTCCTTATTCTGTAAGACTAAAGGCAACCAGCACTATGTGCACTTTCAATTATCCTTTTTTAAAAAAATTGTAACTAAAATTTGTAATGGAAAAGGAAGACGTGTGTGCGGGGATGTCAGGCAGCCAATCAAGAGTTCACAATGAGCCCCAAGTTCCCTTCCTCAGAAGCACTTCCGTTAGCCTGAATGAGAGCATAATACTGCATTTCCAGCAAGAATGAGGTGACAGCGTAGGGCTTTATCCTGCCCCTTTCGGGACTCTTGTCACCAAGTCAGTGAGAGAATTGAGGAAAACCCGAGACAGTTAAACTGCAACAAGGGGCTCTCATTGCCCTGGCTGGATGTTCAGCAAGGCTGGGCTGGTACAGGCGACAGTAAGCATTTCAACGCTGGCTCAGAAAAGTGGGCCTACCACCCCCACAGCAGGGCAGCACGTGGTGTAAATAAGACTAGCCTCTCACCAGATGATATTCTTTTGCTCTTTTAACCCCAGGGCCTTGTAGAGTCAGCACACTGGAGCTTTTGTGAGGTTGCCAAGGACTTCAGCGTGGCTCAGGTGCCAGGCAAGAAGGTCTGGAAGCTCTCTGGCATGTCCCAGGTGGCACAGCGGTGCAGGCCCATGGGGATGCAGGACGGAGCCCTTTACCCTGGTCCAGCCTGTGCGGGAACTTGCTGAGACAATAAGCTCAACCAGTGTGTCAAGTATTTTTACCTGCGTAGCTGAAGAGATGGACTGGCCTTCTGCTGGGCAGGACTCTGGAATCACAGGCCTCTCATGGACCCTGAGAACCCACTGGACAAGGTGTCAGTGACAACAGACAGAATTTTCCTCCCTCTCTTCCACCATTTGTCTCTTTTTTATTAAAGAAACAACAACAGTGATATCACCGTGCAAGAACCACTGAAGCACTCAGCCTCGGCGGTCACATGAGATGTAGTGTCAACCCGTCATGAGGGAGAAGACAAATGGGTGCCTGGATTTCCAGCTCAGTGTAGCACGCACCTTCACTGGCTGTCAAGCTCGAGAGAGGAAATCAGTTTACTTCTGCTTTTGTGGTCTACTCTTCCTGTCTCTTCTGCAAACATATTCATTTAACAACAGCTCCTTGCTGTAACCTGGGGTGTTATGCCATGAGCATATTGGATGACCTTGCTATTAGGAAATGAGAGCATTTTTTGATTAATGGCACATAAGGAGAACCCTTTTTTGCCAGAAGTAGCATATAGGAAACCGACTGGCTGCACGCCTATGATCGATGCTCTTCTTCTCTGGCATCAGGCAGCACGCTGCTACCTTCCTGCTTTCACTGCAGCTCTCGGTGGGCCCCTTGCCATGCAGGTCCCTCCCATGACATTATTTTCCTTGCAGGAAGTCATAAATATTGGCTGGCTGTCTTTTGGTTGTGGAAGGATCCCCTCCTGGGAGATGCAGCTTGCCCACAGATGGGCAGTGCATGGAGGGGTGGGAGCACTGGGTGTGTGAAGGAGGCTTGGCAAGAGGTGGATCTCTTTCCTGACCTGTGGTTCTCAGTGTCAGAAAGTGATGTTATCACTTAAGATGGGCAACTGAGATAGCTGGATGGAAGCAGGGAAAGTGTAAACTCAAGTGGAAGCCTAGCAGGGAGATTAAGAACAATGCTTTAGAGTCAAACAGACCCGAGTCTGGAAGCCACAGGCATTATAAAGATGAAATTAAATCATGTGTGAAAGTGGTGTAGCACAGTGCCAGGTACGTAGTGAGTGTTTATTATGTGGGAGCAGTGAGTGGTCGTATCAACAAGAATCAAGTGCCCAGAGAGCCAGAGTTAGAAATCAGGGGCGCCACACATCAGTTACCACAGGGGACAACCATTTACCCATACTGTTTTTTTTTTTTTTTTCTCACACGAGTACCCTGTTCCTCATTAGAGTTCCAGGGTCACTTTTAAGTGAGGCCTCTCTTGGACTCCGTTTGGGGAAGCTTAGGTGCTAGGCTCCCAAAGCCCCTCGCCAGCCCTGGTTGTCCCTGAGGGGACGACCACAGCACAGGCACATCACAGGCCCCCTCACAGGGCTCCCGAGCCACATCAATACGAAGGCCTGGCCCGGAACCCTGGAGCAGGAGGGCATGGCTGGGGGCCATGCTGACGCTGAGGGCAGTCCCCTGGAGACTGGGATTTTATTGGTAGGACAGTGGGGGCCATGGCAGACATCAAGCAGGAACGTGGTGTGAGCACGTCTGGGTTGGGGTAGCGGACTCTGGCAGCAGGACTGGACAGCTGAAAGCCACAGGCAAGAAGACCGTGCCTGGTCATCCAGCAAGGAGACCCTTCATGAAGCAGCGTGGAGTAGCTTTGAGCGCTAATTGGCAGGTGTTCATGATCAGCTGGAAGTGGAAAGGAGGAAGTGACTTCTAGGTAATGCCATTCCCTGAAAAAGGAAGTTAAGAGGAGGAACAGGGTGGGGTAGAGGGACGAGGTTTAAAAATACAGAAACAATGGTCTAGCACATACTGAGTTTGGGGTGCCTGTGAGAGAGACATGCATGTGAACCATGAGAGCTAACATTGATTAGGGCCTGTCAGGCACTGTGCTAAGCGCCTTATACATATTGTTTTCTCTGAACAGCCCTGTAAAGTAAGTGCCATTATTCCCACTTTATGATGAGCAAGTTGAAGCACAGAGAGATAAAGTGGACCAAAGTCACACAACTAGTAAAGGATAGAGCCACAAATCAACCCCAGGGCGCGTGGGTTGTGTGCCATTGGCTCTTAACGCGACGTCTGTGCTGCACTGCTGCTCTGTGACATAGGGATGCCTGGGTCCGGAGCTCGGGGTGGATCTGAGCTATAACTGCAGCTACGGAGCCCTCTGAGTCCAGGATTGCTCTCGGGACCAGCCGGGGAGCGTTCTGGCATCAAATTATTCATTGGCTTAATAAGCAGGTATAAATGCACCCCCGAGGCACCCTCAAACTTGGGGTGTGGTAGAAGACAACAAGCTGCGTCTCCAGCCCCACTGCTCAAGGCCCACAAGCACCCCCCCTCCCAGGGTGCTTTGCCCAGAGGAAGGGAGAGGCAGGACCAAGTAGAGTAACCGGGGTGACGGCAGCTTTAGAAGCTGCACGAAGATGTGCGGGAAAGGGCGGGCACAGCGCGGGCAGACTTGCTGCCGGCTGAAAACAAAGGAATGCAAACTGGTCTTTGAGAGGCTGCCTTGGCAGGATTCACCTAAGGTTTACTCTGTCCTAAGGGCTAACTGTAGTGCTTAAAAAACCCAGATAAACCCAAGTCTTAGAAAGTTGATGCCCTCAAGGACAACAGAGGACATTAATTCAATGCCCTCTCTTTCCAGATAAGGACAGGAAGCCCAGAGAAATTAAGCGACTTGATCAAAACTGTCCAGTTAAATGTGACAGGGACACCACTTCTCCATCATAGGATGGCGTAAAGAGGTCCAAGGATGCACACACCAAGCATCTCTGCCTGAGAGGGTGGAGCCATGACCTGCCTTTACTTCCGAAAGGGCGCTCCCTCTAGGGTAGACACTGGTTTCCTTCTCCGCTGCAAGGCAGAGCCTGTGGAGGGCTCTCCTAAAGCTTCTCTTTCTAGCCCTTTCACTCTCCCGAATAACTGCTGTCAGCTCTGATGATCGAGGGGTCACTCCACCTTTCCCAGCCTGGGGATAGATTCCCGGGCAACGGAAAAGCGGCTCCCTTTGCATTGTCCTCTCAAGCCCTTGCTACTCAGAAGTGTGATTCCTGGACCAGTGGCATCGGCAAGCACGGGGCCCTAGTTAGAAATGCAAACTCTGGTCCTCCCTCCAGCCCCCAACCTAGTGAGTGGGCACCTACACCTTGACAAGGCTCCCAGGTGATCCCAGCGATGGTGCTGGACAGCAGTGCTGTGTGAGGTTCCCAGAGCCACACTCCTATGTCCCCGGGCCAAGGATATGTCATCCAGCAATTTCTCCCATCTCAAGTGCAGCCAGAAAGCACTGCAGCCCTGCTTGCTTCCCGAACCCTTCAAAGAGATGGTAGGAACAGAAGGTTAAGCAATAAAGCCCTTTGCTTTATAGGACAAATACTCAGGCTTCTCAAGAAGGGAGTCAGACATCAGTACTCAAAAGAGTAAAGTCGTCCGAGGCTCTTGCTTCCAGGCAGCAACACCTCGAAGGCCTCCCAAGGCATTGCTGCATATGAGGCTGTCTGGTATCTGATGCTACCCAGATGGCTCTGAGTGAGTTGCCAAGTTAATTCACATTCAGCACTCCCAGATCACTAAGATCACTAAAGGGCAGATAGTTGGGCAATGCATTTTAGACATCCTTAAAAAAAATGCATGGAAGAGGAAAGTCCTGGCACACAAGTGTCATCTAGAAGGTTAATTCATGTGCAACAATCCTTCCTTCCCCAGTAATACCAGATACATGAGGTATCTCCACAATACGTATAATTTTGCTAATGAGGTGACCTACCCCGGCCCCCAACCCCCTTCCTCAGCCAAACAAGCATTTTTGGTTGTTGATAGAACACACAGGAGGCAAGAAAATGATTTTTTAAAGATGTTTTTTGATTTGTTTTTAAAGAAACTGCATACATCATCAGAGACAAACAATAATTTAAATACCATGCAGTTTCTGTATGTACAAAACCTAGGCCATAGAGATCCAGTTTAATTTGTATTCTATTTACATTGTCTTCCTCATACAGCCATCATCTGTTAAGTTAGAACTCAAGAGAGCACTCCTATACAAAGAAAAACTATGTACAGACACCCGGGAAGCAACTGGAAAAAGCAACTGGTTTGGGGATTAACAGACAAATGGGAAGAAAAACTCACTGACGGTGACCTTCGCACACGGCTGTGTGCAGGGAGAGCTGGAGAGTCCATTCATCGAAGCACACACTACGATTTTCATTCAGCAAATATAAATACATGTTCATAAGCGGGAGAAAAATAAACTCAGAGGTTTTTACCACATCTACCATCACACCGTTTGGTTTGTCTAATCTGATATAAAGGCTAAAGTTTTAAAAGTTTTCCAGGGCTTTGAGGGCCTTTGGGGAGGAACATAGCAATTCTGCAAGAGCCAAGGCCGATCGATGGCGCTGGCTGTCAGATGGGATGGGAAGGCCGGGAAATGCCTCATTTTCAGAGGGAAACATTTTGATCTGAGAAATTTCACATTTTTCCTTTCATGCGAATCCAAATGATAAGAGGTTCAAATTTATACACAGAAAATCAAAATTCACTTGAAAACACAACTTTTTTCAGAAAAGGAACGCATTGTAAACCAGCTAGGCTATCTCCACACCTCCCTCCTGTGCCAATTAATATCAACTTGTCATCTTGTACAGTAACACACATTTTTCAATTGTCATTAACAATGTGGCAAAAAAGAAATTTGGATAGATTTCTATAAAGACCTCAAGATTTCAGGAAAGGGAAGAGACATCTGAGGGGCCATCTGTGGGCCACTGAGGCTGCCGAGCCACTTACAGTGGGTTTGGAATCGCCCACCTCCGTGGTGGGTGCTCTCAGTGGCATGGAAGGTACACCCCTAACTCCTGCAAGTGACTTCTGGAAAATGGTGCTCTGCAGGAAGAGAAGTGGAACGTGTGTTCAATTTCTTCCATTAACAAAGTGGCCTGCAAGAGGAGGGTACTTTGGGCAGAAAACCTGGACGTCTGGCTGCCTGACTGGCTGCAGGGAAATTGATTTGGCCCTCAAGTCCTCAGGGAACCTAAAAGGCCCAAGAACACAGGTCAGCAGAGAAGCCACTGGCCTTGATGGGAGCAGTCCAGGTCATGGAATGAGTTCCCTTCGGACCAGCTCCTGGGCCCGGGGAAGGCCTGACCGTGCTGCCTAGGCACAGCAAGCCGCTGGAAGCACAGCTGCTGAGTTAGAGGAAGCTTGGGCTCAGCTCCTGGCAAGGCAGACACCTCCACCAAGAACATGTGCCAGCCACAGAGAAGTCAAATGAAAGAGCCCTGCATCTTTCATCATATCATTTGCACATTCAGATGTCAGTAAGCTTTTCAGGAAGACAGTGCTTACAGCCACACTAAAATCCTGACCACACATATTTTCCCTGAACAATACTATCCATGTCAGAAACTATTCAGATTCAGCATTCAAAAAAACCCCAAAAAACGGGGGCCTAGTGATGGCATCCTTCTGGGGCTGGGCAGTAGCGTGCTCGGTCCAGGTGCTGTGAGCAAAGCCTATGCAGCTTTCAACGGCTGGTGGGCAGCGCCGAAGGGCTGCTGGGAGCTCCCGGCAAATATACACAACTCCGGACAGTGCTGGCCACGGGAGCAGAGTGTACCTGCAGAAAGGGAATGGCCTCACTGATGGTGCATACCAAGAGTAACCTGCGTCCCACACATTGGGGGGGGGGGGGGTTGGTTAACTCCTGTGAAGGCCAAGCTGGCATCTTTCTAAATCCTGGGTGTGTTTGGCAGAGAGCGAATCATCCCCTGGAGAGAGCATGGTAGCTGAGAGACCACTGCTGGCGGCCAGGCAGAGCCTGGTGATGGAGGGCCAGACACCCTATTGGGAGGGAAAACAAAAGCTGCTGCAATGGACCCCACGAAGACACCGCGAGGGCTTGGGTCTGTTCTTCCCCTCCCTGCGTACACCACCCTCGGTTAACAGAGTGTGTTTTCCTGTGGTTCCAAGTGAGGAGCACAGTTAGGGATATATCTCCATCACCTCACCAGCATCATGAGGGCAAGGAAGGGCTCTCTGTGGATAAATGTGCGCGGGGAGGCACAACACAGGAGCCTGCATGATTCTGGCATATGCCAAAGCCTGGGGCTCTCCCAGACACTCTCTAGTGCAGAGAAAGGAGACTAGAAGGCCACCGCGTGGTTCTAGAGTACCAACCAGTCCATCATGGGCTGGAACACCAGTCTTGGGAATGGTTTCTGGCCTGCAGGCATAGGTCCTACACTAGGAAGCCATTAACTTCCAAGCCATATAGTCACCAGCAATGGAGCACACAGAGACAATGCCAATAACCAGCCAAGCAGAGTTTCTCACACCAGCCTCCATGCCTTCAGTATGGTCTGTATGCTCATACGCATGATACCTTAGCATGGGCTGTCTGTGCACAAGATCACCTGTGACATTGGGCTTTGAATATAATGGCTCAGTTCATTTGAACTGAGCAGACGACAACTTTCCCTTCTACACCCGAGCTCCCTGGAAGGTAGCTCAGCCCCACTGACGGGGCAGCACAGGCATTCAGTGGTGGCCTCGCACGCCTGGGATTCAAGCACTCTTAGACCGACCATCAACCACAGACTCCTGGGAAAAGGGCTCTTCCCTTTGCTCACTGCATGGAGGGTGACTGGAGGGAGAAAGGACAGGGCAACCGAGCCAATGCTCCCTCTTAGCATCCTCCTCCTAAAGGGACCCCAAACCAGAAGCCACGCTGGAGCCAGTAGGCTTGGACAGGTCTAGAAGGCCAACCAGATCATTTGCTTCCCAAAGTCCTTCCCAGGCCACACCCACCGCCTTGGCTTTCTTTGGACTTAGGTGACAGATACTTTTGAGGAAAGGTTCCCTAGAGCCCAGGTGAACACGGAGCCTGCCGGGCCTGGCCGGAGAGGACCAGGGCTGCTCCGCGTGCTGCAGAGTCTTCTGTGAGGCCCCACCATGCTCGCAGCCTTGCGGGGACGGGTACAGTCTGGGGTCAGTGATGGCGCCAGCAGCTCTGACCACGGAGCGGGAACCATCGTGTTTTTGCAAACAGAATCCTGATTGTGTTTCCCTTTATTTTTCTTCTTCTTTTAAAAAAAGGCAGTTCAGAAGATTTACATCATGATGGGGAAGTGAATAAATACCAGCACTTATGGTTCTTATAAATTTATGTTTTGAAGACGGCATAGCACTCAAGTGGAATTTGACTGTTAAGGTCGGTGAAACCTAGGAAAGCAAATAGTGAAATCAAGACCAAGTGTCTACCAAAGGCGTCCGGGTCCTCAGTCCAAGCTTTCCACCCTCAGAGCCCTTGTTTCTGATAACAAGAGGGAATTTTAACCCTCCCACCAGAGGCCAGTACCCACAGTTTCTCAAGTGCCCGAGGCCCACTGAAATCACCTTCCGGTTTGGAATAGTTTAATCTGAACACCTGGGGATAAATCAGATGGCCCTGGTGCGCTCAGCCCAGACTCAGCAGTGCGGGGAGAACTCGACCAGTGTCCCCAAGTCCAGGCACCATTTCTCTAAATGTCATAAGGATTGTCAAAGGCTCTGTCACTGACTTGCCACGTGACCTTATCTAAGCCCCACCAACCTCTCTGTGTTCAGTTTTCCAGGCGTCATTACCAGGGCCACCTGGGAGGATGACAATGGAATCGCAGAGGCGAACCACGTTTGGCCTCGCCTGACGGGCTGTGAGGTGACATTGATCTTTTCCCCTCGGCTTAAATTTTTGTGAGAACACCTAGGCTGTCAGAAGGTGGCTTTTAGGCTGGGCCTTTAATGCCCCTTCCCCTAGTTTTAGCAACCACAGTGGGAACCTAATGCTAACCTTTCTTTATCTTCCCCTTCACTGCTCCCACCACACAGCCTGTGAGCCAGAAACAGACAGGTCGTTGGGAAGTAAATGTTACAATTTGAGGGGGGAAAAACCACAATTGCTACTAACCTTGTTAGATGTCTACTCAATTCGTGAACTTCCATTTCAGTGCTTTTAAACTCATTGAGCTCCTTCCGAATGGCAGCCTGGAATAAGAGAGGCCATGAGCATGCAGAGGAGGCAGATGGGAAGGTGTTCGCTGTGTATTTCATTTCTAACAATATATATTTTTCCCACTGAGAAAGCTATACAAAATGGATTCTTTCACCGGGAGGACAAGAATCACCTGAGATATCCCTTAGAACCTACTAAGACTCCTCACTCCCTTACATTTAAATTGCAAATGATTCTGCGTGGAATACTGCCCAGAATGCCTTTTTCTCCCAGGCACCCACAGCGTGTGTACACCTGCCCCACACTCAGGGCTCCCAAGCACACATTCCAACGTCAACTTCTCATCTTCCTTAGGTACACAATTTTAACTCATCACAGCCACGGCAATGGCTCTCAATGGATAGTTCTAGAAGGGGTGCCCTCCCCACCTGGTTCCCTTTGATTTATAAAGCCTCTGCTCTTTCACGACTCTCTTGACGCTGAGTTAATATTTTTCACATTATGGGGATATGGGAAATTTTGAATAAGCTTAGTATATTCTGAGCTAAACCTGAAGAGCCTCACCCTTACAGCCCTGCCCACCGATCTAGCTGGGTAAGCAGACTCTGCAAAGATAGGCGAGCAAGCGAGGGGGGCTGGAGGGGCTGGATACCAGAATGCCTGGGGTCAGAGGAAACCTCACTTCTTACTCAGGGGCTGAAATCTTAAAACACTCGCCCTTTTGCAGGGCTCTTTCTGAGGCTGATATTTGCTCTGATGGGAGTATCACAGCTCGGAGAGTCTGAGGGGGGAAAGTCTTTGGGCGGTACCAGCGGGGCTCCCCTCAGGGAAGGAAGCACACTAGTGTTCAAGCGCTGGCTGTGAGCTTTAGGAAGGCACCATCCTCGCCCTTCCATCCCAGCAGCCAGGAGGAACTGGACACGTCCCCACCCAAGAGCTCCTCAGAGCTTGAGCCTGTGCACGTGGAGCCGCCCTGAACTCTCCCTGGACATCTGCGAAACCCTTGTCCTGGGTGAGCAAGCCACACGGCTGCGCACGTGTGAACCAGAGGACAAGGGCCAGGGCCCGCTTCTGCTGACCCAGCAGACACCGCTGCCCAGGGGGCCGGTTCTGCCGGGGCTGGGTCCTGGGGGTGCGCACGAGGAATTCCTGTGCAGGGGAGACACGAGCGCTAAGTTTAAGTGGAGGGCAGAGTGCTCCACTCATCAGGATCTGTGGGGCTGACGCCCCCTCGTGGGAGGCCCTTTCCAGGTCTCTGCCTCTGGCCACCTCAGTTTCCCCCAAATGCAGCAGCTTCCCTCCGCTTCTCTGCAATTCCTTGATCCAGCCGGAGCCTGTGCTGTCGCTGACTCCTCCCGGCCGACATGTAATGAAGCCACTGGCCCCGAGAAGTGCAGGGCAAAGAAGGCAGACTCTCCAGGAGAAGATGCAGGGAACCCCAGAGTTGCCGCATTGTCACATGTACATTGGACATAATCATTATTTTAGATTATTTAAAAAAAAAAAAAAAAAAAAGCTCCTTTGCCTTCCAGTTCCTCATGGTAACAGGACCAGAATCACAAACGGGGACCAAGGTCTAATGGACAGGTGGGAATGACTTATCGTTTGCATCGCTGCCTTGCTTATAAAACAAACTCAGCCGCAGATGATTGTTATTCTTTCTGTTTTCCAAATTGGTGAGGGTTTGTGGACTGAGACATGGGTTACTGTCTGTGACTTGTGGCCCGTTTTGCCATCAGGTTACAAGAACTGCAAGCTCAGCGACTCGGTGCCCTTTCGGTTTTGTGAACCCCCGCGGGGTGCCGAGGACAGTGTCCCTGCACAGAGGGCCTGCGCTGCGCCTGGAGCTTCGCGCTCTTGAACTGTTCTGTGCCCACACAGGGCTGCTCCCTTCTCTGGGCGCAGTCTCCCACGCTGCCTTTCCTTCTGTAAAGCAGCACAGTATCACATGTCCATTCTGTCCCTTGTCCAGAGCAGTGAAGAACCAATTCAGAGGCCTCTGCAGATTATCTGGTGCCCGGGGGAAAGGTGCTGGGACACAGGACTCCCAGCCCACCCAGTGGGCACTGAGTGCTCCATGACTGGGACCATGACCATGGCTTTGCCATGGTCTCAGGACAGCATCCCAGGCAGCAAGCAGAAACCCAGGGGCAAAACCAAGGTGTGGGGACCTGCCACCCTTCTTGTCCCTGTGCTTACTTTGTCAGCGGCGGTGAGGCGGGTCCATGGCTTGTCAGCCCTGCGGTCATAGTCCTGAGCATCAGCCACCTCCACATAGTCACTGAAGCGGATGAGGATCTTTCTTTCCCGAAGTTCTTCCACTGTGGGCCTTTGGCTGAGCTGCAGAAGGAAGAGAGTGGACAGTCAATCATGGAAGTTTAGATCACTTGCCCATCTGTGAATTTATAGGTGCTGCAAAGTGAGGCCAGAGAGGCAACGGACACATCACACAGAGAGGGAGGGACGAGGCCAGGGGGGAGATGCAGGGCTCCCGACCCCCGTAGCTGCCGTCAGGACCCCCCAGACGACAGCCTGGCTGTCTCTTAAGAACACTGCAGTGTCTCAGTCTTTACAAGCAGCTTATCCATCTGCAGGTGTGGGTGTCCGCTGAGGATTTCTCCCCATCTGTCCTGCTTCTCGCATCAGGTGACAGGAATCTTACACGAAGGTTTTGTCTTATTTTGGGTTTGCGAGTCCAAATCTGTGTGTCGAAGTTAGTGCTCTCTGAAAGACGGATTTGCAAATCATTGTATAGATGTGTTTTAGACACATAAAAGTATGTGTGCAAACTCTGCGGTACACCAGAGTAGGAAAATGTTGACTTAGAAAGTCAGAGGAAACCCTGCTCCTTAAGAAGTTTAAATGAAATGTCAGCCCACAAGGCACGTTTATGCCAAGGAAGCCTCGGTATGGGCCTTCTGGATGGGTCTGCAGTGTGGGAATGAACCACACAGAAAGAGAATTTATATTTATTTAATCATCCCTGATGTCTCCCACTAGCACGCTTTTTTGTACTTTAACAAAGTAAGGTTGATGGTTCTATTGTCTCTTCCTGTCACTAGGTTGATTTCTTCTGGAGCAACATATTTCCCTCTCTTAAGGGTGCTGTCAATCCATGTTTAACTGATACTATTTAAAAGAAAACTTCCCTCCAACCCTTAGACTATATTTAATTCTATGACTAGAAGATGTGGTCAGACAGAATCTCACCATAAAGGCCTATAAAACACACACACACGGGAATCACACACACAGAATCTCACCGTAAAGGCCTATAAAACAGACACACACACACACACACACACACACACACACACACACACACACACACGGGAATCCAACCACTCTGCCTGTCTCACTTTTATCATGCAGCTGCCACACCTTTGCTGGTGCTGGAATGCTCCAACCTGCTGCCCACTGGCCTACGCCAGAAGCATGGTGAGGTGCCTGCCTGGCTGGGATTAGCTAGGTGGCGATGGGATTTGCAAGGCTCCACACAGGACCAAGGCAACTGGTGCCAGGTGGGAGAGCTGGGAATCAGAGGCCTCTGGGGCCATGCCAGGGCCCACCTGCCTGGACCGCAAGTGGCTCCCCCTCTAGGTGGCTTTAGTCTGTCCCGAGGCAGCCCTGGTTTTTCTGGGATGGGACATTTCGGCATGCGTTCTGGCCCACTGCAGGAAACCACAGATCTCCCAGGCTCTGCGGCCAGGGTTGTTGTAAACAAAAATGGAGGTCCAGTCTGACTCTAAAATGTGAGTGTATGGAGCTTTTGTCCTATCATTAAAATACATGAAAACATTTACTGTTTACCATATTTACCCCAGATAAAGAAGGGTTCCTATTCAAAATCCCCAGTTTGTGTTGCTTAGGACTAGCAAGGGTTACCCCAGAGTGTTGGACAAAAGGTATTATTTTTGAAGTATGCCAGGACATGAGAAAGGTTGTTAAGCATGAACTTTGTAGTTTATAATTCTGGAAACCATGACCTGGGTTTTACTAATAGCCTGTCGATGGCAGAGTCTGGAGTGCACAGCAAACTGTCAGTTCTGAAGGTCAGGGACTATTTTTCAAGCCTGAACCCCATGGGAGCCTGAGATACGAGTGCTCCATGTCAACAAGGCCCTTCGCCCAGGGCTGAGGGAGGGAGGGAGAGGCCCAGGTGGTGGGAGGGCCAACTGGCCAATGGCCACCAGGACTGCACGTGAGTGTGGGCTCCTGCCCCTGCCACGTGGGGCTCGGGAGGTGTCCCTTTAGCTTGTGGCTGGTTGTAACCATCAAGGCATGTGAACCCAAGGTCCTTCCCCAGATGCTGAGGAAGTGATCTTTGTGGCCAAGGTTGACTTTCTAGGGATGGTGGACCGGAAGAAGAGGTAGGGAGCAGGAGTTGGTAGCACTATGTATCAATCTATGGCAGCAATAATATCATTTGCAAACAAATACTCAACAAAAGAGTATTTAATTGAGACCGAAATTTAAGTATTAATATAATCTGACCCAAGTGGATTTCTCTTTCTTCCCTCCCTCCCTCCCTCCCTTCCTTCCTTCCTTCCTCTCTTCCCATCCATCTATCCATTTAGCTAGCTAGCATTTCTTCTTTTTTGGAAGGGGAGGCAGGCATTTATTAAAAAACAAAACATAATTTTTAGGTGAGTATCAACTTTACTGAATGACCAGTCTGTTGCTATCAGCACCAGCTACTGTGTTCTATTTTTCTCATTAGTACATTAAAATGAAATGGAACTGTATTAAGGAAACCCTTGGACTGAGGGTAAGTTACTGAAAAGCAGCCACCATCACTGGCATCTGGTCGTGGTGTGACAAAGGCCCTCCGAGAAAAAAAACTTGCCTGTAGCCAGGAGGTGGTAGATTCCCTACCTGCTGGTAGGCTAATGTCTCTGTTGACAAAAAGAGATGTGAAAGCTTCTAGTCTCTCCCTTATAACACTGATCCTCGCATCAAGCTCATTATTTCTAATTCCCCAAGCCAGTTCCCGGGGAGGGAAATGCTGAAATTGCAAGGCAGTGTTCCTGGCAAGAGGAAGGACAGGGAACTGAGAGGAGGGGGAGGCGTTGATCTTGCCTTGGAGACCTGCAGACAGGTCCCTGTCCCTAGTGCAGCCCACCCAGGGGAGAGGGCTGTGGACGGAACCCTCTGCCCTGCCAAATGGTGCAATTAGTCAAGTTTTTTCTCCACAAAATTATATACTCTTTAAAAAAAGAGAGAGATAAGAATCAGATGGTTGTTTAAGTATTTACTTTTTACTAGTTTTTAGAAACCAAAGTTTAGGAGAATTTCCAGGTTCCAGAAATCAGCTCCAATGAACTTGATGAAAACTAAATTTAAACATTTTTCTGAATGTCTCAGCCTTTCTATATCAGAAATGAGCCTCTTTTTGATACCACAGTCATTTCAAGGTCACACTTAGAACAAGCTCCCCCTCCCCCCTCCTTACTACTCAGTCTCAGGGCAAAGGCTCCCCGTGCCCAAAGACTGGGTGGTCTGGACCGTGACTGGTGTGAGGGCACCTGGTAAAAAGAGGTCACTTAGCTCTTGTTCTAGTTTCCACCATGGGGACCTGGCCTGTTGTTGGCCTTTCAGGCACTTGTTTATCCTACTCCTTTCAACTGGGATGGCACTTGACTTGTCACCAGAAGTTTGGGATGCTCTGAGAGAGTGTGGAGAAGGGCCAATCATCACCTTAAAAATTGGCATGATATTTTAGGATCTCTGAATTTCTGCCTTTGCGTAGTACTTCTAGGGAGAGAAATCCATTAATAAACCTTTAAAAATTAATTTTAATGGGACTCTTAACTATCTGAGATTTGAGAATCTTTCTCTCAAGATGATCACTGTAGGAGGCTGATTAAAACCACTCTGGACAGATAGAATATAGTCTTATATCTTGTGTGTCATCAATTAATTAAACTTGTCAACATCATCCAAGAATAGCTTCAAATAAGAGTTTATTATTAAAAAGGAAACTCAGGTAAATTAAATCCATTTGTGTCTACAGTGCATTGCCAAGCCATCTATTTTGGGCATTAAAATATATAAAAATTCTAACTTTATGACTTTTTTTCTAAGTGCTTTTCAAACATCTTCAAAATATTTATCAGTACTTTCGGATTTTTCCTAATTCAATACTCCAAATAGGATTTAGAACGATAATGTTAAATAGTTCTTAGTTAATAAATAAGGAATAGTGTCAGGGGAGGCAAGGACAATTCTTACGTTCCCAAGGTCATAGCAAGTAACTGTTATATCTGAACTACTGATTTTGACAATGAGTTTCCAATAAAATATCCACTGTAATTGAAAATATAATGCACTTGACATTAAGTTGCTTGGGGGCACATGAGTGTCACAACATCAAGCAACACAGACTGTGCTCAGACAACAGGACATGAAGCTGAGTTGACCCTGGTCCCCTGGAGAGGTCCTGCACAGTCAAGGCGGCTGCGTGCTCTGACAGCGAGCTGTGGGAGCACTAAGGTCGCTTCCAAGGGGACAGGCAGAAGCAAGGCCACTGGGGCCAGCAGGGCACACAGGGGCGGGAAGCGCTGCCCCCCGCCCCCCGTCCCAGCTTTCAGTGGAGAACTTCCTCACCTTTCGAGTTAGCCTCCTCTTGATCTCTCTTTTCTCCTCTTGTTCCTCTTGTTCATTCCGAGCTGAAAGAAACATTGAAGGTGCTTTTGATTTTGTAAGCAGTGCTGCGCACAGGGGCATACGCTGAACCTGTGGCTCTGGTCCAATCATCTCACAGTGTGAAAGGGGGAAGAGAGAGCTTCTGTTTCCTACCCCGGGCCACACTTCTGCCTGTGGGGACACTTTCCAAACCGCCTGCATTGTTTCAAAGTGGTGGTGAGCAGGCGGACCTCATTTTGTTTTCTTTCCATCACATGGGTTTCGAGTCTCCATGGCAGAAGTGCTGGGTGAGAAGTGTGGCTTACAAGGCAGGGGGGGAGGTCCTAAAAGTGTGGGGGGGGCTTAGTGATGGCATGGGCATTTGGGGAGAGGCGAGGCTCCCTTTTTTGGACAAGTCTCAGGCCTCCCTCAACTCTGCCTCAAGCCTCACAGTGACCGCAGGGGCTCATTGTGATGTGGCCCTTGTGGCTGGTGCACTGTGGGAGTAGAACCCAAGGCCGGCCCCCCGGAGACGCTTGTCGCCTGTGCGGAAACAGCGAGGTACAGCTAATGCCAGATGTGAGCCTGGCTGCTCAAGAATAATTTCAAAACGCTCACCTTTCACAAGCCCTGATTCCATTAATTCTTTGAATCTTCCAAGAAGTCCACTGAGCATGTATGAGGCCAGACCATGGGATACAATTGCCTGCATTTAGACTTTTAAGGAGTATCTTAGAGCAGCAGAGTCTGGAGCCTAAATGTTGTCAGTTTAATATGTGGGGCGACTTACTCATCAGATGTTTAGAGAGCTGCAGGTAAGAGGGTCTGCGGAAGGGAGCAGAGATGTGAAGGGCTGAGAACGCAGGCTGATTGCTCCCTTTGCGCTAACCAAATGACCTGGGCACATCAGCTGCCTTAGGGGCCTTGGAATGGAAGCATGGCGATAGGCATAATATTGTCTAAAATCATGGAAGTCAAAGACGGTCTCTGGTTTGCACCCACTGGACTTAGAGTGGCAGGGGTGAAATGCAGCTGCCCAGGTTCTTGTTCCCTCATTGTGAAATGACTCATGTTAAACTATGTTTCAATCTAAATTAATTCATCAGGTCTGTGCACGCTTGCCATTCAGTTGCCTCAGTATAGGGCAGGTCTTTAAAAGAGGGAAGACGCTATGCCTAGAAGTGGTGCCCCCCACTGCCCCTCCTTGTCAGCCCTGACAGCAGCAACCTCAACCATAGCCAGCTCCCAGGGGAGGTGGCAGTACCTCCTGCTGGAAGGAAGATGGTGGTTCTGGGCAGAACTCAGGCCCTTGAGCGCCAGTCCCCAGGTCAGCCTGTGGCTACCTGTGGGGATTAGGATCTGCTTGTCTGGAGCAGCACCAGAAATGCCCATGGCCTACTGTGACCAAGGTCACCAGAGGTCCCCACCGTGCCCTGCCCCAGAGTGCCCCAAACCACCCATGCGGGAGCTCCTTCCTTTGGATTTAAAGATCCTATCTCCCTCTCAGAGTTCCTTTAAAAATGCAAATTTCTTTTGGATTAAAACCCATTAAGCTAGTCAGCCATTAATATCTTAATATGAACGAATCTCTCAGGGATAAGTAAGATGGGAGGCAGCCGGCCAGACCCAGAACAAGGGGAGAGCCCACACAGCTGCGGCTGCAGGTGGGAGGGGTCTGGTTGGACGGTGGGTGCCTGGGAGGCAGCTCGCGGCGCTTGGTTACAACACGCGAACTCACAGAGCGTTAGGGCCACACGGGGCCTGAGAGACCACCTAGGCCACCACTCCTAGTTTGTAAATGAGCATGCGGAAGCCCAGGGGAGTTAAGTGGCTGCTCACACCAATGCCTGGCTAAGTAGACAAACAGCCCAGCTCTTCTTCTCGCTAGAAGACACGCCCCTGCCCCTGCCGCGTGTAGCCGGATCCGGCCCTCCTCCGCATTCCCGGTTTCTGGCCTCAGGCTCTCGTCAGGGATTCCCACCCTACAGGCCCCTTTCCACACTGTGACAGCACGGAACCGTCATCTCCTGTGTGCATTTCTTAGGTTCCTCTCAGAGTGGGGCCCCAAGGCCACCTATAGAATCTATACCTTTAGTTCAAAGCCATTTACAAACCCAGGGTATATTTTCTCAGGCCAGTGGAACCAAGGCAACCCCATTGGGAAAGTGGGAAGAGAGGCCAGGAGAGGCCCATGATGTCATCTCCTGCTGCCACCATCAGAGTGTGCTCATTATGTGCTCAGATGTGCACAGCGCCTCACTGGCTGCTGAACAAAGCCAGCACTGTCCCCAGGGCTGGGCAGGGTGGGGCTGAAGTCAGACCAGACTCCAGCTTCACTGCAGAGCCTGTCACCTGTCCCACAAGACTGAGAGCCCAGAGAGTAAGTTTTAGACCAGTTCGTTTGAGGGTGCTTTCTTATTCTACTAAAAATTTCTGGTTTAACAATCAGATTGGGAAAATAAAAAAGAAAAACATATTTAGGAAAACAACATTCCAGAATGCAGCGAAAAAATAAGAACCTACAGGAAAAAAACTCTGAAAAAGTTTTGGAACTGTGAAATGACCAAGCTGTATCCACTCAAGTAGTTCTTGAATTTGCAGCTACTTAAGCAGGACAAGAAGGAAAACAGAAGCAAACATGGAAACAATCTTTTAAGCTGCTTTCATCTCCTGCATCTAAGTCCTCCTAGGCTTACTCAACTGTCTCTTAGATATATTTTTCTGGACATAAAGGAAAACCCAATGCAAGGGCCAGCCTGTGATCTCCCAGGGATCTAGGGAAGCAAGGAGTGGGCACTGGTGCCTTTAGGAAGCCCAAGGTAAGCTGAGGATTTGGTGCTCGCTCTTTCCAAAACCCTCATCTTTGCCGAGAGAAGAACTATTTTCCTAAACCAGAACAAGCCCCTGTAGTTTTTAACCCCTGTAGTTTCTACGTTTCTTTGAGTTTAAGAGTCGGGTCAGAGGCCACAAGTACAGACTGGCCCACGGGCAGAGATTCCTTCAGGAGACAACAGGTCTATGTGAGGCCTGTGTGTGGGGGTGAAGAGGTAGATGGAGAAGGAAGCATGTTTACCTGATTTGTGATTTTGGGAATAAATGGACACTCTTCTGTTTTTCTTTCTAACAATGGAGAGTTATTTCACAGATCAGGTATCTGGCTGGGGCAGAAAGGGAGACATCACACAGGCCAAGTGCTTCCCTGACCATGGAAATCATCTGAAAAAGTTCTAACTCTATTTTATAGCATATTAAGCTTAGAGACTTTAATGAGCACCCCTTGGTTAAAAATATATATGTAAATTCCTAGAGTCCTAGGAAACATGTGAGGTGACTGAGGAAGGCCAATCCTAAAAAAAATACCCACTGAGAGTGGATACAGTGGTCTGCCGGGTGCAGGAGGTTGGGTGTTGGCGAAGAGAAGCATCGCACAGGCAGGTGCTCTGGGGGGGCTGCCCCCCCACCTCTCTCCCACCACAACCTTCCCAGGGGAAAGTCAACAGCTCACCCTTGGTAACCTTCCATGCTGACTGGGTCACAAGACCACAATGAGGAAGGGTGGAGAAATAAAACCAAGAACATTTTCGTCTCGTCTAAGTGGAAATACCCACCCGTGCAAACTGAGGTTTCATGTGACTCGAGCATGTGCGTGCGCACAGGGTTTGCCTGCGTGTGTGCGGGCACACGGACAGAGCACAGCGTTTCTGTGAAACTCTGCATAGCATCTACTTCTCTTTTCCGGAGAGAACTTGGAAGGGAATGTGCATACGGGAAGAAAGGGTTGTGAATTAAACTAAAAATATTTGCTGGCCATCTTGAGGGAAGTGTTGGTGAAGGTGGCAGCAATGACAGAGCGGATATGGAATAATTTTTTATTCTTCCGTATCTCCCACTAAATTGAGTCATACTGGTGTCCCATGAGACGCCTGATTTTTTAGTATTTTATATATATACAGGGGTGGGAAAAATAGGTTTATAGTTGCATGTGAAATACAGTTTGTTCTTATATTTTAATTTATTAACTGTTAATTACTTATTTGTACTATAACTGTAAACCTGCTTTTGCCGACCCCTGCATATTTTAAGCACCATCTGGATTCTCTGTACATATTCAAATATCTCTGTCCTAAACCAAATAAGGGCCTCGTTTCTTGTGTCTGTCCTCAGTGACAGCGGGTTTTCCCTGGGTGAGAACATTAGGCAGCCACACCAGCAGTCAGCTGTGCGGGTCCTGAGAGATGAGCACAAAGCATTTTTCCTTGGAAATGCTTTCCTAGACCTTAACTTGAGTGCTCAAAGGGAGGGGAACCTGATCAACAGAGGCCAGCCGCAACGGAAAGTGACACGTTCTAGTCCCAGGTTTCAAACAGCTCTTTGCCTTATTTTTGCCTTCAATGTAGTATTTGCAGTTTTCAAGCTAATTTTGGGTTAAAGGTGATGCTAACTCCTTAAAATCATTTCATAATACGTTCTCAGCCTCTCTCTGACTTTACAGCCCACTACAGTAGCGGCGGCGGGGCAGTCTGAGCTTCGATGAGCCAGGTGGATTAGAACCTGCCCTGCCTGTGGGGAGCTCGTACGGGAGGGTCTGACACACAAGGATGAAGCCTTGGCCGCCAGAGGCATTCTCAGTCATTTCCACGCAGGCACAAGGGGCAGACCTTGTGGCCTACATTAGATCATAACTGAAGCCACCACAAACACATAAGAAATTGCCATGGGCTTAGTCACTTACGTTTCAAAATGTTCCTCTGCTCCAATTCCTCTGCAGTTGGCCTCTGGCTCAGCCGCCTGCGGAAAAAATCCAGGAAAAGTTTCTGGACCATATCATATCCTCCTCGGGTCATTAATCCCTCTGGCCCTTGCAGATTCGTAAGAGGGAGCCAGAGGCTGGAGTTCTCGTTCCATCCTGGGCTCTGAAAGACTGACTTTCACCACCGATGCCTCCTCAGTTCCTCAATTTCAACCCCAGGGAAGGCAAGGCGCCACACGTCACGTCCCACAGAGCTGACCCTCCTCTTTCCTCCCTGCAGGCCCCTCCCCAGCCCTCTCCTCCAGTGCCTCCAGGCAAGTGCACGTCTCTTCACAGAAGTCCCTTTCTTTCCTTGTGCCCTCCTAACTTGGGGACTTTGGCCTCCGCCTTTCTCTCCCAACCCTGAGGCTAGAGCTTGTTTCTTGCCCTGTCTGTGCAGACCCAGTTAGAATAGAAAGAGGCCCACGGCCCCAGGGAGAAGCAAGAAGCTTGTCTGTCTGCAAAGAACAATAGCTGCTCTTCTTCTCCTCCCTACCCATCACCAGCCTTATTAGAGAGGGAATGATAAATGAACAGGAACAGAAGTGACACTTGTGTTGTCGGCACGGGCACGGAATTTAGCCATAGCAAGTGAAACACAGCGAGGACATGAACTTGCTATGATGCAACAGCAGTGGGGTGGGGACAGACATGGGGCGGGCACCACATAGTGACAGAAGTCACCGGAGAATGGGAAGGGCACCGAAGGGGAGAACTATAAGCTTGTATGCCCGTGTGAGGGTCCAGGAACAGTCAGCACAAACACAGTGGGCCCCAGCGTTCAAAAAGGCATTTGTATTTTTGAAGCTCTCAGAAATTCTTTAACAACCTTGCAATTATTCAGCAGTCTGCATCACCCATTGGGATGAGGTGTGTCAAGATAATTGTGGAAGGAGTTTGAGGCTTCTTGAAGTCTTCCATTGGGACCCTACGGGGTAGAAAGAAGCACTCTACTCGTAGTAGAGATTCTAGTCCCTCCCTAGTGTTGGCAAGTAGTGTCTATAGTTGGCAAGATCTTTACATCATGGAATCTGAAGAAAGACCTAGATGTAAGTGTATATATATTTTAAATTCAATCTTATTGTCACTTACAGTTCCTTTTACTGCACTGGGCCAGAAAACAATAGACTCTATGACGACCCCTGTTTCACCACATACTCTATTGACAGCTAGACATGGGTTTCAAGTACCAGAGAAGTTTTGGTCAGAACCCTGGAAACTGTAAGAAATTGTATTCCAAAGTATTTCAAGTTTATAGCTGTGCGTTTGGAAATTCACACTATTGGAGGTTCTAAATTTGGACTCGACAGTCCTGAAGCCCTTTCCAAACTACCATTCTCGTACCATAGGAGGGAATGGAGGGAACCGGTGTCACAGGTCTGGAACGCAGCCCCTCCACTTAGAATGAGCTTCTCAGAGGCTCTACCTCACCTTTCAACTTATTTTTCCCCAAGAATGCGTGTTTCTTTTAAAGGGATGCACAGCTACCTCATAAAACCCAGGTGTTAAATTAAGCTAGGGTTTGGGGGACAATATGTTTTGAACAAGCCTTCCAGATTCAAGGTGGAGTGTGCATGTTGGAAGTTGGGCCAATGTTTTGGAGTCTCATGCCCAGAATGTCTGCAGAATTCACCCATGGGTTTGTGCTGAGCAGTCCATCTGTTCCAATCTCAGACGCGTTTGCCTGGTTCTGTCTGGCTTTTTGTTTTTCTTATGGGTTATGTTTGGAGCGGACAAAACAATGAGTGACTCAACTATAACCAGAGAAAATTCTGTTATTAACTATGCAGGCTTTTAGCAAAACGCACGTGAATGAGGACCGCCTTTATTTATGTTTCATTTCTCTTGAAAAGGTCTGAGGACCTCACGGTTAATCATAGCTATAAAATGTAGCGAAGATCCCCAGGAGGGCTGTTTTGACTCTGAAAATGAGATTAGGTAGGAAAATGATAGTATGGCACTGCGATGACAAAGCGCTAAAGGAAACAGGAGTTAGGGGGTCTAAGTTCCAGTTATGGCTCTGCTCTAAGCCTATTCTCCTTGGAAAAAGTATTGGATCTTGCTGGGCCGATGCTCTTTTTTTCTGTAAGTAATAAATAGTAATTTAATAAGCTAATGCTGATTTAATGCCTAAAATGTGCAGGCATGATTCTAAGAACTGTATGTGTGCTAATTCGTTTAATCTTCATACTGGCCATTTGAAGTAGTATGTACTATCATTTCCATTGTACAAATGAGGAAACTGAGGCGCAGAAAGTTGCATACCTTGTCCCAGGTCACACAGCTAGCACATAACAGAGCCAGGACTTAAATCCAGGCATTCCATCTCTGTAGTCTGAATATTCTTAGCCAGTGTATTAGCTTCCTACTGCTGCTGTAACAAATTAGCACACATTTGAGACTTAAAACAACACACATTTATTATCTTACAGTCCTTGTGATCGGAAGTCCAATGCATTCATAGGGCTGAAATCATGAGTTAATGGAAGTGTGTTCCTTCTGGAAGAAGGGGAGAATCTGTTTCCTTGCTTTTTTCAGCTTTGAGAGGCTGAAAAGGCATCCCCCGTGCCTTTTCCAAACCAGCGGTGTAGGAACTTCAATCTCTCTCTGACTTTGGACCCTCCTGCCTACTCTTAGAAGGACCCTTGTGATTACATTGGGCCCACCCAGGTAATACAGAATAATCTCAAGATCCTTAACTAAATCCCAGTTGAGAAGTCCCTTTTGCCATCAAAGATTATATGTTCATCAGTTTGCTAATTATGGCATGGGCATCTTTCGGGGGACCGATATTCTGACTATCACAACCATAACACCTTACTAGTCAGAAGCTGCCAGCTGATGCCTGCTGGGCTGGATTTGACTCTTCAAGTTCTCCTTAGCCTGCTCAGATGTTGGAACTTTCCCACCTGATTGTCTTTAGATCTGGTGTGTGCTCTCTTGATAGCCCAGCCCGCAGCACTCACTCAGATGATATGTGTGAGTGTAGTGACATCTGTCCTGTTTCCTTCCTTTCCTGGGCTTTCAGTGTGAAAGCCTTGGATGAGATCATCAAGTCATAAGAATCCTAACTTTTGTTTGCCTTCTTCTATCCACCAATGTACCCAGTATCTACCAAGAGCCGCACTCAGGACCAAGCACCAACAGTTCTTAAGCAGCTCTCAGCTTAGAGGTGTACAACAGTGATTCAAATTTTCATGTTAAAATTGGATCCATAATCTTCAGGGGCTGGACTTAGACTTTCATGGCAGTTTAGAAGGCACTACAGGTTCTTGCAGCATCTCAGCTTGGCCCTCTGGAGGGTTGACCAGGCCAGTACATATGTGAAGTAAAGCTGGATGCATGGCAAACCTGTGAAGAAGGTAATGTTGGAGCTCTGTCTTGACCCTTCCTTTCTCATATCCCTGGAATCATGTCATCAGTCTTGTTCTATGTCATTGCCGCCTAGGCGCCCAGTCTTAAAAACAAATGCTATGTACTCAGCCATAATCAAATGTAAATTCATTCTTTCATTTCACAAATTATTTGAGTGCCAGCTCTGGGCCAGATTCTGTGTTAGACACTGGGGCACAGTGATGAGCAAAAACAGACCAAGGTCCTGCCCTTCTGGAACTTAAAGACCGGAAGGGGGTGGGGAGACAGTCAACAATCACACAGTGATAGAACTAAGTATAAGATGTAAGTGTAATAAGAGCTTCTGTGGTGAGTCACCTGGGGCAGTAATACTGGGGTCTGACCAAATTAGGTCATCAGAAAAAGCTTCCCAGAGGAAATGACACTGTGCCCGATCTGAAGGGTGGAGGAAGCCAGGTTCCCGGAATGGAGAGAGCAAGGGGAAAAAGGATGGTGGGAAACAGGGCGGGGGCCAGCCTGCGGGGCCGGTGTAGGCTGTGTTCAGGATTTCGATCTTTCTTTAAGGAAGAATGCGATGCCACTGAGGAGTTTAAATTTTAGGGTGGGAGAGGAGAGGAACAGATGAACGTTTCAGATTTATAAGAGAGCGCATTGACTGTTGTGTGGAGACTGGGCTGGGGGAAGCAAGAGGCAGTTTGAGTAGAGGCTTCAGAGGGCCACTTGCACACCTGGCAGAGGATGATGGACACGGGCTGGGTTATGGTGGTAGGCGCGCAAGGTCTTGGGAAGCCAAGTTGACAGACTATGGAGCATAGCACATATGGACAGAGTGGGAAGAAGGAGGTAGACAGATGGAGGGAGGTTTCATAACTTATACAACAGGATAAATAGTAATGCCCTTCCTTGAGATGGGGGACACTGGAAGGGAACGTGGGCATTTTAGGGAGAATAGAGGAAGGGAAGAAGAAAACTGTGAGCTTGAGTATGGATCTGCTGAATCAGAATGCTTTTGTGATATCAAAGTGGAGATGTCAAGTAGGCAGCTGGATCTACTGAGCCCACAGGGCGGAAATCTAGGCCAGTGACAGAAATTTGTGACAAGTCTGCAATAGAGATAATATTTGAAGCTCAAAGTATGGAGAGAACATAGAATGAGACAAGGAGGGGGCTTAGGATGGAGCCTTACAGAACTCCGATACTTAATGCTAAGACTAAGGAAGACAAACCTGCCCAGGAGTTAAGAGGAGAGGCAGTACATGGAGGCAGGCTAGAAACTGGCTTGTCACACCATGGAAGCAAAGTAAGAAGCTAGGTGTGGTCAATAGTGGGCTGCGTGCTGCTCGAAGGTCCGATGAGGCCTGAAAGAACGCCCACTGGGTTTAGCACCAGGTAGGCCATTGGCAATCTCAGCTAGAGCTCTTTTGGGGGATGGTGGAGACAGAAACCAGACTGCACTTGGTTAAAAACAGAGGTGAGAAAAAGGACATGGCAAGGACGGAGACTCTTCCAATTGGAGTTGAAGGAGGCTGTAGCAAGGTTTATATTTTTTCATGGGCGAAGACTGAACACATTTAATGAAAAAATCCAGATTAAGTGGTGGTGGTGATGGTGAGAAATTAAATATATAAGGAGGGAGAAGTCTCAGCTGATAGTGCAGGAGTCCTGAGAAGGCAGGAGGGGCTGGGATCCAGGCGACAGAGAAGGTCTTACCTTTCATCTGGAAGACACAGAGCTCTTTGCTGTGATGGGGGAAGAAGGACAGAGGGCACTGTATGTGGGTCTGTATGTTTGGGTGCTGGAATTAATAAAGGAGTTCCCAGTTGATGGCTCTTACTCTTTCAAGTCGGACAGTAATAAAGATGACATATTAGTTGAAAATATCACCTTTCCCTGAGGAATGTGTCTTTGAACAGAGCCAAATTCACAAACCAGAGGGCTAAAGCTCTAGCTTCAGAATTCTAGCCATCAGAATTTTAGGGGAACACCCAGGCAGCCTGCCATCTCCACCAAGTAGAGTAGCCATGTGCTGGGTTCCTGTAAGATCCACCTTGTGCAGAAGTATTGCTTAATAGAAAGCTGAATCACAGCACAATTACTGTATTAACAAAGTGAAAACTTTATAACTTCAAGCAGCCAAAAACTCCAAGAATGAAAGTAGAGATGCCTTCAGAACGTATTGTATCTCTTACCACCACCTTGCCCAATAGATTTAAGTAATTGTATCTGATTTTGGCTAACATTAAATAAAAAATCTTTTTTTCCTGACTACATATTTATAGACATGATCTTTTATATGCTAGGTGGCAAGGGAAACCTTTTTGGGAATAAAACATTTATATATATTGAATCCAAAACATTTATATGAAGTGAATCCAAAAGTAAACATTCAATGTACTTTCAAGTGATCTATTTAAATAGCTTTTCTATTATATATGTGACCCTGGTTTATAAGGTATCTATGAGCAGCTCCACTGATTTCTTCTTTACCACGGACCACAGCTAAATGATTTCCATTTACTGTGAACTGAACAAAAAAAGCACTGCGTTTCCATTTACATGCCATATGCCATCAATCACTCTACATGAGACTTCTATTTTCTTTCAACATTTGAGATTGGATATTTTAACCAGTCTTAACAACTGTTATCTACATCAGTAACCATAAACAAGCAAACTCACTCATTCTTTTTTTTTTGTAAAATAAAACAAACCTCCAAATAAATAGCACTTCAGTTTTGGCCTTGGAAAAAAGGAGAATGCAAGGGAACATAGTGGCAAGACGCTTTAAATATATGCAAAGAGAGGGAGTGCTGTCTTTGTGCAGTACAGCATCTCCCCAGAGAAGGGACCAAACACTTGCAGGTTTTGCTGGCCTGACTCCTGCAGGCCAGCAGCACAATGCTAACGAATCTTCTGAGGCTTCAGAACGTGTCACAGCTTCCCTGAGCATTTACAACTGCGTATTGTTTTGAGAGCTCTGATTTTAAAGTTTGCATCTCAGCCCCAGAGGGAGGTAACTGCCTTTCGGACAGATGGAAAGAGAAAATGCAAAGGTAGTCATGGAGCATGATAGAAAAGGAGGTCTTGTCTCCTACAGCGAGGGTTGGGGGGTGGGAACGGGTTTTGCAACAGGTGCCCTAAGTGGGAAATGCACTGGACACGCATGTGGAGCAGCAGTGAATTTTCTCCCCTCCACCTCCTTCAGAATTTCCCCTGAGAATCTGAGGTCCATGAAAACTAGGGCATTTCTGTCTGGCCTTTGTCTTCACTGCATCATCAGTTCCAATGAGATCACAGAGAACATAATAGGTGCTCACTTAATAATCATGTAACCCAGACCCTACTGATTCTAATGCCACACACACTCTTTGGATGATATCAGCAATAAGCACGACCAGGTAGCACCCAGATGCCGTTGACCCCAAATTCTGTACCCTCAGCCATGTCTCTGAGTTCTAGACCATCTTTTCAATTGCCACCTGATACTCCCACAGGCTATCAGACTTAAAGGATATGAAGAGAATAAATCCATCTTTTTTCCTTCCTGTCCAGGTAGTTTTGGTTCCTACCCCCAGAGAGCTGCCCTGTCAGGAAACTGGGAATCATCTTCTCTGTCCTTCCTCCTCAACAGCCAATCGATCACCAAGTCCAGGCCATTTCTCATTCTGTCCGATCACTACCCCCTTGGGAAAGCAGGCGACCAGCATCGCTCCTGGCTGCCGCCAACCTCTCCTACTCTGGTCCTTTTTCGGCCCAGATGGAATGGTCTAAGACGTGCCTGATCACATACTCCCTGCCTGAAAACAGCGGGTGCCTTACCAGTGCCTGCAGGTGGGAATCGAAACACCTGAAACCCTGTAAGATTCTTCACTATCTGGATGCTTGCCAAGAATCTCTCCCAACCTGTCCTTTAGACAGAAGGATCCATTTTTGGTTCCTTCCAGATCTACATGCTCCTCCTTACATCTAAACATTCCTCCCATTCCTCTGTCTGTCTCACCGATGATTATCCCCATCGCAGCTTAAGCCTTAAATATCACGTCCTCTGCTTGCTAATCGTTTGGTTCAGGTGCCCCTGTGGCATGTGGCGGGAGTCCCGCACCCTCTTATCCTGGCGCTTGTTATACTTCTTGCTTTTGTCCGTCCTGTTCCCTGGACCCTGGGGCTGAAGCTCTGTGAGACGGGGCCATGTCTGCCCCACTCAGCAGCAGGGCCACTTCGTTCATATGACCTGGGCACTTGCACAGGGGCCCCTGCTTAGGAGGGCCCCATGCTTGGGGTTTAATGCTCTGCTGTCATTTTGAAATTTTCCATAGTTTTTGAACCAGAAACCCCTCATCTGCTCACCATGGCAACTGCGGTGCCTGGTACAGAGTTGGTAACTGAGATACTTAACTTTTGTGAAATAATTAAATGAATGCTGCCCCATGACTATCCCTTGTCTTTAATCTTCCCCTCTTCTAGTTCTGACACACGTGTTCTCATTTGAAACGAGACAAAACAAAACAAAACAACACCATCCTCCTAACCCTACCTCCTCCTCCAGCGAGCCCGCTTCTCCTCCTTGCTCTTGGCTGCCAGACCTCTCAAAAGACCCATCTCAATTTGTTTCTGTCCAAATCACTGGTTCTCGGCTGGGAATGGTTTTGCCACCTTCCACCCCCAGGTACTTTTGGGAACATCTGGAGACATTTCTGGTTGTCATGATGGTGGAGGACGCTACTTGCATCTAGCAGGTTAGAGGCCAGTGATGCTGCTAAGTATCCTATGATGTACAGAACAGCCCCTGCAGCAAAGAATTATCTGGTTCAAAGTGTCAACAATGCTGAGGTGCAGAAATCTCGCTGTACTGTCAGTTCTTGTCAAGGTCATTAATCATTTAACTGCCACATCCAGTAGTCTCTGTAGAGACCCCATTTTACTTGATCTTTATCGTAAGATACCTTTGACTAATAGCTACTTCTTGAACATTTTACTGACCAAGGTTTACAGAGGCCTCACATCTTCTTTTCCCAGCTCTTTATTTCCTGCTCCCCAGCAGGTATCATGTAGGTTAAAAGCCCCAGAGGTGCCCTCTCCTGCAGGGTGACTCCAGAGACAGTCCTGTGCATGCCCGTGACCAGCGCGAGTCCACCCCGTCACAGGGCCGGAGCTCGGATGAGCTGGTGTTCCTCTCTAAGCTGCACACCTTTCTTCTCTGGGTAGTGGAGCAGGGGGAATCTTCTGATGGCCAGTGTCTCTCAGACTTTCTAAAATTTTGGAGCCAAGAATGGGCAAAGGAGGAGGATGTGGGAAGGGAAGGCCACAGCTAGATTGTTTAATTCCCCTGCCAACAGCCTTCAGCGGCTTGCTGTTGCACCAAGAGTCATGTTTAAGCTCCCTCCTTACCTCACCCTGCAGCGCCATGTAACATGGCCCCCATACTCTGTTCACTTTCACTCCCTGATACATCTTGAGATACCTGCTCACACAGCCATGTTTTGGGGAAGCTGCGGTGCCTCCCCAGCAGCGCCTCTGCTGTGTTCCCCTGCCCTGACCACGCCCTGGTCCACTATACTGACAATACCCATTGACGTGAAGATCTCCAGCAGACTGCGAAGGCCTCAAGGGCACAAATGATGTCTTATTTACCTCTGAGTTTCTAGACTTAGTATAGCACCGGGCACACAAGAAGGACTTGATAGATTTTTGTAATTAAATAACTTAATAATCCTCGAATCCAGGAGTTGTGCCCCTGGGCATGCCCAGGACTCTGGGCTTGCAGGAAGGTGACCCCGGTACTGGAGAGGCTCCTCTGGGTGGGCTGAAGAGCCACTTTGCTTTTGTATCCCGGTCACTATGCCCTTCTACTTTTTCTCTCTGTCAACTGGGCAGCACAACTCTTACAACTGTTCACCTGTGCACGCAGCTCTTTCCAGGTACTTCAGTCAATAATTTTCATATTCCTTCCTCATTACCATCCTCCTCAAGCTACTAACAAACAGCCTGGCTAGAGCACAGGAAAGAACACAGAGGGGAAATGAATTGGGTCCTGAGCCCTGCCTCCTGGCCTCTTGCACCATTAACCAAAAGGTCACTTTGGTACATTACATGGCTTTACATGTCTGCACCCCAGTGCCACCACATGACAAACGGCCATAACAACAATCTAGCCTGCTTGCTGCATAGGAGTGTTGAGAGGACTACATGAGAACGAGATGTGAAAGTCCCCTTTAAAAATAACTATAAAGCATGAAATATTATTTCTAGTAACTTGGAAAAAGTCTCTTACCTCATATAGATAAATAGGTTATGCTTAAGAGAGAAATGTTTTTGGATTTATTTACTGGAAGCTGTGGGCCCAGTGTGAGACCTCATGGCATTATAAGATAATTATAATAAGGCACAATAAGGTATGAGATGAGGTATTGTGAGGTAATAAACAAGGGAAACTTTGAAGTATTGCTGGCCATGTTGAGTTGAAATCAGCTGGGGAATAACAATGGAACTGGGTGTTGCTAGGCATCAAAATTAAACAACAACAACAGTACAAAAACTGAGAGCCTACTTAATGAATACTTTCAATGTTTTGGGATTATTCTACATAAATCCAATATTAGCAATCAGGAAGACCATACTTTGAAAGAGTATCTGAGTTGTTACAATAGAAATTAAGATAGTTAATGAAGTTAACCAAAGAATATGCTCATTTTAATAAGGCCATCTTTACATGAAGAACCAATCAAAATAAATGCTAAAACAATGTGATAGCAAAAGATAAGGAATGTGGGAGTTAAGAAAATGTCCACTTTTTTACCAATTTAAAGCAACCAAGGCAATTTGATCACTTTTATTTTAATCTACGTTAGTCCATCCATCGTCCATCTATTACATACTAGACATTGGTCTGAACCTTTCAGGGCTAAGTATGAGAACTAACAGTATTAGCAAGAATGACTGTGTATGGATGATACAAAAAAGTTCTGTCATCAAATATATAGTGTTTTATCTTTTGCCATTAGCCTCTCCCCAAAACATGAAAACTAAAATTTAGCCTCTGATTTATTTTTTAAAATAAATCTTCCAATGGATAGTTCTACTGAGTCTTTATTTTAAAAGTTAACATTCTCCCTTGGAGCACAATGTGTTTTTTTAATAACCTTACACTAGTCTTTGAGTGCCAACATCACTGTGAGTGATGCTGGCAAATTTTCCCAAAAGTGCCAGCGTCACTCCCAGTGACTCTTTTTTCGATGGCTATAAATGTAAATAACAATGGAATACTCCATATTTTATATTTTGTTCTCTTTTTTTGTACCTCAGGTTATACATTGATATAATTTTTTCTCATGTTGATCCAAGTTTCAAAGTATGCATGGCACTCAAAGGGTTAATACCATCTGCCAAGAGGTCAAGGCAAAAGACAGACTGAGGCAGAACGAGTGCATAAATACCACCCTGGCACAAAACCATCCTCCAGTTGTAACTTCACATTATCCCTGGTGGTCCTCCTATAGCATTTTGTCCATATTCCTGATCTTTGCCATTTCTATGGCTTCTGAGAGATTGTTTTCAATCCTTTAGCACATTAGAATAACCTGTATTTCCTTTAAAAATACCGCTGGCTGGGCCACGCTCTTGACCATTTAAATCAGACTCTACCAGGGCAGAGCTTGGTCACTGATACATATTTTCCACAGCTTCCCAGGTAATTTGAACATGCATTCAGGATTGTGAAGCACTCCTTTAAATCAGTGCTTCTGTGTGGTTCCTGGGCCAGCAGCATCACATCATCTGGGAACTCGTTAACCGCGCACATTCTTGGATTCTAGACCTATGGAATCAGCAGCTCTGGGAGTGCAGCAGTTCATGTTGTTTCAACACAGGAGATGACCACACAGGCATTTCCAGGAGATTCGCATGCATGCTGAAGTGTGAGAACAAGGGCTCTAGACGGTATTATAGAAAGGAGGAGGAGGCCGTTTCCACAGCTGGGTGGGGCTGTGGTAGCGGCAGATACGTAAGTTTATTGAACATATAAAGATTTGGAGATATCTTATATATCCTGAAAGGGGTTCAGTCATCAGTAACTTTACTGAACTTAGGGAGATCATTGGACAATTAGGAGAGAAATGAAGTGGGCAAGATGTTGGCCTTCCACATAAAAGGAAGAACTGAGCTTTCTTTTCTATCTTATGGAAATAAAAAGATTGGAAAGGAGTTAGGATACATAATTTAGACAAATGGGTATAACATTTGTTTAGTATTTATTTCATTTCAATTTAATATGATTCAAGATACATTTTCCAGATGTCAGGTAGGTAGAAATTAAAAAGATGAAAATGATATCTGTAATAAAACTTGGTGGAGTTAGATGTGTTAGCCTACTGGCCTTGGGGAACAAAGAGGTAGATACTCTTGGTTCAGAACTTAGCTTTTTTCTTAACCGCTGCATCTCAGAATCTCTCACATATCTTTAACTTCTTCATGTAAAAAGAAATAAGCAGTCTATTTCTTTCTTGGTTCTAATGGAAGATGTAACTAATAGTAATTTTCATGACTCACACTGAAAAAGAGATTCATATCATTTGTCAACTCTGGTTGTGTGACAGAGGCTGTCTCGAGCTCTGTGCTGACGATTCAGAAGCCTGCCCACACCTTTGTAATTAGTCCTATTGTAAATAAACCCTCCCCAGTTATCATAATGAGTGAACCCTCTGGTTTCCTGTTGAAACCTTGGTGGATGAGAAGATCAAAGAAGGAAAAGTCTTCCTTTTTGATAAAGCTATTCAGATTTGAGACACTGAGAAAAACCAGAGGAGGAGACCTTTGCTTTAACAGTCACTTAAGCATATAAACTCCAGTGATCAACAGAATGACAGGTGACATTCTAATTAGATTATCTTTGAACCTTTTTCTCTTTAAAGGTAGAGGATCAAACTAGGTACAAGGTGCCAACCAAGAATACGTCAGGGAAAATATTTGGATGACTTACAATATTCTCTATGTAATACAAACATAATCTCCAGTCTTGGCAAATTATCCCAGTTATTTCTGGGAGTCACCACTTGATTTTTAACATGTCACCAAAACAAGTCCTGCTGTGATCAGATGGCATCAGCCATTTTTTCCTTGTAAGCATTGGCCCTTTCAGTGAGGTCTCCTGCTTTCATTGCTGGAAAAGCCACACGATGACACCTGGTCATCTTACTGCTAAAGGACACCTGCCCACGTGTCCACGTCAATGGAGTTGACCTCCCACAAGAAAACAGCCCTTTGGTGGACACAAGACATGTTCAGCAAATGTGCCCACAACTGTCTGCATCTCAGCTGCTCCCCAGGGCCTCTTCTGAGCGCCTACCTCTGGAAAAAATAACAACTCATGTTCAAATGAGAGCCCATGCTGTTTAGAAACCTGGAAACACAAAAATCCCAAAGAGTCTCAGATGTACGAGTGGAGAGGTTTTAGTGAAATTCTTTTGCAAAGTTTTCTGTAGTTCTCCTTTATTAAAAGTCTCATGTCCTCTACTGTCTACAGATCCATCACTCTACAATTTTAAATGTAAAGTTTCATTTTTAAACCAATAGTCCTAGAGTCCAAAGGAGTGGTATACTATAGGTACTCTCATTAAATTCGAAGTGCTTTCCCATGCCTAATAATCTTTCAGAAATACATTTTTCTCTATAGATGATGTAACATAAAGACTCCCCCCCACTCATACATTTCTCCCCTCAGCATCATGATGGATTTTAGGAATGTCTCACCAGTCTGGATTTGAAAATCTTTTTGTTAATTCTAAAAAAGATTAGGAAACATGGAGTTCTAAAAATGAAATGGGTTTATTTGTCCAGGAAAGGATCTGTTTATGTGGGAAAGAGGAACAAGAATGGAAATGCAGAGTGACATGGGAGCTTCAAACAGACTTCACAGTGATTCTATAGGAAACAAATAATAAATGACTTCTCACTAATTTCTCGACCTTATACAATGCACTAGGAGATCCCTTGTGAGAAAACACTGTCTCCTCTCAAATATGTTCCCAAAAAGGACCGTAAATTTACAGCACAAATTTATCTTCAGGCTGTTAGCTCCCAGCCTGGTGAATATTAGTCCAAATTGTCTTTCCTTCCTTTACATTAAAAAAAATAAATTTCCTCATGAAAGATATATAGCACACTCATACCTCATACACACACGTGTGCACACACACCTTCACTGTCCTGCAGGTGCAGCGTGACATGTACGGCCTGAGGGAAATCAGAGACCACAGCCACATGGCCAGTGCTGAAACACCCACAGGAGGAGCACAGGGAAAACTCAGGCAGAATCCTTATCAGCCCCAGGCTGAGACTGTACTGTCTCTCACAGGAAGCACCCTCGAAACCAACTCCTGGGGTGTAACATCAACACCCGCCTCCATCCAGAGGGAAATGGCTGAGTGCACAACAGACCCCTCAAGATCAGGAGCCATCTACTCCTTCCAGGAGCGCCTGCCGGTGGCCAGCATCCGACTGACACATCTTTAACAAGAGGTCCCTGTGAAGCTGAGTGTGTCTGAAAGCAGAATCCTGCACGTGGCAGACAGGGGCCCTTGGCCACTCAGAGTCCCACGAGGTGCCCTGCTGAGTCAGGCCGCCCTCACAGAGGAGTTGGAAGGGGCTGGAGGTGGTCAACCACAGCAAAGCACAGAGCCCCTCAGTCCTCTCTCCTTCCTCTAGTCAGAAGACAAGTGTCCCTGACACTGTGAGAGTGTGTATAAAATGTCTTTTCTTCATGCAGCAAGTGCTGTGAAGAGGTTTTGTCAGTCTCTTACCACCCCAGTTTTATACACATCTGTGGTTTGGAAATTTGCTACAACTGTCACTGTGGTGATGAGACCATCTCTCTTCACATCTGTGTGACGCTCATTCAGCTTCGGTGTCACCTATATCACCTGTCTTGAGGTTAGGGTTTCAAGGTTAAGCCTGTCTGTGTCCAAGGAGTCAGACTCTCACTCGTTGCTGTCTCTCTCACTAGCCCGTACCTTTTCCTGTGGGGCTTGTGATGTAGCTTCAGCAGCCAAAACAAGAAGACATTCATCATTTCTGCTGACATTTATTGTCAAGCTAGGCCCACCCAACATGGCATTTGGCCTTCCTTTCCTGAGGGAAAACACACGTCTTCTGCTAGAACAGTCTCTCCTGGGCCTGTGGACCAGGCCGTCTGCAGTGGCTGCAGCTGAGCTGCACTGCTCTCTGCTCCCTGCTTGCCCCCGAACTACCCTTCTAAGTCCTCAGGGAATAAATCAAATTTAAGAGAGTGGACTATATCCCTAGTATAATTCGTAAAGCAGTATGGTGCTTCTGATTTGGACTAATAAGTAAAATTAAGTGAAATTATTTGGATGATTAGAGAAATTAGCACAAAGAAAAACGTATTTATGTTAAGAAAAAAATTTATTTATTCATTCAATGGAGGTATTTTAAGTTTATGCACTTGTTAAGTAAATCTACTGTCAATACCGTGAGAGCAAGGCTACCTTCTCTAAATGTCCTCAGTCTAGATCCTTCAATATGTCATCTTTCTTCTTCAAAGGGTCACAGAGTAAACAGGTTTGGGAGACCATATGGTCTCAGTCACAACTACTCCACTCTGCCACTATAAAGTAGTCACAAACACCATATAAATAAATAAGCATGTCATGTTCCAATAAAACTTTATTTACAAAGATGGGCAGCAGGCCAATCTGGCCGTCAGGCTGTAGTTCGCTGGCTTGTGAGTGTTGCCATAGAGTGTGGCCAATGCCTGAAAACTGTTCTTGAAGCAACGACCATTGGAGTAGAACCACAAAAACTGTCACAGCTTACTCTATGTGAATTATTTTGGTTCCCCAATGCACAATGGAAGGGGTGATTCTTTAGTCACATGCTGTGGAGGCCTTAGCCCCATAAGCAATATGTAATGTGCAGGGTCCTTCAGCATATTAGATAAAAAATATGAGCACTACCCAAAGGCCACAAAGAATAATGCTGGTGACTGACAACATGAATATGTCTTTAATCATTGTATAGTCTAATTTATGGATTGCGAGTGGTAATAAGGGAAGGAAGGCCTAACATCTTTATCCTCTTCCTCTTCCTCATCATCGTGATGAATAAAACCTCTGGAAGATGTCACATCTCCCATGCACAGATTTTCTAAGTTGGCACACTATTTTGATAACTGTTGAATTAAAAAATATATATATATCAACTCTCCCTATGCTGAGTTCTCGTCCTTTACTCGGGCTTTGAACTTCTGTCCCTTGCTTATGTGTTGGCCACAGGAAGAGAAGATTTTTGGTGGCTCCACAGTCAGAACTTTAGGGTTTGGCTGCAGCTTTGAGTTCTTTCACTTACAGCAGCTAGAAGCATGCTTCTCTTAATAGGATTTATTGCCTCATCTATTAATTGGCTTACAATGATTTATTTCCTCTAACAGGGTTGATGGCCTTAGGGCTCTGTCATCAACTCAACATGAGGATGACTGTGACATACATAAAGGAGATCAGAATTTCTCCCTTAAATCAAGCTAGCTTGTTAAATAGGCAGTTTGAAAACTTTTATAGAAATGTTTGATGTTTAAGAAAATGTTCCATATATTTTTATATACCTCAGCATTCTATTATTAAATTAGCAAACCAATATATAACGTTAACATGTGATGTAAATTTATGACAAATTCAAAGTAATTTCTTAGGTAGTCTAAACCTGACATTATATATAGAGTCTTTTAAAAAAAGGGCTTGGCCCTGGCAGCTGTGGCTCAGTGGATTGAGTGTCGGCCTGCGAGCCAAGTGTCGCTGGTTCGATTCCCAGTCAGGGTACATGCCTGGGTTGCACGTCAGGTACCCAGTTGGGGGCGTGAGTGAGAGGCAACCACACGGTGATGTTTCTTTCCCTCTCTTTCTCCTTTCCCCTCTCTCTCAAAATAAATAAACAAACAAACAAATAAATTATTAAAAAATAAAAAAAGGGCTTATTTTACTTTTGCCTGAACCAGGTTATATGAATTTACAATTCCCTCATGAGAAACACCCAAGCATATCCTGGTTGCACTATTTGTTGACCATGAGGTGAGAGTCAGATTTCATGGGCTATGGTCCCAAATGGCTCTGTTGGTTAAAGGACTGTGAAGAGAGAGGGCAACGTGACAGAGAATAAAGATGGAGAGTCCAGGCTGTGCAGGGAGGTGCTCTAAGGATGTGCCACCCATTCAGCTTTCACAGATACAAAGGCAGAGCCTGGTCACTTACCAAGGGCATGCTATGGGCTTTCCTTGTATGGGACAGGCACCAGGTTTCTTGGGTGGAATGTGCAGGTGGCAGATTCATTGGTTCAGTCAAACCTGGGGAGGGCAGCTCCTGCATAGTATCACTCTCATACGCAGGGAGATGTAATTACCTGTATTAGCGTCTTTTAAGGGAAGACTTGGTAAGTTACAATATAAAGATGAGCAAAACAAGGAAAAACCATACAAGTCAAAGGGCGGGTTCGATTTTTAGTAGGTAAAACTGTTCAACACATTGATTACCTGTTAGCACCCACTATTTATCTGTCTACCTATTTTTTTCCCCAAAGGAACTAACAAGGCTGCCCACTTTGAAGAACTATTGTTTTAATGACTCAATGGGCAGAGAACATAAAATTTTCATGATCACGCTTCCTAAAATAGAAGCGTATTCACTTATATTTCAAAGGAATTGCCTTGAGAATCAGAGGGAAAAGCAATTTTCCAGGGTTTGTGTCCTTGCATGATTTTTCCTGTTTATATTCTGTCTAAAAATGACCACTTAGTTAGCATATATGCAATTTTTGTGCCATTATAAAAATCTTTGCATTCTAACCAAGAAGAGGGAAAAAACATAATGGAGATAAATAAAATGAATTACTCTTATTAGCATTTTGCATGTGATTTGAGGTAGTTTGCCAGTAAACAAAGATGAAAAACAACTGCACTGAAAATTTCTCAGTTATAATCTGCTGTGCTATTTAAATATTCAGGACAGTTTGCAAGCTCCATGTAGGAGCTGCAAAAGATCACATTCAAACCTGAAGCCAGCTTTGGGGGGCGAGGGAGAAAGAGCCCTGCATACCATGGAAATTACCACTGAAATATGAATAAAGAAATCTTCTTGATTATAAATGTTTAGAGCTTCATTTATCTAAATCTGAGTAACAGAATCACTAGAATAGGGCAACTGCAAACTAAGGCTCCAGCTAAAGAATCTTCCACAGTATCTGCTCAGTTTTAAAAATTGTTCATGAAACTTTCTCAGTTGTGGTGAACTAGTAACTGTTAAGATGTGGAAGCACCTCTTGCTTGGGCATTTAATTGAAATGTTCTCTTTTCTAAGTGGGCTGGAGAGGGGAACAGTTCCTGTGAAAGAACCAACTGATGGAGAATTCAAGGCTTCCTTTTTTACGGGCTTTTTGATTACAAAAAAAATGTTTCTTAAAGACTTAATTCAAAATTTCTGCTCTGTCATTTGTTTTCCTTTCAGACATGAATTGAGAAAATCAGCTTAAGATGTATGACTTGCTGTGCTTCCTAATTAACAACTGGCCTGTCCTTCCATTAGAAGTGAATACGTTTCTCCCTTTCTTGAGGAATAATTTTTAGCACGGGCTTGATGAAGGGGACCCGTTTTCAAACCCTGGTGTAGCCAGAGAGCTACATGATCTTGGCTGGCACCTTAACCCCTTTTGGCCTCAGTGTCCTTATCTAAAAAATTAAATGTGCTAGAGGCAATGATGGTGAGTGTCCACTGACTCTAAAGTGCTTTAATTATATTACCCAAAGAGTTCCAGAAGATGTAATTATGAAGTGGGAGAAAAGACTCAGTCTCCTTGAGATATAGGCACAAAGTCCATAGAAACAGGGAGAAATCTCTGAACAAACCAATTTAAAAGCATTAGACCAGATTCTGAGGTAGTGTTCTATGCAACAACATTTCCTTTCAACCAGTTTGAAAAATATTTGGATCTTTCATAGGATGGTTTAACTCAGTTTATTCATTGCTTCCTGGTAAGTTCACAGATGGGTTTGAGAAATACTTTCATGGATAAAAGTATAAGGGGAATGACATTTCCTTACGACTGTGTGATTTTATGAGAGGATCAAACAACTGTAGGAAAGAAAAAGAATATATTGCAAGAAAAACGGTCTGAGAACTCAGGTTGTACTTGTTCATATTCATGTGTAGGCTTAAGAGAAAATAAACTCTGAATCAGATGTTTAGAATATTCAATGTTCAAATTATCCATGTATTTGGGAATATTTTAAGGGAAAAAGTAGCAAGAGAAATAGTCTATAATAAATTCAAACCAATAAGAGACTACGCTCCAAAAGGACCTCCACTGCCTCAAAAGAACTGGTCATTAGCATCCCAGACTTACCAGAAGAATGACTGTTCACCTAGCTGCCTTCTAGATGAAACCTAGTACAGGGTTGTGCACACGGTAGATTATTAATCTATACATTCCAATAGAATCAATTTGTTGAAGCTGGAGTTCCGCGATCTTCCTTAGTAACTGTTCCCTGGGAAGTTAAACTTAAACTCATGGAAAACAAACTCATTCAGCTCAAGGTCCACCATTCCTTTTGGAATCTCCCAGTTGCACTTTAGTTAACTTTTTCTTTAAAGAGAAGCAATGTTTATTTTAGGCCTCATATTTCTCTAATTGGGATTAATGTCCATGAGTTGCCTGCCTGCCTCCTTCCTCTAGCCAACTCTGAAAAGTCTTTTATTTTTTAAACTGAAATATTTATTTTTGACAAATGCAAATTATATTTAAAGTATAAACTGTTTGGATATATGTATACATTGTGAAATGATTATTATGACCAAACTAATGAACATATCCATCAACCCCCAGAGTTACCACTGTGCGTGTGTGTGTGTGTGTGTGTGTGTGTGTGTGGTGAGAATGCCTGAGATCTACTCTCTGCAAATTTCAAGTATATAATACATTCTCAACCACAGTCACCACGCTGTACATTAGGTCTCCAGAACTCATTCATCTTATAACTTTAAGTCTGCACCCTTTGATCACTATCTCCTTTTTGCACTCCGCTTCCCAGACTCTGGTAATCACCATTATTCTACTTTGTTACTATAAGTTTGACTTTTTTTAAAGGTTATATAAGTGAGATTATGTGATATTTGTCTTTCTGTGTCTGGCTTATCTCACTCAGCATAATGTCCTCCAGGCTCATCCATGTTGTTGAAAATGGCAGGATTTCCTTCTGTTTTAAGGCTCAATAATATTCCATGGTATGTATATGCTACAATTTCTGAAAAGTCTTTTAATCAAGTCTTTTTTAGATGCAATGGTCCTTTTTATACGGAGCTGTGACTGGAGCAACCATCAAATAAAGAAGACACATGACAAATGTGGGCCTGGTGGAGCTCTGGCTAAGACACTTTGTGTGCATCAAATATTCCAGGGCTTCTCCACCTCTTACAGCCTTGCCTGCTGTTAGGTCATGAGCCTAGTTCTGGTTCACGGATTGTGAGCAGGAGTAATGTGTGTGCCTCTTCCACTATCCCTTCCCTTGCTATGGAGATGTTGCAGGCATGTGCTCCAGAAGTTTCTGATGGCTAGATACAGGATAAAGACCATTGGAACCATGGTAGCCTTTACTCCAGTGAAAAATAAACCTTACATGGATGGAACTAGAGAGAATTATGCTTAGCGAAATAAGCCAGGCAATGAAAGACAAATACCATATGCTATCACCTATTACAGGAAACTAATGAACAACACAAACAAACGAGCAAAATTGAACCAGAGGCATGTAAACAAGGAGCAGACTAACAGTGACAAGGAGCGGGGGAGAGAGAAGGGTGATAAGAAGGGGAAGGGTCTAGTCAAAGAACATGTATAAATGACCCATGGACACAGACAACTGGGTGGGGATGGACTGCGGCAGAAGGGGTAGGTAAGGTATGGGGAAGCAATAGGAGAAAAAGTGGGACAACTATAATAGAAAAACAAACAAAAATTTTTAGTGGAAAAAAAAAAAAAGGAAAGCAAAATAAATAAATAAATGAGCCAGCAAATCCCCCACTCGAAAACAAAAACTTCACATGTAGAAAAGTGAACTAAAGAAAATGTAAAGTATGGAAATTTAATTTTAAAACTAATAAGACCAGTTGTTAATACACGTTTTGTTGACCAAGATTTTGACTTTAATGTCATGCCTAAAGGAGGCGTGCTTCTGCTCTGGTTGTTACCAAAAAGCCCTGAGGAACTGGGATTGACTTTCGAAGGTAATAAAAGCCCATGAGAAAAAAGGCCTTGCACCTTGGATGGTGGTGCGGTTCATGGCAATCTTTCCAGGGAAGGAATGAAGGTCGCTTTCCTGAAAGATGGCTAGAAGGGACCTTAAAGCACAATTGAAAACCCGAAGGACTTGGAAAAGACAGGTATTTACAGGCGAGGCTGAGTGGCAGGTATGAGGCTCAGCTCCTGTGCCCTGAAGGGCAGACTGAAAGTCACCCTAAAGGTTCCTTGTGTAAGTTCCAGCAATACAGATGTAAATATCATATGTGATCATTTGCTGCTCTTGTTGTGTTTATGCAAACAAACATAATAAATTAAAATGGGACTTAATGCAGTCCCTTTAATGACAAGGAAGGTAATCTTCAGGAGAAAAATCACGATTCAAGGAAAACCACAATGCTTAGTGGTAGACTACAAAGTAGTACAGCTGTCTTTAAAAGTTTATTTTCATTTAAAGTTTGTTTTCCTTTGAAAGTTAAATGAGGTCTGTGACATCATCAAAGATGCTTAATTTACAGGCAAGAAGAATGTCAAATGCCTTGCAACTGGATGTCTTTCCAATAAGAGAGTCTTGCAGATATAGAGACTGGTTTGTGGGTTATGTTGTGTAAATTAACATATGTGTTCTATTTTCATTGGCCTAAGCATATGATCTCATTACTTGAGTGATTGTATGTATAGGCCTCACTTAAACCTGTCTACATTGCTGCCTCCTGAGACTCAACAGTTTGGCTGAACTAAGTGGCTGGATTGGTGAAGAATGGGGTGGTCTGTGGGCTTCACTTTAAAACTGGTTTCTCTTTTCTATCCTAATGGCTTGGACAGATAGGGCCCAGAGGTCTGAGAGGTGGAAACCTAAAATATTCTCCTCAGCCCAAACTAAGTATAGTGGGCAAAAGGGTTTCGGACAGGTGAGACGTGCCTTGCACACCTTCTTCCGAAGAAGCCTTTTTTTTTTTCCCTAATGTGGGACATTGAAAAATTAATCCCTGCCTTTTTCTTCTGCTGGTTATGGATTGAATGAAGCCTTTTAACCCTGTTGCCAAATCCCCAAGAATACAACAAGGATGCCAGCCTGTTAAACCAAGCATGCCGTTGTCCGGGGATAGCCAACAGACCTGGAGTCTGTAAGATCCTTTCCCATATGGGAAGGCCACCCTCCCCTCCACACCCCCACTCTTACTAGGGATTTCTGGACCCAAGGGTAGGTAGGACGACAACCATGTCCAGCTTGAAGCAGCTAGAGGAGCATGAGACCTTCACCCATTGTCCTTTATAAGATTATAAAGGGTCTTAAGTCTGAGAGGGGGGAATTGCTATGGGGGTGGGGTCCCCTCAAACATACATACATAAATAAATAAATAAATAAATAAATAAATAAATAAAATAAAAAAACCCCGTGACTGCCTTAAGCCATTGGAATTTAGGATTTTCCTATCAGGGCAGCTAACATTATTCTGGTTAATCAGAGCCTAGCGTAATATAGCATTCAAATTCACAATGAGCGGGAAGGAACTGGTGTTACCTATCACAGTTGGGAGTTACTCATTTGTGCTCTTGATGACCTTGGGCGGGAGGTTCATCCTACAGATATGGAAACCAAGGACAGGAACCCAGCTAGTAAATGGTGGGTGGAACTTGCAATCTAAGGTCCAGTGTCACAGTCTTTGAATGATCTTTTTATTAGACTGCTGCTCTCTCAAACTTTAGTGTGCAGCAGAATCACACGTGTTAAAAATGCAGATTTCTGGTCCCCACTCTAAGAAGTTCTGATTTGGAGTCTGTGTGGGGCCTGAAAATGTGCATTTTTAACAAATTCCCAGGCAATGCTGATGTCACTGACCCAGGGACCACATCATGGGAACCACTGCACTTGGACCACCTTGCTTCTCTCATTGCATCAGGCATGAGTGCCTTGAGACCCAAACGTCAAGTGCTACAGATATTTCTACTTACTGCGAACAATGTTACTGAAATGTAATAAAGAGCCCACTTAAGTTCAAGATGGAAGAAAATTTCCTATTCCTCTTCCTTCCATGGCTTATCTCTCCCTCGAGCACATTTGCCCACACAAGCCTGAGCCACTGATCCAGAACTCCATCATCCCACGTGATCCCAACCCAACCACAGGGACCTGGGAGGGAAATTCTATTCCACATGAAAATGAAACAAAATGTTTTTATCAGCATGTTTGCCTGCAATAGGAGTCTGGATTTAGAGGAAGTGTTTCTCTTTGCCGCTTATCTCCAAGAGCATTGCTCAGTTTCCTCACCTACAAGATAGGGTTCCTAATAGCAGCCACTGTGCAGGGCTCTGGTGAAGGTTTTCAGATGAGGTGCTGATGGGAGAGCATTTATGCCAACAGCAAAGGGCTCTGAAGCCTTAGATAATGTTATGTCAGAGGCCGTAACATTATCTAATTGGTCATGTCTAAACATAGACAGGGTGATTTTTTCTTTTACTTAGCTAAATATTCCAAAAACAGGGCCTTTCTTTCTGCCATGTGCTAAGATTAACAACAAACAAGAATAATCACTGCGGATTGCTCCAATAATGAACAAGAGAAAAATCACAGGAAAAGTAAAGTGCTTGCTCCCTTTATCTAACTATTTCAGGTCAAGAGGAACCTCTTAAATGTGGCCTATTCACTTAGTCTGTACCCTCTCTACCCCTTAAACCCCAATTCTGAAATGCTGCTGGAAAAATCAACCATTTACAAAAACTATGAAATAGAAAACAAAATAAGACTCCCTATCTGCCTATGATGGCGCTTCTTTTTAAAAAACTTTTGCAAATTTTAAACACTGAGATCGATTCTGTTCCTGCTAAGTGAAAAGCAGCTCTTTTGTCCTTCACACTTACTATATCGCTGAAAAATGCACAGGCGACGGGGGCAGCTGCAAGTCCCAGACACAGAGCTCTGGAAGTGCCCGACAAGATGGGGCTTTGTTCCTTGACACCCAGTGTGGGGCTTGCAAACTGTGACTCCTGCACACACACCGCCGGGGCTCAGAAACCCTGTCTTAGTAACATGGTGTCAAGAACTCAGTCTTTACTGCATTTTCTAACAGCTGGAGGCTGGGGTGAGAGGGCACGAGGCTGCAAATGTCCCTGTAAGGCTCTGAGACATGTCCCCTGGCTGGGTTCCTGTGATGGCGTGGCTCATGCCTCTTGCCCTCTACTCGTGTGGTTTTGAAGTTTTATTCCACCTCCTCTGAACAGCCTCGCTCAAACCTTACTGGGACAACTTTCTCATCTTTCATTTAAAAAATAAACAATAAATGTGTGATTGTCCTTAACTTTCTATCAGATAGGTAGTGCTGTGGTCTTGATTCGGCTCAGCAGCTTTCAAAAGAGGTCAGCATTTCTAAAGGGCTATTAAAAAGAATTTTCTGTTTTGTACAGCGAGGTAATGGAAGTCGTCAAACGATCTGAAAGCAGCTCCGCTACCCGAAGAGCTGACATGTTTGTTATGTGAATGCTGCAGGACTCAATAACTACATTCAAGTCACATTCTGCTTGTGCCTTCCCTCGATCTCAGCGTGGACACTAGTATAATTCCAGCTTTGTTAATGGGAAGTCTCAGAATTCACAGAAAAAGCCCACCAATCCGAGCCATGCCCAACCAGGCTTTGTGGATGTGAGGATGAACAGATCCAAGTGCCCTCTTTTCATTTCTCCCAGGTGTCCTCTAAACTGTGAGCTGCTCTGTGACAATGATGAGGATGATGAGGATGCAAGAACCAGGTCCACTCCAAAACTTCACTCAGGTCTATTTTCTTCCCTTCTTTCTTTCAAGTGATTCACAGTGACAGTATCCAGGGTGCACTAAGTCAGTCAAAGCCGAATTGAATTCATAGTGCCTTTGATTGTTATTCCTATTTTTAGAAAGTGCTTTTGTAGCCGAAGAAATGACCTAGCCTGGGCCGATGCCAGCTTACACTGAGCATTAGTCCTTGGATTTTCAGGGGAGATGCCATTTGCTGCCCTGAAACAAGACTCTGGTGTTTCAGACTCAGCACCAATTTTCCCAAACCATAAACAGTATGCCAGCTACACTTAGAAGTCATGATTACTGCATTTTATTGCCTGTGCTACGAGCATAAAACTGGATATCAGTTTTCTCCCTTGAATATTGTATTATGATTTAAAGCAGCACAAAGTTCCCTGTACATATTATTTTATACACTGCCTTTAGTGACTATAGTGTGAACTCGTTAGGAACGTAAAATACAGATTTAGAATACCTTTTCTTGCTAGCATATTATTAATTTCTAAGTAAAAACGAATACCAGGTGAGGTTTCATGGGATAATCAAGTTATTATTTGTCCACTGTCCCCCTCTCATTCACTAGCCTCCTGCCACCAGAAAGACCGCAGCATTTTAAGTGATGGCAATGACAAGTAGTGATGAGGAGGGAAGAGGGAAAATTTGGTATTCCCCATAGGAGGCTCCTACATCTGATCTCTCATATGGTGTTTAATACTGGTTTTCATGCCTTAAGTATTAATTCAAACTATCAACAATCACCAAGCACTTTAATCCTAAGTAGCTCTGATTCCCACTCAGGGCAATAAGGAAAAGGAAGCAGTGACATCTGTGCCAACCAGCTTCCTCCAACCTAATGTATTCTTCAGTAGAGTCATTTGTAAACATTCTGAAACCCATCTGACTAAATTTCTGAAATGGAGAATTGAATCTCAAATTCTTTTTAGGAATATGGTATGTTGCTTTCATGATCAATCCATGTAAATAACTATGTTCAAATTAATTTAGATGCCACAAGATGTTAATTCCAAATTGCTACAGATGCACACATGCACAGTATCATATGCACATTTACTACACACACAAGAGCTCTCATCATGTCATCAAAATGTGTAGTGTGCTCACACAGAATTTATTCCACAGATAGGAAACACAAAAGCATCCAGATCAGAGGTTAAAACCAGGGAGCCCAGGCTCAGATGTGGTCCTTGGGTTGAATGCAGTCCATAAATATATTCTGCTTGTTCTGTACAATGTTTAAAATTTTAGGAATTTTCATTTAAATATCCAGATTTTTCTTCAGAAGACCTGAAACACTGGTCCTCCATTTCTACAAAACAACAAGGCGCTGAAGCAGAATAGTGGCAGTTCCTATAAATGAAGGATAGACTTTCGCTCTCACCCCAGTTCTTGACACGCCCTGTTAACAATCTTAGAACTGCCTGCTTCACTTATGTTCAACATCGATTCAGTCTTGGAATACATTTGAGGTTGTAGCCCCCTTTCTAGGGAGATCAAATCTATGCTTCCCCAGAAGCATAGATGAATTGAATTGTATCTCCCCTAAGTTTATATGTTAAAGTCCTAATCCCCAGAACCTCAGAATGTGACCTTATTTGGAGACAGGATCTTTACAGAGGTAATCAAGTTACAAGGTCATTAAGGTGGACTCTAACCCAATATGATCAGTGTCCCTATAAGGGTAGAATTGGATACAGAGGGAGAAGTGGAGACGGAGGCAGAGATCAGGGTGATGCACCTACAAACCAAGGAACCAACACCTAAGATTGCCTGCAAACCATCAGAAGCAGGCAAGAAGTCGGGGACAGATCTGCCCTCACAGGCTCTGGAGAAATCAACCCTGCCAACAGCTTCATCTCAGGCTTCCAGCCTCCAGAGCTGTGAGACAATAACTTTTTGTTTTGTAAGCCACTCAGTCTGTGGTACTTCAGTATGGCTGCTCTAGAAAACAAATACCCCAAGTAGCTCAAATTAACTTCTTCTGGTCACTAGGAAGAACCCTCAGTGAGTGGCTTCAATCACTGGCTAACTTATCTAGAAAAAAGACATCACAAGGAGAAACATTCTTTCCAAAACCAAGCAGCCAGGCTTCCAAGATATTCCCCGCAGAGATGTTTCTAATTATAAGTGAGGGTTATGCCTTCTCCAGCTCAGGTAGGTGCTGAAAAACTTCTGATCAGCCATGACCACAAAAAGATGGTAACAGTTCACCCCTGAGTGGGTGGGTGATAGATTTAGCAGTGAAGAAATATTTTAGGGGAGCAAGTGTGTCAGGGATGCAGAATGCCCGAATCCCCATTTACTCCTGAGCTTAATTTAGATGACATACTCCTACATATCCACTTCAAGACAACTTTTTTATTTTTCTTCTCAGGCTTTCGCTCCCTCTGTCTGATCCAAACACCACAGAGTGCACTGGAGGGGACTGAGGGAGCAGACTGGGCCAGGGGTCTGAAAAGCTGGCTTCCCCAATGGAAGGCCTAAGTGCACTGGCTACTGAGTAAGGTCATGCTTCAGTTCATGGTTCAAAGTCTTAGTTCCTTTCCTTTAAAATAAATAGCCCTGGTGATTCACTTTCTGTGATGTTTCAGATACAAAAGCATTATTTGTTTCTCTCGCTTTTTATTGTTGACACTATTACAGATGTCCCCATTTCCCCTCCCACCTTTGCCCATCCCCACCCAGCCCCGCCCCCTTCCTTCTGGCCATCACTGCGCTGTTCCTCTGTGTCCATGGGCCTGTATGTTCTTTGGCTGATTCCTCCCGCTTCTTCCATCCAGCAGCCCCTCCTCTCTACAGATGTCAGTTATGCATCCCACTTCCCTTTAGAACCTGAAACCCCCCTTCCCAGTGGTCCCGAGTTCCATCTTCTGGGGGATTTCACTTCTTTAACCAATCGCTGTCCCAAGCTGCAAAGTGGAGAAGGGCCAGAAGGGGCTGCTTGGGCTGGCCAAGACAGGTCACCTGTGAGGTCACCCTAACGATGAACATTGAGAAGTGTGGCTCCATGTCTCAATTTTTACATGATAATTTTTAAGGGGGTGGTAAATTGGATTTCAAATAAATAAAATGGAGTCATGGGGATTAAATATGACACTGGGGGAATAAAAGGCTTGGTAAACGAAGGATACTGGAAGTGGATCTGATGGGTAGGATCACAATCAGCTGACCAGTTACTAGGGTTCTGGTTGAAGGACCTCAAAATGGCACGTAGAGAGAAAGCAGTATGGTTTGGCTCTTGGCGGGGGGCTCTGGTAGGGAGAGGAACTGTCCTGAGAGCTCCACACCTCCCCTGACTAGAGGTTGCTGCAGATGAAAGACCTGCTCACACAGCCCTGAGAAGGAATCACCAGACCCGTGGACTCTAAGCTTTTTGAGGACTCCATCAATAAAAATATAACCATGCACCCCTCCATGTGCCATTTCTTTATTTAGAAGTTAACTACTGCACTAATATACCATGTGCACTATAATACGGGGAGAATCAACTTAAAAAGAATGATATAAAATACAGTAGTCCCTCTCTCTATATCATGGTTCACTTATCACGGCCTCACTATATCGCGGGTTTTTAAAAAATATTATATTTAATTATTTATTGAGGATTTTTTGCTATATCGTGGGATTTTGCAGTACTGTATACGTATGTTGTTAAAGTGATGTAGGTTTAAGAGTGTCGAATAAATGTAAGGTTCCTACATCGCAGGGGTGTGTCTAGAACGTAATGCCCATGATAAGTGAGGGAACACTGTAAACAGAAGTTCTAGTATCTTTGTCCCCCATACACCCAAGTAGATGGCCTTGTTCATCCCTTGGGTCTCTGCACCTATCCTGAATCCATACAGTGGTCCCCCCTTTTCTGCAGGGGATATATTTCAAGACCTCTAGTGGATGTTTGAAACCATGGGCGGTACTGAAACATATACTATGTTTCTTTCCTATATATCCATCCCTATGATAAAGTTTAACTTATAAATTAAGCACAGAAAGAGATTAACAACAGTAACTAATAATGAAACAGAATAATTATAATAATATATTATAATAGAAATTATGTGAATGTGGTCTATCTTTCTCTCCCAAGATATTTTGTACTATACTCACCTATTCACCTAAAGAAAGCATTTATGGCTTCTCTTTGACATATCTCAATTATTAAGTAAAATAAGAACTACTTGAACACAAGCACCGTGATACCTCTATAGTAGATCTGATAACCAAGAGACAGCTACTAAGTGACTAACAGGTGGGGAGTGTATACAATATAGAATGCACTAGACCAAGGGACGTTTCATGTCCTGGGCAGGAAACGGCAGGGCAGCATGATATTTTAATCCATTATTAGAACGGTGTGCAACTTAAAACTTATACTTTGTTTCTATCTGGAATTTAGTATTTTCATACCGCAGTTGACTGCAGAAAATAGAAACCACAGAAAGCAAAACTGCAGATGAGGGGGACTACTGTACACAGAGAAGCAGAGTAATGCGCACCTAGCTGATCATGTTCCTATCTCAAGGGCAGCCCATACTTCTCCAATGGTAGTTGGGTGAAACAGTTATGATCAAAACATCCAGATGACTTGCTGACTGAGATTTAGGAGAGTCTGCCCAATAGCATCGGTGAGAAAACTTTTTCAGAACAGTATTTTTGTATTCTTACGCTGAAACTCTGCCTTAGAGCTTGACATCCTTTTGCTTGATATTTCTGCTCCCTACTTCCAATGTGGGATTATTCTTGAAGTGATGAATGTTTTTTGCTTTTTTAATTATTTATTTGTTTTATATTTTTTTTAGAGAGAGGGGAAAGGAGAAAGAGAGGGAGAGAAATATCACTGTGTGGTTGCCTCTCACTCATGCCCCCAACTGGGGACCTGACGTGCAACCTAGTCATGTGCCCTGACTGGGAATTGAACCAGCGACACTTGGCTTGCAGGCCAACACTCAGTCCACTGAGCCATAGCAGCCAGGGATTGACGAATGTTTTTAATGCTATTAAAACTGTCAGGCTAAAATAATGTTTTATATTTTTCTTACTTCATGAGGACTACAGACTTGATCTCATATTTTTCAAATAATTTATGATTTCCGGCACATGCTTGCTACTTCAAATGGCCAAAGAATGCCACAGCCTTGCAACTTCAGCAATGCAAACTTTACAACAGATTCCTAGATTTTTTTAGTTATTTTTTACCATAATGAAGCTCAGTTTTTGCACATAACGATCAGATGATTTAATCTAATGCCCTTGATTTAGGAAATGAAGGCCCAGGGAAGGCAAATGACTACTTAGGAAACAGGAAAACCAGAACTAGAACCCAGGATCCTGGCCACAGATAAGCTGTCTCTCCACCACTGTCACCTCTGGTTCTCAGATTTCCCCTTCATCTGCTCTGGCTTCCAGAGAAATGAGGAAGCCCCTTGGGTGTGAGTCAGTGACTGCACTATCTCAAAGGAGACCCTGAGGTGCAGATGTAGCCTATCCACCTGACTTTCTGAGCTCTGTACAACCTTGTCAACCTGCAAAACACTCCTATAGGCCCAGTTCCTATAATCTGGCTGGAGATGTCAAAGGTGTTGATACAAGGAAATAAACTCCTTAGAAGAAAGAGTGCACAGAGATGAAGTGGACCACTTAGAGCAAGGATGCAGGCCAGCTTGATACCTTGAACATGCCAACACTCCCCTCCGCACTTCTGCCCTTTGCTCCCTAGTCAGTGTGTCTTCTCCTTCTAATGACCAGGGTGACTGGGTTGGGAATGGATGTGTACTATGATACACCTTTAGTGGCTTTTATGAATTTAAGCAGTACTGGAGTGTTGTTAGAAGAGGAAGTATTGGGAAAGGGCTGATTTATAAGGATAAGTCTTCAAAGGCAGCGTACTTTGCAGCGCACAGATGCTCTATGTCTCCATCCACCTCTTAGTTTTGTAACCACCATTGCCAGCCAGTCACGGTTGGGGTGAGTGAATATGGATTCAGGCAGGAGAAGCTGGCAGCTGTCTATCTTTTTGGGAGCATGTTCTGGGACAACAATGGCCTTCTTGTCAGTTACCTCCAGGTGGAATGGCTCTACAGTGGACAAGCTGAATGGCTAGCCACATACGTCTGCACCAGCTGCGTGTATCTGCTTTCTGTATCTCTCATCTTTCTCTCTCTCCACAGGAGATGCCAAACCAGGCAGCAAGATGTGCTGGCATCTCATATCTGCAGAGAAGTCTTCCATTTATCCATTTACCTGGGGCTCAGCTTGTATTGTAACAAAGCCGGGTGTGGGGAACCACTCCTTGTGGTTTCGGGAATTGTAGGCCAAGCTGTGAGCCAGGACCTGCCGCCCGCCTGCCACCCTGGAGGCCTTTAAGTCTCAAAAGAAAACTGGAAGGCTGAGGCAGACAGGACTGAAGGTCACTCAGAGGGTTCCCATGGGAATTGGATTTAAAGAATACATATTATGCTTTGGAACTTGCTCTGCTTTTCTTATCTCTCTGTTAACTATAAACAATCTGCAGTAAAGAATGTGTGAAACCTGGCACCTAATGCCAGTGTGGTGTCAAGATGTTTAATAGACCCTAACACAGACTGGTCACTGTGCCCTCTATATTGACATCTATAATCAGTAACTGTCAACTGTAATCCAGGTGCCTAAAAGCTAATTGATCATTTATGAATTTTGCCCTTGTGTCTCCCTTGCATACCCTTCTCAATAAAAAGCACGGGGTATGGAGGTCTTGTGCTTTCTCCACTAGAGGGAACAGCCACCTCCTTTTTCACCCCAGACAAAATAGAGTCCTGGATAAATTTGTTCTGCTGTGGTTGTGAAACCTCTGCTGGACAGAGAAGTTTCCAACCGAGCTGGGACTTTGGAGGCAGCTCAGCCTAAAGACTGCACAATGCAAGGACAAATCATCCACCAGTGTTAACTATTTTACACAGTTCTGTAAGATTAAAACAACATCCTCCAGGAGGAAACCAAGTTAATTTTGAGAAACAAGCTGTCCTTAAGAAACAAAATAGATCAGGTGGGAGGGAGGAATCCCAGCACCCCAGTGGATGGCACCTGTGCCTTCATAAGTTCTTTAGGTACCTGTGTCCTCACTTGACCTTGTGAAGATGATACTGAAAGCTACCGGGGCTGTGTGTGTGTGGGGGGGGTGGTTGGGAGAAGAAAATGAAATAATAGTAGATAACTGAGTGTTTACAATAGGCTAGAGACTGTTTTAAATGCTTTAGAGTATTCCCTCACTTATCGTGGGTATTTCGTTCTAGATGCCCCTGCAATAGGTGAAAATCTGCAAAGTAGGAACCTTACATTTATTTTAGTATTTATATATATTTTAAAACTTTATAAACCCTTCCCACACACTTATAAACCATTCCCAGTCCCTTATTAACCTTTCAGAGAAGGAAAACTCTGACTCCAAAAAACCTCCGCTGCCTTGCGGCATACCTCTTCAGGGGAAAGGCTAAGGGAGTAAACCCCGACAGAAAATCCGGAGCCGGAGTCCCTAAGGCGGTTTGACGTTGTAGTCAACACCGGCAACTCCTGCGGCGCACCTGAAGCCAAGCTGTATTGACTCCGTCTTTCCCTTGGACCCTTCAGCTGCGAGGAGAGGGGGGGGTCTGCTGCATGGGCAACAGCAGACCCTCCATATCACCCTGCCCAGGCTCTGTAGCTTCAGCTTCACTGGAGAGGACACTCCAGCGTCATCGCAAGATGTCGATTCAACACGGGAGGAGACAGATACCGTGTCACTCCCTAGTCGGACTGCACAGCCATTCTCGGCGGTGCAGATAGACTCTTAAGAAGCTACACCATCGTCTCTCGAGACGGACTGCTGCCGACGACTGATGACGATGAAGGTGATGAAGATGAGATGAATATACTGCACAGCAAAGAAGAGCATTACAGCTCTTGTAAAGGCACCACTTCATCAGGCGCTTCTTCAGGTGGTGCAGTAGTATCTTCGGCTTCGTCTGTAACTTCTACTTCCACTAAAGGCATAGGCGTAACCAACCTCTTCGTTCGAGTGATGAACATAGTTATGGGGAGTTGCTCACGCTGCTTCTTCTTCTGATTGAGAATGTTTTTGTAAACTGACATGGCACTGTTGACTGAATTTGCAAACCGCAACGAATGAACCATATGGGGGTCCCATTCTTCAGCCACTTGTTGAAGTTCTTTGGCCATTCTGACCATGGTTGCAAGACAATCAAGTATTAGGCCAAACTCCTCCTCTTCTTCCATCAGTTGTTTGTCTTGTTCCTCATCCTCTTCTTCACTTGCTGACTTAGTCAGCTCCTTCAGGTCTTCGTCTTTCAATGGTTGAGAGTGCACATCGATCAGGCTATTTACGTCTTCAGTAGTCATGTCACTGAAGCCCTCTCCTCCCAGTATTTTTGCCAGCTTCATGGCCTTATTCACTGCAGAGTGATGGATTTCATCAGGAGAGAATCCCTTGTCATCATGGACCACTTCTGGCCACAAGTTTTTCCAGCTGGCATTCAAAGTCTCACTCTTCATCTCCTCTATGGCCTTCTGAATATTTTAGAGACACGATGCAATTGCGTACTCATGCCAGTACGCCTTTAGCGAGAAGTCTTCATCCGAGTCCATAGCTCCAATGAGGTTTTGCAGGGCGTTTCGGGCATAGAGCACCTTAAAAGCGTGAATAACCTCTTAATCCATTGGCTGAATGAGCAATATGGTATTTGGTGGCAGGAAGTCTATCTGGATACCATCATATGTCAGGTCGACAGCATGGCCTCCAGCATTGCCCATTATCAGAAGCACTTTGAAACGAAGGCCTCTCTCTACCAGATAAACCTTAACCTCTGGGATAAAACATTGATGAAACCAATCAGTCGTGAGGAGTTTCGTGATCCAAGTCTTAGGGCTGTGCATCCAGTACACAGGCAACACATTCTTATTTTTGTTTTTTAGGGCCATTGGGTTCTTGGACTTATAAATAAGCCCTGGCTTTATCATAAAGCCCGCAGCATTCCCACACATGATTAAAGTTACTCTATGTTTTTGGGCCTCAAAACCAAGGGCTTTTGCTTCTTCCTTCATAATGTAAGTGCAAGATGGCATCCGTTTCCAGAATAAGCCCGTTTCATCCATGTTGAAAACTTGTTCAGGCTTATAGCCTCCTTCCTCGATGATGTCTTTGAACGTGTTGTTCATGTACTCTTCGGCTCCGGCTTTGTCTGCAGAAGCTGCCTCTCCGTGCAGAGAAACGCTCTTGAGTCCAAAACGTTTCTGAAATTTGTCAAACCAGCTCTTGCTGGCACTGAATGGGGTTGGTCTTGTTGGAGAAGCACTTGAAGGTCCTGCTTCAGCATCGTCGTCATCATCCTCTTCTTCATTCTCATCACCATTGTGATCATTCCTTTTTTTTTTTTTTTTTTTTCTTCTCATGGTAGTTTTTTTTTTTTTTTTTAATATATTTTATTGATTATGCTGTTACAGTAGTTCCAATTTTTTCCCCTTTACTCCCCTCCACCCAGTATCTCCCTCCCCCAGCATCCCCCCCCAAGTCCATACCCATGGTTCGTAAAAAATAACTATCCCTCCCTCTCAGATATTAAGACCCTTTGTAATCTTGTAAAGGACAATGGGCGAAGGTCTCAAGCTCCTCTAGCTGCTTCAAGCTGGACATGGTCGTCGTCCTACCTACCCTTGGGTCCAGAAATCCCTAATAAGAGTGGGGGTGTGGAGGGGAGGGTGGCCTTCCCACATGGGGAAGGATCATGCAGACTCCAGGTCAGTTGGCTGTCTCCGGACAACGGCGTGCTTGGTTTAGCAGGCTGGCATCCTTGTTGTGTTCTGGGGGCAACAGATTTGGCAAAAAGGGTTAAAAAGCATCATTCGATCCATAACTACTAGGTGGCAAAAGGCAGGGATTAATTTTTCAATGTTCCACATTAGGAGGAAAAAAAAAAAAAAAAAGGGCTTCTTTGGAGGAAGGTGTGCTAGGCACATCTCTCCTGTCCAAAACCCTTTTGCCCATTTTATTTAGTTTGGGCTGAGGGAAATAGTTTATGTTTCCCCCCTCTCAGACCTCTGGGCCCTTTCTGTCCAAGCCATTAGGATAGAAAAGAGAATTCAGTTTTAAAGTGAAGCCCACAGACCACCCCATTCTTCACCAACTCAGCCATTTAGTTCAGCCAAACTGTTGAGTCTCCGGAGGCAGCGCTGCAGAGAGGATTAAGTGAGGCTTATGCGTACAGACAATCACTCAGGTAATGCGGTCATAGGCTTATGCCCTCTGGTTCAATTTTGCTCATTTGTTTGTGTTGTTCATTAGTTTCCTGTAATAGGTGACAGCATAACGTATTTTTCTTTCGTTGCCTGGCTATTTCGCTAAGCATAATTCTCTCTAGTTCCATCCATGTTGTTGCAAATGGTAGAAGTTCCTTCTTTCTTTCTGCTACATAGAACTCCATTGTGTAAATGTACCACAGTTTTTTGATCCACTCATCTACAGATGGGCATTTAGGTTGTTTTCAGCACTTGGCTATTGTAAATAGTGCTGCTATGAACATTGGAGTGCATAGGTTCTTTTGAATTGGTGTTTCAGGATTTTTCGGATATAATCCCAGTAATGGAATTGCTGGTTCAAAAGGCAGTTCCATTTTTAGTTTTTTGAGGAAATTCCAAACTGTTTTCCATAGTGGCTGCACCAGTCTGCATTCCCACCAGCAATGCACCAGGGTTCCCGTTTCTCCGCATCCTCTCCAGCACAAGTTGTTTGTTGATTTGTTGATTATGGCCATTCTGACTGGTGTGAGGTGGTATCTCATTGTGGTTTTTATTTGCATCTCTCTGATGGCTAGTGATGTTGAGCATATTTTCATATGTCTATGGGCCCTCTGTATGTCTTCTTTGGAGAAGTGTTTGTTCAGGTCCTTTGCCCATTTTTTAATTGGGTTGTCTGTCTTCTTGGTGTTGAGTCGTATGAGTTCTTTATATATTTTGGAGATCAATCCCTTGCCTGAGATGTCATTGGCGAATATATTTTCCCATATGGTTGGTTTCCTTTTCATCTTGCTGATGTTTTCTTTAGCTGAGCAGAAACTTTTTAGTTTGATGTAGTCCCATTTGTTTATTCTTTCCTTTATTTCCCTTGCCTTAGGAGATATATCAGTGAAAATGTTGCTACGTGGGATATCTGAAATTTTCCTGCCTATTTTTTCCTCTAGGACTTTTATGGTATCACGGCTTACCTTTAAGTCTTTGATCCATTTTGAGTTTATTCTGGTGTATGGTGTAAGTTGGTGGTCTAGTTTCATTTTTTTGCATGTCCCTGTCCAGTTCTCCCAACACCATTTGTTGAAGAGGCTCTTTTCACTCCATTTGATGTTCTTTCCCCCTTTGTCAAATATTAGTTGACCATATGAACCTGGGTTTATTTCTGGGCTCTCTATTCTGTTCCATTGATCTATATGTCTGTTTTTATGCCAGTACCAGACTGTTTTGATTACTGTGGCCTTGTAGTATAGTTTGATATCAGGTATTGTGATTCCTCCTACTGTGTTCTTCTTCCTCAAAATTGCTGTGGCTATTCGGGCTCTTTTTTGGTTCCATATAAATTTTTGAAGTATTTGTTCTAGGTCTGTGAAATATGTTGCTGGTATTTTAATAGGGATTGCATTGAATCTATAAATTGCTTTGGGTAGTATGGACATTTTAATGATGTTGATTCTTCCCATCCATGAGCATGGTATATGCTTCCATTTATTTGTATCTTCTTTAATTTCTTTCTTCAATGTTATGTAGTTTTCTGAGTACAGGTCTTTTACCTCCTTGGTTAAGTTTATTCCTAGGTATTTTATTTTTCTTGTTGCTATGGTAAATTGAATTTTTCTTTCAGTTTCTATCTCTGAGTTTTTATTGTTGGTGTATAAAAATGCCTTTGATTTCTTAATATTGACTTTGTATCCTGCTATTTTGCCGAATTCACTTATTAGGTCGAGTAGTTTTTTTGTGGAGTCTATAGGGTTTTCTATGTACACTATCATGTCATCTGCAAATAATGACAGTTTTACTTCCTCTTTTCCAATTTGGATGCCTTTTATTTCTCTTTCTTGTCTGATTGCGGTGGCTAGAACTTCCAAGACTATGTTGAATAGGAGTGGGGAGAGCGGACATCCTTGTCTTGTTCCTGATCTCAGGGGGAATGCTCTCAGTTTTTGCCCATTGAGTATGATGTTGGCTTCAGGTTTCTCATATATGGCCTTTATTATGTTGAGGTATGCTCCCTCTATTCCCATTTTGCTGAGAGTTTTTATCATAAATGGGTGTTGTACTTTATCAAATGCTTTTTCTGCATCTATTGATATTATCATGTGGTTTTTGTCTTTCATTTTGTTTATGTGGTGTATTACGTTTATTGATTTACGAATGTTAAACCATCCTTGCATCCCTGGGATGAATCCTACTTGATCGTGGTGTATGATCTTTCTAATGTGTTGCTGGATCCGGTTTGCCAATATTTTGTTGAGGATTTTAGCATCTATGTTCATCAGCGATATTGGCCTGTAGTTTTCTTTCTTTGTTGTGTCTTGACCTGGTTTTGGAATTAGGGTTATACTGGCTTCATAGAATGAGTTTGGCAGTCTTCCCTCTTCTTGTATCTTTTGGAATAGTCTGAGAAGGATAGGAGTTAGTTCTTTCCTAAATGTTTTGTAGAATTCACTTGTGAAGCCATCCGGTCCAGGGCTTTTGTGTGCTGGGAGTTTTTTGATTACTGCTTCAATTTCACTAGCTGTTATTGGTCTATTCAGACTTTCTGCTTCTTCTTGATTCAGTTTGGGAAGACTATAGGTTTCCAGGAATCTGTCCATTTCCTCTAGGTTGTCAAATTTCTTGCCATACAGTTGTTCATAATAATTTCTTATAATCCTTTGTATTTCTGTGGTATCAGTTGTGATTTCTCCTCTTTCATTTCTGATTTTATTTATTTGGGTCCTCTCTCTTTTTTTCTTGATGAGCCTGCTTAAAGGCTTGTCAATTTTGTTTATTTTTTCAAAGAACCAGCTCCTACTTTTGTTGATCTTTTGAATTGTTAGTTTAGACTCTATGTCATTTAATTCTGCTCTGATCTTGATGATTTCCTTCCTTCTACTTGATCTGGGCTTTGCTTGTTGTTCTTCCTCTAGATCTTGTAGCTGTAGGGTTAAATTTTTTATTAGATATTCCTCTAGCTTTTTTAGGTAGGCCTGTATTGCTATGAACTTTCCTCTTAGGACTGCTTTCGCTGTATCCCATAGGTTTTGGGTTGTTGTGTGTTCATTATCATTAGTTTCCAGAAACTTTTTGATTTCTTCCTTGATGTCATTGTTAACCCATTCATTATTTAATAGCATGTTATTCATTCTCCATGAGTTTGAATGTTTTTGAGTTTTTTCCTTGAGGTTGATTTCCAATTTTAAGGCATTGTGATCTGAGAAGATGCTTGATATAATTTCAATTTTCTTGAATTTGTTAAGGCTTGTTTTGTGTCCTACCATGTGGTCTATCTTTGAAAATGTTCCATGTGCACTTGAGAAGTATGTATATTTTGCTTCTTTGGGGTGAAAACTTCTATATATATCGACTAAGTCCATTTGATCTAGAGTGTTGTTCAGTGCCTCCATATCTTTGGTGTTTCTTTGCTTCGAAGATCTGTCCATTGTTGACAATGGGGTGTTAAAGTCCCCTACTATGAGTGTGTTGTTGTCTATATCTTTCTTGGAGTCTTTCAAAAGTTTCCTTACATATTTGGGTGCTCCTAAGTTTGGTGCATATATATTTATAAGGGTTATATCTTCTTGATGGATTTTTCCCTTAAGTATTATGAAATGCCCTTCTTTGTCTCTTTTTATGGACTTTGCTGTGAAATCTGTTTTGTCTGATATAAGTATTGCTACCCCGGCTTTTTTTTCATGTCCATTTGCTTGGAATACATTTTTCCATCCCTTTACTTTCAGTCTGTGTAGATCTTTTGTTCTAAGGTGGGTCTCTTGTAGACAGCATATATGTGGGTCATTCTTTCTAATCCATTCAGCTACCCTATGTCTTTTAATTGGAGCATTTAATCCATTTACATTTAAGGTTATTACCGATAAGTACTTATTCATTGTCATTTTTCCCCTTTGTACTCGTGTTCTTCTCTGTCTCTCTCTGTTTCTTTATCTTCTTAGAGCAGACCTTTTAGCATCTCTTGCATTGCTGGTTTGGTGGAGATGTATTCTTTTAGCCTTCTTTTGTCTTGGAAGCTCCTTATTTCACCCTCCATTTTGAATGAGAGCTTTGCTGGGTATAGTATTCTAGGTTGTAGGCCTTTGTTTTTCATTGCTTGGAATACTTTTTGCCATTCCCTTCTGGCTTGTAGTGTTTCTGCTGAGAAATCTGATGATAGCCTTATTGGAGTACCCTTGTATGTTATTAGTTGTTTTTCTCTTGCTGCTTTTAGGATCCTCTCTTTGTCTTTGAATGTTGCCATTTTAATTATGATGTGTCTTGAGGTGGGCCTGTTGGGGTTCATCTTCATTGGGACCCTCTGTGCTTCCTGGACTTGCGTGACTCTTTCTCTCGTCATGTTAGGAAAGTTTTCTGTCATTAGTTTTTCAAAGAGGTTTTCTATCCCTTGCTCTTCTTCTTCTCCTTCTGGAATTCCTATGATACGGATATTATTACGTTTCATGTTGTCCTGCAGCTGTCTTAGAACCTCTTCAGTCTTGTTCAGTCTTTTTTCATTTTGTTGCATTGTCTGGGAGTTTTTGTGTAGGTTGTCCTCCAGCTCGCTGATCCGATCTTCTGCTTCCTCTAGCCTGCTTTTAATTCCTTCTACTGTGTTCTTCAATTCAGAGATCGTATTTTTCATTTCCTCCTGGCTCTTATTGATAGCTTCTATGTCCTTTTTCATGCTCACGTAATTTTCTGTGAGTTCCTTGTAGTTTTTCTGGAGTTCTTTGAAGTTTCCGCTGAGCTCATTCAGCTTCTCCATAATCCATGTTTTGAATTCCATATCTGATAGTTCGCTCCCCTCTATTTCATTTAGCACTCTTTCTGGGGATTCTACCTTTCCTTTTGATGGGAGGTTGTTTCTCTGTCTCCCCATTTTTTTGACTCCTATTGTTTGTTGGTGCTTCTTGGAATGATCTGCACTTCCTGGATCTCGTGATCATTCCTTTTTGCTGCTAAACGATCATACAGTTGCTTAGCCTTCATCTGGATGGTGTTTGTATCCAGCGAGATATTCTTTTTCTGCAATTGTTTATCCACACAGCTAATGCAGACTCCATTTTCACAATGATCTTATTGCAGGAAGTAACCACCCTCTTTGCTGTTTTGTTGAAAGTCACTGATGCTGTAGACCTGATATTCTTATCCTTCTTTATATAGCGAACCATAGATTCGTTGATCCTGTAATGGAGCCAACAGACGCATAGCTTCTCCCTTCCTTCAACTTGTCGAGAAGTTCCACCGTCTCTTTTATGGTAAGCATCTTCTTCTGGCGCTTGGGTTCACTGCCAGAATCCTTAGAAGATGCAGAACGTTCGGGTGGCATCGTAGGGCTTGCAATAAATTCAGTCTTTAAGGAAACTTTCATAAAACACAACAGCGGAGCAAAACTACGCACAGTGATTAGAGGTAGGAGTGAAGTGGGCAAGGTGAGATGCTGAACGTATGCGCACAGTGCGGGATAGCAGACAGACTGCTGCTACGGTTACTGAGCCAGTCAGCGCCCAGGATACACAAGAAAAAGCTCTGGTTGGTCGCCTTCCATCAGTCAGTCAATCGTGTACCATGTGTTTGTCCGCAAAAAAAATACATACTGTAAACAGTCTGCAGTATTTTATTTCGATTTAATATTCTTTTAATGTCAGAATCATTTATTATATATTTTTATATTTTTTTGAAAAATTTTAGGCAAAAATCATTAAAATATACTACGCATATAAATACATATACAGTACCACAAAATCCTGTGATACAGTAAAAAATCCGCGATAAATAAATATAATATTTTTAAAAATCCTGTGATACAGTGAGGCTGCAATAAGTGCACCGCGATATAGAGAGGGACTACTGTACTTATATTATTATTCTTAAAACCATACATTTTACAAACACAGAAACATGGGCAAAGAGAGTAAGTGAATTACTCAAGATTATACAGCTAAGAAGATGGAAAGCAGGACGAAACGTGGAAGATGTCTACACACTGCACCCAAACACTTAGCACAGTGCCTGGGACAAAGTGGGGCTCATGTGATGACTATTATTATAGAGAAGCGGAGCAATATGGTAGTGAAAGGGGAGCCCTCCAGAGCCATTCTGTGCAACATTACACAGGTAACTAAAGTTCTCTATACCTGATATTCTCATCTGTAAAGTGGGCACAAAAATGGCCATTTCATAGGGAACCCCAAAGATGAAGTGATTTACTGCATGCCAAATGTTTAGGAAAATGCCTGGCAAGTAATAACTGCTCCACAAACCTAAGGTAATACTGTATATAAACACACTCCAGGTTAAACACACACACACACACAGGTATTTGGTATAGTAATATAACATACTCTATGCCTATGTCTGTAATATTCGTACAAAAAGGGCAGTCACTCAAGATAAGTCACAGTTTAGTGACGAGGCATCATTAACACCCACTGATGGCTTCTGGTTGTACAGGGCAGAAGAAAGTACGTGTACTTGATTGCTTTCTTCTTAACCAAATCACAACTCCTATGTAAAAAGGCCCTTAATTCTACTGGATGGAGCTGATCTTTCTACAGGTGGTTCTTGTCCGCAAACCTGCCTTTCAGCGTCTCCTTGAACCTTTAATCAAATGAAATTTCCCAGATTGAATGAGTTAAGGGCAGGGGACTATAGAAGCAACCCCGGAGAAGAAACGAAATGTTTTCCCTTGACTTTTTCTGCAGTGAGCTCTTCAAAAGACACCCAGAACTGAACTGGGATAGAGACTGTCTTCTACCAAGTCCTACCTGGTGAGCTTGCTGCCAATCTGCTGCCTCAGCTCCAGTCTCTCTTCATCTGTCTGCCTGGGAAGGATGTTCTTTTCTTCTAGCTCTCGCTTGGAGGGCCTGTTGCTGAGTTTGATGGCTAAGGAGTCCTTCCTGCACACCTTCATGGCCAGGGAGCCTGTGGGAGGGAGAAACAAGTGAGCAATGCGGACCCATATGTGCATGGGCCATAAGGTGAAAGTCAGGAAGATAATGGGCTGAACACCTGAGTGGTTAAGGCCCCAAAGGCCACTTCAATAGAGTTCCTCCCATCAACATGCTCTATATACCACACAGTGTGCTGAGCAGGGGAGGAGCACATGGGGAGCCTGTGACTAGATCTTTGCTCTCCAGGAACTTGCAACACGCAGGCAACATCATAAAGGAGGGCAGGACAGAACGGAGTCCAAGAGAACACAAGGCAGGCAGAAGGGACAGAGCCTTCAGTGACCATGGACATCTAGCTTCATGGAGCAGGAGCGACTGGTGCCTGCAGGGCAAATGAGATGCGCAGGTGGGTGGCATCTGCATGTGGGACACTGAGGTGACAGATAAGCCAGGTAATCACAGGAGACAAAAGAGATCAGTGACCATGGAGCCAGGGGGGTTGTGAGGGAAAATAAAACTGGGCAGACAAAGTGGGGTCCTGTTTGGGGTGGGAGTGGAAGTGAGTTCATTAAAACAGGCAATATTTGGGGACTGAATTTTCTTTTCTGTGTAAGAGGTTCTGAGCAGCCAGCCAGGGCAGGGCTTCCTTCCATCTGGAGTAAACCCATGGTTCTTAACCAGGAGTGACTTTGCCCCCCAAAGGGACACTTGGCAAAGTCTAGAGACATTTTTGGTTGTCAAAACTGGGGTTCTGTGGGGAGGGTGCTCCTGGTTTCTAGTGGGCAGAGTCAGGGATGCTATTAAATATCCTGCAGTGCACAGGACAGCCCACAAGAAAGACTTATCTGGTCCAAACTGTCAACAGTGCTGAGGCTGAGAAACGCTGGTGTAAAACAGTGCTCAGTGGCTGAGTGGCTGCTCCTCCCACTCATGGGTCATTTGGGCCTTAGGCTGCCCCTCTGTGGTCCTCTCCTCAACATTTCACTGCTCACCAGGACTCTTAGCAAGCAGCAGAAAGAGACTGGGAAGCAGCAAGTTTGGGGGATTCCTCTGAATTTTATTTAGTACTAGTGTCCTTTCTTCCTGCACTGGCATTAGAACATGGCCTTTGAGGTGGGACACAGCCGGCATCAAACCCAAGCACCGTCGCTTAGCAGGTGCGGGCTCTGGGCAAGTCAATAACCTCTCCCTTTCTTCTCTGTAAAGTGAGGCGATCATGTGTATGCCACCGGGTGTTGTAAAATGTAGGTAACAGAGTAAAAAATCTTAGCACGTGGCCAGACGCAGTATATATTCAGTGAAGAGTTGCTATAATATAAATTCATTTATTAAAAAGTTAAACAAGTATCAGTCTCTAATCACTTAACTAAAATGTGTTTATTATCCGTAGCCAGAATAACAGAGTTTGAGCTTTGCTTCCTTTATTTCTTCTCTCTTAGCACATTTGAAGGCCTTAAATAAGAAATTTAAGTGCAGGCCTTCTCAAGGTGCTGAGGTCTGCTTAAAATGAATTTTCTGCATACACAATGGTGAGTATATCTGAGTATTATGTAGACTGGAATTGAAGTTTGGGGCCCTACTCCTTTTCTCCTTTTCTCAGGGAGGGGTTGCAGCCCAAGGGAAGCAATCAAAGAAAGGAAGAGCCATCTAAGAAGTAGCAGGTGGGAGCATGATGTAATTTTTAGATCTATGAGGATGTTTAGAGGACATCTACCCTTTCCTGTTACTAATGAAGAAACTGAGGCCCTAAGAGGTTAATTGAGCAGCCCTGTGACCCAGAGCCAGATGACACCGACCCCAAATTAGAACCAGCGTGTCAGGCAACTCATCAGTGCTCTTTCTATAAGCCACCCAACCCCAGCTGAAGAGCTGGATGCACGCACTGGTATACAATGAGCTGTCATCATCCTCGTCTTCCTCCTCCTCCTCCTCTTCTCTTGTGTATAGGCAAGAAGAGTCTTCGTAGTCTGATTCATGAGGCACATTTTCTTTATTGTCATCACATTCAATCACAACAGTTGGCACTTGTCTTATTTCTGGAAGGCCCAGAGGTCCTGCTTTTGTGATACTGTCCCCCGAGTGCAAACCAGAGCTGTGGTAAGAAGTGGGGACCCGCTGCTCAGAGCTGTTTAAAGAGAAGGAGGAAAGAAGACATTCATTCTGGCTAAAGTCATAGAAATGCATCAAAACCTTTTTAAAACTCAGCTGTCCAGTCCTTAGAGACAAAGGGTCCCCAGAGCAATTGAAGTCTCATTTCTCATCTTACAGCTAAACATTTGAAGGACAGTAGAATTTTCTGGTAGCATTGTAGACTAGGAAGTAAGAATTCGAATTCTTTGTGGATGATGATGGTGGTGTTAGCACAGCAATAGGCATGTACTTAACACTACTGAACTACACACTTTAAAATAGTTAAGATGGCAATTTTTTTTGTCCTGTGTATTTACAATTAAAAAACAAAAACACAAAATTGGAAAAATTTCCACAGGTTTTTCTGGTTAAGATCCATACCTTCAAGTGCATAAGGAAAGTCTCTTTGCCACCACATATTTCATAGGAAGAGAAAAGGGGGTAATTTGATGGAGAAGCTGGAGATCCAGAAAGAGATAATGCATAAGGTGCTAGCTTTCAAAGCCATGCAGTGTCACTGATGGGGACTGAGTGAAGGGCAGACTGTTTGAAACTTGATGCGGGGAGATCCAGGGAAAGAGAAGATGTGGGACTGCAAGGCTGGTGACCTACGTAAGAACATCAGGCAGACATGGTCAGGGATGACTCAGAGAAGGTTCTCTCCCCAGGAGGGTGTCAGATGCTTAGCAGCCACAGGTAATGATAGTCTGTTTATTTTTTGGTGGGTCAATTTTCTAGGAAGCAATGGTGATGATATTCTTGTTTTTCCCTTTTAAATTGAGCCAACTGAGATAAAATGTATTTTTAAATTAATGCTTCATAAATAGAAGCCATGTAAGTTCATTGTAAAAAAATTAGGAAACGCATAACATCAAAAAAAAAAGAAAATACAGTAGTTATTTTCTTAATAGAGTCTACTTTAGTCCCCCAGAGAAATTTAGAATCCTTTTTATGACAGGCTCTGAATGAAGTTCAGCAAGAATGGGCCAGAAACATATCGTTAAAGTTTCTAATTCTTTTTCAGATTAACTGGGAGTGAAATTTGTATCTTTCATTTAAGGAATTTCTAAACATAGAAAATTCATTGCCTTTGCCTTCCAAAAGTGTTTGACATTCATAAAATAATGGAGTGTAAGGTTATATTTACTATATATCAATAAATTTGCTTTAAAATACTTTATACAAAAGAAAAGTTTTAGTCATGACATATGAATGCACGATAATCTCCTTTGAAACTTTCAATTATGCTTTGAATTATTGCTATGTCTAATTTATTTATTTATTTTTTATTTTTTATTTTTTTTTGCTATGTCTAATTTAAATTCAATTAACTTTCTCCCTTCCATTGTTTCCAAAGGGCTATTTTGCTTTTTGCATTTTTCAAATAACTCTTCGATGACATAAATGTAAAATCTAGTTAACACATTATGAGTTATGATGTTCAAAGCAATGAATTAAATCAACTCAAAAAACCTCAACTACTGAGTAAGAGTAAATCACTTATGTACAAAAATGAAGCATTGTATTAGACAATAGCAGCTAAAGGGATCCATTTCCCACCAAGTTCAGTACAAATGGTAATGAGAGCAGGAAGGTGGAGTACCTGATAGATGGTCTCTGGGTGACAAATGTCATTGTTGAGTGCAAGATGACTGGCTGGGGGTGGGGGCATTAGTGCCGCACCTCACAAGGTGGCCCTTCCTTCAGGCAACAACATGCACTGTGTCCCAATGTTACTTGGATTTCACTTTGGGTATTAACATAAGTACGGGCAGAAGATGCAGAAATGCAATTCCATGGCTCATGTTTGCCCCACCCCTGTCTTCTCCCTAATCCATAGATTAATTAACAACAGTTCCTACAAAGGCACAGAGCTGGGAATACTAGATGACAAGGGATGAAAAGCAGCTGATGGATATTCATGTTTGGTGGGAAAAAAATTGAAAGCCAAAGGTATTAGTTCCTTAAGGCAGAAGGCTCCAAACTGTCTCGAGGGGATAGAGAAGGAGAAATACTATGCAAGGAAGATAAACTCAGCCTTCCAGGCAGCCTGTGATAAACAGGAGACCATGGTTTCTCTTTCCTCAAAGACACATGGGAAGTGTGAAACTTTGAGTAGAATGGGATTATAATGGCAGCCCTTCCCCCCAGCCCCGCGCCCCGTTACTTAAGCAGGTACTAGGTATCAGCTACCTATCAGCCTTGTAAAACGAGGACCAGTCATGGCCATAGGCAACTGCCTATTGGGGGCACTATAGAAACAGCTGGAAACCTCATTGGCCAATAAGGTCATATTCCTGAAGTGTGACTCCAGCATGCGACAGAATGTCTAATATCCCATAAGGATGAAAAAGGTGTTTTCCAGGAAGCTAGGTGAATCTACCAAAAGGGTTTTAAAATATTCTATTAATAAATATCCCTGACTACCAGAACTCTGAGAAGAAGGAAGACGAACACCCAGATGATCCATTTATCTAGTAGGTCAGGAGAAGCACAGGAAAGCAAGAAAAGACCAATCAGAGTTAAGAGTTAGCTGAGAAGGAGGCTGGGAAGGTTATTATGTCACCTCAGTTTGAGGAGTTAGGATACAAATTTGAGTCCAAATTTTGCCATTTAGTATTGGTCAAATTATTATTATTTTATTATTTTTATCGTCACCATAAGATATGTTTTATTGATTTTAGAGAGAGAGGAAGGAGGAGAGAGAGAGGGAGGGAGAAAGATCAATGTGAGGGAGAAACATCGATTTGTTGCCTCCCATATGCGCCCTGACCAGGGGGTTGAACCCACACCTAGGTATATTCCTTGAATGGCATTGAGCCTGCACCATTTCTGGCATATGGGACGATGCTCCAACTAATTGGGCTACCCGGCCAGGGTGGTCAAAACACCTTTGAGCCTCTTCTTCCTCAACTGCAACATTGAGTGAGCCACACCTTTTCGTAGGGCAGGTGCACGTGAAGTGTCCCACTGGCCATGGACTTATGTGAGACCCTCACTTGTTATCTATAGAAATGGCCTTTCAGGTGGTTTCTAAACACTCCCTGTTTCAGTCTATGGTCCGCACTGTTGTTGGAGCAACTTTCTAAAACTCAGATCTAGTCTCAACCATTAACATTCAGCCTGCCTGCCGCATCTACAATGCCAATGCTTCAAGAGTGACTCAAGTGGAAAATCCAGTTAATATATCATGATCTATACTATTCATAGCAAAGAACTAAATCAACTTAAATGTAGCACCTTATTACATTTGGCCTCCACCCCTGGTGGCTGTGGGCAGGAAGGGGAATGCACGGCTAAATATCAGTCTTAGTAAATGCTGGTTTTATATAACAGAGTTGTCACTTAGAAGGCAGTCTCTACATAAAAGGTCTCACTGCTGAAAAGTGAAAACCTAGAAGAAGCCATTTAAACACAGCATGACATGCATTGCCTTGCCCAATTTGACCCATAAATCCTACGGGGACAGAATCCAGCCTTTGTCCTTATATAATTTACCCCTTGGTCACACACAACAATGCATTGCAAGCTTTTGGTCTGGAACATGCTCCCATCCCGCCCTCACCTTAATTTCTGTTTACCTTTTAATAATAGTCTCAGGCAACACTTTGCTTATGTTCTTGGGAGATTCCACAATAGCAATATAATTGCGAACATCTGTTTGCTTACTAGCTTCCCTTCCTCAACCAACCTATAGCCTCCCTGAGGGACAGGGACCATGTCTTATTCACGTTTGTAGCAGGTACCTAGTGCCATATCTGACACAAAGTGGACAGTCAGTAACTGTTTGTTGTTTTTGGTGAATGAAAGAAATATGGGCTGGGATCCGTGACACTCAGGTGCATTTGTGAGTGGTTGACAAATAATATTTACAGGGTATTAATATAGCTGGTTTTCATTTTCAGAAAGGCATCTGGTGGTGTATTACAGGCTGTGGGTGCCCCTGATGTGGTTGCCACTTTTATCAATGGCATAATAACAAAAAGGACATCCTTATCAAAAAGGTGGAGAACTGAGGTAAAGAAGGAAAGAGGGGAGTGAGCAAAGCGAACATTTATAATAACTCTGCTGGGGAAGTGTCATTATCTTTATTTTAATAAGCAGGAAACAGAGGCTCTGAGAGGGTAATAAATAGGCCCACAAGGATGCTGGTAGTAAAGAAAGGACTGAATATGAACACACTATATCCAAAAATTGAGTTATGACACTTGTAAGATTGTACACTTTGATTAAACACACACCCCACTAATTGTACACATGTAAGGTGAAGACAACATCTTGGCTTATCACCAACACGTGTACAAAATAGGCATGCATTATTACTTTATAAATATTTTAAATCTTGCTAACCAGGGTAATGATGTTCTGCCTTGCCATGGTCAGGCCATACCTGCGGTGCTGAGTGTAAAGGATTTACCTTAGAAACTGGATTATAGTGGTCAGGATGGTGAGAGCAGCTATCTGCTTATTTATTGTCATAGTGGCTTTTGCACCAAAATGGCAGAGTTGAGTGCTTGCAACAGAGCCTCAAACATTGACAATCTGGATCTTTACAGAAAAAGCATTTTGACACTGGGTCTAAACCAGTATTTCTAAACCTCAGTCCTATCTATAATCCTTAGTTTTCATTTGTCTGTGCCATATTTGAACTCCATTTACACTATTTACTTTGTATTCTTAAATCAACACTTAAAAAAACTTAATGAATTTAGCCTCATCTTAAGCCATAATATCTTTGTAATAATAGGCTTCATGTGCTAATTATGTGTTTATAACATATTCAAATAAATATGACTACTCAAACTTTTATTAAAGGCTGTCCTAAACTCGGCTCTATGTACCACCACTAATGTATACTATCACGTTTGGGTTAAATGATGGCCTAGAGGTCTTCTCAACTGCAGCGTGACTGACATTCTGGGCTAGACAATTCTCTGTGATGGGGGCTGCCCTGTGCGTGGTAGGATGTTTGCAGCACACCTGCACTCTGACCACTAGATGCTGGTGGCATCGGCTCTAGTTGTGACAACCCAAAAATATCACCAGACACGGCCAAATGTCTTTTGGGGAAGGAAACTGTCCATTGGGAAACCACAGGCCTAGAGTTTCCACAACAGCTTTGCCACAAGGTGTATCATGTGAGTCCTTCGGTACTGACTATCAGGAATCCGCAGTATTCACGGAATGATGAACTGTCTGGATCCTATCCCCTAAGCTTCTCATTTGCTATGTCTCAGACTGTCACTCTGGGGGCTGTACCAACAATTTGATGCTATTAGAGTTTCACCGAGTACGTTATTTGCAGCCCTCATGCGGTCCCTGAGCAGTTACCCCATTAAGGTAAAGAGCTCCAAGCTGACTCCTGAGTGAAACATCTTTTCTCATTACATTGCCCAGATTAGTAACTTACAAAATGAGACTCTTAGCGGCCTGAAAGTCACTACATTTTCCAGAGCACCTGTCAAACTCCTGGAGGAAAAGCTGAATCATGTAATCAGATCTATTCTAGACCATTCACATCAAAACTCTTTGAAGTTAAGCTTTTGTTTTTCTTGGAATTCAAGTGGATTGCAGTGCACGTGGGTTCTGTTCTGTTTCTCTTCCTGGTGCCTGAGCAGGTACTAAAACAAAGGTAAACATAAGGCCTCTCATCCTAACCTATATGGAACCTTCCTTAACTCATATGGACTACGGTACATAATGATGATTAAAGTTAACATTTTTAAATGCTCACACTGTGCCCTGTATGGATACATTGAGGTCTTACAACAACCCTATGAGATAGGTAGGTATACTGTGATTCTCCCCATTTTAGAGAGGAAAAATGAGGCACGTGACCAGAGTCCCAGCTACGAGGATGCAGGCATTACCAACCACAGGCAGCAGGACCACAGAACCCGCTCTCATGGACGTCACTATACCGCCTGTGCAGAAGCAGCAGCCCTGCAATGGCTCCGGACCTTACTCTTCTTCCAGAATCTTCTCTGCTCCCCCCCATCACTCGGCCCTCTCTTTACTGCTATACAACAGGTCTGATCATACAAGTTTTCCAATCAAGACCTTAGAAGGGTCTCAGTGCCAACTATAAATTTTACCCTCTTTGGCAGGAAGTAGGGGGTGCCTCACGATCTGACCCACACTTCTCTTCAGTCTCATCTGTTGCCCCTCTTTACTGTATGCCCAGTATTTCGGCCACAGCAGGCCATCTGCCATGTCTCGAGCACATTGTGAACTTTCCTGCCTCCTCCCTCTGCTCCCGCAACAGCTCCGCCTCAGAACTATTCCCTCAGAATTTGGCCTGAAGCATCCTACCCACACTTTAGGGAAAGTTCAAATGCCATTTCTTTTGAAAAGCCTTTCCTAATTTTTCCAGTGGAAATCAGCCCTGTCTCTGTGCTTCCACAGTCTCTGTTCTCACTTCTGTCACAGCACCTGTCACATTATGTTGTGATGTGTCTAAGCATTTACCTCCTGCTCTCACTGACTGTAAGCCTTTCAAAGACAGAGGCTGATTATCAATGACCTTCATATCCAATCCCATTTTGTGCATGTTTTTGGAACTGATGGAAAAGTCAACTCAGTATCTGGATTGAAGTCTCTTGGAATCAAAGTAGGTCATGTTGCATTTCTCATCATTTAATTCACTAAAATAATGACCCCTGATCCTTACGGTCTTGCTGTTGCAGGGGTAGCATCATTATGAAAGAAGAATTAAGGTTTTAGCAACAGTGATCTAGAGTTTTTTCCGAAGAAGATAATCCAAGGAGATAAAGCAGAGAGCTAGGCAAGGAAGGAAGCCATGGCGCCCACATGCCTTCCGTCTCAGGGCTGTCCGCGTGAGCAGGTGTGACAGAGGGCTCAAGCCTGTCCCCTGCTCCAGTTCTATTCTCACGGCTGTCAGGCCACTTCATTCAGGACTATCCAGAGTCAGGCCACTTTGTAAGGCACAGAGAAGAGGACAATAGGGTTTTTTCTTATATGTCATTCTATGATGAATTTAAATAAACACCAAGTACCCCAGGTTATTCTCCAGGGAGGAAAATGAGATTTGTTCCCCATCTAGGTAGTTCCAAATGATGTAATTTTCCTGACAGAAAAAATGGGGATGAACAAGCAAAAATCCAAAAGCACTCATGACATTCACAAGATGGTGGGCAGCTGCACAATTTGGGAATATTTCCATCCTATTGCCTGTACCAGGGGGCTGCACAGCTTGGGAGGAAGGAGCAGCGCATCCTTCAGAACCACGGCAACAGCTAACACACACGGTCCGCTGTGGGTCCTGTAAAAGCAATTTTTAAATGTTTATTATCTCACTGAATCTTCACAGAAACTTGCAAAGTTAGGAAGGGTATTGTTATTACCTTGATTTTATGGATGAGAACATTAAGTTTTTGAGAAAATAAATGAAGTGATCACAGGAAGGATGCAACCTTGGGTCTTCTCACTCCAGGGCCTGTGCTCTTTCCATTAACCACGCTGTTGTGTCCCAGAGAACCCTCATTACATTTTTTGTATATGTATATGCTGACTATAAAATGCAATTTGCACCACGAATTCAAAAAACATGGAGTAATTATCTGTATAATGAAAAGCAAAGATGATAGATGCTCACGCAACCCAACTACTCTTTTACTATGAATTCTGCTTTGAAGTGCCACAGGGTTAGAAGCTATTATGGAACACAGAGGTGAGTCTGAATTCTGGGTTTGAGCTGTACAACAGTCTAGGTGTGAGTGGCACACAGCTGGGGGTGAGGAGGTGTGCAGAGAGGCTAGGATATGAGAGAGGACAGTTACCAAGCTGGATAACTCAGCCTTGGATAATGGAGGGCTGTCAGTAAGGAGGGAGGCGTGGGTTTACTATGGCCGCATTAACGATGTATTTCCTTGAGAGAAAGGCACCACCACGATCCCTTCCCAGGTCTCCGCTTTATCTTTCTTCAGTTGCCTGTCTCCACTTTACAAAATGTAACATAGTCTGGTTTTTCATGTCTCTTCCACTACAAGGAAAGCTCACGAGGATGTGGACTTAGTTTTGTCCTCGCTGTCTCCCTAGAGGATGCAACAGCCTGAATATTTTCCTTCATGAAAAAGATGAAATAAACAGTTGTTTATCTAAAACAGGAGGCCTGCTACTTACAAGAGATATACTAAAAATAGAAGCATTCAGAAAGCTTGAGAGTAAAATGGTTCTCTTAAATTGGTAAAAAAGCATGCATTTCAAACTCTCTTCTTCATTATGTCCCCATGACCTGCTAGGGAAGTGAAAAGCTTTCTTCTCTCCCTTCTGTTCTGTCTCCATAACATGAGTCTTCTGTTTGGGAAGGTCAACTCTGTTCTTTAACTTTTCTAAACCCAGTAGGAGACACATAGGTTGAGAATACAGTGACACAGCTCAGATCCCCATTCCGCCTCCACCCATTTTCCTATTATTTAAATGATGGTCACGTTTCTAAGAAATCCCTAAGTTTTAAAAACTAAGATATTGCCTTACCTTTCATGTTTATTACCAGTGAGGGAAAGGAAGCTTATTTTTTAATAATTCATAAAGAATGCCAAGATATCTATAAAGTTTCAGGGTCATTACAACAGCTTATTTTTAAAAATAATTCATAAAGAAATGAATGCTAAGACATCCACAACATTTCAGGGTCATTACAACAGTTGGTTCTTTTTCAAGATTCATTACAATGTGGTAATAGGCAGATATGCAGAAGAGCATGTGACTCAAAAATGCATGGGGATTATAGGTTAGCAAACACCTTTTATACTCTTGTAGAAAATGAGGGGCAGGTTTTGAAATTAAAATCACTGTGTATTTCAAATCCTTAATCTTCACTGAAAATACCTGAAAACCATTTCACCATCATTTCTAAAGAAAAATGCGTAATAAAGGAATGTTGCTTTCTGGCATCTGATTTCAAAAGCAACAACTGTGAAAATGAAAAAAAAAAAGACATTAATCTCTTCAAAGGACATAGAAAGTTTATTATCTACAAATATGATGATGGAAATGAAGTTAAACTTCAAGAGGACCAGCTTTTGTAATTTAGTCTGAATGAGTTACAAAGAGAGTTTTCAGAGGGGAGAGAGAACAATCAGCCCTATTCTTCTTGGAGACCAAAAATGTGTGAGAAATTATGCTACAAATTGCAGTGCCTGAGGATGAAAAATGACAGAAATAACCACTGAAACCCGAGAAATAATCAGCTTCATTTTAGGAAAACAGGCACACATCGTGTGTTTTATCCTGGCCTGGGATTAGCCTTCTGATATAAGAAACTCAGACTTAGAGCTTTTTTGTTTTTTGTTGAACTTCAGTCAGCCAGAAACTATGCCCTTCTATATATAGACCCACATTTCTGAAATACTGTCTGGGCTTGGGATGTGAGGAATGAAACAGCAAGACATGCAGAGTCTGACCGACAGCCCACCACTCCCTCATTCTCCGTTTCTGATGGAGGAACCACTCAGTGGTGGCTCTTCCACAAGACTTCATGCCTCGACATCAGCCAACATTCTAGGTCACGCTATGTCTGGATAGTGATGCCTGGCGGACAGGAGGTGGGGTGAGGAGGACTATGTTTGAGTCCCAGCTGGGCCACTCACTAGCTGTGGACCTTGGTCTTTGGTTCCTTATCAGCTAAATGGAGAAACCTATTTGCCCACCTCCCACATCGCTGCAAGATCAATGGTGCTTTATGAACTTCAGTGCTGGTGGTTGCTGGTGGTCGCTGTTTCAGCTAGGGATGTACTTAAATGCTGGCACTTATCACAATCCAGTCACTGTGGATATTATTTGTTGACTTATTGAAAACATTTCCTTTAGCGTTTTTTTATATTTTTGGCCTGCCAAATCTTTCTCGACAATGGTTTGCAAGATCAAAGAATCAATATTTAGATATTGGGCAAGACAGAGTTTCTATTAATGTACACATAGGAATTCAGGCGCAGATTCTCTCCTTTGAAAATACACTTTCTTTAATCCTCTTAAGACTTCAAAAGATGTTAATGGCTTGTATAGTCTCATTTTAACCTTCCTCTAACCAGTCTGCTCACCAGTCTTGCAGGGAATATCTTTCTTGCTCACAGTGACAATAAATACCTTGCACTGAAATCTCATCGTGCCCCTTGGAATAGCAGTTAAACTGTAAAACAAGGCAGCCACTTACAGATAAGTACTTGCTTTAAAATCAAAGAACTAACGTAAAGTAAGAGGTTGATAAACCTCTGAGCTCAAAGGATCAGGCACAAATGTCTAACCAGAACTGCATGGGATTTTTAAAGAGATGGTCATCAACATAAGAGAAAGGAATATTTCCCTGAAAACGCACTTCACTTAAAAATGTTTGCCATTTGTATGATGATGAACAAAATTCTGAACTTCTTCAACTATTCCACATCACAAAAATAATAGGTGTTCAGAGCTTAATGCTTGCTAGGGCATCAATGCACCTCTGCCTATCATCCTGAACCACTCTTTTATTTGCAGGTGGAAACATCATTAACATAAACCAATGCAGTAATTACATCAGATTGTTAAGGCTAAAAGAAATCCTGGGGATCAGCTGTTGTAGTTCAGAATCAAGAATTAGTCTTTAGAATTTCCTGTGACCCTTGAAGTCAAATGAAGAAAAGTAATTGTCACCATGAAATTTATTTATACGAGGATAATGAATGATTTGTGCTCTTTGAAGAACATAAGATAATTATTGAATAATACAATTGTAGAGATTGAAGGGATTTTTGTGGCTACTGATTTCAATTTTTTCTGTCCAATTTTGAAATTATTATATTTTCAAAATTCTTGAAGGTGGTAATTTAATTCTCAGCTAATGGAACTGATTGACTGAATTAAGATGGGAATGAAAATTAGTGGCTGATTAGGTATAAATTCCAAGACTGATGCCAACTAGATCACAGAACTTACTACAGATACTAAAGATAAACATTGCATGCTATTTGAAATGATAAAAATGTCACCTTCAAAAATGATACGAATCATCAGTGGAGAGAAAAGAAATGAAAACAACTAATCTGAGGAAACTGACACAAACAAAATCTATAACAAAATAGGATCAGACCTATTTGTAATATGCCTTTTAGGAGCACTGAAGGCAAATTTTGTGTGCTATATAATTTTGATTAATATTGACTACCAATTATTGGACACTTACTGTTATGCCATCCAATAAGATGCGTGAATTTTCTTCACAAACATCTTTACAGAGGTTGGTGGTGTTATTAATATTTCTGTTTCACACATGAGGAATCAAGGGATAAAGAAGTGGTATCTCTGAGATTGAAACTCTGGCATTTGGATTCTAGAACCCACGTACTCAGGCCATGATGAGGGGGCTGCCTCCAGCTTGGTCACGCTGCCAAGGGCAGCCCTGTGACTGAATAAATACGGAACTCTTCATGTTTGCTTCAGCTGGTCTCTAGCTCTCTCTTCTGCACTCCTCCCATTAAATGTGGTGAGCCAATGCTGTATCTATCTAGCTATGTGTTATTTTTTAGTGTCATCAGGCAGGGTTCAGGTTAGGGTAATGTTGAAGAACTTCATACAAATTAGAACAGATTTAGAATAATCTTGGGAGAACATAAACCAGATAGTAAAGGGTCTAGAAACCATCTCAATAAGTGATTATATGAATTTGGGATTATTAGCACAGAAGAGGCAAGACAGATAAAGTAAACTATCTTCAAAGATTTAAAAGCTTTCACAGTAAAAGGTTAGAAATAAGATTGGGGGTTTATAATAAGTAAAACTTTTAGCTTAATATAATAAAGAACTTTGTAATAATTAGATCTTGTTGATAATGGGGTGGGGTACCTTGGGACCTAGGGAGGTTTCTTTTCTCGAAGAGACTAGAGGGCAAATAGGAACACTGCAATGGGTGGGCTGGTTGCCTGGATGGTCTCCAAGGCCCCTTTAATTGTACTATGACTGTTTATTCAACTTTAAGGTCCAAAGTCAGACATTAATGCTGTTTAATTCCTCATTCAATTCTCATGTTAACTACAATGTTTCATCAGCATGGGACTGCAGGGTCTGGGCTAATGCCCTACAGGCGACATCCTGTGAGATCTCTGGGTCTTTGCAGGCAGAATGCCTAAGTCTTCGCTCATGTTTCTTTCTTCCTGCAGTAGTTTTTGAGGGTCACTGGAAATTACCAGGAGAAGACAGAAAAATCATTGTTTCCTTCTGTATTAAACTTGGTCAGAACACAGAGAGAATTTTTAGAAAGTAAAAAGTAGGGTGACATCACTGGAGACCATGGCAGTTCCCCTACTAAAGCGACAAGTGGCCTGAGACCGTATTCTGTTCCCAGATCCTGCCAGGACTCCTGTAAGACAAGGTGGATGCTCAGAAAAAAATTTCTCAACCTTCATTTGTTTGGGAAGAAAGCCTCTCTTTTTCTGAAGGGCAACCTTCTCAGAGTGCTATTTGCATTAATTCTCTATGTCCTTGCTGGTCCCGCAGAACAACCCTGGGCCTGACTGAGGAGGAGAGAGAGGGAGACAGGAGGTAGGAAGAGCCTGGGGATTGCCTTGGCTCAGCTGCCAAGTCTATGCTGTCCTCCCCTCACCCCCACCTCCCATACTGCTCTCCCACCACCCCACATTGGTTCTCTAGGATTCATCCTGATGAAGAATCTGACTCAGTTTAGGCCAACAGACCTACCCATTAGTCTACAGTCAACTGAAGTATTTTACAAATACACAAAACTACCGAAGCGAGAAACTCTGTGTAACTTGTTGCTTAGTACTTTCAACTGAACCTTTCCAAATGGCATGCTTTAAGTGGAAATGTATTTAGCAATATCCTCCTAGTATACAGTCATGAGTCATTTTGTGAATTGAGTGAAACTCCTGAGAGATACAAAACCTTACTGGGTATGGTAGACAGGGGATAGGAAATTGTGTTGACTGGTAGGTCTTCAGGAAAGCAGCTGCACTAGAATAGAAAGAGTTCTAGATTTGCAGCAGGAAGACCCACGCTGGAAGGCGCCACCCCTCGGACTGCTCCCTAGGGCAGTGCTTTCAAAAGTGTCTATGAGAAGGACCAGTTTCATGGGTTGGTTGGTTGAATTACACATTTTATTTTCTATCATTCACAAATAGGTACTTTTGTAAAGTATAATAAATATTAAAAACAAAGTTCTTTTTTACTGTAAGATTCAACAGACAAAATTAGCCTGTCAAGTTGCTATAAAAGTGTGTAAAGGCTTGCTCTCAATTTCTGTACCTACCCGGTTGCTGACAGGCACCAAGCATTTGTGGACCACTCTTTGAGTAGCTGGCATAGGGGAACTCAGCCTTCCTTAGTTTCTGCACTTAAGTCTCCCAAGGTGGTGTGAGGATTAAGATGGTAACAAAGGTGTGTAATCAATTAAAAAATGCCATTCAACTTTTAAATTATTATTGTCCTCATTAACAATAAGTTGTTGAAAACGATGACAAGCAGCCAAACGCATTTTTTATTCTTCTGTGAAGGTAGCTATTAGTGTGGTGCCATCAAGCCGGACTGACTAGCAGCAGTAACTTCCCTCGGGGTCGCCAGTTTCCCAAACACGGAATGCTCAGCTGAGCGGGAGGAAGGGAGAGAGCCACTGAGGGCTGGGGAACTGCAACAGAGAGCTCCCCACAGCGTCCCCCTTGCCCCTGGCTCTCTGCCTGGTGATCGGCTGGGACCCCATAGTGCAACTTCCCATCCACAGGACCCAGTTAACAGAGGTCACTAACCTGGGACAGGAATTAAAGGTCCCAGCTTCATGCCAGATTGCCACTCTTTTCTTCTCATGCCAGGGAACTAGGTCAAGCAACATGCCTTGGAATGACAGTGGGGAATTTCAGCCAGCTCTTGGGCACAAGGGTGGTACAGTATTTGAACCCACACACACACTCACATGCACACATTCATGCACAATCACATCAGAGCTATTCAGAACCGGCATGAGAGCTCCCCCCAGGTGATGGGCAGTCAGGGTTTGTGCTGCAGGCCTGCCCTTGGGGTTTCCTTGGCAGATCTCCCAGCAATGCCACTGGGAGGAGATTCTAGTGAAAGAGGGGGCTGCCCTAGTGGTTAAATATTAGAGGCTCACACACATCTAAGCAGGCTGTAGTGCTCTGCTTCCTCCATCAGCAAGAACCAGGGCACACCTCTGCGCACTTCCCATTCCTCTGGGTTCTCCACCACCATTCTGCCAGCTCTCATCTTTTCTGATTTTACATTCAAATGGGCATTTTCATATCATCAAAGCAATATTTATAAAATAAAATATTAAGCATTACAGAAAATATGAACTAGAAAAACAAAAGATCATTCTCCCCATCTCCCTACTATTAATGATTATGTGTATATGCTTTCAAAAAATGTAAAGGCCTACAGAAATACAATATGTGCTACCATATGTTACTTTTTCTTTTTGATAAATGTGATTGTTCTATAGGTTGGCAATTGGCAACATTAGTTTTTTCTTCCATACCATTCCTTGAATTCAGATTTTTGTCTGGTTTTACTTTCAACACCCACCCCCACCCCAGTAGCATGAGCCCTTGCCCTGGTCTTCACATCCCTTTGTCATGATCAAACCCCCAGCCCGTCTTCTCCCTCCCCAGGCAAGTCCTCCTCTCCAGCCCTCAACGCCCCCCACCCCCATTACCTTTCCAGCCTCTGCATGGTCATGGCCAGCGTTTTGTTGAGCTCATCTATCATCCTACAGCCCGAGGGGTGCATGGGGAGGGAGCCGGTGGCGGAGGGGAGATGCTGGCCGAGGCTGCCATACTGCAGCTGGTGCTGGATCTGGGACGGCAGGACCGTGTGATGGTGCTGGGCCCCGCCCTGCTGGCCACTCTTCTGGGCTGCGTAGGAGGCCAGGGAGAGCTCCGGGCCCCCTACAGGCATACAGATCATGACTTTCTTTGGAGGTAGCGGAGGCGACAGTTTCACTGGCAGACAAGGCAATTTCACAGGGGCACCAGGATCTGCGGCAGAAGGAAGGCAGAGGCAGATATGAGTCTGGGGCACTGGAAGAACCCAAGAACACTGCGCGTGCCCACCTTGGGGCTGTGGCCATTGAGGGGCCCTGAGATAAAATGCACCCAGTGAAGACACCAGCGGGTGAGTGCTACTCAGCAAGCACCCATCATCTCGTTTCCTGCCTAAGTATGCTGGCCCTGAGGTCCTCAGGGATCCAAGCATTGGTGCTGCCTGCCGCCCAGCTGTCAGGCTGAGGCTCACAGCAGCAGGAAATGAGCAGACAATGCAGTGCGCTCTTCTGCTCGTGGGACCTTCGAGGAGACCTTTGCTATGATGTGCCATGGTGCCTACAGCTTGGCCATCACAGTGTGAACATATGCTTCCAAATGGGCAGGAGATTAGAAGTCAGCCCTGGGTTCAAGTCCACTAACAGCATACCCCTCCACAAGTGATTTGAACGTTGCTGACCTCCATTCCCTCCTCTGCACCCTGGGGGCATCTCCACATCAGGAGGATGCTATGTGAAGACCTGCTGTCACACAGAGGGCTCGGGTGCCCCGTATGGTGGTGAGCTGTGGGCATGGTAGCTGGACTGGCCCACCAACTCACGTGGCAGCCACAGTGGGCTGTTCAAACTGTAGCAAGGCTCCAACAGGCACGCGGGGGCCCAGTGGGACTGGCCCATAGCTGACCCGCTGTCCCATGACAGTGGTACTGAAGCCCTCAGGGTATCTTTGGGTTGATCCCGTTGTCCTCTGTGCACCCCACATTCCTGGGCGACATCTAGCACCAGTGGGAGCATGGCTGAATCCTGTGGGTTGAAGGCTCCCTGGGAGATCATGGCTAGGAAGGGCAGCAGGGGAGGGCAGACTGGCATGTATGTGTGTGTGGGGGGGGGCAAGCACGCTTGACTTCATACCTGGTGCTCATGCCGGGAGCACTGTGGGGTTCCACTCTTAGTCTCTGAGGCCTTATATTTTTCTCCAACTCGCTGTCTGCTTTGAGTGTGGCAGTTTAACTGCCACAGTCCTGCCAAAATGACATTCCTAGAGCACAAATCTGATCATGTCACTCCTCCATTTAAAATGTACTAATGACCTAGAAATAAAGCTCCACTTCCTGACGCCTCAGTCAAGGCTTCTGCGGTCTCTCTGCCATTCAGTCCATGCCTTCATGTCCTCACTTCACCTCTATGACATCTGCTCTGGTTCTTGCAGTTGGAAATAACCTCTCCCTTCTTACTTCGGGTCAGTCTCGCCTACACGTACTCCTTTTCTCCCATGAGTTTTACTTATTTGCTCACCCAAAGTGTAGTCTCCATCCTCAGCTCAGTCCTGCCAGGTGGCCTTTGTCATTCAGGTTCTCCACCAGGGCTGTTGCCATCTTCCCTGGCTCCCCACCCTCAGTGGTCACCTCTCCTATTTCACAGAGAAACCTGAGGCGAGTCCTCAAGGCGCCTCTCCCCATGGGACCGGGCCTTTCCTCAGTGACCCACAGGCATGCACCCCCAGTCCTGAATGGCTGAACTCCCCAAACTGCCTGATGTTCCCATAGCCCTGGCCTTTGCTACTTTCCCTCAAACTGGAACTCTCTCTTTTGTCTTCTTGGTCAACTCCTACTCTCTTCTCAGTATCCAGCTCAAAAATGACCCCCACTGAAAAATGTTCCTTGATCATTCCATCACTCCTCCCATTCTGCACCTGCTGGACCTACTATGGGCGTGAGGTATGGCGGTGCTAACACTGTCGGTACGTCACAGGAGCCAGCACTTACTACGTGCCGGATGTGGTTCTAGGTGCTGTTTATGTCTGACCAGTTTAGTCCTCACAGCAAGCCTGTGATGTGCACACAATCATTATCTCCCTTTTACAGACGAAGGCACCGGACTCTGAAGGTGTCTCCTCTGAAGAACAAAGACCGTGAATAATTTGTCATTATGTCCTTAGCATCTAGAATGGGTGCCCAGCTCATGTAGGCAAGACATTCAAGACATGTTTACAGAATTAGCTGAAACTATGATGCTTTTGTGAGGGATGGATTCACAGCTTCCTGAGAAGGAGATAGTCTAGGAGGTAGATATGAACATAAAACAGATCAGGGTTTTGGGATCATGCAGTTGTGGATGTATGGAACTAAACTGCTGATCTTACAGCCAAGATACAGAAAAGCCTAATGGTTCCAGGGGGCTGACAGGACGGCTTCCCTGACACCAACATGTGAACCAATCATGGCTCTCCCTCCTAGGCTCATCCTGTTCGTTACCATCCCCCACACACAGGACACAGAGGTGCTAATTCCAAAGTGCCTGAGATGCAGAAACTCACCACTTTTGTCCTGTTCCTGTTAGTAAAGGGAGCATTCCTGTGGCTCTTGGAAGCTTTAGCACAAACCTAGCAATGTGTCTGGAAGTGTTACCATGTTTCCTCATGGACACTTAGCCCACGAGTCCTTCCTTTGTGGGTCTAGGTGTCCATCTAAGGCAGGTAGGTGTTAATGTGCATGGGCAGGACAGAGCAGAGCTAGGAGGGCAGCCGGGAACCGTCTGCCCAGGAAGGCACAGCGAGTACAGAGGGTGCTGGAGATGGTTACTTTTTTGTTCTAAGCAAGACCAACTAGGGCCACGGAGACCCTTTCTTCCTCTCGTCTGCCTGCATCTTCCTTCTGGTTGAAATTTCAGTACACCTGAACATAAATTAAATAGGGCTGGACAACGAAGGAGAATCATTTAAAATGATTTTTGTCTCAGGGGGTTTGGTGAAAGCGAGGAAACTAAGAAAAGGGTTAAAATTAGATGGAAGTGTTGGCTTTCAGGAAATGAGCTCTGTAGTCCCCATCTTGCTCCAGCATTCTGGATGATCTAGGTGTGCCAGGGCTGCTCAGATCTTTAGAAAGTGGGCAGTGCTTATTTTCTTACTTTTGTGACATCTTAATACCAAGTCATTCCTTATAACAGATCTGGAGACAGCATTTGAAGCCAGCTGTACAAGACCAGTCATTCTGAATTTCTATCTATTGCTTTATTTTTCTGTCCCTTGCAGACTTCTGTGTTCTCTGCCCCCTTGATCATGACACTAACCTGGGACCTCGTCTCCTATTTTATGCGGATAAAAGGGCCCCAGCACTCTCACTCATTTCCATCCTGTACCAGCCATCTCCGTAAAGCACAGGTCATGCTTGAGGTCCCACAGTGGCTCCTTACTCCAGCCAACGCTCTGTGTCCAAGTGTAACTCTCGGCCCTTCCTGTCCAGCTCCTACAGCTCCTTGGCCTCTCTGGTCAGGCAAGGTTCCACACTGGGTTTCCCAATAACCATGCTCATTTCCTCAAGGCCTGTACTCCCCACTTTCTGAAACACTGTCCCTGCTCTTGCCTGATGATCAAAATTGCATTCACCCTCCAAAGTGCAACAGAAGACCCAATTCCCCATTACAGCCTTTCCTCCCTTGAACCACTGTGACCCTGACGGTAAGCACCCCAACTTAATTTTGCTCAATTTTGTGCTGGTTCCTGCCAGCTCCTTGTCTTCTCTGCTAGTGCCTGGATGGCTCCTCCCACATGCACGTCAGCATTCCCCACAGGGTGCCCAGCCAGAGCAATGGTGAGGCCCTGGGCTCCACTGCCCAGAGATCTGGCCGCCCCATGATTCTCAGTCCCAGGGGTACATTAGCATCATACTGATGCAGACTGCCTGCAATCCCACTCAGAGGTCCTACCTGGGCTGGGGGGTAGGTGGGGCTGATTCTGCTTCATATTTTTTAAAAGGCATGTTTGAAAACTATAACTCTTAGACTGTCACTTGTGTCCTTTTCTCTAGAAATAAATGACAACGGCACTAATGCTTAGATCAGAGTTCTAGGACCACTTGCAAGCCTAGAAGTTTCTATTCCTAGGCTTCCTCTGACCTACTGAGTCAGAATCTTTGAGCCAGGTATTTGGATTTTAAAGGCTTCCTAGGTGCTTGCCATACACCGGGAGTTGAGAACCACTGATTCAGGGTGTAAACTTCAGGGAGTATGATGCTACCCGAGTTTGGGACATTCCAGAGCTCAATGACCAGGATGCATCCGTTCCATCCAGCCCCTGGGCAAATGTGCATTTTGAGGTCATCATCATGGTCTCCCGGTCCCATTTATGTGCCCCCAACATATAAAAAGACCAATGTGCAAGAAACCAATTTACTGCAAGGTAATTAGCCTAATATCCAATCACCTAATGATTACGTTGCCTAAATCTAAAGTTTGCAATTAAAAGATCTGGTCATAAACCAATTTGTCCAGTGGCACTTTTAATTTTATATTTATAAAAATCATTTATCATTGAACATTTTGTGAATAATAAGCTTTCTGAACTCCTTGTGAGTAGCTTTTTCTATTTTATTTGCTTTAGAATACTTTTAGGACATTTTAGACAAGTTTGCTTAAAAAGCCTTTCTTCAAAATTTTGTCTGAAGCAACAAATACTTAATCAAAAGTTTAGCTTCTTTGACAGTGTTGATTCAACGTATCAGATTCCTCTTGCCTCCTCCTTGCTGATTTCTGATTTTCCCTATGTGTACTGTAGCGTTTGTTAGAGGAGTAAAGAAACATATCCCAATATTCACTTCTGTTCAGCGAGGCACTGACTTTCTGCAGCGAGAATGACCAGGCAAGGTGAACAGATGGCACTGCCCTGCATGCCACCCACTGCTTCTTTCCAAGATAACAAATTCTTAGGGTAGTAATTTCATCAACCTCCTTAGGGGGACTGGGGAGAGGCAAATCCCCAGGCCTCCCTTTCAGAGATTCAAATTCAATAGGTATGTACTGGGGCTCAGGAGTCTATTTGGTAAATAAGGTCCCAGATCCTTCTGACCTAGGTGGAGAGCACACTTTGAGAATGTGCTGTTAAGTTTTTACTGGACTAGGAAGCACAAAATCATCCCCAAAATTTGTCTTACTAAACAACAGAAGATAAACTGTAAAAATCACACATTCACTTATCTCTGTTATCGTCAGCAAATTGCTTAAACTCTTTGCTGTTCAGGTTTCCAGTCTGTGAAATAGGGATGAATATTTCATACGACTATTGTGAAAAATAAGAAAAAAATCCATAAATGGTGTAGCATATGGCATTTGGTTAATAAATGGTAACTTTAATTCCTGTTGCTCCCATGATCATTATTATTGAATTGCTTCCTCAGGGAGCCCATCTGCCCTCCCTAGGTTGGTTTAGGTGCCCACCACTGAGTTATCACCAGCCCTGAGCTTCCTTTTGTCATTGTGTCCATTCCATTTTTCTTGACTTGTTGCTGATTCCCTTCCTTCCTTCCTTTTCTTTTTTCTTTGCAGTAGGTGGATATGATGCATTAATTAAATCACTTGGGTTTTAGCTGTCTCCTCACCTGTTCACTAGCAGGGTCTGGGCCTAGTGCATAGTAGGTGCTCAGTAAACATCTGTTGTTTTTCCTTCTTACCACGTCTTTAGAGCAATGTGAAAAGGTAGAACCCAAACTAAGGCTCTGCTAAGCGAAGCGTGGTCTATGGACTGGAGGCAGCAGAGCACGTCAGACATGCAGATTCTCAGGGCCCAGCCCAGACTTCCTGAATCAGAATCCATATGTTTACAAGGCCGTAGGGAAGAGGGAAGCCAAGAAAGCAATGGAGAGTACAGTGGCTCTATGGTAAGTAAGCAGGAGAGAAAAACAGGTGGAAGTGTTTGCAGTTTGCTGTGTTTGACAAAGAACTGCAGGAAGAGAAAAAGCTGTCCGGGTTGTTTCCATGTACACGGCCTGCACCAGTACTGAGAGCTAGCGGAGAAGAATGCAGACCAGATGTGAGACTGGGAAAGATACCTAACCTTTTAGGGGACTTCGCCTTTTTTTCCTCTAAAAATCCAAGGATAAAAATGCCTCCTTTACCTTGATAGTCCCTCACTGAATAAAACTTTGCATGTCGCTGCTGCATGACATTTACAGATGGTTGAAGGACTCACTCTATTGCTTGCATTTCTAATGCTGATAGTGGCTGGTCCTGCTGGGCACAGAGCTCTCTGCTTGCTGACCTAGAAATGAGTCCTCTGCAGCCAGACTGATTAAGATGCAGTATATTCATAAAACTGTCTCTGTTGATGGAATGAACAACCAGTTCCAGAGAACAAGGAACATAAACCCAAACCATGAGTGTCACAGAGCCATAAGGAGGCTGTATTTTCAGACATGACACAGCTCTGGACAAGGAAAATGAAACCCTCAGATTACTTCTGTAGCTGGCTCTCTTGCCACAGGACTGTAAAACGAGTCTGCGTTAAATGATTACACCCCTAGCCTCTCTTCTCACTTTATTAATACCTGTTGCAGAAGCTATTTGTAAATGTTGATGTATCAGAAGTAGTTGTTAATGATAGTAGCACGTAGTGTCTTAATGAACAAAGATGTTGTAAGAATTTCTCAGTCATTTGCTGTTAGCATAGTTAGCTAGATATCAATAAAAGAATGGAGAAAAGGAAATCAGACATTATTAGGGATAATCAACTAGGGGGCACAGGCTTGCTTCCCTAGGGAGTTAGTTTCACACACACCCTCTGGGAACCACAGGTCCTTCCCTGCAGATCACTGGGGGAAGGGCTAGAACAATAGAGGAGGAGGTGGGCACATGCGCAGTTGGAGCCAGGAATGGCGACCACAGAGACCTGTCCCTCTAGCTTGGAAAAAGGATAGGATTGGATAAGAGACACATTCCTAGAAGATCCAGGGAATGGACTGGTTAGGAGGGAGACCCTGGGAAGTTGATTGATTATTTTGAAAAAGTGTTTGGTCCTTCCCAAGCCAGAGATAATATAATCCTAGCTAACAAAGAGCTCCCTCTCTCTCTTTTTCTAACATGCCATCACCCATTCGTTTGTACATTTTCTTCCCTTTGCAACCATGTGGCCTTAGCAGCTGCATGGCCAGCAGGCGCATGGACTGCAAACACAGGCTCCAAGTGGGAGCCTGGGAACAGCAGCACAGCACCAGATTGCAGCTGGGGAAAGCGCTAAGCAACCTGGACAGGGACTGAGACTGCTGATGCTGAAATGATGGCACAGAATCTTTGGACGCTGGTCTTTGTTTTCCGTTCTCGATGAAGATGAGGTTGGACTTTTCCCATGGTGGGATGGATGGAGATGAGGCACTGAGCACCCAGGGGTAGCCTTCTAATCTTACCACGCCCCAACTCCCCCACCCATGGGTCTCTTGAAATGCTTTTGTTGGGAATACATGAAAGAACTGTTTCCACAGGTCAGAAATTTGGGTATCCTTTCATAGCTGCAGATATTCCACCCAAAGTCATACAGGCCTAAGAACTTAAATGAGGGTCCAGTATCCCCGAACTACTGAGTCAGACTCTCCAAGCTACAAGAACGATGCTCAGAAGAGCTCCATCAATTTCTTCAGGCCATCCTAGGGATTCTGCAGCAGTCTGGTGTTTTTCCCTTGGTAAGATGCCTGGGAAGGCAACCTATGTTGCCTGAGCCCTTGTGGTGAGAGGGACAATGTTGATAATAGCTGTTGAACCTGAGCACCCTGTGAGGCAGGCATATAGGAGGGTAAGAAGGTCCAGAGATGGACAGATAAAAGGTGCAAGATCTGACAGTGCCTAACGGGGAGGACTGTAGTTTGTGAAAATCCAGGCAAAAGTGAGACGAAATAGAGTGATGACCACAAATCATGAAGGTAAGAATAAACGTGTTCATCTGATCTCAGAACAACAGAACCTGAGGAATATATCTATGAAGGTTGAAAGCAGCAAATTTAGATCATATAAAATAAAATATTATACAAAACTGATGCAACTGTTAAGAGGTAGCACACTTATGGTGAAGATACAGAGAAGTTCAAGTTAGACCCATAAATATTATAAAGAAATCATAAGGATGGCTGTAGTTCATCTCTATCCTTGCATCTACCTGATACACAATTATTTATTCACTGTTGGAGGACATACTCAGATTGTTTGCATTTATAGTGATGGTGGTTGCTGGTCTAACCATCTGCCATTGGTATCTATGAGGTGATTCCATTGCCCCCTGAAATTCCTGGTGTGCTCCTTGACACCTAAGGCTGAACCACAACTTGGACCGATGGATGGTTGCCATGTTCTACCTGCTAGCTACTTGTACAAGGGGTTGCTTTTCCATCCAGGTAATCATGTTACCTTCAAGCACTGCACAAAGCAAGAGATCAGATTTTAGTTATGGCAGAAGTTAGAGCTGGAGAACAAGTATCCAGCTATGAACTTGTGGGCAAATGATCATCCAACTCCTCCTTCAATGTGAGCTTCTCTCGCTCACAAGACCCCCTGTTCTGCTGCTGTATGGTGGCGAGAACACAGCAGGGAACAAGGCAGACCAAATCCCTTCCCTCAGGAAACTTACTCCTGGGACATTTAAACAACATCCAAGAAGAACTAAGGGCAGCAGCTTGGTGCCCTTTGCAATGTCAGGTTGATGCTGGACACCCCACAGTTCCATTCATTCATCCAGTTGTAAGTCTATTAAACAGCAGTGTTATCTATCTTATTCATGGCAATATCAGGAAGATGCCCTGGCTGGTTTAGCTCAGTGGATTGAGCGTCGGCCTGCGAGCTAAGTGTCGCTGGTTCGATCTTCCAGTCAGGGTACATCAGAGAAGGAAAACTCTGACTCCAAAAAACCTCCGCTGCCTTGCGGCATACCTCTTCAGGGGAAAGGCTAAGGGAGTAAACCCCGACAGAAAATCCGGAGCCGGAGTCCCTAAGGCGGTTTGACGTTGTAGTCAACACCGGCAACTCCTGCGGCGCACCTGAAGCCAAGCTGTATCGACTCCGTCTTTCCCTTGGACCCTTCAGCTGCGAAGAGAGGGGGGGTCTGCTGCATGGGCAACAGCAGACCCTCCATATTACCCTGCCCAGGCTCTGTAGCTTCAGCGTCATCACAAGATGTCGATTCAACACGGGAGGAGACAGATACCATGTCACTCCCGAGTCGGACTGCACAGCCATTCTCGGCGGTGCAGATAGACTCTTAAGAAGCTACACCATCGTCTCTCGAGACGGACGGCTGCCGACGATCAGGAAGAAAAGTTTGTGTGAAATCAAGTAATCATTGCTAAGTCTGCAAAAGATGTCCACTTCTTTCTCCAAAGTTAAATCCCTCATCATGGCTTTCAAAGCTCTTCGCAGTTCTGTTTCAGCCCAATTCTGACTGACCTGTCATTACTTCCTGACAAGAATCCCATGCCCCTGCTATGCTGGTATTTGCTATTTCTTAAACATACTGTGCCACATACTCATGTGCCTCCTTGTGCCCTCCTTCTTATTTTACAGCTACCTCCCCTCTGTGATCCCTACCCATCAATTTTTATTCATCTTTAAGGCCTGTCCCAAATATATCCTTCTTTGTGATATTTTTTTCTGATTCTTTCAAAAGAATTTGACCTCTTACCATTTGAATTTCTTTAGAGCCATGTTTATATATCTTCATATTAACAGTTTTCTGCAGTTTGCAATTGCCTACAACCCCTATAGGTAATGAAGGAATACTTTTGTAAATCACATAAGGGCTGGCAGAGCACTTTGCACATAGTAGGTCTTCAATGTATAACTTCTGTTCAGATTTACAAGGGAAGGAAATGCTATCATGTACTACAATATGGATAAACCTTAAGGACATTATGCTAAATAAAATAAGCCAGTCACAAAAAAACAAATACTATGTGATTCCACTTATATGAGGTACCTAGAGTATTCAAATTCATAGAAACAAGAATTAAAATGGTGGTTACGGCCCTGACTGGTGTGGCTCAGTGTGCTGGGTGGTGTTCTGCAAACCAAAGGATTCGATTCCCAGTCAAGGCACATGCCTGGGTTGTGGGCCAGGTCCCCGACTGGGGACGTGTGAGAGGCAACCAATTGATATTTTTCTAGCACATCAATGTTCCTCTTCCTCTCTTTCTCCCTCCCTTCCCCTCTCTCTAAAACATAAAGTCTTTTTAAAAATGGTTACCAAGAATTAAAGAGAGAAGAAAGAAAAAGAGGAGTGTTAATAGGTACAGTTTTAATTTTGCATGATGAAAACATTTTGGAAATCTGTTGCACAACAATGTGTATATCCTTAACATTATTGAACTGTACTTAAAAATGGTTAAAATGGTAGATTTTATATCATGTGTCTTCACCACAGTAAAAAAAAAAAAAAAAAGAGTGCCAAGTAAATTAAATCTCCAACCTAACAGTGCTACAAAAAAAGAAAGGTATTTTGCTGCAACCTTCACCCTGATCATAGAGGTAAAGAGCTAAAAGTACCCTTTTAAAACTGTTTCAGTTAGTAGTCTGTACATGCACTGAAAAAAAATATTTTCTGCATATTGACAAGAGAAAGTCAAGACTGGAAAAGTACAGAGAAATGTATATAAAGAGTAAATTTAGGTAAGTTTCCCATTCTTTCAAGGTATTAATTATCAAGAGACTGTGAACCTATAAACTCTTCATGAGGATTCTGGGTTACAATTCATTAACATTTAAAGACAGGGACGAGGTCCAAGGTCACAGCGGTCTAACCATCAGATATCTTGCACGGTCAGAGTAGAATACTGGTAGGAAAGGCAAGGATAGAGGCAAAAGTAGTTAAATAATTTTGTAGGACTGAAGAGAGAGGAGACCAAAGAGGAGAACAAGGATGATGGGTGGGAGAGTGGGAAGCAATGGGGACAGAAAGACTCAGAGAGCAATGCAGAAACAAAGTGAAATTACATTTCAGAATGTAATTGTAGAACAGTCCATTTAGACAGTGTCCACAAAAGCTACCAAGACAGCTGGAAATAGGAATACTGGTTTTGGCTTGACACGCATTGGATAGAGCATTCACATTAGACATGCGTCGGGGGTTGAAAAATACCACACGGCATGGATGATATTTGTCAGGTTAATCTGCAGTTTCAAATAGTTTGTAATGTTGAAACTAGCAGTCAACCAAGTTCTGGTAATAGAGTAAGTTTACTTTAATTTCAGGTTCTAAAGATAGTGCAAATAAACTCTTGGCATGTTTACATTAACGGGAGGAGTTGTTTTTAAGGATCAGCAAGAGTTTCCTTTTTTTGTTGAATTGTGGCCAGATGCTTCCAATGTTATGTGTCTCATTTTATGTATGTATATATGTATGTATGTATTTATGATTTTAGAGAGAGGGAAAGGGAGGGTGAAGAGGAGGAAGACAAACATCAATGTGAGAGGGAAACATCGATAGGCTGTATTCTGCACACGACCTGAGCAAGGACTGAACCCACAACCTAGGCATGTGCCCTGACTGGGAATGAAACCTGTGACCTTTTGGTTCGCGGGGGATGCTCCAACAGACTGAGCGACACTGGCCAGGGCTATTTGCTCCAATCCTTGATTTCATAGACTGTCTGCTTCTAGCATGTTCTTTGAAACCCAACCCAACTGGGCTCAGGTCCTCCTCTTTATAATCAAGTGCCTTCAGAACAGATCTTTGTTTTTGAAAGACTAGACAATTCTTTTTTGTCTTAAACAGATTAAAACACACAAAGCAAAAAACAAAACAAAGAAAGCAAATGAGGTTTTTTTAACTTTAAAAATAGGTATTTTGATGGGCATGGTATAATCTAATGGTTATAAGTGAGGGCTCTGGAATCCAACAAAATGGATCTAGTCCACCTCTGACACTTGCTAGCTATTAACCATGATCAAGTCATTTAACTTCTCTAAATTCCATTTCTCTCCATGGGGAAAGGACAGAATAATGATAACAGTATCTATATCACAGGACTAAGTGGAAATGTCAAGTTCTCAAAATCTGGGAGCTGCCATTATTACTACCCGAGTGTGAACATCAGACTGTGAAGTCCATCTATCATATAGGTTGATTATCCTTTATTCAAGTGGCTCTTGTGGGGCAGGCACCTAACCACAGGTATTGGGTTGGCCAAAAAGTGTGTTCAACTTTTTTCCATACAATTCCTCTAGTAGTGCTTAGCTGTCTTTAACTTCATTCAAAACAATTTTGTTACTTTGTATTGTGACAACTATCATATCAGTGTGCATTTAAAAAAAATCAAAATTGGTGAATTTTGTGCAGCCATTTTAATATTGAAGATAGAAGAAGATACACAACATTTTTGCCATATTGTGCTTTATTATTTCAAGAAAAATAAAAACGCAACTGAAACATAAAAAAATGATTTGTTCAGTGTATGGAGAAGGTACTGTGACTGACTGGATGTGTCAAAGGTAGTTTGCAAAGTTTCTTGGTATTATTGACAATTTGGCCAAATAATTCTTTGCTTTGGGGCTTTCTTATGCACTGGAAGATGTTTAGCAGCACCCCTGGCCTCTACCCACTAGAAGCCAATAGCGGGAGATAGCCGACATACTCAGGATACTCAAATCAAGAAAGTTACTGGTGAAAATAAAAAATGTGTCTTTTATTTTATGGAAAAAACTGAATGGACTTTTTGGCCCAATACCCTATGCAGAAGGCATGGATTACTCATACACAGTCTAACTTTTGACTTCTGGAGACAGGATGTCAGGAGAGGTCACTGATAAAAGCTTAGGAAGAAAGTAGACAGTGTTTGTTTGCTGTTTCTGCCTCAATCACCCTTTTCCTTTAGGGTTGGCCATTATTCCAAAAAGCATGCATTTTGAGAATCATTCATCTCAGATCATGTTCATTATGCAACCAGCCCTGCTGGGCACTATAATTCCAGAATGGAAGGGAATGTAATGACCAACAACTCCTGAGCTTTATTATGTGTTACTGTGCATGTCGGTGTTTGACAAGACGAGATGGAAAAGGATGAGAGCATGAGAAAAAAAGTAGTTTGGGAGAGCAAGAGGGCTTCTCTCTACCTGGCTCAAGGACAGAGAAAATTTGTAAGACAAACAGTCCCTAGGTTAATTATGGTTTTCCTGGTAAAAGTGGAGGCAAATACCAAAGTAGAGATATCTCTGCATCTTTTCCCCTGATCGTGTACCTGGAAGTAGCCCCAGTTCGGGCCACACTCCCTCCAGCGTTTCACCAGACCAGCAACCACCGTCACACTCTCTTAGTCATACGTGGTGTCTTTCAAACTGTCCTGTGTTTCCTTTCAAAACTGTCCACAGAACAACAGACAATGAGAACATGCTGAAACTCCTAAATCTCAACCTGGAGTTCTAGAAATCTTAGCTTATTAATTCCTTCTGACATGGCCCAGATGTCTCTAGAGTAATTAGTAACAGAACAGGGTTAATATAGCTGCCTCATGGTGATGCAGATTCATTATGACTGATTACTCACTTACAAAAATCCAGCAAGTCTAATTGAGTTTAAATCCAAAAGGATAGCACCACAATCATAGCCCACAGGCTTCTGCACCTGTTTTGTCTTCATCATATTTACGAGGCTACCAGGTACAATATGGTAAGGATGACTGGCTTTTATGTACTTTTATCCATTTGACATAGAGGTGAGGTTTACAGATAATAGATAAAGTCCCACTCTTCTTGGGAAGGGATGAGGGAAGCCAGAGAGATTGGGCTAATTTACACATCTTCAGTCCCTCGAATATCAAGAGTCCTAAGGCTACCAGCCTACTCAAATTCAAGGCTCAGAGCTGGAGCTATGAATGAATGGAGTGTGCCTTCATTAATTAGATAACTAGATAAAGTAAAGGCTGTTGTTGGCTAAGAAATTTTGTTAATTCTTCTTTTAAAATATCTTGTGTTCTGTTCCCTCTCTTTCTACTGCTCCCACCCAGATGCTTGTTAGCTCGTATTTCAGCAACTGGAGCGGCCTCTTACAAGGGCTCAAACTGCTCCGTTTCGTTCAGCTAGTGACTCGGGAAGATGAGGCACAGGCTGGCTCGGCGTCTTCTTTGTTAGGCCTCCAACCTTTTCTTTCTGTTCAGGCTACATAATGACCCAGGAAAAAATTTAAAAGGTAATTTTCATTGTATTTACTCCCCTGCTCAAAAACCTCTAAAGTCTTTCCATTGCTATGGGAATATAATCTAAATCCTTGTATGCTAGACCCAGTGAACCCGCTCTAAATGCATCCCAAGATGGGTCTTCCCTGGCTCAGCCACCTCGTCTCTGACTCGAATGCTGCCACCTCTGAGTCTTTATCCAGGGCCTTCTTTCCTGGAATATTCTTCCCTCACTCTATATAAATGCTCTTCTATATAAATGCTCTTCATGCTTCTAGGGTCAGCTCAAGCTGAGCATTTCCCAGTAACCTTTTCTTTTTCTTTTTAACATTTTATTTATTTTTAGAAAGAGCGAAAGGGAGAGAAAAAGAGAAACATCAATGTGTGGCTGCCTCTTGCACGCCTCCAACTGGGGACCTGGCCTGCAACCCAGGCTATGTGCCCTGATGAGGAATCTAACTGGTGACCCTTTGGTTCACACGCCGCCACTCAATCCACTGAGCCACACCAGCCAGGGTCTCCCATAACCTTTTATCAGACTACATACGCTGAACTACAAGTATCACTCTTGATGGTAGTCATATCACCACTCTATTTTTTATATATGTATTTGACCCTTGAACAACACAAGTTTGAATTGCATGGGTCCACTTATATGCAGATCTTTTCAATAAATAACTGTACTGTTTTTGATTCCTGCTTGGCAATCCATGGACGCGGAGGGCTCACTGTATGCATTGTTCTATGTCACTTTATATAGGGGACTTGAGCACCCTTGGATTTTGGTATCTGCAGGGGTCCTGGAACCAATCCCCTGCAGATACTGAGGGACAACTTAAGTTTTTAGGGAGTCAACAGTTAAATGTGGATTTTCAGCTGCATGGGGAGTTGGCACACCTCACCCATGCGTTGTTCACAGGTCTGTTGTATATATAAAGAAGCAATTATAATTCTAGAAACAAATTAGGCAAGACTCAAAGATGCTTTTTTTTTTTTAGTTTTATTATTTTATTTTATTTATCTGTTTTTAGAGAGAGGGGAAAGGAGAAAGAGAGAGAGAGAAACATCACTGTGTGGTTGCCTCTCACGTACCCCCAACTGGGGACCTGGCATGCAACCTAGTCATGTGCCCTGACTCAAAGATGCTTTTAAAGAAAAATATATGCTGTTGAGGATGTCTGCTGCTGTGTTTTCACAACAGAGAAGATGGAAAGCCCCTAAGAGGTCAATCAAGTAAATCCTGATCTACACTAAGCAGTTAACAAAATCATGTGCAATATTTACCAAATATCACTGCGTGCACAAAGCAAGTGATAAAAGACTGTGTATAGCAGTACTTGATTTTTATTAGCTAGATGGACGGTGGTGGTCTCACAGAGGGAGGCTTATGAAAGCATTTTCTCCTTTGTGGTTTTCTATGCATTTAAATTTGGGGGTACTGAACTAAAGTGTTATTAATGTGCTGAATGGTTCCTTTAGGTAGAAATTTGCTCTTTTAAACCATAAACATCTGACTTGGCTGGATGCATACATTGATAGAGTAGTTTGACACAACCCAATGTTTAAGTTGGATTCTAACAAAACTCAGAACCACATGAGAGACATGCCACTATTCTGGAACAACAATCTTGAACTTGGAGTTGGGAAACAGAGGGTCTAATCGTGGCTCTACAGCAGAATTCCTGCTAGCCCTGGAAAACTCACTTATTTCTCTCAAACTTCAGTTGTTCGATTATAAAATAAGTGAATATTCTTCCCAATGTCTATCTCCATTTCAGCTTACAAAAATGTACAGAGATCAGTAGACACTGTAAAAACATCAGAGACGATGTAAAAAGGCAGTCAATCAGCATCAGGTGGGATTACTAGCAAGGCTGGAGGAACAACCCTCTGAAATCTTCAGTCTCTGATACACCACAACCTTAAATCCAAGTGGTGTCCAATTCATGTGCTCATATGCAGGGAAGTGTAATCTATTAGATGCCCAATTTAATAACCATAGGTACATTCATTAAGTAGAACTTGAAAAATGAAAATACAAGGGTCATTTTAGGACAACATTCCTAAGCCAACTCTTCTTTTAAAAGTATTTCTCACAATACTTTACAGATTATTTTCTTTGCTTTTTTTATTTTTAAGAGAATAGCACAGATACACATGTTAATAGAAGAAATATTCTGGGTTTTCAGATCAATAACTGAAAGACAAAAAGTTTAGAGCTTTCACAAACTCATTATGAAGGCAACAGGGCACCTCTCTTTTATCTTTGCAAAGCTTTTGACATTGAGTCTAATTCACTTAGATGGGCAAATAATCTTGAATTAGTCACATAAATGTCAATGTACATATTTACAGATACACATGACTGAAGGCTCTTGGCACATGACTGGTGGGTGTATACTGAATATTTCTCGACACAAACACACAAACCCAGGCCATGGCTGCGTGTACCAAGACACACACGGAAACACCACGTCCCACAGAGCAACCTCACCACAGAGACGTACCCAGCTTCAGATAAAAAGAACAAGAGAAGAGATTATCCCTTGAAGGGAAGGGAGGGCTACATGCCTCCGGAGCTGTCTGGACTCACCTGTTAAGTGGTTGGCAATCCTGGCAGTGGGTTTGGGAGGCAGGGCAGGGGGTTGCTTGAGAAGGGGCAGCTGCTTCACTGGGGTCTCTTCATGGTCTCCAGAGAAAGCAGCAGGTTTTTTGGGGGGCAGTAGCAGGACTGGTTTGGCTGAAGGATCTTGGGACAGGAGAACTCCAGACTCACTGGCAGAGGGACTCTCTTCAGACACTGAGGGGACAACCACATGACACACAGGAGACATTACACAAATGCAGTGCAGGTGGGGCTGGCAGGAGCACACAGGACAGGGATGTGGGCTAGCGACACAACAGAGCACCAACTGTTCCAGGTTGCCATGTACACATGGAGAGTTAAAGAGAGGATGCCGGAAATCCAATAAAGCGCCATGGCTGGGGTGGGGCACAGTGGAGAGGCAGAGGCAGACAAGGCAGAGGTGGAAGGACCAAGAGGGAGAAAAAAGAAGGCGGATTTTCTCAAAACTATCCGAAGCTTCGTCACTTCAATCTCAGCATCTATAATACGAATTCCATGGGTGCTCTAAAATGTGACAGTCAACAGATGGCAGGTGTACTGGGTCAGGGATGAAGAGCCCCCCTGACCCAAACCAGCACCAAATGCCAGCACCTTTCTTTACGCCTGTTTGCCTTTTGCTAGGGAAGAAGAGAGCGGATTCTCGTTTTTAAAGCCCGCTGGAGCTCCTGCATCTTTGCTCCCATGTCTGGGACACCAGGTAATGAAGACATCCTAGAGGCTGACACCAGGAGGGCCACCCACATGCCTGGGGTGGCTGCTCCTCAGGTTTGGGAGCCACCTGAGCTGGGAGCAGCCTCCAGGGGGCGCCCTGCAGTTTCACAGGCACCCTCCAGCCCCTGCGGCTCCTATAAATCCTGGCAAGGTGAAGGATGCTCCAAGTCAGCATCTTTCAGTCTTGCCCCATCCTCTCTTCTCTTACTCGCCAGAATTATGGTTTTCTTGTTTCTATCCGCCCCATTTCCCTTTGCTCTGCACTGGGCCTGATTCTTCCTTTACCTCGTGGGAGAACCCGACTGGCTCCAGTGGAGAGCTGTACTGGGCTTGGCACAAGCCCTCCTTCAGTGCGGGTCTCCTGGCAGATGACACTGAAACCCTGCGACTTCACTGGAGTGACCGATCTCACTAAACCAGTCAAATCCATCTGATCCAGCGTTACAAGGAAGGTAGGATAAAACACACGGTTCACTGCTTTAGTTGGGAAACTCTCCCCAGCTTCAAGGGATGGGGGGATTTAGTCAGCTGCATCTCCTTCCTCCCATCACTGCTGCAATAAGAAAACCTGGAACTGATTCCTCTTCTTCCTCTCTAATCCGAGGAGCAGTATTCCTAGCAGCATCAAAGCCCTGCGATAACCCTCACGAGTACTAAATTCTCCCTCTGCTTTCAGGGACACTGTTATTAACAGTGTTGGGTACACAGATGCAGCAATGACTGCCCCAGCCCCAACATGAAGCCCGGGAACTGACTTTGTGAAACACCACCTCTGCCAACCTCCCACCTGAGCTCTGCTGATGGAGCCTTGGCACCTGGTGTGGAGAAAGGATGTGGCCACTCTGCCTGCCCCAGATATTCCAAGAGGTCCCTTCCCCCAGGCTTGTCTCCTAACAACAAAGACCAGTCCTTACTGGCTGTGGAGAGGGTCCCATCTTCAGGCTAAGGAGGACCACTCTGCAAACTTCCCGAGGGAATGAGGACCAGTCACACGGTTCGGACCAAAATGAGAGTGACAGTTTTATAGCATCAAAATCACCTGTTGTCAGGATACAAGTTAACCAGAAAATTGTAAACAATTTAATGGCCAATGAACACATTGAACATATATAGTAAATTGCTACAATTTGCTAAATTGATGCAACCATTAACTGGTGCACTGGGACCCGGATTAAAGGGCATGCCAGGGCCTTACGCATAGGTGAATTAGGTAGGCACCATATAGAAGTGTAGGATCCTTTAGGTTGAGCTTAACAGAAATGAGTGTTAGAAAACAAAAAAATGACATTTTAAATAATCACTATTACCAAAACAGGGTATATCTCTTTAAAGATATTGAAGTTATAAAAATATTTTGTAAAACTATAGAACAATAACTGTAAATATCCTCCATAGTTTTATATTCAGCATGTACTAGTTGGTCACTTTCATTCCTATTTCCAGGAGATTCTTATGGTCAGGGTGGTTCCCAACAGAACTCCCAGTCCAGTTGGGCCAAAGATCCCCAACGCCACATGCTGGGACTTGTGCTGCAACTCCACCAGGGCAGTACCTGTCCCATCCATGATGTCTGAAGGCTGGAGCACCTCGTATGAGCAGGGATCTCTGGGCATCGGGACCGGCTCCATTTCAGACAGGGCAGGCAGAGACAGCTGGCTGGCGCTCAGGGACTGTCCGTTTTCCAAGGAGTCATCCTCATTTGATATGGAGAGCTCCCCATCTGCCAGACAGAGAAGGAGCGTGCAGTTAGGCAATGCCTGTGCCCAGGGAAGGCGGACATTTATAGTCTGCTAACTGAGTGTGGATGGTTCTGAAAAATCCTGATCAAGGTCAGTACATCATGTCTACATGTGTTCTTTTGCTTAAAGTAATTTATTTTATTTTCAGAGATATGCCATCTAACCATCAGGGCTACAATTGCCAATGATCTTTAGCAAATTGCCAGTTTTCTCTCCACCTGTCTAACCCTAATCTACTATATTTTGTTTCTTCCTTTTTTTTAATGAACATGAATAAAAATTAATTTTTCTTTTTAATATTTGAAACTTGAAAATACCGAGCAGGCCTCAGAGACTGGGAAACCAGGATTAGGGATTCCTACTTCAGGGAATAAAGGGCTTCATATCATTCAATAGTGTCAGGAGCATGCTGCTTCACAGCCCTGGAAAAAAACTCATCCTGACTTCTCTTCACCTCTGCTCAAATCCCAGCGGAAAGGCTGCAGCAGCCCAAGAGCGCGGGGAAATGCCTGAATTGTCCCAGTGCTCACCAGGGATCCCTTGGCCAGGGGGCCAGCAGACTGATCTGGTTTAGAGTTTAGCAAAGCAAAGGGCAGCTAATTAACACCGTGAAGGAGGATCTAAAGCTCCTACACAATGGCCATTTGTCAAATCAAACTGCTGCCCACCCCCCACCAGTGTGATTTCATCCTGGCCCAGGGGAGTGCTAGATAACTAGACATTAAAGTCAAATTAATTTTTAAAGAGGACTGAAAGCTGTTCTAGTACAATGAGTAAATAACCAGATGAAAGACTGCACGTGAATCTTAGAAACACAGAAACTAGCAAAGCAATTACCTGCCTTAAAACAGGAAGGAAATCATTTACTTGTAGAAATGAAACAGCGAAATAATTCCAAGGTTAAACTTGGATAAATAATCCTTTCCTTTTTCTCAACTCCTCCCAAGGCTTTAGTTTTATCCACAATGATATGTGGTGAGAAAGGACCCTCTGCCTGTCCCCATACCCCCAATTAGAAATGGCTCAATAAAATTTATGTTCAACAGAGTAACCTACAAACTAACAGGCTTTATATAGCATGTGGTTCAAGGACATAGGATATTTGACCTGAATATTCTATAAACATAGAAAAAATATAACGGATGAATAGCAAAAAAAAATCATCTGAAGCAGATAATACAAAGCACAGACACTTGAAGAGTGTGTACATGTTTTCTTCCTTTTTTCATTTGGCCTTTTTGTATGCCCCAGATGGCAGCAGTAGTACAACTGTGACTAGCAATGATTACTCCTCACTAATGAGAGAAGAGGAGTAGTGCAGAGTACACCGCTGAACAGTCTTTAGGATGGGCGGGACTGCAGTAGGGGGGTTACTGCATCAACATCCCATAATGTATGGTCTCCATTTCTCTTAACATGCTTTAATGTAGCAGGTTCAAATGGACACCGTGGGAAGTAGCGCTGATCAGAGTTCCCAGTTGGTGGAATAATGATGCAGCTGCCATTCAGTTTAATACACCTCTCAGAAACCACGTTCATTTTTGATGTTACAAGAGCAATAAAGGTCCTGGATAAGACAATCAGAGGAGGAGGGGTGTCGGTGCTGTTGCCAAATTCTGCTTCCTTGGGGCAAAGATGCAATGGAATGATTGCTGTACATTTTCACAGAATTAGTACTTTAGGCTTGGTGCAACCTGGTTTCACCAAGGCAGTTGGCTTAGTGCCAGAGGTTATGCTAGTAACAGAGTAGCAATACTACTCGTTCCTTTTGGGACTATTTACCTCTCAAAAAATTTAGATCCCTATGAATTAAAGATCCAAACCACTTTGGAGAGGAAACAAACAACCTTTGGAATTCCATGGTCATAATTCCTAAATATACATTTCCACTGGAAAAGAAAAACAAAACAAACAAACAAACAAAAAACGGAAAGGAAAAGAAGACGACATGAATCATATCACCACCTTAACAGATAGTTTCTTTTTCTGTACACATTTCTCACAGCTGCAGTCTTACTGTGTATCATATTTTGTGTCTTTTTTTTTTACTTTTATAGCATTATAACTTACAATATTGATCGGTAAATATTCTGATGTTTATCTAGCCATCTCCCTATGGTTGGTCACTAAGGGATTTCAAATGTTTTATGCTATTATGAAAAAAAAGTTCTACTATCTTCTTGTATAAAATCTGCAATTAGAATCCCCCACCTTTAGAAGAGATTCCAACAAATGAAATTTATGTGTGTTAATAATTTAGTGTCTAGTGACACATACCTGGATTTTGTGAAATTGTCTTTCTAAAGGTTTTTTTTTTTCTGTCCATACAGCAGCAATGTACAGATTGCACTAATTTCTTAGCTTTTGGTCATTTCTTCAACATTAACATTGACTATCTCTATCTACATACATATATATTACATATATACATAGCTAGTAGAAATAAAACAATTCGACAATACAAAAATTCATTATTAATATCATTTATGACCAAGATTGACAGGGACAAAGGTAAAAAATATTTTATTTGGGTTCTTATAACACAGACGTAGAATGATGCTGTCATTGTTAAGTAATTGTTATTTAAAAATTATGACATTTTCAAACATACATAAGAGTAGAAACATTAATGTAATGTACCTCATGTACTCGTCATCAAGCCAAGGAAGCAGCTGGGAATTCCTAATGCTTGGTAATCCCAAGACTATTAAGGGTCTCCATTTTTTACTATTTACCAGCATTGTGTATCAGCACTTTTATCAGCATTATTTTAATAGCATTATTAGAAAAACACATTTTTACAGGAAAAATTTAACTCTTCTAATTGAGTCTTCTCGATTATTTGTACCTTCATCTATCTATATCATCACCATCTTTTATATACGATCTTCTAAAATTATCTGTAATAAGGATTTTCAAAATGGCCCACAATGACCTCCAACCATAAGATGTGTCCTACCGGAATTGGTAAAGTACAAGGAGGAAGGGACAAGGCAGGGAAGAGAACAGATGGGTTGAGGCAGTTAAAACACAGATTTCTGGGTCCCATCCCCAGAGTTTCTGATCCAGTAGGTTTGAGGTGGGACCAAGAGTCTGCATGTCTAACAAATTCTTGGGTGATACTAAAGCTGCTTTTGCTGGTTGAGAACCATTGGCTTGGCAAGGCAAGAGAACCTAGAAATGCTATTTATCTGGTTACCATCGAACAGAGATGGTTGGTTTAAACCTCAGAGAGGACAAGACAGCAGGAGGATGTATTGTCTAATGATGGATCATGAATAAAAACTTGTTACAAAGGACAACGAGACTGAGGAGAGTAGTAGGGTACAGAGCAGAAGTAAAATATGAGTCAGATGCAGATGTACCTAACAAGGTAAAATCAGATCACAGAAGTGGTAGAGAAAATAATGCAGAAGTGGATCTAAGATATAGAACTAGAACTGGCCATGGACGTTGTGCCAGCCTGATTCTCCTCTTTTTGTGTGGCATAACAAATGAAGACATTGGTAGAGTCAAGTTAATGCCAAATCAAGGAGAATGAAGGGAAAAGTGAGACTGAATTAATTCACTCAACTGATAAACACCCGTTGAGAGCCTATAATTAACAACATGCATCACATAATTGCCAACCCTCACAACAGCCGTTTGAAGTAGGCAGATGTCTTCTATTAGCTCCAGTGACAATTGTAGAAACTACTGACCAGTCCGCTGCATCCAGAACCTTGGAGCTTCACCATACCCTGCCCCTCCTCTCCTCCCTTAAGCTGGGCAGGCACTGTGCCAAATGCTAAGGAGAAAACAGATATGCCTTGGGGAAGAGAGTGGGGCAAGATGTGGTTAAGAAATGCAGAAAAGCAGATACAGAGAGGAATTAGTGTGAGCCAGCTGGTGTGGGCAGGGGCAAAGGAGCCAGAGTGAGAAGTGGATGAAAAAAGAAAAAGGGGTGAAGGAAGACAGAAAGACATGGGCTCAAACTAGCTGGAGACCACATATTAGGAGAGGATCTAGTCTTGCGCTGAATTTTTAAAATACTCTAAAAGTATGATTTATGCAAAAGTTATGTTCCAGAAGATTGGTCTATAAGACTCATTTGATTTTTGTTTGTTTGTTTGTTTGCTTAGCAATTGCATCCATCTATAACTGGATGTCACTCTTGTGACTATATTCCAAGTGAGTTTTAAAAACAATTGTTTTGTTATTGTCATTTATTTTGCTTTAGGAATACTCTAGTTTTAGGGTGATTGACATCAACTTCTGATCAATTAAGTTTTCTCAAAACTTAAGGTAACTAAACTTTTATTTTTTAAATATGGACGAATGCCACCATAAAGAATGGGCAACTAGAATTCTTTCAGGTTCTTATGGATACCTAGGTAAGAACAGTTTCTACTTTTTAAAAATTGTATGAAAGATGAAGATTTTGTTCTGAGTGGGCTCGGGTTCATGATAGTTTGAAGGTTAAGATAAAAAGGATTAATTTTAATTCTGAAAAACAAAAATATATATCGTAAACTTAAGCTTACCACTGAATCTCATTTTCTAGGATATGCATTTGGTTTATACTTTAAAAATACCTATGCTTAAAAATGTATTTCTAGTTGGACATGACCTCCTTACTTAATAAATAATAGTTGACTGTGAGTATAAAGAATTGCTTTATACCTACATATTGAACCATTACTACAATAATTGCCCTGGCTGGTTTAGCTCAGTGGATTGAGCGTCGGCCTGCGAGCTAAGTGTCGCTGGTTCGATCTTCCAGTCAGGGTACATCAGAGAAGGAAAACTCTGACTCCAAAAAACCTCCGCTGCCTTGCGGCATACCTCTTCAGGGGAAAGGCTAAGGGAGTAAACCCCGACAGAAAATCCGGAGCCGGAGTCCCTAAGGCGGTTTGACGTTGTAGTCAACACCGGCAACTCCTGCGGCGCACCTGAAGCCAAGCTGTATCGACTCCGTCTTTCCCTTGGACCCTTCAGCTGCGAAGAGAGGGGGGGTCTGCTGCATGGGCAACAGCAGACCCTCCATATTACCCTGCCCAGGCTCTGTAGCTTCAGCGTCATCACAAGATGTCGATTCAACACGGGAGGAGACAGATACCATGTCACTCCCAAGTCGGACTGCACAGCCATTCTCGGCGGTGCAGATAGACTCTTAAGAAGCTACACCATCGTCTCTCGAGACGGACGGCTGCCGACGACTACAATAATTTCTCAAAGATAAAAAAACTAAAAATAAAACTTAAAAACTACAATAAATAGTATACATAAATGTAAATAAATGTGTGTATTTAGCACACACACATGCACACATACAGTTATTTTTCAGGTTGTATTAGAAAAAAACAAGATGGATGTTTTGACTTACTCATAAAACTTTTTGATTTTTAATTTGCAAAATAAGGCAACAAAAGAAAAATACCATATGATGTCAACTGATACAGGAGATTAATGAACAACACAAACAAATGAACAAAACTGAACAAGGAACAGAGTAACAGTTATCAGGGGGGAGGGGTGAGAGGGAAGGGGGTTAAGTAGGGGAAGGGTTTAGTAAAGGAACTAGTATAAATAACCCATGGACATGGACAACAGGGTGGGGATTGACTTTGGGGGAAGGGGTGGGCTGGGTGGGTGGGAGCAATGAGGGAAAACGTGGGACAACTGTAATAGAAAAACAATAAAAATAAAATTTTAAAAATTGCAAAATAAAATGCTAAACACCAAATAAAAAAGAACCCAGAACAATGGGGAAATATGAGCTAAACATAGCTCTAAAAGAGTAATTATTCCAAGTATGAAGAGTATTTGTACAAATGAATAAAAATCAAGTCCCAGGTGCCACTTGTCAAGTGCACAGCCTTGATAGGAATGAAAGAAATGTAAATGAAGTGACCGTGCGGGTGACGGAGATAACAGAAAAAAGTGTTTGAGATAATGTCAAGTACAAAAGCAGGAATGGAGAACAATATGTACATGCAGGTTATAAAAACATCAAAATGGAGTGTGTATGCAAGCTGGCAAAGTTATGAAGTAAATTTGGCAAGATTTAAGTTGGGCTTAATGATTGTTAATTTTTTTTCTGCAAAAATGCTTATGTTTATAAAAAATAAAAAATGAAATCTGCATGCTGCTTTAAGTTAAAAAAAAAGTTGTTGTTAGGGGAAAACCTCTTTCTCACTCCTCTGGTTTCTTGAGGAGGCATTTTCCTAAGCCTTCTCTATTTTTGCCTAGCTCCCTCCTGCTCTCCACAGTTACCCTATCTATTGCTGGGGTGCAACCACTAGTCCCTGTTTCTCCACTGGGTGGAGATAATCCAAACCATAAGCACAGCAGGCGTTGTCTGCATTCTTCCCTCACCACCTGGGACTAGTGTTGATTCTGGACTCATACTTTCCCTCTTGGTGGGCTGATTTTGAGATCTAGGCTTGCGGGGAGGGCAGAAGCGGAGAACTATCGGCCCATCACTGACCTCCTCCAGACTAGCCTTTATCAGTAATAAAGGTGACATCCTACAATTTAATCTCCTATTTGTCTTCTCTCTAAAATGGTTCAGAAACTCCGAGAGGGAATAAGAGTGTTAATATTGGCCACTCAAATCCTTAACAGCCTGGGGACTCAAGGACAGAGAATGCTTTTCTATCTCAGGTAAAAAGAAATGGAAGGAGCCAGTGAGGGGTGATAGAAAGGATGCTGTTATAAACCACGCTCTCCTGGCGGCACGTGCCTCAGTAAACGGAGGTGCGCTGCTGAGCGCCCCTAACTCATTCTCAGGAGAGCTGGGCGGGAAGGGAGAAGCAGCAGGTGCAGTGAACAAAGCCACACCTTGAACACAGGAAGAGCTGTCTTCTTGTTTTTGTCGTCACTAGCTTACAATGAGTCACTAGGCCCTCAGTTTCTGCCCCTTGAAAACAAAAGGACTGTGCTAGATGAGGCCCAACTATCGTCCTTCCATATCAATGTATTATCTGTATGACAGTTGGAGGAACTAAGAAGAATAAGTCCCTTTCCCCACCAAAATTGTTTGCAATTAATCCTGAAATAATAGATAAGCTAAAATAGTAAGTCATTTTTCATTTAGGTTTTCTTTTTATTGTATGATTTACTCTTTGGGCATATTACATCAAGAACTAGGAAGCACATTGATGGATTTTAGGTTTATTGTGAACTAAATAAAATTTTATATATATATTTTAAAAACTGGTAAGTAAAGTTTTAGTCTAGAGCTAGTGCCTTGTGCTCTACATGAAAGGCCTCTACACAGTAGAAAGACAGGAAGAAAGAGAGGAAAGGTGAAGAGATGGTGAAAGAAACATTTATGGAGAATTTAAAGCATCTTCAGTGTAAAGCACTATGCTGGACATTTTATATATAACAATAACAATAGCAACACCTTAAATAATATCTGGGGAATTTATTATGTGCCAGACTTCTGCTCATTATGTATATGTATTATATGTACTATATATATATATATATATATAGTATTATATATGTTTATATATATTTATAACAATACAATGAAATTGTTACCAAAATAATCCTCATTGTACAAAGAAAAGTGAACACTAGATGGTTTAAGTAATTTGTGTAACATCATGTAGATGGTAGGTACTGAGCTATTATGTGGTAGAAGGAGTGTGTGTATGAGCTTATTTAAAATGACATTTTGAAATTTTAATTGCTTAAGGATGGTAAAAGAACCACATAGCAATTCTTTATAATTAAAACTTAGCTGTCACAATTAAAACTCAAGTTCTGTTAGTGTTAGTACTTGTGGAGAAGAATAAACGACACCATGAAATGATGGCTACATTTATGACTTCATTGTAAAGAAATTACGTAACTGAAGTGTCATGTGATAATGTGGGGCTGAAAACATTAGGAAGTGTTAGCTTAACTGCATCTCTGTTGCTAATATGTACAAATGTGTAGAATGTACATATGCACACTTCTGAAAATTCAAACACATTTTGATTTACCGATGATACCAATGGCTATGCAGTTAACACTTGATCAGTGTGGGGGTTGGGGCACTGACCCCCGTGCAGTTGAAATCCACGTTTAACTTTTGACTACCCCAAGCTTAACTATTAATAGTCTACTGTTGATCAGAAGCCTTACTGATATGAGAAATAGTCAATTAACATATAATTTTTATTTTTAAAAAATTATTTTTTAAATTTACTGATTCCAGAGACAGAAGGAAGGGATGCAGGGAGGGAGATGGGGGGCGGGGCAGAGAGAGTGAGCAAGCGAGCGAGAGAGAAACATTGATGTGGGAAGCAATAATCAGTTGGCCTCCTTTATGCACCTGGACTAGGGACTGAACCTGCAACCCATGACCTTTTGGTTTATGGGACAATGCTCCAACCAACTGAGCCACACCAGCAAGGGCAACAGATATTTTGTATGTTATATGTATTAAATACTGTATTCTTACAATAAAGTAAGCTAGAGAAAATGTTAAGAAAATTGTAAGAGTATGAACCCATGCAGTTCAAACCCGTGTTGTTCAAGGGTCAACTGTAATAAAGTAAAATAAAAAAGTGACGCCACCTATGTTAAAGCAAGTAATTATCTTTGTAAAGACATGTCAGAAGAGTCTAATGCAAACATTTGCTCATTGTTTTTGCCTGTGAGGCAAGAGCGATATTCAGCCGGTCCCATGCTGTCACTTTACGTCCCAGGAAATGCTCCTGCCCAATGAGCACACCGTTGCGCGTAACCCCAAAGAGCTGAGGGTATTTCTGGAAGACGTTGACTCTGGTGGTGGTGGTCCTAATTTAAGGGAGCCATGAAATAGAGACTTCATCCATATTTTGGGCATTGATATATACTTTTCCCACCAGAGTAGGAAAAAAATCCACCCATTAAGGAGTATAGCCATTATTTTGTAACTCACAAAGGTGTCATTTTAGCAACGATACACAGTCATGTACTGCTTGACAATGGCAATATGCTCCGAGAAATGCATTTTGGGGCAATTTCATCATTGTGTGAACATGATAGAGTGCATTCACACAAGCCTAGATGGTAGAGCCTACTACACAGCTAGGCTGCATCGTATGGCCTGTTGTTCCTGGGCTACCAGCCTGAACAGGGTGTTACTGTACTGAATACTGCAGGCAATTGTAACACAGTCTAAGTATTTGTGTATTTAACATATCTAAATATAGAAAAGGCACAGTAAAATATGGTACCAAAGATAAAAATGGTACACCTATATAGGGCATTTACCATGAATGCAGCTTGCAGGATTAGAAGTTGCTCTGGGTGAGTCAGTATGAGTGAATGTGACGGCCTAGAACATCACTATATGATACTGTAGACTTTATAAACACTGTACACTTAGGTTACACTAAATTTATAAAACAACACAAGATTAAATCATGCAAAAGAGAAAATGGTGCAATCAAGAGATGTGGTATACATGACATGTAGAGGCTGCTGCCAACATAACCCGGCATACTGTTTTACAGCAATCTTTCTTTTTATAAGTAGAAAGAGTACACACTAAAAAACTGATAAAAACACAGCTTAGTAAATACATAAACCAGTAACATACTCGTTTATTACCATTGTCAAGTTCTGTGTGCTCTACTTTTATATGACTGGCAGCGGCAGCAGGTCTGTTCACACCAGCATCACCAGACACGTGAGTACTGCATTGAGCTACAATATTACTAGGCAATAGGAATTTTCCAGCTCCATTAAATTCTTATGAAACCACTGTTGTATGTGTGGTTCCTCATTGACCCAAACATCAGTTAAATGACATGTGGCTGTATTGAGACCAAAAGCAAAGCTGCAGTCAGGGTCTTGGGAATGGAGCGCTCAGTGCCCCCTGGGCCAGCTGTGAATGTGGCTTCCTTAACACCTTTCCCCTGCGCTCCGGATAATCAGCAGAGGTCACTGAATTGGTTCTTGACTGCTCTGGAGAAGGCACAGGATGAACACACAATACTGTGCTGCTTTAAAGAAGAAGGAAAAACAATGTGGGAGAAATGTATACAGGGTGGGCAAAGGTAGGATTACAGTTGTATGTGAAACAGAGTTTATTTTTGTATTATTACTTATGCATTAATGATTGTATTATTAATTATTATTATTAACCTGTTTTTCCCCACCCTTCTATGTGGTCCATTTTGACCCAAACATTGTTATGTGACACATGACTGTACAGAGCTTTGTAAAAGCTTCTGTTAATCCCAGGAACATTTTAAATCTTTGCAATTAAAGCCACTAGTAGTTCTCATAGCCAGTAAAATGATGTGCCAAGCAATAGTTAGCTAAGAAATAATTTATCTAAGGATTTTATTAAAAGAGTAAAGAGCCAGATTGGTGTGGCTCAGTGGGTTGGGCATCATACCACAAAAGGAAAGGTTGCAGGTTCAATTCCTGATCAGGGCACATGCCTGGGTTGTGCACCAGGTTCCCAGTTGGGGGCATGCACGAGGCAACCCAGTGATGTTTCTCACATTGATGTTTTTCTCCCTCTCTCTCCCTTCCTTCCCCTCTAAAAATAAATAAATAGAACATAAAATAAAAAGATTGAAGAGCTTTCAACCTAGAAGTTGAAAATGGCTCCCTGGTATTTGTTGACTTTTGTCAAAGTTACTTTCTTCATTTTGCCTGGGTTCAGGGCGTTGATGTAATTAAACCAAATAATGCTACTGATGTTATTTTGTAGGATTTTAAACATACACATTAAGCAAAACTTTCATATTAAATACTGCTTATTTACTAATTAATGTATGTGATGCTCAAGCACTTAAAAAAACTTGAATTTAAAGTCTTTTTTGCAAGAACAAATAAGACTTTTTTGCTCTTCTGGTACACTGTCTTCCTCAGTGAGGGAAAGTCACTGAGAGGGAGGGAGGAAAGGAGGGAGGGAGGGGGAGAGAGAGAGAGACAGAGGGAGATAGAGAATAAATGAGATTTGTGCACCACCAGGATTTAAGGTAGACACTATAGGATTCTGTAGAATCAGAGAACCTATGCTTTCAGAACCCACATTTTAAGAGAATCTTCCAGTTTATTTTTTAATCACTATTTGCAGCCAGAAGTCTTCGGATTATTCTGACCAGCTTAGACACAGGAGCAATTTTGCATGAGCCATGAGTTTTCTCACTGTCTGATATAGGCATCTTTGTGACTCTCAGACTCCTTTTGAATCTATCTTGAAAATTAAACCTCAGAATTTAATTGATTTCATGATAATATGGATGATTTCATACATGTAATGGAATGACACAGGTTTTTGGGCTTGGAGAATCACCTGCTTTTTATATTGTTGCTATCATTTTGGATTTAATATACTATCTGGATATTAATAGTCCCTCCATCCCATTCAGAGGCTTTTGCCTAAAACATTAACTATGTGAGTTGCAATGACTTCCTATCAAAAAAGTGGTCAAGACATTGACCTTGCATGCTTGTTTCAGTTATATTTCCCTGTGGCCATTTCCTGTTGGACTTGTCAGCATTTGCTACTTTCTATTGGATTTCACGGTCAACAAACCACTGCTCACGTGGAGTCTCACTGCACCCACAGTCACGCATATCTCACTATGTCAAACTGGCATCTGTCTCCCAAAGGGTTTTCTTCATCTGACCTGGGTACAGTTAAACCTTCTCACCAAATTCACACCAAGCTCATCTATGATGCAAGTTTGATGGTTATGACCATTATTTCCAAGGTTTGTAGCTGAAAGAGGATTTACCCTCTTGCTATTCCTTGGCATTTTCATTTAAAAAATGGAACTGGGACAGGGACTGAATATAAAATGAACAAAATATCACAGTTTCTCTCCTATGCTACTATATGATAGCATGACCCTCACAGAATCATATGTTGTTGTGCAAGGGGCCTCCCACCGTTACAGCGTAGCCCAGCCAGGACTGCAATAGATGATGTTAACAATCCTTAACGTCTAGAGCTGCGGGAGAGAAGGGATTGGGGCTGGCTATTCAAAATGTAAGCAGGTCTGTTTCTCTAGCTGAACTCTCCAATAGGCTACCCATTGAACACATGTGTCTGTTATTTAAATTAGTTACAATGAAATAAAATTTAAAATGCAGTTCCTCGATCAGACTGGCCACAGTTGAAGTTCTCAAAAACCACATGAGGCTGTACTAGCCAGCAGGGGTGACAGAGCCTTTCCATGACTGCTGACGATGCTACTGGACAACGCTGCTTATGGTAGATGTGGAAACCACAAGGGGCCTAACGTCTATGCAGAGGTGAACCCATTTCTGGAACTGAGAGGTTAAAATGATGTTGTTAAATAGGTCCACATCACTATGAGTGGCCAGCGTAGTGAATAACATTTCCTTCAGGAAAACTGCAGTGCTGGGAAGCCTGGAGTGTGGGGATGGGAGATGTGCTCCTGGCACGCATGGATGGTGGCAGCCCTGAGAGCAGCAACACAGGACTACGCAGGTGGACATGGCCTTCGGAGAAGTCTGGATGCCATCATAACAGAATCTCAGCCCTGCCAGGAGGAACAAGGGAGTGTCTGAGCTCAGGCGAAGGGGATTCGGGAAGGGGAGATGGACCGAGGGAAGGCAGGCACCTAAGAAGAGCAGAAGAGCAATACAGGCCAGACATCTGGAGGAGACCATTGTTAACATTTATTGAGCCCTTACTCTGGGCAATAGCCAAAAAGCCCAGATTGGAATGTGTCCTTTGATCCTCCAACAATCCTATGGGAAAACAAACAGAGGCAGGATGGAGTCGAAGGGTCCGCCATTCTATGGGTCCATCCAGAGACACTAGGAGGACCCCCTGGTTGGTGACAGATGCCTTCAATCAGCACACTGGGTGCTGGGAGGAGTGAGAGAGGATTAAAGGAAAGCACAGCCTTGCTGACTGGAGCAGTGCAGCATCCTATAGTTAGTCAATCGGAAAGAGGAAAAGCTGCCCTGAACCTTGTGAAGATAAAAACCGAGGAAGCCGGGACCAGAATGCTGGGACTGGCACTCCTAGGAGAGTGCTGTTGTCTTACAGATATTGATATGGGTTAGGGTCCCTCAGACATGTCTGACTTACACAAATCCTGGGCAAAGGTATGAAGTCAGGGAAGTTTTCCTAAGCCTGACCAGCCCTCCTTTTATTAGCTGCTAGCCTTCCCAAGTTCGGCTTGCTTTCTCACTGCCAACGTCAGTGCAGGGCAGGGCTGTGGAGTGAGGAAGCATCAGAAGGCTGGGGGCAGCCGTGATGCCCACCTGCCCAAGGTCCCCTGCCCTGCCTTGGGTTCACAGGTGGGGTGCAGGATAGGAAGTTAGAAAGGGTGGCACCGGGATGGATCTTCCAAGGATAAGTCATAGTCGGCAGCAGCTCCCCAGAGTTGACTGCAGTTGCAACACGTAGGTTTATGGAAACAATGGTCAAAATAGGACAAAAAATATCTAGTGGTTATCGCCAAAAATTCTGGTCAATGAGAAATGGGAATAATTCTGGAAGGATGTTTGCACAATCTTTTCTTGCTTTAGAAAGAGATACCAAGATCCTCTGGCTAATGTGCCTCATGCAATGTTGGCATGACTGCAGCCATATTGTCACCATGAGGGCTGCAGCCTGAGGATGGTATTCCTTAGTCATGGTTATTAGTGAAGCAACCCTGGAGCTGTATTATCACTGGACTTTATTACGTGAGATTCACTCACTTACTCACTGGCTCATTCACCCACCCATTCATGCAATACATATTAAATAAGTAGTAACAAATGCCAAGCATTGCTCAAAACATTTGGGATACTTTAGAGGACAAAAGACATGAAAATCATTAGTCTAAATTTGTTTATTGCTTCAGCCTCTTGAATTAGGTTTCATAATACCCGAAAACAAGCATCTTAGGTTACATGCTGCTGATTGCGTATTGGCTTCACAGATAACTGAAGAAGCTACAATTCAGCAGCATGGAAATAATCAAGAGGTCATTTCTCAGTCCTTATCTGACATGTCTGCTTTTGACACTTTGGACCACCCTCCCCCCAGCTCACTGAACCACAGTCCCTTGTCTTGGTTTCCATAATTCTATACATTTCTGGTTTACTTCCTAATTTTGGGGCCACTTTTCAGTGTTTGAGGGTTCTTCTTACTCCTAGACAATTTTTCTAAGAAACCCCCAGTTCAGTGCTAGGGTTTTGTGGGGTTTACGATCAGGTCCACTTATTTTCTCATGCTACATCCTCAAGAAATGTCAATAATTTATAAGACTTCATGATCATTTACATACCAACAGTTTCAAACCTGTATCTCCAACCTAGAGCTCCCCTGAGCTTCAAATCTGTATACTTAGTGTTTTGCTTAGACATTTGGATACCTCAAAGTTCATGTGGCCAGACCATCACGATATTTTGTGCCCTAAGCTCAGTGCTCTTGGGTTCCAGCTCAGTGAATGTCCCCTGTATGCCCAAGCCAGGAACCTATGTCTGTCTCAGCATGCCTAAGCCCTCTGGTCACTCCCCGTCTAAGCAGTCACAGGGCCCTCTTGACTCCATCTTCCATAATTCTCCACCCCCCACACCCTTACTATCGTCCTTCCAGCTACCTACCATCACGTCATCTGAATCCCAGAAACAGTCTGCTAACTCATCTCCCTGACTCATATCTTGGTCTCCCTCCAAGACCTTCTCCCCATAGGCAGAGTGATGATGCTGCAAATTGGATCATGTAGAAACTCTTCCAAAGCTCCTCACTGCTCTAAGGATAAAGAATAAACACCCAATAGAGTTTTCCTGCTTGTATGATCTACCTCGACTCCCTTTCACCTTCTGGACATGCTGGGCACACTCAGTCTCTCTCTTTTTCACTTATCCCCAACCTGGTACTTCCACATGTGTTACTCCCTCCATAGGTGTTACTCCTTCCACATATAACACCCCCCTACAGCAAGAATTCTGTACAATAATCCTTCTATTTCAGGATTCCTCTAAGACACCATTCCTTCCAGGATACCTTCCCTAGGTCCCCAGCATGGGTGGGCGATGCTTCCATGTGCCAGTGAACATCCTGTACCTTCCCTATCATAATTGCCTGAACCTGTACTCAGGATTATAAATTCGGTAAGCCAGCGGAGCCTGGTTGTCCCTTCTGGTATTCCTGGTGACCGGAAAGGTGCTATTCAACAAATAAGCAAGAGGTGAAAAAATTTACTGGGAAGTGCTTGCTCATTGCTATAATTATAATTTCATTAATATTTTTTGGCCTGAGGATAGTGATTTTTTTGAAAGAACTGTGTTGCTTATGAGAATTTTGATCACCATTTCTTTTTATTGTTTAAATCACTTTGCAGCTACCCTACTAGGGACAATTTGTTGTGATCAGGTGCTGAGGTGTCACACATATGATTATATGTCACTGATGCTGGAAGTAAATGTTCTTTTTATTTTCACACAGTTACTCAAAATCACAGCTTTCAGAAGATGCCATTTCTAGGTGAGACATCAGAAACAGCTAAAAATGTGACAAAATAACTGCCTGGTACAGGTTGTGAAAAGCATTTCCCATAAACTTCTAGGACTTTTTAAAATTGGTGTACCTAAGATACCAGTTAAAGGATGGGATTTCAGACGGCTCAAGCCTACTACATTGTCTCTTCTGATACATAGGATTTTTATTTTAATATTTTTAAAAATGACATTCTTTTAATTTAAATACCAGGCTCTTTTCTCTTGAATCCCAGGAGGGGAAAATGCAGCTTCTGCATAACAGAGTTGTCCATCTCAGGGAGCTTCTGTTTGTGTTTGTAATTAAAAAATAACACTTCCTAAAACGTTGCCCCAACTCGATTAAGGGAAAAAAAGGACACCTCGCTGCACTTTATTATTTGCTGTGAAATGTTATCTCTGATTCCCAGCACACAGTGAAAAGTGAAGCTGCTCACTGGCACACAATCAGTTCTGCTCTTCTGTGCCCCGATCCACTTCCCCTCCTGCAGGATTATCTCTTCCCCGAGGTCTTGCTGGACCGCAGTGGCAACGACTAGGTGAGCCGCTACGGCCTCACGTACATCACTGCGAGGGCCAAACATTCCGGCCCCGTGCTCCCGCACAGGGTGTGGACATGTGTAGCGTGCATGGTGGTGTCACCTCAGTCCACGACAGAGAAATGGTCTCCTGCCTCATATATTTTCATGGGCATTAAACATACCCATGCTATATGATGTGAGTGGCATTGCAACAGAATTGAAGTTTCATAGGAAAATCTAGTGGGGAAAATATAGTATAATCACCTTTGTTATCCTTAATATTTTTTAAGTGCACCCTTACATTTATTTGTAGAGATGATTTGCAATAACCACTAATAGCAATATTTATTAAGACCCTCTGACTACCAATAGGCAATATGTTACAAAGTTCGTCTGGATTCCTATAAATACCATATGAAAACATGAAGTCTTAGCAGGGGGTTTCAGAGTCCACACTCACTAGCTCTGTAACCTCAGGCAAGTCAATAACCTTGCTGGGCTTCATCTACTTCATCTCTGCATTGGAAAAAAAAAATCACAGTACTAGGCCACGTGAGCTCTTGAGATCCTTTCTAAGTCCAAGAAATATCATCACTAGTTTACTAATGGCCAAAGAGTATACCGTTTTCAGGATATTTTTCTCCATATGACTAAAGCCACTACTTGAAAGTAGAGTATTTAGAATCCATAAACATAAATAAACACATAATATAATATTGTCTATTTAAATAACTGACAATAAAGTTTCATAAACCATAAAACTGTGTAAACAAGGGGGATCAGAGTTCCTAGTGTTCTCAATTTTGCCAGCACAGGCAGATAAACCAAGTCATGTGAGTATGCAGAGAGAGCCTCAGGCTTGCGTTTGTTGTTCTTCCAACAAATGTTTCCTGGGCACTACATCCCAGACGTTGTCATAGACACTTGAACTACATCAGTGAACAAATCAGAGGAAGATCCTGCCCTGCCTGGTAGAACTTACATTTCAGTAAGGAGAGACAGATGAGAAAAGATTACTAAAATAAATAATTTATAGAGCATGTTTGAAGGTAGTAAGATAGAAAAAAACAGAAAACAGTAGAGCAGGGACAGAGGACTAAGGATTTGGGGGGGTGGCAATTTAAAATCTAGTGGTCCCAGGGTAAGCTTCATGAGAAGGTGACATCTGAGCAAAGACTTGAAAACAAATTGAACCATGTGGAATGTGATCTGGGGTGGGGAGGATTCTGGGAAGAAGGAGTGGCCGATGCCAACCTCAGGGCTGGAAAGCAGGGCCAGAGAGGTGTCACAGAGAGAAAGTTACCAGGAAGTACAGCCAAGGAGTTGGAGCAGCTTCAGGGTTGGAGTGGCCAATCGTGGAGGGTTTCATAGGTTGTCACAGGAAGTTGGACTTTCTCTGAAAGGTGGAGCCACTGCAGACTCTGAGCAGAAGGTGATGTGGTCTGATTTACAAGAATGAAAAGAGAGGCAAATGCAATACAGTGGTTTTAATTTTAAAAAGACACTGAGTTAATTTAAAGAACTTAAGAGCCCATGGATTAGGCTGCAACTTGTTTTTGAAGTAGTGGTAGGACTAATGCACCTGTTTCAGCTACTGATCTTTCATTTAGGTCTCTGTCCAAATATAAACTTCTACAGATGCTTCTCGTCAAGATGGCAGCATAGGTAAACATGGCTCACTTTCTCACACAACACATCAAAATTACAACTAAAGTATAGAACAGCCATCATTCAGAACCATCAGAAAACAAGTTGAATGAGAGTCTGGCAACTACGAAATTAAAGAAACCATATCCATCCAGATGGGTAGAAGGGCAAAGACACGGAATGGGCTGGTCCCACACCCATGTGAAGTGGATAAATATTCGGGAGGGTTATCTCAGAAATGAAGAGTCCCAGGCCCACAAGGCCACCCAGCCCAGGGTTCCAGTACCAAGAAGATAAATCCCCATAAATTCTGGCTGCAAAAACCAGCAGGGATTGAGTCAGTGGAAGAGACTTCTGGAGTCCCAAGCAGTTCCTTTTAGAGAAACCACACACAGACTTACTCATATTCACTCCCTCTGAGCTCCAGCACTGGGGTAGCAGCTTGAAAAGTACTCGTGGTATATAGAGAGAAACTAAGTGTTTGGCATCAAGGCAGGAGCTGTGGGACATTTTTCTTTCAGACGGAAATGTGGGTAAAGGCCACTGTCCCTATCTGAGCCCTCCCCTGACAGAGCCACAGAACCCGCAGGTGGGTGCTGTAGGTGAGACTCCATCAACCTGGCTGACACTGTTTGCCCCACGCTGGAGATCCCCAGAGACTCCATCCCACCAAACTTACAAGCCCACCCAAACTGTTAACTGTGACTTTTCCTATGACTGGGTGGTCTTGGCTCATGCTTTAAAACTTCCTAAATCCTATGAGATAAGCAACAGCCAGCCTCAGTGAGCCCCTAGCCCCATACCGCTTGCTAAGTCACCCCAGGCCTGGATCTAGCAGCAACCAGCCTAGGTTCACAGCTTGGCTTCATCTGGGAATCTCCAAGCCCAGCACAAGCAGTAACCATCCGCAGATTGCTTTATCACTCAGGGAGGGTGGTCCTGGGCAAAACACAGGTTGGGACACTTTGGCCTTCACCACCTGGGGAAACCCCAGAGCCTGTGCACCCAGGGGATAGCTACAGACCACATCGGAGCACCATCACCCTGCCCTCACGCAACTGATCCTCCACGGAGGGCAGAAGTTGGTGGTCACTGGTCACAGCCAGTCATGGCAGCTGAAAGGCCTGGCTAAATCCCTCCTATTGACCTGCCAACAGTGACCAAAGCTCAACTACAAGAGGAAGGTGTACTCACGAAGGGTGCACTTCAAGTACCCAGCCTGGGTGATAGGGGAGGCTGTGCCACTGGACCCTACAGGACACCTACTACATTAGGCCACACTACCAAGACACGGAGTCAAAGCAGCTCTACCCAATAAATAGAAACAAACACAGGGAGGCTGCCAAAATGAGGAGACAAAACAAAAAACAAAAAACCTGGTGCAAATGAATGAATGGATCAAAACTCCAGAAAAGAAATAAAAAAAATGGAAATGAGCAATCTATCAGATGCAGAGTTCAAAACATTGGTTATAAGGATGCTCAAGGAACTTAGTGAGGACCTCAACAGCACAAAAAAGATCCAGTCAGAAATGAAGGATACACTAATTGAAATAAAGAACAACTTACATGGAAACAACAATAGAGTGGTTGAAGCTTAAAATCAAATCAATGATTTGGTTCATCTTAATGTTTACATTGTGTTCTTCACCATACTGTTATATCCATATTGTGAAAAACTTAGAAAATTGGAGAAAAAGGTTATAACTTTATGTTCCATGCACATCACAATGAACATAATTTTAAAACTTCTTCTTATGTAGTTTTCAAAGTTGGCTGCATTCTTCATGGCCTCAATACATCCAAAGATAAAATAACTTTCTCTGAGTTTTAAACATTGAAGCTCCTTTTGGACTCTAAATTCATGTGATTTTATATACAAGCTAATAAAAATAACACAAGCCACTGAGTAGCTTATGCTTCTCACTTCTAACATATTGTATTAAGTGAAGAATTCCTGTGTTACTCCTTTGGTATAACACTCACTCTTCAACCCAAGTTCTCATTTTGCCTGATCTGAATTTTATTGCCCAGGTTAGGATTTTAACCTGCTAAGAAAAAGATGAAGAATTTTGAGGATCTCTAGCAGAATAAAATTTCAGTAACTCTGAGTTTACCCTCCTGCCCCAAAAGGTACAAACTTCAAATCACTAGTTTATTTTCATACTTTCCTTGAATGAGTGGGGTATTATCAAGTACAATCATAACATAATTATCAAGCAAAATCATAACATAAAGAAGTTGGAAGAGAAAAGCTTATCTACCAAAGATAAACTGCTTTCCACCATGTCAGCAATATCATGCACAAAACAGTATGACTGCAGCATAGACAGGCCGGCCCTTGCCAGTTGCCCTGGGTCGAGGGACTGGCACAGGAATTATAAGTCAGTGGGCAGCTGTGGGGGACCAGACTTCTCTAGTGGACACTATTTTGCTGCCAGGTGATGTTTGCTCACACAGGAGGTGGTGCAAAGTGAGGAATTACCAGCCAGGCAATATGGAATGACTGCTCCAAATCTATGAAATTTATCTTTGAAATGAACAGCTTAAAAAACAATTAAAGCCTTTTGGCCACTTGCTGTTCACTCAAGTTGTGGCAGTAATTTTGTTTGTTATACCGACCAGAAGCCCAGACACAGCGAGGTGAGCAACATTGCAGAGAGGGAAGAATGAATGGCGGGGAAACAACCCGTTTGGAGACTGAGAGGAGCTGGGGGAGGCACGAGAAGGACATTAAATCAGGCCTCAGGGCACTGGGTTCTCCTTGGCCACCGACACTGGTGAGACCATAGTGCGGGAGTTATAGATCTTTGCACCTCAGATAAAAGGGAACTATGACGTCCCTTCCTAATTCCTGGGCCGACTGGCCTAGAGTAAGGCATGCAAAGGCTTTTAAAAAATATAAATGATGACGATGATGATGATGATGAGACTACTACTGATAATGGTATGTTGACAATTTCGGACTGAATGGTGTCACACCCCCACCCAAAAATCATATTTGAAACCCAGATCCCCAAGGTGACTGTATATGGAGAAAGGGCCTTTAAAAGGGGGTAATTAAGGTTAAATGAAGTCATATGGGTGCACCCAGATCCAACAGGACTTATGTTCTTGTAAGAAGAGAGAGAGAAACCAGTAGTGTGTCTGCACAGAGAAAAGGCCAGGTAAGGACACAGCGAGAAGTGACCATCTGTAAGCCAAGGGGAGGGGCCTCCCCAGAAACCAATCTTGCTGGCACTTTGATCTTGGACTTCCAGCCTCCAGAACTGTGAGGAAATGGATTTATGATGCTTAAGCCACCCAGTCTGTGTTATTTTGTGATGGCAGCCCTAGCAAACTAACACACATGTGTTATCACATGTAATCCTCATTTCAAAATATATCCATACTTTCAGATAAAGAAATGGAAGCACAGAGAAGTTAAGCAACTTGGCTAAAGTTGCACAGCTAGTCAGTAGTAAGACTGGAATTGAATCCAAGCAATCTGATTCCATAGCCCATGTTCCTAACTGCAGATATAATGTAATATAAGGTCCTGTGATTAATACCCACAGTGATACAAAATGGATGCTTTTATCAGAAAAACCTATAGCAAATAGCAAAGACCTATAGCAACAAACTTCTACATGTACTATGGGCAATGGACTTCTAATTTATTCCCTTTCTTCTTCTCTTCTTCCCCTCATCCAAACAGTAAATATTTTATCTTGCTCAAGCATTATTTGTGGCTTGGGGATCTGGCAATAAGCCTACAGGGTCCATGTTCTACTGGAGTTTGTGTGCTCGTGAGGAAAGGCAGCCAACAAGCAGACAGAAAGAGCAGACAGTGATAAGTGCGAAGAAAAAAATAAAACAAAGTGTGGTGACAGGTGAGGGCTGATGTGGTCCTTTCTTCCACCGCCAGTTCTGGCGCGTCCGCCATGAAAGAGCTGTGGACAGGACACAGCTCCCACCGTAGCCTCTAGGTCTCCTGTTTCTTTCTCTATAAAATGAGGCTTTTGTTCTCTCACAGTCTATGACTTCTCTGGTTAAGTCAGGATGTTACTTAGGCAATGCTCACCACAGCCCAGGCGTTACGTATAATGGAAAGAATAAATGCTATAGTAAAATATATTCTCTACTTTAGAAAGCTCTTGAACTGTTACAGTGAGAAATATAAAAGGGAGGGGAAGGGATCATTTAACTGGATCTGAACAGGCTTTAACTGTGACAGTATTACTTACTGGTTGCTTATTATATAATATTATACCTGTACTTAGACACCTTCCATCTCTCCTGGGAAGTGAATACAAAGGAGTTTGGAATGAAGAATTAAGATTTAAGGTAGCTATGAGGAAGGATTTAGGTGGTTTTACAGAAAGAAAGACATGGGAGAAAAGTGACAAAAGTATGAATTCTTCTTCCCTGGAAAGCTTAATCCATTAAGAGAAATTGTTCTTTGGTGTGGCCTTACTCAGAAGTAGAATAAACTGACTCACCATAGGGATTCCTTGGCCCAGGAGGTGCTGATAATTACAGAATGTAGTTTGAAATAGTACAACTTCACATCCTACCCCCAGACCCTTTGCCTCTAGGGCAAGGCCAGGGTGGTGCCTCTTCCTGCTTGCCCCATATTAGAGCAGCAATTTGTGCTAAGAGAAAATACTTGAACAGTGCCACTGGGAAGCCCCGTATGGGAATGGATGTGTGAAATGTACCACAGGACTAAGGACTGACTCACTGGAAAGAGGTGGAGTCAGAGAGAAGCCTGCAGGTAGAAACACAACCTGCCTTTGTGTTTTAGAGCATAAATGGGGCATGCGGAACACCTACAGAAACATAGTAAACTGACTGCGGCACCAGAATTACAGGATCACTTTATTATCAGGATGGATTTTAAAGAAGAATATGTGATTTAATAACCTGGCTCACCAAATAACACCAGCCCCAAATGAGAATATGTGAAACAATTACAAGATTGGAATCAACAGCCTGTCATTTCACTTAAAGCTTTAAGCAAAGTGTTGGCCCTTGGAGAGAGGACAGAGTACAATTCAAAATAGCAAAGTTCTTAGAAAAAAGGGGTAAAGAATACTTATTATACTGTGTAAACCACTCCATACATTTGATTTAGAGGCAGTAATTCAATAAGCCAAAGAGAGACAGTATCCATTGGCAAACACTTGTGGACACATTCACAGAACATTTTAATCACTGTAACTATTAGCATTTGAAAAAGCATATATGTATAATTATATTTTACAATTTAATCCACTTTGAGTTCTCCTATTGTGGGGAAATGAATGGACAAAAAAAAAAAGTCTGTTAGGGAAATTCTAGATGCTTATGGATTTTTGACATTTGTTTTGGGAACCCCGGGGGCTGAAACAGGCTAAGCAATTACATTCACCCCGCTGCGGGTATTCGAAGAGCAGCGGGCTCACACCAGTACCTGCATCACTGCTGCAGCCACATCACTTTTCTTAGCGTCCTGTGGTTTGATTCCAATGCTGAGAACAACAGGCTTCGTGCACTCCCGTCATATAATATTGATAGCTTTATCGCTGTCTGCTACATTCTCTTTTCTCTCCAGAACAGTCTGGACTTTTAAAGCTTCAAACCCAGATAAAGTGATGCAGAAAACTGTATCCCACTCTGAGAATTACGCACACAGATTGCATGCACAGCTTTCTGGCCTGTGAAGGGTAGACCAGTCCCCTTACCTTTGTCATAAATTTCCTTCAAGACTCCTCGTTTTATCAGCTCTTCTCTGCTTTGCCTCATTGATATTTTTCTTTCCAGGGCTACAAGAAAAATATAAACAGAGAAGCAGTTGTGAATAGGTAACAAAATATTTTTAAAGTAATCATATTTCAGTATATTGAAATGTAATATATGGGAAAGCTTCTGTAAATTCTACTTTACTGATATAAGTTAATGACATCAGCTAACATTTTTATGATACTATGATAAACACTTTAATCAGATATTTCATTTAATCTTCAAAAAAATCTTCAAATTACCTATGGAGTAGGCATTATTATTTCATTTTATTTCACCCTGATTTATGGCTGAGGAGACTGTAGCAAAGAGAAGTTCAGCAACCTGTCAGTCCCAAGCTCACTGAGAAGAGGAACCAGGATTCAAACCAGAAACATGACCTCTGACCTCAGTTAAACCACTGCATCATAGCCTGTTTTCCTGATTGTGGTATTTTTTTCACAGATGGGATTCCTTAAAGATCTCGTTAATGTAGCTCATGTCTCAGTGAAGATTTTTTTGTTCCCCAGTGAATACAAAGAAGTTAAGTAAATATCTTCTAAAGAGCTCTCTGGATGGAGAGACCGAGGGGTCTTGGGCGCCCTCCAGGGGACAGCCTGCCACTGATGTCCTTTCTTTGTTCCAATTTGGAGCAGCCACGCCAGTGAGGAATGGGCTGTACAGTTATCAAATGTACCTCCACTGGGACCCACCACTCACCTGAGCCAAAAGCTCTGGCAGGTGGGAGCTGGAGGAGGGAAAAGGGAGCATTTCCTTTCAAATCAGTGGGCATGATGGAGGGCAGTTCAAGTGGAAACAGAGTGCAGGAATAGAGAAATGAGGGGCCGCACAAAAGAGCAGGCCTGTGGCTCAAGGTGGGAGCAGGGGGATGAGCAGCGCCCACGTAAGAAAGAAACTGTTCCAGCAGCTGACATTGCAGTTTCTGGGTGAATATTGAGTGCAGGAGGAGAGAGGTTATTTTGGCTGCTTTTGTCAGTTTGAAAATCTCCATATCCTTTCAATGCACAGTTATTCAGGGGGGAAAGCCAGTTATAAAATAAGGAAATTATTTAATGCAGACAAATTCAAATACAGATTAATCTCTCTCTCTCTCTCTCTCTCTCTCTCTCTCTCTCTCTCTCTCACACACACACACACACACACACACACACAATAACCTAGTATAATTTAGTCCAAAGAATGGCAATAAGAATTAGAAAGCAAGCAAGGAAACAGGGACTGTGATTCTAACTCAGTTACCCACTAGCTGTGTGACCTTGGTCAAGTTACTTTGCCAGTCTGGGAAAACACTAAGTCCGAAGCTACTCTGACTTAATAGGTCCAGGGTGGGACCTGGACATCTATATTGTAATAAAAAGCTCTCTGGGTTATTCTCAGTCATATCGAGACTGAAAATCAATGATTACATATTTTGGGACTTAAATTATAATAAATTAAGGTGTATGAGACAGAAAAAGAAATGTTAGGTTAGGCTGTACTCACATAAAGCTTACTGAGAACATAATAATAAAACAGATACATATAATACACACCCGCAGAGGAGAGGGAAGGAGGAGGGTTGCATAAAAGAACAAGCATCACCAGTGGGTACTGGACCACTGGAGCGCTGTTTGGGGGGATGAAGGAGTTTTACGGCCCCATGCCAAATGACACGATACATGGTGGCAGAAAAGCACGAAGATGTTCTTTAGGCAAAGGAGGAGCAACCAGAGAAGGGAGAGAGAGAGCTACATACAGTTAGGTTAGAAAGTGGTGTCTGATTTAAAAACAATTTGCTTAACAGCACAATGGGAAAAGACTGGACAGCCAAGGGGACATGGAGTTTTAAGCAAGAAATTTGTTACCAGATTTTCTGGGTAACATAAAGCCACCCAAAAAGCACACATAAAGACATGCTTTGCCATCCTTCAGTGAACCACATACACTGACCGGATTTCCCTTAAACAAAATGAGGTCTCCAAGGGGCTTTTCAAAACCAGAGAGTAAAGCAGATGGACTGGATCCACAGTGCTAAACAAAGCACCTGCAGCAAGACGGGCAAAACCCTGGCTTGGAGGCCTGAGATCACAAGTATCAGCAGAACACAGACAGTCTCAGGCCAGCCGCTCAGCCATCAGGACCTCGACTGTTTCACTGCACTCATTCGAAGACAAGGGGCCAGCTGCGCATGGTCAGGTACTCTGCTAGGTGCTGGAGGTGAGGGTGCATGGCAGAAAGAGATGTCGATGCCTGTTTTTTATCCCACAGAGAGTTTACAGACTAACATTTAATTCAGTCATAAAATGACATTACCTAATATGTGATTACAAATCGACGTGAGGCCTCTTAAAAGAAAGCGACATGTTTCCACCAGAACATACGATGAATAACCTCCCCTATGGGGGTGTTAGAAAACGCTTCCCTGAGGAAGAGGCCTCTGAGCTGCGTTTGAAAGATGAAGATGCATTATCTCCGCAAAGGACAGGCCGGTATGAGCTTGAGGAAACACTCCAGACATAGCGAGTTGGGCGATGGCTCCTGATTGAGAAATCATGGTGCCAGGGACAAAAAAAAAAAAGCAAGCTGATGTAACTGCAGCCACCAGCACCAGGTGGGGAATGATTCAAGATGTGCCCAGAGGGGCAGAGGGGCTGGGTCATGCAGGGCCTCATGGACCATGCTATTCTAAGGGCAATGGGAACAGGTGATAAGAGTTGAGTACTTGGAAGATCAACGTCCACTTTAGTGTGGAGAATGGCTTGGAAGCAGGCCAGCTGTGTAGGTGACTGCAGCAGTCTAGGCAGAAGATGCTGGCAGCTGAGACTAAGATGCTGGTGAAGAATTCATTCAAGACACATGAAGGTGGCACTGCTGCCACGCCTTGGAGTTAAGGATTAGATGTGGGATGTGAAGGGAAGAGAGAGGGGTCAAGGACAACTCCTTTGGTTCCTGACTTGCATAGCTGAATGGACGATGGCGTCAATTACTACCGCAGGGGACACAGAGTAAGATGAGGTCTGGAGGGATGATGCAGAGCTTAGCTCAGTGTTATCCAGGCCTAAGAGGATATACATCAAGTATGTGCAAGGGAAATGCAGTCGGCTACTTCAGAACACAAGGATGGGCAGTTAAATGAGACTGGGCTGTGTGGTACTGACTATGCTAGACTCTCTTATGTACCAAACTTTTCCATGGAAAAACTCCTAATGGTAAAGGACTGATGCTCCAAGGGTGTGACTGAAGTCGCCTGTCCCAAGCCAAGCACTCCATGTCTTTAATGCACTGAGTTTATCCTTAAGACCTAAGGGGAACTAACATATAGTATCTGCTCTTATTTAAATAAGAAAATATCCCCCCACCCACTACCACACATTTCTAAGTTTGATTGACATTCTGGGAAGAGATGGCTCAGGTAGTCTCTGGCTTTGTCCATTTCCTGGTACAGAACCCTGCGCCCACAGGGGAGACACAGACCATCTCAAGAAGGGTGGAATGTCATATAATTTAACTTGATCCTCACCACAATCCTGTGACGTATCATCAACCCCATCTTACAGATTAAGTACCTGATGCCCAGCAAAATTAACCTGCTCAGAGCCACACAGCAGCAAGTGGAAGAGCAGAAAGAGAACGTAGATTCCTGTTTTTTATCCCACGGTACCACACTGCTGTAAAGATGGGTATAATGGATATAAAGCTCTAAAAATGGAAGGCAATTATTTTGTTATTAGTTTACTTGGGGCTCAATATCATGGTAAAATGACATAATAACACATTAGTTTTAGGAGCTTTTTTCTTCTAAGGCATTCTTTATTCACTATCTCTTTTTAACAAGGTATGCATGATGCCTCTCTTACTTTTAGCAGCCCTTCCAAAGCAAGAGCAAGGTTTACCTGGGGCCAAGGACCAACTCACGACCACTCCAGGCAGTGAAATAAAGTGGGTTGTTTGGTGAAGAAGGACAACTCAAATCATTTGACCTGATCTGCTATTGAGCCATGAACACAGTGGGAAGAGGATTTAATGTGGGGAAGAAAGATAACGACTTTCTTTTCACTATCCAAGGCTAGGTCCAATCTTCCTTCTCCAACAATTTTGATTTGGGGTAGAACAAAGGCAAAAAGAAAAATAAAGCCAAGATATGGAAGCAACCTGAGTCCATCAATAGACAAATGCGTAAAGGAGATATGGTACATATATAGGCTGGAATATCGCTCTGCCGTACAAAAGAATGAGATCTTGCCATTTGTGACAACATAGATGGACCCAGACAGTAATATGCTAAGTGAAATAAGCCAGTCAGAGAAAGAAAAATACTATATGATTTGACTTATGTGTGGAATCTAAAAAACAAGATAAACAAACAAAGCAGAAACAAACTCACAGATACAGAGGACAAATTGCTGATTGCCAGATGGGAGGGTTTGGGTGGCTGAGTAAAAAAGGGGGAGGGATTAAGAAGTGCAAATTGCCAGTTATGAAAACAATCACAACACGGCATAGGGAATACAGTCAGTAATATTGTAATAACTATGTATGGTGTCAGGTGGGTACTGGACTTATGGAGATGATCACTTTGTAAGTTATATAAACATCTAATCATTATGTTGTGCACCTGAAACTACTGTCAAGGGTAATGAAAAAGTTTTTTAAAAATTTAATAAAACAAAGGAGAAATTACGAAAAGTTAAGGAAGTCAGAAGAAGTGCAACAATGCACCGGGGAAGAGAGAACGTGAATGTATACTGTATGTGCTCTAAAGACAGCAGGAATACATCTGATAAATGAGAACTGAACGTGATAGGAAGCCAATTCACTGCGGAGTGTTTGGTCTTGAGAGGTGGTCACTGGAAGTTAAAAGAACAAAGCCATCTATCTTCCTCTCTCTTTTTTAATCCTCGCCTTAGGATATGTTTATTGACTTTAGAGAGAGAGGAAGGTTGGGGAGAGAAATATCAATGTGAGAGAGAAACAATTGTCAGTTGCCTCCTGCAAGTACCCCAAAGGGGATGGAACCAGCAACCTAGGTATATGCCCTGACCCAGGATGGACCCCGCAACCTTTTTGGTGCATGGGACGACGTGTCAACAAACTAAGCCATCTGGCCAGAGCCATCCATCTCTTTTTAAAAAAGAAAACTGAGAAATTGTCTTTTTAGACTTGTGACAAAAAGTATGCAAATGGGTAATATTTTCATATAAATAAAAAATAAAATCGATAGGGACTTATTTTAAAATAAGAAAATATGTAATAAAATATACGTATCTCTCCCTCTAATGTTATTCAGTTATTAAAGCACAAGGCAGTCTAAAAACTGAGTGACCGACCACACAAGGAAATACTCCGGTGTAAACGTTTTGGTCATAAAACTGCATTGTGGTGATGGCTGTACAACTTCTCAAATTTACTAAAATCATTGAGCTGTATACTTATGAGTTAATTTTATGGTATGTAAATTATACTTCAATAAAACTGTTAAGAAATGAAAAAAAATTAATCACAAAGAAAAATTCCCATAATGGCAAGAACTTCAGTTAAAATTAGTAAATCTAAGCAGACAATAAATTAATAAACTTTGGACCATGGTAAGCAAGAGGACAACATTAAAATAGAAATAGTAGAAATACAGCACGTAACACTAAATTTCTAAAAACAATATTTTAACTTCTAACATGGTAGTGCCAAAATATAAAAAGCAGGAATCTGATTACCCCTAAAAATGAAAATACAGCTCTGACAGTGTCACTGAAACTCTTTGGACCTTCAGAAAAGAACTAAATTTCCAGACTGTAGTAAATGCAGAACACTGTAATAGGCTTTCGAGATGGTCCTAGGGCAACTGAAACATTAAAACAAATTGCATAAGCAAGCAAGTGTGCAAAGACTAATTTAGGGACATCCTGTCTAAGATTCTATGCCAACAATGAGATAGCCTAAAGATTAGGAAAAAGGTAAATTACTGACTTGCTTTTATAGACTGACAAAAAATTAGCTGAGTAAATCCAAACACATAAAAGGAAATGGGACTTCTGGCCAAGATGGAGGCCGAGACAGACACACTGCGTCTCCTTCCACAACTAAGAAAAACTGCAACTACGTCAAAACTAGAAACAACCAGAAGTTCCAGAAAATCAAACTATCGAAGTCCAGCAGACAAAGACATGGAGAAGAAATGCTCATCCAAACAGGGAGGAGGGGTGGAGCCAAGGCAGAGAGGATGCAGTGTGGTGGCAGTGGCAGTGGTGGCAGCAGGCCCGTAGAAAGAGCAGTCACTCATTTAAAAAGTTGGGAGGGACACCTTGGGGGCACTCCCAGCACCAGACCAGACCACACAGCTCACGGTCCCAGTACCAAGGAAAATAAAGCCTCATTGTTTCTGACTATGCAAATCAGTGGAGGTTGGGGCGAAGGAAGAAACTGCCAGTCTCTCAGTAGAGTCCCCTTGTTTAAAGGGCCCCCATGGTCCTAGAATGTTCGCAGACACATTAACTCTGGGAATGACACCCCAGGCAACAACTAGAGAGGTGCCAGTCCCATATGGAAAGAGAGAGAAGCATCTGGAAAGGGGCAAGTGCTGAGCAAGTGGCATTGTTCCCCCTCTGACGTCTCCCCCAGACACAGCACCACAACGTTGTGAAACTTTTATTGAGAAGGGTATGCATGGGAGATACAAAGTCAAAATTCATAAATTATCAATAGCTTTTAGGTGCCTAGATTGCAGTTGACAGTTACATATTATAGATATCAATACAGAGGGCACAGTGGTGAGTCTGTATCAGGGTCTGTTAAACATCTTGATGCCACACTGGTATTAGGTGCAAAGTTTCATAGATTCCTTGCTAGAGATTATTTATAGTTAACTAAGAGATAAGAAAAGCAGAACAAGCTCCAAAGCATAATAAGCATTCTTCAAATCCAACTCCCATGGAAACCCTCTGAATGGCCTTCGGTCATGTCTCTCGTGCAGCCTTCCAGTGTGTTGTTGAGACTTAAAGACAGCTGGGGGGGCAGGGAGGGGCAAGTCTGGCTCACGGCCAGGGTTACAATTCCCAAAACCACAAAGAGCGGTTCCCCACATCTTGGGCCATACTTCTCTGTCTCCTCATCTTGACAGGCTCCTATGTTTGTTTGCCTCTGTGTCTTAGGTAGAACTGTCGTTCCTGTTACGTTGTAAGGGGTGTAGCCTTAGGTATTCGTCAGTACAGGGCGACCTCATGAGGGACGAAGGTCTTGCGCTTTCTCCTCTAGGGGGAACAGCTGCCTCCCTTACCCCCCAGAGAAAATACAGTGTCCTGGATAAGTTTGTTCTGCCATGGTCATGAAACCTCTGCTGGAAAGGGTAGTTTCCAACTGAGCTGGGGTACTGGAGGCAACTCCACCTCACCAAGAGAGGGAATGGATCCAGGTTCCAGTGGGAGAACTAAGAAATGAGGAGATAGCCAACCTTACAGATGTAGAGTTCAAAACACTGGTGATAAAGATGCTCACAGGCTTGACAGATATGCTTAAGTACGGCAAATGCATACAGGAAGAAGTGAAGGTTATGCTAAATAAAATGAAGGAAAATCCACACAAACCCAATGGTGAAGGGAAGGAAACCGGGGTTCAAATCAATGATTTGGAACATAAGGAAGAAAAAAATCGGTCAACCAGTACAGAATGAGAAAACAAGAATTGAAAAAAATAAGGAGAGGCTTAGGAACCTCTGGGATAACTATAAATGTGCCAATATCCAAATCATAGGGGTGCCAGAAGGTGAAGAGGAAGAGCATGAAATGGAAAGCTTATGTGAAAAAATAACGAAGAAAAACATCCCAAATTTGGCAAACAAAAGAAACATATAAGTCCAGGAAGCACAGAGAGTCCCAAACAAGCTAGACCCAAAGAGGACCACACCAAGACACATCATAATTAAAATACCAAAGATTAAAGATAAAGAGACAATCTTAAAAGCAGCAAGAGAAAAGCAGAGCGTTATCTACAAAAGGTTGCCTATAAGACTATCAGCTGATTTGTCAAAAGAAACATTGAAGGCGAGAAGGGGCAAAGCTATCATTTAGAATGGAAGGGCAGATGAAGTGCTTCCCAGACAAGGTAAAGCTAAAGGAGTTCATCATTACCAAGCTATTATTATATGAAATGTCAAAGGGACTTACTTAAGAAAAAGAAGATCAAAATTATGAACATTAAAATGACAACAAACTCACAACTATCAACAACTGAATCTAAAATAAAAACAAAATCCAACTAAGCAAAGCAGAATAGGAAAAGAATTATAGGTATGGGGATCATTTGGAGGGTTATCAGCTGGGAGGGGGAAGGGAGAGAAATGGGGAAATGATGCAGGGATTAAGCAGCATCATTGGTTGGTACAAAGTAGACAGGGGGAAATTAAGAATAATATAGGAAAGAGTGAAGCCAAAGAACTTATATGCATTACCCATGGACATGAACTAAGGAGGGTAGGACTGCTAGAGGAAAGGAGGGTACTGGGCAGAAGAGAGCAAAGGAAAAAAAAAATTGGGACTACTGTAGCCCTGGCTGGTGTGGCTCAGTGGACTGAGCATCGGCCTGCGAATAAAAGTGTTGCCAGTTCGATTCCCAGTCAGGGCACATGCCTGGGTTGTGAGCCAGGTCCCCAGTTGGAGGCATGCAAGAGGAAACTACACATTGATGTTTCTTTCCCTCTCTTTCTCCCTCTCTTCCCCTCTCTCTAAAAATAAATAAATATTTTAAAAAATTGGAACTACTGTAACAACATAATCAATAAAATATATTAAAAAATAAAAATAAAAGGAAATGAGTGGGAGAGCAAATTCTCACTGACTGTACCGAAAATAGCCCCAAATGTCACCCCAAAAAATGATATTCAAAGGTTGGCAGGTTCAAGGAAGGCTTTCTAAGCTTGCCAGCAAACTTTGCCTTAATATAAAAACCATGCAGAAAACCTTGACAGGCATAATTATTCTTGCTTTATTTTCTGTATTTTTGATGTGTTGACATCTTGGGACCTGGCTGATTTTGAAGAGGTTGTCCCTTCAGGGCTGACAGCCAACTTCCTACAGGTAGTAAATGACTTGACTGTGAGTGCACTTTCCCTATGAAAACCAACCAAGCCAGAACCCATAACTTCAATCACCTGCTTTATCAGTTCTTACACTACAGGCCAGTTCTCTGCCCTCTCTGCCCTAATCATCGCAGAGCCCAGTACCAGACTACTAGAGACTGTCCGTATGCCCCAGAGGCTGATAATATGGCTCAAACTAGCTAAGTAAGCCTATTTGGCCTGTCTTGCCTATTCCTTCCCATAAAAACCACAATAAAAGGCTCTCACCTGTGTTTTCCTCCCACTATCTCTGTCTCCTGACCGACCCCGGTGCTTCCCCACATGGCCCTTCATGGGGTGGTGTGACCCTTTCTATTGGGATCTGTGAGTATAGCAACTACCTTTTCAGTGGCAGCTGTCTCCTGATCTGCTGGCCTCACTGTACCTGAATAATCATAAGACCTACATTTTAGAAACACCTATCTTTGCACTGGTTTGTAAACAAAGAAAAAAAAACTAGGAGGATTTTAATCTATTGTTTTAAAATGTGTTTCTATTTGAGCAAGTGCTTTAGATATGGAAAGGCTGGTGAAGAACTGATCCTAGGCAGTAAATTCCACTAGAGCCTGGAGATTAATAATGGAGTGACAGAAATTCTATTCTACTCTAGTCACTTATGTAAGTTCTTCTGAGCCACCACTGCAGTCTATGCTATATTTACTAAAGCCTGTTCTTCATCATCTCTCCTTAATTATTTTCCCAGTCTCCTTACTCATATGGGTTTGCATTAAGCCAACGAATCCTATGCTTCTTCGACACTGATAAGTTTAAAATAGGCATCTTGAATGGGCTCATTATCCTTAGTAAATGCCTGAATTGGATGAATTTGTTAAAAAGAACTAGGCATTCTTGCCCTGACTGATTTGGCTCAGTTGGTTGGGTGTCATCCTGCAAAGCAAAGGGTTGACAGTTTGATTCCCGGTCAGGGCACATGCCTGGGTGAGGCAACCGACCAATGTTTCTCTCTCACATCGATGTTTCTTTCCCTCTCTTTCTCCCTCCCTTTCCCTCTCTCTAAAAATAAATGAATAAAATCTTAAAAACAAAAACAAAAACAAGTAGGCATTCTTTTTACTTTTTTGCATATATACATATGCTTTTACTTTACTTATGAACATACTTTCACTTTAAATAACTTTAAAAAATAGAGAAAGCAGTTCTTTTTCACCTGCTTCCTTCCATAGACCCAACTCACCAAATCTCACTATTTCCATCCTTTGATACTTGCTCTTTCTCACATACTCACAACCCCCCATAATATATATACAGTTTTTAAAAACAAATGGAATCATTCTGCTCATATTGTTCCATAAGTCTTCTCCCCTTCTCATTTATCAGTATGTTTTAGAGTTCTTCCCATGAGTGTACACAGAAACACTTCATGCTTTTTGAGTATTGCAATTATGTGGGATATAAGTAGCATACTTTATTGAACCATCTGCAACTGAAAAAATTTAAATTGTTTCAAATTTGGGGCATACAAAGATTGTTACTGTAAATATAATTGTTCAGGCATGTATATGAACAGTATAAGGATTTTTCTAGAATATATCACTAGGCATACACTTCTGTGTAGGGCAGTATTGATAGAAGAAAACTCATGTTTTGTAATGTTCATTTATTGCTTTTTAATTTAAAAAATGAGGAAATGAAAGAAAGTAATATTGATGCTAGAACAAATCATTTGGTTCTACTCAGAGTAACAGAGCAGAGACTCATTTAGATCTTTTTCTAGGATAATCTAGCTGTTAATTTCTTTGTTCAACTCCTTTTAAATTGTATTCTGTAGGGAAGATAAGTTTAAAGGGGGGGAACAATTGAGAAATAATGAAATTATCAGTAGCTTACTATAAAGTTTTATACCTTCAGTTGTTAAAATAGTCAGCCAGACTTTAAGTAAAATCTATAGCTTTTATCCTTTTAAAATTATACAACTCCAGTAAAAGTGAATTTAGGCTAGAAATCTACAAGTGACAAGTGGAATGAGCCTTCAGAATCTAGGCCATACCCCCACTGCCATCTGACGTCACAAATGATGAGGATATGACACCACAACTCCAAGCCTAGACAGACCCAAACAAAACAATAAACCCACATTTATGCTATCTCCAAAGGAAATGATTTCATTGTTTTAAGATGAAGAGACTGTTTCAAAATTAAATTTATACAAGGGAGCAAGGATTTGGAGAAGGGGGAAACCTGGAGGTCTTCCATTATGAAAGATCAAATGGCAAATGCCAGCTGATCTTTTGTTTCAGATGGAAATTAACGAGAAAAACAACATAGTTGTCAATCTAAATGCTATGTTGAAAAACAACGGGAACGAAAAAAGAATGCAACTCTAAAAGCCTAGTTTCAGACAGAATGGATAAACATATTTAAGAAGTCATGTTAATCTAGAGGCAATTTGTATGAACACCAAATATTGTGCCTAACTCAGATGTTCAAGAGCTATGAATATCTAAACACTTGCCAAATATGGAATAACTAGGCAAGGAGGTTTTCAATAACTTTATTATCTAAACATAGCTTACTGAATTATTAATTCAAATGAATTTTAAAAATTTGTCAATTAAGGGCAAATGATCCTCAAAATCAGAGATGCTGACCAGTTTAGAACATTTTTCCCTCTAAAAACCCAAACCATGTGGAAATTCCATCTAAAAGAATTTAAGGCTTAAGTATCTCCATCACATGACAATAATCACAGATCGCACCCCGCCCCATCATTACAGTATGAACTTCAGCAAACGTCTGAGTGGAGGAAGCACATGGACCTTGCTGCCCAGCCACTGTTCTTGGGTAATGCTACCTCAACTAGCTTGGATAAACTCTTCATGGCCCATGAGGTAAGAGATGATTGTTTATTTTCTGTTCCTTGTGATTATATCCAAGTCATCTAGATCAGCACTTTCCCCAGAGATGCTCTGAGGAGAGGGTTCTGAGGACAGTAATTTTGGGAAATGCCTGTACCACAGGAGAATCACAGTGGTCATTAGCACAAAGACACCTACAATGAATAAACCAGCTTACCTCAGTTTAACCCAGTGTTACTCCCAAATTCATTTATGGAGTACCATGGGACTTACACCCTGAGGAAAATCTCTGGGAAATGCTGATCTAAATACTAAGTTGCTGGAAGCAAAGGAACCAGGTTGGTCAATCCGACTAACTCAGCAGGGATTTACGGGGGCCTAACTCTTTTGTCAAGAGCTTTCCAGTAAATGTCTGACTCAAACACAACAGAAAAGCCAAAGTCCTACAATATCAACCCAGCAAGGCATGACTGACCTGGAAGATCCTAATGGAACAAAGGACCAGCATCTACCTACCTCTCCAATGAGCTTCCAGATGGGCTAGAACACCATGCATTCCCCAGATAAGTAAAAACTAGACTTGCTTAACCTTTAGTGGCTCAGTACCACATACTATCTGCCCCAAATAAGAATTTTGGGTTTGACATCATTGATATTAGGTGCTTCTTCCTGACAGTAATGCAGACAGTCTAATTTCTCTGAGTCACTGAGCATGGGGGCAGCACCATGTCCTGAGCACAGACAGGGGATTTGTTCTCTGCAGAGTGGGAGCTGTGCCTGAGGCCAGGTTCCACAAGAGCTCCGGCCACTGATTAAGTGAAGTGATGGGAAGAGGAAGGACTCTTTTTCAGCTGTAAGCTGTGCTGTTACAAGTACATGCTCCATGGATCTGGAATGGGTCTTGGTTTGAAGAAAGCATTCAAACCTGTAAAAGTATTTTGGGGTCAGTTGGAGAACTATGAATGTGGACCAGGTTATAAGAAAATATTAAGGAATTATTGTCAGTTTTGCTACATATTAGTCTTATAATTATATAGGACATTCTCCTTATTTTTAAAGAGATACATGATTATAGAATTCAGTAATTTATTGTAAAACACATCAGGAAAAAAAGATATGGCCAAATCAAGTAACTGTTGTTAGGTGATGGTTACATGACTATACAATTATATAATTCTTTCAACCTCTCATGTTTGAAATTTTTCAAACTAGAAAGTATAAGTGAATGAATCACAAAAGTCATGTTGAGTGAACAGAGCAACACAAAGAACACATATATACTATGATTCCATCTATGTAAAGTTGAAAAACTGGCAAAACTAAAAAAGTGGTTTAGAGATCTCTAAATTTTAAAACTACAAAGAAAAGAAAGGATGTGATCATGCTAAAAGTCAGATTAGAGGCTACATTTGATGGGGAGGGCAAACTGCAATGGGAAAGGCACATTAAGGGGCTTCCAGGTGTTGTTGGAATTTTCCTTTTTGACTTGGGCAGTGAGTATATGGTGTTATTTCATAAGGACCTATTACACTGTATGTTGATGCTTGATGAATTTTCTCAACATGTCCTATTTTCCAAAATAAAAACATGAAGAAGACATTCTTACTAACTCTGCTTCTCTTTGTACTGTTGCAAGAGCCTCTGAAGGGGAATAAAACACTCAGCCACCATATAATGAAGTTATGCAGCTGGCCAGAGGACTAACTCCTGTTAATGAAAGAAAGGGTGATTATAAGGCAATAAAAGCCACAAGTTTTTTTCCGGTCTTTTGTTCAAATGGGCCAGACCAGAGTGTAGAAGCGTTGCTCCTAATGATTGCAAATCTCCAGGTAGCAAGAGAGAGTCCTGGAGTTTTGTGGGGAGAATATTGGCAGCAAGTTTTAGAGGTAATTTTTCAGAAGTAATGATTGTGTATTTTGAAAACAGGATGACTGTCCTTGGATCGCATTGTTGATGTGACCCGTAAGAAGCAACTTCTGGGAAGCAGTTTTGCAAGCAAGGATCAGGCTCCTCATTCCTGGGAGTGCACTGAGGAAAGTTTATGCTACAACTCACAAATTCCATTTTCTTTATCTCCCACCCCAATCTGCACAAGAAACTTCAAATCAAATTCTGACAGAATTTAAGCATTAGTTTTCTCTTCTGAGGTCTATGAGACACAACAGAAGCAATGCCTTCTCCATTTACTGGCCCCCTCTTATGGGAACACAGTAAAACATGGTTTAATAAAACCAAAATCTGAAAAATAATTTACATTAAGCCCTGCTTACAACTTTCACTTTGTCCTTTCACCTATATATCACCTACTATGACAGGCTTTTTCATTAAGTGTGGGACAGATGGCCCTAGAGTGACAGAGAATGCAATGTGATGAAAGTATGCTCGAAATAAAGGTTTAATGCTTTGGGGCTTGCTTCTATTACTTGTAGGAACGTGTGTCATAACACTTAATTTTTTCTTGTGATTGTGCACTGAGTCACAATTCACATTTCCACCTTCTTCTCTGCTGCCTCTAACACTCCCCCCAGGAATAAAGAGAAAACCCATTGATATAGGGCTAGTTAAGTGAGTTTCTTCTTCCAGATGTAGGAAGCATAATGCTGCACTGTATTCCATTCCAGACACCTAATTATTATTGATTGCTTTATGATAGAAGTGTACTGCCTAAAGCACTGAAGAATGGAAATCTGAAATCCTGCCCAGAACAGCTTAACACCCCAGCTACCACCTGTTACCTGGAAGAAAATAGGGCCCTTGTTCAAAGTGTTTTTGTGGTGCCAAGTTAATGGAAATAAGCTTGCTATTTCACTGGTTAGATCAAAACTCCTGCAAGAAAGTCTTTAGAAGGCAATGTTAAGATATTTATGCTTTAAAATATTACTTCTCTGACACTGTATGAGACAGAGAAAAAGAGCAGTCTTAGATTGAGTGTTATTATTTGTTCTTATTATTGATAGAACTAAAGTCAGCTAATAATTTTGAACAAAAATTTAAAAAATTCTAACTATGCAGAATTATGTCAGATGTCCATGCAGATAAATGTGTTGCCTGAAAGGGATATATCTAGTGAATACTTGATTTCTCCCTTACATTGCCATGATAACACTTAAACTATACCTTTAAAAGTTTAGGAATATGCCTCATATTTGTTCAGCCTATCTATAAATAATCATGTGTAGATAAGCTATCCTGTATATATACAAGTACTAAAGATACACTTTTTCCTATTTCCTGGGCAGAATTTTATAGCTTATAAACTATGATAATTTCTCCCATCATCATATTAAGTATAGCAGTAATGTAATTTTCATTGAATGAAGTTTTGCAGATGAAGATGAAGCATCCTGTCTTGCATATAAAACTCAACAATTATTTTTATGACCACTCTCCACTTCAGGGAACAGTTAAACTGGCCAGAGAAAGTAGTCACATGCAAATTTATAATTTCAGTCTTTCTTTAATATGTACAGCATACCTTCTTTTATTGCACTTTACAGGTGTTGCTTTTTTTTTTTTTTTTTAAACAAATTGAAGGCAAGATCCTGCACCAGCAAAAAGATTACGACTCACTTCATTGCGATATGCACTTTATTACGGTGGTCTGGAACTGAACCCACAATATCTCTGAGGGGTGCCTGTATATGGTAAGTGATGATCATATTTAGGATATCTGCTCAATTACTTTTCATCAGTCATTTCAGGTGGAGAGAACTACACAGGAAAGAAATGTGCGAGATTTGCATTTTGGTGCAGAACAGAAATGCTCATGAAGAAGAAATGCATAACCATTGCATGCAGTTAAATAACAAAAATTTCCAAATCTAAGTAATATCCAAAGTCCAAGTAATTTAGCTATGTCCCTTCCTATTCTGCACATCAAATACATTTTTTTTCCCATTTCTGTCTCAATCTTCTCCTCTTGTGTGAGAAGATGCTTCACCCATAAATGGACTGGGTTTAGCTGTGCTTCATCCAAGTACTTGCCAGCTAATGATAAAAAGTAATATGGTCAAATATCCATTATCCTCGAATAGGAGAAATGAATTATTAACCTGTATTGGGGGAAGGGGATCAACCCTTAGTACCTAGATACTCCATCCCTGAAAAAAACCCTGAGAATATTTGAATAGCTAGTTTGTGAATCAAACATTTACCTTAACAGCAATTGGAAAAGCTGAAAAACATAACCACTGTGAAGAAGAAAGAAGAAATCTCATAACATATGCAATAAAGAAACAAGACCGAGCCCTGGCTGGGTGGCTCATTTGGCTCAAGTGTCACCTTGTACACCGAAGGTTGCAGGTTTGATTCCCGGCCAGGGCACATACCTAGGTTGTGGGTTCAAACACCAGTCAGCATGCATATGGGAGGCAACCAACTGATGTTTCAGCCTCTCTCTCTCTCCGCCCCCTTCCACCCTCTCTAAAATCAATAAACATATCCTTGGGTGAGGATTTAAAAAAAAAGATAAAAGAAAAAGAAACCAGGTCTGGAAGCACAGTGCTACTCAGCTTTGCTGGAGGCACTGCTTGTTCTTACAGAAAGCCGTCAGTCCTCCCAGCTATGACAAGGCAGTGAGATGTGACAAGCAGCAACACTGTTCCCTTAAATGAATTCTCAGCCTTCTCCTTTCGTCTTTTGTAATTGCAACTTCTGAGTTTCGTTTCTGATGGGTATTTCTGCACTTCTTTTGAAGTCACTGTAGCATGCATAGCAGAAGCTGACAAATGTATAATCCTTAATTCACAAATAAAAACAGCAGAATTCAATTTCTTTCATTTGCTTGAGACTGACTATGATACTGCAAATGGAACTTTGTCCCATAATATTGTCCAGCAGTTTCTCAACCTGAGAAGTTGACTCCTAGTGATGGGTTGATTTGGACTAAGGCAGCAGTTTAGAATTCAAATTCTGATTCTTAGTGCCATCGTGACTTGAGTGAGTGAGGACATGGAGTATTCTATGGCCATGGTACTGATGGGAATCCAGTTGATCTCAATAGTGTTCAAAGGCAAATCTGAACCATCAACCCATTTTCTTTATTCCTGGCAAACCCATAAAGGGAACTGTGCTGGCCTTATCATCAAGCTAACAGAAAATCTTGCCCGAGGTTATATCAACACAGTATTACAGTAATGAGTGATGAAAATAAATCAATCAACTTGATTCAATTTTTCCTTATTAAAACATCCTGTTATCTGAGAGTTTACTAGCTAAACTAATTGCTGTGAAACCATGAACACAGCCTAAATAGAAATTGACTGGACGCTTTCACCTGTTGTGTTGAAATTATGAGCTCAGTATCAGCTTAGTAATTTTTAAAACTGGTATAAAATACACATAAGATTTACAATCTTAACCACTTCTAAGTGTATAGTTCAGTAGAGTTAAGTATATTCACATTGTTGTGCAACTGATATCCAGAACTTTTTCATTGCAAAACTGAAACTCTATACCCATTAGCCAACTCCCCATTCTGCTCTCCCCCAGACCCTGGCAAACACCATTATACTTTCTGTCTCTGTGACTTTGACTACTCTGGGTATCTCACATAAGTGGAGTTGTACAGCATTTGTCTCTTTTGTGGTTGGCTTATTTCACTTAGCATAATATCATCAAGGTTCATCAATGCTGTAGCTGTGACAGGAACTCCTTCCTTTTTAAGGCTGAGTAAAATTCCCTTGTATGGATGTGCACATTTTGTTTATCTGTTGAGGAACACTTGGGTTGCTTCCACCTCTTGGCTATTGTGAATAATGCTGCTACAAACAGGGGAGTGCAAATATCTCTTTTGAGATTCTACTTCAATTCTTTTTGTTATATATCAAGTGGAATTGCTGGATAATATGATATTTTATTTTTAACTTTTTGAGGAATGGCCAGACTGTTTTCCATAGTGGCTGTACCATTCTACATTCCCACCAGCAGTGCACAAGGCTCCAATTTCTCCACATCCTCGCCAGCATTTGTTATTTTCCAGGTTGCTGTGTTGTTTTTATGACAGCCATTCTAATGGGTATGAGGTTATAAGCTTAGTTTTAAGATGTCAAAACTTGGGGAAAGGAAAATTATGAGAATCTAGAGCTACAATATTTGGCTGTGAGCTTAAATGCTTTTAAAAATTGTCATTTGTTCACCTCAGGTCACAGAAACAATAACACAAACTAAAGGCCTCCATGGGAATATAAAACTTGATTTCTTTAGAGAGGAAAAGTCAGAATGGGTTTTATGAAAAGGGATGAATAAGTGGAAACATTCTATTTTTTCAAAGAAAGAAGTACAGGTTGTATTATACTTATTTTTTTTTTTTTACTTTCAAAATAGACACTTATCCATACATTTCTTCATAATTAAAGGACAGGAGCATCCCTGCAAATATTTGCATGTCCCTCCACTGTGTGTGATGGGGGTCTTTAGTTGCATGAGCAAAGTTTCTGGTGTATGAGAAAACCTGGCTACCAGGTATTATGCACTTGGTCTTTTTCTCTGAAGCTTCACTGGGGGCTTAAAACAGCGCTGTCTATTCAAGGTGATCTCCTCAAATAAAAATTTTTGTGGAGGGATACAACTGAGCCCAAAGGCATCAGTATGAATTCTATAAGCCATCTATTCCATGTTCCAAATAGACAGCAAGAATATTTATAATGAAAAAAAAAAAAAAAAGATCGTGGATATATAGAGCAGGTGCTGGCAAACTTTTTCTATAAAGGGCTAGATAGCCAGTCTCTGTAGAAACTACTCAACTCTGCCATAGCAGCGATAGAGACCATGCAAATTAATAAGCATGACCATGTTCCAATAAGACTTTATTAACAAAACACGCTGAAAGATGGATTTGACGCATAGGTCATAGTTTGCTAATCTCTGTTGTATAAGACTCAAGGGAAAGAACTTTAAAAATAAGAGTTTTCTCATAAATTGAAGGAGGAGGAACAAACCTTCAAGCTCTGTGGCAAAAGCAAAACAAACAAACAAAAAAAGTAAATGGCAACCCTCTTGCTAGATTTCTTTCAACACCAAAAATAAAACTGTGGCTGTCATATAAACAAATGCATTTCATAGCTCTATGTCATGTTCACACTTTATATCCTTGATCTACAAAAGCTTACAATAAGTGAAAATCAGCATGACCTTGGATGTGGAACATTGAAATCCTAACTTCCTCAAAAGCCAATGTTCGACTTTACAAAGAAGAAGATTTTGGGTAGAAATCACAAGGTTCATCACAAGCCACTTAACAAAGTCTTGTGAATATAAAGAGATGACAGCATCCTAATTAATCAGGCTCCAAGGTAACCACGAGAAGGATATGCTTCTTCTCAGAGGTGGCTGGGCCTATGTCCCTCTGACATCCATGTCATCCTTGGAGCTTCTCCCAGAGTGGCGACAGGCTCTCTCCTTGACCAAGCTCTAGTCAGGCTCCACTGAGCCCTCTTTTTGACTAGGGTTTAAACTCAGACCTATAAGCACTCAATTTCAACATGGCTGATTTTCTGTCCAACCCCACACTAGGAGACCTAAAGAAACACCAGCATGCTTTCCAGCAGCTCACGGCTGCGTCCCCCAGATGGTGACTCTACCCTGTGACAATCCCTGCATGGAAAATTCAATGCTGCCAAAAGCACTTATGTTTGTTCCTGTCAACACCTGGCATGGGCCCAAGCTCCCTTTTCTTCAAGCATTTATTTCAGAAAACTTGCAATAGTAAATCCTTTCTCCATCTCTTCGAGATGTGTATGTATCGTCTACCACCCAGGAGTGTCTTTCTCAAGGACCTGGAAGCCATTCCTTTGAAATGGAATCATCAAAGAAGAGATGAGCCTTGGTCTACAGGCTTTGGGGGAGGGTAGAAGCCTAATATCAGCAGGAGCCAGTTAAAAGACATAGACAGATGAATTGCATCCCTTAATGCCCTTTAATTCTTTCCCTGTATTCCACTCCAGAGTTTAAAAGGTCTCCTACCTCTTGTTTCCATGGAGTTGAACTCAGGTTACACTGGGGTCTTTCCTCTACCGCAATACTAAAGAATTAAATTGGTGCTGCTGCCTTTAACTAGTGTCCAGCTTTGTTGCTCTTTGACAGTGGTTACTGCTCTACATTGGCTTCATTTTTAATGCTTGGGCTCCAAGACAGACAAAACTTTCTCATGTTTTCCTTAGCATGTCTTAAGATACATCACCCCTTCCAATCCCAGAAGGCCCAAGCAGACTTCCTGACTGAGGCTTCACAGGCCAGGCTTGTCCTACCACCTGGAGCCTGACCTCTCCATTTCAGATATCTGGAGAGATAGGCCTCTCTGTCTCGGTGAAGGACACCAGAAACAGACTCACTCATTGCCATTCCTGATCTGCAAGAGCAGGGGTCACCTGTGCAGTATAACTACACGTAAGTACAATACAAGTACTAAGGATTCAAACCATAGGAATTGCTGAATACAGAAACCCGGGTGCTATTTTAATTTGGACAAGAGAGGGTGTTAAAAGATATCTGGATGACCTATTCCAAACACTTTAAACAAACAAAAACCAGTGAGGTAACTTTCAAAAGTACCATTTTATGTAGAATCTAAATAAGAATGGCTTGTGTCCAATTTAATTGACTTATTCATTTATTCAGTCACCAAATACTAAGTATCTTTATAGTTAAAACATGGAGCTAGCTTTAGGAAGTAGGCATATTCCATTAACTTGATTCCTGGGTACACCTTGACAAAGTATTTTTTATCTTCTGCATTTACTAAATAAAAAATTAAGCAGAGCTGCCTTGACTGGGTTGGTCAGATTTCTGGAGAGATTGGAACGTTGTCCCACACACCAAAAAGTTGCAGGTTCGATTCCTGGTCAGGGCACATACCTAGGTTGCAGGTTCAAGGCCCGGCAACTGATTGATGTTACTCCCTCACATCAATGTTTCTCTCTGTCTCTCTCTCTCCATTTCTCTCTCTCTCAAATCAATCAAAACATATCCTCAGGTGAGGATTAAAAAACACCCAACCAAAAAAATGCTTCATGTTTCCAGGCTGAAGCTTGCATAGTGGAGCACAAAGATTGTTCACTGATTAACTCAGTAGCCTTACCTCAATTTCCCCTAGTGCTTCCCAATCATAGTTACCCCTCCATAATGAAATAGTCATCATCACTACATCATTGACCACAATGTCATGAATAGACACTTGCTAAGTATTTACTCTGTGCAGGATGCAGAAAATGGTGGGAGACCTTGATGTCTACAGAATGTGCCATCCACAGGTGTTTAAAACGCTGATTAGCTAATGGCCAAGAGATGGGGAGAGAAAGGGGCTGATGGTGGTTTGGAGAAGGGAGGAGTCACGTGGCAGGTGCAGCATGATGGGACTTGAACTGGGACTGGAAGGGAAGGTAGAGCTCAGCTCTGTGATAACCTGAGCCACGAAGTTTCACTAGTTAATCAGAACTAGAACAAAGGCCTCCGCCAGTTCTCCCACCAAGTTACTGCAACCCCTTCTGAGTTACTAGTTTGCAAAGATTCTTTTGAGAGGGTTAATACATGAAGCTGATGCCTGGGATGTGAGTCAGTGTTCAAAGTTCCTTGTCTCTTTCAGTCATGTAGTGCAAGGCTATCTGAATTTCTGTTCCTGAAGAGGGGTCTAGTACACACTATTTTACTTACAATGGTTCTTGGAAAGAATTTGGAAGAAAGATTAAGAAATATCATGAAGGTCAAATTTTGAATGACATCTCAATTCAGTTTCTTTTTCTAAACTTCTGGCATTGCAAAAGCTCCTTTATATATTATTAAAAGAACATGAGAACAGACAAAGGCAGTAGATCTCTGGTAGTCTCCAACAGGCTGTCTAGGCCCAGATTGGTACACAATCTGATGCCACCAGGGGAAATCCAGGAAGTGCATATTAATCTAAGATGCAGCAACAAACAAGAAGAGTCACAAAAATGGGGAGACGGGGAAACAACCCCCCATCGAAGGGAAAGGAGGAATCCCCAGAAAGAGTGCTAACTGAAATAGAGGAAAGCAAACTATCAGACATGGAATTCAAAACATGAATTATAGGGAAGCTCAGTGAGTTCAGTGAGCTCAAAGAACTCAAAGAACACTACAAAGAACTCCAGCGAAACTACAAGGAACTTACTGAGATTTACACCAGCATGAAAAAGGACATAGACACTATCAATAAGAGCCAGGAGGAAATGAAGAATACAATTTCTGAATTGAAGAGCACAGTAGAAGAAATTAAAAGCAGGCTACAGGAAGCAGAAAATTAGATCAGTGAGCTGGAGCACAACGTAGAAAAAATTCCCAGACAGTACAACAAAATGAAAAAAGACTGAATAAGAATGAAGAGGCTCTAAGACAGCTGCAGGTCAACATGAAACGTAATAATATCCACATCATAGGAATACCAGAAGGAAAAGAAGAGGAGCAAGGGATAGAAAATCTGTTTGAAAAACTAATGACAGAAAACTTCCCTGACTTGATGAGAGAAAAAGTCACGCAAGTCCAGGAAGCACAGAGGGACCCAATGAAGATGAACCCCAACAGGTCGACTTCAACACACATCATAATTAAAATGGTAACATTGAAAGACAAAGAGAGAATCCTAAAAGCAGCAAGAGAGAAACAACTAATAACATACAAGGGAGCTCCAATAAGGCTATCATCAGTTTTTTCATCAGAGACACTACAAGCCAGAAGGGAATGGCAAAAAATATTCCAAGTAATGAAAAACAAAGGCCTCCAACCAAGACTATTCTACCCATCAAGGCTCTCATTCAAAATGGAAGGTGAAATAAAGATTTTCCCAGACAAAAGAAGGCTAAAAGAATACATCTCCACCAAACCAGCATTGCAAGAGATGCTAAAGGGTCTGCTTTAAGAAGATGAAGAAACAGAGAGACAGAGAGGAACACAAGTCCAAAGGGGAAAAATGATAATGAATAAGTACCTATAAATAATAACCTTAAATGTAAATAGATTAAATGCACGAATCAAGACATAGGGTAGCTTAATGGATTAGAAAGCATGACCCACATATATGCTGTCTACAAGAGGCCCACCTTAGAACAAAAGATCTACACAGACTGAAAGTGAAGGGATGGAAAAAAATATTTCAAGCAAATGGACATGAAAAAAAAGCTGGGGTAGCAATACTTATATCAGACAAAACAGATTTCACAGCAAAGGCAATAAAAAGAGACAAAGAAGGACGTTTCATAATATTTAAGGGAAAAATCCATCAAGAAGATGGATTTTGTAAATATACATGCACCCAACATAGGAGCGTTCAAATGTGTAAGGAAAATTTTGAAAGACTTCAGGAAGGATATAGACAGCAACACACTCATAGTAGGGGACTTTAACACCCCATTATCAACAATGGAAAGATCTTCGAAGCAAAGAACACCAAGGATATTGAGGCATTGAACAACACTCTAGATAACGTGGACTTAGTTGATATATATAACTTTTCACCCCAAAGAAGCAAAATATACATTCTTTTCAAGTGCACATGGAACATTCTCAAAGATAGATCACATGGTAGGACACAAAACAAGCCTCTACAAATTCAAGAAAATTGAAATTATATCAAGCATCTTCTTGGATCACAATGGCTTGAAATAGGAAATCAACCTGAAGGAAAATACTCAAAAACATTCAAACTCATGGAGAATAAATAACATGCTATTAAATAATGAATGGGTTAACAATGACATCAAGAAAGAAATCAAGAAGTTTCTGGGAACAAATGATAATGAACACCCAAAACCTATGGGATACAGCAAAAGCAGTCCTGAGAGGAAAGTTCATAGCAATACAGGCCTACCTAAGAAGGATAGAAGAATCTCAAATAAAAAATCTAACCCTACAGCTACAAGAACTAGAAGAACAACAACAAACAAAGCCCAGAGAGAGTAGAAGGAAGGAAATCATCAAGATCAGAGCAGAATTAAATGACATAGAGACTAAACAAACAATTCAAAAGATCAACAAAACTAGGAGCTGATTCTTGGAAAACATAAACAAAATTGACAAGCCCTTAACCAGGCTCATCAAGAAAAAAAGAGAGAGAACCCAAATAAATAAAATCAGAAACTAAAGAGGAGAAATCACAACTACTACCACAGAAATACAAAAGATTGTAAGAAATTATTACAAACAACTGTATCACAAAAAATTTGACAACCTAGATGAAATGGACAAATTTCTGGAAACATATAATTTTCCAAAACTGAATCAAGAAGAAGCAGAAAGCCTGAACAGACCAATAACAACTAGTGAAATTGAAGTAGTAACCCAAAAATTCCCGGCACACAAAAGCCCTGGACCGGATGGCTTCATAGGTGAATTTTACAAAACATTTAGGAAAGAACTAACTCCTATCCTTCACAAACTATTCCAAAAAATCCAAGAAGAGGAAAGACTCCCAAACTCTTTCTATGAAGCTAGTATTACTCTAATTCCAAAACCAGGTCAAGAAACAACAAAGAAAGAAAACTACAGGCCAATATCACTGATGAACATAGATGGAAAAATCCTCAACAAAATATTGGCAAACAGGATCCAGAAACACATTAGAAAGATCATACATCATGATCAAGTGGGATTCATCCCAGGGATGCAAGGATGGTTTAATATTCACAAATCAATAAATATAATACATCACATAAACAAAATGAAAGACAAAAACCACATGATCATATCAATAGATGCTGAAAAAGCATTTGATTAAGTACAACAGCCATTTATGATGAAAACACTCGCAAAATGGGAACAGAAGGAGCATACCTCAACATAATAAAGGCCATATATAAGAAACCTGAAGCCAACATCATACTCAATGGGCAAAAACTGAAAGAATTCCCCCTGAAATCAGGAACTAGACAAGGCTGTCCACTCTCTCCACTTCTATTCAACATAGTGTTGGAAGTCCTAGCCACAGCAATCAGACAAGAAAGAGAAATAAAAGGCATCCAAATTGGAAAAGAGGAAGTAAAACTGTCCATTATTTGCAGATGACATGATAGTGTACAGTAGTCCCTCTCTATATCACAGTTCACTTATCGTGGATTCATTGTATCGCAGGATTTTTAAAAATATATTTAATTATTTATTGCGGACTTTTCGCTTTATCGCAGGATTTTGTGGTACTGTATATTTATGTTGTTAAAGTTATGTAGGTTTAAGAGTGCAGGATAAATGTAAGACTCCTACTTTGCAGGGGGTTCTAGAATGTAATACCCACAATATGTGAGCGAATACTGTACATAGAAAACCCAATAGACTCCACAAAAAAAGTACTCAACCTAATAAGTGAATTTGGCACAATAACAGGATACGAAGTCAATATTCAGAATCGAAGGCATTTCTGTATACCAACAATAAAAATCAGAGACAGAAACTAGAAAAAACATCCCATTTACTATAGTAACAGGAAAAATAAAGTACTCAGGAATCACCTTAACCAAAGAGGTAAAAGACCTGTACTCAGAATACTATATAACACTGAAGAAAGAAATTAATGAAGATACAAATAAATGAAAGCATATATCATATTCATAGATGGGAAGAATCAACATCGTTAAAATGTCCATACTACCCAAAGCAATTTATAGATTCAATGCAATCCCTACTAAAATACCAATAACATACTTCACAGACCTAGAACAAACACTTCAAAAATTTACATGGAACCAAAAAAGAGCCCGAACAGTCACAGCAATCTTGAGGAAGAACACAGTAGGAGGAATCACAATACCTGATACCAAACTATACTACAAGGCCACTGTAATCAAAACAGTCTGGTACTGGCATAAGAACAGACATATATATCAATGGAATAGAATAGAGAGCCCAGAAATAAACCCAGGTCTATATGGTCAACTAATATTTGACAAAGGGGGAAGGAACATAAAATGGAGTGAAAGCCTCTTCAACAAACGGTGTTGGGAGAACTGGACAGGAACATGCAAAAAAAAAAAAAAAAAAAAAGAAAAAGAGACCACCAACTTACACCATACACCAGAATAAACTCAAGATAGATCAAAGACTTAAATGTAAGCCGTGACACCATAAAAGTCCAAAGGGAAAAAGGGAGGAAAATTTCAGATATCCCATGTAGTGATATTTTTACTGCTATATCTCCTAAGACAAGGGAAATAAAGGAAAGAATAAACAAATTGGACTACATCAAGCTAACGAGTTTCTGCTCAGCAAAAGAAAACATCAGCAAGATGAAAAGGGAACCAACCATATGGGAAAATACATTTGCCAGTGATACCTCAGGCAAGGGATTGATCTCCAAAATATATAAAGAACTTATACGACTCAACACCAGGAAGACAGACAACCCAATTAAAAAATGGGCAAAGGATCTGAACAAACACTTCTCCAAAGAGGACATACAGAGGGTCTATAGGCATATGAAAGAATGCTCAACATTACTAGCCATCAGAGAGATGCAAATAAAAACCACCATGAGATACCACTTCACACCAGTCAGAATGGCCATCATCAACAAATCAACAAACAACATGTGCTGGTGAGGATGTGGAGAAAAGGGAACCCTAGTGCACTGTTGGTGGGAATGCAGACTGGTGCAGCCACTATGGAAAACAATATGGAATTTCTTTAAAAATCTAAAAATGGAACTGCCTTTTGAACCAGCAATTCCATTGCTAGGGTTATATCTGAAGAATCCTGAAACACCAATTCAAAAGAACCTATGCACCCCTATGTTCATAGCAGTGCTGTTTACAATAGCCAAGTACTGGAAACAGCCTAAGTGCCCACCTGTAGATGAGTGGATTAAAAAACTGTGGTACATTTACACAATGTAGTGCTAAGTAGCAGAGAGACAGAAGGAACTTCTACCATTTGCAACAACACGGATGGAAATAGAGAGAATTACGCTTAGCGAAATAAGTAAGGCAATGAAAGAAAAATACCATATATGCTATCACCTGTTACAGGAGACTAATGAACAACACAAACAAATGAGAAAAATTGAACCAGATGCATTTAAACAAGGAGGAGACTAACAGTGACAAGTGGGGAGGGGGAGGGAGAGAAGAGGGGTAAGAAGGGAAAGGGTCTAGTCAAAGAACATGTATAAATGATCCATGGACATGGACAACTGGGTGGGGACTGACTGGGAGAAGAGGTGGGCAGGGTGCAGGGAAACAATAGGGAAAAAAGTGGGACAACTGTAATAGAAAAACAAACAAAAATTTTTAGTGGGGGAAGGGAAATGAAAGCAAAAAAAATTAACAAGTAAGACAAAGGAGAAAAAAATGAACATGAGAGGATTTTATGTTTGGTTTTGAGGTTCAGTGAAATCATTGAAATGAATCCTTAAAAAATAGTTAACAGGTCTACTGAATAGCTTGAACAGGCTGAGGAAGCTTTAATGATGAATGCCACATTATCAAAATAAATTAAGATAAAAATTCTCAAAAACTTGGGTAGGCTTTTGAAACAGGGAAATAGTAACTGAAGAAACTTTAAAATAAAGCTAACTCTTGACTTATTGTGAGTCATAGGAATCAAATGAAGCATATACATCTCTTAGGACTAAAATTATTTTTAGAGAAATACTAGGGAGGCCCTGGCTGGGTAGCTCAGTTGGTTAGTGTCATCCTGATGCACCAAGGTTGTGGTTCGATTCTTGGTCAGGGCACATACAGGATCAACCAATAAATGCATAAATGGGTGGAACAACAAATTGATGTCTCTCTCAAATCAATAAAAATTTTTTTTAATTAAAAAAAAAAAGAAATGCCAGGGACAGACCTCACCAGGTGTACTCTACCTCAATGGAACATTCATCCCGATCAGAGGCAGATTCTGCCAGGGCTTGGTGCCCTTAGCTGGCAGGGCAGGAAGGACAAGCAGACCTCAATTGTCTGCTCTGCTGCAGAACAATGAGCAAATCTTGAATATTTTATTTGTGGATTTCATTGATTATTTCTTACAACAATTTTTTATTGTTGCTGTTGTTTTTAGCACATCCTAAGCACTAGGCACTGGAGATAGAAGAGTAAGACACCTAATCTGGTATTAAAACAAGGGCTAAGCCTGCTCTGCTTGTATTCTGATTTGGAAACCCTAATTTCAGCAACTGAGTCCTTTTCTCAGTTTCATCATTGAGCCCTCTATTCTTAGGGACTAATACTCTGTTTCCCACACTTTTGCTAGGGTTTTGTTTTGTTTTGTTTTGCTTGCTTTTTATTCTAAGGATTTTTGTTAGGGAATATAATTATCACTTGAATCTTCAGGCGTGTGTCTGAGTTTCTGCTGTGTACCTCCTGACTCTGATAACTCTCCCATCTAAATGTGTTCAGATAATGTCCCATTGCTTTTTCATTCTTCTAGTGATGGAACCACCTAATTTCCTATATTAAATCGTTTTTGAGACTGGTCAGGATGGCAGCACAGGCAGACATGGCTTGCCTCTTTGACAACCACATCAAAATTACAACTAAAATATAGAACAACCATCAGCCAGAACCATCAGACATAGAGCTGAATGGAAGTCTGACAACTACAGAATTAAAGAAACCACATCCATTGAGACAGAGCAAGCAAACTGGTGCCATATCTGAGATGTCATCAACCTGGCTAACACTGTTTTGACCTGACTTGGAGATCCCCAGAGACTCCACCCCACCCAACTTACAGGCCCACCCAAACTGCTTTTCTATATGAATGGCTAGTCTTGGTTCATGCTTTACAACTTCCTAAATGCTATCAAACAATAGCTGGCCTCAGTGAGCCCCAAGCCCAGCATAACCAGCAGCCAGCCTAGATTCACAGATTGGCTTCACCTGGGAATCTCCAAGCCCAGTACAAGTAGAAGCCACCTCAGATTGCTTTATAGTTCAGGCAGGGTGGCCCCGGCAAAACACAAGTGGGCTGACCTTGGGTTGTACCCCCTGGGAAACCCCATGGCCAATGCACCCAGTGGACAGCTACAGACCATGTCAGAGCACCACCACCCTGCCCCAGCAGAGCTGACCGTCCATAGAGGGCAGAGGTTGGTGGTCACAGCCAGTCCTTGCAGCTGACTGGCCTCAGTAAATCCCTCCCATTGACCTGTGAACAGCAACCGAGGCTCAACTATAAGAGGAGGGTGTACTCAACCCACACAAAGGCTGCACCTTGAATACCCAGCTTGGGTGATAGGGGAGGCTGTGCCACTGGACCCTACATGACATCTACTACATTAGGCCACACTACCCAGACAGGGAGTCAAAGCAGCTGTACCTAATACACAGAAACAAACACAGGGAGGCTGCCAAATTGAGGAGGCAAAAAAATTATGGCCCAAATGAAAGAACAGAACAAAACTCCAGAAAAAGAACTAAACAAAACAGAGAGAGCCAACCTATCAGATGTAGAGTACAAAACACTGGTGATCAGGATGCTCAGAGAAATAACTGAGTACGGCTACAAAGTAAAGGAAGAAGTGAAGATTACACAAAGTGAAGCAAAGAAAAATGTACAAGGAACCAACAGTCATGGAAAGGAAGCTGAGATTCAAAACAAGGATTTGGAACATAAGGAAGAAATAAACATTCACCTGGAAGAGAATGAAAAAAGAATTGAAAAAAATGAGCAGAGGTTTAGGAACATCTGGGACAACTTTAAACGTACCAACATCCAAATCACAGGGGTGCCAGAAGGTGAAGAGGAAGAGAAAGAAATTGAAAACTTACTTTAAAAAAAAGAATGAAAGAAAACTTCCCCAATTTGGAGGAAGAAATAGACATACAAGTCCAGGAAGCACAGGGAGGCCCAAACAAGTTGGACCTAAGGAGGACCACACCAAGACAATCGTAATTAAAATTCCAAAGGTTACAGATAAAGAGAGAATCTTAAAAGCACCAAGAGAAAAGCAGAGTTACCTAACAAAGGGGCTCCCATAAGACTATCAGCTGAGTTCTCAAAAGAAACTGCAGGCAAGGAGGGACTGGCAAGAAGTATTCAAAGTGATGAAAAGCAAGGACCTACAACCAAAATTACTCTATCCAGAAAAGCTATCATTTAGAATGGAAGGGCAGATAAAGTGCTTCCCAGATAAGGTAAAGCTAAAGGAATTCATCACCACCAAGCCATTATTATATAAAATGTTAAAGGGATTTATTTATGAAAAAGAAGATCAAATCTATGAATATTAAAATGACAACACACTCACAACTATCAACAAAGAATCTGAAAAAAAACAAACTGACCAAACAACCAGAACAGGAACAGAATCATAGGTATGGGGATCTGAGGAGGGTTATCGGCTGGGAGGGGAAAGGGGGAGAAAGGGGAAAACGGTGCAGGGATCAGGCAGCATAATTGGTAGGGATAAAATAGACAGGGGTATGTTAAGAATTGTATAGGAAATGGTGAGGCCAAAGAACTTATATGCACGACCCATGGACATGAACTAAGGGGGGTAGGACTGCTGGAGTGAAGGGGGTTACTGGGTGGAGGGGGGCAAGGGGGAAAAATTGGAAAAACAATAACAGCATAATCAATAAAAAATACTTTAAAAAAATAGAAAGTAAAAATCTATCCAAAACTTAAAAAAAAAAAATCCTTTTCTGCATTAAACTTGAGTGAACCCCCAACCAAAAAGGGTAGATTGGGAAGGCGTCTGCTTTGGGGTGGGGTGGGGTAAAGGAGGTGGTACCGTCTTCTGAATGAGTTTGGCTCTCCACATGAAGATGCCTCATGGTCAACTGAACGTAGATAATTGGAGAATTGACAAGAAATCAGAAGCAAAGAGGCAATCGAACAGAGCTCAGTATAAAGCCAGAGGAGGAAATGGCCTTCCCAGGGAAATAAAATTAGATGAGAAAAAACATAAGGGAAATCACTGAGCTTTAGAGACTACTATAGTGATGAGGCTGGAAGAAATATATTCACTGAAAGCTAGAGGGGAGGGGAAAACAAAGCCGTTGGAAAGAGGCCTTTAGCAAATTCTAGGCATTTTGAATATTATACGTAAGAAGTACTACTACCCAGTTTCATACAAGGGTTCTGTAGCTTTTTTGAACAATATCTTTAATGGGATTTACTATGTTATTCATATTAAAAGTATAATTTTTACCTCGTTAAATGTTCATGTAAAATTACTGTCATGTCCTAATCTGCAGAGCTGAGGAAAGAAATTTTAATTACACTTTCAAAACTTATACGACTACTTCATGTATGAAAATTGCCTACAATTGACTTCCAAGATATAGAGGAAATCCACACTTTTATTCTATCAAGACCACAAAGATAAGAAACAAATTTACAGAGGAAAAAATATCCAAATTTCAGCTTAGAAATCTGAGGTGGCAATTTTATAGAAATGGCTTCATTGAAAGTACACTAGGTGTTTTTTTTTAGAATACACCTAAAAGGTTATTTCAAAATTCACCTGTCTAAAACCACCGGTCGGGTTAATTTCATAATGAGGTCATTAAACTATTTTCAAGCCTCACATTGTTGGTTTATGTAAAGGTTCAGTTAAAATTTTAATTTGCCTCAATGGAATTGTAAAATTTATATTGGCTCATGGTTGCTTAGGAAAAATATGCAAAAAAACCCCCAAAAAACAAAAAAAACAGGCCTTCAGACTTTTGAGTTGAAGCTAATGGGAGAAAAAGTCTTCCATATTGTGTCAATTTTTCCCCAACTCAAAAAAAAAAAAAAAAAAACCACTGGAATATCAGGTGAGTCAATTAAATTAGAGTATGATTCTTCATCTCAGTTAATACTTTTTCTTTATACTAATATATTCAAATTAGGGAAATTTCACCTTTCTTAATGATTTGAAACAGAGCCAGCAAATTTTCTTCTGCTATATGAATCCAGCAACTACTTTAAAATACTTTTCAGAGTTTTAAGTCATCACAGCATTCATTTATCTAAATCACAGCCAAATTTCCAGCTAGCAAGAAGCCAAAAAAAGCAATGCGGCCAGCAGAATGGATGATGGCACAAACCTATGCGTTAGAACTCATGTAGTGAGAGCTCCCCAGGCTCCCTCTCCTAGCTAGTTTATGTTAATTTTAGTTACAATTTAAATGGGCTTGGTAGTCTGGTTTCCAAACCATACCAGATTAGAAACATACTTTAGAAAGCAAGAAGCAGGCTGATAGGGAGGTAGCCCCTGAGAGAAATGGAGATGGGGGAGGAGATTTTAGAGTAAAAAATAGTAAATAGTCATACACTTATTAGTCCCTGTGAGCATCATTATTCAAAGCATAGCATAGTAAGACATGTTTTAATAAGAACACTAAAAAATCAAGAAAATATAAAATTAAGTCTACTATACTCTAAGGAGAAATATTTTAAAGAGACTTCTATTGAAGATTGATTTAAAATGTTCTTTAAGGCATTTTAAGAGAGATAATTTTTTGGTAAAATTACTTATACAGAACACCTAATTTCCTAATGCTTAATGAAGCATTATATTTCCATAATGATGTAAATTGACATAAGTCACATAGAGACATGTTTACTATAGAGTTACATAAAATTGTGTGCCTGTACCTCATTAAAAACATCAATCAAAGAAATTAACAGTTTAACAAAGGCATGTTGATGTTACTATTTTCTAAGCACTTCAATAATTTTATCACGTATTTTCTGAAATTCAGGATAACTTTCAAAGTTATGAAACCAGAACACAGTTCTAATTCCACATTATAATGTCCATCAAGCCTAGTTCATTTAAATCTAGGCTCCTGAAGGCCAGCAGCAGTTAAAATTTCTGGTCACTGTCACTAAAGCCATTTACCATAGAGAGTAAGAGGATACTTTGGTGAAGCCACTGGTTTCTTACTTCTAAGTAATATCCCTGGTTAAACACACAAAAAATGTAAATACGATTCCAAATAAGTCATAACTTGTATAAACCATTCAACCCAAAGACGAGGCACAGAAAAAAATACCACGGCAAACAAGCCTAATGAATCATCTCGACATAATACAATATATTACAGATACATATGCATTTTTTTATCATCACATACACATAAGTCATTTTAATTCTTTAAGTTATAAATATAGAATACATGTCTTCATATTATATGAATATATGGTAAATATCAGAGTGATATGAAATCAAATATTTTACAAATAGATGAGAAATCAGGATTTTCTATTCCAATCTTCTAAGAAATAGAGGCTGAGAGAGGTTCTAGTGATTCATGTGCCCAAGGCTCACACTTAGTAACCCAGACCAAACTAAATTCTAGGATACTTTCAGCTAACCAAGAATCAATCTCAGAAAGGTCAGATGCATACTAACATGACAAACACAAAACTCTTACTTTGCCTTCTCACTCATGAGTCTTCTCATTCCCTCAAAATAACCTGATAGGTATTTCATATAGACCTCATATTGAAAAGTCAGGTAGGAGGATGGAAAAGGAAGAAGAAAACTTCCAAGGGTTAAAAGATACAATTTCTCCAGGTAGTCAATATCTGCCAAAATTTAAAAAGCTCCTAGTCAGATGATTTACTTCTACAGCCAAGTTCCATAGTATGATTCTTCAAAAATTGTGTCAATTATTTGTACTCCATAGAACACTTTAAAATCCATTATTTTATGTCCCCTGCTACAGCACCTAGTACACACAGAAATGGCAAATAACATGGAGGCCTATCACTCACAAATCAAATGGGCATCTAGAAAAATGGGTTGATGCTTATGGTGTAGTTTTGACCTTTGGTCAAGAGTGTAAATTTTGGAGTCCAACAGATCTGAGCTCAAATTCCATTTCTACCATTTACTGGCTGTGTGACCCTGGACAAGTTACTGAGCTTCTCTGAGTCTCAGCTTTCTTGTTTGTAGATTAGAAATAATATGTTTACCACATAAGATGACTTGGATGTTAAATGAACACAGACAGCTACTCAATACATGGTGGACATTTTGCTTGGATAATGTGGTTGGTGACACTTTTTCATTCTAGGGCTAAGAGGATTGCTCAAGGTCATTCCAAGCTTTAGTGGGAGGGCCTCAGTCTCTCGTGTTGTAAACCAGTCACCAACTCTCCTAAAATAAGGAGGTCTATCGATCATTTAGCAAGCTTCCATTAGTAAGCAGTATTTTATGGGCATCTGTGGTCATTTACTTTCTTGCACACTTGAAGAATTAAGTAGCTAACTCCCTTTTCCCTTTCCCCCAAAACACTGGTTTGGTACTTACTAAGTGCTAGATAAACTGATGTTTAATGATACTTAAATGTAAAAGCAATAATGTATCTTCACGAATTAGTAAATTAAGATAATTTCTAATTCACACACACACACACACAACTAATTCAGTTATATCATTTGAACTATTTTTCTGTCTTTTTTCTTCTTACATGATTTATTTGGTGGTCTCATCCCTAGAAGAAAATGCTATTTACATAAAAGATGTTTTAAATTATTAAATTCTTAATATTAAATAATAACTGGACACATACAACCTGGATATCTTCCACGTGGAAGTATCTTCATACAAAAGGCATTTATTTAACCTGGACTATGTTCAATATGATATTTTTTAAAACACAAGTACTATGCCTCTAAATATTGGGGATTTCTCATTTAAATCCTTTATAAATTTTTAGGAGTGATATATTTCTTACTCTGTTGGAGGAAGATAGAAAATGAAGTCTTAGCAGCAGCAATTATAAATTATTTTTCAGTGGGCTTCTTCCCTTGAAGGTTACATTATCAATGATTGGAAGGTAAATTAGAATAACCTCAAAAGCTGTTGGCCTTGAAAATAAGGTTAAATCAGTAATTTAAAAATATGTAATAGAATGACTATCACTGGGGTTACTAGTTACAATCTAAGAATACAAATAAAAATTAGAGCAGAGCAAGTATACAACATTTTCAAGAAGATTTCTCCTATGAATACCTAAAACTAAAACTACAGCAGAAAGTAATTACAGTAAATTTTCATTATTGTGGTAGCTATAACGTCAGTGTGAACAGTGCACTAGTGAGCAGTGAACCACTGCTTCTAGGGGAAATGTAGAGTGAGGTTCCTGTGAGCCTCCGGTCACAACAGTTTTGTCAACTGAGCAACATATTTGTTTTATGTGTGTTTGTTTTTTCATTTTAGCTTCATTGGGGTATAACTGACAAATAAAACTGTAAGATTTATGGTGTACAATGTGATGATTTGATATACATATGCATAGTGAAAGGATTCCCCCAATGAGTTGACACATCCATCCATGACCTCATCCACAATTATTTAATATATGTTGACTCATTAATCTTGAACTCAAGGTCAACAGTACTGTAACTTGCACCTCAATGAAACTTACTGAACACACATATTTCCTTCACAGGCATGTCACAGCCTCCCTGTACTTAGGAACACTACATAGCACACCAGCACTATGCTTGGGGACCATTTTAAACAGGGAAACCTCCAACAGAAAACACCACAGTATAAAAAAAGTGGCACTAAATGAACTGCATAAAGGACCCTTATTTATCATGTGAGAGTGAAACAAGAAGGAAGATTAGTGCCTTATGTGACAGCTGGAAAAGTGCACATTGAGGGACGGAAATTTTTTGCTGCTCTGTACTTGACACAAAAAGTACTCACAAAAGCACTGTGAGTACTGATTCTGGAGTTACAAATACATTTTATTTTAGCAAGTAGGTAAATCCACAAGTATGAAATCTGTGAATAATGATTAACTCTATTGTTGCTACAAGTGAAACCACAGTAGAGACAACCAAACAGCCCTGATTGCCCTAACACCTATAACACAGTACTTGATTACAGAAATATGATTGGAAAACAATCATGCCTTTTTGGGAGCATGAGGCCTGAATCTACATCCACCATAAACACATTGGATCTCCTCTGAAGCAGGATTACTTACTCATAAATAGATTACACTTGTGCATAAATATGCAAGTCCTGCAGCGATGGCAAGGGCTTGAAAAAGAGAGATCAGAACAGGATCAATGACTTACACTACACAGTAAGCGTGTTCAACTGCAGAGGGGACCTTCCTCAGGAATGGTTTGGTATGTATAAAACCATAGCACTGTTCCAGTAAAAGTTGGGGTCAGAGTCTCTAGAAAAATAGTCAAATTCTCAGTTGTCTAGGACTGTGTTGTTCAATATGGTAGTGTCTGCCCATCTGTGACTATTTAAAGTTAATGAAAACAAAATAAAAGTAAAAATTCAGCTCCTCAGTCATGCTAGCCACATTTCCAGGGCTCAGTAGTCACATGTTACTAGGGGCCACTGTACTGAGTGGCACCGAGTAAGGTGATTGGTTTGTCCACTGATGGGCTTTAGGCAGAGAACCCTCTGTCTTGGGAAGGATCCTAAACTGTCCAGATCTGGAAGTCTTTCCCGTGGCCTGAACACACTCCCTAGTTAGGAGTCCTCTAGTCTCCTGTTTGGGGAACATAAGCCGTGGCTGGCGACATTCCTGGCACCTGGGGGAGGAGAGGTCGGTCCCATCACGGGTCAGTATGCAGTCATGCATTATCCACTACGATGCCCATCGATTCCAGTATACCTGGTCTGTGTGGCCTTAATCATTTTGGTTCAACCTCCACAAACACTAAGCCCCCTTTCGCTAGGGTTAGGGTGTGGCAATTGCTCCTCCGAGGTGAATGAGGGGAAACCTGGATCTAATTGCTCCTTCTATGATCTTTCAGAGAATCCACCTTTTCCAATCCCATGTGCACTCCTGTCTTGGGAGCTACCTGAAGCTTCTGGCTCCTGAACCATCCTGGGATAATGCAGCAAGATGGTCTGGCCTGAGTCCTCCTCACTGCCAGCAGTCAGCTGCCACCTTTCGGTTCTGCTCGGTCCATTTCATCTGCTTTCCAGCTTTGAAAGCTTGCTGGATTTTCTGTCATGTCTCCTCTGATATTCTCTTTGTCCCAGTAGGCCCATGCCTCTATTCCCTTTTGATATCATTTACTGGTGATGATAACATCATGTGTTCAGCCCACCATGTTACCTTGATGCCCTTAGCTAGGATTTTAGGATTTGGGTCTTGTCATGGACTGAATGTTTGTGTCTCCTGCCTCCCAAATCCATATGTTGAAGCCCTACCCCCAGCGGGATGGTATTTGGAGATGGGGCCTTTGGGATATAATAGGTTTAGAAGAGGTCATGACTATGGGTCTCCACGATGGGATTACTGTCCTTACCAGAAGGGACACCAGCAACTTGCTGTCTCTCTCTCTCTCTCTGCCTTGTGAGGACATACACAAAAAAATGGCTGCCTATAAGCCACGAACAGGGCCCTCACCAAAACCCTCTGCCGGCGCCCTGATCACACACTTCCAGCCTCCAGAGCTGTGAGAACTAAATTTCTATTGTTTATGCCACCCAGTCAATGGTATTCTGTTATGGAACCCAAGCTAATTTATGTCTTTCATTACAAGGCCTTTAGAGGTATAAATGAAACAATGTTGGACTAAGAATAAAAACAATTTTGAACTGTATTTGTGGCCACAGTGCACACAGATCAGTGCGGTACTACTGAACTATCAACTGACCAAGTGATGGACTATAATGAGCCTGCATGTTGGACTACACTGACCACCGCACATGTGCACCTCCATGCTCCCAGATGGTTTCGTTTTACAGGGAACATACATAATGATTTAATGGATTTATTCAAGAAACATAAATGGAAACAGATGTTTCAACTACTTTTAATGACCTGAACCCCAAGAAACCCCACTGGTCAGGGAACCCCAGGCTACAGGAAGCTGTGCTGTGGTTCTTGCAGGTCAGTTGGAGATGCACGGCTGCCCCAGCGTTCAAACCTGAGGTCCCAGGGGTCTGCTGGGGAGAGGGGGACCAGCATGGATGTTAGAGCATTGCTCAGGAACCAGTGCTCTGTGGCTTGACACCCCTGGAGCTTTGCAAATTTTTGATGAGAGTCTTACGCAGCCTTTTAAATAATGGGAGCATTTTGTTTCCTTGGGTTGTTTGAATATGGGAGAAAGGATCTGTCCTCTCCTGAGCCCCCAGATGGCAAGCTCTCCTGAGCCTTTGAGACTTGGGCTGTCGCCTCTGTACAAGATTTGCTGCCTTCATCTGCAAAACAACAATTTGAACCATTGCCTCTCAGGACTGTTTGAGCTCTAGCTCCTGCCGTCAGACCCACCAGTGCAATAGTCCAAATGCAAGTGATGGCTGCTTGGCATGGGACACAGGTCATGAAAGGGATGTGACGGGGCCAGCACGTGTAGTAACATATTCGAACGCAATCCATAATTAGTTTCTTGATTTAAATTTGTTATTCTTTTATCTGTTTCAGAGGGATGGTTAAGGACATGGGCACTCATCAGGATTTCAGAGATTAGCAAAAACAAAGTGCCCTACACGTCCCCATCCCCCACTGAATCAGCAAGGACTGATGTCTGCCCATTGGATGGAGGATACTAATACCACTCATTTCCCCCAGCAGAGCTGGCTGTAGGGTCTACATTTAAGTGGCTTTCCAGTTCTTATTTTAAGAGACACACACCCTTGATAAGCCTTTACAGTACATGTTTAATGCTTTGCACCTGGGTAAGAGAGTGACGCTGTTAAGCCTCTCTCCTTCTTGTCCTTCATTTCCTATTCCTGTGACAACCCCATTCAGTGCTCACTATTTTTCCAACTGTAAGACTATGCAGATTTGGATTCCCTGGGCATTTTTAAAATGTTTCCACTGCGAAATCTGATCCCTCAAGAGCTCAGCTGTAATCTGGCCACTCAAGAGAGGAGAAAGGCAATAAAATTCCCTTTTAAATCATTTTCACACCCAGGAGCTGGATACAGCCTGAGCTGGCTTTTGATGAAATTAATAAGAAACATTTGTCTTCAGCACCTAAACTACTTATTCTTTCACTTTTTAAGGATTCTTTTCTCCTTAAAAGTTCTGTAAGCCACACTCCTTGAGAAGTTGGCTAGGTAGGTTCTTGATCTTCATGTTACCGCTTCAAAAATTCATCCCATGAACCCTTTCCTGAGAAGCCCAAACTTCATCTCTGGGTTTTAAGGAGCCTGCTAATTAAACAAAATGAAAGAAATCAGTGACACCAAACATGTATTACCATCTACAGAGTATTTGTGGGACAATGTGTACTTTCACAGGTAGAAAATCTTGTTTGTTTTTAAACGTCTGAAGACAATGACCTTAACTGCGGAGTTAATCTAATAGTGGAAACATCAGGCCAAATAGAGTAAGCGGTCCTTCCAAAGGCCCTAAGTTCATACCACATCCTCTCTAAAGGTTCCTAAAAGTACCTTCTAATTTCCAAAAGATGAATTCTTTTTAAAATCTAAAGAAAAAAAAAAAAAAAAGGAAAGAGTCTGTGTTTAAAAGTAGAGAAATTATTACAATGAAGCCCCAATCACTCATTCTCCATTTTCAACAACTGTCACAATAATTCTTTAAGTATGATGAATAAGTTAGCACATCTCTAGAGTAAAAGTCCCGTATTGAACTTTATATATATAGTTTGAAACTGTCAGGATGTCTTAACCTGCAAGCACTGTGCTGATGTACACATGTGTTTTTAAAGCTTTATTTCTCTTGACAAATACAAAGCTCTTGTCAGACCAGGTGAGGAGGAAGCTCACCAAACCTTTTCCTTCAGGAGAGTTAAATTTCATTTAATTAGGGACATAGCTGCATATGTATTTGGGGTTTCATTGGTAATACGTTATGCAGCCCCAATTAAAAATAACTCTTGAAATCACAGAACACCTAGATGTAAATAATAAAGTCCTTAGGTACTGAAACTCTTAAAGATGATCTTAATTGTTATTGGACTGTGTACTATTTAGAAAATGCTGGCAAGTATTCCAACACAGAGATAAGTCCTTACTGAAGAGTGGTGGCATCAGGACTCAGGAACGGATAGCTCCTATATCACACAGAGGCAAGTGCAAAAATCACATCATCAATACATGGCATATCATAATGCTACCTCTAATTTTTCTTACATGGCTTGTGTATGTGCATACATAGAGATATAGATATATTATACATATATAGATCTACATGTTTATATATGCACACGAAGATATAAAGATATATATACACACATATATTTAAAGCCCAGAGTAGTCCTGAGATTCATGTTGCATGACACCCATTCTAAATTCAGTAAGTGCCCCCATGCCTGCTTCCCTCACAGAGTCACTGTGACATCTTGTTTATGTGGCCTATCATTTCCCACACAGCCCTGCTTTCCAAGCAGACTGCTGCAGCCCTGGTTATGGCCAATTTTGCACCCTGTCTTGATTGAAAAAGGCATCTGATGTGTCTTTCTGCGACCAGTCTCATCCATTTCCACCTCTCCTTCACACTGCTGCCAGAGTTATTTTCTAGAAACCATGTCAGACCATATAAAATGTACCTTGGTCTCCTTTCCAGTCCCTCCATTGCTTACAGAATAAACTGACATTCATTAAATTAGCCTATTAGGCTTTATGCCACTGAATTATAATAGCTTGCTATTATAACAAAATATAGTATATATAATTTTTATACTGTATGATCAATAATATAACATTACAATATAATATATAATCTCATGATATAGTTACATAATATTGTATTATAGTGCTCATTACACAATAACCCTATGAAGGAGATACTATAGTTCCATTTCATTGATAGGAAAACTGAAACACAGAGTTATTAAGCAACTTTCCCATGGTCACCCAGTTATGAAGCGACAGAATTGGGAGTTGAACGCAGACAGTCTGTCTCTGGGGTTTAACCATTATGCACGCTGTCTCACCTGCCAGGCCTCCCTCTCAGTGCCTCCACCCCCAATTCCTTCAGCGTTCTAGCTATTCCCTCCGAGCACAGTGGACTTCTCTGCTGGCGTGGCTTCCCTCCTGGAAAATATTTATCTCCAGGCTGCCTGAGCCTAAGTGAACAGCACCCTCTCCCCACTGCGAGCACCCACATTTCCTATACATTTATCCGATTCTGCCTTGGGTTGCTGTTAGCTGCACACCTGTCTGCATACCCCATGGGTCGCACATTATTTAGACTAGGGAGCAGGACTTGTTCCTTATCACCTGGACTGCTGGCAGGAGAGCTCTCAGCTACTGGCCACTAACGAATTATAAAAACGTGAAGGAATACAGAGTCTCTGCATACCACTGTGCTGGGTTAAAGTTTTCACCATGTTTTAAAATGACAGCAATAATAAGGACTGCATGAATCCTTACAGATCAAGCCTTGTCTTTCCTCAAACCCTGAGATTCCTACAAATGACTGGGAGGTGGCAGGAAGGAGATGAAGGGTGGCAGGTCCTGTGCTGCCGTCACCATCCTTGTCCTGCAGGATTAAATGAGAGAGATGAACACAGGAGTCTATGGAAGAAGAAACGATGCCCCGCACTCAGCAGTCAGCATGAAGAAGAAAGAAAACCAACTCTCTCTACATCTGCCTCCTCCACCCACTCTTGTGTGGACTCCTTCCCTCTGCCAACACCCCGCATCCACGAAGACAGAAGCAGCCGTCAGACCTTCCTGACTCTGCACTGAACTCATTTAAGGTCATCAATTTCCTGTTAACTCTCCATGCCAAGATCATATCTCAGTGGTGTGGGTTTAGGGCGCCACAAGAGGCAACTCAGCATTCAGCTGCGCTGGGTATTCTGTTTTCCTTGTTGCTTTAAACCTATTATTTTTCATTTTAGGGAAGGAGGGAGAGGTTTGTTTAGAAAACTAGACTGCGGACCAGGAGAGAAGCTCTTTGTTATATTTCTCCATTTACTTTTTATGTGTAGTAACAGTTCATAAAAGATCTGTACACCCCTGAGACATTGACAAGGGAGCAGGAGAAAGGCACTTCCAGAACCAAAACTAAGCCGAAATTACAATTAGAGATGGGTCATGTGACCACGGGCCCCTTTGCCAAGTATTTCAGCAAGTCAGTCGGATAACTGCTGTTGGCAGGGTGCATCTTCCATAAGCAACTCTGTAATCCAACAGAGGGAGGTTTGACTTGGCCTGTGGCACACTTTCTTACCACTCAGGGTTTTGTTAAGTTGATTCCTCAGAGATGACACTGGCAATAATGAATGGTAAAAGAAAAAGACAGGCAAGCTTTTCATGGGAATATCTGTTCTGCTGACACTTCAAAAGGTGAAAACTCCAAGTCTAAATAACAAAACTTACCACGTGTCAGCAGTGCCATCTGGGACAAGTAACAACCTCCATGTGCCTCAGTTTCATCGTCTGACGATGGGGATAAAAACAGTCACCTACTTCATAGGATGTTGTGAGGATGAAATGAGATAATGCAGTAGAAGGCTTAAAAGTTTCTCACTATTCTTTTCTCCTCCTTGAAGTTAGTTTGTCTTCCTAGTCATTAAGCAAACTTAGTATTTTAACCTTCTTTAAATTGAAAAAAATATACTTAAAAAGTATCTAAAGCATGAAAATATATTTATTGCTCATTATAAAGAGCACATTTCTGTAACCACCATTGGAAATAAAAACCCTGCTTGCTCCATAGAGATCCTCATGTGGCCCTCCCCATCCCAATCCCCTCCATTCTTCCTAAAACTAAGCACTGTTCTGGCTTCCGAAATATTTTAATGCTCTCTCAAGGTGGACTTAAAAGACTTCATGAATGGTAAATGTTTGATATATGTTGGTTACAGTTATTTTTTTAAAGAAAATAAAAGGTATTCTCATACAGGTTTCCACTTCCTTTTATCACATCACTCTCATTTCATAATTGCACTTGTGTGTAACCCTCTCATTGTTAGCCTGTCTCAGGGCCTAACCAGCTGGCATTTGTCATTCCAAATACAGCTGTCAGATTCACAGCATGCTGGATTTGTAAAACTTATTAATTTAATGCACACCCCTCTGATTTCCATCTAGATAACTGCTATCCTTAGCTTCTCCAAGAGTGTCAGTGAGGAACTGGAGGTGTAATGATCACCTCTCATTGACTGGATCTGTCCAAAACTTGTACAGAAAAACCAGATAGTTCCAGCAGCGTTTTCAGAGAAAACAGTGGAGAGCTGGTGCATCAAGAAGAAAGTAAGCTTGCAGCACAACCACCATGCCAGGGCCCATCTATCTGATCCCATATTATGACAGCTCCATGTTACACCAGAAGATCCTTTTCTATTTATTCGAAGTAGAAGAATATTCAAAATTTAGTTTAGAAATCACTATGCATAGGCTGTTTTGCTACTGTGTTGGTGAACCTTTCAGAATAAATGGGTTCATGTCGCTCAGGCCCAACTCTGAATTCAATTATAGCTGTGGAGGGAGTTCTGTGAGCTCAGAACCAGCTTCACTTGTATCAGCCCTGCTCAAGCAGACAGCACTCGTTTGCATTTTCCCACTATCTGTCTTTTTCACTCAGCCCAAGAACAAGTGCAGCGTGGATTTAAAGCAATGGGGATGGGAGCTCCTAGTGCTCCCCGTGGCAACCTCAATAACACACCTTTATATTTGCTTTTCTTCCTCCCTGACTTGCTTGGCCTCATTCCTGTTTCCTGAGATCACTACCCAAATAACCTACCTGTATCCACACCCTTGTCCCAAGCACTCCTTTCTGGTTTACCCAAACCAAGTTCATGGCTGCAAAGGAGAAGAAGGTGTAACTGTAGAAGACATTCCCTTGGGGCAGGGGGTTGGAGGAAGTGCAGAATCAAGTGCCATACAGACTGATACCTAGGCATGTATGAGAGAGAGAGAGAGAGAGAGAGAGAGAGAGAGAGAGAGAGAGAGAGAGAGAGAGAGAGAGAGAGAGAGAGAGAGAGAGTAGAGAGGAGAGCTGTTCTTAGTTGCACCTTTCACCAGCTGTATGTTGAGTCAAGTAGTAGTTAGACAGGTAAGAGATACATAGGTTTTTAACCAATCAGTTCTTTGGTAGTATAAGAATAATTCTAAGTGAAACCCGTCCCATATCATTACAGCATTTAACTATAAGACTGAAAAAGGAGCAAGCCTACATTAAGACTCTATAGAGGTCTCTCATCTATAAAATGAGGGCATTGGCCCTAACTCAGGAGGAAGCTTAGCTTAATTGAAAGTTCTGGCCCTAAAGTCAGATCAGTTTGAATTCCAGTTTTAGCCTTAGTCAGTTTTCTCATACGTAAAGTAGGTATAAGAACAGTACCTTTCTCACAGGTGTAGCTACGGAGGTTCCTTGAGAATACTATATGTATGCAATTCATTTAGCACTGCATCTGGAATATCTTAAGAACTCAATAAATGTTAGTTATTATTATCGTGATGATGGTTTAGATTTACAACTTCTGAAGAGTGAGTTGTTTGTTTAGAGCAGGATTTTCAACCTCAGCACATTGACATTGTGAGCCAGATCAACCTGCGTTGTGGGGGCCAAGTACTATGAGATGTTTAGCAAGATCCTTGGCCTCTACCCACTGGATGCCAGTAGCACCACCACACCCCACCACCATCTCCTCAAATTGTGATAACTGTGTCTCCAGATATTGCCAAATATCCCCTGGGGACAAAAATGCCCTAGTTGAGAACCCCTGAGCTAGAGAAATTAGGTTCTAACTCTAACCCTGTAGATGACTGATTCTTAAACTTACGTGACAAATGTATTACTGCTGTATCTGTATATATTTGTGTCTTAATACTTTTAATATCTTGATATTCTCATCCTCTAATTGAATAATATTTCCCAGGAGGAAGGAGATTTAACAGATGCCCCAGATCAAGTCAGATAAAAGGACCTGAACCTGGAAAAGACCAAGCAATTATTCCTGTGGATTTACCAATAGTAAGAACTCTGGGGATGATCTCAGACCAGATGCTCTTCCTGCTATAGAGACATCAATTCTGAGAGGTCTCAAGGGAACGTGGAGTTTGGGAAAGACTAGACCTGTAGTCCTTTCTGTTGTTGAGCCCACCCATGACAGCAGCTGCAACAGCACCTGGCACAGTGAAGATCCTGCTTCTGGAAGGCTGGGAACTGGAGGGTACCACGAACCTGTGCCGGGCACACAGCTACTGCCTTCAGGATCAGAAATCTGTGCTGTGCAGGTGATTAGTGTAATGTTTTTGCAGTTTTTTCTGTTTCCATTCTGGATTTTCTTAGTATTTTGTTTTTTTTTTCAAGATTAACATAGTTGTATTGCCTTTTATCCAGTTGGAACCTGGTTTTTGATATTCATAGCTCTTCTTGCTCAACACTTTTTATTATTTCTAATAACTAAACTTAGAGCTTTTTGTGGTTTTTAAACTTAAAACTCTCATATAATCAAATGACTTCTGTTTATTCTCGTCTAGTCCTCATAATTTTAATATAAGTTTCTGGACTCAATACACTTGTCAGGGCCACTGGCTGCAATGATGAAACAGAAACGTGTGTTGCAGGCATCCATGTTCCTGATTTTAAATGCTTTTAAACATTTTAAACATTTCAGCATTAAAAATGATACTTGCTCCTGTTTTTTGGGTTTTTGTTTTTGCTATTGTCAGTAGGAACTTCTCTTTCTATTTCTCATGTCATTGTTAATTTTGAGTAGGTGTTAAATCTGATAATATATGTTTTCTGTCTCTACTGAAATGATCATCCTTAGTTTTCTCTTGTCTGGGAAGCTCTTTATCTGCCCTTCGATTCTAAATGATAGTTTTGCTGGATAGAGTAATCCTGGTTATAGGTTCTTGCTCTTCATGATTTTGAATATTTCTTGCCAATTCTTTTTAAGCCTGCAAAGTTCCTTTTGAGAAATCAGTAGGCAGTCTTATGATCACTCCCCTGTAGGTAATTAACTTCTTTTCTCTTGTTGCTTGTAAGATTCTGTCTTTATTTTTAACCACTGGTATTTTAATTATGATGTGTCTTGGAGTGGGCCTCTTTGCATCTACCTTGTTTGAGACTCTCTGTGCTCCCTAGATTTGTATGTCTATTTCCTTCACCAAATTACAGAAGTTTACTTTCATTATTTTTTCAAATAGATTTTCAATTTCTTGTTCTTTCTCTTATCCTCTGGCACCACTATGATGCAAATGTTGGAGTGCTTGAAGTTGTCCCAAAGACTGCTTACACTATCCTCTTTTTGAAATTTTCTTTCTTCTTGTTCTCCTTGATTGTTTTTCTCTTCCTTTATATTCCAAATCACTGATTTGATTCTTGGCTTCATCTACTCTATGGTTGTTTCCCTGTAAATTGTTCTTCATTTCAATTAGCATATCCTTCGTTTCTGACTGGATCTTTTTTATGCTATTGAGGTCTTCACTAAATTCCTTGAGCATCCCTATAACCAGTGTTTTGAACTCTGCATCTGATAGATTGCTTATCTCCATTTCTTTTAGTTCTTTTTATGGAGTTTTGATCTGTTCTTTCATTTGGGCCGTATTTCTTTGTCTCCTCATTTTGGCAGCCTCCCTGTGTTTGTTTCTATATACTAGGTAGAGCTGCTTTGACTCCCTGTTTTGGTAGCATGGACTAATGTAGGTGTCTTGTAGGGTCCAGTGGCACAGCCTCCCCTATCACCCAAACTGGGTACTTTGTGTGGGCTGAGTATACCCTTCCCTTGTAGTTGAGCTTTGATTGCTGTTGGCCAGTCAATGGGAGGGACTTAGCCAGGCCAGTCAGCTGCAAGGACTGGATGTGACTCCTAACAACCACCTCTGCCCTCCATGGAGGATTAACAGTGCAGAGGCAGGGTGGTGGTATTGTGCCATGGTCTATAGATGTCCACTGGGTGTACAGGCTCTGGGTTTTCCTGGGTATTACAGGCCAAGTTCAGCCCCAACCTGTGTTCTGCTTGGGGCCACCCTGCTTGAGCTATATATAAAGCAATCTGAGATGGCTGCTACTTGTGCTGGGCCTGGAGGTTCCCAGATGAAGCCAAGCTGTGAACTTAGGCTGGCTGCTGCTAGTGCCAGGCCAGGGACCACTTAGCTTGAGGTAGGGGTACTGGGGGATAACTGAGGCCAGCTGTTGCTTGTTTGAGAGTGTTCAGGAACTTTTGAAGCATGAGCCAAGACCAACCATTCATATGGAAAAGCCACTGTTAACAGCTTGGGTGGGAGAGAGATTTCCAGGGCAGGGCAGACAGTGTTAGCCAGGCTGACTACATCTCAGATATGGCCCCTGCCTGCTAACTCTGTGGCTCTGTGGGAGGAAGGTTCAGAAAAGGGACAATGGCCTTTGCCCGCTTTTCTGTCTGGGAGAAAGCTATCCCCCAGCTCTTGCCTTGATGCTCTCCATATGCCACTGGTGCCTTTCAAGCTGCTATCCCAGTGCTGGAGCTCAGAGGTATTGAATCTGAGTAAGTTCATGTGTGGGTTCTTTAAGAGGGACTTCTTGGGACTCCTGAAGTTTCTTCCAGAGACTCAATCCCCACTGGGTTTTGAAACTAGAAGTTATGGGCACTTATCTTCCTGGTACTAGAACCCTGGGCTGGGGCTTGGTGTGGCGCTGGGACTCATTGCTCCCAAGATATCCCTCCTGAATTTTTATCCGCCACACCTGGATGTGGGTCCCGCCCATTCTGCATCTCTGCCCCTCCTACTATTCTAGTCCAATGAGTACCAGAAGGGAAATAAAGGCAGGACCCTTACCATAAAGGCAAAGAAAGACATGTCTCACCCATTAACCCAGTAGTCCTGACGAGCTTGGTCCAATAAGGCTGCTAGGTATTCTGAACAACACAAGTAAACAAGATATTACAGATGGAAGGTGGAGCTTTTGGGGGTCTGTTTGTATCATCTCCTCTAGCTGGGAAAAGGAAAACCTTGAGGCTGTGTATTCATCCCAGGGCCTGGAAAGGGAGAGGAACTAAAGGGCCCAAAGGGAAAAAAAAACATAAGATAAGTTTGGTTAGCTGCCTGGCCTCTGTCATGTACACAGAATGAACTAATAAAGTCTGCAGCAAGAGTAGTATTTGGGCTAACAGACCCCCACCCATACCTACATTTGGGTAGTCACGTCTTCCCAGGGGAAGCTGGCACTATCTTTACCCGTCAATCAATATGTAACTCCCTCACCTCCATCCCACCAAATATAAGTCCTCAGGACAAAGGACTCGCTTTCTTCTTTTGGCCCTTTTGCCACACAGGGGGACCCTGGCTGCCTGGCCTCTGGCTGGGGGGCCTTTGGCCACTCTCTCTTCTCTTGGCCCTCTGGCCATCTGGGCTCTCGTCACATGGGTGGTGGTCACCTGGCCTTTGGCCTCCCTTGCTCTTGCTCTCCCATTCACCAATAAATTTTACATGCTCACTAATAGCTTGCTGATCTGTAATTCTTTACTGCATCGATGGGAAGAACCAGGGTTTATCCAGTAACACTACTAGTCTGGATGGAGGTGGTTTCTTTAATTCCGTAGTTATTGGACCTCCATGCAACTTGATTTCTGATGGTTCTGAGTGACAGTTGTTCTATAGTTTAGTTGTATTTGATGTGGTTGTGCGAGGAGGCGAGCTCTGTTTACTCATGGCTCCATCTTGACTGGAAGTCCGAAGATTTCTCTGTATCTTTTAAATCTTTTACTTTCTTTAAAGTTGTTCTTTTATTCTTTGCTTAGTTTGTGAAGCTGGATGCTTTAATTTTTGTTCTTTTCTCCCTGAACACTTAAGGCTGTGAATCCACCTGTACTTCACAAGTTTTAAATGTAGTGTTAAATTATGTTCTGTTCTAAATATTGTAAATTTCCACTGTACTATATCTTTGCCCAGAAGCTGTTAGATGTATATTTTTAAGTTTTACATGTAATAGGAAATTTAAAAAAAAATTTTTTTTCTTGCTCCCTTTGATCAGTACTCGGTTTATTGGGAATCTTACTTCAGCTTTTTCTTTTTGCTAAAGAAGTTTTGCTACAATGTCAGCAGGCAGCTTTCTGTTTTTGCCTTCTTATTGCAGTGTTTGCTTTACCCAGGGGGGAGCTCAAATTTTCTGTCACTTCCTGAAAGCTCAACAATGCATTATTATATGAATTCTCCAAGAATAATCATTTTGTAACAGAAGCACACTTCAGAAAATAGTCCATAATACAGCCTGAAGTGGAAACCTCAAGACCTTGCTCTTAAAAGTAAACTCATGGCCCATAATGATCACCTGGATTTTGAGGGGAAATACTTATATGAAAGAGGAATACCATGACAAATAAAACAAAAAATGTGTCTTAAGAGAAAGAGATAATATGTATAAAAACAACAAAAAATGCCATGAAAAGTTTTTAAAGAGCAAATGAATTGTATGGTATGGAAAAGGAATGGAGAATAGAACTCCTGAATATCAAAAATGAATACAAAAATGAATAAAGCCTATGTGGATGGGTTAAAAGAGAAAGTCAAGGAAGTATGCCAGAAATTAGGATGAAAAAACAAATTATAGAAAATAGAGAATAAAGAGGAAGAATCACTTAATGAAATCGAACATCTGACTGATAAAATTTTCAGAATGAAAGAGAAGAGAATGTCAAAAGGAGTAGTTTTAAAGGAAATACTGTAAGGAAATTTCTCCGAGCTAAAGGACAAGGACCTTTATATTGAAAAGGTCAACCAGATGCCAGGCAATATGAAGGTCAATGTGCACAAGTATGAGTTTCTAGAGCATCAGGAGTGAAAAAGAACATCCCCAGACATTCCGAAAATTAAAAAGGTCAGAGCACAGGAATAAAAATCAGAATGCACTTCACTTCTCAAAACCATTCAAGACCACAATAACATCCCCAAATTTTTAGAATTGTTTAAAACCTGAAATCCTATATTCTTTATAACTACTTGAGAATATGCTGCGGAGATGTAAATGAGTGAAGATGTGGGATCCAGAACAAAAAAGGTTTCATGCAGAGAATAACTAATGAAAGAGTCCTGATGACAAAATTGTGGTTTAGAGAGTCAACAACCCATACTCAAACAGAAAGAGGAAAATGATGGAGAGGAGCACTCGATAAATATTAAAATGCTGAAACTAAAAAGTATATTAAGGAAGATACTGCAGGAAGAAAAAACTGTGCAAGATGAGAACTGTAATAACACAATATCAACTCTGTAGAGAACATCATTACACATGCACAATAATGTAAACACTGCTTGCTGATTTAACTAAAACTGTATATTGAGAGGGTGGAGGAAGGAGGGTAGAGTACTGCAGAAAGAGACTCTAACCTCAAAGAGGAGGACATGAAGAGCAAATCTTTAAAACTAGTAACTGAAGTAGCAGCATTATAAGACCTAATCTAGAAATCTAAATAGTTTTAAATTTAGTTTCCTTTGAGCAACAGGACTGGAATGATGAGGTATGGGACAGGATGGCTGTTTTCACTGTAAGACTATCCCCTCTATATAATATTTTAAAACACGGACATGTTTTAAATTGATAGACTTTAAATAAACACATGTAAATGGACAAAGGTTATACAAATTCAAGTACAGCAATAATAAAATAAATGAACTTTCAGATGAATGACATTCCAACAATAAGATATCAATTTTTACTTAAATTAAAGCTTTTAAAAATGTTTTAATATCCAGTATTAGCAAAGTAACAGTAATATGTATGCCCTCAAATAGTAATGTTGGTTTTAAATGAAAATAATCTTTCTGGATGGTAACTTGGTAATTTGCGTCATACAAATAGCTACTTCTTCTTACAGAGCAATTTTATTTTATTCTATGCAAATGATAAAAATTGGACATTAATATTAACATACCATAACTGGGGTGGGGTGTATGTCCTTCAATAAATTATGAAGCATTCTTAAGTATATGATAGTATAACCATTCAAAAAACTATTCACCAGTCATTCAAAGAAGAATCTCTACATTTTATTATTTTAAGATTCTCATATTGTACATAAAATGGTATAAAATTATATAAAGGTAGACTGTGATAAAGATGAATATAGTAAATTCCAGAGCAATAAAAAAATAAAACAAGGAAACATATAGCTAATAAGCCAAAAATGTGGAAAAAACACAACAACCTCAATCCAAAAGAAGGCATTAAGAGTGAAACAGGGAACAGATGAGACAAGTGGGAAATAACAAGAATAGTAGTAGGTCAAATCCAATCATACTGATAATTCCATTAAAATAACATCCTAATAAAAACAGAGATACATACGTGCTATCATCTACTATGACCAAAGCACATCTTACATATAAATGCACAGATTGGTTAAAAGCAAAAGGATGAAAGAAAGTTATACTATTTAGAAACTAATAGTGGGAACCTGGAATATCTACATTAATATCAGGCAAAAGAGCTTTCATGACAAGGAATAGTGTTAGATACAAAAAAACACCATGACACTGTGATATGAGTCAATTTTTAAAGAAGATATATATAGCAATCCCAATCAAGAGAGTTTCAAAATACATTAATCAAAAGTTGATACTATGGAAGAGAGAAATAGACAAATTCTTAATTATACTTGGAAATTTCAATACACCTTTTCCTAGAAAAGTAAACAAAAACACAATAAGATTATACAAAACTTGGAACAACGCTATCAACCAACTTGACCTAGTTGTACTTTTAACCAAAAATCCAAAATACCCATTTATTTCAAAGGCACTGAAAACATTCGCCAAGATATATTATAGGCTGGGCTAGAAAATAAGTCTCAATAAATATAAAATAGCTGAAATCATACTAAATATGCCCTGTGACAATAAAATTAAATTATAACTCAAAAAATTATTTTTAAATAATTACATATTATAAAATTGGTACTACTATACATAACCAGTGGGTCCAAGAAGCCATCTTAAGAGAAATTAGGAAATATGTGGTGGATAATAATGAAAATAGAGCCTATCAAGTTTGTGAGATGCAGCTAAAACAGTGCTTAAAGGATCACTTTAAATGTTTACATTATAGAAAAAGATGACATAAGCTTCTCACTTTAAAGAAACTGGAGAAGCAAAATTGAATAGAAAAAATAAGTCAAGAACAAAAAATAATAAAGACTGGAAATTAATGAGAAGGAAAATAAACAACATGCAAAAATCAATGACTAAAAGCTGGTTCTTTAAAAAGATCAGTAAAAGTGATAACGCCTTAGCAGAACTGATCAAGAATAAAAGAGAGAATTTGAAAAATTATCAGTATCAGGAATCAAAAACAAACAAACAAACAAAAAACCCAAGGGCCATCACTGCAGAGATCACAAACATTAAAGGGATAATAAGAGAATACTGTGAAAAACATTAGGCCAATAAATTCAACAACTTACATAAAATGAACAGACTGCTTAAAAGACAAATGACGGTCACTGATGCAAGAAGAAAGAAAATTCAAATAGTCCCACATCTATTAAAGATATTGATTTTGAAATTGAAACCTCTCCCAGAAAGAAAACTCCAGATCCAAATGGCTTCACTGCTGAATTCTATAAAACATTTAAAAATGAAATAATAATTTTACACAAAATCATTCAGAAAAGAGAGAAGGAAACTTTCTTCAGGTCATTTATAATGTCAGCTTTACCCTGATAGCAAACCAAACAAAGACAGAAAAATTACAAACCAATATCTCTCATTAACATAAACATGAAAATCCTTAACAAATGCAGCAATATACAAAAAGTATAGTACAGCATGACCAAATGATATTTATCCCAGGAAATGCAAGATTGGTATAACATTTAAAAGTCATTCAATTGTAATCTTATTAACAGAATGAAGGAGAAAAATTAAGTGATCATCTTAAAAAATGAAAAGAAAAAGCATTTAAGAATATGCATAATCTATTTATGCTAAAAAAAAAAAAACCCACCTCACAGAAAACTAGGAATTGAAGAAAATTTCCTTCACTTAGTAAAAGGCATCTATGAATAACCTCATAGCTAACATCATACTTCATGGTGAAAGACTGAACATATCTTCTCTAAAAACAGGAACAAGACAAGGATGTACACTCTCATTATTTCTACTTAACATTCTACTCTATTATAAAATGCACTTAAAATATCCTAGGTAGCCAGCACAGTGAAGCAAGACAAAAAATATAAGGAATACAGATTAGAAAGCAAGAAATAAAACTTCCTTTATTTGCAGGCAACATGAGCATATATTTGGAATATCCTAAGGACAATGTCAATATATAGAAATTATTTGCATTTATATACTAAAACTAAATAGTTGGAAAATATAGTTTTTTAAATTACTATTACTACAGCATCAAAAAGGTTAATACTTAGGGGTAAATGTAACAAATTCTAAAAACATCTATAAGCTATACCCCAATATTATTTAAAATGCAGAGAAAAAATATTAAAAATGTATACCAGAACATTCACAATGTACTCTCACTGTGTAAGATTATGGAAGCTTTTTATTTTCTTAATACTTTCTATATTTTTAAAACATATGCAATATCACCTTTTCACTATCAGAAAAAAAAAAAGAAAAGAAATTAAAGAAGAAAAAAAAACAAAAACAAAGAATTTGGCTTTTGTCCCAGGAGGAAGACTGAACTCTTGTAATTTTCTGAGTGATAGGAATGTTTTTGTTGGTTGGCCCTGACAGTTTATGCTAATGAGGTGACATCATAGCTCCTGTAGATAGTTTCAGAATGGTCATGCTGGAAAGACCACTCCATTAGAGGGTTGGGGGTTTGAGCCTTGATATTAGCCTGACCTTCCAAACTCAGGAGAGAAAAAGAGGGGTTAACAGATTGAATTTAATCCAGTGGCCCATGTTCGGTCCTAGTGAAACTCTTATAAAAATGCCATTAAGCAGAGCTTTCTGTTTGGTGAACAAACTGATGTGCCAGGAGGGTGACACACCCTAATTCCAAGAGGAGAGGGACCTTCCCATACCCTGCCCTATGCTTCTCTTCATTTGGCTGTTCCTGATCTGTATATATTTTTTCCTTTTCTTTTTTTTTAAGAGAGAGAGGAGAAAGGGCACAACCTAGGCATGTGCCTTGACTGGGAATCGAACTGGCAACCTTTCGTTTTGTGGGATGATGCCCAACCAACTGAGCCACACCAACCAAGGTTCTGTATACTATATAATGAAACTGTAGTCATAAATGCTTTCCTGAATCCTCTGGGTGGTTAATGTCAGAATTGAATTGCATTATACCCAGCTGGTGTCAGAAGAGTTGAGATAGAAGAAAAAAACATTATTAACAATATTTTTTTTCTGGTGTATCTCCTCAGGTAGGTGAAACAAAAGAAAAAATAAACAAATGGGACTATATCAAACTAAAAAGTTTTGCACAGCAAAGGAAACCATCAATAAAACAAAGAGACAACCTACTGAATGGGAGAGCACATTTGCCAGTGATACATCTGATAAGGGGTTAATATCAAAATTTATAAAGAACTCATACAATCCCACAACCACAAAACCCAAATAATCCAATTAAAAATGGGCAGTGGATCTGAATAGACCCTTTTCCAATGAGGACATACAGAAGGCTAATAGACATTTGAAAAGATGCTCAACATCACTAATTGTCAGAGAAATGCAGATGAAAATCACAATGAGATATCACCCCATGCCTGTCGGAATGGCTATTGTCAATAAATGCACACATGACAAGTATTGGGAAGGATGTGGAGAAAAGGGAACCCTTGTGCACTGTTGGCGAAAATGCAGACTAGGGCAGCCACTATGGAAAACAGTATAGAGCTTCCTTTAAAAATTAAAAATGAATCTGCCTTATGGGGATTTATCCAAAGAAACCCCAAAACACTAATATGTACCCTTATATTAATTCTAGTGTTATTTACAGTAGCCAGGATATGAAAGCAACCCAAGTATCCATTAACAAATGAGTGGATAAAAAAAGCTGTGATACATATATACAATGGAATGTTACTTGGCCATTAAAAAAAAATACATATATCTTACCATCTGCGACAGCATGGATGGACCAAGAAGGTACTATGCTCAGTGAAATAAGTCAGTCAGAGAAAGACAAGTACCATATGATTTCACTTACATGTGGAATCTAAAGAACAAAATAAATGAACAAACAAAATTGAAACAAACTCATAGACACAGAAAATAAACTGGTGGTTGCCAGGGGGCAGGGGGCATGGGGAACTGGGTGAAGGAGGAGCATGGATTAACTACTACAAGTTGGTACTGACAAAAGAGTCACGGGGATGTAAGCACAGCAGAGGGAATATAGTCAATAACAATGTGACAACTATGTGTGGTGCCAGGTGCGTACTGGAAATATCGAGGGGAACACTGTATAAAGTATGTGATTGTTTAACCACTAAGCAGTATACCTGAAACCAATAGAAAAGAAAATTGACAGAAAAAACTTTCCCTGACCACAATTAAAATGAACAACCTTGATCAATTTATCATTTTATATAAACTAATGAACAAAACCCAATCTATTTTTAAAATATATTTTAAAATTAAAATTCAGCCTTTGTTTTTTAACCAAATCTTCATGACTTTTTTCTATTAATCTGAATTAGTAAAGTTTATTGAATAAGACTAAGTTGTCATATATCATTAATGTATTAGAAAAACCTCTAATATTTTTCTTCAAGCAAATAAGGAGTCAGTGCTCCCTATTCAATTGCCATGCCCATCCCCCCAAATGCATATGATCCTTCTATATAATAAACAAAAAATTTGCTTAAGAAACATTTTTATGAGAAAGAAAGAAATGAGAAATATCAACTCGATTCAACTTGATGTTCTAGATAGGATTCAGACAAGGCAAGACATTAATGGAAAAACAAGTGAAAGTTGAATAAAGTCTGTAGTTCAGTTGAATATGGTACCAATGTTACCATCCTGTCTTTGCTCACATACGACAATTGTTTTAAGATGCCAGTGCTGGGGAGGCACATACAGCATATAAGGGGGCTCTGTGCCAATTTTGCTATTTTTCTGCCAAGTCTAAAATTAGTTCAAAATTAAAAGTTTATAACAAGGCAACATTTCTACCCCATATTAACATTTTTACAGTTTTAAAAAGTAGTTTGTTTTGGAAAGAGACAAATTTATTTTAAGAAGTCACTACAGGTACTGGGTGTCAATGAAGTAGTGGTAGTCCTGCAAATTGTAACACTGTCATTTTTATATATAATTTCTTATTATAAAAATAATGTAATCACCATTCAAACACTGTGGAAATTATCTGTAAATTCTCACAATTAACAAACCACTGCTAGGGTTTTGTTAGCCTCTCATTTTCTTTGGAAAAGAATTCAGATGGTATCCTATATTTAAAGCTGGTATAGAACTCAGCTGCAGTCATGTCTAATTTATAACATACGCCTAATTATATATACTGCTTAATACTCATATGCTTGCCAGAAAAGCAATAAAATTAACAGCATGGCACTTTTTCCAGCAGGGCAAAGTAATTTATTTAGAATGTTTCCAAGCCATATTTGTGACAAACCTTAATAGGTGGAAGTTAGAAATTTACCTCTTTTGTTTTGATGGTATCATAAAATGAATTCCAATTCTATCTGAGCCTGGGCAGGCAGAGCATCTCCATGAAGAAACAGCAGTTTGAACTGCCTTACACTGTCAATGTTGAAGAAAATAATGGTAATGAGCTCCTTTAACCAGATACCTTCTTGGATAGAGGACACAGAGGTAAACAGACCACAAAGGAGGCAGTGGGTGTCTGTCCACCTGTCAGTTTAGGTATTATTTTAAAAGGCATGATTTGCATATGAATTTTATACATACACACACACATAAAATGCAATATTAATTACATTTTCTTGTTTTTTTTTTATTAATTACATTTTCAAGGTAGCATATAAGGTCTGTCCGGAAAAAGTCCAGCCACTGTTACTTTAATGAGAACAGTTTGTGCAACATCGATGTAACCTGGGAGACAAGGAGAGTGGACTGCAATGCACATGCGTGAACAATGACGACTTCACTGTACTAGTCAGAGGGGTGGTAGATGCCACTGAGTGAGCATGTGTACTGTGTGGCCATCCATTCAAAATGACTGAGCGAGTAGAGCTACGAATCCGCATCAAATTTTGTGTTAAGCTTGAACATTCCACTGTGGAAACTATTCAGATGATTCAGAAGGTTTTTGGGGATGATGTAATGAGTGTAGTACAAATAAAACTGTGGTACAAACACTCAAAGATGCTTGAGAATTTGTTGAAAGTGATCCACATTCTGGAAGGCCTGCAATAAGCAGGACACCTGAGAATGTTGAACATGTACAGGCTGCAATCAACAAAGATCGGCGACTGACAGTGCAAGAACTAACCTGGGGAATCCAAAAACTACTGTGTCCAAGATTTTGACGCAGGATCATGGCATGAAACATGTCATGGCAAAATTTCTTTCATGGCTTCTGCTACCAGAGCAGAAGGAACATTGTGCTGCAGTTAGTTGCTAATGACTTGATTCAAACTGCCACCAATGAACCAGATTTCCTTAAGAAGGTCATAACTGGAGATAAATCATAAGTTTATGGCTATGATCTGGAAACAAAGGCCCAGTAGTCCCAAATGGATGTTGCCTGGTTCTCTGTGCCTGAAGAAGGCATGGCAAAGTTGCAGCAACATCAAGACCATGTTAACTGTGTTTTTTGATTGGGAAGGTGTTGTCCATTATGAGTGTGCTCCTCCTGGCCAAATAATTAATAAGGAGGACTACCTCCATGTTCTTCTTCGGTTGAAAGATGCAATATGATGAAAACAGTCACCGCTATGGGCACTGGTGATCGGCAGCTTCAACACAACAACCCACCTGTTCATGTGCAGTGTTTTGGTGAAACATCAAATCTCCCAGGTGACTCAGCCCCCTACAGCCCAGATTTGGCGCCCTGCAACTTCTGGCTTCTCCCAAAACTAAAATCACCTGTAAAAGGGAAGAGATTTCAGACTGTAGAAGAGATTGAGGAAAATTCGATGGGGAGCTGATGGTGATTGAACTACTTTGAAGTAGTTGACACCTACTTTGAAGGAGATTGATGCATCATTGTCCTACGTACAATGTTTCTTGTATTTTCAATAAATGTCTCAATTTTTCATATCACATGGCTGGGTACTTTCTGGACAGACCTCATACACTAATACTATACCAGGATGTTTTGTGAGCTTTTCAAAATAAGAACAGTTTTTGCTGCTAAATGCAGATATACACAAGGAAACATTTTTTTTTTCTCTCAATGCAATTCCGTTTATCCTTGAGGCTGCACACAGTCCACCTAGGCACTTAAAACAGATGTGGCAACAGCCTCGCTTGCTCTGGAATGTTACCAAGCAAAAAGGAAAAAAAAAAAAAAAAAAGACAAAAAAGACACATAATTTATACTGTATAGTAATTGATGAACATGAATAGGCTATGCTGTTAAATGCTAAAATTCTCCCTGCCTTTTATTTCTAATTACAGAACCTACTGTGGGGATTTACAATTTTTACTCATTTCACCCCTGATCCCTTGAGAGTAAGAAAATATTCCAAGTTGTTGAAGCACGATTTTCACACTGCTGATGACCCTCTCCAACAAACCCAGAAATTCCCTTATTCCAAGTCAAGGAGAAGGGTTTTAATAACTCTGGAACAATTCAGTCAGTGACGAATTCTGATGATTATTCTGAAACTTAATTGTACTTGTTCCTCCTCCAGTTCAATCGATAGCTCCTTCAATGGGGCTTGTTAGAAGCTGATTGTTAGATACTTGGCAACTGCTTCACCCTCAGGGAAAACAAAGAAAAGTATTGCTCTAATTGCAGAGGTATAACTCTGGGTCAGTGAGCAATACAAATGTTTTCCTAGTTAGCCAAATGTTGACAAGCCTCCTTTAGTTGGTAGGAAGAGCCTTTCAGAGGCTTTCTGGGGTATTTAGAGAGTGGACATCTAGCAGAACCTCTTTGAAACCTGGTGACATTAACCCATAGGCAGTAAGAACCCCTCTCAAATTCCTCATCTAACTTTAACCCAAAGAGGTCCTCCACTGGGTTAAGAGCTCTTCACTGATTTGGAGCAGCATCATACAGCTGCACCATTGAGTTTGTGACTGGCATTCTTATCGCAAAAGTTAAGCTCCTGTTTTGTCTCAATAGAGAAATCTTGTCCTTTCCTATCTATACAGATTCTAGTCACGTCCTTTCTGCAACTGGATACACAATTCGTTTCCACAAGTTTCTGCCATTGTCGTTCCTCATGCTGCTTAGGCCCTAGGTGGGACATTGTCACCATTGAATACACTGCTTTGAGGTCCACATCTACCCTACTTCGAACTAGAGGTTCTGTATTTTCTAAGCTATGGCCCTTTCTCTTTCAGCAAGGGCTTATTGCAAGAGTGGCAAGAGAATGGGGAAAGGGACATTATGTGTCAGCTGCTCCTGCTGTTGGCTAGACCATACCAGTTCCACCACCAGTAGCTGCACTCGGAAGCCTGTAAAACGGACAATTTATGGGCCCTATTCAGGATTTAGTAAGTCACAGTCTCTGGAGGCTTGGGGGTGGGAGGGATGTGTGCAGAATCCTTCCTTATTAACTCATAGTTATATAATAAGTGCTTGTTATGTGATAATTCAATTCCACAGAGAATTTCCTAAACTGATAATCACACAACTTGGTGAAGGCAACTATGTTAAAATACCGACCAACCAGCTAGTTCACAGTCTGGGATTTAAGAAGTTGAGAAACAGGAATAGCAAGAGTGGCATGATAGGGTGTAAGGGGAATACATGAATAAATATAATATGCATAAATGCGGGTCTATGGTATAAGGACACAGAATGTTAGAGGTGAGTGGGTGGGGAGCTAAAAAGCAATTTTTTCCTCCAATCATTTACAGAACAGTGTGTCTCCACAGTTTTGTGACATTATCTACCACAGGCAGAAAATTTATCAAGCTTGTGCTGGGAATTAAAGTGTTGTCCAGGCCTTTGAGATTAGTAAGTTTGCTTTTGCAAATAACAGGAAAAAAAATTTTATTCCCAGAACCCATGACTTCTAATGTGACTGTTCAGAGGTTTGAAGACTTTTCTTGGCTCAACTGCCTATATTAACAGGAGATAGGTGGAGATGAGAAAGATTCAGAACACAATTTGAAAATTTCGCAGCATGTCTCAGTTAAGTGGGAGAAAAGGAAACATTCTGCTGTGGGCTTGGGAGGAACAGTGCTATTGCTTGGGGCTTCAGTCTTCTGCAATAGTGTGCAGCTTCCTTTCACTAATATTATTTCTATTATCCCTTCCCTCACAACCAGGACCTCACAGCACACTCAGTTTGCTTGTTTGAACGTTGTTGATTATTAAGTAGCCGAGCAGAGTAAAACTAGGCCTGCCTGTGACATTAAATCCGCTACCTTCCTGATTTACCATCATCCATAAGACTTAGAAATTAGAGAGACTTTCACTGGGGCAGGTGCTAACTTCAAATATGTACAGTGTTCCCTCACTTATCGCGGGTACTACATTCTAGACCCCCCCCACCCCCGATGGGTGAAAATCTGCGAAGTAGGAATCTTACATTTATTTTAGTAGTTATATATATTTTAAGGCTTTATAAACCCTTCCCACACATTTATAAACCATTACCAGTCCCTTATTAACCTTTCCCACTCCCTTATTAATGTTTTCCACACTTTTATAAACACTACTTATGTTCTTAATCATATCTACACTCTTAAACTTACATAACTTTAACAACACACGTATACAGTACCACAAAATCCCACGACATAGCAAAAAGTCAGCAATAAATAATTAAATATAATATTTTTAAAAATTCCGCAATACAGTGAGGCCGCGATAAGTGAACCGCGATATAGAGAGGGACTACTGTATTTTTCCCCCCAATTTAAAAAGATTATAGGCACTATCATGGTAAAGTGAAAGCTGAAAAATGTGTTCAAGCATGAATAGCTCTCATTGAAACATCCCAAGTTAATGCCATTTTACTGGATCAATAAACTATGTTTGGATTTTAGTGGATAAGTTATCCTTCATGACTACTTAGAAATTTTTAAAGATTAAACATTCTTCAGAGGCAGAAGGTAAAAGGACTCATACATATATGAGGAGCCAGCCTGAGCCATTAGAGTTCTAAGTCAATTCCAGGAATATGCTTCTGTTTAACATTTACTCACTGATTCATTCAGCAACTATCATTGGGCATATACCATGTGCCAGGAGCATCTAGGATTGAATAGACAGAGGGCTCATAGCTTGCAGTCTACTAGGGGTGACAAATGTTAATCAGAGGAGGAGACAAATGACTGTGAACTGAGAAGAGTTCTATGGAAATAAAAAGGCAACAGGAACAACTGTGACAGTAGTGCCTGATTTAAATTGGAGACGTCTGAGCAAGTGACATTTAGAGAGACTAAAGGGATAAGTAAGACTTTATCCAGATGAAGCCTGGGAAGACACGTGCCAAGGCCATAGTGTTGGAATGACGAGCACAGAGGCTACGGGGCTGCGCATCAGCCAGGGAGGGTGGCAGGGGTGCGGCAGCTTGCAGGCAAGGCCAGCGCAAGCAGGGCCTCGTCGGCTGTGCCACGGCCCCTGAACATTCTAAGTGTGTTGGAACCTATTGAAATGTCTTAAAGAGGAAATACGACTACATTTTTTTGCTTTAAAACCATTGCTGTTGCTACAAGGCCGAGACTTGATTGCAGGGTGCTGAAGTGGACGCAGGGAAACCAGAGGACCCTATTGTGATAGTCCAGACAGAAGTTAGAAGTTGGCCTAGGAAGGAGGCATTGGAACAAGAGAGAATTGAACGTGTCCTACAGATAAATAGGAGCTAAAAAACGAACAGGATTTAGAGACTGACTGAATGTGAGAGGTAGCAAGTCAGGAAGATGTCTATCCTGATAAGAGAGAGGATGGAGGAAGGAACCACAGAAGGACAATCAGGTTTTGGGAGGTGGATGATGAGTCTGATTTTGACCACAATGAATATTAGGTCCATGTGAGGCAGAGTAGAGATATCAAATGGGAGTCAGGGGCTTAGACGGTCTAGATGGAAATACAAACTTGGGTTTTATGAACATGCAGATACCTGAAGCCAAGTGCATGATGAGAATCCTCTGGAGATGGGGGCGGGGCCGTGCAAAAGAGAAGGGGCTCACTACCAAACCCACGGGGACTCTAAGGATTATTGATTGGGGTGAGGCACAGGAGCGTTCAGAGAGACAGAAGGAAAAGCAGAAAAGTGTAACGAAACAGAGGCCAAGAGAAGACAGCATTAAAAAGGAGGGACTGGTCAACTGGGCCAGTGCCCTTAGGATGTTAAGAAAGAGGAGAACTGGAAGAAGCGACGTGGCAGGTGTGGGGCCTTAAAGGAGCAGTTTCAGTACAGCACTGAGCAACTGAGAAATTCAGCTGCAGAGGTAAAATGTGTAGCCACGGCGTCGAGGCAGAGTATCGAAATGGGCGCTACAGAATTTTTGGGTCGGGGAAAGACCTAGTAATAAATGAAAACTGGATTCTAGGAGAGAAAGATGGAGCGAGGTGCTTACCAGGTGGAAGAACAGGATCCAGATGGTTTTTTAAAAGGTAAAAGAGTCTTCTTTATCGCAACAGGAGGACGCAGAGAACAGGTAGCATATACAGTGGGAAGTTGGGAGCGTTCTTAACTGAGGGCTGCTGTTTTTATATTAGGCTCATAAGTTAAAATCACATCACGGAGATGGGAGCAGGGGATTGGGAGCAGGAAGAAGAATGTGAGGGGAGGTGCTGAGATACTAGAGGAAGAAGAGTCAATGAGGATGATGGGAAGGAATTAGGGAGGACAAGGCATAGATTTAATTTGCATTGACCTGGATATTTTCTTAGAAATAAATAACCTTTAATAGGTACAATGCTTTGCATTCTTCAGGAAAACATATAAAGAGATCCAGTAGACTATTGAGAGTTTCAGAAACAGTATTCCTTACCTAGAATACCAGCAGAGCTCAAAGGAGCTCAAACTAAGCCTCTTTGTAGCCTTGTGGGTTGCAAGGAGTTAACTTTGTTCTGTAAAAATAGTGTATGCCTGACTTGTCTATATTTGCATTTATGGGAAACACAGTTCTAATTATTTTTCCTCTACCATATGAAGGTTTATGGTAATGAAGAGCCTGAGTTCTTTTCCTTCTTTTAATATCAGATTAGTTCCTCTCTATGCATCTAAAACTTATGCTATCCTTTCTATAGCATCTTTGTTTCTTCCTTTCAAGCACAGATGCAATAAAAGACCTTTTCAATATTCCAGAGGTCATGCATGATAACAGGGAGAAGCTACATGCCTCTTGAAACTATTCATAGACTAGATCTAATCTTCATTTGTTACTTTTCCTGTGGGCACCTCTGTATACGGAGACCTTCCCTTAAAGTAATATTCACCAAATCTATGCTTAATAAACAAAATTGTCACAATACTGACTTATAGCCCAAATCCAAGTATTTGAAAGACAAATGAAAAACTAACATCATTGGAGTTTCTGCATAGGCTTCCTTCCCTGGGTTCTGTCCTGCCCTCAGTCTCTGTACTTGCCCTGTTTCCTGCAGTGCAAGCTGTTTCATGATGTCCACAGCCCCGCAGCGTCACCAAGATTTGATCTGCTTTCCTAAGAAACTTCCCAAGTGTAAATTCTTCAAGTTTAAAGAGTAAAAAAGATGATGCATATATAAGAGCCTTCCCTCCTAAGGCTCTGCTCCTAAGACCCATCCAACTATTTTGAATTATCCTATATACTTGAAGGACCTGAAACATTAGCTTAAAATCGAATCAGAGGAGGAATTTCTCTTTTATTTTTAGAGTCTTGTGAATGAGCCCATCACTTGTTTGCTCTTGGGACAAAAGAATTAATACCAGGGATGCAGAAAACAAATGGTCAAATTTATTTCCTTAATTTATCAATTTGATTTTTATTCAGGAAATCATGTTGGTAAAAGAAAAAAAAATGTGTTGGAAAGGTTTATTTTAACCTCTGTAGGCTGCCTGAATGCACTGGCTGGCTGTAGAGTGGCATAAAAACTCAAAGGCTAATAACATCATTTGAGGGGATGAGGTTTAAAAAAGAGGGAGCACAAAGGAAAAGAATGCCACCTCCAGTTGGGATTAGTTCAGACTATAGCGACCGGAAGGCACACAGTTAAAAGAAATGAAACATAAAAGAGACCTCCCTTCTACCTTTCGGGTTTCAAAAACTGCAATTGTTCCTATCCACTTGATTTCTTGTACTTCCATGACTGACGTGACAAACCAATGGATCAAAACCTAACTCTTCCTCTTGATAAGTTATCCAGTTATACTCCGCTTTAGTTGTTAAAGTAGAGTATCAATTAAAGTTTCAAATTAAATTCAAGGTCACAATCCTTCCTTCCTCCACTCTTCACCTTTATCTTTCATGCACTTAAATCTCTGGATGACCTTATTGCCGGCAGGTTTATTTTTTCACTTTGCCTGTTCCTGTACAGGAATGCCACAGTAAAGTTAGAATATGGTGGGACTCGTACAACATATATTTTCTTTGTTTAATGACTAAAATCAACAAAAACCCCTAGAATGCAAAGAACATGCCTGTTCTACTTGTATCCTGCAGAACTAGCAGAGCATCATTAAGTGAGCCAAAGTGAGTGTTGAGGACGGTGACAATAACCATCATTGACACAATTTAAATCACTCACACTGAAAGCTAATACACTCTGTACTTTATTTGCTTATTTTATAAATTAATAGACCACATCCTCCACTGGGCTACCTCTCTAGGAGTGATGTTGGAAATGGGAATCCGTTAGTCTGCTCAGGCTGCCATAACAAAATACCACAGACCGGGTGACTTAAGCAACGAACGTTTATTTCTCACAGTTCTGGAGTTGTGAAGCCTTGAGACAAAGGGGCTGGCACGGTAGGTTTCGTTCTGAGACCTCTTCTCTTGGTCGTGGGAGGTGGCCTTCTGGGTGTGCTCATGTGACCTCTTCGGTGTGAACAGAGGCAGAGCAAGCAAGCTCTTTGGCGTCCCTCAATGTTGGGTTGGCCAAAGAGTAGGTTTGATTTTTTTCCGTATGATGGCTCTAATAGCACTTAGTTGTCTTTAACTTCATTCAAAACAATTTTGTTAGACTGTCACATCACTGTGCATTAAAAAACAAACTTACCAAAATTGAATTTTTGTGTAGCCATTTTAATATTGAAGATGGAAGAAACTATGCAACATTTCCAGCATATTATGCTTTATTGTTTCAAGAAAGGTAAAAATGCAACTGAAACACATGAAAAGATTTGTGCAGTGTATGGACAAGGTGCTGTGACTGACTGAACATGTCAACCCTATATTAACAAAAGAACCTAACTAAAGCCCAACTTAGTTGGTATAGAATGGGACACATTTTAGTCACAACCTGTTACCAGTCTGCTGTCTTAGTGCCTTATTTGCACTAAGTTAGATAAATCAGTGCTGAAGCTATAGCTATTAACTATTGGGTTGGCCAAAAAGTCCATATGATTTGTTCCATAATGATTTTTTTGATTTGGCTATTTTGAGTATGTTGGCTACCTCCCACATGGTAGAATGTTGACTGTTCTCAGTTAATGTCCTGATTTGATCACTATCAACTTTAAGTGCTCTACCTATGTGGAGCATTGTCCAGCGAGAAATCTCTAGCATGAAACTTTGAAAACCACTTTTGACATATTCAATCAGTCACAGCGCCTTCTCCATACACTGCACAAATCTTTTTGTGTGTGTGTTTCAGTTGCATTTTTACCTTTCTTGAAATAATAAAGCATAATATGCTGAAAATGTGGCATTTTTATTCCATCTTCAATATTAAAACTACACAAAAATTCACCAATTTTGATGTTTTTTTAAAATGCACACTGATATGACAGCTATCATAATACAATCTAACAAAACTGTTTTGAATGAAGTTAAAGACAACTAGGCACTACTACAGCGATCTTACAGAAAAAAAACAAACGAACTTTTTGGCCAACCCAATACATTAGCCTAAAGTGTGTAACATGACTGCTATCTTCCTGTCAAAGTACTTGATGTGACAAGTTGGTTGGAATAATAATATCAGTGATAAGGCACATGATAACTGCAATTGGCCATTCATTATTGATTATTTCTAGCAGTTGGAAAGATTATTTTTACATAACTTTTGGCTTAACTCTCAATTTATGAACTTGGATACATTTAATATTCTTCTGGCTAAATATAGCTGATTGCTAACACATTTTCAAGTTGGTGCAAAAAAATACACATGAAACTACACGGGTGGCTCAGAAGATGCCTCTTTTATGTAATTTAATATTATTCCACTAAAAAGCATGATAAAAACTAGGTGCTTTTGAGTTACTTATCTCTCACCCACAGTTTACAAAATCTATCATCAGTCTTAAACTTTGTACTGCCAGTTTTTTAGATATATTTTGCTCAATATCACTAAGCATTCTGTCAACCACATACAGGCAAATAAAGCTTGTACTTACCCCGAGGGGTTCCTCAACTCATCACTCACAGACATAAACAAGATCATAACTAAATCACCCTAGGCCAAAGGGTCTATTTTAAAGTCCATCAGACAAGAATATTCCATAATCTCTTCTAGATGCCTATTTTTTATTCTAAAATCTTTTAAAATATGGAAACGTTACTTCCCCACCTGAACTCCTCCGTCTGTAATTCATTTTGTTTTCAATGAAGATGAAAAACACCAGTCCTCACCTCACCTCTGTTTAGCATCAAAGCATTAGCATCTCCACCATGGCTTGCTAGCAGGTAGAGATCCTTCTCTATTCTTGGACATCCTAAATGCTCTGTTTAGCTCTCTCACACACTCCTTTTCCCTCTCAAAGATCTCATATGATTTTCCCCACAAGACAGGAAGCTACTCAAGAGCAGGGAGTATCTGCCTTGTTTACCTCTATATTCCTCGTACCCAGCACAACCTAGTGTATAAGAAGTATTAAATAAGTATTTGTTAAAAGAATAAATAATATAAAAATAAATAAAAAGAGAAAGACCCAAGATATCTTCTTCCTCCTTCTCCTCAGTGAATTACAGCTACAGCATTCAAGGCTGAATGATGGCTGGTTGATGACGCCATGAGGGATCCAGCACAGTTGTCTTGCACATATTACCCTGGAGGGGCCTTTGAAGGGATGAAAATGGACGACTTAAATGGAAGCCAATGTTATTCCCTTTTATTGTATTACTTGGCTCCTGGCATTTCAACTTATCCATAGCTCACCGGTGTCTACTTCTGATTCTAAATGACATATCTTACTCGACAAAGGGAATTTATTATTTCACATTTCAGAAAAACCTAAGTTATGTAGATGCTGAGGGCATGTGGCTACATTTTCCTCTGCCTTCTACCATGAGTCTGCTCCACTGTGCTTACAATTAGCCACTTTTGCTTAACAGAGCTAGCAGCACAGTTTGCCAAAGCATCCAGGAACTACAATGACAAGCATGGAACGCACAGCTAGAAGAATGGGAATAAGTGGGATCATCTGGACTCCACAGCCCTTGTTTCTTATTCCCTGTCTAATGCTGATCGTGGGATATGACCGTGGGCAAGTCAGTTCATGTCTCTGGCCTTGGTTTCTAAGTTAATAAAAAGTTTGGGTGAGATAGATTTCAAAGGTCTCTAAGTTCTTACATGTTATGATTGTATCTAAAAAATGATAGTATGTCAAGTCAGAATTCTTTAGGCAACAGACTGATGTAGTCCTGGTTGCTCAAGAAGCAAAAAAACAAAGCTCGCCCTGTGCCTGGTACCTGCGCGGCCTCCCTTCCCAGCTCCAACCCTCCATACAGGGTAGGAAGTCTGGGCGAGGGTACACCCTGAAGCCTGCACCCACTTTTAAATCACACGCTGAGGACTGGGTACTTGAGACCACTGAATTCCTTGCCCAAATGACCAAGACATTGCAGAAGATGAAGCCTGCGCTGGTACACTGGTGGGCGTCCCATGCCCAGAGGTTTCTTGAGGTTGGGCAATCAGCCTAGGGCTGGAAGAAGAGTCAAACCAAAGGCCAAGGGGAGGGCGACTGCATTTGTACTCTTTTCCAGGCATGACAAATGTTAGTGTGGGACCTAACAGAGGTCACTTTATGACTGCACAGTGTCAGTGAAGGTAAAGGAGAAGGGGGAGGACAGGGGACAAAGCAGCACCTTCCTACCTGCTTGTGGAAAATTTAAAATAAATGCTCTGTTTTCTGGGCGCTTGAGGTTTTGTATAATCCATTTAAAACTATAATTGGTACCCTCTTTTTGCAACACTGTTAGGCTCAGAGGATACAAAGTTTAATAATAGTATGCTGTCCCTGCTCTCAAGAGCACATAGGAAATATTTTATTGTGTATTGTGCTGTAACTTCTGTCCACCTGCAGACAAAAGAGTCATTTAAATGTTGAAGTTAATGTGAGAAGGCCTTTTCAGGATACTATGGGAACAATTTTACGATAGCCAAAGGCTCAGAACCAAAGGCAGGCAAAGTTAGGGAGAAAAAAATGTTATATACAGAAACTGGAGTCAAAACAGACTGCTTAATCTGTGTTTAGAAGGCTAGGAAGAGCAGCTATAGAGAGGAATTTTTCTAGATCTAAAAAAGGAAACTCACTAAATAGGCACTGGACAAAAGTGTACCTGAAACGTAGTAGTTGCTTTATAAAGGTTTGGGAATAAAATGAAATGGATCAAAACATTTATAAAGGAAAGAGCCACCTTGGAAACAGATCCTTGTAAAGAAGTCAAAAGGCACAGGGAGGATCAAATTTCTCCTCCTGGCAATATAAAGGGTCAGGCCCTTGATGGGTGAAATGGAGAATTGACTATAGAAACCAGAATCACAGTAATGAGTGTTTTTGAGGGCTGTCAGGAATAGAATCTCTTAAAAAATTATTATGTTTTATTACTTTTTGCTCTCTATATGACTTACATCGATTTTTAAATATATATTAATTTTTCATTCAGTGAACTTGACATACCTTCTATGTAAGTTCTAAGTCCTCTATAGATTGTCTTGTACTATGAATTTCTCACTTTATATACCTATCTTAGTAGCCTTTAAGGTTATAAATTTCCTATATTTACTGCTTAAAATATATTTTACATGAGTTTGACATGTAATATATTTTCTGTCATTTCTAATTATTTAATATTAAGTACAATTTATTCTTTAATCCATAAAACATTCGGATGTTTATTTTTAAATTTCTGAACTTATGATGGCTTTGGCTGTCTTAGAGCTTGTTAACTGTGTATTTTTATTTTCTATATCCTTGTTTTTTTGTCTGATTGACTGGTCAATTATTAAACGTATGTTAATAGAATTATTCATTTACCCTTGTATTCTGCCAACTTTTGCTGTATACAGGGGTGGGCAAAAATAGGTTTACAGATGTTCGTGAGGAAAGACATGCAGGTTATAATTATAATAATAGCTCTATTAATGCAAAAGAATGTCACAATGCACTGGAAGCCTACTTTTGCCCACCCTGTATATTTTGAGACTATGAGGTTAGTTAACTATAGACATATATTTTGAATTATTATATCTTCCTAATGAACTGTTCCTTTTATCAATACATCAAGACTCAACTTCATAAATACTTCCCTTAAAATATATTTTGCCTGATATTACTGTAGAGAAACTAATCATTCTTTAAGAAAAAAGGTTGGTTGGTGCACTTCGTATGACCTTTTATTTTAACCTTTCCTATATCCTTATGTTTTAGGTATATTTCATAAATAGCTTATATCTGGATTTTGTTATATATATACTTTTTGACAACCTCAATCTTTTAACTGGCACGAATGGACCATTTATGTTTATTGTAATTACTGATACATTTGGATTTATTTCTACTCTTCGTCAGCAGCCGTCCGTCTCGAGAGACGATGGTGTAGCTTCTTAAGAGTCTATCTGCACCGCCGAGTGGCTGTGCAGTCCGACTCGGGAGTGACACGGTATCTGTCTCCTCCCGTGTTGAATCGACATCTTGCGATGACGCTGGAGTGTCCTCTCCAGTGAAGCTGAAGCTACAGAGCCTGGGCAGGGTGATATGGAGGGTCTGCTGTTGCCCATGCAGCAGACCCCCCCTCTCTTCGCAGCTGAAGGGTCCAAGGGAAAGACGGAGTCAATACAGCTTGGCTTCAGGTGCGCCGCAGGAGTTGCCGGTGTTTACTACAACGTCAAACCGCCTTAGGGACTCCGGCTCCGGATTTTCTGTCGGGGTTTACTCCCCTAGCCTTTCCCCTGAAGAGGTATGCCGCAAGGCAGCGGAGGTTTTTTGGAGTCAGAGTTTTCCTTCTCTGATGTACCCTGACTGGAAGATCGAACCAGCGACACTTAGCTCGCAGGCCGACGCTCAATCCACTGAGCCAAACCAGCCAGGGACTTTTTTTTTTTTCTACTCTTATTCTATGCAAATTACCACAATTTTTCTTCTTTTATGTAATAAAGAATGAGGTTTCATTTCTTATTGGTTTATGTTATAGATTCTTCTATTCTTTTGGTGGTTGGCCTTAAATAGTTACTTAGACATTTCAAAATGAATCTCTGTCCGCACCTCCAGAATAATAACAGTTCAGAATGTCTTTACTCAGATCATACAATCCTATTTTATATGTTGCTATTTAGAATGCAGGTTCTGCCCTTATTTAATCCCCCAATTTCTCCTAATTATTTTTATTATCCTAAAATAATCACTAGTTATTGATATTCATAAAACTTTACCATTTTCTTTGCTCATTATTTTCTGCTTTCTACATTTTTATTGTGGGGTTTAGTTTCTTCTCATTTCTTTTTGGGGATATTGCTTTCTCTGAAGTAACTCTTTTAGATTTTTATTGTTAAAAATATTTTTATTTCACCAGAATGATGGTTTACCCAGGTACAAAACTGTTGGTTAATAGTATTTCCCTTCAGTACTCTCAAGATACAATTTTCATGGTCAGGCACCTCCAGTGTGTTGACTTTGAGTAAAGTGACGCCTGTGAGAGCCATTGGTGACTCAGTAGAAAGGGCAGAAATACTCATAAAAGGTCCCCCTGGCTGGTTTGGCTCAGTGGATTGAGCGTCGGCCTGCGAGCTAAGTGTCGCTGGTTCGATCTTCCAGTCAGGGTACATCAGAGAAGGAAAACTCTGACTCCAAAAAACCTCCGCTGCCTTGCGGCATACCTCTTCAGGGGAAAGGCTAAGGGAGTAAACCCCGACAGAAAATCCGGAGCCTGAGTCCCTAAGGTGGTTTGACGTTGTAGTCAACACCGGCAACTCCTGCGGCGCACCTGAAGCCAAGCTGTATTGACTCCGTCTTTCCCTTGGACCCTTCAGCTGCGAAGAGAGGGGGGGTCTGCTGCATGGGCAACAGCAGACCCTCCATATCACCCTGCCCAGGCTCTGTAGCTTCAGCTTCACTGGAGAGGACACTCCAGCGTCATCGCAAGATGTCGATTCAACACGGGAGGAGACAGATACCGTGTCACTCCCGAGTCGGACTGCACAGCCATTCTCGGCGGTGCAGATAGACTCTTAAGAAGCTACACCATCGTCTCTCGAGACGGGCGGCTGCCGACGACTCATAAAAGGGAGAAAGTATGGCAATGTTATGATAAACAGCGGTAGATAGAATAATGTGGAATGGATGATAGTGGCATCGCCAAAGATCTGTCGTGAGACCTAACCATCCCTTCCCTTTAAGTTTTAACATCTGTTCTGGTTCAAAAAAAGGTGGCAAGAATGATCATCCCTGCAAGTCTTTGTAAATTGTTAGTCAAACTAGGAAAGGAAAAGTGACCAGAGGGCAATCATTTGTTCTTTTGTTCCTAAATTCCCTGGAAGGGAGGCAAACTGCTGTAGTATTTAAAGGGGCAAAGCAGATTTCTTTATGGCTTACTTAAATAAGTTGCTGGATAACATCACACAGCCTTTTCAAATAGTTGTAACCTGGAGCAGTGGCTGGGGAGGGTGTTGTGCAAAGAAGGGTATTTAGTTAACAGGTAAAGAGCATGTCTATCATTTCCACTGTTACTACATTTGGGTGCAACTGAAAACTTAATAAAATTTGACGTTTTTTCCCATATGTGTTGATTTAAAATAAAAGAATATTAAGGTAGGCAGGGGCCTCAGAGACCATCTATTCCGAACCCTTTGAACACATGAGAAGCAGAGGTCTCGGGGAGCTAATTTGGAGCAGGGCCCAATGTGGGAAGGAAGATGGGGTCATGTGAGGACTTCAGATACTGGCAGAGTTTCACTCAATCATTACTGCTATAACCCCACATTTTATTTTCCAACACTTTTTTGGGGTACATGAAAAGAATGACACTCCTAGTTTTTTTTAACCCAGTGTTTTAAATACTGTACTTAGTTCTACTTTCTGCTCATGTGAAGAACTAATCCATTGGCTATTCAACACATTCTGATTTTATGTTGATGTGGCAAATTGTCTGTACTCCAAGTCCTTGCTGTATGTTTTCTAAAAATATTCTCATTTTTAGCTCAGCCTGAAAATTCCTTCAGTTTTTCTGTTAGTTAGGGAAGCAAGCCATTACAAATATTTTTCTCTTCCTAAAAGGTCTAATCTTGGATGACATACAATTTAGTTGGACAAAGTTCTAACTTTACTGCACTACACAATCCCTAACACCTCTTTGTTTTCTTTTCCACCTGGTTTTCTTTTTATATTTTCTTTCTTGTGACATTGTTTATTGTCTTCAAGGACAATGTAAGGGAATTTAGTTTTCAGTGACAACATAACTGGCTCCTGATCAAAAGAGTTCATTCCCAAGATAACTATTTCTAGACAACAAATATAGGCAGTGCATAGTGAGGAAAATGCAGCTTTTATCCTGTTTTGTTCATTAAGCATTTGCGGCACTATTAGTTCTTCGAAGACCATCATATATTCAGAAGGTTATTTTCTTTTAGAGGACTTTGCAGAAGGAAATCACGTGCACCACCGATTTAGTTACTTTAGCATCCTGAAAGCCTTATCCATCTGGACTCTGTAGACACCCAGTTCCAATTAAGCCAGCTGGGTAAAAATTTCAATAGAGTTAATTTTGCCAGCTGAGCAAGTCATGCTCACCGAGAATGTAGACTCGTTACAGAGGACTTTGCCCACTCTTGTCCTAGAGAACATGAAACTCTAGCCCTTGAAATAACTTTTTAAAAGGTCCCTAAAGAAATGTGTTCAATCTGCTAAATCAGGAGTGATGGTTGTATGGGTCAAGTGGGAAGGAGGGCAGGGAAGGTCAGGAGACAGCATCCAATGTCAAAGAGGAAAGCTAGCAATGAGGTGTTCTAACTAGAAGATCTCTGTGTGGCTGTTTGTTACATCAAGCTGGATGCAGGTGAATTTTTGAAGCCTTTCAACACATACAGTGACACCGAGGGAAACTTGTTAAATGTCTTTTCTTTATACTTGTAGAGAAGAAGGCTTGGCTGCTGTCAAAATGAGAGGAGGGTTAGATGTCACAGAATCTTGGAGATGGTCTAGTCTAAGCCTCACATTTGGAAGATAAAGAGATAAGGTTCGGAGGGGTGAACTCACTTATCCATGGCCATAGAGCTATTACTATAGCCAGACCAGTGATCTTGCTAGTGTATCACACTGCTACTCGTAATTTAACACCCAATTTAAAAGAGAGAGAGAGAGAGAGCAATCACTGCACACCCCAATACTGGGAAATAATGCAATTTTCTGAAGGTCTAGTGGGAACCCTATAATTAGAGTGCAAGCAGGTACTAGGCATTTATTTCACTTGTCAAAATCCCTGGAGGTATGTTTCAGAAATCTATTGCCAGGTACAGCAGTGGCCTGCCAAGCATTCTTTGGCCTGCAATCCTAGTGCTGTATATCTGTGCATCTCCCACAGGGAGAGGAGTGAAAAATTAATGAGGAGCTCAGAAAAGCTCATTTGCAGGGCTATAGAGATGGGGAGGGCAGTGAAAATGGGAAGTGAAGGGAAAGGTTTAAGCTATCAGCCTGAAGCTCTGGCAAATCATATAAATGGGGTGCAAATGTAAACATACCCACACAAAAATGGAAAACTACCAAAGAGCTATTTAGGGAAGGATTGGATCTGAATTATAAACACCCAGGGCAGAGCTCTTTGTGATTCATTCATAGGCATCTGTTCATCGCTGGGATGCCCAAACCTACAGCCATCTGACCTAAACAGCACAGCCCAGGTCTCCTTGAGTCAGCATTTCCTTTTCATGAGAAAAAAACCCACAAATCATGGCCGAAATGTTTTTGCTCTGGTCATACTTAGGCATAATAGCCTATCAGCCTTATAAGAATAAGGGTAAATTTTTAAAAATCAGATACATTAAGAATTTTTTTTCTTTTCAACAAGGTGATACAGGAGTAATTCATTCTCAAAGAAGAGAAAAATTCAATTTGCATTAAAAATTGTAAACTGTCTCATTGACAAAGCTTGATGTCCATCGAAGAACAAAGTGGGCACAAATCACTTCCAACTGGGAACTGGATGTGGGACTGTATTTGCACCTGAACATCCTGGGTACTCCCACCTCAGGCTCCGGTCCCCACCTGTCCTTTCTCTCAAGCAGTTTATTCACAAGTGAGAGCTCTCTAGCTATTCAGCACATGCTCCTGGCTGTGGAATCACATTTTTTGGAATATGACATTTGGGAGAAGGCTCATCATTGTTCATAGAAACTCTAGAGCTGGGAAACCAGGAGGATGCTGCTAACAGCCACTGCTTGGGACTGATATTCTTTTGTTAATTAAAAATATTTGCAAGTCCAGTAAGTGGTTGTTAGCAGACCTCAGCTCTTATTGATATGATAATATACATATATTTAAATTTTATTTTCAATTACAGTTTACATTCAATATTATTTTGCAGTATTTTCAGGTGTACAGCATAGTGATCAGATAATCATACACTTAAACAAAGTGTTCCCCCCACCCTGACATTTCCAGTATCCACATCATATAGTGATAATATTTTAAAGTCAATATGACTTGCTTACAAACTTCCAGAAGATGCTTAAGAACAGAAATCTGGTTATCTTTTGAGAGCAAAAGGCCTTCTTCTCATTCACTATTGTTATGGTTTGAACTGTATTCCCCCCAAATTCACATGTTGAAGTCCTAAATCCCCAGTATCTCAGAATGTAATCTTATTTAGAAATAAGGCCATTAAAGATATCACTAGATTACGATGAAGTCATGTTACAGGTAGGATGGGCCTTTAGTTCAATATGACTGAAGTCCTTATAATAAGGGAACATTTCAGACGCATATACAATAGAACACCCTATGAAGATGAAGGCAGAGATCAGGGTAATGTACCTACAAGCCAAGTAATGGCAAAGGTTGTCAGCAACAACCAGAAGCTAAGAGAGAGACAACAAAGAAATTCTCTTGCACAATCTGCAGAAGGATCAACCCTGCTGATACCTTGATCTAGGTCTTCTAACCTCCAGGATTGTGAGTCGATAAGTTTCTGTTATTTATGACACTCAGTCAGTGGTACTTTGTTATGGGAGCCTTAGAAAACAAACACAGCCTTCTCATAGGGTTAAAATAATTCCCTCTCTTTTCAAGACACAGCAGAACTCAGCCTGGGTGCCTTGCATCCCCAGTAGATAGCATCCCCTTCACTGTGCAATGGTGCCCTTCTGGATACTCTCTGGCCATGAGGATTCCTTGTCAAAAACAGAATGCTCTGGCCCTGGCTGGGTAGCTGAGGTGGTTAAAGCACTGTCCTGATACGCCAAGGCTGCAGGTTCCATCTCTGATCCGGGCACATACAAGTGTCTACAAATGAATGCTTAATTAAATGGAACACAAATCTCTCTCTCTCTCTCTCAAATCTATTTAGAAACAACCAGAATGCCCTTTCTTTCTCATCTCTAAAATTCAACTCTTATCCATTCTTAAAATTAAAAAAACAAACAACAACAAAAAAAAAAACAAAAAAGAAACACTACTAATCATGAGTCACTCAGGATCAAAACCTGAGAGCTATCTTTGATTTCTCCTCTCTTGCCTCCACATCTTGCCTCCCAAGTCTTGTCATTTCTACCTCTTCAGCGTCTCTCAAAATCTCTCTTCTTTTCATTCCTGATGCCACCACCCCATGCAGGCTCCAATGACCTCTCGCCTAGACTGTTACAATAGCTTTCTAACTGACCTCCCCCTGCCAGGCTCTCTACTGTTCCCCTGGCAGTTATGTCAGTAACTGCCCGTGAGTCACCCAAAGGCCAGCTGTGATTATGTCACCTCCATGCTCAAAAGTCTCCAAAGGGAATGCAGCCCAACTCTGGAGTCTTTACTACTTTCCATGATCTAATCCTAAGACATCTGCCTGCATCTGCCTATTATGAACTCATATTCCAACTAAGTCAGACTTCTAAAACACACTTCTGATTTCCCACCTGTGCCTTTTTTTATGCTATTTGCTTGGTTTGGAATATCCTCTCCCCTAATTCTATTCTGTCTGTCAAAATTCTAGACATTGTGTGCAGACTGTAACTGCAGTGCTGTGCTAAAGCTTGCAAGTTCTGAAATACAAAAGGGCCAGACTGATTCAGGCTTCCGACTCACTGAGATGTGACGTTGGCAAGTTATTGAACTTCCCTCCATTTCAGTAATACTTCATGGGGCCACAGTAAGAATTAAACAAGAAAATGCATTAACCACATTTAGAATAGTACCTGGCATATTAAGGATGCAATAACTTTCATCTATTATTCTTATTCACAAGCACTTTAGTGGAAGTTGAAGGTAATAGCACTCTTTTCTGACCTCTCATAACATCCTCACTGATCTCTTATGCCAGTTAAGTTCTTTTGTACTTTTTTTAGATATGCCTCTTCTTAAGTAATGACTTTGAAGCATTTCTTCCTGCATCTGGAATGCCTCTTCTCTCTATAAACACCAACTGCAAAATCCCTACAGAACCTCACTCTGCCTTCTTTGCTCCTCAGTGCTTTATTGCCTTCTCTACCCCTGCACCTGCTGGGGTTTTTTCATACTTGTGTCCAAGGGCCCAACCCAGTGCTTACCACTTAGTAAGTACAAAACGACTGCTCACAGAACAAAGAGGAAGCCGAATATTCAACCACTAGCGGTTGTGAACATCCCACTTGGTCAGTAAGTCTATTGTGCTTTCTTTACACAGTGACCAGCACTTGCATTTCCAGGTGCTGCATAAGTGTTTGTTCCATGTACGCACCCCAGGGACCAGTATTTGCCAGTGGTGACTTTAGGTCATTTTCCTAAATGTGCAGTAATTTTCCATTGGGACTAAATTAAGGCAATCACCTTTTTGTGTGATTCCAGAGCACTTTGTGTATACCTCATGATCACTAATCCTGCAGCCTGGTAATTACTGGTTGCCAGTTCTGTTTCATTCTAATAGTGTGCATTCAGTGTGGGCAGACTCTGTCTTATTTAGCTTCCAATTGTGTGCACCTGGCATTTAGGAGATCTTAGGTACGTATTTGTTTAACAGGAATTTGCAGGAGAAACCTGAGCTAAACCACCACAGGGCACTGTGAGCCATTAAGAAGCACCAGTTAGAGAAAGAAAGATGCTCCTTTACATTCTTTTTCAAATACTCCATTGCTAGAAGGTATATCTGACCAAATGTTATTGGTATTTCCATGACATAATTCTGAAAAGAGTGAAATTCTAAGCTGTATTCATCTAATCACCCTGGCCTAATTTCTAGCTAACTTACAGTATATTTTGTTTTCCAAGCAAAACATGCAGAGTCAGAGAGCAGAAAGATCCCTTAGCGTATGACCATGAGCTCTAACACGTTCTGCTGTCGGGTAATCAAATGGTCCAGGCTGAGAACCTGCAACTTATAAAAGACAGATGTGAATGTGTCCTGGCCAACCACTGGTGGGGGCTCACAGCATGCCTGGAAGGGCTAACTCTGTGGTTTCCCCTTCAGAAAGTAAAACCAGGGTTGATAAAGGGGGAGGAGGGCTTCAAGGAGCCACTCCTACCTTTATGTAATGGCCTGATTATGGGCAGATGAAAGCTAAACAAATTCTGCATCTGAAAAAGAGACATCTGTTGGAACAGAGGCCAGGACAATATCAGCTTCTAACTAAATAAAACTCTTCAGTGACTGAACAAAAAGAACTTCAAACCGGCCACAGATTTCTATTTTGATGCTGGCAAATCAAAATATTGAACAAAGATATTGTGGGCTGGGGTGTCAGACTTCTCGAGTTCAAATCCTACCTATGCTTTTTAATGGCTGTGTGATCTTGGGGTAAGTTGCTTAACTCTCTCTGCGCATCCATTTCCTCATTTGCAAAATGAGAATAAAAATAGTTACTGCCTTGTATGGGTTTGTCATAATTAATGTGAGCTAATAAAATGTAAAGATCTTGGAAGAGTGAATGACACATAAAGAATATATATGTTGATGAACTAAGATTAAATTAGGCAAAGGTGGTGTATGGCTACATACAATTCAGTGAGAATGTATCTTTTGTAATTATTTTCTATAAAATTAACACATACCCATGGCAATTTTTCAAATGCCAAGAAAGAAATGTGATAATATGCCAAACCCTACTCCTGTGTCTAATCTCAGTATCCAGTTCTATTGCCAAAAACCTCTGCACTCAATTTTCTCTTCCATATTTTTGCAGAAAAAAATTGTATTCAGAAACCAACATTATACAATCTATCCCTTAGTTAATAATAATGTATTGAATACTGCAAATTTGCTAAGAGAGTAGGTTTTAGGTGCCCTCATCACACCAAAACTGGTGACTATGTGAGGAGATAGTATGTTAATCAGATCGAATGTAATAATTATATGTATATCAAGCCATCTTATTGCATACCTTAAATACATACAAATTTTGTTAAAAAAATAAAAACGATGGACTGTAGAAGTCAAAAAAATAATAAAATTGACATGCATTATATCAATACACATAGTGCTCTGCACCTCACCTTTCTTTTCCACTTAACTGTACATCTAAAAGTTCTCTCCATATCTCCTTTTGTGTGTGTGTGTGTGGCTCAATGTCACTCCGCCGTGTAGCAGGGCCATGATTTATGTAACCGGGACCATTGATGGCATTTGTCTGTTTCCAGGTTTCTGATATTATAAGTAATCTGCAATGAACACTCTGGCACACCCATCTCACTATACTTCTGCAAACACACATGTAGGTTAAATTCCTGGAAACTACAATTCCTGCTGGGCATGCCCTTCCCCAGATATTTTTTCATTCACCATTTTCTTTTCCTGGATCTGGAATCTTCTTCCTTTCCTGACCATCCTTTGCTAGATGTGATGAACTTCAGGGTCAAAGGTAAGTGCATTTAAAATTTTGGTTACTTTTGCCAAATTGTCCTCTAAAAAGCTTGCACTGAGTCATCCTTCTGCCAACACTATGTGAGAGTGGCTGCTTCCCACTCTACTGGCTGACACAGTATAGTTATCTATATTTTTTATCTTTGCCAATGTAGTAAGTGAAAAATAGTATCTCATTAGTTTCAATTCAATTATGAGTGAGGGTGAGATCTTTTTATATGCATGGGGTATCTGTATTTTCCTTTGATTTCCTAGTTCATATCCTTTGCCCAGACAATTTGTTTTTAATTAAAATATGAACTGTGCTACTTCCCTGAATCAAACCTTTAATGGTGACTCAGTGCCTATAGGATAAAGTCTGGGTCCCTAATATGACAAAAAGGGCCTGTGACGTGGTCCCTTCTAAGCCTCCTTTCTGCTTGGTCCCTTTGCCTCAGAATTAATGGTCCACTAACACCCTGCTGCTGCGGTGCTGCCCAGCCTTCTTCAAAAAAGGTTCACGGAGTGACTGGGTAAAGGAATTTCAATTTTCATATAATTCACCTTAAATAAGAAACCATTAAGAAACATTCTGCTATTTCCTCAAGTATTTTATTTTTTCTTGTTAATCCTGTATCAGAGACCACTTGTAAATAATATGTCTTTTATGGTTTCTGGTAGTTTATACTAGTAATGATATCCAGAAACTTTCCAGCTGGCTCTTATTAACATTCTCACTTAAGTTTACTTATTCTGATGGGGAAAATGTTAGACTATAAGTGGATTGCAAAACTCACACCAGGAGTTTAAAATAAACTACACAAGAAGAAATCAGTACAAACAGAGGCTGATGACCACTGCTCCCCTGAGGAACAGACCGTCCAATGGAAGAACCTAGGAAAGAGCCTCCTCTTTCCTGTTTGATTTCTTACTGACACATAACACCACGATCCGTCTCCGTATTCCACCCTGCTGAGTGAAGACATCACTCACCACATCACACCACAGCCTTTGTAGAAAGCAAGAATCAAAAAAAAAGAAAAGAAAAATCACACCCAATGTATCCCAGAACCAGGTCTCTACCCCAAAGAAGAAAATATAAAAAGGAAAAACATGCTGCACATGCAGATGTTTGTGTGAGGGGTGTTTTTAATAGCACACAACCAAGGGAATGTTTTTTTTTTAAATCCTCATCCGAGGATATATTTATTGATTTTAGAGAGAGGAAGGGGGAGAGAGAGGGAAAAGAAGAGAAGAAGGGAGAGAGGGAGAGAGAGACACAGAGAAACATCAATTGGTTGGCCTGCCATACATGCCCCAACTGGGGATCGAACCCTCAACCTAGGTATGTGCCCTGACCAGGAATTGAACCTGCAACTTTTTGGTGTATAGGACGACACTCTAGCCAATTGAGCCACCCAGCTAGAGCCCAAGGGAATGTTTACAGTTATTAAGAAGGTGATTCAGCTGACTATGAGTAAGAGTTCCCCTACATAACACTAAGTTTAAAAATTAAGAGAAGAGAGAGATGTAATTATATTTATATTTGAATTCAACTATGTGAAGTTATTTAATAATACAAGGAAATATGTATAAATGATCATAATTCATAAGTGTCAAGAAGGATGAATTCTTCATTTTCAAACTTTAAGGGAATCTATTATTTTTATTTTAAAAACATCTCTCATGTTTCCTTTTACATTACATGGGGATGCAGTTTATGATGAACATGTGAAGTGACCTGTTGAGAGACATACAGTTACAATTAGAATCCAACACAGATGGCTCACTGGTCTTTACAGGACTCCTAGAAACTGATGTGACTGTGGCCACCAGGGAAGGCCCATTGTTATGAATATCTCTGTAAATATGCACCTAACCCAGCTCTATCAAGTGATGTTCCAATCATTCATGAGGCAGGTGAGAATGATCCTCCTTGTAATGGCAAATTCTCTGGTAATGAATCTTTCCAGTTGTCCATGCATGAAATAGAGTTTTGTGCTGTGATAGATAAATCATATAACTTTTTTTTTCACACAGGAATATATTACTGTAAAATGATGTTGTGGAATGGCAGTTCATAGTTACTTCATATGATTTTCGTAGAAACATCTGGAAATGTAATCAGCATAATGCTCAAACTACTGCATTAAACCACCCCTCCTTGCATACGTGGAAGCACTTAAAGACCCTCTCACAGGTGCCCTTGACAACAACATGCAACGGTAGCAAGCAGCTTCCTACAATTTCAGAGCATCTCACAGCTGCCCCCAAATCAGGGAATGCAAGGCCCAGCAATCCAGAATGGAACAGCTTCTCAGAGGATACAAAGATGTTGCTATGCCATAGAAGAGACAGTCATTCTCTTCAGAAACTCACACTTGGTTAATTTGGGGACAAAAATAGACTGTTACAATAGTCTTCTGTGCCAAAATTATATCTGCATCTGAATATTGTTAGCTCTCCTCTCTGACTTCTCCCACAAAGACTTCTTACAGCAATTGCTTAATTATAACTCATTGTGATTCAACAGGCAAGTCCCGGGAGGCACTGTGGGTTATCACATGCGTACTCCTTCCCCAGGTCAGACTGCCACTCGGAGTGGTTCTTGGTACACAATGCTTTCTTTCATTCATTTGATTTCATGAAAGCCTCACACATTCTATAATCACACATCATTCCCACCCAAACTGCCTCTCCTGCTAAGAAAAGGAAGAAGGAAGACCTTTAAAACTGACCTTCAAAAACTATTTGATTCATGTGTGGCCTCAAGGTCTATCTTTCCTTCTAATGAGGTACTCGATATTTGTTTTAGTCAAACAAACCCCAAATCATAATTGATTCATTGCCTAAGGTCATTCCTATATCTCCAACAACTTATCAAGGAAACCAATAACAATGAAATAAATCTACCAGCCAATACACAAAGGAAATCATTTTTTAAAGAAACAAGTTAATAAGCACCATATAAGTATGTTTCTCTGCCTCAGGGATGCTAGCATCAGTCACTGATGTCACCAAGTCTTATCTCCAATATTATTTTCTGTTTTCTTAATGAGATCAGCTTTTTGAATCTGAGTGTGTTTAACACTGATCTACCCAGATATGTATACATCTTAGCCATTTCACTCTTTATGCTTCAATTCAAGTCACGCGTAACAGGGATATTTCCAAGCAAAGCATAGAAGCCTTTGGAGTGAGATAGGCTTGCGTCCAAATCCTCTAGGGTTTCACTATTCACCAGCTGAGTGATCCTGAACAAGTTACTGACCCTTCCTAAGCCTCATTATTATCATCTATAAACCAGTAACTATGAGTAACTGCCTCACAAGACCATTGAGAGCTACACCACAGCTAGTTCAGTATTTGTCAGTCAGTGGGCACACACCAATTAGTAGTGTTAATGTGATATTATCAAAGTTTATTAATTAAAAAAGTCAAAGGGGAAAGGCCAAAGAATGCTGGGGAAATACAGCGGACCCGGATGAATGTCTATGTTAAAGTGATAGTGGAGAATGAAAGCACATGTCTGTAATTGGACTGGATAAGAAAGCAAAGTAGAGACTTGATTCAAAGGTGCCCTCAAAGTGAATGAGAATTCATTTCACAGAGTCAGGGTACTTCCGGAGGGGAAGCCTGTGAGGGCAGAAAGGAGGCATTGATGGAGACATACTTATTTGGGGTGACAGTGGAAAGGCTGTGCAGAGGGCTGGCCTTGGGTGGAGGCTGGACCTGCCAACAGAGATGTGAGTCTGGGGATGCCATACAGGCAGAACCAGTGAATGTAATGAACTTTGAAGACGGTAGCACTTTAGCTGGGATACATGACTGCTCCGAGGATAGGGGAGGGAGAGAAGAAGAGAAAGAAAGAAAAAAAAATGCGTTGAATGTAGCAAAGTGCTGAAGGCGAGTCCAGAGTGCTCTCCTGGCTTGCTGCAGTGAGAGAAGCAGCAGCGGGAGGGGCGGGGGTGGGGGTGCTGTGGCGCCCTCCTGGAGGCCTGAGGGATAATTCCTGGAGGGAATTATCACTGGGACAGACCTTCCAATCAAGACATGAGCCAAAGTGTGGGAGAGGAGGCAGAAACGCCATACAAGGGTTGGGAACAGAGAAATTCAATGCTGGAAAGATGCTAAGGGACTCAACTATCATTAATTAATGTAACTGAAATGGCAGACAGTTGAAGGCCCTTCTAATGACTTTATGAGTCTTGGTGCCAATAGGGCCCTTCTACTTTCTACACCTCTTTGTTCATAACTATTAAAAATTCCTCTGGGTAGACCAATTTTTAAAAGTCACCCTCTCTGGGCATAATAATTAAATAAGGGTGCCCCTTTCTTCACGTGCAGTCAGATAGGGCAATGGATTTGGCTGGATTTTATCGCCAACCCTAGACTCCTTGGCAGGGTGCCCTTGTAGGAATCGTCGGCAGCCGTCCGTCTCGAGAGACGATGGTGTAACTTCTTAAGAGTCTATCTGCACCGCCGAGAATGGCTCTGCAGTCCGACTCGGGAGTGACATGGTATCTGTCTCCTCCCGTGTTGAATCGACATCATGCGATGACACTGAAGCTACAGAGCCTGGGCAGGGTGATATGGAGGGTCTGCTGTTGCCCATGCAGCAGACCCCCCCTCTCTTCGCAGCTGAAGGGTCCAAGGGAAAGACGGAGTCAATACAGCTTGGCTTCAGGTGCGCCGCAGGAGTTGCCGGTGTTGACTACAACGTCAAACCGCCTTAGGGACTCCGGCTCCGGATTTTCTGTCGGGGTTTACTCCCTTAGCCTTTCCCCTGAAGAGGTATGCCGCAAGGCAGCGGAGGTTTTTTGGAGTCAGAGTTTTCCTTCTCTGATGTACCCTGACTGGAAGATCGAACCAGCGACACTTAGCTCGCAGGCCGACGCTCAATCCACTGAGCTAAACCAGCCAGGGCCACCTTGTAGGAATACAACTTGCACAATAGTGCAGGAGGTCCTGTAGTACCTGGCGCTGGGTCAGGCACCAGGCACACAAATATATATAAGAGCTAGACCTTATTCTTAAGGAATTTATAGAACTCCTCCTTCTAACCACCGCCCTCTAACTCACCCCATGTGCTGCCAGCTCCACCCATACTGCATCCCTCCCGGCAGAGCTGCTCTTTACGGTGACAAAACGTCTACCCTCCAGATGCACGGCTGCTGTCTGCTGTCTGCTTTCGGAGGGGCTGTGCTGCTCCTATCTTCGACTCCAGGCTGCTCATCCACTCTCTACAATGAGCAACTAGGGCCGATTGTTCATTGTGAGGGCTCATTGCTTATGGATTCTAGATGGGGAAATATGGACATCACTTCACACTTCAGTATCTGTTTGACAACGTTGTGTTCTGTTTCAATGTGCTTTTCAGTGGTGAGTTTGGGCATAGCTGCGATATTTTTTCTCCCTCAATTTTCATGTTCTTTAATAAAGGAAATTCCTGGCTGGTTTGGCTCAGTGGATTGAGCGTCGGCCTGCGAGCTAAGTGTCGCTGGTTCGATCTTCCAGTCAGGGCACATCAGAGAAGGAAAACTCTGACTCCAAAAAACCTCCGCTGCCTTGCGGCATACCTCTTCAGGGGAAGGGCTAAGGGAGTAAACCCCGACAGAAAATCCGGAGCCGGAGTCCCTAAGGCGGTTTGACGTTGTAGTCAACACCGGCAACTCCTGCGGCGCACCTGAAGCCAAGCTGTATTGACTCCGTCTTTCCCTTGGACCCTTCAGCTGCGAAGAGAGGGGGGGTCTGCTGCATGGGCAACAGCAGACCCTCCATATCACCCTGCCCAGGCTCTGTAGCTTCAGCTTCACTGGAGAGGACACTCCAGCGTCATCGCAAGATGTCGATTTAACACGGGAGGAGACAGATACCGTGTCACTCCCGAGTCGGACTGCACAGCCATTCTCGGCGGTGCAGATAGACTCTTGAGAAGCTACACCATCATCTCTCGAGACGGACGGCTGCCGACGACGACTTTCTCTTAGAAGGTAACTGGTACTTCTTTTCTATTTATAAAACAGAACTGGCCTCAGGGGCTGCAGCTTCTGTCCAGGTGGCTTTGTGCAGAGCGACCATCCTCCCTGCCTCGCCTGGCACACGCCTGTCTCAGCTTATTGTCCTGGCCTACATAGCAATGGCATCACTGTACTCTCAGAGATGTCTAGGTTTGGGAAATCAAGCATATGCTCATCCTGTTGATGTCTTTCTCTGTTTTTGAGCATTCCGACCTGCCACAGAGCTCCAGCTTTTCCAAAAGAGACTTCAAGCACATTGTTTTTACCCCCAAGAACACGTCCTCATATACCACGCATAGTTTTGTTTATGATGCAGCAAAGGAGAAACAGGAGGAGGCACTTCCTTGGAGGCCATTGTGTTTGTTCACGTCATAAATTCACGGAGAGAAGGAAATAAACAGTTTAGTGAACTAACTTGTTGGTACTAGGAAAACATGGACTAAACTCCAACTTCTTGGAATTGTACGTACAGTGTGTCTAAAATGAGGCCCCTGTGCCCAGCACCTAGACAAACACCACCTAACTCTAGGAGAAGCTCATCAGGGTTCTCATGTAAGGTGCACATATTCAAAGACTGAAACTAAGAAATAAGGAGTCTTTCTTCACTCTTGCATGTTTGTTTTTTAATGAATTTCTAGAAAAAGAACTCATGATAGCTAAAACTTACATAGAACTTACTCTCTGCAAGGTGCTATTTCAAGAGCTTTCCAGAATGAAGTTCTTCTCCAATCCTCACAACTTTAAGAGGTGCCAGCGCTGTCCCTACTTCAGATGAGGGGGCTGAGCAGCAAGTACGAGGAACTTGCCTGGGTAACTCGGCAGCAGGACTGCCCGTCTGTGCCATAACCACTGTCCCTGACCATTCCCCACACGGAGCTCCTGCCTACCATAGAAGTCACTGGGCAAACACACATCTAGTGATAAATGCTAGAATTAGTTCTGCAAATATTGAACTCCAATTCTAGCAACCACCACAGAGGCCTGTACAATTACTGTCTGCTTACCTATTTGTACATTTTTTATTCCTATGTGTTCTATAGAAGAAGGAAAATGTGTTCCATCGAAAACATAAACGCAATGATTTTGAATGGTATTTGTTTGAAGTCAGTATCAGTTTACTCTTTCTTAGCCATTCATCAAACAGCATCTGCTTTCTACACAGCAGTGAACTAGACACTGAGATACAGAGACAAGGAAGATGTTAATCACTGCTTTAAGGGCATTAAAGAAAGACATTATGACTTCCACTGTCAGTTTTATTGATGAGCTTCTCTTCCTTCATATTTTAGCTATATTCAGATATGTCAGAAGAAGAAAGCATCTTGTAATATTACTGTTAAGTGTAGATGAACTGTATGTTTTACAACATCTGAATTATGAGTTCTCAAACTCAGGGATCCAAAATGCAATGTAAGTGATACGAGTCCAGGCTAAGTTCAAATTCTAGCTCTGCCTTCTTACTGGAAGTTATTTAGCCTCTCTGAAACTCAGTTTCTTTACCTGTCACATGGAGTTAATAACACCAGATAGGTCTGTTGTAAAATTAAAGTCAGCAGGCATGGAAAGGGTCATGCATATTTCACATCCCTAAAGAACTCAAGATGAGAGCGACCACTGCTGTTGTCATCAAATAAACTTATTGAAGCACATTCTACCCTTGTTTGTCTGCTACAACCATGGATCTGGGCTGCTCCTGTGACTTGTTTTATCCAGCAGAATATTTCAAATGGGATACTGGTCCAATTCTGGACCTGAGTCTTAAAAAGGCCCAGCAGTTCCCACTTTGGTGCTCCAGGGGGTGCTGAGCTACGCTGCTACAGAGAACATGGGGAGAGACCATGTGCGTGGAAAGGCTCTGCGAACACGTGGAGGAGGAGGAGGGCCAGTTCTCCCCATGTTCCCATGACTCTCAGTGACTCCAGATGACCCTGATTCCACTTGTCTGTGGACACCTGAGAGATCCCAAGAGCAGCCAGCAGAAGAACCACACAGTTGAGCCCAGTCTGCCAGTCACAAGATAACGCGACTGAGTTGTTGTTTTAAGCCACTAAGTTGTGGAATGTGTTATTACCCAGCAAAAGATAACCCAAACCACAGTACTGCCCAAAGAACCTGAGATTCAACACACACTGTCATTGAACCTCATCTGTGCACGACTGCTAAACTGAATTATAATCATGAATGATGGCAAGTTCTTCAAAGGCTGGAACCTTCTGTCATGAGCTGCCCGTTCCCCTTTCAGATCTTGGTGAATAGAACTCAAAAATACAGTGGGCTGAGCACCTCACTCAGGCACCCAAAATGCCAGGTGCTCTGCTCAATGTTGGGAGACAAAGGGGAAAAGGCAGGGTCACTGTCACTGAGGACTTGACAGTCTAGACATACAAGCAAAGTGATGGGTAAAGTTCACTGGGAGAGAAAACAATTACATCTTTACAACTCTAGCTCTAGGAAGTCAGTAATTTCCATAGTCTTCAGCCTGTACCATCAAATAAGAGATACTTCTTAAAAGCTATTAAGTTTTCTTTGCTGTCTAACCCCTAGTTGTTCCCTTTGTGGGTCATGGTGGACACACAGGCAAGGAGACTCTTTGCCTGTCCATGCTTAATCTCTTCTTAAAAGAAACTGAATGCTCCAATCATCCAAAAAGAATGTGGGTTCCAGTCAGATGCTGAAAGCTATACAACTTGGTTTGATGATTTCTTATTAAAATCAGATGCTAAATGGTGCACCAATTATTTGCGTGTTTGTTTTTCCTAATCATGAGAATTGTCATTGCTGAAAAATGTGTGGAAAGATATTTATTTGGCTTAACAGCCACTCTGCTAATATTTCTGTTTTCCTTGGAATGCCAAAGTCATGTTAAGGCAAGTTTTGCAGCTTGACACAATCCAACTAGTCTTAAACAAATGACACCTCCCTCAAGCTCATGCCTCCTTTTGGTGATTAATACATATTTCTTCTCCTTTTTAGCCAAACTTCTTAAAAGATGAAGTCTGCTCCCTTTCCCCTCATTTACTCCTCAATAGTATGCTATGTAAATTCCAGCGATACCACTTCCCTGATATTGTTCTCCCCAAGGACACTGATGACAAGTTGTCACTGAGCCCACTGGACACTTCCCAGTCCTTACCATATCTCAGGACCTAGCAGAGGGGTCCCTCCCCCTTTCTTGAACCCTCTCCTGCTTTGGTATCACCTCCAATCCTTCCTGGCTTTTATCCAAACTCTCGTGGGCTTTGTCTGCTGCCTTTGTAGGCTATGTTGCCTCTGCTCATAACTTCCAGGCCAGCAGTCCTCAGGGTGCTGCTGCAGCCCCTGTTTCCCACTTCACGTTCTCTCCTTATAGTTTTCATCCCATGACCTCAAAGATGCTCCAGGTGCCCATGACTTCCAGATCTGCATTTCCAGCCAGATCTGTCCTGATCCCAGTTCTCTATGTCCAACGCCCCCTCCATCTGGGATGTCACAGAAGCACACAAAAGCTGGCACTTCCCAGAATAAATGATCATTTTCCTCACACAGCTGCTCCTCTTCAGTGTTTCTGGTGTAGTGAGTGGTACCTCCACCCATCCAACTACTCAGTGAGAAACAGAAGAGTAGCTCTTTATTCTTCTCTCATCCTCCACATCCAATCTGTAATTGAGCCTTGCTCATTCTGTCTCCTAAGTATCTCTTGCAACTGTGCATGCACAGTCTTAAGTTCCTACTGTCAGTATTTTAGTCTAGGCTATCTTCATCTCTCCCCGACATTAAAATCAACCACCTGCTAAACAGTTTCCTTGTTGCCAGAATCAGTAGGGACACTTAATATTGTTTGCAATGAGGTGTTTTTTTAATTCTACCACAAGAAAATTTTCTCTCACTACAGACACAAATATATAGAAGTAGTTATATTAAAAACTTGAGACAGCATTTGGCATCACTCCAAACCCTTTCCCATACTATAGAGAATAATCTTGTAAAAGACAAGGCCCCTGAGAGCTTCATTAGGACCCTGCATTAAGATCAAGTCTAGACTTCTTAACATACTTGTGGAAGACACTTTACGAGCAGACCCTTGCCCACCTTTTCATCCTCATTTCTCACTACCCTCTGCTCCTCCACTAACAATCCTTTCCAAGCTATAACCTCTTTTTAAGCTACAGATGGCCAACCTCTCTTCTCTCAGCCCTCTCACATTCTGTTCCTTCTAGCAGAAACAGACTCTCCCACATTCATTCTCTAACTCCTTGACTAAACATTCATTTCTCTAGGAAACCTTTGCTGGTAACTTGCAGCTCAGTTGGGTTTGTCTCCTTTGACTTCCTGGAGACCCTTGAAGTCTAAAAACCTAAGCTCTGACCAAGTAGACAATATTATTTTGTTAGCTTGAAAAAGAGAAACTTCAAGGGAACATTAGTTAGGGTGCATGGCCTAAATCAGCTGCCTTCAAGCACACATGTGCTTATTCATGATCACCGGTGTTTTCAACCCATCAGTTTTATCTACTTGTCTGTGTGAGAAGAATATAAACTTTCAGCTCAAGGGCTGTGCCAGTGACAGTCCAACAGATCTCAACAGTGGATGTAGTTCATCCATGCTGGATAAGAGGCAATAATCTCATTTATTAACAGTGGTCTTCAATCTCATGCTATAAAAAGAACTCTGGAAAAGCCTTGATGTAAACCTTCAGGTTTATCTGTCTCCTCTAAGAGCTGCAATGCACCCCCCTTCCAATCACACGGCACACTAGGAACTCCTAACAGAGAAGAATTAGCAATGTGGGATCAGCAAGGGGACCAGACATCCTGGACATCAGGAACAGTCTTCCTGAAGAGCCCAGAAGCCCATCACACCAGGCGCAAAGGCAGAATCCAATTCGGACTATCTTCATTATCCAAGGAGTTTTATTTGAAGAGGAATAATTCTGGAGATGGGCTTCCATGGAAGGGAATTGTAAAGACTAGCAGTTGCTAAAGTCATCAGTTCTTCTGGGTAACTTGATGGAAGAAATCAAGGAAGCAGAGGCTGGCCCTGAGGGAAAGAGGCAGTCGGGAACTAGGTGAAATAGTTAGCTAAGAGGTCAGGGTTAAGGGCTGTCTCCTGTTCCACTGGGAGATTTTGGGGTATAGTAGTCCCTCTCTATATCACAGTTCACTTATCACGGCCTCACTGTATTATGGGATTTTTAAAAATACTATATTTAATTATTTATCGTGAGTTTTTCGCTATATTGCGGGATTTTGCAGTACTGATACATATGTTGTTAAAGTTACGTGGGTTTAAGAGTGTAGAATGTGTTTAAGAACATAGTAGTGTTTATAAAAGTGTGGAAAAGGTTAATAAGGGAGTGGGAAAGGTTAACAAGGGACTTGGAATGGTTAATAAGGGACTGGGAATGGTTTATAAATGTGTGGGAAGGGTTTATAAAGGCTTAATATATATATGTAAATACTAAAATAAATGTAAGGTTCCTACTTCATGGATTTTCACCTATTGCAGGTGGCGGGCAGGGTGGGGGGCAGTCTAGAATGTAATACCCACGATAATTGAGGGAATACTGTAAGCAGAACCTACAGCCAAGGCCGATGAGGCAGAAGGGCCAGATGGCTCCATGCTCATGTGAGTACCTAAGAATCTCCTGCCCAGAAACACTGTTGCATCAGTGTTGCGTTGCACAGAAAACAGTGGACAAAAGCAAGTCCAGACCCTATAATACAAAGGGAACTCTCAATATAGTTCAGGCCTGGACCTTCCTTATTCTTGGCAGTTGGGTGGGGCCGGTGCAAGCAAAGACTAATACTCAGAGGTTCCTAATTGTGTGGTCTGGTACGGGAATAGGCAATTGATGGATCCTATTTGAAAGTTGCTGCCTTATTACAACACTATTTTATCTTTGTTAGGGGGTTTGCTAATAGTTGGAATGAAAGTTTAAAAAGCAACCAAGTATCAAATGCAGTACCTTACTGGCCTAAGAGTAGAATGGACTGAACAACATATCAATTTAAGAAAAGAAAACACAGAAACCTTTCCAAGAAAACATCAGTTCAGCAATTAGTTGAATGTTAAAATCACCGAGGAAAGCTCCTGTTTCTTAGCAAATTAAATCAGCACAAAAACTTTGCAAATAAGTTATATAGGTTTTTGTCTGTTAGTAGATAGGATCATTTACCACATTTATTCTTCCATCTCAGACACCACTGCCATAGATGTAGTCTGTTTTGTCTCCACTTTGAAAGTCACTAATTCAAGGATGCAGCTCTGTACTCACAAGCTCCTGCCCTGCCAGCTGGCTCTGGCAACTGCTGCCACTGACCATTTAAAAATTCTTTGACCTCTTTGAAATTTAAAGTCTGTTGATTTTTTTCTAATCCATCTCAACCCAATGGACTTCTACTTTCCTAGACAATTTAAAGTTCAATTCTAAAGTGGGTTGAATTATGTCCCTGAGGAGTCATGTCCAAGTCCTAACCCTCAGTACCTGGGAATGTGCCCTTACTTGGAAATAAGGTCTTTGCAGATATAACTATGTTAAGGATCTCGGAATGAGATGAACCTGGTTTAGGGTGGACACTGAATCCAATGTCTGGTGTCCTTCTAAGAGAACTGAAGGGATCTGAGACACAGGGGAAGGCCATGTGAAAGCAGAAGCAGAGATGTGAGTTACGCAGCAACAAGCCAAGGAATGTTAAGGACTGCCCGGCAGCCAGCAGAAGCTAGGAGAGAGGCATGGGGCAGATTCTCCCTCAGAGTCTGCAGCCCAGAGGAACCATCTCTGCCTTGATGTGGGGCCTCTGGCCTCCAGAAGTCTGACAGTATAATTCTGCTATTCTATGCCACTAAGTTTGTGGTGATTGGTTGCCCCCTTCTTTTCTTTTTACCCATCTGGCAAACTCCAGCCCTGGATAGACTCAACTACCTGCTTCATCTATAGCTGCACCTGGACGGCCAAAGCCAATGGCACAATTCACCAGTGCGATGTAGATTCACAATCATCAACCCAAAGTGGGCTTAACGCTGCATGTTCCGCTCTCTCCTCCCTGGGAGGAGATGACCTCACTTATTACCCAGAGAAGCTCAGCCTTTAGACAGGGTCACTCCCATCTCCCTACCTCCCCACCTTGCAGCCAGCCCTACTGCTTCCCTCCACTTTGGTGGAGGTGTGCGTTACCTCTCTGATACTAACCTGGGTTTTACACCCCACCCTCCTCACTTCTCAGCACCCTTACCGGACCTCTTTGGTCTCATGTAGTTTCTTTTCTTTCCTGGATCTTTCACATTGGCTTGTCATGCTTATGTCTCTTTCATCATTAAAGGACAACAACAAATCAGAAGACACACAGACAGCCCCCTCCTGATCAAATCACACACATACAAGCCCTGATAGACACACATGCTTTCCTCCATCACCCATCCTTTGTCCTGTCTCATTTCCCCACTTCAGTCAGACTTCTCGAAGACATACCCTTATTTTTCCCAATTTCCTACTAATTTTCATTCCACACTAATCTGAAATCTATTCCCAAATAATCCACCTAGAGAGCTTTTGATAAATCATCAATGACCTCTAGTGGATCAGAATCACTAATGTCAATGGGCATTCTTCTGTATATCACGTGACTTCATAGGACTGAACATAGTTAATCATACCTTCCTTGAAACATTTTCCACTCCTGGCTCCTATCATACCACGCTCTTCTAGTTTTCTTTCCACCTCTAGCTGCTGGCCTTCTATTTCCTTTCCAGGTTCATCCTCCTCCATGTAGTCATCAGTGATGATATTCTTCCTTTGTCTATTAGACCATCTTTGACTCTCTTTCTATTCTATAGTTCCCTAAGGGATCTCATACAAGGTCATCACTCTAACATATGTATGCAAATGACCCAAGTTTACATATCAAGCACAGTCCTCTTCTTTGCTTTCCATATATTCAACTGCGAACTTTGGCTATCAAAAAGGCAACTCAAACACACACCAAAACTTGTAGTCTTATCTCCCTCTCACTCCTGCCCTGCCCCTGCTCCTCCAAATCTGTCACTCTCCCAAAGTACTCATTCCAGGGGAGGCCACCACTGCATACCCTAAACCACCACGAGAATGTTAACCATAACACTTCTCTTTATCCCTCTACATCCGACCTGTCACTAAGTCCTAACACTTGCTCCTTATAACAGCCCCCCATTCTATCCACTCCTACACCAAATATTAGTCCAAGTTACTACCATCTGCACAATGACCTCCTAATTGGTCTATCTGTGGCCATTCACACTCTTGTCTAATTTGTTCTACAGGGTGCCTGTCCAGTTGAAGGTCCAATCTTTGGTTATCTCTCTGGCCTCAGCCTTATTCCATACCACACTCCCAGCTCTCCCTTCTGCAGCCACTGGTCTTTCCTGCTGTCCCAGACTGCTCACCTCCTTCTCCTGCTGCCACGACTCTGCACAGGTTGTGCTGCTGCCTGGGGTACTCATTTTCTAATTTCTTACCCATCCCTCCCAACGCAGATCAAACTGCTCTTCCTCACGGAAGTTTCCCTGATTCCTCAGACTGAGTCAAGTCTCTCTTTCTCCCGAGAACTTTTCTTTCACTGCCTTCTTCACAGCTGTGACCTCACCTTTCTCCTTGTGATTTGATCACCGGCATCTTCAGCTACACTGTGCAGACCACGAGGTCACTGATAAGGTCTAGTTTTGCTCACAGTTACATTTCCAGGGCCAGGTACAGTTTCAGCATGTGGTAGGCACTCAGTAAGTCTTGTGGTTTCCCTTCAAGGCCATAGGTATGCAGAAAAGCTTACACACACAAAGGAAACTTTAGCACACTGCAGATTTGCAGGGCCAACCCCTATAGCTCAGGGTTTTCTGATCAGAAAATATAAGAGCGTAACTTGGTGGAATCTTTACAGCTTATTCCTGCCAGGTTTACTTTTTATTTCTATGTATTTATTTATTTATTTATTTAAGTATATTTTATTGATTACGTTGTTACAGTAGTTCCAGTTTTTTCCCCCTTTGCTCCCCTCTGCCCAGTACCCCCCTTCACCAAGCAATCCCTCTTTCCTTAGTTCATGTCCATGGGTCATGCATATAAGTTCTTTGGCTTCACCCTTTCCTATACTATTCTTAATTTCCCTCTATTTTATACAGAACAATTATGCTTCTTAATCCCTGCACCATTTCCCCATTTCTCCTCCTTCCCCCTCCCAGCTGATAACCCTCCAAATGATCCCAATACCTATGATTCTGTTCCTATTCTGGTTTGCTTAGTTGGATTTTGTTTTTATTTTTTAGATTCAGTTGTTGATAGTTGTGAGTTTGTTGTCATTTTAGTGTTCATAATTTTTATATTTTTCTTAAATAAGTCCCTTTAACATTTCATATAATAATGGCTTAGTGATGATGATCTCCTTTAGCTTTAACTTGTCTGGGAAGCACTTCATCTGCCCTTCCATTCTAAATGATAGCTTTGCTGGATAGAGTAATCTTGGTTGTAGGTCCTTGCTTTTCATCACATTGAACACTTCTTGCTAGTCCCTTCTTGCCTACAAAGTTTCTTTTGAGAAATCAGCTGATGGTCTTAGAGGCACCCCTTTATAGGTAACTCTCTGCTTTTCTCTTGCTGCTTTTAAGATTCTCTCTTTATCTTGAACCTTTGGCATTTTAATTATGATGTGTCTTGGTGTGGTCCTCTTTTGGTCTAGCTTGTTTGGGACTCTCTGTGCTTCCTGGACTTGTATGTCTTTTGCATTCCCCAAATTTGGGATGTTTTTCATTATTTTTTCACATAAGCTTTCCATTTCTTGCTCTTCCTCTTCACCTTCCAGCACCCCTAGGATTTGGATGTTAGCACGTTTAAAGTTGTCCTAGAGGTTCCTAAGCCTCTCCTCGTTTTTTTCAATTCTTGTTTTCTCATTCTGTACTGGTTGACTGATTTTTCTTCCTTATGTTCCAAATCATTGATTTGAACCCCAGTTTCCTTCCCTTCACTGTTGGTTTTGTGTGAATTTTCCTTTGTTTCATTTAGCATAGCCTTTATTTCTTCCTTTATGTGTTTGCTGAACTTAAGCATATCAGTGAAGCCTGTGAGCATCTTTATCACCAGTGTTTTGAATTCTGCATTTGTTAGGTGGCTAACTCCTCATCTTTTAGGTTGGCTATATCCTCGTCACTTAGTTCTCCCACTAGAACCTTGATCCGTTCCTCTTTTGGGCCATACTTCTCTGTCTCCTCATCTTGACAGGCTCCTGTGTTTATGTGCCTCTGTGTCTTAGGTAGAGCTGTTGCTCCTGTTATGTGGTAAGGGGTGGAGCCTTAGGTATTCGTCAACACAGGGAGGCAATCCATTTCACTACGGTGTGGTGCTGTGTGTGGGGGAGGGGTCAGAGAGGGAACACTGCCATTTGCTCAGCACTCACCCCTTTTCCAGGCACTTCTCCCACTTCCGTATGGGACTGGCATCCCTCTAGCTGTTGCCCTGGCCATTGTTCCCAGAGTGGGTGGGTTTGCAGACGTTCTAGGACCGTGGGGGCCCTTTAAATAAGTGAACTCTGCTGAGAGACCATCAGTTTCTGCCTCTGCCCTAACCACCACTGGTTTGCACCATCAGATGCAATGAGGCTTGGTCTTCCCCGATGTTGGGACCGTGAGCTGCGCAGTCTTGTTAGCAGCTGGGAACATTCCCCAGGTGTCCCTCCTGACTTTTTAAAATGTATGACTGTGCTTTCTGCTGGACTGCTATCACCGCCGCAGCAGCCACCGCTGCTACCACCACACCAAGTACTCTGCTCCACCCCTCCTACCTGTCTGGATGAGTATTTCGTCTTCATATCTTTGTTTGCTGGACTCACATTCAGTTTGATTTTCTGGAACTTCTGGTTGTCTCTAGTTGTGAGGTAGTTGTAGTCCTTCTTAGCTGTGGAGGGAGACCCAGCATGTCTATCTAGACCTCCATCTTGGCCGGAAGTCTCTACTTTAAAAATATATATATATAATACAGTCCTTATTTTCGAGAAATTTGGGTAAGATGGCTGTAGTTGATTATTTGAGGAGGCACTGTCTGTTCTTTTTTGGAGGGGATGTCATCATCTGTTTTTGTTCCTGTGGCAGGTATAAGGATGTGCTGTGGACACCCACCGACACTGCCACAGAAGAAGTTGGACTTTGGGCTCATTGCTCCCCAGGGCCTGGGCAGAGCCTCTGGGGAAAGGCTGAAAGTCTCATCAGATCATCCCCCAGGACCTATTGTTTTACATGTTCTGGGTATTACTGCTTTCCTCCTACTGAAATGTGCTGCAAAGATGTTCCTGAAAGAAACCCTCTTGTTCTGTAGTGCTTTAACCAACATGTAGAGCTCAGTCTCTGGGTCTTAACCCTGAAGACCTTTTAAGGGCACAGGCCTTCAGCTTGGAATAGAAAGGATGTAAAAGCAGCATAAGACATAAAGATCTACCTTTGAAAAATTCACAAAGTAGCTGTTGACTCCAAAATTGAGGAAAAGGTTGAGATAATAATTTTCCAATGTAGTTTTCTTATTGCTATACAACTTGCAAAACAATAGTTCTGGGTGTACCTTTGGAAGTGTTGCATATAAACAAACACACATGCCCTGTACCTTGAGTTACAGTAAAACTACAGTATAGCTTACTATAGCAAATTACTCATTCTGGAAAAGATCATAGGCCAAGTATGCACTGTGTAATGTAATTTTATAGGTTCAAAAAAGTACACAATTTTAAATATAAACACATAATATAAATGTAATATATAGACTTATTCTTTATATTTAAAATTGTGGACATTATTGTACATATAAAAGGACACAGATAAACACACAACCAAGATAAATATATGCTATGAGATAAAACTGGCCAACCAATTAACATTCTCATAATCAATTAATCTTGTAAATTTAATATCTGATGCTCATCCATGCATAGGAAAATTTGTATTCAAAGTATGACTTGAACATATATACAATTTATGGTGTTAAACATCCTTATGTTGTCAATATTTTTCTCCTTTGGGCTAAAAACGAACACAGAAAGTTTCTCCTTTCCAAAAATAGGAAATGATATTTCTGAATCCAGTTAAGCACAAAGAATACTATGGTGTAAACCACTGATTTAAAAAAAGCCGAATAGCTTCAGTTACATCATGAACCCATCCATCTATTGTGATGTAAAGATGTTCCATAGTATATCCTCCAGCTTCTCTAATTCAGAAGCTGAATGTCTCTTAAAAAAACAAACAAACTACATACAAATGTCACATTCAGCTGTCAATTTAATCAGGTTGGGCATAGAAATCATCAGAACTTGCTAAGAATAGTTAAAAATAATAATTAAAGTTGCAACTTTGCCTGTCACATGCTTTTTAATTCTTTCTCCACAAAGAATTTTAAATGAAAGGTTTTTTTGCAGAGTTTTTATGATTCATGAGTAATTTGATGCCATTGTATTTACATCTATCATAGGACAAGTTTTCCAAAATCTTGAAGAAGTCAGCATAATTGATCAGGTGCCTTTTCATGTGACAAGCACTGGAGCTTTGCCTTTTGCCTTGCCAAATGAACTAATAAGCAAAGCTCCAGATTTGCCAGGAGGAAATGCTTCTACCACTTCATCATGCACAGAGTCATGCTGATAAATGGCAATTATTCAAATGTATATTTCTATCGTTATAAGTCATTTTTCATAGCCAAGTCAGGGAGATCATTGTAAAGGATCTTGTGGAATCTTCACTATTATTTTTACCAGTGCTTATAGAATACTCCTTTCTTTTTTATTCATGTGTTTGCATCAGTTTGCTTAAAGAATGTATTTCATTTAGATTTCTCCACTCCAAGGCAGTGGTCAAAGTGTCCTTTCCCTTATCATCTCATGGCAGAGGGGGTTCAGAAGAGTCATCCACTTAAGTTTCACTTGCTTGTAAATCTCCCAGTAGGATTTGGGAACACATGAATGACCTAACACGTACACCTTAACAGTTCTGTCCAATGACCAAGAGGCTAGAGAATGCAGTCAGGTGAATGGATTCAATCAGAGAGATGACAGTTTAGAGATTCATGGAATTCAGAGGTTCATTCTAATCTCAGGAATTAGCAGATAGAAACTGAGCACTGGGGTTTTCATCTAAAAAGCAGAGTCAGAACATAAACTGGGACATCTACCATGAGGATTGTTTAAAATTTCAAAACTTTTTGCAACTTCCCTATGTATGTTATTCTCTTTTGTTATTTCTCCCAAAGCAATTAGCATTAAAATTATTGGATCTGTGGAAAAGTTTTCAGGTCTAAGAAGCAGATCATCTCCTATTTCATGGTGAGTTTGGGCACAAGGAAAAGGGAGAGAGGACTAAAAAGCAGATGAGGTGATGAATTTGAGGAGGACAGTGAGCAGGCTGAGTTTTTTAGGGCATAGGGGAAGAAGGAAATAAAAGTGCTGGAGTAGGCCTTGAATGACCTAGGCACATAATTAGCAAAGTCAAAGCAAAACAAACAAAAAGATTCTGCATAGCTCTTCTGTCACCTCATCTAAAACAGGGTGAAATCAGTACTCTTTCCTTATTCATTACCCTCCACACCCTCTTTCTCATTTAAAAAATAACCACATAGCATGTCACATAAACTCTCCACAATTTTAAGTTATATAAGGTATGATTCTTAACCCTGTTTTACAGATGTGGAAACTGAGTTCATATAACTACCAAGCATCAGTGGTGGGACTTGAACCCAGGTACTCAGACTCCAGAGTCTCTGCTCTTAACACCTCAGCTATTCTGACTTGCCCTGAGTTCTTTTGCTGTCCACCTAGGTTACAAACTATATAGTGGTTTTTTCATCAGTGATGCTTCATTTCTATTCTCCCATGTTTTCCTGTCATGTCCAAGAATAATTTATTCAAGACTCTTCCTCCATGAACTAGTCTATTCTATCTGCCAACAACTATATATAACTTATATTCTGCTGTGTGTTGATTTTTACTGGAGTAGTGAAAATAGGGATGCAAATTAAGAAATGGATTGACAATGCTAGAATGAAAGCATTAAATTATAGAAAAGGTGGAATTCTAAGTTCAGATATTTATAGAACATATAAAAGTGGTGGTTCTTTAATTAAAAAACAACAAGAAAACACAGAATCTAAAAGCCAGTCTCTATCACATGGAATAATTATTAAAGACAAGGGCAATTCTAAGGTTTGATATTTTCCCTTTAATTCCAACAACCTATAGTAATTAAAGTCTACTAATTAACGCAGAGTTGAAGTCAACAGAAGCCCAGCGAGAAATGAAGAAAAAATAATCTTACCTGCAGATGTGTGTTTGAACTTTTCGCTTTTCTTCTTTCTCCATTTCCAAGGCTTGAAAATCCTTCCCAGGTTGGCAAACTTACTCCTCCTCCGGATGGGTGGGGTATGAGTACCTGGGACAAGGGAGTCAGAACGCATGGCCGCCAGCCTCTCCACTTCCTCAGCTTGTTTTCCCCAAGAAAAAGACAGAAATAAAGAGAGAGAGAAAAGTGTTAAAATGGGAGCCTCACAGATGGCAAGCATTTTCCATGGTTACAGATAACAGAAACCACATGACTGATGTTCCGTTTCTCTTTTTGTCTTTTGGAATGAAAGTCATACCAACATGTTCTAAAGGCTGGGGATAGTCAGCCAAAGCCTAGAGATTTGGAAGACCCCAACCAAATTTGCCTAACCATAACTTAGATTTGAGAAGGACAAGGAGGAGACAAGGAGGAGGAGGAGGTGGAGGAGGAGGAACAGCGCCCTCCTCACACATCAGAGACTCCCTGCAAGGCAGCAAGCAGGCATCAGAAGAGTCAAATGACAGAGAGTGTAACTACTGGCCCAGCAATTTCTCAAATAAGACTTGGCAGATGCAATCACTGTAACACCGACTGATGAGGAAAGAGGGAGAAAACATTTATCAACTGTCTATTCCAGTGCCAGCGTCTCCACCACCCACGACTCTCCTTCCGTCTACTGTGCTTTACCCAGACCCGCAGAAGCGCTGGAATCTGTTGAGTGAGTGGCTTTACCTTAGGGTTACTGACCAATTTTAGGGCACTTACTATTTGTTAGATTTTATAATTGCCTCAATTCCTCTAGTCTTTTTGCTTCTGCCTTCATTTTTGAAAGAAGACTCTTAGAAAATGAAAGCCAAGAGTGACTTTAGAGACCACCTGGACTAATGCCAATAACTATACATTTGAGGATGTTCAAACCTGTAATGCTTAGTGGGGACCCTTCCTTTAAGGCCATAATCACCTTAACCTCTTTTATAACTTGGAATGAAACAAACTCTTTTCCAACTTATGAAAATTTACACACCCCAGTGAGGTAAATATACCACAACTTTAATTTTTAAGACAGAAATAATAAGAGAAAATAACCTCCTTGGCAAAATCAAGGGGGTGGGATGGATGGACTCGCCTTTCCAGAAAGTCAAATTATATCTAGGGCCGTGGTCAATCCAAAAACCACTCTGTTGGGCCTTTAAAAGTGTCTTTCAGAAAAACCACCAGGACAAGCTGTCTTTGGAAGCTCAGTCCTACAGCCTGGCACTCTGCTTGATGTAATCTGAAATGGTTTTAACTCAGGAGATTCATTCATTCAACAAACATATATGGAACCTCTACCATGTGCCAGGTAGTGTGCTGTGGTGACTGATGATGACAGGCTAGTAAAGTCTCCTGGCAGCAAGACTGAAAGGAAGTAGGTGAATTTGAGAGATGTCTGGGAAGCGAAGTCCAGAGCACTTCGTGACTGATTAGGCAGCCTGATGGAGGGAAGGCAGATAATTCCTCATGCCCAGATTCAGGTCAGTGGAGTGACACCCTTCATCCATTCATGGAAACGGGGAACACAAAGGAGGTAGAGGCTTGTGGGTGAGGGCAGCAACAACGTGGATGCGATGCGTGGTGACGGCATTGAAGCCTTTGACCACATTTTTCAATGCACTGGTAGCTCCTACTTATACTATGCCAGACACTGTGATCATTTTTGGGGCAGACACAGAAGAATTGGACACGGCTGAGCACAGAGTCTAGAAGAGGAGACAAAGGGCTCAGTGTGAGAAACCGTCGAATTAAGAAATCATGTAAAATCCAATGGAAACAAAGAGGAGAGAGTGACTAGTTCTGCTTGGCCATTTCAGAGAAGACTCCGGGACATACCATTTGGATAAATTTTGAAAGAGGAGGAACTGTTCTCCCAATATGGGGAAGAGGGAGAAATGGATCCCTGGAAGGAGAACAGACCCAAAAGGAACAGGGAGGGCTGAAAGAACGTGGCACGTCTGGGAACAGTGAGAAACGGTGACCTGTGAGTGTCAGTTAGTAGTAAGACAAAGAGCAGTGGGGAGAAGTGCTGGTTGAAGGAGTCTGGAGCCAGATCAGGCAAGCTTTGGAAAGATTTTATTAGGTGTTTGGCTCTTATAAGCAGCATGGTGGGGGTGGGGGTGAGAATTTTAAAATGAAAATTGACATTATTATGTTCAAAAAATATGTATTGAGTGCTTACTGTGTACCAGACACTTAGGCTACATCAGTAAACAAACATAAAAATAACCAACTTGTGGAGCTAACACTAGTGAATATGGTGGGGAACATAAAATACACATTAAAACTAAGTAAACTGTAGAGTGAGTTAGCAGTTACATGCTTTGGAAGAAAAATAAAAGACCAAGTGGAACATGGCCAAGGGGATCAGGAGTGTCTAGGTGGGGTGGGGTCCAATATTAAATAGCCTGATTGAGAAGGTACATGCGACACAATTAGATTTATTTCTAGAACAGTACTGTAACAGCAACGGGGACCTGAACCAGACTGTTAAGAAACAACTGGCAGAGAGAGTGCTAAGGAGGCCACACTGCAATAGTCGTGAGGGGTAGTGACTAGAATCCAAGTTGGGCAGGGACAGAAGGGACAGAAAGGAAAGATGACATTCAGCCAGGAGGCAGAATCAACAGATCTTGATAACTTCCTAGATAAACACGAGGAAGGACAAGGAAGCAAGAATGGCAGTTTTTGCTTTTCATGACTGGGTGGATAGTGAAGACTTTCTCTGCAGAAGGAAGAAGCTGACTAGGATGGTAGATTGATGACAAGGGCTTCAGAGACAGAAAATGCAGTTTTTTGCAAAGCCTCTTCAGGGTTTGGATTTTATTTCTTAGGGTAACAGAGAACTTCCAGAGGAAAGCATGCCAGGATGGGATGGGAAGGCTTGTTTTGGCCAGTGGGCTGAGTTCCAAGAACCAGCAGAATGTAAGAGGCTGTAGTTGTAGGAAAGAGGTGGAGAAATTTATGGAGGGATTTTAGGGAGAAGAAAAGGAACTGGGATCAAAAGTATGGATAGAAGGGTTAGTCATCAGGTTTTATCCTGAGTTATTGAAAGTTTGAACTTGCATCTTTGATCACAAGTGGACCTCACAGGGGTTAATCTAGCAGCAGTGGGTAAAATAGATTATGGAGGCTGAGGGAAGAAAATAACAACTGAGGCAAGTTTAAATAACTGTGGGTTTCAGGGTGGCTGAGGAGAGTAGTTAAAAAAGAAACAGCTACAATAAGGGATGAGGAGGAAGCAAAATGGAGCAGGTAAACAGCCTCTGGAATGACACTACATTTGAAAATCATTCTCTTTAAATGGCATCAGCTACTTGAATTGTTGCTTTTTAAAAAATTTATCTTTTCAATCCCCACTGAGGACATGCTTATTGATTTTAGAGAGCGGAAGGGAGAGGAAGAAAGAGGGAGAGAAACATTGATTGGTTGTCCCTCATACGCACCCCAGGGGGTACCGAGCCTGCAACCTAGGCGTGTGCCCTAACCAGGAATCGAACCCATGACCTCTCGGTTTAGGGGACGATGCTCCAACCAACTGAGCCACTCTGACCAGAGCCAGTCGGTGCTTCTTCAACAATGCCCACTGGCTGGGTGTGCACAGATGGTGACCATTGTGAGAAACTGCACCAAGGAGGCTTTGAGTCCAGGATACAAGCCAAGTCGAGATGATCTGATTCCTACAAGATCACTTTCTCTTCCATGTATATCCATCACCTTATCCTCATTCCTTACCTTCGTTTATAAACTTACTGTTGCTTGTCCAGACTTTGTAAGTCTCCAAACCTACACTTCCAACGCCAGTCTCCTGCCTTCAAACCTATGTTTTATCCTGTTGCTACATTACTCTTCCAGAAGCCTCCTTTTCTCAGAGACTTTCAGGGGCTTCCCACAGCTCTCATTTCCTGTCTTGGCATTCAGAAACCTCCCCACAAGAACCTGACTAGAATTACCTAGTACCTCTCTCAGCACACGCTGCAGCCAAACACAACACTCCGGCCACAGCAGCCTCATCCCGGGCTCAGTGGGCACCGACGGACATCAGGCCACTGGACTTTTGTGCAAAATTTCATGAGTGCTTGGGTATCTGCATTTGGTTGAAAGAGTTTCCATCCTGCTTTTGTTTCTCCAGACAGTATAACAACAAAAGGTAAATATTTTAAAGTATACAGGTTGAGGCTTCTTGGGTTCGGACAACCTAAAACATCTGCCTAAGGTTAAAGAGAGAGATTATATACTCAATCCTAAAAAGAAAAAAGAAAAAAAAACCATTAAAGCCAAGATATGAGTTAGTCAAGCTTGATATTGAGTTTGCTCTCACAGTTGGCACTCAATAATGATTTATTAAGTAAATGAATGAAGGCGCTTGATCCAGCTCAGTATTAATATCTGTCTTAAGAAAAATACATTACTAGGACAAGAAACTTTCATAATCACATCTTTAAGAAATGAATACAAGTTATTCTGAAATTATCACATTAAAATAATTGTAAGAAATTAGGCGTGCCTAGGAAAACCTTGGAGTGGCAAGAAGCTGACAGAGCAATATAAAGGTATAATTATAACTTCTTAATTAAATGAATCCTTAATAACTATACTATTAAATTCAAGTTGTTTAGCTCTAAAGTACACTAGATTATTGAGCAGACTGGATGACTTTAAATTTAACTGATTTATATTTTAATCATCAACATTACTTTTTGGCAACCTAGCTCTCAATCTCACTGCTTTGCCACCAGACTCTGAAATTAGAAGGCTTAACGGTGAGGAAAGAGGCCAATTGTGAATACAGTTTGAAGAGGAGGAAAACAAAATAAAACAAAACTGGGCTCAGAATAAAGTGGTCTCTGACTGACCGCAGGGACATGAGCGAGGATGGGAGAGAGACGAGTGGGAGAGGAAAGGCCTAAAGGTCAGGCATGTTTATAAAAACAGCCTTCTTTTCAAACTGATCATGAAAAGACTGCTTTGCCCAAGTCCACTGCTCTCAAAGGCAGCGTCCTTGTGCTGCTGAGAGGAGACAGCTGTCTGGAGAGAGTCCTCACTTAGAGATGAATCAGCTGGAATGTCAACTGCCCGGACCGAGAATGCTGAATCAAAAGGTAGGATGCTGGGCAGCTGAGCTAATTCAGAGAGCAGAGGGAGAAGGGGAGGCCTGACCCACATCATCTCTGGGGTCTGCCCACCACCACCCTTCAAAAATACTCCTCTAAGAGACTATATAGTCTGGGCTCCCTTTCATGACATAAGTGGGACTTACTGTACCTGTAGAGAGAGAAATGGTTGGGGAATGATTTTTCTTTCCTTTCAGAAAAGCAGGCAAGAAAATACTTGATTTATGCATGAGTTTAATTACCATAACCTAAGCAGTTTTGTCTGTGGGGCTCTGAAACCCACCCCTTGTAGCCTGGGGTTGTTCCTGGTGGGTTATTGGAACATGCAAGGGTGGGTGGGCAAGGGGCATTCAGCTGGCACCATTATACTTCTCATGGCTGCTTGGTTTTCAAAAGGCTTATCCAAAGAAAGCACCAGCTTTGGTGTCCTGCTGGCCTAGCAAGTGTTAGCCATACAGTGTCCCCCTGAGAAGTTTAGAAAGAAGGAAGCCATGGTGTCTGTGCTGCCTGACGTCTAGCCAACAATGGAGGCAGAAGACCCACGGCAGGCCTCTCCATGTGCCAGGTGCTCCTTGGGCTTTTGGAAGACCTGAGATTCTCACTAATGAAGTATTTCCTTCTCAACCCAAAGTGAACCCAAAATAGAATGCTTATGTATCGGGATCTGACAACATTCACTTTTCTTCCCAGTTTCATCAGAGGGGGTTACGTTTTCACCATATTTCACCACAGTATGAGTGGGGGCCAAAGGTGGGGGTGGAGGTGAGGTTCGCTGTCAGTTAACTACAGTGAGCTGCCCAGGGATTGAACCTGTCACCTCTCTGCAACAAGCGGGTTACCTTTCTTTACACTGGCAAAATGATGTCATATAGGTACATGGCCATTTCGAAAGTTCTCAACAACTGTGGCTTTCCCCTTTAAAAATGCACTTTCAGTCTCACTGAGGTACCTCACGGCAGGGAAATGATGCACTGATAGGAATTATCAGGCATAAGAGGGCAGTACGTATTTTCCCTTTTTCACTCCATATGTTACATCACATACTCTCAGAGAGGCCAGGATCCCTTTGAAGAGTTTCTGTCCAGTCTTGGACTGACCTGCATTAACTATGAGGTGTGTTTATAAAACAAAAAGGAGTGATGCATTTTTATTTTAAAATCAGGGGCCCCTGCCTTGTCCCATGAGTTGAGGAGTGGGATGAAGATGGTGAGAGGGGATTTGAAGGGAGAAGAGCTGGGCTTTAGAGGAGGCAGGCCATGGGGACAAAGGGAGGCTGTTGCACTCAGACAGTGTTTGCCTGGTTTACAGACCACGTAGAAGCCTGTACTGAGCGGGGAAATAAAACAACACTGCCGCACTGACCACGAGGCTATGCCAGGGTTTGGTGCAAATGCAGACATGATGCCTGAAAACTCTCTTGTGTTAACACTGCTGAGTGTGAGGACTTGTGGTGCTCTCACCCACCTTCTGACTCTGTCCTCTACTTGACCTTCACTACCCTTATCCAGTCTTCCACCCTCTGCATACCACCTTCCTCTTCCTCATCCCGTATTCTCAGGTCGAAGATGGATCCAATCTGTACATTACACCTAAGGTATGATGAATGCTGACACTGACCAAGCATAGTGTTAATGACAGCAGAACTTCATGGAACAAAGAGCTTATGCATCTTATTCCAAAGTCTGCTTAATTTGCTTGGAGGAAGGGCAAGAGTCGTGAGATTCCCTCAGTTTTCTGGACACAGAGATGGCTGCCTTCTCTACCTGGGGACCACCAGAAGAAATACCAATTACATGGCACACAAAATCACACTTCAAATACAACCACCATATACCAGCATGATATTTGAGTCTTGCCCAACTGTACCTCTGGAGAGACATGTAAATGTTCATATTGAGAGAGCTGCTAGTCAGTCTTGTGGCTACAAGAAGGGTATTCTTTATAGTAGAACAAGCAACAGTGGGTGTGCCTGTACAATACAGCCCTGCGGGTGGGTAAATGGTGGGAGCAGAGAGTGAGGCTGCACATACCCAAGTCCACACTTCTCATCACATTTGCTTGGGCATTTGTCCAAGTTCCTTCTCTCTGGCTCCAGAGCTTTCTGCGTGGTGGGAGGTAATTCTGCCCTGACGGGAGCAGGTCCCACAGGATGCTTTCGCAGGCTTGCCACTGCCTTTGGCACTATGAGCAGGCTGGCACCCTGGCAAAGGACACAAGGACTATGCCAGCATGCAATGGAAGGAGGAGACAAAGGGAATTTATGGATCCATGTGGTCAAAGATGGTGCAAGTCATGTTCCTGTTAATCATCTCTTGAAGCAGTAATGGAAATCCAAGAGGAATATGAGAATGCCCCTCCATTCTGTGCCCTGAGATGTACTGATTTTAAAGAGAGCAAATGGAGCAGCCTACTGGTTCCTGGATCTTAGGCCACTGTAACAGAAAGAGCCTGTACGACTAACGTGGTCTACAGAACTCTGTGGACAGTAAATAGGGTTTCCAGTTATTACACCTTGTAACAGGAAGGGATATTCTAAACAGGACAGTGCTTCCTTGGGCATTAATGCTAATGACAATGATGACAGTAATAATAATAATAATAAGCTCTTTCTTTTCAGCGTGCCAGTGAAGATCCTGGTGTCGCCATGGGCCGCCGCCCCGCCCGATGTTACCGGTATTGTAAGAACAAGCCATACCCAAAGTCTCGCTTCTGCCGAGGTGTCCCTGATGCCAAGATCCGCATCTTTGACCTAGGGCGGAAGAAGGCAAAAGTGGACGAGTTCCCACTCTGTGGCCACATGGTGTCAGATGAATATGAGCAGCTGTCGTCCGAAGCCCTGGAGGCTGCCCGTATCTGTGCCAACAAGTACATGGTGAAAAGCTGTGGCAAAGATGGCTTTCACATCCGAGTGCAGCTCCACCCCTTCCACGTCATCCGCATCAACAAGATGTTGTCCTGTGCTGGGGCTGACAGGCTCCAGACAGGTATGCGGGGTGCCTTCGGAAAACCCCAGGGCACAGTGGCCAGGGTCCACATTGGTCAAGTCATTATGTCCATCTGCACCAAGCTGCAGAACAAGGAGCATGTGATTGAGGCCCTACGCAGAGCCAAGTTCAAGTTCCCTGGCTGCCAGAAAATCCACATCTCCAAGAAGTGGGGCTTTACTAAGTTTAATGCTGATGAATTTGAAGACATGGTGGCTGAAAAACGGCTCATCCCAGATGGCTGTGGAGTCAAATACATCCCTAATCGTGGTCCCCTGGAAAAATGGCGGGCTCTGCACTCATGAATTTCTGCTTCTACCTTAACACCCACCAATAAATCGTACTTCTTGAAAAAAAAAAATAATAATAATAATAATAATCAGAGAAGGAAAACTCTGATTCCAAAAAACCTCCGCTGCCTTGCGGCATACCTCTTCAGGGGAAAGGCTAAGGGAGTAAACCCCGACAGAAAATCCGGAGCCGGAGTCCCTAAGGCGGTTCGACGTTGTAGTCAACACCGGCAACTCCTGCGGCGCACCTGAAGCCAAGCTGTATTGACTCCGTCTTTCCCTTGGACCCTTCAGCTGCGAAGAGAGGGGGCTCTGCTGCATGGGCAACAGCAGACCCTCCATATCACCCTGCCCAGGCTCTGTAGCTTCAGCTCCACTGGAGAGGACACTCCAGCGTCATCGCAAGATGTCGATTCAACACGGGAGGAGACGGATACTGTGTCACTCCCGAATCGGACTGCACAACCATTCTCGGTGGTGCAGATAGACTCTTAAGAAGCTACACCATCGTCTCTCGAGACGGACGGCTGCCGATGATGAATAATAATAATGTATTGATAAAAGTTACCATTTTTTTTAGTCACTAAGTGTGTGCCAGGCAACAACCAAAGAACTTAAAGCATTACCTTATGTGATTCCCACATTAATCTTATGAGGAAGTGTTAAGATTATCCCTATTTTACATTTGGGAAAATTGAGGAGGAACTAATGAGTAGGAAGACGTAATTCCAAGCAGAAGAGAAACACATGCTCTTAAGACTTGTCTATTTCTCACTCAAAGAGAGCCTAGCCTTTCAAATTTCCATATTACTGATTAAAGTAATAGAAGGGCTTCAGGGATGAGGGAACAAATGAGCTTCTTTTTGAAAAGGTTACAAACAGATGCCAATATAAATGATCCTACTCTAGCAAGAAATGGGGTGCTATCTGCCTTATCCTAAGATGTCATAAAATATATGCACGCCTGAATGTAGGTGCCCTGGAGGATACCCTCCCTAGATCAGTAGGACATGTGGAATCATAAGGACATTCCCTACTATGCACCCACCCCATGAGCTATAATAAAGAGCTCAGCAGGTATCAGTTTGGCCTGAAATTCGGCCAGATCAGCTTCACTTAGAAAATGTTATACATTGTGTATAACGGGAAGAATGTTAATTTTTGAATCAAGGAGGATGTGAGTTCATATCCAGAATCTATAGCTTAGTAGTTATTGATGGCTGAGTTCTTTCTGGCTTCCTAATTTTCCTTTGGAGGATCATCCCTCCTCCACTTCCAGTTCACATGGTTCAAGAAAGAAGGATCTCACTCCTGATTCTAGAGGCGGGCACATGACCCAGTGCTGGCCAATCAGAACATTGCATTCTCTACCCTTTACCACTAGTAACTCATCCAGAAATGAGCAATTGAGGCCAGCCAGGCACTAAGACTCAATTCTAAGTTTTGTTGGGACTATTGATAGACATGCTCTCCCAACTGGGTTGTAGATCACAGTCTCCAAGCCTGGTCAAAGCAGGGGCCATAAGCTTAAAAACCTTCACTCAGACTTGGTTAATATTAAAAGAATCTCTAGATCACGATGGTAATTCATATGCTTTGAGAGGAAACAATCCCATTATGTCAAACACTTCATATTTTCTAAGTACTCTGCTGAAAGGCTATTTATAGTCTATGACCACAGGAGTCAGTGAACAAACAGCATTGCTAATAGACCAGACCCGTAGGGAAAAAGCCTTATTTAAATTTAAATTTATCCAGGTCTGTGTTGTTATATCTATTGAGATAATAGATGTTATCAGCAAAGTTCTTTCTGAGATCGTCAATATAAAATTCCTGTTATATCTCCCAGGAATGTAACCTTCAACTGCAAAAACACATAATGACTACAAAAACTTATAAAACATTCTATTGTTCTTTAATCCACAGAATATATTTGTGTTGGGAATGAAACTTGTTTATTTAAATTGTAAATGAACTCCCAAGTCTTGTGTAAATCCAAAGAGGCAGTTTTTAAACAATGAATGTTCTTTGTTCATCATAAAATCTCAGACCCTATGGTCTGATACTTTTGAAGTCAATAAATAGTATCTCTCAGAGGTTCAAATCAAACCTTAACAAAGACTGGTTTCTCCTGCAGGGGTCAGCAAACTCTCTCTGTAAAGCCAAATCATAACTACTTTGGGGTTTATGGGCCACCCAGCTCTGTTGCAAATACTCAGCTATGCCATTTCTATATAAAACCCTCCATAGACAAACGTACTCGAATGGATAAGGCTGTGTTTAATAAAATTTTACTGACAAAACAAGCCGAAAGCTCTGGAGACCACAGTTTTCCAACCCTCATCCTATAGCCTGGAGCTGCTGGTAATCTTTCTGTCATCTCGAGGGGAGATCCTGCCTGAGACTGAGAATTCATTACATCCTTTAGAGATTTTTTTTTATATGAACCAATAATGAGTTGGGTTCTCTCTCACTTGGAACTGAAAGGATTCTAACAAATTCACTGGGTGACCTTAGGAAAGTCAGCTTGCTCTCCTATAAAATGGGGATAATACTGACCTGTAAGCATTAACAAATATGTACTAAAAGCACCCTGTTGGGGCATAGAACAGGAGCTCAGGAAAAGTTATCTTAGAGTGAAATGTCTCCTCTGGCACCAGAGAGACTGGTACCTGTCCAAGAAGGGCTCACTTAGGGGTGAAGTTTCTTAGCACTTCACTATGAGCATGCCCCTTAAGGAATTACACGAATTTTTAGTTTTGGAGCTTCTGAACTGTGCTAAGACCCTCCAGGCTGGTGGATCTCAAATTTTAGTGTATACAAGAATCACCTAAAGTATCTGTAAAAACTTTTGACCCCTGGTCTCCATCCTAGACCTGCTGACCAGGAATGGTAATTAATGTATAACAAGCAGCCCAGATAATTTTGATGCAAGTGTTCTGAGAATTGCACTCTGAGAAACATACTACATACAGTATGCCTACAAAAGCCTAGAATCCTACTCCCCTTTCTCCCAACTAAATCTATACCCCCAGGGACGTTGGCTAAGGAGGAAGCCTTAGTATAGAAAACTGTCATGCTTCAGCAGTGTCAACAATCCCACAAACCCTCAAATTATTGGGAATCTTGAAAGATGCCCAATATTCATGTAAGTGCTTTGTCCTTTCTAGGTGCATTTACCTCTGTTATCTCACTGGATCATCATACTTAGCAGGGTATCAAATTTCCTTTATTTCTTTATAATTATGATTAACATACTATTTTCTCAAAGAATTGCATCAAAATTTAGTCTTTTTAAGGCTCCAAGTAGGCCTGCAATAAGCCCTGTAAACTTTGTTTAATCCTGCATGGTTGGTGTTTCCCTGTGGGGCAACTTTGAGGTCTCATAGCAGACTAGTGTTCTGTGAAACACAATTTGCCACATGCCACGATAGTGTCTTTTTTGTCTCCTTCTGTGGATGCAGAAAGTTAGACACAGAGGGGCCAAGTGCTAGAATGTGCCAAATTACAGAGGAAGTTAAAGTGGCCCAGGGCTCCTGAGTGTAGAGATGGGTCAATCACCACTCAGACCTCCTATACTGTGGGTAGCTTGAGAATACTCAAGACCAGGCAGTGTAGATTTTTTGATTCAACACTTTTCAAACTGTCCTTCCCTCCATAATACTGTCAAGATTAATACATTCCTCAGCATTTTTCCTCCCTCGAGCTCATTCCAAGATTTCATAATAACAGCTACTCAGCTACCAATTCGAATAGGGTAACAGAGTGCCTAAGAAACCTCACATTCCATTGAAGAATTACTTGTTGAGCCTACTTTCCTTAAAGCTCAGATGTCATTTTATCTCTCTGATGACGTTACACAGTTCCCTTATTTACCTCCCATTAGTTCTCAGACCAGTTTTTCAGTGCCAATTGTCATTTGTGTAGTGATAGTGTGAAATCTAAATAGTACTCCTGGAGAAAAAAATTTAGCAAGAATGTTGGTCCGTGCTAAAACATCCTTGCTTTCTCTCCCTTGTGTGTATAATTTCCACGTGTGTATAAGCAGCATCAATAGCTCTAACCATTACCATTGGTTACCAGCTCTCCCTTGACCATTAATCAGGAAGTAAGGAACTCTGCTTATATATATTTTTGAGACTTTCACAAGGAATTCTTAATTCCTTTTGTTTCAGGACACAGAAACTGAGTTCCATTTGTCTTCTTCCAAAGGCTAATGTTCTATTCTTTTTGTCCTGTCAAAAACTCCATTGGGGACATTTTATTATTCTTTTGCATAAAAGATGTTCAATTTCTAAAGAGGTCTTAGCAGAGAAAGTCATTGGTTAGTTTTTCCCCATAAGAAGTTTTAAATTCACATTGAATTAGGAATTTATTTTTAAATTCTTTTTTTTCTCTAATGACTGAGTATATTAACCTCAGAACCTATTATTTGAACTCTAAACAGCAAAGTTTAAGTGTCAATCAGTCAAGGAGCTCTGTGACCATTTATTTAATAGCAAACTAGGGATAATAACATCTACTTCTCTGTCGTCGTCGTCGGCAGCCGTCCGTCTCGAGAGACGATGGTGTAGCTTCTTAAGAGTCTATCTGCACCGCCGAGAATGGCTGTGCAGTCCGACTCGGGAGTGACACGGTATCTGTCTCCTCCCGTGTTGAATCGACATCTTGCGATGACGCTGAAGCTACAGAGCCTGGGCAGGGTAATATGGAGGGTCTGCTGTTGCCCATGCAGCAGACCCCCCCTCTCTTCGCAGCTGAAGGGTCCAAGGGAAAGACGGAGTCAATACAGCTTGGCTTCAGGTGCGCCGCAGGAGTTGCCGGTGTTGACCACAACATCAAACCGCCTTAGGGACTCCGGCTCCGGATTTTCTGTCGGGGTTTACTCCCTTAGCCCTTCCCCTGAAGAGGTATGCCGCAAGGCAGCGGAGGTTTTTTGGAGTCAGAGTTTTCCTTCTCTGATGTGCCCTGACTGGAAGATCGAACCAGCGACACTTAGCTCGCAGGCCGACGCTCAATCCACTGAGCCAAACCAGCCAGGGCTTACTTCTCTGTACAATCACTATATTAACACATGAAAACTTTAGACTAAAACTGGCAATTAGCGTGTTCACTAAATATCTCCTGACTCCAAATCCACAGTGTTAATTGATTTTGTCCACTACTCTTTGTCTGAAATCACTCCAGGTTCCACTTGAATCTCATTGGAAGGTGTGGGAGGCTGGAGGGCATCGGAAAAGCACAGTTAATGACTATCAAACAGGACTCACGCTCCAGAGCATCAATGAAACTCACTGAATCACACCACTTTCCACCAGGAAAACTCCCCAGATTGCTGAAGCTGAATTGTTAGGATTTTGACTTATAATATGGCAAACACTTTTTCCCATTTTACTTGCAATATGGTATTTTAATTTACAAAGCATCTTTTCAGTTTCTCTTTGAGGTTACATAACAGAATTCGTCATAACTAAATTAGCTCTAATTGTGCTAGTACCCGTTTCCTTTGCAAAGTTCCCACACTAACCAGTAAGACATCAGGTCAAGAAAAGGAAAATAAAGGGATGTCATAAAGAACAGTCTGATGTCAGGGCTCTGTCCTCATATCTGCCCCTTCAGGCACTTTCAGGAAGTACCAATGCCCATGAGCACATGAGGTTATGATTCACTAACTCAGCAAACATTTGTTACACATTTTTTGTCCAACTCAGGTTATGGAATAGGGGATTTGAGGAAAGAAAAGAAGTTTCTAATCTTTAAAATCCTAAAATGGAAAGTACCATACAAAAGCAAACACTATTCTACTTTTATAGAAATGTGAAATTGATGTGGACATATCAAGCACATTTATAATGAAAGATAATAGAAATTCTTTGCTGTGTGTGACAGAATAATCTTAAAGGTCATTATTTAATGCAAAAACATCATCTTTCTGGAGTCAAACTCAACACTTAAAAAACAATACAGTAGTCCCTCTTTATATTGTGGTTCACTTATCGTGGCCTCACTGTATCATGGGATTTTAAAAAATATTAAATTTAATTATTTATCGCAGATTTTTCACTATATCACAGGATTTTGTGGTACTGTATACATATGTTGTTAAAGTTCCATAGGTTTCAGAGTGTAGAATAAATGTAAAGTTCCTATTTCGTTGGGGGGGGGGCGTCTAGAATGTAATACCCGCGATAAGTGAGAGAATACTGTACTAATATTCAGAAAATTCCTGTCTACCCTAGATTCATTTTAACAGGAAGAAAAAAAAAAAAACAAAACTTCATTTACTTTTATCCATGCCTGAGAATCTCCAGGCACAATCAGTAGCTATGGTATCTGAAATGCCCTGATAGCTCTGTATTCAATTTCTTAATGATCACTGCAACTAGTTTCCAAATGATAGACATTCCCTTAAATGCAATTATCAGAAGTGGCCTTGGTCTGGAATCCTCATTACGTTACCAATAAGTCAGAATGGTGAGGACCAGGTGGGTTAATGATATCAGCTACCATCCCCACATTAATTCTCCCGCTTTAACTACCAGAAAGCACTCTTTGGACAGTGTGTTCAGCAGGCACTAGGTGATGCTGATGGGATATTTTACTGCAGAGCTAATCAAGTTTCAACACTGGCTATTCTGAAATTGGTTCTGAAAGCAAAGGAAGGTTTTATCATTGAAATTCCAGATTTTTTTTTTTTTAAAAATTCCTCTCCCAAATTCACATTTGCTTCTCTTGACCCTACAGATTAGTGAAAACTCTTAACTTTGTTCAAGAGTTTCTCATTCGCAGTATAAATACCTACTGTGTGCAAGAGGAGTCGATGGTCCTCACAGCAGTGTTGTCATTTCTCAAGCATTTGCCTAGTTATTACATCATTCAACAAACAACAAACAGACAAGAGAGAGGTAAAGCAAATATTCTAATCCCTATTTTACAAAAGAGCAAACTGATGATGACAGAGATGGAATGTTGCCTGCCAATATCCATTCTTCCTTCCCTGTTAGTGAAAGCTTCTTGGTTTTATGCCCAGCTAAAACGTGGTTTCTCAGCTTCCTCAGGACGTAGGTGTGGTCATATAACCAACTTTTGCCATTGAGCTATAAACTAAAGTTTTGTGAGAGATTTCAGATAAGTTTTAAAAGGAAGGAATAAACCATTTCTTTAGTCTGCTTTTCCATTTTTCTAAAGCAGAGATGTGATGGCTGGAACTTGGCAGCCATTCTGAGGACAAGCACCACCGCAGAGGAAGGGAGGAGCTGTAAGCTAGGTAGCACCTTGATCCTTAAGAAGTCTGTGGAGCCATCAGCTTTGAACTGGCTGTCTCTGCACGTTTCTCTAAGAGAGAAATAAACCCTTATCTTGTTTAAGTTATTATTAGTTTCAGTTTATTTGTCTTATGCAGTAGAAGCTAATCCTAATGCAAAGAAGTGACTTGCATAAATTTATAAACTATAATTTGTAAGTGGCAGCACATCAAGTGCTAACATACATGTTCATATTCCACACACAATGGCAGAATTTTAGAACCTCTTATAACCTGTTCCTTAGCTTGTAAAGCAACCAAATACTTTTGTTTTTTATTTGAACACGTTTCCCTTTATTTTTATTGTTGACACTATCACAGATGTCCCCCTTTCCTACCCGCCCCCTTTACACGCCTCCATCCAACTCCTACCCCCTTCCCTCTGGTCATAACATTTATTTTTTAAAAGCCTACCTATAGGAAGACTTTCTTCATCTGTTTCCCCTTACCTTCCTCCTCTATAGTACTTTGTGTCTCTCAAGCTCTGAATCAAATCATGGAATTTCCCAGGGTTCAGCTCTCTCTAGATGATTTTGTTTGCTCCCATGGCTTTAATTAGCATTGATAAGCTGAGTATTTCTAAATGTACAGTTCCAGCCTAGAACGCTCTTGCAACTGACACAACACCCACTAGTTGTGTAACTCTGGCCGAATTACTTAACTTTTCTGGGTCTCAGTTACCACATATATAAAATGGGGGTAATAACAGCATCTACCTCATTGGGTTATTATGAACATTTGATTATTTCATACAAAAAAATGGTGCCTGAACCACTACTACTATTGTTACTACTCTTCACTTCCAAATAATATTTCACAGGCACCTCAAATTTACTTTATTCAAAGTAAATTATTTCAACCTTTAATTTGATCATTCTTCAGTAATGGCAATGCCAGCTGTTTAATTGATCAGAGAGAAATCCAAGAGTCTCCTTGACACCACCTTTGCCCTCACCTTCCCAAGATGCAATTCATCACCAAGACTGGCCAAAACTGACTCAGACATTTCTCAACTCTTGCAACTTCTCCCCTCAAGTTAGGTCAGTTCTTCACATCACCAATTTCCCTGTTCTTACTCTTGCTACACCTTCAGAAACTTCACATAGCAGCCTGGGAGTCTGTCATAAACATGAATTAAGTCACGTCACCGCTGCGCTAAACCCACCAAGTCATCCTGCTTTTAGAACAAGTTCTCAGTCTTCACATGAACTCAAGGGAGAGAATACACCCACTCACTGGCTCCAACCAGCACTCATCTTTCTTTTCTTCAAACACAAAAAGAAACACATCATTTCTGCCTCAAGGCCTTTACACCTGCTGTTACTACTGCCTGGATGATCGTTTGTGCCAGTTTCCTCTTTAACAGAGCATGTTGTGCCCCTTTCTGCCCATATTCCTTCCTAACAGAACCCAGACTGTGCTCTGCCATCTATCCCTTCTTCACAGGACCAAGACCTTCTTGGGGGCTGACCCCACCCCAGCACTAATGGGTTGATCTCTGGTCAGTGATTGATTAAGTGATGGGTAGGCTGCACAGATCTGGCCCTTGAGATCTGTAAGGGATGCCTGTAGGTGGCAGGGCTTCTAAGATGAGCTTCCTTACTCTTGAAGAGAGACAGAAGAGACAGGCCCATTTCTACCTCTGGTTACTGTGGAGTCTGGATGTGAGGCCTGAACTGTTGTAACCATCTTCCAACTGGCCTGAGGATGGAGTCCTGGAGCCAAGGAGTGCAGAGCAGAGAATGATGGGGAAATAGAATCAGGCTGGGAGCCTACCCCACTTACAAATTTATGTTAACAACATAAATTTTATAAGTGACCTTATTGTTTAAGGTCAAAAGGGGCAGGGTCTTCTCTTACTGCAGCAAAAAGCATCCTAACTGACACACTCCTATGAGACTGATTATTCTGGAGGATAAGGACCATTGATGACACAGATGAAATGATCACCAAATATTTTTTTAATTGAATAAGTATATGACTTTCTTAGAAAAAGGCAAGATAGATTCTAGCTTGGGCATATACAATATTTCCCATCTCCAGTACTGTTCATGGTTAGGACAAACAACTTACTTCTAGGCAGAGCCATGGCTGGAGGTGGGCTATGTAATAGAAAATGGTGTCTGCCCAAGCCATAGGCAAGAAATGGCATAGGGATAATTTCCTCACATGCAAGGGAAACATGGGGGGCTTTCCTGTTTTGTGAAAGACTTATCTTGGATATAAATGTTATCCCAAATCTGACTGAGCTGATGCTTTGCTTCAACTTGATCACTGGCGTTTCACAAAAGTTTTTCTTGTAAGCCACAAGAGATATGCTGAGTTGGGTCAAGTTTGATATATTACTAAAGGCTTACACCACAAACTAAATTCCGTTTGTGTTTTAATAGAATAAAAAGACAGTAACCCAAACGTCCAACCACAAGGGACTGATTAACTAAATTAAGGAACAACCTGTGTGGCCATTAAAAATGATATCTCTCATTATTGACAGGAAAAAATTGTCGTGGTTTCTTTTCAGTGGAAAATAAGTTGTCCAATATTATGTGCAGTATAATTCAATTTTTCTAAAAACGTAGTTACTCCCCTATCTCTGTATCTGTATCTATGCATAAATATAGGATCTGCAAGAAAAATTCAGCTAAACAGTAGTTCTATTTGGGTCATAAAGTCATAGATGATCTTAAATTTTTCTGTAATTTTATTTTCCAATTTTGGTATGGGGAGAGCATTGGATTTAATCCCATCTCTGCCATCTATAAGAAGCCATGGGCAATAAAGAAAATAAGAGAATCTATTTCTTAAGTTGCTAATGAAGACTGAAAATAAGTAAAGTGCTTAGTACACTATCTAGTCTATTAGCTATTGTGATTATATTATGAAAAGCATATTGCCATTATTGTAATATGAAGATTGCGTTTGTGTTTAAGTCTAACAGAAAACTACAAATGGTACTTCGTGGAGCTGTGGTTAAGTGGACAGGATACAAAGGCATCACTGATAACTCTGAATGTCGCCTTTCCTACCAGAGGCTACCACTGGGGTATGTATGATGTAGTATTCTAAAAGTATGGCTTTGGAGTAGATAGACAAGAGCCTCATGACCTATGGCAAGTTTCTTCACTTTAAAATGTCTTATTTATACGGGTGTTGCTTTATATAAGATAATACACTTAAATGCCCAATACAGTTCCTGGCTATAGTTAAGAGACCAACAAATATTACTGTTATAAATTCATCATAAAAATTATATTTTAAATATAAATAATTTTCTTGATATTCCACTAGTACTAATTTTTACCCAGCACATTTCTTGCATTTTAAAATGGAGTTGTAGGAATTATTAAAACATAAACTAGAACAGTGCGCTAAGATGGTTTGCTGGGTTAAACAAATTCAATCACATACAACTTTTCCAGAATATTTGTCTTTTGAAAGGAGATAAATCCCTATCTAAATAGTGGAGGGGGAAATGGGAAGAGGCTCTTTATGAGACAAGGCTATATAATAAAATAAATTCAAATTTAGTTGAATGCCAAATTCATTTTTACAGGATTTAATTTACAGGAAAATGGCACTCTAATGAAAAAAGGAGGTATAGTATTTCACAGACTAATAAGAACAACAGAGCCTACTAGCTAGTCTAATAAGACATACCTACATTAATTTTTGTCTTGAGGAAAATAAAATTACTTGGACTTTAATCTTAGACCTAAGTTGACAAGAAAAGCAGAGTAATTCAAATATATTATAAATGTTATCATGCAATGTGCAAAGCAAACTCCACGAATACTTTGAGGGCTTTAGGGGTATGTATCTAAATGGAAATTGCCCAAGATATGGTATAGAAAGAAATTAGATAACATGATGCCAACATTTCCACAGGTTTTCTAACATCACTTGATTATTTGTTTAACTGTCCTTCAAGAAGCATTGAAAATAATTTCTTGATCTATTTCCTGGCTTTTGCGACCCAGAAAAGCAAACTTCTGCCATTCATACTGGCTCAAATGCAAATATAACTGTTCTTTTGATGTTTATTTAAAAATTAAATGCAGTTATAGAAGTGAATTGATTAGAGAAAGATTCAACTCAGAAAGTCAAGTCAGGTTAAGGGGATCCTTATCTGCAAATAGAGAAGATATGATCAGAAAATTTAAGTCAGAAAAATAAGTCCTCTCTATAACACATGGATATGTACAGCCCCAACTGCCAAGTCAACAACGGGATTTTAAAAATTATCTGGAGAAATCAGTCACTGAAGGGAAAAACAGTACCTGTCCATTTGAGCTCTTTCTCAGCTCACCAACAGAGCAGTAACTGAACTTCTAAGATAAAATATAAAGGGAAGTCGTTTACAAAGGGAAAAATCTATATTAAGTACATTAACAAAAATTGGCTTCCCAAACCGTCTTTTATGAATTCAATTCAACAAACATTTCTGAGCATTTGCTCTCTGTGCAGCTTTGTGGATCAGACAAAGAGGAGCCTCTGCTCTTCAGAAGTATGCACACTATCGTGGGACATAAACAGAGTCATCTAATGGCTCAGACAAGATACAGAACAATTTTTCAGAGTTCCTTGAAGATAGAACATGAAGAGGTTTTAGCAGAAATATTTCTTGAAATACTTTTTTGCTCTCTTGTATTCAGTATAAGTTATAGACCATTTTATTTAAATACTATAAATTAGCATTTTTGTCGGGCAGGAAGAAGGCAAATCAGCTCTATCTTGATAGCACCAAGGAAGTTCCTTTCTAACAGTTGAAGCAAATTTTGTACTAGTATTTAGCTTAGTATGAATTAAGCTTTAAAATTCTGACAGACTGAATCAATACCACAGATAGCATTTTCCTTCCTGGCTCTGAGGCCAACCAACTACGATAAGTAGGTGAAAGCAGCCTTATATGGTGACCTTAATTTTTTTGTCTAATTGCCAATAACTGGTAGGTATGGCTGTGTACAGAAAGAAAGAAATAATGATACATTTTAAAAGAATGTGTCCATACAAGACAAGTCCCTGAAACTCTATCATTAATACTTTTCATATAGTACTATCATGATAACAACAGCTAGAATAAGTATATGCAGTTATTAAATCCTGAAAATTAAAAAACAACAACAACAACAACAACCCTCAAATAAGTTACACAATTTACTTGGGACTGGGAAGAGGGAAGAATATCCTTACTTCATTCTTCCAAATCAGTTCATGGCCAAAAAAATGGTAAATATTTTGCTGACATTAAAAAATCTAGCATCTAGTACTTCTGGCCAAGATGGAGGCATAAATACACATGCTGAGTCTCCTCACAACTAAGAAGAAATTTACAACCACTTCAAAACTAAAAATTACCCAGAAATAACCAGAAAATCAAAACTACAGGGAAGTTCAGCAAAGAAAGAAAGGAGAAATAATCAGCCAGAAAAATAGGAGGTGTAGTTCCAGCACTGGGGGAAATAGAGTTGCATTGCTTCTGTGAAAGCAAGTGGGGCTGGGGCAGAGGAAGAAGCTACTAGTCCCAAAAAGGAGGCAGCTTGTTTAGTACAGGAAGGGGGAGAAGTGCACGGAAAAGCGGCAGAAACTGGCAGACCCCTCCCCCACATACAACGCCAAAACACGGGGAAACGTTCACCAGCACTAACGAATACCTAAGGCTCTGCCTCCTATAATGTAAGAGGTGTGACAGCCCCACCCAGATCACAGAGGCAAACACAGAAAGCTGTTATGCTGAGGAGACAGATGGCCCAGAAGGCAGGGCAGATCAAGGTCCCAGAGACACAACTAAGCAATGATCAGATAGCACACCTAAAGGATGAGGAGACAGCGAGCTTAACAGATGCACAGTTTAAGGCATTGGTGATAAAGATGCTCACAGACTTGACAGCAAAGGTTAAACAGGATGGGGAAAGAATGAAGGCTATCATGGCTGAAATGAAGGAAAACCCATATGTAACAAGTGACAAAGAAAAGGAAACCAGGGTTCAAATCAACAAATTGAAACATAAGGAAGAAATAAACAATCAACCAGTACAGAAGGAGGAAACGAGAATTTTAAAAAATGAGGACAAGAGGCTTAGAAACCTCTGGGACACCTATAAACGTGCCAACATCCGAATCATAGGGTTGCCAGAAGGTAAAGAGGGAGAGCAAGAAATTGAAAATTTATGTGAAAAAATAATGAAGGAAAACTTCCCTAATTTGGGGGAGGAAATGGACATACGGGTTCAGGAAGCACAAAGAGTCCCAAACAAGCTAGACCCAGGGAGGACCACACCAAGACACATCATAATCAAAATGCCAAAGGTTAAGGATAAAGAGAGAATCTTAAAAGCAGTAAGAGAGAAGAGGAGAATTACCAACAAAGGGGTAAGACTGTCAGCTGATTTCTCAAAAGAAACTTTGCAGGCAAGAAGGCACTGGCAAGAAATATTCAAAGTGATGAAAAGCAAGGCCCTGAAACCATGATTACTCTATCCAGCAAAGCTATCATTCAAAATGGAAAGGCAGAGAAAGTGCTTCCCAGACAAGGTAAACCTGAAGGAGTTCATCATCATCAAGCCATTATTATATAAAATGTTAAAGGGACTTATTTAAGAAAAAGAAGATCAAAGCTATGAACATTAAAGTGAAAACAGTACCACAACTATCAACAACAGAAGCTAGGGAAAACTAAGGCAAACTAAGCAGACAACTAGAGGAGAACAGAATCATAGGTATGGGGAGCATGTTGGGGGAGGTCAGATGGGAGGGGGAAGTGAGGAGAGGGAGGGAAATGGTGCAGGAATTAAGAAGCATAGTAGGAGGGTGCAGAATGGACAGAGGGATGTAGAGAAGAGCTTATATGCATGACTCATGGACATGGACTAAGGGGTGGGGACTGCTGGAGGGATGGGGGTTGCTGGGTGGAGGGGAGCAAAGGAAAAGAAAGTGAGACAACTGTAACAGCATAAAAATAAAACATACAAAAAATTCTAACACCTAGAATTCTGGTCAAGATGGAGGCATAGGGAGACATGCTTAGCTTCCTTATGCAACCACAAGAAGAATTACAGCAAGCCTTAAAAGAAATAACACCCAGAACTTCCAGAAAATCAAACTGTATGGAAGTCTGACAACAAGGACTTACAGAAGCCACATTCATCCAGACGGGTAGGAGGGATGGACATGTGGAGCTGGGCAGAGAGGCGAGGAGACACGGTGCAGCAAGGAGAGGTGGCAGTGGGGGAAAGGGGATCCCACATCCATGTGTGGTGGATATAAAATCTGGAGAAATACCTTGAGAGTGAGCAATCCAGCCCCAGGCCATACCACACAGCCCAGGGTTCTAGCACCAGGAAGATGGAGCCCTTTAACTTCTGGCTATAAAAACCAGTGGAAACCAGTGGGGTTTGGGGTGGAGGAAAAAACAGCCAGTTTCTCAGGAGAGTCTGTTTAAAGGGCCCACAGGGACTTAAGAATGTACATAAACACACCAACTCTGGCATTCATCACCAGGGTATCAGCTGGCAGGGTGCCAGCTGCATACGGGAAATGGGTGAAGTGACTGGAAATAGGCTGAATGCCAGGCAAACTTCCTGAAGCCAGGGCCTCTCTGAGCCCCACCCACCCACCCAACAGAACCACAAAGCAGTGAAGTGGGTTGCCCCACCCTGGTGATTACCCAAGGCTCTGCCCCATACAACTTAACAGGTGCACTAAGGCAGAGAATGCACAGAAACAAACATAGGGAGGCTGCCAAATTGAGGAGACAAACATGGCCCAAATGAAAGAACAGAACACACCCTAGGAAAAGAACTAAACAAAACAAAGACAGCCAACCTCTCAGATGCAGAATTCAAAACACTGACAATAAGGATGCTCAGAGAACTCACTGAGTACAGAAACAACATAAAGGAAAAAAATGAAGTTACACTAAGTGAAACAAAGAAAAATCTACAGGGAACCAACTGATGGGAAGGAAGCTGGGATTCCAATCAACAATTTGGAACAAAAGGAAGAAATAAACATTCAACCAGAACAGAAAAAAAGAAACAAAAATTAAAAAAAAAAAAAACAAAAAAAATGAGGATAGTATAAGATCTGAGGCATCTCCCAAAGTGCCAACATCCAAATCACAGGGATGCCAAAAGAATAGGAAGCGTAAGAAATTGAAAACTTATTTGAAAAAATAATGAAAGAAAACTTCCCTAATTTGGCAAAGGAAATAGACATACAAGTCCAAGAAACACAGAGCCCCAAACAAGTAGGACCCAAAGAGGACCACACCAAGACACATCATAATTAAAATGCCAAAGATTAAAGATAAAGACAGAATCTTAAAAGCAACGAGAAAAGCAGAGAGTTACTTACAGAGGAGTTCCCATAAGACCATCGGTGGATTTCTGAAATGAAACTTTGCAGGTAAGAAGAGGTTGGCAAGAAGTATTCAAAGTTATGAAAAGCGAGGACCTACAACCAAGATTACTCTATCCAGCAAGGCTATCATTTAGAATTGAAGGGCAGCTAAAGTGCTTCCCAGACAAGGTGAAGCTAAAGGAGTTCATCATCACCAAGCCATGATTATATGAAATGTTAACAGGAATTACTTAAGAAAAAGAAGATCAAAGCTATGAACATTAAAATGACAACAAACTTACAACTATTAACAACTAAATATAAAAAACAAAAACTAACAAACTAAGCAAACAACCAGAACAGGAATAGAATTATAGGTATGGAGATCATTTGGAGGGTTATCAGCTGGGAGGGGAAAGGGAGAGAATGGGGGGAAAGGTGCAAGGATTAAGAAACATAATTGGTAGGTACACAATAGACAGGGAGATGGTAAGAATACCATAGGAAATGCAGAAGCCAAAGAACTTGTATGCATGACCCATGAACTAACTGGGGGGATTGCTGGAAGGAAGGGGGTAAGGGGGAAAAGTTGGGACAATTTTAATAGCATAATCAAGAAAATATAGTTAAAAATTAAAATTAAAATTTTGAAAGTCTAACATTTAAGAGTTTAAAGATGATTTTGTGTTATTCCTAATTTTTTGGACTCTGATGGGTCAGGGGCAAGAGTAATGGAGCCACAGGCCCTTTCTGTGACAAGAATCTGTACTAACGCTTTAGCTATACTATTGTGCAGAAACTTGAGCTAATTTGGTTGTTAATCAGTTGCTCTTCTCTACCAATTTTTCTCCTTAAAATGTAGTTGCAAGTTAAGATGAACACCTTAGTGCATTAAAGAAAAATGAAAGTCCAGGAAAAGATGAGAAAAAGGAGAAGTTAGGGTAATTTTCATGACATTCGGGAAAAAAAGTAAGTTTCGCAGAATTGAGACTTTAACTGGAAATTTGGACCAAAACTCCAAAATAAGAACAGAAGACAACGACAATAAAAATATCTTTCCCATGATATCATCAAAGTTCTCAAACACTATAAAAATTCATGATAGGGTTAGTAAATATCAGACCAAGGCACAACGGATATTCTGTACATACTAATAGGAAGAATCTAGAAAATACTGTTGTAAACACAGCAACAATAGAACTTATTCTACTGCACAGCCATGACCTCACAAGGACTGAGAGCTCAAAATTAATAGAGATACTTTTTCATTTATTTATACATCTCTTCTTCTGCAGCCAAATGCCATACAATGGAAGGGAAAGATATAGGTAAATTATTACATATACACAGATTCAGGAAAAAGTAAATAGGTTAGGCTTTAAATAATTGTTTTGGGCCAACATTTAAAAATATTTATTACTATGAGCCACAATTATTTTTCAAGGTACTGATGTTCAGTGTAAAATGTATCTCTTTAATAAATGGTAAATCTAGAATTGTCAAGGGGTAATTTGGAAAAATTATCCCCAAGCTATACAATACCAGAAAATTATCTCCATGGGTAATTGTTCTACAGCATTAGGTAAGATATTATATTCATGAATTCCTCTACCTAATGCTGAAAATTTGGTATTTCATTTGACTAGTAAATTCCATTGTCTCAGAATAGCAATATGGAAAGTGATAAACATTTTCTACCATAAATATTTTAAAGACACAATTTAAATAATGAGAACTTTCTCAATACCTTCTATAATTTATCATCTTATTACAGACTAAACAGCCATATTACTACACAGTAATTGGTGTAAAATCTACTAAGAAGCACAGACTGATTTCATTTTGCTTGCTATCATTGTATTCCTTGGGCAAATGTGAGTTAAACAGAAAATTGGTAATTTTTGATGCTTGTTTTAAAAACATAAGTAATTTACTGATGATAGCCATTCTGACAGGTGTGAGATGGTATCTCATTATGCTTTTAATGTGCATTTCTCTTATGATTAGTGATAGCGAGCATATTCTCATATGTCTATTGACCATGTGTATGTCCTTTTTGGGTAAGTGTCTATTCAGGTCCTTTACCCATTTTTTAACTGGGTTGTTTTTTTTGGTGTTGAGTTTTGTAAGTTCTTTATAAATTTTGGATATTAACCCCTTATCAGATGTATCAGTGAATATGTTCTCCCATTCTGTGTGTGTCTTTTTATTTTGTTGATGATTTCCTTTGTTGTGCAAAAACTTTTTAGTTTGATATAGGCCCATTGTTTATTTTTCTTTTGTTTCCCTTGCCTGGGGAGATATATCTAATAAAAAAAATTGCTACAAGCAATGTCCAAGATTTTTCTGCCTATGTTTTCTTCTAGGATTTTTATGGATTCAGATCTAACATTTAAGTCTTTGATCCATTTTGAATTTATCCTTGTGTGTGGTGTAAGAAGGTGATCTCGTTTCATTTTTCTGCATGTATCCGTCCGATTTTCCAATACCATTCACTGAATAAACTATCTTTATACCATGGTATGTGCTTGTTTCTCTGTCAAATATTAATTGACTATAAAGGTGTGACTTTATTTCTGGGCTCTCTATTCTGTTCCATTGATCTGTGTTTATGTTTTTATGTCAGTACCATGCTGTTTTGATTACTATGGCCTTATAATATAGTTTGATATTAGGTAGTGTGATTCCTTCAACTTTGTTCTTCTTTCTCAGAATCACTGTTGCTATAAAGGGCCCTTTTTGGTTCCATATAAATTTTTGAAATACTTGTTCTAGTTCTGTGAAATACATCATTGGAATTTCGATAGGAATTGATATGGAGAAAGGGGAATCCTTTTGCACTGTTGGTGGGAATGAAAATTGGTACAGCCACTGTGGAAAGCAGTATGGAAATAACTCAAAAATTAAAAATGTATCTGCCTTTTGACCGAGTGATCCCACTTCTGGGGCTATATCCTAAGCAACCTAAAACATTAATTTGAAAGAACAGAAGCACCCCTATGTTCATTGCCATGTTATTTAATCACCAAGATATGGAAGCAGCTCAAGTGTCCATCAATGGATCAGTGGATAGAAAAACTACGTGACATTTACACAATGGAATACTACTCACCTATAAAAAAAAAAGAAGGAAATTTTACCCTTTGCAACAGTATGGATGGACCTGGAGATTATACTAAGTGAAATAAGCCAGTCACAGAAAGACAAATACCGTATGATTTCACTCATATGTGGAAACTAATGAACAAAATGAACTAACAAGGAGAATGAGGACAGACTCATAGATGGAGCACAGGATGATGGCTAGTGGGGGGGGTGGTGATGTTAGGGGATGGAGGGACTGAGCAAAAAGGAAAAAGGACTCACGGACATGGACAACAGTTTGGTGATTGCTGGGGGAAGGGTGCATATACTGGGACTAAATGTAATGGAAAAAATACAATAAAGATTAAATTAAAAAATAAGAAGTAAAAGTAGTGATAAAAAAAATTTTTTTTAAAGTAATATCAGCCCTATTTTACAAATGAAATATATCCTAAAGGTAAATAAACTTGCTCTAGGTAGTATAACCAATGTGCTAGAATTTACCCGGAAAAGTATCCTAGCATTGAGGTAGTCCAAAAGGCCATCATTTCCCAGTCACATAAAATGTGACACATTACTAAACCAATCAGTAGTCATGTTACACGAGAAAGCCACCAAAAAAGCCTTACCTTAGCACCAATATGGGGGGAAAAATCAGGCCAAAAATTGATACTGACTTGCTTATTAAATCTCAAAAGAAAGTCATTTCAATTAAGCTGAAGGCAGAATTACATCACTTTTAGGGTATAATGACATTTAATTTCATCAACAGCCATGAAATGTATCAATCATTTGCCTAAGCAAAATACATAAAGACTAAAAATGAATGGTGGTACAATAAGTGCATTCAAACTTTAAGGCCTAAACAAGACAAACACTGCACAGGGATGGTCACCATATTCTCAATTTCAGAAAATCAGCCTGTGTGGGCTTCCAAGTCTAGGCATACATGTTGAGCCAGGGGGTCAATTATCTGAAATTAAGAAATTAAGACCATTTTGAGAAATCCAGCATGTATACATACTTCCATGGGAAAAAGTTATTGCTTAGATATGTTGGAACATGTCTACAGGAACTGTTTAATCATGTCTATACCAATGGTTCTCAACTGAGGGGGGACATGTAGCAATATCAATACATATTTTTGGTTGTCAGCATTTGGGGGGGGGTGCTACTGGCATCTAGTAGTTAGAGACCAGGATGCTGCTAAATCTTACAATGCTCAGGACAGCCTCCCCTAATGAAGAATTATCTAGCTCCAAATGTTAATAGTGCCCAGGAAGAGAAAATCTGCACTCTACACCTTGGCTTAGAACAAAAGACTTGAAAGAAGTCAGGCCTAATTGGATAAATTCTGCTGTCACCTTTTGTATATAGTACTGAGCAATCATTGGCTTAGCTCACATATGACTACTCATGAGTGTTCCCAATATGCTGAACAGATTAGTCCTGACCAACAGACAGCTGTTTTGCATGTGTGACTTATCTTGTTTTGGCTATAATGTAAACAGATCATTTGGAAAAGCAAATGCCTTGACTAATGTTAAAGTTCCTAGTTTATGAGTAATGAATTCCACTTTAGGAAATCATTGGTTAACAAAGCCAAGCAATTAATTGATTTCAGATGTTAAAAACTAAGTCACTTATGTACATTGAGTGCTAAAATCTCTGCATCAGATTCCAATTTAATTGAAATTCCACAAGATTTATAAGTAACTAGTGAAATTACTTTATATTCTTCATTTTAAAAACTTACATTTTTCAATTTCTATTGTTCCTCCTACTAGCTACAATATAGTGTTATGTTCCAGGAACTGTATGAATTACTGCACATGAATTTTATAGTTACAACCATCCTAGTTGGTTGAATGATAAATAAGGTATTAAGATATTATTAAAAATGATATGGCCCTGACTGGTGTGGCTCAGTGGATTGAGTGTTGTCCTGAAAACTGAAAAGTAGCCAGTTCGATTCCCTGTTAAGGTACATGCCTGGGTTGTGGGCCAGGTCCCCAGTTGGGGGCGTGTGACAGGTAACCAACCGACTGATGTTTCTCTCCCTCTCTTTCTCCCTCCTTTTCCCTCTCTCTAAAAATAAATAAATAAAATATTTTTTAAAAATTAAAAAAACCAATTTTTTTATTATTGTTCAAATTCAAGAAGTCTGGGGGAAGAAAAAGAGGACTGCAAATAAAACATAGCACTCACAAGCATGAATTCAATTTGAATTAATTTAGTACCATGAAAAGCAAAAGAGAAAGAAAAAGCCAAGAGACGATAAATACTACTCATAATAATAACAACAATAGCCATCACTTATTGAGTGCTTACTATATGCAGAGTCAGTGCCAAACATTTTATTTTACACTCTTTCATTTAATCCTATCACTGGCCGTGATGTTGTTAAGAGTCACCATTTTACAGATGCAAAAACTGAGGCTTACTCAGATGAAAGCCACACAGTGAGCAAGTGACACAGATGAAATCTGTTCTCTGTTCTCATTCTTGTTCTCTCTTTCTCTCTCTCTCTCTCTCTCTCTCTCTCTCCTACACCAGGGGTTGGCGAACTATGACCCTTTGTTCAAACCCGACTTGCTGCCTCCCTTGTAAATAAAATGTATTGGAACTGAGCCACACTCTTTCATTTATGTATTACCCACGGTTGCTTTTGTGCTACAACAGCAGAACTGAGTAGTTACAACAGAGACCAGGTGGTGAAAGTCTAAACTGCTTACTCTTTGACCCTTTACAGCGAGTTTGCCAACATCTGTCTAAATGATTCAACAGTCAGTAATGTCTTCTTGACCATATGTTCCATATTGTTAGTCATTGGAAGTCCTTTACCATGCTTCTCCAGTTTAGTAGCTTCACCTCCTTTGAATACGACCCCCTGCTTTAATTTTTGTGGCCATCTTTCAGCTAATACTATCCTTTTTCTTTAGCAAAGAGCTTATCTGAATGATAGTAATGTCATACAAGTGAAACTTTTCAAATCTGATTTACTTACTGTCTGAAATCATTAAAAAGCAAAAATGAAACAAAAAACCATGTACTGATCTTCTCCTGGGAACAAGTTATGTATCAGGAATACAAAAGGAATAAAACACAATCTTTTCCTCAAGGAACTCACAGATGAGCAGGGGAAACTGAGATACACAGAGGAGAACGGCTGTATAGGGACTAGGCTCAGTGGCCTAGGATTCCAGGGAAGGAATACTTTCTCCCAAGTCATACAAGGCCTCAAAAGGAAGGCATGTGAAGACACATTTCTCTATTAAAGAAAAAGGTCTCCATTATCTTGAATTAAATAACAAAATTATCTCTGGTTTGTTCAATAAGTAGAATTATTTCTCACAGAATGGTAGAGCTAACAGGACTTACAAGCTCAGCTTCTTCATTTCACAGAAGGGAAAACTAAGTCTGCACACACACTGAGCCGTGAGAGGAGACCGGGCTGCCCCGGGTGCCTGGGAGCTGAGCACCACTGCTGTGCTCTAGCGGCTGCAGAGCTGGGCACCTTAGGGCACAACTCTGGAGCCAGATTTGGGGCTAGTTTCTGAGCCTCGGTTTCTTCATCTGCAAAGTGGAGATCATACTTAAAGGTCATTGTAAGTAATAAGCAAGTTCATATATGTGAAGTGCAAAGAGCAGTGCCTGGCTCTTAGTAAATGTAGTATGAGTGTACAGTTATGAAAATTTTAAATGAGGCATGGAAATGAACTGAACTCAAATCTTTAAGTGAGCCCAAATTCACTATGCTCCTGAGATCCCAGCCAGTCTGCCGCCCTATTATAGATAACCTATGCCCTTCCCATTGGGGATGGGTGGGAGGGGTCACCCTTCTTTTGGGCTTTTGTCTCACACATAATGGAGTAACCATTTCTTCGTTTCTTCAGCCTTTTATTCCAGCTGTCTGGAAACATCTGACACCCATTCTGCTCCAATCCAACCAGCACCACCCTTGGCTAAGCCCTGATCATCACACCTGGATGACTCGATCTTGCTTAGCTCCACACCACCCCAGCTTACCTCCAACCAATTCCCTGTGCTTGCTGCACAGCTCATGCTGCAAGAGAACCCAAAGTACCATTTTTACCATATCACTCACCTGATGAGTTTGCCATCATTCTGAGTAGCCTAGCCCTTTAAGTCCAGGGACTTCTGTCTGTAATTTAACATCTCTTAGTCTTACCTGACATTATTTCTAAGCATGCTAATACAGTAGTATTAAAAGGGAGCTGATTTCAAATCATAACACCAACACATATTACCGGTGAGACCCTGAATGGGGTTTAAGCCCTTTGAGGCTCAGTTTCCTTTTCTGCCAAGCTGAGATAAACAGGACCTATCTCACGGGACTCTAGGAAAGATTAAGTACATAATTCCCATCATTGGCAGAGCCTGGCACAGAGTAAGTGAATAAGAGTTGTTATTGTTAATGTTATTATCTGAAAAACAGAACATGTCGCTCCTTCCTTCCCCCCATTTTTCCGTGTTCATGTGAATCCTCCCACTTAGGATGTCTGCCTTCCTGATTACTGGCAATCAAATTCACCAGCCTCACACAAAGCCTTCCGCTGGAACCTCAGTCCACATCGATCTTCGATCTCCTGCTTTGGTGAACTCATTCCTAGTTGGCACTGCCTAGCTGGGCCCTTAATCAGTGGTCTTAACCCAGGGGCAATTTTGCCCCCCAGGGGTCACTTGGCAATGTCCAGAGATATTTTTGGTTGTCACACTGGAAGGTGGGTGTATTAATCATGTGTTTTATATTTTCTGTATTTTATGATGCTCTCACATCCTGGGGCCTTGAGATACTACCCCTTCCAGGGCAAGCTAATTCCTAAAGACAGTAAACAATTTGCTGGCTGGCACCACATGCCTTTCATAGGCAAACCAACCAATCCAAAGTCTATACTCCAACCACCTCCTTCATTTAACTCTCACACACCAAGTTAATATTTCCTATATTTCTATAACCCTAAGCCAGTTGAAATTATTTAAAACTATCTAATCCTAAAGTTGCTCAAACTTGCCTATCCTGAATCACCCATTCCTTCCCTGCAAAAGGTACAATAAAGGCTTTGGGCTATGCTCTTGGCTCTTTCTGCCTCCTGAACGACCCTGGTACGTCCCCACGTGGCAGTGTAACAGATTATTCCAAAGATTAATGCTTTGGCTCTATGTGTCATGGTGGGCTTCCTTCTCTGGGAACAGTAAGTAATAAACCCTTCTTTCAAAGGTGTTGTTCCTATGCCTGTCCCTTACCATCTATGATTAAAACAAATCCAAGGAACATTTTAGGACAGTGAGTAGAGATCACGGGACATGCTAGATATCCCAAAAGACACAGAATACCAGCCCCCAACAAAGACTAGTCCAGTCCAAAATGAAAACAGTCTTGATGTTTGAGAAACACTGACCTAAAAGGTCCCACACATTGGTGTCACGTGGTCTCTGGAAGCCCCAGCCCTGCTCTACAGTTCTACGGTACATCCTGACAGGGAAAAGGAGGGACTTCCTGATTCTTGAATTGACTGAACCACCTGCACAATCAATATAATAGTTTAATTTGCAATTATAGCTTTTTAAACCAAAATCCAGTGAATAAATACATTCAGAGACACCTGGAGATCCGGACCCGGAGTTGTACGTGGTCCCAACCCGTTGCCGTAAAGTCCTGGTCATTTTCGATTGGTGGCAAGGAAGATAAAAGTGAGACCGGTGGCTTAGCCGCCCCACTACATGCAGATTAAATGAATTCCTTCCTTTGGGACTCCAAAAAAAAAAAAAAAAAAAAAAATACATTCAGCAAAAGTGAAAATATTTCTTCCCAGTTACTATGTAAAATTTAATGCTAACAGCTTCTGGTGGGAAAGAAAATCCATGAATGAACCTCACTGTTCTGTGTGATTTTGTATCTCTCACATGTGGGTAACATATTCAATCAATAGAGTATTAGTTATTGGAGGATTCTGAAACAGCCCGTTAATTTTCCTCTAGGGTATTTGTCACTTGTGATGCTCTGCCTCAACCTCCCCCAACCCTCCCCAAAAAACCACTATGTGTGATAAAATAAATTTGGGTAAATAAGTATATACACACCCTGGCCGGGTTGCACAGTTGGTTGGAGTGTTGTCCTGTACATCAGAAGGTTGCAGGTTCCATCCCCGTCAGGGCATGTACAGAAGGCAACCAAGCGATGTTTCTCTCTCTCTCTCTCTCTCTCCACCCCCTCTCTCTCTCTCTCTCTCTCTCTCTCTCTCCCCCCCCCCCCTCTCTCTCTCCCCTCTCTCTCTCTCTCTCCCCCCCTCTCCTCTCTCTCTCTTTCTCTCCCCTCTCTCTCTCTCTCTCCCCTCTCTCTCTCTCTCTCTCCTCTCTCTCTCTCTTTCTCTCTGTCTCTCTCTCTCTGTCTCTCTCTCTCCCCCCCTTCCTCTCTATGTAAAATCATTGAACTATCCTCAGGTGAGGATTAAAAAAAAATAGAAGTATACACTCCATTCTTGAAGTTTCACAGTTCACCTGGGCATATTAAGGGCTCAGAGACTGACACAATCTACTTTGTTTTCCAACTTAGTTTGATCTCAAAAATTTTCACATACCATCTATTACCACCTAATGGAGCAAGTGTTATGTGAAACACATTTTGGAAACAGCTTATTAGAGTTGACAAAAGTCTCAACATTGAACTTTAGAACTTGAATTATAAAGTTCCTCACACTGTAATCAGAGTTCCTCTGGGATGCAGAATAGCAGGGAAGCGTGACACAGCTGCCCTTTAGAAGCTGCTGGCAGGGAAAGCAGGGCTTCTGCTGGGCTCTGTTGGAATTTAGGCAGACTGTATTTCCAGATGGCCCAAACTTGTCTTTCCCACCCTATTACTGTGGACTGGTTATAATAGTACACACTGCAACATATTTAGATACCAGGCCAAAAATTATAATTTTTTGAAAGGCAATAAGGCTAATTTAAACTTTTGAGTGAAGGGGAAACAGACAACTTATGAATATGCCTTGAATATTCACCAGGAAGCAAACCAAGGAAGCAAATTCAGACCAAAGATTAAGGTGCAAAGTACGCCGCTGTTCCCATCCACTTCCTGACTAGTTCCTAATACACTCTAGCATCTCCTATCCCTAAATCAGACAGATTTGTTCATTTTTAAAACTCAGTGGCATCTATGGATTTCACTGACTAGCAGAGGGCTTTGACTTCTGAAGAGGATCTGTACTTCCTAGAGGACCACAGCTCCTCCACCCTTGCTCAGGAGTGTGTATCCTTCGTCTTTGGGCAGCAGGAATGTCCATCAGCCATGTACTCTGGTCTCCAGAATGGCCTTCGGCAGGTTGCTCTTCAGAGTTTGCCACAGCTCTGTGACCTGAGCAATCTGAAAAGGCTTGGCTGAGGATGGGGGTGTGGACACGCACAGCCAGGAGCAGTGTAGCAGCAATGATTCCGCCATCTGTTCACCTAGCACAGGGGAGCCCTCTGCTCTTTCACCTTGAGATAAAGCAACTATCCCTTTCCCAGTCCTACAGGCATCATGTAGCCTCTTCAGACCCCCATTCTCCTGCCAGTGACCCCCATGAATAGAGGAGAGCACGAGGAGAGAGGAGAAAAACTCAGCTCCTTCCTCCCTTTGGAATGTGCAGGCCAGAACCATGGATAGAAAAGCATGACAGCGCCCTGTGTTTTCTGTGTTTGAAAATGGCCCAGGTGCCTCCTGAATAGTCTCAAGACCCTCTAGAAAAACAAGCATGATTCTCCCCCTATTCTTCACCCCTGTTCGCAAAAAAAGGAAAACAGAGGCCAGACCTGAGAGACTGTCTGGAGCCAGTTTGTGCCTAATTCCCAGAGGGAGTTCTGTTCCCCGAACCTTCCCCTTGAGGCTGTTAATCCTTCTCTCTGGTAAACACTGCCAGGAATTGTACTCTCAGGATTTTGCAATAAAAATATGGTCTGTTTGCTTTCTAAAATCATGGTGGAAATACTCCCGGTTCAATCTTACTGTAATTTTGGCTATGATATTTTCCAAGTAAATTTGTGCCACTTCATTCATGGTGAATTATGTACTTTGAGCTAGTAACACACACTGATCCATCTGTCATACTTGGTTTAAATAGTAAATGTCATTCCCGTTTGGTGCTCAACATTTGCTCAGAAGAGCCAATGGTGAATTTCAGAACCATCAGCAATGTGAGGAAGGGAGCAAAAGGGCCTGCACACCTGATCCAATTTTACTGTGAGCAGTTTTCTTTATTTAAGATGTAATTATTAATGTTGGCACTAGCTTAAACATTCCTATTTAAATAATTTGAATCTAAAAATGTTATATACCTACTCATTTATGTATGATGTGATATAAGTCTTTAGCCAATACAGAATATACATTTTCCAAAAACAAACTCTATCATAGGTTGTACTCCCCCCCAACACACACGCTAATACTTTATAATGTATTTGGCTATACATACATGATTTATGTCACAAACTGCTCTATCAGAAGTTTCATCATCTTCAAATAATTTAAATGAGGGGTATAATATCCCTGTCATGAGCTGATGTTTAAAGTTAAAAACTACAATAATCCCTCTACAATACATTATATGTCATGCAAATGGAGTAGAGCAGAGAATGACTTTTAAACTGTGATTCTAAAAAGCCCTAGGACGATACAGTACCATGCGAGGGCAGGCCCACCCCTTAGTCTACAACAGAGCAATCCCCCTTTTTTCTTGTTGACATATGGGTATTTTCTAAGATAACTGTTAAGTTTTCTTCCAAAGAATAACTCTTGCTTGGGTTACATTTCTTGTCTTTAATTTTATTTCTTGAATATATAAGTTCCATTTTGTATATGTCCCCTTTTTCTGCATTCTAGAAGACCTTGGAAAATTAACCTAAGCATGTAGTCCAAGCTATTTCTACTGTCTTACCACAAGAAATCTGCATTTACATTCATAATTCAACCTCAAAGACCCAGGACAAGGATGGGACAGTCCAGGAGCTCATCATCTCTATTTCTAATGCAAAGGACTGTTTCAAATATTAAAAATCTCTCCTTTTGTGTTCAATTTTACTTTGGGTAGTGGTGTTCTGATCGCAGGATGCTTAATAGTGCATGAATAACTCATACCATGGCCAGTAGGAAAGTGCAGCACACTCTTCGTTCTAGATGGGAAAACAACAGGGCTTTGGGCAAGCAAAAACATTCACTGCATGCTCTTTTGGGGGACGATGAGCTCCTGTCTGCGGCCTGTTCAGCTTTTTGAGTGGGCTGGCAAACTGACTCACACATCAGTGAGTTACTGAAATTTGGAGAGGGCGAGTCTTGAACATGTAGTAGATCCATAATGGTCTCTGTCACCAAGATCTGCTTCTCCATACACCCTTTCATCATATGGAATAGTCTGATTTACCGGACAAGTGACAGTTTCCAAACATAGAAATGAACGTTACATACAATATCTGTTGCATATGTCAGACAAACACTCGCCTATAAACAGACTTTAAGTCTCTCAAGAAATAACCTAATTCTGGTACATGCCCACCTGTCAGAGACGGATGGTGGCTCGCTGTGGGGCAGATTTCATCCTTCCCTTTGTGCCAGAAAATGCTGGTGCCAAGTCTTACTGAGAACACCTTCAGATCCGGAGGCCCCGCTACCGTGCAGCTCTCAGTAATTCAAACCAACCAGTAATGCAGTCGGGCAGACCGTTAGTCCCATTTAAATTTTTATTTCCTATTACAGGAAGAATTAAATTGGGCTTTGCTTTCCCCTTTTCCTGCTTACGCCTCTACCTTTCTGCTCATGAACTTGGAACAGCGTTCCTGTCTGGAGGAGGTTGCATCCAAAGAAGCTGGTGATTCACTGCTGATTGCTAGTGGACTTGAAATAACAGAAGAACTGAGGTATGGGGGCCAGGCAAGCAGAATGTTACAGCCCTAAAAGTGAAAATTAAAGACAGGAACTCATCCCTATCCCCACCCCACCCAAGAGCCACTGCTGGGGTTACAGCTTGTTTAGAAGATTATTCGATTTTATAATTACTTTTGTGGGTTGCAAAATAATTACTGTGGAAGCAAATCTCCATGTGCCAAGATAGAGGCAATTGTTCTAAAGTTCACGCTGAAACAATAACAGAGTCAAGCTGTGAGGCCTTAGGTGGGGACTGGAAACCCAGTCACTGGGTCAGCTGCCCCAGCCTGAAGCACATGTGAAGGTCAGGGTGGGGCTGGGGACAGCAAAAATATTCCAGAAACCAAGTTCAGAGTGGATGTTTCTTTTAAGTTGATTTTCATTTACAATATGTTCCCCTGAGTCACTAAGACATCAAGTAGCCTTTTAAAAAGACGGAAACTGCATTTCAGGTGAATATGCTTATATGATTGGGTTCCTTTCAAGTCTAAGATCAGATGTGGTGCTGACAGTTATAGGAACTTTGTTGTAATGAAAGGTTGGCAAACTTTTTTGATAAAGGTCAGAGAATATTTGATAAGTTATTACATAAATATTTTAGGCGTTTAGGGTCTCTGTTGTAGGTCCTCAGCTCTGCAGGGGCGGTGCAAAGCCACCACAGGCAGTATGGTAATAACTGTGAGTGGCCATGTTCCAACAAAACTTGCATTATGGACACTGACACTTGGATTCATGTAAGTGTCTTCTGTCATGAAATAGTATTCTTCTTTTGATTTTAGTCAACCACTTGAACGTGAAAAAAATTCTCAACCTGCCGAAACAAATAAGAGGGCTCTTAGGCTGCAGTCTACCAACCCCTGATCTAGACAGGTTTTAGGAACCTCAGCAACATCTTCAGGGAAGAGAAGTAAATTCCTTTTACAGGTGGGAGAACTCACGAGGGAGGTGACTCAGGAATGATTAAGGATATCAGCAGTCCCCAAATGCACTCTCTGCCAGGTAATTTCTTCTTTCACTCTTTAATAAATTGACAGCTTACTTGGGGTGTACATTTTTGCCCAAATTTCCGTAACAGAATAATTATCACTCTTAATTCATTACTTTAAGAAGTTAAACTTCATTGGCAAAAATAACTAGTCTTTCCTAGAGGCTCATATCTCAAAGGCAGCCAGAGGAGGAACCAGAGGGAAAGCATGGTCAGATGACAGGGGAGAAGCCATAACCACACTGTTCTCTGTCCCCCTCTTCTCTAAAATGGTCACAATAGTAATTCTAACTGTAAAAGGTTGCTCTGACGATTACAAGGAAGTAGCATGTGAGTGTAATATAAATACATTTATGTAAGGTATCTAGGTTTTCTAAACATAATGGGCTTCTTAAATGGACTGAATTAACTCTCTTGACTACCAACTCAGAACCTCCTTACTATTTCTCTTAAAAATCCTCCAGGGTGGCTACAATCCAAAACATAGATAATAACAAATACTGGAAAGGATAGAGATAAAGGGGACTTTCATATTCTCATTGCTGGTGGGAATGTATAATAGTGCAACCAGTTTGATACAAATCTGGCAGTTCCTCAAATAGTTAAAAATGTTACCACATGATCCAGCAATTCTACCACTAGGCATACAACCAAGAAAAATGAAAACATATAACCACACTAAAACTTGTACATAAATACTACAGCAATATTATTCATAAGAGCCAAAATGTGTCATATCCATACAATGATTTGGCAATAAAAAGAAATGAAGTAATGATTCTTGCTATAGCATGGATGAACCTGGAAAACCTTATGCTAAGTTAAAGAAGACAGGCACAGGACCATATGGAGTGTGTTGCAAAAGTAGGTTTCCAGTTGTGAGTATGCAAAACACAGAGTTTACTCTTGTACAATTATTTATTAATTATTGTATTATTTTCCATACACACAATGGTAAATCTACTTTTGCCCTATACAGTGCTGCGTGATTCTATTTATAAGAAATATCTAGATGCTGCATCTCCCTCCACCACTAAGAAGGAATATAACTACCTCAAAATAAGAGACAACCAGAAGTTCCAGAAAATAGAGCTGCATGGAAGTCCAGCAAACAAAGATATAAAGAAGAAATACTCATCCAGACAGGTAGGAGGGGCAGAGCTGGTGCAGAGAGGAAGCGGTGTGGTGGCAGTGGCAGCAGAAGGTTGGCAGAAAGCATAGTAACACATTTTTAAAGTCAGGAGGGACACCTGGGGAGCGCTCCCAGCACCAGACCAAATCGTGCAGCTCACTGCTCCAGTGCCAGGGAAAATCAGGCCTCATTGCTTCTGACTGTACAAACCAGTGGGGGTTGGGGCGGAGTCCACTTGTTTAGAGGGCCCCCATGGTCCTAGAACATCCACAGACCCACCCAGTCTGGGAACTACAGCCAGGGCAACAGCTAGAGGGACGTTAGTCCGGTGCGTAAGTGGGAGAATTGCCTGGAAAAGGGGAGAGTGCTGAGCAAACAGCATTATCCCCTCTCAGACCCCTCCCCACATACAGTGCCACAACGTGATGGAACAGGTCACCCCTACTGATGAATACCTAAGGCTCTGCCCCTTACAACAGAATAGGAGTGACAGCTCTACCTAAGACACAGAGGCAAAAAAACACAGGAGCCTGTCAAAATGAGGAGAGAGAGAAGTATGGTCCAAAAGAAAGAACAGATCAAGGTTCCAGTGGGAGAACTAAGCAACGAGGAGATAGCCAACCTAACAGATGAAGAGATAGCCAACCTAACAGACACAGAGTTCAAAATATTGGTGATAAAGATGCTCACAGGCTTGACAGATATGCTTAAGTATGACAAACGCATAAGGGAAGAGATGAAGGCTATGCTAAACGAAACAAAGGAAAATCTACACAAAACCAATGGTGAAGGGAAGGAAACTGGAGTTCTTAAGGGGAACATAAGGAAGAAAAAAAAAACAGTCAACCAGTACAGAATGAGGAAACAAGAATTGAAAAAATGAAGAGAGGCTTAGGAACCTCTGTGACAACTTTAAACGTGCCAACGTCTGAATCATAGGAGTGCCAGAAGGAGAAGAGGAAAAGCATGAAATTGAAAGCTTATGTGAAAAATAATGAAGGGAAACGTCCCAAATTTGGCAAAGGAAATAGACGTACAAATCCAGGAAGCATAGAGTCCCAAACAAGCTAGACCCAAAGAGGACCACACCAAGACACATCATAATTAAAATGCCAAAGGTTAAAAATAAAAAGAGAATCTTAAAAGCAGCAAGAGAAAAGAAGAGAGTTAAGTACAAAGGGTTCCTATGAGATTATCAGCTGATCTCAAAAGAAATTTTGCAGGCAAGAAGGCACTGGCAAGAAGTATTCAAAGTGATGAAAAGCAAGGACCTATACCCAAGATTACTCTATCCAGCAAAGCTATCATTTAGAATGGAAGGGCAGATAAAGTGCTTCCCAGACAAGGTAAAGCTAAAGGAGTTCCTCATCATCAAGCCATCATTATATAAAATGTTAAAGGGACTTATTTAACGCTTTGAGTGCCAACATCGCTGTGAGCGATGCTAACAAATTTTCCCTAAAGTGCCAGCGTCGCTCCCAGCAACTTTTTTTTCGATGGCTATAAATGTAAAAAGCAATGGAATAATTTGTATTTTATGTTTTGTTCTCTTTTTTTGTACCTCAGGTTATATATTGATATAACTTTTTCTCATGTTGATCCAAATTTTGAATTTTACACCTGTTCAAATACTGACATATTAATTCTGTTATAATTTTTACTCACATTTTAAACGGTCCTTTTAATTTCATTTATCTTTGCAACAATCGTTGAAACTCTATGCAGTATGCACGACAAGGAAGCTTTTGCTAATGGATATTTTCATTGCTTCACAGTATAGCGTTAGCATTTTGTTTATAAACTGTTTTTCACTGTTGATATCTATTGATATATATGACTCTAGTGTGAATGCCGTTTGTGTTCATTTTATTTTGTACGTTATGAAGTTTTCTTTTTTTTCAAAAATTTATGCAATAGTTGGCATACTTCTTGCTTGTTATCCATGTTTCCATGTGTTTTTCAAATTATAATCGTAGGTTTTATATTATGCCATATATTATACTTCAAAAGCATATTAAAGGAAAATTTTTTTCTAAAATAATTGTTATAATTTTAATGCAATAAATTTTTGCTAAATTGCATCAAAGAACACTGCTTACAAAGGAAGAGAGTATTTCCTATGTGGTGAAATTTTCAGCAAATTATCATGAATAATAATGTTTTTATAGACATTTTTCATAAACTCTGCATTTCTGAGCAAAATAGCCTGGCCTTTCTCACACAAATTTTAGCAATTACGCATGGCACTCAAAGGGTTAATAAACAGAGGATCAAAAGTATGAACGTTAAAATGACAACAAACTCAGAACTATCAACAGAATCTAAAAAATAAAAAATAAAAAAACTAAGCAAACCAGAATAGGAACAGAATCATAGGTATGGGAATCATTTGGAGGATTATCAGCTGGGAGGGGGAAAGGGAAGAAATGGGGAAATGGTGCAGGGAGTAAGAAGCATAATCGGTTGGTACAAAACAGACAGGGGGAAGTTAAGAATAGTACAGGAAAGGGTGAAGCCAAAGAACTTATATGCATGACCCATGGACATGAACTAAGGGGAGGGGGTGGGATTGCTGGAGGAAAGTGGGGTACTGGGTGGAGGGGAGCAAAGGGAAAAGAAATTGGGACAACTGTAACAACATAATCAATACAATATACTAAAGAAAAAAGAAATATCTAGAATAGGGAAGACTTTGAAAACAAAAGATAGATTAGTGGTTACCTAGGGGTAGCAGAAATAGGAGAACTGAAGGGGATAGGCTAAAGGGAGCAGAGTTTCTTTCTGAAATAATGAAAATGTTCTAACTGTGATGTGATGGAGGCACAACTCTCTGAATATACTAAAAGTCACTGAATTGTGAAATTTAAATGAGTGAATTGTATGGCATGTGAATTATATCTCAATAAAACAACTAAAACTCTAATAATATTTTCACAAAAATAGAAAAATAGAAAAAAAATCACCTAAAATTTGTATGGAACCACAAAAGACCCTAAATAGTCAATGCAATGTGGAGAAAGAAGAGTATCACATGTCTGATTTCAAACTATACTACAAAGCTATAATAATCAAGACAATATAACACTGGCATAAAGACAGGCACACAGATCAATGGAACAGAATAGAGAGCCCAGAAATAAACCCTGCATATGTGGTCAATTAATTTACAGCAAAGGAGTCAAGAATATACAATGGGGAAAGGACAGTCAGTTCAATAAGTGACATAAAACTGGACAGCCACATGCAAAAGGACGGAACTAAACCACTATCTTGTAATACACAAAAATCAACTTAAAAAAGGATTGAAGACTTGATTGTAAGTCCTAAAACCATAAAAGTCCTAGAAGAAAACATAGGTGGTAAGCCCCTTAACACGGTCTTGGCAATGATTTTTTGGACTGGACACCAAAAACAAAGGCAACAAAAGCAAAAATAAGCAAGTGAGACTACAGCAAACTGAAAAGCTTTGGCATGGCCCCCCAAAAATCAACAAAATGAAAAGGCAACATACCAAATGGGAAAAAATATTCTCAAGTCATATCTGATAAGGGGTTAATATGCAAAATATGTAAAGAATTCATACAATTCAAGAGTAAAAAACAAAAAAATCTGATTAAAAAATGGACAGAGGATCTGAATAGATAACTTCTCCAAAGAAACATCCAAGTGGCCAACATGAAAAAGTGCTCAATCTCACTAATCATCAAATGCAAATCAAAGCCACAATGAGAGATCATATCACACCTGTTAGCATAATTATTATAAAAAAGACAAGAAGTAACAAGTATTAGCAGAAGGTGGGGAAAAGGAAACCCTGATGCATTGTTGGTGGGAATGTAAATTGGTGTAGCCACCATGGAAAATGGCATAGAGATTCCTTAAAAAATTAAAATTAGAACTATCATATGATGCAGCAACACTCATCCTCTGGGTATATAGTTAAAGGAAATGAAAATAGGATATTGAAGAGATATCTGCATGCCTTTGTTCACTGCAGCACTATTCACAATAGCCACAGATAAGGAGACAACCTAAGTGTCCACACATGGACGAAAGAAATGGACTATTATTCAACCATGAGAAGGAAGGAAATCCTGCCACTTGCGACAACATGGAGGGAAATTGAGAGCATCATACTAAGTGAAATAAGCCAGACAAAGAAAAACAAATACTGCATGGTATCACTTATATGTGGAAGCTAAAAATAGTCAAACTCACAGAAAGAGAGAGTAGAAAAGTGGTTGCCAGGGACTGGGGTGGGGGCAGGGAAAATAAGGAGAGGTTGGTAAAAGGGTACAAACTTTCAGCTGTAAGATGAATAAGATCTGAGGACCGAATGTAAACTTGGTGACTATAGTTGAGAACACTATGTTGTATAATTGAAATTTGCTAAGAGAGTGGAACGTAAATGTCCTCACCTAAATAAATAAATAAATAAATAAATAAATAAATAAGAGTTAATGGATGTATTAATTAACTAGATGCAGGAGAATCCCTTCACAGTGTATACACAGATCAAATCATCATGATGTATACTTTAAATATCTTACATTTTTGTCACTTATGCCTCAACAAAGCTAAAATTAAAAAAACAAAACAGTAAATCGCTGGCTGGTGTGGCTCAGTTGGTTGGAGCATCATCCTGTAAATGGTGGTGGATTCAGTTCACGGTCGGGGCATGTATGAGAGAGGGCAACCATTTGATGTTTCTCTCTCTCTAAAGGCAATAAAAAAAAAAAAAAGGTCCTTGGGTGAGGATTAAAAAATAATAATAAATAGAAAAAAAATTAAAGCTACTTAAAAAATCTTCCAGAGAATCTTGTATCTGACCATAGAGCAAGTCCCCTGTCCTCAGCATGGTACCCAAAGCCCTTCACGACCACTCATACCCATTCCTCCAGGCTCCTTCCCAAGCTTACATGCTCTACCCTGGTCACATCAAACTGCTGTCCTTGGAGTCAATTTAATAAATCGATACACATTAAATAATTAATAATTAATAATTTAACATGTATATTTATATGTTGAACACATTTTAAAATGTCTAACAGCTATGTACTATTCCAGGAACTGAAAACAGCATTGAAGAGGAGAGACAAGAAATACCGATGCCTTGAGCAGTTTACATTCGATGCCCTCCTCAGGCCTCATAACCTTTGCCCGCACATGCCTCTTCATCCTGCTCAAATGCCTCCCTCAGGCCTCCTTGGCAGCCCAATCCTATTCTCCCATCACAGTTTAGCTCAAGTGCCATCTCCTCCCACATGACTTCCTTGACTTTCTCTCTCAAGGAGATGGAGTCCCTGCCTGTGTGTCCATCACATCCTGAGCCCACCTCCTCTATACCTAGGAAATATGTTCCAAGACCCCCAGTGCATGCCTGAAACAGCAGATCGTACTGAACCCTATATACTGTTTTTCCTATACATACATAACCTATGATAAAGTTTAATTTATAAATTAGGCACATTAGGAGATTAAGAATAAGTAAAAACAAAATGAAATAATTATAACGCTACAGTGTAATAAAAGTTATGTGAAAGTGTTCAATCTCTCTCCCTCTCTCTAGCGCATGCACTCCCTTTGATAACCAATATGATGAAGGACACAGCTAACTAATTAACAGGCAGGGTGCATATACAGTATAGAGACAATGGACACAGGGATGAGTCATGTCTCAGGTGGGATAGAGCAGGAAGACACAAGATTTCATCACACTACTCAGAATGCCACGCAACTTAAAACTTACGAATTGTTTGTTTCTGGAATTTCCCATTTAATATTTTCAGACAGTGTTTGGCTGTGGGTAATGAAACTGTGGATAAGGCGGGGATCTACAGTATAGCAATGTCCCTCACCAGATTGCAAGTTTCTCTAAGAGCAGTAACTCATTCTTTATCTCCGTATTTGCACATCAAGTTCAGTATAGGCATCAATCCTTGTTATATGAGTAAATGAACGCCCATGTTCTACCCTTCCTCTGGCCCTGGACAGTGAAATAGTACAACTGTAAAAAAAAAACAAAAAAACAGCGTATTATTTCTTTTATGTGATCTACTGGTTGAGTGTCCCCTAGACAGAAAATCTCTACTATTCATTTCTTTCCCAACCCAACAACTGGATTCTTGTTTAGCTCCTCATTCTCTTACCCAGAGCTTTGTGACTTTTGCCTCTTTGGCCTTTCCTTTTCTCCCTTATCAACCTTTAGGGTTCAAGGGAAGTGCATTGCTTCTCCTGCTCCTTGTTTTCTGGCCTTTATCTGACTCCTCTTCATCTCATTGCATTCATCGAATCTGCCTACTTGTCACTGACCTTGAAGCCCTTGAAGGTGATTCCTAACTGGCTCACCACACCAACTCCTTTTAGATACATATTTAAATTTTAATACCTGCTGAAGTTCCGAAAGTTATTACTTCATATTAATTAGCAAACTACAAAAATGAATGTGGCTAGTAGACAAGTATTGATCCCTCTCCCTTCCAATAAAATTTTATGTTTATATTTTATCTATTAATCTTTTTTAGAATATTTATTTTTTAGAGAGAGGGGAAGGGGGGAGAAAAAGAAGGGGAGAAACATCAATGTGTGGCTGCCCCCTGCGCACCCCCAACTGGGGACCCTGCCTGCAACCCACACATGTGCCCTGACTGGGACTCGAACCAGTGACCCTTTGGTTTGCAGGCTGGCACTCAATCCACTGAGCCACACCAGCCAGGGCTAATCCTTTAAAATCTCCTTTAGACATACAGGTATATTTTAAGCTATAGATTTTACAAATATTTTAACATTTTTTCTCCTAAACTAAGTGAATATTTACAGATGTTGTCTATAAAGTGTCAGAAAGGCATTAGAATGAAAAGGAAAATTACTAGTAAAATTACATATGAGTTCAAAGTTAATAAGGCAACTGACTTTAAATTGCTGGTTCTTGAAAGTGTTACTGGGCCTCTTTATGGGTCTGTAATAGAAGAATAATCCTGGTTTTTTGACACGTACTGCTTAAGGTCTTGAAATGCACTTTCTTGCATTATGAGTGGCTGTGGCAATTGGACCCTTTCTCTTGTCTGGTCCCTGCCTAGGCACTATCAGCAACGCCATCACAAAAAACCACTCAAATGTACTTCAACATAATACAGGAGTGGGTAAAGAGTCTACAGGGGTTCACTACCCTAATCTGTGTACTTCTGGTATAGGTGTAAAATTTTCCATAAGTTTTTTTTTATGATAACTTGATCAGACCCCCCTGTTTAAAAACCACTGTGCCACCTTTGGTGGTCACTAGATGAAATTTGAACTCTTTCATAAATTGTACCAGAATTTGTCCTGGCTAGGTAGCTCAGTTAGTTGGAGCGTCGTCCCACACACCAAAAGTTTGCAGCTTCAAATCCTGGTCAGGGCACATACACCTAAGTTGTGGGTTTGATCCCCAGTCAGGGCACATACAGAAGGCAACTGAATGATGTTTTTCTCTCTCTCTCTTTCCCTCTCTCACCACCCCACATCCCTGACTCTCTAAAATCAATAAACAAATCCTTGGGTGAGGATTAAATAAAAGATTATATAGTACCAGTATTTTTCTCATCTCTTTCTTGCCCAAGGTGGGACCAACCACTCTCCCTACTTTCTGTCTCTAAAATAACTTTTCTTTCTCAAACACTTAAAACTTGTACGCACATATTTGTCTACCTATCTTCCCATACTATAGTGTAAGGTCTTTGAGAGCAAAGTGTGATATAAATATCACACTATCGTAGTGATATTTATATTTCAAATGTTAAAAGTGGCACATAAAAAATGCTTCACAAATACATTACTGGAAAAAAAGATAAATTGCCCCAATATATGTTTCCAGACTAATTCATGTCCTTTTCCCTCACATTCCACAAATTCTACCTGCTGAACTTATCCCTTTTCCCAAGCAAACCATGCTCTTTTACAGTTTAAATGGTCTGTGTACAGTTTTTTCCTTACTGAAATGCCCTTCCCTTTTTATGTTGGACAATGGCTCTAGTAGGTTCCAGTCCAAATATCACCTCCTCTGGGAAGCCCTCCTGCCTTACTCACATCATTATGGCTTCCTCCAATAATTCAGCAGTTTACTTTCCTGTTACTCACACTAAAATCTAAAGTCTTCAAAGGCAATGGCTGGTTGTTGTACCTCTTGCTATCTATCCTTAAGCTGAGAGGGCACTGTACACATAAGCTGCTAATTTTCCAAATAAATGTAAGAAAACCAACAGATCGGTTGCTTGAGTACACAATGCTTTAATAAAATTGTAAGAGCGCAACATCATTAGAGTCTCCCCACTCTGTACACCCCTTCCTCACACCTGTGAAGCCCTTCTTCACTTCTCTTCCCTACTGTCTGAGCAAGGGCCTTTCTTTTCAGGGTTCCACACAATCTCTACACCCTGCTCAAGGTTAGAGCTTTTCCAGGCTTCCTGATATTAAGAGAGCAGTTTCCTGCCTCTGTTCTTTGCCTCAGGCGAAGTCCTCCACACCTGTCCCTTTGATTCTGAGTCATATCCTCAGACTATGTAGATAAAATTCTCCAGTAAATACTTCCTTCAGCTATTAATCTTTCCTCTTCCTACCTTGCCTATTTTTGCTTGCTCAACTGACTAAAAGCTGCTTAGTCATTGTATATATATATATATGTGTGTGTGTGTGTGTGTGTGTGTGTGTGAATGAGTCCTTTTACCTATAAGTACTGGACATGATTGTTAAAACTTTAAAACAAACAAATGAAAAACACTGCTTGTGTGACATTGGAGGGGCTCTTCCACAGTCTCACTTTTACTTCACTTGCTTTACTAGGTATAGTAAAAACTTTAACTATTAAGAGTAGAGTTGAGTTGCATGCTTTCACCTTGGACCCAATCCAAGGACGTTTAATTATAGAAGAGGCCAAGCAGCAAAGTATAGCAGGAAGAAAAACCCAACACAAAATTGGACTTGGCGCTAACAATACAAATGGTAGTAATCACAGCTAATACTTCTCCAGCACTTTGTCTTGCCATGCTAAGTGCTTTGTACCAATTATCTCATTTAATCCTCACAACTCCATGCAGTAAATAATGCTGCGGTATCCTAACGCCACCCAGCTAGCAAGTGGATGAGCCACTCTTTGAAAAAGGCAGTGAGATTCCAGGATCCAGCTCTGGGTCTTCATCAAGGGACAGGTTCTGTGAGCAGCCGTGGCACTAAATGGTGCTTGGACCTTGGAGGACTGCTCACCTAACCTTAATGCACTTCAGTTTTCTCATCTGCAAAATGAGGGATTTCACCCACAAAAACTCATAAGGTATTCTCTACTGAAAGGCTGTCCTGCTGATGAACCCTACAGTCAGAGTAACAGAGAAGTATTATGACAAACTGTCAGTCCAAAAAATTCATATTGTAATACATTAGACAACATGTTAAATATTTCTATCTCTAAAACAAAATTTGGAAATGCATCTAGTGGGTCAATAAATTAGTAAATTTGTATATGCACGTTTAAAGAACAGAAATCATACTTAGTGAAATAAACACAATCTTGAAATACTGATAAGTTACATGCAAAAAGCACTAAGTAGCAGCTGCAATAAAAATGTGTTGTGTCTGAATTTATGTACCATTTTGATTACTATGTTAGATAAGTTCTCTAGAAGCAATTTCAATAGTCTCTTCTGTGTACCAGAAGAGGAAACATGTGCCACTATAAAAAAAGAGGCTTCAAAATATTTCTAAAAACTGTTTTAAAGCTGTTAACATGCTTTATTTCTGTTAAAAGTAATTAAAATTACATCTTAAAGTATAATTATTAATGCTATTAAAATTTTATGATAATTTCTATTAACAGACTCAAAAGGATTTCAAATGAGAATAGAAAAATATGTATAAAATTATATACAGAAATAATTGGTTTTCTAGAATAAATTTCTCCCTAAAGTTGATTCTAATTATTGTAAATTAACTCATACCTTCCTATTGACTTCCACTGTGTTTAGTTATGATTTAGCTGTGTCTCTTCTAGCTTTACAATGTACATAACTTCTAACCTGGTTAGCTAAAACCTTCTCTCCCTCTACTCCTACCAATGCCAGCCTCTTTACCTGTAGGTAAAGCAAATAAAAATAATTAAATATACTAGGAAATTCTGCAGTTCATTCTAATTCTGTATCCCAAGAAACCTGGCTTACCAAACTTATGCAAGTATGGAACATACACACAACACACTGTCTAATTTTCTACATTAAATGTAGGTGCCGTTAAAAAAAAATCAATTTGATAGCATGGTGGAAAGCACCTTGCTTTTAAAGACAGACAAATGAGGATTCGAATTTTTTACCCTGTACTTGCTCTGTAGCCTTTGGCATTGATGTGCTATATAAGCTGCTTTCTTCATCTGAAAATGGCCTCAGTATTAAACCAAAACAGTAAAGATAAATAGAAACTATCTTTGGCCATTAAGAGTGAACTGTATTCTACAATTTCTTAAAAGTTAATAAGAAAATCACTTAGGCCCTGACCAGAGTGACTCAATTGCTTGAACGTCATCCTGCAAAGTAAAAGGTCACCAGTGTGATTTCTGATTGGGCACATGCCTGGGTTTCAGGCCTGGTTTGGGCACATGCGAGAGGCAACCAATGGATGTTTCTCTCGCACATCGATGTTCCTCTCCCTCTGTTCCCTTCTCTCTAAGAATAAATAAACAATTTTAAATAATTACTTAAAATAAGGTCAGCAAAGCACCTTTAATACTATTTAGTGGATATCAGGAACTTTTTAAAAAATACTCCTAAGTAAAACAGCAATTGCGAAAATGCAATTTCCCCTTTTATATCCGCTCAACCATTCAGAAATATTTTTTCTTTTTAAGTTTCTTCTATATAAGCCAAATATTTTAAATTCTAGTGTCTTTAAAGTTATTAAAATATGTTTTAGCTATATTTAAAATAACTGCCATTTTTATATACAAAGAAATTAAAAATGAAACCGTAAAATGTTTAGGCTTTCCTACTGGATCAGCATTTTCAATGGTTGCCACTCAATAGCCTCCTAGGTGCTAAACGAGGAGCCGAACACCCTGATGGTGCTGGATACAATGTAGGTGTGCCCCGTCATAAGAAACATACTCTTCTATGGTGCCCCACTGAACTTATCTGCATTACCACAATCTCGACCACATGTTTCCTTTAAAATAGCGGGCTCTCCAGATATACAGAAATGATGACTCAAATTGAAAGTCGCCTCTAGAGAACTTATCTCACAGAACATCCACTCGTGACAAACTATTATAGAAGGTGAGTGCTTGCAGAAAGTAAAATTTATTTGGACTTCCTTTCTTGTTACAGTGGGCAGTGTTGTGTTGGGCTCTGTCAGTGAAAACAGAAGGGTTAAACTCCTGACCTCATTCTATTTCAGTGACTAAATGAGGAAGGCAGCATTTGCAGTGTGGAATTAGGCAAAAAATTAGGCACCACAATCTGACGTGTGTCCTACCAGAATCCTTTGGAATTAAACACTTTAGTCACAGCAGATGATATGGGAACATCCATAGGTATGTTCTGGAATGTCTGAGACTGCAGAGATGATGCAAGCAGAAATGTGAGCTTTAGGCTAAAACATGCCTGCCTCCATCAACAGTGTACACCATGTTTTCCAGTGATCATGTTTTCATAACTACATACATAAACATACATCCTTGGGTTTAAACACAGACCCCTCCTTATTGTGGCAACAGTTAAGAGATTCTAATTAAAAAAAACCTCCCAAGGTAGTGAAAGCAGCAGCCCATGTGGGAAGCAATTCTGTCAACAGAGTGATTCATTTAATAAATAATTCAGCCTGCAACTCATGCTCTATTACATTTTATGGTAAAAGTCTGGCTTGGGATCGTCCCATTAATCCATTTATATTTCATAGGTGTCAGCAGCTTATATCATAACCAAAGGACCAAACACAAGTAAGTGTACACTTCTCAAAAACGGGTATCCTCTCCTAAAACTAACAGAAGCAGCGTTAGTGTGTTTGGTGCACGCCTGCCTTCCACCAGTACCCAGTTTTTCTTCTGGATGCCCAGTGCCACCCTGCACTGCCTCTCTGGCAGTTTAATCAAAGAAAAGTATAATTACACTAGCAGGACGCTAATTTTGAAAAGACATTACCCAAGCCACAGTCACTTCATTACTCTGCACTTCAGAGGCCAGCAATGAACACGAGGGATCCTAAGTACTATTGTTCTTCCAAAGCAAGCAAGAGAATCCGTCTGGTTGATCGGAAAAATCTGTCTGCTCAGGCAGGTGCAAGTGTCAAGCGAGGCAATGAGCTTCAGGCTGGCCAGTAGCTAATGCTTTTCCGGCAAATTCTGCTGCCTAAAACTTTTCCGCGACCTTCCGTGGCCCTCCAGAGACTGCTCGGTGAGCTGCTTCGAAAGTGCCTGGAGGCTCCTGCGAATGTACCACCACATTGGCGCTTCCACATCTGCAGAGGCTTCTACCCCGTCGGCGTGGAGCTGTCCGTCTTTCTTGGCTCCGTCTGCCCCAGTCGCCGGCAGCCTGACACCCTTTCACTGCCCCACTTCAGATCGGATTTGAGGGAGCTCCTGGGCTCGCACACGCCCCTCCCCCACCTCCACATTTTGACCATTAGGCATCATTCCAAGAGGGGCCAGCTGTGGCACTCCAAAAATCACGGCCATGTTTTACTCCAAATAGACACCATTCAACAACTCCACAAGTTCTCAGGGCTCTGGGAGCCGTAGCAAAGGCCAAACCACCTCTCCAAAGTGAACGCACATCTGTAACGCATCCCGGCAAAGGGTATATCCTATCATAATGCAAGGATGTGAGAACAGCAAAGAAGCCCACATCGCTAAGACAGCAGGTGCAATAATCCTTTTAAAGCTAATAATGTTGCCCCAGACAAATACCCTAAAACCCTACCTTCCCAAAAGAAAATCCCAGATTTGACCCTTTCCAAACCCTCATTTCGAACGCCCCGTGTGGGGGAAGTATATATACATCAATGGTATATTCACGGCAGCACTCTGCAAAGTGCCCGGCGGGCGGGTGTCACGCCTGTGTAGAGAGGGCTGCCGTCCTCGCAGTTCTCCAGGCAGCAGACGCCGGCGGTGCCCGCTCACTGGGGATCAGCCACGTCCCCGCCTCCCGCGCTCGCCACCGCCCGGGCGAGCCCCGGCACTCACCGTCCCGGGTGTCCTCCCCTCGGCTGCAGTTGCTGCAAATGTGTTTGATCTCCTTGCCTAGTTGACAATGGATTACAAAGGACACGTTGTTGTTGGGGGCGGGCTCCTTCAGGGGCTTCATCCTCAGCAAATAAAAAGCTTTCTTTTTGGGTCTCTGGGCGCTCGAGCCTGGCACCGCGCCCTCCCTGCAGCGCGGCGAGCGGAGCGCAAACCTCCCGGGCTCCACGGCGAGCGTGGGCTCCGCCATCCGGCCCCCGGACGCCCCGGGCAGGGCTTTGCTCCGGGCCACGCGCGCTGCCACTCGCGCCTGCCGGCTTGGCCAGCATGCCCCCGCCCCGCCCCCAACCGGCGTCTCTACAGCAACGCGACCACGCTGGGGCGGGTCAGGGAGAGCCTCGGAAAGGGTCTTGACCTCGCCGACCTCGCCGCTCGAGCCAATCCGAATCCCCCGGCTGGAGGAGGGCTTCCGGAAGGTACTGTGCGGTCCTACCTGAGGCTCACGCGCTTATCCTCCCTCGGCCGCCGAACCCCTCCGGAAATCTCAACCCCAGCAATTGGAGCCTGCAGGGTTGGCGGCCACTTTCGCTCTGTCTCGGCTCCAGGGCAGAACGCCAGCCTCCCCCTCCCCCTTTTCCTTCAACCTCAAGCGACCAAACGAAAGCAGAACGTACCACACACACAAGACAGCTGCGCTGAGAGCCCTCAGGTGCAAGTGCCTTTCTTGGGCCAGAAGGAACAAATGATCCTTCTCTGGTGCGTCTAACCCATAGTCCTTGAGTCTCGATGGATCCCACAACCTGTTACAATGTAATTGATGTTTCCGCTCTCAACAGAAATTCCCAACCCAAAGGGGACCTTAACACCAGTGTTATTAAAACTTTGAGTAAAATGTATCAGAAAAGGCTGCTTTTATCAAAACTCAGAAACAGCTTGCAACTTTGGGACCCCAGCTAATCTGGCTGAGAATTCCCCCGCTGGTTTAGCAAAGTGAATAAGACTTAGCAAGGGAGTCACATACTTAGCTCGATAATAATAACAGCTAGAAGTTATTGAGCCTTTTTTGTTCTGCACTTAGAAAAAACCACACTATGTCTATACAAAAATCCTGACTCAGGTATTGTGAATCCTTCGTCATCACCTTTTAGAGACTAAGATTCAGAGTAGCCTCATATCGCAGTCGCCTTGGGTGCTAATCTTAAAAATAAAGTCTTTGGGGCCCCAAGACCTCAGATTCTGGTTTAGTAGGTCAGCTTAGGGGCCAGGAATTTGTAGCTTTCACAACCTCCCCGCTGATGTTACTGCAAAATTTAAGTGGGGAAACAGTTGTTTGCAGGCAGGTGTGTCTGACCCCAAGCTTCTGTCTTCCCAGAACACCCATGTCCTGGGGTCCACAGTTCCTGCCCACCTTCCGGTCTACTGAAATAGTTGTCAGGTAAAGGATGCACTATCACTGCCAGTTGTTTCCAGAAACTTCCCCAGAGTTAATTTCATAAAACCCCATGACTGAGACTTCCACAAAAGGCAGGTCACTGCTAGTCTTTCCTCCAAATGTGCAAATTGTACATGTATTGCTCACCTCACAGGTAAAAGGGTTGACAATTCACTGGGAATATTAAATTCTGTGTTATAATAGGTGTTTAATCATTGCAATTCTACCATATGTCATTTATACTACTTCTCATCTGCAAAATGTTCTGCCCACATCATCACATTCAGAGTTTCATTTTCATACTGTAGTTAGGAACATCAGGTGTCCAACCGCCACAGCCTGCTCTAGAAGGAGATATCCGGAACTGAAGTGGAATTCAAGTGTTGGACTTGTGCTCTCTTTAATTACATCACAACCAAGTCTCTCCTGGTGCCCCCCAAGGCCTTCAGGGACCCCTCCCTTGTTGCCTGGATTACCAACCAAACAAGCTACAAGACAGACAGGAAAGAAGGCAGTGTGAAGATAGAGGCAGAGACTGGTGCAGCACAGTCCCGGGAAGACGGCAAGCAATGGAATCTCCCCAACAGCCTCTGGAAGGAACTCAGTCCTGCCAACACCTTAAATATGACCTTCTTTTCTCCAGGACTGTGAGAGGATAAATATCTTGTTCTAAGCCACTAAGTTTGTGGTTATTTTTTACAGCAACCCTAGAAAACAAATATGGTGGGTGGTGGCAAAAAAAAAGGAATTATTTTCCGGAGGGCAGACCCCTTGTAGTTCAGGCTTGCCCGCTAGGTGAGTGCTCTAGGAACCCATCTGTACCATTGTACCAGCTGGCATTGTTATGAGAGGCTGCGTTCAGCTTCAGTGAATTTTTTTTTGAAGACTCTTTCAATGTGTTTGCCCATTTCGTGATGGGTGATTTACGACCACACCTGCCTGAATCGCACTGAATGTTCAACAGTTTTTGACCAAAAAGCGGCATGATCCCCATGTCCCACCCTCCCTATTCACCAGATCTTGCCCTGAGCGATTTTTTGTTTGTTTGTTTCCCCAGATGAAAAAAGGTCCTCAAAAGGAAATGTTTTGCTGTTGTGGAAGAAGTGAAACAAAAAACAGCAGAAGCACTAAAGGGCATCAAAACCGATGAGTTCACAAATTGTTTTGAGCGGTGGAAAAAAGTCTCAATAGGGGTATTGCACCAAATGGCAAGTACTCTGAAGGTGATTAAAGTTTAAACATGTAAGAACACATAATTTTTTATTAATAAATTCTTGTTTTTTGGATTTCCCCCTCATACAATCCCTAAGTTCTAACATGTTATATTTCTAGTATAAGAATAACATCTATTTTTCTCTAAGTTTGATCTAAATATGTAATATGTTAAAGTCAGAACTGTAAGCTGATCTACAAAGCACAGGGTTTTAAGTTACTTTCACATGATTCACAAACGCAGAATTGTGCCACACGGCTGCTACATGTGTGTATGCTGTTTTTGTTGTTGTTTGTTTGTTTGTATAGATGCTGGAATGGAAGCATGGAATGGAATGGAAGTAGACTGTCATTAGGAGAGGGATACAGCTACCGGGCTTTTTAAATGGATATATGTAGTATACTGCATTTATATCCTGATCAAGGAGACACAAGCTGTGTGAGGGAAAATTCAGTGATGTGTGAGTAGGATTTGTATGCAGACTTGTGCACTGGCACAGCTGTATATGGTTTACGGCTGGCATCTGCTCTAATAGGTTGAGTATCCTCTCTGACTCTTGCAAGTCTATTTATTAAATATTCTGAATGTCACTCCTGTAGCTCTGTGTTAGAAAGCAGCTGCACTATTGGCAAGATTTATTCTCTTAAAAGAATGGCTTTCTACCAGCATGTTTTTCTTTAAACTGTTTTGGAGCCTATAGCAAAACTTTCTTTGGCCTTAGTTTAATCTAATCTGGCAGATTTGGGGTAAGAGCCAGGGAGAGGCCAGTAGGTAGTAGGTATGAAGAAACAATTTCATATCTCTGTTTTTAGAATTTGAATTATTAAAAATATAGTTGAGACATCTAAATGATGTGAGCATTTTTGTGTGTTTTTGTGGGGTTTTTTGTTCTTGTTTTGCTAAGGGTTTGCTTCCCCCCCCCCAAATTTGAGTAGACAGCAATTTTACTTCTATGCTTGTGATAATTATGCTTAGTAAGGGATTGTTCTGTGCAAATTGTTCCGCAAACACTTAGGAAATAGCAACCCTATGAGAAGGAAAGATTGGAAGCATTTAGACAAAGCAGGTGGAGAAAGAGGTGAAGGAAAACTGGCAAGAGAAAACCCCTGTAGTTTCTTGATTGCAGTGTTACTTTGGAATGTTTCCTTCTCTTCCTGCATGGACAAGAAGAGGAGTAATGTGGTCTAGTTCTTAAGTTCAAATGAGATGACCTTTTCCATAACAGGCCATGCTTTCAGAGTGAATGTAATTTTTGTAACTGCAGTGGACAAAGATCAGGTCTGGTAGGAAATTTCTGCAAGGCCTTTTTATGTCAGGCATCTTTAAAGTCTGTATTGCTAATATCCAAGGGAATCAGGATTTTCTGCACATACCCAGGAAAAGACAGAGACTAGATTAGACAGAGGTTGAGAATTGTTAAACATCAGTAAATGAGAAATGTGTTGTTCTGAAGTAGTTTGTTTACATTTTGCTCCAATTTATATAATTCCATTTTAAATGAGATTTATAGACTTATAAACATAGCCTTATGTTTTCTTTTTAAAACAGGTTAATTTGGGTAGATTTAGACACTTCAGGATATTTATCTTATTGAAATAAAAGCATCAGAACATAAAGATCTTATTAAATGTGATTATATAGCAATAAAATATAATAAAGTCTACCAACAAAGAAATGACTGCATAAATTATGGTATATTTATAGCATGATGCCCCTAAAAATAATGCATTACATGTAAACATGTTGGCTTTGAAGAATTTCCACAACGTATTGTTTATGAGAAAATTGAGATTCAGGGAACTGACTATAATACAACTTTGTTTTTGAGAGACAAATATTGTAAGCATTAATATTCTCCTCCAAATATTTCTGATTTGCTATCTTCAGGTCCATAGTAGGATTGCAGTCTGTATAATCTTTGACTGTGGTTTGAGAGTGGATGGAACCGCATGACCAATTCTGACCCATGAGTGAGAAACTGAAGTTCAAGACAGTGGCTCTGCCTCCTTTTGGGTTATGGGGTGAGCTGGCCCTACATTGCTGACTCGCAAGGGTCATGGAGTATGAAAAGTGAACTTGTCTTGTTTTAAGCTACTGAAATGTTGAAGCTGATTTCACTAAATATTAATCTAGTCTATCAAGACTAATACAACAATGACAAATATGCATGTGTATGTGTGTATATTTAAGTGTTATATTTAGTCATTGCTCCAACACCCATAATATGAAACTATTATTTCCATTTTATGCTTCAAGAAACAGAAGCTCAATAAGATTAAATAAATTTCCCAGGTTACACAATTAGCATTTCATCAACTAGGAATCTGAGCCAAAATATGTTTAAGAGCAAAGCACACCTTTCCTTCTCCAACCGTCCCATTGACATGCAGAGAGCTGCGAGGCAGTTTTTCTTCAGAGGACCCTCAGCACTATTTTAGGACAGCAACATATGGCATCATGAAATACAATTAAGAAAGGTTACCAGACTTCAGGCACAGGACGCGGAAACCTTGCCTACCCTGCACAGCAGAACGGCTGGTGGCAGAGAACAGGACACACAGGTTCTTATCTATTCTCTATCTTGGTGGATTCCTGCCCTTTCAATCTTGAAAACAGGCTGCAGTTGATATTCGCTGATGTTATCCCTTCAGGGCCAGGACTGCATCCACAGTGTGGAGAGCTGTTTAACAAAATCTGTCGATCAGCTAATGATAATTGGCCATTAGGACAGAATCACAACCGTGTCTGTACACAGCAGGTGCAGAAACAAGGTAATAGGATAATGTAACACTGGCAAGAAGCACAAATAGGCCATTTTTCCAATTGTCAGAACTTTAGTTATACATGAAACATAACTGTGTGTGTATTGGAGGGGGGTAGCTGTGAGTAGCCAGCTATGGGGAGATTTCAAGTGGGTATTGCAGCTGTATAAGTGTGTAACACGCAAATTATTTCTTCCGAGAAAAAACAGATGGTCATATTCACTGAGGAACATGTTACATTATGCTCTAAGACTTGTAAAATGAATGATCAAAGGAATATTTCTTCTTCTGACAAGCCAGGCAGTATTGCCCTTCCCAATACTCCATAATCCTGTGATCTGCTGAGCTTCTAAAACAGATTTTTACAGTAGAGAAACTGTGCTGAAGGATTATATTTATTTTTATATATTAAATGTCAATAAGCGTTTCCTCTAAGACACCTATTGTATCCATACAAATTACTGTAACAACAGTTTGTGGCCATCTTACACGTAGAAGGAAGGTTATTTACAGGAATGGAAGGGTAAATGAAAAAGCTAAGAGAGATCATAGAGTGTGCTATTGTAATTTAAGAGTAGAAGAATAGATATGCATGTATATGTAGATAAAGATACACTCTAAAAACTCATTCAGGGTTTTATGATGAGTTCTCAGGGGCAGAGAATCCACTGTAGGGGGGAAGCAGGGAGAGAGATCTGTTGGTGAGTTGGTGAGCTTTCATGTGTCAGAGACACTTTGCTGTTTTTTTTTAAAAGAATAATAGATTAAATATTTTAATTTATATATTTATAAAGTATACTTACTAAGAAATATATTAAAATGACTTGTTATATGATATATGGTTTATGTATGTTTTATATTTTTAGTTGAAAAAAAAGAAAAGATCATTTAATCCTCACAACAATTCCAAGATCTGAGGGGTTCAGGCCACCACCTGACCAGGAAGAAGCTGCAGAGATGAAGGAAGTGGCACAAAGCTGAACAGGCAGAGCCCAGACCTGACACGGATGCTGGCCACATTCAGAGACACATTCACTCTCATGGCATCATGCTGCTATCCAGAAACTAAAACACAGGAAAGAGACTCTAGTGAAGATAAAAATACCTTTCCAAGCCAATGCAGGAAGAAATTCCTGGAGGACTTTCTGAAGTGGTAGGGCAAATCTGTTATATTTGTTAGGTCTACCCATTTACACTGGAAGTAAATCTACCTTTCCATTTTATGAATTTTTTAAAAAGGACTAAAATAAAGATTCTTTCATTCCCAAATCTTATAAGTAGTTTACTTTTTAAAATATTTTAAAACATGCCTTTTTCTTGAAACTCATCAGGTGAAAAAAAGAGAATTCTTAAACTTTGACAAAATAATCAGTTCTTAGGAAATGTATGAGTTATGTTATAAAAAATTAAGGAAACATTCAGAGTATGGACAGTATATCAACATATCTTTATATTTTACCAAACCTAATGAATAAAAACCATTTAAAGAAAATCTTGCAAAAACTTTAACTATGAGAAGTCCTTTTTCGAGCCTCCCTTTCTCTTCCTTTTCTGGAGTTGACAATATGTCATGTCAGGGGAGACCTACAGACCAGGTCAGCATCCCCCGATTTTAAGAAAACAACCACGATCTCCCAGGCTAGTACCCCCTCCCCAAAACATGTCAATACTTTAAAGGAGATATGCCTTTTACTCTTCCTAATCCTAATCTCAACTTTACCTCAGAAATAAAGTATTCCTGTTTTGCTTTTAAGAGAAGGTGCAGACCTTAAGGCACAATGAAAAACCAGAAAGACTTGGAAAGGACAGGTGTGTACAGGCAAGGATGAATGCCAGGTATGTGGTCCAGCTTCTGTGCCCTGAAGAGCAGACTGAGGGTCACCCTAAATGTTCCTTGGGTAAGTTCCAGCAAAGCAGAGCTAAAGATCATAAGTGATCATTTGCTGCTCTTGTTATGTTTATGCAAACGAACAGGATAAATTAAAAATGGACTTAATGTAGTCCCTTTAAAGACAAGGAGGGTAATCTCAGGGAGAAAAATCATTATTCAAGGAAAATCACAATGATCAGTAGTAGACTATAAAGTAGGGCAGCTAACCGTCTTAAAAGTTTCTTTTCATTTAAAATATGGTTTCACTTGAAAATTAAACCATGTCTGTGACATCATCAAAGATGCTTAATTTACAGGCAAGAAGAATGTCAAATGCCTTGCAACTGGATGTCTTACCAATAAGACAGTCTCGCAGATCTAGAGACTGGTTTGTGGGTTATATTGCATAAATTAACATGTGTTTTCTGTTTTCAAAGAGCATAAGCCTATGACCGCATTACCTGAGCGATTGTCTGTATGCATAAGCCTCACTTAATCCTCTCTGCAACGCTGCCTCCAGAGACTCAACGGTTTGGCTGAACTAAATAGCTGGGTTGGTGAAGAATGGGGTGGTCTGTGGGCTTCACTTTAAAACTGATTTCTCTTTTCTATCCTAATGGCTTGGACAGAAAGGACCCAGAGGTCTGAGAGGGGGGGAAACCTAAACTACTTCCCTCAGCCCAAACTAAGTATAATGGGCAAAAGAGTTTTGGACAGGTGAGATGTGCCTGGCACACCTTCCTCCAAAGAAGCCCTTTTATTTTTTTTCTTCTTTTTTTCCCCCTAATGTGGAACACTGAAAAATTAATCCCTGCCTTTTGTCATCTAGTAGTTATGGATTGAATGATGTCTTTGAACCCTTTTTGCCAAATCTGTTGCCCCCAGAACACAACAAGGATGCCAGCCTGTTAAACCAAGCATGCCGGTGTCTGGAGACAGCCAACTGACCTGGAGTCTGCATGATCCTTCCCCATGTGGGAAGGCCACCCTCCCCTCCACACCCCGACTATTACTAGGGATTTCTGGACCCACGGGTAGGTAGGACAATGACCATGTCCAGCTTGAAGCAGCTAGAGGAGCTTGAGACCTTCGCCCATTGTCCTTTACAAGATTACAAAGGGTCTTAATATCTGAGAGGGAGGGATAGTTATTTTTTACAAACCATGGGTATGGACTTGGGGGCGGGGATTGCTGGGGGAGGGAGATGCTGGGTGGAGGGGAGTAAAGGGGAGAAAATTGGAACTATTGTAACAATATAATCAATAAAATACATTTAAAAAAAAAAGAGAGAAGGTGCAGACATTGTTTGATAGCCTGCTTAGATCTGGTCTTCCAAAGTTAAAAGTTTGCAGGTATGCTCAGAGGCATTAATGCACATGAATTACAAGCATCGCTCATAAAGCTTTCTTACTAATATATTCATGAGCCCATACAGGATATACTAGTGTGCTTGTACATTAGGATCTCCTAATTTTTCTTAAATGGCGCATATTAAATCAACTGTGAGTTGTTCAGAACATTTTATACACAGTTTGGAAACTATTACCCATCATTAAATTCATTTAGAATAGCCTCCCAAAGCAGGCGTTGGCAAAACTAACCTTTGTTTTTGACAGTTATACACGATCAACCAATAGCTGACATTGCTTCAATCTCAATATAGTTGCAAACAGAGATGGACTTTTTCATTGTGTTACTGTGTTTTAAGCATAAGAGTAATACAGGAAACAAATAGTAATCATAAGAAATGCTTTCTGCTTAAGATTTTCCTCAGGTTTTGTTAACTTGTAAATAATAAGAGATAGAGATAGTTTCATGTGTATAATACTATTGAAATAAAAAGAGAGCTGAGCTGTTTTTCTATGAATAATATTCACAACTAACAATGAAAGCAAGCAGAAATGCATATAATGCTTTGTAGTGTTTGCTGGCATTTTGCCAGGTCAAAAACGAAATTGGATGGCTGAGTTACTAGAGCAAGCATTTTCCTTTACTGTAATATTTGCTAAAAGAGATGAGCAATGTGCTGTTGTGTTCTCCAAAATGACCTTAGCTCAGAACTGTATAAAACAGGGCAAAGATCTAAGCCAGGAAGGAAAGGATCTATTACCTGCAAATGTCTAATTTGGGGTGTTAATTGTAAATGAAGCATAAGTTTGATAACATAAAGAGACTGCACAGCCCTTGCTGGGCAACTTGTTTGGCTGAAGCATTATTCTGATACATCAGGGTTGCAGGTTTGATCCCCAGTAGGGAGCAAATACAAGAATCAACTAATGAAGGCATGAATGAATGGAACAACAGATCAATGTTTCTCTCTCTCTTTCATCTTCTCTCTCTCTAAAAATCAATCAATAAAAATTTTTTAAAAAGAAACTGCCCAGAACTATTTAGATCATCAATTGTTGAAGAAATGGATGAATGAGTCCAAAAATTTTCATCTTCAAATCCAGATTGCTGCTATTATTCACACTAATCACCTGTCAGTGTCACCTGCATCAAAATCTCAAGGTGCAGCAGTCTCATAAATGAGGGGAGTTTTTCATGAACATTTTCACTTACCTTTCGCTCAGGTATGACCTGGAGGATCGAGAAACTAAAGTGAGACTTCTGGCCAAGATGGAGACCTAGACAGACATGCTAAGTCTCCCTCCACAACTAAGAAGGAATACAACTACCTCAAAACTAGAGACAACCAGAAATTCCAGAAAATCAAGCTGCATGGAAATTTAACAAACGAAGATATAAAGAAGAAATACTCGTCCAGACAGGTAGGAGGGGCGGAGCCGGGGTGGAGAGGACGCAGTGTGACAGCGGCAGCAATGGCAGCAGTGGCAGTGGCAGGCCAGCGGAAAGTGCAGTCACACATTTTAAAAAGTCAGGAGGGACACCTGGGGAGCACTCCTAGTACCAGACCAGACTGCGCAGCTCGTGGTTCCAGCACCAGGGAAAATAGAACCTCATTGCTTCTGACTGTGCAAACCAGTGGGGGTTGGGATGGAGGAAGAAACTTCCAGTCTTTCAGCAGAGTCCACTTGTTTAAAGGGCCCCCACAGTTGTAGAACATTTGCAGACCCACCCACTCTGGGAACAACAGTCAGGCAACAGCTAAAGAGGCGCCAGTCCCATACAAAGTGGGAGAAGTGCCTGGAAAAGGGGTGAGTGCTGAGCAAGTGGCATTGTTCCCTCTCAGACTCCCCCCTCACAAACAGCACCACAACGTGGTGAAATGGGTCACCCTGCACTGACAAATACCTAAGGCTCCGCCCCCTTATAATGTAATAGGAGTGACATCTCTGCCTAAAACATAGAGGCAAACAAACATAGGAGCCTGTCAAGATGAGGAGACAGAGAAGTATGGCCCAAAAGAGGGAATGGATCAAGGTTCCAGTGGGAAAACTAAGCGATGAGGAGATAGCCAACCTAATAAACAAGGAGATAGCCAACCTAACAGACGCAGAGTTCAAAACACTGGTGATAAAGGTGCTCAAAGGCTTGACTGATATCCTTAAGTATGGCAAACGCATAAGGGAAGAAGTGAAGGCTATGCTAAATGAAATGAAGGAAAATCCACACAAAAACAATGGTGAAGGGAAGGAAACCAGGGTTAAAATCAATGATTGGGAACTTAAGGCAGAAAAAAACAGTTAACAAGTACAGAATGAGGAAAGAATTTTAAAAAATGAGGAGAGGCTTTGGAACCTCTGGGACAACCTTAAACATGCCAACATCGAAACCACAGGGGTGCCAAAAGGAGAAGAGAAAGAGTAAGAAATTGAAAACTTAATGTGAGAAAATAATGAAGAAAAACTCTCCAAATATGGTGAAGGAAATAGACATACAAGTTCTAGAAGCACAGAGAGTCCCAAACAAGCTAGACCCAAAAAGGACCACACCAAGACACATCATAATTAAAATGCCAAAGATTCAAGATAAAGAGAGAATCTTAAAAGCAGCAAGAGAAAAGCAGAGAGTTTCCTACAAAGGGGTGCCTATAAGACTCTCAGCTGATTTCTCAACAAGAACTTTGCAGGCAAGAAGGGACTGGCAAGAAGTATTCAAGATGATGAAAAGCAAGGACTTACAACCAAGATTACTCTCTCCAGCAAAGCTATCATTTAGAATGGAAGGGCAGATAAAGTGCTTTCCAGACAAGGTAAAGCTAAAGGAGTTCATCATCACCAAGCCATTATTATATGAAATTTCAAAGGGACCTACTTAAGAAATAGATCAAAAGTATGAACATTAAAATGACAACAAATTCACAACTATCAATAACTGAATGTAAAAAATAAAAACAAAATCCAACTAATCAAACCAGAATAAGAACAGAATTATAGATATGGGGATCATTTGGAGGGTTATCAGCTGGGAAGGGGAAAGGGGAGAAATGGGGAAATGATGCAGGGATTAAGAAACGTAATTGTTTAGTACATAATAGATAGGGGGAAGTTAAGAATAATATAGGAAAGGGTGAAGCCAAAGAACTTATATGCATGACCCATGGACATGAACTAAGTGGGATGGGATTGCTGGAGGGGAGGGGAGTACTGGGCAGAGGGGAACAAAGGGAAAAAAATTGGTACTACTATAACTACATAATCAATAAAATATACTTTAAAAAAAAGAAAAAAGAAAGAAAAAGGAAACTAAAGTGAGAAAGAAGACCAGAAACAAGAGAGCACGTCCCCAAAGTGAGGGTATATTTTTAATTGGATTTCACTTCCCAGGCTGCCAGAATTTTTTATTGGGAGGTGAAGCTGAATCAAGGAAAGGAAGAGATTGTCATTTTATGGTAGAAACCAAATTTCAGAACATGACAGAGAATCCTTGAAAAAGCCTTGGTTATGCTGATCTGCTATTGCAGGTGGTGCTGCTGGGGGAGGGGCATGAATCAAATTGATTTGCAATGTGTAATGTTATTTTGAAATTCAACAATCTCGCCCCAAATCATTTTCATTGTCTCTTTGTGCAAATTCTAGCCCCTTTCCTGGGTGTACATTCCTCCTTCTCACCTAAACTTGAATCATCTCTGCTCTCTATAATCACTCGTTCTTCATCTTCTGTGTACAGCGACCAAGCCTTATGAATTCTTCCTATTCCTTTTCTCATTTATGATAAAAATCCTCAGACTTGGGGTGGAATGAGATGGGGTTTTATTGTTTAGAAAATGAATTAAAGAGACAAATTTTATTAATTTTTATGATTAAGAATCCATCAAAATAATTTGTAATTTATTAAGCACTCATCTATATATATCACAGTATTACTTCCACCAGTGAACAACTTCTGTGGACACAGTCTTTCCCTTGATTCTTTCATAAATCTTTTCTAAGAATCAATTTTCCCAGAAAGCTAATTGAGTTAACTTGGATTGCAAAGATAAAAACTCTCAGATTTGTTTACCTTCAAGGTGATCAACATATTCTTTGGTGAATAAAAACAGGGGACTGGACTAGTAGATGATTGCTAAGGCCTTTCCAAAAATGCAATTCTTTAGCTCTAATAGATGTTTAATTGCAACGATTGGAAGAGTGTCTCAAGGAGGAAAGACACACAAAGAACTGACTCTACTAGAAGAGCAAATTGACTCTAGCTAGAAGCAAGAACTATCAGTGGGCACTTTGCCTTTCTAAATTATCAAATCTTGACCTATAGCCATGAGAGGCCCTCTCTTCCTCTAGCTTGCTTATGTCCTTCCACCCCATGGTTAGCTACTCCAGTAACTCCCAGTTTCCACAATACCATGCCTTAGCATGGCTTCCCACATGCTATTTCCTCATCTGGAAGAGCTTCCGCTGTTTTCTCTCAGGAGCCCATTTCTCATTTTTTATATCACAGCATTGAGAGTGCCATGACACTTGGGCAGACAGAGCTACCTGCTCAGACCTCAGTGCCACCTTGAAACCTAGTACAAGTTGAATATTTATTATAACATCTAATAAATATTAACTTTTTATTTATGCTATATTTCAAAGATACAGTCAATGACAGTAAATACTGTACTATTCATGTGTGCATTTATTCAGGTTTTAAAGTGTTAACATTGTGCCTTAATTGTTTTATTCCTTTAAATGATATAAAGAAATAAAAACTACAGATGTAGCCAAAAACCACCAATCCTCCCTTTTCACATGCCCTTTCCCAGAAACAACTACTATTCTGAAGTTGATGTTTGTGTATTCTATGTTTTTATATTTTTACCATATATGTATGCATTTGCAAGCATTATATAATATTGCTCTGTGGGTTTCAAAAATATGTAAGTTATATGCATTTTAAGAATCATTTTGTAATGTTCTACATTTAATTCAACATTATATTTTAAGATTAATGCATGTTGATTCTTATAGATCTTGTCCATTCATATATATCTCTTGTTCTATAATTATCTAATACAGGATTATGTAACAATTTCTTAATATATTCCCTCATGGAGGGTTATTTCATTGGTAGCTAAGTCTTTGGCACTTAAAAACAATCCTTCGGTGAACATCCTGGTAACTCTCTTTTGTATTTTTTGCACAATTGTTTCTCTAAAGAATATAACTAAAATTGGAGTAGCTGTGTCATTGAATATGCACATCTTTAGCTTAACTAGACATTGACAGTTTTCAAAGTGATTGTCATGATGACCATCTCATCAACAGTGTGAAAGTTTCCCTTTCCACCTCATCATCGCTTGGTATTACCAATATTTTCATTTGTTTTTTAGTATGCTAGGTGTGATTAAATTGCCATAGCCTGATTACCTGTTAGGAATTCAGACTTTCTCTCCTGGAAGTTGCTTCTCATATTTTTGTCTATTTTTACCAGTTTTTTATGCGTTGTTCTGCTTTTGGACTTCGAAAAAATTTTGTCCTATGACGAAGTAATATAACTTTCACCTATATTCTCTCTTAAAAGTGTCCAAGTTTGCTTTGCATATTTAGGTCATTAATCCACCTAGGATTTATTTTTATATATGATGTGAGCTAGAAATCCCATTTTATTTTTTTTCACTATGGAAAGTCTTATTTTCCCCTCAGTACTGTTCTTTTTTGAATAGTACATTCTTTCCTCATTGATTTATAAAGCTACTTTTGTCATATTCCAATGTAATGCATTATACTGAATGCTTTTTACGTGACTATTAAGACAACTGGTTTTTTCTTTCATTTATTAATGTGGTGAAATCCTGAACAGACTTTATAGGTTAAACCAGCCTTACCTTCTTAATTCTTATTGACCTTGGTATATTACTTTCATATAGCTTGGTGGCTTCGGTTTCAAATATTATATTTGGGATTTTTGCATTTACATTCATAAGTTAGATTGGTCTATAAAATTTCCCTGTCATGGTGTTTTTATATCAAGGGTTTTATAATGAAGTTTTTATATCAAAGGTTGTATTCCTTCTTTTTCTACTTCCTTGAACAGTTTGTGTAAGATAGATGTTACAAATTTATTCTCTAGAACATCTTATATAACTTAAGGCTAATTCTTTGTAAATTCTTATTAAAACTCATCACCCAAAACTTTCGGCACTAATAATTTTTGGTTAGCAGATTTTTTTTTTTAACTGTGGGTTCAACTTTTAAAAAATTTGTAGATTTCAGTTTTCTATTGTTTCTTTAATCAAAATTGGTAACTTATAGTTTACCTGGAAAATTTCATTTTATCTAAGTTTTCGAATATTCTGACATAAAGCTGATCATAATCTTCCCTTTAGATATTTTTAAATTACATGTTAACTATGCCCCTCTAATATTCTTTATATGTGACTTCTCTTGTTTTGTTCTTGATGGATCTTGCCAGAGATTTTCTTATTTTATTAATATTTTCATAACCTTAGATTTGTTTAGTTTGTTTTTGAGTCTTCTGTTATATCTTGGTTTTCATTTTCAATAAGTTCATCTTTAATTTCTATTTCCCTTCTTCTTGAATTAAGGGTGTAGCATATTAATTTTAAACATTAATTACTTCTTAATATATGCACTTAAGGCTAAAATTCTCTTTAAGCGCCACTTGCAAATCCCATTTATTTTGTAATCAGTTTTAAATTATTGTTTGGTTCTAAATATTTCATAATTTCATTGTGATTTTTGACCTATAAATTTCTTAGACATTTATTTAATTCCAAACATGTTTTTTAAATTATTTGTTTGTTTGTTTATTTATTTATTTTTAGAGAGAGAGGAAAGGAGAAAGAGAGGGAGAGAAACATCACTGTGGGGTTGCCTCTCATTTGCGCCCCCAACTGGGGACCTAACGTGCAACCTAGTCATGTACCCTGACTGGGAATCGAACAAACATATGTTTTGAATAATATTTTAATATTGACTTATAGCTTTATTGCATTTTATAAAATGCTTTGTATGATATTAACAGTTTTAAATACTGACTTTTTTATGATCTAGCTTATAACTAATTTTTTAAATGATCCATATATTATTTCAAAAAACATTTAGTCTCCAGTTATTGAATGTCTATATTAAATAAAAACTGTTTGCTGAGTTTTTCAAATCTCTACTATACTTACTCAGGTTGACTGATCTAACAGTTACTGAGAAAAGTGTGTTTAAAATCTCCATTTATAATTTTGAATTAGTCAATTTTTCCTTATAATTCTGATAATTTACCTTTTCTATACTTGGAGCTTATTTTATTAGCTTTATATTATCCTGTAAAATATTCCCTTTATCATTAAGTAGCAACTTCTGTTATGTTTAATAATGTTGGTTTTAAAATCTATTTTATTTGATAATGATATTTGTATAATAGTTTTCTTTTGATTAATATTTGCCAAGTGTATCAATTTTGCATTCCCCACCCCCTGACATTTAGCAGGGGTGTTCAATCTATTTACAATATCTGTGACTCTTTCTTGTCATATTATTTTGGTATCCTAGTTGTCTTTGCTCCTCTTGGTCTCTGATTGATAAGGTTTCCTTTATTCCTTTATTCCCTTCCATTGGCTTGGAGTTATGGTTTTATTTCTGTTTTCTTTACACTAACCATTAAATCTTTAACATATTCTAGCCTTATATATCTGGCCTATATATCCTGAAATAACCTTAGAATCTTAAATATGATCATCCCGCTCCATCTTCCATGTTATTACAGCCTTGATTTTAGTTACCCCTTGTTTTTTATCCCCCTTACTTTAAAAAAATATTCCATTTTTAGGCCCTGGCTGCTGTGGCTCAGTGGATTGAGCATCGGCCTGCGAGCCAAGTGTCGCTGGTTCGATTCCCAGTCAGGGCACATGACTAGGTTGCATGTCAGGTCCCCAGTTGGGATCACGAGTGAGAGGCAACCACACAGTGATATTTCTCTCCCTCTCTTTCTCCTTTCGCCTCTCTCTAAAAATAAACAAACAAACAAACAAATAAATAAATAAAAAACCTAAAAAAAAAAAAAAAATTCCATTTTTTTTGTCTTATTTTACAAACACATTTGTCAATTTCATATCTGTTTCTTGAATCCTACTCTTTCTTGGTTCAATTTTTGTAATTCTGAACATATGTGATTAGTTCATTTAGTGAGGGTCCATGAATGATAAGATAAACTCAAGGTCTGTTTGAAATATTTTTAGTTCATCATCAATCTTATATATTTAAATTATTATGCAAGAAATGCATGTAAGTAACTTAAAATTTTTAGAAGTGCTAAAACTAGTTGTCTCACTTCTAGAGAGAGAACAATTTTCATTTTTGGGAGGGAACTATTCCTGATGGTATTTACCTTCATGTTTTTAAATAGTGTGATTACAATACTATCTTAATTCACTAACTTATAATATTATTAATGATCTATTATCATAGACATCAATTAACTGCTTGTGATTTAACTCAAGGGTAAAAAGCCAGGGCTATAAGGTTGATAAAAGGGAGAAGTAAGTCAAGGAAGAATGGGAAGTGATGCTAAATAAAGCATTACTGCACTGGCTACTGCTTCCCAGTGAGTCAAGGAGAAAGACAGTGCAGTTGGGTCCTGAGTATAGAAAAACAGGACCTTGGAGCAGTTCGTTGGGAAGAAGATGCCCACTTTCCCTCCTCGTGTCTATTTCCCATCACTTTTCTCTGATGAGTTTTCTCGCCTGTAAAATAGGGGCTAATGTTAGTACCTACCCCACAGGGTCATAATAAGGCTTGAATGAATTCAAACAGAGAAGCAATGTGAACAGGATCTGGTACCCAGTAATGACTTAACAACTGTTAGGTATCTTATTGTAATTATCCTCCATGTCTCTTAGTATATCATATTTTTCTTATTATTGTTTCTCTAGGCTTCACACTGAGTGATTTCCTTAGACCCTCCAGTTTATTAATTCTCTTTTTGGCTGTGTCCATTCTGATATTTAATCCAAAAACTTAGTGTTTAATTTCAAAGACAATATTTTTTATTTCTAGATGTTATACTTGTTTCCTTTTTTTAGTCTGTGTTTTGTTTGCTTTTCATAGTGCGCTCTTCTTTCACAATGGCTCCTACTTCTTTAATTTTGGTATTGTGTCTATATTGTATATTAACCTTTATATTTTTCTCTTATTTCTAGCTCTTCCTTTGTTGCATCTGCTGACTCTCTTTATTGCCGTCTATTTTTTCATGTGATCTGGAGTTTTTTATTGTGAATTTATGTTCAACAGGATAATTTTGTATTCCTTAGAGTCATTTTGCCCTTGCATCTATCAGTATTGCAGTGATTCCAATGGCCCAGGGAAGGGGGAGAAAGGGAAATGGTGTTTGCTTTCAGCCCTGAGGTTTCTGAATCCTGTGGGCAGTCTAAATTTGAATGCCACATAAAGGGTAGCACGGACTTGCTGTTTCAGTTTCTCCCAGGGGCCTTCCTGTTTCTACCCAGATCCCCAGAGCTTAAGGTTTCTCTTACTACTACCCTGACTTACAGGCAGAGGTTGTTGTTGTTATTATTGTTTTGTTTTGCTTTGTTTTGATTTTTCTATTTCCAGGTTTAAGGATGTGCAGGCCCTTGAGGAGCAGGGTCTTAGCTCATTGCCTTCAGCAAGGCCAAGGCCACATCTCTCCTGTCCTTTAACTGGGCATTGAAACTCCAGCTCTCACTGTCTAGGGTGTATATCCAGGTCACCCTTTGGAAACATCAGTTTGGTCCACCATGCTGCCAAAAGTCCTTTTATTGTGTCTACACATTTGTCTCCTTCCTTGGTGAGTAAGCATCTTTAAGGCAAGAACCACAATTTAATAGTATCCATCATTTTGCTCTTCTCTGTTCTTCCAGCCTCTAGCATAGGCCTGGCACTTGGTAAACAAGAGCTTGGCAAATACTGAGTGAATAAAAAACAAATGCCTTGAAGTGAGTTTGACATCTACTAAAAATCCCCGTACAACTTGTCACTTGCAGCATGATGTAGAATATTTACAAGACACATATAAGAGGTGTGCCAGAGAGAACTGAGGATCAGAAAGAGACACGTGGAAGTGTCTGTGGTACATGATTACTTTGACCTGGTAGTCAACTACTTTTCTTCCTTACTGTTCAAAACATTGTTTAAATGAAATTATTAAAACTGTATTAAGACCCAAGAATAGCATCTAGATGCTGTATATAGCTTCAGGCTACCTAGTTACGGCAGTGTGTTGAAATGAGGTAAGAAGCTTTTTGGCAATTTAATTAACATCTTTCTTGATCTTCAATTTCTTGAAAATTCCAGGATACTTCGTTTTAAGGTTGTGTACTGTGCAAGATGGGGGCACTCTGGTTTGTCCCTCAATGTCTGTCACTGGGAGATTTGGGTGGGGGATTGGAGGAGGGAAGAAGAGGGAAGAAAAGCCTCATCTTTTATTAACCTAGAACTTGTCCTTTTCCTCAGCTTACTTTAAGTTATGCTTATCTTTTGGACATGGTAAATAACAATGTATATAGTGTCTGGGATGTAAAAAAAAATAACAGATACTAATTAGGATCAAAAGAGTTTTCATAATAGTAATATACACATACACAGTTAATGTCATGCCACAACGGAGTAAGGCCATGTATTCTCATGCAAAATATGCAAGGTTTATCACACTGAATAATTGATATTTTTGTTATTTGAGATCCTGTTTTTAAGAAAGTATATTTATAAAATGTTGTTCATGTGATTCCCCTCTCCCTGCCCCAACATGATAGTTTAATCGAATTAAACTAAGTCCATTTCCTTCTCAGTGCTCACCATTGTGTCCTGGTCACTTTAGAAAATGTGCCTCGTCATCCTCGTCTTAGCTCGTTCCTCCGAAGCTGGCTAGCTCCATGTGGTAACAAAGTGCTGATGAGGTAGTTTGAGTTCTTCAGTTATAGTTTTGTTTTGTTTTTAAAAGAAAGCAAAAGATACAGGAACAGGACTCTGTCAGAGACTAAACTGAAGAACTCAAGGGAATGATTTTTAATGAAATTAGAGAAATAGCAGAGACTAATTTTCTGTATTGCTGGCCTCTTAAGAAGGCAGTCCGTTGGACAGGTATTTTTGCCATAATGGAGTGAACTGCTGTAATTAATGGGCACTAACTTATGAGTCAGCTCTGCAAGTGGAAAATTTTTCCAGCATGGAGCTGTCCTGTGGAGATACATGCTGCTCCCTGCAAACCACAGTCATCCTAGAGTGTGTAGGTTCCCTGTCTACAGAAACCATTTGAGTCATCCAAATCAGCATGTCATCACTGACCTCACCTCATCTACAAAAGAAAGAGCGTGCTGGCCAGTGGGAGCAAACTGCGAGGCAGGCCACCCTCCTGGAGGGAGGGCTGGACCACAGGGCCCATGACCAACCCACAGGTGGAAGCTCTGCGCTCCTTGAGGCATCTGATCAGCTTCACATGCTGGGCATGGGGTGGGATGGCGTTAGAGCGTTGGTTCTCCCAGAAGATATTTTTATCCCAAAAAAGAGAAACAGAGCTCTGAGGCTCAGAGGGCTTCTGGTCCAGGTCCTGACTCCCCCCTCAGACAGTTGCCACCCCTCCAGTCCCAGGTACCTGATAAGGCCTTAGAAAACTTCAAGATAAATGCTTCAAAGTGGGACTTGGAGGTTGGGGGTGCGAGGGTAGTATCCTGAGATGCAGGGTCTGAGTCAGAAACCCTGAGGTCACACTGCTGCAAACAGCATACAATCCCAGCATCCTATCTAGTTGGTCTGCCAGACATTGGTGTGACCTGCAACTCAGATGTCATGTCCTGGATTAGACGTTCTGCTGGCAAGATTTCTTCATGGTTTCCTGTGTGATCCCTCCCACAGCATTTCCTTCATGCCTCAGCTCTCACTTGACTTTGGGAATGTGTGGTGATCACTTTCCCTCCACCTGTGGGCTTTGAGACTCTGTGCAGAGCAATTATATCTTGTGTTAACTTCGTGTCTTCACTACCTAGATATGTGGAATAGCAGTGATATTTGGAAAATTAATGAATAAATGGCTTGTGCACCTGGAAATCAGCTTATATAGTCCTATTCCATATGCTGATTGCTAATTACCATATATAGAACACAAAGCTCTATGACAGGCATTGGATACCATGTTAAATATTCATACCAAGTGGTTAAAAACAGTTTGCTCTTTAAACCTGTGTTGCAGCAGCAGGTTGAGCAAGAAGCATACTGTTCTAACGGATCCATATTCCTTAATGGGCTCTGCAAAGTCCAAAAATGCACAGGAGCTTTACATTCTAGTCACACTGACTATATTGCATATGAACCCTTCTTTCACATTCGTTACCTCTTTGATCCTCTCAAAATCCTGTGAGATGGGTTGGCTCTTTAATTTATAGGAAAAGAAAGCGAGACAGACTGGTTAACTGATGCATCCTTGGTCTCCAAAGTTCAAACATGACTCTGTTGACCGACTCGGAGTTTTCCCATTCTGCCTTTGTTATCATGATGCCAGCCAAGTTGCTCAACTGCTCAGCAATCCTTTTACATCTCCTATATAAAAAGAAGAAAAATGTACTCTACACAGTGGGGGGTGACATTGGGGAATTAAAAGGATGTTTTAATACTTGGCAAATAATATTGTTTTGGATCTTGGTAGTGGTTTTCCATGATCGTCTGAGGGACATATCATCCACATGCCTTCATAATGCATCCCCCTACTGACACTGTTGATAATTTGGTAGCGAACATTCAAAGGGGAACCTTCTGCTTCAATACTTCATGATGAATATGTAACATGGCAACCAAGCACTTGTCACATGCTTTTCCTACAGACCTGTGGTAATTGGTGATCTGTGTGATGTGACTTCATGGCACATAGTACTTTGAGATGATTTCTAGGTCATCTACAGCAATCAGTCTGAATGAAGATGATTTAATTTGTAATTGCTTATGACAATTGTTCCATCTTTTAAGAAGCTCTGACGGAAATGGTGCCTTTTGCCCACCAATATGTACTGCAAATGGAGCCCAAACCATTTATTTCCAATATTAATTCACACCGTTTACTTTGGATTCTGTCACATGGTATGTACAAGATTAGAGTTCGAGGTGGGCTGCTGTTACCAGAGAGGTTTGCTCTTTCCTATGGCCATAGGCTAATCACCCCCTTTATAAATGCCGACTGTGGACCACCTGGGGGCCTCAGCAGGAGAATAGGAAAAATTTCCACCATTTATGCCCTCATGCTGAGAATTGGTGTTGCCATTTTCACATAAATGGAATTATACGGCAATTCACTGTTAAATTTATAGTTATCTTCAGGACTTCAGAATTCTGTTCTACAGTAGAAGCCCCATTAACTCTTTCCCCTCATACAGCCAATAGCCAATCTTCACCCATTTAATTGATTTTTTAAATTTCAAAATGTGGTCCCTCTGCAGCTCTGTTCCTACTGCTTCTACTGCCATCACCCCCCACGGAGAGTAGTGCTTCTCCCACTGCATCCCTCGAACACTGCTGCCAAACGAGGTTCATTTGCTCAAGCACTATTTTTATCTCATCATTATCCTCCTTGAAAATCTCCCCTGGCTTACACAAGCAAGTCCACAGCCTCCCTTCTGGAACAAGAAGCTGTCTTAATCTGCCATTATTTCACCTATGCATCCCCAGATCTCATTATTTCCAAACAGAAACATTTGTCCTTATCACTTTCCTTTTGCTCACACTTTGCTTCAGCCTAAAATGTCCTCAACCCTGCCCTTTTCTCTATCTAAATATTACACCTCTTTCCAAGATGAGCTCTGATGCTATGTCTTTCCCTAAAGCCTGTCATTAACATTCTGGCCCACAGTGCTATTTTCTTCTCTGACCTATTGTATGTGCTGATATAACACATTTGGAAGCTGAATCAAATAGCGTTTTAAATTGCTCTCCATTCATTTCAATTAATAATGTTACTCTTCTGTAAAAAGGTCTTCCTTGTTTCCCATTTACCTGTAGAATAAAATCCAAATCTTTAGGAGTCTGGATCCTTCTTAACCTAGTCACAATAAATTATTGGCTTTGATCATAATATTCCAAACTACATTCCTTTGAAAATCACATATACATGTTTTTTTATTGGGAATACAGTACATTCTTATTATAGAAAATATGTAAATGAGATTCTGATACAAAGAAGTAGGGAAAATCTACCACTCTTAAGCAGCTCCATTAGTATCTCGGTAGGTGTCCTTCAGAGGTATTTCCCACAAAACCCTGTACTTTCATGTCTCATGTTTTTTCCTCTTAACTGTATTTTCAGTTAGTGTAAATCAAAAACTACCGAAATATTGCCTCACCTGTGAAGCTCTCCTTAGATCACATGCTCACAGGTAAAACTAATCCTGCTTCCCAGCTCATGTGTTTCTACCATACTGGCATCATGGTACCTGGCATACTTGTCATACAGGCGCTACGCACACACACCCCAACAAGACTGGGAGCTCTCTGATGGCAAGCACTGTTCTATCTTTACCACGCTGCCAACGGAGCTGGCGTTTAAAAAATGTTAGGTGAATAATGAATATATCCATGTTACTACTGGCTTCTCACCTAGTGAGTTGAAGATTGAAACCATACTTATATGCCATTTTAAAGTCCCACAGTAATAGGAATATAGCACTCCATAAATACTTGTCAATTTTACCTGTTTCCAGAACATCATATAATTTATGATATAAATATTGCCCAACTGGGAATAACAGGTCTGGAGCAGATTCTAGCCAATGCAATATCCAGCTCCACAGCATACAAATGTGTACTTTGTCTTTGTGAAGTCCCAGGAGTGTCCATGCAGATATCACATAGATCAAGATACCACACTTTGTCAGTACCTCAGAAGTCCCACTAAAGCACCCTCCCAATTACTAACCACACCCTTCTCCCCAATTCAGGGAAGTTATTTCTAATAGTATAATTTAATTGTGCATGGTTTTAAACTTTATGTAAATTGAATCGTACAATGTGTATTCTAGCTTTTTTCCCCCATAATACTTCATTTGTGGGATTCGTATATATAATTGTAGTTTGCTACTTTTATTGCTCTGTGGAATATCATTGTACGATTATATTATAATTTATGTATCCATTCTATTCTTGATAAACATTAGGTTCTAGGTTTTAACTTTTATGCAAAATGGTATCGTCGTCGTCGGCAGCCGTCCGTCTCGAGAGACGATGGTGTAGCTTCTTAAGAGTCTATCTGCACCGCCGGGAATGGTTGTGCAGTCCGACTCGGGAGTGACACGGTATCTGTCTCCTCCCGTGTTGAATCGACATCTTGCGATGACGTTGGAGTGTCCTCTCCAGTGAAGCTGAAGCTACAGAGCCTGGGCAGGGTGATATGGAGGGTCTGCTGTTGCCCATGCAGCAGACCCCCCCTCTCTTCGCAGCTGAAGGGTCCAAGGGAAAGACGGAGTCAATACAGCTTGGCTTCAGGTGCGCCGCAGGAGTTGCCGGTGTTGACTACAACGTCAGACCGCCTTAGGGACTCCGGCTCCGGATTTTCTGTCAGGGTTTACTCCCTTAGCCTTTCCCCTGAAGAGGTATGCCGCAAGGCAGCGGAGGTTTTTTGGAGTCAGAGTTTTCCTTCTCTGAAAATGGTATCAACCTCCATATATATGAGGTATATCTGAAAAAAGTTTAGCCATTTTTAATATAACGAGAATGGTTTGCATGACATTGATGTAACCTGGAGTGGACTCAAATGCACATGTGTGAATAATGATAACTTCACTGTACTAGTCAGTGGGGGCGGTAGATGCCATTCAGTGAGCATGTGTACTGTGTGGCCATCTCATTCAAAATAACTGAGCGAGTAGAGCTACAGATCTGCATCAAATTTTGCATTAAGCTTTAACATTCCACCATGAAACTACATGGATGATTCAGAAGGCTGCAGCTATGGGCAACTGGTGATTGGCAGCTTCATCATGATGACAACAATGTGCCTGCTCATACATCATGTCTCATGCAGAGTTTTTTGTTGAAAAATCAAGTTACTCAGGTGACTCAGCCCCACTACAGCCCAGATTTTGTGCCCTGTGACTTCTGACTTCTACCCAAACTAAAATCACCTTTGAAAGGGAAAAGATTTCGGACTGCCGATGAGATTCAGGAAAATATGACAGGGCAGGTGATGGCAATTGGGAGATCTGTGTGAAGGCCCAAGGTGCCATCTTTGGAGGGACTGAAGTGTCATTGTCCTATGTACCTTTCTTGTATCTTGTATCTTCTTCAATAAATGTCTCTATTTTTTTCATATTACATGGTTGGATACCTTCTGGACAGACCTTGTATATACATACATATACATACACACATTAATATGTAGAAAAGTACCTAGAAACTAGTTTTAGCTAATATTCTATAAATGAGAAGTACCACCTGGTTAGTGTCTATAAAATTACAAAATCAAAAATAGTGATCATTTTGAAAGATACTCTTTGGAACACCAGAGGAGATAGCTTAGAAGTGATAATATAAGTTCCTAAGGTTAGAATTATCTATAAGTAATATTCATACATGTATACATGTATAACCCCTGGCTGGTTTGGCTCAGTGGATTGAGCGTCGGCCTGCGAGCTAAGTGTCGCTGGTTCGATCTTCCAGTCAGGGCACATCAGAGAAGGAAAACTCTGACTCCAAAAAACCTCCGCTGCCTTGCGGCATACCTCTTCAGGGGAAAGGCTAAGGGAGTAAACCCCGACAGAAAATCCGGAGCCAGAGTCCCTAAGGCGGTTTGACGTTGTAGTCAACACCGGCAACTCCTGCGGCGCACCTGAAGCCAAGCTGTATTGACTCCGTCTTTCCCTTGGATCCTTCAGCTGCGAAGAGAGGGGGGGTCTGCTGCATGGGCAACAGCAGACCCTCCATATCACCCTGCCCAGGCTCTGTAGCTTCAGCTCCACTGGAGAGGACACTCCAGCGTCATCGCAAGATGTCGATTCAACACGGGAGGAGACAGATACCGTGTCACTCCCGAGTCGGACTGCACAACCATTCTCGGCGGTGCAGATAGACTCTTAAGAAGCTACACCATCGTCTCTCGAGACGGATGGCTGCCGACGACGATACATGTATATACCTATGTACATATGAACACATAACTGGAAGTTAATAGAATTTTTCATTAAATGGAATATTTTCATTTTTCATAAATGTATGCATATATGATTTAATTTGTAGCACTGTACAAACTTCTGATGAATATGTCCAATGTAAACAGTGGCCACATTTAAATACAAATGAACTTTGTTTTTAATTGGAATGAAAATTAAAGGGAACCTCTTAATAGAATACAGGAGCAATGGGGGTGAAATTGGGACAACTGTAATAGAATAACAATAAAATATTCAATAAAATAAGACTATAGGAGACTCAATTGTATCTACTATCAATCAATTTTAGACCTATATTTGCTGCTCTGAGCCCATGAGAAAGTCAGATATCTAGTCTCTGTAAGTTAATTTCTAAACTTAGAGGTAGGATCTTAGGTTTAGATTTTTACCTGAAGAGGAAATCTGAGCCATAGGAAAATTTGGATTATTGAAAAATTTATAGTAGATCAGGTGTAAATTAGAAAAATTATAAAATGAGTATTTTTCAAAGTGTTTCATAAAATATCAACTTAGAATGATGATAACGCTGAAAGACAACAAAACTCATGTTCTATTAATAAAATTTCTACTTTGGGTGGTTTCACTTGGATGGAATTTCCATTGGATATACCAGTAGAATATTGTGGTTTAGCTGACATTAGCTTAAGTGACAACCTGGCTTTGCCACATATAGACCTAGTTCTAGAACTTGTAAATCAAAAGTTTCAAACCCAGATCTTAATTATTTTCTCTTTGTCAAATAACTGTTCCATGAATGTGCTATAAAATTTCCATGGGCTTCCTGTTTACTAAAAGCATAGAAGGAAAACTCTGATTCCAAAAAACCTCCGCTGCCTTGCGGCATACCTCTTCAGGGGAAAGGCTAAGGGAGTAAACCCCGACAGAAAATCCGGAGCTGGAGTCCCTAAGGCGGTTCGACGTTGTAGTCAACACCGGCAACTCCTGCGGCGCACCTGAAGCCAAGCTGTATTGACTCCGTCTTTCCCTTGGATCCCTCAGCTGCGAAGAGAGGGGGGGGGTCTGCTGCATGGGCAACAGCAGACCCTCCATATCACCCTGCCCAGGCTCTGTAGCTTCAGCTTCGCTGGAGAGGACACTCCAGCGTCATCGCAAGATGTCGATTCAACACGGGAGGAGACAGATACCATGTCACTCCCGAGTCGGACTGCACAACCATTCCCGGCGGTGCAGATAGACTCTTAAGAAGCTACACCATCGTCTCTCGAGACGGACGGCTGCCGACGACGGAGTTCTCAGACTATGATCAATGGGTATGCCAGTATCATAGAGCCAGTATTGAAAGGTTTCTTTTTTCCTTATGAAGCAAGCTACCGAGTCATGTAAGCAACATTACCTGTTCTCTCTCCACAATAATACAAAAAACTTAGAAAGCAGTTTATCTAATATTCTGTAAATGCAAGATATAACCTGGTTAGTGTCTCTGAAATGATAAAGTCATGCAGAAAGTTACTCTTTTTAGGAACATCAGAGGGGACAGCTGAGAAGAGAGTAATGATGTAAATTCCGAAGGTCAGAGTTGTTGATTTATATTCAATCCTGGCATGGCATGTTTCTAGAATCTGCCCTCTCCTCTCTATTACCACTGTCCATGCCCTTTTGGCCTTCCTCACCCAACCTTAACTTATTTTTTAGGTGTTACTTTTTTAAAAGATTACATTATCTCATATCTCCAGCCTCCTCAAATACCTGCAATGGCTGTCGATTTACAAAAGGAGACCAAAGCTCTTGACAATATGGCCCCTAATTATTTATCTTTTTAACCTAAATTCTAAACACATCTCCTTAGAAATCCTATGCTTATTTAACACCAGTCTCTTCTATATGCCCAGTATGCACCACGCACTTTTGAAACACTTGCTTTTACTTTTATAATTTCCCCTGCATGGGATGCACTTCCTACCTGCTATTTCTCCATGTTTACAAATTTGTCATAACCATTAAGGTCTAGTTTAAAGGCCATCTCCTCTTTGAATTAGAGAAACCACATATTTTGCCTTTATTTAGGATCTACTTCATTGTGCCTTATATTAATTAGTTGGTGACATATTTCTCTCCCCTACTTGTTCATAATTTTTAAGAGCAGAAACTAGGCTTTTTTTCTGTATCTTCATTACTTAACACAACTCCTGCAGCAAACATTAGATTAATTTGCATTTATTTGAGTCTGCAAATTCAGCATGTTATACAGAAAAAACTTAATGGGCTGGAAACCTTGGGACATGGATTTTGTTCTCAGCTTTGCTGATGTCTGATTGTGGGATCTTCGGACATCACTTCCCTGACTTGTTAAATCAAAAAATTCGTCTTTATATCTTTAGAATTTTTAGCTCTAATGATCACAGAAATAATTTAAAAACCCTCTCACTTATACTGAATGTAACATCTCCAGTTACATAGTTATTGTGAATGTATGACTTATTAATTGTAGCTAGGAAGGCAAAATATCTTTTGGGATTCAAGAACTGGACAGATGAGAAAATAGAGGCTCTAACTGTGATAAGTTTAGACCCAAGTTGGTTGATTTCAGGTGTAGTACTTTTTATGCAGGTAAATTGTCTTGAGAGCAAACCTAGAAATGGAGCTTTAAGTACATTAATCTTCATAATGAGTAAATAATTGACAAGCAGTAGAAATTCATCATTTATGTCTCAGAGAAAAAGAACTAAAAATGGATTTAAACAGTAGCTGCAAAATTCCTCACTGAGGAATGGAACTTAGGCAGTTCTAGGTAGAAACATATACAGTGTGTGGTATTGCAAAGGCAGCAGCGATAGGAGAGGTCAGTTTATTCAGGGGAAGTTGAATGAGGAAGAGGCTTAAGAACAGGGATATTGGGACCTGCCAGTTAGGTGAAATGAAACATTACAGTTTATTTCAGATTCAGTTCTGAAATTTCAAATTAATATGCATTTAATCTCCTCCCATAGACAATCAAGGATGGAAGAGCTTACTGAGCTTTGGGGAGAAAGAGGAGAGGCAACACAGTTGTAGGAGAGTGAATTTCAGGCATGCAAACGATTTTATGGGGTTCAAGTAACTGCCAAGTCAGTTTGACTTAAATAAGGCCCTGTGAGTGAAACGCAAAAGAGTGAAAATACATATAAAAAGCATGTAAATCAAGACAAATTGAGGCCCACAATCAAGCTACCTTCTACAGCTGTTTGCTTTTATTTGGTGAGTACCCAGAAGTTTCCTCCCTTTGTGGTTCAGGAACTTTCTGATTCAATTAGTTCACCAGTTACTTGATGCCCAGTGAGGAATAGAAATGAACATGGGTCAAGATAAGTATTCCACGGTACGATTATGAACTGGAAAACCTGTAACCTTTAACTAGAGTGAAAATGTCTAGCACTTAAATATGCAGAGAAAATTGCCTACAGTTGGGGGTGCTTTGTGGAATTCTTCCTACAGAACCAGAATAGAACTCTTTCCAATATGAGTTTTTCTCATTCTAACAGGAGAAAGGAGAGACATACGCTATTTCTTTCAATCTAATAGTTGCCTTCCTATTCATGGTAGAAACCACGAAGGCCAGGGCATGCAGTAATCATAAGACGTTTGGCTGAACGACTGACATTAGTTTGCTTTGCGAGGGAGGCAGACGTGTGTTTAGCATCTTCTTTCAGGTCACCTTCGCACCAGTACTTCATTCACAAGTCCTGCTCTCAAAAGTCATAAAGTTCTTGACAATTTCAAAATTAGTCCCACCAATCCATTGAAAAGACCAGTATTAGCATCACTTTCCAAACTGTAGCACATTTGCAGGAGGAGAAATCAGGTGCAATGTTGCGTGAACAAGCCTGCCTGTTGCAGGCTGCATGGCTAAGGACTTCCGATTTGTAATCCTGTTTGGCAAGCAATCCCACCAGTAAATGAGGGGAAGCCAGCCAGGTTTCTGTCAAGCAGAATGCAAGCCCATCCCACACATCTGTATAACCTGCACACAGCTCAACGGTGAGAGGAAGAGTAGGTGGAGCTATGAATTCTGATACACGAGTTTAATTTTAAAGAAATCGTGTAGGCAGATTCAGTCCTACTTGGGAATTTCTGAAAAAAGTAAAATAAGACCAAGGAAAATTTATAAAGGCATAGAAAGAACAGCAAGGCTATCTTTCTCCCAGCTGTCTTTATTTCTGGTCTGCACCTGGGTCTCTAGGAAATAGTAGAAAGAATTGGTGAAGACTTAGGAGTTGGGAGTCTCAAATAGACAGTTTTCATAGCTATGTAGTGGGCATTTTGTTTAAAAAAACCAAACAAACCCTGCCCACTTCATCCTGCCCTTCTTGCCACAACCACACATAGAAGTCATTCTGTTTGGGACTCAAAAATGTAAATCCAAACTCACCACGATTTCAAAACCTAACTCTCCTATGCATCCAGTCTAATGTTTCCTAAATGCAGATACTTCACTGTGCTATCCTTCAAGACGAGACCAAAGAGAGCTCATTCCCTTTAAAAACTTAGTGTTGAGATGGTAAGACAAATAGCAGAATAACAGCAATGCAAAGAATGACTATGATTAGCATTGTAAGACCCAAACCGTGTGTTACTAGAGTGAAAAGCTTCTGGCTTGGAGGATCTGCATATGGTCCTAGGGAAGGTCATACCTAGAGACCCGGAGAGGCCGCTGTGGGGAAGAGGGCATAGGGAAATTCTGCACCCGGAGCACAGCATGAGCAACGTCAGAGGCCACCAGGCACAAAGGCCATTTGCCTCTGTGGGAACACATAAATGTTCTCCTTTGGTACTTGCATGACACCACGGCCTTGCCGCCCTGAGGTATGGAGTGGGTAGGTGGATGAGGGGTAAGAGATTATTAATTCTCCTCTCGGACTGTTCACTCTAAGGCCACTGGGGAGATGGATGTGCAAGAGCAAAGGCAGTGAAAGAGGCAAAATAAATTCTAGCATTTGCATTTGGTGTGCACACACACACGATTTATGATTTTTTTCTGTGAGCTTTTAGAACCACCAGCATTTTCATACTGTTAGATAAGAGAGTCTGTCATACCAAGGCTTACTCCAACTTACTTATTTATTTTTTTGCTAAGACACAAAACTTCTCTCCATAATTTGACCAAGATTATGCTATCATTGTACCAGCAATAAATTGAACATGTCTATATATCGTGAAGAAATCTCTACTTGTGGCTAAAGAATCCTGCCTACTGCGAAAGTGATTTCATTCCGGCGCTACAAGAATGGAACCATTCAGAGTGCTGTCCTTGGAATGTGAAGCAAGTCAAATCAGCCACCACTCAGCTGTGTTATTTAGCGAGCATTTGATAACTAAAGGATGAGAGAGTTTTTACTATTTGATTTTGTTTTAGAAAGTACCATACTGTGTTACAGAATTTCCACAATACACTGCAACACTTGTTGCACAGTTTTCTTTTTTGGGGGGCGGGGTGCCTTACTTGTAAGGAAAAGTCACTGCCTTTGATCCCCTCCATGCACAGACAGAAAGAATATGTTTCTTGAAACAGTAATGCTTGTATATGAGGTTCACAGTGCTGCCAAGTTGTGCCAGAATGACACAATGCAAACAAGGGACACATGCAGGTGTATGCAAGCCAGACACACACTGCCAGTCCCGATGTCTGACCGCTGGGCAGCCCCTGCCAACTGTGAAGCAGAGCTCAGGAGGGCTCCCCAGACCTCGATGACCGTTCTCTCTTAAGTACGTTTGGTTTGCACTATGAACTCCTAACGGTAAGATTCACTAGCTGCTTTCCATGCTTCGTTCAGTGCCCAGCACAGCATCACCACATTTAGGGAGGCACTTAACAGATTCAGAATCACGTTTAAGGATTATAATAAGGGAGAACCTGGGGGTCTGGTAGAATTCTTCAAGTAGTAAGGAGAAAGCAGGACTTACTCTTCCCTTTCCACCACCTGAAGAAAGAGAAATACGTGTGTCTGGCCCAGGCAACCCGTGGTCCCTCAGGGCCAATGTGCTCAGTGGCTGGGTTGGCGGTTGGCAGAGGAGAGAGCCCTCTGGCCTCACCTGACAGGAGAGAGATCTCGAGGCCACTCTCCTTTAATTTCTTCCAGGCAACTTTGCATTTGATTTCTCTTCCTGCACAAGTGGTACCCTTTAGAAAATAGCATTAGCCTTTTCAATGGGCTAATGTGACAATTTTTGGAACTGCCAAAAAAGTTGTGGTTTAGAATCAATAATCATTTTGAGCACGCAAAGGACAAAACTATGCTCAGAGCATCCCTACCTTCTTTGCACTGATGACTACCAGGAATACTTCAGTGAAAATCTATGATCATGATCCTGGTGTTATAGTAACTTGAGTGGAGTCATTCTGAGGGTTTTTCTAAAAAAATTTTACTAGTTTCTGTATTTCATTCTATAAAGTTGTCAAATACACATTTCTCTTGAGACCTGAAACTGCTGTGGTGATTAAAGAGTTAACATGGCACGGCTTCATCGACCAAACAGTTATTCCACAAGAACTGTATTCTGGCCTTGGGAATACAAAGACTGTCCTCAACCTTAATAGGGGGAGAGATGAAGATGCTCATCAGAGCACTGATGTATCCCAAGAGTTAAGACACAGGTATGCACAGGTGAATGCAGGGAGGGGAGGAGTGGTCATTTTTATTGGGGATCCTGGAGGGACTTCACTATCAGATAATTTGGGAGCACAATTGAAAAAGAGGGGTGTGCCAGACAGTCAGCAAGGAGAGGATCAGGGCATGGCAGGGACACAGGCGGAGAGCCCAACCTGCTTTGTAACAGCAGACAGTGTGGACGGCATGGTTAGATTCAGATTTTGAACATGTTCTCGGGCAGCCAGCAGGAGATGGGTCCCAGGAGCGGATGGGACTTGAGGCACGTAGAAGACCAGTCAAGGGTGTCGACCACACAGTCAGGCAGATACGGGACAGGCTTCTTGGGATGGAAGGAAACATTGTGGAGGATATTGGGGTTTACGGACAGATTTGTCTCAAAGACAAAGATGCTTAATTTAGGTACAAGCCTCTTTCAAAGTCTTGGGAGGGAACCTTGCAATGATTTCATATGGACCTTTGTTTTTCCTAAATTTCTAAAGTCATAGTTTTGTATTTTTTTCTTAGAAAGACCCCTCCAAAACAAGATCTGCCCCTGCTAAGAAGTACCTACCCTCTTATTTAAACACAGGGAGACTGAGGTTCAGAGATTTTAAATGACAACTACATTGGAGCAGGTCAGGCAAAAAGAAGCTGAGAGAAGGAGAGAAGAGCACCAGAGAAATGTTGCCTTCTTTTTTTTTTAAACTAACTGGTCTATGGTATATTACTTTGAAATGGAGATCAAATAGAGACAAGCTCTGGACAGACTGCCTATGAAAACATCCCCTTTCTCCATTAGTGGCGTGCTCAGTCAACTTCTGTCCTTACATAACAGCAAAGTATTTTGCTTTCAGTTTTAAACAAATAACCATAATACAAATCCTTGCAGACCTAGTGTGACTGGAGGATTTCAATGTTTTACTTTTATCATAATAAAGCCAAGGGCAACTTTTTAACTTCTCTGGGTGTGTGAGTGTGAAGCTGTTTATTACATGTAGGAATAATCTAAAAAAAAGAATCCTAGATAGTTGTCATTTCAAGTCATTTTGTTGTTCAAATGGAGAAAGGAGAGGGAGAGAGAGAAGAAGGGAGGAGCAATATAGCAATGTGCTGGGGTAGAAAGAGCACTAAACAGGGTGTTACAATATTTGAATCCATAAGCTCTGTGATCCTGGTGGACAAATTTCTGAATTTTTCAAAGTCTTAGTTTATTTCTGAGTCAAATAATAGGGTTTGGTCTAGAAGGTCTGTTCTTATTTTAAGAGTCTAATTTGCATGTAAGTCAAATCTTACTTAATAATCACCCATTGAGTTTTACTTTCCACCAGCCTGATTGATTCCCAAAGGAGTTACACCTGTACTTGGTTTTAGGCGGCTATTCAATATTCTGTTCTCGAGAACAGGGCTTCTCAAAGGAAATCTAAAGTCAGCAATCCTGCCCTCTTGTCCTGAAATACATAATGATTGAAGCTTAGAGTTCCTGGGTCAGATGTCTCCTTTCCCTTCCATCACTTCTTTCTCTAGTGATTGATTGCTAAGCCTCTTCTATGTTTTATAGATGTTGGCAAGTTGGGTTCTTAGAAATAAACAACGGAGAGAATAGATTAACTTGTCCCATTCCCCTACCCCACATATTTCTAAGACCATATCTGAATGCCAAAGCTTTTCAAGGAACAAGGCATGATCATAAAACCAATTGGCCCACTTAACACATAGCACTGGTTTTGCATTAAAGGGAAGACCCGGAATAAAAAGGGAAGGCTCTTTGCCAAACTGGACCTTCTAAATCAAGCAATTAAAAACGAGCTCCTTGTTAGTTAAAATGTCATGACATCATAACATTTTAATGTCATTATCTGAAGAATGTGTAATGAAAGAAAATTTCATTGCAAATATTTGCAGAGTGTTGTTTGAAAAGTATTTCTATGTAAATAATACAGAGCATCTGTAATTTACTAACATACCATCCTTTTCATTCTAGTCAGGGTTTTTGTGAGCTCTTCTTTAATATTGAGCTACAAATTAATTATCTTCTCCATGCCCGTCATGGAGGTAACATGCATATGCTGCTCAACATTCGGAACAGTGCCTTATAATCTCTGGAACATTCATGGCAAGTTTAAATAAACCAGAACATGTGACACCATTCTCATTTCCTAATTGACCACCCATCTCCCATACTTCCTCCACATATTGTAGCAGATGTAGCCAGCACCCCGCCCACATCCCACTGACAGTTACTTCCACAATTAGAAAGCTTACTGGGAACACCTGCGACACTATACAAAGGTTGTTTCTGTTGTTTGTTTGTTTTGCTGACTACAGAAATAAAGGAGCAAGCAGTAGTGTAAAGACAATGTCACCCAAAGCCAATGATGGAGAAGAAGTATGTGAATAACTACCCAGTTTCCACACCTATAAATTGGAATAACTTGGAAGCATGTTGTGTACAGTGGTAACTGGCTTGATAATACATTTATTGTCTTTCTCCTCTTTTCTGTCTTATCTCCCCAAACCTCTGCCAGTATTTCCTGAGTGCACCTCCGAAATAAACTACTTGTACTCAAAATTTTATCTCTGGATCAACTTCTTGGGAACCCAAACCAAGACCCAACACATAGTTCCCATATCACTAAATGTTCTGGGCTTCTAAGATATTAGAACCAAAAGGTACCTTAGAGATGTATCAGACAACCCTGATTGGTTTGGTTTTCATATGGAAAAACTCAGTTCCGGACAGACTGACCCCCAAGGTCACAAAAGCAGTTAATAACCATCAAAATTACAACCAAACTACAGAACAGCCATTATTCAGGATTGCCTGAAGCCTAACTGAACAAAAGTCTTATAACCAAAGATATAAAGAAGAGGCCACATTGAGACTGGTAAGAGGGGCTGAAACACAGAATGGGCTGGTCCCATGATTGTGTGTGGCAGTTAAAAATCGAGGGGTATATCTGAGCCTGGGAGGTCCCCACCGAGAGCAGTTAATGGCAGAGAGGAAATATCCTGAATCCCCCAAGATTCTACTCTGAGAGTGAAACTTAAACCTGGTTAACCACCAAGGACATTTTTGAACTGAAATTCTACTTTTAGCAGTAGCTTGTCATGGGATTTGAATGGAAGAATAGAAAAAGTCCATGGTGATATGCTGAGTATAAGAGAACAAAAATTAAAGGGATTGTATATTCTGTGAAGGTGACAGGAGTTGTAGAGGAAGGTATGATTATCGTTAGTCAAGGAGACAAGAGTATATAGAAAAATTCTCCATAAGAACTAAAGGAACATCCCATTCTCTTCAACTCACAAACTCTTACTACTTAATGTTTTGAATGGATATATTAAAAAAAAAATATGGTAAGGTCTCCTATCTTTGGAACAATGAGCCCTCAGAGCCCAGGACCCTTGAATAATAATAGATAAGTCCCTTTCTCTATATTGTGCTTTTGGTGAGAGGATGCAAGGCTGTCTTGTGGCCTCTGATTTAGTCTGCATCTTCTGATATACTTTGGTGCCTTGACTTACGCAATTTACAGCTATTGCTGTAAGGGGTAAACCTAGAGCAAACTAGACACCACAAAACCTTTAAAAAACAAGACACTGGCCTATTTAAAAACAACTATGAGATCTACAAAGCTCTTAGTTGTCCAAATGGCATTGTAGAAGAGAAAGTATGCCTCAAAAATGTTTATGAGCAATATAAATATTATTCTACATGTGTGTTTGTTCTCACTTGTCCAAACTTCTACATTCTTTTGGCATGAGAACTCTCTGAGGTCTTGACATAGTAAAGTAATCCTGCAATTTATCAAGTAAAAATAATACCACCAGAAGAAAATAATATTCTTTATGACAAATCACATTATTTATTTATTTTATTTATCTAAAGTTTCAAGAGGAGGACATTTGAAATTGAAGACAAATGAATAATAGTATTAATTAATTCTAGTTTTGATTTTGGTTGCTATGAATAAAAAGAATATTTTGAGTTTGTATGCAAGGTCAAAATATGAAAGATTATGTTTATTCCCAGACTACTTTCAAACGCAGGTTTTTAGAGCAGGGGTGTGGTAGGCAGAATAATGCCCGTCCTTAAAGGTGTCCACATTCTTATTCCCAAACCTGTGGAACTGTTACCTTCCACAGCAGAAGGGAGTTTGCAGATGTGATTTAATGAAGGCTCATAAAATAGAGATTATCCTGGAATATCCAGATGGACTCAATGTAATTACAAGGATCCTTATAAGAACGAGGCAAGAAGGTCAGGTCAGAGAAGAAGGAGCTGTGATGATATCAGAAGTTGGGGTAAAATCATTGCAAAGAAAGAACCACAAGCCAAGGGATGCATGTAGCCTCTCAAAGCTGGAAGAGGCAGGAAAATGAATTCTCCTCTAGAGCCTCTGGTAGGAACCAATTCTGTCTTTATCCCACTGAGACTGATTTTGGTCTTCTGACCTCTTGAACTGTGTGGCTTTAAACCACCTAATTTGTGGCAATTTATTACAGCAATAACAGGAAACTAATACAAGGGGTATATGTAAGTATTATTGCTGGGCCATCTACCAAATAGTTCAGACCCATGCTGAGTACGCTCATTCACCCAGTCTCAGGGCAGCAGGGCAGAGTAGAAAGAGCAATGCCTTAGATCCTATATTCCCTCAGTTCTAATCCTGCCTCAGCCACTTACTGTCCATGCTTTTGGGCAAATTACTTCACCTCCCTGAGCTTGAATTGCCTCTAGGTAAAGCAGTGGCTGTCTATGTTTCAGATCCAATGGAATTACATCTCTATTGTGACCATACTAAGCCATCCAAAGTCAAGGTACCAGTAGGATTTTGTGAGATTTAAATGAGATGATGTGGATAAGGTGTCTATACAGCATTTATTACACAGCAGATGCTCCATAGCAGTCAGTTGTCTTCACCTCACCCTCACGCAGCAGTTGTGTGCAATGTCACCGGGAGCTCTCTGACATGCAGGTGCACGAAACTATGTCATCATTACCTTCCTGCCACAACTGGAAAAGCATCAAAACTTCTCAGCAGAATTTATAAGATGCCCTTTTATGTTAATAGCTTTATTGAGACATAATTTATGTACCATAAAATTTTCCTGTTTTAAGTGTACATACAGTTCAATGAATTTTAGTATATTTACAAAGTTGTACAATATCACCACAGTCTAATTTCTGAACATTTTCAGCATCCTAAAAAGAAAACAGATGCCTATTTACCACCACTCCTTATTCTCACTCTACCACTACACTACAATTAATCTATGGATTTGCCTTTTCTGGCCATTTCACAAAACCATACAATGTATGGGCTATTTTCTTGGCCCATATCTACCTCTCTAGATTCAAACTTGTCAATCTTCTGTCCCCTCACCTGATAGAAAGCAAAACAGAATTCCTTTTCATTCTCTGAGTTTTCACAATTTACAATCTTCTGCCTCCAGTCATGTCAATGTACATGTCCCTCCCCCTAGAACAACCTCTCCATACTTCAGGTCCCAACAGAGACTCTGCTCTTCCCAGGAAGTCCTTGTTAGGTGCCTTTGCAGCGTGTTTTCGTAGCTCTTTATTCTGCAATTCATCAAGCTACATTGTAATTGCCTGTTTGTATTCCCTGTATGTCCTGAGAAAGTAGGATCTGTATCTATCTCATTCATCATTGTATCCTTAGTATCTTTCCCGGGACTTGGCACTCTAGAAATTTATCAATGGGATAAATTTAAAGTCTCCAGTCTGAACAAGTTCAGACTTTTGAAAAATTCAGAGAAGATAAACTTAGGCTGAAACTTCAGAGATTACCTGGGTCCATTTGCCACTCACATAAATTACTAATGGATATTTGACTGGTGTGTGTGTACAAGTCTATAATACATCAAGAAATATATAGCATTATATAGCATTTCATTTTCCTCAACTAATTTTTGTACAAAACATGGCTATATTGTTTGCATAGGCATAGTCTACTTAACTTGAGAAACACAGGGTATGGCAAAAGTAGGTTTACAGTTGTGAAAGTATATGAAGCATAGTTTATTCCTGTATTATTTATTAATTATTACAGTATTTTCCATATGAACAACTGTAAACCTACTTTTGCCCAACTCTGTATTTCCGCCTAGGGTAGGTTGGGAAAGATCTTTCATTCCTAAATCTCTGTTCCTGGATATATATATATATTTTTAATTGTTAGCATTTATTTTTATTTATTTATTTGTTTATTTACTTATTTATTTTTAGAGAAAGCTGAAAGGAGAAAGAGAGGGAGAGAAACAGCACTGTGTGGTGCCCTGACTGGGAATCGAACCAGTGATACTTGGCTCGCAGGCCGACGCTCAATCCACTGAGCCACAGCAGTCAGGTATTGCTGGATATTTTAACTTTTGTGCAGGAAGTACTGAACTACAGAGAAGGGCAAAGTAAAATTAATTTAAAACCACCATTTTTAAATACAAGAAAATTTATATAAAAAGTTCTTTGTTCTTATGGTCTTCTTGCTTTTTGTACTTCATGGAATTTAACTTTGCTATTCTACCCTCAGGCTCTAGAATGACCCTGTCCAAAAGAAATACAATATGGGCCACAAATGTGATTTAAAGTATTTTAGTAGCTGCATTAAAAAAAAAAAAAAAGAAAGAAAACAGGTGAAATTAATTTTTAAAATATATTTTCTTTAATCTAATCTTTCAAGGTATTAGTCAACATGTAATCAATATAAAAATTGTAAATGAGATGTTTTGCATCTTTTTAATGCGTAGACTAGCACATCACAATGTGGACTAGGTACATTCAGGTGCTCATTGGCCACACGTAGCGGGAGTGTCACATTGGACAGTGCAGCTGAAGGATGGCTGTCTGTAGAACTAACTCATTCTAACAGAATGCACAAGAGAAGGTTCCTGACTGGGTTAGTCCAGTGGTTCTTGGTGTTGTTTCTGCCCAGTACTGTGTATGCCCATCCTTTGTTATTGTTTGTTTATTCTTATTGATTTTGGGGGAGAGAGAGAGAAACAGTGATTTGTTGTTCCACTTATTTATGCATTCATTGGTTGATTCTTTGTATGTGCTCTGACCTGTGGCCAAACATGCAATCTTGGCATATAGGGACAATGTTCTAAACAACTGAGTACCTTGCCAGGGCCTTACTTGTTTTGCTTTTAATGTTTATAGTCATTTTCCATTCTTTTGTTATGGCTTATTTTCTTATTGAAAACTCATCTACCCTAAAACATCTGATTGATCATCAGAAGCTGGAAACAATCTCTGGCTATTAGAATTATGAAGCCCAGCTCAATGATTGCCATTGATGGGATTTTGGGCATTGTTCCCTCGTATGAATTACAAATGTGGTTTACCTTGATTCAGGAAGAAAATTTCACTTTTAAGCAAACGGACCTCCATGAGCTTATTGGTCATCACTTCACACTTCTATACCAGCTTTTCTTTTCTCAAAAATAAAATAACTAGGTCTACCTAAAAGTACTCCTGAGGGGAATTGGGATTTATTAGTCAGAACTTCCACTATTATAGTGAATTGAAATTTAAAGGATACATTTTAAAGTCATGATTTTTCAAGAGTATATAAATTTTAAAGCTTTCCCCTCACTCCTCCTCCTAGCGTCCCCCTTCTCTCCACCCCACATAGGTGTGTTCAGTAACCTGAGGGTCAGACCCCTTTCATTTTACTTGTCTGTTGTAATTGTAGCTAGATGGGCCTGGCTAAAGTTGTCCCAGTGGGAATGGGTTCCTTGGAGGTGAGATTGAGCAGGATGTTTCTAAGTGGGGCAGTAGGGGGGTATAAGCCACAATGTGGCCAAGCCTAAGCCTGTGAGTCCAATAATGAAGAAGACAACAATAAAAGTATGATATACAAAGAGATCAAGAGAGGAGTTCCAGGCTACTGCTGGGTAAAGATGAAATCAGAGAAAAAAGGGATCCTAAAGTATCTCCTCTATCTCTGGTTGGTTGGTTTGCTCATCCTGGTACATGAGTGGGTGAAGTCCACTCCAAGGGACAAGGCAGAGCAGAAAGGGGCTCAAAATAGTGTACCAAACTGGAGAACAAAAACATCGCTTCATGTCTGTCCTGGACATAGTTGTTCTATTACCGATTATTCTACTAATTATTACTACATGGAGATATGGTTAAGAAGATAATGTTTGCAATAATGTCTTTGTCAGTCTTAGATTCATGGTCATGAATGACCCATAGCTTAAAATGGGAAACATTTATATGGCATCAGAATTTTTATTTCTTCAAAGTCTGTCATAATACTTCTGTCAAAAAAAAAAAATGGGGTGGATAAGAATGGCTCTTTGGTGGATTAAATTTAACTTCTAAAATAGTGCTGTGCATTTAAGTTCCCTTCTTTTGGATTTGATATAATAATGTGAAGCAGTTATTGGACAAATTGAGTCTTTATCCATCTGCCACAATAAACAGGGACACAACCTTTTCTGTGTTGCTGTAGTTTTATTATCAGATATTAGGCGTGACCTTAAGAAGTAATGCAATTGTTGGCTAATTATTGTGAGAAAGAGAAGCTCCGATTCAACTAGGCTAAAACTGAAATAACTGTAGTTGGCAGGCATTCTCTAACATTTAAGTGCACAATATTTAATTACCCCAACTACAGATAGCACATTCAGCTACTTAGGGGTGCACTTTGCAGGTGACTCATCCAAGAAGGTCCATCGGGGTACAGTTATAAGTAGAATAAAATGCTCTACAGAAATAGTACTACACTTATTTATGCGGCAGACGTGTATTGTAATATCTGCTCTTAACATTTTTAAGACAAATTTTTCTCTTGATGTTTATTTTATGTCTTAGAACTTGACATATTAAACATTTTTTGACTATCAATGTTGGTTTACCCGTACTTATATCTGTAGCTCGCCTATTTGAGTAAATAGGGAGACTCTCTGTAGAGGTGAGAATATCAAACAGGTTGCTAAACTGTCATAGTGGAATGTCAACTCTGCAATCAGCACATCTGGAATCTAAAGTATTTGCCTCTTTCTTATGCCAGAAACATAGAAAAAGGCACTTAAGGCTCTTATTCAAGAAGTATGAATTCACTGTAAGTGAGATGCGAATTTTGAGAGAGGTGGCATAGAACTATTCACTACACTTTTCCAGGTCAGACGTTCTCTGTGCTGGCTGCACAGAAAAATGTGTACCTGGGCTGCTTTAAAAATATCTATGCCAAAGTCCCACACAGACCATTTGATTTAGAATTTTTTAGAGGTTTCCCAGGATCCTGGACCTCTATTCTAGAACCTTGCTTCTTCAAGTGTGGTTCAATGGACCAGCAGCATTAGCATCACTTTGGAGATTGTTAGAAATGACCTTGAGCACTCACAGTGTAGCTCAGTTGGTTAGAGCTTTGTCCCAATACACCAAGGTTGCGGGTTTGATCCCTGGCCAGGACACATTCGAGAATCAACCAATGAAGGCATAAACAAGAGAAAGAACAAATTAATGTTTTTCTCTCCCTCCCTCTGTTTTCTTTCTTTCTCTATCCCTCTTCTCGCTCTCTGAAATCAATTTTTAAAAAAAGAAATGACCTTGAGTCCCACTCCAGACCTGCTGAATCACAACCTGAATATTAACAAGATTCTCAGGTGATTCTAATGCATTTGAAGGTTTGCAAATCACTTTCTTTTTAAAGAAGGTTCTATAAGCTCTTTGTTTGTATTGTCAGATTATCAAAAAGCAGCACACCCTGCTGAAATGCTTTCACTGAGCTCCAGTTTCATGATTTGCCTGGGGATCAGAACAGTCCATTTGTGTCAGTACACAATTCTTATCAAAGACATTTTCCCATTATATAGCCAATATTCCTTACACAAGAATCCATGCAATAGAAGTCCTTTTATGTTTTAATGACAGAAAAATCTCATGTCACTAGATGAGTTTAGTCACTCCTTTTATATAATTTTAAAGTCTATAGACAGTCTAATTCACGAAAGTCTCTAAAAATCATAGGTGTTGTTGCCCTTGCTGAGTGGCTTAGTTGGTTCGCGCATCATGCTGTACGCCAAGAAGCTGAGGGTTTGATTCCTGGTCAGGGCACATGCCTGGGTTGTGGGTTTGATAACCCAGGTTGGGGTACATGTGGGAGGCGACTGATTGATGTTTCCCTCTCTCTCTTTCTCATTCCCCCTAAAATCATTAAACATATCTTCGAGTGAAGATTAAAAACTTGTTTAAAAAATAAAAACTATGGGTGTTCTATTGGCCTGGTGGTGCTCCTACTTCATAATTTAAATCTTTGTGGCAGCCTCAGATTTATGCAATCATTTCAATAATTATGTAAACTACTGCATTTCTTTGGCCATGAATAACGGTCCATAGGAATGTCAAGAGATGGCATCCTTTTTCAACCACTGAAACGCTTCCCCAAGTAACCCTTAGTGGATGCACCCGAAATGGTCTCAACTTCCACCTGTACTTCAGTGTCCACCTCACTGTTACTCAACTGCAAACCAATAGTAAGGATGTAGGTAGTCATTTCCAAGTGGGGTCCTCAGACCAGCAGCATTGGATGGGAACTTGTTAGAAATACAACTTCTTGGGTCACCTCCAGCCCTCCATAATCAGAAATCAGGGGTGGGGCCAGCAGTATGTGTTTTAAGGAGCCCTCAGTGATTCTGAAGTAAATTGGAACTACTGGGAGCCGAAGGTGTGAGGTGGGCACAGAGAATTTTCACTTCTAACAATTTCCCAGGTGAAGCTAATCAGAGAACTTTGAAAACTGCTGAGGAAGAACAATATGAGAGAAAGCAGCATAAACATTATTTTACTTAAAGCCATTTTAGAAGCCTTCAGTTCTAAGAATTTTAGTTCTTTAAAAAAACCGTCAAAAATAAAGAGAAAAAAATTCTATTCCTAGAGTCAATGGCTCTTCTGAAGCTGCTGTTTTCCAAGCTCACTTAAGAAATTATACCTTAAGTTTCTAAGGGCTAAGATACTAGTACTATACTAATATTAAAATTTCAGTAAAGATATTATCTCCTGAATTATCATTTAGCAAATGGAGTATGGCGAATGGGGTATGAGAGTCCATGAAAGGGAATGAGTTTGGGTGGAAATGATGGCAACCAGTGGTCACCTTCCCCTTGGGTTATTTTTCCTGAAGGGTTTCTATTACTCTCATGAATGGAGACAGACACACAGCACAGATTCCCCAGAGGGGCTATGAAATCAGCTCTGTCAGATTTAGAATGCTCAGTGTCCAGGGCTCTGCCCCCACAACCAAATCCAGAACCTCTGCTCAGGCATCTGTTAGCTCTTGGCAAAACACGGCTTCCTGTTTTTAAGACAATGTTTTAAAATGGCTCATAAAAGATTTCTTGGATATAGCTAGTCCTTGCAAAGCAATATTTTGATGATTAAACTATAAATAAATCAGAAACATATGGAGTGATTTTCCCTTGAGTTTTGCAAAACACACTTTGGACTTTACTCTGTCCATAATATTTGAAAGATGGTTTCGTATGTTTGTTGAATCAAACATGGCTTCACTTCTCCCAGTTTCCTTTTTATACTCTGGCAATGTAGGAAGAGGACAAAGATGTTTTAACATCTTATTTTTTGTTTGTTTGGGTTAGCTTTTGTTCCTAAGTTCCCGGCTCTATATACAAATACAGAATTTTCTTCATCTGAGATTTTCAGTTGACTGAGTAGACAGTACAGTTGCCAGCTGCATCACAACTCTCTTGGTTTCAGACAGTTCAAGAGGTTTCTTTCTGATTTATAAAGGAAGGGTTTCAAACTTGGGTTATTTCAAAGAATAGAGGCTCCCTTTTAGGTAAACTCTTTCCCACTTGCCTACAGAGATGAAGCTAACTGCTATTGCAATTTCTAGCATTTGAACTCTGTGGGCAGAGGCATTCTGATGGAGTGTCATGGCTCTGGAGTGCATGGTCTGTGTGGTCAGAAAGAATGCTCACCCTCTGGACATCTTGGAGAGGCATTTGAGAAAGAAAAAAGGAGCTCAAGATTCTGATAGAGGAGGCTTTTCCTATTGTATATTGTTAACATGTTTTTGAATATAATAAACAGCTCTGGCACTTTTTAGACAGAACACGCGTTACCCCCAGGCATAGTACTACTAGGAGTGCTGTGGGAATAACCCTAATACCTAAGTGTAGGGAGAATATTTAATTTCTTAACCTATCAGGGAAATAGGCAAGTAAGTGTCAGCAATACAGATTTCGGTAACTCAAAGAGAAACTTCATTTTTTTTTTTTTTGAGGTTCAGAGATAGTCGAAAAAATACTTGATATCTGAGATAAAAAGCAAAATGAAGACCAAGTCTTTTTATGCCAGGTGACCCAAATCAAGTGCACAAATAGCATAATCATACTTTTCTCTGTTAATGATGTGTCTGTAAATAAACCACAGCTCTATTAATGTGAAATACAAGGGTAATTAGGAGAATGATTCCTTTAAGCAGCATTTATTACATCCTAGAAAACGTTGAAATGTGCAACCTTTGTTATTAAATAGCACAGCAAACACAACACACTATGCCAATTTCTACAGCTACCAAATAATTTTAACCACCCCTTCATCACATCAAAAACAGAAGAGAACAAAATGAAACAAAACCCCTCTAAAGCCTAGCAGAGAAGAGCAACATTCCTGTGGGAGTGAAGAATTCAAACAAAAACATAAATAGGTAGGGAAATACGTGGTGGAAGGAGAGAACAGGATAGGATATCGCTACAACTAATGCTTTTCTTCCTCCAAGATCTCGAACTCCCAAATTTCTCACTTGATTGTAACCTTCAGGGCCACTCCCTCTGAGTTTAAATTCCTTGTTCTGTTATTTACAAATAGGGTATCGATGAATGACTCTTATCTCATAGGGTCGATGTGAGGATTAAATGAGGTTATTTAGCAAGAGCCTCTCAGCAGCATCTGGAATAGAGTGAGTGCTATAAAATAACAGCTGGCATTTCTGTCCTCTAGCCCAGCCCTCATCCCTGCTGAACTTGTGGCTTACCCTCCCTGCAAACTTCCGGATTCCAACAGTTTACCACCTCCTGCTATGCTACTTCAGAGTCCTCTTCGACACCCTCCCCCTCTTTGTCTGCACTGGCCAAGTCCTGTTGATTCAACTTCCTAAACCCTTTGTAATTTACCATCTCTACCCTATTCTTCATTGCTGTTGCCTGGTTCAGGCCCTTGTTTTGTCATTACAGGTGTATTATGTCATTGCATTATAACATTCCAGGCTGGCAGACTGGGTTTATGCCAGCTGTGGAGCCTTGGACAAGGTCCTTATCTCTTTCAGCCTTCGTTTACCTCACTGTGAGTGGAAACAACTAGGGTATTCTCCACATTCACAGTCGCCTGTTCTATAGTCACTGTGAACTGAATTAGTCAACACTGAACCATTCCTCCTACAGGAACATAGGGTTAGGTGCCGGCAACTCTCTCGTCACAATGTTTTCATCAACTGATCAATATATGCCTTGTCTTAGGTGTGTTTCTGCTTAAAGACACCTTATTTAGTGTATATATATGATTGACTTATGAACCTCAAACTCGCAGCCACCGTGCTTTAACTCATGCCTGAAGGAAGCTTAGCTAACACATATGTTCTCTAGAAGGAACATCACAGCCTTCCTGTGTTGGGGAACACTAAACAGCAATTCAGCCCTACACCTGGGGAGGATTTTAAACAGCAAAATCAACAACAGCAACAACAAAAAATGCGAAAAACCTGAGACTAAATAGAGTGCAAAATGTGTGCTTGTTTACAGTATGAGAGCTGAAACAAGAGGCAGGTCTTTTGGGGGGCAAGTCATAAACCTCCAAATCATAGAGAAACTATACAGTCCCTGATATATTGCGAATTACATTACAGTTTTGTTTTTTTTTTCCCAAAGCCTCTTTCTAATACCCCAAACAAGAGCACTTGACACTTGGGGAGGACATTGTGTCCAAACAGCTTGAAGGGTGGGCAAACTAATTTAGCCCAATAACCCATTACATCCCCTGCCTCTGAAATGGGTCTTGGTCTAATGGGAAAACTGTCTGTTAATAATGGACTGTGTTCTTGTTTATGATGAAAGCACACCAGAAGAAGGATCAGGAGGTATGATCATGAAGCCTGGGGAACTGATTCTTTCCCTTTGTTCACTGAAGGCTTATCTTATTTTTAATGAAAGAGGGCACAGCAGGGTATTTTAAAGTTAGTAAATGTGTGCTGCTTTGTTCCTCCCAATATAATTTTTTACTACCATCAGTTGTTTTAAAAAGAAAATCAAGGTACATATCTTTGTTTGCATGAGATCCTCATGTTTCCTGTTTGGACCTAGCATCCAGACCGCTAACAGGGAGCAGGGATGTCCCTTACCAGAATGTGCAAGCAGAGAGGAGAATGGGGAAGGCAGTGAGCACGCTCACCCTTATCAGTGTACACCTGTAAATCACCTGTTCCTCCTGTTATCACTTTCTCTTTCATGCCTTTTCATGTCTGTGAATTTAGTATAGTTGTTAATTCCCCTCTGCTTCCCATATTTGTGGGGACATCTCAGCCATGAGCTGGGCCTTTGATTTCTCTGAAATCAAAGATCTGAAATTTAGAAAGAAAATGATATGTTATCACCACTCATAATTCATCTTCTCTTCTCACAAATTTTGTTTCATGAATAAATAAATGTGTGTGCATGTGTGTGTACATATGTGTGTATTTTAGGTAACCGTATCACTGAATACCACTGTTCATACTACATGAGAACAGGGAGAGTTGGGGACGGTCTGAAGAATGGGTGCAAAGCATGTATAATCACACCAAACATGGCAGGAACCCAGACAATAGGATCAATCCTCCACTTCCTTTAAGATATAGAATATTGAAAGGAAGTTGGAAATTAGCCAATGAAATGACATAATACTTTGACCTTCAAATCACGTAAATTAAGTCCATCCTCCAAGAACAGCTGTCATTAGAGAGATACAACCTCGCTAAAGTCAATCTGCCATTTCTGTGACAGAACACCCAAGTGAAAGGCCAAAAAACAAGTTCCTCACTTTCCCTCTTAGCTGAAATACGCCAGGATGCCAAGCTTCTCCTGAATCTTGGGCCAGGTCTATCAGGCTACCTTCAATGGTGTCTCCCCATCACAGCTTGGCAATATCATTTTTCTTTCCAGACCCGATAAATTCCTAAAACAAGAATATACCCTTTAATGAGTTTTCTTCATAGATAGAGGTTATGTGCTGCATTGTGCATCCCCAAAATTCCTCAACCCTCAATCCTCAACCCTCAGTACATTAAAATGTGACTGCACTTAAAGATAGGGCCTGAGGGAAGGTAATCAAAGTTAAATGAGGTCATATGAGTGGGGTCCTAAACCACTAGGCATGGTGTCTTTATAAGAAGAGGAAGAGACACCAAGGATGTGCGTGCACACAGGAAAGACCATGTGAAGATGTGGCAAGAAGGTGGCCATCTGCAAGCCAATGAAAGAGACCCCAGGGGAAACCAACTCTGCAGATACTTTGATCTGGACTTCCAGACTCCAGAGCTGTGAGAAAATAAATTTCTGTTGTTTAAGCCACCCGACTCGTGGTGTTTTATTATGGCAGCCCTAGCAAACTAATACAATAGGTATTGGTTATTCATTAGCTATGGATTATCCAAAGTGATTTTCTTCCCTATTAGTAAGAAGAAATTCCTGTTTCTTAGTAACACAAACTTCTTTCTTACTTTTTGGGTCAATTTCCTTTAATCCTATATGGTTATTAATACCTGTTTGATAGTTCCAGGTGGAGATCATATTCACAACATTGTGGAGGGGAATAATCTAAGGTTCTTGTCATCTCTTTCGTTTTGACATGGTATCTCTTTTGTTCCTTTCAGTGATCCTGGGAGTAGGGCAAGAATAATTCTTATCATTTTACAAATGAGGAAATAGACTCAACTGAATGATTTACTCAGGGAATCGCACTGAACTTATAACCAAGACTTTCATTTGCACCCTTTCTGCTGTTTCTCCATTCATTCCTTTTTCTTTCTCCTTAGCTTTATAATACATACTTCTGAGTTTAGGGTGTTTTTACATTTCAAAATTTGCTTCTTTATTTTTGAATTGTGTGTCTTATTTGTTTTCCTGTAATTCTGAGGGTTTTTTTTTTTTTTTCTTTTCTGTTTCTCTTAATTTTAGACTTTGGTGTTGTCTTTGTGGTGGGTTTCTTAGAAGAAGACACTACACTATTTGTCACTCTGCCATTTGATGATCAATCCCAGGGAGGACTTTTGATGCAGTTAGTTTCTTTGGTGAGCCTAGGATCTACCTGAAAGACTTTTTATGAAATCTCTTCTCTTAGGCTCTGCCTTATAACTGTGGATTCTGTGTTTTATAGGAGGCTGAGTACCCATGTAATGTAAAAGTAAAGGCCTTTTGACATTTTTGTCCTTTAGATTAATTATATGACTGTCTTTGACTTTATAGTACAGCAGGTCCTCAAATAATGTTGTTTAGTTCAACATTGTTTCATTATAACATTGATGAGATGCCATAGAAACTTAACTCTTGTTTATGTCAACTAGCCTATGGTAAAACTGGCTTTGTTATACATTGTTTTTGCTTGAAATTACAGAATCTACAGATGACATCAAGTGAGGACTCACTGTCTATAGTCGGGAGTTTGCCCTATGGGAGGCATGAAATCCCCATGTTTGGAGACTAGGAGAAAATAAAAACACAGTCCTTACAGGGCTAGACAAGGGCAGCAGGTACTGTGTTGTCTTTGTGAAAGCTTGGAACTGGGTATCATGATCATGCTCACCCACCTGCATGAGTTGACTAAGTAGGTAAACAAATACCTTTTATCCTGAGCCCAGTAGATTCAGAGCCACAACTTATAGTAGGGCTAAAGTAGGAAAATCCAAGCCTGCCAAACCAAGACTACATCCATGGGAAGGTGTTTGAGGCTCTTCGGGACAAGGGTTACTCTGCTTTTGCAGGGTCAGCAGGAGAAGCATGATCCAGGGGCGAGGGGGCGGAGAGTCTGCAGACATATATTCCCCAACCTGCTGCTGCCACTGATGTCTGTGTGGCTTAAACCAGTTCAATGACCTATTCTGTCCAAAATATAGGAATGGTGATATCTTCTCATAAAGAATAATAGAGATGCTCATGACTTAATATCAGAACATTCTGAAGATCACTAATGTTGATCTGAATTTGCACAACATATTCTTTACCCTCTGGTACAGTAAAAGGAAAATAAAAAGACCAGTTCTCAAGTATTTTGTGTTCACTAGGTCCCATAAATAACAATAATAATAGGAGGTATATTTATTATATGCTAATTATACCAGATACTGTGCTATGTGCTGTCCTATCCATACATTATTTTACTTACTTCCTATACAATCTATGAGGTTAGTACTGTTACTATCCAATTTACAGGTAAATAAACTGAACCTTAGAAAGGTCAGAAAACTTGACCCCAGTGTCACTCACCGAATAGGTGGCAGAATGGAAATGCAAATTCAGGTCAGTATGAATACAAAAATTTATTTGCACCAAGGTATATATATTTCTATAAAGACCAGTTGTCCCATAAACCATTGAACTGTCCCAGAAATGGACATTCAAACACTTGCATTTTCCCAGACGTCCCTCAACTGAAAGTAATACAAAAATCCTTTGTAAGATCACAAGTCCTGGTTCTGGGGGTGGACAATGTGGGCAGCACCATTTAGGCAGATCACTAAATTTCAGAGAATGAGAATACAAGGCAGTGCACTCCAAACTATTCAGAGCATCCGTAATCTGTGATTTTGAAGACACTGACTGGTCATTCTCATGAATTCATTCTCATGAATCTCAGACCTTATTACATTACTGAAGTGAGAAATGTAGGTTTCCAGCGAGTTTCAACTGATGAAAACCTGGATAAAAGGGACTCACTGTGCTGATATTAATTATTTAAGCAGTGCTTACTGGAGGGACTTCGTGGCCTGCAAAAGGGGTTCCATAACTTCTTCGCTAATATTATGAATAGTTATAATATCATACTATCTATATTTCAAATGTGGGCTTTAATTAGAAACCTCATTATGCTATGCCTTTTGGCTTTTTGGTCATTGTTTAGTTTTGTTTGTTGAGCATCAGAAGAGATGGTAGTGATGAGGCCACAGCAGACTTTTCAATTTCCAAATGTGGTCCATGATCTCAAAGACAAGAACCACTGATTCAAGATCATTTTTATTCTAATATCCAAATATCCTCCTGCAGTGATAATTGTACCACTCCACAGAGTTGTTTATATTAGACACATTGAACTCATATAATTTGCTCCAAAATGAGAGTGAGGTGAGGGAGGAGTGAGGGGCAGCAAAAACTGGACTGTCTCTTTCTAGGCCTATTTCTAACATCCTCGTATTTTGTTTAGAGCATCTCATGTGGCCAAAAAAGAATAGCAACTAAAATAAACTTGCAAACTAAAGCCTTGCCTATTTCTCAGGTTGTCTAGGAGTCTGTGGGGGGGGGGGGATCTGTTGTAGCATTTCTTATTACTACTATCAGTTCCCATATTGATTTTTATCTCTGTGCTGAATTTTATCTTAAAATGCTACAGCCTGAGATGGAGTCCCACCAAACCCCTTCCTTTATTTAATCTTTTCATTTTTTTAGTTATCTTTATTTTTTTTTTATCATCAACAACTTCTCCCCATGCCACCTCCCCCAAAATATCAATTGCCGATTTGATGTTTTCTTGCCTATCTCTTGGTCAGAAACTTCCTGAGGCTCCTAAGCTGCCCGCCTCAGTGGGTGTCCAGGACTTCAGCAAGTCTCGTGGAAGTGAGATTTGCAAGTGAATCTCCCTGATCGGAAACACACTGCTGTTAGTTCCCCCATGCATCCCCTCTGACCTCCAGGCATCTGCACACCACCAGTGAATTCCAGCACGCCCTCAGAACCTCCCCGAGGATTGTAAAAACACATCTGCTAATATTGGCAACTCCATAAGGGGAAAATTCCCTAGAACGAACAAAACATAAAACCAATACAAAATCCAATTAACAAACACACAAAAAGCAATAAAATTATTTAAGTTTCAGATGCCTACCTTACAGATTTCCCAAAGCTCTTTGCTCACACACGGAGCCTCCTCCCTGGCTCTGTTTTCTGGCTCTCCAAATAACTGTGCTTTCTTAGACTGAGCAACAGTCTCCTCAAGTCTGGGCTCTGAAATACACATGCTCCACACGCCCATACAGCCTTCCGTGCCAGGCAGCCCCTGCGCCTGCCTCCCTTCCCGCCGCGGCCAGCCCGTGCCAATGCCCTTCCTGCTGCCAGCTCCTACACAGGATGGAGTGGGGCAGAGAAGGGGGTCGGCAACTCATCATGGTTTGGGTGGCCACCCATCTAGGCAGGAAGGGTCCATCTTATCCCTCTCCTAACCTGAAACCCCCTTCCCAGATGGTTTCTCCAGGCTCATTCAGATCCCAGAACAAGTTGGCAGACTCCAGCTGGCCTTCCGTGCATGCACCCAGACTACTTGGAGGCAGCAGAGCCCCCCGCCCCCCTCCCCCTGCTTACCTTCACAAAGCCTCGGCTCTTAAAAGCCTGGCTGGAGTCTCCAAGGAGTCATGCGTTTTACTTGACCTTGGAGGCAATCAGTGTCGGAAGCAGGGAACATTTTTGAAATGAAACAGAAAGTAAGCCGATGATCCAAAGCAGACCCCCGACCTGCACTTGGCCCTCCGCAGCCTCTGCAAGTCCTCAGACTCTTCAGTCAGCCCACCCGCCCGCCCTCCTAGCTGGTTCAGCCTGGAGAGGAGTCGGAGGAAACTGCAGCTTGGAAGTATCTAACTCAAGGCCTAGGTTGCTTTTACGTTTGGTTTCTTTTCTCTTTTTTTTTCTTTTTTCTTTCTTTCCTTTTCCTTTCTTTCTTTCTTTTTTTACTTTCTTTTAGACTATTTGCTGAGCTTTTTAACATGCAGTTTGTCTCCTTCTGCAGGGAATTACTCAGTGAGCCTGTCACCTGACTCACAACAGCTCCATTATATAATTCAAGTGGTGGTACAGTATTTGAGTTCTGACCAGAAAGCCACACTCCCCTCCTCTCTTCCCCACCAACCTCCCCCTCCTCGCCAGTGAAGGGAGAGGCAGAAAGGGAGGCACTCAAAACAAATAAACAAACAAACAAGCAAGCAAGCAAGCAAACAAACAATGACAATTCGCCTTTCTTGAAACTTGGTGGGGAGGTGTTGAATTGTCGCTGTGTATTTTTATTTCCCTTTGTTTTGATTCTTTTTGTGCTGAGGACCTCCTAAATGCCAGTGCAGAGTTAGCAGGGATTTCTCAAGATGTACCTGATATCTTGGGATGTGACTGTAGTAGTTTCTTGATTTTTCTTTTAGGGTGGCTGTGCATCGCTTAGATAAATCACTGAATGAGTTTCCATATAATAGGGTGCATCATCAGGCGAAAAGCCTTACACTGAGTTACCACACATGTGCCAGCAAAATCTAACATGTAGATTGTTTATTACTTTAGCCACAGATGTGAGTACTGTGAAATGCCAAAGGGGTGGCTTGGGTAGAGGGGTCTTTAGCCAGCTCCTCTACTCTGAGCTTGACCCCCGTTAACCTTCTCCAAGTACCTCAAACAAGCATAACATCCAACTAAAAAACTGCATACTTGCTGTGCAAACACCTCTTAGAGGCCAAGCCCCCAGCGTCTACTTTTAACCACACTGAAACCCGGGAGGCTGATCCGTGGGGATGTTCTGAAGCCACCACTGTCTTGGGTGAAGGTAATACGAATTATTTCAGTCCCTCCCAATTTCACTTTCTTAGCTTCTGTCATCTTTGTCCAAATGATGTATATTGAGGGTCAAGCATGTTAAACCCATGAGCGACAGGCTCTTGCAGAAACTCAGATGGCATAAATGAGCATATTTAAAGCATCATGAAACATGATGGTCAACGTAAAAAATCCCAGCCTGTTCACTTCTGTATGTCAGAACTGGGATGAACTGCACACTGAGTGGTCTCTGGGCTCCCAGTCTCTCAGCCAGTGGAGCCTGTGGCTTAATATGGAAAGTACTCAAAAAGGACTGTTAAAATCTGTGGGAAAAATGCTAACACTGATCAACCTTCTTTTGGTTTTTCCCAGTCTGACCTCTTTTCTTTCTTCTTCATTTCCCACCCCCATACCCACCAAAGGGAACTAACTGGTCTTTCCTGCCTGTCTCCAGCATTGTAAGTAATATTAGGTGCCATTATTATATCAAACTGTGTGATATTAGACTGATACAGTGCCCCAAGAATAACTTTCAAAACATTTTGTAACTATCCACATCACATAACCCCCCAAAGGGATATGAGATAGTTACCATTCTCTTTATACAGACCCAAGGAAACCAGTGACAGACAGATGTTAGAAGTCAGGTTTCCTACCCTCAGTGCTCTGCTTTGCAAAGGAAGACCCAGATACACATAAAAAACATTATAAATGTGTAAACCTGACTGACAGAAGGATGACAGTTTATTTCTTTCCCTCCAGGTGTAGTAAATGCAATGTGCTGTGGCAGTTGCTATGGCAACTACCTTCTTAATGCGATAAAGATATGTAGGAAGATATTAGAAAACACCAGGTGTTGAGACCTTTCTCAGTAATAGGAAGAAAAACAATAATACAAAATATAACCTTGGCCTATATAAAGTTATCAAATATTGACATCATAAGATTTGAATTTAGTAGACCAACAGAAATATAATGTGACCCACACATATGATTTTAAATTTTCTGATAGTTGCATTAAAAAAAATTGGGGTGAAATTAATTTTGGCAGTATATTCTATTTGATACAATCTATCCAAAATATTTCAATATGCAATCAATGCAAAAATTAACAAAGTATTTTGTATTACTTTCTTTATTCTGAATCTCTGAGACTTCCACCTACATCACATCTCAGTTAGGAGTAGCTACGTTTCATGTGCTCAATAGCCTTTGGCTAGAGACTACCACATTAGATGGTCCAGACCCAGACAATATTTGATCATTTTTGGTTTGGAAATTTTCCTTTGAGTATATTTGTCTATCTCTACTGGGAAATTTAAAAAAAATTAAGTTGCATTCATTTGGTCCTAGCCTTATGGCATAATTCAAGTGGTGTTTCCTTGAATGGAGCAAGAAAATATCAAATAAGCTTAGAATTGAAATGGTATTAAGGATTCAGCTCCTTTCATGCCAGCAGAGAACTGTGAAGATTCAAAATAAATCTCTGGTTTACAGGAAGTTCCTTCCTTGCGTTGCCCTAGTCACCCAAGTTAGGGACCTCAGAGTCATGCTTAATTGTTAAGTTCTTTATACCCTCTCTCTACCCCCTCCTTGAAGTTCATCTAATAGACCACTAAGTCTTATCAAGTGTACCTGTCTCCTTTTCTCAAGACTCAGGGCCTCTGCTGCAACTCAGATAATTCCAAGAACTCCTGTCGGATCTCCCTAACTCCACTGTCTACCCATTCAAGTTCATTCTCTATCCTGCCTTCAGTGTGAGCATGCACTGAAAGTAGATGTTTAATTATGTAGCTTCTCAGCTTAAAGCCTTTAATAGCAACATGCTGACTTTCAAATAAAACCCTTTGCCATGATCCACTAGGCATACTCTGGCATGACCCACCAGGCAATTCTAAACTAGCCTCTGGGCAACTTTCTGGTCCATCTTCTGGCTATATTTTAAAAACTTGACCCTGGTCTTCATACTTGACTGTGACATGATTTCCATGATTTCATGCCTTTGTTTAAGGTCTGTTTCCTCTGCCTGGAATGTCCTTCCTTAAAATTAAAATGCCTACCCCTCACCAAACAGGAAAATCCTTCCTAGTCCAAACATTTACTATAGCTTGCAGTCAAAATGAACAGTCCTCTCATCTGTTATCACACCACTTTTTAAAATTGGTGTGTTATGACATTTATAATTTTCTATTATAATTATATGATATGCCAGACAAGAACTTCCTCAAGAAAAGAACCTCATACCATTTACCTTTGAATTCACATTGGGAAATAGTAGGATCTCAACAAATGTCCAAGGAATTCCAATACCCTTTCCCTTCCATTTCTCCTTCCAATTGTCTAATCCCTTGGTAATTGGCTCACCATCATTGCACAGCAGCCAATATTCATTAGCATGACTGTGTACCAAATACCATGCTGAACATTTTACATACATTTCACAGAATTCCTACGACAAATCTGCAAGTTAAGGAACTTATATCCTTAGATTTTAAAAGCCATGACATCTTTAATATTATTTCCTTTCTTCTTTTTTAATTTAAATTTTATTTTTCAATTGCAGTTTACATTCAACATTATTTTGTATTAGTTTCAGGTGTACAGCTTTGTGGTTAGACAACCATATATCTTATAAAGTGTTCCCCACAATATTTCCAGGACCGTTTCCTTCTTTCAACAAGTGTTTCAAAGTCATTCTTATGATGTCTGTCATGACAAGCTGATGTGTAGTTATGCCTCCAAAAAGTGCAGGATGTCATGCTTGTTTGTTAACTCATTTGTTAACAGACTAATGCATGTGTCTTTTGTTTTATAGTTTCAGGGACTTGGTCTCTTTAACACTTCTAATTCTCAGTGGCCTGAAAATACAGAAAACCTAACTGAATACGTAGTATTTTGTGCAGAATAAGAGTATGGTGAGTTTGAGGAAGGGCAAGAGAAACCCTGCCGCATGAACATCGCAAAATGTGACCTTTTGTTTTGTTGCTCAGTCATTTTTCGTTCTCCTGTTGTTTCCACATAACTCGGTTGAGTGGTATTTTAAACAGTAGAGTAATCAACACCAAATGCTGGGGAGGATGTGGAGCCACAGGAGCTCTCGTTCACTGCTGATGGGAATGCAAAAGGGTGCAGCCACTTTAGAAGACAGTTCGGTAATTTCTCACAAAACTGAAAATACTTTTGCCATCCAATCCTGCACTTACACTCGTTGGTATTTACCTAAATGGACTGAAAATTTATCTGCACAGAAATCAGCACATGGATAAATAAACTGTGGTACATCCACACAATGGAATATTATTCAGTGCTAAAATAAATGAGCTATAACGCCATGAAAATACATGGAGGAAACTTAAATGCCTATTACTAAGTGAAAGAAACTGATCAGAAAAGGTTCCATATTGTATGATTCCAAATAAATCACATTCTGTAAAAGAAAAATTATAGTGACAGTGAAGAAATCAGCAGTGCCAGGAGTAGAAGGGAGGGAGGGATGAATAGGCGGAGCACAGAGGATTTTTAGGGCGGTGAAACTGCTCGGTATGTTACTATAACGGTGGCTACACGCCATTATACATTTGTCCAGACTTAAAGAATGTACATTAAGCCCTGACCAGGTGGCTCAGTTGGTTGGAGCATCATTCCATACACCAAAAGGTTTTGGGTTCGATCTCTGGTCAGGACACATGCCTAGGTTGTGGGTTCAATCCCCAGTTGGGATGTGTACGGGAGGCAACTGATTGCTGTATCTCTCTCACATTGATGTCTCTCTCTCTCTCTCTCTCTCCTTCTCTCTCTAAAATCAATAAACATATCCTCGTGTGAGGATTAAAAAAAAAAAAAAGAATATATAACATCAAGTGCGAACCTTTATCTAAACTATGGACTTTGTGTGATAATGATGTGTCAACACAGATTCAGCTGTTGTGCCTGTGTCGTGCTCTGGTGGTGGATGCTGATGGTGGGAGAGGCTCTGCAGAAGGGGCAGGGCGGGGGCACATAGAGACTCTTTGTACTTTCTGATCCATTTTGCTGTGAACCTCAATCTGCTCTAAAAATAAAGTTTATTTTTTATTTACTTTTATTTTTATTTTAAAATTTTACTTACTTATTTTTTATGTGAGGGGACCAGAGCATGGCTTGCTCATGGGTACCCAGGGATTGTGCTCAGTGGGTTCTGGTATGATGTATAAGTGATTTTCCCACTAGGTTGTCAGTTGCTGAAGTTTATTAATTGTTTTTTCTGTTTTGTTTCCATAACACCACTAAACCAATGATATTCTATGTACTAAGGGATTAATAAATATTCATTTAAATGAAGTGAAGAAGTTAATGCTTAATGTAATAAATATATAATTCTACCCACATAAACTCCATGATAGTCTTAGTGTCAACAGAAAGACTGATGCAGTTTCTGAAATCTCTGGAGCCTGGGACAGCCTCAGACTTGGAGGAAGGGTTGTGCTAGGACACCTGGCTCAGGACTAGAATAGCTGGGTCTTGGGAAAGCTTAACCCTCTTTGACTTCATTCTGGCAGAACTCTATGCACTTGGGATCAGCCCTTGTGCCCCCCCCCCCCCCCCCCCCGCTGGATTTATAATAGATAACAGAGCAGAGCTGTCTCTCCTGGGCAAGGTGCTCACCTTCTGGGAGCCTCAGTTTCCTCATCTGTAGAAAGGGGAGGACAATATTCTGGGCATTACAAAGATCATGTACATAAAGTGCTTGGCAGAGTGATTAGTAAATGTCTGTGTCAATTAATTAAAGATGTTTCTTCTTAATATTAAGTATTATTAGCAGAGGCGATTAAGTTCGGTTGAGGCCCTGGGCTCAGAAGAAAATATTGGGCCCCTTAAAAAAAACGGTAGAGACAGGGAAAATAAAAATACATGTTAACCATATTTTATGCAGTGTAGTAATGAAACCGAACTTTGTGTCATTAGAAAAAAGTGTAAAGTTGGGGTTTTGTGGGGCCCTTCAGAAGTCGGGGCCCAGGGCACCTGCCCGGTGTGCCCGCCATTAAATCTGCCTCTGATTATTAGATATTACATGATAATAATAAAACGTTGGAGGTGGGATGAGGGAGCTCAAGTGATGTCAGTGCCTGTGTGAACTCTCCTGCTATCTATCACCACCTTCTACTCAACTTGTTGTTGGCACATATGAAGATGGTGAACTTTGTGACTTCCCCAACCTTTGTATTCTCTTCCTTTTTTTTCCTTCTTTTTGTTGTCTGGCCCTCTCTTCCTCTTTAATTTTCTTCTTCTTCCCTCACCCTTCTCTTTTCCTCTCCATTTCCATTTATTATTTTAAAAATGAGTTTATTTTGTCCCTTGCTACTCTTGGCTGATTAACTGAGGTTCTTTGTATCGCGATTTCTTGCCAAAGCTATATTAAGCTCACCAGGTTGCTAAACTTAAACTAGTCTGTTTCTGCTTTCCCTTGGAAGGCCTGCAATACCCATAACAAGAAAGGTATGAGGTCAAAGAATTGCTGTTCAGAGCAAAGAGATCTGCTGCACACAGAGCTTCCCAGAAGGAAGGCAGAGCCTGAGAGGAAAAAGATCTGAGACCTCCGGCATAATCTATAACAGAGCAGCTCAGACCTCACTCCCTGCGAAGTCAATGCCACCGCCAATCTCAAAGGCTATTTTTCAAATTGCATTTTTGGCCAGCTCAGCATAATGTCTATGTGATAGCTTTACTTTGGGAGAACAATGGAAAAAAAAAGTTTCCCAGAGGGGTAGGCAGCTTAATTGCTTCCTTCAATTTTCTCCAAAGTACCATATGGAATCTATGTGTTGATCTGCATCTAAACAGGACTAAGGTCCAAGAAAAACACAAAAGGAAAGATGTGATGCACAGTGGCACTTATATAGGGCACCCGAATGAGGTGGAGTGAAACCTGGGCTTGAATTCTAGTTCTGCCACCTTCTCAGGGGAGGCAGGTTATTTTCCCTCCGTTTCTTCTGTGTGAAATGCTGATAACAATAAAGTGGAGGCAGGTGGAGGGGAATCTGAAGTGACATTTGTAAATCATCTGTCAAGGGGGCTGGTGTAGAGCAGGTACAAAATGACCAGGTAGGTTTTCTCATGTCTAAATGGAAAGAAATTACAAAATACTTGTTATAAAGTTCTTTGGTGGAATTTAAATAATACCTCCAGCAAATGGTAAGTACCACATATGGATGTCTTCCCTCCCACCTCCTGCCATCCCCAAAGCTCCATGGTGCAAATTATATTTTCCAAAGATGGACACACCTGTATCTCCCATCCCATCTGCTCTTCTAGAACCTTGCCACTCCCCTATTAAGTGTTGGCATCTAATTTCTCTTCCTCTGAATCTGGGTGGGCTTGGAACATGTCTGTAGTAATTCTGTGGGACTACAGAGGCTGTTGTAAAAGGCAATATTATCTGGTACCTTATTACTTGGAATACTTGCTCTTGAAGCATTCAGCTGACAGGTAGGTAGTTGATGAAACTGAGGCTGCCATTCTATGAGGAAGCCCAGCCCAGCCCATATGGGGAGACCACAGAGAGAGTTCCAAGTTTCTCCAACTCTACTGCCTCCCACAGTCAGGGACTGAATGCATTCTCATAAAGGAGAACTTAAACCAGAATCAACCAGCTGAGCCCTTCCTGAACTCCTGAGCCATGTTAATGAAATTTAGATAAAGAACACACAACGAAAGTTAATTGGGAGGGAAATACGGTCTCCATCACACTCTTGTAGAGCACAATAGCACTGGGTTCAAAGCATAGGCCCTCATTTCAGGGAGGACCAGGGTTTAAATTAACCCTATTATCTGAGCTGTGTGACCTTTAAGAAGTCTACATGTCTAAAATGGTGATAAACCTACTGCCTAGTTCATGCAATTATTGTCAGGATAAATGAGGTGGTTCAGGTTAAGAACTTAGCATCAAAATACACAGAGCAGACACACATCTTAAATATTGTTTGCCGTCATCCTCATCACCATTGATGCCCACATCAGCACCACCACCAACAGCAACCCTATTCCAGGATCATTATGATGGGCTTTGCTCCCAAGGGCTTAGAGCTGGCTGGAATACACCTCTTTCTTTCATCAATCACACTTTCTTCCTTGTAGACACTTTCCCTTCAACCCATAGTCTGTCTACAGGACTGCGTTTCTCAGCCTTTATGCTAAGGCCACAATAATGAAGAATTGTTTCAAACAGTCCAATCAATCTCACCTGCTTTGTACAGCTCACCCACAATCAATATTCTCAGCTGCCCCAGTCATCATTACCTGTTAATGGCCAAATATTCTGCAGCAGAAAATCTGTTTTAACTAAGGATGCAGAACTATCTATTCCTAGGTCTGTTGGGCCATTCAGCTCAACCTTTCAATACCTACATTGAGCCGACAGAAGAGAAAAATAAGGTTCAAAAAGATAAAATTATATTGTAGTTTAATCATTTACTTGTTCATTCATTATATATTCATTTGGTCATTCAACAACTAGTTATTAATAGCTGCCTAAGTGCTGATGTGATTTCTGTCCTCATGAATTTTCAGACTGGTGGATGGCCTTGTCATCATCAAATAACCCTGGGTTTGAATCTGACTCTGTCACTTACTACACATTTGAATTGCTTAAACTTTTTTGAACCTCAGTCTTTCCTTAGGGTTATTATGAGAATTAAATGAATTAATGTAAGGATCATGCTCACCACAGCACCTGGCAGTATCTATGTTTCTTTCCCCAAATGTTATGTAACTTGTAGTCACTAGACCCAGGAGTGTCTGGTTCACATGTTTGTGTTTTCAAAGGATTTTTCTAGTTATTATAATTACATTTTAAGTCTCACTACTTTTGGTTTTTCTCCCAAGTCATTTATTCACTACTCATTCAAAAATTTTTAAAAAATCACTTTTTCATGTCTTTTTTACCCTTCTTTTACAGAAACCAATGCAGTAAGCATTAACTAATATGAAAATCACAAGACAACTAGTGTCATCACAGAATAAAGAAAGAATAAGAATAGTTATCTTTCTTCAGGTGATACTTGGGAAGCTTCAGCAAAGTGTTGGGTTATGCAAAATTTCTTTTCTAAATAGTATAGCAGAAAGAGCCACAGTTAGCATCCAGTCCAAAAGAGCTTACCTGGCCATTTGGTAATTTATGGAAAATTTTTCTTTATTTAGAAGTTGGAATTATTACAAAACTGTATTAATGATCTAGGGGACTGCCATTAAAAATTCATCAGGCATGGAACCTAATGAACAAAACAAACAAAAGAGCAGGGAGAGACTGACAGTGACCAGAGTGGGGGGAGGGGCGGGCGGTGTAAGGGAGAAAGAAGGGGAAGGGTCTAGTCAAGGAACATGTATAAATGACCCATGGACATGGGCAACAGGATGGGAATTGACTGTGGGAGTGGGGGGGTGGGGTGGGTGGGGAAGTGGAGAGCAACGGGGGAAATACCAGGACAACTGTCACAGAACAACAATAAAATAAATAAATAAATAAATAAATAAGAATTCACCAGCCTTATTGCGTTATATGTAAAGTCTTTCTAGACCTCTGAGCCCTTTATCCTGTTGGACACCACATTGTAATTCTTCTCTCTCACTGCATCCTTCTCCGATGCCTAACTTTCTGCTACAACATGCTTCTTGGTATTGCACACATTTTTCATTTTTTCCTACCTATCTTCTTATCAGACAATGCACTTCCCTTATTTTCTACCTTTTGCGACACTTCCCACTATATGTTCCTCAGAATCCTGACCTTAGGAAATGCTCTACTGAAGAAAAGGAGCTCTGGTCAGGAGTTCTGGGTAATACTGTATACTAGATTCCTCTCTGCTTTTGGAGGTTACATGCACATTATTATTTCAAATGCTCTGAGAAGTCCTGCACACATAAACCTCGTTAGCTTTGTTTAACCCAATATTTTCTAAACATTGTTGTTGTTGTTGTTTTTCCATGAAACCTTTAGACACTAGAGTTTATTAACTATATTTTGGGAAGCACTGAACTATTCAAATCCTCTTCTTTCATTTTTTTTTCTTTATATGTCCATTACACATTTAATTGACTAATATTTATTTAACACCATTATAGTTTTGCCTGAAGAGCACATAAATAAACACCCAACAACTGTAAAGTGTGATAAGAGCTATCACATGAGAAAGTTAGTGCATTATAATGGGATTTAGTTTGGGGCAATTGTTAGAGAGGGCTTCCTAAAGGAAGCGGCTTTATATGAGGAACTGAAGGAGAAGTGGGTGTTAGCCAGTTGGAAATTAGGGGAAGAAAGGGAAAGAGTGATAGAGTCGGGGTCACCTGCTTGTGTGAAAGCCCCGAAATGGGAGACTGCACGAGATGACAGAACAAATGGGCAATATTTCATCCCAAAGGTCATCCTTTCAGCTTCCCTCCAGAATCTTCTTCTGTCTTTCTTCCCAGTCTGAATGTTTAATAAATGTTTGTTGAATTACTATGTCCCTTATATTAATTTAATCACACTATTATTTTAGAAAGAATGATATATGTTGAAACACAGAGAACTACAACCCCCAACATGCACACACTACCTCCAACACTCATAATAAAGTCAAAATGAGGGACTTTTTAAAAGATTTATTGTTAAAAATGTATATGGATGTTGTTTTACAAATTTTATTTCTAACTTGTTTTTAATTAAAGAATAAAATATAGATATGCAATTGTAAATGGTTAGATGGTTTTCTTAATTAACTCCATTGTTTTCTAATCCTCTTTAACATGTTTTCCATTTTTGGGTGGCTTGCTTTTGTCATCTAGCAAATAAAGAAGTAAAACTGTGATTGGACAAATGGAACTACACAGAACTGAGTGTACCTATGCACCTAGATGTTGGAACCAACATCTTTCCCTTTAGCCAGCACATTGAGATTCCTCTATTGTAGTCTTAATTCTCAATACACTGTAATTCCTGCATTTTTTTTTCCTGTGGCTACCCTCTGGTAATAAAAGAAGAGCCATCCCTTTTGTCATCTGTAGAACAGAGGGTAATGTTTCTTAATTAACAGAAGCAAGTAGTGCAATGTAGTGAGAACATTGCAATTATTTCCAATTAATCCCACATGCAGTTTGGCAAAGTTAATAATCCGTAAAGTGACCTAGGATCTAAATATGGAGAAAAATACTGTTTTATCAGACATTTTTCTATTGTTCCAACAAAAGCAAGAAAATTCAAAGGCTAGATGCGTACAAGGTCTATAGATTTACAGTATCATAAATTCAATCCTAAATATAATCTCAAATAGAAAAGAACTGTTATATGAGCCATTCAGATTTTATGACCTCTCAAATGTTTTACAACCTCTATAAATCATCACACGTTGACAGGTATAAATACAGCCACCAAATAATTAAGCATTATTTGATTGAATCCACCTTTTGCCATGAAAGCAAAGATAACTTCCTAATCATGGAAAAGCAGGAAAGACATGTAACTTGAAATTTTAACAGACACTGAATTTCTAAATTCTTTGAGGATGTAGAATGTGCCTTGCACATCTATGAACCCCCAAACATGCCTCATAGAACATCTTACCACAGATCTCTAATACTTTTTAAAAATTGGGGTAAAACGCACCACATCAAATTTCCCATTTTTGCCATTCCCTCTCTCCCCTTCTGGGTGGGAGGTTGTTGTTGTACTTATGTGTTAGAGTATTTCACTTCCTGAAGGGTGAGCAAGAGATGGGATTGGGCATTGGAGCTAGTGTCCATGAACACAGGCAGCGATTCCCTCATGGGTGCTTTTTTCATTTAATCACTGTGTGGCTGAGGTCAGTTGTGGGCAGGATGGGTGAATTTATGAATCCTGTCCAAAGTTGTTTACACCTTGGGGAGGAGCTTCTCCAAAAGGGAATATCTCAGAACTCTCTGACTGTATTAGAAGATTTATTTTTATTAATTCAGGTTCACCTGTAGTACTTTGATTGCAAACTCGATATGCTAACATTTGAGTTTACTTTGTATAAGTTTCTATGTAGAGCATGCCTTCAGCTCTATAAACATTAGATTGTATATACCTTTGCTTTTATACTTGTTCGTTGCTTCAGTTATGCCCTGGGTTCTCATAATGCTGTATCCCCAACTCACACCTGCTGGTGGCTCACCTCTTCCAACATAATTAACAACCTGCAGCTTCCCGGAATCCTAGTGTTATGCTTAAGGGATTTTTAGCCCCTACCCTTTTTAGGTGAGAGTCCAATTCTAGTTCAGAGACAGGAAGTAGTGTAAGAAAGAATAGTCAACTATCCTATACCTTGGCTTTCTACTTGCTTCTGTTCACAGTTCTAATTTGCAAGGTGGACCTTTGATCTAATTTACAGGGGTGATTTATGCCATAACCAAGAGTCTTAAAGAGTGCCACATGCAGTGGGCCAAGTCACAGACATGATATAGGAGGCAAGGTAACTATCACGTACCTGTTATTAATTTGCTACTACTCTGGGGCTACTTCTTAAAGGGTCATGTATGCTGGTCTAGTTAAGCCATTCATGAGCTAAATGTTTATCAAAATGTACTGGAACCCAAAGATTTTCTGTAGGGGAACTGGCATGGGTGAGTGGCCTTGGCCGTGAACTTGGCCAGTAGAAAATGATTTTTCACATGAAGCTGGTGCCGTAGGGAGCCCAATAAGCATAACATCAAAGTGAAACCTATATCCTTGCTTTGCAAACACCTCTTTCAATCATATTGAAATTCCTAAGGCTAATCTATATAGACATTTTGAAGTGACACTGTCTTCAGTGAAGGAGTAAGAATCATTTCAGTTGGTCCCAATTTTCTGCCTGCATTTGCAATGAAAAGACAGCAAGTGTCTATGTCTAGCTGATACGTATTGAGAAGCAAACATGTTAAAACATGGAATTTATTCACGAGAGGCTGAGGAATGTAGATGGCATAAATGAGCGCAACACTCGGAGCTTCATTAAACGTGTCTCTGAACACAAAAACCTCTAACCAGTTTGCTTTTTATGTGGCAGGGCCAGGATGAGCTGTATGAAGGACATGACCCAGAGAGGCTAGAAATGCGCATTGGAGTCTGTGCTTGGCAACACGGAGCTCCCAACCAACGGAGCTCTGTGAGCTCTCATGCCTCCTTCCAGTCAAGGTTTGATGTGCATTAGGAATTCTAAAATGAGCTCTGGTCAGTCATCTAGAAAGTGATTTCATCTTTACTGAATATTTCACCATTCTAAATAAAAAATCTTCCAGTTTATCACCCTGTTATTTAAGTTGTTCTAAAGGAGAGTCACTCTAAACCAATATAATGAGGCTCTCAGTTAAAGCACAAACCTCTTACAACTGTGTTATACATACAAATTTCATCTTTTAACACCAAAAGATGGAAAGAAGCTTTAAGGAGTCTTAACAATTCCATCCTACACCGTGAGTTATTTAATTGCGGCAGGAATACACACATCGGGATCATCCCTTAATTAGCCTAAACCTAAAACACCAGTTGTTGAATGTGTGACTTGAGCTGATGCAATGGGGTGGGCTGCTGCTGTCGTGTGTCAGACAGTGATGCTGTTCAGGTTTTATGTTTAAAGTTTGGGTAATTAAACTAACAGCAGGGAGAAAGGAGTCACTTATTTGTCTCTCTTATCACAGATTCTCTCCTGCGAAAGTCTTTTCTTTCATGTAGCATTTAGCTAGCCAGCGAGGTGTTACTCTGTGTCTGGAGGACTTAGGCATCAGAGACTTGATCACAAATCATATGGTAAACATTTTGCAACAAATGATTGCTACACTGACTCATTACACCATGGAAAGAACACACTCATTTAATTGAGCACATTTGCCTGATGTAAAACTTTAACAATCACCAAGCAGCAGTTTGGCGTAGGAGGAAAAGTTCTGGACTAGGCAGCAGGAAACCTGGATTCGAGTTGCCTTCCACTAGGGACTAGCAGGGGCACTCGGGTCACCTCCTGGCTCCCTGGGCCTAGGTTTTCTAAATGCTTCCTTAGGTTGCATGCAGCTCTGAGGTGCCAGGATCCTGGTGATCAGGAGAGTGTAGCAATAAAGAGGGGCAGAGCGGCACAACTATATAGCTTACTTGGCTAATCTACTGTTTTCCTTCAATTAACACAAGCCGTGAATCAGCCTGAGAACTGGCTGCAATTTAGACTGGCGAGGACAGCGTTCTGGAGAGGACAATGATTACACGCTGTCAGTACATGCAGGAGAGAGAGTGCAAACCAGGAGTCTTCATGCTGGGTTGTCTAAGGCAATCTCTCTTAGATTATGCAGAAAATAAAAGCTATCTGAACTAAAGGCTTTACAGCTGTAGTTTTTGGTGGTGACTCATTATCCTTGGACTAGGGAGGGATCACAGCTTTTGGAATCTAGTAGTCTTTTTTCTGCTTCAGCATGATTTGTCGCAAAATGCAGCTTCTATGTTAAATATACTGTATATGTATATTTAGCACACATACATATATTTGAGAGGCAATATTATGTAACAATTAAGAGCGTGGGCCTAATACATAGATTTGTACAGGAATGTTCATGGCAGCTTAATTTGTAATAGCCTGAAACTGGCTATTAATAGCCCCAGTGTCCACTGACAAGTGAGTGGACGAACCAAGTGTGGTACATCCACACAATGGAGGACCACAGCAATGAAAAGGAGTGGACTGCTGATACCCACACCATTGTGGATGAATCTCAAAATAATATGCTGAGTGAAAGAAGCCAAACGAAAAAGTGTTCATACTCTATGGATCCATTCATAAAAAATTGTAAAAAGTGTGAGCTCATCAATAGTGATAGGAAGCAGCATAATGGTTGTGTGAAGACAGGGGAGATTAGAAGGAGGCACGGGAACTTTTGGGAATGTGGCATAAGTTCATGATCTTGATTATGGTGATGGTTTCGTGACTCTACACATATAGGTTCTCAAATTGTACACTTTATGTGCAGTTTATTGTATGTCAATTATACTTCAATACAACTGTTCTAGAAACAAAAACCAACTGTCTGTGGTCCCTGGGTGGCTGGGGCTGGGGTCCCAGCATTGCCACCAGACCCCAGGATCAGGGATGGTGAGATCTCTGGTGGAGGAGGCAGGGAGAGAGGGAGGGGAAGCAGGGGGGCGGGGCGGGAGCTGCGAAGTCCTGCTCCACCTCCAGACTGAGAGTGCCATCAAACTGGCCCCCTGCCCCCACCGCTATGGGGCGGGGATGTGAGTTCTGGAAGTTGGAGTCATCCCTTCCCCTGTTCCTGGCATCTTTGTGTCTATTTAAATGACACATTTTAACTTAAAGGGAGATGGGGATAGTTTGAATGAATTTTCATTCTGCAAATGAAGACTCTTTCCCAGACAGGGAAGTAAGAAAACAAAACAAAAACAAAAACCCTCCTCCCGCAACACCTGCCTCCAAAAAGAAAAACCCAAAACCACAGGAGGCCTGAAGTTGAAACCTAGCCTCACTACCCACTAGCTGTGTACCCTTTGGCGTATTATTAACCTCATGGGAAAAGGAGAGTAATGATAATTTTTACCTCACAAAGTTGCCATGAGGATTAAATGAGTTAATACTTGTAAGGTGCTTAATAAAAACGAGCTCTTATTATTTTTCTAGAACCACCAAGGAAGGATTCTGTTTTATCTTTTGCATCTCATTCCCCTAAGATTTGAGTTCATTAGTCTATTTAAAGACTATTAAAGCGAGACACATTAATGCAGCTTTTCAAATCTCTGCTTAGCATCCTGCCTGGAACTGTTGTCCCGGCACGCTCTAAAATATCACCTCTACCCAGTCCCTCTTTAACCATTCCCCAGACTTACTTTCTTTCCTAACAGTTACCACCATCTGCCATCATAGAATATACTGTAGTGTATGTACATTGCCTTGTTTATTACTTTCCTCAGTCTTCCTCCACTGGAACATAAACTCCTTGAGACCAGGGACTTCGTTTGGTTCACTAACACGAAAGTCGCTGAATAAATGTGTTGAATAAATGAATAACTGCCTTATGTCCAAGAACCCTCCTTGGTGCTGGTGGCAGTGTGGTGGTGGCATGCAGTGTTGTCTTCGTCATCGTCACCGCTGGTAGCATGCAGAGGTTTTATGGTTCCTGCAGATTCTGCGCAGCTAAGCCAACACACAGAGGTAGCCGGGCAGAATGAAGACCTGACATTAGTTAAATCAGTATAGTCTCAATCTCCTTTCATTGCCGATTCTGCAGAATTAAGAGATTGGATGGGCAAATAAAGTATTTGAAACAATAAGATGAAGGCCTGAAACTGTTACTGAAGTGATGAAGAATAGCAATCTTACTGTTTAGAAAATTGTGAACATGATGGCTTCGACATGATTTATCCTTAGACTCTTTGACAGTTAACAAGAGAGAAGTTGGACAGACATTGAAACCAAGGCACAAAATCACCCAGCCCTCCGCTGCCCCTTCAAAGTGCAGCCAATTTGTTCTGGTTTGGGCAACTCAGATCTGCCCAGACTGTCTTTTTCCTTCTTTTTAATTTTATAAATACAAAATACAGATCTGAGCCTCAAAGGATTTTTCTTGACTTGCTTCCATGTTCCTGTCTTATCTTCCTGCTGCCATATTTCCTGTAGATGCTATTTCCTCAAGCCTGTAGCTTCAGGAGGAATGTGAAAGGGCACAAACGCCAGGTCAATGGAATGTCCTCTGTGAAGCTGCACCCAGACAATGCTCTATGAGATATGTGCTTGGACCCTCCGTTGTACTGCAAGCAATCCTCCTGTGAGCACTTGAATTTGATACCTGTGTGTAAGCAGACACTGAAATTTTTTGTCTGAACCTCTCCTTATGAATCTGCAGATAATGCTTTATAAATAAGAAGCCCAATTTCAGTGCATACGAAAGACTTCCTGAGTTAGCATTTGTCATCATTTGTGTTTTAATTATCTCATTTGATCTCTTTATTGTTGCAATTACATTCTAATTTTGTGTGCAGACACTTGTGTGCCTGGGGCTAGATTAATCAATTAATACTACAATCATTATTATGCCATATAAATATAAGTGGATATGTGGCTTGAGTAGCTTCAGATCCATTACTTTAATTTTGAATAAAGGAAGACTGGTTGTGGATAATTCTTTCAGATTATTTTGAAGTAAAAAGATGAAATTCTTTCTAAAGTTCAAAAAGCACATAAGGGTTTGGCTGGGTTCTTGCGTTTGGTTTGGTTTGGTTTGGTTTGGTGCTGTGTCAACATGCTTCCAATTGCTACAAGTGTGCACAGCCTTTCAAGGGGCAACAAGACTGTTTATCTTGTGTTCTGTGGTGCTCAGTCTGAAACCCTCAGACAATACCGCCTGACCCAAAGCTCCCAGTGAACAGGGAGGGTGAGCAGGTTGTAAAGACATTAAGAATAACCTCCTTCCAGGCAAAAATGAGCAGACATATCTCACAGTGGTGGGGTGACCTCCCAGCTGAGTGCACAGGTCAGAACAGATTTTTCAGGAGCCTGTTTCATGTCACACAAGGTGTACAGGTTGGCAGCCACCACGAGCACTGGGCCAGACACAGAATAAAGCTTGTCCTTAGGCCTTTGTGGTTAGATAGAAATAAAATGAGGAAGCCAGGGTCCTAAATTCTGCTTCAGTCCCAGGAAAGATACCCACGCTCCCCTATCAAACTACCTTCAGACCCAAACACACACATGTGGGCACACAGAGTTACTGACATCTACACATGCACACACAAATACATGCATGCCATAAATAAGATAATAAATCAATATCTGAGATGCTCCCTTTCTTTTGTCTGAACATCTATATTATAACATCACTATTTATATCATGCTTTAGGTTCTTATTTATTATCTAACCCATGGGAGTATTTTGTTCATATATTGGATTGTAGCCATTGGTAACATATTGAGCCTTTGCAAGACAGGGTGCGGACTCCTAGGTCTTTCTTTGTGTTTTTGTGAGTCTGTTTGTATGAAAGTATGCTTCGTGAACTTGGCCCCAATTTAATTGAGGGCTCTGATGCTGACAGAGCACTTCCATTTCATTCATCCATTTGCACATTCACACACCAATCCAGCCTTTAATCATGTACTCCTTGTTTACCATACGCATGGCTTTATGGCATGTGCTTACTTAGGTTCCACTTCCAGTCTTCTCCTACATTTATTTTGGGTTCCTGGACATTTACATTAACTTGCCATAATAAAGACTGCTGACCCCCCCCCCTTTTTTTAGGAAGAGACCCTCCCCTGAGTTTAGGTAAACATATTTAGCCACCATATTCAAAACTAAATTCGCCAATCTTCCATGCAGCTGGGTTTGACCAGGAGACTCAATTCAGGCTAAAAGGAGATGGACCAAAGTAATGTATGTGACTCTTGGGTTATATACTTTAAAGAGAAGGGTGCTTCCCAAACTTTCTTTCTGCCTTTACCACGCTCTGAGAAGTGACAATGGCTGGGACAATCCTGGAAGCCACATGGAGCCACATGGAGGTGGAGCTATTCCACCAGCCCAGGACCAATCCTTTCTAGGATGTTGTTAGTGGAAAACACACTTCTACCTTGTTTGACCCACTGCATTCTGGGGCCTCTTTGTCACAGCAGCTTAGCCTTCACCTGAACTAATACAATTGCCTCCATGGTTGTCCTTTGCGTTTGTCACCTTTCTCAACTCCAGGCACAGTTCAAACTTTTATGGTTAAGGTACTGATGCGCCCATTCACACACCTAGTTACTTGTCAGCTGGCTTTGAACTGGCATTTGTTTCCACCCTTTCCAACCAGTTAGAGCCCTAAGTCTAGTTGCCTGTGCCTTTCTTTGCAGTTACTCACCGCTTAGGGTCCTCATCTGAGGGACGAGAAAATGCTGAAGGGAAGACCTGGCCGGCAGTATTGATATACAGATGGTGTTATAACGACACACACAGAGACGATGGTTACCAAATAGTAGAGTAATTGTTTGAGGACTGATTGTCGGTTCTCTGGCACTTCTCTTTTTTGTGTAGTCCCCAAAGAGGGTCTTCAGACACAAAAAAGATCTCTGTTCTAAGATATCATTAGGAGGTTTAACCAACAGATTAGAAAGTCTTTTATTTGCAGTATTTGGGGATAAAATATTTTCTTTAGAAAAAAGGCAGTGCAAAAAAATTCAAAGGAGATGATAGTTATGCTGGTTACTCAGAAGACATTGTCATTTGCATCAATATCTTAAAACAATGATTGCTCAGCCAAGAAGAGCCACAAAGACATTTACAGAAAATTGAGAGGATTACTTCTGACAAGCTTGAATGGAGAAACAATCTCAGTTGAGGCTGATCACTTAAAAGTCGTTCAAGAATATCATCTAAGGATCCAGGACATTTTATTTTCCACACTAAGATAGCACAGTGAAGAAATTGTAGGCTTTGGCTGTGAATAAATTGTCCTCAGAAGAGGTGAACTTGGCAGCAGCTTATGTGGTGTAACTGAGGAACAATGAGTCATTTGTTCTTCAAATATTTCTGTTTCAAGTACGAGAGTCACCTTGTTGCCTCCACTTCCTTGAATTGGACTGCTGTCCTCCAAGCTCTTTCAATAAAAGGCCAATGCATCATTTGCAGATAACATTTTAAAGTCCCTGCATCCTGTGTCTGGGAAATTTTGTAATCATCACTACCAATAAATCCACACTGAGTATCTGTAATGAATACTTTGAAGGTCTGGGGTATCTGGGGTCAGATGCCCTAAAGCAGAGCCTAGGTGGAGAGTCAGGTGCATGTGACTTGCTAGCAAGTGCCCTCAGGAGAAAGAGTGAGCAGAGGCAGGTTAGGGCAGGGCAGGGGCTGAAGCGAGGATGTGATCTCAGCTGGATTCTAGCTCCAGCCTGACTCCACTGGACGCTCTGAAAGCATGAATTGCACCACAGAATGGATCCATCTTTAGGCAAGGGGGCCAGTCCTTTGTATATCTGTGCCAGTCATGCATTCATGGGCTGCCAGCTTCCCTGGGCGGGGGATGAGTGGGCGTGACTGCGTAGGGGCATGACCTCCCCCATGGAGCAGCTCATGTTTGCCTGGAGCAGGTCTCCAGAGCGGAGCTTGTTAAACTTCCGTACATTGGAATCCCCTGCAGATCTTTACAAAAATGCCACCATGTTGCTTTCACATTCAGATATTGTGATTTATGGAGCTTTGGCCTGAAACTTTCCAACTTCCCCCTTTTCTTCTTCATAACTCATGTGCCTTTCCTGTGTGCAGCCCTTCTCCCCTTCTTCACTCTTGCCTTGCAGTGATGAACACACCCATCTGTTGTTCTCTTTGCTATCTTTGCTCCTTGTGTTATAGAATCAATCGCTTTCTATTGAAGTTCTCTTTTTGTCCATCTGTCTCTCTGACTATTGGCCTAGACTCTACCTTGAGAATATGGACGGAGCTTTAACTTATCTAATCTGGCCCCTACCACAGTGCCCAGCATGAAGGATAACGTCAGGGTTTGTTATTCAAATGAATGAATGGATAGAACTGCAACTTTTTAATTGTGTGATACAGACACACATGATTTAGAAACTCTGAACAGGAAGCAATCCTTCAGGGCTGGGGCAGGCTTTGAGGGAAAGGTGGATATTAAACCAGGTTCTAAAGAAAAAAAGAAAAGAAAAAGAAATCCCTGTAATACCCTAGTTTCTAGGTCTACCTAGAATCTGGAGGGTTAATTTCAAACCTGTGTTGGTGGTAAAAAGTGTGATGGAAACTGGATAAAACAGGCATTTTAGTGTCTCTCTCAGCAGCCTCCAGTAAGCACTAATTGTTTTTTTTTTTATTGAATTTATTGGGGTGACATTGGTTAATAAAATTATATAGGTTTTAGGGGTACAGTTCTATAATACATCATCTGTATGTTGTATTGTGTGTCCACCAACTCAAGTCTCCTTACATCACCATTATCCCCCCTTTACCCTCTCCTATCTCCCTCACCCCCTCTTTCCCTCTTGTAATCACCATACTATTATCTGTGTCTATGAATTTTTTTTTCTTTACTTACTCCCTTCAGCTTTACCACCCAGCCCCCTAACCCCCCTTTCCCTCTGACTAACCACGGTTAACACAGGTAGTGGGAACTGCTTTGGAAAGAGATCATGCCCTTCTCCCATGGGTCATTAGAAGATGATTACTCATCATCCATCAGCAGGCCTTCCTCTCAGGAGGTGCCTGTCTTCCCATTCAACGTGTTAATGAATCCCGTGCAAAACAGTGGGATACGTGTTAAGGCGCCATCACCCCGGTAATGATAGATGGCTCTTCTGTCTCTCCTCATCTGTGCCTGACAGGGGCTCCACAGCTAACACAGAGCCTGGCTGTGACCAGGACTTGAAGGAGAGCCAACAACCTGGCTGAGGTTTATTACAGGTAAGAGACAGATAGTGCTGGTGACAAGAGATACCTGTAGTCAGCAGTCGGAGCTTAGCACTCTTACCTCTGAGAGGTAAGCCCCTGCCAGGAGAGTGATTCCTTTTAGATTTCCAGGAGACAGCAGGGGCTGAGCTTGCCCTTTTCCTGTGTGGAAAGGTTACATCTATCTTCTTACAGAGGGGCTTCAGGATGCCTCTGGGTGTGCTCTTCATTAGACTGCTTTCTAGAGAAACATTTTGGATTCGCACAGGATCCTGAGCCCCGGGCTTTACCATCATGGATATTGAGTGCCCTTTTGGTGTGGGCCCACACTTACTTATTCTGTTCACCATAGTGTGTAAGGGCTCAGGCTCTGGAATTAGACAGGCCTGGACTCAAATCTTGCCTGTGTGGCTTTAAGCTAGTCACTGAGATGTTTTGAGCCCTGGCTCTGTGGTCTATGAACTGGAAATAATGATAATAACATTGTCATAGGCTTATTGTAATATCTCAGTGAGACTAACTGCAAAAACATTTAGGGTTGTTCCTATGATGTAATAATGAATTTAAAATGTTGGTATTAGTATTCTTGTTGTTGTTATTTATTAATCTTCTAAAACTAGAACGATTTTTCTCAAGCCTGTGCAAACACTGTACTAGGACTTGAGGATAGAGACAAGGGAGACCTGACCCCAGTGAGTTCACAGTCTGGAGGGGCAGATTATGAGAATGCATTAAAGAGCACTAAACTGAAGTCCAGTTTGATGCTGGGTCACCACTAGCCTACACTGTACCTTTATGTGACTTAGAAAAATAGAAGTTCCCCTCTGCTAGTGGACTGGATTTTAGAGTCCTTTCCTCTTGGCCAGATGTCCTTGCTTAGTAAACAATCTGAACAACTGGACATAATGCCTATAGGTGATATGAGCTATATGCCAGCAGTATTACCAAAACTGTGCTTATTGTATCTGGGATGGGAAAGGTAATCACATGTTCAGAGTAACATTTGAGCTCTATCTTAAGTGATACCTAGGTTTAACAAGCCTCACAAGATTTGTCAGAAAGAGCAGTGGAACAAAGGCACAGAGGAAGGAAAGTGGTTGGTGACTGCATAAGCTAGAAAGCCAGGAGGGACCAGGATATGAAGGGTCTTGAGTGTCCCACAAAAGGGATGGTCTTTTCTCAATAAGCACGGAGAGCTCATGATCAGCTCTTTCTGGACTTGGTGCCTGCTGGGTATTTGTATTATGGGCTTGTAAATGGAGAGTGGAGAGAAAATGCCACTCAACGCATCCTGACAAGATGAATGATGGCCCAAGGTAGTCTGTGTTGGAGAGACAGTCTGAGTAAGAAGTGCTACCATGGAAAAATCTTCAGGAGTTGATAGGCAACATTCTATGAAGATTAATAAATATGAATCAGAGGTGAGACCAAGTCATCTAGCCCAGGAGGCTTGATGGATGTTGATGTTACAAAATAGTGTAGGGATTGGGTAAGGCACAGATTAGGGGTGGGCAAGGACTTGGATTTAGGGGAACATAGAGTTTGAGGTGCCTGTGGTATATCCAAATATAGACATGGGTCTGGATGTCAGGGAGGGTCAAGGCATAGATTTGGAATTCATCAATTAATAGGGAGGAATTGAAAGAATCGAAATGGATGACATTTGCCAGAAAGAGTATGTAATGAGAAGAGAAAAAGATTCAAGACAATATCTTGGTAAATACTAATAAAATTTAAAAAAGAGCCCAAAATGGTGGAGAGGATCCAAGAGAGAAGAGTGGAGGGACTCAAAGGCATCAAGGGCAACTACAATTCTAGAAGAGGAGCAAGTTAGTCCAATGGGGTCAATAGCTGCCGACTTGCAGTTGTGTGAGCTCTGGGAGGTAGCATTTAGGAATTCATGGGGACTGAACCAAAGAAGTTTCAGTACTGAGGTAAAGTCAGAAGCCACGCTACAGTGAAGATGGCATGTGAATTAAGGGGGGAAGCAGGAGGAAGGAATATAGATTTTTCTTTTTTCAAAGAGATGAGTGAAGAAAGGAAAAAGAAATAATGTGATAATGACTTGAGGGGAAGGCAGGGTTTGTCAGGATAAGTTTGAAGATATGTGAGGGAGGCTCTTAGAAATGGGATATGTATTTCTGCTTGGGGTAGCAGAGGAGTAGGAAACACCCCTTTAAAATTTTTTTATTTATTTACTTTTAGAGAGAGGGGAAGGGAGGGAGAAAGAGAGGGAGAGAAACATCAATGTGCAAGAGATACATCGATTGATCTTGCACACTGCCAATGGGGGACTGGCCTGCAACCCAGGCATGTGCCCTGACCAGGAACCAAAAGGGTGACCTTTCAGTTCATAGCCGGTGCTCAATCCACTGAGCCACACCAGCTAGGGTGGGAAACCCTTTTTTCAGTAGCAAACGAATAGGAGTTCCCAGGACCTTTTTGTTTACCTTTGGAGTTCAATTTTGGGCTTTCTGTAATATCAATGCAATTGCAAGATGGGATGCTATTTCTGTGTGTTTCTCTAGTGGGAACAAAGTCACCAGCCAAATTTAGTTCTTTTGAAATAAAATACAAATTCAAAATATGAAGGGAAACAGGGAAAACGTACTGATATTTATTACACATCTGCTAAATTCTACTTCATGAATTAAAAGTTGTATGTACATTTTCTAATATAATCTTCAGAATGACTATATATTGTAGGAATTTTTTTTCTCTCAGAACAGAGATTCTTAACCTAAGAATACACAAAATTCTCAATATTTTTGTGTATGTATGTATATGTGGCATTTGGGAAAGAGTTCATAGCTTTAATCAGATGATCAATAGGGTCCAAGCAAACTAACTTGACTTGATCACTGCTCATCCCGGAGAATAACATAGTAATGAGCATTTATTTTCTTTTTATTTATATTTATACACTTTTAGAACATATAATATATCTTATACCTCTCTATTCCCCCCATAGTTTCGAGCAACTGATATGCTCCCAGAAATTGTCTATTAATTAATATGGTGTTGTGTTTACTCAAATATATTTATTATCTAGAAGAAAAAGGCATTAGAGAAATTTTCACTTTCAATCTATAGTTGATATCACAACTTAATTGTTTCATATCAACAGGTCAGTGGAACTCTCAATAAAAAGAGCACCAGTGTAAATAATGCCATTGGGAGCTATTTGTGCTTGAAATTTGTATCACACATTTCCTGCGAGATATTTGATCATAGATAAAATACAACTGACACTGCTGTGTGTCCCTATCAGTAGTTACTTCCAAGATAAATAAGCAACTTAGGTGACGGGTCTGAGAGAATCAAAAGCAGAGAAGCAGTCCATACTGGCAAAATGAGCTGCTCACAGATGATTTCTACCATAAATGATACATATTGAATGATAATGCAAGAGGAAATGGCTTGAAAATGTCTATTTCCATTATGATCATCAATTTGTAATACAAACACAGAAGAAAAACCACTTATGTATTTTTATGATGGGTTCAAATGAATGTAAGCAACTGCAAAACATGATTAGTTACCATAATTTAAGAATTTTCATGTCACTTTATATCTCATTAAGAGTTTATGGAAATTAGTGCATTGCCAAAAGCTTGGCAAATCAGTGTTAATGGGAAATTTAACATGTTTGCTGTGGTTGCTTATAGAAACATATAATAAAACCAATAATAAGACTTGTATTTTATTTGTATATAGTTTAAATAACATAAATATAATTATGAATCAATATATGTTGAGGTATGTGTGTGTATATTCACACATTTATCTATATCCATGTGAAAATCTATGTGTATATGTGTGATTATATACATATGTACAAATTACCTAGAAGCACAGTTTCAACAATCTATAATATAGGTCAATTTAACCTGAAGTGCTAATCTTTCATGTTTTTAAAACTACCAAAAAAAACTCTATAATTTGTATTTGGTTATTATATCTTTCAAAATTAAATTAATAAATTACAGCATTTGATGTTCAGAGTTTACTTTAGAACATTACTTTATTATCATGAGCAGAAACACCTGTTATCTAAACTTAGACATTTATATTCAGAGAAGCAAAAATCATTATAATGTAACATGTCATGTGTAAGTCTACCACTTATAAAATAAGTAATCACCCAATTACTTTTTTACACTAGTGTCTACTTAGGGCCATCTGTCTTTGATGATCAGTTTCTTGCTGATGTTTGATGTTATCTGGCAACACAGTACAAATCAATTATAAAGAGAAACAGCAAATCTTGTGAAGAATGTATGGTTTCACAAAATGAGTGAAAACAATGACGGAGAACAGCAAAGCTATTGAAACATGAGCTCCTGGAAGGGTAAGATCAGTTAGCAATTGAAAACGGAGAAAAATTGACAAGGGTCATATGATAGACGCTTCAGTGGGAAAACTTCCAATATCAAGGGATTAATACTGGGAAAATGCCGGAGATCTTCGCACAATTTTGTAAATGTGATTCTCTTCCAGATCAAACTGCAGAAGTCAGATATAATGTCCAAGATGTTGCATTGTGCTATGATAATATATGCTGCAAAATTATTTTAAGGAACTCATTCTTTTTGTGTGTTTTATGAATTACAGCATAGTACTGTTTTATCATGAATTTTGTTAAATATAGAATGAAATATCTTATATAGATTCATTTTTTGAGGCACATTCTCAAGCATACATCTTTTCTACTATTTATTAAAATATAGTGAATTTTGAAGTGGATTCACTTCTATGGACTTTGATAAAGACCTGTCTGTCATATCTTCGATCCCCTGATCTCTTCATTTCTGAGTCTCTCCTAGTTTTGGCATATCCCTAGTCTCCTTTGCATTAAAATTTGAGCTTCAGAGACACAATAGATCTGTGAAGGAGAGCTCAGTTTCTGATTCTACCTTTGTCACCTCCCACAGCCAAGGACACAGTGTCTCCCTTGTAGAAAACATTAAAAAAATATTTGTGAAATGAATAAAGTTATTTCAATTTATTACAGTGTCCAGTGCAGACTCCTGGGATTACAGTACAGTTGTGGGAGGAGGTGCCATTTCTTTTAATTACTGTGGGCCTAACCTAAGGTAAAGTCAATCTTAATACTTTTTGCTTTCAATAAATAGGGTATATTGCATCAGAACTGCAGATAATTGCCATGTTACTAATGTTAGGGTGTGAGCTTCATTTTATTCATCTAAGAGTGGCGATGGTTCTGCAGAATAATTCACATGCTCTTGCTTCATGTCCCTGGGCACAACCCCATATTCTGCAGTAGATCTTAATGTTTGTACAACACTGTAGTTTCAAACTTTGCAAAGTATGTGGTACATGTGTCATTATTCCCATTTTACAGATGAAGAAACAAAAGCTCAAAGAGATATTATTCAGGCCCTGGTCTTTGGATTCCAAGTTTAGAACTCTCCCCATCATGCTGTACTTCCTGTCCTGCTGAGTTAGGGAGGCAGAGCACAAATCAGTGGGGTTTGAGAGGAGGAGCTGACATAGCAGGAGACACACACAGGTATGTGTTCAGGAACTCACATTTGAGAAGCTTGTATAGACACCCTCTCCTCTTGAGTGAAGAAAGCACCTATAAGAGACTCTAGATTTGAGGGCAGTCTTGCCTGTGAGACTCATCAAGAGAGTGTAGTCGAGATGGAGAAGGACAGAATCTATGAATCTACCCACCCACAGCAATTCTCCAGGGTATAGTTGCTGGCTCTTATCATGGACTAGAGTTCTGGTGCTATTTCACACTGATACTAGCTAACTACCTACAGTTTATTGAGCACCTACTATAGGCAAGGAACTTTATAAGCACCATATAATTGAACCCTCATGAAAACCCACTAAAGTAGTGTTAGCTCCATTTACACACTGGTATATTGGGACTCAGAGGTTACATACCCAGTAGCTGCCACAGAGCTTGAGAATGGCAGAGTCAAGATTTGAACCTAGGTCAGCTGTGCCCAAAAACTCTTGGTTTTTCTGCTATACCATTCTGTCACTTATTAGCTTGGGAGATAATGTAGTGAAGTAGAAAGAACAAGGGGCTTGGACTCTGGAGGTACACATTCAACTCATCGTAACATGGTACTCCATAAATATTTCTTGAATAACTGAACTGGTACAATGTTGTTCCTTATTTTTAGCCAAACTTTACCTCTTAATATTTTCATTTATTGTCCTATATAGCATCATTGCTATAAATTTGCAACTCTCTAAAGCCAATATAATTGAAAATGTCCTGATCTATATATAATAAGACAGGTTTACAAACTATTTTACACACTTTTACTAAACCCTCCCTTCAGTACTTCAGTAATGTAATTATGAAACCTTTTAGCACTTTGAATCCAATTCTATCATTTGATGAACAAGGAAGCAGGTTCTTGCAAGAAGAGTCCTTTGTGAGGTCATACCACGTCTAAAGGTGAAGACGGAATTAGATTCCAGGGATCCCAACTCCAAATTCACTTGGCTTTCCTTATAAAAGGAGCTCATACTAGTTCTTTGCCTTATAGTCCCACAAAGCACACCATCTTCTTTTGACACTTGTCATCATTGTGGCTTTGTGATGTGGATAGCAAACGCACTATCATTCTCATTTTACAGATGTAGGAAATGAGTCTCATGGAGTCTAAGGTTCAGAGACGTTTCCACTAGAGGCTGCTGGCACTAGAGCCAGATGCTAATGAGATGCAGGCCATGCATAGTCCAGCCTTCCTTCCTCCCTTCTTCTCTCTGGGCTTGGTTGGGATGTTGTGATTCATGGTACATCAGCATTTTATTCTGGAAGACAGGGACTGCCTTTTTCATCTCTGTGTGCCCTGTGCACCCAGCCCTGGGCCTTGTACTAGTAGGTGCTCATGATTTGTCAGATTTATCCTCTGGAAAGCTGAGAGCATGATTACCTGGGCTGGCACATGACAGTGATCAAAAACCTGAACTTTGGATCAGATCTAAAATATTCTCCAGCCCTTTTCTTTTTAGTTGTGTGATTGTGGCAGAATGGGACAAGAGTGCAGGAAGAGAGGAGCCTGGGATGCAAAATTTAAAGAGACAGTCACTCTCCGATGCCAACCCTGCATTTATACAAACCTCCTAACTAATGAGTGCCTCCTTCAATTTTGTAGCCTAGACATGCTGCTTCAGTTTAGTCCTGGTTCTGGACCTTGGACATATTCCTTCATTTCTCTAAGCCTCATCTGTAACACAGGGATAGTAGTACCTACTCAAAATACCAAACTCAATATCAAACTGTAAAGGTTGTTTTAAGGATAAATGAGTTGTCTAGCACAGTTTTTGAAACGTAACTAATTCCTCAATATTGGTAGCAGTTAGTATTACAGGTACTATTTTCATGTCCTTCGGACTTAAAGGCATAGTTTTCTCCTGCCCCAAAGTTACTTGACACAGGAATGCACATTTTCTTATAGTTACTTGCTTCCATGTGCTTTGCTCCTACTTCACCTTGGCATGGACTTGGTCCTGTTTTAAGAGGCTCTTTGATAATGACAGTCCCTGTACTTTGACTGTAATTCTGCAGCTTGTTAATTATAGTTCAGATAAAAAACTTACGTTGTCATTACACTCAGTCCCACTCCTTAGAGTGCCAGGTAGGGAAAATAAGGAATAAAAACAAGAACTCAATAATGCATCAGTTACCATTAATGAGATAAAAAACATTCATTAACACCCTCTGCAAATTCAGACTCCTTGGCAGTTTATGTCAGGTGGCAGGCTTGGAAAAGTGCTTTATCTCCTCTGTTAACATTATGAGTGACTCAAAATGGGGAAGAAAGGAACAGCTTAAGTTTAACAACTGTAAATGATATGAATGTTCAAGGTAACCCTCCCTAATGTGGAGTTTGAACTTTCTATAATTTGGGGGAAATTTTTGCTGACTTATGAATAGAAAACACTTTATGCTTCGTTATATTCATTGTCATGTACATTGGGATCTGGGCAGCAACAACGTTTGTTCTTCTCTTTCTGTCTTCCTTTGCTCTCCACTCATTAAATTCAGTTCATTTGGAAACTTGCAGCAAACATTTGAGGAGACACATATCTGTTAACAAGAATGGTGGTAATAATAATGTCAATATCTCTGGAGTAAATAATGTGTCTCAGGCAAAATATTCATATATTACCTTCTCTATCTCTCTTTTTAACATTCATCTTTCGAAATAGGTATTACTAATTTCAATGTTTTGAAGATGAAAAAACTCACTGAGATTGAAGTCAGGAAGTGATTTTTTAAATCATCGTCACATGGGCAGTAAGTAACCTGTGGACTGTGACTAGTATCCAGGCCCATATGACAGTGGTCTTTGCATTGCACCCTGTGCTTCTGCAATAGCAGGCAGGAATGGGCTCCAGCAAGAAAGAAAAAGGTGCAAAGCATGCGGGAACCTCTCCTTCAAGGGACCAGAGTCCAGCAGAGAAACACTGACCTTAAGCTTAGGGTATGTTTACGGCCATTGGTGCTGCAATTTACTCTCCATGCATAAAATGATGGTTTAATGGGACTTTAGAATTTCTCAATGATTTCAGTGAGAAATGCCAGATGAGACAGAGCTGGAAGCCACAGGAAGCATCACAATGGAAAAGTGACCCAGAACTTTGTGTGTGAGAAAATTAAGTCTTAGATTTGTAAGGCACTTAAGTAAAATATTTATCGTGTTTCCCTGGGTCTACAACACTACTTCTTGATTGTAAGCTTATCTTAGAAATATGTACATCCAATGTGGCTGTGTTTCTTTTTTCCTTAAAAGGATTTATAATGTCAGTGGTGAGTCCTATAAAACAATGGCATTTCAGAATCAACACAATTTTGAAATTCTTTTCTCATACCAGGATGTCCACTAAAAGGTAAAAGTTTAAGCTCAAGTGACTTGGAAGAATGACTGTGTCTATCCTGAGTGTAAATTAAATTCAAATGATCCTCTTCAGCAACAGACACCTGGCCCATGTCTCAGGCTCTGGTTAAAATTATGTTTATTTCTATCTTTAGATTTAATAATATGTCCAACATGTCACAACAGTTTTAGGCATTGGCCAGTGATGATAGGAGTCAAAATTTAGGGAACTTGCTCACTTATGACATATAATATGTTGTTTTATGCTCAGAATGACATCACCTCAATTTACTAAATATTTAAAAATACAACCAAACTCTATATGCAAATGAAATAATAATAGATAGCTGGGGCTGCTTTTACAAAACACAGCTAATTATATATGCAACAGCAGAACAAATGTCAACAAACACAACTCTAAATGCACTGTCAAAATTTATGATTAACTCCTTTCACCAAGTGGAGATGTAATTATGTATAAAACAAATTGTGTTTGCAATCTGAAGTATGGATATATGTGCATAATTGCAATAACTATAGGAGGAAAAGTAATTCTAGGATGTTCAGGAAAAGTAATAGGAATGTAAAAATGTCAGCCCAGGGTTTCTGTGGAACTGCTTGCCACTTCCTAGATGAGGAGGAAAGTGCGGACCTTTGCGCTGGGCCAAACGGACAGCGCTCTGTGTGAGACCGCGAACAAGTCTTGTCTGGTGGAAACCACTTTGTGGCTTCTGGTAGGGGTGCTTTTCCCAGACTGATTTAAAGGTGACCTGCTGTGCAATACTTTTGTTGGGCTAGGAGCACATAGCACATCGGGAGAGCACAGGCTACGCTGTTCTTGTCGTCATTGTACCTGCATCACTATGGGTGGTGCTAAGGAAGGATAACGTATTTGTAATTCTTTTTGCTTATCATCAAGCACAAACTGGATTCTGTTTTTAGTGCTACCCTCAGAGAAGTGGTGCCTGGATTGCCAGTCACTGCCGAACTCCTGAGTTCTGAGTTCCTCAGTACAATTCAGTGAGTGAGGATCGGTGACAAATTGGGACTCAACGTCCATCTTTTGGCTTGAGCTGCTTTTCATCTGTGGCTTTTTCCTGGGAGTCAACCAAAGAGAGCAAACTCAAAATGAACACGGGCAATTCTAGTATGACATTAAGTCCCTCCTTAGGGTTGACTTGAAAAGCTTTAGGTCTGCAGCTGGGATCCAACCTGTCCTGTGCACCCTGTTATGTTGACTGGCTACAGAAACCCCCAGGCTATGCTACAAGTCTCCTTGAGACACATACATTTAACACTATTAGCACTCTTGCTAATAGGCTGATGTGTAAAGAATAAACTGCTGTACTACTTGAAGAACTGTCCCCAGTCATGGAAAAGGAAGTGATTAAAGCAATGTGAGGATTAGGTGAGATATTCTATGTGCAGTACTGAGCCAAGAGTCTGGCACACTTACTTCTTATTAATGTAAGTCTCAATTATGATCACAGGTGTGCACTCTGCTTACCTCTGCTGCTCATTTCCACCTAACCTTAAAGAGGCAATAGCACCCTTCAACTAGAAGCCATTTGGATTTCTGAGTGAACATGGATAAAGTGCTGCAACAACCTTGAATGCTGTTATGTTGAATGTAGAAAACCTTAGTCATTTATCACTTTGACAATTTATTCTGTTTAGGAGCCCAGGGCCAGGCCTGGGAGTATCCAATTCTCCTGAGATTTATTAATTATTTATCATTTTGAATTAGCAATTATAAATGTACTGATTTTCAACATTACACTTTTATTAAGGGTGTGCATGTAGGCATGTCTAGAATTCTTATTTTTATTGATTTATCCTCACCCGAGGACATTTTCTCATTGCTTTATTTTTTTAGAGAGAGAAGAAGGGAGAGAGGAACATCAATGTGAGAGAGAAGCATTGATTGGTTGCCTCCCGTACACACCTGGACTGTGGATGGAAACTGCAACCGAGGTATATGCCCCCACCGGGAATCGAACCTGTAACCCTTTGGTTATGGGATGATACTCCAACCAACTGAGCCATACTGGCCAGGACTGAGAATTTTTATTTCAATCGATGATTTTTCCCCTGCAAGATAGGTGTCATGACTACTTAAATAATATCGCTCTCTTAGCTGTAGAGATGTGGCCATAAATTTGTTACACATGTACTTGGTGCTCTTCTCATCATTCAACAAACATTTACTAAGTGCCTACTCTGTACTGGACAAGATATTAGAATCTGAGGATAAATAGCTAAATAAGCAACAGTCCCTGCTCTCTAGTTTACAAACAGATGAAAGAATCTGACAGGTACACAGCTAATTTAAAATATTTCATGTTCAGAAATAAAACGGGAGCAGAGAGGAATAAGCAACTGGCTCGTCTGGTTATCTGGAAAGGTATTGCTGAGTGTTTGCATTTGAGCTGGGACTTGAAGGATGAATAGAAAGTCTCCAGTGGAGGAAAACAAGAAAGGGTATTTATTCCACACAGGGGGATGCCTTGTTTTGAAGGAAAATGGTGGAAATTCAAGGTTTGGTGTGTGAAATTCCGTCTGGTGAGAACTGAAACATGAAGCACCATAGGCATGAAGGTTGGGAATAATGTGATTCTAAGAGGAGTTTTGCAAAGAGGAAGCACAAAGGTGTTTCTTTTTTATGTCAATAGTTTTATTTTTTAGAGTTTTTCCTGTTATTAACATCTTGCATCAGCCAATTAGCCATCAGAAGTTTTTCAGCAAGGGCATAATAGAGACGATTTTGTTATTTTAAGAAGATACCTGGTATTTGTGTGCTGATTGTACTAGAGTCCAGGGTATGCTGGTGGTAGGAAGGCCAGAATCTATAGGACAGCTGAGAGGAGGATGAACCAAGGCAGAGGTGCTAGGGGTGAGAGAGAGGACAGATTCTATTCTGGAGACATTTACCTGCTGAGCAGTTAGCAAAGTTTGGCAACTAAATGTAAGGAAGTGAGTGGGAAGGAGGAGTTTAATTTAATCCTAGGCAGCAGGATCTGACCCTTTGGGGTGCAGATGAGCCCAGGCTGGTGGGCGGGTCACAGAGCGATTCGGTCACCTCCCTGAGACTGAGGCTTAAAGTGTGCTGGGTATGCACAGGGAGCGCTGCAGCAACAGGGTACCAGATGTGCCAGTCATCAATTTATTACTGCTCAGCTCCAAATTCACCCTTCAGTACCTGCTCTGCCATAATGCACTGGACTGTAAGCATTTCCCCTTCGCCATGTCAGTAGAGGTCACTGAAGAAACATTGCAGGAAGAAAGGAGTTGCTTTTCCTGGTTTGATGTGCTGAGTGTTGCCCTTTCTTCTCCTTGCTGTGTGGTCCCACAGTGGTTGCAGCTGTGTGAGGACATCCAATGGCTCCCTGCCTCAGATGCACACTCAGAATGTGCAGTCCCTTAGGCATCTTGCAGCTCTGGCTTGATGTGGTCCTTAGGACTCTCAAGGGTTAAGGACTAGGCAGAATGAAGGAGTCAGCAAGAGGCGAGAGGAGGAATCCTGGAGGTGGGTTGAGAACTAGCTGAAACCATGGAAAAAGATAGTAAGATGTCTCTCAGACCTTTCAACAGAATCAGATTGTCTTTTGAGTTTCCTTGGAAGTTTAGGATGTTCTCAGGAATAACATCTTTTAGGATGTCTAACTGTATAGGATTAAACTCATCACCTCTATGAACCCTTCCCGTTTGCTAAGAGAGAAATGCTATTATGGATTGTCTGGTATGTTACTGCCTTGTCTTCATTGTGAAATATACCTGCAAGGTTACAGATAAGTTGATGGTGTCTCTGGACTATAAAGTCACTCAGATCCCTCATGATTTAGGGCCCTGAGACCCTCTCTGACATGGGAAGGGCCTGGGAAAAGTGTACAGCGACATTAGCCACTACAGAGGTGGAGTTTGGTAAGGATACGAGAGTATAATTCCACTTCTTAGGAGCTCCCTCAGACTCAAGGGCATCAGGAACGGATCTATGGTCAGTTGGGAGCCCCTGGAATGATATGAGAATTGTTTTATCCATTCAGACATTTCCTGGGGAGATATGGTAAGAAAGAGGGAAGCTATTAGCATTTGATCAATCCTACCAAGTTCTAAGCTGCCCAGTTACTAACCTGCATATGGGCCTTTGGATATGTAGCAAGAGAGTGTTGGGACTTTGAGTGCTAAAGTTTGCATGCAGTTCTTATCACTTTAAATGCCCTTGGGACACAGTGAGAACTCGTGGTCAATTTGCCTGACAGCATAGCTGTATGGACAAGTCATTTGGCCAGCCTCAGGATCCAGTGCTGTTCTGTATTCTGTGTGATCTCTTTCCATCGAGACCTAGGAAATCATCTCCTGTGCTCTTATCAGATGGGGACATTTGATTTTTTATGGTTTGGTTGTATGTCTACATTGGGTTTTTCTGTAGGAAATTTGGTATCTAATCTGATATGATAAACTATGCTCCCTGAGGGTTGGGGAGACACATATGAAGCCTTTCAAGTAGGATGAATACATCCTATAAAATATTTATGGTGGTTCTAATTGCCAGGTTTTTTGTTTTAGAATTTTCACTTCTTGGTACATAAGAACAACATAAACTGTTTATCAGAGAAGACATGCTATTAGGGTGGGGGAAGTGGGATGGTGGGGTCAATGTGGCTAGAGTCTGCACCTCCCCAATATTCTTTCCTGCCTGGCACACCCTAGTTTCATAGATGCGCACAAAGAAGACCAGCTGACAAAACCCTTCAAAACAAGCCCGATTCTCTCTTTGGGTAACACAATTTGTGCACCACAGATAGTGAAATAAAATTCTTGTCATAGACCCTCTGATTAGTTTTAGAAATGGGGTCCCCTAAAAGTTTATCCTTGTCAAATCTTGAGATTAAAAGCTGTTGGGGAAATGCAACAATCATAAAATATATTTTTGTCCTCGATGTATTTTCCTTCAACTATCTCCTCTCATGTATTGGTTTTCAGGTAGTTAATAGAGCTTTCAGGCAAGCATTTCACAGTTGTTAGCTGCTTTGAATCATGTTGAGGCTATTTTGTGAATCTTTTTGGAAAAGGGACAAAAGCAATAATAAAGGTGTTCACTATAAATCCACTGAAAAATAGCAAAAATCCAAAGGCTGCTGTTTTCAATAAGAGGCTTACTGGCATTGTGGATTCTTTTTTAAAACAAAGAACCATTTGGGTACCTCATAGGCTCTAGATCTTGCTTTTGAACTAAAACGAAATAAAACCAAAAAACAAACAAACCAAAACCTCACCCCCCCCCAAAAAAACCACACACAAAAAACCCACCAATAAATCTTGTTTCATCCCACAGAATAAAAGCCACATTATTTTTAACATATATTGTCCTCTAACAGATGACTCAGTATTGCAAGCATTTTATTCAGAAAGTTTTATTTTATAACTTTCTGGCATATTATAGCGCTCGTCTAAGAAGACGTGCAGAGGGGAACCTAATCCTCCCTCTTGGCTGGCCTGAGTCCCCGATGTGTTTGGTATAAAGGCTGGACTGGGCTCTAATCTGTGCAGAATTGAAGAGCAGATGAGAGCATAATAAGGAGCTTGGCCAAGTGAGATTAAGCAGCTTCATTCTGCATGACCAAGTTGCCTATACAACTAACGGCCAGAGTAGGGCTGCATGGATGCTGAGGGCAACTGGACTCTTGGGATGAAGGGCTTAGGAAGATCACAAATGGTTGTTTTGTTAGAATTGGGGGAGTCATGGGAGGCCTGACCATGGGCACGTGTGAGTGTTGAGCTTTGATGTTACTGAGCATGTCTCCTAGGGAATTTCAAGTATTCGCTGGTGACGTCTGAGGGGATGCTGCAGAACCCAAGCCTCAGCAGGAGAGCCAGAATGCCCTCCTCTTTCTTTGGGCATTGGGCCATTTTCAAAGTGATTCTCACGAAGACTTTATGTGGCAAATGTACTGAACAGTCACTGAACTTGAATGGGATGCATGGGTATCTACATTGCACTGTTGAAGATGAACAAGAATCATTTCCAGTGAGTGGTGATAATCATTTCTTCAATCTACGTATTATGAAGACATTGCATTAGGCTTAATGCCATGCCCTTCATATTTTTAAACTCACTTCCATGTTCAATTAATATAATTAAAAAATAATCTAGAACAAATTACTCCTGCATATAAGTCTATATCTCATCACTTGGCATTTGCAGATAAAGGAAGCCATAGTGATTATGACAATCATTCCTAATAGCCCAGAACTGTGACTTAATTGCAGTTTAAGTTGACACTGTGCTGTAAATAGTGACATTGCTATTACTTCAGGATCATTACACTGTGAGGAAGAATGAGTGGCAATTTAATTATGGTAGAAGGGTTGAGGTGCCATCGATATCAAGGAAGTAACCCAAATGGCGAGGAGCTGGGAAACAGTATGATAAAAAGTTGGAGTCTTTAAGAAAAAGTCTTCCTGACCATTCATTCCACTGACATCTGGTAAGGTGCTGGGTCCCGAGGACTTTACTTGCATGACAGTTTGGGACCCCACCTTGCCTCTCCATCTCCGTTGCCTAAGTATTGTTACATATCAATAATTTTGCCTTTCCCCCTTGTCCTCTCATTCCTTCTCCTCTCTACCCAACCATCTGACACAGACACTTTTTACTAAAACGCTAAAACTCACCGAGTGACTGTTGATGACTTGTAGGCTAAGCAGTTCCCGTGTTGCCAAGCAGACCTCTCAGGACCTGAGAGATGCTGCTTCCTGCGTGTCAGGTACCAGCTCCTCCCGCCCAGGTGTCTGTGTCTGGCTGACCGGCAGGCAGTTCCCTGAACACACTGATCTTATCCCTGCTCCACGCCCTCCTCACATCTGCATGTGCCTGTGCTCCCTCCATGTGCAGAGTCTGCCAGCCCCCACCTCATACGCACCTGCCCAGTTCCTATCTGCCTGGCATGTCTCAGCTCAGACATCACTTCCTTGGTCATGCCTTTCTTGATTCCTCTAGGCAAAATTATCTCCTCCGCCTTACATGCCACAAAGTATCTTGTTTTTAATCTATGCAACTGCACCTACCACATTTTAAAAATTCATTCTGAGTTCACTAAACTAAAACTGTTATGGCTAGAACTTAGCCTGATATAAAATAAATGATCTTTATATGATTGTTAAATTCTATTTTTGAAAATGAAAAAATTTGGCTTAAAAAAGAGAAAATGGAGGGAAACTTGGTATCTGTCTTGGAGTATTTTAGGTTTGCATATGGAAAAGAATTTTGGCTTGTTCCTCCTGGGCCTAGGTGTGTAGTGTGGTCAGTGCATGGATACAGGGAAACAGATAGTGGGCCAAGGTAATGAAGAATGGTCTAAATGTCAGCTGTCCAAAGAGAGAATCAGCTCTCTCCTGTGACAGGGAGTATCTGATAACTGATGTCTTTAGGCTCCGCTGGAAAACTTGTAGGAATTATTCAAGTATCCCTGATTGTCCTTCTGTCTGGTGATATAATAAAACAAGCATGGCATTGATGTTTTATTACCCCAGCTCTCTATATCTCAAAAAAAAAAAAATAAACCTGGACATGAAATTGTCAGGACCTCATTATTTTCAGATGCCTGATACTAATTATTGACTGTTAAAGATGTCAACAGTTATTTTACCAGGATAATTACTGAGTATCTGACGTATTTCCAGAAAGGTCTGTGACATCCTTTGACATTTAAGATTATGATTTTTCAATCATGTTTCATGTTTAGTGGAGTGTGTCCTAATGATTCTTGATGTTGGAACTGAGAAGAAAGTTTCCACTTTACTAAGTTAATTCTATGGGTACATCAACACCATTATCACAGTTTATATTTTCAATTAATAGTTTGATTTTGTTCAGATTGTTTGGTTTGGTTGAGCCTTTTTGTTTTTGCTAAGAATTAGCTGTACATTTTGAGAAATAATAAAAATTCATATTGTGACCTTTTAAACTATTCCAGTACAATTCCATGGCTATTAAGATTTCATATATTACATCTCTTTATGCTGACTTTTTTCTTTCCTACAGTAGTAGGGGATGTATAAAATGATTATGGTGAATCTGTAGTGCTGGACCATTATGATAGCACAAAGTTAATTGATCATTTTTCTTCTCTTTATTAACTCTGGTTTTATTGCAACTGCCAAACCTTGTATAGGCCCAAATCAGACTCCTTTGTATCATACAACCTCGTAAGTATGATGTGCTATTATCCAAATAAAGCCCCAGAGGAAATTTGACTCACATTAGTTTTAAAGTATTCTCTTAAAGATGACTATGGCTATTTAAAATGTGCTGTTCTTGAAAATGCATTTTGGCTGCAAATTAGGCAAAATCCTTCAAATGAGGCTCAGGACAGAAAAATTAGCTTTCTGAATGATGTTGCATGATTGAACAGAACAGTAATAACGTTTCTTCATTCTTTTAGTCAGTCTGGAAATATACCACGATCATACCAGGAATGACACTGAATCTGCCAAGTCAACACGCAGGCATCCAGCCAGGTAGTAGCACTTGATATTTACTTTACACATGTTGACACCTAGGAACATATGGTCTCTTTGCGCCATGTGTTGACACCTACCAGTCTGACCACAGTCCAGCCAGTCAGAGATGCCCACCTAGTGTTAAGGGAAATCACTCAACAGAAACTTCTATGGAAGTCGTAGTATGTGAAGGCTTATCTTTGGGAGCCACTAGCAAGACGGGTTAAAGACAGCTCTGATTTGGTAGCTATTTGAAATGTTAAGCTTTTCCCCCTTGGTGCCCAATTTCCGTATGGTCCTATGTGCTACTAGTAGATATCATATATTTTCTCAAATAGTGAGTTGTAGTTCTTTGTACTTCCTTTTTCATTATATCATTAATAAATGATTATGCATTGCTTATGTAGCAGAGTCCAGACACTACTTCAGGCAGCATAACATAGATGTCTCATTGGCTCAATTAAACTGGTTAAAATCCATATCTGAAGAATGAAAACAGATACATGTATTTTTAATATTGATCTATCTACCTATCTATCATCTATCCGTCTGTCATCTATCTAATCTATCACCTATTCTCCTTAAACACTAACTCTTAAGCCTAATCCGGGAAGAATAGTGTCCACCTAGAGCCTATTGGTCCACTACCATTTCTAAAGAAAGAATACACCAACAGAAGGGATATGGTAAGCAGGAAACTAAAAATGTGGAATTAAGAAAACATGAAACTGAGAATTTTCTTTATTAAAGTCCTGAGAAGAGAACCGTCTAACCAGCTGGCCTAGGGATCCAATCTATCCATAAAGAGGATGTGGATGCATCAGACTGGTGTAGCTTAACACCACCAGCCATTAAGATTAGCCCACTAATATATCTTGCTAGTATTTCATGTTCTCCAAGCAACTTTGAGACTAACATTTGGCTGCTCCTAGAAATTTCCTCTGGGGAAGGAAAACCACTGACAATTCCATCTCTTTGAACTACCGTTTCAAATAATACCATTTTAAATATTAATTGAGGACCTACTTAATCTGTCGAAGCTAGGAAGTTCATTCCAAATTTACATTTTGAACATTAATATTGACCTCAGTGAAGAATAGTTTAAACAAGGGAGAAGGACTGAGTCAGGAAATCAGAAGTGTAGAAGCATAGCTTATTAGAAATTATGAGGGTTTGCTTATGAGAAGCAGAAGGGATAAAAGACAAAAGTTGAGGATGGGGAGCAGGTATTAAGAAGACAAAATTAGGAGGGCTTGGTCACTATGGAAATATACATGAAATGAAGTTTCAAGAAGATACACGTGTGTGTGTGAGAGAGAGAGAGAGAGAGAGAGAGAGAGAGAGAGGGAGGGAGGGAGGGAGAGAGAGAGAGAGAGAGAGAGAGAGAGAGAGAGAGAGAGAGAGAGAGAGAGAGAGAGAGAGAGAGAGAGAGAGAGAGAGTTTGATATTAGCCAGACTTGAAGATACTCATAATGCTTTAAATTTCTGGATCTTTAAAGCTGAGAGTTAACCTTAGACCAAAGTGACCTTCCCAAGGTAAATCTGTCCTATTAGATTCTATTCAAGTGCCCAGATCCAGTGCCTTTCAAACTACAATAATTATATAGAAATATAAGAGACTAACAACTTTTCATAGGAGCCTTATATAATGAAGAAAATGAAAATGCAATTGCTTATAATTATCAAATTTATCTTCTTTTCCAACCCTTATCTACTTCTCTGGAGAAATAATAAACTCAAGATAATTAGGTTTGGTTTATTCAGTTTTATTTTATAAAGTTGTAATTCTTTTTTTGATCCACTGGTATAAATTACTAAGAAATTTCACAGGCAATTTAATAAACTAAGATAATTTTGTGATGTTATAGACTAAATTTATGGTAAAATTTTCAAAAGGGAAGAAGTGCCATCTATATAATGTAGTTAATCTTTCTATTAGGTTCTCATTTTTTATTTAGTAGAAATAATGCATTTTAAATGAGAAACAAGAGAAATATTGCAGTAACATGGCTACCAGTAATGGTCATCTCTTAATTTGTTTGCCTCCAACTCTTTTCTCATGGCAACCATTCTTTCCTTCTTCTTGTGGTGCTGGTGGGACTGTCAATCAAGGGTGCTGTTTCCCCATAGAGATGGAACCAACTGTCAATCAGAAAACCTCATTTCTCTAGACATAGTGATTGGTTCATATTGGGCACCTGACACAACAGGGCCAAGCTGAGTTCTTCTGGGGACTTGGAAAGTTCACTAAGAGTTTCCCTTTCAGAAACCATGAACTGTATTCATCTTGGGAGCCTGGACATATCAGGACCCAGCACTCCCTCTGTGTAGGGAGAACCTACCAGACAATGAAGGCAACAAAACTGAGAGATGAAGAGACCCAGAGAAAGTCTTAGTGATACCTGTTGAAGGTCTGCATTTATCCTTGCCTGCACTGTTATTACTATCCCCTGAACCAATAAGGTCTCCCTTTTTAAAAGTTAAGTTTGGATTTCAAAGGAAAGAATATTGGCTAGTTATATGCCTTTCACTAAACTGTGGTTTTTATCTCTAAAAGCTATTACATACAGATTACATGAGAAAGGAAGTATTTTAGTTTATCAATAGTCCTTTTCATTTAAAGATCAGAAAACATCTTTAAACAGGAGGTTTTTGAAAAGGGGAAAAAGTTGACCCTTGGATAGCCTACCTCTATGATAATAAAACATGAGAACATGGAAACACAGAATTCATGGATATTTTAGGTCAAGTATCAATTTTCCAATGCTTTGATGTCTTTCCCAATTCCTAATTTCAATATTCTATGGTTGAATATCACTCACTAAACCTAAGAAGTAATATATTTTTAACAATTCTGACTAAATGCTTAAAACCAGAACTGTTAAGAAGCCAGCTATCTGGGAATTAATTCAACACTCACAGTACAACTGATATTTCCACTCTTCTATCTCATGTATAAACAATGATGGCCACACAATATATCTTAATTAATCTATTATATAAATAGGAGAGCAGGCATAAAGTAAGAAGGGAAAGCTTGCAAAATTATTGCACTGTGTTCTGAAACTTAAAGTTAGAAACAATATCAGGAGTTGTCTATTCAACTCCTTTAACATACTACCTCAGGATATTGTCACACATTTCCCAGGGAATTTAATTAACGAGATGTTGCCATATAGGGATATTCTAAACCCCTATTATTCTAATACTACCTTAAATGTACCATAGGTACCTACAGGCTTACACTAATAATTTTAAGGTAAAGCAATATTAACTTATGGTTATTATATAAAATTGGCACTTTTCCCACCTGTGCCACCAACATTCTGTTTTTGGACCTCTCTTGTTTGTCCAGTTAATTCCTATTCATCTTTATCATCACCCTCTCTGGATGTGCTCTCAGGCCCTGTCTCTCTTGAGCCTGAGTTAATGACCCTTTTCCAGCATGCATCTACATGAGAACATGTCACATGGAACTGTCACTGTCCTTTGTTTCTTCCACTGAACCAGGAGTAATGTGAGGCAGATTGTCAGCCTCATTTCTGGGTCCCAGAATAGCACAGTCTTGGCACATAAGTGGCCTTCAATAACTTTTATGTTTAAGTAAATACATGAATGCTTATTAGATATCATGCAATTGGAGGGAGGAAGGCTCTCAAATCAGCACTGAAGATCTATAAAAGATACCCAACATGCTAGATTAAATTGAGGTTAAGGACAGGAATATACATTTAAATGGGTCTCATCATGAAAATGTGCTTTAACGGTGGTTGACCACCAAACCCGTGACTTACCAGGTACGGGGACACTAGGTCTTGCACACCTGTTAGGTTTCAGCCTTAAAAGGTCGATCATCAGAGCCCTCTGGGGAAACTTTAGAAACATACAGATACCTTGTCCCCATTTAAATCAGGCTCGCTGGGAGTGACTACCAGGTATAAGAATTTTAAAAAAGTTTAGCAGGTGATGTTAACAGTTAGCCAAATCTTGAAAAACACCAAATTAGCTAATGGAGGGCTCCCTCCCATCAAGTCTGGTTTCCTATGACCTCCTGCTATTTTTATGAATTAGGATCATGGCCTAATTAATAACATAGGCATGAAATGCTCTCTGTATGCCAGGCACTTTACATACATTGTCTCAACAAAATCACTGCTGTTTCCTTTTACACATAAGGAAATTAAAGCTCGAAGTGTTAAAAAGCAGCAGAGCCTGGATTAGGATCCAACTGTCTCAGAAGCCAGGCTGTGCCCTTTAATACTATATTAGACTGGTTGGATGAGATTCTGATTATGTCGACTGAGAAATGGTCAGTGACCTTGGCGTATATACTTGGTTCGCCCTGTGGGTAATGAGCCATTTATCCTTCCCCAGGTCAAAGAGATGTCAGGAAAATGAGGATGAAAAGTTTCAATGTTTAATGTGACTCTCATTCCATTGTTATGGTAGTTCTATTAAAAAAAAAACTAGTTTATAAAAGAAAGAAAGAGAAAGAAAGGAAAAGAAAAGAAAGGAAAGAAAGAACCAATCAAAGCTAACAATAAAATCCAAGCTATGGCTTTTATAGTTAATTTGTTAATGCATATGTATTTTCTCCCAGTCTTTTCATTTTCTTAATGGTGTCCTTTGAAGAGCAGTAGTTTTAAATTTTGAAGGAAGTCCAATGTCTTGATTTTTTTAAATTGCTCTTGCCTAACCCAAGATCACAAAGGCATTCTCTACTGTTTTATTCTAGAAGCTTTAGAGTTTTTCATGTCTACATTTAGGTCTCTTATCCATTTTGAGTTAATTATTTTTGTATGTGGTGTGAGGTATGGATCAAGGTTCTTTTATTTTGTATATGGACATCCATTTATTTCAGCAGCATCACATCAGGGCACATCAGAGAAGGAAAACTCTGACTCCAAAAAACCTCCGCTGCCTTGCGGCATACCTCTTCAGGGGAAAGGCTAAGGGAGTAAACCCCGACAGAAAATCCGGAGCCGGGGTCCCTAAGGCGGTTTGACGTTGTAGTCAACACCGGCAACTCCTGCGGCGCACCTGAAGCCAAGCTGTATTGACTCCGTCTTTCCCTTGGACCCTTCAGCTGCGAAGAGAGGGGGGGTCTGCTGCATGGGCAACAGCAGACCCTCCATATCACCCTGCCCAGGCTCTGTAGCTTCAGCTTCACTGGAGAGGACACTCCAGCGTCATCGCAAGATGTCGATTCAACATGGGAGGAGACAGATACTGTGTCACTCCCGAGTCGGACTGCACAACCATTCTCGGCGGTGCAGACAGACTCTTAAGAAGCTACACCATCGTCTCTCGAGACGGACGGCTGCCGACCATGTATCTTTTATTTATTTAAAAATATAAGCAAAATGTATTTTCTGTTCCAGATGTTATATTATGTACTGGAAATATGAAAAAGAATAGCTTGATTATCCCCTGAATTGTAAAATGGATGTAGGTATTCTGTTAAGTAGTAAGTAAACTTTCCATTGAAAATATTTTTGAAAGTTAAAAGACACTATTTAATTAAAAAATTTTACAACAATTTTCTCCTTAAAAAAGATGTTAAAGGTATAAAACATGTGGCATTATGAGGAAATAAAATGAAACCACAAATCCACAGATATTACAACTGAATTCTTGACATAGTTAGAACAATCTAGGATTGTTAATGGGCTGAAATCTCTGTTCATTAACCTCAATCTTTTCACATCTTTAAAACTCAGCAGGTGGGAAAACATAACTATGGCCAATAACTTAAAAACTATTTTGTTTTACATGACCTCAGGGGTATAGCCGTATTTCTTACTGTTAATAAAATAATTAAAATCCCATTGCATTTGTGTTACATAATAACATGTACTAAGTCATAAGTGGGAAAGCAGGAACTCCTCAGGGGCACAGGAGAAGGAGCTGAGAAGAAAGTGGCAGGGAAGCTTGCAGGAACTAGCATCAGCCTGTGGTGGGACAAGTCCAGTCCCATTGCCCTTGTAAGAAAGTGAAATTTGTTCAGCTTTTTCATTTAACTTTGGAGAGAACTAACCTTTGGTCATGCTGACCAACTGGTTGAGACACTTGTAGTAATGGCTTCTAAGAGTAGTATCTCAATATTAGCAGGAAGAACATTCACCTCTTGGTTATTGATTCACGGCCAAGATTCATGTTTCCCCTTTGATAATGTCTACCTTTACCGGGCAGTCGCTGTGCTGGGCACTCTTCCTAAGTGCTTTCCTTGTCCTAACTCACGTAATTCTCACAACAACCCTTTAAGATAGCCCTACTTTACATATAAGGAAGTTGAGGCACAGAGCAGTCAGGAATGTGGCCAAGAGCTGAGGGTGGGACGTGGGGGTTCTTGGCTCCAGCCCCTGTGTTCTTCACCTCCGTACTCTATCCTCGCCATGTGGATGTCTGCTTCCCTTCGTCCACAGCCCTTCACCTTCTTTGCCTCAAACCTGTGAGCTGAGTAAGTAGGAGCCACTGGGGATATCCAGAGCTTGTGCAGGAAGGTAGCCACAGAGAACTGCTGGGTCTGGAAGAACGGAGCCCTTGTCCTTCAAAAGCTCAGAGTTCTCTGGGAACTGGGCTGCTGGTTAGTGAGTTGTTGAGATGGGGAGTGCGGCTTTATTTGGCTCTAGTCAGGGCATGGGACTACGGCTCAGGAGGAACAAATGAACACTGGAAAGAGAATACCAAGGTCTAAGCGCCTCGTCCTGGGAAAGATGTGGTGAAAGAATTCATAGGGAAATAAGACAGGGACTGGGACATCTGGGCCATGATTGGTTGATGGATCTGATACTGTTTCCTTAGAGAGAAATTTGCAGGTAGAGGTAATCAAATAGAGTGCATAAAAGCCCTGTAAGATGAGAGCAAGATTGTTAGGAAACTGGTCACTATAGCAACATTTCCCAGCCTCAGCTCTATTGACATGTGGGGCTGGATAATTTTTGGTGTGTGCATGGCAGGATGTTTAGCAACACAACATCCCTGGCTTCTACCTACTAATGCTAGTAGCACACAACTGTCCTCACAGGTCGTGACAACCCAAAATGTCTGCAGACATGGCCAAATGCCCCCTGGGGGCCAAAGTGTCCTCCCACCTCCTTTTGAAAAGCACTGAGTTCAAGCACCAACCCTGGCATTTAATCTTCAGGGACCTGAGTCTGTCTAAGGTGCTGTCTTCTCTCTCAGGTAGTACAATGAGAAAGTTGATATAAAAACTCGTGAAATTTTATTTTCATTTTTTTACTTCCCTTCATCTCTTCCTTCCTTCCTTTGGATTAGTTTCATCTTGTTGTTTTTATTTTGTTTTGTTTTATTACCATTTAAAAATATTTATTTAATTGTTTGTTTATTTATTTATTTTTAGAGAGAGGGGAAAGGAGAAAGAGAGGGAGAGAAACATCACTGTGTGGTTGCCTCTCACTCATGCCCCCAACTGGGGACCTGACGTGCAACCTAGTCATGTGCCCTGACTGGGAATCGAACCAGCGACACTTGGCTCACAGGCCAACACTCAATCCAGAGCCACAACAGCCAGGATTACCATTTTTTGATGGGGAGGATTACAAGAGGAGTTGCTTGTTCCTAGGTCTCCTCAACTTTCTTCACTTCCTATGAAGGCCAAGGGGCAGTTATCTATACTGAGACTACCTGCAATAATGTGTTTGGTGTGCGTCCATAGATACCGTTGCCAAATTATGTTTATAAGATGGAAACAGAATCCTCATTAGCCAGCAGCCCAACTGGGAATCATTGCCTCCAAGATCCTCTTCTTTGCGTCCCTTCCTGACTCAGTGTTCTTCACTTCCTTGCTCACAATGACCCTAAATACAGGAGAGCACCTGCCATGGCTCCTGCCCTCTGCCTTAGGGAGGGATGAGCATGTGTGTGCTCTCCTTCAAGGTGCAGGGCACCTTTCCCCTTGTCACTTCTATCAGCATGTTTCTTGAACTGCCTTTTGTAAAATAAGAGAAAGAAATATCAATTTAAAGATAAAAATAGTGCAAAATACTTGTCTGAACAACATAAGAAAAATAAGACAAAAAGGCTTAAATGTCAAATAAAATGTCGAGTTAAAATAAAACATACACACAAGAGTCAGTGAAAAGTAAAGTAAAAATAATTCATATAGAGTCAAGCATTGGAACTAGGCTATAACAGAAAAAATTGATAAAATATTAAAGTAATTCAAGATGATATAAAAGAGCAAATGATTTAAAAGAGTAGGAAATTTAAAGTTTGAAAGCCTTTTTGTGAAAAGATGAGCAGTGAAAGAAAGACTAAAATAATAAGTCACTACATAAAATTATCAGCTTAGAAAAAATAATGAGAGGAAAAGGAGTGGTCAAAAACAATAAAAAATAAAACAAGCTAAAAGCAAAGAATGAGGAAAGGATTAAGACAAGTACAAAATAATAAAGGAAAACATTTTTTAAAATGTTTGAGCAATTTTAGAGTTGAGTGAAGAAAGTTTAAGACGAAAAATGAAATGTGTTGAAAAAATGAAGCAAAGTGGCATCAGGAAGCCAGAGGGTGGTACAGCTGGGTATGTCAAGGATGGGGTTGCCAGATAAAGAAAATATTGGATTGGCCAAAATGTTCATGTATTTTTTTTCTCCATAAGATGGCTCTAGTAGGGCTTAGTTGTGTTTAACTTTTATTTGGAACAATTTTGTATTATGACAGCTGTCATTTCAGCATGCATTTTTTAAAAAGTATCGAAATTGGTACATTTTTGTAAGCTATTTTAATATTGAAGATGGAAAAAATATACAACATTTTTGGCATCTTATGCTTTATTATTTCAAGGATGGTTAAAAAGCAACTGAAACAAAAAAGATTTGTGCAGTGTATGGAGAAGGTGCTGTGACTGATCAAACGTGTCAAAAGTGGTTTGCGAAATTTTGTGCTGGAGATTTCTTGCTGGACGATGCTCCAGGGTCAGGCAGACCAGTTGAAGTTGATAGCAATCAAATTGAGAAATTAATTGAGGACAATCAACGTTATACCACGTGGGAGATAGCCGACATACTCAAGACATCCAAATCAAGAAAGTTATTGGTGAAAATGAATAATGTACATTTTATTTTATGGAAAAAGAAAATAAATGGACTTCCTGGCCATCCTGATATTTGCCAAATATTTGCTGAATCTGGCAATCAGGCCTTGAAGACGCTCGACTGGACAGAGACTTGGCTTTCTGGCTGCCCAGACAGAGGCTCCTGGCAGTGGAAAGGGGCAGGGCTATATGCGTAGAGGCGTGGGCCCCCGTGCTGCCCCCAGGAAGCCTACCTCTGAGCTGGGTAGACAAGACAGCGTGCAGACAAGTCAGTGTGGGCCTCCTGCAGAATGAGCTTGCACGATCCTGCAAACCATCAGCTTCCTGACCAGTGGTAATGTCAAACACCTTTTTCCCTGTGTTTTCAACTACTCATTCTCGTCTACAAAGTCTGAGTTGTTGTGAACTTAGAACTTCACTGTTGGGTTGATCCTAAACAATCATTCCCGAAGGAATCTTTTCACCCTGAGGTTGTTCTCAATCCATCCAGTAGAGGGCGCAAGCAAACACACGTTAATCCCTAGGAAATGTTAACTTGTTTGTCTTCTGACTGCTTAATTACTTTAGTGTCAGAATTCTATGAACCCTTGCAAGTATCTACATAGAGACACACCTGTAACTGTAATTTCCTTGACTTGGAAAAATCAAACGAATCATATTAGTTGGGCTCTTACAACAGTTTGATGACTTACAGATATGACTAAAATTTTATTGACTAGGGTACAAGGTAAAGGGCTGATTTGTCCTTTTCTGGGTGTGCTTTTATTACGTTAATGCTGTCAAAATGATTGTTTCTATTACTATTCCTCATACCATCCCTGAGTCGGGAATGTAAAATCATGTTGCATGTCTCGGTATTTATTGATCAGCTTACTGTATGTCAAGCAGGTGACTGACTTTGTGGACAAGTAAGATTCACTCTACCTTTATGGAACTTGCAGCTTTCTTAAAGGGAGAAGGCAGGGACACACAGGCCATTTCAGTCTAGTGTAATAAGTGATGTGGTAGAACTACACACACCTTCTCTGCGTGGCCACAGGGGCCCCTATCACAGCCTTGGCAGGCTATGGGAGGTTTTACTGGGGACGCTGCATGTGGGGATATGCAGCTGATAACTAGGCAAAGCAGCGGAGTGGGGTGGGGGAACTCTGTGGGAGGTCATGTGTTTCAGGCCCAGGGAACAGCATATGCAGAGCTCGAGGTGAGACCCAGCGAGGCACGTCCCTGAGTCCCGTGGCGTGCAGTGAAGAGGAGCTGTTTGACATAGAAGGCTGGAAAGATGAGCAGGTGGGCAGTCAGAGAGAACCTTACAGGGCCCATGCCAAGGGGGTTTTGTCTGAAAAGCGGTGGGGAGGTCCTGATAACTAGGATGGATTGCAGTGCAGAGACAGTGTTCTAGCTGCCATGCAGAGTCTGGTCAGAAAGGGAGGAAGCAGTGTGCCCTGTGAGGTGGCCACGGTGATCCCAGGGTGAAGCGCTGCCAGCTGCCTAGATGAAAGCAGCATCCTCACCTCTCCATTTATACAGGGTGGGGAAAAAGTGGGTGTATAGTTGTGAGAACATGAAGCATAGTGTATTATGTATTAGTTATTGTATTATTTTCCATATAATTAATAAGTAATACAAGAATACATTATGTTTCATGTACTCACAACCATACACCCATTTTTGCCCCACCCTGTATGTTGAAACCTAAACCTGATGTGATGATGTGTAGAGGTGGGGCCTCTGGGAGGTGATCAGATCATGAGGGTGGAGCCCCCATGAATAGGACTAGTGCCCTTGCAAAGGAGACCCCAAGAGCTCTCTAATTCTCTTCCATCACATGAGAACACAGTGAGAAGATGGCCATCTGTGAATCGGAAGCAGGTTCTCACCAGACCTGGAATCTATCAGTGCCTTGATCTTGGACTTCCCAGCCTTCAGAACTATGAAAAAGAAGTTTCTATTGTTTTATAAGTCACCCAGGCCTGGTATTCTGTTATAGTGGCCTGAATGGACTAAGACAGTAGCTAAGATGGAAAGAGATGATGCGTCTGAGATATTTAGGACTTGACAGGATGTGGAGGTTCACTCATCAGGTTTCTGGTTTAGCAAATGGGCTCTTGTGGTTGCCACTTACTGAGACAGGTAATATAGGGACATGCTGAGATTGTGGAGCCTGTTTGTACATGGTTTTAGGGTCCAGGAGAGTATAATAAGGGTTGAAGTGCAGTTCTGAGAGTCATCAGCTCACAGCTGGTGCTTGTAGACATGGCAGCAGATGGATCCCCAAAGCAGGGAAACTGCAGAAAGGAGAGAAAAGGGGAGAGGCCAGGACACTTTAACTACAAGATTCAGGGGAGCAGAAGGAGGAATAGGAGGCAAAAAAAGACCCCAAGAATGGCCAACAAAGTAGGGGGGAAAATCCCAGAAAATGTGATGGCCCAATGTCAAGGAAAATGGTGTTTCAGGGAGGGAGTGGTCTACAGTATTAAATGGTGCCCCAAAAGTCAAGTAAGGGGAAGACTACAAAGTGCCTGTTACATTTGGGAAGAAAGACATAATTGGTCAGACTGAAGATATACATGAAGGTGGACATTACAAATGGGGTGATGTGTGTGTGTCAGGGTAGGAAAGGTTAGGGTATAGCCTATGGCAATAATAAGAGGGTGTGGGATGGAAGCCGAGTTTATTTCTTGGCACGGGCGGGATTGGGTATGTTTAATACTAATAGGAATATTCCAGTAGAAGGTAGTAAAAGGGTAGGTTGTAAATATTTTCCATGTCCACTATGTTACAAGGAGACAGAAAAACCAAGGCTGGGGATGCCTCTCATCTACTACTCAGTTCAATTAGGTGCTATTTGCAGAAATGGCTCTTTTGAGAAGAATGTTTCTGATATTATCAATTTGAGAACTTGTATTTGAATTTGACTTTTCCACATCTGCCACCAGCTTGTGTGACAGGTTTCAGGTGGAATTCACTGTGACAGCAAACTGTTCGAGCAGGCCTATGGGGAACTTGAAACTTCAATGTCAAGGAGACATCAGTAGAACTTTCAACTCCTTTGAATTCCACCCATAGCATATTGGAGACAGAGACAAAACTGACCTTTCCAGTTCTCCAGAGAGACCCTCCCACCCCTCCAAAAAAAATACAGGAGTGACGCTGAAAAGATGAGAAAGAACTACGCAGATCAAAACCAGTCATGTGGGAAGGAAAACATGTAAGAAACCGTCATTTCAGTGGAGTTTTAAAACCGAGATGCTTTATTCCCAAAAGAAATATGGTTAGAACTCTTTCTGGCACTGAAGTCTGATTCTTCATTGTTTATTTTTATTTTTAACTGGAATCTCCTGGGGAACAGGGAGTGCATCCAATGCCCTTATCTCGTTTTTCTCCCATGGGACTGTCTGGCATTTTGGTCCCATGTGAAGCACTCCGTTTGCCTCGAGGTGAGGGGTAAGTGATCCGGGCATGCTCAGTTCAGCAGGGGTTGCTTAGAAGTCTGGTACATGTAATATGAGAGCAAACAATAATCAGTGAGGGAATTGTCGAAGGGATGTGTGTGGTCTATATTTCTAATGAGTTTGAGAGGAGAAACTCCCTCATAAATCTACCAAACGATGCTCAACTAATGACAATGTATGTACATAGTTTCCAAGATTATTCCCTCTTACTCTACAACTGAAGCCTATTTTAACAGTCATGTTGAGTTACAAGTACAATGCCTGTTAATGGGTTTATCACATTACAGTAGAGATACAGTCTGTCTTTATGTACACAAGGGTATGACTGATGTATATTGTCACTGGCAAGCTATTTAATAGATATTTATTTGTATTACTTCTGTTATTAATCCCCTGAAATAGCTCCAAGATATTTCAGTTAGCATGAGGATGTAGAACTTGCAGCATTGTGTCTGAGAAGCTACAAGGCCCGGGTTATATGTTCATCTTGGCTCATACACACGTAAGAGGGCTGTCTCCTCTCTCCTGAGGTCTCCCTGACATGAAATCGGTGGGTAACTCCATTTAAAGTAGGATTTCTCTATCCTGGTTGCACATGGGAATTACCTGGGAGTTCTGGAAAATACATGTAAGTGAGACTCAGCTGAGACCAATTAAGGCAGACTCTCTGGGGGCTGGGACCCAGGCATCCCTAATTCTAAAGTTTCCCTAGGCAATTCGAGTAAAGTTCTGAGAAAGATGATGTGATTTGGGTCTCATTTTGATGGTAAGATTTGCAGGGACACTGCATTCTTCTGTATCAGATCTTATATTTCCTTTAGAAAGCAATTACCACCATTGTTGCATCGGTCTCTTATTACAGGGTTGACTGAGGGACCCTTTACTATGTCACTCTCTAGTCAAACTCATAAAACTTTGCTTACTATAGTTTTCTTAATAATAAAAATAGAAAAAAAATACTATCAGATGAGAGTAGATTAGTTAAATAAACACGGGATAGCCTAAAAGTAGAAAGGTATTAAAAGCAATTATGAAAATTGTTGATTCACATTAATTTATTTTAAAACTACTTTTAAAGAAGCCCATGTGTGACAAATATTATTTTAGGCCCAGGAATATAGCGGTGGACAAGAAAGAGGCATTAACACTTAAAAAAAAAAGAAAACTTTGTTTTAAAAATTTTATAACAACATGCATATTATGTTTCTACTTTTGTAACATATATGCATAAAATATAAATGATATACACCAAAATGTTAATTGATCAAGTTATTTCTGTGTGATGAGATTAATGAGGATTTTAATTTTGTTTCATTTTTTGGATTTTTCTATGTTGGGCACTTATTACTTCCGTAATTTTATGTATATGGAACCTGTCAGGGATCAGACACTACATTCCGGTTCACAACTCTAATGGGATCGTGTTAAGCGACTTGTACAGCAGGGTACTTCTAGTTCTCACAGCGGCGGGCGATCACGTGGCTGTGCTGAAAGGTCAGCTAGAAGCTACCGAAGTTCAATGCCTTTTTAAACCTGAGGCAATGCAAGCCTGACTACTGAGGTTTAAAGGTATTAAATCATAATTATAATAATACTTCTAGGTTTTGTTATTGTTCACTTTCATCAGTTTTTCTGTGCAAGTGCCTGAGATATTAGGGGCTCAACAAGTACTTGTGAATAAATGAATGACTGCAAGGCCGTTCTGTGCGGAATCGCTCACATGCAATTATAGAAAGTAGCCAGAAGATGGCAATAAAGCTTAAAAAGTGAAGGTGAAGTGTCTTCAATAAAAATCCTAGTGGAAGATGCATTCCCCTGCAAATTGTCATTAATATGAGCTAATTGACAGCACACGTTATTGTCAGCCAAAGGAGGCTTCCTTCCCTTGCCCCTGTCAGCAGAGGGCTCGGCTGGTCTCAAGTAAACAGAAGTGAGGGTACTTGAATCTTTTCTAACAACAGCATGGCTTTGCTGTAACTGCTGGCTTAGAAAAGGCTTTTGGCTTGTCTTTGAGGGAGAAGCAGTATTTGCAGTAATGGTGGAAGAAAGTAAAAGAAGAAAGCAAATAGTTTCTTTGCCTTTGGTCTCTCTGAGGGCCAGGAAAGAGGGGCTGACAGGTTGGCTGAAAGCTACTGGTGTTACCCTCTCACAACTGTAGAGGCCCGGGGACAGTGGGTCACAGGGGGAGGGCAAAGGGGGTTGCAAAACACAAGTTTAAAAAATCCTATACAGCTGAACCTTGAACGACACAGATTTGAACTGTGTGGGTTCACTTATATGTGGATTTTTTTTTCAACGAATATATTGGTAATTTTTTTTTTTTTGATTTGTGACAATTTGAAAAAAATTCATAAATTGCATAGCCTAGAAATATTGAGGAAATTAAGAAAAAGTTAGGTATGTCATGAGTTACAGAATATAACATTAAAACACACATAACATATGTAACACATATAAAACATACATGACATATAACATTAAAATATGTTTTAATCCATTGTTTATGTTGTTGGTAAGGTTTCCAGTCCACAGTAGGCTTATTAGTACTTAAGTTTTTTTGGGGGGGGGTGAGGGTGGGAGAAAGAGTTAGAAATTATACATGCATTTCAGCTATGCAGGAGCTCAGTTCCCCTAACCCTTGATTTGTTCAAGGGTCAACAGTACATAACAATGAAGAGATCTCAAGGCCATCTTGCATATGTCAGGGATTAGCTAGCCCTGTTAGTTTATGACCTACCTTTCCACTGACTACTTTTAAGCCATTCTGTTGTTATTATCCAGGTAGCAATTGCTGTGGTAATCTGGAGAGAGGTAGGGAGAGCAGGAGACCCTTAAGGCAACAATTTTCTACTGTTGACTAATACAAGTTTATTGAAAGATAATAGCACAGTCTTGCTCCCTTTGACTCTATTTTTGGGTTTCAGTTTCCCAGGCTACGTAGCATCTGTGTATCTGATGAGAGTATAGGCTCTGGAGTCAGCATAAGTTCAGCTTCAGCTTTGTACTTGATGGTCTATGGGACCTTTTGACCTCTCAGAGTCCCAGTTTCCTTGCTTGTATATGGGGCTTACAGGAGGAGTCAGGGAATCATTTTTTAAGTGCTTAGCACAGCCCAGCATATAGTAGGTGCTGAAATAATAAGATTTTCCTTTCTTTCCAATATAGTTTTCAGCCATATTGCTGGCCAAAGACAGCAGTCTTTATACAGGCACACCTCAGAGATTTGTGGGTTCAGTTCCAGACCATCACAATAAAGCAAGCATCACAAGAAAATCAGTTGTGATCTTTTTGCTTGTAATACAACAAAAAATTGAACTGCAATAAGATGAACTATCTCTGTACTGTCAAGACCCTAAACTTTTTCTCTTCCTTTTTCATCTCTGGAAGCCTCTGTCTCCCTTCTTTGCCTTAAGGAATACCAGCATTATTTCAAAGCCTAGTTCAGGTAGGCCTGCTTCTTCCTCGAGCTCCATCCCTCACTTGTGACCAGCCTTCTGATGAAACCTATTTTCTCCTGCTGGAATCATCACATGTAGCACCTGCAGAACTTTCCCACTCAGTAGAGATGGTGGGTTCCATGCTTCCTGCCCTCCGTTGGCCCACATTGTGTGTTCCCTGAAGACAGAGATAATGAGAATGTCTTACAGGTCCTCATATCTCCTTGAATAGTGGAAGGATGAACTTCCCTTACTTGTACTATCCTGTCTGCATGGAAAGGGAAACTATCTAGAAATATGTGTCTAAAACAGTAGCTGCCATTGCTTCTGCTATGCTTTACAATCAGCTCAAGGTGAGCCAAAGAAATTGAAATATTTCAATAGGTCATATTATTTTAACCAAACTGGATACCATAATTGAAGATTTTTCAACTAGTCAAAAAAAGAGACCCATGACACTATGAATCAACACTTCCCTTTGACAGGCCCAGATGCAGTTCTATCCTAATTTGATCCGGGGGTGAAGAGCCACCATCCAGGCAAAAGAAGTTGTGTATGTGTAGTGTTTTATTTGCATAAGGTGAAGCCTACATTAAATGCATTAAATCATAAATGAGTTGGACACTGTCCCAGGCTTCTCTGTTTTTAGCAAAAGGGCAATTTTCTCTAATGCACTTCTTTGGCAAAGACTACTAACTTTGACAGGGAAGATAAACTGGGTGAAACTTCTTGCCTACTCATGTCATTAAGTCTAGCAACACAAGAGGAGTGCAGTTTTTAGTCCTTTATTAGGGCAGGTTGAAGGTTCATGGGGAACACTGCATTGCTCAGGTATTCAATAGTGGACTATTAGCATGCTCTTTCAATAAGCAGGAGCTTCATAGGGAAAATGTGTCTCTCTCGTGCAGGCTCTACATCTACCTGAGAGTGACAGTTGAAAAGCTGATGGAAGCCATACTTGTATTATCTCACCCAATCCTCCCAAGAACCCTATAAAATAGGCCCTCTTACTATGCCCATTGTACTGATGCAAAAACAGGCTTGAGGAGTTTAAATGACATGATGAGGGTTACACAGCCAACAGGAGGATGCAGTTCAAGCCGGTTTTATTTCAAAGTCAACTATTACATGCCAAACACTGTAAGACTTAGTAAAGCTAGGTCTTTTGGTTTAATCCTCATAATCTAATCAAGGGCATGTTGTATATTTATAAAATATAGACTCTGATAACTGCTATAGACAGGAGGCTCAAACACTAACAGAAGCAACAAACATTCTGGAACTTGGTAGGAGGAGCAGAGGGATCGGATGGCTTTTGACAACTTGTGTAAGTGAGGTCATTTTTTCAGAAAGTAGTTACTGGAGTAGGCTCTGGTAAGGTTTATCCATCAATGGCTCAAATTTCAGCGGTTCCTTTCCTCCTGATAAAATGCACACATTTCCCAAACTATATAACGACAACATCATTTTTGTAATAAAGTCAAAGCATTAGGGAGGTCTCTCTCTATTTGGCATTCAAGTCACATTTGAGTAACCCAGTAGAATGAGTGTAGCTAAAAAGATTAGGGTTAAAATGTGGGTTGAATTATGAGGGACATTACAGCTACCCACTTGAGCTTAATGGCATGTCTACAAAATAAGGAGAATGACACCTAGCTTTTCACGTCGATCACCCAAATGTTACATGATGATGTTGAAAAATGCTGATTTTTTTCCCCCCTCAGAAAACTGCTTCTTCCTCAAACATGATGAATGAAGGCTTATATTAGAATATTTAAAGTGCAAAGTCATTTTTTTTTTTCAATTTTTGTTTGAAAGCAAGTGAAATGATAAAGGGAGTACATTAGTAATCTTAAAAAATTCTTTACATGTTTTTATTTCAAGGAATGAGATTGAACCCTTACTTTGTGTCCATCCTGATTGTCTGAAATTGGAATGCATCACTGAGCAAAACAGAGACACCTAATCCCATCAACCTTCCAGAGCATAGAAGACAGGTATTAAACAGTAAATATAATCAGCAATTTATTAAGAAGGTTAAATGGTGGTAAAATGCTGTTGAGAAAAGCACATGCAGAGCAGGTGAGGCAGTGGTGGGCAGTTGTCACGAGCACAAAGGTGACCAGCATGTGCCTCCTTGGGAAGGTGAGACATGAGCAAGTGGGGGGATTAACCAAGCAGATCCCTGGGGAAGATCACTGGAGGCAAGAGGAAGAACACCTAGAGCAGAGGCCCCACATGGGGACACATTAAACTGCAGAAAAGGGGGCTGATGAGGCTGGAACAGTGAGTGGAGCAGGAGGGAGAAGGAAAGGGGGGTGTCAGGGCTCAGATCAGGTAGGACCCTGCAAATGATGGGAGAGAGCTGGCTTTTGCTCTGAATGAAATGGAGGCCATTTCAGGATTTGGAATGAAGGAGGCACAGGATCTGACTTCTAATTTCAAAGACTCACTCTGGATGCAGTGCTAAGAACTACATACAGGGCAGCAAAGCATAAGCAGGAGGGAGACCTGTCAGGGGAATGTGGCAGGAGTCCAGGTGGTCAGAGGTCACCTTGGCCCAGGTGGTAGCCGTGAAGGCCGAGAGACCGGCAAGATGGACTTCACAGGTGAGACTATGTGTTTGTAAGATCCTTGGTAGCTTTACTCTAACCAAGCTCTGCCAGTTTGGGGATAATTAAAAAAAGAAAAAAAGGAAAGAAAAACTGAATCAATAATTTTTACTGTAATCAGATTTCAAATCTATCTTTCAGTTATCTCATTTATTTAATAAATGAATCTACAAAAACAAAAGCTTTAAATGCATCGGGATGGCAATGTGTAACACTGAAACATTAGCTAAAGGAGGATTGTTTAGCTCACCAGTACATCTTTCTTGTTGCCATCTGCTCCCAAATGTCACAGAAATTTGAGAGAAGGCTGACAAAATCACTTCAGTTCCTTTCCAGGCTTCCCAAGTGCAAGGTGGAAGAGTGTTAGAGCCTGGTGTCAGATTAGCATACATTGTCAAGTATCATGTTTTCTTGACATTTATAATTCTCTCAGCATGCTTTGACTAGCACATGTTGGATCATTATATGTCTTTGAAATAGATATAGATAAAAATATAGATACAGCCTCACCCAGCCAGAAAAGTTGGCTTACTGAAGGCCTTGGAATTCAGTAAATATTTGCTTTCTTCTCCCACCCCTTGTCTGCGGAAAGAGTATATCACCACCTGATTTTGGCCTGGATGTTGTGACCTGCTTTGGACAATGAAATATGGCGAGTATAACATACACCTCATGGAGGCAGAAGCTTTAAAAGGGGTTGTATGTTTCCACCAGTTCTTTCACTCTTTTCCTCTCACATGATCAGCATGTTCCAGATACCTTCAGCATGGGTCCTGAAATCAGAAGACAGGTAGAACAGACCCACAGCTGATAGGGGGGCCCACATGTATCATGAGTGAGAAATAAATGTTGCAAGCCACTGAGATTTTGGAAATGTTTGTTACTACAGCAAAGCTGACAAATATAAAGTTATTCTGGATGGTTTCATTTCTCGCATTGCAAAAGGGTTATTTCTTAGAGTACAAATGAAATTAAAAACACACAGTTTATTTACCCCAAATACATTACTCAATCCATGGCCTTTATAAAGAGTTCAATGGCTAAGTAAAATTCCTTTTTGATGACTTTGTTTTTTAAAAAATCATAATTAATTATAAAATGCTAAACTAGATATAGTGTATTAAAATTTGGATTTGTATTCAAAACTTTTCTATAAAATGAGATGTTTCTCAAGATTAGGAAGAGTGTTATGCATATCTTTGTGTCCCCAGCACGTAGAATAATGCCAGGCACATACTGGATTCAATAAATGTTTGTTGAAATCACGTGGCAAATGAATGCAAGAATTATAACCAAGTACTGATACCATGTTCTCAGTGCTGGCAAACTTCTGCTTTGGAGATTGAAAAGGTGGCCTCCCATTCATAAACACTACTGACGATAGGGTCAGTGATGGAGCGGAGAAGGGAGATTGTGAGTGCTCAGCTGTGCTGGTGGGTTTTGAGTTACAGGAAGATTTTGGGACATGAAGAACAGAAGCATGTGAGGTACATTCCATAGTTATAAGGACTTGGTGGAAAGCTGCAATGTTGTTGGCAGCCGTCCGTCTCGAGAGACGATGGTGTAGCTTCTTAAGAGTCTATCTGCACCGCCGAAAATGGTTGTGCAGTCCGACTCGGGAGTGACACGGTATCTGTCTCCTCCCGTGTTGAATCGACATCTTGCGATGACGCTGGAGTGTCCTCTCCAGTGAAGCTGAAGCTACAGAGCCTAGGCAGGGTGATATGGAGGGTCTGCTGTTGCCCATGCAGCAGACCCCCCCTCTCTTCGCAGCTGAAGGGTCCAAGGGAAAGACGGAGTCAATACAGCTTGGCTTCAGGTGCGCCGCAGGAGTTGCCGGTGTTGACTACAACGTCAAACCGCCTTAGGGACTCCAGCTCCGGATTTTCTGTCGGGGTTTACTCCCTTAGCCTTTCCCCTGAAGAGGTATGCCGCAAGGCAGCGGAGGTTTTTCTGGAATCAGAGTTTTCCTTCTCTGGGAAAGCTGCAATGTATCATCGTATTATAATGTTAAACCTTCCCTTCCCTGTCTCCAGGCACTGGGCATTCCAGCATGGAAGTCCCTTCCTTCTTCCTGCTGGTGGACAGTCACCGAAGCAGGAAAGTCCAAGCAGAGAAGGACAGATGGAGTTGAATTTAGGGAGTTCAAAAGGGATTTTGATTTCCCCAACTTGGGAGCAACTAGCTAAATTACAGGAAAAAGAGGCCTCTGCAGCTGGCCAAATGAGTGAAACAGCACAAAAGCAGACTGGGAGGGGCTCCAGCTCATTGAACAGAGATGGAGGAAGGACAAGGAGAAGGAGCTCTCCTAACAGATGGAGCTGCACCCTGGTCTGAGGCCAACTATGTACTGCCTCTGTTGGGATCCCATGCTTGGAACCAAACTTTTTTGCCTTGTGATCTCTGTTCCCTTCTCCCTCCCTCTACTGTTCTTTTTTTTGAAGTGGCAGCTGAAGCATTGTTTTTCTGCATTCCTTAAGTTTCCACCTGCCTCAGAATCTTGACAGGCCAGAAAGAAAGGGGAGCACCAGACACAATGACACAGTAAGTCTCTGCCCTCTCCATTGCCCACATTCCTTCCCTTTTCTGAGTCACCCCCATAATGACCCTTTAACAGGTTTTTCTCAGTGGGTTCTTGCTTGGGTCTGTGTTGTTTGGGTTCTGTCCTAGTGACTGGAGCCCTACATTGTCTGTGGAGCTAGAATTGTCTTTAAAGCTAGGACTTTGGTTCATTTTTCAAGCCTGGCCAGCCATCCTTCCTGCATCTTCTTTCTTTCCCAGCTCATGTGGAAAAGCAAATGCAGCATTTGAGAGCTGAAATTCTGCTGCTTCTTCAGCTGCCTGGCTTTGGGGAAGTGACCTAATCTCTATATTTCTCTGTACTTACTCATCTATCAAATGGGCATAATAATACTTCTCTAGAGTTGGTTTGAACTTTAATATAAAAATGTATTTAAAGTGGTTTGTGCTACCAAACATTCCATGAGAATGTTTATAACAAATTATTATTGAGACACCTGTCTCTAATATGAGAGTTGGTAGCATTGAGAATGACCTTTTAACTTGCAAAATGTTTTCTTCCTTTTGAGGAATGTGTAAGTCTGTGACATTTGAATCTGTTTTTCAAGTTGCTTTTTTAGCAGTAAGACAAAAATTTTAACGTGAGGATATACGTTTTCGCAGTTTGCTTTTTCACCATGCAACAATGAGCCAGTGTCCTAGGTCACAGCAGAATCAGAGGACTTTTCCATTTCATTAAGCTTCTTTGGACAGGGTTTTAAGTGGTCAATTGTGTTCCCTCCTCCATTCCCTGTGTCTCTGTCATCAGAAAGAGCCTCCTGTGTTTTCCACGTTATAATGATGTCAATAAAGAACGGTATCTCTTTTAGGCATAAAGCCACACAAGTGACTGTGTCCTTGTGATGGAATCCTGCAAACAATAACCCTCCTGCTGAAATGATTCATGAAACAAACCCTGGGAAGGGAGTGGCAAAGAGAGAGAAAGAAAGTGTGTCTTTGCCATTTCTGAAGTCAGACTACAATTTAACTTCAAAGTGATATGAATAAGCAAAGCGTCAAGCACCCCCTATCCCAGCTTACTAGAAAACCAATTTTCCAGATACAGTAGTCCCTCTATATCACAATTCACTTATCATAGCCTGATTATATCATGGGATTTTTAAAAATACTATATTTAATTATTTATCTTGGATTTTTCGCTATATCGCAGGATTTTGCAGTACTGTATATGTATGTTGTTAAAGTTACGTAGATTTAAAAGTGTATGATATGTTTAAGAACATAAGTAGTGTTTGTAAAAGTGTGGAAATGGTTAATAACGGAGTGGGAAAGGTTAATAAGGGACTGAGAATGGTTTATAAAGCCTTAAAATATATATAAATAGTAAAATAAATGTAAGGTTCCTACTTCATGGATTTTCACCTCTCACGGGGGGTCTATAACGTAATACCCATGATTAATGAGGGGATACTGTAATAGGAATTCTCGAGCAAAGGCATGCAGGCATTTCCTTTTAAATGAGTCACTTGAAACATTCAATTTAATAAATTCTTCAGTATTCTGAGAGCCTGCAAGGGATTTAGACAGATGCTTGTGGGCAACCCTCCCCTAAAACTTTCTCAAACTGCACAGATGAAGGTGGAAAGGCCAGTCTGGAGCCACATGAAGGTATTTTTTTCTTCTATGGGGCTGTCTGGTCCTGATGCACCGAGACCCCAGGGAGCCCTTCCTGCACTCCACAGGGATGGGTGGTCTTGCTCTAGTCTGTAGATACAAGCAAACATCAACAGTGCTCTTAGCCATGTGCTGGCTACAGGTGAGGTGAAGGCGGCGAGGCTAGAATTACCACGCATATGAAGGGTTTCCACAAGGAAGGAGGCTCCTATTCCTCTTTCAGGACCCCACTTCCTGTGACCACTCCTTAATTAGCAAGAAAACCCAAGTAGTTCCTTTATCTGGTACTCCTATTGGAATATGCTAAGCCATCCTGTCATTATTTACTTACAATTAATATTTCTTTTACCAAACGGAGTTACTAGGGAGCTGGGACGTGTGTGTGTGTGTGTGTGTGTGTGTGTGTGTGTGTGTGTGTATGTGTGCAGATGAACACATATATATTCTGTAATCTTACAAGACAGGACCTGATGAGGTCAAAGGACTACTACAAGCGAAGAGAGGATGACACTATGCAGGAGGAAAGAAAGAGGAGGATGTAGAGGAGATACGAAACGTAAGAGAAAGAATGGGGTGCGAACGCCACCCAGCTTCGTCAAACTGTCCGGGTTCTGACCCCTGCTGGGGAGCAGGGGCCACAGGAGCTGAACCTGCCCCAGAGGGCATGGAACACTGAGAACTCAAATCCTGTGGGGCCTGGAGTTGGGGACATTTCTTTTTCTCTGTTGTGTAATATTTTTCAGATCTTATATCTTTTTTTAAAAAGCTTGCCATCTTACTTTGGTATATCTAAGACTGCAGAAAGCAGAGCTGGCTCTCCCTCAGGCGGGGACCGGTCCTCCCGCCCACCCCTGTCTCCGTAACTCCGATGTTCTCCTTGACAACCGTGAGGCCCCTGCTGCCAGCAGTGTCCGACTCCCGCCCGCTGCAGCAGCGTCCTGCTGGAGTAGCGATTTTCAACCTTCTTCGCCTCATGGCACACAGAGACTAATTACTAAAATTCTGCAGCACACCCAAAAATGTATTTTTGTTGATGTGATTAAAAAATAGATATGATCTTGATTCAGTCACGCCGGACAGCTATTGTTGTGTTGGCTATTGTCATTTTTTTAAATTTGACAATCTAAGGGAAAAGAGGTCAGTGCCCATGACTAAATAGTCAGGTATTACATGTTTCGAAAATTCTTGCGGCACGCCAGTTGAAAGTCGCTGCACTAGAATCAGTAGTAAGTCTCCTGCTGGCCTAACACCTCCTTCAAACAGGTGCTCTCCTGAGGCTGCCAAGTTGCATTAGACCCCCCTCAATGGGTGTGCACCGAGCTGTCTTGTTATACCTGGGATAATGAAATTATGCTCAGGCATTGCTACCCCAGCTTACATCCATTTAGAATATACTTCTAACTGCCTCACAGCATGTTATGTCGACATTGAACCTATGTGAAAACCTCACCAGGCAGGTAAGAGACCTGGCATCGTCCTGTTTTCCAGGGTAGATGGCTGCCATTCCAGGGAGCTAGCTGACATGGTGAAAGTCCCAATCTCTCTCTCCATTTTTATTTTGACTATTTTCATCTTTTTCTAGTTATTTTCTCATTTTGCTCTGGATGCTTCACTTTGCCCCTAAATTGATTTAAAGCAGATGACATTTCTTTCCATATGGCAAAGGCATTAGTATTTGTTCTATGTACTTTTATATTTCTCTTCACAGGTTTGAGGCTATGACTCTATGGTAATGGGACCAATTTCCATAAGTCATAAAAAAGTCATTATGTGCATTTTGGCAGTCAGTTTCATGGATCTGCTCAGTCTTAGGGGCAGGTGGCCTCTCCTTGTAATCATCGTCTCTTTCTTAAGCACCTTCAATCTCTCCCATTTCCTACCTAATTCTCTCCTACCTGGGAGCTGCTCGTGCTTATACTCTTCTCCTCCAAAACGAGTCCCTTAGTTTTCAGCCCTGTTTCCCATTCAAAGATTCCTAGGGATTGGTGGATAGCAGTACCTGCAGGTGTGATCCTTCTCTCACCCTCAGGTGTGCTCACAGTCCAGTGGAGCCCCAGCCCCCAGCAAATGCCTTGATCTTTTATATTTCATTCTCCTAATGCCTCTGCATGTTGAATTTTCTCTTTCTCCTTCTTCTGATATGTCTCTGCCCATGGTCCTCAGGACACCTTTGTATCTCACTCCTTTCCCACCACCTGATCTCCTATGTGCTCTCTGGCTCATTCCTGCCTTCTGCTTCCCAGGAGTTAGATTGCAACCTGTGCTCTTCCCTCTTCTCACCCCTGCCTGCACCTACAAGTTAGCTTTATTTATTCATTTATTCAAATATATTTATAGTTATTGAGTTTAACAATACTCAATGCCATTTATTAGGCATACTGAGTCCTGCCATATCCCAGACACTTTTCTAGGCCCTGGGTCCAGTGTGGGGATGGAACCAAGCTGCTGTTCTTATGGGGTAGGCAGACTGTTAACAAGTAAGCAGACATATTAGAATTGCAGAGTGGTTAAGTATTACATAGTAAATCAAACAGAGTGATGGGATAGAGAGTGCAGGGGGCCCCTACCCAATCTTAGCATGGTCAGGGAAGGCTCCTGTAGGAGGTGACATGTGAGCTGAGCTCCGAGTGATAAGGAAGCCACGAGCATCTCTGCAGGGTGAGCATTCGAGCAGTGGGGCATAAATGACACCTATACAGATGACTCCAAACTCAAGGTCACAATTCATGACTTTTAAAGAGCTCTTTTCCCTCTCTCCAACTCCCTCCTTGCTATGACCACTATAACTGCAAGTACAGCCTGTCTACAACCAAAGGCATTGCTCCCACACAAATTGGCTCTCTTTCTGCCTGGCTTCTGCAACTCTTCTGTTAGTGACAGGCTGAAAATTGTAGAGATACCCTCTTTCTGATATTCAGTGTTGCTAGTGTTCTTTCTGAGCCTGCAAACTCCACCTTTAATGCAGCTCCCCATTGCCAGGTTCTTACCTGTTCATCCTGTGACCTGCAGTGAGATGCCACTTTAAATATTGCAGACACCTGCTTGACACTTCCCATAAACTGGCTCAAACTACCGGCAAGCTGGTATTAACTGCTCTGTTTTACAAATGGAGAGACTGAGGCTTGTTGTTCCCCCCTGCATCACAGCCTTCACTCTGCCATCTCTTGTCTTTTACTTTCTTTAAAAAAAAAATCTCCATGAAAAGTACCATATTTCCTAGCCTGGTAAATAAGGCCCCAAACTGAACCACATCTCCCCCATTTCCTCCAATGTGAAATCTCTGACCTTGGTGATCAGTAAATTTATTTTGCTTTTACCTATCACATTTTCTTAAACTGACCACTGAGTCTGAAATATCTTGCTCTTTTCTTTTTGCTTGTTCAAATCTTTATGAATGTTTGTTTTTCTTCTCAATGATGTGTTCTCCAGTCCATTAGGTCATAAAACTCCATATCAGTTATTATTTTGGTATCAAGTTTTTTTTTGCTTTTGATCATGCATAAATTTTCTCACCTTAACCCTGAGCATACACGTTTTGTAGCAGAGCTTGGTGGCTAAGAGTGTGAACTCTGGAGACAATCTTAGAGTCTGGATCTCAGCTCTGTCTCTGAGTGACCCTGTGATCTCTGGAGTTTCATTTCCTCATCTACAAACTAGAGTTGGTGATAATAGTACTTACCTTACAGTGTTGTTTGGAAGTTTAAATGAGCAGATGCACATAAGCCTGTAGTAAGTTTTTCACATGGGACACATTCTATGTTAGCTGGTTACATCCCAGCCCAGCATGGTATTTGGGGACTACTGTGGCCTCGGTGAATATCCTTTCAATGTCAACTCATTCAAACCAGTAAGTTTGTGACTAACAGTCTTCTAACTACCACGAGGACAGAGAAAAGTACCCATATGAACAACATAAGAATTGCCACAGGGGACCAGATTCATCACCTATTATTTGTGAAAGAAGTGTGATATTGGAGTGGAGATTGTGGAGTCTAACTGCCTGGGATCACATCCTGACACTTTACCTCTGTATTGCTTGGTTTTACTATTTGAAAAATGGAGGTAATAACATTATCTGCTTTAGAAAGTTCTTCAAATAAAGATAATGAATGTAAGTAAAATATTTAGTACTGAACAAATGTTGGCCCTTGATATTACTGTGTGTTATTGTTGATCTAGACCCATGTAAGTCTCTACCAGGGGCACAAAAGTCCAGAGTTAAGGGTCACAAATTAGATCTGATGAAAATCAGGAAGAAAATAATTAGAACATGAGCCTTGAAGCTTCTGGAGGATTCCAGAAGATTCTAGAAGATTCCAGAAGATTCTGGACACCTGGGAAAAGTCAAGGGAAGCTGTGAGGAGGCAAGGAGACTCTCAGGGCCTCCCACATCCCTGATTCACAGAACTTCCCCACACAGGATTACATTTAAATGGTTGAGTGGCCTTGGACAATGAGGTCATTCTCCACTTCACCTTATTTCTCAATTTCCAAATTCAGGTGGGCAAAACAGACCCAGGCTTTCCTCAGAGAACTGAACCCTCTCTCAGATCTCTCCTCTCTCCATCTGCCCTCCACCTCACCCATCTCTGCCTTGTTCAAGTTTCTTGCTCAGATGATTGCCAGTCTCCTAAAATCTCATTGCCTTTAGCCATGCCTCTGTAATCAGCTCTAAACTTGGGCAAAGTTAACCTGCTTGAAAAACATGACTACCAGCAAGAACCGTATGAAAATACTGAAACTGTGAACCACCACACAGCATTGTTAGACTATAAACAACCTCCTGATGCTACCCTGTCATCTCAATGCTACTGAAACAAGAAGAAGCAGAGGTAAAATTTTAAGTGGATGAAAGATGATAGCATGGAGCCATAAATTCCAAATGAGTCCATTGAAAACAGTGCATCTCAATCTGTCTCATCTTTATTCACCTCCTCTCATTTTACACAACATTTCCAAAGTATAATACATAACACTTTTGGGACCTAGGGAAGCTCAAAAGGGAGACAAGATAACTTAATGGCACTGAGCAACACGCCAGTGCTCTAAATATTTCAGAAGTGATTAAATTCTCAGAGCCCTACTCTAAAATCCCCAGGGCAACCACATTACCAGGTGGAACTCCCATTGCATTTGTAGTACTGGCTCACCACTCAGCCTTGGTTATACATGCGAGGTTTGGCTGGAAAAAGTCTACCTTTTGTTAATATAACAAGAACACTTTGTGCAACATCGACGTAACCTGGCAGCTAAGGAGAGTGGACTGGAATGCACATGTGTGAACAATAAAGACTTTACTGTATCAGTCGGTGGACAGACCTCGTATACAGTGTTAAGTTTCTGTCAGTTTATTCCATGTTTAAGTTAGCTGAGCTTCCTTGTAAGAGGGTAAGTTTCCTTATGTCAGAGACCAGTGGCTCAAGAGATTTATTTTCTTGTTCTGGTCTACTACCCATTGGTTTTGTGACCTTGGAGAAACTTAATTTTTATCTCAATTTCCGTCTTTCTCTTACAGATGTTAAATTATATCTGTCAGCCCCTGGTGAGCAAGAATTCTTTCAAAAGTTCATCAAAAAAGTTCATTTATCTATAGATCAATAAATCCATGGCAGCTTATTATTTTCTCAATCCACAGATATTTCAAATACTTATGATTTTGTGGGGATCATAAAATTTTGATATATAAAGGGCCCTTATCCACATAGCAAAACATTAGATAACATTTTCTCTGAGATCCTTTATTGCTGTAACATTTAGTCATCCCTTTGTATTAGGTTGGCCAAAAAGTTCATTTGGTTTTTCCTGTAAGATGGCTCTAGCAGTGCTTAGTTGTCTTTAACTTCATTTGAAACAATTCTGTTGGATTGTATTGTGACAGCTGTCATATCGGTGTGCATTTAAAAAAATTTATCAAAATTGGTGAGTTTTTGTGTAGCTATTTTAATATTGAAGATGGAAGAAAATATGTCACATTTTTTGCATCTTATGCTTTATTATTTCAAGAAAGGTAAAAATGTAACTGAAATGCAAAAGAAGATTTGTGCAGTGTATGGAGAAGGTGCTGTGTCTGATTGAACGTGTCCAGATTTCTCTCTGGATGATGCTCCACAGTCAGGTAGAAATACCTATCTTAATTGGCATAACTGAAATTGATAGGGATCAAATCGAGAAATTAATTGAGAACAATCAACACTATACCATGTGGGAGACAGCCAACATACTTAAAATATCCAAGTCAACAAAGTTACTGGTGAAAATAAAAAATAGTGTCTTTTATTTTATGGAAAATACTAAACAAACTTTTTGGCCAACACAATATAATAAGAAGTGTTAATTAAAGGTCTCCCTCATAGGCACTCTCCTAAGTGCCCCAATATTACAGGTAAAAAAGTATGATTTTGGCTCTGGCCAGGTGGCTCAGTTGGTTAGAGCATTGTCCTATACACCAAAATGTTGCAGGTTCAATTCCTAGTCAGGGAATTTGGCTGTGGGTTTGATCCACAGTTGGGTGCATACAGGAGGCAACTGATCGCTGGTTCTCTCTCTCTCCCTCCCTTCCTCTCTAAAATCAATAAACATATCCTTGGGCAAAGATTTTTAAAATGTATGATTTTGGCCTCAAAAAGCAATGGACACTAAAAAACAACTTCAACATGATATGAGTAGGAAACACATACCTGAGACTTTCTAAATTTTATATATCACTTGATCTTTCCTCACTGGAAGGTAGTGCTCTGATCATCCTCATTTGAGGAAGGATAGGAAATGAGCCTGGGTGATAGAAAACTCCATCTGACTCCAAAGCCTGAATTCTTGACACTAAACTGAAATTGCTCAGATGAAGGGGGTATGTAAGGCAGTGGGAGAGATGACAGAGGAAGGAAGGTTTGGAGGGAGGCGGGGGAAGTGTCACAGGGTGGTGATATAAGTCATCCAGGGAATGGGGAGCAGCTTGCCAGGTAGACAAGCAAGAAGCTCATGCCAAGAAAAAGTGAGAGCAAATGCAAAGCCACACAAGTGAGAAACCCAAGGGCACACCCAGGGAATACCCAGAGTTCTGGGTGCTGGAACAGGGTGATGGGGCTGGAGAAGGCTGAGGAGTAAAGGGCCAGACTTTAGGACTGTATGCATTCCAGTTCTTCTGCTTAATGGATGGTCTGGTATACAGAAGGTGCTCTCTGTCTTTGGTTGATTGGAACTCAATGGTGTGCATTGTTCAATTATGCAGTGTTTACCAGTGTATTCTTCTGAGTGATGCATTTGTCTTGGAAACTACTCTATTCACCCTAAATTGACACCCAAGCCTTTAGTGATCATATACTGAGTTTCAGCAGGAAATAGCCTCATCTGCCCCCAAACACAACATATCATGGGTGCAGCAATCATACAACAAGCATATGTGCAAGTCAGTTTACTGCAGCCCTTTGAAGGCTGTTCGTGGTCACACTCACGGCTTTGCTGTGAGTCTTGCCAGTGGATGCTGCAGGTTTGGACTTTTATTTTTCTTGATAAAACTTTGGAATAAATGTTTCTGAGTCTTTGTAAGATTTCTTTAGTCATACTGTACAGATTAAGTATTTACATGCTTGGACTTGCAGAATTCTCTCTTCCATGAGAAGACAGAGATGTCTTTTCATTCCTAAAGGCAAGAATAAGCTGAAGCTTAGAGGATTATTTTCTCACCAGAGCAGAATTCTAACTCCAAAATTTACTAGCTGTGCGACCTTGGATAAGTCTCTTACCTGCTCCTTACTTCAGTTTTCTCATCTTTAATATGGGAGTAATAATGATATTAATATGAATATTGTTACTATTGTAAACAATACATCATTTATTAGAAAACTATGGGTTACAAAATAAATATATACTTTCAATTAGAATGGTGCCAGGCAAACTGTAAGCAACATTTAACATTTGTATCTTGTATAGTGAGGCCCTGTTAAAGATATGCCATGAAATCCAGCCTCCACTATGCTTACTAAGCCATGTGCTGTTCAGAGGGGCACCTTTTCTTATTGGCATAAAGACACTGGATGGGCCAGCAGCAGCCCTGCTTGTAGAGGTCATGAATTTGCCCTTCTCTGCTCTCTCCCCTTTGCTCTATCTATTTTGTGGTCATTGAGAAATATTTGAGAAACAGCTCTACTGAAAAGCTTCATTATATTGGTTATAGAGCATCCCTAATCTTCCCAGTTGTGTTTTTAACACCCCTAGTTTTATTGTACAAAATCATGTGGCCAAGAGACACATGGGGGAGCAGCCATTCTTGAATATTCTGTGCAGAGTGCCTGGTCCTGCTCCTTATGCACTTACACACAGGATGGTAGCACTTTACCAGCAACTCTTAGGGCACCTGTTGCCGTGTGGTCACATTTGGTTTCTTCAGTCCTTCTCAGAAAAGTCCGAAACATGCTGACAATGCAAGCCAAGGTTATCTAGCAATTTCTTCATTGACCTGAAGTAACTAAAAATCTCCAGTGCTTCATGTGAGCTCATATAAATTTCCACAATAGTGATTTCTAATGTTAGCCTCAAAACCAGAATAGCAACTGAACAACACTGGGGTTATATTGGTAGGTCAAATTGGGCAGTTTTCATTACTGATATGTCAGGAATGAGGTAGTAAAGGGATGATTTTTATTCATGGGAGCAGCAGAAAACAGTGAAGGGGGCTCTTGATTTGAAATCAGCAGGCTGAGCTTGACTCTTGGCTCTGAATTTACCCTTGGACACATCTACTGAATCCTGCTCTTACAGCTAGAATGGGACTTAGCGCCATAATGCAGATATTGAGGTGGTGAGTTTCAATGACTTATCAAACATGACCGAGTTAGCATCAGAGTGAGGACTCTCACCCTTGGATCCTGGACCAGGGATCTAGGAGAAACGCACACCCCCTGGGGTCATGATGAGGGAGAAGTGATTTTTCCAGATAAATTGTAACATACACTCTATTGAACACATTAAGAATAAAGTCCATGTATAAAGTTTCCATGGTAATTCAGTCCTCATGTTTCTGGGTCATGTGGAGTTAACTCATCTAGATGATACTCTTTTGAGAGCTATTGATGTTCAAAGTACACTGCAGACTTGGTTCTTCACATAAGTCTTTTCTTTTATTGGGGGTGGTGGTGCAGTAATAGGAAGTTTTTTTTTCTTTGTTTGTTAGGAAAATACATATTTGAATGCCAGAGAAATAAAAAAAAAATTAAGGTAATACCTGCCAAATCTAAGTTAGTTCTAATTCTCTATTTAAAAATAAAGGAGAGAAAAGGGGTTGTTCCCAACTCCAACCCTCATTACTGTAAGCTGAAATAAACAAACAGTATCTTGAGTCATTAGAGTGAGTGTTCTTATTTTACTATAACGTTATGAAGATTTTGGAATGGGATATGTGGAAATCAGCAGTGTTATTATATTTGTTATGGGTGAAGGTAGAGCCCTACTGGATTTGCTCTTTTTATATTTAATGAGAGGTCCTTCAATGTGGTATTACATTTGATCACTAAATGATTGCAGCTTAGACGGATGCTGCTGGTGGGTGGTTGAGTGGGGATGAAGTGCCTGGGTGAGCCTCTGTGGCCTATAACTAGGTCATCCTTAGCTATAAGGAGCAGAGATAGAGACACTCTAAACATGAATGCAGAGCATATGGACTACAGTATAGGCCTTGTTTTGAGGAATAAGAAAGGCATGATTAATGGCCATTTGGCATTTTTAAACTGTTCTTCTAGCCTTGGCAAGGTAGCTCAGTTGGCTGGAGCAAAGTCCTGTATACCAAAAGGTTGTGTTTTGATCCCTGGTCAGGGCATGTATGGGAGGCAACCGATCAATGTTTCTCTTTCCATTTCTCTCTCTCTCTCTCAAAAATCAATAAGCATATCCTTAAGTGAGGATAAAAAAAAAAACCTAAAAGCTTAAACTAATTAGAGAAACAGAGCTTTGCACCTCAGTGTACTTTAGGAAGACAGGTTGCCTCCATAAACAAGTTCAGCGATCTCCATATTTCAACTTGCAGATGCTCAGATGCTTTCTCAGACACAATCCTTCATACAATTCTGGAAGAACCAATCATGAGAATCCAGTTTCTCTACTCAAAGCATGCTAAGATGTTTAGCAGCAGTGGCATCACCTGGGAGTTCCTCAGAAATTCAGAGAAATAGGCCCACTCAGACCTATTGAATCAGAATCCATTTTAATAACATTCCCGTGATTTATACATACATTAAAGTTTGAGAAATGTTGTTCTAGAGTAGAGGTGGGCAAACTTTTTCTGCACAGGACCAGATTGTAAATATTTCAGGCTTTGTATACCCTTAGTCTCTGTTGCAAATACTCAACCCAGCAGCCACAGGCCATCTGTAAACACATAGGCAAGGCTGTGCTCCAATAAACATTTACAACGCCATGTGGAGGCTGGATTGGGCATGTGGGGCTGAGATCACAGGCATATGTTGTTACTTACAAGCAGAAAACTAAGTACCTTCCTTTCTGCCCCTCTCTGAACTTTTATATTCCTCTGCCTCTGATCATTCACTTCTCTTTCTAAATATCTCTTCCTTTGCTCTTGATCCCAATCCCTCCAGTGCCCAGGGAATCCCTAGTGTTTAATTGCTCATTTTGTATATCACCTCTTCTCTATGCTTCTTGTTCTGTGCTTCCTCAGAATTATTTGGTTCTTCCTTCTGTTTTAAAAACTCTTTACACGAACACCAATGCAGTGTTTGTACTTAATATTGAAACTTTTTCTCTTCCACTAACTTCCAAGCTATTTAAAGTCTTTGTATGCACTTATATTGGTTACATGTCTTTCTTGAGAGCAGATACTGCATTTTATTTATGTTTTCATATCAGTAGGCCAGCACAATGACACAGTGTATACTGAATAAATATTTTTCATCTCTGATCTAAGCTGGACGTATTTTGAGAAACATGTTTATAATAAAAGAGAAAAATGTGACACTCTGCACAAACATGGGAGTGTCAGGTACTGAAAATACAAAGGTTTGGTCTGTGCTCTCTGTGAGGGGGATATGTTTGGATCCAGTGTCTAAAGAGCCGCAGTGAAGAACAAGAATGATGAAGAACTTCAGGGGCATCTTGATAACACAGTGAAAGAAGTTGAGCTACAAGAATCACAGTATTGAAACAAGCCGGGATCCCAATTCATTAATATTTAATAGGGGATTCTCTTTTTTAAGGACTAAATACTTACATCCTACATCTCTCTACTTTCCTCCTTAAACCAAAATATTGGGAGAGTTGTATAATTAAGAGTTTGCGATACACTTCTGGGGACTTCCGGCCAAGATGGAGGCTTAGATGGACACGCTAGGTCTCCCTCTACAACTATAGAGGAATACAACTACTTCAAAACAAAGGATAACTAGAAATTCCAGAAAATAAAACTACACGGAAGCCCAACATATGAAGTTATAAACCAGCGGTGCCATTTGGGCAGGTAAGAGTTAAAGAGGGCAGCGCTGTTTGCGGTCGCACCCGGAGCGGCGGGCGGCGAGGAGTCCCGGTGGCCAAGCCCCTGGCGGTGCGCGACCCCGGCGCTGGGGAGAGCGGCCGCCGCATCGCCTTGAACAGTGAGGCCCAGGGGGGCGGGAGGACGGATCCCGGTCTCCTAGCTGAATAACTGTGTGAATCCATCTTGGACCCCCGCCCCCACAGAAAGCACCACAGGGCTGCGAAATAGGTCGCGGACAGGCAGGCGCCGGTCGCTGATTTGTGACGAGTACACAGGCACCGCCCCCTACAGCCGGCCCAAGAAAACAAAACGCATCTGTCAAAATGAGGCAGGCAACTATAGAAATCCCGATGACACAACTCACCAGGCAGCAGATAGAGAACCTGACAGATGAACAGATAAGAAACCTGTCAGAGGCTCAGTTCTGGGCCATTGTTATCAGGTGGCTTACAGAATTCACAAAAGAGCAGGAAAAAGATAAGAAAGAAGCGAAAAACATTCATAACGAAAGGAACAAAACCACATACGAGACAGATGGTGAGGAAAAAAAATCCAGAGTTCATTTCAACAAACTGGAATATGGAGAAGGAACAAGCAGTCAACCAATGCAGAGAGAGGAAATGGGAAGCAACAATGAGAGGATCAGAAACCTCTGGGACAGCTATAAAAGGCCCAACATAAGAATCATTGGTTTGCCAGAGAGTGAGGAAGATGAACTAGAACTTGAAAAATTGAGTGAAAATATAATAAAGGAGAACTTCCCAGACTTGGGGAAGGGAATAGACTTGCAGGTCCAGGAAGCAAGGAGAGTTCTCAAGAGACTGGACCCAGGGAGAACCACTCCAAGACACATTATAATCAAAATGTCAAAAATTAAAGATAAAGAGAGAATCTTAAAAGCAGCAAGAGAGAAGAAAAGAATTATGTACAAAGGGGTCCCAATTAGACTATCAGCTGACTTCTCAAGGGAGACCCTACAAGCAAGAAGGGACTGGCAAGAAATATTCAAAGTAATGAAAATCCAAAACCTACAACCACGAATACTCTATCCAGCGAAATTGTCATTCAGAATAGAAGGACAGAGAAAGTGTTTCCAGGACAAAATAAAACTGAAGAGTTCATTAGATCCAAACCACTGTTATATGAGATGTTAAAGGGACTGGTTTAAAAAACAGAAGCTAGGGAGATGAAACAAAGGCAAACTAAACAGGCAACGAGAGTGGAAAAGGAACTGTGGGTACGGGAAGCATATTGGGGGGAGGTCAACAGGGAGGGGGAGTGGGGAGAGGGAGGGAGATGATATAGGAATTGGGGATCAAGGTAGGAGGGAATGGAATAGACGGAGAGAGGTTGGGAGGAACTGTATGCACAACTAATGGACATAATCTAAAAGGGGGGGACAACTGGAGGGAGGGGGGCCACCGGGTGGAGGGGAGCAGAAGGAAGGGAAATTGGCACAAATGTAATATTTTAATCAATAAAACACATTAAATCTGAAAAAAAAAAAGAGTTTGCATTATGTACATGAAATCAGAGAGAAAAATGAAAAGGTAGTGGTGTGTGTATGTGTGTGTGTGTGTCTACCACTCTTTTCTTAACTTTTTTATTATGGAGATTTTCAAACATTCAGCAAAGGAGTCAATAGTATAAAAAAATTCCTACATAGCCTTGGCCAGTTGGTTGGAATGTTGTTCTATGAGCAGAAAGTTCGAGAGTTTGATTCCCAATCAGGACACATGCCTAGGTTGCGGGTTTGGTCCCTGGCTGGGGTGTATACAGCAGGTAATCAGTCAATGTTTCTCTCTCACATCGATGTTACTCTTTCTCTACCTAAATCCAATAAGCATGTCCTTGGGTGAAGATTAAAAAACATCCCCACGTATCTGTCATCCACTTTTAACAACATGTTCCAAACTTCTTTGTCTATCCCTCTACAAAACAAACAAACAAACAAAGAAAGAAACCTTAGGATACTTAAAAACATCTTTGTCAAATATCACTAATAAATACTGTATAATGCATCTTTAACAGATAACGTTTTCTTTTAGTGTACCACAATACTCTATGTGTTATGAGGGTGAGGTTATGATGCTTTCATGTACTCAGGAGGGGAGACTTAATGTGCTCCAGCATGCAAAGGAAGAGAGAGAAAGAAGCACATACATAGGTACATGCATGTGTGCCTGCTGTAGATCCTTTGAACAAAATTCCCAAGGAATCAGTCTCCAGTGTTTTTTTTGTTTTTTATCTGAGAGAGAGAGAGAGAGAGAGAGAGAGAGAGAGAGAGAGAGAGAGAGAGAGAGAGAGAGACATCATTTGCTTCCCATATGTGCCTTGAATGAGGATTGAAACTGCAAACTTTTTATTTATGGGATGATGCTCTAAACAACTGAGCCATCCATCCAGTGTGCCAGTGTGTTTTCTGAATGGTTGTAATTTTAGAGGCTGATATTTTCTAATAAAAATCTCTTTACCATGTCCCTCTCCAAAAAGGGGCTTACTAAAACCCCCTTGATGAAGCATCCATTTAGATGAATTGAACTAGATTGTACAGCAACATTATGAACAAAAGGGGAAGAATTAAAAAGAAAAGCTTTCTAAATAAAATACACATTTCTATGAAATGAACACATCGAAGAATCTCTTTAAATTGACAGAGCAACGTGTTATTACACCTACATGCACTGCCACAGTCTTTGACATTTCATTGCAGAATATGTTCATGTTTTCTCTAAGCCAATTAGGGATTGTGTTGATGCATCACAGGCTTTGGAGTTTTATTTTACTTGTCCCTATTCAGCTACAGTGATCACTCAGCCAGCTAATTTGCTTCCCCACTTTCATTCTATCCAACAAAATGCACTGTTACTGGCACTTTACCAGGTGCTGTAGGAGCATATAAATTATCAGACTACAAAAGAAAGGTAATATAAGGTCATGTCTTAATCACCCTATAACCCTAGCATTATACCCAAGTTTATCACATTTACAATCTTGGTGTGTGTGGGGGAGATATACATGAATGTATAAACTCTAAAAATAATATGTTCTAAGTACTCCACAGAGTGAGAAGATGGAGGGAGAAATTCTGGCTGAAAGGATTCATGCAGGTGATAAAATTTCAAGAATCAAGCATATGGAGGGCATTTAGGCAGAGTACATATTAATAAAGGCACCATGGTTGGTGGAAAGGAGGATGGGTTTGCTACACAGTGAGAAGTCCAGTTTATTTAGAATGTGGGACATAGAGATTAATTTCAGGTAGAGTTTCAGGGAATGAGAGATAGGGCTGTACCATCAGGTGGAATTGCAGTAAAATCATGACTGTGATACAAAAGTGGGAGGTAGGGCTAAACAAGAAGGTACAAGTTCAAGGAACTGGGGATGGGCTGGACAATCAGGGAGGGGTACAAAGAATTGAGAAAGGGCTGGACTATTAGGTAAAGATCTAGGGACTACAAGATAGGACTGAATTATTAGGAACATGGTTTATGGAGGGAACATAGGCTGAGCTATTGGGTGGAGACCAATGGTGGAAGGACGTGAATGTCATACTGAATTTGTTCCTCATTCTCCAGGCCTTGGGGAAGCTCTGTCAGTTAGAGGCTGGGAAACTATCACTGCTTCATGAGTCTCTCTTGTGCCACAGGGTTATTATACCTGAAGCACAATCATAGTCCTGAGGAGGATGCAGATTAGAAGACAGATGTGGATGGCAGTAGAAAGGGGCTCAGATGAAGGGGGGGGGGTGCACCCTTGCTGTTGGTTACAAAGTGAATTTATGAGGGCAAGTAACCCAAGACCTGGGACTTCATAGTAGGCAAGCGTTAGGCTGCCCTATCAGAGTTTATATAAACTTTATAGAAACTCTCTACAGAAGTTTCTGTGAAGTGGCTCTATGGTTAAAATTGAAGTTCCTGGATTTTGGTGAAGGACATTTGTTTATCATTGTTCCTAATGAATAGAATGCCTGGCTGGGTCTGGACCCCAGGCATGTCCTACACTGTCCTTAGGTGTGCATAAACTGTTTCTGATTCTCCATGATCCTCTGGGAAAAGGCCAGAACATAGGCCTTTTGCTATTTCAGTGTGGTAAGAAAGGATTTGACAGCTTCCTCTCTTGCCTCCCCCCATCCTCTCCCTGCCCTCTTTCTTCCTCTCTCTTGCACTTTGTGTTTCTATTCAGTATATCTGTAATCTGCCCCTGGTGCTATTTTGATGAAAAGGTCTTGATCCACATGTCTAGATAGATTGCAGACTCTCACCTACCCCCTCCTTGCTTCACGTGTTTTGTCCCCATATTGAGTTTGATATCTCTAGAAATGTCTTTTCATGCAAAATGTATCTTTAGAGTGTGGGTTCAGATAGCGTTGTGAAACGCAAGAAAGAAAAAAGATGGTTATTACTCCTTAAGCTATTGTAGAGGTGGGTCCTCTACATGCGCTGGTTAGTACATGAATTTCTTATTCCCACCAAAAGCATTATGTGAGATGTGAACATTAATAGATATGGATGTGTGGCAGTGTTAGTCTGAAAACACAAAAGGCCCTGGGATACAGACTGTCCCATTCCTTTACCCACACATTGGTGATGGACCAGTTCCTCATGCACTTTTTGTTTTTTCCTCTAATATGCTGGTTAAATTAAGCACAAACCAGAAGGAGGGGGAAAAACCCAAATCTTTAGATCTGTCCTTCCCCACTTGCAATCCAGGTCACTATGACTCTAAAACTCTTACTATGATAATGTCAGTGAGTTCATATTTTGGGAAGAGCTGCTATATACCAGGTGTTGGCCTTATGATAATGGGCTGGGCCTCTCAAGTCAGGTTGCTGGAGTTAAAATTCTAACTCTTCCATTTACTAGTAACTTGTTGCACATTGAATGTATTAACCTCTGGGGCCAATCAGTTGCTCTCTCTGTACCTCATCTCTAAGTAGGTATTGTTATTTCTAGATTGCCTACTGAGGTTTGGTTCTCCTCTAGACCCTTGAAGCAGCAGGCAGGTACACAAAGACCCCAGCAGATATAGAAGGTGGAGCTTGCATTACAGTCAGAGAGGTGCACAGGGGTCAGGCGACCTGTGTTCAGGTCTTGACCTCAGAACACAAGAAACCAGGGAGTTCCAGTACAAATTACCAGGCTGGTGGCCAAAAGGGAGCCCTTGCCCAAGCATATTGCAAAACCCTTGTCATTGGGAACCCGATTGTTTTTTTCATCAGTTCATTAGTCTTACAAACTGCACTGTCCACTGCTAACTATGTGAGCCCAGACAAGCCGCCATGAAATTCAGGTTCTGTGCCTCCTTCTCATTTGTGTCCTGTCTGCTTTGCCCAGAAGGTCTGTCCCCACAGAGGCCATCTGTCATCCTCAGGATAGAGGACATTTAGATCCAGCACTCCCTCTGTCTCTCTCTCTTTCTATCTCTCTGTGTATAGTCATGCACTGTTTAACAACAGGGATACATTATGAAAAATGTGTTTTAGGGAATTTCATCATTGTGCCACCATCATAAAGTGCACTTACACGGACCTAGATGGTACAGCCTACTCCACACCTAGGTCCTGTGGTATAGCCTATTGCTACTTGGCTACAAAGCCATAGAGCATGTTACATTACTGAATCCCATAGGCAACTGTAACACCATGGTAAGTATTTGTATATCTAAACATAGAAAAGGTACAGAAAAATATGGTATAAAAGATAAAAATGTACACCTGTATAGAGTACTTACCATAAACAAAGCTGGAAGTTTGCAGGACTGGAAGTTGCTCGGGGTGAGTCAGTGAGTGAGTGGTGAGTGAAGGTGAAGGCCTAGGACATCACTGTATGATGCTCCAGACTTTATAAACACTGCACAATTAGGTTACACTCAATTTGTAAGGAACACAAGATCACATCAGGCATAAGACAAACTGAGGCAATTGAGAGACGTGGTAAACACAAGAAGTTGAGGCTGCTGCCTGTATAACAGCGGCATAGTTTTACAGTAGATTTCTCTTTCAAGTAGGAAGAGTTTGTTCTAGAAATAAAAGGTATCATATAGTAAACACATAAACCAGTAACATAGTCATTTACTATCAGTATCAAGTAGTATGTATGCACTGCACACATGTGTGCTGTGCTTTATACAATTAGCAGTGCAGTAGGTGTGTTTCCATCAGCATCACCACAGGCATGTGGCTAATGCTTTGCACTGTGACACAGTGACAGCTACGTCACTAAGTGAAAGGCATTTTTCAGCTTCATTATGATCTTATTGGACCACCATTTTGTATGCAATCTGTTCTTAACCAGAACATCATTATGTTGAACATGAGTGCATATTGATTTTCCCTCTGTCGCAGTACCTCTCTCTATTTCTTTCTCTATATTTATGTCTTTTGCTTCTTCTCTCTTTACCTGTATGTCACTCTTCTCTCTCTTTCTGTATCTCCATACCTAAGCCTCCGAAGTCTCCTCCTTTTTGTCTCTCTCCACTACCATCTCCTAACCATCAGCTAAGCTCAAGTGCTCGTAAACATGACAGGCAATTGAGGGAGGGGAGAGGAGAAGTAAAAGCATTTGGCAGATTGGAGCTCTATACCAGTAACCCTTCCTTTGAAAGCTTTATTTTAGCTCAACAACAGTAAAAAACAGATATGAGTTTGGCACCTAGGGGTTGGGCGGCTTGACTCCCAGCATACAACTCTGCAGAAACACCACCCATCTATTGTTGGTATTACTTTTCTGTCACTGAAAAGGCAAGGCAACTTGCATAAATGTTTTATTTGCAGAAGGTAGTTAGGCACCCCTCAGAGGCTCCTAAACCTTTGTGAACATAAGTGGAACATTTTGAATGTGCCTCAATTACCCAGTCTCAACCTGCAAAAATGTGGCACATGTGTGGGAGGAAAGAGGATTGAGCAGGCTGAGCCTTATCAGCACCAATTCTTTCTCACATAAACAATAGCAGTGCTGGGCTACAGGGGGAGAATCCTTGAAACTTTTTCATTCTTTTTCGGGGAGAGAGGGACTGACAAGAGAATTTCGGAGCTGCATGGAATGGGACCCTTCATCCAGGATGTGTATGGAAGAGTAGAGAGAGAGGAAGAGGTTAAAATAAATAGCTCACGAGTGAAGTTTAAAATGCAACCAAAATATTTTTCTAACTTCTTTCCTTTGCCAGGAAAAACTCAGGTACTCTAATGCATGAAATCTGCTTGTTTGATATCCCATTTGTTCTGGATGAGAGGAAGGGAAAAACTTTAAGTCTGCAATCACAAAAAATCTGCTTGAATTACTTAGGTACAGAGAACTTCTAAACTCTTTGGTCCTACTTATCATAAGGGGTCTTCCCCAAAATTGTTGCTTAGGCTGGGATTTGCTGGGTGCTGTGCCAATTCACAGATGATATGAAACACAATTTAAAGAATTATGGATCTCTTCTTGAATCTCTTTTAGTCGGAGAGTAGCTTGGAGCTCCCTTCAGCTCTTCTGTTGGAGAGGGCCTTTATTAGGGTAAGAGTGAAGGAGAAAAGGATGAATCTAAGGGCCCAAATGTCAAGTTCTTCAACTGAACTTCATTATTGGGCCATTTGCATTCTTTGGGGAATAGAATCATAAGTTTTTATAGATGGAAGAAAACATAATATCAAACTTCCTATGCTAAAAACGGATCCCCAAATCCAACAAGGCTGAGGATCTTTGTGGGGACAACATAAGCTGTCTGAAAGTGGGACTGTCCTAGAAAATCAAGAAGTTAAAGTCTAGTTTTGTAGCATTGTAAACTACAATATTTGATTCATCCTGTTAGGCAGAGAATGAGGAAGCTTTCACAGTGGCGCTTTATGACAGACAGTTTAGGCTCCTGAGCAACTAGCATACTGCCTGTAGGAATGGTGTACAGAGGCGCTCATTAGAGAGAGTGAAAAAGACTGGGGAATTGAATTTGAAAAGAGCTTGAGGAAGAGGAATTGTCTATACACACATGGATCCATTGCACACTTGTGTGGTATTTCACTAATAGCCTCACACTAGAATCTAGACAGATGCAGCAGGCATGAGCTTGCTGGTACTTATCAAATCAATTTATCAGTTCGGAAGGATATATTTTTTTTTGCTCCTACGATACTGTTATTGTCAAAGGATTTTACCAGTCTGAAGCAGCAAGGTTAGTATAAATAACCTGATCAGTAGTCATTAGCCTTCCTTCTCCCCTAAGTTCACTGGCAAGCTCTCCTCTGCTAGAGTGACCAAGTTATCCTGGTTTGCCCAGGACAGTACCTGAGAGAGCTGAGATGATTTGTTCACCTGACCGACCACCCATTCTCTTCTGCCCTCTACTTGTTGCCCTTGGCTATCTCTCACCAGCATTAACACAGCAAATTTAGTTGTGCAGACAGAGATGAATAAAGAACATTCAATCAAGAACATGGGTAGAAAATCAAGAACAAAGAATGTAATTGATTATAAAATGCTGGGCTATATAAATCAAATATGAAATCCTTTAAGCTATGGGAGAAACCCAGAGTGGAAACTAAATCCTACCTGCTGGTCTGAGATCTCCATGTTATCTCATGATTTTTCATATGATCTTTTCAAAAGGAACAAATTAACTGAAGGAATTATTACTTAGAATTTAAGTCTCAGTGTTGGAATGTAATTTCTCTTAATTATGTGGAGTTAGAGAATTACCAGCAGTATTGCTATCACCTGGGAACATGTGGGACACTTTCTCAGGTTCCACCCAAGAACAACTGAATCAGATACTCTGGGAATGGGACTCAGCAATCGGTGTCTGCACCACCCCTTCAGGCAACTCTCCGCATGCAGCTAATATTTGAGAAACACCGAATTAATGTACCCACACCCTACCTTCCTCACTTGTGATTGACACATAGTGGATTAGTAAGACACACCCAAAGAATTCAGGTGTTGACTCTAGCTTTTATATTACTCTATGTCAAGGACAGGCAATTGAGAATCTTGGATATTACAACCAACAGTAAATATTTTACATGGTACAAGAATCATAACACCTTAGCATCATGCACGACACTAAAACATGCTACTTTCTCTGCTCCTCACTTAACCTTGCCCATATTTGCTCACAAGTTAACCTCATAAGTCATGAGTTGTCACAGTATCGGCCTTTGCTGTGCAGCTGCTCTCAACACTTAGTCATTCCTGCAATTCTGTAGTCGACTGGACTTTTCATTTACTTTACATCACAGGGAAGATATTTTAATTTAAAAGCTCAAAAACATAACAACTACATTTTATGAAGCAGAGAAGCACCAAATCAATCATCATCCTATGTTATAAGATGAAATCATAATTATCCAAACCCAATTCTCTTAACATCATTTAAAAGATGCATATATTTCCTAAGAATGCCCTACCAGGCTATCTTCCTGTGGTCAAGTCCAGCCTGGGGCTCTTGGCCTTTGAATGGAAAGAACTCATTCCAGACATTTTATAATCTCAAAACATTGCCTTTTTACTTTTGGGTTAATAAAACAGCGGTTATCTTTATATCACAGCACTATGCACTAAATGTCTGTATCCCTCCAAAATTCATACATTGAAGCCCTAACCGCCAAGGCAATGATATCTGAGGTGGGGAGGCTATGGAAATTAATCAGATTAGATGAAATCATGAGGGTGGAACTCATAATGGAACTAGTGCTCTTTAAGGAGAGGAAGAACAGAGATCTCACTTTATCCACTGTGTGAGGACAGAGCCAGAAGGTGGCTGTCGGCAAGCCAAGAGGAGAGTTCTCACCAGGAACCAAATCTGCCAGCACCAATTTTGGACTTCTAGCCTCCAGAACTGTGAGAAATAAATGTCTGTTGTTTAAGGCACTCAGTCTGTGGTATGTTATTATAGCAGCCTGAGATGACTAATAAATACAGTATAGATTCCAATTTCATAACTTCTCTACCTACAATATTGGTTAGTAAATGATGCTGACAATTACAAAACTTAAAAGTTCATAAAACCCTTTCATGGATTATTGCTAATGCCCATTTAATGGTAAAAATCTGGGGTTCTGAGAGATAAAATGATTCGCTCCAGAGCACAGTGGTGCTGGGGTAGAATGTGTGTCTTCTGCAGCAGAGATCATTGTTCTACCCACCATTGAAATAGTTGTTTTGATTGCACAGGGGTCTTCCTGGCCACTCTAGACTTGTCTATACAGAATCTGGCACAAGCTCATTTATATCCTAGCATGCTCTAATTAATTGGTAATAGAAAGTACACAGTTTCTGGGCCCCTAGAAACTCCTCAATTGTCCTGACATATCAATGTGGGACCTTCTCAATTTCCTTTCTTCCTTGTCCCAGACCCTGCTGACTACAAAAAGTACAGTGCATTGTGACCCTGCAGAAATTATGGCTTAGACATTGTTGGACTTCTCAATAGTTGAGCGATAATGACTCTCTTCATGTCCTGGGCGCGAAATGAATAAGATGTGGCTCTGGAACAGCAAGCACCACTGTGATAAGAACCATGATTTACTGTGTGCCAGTGACTCTAAGAATGGCAGAGATACAGTTCCTCTTTTCTCATAGTCACCCAGTTCTAGTGCTTCCCAACTGACTTGGGCTGTGACTCCAGGGGTGTTCTTTCTTTCTGGTGTCTCAGTAGGATACCCCAAGCTCAAGGACATGCAGTTCTGGCTCTAGATCTCCTCATTGATCACCAACATTGTCCAGTGTTGGCAACTTGAACTGAATTTAGAAGTTCTCTCTGCCTGTATCTTAATACTGGTGCTTGATGCTGGAGTATTGAGGTTAGCTCTTTTATACTCAGTCCATACAGAAGTCTTTCTCTTTCCATTTTCTCTTCTTTCATTCATACCCTTATAATGCATTGGGATTTATGTCGCTTTCTCATATTAAAATATAAGCTTCTCGAAAGTCATAAATAATATCTGATTCATCTCCACCAACATATAAATACTTGGCTAATACTTTACATATATATATATATATATATATATATATATATGTATATATTATATATTATCAGAGAAGGAAAACTCTGACTCCAAAAAATCTCCGCTGCCTTGTGGCATACCTCTTCAGGGGAAAGGCTAAGGGAGTAAACCCCGACAGAAAATCCGGAGCCGGAGTCCCTAAGGCGGTTTGACGTTGTAGTCAACACCGGCAACTCCTGCGGCGCACCTGAAGCCAAGCTGTATTGACTCCGTCTTTCCCTTGGACCCTTCAGCTGCGAAGAGAGGGGGGGTCTGCTGCATGGGCAACAGCAGACCCTCCATATCACCCTGCCCAGGCTCTGTAGCTTCAGCTTCACTGGAGAGGACACTCCAGCGTTGATTCAACACGGGAGGAGACAGATACCGTGTCACTCCCGAGTTGGACTGCACAGCCATTCTTGGCGGTGCAGATAGACTCTTGAGAAGCTGCACCATCGTCTCTCGAGACGGACGGCTGCCAACAAAATATTATATATTAGTATAGGTCATATACTAGTAAATATTAGTATGTATAAAGAACTGTGTATATATGTATAACACTTATACAAATATATATACACATTTATATATGTTTATAAATATGTGTGTTTATATGTACATATCATGTATTTTATATTTATTTCAAATGTTAATTGAAAACTGATTTAATCAAAATTAACTATAGTGGTGTAGGGTCAATTTATGGCTTTGGTCAAAATGTGCCTTTGATTTCTAGCTTGCCAGAGAAGATGTGGTTAGACTCTCACAATTATTATTTGTACATTAGAGAGTATGGTAATAGTGGGTTTAAGGAAATGGTAAAGAAAAGAATTATGTAGGAAAACTTGTGTAAAGTGCATTTTTATAACTGACTTAAGCAAACCAAAGAGGACAGCTGTGTCCCCTTTGCTCCCAGCACAGAGCCCTGTCCTCTTTCAATAAGCTCATTCTTCTAACGGCAGATAACTTATCTGTCTAGAAGATCAGTGCAGCAATGGGCAATCATTGGGTAAAGTTTTTGCTCAGCTTCTCTGTTTCTTCTTTTCAATTCACTATAAATTTCATTACAACTTGTTTCAACTTGAGGTTCATGCCTCTGTTGTCCTGGTCTAAGGAAGACTGAGTTGGCATTATTATTGTTATTATTTGGTTAACAGGACCTGTGGGTAGTCTAAATGAGATTCAGTCCGGCAGATCACCATACATCCTGCCTTTTGTTTTCTAAAAAAATTAGAGCCACAACATTTGCCTCACAGGCAAGTTTCCGAAGCTTGAGGGGTTCAATGTGAGACAGAGTGTGTTCATTGACTTTATTTTTAAATGCCTACACAACCAAAAATATTTATGTTTTGGAAAATCATTTATAACTTACTGAGGAAATAGTTTTCACTCACCAGTCATAACAGCAGCGTGTGCAATGTTCCAGCAAGAAAGGCACGGCCCCTGCAATGGTGTTCTGTCCATGGATCACATCCAGGGCAGTGACATTTTGAGAGCGGTCTGAAACTGTAAATTTACTTCATAATGTTGCTTTTCTTGCCCTAAAATTGGTAGTTCATGTAATACAACATCAATTAATCTTGCAATTGTCAAACAGTCCTGATATAACCTTGGAAGAAAGGTGCACTTAAGATACCATTTTAAACCCATGGTTAAGAATCTTTATACAAAACACAATGGTGCCTTAGTGATGTTGATGCCTCCTAGCTCCAAAAGCCCTGTGTCTAGTAATACCAGCAACTTTTAAAAGGTTGTCTCTGAAGAATTTCTTGTGCATTTGGAATCAACATCTGTGGTCAAACATGTGTTCCAGTCCATATTAGCTAATGATGGTGAACGCATTGGTTCTAGACAAGGCTACAAAGAAACAACTGATGAGGTGCCATCCATTACCAAGAAAAGAGCTCAACTGGCATCTGTGGGACAAGCAGCCTACTGGAGATATAGGCTGATTCATAGCCCTGCTCTCCAAGCATGAACATTGCACACATGGTTCTTAAAGTGTGTTTGCTGCTGCTATTAAAACAACAACAACTCTTAGATTGCTATCTTTTCTCATTTCCTCTGTACTTTTGCCTGCATAAAACTCACCATAGTATCAGCTTTAGATATCACTTAGTAGAACATCTCTGTATTCATGAAATATACTTGAAATTTATAAACCATGGCAAAGACTAACATGTATAGAACAGGAAGGAAAAGTTCTAAAATACTATATATACAGTACATTGGCTGTAAAAACCATTCAATGATATAGAGTGGGCCTGAGTCAGCTTTTTCATAGTTATATTCCAAGTGCTATATATTTCCATAGGCAAAAAGTATGTGCATAGAGTAAAATAATAATAGACAGTAACTTGAGACAATAGTGTCTAAAACCAGCAATTATTTTCATTAGCTTTTCCTTCTTCCTTACCACACACATATTATTAAGTAATTCTTATAAAAGTGTTTACAGTTAATAAAGTTCTTGAAGATATATTTTTATCATTATTTTTATTATTATCTAAATTATTCATTATTAACATATACTTAGCGTCTCACACCACAGGTTTGGGAATAAGCCAGCTCTAAAACTTGTCTGTGAGGCTTATTAGTTGTGTGATATTGAATAAGTTATTTAAATTTTCTAAGTCTCTGTTTCCTCCCTTATAAAACTGGCATAATAATATCTAAATATTAATGCTAAGACAGGACTACATAAAAGGAGGCATATAAAACACTTAGCAGAGTGCCTGGTTTTAACACTCAATGAATGGGAGGTATTTTGATAGCTAGACTTTGATCTCTGAACATAGCTGCATACTTATGAAGTATGTAAGGAAAGTTTTGTCATGATCATTATTGCCATGTTTAAAACGAGAAATTAAGGCTTCACGTGTGATTTTCCAGTCTCCCAGGAGGTTATGTTTACAGTACTTGTAACCCGTAAAATATTACAACCTCAACCAAGACTGAAACCGGAAAGGTCTGCAGGGGGAACTGTCATACTGAGGTCAATCGCAAAGCCCTACAGGAAGAACTCTGATTTCAGCAGCTGTCCTAACTCCCTTCTCCCTTCCGTGAAACAACTTTTTCTTTGTGCTGGTGGACTTGCAAGGGGATTGCCTTGGCTGCATGTACCAGATTGCAATTCTCTCTTTTGCCTGAATAAACTCTTTTGTTGGAGGAATATCTAGCAACTTCTTGTTTAAGGTCAACAAAATTTTTATGATTTATATATTTTAGCCTTCTCAGAATATGACCAGCACGTGTTAGTGTCCCTAAGCCTGATGGACACTGGGCCCCAATCAAGGAGAATTTCTGAGCCTATAATGGTAAGAGTGACATGCAGACTGTTGGAGAATTTATCACTTACTGTCACCACATGAGGTCCCTTTAAAAGGCCTTCCCAGTATCTCCCTGAACTTATTGTGTGCCTTCCATGCCAACTTTTGTTTCCTCTATTATTTTAACTCTCATATTGCAGGGTGATTGTGTACCTATTTCTTCACTATACAGAAATTTATTGAGAACAGGCTATATCTTTAAGTCATTGCCTCTCAAATGCCTGGAAGAAGCATTCAATACTTGTTTGCTGATAGATTGAAAAGACCTGAGCAAGATTATAGTGAAAAAATGGTGAATACAGGACCTGAACCCAGATCGTGTGACTACAAACCCCTTGTTTTCACAGACTTTGGTGGAAGCAGGGTGAATGAGTCTAATATCTTAAGAGTGAGAGAATCATAAATAATCCTATGAGGTATTAACCTTGGCAAAGAGCTGAAAGATATAGCCTAAGGTTTTGTGATCTATTAAAAACACACAACTACAACAACAACAACAACAAAAACCCAACAACAACAGCAATAAAAACAAAACAAAACAAAAAAACAAACCAAACCAAACTCCGATCTAATATTGTTGATTCAGCATGACTATTTTTATTACCAGTTGAGTACTATTCCCACCCAGGAGAATTTTATTTTTATATTTTTAATGAGCATGCACCTATCTATATCAATCTGGCTTTAAGTGCTTTACATGTAATTTATAGATCTTTTTCTTAGGATAACACTTGACCTAATTTTTATCTAAAGAATGAATTCCCATCTAATTGTGGCCCATAGGCAGACAATACCTACTTCAAAAAAGGAATACAAATACCCAGTGAATAAAATCAGCCTTTGATCTATTTCATAAATAGAGCTAGTTATTAAGAAGAGATTGTTTTCCAGGTTCTGTGTTTGGACATTATGCTTTTCTCAGTTGGCTGCTTTGGTCTGTTTGAAACTCAATATTACTCAAACAGAATAATCCCCAGTTTTAACAGAGAATGAAAATTATTGAGACCTTCACATAGGCTGAGAAGGATTCTGTGATTCATTACTACCACAGGGCCTTTGCCTGTGATCCGTTGCTCAGAAGAGCAAGTTCTCTGTCTCAGGTTATTAGCAAAGATGAGAATGCTCAGGGTGTCCCTGGCTCATTTTCAAGTGAGTGCCAGTGTTTCATTGAGAGATTGTCTAAGGGAATAGTACTGCCCTTTCCCAGGACTTCTGAGAACTGGTTTAGGCAAAAAGCCAAAGTAGGAGAAATTTAGGACCTTGATAGGCCACTGTCCTGGTGATCCTTCTAATAAAAATGCAGCAGAAAAGGGGTCTCCCTGTAATCACAGGACCCTTATACAGTTGATTGATCATAAAGAAAGATTTACATTTGGAGGTACAGTTAGTTATTTTTTAGATAATTTAAAAAAAGAGTTAACTTTTGGAATTAAATAGATTGTGAATAAATGAATGAAAGAAACTATACAATTATATTCCTCTTGGGACCCAAGAAGACACAGCAGTAGCTGAACACAGATTAGCTGAGTTTTTCCACTGACAGCCTCACTTAAAACCATTATCATTAAAAAACAGATATTACCTTTAGTAACACTCTTACTCCAGTTTAGAAGCTTTTTATTGTGTCTATTAATTCCAGCATTTAATATGTCCTGGGCGCTAAGGCTCTGGAATTAAGAGAAATCAGGAATTTACAGTAAACCACTCTGCCAGGAAGTAACCAAAGTGACATATTCATAACCTGTATTCCCATTCATATATCAGATTATTCTCATGTTATTTTCAGATTCTGAGCCAAATTTTAAAAAATTATTCAGGAAGTCCCTGGATCAAAGCCATCGATCACACAGTGACATTTCCATAGGTACACAACCAAGCATTCTAACAGGATTTGACAGAAACGAAGAAAATGCTAACAAGGTGCAAATATCTTTTGAGACAAGCAGGTCAACCAAAAATACATCCTATTTCATGACAAAACTTTACATGGATTTTAGAGGATCTTTGCACTTGGCAGCTCTTTGGAGAATTGGGTGCTTCTCATTGTTCTTTTTTTTTTTTTTTTTTTTTGCTTTTTCATGTTACTTTATTAAATCATAGGCATTATGGTAGGCAGCCATTAATAACAATACATATAATGTAAAGTTGCAATTATGATAACTATAAGGCATGTAGTATGAGGTATTCTATTTTCAATGAATTGATTAAAATACTATATTGCTATTTTCTCCAAAAACACTTCTATTATCTCAGAAAAGAATGAAGTAATTTCCTAAAACATTGTATTTCTTTAAGGCATGACTGTAAGTTAATTTTCCCCCCACTATATCCTATATAACTCCATAACCCAGTCATAAGGAGTTGTCAATATAGTTCCACGTACATGCCCTGTATGGTTTTGTTCCAGGTGTTGGCGTAGTCAGGAATGTTTATACTGTAAAAATCTACTCGCTGATGCCATACTCATTCTGTATTAGTCTTAAATGCCTTCTCCTCCATAAAGCCTTCTCTGTTTCAACCACTCAGATTAAATTGTCCTCTCTTTTCCCTCTCTCCGCACATTATTGGAATCTCTAGTTAGCATTTTTAAAAAATTATCTTGAACCACTGGTGACATGTCAACAATGGTTAACAAATAGACCAACATCTTTTGCCTGCTTAGATGTAGTGTTGAAGATCCTGAAACTGTTTCCACCAGTGGGAGAAAAATGAAGTGATTAGTTAATGGTGTCTACAAGGGACACTGGAGCAGGGCAGTGGTGGCATACCTACTACAAGTTTGCTGTTTCTGCAACAGACTAAACTTGTTGATGCTGGGATTATTATTTAGTTTCATACATTCTACAATGCCTTGTTTCTTTACATGTAGTAGGTGCTTAAGATATGTCCTTTGAATACATGAATTTCAATGAGAAGTACTGAAAATTTAGGTCAGAACTAAGAATGGATTACTGATGATTCAAGTTGTGTTGGTAGGAAAGTTACTGATGATTCAAGTTGTGTTGGTAGGAAAGGGTTCTGACAGAAGCCATGATTTTCTGCGCAGAGATTTTAGGACACAAGTTACAACTTCTTCCTGTATAATAATGCTTTGTCTAGAGTTTGAAACAGGCGATGAATTTAGTCATCTCTTGGGTACTCTAACAATCACTGATTAATAGAGATTGTTGCTATTTTAGCATTGGTCAATAAGGAGTTTGTATTCCAAAAGCAAGTTCTATAAGATTTGCATATCCTATCTTTCTTAAGTCAGAGACCTCTGATTAAGTTTATGACTTTTATTTGTAAGATTATTGGTTTTTTTTTGTTTTGTTTGTGTTTTTGTTAGTAATGTTTGTTTTTATAAGGTAGGATGGAGGAAGGGAGAAAGGCATAAGTCGTTCCATCTTTGGGCCATTGCTTGGCCATAATCAGGTCATGGGCACCTAAAATTAGCTTCTCAAGAATGTCTTTAGGGCCTTAATACTCCTTACCATACATTAGAACATATTAATATATGTTCTTACGTAGTAAGACTGAAGTTCATGATACATATGGAAAGAGAGGAAAACATTTAGTATAGCAGTACATAGTTGTGTAAGATTTTTCTTTAAAAATATTTTTTTTCAGAGGTTAAAGTTCAAATGCTTTAGAATAAGTATGTGGTTAAGTATTAAGGTGATCTGGAAAATCAAAGTAGAGATATGTGAAATATGTGTTATTACTCAGATGCTGGACTCTGTTTTAACTCAGCTTCATCATTGCTCTACGTTATGAGTTATTGGGTACTTGTGTAATTAATGGTAAAATGCTAATTTTCATTGCAATAGACTATTACTACTTATGTCTGTCTTCTTCAGGAAACTTGCAGGCCTAAATTTGGGTGTTCTTGGATTCCCTTGCAATTATGTCTTCTGATATCATAACAACAATACTGTAATTCTTTCTATTACCTTATTTATGAACTAGATTGCTATTTAAATCTTCATCTATGTATTATCTCCCATGCATTCCTTGAAGTAGGCTATTTATAGTACAAAGCTACATCTTATACTCTTTGCATCTCTTCCTTAGCACTCACTTCTCTGGTACATGGTAGGTTTTCTTGTTGATCAGTCCATTCAGGAGCATGTTTGGTTTACATGAACTTATTGCCTATCTATGAGGTGGAATGATTGTATCCAGTTTGTGGAATCTGGGTGAGGTAAATTTTTTAGATGTGTGAATACATGAACTTTCATAAATTGGGAATAATAATAAATAATAATATATACTATATGAATGTATTAAAACAAGGCATTGGAAAACTGCTGTGGGTTTAATTATGTTCCCCAAAGAAGACATCTCAAAGCCCTAAATTCTAGTACTTTGGAACGTGACTTTATTTGGAAGCAGAATCTTGCAGATTTAAGAAATTTAATATGAGGTCATTGGAGTAGGCTCCAATCCAATGTGAATTATGTCTTTATAGGAAGGGGAAATTGAGACACAGACATGAACAGAGAGAAGACCATCATGTGACTGGAGTATCTGCAATCCAAGGAACACTAAGGATTTCTGGCAAACACCAGAAGGTAAAGGAGGTAAGGAAGGATACTGCCCTAGAACTGTTGGAGTATGATTCTGCTGACACCTTGAATTCAGATGTCTAGCCTCCAGAACTGTGAGATAATACATGGGTATGAGTTTAAGCTATTCAGTGTTTATTACTTTGTTATAGCTGCTCATGGAAACTAACACAAATATTGAATGAGGCACAAGGGCCCTGGAAGAACCAATTTTTAAAAATAAATTGAGGACAAATGATAAGTAAAGTTCTCTTCTACAGGCAACATCATATAAAAAGAATGGCAAATCTATTTCATCTTGTGTGTCAAGTTGGTTTACCAGTGGAAGGCTGCTAGGAGCACAGGTTGAGAGGGATTTTGCATCTACATCCGACTTGGCGGGAAGGAGTACAGGCACCGTTAGCAGGAACTGCAGTGAATGCAGGGGAGGAAGAGGTGGGTAGGAGGCTAAGGCAGCAGCAACTACAGTTGACCCTTGAACAATGAGGGGTTAGGGGCATTGACTCCCTACACAGTCAAAAATCCACATATAATTTTTGACTCCTCCGAAACTTAACTAGTAAGAGCTTACTGTTGACTGGATTCCTTACCGATAACATAGTCAATTGACATATATTTTCTATGATTGATGTATTATATACCATATTCTTACAATGAAGTAAGCTAGGGAAAAGAAAATGTTATTACAAAGATCATAAGGAAGATAAAATACATTTATAGTACTGTATTTATTGAAAAAAAAATCTGCATGTAAGTGCACCTGAGCAGTGCAAACCTGTGTTATTCAAGGGACAACTATATTATTATTCTAGTAGTTTCCTGGAAGTTGTGAAGGAGGATAAAAATCCAGCATGGATAGACTTGGGAATAAGAATAGGGGGTAGATATAAAGAGGTAAAATATGACTGAGGCAAAAGGAAAAAAGAAATTCTTGACTGTTCCAAGTTACAATCAAATCCCATGGCATGCTGGGAAATGAGACATAGAGGACAAGGAGCTCTAGATCTCAAAGCCGCCCAGGAAAAGGAAGCAGGCTCTGATTTTTACAGATTGAAGTAACCCAGGAAAAATCGGTGACTCTGAGCAGTTTACTCACTTCATTTTGAATAAATAGGTGTTCATTTTCTGGAAATTTAAACCTCTTAATTAACTTTGTGTCCAGGAATTGTGTGTGTGTGTTTTCTTTTTGTTTTGTATTTTAAATATTCCTAAAAGTCCTGGGGACGGAGGAAGGAAGACCTTTTCACTGTTATTGCCTGATTACCTGGGGGATGGAAAACCATTAAACATTGCACAGAACATGATACTTATGAATGTAAGTGTTGGTGTCATAGCTGGTCAAATATGAGCAATGCCAAGCCTCACTGGCTCAGGCCCAGCAATGGAATCACAGAAACAGCAAAATCTTGATATTCAGGGGCTCTTGCCCTTCCTGCTCACATGGAGTCTCTGGTCTTGTCCTAAACTTCACCTGTCATTTCTAGGAGTCTGCAGACTACTTCTCCCATTGGCTCATGGTTCAGTCTGTCAGCTGCAATTATGTGTCCTATTTATTATATTCTTTCCTTCAGATCTAACCTGCAATCCATGTCTTCATTGAGTCTTGCCTGCAGCCCCTCTTCATTGGAGGTTGCAGACTACCTGTCATCCTCTTCATCCTCCCTCCCTCCAGTCTCAGGGCACCTTGTCTTCCCAGGGTGCATGTGTTCTTCCAGGGCAGTGCCTGTAGGTCTGGCGGACTGGGTCCTCTACATGGGACCTAGCCACACCTAAACTTAAGGGCTTTATATAGACACTTTGTTGTTAAGTCTTCCAGAAATACTAATAATAGGGCAAGGCCTTCCTGATTGGCTCATTCTCTCATACACTCCCAGGGAGCTTCTGTTATCGCTCATAAGCTGGAAAAGCAGTCGCTTCTAACTCATCAGTCTTGTCACTGCCACACCAAGGACTTCCTGCCACGGAGAAGAGGCATCCACATCACCTTTACAGGGAGTTGCATAGAGAAGAATGAATTAGACACCATCTGCAAAGTAATTTGAGTTATAGCAAAGAAGAATATTGCCTGTCTTTGAAATCCTAGCTAGAACAATCACTGATAATTAGAGGCAGTCAGAGTAAATGGGCTTTGAGAAAAGCCAAAGAAAGTTTTCATTTCCTTGGCATTTTAGTGGTTCTAGTGAATGTCTTTTGATTTTTCAGCTGTTAATCCAGATTCTTATATCACTTTCTTTAAAAAAAAAAAAAGATATTTGCTGCCTTTAAATTGAGGTGAATTTCTTTCTCAGGGGAGTGCCTTTACAGTTCTCTGACAGCAGAAAGCCAGTTGAAAATAAGTTTAGAATCAGAAATCTAGCTATTTTCCTCATTTCTGCTCAAGTTTACATGTTTTGCTTTCAAAGTGATCAGTTACACTGAAATGTCTATCAGGATGTGGAAGAGTAAGCTATTAAATATCATTTAAAGTGAGATAATCTTGAGACATGTTGCAAACCAATTGTCCTGAGAAATCTTTTATCAGACTCTACCACCGCCTCTCTTTCTAAATGAACTGCTATTAAGTTTCCAGATGAACATCTCTACCAGTTGCATCAGATTTTTAATAGAAATGAATTGGCGCCTTGATTCAGTCCAATGGAGCCTAAAGAAGCTTGGGAAAGAAAATAGGAGGAGAAAAGGAAAATGAGATAACCGCCCTTGTTTTTGTGTAAAATCTTGCATATTTTATATACATGGACATACATACATGTTTATTTGTAAGGGTATAAACAGAGGAAATAGACATATCTTGACCGTGCATTGGTGGGTGATCAGTTCTGATGGTTAAAGGTAAAGGTGTTAACAGCAGGCCTGGTCTCCATGTGGGTTGGTTAGCTCTACTCTGTTCATAACCAATATGTGCTATTGTCCAACCTATAGTGTACATTGATTGATTAAAATCCAGGCTTATTGCCATAAGAATAACATTTAATTATTATGGATTATGTGTTATATTTTCCTCCCTTATGTATATAATGTTTAATTCTAGGATTATTTAATGACCATCTGTTGTTCCCAGGAAGTGTTCTCTTGACCACATAAGGATGAGGAAATATATCAAAGTTGAGATAAAAGTTGATATATTGGAAATAGTGAATACTTCTAAAATCTCAGTTAAATGGTATCATTGAGGAGTAGATTATTTTAAAATGGTAAATTTTGAGGATTGTTGCTTGTTCCTTCAAACCCACACATTAATTTAAAAAAATCAATTTCGGATGGAAATATCTTCAAATATATTAGTTATTTCCCCACTTTTGGACATATAATATACTGAATATAAAGTAGCACATTTTAAATAGTTTATTACCATGATACTGCACCACTGTCATATTTTGAGGTATGTTTTGTAAATTTACTCTTGTACTAGATGGCCTTAGATTGCTCTCCTCAATGGAGGTTTTATGCTTGTTTTCATAGTTTTACTGTTTTCCTTTGGGCTAGTAGACCCTAATCTTGTCAATACCAATATTAATCCTAACATCAATACCAGTAACAAATGTGTTAGAATTCATACTAAGAGTAATAAATTCTCAATGAGTGCTAAAAAAATAATATAATTAAGGTTCATGAGCTTTGTGTCATCTGATTTGGCTACTGAAAGACCTTTTTGGTTTGTTTTCTTCTTGGTTTTGACATCTATTTTGTCATAGATGAGGTTGCTTAATATTTGATTTACAAATAGTTGAAGGGCTATTATTTAAACAATAAGCTATCTATGTCTGCATACACACACACAGCTGATGTTGAAAATGACAAAAGTCAATGTGATTATACCAGCTGTTGCAGAATTACCTACAACTGTGGAGACTATCCAGCAACATAAAATGCTTATGATAGAAAATTAATTTTTTAAAAAGCAGTATGCTGGGTGATATTTAACCTATAATTGCAATGATCACAAATTCTCTAAGGTTATGGAAAAAAGACTGAAAAGGTAGGTAAAAAGAGGCATTTATTATTGGGTTAAGGTGATAACATAATAAATTTCTACACTTCCAAAATTTCTGCATGGTTAATATTTTTAAACGAATTAAAGAGGAAGATCATTAGATTAAGGGTGCTCTAATACCTTAGTAGCCTATGTAAACCCAAACCCAAAACTGTAAATACCTCAAAGTTAAGAAATCAAAACTTAAGGACAACTAATCACAAACAGCCAACTAGCCTTTTCCAAATAAGGCAACCTGTTAAGCAACAGCCAATCACATACTTTCCTTGCTTTGCTTCTGCCTTTTCTCTATGAAAATCTTTCCCCTCGCTTCTGTTTGTGGGGTGCTCCTAAACGCTTCTAGTTTGGCATTGTCCAATTTGAACAGATCTTTTGTTCAAATGAACTCTTAAAAATTTTAATATGCCTCTATCATTTAACAACTTCATTTCAGAAGTAACAAGCAAATGTGTAACTAAAAAACCCAATAAAGAGCCCAAAGAAATCTGATTTTGTTTAGTAAGCAATATCAGTGCATTCCTTGAAGATCAGAATCTTAAATTCAAGATCTACTCAAAGTTTTGTTAGAAAAAGAGCATCACCCATAGGTTCACTTCCCTAGTAGCAGGGGTCTTTAATATGTGAAAGGAAATAAGGCTTTTTAGAGCAGAGTCCTTAGAACTGTCACTATTTGGATGGAAATTTGCAACATAATCTCAAGAGAAGCATCTGAAATGTGGCATTGAGTTAAAACTTTCAATTTCCATAGCATTTAAGATTACATTTACGATTTCAGATCTCTCTCGTTTCGCATGAACATCTATCCATCCATTCCCTGAGCAGATACTCATTAAGTTCTCACTATGTGCCAGGCACAATGAACAATCGTTGAATGTCAACATACGGTGTTCTGAATGCAAGTCTTCATTCCACAGTGTTTAGGCCTCAGTCTTGTTTTGTTTGTTGTGTGCTCCTTCCCACCGTCCTAACTTTTGCTATGCACAATTTGCATTTAAACTAGAGAAGAGAGACACATAATTTTATTAGGTGCATGAGGCCTGCTTAGTTTCTCAGATGAAAATCTAAGGACAGCGCAAGAGCTCTTTTAAATAAAAACATCAGACTTATTCTTGCAGAATCTAAGAGACTACTGCCTTTGGGTAACACAAATGGCCATTTACAAGGAATAAGATAATGGCTATTACAGGGACGCATGCGAACAATTCCGTATTAGAGCCCACAGAAGGAATTTAATAAAGCGGAGAGATTAGGTACTCAGATATGGGGGAGTACGCTACATAGATGCATTAACCTCGGTCATTATCTTTCTTTCAGGAGTATGTTTTGTAAACTGTACACAAAAGCCATATATATGATAATAATCTCAGCACATTGGGCTGCCTCCTTACTGAAGAGAAATAGTAATCCCCTGCTGCTCCATGGATGGTGATCCTGCCATCTGATGCTGCAAGGCAGCAGAAGGAATGCTCAGTATAAGAGTTTTTTCACAATGACATTGATGCACTCCCCTCCTCCAATCCTAAAAGAATGAGCAAGCCCCAGGCAGCAGAGATTAAATGCAAAGGAGAGAGTGAGGACAATTTACAAAAGACATGGTAGCATATGTGATGTGTAACACCTATGCATCATGAGTGATTGTGAAGAAGAAAAAAGACAAAACTAACTTAGGAAATTTCTTCATTTTCCTTCATATAATTCATGCAAAGATCTATAAGCACACCAAACGCATAATCACACTGTAAATAAAAATATAGACTCTTAACACCCAGATGGAGCTCTACATATTCACACAAACACACACACCACACATACATTTATTGATATATTTAACTTTTTTTCCTTCAAAATCTTGTAGAGAATTGAAACAAAGTGATCCTTGTGCATGCAGTTCATTTGTGGTTGCTTGCTACATCTTGTCTTGATTGTAGTTACTCGTTTCCACAAATAAAGCGAGAGCTTTCTCTTCTAGGTTTATAGATGCTTTAACTGAGGTCCCAATTTTACCCCCTTTCCTTGATTTCTCCAGTAGTACCCTATGCTGCTGTTCTTTTCCCTCACATTTATTTCTTTCCTCAAGTATTTTGTGAATCACTACAGGCTCTTCAAGGCAGATATGTAATATAGTCATTCTCTTCACACTATAGCACAGTGTATGGAATATATTAATAAGTGATATCATTTATTGAACCTTGTTACCAATATATAAACTTCTAAGAGCAAGATCTGGCCTGTATGCTTCACCTCAGTGTCCCCGGTGCTTAGAACAATGCCTAAAGCACCATAAAGTGCACCAAGTCCTGTGCCGTTACCTGTTTGATTGTCAGTCCTTATGTTGGATAATTGATTCTTATAGTTGGACTTTTAATCATATTTTACATACAGGAATCCAGGATTCAGGAACATCAACCACTTGTACAAGGCCACACAGCTAGTGAGAACAGAACTGAAATTTAGACCCCTATCTATTTGACTTTAAAACCTATTTGGTTTCTGCTACTATATGTTTATTCAGAAAAAGAAGAGCCTTCTGTGACCATAGAAAATGTTTTATACAAATACAAGTGTTAAATTGTCCTGTCTCAATGAAGGCAAAGGGAACTTCATTCATTGCCTAGCAGGTCTCATATCCTGTATGGGGCCTGTTGCCTGAATTTATTGTTTTCCTTTGCTTCATGTCAGGTTTTGATTAACCATTTTCTGAATATCTGAAAAGCTCAGTTGCACATATAGGACTGAAATCCTTGATTTTATTCTCATTGGCATTGGAAAGGAGTTTTCCATTTATAATGCACAGCTTGACACATCACTTGTAAGGAATCATGGTTTCCAAGCAACGGTTTGCTCCTCAGCTTCAAAAGAAATAAGGATTTCTAGGTAACCCCAATATAATTGCTGTCTTCCACTTTCCTTGCCCTGCTTTCCACACTTGCCACCTCCTAAACTTTTAGCATCTTAACCAGATTCTATGGCTCCCCATTTGTGTTTCCTCTTGTCTTCTAGGCTTCCGTAAAAATTGTCATTAAAATGGATACAATGAAAAGAAGATGTGTCAAAAGACAAGATATGAGGTTCTTGCTGTCCAAGCTCCCAGAGCTAAAGTCCTTAGTAGAGCTATAGAAATGACCTTTAATGTCTTGAAAGGCTGACTGAAATTGACTACTGCTTTTAGCTAGTCACAGAAAAGTTATGAATTGTTTCCCTTTAGGAAGAGGAAGGGACTTGAACCATTAAGACATTACCTCAAAGTCTTTCTACATTCCAATGATAAAAAGTAACTTTGTTAATTAAGAAAATGAGTTTTTTTAAAATAGCATATAAAGGAGAAATAAGACAAATTGTGGCCTAGAATCTATCTATCTATCTATCTACCTATCTTTACTTTAATAGTCAATAAATAATTACCGTTGGGTTTTGAAAATTTTAGAAAAAAATACCTTAACCGTTTAAATGAATTCATTGAAATATGTTTTACTATTTAAAAAAATTTTCAAAGAACTTAAATTATATTCCTTCTTCTTAACAGATCATGAGTAATTTATGACATTGAGTCTTCAAGCAAGCTCACACAGTCCCCTACTTGAAACTTTGTTCTTACAGAAAAATATCACATACTTCTCATAATCTATTTTTCTCAATAAGATAGGCAAAGTTGAACATTGTTGATGTAGTGTATAATACTGAGAGAAGTAATAATAATAGGTCATGAAATTATGGTTTAAATAGTTGTTAACTATACCTGATAATGCAAGTTAATAATCTGTTTTTAAAATTTTTTCGATTAAAATTTTGAGGGTAGAACAATGAACAAGCAGTGTTTTTCCTAGTCAAATATATTTTTCTCACTGTTGTTTATGTATTTTTAGTTATTTCATTGGTAGGCAGACTTGTATATTTATGGTTGAACAAAACTCCTAATCTATATTAGCATAAAAATAATCACTCATGATTGCTTTATATGATGCCAGAAACCTGAAGTAGATTGTCAAGATAACAACAAGAGGTTCTAAAGAATTGTTTTTTATTTTCAAAACAAAGGTGTAAGCAGCCTTTAAGTAACTCAAATAGCTGATTAATGAAGTGATAATATCAATAGAAAAGAATATCATCAAAGTCTAATGATTCCTACAAGAGATACACCAGATTAAGCAGGATAATTATCTAAAAGAATTTTGGTATAAAATTGAAATGTTTACAGCATTCCTTCTTGGCCAGCTCTAATTACTTGTTTAAATAAAGTACTTATTTTAAAGCCATTATTTCTAGTCTTCCTTTATGATCGTTGGATGCCTACAGCGAACATTGAAATACAAAATTATTCTGTTTGACTAACATTCCTTCCTGAGCATGATAGAAATTTAATTTTACTCTAGTCATTAGCATCTCAAAATTGCTCTTATTTTTCTAGTGATGTAACAAAAAAATCTTGATATCTGATGCTCAATATATATCATGCTCTTTTCCTCACAACTCATAGTGTATAGAGCTGAGAAACTGTGAAGTCCCACCCATTTTAATCTCAGTGATAGACTCCCAGAATTTAGCAGGTTCAAGGTAGTAGCCTCTGGTGCAAATGCTGTAGGAGCAGGATCTTAATCTTTAGTAGAATGACGTGACTGTACAGCAAAGGAAGAAACAAAGGAAGCAACACATTGGTCTAATGGAAAAGGCATGGCCTTGGGATCTGAGCCCATCTGACAGCATAAATATCTGCCTTTGATTGTGGCACTTAACTTCTCCAAATCTCAGTTTTCCTCTTTCATACCTCAAAGAGTACAGGTGAGGATCAAATGAAGTAACTAAATTTGAAGATCTTTGAAGAGCTTAATACAATACCTACTAGGCAATAGACAGTAAAACAACAAAGTTAGTTCTTACCAATTTCTCATTGTAACTCACTCTAATGTAGCTGATAACTGTTTCCTGTCACCTGTTTAAGGTCTTGTCTGAACATGGCTGAGAGAAGGACATGTCATCCATTAAGTCAGCTCAGCAACTGAGTCTATATCATTGTTTCATCACCAGCTCAGTGCAGCAAGCATTCAGTAAAGGCTTCCTTTATGCAAAGCACTCCTCTTTAAATCATTAATAACACTCCTGGACCTTAAAAAAGGGCAAGAAGAAATGGTCACTACATGTAAAGATGCATAAATTTTGGGGTGGGGGTATAGAGCTATGTGCTTCCTTATTTAAAAGAGTGATAAGTGTGCTCATATAGAAAATATAGGTGGGTACAGAAAATCTATGCCTAAATTACCTGTAATACATAAGATTGCACAGAGCATTACATTGTAAGGTAGCCCCAGAAAGTTCTTCTGTGATGCATTGGTGTTTCTCTACATGGATGAGGAAGCAGGTGTAAGTAATAGTGTGAAGATCTCCTTGCATGTTGAAGTGTCTGGAGGTTTACTCCTACAAGGCAATTTCTGGACAAAGACTTCACTAGCCCCTTTCTCATGAACGTTTAGAGTGTTTCTCTGTTATGTTGAGGGTGTGAGTATGATGGAGTGAGTCAATGAAATGAATGGCCAGTGTTTAAAGAAAACAGGTCAGACATTCCAGAATACTGACTTGACTAAAATCAGCTGTTCTATACTTTTAGATAAAGTTCCATAGAGATCTATACCATGCATTCTTGAACGAGTTAACATAAAAAGGAAACAGAAAATAATTTTTAGTTAGTAAGATACAATTGGATCTTCTTGAAGTCTCCTACAGGCCACCCACATAAAAAACTCTCTGCTCATGACTTCTCATCAATATATAAATCCTCTGCATCAGCCTGGGAGTAATCTCTGGTAACAAAGTGATACGGTAACGATCCTTTGTTCTTACTTCATAGCTGTATGACACCTACATTCTTGCCTTCTTGCCACAGACCATTAATTTCCCCTTCTGCTCAGCCTACTCTCACTACATCTGACCAATGTTAAGTACCTGGAATATTGTCAGCTAGTTTTATTCTGTTCAGGTAAATTTAATGAGATGCATATTATGTGATACGGATAGACTCACTCTCCATCAAAATGTGGATGTTTGGATGTTTCAGCTACTGGTATTCTGCTTCTATTAACTGTGTCAGATGTTGGGATCCAGTTGGGAGGCTGAGGCCTGAGGGAACAAAGGTAACCTTGGTACCCAAAGTATGGGCCAATGGTACCAGGTAGAAGGGGACCAGGCCACAGGACCCACGGAGAACTAATTCCAGCCAGTCTGCCTCAGAATTACACTGGCCACTCTGCTTATTGGTGCAGGACAAGCCTGACTCTTACTGAATCCCACTGAGGACTCAGTGTGGGTGGAGGGGGTTATGTCCAGCCTTTCCCACTGCCCACTGCCTGGCTCCAAGAGAAGGGAACAGCTTGCTGGAACAGCAGCTAGAATTGGGTGAGTGTCACAACAAGGGCTGACACCATCCTTGGCCACAGGTACAATTCTTGTACATCTTCAATAAGATGGGCCTATCACATTTTGAGGATAATATGTAGGCCCACCTTTAGTCTTTTTGTTTGGACCTTAAAGTTCCTGGTCTTTCACACCAAACTGTGAGGCTCTAAAATTGAACACCTCTACAGTTAGAATCCAGGCCCTGACATTTGCTAGCCATGTGACCTTAATCTCTCTGAGGCTCAGTTTAGGCATCTGCGGAACAGGAATAATAACAGTTCTTTTCTCACAGGGTATTAGTAGATTGCATATATGAAGCATTTTAGAATAACTGGCATGTAGTAAATGCAGAGTAAATGTTAGCTATCACCATCATCGCCATCATCAGTAGCCGCAGCAATCTTAGAATCATTAAAATCTCTACATCTTTAGAAGACCCTGGTTCTCAGAGACTCCAGAGGCCTGGGATGCAGGCGGGCATCCCAAACATGGCCAAACTACTCAGGAGGAATAATACCTGTATTGATGTCGTTATGCCTCATGTTGGGCTGGTGGTTACTTTTAACCTCCCTGAGGGGAACAAAAATCTACAACCACTTCTAGGCTATTTAGTGAAATTATTTTGTAGTACTTGTGTTTCATGAGTGCTTTTGTACTCATTGATTTAGATTCACAATCATTTTCTGAACACATTCCAAAAAAAGGGCATTCAAAGCAAAAACAAACAGGAGAAAAAAAAGCCTTTTACTGTTATGAAATTTTTACTTAACTATTAATTTAACTTGTTTAAAAAACATTTGTTTTAATATTTTCTACTGTGGTTTGTCTTTTCCTATTTTATTTCTACGAAATTCAAAAGTACTATCTTTAACTATCTAGACAAAGCAGATTTTGATAGGCTGCCGGGGCCATGGTTTCCTACCGTAGAAATAAAAATAAATAAGAAGAGGTGGTAAGATAGGAAAGAAGGAATTGGGTATCAGACACTGTGGTGGGCAGAATCAGGATCTGTTCCTTCTTGTCTTACACCTTTATGTGATCCCTTCCTCTTGAATGTGGGGTGGGGGTAGACTGTGACTTGGTTTTACTTAACAGGGTGATGGGATGTCACTTCTATAATTATGTAACATAGCAAGGCTCTCCCTGTACTGGCTTGATCACCCAGTAGCCTTGTCGAGGTGGCTCACAGGCAAAGAACTGAGGGTGGCCCCTAGGAACTTAAGGTCCTCCAGCCAACAGCCAGTAAAAACCCAGGCTCTTCAATCCCACAACTGCTAGGAACTGAGTTTTGTCAACAACCACAAAAACTTGGAGGTGGGTCCTTCCTTAGTCCAGCCTTCAGATGAGACAGTGGTCCTGGCCGACACCGTGGTTGCAGCTTTGTGAGACCCTGAGACAGAGGACCAGCTGAGCTGCTCCTGAATCCGTGTGAGATAATATGTGTGTGTGTGTGTGTGTTTTAAGCCGCTAAGTTTGAGGCAATATTGTTATGCGTCTCAAAATAAACTATACACTTATTTATTACCACCAGTAATGGGATTATTATTTTTACATATATAGCTCTATAATGCTTACAATAATTCTGTGAAGAAGGTTTTATTACATTTTCATAAAGAGAAAGCTCATGCTTGGGGATGATAATTAACTTTCCTGGGCCATTCAGCTACCTTGAGGTAGAGTTGTAATTCCTAGAGAGAAAGATATTTTGTGATTTCTTGGTCTTATCTCTTGTTTGGGTCAAAATGTGCCAAATTGAATAAATGGTGTTTCATGTTTATCTTTTACTTTTTACATGTGGAATGAAAAAAGATGTTAAACTTGTAAATGCAGTTAATATTTGAAATAATTTTAAATATTTTAAATTATAAGTAATTTACTGAGGAGATACTTGCTTTCTTTGAACAATTCTTACTTCTTTGTAACTAAAAGACAGTGATTTTAAAAATACATAATTTAGACTCTAGCAATATTATACAGAAAGTATTTCAACTATCATTTCTAGAAATGAATGCCAAAACTAAATAAGTCCTTGTCTGGAATATGTAGTATCACTTTTTAACATTCTTCATTGCATTTATTCTGGAAAATTTGCAAAGATTATATAGCTTGATTGGCACTTGAAGATGCCTCTTCACTTTTTAGTTTTCTAAATATTCCTGGAGAATCTCCACTATTATATTCTGCTTAAAATCCTTCATGCTGAACTAATGCTACTGGCTTCCAAAAAAGGGATAGAAAAAAAGGGATAAAATCCTGACAACTAAAATTCAAGAGAAATCAGGATTTTGACTTTGCTTTTTAAAATTCAGGAAACTATGCCACCAGAAGAATTCAGATAAATTGCCTGGCCAACAGAAAAAAGAATTATCTTGTTCCATCATTTCTCCTGAAATTGAAACTGAACAAAGAAGCTGAGTTGGCAGGTGAGAGAAAGGAAAAAACAGAATTTAAAATTCAGAGCCAGGCATTAACTTAATATTTTAAACTGCTGTGGGTACACTTTCAGATGCCTTTAGAAGTCAGGTGAGATTGATGGCTTCCTGATCAGTTTCAGAAGGTAATTCAAGCTGAGTAAAGACCCCAGTCCTTCATTCATAAGCATCACAGCCATTATTATTGTGGCTTTTCTACTATTCAATAGAAGAACATTGTGCTTTACAGGACTTTATAAAGACACAATGCAGGCACACTAATGATCTGAAGTGTTTGCCTCTAAAGGAATCTCAAAATTTCTGCTTTGTAGAATTCAAAAAACTGAGGATAAAATTAGTATATAAGCTATTTCATTTGCATCTAGTGTTAACTCTTTTCTTTCCTTCGTGTTCCATAAAACTGTGTCTTAATCTAGATAGTTCCACTTAACTGTTACTAAGCCTAGGTCACATTACTTCATTTTTCTGAGCCAGTTTTCTTTTCAGGAGAAAAGATATAATGGCATCTGTCCTATCTACCTTTTAGGGTGTTGTCAGGATAACGTGAAACTAGAAAGAATAAACTACTATATAAAACATAATATATTATTATTAATATTCAATATGTTCCCCATGATATACTTGCTTCTCTTAAAATATCTTCCAAAAGGGGTACATAAAAATGTATAAAATTACTTCATTTGTATAGATTGTTGAAACTTCTAAATTTTGAATGATAAGTATGTATGGTCTATTCAGAAAATAAGTAGATACAATTAAATCCAATAAGCAAATGTTTAAAAAGAATGTTTACTGTATTTGGCTTCCCTTCGAGGCCAAATCCTTTAAGTTTGGCACAGTGCCCTAGCTGCCTCCCAAAGCAGGAAGCAGTCCAAACCTCCTCTATGCTATACTGGTCTGTCCCCAGAGTCTCACACTCCGACATGCGCATGCCTGAAATGTCTCATTTTCCTCTGTCCAGATTCCTTTGATGGGCTGGACAGGAAAAAAACATCTTCATACTTTGGCCTCACCCCATGTGCCCCACCTCACCTCTCAGTCCTTTAACAAGCACACTCTTACTTCGGGCTATTCTCACTCTCAGAACACATTCCCATCAAGTTCTACTCTGTCCACAGATTCCCTCCCTCTGTTTTGCCCACTGATACCCACGTCTCCCCACAGCCCCATGACCTCTTCATATCCTATCCAGGCCCAAGTTTCACATCGTCCTCAAAGCATTTCACCCACTCTGAACACTCCCTTTTTCTGAATTCCCTTCATGGTTAACAAGTTGTTAGGCAAAAGCAAATCATTTCATTTTTCCAGAGTCAAGCATACATTTTTGGGAAGAGGTTGCAAAGGGGTTGTAGATGCTTCTTCTGCTATTAGTATGATACATCATTCTGTTCTACGATATTCTAAGCTGTCTTAGCAACTTGTCAAAAACAAGTAGAAAATCTTTCTGGTGTTCTGACTCATTCTCAACATAATATGAAGAGAACCATTTATTTGGATGTATACATTCAGATTTGTTTTTATTATCTCATTCCCTTATGACTCAGATGCCTTTATAACTTGGCATGACCTGATGTACCCCACCTGACCTCACATTCCTAATGCAAGGATAAATGTCTTAGTATTATGTTTTGCTCGAATTAATAATATTTTTTGTTTTCATCCACTGCTACAGTTATCTGGACTTATGTTTGCACCAACCATATTTATATCTGTGTGAATCTTCTGTCTGAAACAGATACATTTTAGTTCAGGTTTCTTCTTGGGTGGTTAATTTACAGATAGCTATATGTAATTTCAAGAATATACCTCACACCCTTTATTTTTCTTCTGGGTTGACACTATCATTTCTCCCCATTAATATAAACCCACTTAACTGCCCAATCTGTAGAAATTTCAAATTTCAGATCCAGACTTAATTAGCTCAGGCCTCTCCAAGGAACAATGTTGAGTCATTTGTACTAATATTAATAGACCTATTACACCAATCAGGTTTCAGAGTTGACTAAACTAAATTATCTCAGTCAAAGGGAACCTGTTTTTATTATCTTCTAAAGTCTTTTTTTTAAATAGTGATTTAGTACCTACCACGTGCTTGGCACTATTCTAGTGATGCATTGATAAAAAGAATAAGCATAATCTTCTCAGAAATTTTTGGTTGGGTGGGAATAATAATAGTGAACAAGTAAACACATACAAAGATATTATGATTTCAGATAATGGTCAATTTTGCAGTGCAACTAAAACAGGATGATCAAATGAATAGCAACCAGAGGACATTGTCAAGTTGGGATTCAGGAAAAGCTGTCCAAGGAGGGCAGCATCCAAACTGTGATCTGAATTACAAGAAGGACCCAGCAACATGATGACCAGAGAAGACTATTACAGACACAGGGAGCCATTAATGCAAAGTCCTAAGATGATGTGTGAGAGAAGCAAACACAAAAGCTCGAGAAACTGGACATGGTGAATAAGATCATGAGTATGATGAGAGAGAGGCAGGGGCCCAGATTGTGCAGGGTTTTCTAAGGCAGGCTAAGGTGCTGAGATTTTATTCCAAATGAGTAAGAGACCATTAGAGGATTTATACATAAAAGTGCTCACTCTAACTGCCATATAGAGAATAGATTATGTGTGGAGTTTGTGTGTGTGTGTACATGAGCACATGCAAGAGTAAAAGCAGAAAACCAGTAAATTATTCACGTAAGAGAGATAGTGTTTTCAAACACAATAATAGTAGTGAAAATGGAGTGAAGTAGATTCAGATTATGTTATTTAAGTAACAGAGGTTCCTAGAGCAGTGAAGAAAAGAATGCAAAAAAAATTGCATGTGAGTAGTTACTGTACATCATAGCATTGTTGAGGTAGAAGGGACATCAGAGGTCACTTGACGGATGAGAAGATAGTGAACCTTATAGGTAAATAACTTCCTCAAAGACACTCAATTAACTGTCTCCAAAATGAGGGCTACATCTTCTCATATCCTGTCTTTCTCACTGTATTCAGGCTCATTGCTAATTTGCAATTTGTCCTTTGGATCACATTGTAGTTGATTAAAGATGTAGGTTACTGAAAGAAAATCTCAGAAAGATTACTTAGACATAAGTACCTCAGATTTTCTAAGATTTTGATTGATTGTAATAGAAAAGAAGTCAAATGTCCTGGCTCAGAGAGAAGGTATTTTAGAGTTTAGCATGGACAGAGATTAGACTTTCTTTCTATATCCCTTTGTCTATTACTGGCACTTCTTTGTGCCTTATAATATAAGGGGAACAGTAATAATTTAAATATCTAAAACTAAATTATTTTATGAGGCAGAGAACTTTGAAAGAGTAATATGGTAAATGAAATCTTAAGCATTACACTAAATTTAATAAAAACATTTCAATTTTGCTTGCTTTGAGAGTTCATAAACATTTAAATGAGATGTTATTGACTTCTTAAAACCTCTATTTGCATCCCACTTACCAAGGCCAGATTGAAAGAGCCTAGAAGTACTTCCTGTTGACAAAAGAATAATTGTATAATTATTTGAGACATGCTACAGCCATAAATTATTTTCTAGTGTTTGCATCCATACATAACTAGACCATGATCAATGTTCTTTATTTTCATGCTCAAATGTGAATAATGTGTTTACCTACCAAGGAGACCATTAGTCTAAAACTACATGTGTATGAACATACAACTCAGTTATAGGATATATATAGAGTGGAATATATTTCAGAATCCTAGTTTATATAACATGTTTATTTCCAAGTATTCTTCTCATAACAAATATATCCTGACATTTCAAAGTTCATTTTCAGGTAGTGTGGGGCGAGGACCCCTAATTTTTATCATAGTTTTGACAGAAATGATCTTAATGATATCATTAAACTTTCCACGGTATATTATTTTTTCCTTTGTCAAATTAGAAAGGCATCTAGGTCAGACGGTCCAAGATCTCTTTCTTTTCCCAAATTAAAAGACAGCAGCTATCTTAAGAAATCATTAAAAATTGTGTGTACCACAAATGACCAAGACCATACTCATGAGAATCAAGTTTTCCAACCATTAGACTTAACCGTGTCTTTTTTTTTCTTCTAAATAGCCAAGAAGATCTACACACATTGAACCAATCTTGCATCCCAGAGGAAATCCCACTTGGCCATGGTATATGATCCTTTAACATGTTGTTGAATTTGGTTTGATAGTGGATGAGAACTTTTGCATCTATATTCATTAGGGATATTGGCCTGCAGTTTTCTTTTCTTTTAATGTCCTTATCTGGCTTTGTTATCAGGGTAATGCTGGCCTCATAAAATAAGTTTGAGAGTGCTCCCTCCTCTTCAGTTTCTTGGAAGAGTTTGAGAAATATTGGCACTAATTCTTCTTTAAATGTTTGATAGAATTCATGACTGAAACCATCTGGTCTTGAGTTTTTCTTTGTTGGGAGGTTTATGATTATTCATTCAACCCTTTTACTATTATTTGTCTATTCAGGTTTTCTATTTCTTCCTGATTCAATCTTGGTATATTATATGTTTCTGGGAGTTTACCCATTTCTTCTAGGTTGTCCAATTTTCTAAGCAGATATAATGTAATTACTGTGTGAGTATTAAACTGATGGTTTAAATTATATTATTGTTGTCATTCTTATGTTTATCAAGAAGTGTGACAGGACATGGGACAATTGCAGACTGGCCAAAGTCTCTTAAGAGACAAGTCACACTTCAAGTAGCCACATCTAGAATTCATAATGTGAATTTAAATGAGCAGGCAGACATCTGACTTATGCCTTATGTCTTTGTAACAAGTAGGGCCTACATATCAGTTACTCAGTTACAAAATGATGTATAAAATTTCCCCCTATTTAAGAATATCATCCTGTGTTCTTAAGTCTGAGGTCCTAGATGAAGGGTTCTTTTCCTGATTATTTTCCTTATTTTGGTACTATGATACTATTTTCTGACAAAACTAATGTCTATAAACTATAATGATTACATCCACCGGTGTGTATGTAGGTTTAAAAAAATGCACCGTAAATTTAATGTTTATTTATTGATCTGTTCATTTATCTAGTTATTCAATGGATATTTGCTGAGTACCTACTATGTGCACTGCAATAGATTTTTAGTAAAAAAATATAAACATTTCAACTTCATTTTACTTTTTCTGAGGGAAATTGAAACATGACAGTTATTCTATAACTTTGTATGCTTAGATTTATATGATTAAACTTTTTTAAAAAAGATTTTATTTACTTTTAGAGAGAGGAAGAGAGGGAGAAAGAGAGGGAGAGAAACATCAATGTGTGGTTGCCTCTTGAATGCCCACAACTGGGGATCTGGCCTGCAACCCAAGCATGTGTCCTGAATTGAACCAGCAACCCTTTGGTTTGCAGGCCAGCGCTCATCCACTGAGCCACACCAGCCAGGGCTGATTAAACTTTTTAAAATGTTGTTTATTTATGTCTAAGAAGAAGCAAGTCTTCAATGAGTGCTTGCTGCCAGTAGGTGATATTAGATTGGTGGGCTAAACTCCATGCTCTTCAATTTCTCTCTCTCTCCACCAATTCATCATTTTTATTTACATGTTCAATATAGAAATTATCAATGTGAGCTTTAAATATGTTGATTCCATAAAGAGAATTTCAAGAAACAACTAACTATCAATGCCTTTTTACAGATTTTTTCCCTTAAGGCCCTTGAATACTATTTTAAAGTTACGGTTATCTACAAAGAGAATAGGGTAAGATTCTGGGAAATTAGGTCAGCTGGATATCAAACATGACTAGAGTTTTTAGTTCATTCCCAGTTTTTATATTTTAGTCAGTAGTAAATTAAATAAATGGTGTGTCTTGGATAAAGTGAACTAAAGACACTTTTAATTTTCTCTAACAAACTTTTATTCATCTTACCTATTCTACTTGTAAAACTAGAGTCCAATTCAAGATCTCATCTGGGCCATTTAAGAGAATCTCAAGACCTTAAACTCATTCTACTATTACTCTGTATACCAATCTATTAACTCAGAGTTGCAGATTAATTTTTCTAAAGCATAGCACCAATATAATCACTCATTCATTCAAACACTTCTAAGTGAATTCTCATCACCTCCTAACTTAAGCACAAAGCTCCTTAGTCTTAAATTAAGGCTATGAAGTGGTCTTAAACTATTCTATTAAGCTGCCTGAGTTCTTCAAGTCTATAACAAGCTAAGATACAACTTCCTGTAAATATTTTTCTCTATTATAAAGAACCTTTTTTCTGTGTTTGAAATCTTTGTTTTTTACCCTTTTTCTTTGATAAACCTCACTCAAGCTCCCTAAAATCAGTCATTGCCTTGCCTCGCCTCTGTAATGACTCCCCTTGTCCAAGGGCTATAATGTATGTCTTGCCTCTATAGCAAATTGCTTTTTAAAAGGACCTGCATCTTTTATAATAGATTATTAGCTTCCCCTCCCCTCTCAAATGAAATCTCTTTTGTTGCTCTTTGCTCATTACAAAAGCAATACATTGTCATTATTAAAAAAATTGAAAAAAGTTAAAGAAACAGTGGGAAATAGAAATCATTCATAATTCTACCCATCGAGGGATACGATTGAATCTAATGTACTCCATCCTTTTACAAGAATAGCAGTGTAATAACACTAAAAAGTTCTCAAATGAGGATTTAAAGTAAACACCAATTATTAGAAACAAAAATGAATAGAAACTCCACTATAGAAAACCCTTGATTATTTACTTCACATAGTTATTTTCTTATAAAAAGAACACAGCCACATAATTTCCTTTACACAATCTTAATTTACTTCAATCTTTTGGTTCTTGTAATGTTTTTGTACTGAATATACATAAATATGCAATAGGAAATGTACAGTCCCAATAATATTTAAGTAGGTAACTGCAAAAATCAGTGGCAATTCCTAATTAATAGGAGACTAGAGACGCATAATATTTCAGTTGAAGCGGAGAATTTCATGATGTTCTATAAATAAACCTAGTTAGCTCATTGGCAATGTATGCAGCAAAATGACAGACTGACAACGTTATAGCCTACCCACTCAGCTAACTGTGATTGGGTAAGTTTCAGTAGGTAATCAAAGCCCACAGATACTTCTTTGTATAGATAATTCTAGCTCTGATTAACCTGACAATCACATTCCAAAATTAAGTGTTCTGCTAGAAAAGAAAGATATTAAACAATTGATGAAAATTAAAGTGACATGAGTATCAAAAAAGGCCCAACTGTCAAGTCATAATAGTTCCTAAATATTCTATTTATTGCAGGACCACTTCCCTCACATAAGGCAGGAAGTAAAGCTCTTTCCATTTTTATGTTGTTATATAATGTGGTTGGAAGATTACGTTAGAATCCACTTTGGCCTTTTTAAAATATCATCAGTATGCTTGCCAAGGGATGGTCTTTGCTGGAAGGGTGGACAATTTTAAGATGGTTTTTGTGTCCATAAAAATATTAAATTTTGGCGGCTCCAGGAATATCTCAGTTATAAAGATCTGATTCTGTTAATCTTGGTAAATTGCGTCTTTGTAGAGATTTATGATGCTTTTTATGTGAATGAACACACATAAAGGTCTGGTTATTAACAGTGACATTGTGGTCATTCTAAATTAAGTCCCAGAGCAAGATTTTCCATATGTAGACTTTTATTTATGTGTATATATCTTAAAATAACTACAGTCAAGTTATTTAGGTTAGGAAAAATGGCATCGTTGGGTTAGAGGACCTGTGTGTAGGCTCTAGGACATATATAAAAGCTCTGAAATGATACATAAAATGTAATATTATCGATCTTTGTGCATTGTTCTGGGGAAGGGGTCTACAGCTTTCATCATTTTCTCATGGGTTTGTGACCCTAAAATGTCTAAGAATCCTTGTGCAACATTAAATACAGTTGAGAAAATCTGCTTTCATGTTTATACAGGGAAGTTATAGCAGCTTTTTGGGATAGTCTTTGTATCTAAAGTGATTAAGCAAAAGACAGGAAAAGTAATTTCAAGAAAACTTTAGAAATTTTTGCCAATAATATTATTTCAAGATGGGTTGCTTTCCTAAATAATGAATAGCTTAATGATAATCAGCATTAAAACCACAAATTCAGAATGATGACAAAAGATGAAATATCGTTGTCCTAGAGAATTGCCTTTATTTACGTCCTTATTGGGATGTTATTAGCAGCCCATTTTTAAGGCTATGAAAGTAGTTAGTCCAATGGAATTTGTTGATGCTTCTGTCAGGATGTCATGGGAAAGGCATTCATTGCATCAAAGTGTGCTCATCTTCATGGGGAGTCCCAGGAGAAATCCCTTCTTGACTTGTGCTTCAAAATTAATTGTCCTTAATCCAAAAGTAAATGTCCCTAATTTGCCTCAAAATTAATTGTCCTTAATCCAAAAGTAATTGTCGCTAACTTGCCTCAAGATTAATTGTCCTTAAAAATGTCTTTATGTTGATTTATGGACATTAAGTCTTGTGCAAACCTAGATGTTCTTTCGCACAGTGTGTTTAAGGAATCTTGCAAATAATTTTTATTATTAATATTAAACTAACAAAGTATATAAAATATGTACTTCAGGAATCAATTACAGAAGACTCAAGGATACCCTATAACTGTGCCATAGTCATCTGAATTCTCATATACTTTCTTCTTGAGTGGCAGGGAGAATGACTTAACAAGTAGCAAACTGGCTACAACTGTGTCCCCACAGAGGACTATATCTTGCAGGTAAGAGTCACCTGTCCTACAAGTGGAGGTGGGGAAAATGTTGGGACTTGTTATTAAGTTTGATCAGGTTTCTGTGTTTCTAGCCAAGTATGTGAACTCACCCAAAGAAGAGTTTGGGGTCATCGTGACACATATGTTTAGCCTCTTTGACTCAACATTGCCTTCAACTTTATTTTTAATTTTTTCTTGTTCTCTTTGGGGGAAGGGGTGGCACAACAATAAATTGTTATCTTGTCAGAGAGCATAGATGTTTGCAAGCTGCTCAGTTCCTTTCCAGAAAGAATATGAAATACATAAATGAAAGAAATGTAATAAACATACCCACTATCAGCTTTCTTGTTTCTAAGTCAATCAGAGAAATGCTTGGGTTTTTGGAGTTAGCCATGGAGAACAATTAATTTCATTCTCACATTGTAGAGCATTGTAATCTAAGTGAACGTGTAGAACCATAATGAGAAACACTTCCAATCTACTAAAACTATTCATTAAAATTCAAAGAATACTTGAATGTAGAAAAAGTTTCATTAGTAATGTACACCTAACATTGTGAAAAAGTCTCCTCTTCAAAATGTTTTTTCTTTTTCTTTGTTATTTTTAACGCTTACCTCATTAATGAAGTATTTATCAAGAGTGGTGGTGAGTTTAGAAAACTTTAATTTCATAATGAGAAGATTAAAAAAGCAATGCTCTAGTAGATGAGAATGATATAACTAAACATACAAATAAACCTATAATGAAAGATGGAGCAAAAATGAAGACAAAAGTAAACTCTAGAAAAAAACCAGGAGGTGGAAATCACGAGCAAGGAAAAAGTAGCCAGAAGGGAGTAAAATGGCCAGGAGTCTCCCAACAGATGATCTGGGGCTGAAATGCCAAGTTCACCTAAAGACTGTACTGTTGTAATTTAGCTTTCTGCCTGGTTGGAGCTAATAGTCCCCAATAGCCCATAACTGAAGGAAAGCAGTTCTTTGTTCCTTGACTAGCTGATCAAGAGGGATTTTATTTATTTTCTCAATGGGTGAGCTCTCCCAGAGTAGTGAAGAGGAACTTTCAGAGTTGCTCAGTTGTCATGTTGGCTACAGATGGCAGAGCACTGAGGATCTTTTATTTCTGGATGCCATTTATCCCTAAAGTGCCCCTCCCATTTTAAACCCAATCTGTTGTCTAAATAGTTTAACTTGGACATTCATTTTTAAAAGAGAGGTTACGTCATTCTTTTACTATTGATAAGCATGCAGGTATGAGTCTGAGTCTGAGTAGTTTCCTTTAAAAAGGGTTGTGATGTAAGATGAAATAGATTTGTATCTTTGTTTTAAAAGCAGCAGCATAATAAAACAAAGGAAAATGAGACAGAAGGAAAGTGAGTGGAGAAGGAGGAAGGCAGCAAATAGGCATTTGAGGTTCACTTCTTTCTGATGCAAATTTTATAATCAAAATGTAAATGCAAGAATTATGAAATTTATTGCTTCTAGCACATGATTTTTCAAAGTTTCTTAAAAATACAGGTAGGTTGTATTAATAAAAACTGATGTTTTTCAAACATCTAATTCTATTTCATTTGTAACATGCTGATATGTTTCTAAGTGAAATGGAGAAATAACACTAAATAATTAGCTATTATTTAATTCAGAAATAAGAGTGGAGAAATAATTAGTAACAACTAAAAGTGTCATTCATTCTTCTGAATGCTTTATAGATATTAATCTCCTTTGCATTCATTTTACAGATGTAACACAGAGACCCCAAGGTCACATGGATGGTAAGTAATGATGGAGCCCAAATTCAAGTCCAGGTACTCTGGTTCCAGAACCGGTGCTCTCTTAACCACTATACTATGTATTAGATTGAAACACACACTTGTCAGACCATGTATATTAATGTTAATATTCTGCAACTCCAGTACCTAAGTATATGAATAGATACCATTATTACATGGTTGAGAAGGAATTAAGTATGCAATGAAAATAGAGCTAGGAAACAGGACACCATTATCTATTTTCTTCCCACCTCTGTGCCTGCCTTCACTACCCCTTCCAAACTTTCTGAATTCCATCCTTAAAGCCTTCCTTGGAAGGAAAAAATTGGTAATTCTTGCTCTAATTACCTTGCACAGGTAACTTTTTGTTTCTTTTTTCTTAGAAAGAAAATCATGAAAAAGCAATTCAGGACTGTATCAAATCAATATGTAGTCACACCCTAAGGAAAAAGCAAAGTACTCCTAATAGCTAATGAGTTTTAGCTTGTATTTGTCTGCAAAATAAAGAGAGAAAATGGATGTGACAAATGAACTTAAGAAAGAGTTTCTAAAATGGTAGGAAACTACTTTTGCCCCATTTTAATACCAGAGGAAACAACAGACTAAAAGTAGAGAATGAACCTGAAGCTGCAACTGAGAAAGGGATTTTGTAAAAATCAATTTATGTAATTCAATACAACACTGTGTTCTGAATATGAAAGTGGTTCAGCTGGCTTCGACTTTCACATCCCATGCAGATCTTTAATCAATACAAAAACCTGCAAGACAGATCTATCCAGATCCAGAGGTGGGCTTGCTGTGCATATAATAACCAACAAAATCCAGTTAACATTAACTGTTTTTTGTTTTTGTTTTTTACTTCACTAAAAAATTTCATGGATCTTATTCTTATTGATATTGGAATGATTGAAACATTTCTAATATTTATTGTTTTTGAACTCACCATTCACTTGATAAATGGATGCTTTCAAATTAATTTCTTGGACTCACTGGGTTGATTTTAATAAAGTTCATTTAAAACATCAAATTAAATGCTCCCTGTGTGGTCTTCTAAGAACTTTAAGTATATGAACTTATTTAGCTTCCTCCAAAAATCTTATGAAATTGTGACATTATTCCTCCCATTTTGAAGAATTAGAAATGTTGTACCTATAGAGGACATAAGTTACTCGCCCAAGGTTATATAGGTGAGAGTAGGTGGCAGAACCTCTGTGATTGAGTGACGTCTGCAGATGGTCAGGTTCTGTGATTTTGCTTTGATATATGACCCTTCTGATTGGACAACAAGATGCCCATTACCACAATTATTGTTCAGTACATCTACTGACAAAGCAGCATGAATTTTATTTGTTGTCACTGACAGGCCACCAGTATTCTCGATCCAGATGCTGTTGTTAATAGATGACTTGAAAACTGTCTCTATGGCTTCATTACTTACTTACCTTCTCAGAGATAACAAAGCAAAACAAGTAATCCTTTTCTCACTTTAGACCTTGAAACAATTTTAATTCCATAAGTAACATGCCCAGTTTGGTTTATTATCCACATGTTGAATATAGGAGCAAACTTGTGGGTCAGAACTGATGCAGACTAGAAAACTATCCTGGGAAACAGAGGCCAATCTATGTACTACTTTTCTTTCCTGACTCAAACTTCCACTTCTCCTTACTGCCCTTGCCTCTAACTTCCTGCCACACACTTACTAGTTGCCTTTGCTCCTCCAGGGCTTGGAAAGGTAGGGCAAGAAGAGAGGGATAAGGAGCAGGGAATGTCTTAGTTGCTTAGAATTGCTGTGAGCTGGCATAGGTTTCTTGTGGCCATGGCAGAGTTCTGAAGTCCACCCTCTCTCATGGAGAACTTTGTGGATGGCTGAAAGGCCTTTATCACCTGGCTGTCCCCCAGAATTCACTTGGTATCTCTCCCTTGTGACTCCCTGACCAAGGTGTCTGGCTGGCTCCTTGTGACTGCCCCTTATGTCTTTGATTCTTAGAAGTTCATTGTCCCACAGTTTTTTCCTGTTGAGGTCTCAACGGCCCTTCTGGGTGGCCCTCTTTGGCAGAGCACACTGAGGAAAGCTCCAGGTCACAACTGGTCCCCTGGAAACAACATCTCTGACCTGATTGGAATACAGTGACTTCCAGAACTGCAAAGCTCTGTCTGCTGCCATAGCCAAATTCTTATCCTTTATTCATATTTCTCGGGCTCCAGACCTGCAGCAGTCCACCGTGTTGCCCTATAGCACCACAGGGCACATAATGAACTCTTGCTATTTTCTGAAAGCTCCTCTTATTTGGCTTGAGGCCAGGGGGATGCACATTAAGCATGCTTTCCTCAATTAAAATTAATTTTTCCAAAAGTTTTTTCAAGGAATTGTCTGATTACTGAACATTATTTACAAAGATATAGTAAAATATCTTTTGTTGAATTCATTTACTCACAGCTCTGGGTTCAAATATGGATCAATTTGGGTGAATTTTGGCAAGTTATTTAATCTCCCTTCTGTATTTGCAACATGTTCTAGTGATACCTAGAGATGATTTAAACATGGGCAAACACATGTATAAATCATTGGACCCAATATCTTGTCATATAGAAGGCAGTCAATAAGTTATAGATATTATCATAAAATTTTTTTTTCACAAAATATCCCTTGAGTCATCTTGATTAATATATAGTCATTTAAAGATTCAATAATTACATATAGATTAGAGTCTAAGAGGCTTAGAGGTAAAAATGCCCCAGGGTTTCTGGCCTGTGGTTTAGGATTTGAGCCACATTCATTGACACTCAACTTCTTACGCACTGTCTTCTTTCATTTGAGTATATATCAATAAAATATAACCACATTTCTAGACCTCAGAAAGACTGTCTAGTTTACATAAGTGCTCAAAAATTAAAAGTGTTTCCTGAAATTCCAATAAAAGAATATTTGGAACTGACTTAAAAAGGTTAAAGGGACAAACACAATAAGGCATCTCTCTGAAGAGAAGATAGAGCAGGTTTCTTATTTGTATATTTTTTTCTTTTGGCTTGGTTTTTTGCTTGTGATAATGATACTTTGTTATAGACCATTTACACAGCTTGTTCTCATATTTTAGCATTTCAGTTTCTATTCTTAACCAGAAGAAGAGCATTGGAATATATTTTTAAGTTTGAAAAAAAAATTCAAATTTCAAACTAAATGTTGAGCTCTTTGATTTAAAATGAATTTCCATTTTCTCTTGCTGAAATGGAAGCTTATGCCTTTGTAAACTCCCTGGCAAGTAACCCTTCCATAAGAACATGGAAAAAGATAGGAGATCAAAGGAAAAGCAGAGGAGGGAATGGAGGAGAGGAAAAACAAACAGGTGAAAACTTGGAAGAGATTATATAAAACATCTCTTTGCTCTGAAACAAGTTTTCATTGTCCTTAGAAACATTAAAAACACTTCTTTGCTGTGGATATTACAACAGAGTGAACACTCAGTCAGGCATGCCTAAACGTTAGGGAGAAAATAGGTAATTTACTCTCATATGAAATACTTGCCTCACCCGTACTCCATCCCATCAAATACGTAAGTTTTCAATGTTTTTTTCTTTCCTGTGTCTGAATCAAGTACTGCTGATGTGTAAAGTAGTTATCAAGAAGTGAATTGCTACAAATTTAGGCAGCAGCAGGAAGCAAGTAATCTATAATCTGGATTGTTTCTAAATAATAAAGTTTTGATACCTTGATAATCCCAAGAATACACTAGAATGAGGATGGTTAGTGAGCTGAAATTGAGAATACCTGATCTATAGACTGGCTTTCTGCTCCTCACCTGATATTAAATTTATTATTTATCTTAATCTGAAAATGGTGAAATAAACCTTATAGTTTATGGAGTCCTTTACTCTTTTGAATGAATACAGACAGGGCTTTTTTGAGGCAAATGTTAATAGTGATAATGATAACATCACCTTGCTCTCTATTTTTATTATTTACGAATTACTTTTCCACATACGATTTCATTGACCATCACAAGACTACATCTTGGGATAGGCAAAAATTTATATTTACATTATATAAAAGAAGCAATTAAGAAACAGTGATGTTGTTTACATTGCCCAAATAAACACAGCTAGAAAGTGGTGAATTTAAAATCAGAACCAAAGTTTTTTCCAGACTCTTATCTTATTACTTAAGTATGAAGTTATCATCTATATCAAATACTCTGTCCTGCATGGTTGAAATACATGAGAGACCCAGAGACTGGCTGTTTAATCTGCTCTGACGTTCGCCAACATAGCTACTGCAGAACACAACAGCAAATCCAGTGACTCCATGGAATATTTTGTTTGCAGAAAGTACTGTTACCAGTTGTAAAGTTGTAACTGCAGGTAATTTTACATTCACATGACACACATATATGTCTCTTCTCACCATGCTTGGATATTGAATGATAAGTCATGAAAGACCTATAAAATTCAAATATCCCAATAAAAGAAAAACAACAGTATGGAAATAGAGCTGTAGACAAGACACACTATTCAATCTAAAAATGCCAAGACTTTTTAATGGAATATTTCATGTTCAGTCTTCAAGCTACAATGAAATTAGTGCTGTGGTTGAAAAGCAGTGAAAGGTGTAGCTTCAGAGTTATTTGTTTGATCCAAATGTTTTCCAGACTCTGTTTTTTTTCTAGCTAATGTCTCCTGCAAAGATATCTCTGACATTTCCTATGTCTGCATTTTCTTGAATGAATATGGAAATAAATAACAGTCTAGTTTTCAGCATGTTTTCCAAAGTGTCAATGGGAGTCTGAATTGTATAGAGTCCTGAATCAATTTTTTTTTTGGCTACAACTGCATTGAAAATTTTTTGCTTATGAGGTTGGATCCCCCAAAAAGCCATAATTTATTTATAAAGAAATGTGTATTTATTCTAACAAGTTTAAACTCCAGTCACCTTCAAAATACTCTCTATTTCATGCAATCAATACACCTATTGAGACTTTTTTCAACTGCTCAAAACAGTTTTTGAACTCATTAATTTTGATGCCTTTTAGTGCTTCTTCCATTTTTTGTTTCACCTCTTCCACAGCGACAAAACATCTCCCTTTGAGAACTCTATTCATTCAGGGAAACAAACAAACAAAAAAAGTCATTCAGGGCAAGATTCAGTGAATAAGGAGGATGGGGCACAGTGGTCATCCTGTTTTTGGTCAAAAAATGGTGAACACTCAGTGTGGTGCACTCATAAATCACCCATCCATAAAATGGGCAAACACACTAGAAGAGTCTTCAAAAAAAATAACTGAAGCCAAATGCAGCCTCTCACAACAATGCCAGTTGGTACATTGATACAGATGAGTTCCTAGAACACTCACCTAGCAGCATAAACCTGTACTACAAGGGACCTGCTCTCCAGCAGATAATTTCATTTTTTGGGGGGGGTCCCCCTCTTGTACATTGCTAGAGATCAAAAGACAAAGAATTAGATGTAGATAATGATTCTGTCTTCTAAGAAGTGTTGCACTTTTGCCTAAAGGTTTGTTTTATTTCTTTATTGGAAAAAGTTGTAGATTCATCATAGAATAGTCTAAAGAACTCTCTTTATAGCTGTGTCCAGAGATTAGAAGAACTGGCTCACCCAAAACCCCTATATCATAGAGTCTGAATGGTCACAAGTTCTTTGCAGTGACTCCCATCAAGTGGTGGAGGCTATCCTTCTTCAATCTGAGTTGCCCATGTGTTTTTCTTTGACTAATTAGCACCCAGAGGCTTGGAAAGTACTTTCCTATTGGGGTTTTGCCCTTTGGATACAGGTTCCAGCCAGCCCAGCCCTCTCCTCAGCTATCACAGCTAAAGCCCTAGACATGTGAGTGAGACCATCCTTGAGCACCCAGACCCAGCAGGGCTAGCCCAGACCAGTAGAAGCACCCAGGTAAATTACAGGATAGTGAAAAATAATAATGTTTCAGGTTAAGTTTTGGGGTGGCTTGTTACACAGCAAATGTTAATTGATACACTCACACCCCTAAAAATAAAAAATAATTTAAAAGTAAACATTTGCTTAGAATGTCTATATTACCCCCAAGCCATCTATAGATTCAATGTAATGCTATCAAAATTCCAATGGCATTTTTTACAGAAATAGAACAAAAAATTCCTGAAATGGTATGGAACTAAAAAAGATCCCAAATAGCCAAGAAAACTTGAGAAAGAAGAACAAAGCTGGAAGCATCACACGTCCTGATTTCAAACTATATCACAAAGCTATATTAATCAAAACAGCATGGTATAGGCATCCAAAACAAGCACAAGAATAGAGAAGCCAGAAATAAACTGAGGAATATACAGTAATCCCTCAATTATTGCAGGTATTATGTTCTAGATCCCCCGCGAAGTAGGAACCTTACATTTATTCTACACTCTTAAACCTACGTAACTTTAAAACATACGTATACAGTACTGCAAAATTCCATGATATAGTGAAAAATCTGCAATAAATAATTAACTATAATATTTTTAAAAATCTTGTGATACTGTGAGGCCATGATAAGTGAACTGCGATATAGAAAGGGACTACTGTATAGTCAATTAATTTATGATAAAGGAGCCAAGCATATACAATAGGGAGATGGCAATCTCTTCAATATATGGTGTTGGGAAAACCAGACAGCAGCATGCAAAAGGATGAACTGGATCCTATTTTACATCATATACAAAAATCAACTCAAAATGGTTTAAAGGCTTGAATGTATAATCTGAAATCATAAAACTCATAGAAAAACACATGGGGTAAGCTCCTTGACATGAGTCTTGGAAATGATTTTGGGGGGGATTTGAAACCAAAAATAAAGGCAACAAAAGCAAAAACGAACAACTTGAACTACATCAAACTAAAAGGCTATGCACAGTAAAGGAAACCATCAACAAAATGAAAGGGCAACCTACTTAATGAGAAAAAATATTTGCAAATCATATATCTGATAAGGAGTTAATATCCAAAACATATAAACATATAAAGAACCCAACTACAAAAAAAATCTAAATAAAAAATAAACAGAGGAACTGAATAGACATTTTTCTAAAGACAGCCTATGATAAACTAGATTTACTTATGTTGTTCTGCTTAAAGTCACAGAATATACTGAAGTTAACTGAGGACTTAATGTCCATGAAAAATGCTCAACATCATTAATTATCGGAAAAATGCAAATAAAAACTACAGTGAGATGTCACCTTATACCTACTAGAATTACCATCATTCAAAAGGCCAGAAATAACTGTGGGCAAGGAAATGGACAAAAGGGAACTCTTATGTACTGTTGGTGGAAATATAAACTCAAATAGCCACTACAGAAAATAGTATGGAGGTTCTTAAAATATTCTTAGATAGAACTACCATTTGATCCAACAATCCCATACCTGAATATATTTTATTTCCAAAGGAAATGAAAATAGGATATTGAAGAGATATCTGCACTCTCATGTTTGTTGCAGTATCATTCACAATAGCCAAGATATGGAAAAGACCTAAGTGTCCCTTAGCAGTTGAATAGATAAAGAAGAAGTGGTACACATATACAGTGGACCAGGACTCAGCCATGAGAAGACGGAATTCCTGCCATTTGTGACAAGATAAACCTTGAAGTCACTATGCTGAGCAAAAAAAAGCCAGAAAGAGAGACAAATACTGTGTAGTATCACTTATATGTGGAATCTAAAAATTAAAAAAAAATCATCAAACTCACAAAGACAAGGTAGAAAAGTGGTTGCAGGGTCAGGGTGAAGCATGGTAGATCTAAGGAGTGTTTGGTAAAAAGATACAAAGTTTGATCTATAAGATGAATAAGGTCTGAGGACCTAATTTCAAACTGGTGATTATAGTTGATAACACTGTATTATGTGGTCAAAATTTGGTAAAAGAGAACTTAAATGCTCTCTCTCTCACACACACACACAAAGTGGTGATTAACTAGATGATGCTAGGTGGTTGAAATCACTAAGATGTATATTAAATATCTTACAATTTTATATGCCAGTTATATTGAATAAAATTGAAAAAATAAACTTTTTCTTATTTTTAATCAGTGATATTCTTTTTAAGAAAATTATTTATTTGTTTGTTTATTTATTTATTTATTTTTAGAGAGAGGGGAAAGGAGAACGAGAGGGAGAGAAACATCACTGTGTGATTGCCTCTTACTTGTGCCACCAACTGGGGATCTGACGTGCAACCTAGTCATGTGCTCTGACTGGGAATCGAACCAGTGACACTTGGCTCGCAGGCCGACGCTCAATCCACTGAGCCACAGCAGCCAGGTAGTGATATTCTTATACAATATATACTAATTAATAGAAGGTGGTTTGATTTCAGTCCTCACCTTTCCTAAGAAATATAACCAATGTCTTCCAACTTAGTATTAGAAAAATTCCAAAGATTTAAAATCTCTTTTCTTACTTCAGGGTGATGTGATATAACAATAACAAAAGCTTGAATTTATTTAGGTGCTTACTGTATCCCAGCTACTGTGCTCAGTGCTTTAGATGCATTGTCTTACTCAATTATAGCATTAGCACCAGGAAGATTTTATTCTGTCCACATTCTTTTTTTTCATGATTCCATTTATTATTTTTATTGTTTTCCTATTATAATTGTCCCAATTTTCTCCATTTCTCTCCCCTTCCATTTTCTAACTTAAGAAACAGGGGTTCAGAAAGATAGATTTATCCAAGATCCCAGAGTATGTGACAGGGCCAGGACTGAATCCCAAATCTTTCTGCCTTTTAACCATTTAATTCATGGTCAACAAAGTCACTTATTATTGCTATGAATAAGTTTAAGACCATTTTCTCATATTTAACAAGTGTAAAAAGTCTGGAAAAGATAACAAGAGCAGGAAAAATTTACACAAAAGAGACTGAAAATGTGATGATAAACATCACCTGCTTTATAATTTTGCTTCCTATCCCTGTTTCCGTGGTTAGAGTCCCCTTTGTAAAAGAGTTTGCTATCACTACTAAAATACCAAAAGACAGTAAGGGTGTTTGAAAAAGCATCATCGTTAGCCATGACATAAGTATGACCAACTATGTAAGGAGAGCAGAAAGGTGTCAGACCTCATTTCACTGGACAATGACACACTGACAGATGTCTCCAAATCATGATGGAATACAATGCAAGACCTGTCAGAGTAATTACTTCCCCCCTGGGGAGTGAACCTAATCAGGGTTTCTCTCTCCCTGACATGAAACCCAAGATACATACCCACAGAATTTAATTACATTAAGTCTGAAAGTCTAAAGGGAATGACTGGATTTACCTTAGAAATAACTTCTGATTAAAAGATGGATAACATGTTTAAGAGATGATATCCACTCTTTTTGAAACTCAAAAAGAATGGGCCTCATGAAACATCTCTCATAAAGGGTAAGTGGCTCATACCTCTTTTGAATGTATCAGGTATCATCAGGTATTTTTAGAAGGTAGGTTGACAGCTTCTTCCTGTTAATGCCAGTGTTCATGCATCTCCAAATTAAGAATCATTTATTCAGTTCCAATTCTGAGCTGACATGGAGTCACTTAAGGTAGCATTGTGGAAGGTTCTAGAATATACTAATATTTGTGTGCAACTGTTGTTCATGCATATAATATAATCCACCTCAGAGAGGAAGAGGTATGCTCAGTTAGCTTTCTTTTGTCCTATCCATTGGAGATATTCTTATCCTTGGAAACACAGCTAGGGGGAGAGATTCTTCCCCTTAAAAACAGAGCATAGTCTACAATAATCTGTCCTGATCCTCTAGAGGATGGGCACACATGAGAAAACAGGAACTAACTTCACTCCACAGAAACCTTAGTTTCTTGTGGAAAGACTACATACTTTTTGAGTTTAGTTAGGCAACAGAAGAAAGCTAGACTGGAAAAGGGAAAAAGAGACAAAAAGATAATAGAGAAGAGAAAACTAACTGAAGGACAGTTCAATGAGTCCCTCTTTCACTTCATCCCCTCAAAATCTGTACTTGGCTTCCTGTTTTGAATGTTAGCTGGGATTTCTGGAATTTGAGTTAATTTTGGAGAAGGTGGAATTAAGCAGCTATTTTGGCATCATTTCCTCCCTCCTTGCATGCAACTGCCAGCCTACACTCAATTAAAAGGGGAGAATAATAATTTTCTTCCCTTTCCATTTTGAAACACAGAGAAGTAAAAGTAACTTTATTGGCATACACTGAATTCTTGGGATCAGATTAATTTCTCAAATTTGCTGCTTAGTAGCATTGATCTGGCTTCAGAGGGAATTATCAAAACAGGTAAGTTTGGTGTAGGGAGATGAAAAGTAGAGAAAATTTCAAAGTGTGCGGCTCTCAATAGAGAAGGGAATGTTGGGTAGTTTGGGGCAAGGAATAGAGGGAAAAACATTCTAGGCACCACTGGAGTCCATTCCTTGTATTTCCCTGGCTTTGTAGTGCTCCTTTAGATGTTTTGGAAAGAAAAAGCAGTATCTACAGGTTGTAAAGAATTTCTGAAATTGTAGACAAAGCACAGGTAATGTTTCTACATTGAATTGTAATTCAAAGCAAAGCAATTAGAACAGATTCCTTGAGCATAATTTTTAATTGTTTGCATGGGAGACTGTATTACTACAATGACAGTTGGCACTGTGATGGATAAACACAAAGTACTGATGCTCAAAATTAATTATTTCATTTTGTCAAAGAGGAATTTGCAACTGTGCTCAATGCATGTGAAGTGTATTGTCTTTTGAGGCAAACTTAATGGAGGATATCTCACAAAGGACCAAGGAGTTGGGCTCTAGGCTGCATAAAATAGTCACAGCAACTCAGAATCACTAAAGGAGGTAGATTAAGCTCTGTGGAAGTGGAACAATGGAAATATATTTGTTTCAAGGGACAACTGTCAAGCATTTGACTAAGTCTATAAAATACAAAATTTTTTCATCATTTATAGAATGGTTGGTGGGTGATGGTTTCCTTTGAGAGGCAAGACATGAAATAACAGAGTTAGGAAAGATCTTCGAGACCACTGTGTTCAAGACCTCATTTTCTTGGTGGGGAAACTGAGATGAAAGGGCTTACCCAAGTTCACACATAGCTAATTCAGTCAAAGCTTGATTAGGAATAAGAAGAGCAGACCCACTAGCTTTTAATTGAGGGCCCTTTCTAGAGAGCTGAATATAAAATTTCACTTTTGCAACATAAGTTCTGGAGATCTACTATACAGAGCAGTAACTATGGCTGAGAATACTATATCATATTCATAAAACTTGCTATGAAAATAACTTATGTTAAGTATTCCTACCACAAAATAATAATAATAATAGTAATAATATTAACAACAATAATAATATTAGCAAGAGGAAACTGGAAGGTGATAGATGTGCTTACAGCCCTTATGGTGGTGATGGTTTCACAGTTGAATACTTAACTCCAATCTCATTGAATTATACACATTAAATATGTGTGGCTTATACATGTCAGTTATACTTCAAAAAAGTGATTTAAAAGGAAAGAAAAGAAACAGTTTTGGAACATTTACTCTGTGCCAAGCAGAAACTACTTTTCACAACTATCTTTGTTTGCTCCTTACCACAAACCTATGAAGATGAGGAAACTGAGGCACAGGGGTCATGACTTGCTCATGACTGGCTTGCGGAGAAAGTGATTGGAGAACCTAATCTGATTTCTTCCTCTCTTCTTAGAACAGCACCATCAAGAGAGAGCAGTCACAGGAGATTGTGCAACAGAAAGGAGGTGAGGCTCAGATCAGAAACTTCTGCTTCCTCAGTTGACGCAAAAGAACAATAGAAATTCCATGAGACTCTAGGAGCTAGAATTGGGGTGGAAATGCCAGAGCATGAGGCTTCATATGGGAGACGGAAAAAAAGAAAGCGAACTGGGAATGGGGAGCAGTGTCCAGAACAGCGCACCTGCTTAACCAGTGTTTCTCAAACTCTATCATGTTTAGGAATCCCCTGGGCATCTGGTTAAAGGCAAATTCTTATCCAGCAGGTCTGAGTGGGGCCTGAGATTCTATTTCTAACAAGATAATTCTCTTTTTCTGCACACAGGAGAACGATATCCAACGGTTGTCTTAACTTCTAGTGTTGGCTTCCATCTAGCTGCTCCTGGTGCTCCCTTCAGTCTCCAACCTGGTGTAGAACAGTCATCCCCACCCTTTTTGGCACCAGGGACCAGTTTCGTGGCAGACAATTTTTCAAGACATTGGGGTGGAGGTCAAGTAGGGGGGACAGGAGGTGGAGCTCAGACAGCAATGCGAGTGAAGCTTGGTTAGTTCACCTGCCACTGCTCACTTCCTGCTGCTTGGCCCCTACTGCTCCGCCCAGTTCCTAACAGGCCACAGACGGGTACCAGTCCGCGGCCCAGCCCAGGGGATAGGGGACCCTTGGTGTAGAGTGACTTTTCAAGGCTATGGCCACAGGAAGGGGTCCCAGTACCTGCTGAGGGGCTAGTTGACCATCAGGGACTTTGGGATAGTAGAAGCCACCTCAGGCACCCACCCATTCCAGAGGCTCCTCCTCACATTGCATAGGCAGAGAGAAAGCTTCCAAGTAGCAGTTCCTAAACTATACATTTGACTAAAGTTCTGCAACCACATCCTGAAAAAATGCACACACATGTAATGTTTTCCAGATAATTCCAAGGTGTTATTAACCCCCTGAAGCTGGTTCATGAACCCAAATTTAAAAATGTTTCCCTTCATTTATTATCCCAACAGAGCAAGACAGCACACATCTATAAAAATTAAAATGAGTTTCATTTAAGTACAATTTGTAAATATTTAAACACTTACTTAAGAAATAATTAGGGCCTTCTATTTTCATTTTTCTATGAGTTGTTAATATCCAAACTCCACACCAAGTTTCAGTTCTTTTTTACATTTTAAATTGTTTTTACTATCTTCTAGTTGACAAAGCTTTACAACCAATTAGAGAAATAAATTGTCTTATTGAATTAATTATTAAAACCCATCTCTGATGTTGCTGCCTCAGTGATGCTCATGCATATTCCAAGCACGTCTCCTCCACACACACATCTTCGATAGCTTAAACAGAAGAGGCTTCCTTCTCTGATGATCTCCAGACAATGAAGGAAAATTGCTTTGGGTCTCAACTGGATACAAGTTCAATTACACACCACTGAAGTGCAATGGAAATTTCTGTAGTGTTTTCAGTATCAATTTTGAGACCTAACATGTGATTCCAAGCAAGGGAAATCACAGCAAGGGGCTGTTTGGCCCACTCTGAAATATCAGGGGCATCACCAATATGTTGCAGGTAATGGAGAAACAAATGAAGATGTAATGAACTTACAGATGGCAGGGCTAACAAGACAGACAATTCATTTAGTGGAGGACTGCAGCACTTGGGGTCAAGAGTGTGGATCTTAGGGTTGGGTGGTTTCCTTGCTTTATAAACTTGGGCTAAACACATTACTTCTTTGAACCTTAGTTTTCAGTTATATAAAATTGGGAAAATAATACCTATGTCTTACGATTGCTACTAGGACTCCATGATATTGCATATGTAAAGTACCTGGTACAGTATCTGGTGCTATGTTAGTACTCAAAAATGTTAGTACTTTAGGTGTATAAAGGAACAAAGCACCTGTCAATGCATGCAAGGTACTACGTGCTACCCTGTGGATGAGCCTTGAAAACATTATGCTAAATAAAAGAAGCCAGAAACAAAAAGTCAGATATTGTACAATTTTATTTAAATGGAATGTTCAGAGTAGGTAAATCCATAGAGAAAGAAAGCAGATTAATGGTTTCAGAGGCTGGGGAAATAAGACTGTTTAATGGGTACAAGGTTTTCTTTTGGGGTGATGAACATGTTTTGGAACCAAATAGAGCTGGTGGTTGCACAACACATTGAATGTACCAAATGTCATTGAATTGTATACTTTAAATGGGTTAATTTTATCTTATGTGCATAAATAAAAATTATAAAACTTTATTAATAAAAAATTAGTGTTTGTTCATCTTTTCCCCTACACACCTTGTGGATAAGCTTTCTCTTTCAGAAAAAAACAAATGGCCATGGATCTCTAATGCTCCTTGTAGTTCAGACATTCTCTGACTTATGTTCCTTAATGAAGTCCTACTGAAGTAAGTCGTGTGCTAGTCGCCATGAGGACACAGAGTATGTACAGAAAAAATAAAGGATAGTGCCTGCTTTCAGAAAGCATACTGCTAAGTAGGCAGTAAGAGAAAGATACATAAGTTATTTAAATAAGAGTACCTGATGAAGACAAACCCAGACCAGGGCTGCTTCAGAGGTGATCAGTATGGGATAAAATGATAGAAAGAAAAGGGGGTGCAGTGTGGAGTGTATTTAGGCCAGAAGAGCCTCAAACTGGAGGAGATTTGGTCAAGATAGGGATGAGAAGAAAGAAATCATGCAATCTCATTCAAATTAAAGAATGCCAAACAAAATAAAACCCATCAAGTATATTAATCTTTAAGTGTACAACTCAGTGATTTTTACATTTGTATTATACCCCATAACCATCACCATGTCGAGATATAGGACATTTCCTGTAAGAAAATACATATACTCTAAATGAGTTAAATTATTAAAACCCACCAGTTAGTCTCAGAACTGAAACTATATTCTCTAGCATAGCCTTATATAATCAGGGATGCATTTTATGTAATGGTTTTAAACAAGCCCAGGGCTAGATCTTGTCTTGAATTTATTTCAAAGATTTATGTGACAAGGAAAATTGTAATCCACTACATTTTTAATGTTTTCTACAACTATTATACTTTTTTCCTCCTATGGTTTCTGAAACTCCCTATGTAAGGTATGACTGGCAGTAGAAAAGCAATGAGGCATCTTTCTGTCATGCTAAATCCCATATAACCTTATAGCTAACAAGATAATTTAGGAAATCAATCTTGTACTGAACATACTATGGAAGGAGTCCTCAGAGAACTGGTCAGATCCATAACCATTTCTGAGGTTATCTTAGACAGAGAAGCATGAGCCTGGACGATGAATGCAAAGCCAGCCATTTACACTTTGGGCAGCAGCCTAATAACCCTGCTACTTTGTGGCGTGCTCTGTCTGCTACTAGCAGGTGATTGGATGGCCAAACATGATCTTTCTTGAAGAGTTTGAGTGAGACACACAGAGAGAGACAACATATAACAGAGCAGTCCAGGAGCAAAGAAGCAAAAAAAAAGAGGGGGAAGCAAGCAGGTACCATGAGAGGAGAATGAGGTAGCAAGGAGGTAGTTGGTGGGTGGTAGAGAAGGAAGAAGAGGATTTTAGTGAGAGAAGCAGTCGCCGAAATCCAGGTATGAGCAGGGCACGCCAAGGCTGTTAATACTGGGTCATTATGAAGAAGATGTTGGGACACAAACATTGTCACTTCCCTACAGAGGGAACAGCCTTCCAGTCCTGTGGCTGCTGAGATATCTCAGGGATCTTTACCTGACACCCATCCACTGAGATAATCCAAGTGCATCTCCGTTTCTTGAAACTTGAAGGAGCTTCACCCAAATTCTCTCTTACATTAAATTCATGAGACTGTTCTCATAAATGCCTGGGGATCTGGAGAGGGTACCTGGTCTTCAGGAAAAGCAATATGAATTATTTTAGGGGAAAAGCGATGCATAAAAAAGACTAAATCATCATAAAATAGGGAACAATTTAAGGAAAAAGGACTCGTGGGCATGGACAACAGTGTGGTGACTGCTGCTGGGGTCTAAGGGGGCTAAATGGTGATGGAAAAAATATAATAAAGATTAAATCAAAAAATGAAATTAATTAAGTGAGAAAAAAATGAATTTAAAATATACGTACCTCATAAAGAGAGAAATAATTCGAGGGAATATTTAATTTTAACCCAGATAGATATCACTTGCTAGTTCTGTTCCCTACCCACGCAACTAAATATGTATAAAACTTAAGAGACTTCTTGAGAAGCAAATCTGAATAGCCAGGAAAAGGAGACCGGCTGTTGGGATACAGGTTTTAAGGAAGTCGAGTTCATTTAGTCCATATTTTAATTTTCTAATATTAGGGTCCTAGACCACTTTCCTTCTAAGGGTGAGGCCTTGGGCTTTAATGCCAATAAACTAAGAATTATTTTAAAATATATTTATTTTATTTTTTATTTAAGTATATTTAGTATACAAATCTTATGTTGGTTATATGACTTGCAAGTGTACAATATAGTGATTTGGCATCTTTACCGTGTGATCACACCACAAATTCTAGTAATCATCTGTCACCGTGAAAACTTATCACAATATTGACTACATTCCCATTCCCCTTTTCACCCATGCTCCCACCCTCTTCCTTTTTGTTACCATCTCTTTGGTCTCTATTTCTATGAATCTGTTTTTTATTTTGTTTTGTTTGTTTGTTTAGATTCTATACATAAGTTAAACCATACAGTATTTGTCTTTCTCTGCCTGATTTATTTCACTCAGCATAATACATAACAGATCCATCCATGTTGTCACAAACGGCAAGATTCTTTTCTTTTTTATAGTCATTATTCTAACCATTAGTCAGAAGGATCGTCAAATCGTAAGATTTGCTATTCGCAAAGGCAATGTTTGATATAATTTAATTTTTTTGGGATGGGGGAACAGTCTAATCCATAGGCTTTTCCATCTGTATTGGACCTTGTAAGAACAATTGAACTATGAAGATTATTTAAATCACTCTTTTTGTTGTTGTTGTTCAAGAAACACATCTGGAGCAACAGGGGATGATCGGAACAACTGATAGAACAACAATAAAAAAAAAGAAATTAAAAAAAGACACATCTGCCTTTGCACATACCATTTTATTAGTCTACATTACTTCCTTGGAAGTAAAAAGAAGGATTTCATAAATGGAGAAATTAAAACATTATTATATATAAAATAGAGTGTAAGAAGTTACTTAAATTTTAATCCCTGGGAACTGAGTTTGTGTTTGCTTTGTTTTGCTTAGACAGAGTAGAGCTGGCAAATAAGTTTAATCTCTTGGTCAGCTTGGAATTTATGGATAGTGGTTGCCAGGAGCATTGTGCTGAGGAAAACTGAGGTTTCATCAAGGTCACTCAGGGAAAAGTGGTAGAGATTGGTGATTGGGTCTGCCTGGGTACCAGAATCTGCTATTCCTGCCCTAGGGAGGTTTGCTTTCTTCAATGCCATAGTGAAAGAATCCTACTAAATACCAATGATAGCTTTTATTTTTCTTACTGCTGAAGTTATCATGTTCACTGCAGAAAGTAAGAAAATACAGATGGCTACAGATAAGACAGTAGAAATCATGAGCATTCTATCACCTAGAGAGGCGGCAACAAGATTGATAGATATTCGTTCCTCTTTTCCCATCTAGGTATTAATTTCTAAAAAAGGAGACTGTGGTCATGTAGTTTTGCAATCTGATGTTTTTTAAGATAAATATTTTATTTTTGTTTTATTATAGTTGTTCCATTTTTTCTTCATTTTCTCTCCTCTGCCCATCCTTCTCCCCACACCCCACTCCCACAGTCAAGCCCCACCCTGTTGTCCATATCCATGGGTCATTCATACGGGTTCCTTGACTGATCCCTTCTCCTTCTTTCCACCCTTATCTCCCTCCCTCCTCACCCCTCACCATTGGTCACTGTCAGTCTGTTCCTTGTTTCCATGCCTCTGGTTTTATTTTGCTTGTTTGTTGTTTTGTCCATTAGGTTCCTCTTATCGGTTAGATCATATGGTATTTGTCTTTCCCTGCCTGGCTCATCTCATGAAAATCTTCCAATGTCATTTGAATTTTTTCTTATAGAACTTTGCCCCAGTTTTAGTAGTTTAATCACTATTCTTGTATATTATGATGGTTTCTAATTTTTACTATTTTAATAACCCCAAATACCATGACATTTTTTGTAGCTATGTCTTTTGGTCCCTACAAAACTATTATATCAGGATAAATTTTCATGAGTGGAATTACTGCGACAAAGTAATGTAAATTACTTTTGATGTGATTTACGAATAGCCTTCATAAAATATTATAAAAATTTATTCTTCATCAACTTTTCAAAAGTTGAAAGTACATTTTAAAATTAGCTCAAGGCCTGGATATAGTCTAAGATTTAAGATACTTATAAAGAATTCTGTCGTACAGATCAGCAATTAGCTGTTCAGAAACTGGTTTCCTCAGATGTGATTATAATGAATCATATTAATGTCATATAGGAACTATGTGGGTGACAAAATTTTTTTAACACAAAGGTATAATGGAAGAGTTACCTTCTCGTCACAAATATCTTAATTCATTAGACAAGTTAGGACTTTATACTAAACTCTACTTTGAGATGTGTGAAAGAAAACGAGAAAAGTTCCTACAATAAGAAGAGCAGAGTTCTGTACTGTGATCCCTGTTTTCCATGTGACCTGGTATAAAAATTAAAACCATATTTATTACAATGATATAAACGATCTTGGAAACTTCAATTTCTGAAGACTACACTGTAGACTATAAATTTGCTTTAAATAACCATGGCTGAGGTATGAGTATCTAATACATTTTCTCACACCAAATCAAATTCAACAAACTTCACTGGACCACCAAACTATGCCAGACACAGTGACTGCAAAGACAACTAAGTCATTGTTTCACCCACTAAAGCTATCACAAAGCTATTGGGAGAATATCCAGATAAATATTTGTGGGGCAGGTTAATGAGTGCTAGCTAGAATAGATATAAGTAAGTACATGACATTGAGACAAATGGAAGCAATGAGCTATGCCTGTGATCATTAGTGAGGAAGAATGTGGGTTTACTAGGAAACAGGGTTGGTATGAGATTTTTTGATCAGAGTTTCTGCCCACTCTTTGTCTCTGTTCTAATCAAAACAATCTGTTGGAAAACTAAAATATCTGGAATTAGTACTAATTAGGAGCATCTGTCTATCCACTACCCATCCTATCTTTCTTAATTCTTTGTATTTATTTGGCTTGACATAATAATTAAAATGGAGAATCAAAGTCTCTGATGCACACTAGCATCTCTTGGTTTGACGTTCTCCAGAGAAACACTAACTCTTTAATGCTGTTAGCTTGTCAGGGAAGAAAAGAAAATGGCATCAATAAATATTTTGTTTTTTCTTCCTCTTTTCTTCAGTTGCTATCACACACACAAAAAATCGCCTTTAGAAATATATGGTTAAATAATACAACTATTATTCATTCACTCACCCATTCATGAACTATCCATCGAGTACTTGCTCTGCACTTGCACTGTGTGAGATTTAAAAAGAAAAAAACCCATCTCTAAAAAATGAGTAAGCACTGGAAAATCTATGAAAGCACACATGTGTTACAACATCACCTTCTAGAATTAGACTATTTACGTTTTGGGACACAGAGATTTGTTTGTCAAAATACAGTAACATTAGAAGAAAAAATAAGAATCTTTGTGCTTTAAACCACAACAGCTGCTTTGAAAAAGAAATTGATCATAAAAATAGTTGCTCCTGGAATGGTAATTGCTTAGCTTATCATCCGATTGCTAGATTAAAAACTCTAGATTGTAATTGCAGTTATCATGCAAATTTATAATTCTGAAAATATATATCCTACTGGCTAGGATTTTTAAGGACAGTCGTTTTGCCCAGGGATTTTGAAGAATTGTATTTTAATCATTCTAAAGACCGAATTTATAGCTATTACTAGTGAAAATGTATAATGTAGATCTGACTTATTAAAAAAATTATTGTTTGACTAAACAATACACTATAAGAGATAATTTCTAGTATTAAATCATGGTATGAATGGCAGACAGCTTATTTTTTAAAAGATTTAAAAAATCCAGTTAGCATCATTAAAAATTTTCTGTAGTCATATTTCTGTTATATAACAGACCAAACCTCTCTATTCCATTATATAATCATTCAAAATATGTGAGATGATGTCTTCCATGGGCTCTCAGTGGATTGCAATGCTATTACATATGTTACCAATTTTTTATCAATGTGTAGAGTTTGTTTGTTGTAACTGAATATACTGCAATAACATTCAGATGGAGTGTTGAATTCAGAGGATCTGTAACAAAGTATAGCTAACTTCAAGTGGCATCAAAGAGAATTCCACTCACTGGAACACAGAATAACCTCTGGGATCTGTAAGAGCTCAATGGGAGCCACACACATCTCTTCTTACTCACTATCCACAGGACACAGAGGGGAATAACTGATGAGTAACAGCTGAAGAGCTGAGAGTGCTTGCATGGACAACCAGCTGCTGGTTACTGGAAAACGGTTTACTGTGGTTAGTGTGGACTTGAGTTGCTCTGAATCTTTAATCCCTTTAAATATGCTGCCAAAATGTCTAGGATTCTAAAGAACTCTAAGCAAGCAAATGTTGAGTACCACTGAAGTTAATTTTTTAAGGGGATTACAGTAGTGTTTAGGTTGAAGTCTGGGTGAGTTTCATCGGTGTAGCCTGTAGACCTTAGACAAGAATTTTAACTTTCCCTTGCTTGGCCTTCCTTTGCAGGATAGGGATGTTGTGTGCCCCTTCTGGGAGCTTTTAAGTATGAAAGCGTCATTTTTGAAGTGCTTGACATAGGGTAGACACTCTCTGATTTTCCTAATTTAGAAACATTACCTTGAATCCTTTCTGGTCAATCATTGGAAGAATGAATTAACCACTACTTTAATTATCCACCCAATTGCAAATAAACAACAGATCAAAGCAAGGTTTTCAGCAGTTTTGGGCTGCAGTTGAAACTATAGATTAGGTTACCATCACCCGTGTGACACAACTAGAACCTGCTCTCTTCTCCCTTCCTCTTCCCTGGTCTCCCCCTTCCCTGCTCCCTACCTGAGAAAATTGGGCCTGTGAATATTATCTTATATGGAACACACATGCATAACCAGAGTGGCTCAGTCTTAAAACTAAATAATACTTTAGATGAGTCAATAAATATTAACAGTACAAAATGAAATAATTAGAGTTCATATCACAGATATAGGTAAGAAAATGGGGTGCATTTAAATGTATTAAATTTAATACTTAAATTTCATTCCTATCTGAGAAAAAATTTTTGCTTTGCCTCCAGACAAACTGCAACGGTAGCCACGAGCTTTCTATGAAATAAGGCACATTCAGAAAACAGCTTCCTGTCTCTATGATACTACTATATGCTAGATTCCGCCCCCCCCGAGACCAGATAGTCAAAATGTTCTGAAGTCAGTACTACAGTATTAAACAGGCCTCTCATAATTGAATAAGCATGTGAGAATAAAAAGTAGATTTATTTTATTAGACAATTAAAGCCACTCTGTCAAATTTTAAGTGCTATTTCATTTCCCCTAATAAGCTTTTAGATTCTGATGAATTATATCACTCACAAATTAGAAAGTTTTATTCACTGCTTTCAATTCTACTTTTAAAAACCAAAAACAAATGACCAAATACCAAGACAAAGTATAAAGCAAAGTAGAACACACACACACACACACACACACACACACACACACACACACACAATTTCCCTATCCTTGAGCTTAAATCTATGAGGGGAGATCCAACATGTGCATATAGCTGAGGAACAAGGCAGGACTTTGCAAATGATATGATAAAGAAACAAGAACTAGCTGTGGGAGCAGAGTACAGAATCAAAGATCACCTTATAGAAAAGTTTATTTAAGAGTTTTTCAAAAAACAGAGAAAATATTAGCAAGAAAAATGGGAAAAGGCATTTTCTGTTAAAAATATTAGTATGTATCAGAATCACCTTATTAAAACAAAGATTGCTAGGCCTTAACTTCAGAGTTTCTGATTTTGCAGGCATGAGGTTTCCCTGAGAATCTGCATCTCTAACAAGTTCTCAGGTACCATTGAAGCTGAGGTTTAGGGACAACACTCTGATGGACACAGTGTAAATAGAAACACAATGATGAAACAGGTGGAATATATTTGGGGAATGGAGAGTTATCTGTTTAGCCGGAGCATGGGACTTAGTTGATATGGGTAATTTGAAGTCAGAAAGTACAAGGCGTTGGAGAAACTGAGGAACCACTTAAGGTTTCTGAGCATGAGAAAAGCATGGCATTTGGCCATTTTTTGGGAAAGAATCATTCTATTTTTTTTAAAAAGATTTTATTTATTTTTAGAGTGAGAGGAAAGGAGGGAGAAAGAAAACATCAATGCATGGGAGAAACATCCACCAGTTGCCTCTTGCACACACCCCAACTGGAGACCAAACTCATAACCTAGGGCATGTGCCCTGACTGGAATTGAGCCAGAGACCTTTTGCTTTGTGGGATGATGCTCAACCAACGCAGCCATGCTGGTCAGGGCAAGAGGTAGGCTTTAGCAACAGCTTGCGGGACAAATTAGGAGGGAGAAAATCAGAGAGGTGCTTACTTTTTCAGAGAGGAAACAGAACATGGACTAGGATGGTGAGGCTGCACAGAAAGAGAAGGAATGTCAGAGCCCTCACAATAGTGCCTTCTACCCGATTGGCAACTGATACAATGTGTGGCATGAGAGAAAAGAGGAGAGTAAGGCTTTCTTCTAGATCTAAAGTCTGGGTGATGGCAGAGACGACGGTGCTCTCATGAGACAAGGAACATATGAAGTGAGAAGATGGTGGATTTAGTTATACAGCTGCTGAAAACTGAGACGCACCTAGGTTATGAAATACAAACTGGAAACTCAAAAGATGTATATTTTGGAGGCAAATACTAAAGCACTGAGTCTGGGAAGGATTTCTAACAAAGAGGATATAGAGAGAGAATTGGGCCAGATATACAACACTGAGACAGATATATTTAATAGGGAGGGCTAGGAGAGTGGGAAATTGGGATTTGGGAAGCAGGAGAAAGAAGAATACAGCATTATGATGCCAACGGATGGAAGTTTCTTGATGGAACTATCTCAACAGTGGCAAATGCTACTAAAGATTTGAGGAAGCAAATAAGAAGCATTCAAGCTGACAATCATTAAGTCTTGAGTATCTTTCAGAGAGTGTCATTCCAGGAGCATTGTGGGAAGAAGTTGGGAACTGAGATGTGAACAGGTGGGGGTTGCTGAGGGCTGATGAGGATTGTTTGAGATGGAGAGAATGAGGGCCGCAATTTAAAGTGACGCAAATATTTCGCACTTCTAAAAAAGTGAAATATTCAAGGCACTGTGGCCTCCAGTAAACCAGATTGCTTGAGGAGATTTATTTTAAAAATAACTTGAAGAGTTTGACACCTAAAAAAGCATTGTTAAATAAATTCCATACAATGTGTTAATTGATGAATTCTAAGTGTGATATTTTCAAGAGCACATATGAGTCATTTCCTTAGTAATAACATTTTCTGACTTAACTAACAAGACAGCTTGATAGATTTTTGCCCCAAACTTTACCAAAAAATGTTAAAAAGCCAAATCCCAAACAACCCACATATAACCAAAAAAGAAAATTCTTTTGCAATACATATTTTGAGGGTAAGAGAAGTGAGATTCTGAACAGCACATGAAGTAGTGATTGCTGTTATTGTATAATTTTTTAATGATAACCATGTAAATTAGGATAAAATTTTTGAATACATTTCTATGGATTTATTATTGTCCATTTTTATAAATATTTATTTTCATACATGAATGATAATTCATTGAAATTGAATGTTAATAAAATTACTATAAGGAATTATTTTATACAGCAAAATATTTTGTGTTGGGACCAATTATCTTCTTTCAAATAAATCTGACTTCAGCTCGTTTTTTTTTCAGGTATTTAAACCCATGCATAATGCTTCATCATTCTTTCTATTACAATCCCTTAGACCATTCTAAGCAAGACAGCACTATGAGAAGAACTTGGAAAAATTCATGGGACAAAAGGTTTTAAAAGATATTTATTTAAACATGTCAACACTTAAAAGAGACTCCTAGAGGGCAGTGGATGTAATGCAGAGTCGTTTTCTTTGACCTAAACATGAAGATCATCAGATAATTCAACTAGCATATAATTCCATGGACATTTATTTGGTTTTAAACTAAAAAAGTAAAATAGGCACAAGACAGTTCTAGGCAATGTTTTATGGATGGTGTTGATCATTTCTTTATAACAGAGTGAAATCAAAACATAAGTAGGCATGCTAAGGTCAGACTAATAGTGTAAAACAGCTCTAACCTGATATTTTCCCTGAATGGTATTGACCAATTCTATAATAAGGAACACTTTTCAGCCCTTCTTAGGTGAGCAATTGATAATTTGCTATTATTTGGGATTTTGCTCCATTCCCTAAAGCTTCTCTTTCCGAAGAGATTAGAGCAGTTTTTCTCAAATGGAGTGAAGTGGGAAGGTTGGGAGGAGGAGGGGGGGTGGCAATTTTGTCTCCCAAAGGATATCTGGCAATACCTGGAGATATTTTTGCTTGTCACATTTGGGCAAGGGTGCTACTGACATCTAGTGTGTAGGAGAAAGTGATGTTGTTAAACAACCTACAATACACAGGACAGTGTCCACTCCCTCCAACAAATAATTGTCCAGCCCAAATGCCAACAGTACTGAAGTTGAGGCATTCTGAATCAGAATGTCTGGATTAGAGCACAATTTAGAGGAATTTAGAAAAAATCATGGTTGGACTCCAGATACTTTTAGCATTTTTCAGTATCGATAGGAGTACTTTTCTAGCGTCGCTCTTGGTCGTGCGGACTGGTAGTGTGCAAACGCGGGTCACTGACGCTCGCTGCCGGCCGCCTCTCAAACCAGCGCTGCCGCTGAGACCGTCGGCCCGGAGCCTCCGCCATGGACTTCGAGGAAAATCGTTACACTCACTCTGCTTGCAGGAATACTTACCAGGGTTTTAATGGAATGGATTGTGATTATGGCCCTGGATCTTATGGAAGGATGGATCGTGACTATGGCCATGGATCCTATGGGGGTCAAAGATACGTGGACTCCTTCCTAAACCAGTCATATGGCATGGACAATCACAGTGGTGGTGGTGGGGGTAGCAGGTTTGGACCTTATGAGTCTTACGACTCTAGATCTTCTCTGGGTGGGCGAGATCTGTACAGATCTGGCTATGGTTTTAATGAACCCGAACAAAGCTGCTTCGGAGGTAGTTATGGTGGTCGATTTGAGAGCTCCTACCGGAATAGCATTGACTCTTTCGGAGGTAGAAACCAGAGCGGGTCAAGCTGGGAAGCACCTTACTCCCGTTTAAAATTGAGGCCTGGGTTTATGGAGGACAGAGGAAGGGAGAATTACTCTTCCTACAGCAGTTTTTCTTCACCCCATATGAAGCCTGCACCTGTAGGCTCTCAGGAGAGAGGAACGCCTGCTTATCCTGAAAGGACATTTGGAAGCAGGAACTATGATGCTTTTGGAGGACCATCAACAGGCAGAGGCCAAAGCCAAGGACATATGAGGGATTTTGGAAGCATTCATAGACCTGGAATTGTTGTTGACTACCAAAAGAAATCCTCCAATGTGACAGTTGCTGCTACAAGAGGAATAAAGAGAAAAATGATGCAACAATTTTATAAAACCAGTGGAACCTTTATCAAGAAACCCAAGCTAGCAAAGCCTGTGGAGAAGATGAGCCTCAACAAATCACCTAAAAAATTGATCCAAAAAATGAAGAAGAAGAAAAGTGGCGAATTGAAGCTCGGCAAGAGAAACAAAGGCACAGAAGAGAAAAAAAAAACAGTGAGAAATATGGAGGTGGATACAGAATGGCGTTCACATGTTCATTTTGTAAATTTCGAACGTTTGAAGAAAAAGATATTGAACTGCATCTGGAAAGTTCTTCACACCAGGAAACATTAGATCATATTCAGAAACAAACTAAATTTGATAAAGTAGTTATGGAGTTTTTGCATGAATGTATGGTAAATAAATTCAAGAAAACATCTATTCATAAGCAACAAATAATCAAACAGAAGTAGTCAAAGTAATTGAAAAAGATGTTATGGAAGGTGTTACTGCAGATGATCACATGATGAAAGTGGAGACTGTTCACTGCAGTGCTTGTAGTGTGTATATCCCTGCTTTACATAGTTCAGTTCAGCAACACTTAAAGTCTCCTGATCATATCAAAGGGAAGCAGGCTTATAAGGAACAAATAAAAAGAGAGAGTGTCTTGACTGCTAACAAGCATTTTGAATAATCCAATAGTGAAGGCATGATATGAACGTTTTGTTAAGGGTGAGAATCCTTTTGAAATTCAAGATCATTCTCAAGATCAGCAAATAGAAGGAGATGAAGAGGAGGAAGAAAAGATTGATGAACCTATTGAAGAGGAGGAGGAAGAAGAGGAAGAAGAAGAGGAAGTGGGAGAGGTGGAGGAAGTAGAGGAAGTGGAGGAGGTAGAGGAACCACAGGAAGTGGAGGAAGTAGAGGAAGGGGGAGAAGGTGAAGGAATACAGGGAGTGGGGGAAGGAGAGGGAGTGGGGGAAGGAGAGGGTGTAGGGGAAGGAGAAGGAGTGGGGAAAGAAGGAGAGGCAGTGGTGGAAAGAGATGAAGAAGTAGTAAAGGAAGAGCATGTCAGCTTCCCTGTTGACCAACCTGAAGAAAATTAAATATAAGGTATTAGATTTAAAAAAAAGCTTTAAATTTCTGTCTTAATGTGGAAAAGTAATAATTTTAATAGTTTAAAATATAAGACTTAACACCATGTTGCATGCATTCCACACATTAAAATTTGTTTTATATAATTTCTAAATGTTTGGTATTTGTTTTAATAAAATGAAGGTATTAGTTTAGTTTTTATAGCTACCAAACTTAGATTCAATAAATTGTTTGTATAATTTTTAAGCTTAATTTTTATTACTTTATTGGTGTTAGGATAACAGATGTGTATTGTTAGTATATCTATTCTAATCATTTGAACTTAAATGCTGCTCTTGGGAGATTATATTCTAGTGTGCATTAATGTTTTGAATACTTACCCTGGAAGAGAGAAATTGGGCAAGTATTTTGTGCTCTGTGTATTTTTTTACCGCATTGGACATTGAATAGTAATTTGTGTTAAGATATGCTTTCAGGCTTTTTGTGACCATGTTTCCCTTTGTAGCAATAAAATGTTTTTTGTTTTTTGTTTTGTTTTATAAAAACTCAAAGAAAAAAAAAGGAGTACTTTTCTCTTTCTTATTTATTAAAACACATTTTACATTTTAAGAATGCCCAGTGGAGCTGAGGGTGGCATGGTTGGCATGTTTTTGTGATCTTCATTTAGTTTATTTAGGAAGGCCCAACTTGCTGGAGGATGTTTCCCAGTCCACTCACCTTCCTTAATTTGCCTGCTCCTTCCCTTTCCCCTTCCCTGGTCAAAGTTAGTGTTGCAGGTGTAAAGGGGGGATTAGGAGAAACGGAAAAGCCAAATTACAGCTATAAATCTTTCCAGGATGCCTCCCAGTGCTTAGGTCCTAAATTTGCTTCCATGTTTGGCTCAGAGGCACCAGTTCTGTGAATTACTGAGTAGTACAGCTGTATTGACACATATATTTTCAAATAAAAGAACACACAGAGAAGAGATAAAGTAATGGGGCAAACAGAAACGCACTTCAGCAGAGCACAGGTAAGACAGTGCAGCTTGTCAGCAGATCACAATTTAATACACAAGCTTTGAAAAGGTGGCCTGATCCTTTAACATGTATATTCAGCATCATAATATAATGGAATGTGTCTCCTCCACCCTCAAAAGCCACATATATAAGCTGTCCTTACATAAGGTTTGTGTCTTGCCACTCATCATCCAAATGCAGGAATAAATTGAATTTATTTTCTTTTCAAGAAGAAAAAGACAAGACCCTCAAATTTGTGGTCACTTAAAATTTCTTCCTTTCAGAATAAAATGATGGGATGTTGGATGTCAAGGACTTTCCATTGGGAAGACTGTCAACACTGAGTTTAGAGGTAAACAATGCCTACGTGTTTAAGCTTAAGATATATTTAATCAATTCTGCTATGAACATTTAAAAAAACACTTTAACATTTAAGAAAGCATTATGTATCTTTTAATTAATGAGATGAGAAAACATGTGCCATGGTTTAACTGGTTTTCTTTCTTTCTTTCTTTCTTTCTTTCTTTCTTTCTTTCTTCCTTCCTTCCTTCCTTTTTTGATGGCAGATAAAATAATGGCGCATCCTACAGTTGATGGCATTTGGATTCAGTGAAATAACTTAAATTCTTTCCAAATTTCTTATAATCATGTGGGTCAGGCAGGTCATCTCTAAAACTACTCCACTTTTAATACTTATATAAACATCTCGTTTCTGTTTTAAAAAATTTGCTTCATGTTCAGCTTCTGTTTTCATTTGCTGGCACATAAAAATGATTAATTTTATATGTATCATTTTGTACCCAACTGTTCTTTTCTCTTATGTTATTACAAATTGTGAATGAGAACTACAAACTAATAAGGACTAAAAATATTTATTTTCTTTAATATATAAGTTAAGCCTGAAATAGAAGAGTATAGGTAGAAGGTAGTATCTATTATCTTTTATATTAACTAGCTATATAAGTTTTACTCTAATAATATAAAATAATATATAACTCACTTCCCTATGATTAAGGGATATATAAATTCAAAAGGTTATGTGAAGTTAGATCACACCAGAACATAGAAATTATATTTTCTTTATGCAATTCCATAAATTTAATCAAATGAGGCTACCAATACGATATGGTAATGCTGAACTGGATATCAAAAGACTGGATCTGACAATAGTTTATTAAGTCATTTCTCACTCTTAATTCTCGAGTCATATAAATAAAAGCATTGGCTTAAATGTTGGAAAAGGGATCTCATATTCTTGGACTCTAGGATATTAGGAAAGAAAGGCAGAATTTCTACTCTGCTAATAAAACTTAATTAAGTAGTTTATTTGCAGAAGGGTTTTCTTGCTTTTTGCCTTGTTTCCCCAGCTTAATTTAGCCTCATTAATTCCAAGCAAATCTCCAGATGATCTCTAGCATGACTTACATAAAATTCTAAGATTCTGCTAAACACTTCCTTCCTAAACTTCTACAGACTTCTTAGCTCCCTCTTTGCAATTAATTCCTCCCTCTTCTACCCTTCATGCCAAGCAGTGAGGATATTCTTTTATATTTTTATTCTTATGTGTGAACCCCTGTAATTATTTTTGTGCCCCCTTTCTGAAGTTTTTCTCTGTTTCTGACATTCTTTATGAGAATGGGGTGCCCAGGCCATATGTGGTTGGGCAGGTGAAGTATGCCAATGTCTATCCAAGGGGTATGTGGTGCGAACATCACTGGCCAGCCCATTAGTCCCATGATCCTGTTGACTGGTCACTAATTTGACATACAAAACTGAGTGTTATTGCCAAATAAGACTGTGTTTTCCTGTGATTCAGCTGTACTGCTCTTTTCAGTCCTTCAGAGATTCTCCCCTCTAGGCAATTATGAAAATATATTAAAATGCTCAAAATCTTTCTCCAATTACTTTATCAATACAAATTATTAAATTAAGGCACATCATTACACTTATCTTTAGCTTCAGCATTTTGAATACAAAAATCAAAGGTCCTAATGACCCCAGTGTGTAATCACTGCATATTACCTTTTCAATAATTTTACCTTATTTTTAAAAACGTTATACTCAAAGGAAAAGACAAGCCACTGAATGGGAGAACATTTTCACCAGTGAAACATCTGATAAGGGGTTAATATCCGAAATTTATAAAGAACTTATACAACTCAACACCAAAACAATAACAACAACAAAACAATCAAATTAAAAAAGAGGCAAAGGACCTGTATAGATGTACTTCCAAAGAGGACATACAGATGGCCAATAGACATATGGAAAAATGCTCAATGACACTAATTATCAGAGAAATTCAAATTAAAACCACAATGAAATATCACCTCACACCTGTCAGAATAGATATCATCAATAAATAAATGAACAAGGATTGTTGACAAGGATGCAGAGAAAAGAGAAGCCTTGTGCCTTGTTGGTGGGGATGCAGGGGGGCAAAGGGGGCAGGGTGGAGGTGGAAGAGAGTATAAGGGGAATAAATGGCAGTGGAAAAATATAATAAAAAATTAAAAATGGAACTGCCTTATGACCCATCAATTCCACCTCTGGAAATGTATCCAAAGAAACATGAAATACTTATTTAAAAGAATATATGCACTCCTATGTTCATTGCATGTTATTTATAATAACCAAGTTTGGAAGCAGTCTAAGTGCTCATCAGTAGATGAGTGGATAAAAAAGCCGTGGTACATTTACACAGTGGAATAGTATGCGGCTATAAAAAAGAAGGAACTCTTACTTTTTTGACAGCATGGATCGACCTGGAGAGTATTAAGTGAAGCAAGCCAGTCAGAGAAAGACAAATACCGTATGATTTCAGTTATATGTGGAATCTAATGAACAGAATAAACTAACAGAAAATAGAAACAGACTCATAGATACAGAAAATAATCTGACAGATATTAGAGGAGAGAGAGTTTTAGGGGGTCTAGGTGAAAAAGGTGAAGGGATTAAACAAAGAAAAAAGCTCAAAGACACAGACAACAGTATGGTGGTTACCAAAGGGAAAGGGGGTGGAGGGAGGTAGAAGAGGGTAAAGGGAGGATAAGTGGTGAAGAGAAGACTTGACTTAGGGTGGTGAACACATAATACAGTATACAAATGATGTATTATAGAACTGTATACCTGAAACCTATGTAGTTTTATTAACCAATGTCACCCCAATAAATTTACTAAAAATTTTTTTTAATTCCAAGAAAGTTTATTGGCACAATTAGCTACTTAGAAACTGAGAACTGGAAGGGTCCCTGAAAATGAACTACTGAAACTGACTTTTAAACTTCTTTAATTCACTGTTTTCTAGATAGAACAACTCTTTCTCTTTGTTATGACTTCCCCAATGAACTACACATATTAAAATTAGGAACCACTTTGCTGACTTTAAGAGGAAAAGCAATGGCACATAATAATACATACAATCAATGTGTTCAACCTGAGGCTAGGAAGAGTGTGCCATAGGCACAAAATACCAAAAAGATCAAGTCAGTCTCCCTGATGTGTTGCCCATTCTCTATTTTCTTCTTGGGTTGTAGCTTTGTGGTAAGATGCCCATATTTTGAGATATTTCTCTCGCATGTATGGAATAATAATTCCTGAATTAAACAATTAACTCCAGAGATTTACATCCCCTGGACTCCTTCTAACCAAGAAAAGAATGAACATCCAGCTTGGAGATGGTAAAGTTAAGGAGTTTTAGGTTTTTCTTTGCCATTGCTTCTAGCTTCTCAATGGAGCAATGGAAAGAACTTGGTCTTGGAGGTCAGAGACCTGGGTTCCAGTGCTGTGTCTGTTCATTTATTTTGGCATCAATGTGTTCATCAATAAAATGGGAGTAATAAGAATGTTCGAAAACTTGCATACAGTGTTAATGGAAGGATTAAAGTAAATAATATATGTAAAAAATGTTTTTGTCAACTGCAAAAATAGTATAACACGTGTCATATTAGTGCATAATGAGGTCTGACTATTATTAACATTATCACCAGCATCATCTTTAGCTACCTTTCTTCTATGTCTTTGACTCCAAATGGCCATTTGGATAAAAGTTTGCCTATGAAGAATTTTATCAAAATCCCCTTTCCTTTATTGTTTTCAAGATCATATTAAACTCAGGTTACATCATGAGAAAAACATGATTGATACTCGATAATCAGGAAGCCTAAGCACACAAAACTACTGTTTAGCCAGAACCATTAAGATTACCGACATGTCAGAAATCTGTAACATGTCAGATTCTATTGATGAATCTGAGTTAGAAGATGTAGAGGCCTTCTTTTTAAGTCTCTTGCCCACATACAAAAGAAATGTAGTTTTTTCATTTCCTGTGGGATTCTTTTGAATGTTGATAAGTATTAGAGCACCAATATTATGAGATGCTTTCTTATCATAGCAAGAAGACACCATAGGTATGTTTTACTCAGAAAAGAAATTATGAAAAATATTTTGAAGACTTAATAACTGGTTCTAGCTTTGAAAGCTAACAATGTCTCATTTACACATACATTTTGATTTGGTGGTATTACACAGGCATCACATAGAAAGATGTGAAGGTGAATTCTCTCCAAATAAGTGTCAACTCTAGTGTGACCTCAGCTGGACACATAGCCTCACCTTTCATCACACTCCAGCACTGAAGTCACACTGGTGCAGATCCTTTATAAATCTTTTATGTAGATGATTTAAGGAAAACTCAAGTGAATGAATCACATGTACCAAACATGCTCCCAAGAAAGGTCAAATTAAAAAATAAATATTCCTCTTACTGAAAGTGACTATGGTAGAACATGGCATTTGGGAGGCATTACTCGCCTTTTCACAAATTGACATAATCTTAAATCAGTGAACTGCTTCAAGTTGCTACCTGGAGATTTTCATAAAGGAGAGAAAAGAAAACAATTTTAGAGTGGTAAGAATCTGAGTATTTTCTAAGTGGAACTGGGGCAATATTTTTTAGAATGAACAGCCAATTAAAATAAAAGAACAGAGAGACCAGCAACTGCCACTGTACAGATTCTAGAATGGGCCAAAACTGTTGACATTTTGAAACCATGTGAATTTGTTCTAAATACCGTGCCATGGTACAAATGCTGATTCCACATAAAAAATTACAAGACAGTAGAAAGACATGCTCTGAAAATTAGCCCAGCATTAAAAACAGCTTCCCTTGTGATTCACTGACCTCTAGGTAATCATCCAAAGTATACAGGACAAGTTCCCCTCCCCTGATTGGAAAACAAGATGTGCACTGTTTTAAGAAAAAACCTTGAGAAGTAAGCAGTTTGTGTAGTCACCTAAGCACTTTAAACTGGTCATTTGTTACTCAAAGTCATTTGTGTTATATGTATAACTTAATTTAAGAGTTAAGTAAGGAGTGATACTGAGGCTGTGCCTGAATTTAGAATGTTCTTCAAATGAATACTCACTGCCTTGCTGAATCATCATGACAATCTTTCAGCATCTCAAATCACTTACCTCTTTCTCTTGATTTTCTTTACCATCTCAGTCAGTGGAACTTTCTACTCCTCAACTTTATTTCCATCATTATACCACTGGCATCTATTTATATACGGCAGCCCTCCCACTACCTTGCTAGAATTATTAAAAAACAAACAAACAAACAAAAAACAACCACAATTTGTTTTGATCCAAATTGGATTTTATTTTTTTCCTTTTTATTTTTTATTGAATTTATTGGGGTGACACTGTTAACAAAAGTATATAGGTTTCAGATGCACAATTATACAACACATCATCTGTACACTGTATTGTGTGTTCACCAACCCAAGTCAAGTCTCTGTCCATCACCATTTATTCCTCCATGCTCTCCTCTACTTCCCTCCCCACCCCACTTCCCCAGCAATCACCTCACTTGTTCGTGTCCATGAGTTTCTCTTTCTTTTCTTCTTTTTTGCTCAATCCCTCTAGCTCCTCATCTACCCATCCCCTTAAGAGCTGTCCAAAAAGCATACAATGCTTACTTAAATCAGAGAATATTCAAAATATTATGAAAGAAAATGCATATATTTATAAATGACAGCAATTAAACCTCCCCACCCCATTAATCTGCCAAATGCTCTTCTTTTTCCTATTTTCCCAAGTTTTTTCAACTTAATTGAGGGAAAAAAAAACAAACCCAGCTTGACCTTGCCAAAGTTTGTTCAAGCTATGCAGTTTAAATCTTTGGATTCCCAAGAAACATAGACATAAATGTTGCGATTCTTCTAATTTAAAATATTTATTCTTTATTTACTTAAATTCACCAAAGGGCCAAGAATCATTGGGGGATTTTTAATAAATTTTGAGAACAATAATTTATGTTTCTTCAAAAACTTTAAGATTTATTTTCCTAAACTATAAATTCTGGTTAAGGGTAGACAAGTCTTCTATCAAGAATTTTCCCTGAAAAAAATTATACTCTTTTACAGAAAGAAAGAAAGAGAGGAAGGGAGGGATGGAAGAAGGAAGAATGGAAGAAAGAAAGTCAACACAATGGGCTAATTTACATTGTCCTTTGAAAAGTAAAAAAATAAAAAAGTATATAATAAACTTCAAAAACCATGATGTTACTCTCCATATAGATCAACTGACTTTTCCCAAATTATTTAATTTATATGGACACAATGAAAATATGCCAATTTTATTGCCATCCTTCTTCCCCTTGCTCTCCCATCACCTGGTTGCATGTTATCTAAGTCAAACACTAGGATCAATTAATCACACGTTCAACCTTTGCAAGGGCAATTTTGTTACAGTCCAGTGGCTTTCAAATTATTTATGAATCAAAATGTTTTTCCCAGGAGCATTAAATCATAGATAGTTTGTGCTAAAAATGTCTATCCCACGTAACAATATCTTCATGGATACATCTCCTAAGGCAAGAGAAATAAAGGAAAGAATAAACAAATGGGACTACATCAAACTAAAGAGTTTCTGCTCAGAAAAAGAAAACATCAGCAAGATGAAAAGGAAACCAACCATATGGGAAAACATATTTGCCAATGATATCACAGACAGGGGACTGATCTCCAAAATATAAAAAGAGCTTATATGACTCAACATCAAGAAAACAAACAACCCAATTAAAAAATGGGCAAAGGACCTGAACAAACAGATCTCCGAAGAGGACATACAGAAGGTCCATAGACATATGAAAAAATGCTCAACATCATTGGCTATCAGAGAGATGCAAATAAAAACCACAATGAGATACCACTTTACACCTGTCAGAATGGCCATCATCAACAAATCAACAAACAACAAGTGCTAGCGAGGATGTGGAGAAAAGGGAACCCTACTGCACTGTTGGTGGGAATGCAGACTAGTGCAGCCACTATGAAAAACAGTATGGAATTACCTCAAAAAACTAAAAATGGAACTGCCTTTTGAACCAGCGATTCCACTGCTAGGATTATACCCGAAAAATCCTAAAGCCCTAATTCAAAAAAACTTATACACACCTATGTTCATAGCAGCCCTATTTACAATAGCTAAGTGCTGGAAACAGCCTAAGTGCCCATCTGTAGATGAGTGGATCAAAAAACTGTGGTACATTTACACAATGGAATGCTATGCAGCAGAGAGAAAGAAGGAACTCCTGCCATTTGCGACCACAGGGATGGAACTAGAGAGAATTATGCTTAGTGAAATAAGCCAGGCAAAGAAAGCAAAATACCATATGATATCACCTAATACAGGAAACTAAAGAACAACATAAACAAACGAACTAAAAAGGACAAGAAGCAGAATAGTAGTCAATAGGGGGGAGGGGGGAGGTAGAGAAGGGGGATAAGTAAGGGAAGGGTCTATCAAGGAACGTGTATAAATGACTCATGGACATGGATAATGGGGAGGGATATGATTGCGGGAGAAGGGGTGGGTTGGGTGGGGGGGAGCAATGGGGGAAAATGGGACAACTGTAATTGAAAAACCAAAAAATAAAAGAAAAAATGTAAAAATAAAATGTCTTGTTTTAACATGAATAAATGAGTTTTCTCAAAACGTTAAAAAAATTGAAATGCAGAAATATGAATTTTATGCCCATTTTTAAGTGACACAGCTAGTTATCAGAGAAAGGTGACTTTCAAAGTGATAAGTGGTTAATTCTGGACAATAAAGCACACATGTCATCTGTTTACATTTTGATTATTAACTGGGGTTTCTCCTTTCTCTCTAGAAAAAATTACCCCTTACATTATTTTTAGTGTTTATCCTTGCTACTCAAAGTGTGGTCAATGAACCAGTGGCATCAACATCACCCAAGAACTTGTTAGAGATGCAGCACCTCAGGCTGCACCCAGATTTAGAAAATGATAATCAGCATTTTGACAAGATCCTCAGATTATCCATAAGCACAATGAAGTTTAAAATGAGGAAAAGGACATAAAATATTTCGCTGATTTTTTTATATCGATATGCTGACATTATACTATTTTAGATACATACCTGAGTAAGTAAAATACAATATCAAATTAATTTTCACTGTTTCTTTTACTTTAAAAATGTGACTACTAGAGGACTTCTGGCCAAGATGGAGGCATAGACAGACACGCTGCATCTCCCTCCACAACTAAGAAGGAATACAACGACCTCAAAACTAGAGACAACCAGAAGTTCCAGAAAATCGAGCTACATGGAAGTCCAACAAATGAAGATATAAAGAAGAAATACTCATCTAGACAGGTAGAAGGGGCAGAGCCGGGGCGGAGAGGATGCGGTGTGGCGGCAGCAATGGCAACAGAGGTGGCAGGCCAGCAAAAAACGTAGTTACACATTTCAAAAGGTTGGGAGGGACACCTGGGGAGCACTCCCAGTGCCAGACTGGGTTGCGAAGCTCATGGTCCCAGTGCCAGGGAGAATCAAGCCTCATTGTTTCTGACTGTGCAAACCAGTGGGGGTTGGGGCGGAGGAAGAAACAGTCTCTCAGCAGAGTCCACTTGTTTAAAGGGCCCCCATGGTCCTAGAACGTCCGCAGAACCACCCACTCTGGGAATGACAGCCAGGGCAACAGCTGGAGAGGCACCGGTCCCATAAGGAAGTGGGAGAAGTGCCTGGAAAAGGGACGAGTGCTGAGCAAACAGCATTGTTCCCTCTCAGACCCCTGCCCCACATACAGCACCACAACGTGGTGAAACAGGTGGCCCTCTACTGGCAAATCCCTAAGACTCCTCCCCTTACAACATAACAAGTGCGACAGCTCTACCTAAGACACAGCGGCAAACAAACACAGGAGCCTGTCAAGTTGAGGAGACAGAGAAGTATGGCCCAAAAGAGGGAATGGATCAAGGTTCCAATGGGAGAGCTAAGCAATGAGGAGATAGCCAACCTAACAGATGCAGAGTTCAAAACACTGATGATAGAGATGCTCACAGACTTGAAAGATATCCTTAAGTATGGCAAACGCATAAGGGAAAAGGAAAGCTATGCTAAATGAAACGAAGGAAAATCCACACAAAACCAGTGGTTAAGGGAAAGAAACCGGGTTTGAATCAATGATTTGGAACATAAGGAAGAAAAAACAGTCAATCATTACAGAATGAGGAAACAAAAATTGAAAAAAGTGAGGAGAGGCTTAGGAACCTCTTGGATAACTTTAAACGTGCCGACATCCAAACCATAGGGGTGCCATAAGAAGAGGAAGAGCAAGAAATGGAAAACTTATGTGAGAAAATAGTGAAGGAAAACTCCCCAAATTTGGTGAAGGAAATAGACATACAAGTCCAGGAAACACAGAGAGTTCCAAACAAGCTAAGCCAAAGAGGACCACATCAAGACACATCATAATTAAAATGCCAAAGGTGAAAGATAAAGAGAGAATCTTAAAAGCAGCAAGAGAAAAACAGAGAGTACCTACAAAGGGGTGCCTATAAGACTATCTGTCAGATGATTTCTCAAAAGAAGCTTTGCAGGCAAGAAGGGACTAGCAAGAAGTATTCAAAGTGATGAAAAGTAAAGACTTACAACCAAGATTACTTTATCCAGAAAAGCTATCATTCAGAATGAAAGGGCAGATCAAGTGCTTCCCAGATAAGGTAAAGCTTAAGGAACTCATCATCAGCAAACTATTATTAAATGAATGTCAAAGAAACTTACTTAAGAAAAAGATCAAAATTATGAACATTAACATGACAACAAACTCACAACTATCAACAACTGAATCTATACAATAAAAACAAAATCCAACTAAGCAAACCAGAATAGGAACAGAATCATAGGAATGGGGATCATTTGGAGGTTTATCAATTGGGAGGGGGGAGGGGGAGAAATGCGGAAATGGTTCAGGCATTAAGAAGCATAATTGGTTGGTACAAAATAGACATTGGGAAGTTATGAATAATATAGAAAAGGGTGAAGCCAAAGAACTTATATGCACAACCCATGGACATGAACTAAGGGGGGTGGGATTGCTGGAGGGAAGTGGGGTACTGGGCAGAGGGGAGCAAAGGGGAAGAAATTGCAATACTGTAACAACATAATCAGTAAAATATACTTTAAAAATGTGACTACTAGAAAATTTCAAGTTTTATCTATTTCTGTTGAACAGTGCTGCTCTATGCCCAACTATTCAGGCTTGTGATCTACTTGCACAGTTCCTTGGTTTGGAATTTTCTTTCTTACTCTGTCTGCCTGGAAAATGTTATTCTCCATTCAAATACCTTCTTGGTTTTCCCTTACACTTCCTTCCAGGATAAAGCAAGGATGCCCTCAGCACTTCAAAATAACTCACTTTTATCAAATTTTATCTTGTCATATGTTTAGTTTGGTTCCTTATTAGACTGATTAATCTGAGTGTTAAATAAGTGGGAAGGGATCTTACATTCAGGGTTTACTGTGTGTGAAGTGGCTTAGGCATTCTACAAAGTGTCATGTTCCAAGGAAGCCAAATGGGATGAGGCTCCAAGAGGTTAACTGATTTTTCTAAGGCCGCACAGATGCTAAGTGGCCGAGTCAGACTCAAACCCAAGGCTCTCTGGCTTCCTATTTATCTGTATATCTCCAGGACTTAAAATGGTGCTTGGCATTTTGTTGGTGCACAGTACATTTTTGGGGGGTTAAATTTATTTCTGATTCACATGAATTCACACTGTCTTTGGCTCAGTGGATTGAGCGTCGGCCTGCGAGCTAAGTGTCGCTGGTTCGATCTTCCAGTCAGGGCACATCAGAGAAGGAAAACTCTGACTCCAAAAAACCTCCACTGCCTTGCAGCATACCTCTTCAGGGGAAAGGCTAAGGGAGTAAACCCCGACAGAAAATCCGGAGCCGGAGTCCCTAAGGCGGTTTGACGTTGTAGTCAACACCGGCAACTCCTGCGGCGCACCTGAAACGAAGCTGTATTGACTCCGTCTTTCCCTTGGACCCTTCAGCTGCGAAGAGAGGGGGGGTCTGCTGCATGGGCAACAGCAGACCCTCCATATCACCCTGCCCAGGCTCTGTAGCTTCAGCTTCACTGGAGAGGACACTCCAGCGTCATCGCAAGATGTCGATTCAACACGGGAGGAGACAGATACCGTGTCACTCCCGAGTCGGACTGCACAGCCATTCTCGGCGGTGCAGATAGACTCTTAAGAAGCTACACCATCGTCTCTCGAGACGGATGGCTGCTGACGACGACAACTCTCACTCAGATTAGTAAGTGACATAGGGTAGTTTTGGAGGAATATTTGGGAGGGTGATATAGATTACATGGAAAATTTGATGATCCTTAAATAAGAAAACAAAATTGTGAGTGTATCTCAAAAATGCTGATTTACATTATAACATTTTCCCCTTGCCTTTGGAAAACAGAATGTTATGGTTCAAATATCACTAGATTGGTAATCACAGATCCCAGATTCTGATGAGGCTTCTCTCACCATATTAACTTTAAAAAGCCACTCCATTTTTGTGGGTTTTGTTTCTTAATAAAACTAGAATTCAGGCACGAGGAGTCTTCCATCCCAAATTTTCATTAAAATGTTATTTTCTCTGTAATGTTGCATTTTCTTTCAAATCTTGAAGCATAAAGAATGACATTATATTAAAATTTTCTTTATGTTCACTTGATATACAAAAAGAATAAAGAAAAGATAAAGGAACTGAAATTCTGCAATATCCTATTCAGTTAAGCCTTGTCCCTTGCCAAATATCTTTCTTTAAAAAATGCCAATCATAAATGCCAAACATAACAAATCTGCTTTGCAGTTATAAGATTTTATAACCCCATAAAAGTAAAATCAGTACTGGTGGGAATGGTTGCCAACTCCCGAATAAGGAAACACTTGACATATGTTCAACTTTGATTTTAAAGAGCACTCATGAAATACTGACTTAATAATCTCATACTTGAACACTAGAAAATGAAACCTCTAAGGTGAATGGTCCCTAATAATTGTCCTTTTCTTTTTAATATGGAAAAAAAGTTCATAATGACCTTGGGGAGGGAAATACAACTTTGAAGATAAAATTAAAATGACAAATCTCACGAACTTGAGTGGAAGCAAGAAAATCTAAAATCTAAGCGATGTCTCTGACTAAGAACTTGATGAAAATAGCAAACATGTAGGTGTAGTAAAGTTAAAGCTTCAAAATTCCTTTGATTGCTCCTTAAAAAATCTTATATTTAAGGTACAAAAATAGAGGGAATATCAAGCTAAAAAATATACAGCTCTATTTAATATCCCTAAATCTTGCGTTTTATTTTAATAGAGTATAAAAAGCTTCAGTGCCCAAAAGAATCCTAGCTCAAATTAAATTGGTAGGATTCTCACCAAACATTGGAATAACATGATCATGAGAGACTAATTTCTCAAACACAAAACACTGAAATTTTCATAACCGTAGATAGATTGGAAATATATGTGCATGAATATGATGTCTGCAGCTTTTGAGTATTTGAGTTTGTATTTAAGTTTCCTCAGTAATAAAATTATTTTGTAGATTAAAATTTTTCAGAATGACATCAGAACTCTTTATCCTATTTCTAAGAATAACCTATGATGCAAATATGTGAATATGTAAGCATGTACATATGTAAATATACACATTTATACATATGCCTATGACTACTTTCATATACCTACATACATATCTTTGGGTCTCTGTTCAAATGTCACATTATGAGAGAGACCTACCTTGACTATTCTTTATTAACTATCACCCATCTCTACTTTGTTACTTTCTATCCTTCCCTTGCTTTATTTTTCTTCATGACACTTATCACTACCTGGGTATTATGAAACATTATGTATTTTTGTCAGCATTTCCTACTATTGTGTAATTCCCAGAGAAGGGCAACTTTTCTCTGTCTTGGTCATTGCTATACCTAGAGCAGAAGCTGGACAAGCCGGACATAGATGTGTTCAGCCAACATGCATTGAGAAAATTAACCTTTAACAGCCGTGCATTTGGGGAGGCGGGGGGCACTGTGCTATTTGTCCTATGCACAGCAACTCATGTTCTCATTCAATCTTATGAATAAAGGTTATGACTTTGGTGTATTATGATTCCCCTTTTAGAAGTGAGTCTTAGGTGAAGAAACTCTCCCAAGCTGACAGCTTCAAGCTCTCCTTGTCAGTGCATTGCTGCCTCCCTTCTCTGTCTCTTTCCTAAAGGTACGGGATGTATACCTTCTTTTGCCAAAGGTCTGGTCTCTTGACTTCAGTCTGAGGACAGTCACCATGTTCATGCTTGACTGTAAAGCTTTGCTCAGGTCACTTCATTTGCAGAGAAGTGAGATCAGCAACAAGTTCCTGGGGTCTTATTAATCTCTGGATATTTGGACTGACCTAATCCTTAATACATCTCTCCATTTCAGGGACACAACAAGAGTAAATACATCAGACTGCCATGAGAGGGGCATCAGTTTAGCAGTTGGAGGTAAGAGAGCTGAGGGATGAGAATGCTGTGATCCCCTCTAATAAAACATCTCCTTTAAAAACACACATACGAGACTTCTGGCCAAGATGGAGGCCTAGACTGACATGCTCGGTCTTCCTCTGCAACTAGAAAGGAATACAATTACCTCAAAACAAAAGATAGCTAGAAATTCCAGAAAATAAAACTACACAGAAGCCCAATGTACAAAGTTATAAACCAGCGGCGCTCGTTGGGCAGGTAAGAAGAGCGAAAGTGGGCGGTGCTGTCTGCGGTAGCACCAGGGACAGCAGCAGGGAGAGCAGTCCTGGCTGCAGTTGAGCCACAGCAGCTCCCGACCCCAATGCTGGGAAAAGCAGCCACCGCTTTGCCTCAGACAGTGAGGCCCGGAGGGTGGGAGGACGGACCAGAGTTTGCCAGCAGAGAATAATGGCAGGAATCCATCTTGGACCCCCGCCCCCACACAAAGCGCCACAGCGTGGAGGAAAAGGTTGCTGAATCACCACTGGTTGCTGGGTAGTGACGACAAAGGGCCACAGTGCCGCGAAATAGGTTGCAGATCGCCACCAGTCACTGCGTTGTGACGAGTACACAGTCTCTGTCCCCTATAGCTGGCCCAAGAAAGCAAAACGCAAATCTGTCAAAATGAGGCAGACAACTATAGAAAACCCAGTGGTGCAGCTCACCAGGCAACAGATGAAGAACCTGACAGATGAACAAATAAGAAACCTGTCAGAGGCTCAGTTCAGAGCCATTGTTATCAGGTGGCTTACAGAATTAGCGAAAGATTTGGAAAAAGACGAGAAAGGATTGAAAACCACTCATACTGAAAAGAACAAAAACACATACGAGACAAGCGGTGAGGAAATAAAATCCAGAGTTCAAATCAACAAACCGGAACATAGAGAAGGAACAAACAGTCAACCAGTGCAGAGAGAGGAAACAGGAAGCAAGGAAAGTGAGAAGAGGATCAGAAACCTCTGGGACATCTATAAGCAATCAAACATAAGAATTATAGGATTGCCAGAGGGCGAAGAAGAAGAACTAGAAATTGAAAAATTAAGTGAAAATATAATAAAGCAGAACTTCCCAAACTTGGGGAAGGAAATAGACTTACAGGTCCAGGAAGCACAGAGAGTTCCAGAAAAACTGGGACCAGGGAGAACCACTCCAAGACAAATTATAATCAAATTGTCAAAAGTCAAAGATAAAGAGAGAATCTTAAAAGCAGCAAGAGAGAACAAAAGAATCATGTACAAAGGGGTCCCAATTAGACTATCAGCTGACTTCTCAAGGGAGACCCTGCAGACAAGAAATATTCAAAGTAATTAAAATCAAAAACCTACAACCATGAATACTCTATCCAGTGAAATTGTCATTCAGAATAGAAGGGCAGAGAAAGTGCTTCCAGGACAAAATAAAACTGAAGGAGTTCATTAGATTCAAACCACTATTACATGAGATGTTAAAGGGACTGGTTTAGAAAAAGAAGGATCAAAACTATGAACAATAAAATGAAAACTGCATCACAAGAACCAACAACAGAAGCTAGGGAATTGAAACAAAGGCAAACTAAATAGGCAACGAGAGTGGAAAAACAACTATAGGTATGGGGAACATATTGGGGGGAGGTCAGAAGGGAGGGGTAAGGGGGTAAGGGAGGGAGATGATACAGGAATTAAGAAGCATAGCAGGAGGGAGTGGAGTAGACAGGAAGAGGTTGAGAAGAACTAGATGCACAACCAATGGACATGGACTAAAAGGGGGTGACAACTAGAGGGAGGGGGGCCACTGGGTGGAGGGGAGCAGAGAGAAGGGAAATTGGGACAACTGTAACAGTATAATTAATAAAAAATAAAAAAAAATACACACACAGATGCACACATGAAACAAATATGACAAACCAGTACTTTTAAAATATAGGTGGTGGGAATTTGAGTTTATCTTATTATATTTCTCAAAATCAAAAAATAAAATAATAGATTTTAAGGGTTTTATATTTGTTTTCCAGTGTTATAAATAAATGAATATGTATAAATAAAGAAATTATAACTTAAAACAAACAAACATCTCTATGCCCTTTAAAAACTTTCACCTACTTCTTCTCTGCAGATAGAAGCAGTCCCTGTCTTTTCTATGTCCCCTTAGAACATTAGGTATTGTCTTACACATAATTCTTGCAAGACAAGACTTTTGTACTTCCCATGCACCTTGATCTATGCAGCCCAATGCATGACATATAGTTTGTACTCAGTGTTGTTTGAATGACTACTGAATATGCTGTCTCATGTGTTTGCCTGCCCATTATTCATCTCCCTTAAAAAATAACAACACATTGATTTTAAAGGAAAGAACTGGTTTCCCCCCATTTGATTCAGTTTTTTTTTTTTTTCAGATTTAATGTGTTTTATTGATTAAAATATTACATTTGTGCCACTTTCCCTTCCCTCTGCTCCCCTCCACCCGGTGGCCCCCTCCCTCCAGTTGTCCCCCCCTTTTAGATTATGTCCATTAGTTGTGCATACAGTTCCTCCCAACCTCTCTCCGTCTATTCCATTCCCTCCTACCATGATCCCCAATTCCTACATCATCTCCCTCCCTCTCCCCACTCCCCCTCCCTGTTGACCTCCCCCCACTATGCTTCCCTTATCCACAGTTCCTTTTCCACTCTCGTTGCCTGTTTCGTTTGCCTTTGTTTCATCTCCCTAGCTTCTGTTTTTTAAACCAGTCCCTTTAACTTCTCATATAACAGTGGTTTGGATCTAATGAACTCTTTCAGTTTTATTTTGTCCTGGAAACACTTTCTCTGTCCTTCTATTCTGAATGACAATTTCGCTGGATAGAGTATTCGTGGTTGTAGGTTTTGGATTTTCATTACTTTGAATATTTCTTGCCAGTCCCTTCTTGCCTGTAGGGTTTCCCTTGAGAAGTCAGCTGATAGTCTAATTGGGACCCCTTTGTACATAATTCTTTTCTTCTCTCTTGCTGCTTTTAAGATTCTCTCTTTATCTTTAATTTTTGACATTTTGATTATAATGTGTCTTGGAGTGGTTCTCCCTGGGTCCAGTCTCTTGGGAACTCTCCTTGCTTCCTGGACCTGCAAGTCTATTCCCTTCCCCAAGTCTGGGAAGTTCTCCTTTATTATATTTTCACTCAATTTTTCAAGTTCTAGTTCATCTTCCTCATTCTCTGGCAAACCAATGATTCTTATGTTGGGCCTTTTATAGCTGTCCCAGAGGTTTCTGATCCTCTCATTGTTGCTTGCCATTTCCTCTCGCTGCATTGGTTGACTGCTTGTTCCTTCTCCATATTCCAGTTTGTTGAAATGAACTCTGGATTCCTCACCATCTGTCTCGTATGTGGTTTTGTTCCTTTCGTTATGAAAGTTTTTCGCTTCTTTCATATCTTTTTCCTGCTCTTTTGTGAATTCTGTAAGCCACCTGATAACAATGGCCCAGAACTGAGCCTCTGACAGGTTTCTTATCTGTTCATCTGTCAGGTTCTCTATCTGCTGCCTGGTGAGCTGCACCACCGGGATCTCTATATTTGTCTGCCACATTTTGACAGATGCGTTTTGTTTTCCTGGGCTGGCTGTCGGGGGCGGTGCCTGTGTAAGCGTCACAAATCAGCGACCTGCCGGCGCCTGCCTGTCCGGGACCTATTTCGCAGCCCTGTGGTGCTTTCTGTGAGGGCGGGGGTCCAAGATGGATTCACACAGTTATTCAGCTAGGAGACCGGGATCCGTCCTCCCGCCCCCCTGGGCCTCACTGTTCAAGGCGATGCTGCGGCTGCTCCCCAGCGCCGGAGTCGAGCACGCCAGGGGCTTGATTGCCTCCGGGCTTTTTCGCCGCCCCGCCCCGCCGCTCCGCAAACAGCTTTGCCTTCTTTAACTCTTACCTGCCCAAATGGCACCGCTGGTTTATAACTTCATATGTTGGGCTTCCGTGTAGCTTTATTTTCTGGAATTTCTAGTTATCCTTTGTTTTGAAGTAGTTGTATTCCTCTCTGGTTGTAGAGGGAGACCTAGCGTGTCCGTCTAAGCCTCCATCTTGGCCGGAAGTCCCATTTGATTCAGTTTTGATAGCAGCCTGACATGTGATTGATTCTGAGCAGCATCTGCCAGCCTGTTAGGGAAGGCTATTATAAATTAGAAGCAAATTGAGCCTTTTCTCACTGCCTTCATAACCTTTGTGCAAAGACAGGTTGGAATAAACTCCCAAATATATCTTTGTTCTTTTTATTGGTATTCTGGAAAGCCATTTACTCAGGATATATTGGAACTTTTCAAATCTTGGCCTTGAATATGTAAGATTTGTCCACAAAAGACCTTTCTGCCTTTCACAGTCAAGTCATGGGAGAATATTGATCTTTTTCAAAGGAGGTATTTTTTCTATAGACAAAATTTAAGTGTGTAGAGTTTAAGCCAAATTCAAAATTCTTATGCTTTACACCTGCTTTTAGTCTCAAAACTACTGAGTTCTAACCAATATAATAGTATTAATAGGTTGTAACTTAAAAAGACAACATTATTCATATAAGAACCTGTCCAGTTGCTCTGGCCTTGCATCAAAGGTGAGCATCAACACTTGATTCAGTCTCTAGCTTTCTCCTGCATAATTTCTTCAGCTGCAGAGTGAGAAGCTTATCTCTCAGCTTTCTGCTATGCTAATGTTCTACAAGAACTGTCCATTCAAACCACCTCTTTTTCAGTCACTTGGAAACTAATTTTCAATTGCTCACTAACTGAAGTATTTTTCTTGATAGTACTACATTCATGTCTTAACAGCTTATTTCCTTACCTATCTGAATTTTTATAAAACTTATAATTTTCCTTCAGGTAAGGAAGATAGGGCATGACATCTGTTCTACCCTGTTTCCCAGAAGTCACTACCAAAAGTGATTTAACTTGGGAGTTATAAAACATGTAATTTTATAAATGGGATATTTTTATACATGACTATAATTTCAAGTATGATGGGTCTGTCACTGGGATTTAGCTAAGTGCTTCTAAAGTAAGAGAAGAAACAATAACAAAAAACTGCTTTTATCAAGACTGATGATGGTGGGTATTGAAAAACTGGTCTTACACACCAGAAACAGCTGTCATTATGAATCAATTCAGAATTGCAATTTCCAGATCTCTAGCTTCCTTGACACTTAAATATTCCAAATTGGTATGAGTAACAACTGACAACTTCCAGAAACATGGTGTTTAAGTTTTTCCCCTTTTCTTCTCTTTTACTTGAATACTAATTTCTGAACCTTAGGTCCAGCTGCACAGAAAACATTACACTGTAGATTAATCAATCTTTATATTTGATGCATTGAAATCTATTGTTAACAAAATATCAAAATAACAAAATTGATTGTTAACTAAAAATTATTTGTTTTACTCAAAAGTGTCACCTGTCACAAAGCTATGAATTTATAATTCTGGCATTGCTCAAACAGACACATATATGTGCACACACACACACACACACACAAGTCAAAATTAAAAGCTGCTGATTTTGATTCACCATCAGTTTATGAGTAGCCTGAGGAAATCAGACACATTCCTTTATAATTTAACTTTGTGTTATAGTTAAGACACTCAAGGCTATGTAGCCATACTACTATAACAAAGTTCCCATTTACTTGAGAAGAATATGAAGTCTTTCTTATCACCATGTTGATGTTTGAGTATCCAAAGGCAGAGTGGAAAATTACATTGAGAAGAAAATTTTTTATTTTTCCTTTGATGAGGGTTTTAAAATGTCAAAACTATATGCTGTTATTAGCACAGTACAACCCTTGACCTTCAAAGGGTTCTTGTCAAGAAGGAATTCCCCTCAGGAATGTCAAGTAAACATTAGCAATAGGTTAAATCTAATCAGTGAAAAATACACCATTACTGTGCGGTCAAGGTAATATTCAATAAATATTTGTTGAATGAATGAATAAAGAAGTAATGATAAGTCAGTAATAAATAATATAAATGATAATATATGTCATATATAAAACATCATAAATAAAGGAATAAAACCACATTGGCAAAGGAAAAATAGTGTACTGTTAACAAATTATGTAGAGTCTTGATTCAGTGTAGAACAAAAACACTGTTGTTTCAATACAAGGGAAGAAACCAGAATCTTCCTTCTGTTTCTCTGATGCTTTCGGCAACAAACATGGCAGTCTGCAATGATTAGTCAACCCTTGTACTACTCTTGTCCATTGCCTTGAGACAGTCAGGCACAAGATGTAACTGTCGTCTGAAGTTTCCTTCCTGAGCAAAACAAGAGAAAACACTGTCTACACTCATGTATATGTCAACCTAATGCATACACTTACATTTCTTACCCATGTAACAGCTCTGCTATGGAATAGCGATGGAGACAACAGCAGGTGGATATAATAGCCTCTTGTATCTGATGGCAGTACATGCAGTTATAGTTGGTAAGGTTCAGTGCTTGTCTATGTGTCAGCTCTGATGAATGCATCTTTTTTTCACAGTTATGTCCTGTATTTCTTCTTAGACTATAAAATCCTAGGAGATTTTTATTTTTTCTTATTCTCTCTATTATATATACATATATAATATAATCTACTTGTATGTATGTATATATGTATGTGTATACATGTGTATATATTAGTGTATATGCATTCTAGCATATATCTCTTCTATAAATGCTATCAAGCAAGTATAGAACAAATTGACCACTTGTGATGATTTTCCTCTGAATTTCTAGAGCAATTACCCACTTAACTGTTATTTATTATTTTACTTTTTTATTTATTTAACATGATATAGTAGAATAATATGGATTTAAACTCAGATAACCTGAATTTGAATCCTGTATCTGGTTACTTAAGTTTGTCACATAGCTTCCTGACTTTTAATTTCTTAAATGTGAAAATGAGACAATAATTTATAATATTTTGTATAATGGTTAGAAATATATGTGAAGCAACTAACATGCAATAAATGTTAATTGCTATGGTAACTGTGATTTTTATGATTACCTTTCTCCACAACCTGATCAAAAGTTTCTGGAAGCTAAAAAATGCTATTTTGGAATCTATAATGGCATTCTATAAATATGTATTTATTACACTGAAAAATCCATGTGGTTTGAGGTATAACAAAAGGAAGCTATCTCACTGTCATAAGAATATAGGTGAAGCCTATTCACATTCTCTATGCCTTTGTCATCTAACCATGTACCTCAGCTATCATGGTGCCCCATATATTACAAGTATAAAGAAAGCAAAGAAATATGTCTTTCAATAAGCACATTAAAAATTAATGTTATTAAATATAATTCTTATATATTGAACCAACACTCATTTGAAGTGGATTTGGTTCTTGTAAATGTGAAGCATTGGATCCCAACACAGGTTCTGATCAGCGTGTTCCTTGTTACCCACCAGTATGCACAACACAAAAGAGTCTGAGCATTTGGTGTAACCTACCTGGGCCGTGGATGAGGGAGATGACAAGACAACCAGATGACTTGCAACCAGGGTTCCTGGTATTGAATGAGTAACACACAAGCACAACAACAAGCTGTTGGCAGCTTTTTCTTTTCAATCCATAGCTCTAATGTTCTCATAATACATATAAACTGAAAGTGTTTCACTTGTCTTGCCTAAAACATGGCTAAAATAAATACAGGAGACATAGTTTATAAGCAACATTTATAACTGAGCACTGTAAATATTTGACTCTGAAAACAATACAGGTTGAACACAAATATTTATTTTTCCCCTCTTTATTTGCCAACTGAGTTTCAAGGTGTTATATATTTTATAAAAGGATAGACACTATGATAATTACTATATCTACTGAATAATTTTTCTTTTGAGAGCTACATAGCCCATTATTTCCTATCATTAGGGTGCCACAAGAATTATTATTTTCTGTCTCTCTGTTACTCTGCTTGTCTAATTAATAGTAGTCTTCTTTATAAATTCTATTGCTGGCCACTATCCAACCTTATCAACATTCCCTAAAGCTAAATACATTTCCTTTTAGTTCTTTTAAATTGTTATTACTATTTTTGTTATTGTCCCATGTGCCACCACAGTCTAAGCTCATGAAAAGTAAAATACTAGATTTAAAGACTTAAGTGGAAAAATGTATGTTTTTCAATGTTGATATAAAAAACCTTGGCCATATCTCAATATTACAAATTTATATGCAAACATTAGAAACAGTCTTAGAGACTAAATTAGAAACAAAAGCTAATTATATTTTGTCCTTGTAAATAGTCTTCTTATGGGCTGACATTATACTGGAAGGGTCAGTCATGGTACTTGCCACATCTAATGTGCTCTCTGAAGACCCTGGCCTTGTCCATGTGCCCTGCTGGAGAAAGCAGCCATAGGTGGTATGCTGTGTGAGGGCTCACGTCTGTGCCATGTTTTAAACCTCCAGATCTATGAACCTCGCCTTCCTCCAGGAAGTAGAGATGGCCAGAAGCAGAGCACCAGGAAGAAGATTCACAATCACTCTTGCTGCTGAAGTGGTAATGACAAGGGAAGGAACTGCATGGGTCCTAGAGCATACCATAAAGGTATGTGGACAGTGACTAATGTTGGACTGCCATGAAAGGTCTGGTCTGCTATGGATGTGCTTTTCATTAAAATAATCTCCCATGAATTGAGATGACCAAACTGACCTTTTTTCTTCCTAATAAATGAAGAACCTAGCTAAGAAGAGACATGCTTGATGAAAATGTTCTTTTGAACAGGGCAATCCCAGAATCCTTACGGGCCCACTTGGAAAAGAGCTTGCCAAACATTTAAAAACAGCAAACACCTTTTCACTAGAGTGAGCATTGATTTGAAAATAGTTTCATCACAAGAGGCTCATGTAAGAGAGGAATTAATCGTAATGAAGGAACAATCATAAACTTCATCATCAACAGCAGGTGCACAAAGGGTCTGGATTCTCCATCCTAAAGTTACTATAGAACAGGTGACTCACAGGGAAGCCAGAATCAACCCAGATGCAGAATGTGGGAGACAAGATGGGGAAGACACAGCAGCACTAGCCTCCAGGTCTTTGTATAGAACACAGTAGGGACTCCAAAATAGTTAAAGAATTAATTAATTTCCCTTCTTTAAGTCCCCCGTCTTCCCTAGGAATGGGAGGCCTCTAAAGCCCTAACTGTAATGAAGAATTTTAGCTTTCAAGTGACTTCCAGCAATTTGCCTGAGAATAGTGTGAGTGCCCAATTGTGCTAAAGGTCCTCTGGCAACCTCCAGTAGCAAAGGATGAAGGAGATAGAGCAGAAATATGTTTCTCCCCATCTTTTCCCTGGTTCATCTCTCCTCCAAAACAATCAATCATGTGGGGGATGACAGGAATGAAGCACGAGATCTCAGTTTGCATTCTAGTATTTCAGAAATTATTCATTTAAGATCTGCATAAGTTTTTAGGGCTTCAGGAATCATTTCTCATAACTTTTGCTTCCATATGCTTAGATAACCTTGATGACTGTATGCAAACATCAGGAAGGCAGCAGCACAAAAAGTACCACCTTGAGCATGCTCTTACTTATTAGCTTGCCCAGAATGGGTCACTGTGCATGCAAATAGAGGTACTAGGGATATACGCAAGGTTTTAACTCTTTAGGTAGAAAGCAGCTTCCAGTGCTCTATTCCTTCTGCAGGAATCTGGCAAAGATTTACTCTGTGATAAATCACCATCATACACTAAGTAATATTGCCTCTGCAAAATGCTGCTGGGTCTGACTGATGCTTAGAGAAAAGAGCATTTACTATAGAAGCTGACAATCATGTAACAAAAATTATCTATCTATGTAAATCAGGCCCTGATGCTCATATATAAAGTTGCTTCTGCATGCACACAAACAAAATGTAATGACTTTCTCTCTGTCTCTGTCTCTCTCTCACATACACACATACACATGCACACACTCCATTGGAATGTTTCCATTGCTCTATATTAAACATTTAACTGTTAAAAATTTTAAATATTTAAAAAACAATAACAATTATACTAAAATATAGTCAGGTTTTTGAAACCCCAAATCCTCCTAAGCTTCCTAATTTCTACCTCCAGGTGTCTTCTCAGCATTTTCTGGCACAGGTTCTTTATAAATTTATCTTACCTCTCCTTCTCTCTGGGCTACAGCAAGACAGAAACACAACTGGACTTTCTCAAGGACCTGCACATTGAGAAATTGCCTGCAGATAGCATTTAAAAGTTCAGTGACTAATAGTAATAAAACAGTATTACATAATTCTCTAAGATGTATTTTATTCAAAATGTTTTATATTAAAAAAACCACTTTATTTAAACTAAGCTATGTATGAGTATATAGTGAGAAAAAGAAATATATGTGTATATATATATATATAGTATTGCTGCTGAGAAACACTGCTATAGAAGATAGTAAATATATTTCTTTCTAGTATTGATCCAGAGAAGGAAAACTCTGACTCCAAAAAACCTCCGCTGCCTTGCGGCATACCTCTTCAGGGGAAAGGCTAAGGGAGTAAACCCCGACAGAAAATCCGGAGCCGGAGTCCCTAAGGCGGTTTGACGTTGTAGTCAACACCGGCAACTCCTGCGGTGCACCTGAAGCCAAGCTGTATTGACTCCGTCTTTCCCTTGGACCCTTCAGCTGCGAAGAGAGGGGGGGTCTGCTGCATGGGCAATAGCAGACCCTCCATATCACCCTGCCCAGGCTCTGTAGCTTCAGCTTCACTGGAGAGGACACTCCAGCATCATCTTAACACGGGAGGAGACAGATACCGTGTCACTCCCGAGTCGGACTGCACAGCCATTCTCGGCGGTGCAGATAGACTCTTAAGAAGCTACACCATCGTCTCTCGAGACGGACGGCTGCCGACGACGACGAGTATTGATCATAGAGTAAATTGGTAGTTCTCATAACCAATTCCAATGTGCAAAATGGGGCTTCCTCACTCCAACAAGCAATGTTAGGACAATAATTATGTGTCCTACAATTTAACTGTGACACTGAAATTAAATTAACTTTAAATTCTAGCTCTAGAAATCATCTCTCTCTCTCTCTCTCTCTCTCTGTGCCCCTCAAAGACCTTGACTGTCCTGAATAATCAGCAATTCGCAAGGCAGCAGAAGACCATAGCCTGGACCTAACTAATGGTCAAAAGGTCTGGACCTTTGACAGACTAAATATAACATCTTGACCTGCGTTGTATTTCAGCTCAGGTGAGCCCTAAGGAGGAATGACCCTCTGGCTGCTTACTTTCTAATGAAACTAGGCAGAAGGACACTAGACTAGACTTCAGAGCTGTCCTCAAGACCCGGAGAAATGATTTATTACCCTCACCTCTGACCAATCAGCTTCCAGCATGACCCTGAACTTCTAATCTAAGGTGTTCTGTGCTTTTGCCTTATATAATATGTAACCTACATGCCATGGGATTTGGGTCTTTAGAGCATTAGCTCCCTGTACTCTGGATTGGCCATTTCTCTAATAAACTGCAAGCTCCTGCTCATACTATTACTACAGGTATCTAACTAGTTATTAATAAGGAAGAAAGCAGTGGAAATTAGACATTGAGCTTAATAAACCAGGGAGCATAAGCCTGTTTGCTTAGCCAGGAAGCTACAGCATTTACAGACTCATTCACACACTCTTGGCAAGTGCTGCTGAAGAGACTTAGTCCTAGGAGCATAGAAAATCTCCCCAGGAGCAGTGTCTGCCCTCTGGCATCAGACTTTTGGGGGTAACAGAGGTGTTGGTGTTGATCATAGAGGCCTTTCAGTCTAACTATGGGGTGAACCCAAAATAAGCCCATGAAAGCTTGGGAAGTTGAGTGGTTATTTTGAAAAAGGTCCTGGTTATAATCCCAGGGGAACAAAGAGGTTTTTCTCCCCCGCCCCACACATCCTGTTTCTTCGTGTATCCTCTCTTGCCCAGGAAGACATGCAATCATGAGTTTAGCAGCCATGGGTTTAGCAGCCATGTGGGCCCAGAGAGGACCACGTGGGCTCCAAAGAACTGTTTTAATATAAAACAGAAACTCTGGACACTGACTTTTGTTTTGGCTTTGTTGAAGACAAGGTTAGACTTTTCCCATGGCAGGATGGAAAGAGATGGGACATTGGAAACCCAGTGGCAGATTTCCACCTGAATAAGCCTAGTCATACTACAATCTCCCTTGTTTGGTGAGAGAAACAAGAAAACTGGTGATTTCCAAACTAGTAGAAAATAATTAGCAGCAAAGGGCAAATGTAATTAGAGGGTCTCTGAGCCAGAAGGGGGGAGAAAAGATAATCATCACCAAACTCTCAGAAATGGGAAAATGTAGCTAGACAGCCCAGCAAACAAGATAGGGAAATTTCCTAGAAGAGCTGGAAACAGATCTATAACCAGATCACCCTCAGTTAATTATCACCCTCAGTTAACTTACTTAATCGCATTAAATTGTAACTCTGGAGTATCCAGTATGGAGAAACACGGAAGAAGAAGGATGGGGAGAGAAGAAGCGGGGGGTGGGGGTGGGATTTTTTTCACATTAGGATAAAAACAGCCAGCTTCATCTTTTCGGCACACACCTTGATTTGGCTTTTAGGCTGCACCCAGAGCTGCAGATCTGTGAATAAACAACTGCCTCAGTTACTGCTCAAGTCCTGTGTCCTGGTGTTTTATTGTGAGCATTTCTCACATTGGGTCTGTGAAATGCTTTTCTTGCAATCCCTTGGAAAAGCCTTATTTCCCCTGGCATCAATACATTTCTTTTGGGCTCACAGGTATATGAACTCAAATGTTTGGGTCCAAGTAACACTATAATTCAATTCTGACACTGGTTACCTAGAGATAGCATCAGAATTCACAAGTTAAGGGCTCAGTCCTACAAAACTGCCCCCTTCGCCAACTTTAGTCCAAGTCCAGGTTCACTTGTACTTCTCATCAACTGGCTATAAACCAGAGGTTCCCATGACCTCCTCCTCAGGTTTGATTAATTTACTAGAGTGGCTCACAGGACTCAGAGAAACATTTTACTTATTGGTATACTGATTTATTACAAAAATATATAAAGAATACAGAGTAACATCTAGATGGAAAGTATGCATAGGGCACCCTGACCAGCATGGCTCAGTTGGTTGGGCATTGTCCCATGAAGCAAAAGTTCACTGGTTCTATTCCTGGTTAGGGCACATGCCTAGGTTACAAGTTTGGTCCCCAGTCAGGGTGCTTATGACAGGCAACCTATCGACGTTTTTCTTAAACGATGTTTTTCTTTCCTTCTCTTTCTCTCTCTCTCCCTTTCCCTCTGAGAGAGAGGGAAAGGGAGAAAGAGAGAGAGAGAGAGAGAGAGGAGAGAGAGGAGAGAGAGGAGAGAGAGAGAGAGAGAGAGAGAGAGAGAGAGAGAGAGAGAGAGAGAGAGAGAGAGAGAGAGAGAGAGAGAGAGAGAGAGAGAGAGAGAGAGAGAGAGAGAGAGAAAGGAGAGAGAGAGGAGAGAGAGAGATGTACAGGACAAGGTATGTGGGAAAGGTCGTGGAGCTCCCATGCTCTTTTTGAACATGTCACTTTTCCCAAATATCCTTGAGTTCACCAACCTGGAAGCTCTCTGAACCCTGTCCTTTTGAGTTTTTATGGAAGCTTCATTACACAGGCATGAGTGATTGAAAAATTGATTATTAAATGATTCAACTTCCAGCCCTATTCTCTTTCCAGAAAGTGGGACTGAAAGTTCCAAGTCTTGAATCACAAGGATGGCTCACCTGGCAGCCAGCCCCCATCCTCAGGCTACCTAAGGTTTTTTAAAGTCACCTCATTGACATAACAAAAAACACCCTTTGGCTCTAAAAGCAGGAACTTCAAAGGATTTCAGAAGCTGTGAGCCAGGAACCCAGAATAAAGACCAAATATATATGAGAATAAATTACCATTACATCTAGATGACCAAATAAATATTTCTTATAAATCGCAATATTGCACATAGCAAGAGAATAGTCTTTTTAATAAATAAAAGCTAATCAATGAGGTTTGGAAGGAATTGAAATTAGGGTTTGGTTACTTGGTCAATTATATCAAATGGAAAAAGTGGGAAAGAGAGCAATAAAATTAGGGAAGTAAGTGGAAATGAAACTTATGGGTGGAAAGTGCCTTTTATTTAAGATGAGGTCACCAGGAATAATTTCCAGAGGGAAAGTGCAGGGACGATTTCCCAGTGCATTTGCTTTAATTAACTGAAGTAAATATGACATTACAAAAAGGTTTAACTGAGCTAATGAGTCAATTGGAGAGTCAGGATGTGGTTCTTTGGAAAATCAAATGAAGAGGAGGAAACTTGCTTCCTTAACCTTTTTAAAAAAGGATTTTATTTATTTATTTTTAGAGAGAGGGGAAGGGGGGCAGAAAGAGAGGGAGAGAAACAACAGTGTGTGGTTGCCTCTCACATGCCCCCAATGAGGGACCTGGCCCACAACCCAGGCACGTGCCCTGACTGGGAAATGAACTGTCAACCCTTTGGTTCATAGGCCGGCACTCAATCCACTGAGCCACACCAGTCAGGGAACTTCCTTAACTTTTTAATATACTTGGTATGCCAAGTACAGTTATACAAGTTGTCATAGCCTGAAGGCACCGAGCAGGGGAAAATGGGGCTGACATCTTGCCTGGCCCCTGTGGTAAGCCATGAGCATCAGATTAGGGCTGTGTCTGATGAGAAGGGCATCCTTTTCTAATTTGCACAATAGAACGATAAGAGTTAGTAGTGAACCTGCAAGATACTATGTAGAAAAATAAAACTGTGCATTTAAATGCTGTATATCACTGCATTTCAAACTTTTGTATTATTATTACAGACTACCTTTTCATTTAGAGCAAGTGTTATGATTACCTTCCAGGCCACTAGTTTCAAACTGGTATCCACAGTCATTGGCAATAATGGTGCGGAGCAGTACTTGGACATAATTTTACATTTTCTGCAAATTCTATAAAGGAATGGATTTGATTTGATGATTTTATTCAGTTAATTTAAAAAATTAATATAACCTCTTTTGCAATAGCAACAAATCATACTAATGACAACTATAGGATGAACTTCACAGTAAATGATTTATTTGCACCAAATAAATCCAAAGAAAAAATAAAGTCTTTACTGTGTTCTACCAGAAGACTATCACATGGGACTTGAAATATATAGGCATGCTGAAATCAAAAGCCCTGTTGCCATAGCAGTTGATACCAGATTTATATTTTGAGTGGTAATTTAGTTTAAGAAAAACAACATGTTTTTGTCACATTAAATTAGTTTTGTTAATTTAATTTTAATTGATTTGGTAGCCTGTATTTGATTGTTAATTTGTTGCGATTTGATGGTTGTGCAAGGGCTTTGAGTGAAAGAGATTTATAAACAGGTTTGTATATGCACAGGTTTAACATGTTTATTATGTTGTATATGAACATAACAAAAATAATCTAAGTCAATTTCAGGGGTCCTATAACATTTCTTTCTTTTAAAAGAATCGAGAAGACTTCTGGCCAAGATGAAGGCTTAGACAGACACACTGCATCTCCCTCCACAACTAAGAAGGAATACAACTACTTCAAAACTAGAAACAACCAGAAGTTCCAGGAAATCAAGCTGCATGGAAGTACAACAAACAAAGATATAAAGAAGAAATACTCATTCAGACAGGCAGGAAGGGCGGGGCCAGGACAGAGAGGATGTGGTGTGGTTGCAGCAGTGACAGGCCAGTGGAAAGTGCAGTCAGATGTTTAAAAAAGTAGGGAGGGACACCTGGGGAGCACTCCCAGTGCCAGACCAGACAACATAGCTCACAGTCCCAGCACCAGGGAAAATAAAGCCTCATTGCTTCTGACTGTGCAAGCCAGTGGGGGTTGGGGCAGAGGAAGAAACTGCTGGTCTCTCAGAAGAGTCCACTTGGTTAAAGGGCCCCCACAGTCCTAGATCATGCACAAACCCACTCACTCTGGGAATGACGGCCAGGACAACAGCTAGAGAGGTGCCAGTCCCATAAGGAAGTGGGAGAAGTGCCTGAAAAAGCAGCAAGTGCTGAGCAAGTGGCATTGTCCCCTCTCAGATCCCTCCCCCACATCAGCGCCATAACGTGGTGAAATGGGTCACCCTATACCGATGAATACCTAAAGCTCTGCCCCTTACAATGTAACAGATGCAACAGCTCTACCTAAGACACAGAGGCAAACAAACACAGGAGCCTCCCAAGATGAGGAGACAGAGAGGTATGGCCCAAGAGGGAATGGATCCAGGTTCCAGTGGGAGAACTAAGCAATGAGGAGATAGACAACCTAACAGATATAGCATTCAAAACACTATTGATAAAGATGCTCACAGGCTTGACAGTTATGCTTAAGTATGGCAAACACATAAGGGAAGAAGTGAAGTCTATGCTAAATGAAACAAAGGAAAAGCCACATAAAACCAATGGTGAAAGGAAGGGAACCAGGGTTCAAGTGAATGATTTGGAACATAAGGAAGAAAAAAACAGTCAACTAGTACAGAATGAGGAAACAAAAATTGAAGAAAAAAAAAAGAGGCTCAGGAACCTTTGGGACAACTTTAAACATACCAACATCCGAATATAGGGGTGCCAGAAGGAGAAGAAGAGGAAGAGCAAGAAATTGAAAGCTTATGTGAAAAAATAATGAAGGAAACTTTCAAATTTGGTGAAGGAAATAGACATACAAGTCCAGGAAGCACAGAGTCCCAAACAAGCTAGACCCGAGGAAAACCACACCAAGACACATCATAATGCCAAAGATTCAAGATAAAGAGAGAATCTTAAAAGCAGCAAGAGAAAAGCAGAGAGTTACCTACAAAGGGGTGCCTATAAGACTATCAGCTGATTTCTCAAAAGAAACTTTGCAGGCAAGAAGGGACTGGTAATAAGTGTTTAATGTGAGGAAAAATAAGGACCCACAACCAAGATTACTCTATCCAGCAAAGCTATCATTTAGAATGAAAGGGCAGATTAAGTGCTTCCCAGACAAGATAAAGCTAAAGAAGTTCATCATCACCAAGACATTATTATATGAAATGTCAAAGGGACTTACTTAAGAAAAAGGTCAAAATTATGAACATTAAAATGACAACAAACTCACAACTATCAACAACTGAACCTAAAAAGTAAAAATGAAATCCAACAAAGCAAACCAGAATAGGAACAGAATCATAGGTAGGGGGATCATTTGGAGGGTTACAAACTGGGAGGGGGAAGTGAGAGAAATGGGGAAATTTTGCAGGGATTTAGAAGCATAATTCATTGATACAAAATAGACAGGGGAGAGTTAAGAATAATATAGGAAAGGGTGAAGCCAAAGAACTTATATGCACAACCCATGGACATGAACTAAGGAGGATGGGATTGCTGGAGGGAAGAGGGGTACTGGATGGAAGGGAGCAAAGGGAAAAAAATTAGGACTGCTGTAATAACATAATCAATAAAATATATTTTAAAAAATAAAAGGATTCATATACATCACTGAACTTTAAGAAATCCTCTTATACCTTCCATACAACACCCATGCCTTTTGAACTACTGCAGGACTGTGGGATTATTAGAAGTCATCCCATTTATGTGTATATACCAGGTATTAACTGTAATCTGAGTAATTCTCTAACATGGTCATCCTATTATTCTTCATATGTACTCATATACTATTGTATTGAATAAAGAACATTTGAGTATGACTCAATTCTTCATTTCCATCAACCAACAGATATCAAACACAAATGCTATATGCACATCTTTATGGGGGAGTGTTTAAAAATTTCTAACCTTAAAAATGAGTGTTTTTACTGAAAACTGAATGACAATTACTACTCTGGAAACCTACTGGCTAGTTTTTTATGAAGTGTTGTTTTCTATGTTTTAAAGATGATGTTTTGTAACAGGCTATATATAATGAAAAGGACCCTACCTAGTTTTCTTTCTTTTCTAAGAAATCTAAGAATCTTCAGTACAATATCTTATTTTCTCAAGCTGTGAGTGTGCAAAAAAAAGTAAACACCAATTTGGTTATATAACTAATACTTGAGGTTTGTTATAGTACAAAAAATTAATGAAATAAAGCCATACTTTAAAATAATACATCTTTTTTTGTTTAAATACATCTATTTAATATTTGGGCAGGATTTTACTGAGCATATGTGAAACTTCAAATGTAAAATGGAGCCATAGAACTGATTATAATGTGCAGAAGGCATTTATGATTTCCCTGGAACCTGATTCCATATCTGCCCAATGAGAACCACTACATTTTCAAAGCTGAGTGGAAACCTTTTCAAATCTGAGGTGTGCAGATTGCTGGGACCACTACAAGTGTCAGCTGGTGGATGTGATTGAGCACCTGGCTTACCAGAAGGTGCTAAGTACTGATTCAGTCTTTACAAAGTAAGCTTTATCAGCAGAAGTACAAAGATTGTTTTCTTATGTTGAACTAACTTAAACCTGTAAATGGTAATGAGAAGTGTGTTAAGACAACAAAAGAAATCCTCACTTTTTTTCTTCAATCTGCAAGTAAACAGGAAAAAGAAAATAAAGGCAGTTTGGCTACATAACCAATATTTCTTCTGTTGACATGAATATATGTAGTTTAAGAATAAATAGATGTAGAAAATAAAAAGATGTAGAAAAACCCCTTCTGTTTATTTGGTTAAAATATTGTATATGCATTTTAAAGAGAAATGGTCTTTAGATAGTTTTTTTTTCAAATATCACTTGAATGTTCAGACTATGGTGATCTTTAAGATCATAAGATCCATTAGAACAGGGAATATAACTATTATGTTCATCAACATCATCACCTTTCCATCTTCTAGCATAATGCATAGCATAGTGTAAGCACTTAATAAATGATTGCTGAATAAAGTAATTATTTTTAATTATTTAGTCTTAATTGATTTTTAACATAAATAATTAACAAATTAATTATTCCCAGAATCCATGAAAATGGTTGAGAACCTTTTGTCGCCTATCAAATTTGGAGGTAAGTAAGTCTGGTAGTTCAGCATGTTGCAGTCAAAACTATTGGCTGGAGAGAATCTTGGAGTCTGAGTTCTTCAAATATCAAGCTTCTATAACATTTAGTAGGTTTAGAGCAAAAGAACCACCTGCTCTTGGATATGTACAAATTTCACTTTATCCCATCTTTGCGTGTCACAGAAATTTGCATATTTTCTTCACCACAGTGGGTCTTAAAAACCCACAATATTAATGTTAATTTGTTATTTAGCATTCAAATATAAATGAAGTGTCCCAGGATTGGCCTCTGCCATCATAATGCAAATTTAAAATGTAAGTGGTGCTGTGCAGTCACCTGATGTCACACGATTAATGAGTTGAATGAATTGAAATAGATTTACATCCTCATATTGTATTCACAGCATTATTAGTTACCTATGTAGCAACAGATGGCCAGATACAACTTTCTTTAATTTTTTTAAAATTAAGGTATTTATTTTAACTTTTTAAAAATAGGAGGTGTCATTTCCTTAGGTGACTTTTTCAGGAGCAGAACATTTATTTATCATAGGGTTACAAATATTAGGAAACTTATTATTTGGGTAATTGAATAAGATGTGACCTAGCATGCAAGGCCATAGGTAATTAATGTGTAGGAAAGATTAAGAGAGACTGGGTTAGTCACGGAGGGAGAAAACAGTGAGGTCCCTGAAAACTTCACTTGCTCATCCTTTTAATGGGCTGGCTAGTGAGGCTCAAAGGCTCTTGCCTGGTACCCTTATCTCTTCAGCACTTCCTAAATGGGAAGTGTTCATGGAGAGACAATAGAAATTCATGGGTTCTTCAGCTGCAGACACTCTCTAAAGTGACCCGAGAACTTCTTAGGAATATCTTCCCTTACTTTATTTGGAAATGGCTTTACATTTGGATCTGATCCCAAGCCCTGTACCTCTTTCTGAAAGCTTCCACTGAAAAGTATCAGGTGTAATATGTCTATGTCTATGGATGTGATATTGCATTTAAAATCCCAGATACCTAAAGGCTCAAAGAAGTGTTTATTTGAACATATTAAAATCTCTGTGAAGTGTCAGAGAAATACAGACATGCCTCTGGATCTCAGGGAGTTTACTTTGCATTTGAGAAGAGCTGAGAATACTTGGTGAAGTGCAGGGGATCATGCAAACATTAATCATGAATAATATGCACAAAGATAGTTAATAATACCAAAAATATAGGTAAGTATAAAATACAGAATATTTCCAGTAATAAATATGTATGTGTCTCATCTGGAAGAAACAATATTGCCACGTATTTTAAATGTTATTGTGTCTCTCACCTTCCAGTTGAACACCTTTCTTTTACCCACCACTACTTTCTATGATCCTTTGCTCCTATCCATACTCTTCAATTTCATAGAGCAAAAACTATTAAGCAAAAATTCCAAGAGAAAAATGGTTTTGCTGTTTAGAATGTATTTTTCTGGGCATTAAGTTTGACTACCTAATCAATTAACTGATCAATTCAAAATGGGTGACAACTGAGTTCTAGCCTAGAAATGGTAAGAAGGAAAAATGAACTCACAGGACAAAAAGAGATTTCTGACTCTTAGAATGTGACAAAACTGGATGTTTTAAAGTTTGATATTTTAAAGCATTATATGAGGAGTAGATATTCTGGCAAAGTGAAATGTCCATGCGGTTTTAAAGATTTCTTTTAAAAATGCCAAGCTGAAGCCTGAAGCAAATATTCAGAGCTCAGATATTATAAGATTTGTGAAATTTTGAGGTTTTATATTAAGATTTAGACATGACATTAACTAACACCCTTCTGGTTTTATTGCACATGGTTCTTAGAGCTAGTTTGAGACATGCATTTTTCAAATGTCTGATGTAAAACAAGGTCACAGAATTAATAAGAGCATTTCCTGTCCCTCTAGGAAGGCTAGAAATTGTGTAAGTTGGAAAAATACACTAGTGAGTCAGGTGAGGCTAGATGGCACAAGTTATAGTCCCTGAAAGTTAGTGAAGGAAATAGAACATTTGCCACACACTCAAATTATCGAGCTGGTGCAGAGGATATCTATCCCTACACATACACAAAGTGCAGCGCACAGGTATGAAACTTCAGTTGTTACACACCATTGAGAAGTCTTGGCTGAAATGGAATTTAGCTGCTGAGACAACCAGTCTTCTTATTTGGAGATCTAAATATCTTTTAATCTCTATTTGACTTTAGGGATACCACTGCACACTAATGACCATTTCCAAACTTACACTAAAGAGAGGCTTCTGTTCTTTGTTCAATCGGCTCACCGGATTGTTGTACTCTTCATTATTTTAAAGGGCATATTTTCTTATATAAAGCTCTCTTTCTTATCATGTCCACATGGTAACTTTATATAAATATCTGGAAATCCTACCAGATTTGTTACAAGTTATATTTAAAATGGGAATTGAAGATAGAGTTCATTTGCTATGATTTGTAATCAGTTCTAATATTTTCTTGAGCTTAAACACCACATTCTAGTGCAAACATAAGCTTTAAGCATGGACTACCATGTTCTGGAGGACAAGCTTTACCCAGTATACATGAACATATACCTTTCCATTTAAGAGCCATGGCAGAATGGTATCTTTGATCAACAAGTTGTTGCCCAGAAAGAGTTGACTTAAAGCTTAAATTTAATTAGTAAATATATTTGTTTGATATTTGAGAACAATGAGACCCATCCCCAAATGCCACTTCCCCATAAAAAAAAAGAAGAAAAAATGTCAAACACACTACAGAAAGGAAACAAATGATCCAAGCACTATGATGAAGAAAATGTTATTTAACAAATGAATGTAGGAGAAAGGCCATTTGAACAAAGTGGGCACAAAATATCTTGTCACACTTTAAAATAAGTCTAGATAAAAGAAATCCTCCAGAGGAAGAAGATAATTGTCTGTTGAATCTTAATATTTTCATAGATTCATCATTGTTAGTTAACTTCATAAAATCTGCTTTCTCTCCTTATGAAACAAGTATATAAGTATATTTACAAATTTATTAAGAAGTGATATTTTTAAATTGGTCCACATACAATTAACATTTGAATAGTTTTGTGACAAAAATCACTAAGTGGGTGAATGTTCATGTCCTGAATTAGCATCTGGACTATGCCCAGTGCTATAGGGAACACAATCACTTCTTTGGGGAGTTTGAAATCTAACTAGGGATATCAGATTAACCACATTATTGTGCAAAAATGAAAAACAAAACAAAATTTCTTTTGACATTTTCCCCACTCTGGCTAACTAGGATACTTGATCTCACCTTTCTTACTTAGCCAATGAATACCCTTGAAAAAGGAATCAATACTTCATGCCCCCATTTTCTCACCTCTATTCACCCTTCTACTCACTGCCACTGAGTTTTGGCAAAAGCACCAAAAACAAGGACCGTGGTTTTGCTCTCCCTGGGCATCTCTGCTGCATGTGAACCTGCTGACCATTCTATTTCCCCAGAAAATCCCTCTCTGCTACCTTACTCTTGTTTCTCCTCTGTCCTTCTGTTCCTCACCTGTTAGTGCTAGCTCTGCTCTGCACCCATTTAAAATGGATGCTCAATGGGGGTCATTCCCAATTCTCTTCTATCTCTTACCATGGTCTCCCTAGTAAAGGGCTTTTAAACATTCACTCAGGATATAAAAAGGATATAGAAAGGATGGTGAAGAAGGTTCACTAACCTTATTGTGGTAATCATTTTGCAATATATACATATATCAAATCATCATGTTGCAAATCTAAAACTAATAAAATGTTGAGGATGGCTATACTTTGGCACATGCAATCACTGATGATACACTGAACAAGAATCTTTGGGCACTTCCGGCCAAGATGGAGGCCTAGACAGACATGTTGGGTCTCCCTCCACAACCAAGAAGGAATGCAACTACTTCAAAACTAGAGATAACCAGAAGTTCCAGGAAATCAAGCTGCATGGAAGTCCAAGAAACAAAGATATAAAGAAGAAATACTCATCCAGACAGGTAGGAGGGATGGAGCTGGGGCAGAGAGGACATGGTGTGGTGGTGGCAGCAGTGGTGGCAGTGGCAACAGGCTGGCAGAAAGCACAGTTACATGTTTTAAAAAGTCATGAGGGACACCTGGGGAATGCTCCCAGCTCCTCACCAGACTGCACAGCTCATGATCCCAGCGCCATGGAAAATCAAGCCTCATTGTTTCTGACTGTGAAAAACAGTGGGGGTTGGAGTGGAGGAAGAAACTGCGGGTCTCTCAGGAGAGTCCACTTGTTTAAAGGGCCCCCATGGTCCTAGAATATCCACAGACCCACCCACTCTGGGAATGAGGGCCAGGGCAACAGCTAGAGAGGTGTCAGTCCTATACGGAAGTGGGGGAAGTGCCTGGAAAATGGGCAAATGCTGAGCAAGTGGCATTGTTCCCTCTCAGACACCTCCCCCACATACAGTGCCACAACGTGGTGAAACAGTTCACCCTGTACTGATAAATATCTAAGGCTCCATCCCTTACAACATAACAGGAGTGACAGCTCTACCTAAGACATAGAGGCAAACAAACACAGGAGCCTGTCAAGTTGAGGAGACAGAGAAGCATGGCCCAAAAGAGGAAATGGATCAAGGTTCCAATGGGAGAGCTAAGCAATGAGGAGATAGCCAACCTAACAGATGCAGAGTTCAAAACACTGATGATAGAGATGCTCACAGACTTGAAAGATATCCTTACGTATGGCAAACGCATAAGGGAAAAGGAAAAGCTATGCTAAATGAAACGAAGGAAAATCCACACAAAACCAGTGGTTAAGGGAAAGAAACCGGGTTCGAATCAATGATTTGGAACATAAGGAAGAAAAAACAGTCAATCAGTACAGAATGAGGAAACAAAAATTGAAAAAAGTGAGGAGAGGCTTAGGAACCTCTTGGATAACTTTAAACGTGCCGACATCCAAACCATAGGGGTGCCATAAGAAAAGGAAGAGCAAGAAATGGAAAACTTACGTGAAAAAGTAATGAAGAAAAACTCCCCAAATTTGGTGAAGGAAATAGACACACAAGTCCAAGAAGCACAGAAAGTCCCAAACAAGCTGGACCCAAAGAGGACCACACCAAAGCACATCATAATTAAAACACCAAAGGTGAAAGATAAAGAGAGAATCTTAAAAGCAGCAAGAGAAAAGCAGAGAGTTACCTACAAAGGGGTGCCTATAAGACTATCAGCTTTAGATTCTTTAGATTCTCTAAAGAATCTTTGCAGGCAAGAAGGGACTGGCAAGAAGTATTTAATGTGAGGAAAAGCAAGGACCTACAACCAAGATTACTTTATCCAGAAAAGCTATCATTTAGAATGGAAAGGCAGATGAAGTGCTTCTCAGAGAAGGTAAAGCTAAGAGTTCATCACCACCAAGCCATTATTATATGAAATGTTAAAGGGACTTATTTAAGAAAAAGAAGATCAAAATTATGAACACTAAAATGACAACAAACTCACAACTATCAACAACTGAACCTAAAAAATAAAAACAAAAGTGAACCAGAATAAGAACAGAATCATAGATATGGGGATCATTTGGAGTGTTACCAGATAGGAGGGGGAAGGGGGAGAAATGGGGAAATGGTGCAGGGATTAAGAAGCATAATTCATTGGTACAAAATAGACAGGGGGAAGTTAAGAATAATATATGAAAGGGTGAAGCCAAAGAACTTATAGGCATGACCCACAGACATGAACGAAGGGAAGTGGGATTGCTGGAGGGAAGGCGGGTACTGGGCAGAGGGGAGTGAAGGGAAAAAAATTGGAATTACTGTAACAACATAATCAATAAAATATACTTAATAAAAAGAATCTTTCACCTAGATCTTACACTTCTTCTTAGTTCCTGATCCACATGTTCATTTCTTTATAGATCTCCCCCTAGGTCACAGAGGTACCGCCAAACCCCTGGTCTATGTATAAACTCATTAACCTGTCCCATGATTTCCTCCATCCTCTGTTTCCAGAATAGGTAAATTGAACTTAGTTGGCTAAGGAAGAAACTTAGAGGTCCTCCATCCCTCTGCCTAAAGTTTCATAGTGAATTGGTTACTAGGTTCTGGCTAGTTCATCTTTTAAAATATCTTAATCTAAATCAATTTTTCATTCCTGCTCTTACTGCCCCAGCTCAGGCCTCTATCATGTCTTGCCAAATGCTTAAGATAAAGTAAAGTACATCCCTCACTGCCTCCAGTATTGGTCTTCTGTAATCTATCTTCCTCAAGGTTGCTGCATAGCAGATGAGGCTCTGCATCATCCTCTTCTTGACCCAATCTCCTCTCTGTAATTCTCTGCTCACACAATGTGCTCCAGTCCCATCAGTTGTCGTGCTCTTTGTGGTGTGTCCATGTGATTTGCCTCAGGCCTTCACACACGCCTTCCTCCTTCCTCTCTTCCTGGGGGACACCACTCCTTCCCTGAGCCCAACTGCATTGAGCATCACCTTCACATGAGCCCCCACTGGATCCAGAGGTGCTACTGGGTAGGGTTCCTATTTTCTGTTGACTGTTAGAGCACTGATGCTACATCACAATCACCTTGCATAGCTATCTGCTCTCTAGTCTGTACTCCTTAATAGCAGAGGTGTCCATAGCAAGTTCACTGGTCGCAGATCATAAACAATCATAGGTATATTTTTTAGGACTACATATAAAATCTTGGTGAACCAGAGTTACCTAAATGCCAGATGCATTTTTTTCAGACTGTTTCTTCTGGTTAGAATGCCCTTCAATTTCTGAAACACTTCCCCAATGTGCCTCAACACATGGTTTCTTTGTTCATGGGGAAAATACTACTAATCCTCCGAGGACCATCTCTTCAGTAAGATTCCCTGCCTCTCCCAGGCAGGGCTGGTTGCTCTCTACATTGCATCCAGTGATCCCTTCATTGTATGTGCCTTGACTATAAGTACTGCCATTTTGAGTTGGAGTCATCTGTTTACTGTCCCTCCACCCAAGCAGACTCAGGCTCCTGAGAACTAGGCTTGCCAACCTATCTTTTTGTTGCTAGTGCCTAGCACAGGATCTGGGTGTAAGGGAACCTGAACAGAGGCATGATGCAAACGAGCTGTATTAATACCTAGAACTCTGGTTTCACTATCACCCCTATGGGATCATTGAGAAACCAGGTTTAAGAGGACCCACAGTAGGACACACCTGGGGGGCTTTGCAAATGAAAGGACAGGAGGACCTGAATCTTTACTGACTCGTACCATGCTTCCCACATCCCGTGACATTTCAAATTGCAAAATAACCTCAAGCAGTTAGAATTATAAGTGACTAAACATTAATATGTCACATCTTTTACCTACCTACTGAGTTATATACTTAATCCCAGAAATTATATTACTAAAAGAGGCTTGAATCTTGAATCTGCTTACTTACAGCCTGAGCAATGGCTTGGGACAGGTTGCTTCAGCTAAGACTTGACACAGGGAGTTAAAGAGGTTGTCTTCTGAGCCTCTAAGCAGATGTTGTGCAGAAGAAGGAGCAAAGCAAAAGCATTAACTCATAGAGGGATCTCACTGCTGAGCCAGCAGGCTCTGCTGTTGGAGTCTGTCTGCTGCTCTTCTCCCAGCAGGTGCTGAGTCTCAAAGCTTATTAGCATCCAGGGCTGACTGGGCCAGCAATTCCTACTAATAATACCAGTGAACATTTGCTGAGAGCTTATTATGTATCAGAAACTCTAAGAACTTCACACATACAAGTATTGCCTTATCTAATCCTCACAACTGTAAAATAAGTGATATTATTGCCCCTGACTTATTGAAAAGGAAGAAAGACATAGAGGGGCTCAGCAACCAACTCACACTCCTATACTTAGGGAAGGTTGGAGGTGGGAGGCAGTACCCAGCGTCTGGACACCATTAACCATGATCTAACCCGAAGACCCCAACCCAAACCAAGGTCAGAACACAGTCCTTTATCAAAAAGAGAAAGAAGGTAAAATAATTTTTTTTCTTGTCCTCTGTACTAATTCATCCTACCAAGACCTTAAAGGAGGTAAAAATCCAGTCTTTTCTCTGGAGCTTTTGCCCAACAGGGGTTTGATGATGGTGATTGTTCTTCCCAGAATCTGTTCCCTGAAAAGGGTTTGATAACGTTCTAAGTAATTTCTGTATAGAAAGAGATGTTGTTATACCAAATCACATCAAACGTGTCAACATCAGGAAATTCCAGTTCCCACCTGACAAATCTCTTGTCCCAATGCACCAAATCTCCCTTTCTACATTAAAAAAAAAATGCCAGGCCCATTATGCAACAATATTTAGGCCACACAAATGAACACTTTCTGCTATTCATGTATTCAGCTAGAATATGTTAAAGGAATTCAAATATGATGCATTAATGCTTTTTAAGTTTGTCTTGTCATTTTTCTTAGAATTCTCCATCCTTAGGCCATTTTCTCAATTAATGACCTTGCATTTTGAATCCTTTTATACATTTTCCTGTCTATGTCAAACTGCCCAGAAATAAACTAGCGAGTTTTAAAACATATCAAGAGGGCAGATATTCTAATTTATTACTTTATATAGCCCTTATGAGTAAATGAAAAATTCTAATTTGGTTTCTTAGTGTATGCACATGTGCTCCTTTATGACTCTTAGTTGAATCATATTTTAAAAAGAAAGAAAAGAGTGTGAAGGAGGTTGTTCAAATTCCCTACAGCAAGTCAGGTGCTCCTCTGGGAACCTCATTTCATCTACAGCTTCATTTACTGTAAATTAAAAATTATTCAGAAAACAATAACAACAAAAAATCTTCTCTCTACTGCCTGGAAAATATGTGTGATCGCAGATACTGAGATACAATTTTACAAGACTCTCTTTGCAAGGCCTACATGTGATGAATTAAAAAAAATTATTTTGATGTAGTTAAGCAATTCTACTAAGGACAGATAAGCTGAGGGGATCCTAAATAGCTGTTCACTTCCTACTTCAAGATGCACCTTTCCAGCCCTGGCTGGTGTGGCTCAGTTGGTTGGGCATCATCCTGCAAGTGTTGCCAGTTTGATTTGCAGTCGGGGCACATGCCTGGGTTGAGGGTTCAGTCCTCAATTCAGGCCCACACGAGAGGTAAATGATTAATGTTTCTCTATCACATTGATGTTTCTCTATCACATTGATGTTTCTCTTCCTCTTATTCTCCCTCCCATCCCCTCTCTGTAATCAATAAAAGAAAGAAAAAATATTTTAATGCACTTTTCCAGTTGGCAAGAGTGGTATGGGGATATTGCAGCTGATTCACCATTTATTTGATTTAAACTGTATTCCAAACAGAGATAATATATTACAGTAGCATTGGATGGGAAAGGTGGAAATGCTGCATAGTGTGTTGGAAGCCTGACCACCTTAATCTTAGTATTGAATGAACTGGGAAAACAAATCCATTTTCATTTTCATATGTGTCCAAAATACAATGTAAAGAGATAAAATATTTTCTATGATAAAGTGTTAAGTGGTATCATACATATTTATATCTATTCTAAAGATGCAAGCATATTTTCAATAGACATGCTTATAGTCTTCACCTTAGCCATATTGATTTTTCCATACTAAAATAATAGTAAAGCATTATAATTTTACCTATCATCATGTAAATTTACGTCTTTGAAGTAAATAAACATTTGAATGTTAAGTTGTCAAATTAAATTGGTTGATACCATCCCTTTCATATTTTTAACATCTAATAAAACATGTCAGGCTCAATTCTATGAAATCAGCTTCCTGAAAAAAGTTCTAATTTATAGTAGTGTCTGCTGATTTCCCTGGTGTCCATACTTGGCCCATGGTCAATTTTATGCGATGACCTGAATGTGGAGTTGGGAAAAGATGTACCTAGTTAGAGCTCACAAACTTGTATGAGCTGTTGGCTCTAGTACACTACTGGAACTGAGCTTCTTTTAAATGTCTAGAACTTCTCTTTCTGCTCTTTTTTCTCTTCTTAGGAACCACAGAGGTCTCTGAATTTTAAGGCAGCATGAGTAAGAAAAAAATTCTGTTGAGTCCCAGTTTTACATTATAAAAACTTGGAGATGAAAGATGACCTCCAACACAGAAAAGTTATTTCAATTTCAGTAAGGTTTATTTTTATAAGATTTAGTTATAGTTTTTAGAAATATATAAAATGCGAGCCTCTCATAATCTTGTCAGCACCTAGAATTCAGCCCAAAAAGAAAAGACAGCTTGGAGGGAATAAGTTTGTCACCTGCTCTAAAGCTTCTGCTTAAAGAAACTGTTAGAAGAAAGTAAGGAAGAAATATGTGAAAAATGTCTTTTTTTACTAAAAAATGAAGAGAAAGAACTCTCATTCATTACTGGTGGGAATGCAAAATAGTATAGCCACTCTTGAAGACTGTTTGGTGGTTTCTTACAAACCTAAACATGCTCCTACCATGAGATCCAGCAATTGTAATCCTTTGCATTTACTTGAATTAAAAACTGAACAAGGAAAATGGGGACAGACTCACGGATGAAGAGCAGGATGACAGCTAGTGGTGGTGGAGGGGATGAAGGGGTGGAAGGACTAAGCAAAAAGGGAAAAGAACTTGTAGACATGAACAACAGTGTGGTGATTGCTGGGGGGAGGGGAATATAAGAGGACTAAATGGTAATGAAAAAAATTACAATAAAAATAAAAAAGAAAAGTATGTCCACACAAAACCCTACACAGAGATGCGTATCACCACTTTATTCATAATTGCCAAAACTTGGAAATAACCAAGCTGTCCTTCAGTAGGTAAATGGATAAACTGTGATATAGAGAAACAATGCAATACTATTTAGCACCTAAAAGAAATGGGCTATCAAGCCCTGAAAAGACAAGAAGGAAACTTAAATGCATGTAAGTGAAAGAAGCCAATCATTTTTCACTACACACCAGCTACATACTGTATGATTCCAATTATATAACATTCTGGAAATGGCAAAACTATAAGGGCAGTAAAAAAGATAAGTGGTTGCCAGGGTCTGGAGGGAGGGACAGATGAATAAGCAGATCACAAAGGATTTTTAGGGCAGTGAAAATACTCTGTATGATACTATAATGATGGATACATGTCATACATTTGACCAAATCTGTAGCAAGTACAACATAAAGAGTGAATCCTAAGGTCAACTATGGACTTTGGGGGGCAATGACATATCAATGTAGCTTCATCAATTGTAATAAATGCACCACTCTGGTGGGGGGTGATGGTATTGGGGGAGACTGTGTGGGGGGGAAGAAGACTTATGAGAAATCTTTGTGCCTTCCTTTCAATTTTGCTGTGAATCTAAAACTGATCTTAACAAATAAAGTCCTTTTATCAACATGTTGTATACCTTGAACTTATATGTTATGTTAATACCTCAATAAAATATTTAAAAATGCAAAAAATAAAAATAAAGTTCTTTTAAAAATATGAAAAAGAAATCCAATACGTGTGGTATAAAGATGGACTGATAGGAAAGGGCCACTCTCCTTATTGATACATTTCTTCACTCAACAAGTACTTTTTGAGTACCTCTTATGGGCTATGCCTTATGCTAGGCACTGAGGAATCAGGGATGAATAAGGCAGATATAATCCCTTTCCTTAGAAAGCTTGGAGTCCAGTAGATGTTGATGTTCTGACATATTTAGTTATTGTTGAAACTGTTAAATATATGTTGAGTATGTAGGAGGAGGCCTTTTGATGACTGTTATATTGATATTTAATGAAGTAAGTCACAATAAATAATAAGTCATCCTTTCTTTTCCTACAATTTTGTCCAGGTTTTTATAAGAGGGTTTTAGTAATCTAATAAAATAGCTGTCACTGTGATTCAACACCAAAATATTACGTTAATAAACCAAATTGAGCATGTTTCTTGCTTGAAATATTTGAAAGGTGTTTATTGAGCAGCGACTATGCCAGGTGCTTTGGTTACTATCCCTTCATGTAATTCTCACAGCTATGCTAAATGAGTATTCCTATTTTATAGATAAGTAAGCTGAAGTTCATAAAGATAATAACCTTGCCCTAAAATTGTCCAACTGAGTCAGAATTTACACCCAGGTCTGACTGACACAGGTTCATGCTCATCCCTCTATGGGCAATGCTTGAGAGTGGTCAGAATGGTCATTATACCTTTGCCCCAGCAGAGATCCTCATATGAACCAATAATTCCAGGAATTTTTCTCCTCTACAGGATGATACACTACAATTCAGTGGGCCCTTCAGGCAATTTACCTCTGAGAAGATTAGAGTTCTACCTTTTACTTGCTACTATACTTTCTTTATCTGCTCCTAACTGTATGGACTCTAGACTTTTATTACAATAAGACATTTAATTCTAACATTAGGCAGAGCCAGGACTGAAATGGGAGAGTTATATGAACCTAAGGCTTGAAAGTATTCTTCCACTCAGGGGAGGAAAATAATTGAACCTCAGCAACAGATTTATGAAAACTGAGGAACTATGGAAAAAATTCGTTTTTATGAGTCCACATAAATAACACAATTATTTTTCCTTAGGTCACTAAAGAGAAAGCACAAGAAAGATGAAACCAGTTATAATTTAGAAAAAAACACTAGAATGCATTCAAGATTCATTGTGGTTATTGGATCGTATTTGAGGTTTCTAGAAATTGACAGAGAATAAAGTGCACTGAGGAACAGCAACTAGATAGAAAATTACACTAGCTTTAATATGCACTAGAGTTGTTTAATACATGTCACTACTGAAATACCGAGTATATTTTCCCAGTTGCATTGAATGCACTAAATTTTTGAATCAGTACACTAGTAGCCATACATGCTTCTCATTTCCCACCAGTCCTGAATGACGAGTCAGCTGAAGAAAAGATTTTATTTGAACCTTAACATCTATTGATCTATTTTGTCCTTTCTAGGCCTTTTTATTATAACATATATGATTTCTTTTCAACTGTGCAAGATAGCAAATTTAATATCAATATTATTTGGTCTTGGTATAAGATTAGAAGAAATCATATTTTTCACAACTGGATTATTTTGCCCCAACAATATATTTTTTTATTAATTATTAACAATGTATTTCATTGTTATTCTTATTTTCCTCTCTGCTACTTGCCACCAGAGGTCTTACTTATCGAAGCACTATGATGATTGAATTTAAATTAAATAGCCAACTAATACTTTTAAATAAATCATGCATAATTTTGCACAAATATGTCAGTAAGATATTGAAAATATATTTATATTTGAGTACAAAAGTCCTGCTTATAGTTTTCCTTTGGACAAATCGCCTATAATAAATGAAGCTGGAAACAGAGCAGTAAGAGAGAACTAACATCACATCTGAGTGATTGTACCAGCCTTTTCTGTGTTGGCCAAATTCAGTCATTGTTTCCTTTCCACTTCAGTGTCTTTAATAAGTAGAACCAAGGAGGAGATAGAACACAGATCCTAGTAGCTATAACTCTGCTGAATTGTTTCTATAATTGGGTTTATAAGGGGACGCTGTAGGTGATATATTTCTTTATGAAGTAACTTTACAGCAGAAATTGCTCATAGATATTATATTATATGAGCTGTAACCAAGAGGCCAATGAAGTGAGTTTAAGGATGATTTGAGCTTACTTTGGGTTGAGCTGGTATTATTTTTATAGCTGGTTCTAGTTGTCTTAGTCTCAACATATACTTCCAATTTTGTGGATGTCATTCTATGAGACAAGTGGTTACATAATTTGACTCAGATTTTGGTGGACAATAAAAATAACAGCAAACCTTTTATCTCCAGAAATATAAATATTCTTAAGACCTGAATGATACATGCAAACATATGAATTTTCAAGTCGACTAAACAGCAAACCAAGCAAGCATCATTTACAGTGAACATTGCCCATGGTGTCTGGTTGCTTCATAAAATGGGGAGGATTTTTGTGGTGAGAATGGGGTGGTACATGAAGTATAAGTACCACCTTTATCTAAAATGTCAGAAGCCACACTATTTCTGCATATTTAAAATGAACTTACATAAGAGGATAAAGGAAAACTACCTCAGGCATTTCACAAGAGAAAAAAAGATTTATTCAATGTAAAGTTATAACATGCTATCAAACATTTAATTTGCTTCAAGTCTGTTAACCAAATATCTTTTCATGTCAAATGCAGTAAAATACACTCATGAAAATCATGTGGTATCAAAAATTGTGTATAACAAGGAATCTGTGATTAACCCAAATTTGGTGTTGTCTGCATTACACATCACAGCTCCAGATGCAGATATTGGCTGAAAAATTTTACACTTATATGAATAAAATCCATACATCAGGAGGAGACTTGAAACTGTAAAAGTTGAAGACCAAAACGGTAAAAATAAAATAAAAACCCAGTCACTCATAATTTTGTTTCTGCCTGTTACACTTTAGATGAGCAAACTGAATATGAAGAAAGTGTTTCTAGAACTGAGAAGTTTTTTTACAAGTAAGGCATTCTCTGAGTACTATGCCAGAACTGCTGGTTGAAGGCACTTTTCCCACTGAAATAGTTGTTTCTTAGCTGATTATAGCCAGGGTATTGCTGGATGGCAGCATGGTCCAAGGTCTGGAATGAATGCAGGTCAGCTGGCTCCACAGCTGTGTAAATTGTGTAATTCTGTGGTTTTAGTGGGAGGTAATAAACAGCCCTTGACTTCTGCACATACAGAGGGGACATTTAAGCCACTCTTTCTCTCAGAAATAAAGGTGTTGCCTGAAATCTCGGGTTCTGTTTTCTTAAAGTCAAAACAAGTAAGTACAGCATTCAGTTGGGGAAGAGGGAGACAGTAAAGAAAAGGGGAGAGATTGTGAAAAAAAGAAAGGTACACCTGGTTAATTGCTGGAGTGTCTGTCTAAGGCCAAGTTGGATTGATGCCCCACATGACATTGGTCAGTAATTCTAGGGTGCAGTATAGTTATCTTCTTGAAGACTGTTACCAAGTGAAAAGTCCAAGTGAGGTGAGGCTGGGACTGCACTTAGAAGTTAAAAATTTCTGTAATTCTCAAAGGCTCATAAAAATTCAAGTCCTTTGTCTCTTAGGGATGGATAATAACACCCTAAGGTGAGTACATTTCATATAATGATGAGATTTTACAGTAGAGGCATGAACATAGCCTAAATTTATAAATTGGTATGTGTGTATTAAGTTCTTCTGAGTTAAGTTTTTGGCCATGGCAAAGGCAACATTTTAGGTAAAACTAGTTTATTTTTCACATTTTTTATCCTTGTGCCTTATTTGTGCCAGAACTAAACATTTAAAGCTGCCACATTCACCCAGACCACATCTGTTTCTTGGTTGTTGGCAAAGCATTTTCACATTTGGTCCTCAAAGTAACAATGAAAATTATGTAGAGTGTTATCTGCATGCTACAGGTCTCTAAGAATTGGAAAGATGATTCAGCTCATAAGTAGCAGACTCAGATTTTATGTACTCTACTGGCATAAATGGCTTCTCAAATTGAAAAGTTGTGCCTTCTCTTTTTCCCCTTCCCTCTTTGCCTCCCTCCCTATATCTCTTTTTCTACTCTTCTTCTTATGCCTTTTGTTCATAACACCTCCTCCAAATTCAGAGGATTGTTGGAAAGTCTAGTAGGTTATTCTTCCATGTGGCCATTTGCAAAAGATATTTCAAGGCTGATTCATTCAAGTTGAGACAGAGGGTAAACTATTCTTAATGTAGATTTTCTTAACTTTCAGAGTCTGTGGGTGACTTCCTTTCTCATTATGGGCTGGTCATGTTCATTCTGTAGCATAAGCAAAAGCAAGAAAGATTGAATGGGTGTAAAATTTAACTTATAAATACGTCCCTTCTGTAACAGTTTCTGAATTTGTAGCTCATTTGGTCTTGTAAGATGTGGTAACTAGAGGGGCATTTTTTTTTTTTTTTTAGTACCTTCGAATATAGAAAAAAGGTAAAGCAGAACATAGAAACACAGTGGAGTTTATTCTCTACTTAATGTAATGAATACTCATTATGTGCTCAGCATTATTCTAAGATGTTTGTGTTTAATAAATTACTTCTTCAAAAGAAACCTCCAAGATGGTCACCATTACAAGTCCCATTTTACAGGTGAGAAAACTGAAGCAGGGAGAGATTTAATGTCTTGCCCAAGGTCACAGAGCTAGGAAGTGGGGGAAAAAAAACATGTATTCAAACCCATTAAGTCTGGCTCGAGAGTATATCATCATAGTTACTATACTACCTCAGAATAGAGAATTCTTTCTCACTGCTCCTCTTCCTGCTCTTTACAAGGCTGCATTATAACTTGTGTTGGTTCTAGGCACTTTTACCTTTATAGGCTACTTTTATCATAAATACATTAAAAACTATATTTTATAACTGTCTAGGTATAAAAGCAAATATATACCAGGCTGGATTTTATATATTCATTTTTCTGACTTTAAAGAAATTAAAATATTTCATGGGCATCTATATGTATCAGCACTTGGGTTCTGTGCCTACTGTACCCTATAGCTAAGTTGGTCCTGACCCTGGGATTTTTCTTTTACCTTGAGTCACGTCTAGGTAAGAGAATGGATTTCTCTTAGGGGGATAGTAGAAATACTAAAGTGGGAGTTCCTTGTAAATACTTTTTCTGAATTCAAAATTAGCCCCTAAAAACTAGCAAATAAGTAATGTTTTTTAAACTATAGGTTATAAAATCATTTAGATGGGCCATGATTAGCATTTTATGACTAAAATGTTAGAATGAAATGGAGTAGAAAGAGATGAGGCAGGATATCATAGAAAGCATCAGAGTAAATTTGCACCTTATAAGTGTATTTTGAGAAATACAGGTGACTGTTGAACAACATAGGTTTGAACTGTATGTGACTACTTAGAGATTTTTAAAAATAAATATGTACAGTACTCTAAATGTACTTTGTCCTTCTTATGATTTTCTTTTATCTTATGATTTTTTATTTTCTCTAGCTTACTTTTTTGTGAGAATACAGTATGTAACACATATAACACAGCGAATATGTGTTAATCAACTGTTTATGTTATCTGTAAGGCTATTTTAGTAGTTAAGCTTCAGGACAGTCAAAGATAATATACAGATTTTTGACTATGCAGCGGGTTGGCACCCACAACTCCATGTTGTTCAATGGTCAACTGTATTTTATTCCTGTTATAAATATGTATGTGTATTTTGTGAGGTGCTATAAAGTACACTTCTTACTGTGAACCCTAACCAAATATTTTCTTAAAAATACTGAGTTAGCATGCATTTCTAGTTGCATATCTTTTTTCCCTTACCCATGTTTAGCTGAAAATGTGACCTCATAACAAAGCTGATACATAAGCTTGCTTTATTGTAATAAATAATGAGCATTAAAAATATAGATTTTGAAGTCATAAAACATGATTTAAATTTGTTCTTCTTATTCCTCTTATTAGCTATATTACCTTTACTAACTTATTTAATCTCTTTGTGATTTAGTTTCTACATGGATAAAATAAAGATCATAATAATAATGCCAATCTCATAGGTTCATTGTGAGAAATTAATGAGCAAATGCTTATAAAGCCCTTGGCAGAGTCGATGTTAGTAAATGCTCTATATCTGTTTATCTGTTGAGAACTCAAATATTTATTTCTGGAAAAACCCCATTTTTAACCTTAGACTTGTATAACTGCTTATTAGGTACCTCCAATTGGATGTCTAACAGACATCTCACACTTGACATGTCCATATTTGAACTACTGACCATTTCCCTATGCATGCTCCAAAAGAGCCTTTCTACACTTTTGGTTCCTTAGGACAAACCTTTGAGGTACTTACTCTTCTCCTCTCACAATTCACATTCAATCCATCATGAAAGCCTATTCATACAAAATTTGATCACTTCCCACTGATTCTGCTATACCACGCTGCCTAGCCACCATAAATTCTCTGGGCTATTGTAATAGCTTTCAAGTCAGTTTCTCTGCTTCCTCATTGCCCCACTATAGTCTGTTCTTAATATAGCAGCCCTTATGATCCTTTTAAAAATCTCTTTCAGATTGTGTTACTCTCACGATCAAGTCTCCACATTGTTCCAAATTCTTTATATGATCTGGTACCCATTCCCTTATGTATTCCCTCTCCTGCCACTCTCCCCTTCACTCAGTCCCCTCCAGCCACACTGGGGTCTTTGACAGGTCTTGAACATGCTGGGAACACTCCTGATTTAGAGTCTTTATACTTGCTTGCCCTCAACTCTTTCCCACCTGTCCTGCACCCCATATTGGCATGCTCTCTCCCACACCTACTCTTAAGAACTTTGTTCAAATTTCCTCTTTTCAATATTGCATATCCTGAAACCCACTCCATTTTTTGCTCCTATATGCCTTATACCCTTAGCTTGCTTTATTTTTGCTTTAATACTTAAAATACTACACAATGTACTTAAATTTTATATTGTTTATTTTCCATAATCTACTTTTAAAAGTTAAAATTCATGAGGGTTAGAAGTTATTTATTTTGATCACTACTGTATCCTCAGTGTCTAAAATATGATTCAATATATATTTAAATTTTTCATATTTGTTGAGTGAATGAACATTATTATTATTTCTTATCACCTTTCTCCTTAAAGACCCCCCAAACAGGGCTCATATGGAATAAGGGATAAATTCAAGCATAACAAAACTCTTCTTATACTTTTGATTAAACCATGCTTGGATATTAAACCAACTTGTTGTTAGGTTGATATAGATTCAGAAATAATAGGCCCTCTTTGTCTATAAATGGCAAATTAACATATTGATAAATATCAGTATAGTTTCAAACCAAATCATGAATTGAATCTTCAAGTCTACCATTATAGCCCAAATATTTACCATTTGAAGATTCTGCTGCTGAATTGTTAGAGTATATACATGCGGAAGAAAGATCAATAGAAAATCTACAGGCATTTACACAACACTCGCCTTCATAAATGTTAACTAACTACTAGCAAAAGAATATTATTCCTGTTGGCTTTCAAAAATCATGTGAATCCAGAAACATTCGATAAGGCCATAAATTGATTTTGTCTTTTATTTAATTACTCTTCATTATATTAAAAAGATATAACTAAAGCAATTAAAATGGCCCTTTTCCCCCTCTAAAATCATATCCATTTTATCACCTACCAAAGTGGGTGGGGAGAGTGATAAAACAAAATATAAAAATTCTAGAGTTCTTGTACCATACAATGTGGAAAATGTTATATCTATTAATAGCTCCTTCAGCTTTTTTTTTGTTGGTTTGTTTGCATAACATAACACACTAGCTATTACGTATGTTCTCCTTTTCACCTTATTAAGTCAAAGAACATATATGCATAATCCATAAGCACAGACAACAATGTGGTGATGGCCAGAGGGAAGGGGGTGCCAGACTGGGTTGAAGTTGGCAAAGGAAGATAAAATGGAGACATCTGTAATGGTGTCAATGATAATAATAAAGTTCAAAAAAAGAGAGAGATTTTAAATTCCAAATCCTTCCTCTTAGAGTTGAGAAAACTAAGCCCAGAAGGGTTAAATGACTTGTCCACTGTCTTAGTGGAAGAGATGCATTAAAATTAAGTTCTTTTGATTCTTGCCTCACATTTAATATCTAAAACATGCCTTCATGGTTTTCCATAAAATTAAATAACATGGACACATACAGACAGAATAAACAAGTAATTTATCCTTTAATCTTAACAAAATAGTAAATACAGTACTTAGATAGCAAGAAATTAATAATTCCCATGCAAAATATCCTAAGTAAATTAATCACTCAACACAGAATTTATGTTTGTCTCATATATTTATAAATTCTTGTTGAAAAAAATGACATGGTTTATATATTATACATTTATGATTATATATTTGCAGCAAAGGGATTCCATTTCCTCACAGTGTTAATTACTTACTTCCCTCTACTTTGTTTATATTATTTATGCTATCTGAAGTGGTCTTCACTAGCACCACCTTAATGCATGACATAATGAGATTATAAGGTTAGCTAGCTTTAACAATGGTACAAATGGAGGGCAGACCCTCAGAAAGCCCCATAGTAGAGACTCCCGGTCATCTATGTGGTCAGCCACTTGGATTATTATGGCTACTGAATGTAAGAGCAACAGTTAAAGGAAGAATTTGAGCCCACAAAATAAAAGCCAGACCCATATGATCCACTTCAATTTGAAACCAGTACCAATAACAAAAAAATATTGTAAGGGACACATTGGCATTTTTCAGTGAAAGAATGAAGGAGAATGCTTACCAAGACCTTTAGACTGGTGAAACAATTTTGGTTCACCATGACAATATTTATGATTTTTTCCAGAAACAGTTCTCATTGCTAAGTGTTAATAGCACATTATGGACTATCACTTTTCTATATCACGGGCCTTCATAACTTAGCTAGGGAATTAAGATATTCTTACTCAAGAAAGGTAGAGAAGAGATCTCTTGAGATCCAGTTTATAACTTAATCTGGCTGATTCATCCATTCTTACAGGTAGCCAGAGCAAATCAATTTTCACTGCCATTATTCTGTAGACCTGAAGGAGTGGAATAGACCAATGAAAGTTAGAAACAACTATACTTTGGTGTCATCAGGAACTAAAACAAATCTCAGACTTCCAAGGAGGATAAGTATGCCAATGTTGAGCATAGAAAGCCACTCTAAAGTGTCAACAAAGGTTAAACTTATTGATGACTAGAAGAGTACTTATTCTTCTCAAATGTGCCCACTATTTTTTGTGTTTTAAATAATCATAAATCAGGATGATTAGCCTTCCTTCTTTGAAAACCCCTTTAAGAAATTTTAGATGTGCTTAAATCCTCTGTTTACTATAAACTTTCATCCATTTTAGTGTATAATTATAGAGAACTTTTCAGTTTCAGCACATTCTATGCATCAAATACTCTTCTATATACTGTCAATCTAATGAAAAATAGGATACACTGTACTACGGGAAATATCTGCCAGATGAGCTACAACTCTTCACTGCATTCCCTTTAATGCAGTGGATGAATGACTTCATAAGACAGGGGGAGTTCTGCAAATGAAATGTCAGTGATGTTCATTATTAAGTGAGAACACAATTAGAAACACTTGCTACTAATAGTGTGAACATACCCTTGTCTTATACAATGTCCTTATAACACATTTGGAATTCTCAAATTATAACTCTTCCAATGTTTTAAATGAAGTCTGATGTGTCTGGGTAACTCTTAGCAAATACATTGGACTGATTTTCTCTAGCATATATACTATCTTCAGCAAACAATTATCTATCAATATTTGCATAATATACTAAATGCTGGAGAGAAATTAAAAACCTAAAAAGGGGTTATTTTAGAAAAATAAAAGTCATGATTCAGAAACGTACTTTTCTCTACTGTTTCACTTTAGGCTTAACCTTAAAATTAACATGAATTTATGAAAGACCCACATTTTCATGCTGTCCTTTGACTGACTTGGGACGGTGGGTGAATGAATATATCCTTCACTCAAGCCGAGGAGTTATTTCTAACATGATACTACTAAGTATCATCAGGGACAGGGTAAAGTTAAGAAACCCTTAAGTATTTAATTAGTATTCAAAATGCCTGGTTCATTTTACTTGGAAACTTTAAAATTAGTTTAAGGGAGTTGGTACACAAAATGATTTCATGATATGCAAGTAAAATGAGTAAATGTATATTTATTTCTTTGAAGCATTATTAAGCCTATAAAACATCAAAATGGGCTTATATATAATGAGTAGGTGTGAGAAAGCAAATATTAAACATAAATAGTTTACACCAATAAAAATTTTTCCAGAAAGACTAACCAATAAGTGACAGAGGAGGTGGTAGGAGAGGAGTGGGAAGGAAGGGCCGATGAAAGCTTCCTTGCTTAATTGGTTTTAAACTGCTGCTCAGAGACACACAAAATTCACCCTATGCCCAAGTTACGTAGTTTATCCAGAGTGTGCAGACTCCTCCGTTGAGCAACACTGATAAGGACACTAATAGTTTAATTACGACTTGCTGCACAAGGAGATAAACAAGGCTGTTTGCTTTTAAACCGAGGATTACAATTACTTTTAAACTCCGGGGACAGGAACTTCTGTAAGTAGATCTTACTATGTCAGGAAAACCACCAGAAACCAGCTGGAAAATAAAGCCCAAGGAGTGAGCAGCCAGCGCAAAATTAGAGCAAAACCGCCTGATTTGAGCAGTGGAGCGGTAGGCGTGAGGCGTAGTAAACAGGCGACAAACGTTAAGTGGGCAGGGATAGAAAAGTTTTCGGTGGCCAGATCTTCTGCGTTTCCCGGGGAATTCCACCACGGACTCTGAGCACCCCTCCCTCCACTGTCAAGCTTACAGTCACGTCTCTGTCACAAAGTCCTCTTCAGCACCACCAAGGAAGGACAGCTCCCCTGAACGAAGCCTTCTCTCTTTTACTAACCTACCATCCTCTCCACCGCATTTCTCTTTTTGCTGGTGTCTTCCTGGACACTGCTTTTAGCAGTATTCTAAGGGACAGATGTAAGGGACCTGGAGCTTTTTTGGCTTTTTTTTTTTTTTTTTTTTTTTTTTTTGCCAGGTGTGAGGGAGACACATCCATTCAGAAAAGCTCATTCTTTTAACTGGCCTCCAGAGCAATTTAACCAGAATAAAAGAGTGCAAGTCACTAGGTTTCATCTGCAGGCAAAATGGTTCAATGTAACTCAGTAGTAGCTGAAACTTGAAACTTTTTTAGTGCTTTATTTTTAGTTGTAAAAGTACTAGTAGGAGGTAAACAGCCTTTACTAACTGCTGCTTCGTCCCTTTCCTCTCTGTACTAGCTGAAGACACTAAAGGGATATACCAGTTTGATAGCAAAGGGGTCAACAGAATAAGTACCATCATCACTGGCTGCATAAACAAATGTTGGTCCTGGAAAAACTCCTTTCAGTTCTTTTTAAGACATCTCACAACATTACTCTGAATCTGGAACACACAAACAGAGGATTAACAGCTCCAAAGTGAGACCATAGGCTACTGCAGCACACCACAGAAAGTGACAAAGCTCCCCCCAGTAAAGTCCTCTTTTCCCCAGCCTGCAATCCAGAGGCAAAGGAGTGACAAGGAAACATATGATTAGAAAACCAAAATTACCAAGACAGGAAAATTACACTTTAAGAAACTTTGACACATCCAGTTGCCATCCTTTCAACCGTAAAGATATGGTTGCTTAGTGAGCACATCTTGTTTCTCTCTGCAAAGGTTTTTTCTTTTTTTAAATCCAAACTTCTTGATAGTGTGTAAAATACTATAATTTGAAGGTTCTCTTTGCTACAGTGAGTGTAAACACACACACAGACTTTGATTCAGTTCTATTTTCAAGGGTTTAGTTTCCTAGAGAGAAAAGGTACCACCTGCTTTTAAAACTTACTTTGAAAGAGGGTCTTTCGGAAAATGCCCTCACTCTTTTTGCATTGGAGTAACTAGAATATGAGGGGACTCTAGAAAGCAAGAGACAAAAGCTAGGGTGGAGGCTCAGGAGTCATTTAGAAAAGGCAGCACTCTGAAGTTAGTGGTGAACAACTTCCTCCCAGTGATAGTAACCATCTACTAGAAATGGGGGTGTGGTTTGCCTGTGAATCTGGAGCAGTAGCAGCAGTGGGGACAGCAGACACTGAGTGCTTCTCAGGTAACCCCAAGAAATCTCAATTAAAGCAAAAGACTCTCTGAATCCCTTTGTCTCCTCATTGCCCTTCCTTCCTTCCCTCCTCCTTCCTTCCTTATCCTGTCTTCTTCCTTCCCCTCTTGTCTTCTCCCTTCCCACTCTCCCTCCCTCCCTCTTTATTCTACTTCAATTACCTTTTCACTTTGGGCACCAGTTCCAGTGACACCATCAAATCACATAACATGTATTCTATACAACATGTTATTATTATTATGACCACAACGGTTGCTTGCCAACTGCTTGGTGCAAGAAAAAAGGTCCTGTTGTTCCCAGCTGTCAACCCCACCCCCCTCTCCCTACTCCAACACCACAGCAGTGCTATCAAACCAGCAAAATCACCAGAGTCTCAATGTCACCAACAAGTTCCTCCCACCGTGTAGTAGACTCGCCAGCAAACCTCACCAGCGGTACCCACAGCCAGCACACCCAGCTCTTGGTTATTCCTATGGTCATTGTTATCAGTGACAACACTCTTCTCTTCAAGAAGGAGAAAGCCCGCGTGTGACTCCTGGGCGAATGTAGAGCTCCAGGCACTACTCTCCCTCACCTCTGCAGCGCGCGCGTGCACACACACACACACACACACACACCCTTCTCACACCAGTAACACAAAGAGAGTGAGTGAGCGAGCGCCGGCGCTGGGCTGGGCAGAAAGGGGGCGGGAGTGGGGGTCACTGCCAGGAGAGGGAGACCAAGGAGGGGCAGGGGGCTGAGCCAGCCGGCCAGGAGGAATGGTAGAGAAGGAAGCGTGGTGGGGGAGAGAGCAAGGCGAGAGTGTCGTCCTTACCTGCTCCGAGGTTAAAGGAAATCCTAGCCTCTGCGAGGTACGGTGTGTCGCTCTTGGAGCGGACTCTTCTGATGGGGCGCCGGTCTATATCATCCTCCGAAGATGCCGCCATTAATGTGGGAGGCAGAAGCAGGGTCGCCCGGCGAGCTGAGAGGGAGGAGATGGAGAGAGAGAGCGAGAGAGGCGGAAAGGGGGAGGAGGGGGAAGGAAGAGGCTCACACACATGGAAAGGGGGAGGGGAAAGGGGGATGGGAGAGGAAGGGAAAAGGGATGGGGAGGGAGGGGGAAAAGAAAAGGAAAAAGGAAGAAAGAGGGAGAAAGAAAGAGGGCAAAGGAGAGAAATGGGGGAAGGGAGAAAAAGAAAATCCGTTAAGGATCTGTGGACTGGAGCAGAGATCAGGCAGGCTGTCCCTTGGCTGAAGCCCAGGGCTCCCCCTAACTCCTCTCCCAGTTACAGGGCCAAAGGGTCAGTGCTGGGGACTAATACCCTGCCTCCTGCCTGCAGCCCCAGTTTCCAGCTCTTGGCACATATAGGCTACTGCGAAAGAGAAGACTCCAAAGCGAAGATGCTCAGTCAGCACTGTGCCCTCTCCCGCCAAATGCACTTACTCTGCTCTTCAAGTGTACGCTCGGGTCTCCTTAACCTACAGATTCTCTAGTCCAGCCAGATGTCCCTACCTCAGCTTTCTTATTACTCCTGGGGTGTGAGCCTAGGCTCAGGGGTACCCAGGGTACCCCTCTGTCCCTTTTCTCCCAACCCAGTGTTCAAATAGAGATGGGGCCTGATCAGAATTCTCAGAAGCTTTCTCTAACAGCCCCCTTGAACCCTGGAGGTGGAGAGCAGAGGGAAAATGTATACAAGTTTAAAAGTAATTTGACAGTAAAGTTTCTAGAGTTGATGTTTTGAATGTAGAATAGGCACTTCACATAGAATTGAGTAGCTCTCTTTTACAACCACTAACTTCTATGATGTAGTTAACGTTCAAATTTCTCTTTATTTGCTGACTTGGAGCACAGATAATAGTCCTTGGATTGAACCTGCAGTCTCTGTAACCATGTACCATTGTTTCTGAAGGAGTGGTGAATGAGGTTCAGGGGCACTTTACATTTCTTTGAATGTTTGCACTGCTTCCTTCACATGTCACACAGCCAAAGGACCTAGAAAGGTTTCTGGTTTGATGATTCTACTGAAGCTATTGATGGGCTAAACTCTTTCATGTTTGTCTTTCTGCAGCTTCAGTCACTTGGACTTTTGGTGGCCTGATGTTCTTTCTAATAAGGGACCTCCTCAAGTACACAGATAAATGGTACCTTGATTCTCTCCCTGCTACAAAGGACACCTCAGCGTCAAGTCATACCCTTCAGCTGCAGAGGCAGAAGTGCTGCTCTGACTCTGCAAGACTTCCCTCTCCCCTTCAGCTGTCAGTTCTAACTCTCATCTTGTATTCTTGCATCCTAGAATCTTCAGTGTCTCTTCACTACTCTCTTACTTCACACAGAGGTAGTAACTCTTCATTTCAGGAAAAATATATCTGTTCTTGCCCTTACTGCTTCCTCAATCTCTTCCACACTATTTCTTTCCTGTTCTGTTTAACTTTCCTCTGGAACTCTTGGCCTCATAGGTTTAATTTTTTTAACCCTTAATTCCCTCTTTTCGTTGGTACAACTGGTTTCTATCCCCAACTCCCAATCAAAGTTATTTTAAAGGTCATTTACACCCTTTAGATGTAGTAATCCATCCTTCTTGAAATAATTTTATTTGACCTTTCTGTACTAGACTGACTCGCTAACCATTTGATTTCTAATGATTAGTTAATTCTCTGCAATCATTTGAAATTGCTTACCCTGGCATTCAAGGCCCTTCACAATCTGATTTCAACCTATCTTCCTAAGCTATCTATTATTTACCTCCAATCTGCTTGGAGCTGTCCTAACAAGTCTGGCTTATTTATGCATTTGTACCTTTGCTTATGTTGCACACCACACATTTCTTTCTTATAAACTTTCCATGTTCTCCCTCGGGAATGTGAGATAATTGGCCCACTAGTCTATGGCATGAACCCAGTACATACTAAATGCTCAATATATATTTTTGAATAAAAGAAGGAAAGAATGGGAGAGAGAAAGGGAAGAAGAAAGCAAAAAGGAAAAAAGGAGTGAATGGGGGTTATATAACTATAAGTAGCTGAATTGGGGGACAAATCCATATCTGTTTGATTTTAAAATCTGTGTTCTTAACCAGTATATTGACTTGCTAAGTATCTATATTTGGTTGACTATGCACATTTTAAACTCACTTTTCTGTGACATTTGCCTCATTAGTATGTCCCATTTATCTCTGTTAAATGTAGATTAAAAATGGATACCTCCTATCCCAGGAGGCACAACTGGGGTATTTGGCTCATCAAATGAGCCATGACTAATCAGGCTGCAAACCAATATTATGATTGCAACATTTATGTTCAGGCTCTTAAGGAAGTACAATAGTAAGGAAACAAACTCAAACAATTCTGAATACCATATAAACTATCCCTCTCTTTGAATTAAAGCAGTGCTATTTGATTGTTTAAAATGTTTGGGATTCCCTACCCCTTATATGTTTATTCATCTGTCATGTCTCTAAAGTAAATAAATAAAGTCAGTTAAAGGAACGTGCAGCCTTATCTTTCTGTGTGTTTCTTTGATTTTTACATATGTATTAATCATTTTTTATAGAGAGAAGTATATTTTTGAATTTCTGTTTCTTATTTGTTCAACATTTTAGAGGATTAAGAACTTAATATTACTATCACTTTAGATTCTCTATCAGTGTCCATGGTGTATTTTATTTCTTAATCTAAGAAAATACATTGTTCCTTTGATTTACAACTAATTATGTTTAGGAAACCACTTGGTATCCATACTTCTTTCAAGTAATTTCATATTAATTCAAAGCTATTTTAGGTAATAATGCATCCTTCAGAATTTATTTTTAAAAATTTGGACAGAAAGCTTTTTATTAAAAGTGAAATTTTTTATTAAGTCATTTATTATTATTATTCTTGACTGTGGGAAGGGGGTGGGATGGGCATAGGAGGGAAAGGGGGAAAACTGGAACAACTGTAACAGAATCTATTTTTTTTCTCATGCTATTTTTTCTCATGAAGCCATATGAACCCATATGATTGTTTGTGTGCTTGCATGTGTGGATGTTGGTGTGTTTATAGAAAAGTTGAATTCAACTGTGACCACAACTTCAAAACATAGATTTTTTTAAAAAAGATTGCTTTAAAAGTATATGATTACTGACTCAGGGGTTGTTTTATTTATTTTTTCCTAAAGTTAGTCGACTTCTTAATACTGAAGACCCTTACATGTGTGTTATATCCAGAGCTACAGCCAGAAAAAGAAATGCAGCACAACAGAGTATTCAAACAAATAACATATTATACATACACCACTGGCATAAAAGAGAATGGAGGTGGGAAGGAGGAGAGAGATGACTGCAATATTCTATTCTAATCAAGAAAACTATAGATGAAAAATATTATCCTTTGAAAATATTACTCAAAGTGTGTTTGTAGCACACCCATATATCAACATCTCTTGGAATACTTGTTAAAATGTAGATTTCCCAGACCCCAAGATGGACCTATTGAAGTTTGAGGGAATGATACCTGAGTACCTAGGTTTTCATAAAGGTCCTAACTATGTCCATTCTCAGCATTTGAGTTCAATGTTATATTGGAGGTCTTGGTCAGGTCGATAAGCTAAATAAAAGAAATTAAAAGGGCATAATGTTTGAAAAACAAGAATAAAATTAAGATTAGTCATATATGTTATGATTGTGTAATACAGAATCCAAACTATTTAAAATGAGTGAATTTTTACAACATCATTGGATACAATAGCAATGTAAAATATCAATTTTATTTCTACACACTAGCAAAATTAGAAAATGTAAATTAAAAAGGATCATTTATGATAGCATCAAAACCATAAAATACCTGTGAATAAATCTAACAAAATATGAGCAATACTTCTACATGTAAAACTACAAAACACCCCCAAAAGAAATGAAGACCCACATAAATAGGGAATAGGGTGAATATATGCTCATGTTCATGAATTGAAAGGCATGCTATTGTAAAGTCATCAGTCTCTTCAAATTGATCTATAGATTTAATGAAATTTCAATCAAAATGTCAGGTTTCTTTTTAACTGACAAGCTGATTCTAAAATGTTTATGAAAATTCACAGGAACAAGACTAGCTAGGACAATCTTGACAAGTAAGGAAATAGCTAGAAGATTTATAGTAGAAGAGATTAATACTTATAAAAGTATAAAATTAAAAAACAAAGTAAGGTAAGTATACCAGTGGAAGAGAATAGAAAATCTGTGAAAAATAGACTCACATATAAGCAATAACCAGATTTGACAAGAGTTCTATTGCATTATTGCAGGGAAAAGATGGGCTTTTCCATAAATAATGCTCTGTCACTTGAATATCCATATGGTGGAAGAAATAAACCTTAATCCCTATCTCACACAATGCACAAAATTCAATTCCAAATGACTTAAATGTAAAAGGTAAACAATAAAGTTCCTAGAAGGAAATATTTTTCATAAAAGAATATTTTATGACTTTGTTTTAAGTAGGACATGAAAAGCACTAAGCATAAAAGAATAAATAGCATGTTGATGCCATTAAAGAACTTCCATTCATCAAGAAACAATAAAACGTGCAACATAACAAAATATGTGTGATTCAGCTAAAATAGGCTTGATAGGCAAATTTATAGCACTAAATGTTTATGTTAGAGAAAAGAAAAGGGAGAATTAATAATCTAAGTTCCTACCTGGAGTGGGGGAGGGGGGGAGGAAAAATAAATCCAAAGCAAGAAAAGCATGAAGGTAATAGAAAAATAAATAAAACAAAAAACTCATTCTTCAAAAAAAAATCAATAAAATTGATAAACCTTTAGTAATATTGTCATAGATAAAAATAGAGAAGATAAGAATCACTGATATCAGGAATCATACAAGAGTAAGTAATCACTGTAGCTCATATTATCATTAAAAGGATGATTAAAGAATACTACAAATATCTTTCTGCTCATTTATTCAAAACTTAGTAAAAATAAATGACATGCACTCTTTTAAAAGGATTAGTTATTAGGAGAGTGGAAAGGCAAGCAATAGATGGGAGAAGATATTTTTCAATATATGACAAATAACTTGTAGTCAGAATCAAGACTGTTTAAAACACTAATGAAAAGACAGACAACTCACCTCCTTTGTAAAAACAAAAATTACAAAAAAAAAAAAAAACTTGAATAGTAACTTCACAAAAGTAGATATCTGAATGTCCAATAAGCATAAAAAAAGATGCTTAGTGTCATTATTTAAAGGTAAATTCAAATAAACACCTTAGTGAGCCCTGCCTGGCTAGCGCAGTTGGTTATAGCATCACCCCAATATACCAGGGTTGTGGGTTCGATCTCTGGTCAGGGCACATACAAGGTACAACCAATGAATGCATAAATAATTGGAACAACAAATTGATGTTTCTCTCTCTCTCCCCCCTCCCAATTCCTCTCTCTCTGAAATTTAATAACTTAGTAAATTAATTTTAACAATTAATAAATAAAAATTAAAAACTAAAAGCCTCAGTGAGATATCACTACACATCACCAATCTGGCTAAAATTAATAAATTATTCAATGCCAAGCATTGGTGAGGATGGGGAGGAATTGAAGCTCACATACATTGCTCATGGAAATGTAAACGTATAAAACTTTTTATATAAACGTATACATAAACATAGTAACATACACAAACCCTATAACATGGACCAACATTTCTATTGTAAATTTATTCATAATGGCCTCAGACTGAAATCAACCCAAATGACCATCAACAAGAAAATATACAAAAATGATGGTAATATCTTCATACTGTGTCATACCACATAGAAATAAAAAAAGAAGAAACCATTGCTACAAGCAACAACATGGGTAATCTCATAGACATAACATTGAACATAAGAAGCCAGACATAAAATAATATATGTTATATGAATATGTATATATTCTCCCTGTAAGTTTAAGAGAAAGCAATGCTAATATACAATGTAAGAAGTTTAATTAGAGAGATACTGTCTTGGAGGGGTACAAAGGATCCATTTGGGATGTAAGAAATATTCTGTATCTTGATCTGAGTGGTGATTACTTTTGTAAAATTTCAAAAATTATACATTTTATATTTGTTCACACCACTCTACATACATTATTAACACTAAAAATAAAATTATATTATGCTTACTTCAATACAAATTTGCTAGTTACCATTAGCGGCACATTTCAAATAAAAATGTTACATAATTTTTGCAAGCAAATATACAAGAGTGGGCAAAAGTAGCTCTACAACTGTGAGTACATGAAACACCATTTATTCTTGTATTATTATTTATTAATTATTATAGCATTTGTTTGTATTACAACTGTAAACCTACTTTTGCCCACCCCTGCATATTTGCTTACAAAAATTATGTTTTATTTGTAAATATGCCCATTCCACTCTGCTAAAATTCTGTAAGTATTTTTCTGTCTCAGCTTTATTTTTAGGCTATCATCATATCTATCACTTATAACCATGATCTTTTGAGTATTCTGCTCCCACCGTTCTGTGCTGCATTAATAACAACAAATAACTAGACTGGAAATATATATGAGGGTAAATAAATAAAATAATTACAGCAGGCTCCTTGTTATACCAGACACAAGGCAGCATTTTATTTCTCCCACAAGGGGCATGTGACAAGAACACAGGAGCTAGCTCAACGGGGTTTATATTGGCCAAATCTGGAACAATTGGAGCACCAAAGCAATTAAGACTACTAATAAATTATAAACAATGAATAACAGGCATTTGTGAGTTTTAATAATAAACAATAAATGAATAAAACTAATAATAAATGGATAAATATCTAAGTAAGTAAATGTAGGAGAGGGGCAGATCCTTGCTTACAGTAGAATGTCCAGGCCTGACAGGTCAGTGCAGAAGGGTGCTGGAGTTACAAAATCATCATTTTGCAATCAACATTGTTAAAATCAAGCAAGAATCAACAATGGATCCTAGTTCTAGGGAGATATTTTGATGATAAGGATATTTCCATGATGTTAAAATTCACCTTTGGAATATTCCAGCTTAGAATGCATAACCTGAGTCAAACCATGAGGAAGAAGACATCAAACAATGCCAAAAGTAAGAATGGTTTATTAAACCAAGGAAGGGGAAACTGTATTCTTAAAAACCATCAGTGTTTTAAAAGACAAAGTAAGCCTGTTGAAATTTATAGATGAAAGAAAGAAAAAGTTATCTGGACCTAGATGAGACTCTGTATTGAACCCTTGTTTTAGACTGAACGGACCCTAGTCTGGATCTTGTCTACAGGGGAAAAGTGCTGTAAAGGACATTCTTGGAGTAACTGACAAAATTGAAATTCAAAGAGCAGATTAAAGTGTCAATGTTAAATTTATTGCAATTGATATCTGTGCTGTGGTTATGGAAAATACTATCCTATCCTTAGTCTTAGAAAATGCCTAGTATAGTATTAGCGATAAAGAGCCAAGAAGCTTCAAGAACAAACAATAAAACCCAAAACAAAAAAAACACACAAAGGAAAAAGAAAAACAAAAAAATTAAAAACACATACACACAATCACGCATATATACTCTCTCTCTCCCTCTCTTTCTTGTTCTTCTCTGTCTCTCTCTTCTTTTCTCTATCTCCATATAAACACGTTGACACTCCTCTTTAGATGGTAGATAGATAGATACAGAGTTAGATAGGTAAATACAATAGATACACAGACGGAGAGATAAAAACAAGAGAGAGCAAATGATAAGCAAGGGGGTAAAAGGTTATCAATAGGTGAATCTGAGTAAAGGGTACTTAAGTATTCTTGGTACTATTTCATTTTTTGCCATTTTCCTATAAGTTGTATGTTCTTAAAAATTAAAAAGTGGACTTCTGGCCAAGATGGAGGCCTAGACAGACATGCTGCATCTCCCTCCACAACTAAGAAGGAACACAACTACCTCAAAACTAGACACAACCAGAAGTTCCAGAAAATCAAGCTGCAGGAAAGTCCAACAAACAAAGATATAAAGAAGAAATACTCATCCAGACAGGTAGGATGGGCAGAGCTGGGGCAGAGAGGACATGATGTAGTGGCAAAAGCAGGCTGCTGGAAAGCGAAGTCACACACTTAAAAAAGTCAGGAGGGACATCTGGGGAACACTCCCAGCACCAGACCAGACCATGCAGCTCACGTCCCAGCAGCCAGGGAAAATCAAGCCTCATTGCTTTTGACTGTGCAAACCAGTGAGAGTTGGGGCAGAGAAAGTAACTGCCAGTCTCCCAGCAGAGTCCACTTGTTTAAAGGGCCCCCACAGTCCTAGAATATCCACAGACCCAACCACTCTGGGAACGACGGCCAGGACAAAAACTAGAGAGTCGCCTGTCCCATACAAAGTGGGAGAAGTGCCTGGAAAAGGGACGAGTGCTGAGCAAGCAATATTGTTCCCTCTCAGACCCCTCCCACACATACAGCGCCGTAACATGGTGAAACAGGTTACCCTCTACTGAGGAGAAACCTAAGGCTCCACACCTTGCAACATAACAGGATCGACAGCTCTACCTATGACACTGAGGCAAACAAACACAAGAGCCTGTCAAGATGAGGAGACAGAGAAGTATGGCCCAAAAGAGGGAATGGATTAAGGTTTCAGTGGAACACCTAAGTGATGAGGAGATAACCAATCTAACAGACACAGAGTTCAAAATACTGGTGATAAAGATGCTCATAGGCTTGACAGATATGCTTAAGTACAGCAAACACATAAGGGAAGAAGTGAAGGCTATGCTAAATAAAATGAAGGAAAAGCTACACAAAACCAGTGGTGAAGGGAAGGAAACCAGGGTTCAAATCAATGATTCAGAGCATAAGGAGGAAAACAACAGTCAACTAGTACAGAATGAGGAAACGAGAATTGAAAAAAATGAGGAGAGGCTTAGGAAACTCTGGGATAACTTTAAACATGCCAATATCCAAACCAAAGGGGTGCCAGAAGGAGAAGAGCAAGAGCAAGAAATTGAAAACTTTTGTGAGAAAATAATGAAGAAAAACTTTCCATATTTGGCAAAGGAAATAGACATACAAGTCCATGAAGCACAGAGAGTCCCAAACAAGCTAGACCCAAAGAGGACCACATCAAGAAATATCATAATTAAAATGCCAAAGGTGAACTATAAAGAGAGAATCTTAAAAGCAGCAAGAAAAGTTACCTACAAAGAGGTTTCTATAAGTCTATCAGCTGATTTCTCAAAAGAAACTTTGCAGGGAAGAAGATATTGGCAAGAAGTATTCAAGTTGATGGAAAGCAAGGACTTACAACCAAGATTACTCTATCCAGCAAAGCTATCATTTAGAATGGAAGGGCAGAGAAAGTGCTTCCCAGACAAGTTAAAGCTAAAGGAGTTCATCATCACCAAGCTATTATTATATGAAATGTCAAAGAGACTTAAGAAAAAGAAGGTCAAAATTATGAACATTACAATAACAACAAACTCACAACTATTAACAACTGAATCTAAAAAATAAGAACAAAATCCAACTAAGCAAACAAGAATAGGAACAGAATCATAGGTATGGGGATTATTCGATGGGTTATCAGCTGGAAGGAGAAGGGGGAGAAGTGGGGAAATGGTGCAGGGATTAAGAAGCATAATTAGACTTCCGGCCAAGATGGAGGCCTAGACAGACACACTGGGTCTCCCTACACAACTAAGAAGGAATACAACTATCTCAAAACTAGAGACAACCAGAAGTTCCAGAAAATCACGCTGCATGGAAGTCCAACGAACAAAAATATAAAGAAATACTCATCCAGACAGGTAGGCGGGGAGAAGCTGGGGCTGAGAGGATGCGGTGTAGTGGCAGTAGCAGCAGCGGCAGTCGCAGGCCAGTGGAAAGTGCAGTTATATGTTTTAAAAAGTCAGAAGAGACACCTGGGGAGTGTTCCCAGTTCCTGACCAGACCTGGCAGATAATGGTCCCAGCGCCAGGGAAAATCAAGCCTCATTGCTTATGACTGTGCAAAGCAGTGGGAGTTGGGGCATAGGAAGAAACTGCCATTCTCTGAGCAGAGTCTGCTTGTTTAAAGGGCCCCCACGATCCTAGGACATCCGCAGACCCACCCACTCTGGGAATGACAGGCAGGGCAACAGCTAGAGAGGCGCCAGTTCCATAAGAAAGTGGGAGAAGTGCCTGGAAAAGGGACAAGTGCTGAGCAAATGGCATTGTTCCCTCTCTGACCCCTTGTCCACATACAGCGTCACAACATGTTGAAACAGGTCACCCTGTACTGTCAAATACCTAAGTCTCCACCCCCTATGACATAAGAGATGTGACAATCCTTGCCCAAATCACAGAGGCACAGAAAGATGAGGAGACAGAGAAGTACAACCCAGAAGCGGGGGCAGATCAAGGTTCCAGTGATACAACTAAGCAATGAGCAGATAGCACACCTAACAGATGAGGAGATAGACAACTTAACAAAAGCACAGTTTAAAACATTGGTGATTAGGATGCTCACAACTCTGACAACAAAGATTAAACAGGACAGGGAAAGAATGAAGGCTATCCTGGCTGAAATGAAGGAAAATTTATATGAAACGAGTGGTGAAGGAATGGAAACCAGGGTTCAAATCAAGAAATTGGAACATAATGAAGAAATAAACAGTCAACCAGTACAGAAGGAGGAAATGAGAATTTAAGAAAATGAGGAGAGGCTTAGGAACCTCTCAGAGAGCTATAAACGTGTCAACATCTGAATCATAGGGTTGCCAGAAGGTCAAAAGGGAGAGCAAGAAATTAAAAAATTATGTGAAAAATTAATGAAGGAAAGCTTCCCTAATTTGGGGGAGGAAATGGACATATGGGTCCAGGAAGCACAGAGTCCCAAACAAACTAGACCCAGGGAGGTCCACACCAAGACACATCATAATCAAAATGCCCAAGGTTAAGGATAAAGAGAGAATCTTACAAGCAGCAAGAGAGAAGAGGAGAATTACTTACAAAGGAGTACCTATAAAACTGTCAGCTGATTTCTCAAAAGAAACTCTGCAGGCAAGAAAGGACTGGCAGGAAATATTCAAAGTGATGAAAAGCAAGGCCAAGATTACTCTATCCAGCAAAGATATCATTCAAAATGGAACGGCAGATAAAGTGCTTCCCAGACAATGTAAAGCCATTATTTATTTATTTATTTTAAAAGTAATTTATTTGTTTTATTTTTAGAGAGAGGGGAAAGGAGAAAGAGAGGGAGAGAAACATCACTGTGTGGTTGCCTCTCACTCGTGCCCCCAACTGGGGACCTGACGTGCAACCTAGTCATGTGCCCTGATAGGAAATTGAACCAGTGACACTTGGCTCGCAGCCCGACACTCAATCCACTGAGCCACAGAAGCCAGGGCTTAAAGCCATGGTTATGTGAAATGTTAAAAGGACTTATTTAAGAAAAAGGATATCAAAACTATGCACATTAAAATGAAAACAGTATTGCAACTATAAACAACAGAAGCTAGAGAATGGAACAAAGGTAAACTAAGCAGACAACTAGAGTGGGAACAGAATCATAGGTATGGGGAGCATGTGAGAGGAGGGAAGCTGGGAGGGGGAAGGGGAAGAGGGAGGGAAATGGTGCAGGAATTGAGAAGCAAGGTAGGAGGGTGGGGAATAGACGGTGGGGGGGGGGATGTTGAGAGGAGCTTTATGCCCAACCCATGGACATCGACTAAGGGTTGGGGACTGCTGGAGGGAGGGGAGTTCCTGGGTGGAGGGGAGCAAAGGGAAAAGAAATTGGGACAACTGTAACAGCATTATAATAAAACATACAAAAAAGAAGAAGCATAATTGGTAAATACAAAATAGACAGGGGGAAGTTAAGAATAACATAGGAAATAGTGAAGCCAAAGAACTTATATGCATGACCCATGGACATGAACTAAGGAGGGTGGTATTGCTGGAGGGGAGGGGTACTGGGCAGACAGGAGAAAAGGGGGAAAAAATGGAAACTACTGTAACAGCATAATCAATAAAATATACAAAAAAAGTTGAAAAGTACTAGTAAAAATACTTTTTTTATTTAGAAGTGTTTCCAAAAATAAGAGATGATGTCTCATTCTTACATTAAATATTTCTGGAATATTGTTTTTGTCAGGCATCTCCATATGCTGTGGATAAGTGGACCTTAGATCTTAAGGGTAATCTGTTCCGCATTTATGTGAAAGGTCTTTAAATTTTTGTTAAAAAATTGATTCTGGTATACTAGAGTCGCACGGATTAAGAGTGTTGTCTGTACAGATAAATTACTTATATAAGTCACCATTTTTTCATATCTGAGTTAAAAACATAAGAACATTTTACACCTCACAATTAAACCCAGTATTATGTCATTAATTACAGTGGTGTTTGGAAATCATTCATGTAGAAAATACAAAATGTAAATGATGAGGATGACTCTTAACTACAATATCAGCCCAGTAAAATTGTAGTAGTAGCTTGCATATTTTAAATAAGCTTAATAAAAGTATACCAAAGGCTTTTGAACTTTTTATTACAAGTAAATTTAGTATATAGACACTGAGACATTTTTCTTTTCTGTACATATACATGCTTTGCTAGAGAACCAAAAATCTGAGGAATTGTTATTGGTACATCTTAGTGCTCTCTGCCTAAACTTGTTATTAAAGGAGCTGTCCACTGTACAAAGTTGTGATATTAATTCCTTCTCCTACCTCTCTAATTTTGTGGGGTCAACAAAGGGGTGGGGATGACTGCCTTGCTTTTACCATTGCTGCCTGATTTTTTAGCTCTACAGCACTCCTACTGGCTTAATTTAGGTCTTTCATGTTCTACAACCTCAGGGTGACCATTCACATTGTAGTGTATCTGAATAAACCTAGTGCAATTGTGAAGTCCATGTGTGCAGCCAGACCTCAAAGATGGTTGCTTCCTGAAGAGAGAGCTCCATGTCTGGGCACTCAGGTCCGCTCTGTTTCTTATAACAGTATGGGTCTAACATTGACTTTGTTTTGATTCTTCCTTTAAGGCTTGAATGCCTAGCTTTCCTTGAATTGATGCCTGGATAAAGATGAATGCCAGACCATTAAATAGTTACCCCAAAATTGGCATAGTGAGGAGGGACTACATTTTTATTTGTGTAAAATTGCGCCTAATTTAGAAACCATTTAAAGGTATGAAATACATTAGCAAAACATGTTCAGATATAGGAGCCATGTTCTCTATTTCTTAAAAAAATTCTGCTCCCATAAAAACTTGTGTGTGGTGGTAGCCACCTTCCAATATGGCCTGCAATTATCCCAACTCTTACTATTTATGTCCTTGAGAAGTCCCCCCACCAAAAGTGAATCAGAGTTGGTCTCTGTGACTGGTAGAATGTGGTAGAAATGATGGTGTGTCATTTCTAAAGCTAGGATATAAAATACACTCTGACTTCTGCATTGCATTCTCTTTGTGTCTCTTGTTCTGGGGGAAGCCATCTGCAATGACATGAACACACCCAAAAAGCCTAAGGAAAGGCTCATGTGTCAAGGAACTGAGACTTTCTGCCAAGCACCATATGTGTGAGCCACCTGGAAGCCCCAGTTGAGCTTTTGGATGACTGCAACCCTGGACTGCTACTCCAGACCCTGACCAAGAACCACCCAGGTAAAACACCCTCTAATTCCTGACCTACAGAAACTGCAAGATAATAGCTGTTGTTTTAAGCCACTAATTTGAGGCTAATATGCAATGCAGCACTAGATCAGTAACGCATATGGGTTCTTAGTGGACTCAGAACATCATCCATGAATACTTAGAAGCCATCTGTGTCTATCAGAAAATCCAAATGCAGTCAAGCCTTGATTCTCAAACATCTTGGTTTTTGAACAATTCGGTTCTTGACAAAATTGTCCTCAGAAAAAAATGTCTTGGTTGTCTAACAAAACTTTGTGTCTCGATTCTCTATCTGACAACCTTTTTATGCTGATTTTCTGTATGATCAGTCATGCATCTCTCAGATGACACACAAAAGACATTCAGTCGCTTCTTGAACAGTTCTCTGGAATGAATTAAGTTTGAGAACTGAGGTTCCACTGTATTAACCAGTTTGGTTAATCAATTAGCAAATTTTAATACAGAAGATCCATGCCCTGACCAATGTGACTCAGTTGGCTGGGTGCTGTCCCACAAAGCAAAAAGTTACTAGTTTGATCCCTAGTCAGAACACATGCCTGGGTTGTGGGTTTGGTTCCTGGTAGGGGTGCATGCAAGAAGCAATTGATCCATGTTTCTCTCTCACACTGATGTTTCCCTCCCTCTCATTCTCCTCCCTTTCCCCTCTCTAAAAAGAAATAAAATCTTAATAAAAAGACAGAAGATCCAAAGAAAGATTAAAATGTATCAAATGACAATACAAATCTCTCCCCCCAAAAACCTTCCTTTTCCTCCTCCTCCTATTTTTGTATGTCTAAACTCTGCCCATCCTCTATGGCTAAAGTGTTCTTAGTCCCATCCTTAATCCAGCAAAATTCCTTTTTCCTTGGTCTCTGTCCACATGGCACATTGTAATTTTCACCTTGTATGAATATATAAACACTATAATGTGGATTATTATTATCCTCGTAGAGAGTATAAAATAAAAGTTAATAGCACAGGCTTTGAGGTTAGTTAGCCTTCCCGACTTTGTACCGAAATTCCATATCTAACAGTTGTGTGATTTCATGCAACTCACCAAAGTCCTGTGTGTCTAAGACATTTATAAGATGGGCCTTACATAGTGCATATCTCTTAGGGTTGCTATGAAGATTCAAACATGTAATCCATGTAGTCTTTGGCCAAAAAGAAAAGTCCCAATAGAGATTTATTATTGTAAAACTATTATTACTGGCCAGCTCCAAGTAAGGCTGTCACTGTGAAATTAAACCTTGGCATAGTTCCCAAGCTTAATGCTTATTAGATTTTGGAAAAAAGTTAGTGAGCTTTCCAAGCTTTAGTTTCCTTATACATAAATGAGATATAAAATCAACTCTCTCACTGGGCCTTTGGAGGATAAAGCATTATATAACAAATGTAAAACACCTAACACAGAGCTTGACAAATGGTAGGCGGGCAACAGATGTTCCTTGCTTCTTTCTTCTCAGCTTCTTAAAGTAGATACTGTGCAGTGGCTGGAGGCTGACTGTTAAAACACACTAGATGCAGAAAGGAAACTGTATTTCAGGCTTTGTATGTTGAACTGAGTTGGGCATAAACTCAAATAGCTTTCTATTATCTAAACATTGAACATGCCTAGTTACAATATACAAGTCAGTTTTTCAATCTTGTTTAGTAGTTCAGGGAATGTTAAACTTTATTCATTTTAATTTTGTATTTTCTACATGATTGATTTTAATATAGTGGCTGTAATTAATATCACACTTAAAAATCTTAAGGTTCAATATTTTAAATTCACATTCAATGTACAAAGGGGTGACATAAACTTGAACATATCTTTGTGTGGCACACTGCTGGGCCTTGTCACTTGAAAAGTGATCTTAGAGGCAAAGAACATGGGCTTGAATCCCATTTGGGCCTCACATAAAACACTAGACTACAGAGATATGGGCATCAGATTAGGCAATAGGAGATGGGATTCTAGCTCTTGGTCTGCCTCTTTCTAGCTATCTAGGTTAGATAACTCACCTCTTTCTAGAAAAGCAGAATGTTTTAGGGGAAGGCTGAGTGAGAAAGATTTATGTTTGAATCATGGCTCCTCCTCTTCATAGTTGTGTGATTCTACTGAGTTTTAACTTCTTATAAATTGGGGACAATCATATCTAACTCATAAGTTTGTGATTTTAAATGAAATAAAGACATATAGCTCCTGGTATATGTTAGGTATTTAATAAACAAATTTCTACCTTTCCTTTGTTTTGTGTCTCAGTTTTATCACCTGTAAAATGAGCCAGTTGATTCTAATGTTTTATTATTATAGAAATTATACTGATCAAGGCAACTCTAAAAAGATCTGAGCACTTGTTCTTGGTATGTAATAAAGTGTTGCATCTTGTTATAATAAGAATAAAAACATATTGTGGTTGCAGATAGGAGAAAAACACAAAAATTCCTAAATGTATGTGTCTAAGAGAAAGGCCTGCCCAATATAGATTCAGTAGGTATTTTATTTGCATTTTATTGTGTCTACAGATGGCCTGATGATAGTGATCAGATCACAGGTTATTAATCAGAGACTCTGTCTAGTAAACAATAGCATAACAGATCTAGGACCATTAACACAGCTGATAAAGTTACTCTTTGTGCCAAAACAAAGAATGGTTTACTTTTTTCTTAGCCCAAACTGGGTTTGATTATTTTCTGTATTGGTTAAAACTGAGTACTTCAACATATGAAGATTTTATTAATTTTAAAATCAAGAGAGAAAATTAAAGGTAATAAATCTGAGGAGTTTGATTTAGGTTAAAAGACTATGCATGTGTGTGGGTACATATACCCATGTGTATAAAAATACATAAGAATATTTACCAGTCTTTGAAGAATACCTGTTTTTAGATGATCAGTATAGTTGAGTTTTGCTGTTTGTCTATATTTTCTAAGTCTTCTATAATTTTTATGTGTTACATTGGGAGTGAAAGGGAAAAACAAGTTATGAGTATCATAAGAAGCTCCCATAAGCACTTAAGCAGATTACCTCTCTCAACCCTGACCCCTCCAATTCAATTTAAAGGACAGAGACCCATCATCTCATAGTAATGGTTTCCCAAAGAGGTAAAGGTAAAAAATTACTTTAAGCAGTTGAACATAAAGGTGTAATTAATTACACAAAGCAACTCCATTGCTGCATTACATCTTATAATATTGAGACATTCTATCTTTGAATGTGTGGAAATAAATGAGCCATGTATGTCTACACATCTTTCCTACCATTGCCATAGTTGCCAATATAGTATAGGACTGCAATGTAGAAGGAAGAATCAGAAGGTTCAAGAGTGTAATTCTGGCTCCATTTCTAACAACTGTGTGAGCTTAGGAAATTACTTGATGAGTGAAAACATGGATTACTTCTTCTGTAAGATGGGGATAATAATAATTACTTTACAAATTGTTCTTTTCCAGGACTAAATTGGATAATAAATACCAAGCCCTCAGCACATAAAAACTAATCCACTTCTCACACACATTTCCTTTTGCAACTTTTATACATGTCCAGACTTTTGAGCTAGCATTGAATATGGAACTAATGTAAAAACCAGTCTTGCAGCATGACGTTTGGAATGTGGTCTTGCTTTCCAGATACAAGGATTAAATTAGGCTAAGCCAAGCAGTTTTTCTTTGCCTGTTGAATCACCAAATAGTGCATAATCAACTAAATGAAACAGAAAAAGTTTACTGTGTAGGTCCCCCCACCCCCAACCCCCAAAAAGTAAGGTCTGTTTTTAACCAGCCACAGCTAAATCTTTCTCTCTGTACAGTAGTCCCTTGCTATATGGCGGTTCACTTATCGTGGCCTCACTGTATCGCGAGAAGGAAAACTCTGACCCCAAAAAACCTCCGCTGCCTTGCGGCATACCTCTTCAGGGGAAAGGCTAAGAGAGTAAACCCCGACAGAAAATCCGGAGCCGGAGTCCCTAAGGCGGTTTGACGTTGTAGTCAACACCGGCAACTCCTGCGGCGCACCTGAAGCCAAGCTGTATTGACTCCGTCTTTCCCTTGGATCCTTCAGCTGCGAAGAGAGGGGGGGTCTGCTGCATGGGCAACAGCAGACCCTCCATATCACCCTGCCCAGGCTCTGTAGCTTCAGCTTCACTGGAGAGGACACTCCAGCGTCATCGCAAGATGTCGATTCAACACGGGAGGAGACAGATACCGTGTCACTCCCGAGTCGGACTGCACAACCATTCTCGGCGGTGCAGATAGACTCTTAAGAAGCTACACCATCGTCTCTCGAGACGGACGGCTGCTGACTGTATCGCGGGATTTTAAAAAATATTATATTTAATTATTTATCACAGATTTTTTTTGCTATATCGTGGGATTTTGTGGTATTGTATACATATGTTGTTAAAGTTATGTAGGTTTAAGAGTGTAGAATAAATGTAAGGGTCCTACTTCGCGAAGGGGTCTGGTTCGTAATACCCGTGATAAGAGAGAGAATACTATATTTTCCTTTTTCCTTTGCGACATTCTGTGACAGCCTATAGTTCTCTAAAGTGACTGAGTTGCATTGAGATTTAAAATAAAACAAACGTGTTCTTTAGATGATCTCATAAATGTTAACTCAGAATTTTGTTTCTTATGAAAAAACAAGCCAGAATTTGAAATAATGTTGGTAACTTCAAATGTTTGGTTCATGTAAATATTTTAAATGGACCATTAATTTTTAGTACTAGTGCTAGGGAGAAAATAGTACATTTATAGCGAAAACTGTGAATTTAGAAAATAAATGTTTTTAAATAATCTCCCTATCTTTTAAATAATATAAAAGGAAGAGTAAAGGCCCAGTGGAACCAAATATTCAGAGGTAGATAAAAAACACATTAGTGAAATTATTTTAGTAATCACCAAGACAAATAGTACATTTTGGATGGTTTTCCAAGATTTTTATACCAAGCTTTATATCTATAGAACTTATTTCCTACTGGTAATCTATGCTTGGATATTCTATAGGATCTTCAAATTCAATGCATTCTAAATTAAATTTAAGTTTTTCCCCCCTCCATCTCGATTCTCTTCCTATTTCCTCTCTTGGTCAACAGTTTCATTATCCATCTAGAGAGACCAAGTAAAACATTTGGGAATTATTCAAAGTACTCCTTTCTCATCTCTGTCTACTTACCCATACCATGGTATATTTATAAAAAATACTTCAAAGGTCCCTCTCTCCTGATGAATTCACTCTGTCAATTCTCTTTTGGGACTGTCTTGACCTTTTGCTGGGATCACTGTACTAGTTTCCTCATGGTTCTCTTTACCTCTACTCTTACTCTTTCCAGTCTCTTCTCCATATTTGTGGTCTTGATAAAAACTGACCTGACAACAGATTTCCTCTGTATTAGATATTTTAGTGGATTCATAGCAGATTTGGAATTCCTTAGTTGGGCTTACAAAGTCCTGGATGCTATTTTAGTCTCTTTGCTTGCTATTCCCCATATCTACAATAAACCTCTCATTCTGTAACGTGTATACTCCTAATTTCCTCATGCTTTATCACATGCCATTTCACACTGCCCAGAATATTCTTTCCCTCCTACCTGTGTCTAACTTAAAGGCAGATTAACTGTCATTTCCTCTTGGACAGTAACTTGGAAACACACCTGCCTCCCTCCCCAGCGCGCGCGCGCGCACACACACACACACACACACACGCATATCTTTGTCTGATTGGATGCCAACATCTGTGCTTACAAAACTCCCAGTGTGTACATTTTCCCAGAATTTATCTTTTGAAGCTGAAATTATCGATTTATTTATGTCTATATTAGATGGCTAACTCCTTGAGGCCAGGGAATTTGTTTATTTTGAGTTTAAACTCCCAGCACATGGTTAGTGCTTAATGAACAGTGAATTTTAAATGAATATAAACTTGGCTTTTTCTTCCACTTTATTCATTTACCTCTCTGGGCTCTATTTTCTTCATCTATTAAAGTAAAGATTTAGACTAGTCAATGGGTGTCAAATTCCAAACCTCATACTATTTGCTCCAAAGGATCCAGGAGCTGCAAAAATAAAACAAAACAACCCCTTAAAACATGAATCTCCAACCTTTCTGGCACCAGGGACCAGTTCTGTGAAGGGGGGCAGGGGAAGGTGAGGGAACCACACAAGAGGCAGAGCAGCTCAAGTGAGTTTCCTGGCTCATGGGCTGTGAAGCTGTGGATGGCTGGGGTCAGGAGGCAGGCGGAGCTTCACTAGCTGCCCCAGGGTTTGGGGCCCCTGCCTTAAAAGATAAGACAAACTCAGATTACGACACCTGACTCCCAAAGATTCTGATCAGTGTGACTGGGCAGTTATATTGTGCGTTTCTGATATGTAATAGGTTTGGGATCAGCTGGCCTAGGAACTCTTTCAGCTTTAAGAATCCTTCCAATACTCTGTTTCCTATGAATAGACCCCCAAATTATTATTTTTTCAATTACAGTTAACATTTAATATTATTTTGTATTAGTTTCAGTTCTACAGTGTAGTTATTAGACAATCATATACTTTACAAATTGCCCCCCCATATTTACAGAACTCACCTGGCACCATACATAGTTACTATAATATTATTGACTATATTCTCTATGCTCTGTTCTCTACAGATCTGTACTTATTAATCCCTTCATCTTTTTCATCCAGTCCCCCAACCCCTACCCCACAATATTAGTCTCAGGATCTATGAGTTTGTTTCTGTTTTGTTTGTTAATTTATTCTTATTCTGGTGCTCAAGGTCTCTTTACTTAAACCAACTTTTCCTCCAGCCTCAGGTATTTCCTTCACCTTCTTGTACGTTGTGATCGAGTCACACGGAGTTGCTTACGAGAGACACATACATGCTAGCCTCTCCTGCAAGAAATGCCCCAATATTGTGTTAACTCCAGGATGAAACTTAAACATTAACCCTTTTATGAAAAATTATCTGAATTCTTTCCTTTTACCTTTAAGGTCCTGTTTTGCTTCTATTTGAGCACTTTTTTATTTTTGTATTCGATTGAGCTTCCTGAAGACAAAGAACAGTTACTCAATGAATATTTTTCCTTTCCTCATTGTGGCAATTATTCTTTAAAAATTTATTGAGACTCTACTATCTAAATTGAGACTCTACTAATCTAAATTTATTACCTTATGCCAGTTTATCCTCATAGTAATAATACAGCATTTGTTATTTTGCAAATAGGGAAACAGAGGCTTATAGAGGTCCAGCACTTCATAGTCAGTCATGTAGCTGCTTAATGGTTGGGTTAGAATTATCTTCCAGGTAGTTTTACTGTTGCTTTCTTCACACTACCACATCTTTCTTAAGAAATCAGATATTTTTTTAAAAATGAAGAGAAATATGATTTAAAATGAATTCTCCCAAATCTATTTCATCTTTGCTAGGTAAATGCTGATTTACTGAAATTACTATAAGGAAGCCACATTCTGATTAACTAGAATTTGTTGTGAATTCAGAGGAAATCAGTATAATTTAGCTTATGTTTTAAGAGTTTTAAAAAAGAAAATTCCCAGCAGAGAACTATAAAGAAGATTCTTTTGGGATTTGTTAGCAATTTCATTTTTAAAATAAAAATTTTGTTGCTTTTCCTTTTTCCTGTGTGTTAAGACTGTCTTACATTTCCAAAGGGTCTAGAGCAGCAATTTGCTACCTTTTCATCTCATGGCACACATAAACTAATTACTAAAATGCTTCAGCATACCTGAAAATATATTTTTGGCTGATGTGACAGAAAAACGTAGGTATAATTTTAATTCATTCACACTGAACAGCTATTGTTCTGTTGTCAGTTGTCTTTATTCATTTATTTTCAATTTGACAATCTAAGAGAAAAGAGGTCAGCACTGAGTAAATAGTCAGGTATTGCATGTTTTAAAAATTGCAGTGGCACACAAGTTGAAAATTGCTGCTCTAGACATTTGAGTTAGGAATAAATTGTGGCAAAGGAAATGAGAGATGGGACAGGGGTTGTGGGGTGTCTTTCAGGGAAGCTGAGGCCCTGCCATTTTCTTCTGATGCTTAACAAAATTAAAATGTAATTAACATAAGAGCTAACATTTATTAAGTGCATATTACGTACATGATATTTTGCTTAGTGTTTTATATTTATTGGCTTCCATACTTTAGTTATTCCTGTATCACTTTTATGGATCTTGCTACATTATTACTTAACGTTTTTTCTTAGAAGGACTTTTGTCAGCCTATTTTTTCCCTTCTTTTAAGCAATAGCGCATAAGTATCAAGTATAGTTATATATTTTTATATTTCAATTAAATGTTTTTGATTTATGTTTTCTAAAACATAACGAGACAGATACATTATTAATATAAAAGAGTTCATGTATTACCTGAAAAATCTTAAATTGTACTGTAGTTTGTGGAATGCTATTTTGTTTAATTTAACCCTCAAAATAACCCTTTGGGTTTAAAACCCTTATTATCATTTGCATTCTGAAGGTAAAAGTGAAGCAAAGAGAGATTAAATAACTTGCCTAATGTCACAAGCTAAAAAGAGGAAATCATAGTTTGAATTCGAATCTGGTGCTACTTTGAAGTTCAAGTTCTAAAACACTATGACATTCTTTAGCTAGTCAGGGAGGAGAATTTTCTCCTCACCCCCAATTTCTCATGTGCCATAATTACAACTTGTAAAATGTGAATATGTGTGAAAGTGACTGAAAGTATTTAAAAATTAAAATAATTGTATGGGGTTGATTTTCTTTTTAATTTTTTCCAAATGGTTTAATATTACCCTACTTTGCTTTTATCCTCAAATGATTGAAAAAAGGATGCATAGGCCCTGGCTATGTTGCTCAATTGGTTGGAGTGGCAACCAATACACCAAAGAGATTGCAGATTCCACCCTCAGTCAGGGCACATGCCTACATTGTGGGGTTGTACAGGAGGCAACCAATTGATGTTTCTCTTTCACATTAATGTTTCTCTTTCTCTCTCTCCTTTCCTCTTTCTCTAAAATCAATAAACATATCCTTGGGTGAGGATTAAAACAACTTTTTTTAAAGAAAAAAACTTTAATTTTTAATTTTTTGAGGTATCTCCATACTGCTTTCCACAGTGGCTGCACCAGTCTGCATTCCCACCAACAGTGCACTAGGGTTCCCCTTTCTCCACATCTTCACCAGCGCTTGTTTGTTGATTTATTGTGATAGCCATTCTGATATCTCATTGTGGCTTTAATTTGCATTTCTCTGATTATTAGTGACATTGAGCATCTTTTCATATGTCTATTGGCCATCTATCTGTATGTACTCTTTGGAGAAGTGTCTATTTAGATCCTTTGCTCATTTTTTAATTGGATTGTTTGTTTTTTTGGTGTTGAATTTTGTAAGTTCTTCATAAATTTTGGATATTAACCCCTTATTAGATGTATCAGTAAATATGTTTTCCCATTCTTTGGGTTGTCTTTTTATTTTGTTGATGGTTTCCTTTGACCCAGCAATCCCACTTCTGGGAATATATCCTAAGAAACCCAAAACACTAATTCAAAAGAACATAAGCACCCTTATGTTCCTTGAAGCATTATTTACAATAGCCAAGATATGGAAGCAGCCCATGTGTCCATCAGTAGATGAGTGGATAAAAAAACTATAGGACATTTATACAATGGAATACTACTTGGCTATAAAAAAGAAGACAGTTTTACCTTTTACAACAGTATAGATAAGCCTGGAGAACATTATGCTAAGTGAAATAAGCCAGTCAGAGAAAGACAACTATGGAATGAGTTCACTTATATGTGGAATCTAATGAACAAACTGAACTAACAAGCAAAACAGAGACAGACTCATAGATAGAGAGCAGGTTGACAGCTATGGGGGGTGGTTATGGGGTGAAGGGATAGAGCAAAAAGGAAAAAGGACTCATGGACATGGACAACATGTCTGGTGATTGTGGGGGTAAGGGTAGAGAGGGGATAAATGCTAATGGAAAAATATGTTAAAAAATAAAACAAAACAAAGGAAAAAAAGAAAGATAAAAGAAACATAGATCTGTAAAATAATCCATCTATTCATTCCTAGAATTCCAGAAGTCTAATTTCACACCAATACTCATTCAATAATACTGTGTGAGTGTGTAGGTCTGATTTTTAGATGAGATTTAAAAAAAAATATTTTAGGCGGTATTGGCCATGAGCTGATTTGGATGTGCTAGACTCCCCGTCCTTGCCTCTGCCAGCTCAGTCAGTCACAGAAGGTGGTTCTGAACATTTCGGGGTGGGGTGGGGTGGGGTAGAGGAACAGATTTATTTGGGCAAATGAGGAGTGAGAATACTTTCCCAAGCACTGTAAATTGTTTATGCTATTTGGGTCATGGCTGATGTTGGCTGTGTGTGGGCTGCATCTTTAATCTACTTTCTCATATGTCTTATGTGAGAGTAGGAGTTATTAATTGATTGGAACTATTTCATTGTATTTTTATATGGTTTTCTTCTTCTCTGTCTCTCATTCTCTCACCCTCTCTCTTCCTCTTTTTCTCATACATGCCTATTTTACTTATGTGCTCTGAATCACTATGTGTGGCAAAGCAGATGTTTGCTGGGGACAAAGGCATGAAGAGCATTAGGAGGCCACATGCAGAAAAATTGTCAGTGCTAAGAATGTGAGTTTGCGTACTGTTCCAAGGGCACACTCAGAAACAGAAGGTTGGATTTCATGGTAATATGCACATGGATGGAACTGGAAGGCTGGCTCTCTTAACAATATTTTTCCTTTCTATTTGCCTTCACACTCTTTTTCACACAAAATGATCCCTATATTAAACACCGGTTTGGGCAGCCTGGGTGTGAGCAATTAGAGGTCTAAAGTGGAGTGTGTGGGAGGCTGGGAACAAGGCTCGGTAGTTAAGCTTGTCACCCATGAGTGAAGCACAGCATGCTGCTTCCTGACTGGAGTTAGAAAGAAAAACAGGGACCGAAAAGTAAGTATTTGTTGAGGGTTATGACTTGAATACCATGAAAACAAGGCTGTAAACTTCAGAAAAGTGTAATCTGAAGCACTTCCAGGAGACAGGGGTCTGGGAAATAGCATGATTATATGTAAATTGCTTGGTTAGGACGTCACCATGAGGAGACAGCGAAGATGTGGCTGGTTTTGCTGTGCTGGTCCTAGCCAAATTCTGAGGGGCAAGTAGGAGGACATTAGACTGGTGAATGAAAGGGGTTATAATCTGATTGGTAATCATGCCCCTGCCCTGGCTGGTTTAGCTCAGTGGATTGAGCGTCGGCCTGCGAGCTAAGTGTCACTGGTTCGATCTTCCAGTCAGGGTACATCAGAGAAGGAAAACTCTGACTCCAAAAAACCTCCGCTGCCTTGCGGCATACCTCTTCAGGGGAAAGGCTAAGGGAGTAAACCCCGACAGAAAATCCGGAGCCGGAGTCCCTAAGGCGGTTTGACGTTGTAGTCAACACCGGCAACTCCTGCGGCGCACCTGAAGCCAAGCTGTATCGACTCCGTCTTTCCCTTGGACCCTTCAGCTGCGAAGAGAGGGGGGGTCTGCTGCATGGGCAACAGCAGACCCTCCATATTACCCTGCCCAGGCTCTGTAACTTCAGCATCATCGTAAGATGTCGATTCAACACGGGAGGAGACAGATACCATGTCACTCCCGAGTCGGACTGCACAGCCATTCTCGGCGGTGCAGATAGACTCTTAAGAAGCTACACCATCGTCTCTCGAGACGGACGGCTGCCGACGACGACGAAATCATGCCCCAAACAAGGATCCAGTTGCTTTGCAATCACTGTTCCCACCTCCATCCTTACGGAGCAAATAAGATCTCCAAGTCCAGATATGAACCACATTTATGACAATGATAGTAAAGACTCAGGAGACAGACACAGAAAAGAGAAACAGCCTGGCACTACTCAGAAAGACTCCCAGAAACATCATGGCCAGGCGTGCAGCAAGTGGTTCTCAGAGTGCATGTGTTCAGTGTGGGTATCTACAGCCATCTTCTATTGAGCCTGGTCAGAAACAATAGTGGAAGTGGTACCTGGTTTGAGAATTAATAGCCCCAAATGGTAAGAACTGGACTAGGCAGCATGGATCTAAAGAAGAAAGGGAAAAGGATTTCAGCTAAGATTTAGCTCAGAGCTAGTTTCCTGAACATGTTCTGAGCAGCTTTTGAATTAATCTCAACTAGGTTCATCAGAGCAAGCACTGAGTGGTCACCTCTTCCATAATTCTGATTTTAGGCAGAATAAAAACTCAGACTTCACAGACAATTGTACATTAAAAATCCCTTCTCAAAACGGTACCACTATTCAGGGATCCCTTAAGATCTATTTTAAAAGTATATTCTCTTTCATAGTATATCAATTCCCTTCTGTTGTATTTTCTTGTTGCTTTTGACTTTTAAATTTCTTCTATTTTATAGGAGACGTTGCAGAGTTGATGACTTTCTGCAATTTCCTGCTTCTCTTTGTATTTGAAAATTATTTATACCTGCCCCTCCCTTTGGCCTTAGGCAGAGCCTCTGTTTTTAACAAAGATGTTATTTCTTTAAAGGTCTTAGAAAGTCCTTTCCCTGAATCCCAAGTCTCTCTTTGTAATGAAGATTTAAGCATTTTTCTTCTTTCAGTTCAACAGAGATATTTGATAAATCTTAATGCTTCTACTGTATACCAAGGATGGCACTAGGCATTCAGAAAATGATATTAAGGAAATTATTATGATCTAGGTAGGTAACAGTCACCTAAGTGATAATAAAATAATAGTGTTGATAACTAACCAATAATAATGAATAATGTACTAAATATTTCATAGGCATAACAATTCTCTAAAACTTCTATATAGTCAGAACAAGCATTATATCCATTTGATTATGAGGCTGAGGCTTAGAGAAGTGAAACCATTTATGTGAGCTCATGTATCTGATAAGCAGTGAAAGTAGTGTAATTCAATATGAAAACCACTATAATGGAGGCTCAGCAGAATGCTTGGGGAGAAAGGTCTGGAAAAGTTAGACAAGGCTTCACAGAGGAAGTGACACTGGGGCTGGGTCTTGCATTAAGCACAAGAAAGAAAATAGCATGAACCCATTCTGTGAGGATGCCTATTGTCAATGAGTTGCAAATAATTAAGTGCTACCAAGTGTCTTTGTCTCTTGGGGCCCTGTTAAGGAGTCCAAGAGGTTTAGAGCTTAGGTTTCCAGTATATGGAACTCAAAGCTAAAGATGGAAAAACCAGCATTTCTGACAGGTTTCACATGGTTGGCTAAAGCTAGAGCTGGGAGGCAGTTGGGGAGTTGAGGGAGAAAATCATTGAGAAGGGGGTTTAGATGAATTCCTTTCTTATTTCCAAAAACACCTTGAAGAGACTCTTAGCTTCTCACTGTGGCATTTATCAGTTGTCAAAATTGACATTTTCCTTTGTTGAACAAGACAATGTAGATGACAGAAAAGATGCATTATGATGACATCACAATGACTGTAGCACCAGGTTCCAATGTAAAGAGTTATTTAAAATGATAAAAGGGGAAACTATGAGGAGCCATAAATTTGATTGCATAGTGACTTCAGTCAATTTGCCCTCTTTTAATGTATTTTCCCTTTTGAGGGTAATTTAAATGTCCAAAGATATGAATGGTCTTTGAGAAAAGAAACATAGCACAGTGGAAAGGGCAAAGATGTGGGTGGTACAAGGAGACCTGGTTCTAGTCTTCACCTTTTCATTAAGCTGTGTTATTTGAGCATGTGGCTGGACCACTCTAAGCTTCAGCATCTCCGGAAGTATGACTTGGTCCTGATTGTTATCGTCATTATCCGTGGGATTGTTGAAGTTGGATATACTTGAATTCAAATGGCTATGCTTTTATCTAAGTGTCTAGTCTTTTATTTTAAAATTGAATTTGTTAGGGTGACATTGGTCGACAAAACCATACAGGTTTTAAGTGTACAACTAAACAACACATCATCTGCACACTGAATCGTGTGCCCATTCTCCTAAACAAAGTTTCTTTCCATCTCCTCCACCTACGCCCAACCCCTTTCCGTCTGGCTATCACCACCAAAATGTTGTCTGTGTCAATGTATTAGATACATGTGTGTGTGTATAGTCTTTTCTAATCTGAAAAATGGCCATTATAATTCCTCTTTCTCCACATTTCTTTCAGAATTAATGAGTACAATGAATATGCAAAGTGCAGCACCAGACACATAGTCCAATTCTTTTTGAAAATGTCCACTTGCACCTTGCCAATGGTTTGGATTCATTTAAAATGAAATACCTAAATAGATAAAGGTTCTCAGGTAAGAATAACTTCATGATGTTCTAAAATCTCTTTTTCTATGAAATGGGAAGTGAGTGGTTCTTAGCCTTGTTTGCACATTTGAGTCACTGAGGACAATTAAAAACATTTCCAAGTGTGAGGTTCTCCTCCAAAGACTGATTTAATTCGTCTGCTGTGGGACTCCAGCCTTGAGTTTGTAAAAGCTTGCCAGGTGTTTCTAATATGTACAGGATTAAATCATTGCTTCTCAGACTTTAACATAAATTACCTGGCAATCTTGTTAAAACTCAGTTAATTCTCTAGGTCTTGGGTGAGGCCCGGATTCTGCATTTCTAATAAGCTCCCAGATGAAGGCTTTGATGCACTAGCCTGGGACCGCACTCTGAGCAGCAAGTGATTAATGATCATAACAGTAGTTCTCAACCATCAGTGCCTATCAGAATTACCTGACTGCTTGTTGAAGATGCAGTGTTGGAACCTGGGTCTGGCCCTCGCAGATTCTGTTTCACTTCCTTTAGGGAGGGATTAAGAGAATCACTGGTCTATAATGTCCATTTCAACCTGAAAAATCCTACAATGAGGCAAATTTTGTGATTTTATAATATGACTTCCCTCCTTATTCAGTTGTTCAGTAAAACAAATTATATAGCCTGAATCTAAGTATGTGAGATGTCATTGTCAGAACCTGAAAGATTGGTGGTTTCAAGCAGTATGATGTCAACACATGGCTGACCTTTATGCCATGTGTATCTTCAGCTACACATGGAATTTTCCACTTGAGTAAATGGAGTCCTTCAAAGAAGTCCCTCTGTGTGAGCAGGATTTACTGTTGACAAAACACTCACAGGTTAATCAGGAGAGCATCCTTCACTGAGAGGAGAAGAACAAATGACCGTGGCCTTTTTTTCTGCACTCTATGACAAATCATGTTTCTAAAGCAGAATCCTTGGAGACATGGGCTCATCTTCCCAACCTTGGGATCAAACCAAGGAAAAGTGAAGATGGGAGAAAATAACAAGCTATGTTACTCAGCAAAGCAGACAACTGACTTTTGAAAATCTCTGGGACTTCAGAAGAAGCTGTCCCAACATAGACTGAATAACTTTTTCCCTCCTTCTCACTTTCCTGCATTCCTCTTGCTCTTACTAGCTAGAAAAATCCTCCTCTTGGGGACAGGCTCTTACCACTTTACAATAAAAACTGAAAAACTGTATTAGGGTCACAAACATTATAATACTGGTATTGTTTCTTTGGATAAACATTTTGCATGTTATTAACATTGAATGGGTTGGTTTCCAGAAGTTTACGAATTTATAAATAAATTGGCATAAGAATGGTGATGTGGAAAATGAGAAAAACTCATATTTTCTAGCTTTCCCATTTAAAAGTATTTGTACCTGTAAGAACTCTTGATTCAATCTGTAGAAATATCTGTGTGAACTCTAGAATGGACAACTCAAAAAGGTAATCAGTCATCACACACCAGTTTAACTGACCACATCCTAGGTCATGCATGTTGCAGAAGAAGGTACCAAAATGGGGCTACTTGACTTAACTAATGTCTCTCTGTTCCTGGATTGAGCTGACCAAATAGAGAGCCACCATGTGTTCGTGATTCAGCAGCAGCACAAGGCCCCAGCTGGCTCAAATGACTTTCTCAAGAGTCAGCTCCCATGCTACCCTCCTTCCTCAGGTCCTCAGGCCTCTGCCCAATCACTTGGAGCCATTTATCAGGTAACCATGGAGCTTGTTATCTAGGGAAGCCTGTGGCATTTGTGACGAGAGGAAGGAAGCAGCTGTGAAGGAGCTGGAGCAATGCAGTGAGAAGTCCCACATTATAGTGACAGAGGAGGCCTAGAGAGGAGACTATAGAGGTGACCAGTTCTAGGTGGTAGGACTCTGGATAAGGTGTTGGAAGGAAAAGAAAGGAAGAACTAGGTAGATGTGGAGTACCAAGACAAACAGTCATTATTTTTCAGTTTTTCTGAGTTAACTTTTGATGAGGCAAGGAAATGATCATTGTGTTTTAGCATTTATTTTTTAAAAGTTTACCCAAAATAGGAGGTTAAACTACTAGGCTATATTTATTTGCAAGGCAACATGTATCTTCATTTGACATTTCAGAGGAGAGATGGCCTTTTCCCAGGGATGTTTATTTTATTCATTCATTTCTGTATAGCACTTCTTATGTTGCAAAAACTTTAAAATTTTACCTTATTAATGCACTTAACAACTTATAAATTAGGCACTATTATTTTCAAAGGAGGGAACTAAAGTTCAAATAGGTTATTTTGCCCAGATTCACCATAGCAGACCCAGGATTTGAACCTAGGTAGTCAGAATTAAGAGTGTTATCCTGCCTCTAATATTAAGGAGAGTGTTCCTGTTCTGGGTGGAAAGAGAGAAACTGGAATGGATGGATTGTTTCTTAAATGTGGGTTCCTAGACTAGTGTGCCAGCTAGGGCATTACCATAGGCTCTCGATTAAAATTCAAACTCCTAAACTTTACACTTGGATTTCTGATTCAGGAAGTCTGGGCTTTTTTTTTTTTTTTAAATATACCTAGGTGATGTTTAGGGAACCTCCACCCTTAATACAAGTCCAAAATTCTTTGATTGAAACGTCATTCTGATTACCCTAAAATGAATGTAATATCAGGAAGCAGCAGTAGCTTATGCTACCACCTCCCATACATTTTCTGGTCGTTCCAACTCTGGTGTCTAAACCAGTCATTGATGGTGACAATTCTGACCACTCCACCCCCAACTCCATCTGCTGACAACCACCAGGCTGCCTTGAGTCCCCTGAGACTCCCACATCCTGCCTTTTTTCCTTCCATTAAAAACCCAAAGCCGTGTCTCCTTAAATGTTTAAACTGTCTCTACCGCAAGGCAAAGTGGACACATTTATTATTTACAATTAATTGCCACCCTCTTCTCTTATTCTGACACGTTATATAGCTCAGGTGTGTTACTCCCCACTGAACATTATTCTCCCATTCATATTCAATGGATTGGATCCAGCAATGTTTAAGCATGGAACTGGAGATGGGATTGAGTCCTGCTTCAGCCCCCTTTCCTTTTTGTCCTTCTTTCTCCATCTCTTTCTGACATCTTACTTGCAGACCCAAAGGATGCTGAAGGTTGTGGCCAGCATCTTACCCTTCTCCTACTTCAGTAACATTTTCATGTCTTTTTAAGTGGTTGAGAATAGCAGTGCTAATTACATACAGCAGAGGGGTGAGAAGAATTAGCTATTATATCACTTTTGTGAATTTAAGCTCTGCCGATGAGTGCACTGACCCAAAAAGAAAAACCAGATAAATGCTAACCCATTTTGACTTTAAGAAGATTGGATCATACCCAGAAAAAGGAAACAGAAGGAGGAGGCTTGGAAGCCCTCAAAGTTGCCACGAGAAATTGGCTTGAGAGCCAGGTGAAATCTATTTAGAAGACACCACTGAGAAAGCCAAGGCGAATATTATCAGTGCTCTGTGTGAAGTACTGTCACCACTAAAAGTGAAACAAGCCAGCATTATCAAAACAGCATTTCCTTCTCTGCTCTCTCTTGTGACTTCCAAGAATTCAAATATTTTTCTATTTAGGAATATATAGACATTGCACTGCTCCTGACTACATCAGTTGTACCATTTGGAATATGCTCACCATCAAGTTGCTTTGACTGAATACCCTAACTATTCCATGGGAAAGAGAAAACATAAAATATGCTAAAAATTTCTCCTGCCTCCCAGGAGATCCCACAAAACATTCAAGCTTCTTTCTGTACTCTAATGTGGAGGGAAACATTCTAAATGCACCCTTGAACAGAAGAGTGAGCCAACTGGAGCCAACTGGCCATCTTAAAATATGTAATAAAAAAGAACACATCAGCAACACTTCACAAGAGGCATGTTCCTTACCGCTCCCTGAGTACACTGCTAATTCCTTGAGGCAGTAAGTGCATTCATCTAAAATAGATAAGGCAGCTGTGGAAGCTCAAAGCTGATCTTGGGAGCCTCTAATCCAGTTCGATTTCAGTCAGATAGGTCAGGGTGCCCTAGGTCTTTCCAGGTGCAGTGACTGCAAACTCAGCCTTTTCCAGGGGTAAACGCATCTCAATGCCTTTCACACTTTTGCTTTTCTCTCTTTCTCCCATTTTATTCATTACCTTGAGCTCCTTGACTGTAGAAGAATCTTTGAGCCGACTCAACATCTAGGAGTCTATGAGCAGACTCGACATCCAGAAATCTATGAGCAGACTCGACATCCAGAAAATAATCCATTTTGGGATAATCCATCCTTGATGTTTCCAATACAGAGTTTTAAGACAAAATAATTACTTGTATGCCTATGAAAGAGGAAAAAAAAAACAAAAAACCTCACAGTATTTTAGACTGTCAAATAGGTTTTTAAAGCTCCAAACATGTGTGTGTGTATATATATATATGTTTAAGTTATTCCATTATAATATCCCATTATTTGACTGACATATCCAATTCTAAAGCCACCCTTCAACAGTTTTCTTACTGTATGAGAAAATGCCACATTGAACTAACATTCATTTAAAGTAATATATTCCACTCAGAAAAAAAAACAACAGACGATCCAGTCTAAAAAGAGATAGCATACCAGTCTTTCCTTGTTGTATATTAACTGGAAAACATACTGTGAAATTAATATATTATCCATGTTCTAAAGGTCTGTATGATAAATGGCATCATTAAGTGTCAGCCTTTCTTAATATTGATCTTCAATTGATCCAGAGAGTTCTAGTTCCCCCTGAGCAGCAAGAATTGCCTGGGAATCAGCCTCCACTTAGAGATGCTTTGCATTTATGACAGATGCTGACCTGTTTGCTGCAAAATGCCTTGAATCCCTTCCTTAATAGCAATTCCTTCTAGCACATTTTATAAAGTACTACAGGATTATTACCTGCTTGCTCCTGATACAGGCTGTTTTTAAGAAAGAATCCTGGTCTGTAGAGCAATGACAATTATTTCAGTTACAGTGATCCCCACAATGTTATCACGCACTATTCTGTCAGGAAGCTTATATATTTCAGTAAGAACCATTCCGCCTGCTGGGTTCTTTCAAGCATATGCAGCCTGACACATGCACAAACGAACTATTCTATTTCTGTAGGATGCTTTTGGTAAGAATTAACAAGACAAAGTCATTAAAATCAAGTTCAGAAGGCTAATCCGGCTATTTCTCTTTCTAACGGTACAAAATTTTAATTTAAGAAACCAAGTCTGGTAAGAGGAAACTTTAATAAATACCCAAAGGTACCCCCAAAACAAATCATACTTACTGCAAAAAGAAAAAAAAAATTAAGGGTCAACTGCCAGCAATAAAAGCAAGAGCAATTTCAGCCAGAGAGTCTTTGATCTTACTAAATATTCCCGGTGGAAGTAAACAATTTTGATTTTTTTATGAGAATGGCAATGAATAACATATTCTGTCCACTGGACTTGCTTTTATCAAATAAAATGGTCCAGAGCATGTTACCTTAGCAACAGAATGTGACGCCAGCCTCTTTCTTTGTATATTCCACAGTGAAGGAAGAAAATGACCAGTCTCCTGTGCAAAACTTTGGCAGAAAATCATCCCCTTAAAATCTACATATAACTGTCATGTGGGTATGTTCTCCATTCCCCTCTCTCTTCCCATCTCTTATGCAGAGAAGTGTCATAATCATTAAAATGATGATTTTTGGTTTAATAATTTATTTTTATAGCCCCAAGTTCCAGGTTGACTTGCAATGACAACAGAATTATATGATTAAATAGTTAATGTAAGAAAGTTGTCTAGAAATTGTTGGGGGCACTGGGTCTTACCCTAATGCTGTCTAGGGTGGTAGAGAAAGGTCATTTTAGCTAGTACATGTTAAACATTCTTCTGTCAAAATTATTGCAAAGATCAGTGATCGGCATCTAGGCTGAAAATAACTCTCTTGCCTTCTGTTAATCAGTCACTGAAAGACGCTTGAAAAGCTGTCTGAAATTTCCCAGCTTTCAAAAGACAAATTATAACATAAATCTTTTGTGAGATTCTGGCACCCACACCCCAAACCCCGCCAGAAGAAAGGTAGGCAGGAAAGATATCTGAAAGGAAGAGTCTTAAAGTTAGCAGATACTCACCAGCACTCCTTGGCCCCTTTCAGCAAGGACACTGTAGAGCTTAAAAGGAAGCTGTGCGCGATGCTGAGCCTGCAAGCCCAAATGAACAGCTTCTAATTTTCCCTTCAATCTCAATTCAAGAACATGAGCAGGGGAAGGTGATGGATTTTCCCATTTTATATTGTGATGAAATGCAACCCCTAAAAGAGATCTGAGTGGAGCTGCTCTGTAGAACACATTAGACTGCTAATTTAAGAAAATTGAAAGGTTTTGTTTTACTGTCTTTTGTGTGTTCTCTCTGCTACCCCCTCAATTTAATTTGCATTTAAAATTATGCTCCTGTCTCCTTCATTCTCCAAGGTGTGGAGTACTTTATAATCACGACTGCTGCTTGGGTAGGGTTTGGTGCAATGCCACTTTTATTCTGAGCTGCAAAGCAAGGTGGGTAATTATAACTGTGAGCCATATTCTGAAGTGAAATACAGAGTGGACATTTGTTTTTACCCTTTTCCCTTTTTTCCTGGTCTTTCTTCCTCTTCCTGCCTCTGCTTGGTCAAATCTTTCACCCAAATCATAAAAATCTGTCTATATGCATTCATCTCTGTCTGAATGTAGCATAATAATCCCAATATCAAAAAGAAACAAATACACAAACAAACAAAACCTTTGGTTATATAGCTGAACTTATTCTGGTTTGATATCCCCCTGTCAAACCTCAGTATGTATTTTTAGGCACAATATTTGAGATCTGCTCACGAAAGGCATAATAATAGCCAAATCTAAGGTTAATGCAAAAATAATGTCCAATTTTGAGGTCTATTTTAAAAATGAAAAAGCCCATGATTATGAAAATATTTATTCATTAACATAACCTCCTTTGCTTTCTAGAACCTTATTCCATCTGTCAACTAGCTTATAAATGCCACGCTTGTAAAATTATTTAGGTGTTGAAACAAAATATGAGTCCAACTCAGTTTCAACCTCTTCTCTTGATGTCAGCCTAAGACCATGAAAATGGTTCTGTAGTCCCCGAAACAAGTGATAATCAGAAGGAGCAAGGTCAGGAGAATATGGAGGATGAAGCAATATTTCCCAACCAAGCTTTTTCAAGAAATTTTTGGTGAGTCAAGCTTTGTGAGGACGAGCATTATCATGATGGAAGATGACACCTTTTCTGTGACTAAGGAGGGTCATTTTTGGTTCAAAGCTGCTTTCAGATGACAAAGTTGCTCACAGTAAAGATTAGCAGTAATTGTTTGATTGTTGTCTAACAGTTCATAATGGACAATTCCTCCCATATCCCACCATATACTCAACATGATCTTCTTTGGATGAAGTCCTCCTCTTGGTTGTTGAACTCTTCTTCCTCCTCGCTGACCCATGATTGGCGGCATTTAATGTTATGGTAAAGTATCCACTTCTCATCACCTGTAACAAGCCTACCTAAAAATGGTGGCTGAAGGTGTCGCGGAAGCAATGATTCACAGCAAGCAACACGCTGTTGCAGATTCTCTGGAGACAGTTCGTGTGTGACCCATTTTCCAAATACTGAAACTGTTCTGATCCTTTTCAGTTGGCATAGCTTGGTTGTATGGGCTAAGTTAAATTGTTCTGAAAGTTCCCTAGAGGTAATGGTGGGGTTTTCTGTGACAACAGCTTCCAATACTGTGGAATGAAGTTTTTTGGATGATCCTCTTTTGGCTTGTTTTTCAAACTGAAATCCCCACTTTGGAAATGGGAAAACCGTCTCCTGCAACTTCTTTCAGACACTGCATCATCCCCTTAAGCGCTCTGAATAGACCTTGCTGCTGTACTTGCATTGGCATCTTTATGAAACTCATAGAATAAAACATTTCTAATGTGGTCTTTAGATGAGATGAAGATGGCTGCAAATATTGTGGATGATTATGAACAATACTTTGATAATCTGAAAAAATAAGGTGTAAATTAGTCACTGTGACAATAAAAAAATTACAAGAAGAGGCACAAATTTAATAAATACTATCTAAAACTTTCTTTTAAAAAAGTTGGATATTACTTTTGCACGAACCTGATATAAGCTCTCTAATGGGTTTTCTACCACCTTCTTGCACCCTTTGTTGACCAAGTAGAATTGGTAATAAGTATGACATGATGTGGGATATGTTGGCTTGTTAGGATAAAAGAAGCTACATTTAAGAAGCTTTGGAAGGAAGATCACCAGACTCTTCTATCCCATGTACATAGCTATGCCGATTGTTCCTAAGATAAATATGAAAGTATCCTGCTGTTTGTCTTGTGGGCTTTTCTATCCATTCAGAACAAATTAGACACAAGAGTTGGTGTTGCAGAGAGTTAAGTCTGCTGAAAGAGGAAGCTGAAACTACCAATTATATGCACTTGTAGGAAAAGTCAAAAGCCAACTTTGGACTCAGAATGCAGGGATACATTTGAGATACTGGGAATTTGATTCAAGACCAGCAAAATAAAGCGAGTCATAATCATTTTGCTGGTAGAGGGTCTTGCCTTCAATTTGTAAAAAACAAACAAATTAAAACATGCACTGAAACACTTGTGAAGTGCAATAAAGCAAATCACAATAGAATGAGGTATATCTGTGCTCAAAGCTTTGCCTAGATCCAGGGACTTAACTTTTCTAAGGTTACATTTCTATTCAGCCCCCAATGGAGACATGCTGAACACTTGACATTTACAAGAGAAAGCTGTCTTCTGGTTCCTTTAGCTTACAGAATGGTGTGGGCGACAGGTTCTGAACTCTATTGTGATTCTACTGAAATTGTAATGACTCACAGGAGAGAGAGAGAGAGAGAGAGAGAGAGAGAGAGAGAGAGAGAAGGAGAGAGAGAGAGAGAGAGGAAGAGAGAGGGAGAGAGAAGGAGAGAGAGAGAGAGAGAGAGAGAGAGAGAGAGAGAGAGAGGAGAGAGAGAGAGAGAGAGGAAGAGAGAGGGAGAGAGAAGGAGAGAGAGAGAGAGAGAGAGAGAGAGAGAGAGAGAGAGAGAGAGAGAGAGAATGCGCAATCTACTGACATATACCAACTATCCAGGTGAGCACAAATGAATGTGGGTTTTAAGGGGATGCTAAATTAGAACATTGAAAAATAGAGTTGATTCCCAGGGGTTGGGGGATGGCTTTAGAAGTCAGTCAGTTCTGGAGAGTTGACTAGGAAAGGGAAAAGTCAGAGAGAAAAATTTCAACTTAGGAAAAAGAAATGTATTTGGAAAGGGGATAATTGATTATTCATTTGCCAAAAAAAAAAAAAAAAGGATTTCATTTTACTAAATAATTAATGACTGGGTTCTTTAAAGTAAATTGACCAGTTTCTGAACTACATGTTCAAAAAATGATTTTCCTCTCTGAAGAGCATTGTTGTAAGTTACATACAGGAATATATTTATGAGGAATTTTTTTTAAGTGGGGAAGCATTGTAATGTTCAAAAGCCAATGTCAAAATCTGATCAGTTCAGTTCTGTTTTATAATCTAACCAAAAGCAATTTATAATGGCCCATTGTTTGGAGGTATAATAGAACCAGATGGAGAAGAAGGCAAGGTTAGAGCAAGTATTCAGACTAACACTCATACAGCACTGAACAATTCAGCCCAAAACATCCTCAAGACATCTAAAAGTTAACTCAGTGTTAACCTCTCAGTGAACTAGAAATAAAAAATATATATGTACATATTTTAAGGATACAAAGTAGAATTTTATCTTTTCGTCAATGGTATTACAATATGAAAGTTTAGAACTATAAGGCTGAAATAATATAGGAATATTGAAAATACAAGACCTAGAAATGTGTATACTTCTATGTTCATTTTGGTAATAAAAGGATATGTTTATATAGAAAAGGGAAGAAGTATTTGATCAATTCAAGATGGAAGCATCTATCAAGATGGAATCTAAAGACCAGTAAAAATATCAGTCATGTTAATTTATCGTTAGAGTATACTTATTTATTCTATCGGATAGCACAAGACCCAAACATTCTGGGAAGGTCACATGACTTATAAGTAAACAACTTTCTTTTTTGCTCTTTTTATATCATTTGATTGACTTATCAGAGTCAGTTTGGATTTTCTCTCTTTGCTAAGAAATAAAGAAGTTTGTGTTATGACAATATTACAATTAATTTTATTTGTTTAATTGCCTTAATGGCCTTTTCTTTTTTTTTTTTAAATTCCAGAGATCTTTAAAAGACTGTGCCTTATAGTTCCATTGGACTGTATGAAGTTCTGCTCTCTACCTGAATGAAATCTTTGGGAAGTTTCTTTTTCCCCAACAAAACAACTTATTTAATTTTAAAATACTAGAGACTCTCTTAAAGTATGGGGACATTTTGCATCCCTTGGTGGGGTAGTGTTGGGGGAAAGCCTCAGAAATCTAAATTCAGGATTGATTCCAAAGAACGGACACATAGCTCTATTCAAATTTATAAGAGTTTTAATAGGAAAAACTTAAATATACAGGCAAAGAAACTGCTCCCAGTGGTGGCCAGCAAGGAATATATCCACCTCCCTCCCAGGACATGGTCTCTTTTTAAATTAAGAGTAAATATGGTGGTAGTCACTAGACCACCAGAAAGAATGATGCATTCTTAAGTTAACAGATAACATCAGGCAGTTATCATACTCTATACCTTCCTTAACCTCCTTCCTGGGGACGTTTATTTTGGGACAGCATTTTGGTTTTCTAGATAGTCAGTCAACTCTGAGGCTGTAGAGAGTTAAACAGTCCCAGAGAATTAAACAGGGAGTCCAACATTTTCTAGGCACCTTTGCTGCTGAAACCATATCGCATCTAAAGTGAGTTTCCCTACAGGTAGCTAGATTCAAGATATTTGGTTAAGAGCTAGCTTGGTAAACACAAATAAAAGCAATATATATTTATTTATTTTGCAAGTAGTTGACCTCAGAATTATGTTTCAATAGCAGTGGCTTTGCTCTGCTAGGCAAGTCACTCTATCTCTCAATCCATCATTCAAAAATCGCTCTTCTTCCCTGTTCATTATAACATCTCATTAAATAGTAGGAACATGACAGACATTTTATCTGAGGCTTTATTCTTATTGAAATTTCCCTTGAAGAGGAAATATTTAAAGCCATCATGAGTTACTTTTACTTTAGAGTAAATAATTTTCCAGTAATTTCTTATGAGAAGTTTTTTTTATGGTTAACATGTATTTTTATTTTCCCTGTCTCTCTCTTCTGTTTTTTTTAAAGTATATTTTATTGATTATGTTGTTACAGTAGTTCCATTATTTTCCCTCTTTTCTCACCTCTTCCCAGTACCCCGCTTCCCTCCAGTAATCCCATCCCCTTTAGTTTATGTTCATGGGTCGTGCATATAAATTCTTTGGCTTCACCCTTTCCTATATTATTCTTAACTTCCATCTATTTTGTACCAATTGATTATGCTTCTTTATCACTGCACCATATCCCCATTTCTCCCCCTCCCACCTCCCAGCTGATAACCCTCCAAATGATCCCCATACCTATAATTCTGTTCTTATTCTGGTTTGCTTAATTGGATTTTGTTTTTATTTTTAAGATTCAGCTGTTGATAACTGAGTTTGTTGTCAACTTAGTGTTCATAGTTCTGATCTTCTTTTTTCTAAAGTACATCCCTTTGACATTTCATATGATAATGGCTTGGTGATGATGAACTCCTTTAGCTTTACCTTGTCTGGAAAGCACTTCATCTGCCCTTACATTCCAAATGATAGCTTTGCTGGATAGAGTAGTCCTAGTTGCAGGTTGCCTTTCATCACATTGAATACTGCTTGCCAGTCCCTTCCTGCCTGCAAAGTGTCCTCTGAGAAATCAGCTGATAGTCCTATAGGCATCCCCCTGTAGGCAACTCTCCACCTCTCTCTTGATGTCCCCAGGACTCTCTCTTTATCTTTCACCTTTGGCATCTCAATCATGATGCATCCTGGTGTGGTCCACTCTGGGTCCAGCTCGCCTGGGAACCTCCATGCTTCCCAACCTGTATGTCCATCTTCTTCACAAAATTTGGGAAGTTTTTCTCATTTTTTTTCAATTCTTGCTTCCTCATTTTGCACTGGTTGACTATTTTTTCTTTCTTCTGTTCCAAATCATTGATTTGAATCCCAGTTTCCTTCCCTTCACCATTGGTTTTGTGTGGATTTTTCTTCATTTCACTTAGCATAGCCTTCACTTCTTTTCTTACCCATTTTCCATACTCCAGTATATCTGTCAAGCCTGTGAGCATCTTTATCACCAGTGTTTTGAATTCTGCACCTGTTAGGTTGTCTATCTCCTCATCACTTAGTTCTCCCACTGGAACCATGATCCGTTCCCCCTTTTGGGCCATACTTCTCTTTCTCCTCATTCTGACAGGCTCCTGTGTTTGTTTGCCTCCACATCCCAGGTAGAACTGTCACTCCTGTTACGTTGTAAGGGGTGGAGCCTTAGGGATTCGTCAGTACAGGGTGACCTGTTTCACCACGTTGTGGCGCTGTATTTGGGGAAGGGGTTCGAGAGGGAACAATGCCACCTGCCCAGCACTTGCCCCTTTTCCAGGCACCTCTCCCACTTCTGCATGGGACTGGAGCCTCTCTACCTGCTTCCCTGGCTGTCGTTCCCAGAGTGGGTGGGTCTGTGGATGTTCTAGGACCATGGGGGCCCTTTAAACAAGTGGACTCTGCTGAAAGACTAGCAGTTGGCAGTTTTTGCCTTCATCCCAACCCCCACTGGTCTGCACAGTCAGAAGCAATGAGGCTTGATTTTCCCTGGTGCTGGGACCGTGAGCTGCTAGGTCCTGTGAGGAGCTGGGAATGCTCCCCAGGTGTCCCTTCTGACTTTAAAACGTGTGACTGTGCTTTCTTCCAGCCTGCCACTGCTGCTGCTGCTGCTGCTGCTGCTACCACACCATGTCCTCTCCACCCCAGCTCCACCCCTCCTACCTGTCTGGATGAGTATTTCTTCTTTATATCTCTGTTTGCTGGACTTCCATGCAGTTTGATTTTTCTGGAACTTCTGGTTGTTTCTAGTTTTGAGGTAGTTGTATTCCTTCTTAGTTATGGAAGGAGACACAGCGTTCTGTCTACTGAGAAGTTTTTGATGGTAGTTAGAAAACTAAAGAATGCTGGGAGGGTTGGAAAGATGGACTAAGAAAAAAGTCTCAGAGAGAGGAGCAGCTTAATTTTATCCCATGTAAATGTGCAGTCATATTTTGAGGGCTTATGTATAAGATGCCAGGTACTCCCTGGCAGAGAAAGGCATTCAATTTATAAATCTCTTAATTTGGACAGGGCCTGAAGCTGCCCTAAAAAACCAGAGGTAGACTCCTAAATCTTATTCAAGAACATTACTTCAAAAGATTTTCCCCCTGGCTCATCCTCAGTTAGCAGGAAGATTCTTCAAAACATAATCATTCAACCCTCTGTTCTTGAAACTGCACTGGTGAGAGCCACACTAGAAGAGAGATAGCCATTGGCCGGTATGACAGAAGCCACAGCCAGGAGGAGTGAACCCTCTGACTCTACTGGCTTTCTGTCCACTTTTGAAAAATTCTTTTCCATTATTGCAGAAAGGCTGATTCACAAAGTTAAGAACAAGAGCTCAAAAAGTCATCTCACCCTTCTGCCAACTGGAGTCTAGTAAGTTGATCTTGCTTATAATATGGAAATTTCTTTACTTGGCAAAGGACTACTCATAAGTCATATCTGTATCTCAGTGTTTATCTAATTGACCTGGAAACAGGGAAATGTAGAGATGTTGAGTAGGGAATGAAAAACTTTCAAGCAGCTCTCTACTATAACTCTCAAATTCCTAAACAGAAAGACATGAAAATGGCCACTTAATGATAGAGATATGGGTTGACAGTAGTGGCTTTTCTAAACATGAATTTAAGAATATATAATAATGATATTTGACTTATTCCCTCTGACAAGAAAATCATGTTACCATCAGATATTTATGTGCTTGTGTATAATTTGTTTTAAACTATCCTGGAGGGGGCAGAAAATAATCGCAAGTTAAATTGAAAATTCCAAATTTCCTGTAAATCCAGGAAGCAACTTAAAGATATCCAAAGGTATGTTGAAGAAAAATAATGGTAGTCATTGAGTTTTAATTTCTCATAGCATTATTAGTATGTAGAAATTTTTTATCACATTTAGCCTCACTACACTCATTGCCACTTAATAAACACCAAAGGGTTGTTAACAAACTATTCAGGAGAAAATACAATGCAGTAGATCATTAAAAATATTGGCTTAAGAATCCTGGTTCTGCTGCTTACTAGCTGAGCAAACCAACCTCAGTTTTCATCTCTGTAGAATAGGAATAAAAATAAGAATCAAATGAGATAATCTATGTAGACAACACAGAACATGACATACACGAAGTATTTAAGTTAGGTATTATATTTAAGTACTTTTGAACAGTTTACAAAATGCAAGGAATTGTGGGAATAAGACAGCCAATACCATGCACCCCAACTGTATCTGTTTTATATATTAGTTAAAATATTACCTCCTGGGAAACAAACAAAACAAAAAAGACAAACAAAAAGAAAATGTACCTATTGGTTCTGTGAAATCTCATTGTATCTTGTCTGCATTTCTCACTTGTATTATAGTTAATTATGTATACATGAAGATTAAATGAGTTAATATGTATAACTCATCCAGAAAGGTGCCTGGCCTGTAGTAGTGCCCCCAGAATGTTAGTTACTATAATTATTTTCCCTAACAGAGAGCTGGTGGACTTTAGTGGGCTCTCCATGTTTTTTTCTGGAGAACCATGCAAAGTAGGGGAGCATCAAGGATCCATGCCAAGATGTCCTCACCGAAAAGGCATTTGTTATTCTTTTTACCACTCTGCTTTTTTGAGAGATGTTTGCAACAAGAAGTTCCAAAGTATAGTAAAAATTTGGCCACTGTTTTTCATAAGCTCATCTTCTCTTTCTTCAGTGAAATTAAATGCCAATATATTTAGATGCTTGACCTAGAGTAGGCACTTTATCCATTGGGTAATGAATGGCTCAACAGTAGAAGTTTCTATTTTTCTAGGGTTAGATCCACAGATGTTTTTGAATCTAAATATTCAGCCACTAATTGTTTATTAATTATTTAATTGTCCAATAATTGTTTTTCATTCCCTATGTGCTAGACATTGTACAATAAACTAAACTGATTCCTTTTCTCAAGAAAATTACAAGTTAGCTGAACTTGATTCTTCTAACTTTAAAAAATATTATGTATACATAAAAAATGATCACATCTGTAAATGAGTGAAGGTACCTAGAGCTAGGTAGCTTCAGGGAGGAGTTCAGCTGTCCAGGGCTGACAAGGCAATATCTTGGCAAGCCAGTTGGGAAACTTTATGTAAGGTGCTCAACTTTTAATGTCTTTAATTTCTCCATAGTGTTTCCAATTAGATGAAAAATTACAGTGTCTAGTTGGTGATGGAGGAAGGAAGGAGTAGACACTCAACTTTGTGTGGTGTTTAATGCTGAGTTTGCAAGTTGGCATTAATGTCAGGACTTTGAATCAGCAATGAAGAGAATTAGAGAGCTGACCAATAAGGGAAACACATACAGATGGGGTGCCACCATATTTCAGACAAATAATCTTTAAAACAGTCTCAAGAGCTATGGTTTTTAAAACCAGTTGTTTGGTTTTTAAATATTCTCCCACAACAATTTGATGATGACAATTTGATGATGATTGCCTGTTACAGGCTGTGTGTGTGTGTGTGTGTGTGTGTGTTTATATCACAAATCCCTGATGGGGAGGAAAAGAACACAACTACATTGTATTTCACTGGCTTGAAGTTGTGGGGCTCAATATAATTGGGAGATGTCCATGTTCATTAGCTGTTAGGGTCTTGGGAATGACATTTTTTTTTAGGTTAGTGTATCTTCCTGTTGCAGGGTAAAATTTGTGCTGCATTTTTTAAAGAGCCCCTGATTTAAAAAGCTGGTAGAGGTAAACAGCAAGAATCCACCATCACATTTTTCACATAGTTCCAGAGGAGATAGGTTTTAAACTCAAAAGTCTTCTGATTCCCATAGCAACCAACAGAAGTATTCAACTAATGTTACATGCTGTGTACATTAAACCTCCCCCACCTCCAGCTGCCTCCCTCCCTATAGATTCAACCTGAACCTCATGAAACTGTACACCTTGAAAAAGGCTCTTTTCCAGACACAGAATTGGTTTCCAACCTGCAAGCAATCAAACCCAGAAATGTAAAAGGAAGTTCTCCCAGAGGAAACCTTTACAAACCCAAAGGGGAAATGTACCCCCAAATAGAGACACCATCTGTCTGCTTCCCTGATTTGACAGATTTGAGAGCTTCTTGTTTTAAAGCCAGACATGAATCTGTGAAGAGATTCCCTTGAGTTACAACCCTTTTTGGGACCAGCTACCATGAAGATAACATATGCGGTGAGACAGAGCCAAAAAGCACCCACTGGGCTGCACCGTGGCTCTGGGAACATTTATAACACATCCTCAGGAAGCTGGAGTGATTATTCATGGGTCTGGAGAAAGACCCTCCTCTGTGTTGGCTGTCTCATAGGCACTAGGGGTGGGCTGTCACTAGACAGCCTGTTCTCCAAGGAGGCCTCCAGTGATTCTGTTCTCCTGGAGGATGAGTGAGAACCTGAAGCTTGAGATTCAAAGGTCCAAAGGCCAATCAAAGACAGCTTGAATTCTGATCGCTTTTTAAAAAAATTTCCAAGGCAAAAATCATTTTCAGAGTGAAGATGGGCTGGGATGTTTTGCATAAAATCTTGCTGAAATTCCAAGATATTGATGAAATGTGAACTAGCCATTCGCCTCTGTTCCTTTGGGAAGGTTCAGAGGATCATTCTTCATTAGAATGAAACATGCTACCCCTGTTGGCTTCTTTCCAGAGCCAACTATTGTCCCTTTTTTCCTCATGATTCTTCAAATAGTATGTATATTTAGGGGGTGTTGAGTTAAGAGTCTGTTCTTAATCACTGTGTTCCTGGTCAGTGTATGGACTGAGAGCTGAAAATCAGGTGCTGGTCTCACATATGTTACTCTGTGATGTTAGGTATGGTGCTTTCCTTATAAGATGGAGATATTAAACTATTAAGTCTCTAAATCTAAGATATCTTATTGCCCAAAAATCTAGAATTACTAGAACTGAAGTCAATAGAATTAGGGTCTGATTAAAGCTCTGACTTTTCCTGTCTTTTTGTAAAGTGAGACCGGAGTATTTAAAAGTGGACCACACTGTGAGACCCATGGAAAATAGTCTTGCTGCTCATTGTGTCCATGGAGCAGAAGAACCATTACCTGGGCACTTGAAAACCTTAGAATCTTGGGCCCAGCTCCAAATCTACTGTTTTAGAATCTGCATATTAACAACCTCTTCTGGAAATTCATATGCACATTAAAATTTGAGAACCACTAACATTAAGTACTTTAAAAGGCTATGTTTCTATTGATAACTTTCTTGGCAGCAAGGTGAACTGTATTAAACACCATGATCTACTTCCCTGTCACCCCCCCGATGTTATTATTGATTACTGTTTTCATTTAACAGATAAGAAAAGCAAAGTGTAAAGAGATTAAGTAACTTGTCTGTAGTTGCACAATAAATAGGTTATGAAGTGGTGAAACCAAAATAGATTTAAGGCAGCCTTCCCATATGGTCAGTCAGCTAAGAGGGAGAAGGAGTGTCCACTAGGTCTTCTTCAGGATGCCCACCTTAAACCTCCCTCATTTATTAACAGGTAGAGTCTCCTGACAAAGAAACCCTTTGTAGAATCCTTCCCCCTTCCCAACTTGGCATAGCACTTTTCTTAAAATTCATGATTTGATTCTCATGACAATATCACATGAAAATCAGGGGTGGGATTATTCCTTCATTTTAGAGAAGGGATTGGATTCAAAGTGTAGAGCACTGGATTTAGTTCTTTTTCACAACAGCAACTCCTTTTGAATACTACTAGTCTTAAAAAATGGTAAATATATCAAGTAAAGTATATTTTTGAGACTTTAGGCAAAATCATAGTGATTTTAAAGCCAAAATGTTATTGAAGTAGCATAGAAATAGATATCAAAAAATAAAAATGGTTCTTTAGAATGGCTATGTGGTTATTTTGTTTTACAGAATGAGCTATTATTGAAATAGATTGTTACATGGTATAAAGCATTTTTCATACCATCACTTGGGCAATGCAATGAACACAAACATGGCTTTATCCTATTTAATTTTGATTCTGCTATTTTTTTTTTTTAAGGTTATTGGCAGGTCTGAATTTCTCTGAAGTTGTCTTCAGAGAGAGATATCTTCCCACAAAGCTGATTTAAACATGGAAGGACATTTCATGTCTTCCAGAGTTCATTTTTTTTTCTATTTTAGTCTCTTGTTTATTCTTAAGAAATGTTGAGAAAATTCTATATATAATAAAATATGACATAATAAAACCACACAAACATGCGTACACTGAATGATAAACTGTTCCTAGGAACAAACATTCTCATATTTTAAAAAAATCTATAATATTTTAATTCATTTCTCAGAATATAGCAAAGCCCAGAGGTCTTATTTGGTCACTCTTAGAGCTGTATTGTTTACGCCAGAAAAACTGGGCAAATCTCTATTGTTAAGCCAGAAGTCAAGTGATTGACACTTCCTGTCATTTTATAAACATTGTAATACATGAAAATCACAGAGTAAATGCCAACTTTCCCTTTGAAAAGTCTACTTCTGTTAAAGAGGATATCATTGTGAAGTAAGTAAATGAGTATTTGCTCATTAAGTATTAAGCAATTATTAGGTTAACAATATATGAAATTGCTGGTATTGAACTTTTGGTCTACAAAAGCATTAGACACTGATGAGTTGCTAAGTATTAAAAATGATTAGAAATAAAATTCTTGCATTTAAAGAATTCACAGTCTACTAAAGCACCTCCATGAAAACTATTCAGATGACTCAGAAAGCTGCAGCTATGGGCAACCAGTGATTAGCAGTTTCATCATGACAACTTGCCCGCTCATGCATCACGGTCTCATGCAGAGATTTTTGGTGAAACATAAAATCACCCACATGACTCACTAGCCCCCCTACAGCCAAGATTTGGCACCCTGTGACTTCTGGCTTTCACAAAAACTAAAATCACCTTTGAAAGGTGAGAAATTTTAGAGTATTGATGATATTCAGGAAAAATGATGGGACAGCTGATTTTACAAAATGTTTTGAACAGTGGAAGAGACGCTGGGAGAACTGTGTGAAATCCCAAGGTGCCTGCTTTGAAGGGGACTGAGGCATCATTGTCCTACATACAATGTTTCCTGTATCTTCTATCTTCTTCAATAAATGCCTCTATATTGCATAGTATATGGATGGATACTTCCTGGACAGACTTTGTGTTTCTTTGGAGATGGCTATAGTCTTTCTTGATGCCCCTGTTTTTACCTTTTTTTGGTGTTAGTGTGTATTCTAATCTTTATGAAGAAATTTTTTCTTATTAAAAATTACATAAAGAAAAATAAGGTGAAGAGAATACTTTCTAAATATTTCAAAGTTTTAAACACCTACTCACCTAAACAAATAAACAAACAAAAAGCCATAGCACACCAAACCTGCTGATGGCACTTTTCATTAATGTTGACACACTTTGGTTGTCAGTTCCACTTCTGTTCACTTAATCAAAGCCTCTGATTCTATTGGAAGAACTTAGCTGACAAATTTGGCTTTGTTTAAACTGCAATGGCTGGAAAGCCATGTAAAACATGGTAAATAAAAATACTGTTGGAATTGCCTCACTATTTTAAATGGATATTGAGTTGCTTTTATGATGATGAACATGACACTTTTATCTGGGGCTAACTGTGGAGTGAAGAACACAGAGACAAGCAATCACATTACTTAATAAAAATCACCATTTATGCATTTGAATTCATCCTAGCAATAAAAATATTGTTCTTTTTTTCTATTTGCTAATTCTACATCTCTTAACTCTGATGCTCTCTAGGGCAGCTAATCCCTAGTTTTTGTTTAATTTGAGCTTAAAAAAATAAATGCTTATTGAACAAAAGAATGAAGCAAACAAAACCTGAATTCTTTTAGTGAGTTAAAGAAGGCAACATCAGTGACAATTTAGTGCTACCCGTTCACTTTCCACTTCCTTTAGTGGATTCAAAAGAATTTGAGTTTAAATAACAAACAAATAAAAAAGTTTCCCTTCCTAGTGCAGAAGCAGCGGGTTGTCTCTAATTTTGTTAAAAGTAAGTGTTGTAAAACAAATGACTGCAAATTAGTTTACAGCACTTTAAAAGGACACGGGAGAAGGAATTTGATCTACTCATCTTGGGCTTTAGTGAGCGTTTAAGAGCAGGTGTTGTTTGACAGTAGTTAACTGTTAGGTCCTAGTTAAGCAAGAGGATATGATGAAGAAGAGAGGGCAGCCTGAGAAAGGCATGGGAGCAGGGAAGAGCGTCCCTTATTTCAGGAGGATTAAGATAGAGGGGCTTCTTTGGAGGACAGGTTCCAATGGTAGCGGAGGAGGATAGAGAGGTAAGCAGGAACCAAATTCTGAAGATATCCTATTCTGGCTTTCTTTCCTAGACTATAAGCAGGGAAACTTGTTAGGAGGTAATTGACAAAGTTCAGGCAAAATACTACGAAGACCTAAGACATCAGATTTCAGTTGGAGTCACTTTGAATTTCAAATGTCTCAGAAACATTCCATTGTAGATGCTTAAAAGGGAATAAAAATTTGATTCTAAAGGAAGGGTTATACCTACATATATGGATTCTTAATCAGCATATTTAGAAATTGAAGCAGTGCAAACAAGTGTAATCACTTAGAAGATGAAGTGTTCCGCAGAGCAGCATTTGTATCAACTGGAAGCTTGCTAGAAATGCAGAATTTCTGGCTCCACCCAAGGCTACTGAATTAGAACCTGCATTTTCCTTAGATTTGCAGATGATGTCTGTGCACAGCAAAGCTTGAATGCCTGCTTTAGATGTTACACCAGGATCGTCCTTAGAAGATAATTGGGCAGACCTGGATAAGTCCAACTTAAGTACCCCTGATTTACTAAAACACTACAGGCACTCCTTGTTTTATTGTGTGTCACTTTATTGAGCTTCACAGGTATTTTGTTTTTTACAAATTAAAGGCAAGACCCTCCACCAGCAAAAATCTAACAACTTATTTTATTGCAATGCTCACTTGATTATAGTGATCAGTAACTGAATTCACAATACCCCCGAGGTATGCCTGTAATTTAAACCCTGACTGTGCAGTGAAAGAACCTTCTTAATTTTAAACATATATAGAGGTGCAGACTTTACCTCTAGAGATTCTGGTTTATTTGTTCTGGGGTGAAGCCAAGGCACTCCCAAGATGATTCTAACATATATAGCTATGGAAAAGAATCATTGTACTAAGGAGTCTAAAGAGGAAGCAGAAGTCTAAATTCAGTCAAATTGGATTTTTTTTTAATGATGAGAGAGTAATAATAGAGTATATTAATAATAGAAGCCTTAGTTATTGTTCAGCAGGATGGTGTAAAGGCAATTCCTGGAAGGTATCATTATGACAAAAATGACATATTCTTTAAAAAACTTTTGAGTTCTTATTAAGCTCTTAATTTGCAGGAGTTTCAATTAACTTGGAAAATTATACAACAATTATTTAAAGTTAGCAGAGACATAATAAAAAGTTATCTTATGTTAAAGTAGTTTGGGAGAGAGAGAGGGACAAGAAGTCAGGAAAAGGATGAGATATTTTTCTCTTAGTGATACAAATCTGTGAGCCTCAATTTGCTAAACCTTGAAACGGTGGCATTTTGTAAAACTGAAAGACTGTGTAGGTGTAAGTAGAATGTCAAGGATGAGTCAAAAATTAATACCTAAATTATAGAGTATGATGGAAATTTTATGCCTCTGCCTTTGAAGTCAAGTTGGGAAGAAGGAAGTATTGACTGATTCTAAAGCTCTGCTTATATTGAGTTATCTTTTAATCAAATAAATTATGCCCAATTCCAAGAACAGAGAAAGACTTAAGCTAAGTATTTTTTAAAAGTTCTGCACATTTCTTCTGCATATAACTTATTCATTGGCAGGTTAGCTCCAACTGTGTAAAACGAGATCTCAAAATAATTGAGAATTTTTAACTATGTGAGAATGTGTTATGCAGTGATCCTAATAAGATTTTCCAAATGCACAAATCATGTTATAATTAAAATGTTGTGGTAAACTCAAATTTACCTAACAAAAGAACGATCTTTATGAAATATTTATAAAAAGCATTTCGGTATTCAATAGTTGCTTAAGTCGTCCAAACAATCCTAGGTACCTATAGATGTTATGAAAGGATTGTAAGACATTCTTCCTGTCCTTGAGGAGTTCAAGCATTTGTTCAATAAAAACAATTAGAGTTGTGCATCTAAGGAAAATATTTTGTTTTCAAGATACAATAAAACCGCACTTAAAATCAAGAAAATCTGTAAAGTCATAACACTCAAGGTTTTAAAAATTGAATAGCAGCAATAATCCTCCAAATGATAAGTGAGTGCAAAATAGCTACAGATGGTTTTCATACTGATGCAACATTTGAAAGAAATTACCATGTCAGTTTGTGGATATAGAATACTGGCTTGAGAAGTTATAACATTTCATAATTCTCTAACTTAGAATGTAGGCATAATTACTGACTCAAATTCTTGAAATAGGATGTATAAAAATATTTTTGTTTTTCCTACCTGAACGAGTTAATTTTTCAAAGGAAAGGGAAAGGGAACCTATTCTACAATATCCTCTCTACATTCACACACATATATATCTGCTCTGTTTTTTGCCTGGTATTTTGTGATGGCCACTTTTATAAGTAAATATGCTATTGCAGACTAAAGGAAGTTGAATGTATGGTAGACTTTTAGTACATACTCACTATTTGCTCCCCTTTCAAATAAATCTATTTCATTTTATTCCCAGAAAAATCTTTTGGGTGGTATTATACAACTTTAACAGATTGAAAGATAAAATTACTCACCTAAAAATCACACGAAGGGAATTTCAAACCCAGTTATTATACTCCCTACAGGACATGACATTTGCTCCCTGGGTTGTAGCACATCACTACATGATTGAAAATGCAACAGGGTGAATGTACTTTCAAGGGAACCCAGATGTGGCTTGGGGTTCTCACTTGAGCAACTTTCTTTCGATCTTCAGTCTCAAGGTTTAGGAAGAATGTGGTCTTTTACTCAGATTCTGGCTAAGCCATTTGCTAGCTCTGTGACCTTGGGTATGTTAACCAGTATGTTTTAGTAGACCCATTTTTCCTCTTTTATGAAAATGATAAAATTGTTCTTACCTCATATGGATGTTGTGAGAATTAAGTGAATAAAACATATGAAGTACTCAGTTCAGTTCCTGGCTTGAGGCAAACACTTAATAAATTTTAGCTGTTATTATGTTATTATCTTCATGACTCTCGAATTTTGATCTCTAAACCAACGAGCTCTTCTAAGCTGCAGACTCATATCCTCCTGGTGCTGCTGGTGAGGATGTTTTCTTGAATAGGCACTGTCCTCTCAAACTCATCATGACCCAAATAGAACTCACCTTTGTGTAAGATAATACAGAGTTTGGCACAATGGTATATCAGCACTGAATAAATGTTAACTGTTATTATTATATATTCCCGAACTGTTCTTTCTTTCGTATTCTTTTTTTATAAACAGTGCATCATCTTCCTGGGAATCTCATCCAGAAAAACAAGAATCACCTTAAATTCCTGTATTTTCTCCATCAGGCAAGATCCAGGCAACCCCTAAGTCCAGTACATTTTTCCACCTTATAAGTTTCTTTTATACCTCATGCTCCCACGGCATCACCTTTTTTTTCTTCAGTTATTTGAACAGGTTTCTAAAAATCTCTGGAATCCAAGGCAAGACCCCTGCACCTTGAAAATAAATTCACCTCAGTGATGCTTGAATGAATCCTTAAAATTCAAACTGAGCCTGTCATTCACTTGACTAAAATCTGTCACTAACATTCATCCAGACTCCAAGATGTGTGTCTCCTTTCTTGCCACGATAAATAAAACCATCCCCTGCTCAAGCCTCACCTCTTAGATGTACCAGATGTTGTAAGCACATGGTCTTCTTCTGAAATTTTCTGTACATTTTTATTCCTGAGGGCCATTGTGAATGTTGTTTTCCAAATATAAAATGGAAAATCGTATCTAAAATCATAGCTGTAGAAAAATCTTTTTATCCAGAAGGTTGAAAAAAACAATGATTATTTAAAAACACTTTTAAAATCTCAAATATATTAAAGTAAATTTATTACAATGACTCAGGGTGAGGGGTGAGGGTGAAGAGGCTAAAAGTTCGACAATAAAAGAAAAAGTGGATGTACAGAATTCACACAAGAGAAGTTTTGCAAAGTTGTTAGGGTAGAAATTGGTATTGCTAACAGCTTTCTGAGTAGATACTAGTATAATCTTTTGAATGCTGAGAAAACTATAATCAGACAAAGCCTCTTAAGTAATTATAAACCTAAGACAAAACCAAACTTCAAACATTATTGGTGCTACTACCATGGAGAGGGCGGTAGAGTCCTGTATTCCTGAAATGTGTCAGTCTCTCCTTATTGCCAAGGTGTCTTGCAGAAAGGACCTGGAGTCAGTTTTTATACTGCTGACTGGCATGGAATCAAACTACATGAGATTAAATGCAGCACCATTCCTGGTACTTGGAGAGAGACCACTTCATTTGATCCTGAAAGAGACTAATAGGGAAAATGGCAATTAACACGTCACAGAAAAAAAATTCTTTAAAAATCCCAAGGGGAATAATTATACTGGCAATTTTAATGAAGAGAGGAAGCAAGTTCTAAGTGATCTAGTAATTGGTTGAGATTCATATTTTATATGCCAAAATCTGATAACAGGTTATCTTTGATGGGTCAACCTGACTGTCTTTCTTACACAGCTGGTAAGTGTAAACTTAGTTATTCAAAATGTGTTTCCTCTAAAAATCTTCTGTTTTAAATAGCCCTAAATGGACAAATCAGTCTAAAACCTTTAAAACAGGGAGATTTTGGTGCTGCCAACCACAGTGAACTTTGATGATTCCTTCTTTGTTCAGGAGGTACTTCAGACTCCTTAGTAGGGAACATAGGACACCCAAGTTTTCCTTTCATCTCCTCAAGCATTATCTCCTCCAGTCAGACCAAAATTGCTGGCTTCTAAAGGCCTTCTGCTTTCTTGTGCCTCTGCCATTCTACATGGTCTGCCTTCTGCTCATGGGACTCTTCTCTCCCGGTATGTCTCTTTTATCCTTCAGCACTCTTGCAGCAATTCCTAAAGACTGAGCATTAACAGCCTGCTTATGTTCCTATATATCTTCACTGTATTTATTGGTGATGAAGATGATGATGATCCAAGTATTTCATTCTAGGCTGTGAGCTTTCTGTGATAAGGACTATTTAATTCTTTTCTTTAGCCTCAGTTTTTAACACAGAGCCTCAAATATATATATAGGCCAGGTTCCTGAGGGGAGCACAAAACTAACAGAAAGCATGAACTCATCTCTCCAGGGTCTCTGCAAATGCTTCAGATATTGAAGGAATGAGTAAAGCATCACAATACATATTTGCTAGATATTTGCCTTTTAGTTGGCTTATAGCAAGAACTGTCTATAAAATATATGGTTGGCTTTTAGTGTGGTCCATTTATAGTGGTCATAGACACCAATGTACCTTATAGCAGGTCTGACATGTTACTTTATATCTGCTGTGTACAATTTATGCTTGATTTCAGTATCTGAGTAAACCTCATATTACCCTCCCTCTTTCAAGCCCATTCCTGGTGGATATAATGAACTATATATGAGATCCAAATGTCACTTTTGCTTTGACACCTGAGCTGGTATAATATTTAATTTATTCTTCATTCATCATTCATTCATACATATTTATTGGGTACTTGCTATATGACAGAAACAATTCTAAAATCAATTGTACTCCTATTACATGTTGCCTTACACTTCATAATGTGGTATTATAGCTAGGCGTGGATGTGGTTGTCTTTGCTCACCTGATATAGTTCTCAAAACTGACATTTAATATATGTTAGTTCAATAACTGAATTGATAAATACATGATCCAATGGCTAAATTTGTTTATTTAGTGACTATTTAGTTTCAATTCCAGACTTAATTATCAAACAGAATAAGTGGCTTAATGTATTTTCCAGTTCAAATGCTCTTTGTTCAGGTTTTCTTTGGGATTATAAAATGCCATGATTAGGTCAGTAATATTCAAATATATATATTTAAAGTACTAGAACTTTGATTTCAAATATAGTTGAAAATATAAACAATATGCAGAAAAAGTAAAAATTATCCTTAATTGTATTGTTCAAAAGCATGCTTGGATGTCAACGATGAATGTTTCACCTACAGATCTACAGTTTTACAAAACATCAGGATGCACCATTGGCACAGAATTCAATGTCAGCTATGCCACATGGCAGTCCTAATTTCCTTATTATCTTTTTAATATCTATCTGTATTTTTCTTAAGATAGCATCCTGCTTTCTCGATTTATATTGTTAATACATGGTGTGAGAAAAGTAAGTTTACAGTTGTGAGTACATAAAACACGGAGTTTATTCTTATATTATTGTTTTTAATTATTGTATTATTTTCCATATGAACAACTGTAAATCTATTTTTGCCACATCTGGTATTTTCCATATTGTTAAATTCATTTTACTAGTTACCTCTTTTTACTTATCACTGTTTCACACACAAAACTTAAGTTCGTGAACCATTTGCAGAGCCCCTGGAAAGATGAGTTTATTCTTTCTATTAGTTTTGTACTCCTATAAGGATACTTATATTTCATATAATGTCAAGGTCCTGTCAAAATAGTCCTAGTTCCCATAAACTACATCTTAGTCACATGTGGTAGAATATTTCTGCGTGTCGGAGGAGGGTGTAAAGATACTCTTACAAAATTAACTGCCAACAACATTCATTATGGTTGTATTTTGGTTAATTTAATTTTTAAAAAAAGGAATAGAGTTAAAAGCCATAGACAATTTTGACCATGTAATATGAAAAATGATACTTTATCATAAGAAACAAATTCAACAGTAGCAAAAATATATACTAATGATCTTCATTGCTATACTATTTTTACCATGAGGATATGGACCATTTTTCTACTTATATCTTTATTTTAGCCTATAGAACAAAAAAAATTCCACATGGACTTTAAAAATGAATATATAAATGAAAGCATCAAACAGAAGAATATTTTATGTGAATATTTAATAGATAGGTGGAGAAAATTTTGATATATCAAAAGAATAAAAATAATAACAAATGGTCATACTTGAATATTTGGCTAAATAAAAATAAAATTTTTTACAAATAGAGTGGGACAAAAAAAGAATTGATATCCTCACTATACAAGACCAGTTATAACTCAATAGATAAATTGGCAAGTCATAAAACAAACAGGAAAAGTGATTCATAAGAGACATTTAAGGTTAGTATCCAGAGGTGAATGCTTAACAAATGGAAACCCCTAGTGTATGTATATCTCTTTTCAGTGACTATTTTAATAGTCATTCATGTTTAAACCCATAGTTCTTCAGCCTGTAACAAGTAGAAATTTTTTTGTCCCAGCTCTCCAAGGTGCAAATTTTCCTGTGGTTTGTTATCTCCTCCTCTGTAGCTCCACGAGCACTGGACTTCATAGCACAGGGGTGCCCCTCCCTTGGCAGCCTGGCCAGAACCAGCTCTGGGAACCTGAGGTCAGGCTGGGTGAGGCCAGCTCTCCTGTTTCTAACAGTAGATGTTATTTGTCAATTTTTTTCAGTAATCTCTTCAGAGAGTTGGAAATAAGAAGAGCTGCCACTTAAGCCAGGATTCCCAGAATCCTCTGACCTAATCGTCGGCAGCCGTCCGTCTCGAGAGACGATGGTGTAGCTTCTTAAGAGTCTATCTGCACCGCCGAGAATGGCTGTGCAGTCCGACTCGGGAGTGACACGGTATCTGTCTCCTCCCGTGTTGAATCGACATCTTGCGATGACGCTGGAGTGTCCTCTCCAGTGAAGCTGAAGCTACAGAGCCTGGGCAGGGTGATATGGAGGGTCTGCTGTTGCCCATGCAGCAGACCCCCCCTCTCTTCGCAGCTGAAGGGTCCAAGGGAAAGACGGAGTCAATACAGCTTGGCTTCAGGTGCGCCGCAGGAGTTGCCGGTGTTGACTACAACGTCAAACCGCCTTAGGGACTCCGGCTCCGGATTTTCTGTTGGGGTTTACTCCCTTAGCCTTTCCCCTGAAGAGGTATGCCGCAAGGCAGCGGAGGTTTTTTGGAGTCAGAGTTTTCCTTCTCTGATGTGCCCTGACTGGAAGATCGAACCAGCGACACTTAGCTCGCAGGCCGACGCTCAATCCACTGAGCCAAACCAGCCAGGGCTTACTGACCTAATATAACTTATATAATCAGAAAAAATATCAGTGCATAAATTGTTATAACTGTAGAGAAAATATCTTGGTAGGAAGAACAATATATTTAAAGAAGAATAAAGCTGTGCTGCAATTATGGAGTTATTTATAGATTACTGTCACACAATGTATTTTTAAACTGATTGTTTTTAACTTGAAAGTAAGAAATTTATTCATAATTGCAGATCACATAAGAAGCTAGAACTTTCAAGAAGAGTGATTTAGCCTACTGTACTTCCTCTTTTGACTCACTAAGCACCCTCCCCTACTCACTTCCCTTTTCAAAGTCCAAACAATCTAGTAGCAATTAAACAACAACAACAAAGAGTGTGAAAATTCTCCTTGGATGGCAAGGTAATGCAAGAGTCAACCATTCTGACACAATTATTTTTCTTTTTAGACATTGAAAGTCATATAATTAAGTCTATTAAAATTTTTTTTTAAGAATTGAGGCACCGGAAGAAACTGATAACCTATTGGTGAGGAATTTATTTCATTTTACTATGTATTTTACTTTATATGTTTCATAATATAGTGAAAAATATTTTAGGTAACTTGTGAATAAATGATTTTATGTTTAGAATTTAAAATATAATGCTGTGAGTTGTTAATTTCAGGGGTTACCTTATGTGGCTGTGCTTATCTACACTCTAATTTCTCAGTTAATGGCTGAAAGGGGACACACACCCAATTTTTCTCCATATATTTAATTCTCTCAAAAGAATTTCTTCACACTAATCATAAGAGACTAATTCAACAGTAGCAAAAATATATACTAACGGTCTTCATTGCTATACTATTTATAACATGAGGCTATGGACCATTTTTCTACTTATGTCTTTATTTTATCCTATAGAACAAAACAAATTCCACGGGTACTTTAAAAATTAATGTATAAATGAAAGCATCAAACAAGAGAATACTTTATGTGAATATTTAATAGATATAGGGCAATTGTGTTCATAAGAGAGAAGGCCACTCTATTTTTTCAACAGAAAGACCCACAAAATGAGCAATTTTGAGAACATTAATCTAGACCCTCACCTGAGAAGGACATGTATAAGCCTATTTCTCTTTTAGATTCCAGAGTGAATCTATACATTTGTTTTAGTAAAAAACTTTTGAGGGGAACAAGACCTAGAAACGTCCAGTCAATAAATTTTTCAATTTGAAAAATTTTACAAATAGGTTTTTATTTCTTTTGAATGATAAGCACTTATTTATTTAAAAAAAATTTTCTGATGGCTTTATATTCTCCCATGTGTAAATAACACTACATTTAAACTTTGAACCGGAATAGTCTTACCATTATAAGGGTAACAATATCTTTGTAGGTCAATTATTTATTTATTTTTAAGTCTTTATAGTACATCTTGCAACTGATCGAATCATTGCTGTAACAAGCTAAAGAAAGGTAATGGTGAAAAAATTTGAGCCATAAGAAGAAAGAAAAATCTACTTTTTAATGAAAGTGCATTGCATGTACCCTGGCTATTGGTCTCTTTGGGGGCATTTAAATAGAAATCTATGAAAGCAATGCTATTCCGTACTTATGGAAATGTGTTTATATCTTGAATATTTACCATTTGTTATAGTATTTCATCTTTTCACAAATAGGTTTTAAATTTGAGCAATGACTAGGGCAAAGAGTTATAGGAGCTATTTTCAGGTGAAACACATATTATGCCTTAGTTAAAAAATAACCCCAGGGCTTTTTCTATGAAAACTGGCTTAAGGAAAAATCATAAGCAGGACCAGAACCAGACATCCTAGCCTGGGCATTAAGGGAGGGTATCTGCCTTATTGTCCTCTTAACTGCTCTCTCTCCAGTAATACTGAGAGTGAAACTGTCCCACATTATTCCTTGTCTCCTTTCCTTCACCCAGTCTGTCTCCCCAATATCCACAGGAGTGGGCTTGCTTTATGCTCACATAGTCAACCAAAAACCTTCCTTTGCATAACCCAAATATGCGCTAATGCCCTCTGCTAAGTAATGGTCCATCTGATCCAGGGTCATGCTTTCTCTTTCCTTAGCCAATTTTCAGACTCAGAAGAGAGTAATACAAAGATTTATTTTCCTTCTAATAAGATTATAAAACTCAATCCTTTCCTCACTCCACTCAACCAACACAGAAATGGATGTCAGACCCCTTCTTTTTTCCTTCCCTGCCTTTTACAAAGAATGAAGTGTCCTTCCTCCAATCTAAGGCTCCTCCCTCTACACATGCTTTAAATCCAATTCCCTTTCATCTCCTCAATACCCTCAATTCATCCATCAGTCATTCCTCCTCTTGCCTTTAACTTTTATTTTGATATAATTTCAAACTTACAGAAATGTTGCAGGAATAATACAAGAAAACCCAAGTATGTTGTATCCAGATTCACCAATTGTTTACATTTACTCCAATCGCCCCCTTCTTTCTTCCTCTCCCTCTCTCTCCATGTAGAATCATTTCCAATACATGGAAAGGACCAAAACTTCTTACCTCCTAAATACTACAGGATGTATTTCCTAAGAATGACAACAATCTCTGACATAATCATAGTGCAATGATCAAAATCATTTTAGTTTTTTAAAAAATGGGTTATCTAATTCTATTATAATTTATTTTGATGCTCAAATTTTCAAGATTTGGTCATTAGCAGTCTCTAACCTACATCTTTAACCTCTCTTTCTCTGCTGACTTCTTTCCATCAGCATTTAAACATTCTTATCTCTACTTTCTAGACATATCCTTGTATCTATTCCTATATCTCATTTCTCCTTCAAAGCTATATTTCTTGAAAGATTAGTATATATTTGCCCTTCCCATTTCTTCCTCTCTCATTCACTCTTCACCCCACTTCAGTTATTTTTCATCTGTATCACTTCACCAAAACTCTCAATAAGGCAAAAAATGGCCTTGCTGTCACCAAATTAAGAAAATTTTAAACCAATTTGTTTTTGAAACTACTCCTCCACTCTCTATCTCTGTTAACCTGTTCATTGTAAAATAATAGTTGCAGAAAATCACAGAGGATAAATATGTAACCTAGTGAACTATTATATGTTGAACATTCTGGCAAATATCACTCAGACCAAGAAACAGAGCTATGCCTGCCACTCCAGAAGCCTTTCCTTCCACAAGTAACCTCTATTTTGACTTTTACATTAGTCATTTCCTTGCATTACTACATGATTTTTTGTCTTAGGTGTGCATCCCTAGACACTATAACTTAGTCTTACCTACTTAAAAAATACTTACTATAACTATTCAAGTCTCTTTTTATCTAATTTTTTTTTTCTCTTTCATTTCTTTTTTTTTTTCCCCTTACAATTTGACTGCAAAGAACCCTGGTTATTTTGCTGTAGATTTTTCCACAATCTGAATTTTCATGACTGCATATTCCTCTGTCCTCTCTCTGTTTCTTACAAATTGGCATCTGGGCCTGGACACTTGATAAGGCTTGGATTTGATTTTTTCACAACTATACAGGCGGTAATGTGTTCTTTTTCCAGGGAACACATTATATCTGGTTCTTTATCTTTTTGTGCTGTTAGCAGCAATTGATTCTCAGTTCCTAGAGTGATTAAATTATTTGAACTTGCAAAGTGATGATATTCTGATCTATCATATCTTTTGAATTTATTAGTGGAAAACTCTTTATAGAGATATTTTTCTCATCTACTATTTGGAAAGGATGGATAAATTTTTGATTCATATTCTTTTTATTTATTTATTTTTTGATTTTTCAATTAGAGTTGTCCCATTTTCCCCCATTTCTCTCCCCCACCCAACCCACCCCTTCTCCCGCAATCATATCCCTCCCCGTTGTCCATGTCCATGAGTCATTTATACACGTTCTTTGACTAAACCCTTCCTTTACTTATCCCCCTCCCCCTCCCCATTGACTGCTATTCTGTTCTTTGTTCTATTTAGTTCTTTTGTTTGTGTTGTTCTTTAGTTACCTGTATTAGGTGATATCATATGGTATTTTGCTTTCTTTGCCTGGCTTATTTCACTAAGCATAATTCTCTCTAGTTCCATCCATGTTGTTGCAAATGGCAGGAGTTCCTTCTTTCTCTCTGCTACATAATATTCCATTGTGTAAATGTACCAGTTTTTTTTATCCACTCATCTACAGATAAGCATTTAGGCTGTTTCCAGCACTTAGCTATTGTAAACAGGGCTGCTATGAACATAGGGGTGCATAAGTTCTTTTGAATTGGTGTTTCAAGATTCTTCGGGTATAATCCTAGTAGTGGAGTCGCTGGTTCAAAAGGCAGTTCCATTTTTAATCTTTTGAGGTAATTCCATACTGTTTTCCATAGTGGCTGCACTAGTCTGCATTCCCACCAACAGTGCAGTAGTGTTCCCGTTTCTCCACATCCTCGCCAGCACTTGTTTGCTGATTTGTTGATGATGGCCTTTCTGACAGGTGTAAAATGGTATCACATTGTGGTTTTTATTTGCATCTCCCTGATGGCTAATGATGTTGAGCATTTTTTCATGTGTCTATGGACCTTTTGTATGTCCTCTTTGGAGAAGTGTTTGTTCAGGTCCTTTGCCCATTTTTTAATTGGGTTGTTTGTTTTCTTGATGTTGAGTCGTATAAGCTCTTTATATATTTTGGAAATCAGTCCCCTGTCTGTGATGTCATTGGCAAATATGTTTTCCCATATGGTTGGTTTCCTTTTCATCTTGCTGATGTTTTCTTTTGATGAGCAGAAACTCTTTAGTTTGATGTAACCCCATTTATTTATTTTTTCCTTTATTTCTCTTGCTTTAGGAGATGTATCTGTGAAGAAATTGTTACGTGAGATATCTGATATTTTCTTGCCTATGTTTTCCTCTAGGACTTTTATGGTGTCACGGCTTACATTTAAGACTTTGATCCATCTTGAGTTTATTCTCGCGTGTGGTGTAAGTTGGTGGTCTAGTTTCATTTTTTTGCAGGTCCCTATCCAGTTCTCCCAGCACCATTTGTTAAAGAGGCTCTTCTCATTCCATTTTATGTTCCTTCCTCCTTTATCAAATATTAGTTGACCATATAGACCTTGGTTTATTTCTGGGCTCTTTATTCTGTCCCATTGATCTATATGTCTCTTCTTATGCCGGTACCAGACTGTCTATCATCAACCAATCAACAAACAACAAGTGCTGGTGAGGATGCAGAGAAAAGGGAACTCTAGTGCACTGCTGGTGGAAATGCAGACTGGTGCAGCCACTATGGAAAATAGTATAAAATTTCCTCAAGAAACTAAAATGGAACTGCCTTTTGACCCAGCAATTCCATTGCTAGTATTATACCCGAAGAATCTTGAAACACCAATTCAAAAAAACCTATGCACCCCTATGTTCATAGCAGTGCTATTTACAATAGCCAAGTACTGGAAACAGCCTAAGTGCCCATCTGTAGATGAGTGGACAAAAAAACTGTGGTACGTTTGCACAATAGAATACTATGCAGCAGAAAGAAAGAAGGATCTCCTACCATTTGCGACAACATGGATGGAACTAGAGAGAATTATGCTTAGTGAAATAAGCCAGGCAATGAAAAACAAATACCATATGATATCACCTAATACAGAAAACTAATGAACAGCACAAACAAATAAGCAAAATTGAACCAGAGTCATGTAAACAAGGAGCAGACTAACATTTATCAGGGGCAGATGGAGAGGGAGAGAAGGGAAGTAAGGGAAGGGTCTAGTCAAGGAACTAGTATAAATGACCCATGGACATGGACAATTGGGTGGGGATTCACTGTGGGAGAAGGGGTAGGCTGAGTGGGTGAGGTAACGATGGGGGAAAAAGTGGGACAAATGTAATAGAAAAACAATAGAAAAAATTTTAGTGTCTTTGTTTTCTGTTTTGTCCCCCTCTGCTACTTTGAGATAGACCTCTCTTTCACGTGTGCAGTTTTGACTTTGGTCCTTTCCTGTGGGTCCCCCAAGTCCAGAGGAGCTAGGCTGCTCCAACTCCTTGAGACCTTTTACTATGGTTGCCTCCATTTTAGATGCAAAGAGTGTCTGAATGAGGGAACCCTTGACCATTTCAGTCACTATTCTCAAATTGGCCCACTATACTTTCCAGTGAATTTCTATATTGGCTCTATTGGCGTTCTCCTATTCTCAGCTCTGCTGGGTGCTCTATTGCTTCCATCTGCTTTCTCCCATGCAGATGCTTAACCCATGTGGGTGTTATGGCTGTTAATGGTATATTGTCATTCCATTGTATTTGGGGGTTCTTGAGGCTATCTTGTCATTGAATCTTATTCTACATGTTGTCAATATGTTTTGGTTTTGCCACTTAGTCTCTCTAGCTCCTTTTAATTGGGGAATTTAGGGAGATCCAAAAACCATTTTGCTGTGTTCCCTGCTACCATCTTCCAGTCACTCTTGAAACTCTATTACCTCAGTTTTCATTCCAGCAATTTCTTTTCACTTCTCTCCCACTTCTCTTACTATACATTTTTAGTTCTCTAACCTTCTTTTGCTAGCAGTTTCTTAAATGTTTGGGTTTCTCATAGCCCTTTACTCTTCTAACTCCATGGTTTCCTTAGAGTCCTCTAGGAATTTTCATATAATTCCACAGCTTTCTTTTTATTTTATTTTATTTTTTATTTTTTAATGTGTTTTATTGATTATAATGTTACATTTGTCCCAATTTCCCTTCCCTCTTCTCCCCTCCACCCGGTGGCCCCCCTCCCTCCAGTTGTCCCCCACTTTTAGACCATTCTGCTAACTCCAAACTCTGTGTTTCCAGGATGACCTGCCTCCCAAGTCTCAGATGTAATTTCTAATTGCCTACTGAAGAGTTCCATTAGATGTCTTTTTGGCACCTCAAACTTAATGTATTCATAATTGAATTAATTATCTCCCCCCACTAATTCCTTCTCCTTGTTCTCTGTGTTAGTAACTAGCACCATATTTATCAATTCGCTCAAGGCATAAATCTCTTGCTTCCTCTTTCTGATCCCAAATCAATTAGTCCTTAAAATTACCTCCTAAGTAGTTCTCAGTTTTTCAGTTTTAATCTGCTCCATCCGCCATCCTAACACCAATTATCATTCTCTATTTCTAATACTGCAGTATTGTTCTAAGTGATATCCTGGCCTCCAGAATTATCCTCTAGTGACATGCATTGGAGTTGTGAGAGGTAAGGTAGAAGCACTTTTTCCTGTTACTCCCTTTCTCCCTAATTGCTCTTGCCCTCTGGGACATAGGACTAGATTAAATGTTGGAAGGAAGCCTAAAAAATGGGTGGAGGTCAGTTCCTGTGGGATGATGTCACCAGAAGTCCACATTTATGTAAATCAACTTAACTCAAAAAAATCTATCTCTGTGTTCAGAAACTGTGGAGGAGAGAAAAATAAAAATAGGCTATATTATATAATAGCCTGGTTGCTCTTACGATATAAAATTAAATCTGTCCAAGTACCTTAACTAATGACTAATAAAAATAGCAATAGTAGTAGATTTAAGGAACTGGGTGACACTCAGGTCATAAGAACTTGGAGCAAGATACGATCACACATTTTGTATTACTTACTTGTTCTGATTATGTTCAACAATTTGAGTTTTATTTCTTTCTGCCAAAAATGTGTTGTTGTTGTTTTAAACAGAGTGCTACAATTAGTTAACTATTATCCATCACTAATTTATTAACCATGTTCTTGTGATTGGACTATCACGAAACAGGGACTTTCTCCCTTCAAACTTGTGCTTGCATGTGTTTTCCTCCAACCATGCCCTTCTTCCATGCACACCCCTGCCATTGTTTGTATGCCTCTCCCTCTCCAACATTCTTCTCTTCTGCCTTCTCACCTTAGCTCTCTCCTCTTATACTCTTCACTGTATTGTTTGCTCTTCAGTAATATTTTTGCCTTTTAACTTACCTCCAAAGTATATGTTCTCATCTTTTAAAATTTTTCGTAATTCACAGCCCTTTCCTTCTTGTCACCTCCTATATCTCTTTCTAATCTCAGTTTCTATTCTTACCTTGCCTTATACCCCACTAAAGTTGTCTTCATTAAAACCTTCTTCATAGCAGCTATATTTATTGTGTGAGCACTTTATAAACAGCTTTAACTCCCTCATGCTTCCACTCCATTTTTGTGTGTTTTCTATGGTTATTGGTATTGCTATTGTTCCTTCCTCTGAAGGGATGCTCACATGGGGGATCTTTATCATGCTTGACCATCACCCTCTAGAATCCCTACTACCTTCTTATTTTTTATGAAGAAGATTGTCTTCAAAACAGGGTTACTTTTCCAATTTTACAAGTGAAGAGAAAATTGTACATATTCTCTTAAATCTTCGTGCAAATTATATTCCATTCTATTTTCCTTACTGGCTTTTCTTCTGCACATTGTGTTTTCAACCTTTCTTAAACCATCCCTTGGACCAAAGCCCAAAGTTATTGTTGAGTGAGGGACTTATTCTTTCCTAAACTGGACACTAGGAACCAGGATACTGTCACAATGGGCGTTATGAGTTGAAGTGAACTCCTTGCGCCTAGCATTTCAGTCTGGGCTGCCCACCTTGGAAGATGGCTGGAATTTGGGGTGGAAGTGGGGAGGTGTGTGTGTGTGTGCTGGGGGAAGTGATCATGATTTAAACTGCCTGAAACACCATTATTGATAGCAGGGTTGGATCTGGTGCAAATGGCCTGGTGATGAGTCTGCACAGCTTGAAATTGTTGTACTGAGAAGCACCATGCTGCTCTTTGATACTCCAGCAAAGAAAACTGGAGGCACTGACATTTCTTCTTCTTGACATACAAGGACCTGAACCAAGTGAGGAAAAAAAAAAATCAACAGATTTCAAAGGGTCCCCTCTCCTTTGAGATATAAAGTACATTAGTTTTACATATAACTTTTTCTGGCCATTAGGAGTTGCTACTTGCCCAACTTGAGACCCCTGAAGTTATAGAAAGAAAGTTACAAAGAAGGAAGTCAATTCACCCCTAGCCAATACCCAACAGATAAGAAATGTAAGTCTACAAATCAAAAAGAAAAATTGAAGAATGCATTCATGAAATAAGAGTGTACTGAGTATTAAAAAATAAATTTAGATATAGGGGCAAAAGGACTCTGAGAAACTGCCCATTTTTCCAGCGTAGGCATAGCCTCCCCATATTCTTCATGCATCATGCGAGTTTCTTTTTTAAAAAAATTAATTTAATTTTTTCATTACCATTCATTCACCCTAGCTTCATACTAGTTTCTGTCACAACCCACAGGAAGCAGCCAAGTAGGATCCCTGCTGGATGGTAAACATAGTCCTCAGAATTCACTCCAGGATTCCCAGTTGTCTGAGTAACATAGAGGGAGAATATTCTTGACTGCCTACCCCACCCAGAACTCTCTGTGGCCATCACTACAATTAGCTTGAATTTAGCTGACTGAGTGGGCAAAGAGTCAACAACGAATGAACATGTGAGGAGGGGAAAAGCAATATGTTGTAGAGGAAATACCAGTTTTGCTAAAAAAACCATCCTTCAGCAATTAAATTCATTAAATCTGTTGGAGGATATAGATGATAACTAAAAGAAAAAATGGCAGTTAAATTAAGACCTAACTCTATCCCACCTCATTTCTGCTTTCTTTTTTACTTTTTTCCTCAAGGGCACACAAAGTCCCAGAGTTGTCACCTTGATCTAGGCAGATGACTCCCAATGCTACATCTCTAACCTGGATGTCATACCTACACTTTATACTTCTTTTCCACTTTTCTGTCCAACATTCTTATTTGCTGGCCCTAAGTCTCAATTTGTCAAAATTTCAATCTCAAACTCTTACAAAAACAGTTCCTATCTTCCTCTTTACTCCTCTGTTTTCACGGTCATTTTTCTGGCCTCCTAATTACTCAAGACGCTGACTTCTTCCAATTTGTCTCTCAATACAATCAATTGCCTGGTTATTTTCTTCTACTTTTGTAATAGCCCTCAAATCACTCTGCTTCTTCCTGTTTTATGTGATAGAGCTTTAGGCTCTTATTTCTCCTTGGATTAAAGGTTAAAACAGCAACTTCCTCTATTTCCAGCCTATCCATTTTCCCAATCACTGTAAACACACCGCTGCCAGAATGATGTTTTCCTCAAAAACATTTAGTGGCTCTCTATTGCCACCAAATAAAGAAACAAAAATCCCAGAAATGAAAAGTGACAAAATATAACTTCCCTTCTAGTTTCCAGGGTATTCTGTGATCTGATCTGATATTACTTTTCTATCCATCACTCTAAACAAAACTATATTTAGTGTTTCTGTCCCTCCCCGGGGCACAGTGTCTGTGCTAGGAATGAATTTGATAGAGTGCTCATCTTATAACAAAACCCACAGACTGCCTTGATTGAAACAGAACCCACCGGCTGTTCAGTTATGAGGGGCCCGATTGCCAGCCACCAAAAGCATAACTCTCAATACCAGAGTTTGGTGAAAAGAAAAATAATTGTTTATTTAAAGGTTATACAGATTTAGATTAATGGTGAATTTCTGCCAATAAGTCTTATTTTCTTTAAAACACCCACAAACAGTTCTGTCTGTCCCTGTCAAACCAGGCTAGTTTTAGAAAAGTCAGAGATATTGTTTTCCTACTTCCCAGACACAGTTCTGTTTTACCAGCAGCTCCTAATCATTTGAGCCCAATTGGGGAGGTTTTGCCTGTGTTGCGGTGCTCTCCAGCTCTTAATTCAGAACCATGTGAAGGTTCCAGCCTCCTTGCAAAGCATGTGGTTCTCCTCTCTTTGCAAACTGCCAAACCACGTGGTTCTCCTCTCCAAAATGCCTGCTGCCTTATTTTTAAACCCCTGACTGTGTCCTGTGATGCAGTGGGCAGGGTGACTAGTTGTGGCCACTTACAGAATTTTACATAGGCCCCATAAGCTTTTTGTCACCATTCTATGGTCAAAGACTCTCCCATTTCCTTGGGGACCCTGTTTTGTAACAATCTCTCTGGATGAAATGTTATTCAGTGCTCAAGAAAAATATCACCTTAACAAAGCCTTTCATGATCTCTCACCTGGATATGATCTCCTGTCCTTCCAGCTGCTTAGAACATCCTCAGGACTTGTGCTGTGACATTTGACTTTACAAAATATATTATGGTAATTTATAAACCTGTGATATCACCCACAGTTTACTAATATGCTAAATCCAAGAGCCATATGTAGGCCTACATCTCCCATGATACTCATCTCAGAGTTTTACATTAGCTGTCTCAAGTTTTTTTGATTGCTTATTTTTATTATTTTTTAAAAAATGGTTTGAGCATATACCATTGTTGTGGGTTGAATTTTGACCCCAGGAAAGTAGGTTGAATCCTAACCCCTAGTAGCTGTAACCTCATTTAGAAATAGTGTCTTTTCAAAGGTAATCAAGTTATGATGACTTCATATGGGATTAGATTGAGAGCTAGATCTAATGACTGGTGTTCCTGCAGGGAGGGAGAGAGATTGGGAGACACAGAGACACACTGACAGAGGGGAAATGCTATGCAAAGATGCAGGCAGAGATTGGAGTGATGCAGCTACAAGCCAAGGATCACCAAGAATTGATGACAACCACTAGAAGCCTGCAAGAGATAAAGAAAGATTCTCCCCTGTCGCCTTCAATGTGAGTGTGGTTCTTAGATTTTGAACTTCAGACCTCCAGAATTTAAGAGAATAAGTTTATGTTGTTTTTAAGCCTTCTAGTTTATGATAATTTGTTATGGCAGCTCTAGGAAACTAATATAAATGCCAATGTATATAGTAATTAATTTATGAATTATATACTTGAAGAACTGTACCAATGTATTACGTACATTATAAAATATATGCAAAAATAGATTTTTAAAAGTATAAGAGAAAACAATATAAATAAGTTGTGTTATATTTTTCCTATATTTCAATGGCCATTATTAGGCACTCTGTGGGTACCCAAGGACTGCAAGTTGTTACATGCTTAATAAATGTCTTTTTAGTTTAATTAACCTCTTAGAACTGGGTGTATTTATTTTGACTTTTCATATTGAACATCATTTTGTTTTGTTTTCTAATTTTATTGTATTATGATCAGAAAATATAGTCAATATGTTATTGATTCTCTAGAATTGAAGTTTTTGAAATGTTCTTTCTTCCCAAATTCATGGTCAATTACTGCAAGTATATAGTCCCTCACCTGGGTATGATCCCTTTTTCTTTATTCTCGACAATGGTGGTTTTGTAAAGAACTTATGGAAGCACATTAAAAATTATATAACTATGAGCAGGGAGCCTGTTGCTCTTTGCTAGCTGTGCCATTGGTGCTTGTGAGGTATTTGCAAAGTGCATTATAGTGCTGTTCTGCATTTTAATAATTTTAAATTTCTTCTTGAGGAAGTGCTTTGTGCATTTTTCTTTTCAATAAGTGCCAAATTTGTCAGTGTTGCATGTAAATAATTATGTTTATTCTTTTTACTATAGTATAGATTCTATTTACAAATGTTTATAAAAATTTATGGATTTTTACAGTAAAGTATTTACAGTTGTTTAATAAAAAAACTATATATAAAAAGAGTGTATATATATTCTTTTAAAATATATACTTATAAATTGTGTTGCATTCCCGATTAATTTAAAGCCCTTATCAATTATCCCTCTTAAAGAAAATAGTGTCTCTCTCTGGTTTCTAAAATAATTGTATCTTAAATTTTATTTTTGACTGAAAATAAAATAGCTGTAATGTGTTACTTTAACTCACATTTACCTGTTATTCCCTTGTTTTTAATTTTTAAATACCTTTTTATTGTAAATATGTCCCATAGACTATATTGCTGGGTTGTATTTTATTTTGCTTGTATTGTTTTATTCTTTAATCTTAATTTATTCCATTTATATTTATTTTGAACTTTTTTCCTGCTGTCTTTTTTATTTACCATAATTTCTTTTGTTTTTGATATTCTTCATTTCTATTTTCCCTTTATTAAATTTTATATATATATACATTTTTTTTCTTTCCCTCTGGGACTTCTATATTATACAGATATTTACATGTTCATATTTTTCCTTGCATAGATTACATTTTCCCTCCCTCTCTAGGACTCATGTTAAATAGGCTGTTTTCACTTTCTTTTTCTTCATATCTCTTAACTTTTCTACTTTTCATATTTTTATTCATTATTGATGATTTCTTGGGGAGTCCCTGGACCTAATACTCCAGATCAATAACTTTCTGGCAATACCCATTCTCCTAATTAACCACCTTTTAAGACCTTTGTGCAGCTGTAACATTTTTTCATGCCCCCATCTCACCAAGTGGTTCTTTTTTATAATTGTTGACAGCAGCAAATGTTTGTAATATTCCCCTTTATCTCATTGATAATTTATATTATGCTTATTTTAAATTCTGGTTCTCTATGTTCCTTAATTTTACTTACTTCAGCATAGTTTTCCCATATGTGATCTGACTTCTATATTGCTTGTGCTTCACAGATGTTTTCTTATTTTCTCTATGAGCTCATATTCTTTTGGATCAATGAACCGTACTCGCTGGTGATGTACCCACAGAGGGAGGGCCACATGCCTCAGGTCTAGCTCATACTGCCCCAGGTAAGTCAGGCAAAAGGGCCTATGCGCAGGTATGAGAGCCTCTGAGGCTCCATCCAAGTTATTTACTCCCCACCTGCCCTGAAGTGGTCCTAATCCTCAGGAACAGCCAGCATCTGTGCCCCAATATTGCTCCTTTTGAAGAAACTCCTCACTTATAATTACCTAGCCAAGGGTGGAAGTGGAGTGGGAGGAGAAGGGAATGCACAGAGGGCTGGCCAGATTGTCTCATCATGTTTTATTACCTTCTCTTCCAATCCAGGATCCAGAGTTTCTCTGATGTTACCCACTACTCTACCTGGCATTCAGCTGGAACTATGTTTTTTGTTTTTTGTTTTTTGTTTCTATTCCATGACAGCAGATAAAGAAATGGAAGAGAGAAAAGAACACACAAAAAAGTGCTCCTCACTCAGTTTCCTATTCTTACTTCCGGGCTCTTTGCTGCCATTTCTCCCACATAGAGAGCAACAGAGACTCAGCTCCTTCTTTTCAGGGATTTGCCTCTGATTCTTTGTTAGTTAGGTTCTAGGATCCAACAACCTTCCTCTCTGCTGTATTCTCTCTCTGGGTTCCTGAGGAGGACCCAGTGCTGTTACTTCTTCATATATTTGTATGTCGATAACTCGGACATCCCCTCCTGTATTACTGACTACATTACAATAAATGTATCTCTCACGTGCATTTTTGATAACTTAGTGATCAACTTTCACAAATAATCTCAGGTTTCCAAAAGTTGTTTAAAAATTCAGCCAAACTACTCTGAAGAGAATTGTATATAAATGGTTATTGAAATAGGGGATTGCTCGCACCACTAAGTGCCATAAAGGCAGATAGCCTGCTGTAATAAAAAAACAAAACAAAACAAAACAAAAAAACCTTGAACAGTGTGTAAATATTAACAAATAATTTCTAGTGAGCTTTAATATTTTCAGCAAATGAGCAAATAAAACTCACCTACACTATTTGTAGTAGGAGAAACATAGCACAGGTGGGTTTTCCTACAGTCCAGTTTCAAGAAAGAATAAAGTGCAGTGACAGCCTGCCTTTATTAAGCTTATATGTATGTGTGAATAGAAATGGAGAAAATATCTTTCATCAATTTATAATTTTTTTAAAAAACAAAACTGCTACATTATTAAGATCTGTTATTATTCTTTTTTAAAGAAGGGAGGGAGAAAGAAAGGGAGAGAAACATTGATATGAGACAGAAACTTGGATTGGTTGCTTCACATACATGCCCCTACAAAGGATTGAACTCAAAACCCAGGCATGTGCCTTGACTGGAGTTTGAACCCGAAATCTTTCAGTGTGTGGGACGACACTCCAACCAACTGATCCACACCAGTCAGGATTATTATTTATCCTTTAAGAAGCTTATCCCAAATAGTTTTCTTTGAGAGTTATACATCAGGCTATTTAAGGATTTTTTGTTTGTTTATTATTGCCTTTTGTCTGTGAAATCAAAAAAGAAGTGGAATGGAGGAAATTAATGCCAGATAATTCAGTCAACCCTGGTAGTTGTCCATCACTGGAACCTGTCACCTTGAAAGAGGAAATTGTTTTTTCCAATGCACCAGATAAAGAGCAATGTAAGCAAGCTTGATGGCAAGATTATCTCAGACATACTAAATTAAGAGAGATTTTTTTTCTTTCCAAATTTTCCTTATTGAGATTATTTGAAAAAAGAATGAGAGATAAAATTTCTAGTCAATAAAGTAATTTGTAAATGTCTATTTAGTTGCCAACAAAGATAGTAATGAAATTCATTAATAATCAATTATCCTGAATACAACATATACTTCTCAAATATTCAGCAAAGAAAAAATAATCTGAGCTTTCATTAGAAAGATGAGTATAATTTGAAGAAATTAATATTTTTCTAAGAAATACAGTAATGTTTCAAATACCCTTCTAGAATATAATTTTTCAATTGTGTTTCTCAAGTAGATATAGGTGATTTGTAAGCCTAGACATTGGTTTACAAAATATATTGGGTTAAATCTCCATTTTAAAAAATTGCATTCTTTTCAGAACATTTTATTATATTTTTATAGCATGCAGAAAAAATATATAAGAAGTTAAAAAATTGTATACAAAACATTGAACACACAACAAGATTCTACTATTGAAAGAACAATTATCAATTTCTTATATATCTTTTCATCCCTCTAGGGCATCACTACCCCGACAGAAAGCTTGCTCATGCAAAATTTAGATTTTCATCCACTGCCACACTTAAATGCCACTTAATGACTTATTTTATTTTATTTTATTTTTAAGTATATTTTATTGATTATATTGTTACAGTACTTCCAATTTTTTTCCTCTTTGCTCTCCTCTGACCAGTACCCCTCTTCCCTCCAGCAATCCCACTCCCCTTAGTTCATGTCCGTGGGTCATGCATATAAGTTCTTTGACTTCACCTTTTCCTATGTTATTTTTAACTTCTCCCTGTCTATTTTTTACCAACCAATTATGCTTCTTAATCCCTGCATCATTTCCCCATTTCTCCCCCTTCCCTCCCAGCTGATAACCCTCCAAATGATCCCCATACCTATGATTCCATTCCTATTCTGGTTTACTTAGTTGGATTTTGTTTGTATTGTATAGATTCAGTTGTTGATGGTTGTGAGTTTGTTGTTATTTGAGTGTTCATAATTTTGATCTTCTTTTTCTTAAGTAAGTCCCTTTGACATTTCATGTAATAATGGCTTGGTGTTGATGAACTCCTTTAGCTTTACCTTGTCTGGGAAGCATTTCATCTGCCCTTCCATTCTAAATGATAGCTTTGCTGGATAGAGTAATCTTGGTTGTAGGTTCTTGCTTTTCATCACATTGAATACTGCTTGCCAGTCCCTTCTTGCCTGCAGAGTTTCTTTTGAGAAATCAGTGGTTAGTCTTATAGGCAACCCTTTGTAGGCAACTGTCTGCTTCTCTCTTGCTGCATTTAGGATTCTCTCTTTATCTTTCACCTTTGGCATGTTAATCATGATGTGTTTTGGTGTGGTTCCCTCTGGGTCCAGCTCACCTGGGACTCTCTGTGCTTCCTGGACCTGTATGTCTATTTCCTTTCCCAAATTTGGGAAGTTTTTCTGCATTATTTTTTCACATAAGTTTTCAATTTCTTGCTCTTCCTCTTCTCCTTCTGGCACCCCCATGATTCAGATGTTGGCACATTTAAGTTGTCGCAGAGGTTCCCAAGCCTCTCCTCATTTTTTTCAATTCTTGTTTTCTCACTATGTACTGGTTGACTGTTTATTTCTTCATGATGTTCCAAATCATTGATTTGAACCCCAGTTTCCTTTCCTTCACCATTGGTTTTGTGTGGGTTTTCCTTCACTTCACTTAGCATAGCCTTTTCTTCTTCTCTTATGCGTTTGCCATACTCAAGTATATCTGTCAAGCCTGTGAGCATCTTTATCACCAGTGTTTGGAATTCTGCTTCTGTTATGTTGGCTATCTCCTCATCACTTAGTTCCCCCACTGGAATCTTGATCCGTTCCCTCTTTTGGGCCATACTTCTCTGTCTCCTCATCTTGACAGGCTCCTGTGTTTGCATCTGTGTCTCAGGTAGAGCTGTCGATCCTGTTACATTGTAAGGGGAAGAGCCTTAGGTATTCATCGGTACAGGGCAACCCATTTTACCACGTTGTGGTGATATCCAAAAACATGGTAACCCCAGAGAATTGATCCCTCAAAGTATTTGCCAGTTTCCAAAGCAATGTTGAAAGGCTGAGAAGGTGAGAAGAATTATAAAGAGGCTTAGAAAGCTGTAGTGGGAATGAGGTTACAAAAATTAGAATTCAAGGTTCACCAATGTGGAGGAGGCATCATAAGTATTCTAGACTTTTGTTTGGGATTCCCCAAGGTAAAGAAAAGGAAAACTGGGAATAGAACATTTTCCATAGAGAGTCAAGACCAATTTTAGATCATTTCAGTTTCTGATCAGAAAGGTGAATCTTAAATTGCTAATGCACCTAGCATGGCTGCCTGCTAGAAGCATAGTTAAATTTGCTCTGGAGAAAGATAATATTATCTGGAATCTCAAAACATCTCTGCAGTTTTTCTTTTTTTTTAAGTATATTTTATTGATTATATTGTTACAATACTTCCAATTTTTTTCCTTTGCTCCCCTCTGCCCAGGACTCCCCCTCCCTCAACAATCACCCCCCAAGTACATGCCCATGGGTCGTACATACAAGCTCTCCTGCCTCACCCTTTCATATATTCTTCTGCTTTTTTAAAAATTAATTAATTAATTAATTAATTAATTTAACAATGAAAAATAACAATCCCTCCCTCTCAGACTTAAGACCCTTTATAATCTTATAAAAGACAATGGGCAAAGGTCTCAACCTCTTCTAGCTGCTTCAAGCTGGACATGGTCGTCGTCCTACCTACCCTTGGGTCCAGAAATTCCTAATAAGAGTGGGGGTGTGGAGGGGATGGTGGCCTTCCCACATGGGGAAGGATCGTGCAGACTCCAGGTCGGTTGGCTGTCCCCAGACAGTGGCATGCTTGATTTAACAGGCAGGCATCCTTGTTGTATTCTGGAGGCAACAGATTTGGAAACAGGGTTAAAAAACATCATTCGATCTATAACCACTAGATGACAAGACAGGTATTAAATTTTCAATGTCCCACGTTAGGGAAAAGAAGGGCTTCTTTGGGGGAAGGTGTGCCATATACATCTCACCTGTCCAAAAACCCTTTTGCCCATTATACTTAGTTTGGGCTGAGAAAAATACTTTAGGTTTCCCCCCTCTCAGACCTCTGGGCTCTTTCTGTCCAAGCCATTAGGACAGAAAAGAGAAACCAGTTTTAAAGTGAAGCCCACAGACCACCCCATTCTTCACCAACCCAGCCACTTAGTTCAGCCAAACCATTGAGTCTCAGGAGGCAGCGATGCAGACAGGATTAAGTGAGGCCTATACGTACAGACAATCACTCAGGTAATGTGATCATAGGCTTATGCCCTTTGAAAACAGAAAACACATGTTAATTTATGTAACATAACCCACACACAAGTTTATAGATCTGTAGGACTGTCTTATTGGAAAGACATCCACTTGCAAGGCATTTGACATTCTTCTTGCCTGTAAATTAAACATCTTTGATAATGCCGCAGACATAGTTTAACTTTCAAATGAAAACAAATTTTAAATGAAAAGAAACTTTAAAGACGGTTAGCTGCACTACTTTATAGTCTACCACTGGGCATTGTGATCTTCCTTGAATCACAATTTTTCTCCCTAAGATTACCCTCCTTGTCATTAAAGGGACTGCATTAAGTCCATTTTTAATATATCCTGTTCATTTGCATGAACACAACAAGAGCAGAAAATGATAACTTATGATCTTTAGTTCTGCTTTGCTGGAACTTACGCAAGGAACATTTAGGGTGACCTTCAGTCTGCCCTTCAGGGCACAGAAGCAGAACCACATACCTGGCATTCAGCCTTGCCTGTAAACACCTGTCTTTTCCAAGTCCTTCTGATTTTCCATTGTGCCTTAAGGTCCCTTCTAGCCATCTTTCAGAAAAACAACGTTCATTCCTTCCCTGGAAAGATTGCCATGGACCGCGCATCCATCCAAGGTACCAGGCCTTTTATCTCGTGGGCTTTTATTACCTTTGAAAGTCAATCCCAGTTCCTCAGGGCTTTTTGGTAGCAACCAGAGCCCAAGCATGTCTCCTTTAGGCATGACATTCTAGTCAAAGTCTTAGTAAAAAAAACTTCTATTAACAACTGGTCTTATTAGTTTTATGCAAAGAAACTTAGGTCATTACTTACTTCTTTAGAATGCCAAATTCTGGAGGGATCAGATAGGGAGAAAAATATACAGTGTGAAGGAAAATCCTTGTCCTTCTAATATTCAGTGAACTTGCATTTCTATTCTTTATATTTTCATTTTCCCCCCACTAAAAAATTTTGTTTGTTTGTTTTTTTTTCCATTACAATTGTCCCACTTTTTTCCACCTCTTGCTTCCTTGCACCCTGTTCCCTTCTTCTCCAACATTTAGTCCCCACGCTGTTGTCCATGTCTGTGGGTCATTTATACATGTTCTTTGACTAGACCTTTCCCCTTTTTACCCTCTTCTCTCCCTCCCATCTCCCCCTTTGTTACTGTTGGTTTATTCCTTGTTTACATACCTCTGGTTCAATTTTGCTCATTTGTTTGTGTTATTTATTAGTTTCCTGTAATAGGTGACAACATAAGGTATTTTTCTTTCATTGCCTAGCTTATTTTGCTTAGCATAATTCTCTCTAGTTCCATCCATGTTGTTGCAAATGGTAGAAGTTCCTTCTTTCTTTCAGTACTTATTCATTGTCATTTTCCCCCTTTGTATTTGTGTTCCTCTGTGTCTCTCTCTGTTTCTTCATCTTCTTAAAGCAGATCCTTTAGCATCTCTTGCAATGCTGGTTTGGTGGAGATGTATTCTTTTAGCCTTCTTTTGTCTTGGAAACTCCTTACTTCACCTTCCATTTTGAATGAGAGTCTTGCTGGGTAGAGTATTCTTGGTTGTAGGCCTTTGTTTTTCATTGTTTGGAATATTTTTTGCCATTCCCTTCTGGCTTGTAGTGTTTCTACTGAGAAATCTGATGATAGCCTTATTGGAGCTCCCTTGTATGTTATTAGTTGTTTCTCTCTTGCTGCTTTTAGGATTCTCTCTTTGTCTTTGAATGTTGCCATTTTAATTATGATGTGTCTTGAAGTGGGCCTGTTTGGGTTCATCTTCATTGGGACCCTCTGTGCTTCCTGGATTTGCGTGACTCTTTCTCTCTTCATGTTAAGGAAGTTTTCTGTCATTAGTTTTTCAAAGAGGTTTTCTATCCTTTGCTCCTCTTCTTCTCCTTCTGGAATTCCTATAATATGGATATTATTATGTTTCATGTTGTCCTGCAGCTGTCTTAGAGCCTCTTCAGTCTTGTTCAGTCTTTTTTCATTTTGTTGCACTGTCTGGGAGTTTTTGTCTAAGTTGTCCTCCAGCTCGCTGATCTGATCTTCTGCTTCCTCTAGCCTGCTTTTAATTCCTTCTACTGTGTTCTTCAAATCAGAGATCATATTCTTCATTTCCTCCTTTTTCATGCTGGTGTAAATTCTCAGTAAGTTCCTTGTGGTTTTTCTGGAGTTCCTTGTAGTTTCTGCTGAGCTCATTGAGCTTCTCCATAATCCATGTTTTGAATTCCATATCTGATAGTTTGCTCCCCTCTATTTCATTTAGCACGCTTTCTGAGGACTCTACCTTTCCTTTTGATGGGGGGTTGTTTCTCTGTCTCCCCATTTTTGTGACTCCTATTGTTTGTTGGGCAAGGTTTGACCAAAAGTCACTAGAAAAAAAAACAACAACCAGAAAATAGATACAGATACAGATTAACAGTTATCAGGGACTTCACAATGTATAATACATGTTTAAGGAATTAAAATAAACAAATGAGAATTCTGGAAGGAAACTATAAAAAGAATCAAATGAAGATTTTAGAATGAAAAAATAAATATCTGAAACTAGGAACTCAATAGATTATTTAACAGCATATTAGAAATAGCCAGAAACAGAATTAGTAAATTCAAAGATAAGAAAGAAGAAAATATCCAGATGGAAGCACAAATAAATAAAATAACAGAGAATGCAGGAAATAATAAAGAGATATAAGATATGGTGAAAAGGCGTAATGCATGTATAATTGATGTTTCATAAGAGAAAAAAAAGAGAATGGGATATTACTATTAGTTAAAGAAATAACAGCTGATAATTTTTATAATTAATGAAAGACATCAAGTTATATATTGAAGAAATGCTAAGAACTTTAAGCAGGTTAAATACAAAGAACATCATATCTACTGAAAACAAAGAGGAAATCTAAAACTACTGAAGAATAAGAAGTAATGCTTACTTCCTTCTTAGAAGCATGATCATATTGCAATATAAACTCTTCTCCAATTATATTATTCATCTTTATTTTTTCTTGCTTTTTAAAGAAAAATAAGATGACGCACACATACTATTAAGAAACATGCATTACTCATTTCAGAACAATGTATCTTATATATCTTTCTTTTTTATATATATTTTTATTTTATTGTTGTTCAATTATAGTTGTCCCAGTTTCCTCCATTGCTTTTCCCTGCCCCATCACCCTGCTACCAGTCAGTCCCCACCCTGTATCTTGCATATCTTTCAATGTCAGGAAATGTAAATCTAGATTATTTTTTATTACTACAAGGTATCCTAATATGTGGATGTTTACAATTGATTTAACTAATCTTTTATGGATGTGGATGAAATAAACAGAACAAAAAGTTTATAGCAAACTGAAATAACATAGAATATTAATTTAGCTCTTATTATACTTAGTATTGTGCTGTTTAATATGTATTGATTGACATTTATAATATGTTATTTTGATTTTTTATTAATGATGGTGGTATAAATATATGGATTTCCAGAAAGTATGCAAAGATATGAAGATGCACATGCATATGCATACATTGAAATACTTCCAGAAATACATATAAAAAGAGATGTATTTTTGTACAGTGTTTCTGGAAGTACCTATGGCCTAAATTTCTGGAAGAAGTATTATACTGTGATAGATTTATACATTTAATTTTTGACAGATACTACCAAAATGTCAAACAAAAAATTTATGACTGACACAAATTCATTCCCCATTCAAGAATTATTTTCTGCTGGGAAAGGTAGGCCATGTGTATCTTTAATAGCTTTTGGTCTAGGAGTGGACATGTGTCTCAGTTCTGGTCAGTAAGACTCAAGGAGAAGACTGCTGAATGACCTTTCTTCTTAACGAAAAGACTAAGCCTTAGAAACCAGGGTCTTTTGACCTTTTTTCCTGCTCAGTATTCTCATGTAGCAGCCTGGAGCTGAGGCAGCTACCCCTCCATCCCGGGACAGTAAGCATGGAAATAAAAAGCCACTACTGTGAAATGATAGGGTGGTAAGATTGAAAGAGAGCAGGTGAACCAAAGCCAATAGCTTCCATCCTCTAGACAATTTTTATGTTTAAAAAATAAACACCATTTCTCTACTTCATTATTAGTCGGGTTTCTATTACTTGCAGAAAAATCTACCTATACAAGTTGTACCTATTTTTCTACCCCACAGCATTTAATGAGAATGCCAGTTTCACCACACTGCTAATGACACTGAATATTTTCAATTATACCATGTTGTATTCATCAAAGACCTCTGTAAGTGATAGTTCAGCGCCTTTGATTGGCATGAGAAGGCCAGGTTAATTTGATATGATACCTCCTGCAGAGTGTGTATTAATTGCATTATGATCTCTGTTTCTTACCCCTTCTTGTTTCCACATCTTTTGTCAAGTTACTCTAGAGTTTCTCTTATATAGATGGACTATTTCTCCATCCATGTCCCTTGCTTTGACCTTTAGAATGAGTGGAGTGACCGTGAGTTAGTTCTGAGCCTAGGCTTCTTGTCTCTTCTGCTTGTTGTCTCTTGTCCTTCCACCAGCACCATGAGAATATTCCCCACCTAGTTGGGCAGAAGATGAAAGACATAATGAACAGAGTTGAGTTTTCCATCCTCTCAGCCATGGCCATCCTAGATCAGCCAACCCACAAATAACTGACTGAGCTCAGACAAGATCAGCAGAGACTCCCAGTTAACCCAAAGCTGACCCCACATGATAAACACACATCACTGTGCAACAAGAGAGCTTTTTGGTTATGATGGCAGTATGTAACTGAGACAGTTCTTCTGTGAGCTTTCTTACACATGATGTAGCATCCATTATGCTTTTAAACACATTGAAAATAATCCCCAAAATGTTTTTTGTTCCTTAAATAGTATTATATTCTCGGGTAGCTTACAAACAGATCTTGATTGTATGTGTGATGGTAACCTTTGTTACAAACAAGCAGCATGATCTGTCAGATATGAGTCTGTACAACACAAAACAAGAATGGTTGTCTTCAAGTGCTTTCATGCTTATTTTTAGTCTCAAAATCAATTTCTAAGTGAAATATATACAGCCAATAGATCTATATTTAATATAGATATTTTAGGTATGCACATATATGTGTGTACTTGTAGTAAAATCATCTTTAAAATGCCATTTAAATATCTTAAAAAGGATCATAAGCTAGTCCACATAGAAAACTTTTATAAATTCTAAGAAATACAAGAATACAGACAGCTTTCTCCTATTTTATTATATTAACACAAGAAATTAATGAAATGGTTAAGCCAAAAACATCAAATGACTTCAAATAAAACTCTCCTAAAATAGTATATGACAAGCAGAAAATAATTTTCACAAATTATTGTTTAACTAGGAACAACAGTATACTTCCTGAACATAATAAACAGTTTTAGTCTAAAACCAGAAACCACATTATACTTAGTGATGAAATATTTGATTTATCACATTACTATCAGAAACAAAAAAAGTGTATAATGGCACTACCATTACTTATCAGTATGCCAGAAGTGAGAGATCATATAGTGAAATAAAAGATATTAATATTAGAAAAATACATTTATCATTCTTGGCTCGTAGACGGGCCAGGTTGTAGAGCTTGCCATTGGATCTGGTGTGAATGAAGACACCCTCGCTGCAGTCCTTAAAGGCGTATTGGAGGAGCATGGAGAAGAAGATTCCGAACAGCGTAGGCGCGAGGACGCAGCCCTGCTTTACTCCGCTGCTGACTGGGAAGGCCTCAGAGGTTGCGCCGTTGTAGGACACCGTGCTGTGCATGTTGTCGTGAAAGGACATGACCACAGCAAGCAGATGTGGTGGACAGCCAATCTTCCGTAGCAAGCTGAAGAGTCCGCTTCGACTGACCAGATCAAACGCCTTCGTGAGGTCAATAAAGGCGAGGTAGAGTGGTTTATGCTGCTCGTGACACTTCTCCTGCAGCTGGCGTAGGGAGAAGATCATGTCCACTGTTGATCGGCCAGCTCTGAAGCCACACTGGGACTCTGGGTAGACGCGGGAAGCAAGGGTCTGCAGGCGGGCAAGAGCAACCCGGGCGAATACTTTGCCGACGACGCTGAGGAGAGAGATGCCCCGGTAGTTGTTGCAGTCGCTGCGGTCTCCTTTGTTCTTGTACATGGTGATAATGTTGGCGTCTCTCATATCCTGGGGGATGTAACCCTCCTTCCAGCAGAGACAGAGTAGATGGTGGAGCGGCTGTAGCAGGACTGGTTTCCCGCTCTTGAGGATTTCTGGAGGGATTCCGTCGCTTCCTGGTGCTTTCCCGCAAGCGAGGCGGTCGATGGCTTTGCCGAGCTCTGCCGCAGTAGGTGGGGTGTCTAGCTCCTCCATGACTGGTAGGTCTGGGATGGCGTTAAGAGCAGTGTCTGTTATGGTGTTCTTCGTTGCGTACAGCTCGAGGTAGTGCTCGGTCCACCGCCGCATTTGCTGTTCCTGGTCAGTGATGACCTCACCTGTCTTGGACTTAAGGGGGGCGATCTTGGAGGGGATTGGGCCTGTTGCCTTCTTGATACCCTCATACATTCCTCGTGCGTTGCCTATATCGGTGGCTTCCTGAATGCTTCTGCACAGGTTTAGCCAATAGGTGTTGGCACAGTGGCGGGCGGTCTTCTGGACTTTGTTCCTGGCAGCCCGTAGAGCTTGAAGTGTACTGGGAGTGGGCGTGACCTTGTAAGCCAGTAGGGCCTTCCTCTTAGCCTCGATCACGGGTTCCATTTCTTCCCAGTGAGCCTCGTGCCAGTCAGCGTTCTTCCGCTCTTTCTTCCCATAAGCAATAATGGCGGAGTTGTATATGGCGTCGCGGAGACGTGGCCAATTGGATTCGATAATGTCATCTGCCGCCACTCCCTCGCCGAGTGCATTTTCCATCTTGTTGATGAATTGCTGGGTCTTAACTGGGTTGCTGGCACAACTGGTGTTGATGTGTGGGCGACCCTTCATCTTGGAGTGGTGCAACCTCTTCGGCATTATGCGCACCTTGCTTACCACGAGGGCATGGTCCGTGTCGCAGTCTGCACTGTGGTAGCTGCGGGTGAGGAGGGTGCTGCCAATATCCATTCTTCTGGTGATGACGAGGTCAAGCTGGTGCCAGTGGCGGGAGCGGGGGTGCCTCCATGACACCTGGTGGATCTCTTTGCACTTGAAGAATGTGTTTGTCACGCACAGGCCGTGGTGACACAAAAGCTCAAGCAGTCGCTGACCATTCTCATTGATCTTTCCTCTCCCAAAGTTTCCAAGGCAGGTGGGCCAGGCCATGTGGTCGGCTCCTACTCTTGCGTTGAAGTCTCCAAGGAGATAGAGAGCGTTACTTCTGGGAATCTTGGATAACGCTTCGTCCAGTGCATGGTAGAACTGTTCTTTCTCTTCGGTGGTGGCGCAGAGGGTTGGGGCATACGCGCTAAGAATGCTGACTGGGCCGAAAGTTGTTGACAATCGGAGGGTAAGTAATCTCTCTGTGCCTCCTGTGGGTGGCTCTATGGAGTTAACAAGCGTGTTCTTCACAGCGAACCCAACACCGTGCTGTCTTGGTTGGTCCAGAGACTTTCCTTGCCAGTAGAAGGTGTAGTTGGTTTCTCTGATAGTTCCGTTGTCGGCCAACCGGGTCTCCTGTAGAGCCACAATGTCGATGTTTAGTCGTGCCAGTTCCCTATCAATGACAGCGGTTTTCCTGGCACCCTTGATCCACGGAAGGTCTGCAGTAAGTCCGGGGCACATGGTCCTGATGTTCCAGCTAGCGAGGCGAAGAGCCGGAGGCTTCTTTCTTGTTGTTTGCTTGGAATTAACTGGTGCGGGTGTTTTGTGGCCCACTTTTCGAGAGGCGCCTCTCTGATCCCCACGCACCCAGTGGGGCAGGCGAGCCATGGCGAGACGGTAGCTGTCCAGTGAGGTGCGATGACCTCTCCCACCGTCAGAGGAGACCCCTGGTGCTCGTTTCCTTCGCCAATCGGATGAGCTTATAACCGGTATCTGTCTCCTCCCGTGTTGAGTCGACATCTTGCGATGACGCTGGAGTGTCCTCTCAAGTGAGTTCTGAACAATAGATATAGGAAAAAGAATTCGTCTTTATATTTAAATAGATGATACACTATTTAAGTGTGGTGATTAACTAGATAAAAGAGGGAGGGATGGAGGGAGAAAAGAAGGAAGGAAAGAAGGAAGGAAAGGAAGAAGGAAGGAAGGAAGAAAAAGGAAGGAAGGAAGATGGATAGAGATTATTTTTACAAATAAAACTAATTTCTATAACAGGCTAACATTGTTGAAGGAATGTTGAAAATAGACAATGAAGAAAATATTGGAATAAATTAAGCCTTAAATGAGTAGTTTTGCCATTGGTTAATGCTAGGAAGACTAGTAGAATTTTAGCAGGCACAGAACAAGTACTATGAATTAAGAACTGGTTAATTTGTCATTGTAATTTATTCTCATGCATGCTATAATGTTCACATCTTCAGCAAATCAATGAAACAAAAAGTTACAGCTATAAATATAATGTTATCAACATTTTAACTTATACCTCAAAGTCATTTCTATCTGTGATTGTAAATACCCACATTTGTATAATTATTTCAAATAGCAACCCTAGAAAGCACCAAAATAAAAAAAGTGTTTGTTGTTTTTAAACATGCCTTTACCTATGACATGCACCCTCAAACATTCATACACTATTTGTTTACTCTATGTGAGGGCATGTTATTTACTTTTGGTTTCTATGGTTTTTATGTGAATTTCACACTTGGATCACACAAGAATCTTGCTTGGTGAAAAGCAATTCTACTTTGCATTATGAATTCAAAAAATGCTCCAGCAATGCAAGTGAGAGTGTTGAGATTTGTGCAACAGGACTACAGATGGATAGATTGGAGTTCATCTTCTCTTCCTCCTTCCACCTACTGTCTGGTAGAGGAGTTAATTAACACTGAAATGATCATATGCTTAGTATAGCCAAAAGAAACACAAAAAGAGGAAAAAGAAAAAACCCAATACAGCCTGTTACTCAAAATTCAAGTGTTTGCTAAGCCCTAAAGACCACCCTATAGAAACTGAGTAACAAATAACCATTAAATCACAAACAAAAATGATGTAACTATATGGAAAGCTGATCAACCTCATCAATGAAAAATGAAAGTTAAAACAAGGAGATATATTTTTTGTCCACTAGATTGAAAAAAAAATTTAAAGAGCAACTAATCTGTTTAGTCTTCTAACATGAAAGATGTTTTGAAGCTCATTATCATGTATCCATTCTGTTCTATTTCAGAGAAGGAAAACTCTGACTCCAAAAAACCTCCGCTGCCTTGCGGCATACCTCTTCAGGGGAAAGGCTAAGGGAGTAAACCCTGACAGAAAATCCGGAGCCGGAGTCCCTAAGGCGGTTTGACGTTGTAGTCAACACCGGCAACTCCTGCGGCGCACCTGAAGCCAAACTGTATTGACTCTGTCTTTCCCCTTGGATCCTTCAGCTGCGAAGAGAGGGGGGGTCTGCTGCATGGGCAACAGCTGGCCCTCCATATCACCCTGCCCAGGCTTTGTAGCTTCACTGGAGAGGACACTCCAGCGTCATCGCAAGATGTCGATTCAACACGGGAGGAGACGGGTGCCGTGTCACTCCCGAGTCGGACTGCACAGCCATTCTCGGCGGTGCAGATAGACTCTTAAGAAGCTACACCATCGTCTCTCGAGACGGACGGCTGCCGACGACGATTCTGTTCTATTTATTCTATTATTACACGTGTTCTTGTTTTAAGACCTGTGCTATTCTTACAGAGCTACTCTATTTGCAAATCTATTTATTAACATCTGTATGATAGAGAATTATCCAATCTAAACACAATACCCAGGTATAACCTAAAGAACACGGAATCTTGTAATACTAGCACCTCCCCTAAAATCCTAATGGTTAGAGATGGAAGTGGCTACAGAGAGTGACTAGAGACCTAATGTTTTATATAGGAAGACACTCTGGCCCACAGAAACTATGTGACTTGCCAAAGGGTCATAAAATAATTAAGTGGCAAAATGAAAATGAAAATTAAATGACTACAAATGCAAAATTTGGTCCAGAAATCCCTATGGTAAATGCATTCTAATATATCCTTTGCTGATTTTCATGTAAGGGACACAAACCTATGTCAGTTTCTCATCTGTGTCAGGTGCTGCTCTACACATGTTATGCTATCATCATATTCAATTACCAAAACAATACTTGAAAGTGAGTACTAATATGCCTATTTTGTAGGTGAAGAAATTAAGATTCAGAGAAGTTAAAAAACTTGTGTTTCTTGCTAGGTAGAAGATAGTTGATGTTCAAGAAAATATGTCTTGCAATTATTAAGTCCATGGTGTTAGGTGGTTTTAGTCCATCAAGGGATTCAAATGCAGATGACAGAAAAATTGGAGTTGATAATTTCTGGTGTAAGAATAGACACACACAAATATATAGACATATAAATATAAAACATATCAATGCAGCAGAAAAGCAAATCAATAAATGAATCCTTACATTTAGAGTCAGTTGATTTCCAACAAAAATTTAGAGTAATTCATTAGGGAAAAAATTGTTTTTTCAACAAATGCTACCAGAACAATTAGATATCTATGTGAAAAATGAGTCTCCAAGTTACCTCATAATGTATACAAAGAAATCAACTATAAATAGGTCATTGACATAAATATAGAAGCTCAAAAGTGATAGTTTGAAAAGATAGCATGGTAACATTTTCCTCCTTTGTAGGAGAAAAATATTTCTTAGGTATGACACCAAATATAAACCATGGAAGAGAAATTGATAAATTATACTTTATTAAAATCTCAAAGTGATTTTCAAAAGGCACTGTTAAGAAGAAGACAAGTCACAAACTGGAAAAAATATTCACAATACACATATCAAACAAAAGACTTATTTAGAACTTACAAAGAGCTCTTGTATATCAATAAGTTTTCAAACATCTGAGTTAAAATCAGGAAAAGGTTTGAACAGACTTTTTACAAAAGGAGATACTCAGATGGTTGATAGGCACATAAATAGATGCTAAAAAATAATTAGTAACCAGTGAAATAAAATTAGAGATCTCACTCCTTACCACTAGGATAGCTAAAATTAAAAAGATTGATACTATGAAATGTTGGTCAGAGGGCAGAACATCTAAAACTCTCATACATTGCTGCTGGAAAGATAAATTGGTATAACTACTTTGGAACTTAGTTTTGTAGTTTTTGTTTTTATGAAGTTAAATATTCATTTATAATGCTGTCCAGAAAATTCATTTCAAGATATTTAGCTAAGAAAAACTAAAGCATATGTTCAGAGAAAGACTTGCACAAAGGTAATCTGAAGCTTTATTGATACTAACCCAAACCTGGAAATACCCCAAATGTCTATCATTAGCTGATTAGATAAACAAATTGTTGTATATCTTTAGAGTCAATACTCAACAGTAAAGGAAACAAACTCTGGATATATGGATCATCATGTTGAAATCTCAAGAAACATGCTAAGGGAAAGAAGATAAATGTAAAAGACTACAAACTGTATGATTCTATCATGTGACATTTTCAGACAGGCAAAATTGATATTTAGGGATAGAATGATGACCAGTGAGTGGTTTCTAAGGGTGAAGATGAAGAGATTTGACTGCAAATATTATTACTTTATGTACAGAAAAAACAAATATAAAAATTAGGATATATATTCTCCTTTTCTTTTTTCTGCATATGTGTATTAAAAGTACATGTATATTAACACTATATTTCATTACTTCATATTTAATACTCTATAATATTTTGTTGGGATAAATAATACCATAATTTTTGATAAATATGCTTTAACTAAGTTCTCAATAATTTTCAGGAGCATATTATTGGCCATATAACATAAAAATTTTTATTGCACTTGCTATGCATTGTAGAATTTCTTTCTAAAATGGTTATTTTTACTATGTATGAGGTGTTACTTTGACTTTTGCCATATCCTATCATTGCTAGTATTGAATTGCTCTTTACTAAATTAAACGAAGGCCATTTTAATTTGTAATTTTATAAATAATGAAATTAAATATTTTCTTAAAACACCTCCATAGTTACTTGTGCTTCTATAAATTCTACTCAGTCCCTTGTCCATTTTTTTTCTGTTGGGGTTTTATTACTTTTAACAGACATATATGAGCTCTTTATCTCTTAAGGGCATCACCTTTTGTGGGTCTTATTTGTTAATATTTTTCTCAAAATTTTATGTTATTTTGAATGTTTCCAATTAAAAAAATATTCTTAAAATTTATTTTTAGAGAGAAAGGAAGGGAGGGAAAAAGAGAGGGAGAAAAACATTGATGAGTGAGAGAAACATTGATTGGTTGCCTCTCATCCAACCCCAACTGGGGACCTGGCCTGCAACCCAGGCATGTGTCCTGACTGAGTACTGAAGCAGCAACCTTTCAATTCACAGGCTGGCACTCAATCCACTGAGCCACACCAGCCAGTGCTAGATGTTTTTTTGTTTGTTTATTTTGTGTGTGTGTGTGTGTGTGTGTATGTGTGTGTGGTTATACTTCTCAATCTTTCCATTTGAATTCAGCTTTCTAAGGTGCTAATAACCAAGCTATAGAGGAGTCAGAAATGTTCTTTTATGAAGCACCTGGTAGCATAATTTCCAATGTATCACATTAAAAGAAAAATAAAATGGGCTCTAAATATAAGACATTAAAAAAGTTAACAGGGCCCTAGTAGGAAAGAAAACATTGGGAAATTTTAACCTGCCTCAGGCTTGTCATGACAAATACTTTAGCCATATTCTTAATAAGAAATACAAAAAAAGTAAAATATGCAAAACAAAGAGTATTATATGGTGTCTTGGCATATGCCAATCTTTACAGTCAGAAAGTATGGATAACAAGGTGGGAGGTTAAGGTTGGCTGATAAATGTTTAGGGTCAGATGCTTGAATCACAATGGGTCCTAGGGAGCTACTGCCTGTATATATGGACCTCAAAGAAGGAGAGATATTTGGACATTGCTAACCGGACTCTTCCCAAGATATTAACAAAAGAAGAAAAATAAAACTGAATTTAAGATGTTGTTGGATAAAGCATTACATAAGTTTCAGATAAGTAGGCCATGACATGTTGCTGTGCAGGAGTTTCAGATGATATGAATGATGTTTTGTGCATTAGAGGGAATATGATCACAGAAATCATTCTAATCTGTGTATGAGCACCGCCTGCTGGCCATGATGAGGACTCTGGAAAAGTGTTTCATAGAGACATTAGACCACAGACAAAATGCCATAGTCTTTAAAGTAGTTGAGCTTTATGGAAGTTACAGCGATGACTCATCATGAAAAAGATTTTTGCTTTCAAAGTGTATTGGAATGTGAGGTTTTAAGAATGGTTTTTCTAAGTGGAGCAAGTATGGAGAAAAATTATCCTCATGTTTTGTTTGTAAGAACATAAATGGTTTAATCTTTAGGAATTACATTTGACAATGTTTATCAAAAATTAAATTGAACTTTCTAGGTTTATTTTTAGAAATTTTACTAAACAAATATTCAGAAAAATTAACAAAGATATATTTCAGATATCTTCTTCAGAGAATTGTAGTAGTGAAAAAAAATGAGGATAAAAGCCAAACAAATAGTTGATATTTTGACTAGCCAGCTACCACTGGGAGCAGCTGCTTTGCCGAAAAAAGTTCTGAAAAATTTATAGAAGAGGTTTGGTAAGAACTTCTGGTCAAGATGAAGGTGTAGGTAAACAAACTTTACCTCCTCACAAAACTACAGAAAAAACACAAATATCACACAGAACTGTGAGAAAATAGGAGCCACATTCATCCAGAATGGGTAGAAAGGGTGGAGATGCAGGGAAGGGTGGAGACATGGTGTGGCATGGAGAGGTATAGCAATGGGTGGTCCCACATTTATGTGTGGTGGATAAAAATCTGCAGGGATACCTTGTGAGTGAGGGATCCTAACCCCAGGCCAAACCACACAGCCCAGGGTTCCAGGACCAGGAAGATAAATTCCCATAATTTTGGCTATAAACAATAGGGGTTGAGTGGTGGAAGAAATGGCCAGATTTTCATGGGACTCCTCTTAAAGGGCCTGCATAAACTTAGGGTTTACGAGGACTATCACCTCTGGGATTCAGTACCAGGACAACATCTGGAAGGGCACCAGTGTTAGGGAGAAAGTGGAGTGACTGGAAACAGGGTGAGTGATGGGAGACAGCTTTCTCCTCAGTTAACCCCCAGATGCCAGGCAGTGCCATTGTCCCCTCTCCAAGCCCACCTTCCACACAGGGCCACAAACTGGTGAAACAGGTTGCTCCATCCATGAGATTACCTAAGGGTCCACCCCACTTAATTTACAGGTGCCTTTTCTACAATAGGCTGTGCTACTAAGACAGGGAGTGAAAGCAGCTCTACCTGATACACAGAAACAAACACAGGGAGGCTGCCAAATTGAGGAGACAAAGAAATATGGCCCAAATGAAAGAACAGAACTAAACCTCAGAAAAATAAGTAAATGAAATGGAGACAACCAACCTATCAGATGTAGAAGTTCAAAACACTGGTGCTCAGGATGCTCAAAAGAACTCATTGAGTCGGGCAACAAAATAAAAAAGAGGCAGAAAGAAACGTTACATTAAGTGAAATAAAGAAAAATGTACAGGGCACCAACAGTGGATGGGGTGAAGCTGGGGTTCAAATCAACAGTTTGGAACAGAAGGGAGAAATAAGCATTCAACTAAAATAACAAGAATAAAAAAGAATAAGAAAAAACAGTGATAGTGTAAGGTGCCTCTGGGACATCTCCAAACGTCGTCGTCGGCAGCCGTCCGTCTCGAGAGACGATGGTGTAGCTTCTTAAGAGTCTATCTGCACCGCCGAGAATGGCTGTGCAGTCCGACTCGGGAGTGACACGGTATCTGTCTCCTCCCGTGTTGAATCGACATCTTGCGATGACGCTGGAGTGTCCTCTCCAGTGAAGCTGAAGCTACAGAGCCTGGGCAGGGTGATATGGAGGGTCTGCTGTTGCCCATGCAGCAGACCCCCCCTCTCTTCGCAGTTGAAGGGTCCAAGGGAAAGACGGAGTCAATACAGCTTGGCTTCAGGTGCGCCGCAGGAGTTGCCGGTGTTGACTACAACGTCAAACCGCCTTAGGGACTCTGGCTCCGGATTTTCTGTTGGGGTTTACTCCCTTAGCCTTTCCCCTGAAGAGGTATGCCGCAAGGCAGCGGAGGTTTTTTGGAGTCAGAGTTTTCCTTCTCTGATGTGCCCTGACTGGAAGATCGAACCAGCAACACTTAGCTCGCAGGCCGACGCTCAATCCACTGAGCCAAACCAGCCAGGGTCAAACGTACCAACATATAAATTATAGGGATGCCAGAAGGAGTAAAAGAGCAAGAAATTGAAGAGTTATTTGAAAAAAATAATGAAAGAAACTTTCCTAATTTGGTGAATAAATTGACATACAAGTCCTGGAAGCACAGAGAATCCCAAACAAGTTGGACCCAAAGAGGACCACACCAAGATCCATCATAATTAAAATGCCAAAGGTTAAAGATGAAGAGAGAATCTTAAAAGCACCAAGAGAAAAGCAGAGTTACCTACAAAGGAGCTCCCATAAGACTATCAGCTGATTTCTCAAAAGAAACCTTGCAAGTAAGGAGGGACTGACAAGTATTCAAAGTGACTAAAAGCAAGGACCTACAGCCTAGATTACTCTATCCAGCAAAGCTATTATTTAGAATGGAAGGGCAGATAAAGAGCTTCCCAGACAAGGTAAAGCTAAAGGAACTCATCATCACCAAGCCATTATTGCATGAAATGTTAAAGGGGCTTATTTAAGAAAAAGAAGATTAAAAAAAAAAAGATCAAAACTATGAACAGTAAAATGGCGACAAATTCACAACTATCAACAACTGAATCTTAAAAAACTAAGCAAACAACCAGAATAGGAACAGATTCATAAATATGGAGATCACTTGGAGGATTACCAGCTGGGAGGGGTAGGGGGAGAATGGGAAGAAAGGCACAGAGATTAAGAAGCCTAAATTTGTGGGTACAAAATATACAGAGGGCTGTTAAGAGTAATATAGAAAATGGAGATGCCAAAGAACTTATGTGAATAATCCATGGACATGAACTAAGTGGGGGATTGCTAAGTGGGAGGAAGAGAACAAAGGGAGAAAATTAGGACAACTATAATAGCATAGTCAATAAAATATATTTAAAAACCAACAAATGTATAGATATAATGCAATCCCTATTAAAATTCCAATGAACATTTTTATTTTTAAATTAAAAAAAAATTTTTTAAATATGCTTTATTGATTATGATGTTACAGTTGTCTCAATTTCTTTCCCTTTGTTCCCTTCCACCCAGTGACATTCCTCCCTCCAGTTGTCTGCACCCCCCCTTAGTTTATGCCCATTGGTTGTGCATATAGTTCCTCTCAACATCTTATCTACTCCACTCCCTCCTACTATGCTTAATTCCTACACCATCTCCTTCCCTTTTCCCCCACCCCCCTCCCTGCTGACTTCCCCCCATAATGTTCCTCATATCTATACTTCTTTTCACACTTTCATTGCCTACTTAGTTTGCCTTTGTTTCGATTCCCTAGCTTCTGTTGTTGGTTGTTGTGATACAGCTTTCATTTTAATGTTCATAGTTTTGGTCCTTTCTCCTAAATAAGTCCCTTTAACATCTCGTATAACAGTGATTTGGATCTAATGAACTCCTTTAGTTTTACTTTGTCCTGGAAGCACTTTCTCTGCCCTTTTATTCTGAATGACAGCTTCACTGGATAGAGTATTTGTGGTTGTAGGTTTTTGATTTTTATTACTTTGAATATTTCTTGCCAGTCCCTTTTTGCCTGCAGAGTTTCTTTAGAGAAATCAGCTGACAGTCTTATTGGGACGCCTTTGTATGTAATTCTCTTCTTCTCTCTTGCTGCTTTTAAGATTCTCTCTTTATCCTTAATTTTTGACATTTTGATTATAATGTATCTTGGTGTGGTTCTCCCTTGGTCCAGTTGTTTTGGAACTCTCTGTGCTTCCTGGACCTGGAAGTCTATTTCCTTCCCCAAATCAGGGAAGTTCTGCTTCATTATTTTTTCACATAATTTTTCAATTTCTAGTTCTTCTTCTTCACCTTCTGGCAACCCTATGATTCAGATGTTGGCCTGTTTATAGCTGTCCAATAAGTTTCTGAGCCTCTCCTCATTTTCCTCACTTCTCGTTTCCTCTTTCTGCTCTGGTTGACTGTTCCTTCCCTATGTTCCGATTTGTTGATTTGATCCCTGGTTTTCTTGCCCTCACCACTAGTTTCATATGTGTTTTTGTTCATTTCAGCAGGACTAGCCTTCATTCCTTCCCTGTCTTGTTTAAGATCTGCTGTTAGGTCTGTAAGTGCTTTAATAAGCAAAGCTCTGAACTGTGCTTCAGAAAAATTTTCTATCTGCTGCTTCATTAGATCAGAAATTTGCTGTCTGGTCAGCTGCATCACTGGGATCCCTATCATGATCTGTGCCATCCTGAACAGTTTTGTGTTTACCTTTGCTTCCTGGGCAGGTCTGTCACACCTCTTATGCTATAGGGCAGGGAGCCCTGTGCACTTGTCACAACCAGGCATTTTCTGCGGGGGTGGGGTTCCAAGATGAATTCCTGCCATTCAATCTCCGCTGAGAGACTGCGAGCCTTCTCCTCTGTCCCCATCCCCACCGAACCTCACAGTCCAAGGCAATGGGGGTCTGCCTTCCCCAGCTTTGGAATCGCAAGCTGATGGGTCTGGTCTGTAGCTGGGGGTACTCCCCAGGCGCTTCTCATCTCCTCTTAAATACGGGTGTCTGTGCTTACCACTGTCCCACTGCTGTCACCGCTGCTGCCACAGACAGCACAGCTTGACCTTTCCTCCCCGGCTTTGTCCCTCCTACCTGTCCAGATGAGCACCACTTCTTTATAACTTCATACGTTGGACTTCCGTTTATTTTCTGGAACTTCTGGTTATTGCTGGTTTTGTGGTAGTTGTATTCCTTCTTAGTTGTGGAGGGAGATGAGGTGTGTCAGTCTAGGCCTCCATCTTGGCCAGAAGTCTCCTGTGTTTGTTTGGTTCAATGTCCCAGGGAGAGCTGTCACTCCTACTATGTTGTAAGGGGTGGAGCCTTAGGGATTTATCAGTAATGGGTGACCTGTTTCACCACGTTGTCGTGCTGTATGTGGGAGAGGGGTCTGAGAAGGAACAATATCGCTTGCCCAGCACTCGCCCCTTTTCCAGGCACTTCTATCATGTCCACACTGGACTGGCGCCCCTCTAGTTGCTACCCTGGCCATCATTCCCAGAGTGGGTGGGTCTGCGAACATTCTAGGTCATGGTGGCCCTTTATACAAGCAGACTCTCCTGAGACCAGCAGTTTCTGCCGCTGTCTCAACCCCCACTGGTTTGCACAGTCAAAAGCAATGAGGCTTGATTTTCCCCAGAGCTGAGACAGTGAGCTGCTCTGGTGAGGAGCTGGGGATGCTCCCCAGGTGTCCCTCCTGACTTTTAAAAATGTGTAACTGCACTTTCCGCTGGCCTCCTGCTGTTGCCACTGCTGCCACCACCACGCTGTGTCCTCTGCCTGAGTTCCGCCCCTCCTACATGTCTGGATGAATATTTCTTCTTTATATCCTTGTTTGCTGGACTTCCATGCACTTTGATTTTCTGGAACTTCTGGCTGTTTCTAGTTTTGAGGTAGTTGTATTCCTTCTCAGTTGTGGAGGGAGATGCAGCATGTCTGTCTACGCCTCCATCTTGGCTGGAAGTCTCCCAATGAATTTTTTTAAAAGAAATAGAACAAAGTATCATCAGGTATGTATAGTACCATAAAAGATTCCACACAGCAAAAGCAATCCTGAGAAAAAAGGACAGAGTCAGAGGTGTCATACTACCTGACTTTAAATTATACTAAAAAGCTAAGATAAAACAGCATGGTATTGGCAGAAAAACAGATGCACAGACCAGTGAAATAGAATTGAGAGTCCAGAAATAAAAGCACATGTATTGGACTGACCAAAAAGTCTAATTAGTTTTTTCTGTAAAATATAAGACATGTTTCTCATTTTCACCACTAACTTTATTGATTTAGATATTCTGAGTATGTTGGCTATCTCTTGCATGATAGAACATTGATTGTTTTAAATTAATGTCTTTATTTGATTGCTATCAACTTCAAGTTGTCTACCTGACCGTGGAGTATCATCTAGCATGAAATCTCCAGCACAAAACTTCGCAAACCACTTTTGACATGATTAATTAGTCACAGCACCTACTCCATACACAGTGCAAATCTTTTCTTTGCATTTCAGTTGTGTTTTACCTTTCTTGAAATAGAATGTAAGGTTAGGTTGTTTGAGATTTTTCTATCTTCTTTAGGTGAGCCTGTATTGGTTTGAACTATACTCTGAGGACTGCTTTTTCTGTGTCCCATAGGTTTTAGGTTGTTGTCTGTTAATTTTTGTTTGTTTCCAGATTCTTTTTGATTTCTTCCTTAATCTCATTGTTAACTCATTCATTATTTAATAACATATTACTCAGTCTTCATTTATTTGAATGTTTTTGAGTTTTTTCCTTGAGGTTGGTTTCTAGTTTCAAGCCTTTGTGATCTGAGAAGATGCTTGATATGATTTCAATTTTCTTGACTTTGTTGAGGCTTGTTTTGTGTCCTACCATGTGGTCTGCCTTTGAAAATGACCTATGTGCATTTGAAAAGAAAGTATATTTTGCTTCTTTGGGGCAAAATTCTCTCTAAATATCCATTAAGTTCATTTGATCTAGGGTGTCGTTCAATGCCACATAACCTTCTTGATTTTTTTGTTTGGATGATCTATATATTGTCGACAGTGGGGTGTTAAAATCCTCTATGGTGACTGTATTGCTTTGGATCTCTTTCTTAAAGTCCTTTAAAATTTTCCTTATATATATAGCTGCTCCTATGTTGAGTGCATATATATTTATAAGACTCTCACAGTTTCATTGTCTTGCATACATGAGGCCTCATGTTTAAAGGTGTACAAGTCTTGTGAGTTTGACCATAGGACACACCAGAAGAAAGTGGTAGTCAAAGTTTTAGAAACCCAAACATGAACTATGACTAACCAAACCTGCAAACTAATATTCATGAGGATAAATACAAAGGAAAATACCATATACATTTTAGTCAAACTCTTGAAAACCAAAAATAAATATAAAAGCTTAAAAGAAACCAAAGAATAACAGACATAGGAGATACAGGTGAACAATGATTAGAATGAAGACTAGTGTCTCAACAGAACGATGAGATTTTTTTGTTATGTATACCAAAACTGAGATAATGTTGCTGGCAGATGCGTATGACAATAAATACCAGTGAAGGCTTCTTCCATGGTATCAGAGAGAATGTCAGATCTACAGGAAAAAATGAGCAACACTGGATAAATATATGGGTAAGTATTTAAAAAACTGTTTTTATTTCTTTTCTTAACTTAATTTAAGTTGATTGACTTAAAAGCAATACTAGTGACAATGTACTATAGGGCTTAAAATGTATTTAGAAATAAAATATGTACAATAATAGAACAAAAGGAAGGAGTGAGTGTACATAGAATTATTTTTTTATAAGGTTCTTGCATCATATTTGACATGGTATAGTATTAACTTGAAGTAGACTGTGACAAATTAAAGATGTATATTAAAATTCTTAGAGGAATTATTAGAAAAAATATTACAAATACATGTTACTAAAATGCCAATTGAAGAGCTAGAAAGAACTATGAAAGATACCTGATTAAACCAAAGAAGACAGGAAATAAGGATAAAAGCAATAAAGAAAAGAAGGGCTTGATAGAAAACAAAAAAATATGATACCAGACCTAAAACTAATGTATTAATGACTACATTAAATGTAAATAGACTAAATACTCTAATTACAGGGCAAAAACTATTAGATTTGGCATTGGTAAGGACTGGCTGGTTCCAGTTTGAAAGAATGAGTGAATTTAAATTTTGCAGTCGAAAAACATAATGCAGACAATAATTTATGGGAAAATTGCATCTTTAAAATTTAGAGTGAAACTGTGAAAAGTAGAAAAATTTTTTCCTATCATGTCTCAAGACAGAACATCTTCTGCAATCTGACCTGTATCTCTGAGATAATAGCTTTTTCACCTTGTCAGGAGAAAGAAAGTATTTAATATTATTAGCTGGACAATAATTTGTCACCTACCAGTTTACATCTTCTTCGAGTACTGATAAAGGTAATAATAATATGGCTTTTGTCTGTTGTTTTATTTCAGACAGCTTCCAGACAATGATAATCTGAGTTTGTAAAGTTTATAGTAGTAAGTTTCAGGATTAGTGGCACATTTTCAGATATTGGCTCCAAGATAAATTTGTTATTAATGAATTTAGGTCAAATAAAGATTATTAGATAAGAGAAAGCAGGTGTGTATGGTTCTCAATCATGACCCTCCTAAAAAAGATGAGGCCATTCAAACCAATAGCACAAAATACAAGGAAAATTCCATCATGGTAAAAGCATGTTGGATGAAGCAGCTTTATACTTGAAATGTACCAGCTATTACTTGAAAGTAGGAAGTCTGGTATGCTTTTCCTACAGCCAAGAATTTCTATGACCCAACATGACTGTATCAGTTTAGGCTAAGCTATACTATGATAACAAATGACCCTTCTACTTAAAGGCTTATAATCACAGAAATTTTATTGCTCAAATTCATTTCTGTTATAATCTCTTCCTTCTGCGGGAGTAGTCCCAACTTGGGACCCACTGACCTCAGCAGAGGAACACAAGAGCTGACAGAACTACACTGGCTCTTAAAAGGTCTGCTCAGAATGTCACTTTCACTCCCATTCCACAGTTAAAGCAAGACAGACAGCCAAGCCTCGTTTAAATGATATTTGGAAATTGAATTCTTCTAAAGGATGGACAAGGACTATCTAAAAACAAAAATACAATCCAGCATACCAACTCAGTCTGTAATGGGCCAGATAAGTCAATCTATGCTCTTTTGCGGAACCTGAATTCTGAGTAAGACTAGACCACTGAGTTTGGTTTTATTTCAAGGATATAGTAAGCATGACAAGCTGGAAAGAGTTCAAAATTTCTTCTACATGGTTTCATTCAAAACATCTAATAAGAAATGAAAAGGATATATAGGAGGTGAAGATACAAATGTCTTTTCTTCCTTTATCTGCATCCTATGTTTGGAGGCCTCAGTAACTTATAAGGTATCTAGCACTTTTAAGCCAGAGAAATATGGATTGGTGATTTTGCTGACTTTTGTACCCTCAGCTCTGTCAGTACCCAGAAACCACTCATACTACCAAATGAGTTAATAATTTGGCTACTTGGCAAATTACATAACCCATGCCTGAGGACCAGATTCTGAGACTTGAAATTCTTGCTGTGCCAGCCTTGAGGCAATGTTCCCTCTACTATTCCTGCAATGGAAGATGGCCCAGGAGTTTTCCATTCATGTCTGCTTAGGGAACTTTTGGTCTTAATCTGCCACAGCTTCAAAGCCAAAATTGTCTCACTATAAATGAACATACAATCACCTGATAATAAAAATTTACCAAGTGGTCATTTTTTTCCCGCTTTTCTATATCTCTTTGGTTTTCAGTCTATGATCTGGGGAAAGAGATGAGGACATTTAACTATAAGGAGTAACAACATCTATATTTTGATGAGAAGACATCTGGTAAGACTTCATGCCCACCATACCTCACTCTTCCCACCCTGGTATTGGAAATGATATCTTCCCTCTTATATAATTCCAGAAGATGAAATAATTCCTTTCTCAGAAGTTGATTGGAAAGAATCCCACCAGAGCATTCAGATAACATAATGATGGGTTTCCTTTTCTAGGTATGACCTGAGAAACAGAACTTCTCTACCAAGGAACACCTCCTCTTATAAATGTCAATTTCAACAGTAAATGTGGTACATATCTTATCACATTGTTATTCCCAGAAAAGGGCATTTTAAGGTTTGAGAATATTCTAAGGCAAACATCCTTAATATAGACTTTTGTGTTGTTTAGCATTTTTGCCTTTCGATTTTCAAAACTGTATCCTATTTTTGTTGTTGTTGTTATAGCCTGGTGTTATTTTAGTCATCATGTTTCTTTAACCGTGCCACTACCAATTTATTCTGTTGTAAGAAAATGTCAGCTTAAATCTCCAAGTCAAATATGGGACTGCCATCCTTGTATAGATCTAAATATTTTTTCAGTAGAACAGCAGTATCTCAGGTTGTTTCTGTCCAGAGTTTTCTAGGTTTAAAAGTTCTGATAGGAAACTAGAGTCATGCATGTTTTCATTGAATTACTGAATTTTACAATGGGTTGAAAGGAAACACGTACTCATTCCAGTTAAGCTCAGCATGTATTTATTAAACATTTTGTGTCGTCGTCGGCAGCCGTCTGTCTCAAGAGACGATGGCGTAGCTTCTTAAGAGTCTATCTGCACCGCCGAGAATGGCTGTGCAGTCCGACTCGGGAGTGACAATCCCTGCCGCACTTGTTACAGGTGAAGGCAGATGGCTGTTGTTGCTGCTGTTAACGCTGCTTCCGCCTCAATCTTTTCTGGACCGCCTCCTCGTTGTGCGCTGCCTCTGCGCGTGACGTACCTTGCCTGACCGCGAGCCTCCAGGCTAGGCGGTCGTCTGCTTGAACTTCCCATGTGTTGAGATTGATGGAGCATTGTGTCATGTCTTTTTTGCAGATGTCTTTGAACCGCAGTTTTGGGTGCCCTGTCATCCTCTGGCCTTCTGCTAGCTTGCCGTAGAGGAGGTCTTTGGGAATACGGCCTGCATCCATTCTTTTGACATGGCCGAGCCACCTGAGGCGTCTCTCACTAAGAATTGCATGCAAACTGCTCATGTTGGCTCGCTTCAGCACCTCGGTGTTGGGAACCTTATCCTGCCAGGCAACATGCAGGATGCGTCGCAGGCACCTCATGTGGAAGCTGTTGAGTTTCCTTTCGTGCCTTGCGTAGGTGGTCCACGTCTCGCTGCCATAGAGGAGAGTGCTGAGTATGCAGGCTTGGTAGATGTGCAGTCTGGTTTTTTCTGTGAGGCTGGAATTGTTCCACGCTCGCCGGTTCAGTTTGGCCATAACTGTGGCTGCCCTGGAGATTCTCCGGTTGACCTCCAAGTCGACTGACAGAGAGCTCGAGATGGTGGACCCGAGGTAAGTGAAATCGTTGACAACCTCCAGGGTGTATCCGTCGATAGTGATGCATGGGGGAGTCCCCGTGCCTTGAGCCATAACGTTCGTCTTCGTCAGGCTGATGGCTAGTCCGAACTCCTTGCATGCGTGGGAACGGCAAGTGACTAACTGCTGGAGTCCCTCTTCGGAGTGTGATGTCAAGACTGCATCGTCGGCGAAGAGCATCTCATGGATGAGCACCTCTTTGACTTTGGTCTTGGCTCGTAGACGGGCCAGGTTGTAGAGCTTGCCATCGGATCTGGTGTGAATGAAGACACCCTCGCTGCAGTCCTTAAAGGCGTATTGGAGGAGCATGGAGAAGAAGATTCCGAACAGCGTAGGCGCGAGGACGCAGCCCTGCTTTACTCCGCTGCTGACTGGGAAGGCCTCAGAGGTTGCGCCATTGTAGGACACCGTGCTGTGCATGTTGTCGTGAAAGGACATGACCACAGCAAGCAGATGTGGTGGACAGCCAATCTTCCGTAGCAAGCTGAAAAGTCCGCTTCGACTGACCAGATCAAACGCCTTCGTGAGGTCGATAAAGGCGAGGTAGAGTGGTTTATGCTGCTCGTGACACTTCTCCTGCAGCTGGCGTAGGGAGAAGATCATGTCCACTGTTGATCGGCCAGCTCTGAAGCCACACTGGGACTCTGGGTAGACGCGGGAAGCAAGGGTCTGCAGGTGGGCAAGAGCGACCCGGGCGAATACTTTGCCGACAACGCTGAGGAGAGAGATGCCCCGGTAGTTGTTGCAGTCGCTGCGGTCTCCTTTGTTCTTGTACATGGTGATAATATTGGCGTCTCTCATATCCTGGGGGATGTAACCCTCCTTCCAGCAGAGACAGAGTAGATGGTGGAGCGGCTGTAGCAGGACTGGTTTCCCGCTCTTGAGGATTTCTGGAGGGATTCCGTCGCTTCCTGGTGCTTTCCCGCAAGCGAGGCGGTCGATGGCTTTGCCGAGCTCTGCCGCAGTAGGTGGGGTGTCTAGCTCCTCCATGACTGGTAGGTCTGGGATGGCGTTAAGAGCAGTGTCTGTTACGGTGTTCCTCATTGCGTACAGCTCGAGGTAGTGCTCGGTCCACTGCCGCATTTGCTGTTCCTGGTCAGTGATGACCTCACCTGTCTTGGACTTAAGGGGGGCGATCTTGGAGGAGATTGGGCCTGTTGCCTTCTTGATACCCTCATACATTCCTCGTGCGTTGCCTATATCGGCGGCTTCCTGGATGCTTCTGCACAGGTTTAGCCAATAGGTGTTGGCACAGTGGCGGGCGGTCTTCTGGACTTTGTTCCTGGCAGCCCGTAGAGCTTGAAGTGTACTGGGAGTGGGCGTGGCCTTGTAAGCCAGTAGGGCCTTCCTCTTAGCCTCAATCACGGGTTCCATTTCTTCCCAGTGAGCCTCGTACCAGTCAGCGTTCTTCCGCTCTTTCTTCCCGTAAGCAATAATGGCGGAGTTGTATATGGCGTCGGGGAGATATGACCAATTGGATTCGATAATGTCATCTGCTGCCATTCCCTCGCCGAGTGCATCTTCCATCCTGTTGATGAATTGCTGGGTCTTAACTGGGTTGCTGGCACAACTGGTGTTGATGCATGGGCGACCCTTCATCTTGGAGTGGTGCAACCTCTTCAACGTTATGCGCACCTTGCTTACCACGAGGGCATGGTCCGTGTCGCAGTCTGCACTGTGGTAGCTGCGGGTGAGGAGGGTGCTGCCAATATCCATTCTTCTGGTGATGACGAGGTCAAGCTGGTGCCAGTGGCGGGAGCGGGGGTGCCTCCATGACACCTGGTGGATCTCTTTGCACTTGAAGAATGTGTTTGTCACGCACAGGCCGTGGTGACATGAAAGCTCAAGCAGTCGCTGACCATTCTCATTGATCTTTCCTCTCCCAAAGTTTCCGAGGCAGGTGGGCCAGGCCATGTGGTCGGCTCCTACTCTTGCGTTGAAGTCTCCAAGGAGATAAAGAGCGTTACTTCTGGGGATCTTGGATAACGCTTCGTCCAGTGCATGGTAGAACTGTTCTTTCTCTTCGGTGGTGGCGCAGAGGGTTGGGGCGTACGCGCTAAGAATGCTGACTGGGCCGAAAGTTGTTGACAATCGGAGGGTAAGTAATCTCTCTGTGCCTCCTGTGGGTGGCTCTATGGAGTTAACAAGCGTGTTCTTCACAGCGAACCCAACACCGTGCTGTCTTGGTTGGTCCGGAGACTTCCCTTGCCAGTAGAAGGTGTAGTTGGTTTCTCTGATAGTTCCGTTGTCGGCCAACCGGGTCTCCTGTAGAGCCGCAATGTCGATGTTTAGTCGTGCCAGTTCCCTGTCGATGACAGTGGTTTTCCTGGCATCATTGATCCACGGAAGGTCTGCAGTAAGTCCGGGACACATGGTCCTGATGTTCCAGCTAGCGAGGCGAAGAGCTGGAGGCTTCTTTCTTGTTTTTTGCTTGGAATTGCCTGGTGCGAGTGTTTTGTGGCCCACTTTTCGAGAGTCGCCTCTCTGATCCCCACGCACCCAGTGGGGCAGGCGAGCCATGGCCAGACGGCACCTAATTGGCTGGGGGCTGCCCAGCTTGAGGCGGGCGGTAGCTGTCCAGTGAGGTGCGATGACCTCTCCCACCGTCAGAGGAGACCCCTGGCGCTCGTTTCCTTCGCCAATCGGATGAGCTTATAACCGGTATCTGTCTCCTCCCGTGTTGAGTCGACATCTTGCGATGACGCTGGAGTGTCCTCTCCAGTGAAGCTACAAAGCCTGGGCAGGGTGATATGGAGGGCCAGCTGTTGCACATGCAGCAGACCCCCCCTCTCTTCGCAGCTGAAGGATCCAAGGGGAAAGACAGAGTCAATACAGCTTGGCTTCAGGTGCGCCGCAGGAGTTGCCGGTGTTGACTACAACGTCAAACCGCCTTAGGGACTCCGGCTCCGGATTTTCTGTCAGGGTTTACTCCCTTAGCCTTTCCCCTGAAGAGGTATGCCGCAAGGCAGCGGAGGTTTTTTGGAGTCAGAGTTTTCCTTCTCTGATGTGCCCTGACTGGAAGATCGAACCAGCGACACTTAGCTCGCAGGCTGACACTCAATCCACTGAGCCAAACCAGCCAGGGTTGAAGACTGAAAGAATACATCACCACCAAACCAGTATTGCAAGAGATGCTAAAGGGAGTGTTCTAAGAAAAAAAAAGAAAAGAACAAGAGAAAAGAGGAACAGAGGTACAAAGGGAAATGAATAAATACCGTCAATAATAACCTTAAATGTAAATGGATTAAATGCTCCAATTAAAAGACATAGGGTAACGGAATGGATACGAAAATAGGACTCACATATTTGCTGTCTACAAGAAACACCTGAAAACAAAAGATTTACACAAACTGAAAGTAAAGGGATATAAAAAATATTCCAAGCAAACATACCAGAAAAAAAAAGCTGGGGTAGCAGTCCTCATATCAGACAAAATGGATTTCAAAGCAAGGGCAATAAAAAGAGACAAATAAGGACATTTCATAATACTTAAAGGAACAGTCCATCAAGAAGATATGACTTTGATAAACATATATGCACCCAACATAGGAGCACCCAAATACATAAAGCAAATACTAGAAGACCACAAAAAGGATATCAACAACAACACGCTCATAGTAGGGGACTTCAACACTCCATTATCAACAATAGACAGATCATCCAAGGAAAGAAACACCAAGGATATACAGGCATTGAACAACACACTAAACCACATGTATCTAACTGATATATATAGAACTTTTCACCCCAAAGAAGCAAAATATACATTCTTTTCAAGTGCACATGGGACATTTTCAAAGATAGACCACATGATAGGTCACAAAACAAGCCTCAACAAATTCAAGGAAATTGAAATCATATCAAGCATCTTTTCAGATCACAATGCCTTGAAACTAGAAATCAGCCTCAGAGAAAAAAATCAAAGACACCCAAACTCATGGAGATTGAATAACATGCTATTAAATAATGAATGGGTTAACAATGACATCAAAGAAGAAATCAAGAAATTTCTAGAAACTAATGATAATGAGCACACAACAGCCCAAAACCTGTGGGACACAGCAAAAGCAGTCCTGAGAGGGAAGTTCATAGCAATACAGGCATATCTGAAAAGGATAGAAGAATCTCAAATAAAAAAACCTAACCATAATGCTACAAGAACTAGAACAACAACAACAAACAAAGCCTAGGGCAAGAAGAAGGAACGAAATCATCAAGATCAGAGCAGAACTAAATGACATAGAGACCGAACAAACAATACAAAAGATCAACAAAACTAGGAGCTGGTTCTTTGAAAAAATCAACAAAATCGACAAGCCTCTAGCCAGTCTAATCAAGAAAAAAAGAGAGAAGACACAAATAAACAAAATCAGAAATGAAAGAGGAGAAATCATGACTGATACCTCAGAAATACAAATGATAGTTAGAAATTACTTCAGACAACTGTATGACAAGAAATTTGACAATCTAGAACAAATGGACAAATTTCTAGAAACATACAACCTTCCAAAACTGAATCAAGAAGAAGTGGAAAGTCTCAACAGACCAATAACAAAAAAGGAAATTGAAACAGTAATCCAAAATATCCCTGCACACAAAAGCCCCGGACCGGATGGCTTCACAGGCGAATTCTACAAAGCTTTCAGGGAAGAACTAACTCCTATCCTCCTCAAACTGTTCCAAAAAATCCAAGAAGAGGGGAAAATCCCAAACTCTTTCTATGAAGCCAGTATTATCCTAATCCCCAAACCAGGTCAACACTCAACAAAGAAAGAAAACTACAGGCCAATATCACTGATGAACATAGATGCTAAAATCCTCAATAAAATATTGTCAAACAGGATCCAACAATACATCAAAAAGATCATACATCATGATCAAGTGGGCTTCATTCCAGGGATGCAAGGATGGTTTAATATTCGCAAATCAATAAATATAATACATCACCTAAACAGAATGAAAGACAAAAATCACATGATCATATCAATAGATGCAGAAAAAGCATTTGATAAAGTACAACACCCATTTATGATGAAAACACTCAGCAAAATGGGAACAGAGGGAGCATACCTTAACATAATTAAGGCTATATATGAGAAGCCTGAAGCCAACGTCATACTCAATGGACAAAAACTGAAAGCATTCCCCCTGAACTCAGGAACTAGACAAAGTTGCCCACTCTCTCCACTCCTTTTCAACATAGTGTTGGAAGTCCTAGCCACAGCAATCAGACAAGAATAAGAAACAAAGGGCATCCAAATTGGGAAAGAGGAAGTAAAACTTTCATTATATGCCGATGACATGATAGTATACCTAGAAAACCCTATAAACTCCACTAAAAGACTACTCGATATAATAAGTCAATTTGGCAAAATCGCAGGGTACAAAATAAATATACAGAAATCTAAGGCATTTCTGTACACCAACAATAAAATAGAGACAGAGACAAAAAAGAAAATACCATTTACTATAGCAACAAGAAAAATAAAGTACCTAGGAGTAAACTTAACCAAAGAGATAAACGACCTGTACTCTGAAAATTACATAACATTGAAGAAAGAAATTAAGGAAGAAACAAATAAATGGAAGCAAATACCATGTTCTTGGACGGGAAGAATCAACATCATCAAAATGGCCATACTACCCAAAGCAATTTACAGATTCAATGCAATCCCTATTAAAATACCAATGACATATTTCACTGACCTAGAACAAATACTCCATAAATTCATATGGAACCAAAAAAGACCCCGAATAGCAAAAGCAGTCTTGAGACAGAAGAACACAGCAGGAGGAATCACAACACCAGATATCAAACAATACCACAAAGCCACTGTAATCAAAACAGTCTGGTACTGGCATAAGAACAGACATATAGATCAGTGGAACAGAATAGAGAGTCCAGAAATAAACCCAGGCCTCTATGGTCAACTAATATTTGATAAAGGAGGAAGAAACATAAAATGGAGTGAGAAGAGCCTCTTTAACAAATGGTGCTGGGAGAATTGGATAGGGACCTGCAAAAAAATGAAACCAGACCACCAACTTACACCACACACGAGAATAAACTGAAGATGGATCAAAGACTTAAATGTAAGCCATGACACCATAAAAGTCCTAGAGGAAAACATAGGAAAGAAAATATCAGATATCTCACGTAACAATCTCTTCACGGATACATCTCCTAAAGCAAGAGAAATAAAGAAAAAAATAAATAAAAGGAATTACATCAAACTAAAAAGTTTCTGCTCAGCAAAAGAAAACATCAGCAAGATGAAAAGGAAACCAACCATATGGGAAAATATATTTTCCAATGACATCACAGACAGAGGACTTATTTCCAAAATATATAAAGAGCTGATATGACTCAACATCAAGAAAACAAACAACCCAATTAAAAAATCGGCAAAGGACCTGAACAAACACTTCTCCGAAGAGGACATACAGAAGGTCCATAGACACATGAAAAAATGCTCATCATCATTAGCCATCAGGGAGATGCAAATAAAAACCACAATGAGATACCATTTTACACCAGTCAGAATGGCCATCATCAACAAATCAACAAGCAACAAGTGCTGGCGAGGATGTGGAGAAATGGGAACCCTACTGCACTGTTGGTGGGAATGCAGACTGGTGCAGCCACTATGGAGAACAGTATGGAATTACCTCAAAAGATTAAAAATGGAACTGCCTTTTGAACCAGTGACTCCACTACTAGGATTATACCCTATATAAAAAATATAATAGGGGGATAAAGATATGCAATGGTCTGTCTCTTCAAGAGAATTTTCTAAAAGATGGCACTAATTGTTACAATACACGAAGTGTGAGAGCAGTAAGAGAGAAAGAATGTGAAAGAACATAACCTTTCACACACACAAAAAAAATTTTACGGTAAAATCTCCTTATTTTATAAATGACGACATGAAGTCCCTAATCAATTAGGGAGCTTGTCTAACAGTAAGACTAGTTAGTGACAGAGCTGGTTCCTCTACTCAAGTTTATTTCTACTGCTTAACACAATGGTTTACACAAAAAGGGTTCCCAGGGTTTGTTGATTGTATACTCTTTTCATTGAACTATGCTAATTTTTGAAAGTATAGGTTTTAAAGAGTAAAACATCTTAAAAAAAATCTTGTCTAAAAATATCAAAAAATACAAAAGAAGTAAAATAAATATGTAAATAACTTTTTTAAAGAAGGAATTAAAACTCAGAAAATGTAAGTGACATATAAAGTCACATACTAGCTAATAGCTAGTTTAGAATTGAAGTCTTTTTAATTCTTAGCTGTGTGTACTCCGGCCATAACATATTAATGTAAGGAAGACACTGTGTAAAGAGTATTAGCACAAATCAGAAACCAGACCTTTGAAGCAAACTGCTATTCTTCAGTTTTCATTCAAGTAATCAACATATTAAGCACCTGTTATATGCAGTATTTTGTGCTTGATGCCAAGGAGGACATGGTTCTTGATTGTAGGAAATCTCCATTGTTTTACTTACCAAATATTTCCTGAATATCTATCATGTGCAAAGCACTATGAGGGACAAAATGATACAACAGACATAGTCTTTGACCTCAAGGGCTTAAAACAATAGTAGCCATGACAAGATATATATACAAATAATTATAATTAAGTGAAGATATAGGAAACCAAAGTGTTGTAGGTATTCAGAATAAGAAGTTATATCACCAGGCATATTGTGAGGTACTCTTGAAAGAGCAGTTGAGGTTGACTTTGAAAGACAGTAGGTTTCCAACAGAGATAAATAAGAGCCAAGGAGACATCTAGCTAATGTTATAGAACAATCAAAGACCTGAAAGTAGGAATACTTTAGTCATCTTTTGGTCAAAGGATGGTGTAGTTTATGTGGAACATGGGTTACCTTTTAGGAGCAATAGGAGATAAATATAGGAAGGTAGGTTAGAAACTGGTGATGCACAACCTTGACTACTTGTACAAAGACTTTCAAGATTATTCTGAAGATCAGGGTTCTCAGATGTTAGCATGCTTCAGAATCACCTAGACGGCTTGTTAAAACACAGATTACTAGGCCTCAGCTGCAGAATGTCAGATTCATAGGTCTGAGGTGAGGCATGAGAAACTATATTTCTAACAAGTCCTCAGGTAGCATGGGAGCTGCTGGTCTGAGGACTGCACTTGGGAAGACCTGAAGGAGAAAAAGAGGTGTCATTGTGGACCTCTCTTCAGGGCAGCTGGAAGTTTGACAGCAGGAGGTATGATGAATTAGAGGAAGAAGATAGTGGATTAGGAGCGACAAGGCCTAGTCTCAGTGTGAGCAAAGGAGGCCTAAACTAGGGTGGTGGGAACAAACATGAAAAGAACAAAATAGACTCAAGATAGGTCATGAGAGTAAAATTCACCCAAAGTAACAGAGAAAATGTTGTACTACCACGGGATAGTATTTCCACTCAGTCTCTCTCTCTCTCTCTCTCTCTCTCTCTCTCTCTCTCTCTCTCTCTCTCTCTCTCTCCTTTCTTTCATATTTATTGGTTTAATTATTGTCACTTGATCAAAGCCTCTAGCTGAACTACCTTATAGAAGGCTGGTGTATATCTTTGGGCTTTAGTTTTCTGAACTTTAAATTGAGAAAGTTGGACAAAATTTATGGTTTCCATCCATTTTACTTTTTAAAGAAACAATAAGTTGGACTGTTTTAATTGAATTGAGCCAGGCCTTGATGCAGTTCCATAGAACTCAAGGGGCACCTGGGAGCAGAGTTTGGAAACCACTGCAATCTCTGTATTTCCACCCTAATATAAAATTATTTCTGAGTTATAATTACAAATTAATAGAATTCTTACACACACACACACACACACACACACACACACACACACACACAAAGGACATAAGCTTAATAGCAGCCAGCAATTCTGGTCGCCAAGACAAAGCTTCGGAAAAGGCATGCCTGGTTTGTTAACTATAAAAACAAATAGATTTCAGCATAGCCTAAAATAGATATAGCTTTGGTGTTGTTTATATGTATGAAGAGCTAGAAAGAAAGGGATAAAAGTGCAATCAGAGCCAGATTGATAGCTCTCAAAAGGTAAAGTAACCGATCATTAGCTCATCTATCCTCATTCAGAGAACTAAGCTAAACTAGGTTTTATATTTTATAAAAAGGAGATTTTGGTGATATCTTAAACTTATTTGGAAACAATATTTGGATTTAAAGACCTTGAATTAGGAGATGAGCCTCTTACAATAAAATACTTTTGTGTTTTGCTTAGCAATTGAACACATATCATTTTTTTAAACCAGTAGCTAGTTCTTTGCTTTTATTTTGTTATTATTGCTTGATATAATCTAGCTTTTTGTCCTCAAATAAAAACACTCAAAAATTAGTGTAATGTGTTTCTGTATTTATGATTAATAGAAAACACTCCTGTCCTGGGAACATTGACAGCAGTAATAAAATTACATGCCCAGGAAAAAATTACTGAGCATAATTTAATTGCCTCTAACACCAAAGCTGGATTTGGGTGTCATAGTCTCTTTTAGAGCTACAGCTCTTTTTTATGATGGAAAGAAGTACTTTAGCAATAACAAGTTTCAAGAGAAGCAGTAGATGCGTGGGAGGAAATTGAAAACAGGGACAGGCATAACATTTTATTGTAGGTGGATTTTTCCCTTTCCCACATGATGTCAGTTCTATATAAACTTAATCACAGCACGTTACCCTTTCTTTGGAGATTTTCATATCTTTTCAAACCCACCTGGTTGCTAATGTCAATTCCCTTTTTTAAAAAAGAACAATTGTTCAGAGTTTGTGATGCTTATTTGAAAATGTGCAAATATGCTGGGTTCAAATGGGGCCAGCTGAAACTTGGTCCTAAACTTTGGCCAGAGAGATCATCTCAGGCAAATTTGGCTCACCTTGCATCACAGGATAATTCCCAGAAATACGGAATTATTATCCTTTTCAAACAAAGGAATGACAACAAATGTTAAACAAGAATGGAGCTTGAGGGAGCAATTCTTTTCTTTAAAAAAATATAAAGGTACAGATTCAATCAGATTTAATTGAGAAAAATGGAATATATCTTATATAAGGATCTAAGTTAGAGATGTTATACCTGTCTGGGCACTACAGAGGATACACAAACCTTCCATAGCTCATCAAAGAAAGAGTAGATAGACAATTTTGATAAAGGCATTGAGGAACAAATGAAAAACAGTTTGCAAAGAGAGAATCAGGAGGCAGAAAATGCCTCACAAGGCATTGTCCTCGGAAATTGTCTTGGAATGCAGTTTCACTTGTATTAATGTCATATTCCTGGCTCAATTTCTTGAATTCCAGGGCTCAACGTATGTGTGGCATCTTGGTGGTCCTTTGGTAGTTTATTGGTTACTCCAAAAATGTCACCCCACTTCCTGACACAGAGTTCCAGGTCCTCTATAGTGCAGTTATTGGTAATCTGAGCAAGCTGTACTTTCTTAGAGGAGAAAATCTCATCTAAGTTACACAGTTTCAGCAGAGGAGGTGGCAATTCCCTGAAATTGAGAGGGAAAACCACGGGCTGAAGGGCAGGCAGCGGTGTCTCAAACTGAGTTTGGATGAGCCGGAGAAGTTTGTTTCACAGTTAGCTCTTCATGAGCCTTGATGACTTTGGGGAGGGAGCTGGTATCCCGCTGGTAAATGGACAAGCTGAAGAGGGTGTTAAAGTCCTGCAGGTTGTCATCGTCCTCCTGAGACACAAGGCCACTCTGACAGGGGTGGCTGTGTCAGGCAGCATCATGTCATCAGAAATCTCTGGGTCCTCAGCATCAATCTGCTTTAGGTAGATGTCTTCTGTTGTGAGCCACTGGAAAACAACATCTATTATTTTGCTGTTTTCTTTTTTTCCAAATATTGGTCACTAAACATGGGACATGAGCCAGGCACTGGCAGCTTCCCACCTTGGTTCTTTGAATGATAGGAAGCCAGAATGTGTCTGATACATGGGAGCAGACAGAACCTGTGGACAAAACAGTCACTGCTGGTTTCACGGCTCTCAGTGTGGCACCACGAGGACACACAAAGGTGAGAGCCAGGATGTTGCTTCCACTGCTCTTTTCATCATGACTCCAGGCACACCCTTCCCTGCGGCTCGGCTCATTTCCCTATATAAGACTACATTGTAAACTAGAGCCTTTTGAGGATGGAAATACACATTTTAACTAAAGCGTCATGATTAACCATGATTCCATATTCTTAATACTGGTGCCAAATATGGGTTCCCCACCCTTTCCTAGCATCACAAGGAGATCTCCACCACCATCAAAGTATTTCTTCAGGACCTCAAACTCAGCTGCAGTGCATTTTCCCCTTGGCCCAGCTAGAATCCGACTAACTGCTCAGATGTGATTTCATCTTTTAAGCTCTGAATCTTTCAATTGCTCTGGAGTCTCTTGCATGGATTTATAGCCATTGTTGGTGGTAAATATTTTCTTTCTATATATGTGTTGAAAAGAATGGTGCTCCATCTTACAGCTGCCAGTCTGTTCCATGTTCTTATGCCTCAGTTCTATTTTTCTCCTTAGTTTATTTTGTTCATTATAATCCACTTATAAGTGAGATCATACAGTATTTGTCTTTCACAGACTGGCTTATTTCACTTAGCTTAATAGCCTCCAGTTCCATCCATGCTGTTACAAAAGGTAAGAAGAGGAGGGAGGAGGTGGGGACTGGTTGAAATAAGGGAAAGGGTCTAGTCAAAGAGCATGTATGAATGACCCATGGACATGGACAATGGTGTGGGGATTGACTGTGGAGTGGGGGGGTTGGTTGGGTGAAGGGGGTAAAGAGGAAAAAATTGGGGCAACTCTAATAGCATAAACAATAAAATATTTTTAAAAAACTCCAAGAAAAAAATGGTGTTCTGAAGCTTTTTCTCCATGGTAACTTGAGGCCCAGTGACTACCGTCCTCACTTGACACCTTCCAGCATCCTGTGGCCAGATATCCAAGGTGGCTTAGGAATGGCAGAGGCTGAGTATCACAATGGAAAGTTGTGGATTAGGGTTGATAGATTGTTTTCTTAAACTATTCGTGTTGCAGAAAATAAATTGAATTTTGAGTAAATTGAGGAGTTTACTTGCAGTCCCACAACTATTCACGACAAATATAGGACACTAACCTTCTGAATAGAACTATCAAGTGCCCATATACTGTGCTGAGAGATTGGGCTCTGTGGTGTATTCTGTTAATATGCACTCTTGCTGATATAGCACAGATCATCAACACAAGATTGGGGAGGAAGTAGTTATGCATGGTCTGTGTTGTTTCCCATCTTCCCTTTCTTTGCCTTAAAAATTTTTTTTTTTCATCAGGTGTGTACATGTACCCATGAGATGAGATGAAGAGCTTTTACTGAGTGACAGGAGGATTGATGAGTTAAAGATGATTTGGAAGTAGACCCTGTATCAGATAATGTGAATCATCTGCCCTCCTTTCCATGGGCCACACTTTACCTCTATAAGTAGAAATCATAAAGGTGTTGAGTATTGATTGTACCTTTAGGTTAATGCTTGAAACTTGAATATCCATCCTATATAGTCTAGAATTAGATTATTTTGAAAACTGATATAATTAAGATACAATATAATATATGATCTAAGTGTTTGTTTTGATGTGTTTTAATCTCATTTTTAACATTTTATTATGAATACTTTCAGAGAGAAAAACTGAAATACATGTACAGTGAGCCCCTACATTTTATCATTTAGACTTAAGGTTGACTGAGATTCATGAAGCTATAGATTTTCTCTTTCACCAAATATGAAAAAATGTCAGCCATTATTTAGTTAAATTATTTTCAGGGGGTCTCATTGCCTCTTTTCTCTTACTATTGAACTGCAAAAAGTCTGTATTAGACCTTCTGATATTGCCCCATGAATTTCTGAGGCCCTATTTATTATTTTTTTTTATCCTAGTTTCTCTTTCTTCTTCAACTTGGATAATTTCTATTTCTTTGTCTTAAATATAAATAATTTGTCTGTAATATCTAATATGTTGTTAACCTCATCCTTTGAATTTTTTATTTCAGATTTTGTTTTTAGTTCTAAAATTTTATTATTTTTTCTAGTTTCAATTTCTCTTCTGTATTTCCTATTTTTTCCTTCATCATGAGCACTCATATACATTAGTGCAGTTGCAATAGCTGCTTTAAATTCCTTGCCTGCTATTTCCGATATCTGAATCATTTTGGAGTCAGCAGTCTCCATTGATTGCCTTTTCTCTTGAGTTGGATAATAGTTTTGTCTTACTTCCTTGAACAATTTTGGATTATATTCTGGACAAATGATGTGTTGTAGACACTTAGGATTCTGTAATGTTTTGCAAAAATACTGATTTTTAGTGTTAGGCAGTTCAGTTGCCTGGATTCAAACTGCAAACTCAGTATGGAAACTGAAATTTTGATTCAGTTCTTTTAGCCTTAGCTGGACTCCCAGAAGTCTGCCACAAGCATGTGCAGCTTAGGAGCTACCAAAAAGTTTGCATAAAGTGTATTCACAGTATTTGAAGCTCAGTCTCCCTTTTCTTCTGGGATTATCTAGTTCCTCATTTTCCAGCTGCAGTGGTCAACCCTACCTCTGCCATCTTGTTCTCCAAGCTAATAACACAACAGGTTTATATGAATTCTAGTTGCTTCGCATGGTGTAGACTATGGCTTGTCCTCAGGTGAAAAATCATACAAATGTGAAATTTATTTTGTTTTTTTTGTGCAAGTGTCACCCATCTCCCTGTATCTGTCTCATTTAGTCCTGCTCTAGCTAATACCTTTGGGTAGTTGCTTTTTACATTTTGTCCAGAGTTTATAGTTATTGTCTGTGGTAGAATGGTCTGGTAGGAACCAACTTGACTATTTCTAGAAGTGGTCTTTCAGTCATTGAGTTCTGATGCATGTATATATGCACCATTGCTAACTTCATCTGAAAAAAGGTATAAAACATTTCCATCTGCACAGAAAACTTCTTTGTGCCCATTCCAGTCAAGTTTTTCTCTAAACCACTGATTTCTATGACCATTGATTAGTTTTTTCTGAATTTGGATATCATATAAACAGAGGCATATTATATGTGACATTTGTACCTGGTTTCGGTCATTTAGTATGAGGCTTTTGAGATTTTCCCAGGTTGTTGTGTATATCAGTTCTTTCCTTTTTATTACTGAGTCGTCGGTGTCGTCGGCAGCCGTCCGTCTCGAGAGACGATGGTGTAGCTTCTTAAGAGTCTATCTGCACCGCCGAGAATGGCTGTGCAGTCTGACTCGGGAATGACACGGTATCTGTGTTCTCCCGTGTTAAATCGACATCTTGCGATGACGCTGGAGTGTCCTCTCCAGTAAGGCTGAAGCTACAGAGCCTGGGCAGGGTGATATGGAGGGTCTGCTGTTGCCCATGCAGCAGACCCCCCCTCTCTTCGCAGCTGAAGGGTCCAAGGGAAAGACGGAGTCAATACAGCTTGGCTTCAGGTGCGCCGCAGGAGTTGCCGGTGTTGACTACAACGTCAAACCGCCTTAGGGACTCCGGCTCCGGATTTTCTGTCGGGGTTTACTCCCTTAGCCTTTCCCCTGAAGAGGTATGCCGCAAGGCAGCGGAGGTTTTTTGGAGTCAGAGTTTTCCTTCTCTGATGTGCCCTGACTGGAAGATCGAACCAGCGACACTTAGCTCGCAGGCCGATGCTCAATCCACTGAGCCAAACCAGCCAGGGCCTTATTACTGAGTCGTCGTCGGCAGCCGTCCGTCTCGAGAGACGATGGTGTAGCTTCTTAAGAGTCTATCTGCACCGCCGAGAATGGCTGTGCAGTCCGACTCGGGAGTGACATGGTAGTATCTGTCTCCTCCCGTGTTGAATCGACATCTTGCGATGACGCTGAAGCTACAGAGCCTGGGCAGGGTAATATGGAGGGTCTGCTGTTGCCCATGCAGCAGACCCCCCCTCTCTTCGCAGCTGAAGGATCCAAGGGAAAGACGGAGTCAATACAGCTTGGCTTCAGGTGCGCCGCAGGAGTTGCCGGTGTTGACTACAACGTCAAACCGCCTTAGGGACTCCGGCTCCGGATTTTCTGTCGGGGTTTACTCCCTTAGCCTTTCCCCTGAAGAGGTATGCCGCAAGGCAGCGGAGGTTTTTTGGAGTCAGAGTTTTCCTTCTCTGATGTTATTACTGAGTACTCTTCTAGTATATGAACCACCACAATCTGTGTATCCATGTTCCTGTTAAAGGATGCTGGGGCTGTTTTCAGTTTTTGGTTATTATGAATAAAGCTATGTTATGGCGATTTTTGTACAAATCAGTCTTTTTTTAGACATATATTTTATCACTTCTCTTATATAAATAGGTAGGAGGGAAATTTCAGGAAGTCAAACAGTTCTCCAAGGTAGCTGGCCATTTTACACTCCCATCAGCAGTGTTTAAGTTTTCCAGGTCAACCACATCCTTGCTAACACCTGGTGTGGTCAGAGTGTTTATTTTTAGTTTTCTAGTGAGTGTAAAATGGTAATTTATTGGTTATTTTTCTTGATGAATAATGATGTTGAAAACTTTTTTATGCACTTATTGTCTACTTGTATATATTCTTGTGAAATGTGTCTGTTGAACACCTTGCCAATATTTATTGCATTTTGTAAATTAGTGATTTGTAATAATTCTTTATATATTCTGGATATGTGTCCTTGGCCAGATATATATATTATATATATATATATATTACATATATATATATATATATATATATATTACACCCTGGCTGGTTTGGCTCAGTGGATTGAGCGTCGGCCTGCGAGCTAAGTGTCGCTGGTTCGATCTTCCAGTCAGGGCACATCAGAGAAGGAAAACTCTGACTCCAAAAAACCTCCGCTGCCTTGCGGCATACCTCTTTAGGGGAAAGGCTAAGGGAGTAAACCCCGACAGAAAATCCGGAGCCGGAGTCCCTAAGGCGGTTTGACGTTGTAGTCAACACCGGCAACTCCTGCGGCGCACCTGAAGCCAAGCTGTATTGACTCCGTCTTTCCCTTGGACCCTTCAGCTGCGAAGAGAGGGGGGGTCTGCTGCATGGGCAACAACAGACCCTCCATATCACCCTGCCCAGGCTCTGTAGCTTCAGCTTCACTGGAGAGGACACTCCAGCGTCATCACAAGATGTCGATTCAACACGGGAGGAGACAGATATCATGTCACTCCCGAGTTGGACTGCACAGCCATTCTCAGCGGTGCAGATAGACTCTTAAGAAGCTACACCATCGTCTCTCGAGACGGACGGCTGCCGACATATATATTACAAATAGTTTTCTTTCATTCTCTTTATTTTCTTAATGGAGTCTTTTGATAATAATACATTTTTAATTTGATTAAAGTCCAATTTATCATTTTTTTCTTTTATAATAGTGCTTTTTCTGTCCTGTTCAAGAAATCACTGCCTATCTAAGATTGATTTCAATCATACCATAGTAAATTTTGGTAGGTTTCTGAATTATTTTCTCTTCTTTGAAGATTTGCAACTTTGTATGTTGTCTTTTTTACTCAGTGAGAAATATTTTTCAAGGTAAAAATAGATACTTTTTGCAGATGTTTAGTTTGGGGCAGGACAACTGAAAAATTAAATTATGTTTATACACTGACTTGCATGAAAAGCTACTTAATAAATGCTGGTAAAAGTAAATCAACTTTCACTCCCAGTAGCAAATCTTGTCCAGTAGATTTAAGATTTCTGACATTGCTGAAAATCTACATGGTGATGTATTTAGAATGAGCCCAGGAGCACTGATTTGTGTAGCTGTTGTGTCAAGGAATGCAGGGCTTAGCACTGACTGTCACAGATACATTGATTCTGCCAAAACATATGGAGAGGCATCTCACTTCAGCTCTTGCTTAAAATATGACAACACTTTTGCCTCAATGACAATAATGTCAGGATAAAAACAATCCTTTATCTGCATATTTCTGCTGAATGATTAGTCTCCTAACTCCATAAAGTAGCAAAACAGCCACCAAGTAAAAGTACTATGAAGTATTTTTAGATCAAATAATAGATGAAAATTTGAATATTCCAACTTAACATGTGCCCAATGGGTGATGAAAATTGGTATTTTCTAGGCTTACATTAGAGTTCACAAAGCTGATTTTAAGCATAATTATTGCAGAATGACAGTTCTCCCATGAATTTTACCTTTCACAGTGCCTAGTCTAGAAGGGCCTTTTGGAAAGGTACCTGAGATGTGATAGATTACAGTAGAGCAGTTCTGGTTTAGGACAATGTATACAATAACAAAATCTCTATCATTTGGTTTCCCTGTGTCATTGTTCTGTTCATACCTTAAAGAAACTTTTTGCCATAGAGATATTTGGTTTATTCTAAATCACAGCCCTTTTCTACCTGTGTCCTCAACAAAATCTTCTCCCATTCTATCTTCTGTAGCTCAACACCCATAAAGCTCTCAATAATGGTTAGAGATGTATTCTAGGTACTTTTTGTATATCATCTCTAGTTTCTTACACACTAATTTTACAATTAACAAGCTTAGATTGATTAAGAAATTTCTAAAGTCACCCAGCTGGGGATTCAGTTTGTCTATGAGCAAAGCCTGCACCTTTCCCTACTGTGCACCACACTGCTTCCTTGGTTCAAGGGCAGCATAAAATTTACTGCAATGGAAGGAAACTCCAGAGTTTTAACTATTGTCAAAGTAAGTCATATATGTTGTCTTTATATTATTCAGCTTGGTAAACTGTAAAGAGCTTCATAGATATTTCCTGTTCTTTCTATGGTAAACCTTGACTTACGGGTTTAGAATTCTTCTGGCCCATCGTATCGCTCCTTTCCACAGGGGATGTTTAACTATGTTACAAAATCACTTTTGGTGACACAAGGAATAAAGTTACTTCTAGTTTGATTTATGCAGGCTTGGATTGAAAAGACTGGGCAAATGGTTGGATTTTCTTTGTTTAGTCTATCTTTGGTTGAGCCTGTAGGAAAGAGAAGTTTAAAAAACAAAACAAAACAAAACACAGAAATGGTTAGAAAGAACAAGGAAGCCATCTAATTTGGTTTGTTTTCTCAAGTTGATTATTTGAGGCTAGCAGTCTACAGATGAAGAATTTTAATGATCAAAACCTAGAAATATGTATTGTACTATTTTGAGTCTGTTTCATTAAAATGTAAGATTGTTGAAGGTACAAAGAGAAAGTTTTTGTTGTTTAAAATAGCATACAATATTGATGATCTTTTCAAAGTTGCTCAAAATTACTGTTTAACTCAGAGACTTTTATGTTGGATGCCAGAAAATATGGTGATGTTTTTGTTTCTTTTTTTTTATTTCTTTTTTTACAGATAAAGCACAACAACACACACTGTCCACATGGCCTTTCACTATGCTCTATTGCAGGAAATTAGCTAACATCCTTGGAATGTGCAATCTTTCCCTGCTCCAGGTTTTTGTTTTCATCCTTTACAGAAAGGATTGTTCTTAACATTCTACCAAGGGCACATCAATAGAGTCACTATTGCAACTGATTGATACAATATTTCTGTTATATTGATAGAAATTGATAGAACAGTGTGCAAAAGGATTCTCAGCCTTCTTTATGTAACCCAGTAGGTGTCAACAGATATTTTTAAAACAGAAAACAGACATTTTATTATCATCAGGCTTATTGTGACTACTAGTAATTAATAACTCAAGTTCTACACTGGAAAAGTTTATTTCCAGATCACTTGCTCATAAAAGGAGCTCTTCTTTGCCTAACTAATATTTAAATCAAAATTTGTGTTCTGTGCTTGTCTTGGCAGTATACATATAAAACTTGTGTTCTTGGCTGCAGCACCACTGTTATATATATATATATATATATATATATATATATATATATATATATTCCCACATATACATGCAATTTCCATTATTGTTTATCAATAAAGTGTTTTTCATCAGTAAAATAGGTTTAGTGAGCTATCTTTGTTAAAGGTGTCTTTGAACACATAGAGACACCACAAAGCCACTATGGTCTTAATAAACTCTTCATTCAGAATTCACATTTCCTTTAGGTAGCCAAGTATTTAATGAAAAAAAAAAGTCTCACTTTTTCTAGAGGCTAAACCTGATAAGTTAGGTCATTTAAGTGAAAATATTCAGACTTATAAGAGTAAGGATAAATTTTTTGTTTTCTCTATTTTGTGTTTATGCTCCAGTATTTTAAGCCTGTAGCCATGTAGGAAATGAATGAGAAAGATTGGTAACCAACTGGGAAACTTGATGAGTAGAAATAAAATTTACAACTGTAGATTTTTTAATAACTTCTTTTTAAATTTATCAAAAAAAAATTTAATTTATCAAGGTGACACTGATTAATAAGATTATACAAGTTTCAAGTGTACATTTCTATGATACATCATCTGTATATCTCACTGTGTGCCTACCACCCAAAGTCAAATCATCCTCTGTCACCATGTATTTGACTCTCTTTACACTTTACTATCTTCCACTCTCCTTCCCTCTGGTAACCACCATAACATCATCTATGTCTACGAGATTTTGTTTTTCTTGTTTGCTCATTTGTTACTTTCAGTTTTATATCCCACATATGAATAAAAACATATGGTTCTTAACTTTTTCTGACTTATTTCACTTAACATAATATTCTCAAGGTCCATCCATGCTCTCACAAATAGCAGTATTTCATTTTTTCTTATGACTGACTAGTATTCTATTCTATATATGTACTACACCTCCTTTATGACCCAGCCATTCCTCTTCTGGATATCTACTGTAAAATTTGAAAACAATTATTCACCAAGACATATGTACCTCTATGTTCATTACAGCATTATTCACACTGGCCAAGACATGGAAACAACCCAAGTGTCCTTTGATAGATGATTGGATAAAGAAGACAACTGTAAGTTTTTAAATAAGTCAATGGTTGTTCTGCTCTCAGGAGAGTGAGTCTGGGGCATATGTTTCTTGCAGAAAAGGAAGAGCAGAGATAAATGTGTGAGTACCTGTGTCCATGCATGAGGGAGACTGAGATTTGGTAACAAGTGTGAGAAAGTCAGTAAGGCAGAAACAGATGATGAGAAGGGAGAGAGATAGTAGAATAAATATAATAGTGAGACTGGATATTTTCTCTCTTATTGTCTAAATTCATTTTTGGCTCTGAGATGCTGCAGTCATTCCTTTGAGTGTTCTAATATTTTAGCCTAGTGAGATATATAGGGAGATGACCAAACAAGTATTTGCTTATGACTAGATTGCTTCTTCTGACAAGAGGCTTTAATATATTCTGAGGAGGTCAGCACAGCAGAGCAAGTTCTGGAGAACGCTGGGCTCAGTTCTTGGGATAATAATGGAGGCGGTGCTTCCAACCCACCATTTAGTCAGAGCAGACAACTCCATCCTCCCACCTCTTTGATGATAATACATTCCTTCCCCTTCAAACACTTTGTCTTCAGATTTGGATAACTTCTGCCCACCTTAACTCCCATCAATCAGACTTCATGTAACAGCACTGTGTTCCCTTCCCAAAATGAAATCTTTTCTTCAGAACAGCTATAAGTAGAACATGCTCAGAAAGAAAAGTTGATGTCAAACACTGTTTGTCACATCCTAGCTACAGCTAGACTTTCAGAAGTGATATACAATCCAATAGTAGCTGGATATAAATAAAATATTTAAATAGAGAAAGTCTAAAATTTTACAGACAAAATAAGAAATTTCCCTTATACTAAAACCTACTATCCAAAAGAATCCCTGAAAATGGCAGACCTAATTCAATGTAAATTCCCCTAAAATTCTACCAAAACGTCTGTGATTGTGTTAACTAAACTCATGTAGTAGGTAGGACTGGAGAATTCTCATAATTGACCTAAAGAGCTTTGAAACTCAGATGTTTAGAAATATGTATGGTGATTTTCTAATTTAATTAGAAACAGGAATGGTTTCTGCTTTTCCTCTTCCCCCATTCCTACTCTGAGACTTGTATTAATGAGAGTTTAATCTTATGTGATGGCATTACTGGATCAATGCAGGAACCATCATCATGTTACAGAACCCCTGGGCTGTTCCACTTGAAAACAAACCCACGGGCTCTTTAGTTAGGGGTCTGATTGCCCGCCGCCAGAATTACAACTCTGAATATTATAGTTGAGTGAAAAGAAAATCGTTTATTTAACAGTTACACATATCCTTGCCTCCCCTCTACCAAACCTAGCCAGTTTTAGGGAGGTCAGAAACACCGTTTCCCTACTTCCTGGGCACAGTTCAGCTTTACTAGCAGCTGCCAATCACTCAGTCTGATTGGGGAGGTCCTTTCTGTGCTGTGGTGCCCTCCAGCTCTCAATGCAGGACCACCTGGATACTCAGCCTCTTTGCAAACTGTCTTCTTTCTGTAAACCGCGTGGATCTCCTCTCCTTCTCCAGAGCACCTCTGCGAACACCCACCAGCGAGGGAGACAACCCCAGAGCATGCCCCCCCAAAGTGTTCGCAGCTGCCTATATATCCCTGACTGCGTCCTCTGACGCATAGGTGTTGCCAACAGTTCTGACCATTCACAGAACCCCATGTAGGCTCTGTGTGCTTTCTATACCATCACCTGGTTCAAGACTCCTCCCATCCGCCTGAGGCCTTGGAAGCATCCAAGCAATTTTGCATAATGAAAGACACCAGCCATCAGCCTCAGGTGTGTGGAGGCATTCTGAAATCTGCTTCCTTCTCCCCATCCCCCAGCCTCAAACTCCAGGGATTTTTGGACTCCTCTGTTTCTGTAACAATCATATCACCCATACGTGCTAGCTTTTGCATTGATTGCTCTCTGGTGAGTAGGGTCAAGTTTGTCCATCAGTCACCAATTCTGATTTAATAGATGACACTATATCCTGGACATGAGGTGGAAGCAAACTGCTAAGTTAAACAATTAGCCAAGAGACAAAGAAACTCAACTTGTTCTGGACAGTCAAAGGGAGATGATGCAAACTGCATGTGGATACAGCTGCAAGGCATAAAAGAACACACTTGTTTGCAAAGTTTCAAAAGCTTAATCATAATTATTGTAACTTCCAATATTTTTGTTCTTGAAGCTACATCTACTTACTTTTAAGCTGCACAGAGCAGCTTTACACACCTAATAATCCCTAACACTTTTTAAAATAAAGACCATATCCAGTTTTATTATTTCTCTATGGGGTAAAAAATAGATATACAGGTATTATCATCGTGATACATTATCTTTAAACTTGTGTTGTCAACTAATCTCTCTCTGTCTCTCTCTCTCTCTCTCTTTTTTTTAGATATGCACTTATGGATGTTTTAAGTGGTGATGTTTAAATTCATATAATTGACAATAATATAGAAAATAAATTTACTCTCAGCCCAATGATTAGTATAAATGCTTTTAAGAGTATAAGCTGTTTAACCATGTACAAATCACCACTCAGTTGTTGGCTAAGGATATTAATTGCCCGTGAAAGACTATTAGATTGTCATTAGAGTTTTAAATGTAAAACAAAAAATTGAATCAATAAAATTTGATAACAAAAAATATCAGACTCTACAGATGCAGACAACATTCTAATTTTCAACTTTTTTTCCCCCTATAGATCTTTCCTGTAATATTTCTTTATGAACTGTTTGTTCCATTCTATTCTGGCTTCTAATCAAACCCAACCCACCTTTGAGAAGTGAACATCTTTAAGAGGTGGAATACATTAAAGCTTATTTAAACTGAGGACTAGCTAAGAATAAACAAGGTGAGTTATAAACTGTAAAGAATAAAAAATAAAGAAATATAATAAGAAATAAAGAATAAGTAAAAAATAATTAAGAATAAATCAACAAATAAGTTATAAAAAATGAAGTTTTTTGTATGTTCCTATAGGACTATTTCTATATACTCAGGGCATAAAAATGAACATAAATGACACTAAGTAGAAACACTAAAAAGAAATGGAGCAAAATGCCCAATGATGGAACCCAGTGTTTTAGGAATATTACAGTGACATTGTATCTGGAGTATATCCTGTACATACTACCAGATAAATTTGTTATTAAGAGGAATTTGAAGTTTTGTGAATTCATTTTGTGATCTTTAGATTGAATTAGGCCTGAGGAATTTCTAAACTTCTTCCAAGTCTGAATAGATCTTTGTGATAAAGCTATTAGCTTGTCAACTGAGATATCACTAAAATCTTCACGAAGAATAAGTGGAGAAATACTAGACAATCATACTTTCCATGGGTAGCTGAAAATATTTTTTTAGCTTAATATAGGCATTAAATAAAAATGATGAAAGTATGGGCATTATTTCAGAGTATTAACATTGTCTTACTTCTTTAGACACAAACCAGAGGTACATTGCCAACATTCTACAAGATAAAATAGGACCTGACAAGATATTTTTCTGACTTTTGATCTTAGTTATATAAAAATTATATAAAGGTATAAAATTATAGCTTTCACTTGCCTATTTAAAATATTGCTTTTATAGAAAGAAGTTTATTTGAAAATAGAATTATCCAGAAAGTGAGATATGATTGCTTAATAAAGAAACAAATTAAAATCATTTCTTTAAATCATTTTTAAAGTGAATTTTGCTTTATTTAACATTGGTATTTTTAAAACAATAACAAAGTACTTTTTTTTTTTTAATGGCTCTACTCTCACCCAATACTTCCCAGCCCATGGGAGAAAATTCTCTTGTTTCTGAGTGGATTTACATCCTTTACTCTGCGTTATTCAAAGGGGGTTTATTTTTTCTATCAGAAAACATTGGTAATTCTTTGTACCTACATCTATTTTAATGTGTTTTAAGAAATAGATACTTTTTCTGGTGCTTTTTTCTCTCCTCAAACTCTCCTCCATCGCCCCCACTGAATAAGAGCTCCTTGAGGGCAGGGGGCTGGCCAAGTTTCATATTTATATGTTCCTTTCTGTCTCTCACAGTGCCTGGTACATGGGGAACATTCAACACGTTTTAATTAAAATGTAAATGAATGACTCCCATGACTCAGCAGTAATAGACAGAAACCCAAATGGAAGTGAAGGTGTGGTGATATTCAGAAGGGATTATTTAAACTATTCTATGAAGGTAAAGTTTTCATCATGAAATCAGTCAACTCAATTAAACACTACATTAGTTTCCATTTAACTAACTTATGAATTTTGAATTTACAAGTGAAATAGTGAAAGATAATGCTAACAGTGGCCTTTTATTTGGGTTCCTTTTTTTTTTTTTTAGTATGAAAAATTCAGTACCACTAGAGGTCACTCCAGGCATTAGCAACAGAGAGATTATAATGGTCTATCTATGGCAGAGATTTTCAACCTTCAGCTCAGGGCACATATAAACTAATTACTAAAATTTTGCAGCATACCAAAAAATATGTTTTTTGCTGATCTGACAAAAATAGGTATAATTTGATTGATTAGCAAAAAACAATAGTAATTACCTACCATTTTGATCCAAAATAACTCTAAAAAAAAATCAGGTTCCTATACTGATACTTGTATATAAGGATTTCTGGTACTAAGGATTAACCAATCAGGTACAACGTTATTATGCAATGTGACCAATAAGAATAAGATGCAACCAAGTCTTACACCTGACAGCTATTGTTGTGTTGGCTGTTACCATTAATAAAAATTCCTCACCTGGGGATATGTTTTTAATTGATTTTGAGAGAGAGAGAGAGAGAGAGAGAGAGAGAGAGAAAGAGAGAGAAATATTTATTGATTGCTTCTTGTTTGGGCCTTGACCAGAAATTAAACCGCAACCTTCTGGTGCATGGGATAATGCTTCAACCAATGGAGCCACTCTAAGAGGGCGAATGTTAACATTAAAAAAAATCAGAATATCTAAGGGAAAAGAGGTAAGTGCCCCTGACTAAATAGTCAGATATTGCATGTTTTAAAAATTCTTGTGGCACATCAGCTGAAAATCACTGGTCTACGGGATAAGTGCGTTCTTGCAAACCCTTAAAATTTAGCATTGACAGAAGCAGAATAAAATTAATACATTCATAAGTGGTCAGTGCAAATGTATAGTTTGCTCTATCTCTCTTCACCATCACAGTTTGTCTATTTCTGTGCCATTTTTATTTTTGTGGCTCTAGCTGGAGATTGGCTAACCAATAATAGTCATAGAGGCTGTGTTTATTATGCATCATGTAATATTTTAAGCACTTTGAAGCATTATCACCTTTACTTCACACAGCAACCCTAGGAAGCTCATACTGTTACTGTCACCAATTTGTAGAAGAGGAATTCAAGGCTGGGAGATGTCATAAAGCTAGTGGGTGACAAAACTGAAATTTAAACTCAGTGCCCACATCTTTAACATCTTTAACCAATCTGAAACTATTAGTAACAATGGAGTAGGTTTGACTCCTCTTCTTTCCATTTTGATAACATATTTTAATGTCAGAACAGGAGAAAAAGTTTAAGGGTGCATGTATGTGGCAGCATGAAGCATTTTGGCATCCCTCAGATCATAGTGTATACATAGGTCAGGTAAATGACCAGTGTGAGGAGGGTTTGGGAGTGTGTGTGTGTGGGAGGGGAGGGGAGATGGTATAGGAAAGAGTATGGGAAATGAATCTAGCAAGTTAATGGTGGGATTTATTGTTCAACATACTACAAGTGGCCAGCTGAGAAGATCCATAAGTCCATCACTCCATAGGGATCTATCAAAAAGAAACATATAAAGGATCTTCCCAGCTCTGCTATTAAAGAGATACCCCTGGTCTGCACAGCATTTGGGTAATGTAGCTAAAGCCAAAGTGCCTTTTTCAGAACATGTTCAGAATATTTTCAACAATTTTCAGTGAGACCCACAAGCTCCAATTCATTCTATGCTCTACATCAAAGACGGCCCTGGTGAATACATTTTTCAAGAAATGATGGTATCTCTGTATTTACATAACAATGTCACCATGGCATAACCACTCATTAGATGAGAAATGGAGATGAAGGGAATTTAAAGAAAAGTTCCCCAGCTTACAAAACAAGTGAACACAGACTGAGTTTAGAGTGCATGGCCTCTGAGTTTCTACTCAGTTCTTGGGTTGCTACCCAGCTTTATGCTCATTTGTATCACACCTGGAAATCTTCATTGTTGAATTTCCCAACCGGATACACTTCACCCAAAGGTGACAAAGAATTACAGCTTACCCTAACAAGGCAACCATCTTAATCTCACAATGAAACCTTCTTCATGAACCCCCTTTCCGTCTGAACCCCATAAATATCAGTATTATGTACATATGCCCCTCATCCAAGCAGTCGGCACAATTGGCACCTGTGCTGGAGTGTGCCTTTGGAATGGAAAGTCAGGATGGTATCAAAGTTTTATATACAATAACAGGAAAAAAATTAAACAAAGGAACATTTTAAGTAGCAGTCCCCACCTCTGAGCTGTTCCTTTCCTATCTCAGCCAAAGCTCTGCATACCTAAATTCCCTTGAGAGCAGAGAAAACTATAAAACCGACATTTAAGGGTTTTTTTTTTGCCCCACAGTAGAGGAAATACAATTTGTTATAAACTTTCTCTTCCAGCAAAACCTGCTGCCTTTCAGAACATTCTAAATAGCAAGTAAACAGTTGAAAAGGAGAAAAAAACTGAACTTAAATCTGTATAACTCACACATTCTAGAATTAGTATTATAAGTATCATTTGCATTTCAAGCTAACTTTCACCTTGTAGCTTTAATGCATAGAAAACAACAAGAGTAGCAGATTAAGGATGATAAGTTGAAGGCTGGGGAAATAGGATTTAAAGAAAAAAATTGGTAATATATTATCTTATAATAACAATCGATAGTCTCTAGATGAGGGGTTTATTACTTGTTAAAATCCAAGAGTCTTTCCATGTAAAAATCATTACTCTTATTATGAAAGTATCATGCATGAGGCTTAATGTAGTCAAAGATACAGTGTTTATGGTAGAAAATTCTCTGGATAAATCAAAAGAACTGGCTCTTAGAATCATGACAATTTCTCAAGGCATCAGTTTCTTTATTTGTAAAACCTGGGTTATACCCTATTGTCCCTTTCTCAAGGATTTTTTTTTGTATAAACTCTTTATATCTTAAATATTTTATTAGACTCAAGTGAACTTTTTAAGGTAATATACAGGTGCAAGAAAAATTATTATATAGCATTTTTCAACCAAAGTCTTAAAAAAATTCTCAATTGAGCATTCTAATTTTACCATTTGGAAGGATATATACAAAGGTAGAAGATGAGATCACGTTAAATTATTTGCCTTAAGTTTCCCCAAAGTGAACTGGTGTTACATCTGTGGAGTTCTAATGGCCAGTATGTTCTTCTATTTGCCAGGACAAAAGCTACTGTCAATCTTACTCCTTTCTTCCTCTTTCTCTCCCCACCCCCAAGTTCATTACAATATGAAATCCTGTGGGTTCTACTGACCACCTCTCACCAACTCCATTGCTATCTACCTGGTTCTAACCACTGACTGCATTTCTAAACAGCCTCACTAATTTATTTTCAAAGCAATAGCCAGAGGGATATCTTTAAGATGCAAGTCCATGATACATTTCTCTCAATGCAATGATTCTTGCCACATCTCCCAATTTTTATTTGCACAATTATTAATATCATTTATTACCATTGCCTAATTTTAACAATGATTTGATAGATATTTGAGTTTACAATTATGTTCTAAATTTTCTAATATTATAATAAATGATCTCGTGTGTGAAAAAATAAAAGATGCAAGTCAGACTATGTTCCTCCTCTCCTTGAAGCTCCCCAATGGCTCCCCATAGCCCTCAGAGAAGCAAATCCTTTCAATGGCTATAAGGTTCTGTGCATCTGACATCCTGCTAACTTACCTTTTTGGCCACCAGTTCAAGTCCTTCACACCTGTGTACTCTTTGCTCAGAATGTTCTTCCTCCAAATATTCTAATGTTCACACCTCATCTCATTCACTTTAAGTGTTTTTCAAATGCTACTCTCAGTGAGGTCTTCCTGAACATCATAATCAAAATTGAAATCTATCTCCAACCCCAGACTTTCTTCTTCCCTGTTTTATATTTTTTCCATACTACCTACCATCTTCTTATTCCCTAATTGAGTACAACTTACTTTTTTTTTTTTGCTTGTTGTTTGTTTTTCTCTTCACCCATGAAATATTAGCTCTTTAATAAAAGGAATTTTCATCTCTTTTGTTCTCTATTCATCCCCACACTTACAAAAGTTAGTGACAAATTATAGGTGCTCAATGACTGTTTGCTGAATGAATAAATAATACAATAGAGATACACATACCTAGACTTTATAGTGTGTAGCTTCTCATAAGAATCAAGGCAACTACCATTTTACTTACCATACTTATCTATATCTCTTTCCGGATGTTCTTCATTTCTACATTATTGGAAAATATCCAGCACCAGGTGCCTGCTTTTTTCTAAGTCACATAACCAGTTAGATGGAAACTTTAATAAAGACCTTAGTTCCTTCTAATTTTCACACCAAATTTTCTCACATCCTTTACTCCACCACCTCTCCTAAAGAATGGTAAAATTTCAAAGTTGAACTGCTGCCATTTTGTGTGGATCACATATCTTTCACATGAGGCCCATAACTTCCATTCTATATTATAGAGCTGTTGTTTAAAATGATTTTATCCAAAAATTTATTCAGGGAGCTTAAATTCTTCAAAACAGTGCTATTTCCACAAGCATGTATCTTTTTATATTTTGCTTAACTAACTTATTGTAGATGCTCAATTGGGTTTTCCAACACCCGCAATCAGACTAAAACACAACCTTACTAACTTTTAAATGGCGTTTCCATTTCAATTCTCATTTTAGAAAAGAAAATGTTCTTTAGACTTCAGAAGTACCTTCATATGTGGATTGATCTTTAGGAAAATCCTTTGAACCAATAGGCCAATTAAGCATGACAAATTTATTTCTACTACTCTGTAAGCCACAGTAAATCACCTCTCAGATTACCCAACCACTCAGATAACTGTAACCCTTTTCAAAATTATTCAGTGTATGCAACAATCCTAAAAATGTTGTTTTATTTATCTAAGCATTTGGGAAATAAGGCAAGGCTGAATACTATCAAGATGTATCCTTTAATAATAGTGCTGTGATGTGATAAGGGAGATGCTATTTTTTCCTGCTGCTGTTTCCAGAGTGGACTTTGGAAAAAAAAGGCATCAGCTGTGTGGATTCTGTAGTGAAGCAGTGGTAAAAGAAATTACTCATAGAATCATGGTAGTACAGACAGAGACTTTTAGAGGATAGCAGATCTATTTCATTCCCTTCCATCAGAATGATACTCACCATACAACATGACATAGGAAGTGGTTCACTAGCTTAAGTGTCCTAGATCATTGTTGTTCCAAGTGTGACATTAACTGTCCATGCCTTGCTGGGTTTTGTTTTGTTTTTTTTTGTCTCAGTAATTTAAAGAAAACTTTGGTTACATCAAGGAAGAAGAATGACTACATTTTCTTACGAGATGACAGGAGGAAGTGGGGATATAAATGGGTGATGACAGAAAGACATTGAAGAATTTTATGAATAGTGGCTCCTCTTTCCCCTGAGAACCAGGACACTGGGCCATCTCCTGACAATAAGTAGATATGGGGCAATGTTGAAGGCACCAGGAAACAAAGTGTAGAGAGTTGCTCTGGGGAAGAGTGAAAGAACTGTAAGCAATAATTGGGGTTTCAGTTGAATTGGAAATCACCCTTAGCCATGCCCTGCTGCATACTACTGCCTCTGATGAATTATTATTTATGCCTCAAAGCTCAATTTAGATGTAATGTCCTCTGGGATATAATCTGTGACAAACCATCTGTAGGCCTTGTTCAATTTTGAATCCCTACACTTAAGTTGAGTGCCTGGAACATACCAGATGTTCAGAATTTCCAGATAAATGGATATTGTGTGGTATTGCATGGACTAATTCCTGAAATGACCAGTCAGTTCAGATAAAAGTTTGTAATAAGTAAAATTAATCTTCACTTTTTTTCATTCTCTCCTCTCCTCATCTATCATGTTCTATTTCCTGTCTGTCATCTCACGTCTTATCTTTACCTCCCAGATCCATCAGTAGTGGTCTTCCCTTCTGAGAGAGTCAGTTAACTATACTAATCTCTACCAACACACCACTTCAAAATTAATCCTGATGTCAACAACACTTAAAATGAAGGTTCCTTCCAAATGTATTTGTTTTAAAAAGGGGAAATGCTGAAAATTGTCTAGATAAGCAAATAAGTCTGAATATTAAGGAGAGAATCCTGTCTCAATACTTGCAAGCCTTCATGGTTGGTGGCTTCCCTTTGGCATTTCTGCTAATAGGCTAAGCTAGTTTCTTGAGGGGGAAGTTGCCATCACCATCTTTTCCATTCTGGGAAAGAGCTGACCTTGCACATTATCTGGAAAAAAGTGGGAAAAAAATAAATGCTTGGCACACTGCTTAATAAAGATTGTAACTATAATGGTGGACACCCATGCTTTAAAACACAAATTGTATGCCTCTCTTTCCTGCTCCAAGCTAAACTCTTTCAATGCCTTTTACCTTACTGAATACTTTTCACTTGCCAAATCTTAATTACTATGATATTTATTAAAGTCTATGTGAACAGAAAGACATTCTTCTAGGTTTCCCTGTCACTCTCCTTTATATTCATAAGTTTCAATACTGGGTAAATCTTTGGCCATAAAATGTCTAGGAATAATTTAACATATGACTTCATGGGTGAGCAGAGACTAAATGGGCATTCTGAGTGACATCTGAGGAATAGTGGTGTGAAAGATCCCCATGATATCTCCCCTTACATTTTCAACAATGTGAACTCAACAAAGTATTCCCTGCTCAATGTACATGCATCCCTGAGAGATCTGTGCATTAAAGCCTCTATAGGTGGGCAAATGGAACAAATAGGGGAAGCAAGTAGAGAGAAGGGCTGAGATAAGCCACAGATGCAGCCCTCAACCAGGAGCTCATGCCATGGCCCAGAGAGGAGAGGAATCCAGTTGTGGCTTTTACTCCTTTTAGCTGCGAGGAGCAAAGAGACTCAGTGGGTATTCCCACAGGAGTGAGCAGCACAAGCTGAACCCAGAGACCAGGGCAAGAACAAAGCACAGGGGTGTGGCCACAGCTATTGAGTGCTTGGCATTCTAGACTGAGAAACAAAGGCATGAAATCCTTCCAGCCTATAACCTCTAGCCTCTCAGAGAGCTTGCCTCCCTTTACCCTTGTTGTCAAGTTACAAAGCACATTATCAGCAAATCCAAGATCTGGTACTATAGAATCATTATTTTCCCTGAACAAAGGGTATACTCTGACTGGTCTCAGGATGGGACACAAGGTGGACCCTGCTGAGGTCTGAGGTTGCCATTACCAGGAGAGCAAAACAAAGAAGGTGGCAGAGTTCCCCTAAACCATACAACTCTTATGCATCTTGGCTACACTGACAGCAGCCAGAGATGCTGTGGGGGTCAGCATTGGGATTTCACAGAGCTAAAACACTTGTGATTCAATGCCACCTACTGGAAAATGATAGAAAGGCCTCTTTATGTTAACCTGTTGAAGAAGTGCCACTCATACATAGATGCCTAAACAGAGAAGGAATCCATTAAATACCATGAATAACCAAGGTAGTGAGGCAGCTCAGAAATAAAAAATCTCTAGAAAACATATTTAAACATATGGAAATATATGATATAAGTGACAGAGAATTCAAGATGGCAGTTCTGAAAATATTCAACAAGATGTGAGAAAATATGAATAGGCAATTTATTGCACTCAGAAAACAAATTAATGAACAAAATGAGTACTTTACTAAAGAGATTGAAACTTTAAAAAAGAATTAAATATCTCTGGTTGGGTGGCTCAGTTGGTTGCACTGAAGGATTTTGGGTTCTATCTTTAGTCAGGGCACATACTTATGTTGCAAGTTTCAATCCTTGGTCACGTGGTGTACAGGAGGTAACCAATCAATGTTTCTCTCTCACATCATTACTTTTATCTTTCTTTCTCCCTTTCTCACTCTCTCTCCTTTCCTCTTTCTCTAAGGTCAATAAACATATCCTTAGGTAAGGATTAAAAAATAATAAAAATAAATTTAAAAGAACCAAGCAGAAACTCTGGAGATAGAGAACTCAATGAAAGAACTAGCAAGCATAAGAAATAGAGTGGACCAGATGAAGAAAAGAATTAGTGATATTGAAGACAGAAATCTAGAAATGACACAGAGGGAAGAAGACAGAAGTTTGAGCATTAAGAAAAAGTAAAATAACTCTGTGAGAATATCTACCTCTATCAGAAAGAGCAATATAAGAATAATAGACATTGCAGAAGAAGAGAGGGAGGAGGGAATGTAGAGCCTAGTCAAGAAAATAGTGAGTTAGAACTTCTCAAACCTATGGAAAGAGCTAGATCCTGGAATTCAAGAAGCAAACAGAACATCTAATTACCTCAACCCAAAGTGGCCTTCTCCAAGGCACATTGTATTAAAACTGTCGAAAATCAATGACAAAGAAAGAATTCTGAAGGCAGCCAAGGAGAAGGAGAAAGTAACCTATAAGGGATAACCCATTAGGTTATCATTAAACTTCTCAGCAGAAACTCTACAAGCTAGAAAGGAGTGGAACCAAATATTCAAACTACTGAAAGAAAGACATTACCAGCCAAGAATAATAGATCTAGCGAAGTTATCTTTTAAATATGAAGGGGAAATAAAGACTTTCCCAGACATACAGGAGCTGATTGAATTTATTAACAGAAGTCCTCCATTGCAGGGAATACTCAAGGGAGTTACTCCACCTGAAACAAAGAACAAAAGATCACAAAACTATGAGTAAGATCACCAACAAATTCACACACACACGCATACACACACACACACACCCCAAAACTGAGACACATAGCTTAGAAAGAAAACAATGAAAAGAAACATGGAATATTACCAAAACAAAAACAACAACAAACATAAACACAAAGAAAAATAACCAATGAAGGCTCAGACCTACCAGAAAACAAAAGATAAAATAACTATAGCAAATCCTCATACATCGATAATTATCTTAAATATAAATAGACTGAATTCACCAGTAAAGAGGCGCAGAGTAGCAGATTGGATTTTTTAAAAGTTACTGCCATCGGGAGACACATTTAAGTTGCAAAGACAAAGTTGGACTCAAGTTGAAAGGGTGGAAAATGATTTTCCAAGCAAGTAACATCCACAGAAAAGTAGGTATAACCATACTTATATATGACAAAATAGATTTCAAGATAACAAAAGTAGCAAGGGACAAAGAAGGACATTTTATAATGATAAAGAGGACCCTACATCAAGAAGACATAACACTTCTTAATATATATGCATACAATCAGGAAGCACAGAAATATATAAAGCAACAGAACGAAAGGGAGAAACGGACAAAAACACAATCATAATTGGAGACCTTTATACTCCATTGACAGCTCTAGCTAGATCACCCAAACAAAAAAATCAATAAAGAAATATAGACCTTAAATGACACATTAGACCAAATGGACATAATTGACATTTAGAGAACCTTTCATCTCAGAACATCAGGTTATTCATTCCTTCCCAGTTCATATAGAACATTCTCAAGGCTGGACTGTATGTTGGGTCACAAAACTAGCCTCAACAAATTCAAGATTGAAATTATACCAAGTGTATTATCTAACAACAGGGCTTTAAAATTAGAACTCAACTGCGAAAAGGAAGCATAGAAACCCACAAATATGTGAAGATTAAACAACATACTACTAAAAAATGACTGAGTCAAAGGAGAAATAAAAGATGAGATGAAAAGGTATATAGAGACAAAGGAGAATGACAATATGACATATCAGAATTTCTAGGATGCAATAAAAGCAGTAATAAGAGGTAAGTTTATACCATTACAGGCCTTTCTCAAGAAACAAGAGAAATCACAAGTAAACAACATAACATTACATCTTAAAGAACTATAAAAACAAAACAAAGCAACCCAAAGTCAACAGAAGAAAGGAAATAATAAGAATTTGAGCAGAACTGAATGAAAGAGAACAAAAAGACTATACAAAAAAAAAAAATTACAAAAAAAAAAAAAACCTGGTTCTTTGAAAAGATTCATAAAACTGATAAATCCCTGGCTAGACTCACTAAGGAAAAAAAAAAGAAAAGATTCATATAAACAGAATCAGAAAAGAAAGAGAAGTTACCAGACACCACTGAAATACAAAGGATCATATTAGAATACCATGAAAGACTATGTGCCACCAAATTCAATTACCTAAAAGAAATGGATAAGTTCCTCAAAATATATAACCTTCCTAAACTAAATCATGAAGAATCAGAAAATCTAAATAGACCCATCAGCTTTGAGGAAATTGAAACAACTATCAAAAGACCTCCTAAAAAATAAACAGTCCAGATCCAGGTGGCTTTGCTAATAAATTCTACCAAATATGCAAAGAAGATTTGATGCCCATTCTTCTTGAACTCTTCCAAAAAACTGATCAAGAGGCAATGTATCTTAACAGATTTTATGAGTCCAACATAACCTTGATACCAAAACCTGGCAGAAAAACATAATAAAACAAAATTACAGACCAATATCTCTGATAAATACAAATGCAAAAGTCCTAAAGAAAATATTAGCAAGTAAAATACAACAATACATTTTAAAGTAATATGTGATGATCAGGTGGGGTGCATTCCAGGGCACAGGATAAGTCAGCATATACAAATCAATCAAGATAATACACCACATTAACAAAACAAAGGATAAAAATTATATAATCTTATCAATAGATGAAGAAAAAGCATTTGATAAGATACATCAATTTATGATTAAAATGGTCAATAAAATGGGTATAGAAGGAAAGTACCTGAACATAATAAAGGCCATATATGACAAGCCTTTAGCCAATATCACACTCAATGGTGAAAAACTGAAAGCTTTTTCTCTAAAATCAGGAACAAGACAAGAATGCCCACTCTCACCACTCTTATTCAACATAGTTCTGGAAGTCCTAGACAGAGCAATCAGGCAATAGAAAAATAAAACATGTGCAAATTGGGAAGGAAGAAGTAATATTCTCACTTTTTGAAGATGAGATGATTTTGTAAAAAAAAATCATGAAAACTCTACCAAAAAACTATTAAAAACAATGAAGAAATATAGTAACATTGCAGAACAATAAATAAATTAAGTAAAGTTACAGGATACAAAAGTAGATATACAAAAATCCACTGTTTTCCTATATACTAATAATGAAACTTCAGAAAAGAAGTAAAAAAAAAAATCTATTGCAATTGCAACCAATAGAATAAAAGACCTAGAAAGGGTAAAGGACCTATATACTGAAAACAACAAAGCACTACTAAAAAAGATTGAAAAAGACACAACAAAATGAAAAGATATTCCATGTTCAAGAACTGGAAGATGAACATAGTTAAAATGGCCATATTACCCAAAGCAATATATAGATTTAATGTAATCCCCATCAAAATCCCAACATCATTTTTTAAAGAAATAAAACAAAAACAATTGTCAAATTTGTATGGAACCACAAAAGACCCTGAATAACTAAAGCAATCCTGAGGAAAAAAAAATCCACTTCTGACTGTTTTTTTTTTTAATGGTTTCTATGTCCTTTTTCATGCTATTGAAGTTCTCACTAAGTTCCTTGAACATCCTTATAACCATCGTTTTGAACTCTGTATCTGATAGTTTGCTTGCCTCCAATTCATTTTATTCTTTTGCTGGAGATTTCTCACATTCTTTCATCTGGGACCTGTTTTTTTGTCTCTATATTTTGGCTGCTTTTCTATACTTTAGGTATGGCTGCTACATTTCCTTACTTGATAGAGTGGCCTTAGGTAGTACGAGTCCTGTAGAGCCCAGTGGCATAGCCTCCCTAGTCACCCAAGCTGGGCACTTCAGGTATGCCTCTGTGTGGGTGAGTGCACTGTACTGTTGTAGTTGAGCCTTGATTACTGTTGGCATCATTGGGAGGGATTGACCCTCAGGCCAATTAGATGTGAAAACCAGCAGTGACTGTAGTGAAGGAGTTGCTGTGTAGGAGCTGACCCTATAGAGCAGGACTTGCTTCAGTGGGGATTTGGTGCTCACTGAATCTGCCCCTTGATTGTCACCAGTGTGGTTGGAAGCTTTTCACTGGGTTCACTGTCTCTGGGACCTCACAAGAGGTATAAGGTTAGCCACACTAACTGAAATAAAGAATAATCTACAGGGAATCCACAGTAGTGTAGGTGAAGCTGAGAATAAAATCAGTGATTTGGAATATAAGGAAGCAAAAAACACCCAATCATAATAGCAAAAGGAAAAGGAATAAAAAAAAAGAGAGAGATAGTGTAAGGAGCCTATGGGACAACTTTAAGCATACCAACATTTGCATCATGGGAATGCCAGAAGGAAAAGAGAGCAAAAAATTAAAAACCTTGAAAAAAATAATAACAGAAAACTTTCCTAACCTCGTGAAGGAAATGGACATACAAGTCATGGAAGCACAGAGAGTACCAAACAAGATGTACTCAAAGAAGCCCACACCAAGACACATCATAATTAAAATGTCAAAGGTTAAAGACAAAGAGAGTATCTTAAAAGCAGAAGAAAAAAACACTTAGTTACCTATAAGGAGCTCCTATAAGACTGTCAGCTGCTTTCTCAAAAGGAACTTTGCAGGCAGGGAAAGAGTGGCAAAGATATTCAGTGATGAAAAGCAAGGACCTACAACCAAAATTACTCTACCCGTTTAAGCTATCATTTAGAATCGAAGGACAAATAAAGAGCTTTTCAGACAAGAAAAACTAAAGGAGTTTGTCATCACCAAACCAGTATTACATGAAATGTTAAAGGGTATTCTTTAAGAGAAAGAAAAAAAGATAAAAAATAAGAACAATAAAATGGCAATAATATACATCAACAGTTAAATCTAAAAAATAAAATAAACTAACAAGCAGAACAGAAACAGACTCTTGGATATAGAGAACATTTTGATGGTTGCCAGATGGGAGGGGGATTGGGTGAATGGGTGAAAAAGTGGAAGGGAATAAGAAGTATAATTTGGTTTTTACAGAATTGTCATAGGGATGTAAAGTGTAGCACAGGGAATGTAGTCAACAGCATTCTGGTAGCTATGTGTGGTGTCAGATGGCTGCAGGATTTATCAAGATGATCACTTGGTGGGTTATGTGGTTTCTGGTCACTGGGGTGTACATCTGAAACTAGGATAATATTGTATGTTAACTTTAATTGAAAAATAAAAAGTGATTATAAAAAAAGGTGGGGGGGGGAAGAACCTAGCCAGAGTTTTCACACTCCCTGACGTCAAATACTATAGAGCAATGATAATCAAAACAGTATGGATTTAGCAGAAAAACAGACACACAGACCAATGCAACAGAACTGAGAGCCCAGAAATAAAATCACATGAATATGGGCAAATAATTTTTGACAAAGGAGCAAAGGATCCAAAAACATAGAATGGAGAAGAGAAAGCCTCTTCAATAAATTGTGCTGGGGAAATTGGAAAGCCATATGCAAAAGAATGAAACTAGATTAGTTTGTCTCCATGTATAAAAATTAATTCAAAATGGAACAAAGACCTAAATATAAGATATGAAACAATACATTACATAGAAGAAAACATAAGTACTAAATTTAGGGTAAACTGATGGACCTTAGTTGTAGAGAACATTTTATGAATTTGGCCCCAAAGGCAAGGAAAATAAAGGCAAAAATAAATGATTGGGACTACAGGAAACCAAAAGTGTTATGAATAGCAAGAAAAACCAAAAGCAAAATGAAAAGACAATAATCAAATGGGAGATGATATTTGCAAACAACAGCTGTGACAAGGGGTTAATATCCAAAAAATTAATATAAAGAACTCATACAACTCAACACCATCCAAACAAACAATCCAATTTAAAAAACGGGCAGAGGACCCAAACTGCCCAAACTGCGATGAGATTCCACCTCACACCTATTAGAAAGCTGTTATCAATAAGACAGGTAATAACCACTGTTGGAGATGTTGTGTAGAAAAAGAAACCCTCATTCACTGCTGGTCAGAATGTACACTGGTACAACCGCTGTGGAAAACAGTATAGTGGTACCTTAAAAAATTAAGTATAGTGTTACCATATGACCCAGCAATCTCTCTTCTGGGTATCTACCCCAAAATTTGAAAACATTCATTTGTAAGAATATATGTACCCCTATGTTCATTGCAGCACTATTCATGGTAGTCAAGACATGGAGACAACCTGTGTCCTTTGATAGAGGATTAGACTGAAGAAAAGATGTGGTACATATGTACAATGACATACTACTCAGACATAAGAAAATATGAAATACTACCATTTGTGACAACATGGATGGACCTTGAGAAAGTAAAGGGGGCCATAAGGTGACAGAAGATGGTTTGACTTAAAGTAGTGGACACACAACACAATGTACAGATCATGTTTCATAGAAATGTACATTTGAAGCCTATATGATCCATTAACTAACGATACCCCCAAAATTTAATAATAAATAAATAAGTAAATAGGAGAACTAAATTAACTGTGTAGAGAAAAAGGCAGTCTTAAAACCAAGAATAATGAAGTCATCACAGATAATGTTTACTGAACCATTAAGAGTTGGCATTAATTCGTGTGGTGAATCTTTTGGCTGACAAGCATCTTTTTGGATATTATGTAGCATTTTATAATGATTCTGAGTAATTATTTTATACTTAGGAATTTAAGACTCAGGGATTACCATACCTGGAATCAGTAAATTAAAATTCTTTTCCCTATAGCTAAACCACGATTTGATTGCTGTTATTCATTTTGAACACCATGAGTAAATTAGCAAATGACATTTTGTTTTTTCTCTTAGGAGTGTCTGGTTCCAAAGCTGGAAACCTGGGCCTTTCTTTTTACTCATTCTCTTGAGTCAAATTAAATTGCTTATCTCCTAGTGACTCTATCATTTATATTTTTCCTGGGATCTCTCAGGACTGAGATATACTGAGGGCTGGGTTTGCTTGAGTAACATTGAAACTTGCTCATTTGAATGCCCTTCCCTCAATAGTTTCCTACCTGGTTCCATTCCTTACCTCCTCATCCACAAATATGCAAAGATAATGTACTTTTATGTGGTATTCTGAAGAAATTTGACCCACCCCAATTCAGCTACTGTTTAGAAAAAGATGCTGGAAGAAAAATGAAGGAAACACCATAACTTGTAGTTTTCTGATTTCGGTGTGATCTTTATTCCTTCTGCTAACTCCTTACTCTGTTTTATTTCTTCTTCCATCCCTTTTTCTTACAAACAATTATTCACCATGTGGTTATATGCAAATTGAAATTTTTCAAAGAAAAAAAAAAAAGCAAAAACTTTGTGATTTAGTCCTCATAGGACAAGGTTTGCAAAACAATGACTTATGAGTTGGGACCACATGTAGGAGAAAGACTCACAGGAACATTGCAGAATTGCAACATGCTTGGGATAATCTGGGTTTGTCCTTATGTAATTATCACACCTAAAAATAGTTTCTTTAGTTAATAAAATTGAAGAATGTTGATAAATTCTGCAGAAAAAGTCAAAAAAGGTAAGCTCATAGATTATGACATTTTGTTACCTAACAAAGCCACAAAAATGCATATTGGGAAAGAGCGAGAATTACAGGTCACAAGCTGTGTGTTGAGCAAGGGTAGGAAGCATCCATATTTTCCTCCACAGACAAGATGGAGGGCTTGGAACAAACACCTCTCTAATCCCTAAATCAACTCCACTTCCTATCTGTCTTTTGCTTATCTCATATGAAAGGGGAACTGAGGTGAAAAAAAGTCCAGGCATGCTCTTTAGAAACTCATAAAGTTGGTCAAGGAAATAATAGCTATTCTCAATATATTTCTTTTTAATACAGATGTAAACCAATACACAAACAATTCTCCACCTTCTCTCCATTTCTATGTCTCTCTCCTTCTCTTTTTCTGATACTTTCTTTTTTAAAAGTTTTGTCATTCTTATTTGTTGATTAGAGCCATAGAATCTAGCTCCAGATTTTCCTTACTTTTGAAGTCCTCCTGGATGAGCCCTTCACCTTGCACCGTACCTTTACATCTTTCTTCTATGTATAGGGTGACCACATCATTTATTATCAAACTGGGCCAGCTTTGAAAGCAAAAAGGGGTACTTTTAATAATTATTCTGAGACAGAAGACATAGCTAGGGCTGTAGCAGGCAAATTGGTATACAGCTACCCTACTTTTAAGTATCTCCTTTTTGACTGAATGCTGTTTTATATTCGTTGACATGCTGCTTTTGAAATCTTCCTCAAGTGGCTTCTTGCAGGCCAACTGGGTTGCAAATTCAGTGACTTCTCTTCTTACAGTATTCCTTTTTCTTATCACTCAAACCATAGCATCCCAGCAAATGCTAATTATTTGGGAGGAAACATTTTTAAATGTCTTTTATGACATTGATCATCCTTTCATATATCTATTGGCCATCTGTACGTCCTCTTTGGAGAAATGTCTATGCAGGTCCTTTGCCCTTTTTTAATTGGATTTCTTTTGGTGTTGAGTTTTAAAAGTTCTTTTTATTTTGAAGATTTTATTTATTTATTTTTAGAGAGAGGGGAAGGGAAAGAGAAAGAGAGGGAAAGAAACATCAGTTGGTTGCCTCTTGTATACACCCTGTCCGGGAACTGAACCCGCAACCCAGGCATGTGCCCTGACTGGAAATCAAACTGGTTACCTTTTGCTTTGTGGGACAATGACCAACTAATGGAGCCACACCAGTCAGGGCTAAAGTTCTTTATAAATTTTGGATATTAACCCCTCATCAGATGTATTGGCAAATATGTTCTTCTATTCAGTGGATTTTCTATTCATTTTATTGATGGTTTCCTTTGCTGTGCAAAAAACTGTTTAGTTGGATGTTGTCTCACTAGTTTATTTTTTATTTTGTTTTCCTTGCCCGAGGAGATATATCAGAAAAAATGTTGCTACAAGAAATGCCTGAGATTTTACTGCCTGTTTTCTTTTAGGATTTTTATGGTTTTGAGTTTAAAATTTAAGTGTTTAATCAATTTTGAGTTTATTCTTATATTTAGCATAAAAGGTGATCTAGTTTCATTTTGGGGGTGGGTATGTATCTGTCTAATTTTCCCAACACCATTTACTGAATATATTATCTCTAGCCCATTGTATGATTTTGCCTCCTTTGTCAAATATTAATTGGCTATATATGTGTGGATTTATTTCAGGCTTTCTATTCTGTTCCATTGATCTCTATGTCTGTTTTTATGCCAGTACCATGCTGTTTTGATTACTATGTTCTTATAGTATAGTTTGATATTAAGTAGTGTGATTCCTCTAACTTTGTTCTTTCTCAAGATTGCTGTTGCTACTCAGGGTCTTTTGTTGGTTCCATATCAATTTTTTGAATATTTGTTCTAGTTCTGTGAAATACACCACTGGTATTTTAATAGGAATTGCATTGAATCAGTAGATTGCTTTGGGTAGTATGGACATTTTAATGATGTTAATTCTTCTTATGAACACATACGTGCTTCCACTTATTTATATCTTTTTCAATTTCTTTTCTTCAGTGTCTTATACTTCTCTGAGTACAGATCTTTTACAGTCTTGGTTAAATTTATTCCTAGATACTTTATTCTTTTTGAAGCAATTGTGAATGAGAGTGTTCTTAATTTCCTTTTCTGAGAAAAGTAAATTAAAACCACAATGAATTATCACCTCACACGTGTCAGAATGGCTATTATCAATAAATTAACAGACAAGTGTTGGTGAGGATGTGGAGAAAGGGGAACCCTCATGCACTGTTGCTGGGAATGCAGATTGGAACAACCATTATGGAAAGCAATATGGAGTTACCTCAAAAAATGAAAAATGAAACTGCTTTATGACCCAGCAATTATACTTCTGAAAATTTATCTGAAGAAATCAGAAACAGTAATTTGAAATAATATATGCACCCCTGTGTACATTGCAGCATTATTTACAACAGCCAATATTTGGAAGCAACATAAATGCCCATCAGTAGATAAGTGGATAAAACAGCTCTGGTACATTTACACAATAGAATACTACTCAGCCATAAAAAAGAAGAAAATTTTACCCTTTGTGACAGCATGGATAGACTTGGAGAACATTATGCTAAGTGAAATAAGCCAGTCAGAGAAAGACAATTACAATATCATTTAACTCATATGTGGAATCTAACAAACAAACTTAAGGAAAATAGAGACAGACTCATAGATAGAGAGCAGGCTGACAGTTTGAGGTGGGGGCAAGATGAGGGGGTTGAGTAGAAAAGAAAAAAAAAGAGAAAGAACTCTTGGGCACAGACAATAGTGTGGTGATTACGATGGGGGAGAGGGGATGGGTGGAGGTAGAAGAGGGTATGGGGTGAGAAATGATAACAGAAAAAAAAAGAATAAAAATAATGTAAAAAAAAAGTCTTTTATAAAAGACGTGTTTTTAAAAGTCTGAAACCTGAAAAGGACACAGGTGTACATGAAAAAATCTCTCCCATACCAGCCTACTTGATTCTGGTACCCGCCCTTTGAGGGCCCTCTGTTTATCTGTGATTTGGGCGGGGGGGTGACATCTAGATAGAACTTCAAGTAAAATAAAGCAAATAAAAAATAAAATTGTATAAATATGTATAAAAGAGGCTATAAATTTTTTATGCATATTTAAAGAATAACAATAAAAGAAATGTCCATGTACCTATCAATTAGATTAAGAAAGAGCATATGCCAGTATTTGAGAACCACCCTCCTCACCTGGTAAATCTCAGTGATCATGTCCTCCTTCATCCCTTTGTCAGAGGTAATTGCTCTTTACTTTTCTGTTCACTATCCCAAGCTTTGCTTTATAGTTTTACGTGTATGTAACCCTAAACAAGACCTCTACTTTTGGTATCAGGTGGTACTTTCATGTAATAAGGAAAGAAAAGCAGTGTCATTCTTCCTACAGGAACACACTGTTCTTTTTAAAGAAAAAAAAAAAAAAACAACTCCTGAAACATAATGTGTTTCAAATATACCTAATCAAGGAGAATATCAACACATGTATAAAAAAAAAGTTTAGGGAGAAAACCCAACACTCACGTTCCACCACTCAAGCTCTGTCTTTGTTTTCCATTTCCTTCTATTTTGTGATTAAAATCTAGCCTTCCATTATTTAGACTTTAAATGAACAACTAATGTCACCAGTGAAGTGGTGACTGATGTGAGATTTCCAAACTGTGGCTTTTCTGCAGGCAACGTCCATGCTAGATGAAATTACTAACTATACAAAGCATGTTGACAACGGTGCCCTCTAAATTCCTGTCCTCATTCCCTCCATGTCCACTCGGGTAGTCAGTGATCTCTATCTATCATCTTGTCCATCCAAACTTAACACTCATCATTTACATTTTCTACCAAAAGAATCCAGTGGCAAAGAAAATGATAATTCGAAGGGCCTTGGAACATAAAAGCTATGGTCAGCATAGATTTATCTATTTGCATTATAGTGTGTATATACATACACAAATATGTCCAAAAATACACCTGTCCGATGAAGGATAACAATAAAATAAATTCCTACATATTTACCACCTAGCCTTAGAAATAGACCATAATCTTTAGTTAACGGACATTTGAATTTTTCTAGTTTGAAACTACTGAAAAGAGCACAAATATGAATTTTTGGGTACTTGTCTCCTGGTACACGTACGCAGGAATCTCTGGGTATGAGGCTAGAGGTGAATTTTTGGATCATAAACTATGAATGTTCAAATTTCTAGGCAATTCCAAACTGTTTTCCAAAGTAGTACACATTTAAATCCCTACCAGATGTAGACCAGAGTTTCCATTGTTCAATATTCTCTTTAACATATGCTGTTGTCCCAAAATAAAAAATAAAAATCCTTATGTGAAATGAAACCTCATTCTGATCTTGTATTTACATTTCTCTAATTACTGAAGAAGCTAAGCATCTTTTCATGTGTTTATATTTTTTATCCTCATCCAAGGACATGTTTATTGATTTTAGAGAGAGAAGGGAAGAGGAGAGAGAGAAACATCAATGCAACAGAGAAACATTACATCAGTTGGTTTCCTCCCATAAGCATCCTAACCGGGGACTGAACCACAGCCTACACATGTGCCCTGACTGGGAATCAAACCTATAACCTTTCCATTTACATGATGATGCCCCAATCAACTGAGTGGCACAGGCCAGGGCTTATGTGTTTATTATAAGCAATATGTGTTTTCTTTTCTTTGAAATTCTTGTTAGGGAATTTTGCCCATTTTTTGATTGAGTGGTTTCTTTTTTCTTTCTTATTATTAATTGATTAGAGCTTTTAAATAATCAAAATAGGAAAAGTGATAGGCAAAAATTTTAACTATGTAGAGTTTATTTACTTTTATAAATTGTATGTGAGGTAATTATCTTTTCTGACTCCATAGCTAATTATTTTCATGCTTGTGGTGTGCCCATTTGACAAAGAAAGACTTTACTTTTAAAGTCATTGAATTCTTCTTGACTTTTTCCATCTGACTTATTTAATTTAACATAATATTCTTGAGATTTATGATTTTACTCATATGTGAGATATAAAACTGAAAACAGTGAGCAAAGAAGTCAAACAAAAACTCAGACAGACAACAGTATGGTGGTGACCAGAAGAACAGGAAGGTGGGTGGATAGTAAAGTATAAGGGGTCAAATATTATGGCAACAGGAGACTTGACTTTGGGTGGTAAATACACAATGCAATATACAGATGATGTATTATAGAACTGTATACTTGAAGCCTATATAATTTTATTAACCATTGTCACTGCAATAAATTTAATTAAAAAAGTAATTTAATTCTTTTTAAAATTTCAAATACCCCATGCTTTAAAAAATATTTTATTTGTTTATTTTCAGAGAGAAGGGAAGGGAGGAAGAAAGAGAGGGAGCAAAGCATTGGTTACCTCTCACACTTCCCCAGCAGTGGACCTGGTTTGAAACCTAGGCATGCGCCATAACCGGGAATTGAACCAACAACCTTTCAGTTCACAGACTGGCAGTCAATCTACTAAGCCACACCAACCAGGGTAGAAAAGTTATTTAATTCTTTAATCTTTTTCTTTAGAATTTGTGCATATTAAGTTTTGTTTACTCCTTACATTCTCTTTTTCAAATTGTATAATTTTGACTCACATTATTTATTTAATTCTCTTTTAATTTTATTTTTAATGTAGAGTCAGAAGAGTGCAATTTTGTTTTTAAAATTTGAATTTAGCATTTATTGAATAATTCATATTTTCAATAAATAGTTTATATTGATCTCAAATACCATCTTTGTCATAAATCAATTTTCCATATATCTATCGATGTGTTTCTGAGTTCTATCTGTTGTTTCGATCTATTTGCTAATTAGTGTGCAACATTTCATTATTAGTAACTTAATTAGTATAGTTTTACAATGTATCTCAATATTTAATAGGACAAATTCTTATTTTCCTTTTTTAGAAGCATATTGGCTATCCATTACTCTTTTATTCTTTCATATAAGTTTCAAAAACAGCTTGTCAAACTCTATGAAGGAATAATTCTATGCAATTATTACTGTTTTTATAATTACTACGAGATCCATTTGAAGAGAATTGACAACTTTATGATATGCATCTTCTTATTCAAGAACAAATTGTTTTATCCATCAATTGAGTTTAATTAACTTCAAAAACCTTTCCAATTATGATACTTTGTATATCTTTTGCTAGATCGATCATATGTGTTTATGTATTTAATATAATGTGTTGCTTTTGTAAATGGTATTTTAAATTACATTTTGTATCTGAACTCCATATCTAAGAGATTTGTTCCTTTCTTTGCAATTCTTGATATATTGATTTATTGTTTACCTTGGTTGTGGACTTCTCTTACAATATGCAAAAGAAGTAGTGATATTAGTCATACTTGTCTTGCTCATGATTTTAAAAGAAATAGTTCAAATGTTTACTATTATTCATGATGTTTGCTCTAGAGATTTGTGGGCTTCTTTACCAAGTTAGAGACATCATTTTCTACTCTTATTTTGCCAAAAGTTTTAACATGAATGGTTACTAAATTTTATTGGGCATCTTTTTGCTACTATAGGTGTAATTATGTGATTTATATCTTTTATCGTGTTAATGTAGTGAATTATAATAATCCTGACCTATCACCCCCCTATTGTTTTGTCTTTAGCTGGTTTTTGTATTGAGGTTGTACAAGTCTCATAAAATATATCGAAGACTGTTCCATTTCTTTCTATTCTCTAAAAGAGTTTGTGTAAGAAATGTTTGCTAAAATTCATGTTAGACTATTTGGCTTGCTATTTCCTTTGTGTGATTTTAAACTACAGATTCAACTATGTTTTTAATTTGGGGGGGATTTCTACCTCTTCTTGAGTCATTCCTGTAAATTATGTTTCTTACAAATTCATACATTTTGTCAGTTTACAAACTTATTCACCTAATGTTGTTCATAATATTTTCTTATTTCTTTTTATATATCTGTGGAACAAAATATATTTTCTTTTTTATGCCTAATGGTATTAATTTTTATATTTTCTTCTTTTAATATTTTTGGTAGATCTACTGGATGCTTATTTTTTCCAAATAACTTTTAGTTTTTTTAATATTTATATAAAATTTTACTTTCTGTTTTATTTGTTTCTGTATTTATTTCTATTATCTCTCTTCTACTTCTTTCTTTAGGTTTTTCTGTTGTTTCTTTAGTAATTTCTTTTTTTTTTTTCCAGATTTAATGTGTTTTATTGATTAAATTATTACATTTGTGCCAATTTCCCTTCCCTCTGCTCCCCTCCACCCGGTGGCCCCCCTCCCTCCAGTTGTCCCCCCCTTTTAGATTATGTCCATTAGTTGTGCATACAGTTCCTCCCAACCTCTCTCCGTCTATTCCATTCCCTCCTACCTTGATCCCCAATTCCTATATCATCTCCCTCCCTTTCCCCATTCCCCCTCCCTGTTGACCTCCCCCCAATATGCTTCCCGTACCCACAGTTCCTCTTCCCCTCTCGTTGCCTATTTAGTTTGCCTTTGTTTCATCTCCCTAGCTTCTGTTTTTTTTTAAACCAGTCCCTTTAACATCTCATATAACAGTGGTTTGGATCTAATGAACTCTTTCAGTTTTATTTTGTCCTGGAAACACTTTCTCTGTCCTTCTATTCTGAATGACAATTTCGCTGGATAGAGTATTCGTGGTTGTAGGTTTTGGATTTTCATTACTTTGAATATTTCTTGCCAGTCTCTTCTTGCCTGTAGGGTTTCCCTTGAGAAGTCAGCTGATAGTCTAATTGGGACCCCTTTGTACATAATTCTTTTCTTCTCTCTTGCTGCTTTTAAGATTCTCTCTTTATCTTTAATTTTTGACATTTTGATTATAATGTGTCTTGGAGTGGTTCTCCCTGGGTCCAGTTTCTTGGGAACTCTCCTTGCTTCCTGGACCTGCAAGTCTATTCCCTTCCCCAAGTCTGGGAAGTTCTCCTTTATTATATTTTCACTCAATTTTTCAAGTTCTAGTTCATCTTCCTCATTCTCTGGCAAACCAATGATTCTTATGTTGGGCCTTTTATAACTGTCCCAGAGGTTTCTGATCCTTTCGTTGTTGCTTCCCATTACCTCTCTCTGCACTGGTTGACTGCTTGTTCCTTCTCCATATTCCAGTTTGTTGAAATGAACTCTGGATTTTATTTCCTTTCCTTCTGTCTCGTATACTGTTTTGTTCCTTTCGTTATGAAAGTTTTTCGCTTCTTTCATATCTTTTCCCTGCTCTTTTGTGAATTCTGTAAGCCACCTGATAACAATGGCCCAGAACTGAGCCTCTGACAGGTTTCTTATCTGTTCATCTGTCAGGTTCTCTATCTGCTGCCTGGTGAGTTGTGTTACCGGTATTTCTAAAGTTGCCTGCCTCATTTTGACAGATGCTTTTTGTTTTCTTGGGCTGGCTGTCGGGGGCAGTGCCTGTGTACGCGTCACAAATTAGCGACCGGCGCCTGCTTGTCCGCGACCTATTTCGCAGCCCTGTGGTGCTTTCTTTGGGGGCGGGGGTCCAAGATGGATTCACACAGTTATTCAGCTAGGAGACCGGGATCCGTCCTCCCGCCCCCCTGGGCCTCACTGTTCAAGGCGATGTGGCGGCCGCTCTCCCCAGCTCCGGAGTCGCGCACCGCCAGGGGCTTGGCCACCGGGACTCCTCGCCGGGGTCGCGCACCGCCAGGGGCTTGCGTAGCCGCTCTCCCCAGCTCCGGAGTCGCGCACCGCCAGGGGCTTGCGTAGCCGCTCTCCCCAGCTCCGGAGTCGCGCACCGCCAGGGGCTTGGCCACCGGGACTCCTCACCGCCCGCCGCTCCGGGTGCCACCACAAACAGCACTGCCCACTTTAACTCTTACCTGCCCAAATGGCACCGCTGGTTTATAACTTCATATGTTGGACTTCCGTGTAGTTTTATTTTCTGGAATTTCTAGTTATCCTTTGTTTTGAAGTAGTTGTATTCCTTTATAGTTGTAGAGGGAGACCTAGCGTGTCTGTCTAAGCCCTCTTTAGTAATTTCTTAGAATAGGTATTCAGCTCACTTAATTTTAAGCATTCCCTCTTTTGTAATATGAGAACTGTAAACGTATATTTTTCCCTATAAAAACTGCTTGTTTACAACCCACAGTGTTTTTTGTTAGCTCTAACTGCATAAGTACTGAATAGATAAAGCAATTACCTGACATTTTATTACATCATCTGACAATATATTAAGAGCATTTAGGGAACAGAATATGGTTTGCTTAATTTCTAATGTGTGTATTCTCTTAACCAAGATTTACCTCAAATAAATAACTTTACAATTTTATTTCTCTTTTAACAGAGTGAACATAAAATTAGAGATTAAATTGTTTTTAAAATGTTCTACAAAAAGCTAGTAGCCTTTTGCATTTTTGTCACCTAAAACAAAGAAAACAGAACATGATGGAGCAAGAAAAAACAAGAATAAATGTGCTCTCTTTCTTATTAGGCACCAGTGTTGAAGGAGGTTTAGTCTCTGGACCCTGGCAGTCCGATTTGTTTTTTTAACTCAAGCCTTCATCATTCTGTACCTTCAACAAGTTCTTAAGCTTTAGAAGCCTTGGTCTCCTTAATTGGAAATTAAAAATGATAACATGAACCTCTCTGGATATTTTACAAAGATTTAATGAATGTGGAAGCACTTTTTAAAAAGTTGTATGCAAATATATTCTTTTTCTTCCTATGTCAGTATAAATCCTCAAATTTTTATAACTTAGTTCTTTTTCTCACATGTGCCTTTTTGTACTTCCTCCAGGAAGCCTTCTCTTCACCTTTCATGTCCAAAGAGGCCACAGGTTACAGATTGTATCTATAGATGTGAAAGCTCTTATAGATCATGCATTCAAAGCTCTTCCAATTGCAGAAGAAAAACCAAAGGTTTATGTGATGATTATCCCAATGTCTATAAACAGCAGATGTGAAATTTCATGGTAGTTAATGCCAAAGTCAAAACCAGAACAAAGATCTCAGGGCTTCTGATCTGGTATTTTCTACCACGTTCTTCCCTGATAAGTGGTGCTTTTAATTTTCATTTAATTTTGAGTGTTTTGACTAGTTAGCCCTTTATGCTCATCCTTCCATTGAACAATGGCTCTCTTTCAGCCTAGTTGAAAGAATAACAGTTACAGGCTTGAAGAAAACTGTGTAATGTTACCCACAATGTACCTAATAAAGATGAACCTCAAGATGCCTAAAATTTCTTAAATAAAGTAAAACTTAATCAAATACAACCCTCCAAATGTCTAAAACCAATATTAGAATACATAAAGTAGGGCTGGATGGCAAGTATCTCACTGTTGTCCATTTATTTTTCCACACTAGAAGAAACAGCCCTTAGTGGCAAGTCACTTAACTCATAAACTAATAGGCTTCATTAAACTTATATTGATTGATTTGATATCCACAATCACCCTCCTAGGTTCATTCAGTTCATTAATTTAAAAATATCAGTGCTGTCACATGGTCCCTAACTCACCATGACTTTGGTGCACCTCAGGTGAATACCTCCAGAAAGACAGTTCACTTAAGCCTGGGTAGCAGCCCACAGTTCTAGATGAAAGGAGGTGGGCCCCAATGATCTGATTGCTACCGCATCCGTAACAATGGATTATCTCTTGTTCAGCATAGCTTCAACATCCTTCATGAAGAGGGAACACGTAGGGGTCCGGTCAGTCATGTCTAGCTAGTCTGGCAGCTATGACGAGATTTGATAGTGCTGTGCAGTGGAGTAAACATACTGGGAGTCCACTGTTCAGGTCCAACATCCCTGAGCCCAGTGGCACGAGGAGTCTCTAGCCATTATAGACTCTGGAGAAATCAAAGAATTCGAGAGTGAAGCCCTGGAATGCCTGGCTGCCTCCCAGCTTTCTTACAAAGAAGTAAATTCCATTGTTGTCTCACTCGCCTTTCCGCACTCTCAGAATCCGCAGTTACTGTACGCCAGCACCTTTCTCCCCTGAGGAGGCTGCTCAGCCACACCAGGAAGCCCAGAAATCTTACAAGATAAACTCACAGCGCTCCCCGCATTTATCTTCTCTGTACTTTCGTTCGTCTCTCCTGTCAGGGACAGTGGGCTTCGTGACTTTCACCATGCCCTGGACTGGCGCGTGGTCACTGTTTCCAGTGACTCTTTGAACTGATCCCAAACCTGTATCAGGAAAGCCATGATGGATTCCCAGTGCCATCCTGAACAATAGACTGGGATATCGCACCTTTAAACCGTGCGGCCTGATAAACAATACAGCATGTACTCAGCTTCATAAACACTCCACGTTGTTACAAAGGGCATTGCAAACTCAGTGTGATAGGACTTGACCTTAAAAGCTATAGACAATCTAGCGGAGCACAGACGGTTTCATAAAGCACAATCACTTCCTGGAATTCTTGGGTCAGTGCAGTCGGAGCCGTGCAAATCCTGTTTTCCTTGCATTGTTTCCTGCATGTGAATATCATCAGTCTAGCAGGACTGTAACCATGGCACTTGTAAATAGCCAAGGGGTGACTTCTGATAAAGGCATACAGTTTTAAGAAGCTTTTTTTTTTTAGAGACAAGCCTGAATCAAACCTTAAAAATGCCATCTGTCAACAACAAAGTTGACAAATTGCAGTTTCAAAAGTGCACACGTCCAGACTCAGATATGTTTTTAAATCACCAAAGGAAACAAAATAGATGCCCACAGTATTCAGACTAGTGTGAGTTGTTTTTCATTTCTTATAATGTAAATTTACACAAATTTGTATAAAGCAAGTAGATAAACACTGACAAGAATCCTAAGAAATTCTTCCGTGATATGGTTCCTTTTCCACTGAACAAGGTTGTGAAATAGTAATAGTTCGGTTTTTCAGTTTCTCCACTCAGTAATAGGAAGAAAAATCATTGAAGCTACCCCGTGATTAAAACCGTTCTCTTCAGGAGTTTGACATCATGGTTGGACAATTCTACTCCAACTTTATATGGTATGTGACAGGTTGTTATTTACACTCTGAGGTAAAGGGGGAGATGGGCCAAAATGAGCCACAAAAAATCCAAATATGTATTTTCCTCATTTACTATAAATACTTCAGTATATAAAATTTGTACCTGCAAATCAACCTGTATCTTTCAGCCTTGTACCTAACTGAAATGTTGGTTTACCTAACAATGTAAGTTAAAATTTTTGGCAAATTTAAAATATAATGAATACAGAACAAAATTTTGACAAATAGTGTTTAAGCTTCTGAGAAAATTTTCCTTAGGAGAGAAATAAAGAAAAAAGGAGCTTATAAGACTCCTAGTTATGTTTTCATAGATGTTCATGTCTGATCTTTTAAGATCAAAAAGTCTAAATTATTTCTTAAATAAGTTATGGGGACTATACTTAATAATACTGTATTATCTACTTAAAAGTAGATCTTAAAGTTTTCATCACAAGAAAAATATTGTTGTAACTATGTGTGGTGATAGATATTAACTAGACTGATTGTGGTGATAATTTTGCAACATACGCAAATATCAAATCATTACACTGTATACTTGAAGTTAATATGATGTTATATGTCAGTTATATCTCAATAAAAACAAATAAAACTTTATTTTATTTTCTAATGTTTAAACTCACTGATATCTGGCCATTATTTTCATGTGATTATTAAGGATCATCAGTTCAATAACTTTGGGTAATAATTAAATCTTTAATAATGCTAGTACATTGTGCATAATAAGTCCTAAAAGTCTTAGGATGGTAAAATGATAAAAATATAAATATTAAAAATACAAAATACTTCCTGGATTAATCATTTATCTTAAAAAAATCAGCACAAGTATTTTCAATAATTTTTTTTTCAAAATATATCTTAGAATGATGATCTGCTTTCACATCACCACTTTCCATGAAATTAGTCTGTGTTCCAGATGTATAAAATACAGCTATTTTATAAAATCTATAATGTTTTTATAAAGCAAGCAAGACTCAGAAATCTCTCGTCTAAAGCCACATAGCTAATAAGTAGCAGACTCAGGTGTTCACGGCTTCAAAGCAATTTTATTTAACCTCAGCAATGCAATTGCATTGCCAGCATACATCAGTCACAAATATTCTGAAGAAGCTGAAGAAACAGAAAAGAATTGGACAAAAGTGATGCACATGGACTGAAGATGATGTGAGTTAGAACAGGAAATAAATGGCATAATTCAATCATGAAGCAATATAATTTCAAATTGACTTTTCTTTTTCCATTGTCCTTTCTTATTGTCTGACTTATAATGAGGTCAAAGTTATGTCAAGTGGCTAAATTCCTGCATATTTGGTTTCCTGCCTGATTGATTTAGATCAATTAAATAAAACATAATAAATTCCAATTCTCCAAAGTTTAGCTCCATGAAGATGAAAATACAGTTTTGAACTGACGTGTTTAACTACTTCCCATACGTGAACTGGTGATTTGATGCCAGTTCTCAAAGATCTGACTTCTTTTAGTGGAATTGTAGTTTCTCCTACCTCATGGATAAGGTAAGGAACGTTTTCTCAGCAGCCAGTAGGCTGAGAGACCATTTCTTGGCACACCCTGTTGATAAAAACCACTTAGTGGTGTCTTGTTACCATTTTGCCTGCAACCTAAGAATGGCACACCAAATTTGGCCCTCTGATAGCATGAGTAACTTCCTCCATAGCCAAAGAGAGGCACATAGCCTGACTTTGGAGCCAGGTTTGGCTTTATATATTGTATTTACTTTGCAGAATTCATTTACGGGCATAGGGCAGGGAGATAAAATATCTTTTTATCATGAGGGTCCCAGAGGACAGCAGGCATACAATGTAGCCTTCATAACCACATAAACAATACAACACAGAAGACTCCTTCTAGCATAATAAACAACTCAAAGTCTACAGTCTCAGTCTTCTTGACATTGACAATGCTTTTTAAAGTTAGATCAAAAAGGAGCTTGGGATTTTTTTAAAAAACTTGGTGTCTGTCTGAATAGGCAAAATTCTATCCAAATGTTGGATGCAATAGAGCCAAAAGCGTGATGACCAAAATGAATTGCACTTTCAGGATTTGAGGGCATTTACTCTTGAGAGATGCAGGGTAGATAAAAATTATTTTAGGTTGTAGTTTTTGCCATAATGCTTTATCAATTGTAGATTATATTATTTCATAATTAATCATATTTAGTATTTTGATAGGATTTAAAATTTATTTATACTGACTCTTCTCTTTTAAAAGAAAACAAGCTTAAACAATGGTTTACAAAAATCAGTCAGTCTCACTCTTTGTGCTTATACCTTATTTTGAAATTTTTTTAAACCTATGATACAAAAATTTTTCTTAAAAAATTTAAATATCATTTAACCCAGAAATTAAAACAAGAACATTCTCAGTCTTATGATTTCACCTACAGTTATCAATATATCCCTCTATGTATAAACATGTGCCTTTCTACTTAGAAGAAAGAAAATATTCTTAGAACAATATATATTTACACTAACTAACAATTCACTTACCCAGAGTATGTAAAGAAAAATAATTCATATCTGTGTCCAGACATCATGAGTATTACTGTACTGGTAAAGGAGTTAGGGGTATGAGCACATGCATGACTTAGACAGAAATCAAAAGAGATAAATCTCCAAAGACAGATATGAATCAAGTATTGGAGGTCCCATTTAAATATTAATGTACTCAAAATGTAAACTCAACCCATCATGAGCACACAGTATCACAGTGCTGTAATCCATCAATAGCTCTGTTAAATTATTTTGTATGAAACTCCCAAGACATTTGCTTTAATAAGTTAACTTCTTGCAAAAACAATCAAAATTCAATTTAAGTATGGCTTATTTCCTTACTCATTATTGGAGCTTCTTATAGACTTCTGAGAAACCCATTTTACTCTCGTTGAAGGAGGATGCAGACAAAGTGTGTCTGGGAAAGTGTTATGAGAGTTTTTATGACTAGTAAATAAATTGTCCCATAAAAAGCTATAATAAGAAATATCTTACTTCAATCTTAGAAATATGGCATTGATATCATGGTTTTAAGAAACCATTGTACAGCTGTGATCCTGACCAATAACAGTCAGTTATATCCAAATACTTTGGAAGAGTTTCTTCCAACTGTATTTGTGAGCAGCCAGAGCATCACCCACAGTTTCCTGAGGCAGTTGATTTAAGCTTAAAGGCAGACCAAACCCTCTGGAAAGTAGCAAACCCAGAGCAACCTTTCTCCTAATACAGGCATGGAAGGAGGAATACCAGGTTTTCCCACAACATTGACCAACTCAACTCACATAAAAGCAGAAACGTTCCCTGTTTATAAGCAGTGGCCCTTTATATCAGTTTTTTTCTGCTCCTCATTAATTCTTTCCAACGGGTTGGAAACAAATAGATGTCTATTTCTAAAAAGTATGTCTTTAAGGCAAAAGCAGAGAACCTTTTGTAAATCTTAGGCTGGTCATGTTATCACTGCTACACTGTAAAAACTGAGAATGCATTGCCTTCTGAAGTCAGAGGCAGCCACAGCTCCTGTTAGTGCTGAGAAAGAGGCTACTTCCCCATCTCCTAACTTTCTTACAGATTTCATCCCATCCTTAGGCAGGATCATCTTTACAAAGTTAAAGAGTGAGGTGGCATTCTTTAGACATGTTAGAAGTTGCAAAAAGTCATTGCTTGGATCTCAGAACACAAGTATAAATTATAATTCTGAGACTTTGAAGAAGAAAAGGCATACAAGTTCTGTCCAGAAAAAGTCCAGCAATTGTTAATATAACCAGAATGGTTTGTGTGACATTGATGTAAACTGACAGTCAAGGAGAGTGAACTGGAATGAGCATGTGTGAACAACGATGACTTCACTGTACTAGCCAGTGTGGGCAGTAGATACCATTGAATGAGCATGTGGACTTTGTGGCTGTCCCATTCAAAATGACTAAGTAGAGCATCAAATATGCATCAAATTTTGCATTAAGCCTGAACATTCCTCCATGGGAACTATTCAGATGACTCACAAGGCCACAGCCATGGGCAACTGGTAATTGGCACCTTCATCACGACAACACGCCTGTTCATGCATCACATCTTGTGCAGAGTTTTTTGGTGAAACATCAAATCACCCAGGTGACTCAGCCCCCCTACAGCCCAGATTTGGTGCCCTGTGTCTTCTGGCTTCTCCCTAAACTAAATTCACCTTTGAAAGGGAAGAGATTTTCGACCATCGATGAAATTCAGGAAAATATGACAGGGCGGCTCATGGTGATTGGGAGAACTATGAGAGGTGCCAAGGTGCGTACATTGAAGGGGACTGAGGTGTCATTGTCCTATGTACAATGTTTCTTGTATCTTCTCCAATAAATGTCTCTATTTTTCATAGTGCATGGCTGGATACTTTCTGGACAGGCAAAGTGCTTCCAGATTTTCAGCCTTTATTGCTTCCCAAATGAAATTGCAGGTGATTAATAGAAGAAGTGGTAATTTATCGATAATAAGATTAGATCGCCTCAACCAAGTTGCAAAAGATTAAAGATACATGAGAAAGACATTCTCTGAGATAATTCCTGAACACAAATTTGGGCTTATTCAAAAGGGCGTTCATAAACAGAATGGAAATTAGATAACTGAAACTGGGGACAATGAAAGAATTATGAATATTCTGATGTATCAGTTTTTTCTAAAAGGTTTGAAATATTATTCATTTTCTAAGAACAATAAATAATAATGTTGATTCACTTCTGATTCCCTTGGTCACTTCAAATAAAAGTATATCAAAAGAGACATGATGATAAGGTCTATTCTATATAGTTTTTTAAAATTTATTGCTGCTTGCAGGCTAACAAATTGTACCCAGCTACCCTGGGTTTTGTTTTTCTTTGAACCACATTTGGAACAAGAATAAACAAATATTGCAAAGTGATGAATTGGATTTAGTTCTGGCTGATGCAGGCCTGGGCGATGGCTCTAAAATTCTTGCCTATGAGTCTGGACCTGTTGAGTTATTGAAAATCAGCAGTGCTAGGTGCTTTATGCTGGTGTAGTGCAAACCCAAAGGTATTAAAGGACCCAGAACAATAAAATATTATGCCCTGGGTTGCCTAGGAGATTAACACTCTTCAAAATGCCTAGTCCTGTGCCTAAAAATAGGAGGGGTCTTCAAGCTTTGTGAGAAAAGAAAGCTGGCTGATATTTCCAGGTGGGTTTTCTCAAGCTGACAAGTGATTTCCTGGCTCTTAGTTTAATAGAGGACGAGAATTGTCCTGAAGATAAGAATTGAGCTCAAAATCTCAACTATATAGTTAAGGTAATTAATCTAAATTCTTGTGACTTCATTTCTTTATTTAAGTTTGTCATCTTTGTTCAATAAGAGTCTTGGAAGGTTGTGGTATATGGCGTAAGTTATACTTGAATGACCTTACCTACACCTTTAAAATTTTGCACATGTACAATTTGAAAAATTTTATAAATCCAATGTCAACCATTTTTGTTCACAAACAGTTCTTACTAAAAACGTATCAGATGTTAAATTTATTTCTAAACAGTTAATTCCATATGCAACATCTTGTTAGATTCAGTCACTGAAGTGTGGCAAATAAACGCAGAGAATGACTCACTCTACAGGGACCTGGAGGAGGAAGTCTGCACATGTTTGCATTGAAGATATGTTGCATCTCAGTTTATCAACCTACAATTTTGTACAAATTTTGCACTAAAATATAAATAAATAGGGCTTCACTTTTTCCCTAATAAATCAGTTTCTCCAACAGGCGCAATAAATGTTAGCTCCAAATATCCAGGAAGACCTACCAGCCTATGTTAAATAGTGTCACCTCTCCCTATACAATATATAATATACAATATACATTTTGTGACTTTAAGGAGATTACAGAGCTCTTTTTATTCTCCTTTTCTTCCTCCTTATCCTTTTTGTTTTATTTTTTTGGGGGGAGGTGGCACAGTTAACAAAATGAGGTATGATGACTGAGCAATTTTAAGACATTTTCAAATCCTATTGCTTTTAGCATGTGAGGCAAAGAAGCGGCACTTTTTTTTGGTCTAAAATGTGTGGGTTAGGATCTCCAACCTGCCCCTGGGCAAGGAGTGACTGGCAGTTTCAGAGCATACTTGGACTCACCCAAGAGGAGCAAAATGTTCCTTAAGAATTCCTTCAAGTCTCTGAAGCTGCCTGTCAGATTAGACCTGAATGGTCTGGGTTATCACTCTGAGCTGCAGGCCATCCCCTCTATGAGGATCCTTGTCATTCTGAGCTGCAATGCCAGGGAGGCTTTGAGAAATCAGTGGGTTTTATTCCCCAAAAGTCACACATGCCTTGGGGTAGACAGCCTCCTGAAAAATAAAAACTCTGGAAGGTACTGGGCATAAGAGGGAGAGAAGAATAGAAAGCAGAGAAAGAGGATGCAGAGAAGGGCAGAAGATAGGGGTGTAAGAAGAAGGAGATAAAGGAATGACAAGACATTTTGTTAGAAATCAAACCCATTTCCATTTCAGCCCCATAAGACATGATCATCCAAGTATCACTATGTTCCTGGTAGCAAAAGCCTGCTCAACTCTTGATGGAATTTCTTCAAGCATGTCCATAATGAATGTCCTGATTTGGGATCTGAAATGTTGGAAGGCAGAGTATGTAGCACAGAGAATTCTCCCCAGGGGTTAGAGGGTTTTGCTTCTCTGAGAGGAGCTGTCAGTGGAAGTTCTTTCTTTTAAGAGTTGTATCTTGAATAAGCAAATACTCATGAGGATTAAAGGAATGACCTTATGATTCATGAGAATGGGTTGACCATTACCAAGGAAAAGGAGAGTAACACACGCAAGCTTATATTTAAAAAGAGCTTGATCAAAACAAAAAGGATAAGGATCACAGCCAAGGTCAGCCATCTACGTAAAGGGAGCCTAAAATAGAGACCAACAGCATAATGTTCAGAATGATTCCTTTGTTGAAGGATCTCTGTGCTGCTGCACTTTGTGAGAGGTGGAATAGCAGGAGTACAGCAAAGAGCTCTTGGGTTTGGTGAGTCTCTCTCTCTATACAAAACAGTAGATAAAGGTTCATTATAACCAACCAATTGCTACTGGGAACATTTGGTCTAGCCAAAGTTCAGGTGGTTACATAAAAATATTCCAGATCTTTGCACCAATTTTCCCGATGAGAAGTAAATTAATGAAACAAGTTTAGATACTTCTGCCATCTTTCTAGTTTTGTATAATAATCTTTTTATTTTCTTCTTCCTTATTGTCTTGCTTTTAAAATAAAATATTCATCTATTTATTTGTCTTCTTTATTTTTTTTAAAATTATACCAGAAATGTTAATGTGTTGACATATTGAAAGATTCAAATATTATGGGCATAAATAGAATAAACCAAAAACTCATGTAATGTATCCTTACATTTTCACTCCCCTCTACAGAGAAATCCCTATCAATAGTTTGGTATCTATCTTTTCAGTTATGCACATATACATACATGTGCATATATACACACATATTCATACATATATACACAAATACATGTGTGTACACATGCACACATGTAGATTTACTTAGCCAGAACCATTATATTATTCTTCTGATCATAATTTGCAAGGGATATATAAAAAATTAGGAAATACATCATTACTTTGAAATTTCCATACCTAGTAACACCTAAAAATAGTGTGTAAAATATCTAATCAGACATATTTTTTCAAGCATACATGCCCTCTATCTTCATGTAAAAGAGTAAAAGTAGATCAAGGCTAAGTTCTGTTAACATATCATGGTTACTTCTTTTCACTTATTTGTTACATTTACCAATTAGAGAGACAATAAGCCTTTGGGAGATTTAGTAGAATATTCTCCAAAATTCTTGAAATCATTAATTCACTTAAAGAATTCCGCAGGCATGAGTTCTTACATGAACTTGGATGTACAAAGATTAATGACCTAAGCATTTCAGGTTTAGCTTCAATTCTAAAATTGGAAAGAGACCCACCCATAATTAATGAAATAATGTTGAATTAGATAGGCTAGTAGGCCTTTTGTCATAGAGAAAATAATCTTAGCTTTAAAAACAAAATTCAGGTTTTGCCTCTTCAAGAAAATTTAGTTTACTAAATCTAAATTTGCCAAACAAAATATCAGAGCATGATATTTGAGCAATAAAAAATTCTTAACTTTATAAATAGTTTCCCCATAATAACTGACCTCACTCACATACTTACAAAATAATTTAATTGTTCCTGAAGTGTAAATCATTAGGAATGCTACAATTTTGTAGTATCAGTCCTATTCAGAAAAGTTGAAAATTCAATTTTTTAAAAGATGCAATATAATCAGTCATTCAAGTTGCCCTAGCAAGGCTTTTAAAATTTAAAGTTGGAAGCCAATTTCTAACCCCTTTTTATATCACAAATACAGGATGGGGGGGGGATAAGAATTATATCAGCTTTTTAAAGTGGGTGAAAAGGCAAAAGAAAATATTTTTGAACTTTTTCTTATATGTTATCTATGTGCTGATGACTGCCATATTAACATTTTGAGCCAGTCTATTTTTCTATTTTTCCTTTTCTTTTCTTCCTTCCTTCCTTCCTTCTCTTCCTTTCTCTCTCTCTTTCTTCCTATCTTCCTTCCTTCATTCCTTCCTTCCTTCCTTTCTTTCTTTACTTTCTTTCTTTCTTTCTCCTTTCCTTTCTTCCTTCTTTCTTTCTTTCTCTCTCTCTCTTTTCTCTCTCTCTCTCTCTCTCTCTCTCTCTCTCTCTCTTTCTTTCTCTCTTTCTCTCTCTCTCTCTCTCTCTCTCTCTCTCTCTCTCTCTCTCTCTCTCTCTCTCTCTCTCTCTCTCTCTCTCTTTCTCTCCTTCTTTCCTCTTTCTTCTTTCTTTTGAATTCAGACTTGCATTTACAGAGATCACCTTTCATCTCCATTTGGGTGTCTCACAGGAATTGCAAATGTAATATTCAAAATTACTAAGTTTTTAATTTCTGCTGCACTCTCTTCACATGATAGACCTACTGTTTCAAAGACATCTTCTCAATTAAAGACCCCAATATCTACCCATTTGCTCAACTAAAAGATACAGGATTATTCTTGATTCTTATTTTTTCCTCACACCACTACTCTCAATTCACCACCAAATCTTTTTGATTTCACATCTCAATATATCTCAAACCTTTCCACTCACACCCTAGTCTAAGCCAATATTACCTTCATTTAGATTCTAGAATGTTGCAAGAGCTTCTGTAATGGCTTTCTTATTTTTACTTTTACTCTCTCATTTCCCATTTTCCAGATAGCAGCCAGAGTAATCTTAAAACCCTTGAATAGTTTTCCATTTTACTTGAAATAAAATCTTGCCACCTTAAAAAGGCTTATAAGTACTGTGACTATATGTCTTTTTTTTTTTTTTTGCCAAAGACAGTCCTGTTTACATAACTAAGTTCTTATTCTGACCACGACCTTTCATTCCCAAAGTGTTCCAGTGTAGATGATAAGTTATAATGACTTTACTTCTAAAGTCCTGCATGCTTGGCATCTTCAACATTAAGTCAGGCCATTGTACCCCTTGTTTATATTGCTTCAATCATATTGATAATATTTTAACTCCTCAAATATGATAAGGTTCTTGTTACCTCAGGGCTTTTACACCTCCTGTTCTTTCATTTATTCCACATCTAGCTATTTCTTTCCACATTTTTAGTTTAATCTTATATATCGTCCTTCTGAGGGAATCCTTCTCTGATTGTCTGAACTATCAAAAGAAAATGGGTCACCTCCTGAGCCTTTCTAGTAGTACCATGTATTCCATATATTGTTTGCTTCTAGAAACACAAGTGGATATTTACAGGTATACATTTATTTGTGTATTTATTGGTGCAATGGAGAGTTTTAGTTATTGACAGTTTTTTTTCCAAATGGAAAGAGAACACGTATATTTTGTTTCACCATTGAAAACTCTGTGTAGCCCAGTGCCTTAGACACTGTAAGCATTTAGTGTTTGTTTAATAATTGAATGAATGAATAAGTATATGAAATGGAAGATTTGGTATTATGAATTAGGAGAATTTGAGACTGTTTCAACTTTGGGTGCAATGGGAAGAAAACCAGCCACAAAGAGTGAAAGCATCTTGAAAATCAGCCATTGGCCTATCTTTGATTGATGAACAGTCAGTTATTGATTATCTTGAAGCACTGAGCTAGGGACTAAGAATATAAAGGTTAATAAAATACACTACCTTCTTCAGGAGTTGACAGTCCTTAAGCAGTGTTACATAAAAACAAGTTATTTCAGCACAATTGGAGTACAGAAAAGGAATAATGTGTCTAGCCTGGAGTTTGAGGAATCCTTTATCAAGGAGGTGACCCTATAGTTAATTGAGTCAGATGTAGATCAGGTATAACATAATTTTTAAAATAAATATTTAAAAAGTAAATGCATTAAGTATGTGAGTGAACACCTGCATGTTAAAGAGTTTTCATTGTAACCTTTAGATGAGAAGTTTACAAACTTTTGGTCTCACTGTTAAAAATGATTGAGGATCCCAAAGACCTTTCTGGATTGTAAAAGTTACATCAATCTACATTTACTGTTAGATATTATAACTGAGGAATCTAAAAACATTAATTAATTAATTTTAAAATAATAAATTTATTATATGTTAACATAAATAACCTACTTTTATAAAAAGCAACTTAATTTTTCCAAAACAATAATCAAAGTTAGTGAGAACAATGACATTGTTTTACATTTTTGCAAGTCTCTTTAATGTTTGGCTTACATGAAGACAGTTGGGTTCTCATATCTGTTTCTGCATTCAATTTGCTGTATTATGTTGATTTTTTTAAGTCTATAAAGAAAATCCAGGTCATAGACATAGTAGAAAAATTGAAGAATTTACAGACCACTTGAAAGAGATTGCTACTGTAGATGATAGCTTCCTATTAGATTTTGGCTGGTAGGCATTAAGCAGAGCAATGAGTTGACCTGATCTGTGCTTTTGGTAAATTAATTTAGCAGCTGTGCAGTCAGTGAACTTGAAGAAGTGAGACTACGAGTTCAGAGGCTATTCAGTATGATAAAGTGATAAAATTGAAAGGACCAAGTCATTCTTAAATGTTGCAAGCAAGGGACAAATAAGAGAAAAGGCTCACTGCATGCAGATAAAATAAAGGTTTCTTTTTGGAATAACAAAGTATGTTACCAGTAACTATAGTAATAATTACATTTGAAGGAGAGAGAAGAAGGAGGCCAAGTATGTGGAAGCTGAGTCCACTTGCTCTTGTCCCCAACATGGATACTTGGCTGATCTTTTGAAAAATAAGCAGATCATTCAACAGAATCTTAGCTGATATGAAGTTTGGAAGCCAAGGAGTACAAAAGATGCTTCACAATGGATGATAAGGAGATTTTATAGGTTGAACGGGAAGTACCCTGGGCATGGCACCTGCAGCCCTAGAGAACCTGGTCAGAGATCGCAGCTCTGTGGCTCCCTCCCCTCCCAGGGCAGAGAGCCCCCAGACCCAGGCCAGAAGTGAGTTGGATACACCCAGTTGGGGAGATCCAGGCTACACACACACACACACACACACACACACACACACACACACACACACACACTGTGAGCAGCACACCCATAGCTGCAGTGGCAAACAACAACCGGGAGAGTGACAGAGAGAGGGATTCCAGCTGTACCTGGGTCTTGCAGAGACAAACTGCAGCCAGTCATGACTGTGGAGACTTTTGGCTTTTTGAAGAGGTGGCATGTATGGAAAGCTGGGCGGTGACTCAGTGCTGCAGTGGGAGTGCCCAGAGAGACTTTTTAAAAGGGGAGCTGAGGTGTGCTGGGCAGGGACCCTGGGCACAGCTGCCCTGCCAACAAAGGGAAAGGATTCAGGGTGCAGTTTGCTCCCACTAAGTGCAGCTGGGCAGAGAGATTGGAGATGCACAGCGAGGGGATTTCTTGGCCTGAGATCAGTGCAGCTGGCAGGGCAGAGGCTGCTCAGAGTGGAGAGTGTGGGACTGTGTTTGCTGCAAGGGTACGGGGCTGGGAACTGGATGGGTGAGAGTTGAGCACCTGAGATGATTAACAGCAACACAGAGCCCCCTTCCCTTGTGGAGATCAAACCTCTGGGAAGGGTAGGACTCGCAGAGCCCCACCTCCTGCAGGATTGCAAGTAGGAGAGGCTAAAGAACCCCCTGCAGGATACATTTCCTCAAGAGAAAGACAGAAAGAGAAATGTCTAAAGGGCCCATTTGAACTTCTCTCAGAGAGACAAAATTCATTGGCTCCTAGAGTCTCCCTATTCCACTGAGGCCAGCAAAGCAGGGAGATCAGAAATTAATGCAGGAAGTGGGTCCCAGGGCCCTGCTCAGCTTCAGCTAGCACACAGAGCTACCCTCAGCACCAGGCAAAAAAGAGCTGACCCTCTTGCACTGACTGGCACCTCCCTTGAAACAGACAGCTAATTCAGCAGAAAGTATAAATTATTAGAAATAAGCTGGAACAGACCAAGATGGATAGTGTAGGGGCATAGTGAGCACACCCACAAATTTCCCAGAAGACTGAACAGTGCATGTCAGGAGCCCCACCCTCCAGATTGCAATATAGGCCCCCCTCTAGAGGCAGATAAAGGAAATACAGCTGATGCTGCCAGAAGTTGGATGACCCATCTTGGAATCTTGAACTGATAAAAACCGATAGGTGAATCCAGAAGAGAAGACAGAAGACAAACACCAAACTCTGCTGAGATTAATTTCACCTCATTCCTCTTCAGAATTTGCATTATTTTTCTTTTGCATAGCCTTTTAAGACTTCTTCTTTTGCACCAATTGTATGTAACTAATTCACTATTCCTTGTCTTTTCTTTCTTATTTTTATTTAGATTTTATATTATTTTTAATTTTATTTTTATTTCAAATCTCACACTGTACCCTTCACTTGTCTTACTCTACTTTGCCTTCTTCCAGCCCTTTCATAATTTCACTGTAAATCTTATTTTCCCCCACACTATGCCTTGCTCCTATTCTTTATTCTTATTATCTCTCCTATCTCTACCCTCTCAAAATCATTCTTTCCTCCTTTAATCATCTCTCATTATTTTTCCCTTTCTTATAATATTCAGATTTTATTTCCACCTTTATAAATTGTGGCTTGTTTGGGATTGATATTATGGTTATTGCTGTTCTTCAACTGTATCGCTATTTGTTTACTATTTTTAAAATTTCAAACCTCATAGGTTTTACTCCCCCTGTCTCACTCCATTTTGCCTTTCTCTTGCCCATGATTATTTGAGTTTGGAATTTAACTTTTCCCTTTCTTAGCCTGGATTCTATTCCTTACTCTCATTACTTCTCCTTCCTTTATCCTCTCAAAATCATTTTTCCTTACTATAGACATCTCATATTCTCTTTTCTCTTTTGTATAATATTCTTATTCCTTTTCCACCTTTATTAATCTTTTCTCAGCTGTCATTGTTATTGACACCATTGTGGTTTTTCTGCAATTTTTGGTTCACTACTTTTTCAATTTGATTTCAAACCTCATATTATACTCTTCCCTTTTCTTATTAAATTTTTCCATTGTCCTTCCTTGTTTTACTTATGTTTTAACTTTTATTTCCTCCCTCTCTTTGCCTTGTTTCTATTCCCCACTCTTATCATTTCTCCTCCCTCTTCCCACTCAAAATTGTTTTCTTTCCTTTAATTATCTCATATTTCTTTTTCCCTATCTTATAATGTTCTTAATCTCTCTCCACCTTTATTAATATTTGCTCAATTGCTGTTGATATGGCCGATGTGGTAGAGGGTATTTTTGCTGGCATTGGTTTGATTTTCTGGGTAGTATTTCTTTGTTAACCAGCACCTGTACAACAGCATACAAGATGTGGTGGGGGTTGTGACTCCCAGTCAGTCAACCAGAGGGAAGAACCCAACAATGAATGAGCAATCAATAATCAAAGCTCAAGTACAACAAGAGAGCCCACACAAACTGAATAAAGGGCAACCCTAGAGTATCCAGATCAGGAATCAAAGAGACTGCACCACTGAGTCCCACAGAACTCCCACCACAGAAGTCTACTGCATGAAGACAGACAGGCAAAGCAGAGCAACCTGAGATGTAGAAACAAACAAAAAGAGTCACCTAAAAGGGGAGACAAAGAAATAACTGCCAATTGAAAGGAAAGGGGGAATCCCCAGAAAAAGAGCTAAATGAAATTGAGGCAAACTATCAGACACAGAATTCAAATAATGGTTATAAGATTCCCAAAGAACTCAGTGAGAACTACAAGGAACTTTATAGTAGCTACAAGGAACTTATTTGGAACTACAGCAACATGAAAAGGGACATATAAACTATGAATAAAAACCAGAAAGAAATGAATATGATATGCTAAATAAAAAATACACTACAAGGAATTACAGGCAGTTCAGATGAAGCTGAGGACTGAATCAGTGAGCTGGAAGACAAGGTAGAAAGGAATACCCAGTCAGAGCAACAAAACAAAAAAAGACTAAGAAAGAATGAGGATAGTTTAAGGTAGCTTCAGGACAACATGAATCATAACAACATTTCCATCATAAGAATATCAGAAGGAGATGAAAAGGAGCAAAAAATAGAAAAGCCGTTTAAAAAAATAATGGCATAAACTTCCCTAACTTGATGAGGGAAACAGTAATATAAGTTCAGGAAGCACAGAGGATCCCAATCAAGATGAACCCAAAGAGTCCTACTCCAAAACACATCATAATTAAAATTGCAAAATTTAAAGACAAAGAGAGAATCTTAAAGGCAGCAAGGGAGAAAGAGCTAGTAATGTACAAGTGAGATCCAATAAGACTATCAACAGATTTCTCAATAGAAACACTACAAGCCAGAATTGACTGGCATGAAATATTCCAAGTAATGGAAAGCAACAACGTACAACCAAGACTACTACTCTATCCAGCAAGGCTCTCATTTAAAATAGAAGATGGGACTTCCAGCCAAGATGGAGGCCTAGACTGACACACTCCATCTCCCTCCACAACTAAGAAGGAATACAACTGCCAAAAAAAACAGAAATAATCAGAAGTTCCAGAAAATAAATGGAAGTGCAATGTATAAAGTTATTAAGAAGTGGTGCTTGTCTGGATAGGTAGGAGGGGCAAAGCAGGGGCAGAGAGGTCAAGCTGTGATGGCAGCAGTGGCAGTGGCGATGGCAGCAGGACAGCGGTAAGCACAAAAACCCGTATTTAAGGGGAGGTGAGAAGTGCCTTGGGAGCACCCGCAGCTACAGATCAGACCCGTCAGCTTGCGAGTCCAAAGCCATGGAAGGCAGACCCCATTGCCTTAGACTGTGAGGCCCAGAGGGGGTGGGGATGGAGGAGGAGGCTCCGGGTCTCTCAGCAGAGAGTGAACAGCAGGAATCCATCTTGGACCCCCACCCGCACAGAAAACACCACAGCGTGGTGAGAAGGGTCAACCGGTTGTAATGAGTGCACAGGGCTCCATCTCCTATAGCGTAGGAGGTGTGACAGCCCTGCCCAGGAAGCAAAGGTAAACACAAAACTGTCAGGATGTCACACATCATGATAGAGATCCCAGTGACACAGCTGATCAGACAGCAAATATCTAGTCTAATGAAGAAGCAGATAGGAAATCTTTCTGAGGCTCAATTCAGAGCTTTGGTTATAAAAATGCTTACAGACCTAACAGCAGATCTTAAACAATACGGGAAAGGAATGAAGGCTAGTCCTGCTGAAATGAACAAAAACACATATGAAACTAGTGGTGAGGGAAAGAAAACTAGGGATCAAATAAACAAATCGGAACATAGGGAAGAAACAAACAGTCAACTAGTGTAGAAACAGGAAACAAAAGTGAAGAAAATGAAGAGAGGCTCAGAAACCTATGGGACCACTATAAGCAGGGCAACATCTGAATCATAGGGTTGCCAGAAGGTGAAGAAGAAGAACCAGAAATTGAAAAATCATGTGAAAAAATAATGAAGCAGAATTTTTCTAACTTGGGGAAGGAAATATACTTACAGGTCCAGGAAGCACAGAGAGTTCAAAAAACCTGGACCCAGGGAGAACCAAACCAAGACACATTATAATCAAAATGTCAAGAATTAAGGATAAAAAGAGAATCTTCAAAGCAGCAAGAGAGAAGAGAATTATGTACAAAGGGGTCCCAATAAGATTATCAGCTGATTTCTCAGAAGAAACTGCAGGCAAGAAGGGACTGGCAAGAAATATTCAAAGTAATGAAAAGCAAAAACCTACAACCATGATTACTCTATCCAGCAAAGCTGTCATTCAGAATAGAAGGCAGAGAAAGTGCTTCCAGGACAAAGTAAAACAGAAGGAGTTCATCAGATCCAAACCACTGTTAAATGAAATGTTAAAGGGACTTGTTTAGGAGAAAGAGGATCAAAACTATGAGCATTAAAGTGAAAACTGTCTCACAACCACCAACAACAGAAGCTAGGGAACTGAAACAAAGGCAAAATAAGTAGGCAACGAGAGTGGGAACGAATTATAGGTATGGGGAATATTATTGGGGGAGGTCAGCAGGGAGGGGGAAGGGGAGAAAAGGAGAGAGACGGTATAGAAATTAAGAAGCATAGTAGGAGGGAATGGAGTAGACAGGAAGATGTTGAGAAGAACTATATGCACAACCAATGGGGATGGACTAGGATGGGGGGACAACTGGAGGGAGGGGGTCACTGGGTGGAGGAGAAAAAAGGGAAAAGAAATTGGGACAACTGTAACAGTATAATCGATAAAGCATATTTTAAAAAAGGAAGATCAAAACTATGGACACTAAAATGACAACAAACTCACAACTATCAACAACTCAATCTAAAAAATAAAAACAAAACCGAAATAAGCAAACCAGAATAGGAACAGAATCATAGATATGGGGGTCATTTGGAGGGTTATCAGCTGGGAGGGGGAAGGGGGAGAAATGGGGAAATTGTGTAGGCACTAAGAAGCACAATTAGTTGGTACAAAATAGACAGGGGGAAATTAAGAATAATATAGGAAAGGGTGAAGCCAAAGAACTTATATGCACAACCCATGGCCATGAACTAAGGAGGGTGGGATTGCTGGGGGAAGGGGGGTACTGGGCAGAGCGGAGCAAAGGGGAAAAAAATTGGGACTACTGTAACACATAATCAATAAAATACACTTAAAAAAAGAAAAATATAAGATAGAAAAATCTCAAATAAACAACCCTACATCTACAAGAACTAGAGGAACAACAACAAACAACCCAGAGAGGGTAGAAAGAAGAAAGTAATCGAGATCAGAGCGGGATTAAATGACACAGAGACTAAAATAACGATTCAAGGGATCAATAAATCCAGATGATGGTTCTTTAAAAAGATAAACAAAATTGGTAAATTTTTAACCAGACTCATCAAGACAAATTGAGAGAGGACCCAAATAAGTAAAACCAGAGATGAAAGAAGAGAAGTTATAACAAATACCACAGAAATACAAAGGATTGTAAGAAGTTACTATGAATAACTATATATAAAGAAATTGGACAACCTGGGTGAAATGAAAACATTTCTAGAAGCATACGATCTTTAAAAACTGAATCAAGATGAAGCAGAAAGTTTGAAAAGACTAATAGCAATGAGTGACATTGAAGCAGTAATCAAAAAACTCCCAACACACAAAGGTCCTGGACCAGATGGCTTCACAGGTGAATTTTACCAAACAATTAGGAAAGAGCTAATTCCTATGCTTGCTCCTATGCCTTACTCAAACTACTTCAAAAATTCATGAAGAGGTAAGACTCCCTCTTCTCTTTTTACAAGGCCAGTATCATCCTAATTCCTAAAACAGGGAAAGACACAGCAAAGAAAGAAAACTACAGGCCAATAGCTCTGATAAATATAGATGATAAAATCCTCAACAAATATTGGCAATCCAGTTTCAGTAATACATTAAAAAGATCATACATATGGATAAAGTGGGATTCATCCCAAGGATGCAAGGATGGTACAATATTCACAAATCAATAAACGTAAACAAAATGAAGGACAACATTTACATGATCATATCAATAGATGCTGAAAAGGATATGATAAAATCAAGCACCCATTCATGATAAAAACACTCAGCAAAGTGGGAAAAGAGGGAGCACACTCACTTCAACATAATAAAGGCCATATACAAGAAACCTACAGCTAACATTATACTCAACAGTTGAAAACTAAAAGCTTTCCCCTTAAGATCAGGAACATGACAAGCGTGTTCCCTTTCACCATTCTTATTCTTCATTGTACTGGAAGTTCTAGCCACAGTAATCTGACAAGAAAAAATAAAAAATAAAAAGCACCTAAACTGGAAAGGAGGAAATAAAACTTATTATTCACAGATGACATGATAATGTACATAGAAAACCCTGTAGTTTCCACTAAAAAAGTAATTGATTTAATAAATGAATTGGCAAAATAGCCAGATACAAAGTCAGTATTCAGAAATCAAAGGCATTTTTGTACACCCACAATGAAATATCAGAAGCAGAAACTAGGAAAAAAATCCCGTTATCTATAGCAACAAGAAAAATAAAGTACCTAGGAATAAACTTAACTAAGGAAGTAAAAGACCTGTACTCAGAAAACTACAGAACAATGAAGAAAAAAATTAAGAAAGACACAAATAAATGGAACCATATAACATGTAAATTAACTGGAACAATTAACATCATTAAAATGGCCATACTACCAAAGCACTTTATAGATTCAACACAACCCTATTAAAATACCAATGGCATATTACACAGAATTAGAACAAATATTACAAAAAATTATATGAAACAAAAAACAACCCTGAATAGCCTCAGCAATTTTGAAAAAGAGGGAAAAAGTAGGAGGGATCACAATACCCGATATCAAACTATTCTACAAGTCCACTGTAATCAAAACAGTCTGGTATTGACATAAGAACAGACCCATAGATCAATGGAACAGAATTGAAAGCTCTGAAATAAACTCATGTCTTTATGGTGAATTAATATTTGACAAAGTGGGTAGGAGCATACAATGGAGCAAAAATAGTCCCTTCAATAAATGGTGTAGGGAGAACTGGACTGGTACATGCAAAAAATGAAACTAGACCACCAACTTACACCATACACCAGATAAAACTCAAAATGGATAAAAGACCTAAATATAAGTTTGTGACACCATAAAAATCCTAGAGGAAAACACAGGCAGGAAAATTTCAGATATCCCAAGTAGCAGTATATTTCCCAATATATCTCCTAGGCCAAGGGAAATAAAGGAAAAAATAAAGAAATGGGACTACTTCAAATTAAAAAGCTTCTGCATGGCTAAAGAAACCATCATCAAAATGAAAAAGGAAACAATTGTATGGAAGAACATATTTGCCAATGATTTATTGAACAAGGGTTTGATCTCCAAGGTATATAAAGAACTCAAAAGACTCAACACCAGGAAGACAAACAGTACAATTAAAAAATGGGAAAAGGATCTGAATAGACACTTCTCCAAGAAGTACATACAGATGGCCCACAGACATATGAAAAGATGCTCAGTATTACTAGCCATCAGAGAGATGCAAATTAAAACCACAATGAGATACCACCACACACCTGTCAGAATGGTTATCATTAATAAATCAACAAACAACAAGTACTGGCGAGGATGTGGAGAAAAGGGAACTCTAGTGCACTGTTGGTGGGAATGCAGACTGGGGCAGCCACTGTGGAAAACAGCATGCAATTCCCTCAACAACAACTACAAAAACAAAAAACACTAAAAATGGTACTGCCTTTTGACCCAGTGATTCCACTGCTGGGAATATACCCTAAGAGCCCCAAATCAGCTATTCAAAAGAACCTATGCACCCCTATGTTTATAGCAGTGCTATATATACAAGTAGCCAGGTGCTGGAAACAGCCTAAGTGCCCATTAGTAAATGAGTGGATCAAAAAAGCTGTGGTACATTTACACAATGGAATACTACACAACAGAAAGAAAGAACTCTTACCTTTTTTGACAGCATGGATGAAACTGGAGAATATTATGCTAAGTGAAATAAGCCAGTTGGTGAAAGACAAATACCATATGATCTCACCTATAAGAGAAATCTAATGAACAAAATAAACTAACAAACAAAATACAACAAGAGGTATGGAAACATGGAACAGACGACAGTGACAAGAGGGGAGTGGGGAATGGGATAATTGTGGAAATAAGGGGAAGATCTAGTCAAACAACATGTATGAATGACTCACGGAAATGGATTACAGTGTGGGAATTGACCGTGGTAGTGGAGGGATGGGTGGAGGAAGACAGGGGGGAAAAATTGGGACAACTTTAATAGAATAAAAATAAAAATAATGAAAAACAATTACATTTGAGGAGTAAATTGTTCTGAAGTAGGAGGAAGGGGTGGAAAGTTCTATTGTGAATATTTTGAATGTGAGTTTGTATGAAGTGTCCAGATAAATGTGTCTGGGAGACATCGGATTATGTGGATCTGAAATATAGGAGAGATTCTCATAGTGGATATAAACAATTACAAATTATCAGCAAACAAGTGGAGGCTAAATATTTGAGATTAAAACGAATTTTCCAGAATGAACAAATAGTGAGAAGAGTGAGCAAGAACAGGAACAGGGAACACCAAAGATAGGGTTGGATGGACATAGAGAATCTCACAAAGTGACTAAGAAAGAGAATCACCAATGAGGTGTGGTGTAACTAAAATGAAGAGAGTGAAGAATTCATGAAGGTTCTGGCTAATGGGTCAGCTGCAGCAGAAAATCAAGCAAGATAACAGGGACACGGTTACTGGTGTTCTTAGACCCATATTAGTAGACTGGGTTGGGGAAGAATGTAGTATAAACTAGATGACGAGGGTTGAAGAATAAATTGGAGGTGCAAGCAGAATAAGTAAAAGTAACATTTTCTTAGAAATTTGGCAGAGAATGGGATGAGGAATACTGCTAGAATCAAGAAAGTCAAGATAGTTTGTCCAATTAGCATGAAGGAAACTTGAACATGTTTTGGGGGTAAGGAAATGAGGTCAGTTAAGCAAAGAAGTTGAAGATATGGGTTATTAATCATCACAGAATATTTTGGAGGATAAAGGAAAAGATATTATTAACAGAGCAGGTAGTATATCCCTTTCTCATTTTCTCCCAAACATCATAGAATATTGATCTTTTAGAGAGAATACAGACAAGTTGTAAGACTAAGAAATTTAGCAATAAACAACAATTCACTTCTGTGGTTACTAAAGGAAATACTAATAGCTTTCCTACCTTTAGTAACATGGAATGAGAAAACAGAGATAAATACTCCTCTGGAAAAGAAAAAGGATGAACAAAACCAGTGAAATGGAAAGAGAAAGACAGAGATAAAGATAGAATCGCAACTATTCCTTTATCCACTGGTTACAGTTAATTACCTGCTTTTTAGGAAGGAGAGGCTAGCTGTGATACCAACTGCATTTAGTTCTCATTACAGTAAGCAGGTGTTGTTTTTCTCAGCAAATCCTTTTATTGTCTTCAAAAAGAACTGAATTAAATAACATCCCTAGAAAAAATTTTCTAAATTGTGCTCCTTGGAACACTATGCCCTTTGAAATGTCAATAAATTATTAAAAATAAAAGGGGGCAATGAGTGGCCTCCAGACAAATTAGTTTGGGAAACAGTTTAACAAAGCTAAGCAGGTTTCTTAACATGAGGGCTTCTCAGAATCATTACTATAATTACATGCATTGGGAATTATTGAAAGTGATACAGTAGGCAACATTCCCAAAACTTACTTCACCATTGTTTTCACTGAACTGCTGTTTTTTATTCAAAACTACTGACTTCTTGCTAGAAACTGGTGTACCAAGGAGCACAGTTTGGGAAACACTACTCTAATATATTGTTAAACTTGGTAGCACAGACATGATTAATTAGGGTCATGATTCTTGTGTCTAGAATAATTAAATTCATAAGATACCCCCTTTAAAGAACTCAATCTTAAAGCTTATTTCCAAATAAGTACGCTGAAAGTCATATTAACACACCATAGTGATTTCCAGTTTAGGTATTACAATGTTCTGTTCTTGATATTGCAACACCGACCCACTTTTGAAATATAGTCCATGGACATAGTAGGCTCTCAATAATAATGTTTTGATTGATTGCTTTATATTTCAGATAAATTTTTTAAGTAATTTTGTCAATGGTGACCAATGTGAAGGGAAAGCAAGAGGAAGTGATCACCAGGAAGAATGATGCTATGCTTAGCACATCTGTAGGACCACATACAAATCAACAATTGCTAAGCCCATCCAACAAGTTTTTGTCATTTGATTCGAAGAAGAATAAGATGAACTTGTGGGTAGTGCTTCATCTAGATTTTTTTGCTCATGGTATTTCTTTATAACAAGAATATCATATTTTTTTACTCATTCGAAACTCAGAATTTGTTTGAATTCCAGTTCAATCTAAATGCTGTGATGGTCACAAAAGATAAAAAGCATGATCCTTGTTCTTGATGAGCTTGTAGTTGGCTCAGGTAGATAAAAGAATAAATAAAGAAGCAAATTATATATAGGATTTATGTTACACATGAAATATGAAGGATCATCAGGCAATATATGATTAATAGAAATAAAAAGATAAACAAGATACTGTGAGTCACATTTCAGTACATATATGTGCATGAATTGAATTACTATCCACGTGTACATATATTTCAGAAATGTGCTATACCAAGTTGAAGTCCCACCAAGACAGGCAGGACTGCTTTTGTGTTTTGGTACGCAGAGAAAATAGTTGAGACTAATCTGTTCCTTCACAGTCAACAAGTAGCTGAGAGCACAACACTATCCCTATATCCCTGGAACACCCAGATCTCCATATTTACATTGGCTTAAATCTCAACAAGTTTAAAGTAAGGTTTGGTCTAAAGCAGATTCTCTCCCTCAGTCTGATTCTCAAGAATACATTCTGACAACTAAACCAGATATCTGGTAAGACCAGGCATTCCTGACATGATTGCTTGATGAGTCATTTTCAGAACTCTCAAATTTGTGAAGTATACCAATTTATTTTCAGTCATTTTTTAGCTAAAAAGGCTTCATGATGTTCTTTCTGTAAAAATATTATTAATATTCAGTCCTTGATTAGATCCAAAACTATAGAGAGTGATAAACTGGTTGTTTTGTTCTTTCTCTCCAGCTGAGAATTAAAGGAAAGAACGTCATTTAATTTCATTTTTTACTTCAGGGAAATTATTGGTGACTTTGTCCACTGGGTTATGCACTTCACAGGGATGTGCCCCATGCTTTTAATGCAAACTTGCAACCTAAATTTCTTTTGAAATGGGCCAGTAAGAATATATACCAAAGAGATGGTGGACTTGGGAAAGTTCAAATATTGTATTTTCCAACCAGCAGCTTAATTTAATTGTTCCTTACCTTATACAAATTGTTAAAATTTTATTAATGTGTATAAAAATGTGGACTGGAGGGGTTTCTAGTTGCGCTAGAAATTCTAGATGTATTTGAACTACCCTGGCTTCAAAACAAGTTTAGGACATGATGCATCTGGACAAAATAAATAAATTAAAAGGAATTGACATATGAGAGAATACTATTCATAGATGTATGCTCCAGGCCCTCAATTTCAACAAAATATTTTCAGTTGCAATTTTAGTAACATAAGTCATATCCTGAACACAGTAAATCTCCTGATTATATGCTATAAATGTCTTTCCCACACTATTTTATGATTCATATTTTATTTATTGGACTTATTTGTATCTCACTCTTTCCAAAATATATTTGTGACTGTGATGTTTAGTTAACAAATGACACTGTATAGTGGAGAATCTCAACAGATAGCACCTTAACGTTCAAGGTTAATGTGACCAATAACATGTAATAGCATCATGTTCCCTCTGGTGTGATCATGCACAAAGAAGGTAACAATTTCTGTGGTATTCTTTCCAAACTGTGTAACTGCAAACACAAATTAAGGAACATTTTACAAAAGTAGCCGACAATTATCCTTCAAAATGTCAAGGTCATGAAAGACAAGGGAAGACTAAGGAACTATCACAGATTGAGGGAGACTAAGAAGAAATGACAACACAATTCAACATGAGACCCAGAAGGAGAAAAAGAACAATAATGAAATAGCTGTTAAAATCTTAGTTAATTTCTTAGTTTTGATCATTGTTATATAATTATGTAAGGTGTTAACACTAGAGGAAGCTAGGTGAAGGATATTTGGCAACTCCATTCTTCAAACAGTAGAGTGATGTGATAAACACTCTAGCAGTTTCCAGCTAATGACAAGGCCATCATGACTGAGACTGATTTACCTCTGTGAAATCATCTCTAACTAATCTGTCTTTTATACCTCATGGTTTTTACCTTATGGTTTTTATTTTTGCTTTATTTTTGGCTGGAAAGCTCTCTCTGAGACCCCAGATTTCAGCATGACTGGCTTCTGAGTTCATCATTCAGGACTTTCTCAAGTACCAGTCACCATCTCAGACTGATAATTTTTAACCTCCTTGCTAAAACAGCAGCCCCATCCTGACAGTAAGTCATTCTCTACTCCATTTTCTTTCTTTCTTTTTAAAATTTTATTGTTGTTCAATTACAGCTGTCCTAATTTTTCCCCCATTGCTCTTCCCTCCCTGCACACCCCCTGCTACCATAGTCAGTCTCCACCCTGTTGTTCATGTTCATGGGTCCTTTATATTTGTTCCTTGAGTAGACACTTCCGCTTCTTTCCCCCATTGTCCCCATGACACCCCTCCCCCCCGGTTGCTGTCAGTTTGTTCCTCATTTCATGTCACTGGTTCTATTTTGCTCATTTGTTTGTTTTGTTCATTAGTTCCATTTATAGTTGAAATCATGGTATTTGTCTTTCACCACCTGGCTTATTTCACTTAGCATAATACTCTCCAGTTCAATCCATGCTGTCATGAAGGGTAGGAATTTTTTCTTTTTTTTTTTTATGCTGTGTAGTACTCCATTGTGTAAATGTACCACAGTTTTTTGATCCACTCATTTACTGATGGGCACTTAGGCTCTTTCCAGCACTTGGCTATTGTAAATAATGTTGGGGTGCATAGTTTTTTTGAATTGGTATTTCAGGATTCTTAGGATATAATCCTGAAACAATTAATAGGCAAAAACTAAAAGCTTTCCCCCTAAGATCAGGCACAAGACAAGAGTGTGCACTTTCACCACTTCTATTCAACATAGTATTGGAAGTTCTAGCACAGCAATCAGACAAGAAAAAGAAATAAAACATCCAAATTGGAAAGGAAGATGTAAAACTATCATTGTTTGCAGATGACATGATAGTGTACATAAAAAGCCCTATAGCTCTACCAAAAAAACTACTCGACTTAATAAGTAAATTTGGAAAAATAGTCTGATACAAAGTCAATATTCAGAAATCAAAGGCATTTTTGTATGCCCAAAATGAAGTATCAGAAAAAGAAACTAGGAAAAAAATCCCATTTACTATAGCAATAAGAAAAATAAAGTATTTAGGAATAAAGTTAACTAAGGAAACTACAGAACACTGAAGAAAGAAATTAAGGAAGACACAAATAAATGGGAGCATATACCATGCTCATGGATGGGAAGCATTAACATCATTAAAGTGTCCATATTGCCTAAAGCAGTCTATAGGTTCAATGCAATCCCAATTAAAATACCAATGACATATTCCACAGATATAGAACAAATATTTTCATTTTTCTATTCTTTATAGGAACTAACATTTTCTTTTATAGTATTGTTTTCCTACTCATTTGTTTTATGTCTTTCCCTATTAGAATGTAAGCTTCATAAGAGCAATCTTCTTGTCTGATTTGCTCATTGATATATAGATATAGATATAGATATATAGGTATAGATATAGATATAGATAGATAAATGTAGATATATAGATATATATAGATAGATATAGATATGTAGGCCCCATAATACGAGGTCTATCAAGAAGGTATTCAGATATGTAATATAAAAAATAGAGATGTTTATTGAGGAAGATACAAGAAACATTGTACATAGGACAATGATGCCTCAGACCAGTTCATATTAGGCACCTTGGGACACCGCACAGTGCTCCCAGTCACCATCAGTGGCCACATAGTACACAGCTCACTCAAGATCTACTACCCCCAGTGACCATTACAGTGAAGTCATTATTGTTCATGCATGAACATTCCAGTCAACTCTCCTTGGTTGCCTTGTTATGTGGATGTCATGTAAACCATTCTCATTATATTAACAATGGCTGAACTTTCTCTGGACAGACCTCATATATTAGGTTCTTTAAAATATTCAGAAATAAATGAACAATTTCTTTGCCTCAAGAGTCTGTCCACTTTTTCACATGCTTTATTCACATTAAGACATTAATCTTTAAATGTGAATATATTATACAAATTTTATTATATTGAGAAATTAATAAGTAATTATACAAAGAACATGCTATTAACTATAAACTAGAAAACAGTTCAGTTTTTAAATTTAATTATAACAATAGAACATGAGTACTGGAAAGAAGCTTAATGATGCCATATACATAGCATAGTAGTAAAGCACTTGAGGACTACCATGGGATGAATCCTACTTCTCAAGTTACCACCCTTATTTTTATCTTGAACAAGTTACTTAATTACTATGCTTCAGTTTTCTCACCAATAACTTAGCAATAATATTAGTAATGATAGTTCACACATTAGAATTTTATGAGAAATTAAACATCATTTTAATAAACACTAGATTAAAACTGTTCTCTTTAGTTTTCATTCTTTGACACGTTTTAAACTAGAGTTTATGCATTCTGAGACTCAAAAGAGTTCATTGCTTTTACTACGTGGATAGTTAACAATAGAGTTATGATAGATACCTGGATAAAAATATCTTCATGTGTTACTATTTTCTGAGAGTGTAAACATATTACATTATAAATTGAAGTGTTGAGATAAAGGATTAGATAATTTTCTGGTAAGAGTCAGCCTTTGATCATTGGAAAATAGAAAGAATTTGGAGGACAAAGCTTGTTTTCCAAGGTCTTGGATTGGATTTGAGTTTTTTTGTAGAAATACAAAATTGGTTATCACTCTTACACATACGTCAGAGTGTTGTTATGAATTATTCAGAGAGATTTCCCCTTTTTTTCCCCTTTGTTCAATGCCAAGTTCAAGACACGTACACATTCATGATAATTTCCTCAATATCTCTTTCTATATGTGATAGTATTTCTAGCTCATCTTCATATAGCATGTGGTAGTACTTTTAAACTAATTATGAACAACTCATTTCCATTCATGTACAGAAGCCATCTTTTTCTTCAAAGTTGACAATGTCCTCCAGTATCAAAGATTATAATATTTTTTATTTTTAACTATATTTTATTGATTATATTATTACAATAGTTCTAATTTTTTCCCCTTTGATCCCCTCCACCCAGCACCCCCTCCAACAATCCCCCCAAGTCCATGCCCATGGGTCATACATACAAGCTCTCCTGCCTCGCCCTTTCATATTTTCTTCTTCTTTTTTTAAAAAATAAATAAATAAATAAATAATTATTTTAACAATAAAAAATAACAATCTCTCGCTCTCAGATATTAAGACCCTTTATAATCTTATAAAGGACAATGGGCGAAGGTCTTGAGTTCCCCTAGCTGCTTCAAGCTGGACATGGTCGTCGTCCTACCTACCCTTGGGTCAAGAAATCCCTAATAATAGTGGGGGTGTGGAGGGGAGGGTGGACTTCCCACATGGGGAAGGATAATGCAGACTCCAGGTCGGTTGGCTGTCCCCGGACAACGGCATGCTTGATTTAACAGGCTGGCATCCTTGTTGTATTCTGGAGGCAACAGATTTGGCAACAGGGTTAAAAGACATAATTCAATCCATAACTAATAGATAACAGAAGGCAGGTATTAATTTTTCAATGTCCCACATTAGGAAAAAGAAGGGCTTCTTGGGAGGAAGGTGTGCCAGGTTCATCTCACCTGTCCAAAACCCTTTTACTCATTATACTTATTTGGGCTGAGGGAAATATTTTAGGTTTCCCCCCCCCTCAGACCTCTGGGCTCTTTCTGTCCAAGCCATTAGGACAGAAAAGAGAAACCAGTTTTAAAGTGAAACCCACAGACGACCCCATTCTTCACCAACCCAGCCACTTAGTTCAGCCAAACCATTGAGTCTCAGGAGGCAGCGATGCAGACAGGATTAAGTGAGGCCTATACGTACAGACAATCACTCAGGTAATGAGATCGTAGGCTTATGCCCTTTGAAAACAGAAAACACATGTCAATTTATGTAACATAACCCACATACAAGTCTCTAAATCTGTAAGACTGTCTTATTGGAAAGACATCCAGTTACAAGGCATTTGACATTCTTCTTGCCTGTAAATTAAACATCTTTGATAATGCCACAGACATAGTTTAACTTTCAAATGAAAACAAATTTTAAATGAAAAGAAACTTTAAAGACGGTTAGCTGCACTACTTTATAGTCTACCACTGAGCATTGTGATTTTCCTTGAATCACAATTTTTCTCCCTAAGATTACCCTCCTTGTCATTAAAGGGATTGCATTAAGTCAATTTTTAATTTATCCTGTTCATTTGCATAAACACAACAAGAGCAGAAAATGATCACCCATGATCTTTAGTTCTGCTTTGCTGGAACTTAAGCAAGGAACATTTAGGGTGACCTTCAGTCTGCCCTTCAGGGCACAGAAGCAGAACCACATACCTGGCATTCAGCCTTGCCTGTAAACACCTGTCTTTTCCAAGTCCTTCTGATTTTCCATTGTGCCTTAAGGTACCTTCTAGCCATCTTTCAGGAAAACAACCTTCATTTCTTCCCTGGAAAGATTGCCATGGACTGCGCATCCATCCAAGGTACCAAGCCTTTTATCTCGTGGGCTTTTATTACCTTTTAAAGTCAATCCCAGTTCCTCAGGGCTTTTTGGTAGCAACCAGAGCCCAAGCATGTCTCCTTTAGGCATGACATTCTAGTCAAAGTCTTAGTAAAAAAAAAAAAAACCTCTATTAACAACTGGTCTTATTAGTTTTATGCAAAGAAACTTATGTCATTACTTACTTCTTTAGAATGCCAAATTCTGGAGGGATCAGATAGGGAGAAAAATATACAGTGTGAAGGAAAATCCTTGTACTTCTAATATTCAGTGAACTTGCATTTCTATTCTTTATATTTTCATTTTTCCCCCACTAAAAATTGTTGTTTGTTTGTTCTTCCATTACAATTGTCCCACTTTTTTCCCCCTCTTGCTTTCTTGCACCCTGTTCCCTCCTTCTCCAACATTTAGTCCCCACCCTGTTGTCCATGTCTGTGGGTCATTTATACATGTTCTTTGACTAGACCTTTCCCCTTTTTACCCTCTTCTCTCCCTCCCATATCCCCCTTTGTTACTATTGGTTTATTCCTTGTTTACATACCTCTGGTTCAATTTTGCTCCTTTGTTTGTGTTGTTCATTAGTTTCCTGTAATAGGTGACAACATAAGGTATTTTTCTTTCGTTGCCTGGCTTATTTCGCTAAGCATAATTCTCTCTAGTTCCATCCATGTTGTTGCAAATGGTAGAAGTTCCTTCTTTCTTTCAGTACTTATTCATTGTCATTTTCCCCCTTTGTACTTGTGTTCCTCTCTGTCTCTCTCTGTTTCTTCATCTTTTTAAAGCAGACCCTTTAGCATCTCTTGCAATGCTGGTTTGGTGGAGATGTATTCTTTTAGCCTTCTTTTGTCTTGGAAACTCCTTCTTTCACCTTCCATTTTGAATGAGAGTCTTGCTGGGTAGAGTATTCTTGGTTGTAGGCCTTTGTTTTTCATTGCTTGGAATATTTTTTGCCATTCCCTTCTGGCTTGTAGTGTTTCTGCTGAGAAATCTGATGATAGCCTTATTGGAACTCCCTTGTATGTTATTAGTTGTTTCTCTCTTCCTGCTTTTAAGATTCTCTCTCTGTCTTTGAATGTTGCCATTTTAATTATGATGTGTCTTGAAGTGGACCTGTTGGGGTTCATCTTCATTGGGACCCTTTGTGCTTCCTGGACTTGCGTAACTCTTTCTCTCCTCATGTTAGGAAAGTTTTCTGTCATTAGTTTTTCAAAGAGGTTTTTTATCCCTTACTCTTCTTCTTCTCATTCTGGAAATCCTATGACATGGATATTATTATGTTTCATGTTGTCCTGCAGCTTTCTTAGAACATCTTCAGTCTTGTTCAGTCTTTTTTCATTTTGTTGCACTGTCTGGGAGTTTTTGTCTACATTGTCCTCCAGCTCGCTGATCCGATCTTCTGCTTCCTCTAGCCTGCTTTTAATTCCTTCTACTGTGTTCTTCAAATCAGAGATCGTATTCTTCATTTCCTCCTGGCTCTTATTGATAGCTTCTATGTCCTTTTTCATGCTGGTATAATTCTCAGTAAGTTCCTTGTAGTTTCCCTGGAGTTCTTTGTAGTTTCTGCTGAGCTCATTGAGCTTCTCCATAATCCATGCTTTCAATTCCATATCTGATAGTTGGCTTCCCTCTATTTCATTTAGCATTCTCTCTGGGGATTCTACCTTTGCTTTTGATAGGGGGTTGTTTCTCTTCTCCTCATTTTTGTGACTCCTATTGTTTGTTGGTGCTTCTTAGAATGATCTACACTTGCTGGATCTGCCCCTGGTGGTGTCAGATCCTGTACCAGTCTGGGCCCAGGCAGCCTGTTGCAGACTTCCAGGGATCTACTGCCTTTGTCTGACTTTTTTAGTTGTTAATCTATTCAATCTGTGACTAGCAATCCGGCTTAGGGACCGTGGGTGTGGCAGCTTAGTTCCTGTAGGCAGGGCTTTTGCTTCCCCTCAGGCTGACACCACTTGGAGGAGGGGGGTGTGGTCTGCCTGCAGTACTGGGGTTGAGTCAGCACTGGGACCCGGTCGGCTGCTTCCTCAGTTCTCCCCTGAAAGCCACCACACCAAATTCTCCCCAAGCATCTCCAGTCCTCTCTGCCTTCCCTCTGCTTGAGCCCAGGGTAAGTGGGGGCCAAAATATTTTCGTATGTGATCTGCTTAAGAGCTCTTTTTCTCCAGCTGTTTCTCTCCAGCTAGCAAGAAACCCTGTGGCTTTTCGCTTTTCTCAGCTGGATACTATTTTACTTTCCACTCTGTTGCTGTAGGCTGGGAATCTCAGCTGGGGGTTTAGACCCTGCCCTTCTCAAGGGGAATCCCCGGCTGCTGAGCTGTTTCTCAGTCCCTTCAGCTGCCACCCATGTGAGGCCAGCCAGCCCTTCCGCATCTCCACACTCCCTACCAGTCACATTGCGAGGTAGCGGCCTTTTCTGTCTCTCCGTGGTTATAAGACTTCTCTCCAGCTATTGTTCAGTTGGTTTTTCCAGATGATATCTCCAAAATTACATTGTAAATCCAGACTAGTTCTGGGAGGAGGTTAGTGTAGCTTCCACTTACTCTTCCGCCATCTTGTTTCCTCTCTCAAAGATTATAATTTTATTGTTAATGGCAAGCTTCTTGACAACTAGAGTACAAAACCTTTGAGAGTTGATCTGAGACATGTGTATATCTGGGATGTATTATATTAGCTCATCCAGATAATATTCAAGCACATTCTTCCTTATGGTAATGGCCTTCTTTTCCTTCATTAGATGTTTTATGAAATCTAAAGCAACAGAATTGCAACGATAGTTTTAGAGAGCATTGTCATCAGCTTGAGCTATCATTATTGAAACAGCTTCCAACTACCAACATCTTTGAGGTGAGACATGTGAGGAAGAGTGGGCCAGGTTTTCCTTTTTTCCTGCGGGTGTTTGTTTTTGCCTCTGATGGTATTCCCTGCTCAGTAATATATACTTTGACTTTGTGACCTGTCTTCCTGCAATAATTCTTTGGTGGAAAAATCCAGTAATACAGCCAAGAGTTAGTTCTTCCTCTGGCTCCACGTGCTTGGCACAGAGATCACAGGTTTTTGAGTTAGCAAACACATGTAGCCCAGTTACTGTATTAGTCATTCAGAACTCTTTCCCCATGCTTGGCTAATGGGGCACCATTCTGTTTCCAAGTTCGAGATTTCAGCTAATTTATGAGTAGTAGAGGATGAATACAACCTGCATGAATAACAACCGATAAGCTGGGATACCAATTTTTGTATTTTTGGAATATAAAGCGGGATGGTTGTGCTGGGAGAGCAATAGCAGAATTAAAAAACAAGGAGATTTACTCTTTCAAAGGACAGAAAATTTCATTGGCTAAAATTACCACTGAGACTCTAACAGATAAACTTAATGATGATAGAAAATAACATTTGCATTGTTTGCTTCACTTGGGACTTTGAGTCAGTAAATAAAATGATATAGGGCATTACATGATGTCATGAAAATCTGTGGGCATGCTTCTATTCTGCCTTGTAGTATCTGTGAGGCCGCAGCATACGTCTTGGTTTCTGCATGCATAATACTATCAAGTATTTAAGATAATTTAAAAGTTAAGCTTGACCCTTTGGGCACTGCTGGTGGGAATGTAAAATGGTGGAAAATAGCATTGTAGCTTTTAAAAAGTTAAAAATAGAATTGACATATAATCCAGTGATCCCACTGCTGGGTATATATTCAAAATAACTGAAAATAAGATATTAGAGAGATACTTGCACACTGTGTTCACAACAGCATTATTCACAATAGCCAAAAGGTAGAAGCAACCCAAGTGTCCATCAACAGATGAATGGGTAAAAAAAATGTGGTATAGACAGGCAATAAAATATTACTCAGTCTTAAAAAGAAATAAAATTTTGATGCATAGTACAATGTGAATGAACTGTGAAGACACTATGCTAATTGAAATAAATGTCACAAAAAGAAAAATACTGTATTAGTTCACTTACATGAAGTATCTGAAGTAGTCAAATTCATATAAATAGAATAGTAGTTACCAGTGATGGAGGATAAGGGCAAAAGAGGGGATTTATTAGTTAATGATTATAGTTTTAGCTATGCAAGGTAAAAAGCTCTGGCGATCTGTTTCACAACAAAGTAAACATACGTAACACTACCACACTGCATATTAAAATAATTTATATCATAAATTTGTAATTTTTTTTACCACACACAATAAAGAAACACATCTGAAAAATGAGGGAAAGGTCCCCTTCCTGCCTAACTCATGGGATTGATGTGAGGATCAGATAGAAGTAGCACATACACATATAAGGCAATGCATGGCCAAGGATAATTACTGCAGTATTGCATGCAATAGGGAATATTGGAAACCACCCAAGGTTCATTAATGAGGGCAATTTACATAAATGGTAGTGTTACAGAACCCCTGGGTTGCTCCAATTGAAAACAAACCCACGGGCTCTTTTGTTAGGGGCCCGATTGCCCGCTGCCAAAATTATAACTCTCAATACCAGAGTTTAGTGAAAAGAAAAAGAATTGTTTATTTAACAGTTATATAGATTTAGTTATTTGCGGATTTCTGTTGTTAACTCTTATGTTCTTTAAAACACCCATAAACATATATCCTTGCCTCCTCCCCCCTACCAAACCAGGCTAGTTTTAGAAAAGTTAGAGAAACTGTTTCCCTACTTTCCAAACACAGTTCAGCTTTACCAGTAGCTGCCAATCATTTAATTCTGATTGGGGAGACCTCGTCTGTGTTATAGGGTCCACCAGCTTTTAATCCAGAACCTCATGGATTCTCAGCCTCCTTGGAAAACTGTATAGTTAGTCCTTTTGTAATCCACATGGTCAGTCTGTTCCTTTTCAAAGCAGCAAGGTATGTCCCTTCTTTAAAACTGCATCGTCAGTCCCAGTTAAATTCACAGTCAGCCTCAGCCTCAGTCAAATCCGCACAGTCAGCCTCAACCCCAGTTAAATTCACATAGTCAGCCTCAACCCCAGTTAAATTCACATAGTCAGACTCAGCCTCAGCCAAATCCACAGAGTCAGCCTGGCTAAAATGTCTGCCGCTTATTTTTAAATTCCTGACTACTTCCTCTGATGCAGTGGGTGCGGTAACAAGTTCTGACCATTCACAGAACCTCACGCAGGCTCTGTGTGCTTTCTCCGTACCATCCCCTGGTCCAAGACCCCTCCCATCTACCTGGGGCTTTGGATGCATTAAAGCCATTTTGCATAAAAAAAGACACTAGCCACCAGCCTCAGGCATGTGGAGGCATTCTAAAAGCTGCTTCCTTCTCCCCATCCCCCAGCTGCAAACTCTGGTTTTTTTTTTGGAACACCCTTGTTTCTGTAACAGTAGCATATCCATGTAATGGAAGACAATATAACTATGAAAACAAATGATGAGGAAGTGCTCTGTATGGAAGAGTTTGCAGGATGTTAGGAAAAATAAAGCAAACTGCTATATATGATACCTTTTGTGTAATATACAGGAATATATGAACATATAATTGGATATTCTTGTATTTTCATAAAGAAATTCTAAAAAAATATCAACAAAACTCATAAAATATTTATGTTTAGTGAGAAAAAAATGAAGTGGATATGGGGCAAGGGTGGCAGTGAGACTTTTCATTGTTTTCCTTTTAGATTGTTTTGATTTTTTAAAGTATACTTTATTGATTATACTGTTACAGTTGTCTAAATTTTTTTCCTTTGCCCCCTCAAGCTGGCACTCCCTTCCCTCTAGCAATTTCCTCCCATCCTTTAGTTCATGTCCATGGGTCATGCATATAATTTCTCTGGCTTCACCCTTTTCTATATTATTCTTAACTTCCCCCTGTCTATTTTGTACCAACTGACTTTGCTTCTTAATCCCTGCACCATTTCCCCATTTATCCCCCTTCCCCCTCCCAGTTGATAACCCTCCAAATGATCCTGTACCTATTATTCTGTTCCTTTTCTGGTTGTTTGCTTGGTTTGCTTTTTTTAATTTTATTTTTTATATTCTGTTCTTAATAGTTGTAAGTTTGTTGTCATTTTAATGTTCATAGTTTTGATCTTCTTTTTCTTAAATAAATCCCTTTAATATTTCATGTAATAGCTTGGTGATGAGGAATTCCTTTAGCTTTACCTTGTCTGGGAAGCACTTTATCTGCCCTTCCATTCTAAATAATAGCCCTGCTGGATAGAGTAAGCTAGATTGTAGGTCCTTGCATTTCATCACTTTGAATACTTCTTGCTAGTTCCTCTTGCCTGCAGAGTTTCTTTTGGGAAGTCATCTGATAGTTTTATGGAAACTTTTTTTGTGGGCAACTCTCTGTTTTCCTCTTATTGATTTTAAGAGTCTCTCTTTATTTTTAACCTTTGACATTTTAATTATGATATGTCTTGGTGCGGTCCTCTTTGGGTCCAACTTGTTTGGGACTCTCTGTGTTCCCTGGACTTGTATGCCTTTTTGCTTCTACAAATTAGGAAAGCTTTTTTTCATTATTTTGTCAAATAAGTTTTTATTTCTTTTTATTTTTTTAATGTGTTTTATTGATTATAATGTTACATTTGACCCAATTTCCCTTCCCTCTTCTCCCCTCCACCTGGTGGCCCCCCTCCCTCCAGTTGTCCCCCTCTTTTAGACCATGCCCATTAGTTGTGCATATAGTTCTTCTCAACCTCTCTCTGTCTATTCCATTCCTTCCTACCATGCTCCTTAATTCCTATATCATCTCCCTCCCTCTCCCCCTTCCCCCTCCCTGCTGACCTCCCCCCAGTATGTTTCCCATACCTATAGTTCTTTTTCCACTCTCGTTGCCTGTTTAGTTTGCCTTTGTTTCAATTCCCTAGCTTCTGTTGTTGGTTCTTGTGATGCAGTTCTCATTTTAATGTTCATAGTTTTGTTTCTCCTTTTTCTAAACCAGTCCCTTTAACATCTCATATAACAGTGGTTTGGATCTAATGAACTCTTTCAGTTTTATTTTGTCCTGGAAACACTTTCTCTGCCCTTCTATTCTGAATGACAATTTCGCTGGATAGAGTATTCGTGGTTGTAGGTTTTGGATTTTCATTACTTTGAATATTTCTTGCCAGTCCCTTCTTGCCTGCAGGGTCTCCCTTGAGAAGTCATCTGATAGTCTAATTGGGACCCCTTTGTACATGATTCTTTTCTTCTCTCTTGCTGCTTTTAAGATTCTCTCTTTATCTTTAACTTTTGACATTTTGATTATAATGTGTCTTGGAGTGGTTCTCCCTGGGTCCAGGTTTTTTGGAATTCTCTGTGCTTCCTGGACCTGTAAGTCTATTTCCTTCCCCAAGTTTGGGAAGTTCTGCTTTATTATATTTTCACTTAATTTTTCAATTTCTAGTTCATCTTCTTTGCCCTCTGGCAAACCAATGATTCTTATGTTGGGCCTTTTATAGCTGTCCCAGAGGTTTCTGATCCTCTCATCATTTTCCTTGCTTCCCGTTTTTTCTCTCTGCACTGGTTGACTGTTTGTTCCTTCTTTGTGTTCTGGTTTGTTGATTTGAACTCTAGATTTTATTTCCTCACCATCTGTCTCGTATGTGGTTTTGTTCCTTTCAGTATGTTTTTCGATTCTTTCTCATCTTTTTCCAGATCTTTTGTTAATTTTGTAAGCCACCTGATAACAATGGCCCTGAACTGAGCCTCTGACAGGTTTCTTATTTGTTCATCTGTCAGATTCTTCATCTGTTGCCTGGTGAGCTGCGCCACTGAGATTTCTATAGTTGTCTGCCTCATTTTGACAGATGCGTTTTGTTTTCTTGGGCCGGCTATAGGGGGCAGTGCCTGTGTACTCGTCACGACCCAGCGACCGGTGCTGGTCTGCAACATTTCTCGCCGGCGCTTTGTCATCACTGTCCAGCGACCAGTGGCAATCCGCAACCTATTTCGCAGCCCTGTTGCGGTTTGTGTGGGGGCAGGGCTCCAAGATGGATTCACACAGTTATTCCGCTAGGAGACCGGGATCCGTCCTCCCGCCCTCTGGGCCTCAGTGTTTGAGGCAATGTGGTGGCTGCTTCTCCCAGCGTTGGGGTCGCGAGCCGCCGGGGTTTGACTGCAGCCGGGATTGTCCTCCCTGCCGCTGTCCCTGGTGCGACTGCAAACAGCACCACCCACTTTCGCTCTTCCTACCTGCCCAAAGAACGCCGCTGGTTTATAGCTTCATACGTTGGGCTTCCATGTAGTTTTATTTCCTGGAATTTCTAGTTATCTTTTGTTTTGAAGTAGTTGTATTCCTCTCTAGTTGTAGAGGGAGGCCGAAAATGTCCGTCTAAGCCTCCATCTTGGCCGGAACAGAGTAGTTGCATCTATCCAAATAAGTTTTTAATTTCTTGCTCCTCCTCTTCTCATTCTGGCACCCACATGATTCAGGTGTTGACATGTTTAAAGTTGTCCCAGAGCTTCCTAATCCTTTCCTTGTTTTTTTCAATTCTTGTTTCTTCTTTCTGTTCCAGGTGAATGTTTATTTCTTTTCTTTTATTCCAAATCATTGATTTGAATTCCAGATTTCTTCCCATCACTATTGGTTCCCTATATACTTTTCTTTATTTCACTTTATGTAAACTTCATTTCTTTCTTTTTTTTTTTTTTTGCTATACTCTATGAGTTCTCTGAGCATCCTTATCACCAGTGTTTTGAACTCTGCATCTAATAGGTTAGCTATCATGTTTCATTTAGTTCTTTATCTGGGGTTTTGTTCTGGTTTTTTCATTTCGGTCTTATTTGTTGGCTTCCTCAATTTGGCAGCCACCCTGTGTTTGTTTCTGTGTATTATGTAGAGCTTATTTGACTCTGTATATTGGTAGTATGGTCTAATGTAGTAGGCATCTATAGGGTCCAGGGGCACAGCCTCCCCTATCACCCAAGCTGAGAACTCAAGGTGCACCTTTCATGTGAGCTGAGTACAACGTCCTTTTATAGTTGAGCCTTGGTTGCTATTGGCAGATTGACGGGAGGGATTTATCCAGGACAGTCAGTTGCAAGGACTGGCTATGACCACTGAACCACCAACCTCCACCCTCCTTGGAGCATCAGCTGTGCAGGAGCAGGGTGGTGGTGCTCCGGTGCTCCTATGTGGTCTGTAGCTATCCCCTGAGTGCACTGGCCCTGGGGTTTCCCAGGTCATGCAGGTCAAGGCCAGCCCCCACCTGTGTTTTGCCTGGAGCACCCTGCCTGAGCTATAAAGCAATCTGAGATTGCTGCTACTTGTGCTGGTCTTGGAGATTGCCAGGTGAAGCAAAGCCATGAATCTAAGCTGGTTGCTGCTAGTGCCATGCCTAGAGCTCACTGAGGCCAGCTGCTGCTTGTTTGATAGGATTCAGGAAGTTGTGAAGCATGAGCTGAGACCAACCCATTCATATGGAAAAGCAGCTTGGATGGGCCAGTAAGTTGGGTAGGGCAGAGTCTCTGGTGATCTCCAAGGTGGGTCAAACATTGTTAGCCAGGTTGATGGAGTCTCAGATATGGCACCAGCTTGCTGGTTCTGTCGGGTGGAGGATTTAGAACAGAGACAATGGCCTCTGTTCACCTTGATGCCAAACATTTCAGCTTCTCCATGTATGCTACTGGTGCCTTTCAAGCTGCTACCCCAGTACTGGAGCTCAGAGGGAGTGAATATGAGTAAGTAAGTCCATGTGTGGGTTCTTTAAGAGAAACTGACTCAATCCCTGCTGGTTTTTGCAGCCAGAAGTTGTAGGGACTTATCTTTCTAGCACTGGAACCCTGGGCTGGGGGTCCTGGTGTGGGGCTGGGACTCCATGTTCCTGAGGTATCTCCCCTAAATTTTTCTCTACCACATGTGGGTGAGAGACCAGCCCATTCCACATCAGCATCCCTCCTATCTATCTCAATAGATGTGGTTTCTTTAATTCCATAGTTGTCAGACTTCCATTCCACTCAGTTTCTAATGGTTCTGAGTGGTGGTTGTTCTATATTTTGGTTGTAATTTTGATGTGGTTGTGCAAAGAGGCAAGCGATGTCTGCCTATGCTGGATCATGACCAGTCTCAGACTATTTTGATTTTTGAAACATCAGAATGTATTGACAATTTTTGGATAAGGTAGTGTGTGAGAAAGATTGTAAAAGCTCTAAAGCATTATATGTGTAAAAGACATTGTTATTTTTGGATATTAATAAATATCAATAATAATTTTGCACTTTATACACATTTAGTCAAGAAATATATCATCATTCGAATCCCCTTTCTTTAGGTATGTTATACCTAAAAAGAAAAGATTTAATTTAGCCACTATTTCCCTAGCTCATGTAAAATTGAGTGGCTTTGAGCTGGCATACTCTGATTCATCTCCCTTTTTTCTCCCAATATCTCTTGTACTCAAATAGTATGATTCCTAAATATCAGTTAGAAGGGACACCTGTCCCCCCATTGACAGTCAGAGCTGGTACAGCCAATAAAGTTGCAGGCAATTACTTCCTGCTTCCTCAGTGGTCTGCCATTTCTCCCCTATCAGTATGGTGGGTAAGTGGGGGAGTCAGTTCTCCCAGAGAGAGGACTGATAGTCTTTGATCAGAACCACAGCTAACCTCAGCCTAAGGTGTAATGCCTCCTAGGATAGTGGTTCTCTATGAGGGTGGGGGTGGGCAATTTTGCCTTCAAGGAGACATTTAACAATATCTGGAGATATTTTTGATTGTCATGACTAGGGTGTGGGCTCTACTATACTTAGGGGGTGGATGCCAGAAAGGCTGCTAAACATCCTATAATGCACTAGATAATCACACACAGCAAAAAACTTATCTGCTCCCAAATGTCATTAATGCTGCTAGGTTGAGCAACCCTGTCTTAGGAAAAATGGCATTTTACCTGAGGACTTTTAAAAGCCAAAAAGCCTTTAAAATGTATAAGTATGGCTTCTTCACAGTCAAATGTCAGGACTGTGGCAATCGGTGGAAGAATGTCTCTGGCCAGAGATCCTTTATGGCTCCTCTAAAAACATACTACTGTGTGTGTCAGCACAGTCCTCCTATTCTTGATGTGTCCCTTGCTTACAGGAACATGTTGTTTGAATGATTAGTTTGTTTGTTTTATTTGTTATGGTACAAGGCATGCAAATTCCTAACAGCAGGAGTCCTATTTTCCTAAAGTGTTCTGCCACCCTCAATATGTGTTCTGCCACCTTGAATATGATAACCTTCTAGGCCCTCCCCATGCCTCACCACTCTCCTTTTTGTTTCTCCAGCAGGGGTCCTGTTTATGGGTTATGTGTCTGTCCTCCCTATTGTGATGTGAGCTCCTTAATTAGGTACTCTTTGTTTTCCTATTACTTTACATTTAATAAATGCTCAGCAAATATTTGTTGAAGCAATGAATGAACTCAGCTTTAAAATACAGAAAAAATCATATTTTGAAGAATATAACCATACCATACATTGATTGCATTGTCAATAAGACCACTTTTATGTGTGTGTACATATTTTTTTTCTCAATAGAACATAGTCAATCTAAAATCAGTCCAGCTTTATGAGAAAGATGCTATAATTAAGTTGGCTAAGGGGACTCTCCTCTGTTGACATTAGTTATCAGCTCTGCAGATTTTTAAAGTCTTCTTCATTAGAATTTAGTTTACAGCTCAAAATAACTGAATGTCCTCTTTATACAAAGCACTATATCACATGTTTTAGAGATATTAGGAAGCATTACACAAAGTTTGTAGAATTATAACTGTGGTTGGAAATATGAAGAATTTCAATCTTAAAAAGTTGATAAATCATAAGTAAATAATAAAAAATAACATAAATAACAAGTAAGTAATATAAATGCAAAATCTGTTGACATTTTAAAATAAATTTTCAATAAGAAAAGGTTTTTCTTGTAATTGCTGTTGAAAGATGGTAGGGTTCCAATAGGAAGAGTTTCTTCTGCTCTGGGTGGCAAAAAAAAAAAAAAAAAAATTGGTGAGTGAGAAAGAAATCTGTAAGTTTGTTGGGGAATACAATGAATAAACCAACAGGGTTGAACTGCATTAAGAAAGGATATAATAAATATACTGAATGAAAACTACGTGGCCATTACCTCTCCACATTAGTACCTCCCACTGTGAGCTTGATCCACAGAGGAAATGTGCCTGGACTCTTGCACTAATCCAATGGAACTGATCAGGTGCAGCTACTGCACTGTCATCAGTCTATATGGAAGGATGCTTTAAGAAGAGGACATGGGAAACTTGGCCTAGTGTCTACATCGGTGGTTGCCCAAGCATGGTCCCTGAGCCAGCAGCATCAGTATCATGTAGGAACATATTAAAAATACACATACTGGGGCCCCATCCCAGACGTGCTGCACCAGAAACTTTGGGCACATCATTGGAAATCTGGGTTTTAACAGGTCTTCCAATTTGTTCTGATGCACACTAAATTTTGAGAACCACTGGCCTGTAGAAATTATATCATTAGGGATGTTATTTTTTATTTCTCCAGTGCCACCTTCATGACGACTTAGGTGACAAACTTCTTTCTGGTATACTTTCATAAGCATTTTAAAAAATCTTAAGAAGGTGATAAATTATGTAACTATTTAATTTCCTTTTTCTCATTGATTGCTGAAAAGCTAGGAGCCACATCACTGTCTTCCATAAGAGAGCACATTATGGCATATATTGTTTAATTGGCTTCTCTCTTTGTTTTCATATTCCTATATTTTTCTCATGTATATTTGACTTATCTATCTTATTACATTTTGTGTCTCCTTAAGGTATTCAATTTTTTCAAAATGTAGAATATAAGTATTTTAGTGTCAAAGTGTTAGTATTTGTTATGTATTATTCAAGGCTAGCTAGGACTAGGGCATTTGCTATATAGTAGATATTAAAATGTTCTTTGTGTATTCCAATTCATCCCTCATCTTTGGATTTAACTATCTCTGGAGCAAGCAATTTTAAGTTGAGTAGTTCTTAGGCTTTCCCTGACCTCCAGAGCTTGAAAGAGTCCACATGCTTTAAAGGTCTTTAGGAACTCTCATTCTTAAACCCTGAATCACTCCTAAAAGGTCATACCAGTTTACTGCTTTGCCCACACTGTGATAATTTCAGAAACATTACCTCTATTGCACAATAGATGTGTTCCTAAAAAGTTACATATAATTTGAACCACATTTATGCCATAGATCATACTTCAAGAATCTTATTGTGACTTCTTCAGTACTAAAAAGAATTAGTCTTGGTTGCAATGTGTCTGTCTTGAAATCAGATTTTCTGGTATCAGAATTTATATATAGTAAGATTTACCTGCATATGGCTTATGGTAGTCTAAATTTACTTTTACTATAAATTAAGGTAGAAGAGTTGCCTTACTTTTGAAAATGGGAAAGTTTCTTATAAAGAGTAAAGGAAAAGCCTAGTAATCAAAACAAAAATTTAATAAGGTGATGCTTTTACAATGGTGAAAGGTTGAGTCTGGTGATAACAATGGAGCTTTTGTGAAAGGCTCATTTAGCCAATTTTTTTTTGTGAAAATAGAATTAAGCCAAACCACACCACTACATACTAGAAATTTTTGAAAACACAGTGGAACATTCCAAGATAAAATATTAGGTCATTTCAGGGCTTGAGGTGGGGTAAAGTGAGCTAAATTGGTCCTCAGATTGTTGGTGTTTTTTCTGTTTTTGAGAGCTAAAATATGTTCTTAAGTGGGAAAAAGCACAAGAAGGAGCATCAGGAATCATAGCTCATTCATTCATTTGATAAATATTTATTGCATGACTACTATATGTCTTCTTTCTATCCCTCTCCTTTTCTTTGCCTCTTCATCTCAGTCTTGTATGTTGGACAATAAATTACAAGAAGATGAACTAGCAAAGTCAGAGCTAGTGCAAGGCAGAAGAAAATGAACTCATGCAGTTCTATTTTGGGGAGCTGAGTGGGAAGAAAACAGGGGCGTGCTCCAATTTCAGAGACAGTTACAGAGAGAGATGAAAAGCCAACACAACCTAAGTCTGTGTTATCCTGAGAACTCTGGGTCCAGGGTAAGAGAAGAGGGGCCATAGAAATTTCACAGAGGGCCTGATTTTTCCTCTTTTGATATGCACAGAAACATTAGATTAAGGGAACCTTAAGGAATCATCTAAACCTAGATGTGATGGTAGTGATAATGGCATGCAAGTTATTCTAGTTAGATGAGAATGTCTCTGACTTTTAAAGACCTCAGCAAAGTAATAAGAAGGATAATAATACCTTTATCCACATATTATAGTATTAAACAATTCTCTGTATTGCAAAACTCATCCTCTTGATTGATCTGAATATTCCATTCTATAATTCCCTCCTATTTTCTCTTTTCTGCCCTTTGCTCTACTGACTAAAAAGGGATCCCACCATATACTTCTCTCCAGTTAACCATTGTACAGTTTACATGCATCTTTGGAAACAATGCTACAGCTACACAGTGGTAACCTAGAAACTGTATGACATTTGCTGTAAACCCCAAATGATTTTCTCCTGACATGTTATATTCTGTATGTGTGCATTGCCTGGAATATATCCTTAAAATCTTCACTAAGTTCCTCCCCCACATTGAATAAAGTCATTCGGAATTTTAATTTCTTCTAGGTCAGTCTGGGGTCATCTATTAACATAATAAACACAAATATGTTCTTGGTGTCACCGCTGAGTCATTGCTGAAAATATGAAACCCCTACAGACCTAAGACCTACCCAACAGATATCACTCCCCCACATTATCACATTTCCTTCCTGGACTCATTTGCACTTTATAGCTCACTTGTTCAGGCATTGCATTGCTAGTCCCTATGGCTCTGAACGTCTGTTTTTTTTAACACTAATTTCATGTTCTTTTTTGTGTCCCTCAGTTCTTTCTCACAAAGGACATGCTTTGACACCAGGGAACACAGTCATTTGGATGAAAGTGTTTGTTTGAAAATGCTTATTTTCAATCCTTTCAGAGCTTTGTGCAAAGTTCTTTAAATCTGTACAAATATCACTGATTCATGGACTCACTTGAGACATTACATAGCCTACAAACAGCTGCTGCATAGGGAAAGCACACTATGTTATGTTTGTATGTCTTATAATCCAAGAGGATGAATCAACTTTACATAATAATAAAAACAACAACAATTCATTAGCAGTTACTTCTAGGCAAGAGTGTCCTGGATGCCATTTTGACTTTTGCCAAATGGAACAGAATACTTTGTTTTAGATAGTAGCTCCCTGTTGTCAGATCTTAGCAGGCTGACAAGTATGAGACATAGTCAGATAAAACAATAACCTATCGAATGGTTCCCAGGCAGGTAGGTGGTGCTTTAATGGGCTCCTGAACCTATGCACAACTGCTGCCACTTTGATAGTAACCGAAAGATTTCTGAAATGTTCCTCTCATTTCACACCAGGTTTAGAACTCAAATAGAAGTCTTATATTTACTTCAACTGATGCAAAATCAGGGGTTGTTCAAACTATTTAACAGGAAAGTGTTCTGGAGACTGGAAGACATTAAAATCAAGGCACAAAGGAACCTAAACAGATAAAATGAGTTATCAGGCAACCTAGGAAATGAGTTCAAGTTTCTTATCTCATAATCCACAGCTTACCATCTCACTAACATACGGTGTATTAGAAAGAAATACGTCTGGGTTCACTTGTAGATAATGTGACCTTAGGTAAACTATTTCTCTGAGCTTTTGTTTTCTTATCAATAAAAAATAATAAAGTCTCTTCCATGGAATTTTTGTGAAGATCACTACAGAAATGATATAACATTAAGACAGAATGTGGAACATAGCTGGATGTTCAATAAATAGTAACTATTTTGTAAACACATTTACTACTTCTACTTATTTTCCTTAATGATTCCCACTTTAAAGTAAATACATAAATAAAGAAACCCCAAGCATTGTTAATTAGCTTCCAGGTGTCTCATACTACATACACTAAAGAGACAGGGGCTATTGAGCAGGGCACTATAATTTGAACAGAGAGCCTTGACCCTTGACACAAGTTCAAGATACAAGAAAGCAAACTTCTGGATCTCTCTCTCTCTCTCTTTCTCTCTGTTTTTCTAAATTTTCCTATCCTAAGTTTTCAGTCTCTACTCAATGCTGATCTTATATTGTCATACTTAAATTTTTCTCCTATCAACATTTTATATATGCTTTTCATATCTTATGCTCTGCAGTTTCTCTTGTTCACTCCCTGTTAATACATCAAGTGATAAAACTGGTATATATTTAATTGATAAAATTACTATTTTGGAATTATGTAGTCTAGAGAAGTATTTCACACAATTTCCTAATATAAAGAATTATCTTATTAACAGTTTTTATTCTTGGGCTCCAACCCATATCATGAGTCAATCTGAAGTGAAGGGTGGGTGAGTGAGGGTGCTGGGAATTTATACTTTTAGCAAATACTACAAGTAATCCTTCTGCTCTGACAAAGTTGAGAAACACTTCTCCCTGTGGCCAGGTAGCTTTACATGGTTTCCTGGCCCCAAACAGCCATTATTAAAATGGTGAGTCTGAGAGAGCTGGGTGAGAGAATGTGTATTAAACTACATCCATTCATGACCTTTCTGAGAAGATGTGTTCTCTAATGTGTATTCTATGGGGCTTGAGTTGGAAGAATTTTTACTTTGCATGTTTTATCGATTATGCTGTTACACTTATCCAAATTTATTTTCCCTTTGCTCCTTTCCACCCAGCACCCTCCCTCCTTCCAGCAGTCCCCCCTTAATTCATGTCCATGGGTTGTGCATATAAGTTCTCTGACTTTACCCTTTCCTGTACTATTCTTAACATCCTTCTGTCTATTCTGCACCCTCTTACTATGCTTCTTAATTCATGCACCATGTTCCTCCTTCTCCCCTCTTCCTCTTCCCAGCTGACACCCCTCCACATACTCCCCATACTGTTCCCACTCTGGTTGTCTGCTTAGTTTGTTTTTGTTTTCACTTTTTAGGTTCTATTGTTGATAATTGTGATTTTATTGCCATTTTAATGTTCATAGTTTTGATTTTTTTCTTAAATAAGTCCCTTTAACATTTCATATAATAAGGGCTTGGTGATGATGTATTTTTTTTAGATTGACCTTGTTTGGGAAGCACTTCATCTTCCTGTCCATTCTGAATGATAGCTTTGCTGGATAGAGTAGTCCTGTTTGTAGGTCCTTGCTTTGTATCAGTTTGAATACTTTTTGCCAGTCCCTTCTTGCTGGCAAAGTTTGTTTAGAGAAATCAGTTGACAGTCTTATAGGAACCCCTTCATAGGTAACTCTTCTCTTCAGTTGCTGCTTTTAAGATTCTCTCTATATCCTTAACCTTTGGCATTTTAATTATGATATGTCTTGGTGTGGTCCTCCCTGGGTCTAGTTTGCTTGGTACTCTCTGTGCTTCCTGACCCTATATATCTGTTTCCTCCTCCAAATTAGGAAAGTTTTTCTTCATTATTTTTTCAAGTAAGTTTTCAATTTCTTGCTCTCTCTCTTCTCCTTCTGGCACTCCTATGATTAGGATGAAGTTATCCCAGAGATTTCTAAGCCTCTCTTCATTTTTTAAAATTCTTGTTTCCTCCTTCTGTACTGGCTGAGTGTTTATTTCTTCCTTACTTTCCAATTCATTGATTTGAACCCTGGTTTCCTTTCCCTCATCACTAGTTTTGTGTGGATTTTCCTTCATTCTACTTAGTATAGCCTTCATTTCTTCCTGGTCATACTTAATCTTTACTGTCAAGTTTGTGAGCATCATTATCACTAGTGCTTTGTACTGTGCATCTATTAGGTTGGCTAGCTCCTTATTGCTTAGTCCTCCCACTGGAACCTTAATCTGTTCCCCACTTTGGGCCAAACTTCTCTGTCTCCTCATCTTAACAGCTTTCTGTGTTTGCTTCTGTGTCTTAGGTAGAATTGTCACACCTGTTATGTTGTAAGGGGCAGAGCCTTAGGTATTCATCAGTGCTGGTGACCTGTTTTACCATGTTATAGTGCGATATGTGGAGGAGGGGTTGGAGAGGGAACAATGCCACTTGTCCTACACTTGTCCTTTTTCCAGGCACTTCTCCCCTTTCCCATACTAAACAAGCTACCTGCATTGAGACACTGGCAGTTTCTTCCTCTGTCCCAATCTGCCACTGGTTTTCACAGTCAGAAACAATGTGACTCTATTGTTTCCAGTGCTGGAAATGTGTGCTGTGCAGTCTGGTCTGAGGCTGAGATCAGTCTGGTCTGAGGCTGGGATCGCTTCCCGTGTTTAAAATGTATGACTGCACTTATTGCTTTGGCTACAGCACTTGTGCCACTGCAGCTGCTGCCAGCTGCCACCGCCACTAGCTGCACAACCAGCTGCCACCACCCCTGCAGCCACTGCCACAATGCTGCACCTCATTCTCTCTGTCCTGGCTCTGCCCATCCTACTTGTCTGGCTCAATATTTCTTCTTTATTTCTTTGTTTGTTGAATTTCCATGTAGTTCAAATTCCTGGATCTCCTGGGTTTTTCAGTTTTGAAGTGGTTGTAAATTCCTTCTTAGTTGTGAGGAAGACACAGCATGCCTACCTACACCTCCATCTTGGCCCTACCTGGAAGAATCTTTTTATTTATCAAACAGTATGCTGTGAAAGCTTTAGAATTTATACACAATAATATTCAAAATATTTTATTTTATAAATTTGAGATTTCATTATATTATTAAAGCAAACTAGCTTAAACAATAAAAATCAACAATGTACATTTCTAAAAATTTGAATAAGCCCCTGTTTTGTTTTGCTGAGATTGTTCAACTAAAGATACTTTATATCATGCTTTCCAATTGCTAGACCCCATCTCTCCTATGGAAAGAAGCTAGTTAAAATACAGTGGGTACAAGTAAAATTTACAACTTCAATGTTTTGTAGAATTCTTTGCCTAAAAATCTACCAGTATTATGATGACAATTTACAGCCTGTTCTACCAACACCCAATCCTTATGAAATAATATCTCACTGATCTTTTGTAAAGTTGTACATCACATTTTTTTTTCAGGCACATAAAGACCCTAAACATTTCATAAAGTTAGACTTCTTGCTTTATAGCAGAGTCAAATATTATAACACTTGACTTTCGGCCAAGATGGAGGCATAGACAGACGTGCTGCGTCTCCCTCCACAACTAAGAAGGAATACAACTACCTCAAAACTAGAAACAACCAGAAGTTCCAAAAAGCCAAACTGCATGGAAGTCCAGCAAACAAAGATATAAAGAAGAAATGCTCATCCAGACAGGTAGGAGGGGCGGAGCCAGGGCAGAGAGGACACGGTGTGGTGGTGGCAGCAGTGGCAACAGCAGCAGCCCAGCAGAAAACGCAGTTACACTTTTTAAAAAGTCAGGAGGGACACCTGGGGAGTTCTCCCAGCTCCTCACCAGACCTCACAGCTCACTGTCCCAGCACTGGGGAAAATGAAGCCTAATTGCTTTTGACTGCAAACCAGTGGGGTTTGGGATGGAGGCAGAAACTACTGGTCTCTCAGCAGAGTCCGCTTGTTTAAAGTGTCCCCACAGACCTAGAACATCCGCAGACCCACTCACTCTGGGAGTGACGGCTGGGGCAATAGCTAGAGGGGTGTCAGTCCGGTACAGAAGTGGGAGAAGTGCCTGGAAAAGGGGTGAGTGCTAGGCAAGTGACATTATTGCTTCTCAGACCCCTCCCCCGCATACAGCACCACAACATGGTGAAACAGGTACCCCGTTACTGACAAATACCTAAGGCTCTGCCCCTTACAACAGGGAGTGACAGCCCTCCCTGGGACATGGAAGCAAACAAATACAGGAGACTTCTGATCAAGATGGAGGACTAGACTGACACACTCTGTCTCCCTCCACAACTAAGAAGGAATACAACTATTACAAAACCAGAAATAACCAGCAGTTCCAGAAAATAAATGGAAGTCCAATGTATGAAGTTATAAAGAAGTGGTGCTCATCCAGACAGGTAAGAGGAGCAAAGCTGGGAAGGAGAGTTCAAGCTGTGCTGTTCACGGCAGCAGCAGCAACAGAGGCAGGACAGTGGTAAGCACAGACACCCATATTTAGAGGGAGGCAAGAAGCACCTGGAGAGCACCCTCAGCAGCAGACCAGACCCATCAGCTTGCAATTCCAAAGCCGGGGAAGGCAGACTCCCCCCTTGCCTTTGACTGTGAGGCCCGGAGTGGGTGCGGATGGAGGAGGAGGCTCCGGGTCTCTCAGCGGAGAGTGAACATCAGGAATCCATCTTGGACCCCCACCCCCGCAGAAAACACCACAGCGTGGTGAGATGGGTCATCCGGTTGTGAAAAGTGCATGGGGGTCCACCTTCTATAGCGTAGGAGGTGTGACAGCCATGCCCAAGAAGCAAAGGTAAACACAAAATGGTCAGGATGGCAATGGCCACGATGGCACAGATCATGATAGAGATCCCAGTGACACAGCTGACCAGACAGCAAATATCTAATCTAACAAAGCAGCAGATAGGAAATCTTTCTGAGGCTCAGTTCAGAGCTTTGGTTATAAAAATGCTTACAAACCTAACAGCATATTTTAAACAATATGGGGAAAGAATGAAGGCTGAAATGAACAAAAATACCTATAAAACTAGTGGTGAGGGAAAGAAAACCAGGGATCAAATCAACCAATCAGAACACAGGGAAGGAACAGTCAACCAGTGCAGAAAGAGGAAATGAGAAGTGAGGAAAATGACGAGAGGCTCAGAAACTTATTGAACAGCTATAAGCGGGCCAACATCCGAATCATAGGGTTGCCAGAAGGTGAAGAAGAACTAGAAATTGAAAAATTACGTGAAAAAATAATGAAGCAGAACATCCCAAACTTTGGAAAGGAAATAGACTTACAGGTCCATGAAGCACAGAGAGTTAAAAAAAAACCTGGATCCAGGGAGAACCACACCAAGACACATTATAATCAAAATGTCAAAAATTAAGGATAAAGAGAGAATCTTCAAAGCAGCAAGAGAGAAGAAGAGAATTATGTACAAAGGGGTCCCAATAAGGCTATCAGCTGATTTCTCAAAAGAAACTCTGCAGTAAAGAAGGGACTGGCAAGAAATATTCAAAGTAATGGAAAGCAAAAACCTACAACCACGATTACTCTATCTAGAGAAGCTGTCATTCAGAATAGAAGGGCAGAGAAAGTACTTTCAGGACAAAGTAAAACTGAAGGAGTTTATCAGATCCAAACCACTGTTATATGAAATGTTAAAGGGACTTGTTTAGGAGAAGGAGGATTAAAACTATGAACATTAAAATGAAAACTGTATCACAACAACCAACAACAGAAGCTAGAAAATTGAAGCAAAGGCAGACTAAGTAGGCAACGAAAGTGGGAAAAGAATTATATGTATGGGGAACATTTTGGGTGGAGGTCAGTGGAGAGGGGGAAGGGGGAAATGGAGGGAGATGGTACAGGAATTAAGAAGGATATTAGGAGGGAGTAGGATAGACAGGAAGATGTTGAGAAGAACTATATGCACAACCAATGGGCATAGATAAGGGGGGGACTACATGAGAGAGGGGGTCTCTGGGTGGAGAGGAATAAAGGGAAAATAAATTGGGACAACTGTGATAGCATAAACAGTAAAGCATATTTTAAAAGAAGTAACAATAATAAAAAAAAAAATAGTACTGGAAAGGGTGAAGCCAGAGAACTTACATGCATAACCCATGGACATGAACTAAAGGGTGGATTGCTGGAGGGAAGGAAGGGTACCATATGGAGGTAGGCAAAGGGAAAAAAACTGGGACAATGGTAACAGCATAATCAATAAAATATACTTAAAAAATTATAACACTCAACCTTAAGGAAAAAAATAACTATTCTTTAAATAGGTCAAAGTAGATTTTTAGAGATATCCTGCCTTGTGTGAAACATTCTCTCACATTAAGTAAGTTTACCTCAACAATTCACTAAAGCCCATCTTGCCAGTGAGGACTATCAAACCTAAAAATTAAGTTCACTACCCAGCTACTTTTGATGATGGATTACTAACAGGGACTTTCAAAGTCCATTGTCAGTAAATTGGTAAGGGTCAACGCAGAGAAGTAGCAAGTAAGTTTGTTTAGCCAACACTAGCTATCCTGATTTAACCTTGTTCTGCTAGGAGAGCAGGAACAATAGAGAAAGTCACCCTGCATGGCAGGCCACACACACATGGTATGCGATATGTGCAATTCAAGGAGAGTCTTTTCATAGGTGTCAAAAAAAAAAATCTTTAGTTTTTGAGCATTTCTACAAATCAACCTAAAGCCATTTATTCCAGCGGGATGGCAGTCAGCCATACTGGAGAATATTAAACAGTTTTGGCCAGTCTCAACAGTGGCTTATTGTCTCAGCATAAAAACCTTTGTTTAAATATTAAACAGTGAAATCTTGCCTGGTCATTAAAACCCATTAAAAAAAAAAAAAGAACAGGACGGAAATTGGTTAATAATCTCAGACTTTGGCCAACTGAGTGACTGGAATGCCATTTGTCTTGGTGGCATGTCTCCCACCCAGAGGAAGCCCTGTGCATCACAATTCCAGCTTCGTTCTCACACAATGTTTACAGCACACTCATGATACGTGCCTTTCTTCTCATAGAGCATGTGGATGCTGAGGCAAATCACTTTTAGCTTTCTCAAAGGCTCTGTAGAATAACCATGAGAGTCTGGATTCTTAATTTCTATATACCACATACAGCATTTTGACTAGGAAAGACATATGAATAAAAATGCTTCTTAAATCAAATGCAAGTCAGTTAAAATTTACCAGGACACTTTTTTCCCCCAATTTCACTCCTTTCCAAAGTATTATTGGACACCCACAATAAGCTTACCTTCTGTCACTTCAGGGAGTGGGAAGACAAAAGAAGGTTTCCCTAACACATATGACACATTATCACCTGACTAGAGCAGACACTCTTGTTAATGTCTCATTCTATTCCTGATGACTTTCTTCTGAAATTGCTTTACTAATATAGCTATCCACCACTGATATAATCCCAAGGGTCTTACAACTTCTGTAAAATACAATGTTAAGTAAAGAAAGGTCTCAGGCTGTGCTTTTCAATCAGTGACCTACTCAGATTTGTAACTCTTCCTCTAAAATGGGTGCTATTCTCAGTAGAATAAAATACCTCCATCACTTTATCAATAAAAACTTTATGACTTCTATAAACACCTTAAAGGAAGTCAATAAATAGTATATTGAAGAGAGATGGCTGTTTCATTAAAAGTACTTGATTTTTAGGGATTTCTGGCCAAGATGGAGGCTTAGACAGACATGCTCGGTCTCTCTCTAAAACTAGAAAGGAATACAACGACCTCAAAACAAAAGATAACCAGAAGTTCCAGAAAATAAAACTACATGGAAGCGCAGCATATGAAGTTATAAACCAGTCGTGCTTGCCTGGATAGGTAGGAGGGGCGAAATCAGAACCAGAACGGAAAGGTCGGACAGTGCTGTTTGTGGTAGCAGTGGGGAGAGTGGCAGGGGGCACAATCCTGTCTGCAGTCAAGCCCCAGCAGCTCGCAACCCCAACACTGGGAAAGGCAGCCCCCCCCCCCACCATTGCATCGGACGGTGAGGCCCAGAGGGCAGGAGGATGGATCCCGGTCTCCCAGTGGAGAATAACGGCAGGAATCCATCTTGGACCTCCGCCCCCACACAAAGCACCACAGCTCAGTGAAAAAGATCAGGATTGCCACAGCTCACCGGGTAGTGACGAGTACATGGGGCTTTGCCCCCCACAGTCTGCCCAGGAAGCAAAGCAAAACACAAATCTGTCAAAATGAAGCAGACAATGATTGAAATCCTGGTGACGCAGCTCACCAGGCAGCAGATGAAGAACCTGACAGGCGAACAAATAAGAAACCTTTCCGAGGCTCAGTTCAGAGCTATTGTTATAAAAAAGATTGTTAACAAAAGATTTGGAAAAGACAGGGAAGGAAAGAAAGTCACTCATTCTCAGACAAATGAAAACACATACAAGACAAGTGGTGAGGAAATAAAATCCAGAGATCAAATCAACAAACGGGAACATAGAGAAAGAACAAACAGTCAGCCAATGCAGAAAGAGGAAACAAAAAGTAAGGAAAGTGAGGAGAGGATCAGAAACCTCTGGGACAGCTATAAGAGATGGAACATTCAGATTATAGCATTGCCAGAGGGTGAAGAAGAAGAACTATGAATTGAAAAATTATGTGAAAAAATAATGAAGCAGGACCTCCTGAACTTGGGGAAGGAAATAGACTTACATCCAGGAAGCACAGAGAGTTCCAGAAAAACTGGACCCAGGGAGAAACACTCCAAGACACATTATAATCAAATTGTCAAAAATTAAAGATAAAGAGAGAATCTTAAAAGTAGCAAGAGAGAAGAAAAGAATCATGTACAAAGGGGTCCCAATTAGACTATCAGCTTATTTCTCAAGAGAGACCCTGCAGGCAAGAAGGGACTGGCAAGAAATATTCAAAGTAATGAAAATCAAAAACCTACAGCCACAAATACTCTATCCAGCAAAACTGTCATTCAGAATAGAAGGGCAGAGAAAGTGCTTCCAAGACAAAATAAAACTGAAGGAGTTCATTAGATCCAAACCACTGTTATATGAGATGTTAAAGGGACTGGTTTAGAAGAAGGAGGAACAAAACTATGAACATTAAAATGAGAACTGCATCACAAGAACCAACAACAGAAGATAGGGAATTGAAACAAAGGCAAATTAAATAGGCAACGAGAGTGGAAAAAGAACTATAGGTATGGGGAGCATATTGGGGGGTCAGCAGGGAGGGGGAAGGGGAAAAGGGAGGGAGATGGTACAGGAATTAAGAAGCATAGCAGGAGGGAATGGAGAAGATAGGAAAAGGTTGAGAACTATATTCACAACCAATGGACATGAACTAAAAGGGGGGGACAACTGGAGGGAGGGGGGTCACTGGATAGAGGGGAACAAAGGGAAAAGAAATTGGGACAACTGTAACAGTATAATCAATAAAACATATTTTTTTAAAAAGTAGTTGATTTTATTACATTGGAATGTGATTATTTGGTTTTAGTATAAACATTTTTCTAACAAACTTTCAAACAACATTTAACAGAATCCTTTTAGCAGTGGTGTGAATTTATTTTGTAGTTCAGACAAGGTTAGATGTCCCAGTTTTCTTTACTTAAACAGTGATTTACTAAGCACCTATCATGTGCCAGGTAGAGTTCAAGGTACAAACTATGACAAAACTAAAGACCACAAGAGAGTGTGGTATCCTGAAGCCAAGGGAAGAAGGCATGTCAAGGAGAATAGAGCAAGCAGTTATAGGTCTTGTGGTGTGATGATTGAGAGTGAACTATGGATTAAGAAACAAGGTCATTGCTGACCCAGTTGGGAACAATTTCAGGAGAGTAGTTAGAGAGGGTGTGGAAGTGGGAGGCCTGACTGGAAGATATTTAAAAAGGGAGAGGAAAGAACTTGAAGAAAGTTCTGAGGAAGTTTTACTTCAAGGAGATGTTTAGAAACAGTGTCATAGAAAGAAAATCTGATCAAGAGAAAGCTAGTTTCTCCCCCTCTCCTTAGATAAATAAAAGTGTGTTTGTAAGCTAACGGAAGTAAATCAGTGTAGAAAGAGTAATAGGTGGTATAGGAGAGAGAGGAACAATTGCCTTTTACTTATAGTTATTTGAAGATTTAGCAGTAGAAGAATGCAAGAGCTAGCTCACAAACTAAAAGCACTGGAAGCAACAGAAGTAAGAGTGTACAAGGGGGGGATGATACAACAAAATTAAAACCTAAACCATGTTTTAATATGAAAAATTTATTGAGTCCACAATAAGAATATAGCTTTTTTTAAAAAGTATGTAGCTTTTAACTGTAGCAATTTTAGCTTTATACTAGAGATCGTGGAGTATTTTCACTTTAGGATTTTGACCCAGGAAGTTTGGTGAATAGGATGTTCTACTATGTGAAGTTTACCTAAAGTGAATTTGAATGATATTATATAAAGCTGCGTCAAGTAGACTTGAGTCTTTTATGACTTAGATGATACCTTAAGAAGTTGCAAGAAGTATCAGGGTTCATAAGGACACTGGAAAACATTGAGTGAGTAATAGCGAATAGATAATTTCACCTTTGGGGGACATATGGTCTCTGTTTAAGCTACTCTACTCTACCATTGTAGCTTGAACATAACCATAGATAATACATAAAAGAATGAGCATTTTTAAATATAATTTTATTTTTAAACAGAGAGAGAGGACTGAATTTGTACCATGTGCTATAGTTTTCCAACCCCTGTCCTAGAAGATTTACTGAAAGAAACACCTTAATATTAGATAATATTATATTGTGGTTAAGGCTTTATTGCCTTAGGTAACCTTTGGTGTCACCTCTTTTTGAAAGTTGTACATCTGACACAAGTCCCTAACATGGAAAAGTTTTGCAATGTTAAGTTCTCAGGTTTTGGAGCAAGTGAAAAGTGATTTAGGATGATCTTATGTAGATGCTTAATCTCTTTAAGAATTAGCTTTCTCATCCTTAAAATGAGGATAACACCTATTTCATAAGATGGTTGTAAGAGTTATGCATTTTTATTGTTGAGTGCTTATTTTACTTATATCACTTTGTTTTCTGGATTTGGGCTTTTTGCCGTAATTGGTGAGTATAAGATTTTTTACTGAGAGTTTTTCTAATGTCTTTTGTTTGGCTGCATACATGTGGAAATTCATTCTACATCTTTTAGATAAAAGATATCACCACTAATTTTAACCTCCCAAAACCTCTTCATTCGACCTTGATCTTCTAGATTAGATAAACATTTTTGGTTTTAACACAAAAGTTTCTCATAGCTAGTGTTAACATCTTTCAAAAAGTTTAATACAGCTTCATTTCTGTGGTTCATTAATATGGCAAACAATTAAAATCCTCATCAGAGATTTTCTTTTGTGTGAACTATTTTGAGATGTAGCAACTTGAGATGAAATCTTGGGACATGGGATCACTCTTTTAAAAGCAATACTGGCTTTTGTTGCTGTGTGAATTACAACTGCCTTCGATGCAGTTAGGTCTGTCTGGACTGAAACACTAGGAAAATGAACAGTCTCATGCCTTCTAGAGTGGCTGGAGATTTCATGAGTCACAGTCTGCCCAGTGCCTGGCTAATTGAAGTCAGTTTCTACCCAGTTGGACAGAGTTTGCCATATCCATGTCTAACTTAATCCTGCAAAATAATGGACATTGTAGGGAGACAGTCTTAACAAATGAAGAAAACCCAACTCCACTTTCATTCTTATTAAGGATAACTACCCCATTCAGCATTGCGAATTACTGTAACTCAGAGGACAAATGAGTAATCTCCCTGAAGTTGCTGGATCAATGAAGAGTTACAAGTGGAGGGCACAGTCACCTTAAGCCAGGATACAATTCCTAAGATGCCTTTGTTGGAAATACTATATTTGTCCCTATGCTACAGAAAAGGCAACTGAAGTATGGAGTGATTATGGATCTCCCGAGGTTAAGGATACTTAGTTTACTTTGTGCTCAAGAGCATCCCCGCAAGGCCATTGCTTCCTCTTGACTTCCACAGCACTTACTGATTACATTGCGAATTCCTGTTTCCCTGTCCAGGGCTTATCTCCATGTCTTGTGCTTAATAGAGAGAGGTTCCATAAACTTTTGATAAATATATGCAAGTGTGGCTGAAAAAGAGGCCACATACTAAATCTGGCAAGCTCAGGGGAGTCCTGCATGGTGGCCCTTACAAATTCAGAGACCTAAAGTAACCACATAGGATGGTCTGGAATTAAAAATTTCTAACTAAAAGTGAGTCATGAGTCATGGCAGATAGTCATGTCCTAGGTTAGTATCTTGCCTGACAAAGGTCAACCTTGCTCTCATTGGGTAGCTCAGTTGGTTAGAGTGTTGTCCTGATATGCCAAGATTATAGGTTCTATCCCACGTCAAGACACATACAGGAATCAACCAATGAATGCATAAATAAGTGGAACAACAAATTGATGTTTCTCTCTCAAATCAATTTTTTTAAAAAAAGGTAATCTTTACCTTAACTGAGCTTGTGTATTGTCTTTTGGCATTTATGATAATATATCTTTGGAATGTTAGGGTAATTTCCTTTTTTCCAGAGTCCTCACTGCACCAGAACAGACCACAAAACCTCTCATTGTTATTGTTATCATGTTAATTGTTAACTGCTAACTACCCTACACCCACAAATGTAAAAGAAATATGTGTATATTCATATTACTTTTTATCCAATCCCAGAGATTTCCCTACTTTGCTTCCTCTGCCTCCCTCATCTATCACCAAAGAAGTTCATGTAACCCCATTCACCTCCTCCTTTGATTGTAATGTGTAAAATAAAGTACAAATCTACCATTCTCTGGAGCATTTTCTCCATCATTGAGATTTTTGCTTTCTGGCAATGGTCATCAGTTTGACTCAAATAAACTCATAAAAATTCTCTACATCTTTCAACATTTGTTATGTTCTTATTGACACAGGAAAAATATCAATGTTATTAAGTAAAAGTATTCATACAAAAAATTTTGGCTGAAACAATATCTTAAATATATGGGGAGGTCAAGATGGTGGATTTGGTAAACACAGCCCACCACCTTGCACAACCTCATCAAAATTACAACTAAATTATAGAACAACCATCACTCAGAACCAACAGAAATTGAGTTGGATGAAAGTCTGACAACTGCAGAATTAAAGAAACCACATCCTTCCAGACTAGTAGGAGGGGTGGAGATGTGGAACAGGCTAATACCACATCCATGTGTGGTAGATAAAAGTTAAGGAGGGATATCTCAGGAGCAGGAGTCCCAGCCCCATACCAGCAAGCCCCAGCCCAGGGTTCTGTGACAGGAAAATATGTCTCCATAAATTCTGGCTTCAAAAACCAGTGGGGACGCAGTCACTGGAAGAAACCTCTGGAATCCCAAGCAGTTCCTCTTAAAGAATCCACACATGAACTTACCTACTCAGACTCATTAACTCTGAGCACGAACACTCAGGTAGCAGTTTGAAAGGCACTAGTGGGATACAGGGAATAAGTGAAGGGACTGGCCTCAAAGTGAGAGTGGGAAGACAGGTTACTCCCATAGAAAGGCCATTGTCCCTTTTCTGAACTCTCCCACCACAGAGACACAGACCTAGCAGGCTGGTGCCATATCTGAGACTCCATCAAATTAGCTAACACTGTCCTGGCTGCTGTGGCTTAGTGAATTGAGTGGCAGCCTACGAGCCAATATCGCTGGTTCGATTCCCAGTCAGGGCATATTACTAGGTTGCACATAAGGTCCCCAGTTGGGGGCGTGAGTGAGAGGCAACAATATAGCGATGTTTCCCTCCCTCTCTTTCTCCTTTCCCCTCTCTCTAAAAAAAGTAAAATAAATAAACAAATAAAATGAATCAAATCTTTAAAAAAAATTAGCTAACACTATTTGACCCACCCTGGAGATCACCTGAGACTCAATCCAACCCAGTTTATAGGCCCACCCAAGCTGCTTTTCCATATGAATGGCTGGTCTTGGCTCATGCTTCAGAACTTCCTAAATCCTATCCAACAAGCTGCAGCTGGCCTCAGTGAGCTCCAGGCCCAGCACTAGCATCAGATAGCTTAAATTCATAGCTTGGCTTCACCTGGGAATCTCCAATTCCAGCACAAGTAGAAGCCATCTCAGATTGCTTTATAACTTGGGCAGGGTGGCCCAGACAAAACATAGACAGGGGCTGACCTTGGCTTGCACCACCCAGGAAACCCCAGTCAGTGCACCCCATGGACAACTACAGACTATGTTGAAGCACCACCACCCTACCCTTACACAGTTGGTGATCAGTGCTCACAGCCAGTCTACTTGCATCTTACTGGCCAGGTTAAGTCCCTCCCATTGACCTGCCAACAACAACCAAGGCCCAACTACAAGAGGAGAGTATATCAGCCCACATGAGTAACTAGCTTGGGTGTTAGGGGACACTGTGCCACTGGAATCTACAGGACACCTACTATATTAGGCCATGCTACCAAGACAAGGAGTCATAGCAGCTCTATCTTAAATACGTAGAAAGAAACACATAGAGGCTGTAAAAGAGTAAAAGAAACATGGTTCAAATGAAAAAAAAAAATCTAAATTCCAGAAAAAGAACTAAACAAAATGGAGATAAACAATCAATCAGATGCAGAATTTAAAATTCTGGTTATAAGGATGCTCAAGGAGCTTAGTGAAGACCTCTACAGCATAAAAAAGATCCAATTAGAAACAAAGAATACACTAATTGAAATAAATAACAATTTACAAGGAATAAACAGTAGAATGGATGAAGCCGAGAATCAAATCAATGATTTGGAACATAAGGAACAAAAAAACAAGAAATCAGAAAAACAATAAAGAAAGAAAAAATCCAAAAAAATGAGGATAGCATAAGCAACCTCTGCAACTTCAACTATTCCAACATTCACATTATAGATGTAACAGAAGGAGAAGAGAAAGAGCAAGAAATTGGAAATTTACTTCAAAAAATAATGAAAGAAAACTTCCCTAATTTGGTAAAAGAAATGCAAGTCCAGGAAGCACAGAGAGTCCCAAATAACGAAGATGCAAAGAGACACACTCCAAGACACATCATAATTAAAATGCCAAAAGGTTAAAGATAAAGAGAGAATCTTAAATGCAGCAAGACAAAAGAAGTTAGTTACCTACACCCCTGTAAGAATGTCAGCTGATTTATGAAAAGAAACTTTGCAGGCTAGAAGAGATTGGCAACAAATATTCAAAGTCATGAAAATCAGGAAGGTACAGCCAAGATTGCTCTACGCAGCAAAGCTATCTTTAGAATCAGAGGGCAGGTAAAGAGCTTCCTAGCCAAGAAAAAACTAAATGAGTTAATCATCACCAAACCATTGTTATATGAAATGTTAGAGGGACTTATTTGAGAAAAAAGAAGATTAAAACTTCAAACAATAAAATAGCAATAAATATATATCTATCAACAATTGAATCTAATAAACAAACTAAGCAAACAAGAAGAACAGAAACAGAGTCATGGATATGGAGAGTGTTTTGATGGTTGCCAGATGGAAGTGGGATGTGGGGGAATGGGTGAAGAGGTGAGGGGATTAAAAAGTACAAATAGGCAGCTACAGAATAGCCATGGGGATGTAAAATACAGTATAGGAAATGGAGTAGCCAAAGAACTTTTACACATGACCCATGGACATGAACAGTGGTGTGGGGATTTCTGAGGGAGTGAGAAGTGCTGGGTCGAGGGGGGCAAAGTTGGAACAAGTCTAATATCATAATTAGTAAAATATTAAAAATGGTTAAAATGATTTAAAAAAGAATAAAATAATGGGAAATACTTATCTCAAACTCATCAGGATGTATACATTGTGTACAGCTTTTATTTTTATGACAATCATACCTCAATGAAAATAATAAAAGAAGTGTAATCATTGCTATGAGGAGTCATAGGTAAACTTTGCATTTTATTTCAGTTGTATCCAGCACTCTTCAATACAACTTATAGCATAACTCCATTACAAAAAGTAAAATAAATAAACTCAGTAAGATGTCAAAGAAACAATAAGAATAGGGGCCGCTAGAGAAAAAAATGACCCAAATGTTTTTGCATTGTTCATTCCTTTTTCAGGTCACATTTTTTTCTTAGGAAATGAGGAAAGTTGCTCACCACATTTTCCTTTTGCTGTTTCTTACCTACATGGGTGGTAATTCCACTGGACAAAGGTTGTGTCTACACTCTATAAACTTTTCAAAAAAATATTTACATTATAGGTGGGGGCCACCCTTGTTCAAAAACCTGTCCCACCCTAGAAAAGAGCGAAAGGTCTGGAGGAGCTGACCAGCTTCCACTTGTGCTCAGGTTAAACTTTCCACCCTGATACCAGACCACAAAGAACAGAGCGCCCTAGAAGCTTCCTGGAAATTGGGCAGCTCTGAGATGACCTTAAGTTCGTGTTGCCTTGGAGACTTGTAATGTGTTGGAATCAGTCTTAGGGCTGTGTGTCTGCTGTTGCTGACCTCACCAAAGGGAAGGGCAAGGTCAGGAGGCTTCGGAAGAACCAGTTTTGTGTGGCATATTGATTTGGGCAAAAATGTTTACACAATAAACCTTTTCCTTTTCTTATTAGTGTTTTCATGTTCCAAATAAATGATCTCGTCTTCTAAATTACAGCATAGTCACTACCGTTCTTAGAGAAGGCTTGTATTATGCCAGATGCAAAGGAAGGGCTGCTATGATTAAAAATTCTGGGTGTTGGACAGATCTAACTCTCCATACCTGAAAATTGGGCATTAGAGAGGTGCTCAAATGTTAACAAGAGAACTTGGCTTGCTTTCCTTTTATGCCAAGCCAAGATTTGTGTCTTCCATCACTTTCCCTCCACAAAAATGTATCTTGCCAGCAGTAGCTCTTGGATTTAAAACACTCCTTTCTTTGCCTCTGCCTCAAATGTAACCTTGGAAATCTCAGCCCAACTGGCTGTAATATGGACTCTTAGATCCTTATTATTTATTCTTAAGGAATAAAGAAATTTCCACTTACTGGATAGTTAAAACACCCAAACTCCTTAAATATCATTTTTACTATAAGGGAAACACTTGTCAGCTTCCCAGTCATTTCAGATATGATTTCTGAAAGGGACATTCTTTCATTCTTTTTTCCCTACAGGCATAAACATTCTGCATTTTAAACTTGAAACATACAATGTTATCTACTTCTGGTGTCTTATGTAACTTTTCAGGAATGCTGCAAGAGTTTCCGGACTCCGTGAGGTTGGGAATGGGGAAAGGCAAGAAGGGAGCTGGAGGTTTGGGGGTGGGGCAGCAGGAGAAGAAAAAAATTGTTTCCGTATATCACTGTATTGGCTGTCTGTGACAAGAGGTTGTTGCAATTAAGATACAAGCTGGATATGTGGGCTAAACGATCTCAGCTACTATCACAGGCATTTATTGATCATGGAAAGTTGGAAGAAAAAAACTAACTGAAAATTGTTGTCTTTACTGGTTTCCTAGGCAAGAGAACAAAACCATATGGATTAATCAAATATTACCTCACCTTATCTAGGAGAAGAGGAAACAGTTTATTTTACTGCAAAAGGAATGTTTCTGTCAAGTTCTAGGTGTCAATCTTTTTGTTTAGGGCTTTATGTTATGCACTCCCTACATAAGCAAAGCATTTTGGACTTGCTAAATGACCTGGTAAACAGACCCAGCTATAAGAATAGGGAGGTGAACATATGAGAACCTAGATATGTAAAGCAAACCTTGATGGACATAAAGGGAGAGATCAACAGAAATACAGTCATAGTCAGGGATTTTAACACCCTCATTGACTTCAATGAGTAGATTTTCCAGAGAGAAAATCAACAAGGAGACAGTGGCCTTAAAAGACACACTAGAGAAATTGGATTTAATTGATATTTCAGAGCATTTCATCCTAAAATAACAGAATATACATACTTTTCAAGTGCACATGGAACATTTTATAGAATAGACCACATGTTAGGACACAAAACAAGTCTCAATAAATTTAGGAAGATTGAAATCATATTAAGCATCTTCTCTGACCACAATGCTATGAAACTGGAAATCAATCAGAAGAAGAACACTGAAAAACACACAAGACATGAAAGCTAAATAATATGTTATTAAACAACAAATGAGTCAACAATATCAAGGAAGAAATCAAAAGATACCTTGAAACAAATGAAAATGAGGACATAACAATCCAAAATCTAGGGACACTGGGAAAGCAATCTTAAGAGAGAAATTCATAGTATTACAGGTCTATCTCAAAAAACAAGAAAAAACTCAAATAAACAACCTAAATTTACATTTAAATGAACTTGAAAAAGAACAACAACAACAAGAAGCCCAAAGTGGGTAGAAGGAAGGAAATAATGAAGATCAGAGAAGAAATAGAGTCTAAAAAACAGTACGCGAGATCAATAAATCCAAGAGCTGGTTCTTTGAAAGATAAACAAGATTGACAAACCTTTAACCAGACTCATCAAGAAAAAAAATAAAAGAGACTCTGGCTGCTGTGGCTCAGTGAAATGAGAGTCAACCTGCAAACCAAGTGTCGCTGGTTCGATTCCCAGTCAGGACACATGCCTAGGTTGCATGTCAGGTCTCCAGTTGGGTGTGCAAGTGAGAGGAAACCACACATTGATGTTTCTCTCCCTCACTTTCTCCTTTCCCCTCTCTCTAAAACAAATAAATAAAATTAAAAAGAAAAAAGAGAAGAAAATAAAGAGAGAGGAGTCAAATAAATAAAATCAGAAATGAAAGAGGAGAAATAACAACTGACACCAAAGAAATACAAAGGATTGTAAGAAAATATTATGAACAACTAGATGCCAACAAACTGGACAACCTGGACAAAATGCATACATTCTTAGAAATATATAGTCTTCCAAAACTAAATCAGGAAAATCAGAGAGTCTGAATAGACAGATTACACCTACTAAAATTGAAGTAGTAATTAAAAAAAAAAAAAGTCCCCAATATAGGAAAGCCCTGGACCAGATGGCTACACAGAAATTTTACCAAACATTCTGAGAAGAACTAACACCTCTCCTTCTCAAATTAGTTTTAAAAATTCAAGAGAATGGAAAGCTCCCAATCTTACTTTATGAGACCAGCATTATCCTAATTCCAAACCAGATAAAGACACTACAAAGTAAAATCACAGGACAATATTCCTGCTGAAAATAGATGCTAAAATCTTCAACAAAATATTAGCAAACTGAATACAGCAATATATAAAAAAGATCATATGTCATGATCAAGTGGGACTTAATCTAGGAATGCAAGTTTGGTACAACCTTTACAAATCAATAAATGTGATTCAGCACATAAACAAAATGAAGAATAAAAATCACATGATATAAATAGATGCAGAAAAAGCATTTGATAAAATCCAGCACCCATTTATGATAAAAACTTTCAGAAAGGTGGGAATAGAGGGAGCATACCTAACCATAATAAAGGCCATATATGATAAACTCACTGCCAGCATCATACTCAATGGATGAAAAGTACAAATGTTCCCCTTAAGATTGGGTATAAAACAGAGGTATCTGCTTTCACCTCTCTTATTCAACATAATACTGGAAGTCCTAGCCACAGCAATCAGAAAAAAAGAAGAAAGGACATCCAAATTTGAAAGGAAGAAGTAAAACTGACATTATTTGAAGATGATATGATACTGTACATAGAAAACCCTAAATATTCCACCAAGAAACTACTAGAACTGATAAATAAATTCAGAAAAGTAGCAGGATATAAAATTAATATCCAGAAATCAGTCACATTTTTATATGCTAATAATGAGCTAACAGAAAGGGATTAGGAAAACAATCCCATTCATAAATGCTTCAAAAAGAATAAAATACCTAGGAATAAACCTAACCAAGGATGTAAAAGACCTGTACTCAGAAAGTTATAAGACACTGAATAAAGAAGTTGAAAAAGATACAAATAAGTGGAAGCACATACCATGTTCATGAATAGAAAGAATTAACATCATTAAAATGTTCATGCTACCCAAAACAATCTATAGATTCAATGCAATTCTTATCAAGATTCCAACGATGCATTTCACAGAACTAGAAAAAATATTTCAAAAATTTATATGAAAACACGAAAGATCCCACATAGCAACTGACCCTGAGAAAGAAGAACAAAGTTGGAGGAATCATGCTGCCTAATATTAAACTATACTATAAGCCCATAATAATCAAAACAGCATGGTACTGGCATAAAACCACGCACATAGATCAATAGAACATAATGGAGAGCTCAAAAGTAAACCCACACCTTTACAGTCAATTAATATTTGACAGAGGAAGCAAGAACACACAATGAGCTAAAGAAAATTTATTCAATAAATGGTGTTGGGAAAATCACACACATATTTAAGCTCTCTTTGTCTCTGGAGAACTCATCCTAGGGAAGACTCTCAGTAGAGAGGGCATATTAGTGTGATCTGCTCTTTGTGAAAAATAGGAATGACCTATCTTCTAGTTTTGCTTTCCATCTGTCCATCAGCAAGCTCTAATCAGGTAACCAGATGTAGTATTCTGTATGGACCCAGCTCACAAATATGTTTGTACAATAGATCATATGAAGAAAATAACGTTTTTTAGGTATAAAAAGATTCATCTGTATTGTAGACCAATCAAAAGACCTAGTAACTGGGGCACTTGGTACTTCACTCAGTTGCATTCTGGTGAGGTCCTCTGTTTCCCTGGCAACAGTGGTCGTGCAGACACAAACCCTGAATTCCCTTTAATGTTACAGAGAAAAACACATAAGCAACCATAGAGGGGATTTTATCTGAGTATGTTTACAAAACCTTCCTATAGTTCCCCTCTTACTTGGGGAGAAAGAGGAGATTTATAATAATAGTTTAGATGTAGGACAAACAATTTCAGTTTACAGGCTCTTATCCCAAATATTTCTGTTCTATTACTTCTAGAGTGTCTTTAAAGAGTTATTATGGAGGATTCCAAAACCAAAATAACCATTAAGTGAGCTAACTCATTAGTGTGACTTGTGACACTAGGCATTTACATGTGTGTGTACACACATACATTTATAGATAATTATACTTCTTGAGAAAGTTAGGGAAGGAAAGATTCTGCAGCTGTTCAATATTTTATTTCCTTTCATGCAATTAATACAATTTCCAAAAGAGAAAAAAATGTCAATAAAGTACAACTTTCTCAATTCTACCCACTCAACCCATTCCTTATCACTACTCGGAATTACATACATTCCAAACACTTTGCTTGCCTTCTTTAATCTCTGATTTGGAGCAATCTATCATTTTGCCTTTATTCTATGAAGAGTTCATTATACCTGTAGCTACTTTTCTATAGCATCACATGATATCAAAATTGGAAGTAACTTTAGACAATATCTACTCCAATATTCTAGCCTATCTGAAGTATGACTTTTCTCTACCACCCATCATTCTGGGCAGACATAAAATTTCAGCATAATCCTACAAATGACAGAGAAATCCTGTTTAGCAACTTTAATTTTAAGAGAGATCTTTCTGGCAACTAAGTTTGGTCCCCTGGTGTGGAACAGAATGTCTGTTCTTTCAGAGCAGATTTTTAATTTAAAGACAGATATTGTAGACCATAGTCCCTCTCCTCCTTTTATATTACATGTTCCTTTGGCAAAAGGTTTCTGATAAAAACTAAACAAGGCTGCCCTGGCTGGTGTGGCTCAATAGATTGAGAGCTGGCCTGCGAACTAAAGGGTTGCCAGTTTGATTCCCTGTCAGGGAATTGTCTGGGTTGCGGGTCAGGTTTCCAGTTGGAGGCATGTGAGAGGCAACCACACATTGGTGTTTCCTTCCCCTCTCTTTCTCCCTCCCTTTCCCTCTCTCTAGATATAAATAAATATAACCTTAAAAAAAAGACTAGACAAGGCCAATTATAGAGGGAATTAGGATAATTAAATACATGCTTCTGTTCTTATAAATGATAGCTAGTATTACTGGAATATTGCATTACTCAGGGTAGGACAATGGGAACAAATTAAGTTACTCTTCTTTTTCTAATGTAAAGAAATAAACACTATCTCATCTGCTAAAGGTCTACATGCTGTCCCTTGTGGTTTAGGTGTAATAGTTATAGTAATAATAGTAATATAATGCAGTTTGGCAGCTCAGTCCCTTTCAGGAATTGGGTTAAATAACTGTGGCCTGCCAGAATGCAATTCAACACCAGCTGATGGTAGCAAATATCAGTAATAGGTTCTGTTTAGACTAAATGTAACACCACCACCCTAACATAAATTTCCCCTTTCTATTCCCCACAGGGGGAATTCAGTCCCAGATAAGCCAGTGAAGAAGAGCCACGAAGTGCTGTCAGAAGGGCCTGCAGAGATTGGCATGCTCCAGAGAGAAACCAGGCAGAGATGCAAAGTTCCCATTACACACAGGAGGGCCACACAAGTTTCTTGCTGCCATAAACTCCGCTGTGGAAATCAAAGATCAAAGGAGAAAGAATTAGAAACCTATAAAACTATGTTGCATGAGGTTTTATTTATTTATGTTAAAGAGTTATTTTCTTTGTTTAGGAGACGTTTTTCAGTTTTATCAATAGGGAATGTATAAATGGAGTGTTATGTTCTTGCTTCTTTTTTGACTATAGGAATGTATGGACACATCCAGCACCGATTTCATCTGTCAAGAAAGGGAAATCTATATCTCTCAAGACAAAGATATCCCCCCCACCTTGTCCCACCCAGGTAAAATCTAATTGTTTCCTTCTCTGTGCTCTATGTTGACATCATTTTTCCAAGAGATGATGATTATCCCTATTTCATTGGAGTTAGTAGAAGTGTTTCTTTTTCTTCTACTGGACTGTTGGCATCTATGTTAGCATCTTGGTAGCATCTCCCAGCAATTTTCCGACTTCCCTCACATATGTGCACAATCACTGTCTTAGATGATTTTCCTTTTAAAGACCAGCAACTTTCTCTAGAAAAAGCAGTAGTGGATTCCAATCTAGGGTAATGAGAAAATGCACCCACCCAGACGCGAAGTTCCAAGATGGCCCTAGAGACTCCAGCCTTTCTGAAAAGAGAGGTCCTAAAAATGTCCTTGAATATTTAAAGAGATACTTGCTTAAATAAATGCACCATAAACAGACAACTGATTAGAGTAAGAGAAAGTGTTTTCATAATTTTAATACACCACAATGAATTTTGCTTTTTACTGAAAAATTAAAATATTACATAGTTACTGGCCATCTAATAATTATATGTAATTTAATGCCTAGAAGTAAGAGATAATTAGCCAACATTTTGTTTTCTTTCCATATGAAATTGGTCAGAAGAAAAAAATAGACTGATATTTTAAAACCATGAAACCTACAATATTTTATATTAAAAATATCTGAACTTTTGATTTGTAGGTACTTGTATGAGCTAAAAAGCCAAAAGCATAAAAATGAGGACATTCCCTAAAGTACACCTGAAAACCAGAAACCTTAGACAGACAACCAAAATTGAAATCAGAATGATTCTACTCCATTTCTGTACAGTCTGGGCCTAAATCCAAACCCAAACTATTGTAATCTCAGAAAGTCCCATCCTAAAAGACATGGAGAGTTACTATATCTAAATACATGTGAGAATTGGCAGGTCACTTTAAAATTGGATCTCATTGGTTTGATCATCCCACATCTTTAGGCACCAATGTGTCTGTGGCATTCTCATGACAAGTCCATACAGTAGCCAAACTGGAAAGCACATTGTCTAATAAAGCTTCCAGAAATAAATTTTAACTATGCAGGCTCTCCAATATCCCATAGGAAAGTGTGATCAACATTACATTTGGACCTTTATCTGAGCACTAACTCAAGCAGAGAGGCCCCCAGTAGAGCATAGATATGAAGGTAGATACTCTAGAATGTCACACTTTTCTATCCATGTTCAAAACAGAAAACAGCACACAGGGCAAAACAGGGTCTGCTAGAAGAGTCTACATTTTGTTTTTGAAGATACCTATTTATGATTACATACTTATTTTTACTTATTTAAATTTACTATTTACATAATAAGTATAAATAATAATTAATACTATTTCATATTTAATTATAATCTATGAGAAGGTATTCTTTCATTTAAGCATTTGATATGCAGTATTGCTTTTTACCGAAGATGGAAATAAGAAACATAGGAAGAATTTATTTTAACAAATCATCTTAATAATTCTGAACTGAGAGTTACAGGAGGGATATTTTTGATAGTTTTAAGAATAGGTGTAACCACCCATCTTAGCTTGGTTTCTTAGCATTGGAGGACCACTTGCCCAAACCAGAATTATGAAAGAGGGGCAACAAGAACACTTATGCAAGTATTCTTACTTTGAGAAATTGTGATTCTTTATTTAGAGCTAACATTTGTTTTATAATTTTCCTAGAATGATTATAAATATCAAATTAGATAATATATAGAAAGTGACTTTGCAAATTAAAGATGCTACAAAAATATGCCAAACTACTATAAATAGAGGTTGCCCTGTATCTGATTATCAATTTGATACTTGGTAAAATCTAAGTTTACTACAAAACAGAAATCTGTGTAGCAGTTTTTGAAATCCATTTCCAGAATTATCTTGAGATCAGACTCTCAAAATCTTTTCAAATGGAAGTTTGTGAAAGAAAAAAAAAATCATTCCCTTGTTTACTTTTTCCCCATCCTTACCCTATCATAAAAGAGGACATTTCTCAAGATGTACCACTTTTAAAACCCTTAATGGATAGCTGCCAAGATTGAATTTGTATAGGCCAAATTCTCTAAGACTGATAGTATTAAGTGTAAACTTATACTTAATAATACCCATTCCCCTCTCAGTTTGTAATAATTTATTCCAAAATATTTTTATTTCATAGTTTACTTTCTCATCAGTCATCATAAAATAAGCATTAAATATTATCTCCTTTTGCTTAGGAGAGAGGAAATGTATTATACTCTGCCAACAGATAGTTATACAATAAAAATTCAACTTTTCCAAAAATGAGACATTAGGAACTAGGGAGAAATGAATTTCTAGATGTCTTGAGAATATAATGGAATACAATGAGAGAAATAGATATTTTTCTTGTGTCATTTTTTATTTTTAGAGTAGTTTTAGGTTTAAAAAATAATTAAACAGAAGTACAGAGAGTTTCCAGATACCCCCTCTTTACCGTACTCACTTCCTCCTATTATTAACACTTGGGAGTATGGTGGTATACTTATTATAACTGATGAGTCAAATCAATACATTATTGTTAACTAAAGTTCATAGTTTACATTAGTGTTTACACATTGTATTGCACATTCTGTGGGTTTTGACATATGTAATGGTATGTATCTACTGTTATACGGAGTAGTTTTTCTGCCCTAAAAATCCTGTGTTCCACCTATTTATTTATCTATTCCTCCCCCATCCCTTGACAACTATTCATCTTTTTACTGTCTCCATAGTTTTTTTCTCTTTCAGAATGTCATATAGTTGTAATCATACAATATATAGCCTGTTAGACTGGCTTTTTTTTTTCATGTAGCATTATGCATTTAAGGTTTCTACATGTCTTTTTATGGCTTGATAAATCATTTTTTTAAATTGCTGAGTAACATTCCATTGTATGAATGTACCAGAGTTTATTTATACATTTATCTACAAAAGGACATCTTGACTGCTTCCAATTTTTAGCAGTTATGAATTGAATACTATAAATTATGAGTTTAGCAATTACAAATATACGAACATTTGTGTGAACATATTTGTACAAACCTGTTTTCAAATTCTTTTGGGTAAATACTTAGGAGTATGATTGCTAGATTGTACAGTAAGGCTATATTTAGCTTCGTAAGATACAACCCAACCCTCTTCCAAGTGACTATATGAAAAAATATTTTAAGCTATTCTTGGAAGTAGCAAAAAGACATATATTGTGTGTGTGATGTGAATTTATTATTCATTTATATTTGCAAGATATCGAAGATAAAATAGATAATAGAAAGTCTATGATTTTTATTTCTTGTATTAAGGGAAAGCCTAATACTATTCACACATGATGAAGAGACAAATAGATATTATTTTAATTTATTACATAACCCTCAATTTAACCAGCCAATACCATTGTACATCCAGCCCCTAGAAGAGTACCTGACACATAGGAAGCTGATAATGAGTGAGTCTTTTAGCAAATATTATTCTTCCCTTGTTTTTTCTTATTCCAGGTTGTTCCTGGGTCTCAAAATCCTTCAGCCCCAAATAAAAGGCCCTAAAGAGCCCCTTGCTATTGTCATGGTATCAACACCGTCTCTGCCAAAGAGTCATGAGAATATCAAGTGCACAGGGGATACACTCTGCATTCGTTTTCTATTGTTGGGCTGGATACACATCCTTGACCTAAGGCAAAATCATTAGTGTGGCTCGTTCCATTGTTGTTGCTGTGAAGATCCATTTTGGGGGTTTGTCACAGTAGGTAGTAGCCCTCACTGCTTTCTGCAACCACACAACTATCTTACTACCCCCTCCATAATAGATTTCTACATATTTCCTGGGAATAGAACTTCCTCTCTTCCTCCCTCCTTCCATTTTGCTTTCTTCCCTTAATTTATTGAGTGTAACTATGCAGGGTAATAAACATTAATAAGATACTGCTCTGTCTAGAAGAGCCAGTTTCATGGGGAAGGGCAAACACATAACCAGAAAAGCACAGGACCATGTGTTGAGTGAGATGTGTAACCAAATGCTCTCAGACCACAGTGAGGCACTGAAAGTTTTTCCAGGGTGCCATGGGGCAGGCGTGTGTGTGTGTGTGTGTTTGTGTGTGTGTGTGCGTGTGTGTGTGTGAGAGAGAGAGAGAGAGAGAGAGAGAGAGAGAGAAAGTTTGAGCTGAGCCATTAAGTGTGTGTAAGAAAATCTTTAAAACAGATGGGAGTGCAGAAGGGAAGCTTAAGAGAGAAGTGAGTCTTCTTGATTAACATATTTCTACAGACAAAGCTGAAAAGTACCTGAGTAGAAAGAGGTGGTAATGTGGAGGAAAATAAAAGGGGCCAAAATGTTCTCACAAGGCCTTCCCAAAGGAGGTGAGGCCCAGCACAGCTGGAGGCCATTGACACTGAGCAGGCTGCCCGCTGCTACCCTCAGTACCTTGAAATGTCTATCTGTCTTGCTTTCTACGATAACAAAGATGACAAAGTCTTTGTCCTCTGCATAGCTCACAATTAGAAATAAGGCAACCACTTGATGGAAATCAAAACTAAAAAGGAAAATATCCCTGGTTTTTCAGTTGAAAGAACCAATTCAATTATTTAGATTCCTGGACTATCAGCCTCAGCATTTGTTAGAAAGACAAGTTTCTGGACCTCACCTCAGATCTTCTGAACCAAAGACTGTGGAGGAAGGAGCCAATAATCTACTTTTTAACAAGTTCTCCAGAGAATTCTGAGCCTGCTAAAGTTTTAGAACTATCTTAAACAACTGTAGTTGTCAGTGAGAGGAAGACTGAAATTTTAATCAAGGTTTTCTCTTTATCATTAATTAACCAGACTCTAGCTTAAAACACACACACACACACATACACACACAACTCTAAAAATTAGAGAATTTCAGGTTTTGAATGAAACTGGTACTGATTAATATAGTTATAATAATCTATTTATCTTCAGGTAAAGCAAATCTCCTAGACCTAGGCAAGAGTATAAAAAGCATAATAAAGGTCACTAAACTGTAAAAATTTACATTGCTTTATTTATCTATGTTGACAGTTCAGTTGTAAATGTTTATAGGACCTCACAGATTACATGAGAAAGCACGTCAACCCATGTGAAAAACACAGCAGTAATCAAGGCTTGAGAAACATTGGCAGGGGCTGGCAGGTCACCTCAGTAAAACCAGAGAAAGGAGACTAAGGGCCAAGTTGTATTGATAAATATTTAGAGCACATCACTGAAGAATGAGAGAGGTTCTGTTCTAGTTGAAAGGCAACAAGTCATTTTTGAATAGCGGCATCTGAAACTGGAAACAAATTTGTTGCTGAAATACAAATTGGAGGAAATTGCTTTTGTGGGAAAACATTTCCTCTCCTCAGTGGGTTTCTCTTTTGTGTTCTGCCGGTTCTGATCACGGAATTTCAGAGGCAACTGGGATCTCCTGATAGGGGACTGGCTTCTGTTCCAAGTTCCCTGTGGAGGCCTGAGGCAAAGTGCCTTTTCCCTTGCGCCTGCTTTTCCTCATCAAAGAGATGCACCTTATATCCTAACTCTCTGTCAAATGCTATTAGATCTTCAGATTATTGTTTCTAAATACAGAGCATTAAAAATGAGCCTAAGGTACAGTGAGGTGGGGATTGACTGTGGGAGAAGGGGTGGGCTGGGGGGGTGAGCAATGGGGACAAAGTGGGACAACTGTAATAGAGAAGCAATAAATTAATCCAATGTTTTTTTTTTTTAATGAGCCTAAGGAGCTCACTATAATTGTCCCAATCTTCCTCTTCATACTTAACTGTGAGTTCATAATTCTGAAGATTTTAAATTATAGCCTTGATCTTGCTGCTCTTAGGAATTTTTAAGCATAGAAAGGAATTTGTATCTCTGAAAAAAAAAAAAAGAACAATTGGAAACAAAGACAGCTGTCCTTTTCTTCAAATAATAATAACTATCAAACTTTTATTTTATGCACAGGGGACTTTTTTTAAGTGCCTGTTGAGTCAACCTCCTTGGAAGTTTTCTTTCAGGGGTAATTGAAGCAAAGCTTGAAGAGTTATATCATAGAGGGAAGAGGAATGGAAATGGAAATGGAAATGGAAGAGGGTCCCTCACACTACTTGTGCCACAGTTATGATTAGGCTAAGAATTTACAGTATGTGAGCGAATACAGAGTAGGGTTCTCAAAAGTTAGTGTGTGAAGAAATGCTAACCATACAAGAACAGAATGTTAAATTAAACAAAATTAAAAATTTAAAGACTGCTTTTAAAAAGACAATACTAAGAAATACAAAGACAGCTTAGACTGGGAGAAACTATAAGACATATATCTGATGAAGGATATCTAGCATCCTAGATATATAAAGAACTACAACTCAATAACAAAAAATAAAAATAACCTAATTTAAAATGGCAAAAGATTTGAATGGACACCTTACAGAAGAATACATTTAAATTGCCAATTAGCATATGCCAAAAGTGCTCAAAATCAATAGTCATTAGGAAAAAACCCACAATGAGATATCACTAAATATTTATCATTATGATTAAAATTCAATATAAAAAGCTAACAACACTTAATGTTGGTGAGGATGAGAAGCAACCAACACTTCCAATTATTGTTGGTGAGAGTGTAAAATTGTACAACCACCTTGAAAAGAGAATGGGCATTTTCTTATGAAATTAAATATAAACCTACTCTATGACCCAGCAATTCCACTTCTAAATATTTACCCAAGAAAGATGAAAAATCTATATCCACAAAAAAACCTGTACAAAAATGTTTGAGGCATATTTATTTACAATAGCCCAAAATTGAAAACAGCACAGGTATCTATCAGTAGGATAATAAATAAACAAGTGGTAGTATATTCATATAATGGGATGAATTACTACGATTCATGTATTGTTGAACAAGAAAGAAGGGACAAACTACTGATGCATGCAACACTGAAGACACAGCATCTCAAAAACATGCTGAATTAAAGAAACCTTATAGGAACATATATGTAATAAGTGATTCTTTCATGTGAAGTTCTGAAACAGGCAAACAAATCTATGTTGGAAAAATATCCTAACAGTGGTTACCTCTGGGAGGCTGGGCATGTCTATTTACTGGGAAGGAAGTTTCCTTCTGAGGTAAATTTATGTACATGAAATGGACTCCTTAAGTGCAGATTTACAAACCTGACAGATTCATAGACCTCTGTAATCCAACCCCATCAATATATAAAGTATGCCATATACCAAATGTCTATGAAACTTCCTGTAGTGATGATAATATTCTGTCTTAGTTCAGGCTGCTATAACAAAAATATCACACAGAGAATGGCTTAGAAACCAATATTTATTTCTCCCAGTTCTGGAAGCTTAAAAGTGCAAGATCAAGCATGGTAGGTTGCGTGTCCAGTGAGGGCCAGATTCCAGGCTTGTACACAGTCATCTTCCTGTTCTGTCCTGTCATGGCTAAGAGAGATACCATTTCTCTTGTGGAAACTATTCCCATTGATGAGGGCTCTACCCTAATACCAAAGACCCCAGCTCCAAATACTACCACATTGGGAATTAGGCTTCAAAATATGAATTCGCAACACATAGACATTGCATATGAGAATGAGTAGTGAAGTGATATGAGATGGAGAAGAAAGAAAATGTTTGGATAAGTTAATGTCTGAATTTTTTATATTGAAAATATATTTATGTATAATGTATAATTGTATAATACCTACTTGCAAGATTGAAAGGTTTTACAAAGAATAATAACTAAGGCATTAGTATCGATTTGCCCCTGGCTGGTTTGGCTCAGTGGATTGAGCGTCGGCCTGCGAGCTAAGTGTCGCTGGTTCGATCTTCCAGTCAGGGTACATCAGAGAAGGAAAACTCTGACTCCAAAAAACCTCCGCTGCCTTGCGGCATACCTCTTCAGGGGAAAGACTAAGGGAGTAAACCCTGACAGAAAATCCGGAGCCGGAGTCCCTAAGGCGGTTTGACGTTGTAGTCAACACCGGCAACTCCTGCGGCGCACCTGAAGCCAAGCTGTATTGACTCCGTCTTTCCCTTGGACCCTTCAGCTGTGAAGAGAGGGGGGTCTGCTGCATGGGCAACAGCAGACCCTCCATATCACCCTGCCCAGGCTCTGTAGCTTCAGCTTCACTGGAGAGGACACTCCAGCGTCATCGCAAGATGTCGATTCAACACGGGAGGAGACAGATACCGTGTCACTCCCGAGTTGGACTGCACAGCCATTCTCGGCGGTGCAGATAGACTCTTAAGAAGTTACACCATCATCTCTCGAGACGGACGGCTGCCGAGGAATATCGATTTGGGGCTGCAATGGATGATACAGCTAAACAAAACTAGAAGCAGTGAGACCATTTAGAAGAGTAAATCAAAGCTGAAGTGAAAGATGATGCTTGCCAGAGCTGGGGAAGTTAGGTGGAGATGGCCACTACCCAGGGGCACTTTATTAAAGATTTATCACGCATCCCTGCAGTCTTTCACTCTACTTTCTATGCATTTACACAAACACCTGTATACATACACAGACTTTTTCTTTTTTATTTAAATGGGAATTATACCCTATGTATTATTCTTTAAACTGATTTTTCACTTAATCATATGCCTTGGAATATTGTCTGTTTATCTATCTACCTATTCATCTATCTATCATCATTTATCTATCTATCTATACCTATCCATCCATATCTATCTAAAATTTGAATTCAAAGAAGGGGGCACAAAACAAAAACCAACCTATTAAATAATTGATGCCATAGTTACAGGCAGGAACAGTTACCTCAGTAACTGTAGTAGTTACCCACTATAAAACCAAGAAGGAAAGGGCAGCAAAATCTCACAAACTTGGTTTAGTTACCACACTGAAAAGCAGGAGGAAACTTTTTACTATAACTTATAATTTATTGTCAGGTGATTATCTTCACTGTCCAGAAGTACAATATCCTCAACAAATGTGTCCCTATGCCACATAATTTTCTTAGGATAACTGTAGAAGTACTTTCATTATTTCCTATTTACTCAATTAGAGAATAATTTCCTAGGCTCTTTTAGTGTTAGTCCAAAATCTTTTGATGAATTACATGTGGTAGGAAGAATGTACATTTGATTCTCTCTGTAAGTGTTCATTTATTTCAAGGGTGACCTATTTATCTTAAGGAAATTATGGTGCTTCACTTATCTTACACCATTTGTGGAGTCAGATGTTTTTATTTCATTCCATTATGTATCTTTAAGCTTCACAATAATAACAATTTTTACATTTTGTCTTTGATCATACTCTATCTTTGTTGGAGGGCTGTCTCTGCATTATAATTTAAATAATATATGGGGTATGATATGATGTCCCTCTTTTATTTTTTTCCATCTTCTCTGTGATGTTTCAATCTTCTACTTATTTGCTTTTGTCTTTATCAATCTTTGTCACATATTTCTAATTTCTGCTCAAGTTAATGAGAAATTATAAACCCCAATTTGCTCAAATTCCATGTTAATTAGTAGTCAGTGATACTCTTCGTTCTCCAGACAAGTACTTATGAGAATTTTCTATGTACTTTGTTTAAAGTCTCTTTCTTTTTTTTTTTTAATACCAGTTTTATGGGGTCCAATCAGGACAGTTGATGATGAGAGAAGGTTAACTTTTGCACAGTGAAGTTGATTATATTTACCAATACAGATGTAACATGTGTAAGTTGAATATTCAGTGTACATTGATAATGATAGCAAAGTTCAATTTCCTAAGAAAGTTGCTCCCAAATTTTCTCCCATGGATTCTTTAGGGCCACTGAGTAAGAGGGTGGGGACAAATGTGAAGGGAATCTGAAATGTTGTCGAGGCCATGCAATCTTCCTTTCTCATTTTCTTCTAATCCTTCTGTCTCTGATATTTCTCTTCCTGCTGCACAGGTGCTATTTGCAATTCTTCTACTTTTGAAAAAATTTTCTTCAACCCCCTACTTTTCTTTCCTTCTTTACCTTTTCTATCCTGTCCAATACTCTCTGCTGACTAGACTTTGGCAGACTGCCAAAGGGTTTAAAAAGAATTTAGACAACTCCATAGAATACTGAATCCTTAAAGTATGAACTAAAATGTCTAGTATTTAAGTTATGTATCCACATAAATGTATAAGCCTTAAACATTTAGGTCTCTATCTATCACTATCACAAGGCAAGACTTTTGATCTGTGTGTTTTTCAATGTGTTCTGAAGGCCAACAAAATTTTTTTGTTAGACTAAGGAAAAATCGAAGCAGAAACTTGTCATCTTGTCTTAGACAACATAGTTATCTAATTCCATGAATTTTAAAGCCAAGACTTATAGGATACTGGACAGGGAGTTATTTTCTTTTTTAACTTCCCAATCATCCACAAAATTTCACCATATCTGAACAGCATGATTTTACACATTTATCATGTCATCCTTTACCAGTTAAGATAATGCATTCAGCAAAGGCTAATGTGTGCTTACAGATAAAAGCTCAGATTAAAAATTAAGCTCTGCAAGAAAAAGAATGGATATTTTTGAATGGACGTTCTTCTGAGTCAGATAAGGCTCTAAAAAACTCATTTTCAAAGATGTGGGCAATGAGGACAATGTGTTCAGGACAAATCATCTCATACATTTAGCAAAGTCAAAATTAAACTTTAATTATTTATTTTAAAATTATTATATAATTATAAATTATTTAATGATAGCCAATCATTTTTATATATAAATACTTAAATTAAAGTATAACAAACAGCCAAAGGTTAAAGAATCATGAGATACGCAGGTTCCAACTCTCTTGTTGCTTTAACCTTCAAACATCTTTTAGGAGCTGATATGTTCACGTGACATTTACAGCTGCTGACCTTATTCTTACTGATAGTGTACAATTAATCACTCATGAAACCAGTGAAATGTGTCAATTAAAAGCATTTTACATTCATTTTCTCTGTATGTATCCCTGCCATGAAAGCTGTGTATGTGTATAAAGATGTTGCAGATGGTTAGCAGAGGATGTACCAAAAGAAAATGCAGGACATCAAGGCAGGAACACTTCCCATGATAGCTGTAGAGAGAAAATTCTTATGCATGAAAGAAGAGAGCAATAAATTGGTAAAAATAAATGGCACTGACAATTAGTACAATAAAACTTTCCAGCTGGAGGACTGAAACAGTCTCCATGCTGGAATCCACCTCAAATCTAGCCTTCTTGCATCCTCCATCCTTTCAGAGAGTTTTGTAAAATGTGCACCTTCTCATTTGCTCTCATTCTTTAAAAATTTTCATTGGATCTTCACTGATAGGGCCCAACCTCTATAAAATAAACAGGTAACCCTGAGAACTTCACATCTCTTATCTTTCCCAACTTATCTTTGGCTTCAACCCTCTGCAGCAGCCCTACCCAAGTTTCTGCAGCTCCAAAGTAGCTGCAATGCTTCAAGCGATTGTGCCTTCACACCGAAGAACTTCCTTTGAGGACTATCGTATCCATCACTATATACATTCACCCTACTTGACAGACACTCACTTATGCATACAAAATACTTGTGTGTACAGTCAGGTTCATGATGTCATCTAAATTAAGTATTTTCTGGAATTCATCACCCTGACCAAGTTGAATTGACAGTTTGTGTTCTCTCTCTGGCTTCCAAATACCCTTACTCTAGCATCTGTGATATATTATTCTTGACTTTTCATGCTATGCTGTAAATCTGTTGAAGAACTCATGTGTCTTCTTTGTCTCCATAGCTGGGTGGCCTGCATTCTAGCAATATCTTCATCTGCAGAATACAATAACAGCCAAAGTGTTGTTGAAGGAGATAGCACTTGATCTGGATTTTGAGCCATTGGTAGAATTTGGACAGGATTCTAGGCAGAGGAAGATGTATGAGCAAAGATAAAGATGCATATAATAAAATGTTGCATGAGAGAGAGAAGGAAAAAGAAAGGCTGAGAGAGCTGGAATAGTGAAACTCACATTTTAATGTGTACCATATGACATAAGCCTGCATTCTGACACTAGGAGAAGCTGAAACTTATGAATTATGCAATGGCTGAACAATCAAATCATGTTGATTTTGAGTATAAAAACCCTACAATTTCTTCTTTCTCCCTAAATGCCATATCCCTTTAAAAAAATTCTCTTGCCAGGGGACTTCTGGCCAAGATGGAGGTGTAGACAGACATGCTGCATCTCCCTCCACAACTAAGAAGGAATACGACTACCTCAAAACTAGAAACAATCAGAAGTTCCAGAAAATCAAGCTGCATTGAAATCCAACAAAGATATAAAGAAGAAATACAGGTAAGAGGGGTGGAGCTGGGTGGAGAGGACACAGTGGTGGTGGCAGCAGTGGTGGCAGGCTGGCAGAAAGCACAGTTACATGCTTTAAAAAATTAGGAGGGACACCTGGGGAATGTTCCCATCTCCTCACCAGACCGTGTAGCTCACAGTCTCAGCACCAGGGAAAATCAAGCCTCATTGCTTCAGAGGCTGAGGCAGAAACTGTCAGTCTCTCAGCAGAGTCCACCTGTTTAAAGGACTCCCATGGTTCTAGAACATCCACAGACCCATCCACTCTGGCAACAGCTAGAGAGGTGCCAGTTCCATACGGAAGTGGGAGAAGTGCCTGGAAAAGGGGCAAGTGCTGGGCAAACAACATTGTTCCCTCTCAGACTCCTCCCCCCCACAGCCCCACAACATGGTGAAACAGGTCGCCTTGTACTGACCAATCCCTAAGGCTTTTCCCCTTACAACATAACAGGAGTGACAGCTCTACCTAAGACACAGAGGCAAGCAAACACAGGAGCCTGTCACGCTGAGGAGACAGAGAAGTATAGCCCCAAAGAGGGAACGGATCAAGATTCCAGTGGGGGAACTGAGTGATGAGGAGATAGCCAACCTAACAGATGCAGAATTCAAAACACTGGTGATAAAGATACTCACAGGCTTGACAAATATGCTTGAATATGGCAAATGCATAAGGGAAGAAGTAAATGCTATGCTAAATGAAACAAAGGAAAATCCACACAAAACCAATGATGAAGGGAAGAAAACCAGAATTCAAATCAACGATTTGGAACATAAGGAAGAAAAAAACAGTCAACCACTACAGAATGAGAAAACAAGAATTGAAAAAAATGAGGAGAGGCTTGGGAACCTCTGGGACAACTTTAAACGTGCCAACATCCAAATCATGGGGTTACCAGAAGGAGAAGAGGAAGAGCAAGAAGTTGAAAACATGTGAAAAAATAATGGAGGAAAACTTCCCAAATTTTGCAAAGGAAATAGACCAGCGGTTCTCAACCTGTGGGTCGTGACCCCTTTGGGGGTCGAATGACCCTTTCACAGGGGTCGCCTAAGTCCATCAGAAAACACATATATAATTACATATTGTTTTTGTGATTAATCACTATGCTTTAATTATGTGCAAGTTGTAACAATGAAAATACATACTGCATATCAGATATTTACATTACAATTCATAACAGTAGCAAAATTACAGTTATGAAGTAGCCACAAAAATAATTTTATGGTTGGGGGTCACCACAACATGAGGAACTGTATTAAAGGATCATGGTATTAGGAAGGTTGAGAAGCAATGAAATAGACATACAAGTCCAGGAAGCATGGAGTGTCCCTGGCGAGCAGGACCCAGAGGGGACCACACCAAGACACATCATGATTAAAATGCCAAAGTTTCAAGATAAATAGAGAATCCTAAAAGCAGCAAGAGAGAAGCAGAGAGTTGCCTACAAAGGGGTGCCTATAAGATTATCAGTTGATTTCTCAAAAGAAACTTTGTAGGCAAGAAGGAACTGGCAAGCAGTATTCAATGCAATGAAAAGCAAGGATTTACAACCAATATTACTCTATCCAGCAAAGCTATCATTTAGAATGGAAGGGAAGATGAAGTGCTTCCCAGACAAGGTAAAGCTAAAAGAGTTCATCATCACCAAGACATTATTATATGAAATGTCAAAGGGACTTACTTAAGAAAAAGATTAAAACTATGAACACTAAAATGACAACAAACTCACAACTATCAACAACTCAATCTAAAAAACAAAAACAAAACCCAATTAAGCAAACCAGAATAGGAACAGAATCATAGGTATGGGCATCATTTGGAGGGTTATCAGCTGGGAAGGGGAAGAGGGAGAAATGGGGAAATGGTTCATGGATTAAGAAGCATAATTGTTTTGTACAAAATAGACAGGGGGAAATTAAGAACAATATAGGAAAGGGTAAAGCCAAAGAACTTAAGTGCATTACCCATGGACATGAACTAAGTGGGGTGGAATTGCTGGAGGGAAGTGGGGTACTGGGCAGAGGGGAGCAAAGGGGAAAAAAATTGGAACTACTGTAACAACATAATCAATAAAATATACTTTAAAAAAATCCTCTTGTCAGTAGAATTAATATGTACATTAGAATTTGATGAAGTGTGAAGTACTATATTTTTAAAAAATAATACTAATTAAGCATATTAAATCTAATGCCTTTGATTACAGTTATAATAAATTTATTTATATTCTATCATGAGCAATTCGAGTATCATCTTTGATGATGATTACATTCACTAATAATAGGTAAAGTTAGTTACCATAGTACCAATGAAGCCTAAAATCTAGTTGGGGTTGAATGAATTATAGGGGCATTAATACTATAACATCTACTATAATTCAGGCACCAAAAGTTTTATAGAGTTAATCCAATCTAATCCTCATGACTGCCCTGAATTATAGGACTCATTAGCTTTATTTATATCTGTAAGGGAACAAAAGTTTAGGGAATTGAAATAGCATCTTAGCTGTGAGCAGAGAAGCTTTTATTCAGTCAAAGGCTTGCAGCACTTGAAAATGAGAAACAAAAGTCATCCTTTTTAACACCCTAACAAAACTGTTAGGAAGGTAACTTACAACAAAACATTTTTTGTGAATTCTAATTAAGTCAACTGTAATTCACAAAAAATGTACTTTTGGGGAATAATGTAGGAGTAAGGGTTTGGTTTGAGGGGAAGAAATACACTTATGTGACTAGAAATGCTGATGAAGCTAGTATTTTGTAGCCCCTAAAATGTTTTGTGGAATTTGGCTGTTTAGGTTAATTTAGTTGCTTTATATCACACAATCCCTCCAGAAAGCTCTCTCTCTTAGTACATTTAAGAAACTCAATCTGAAAGTCACATGGTGGCTTTTAAAATTAAGGTGCAGAATTATTCTTCAAGCTTTAAAGAAAGACTGGGTGTGTGACATTCTTTAGTGAGGTGTCCTTCTCCTAGTGCCTAATCCTTTTCAACCCACCCCTGCAGTAACATGTAAAATGACTAAAGGTATTGGTGCTCTCAACACCATAAATCTTTGCTTAAATAGCACAGAGCTTAGCAAAGACAAATAGCAGAGTTCTTGGGTATTCCTTTAGTAATGCTGAGACTATTTCTAAACCATTAGCTTTTCACTCTTCTTGCTCAAAGGCATAATTTAATTGAAATATAGAATAGTCTGATGAACTTATGGATATATCTTTAACTGGAAGAATTAGTTCTATAACTAGTTTTCTGTGTCATATTGAGTATGACCTTTACGGGTCTTTGTAACTCAGCTATATTGTTCTTGATTTATTATTTCTTTGCTGTGGAAATCAAGGGCTCTTAAAGGTTCATTGATATGATTACTTGAATAATATAATAAAGTAACTTTACACATCTATGTAATGAAATGTGAATGTCTCTGGTAGGTTATAAGCTATTCAGGTAGTTTATGCCCATGAAAGTAACTTTTAACTGTTTCCAATTTTTCATTGTGTCCTTAAATAATCATGTTTATTTCAAAAACTATGTGGTAAACAATTTTTGTTTAAAATATAATTATGTTCCACTGATGTTGATACTGTGTATAATTATAAATGTCCATTTAATATTTGGAGCAAGAAATTCAGGGTAGAATGGAGGAAGGAATTTGGATTGTAGAAGCTTTCTTTTTTCCCCTTAAATGTGTGTAACTATTTTTTTAATATCTCATCATTCTGGCAGGACAGTTTATAATGTATGTGACACCTCTGAGTGAACTCATTTAACACAGAAAAATTCCACAAGTAGCTAGGAAGTGGCAGCTCCATTGATAAGCTTCCCCAGTTAACAGAAATTGAGCCATAACATTTCCATTAACTTTGTTTGGAACAGTGATTAATGATAAAGGGTAGAGAGAAATTCAAGGTAATATAGACAGGAAACTGTTATTTTTCTCATCCTCCAAAATTTGGCTCTTACTGGATAAACATTTCCTTCTGTAGAAGTGTTTCTTCTCCCCCCATGTTGGTATGCCAGCAATGTTGTGGACACTCTATTGGAGGTTATAGAATCTATTCTTTCCTGACCATTCACAGCAAGTATTCCCTCTACCTTATTATCACCTCATTTTCCCCAAAATGCACTTCCAATCCCATAATAGTTTTGCTCTGCTTAGCTTCTAAACTTCCCTAGAACAAAAATATAAAAAAGACTATAGGAATTTGGAACAGAGAGTTTTTACATGGTGACATCTTAGAATTGCCTTCAGGGGAGCAGACAACACTCTGACAGGATAAGAGGGCCTTTGAGAGATAACCCACTGAGTACCTGAGTCTGACTTTCAGCCTTGTGGACTCTGAAATGGGATTTTGTTAAGGCAATGACAGCAGACAGACTTGAATTAACCAATGAAGAACATCACTTATGTTTATATAATGTACTGATTTGCAGTGAGAAACAAAACTGTCATAAAACTAGAATACTCATGCTGGTATCATTAGTGAAATCTCTCCCTGGAGTCAGAGCTACCTGAGGAGATAAACCACAATCAGAATTTGCGTAGACCCAGAACATGAGGTGTTAGACAACTGAATGCTAAAATATATCATGCTCTCAATAGAGAGGGTCTGAGCTTAATAAGAATTTCAGTATTTAATAATGTACTTATTTACAAGACTCCCTAGAGCTTTTTTTAAGGCATAAGACTTGAATTATATTTCATTGAGAAATTGTTTTCTGGTTGGTATAACAAAGAATGTTGCCAAGATGCAATTTCAACTGAAGGATGATCCCTGGGCAAATAAAGAAAGGTTTTCAAAACGTTCATGGTCAGATAGAAGGAAAAAAATCCAAATACAAACCAATTATATGGGACACTGACAAAACAGAAGTTAACTCTCAAAGCTGGGTCCTGCCAGTTGACTAAGAGTTGCCCTAACATCAAAGGTATGACTCACCATAATGGAGAGACAATATTGTCCACTCTGCAGTTTCCTGTCAACCAGAGTGACAAAATTCTAGAAATGGTATGTGAAAATGCCATATAAATATACTAATTAATAATCATGGTTTTCATGTATTATGGTTTTTATTAATACCTATTCTCAAATAGGCATTTCCATTTGTCAAAAGAATATAGGAAAAGAGCGGGAAATGTTTATCCTAAATGGCACTTTCCCCAAGAGCTTAACTACCTGAAAATATAGACTTAGAAATATACTTCCTTGAGATAACCCTTAGCATTGCTCTTGCAGTTCACATCATGTGTAATTATTACTTCACTTGCCAAAAAATAAAATAAAACAGAAAATGAAAAGCTGGCACTCTGATGATGTTGAATAGAATAGGCCATTGCATGCAGCCTAATCACTGCTACTTCTTTCTATGGTAAAATCAGGCACCAGAAGTGTCAGAAGTTGGAAATGAGGTTTTATACCCTTTATCTACACATGCTTATTCATATTTATGGAAAATTCTCCCTAGCCACGCCAAAAAAGGCTTTCTAAAATATTTTGTAATGCACGGTTGCTTGGAGACATTCTAATTTCAAAATAAATAGTTCTGCTTTGTGCAAAATGTGTACAAGCTTCACTAAACATAGACAGTTGGCATCCTGCAAGTCTCTAATGATTGACATTGCATTTTTGGCAAAACTTAAATCCTTACTTATTTTTAAAAGAATGATGTTAGAAATGTGCATGCTATTATCCTCAAAAACACCATAAGCATGTAAAGAATTCTTTTTTCCTGATAATACTGTAGGACTGCTAATCTGGGTGTAAGGATGTATATAAGAACTCTCTACCAAAGATAAACAATGAATCATCCACCAAACACTTGGGTCCCAACCCTTCTGTCACTTATAGGACTCTGAAAATTATGATTAAGGGGAAAATTTCATGTTCTTTCTAATAATCAGTGTTGCCACTGATGAAAACTTGGAATTATATTGCTATTGTGTCACCACACAGAAGCATACCCAAGAAGCTCTGCTTAGATCTCAAATGGCCACTGTCTTAACAACAAGAAACAAATTATAATGTAAACTCAGAATGTCTCAAGAGAAATACATGTGGATCAGTCCAGGGCTGGGACAGATACCTGGGTATACTCATCATGGTTTGGACAAAGGAAAATGACAATTTGAGTATTTCTACGAATTCTTATTTCTGTACAGTTATGGGGGAACCCTGTGGGACATAAAAATAGCATAATATTGCAAGACAAACTGAGTTAGATGGCTATTTGGTCTAATCTTTAAGACACCTTCCCAGTCTCATTTATCTCACATTGCATGCTAGGAGAAAGGCAGATAAACTGTTTCCAACTTATCTAAATTGAGATGATTTGTCTTGACACCAGATGCAGTTTACAGTTGTGGTATTTTTCTGGCATCTCATTTCATTTGGTTTGTCTTGTCACTTTTGCACCTTCTTGTTTGGAGATCTTTTTAGGGGATTGATAATAAAGATATTAACATGCTTTTCCTATTTACTATGAACTTTTTTCTCTTTCACTTCCAATGAAATACAAAAAATTTCTTTTTTTTAAATTCTCACCTGAGGATATATTTGTTGATTTCAGAGAGAGAAGAAGGGAGAGAGAGAGCAACATCCATGTGAGAGAAGCTTTGATCAGCTGCCCTCCAGAACCCTGACCAGAAATCAAACCTGCAACCTTTTGGTCCATGGAATGATGGTCCAACCAACTGAGCCACACTGGCCAGGGAAGAAATACAAATTTCAAGAGCAGCAAAAACATGAACATTCTCTGTCCATCCCTACACCCCCATGGCCTCATTTTGTCAGTCATTAAAATTCTAAAATAGTTACATGATTATGAGATCTCTGGCATATCTCTAAAACAGACAAGCCACATCTATTTGTGAGCAAGGCTGCCTGCCTAGCTGGTACTTCTGTCTGTGAGGTTCATGCCTGGTTAACTACCAACAGAGACCTATTTAGAAATTCAGTTTTTCCTCAGCTAATATTCTGAAAGTTCCCTGGTTTTCTTTTAGACAACAAACAAACAAGCAAACACAATAAATTCAGTGTTTCTTTCTACCAATGTGTTTGTAATGAACTAATTTTAAGTTTTCTTTTTTAATCTTTGTAAGTTATGCCATTTTGATGCCTTACGATTATTTGCCTCCCTACAATATGTCAGCAGGAAGAAAATCATCTGTAGCACCATATCATGGCAAGCACTTAAGAGTTCATGTAGCATGTTTCTGTTAGGTTTGATATAGAGATTAAGATCACTGTAGGAGAAGTTTGCTGAGGCAATGGAAAGCGGTCTAGGATGGGATTAGCTGAGATGCTGAATGCTTCCGGAACCAGTGGAAATAAAAAGAGGTCTGGCTCTTTCGTTCATGAGCTTTTCTGACTCTGAGCTGGCTCTCTCTTAGCCTCTGGCTCTCATGCTCTCTTGGGCTCTCAGGCTCTTCTGTCTTGAGGATGCTTGGATGATCATGCTGCAGCTGCCTTCATTTTACAATGGATGATATTTTGTATGGGAAGGAACTCTAGGCATAGTCTAGTATCAAGCTGGCCTGGCAGAGGGTGGCAGGCTTATTTTTTGGGTGTTCTAGAGGGAACAGGCTCTGAGGTAGAAGCCTGACATTCTTCCAGAATTGTATAGCATTTGTGTATTAAGATGTTTTAGTTTGTAAAATAACCCTCTAGAAACTAAGGGGGAAAGATAGAACCCAGGTGTCGTGGAAACCAATGCAGATTCTTCTTTGGCAATCAAAAGAATATGTGAGGCAAGGTTGGGGTGTCTGACATTTCCTTTATTGCAGACATTATAGCATCCATGCATACACAGCACCGTGGGTGTGCATTGGACCACTAGCCAGCCGCCAGCCATGCTCCCATAGCTCAATGACGCCGCTGCTCGGTGCTTGCCAGTGCTTGCTGCCACTCCTCGTTCGCTCACTGCCTGCTGCCCAAACACTTCTGTGGGGGTTTCTGCTCCTTATATATTATGCGAGACTAAGCCAGCTACTTGCCAAAATATGTTATCAATGCTTATACAATTGCGAGTGCGCTGTGCATGCACCTCTAATTATTATCTTTAAGCAGCCCATGCCTGGGCATCTGAGGTGAGGAAGCCTGACAGACTCTATTGTCCTCACACTCCACCCCTTTGGGCTTCCTTATCTTATAATCTACATGGGATCTATCTTCCGAGAGATTCCCTTGGTGAAGAGGGCTAAGCCCTGTACCCATAAACCACAACAGCAATAAAGGCTACAACAACAACTAAATAAGAAAGAAGCAATGCCTCCTCTTATAGCAAGAACCAACCTCCACCCAGAAGTCAAGGATGCCCACCATTCCTACAATGGATTGTCGGTCAGCCATTCAATAATATGCACTTTGGAGGCCAGAGCCTCCAAGGCTTGGCTAATATTGTGGTGAGCATCAGGGACCTATATATAACATTCAGCTCCTACCAGGGCACATATCCCACCCTAGGGCCCACTGTGCACCTGGGTCCCAGTGAAATGCATTCCCTGATCACAGTAATCAGGGCTGCCCATAGGCAGCACACAAACGCTCTAGTGCAGCAAGCACTACCCAGCAACTGTCACCCGCTATGGGGGTGGCAGCTGCACAGGGGGATGCTCAACATGCCCTGAAGAATGGCCTTCAAGGCCTACCCTACCTACACCTGTATGTGGAACTCCCCCGCAGGGGTCTGTAGCTATAAGCTACAACTCTTGGCGCATATCAATGCCCAAGATATATCAGGAGTGGGGGATACATAGACAGTATACTCAAGTGGGGACAGGCGCCCAATGCCTAGTAAAAGTTGCACAGCCTTCACTTTCATACTCTGTCCCCCTCATAACTGTCTATATGGGCCTCAGGCCCTGAGAACTTCTCAGGGTTCCCACACAGGAGAGTGCATTCTGCTCCCACACCCCTTCCTTTTCCTGGGAGGCAGCTGGCACAGCCATGTGGTCTTAAAGACACACAGAACATGTCTCTCAGGGCACAATCCCAGACAACTTCACCATTTTCTTCTTCTAGGGTCACTGGAAGTGCTGATCAGCCAGCCCACAGATGCATGCAGCTCTCTATTGATCTTTCTGCTTTCTACAATCGACCTTAGCCCCCTAGAAAATCCACCCACGTCTGAGTGGAGACCACCCACACGAGTTCACTCTCTACCTCCTGCAACTCAGCCCGCAAAGGCTAGTGGAAAGAGTGTTCCTCTGCTGCAGATTCTAAACCAGTAAGAAAGTTAAAAGTTAATATAACACTATTAACATGATAATAAGTTCCCAGCTTTTGCAACATCAGCTATAACTCAGTACACATTTCCTGGCCAGAAAGCAAAATGCTATCCACCTATACATTTTAAAGGGGGGACACGCCACTAGAGGTTCCCCAGGCCACTGCTGGGATTTTACTTTATGCACTACAACAGGGCTGGCACATAAAGAAGCTGGCTCCTCCCCATCTTCCGAGTCCTCAGTAGCAACTGGGGAGCAGGAGGGGACTCACCAGACCATTGCTCGAGTGACATCATCTTCAAGCACATAAACTTCTGAGCCTTTTGCCACCACCACTGCCACTGAGTCCAGGACTGCCTTACCAGTCCTAGCTCTGGCTCTCAGGGCTGCAAGGAAAATCCAACCAACTGAAACCGCTGCTACCATCAGGCTTAACTTTGCTAGGCTCTCGCCCACCTCCTACAGGGCTTTCTCTACCATTGAGGGAGGCTACTGACCTCAGGCCAGTCATGTGGGGGAGCCCAAGTCTCAAGGAGACCTGCCACTGAGTACTAGGCATTGGTGGCGGGCCACCTGTCCATGACTCCTGTGGGGTGAACTCCATACCGGATTGCCCAGGATCCTGCCACAATGCTGTCGTCTGGAGACCTTCTTCCAGTGCATGGATCTGAGACTCCAAGGCTCCTTCCTTCTCAGGCTCGCTGCACCTTGCCTCATTGCGAAGCACCATCCATCTCCACTTGCAGCTCCGCATCAGGAAGCACAGCCTCCATCCCAGCTGGCAGCTTCACCGTCTCTGCCACACAGGACGGGTCACTGTGAATCCTGCTGACTACACCAATCATCATGGAACCCAATGCAGATTCTTCTTGTCTGGCAATCAGAAGAATATGCAAGGCAAAGTTGGGGTGTCTGACATTTTCTTTATTGTAGACATTACAGCATTCATGCATGCACAGCACTGCAGGTGTGCACTGGGCCACTAGCCAGCCACCAGCCATGCTCCCTCCACTCAGCACCGCCACTGCTCGGCGCTCGCTGGTGCTTGCTGCCACTCCTCATTGGCTTGCTGCCTGCTGCCTGTACACTCCTGTGGGGTTCCTGCCCCTTATATATTGTACTTAGACAAAGCCAGCTATTAGCCAAAATATGACATCAATGCTTATATAACTGCGAGTGTGCTGTGCATGTAAATCTATTATCTCTAAGCAGCCCATGCCTGGGCATCTGGGGTGAGGAAGCCTGACAGACGCTATTGTCCTCACGCCAGGTGTTAGAGTTTAGCCTTAATTGATAGACTTAAGTAATTAAAGCTGTGACTTGATAGGCTTAAGTGACTGTTTTTGAATAAAGGTTCCTTTCCTTTATCACCATACCTTTACCTCTGAAATTTTGCCTAGAGGGTGGTGGCGGGCTTTGGGAACCCAACTTGCTGCTCAGTAACAAGTTCACAAATGAAATTTCATCTCAAATCCATTTTTCGGATGAGTTGGAATTTTCAACAATTCTAGAGGTGCAGCTATGTTATTTTTTTTATCATCTTCATGTGCAACGGTCACAACTAAGTTAGGCAATGGGAGGGGGCTACATGGAGAGAGGGGGTGATAAGATCCACCTCCAGAATCAGATTGACCAGGCTTAGGATATTTGCCCTTCTATTTGTTCTCTATGTGACAATGTACAAGTCACTAAAATTCTGAGCTTCAGCTCCCTCCTCTGTTAAATGAAGAAAATTATCTATTCTGTATCTATTAAAGGGTATTTATAGGAATCACCATCTCCACATGGACAACACATGTTATGCAAAAAGAGAAAAGCATATTTTGGGTAATGCTTGATTAAACCCAAATTAAAATTGAACAGGTCTCTTTAGTGCAGACAATCAATACATAATTTGACTGTCTAATAGAGGTATGAATTACACATAATTTCCAGACTTATTTGGAGACACATAGAATACATATTCAGAAGAGTTTATCCACTTCCTAATGTGGCCATGATAATTAAGCATAATAATATACATTGAATTTTTAGCTCAGTATCTCCTGCATTATAAGGGCTAACAATTACTGACCACTTCCATGTGTCAGGTACTGCCTGTGTCGCCACATTGAATCATCACTGTCCTTAGGGGTAGGTATCCCCATTCCCATCTTCAGGTGAGGAAACCAGAGATGTTGACACACTGCGCAGGGTCACATACAAGAAGTAGCACACTTGGGAATGTTTGACTCCGTAGAATCTGTCTGACAGCAATTTTAATAAATGTTGGTTCTGTTCCTTAGCTTTTTGTAGGAAAATATCATTTTCTAATGCAAGCTATCAACAGCATGGGCATCAAAGTCAAGATTCTTCTGAAAAGTATTATTTTCCTTTATAGTATACCCAGAAACATTTTTAGACAACTTCAGGCTCTGCATTCATCCAGTCATTCCTTCCTTCACCACAGACATATTAAGTGCTTGTATACCAGACATTGTTCTAGCTAATGGGGATGTGGAAGTGAATGAAACAGACAGAAATCCCAGTTCTCACGGAGCTTACAGTCTAGTGTAAGGCAGATCAAAGCAAGTAAAACAAGGAATCAAAACCATAGTAATAAGTGATATGTAGAAAAATGAAGCAGGGAAAAAAAAGAGATTTTTTTGGGGGGGGGAGGGGCAATGGTTGTGGTTGTAATTCCAGAGTTATGCAGGAAGGCCCAGCTTAAATGGTGTCATTAGAGCAATGATGTGGAGGGAGGGAGGGATGAACTCATGACATCTCCTGGGGGCAGACCTCCAGGCTAAGGGAACAGCAGCAAGTAGAATTGTTCTGAAATAGGAGGGGTCAAGCGTGCTGTGTTCAGGGCATAGTAAGAGTTTCCTCTCACCCTAATTTGATTTCAAGATGATGGGAAGGCTTGTGGGCATTCCAACATTATTCAGCTGGTTTTGTAGACCTGCCTTCCTATGCTCCTTGGAAGTGAGAGAACCGTGCCATAGAATTTATTCTTTACCCAAGGCAGAAATTTTGGGGGGAATATAAATTTTAAAACTATTGAGAAAATAAATTTAAAATGCAAAACAATTTTCTGGTATATTTTCTAATGTGATTGCATTTGAGGGTTTCTGGTGGGCCATATTTATTTCAGAATTTGCTAAAGTTTATAATGATTAATCAAAGATCATTTATGAAAGTATTTTTAAATTGCTAGGCAGGCAGCAAATAAAAGGGATCATTTTTATTCTTAAAAATTGTCTGCTATGTTTCCCCAGTTGTAAATTTTAAATATATTTTTAAATTCTTAACATTTACTACTAATTTACAGGTGCCTTACTCCTTCACATTATCATAAACAAAAATATTTCAGTAGTTTGTCTTTTACAAATGCTCTATTTGCTATAGTATAAATTTTTATAGAACCATGATGAAATTAAAGAAAATTAACTGCATTCATTTGCTTACTTTTATACATGTCTGTTAGGTTATAAAGTGGAATAGCCTTCCTATTAAACAATTTGGCAATATGTATCAAGAATTCTAAGAAAACCTATGTCTTTTACTTTGTAATTTTACAAGGTAATCATGAATAATAAGAAAAAAAGGATATATTTGCAAAGACATTTTACATTGAATTATTTATAATAAGAAAAACTAGAAACCTTGATGTGTCAATTACTATATGATATTCCTATGTAAAATGAATTCATTTGTAACAATGATCTTTACATAGAATTTTAATAACGTAGGAACTTATTATATAAAGGTAAGTGGACTAAAATTAGGATGCAAAATTGTGGATAAATGTCATTTAGTATAGAAAAAAATTATAATCTGTTGTGAAATGTATCAAAATGGAGATTAAATCATGGTGCATTATTTTGCATCTTTACAGTTCCCCAGTGGTGGTGACAATACTATTTTCAACAAAGGTACTACTTTCACCCTCTGTTACATGGCCTCAGTAATATTTTTCAATTTTTGACATGACCATATATTAAACATTCTTTTCTCTGTGTCTTGTCAACAATCAATTACATCAGTGAGCAGTCTTAGCAAAAAAGGAAACTGATAATCAGGTGTCATAATTAAAAAGCTGAAAACCATGACCAGAAGAAACCTTTGCATTATAGGCTAAAAAAATCCCTGAATGTTCATATTTCAATATCAATATATGCTTAGAAGGTGTATTTGGAGAGATTTTTGTCCTCAAATTCCTGTCCTTTTTAAAGCTACTGAAGAGGATAAACTTTAAAATTAAAAAAACAAAAACAAAAACCTCCCTAATTATGTTTGCTGTTCAATAAAACTTTTAAAAAGTTTGGGGACATAGAGTATAATAGACTGGCTAGCTTTTGTACGTGAATTATAAAATATATAATAAGCAAATATGTCCTAAACTAAGACATCTCCTTCCATATTTAAAAGTAGACCCCATTTAAGGCCACGCTATGTGCTATCATTTGTTCTATTCTCAGAAAGCATCTGAACTGCAGTATCTTAGGAGTTCATTGGAAATTATTTACATTTGCTTAGCAAATTGGCCCTTGTTTTGCTTCAAAGTCATTGTCTAGAATGTTCTTGGAGGAAGATAGCCTTCACAGAATGAACAAGGCTAAAATGGCCATACTCGTAACATCAATTTATCTTTTGCCAACTTGTCGTTTTTTACCATTTTCTGGAGTAATGACAAATGTGTCTCCCTACCAGAAATAGAAGCTACAATGTAAGTCACCCAGCCAAGACCATGCAATAGGCAGTAATTTATAAGTCTCTAACAGTATTTGCCACATGCCTTCAAAAAAACCTACTATTCAGTTCTTATCTGACAAACTACAGAAATAGGAGTTTTGTTTCCTGTTATTGCAGTGCTTGTGTAGTTGGAGAAACACTCTTGATTTCCTCTCATGAAGTTTTCTTTCTGAAACAATCAGGATTGTAGTAAACACTGACTCAAAAAGGAGGGTTCATTTCATGAATTTCCAGTAATGCCTGTGGTCCAAGTACTGTTTTTTTTTTTTTTTTTTGTAAAAGATAGGAAAATTTAATTATGAATGTCACAAGGACATTTCGTTTGTTTCGATCGCTGATATTTTCATCAAAGATTTCCTGTATCCAGGAGAATGCTGTGTTCCAGGAGAAATAGGTGGGCAATGCCCACACTTTCTACCCCATTCCCTCCAAGCCTAACTCATTCAGTTTACAAGTGATGTAACAAAACTTCATTGCAATATGAAGTAATCCTGAGGTATTAGTGCTGAGGTGCAGCTTCCTACAATATGAAAGCACTGAAAATTTTAGGCATCCCCTGTTTTGTTTATTTTTGGTGGGGATTATGCCCACTGACCACTGTTTGTTTGCCTTGGAATTCAGTCTGAACTTTCTCTTTTAGTCTCTTAAGTCTCTCAAAAAGTTATATCATTTCCATTTCAAGGCTCAGGACCCCTCTTCTTGGATCTAGGCTTAACTTGTCCTTGGCGTCTCTTAGTAAACATGAGGGTTCCATGGTCTTACCAGATTTCAAATCAGTTAGCTAGCTGAGAAGGTTGACTCTCCATCATGGTTTATACTCTCTCGTTGGGCACTTTATTATTCCCAGCTGCCTTTTTCCTCCTGCTAATGTTGAGATTTTTTGTGAGCATTTTGAAAAAATTGTGATACTCTACATTTAGCTAGTTTCCAGTTCTCTGAAGAGCCAGTCTTTGTCTTTTCTTATGGTTTTACCAAAATTTCCTGTTTTTCTTTCTAAATATCTTATAATTTCACAATCTCTCCCAAATGTTCCATCATGCAAATATGACCATATCTTTTCTAACACAGTGCTTGGTATGTGCTTTTCTTTGTCAGCAATGGGGGTCAAATGACAGGAAAATATTCATAGTAACAGCCATTTTACTGGGACAAAAAAAAAACAAAAACAAAACAACTACATATTTCTTCCTTCCAAATCCCACATTTACTGTTACTGTTTTAATCACCATGTCAGAATTATCTTGCCCACCCAACTGGTATGACATTCTGAAGCCAATCAAGTTAGTCCTGATACTCCTGCAACTATCCTCACTCCTCATTTCCAGGAATTCAGGACAGGAGACTCCAACTCCTGTCCTGTAATCTGATGTTTCTGAGAGCAGGGTTTTGCTTAGGCTTCATGGGACCTGCTTGGAAACCTCAGTGTCCAAAAATGGTCTGTTTCTTTCACACCCAAGACACAAACTCCCAGATGGCCAGGCAGAGATCCATTCCTTCACTCCATTGTATTTTGCTGAAGTGCTTCACCTGCTGGTCTGAAATCCTCCCCAGCACCTATGGCCATCTCTGCCTACTCTCCATGTGGGCCCATTCAGGGACATTTTCAGCCTTTTCTCTGTGTTCTGAGTGCCAGCTTAGTCTTGGTTAGTAAAAGTTCTGCCTTGGCTATAGGAATCACTTGCAGATTGTGATCTTAGTCAAGTCTCTTTACCTCTCGAGCCTCAGTTTCCCTTCCTAGAATTGAGAGAGAAGGTGTTCTTCTAAGTGATGAAAATTCCCTGTTGAAAATGATTCTGATCTGTGTAAGTTATATCAGAATCTATATCCTGGAACCAAGATCTAGTCTTTATAGATAGAGGAATTATTTATCTTCGTGGTATGAGGGAATGTTGGCCATAAAATTCTCCCAATGATAAACCACAGCTCCAAAACTCCTACCGTAAATTCTTTGGGGACAAGTCCAAAGTTCCCAAACATTAATCTTTAGCAAGAGCTACTTTGAGATGAGACATCTTATCTCTGGTTAATTTGGGATATTTCAATGAATTTTCCAAAAAGTTGAATTTTTAAAATTTAAGAAATTTTGTTTGAATATGAAACAAGTCCTTTTCAATTTTTTTGGTATTAAAATGTTCTTCTTTTATAAAATTTTGTTATATTAAATAGAAGTTCTGTTGCGGCTATTTTTAAGGCTCTTAACTTACCAAAATAAAATGCTTAAAAACCGGTACTTAATATTCCTCCTCAACTCCCCTCCCTGTATCTTTTTTCTTTTTAGTATCTTTTATTGATTATGCTATTACAGTTGTCCCAATTTCTTCCCATTTGCACCCCTCTGCCTGGTACCTCCCTTCCCTCCAGCAATCCTTTTCCCACTTTAGTTTGTGCCCATGGGCCATGTATATAAGTTCCATGGCTTCTCCATTTTCTATACTGTTCTAAATGTCCCGCTGTTTATTTTGTACCTACCAGTTATGCTTCTTGATCTCTGCACCTCTTCCCCGGTTCTCCCCTTTGCCCCTCCCCACTGATAACCCTTCATATGATCTCCATATCTATGATTATGTTTCTGTTCTAGTTGTTTGCTTAGTTTGCTTTTTTTTTTTTAGATTCATATGTTGATAGGTGAATTTGTTGTCATTTTACTATTCATAGTGTTGATCTTCTTTTTCTTAAATGCGTTCCTTAACATTTAATATAGTCAGGGCTTGGTGATGATGAATTCCTTTAGCTTTACCTTATCTGGGAAGCACTTTATCTGCCCTTCCATTCTAAATGATAGCTTTTCTGGAGAGAGTAATCTTGGTTGTAGGCCCTTGCTTTTCAACAGTTTGAATACTTCTTGCCAAACCCTTCTTGCCTGCAAAGTTTCTTTTGAGAAATCAGCTGTCAGTCTTATGGGAACTCCTTTGTAGGTAACTCTCTTTTTTTCAACTGGCGCTTTTAAGATTCTTTCTTTATCTTTCACCTTTGGCATTTTAATTATTGCTGTGGTCCTCTTTGGGCCTAACTTGCTTGGGACCCTCTGTACTTCCTGGACTTGTATGCCTATTTCCTTTGCCAAATTATAAAGTTTTCCTTCATTATTTTTTCAACTAAGTTTTCAATTTCTTGCTCTTCCTCTTCTCCTTCTGACATCCCTATGATTCGGATATTGGTACACTTAAAGTTGTCCCAGAGGTTCCTAAACCTCTCCTCATTTTTTTGAAATCTTGTTTCTTCATTCTGTACTGGTCGACTGTTTATTTCTTCCTTATTTTCCAAATCGTTGATTGGAACCCTGATTTCCTTCCCTTCACTGTTGATTTCATGTAGATTTTTCTTCATTTCATTTAGTATAGCCTTCACTTCTTCCCTTATGCATTTGCCGAACTCAGTCATGTCTGTGAGCATTGTTATCACCAGTGTTTTGAATTCTTCATCTGTTAGGTTGGCTATCTTCTTGTCATTTAGTTCTCTCTCTCCTCCCTCTTTTGGGCCATACTTCTTCATTGTCTCCTCAACTTAACAGCCTTCTGTGTTTCCCTCTATGTCTTAGGTAGAGCTGTCACACCTGTTACATTGTAAGTGGCAGAGCCTTGGGTATTCATCAATGCTGGGAAATCTGTTTCACCATCTTGTGGTGCTGTATGTGGGGGATGGGTTAGAGAAGTAAGAATGCTGCTTGATCAGCATTCACCCCTTTTCCAGTCACATTAGCTTCTTCCCATGTGTGACTGTCACCCCTCTAGCTGTTGTCCTGCTGAAATTTCCCAGTGTGAGTGTGTTTGTGTATGTTCAAGGACTGTATGGGCCTCTTAATACACTCTTTTTGGAGACTGGCAGTTTCTTCTTCTTCCCCAGCCCCCACTGGTTTTCACAGCCAGAAGCAAGGAGGCTCTATTTTCCTGGTGCTGGAACCATGAGCTGCATTGTATGGCCTGGGACTGGGATTGCTCCCCAGTTGTCCCTCCCAGCTTTGACAATGTGTGATGACTCTTTTCACTGGCTGGCCACAACTACTGCATTGCTGCTGCCACCATTGCTGCCACCGCACCACATCTTCTCCATCTGGCTCTCTGGCTCTGTCTTTCCTACTCATCTGGATGAGTATTACTTCTTTATATCTTTGTTTGTTGGACTTCCATGCAGTTCTAATTTCCAGTAGTTCTGGTTGTGTTTTGTTTTAGGGTAAATGTAATCCTTCTCATGGTTGTGGAAGGAGACAAAGCACATCTACCTATGCCTTCATCTTGGCCCAAAGTCCACTCCTCTCCCTGTTTTTCTTCTCTTTTCACAAAGTTAAAGGATTGCTTTTCTTGAAACATCAGTAGTGTCTTGTCTGGCAATCAAGATTGTGTCATAGATAAATTCGGTACTTGCAGCCTCCTAAAAATGACATTATATTTACAACTGAACTACAGAATAACCATTATTTATAACTGCCTGGAATCTAGTTGAACAGAAGTCCTACAAATATATGGGTACTGCTTCTTGTGGTTTTGAGAATTGTAGCCCAAGCCATGAGCCAGGACCCCAACCCCCTGCTCCAGAGAGGCCTTTAAGTCTCAATGGAAAACCAGAAGGCTGGGAAGCAGACAGGACTGAAGGCTACTCAGAGGGTTCCCATGGGAATTGGATTTAAAGAATGCATATTATGCTTTAGAGCTTGTTCTACTTTTCTTATCTCTTAGTTAACTATAAACCATCTGTAGCTAAAAATGTATGAAGCCTTGCACCTAATGCCAGTGTGGCATTAGGATATTTAACAGACCCTGATACAGACTGGTTGCAATGTTCTTTACATTGATAGCTGTAATCTGTAACTTTCAACTGTAACCCAAGTATCTGAAAGCTTATTGATGATTCATAAGTCTTGACCTTGTTTATCCTGAATCCCCTCCTCAATAAAAGTTATGGGAGATGTAGAGAGATCAGCCACCTCCCATCCCTCCAGACAAAATACAGTGTCCTGAATAAATTTGTTTCTCTGGCGTGGTCCTGAAACCTCTGCGGGACAGGGAGTATCCAACCAAGCTGTGGCATTGGAGGTAGGACAGCCTCATAAAACTACAAATATAAAGAAGTTACATGGAGACTGGTGGGAAGTGTAGAGACACAGAATGAGCTGGTCTCACACCCACATGTGGTGAACTAAAATGAGAAGAAATATCTCAGCTGTGGAGGTCCCCCTTGAGGAGAGAGGGGACACAGCTCCATACCAGGCCTACCAGCCCAGAGTTCCAATGTCAGGAAAACCAGTCCCCATAACTTTTGGCTGCATAAACTAGCAGGTATTGTGGATGAGTGAGATGCAGGACTTCTGAAGTCCCAGGAAATTCCTCTTAAAGGGCCTGCAGACAGACTTATTTGGACTCACTCCTTCTGAGCTCCAGCACTGGGTCAGCAGCTTAAAAATGACTTATGATGTATAGGCAGGAACTGAATTGTCTGGCATCAGGATGAGAACTGAGGGTTGCTTTCTCCCAGAGACAAATACTGGCAGAGGCCATTGTTCTCTTTTTGAGTCTTCCTTCCACAGAGCCAATAGGAGGGCTCCATATCTGAGTCTCCATCAACATGGCTTACACTTTTAACCCCAACCTGGTGATTCCCTGAGATCCCCACCCCGCTCAACTTGTGGACCCATCCAAGGTGTTTCCAGTGGCTTTTCCATATGAATGATCTGTCTTATCTCAGGCTTCAGATGTTCCTACAATCTCTCAAATAGACAACATCTGGCCCTGACATTCCCTGTACCTCTCGTTAAGTAGCCCCAGGCCTTGCACTAGCAACAGCCTCCTTGGTGTGCAGCTTGGCTTCTCCTGGGCACCTTCCATCCCAGCACAAGCAGTAGCCATTTACAGATCTCTTTGTAGCTCATTCTGGGTGGCCTCATGCAGAACACAGGTAGTGGCTGACCTTGGCCTGTACCTACCAGGAGGCCCCAGAGCCAGTGCACCAAGTGGGCAGCTTCAGACCATATCAAAGCACCACCACCCAACCACCTCCACAGGCAACACACCGAAGGAGTAGACTCAGAGGGCACCACAGCTCTGCTGAAGTATGTCCTGCTTTGTGGGGTGGGCCTTGCATAGCAGACCCTCCACAGTGGTCATAGCCAGTCCTTGCAGCTAATTAGCCAGGAGGTAAATTCCTCCCATTGATGTACCAACAACAATCAAGGCTTTACTGCAATAGTAGGGTATATACAGCCCACATGGAAGAGCACAACTGAAATGCCCAGTGTGGCTGAATGGGGAGGATATGCCACTGAACCCTTCAGGACACCTACAACATAAGGCCGCTCTACTAAGCCTGGGAGATGTAACAGCTTAAAGTAATACATAGAAACAAACATAGGGAGGCTGCCAAAACGAGGAAACAAAGAAATATGGCCCAAATGAAAGAACAGAACAAAACTCAAAAAAGAACTAAACAAAATGAAGACAAGTAATTTTCTAGATGCAGAGTTCAAAACGCTGGTTATAAGGATGCTCAATGAAGAGTAGATGAATTTAATGAGAACTTCAACAAAGAGGAAACATAAAAGTGGAAATAGAAAGCATAAAAAAGAACCAGTCAGAAATTAAGAATACATTAACTAAAATGAACACTACATTACAGGGAATCAGTAGTGAAGTAGATGAAGCAGAGGCTCAAATCAAAGACTTGGAAGATAAGAAAGCAGAAAACACACAATCAGAACAGCAAAAAGAAAAAAAAAAAAGAAAAAAAAGAGGATAGTATAAAGAACATCTGGGGCAATTTCAAGTATGCCAATATTTGCATCATGGGAATGCCAGAAGGAGAAGAGAGAAAAAACAAGGAATTGAAAACCTATGTGAAAAAATAATGACAGCAAACTTGCCTAACCTGGTGAAAGAAATAGACATATCAGGTCAAGGAAGGCAGAGAGTCACAAACAAGATGAACATAAAGAGGTGTCCACCAAGACATATCATAATTAAAATGCCAAAGGTAAAAGACAAAGAGAGAATCTTAAAAGTAGTAAGAGAAAAGCGGTTAGTTACTGTAAGAGAACTCCCATAAGGCTATCCACTGATTTCTCAAAGAAACTTTGCAGGCCAGAAAGAATTGGCAAGAAATATTTACAGTAATGAAAAGCAGGACCTACAACTAAGACTACTTTACCCAGCAAAACTATTATTTAGAATCAAAGGATATATAAAGAACTTTTCAGACAAGAAAAAGCTAAAGGAGTGCATCACCACAAAACCAGTATTACATGAAATGTTAAAGGGTCTTCTTTAAGAAGAAGATGAAAAAGATAAAAAATATGAATAATGAAATGAGAATAAATATATATCTATTAACAACTGAATCTAAATAAAATAAACAAAAATGCAGAACAGAGAACATTTTGACAGTTGCCAGGTAGGAATGGGGCTGGAACAATGAGTGAAAATGGTGACAGGACTAAGAAGTACAAATTAGTAATTGCAAAATAGTCACAGGGTTTTATTTTTTATTTTTTAGGGAGAAGTGAAGGAAGGGAGAAATGGGGATGTAAAGTACAGAAGCAAAGGGAATATAGTCGATAATATTGTAATAACTATGTATGGGGCCCAGTGGGTATGAGATTTATTAAGAATGATCACTTAGTTATATAATGTCTAATTACTGGGTTGTACACTTAAAAATTAGTATAATAATTTAGGTCAACTGTAATTGAAAATAAAAAAATCATTTAAAGTAAAGGTATTATTTAAAAATAATTTCTGGTAACAAATAATACTCATTTTAATTTATATTACATTTTAATTTATATTAATCATCATTTGCCCTGAGGCTCTTTACAGTTTAAACCATAGGATAAGTCATTTGGGAAGGAATAAGGGATAGGATGTTTATGTCATTACTTAGGTGTGGGACATCAGGGCCAGATATTTTGAGAAATATAAGTTATTTGGTGGGCAATGAGTAGAAATGGAAAGAAAACAAGATTATATAAATAAGAGGTAAAAAAATAAAAACAATCCCAAATGTAACTGGGTTCACAGCCTTACCCAGGACTAGACCAACAAGCAAAGTACAATGAAATTACTTAAAATTGAGTGTGCCAAAACTCAGGCCTCAGCTCTACTGTCCAATTTGCATTATGACTTATGCAAACCTCATTCAGAACCCACTACTTCTCCAAGCACTGAGAAGCTCATGGTCTCCTTCAATGAACAGTCCACCAAGGTCTTCCCATATGTACAGTGGACATATGTTTTTCTGTGTTTCTAATACTTCCTTAAGGAACCAACTCTCCCTCATTCTTGGATAATGTCTTTCAGTCCAAGTGATTCAGATGATTTCCAATCCCCCATATTTATTCAACCCTACCATACCCCCACTAGTCTGAAGAATGGACACTTGGCTCAGTTCTGATCATTTATTTTGCTGGCCACAAAGATTAATTTAGGTATGGTCATTTGATCCAACTCAAGGTAATCAGAGCCCTCACTTGGCCCTCCCAAGACATATTAGAAAAGATAGTAGTTCTTCCTCGGAGGTCAGAATTTCTAAGGTCCATGTAGGCTCAGGGTTGCTGGGGACCTGTGTGTGAATGTAAGAGTAGAACAGGCATATGCACTGCTGAGGGCAGCCTTCAAATCCAGGATCCAATCTTATCTACACTTGCAAGAAGTTCCTTCTTGTTTATCTTTTTTTTCTTTTATTAAAACTAGATTGAGTTATGTTTCTATATCTGGTTACTAAAAGTCTCAAAGGAGTGTAGAGTTTTGGGTATGAAGGCCCTTCCTCTAAAAGATGTCTTGCCTTAAAAAAGTCTGAGATCCCTAGAGATCACAAAGAACATTCTTGATTAGCTTGCTTCCATGTGTGTCTCTCACACACTTACCATCTGGGAATGCCATCAGAGAAGACACTGCAGAGCAGACTGTAAAGAAACAGGTGTCTCCCAGAGACTTTTTTCTTCTCCCTTGCCATTTGGTTTAATGAAAAAGGAAGTCCTGTTAGGTCAGTATCTCAGAGTACCTGTTAGAAAGTTGGCTGTGTGTAAAAGTCATGGCAAAGACTAGAAAGGGACTGTTCTTCTTTTGTTCTCTGGAGTTATTTACTTTTCACTGAGAACTGACAGCTGAGCTATTCTCTCCCTGCTAAGTGCCAAATCCTCAATTTGAATATACCCAGCCTGCTCACTGGAGACTTCCCTCAGAAAGCCAGGGAGCCAGCATGTGAGGAAAGACCCTGTTCTGATAGAATTGAAAGTTGAAAAATTCCTTCCCCACTGACAACCATCTTTTGGTAAACAGGGAAGATGGCTCCAGTGTGCAGATGACTTGTTTCTTGAGAGTTGGGAAACAGGGCCTGTCTGAAACATTCAGGTGAATCTTTATTGGCTGTTTCATCCCAAGAAAGAATAGGTCTTAGCCACAGTAAAACTTAGTCTCTATCAAGAATTTCTCAAGTGCTTTATCCAAGATCAAAATGAATGAAAAAGAAAAACCTGAAGGAAAAGGTGAGGCATGAGGTCTAACATTAGGATATTGTGTTTTGGTGTCAACCTCTAATATGTGGTAATTTTCAATCACTGACAGATGAAATGACTAACTTAGAGAAAGAATGAAAATTGTTTACTCATGGTAGCAATGGACAGAAGTTTGTTTACTGAAATGTTTTAAAAGGGATATCAGGGTGTTTTAGCAACAAGAAAAAGTTTACTTGGAAAGAAAAACAACTATAATCTTGAAATCTAAAGTACAAACACAAATGCATAATCAAAAATTAAACTTTTAAAATATGTGTAAACATGTCCCCAAAGAGAGGTTAGCATTCCCCTTACTTTGCTTATATCTGAAATTATTTAAGCACATGCTAACAATGTGATGATGAGAAGAAGTTTGAGAGGAAAATGAAAATGAGGAAAAACTGTAGAACTCTTAAAAGTATTTATTAATACAATAAAATGTATAGAATTTATAAACTGGAAAGTGTAATCCTCAAAATGTTATCTTGATTCACTCTATTGTTAATAAATAAAGTCTAAGAAATATTTTCATAATAGTAATAAATTGAAAGTAATAATAATAAATCTGGACTGCTTTGGACTGGGGTATGTTTTTTGTTGGATTTACCTTTAAGCTGGATTGCTTCCTCAGTAAATTGAACCAATATTGAAATCTAACACCTGGCCCATGAAAATCCAAACCTTTGTATTGAAAATCTAACTTTAGCATGTCTTTGTTTCATAGGCTTCAACTTAACACTATACAAATATCTCACTTTTATCTCTTTTACCAATTTTCTTTTTTTCCCAAATCAAATTTCATAAAACTTGAATATAATGAACAGATTGCTTTTATGCTGAAACTCTTAAAAAAGAGAGTGATGATGACAGGGTTTTATCTTCTTCTCATCAAATCACCACCCAGAGAGGGAAAAATGGTGCCTCCAGCCATTGTGGTTCTCTTACCATAATTTTTCCTTGGTTGTACTTTTTAAAAATCTGGGAATCAGTAACCATTCCTTTCCCCAAGATCCATTCCCTTGAAAACAATACAAAGCTATGATTCAAGCTAAGATAGCTGTAAAGAGTATTATTGAGGTTTGAAAGAAGTAGCTCTATTTCTTTAAGTTCTCAGAGGAGAGCTGTATGTATGTATCTCCTTCCTCATTTTATTACTTTCTCCCATTGCCACAGAATTTGTAGTGTCTGTACGAGGTCTAGAAATATTTTTCTTCATTCTAAATAGTGTTATACCTCTGAACCTTCAAATGCTGCTGCCCCTAATGCCTCGCACACGTCAGGATCGTGCCTCTCTGACTGTGAGAGCACATCCGCTGAAACCAAGTCCAAGGTGGCAACTAGGGAAGAATGAACCTGACAACGTGTTGCTTCTCCCAGCACTGCCAGCAGGCTTTTTTTTGGTTTGTTTGTTTGTTTTTGTTTTGTTTTTTTTTGGGGGGGGCGTATATGTAAACGTAGTTGTCTTTAACTTTATTATGCATTTTCATGGTTATAGCACTGTGAATAAGAGAATCTGTTGATGTTGCCTTTGATTGTAGGAGACATGAAAATAGAGAACAATAAAATTATTTGGCTCAGCTTTATGAAGCAAATTCACCATTACATGTCCCTCAGTTAAACCTGTTTGCAGAGTCCCCATGCTCCTTTATACCTGCATCGAGAAGAGAACCATAGGCTCCTTCTGTCTTGAGAAATGTAAAATTAGATGAGAAAGAAATCTGACATAATTATGCATGGTTATCAAACTTACCAGAGGAAATGAAAATCGACAAGTAAATGGGATATTAACTCAGAACAAACTTAAAAGGATTTGGGTTTTATGACTTCATTGACCAACTTCAAGAGTCACCTAAATGCACAGAGAACTACTGCTTGCTTTATGAAATATTTTCATAGTTGTGAAAATTGATAATGGATCACTGTCAGGCCTAATTTTGTTTCCTGTCCTAGGATAAAGGTCATATCCCTCCTTCTTATTAAATTTGAAAAATAAAAAACCGCAGGAGTATCTTAACAGACTTAATATGTTTACTTTACACATGTTAGTGGGAAATATGTCATGTTGGGGAAAGACCAGGAGAACAGTTTATTGTGTTTAATAAACCAACTTTATCTGCCAGAAAGATGGTTATTGATATTATATATTTTGTTCATGAGCACAGACCTAAAATTTCATCAAGAGGAAATAAAAATATTCCAACTTGTAGCTGATGAAATAGCTTTTATTGCCTTAGGGCAATTGCTTCAAAGAAAAATATAAATGTTTGAACTTCCTATGATTTGTTATTGGGAAGAAGGAAACATTTCACAGAGATAAGCTGCCCTGTTGAATATTAAAAGAATTTAAAAGCAAAAATATCAGTATTGACACAATTACATATTACTTTAGAACACATTTACCCCTTTTATTCTTTGTGGTTTAAGGAAAAATTATTTTGCCAGTATCAGCCATCTACATGCATTAAATATAAGATGGGAAAACTTCTCTCTGCTCTCTTCAAAATCTAAGACTGTTTTTCTTAAAATGTAACCTAAAAGTGTTGCCAGGCTGGAGAGTGGGGAAAATGGGAAGATGTTGGTCATAGGGTACATACAAAGTTTAAGTGAGGCAGAATGAATAAGTTCTGGACCTAATGTATAGCATGGTGACTATAGTTAACAGTACTGTATTGTGTACTTGAAATTTGCATAGAGAGTAGATTTTGAGTGTCCTCACCACACACATACACACTAATGATAGCTATGTAAGGTGATGGGTATGTTAATTTGATTGTCGTCGTCGTCGGCAGCCGTCCGTCTCGAGAGACGATGGTGTAGCTTCTTAAGAGTCTATCTGCACTGCCGAGAATGGCTGTGCAGTCCGACTCGGGAGTGACACGGTATCTGTCTCCTCCCGTGTTGAATCGACATCTTGCGATGACGCTGGAGTGTCCTCTCCAGTGAAGCTGAAGCTACAGAGCCAGGGCAGGGTGATATGGAGGGTCTGCTGTTGCCCATGCAGCAGACCCCCCCTCTCTTCGCAGCTGAAGGGTCCAAGGGAAAGACGGAGTCAATACAGCTTGGCTTCAGGTGCGCCGCAGGAGTTGCCGGTGTTGACTACAACGTCAAACCGCCTTAGGGACTCCGGCTCCGGATTTTCTGTCGGGGTTTACTCCCTTAGCCTTTCCCCTGAAGAGGTATGCCGCAAGGCAGCGGAGGTTTTTTGGAGTCAGAGTTTTCCTTCTCTGATGTGCCCTGACTGGAAGATCGAACCAGCGACACTTAGCTCACAGGCCGACGCTCAATCCACTGAGCCAAACCAGCCAGGGTATTAATTTGATTGTACATTGTGATAATTTCACAAGGTATACATATAGTAAAACATTACATTGTACAACTCATATACTTTTTGTTTGTCAATTATACTTCAATAAAGCTGAAACAAATAAAATGTAACTTACCTTTTATGATGAGCGAGGTTGAGTAAGAAAATGTTAAGTGGTAACTTTAAAATAAATGATCACTAAATCTTTAATATATAGATGACTCACCCGTGATGAAAGTTAATCGCTATTATTAATTATAATTATTATTTTAAGTAAGTCTATGTTTTGAGGACCTTTCAGGGCTTTCTATTTCTGACAGCACATGTCAGAGGAAGGTAAGTGGGAGTAATTTGTCTCTAAGGCATGAAATGTTTCTGTGACTTGTCACAAGTTACAAAGTCCCTAAGGGAACCAGAAGTGAACCCACCACTTCTCTCCAAGGAGCATGTACTTCAGCTGTGAATGTAGACTTAGTCACTCAAGAGAAGTGAGCACCCTAATAAATTCAATAAAACAAGAGAGAGAGGTGAGGTAAGCAAACTGGAGCAGACATAGAATTTCTATTGATACCAGACCCATTATCCAGAATGTGACTTTCTGTCAAAATATCAGCTTATAGACTGTTTATCTGAAAAAAAAAATTAAAAAAAAAAAAACAACAAAAAACTGCTGTCCATGGGTGACAAATAGCTTGGTGACCAAACTGGAAAGTTGAACTACTACTTTAAGAGAAAGAGCCAAACCACTGGCTGGGTGGCTCAGTTGGATGGAGCATTGTCTCTGTTCTATACACCAAAAGTTTGCAGATTTGATTCCTGGTTAGGGTACATACCCAGATTGCGGGTTCAACGCCCAGTCTGGGCATGTTTGAGAGGCAACCGATTGATGTTTCTCTCTCACGCGTTCTCTCTCTCTCTCTCCCTCCCTTCCCCTCTCTCTAAAATCAATCAACATATTCTTAGGTGAGAAAATGAAGCCCAAGAACCCACATGAAACTCCCCTATTTGAGGAGGAAGCTTTCTGATATTAGTTCAAGTCCATAAAACACTCCCAACAAAAAGTTCCGATCAAAAGACTGCTGTCATTGAAAGCATTTTATAGTTTATAAAGTACTGCTCCTTTCTCAATCTTCCAAAAAAAAAAAGACATGCAGTTAGAGTAGTTAGCCTAAACCTAAGACAAAACTTAGACTTGCGCTCCTTCAACTTCAGTACAGGGAATAGCTAAAAACCATCACACAGCCCATGTTTACAGCAGGGCATGATGCAATAAACAAAACAATAACAGTGAGAACTAATGTCATTTATTACTTAGACAATAGGAAGAAATTTCCTCTGAGTCTTGCAAGTACAATCTCATTTTACAGAGGTGGAAAGTGTTCAGATGTCTAACTAGGTTTCCTAAGGTCTTAGACCTAAGAAATGACAAAGCACAGACTAGAAACCAGGTCTTCACTTTTCACTGCATAGACATCAGTTAGTAAAACTTAACCCTTTGGAAAAAGAGAAATTCATAACTTCTATTTGGATGTAAAAGGTTGAGGAGATATATTTCAAAGTTGGTATATTCCTCTTTAAATATGCATGAATGTATGCATACATTTATATGTTTATTTTTATTATTTAAAATAGCTCAGAACTTGGTGCCCAAATCTGGTGGTATGAACTCAATAACACACTGTGGGTGGTGTGAACTCTCATAAGTGCAAAAGGAAGTGCCCAATTTTATTCAGGTTAAGGTGAGAGTTGGTCAAGAAATTAGATTTTGAAGACTGTGAGTGATCTATTCAGGATGATGTTTCATGACAGCATTTACCTACATCCATGCTCATTAGCACCTTTATCAGTAGCTGAGAAGAAAGTCAGAGACTTTAGGCTCTGATTAACATGTGCGTGTGTCACAGGTGCATGTAAACTTCTGCAAACATTATAAGACACAGGCAATAGATATGACAATAGCTGATTGTGTTTCTTATCTCTCTCCTTGAAACTAATCCTAAATAACCTTTGAAATAGCCTGCCTTATAGGCGGCCCCTCTATGCTGTGTATCTACTGGCTTTCTGAGTCACCTTGGTCTTATTTTACTTTTCCCCACATTTTTTTTCCATTAGATTTTTATGCCATCTTTAGTATTCTTAATTTCTTCTCCATCACCACTGTAGTTATAAACAACAGTTTATAATCAGCTCTTACTCAGATGATCAAAATCCCATGTAGTCTGACTTCTTGCTTCTTTAGTTGAAACACATTCTGAAGATAGCTACCAATGTAACTCTCACAAAATGTAACTCAAATATTATTAGATCCCTATCTCAAGGACACCAACGGCTCTCAATTACCTTTAACAGTAAAGTCAAGCTTTATATTATAAACTGGTTTCCCCTGCCCTTCTCTTAATACTTACTTCTCTCTCTTATGCTTTTTTTCAACAAAGCTCCCTTCAACAGCCATACTCAGTAAGCTCTAGTCCATGTGGATAATAAGGAGCAACATGTTAGTAATTTGCTGTTCTCACCTTTCATCTGTAAAGATGCAAATGACAGCAGAACTGTCACCTTTCATCAGGTGACACCATCCTCAATAAATCTGTAATCAATTTCATCATCATGAAAATCCAAACGTCTCCACCAATTCTTACCTCAATTTGAGTAAAAGATTTATCAACTGCCAAGGTTTGGGAGCCCTTGAAAGGTCTTAATAGAAAACATATACATCACACACCATCATCATCAGGTTATTACTTCTTCAAATCTAATGCTGAGCATGGTAGATATTCAATAAGTTTCTGTTGATTTAATTCATAGAAGATTGACCATATAGTAAAATGTAATAATTTAATTGACTATAGTAAAAATCAATCTGAATTAAAAGCTTAAATTGTAAACTATAGCACAGCCAGTGCTTTCAAAGATGTATAGAATGGATTAAACAGGCCCAAGGGCCTTGCCAAATGTCAATCCTCTGGATTTCTATTTTGTTGAAAAGCTTAGAAGGATTTATAATTAGAATACTAGTTGGAATGAAACGCATATCTTAATGTTCTGGAAGCATTCCTTTGATAGTGTTGTTTACTCCATTTACTTCTTTGGCAAATATTTTCTTCTTAGATGGAGCAAATGTAACTGTAGTTCAGTCCTTGTCTAAATAGTCCCAGTATCAATAGGTTGGGATAGGATAGTCAGGTTTCATTATCCAGGTCAAATGATGAAGCATTTACCTGCTCTAATATTTACAAAAGCATGATTAATTTTAAGTCGGACAAGTTCCTTGGCCTCCAACAACTAGTCAGATTACTTTATTGTTCTTTAAGGCTGGTTCAGAAAGAACTTAAGACACTGCCACCTAAAGATGTTCTCTCCAGTGTGCAAAGGGTTCCACATTGGCAGGCTGTTCCTGTTATTGTCCCCAAAACATACATTGCATTTTCTACCTCTTTGCGTTTATCTGGAATATATCTGTGTTTTGTTTTGTTTTTTTCATATTCAGTTTCTACTCAACTTTCAAAGAGAAAGTCAGCTTTCCTTCCTCCTTGAAGCCTTCCATAATCATCTAGGTTCAAGGGTCTCTCCTTCTGGAAGCGATAGAGCCCTCACTCCTTTGAGTACTCAGCAGTTACAAATAGTTGTAAACTCCTTGAGGAGGGAGGGTTCCTTTGCTTTCTTTTTGTAGAATTATTGATTCAGTCAATAGAAAAATATTTTTTTTCTGTAGACTAGATTCATATTTTAAAATGATGGAGAATTCCCTGTAGTTGTCTCTAGGACCTTATAGCCCATTTTAGAGATGAGTGAATTAAGTTGCAGAGATTAAGTTGACTTGGGTGGTACAAAATTAAATAATGGAGACCTGAGTGTGAAAAGTTGCATTACTCGTGTTTATCAGAACTTTCTGTCCTCTTTATGACAATGATGACTTTTTGGCCATTGAAGTTTGAGTCACTGCTCTTCAGCCTCTAAATGTCTTTAGTCTTCCATCTCTGTATTTGTTTGCTAGAATTTCCATAAGCAATTATCACACAGTAGCTTAAACAACATAAATTTATTTTCTCCATTATGGAAGCTAGAAGCCTGAGATCAAGGTGCTGGACATGGTTGGTTTCTTCTGAGGCCTCTCTCCTTGGCTTTTTTCTCTGTGTTTTCACATTTTTTTCTCTTTACACGTCAGCATCAGAATTTCCTCTTCTTAAAAGAGCACCAGCCCCTATTGGAGTAGTGCCCACCCTAATGACCTCATTTTAATATTATTACTTCTGTAAAGACCCTATCTCCAAATATGGACACATTCTGAGACACTTGGGGTCAGGACTCCAACATATAAATTTTGGTGGCAAAGAAGAGACAATTCAGGCCATCACAGTCTCCTTTAAAATATTTTCCTTCCATTCACTCTGTAGTGGAGGATTTCCAGAACTACTAAAATAAACTTAAATTACACAAACTGTACCCCTTCCTTCCAAGTGAGTTACATCTAAGGAGCTAACTTGTGCCAACAAGTTTAGTTCTCTTAAGAAGAAAATAAGTCCTTCACATTCTAATAGAAATGGCAGTGCTGTTAGAGCTTTGAAAAGTTCTCTGACATTTTTAATATCTGCTGAGGCTCCACCCACCCACTTATTCATATAGTCCGCGATGCATGTGCCCTTAAAGTTCCCCACACTGAGTCCACTTCAAATAGGGCCAAAGTTACATTTGGTTTCTCGTCATAGCTAAATATTTGGTGGGGCATTGGGACAATGTCAGGACATGTCAAAAAATATCTGTCAGGTTACTTCAGTCTACATTCAGTCAGGCAGTGAAATAGAACAACTTTGAGTCATTATGTAGAATTAAAAATAAAACACACCCTAGAGACAGTACTTTCTACTCAAGAGTTTTCTGACAAAATGACACTACAAATGGGTTTCACCCTAAAGTGATGGAGGCTAAAGTCTGTGGATCAGATATGGATGAAATGCCATGACTGAGTTTTAACCAGCAGACTGTAGAGAAATTGAACATAATTTTATTCTTCATTCCATATATTCTCAAATGGCATTATGTAACTGGGTATATTTTACTTCCTACCTTAATTATATAATTTAGTTTAGGGTGCTTATCTGTCTTGTTCTATCCAGGAGGCCACCATGATAGTCAACACTATAAGAGAGAAAGAAGCAGACATGTGCTGACCAAAGCTCCATCTGCCTAAAAGAGGCGGGAAATCAGTACTGACAAAAGCAGAGGCACAACAGATTCCCATGGGCATTGGCGTAGGCTCAGAATAGTTCTCTAGCCCCTTTCACTGAATTTTCAATATAATTATTGGATTTGTGGTAAAACAAGAATAAAGAGATGAGAATGTGTGCATCATTAGTTTGTGTATTCATTTAATATATTGTAATTCATTCAACAAATAACTACTAAATGCTCACTATGTGCCTGACACCACGCTCATGGAATTCATGTTGATGTAAATTTTTTTGTTTGCCAAGGTCTAAACTTCATTTTGATTAGAAAAGATGAAGGAAAAAAAATGTTAGTTTTGAGATAATAATAGTAAACATTTATAAGAGGGCTTCCTATGTGCCAGGCACTGTTCTAAAAATGTTTCACATATTAACTTATATAGTTCATAGCAACCTTCTAAGGTGAAAATTATTATTACTTCCACTTTAATGTTGGGGGAACTGAGGCATAGGCAGGTGAAGTAAGTTGCCTATGGTCACACTGCTAGTAAGTGGTAAAGCAAGGATTTGAACCTGGAGAGTTTGGTTCTTGAATGAATACTTTTATCATTTGTGGGGTAAAAAAATCCATTTACAAACTTATGTACTTTGATGTCAGAATATAATCTTATTTGTTTGTTTATTCATTCATTTTTGGTCACTAGTTTAGGGGAAAATTGCAATAGACAGCTTTCTAGCAACCTTAACTTATATTGTGTAAGAATGTTTATAAAGGGTAATAGTAACATCATCATGGGTCATAAAGACATATTGTCTGACCATCTAAAAATGCCAGAAGCCAAAAGGATGTATGTTTTTTATCAATAAGTGAGTGGAAGAGATTAAATTCAACTTATTTTCAACAAGCTAGACTTTAAAGTTATCAATTTCTGGAGGGTGAAGGCATAACCCACTGAAATTTTCAGTATCTGAATAAATTCTGTGCACTTGGGATTTACAGGATTATTATCTTTCCTGGTTTGAGATGGGGAAAGTGTAATAATAATAATAATAATAATAATAAAAGAGAAGGTAAGAACTTTCATCTCAGAAATCAAGTATTTCTAGCCATCATATAGACCTTACCTCCAGCTGTGTATCCCAATTGTCCAATGCCCAGCGAGCTTCCTTCCCATCAAGAAGAACAAATAACCTTCCCTTAGATTATTCATTTATGCTGGTGTGTTTCCATTCATATCAATACTTTAGGAAGGCAACATCTATATCTCTTCCAAATGTTCATGTAATTGAGTGTATTTTGCAAAGGTCTTCTCCAATTGGTTTTCCACTTGATTGATAACTTTATTAAAAACCTCAATTCAAATAGAAACTTGTCACTTTAGAAAAGAATGACTTTTAATATTATCACCATTATATGTTTATATTTATAAAAGTATTAACTAGGAAGTGAATCTAACTAGCATCTTATAAATTAAGACTGTATATTATAAAGTAAAATTTATATTACATTGTGACTTTGAGGGACTTATAACATTTAATTTATATAATTTGACATGACATGAACATTAACTTTTTAAAAATGTATGTGTGTTTGGAAAATAATTCTCAATTATCAGCTCATGTTCTGCATTTGCTGTAAGCAAAGGTATTGACTGCCTTTGATCTGGACTATGATTTCAAAGATGTTTGTGTAGCAAATAGCCTTTGAAGATAAAGAAAGTCACTTCTCTCTAGAGCAAAGGACAAAGCACACTTACTGTAAAAGATTCTGATTTCCTAGTCTCAGGGTTCCTATCTTGTAATGCAAACCACTGTGTGTAGATGTCATCTGGGGCTATGGAATGGCACAAAAAATATGTTAATACTTGGCTTATTGTTATTGGTCTGAGATGCAAAGTTCTTTGTCTTCTACTCAAGAGTCTCATGCCTTCTGCCAGAGTCTATGAAACAATGGCAGACTAAGTCACTAGCTTCTTAGTAAGACAAAACCTTAGATCCTTCACAATTTTTGACATATAGAATATGTCAAATAATTTCATTTTAACTGGGTACTCTTAATAACAAACCAAACATGAAATGTTTCCTCTGTGATCTTATATGTAAATGAGATCTACTAATATTTTATTATAAATCATACTCAGAGAAGAATGAATACACAAACTTAACAACTGAATTTTTATCCCAAAAACTCAGTACGTAATGAAACATTTCTAAAACCAGTTATTTCTGGAGGTAATAAAGAGAAGGAGAGGATGATGTAATCTACAAAATTTCTTTCTTGCATGTAGGCTTTAATCTTCTTATCATAAATTTTCCGAAAGCAAGTAACATGCCAGCAATAGACAATTCCAGGCATTTTGAAGCTTGTATAAGTCACAATAAACAGAAGAGGACTAGCTTCATATTATTTTTCAGGTTTCTAATTATTATATTAACATAAGTAGGATTTGGATCAAACATCAGATAATACAAGAGAAAAAGGTAGAGATGGCAGGACTATTCGAAGAGGTAAATAGTCATCTCCACTTGATAATCTTTTGATTAAATCATGTGCAGCTGTTAATAATTAAGAGTGGCATGTATTAACCAAGTCTCCACTGTATTATTATTATTATTATTTGCCTTGGTCATACAGCAGTCAATATTTTCCTTACTGAGGCAGCAGGAGAAAGAAGAGATAGTCAGCAGAGAGTGTGTAGCCACTTGAAGAGCTCCCTTCCAAGTAAATGTCCTGCTTCATGTGGGCACAGTATTTCACTTGACTCCATTAGAATGTTTCCTTCTGCTCCTATTTTCTATCAGTTCAAGGGTTTATAACCCTCTGAAGTCATTTTACTAACCAAAAGTCCTTGGTAAAGGGACGAGAAGTGGAAAATGACGTTCACATCATTCATGTGACTTGTGCAGGACTGACCCACCTTCAAACCTCTCCTGTTTCTCCACTCAAGTCACTCCTTCTCTGACTACCTGTCTCCTGGAAAGAACTGCCTCACCAATTTTTTTTTTCCATAAACATTGGAGAGACTCCAAAAATCATCTCAGGAAAATAATCTTAAACATATGGGTACAAATAAGGTAATGCTGAGTAATAGGCAAAATTTACTGGCTCACTGCATCTACTTGCACAATGAGGACCTCACCCTGCCACCACAAATCCCTCCCAGGTATTTCTGGGGTTTCCTTGGTTCTCAAATGTGCTCACCAAGAGTCCTCTTCTCTTGGTCTACATTGGCCCTGGTGATGTCCACCCTTTTCTGTGCCCCTTAGCCTCTGGATCCACCACCAGAGTATAAATCCTGAGTCTCCACCAGTTGCAGGCCTGTGGGCACCTACACTGTGCAGTTTGCATCCCCTTGCAATAACCCTGTCTCCATTACATGCTGTCCCTTGTCACTGAGGCCTCAGAGCAGCTCTACAAGAGCCCCTGTAGCTCTCAGAGTCCCCTCTTTGTTTCTATCTTCAGTTCTCTTTTGAGAAAGCTCCTACCTAGTCCATGGGCCAGGCTGAGAGAGAGGCATATGCTCTCCACATCCAGTTCTTCCCCACTCCAAGCCTTTCGGGTAAACTTCCTCCTCAGAGGCCCTTCCCTTACATGCAAATCTGTAAGCAAACAGGCCTTGAGGCTACTTCTCCACCAATAATTCAAGAAAAGCTTCCCTGAAACCCACGACAGTATTTTGTAGTTCTTTTATGTCCTTCACAGAAACCACCAGAGTTCAGAATAGCAGTCAAACAACATGAGACCTAGTAAATGTCTGTAGATGGATAATCTCTACTAATAAATTCCTCTTCTACTATGAACAATCAAGGATGAAGATAAAGATAAGAGCTAAATTAGAAAAACTTAGGCACCCAATGTAAACACTGATTGAGCAGAAACTTCTTGAGGTCATTTTATTGTTTCCAGAGAACAGAACAAATTTGCATTAATATGACACAGAGATCATTTTTGTCAGTGAAATGAGCACCATGCTGCTGACTGGTTTATAAAATCTCAGCAAGTGTTTTCCCCCAAATCCAACTCCTCTGAGTCATCCTTGCTTGTACCAGGAAAGGCATCTTGATTTTGAGATGCCTGTCTCTTCATGTATGAGCAAACACTCACTGGTTGTCTTACCTTCATCCAAAGACATATTTCAGTTGGATGCTCAATAGTAAATATGGGCCAAAGGGGTAATTCTGATGGTGGTTATATCAGCTTCAACTATTTAAGGACTTCTGGGAGCAGCTAGTAGTCAATGAATCAGGAGGTTGCCAAGGCAACAGCAAAATGCCCTTTCTAGCAGGTTGGCTCTACTTGAGGTCCAAGAGGGGCTGTGAAAGAGCTGCAGCTTAGAGAATGATGTCATTCCCCTCCCCCCTGCTTTTTATAATGTTAAGACTTCTCTAGTCATGCAAGGAAATAGACATCTGTCAAGGAAAGTTAATGAATTCTCTAAATCATTTGAAATAGAAAAAATGGAAACAGGACACATTAAACAGGATCATACAGGCTTGGAAAAAGGACAAAACAAAGCAAAACACTCCCTTTGTGTGGACCCTTTGGAAAGTAATGTCTATGAGTTTATAGAAGTGAGAAGAGTTTATTTGACAGGTTTTTGGTAGTACAGTTCATACAATTTAAGAGATTACTCCAATTCTCATAGGTAAATGCAATAAAGTAAAGAGTAAAAGATCAGAATAAAGTACAATGACATCTTTTGAGTCTACATCTGATTCGTAAGTAGAAAGCTAAGAGTAAAGCTAATCTTCCAAAGTCATGCAGAGAATGTCACAAAATGCTGATATCAAAGATAGTGCAATCTGCTGTTTTCAAACACTTTGCTTTGTTCTTCAGTGTGTAGAAGGATAGGTAATATCTAGGAATTAGTTTAAAAAAATTTTTAATATGTCTCTCTAGTCTCTGGTTTGATAATGTCCCTTCACTCTTTAGCCAGTTGAAGCAAACAATGTAACTTAAAATGTTAAATAATTTGTTCATTCAACAGTAATTTATGGAGCACCTGCTATCTACCAGACACTACTGCCAGCTCTGGGGATACACTCATGAACAACACAGTTAAAAAGCCCTGGCCCTGTGAAGGCCTTTGTCATGGGACAGGGTAGGGGTGAGACAGACAATAAGCAAATACGTAAGATATGTTGAGATAGGTAAGTGCTGTGGAGAAAAATAAACAAGTTTCAGAGTGAGTGCTGCAGGTAGGTCCAGCTTTAAATGGGGTGCTAAAGGAAGGCCTTCACAAGTAGGTTTCAGCTGAGCAAGGACTTTACAGAAGTGCCCGAGCAAACCAGGTGTGAATCTGGGAAAACATCCAGGGAGAGAAAAGAGAAAGTAAAGATGAAAGGCAGGAGTAAGCCTGGGTATTTCTGAGCCAGTGTGGTTGCTAGTGTGGTGGAAATGGGATGAGCTAAGGGGAGGAGATGGCTAGGTGAGAAGTCAGAAAAAAACTGTGCAAGAGCTAGAGCCATTAGTTCATCATAAGGGATTTGCCTTTCACAGCTGGTCAGGGGGGACACTAGTAACACTCTCAGTGGCTCTAATTATGTCCCATGGACTTTGTTCCACAATTTTACTACATTTTCCCATGATTACTCTGGCTGTTAGATATTATTACCCTACTTCACAGATGAGCAACCTGAGGAGCAAAAGGATAAAGGGACTTGCTCAGGATTGCACAGTTAATAAGTAGCTGAGAGTAGGACTAAGACTGCATTGTCCTCAAATGAACATTTCTTGCCCTATGCAATTCATCTAGCTAAGGTTCACAATTTAATAGGGAAAGAAAAGATTACTTGGTAAATATTGGAATAGCTAATTTGCTATTTTGAAACATCAGCTGAGCTCTTAACTCATACAAAGGATTAGAATAAATTCCAGATGTATTAAGAAATTAAATATAAGTTAAGCCTTAGTAAGCTAGGAGAAAATAAAAGCGTATGTTTAGCAAATTGCAAGGCAGAAAAAAATGCACTAAGATTAGACGTGATAGAAAAAATTAGAAAGGAAAAACGTGATAGATCTCTGATTATGTAAAAATTTTCAACTTCTCTTTGCACGAAAAAGTAATCAAAATCAAGGGGTATTACAAATTCAGATATTCAACAAATAAAAGGCCAATTTATTAATTTCATATGGAGTTCACATGAATTACATAAGAAATATTTATGAAAATTCAATTAAGAGTATGCAAAAGATATGAACAAAATTTTAAAAGATAGAACTATAATTTACAATAATGGAAAACCAATAATTTTACTAATAATTATAGAAAATAACTAAAATATTTTTTACCTATAAAATTAATAGTCTTTTATGGTAGCACTGTCACATTCTAGCAAAGGTGCATAAAAGAACAGTTTAACTTCTCTTGTTGTTGTTGCTGTTAGTTATGTAGCTTATTAATGTGTATGTTCCAGCTATAATATTTCCTTGGCAAAGGCTTTTGCTTTTGCATTAAATGGAATTCAAAATGACTGTTTTAGTACACAAGAATTTTGGCTGTGGTAAAATCAGCACAATGTAATAAAGCGCACCTGGAGCTCCTGGAAGGCCTTTTGCTGATGGGTATTTCCGATTGTGCTTATTTCCTCTTCACAGAAATGTGTACACTCATTGAAGAGATGCTAGAGATAATGCATTCCTAGAGATAAAAGGAAAGAAAAATCTTTGTGATCCCCCTAATGGCTAGAGCTGACCATTTTATGTTTCTGTGTCAAGTAGCAACTAGGAAGGAAGGTCTTTTAGATGGTCATTGATGGTTAGGACTTCTTACACATCTGGATCCCAAACTCAATGTCTGTAAAAGCTCTGTTACTAGTGCAGAGGTTCTTCCATTTGCACATGTATGACTTGCCTACTCAGTTGGCCTCCTTTGAGTCTGGAGAGTGGTGCCCATGAAAAGTCACATGGCATGTTCTAGTCAAGATGTGTCCAGACTAAACTCCCACAGAAAATTTTATTTCAGGAAAAAAAAAAAGTTTTATTTTTCCCCTTACACAATCTACTGTCTCCAATTTGCACATAAGAAGGATTTTTTTTTTTGAGGAGAGCTTTTCTACTTTATTACAAAGAGAAGAAGCCTATATGTGGTCATAAAATATAAGATTGATCTTTTTTCTCTTCAAACAGCCAGTATGAATTGTCTCAGTTCACTTCTATAAGTCCCATCACATTCACTTGGGCATGGATGTCCTTGGCTGCTGAAAATTTGGCCTTTCAGTGCATAGGGTGACTAAGTCCCCTGACTTGCAGTTCCAGAATGTCCCATTTTCATATATTGCATCCATGCATACCTCCAAAAATGAGGTACAGCAGGACAAACATTTTCCAAAATAGATGTCATATACATAATATATATACATTCGTACATACATACTTTTATTCATGTGATGCCCAAAAATTTACTAGTGGTTTTGAAACATCATTTGGAATATCTATATTATTCTGATGAAAGTTGTTAGGGTTTTGCTTGAAACTGTTTCGTACCAAGCAATTTGACTTTGGCAAAGAACAACTTCTTGAGTTGAGATTGTGGTTATTTGGAAAGGGATGTTTCCTAGAAACTGCTACAATTATTCATTTGATCTCCATAATAAACAATTAATTTTACCTAAGAGTCTACAGTGCCTTATGTAATGCACATTCAGCATATGGAAAATAATTTGTTTATTAGGGAAAAAATATCTACAAAATGTAAAGAAAACTCACTCATAACTGAAGTTTCTTGAACCCAGAATCTGTATTTATAATTTGGAACAGACTAAACTATTTCAAAGAAATACAATGCAAAGATGTTTCCATAATTCCTGGGTATAAGAAAACTCATCAGTAAAAAATTGAGAAGACCAGATAATATGCCCCAAATAAACAAACAAAAAAAAACAACCCAAAATCTCTAAAATTTTATAACAAAATTTATTTAATTATCATAAAAACTATTTTATGATGAATTAAATTTAAATCTAAGTTCAGAAAAAATACCTATCAAAATAGTGTTACAAGTAAAATGGTGAATATAAGAAATTTCTCATTCTTGACTATGAATTTGTATATCTATCTGATTAGGTAATGAAAAATAAGATTCTGGATGATAATTCTCATTCTCACAATAGGAAGTTGTTTTTTTTATGTTTATTGATTTTATTTATTTATTTTAAATTTTTTTTACTATTTCTTTTTTAAAGTATATTTTATTGATTATATTGTTACAATAGTTCCAATTTTTCCCTTTGCTCCCCTCTGCCCAGCACCACCCTTCCCCCAGAAATCCGTGCCCCCCCCCACCATCCACACCCATGTAAGTTCTCTGGCTTCACCCTTTCCTATATTATTCCTTTAAAAAGAAATTAATTAATTAATTTTTTAACAATAAAAAATAACAACCCCCCCCCCCAGACTTAAGACCCTCTATAATCTTATAAAGGACAATGGGCGAAGGTCTCATGCTCCTCTAGCTGCTTCAAGCTGGATATGGTTGTCATCCTACCTACCCTTGGGTCCAGAAATTCCTAATAAGAACGGGGGTGTGGAAGGGAGGATGGCCTTCCCACATGGTGAAGGATCGTGCAGACTCCAGGTCAGTTGGCTGCCCCCGGACAATGATGTGCTTGGTTTAACAGACTGGCATCCTTCTTGTATTCTGGGGGCAACAGATTTAGCAACAGGGTTAAAGGACATCATTCAGTCCATAACCACTAGATGAAAAAAGGCAGGTATTAATTTTTCAATGTCTCACATTAGGGAATAAAAGGGCTTCTTGGGAGGAAGGTGTGCCAGGCACGTCTCACCTGTCGAAAACCCTTTTGCCCATTATACTTAGTTTGGGCTGAGGGAAATAGTTAAGATTTGCCCCTCTCAGACCTCTGGGCTCTTTCTGTCCAAGCCACTAGGACAGAAAAGAGAAACCAGTTTTAAAGTGAAACCCACAGACCACCCCATTCTTCACCAACCCAGCCACTTAGTTCAGCCAAACCATTGAGTCTCAGGAGGCAGCGATGCAGACAGGATTAAGTGAGGCCTATACGTACAGACAGTCACTCAGGTAATGAGGTCATAGGCTTATGCCCTTTGAAAACAGAAAACACATGTTAATTTATGTAACATAACCCACATACAAGTCTCTAAATCTGTAGGACTGTCTTATCGGAAAGACATCCAGTTACAAGGCATTTGACATTCTTCTTGCCTGTAAATTAAACATCTTTGATAATACCACAGACATAGTTTAATTTTCAAATAAAAACAAACTTTAAATGAAGATAAACTTTAAAAACGATTAGCTGCACTACTTTATAGTCTACCACTGAGCATTGTGATTTTCCTTGAATCACAATTTTTCTCCTTAAGATTACCCTCCTTATCATTAAAGGGACTGCATTAAGTCCATTTTTATTTTATCCTGTTCATTTGCATAAACACAACAAGAGCAGCAAATGATCACTTGTGATCTTTAGTTCTGCTTTGCTGGAACTTAAGCAAGGAACATTTAGGGTGACCTTCAGCCTAATCTTTAGGACACAGAAGCTGAGCCACATACCTGCTATTCAGCCTTGCCTGTAAACACCTGTCTTTTCCAAGTCTTTCTGGTTTTCCATTGTGCCTTAAGGTCCCTTCTAGCCACCTTTTAGGAAAACAATCTTCATTCCTTCCCTGGAAAGATTGCCGAAGACCTCACAACCAACCAAGGTACCAGGTCTTTTTTCTCATGGGCTTTTATTACCTTTGAAAGTCAATCCTAGTTCCTCAGGACTTTTTGGTAACAACCAGAGCCCAAGCATGTCTCCTTTAGGCATGACATTCCAGTCAACGTCTTGGTCAAAAAAAACTTTTATTAACAACTGATCTTATTAGTTTTATGCAAGAACCTTATGTCATTACTTACTTCTTCAGAATGCCAAGTTTGGAGGGATCAGCTAGGGAGAAAAATATACAGTGTGAAGGAAAATCCTTATCCTTCTAATATTCACTAAAATTGCATTTCCATTCTATATATTTTCTTTCCCGACCCACTAAAAAATTTTTTTGTTTGTTTTTCCATTACAGTTGTTCCACTTTTTTTCCCTCTTGCTTCCCCGCACCCTACTCCCCCTTCTCCCACAGTCAGTCCCCACCCAGTGGTCCATGTCCCTGGGTCACTTATACATTCACAATAGGAAGGTTTTTAGTATCAGTTACATTTTTCAAAACCAGGTTGGAAAACAGGGATGGGGAAGAGAAAAATTAACATTTTAAATTACCTAACACGTGTCATAAAGTGTTATTGGCTTTGTTTCATTTTAAGCCTTTTTAAAAACCTTGCAAATTAGTTTTACTCAGTTCACATGAAGGAATATATTTCCCCAGATTATACATTTGAAAACCTAGATTTTTTTCCTTTTATTTAAAAAATATTTTATTGCTTATGCTGTTACAGTTGTCCCACTTTCCCCCTTTCATTCCCCCTCCACTCAGCCCACCCCACTCTCATAAGTATTTAAACTCAAAAATTCCATGTAATTTCCACTATCATAACATTTTACAAAGCATATTCTAGTAGAGTACTAATGTGTGTCCAAGATAAACATACACACTCAAAGCCCCCCAAATAAAAACTATTTCCACAGTTATGCACTTTTAATAAGACTGGAAGACAAGGTTAAATTAATTTTTTTTCCATAAAAATCTCCACAATTTTAACATGCAAATGTAGATTTTTGTTTAGTAGTAAATGTTTAACACTGACTCGAATCTAATCAGGTCTGATTTACAACATTTGCTTATTGCCAATTGCCTGTTTCCAATACTCCTAATACAGCAGATTCAAGCTGCTGATGTGAAGCTAGGAAGAGTTGTGCACATTTGGCTCTTGTAAGCCAGCAAGAGCTTGGTCTAGCACACTACTGTGTCATTTTATTATTTTATTGGACCCAAGTATACTTACTTCACTAAATGTCTCTTCGATTTTCGGTTCAAAAGAACATACTTAAAGAAATGGAATTTTTAACAGTGATCTATCAGATCATTAATTTTTAAATATAAGATTTGAGTTCAAATAATGATTCACTGACTGTGTAAACATTATGCATGCACAATTGTCTAATTTTTTTAAAATCCATTTTTAGAGATGAAAGTCTGCATTAATTGACTTCTTTTGATTTCTTACTGGTACACATTTTTATTGCAATTGATAAGCTAAACTTTAAAAAAAGATTTATACCTCTCCCTTGGAATCAAGTGAGAGAATGGTAGAAGAACAAATTGCCATCAACTGTGATGGGGAAGGCTACAGAAAAAGCAGATTTCTTAGGATGGGGTGGGAGCGCCATTGAAATTTTAGCTTTTGACATGTTAAATTTGTACTTGTAATTTCCCCACAGACTGATATAGAGGAGATGACTACCCAGCTCTTGAATCAGTTTCAGTTGAATTACAGTTTATTCAATCAATTATTCATTCAAAAAATAGCTATTAAGTGCCCACTATGTGTAGCCCACTGTTCTGGGCACTTTTGGTAGTCACTGAGCAACACAGATAAGCATTCCAGCTCTCAAGGAGCCTACATTCTAGTGGAAGAGGAAAAAAACAAAATAAATATAATTAATGAGTAGATTATATCAAATATTTAAAAGATGGTAAGTGCTGTGGGGAGAAAAGGAGTACATCAACCTAGAAAAAATGAGTGACAATGGTGGGCTGGTGAACAAGTATTCCATGTTAAACCAGATGATCTGTTTAGGTAGTCCTCACCGAGAAGATGACATTTGTAGAAGAGTTGAAAGAGGTAAGGATATTAACTACATACCTATCTGGAGGAAGGGTGCTCAAGGCAAAGAAATAGCTAGAGCAAAGTTCATAAGCAGACTATTTCTGCCTTCCAAAAAAACAGAAAGGAGGACAGTCTGACTGAAATGAACAGAAATATGAGTAGGAAATGGAGACCGAGGAGGAACAAGGACCATATGACCTGAACCTAGTAGGTCACTTTAAAACTGGCTTTTATTCTTCATACAGTGGAGAGACATTGCAAGTGGTTAAGAAAAGGAGTGATATGACAGTACGGTATCACATTTGAAAAGATCAGTCTGACTTCCTAGTAGGAATCAGGGTAAAATTCGGGAGGCTTTTGTACTAATCTAGATGAGAAATAACAGTGTTCAAACCAAAGTGGTAGCAGTGGAGGTGGTGAGAAGTAGTCAAAGGCTTAAGTAGTTTAAGATTTCCTAGAGGATTGGATGGGAGTTGTGAGAGAACCAAGAGTGAAGGTGACTCCAAGGTTTTGCCTTTGAGCAACTAGCAGAATGAATTGTTATCAACTGTGATGGGGTAGACTACAGAAAAAGCAGATGGGTTGGGGTGGGGATAGCATTGAAATTTTAGTTTTGGACACATTGAATTTGAAATGCCAGTTAGACTTCAAATGGGAGGTGGCCAGTAGTCAGTTGTGAACCGAGCAAGGCTGGAGCTTAGGAGAAAGTCTGGTTTGGGCCTAAATAATTGAAATTGTTAGAAGATAAATGGCATTTAAATCCACGACTTTTAATAAGATCACCACATGATTGAGTATGTAAAGGGAAAAAGTGATAACTGAAGGTCTCAACACTCCAGTGTCCAGTGTTCAGGGAGAAGAGGAAGGACCAGCAAAGGTAATAAAAAATGAGCAACCAGTTAGTTGGGTCAGAGAAAAACCAAGAAAGTGGAGCAGCTAATAAACTAAGTTAAACAGTTAAGGAGAAGGGAGTGACAAACTGTGTCACTGATGATGGTGGAGAATTGACTGTGAGATTTAGCAATTTGGAGGGCAGACTACAGTTTCAGTGAAGTTGTGGGTTGGCAGCCAAGACAGAGTTAATTTAAGAAAAAATAGCAGGAGAGGAATAGGAGATAATGAAAACAGACAACATTTTAAAGGAGCTTTTCTGCTAGGAACAACACAGAAACGGTCCAATAACTGTGGGGAAAGAAGACCAAGAAAAGTTTTCTAACTTATGTTTGGCTTTGTTTTTATGACAAAGATTCTGTAGAGAGTGAAAAATAGATTCTGTTCAGATACAGGGCTGGTGTTGGAAAATTTTTGAGGTAGCTGCAATTTATGTTTGGTACCCTGCAACCTTCTTTTTCCTTTCTTTGCAGCAACTCAGGAAGTTAGTAATTATTATTTCTACAGATGAGGACAATATGGTATAAAAAGAAGTTATATAACTTGCCTAGGGTGCATCTTATCCAGTAGCCATTGGCAATACCATCAATGCTCTACCCCAAGTGCACACACCCTTCCCAAACTCTGTTATTTTCATAGGTGATTTAGCCCCCACTTCTGGATTTCTTTTTCCACCTGCCATCAAACCTTTATGGCCAAATATCCCTGCATTTTAAGCCAGATAAACAATTTCTGTAGAAGGTGTGAATGTGTTGCTCCTTGAGGGAAATTTATTTTTTAGTTGTTATTCCTACAGAGAAATAAGAAAGCTTCTTCCAGAGGTCTGGGTTTGAGTGCCAGGTGTATCATGTCTAGCCGTGGAACCTAAGGCAAGTAATTTAACGGCTCTGAATCACACATTTTCAACTGTAATTTGGAAAAAAACCTACCTTGCAGAGTTGTCATAAAGTTGAGAGAGAACACTTAAAAAGTACCCTTGTGGGTGTTACATAAATTATTGATGTTTTCTTTATCATTAAAAGTGATTAAGCCAAAAAAAGTCTCTTATAGTAGAATAGGAAAGTACAATGACATGTACATAAAGGAGATGCTTTGGACAAGGACATGTCCCAGTTCCCTCAAATTCTGTCACACAGCAGGTATGTTGAAAGTCATCTAAGATCTAGAGCCCAATTGCCCTGCTTTTGGGGTGTAGGACACTGGATAAGGCACATACCTTCTTTGAGATTCAGTTTCCTCATTTACAATGATATAAACCAATGTTATATAGTGCTTTGTAAACCATCAAATGGAGTGAAGACAGTGAGTGGAAGATGATTATATCAGGCTTATTCAGAATTAGCATTTGGGTTTAGGTACCACTTCCAACCCTCTAGGTGTCCAAAGCACCTAGCAATTACCTTTGGACAAAATGAATTTTGTGAACATAAGATAGGATTAGCGTTGTAAATATCCTCTAAATGAGACCAACTTATCATTCCAGGAAGGCTCTATGTATTTTTAGGTCCCTGGATATTATCAGCCAATTGTCCCTGCCCAAAGACAATGCTCTCTTTCATTCCTTTTGCTGAATGTGTTTAACTATTTCAGATAAACAGAATACTATACATAGTTTAAATTCAGATATATTCACTGCATTAGATAAAGCATTAGGCAAATGTTTTGTAGCACTTTTTATGGTATATAAGCAATTGGACTTGCTCTTATCTTTTGAGCTTCCATGGCAAACACTAGGTAGTTCAAACTTAGCACTTTTTATCAAATCTTTTACTATCAAAATTTAATAACAGGCCACTTCTGTTAATAGACGTTTCTGGATCTGCAGGGCTCAAAACTAATTCAGCTGACACAGACAATATAAAAGCAAACACTAAGTTAAATTTTATATTTCAAATAATCTTTATTTCACTATAATCTGAGATTTGTGGCCTCCTCTTATGTTAAATTACTTAACACAAAGTACACCTTTAAGCAGCAATTAAGTTCTTATATCTTAGTACCCCTTATATATAACATTGGCCTAAGGGGCTCATGATTAATTTGGAAAGTAAGTGAAGTGGAAAAAGAATTGGAGATGAAAACAATAAGTAGGTGAAAAAGTACCATGAAGAACTTGGCATATCTTTTCAAGTAAGACAGACATAGTAAATTCTTGATGGTCATTTACCTCCTAGTAAGAAACAATCAGGACTTCCGGCTAAGATGGAGGCATAAATACACACCCTGTGTCTCCTCACAACTAAGGAGAAATTTACAAATACTTCAAAACTAAAAAACCCAGAAAATCCAGAAAATCATATCTACAGGGAAGTTCAGCAAAGAAATAATCAGCCCAAAAGGTAGGAGGGGTAGAGCTGGGATGGAGAGAAAGAGGAGCGGAGCAGCAGTTGTGGGGGTGGTGCTCGGCAGGCGTGCAGCTGGTGGGCATGGATAGCTGTACCTGGGGTGAAAAACAGCTGTACAGTTTAAGCCTGAGAAGCGATCCCAGCCCCAAACAGGACCACATAGCTTGTGATTCCAGTGCCAGGGAAAATAGAGCTGTATTGCTTCTGATTGTGAAAGCCAGTGGGGCTTGGGGCAGAGGAAGAAGATACTAGTCTTGAAAAGGAGGCAACTTGCTTAGTACAGGAAGGGGGAGAAGTGACCAGAAAAGTGGCAGCAACTGGCACTTTTCCCTCCCAGGCCCCTCCCCGACATACACCTCCAGAACACAGTGAAAGGAACACCAGTACTACTAATGAATACCTAAGGCTCTGCCCCCTATAATGTAAGAGGTGCAACAGCCCCATCGAAATCGCAGAGGCAAACACAGAAACTTGTCACGATGAGGAGACAGAGAAGTATGGCCCAGAACAGGGGGCACAGATCAAGGTCCCAGTGACACAACTAAGCAACGAGCAGATACTACACCTAAAGGATGAGGAGATAGTGAGCTTAACAAATGCATAGTTTAAGGCATTGGTGATAAAGATGCTCACAGACTTGACAGCCAAGGTTAAATGGGACAGGGAAAGAATGAAGGCTATCCTGGCTGAAATGAAGGAAAATTCATACAAAACAAGTGGTGAAGGAAAGAAAACCAGGGTTCAGGTCAACAAATTGGAACACAAGGAAGAAATAAAAAGTCAGCCAGTACAGAAGGAGGAAACGAGAATTTTAAAAAATGAGGAGAGGCTTAGAAACCTCTGGGACACCTATAAACGTGCCAACATCTGAATCATAGGGTTGCCAGAAGGTGAAGAGGGAGAGCAAGAAATTGAAAAATTATGTAAAAAAATAATGAAGAAAAACTTCTCTGATTTTGGGAAGGAAATGGACATACAGGTCCAGGAAGCACAGAGTCCCAAACAAGCTAGACCCAGGGAGGGCCACACCAAGACACATCATAATAAAAATGCCAAAGCTTAAGAATAAAGAGAGAATCTTAAAAGCAGCCAGAGAGATGAGGAGAATTACCTACAAATGGGTTCCTATAAGACTGTCAGCTGATTTCTCAAAAGAAACTTTGCAGGCAAGAAGGGACTGGCAAGAAGTATTCAATGTGATAAAAAGCAAGGACCTACAACCAAGATTACTCTATTCTGCATAGCTATCACTCAGAATGGAAAGGCAGAGAAAGTGCTTCCCAGACAAGGTAAAGATGAAGGATTTCATCATCACCAATCCATTATTATATGAAATGTTAAAGGGACTTATTTAAGAAAAAGAAGGTCAAAACTCTGAACATTAAAATGAAAACAGTATCACAACTATCAACAACAGAAGCTAGGGAATGGGAAAAAAGGCAAACTAAGCAGATAACCAGAGGGGAACAGAATCATAGGTGGGGGATCATGTGGAGGGAGGTCAGCTGGGAGGGGGCAGGGGGAGAGGGAGGGAAATGGTGCAGGAATTAAGAAGCATAGTAGGAGGGTGCAGAGTGGCAGGGGGATGTAGAGAAGAGCTTATACGTATGACCCATGGACATGGACTAAGGGGGAGACTGCTGGAAGAAGAGGGGGTGCTGGGTGGAGGGGAGCAAAGGGATAAGAAATTGGGACAACTGTAACAGCATAATCAATAAAACATACAAAAAATTAAACTTGCCTTGAACATAACAACAACAACAAAAAGAAACAAATTCTTGTATTCCCTTTTCTTATGAATATAATTTTTCAAAAAATTCTAATGTGTTTGTTTCATGCTTTTTGTAGTTACATATATGTAAAATCTTTGGCTCTCATTCAAGAGAATAAAACTGCCAGTTTTTAAAAAAATACCCACAAATACTGCAAATATGAAGATGTTTCTTGTAGTATGATATATAATAGCAAAAACAACCTAATAGAAAATAACTCAAGACAATATACACTTCCGGCCAAGATGGAGGCTTAGATTGACATGCTCTGTCTCCCTCTACAACTAAGTAGGAATACAACTACCTCAAAACCAAAGATAACCAGAAATTCCAGAAAATAAAACTACATGAAAACCCAACGTATGAAGTTATAAACCAGCAGTGCTCATCTGGATGGGTAGGAGGGGCGAAATCGGAATTGGGATGGAACGGTTGGGTGGTGCTGTCCAAGGTAGCAATGGGGATAGCAGCGGGACTGTGAGAAACACCAGGGGAGCAATCCCGGCTGCAGTCGAGACTCGGCAGCTCGCGATTCCAATGCTGGGGAAGGCAGACCCCCCCTCCAATTGCCTTGGACGGTGAGGCCGTGGGGAAGGAGCCTCCTGGTCTCTCAGCGGAGAGTAACGGCAGGAATCCATCTTGGACCCCCATGCCCACACAAAGCGCCACAGAGCGGTGAAAAAGGTCGCCGGTCGCTGGGTAGTGACGAGTGCACAGGGCGCTGTCCCCTACAGCTCTCCCAGGAAACAAAGGTAAACAGAAAACTGACAGGATGAAACAGACCATGATTGAAATCCCAGTGATGCAGCTCACCAGGCAGCAGAAGAGGGACCTAACTGATGAGCAAATAAGAAATCTTTCTGAGGCTCAGTTCAGAGCTATAGTCATAAGGTGGCTTACAGAATTAACAAAAGATTTGGAACAAGACAGAGAAGGAACGAAAGCTAGTCACACTGAAATGAACAAAAACTCATACGAGAAAAGTGGTGAGGAAGTGAAAACCAGAGATCAAATCAACAAATCGGAACATAAGGAAGGAACAGTCAACCAGTGTAAAAAGAGGAAACAAAAAGGGAGGAACATGAAGAGAGGCTCAGAAACCTCTGGGACAGCTATAAGTGAATGAACATTCGAATAATAGGATTGCCAGAGGGTGAAGAAGAAGAACTAGAAATAGAAAAATTATGTGAAAAAAATAATGAAGCAGAACTTCCTGAACTTGGGGAAGGAAATAGACTACAGGTCCAGGAAGAACAGAGAGTTCCAGAAAAATTGGTCCCAGGGAGAACCACTCCAAGACACATTATAATCAAATTGTCAAAAAATAAAGATAAAGAGAGAATCTTAAAAGAAGCAAGAGAGAAGAAAAGAATTATGTACAAAGGGGTTCCAATTAGACTATCAGCAGATTTCTCAAAGGAGACTTTACAGGCCAAAGGGACTGGCAAGAAATATTCAAAGTAATGAAAAGCAAAAACCTACAGCCACAAGTACTCTATCCAGTGAAACTGTCACTCAGAATAGAAGGCCAGAGAAAGTGCTTCCAGGAGAAAATAAAACTGAAGGAGTTCATTAGATCCAAACCATTATTATATGAGATGTCAAAGGACTGGTTTAGAAGAAGGAGGATCAAAATTATGAACATTAAAATAAAAATTGCATCACAACAACCAACAACAGAAGCTAGGGAATTGTAACAAAGACAAACTAAGTAGGCAATGAGAGTGGAAAAAGAATATAGGTATGGGGAACATAGGGGGGAGGTCAGTAGGGAAGGGGAAGAGGGAAAGGGAGGGAGATGGTACAGGAATTAAGAAGCGTAGCAGGAGGGAGTGGAGTAGACAGGAAGAGGTTGAGAAGAACTATATGCACAACCAATGGACATGAACTAAAAGGGGGGGACAATTGGAGGAAGGGAGGTCACTGTGTGGAAGGTAGCAGAGGGAAAAGAAATTGGGACAACTGTAACAGCATAATCAGTAAAAGATATTTAAAAAAAGAAAATAATTCAATACATGAAGGTATTTTGGTAAGGCAGAATGTTGCCTGGTAATTCAAAATTATGTTTGTAAAGGATCAATGATTGCACCAAAAAATACTTAGATTAAGTAAAAATTGATGGATATGATATGATCAACATAAAATTATCTGAATTTTATATGCATATATACATATACAGATAACTATGCACATGCATACATTTCTGTACAGATATATGTATTTTATAATTACAACACATCTATTTAAAAAGTTTGGCGGGAAAGCAAAATAAATAACATCTTTTCTGGGTTGTGGTATTAGAGACTTGTGTTTATCTACATATATTTTTAGATGGTTAAGTCTATTGTAAAGGTTATTAATGTGCTATCCCCACTCATTTATGTATCTGTGTATTACTGTCCTGCTTTGTTGTGACTAAATTTTAAAGTGGTAGTTTTAGGTCACTAGAAGAATCTAACTTGAGCACCCACAAGTTAAAATGTTTCATAAACCAAAAGGAAAAAAAATGTTTTCCAGGCTTTCAATAGCTACCATCTAAATCCCCTTCCACAATACACATACACACAAGCATGCACAACATATACAATTACATGTGTTCTCATGGAATTAGCAATATTCTATTCCAGGGTGTGGAAACAACGGCTTATAGGCCAAAACCATCCCATGTCCTGTTTGTTCGTTTTTGTTGTTGTTGTTATTTTTTTGGAGGCTTCATGGACTAAGAATTTTACACTTTTGAAGTTTTGAAGTGTTGTTGGGAGTGGGCAGGAGGAAAAACAAAGCAAGAATATGCCAGAGACAATATATGGCCCTCAGAGTATAAAATATTTACTATATGCAAACCCTTTGCGGAAAATATTTGCCAGCTTTTGCCTTATTTCCCAATATACTTCTGGAATTTCTGCTGCAAATCCTGGAAAAGGCTTTTTCCCTGGGCTTGGCTGAAAGAAAAAAAAAGAAAGGTTGAGAAATGTAGAGTTCATAGTATAAGGGGGCACACCCAAAATACCAGAATTATCTTCTGGAGGGTGGACCCCTTGTAGTACAGGCTTCCCCCACTAGGTGAGTGTTCTAGGAACCTGTCTGTATCTGTGTACTAGCTGCCATTGTTGTGAGAGGGTGCATTCAGCTTTAGTGAATATTTTTTGAAGACTCTTTCAATGAGTTTGCCCATTTCATGGTGGGTGATTATGAGTGCACCTGCCCACACCGCACTGAGTGTTCAGCAGTTTTTGACCAAAAATGACATGGCCCCTGTGCCCCACTCTCCCTATTCATCAGATCTTGCCCAAACAACTTTTGTTTCCCCAGATTTAAAAAAAAAATTTGTGATGTGGAAGGGGTGAAACAAAAACAGCAGAAGCACTACAGGGCATGAAAATCAATGAGTTCAAGAACTGTTCTGCGTAATGGAAAAAAAGTCTTGATAGGTATATTGCATCCAATGGAGAGTACTTTGAAGGTTGCTGAAATTTAAACATTAAACATATAAGGATAAATATATATAATATTTTAATAAATAAATTCTAGTTTTAGGGGGTCTCCCTTTATAGTATGCCAATAGTTCTACCTTATTGCTGTATTCTGATCTTTCCATTCAAAGCTATGGACTATAGAAGCTTTCACTTGTATTAATAGAAGAAAAAAACAATATAACTTAAAGTATGAATTACAGATATATTTTAAATGAATTTTTGTTATTTTCATACATATAAGGTAATGTAGACACATTTAATAAAATGTATCCAGACTAATTTTAATTCCTGAGTAAAGAAAATGACACCTGGTGAGAAGGCTGCTTTGCTTCCAAACAATGACTATGTCTTTGAAAGTCCTTCCCTTAAATAGATTCACTATTTCTTTAAACTATTTACTCTTAAAGTTTATTTAGGAAACCTCATATTAATATAGTGCAAAGTTAAACTGTGGCCTGGATTATAATAATTGCCAAATATATCTCATGTGGAGTTCAATACAGAGACCCACACAGAACATGTTACAAAAAAAAAACAGAAAATCACAGTCATGACTGGGAAGAAAGAAAGTGCATATGTGGTACGAAGTGCTCGGGGTGACGATTTGAATTACAAAATTGCACTGTGTTTCAAAATAGAGTTAATAACAAAACAAACAAGTACACATCATTCTTTTCGGCATGAGCAACATTTTGCTCCAAGCTAGACGCAGAAAAACATGCATGTAGAGAGATTATCTGTAACTTATTAAGAAGACTAAATGTCTTCATTGACTCCCACACTAAAATGACAGAAGAGGAATAGTTTATGTCCAAATGACTAAATGTTCCTTAATCCTTGTCTTGCAAAACAACCACCCTGCCAGATTTGCCACAACAACAGAGTAGGCCTTGGATTTCCCTATCAAAAAAAATTTCCCCAACCAACTGCTGAGGCAAAGCACACTGTAGAGACTCATCCACTGAACACTTATAGAAAATGATTAACTTAAAAGAGAACAGGCCCTAATTAATTAATCAAATCTACAGCTATCCTGGAATACATTAACATGATCAAGTAAGAGTGTTGGGAAAAGCAAAATCATACACTGGGAAAGCAACAGATCCTGCTGGTAGAATTCTCCCATGGAGACCCTTAGGTCACATCTACAATACACCAGCATTCATTACTTTGGGTTTTGCCCTACACTGTTGTTTAATATCTGAGTGCATGAATAAAATGGCAAATCAACTGAGGATTAATTATTTATCTAACCAGACATTCTGTGGAAATTTATTTATTTATTTATATTTTTGACAAATATAATTGAATACATTTCAAGTGTACATGATGATTTGATATACATATACCTTATGGGAAGATTACCAAGATAATAAACAGCCTCACCTAATATAGTTAACATTTGTGAGTGAGAGGGTGTGCATGTGTGATGAGATACTTAAGATCTACTCTCAAAAACTGGCAAGTATACAATACCATGATATTAACTACAGTCACCATGTTGTACATTGAATCCTCAGAACTTATTATTTTTATAACTGAAAGTTTGTACACTTTGACCTACATCACCCCATTTCCTCCTTCCCCCAGCCTCTGGCATCTTGGCAACCACCATTCTATTCTCTGTTTCTGTGAATTTTGTTTTTTAGATTCCACATGTAAGTGATACCTCGCATTATTTGTATTTTCTTGTCTGGCTTATTTCCCTTAGCATAAAACTCTTGGATTCATTAATGCTGGAGATGGCAAGATTTCCTTCTTTTTTTATGGCTAAGTGATAATCTAGTGTGTATTTGTGTGTGTGTGTGTGTGTGTGTGCATGATTTTTGATAGCCATTCATTAATTGATGGGTGCTTAGACTGTTTCCATAGTGGCTGTACCAATTTATATTCCCACCAACAATGTATATGGAATGTTTTTTCTCTACATCCTCACCAACATTTATCTCTTGACTTTTTGATAGTAGCCATCCTAACAGACAGGAGGTAATATTTCATTGTGATTTTAATTTACATGTCCCTGATTACTAATATTTAGCATCTTTTTATATACCTATTGGTCATTTTTAGGTCTGTGAAAATTTATTAAGGGTCTATTATGTTTTAGGCACTGTGCTAAGTGCTGGGATGGTGGAGATTACTAAGAATGGCACCTTTTTCTAAGGAGTTCACAGTATAATGTAGAGACAGTTGTGTATACAAATGGCTACAGTCCCACATTAAAGTGTTACAAATGTACAATGTGCTACACCTTGATGAACAAAAGGAGCAAGACCCTTTTTTTCATGTGAGAATCTATGAGAAATCATGGTAGAGTATCAGTAAGTCTGGAGTTGTGTTTGAGGTTTTGCAGGTAAAGAGGTGTGACAGAAACAGCATAGGGTGAGAAAAGAGTCAAATATTTCTAGAGTAAATAGTTGGGAATAACAGTTACCTTAGAAAGAACAAATAAATTTGTATATGCAGGAAATTTTGGAAGAGCATGATAAGGCAGTATTTAAAACTTAAAAGTTCAGTTTTTAGAAACAGACTTCGTTGAATTAAAAATTATTTTGAGAATAATCCCAATACTTCGCTGCTGCGTTTCCATTGGTGTGTGTATTAATGAGAGTTGTGGAGTGTGTGTTGAACCTATACAGTGTGTGTGTTGCTGTATGTGTTTATAAGAAAAATGATGTGCCTAAAAGTAAGGATCACTTCTTCTGGTCCCAGATATGGAATATTGAATGTTATACCCTATGAGAGAATGTTATTTGTTCCCATTATACTGGCTTTCCAAATTTGGTTGAATTAAGATGTAGGAAAATATACATCTATGCAACAGTGTTTGCCCATATAGCAGGCAGGCAAAAAAGAGCTAATGTTTTTGCTCTAGACCCAGCTAGAAGGCTGAGTTCTATTGAAGAAGGTATGTCTGGCTTAGATGGAATGTTTGAAATTGGGAGTAGGAAAAAGCTATGGATAAGAATCTGCTTCACTGCAGAATGAGTCTCATGCTGCCTGACTGCCAAGAAACAATTTCATTCTGCTTAAATGAAAAACAATCTTCCAGCTTGCTGAGAGATCTGAGAGTCAGTATGTGGCCACAACGGTCCTGACGCCAACCTGCTCAGTGTGGACTCTGGTCAAGCAAGCTTTGGAGCCAGGGTCTGCTCAGTGAGACTGGGGGCCAGAAAAATACCTAAAATCAATCAGGATGGACCTGGAGAGAAGCAGGAATGTGATGAGTAAAGTTATTGGCCTGTGACCCATAGTGGCACCTCTCAGAAACTATAAGTTTAGAGACTTTCCCTTATAGTACCAAAAAGCAAGTGCAGCCTTCAGTGCAGAGAGAATGTTGTGCAAGGCATCATTATGATTGACACAGAAGAATGCAGAGCTCACAAAAGGCATGTCTCAATCCAGGCAACAACACAGCTTCTCACAGAGCAGGCCGCATATAATTACAGTGAAAATATTAGGTCCCCAGCCAATTCCAAAGGTGCAAAGAGCTCTCACATCAAAACAGAAAGAACTGAAGGAATACTCAAGGAGGTGGCAAGGCAAAGTCAAGGCACATTATCAAAGAAGCTGATCAAGGACTCAATTCCTTGGTGGTCTTACTAGAATGATCCCATTTCTTTATGAGGAACATGAGTTGGGAAGGAGGAAGAGAAGGGAAGGAGAGAGACTGACGGGAAAACATAGGGATAAAGTCACAAGCAATTAGCTGGCATTATACACAGAAAAGAAATGAGGCCCTGGTTGCTGTGGCTCAGTGGATTGAGCGTTGGCCTGCGAACCAAGTGTCACTGGTTCGATTCCCAGTCAGGGCACATGACTAGGTTGCACACCAGATCCCCAGTTGGGGGCGCAAGTGAGAGGCAACCACACAGTGATGTTTCTCTCCCTCTCTTTCTCCTTTCCCCTCTCTCTAAAAATAAACAAACAAACAAACAAATAAATAAATAAATAAATAATAAATGAGTATAACTCTGCACTGTAAGAAAAAAAGGACCTGAATTAAGAACATCTTGGGCCATGAGGCCACCAGGGCATTGATGTCCACAGGGAGACGTCATAGAATTGGCACCTGGATGCATGATGAGAACAATGGAGCCTGAGCAGGTGCTACTTTGATCTGGCCAAAAGCCCTCAAATCCAATTCCACATCTCACTGTATCATCGTCGGCAGCCGTCCGTCTCGAGAGACGATGGTGTAGCTTCTTAAGAGTCTATCTGCACCGCCGAGAATGGCTGTGCAGTCCGACTCGGGAGTGACACGGTATCTGTCTCCTCCCGTGTTGAATCGACATCTTGCGATGACGCTGGAGTGTCCTCTCCAGTGAAGCTGAAGCTACAGAGCCTGGGCAGGGTGATATGGAGGGTCTGCTGTTGCCCATGCAGCAGACCCCCCCTCTCTTCGCAGCTGAAGGGTCCAAGGGAAAGACGGAGTCAATACAGCTTGGCTTCAGGTGCGCCGCAGGAGTTGCCGGTGTTGACTACAACATCAAACCGCCTTAGGGACTCCGGCTCCGGATTTTCTGTCGGGGTTTACTCCCTTAGCCTTTCCCCTGAAGAGGTATGCCGCAAGGCAGCGGAGGTTTTTTGGAGTCAGAGTTTTCCTTCTCTGATGTGCCCTGACTGGAAGATCAAACCAGCGACACTTAGCTCGCAGGCCAACGCTCAATCCACTGAGCCAAACCAGCCAGGGAGTCACTGTATCATAAAACTACACTAATTCTAATCTCTCCAGTTGTCAATTTCTTCTTTATGAAAAGGAAAGTCCAGGGAAACAATGAGGTTTAATCAAGGGAAAAGTAAAAGTATCTAACCTTTATAACCAGGTTAGTACTTAACCAGGACTACTAAAAATGGACCAACATATGTACCAATTGATTACAATCTAGGGAGTCCAAAATTATTTTATTTCCTATAGCTCTGGTTTCTTCTCCCCCTTTCACATGCAGATATTTTTTAAACTAATTTACTCTGAATATGGAATATTAGTTTTGTTTTGTTTTTTTCATTCCCAATTTGCAATTTACTTAGGATTCTCATTACATTTAGTCATGCAACTAAATTAAGTAGGGCAAAGAGTTTCCAAGCACGGACAGCAGCTGATGGGAGGAATAATAGAATAAGAGACCAGAAAGACAGCTTTGGTTAGAGAAGGAGTTCCATTAGTTTCCAAATCTGTCAGCCTCACAATGTGGTATTTCAGTAAGGGTTGAGTCATGACTCCATTTCAGTTATTCCACAAAAGAAAGAAAACTGTACGTGACTGTAGATCATGAATGCTCTATAACTGCTAAATCTACAAAAAGAAAGGGCAGGGGTTGTGCACTTTATCTGTAATGTAGTAAAGAGCACCCAAATGTTTGAAAGCCAGGTGTAAGGCACATTCTGTGAGTGTGTGCATGTGTGTGTGTGTGTGTGTGTGTGTGTAAAGGAAAGGGGTGGGGAGAGAAGAGGGTACATAGAGAGAGGAAAGAGGAGAAACTAAGTAGATAGAGAAAATATAGAGCAAAGAGAAAAGTAAAATCAATTCTGGTAACATCTAGAAGGCACATTGTCAGTGATGATCTCTATGTCGACTTCTAACTCAGGGAAAAATGATAGTAATAATAATATTAATAAATGGACAGAGGCAAATGACTGGATGTTGGGTAAATATAATTATAAGACAGTAAGTGTTAGTATATGTGACAAAGTGAATAAACTGCTGAGAAATTAGGGTGCCTACAGTCTGTAGACTAGGGAGTATTAAGTTTTTCTTTTGAAATGTTTCATTTAGGCAAATACTATTCCATGAACAGAGTTACCACTAACTTAGGTGGTTTAGGTAATAATGGCAACAAATAAAAATGAGAATTTATAATATTCCAGGCACTGTTCTTGGCAAGCCCCATGACATGGGAACTCTGTGAATTGCTTGGGGCTGTTGTAGCAGATTACCACAAACTTGCTGGTTTTAAACAACACAATACCTCACAGATCTTGAAGCCTAATGTATAAGACAGTTTCACTGGGTGAAATCAAGGGCCAGCAGGGTCACACATCTGGAAAGCATCCTCTTCTTGTCTCTCCCACATTCTGGGGACTCACCAATCTTTGACTGTGGTTGCATCACCCCAATCTTTATCTCAGGGCTCACACTGCCTCCTCCTCACCTGACTATAGCCTTCTTTTGCCTCCTCTGATAAGGATACTTGTGATTGTAATTAGAGTTCATCCAGAAAATTCTTTTTAAAATTCTTTTAAATTTTAAAAAAATAATTTATTGATTTTAGGTAGAGAGAGGAAGGATGACAAAGAGAGAAAAAGATCAATTTGTTGTGCCACTAATTTATGCATTCATTGCTTGATTCATGTATATGTCCTGACAGGGGATTGAACCTGAAACCTTAGAGTATCAGGACAATGCTCTAACCAACTGAACTACCTGGCTAGAGCCAGATAATTCTGAATGATCTTCCTATCTCAAGATCCTTAAGTCAACCACATCTGCAAAGTCTTTGCCATATAACCCTCACTGGTTCCAGGGATTAGGACATGGACATCTTGGGGGGATCATTATTCAGCCTATCACAGGTACTATTATTATTACCAGGTTAACCCCACTAATGGGTTCTCAGAGCACCCTGTTCTGTTCTGTTAATTCATAGTTCTAACCACAATTGTATTAAATAATTATTTTCTTGGTTATTTATTTAATATTTCACACTGCTAAATTTCTGAAAACAGAGAAATATTTGTGTGCCTGTCATGTTTACTACTACCCCTCAATCCAATCCAACATAAATCCCAGCACATAATAGATGCCCATTTTAAACATGAGGACAGACATTGAAGTTGTTAGCTCAGATTAAAACAGCTAATAAGTGGTGGAGCAGAAACCTGACTCCGAAACCCATAAGATCTTTTCTGCCTTGGGCTGAGTCTGAAAATATTCATTATATATCTTTCTGGCTCTAGGATTTTGGTTCTCAAATCTCATAATGTTTTCTTCTTAAAAAAGAGAAATTTTCTCCTGCTTTATTTTGAACACAAACTTTGTGTACTGCAATAATGTAGGATTGTATTTAACTACTCAAAAATAAGAGGTAGGCTTAATGAGAACTTTGTTAGAGATATTGTTCCATATAAAACAACTACAAAAATCCATTTTGTGGTGTCTGTCAATTCCCAGGTCTGCAAATGTATGATGATACAAATTCATGTTCAGCCTTGTCTTGCATCCTCAGAAGCTGGTTCTTTTGATATTTATTTCTGGAAACTATAAAACCAAACCATCCTCAAAACAGAATTGTAATAATTTAAAAATCTCTTTTTTCTAAAGTGTCACAGGTATTCCAAGACTGCTTGTGAAATTAGGCAGCCAAGCTAATGCAGAATGAAGACTGGTATTTGATGAGAAAGACAAGTGGATCTTTCTGTCAAGTCTTGGATCAGCAGCTAAGATTTTGATTCTTTTCCTCTCTGTGAGCTATGCCTTTGAGAGAGGAAATGTGGCTACTATCAGGAGTGTGTCAGAGTCTTTTGCCATACGTACTGCTGTCTCTAAGTATGAAATGCTAACTAAGGGATTGAGTGTTGATGGAGAAAGAAAAAAACTTGCGTGATGTTTTTTAAAAAACTTGATTATAGTGTATTCATTCTGTGGCAAAATCTTGGAACTTTTCTTCCTTTATCTAGAATAGAAGAATGCCACTTTATGATATTTTTTAAAATAAGGAAAACCTTTAAATAAAATGTTTTCACATGTTTGGTTATATAAAATATGTTCATATCTAAATAACAGTCACAAGAATTCAGTCCCTAGGAACCAGGATTTGAGGTCTGGCTAGTCAAAAAGAAGCCCTTAGAGGAATAATTGAGCAAAAAATTCCCCAGTGATGATCAGAAGGGCTTCTTGAAAACACAGAAAATGCCACATATGGAAAGGAGAAAATGAGGCATTGAGATGAAAATAAAACTCTTTAATTATTTTTGCTGCCAAAAAATTGAACAGTCTTAAACATGTTAAAGCAAGAAAGACAAGTTCTTAATAGAAATAAGCATATGCATGACCATAGTTCCAGAAATCAGGAAGTAGAACCCATCACACTTTTTTTTAATACAATGGGACTATATCAACTTGGATTTTTTGAATCGGCAGCCACTTTCTTGACCCCCTTCACCAGGAAATGGAGAGAAGTAAAAGAGCTCGTTTAACAGAACATAAGCAATGGGTTGAATATGGGAATGCAGACAAAACAATGATAACTTTTTGGCTTAGGTCATGTGGGTGGATGTGTCATTTGTTGAGATAAAAAAATTGGAGATGGTACATTTTGGTTTGTGGACAAAACAAGCTTTTAATTTTTTCAGTATTAAGTAACTATAAAATATCTGATTTTATAAACCTGGAATCAGAAGAAATGTTTGAACTAGAGGTGAATAGTGGAAATTGTCAACATTCAGGTGGCATTTGTACATGTGGGAATAGATGAGGTTGTCCAGGTAAAGAGAAGGCTGAGCAAAGAAGGCCAAGTCCAGAGCCCCAAAGAACATTGATATTTAAAAGTGAAATAAAGGGGATGAGGTCAGTAAAGGGATGAAAATGTTTCTGAAAAGAGAAGGTGGTGTTGAAAAACGATGAGAGTGTTTGTAGGCAATCTCACTTGGATATAAATCCCAGCTCTACCACACATTGTTCATGTAGGGAAATTATTTAGCATCTCTAAACTCAAGATCACTTTTGAATCTGGATCTTGAGCCACTTGTAATTTCCTGAGAAATTTTAATATAGTGCTCAAAAAATTTATTCCTATTTTTAAATGTTTTCTTTCTAAGGAAATAATTGATATATTTGCACAATAAGTAGAACAGATTAATACCTAAGTGGATTCATCTGTTCATGCCTAAGAGTGATTCTCCTTACTTGAGGCATTTGAGGTACCTAACTCACCAAATCTTAAGAATTTTAAGAATTTCTTTGGAAAGGCCAACTTGTCAGCCAAGAGATGTCTCAGATTATTTTTTCAATCAATTCCTGTTTGTTGAAAATATGATAAATTTCTGTTACAGAAGAAAAAAAAATCATCTAATTATACCTGTTTATAAAAAATAAAAAACACATTGATGAATTTATCTTGATTTCTGGATGAAGTTCCCAAAGCTTTTAAAATACATGTTATATCTGGAGAACAAATTTGTTGTCCAGAGAGGAATATAAAATGCCCACTTATTTAGGTTTGAATGACTTCTAACTTCAGCCCAGTTTTAGACACTTCCTTCTTATTTCATTTAACAAGTTGATAATGAACATTTAAAAAATCCACAGTGTTGCCTCTCTTTATTTGATTAGTTTGATACATACTACTTTATTAATGTATGTTGCATTGAACAATAATATGAGCTGCCAACAGTGGATGATCTATGTACATTAATTTTTATACACAGAATTTCAATTCCCATGAGAGTTCTCATTATGCACCCAGGATGGTTTTCAAAAGCCGCCAAAGAATTATAGTTCATCTGCATGAAAATAGTAACAATTTACTTTTTTAATATTAATAAAATTCATATAAGTATCACTAGTAGCATATAAATTACACTTATACAACTTCATGGTACCATAACTTAGATTCAGTGTTCCACTGGGGACTTTCTTTGCTTTATAGAGGATCATTTATATATTTCTTTCAGGAGATATATATATATATATAAGTTTAGTTTTCACCTTGTCTCTGAAAATAGAAATGATGCATTCTTGCATTTCAGTTTTATTCTCCTTGAGACTATAACTCCTTATTGGAAAACAGTGTATGTTTTGGTTGGAGCAATTAAAATTGATTTTTTTAAATTCCAAGTTTAAGAGAATAAATATTATTTTTAAGCCTATAGCCATTTGTTCAGTTGTAAGTAACTGATAGCATATTAAAAGAGATAATTTTGCAGTATAACTGGCTAAAATAAATGAACACATCCAAATTACAAATAAATGAAGAAATTCTTTCAAGAAGATTGAATTATGAACTCGTCAAGTAGATCAGAATTATGAAAGCTCTTTTCAACTTAATATCTTCTTTATATGTTTATTATTATTTTTTTACTTGCTTGTGTCTTGATTTTCCAGGAAATAGCAAAGGTAGAGCGAATATAAAGAGGTGGGCAGAAAGGTTCCACAGTAAGGTTACCATCCACTCTGAACACCTCAGCAAAAAGGAATTTACTCTCTCCCTCTCTTGGTAAGATGGCTTGAGTATAAGAAAGCTATTTTTTATAGTGAAGGAAATCTACTTCTCAGAATCTTTTAGATATTAGATACAATTCTTAGACATAATGCTACCCACTATCTTAGTCAGCTCAGGGTTCTATAACAAAATACCACAGACAAGATGAATTAAAAAACAGACATTCATTTTCTCACAGTTCTAGAATCTAAGAAGTCCACAGTCAAGGCACCAGCAGATTAGCTCTGGGTGCAGGCTCTCTTCCTGACATATGCAAGGCCACCTCTTCTCTGGTTGCTCACATGGCCTTTGCTTGGTGTGTGTTCTAGAGGAAAGAGAGAGCTCTCATGTCCCCTCCTCTTCTTATAAGGGCATTCATCTCATCATGATGGCACCACCCTCATGATTTCATCTAAATCTAATTAACTCCCAAAGGTCCCACCTCTAAAGACCATCACATTTGGGGTTAGGATTTCAACATATAAACTGGGGAAGACAAAGCATTCAGTTCATAGCACTACTATATACCACACAGTTTTAATACCTGTCTTAATCCTCTCAACCTGGACACAATTATTTTCCCTTGACAGATTATAAAATTAAAACCCATTCCTATGCAGCTGGACAGTACAACAAACCCAGTTCTCATTCCTAAGGCCTTGTTCTTCCTTTTCTCTCCCTTGTTGCCTCTCTAAAGCAAAGAACCACATAGAATAAGCCCTTCTTTGACATATTGGCTCACCATATTGTTGAGCATTTTATATTCTTTCCATATCTTCTCTCATTCAAGCTAAATATTCTGAATTTACTTAGCCTTCCTTAAAATGACTTGATTTGGAATCTTCTCACTATTTTAGTTTCTCTTCTCTGGATGCACTCCAATTAGTTAATATCTTCTTAAAGCCTGGCACCCAGAGCTGAGCACACATTTTGAGAAAGTTGTAACACAGATCTGGATGGCACCAATACATTGCTATGAGAATTGTACTTCTTTTAATGCAGCCTAAATGTAAGTTAGGTTGTGCAAGAGTCACAATGTATCTTGTCCATAAACATATTATAAGAATTAATCAAATGTCTTGCCAAAATTCAAAATCCAAATCATATCAGAATACTCTAGGTATTGGCCCCAAGCTAAGCTTATTAGCTTTATCATTTTTAAACTTTAGGTTAGTCTTCCACTTTCCTGGCAGTCCCACAAAATTCATTTTCTTGCCTCACACATCCCAGAGCATGGGTAGTGGTATGATACACAAATTGTTTTCACTTTGGGGAGAGTCATCTTTCTAATGGAAGAAGTATAGATTCTGCTCCTTGTTTTATAGATGAGAATGATCAAACAGAGGGAGATATAAGGGACATTGCTAACTCTCGTTGTTTGTTCTCTTTTTGATAATAGCCATTCTGACAGGTGTGAGTGAGCTCATTGTAATTTTGGTTTGCATTTCCCTTATGATTACTGATGCTGAGCATCTTTTCATGTATCTGTTGGCCATCTGTATGTCTCCTTTGGAGAAGTGTCTATTTAGGTCCTCTGCTCATTTTTAATTGATTTTTTAAATGTTGGAACATATGAGTTCTTTATATATTTTAGATATTAACCCCTTATTGAATGTACCACTTGTAAATATCTTCTCCCATTCATTAAGTTGCCTGTCCTTCATTGTACAAAAGCTTTTCATTTGGATGCAGTCTCATTTGTTTGATTTTGCTTTTGTTACCTTTCCCTGAGGAGACATAGCACCCCTCCAAAAAAAAAAAATATTGCTAAGGCTGATGCCAAAGAGTTTACTGCTTATGTTTCCTTCTAGGAGTTTTATGGTTTCAGGTCTTACATATAAACCTTTAATCCATTTTAAGTTTATTTTTGTATGTGGTGTAATAAAGTTTGTCCAGTTTCACTTTTGTACATGTATCTGTTTACCTTTCCCAACACCATTTATTGAAGAGACTGTCTTTATCCCATTGTATGTTCTTGCCTCCTTTGTTATAGATTAATTGACCATGTAAGTGTGGGCTTATTTTGGAACTCTATTCTGTTCCATTGATCTATGTGTGTGTTTTAGTGCCAGTACCATACATATAGTAACTGATTCAGTTACTATAGCCTTGTAGTATAGTTTGGAATTAGGGAGCATGTTATCTCCAACTTCGCTCTTCTTTCTCAAAATTGCTTTGCCATTTAGAGTCTTTTGTGGTTCCATATAAATGCTGCCTACTCACCAGAGCCAGGTGATCTAGGAATACCCCTTGTCTAGGTTTCATGAGCCTTCCTGTTGTGATAGGGCTGAAATTGTGTCAGGTGCACTGGTAAGCAGCGTTAGCTCCTAGGCTCACTGGCTGCAGACATGATGATGGTTGGAGCTGCTCCCCCAACCATTGTCTGTGAGGCCCTGCCATGACTACTGTGCGTGTGCTTGTGTGTGGCACAGGCTTCTGGTGCAGCTGGAGGTAAGGTTTGGTCTCAGATGTTGAGATTGTGCTAATGTGAGTGGTTGGCCCTTTGAAGAGAGGTGCCAGTGGCAGCAAAATTATCTACTAGGTGTGGTGGCATGGAGACTACTTTGGAGAGGCACTGATCAGGGCATGCAGGTTGGGCGGGACAAGCAATCAGGGACACACCAGGTTGGGATGAGTGGTATTAGCAAGTTTGACAGAGAATGTCACAAATAGTGTTTGCCAGTGCTGGACTAGCTAAGTGGAAAAAGAGTTTTAAAAAAGATAGCCACCAGCACTTCTGTCCCCAGGGTAAGTTCCAACAGATCCCTGCCCCTCAAGCACTTGCCCTAAAAGTAGTCAATGTATGGCCATTCCATATGACCTAGGTGCTTTTCAAAGTGCAGCCTCTGCACTGGGACTCAGAGCCAGTCTGTGTGCAAGTCCTTTAAGAGCAAAGTCTCTGTTTCTTACAGCTGTTCAGCTTTCCTGGATGAAAGGTGAGCTGGATTTTAAAGCCAGATGTCATAGGAGCTTTTTTCTGGTGCAGCTTCCCTGGCTGTTTTCCTCACTCCTCAGTGCCCCCCCCCCCACCCGGTTGTGATATCCCTCCCAGCAGTGGGATGCTGTACTGGGGATGTGCATCTTGACTAGATAGCATCTCTGCCCTTCCTACACACCTCATTGTAGCTTTTTCTATATATTTTCAGTTGTAGAATATCTGTTCAGCTATAACTGGTCTTCAGGTCCTTCTCGGCAATAGTTCTTTTGTGTGTTGTAGTTTTGGTATGTCCATGGGAGAGTGTGAGCTCTGGATCTTCCTACTCCGCCATCTTGACCATTCTCCTCAGAAATTGTTTTATTAAATAAGTCATTAGTTCACATGGGAAACAGTTTTGACAAGAAAATAATTACTGTTTCACTTATTCAGTGTGGCCTAAAGAAAAAGATGAGGTTCTGGACTAACATCTCACAAGTTAAGCCCAGTTATTTTCAAGACACTGCCTATTTCAATGATTATTATTAAAAATAATCTTGAAATAAAGTTCATAGTTTTACTGTATATATTTTCAAATGATCAAAATAAAATAAATGAGTCTAGCAAGAGTTCTAAGTCTGTATCAAATTCTAATAAACAATGCCACAACCTGAGAACAATTTTAGTGAAGACAACTTTCTCTATAATGTGCTTAGATGCCTGTCCCAACATTCACTCTAGAAATTTTATCTCATAAAGTTGCCCCCCAGAGACATCTTCTATGTTTACATTGGGACAATGTGTTTTGAAATATATAGGAAAATTACAATGGCAAAACTTTCACTCCCTTAAAAAGGAAAGAATAAAAACAATCTAAGAATTTGATATCCCGTTGCCAATTATGAGAAAGGCTCCTTCTGAGTTAACATGCAGCCTGTCAGCACCATGTACCCAGGGTACATTGTGTCAAAACTTAATCTAGCTGTTCTGTTCTAACAGAACAGGAAACTCTTCAACACTATGCCTTATAGGATGTCATGATAATATCAGCAAACAGATCATTGAGCACATGCCTCATGGTCACATACACATCCTAGATGAAGAGGTAGTAAAGGCAGGAAATCTTCTGTGTTCTCATCAACAACAAGAAAAACAGCATCACACAAGAAGAATAACGAAGATAACTTTCTTGGACATGAAAGTATGTATGGCAGGGGGAGGAAGCAGCCTTTCATCATCATAGACAAGAGGAAAAATGTCACAAGGAACAGCTACAATTTATAAAGCATGGTATGTCCAACACGCCACCTCTCTCTCTGACTACTTTTTTTTTTTACCGGTTTCTCCTCTAGTCCCAGGAAAATAGATATTTAAAGAAATACTTTTCGCTTTTTACCTAACAGTGTCTTAAAACAATAAGTAGACATGTTAATCAGTACTAGTGTTTAGAGAAATACTTAAGTAGTGAAGATCCAAAAAAAAAAAAGTAGACAAGCAAAATTTCTATAAATTACTCACAAATTGCACTAATTTTTAATAATGTGGATATGTCTATTTTATTCCTTTAAGAGAGAGATATACTTGCTCTGCTGCCTGAACTGCAGTAGAAATAGAGAAGTATCACAGAAGTAAGACCTAAATCTGACTCATTGTTGACACTTGTAAGCATTATTGTGTTTGCGTTCTGAACACTCCTATCCATTTTTAAATTATATTTTATTGATTATGTTATTACAGTTGTCCCAACTTTCTCCCCTTTGTCCCCCTCCTTCCAGCACCCCCTACTCCCTCAGTGCATCCCCACACCTTTTTTCATGTTCATTGGTCATACTTATAAGTTCTTTTTTTTTTTTTTTTCCATTTTCTATACTCTACTTTACAACCCAGTGACTATTCTGTTACCAATTTGTGCTTCTTAATTCTTTCACATTTTGACCTATTCCCCCATGCCCCTGCCCATCTGGCAGCCATCAAACTGTTCTTCCTATCTATGATTCTGTTGCTGCTGTTTGCTTACTTAGTTTGTGTTTTAGATTCAATTGTTGACAGATATGTATTTGTTGACATTTATTGTTCATAGTTTTGATCTTCTTTTTCTTAAATAAGTCCCTTAAACATTTCATGTAATAATGGCTTGGGGATGATGAACTCCTTAATTTTTTTCTTCTCTGGGAAGCTCTTTATCTGTCCTTTGATTCTAAATGATAGGTTTGATGGATAGAGTAATCTTGTTTTTAGAACCTTGGTTTTTTTTTGGGGGGGGCAGGTGGAATGCATGTAATCTTGATGATTTTTTGAAATCACTTTTTAATTGTTTTTCTATTACAGTTGCCCCATGTTTTCCCCTATTGCTTCCCCCACCTTGCCCACACCTTTATCCACAGTCAATCCCCACCCCATTGCCCATGTCTGTGGGTCATTTATACTAGTTCCTTGACTAGACCCTTCTCCTTCTTACCACCCATCTCTCCCTGACCCCTACCTCCTTGTCACTGTTAGTCTGCTCCTTGTTTACATGCCTCTGGTTTGATTTTGCTCATTTGTTTGTGTTGTTCATTAGTTTCCTATATTAGGTGATATCATATGGTATTTGTTTTTCATTGCCTGGCTTATTTCATTAAGTATAATTCTCTCCAGTTCCATTCATGTTGTCACAGATGGTAGGAGTTCCTTATTTCTCTCTGCTGTATAGTATTCCATTGTGTAAATGTACCACAGTTTTTTAGATCCGTTCATGTACAGAAGGGCTCTTAGGCTGTTTCTAGCACTTGGCTACTGTAAACAGCGCTGCTATGAACATAGAGGTGCATAGGTTCTTTTGAATTGATGTTTCAGGATTCTTTGGGTATAATCCTAGCAATGGAATTGCTAGATAAAAAGGAGTTCCATTGTTAGGTTTTGAGGAAATTTCATACTGTTTTCTATAGTGGCTGCACCAGTCTGCATTCCCGACTGTGCACTAGGGTTTCCTTTTCTCCGCATCCTCTCCAGCACAACTTGTTTGTTGATTTGTTGATGATGGCCATTCTGACTGGTGTGAGGTAGTATCTCATTGTGGTTTTTATTTGCATCTCTCTGATGGCTAGTGATGTTGAGCATTCTTTCCATATGCCTATGGACCCTCTGTATGTCCTCCTTGGAGAAGTGTTTGTTCAAGTCCTTTGCCCACTTTTTAATTGGGTTGTCTGTCTTCTTGGTGTTGAGTCATATAAGTTCTTAATATATTTTAGAGATCAATCTTTTGTTTGAGTTATCATTGGCAAGTATGTTTTCCCATATGGTTGGTCCTCTTTTCATCTTGCTGATGTTTTCTTTTGCTGAGCAGAAACTCGTTAGCTTGATGTAGTCCCATTTGTTTATTCTTAACTTTATTTCTCTTGCCTTAGGAGATATATTGGTAAAAATATTGCTTCTTGTGATATCTGAAATTTTTCTGCCTGTTTTTCTCTAGGACTTTTATGGTGTCATGGCTTACATTTAAGTCTTTGATCCATCTTGAGTTTATTCTGGTGTATGGTGTAACTTCTTATTCTAGTTTCATTTTTTTGCTTGTCCCTGTCCAGTTCTCCCAACACCATTTATTGAAGAGGCTCTTTTAACTCCATTTTATGTTCCTTCCCCCTTTATCAAATATTAGTTGACCATACAGACCTGGGTTTATTTCTGGGCTCTCTATTCTGTTCCATTGATCTATGGGTCAGTTCTTATGCTAGTACCAGGCTGTTTTGATTACAGTGACCTTGTAGTATAGTTTGATATCATGTATTGTGATTCCTCCTAGTGTGTTCTTCTGCTTCAAGATAGCTGTAGCTATTCAGGGTCTTTTTTGGTTCCATATAAATTTTTGAAGTATTTTCTCTAGCTCTGTAAAATACGTCATTGGCATTTTAATAGAGATTATGTTAAATCTATAAATTGCTTTGGGTAGTATGAACATTGTAATGATGTTGATTCTTCCCATCCATAAACATGGTATATGCTTGCATTTATCTGTATCTTTCTTAATTTCTTTCTTCAGTGTTGTGTAGTTTTCTGAGTACATGTCTTTTACCTTCTTGGTTAAGTTTATTCCTAGGTACTTTATTTCTCTTGTTGTTATAGTAAATGGAATTTTTTTTTCTAGTTTCAATGTCTGATATTTTATTGTTGGTGTACAAAAATGCCTTTGATTTATGAATATCGACTTTGTACACTGCTATTTTACCTAATTCACTTATTAGATTGAATAGTTTTTTTTGTGTGGAGTCTTTAGGGTTTTCTATGTACACTATCATGTCACCTGTAAATAATGACAGTTTTACTCTCTCTTTTCCAATTTGCATTCATTTTATTTCTTTTCTTGTCTGATTGCTGTGGCTAGAGCTTCCAAGGCTATGTTGAGTAGGAGTGGAGATAGTGGACATCCTTGTCTTGTTCCTTATCTTAGGGGTAATGCTTTCAGTTTTTGCCCATTGAGTATGATGTTGGCTTCAGGTTTTTTGCATAAGGCCTTTATTATGTTGAGGTATGCTCCCTTTATTCCTATTTTGCTGAGTGTCTTCACTTTATCAGGGGTATTGTACTTTATCGATTGCTTTTTCAGCATCTATTGATATGATCATGTCTTTCGTTTTTTTATGTGGTGTATTACTTTTATTGATTTGTGAATATTAAACCATCCTTGCACCCCTGGGGTGAGTCACACTTGATCATGGTATATGATCTTTTTAATGTATTGCCAGATCTTGTTTGACAATATTTTGTTGAGGATTTTAGCATCTATGTTCATCAGTGATATTGGCCTGTAGTTTTCTTTCCTAGTTGTGTCCTGACCTGGTTTTGGAATTATGGTAATACTGGCTTCATAGAAAGAGTTTGGGAGTTTTCACTCTTCTTGGAATTTTTAGAATAGTTTGAAAAGGATAAGAACTAGTTCTTTCCTAAATATTTTGTAAACGTCGCCTGTGACGCCATCCAGTCCAGGACTTTTGTGTGCTGGAAGTTTTTTGATTACTGCTTCAATTTCACTAGTTGTTTTCAGTCTATTCAGGCTTTCTGCTTCTTTTATTTTTAAATTATTTATTTATTTATGTTTATTTATTTTTAGAGAGAGTGGAAAGGAGAAAGAGAGGGTGAAAAACATCACTGTGTGGCTGCCTCTCACTTGCGCCCCCAACTGGGGACCTGATGTGCAACCTGGTCATGTGCCTTGACTGGGAATCGAATAGCAATACTTGAATCGCAGGCCGACGCTCAATCCACTGAGCCACAGTAGCCAGGGCTTCTGCTTCTTCTTTATTCAGTTTTGGAAGATATATATGTTTCCCTAAATTTGTTCATTTCATCTAGATTGTCTAATTTCTTGTCATACAGTTGTTCATAGTAGTTTCTTAATTTTTTTTATATCTCTTTGGTATCAGCTGTGATTTCTCCTCTTACATTTTTTATTTTGTTTATTTGGGCCCTCTCTCTTTTTTTCTTGATGAGCCTGCTTAAAGACTTGTTGATTTTGCTTATCTTTTCAAAGAACCAGCTCCTGGTTTTATTGATCTTTTGAATTGTTTGTTTAGTCTCTCTGTCATTTAATTTTGCTCTGATCTTGATAATTTCTTTCTTTTTACTCGCTCTGGGCTTTGTTTGGTTTTGTTCCTCTAGTTCTTATAGCTGTAGGATTAGATTTTTATTTGAGAGTCTTCTATCCTTTTTAGGTAGACCTGTATTGCTATGAACTTACCTCTCAGGACAGCTTTTGCTGAATGCCATAGGATTTGGGTTGTTGTGTATTCATTATCATTTGTTTCCAGAGACTTTTTGATTTCTTCCTTTATGTCATTATTAACACACTCATTATTTAATACCATGTTATACATTCTCCATGAGTTTGAATGTTTTTTAGTTTTTTCCTTGAGGTTGATTTCCAGTTTCAAGTCATTGTGACCTGAGAAGATGCTTGATATAATTTTAATTTTCTTGAATTTGTAGAGGCTTGTTTTGTGTCCTACCATATGATTGATCCTTGAAAATGTTCCATGTGCACTAAAAAAAGAAAGTATATTTTGCTTCTTTAGGATGGAAAGTTCTATATATATCAACTAAATCCATTTGATGCAGAGTGTTGTTCAATGCTTCAATATCCTTGGTGTTCCTTTGCTTTGAAGATCTGTGCATTGTTAACAATGGGGTGTTTAAGTCCCTTACTATGAGTGTGATTCTGTCTATATCCTTCTTGAAGTCCTTCAAGATTTTTCTTATATAATTGAATGCTCCTATGTTGGGTGCATATGTGTTTACCAGGGTTATATTATTTTGATGGATTTTTCCCTTAAGTATTAATGAAATGTTCTTCTTTGTCTCTTTCATGGCCTTTGCTGTGAAAACTGTTTTGTCTGATATAAGTATTGCTACCCCAGCTTTTTTTTTCATGTCCATTTGCTTGGAATAGTTTTTTCCACCCCTTCACTTTCAGTCTGTGTAGATCTTTGTTCTGAGGTGGGTGTCCTGTAGACAGCATATATGTGAATCATGATTTCTAATCCACTCAGCTACTCTACATCTTTTGACTGGTGCATTTAATTTATTTACCTTTAAGGTTATTATTGATAGATACTTGTTCATTGTCATTTTCCCCCTTTGTACTTGTGTTCCTCTCTGTCTCTTTCTGTTTCTTCATCTTCTTAAAGCAGACCCTTTAGCATCTCTTGCAATGCTGGTTTGGTGGAGATGTATTCTTGTAGCTTCCTTTTGTCTGGGAAACTCCTTATTTCACCTTCCTTTTTGAATGAGAGCCTTGTTAGGTAGAGTAGTCTTGGTTGTAGACCTTTGTTTTTCATTGCTTAGGGTATTTTTTGCCATTCCCTTCTGGCTTGTAGTCTTTCTGTTGAGAAATATGATAGCCTTATCAAAGCTCTCTTTTATGTTATTAGCTGTTTTTCTCTTGGTTCTTCTAGGATTCTATCTTTGTCTTTGAGTTTTGCCATTTTAATTATGATGTCTTGGAGTGGGCCCGTTGGAGTTCATCTTCATTGGGATCCTCTTTGCTTCCTGTACTTGCATCACTTTTTCTCTCATCAAGTTAAGGAAGTTTTCTGTCATTATTTTTTCAAACAACTTTTCTATCCCTTGCTCCTCTTCTTCTCCTTCTGGTATTCCTATGATGTGGATAGTATTATGTTTCATGTTGTCCTGCAGCTCTCTTAAAACTTTTTCATTCTTTTTTCATTTTGTTGCACTGTCTGGGAATTTTTTTTTACATTGTCCTCCAGCTCACTCATCCAATCATCTGCTTCCTCTAGCCTGCTTTTAATTCCTTGTACTGTGTTCTTCAATTCAGAAATTGTATTCTGCATTTCCTCATGGCTCTTACTGATAGCTTCTATGTCCTTTTTAATGCTAGTGTAATTCTCAATAAGTTCCTTGTAGTTTCCTTGGAGTTCTTTGTAGTTTTCTTTGAGCTTGTTGAGCTCACTGAGGTTCCCTATGATCCATGTTTTGAATATTCCATGTCTGATAGTTTGCTTTCCTATATTTCATTTAGCACTCTTTCTGGGGATTCCTCTTTTCCTTTTGATGGAGGATTATTTCAAAGTCTCCCCATTTTTTGTGACTCTTCTTGTTTGGTTCTGCTTCTTAGGTTGTTCTGCACTTTCTGAAACTGCCACTGATGGAATCTGATCATGTCCCAGTCTGGGCCTAGGCAGCCTGTTAGAGACTACCAGAGATCTATTGTCTTTGTCTGTCTACTTTTGTTGTTAATCTATTCAATCTGTGATCAGCTGTCAGGCTTAAGCACCTCAAGTGGGGCAGATTAATTACTGTGGGTGCAGCTATTGCTTCCCCTCAGGCTGAGGCCGCTGAAGGGTAGTGGTCTGCCTGCAGTATGGGGAATGAGTCAGCACTGGGACCTGGTCAGCTGCTCTGTCAGTTCTCTCCTCAAATCCACTGCACCAAACTCTCCTTAAGCATCTCTAGTCCTCTCTGCCCTCCCTCTCCTGGAGCCCAGGGTAAGTGGGTACCAATATATTTTATATGTGATCCCTTTAAGAGCTCTTTGTTTCTAGCTGTTTCTTTCAGGTCAGCAAAACAAAAAACAAACAAACAAAAAAACCAAAACAAACAAAGAACCCTGGGGCTTTTTACTTTTAAAAGCTGATGCTATCTTACTTTCATCTGTGTTGCTATAGGCTGGGAAGCCCAGCTGAGGGTTTAGACCCCACCCTTATCAAGGGGAACCCCTTGGCTGCTGAGCTATTTCTCACTCCCATCAGCTGCCACCCATGGGAGCCCAGCCAGCCCTTTAGCATCTCCACACTTCCTACCAGTTACATTGTGATGAAATGGCCTTTTTGTCTGTCTGTGGTTATAAGGCTTCTCTCCAGCTAGTGTTCAGTTTGTTATTCCAGATGACTTCTCCACAATTAAGTTGTAAATCCAAATTGATCCTGGGAGGAGGTTAGTGTAACTTCCACTTACTCCTCTGCCATCTTGGATCTCTGAGCCTTGTTTTTCATCACTTTGAATATTTCTTGCCAATTCCTTCTAGCTTACAAAGTTTCTTTTGAGAAGTCAGCTGACAGTCTTGTGGGAACTCCCTTGAAGGTAACTACCTGCTTTTCTCTTGCTGCTTTTAAGATTCTCTTTTTTAACTTTTGACATTTTGATTATGATGTGTCTTGGTGTGGGCCTCTTTGTGCTCATCTTGTTTGGGATTCTCTGTTCTTGCTGAACTTGCACGTCTGTTTCATTCAACAAATTAGAGAAGTTTTCTGCTATTATTTTTTCAAGTAGAGTTCCAATTTCTTGCCCTTTCTCATCTCCTCTGGCATCCTTATGCTACAAATGTTGGTATGCTTGAAGTCGTCCCAGATGCTCCTTGTACTATCTTCATATTTTTATTATTAATATTCCTTTTTATTTTTGCTCTTCTGCTTAGTTGTTTTTCACTTCCTATGTTTCAAATAACTGATTTGATCCTCAGCTTCATCTACTCTACTGCTGATTCCCTGTAAATTGTTCTTTATTTCAATAGGTGCATCCTTCATTTCTGACTGGATTTTTAAAAAGCTTTTGAGGTTCTCACTAAGTTCCTTGAGCATCCTTATAATCAGTGTTTTGAACTCTGCATCTGAAAGATTGCTTACCTCCATTTTATTTAGTTCTTTTTATGGAGTTTTGTTCTGTTCTTTCACATCGGCCATATTTCTTTGTCTCCTCATTTTGGCAGCCTCCTTGTGTTTGTTTATATCTATTAGGTAGAGCTGCTTTGACCCCATATCTTGGTTATATGGCCTAAGGTAGTAAGTGTCTTGTAGGGTGCAGTGGCACAGAATTCCTTATCACCCAAGCTGGGTACTCAAGGTGTGCCCTTTGTGTAGACTAAGTACACCCTCCTCCTGTAATTGAGACTTGGTTGTTGTTAGCAGGTCAAAAAGAGGAAGTTCCGAGGCCAGTCAGTTGCAAAGACTGGCTGTGACTACTGATCACAAACCTATGCCCTCCATGGAGGATCAGCTGTGCAGGGTCCCACTCCAAAGAGCAGGGCTTACTTCACCAAGGCTCTGGTGCCTATTTGTTTTGTCTGGGACCACTTGGTCTAAGCTATAAAGTGATCTGCAGCTGGCTGCTTCTTGTGCTGGGCTGGAAGATGCCCTAGTGAGTGAGGCCAGGCTGTGAGTCAAAGCCAGCTGCTTCTAGTTCTGGACCTGGGGCCACTTAGCAAGAGTTATGGGGGCTTACTGAAGCCAGCTGATGCTTGTTTGAGAGGATTTAGGGAGATCAGAAGCATGAGCCAACACAAGTCATTTATATGGAAAAGCCACTGTTAACCACTTGGTGGGCCTGTAAGTTAGGTGGGATAGAATGTCAGGGTGGGAGGGGGAACAAACAGTGTGAGCCAGGTTGATGGAGTCTCAGATATGGTGTCTGCATCACCCTGTGGCTTTGTGGAGGGAGGGCTCAGAAGAGGAGCAATGGCCTCTTCCAGCAATTCTCTCTTGGATAAAGATGTTCTCCAGCTCTCCCTTAATGCCCGACACTTTAGTTCCTCCTTGTATACCACTGGTGCTTTCTTAAGTTGCTGTACTGGTGCTGGAGCTCAGTAGGAGTGAGTCTGAGGCCCATTAAGAGGAACTGTCTGAGAATCCAGCAGTTTCTTCCACAACTCAATCTCCACTGGTTTTTACAGTCAGAAGCCATGGAAACTTATCTTTCCAGCACTGGAATCCTGGGCTTGGGGGCTTGGTGTGGGGCTATGACTTCTCACTCTCAAAATATCCCTCCCAATTTTTATCCACCACACATGGGTATGTGACCAACCTATTCTCCATCTTTGTGTTTCTGCATCTCTGCACCTCTTACCAGTCTGTATGGATGTGGTTTCTTATGTAGTTCTGTGCTTGCAGAAACTCTATTCAATTCAATTTATGCCAGTATTGATTGATGGTTGTTCTATAGTTTAGTTGTAATTTTGATGTGGTTGTGTGAGGAGGCGAGTACCATGTTTAACCTAGGCTGTTATTTTGGAGATCTCCTCCTGAACACTACTATCCTTTATACTTACTAACCTATAGCTTAAAGTAAGATAATTAGCTAATATTTGGGCTGTAAAGTAACACCAAACAAAAACACCCAAAGGAGTATTGATCTCATAGTTGTATTAGAATTCTAGGACTTCTGTATAAATTATAGCAAATTGGGTGGCTTAAAACAACATATATGTATTCTATCACACTTATGGAGGCTAGAAATCTTAAATAAAGGTGTTGGTTTAGTCATGCAGTCTCAGAAAGCTCTAGAAACAGAATCTTTTCTTGCCTCTTCTAGTTTCTGCTGTTTGCAGCAATCCTTGGTGTTTCTTAACTTCTAGATTAATCACTCCAATTTTTGCTTATTTCACATGGCCTTCCCCACTGTGTATCTGTGTCAAATTTTCCTTCTTGTTATAACAATATAAATTAATCCAATATGACCTCATCTTAACTTGATTACATCTACAATGATCTTATTTCCAAACAAGGTCATATTTACAGGTTCCAAGCATTAGGATTTAAACATATCTTTTGGGGAAACACAAGTCAACCTACAATAGTATTCACTTAAATTGCTGGTTTTCTCAAAAACTACAGTCAGTAGGCATAACTTGAGGGACTTCCGGCCAAGATGGAGGCTTAGACGGACACGCTAGGTCTCCCTCTACAACTAGAGAGGAATACAACTACTTCAAAACAAAGGATAACTAGAAATTCCAGAAAATAAAACTACACGGAAGCCCAACATATGAAGTTATAAACCAGCGGTGCCATTCAGGCAGGTAAGAGTTAAAGAGGGCAAAGCTGTTTGCGGAGCGGCGGGGCGGCGAAAAATCCCAGAGGCAGTCAAGCCCCTGGCAGTGCGCGACCCCAGCGCTGGGAGAAGCAGCCACCACATCGCCTTGAACAGTGAGGCCCAGGGGGGCGGGAGGACGGATCCCGGTCTCCTAGCTGAATAACTGTGTGAATCCATTTTGGACCCCCGCCCCCAAAGAAAGAAAGCACCACAGGGCTGCAAAATAGGTCGCAGACAGGCGCCAGTCGCTGACTTGTGACGCCAAACGGCGCCGGTCGCTGGGTCATTACGAGTACACAGGCACTGCCCCCGACAGCCGGCCCAAGAAAACAAAGCGCATCTGTCAAAATGAGGCAGACAACTATAGAAATACCGGTGACACAGCTCACCAGGCAGCAGATAGAAAACCTGACAGATGAACAGATAAGAAACCTGTCAGAGGCTCAGTTCTGGGCCATTGTTATCAGGTGGCTTACAGAATTCACAAAAGAGCAGGAAAAAGATAAGAAAGAAGCGAAAAACTTTCATAACGAAAGGAATAAAACCGCATACGAGACAGATGGTGAGGAACAAAAATCCAGAGTTCATTTCAACAAACTGGAATATGGAGAAGGAACAAGCAGTCAACCAATGCAGCGAGAGGAAATGGGAAGCAACGATGAGAGGATCAGAAACCTCTGGGACAGCTATAAAAGGCCCAACATAAGAATCATTGGTTTGCCAGAGAATGAGGAAGATGAACTAGAACTTGAAAAATTGAGTGAAAATATAATAAAGGAGAACTTCCCAGAATTGGGGAAGGGAATAGACTTGCAGGTCCAGGAAGCAAGGAGAGTCCCCAAGAGACTGGACCCAGGGAGAACCACTCCAAGACACATTATAATCAAAATGTCAAAAATTAAAGATAAAGAGAGAATCTTAAAAGCAGCAAGAGAGAAGAAAAGAATTATGTACAAAGGGGTCCCAATTAGACTATCAGCTGACTTCTCAAGGGAAACCCTACAGGCAAGAAGGGACTGGCAAGAAATATTCAAAGTAATGAAAATCCAAAACCTACAACCACGAATACTCTATCCAGCGAAATTGTCATTCAGAATAGAAGGACAGAGAAAGTGTTTCCAGGACAAAATAAAACTGAAAGAGTTCATTAGATCCAAACCACTGTTATATGAGATGTTAAAGGGACTGGTTTAAAAAACAGAAGCTAAGGAGATGAAACAAAGGCAAACTAAACAGGCAACGAGAGTGGAAAAGGAACTGTGGGTATGGGAAGCATATTGGGGGGAGGTCAGCAGGGAGGGGGAATGGGGAAAGGGAGGGAGATGATATAGGAATTGGGGATCAAGGTAGGAGGGAATGGAATAGACGTAGAGAGGTTGGGAGGAACTGTATGCACAACTAATGGACATAATCTAAAAGGGGGGGACAACTGGAGGGAGGGGGGCCACCGGGTGGAGGGGAGCAGAGGGAAGGGAAATTGGCACAAATGTAATATTTTAATCAATAAAACACATTAAATCTGAAAAAAAAAAAAACTACAGTCAGTAGTATCAATGTAACTTTTGGATACTGTGGAGGATTGAAATGGGGAAGGAAGCACATGTTCCACAGAGAGCAACCATGTCATAGTGTGTATTTGTGTATCAGGACCTTGGACAGTAGCTCTTGTTCCTTCCACTAATTCCCCATTGCACATAAATATTAGTTATATTTATGCCTATGGAAAGACACGCCTTGTACTAAATAAAATTAATTAAAAGACTATTAGATTGTTCCTCTACTATTTCTAAACTTGTAAATCAATTTATCTTACTCAATTTAACTTGGCCTAGTAAGGTGAAACATTTATAGTAGGAGAGAACAGTTTGCTGGCTTATAGATGTTGCTATCACCTTTCTTTATTCTAGGGTTCTGTCTTCATTGTAAAGTCATAAAACTTTAATACTTAGTTTAGTAAATGATGATCTGATAAAACAAAATGGCTTTTACCATTTAAACTTATTCAGAATTTGTTCCAGAAAGTCTACAAAATTATTGTAAGATACCTATGCTGTACAATGATCAATTTTCATGTTACCTTTCTAATATGATGTATATTAAATCAATGTGTAAAGAGATACAAATGGATTGGAATCAATATGTTCTAGAGTCAGAATGGGAGGATGAAAATGGAAAATGGGAAAGGAAATGAGCAGAGTGGCCATATCAAAGGGGGTTAAGTACAGAAGACCTAATATGTCCTTCTGAGGAGCCTAGACTTCTATTGGATAAGATGAGAAACTATTTATTAGCTTTAGGCAGAGAAGTGATAGAGGTAAATTTGAATTTTATTAAGTTAATCTGTTGATTGTGTAAAGGGTGATCTAGAGGTTGGAAAGACTAGAGGCAGACAGGATAATGTAATAAATAAGAAATTGGAGTGGACTAGAATGATATACAGGAGATGAAATAAGTAAGACCTAGTTACTGATTAGGTACATGAAGCTATGTTATGGCTTAAATGATTTAGAAGAGGACCTGGTTTGGGGGTGATGGTGAATAATGAGTTTGGTTGCTGATGTTAAATATGAATTGCCTTTGAGAGTTCAAAATCTGTATCCCAGTAGACTCTTCTGCAGAAGCATTACCCTAAATCCCTGATATCACTACTTCACACTGTTCCTTCACTCTTAGATCATGAGATTTGTAAAAGTTATCTTCTGACCTTGTATCTATCTGTCTGACCTTGGATCACTTAGAGCCTGAGAAAGCACTTGCTTGCTTGCTAGACATTTCATACCCAAATCCTTAACTGTTTTAGGTAGAAGGACTCAAGAATTTATTTTGACACCTGATGGATTCTTATTGTATTCAAGCAAAGAGAAACTCTTAGGTGTGCTACCATCTAGGACAAGGACTTTCTTCTTGGGACATTAGATAAAGAGAAAGGCTGAGGGCATTGGGTTTCTTATGGTTACTAAATTATTGACAGCATTTAAAAGCATATTCTTTGAAACAATTTACACATGTGCTGTGACTCATCAGGTTATTTAGTTTACTCTAAATGTCAGAGATTAAGACACCTCTAATTGTACTAACCTCTAGATGATTCAAGATCTGCTGAAAGATAAAAGGATGTTTATACCAGGCTTTAGTGCTTTTTGGTATACTCACATATGCTTTTACGATAAATGTGCTATTTTCTTTCCTGCCATTGGGTTACTGCTTATTGCTACTATCAGCAAAACTGACTAACCCTGTACCTTTCTAGTTACTGTTTCTATTTTCTATTTCAAAGCTGTTATGAATAATGCAATAAGCTGAACTGCATCCTCCAAAACTCATATATTGAATTCCTAAACCCCAGAACCTTAGAATGTAACTGCATTTGGAAATAAGGTTTGTAAAAAGGTGATTAAGTTAAATGAGGTCTTAAGGGCCCTAATCCAATATGACTGGTGTTCTCATGAAAAGAGGAAATGTAGACACAGACATGAACACACAGAGAGGAAAGACCATGTGCGGACAAAAGTAGAAGATGTCCATCTACAAGTCAAAGAAAAAGGCCTTGGAGTGAAACCAACCTTGTCAACACCCTGATCTTGAACTTCCCAGCCTCCAGGACTGAGAAAATAAATTCCTTTTGTTTAATCCATTTTTATTGAATCAGTCTGTGGTACTTGTTATGGCAGCCCTAGCCAACTAATACAAACAAGAAATGAAAATAGCTAGATTTTAGAATTGTGCATGAACTATGAATAAATACATCTTGAAGTGGGGCTTGCCACTGAGCAATTTCCTAGGCTTTAGTACGTAAACATTGTGGGAACGATTATTTTGTGACTCCGGGTTATGTTCTAAATGGAGGAGTTACAGGTTACGTGTATTGGAGATTGGTTAGGTCATAATTCCAAAATCAGGAATTATAAAATGTATACCAAATTGTTCTTTTAAGACAAAAGTGTTTTTTTTTTTTTTTTTACTTAATTAGGATCTTGTTCTGATATGTCCTCCTAGTGCATTTAAAATTTGATTTAATTTTCCAAACCTTAGTCTATCCATACTGTTTTAAGAATATACCACTGTAATTTTCATAGCATATGCATATATGTCATTTTTTATTTTCTTCCCCCAGGTTTCATAGGAGTTATAGGCATGATAGTCCTACTATTTCTAATGCTTAAGGTTTCAAATTAATGTTGAAGTTGAATCTGTGAAAGTTCAGAAATGCTGACCAAAGTTCGCTTGCAAATGAGTTTGCTCTCCCTTTCCTCTCCAGGACTGCATCAGTATTTTAGTTGGAAATAAGAAGCCTCCCCACAGTGAGGGAAGAACAAATGCAGTAAGTGTAGTTCTGCAATAGTAACATACACCATTAAATAGTCCCTAGCAGACAGGAAAGCCCATATGGATTTCAAAAATAGTACCCATCTGTCTGAGATCTGGTAAATAATGAATTTTAGGCCTTGGACTACAGCCCTGGAAGCAAAATCTGACTTAGGTTCTGGAAAAGCTATAGAGAAGCTCCTTGGAGAATTACAAAAACATGTACCATTTGCATTCCAAGAATAATAATCGGGCACAGAAGGACACTCAGTGCCAAGTTTCACATTTAAATCAAGCAGCACACACAGAGTTGAGAGTTGAACTTTGGCCCTTCCCCAGTTAAGTGCTAGTAAAACACAATTCCTAGGTTCAAAGGCCAACACTTGAAAAGGTGTATTGACAAGACACCTAGGCACAGAAACATGTACTCAAGACACATAAATTAAGTATAAATGATTAAAATCTATAGTTTAAACTATACATAGATATATTCACATATATATGCAAATTGATGAAATTTAAAAATCAAAAGGAAAACATATTGGCTGGGTTTGACTAAGTCAAAGGCATTATTTGGGGGAAATAGATAACCCTGTAATGTTTTATCAGAAATGATATGCCATCATATTTCTATTCCTGGCAATTAAAAAAAGAAGAAAACATTACATTTTATATCTGTTTTGAAAAGGATATGTGGTAAAAAACAGTGTTCAAGATATGGTTCCAAGTCATTTGCAAATCCAAACTTCCTTCAATTTTGTTATCTCTCACCTTCATATACAGAAATAGGAAGCACTGTATCTATTTTATGAGGTGTAAAGGTTGCTGGAGATAAAATATCAGAATTTGCATGTTATGCCTAGTGATTCAAAGCTTTTTGATGTGGCAAACATCCAGGTAAAAATCATCTGGTTATTTACCATGCAATGGAAAAATAGAATTAAGTATAATTTTCTAATAAAATAACACGTAAGGTACATTCACAAAACCAGTTCTCATATCTCCTATACGGTAATAAAGTTTACAAGAAGTTACAGAAAAGCAGAATATAATAAAATGCATTCCTTGCTTTTAAAAACTTTACAGCCAGGTATTAAAACCCCCACATGAACATACATAACAGGAAATAAATTATGATCAGATCAGAAGTGAAAATGTAAATGGAATTCAGATATTATTGTCTAAATATCTCAACTCTCCCGTCTCTGAAAGTTTAGCCCATTGGGACCTTGTGTGGCTTGGTTAAAAGCCTGAAAATCTCCAATTATTTTACTTATCAGATGAGAGAATTATAGACCATATTTATTTTGTTCACTGTAGAATCTTAGGCACCTGGCGTATTTGATAGTACATAAAAGGTCTACTACAAATCTCATTAAAATGCATTTAAAAGATTCTGGGACAAAAAATATAGAACTAAGTAATTGATACCATTGAATTGAGAATGTGAATTGGGAAGATAGATCAGCTCATAAGATACTTTCTCTATTGGGAGTTAATTCTCCATAGGTTTCTCTCTTTTTTTGTATGTCTTGGGAGCAGGGGCATTAATTGCTTTTGATTTGGACCGGTTCTTCAAGGACATTTGTTCAGCAAACAAAAGAAAAATAGTGTCTTCCTCCACAGCAAAGGGCAGGCACACTTACTTCCCATTATAAAATATTTGGTTTCCTTAAATTCCAGGTTGCCCTGTAATATGACCCTCTGCGTGTAGGAGTATTACTTGGCCCTCTGTTTATTGCCCAATGGAAAATGGTGCTTGGGGAATGAGCAGAAAAATGATGATATTCTGTATACCCTTATTGCTATGAGCAACCAACAAACCTTTATCTGACTCAGGAGTCTCATCCTGTGGCCAGCATCCATAAAATGGAGGCAGACTACTTAGTGAATTTGCAAGTAAGGTAAAAAAATCTTAAACTCTTCACAATTTTCAGTTTCCTACAACGAACAGACATTGATTTGAAGGTGTTTTTTTTTTTTTTTAAATTTTATTTTTTGGTTATTCAATTACAGTTATCCCATTTTCCCCGCATTGCTCCCCCCTCCCAGCCCATCTCTTCTCCCACAATCATATCCCTCCCCGTTGTCCATGTCCATGAGTCATTCATACACGTTCCTTGATTAGACCCTTTCCTTACTTATCCCCCTTCTCTCCCTCCCCCCTCCCCCCTACTGACTACTATTCTAGTCTTTGTCTATTTAGTTCGTTTGTTTGTGTTGCTCTTTAGTTTCCTGTATTAGGTGATATCATATGGTATTTTGCTTTCTTTGCCTGGCTTATTTCACTAAGCATACTTCTCTCTAATTCCATCCATGTTGTCGCAAATGGCAGGAGTTTCTTCTTTCTTTCTGCTACATAGTATTCCATTGTGTAGATGTACCACTGTTTTTGGATCCACTCATCTACAGATGGGCACTTAGGCTGTTTCCAGCACTTAGCTATTGTAAACAGGGCTGCTATGAACATAGGGGTGCATAGGTTTTTTTGAATTAGGGTTTTAGGATTTTTTGGGTATAATCCTAGCAGTGGAATCACTGGTTCAAATGGCAGTTCCATTTTTAGTTTTTTGAGGTAATTCCATACTGTTTTCCATAGTGGCTGCACCAGTCTGCATTCCCACCAACAGTGCAGTAGGGTTCCTGTTTCTCCACATCCTCACCAGCACTTGTTGTTTGTTGATTTGTTGATGATGGCCATTCTGACTGGTGTGAGGTGGTATCTCATTGTGGTTTTTACTTGCATCTCTCTGATGGCCAATGATGTTGAGCATTTTTTCATGTGCCTATGGACCTTTTGTATGTCCTCTTCGGAGAAGTGTTTGTTCAGGTCCTTTGCCCATTTTTTAATTGGGTTGTTTGTTTTCTTGATGTTGAGTTGTATAAGCTCTTTATATATTTTGGAGATCAGTCCCCTGTCTGTGATATCATTGGCAAATATGTTTTCCCATATGGTTGGTTTCCTTTTCATCAAATGGAGGCAAATACCATGTTCTTGGATGGAAAGAATCAACATCATCAAAATGGCCATACTACCCAAAGCAATTTACAAATTCAAAGCAATCCCTATTAAAATACCAATGACATATTTCACTGACCTAGAACAAATGCTCCATAAATTCATATGGAACCAAAAAAGACCCCGAATAGCAAAAGCAATCTTGAAACAGAAGAACACAGCAGGAGGAATCATGATACCAGACATCAAACAATACTACAAAGCCACTGTGATCAAAACAGTCTGGTACTGGCATAAGAACAGACATACAGATCAGTGGAACAGAATTGAAAGCCCAGAAATAAACCCAGGCCTCTATGGTCAACTAATCTTTGATAAAGGAGGAAGGAACATAAAATGGAATGAGAAGAGACTCTTTAACAAATGGTGCTGGGAGAACTGGACAGGGATGTGCAAAAAAATGAAACTAGACCACCAACTTACACCACACACGAGAATAAACTCAAGATGGATTAAAGACTTAAATGTAAGCCGTGATACCATAAAAGTCCTAGAGGAAAACATAGGCAGGAAAATTTCAGATACCACACGTAACAATATCTTCACGGATACATCTCCTAAGGCAAGAGAAATAAAGGAAAAAATAAACAAATGATTTGAAGTTTTGAATTCAAATAATGAAGAGAATTCCACTTCTTTTTAGGAAACAGTGTAGCTTCCACTCTGACAACAAAAGAAAACTGAATAAGCTGTAGTATCATAACTTTTCTTGTGCAAGGCTACCAACAATCTTGAAATCCAGAGAGAAACATGCCCCTCAAAAGGGAGAGAATATGAACACTGGCTGATATAATAATGGCTCAAATTTTTCCAAAAATACAAGATATCAAATCACAAATCCAAGAATCTCAGAGAACTCCAAGTAGAATAATTACCAAATACCACAAACATACACAGGTACCTAAACACATCAGAGAAAACTTCTGAAAACCAAAGATGAATAGTAAATCTGAAGGAAACCATAGAAAAAAAGACATATTACAGAAGAATACAGATCAGAATTACCACAGATTTATCAGAAACTATGAAAGCAAGAAAATAGCAGAGAGAAATCTTTAAAAGCTTTAAAGATAAAAAATTGTCTATCTAGAGTTCTTTACCTAGTGAAAATATCTTTCAAAAATGAAGGCAAAATAAAGACTTTTTCAGGCAAACAAAAACTGAAACAATTCATTTTCAACAAACATGGATTACAAGAAATGTTAAAGAAGATTTTTCAAGCAGCATGATAGTAGACAGAAATTTGGATCTAAACAAAGAAGGGAATATTTCCAGGAAAGCTTAAAATCAAGGTTAACATAAAAGGCATTTTTTCTTATTATCACTCTAAAAGATGTTACTGTCTAAATGAAAAGTAGCAATCTACTGCGGGTTTATGCCCTATAGGATATAAAATATATGACAGCAATAGCATGGAAGATGATAGATGGCAACTGGTACTACATCGCTGTATGGATTTTACACCCTACTCGATGCAGTATATTATTATTTCAGGGTAAAATGTACTTGATTAAATGTGTATATTGTAAATGCTTGGCAGTCACCATTTTTTAAAAAGACGTACAAATAGGAAGCCAGATATGAAGATAAAATTAAAACATAAACATTCTCAATCTAAGCCCTGACCCTCATGGCTCACTTGGTTGGGCATTGTCCTGCAAAGCCAGTTCAATTCCGGTCAGGGCACATGTCTAGGCTGCGGGTTTAGTCTGAGCTTCAAGCACATACAAGAGGCAACTGATAAGATGTTTCTCTCCCACATTGATGTATCTCCCCCCATCTTTCTCACTTCATCCCCCGCCCGCCCCCCCCCAACCCCCAAAGGCTCAATCCCAAAGCAGGCTGAAAAAGAGAAGAAAAGATTAAAAAAATAGCAAGACAATTAGATAACAAATTTAAATGTAGTAATTTAAATCTGATCATATTAGTAATCACATTAAATATAAATGGCCTACACATACCAATTAAGACAGAAATTGTCAGATTAGATAAAAAAAAAAAAGGGGAGACCCAACTATATGCTGCCTACCTAAAATTTACTTTAAATATAAAAACAAAAATAAGTTAAAGGTAAAAGATGGTAAAATATATATCATTATAACACTAATCAAAATAAAGCTAGGGTGGCTGTATTGGTATCACACAAAGTAGATTACTAGAAAAGAATATTACCAGGAATAAAGAAAATCACTCCTTATTGATAAAGGTTTTAATTAATCAAGAAGACATAATAATGCTATATATAATAGTAATAGATTTTAAAATAAATGATAAAAACTGATAGAAATGCAAGGGGAAAAAATGACAAATATACAGTTATATTTGGAGACATCAACAGTTCTCTCAGTAGCTGATAAAACAAGTTAAAAAAAATTCAGTAAAGATATAGAAGACCTGAATAACACAATCAACCAATTTGACCTAATTGACATCTATAGCACACTTTATCCAACAACAGCAGAATATACATTCTTTTCAAGCTTATAAATTATAAACTATAGATCATGTTCTGGGCCATAAAACACATTTAAAGGAATTAAAAGCATACAGAATGTTTTCTGACCACAATTAAATTAAACTATAAATGAAAAAATTTTAAATCCCCAACTGTTTGAAAGTAAAACAATACTACTAAGTAGCTCATGCGCCAATAAAGAATTCATAAAGGGAAATATATAATAATTTAAATTGAATGAGCATGACAATACAATATTTCAAAATATATAAAATACAGGTAAAGCAGTGCTTAAGAGAAATTGGGTAGCATGAAGTACTTATATCAGAATAGAAGAAAGGTGTTAGATTGATGTCTAAGCTTCCACCAAATAAAATTAAAATTAGAATACTTTAAGGCATTTTAATTTTTAATTAAAAAATTATTTATTCACAATGGAATACTACACAGCAGAAAAAAGGAACTCCTACCTTTTGCTACAGCATGGATGGAACTGGAGAGTATTATTCTAAGTGAAATAAACCAGGTGGCAACAGACAAATATCATATGATCTCACCTAATACAGGAAACTAATGAACAAAACAAAATTATGAGTGAAATAAAAACAGAGACATGTAAACAAGGAACAGACTGACAGGAACAGAGGGGAGGGGAGAAGGGGGGAAAGAAGGGGAAGGGTCTACTGAGGGAACTAGTATAAATGACCCATGGACATGGAAAAATTAATGGGGATTGACTGTGGGAGAGGGAGGAGGTGGGTGGAGCAGGGGAGAGCAAAGGGGGGAAAATAGGACAACTGTAATAGAAAAACAATAAAAAAATAAAATAAAAAAACTATTTATTCAGACATAATTTACAAATGTAGTTACTAATCTTAAGCATACAGTTCAATGAATTTTTAATAAGTATGCACTCATATAAACACTGCCAAGATCAAGAGATGAAAGATTTCCAACTCCCTGTGCCCTTGACTAGTCAATAATGCTCCTTTTTTTTTTTTAATCAGCACAGTGTCAGAATCTTTAAAACTCAGTTTCAAATGATTTATAAACTAATTCCATCATGTGGTTAAATTCTTCATTGTTATTAGGTATTATGAAATATTTTCTTCAAAGTTAACACACAGCTTAAAATTATATGGAATCAATTTGTCCTTAGCAATTCAAAGACTCAGCCACCAAAACATTTATTATTTCAAGAAGGACCCTCATTTAGGCAACGTAATATTTGGGCTAAGAAATATTGGAGCTAGCTAGACCTAGGTTCAAATAACATCCCTGACACTTAATTACTAGGTCACTTACCTGAGCCTTGGTCTTCCACCTCCCTTGTAGAATTGCTATAAAGATAGAATAAGATTACATAAATGGTTAGTAGAGGGCTCTATAAATGGAGCTGTTATTAATATTAGTATGAACACTATTTATATGGAGTTAATGATACACCAGTGCTAGTCACATTGTCTCTCTAACTAGTTGATAAAGTGCTAATCTCTCAACTTATTGATCAATGCGAGAGGCTATGTTAAAGTCAAGGCATCAGTGTGCCAGAAATCTAGTATTTGAAATCTAGTATTTGATCAGGCTGAGTAGCCAGGCCTTGAAAGCAGGTGTTGAACCATTTTTGTTCAAGTTCTTTAGTCTATGGATCAAAATTCCCTCACATCGCCCTGGGCCTTTTGAAATGACTGTTGAAACTCTTTATAGAATAAATCTCCAAAGCATGTCAAGAATGGCCTCTTTTTCTCTCTAATGGGCTGTGCCAAGACTGTGGCCCAGGGCACCACTGTCATCACTGAACAGTTTGTTGAGGAAGGTGTTGTTTCTGTAATGTATTTGGACAGAAAACCTGAATTAGCTCAGGCCACCTAAACTATAAAATAGGATTATTTATAATACATCAAAATCTATGTGGTCTGTACTTTGTAATGAATAATGAGGCAAGTTAAGACTCCATGAATGCATCTCATTTTAAACTAATAAAATCTGTATAAACACTAATCAAAGTTGCCAGATGAGGAAACATCAGGCTGTGTCTAGGGATTGTTTTAGAAATGCTTTATGTATTATTCATAGTGGGACTTGTTTTTGATGGATTTTGTTTTCTTCTAAGCTTACTTTAAATGCTGCTACCAAATAGAAAGCAGTTGTGATCTGTGTATAGAGCAATCAAGTTCCAAATACTCTGCCTTGATCTATATCACACTTAGAGGAACACAGTACTGGTGATAACTTGAATGGTACATCCACAATATGGTCTTAAGAGGCCCAGCAGGCCTGAGAATTGCATGACACTTCTCAGACAGAGGATAGATGCCCATGAGTTCATGACATTTTATGAAATAACAAGTTAGCATGACAAAAGTTCTTCCCCCCCCCAGTACATTAAATTAAAAACATTAATGTGAAGTCTCCTGTATGCAAAATTCTGTTCTACATGCTGAGGGAATATGAAGACATAGCTTCTGTGTTCATGAAGCACAAATAGTTTAGCCAAATAGACTAAACATGCAAACAAAAAATAAACTAACAATGCAAGGAAGCTCATAGTAATCGCGAAATCAGCAATCTAGATAGTATCTGTTGTAGAAGGAAGAAAAAGAACTCTGAGTTGAAAAAACACATTCTTCAAATGTCAAGACCAGAGTTGAACTTTTCAGAAGGGAAGGTAGAGGGAGTTAAAACAAGTATTTAAAAGCAAGCAGCAGTTTTAACTAAGGCAAAAAATGGGAATGAATTAGCCTGGAATGCATTCATGTCAACTCTTCAAATACATCTTGTAAATTTAAATAGCTTCCAGGTGCTTGCATATATTCTGAATGACTTTATATGTATTCCATTGGTTTGCACACATTTCAAACTTATTTTTTAACATTCCACTTACAACATTTTATTTAATTAATGTATATTATGTATATCTACACTCATTCCAATAAGGACTTGAACTAGATATATCATTTCATACTCATAATAACAATAAATGAAATAATTACTCACCAGTTTTTACAGATGAAGAAACTGAAGCTCATAGAGATTAATTTATTTGTTCCAGATCCTACAAAGCTGAGATTGGAAGCTATATCTGAAGTTAAAGTGGGTCTAGGAAAAGGAAAACATGACTTTTTTTTCCCTTCTTCTTCTCTAATCTCTCCACCATACCATGCTTGGAACTGAAGTTGAAGCTAAAGTGCAGATGTTTGGAAGCGGTGAGAAATAAGAGTGATCACCTGGGATAGCACCAAGCATGGAGTATCTTGAAATGCAAGTAGAACAATTCTCCTGTAAATGAAAGGAAATGGCAATCACTACAGACTCTTAGTGAGGGGGACATAATGGAAGTATTCTAGGAAGACAAGGTAGATTTACTGGGAGGCAGGTAGAACAGTTAGAAAGTTATGCAAAAAGTGACAAATAATAGCACCCAATGCTGATAACAGTGCTCACGATTGAGCAGGACTATTCTATGTATTTTCCACATATCAATTAACTTAATCTTCCAACAAGTCTGTAAAATAGATACCATTATTATCCCGATTTGACAGATGAGGACACAGAGGAATGAAGAGATGATATGACTTGTTCAAAATTCAAGCAGAAGTGGGTAAGTTCCAGAGTCTATGCTCTTGGCCTCTACCCCATACTAACTAGGCATGGGTGATTAAAAGCCTGGGCCAAAGTGATAGGTGTGCAAAGATCAAGAAAAGAAGCCAGTATTGTGGGTGACAATGTTCAGTTCAGTTTCACAACATGTTGGGGTTATAATTATGAAACATAACATCCAAATGGCACTATTTAGGAGGTTATTGGAAAGAAAAACTTGACTTCTGGCCAAGATGGAGGCCTAGACAGACACACTGGGTCTCCCTCCACAACTAAGAAGGAATACAACTATCTCAAAACCAGAGACAACCAGAAGTTTCAGAAAATCAAGCTGCATGAAAGTCCAACAAACAAAGATATAAAAAAGAAATACTCATCCAGACAGTAGGAGGGGCAGAGGCAGGGCAGAAGGACATGGGATAGTGGCGGCAGTGGTGACAGCAGCAGCAGGCCAGCGGAAAGCAGTCACACATTTTAAAGAATGGGAAGAATGTGTGGGGAGCATTCCCAGCTCCTGACCAGACCGTGCAGCTCATGGTCCCAGCGCTGGGGAAAATCAAGCCTCATTGCTTCTGACTCTGCAAACCAGTGGGGGTTGGGGCGGAGCAAGAAACGGCCAGCCTCTCATCAGAGTCCATTTGTTTAAAGGGCCCTCCATAGACCTAGAACATCCACTGACCCACCCACTCTGGGAACGATGGCCAGGACAACAGGTAGAGAGGCGCCAGTCCCCTATGGAAGTGGGAGAAGTGCCTGGAAAAGGGGCAAGTGATGAGCAAGCAGCATTGTTCTCTCTTAGATCCCTCCCCCACATACAGTGTCACAATGTGGTGAAAGGAGTCGCCCTGTATTGATGAATACCTAAGGCTCCACCCCTTACAATATAACAGGACTGACAGCTCTACTTAAGACACAGAGGCAAACAAACACAGGAGCCTGTCAAGGTGAGGAGACAGAGAAGTATGGCCAAAAAGGGGGAACGGATTAAGGTTTCAGTGGGAGAACTAAGTGGCGAGGAGATAGCCAACCTAACAGATGCAGAACTCAAAATACTGGTGATAGAGATGCTCACAGGCTTGACAAATATGCTTGAGTATGGCAGATGCATAAGGGAAGAAGTGAAAGCTATGCTAAGTAAAATGAAGGAAAATCCACACAAAAACAATGGTGAAGGGAAGGAAACCAAGCTTCAAATCAATGATTTGGAACATAAGGAAGAAAAAAACAGTCAACCAGTACAGAATGAGGGAACAAGAATTGCAAAAAATGAAGAGAGGCTTAGGAGCCTCTGGGGCAACTTTAAACACACCAACATTGGAATCATAGGGGTTCCAGAAGGAGAAGAGGAAGACCAAGAAATTGAAACCTTACATGAAAAAATAATGAAGGAAAACTTCCCAAATTTGGTGACATAAAGAGACATACAAGTCCAAGAAGCACAGAAAGTCCCAAACAAGGTAGACCCAAAGAGGACCACACCAAGACACATCATAAATAAAATGTCAAAGGTTCAAGATAAAGAGAGAATCTTAAAAGCAGCAAGAGAAAAGCAGAGAGTTTCCTACAAAGGGGTGCCTATAAGACTATCAGCTGGTTTCTCAAAAGAAACTTTGCGGCTAGAAGGGACTGGCAAGCAATATTCAATGTGATGAAAAGCAAGGACTTACAACCAAGATTACTCTATCAAGCAAAGCTATCATTTAGAATGGAAGGGCAGATAAAGTGCTTCACAGACAAGGTAAAGCTAAAGGAGTTTATAATGACCAAGTCATTATTATATGAAATGTTAAAGGGACTTATTTAAGAAAAAGAAGATCAAAACTATGAACACTAAAATGACAATAAACTCACAACTGTCAACAACTGAATCTTAAAAACAAAATCCAACTAAGTAAACCAGAATAGGGATAGAATCATAGGTATGGGGATCATTTGGAGGGTTTTCAGCTGGGAGGGGGAAGGGGAAGAAATGGGGAAATGGTGCATGAATTAAGAAGCATAATTGGTTGGTATAAAAGAGACAGGGGGAAGTTAAGAATAACATAGGAGGAGAAACAAGATGGCGGAGGAGTAAGTGGAAGCTACACTAACCTCCTCCCAGAACTAGTCTGGATTTAAAACTTAATTTTGGAGAAATCATCTGGAATAACCAACTGAACACTAGCTGGAGAGAAGTCTTATAACCACGGAGAGACAGAAAAGGCCGCTATATCACAACATGACCAATAGGGAGTGCGGAGACATGGAAGGGCTGGTTGGGCTCCCACGGGTGGCAGCTGAAGGGACTGAGAAACAGCTCAGCAGTCGGGGATTCCCCCTGAGAAGGGCAGGGTCTAAACCCCCAGCTGAGATTCCCAGCCTACAGCAACAGAGTGGAAAGTAAAATAGTATCCAGCTGAGAAAAGTGAAAAGCCACAGGGCTTTTTGCTAGTTGGAGAGAAACAGCTGGAGAAAAAGAGCTCTTAAGCGGATCACATATGAAAATATTTTGGCCCCCACTTACCCTGGGCTCAAGTGGAGAGAAGGCAGAGAGGACTGGAGATGCTTGGGGAGAGTTTGGTGTGGTGGATTTGAGGGGAGAACTGGGGGAGCAGCCGACCGGTTCCCAGTGTTGACTCATCTCCAGTACTGCAGGCAGACCATTCCCCCCCTCCAAGTGGCGTCAGCCTGAGGGCAGACAAAGACAGTAGATCCCTGGAAGTCTACAACAGGCTGCCTAGCCCCAGACTGGTACAGGATCTGATGCCACCAGGGGCAGATCCAGGAAGTGCAGATCATTCTAAGAAGCACCAACAAACAATAGGAGTCACAAAAATGGGGAGACAGAGAAACAACCCCCCATCTAAAGGAAAGGTAGAATCCCCAGAAAGAGTGCTAAAGGAAATATAGGGGAGCAAACTATCAGATATGGAATTCAAAACATGGATTATGGAGAAGCTCAATGAGCTCAGTGGAAACTACAAAGAACTCCAGAAAAACTACAAGGAACTTATTGAGTTTTACACCAGCATGAAAAAGGACATAGAAGCTGTCAGTAAGAGCCAGGAGGAAATGAACAATATGACCTCTGAATTGAAGAACACAGTAGAAGGAATTAAAAGCAGGCTAGAGGAAGCAGAAGATCAGATCAGCGAGCTGGAGGACAACTTAGACAAAAACTCCCAGACAGTACAACAAAATGAAAAAAGACTGAACAAGACTGAAGATGTTCTAAGACAGCTGAAGGATAACATGAAATGTAATAATATCGATATCATAGGAATTCCAGAAGGAGAAGGAGAAGAACAAGGGATAGAAAACCTCTTTGAAAAACCAATGACAGAAAACTTCCCTAACATGAGGAGAGAAAGAGTCTCGCAAGTCCAGGAAGCACAAAGGGTCCCAATGAAGATGAACCCAAACAGGCCCACTTCAAGACACATCATAATTAAAATGGCAACATTCAAAGACAAAGAGAGAATACTAAAAGTGCAAGAGAGAAACAACTAACATACAAGGGAGCTCCAGTAAGGCTAGCATCAGAGTTCTCAGCAGAAACACTACAAGCCAGAAGGGAATGGCAAAAAATATTCCAAGCAATGAAAAACAAAGGCCTACAACCAAGAATACTCTACCCAGCAAGACTCTCATTCAAAATGGAAGGTGAAATAAGGAGTTTCCAAGACAAAAGAAGGCTAAAAGAATACATCTCCACCAAACCAGCATTGCAAGAGATGCTAAAGGGTCTGCTTTAAGAAGATGAAGAAATAGAGAGGAACACGAGTACAAAGGGGGAAAATGACAATGAACAAGTACTGAAAGAAAGAAGGAACTTCTACCATTTGCAACAACATGGATGGAACTAGAGAGAATTATGCTTAGCAAAATAAGCCAGGCAATGAAAGAAAAATACCTTATGCTATCACCTATTATGGGAAACTAATGAACAACACAAACTAATGAGCAGAATTGAACCAGAGGTATGTAAACAAGGAATAAGCTAACAGTAACAAAGGGGGAGATGGGAGGGAGAGAAGGGGGCAAGAAGGGGAAGGGTCTAGTCAAAGAATATGTATAAATGACCCATGGACATGGACAACTGGGTGGGGACTGAATGTGGGAGAAGGGAGGGGCAGGGTGCAGGAAAGCAAGAGGGGGGAAAAAACTGGGACAACTGTAATGAAAAAACAAACAAAAAATTTTTAGTGGGGGAAAAAATGAAAATATAAAGAATGGAAATGCAAGTTAAGTGAATATTAGATGGACAAGGATTTTCCTTCACACTGTATATTTTTCTCCCTATCTGACCCCTCCAGAGATTGTCATTCTAGAGAAGTAAGTAATGACATAGGTTTCTTTGCATAAAACTAATAAGACCAGTTGTTAATAGAGGTTTGACTGGAAAGTCATGCCTGAAGGAGACATGCTTGGGCTTTGTTTGTTACCAAAAAACCCTGAGGAACTGGGATTGACTTTCAAAGGTAATAAAAGTCCATGAGATAAAAGGCCTGGTACCTTGGATGGATGCGCGGTCCATGGCAATCTTTCCAGGGAAGGAATGAAGGTTGTTTTCCTGAAAGATTGCTAGATCGGACCTTAAGGCACAATGGAAAACCAGAAGGACTTGGAAAAGACAGGTGTTCACAGGCAAGGCTGAATGCCAGGTATGTGGTTCTGCTTCTGGGCCTTGAAGGGCAGACTGAAGGTCACCCTAAATGTTCCTTGCTTAAGTTCAAGCAAAGTGGAACTAAAGATCATAAGCGATCATTTGCTGCTCTTGTTGTGTTTATGTAAATGAACAGGATAAATTAAAAATGGACTTAATGCAGTCCCTTTAATGACAAGGAGGGTAATCCTAGAGAGAAAAATTGCGATTCAAGGAAAATCACAAGGCTCAGTGGTAGACTCTAAAGTAGTGCAGCTAACCATCTTTAAGGTTTCTTTTCATTTAAAATTTGTTTTCATTTGAAAGTTAAACTATGTCTGTGGCATTATCAAGGATGTTTAATTTACAGGCAAGAAGAATGTCAAGTGCCTTGCAACTGGATGTCTTTTCGATAAGACAGTCTTACAGATTTAGAGACTTGTATGTGGGTTATGTTACATAAATTAACATGTGTTTTCTGTTTTCAAAGGGCATAAGCCTACGATCTCATTACCTGAGTGATTGTCTGTACGTATAGGCCTCACTTAATCCTGTCTGCATTACTGCCTCCTGAGACTCAATGTTTTGACTGAACTAAGTTGCTGGGTTGGTGAAGAATGGGGTGGTCTGTGGGTTTCACTTTAAAACTGGTTTCTCTTTTCTGTCCTAAAGGCTTGGACATAAAGAGCCCAGAGGTCTGAGAGGGAGGAAACCTAAAATATTTCCCTCAGTCCAAACTAAGTATAATGGGCAAAAGGGTTTTGGACATGTGAGATGTACCTGGCCCACCTTCCTGCAAAGAAGCCCTTCTTTTCCCTAATGTCGGACATTGAAAAATTAATACCTGTCTTTTGTATCTAGTGGTTATGGATTGAATGATGTCCTTTAACCTTGTTGCCAAATCTGTAGCCTCCAGAATACAACAAGGATCCCAACCTGTAAAATCAAGCATGCCATTGTCTGGGGACAGCCAGCTGACCTGGAGTCTGCACGATCCTTCCCCATGTGGAAAGGCCACCCTCCCCTCCACACCCCCACTCTTATTAGGGATTTCTGGACCCAAGAGTACATAGGATGACAACCATGTCCAGCTTGAAGGAGCTAGAGGAGCTCAAGACCTTCGCCCATTGTCCTTTATAAGATTATAAAGGGTCTTAAGTCTGAGAGGGAGGGATTGTTATTTTTTATTGTTAAAATAGTTAATTAATTAATTAATTATTTAAAAAAGAAGAAGAAGAAGAATATATGAAAGGGTGAGGCAGGAGAGCTTGTATGTACGACCCATGGGCATTGACTGGGGGTGTATTGTTGGGGAAGGAGGGGTGCTGAGCGGAGGGGAGCAAAGGGGAAAAAATTGAAACTATTGTAACAATATAATCAATAAAATATACTTGAAAAAAAGAAGCACAAATTGTGTGTTACACAACAGTCACAGGGATGTAAAAGTACAGCAGAGGGAATACAGTCAATGATATTCTAGTAACTATGTATGATGCCAGATCGGTGGGAGATTTATCGGGATAATCACTTAGTAAGTTATATAATGTCTAATCACTAGTGTGTACACCTGAAACTAATATAATATTGTATGTCAACTGTAATTGAAGAATAAAACAATATTTAAATAAAAAAAAAGAATAACATAGGAAAAAGTGAAGCCAAAGAAGTTATATACACAACCCATGGACATGAACTAGGGGATTGGGATTGCTGGTGGAAGGGGTGTACTGGGCAGAGGGGAGCAAAGGGGCAAAAGTTGGGACTACTGTAACAACATAATCAATAAAATATACTTAGGAAAAAGATTTTTAAAAACTTAAGCTCATAAGATGAATGAGGGTAGTGAGGGAATAAGAGTAGTCAGAGATGGAGCTACAGATTTGGGGGATTATAAAACCATGGGATGTCAGTGATTCTAGGAAAAAAAGATATAACATAACATAAGGCCAAGGTCTAAAATTTTGAAAGAGCCCATGGGAATACATATAGACCCAGGGAAGGAAAATGAATGGCATAATTAACTTTTCAAAGATAGAAGAGTGTTTCATAACAAGGGATGCAATCAACAGTGTCAAATATCAAACATAGCAAAGAGAATTGAACTGTGGAAAGGTCATTACATTTATTATTTCTGTGTTACTAAAGGCCTTCAAAAAACAGCTTCTGTGGAGTGGTAGAATCTGAAGGTAGAGGATCACAAAAGGAAAATGTGGTGAAGAAATAAAGAAAGTACCATAATATTGAGTGATCGTTGTATTATACTTCACAATGTAAAAGAGTAGAACACTCGGCCAGAAGCATAAATGTAGATATTTTATGGGCTACACAGAAGATATGAGGTAATTCTAAAGGCGCTGCAACTTACTACCACTGTCAACTAACTCAGGCCCAATTTACATTCATTGTTCTTAATTAGGCTGGTAAATGAGGTTCATGCTGCCATGAGTTTCTACACAAAGCAGCAGAGATGGATGATACTTCAGTACTCTAGAGTAGCTGACTGTATTATCTTTCCTCACCCTTGGATTGCCTACTGAAAGAAACCATTTTCTTTTGTGATGCCAATCACTACCTGCAATCATTCAACTCTCAAATCTCTTGTCCTTAGTGCTAGGCTTATATTCCCTTCTGCTTACTAGACATCTCAAACTGGATGCTTTATTGGTGCCTCAAATTCAGAACGTTCGTAACTGAACTAATCATTTTACCTCCAAACCTGCTCTTCTTCTTCTGTTATTTCTCTCATTAGATGAGTCTACAATTACCCATTGACCTAAAGCAGAAAACTTCTCACCCACCTCCAATTATTTCAGCCTTGATATCCTGTTTCTGTTGTTCATCTCCACAACTATTGCTTTGATCTAGGCATCCCTCATGCTTTGCCCACCTCCACTCAGTCATTCAGTTGGTCAGTCAGCCAGCCAATAAGCACAGGTGTATAGAATACTTACCATGACAGGCACACTATGAGTTGGAGAGACGGAAGAAAAACACAAGGTTCCTGACTTCGTGGAGCTTACATTCTAGTAACACAAATCCTTAGCACATTAATACAAAATATTGAGTACAATAAGTGCTTAAAAGAAATGAAGCAGGGTAAGAGGGAAAAAATGAAGAAAAATTATGTTACTGACTAGTGGCAAGGCATTACAACATAAAGGCCCTGAAGCAGAAGCATGTTTAGGGGGTTCCAGAACCAACAAGCAGGTTCATGTGGATAGAGAAAAGAGTGATGGAAGGGAGAAGAGGTCAGAAAAGAAGTCAGAAAGAAGCCAGGGACCACATCGTGTACAGCCTTGGCAAAAAAAAATAATAATAATAAATTTTATCCTAAAGATAAAAAAGAGCCATTGAAAAACCGTGAGGAAATAAATTTTGTGGCCAAGTATAGATGGTGAAGGGGCCACTTTGGTTGCTGAGTATAAGGTTGACTCTAGGAAGGCTGAGGTTGAACAAGGAAATCAGTTAGAAGGTTATTCTAGTAGGCCAACAAATATAGAGCTCTTGACTAATTGCAAAGGTTGTAAGAAGTGCTCAGATTCTGGCTATGATTTGAAGGTAGAACTAACAGAGTTTATAGATGGATTGGATAGACAGTGTGAGGGAAAGAGAGTGTAGAATACTTCCTAGGTTTGCAATTAGGGCATCTAGGTGAAGCCGGTACCATTTACTGATATGTGAATTCAGGGAAGTAAATTTAGTGAAGACTAAGAGAATCAAGTGAAGATTTGGTGGTGGCCAAGACACTGAGAACTTGGCAGATATTTTTTCAGGGAAGTTCAGGGAAGTTGGCCTGACTGGAGTTAAATAAACAGTTCAGACAAACCTCCCAATTCTCCCTTCAACAAAAACGCAAGGATGTGCACACAGCTCACACACTCCTATATATATATAAATATATATATATTTATATATATATATATATACACACATATACATATATACAGACATATATACCATATACACCCACAGGGAGATGCCAATCACTTCACATATGTACACAGCTCACACATACCTTACACTTACATATATACCACATACCATGTACACATCATCATCATCATCATCATCATCATCATCATCATCATCATCGGCAGCCGTCTGTCTCGAGAGACGATGGTGTAGCTTCTTAAGAGTCTATCTGCACCGCCGAGAATGGCTGTGCAGTCCGACTCGGGAGTGACAATCCCTGCCGCACTTGTTACAGGTGAAGGCAGATGGCTGTTGTTGCTGCTGTTGACGCTGCTTCCGCCTCGATCTTTTCTGGACCGCCTCCTCGTTGCGCGCAGCCTCTGCGCGTGACGTACCTTGTCTGACCGTGAGCCTCCAGGCTAGGCGGTCATCTGCTTGAACTTCCCATGTGTTGAGATTGATGGAGCATTGTGTCATATCCTTTCTGCAGATGTCTTTGAACCGCAGTTTTGGGCGCCCTGTCATCCTCTGGCCTTCTGCTAGCTCACCGTAGAGGAGGTCTTTGGGAATACGGCCTGCATCCATTCTTTCGACATGGCCGAGCCACCTGAGGCGTCTCTCACTAAGAACTGCATGCAAACTGCTCATGTTGGCTCGCTTCAGCACCTCGGTGTTGGGGACCTTATCCTGCCAGGCGACATGCAGGACGCGTCGCAGGCACCTCATGTGGAAGCTGTTGAGTTTCCTTTCGTGCCTTGCGTAGGTGGTCCACGTCTCGCTGCCATAGAGGAGAGTGCTGAGCACGCAGGCTTGGTAGATGTGCAGTCTGGTTTTCTCAGTGAGGCTGGAATTGTTCCACACTCGCCGGTTCAGTTTGACAATAACTGTGGCTGCCCTGGCGATTCTCCGATTGACCTCCAAGTCGACTGACAGAGAGCTCGAGATGGTGGACCCGAGGTAAGTGAAGTCGTTGACAACCTCCAGGGTGTATCCGTCGATGGTGATGCATGGGGGAGTCCCCGTGCCTTGAGCCATAACGTTCGTCTTCGTCAGGCTGATGGCTAGTCCGAACTCCTTGCATGCGTGGGAAAGGCAAGTGACTAGCTGCTGGAGTCCCTCTTCGGAGTGTGATGTCAAGACCGCAGCAACTGCAACAACTACCGGGGCATCTCTCTCCTCAGCGTCGTCGGCAAAGTATTCGCCCGGGTCGCTCTTGCCCACCTGCAGACCCTTGCTTCCCGCGTCTACCCAGAGTCCCAGTGTGGCTTCAGAGCTGGCCGATCAACAGTGGACATGATCTTCTCCCTACGCCAACTGCAGGAGAAGTGTCACGAGCAGCATAAACCACTCTACCTCGCCTTTATCGACCTCACGAAGGCGTTTGATCTGGTCAGTCGAAGCGGACTCTTCAGCTTGCTACGGAAGATTGGCTGTCCACCACATCTGCTTGCTGTGGTCATGTCCTTTCACGACAACATGCACAGCATGGTGTCCTACAACAGCGCAACCTCTGAGGCCTTCCCAGTCAGCAGCGGAGTAAAACAGGGCTGCGTCCTCGCGCCTACACTGTTCGGAATCTTCTTCTCCATGCTCCTCCAATATGCCTTTAAGGACTGCAGCGAGGGTGTCTTCATTCACACCAGATCCGATGGCAAGCTCTACAACCTGGCCCGTCTACGAGCCAAGACCAAAGTCAAAGAGGTGCTCATCCGTGAGATGCTCTTCGCCGACCATGTACACATATGCATACAAAACCTCACACATATTCACACTTCACTCAGTATGGATTAGATATCCCTCCACTGTGCTACTGAACTCCTAAAATATTTCTGCCTTAATTCACTATTTCCTGTTGGTCACCCACAGGTGACTGTGGGGCCCAGCTTCAGGAGCAGCACTCACCTAAAGTGGACTTTGACTGGTGCCATTAGATTCAAGCTGTGCAGACATGATTGTAGCTGCAGGAGAGAGACTGTGTTCATTTATCTTTATATGCTCAGCATCTGGCCGATACAGGAACCTAGGAGAAATTTTATATATGATTGTTTAAAAATTCACTAGACAAATTTGGTGCAATCTGTATTTCTCCCTCCATCTCTCTCAATACCCTCTAAGTGTGGATCCCAAAATACAAATAATAGTATCATGAAATTCAACAACTAAAAATACTAATAACACCATATTTTGCATAGCACTCTATTACAAGCACTTTACTACATGCTTTTACACACTTTATTTAATTGACATTACAAGTTGGAGTAGTACTTGAGGATCAATAAGATGTCAGGAATTCAGTTATAAATTTGAATCCAAATCTAACCAGACAGAACAAACAATACAGTGAAGTATCCACCAGTGCTCAAAGTGGATGCATGCAAACATATTTCCTGCAAAGCAAGTATTAGTAAACCACTTATACTTTTGAGTAATTAAAAAATTGGGGTGAGGAAAGTACATTTTGTGTCACTGAAATTCTTTAGGCCCACGGGCAAAGTATAAAAGAGATACCAGGAATGCGTACTCTAGCAAAGACTGGTTCATGGACATGCATAACAGATGCAACTATGTGATAGATAGCTCTTCTCAATAATTTTCTGAAACCTCAAATATGCACACACATCTCCAGAGGCTCTTGTTCAAATTCTGTTTTAATTTAGTGAGTTTTGGGTAGAGTCTGAGATTCTGCATACTCAGCAAACTCCAAGATAATGCTAGCGATGCTGCTCTAGGGGCCAGGTAAGTAGCTTAAATAAAGTAACTTCTTAGCTCCCAATCTAAGTGTAATTGTCATGTTTTATTACAAAGATAATCTATTTCAACAAACTGGTGTTCATTCTTTTCATGAGGTATCACTTACTAGTCACCAACTTGAGGAGGCGGGAAGGTGTGTGTGAAAAGGACAGATTTTATTGAGTTAGCTCAAATGAAACGAAGAGGTTTCCACTAAGTAAGCATGTTTAGTAGGAAAAAGTGGGCTGCATTTCCTTCAGAATTAGAGGTGTCACCTTTGTAAAAGTTGTCCCTGATCAGGACGGTCTCTAATCACATTTCAGGCTTAATACTGTAAGCATTTTTAATAAGTGAAATCAGCCATGTATACAGCCTCCCTAGTGCGAGTTCCAAAAGTTTTAGACTTTAGCCAAGCTGAATGTGTTCTGATGTAGTTACATGCCCTGCTGAATTAAAATAGAATTTTACAAGGGATGAGTAGAGATCAACTGAGGTGGAAACATGAAGCAGAGAAAGAGTTTGAACTTATAAAAAAACCCAAAAGAAAAGTAAGTGGAAATTGTTGGGTGATGGTTGAGAAAGAACTAAGGAGAAATAATGACAATAACTATGTAATATAGGGAGATTAATAATATGTACCTCACTGGGTTGCTCTGAGAATCAAAATTGATGAAATGTTTGAAAATGTATTGAACACTTTAAAGAACTAGATGGATGTTTAGAGTTATTATAAGAGCATTACCATTTACAAAATGTGTCAATACACTCCACATCCTCCAAAAGGGAGCAGCGAGGCATAAAACATGATCATAAGACTTGTCATTGGAGGACCTGAGTTGACATTGCTCTGTTAGCTAGCCTTTTGGAGATTAATTTCCTCCACATGCAAGATGAAAATATAATATCAATAACATAAAATATACATTCTATGTCATTTCTGTGTAAAATCTTTACAACAAGCTTAAGAGGATAAGGTAACCACATAGCAATGTGTCTGCAAGAAAGAGAATTCATGATTAACTCAGGCCTAAGTAAATTAGGGGTGAGTGTTCTCTTACATAAGAGTAAATCAGGAGGTCAGCTACTGCTAGAGAGAACTCAGATGCTAAAGAATCTCTTGCTAGGTTCAGACTCTTTCTATTTTTTATTCAGCTATTCTTAGGACATTGAATAATATGTCCTGCTCAGGTGAATATTATGTCAGCTCATGGGCACAAAATGGTTTTCACACTTTAGATTATCACAGTAGGATTAAAGAAATAGAGAGGGAGAAAATAGGGGTGGGACATGGCACCAGCTGTGTCTGTGCCATTTTATCAGAAATTATATGTTATAAAAATTTTCACCTCTCCTCAGCAGTTATTATTTACTTCTCATTGGGTATTTACATCTCTACTTATGTCTACTTACTACATGATACAGCCACCTCTAGCTGCAAGGCTGATGGAAAACTCATATTTAGCTGTCAATTACTATAGTAGAGGTAGGCAAGGAAAAAAGAGAATGCCAATAAGTGTAAGTCAATCCTGTCTGCTACAAAACAACAAAGATTGTCAGCATTTTACTTTGAGTGAAAAGTATTAAATGACTCACCTAAATTCATTGAATAAAGATAGAAGTAGGACCTTGCTTTTGGGACTACAGTAAGTTAAAAAGGCACCACAGCCTACTTTAAAACATGGTTTTATCCTATGGAAAACAGTATGGAATTTCCTCAAAAAATTAAAAATGGAACTGCCTTTTGACCCAGTGATTCCACAGCTGAGAATATACCCTAAGAATCCAGAAGCATCAATTCAAAAGAACCTATGCACCCCAATGTTCATAGCAGTGCTATTTACAATAGCCAAGTGTTGGAAACAGCCTGAGTGCCCATAGTAGATGAATGGATTACAAAACTGTGGTACACCTACAAAATGGAATAGTATGCAGCAGAAAGAAAGAAGAAGAAATTCCTACTCTATTTAACAGAATGGATAGAACTTGAGACTATTATGCTAAGTGAAATAAGCCAGTCAGTGAAAGACAAAAACCATATGATCTCACTTATAAGAGGAATCTAATGAACAAAATAAACTAATGAGCAAAACAGAACCAGAGACATGGAAACAGGGAACAGACTGAGTGCTCAGAGGCAGGGGGAGGGGGAATGATGAAAAAATGGAAAGGGAGTAGTTAAAGAACATGTATGAATGACCCATGGACATGGACAATGGAGTGGGAATGGACTATGAGATCAGGGGGTGGGCAAGATGGAGGAGGGAAAAGGGAGAAAAATTGAGAAAACTGTCATGGAATAAACAAGAATAAAAAAAAATAAAAATAATTTAAAGGCCAAAAATAAAAAAGAAAAGTGTGCAGAGGTCCCCCTGAAAAAAACATAGGTAAATATTTATTTGATTCAAAAGGTTCAAGAGCTCTTCGAGAGAAAAAGACAAGAAATAAAGTATAAGGGGAACGAGTGATAGACTTGGTTACATCTGAAGCATAAATATTTTATGTAAACATTTAAGTAAAAATAAAATGACAAAATAGTTAAAAGATAAATAATCTGGGTAAAATATTTATAACACATAGGACTTACAAAGGTCAACTATCCTTAAATATAAAGAACACTAATAATTAACAAAAAGATCAGTCTTGGTAGAAAAAGATATGAATAGACAATTAAGAAAAATTGCCTCAGTCAATGAAAATCTGAAAAATGAAAAAAAGAAGAAAAAATGTGACTTTAATTTTAACTTACAATTTACAAGAGCACTTTGTAACGTGTCTCCTATTACATGATAATTTTATTTTATACTTAATTTTTTTACATTAGAAATTTTAATTTAATTAAAATTAAACTAATAAATTGACAGTGATAGAAATTCAGATTAAGGCAATAATGAGACAACATTTTCAGATAATCTGGCTAGCAAAAATTAAAAGGTAATACCAATGTTGGAGGGCTAATAAAATTATTTGGCTTTTAGGAGAATTGTATTATAAATTGTTTTTAAATGTTGTAGAACTTGGTGAAACTAAGTAGCATATATTAATGTCCAGAAATTGATTTCTGGACATTTTCCCCCCAGAGAATCTCTGTCCTTGGAGTATAAGAAAGCATGGCTACACTCATTTTCATGATGGTAGACTTACACATGAAAATCTACATATCCACCTTTAGGGGAAATTATCAGTAGGATTTTGTGAGCGTCGGCCTGCGAGCTAAGTGTTGCTGGTTCGATCTTCCAGTCAGGGCACATCAGAGAAGGAAAACTCTGACTCCAAAAAACCTCCGCTGCCTTGCGGCATACCTCTTCAGGGGAAAGGCTAAGGGAGTAAACCCCGACAGAAAATCCGGAGCCGGAGTCCCTAAGGCGGTTTGACGTTGTAGTCAACACCGGCAACTCCTGCGGCGCACCTGAAGCCAAGCTGTATTGACTCCGTCTTTCCCTTGGACCCTTCAGCTGCGAAGAGAGGGGGGGTCTGCTGCATGGGCAACAGCAGACCCTCCATATCACCCTGCCCAGGCTCTGTACTTCAGCTTCACTGGAGAGGACACTCCAGCGTCATCGCAAGATGTCGATTCAACATGGGAGGAGACAGATACCGTGTCACTCCCGAGTTGGACTGCACAACCATTCTCGGCGGTGCAGATAGACTCTTAAGAAGCTACACCATTGTCTCTCGAGACGGACGGCTGCCAACGACGACGACTTAATTTCTATAAGAAAATAGAATAACAGAAATTTTCTAAACATAGCCAAAATTATTTTTAGGACTTTGGTGTAGTACAATATTCCTCCAACACATACTTTACTAAGAAAACACTAAGTAAATAATTTAATTTTCTTGGGTATAAAACTTTGTTCACCAGTGTAGCCATAGCACCTGGCATAGTACTTGGCACCTGATATATGCTGAAAAAGTATTTGTTGATCACTTGAGTGAATACAAACCAAACCCTAAAATCCAACATATATACTACCTTTATTTTCTTGATATATATATTTTTTCTTTTGGAGATGTACATGCTGAAATTCCTCTACATCTGCGGTGTTGAGTACAAAAACATGATGCCCACCAGTAACTGAGTGGTACACTTACATAATGGAATACTGTGCAGCAGAAAGACTTCCTACCCTTTGTGACAGCATGGATGGAAATGGAGAGTATTATGCTAAGTGAAATAAACCAGGCAGTAAAGGACAAATACCATATAATCTCACCTATAAGTGGAACCCAATGAACAAAACAAACAAATGAGCAAAACAGAACCAGAGACATAGAAAAAAGGAACAAACTGACAGTGACCAGAGAGGCAGTGGGGAGGGGACAATGGGAGAAAGAATGGGAAGGGTCTAGTCAAAAAACAAGTATAAAGGACCCATAGACATGGACAACAGGGTGGGGGTTGACTGTGGGAGCAGGGGGTGGGTAGGGCAGGGGAGAGAAATGGGGGAAAATTGGGACAACTGTAATTGAACAATAAAATAAAATAAAAGTTAAAAAAAAAAGCATGATGCCCAACTCCAACAGACAAATTCTGATTTAGCACTGCTCATGTATGATTACATAATGGCTCTCAAAATATGGCTGACACCATAAAGGGAGATAGCAGGTAATATGTGTAAAAGGCCTGGAGAAGCAAATCAAATCACATATGATATTGTTCATTTCCCAGTGTTGCGAGCAAGATATATCTACTTCCATGATCTTGCCAAGCAATGCATAATTTAAATGGTAACCAATTCTTTAGGATAGTGACCTTCCCCCAATATTTTATTGTGATAAAATACCATAACATATATTTACCATCATAACCATTTTTAAGTGTATAGTTAAGTGATATTAAAAGCATTAATAATTTTGTGTTATCATCACTATTGTTCACCCCCAGAACCCTATATTTTGTAAAACTAAAAATCTATACACATTAAACAAAATCCACTTGTTCCCTTTCCCTCAGCCTCTGGTGATTTTTTTTTTCTGAGAGAAAGAGATAAACATCATTTGTTGTTCTACTTATTCATGCATTCATTGGTTGATTCCTGCATGTGCCCTGACCAGGGATTGAACCGGCAACCTTGGCATATTGGGGCAATGTTTCAGCCAACTGAGCTATCCAGTGAGGGCCCAAAATGGTTGAATGAATGAATGAAGAGTAGAATACAAGTAAATGGGAGATGTCTATGTGGCTCAGGGCCAAGATATAAGTAAGTAGCAGGGACAACAGAGAGAAGAAATAGCAGAAGAGGGTGCAACACATGGGGAACAGAAATCATGTGGGGAATATAACATAAAGGCAGTGTAGTGAAGGGGTACAGCCTGTGTTCTCTGAAGCCAGACTACCTGGCTTTGAATCCCAGCTCTGCCACATACTGGCTCTGCGATCCTGGACAAGTTACCACTTCCCTGGACCTCAGTTTTCTCATCCATGAAATGGAGTTAAAATTGTTGGGACAGAATAAATGAGTCTACATGAATAGACTGTTTGGAATAGTGTCTAGCACATGGTAATTGCTATATATGCGCTGTCTGATATTATTATTTGGGTTTTATTCAACCAGGTTTACTTTTTTCCTGAGAGGAGAGGAGAATAGCCAAGTTGGTGGCAGCTAGGGGTGACACATTCCCTAGTTTGCCTGAGATAGAGAAGTTTCCCTGGAAATGAGACTTGCAGTGATGAAATTGGGGACAGTCCTGGGCAAATTGGGACAAGTTGGTCACCCTGGTCCAATTCATCTCTTCATTCCTGCAGGAAGTTTGACTGTAGGCTTGTTCCTGGCTCAGAAGAGGTCACTTCCTTGGCAGGTCCAGAGGAGGTGACAGTGAGGGATTCAGTGGTTTTGTGGCCCAGTGTGTCTCGTACGAAACAAGTGTCTGTGTTGATCCCAGGCATCTGTCATCTCTTGGGCCTCTTTGCTTAAACCTCATCTTTGGTCCTTGTAGTTACACCATCAGCAGGGAAGGCGATGGGGCAGGGAGAGGGGTGCCTTAACCTTTGGGTGCATATCCTGATAACTCCTTTTCCATATTTACAATTTTGTTGAAGATTTATTAATGCAGGAACATTTATAGATCCAGATAACTTTGTTCTAGCTCCTCACAATGTCATTGGCAGAGCCCCATTCATGGGAGGTTTTCAGGGAAAGAGTTAGATTATTATAAAAGAATAAACTCGGGAACAGCCAAATGCATAGGTCCAGGTATGGGGAAAGGGCCACTCCCAAGCAACACTCTCCATGTACCTCCAGGAGTTCACCAAACCGGAAGCTCCCCAAAGCCCCTCCTTTTTGGGGGTTCAGCCTCTGGTGATTTTGATTATTCTAAATACCGTATGCAAGAGGAATCATACAACATTTGTCATTTTGTTACTGATTTGTTTTCCATTCTGCTAATCTCTGTTTTTAGATTGAGGAGTTCAATTCACTCACATTTAAAGTAATCACTAATAAAAGAAACTTATTTCTCATTTTGCTATTTCTTTCCATGTCTTATAGCTTTTCAGTGCCCCATTTCCTACATTATTGTATTCATATGTGTTTAGTTGATTTTGTAGTGAGACACTTAAATTTTTTATCTCCCTTTGTGTATATTCTATAGCTATTTTCTTTGTGGTTACCACAGGGAATCTAAAGTTCTAACACTTCAATTTGAATTTGTACCAGCTCAGTTTCAATAACATATAAGACTCTGTTCTTTTTCCCCTTTCAGTTGTTAATGTCACAAAATTACATCTTTACACACTGTGTGCCCCAAAACCAAACTAATAATTCTTTTGAATGGATTAAGCTCTTAAATTATGTAGAAGACAAAACGTGGACTTATAAACAAATATTTGAATTATTTTTAATGTATTTATTTCTTAAATCATGCAGAAAACAAAAAGCGGAATTATAAATCATTATTACATTATTACTAGCTTTTAAATTGCCTTCACTGAGATTTTAATTTCTTCAAGCAGAATTCCCTTGAGTATTTCTTGCAGGGATGGTCTAGTAGTAGCAAACTCTCTCAGCTTTTCTTTATCTAAGAATTTCTCCTTTACATTTGAAGGACAGTTATTAGATATAGAAGTCCTGGTTGTGAGAAATGCTCACAATAAAACACCAGGACATAGGACTTCAGCAGCAAAGCAAGGCATTTATTCATGATTCTGCAGAAATAGGCGTGCAGCCAGAGGCAGGTACACCAAAGCAGAAAAAGCAAACTGGTCTTATCCTAATGTGAGTAGTTTCTCCCCTCTTTCTTTATTAACTGAGTACTCTGGAGTTCACAATCTAGCATGATTATCTAGGGGTAATAGGTCTGTCTCTAGCTCTCCCTTGGAGATTCCCTAACTTGGTTGCTGAGTTGTCTAGCTACATCACCCTGTGTTTGGTGATGAATATCTTCCTTCTTTTGTTCTGAGAGACATCTGTGATGAGCTACAGAATGTCATTTTCTTAGTTGTATACTTATGTTCCTTCTTTATTTTACTCTAGCCTTAGGTACCAAACCCCTGATTCATGATTCAATTACAGTTGGTCTTGGTTGTTAATCATTTCCTACCAGTTTGAGAGTTACCAGCTTCCTTGTTCCCTACATGGCTGACATTTATTTTCTTTTTACACATTGAATATATTGGCTCACTGCATCTAGGCTCCAAAATTTGTAAAGGGAAATCTGCTGATAAACTTATTGAAGATCCCCTATATGTAATGAATCACTTCTGTCTTTCTGTTGTCAAAATTCTCAGACTGGTACATGATCTGATGCCACCAGGGGAAGATCCAGGAAGTGAAGATCAACCTAAGAAGCAAGAACAACAAGAAGAGTCACAAAAATGGAGAGACAGAGAAACAACCCCCCACTGAAAGGAAAGGAAGAATCCCCAGAAAAAGTGCTAAATAAAATAGAGGAAAGTAAACTATCAAACATGGAATTCAAAACATGGATTATAGGGAACCTCAATGAGCTCAGCAAGCTCAAAGTAAACTACAAAGAACTCCAAGGAAACTACAAGGAACTTACTGAGAGTTACACCAGCATAAAAAAGGACATAGAAGCTATCAATAAGAGCCAGGAGGAAATGAAGAATACAATTTCTAAATTGAAGAACACAGTAAAAGGAATTAAAAGCAGGTTAGAGGAAGCAGAAGATTGTATCAGTGAGCTGGAAGACAACGTAGAAAAAAATTTCCAGATGGTGCAACAAAATGAAAAAAGACTGAAAAAGAATGAAAAGGTTTTAAGAGAGCTGCAGAACAACATGAAAGGTAATAATACCCATATCATAGGAATACCAGGAGAGGAAGAGGAGCAAGGGATAGAAAAGCTGTTTGAAAAAGTAATGACAGAAAACTTTTCTAAGTTGATAAGAGAAAAAGTCATGCAAGCACAGAGGGTCCCAATGAAGATGAACCCAAACAGGCCTACTCAAAGACACATCATAATAAAAATGGCAACATTGAAAGACAAAGAGAGAAACCTAGAAGAACCAAGAGAGAAACAGCTAATAACATACAAGGGAGCTCCAAAAAGGCTATCATCAGATTTCACAACAGAAATATTACAAGCCAGAAGGGAATGGCAAAAAATATTCTGAGCAATGAAAAACAAAGGCCTACAACCAAGACTACTCTACCTAGCAAGGCAATCATTCAAAATGGAAGGTGAAATAAGGAGTTTCCCAGATGAAAGAAAGCTAAAAGAATACATCTCCACCAAACCAGCATTGCAAGAGATGCTAAAGGGTCTGCTTTAAGAAGATGAAGAAACAGAAAGAGACAGAGAGGAACACATGTACAAAGGGGGAAAATGACAATGAATAAGTACCTATCAATAATAACCTTAAATATAAATGGATTAAATGCACCAATCAAAAGATGTAGAGTAGCTGAGGGGATTAGAAATCATGATTCACATATATGCTGTCTACAGGACACCCACCTCAGAACAAAGATCTACACAGACTGAAAGTGAAGGGGTGGAAAAAACTATTCCAAGCAAATGGACATGAAAAAAAAGTTGGGGTAGCAATACTTATATCAGACAAAACAGTTTTCACAGCAAAGGCCATAAAAAGAGACAAAGAAAGACATTTCATAATACTTAAGGGAAAAAATCCATCAAGATGATATAACTCTGGTAAACATTTATGCACCCAATATAGGAGAAGCCAGATATGTAAGCAAAATCTTAAAGACTTCAGAAAGGATATAGACAGCAACAAACTTATAGTAAGGCACTTTAACACCCCATTGTCAACAATGGACAGATCTTTGAAGCAAAGGAACACCAAGGATATTGAAGCATTGAACAACACTCTGCATCAAATGGATTTAGTTGATATATATAGAACTTTCCATCCCAAAGAAGCAAAATATACATTCTTTTCTAGTGCACATGGAACATTTTCAAGGACCAATCATATGGTAGGACACAAAACAAGCCTCTACAAATTCAAGAAAATTAAAATTATATCAAGCATCTTCTCAGGTCACAATGACTTGAAACTGGAAATCAATCTCAAGGAAAAAACTCAAAAACATTCAAACTCATGGAGAATGAATAACATGTTATTAAATAATGAAGGGGTTAATAATGACATAAAGGAAGAAATCAAAAAGTCTCTGGAAACAAATGATAATGAATACACAACAACCCAAAACCTATGTGATACAGCAAAAGCAGTCCTGAGAGGAAAGTACATAGCAATACAGGCCTACATAAAAGGGATAAAAGAATCTGAAATAAAAAAATCTAACCCCACAGCTACAAGAACTAGAGGAACAACAACAAACAAGGCCCAGAGCAAGTAGAAAGGAGGAAATTATCAAGATCAGAGGAGAATTAAATGACATAGAGACTAAACAAACAATTGAAAAGATCAGTAAAACCAAGAGCTGATTCTTTGAAAAGATAAACAAAATCCACAAGCCTTTAACCAGGCTCATCAAGAAAAAAAGAGAGAGGACCCAAATAAATAAAATAGATATAAAAGAGGAGAAATTACAGCTGATATAACAGAAACACAAATGATTGTAAGAAACTATTAGGAACAACTGTATGGCAAGAAATTTGACAGCCTAGATGAAATGGATACATTTCTGGAAACATCATTCTTACAAAATTGAATCAAGAAGAAGCAGAAAGCCTGAATAGACTGATAACAACTAGTGAAATTGAAGCAGTAATAAAAAAACTTCCAGCACACAAAAGCCCTGGCTGGATGACTCCACAGGTTAATTTTACAGAACATTTAGGGAAGAACTAACTCCTATCCTCAAACTATTCCAAAAATTACAAGAAGAGGGAAGACTCCCAAACTCTTTCTATTAAGCCAGTATTACTCTAATTCCAAAGCCAGGTCAGGACACAACAAAGAAAGAAAACTACAGGTCAATATTGCTGATGAACATGGATGCTAAAATCCTCAACAAAATATTGGCAAACTGGATCCAGCAACACATTAGAAAGATCATACACAATTATCAAGTGGGATTCATCCCTGGGATGCAAGGATAGTTTAAAATTTGCAAACCAATAAACATAATACACCACATAAACAAAATGCAAGATAAAAAATCACATGATCATATCAATAGATGCTGAAAAGCATTTGATAAAGTACAGCACCCATTTATGATGAAGACACTCAGCAAAATCGGAATAGAAGGAACATACCTCAACATAATAAAGCCCATATATGAGAAACCTGAAGCCAACATCATACTCAATGGGCAAAAACTGAAGCTTTCCCCCTAAGATCAGGGACAAGAAAAGGATGTCTATTCTCTCCACTCCTATTCAACATAGTCTGGGAAGTTTTTGCCGGAGCAATCAGACAAGAAAGAGAAATAAAAGGCATCCAATTGGAAAAGAGGAAGTAGAACTGTCATTATTTGCAGATGACATGATAGTGTACATAGAAAACCCTATAGACTCCACAAAAAAACTACTCGACCTAATAAGTGAATTTAGCAAAATATCAGGATACAAAGTCAATATTCAGAAATCAAAGGCATTTCTGTACATCAACAATAAAACTTCAGAGATAGAAACTAGAAAAAAAATCCCATTTACTATAGCAACAAGAAAAATAAAGAACTTAGAAATAAACTTAACCAAAGAGGTCAAAGACCTATACTCAGAAAACTACATAACATTGAAGAAAGAAATTAAGGAAGATACAAATAAATGAAAGTATATACCATGTTCATGAATGAAAAGAATCAATATCATAAAAATGTCCATACCACACAAAGCAATGTATATATTTAACACAATTGCCATTAAAACACCAATGACATATTTCACAGACCTAGAACAAATAATCCAAAAATTTATATGAAACCAAAAAAGACCCAGAATAGCCACAGTAATCTTGTAACAGAAGAACACAGTAGGAGGAATCACAGTACCTGATACCAAACTATACTACAAGGCCACAGTAATCAAAACACTCTCGTACTGGCATAAGAACAGACAGACATATAGATCAGTGGAACAGAATAGAGAGCCCAGAAATAAACCCAGGTGTATATGATCAACTAATATTTGACAAAGAGGGAAGGAACATAAAATGGAGTGGAAAGAGCCTCTTCAACAAAGGCTGTTGGGAGAACTGGACAGGGACAAGCAAAAAAATGAAACTAGAATACCAAGTTACACCAAACACCAGAATAAACTCAAGATGGATCAAAGACTTAAATGTAAGCCATGACACCATAAAAGTCCTAGAGGAAAACATAGGCAGGAAAATTTCAGATATCCCATGTAGCAATATTTTCACTGATATATCTACTAAGGAAAGCCCTGGCTGGTTTGGCTCAGTGGATTGAGCGTCGGCCTGCGAGCTAAGTGTCGCTGGTTCGATCTTCCAGTCAGGGCACATCAGAGAAGGAAAACTCTGATTCCAAAAAACCTCCGCTGCCTTGCGGCATACCTCTTCAGGGGAAAGACTAAGGGAGTAAACCCTGACAGAAAATCCGGAGCCGGAGTCCCTAAGGCGGTTTGACGTTGTAGTCAACACCGGCAACTCCTGCAGCGCACCTGAAGCCAAGCTGTATTGACTCCGTCTTTCCCTTGGACCCTTCAGCTGCGAAGAGAGGGGGAGTCTGCTGCATGGGCAACAGCAGACCCTCCATATCACCCTGCCCAGGCTCTGTAGCTTCAGCTTCACTGGAGAGGACACTCCAGCGTCATCGCAAGATGTCGATTCAACACGGGAGGAGACAGATACCGTGTCACTCCCGAGTCGGACTGCACAGCCATTCTCGGTGGTGCAGATAGACTCTTAAGAAGCTACACCATCGTCTCTCCAGACGAACGGCTGCCGACGATCTACTAAGGCAAGGGAAATAAAGTTAAGAATAAACCAATGGGACTGCATCAAACTAATGAGTTTATTCTCAGCAAAAGAAAACATCAGCAAGATGAAAAGGGAACCAACCATATAGGAAAATGTATTTGCCAATGATACCTCAGACAAGGGATTGATCTCCAAAATATGTAAAGAACTTATATGACTCAACACCAAGAAGACAGATAACCCAGTTAGAAAAATGGGCAAAGGACCTGAACAAACACTTTTCCAAGGAGGACATACAGAAGGTCCATATGCATAGGAAAGAATGCTCAACATCACTAGCCATCAGAGAGATGCAAATAAAAACTGCAAGGAGATACCACCTCACAGAATGGCCATTATCAACAAATCAACAAACAACATGTGCTGGTGAGGATGCAGAGAAATGGGAATCCTAATGCACTGTTGGTGCAGCCACTGTGGAAAACAGTATGGAATTTCCTCAAAAAGCTAATGATGGAACTGCCTTTTGATCCAGCAATTCCATTGTTAGGATTATACCCAAAGAATCCTGAAAAATCAATTCAAAAGAACCTATACACCCCTATGTTAATAGCAGCACTATTTACAGTAGCCAAGTGCTGGAAACAGCCTAAGTGCCCTTCTGTAGATGAGTGGATCAAAAAACTGTGGTACATTTACACAACAGAGTACTATGTAGCAGAAAGAAAGAACACTTACTATTTGAGACAACATGGATGGAACTAGAGAGAATTATGCTTAGCAAAATAAGCCAGGCAATGAAAGACAAATACCTTATGATATCACCTAATACAGGAAACTCGTGAACAACACAAAGGAATAAGCAAAATTGAACCAGAGGCATGTAAGCAAGGAAGAGACTAATAGTGACAAGGTGGTTGGGGGGAGGGAGAGAAGGGGTGTAAAAAAGGGAAGGGTCTAGTCAAAGGACATGTATAAATGACCCATGGACTTGGACAATGGGGTGACTGACTGTGGGAGAAGGGATGGGCAGTGTAGGGGGAAGCAATGGGGAGAAAAGTGGGACAAGTGTAATATAAAAGTAAATAAACAAAAATTTTTAGTGGGAAAAAAAGTTAAATAAATAAATGAATAAATAAATAAATAATTAAGCCAGCATACCCTGCCTGCCCCCCCCCAAAAGAAACTTCACATGTAGGAAAGTGAACAAAAGAAAGTGTAAAGCATGAAAATGCAATTTTAGTGACATTAGAAGGACAAGAATTTTTCTTCACACTGTATATTTTTCTCCCTACCTGATCCCTCCAGAATTTGGCATTCTGAAGAAGTAAGAATGACATAAGGTTCTTTGCATAAAACTAATAAGACTAGTTGTTAATAGAGGTTTTGCTAACCAAGACTTTGACTGGAATGTCATGCCTAAAGGAGACATGCTTGGGCTCTGGTTGTTACCAAAAAACCCTGAGGAATTGGGATTGAATTTCAAAGATAATAAAAGCCCATGAGAAAAAAGGCCTGGTACCTTGGTTGGTTGTGTGGTTCATGGCAATCTTCCCAGGGAAGGAATGAAGGTTGCTTTCCTGAAAGATGACTAGAAGGAACCTTAGGGCACAATGAAAAACCTGAACACCTTGGAAAAGGCAGTTGTTTACAGGCAAGGCTGAATGGCAGGTGTGTTGCTCAGCTTCTGTGCCCTGAAGGGCAGACCAAAGGTACCCCTAAATGTTCCTTGTGTAAGTTCCAGCAAAGCAGACTTAAAGAACATATGTGATCATTTCCTGCTCTTGTTGTGTTTATGCAAATGAACAGGATATATTAAAATTGGACTTAATGCAGTACCTTTAATGACAAGGAGGGTAATTTTAAGGATAAAAATTGAGATTTAAGGAAAATCACACACACACACAAGATTCTGTCTTTTAAAAATTTGATCACAATGTGTCTGGGTGTAGGTTTCTTTGAGTTTATCTGACTTAGAGTGTGCTGAGCTTCTTGTCTATTTCAATTTGTTTTCATCAATTTGGGAAATTTTCAGCCAGTACTTCATCAAATATTCTATCTTCCCCTTACTCTCTTGTTTCTTTCTGAGACTACCACAATGCATGTGTTGTTTTATCCTTACTGAATTTTTTATTTCACTTATTATACTTCTCAGTTCTAGAAATTTTCATTTATTTTTATGGAGAGAGAGAAATGGAGAGAGAAAGAGAGACAGAGAGAGACAGACACACACACACACCTACATGTGAGAAACATAGACTGGTTCCCTCTCATATACACCCTGACTGGGGATCAAACCCACAACCTAGGTCTGTGCCATGACAGGGAAATGAACTTGCAACCTTTCAGTGTATGGGACAACATTCCAACCAATTGAGCCACATTGCCCAGGGTTGGTTGCATATTTATACACTAGTAATGAACTCTCAGAAGAAGAAATTAACAAAACAATCCCACTTAAAATTGCATCAAAAAGAATAAAATACTTAAAAATAAATTTAACCAAGGAGGTGAAAGACCTGTACTTTTAAAATTGAAGATATTGAATAAAGAAATTGAAGAGGAAACAAATAAATAAAAGGATATACTGTGTTTATGGTTTGGAAGGATTACCATTGTTAAAATGATTATATTACTCACAGCAATCTACGATTCAATGCAAATCCTATCAAAATACCAATGTCATTCTTCTCAGAACTAGAACAAATAATGCTAAAAATTGTATGGAACAATAAACTATCCCAAATAGTCAAAGCAGTCTTGAGAAAGAAGAACAAAGTACAAAATATCAGACTCTCTGATATTGAACTATACTGCAAAGATATAATAATTTAAACTGGCACAAAAACAGACACATAGGTAAATGGATCAGAGTGGAGAGTCCAGAAATAAACCCTTGCTTATATGGTCAACTAATTTACGATAACAGAAGTAAAAACATATATGGAGTAATGAGAGTCTCCTTAAAGAATGTTGTTTAGGAAACGGTATAGAGAGATGCAAAACAGTGCAACTGGATCATTCTCTAACACTATTCACAAAAATAAACTCAAAGTGAATTTACAACTTAAATGTAAGGTCTGAAACCATAAAACTTCCAGAAGAAAACATAGAAAATAAACTATTTGACATCAGTCCGAATAATATCTTTTTGGACACATCACCTCAAGTAAGGGAAATAAAAGCAAAACTAAACAAATGGGACTTGATCAAGCTAAAAAGCTTCTGCACAGCAACGGAAAACTTCAACAAAACAAAAACAATATATGTACAGATGATATATCTAAAAATGGGTTGACATTCAATGAAATAAAAAATAAACAATCTAGTTGAAAAATAAAATAGACAGAAGACATGAAATGAATTTATCCAAAGAAGAAATATAGATGGTCAACAGACATATGAAAAGATGCTCAACATTACTAACAATCATGGAAATGCAAATCAAAACCACAATGAGACACCACCTCACACAAGTCAGAATAACTATTATCAAATAGTAAATAGGGAATTCCAATCTAAATGGAGGCATAGGTAGACAAGTTTCACCTCACACAACCACAAGAAGAATTACAACTAACCTCAAAACAAAAAACACCCAGAACTGCAAAAAAACAAAAAACAAAAAACTGAACTGTATGGAAGTCTAAAAACTGAGGATTTAAAGAAACCACATTTATCCAGACAGGTAGGAGGGGCAGAGACCCAGAGTTGGGGCAGAGAAGATGCAGTGTGGCATGGAGAATAAGTAGTGGCAGCAGAATGGTGGTTTCACATTTTCATGTGATAGATAAAAATTGGGAAAGATACTTTAGGATTGAGCAACCCAGCTCTAGGCCAGACTGCACAACCCAGGGTTACAGTGCCAAGAAGATAAAGTCTCATAAAATCCAGTGGGAGTCAGGGCAGTGGAAGCAACTGTCCATTTTTTTGGGAGAAGGACCTGCATGGACTCAGAATGTACACAAACCCAGTCCCTCTGGGATTCAGCACCAGGGCAACAGCTAGAAGGGCACGAGTCACATGGGAAGTGGGTGGAGTCACTAGTAATGTGGACAGTGCCAGGCAAATCTCCAGAAGGCAGGCAGTAGCATTGTTCTCCCCCCGACACAGAACCACAAAGTGATGAAGTGGGTTGCTCGACTCTGGTTAATACCTAAAGCTCTGTTCTATACAGCTTAACAGGTATGTTATGACAGGGAGTCAAAGCAGCTTAATCTAATACTTAGAAACAAACATGGGGAGGCTGCCAAATTGAGGAGACAAAGAAATATGGCCCAAATGAAAGAACAGAACAAAACCCCAGAAAAAGAACTAAATGATAAAGAGATAGCCAACCTATCAAATGCAGTGTTCAAAATCCTTTTGATCAGACCTGGCTGCTGTGGCTCAGTAGATTGAGCATCAGCCTGTGAGCCAAGTGTCGCTGATTTGATTCCCAGTCAGGGCACATGACTAGGTTGCACATCAGGTCCCCTGCTGGCAACCACACAGTGATGTTTCTCTCCCTCTCTTTCTCCTTTCCCCTCTCTCTAAAAATAAATAAATAAATAAACAAACAAACAAATGAATAAATAAATCATTTAAAAAAAAATCCTGGTGATCAGGATGCTCAGAGCACTCGTTGAATACAGCAAAAGCATAAGGGAAGAAATGAAGGTTACTCTAAGTGAAATTTTAAAAAAATCTACAGGGAAATACCTGTAAAGGGAAGGAAGCTGGGATTCAAATCAACAATTTGGAACATAAGGAAGAAATAAACCTTCAACCAGAACATAAAGAAGAAATAAGAATTTAAAAAAATGAGAAGAATATAAGATGACTCTGGAACAGCTCTAAAGGTGTCAACGTCTGAATCATAGGGATGCCAGAAGAAGAGGAAGAATAAGAAATTGAAGACTTATGTGAAAAAATAATGAAAGAAAACTTCCCTAATTTGGTGAAGGTAATAGACATACAAGTCCAGGAAGCACAGACAGTCTCAAACAAGTGGGGCCCAAAGAGGACCACATCAAGACATATCATAATTAAAATGCCAAAGGTTAAAGATAAAGAGAGAATCTTAAAAGCAACAACAGGAAAGCATAGAGTTATCTGCAAAGGAGTTCCTATATGACTATCTGCTGATTTCTCAAAGAAACTTTGCAGGCAAGAAGTATTCAGTGATAAAAAACAAAGACCTACAACCAAGATTATTCTATCCAGCAAAGAAATCATTTAGAATTGAAAAGGGTAGACAAAGTGCTTCCCCCAAAATGTAAAACTAAAGGACTTCATCATCACCAAGTCTTTATTATATGAAATGTTAAAGGGATTTAAGAAAAAGAAGATCAAAACTATGAACCTCAAAATGACAACAAACTCACAATTATCAATAAATGAACCTAGAAAAACAAAAGAAAAAAAGAAAAAAAAACTAAGCAAACAAATAGAACAGGAACAGAATCATAGATATGGAGATCATGTGGAAAGTTATCAGCTGGGAGGGGGAAGAGGGAGAATGGGGGAAATGGTGCAAGGATTAAGAAGCATAATTGATAGGTACAGAATAGACAGGGGTGTGTTAAAAATAGTATAGGAAAGGGAGAAGCTGAAGAATTTATATGTATGACCCATGGACATGAACTAAGGAGGTGATTGCTGGAGGTATGAGGGTACTGGGCAGAGGGGGCAAAGGGGGGAAAATTAGGACAACTGTAATAGCATAAACAATAAAATATACTAAAAAAAGTAAACAACATGTGTTGGCAAAAATGTAGAAAAAGGTAACCACTGTGCACTGTTGGCGGGACTGCAAACTGGTACTGCCCTGATAGAAAAAGAGTATAGAGATGTTTTAAAAAACAAAAAACAAACAAACAAAAACATAAAAATAGATATACCATGCAACCTAGTAATTCTATTTCTGGGTAGTTATCAAAAAAAAAAAAAATGAGAACACTAATTTGGAAAGATATACACACTCCTATATTCATTTCAGCATTATTTACAATAGCCATGATATGAAAGCAACCTAGGTGTTTGTCGATAGATGAATGGATAAGAAATATTACACAGAATTTTAAAATGTGAAATCTTGCCATTTGCAACAACATTGATGGATCTAGAGGGTATTATGCTAAGTAAAATAAGTCAGGTAGGTAAAGTCAAATACTGTTTGATTTCACTTATATGAAGTATTTAAAAACAAAAAAGAACAAAAAAACAAAGCAAATTAAAAAAACAGACTCATAGAAATAGAAACCAAAGTGATGGTCACCAGAAGGGAGGGAGTCAGACAATGGTGAAAAGGGGAATAGGAATATATGATCATGAAAATTAGTGGGATTATCACAGTGTGAGATATGAAAAATGTTGAATCACTATATTGTACATCTGAAACTAATGTAACAAATATAATATTGTATACCAACTAAACCTAAATAAAAGAAAATTTTAAGTCTTTATCTATTAGATCAGCCATCAGGTCTTTTTCAGGCTGAGGTATATACTTAAAGTTCTCTCACATCTTTTCTGAGGCTGTGCCTTTCCCTAGGCATACATGGTGACTTTCTTTGTAAAAAAATAATTTATCTTATTTTCCAGTTTTATTGAGGTATAACTAACATACATCTCTGTATATGTTTAAGGTGTACAGGATAATGATTTGACTTACATGCATTGTGAAATAATTACTATAATAAGTTTAGCTAACATCCAATATCTCATATAGCTAAAAAAAAAGGTTTTTCCTTATGATGGGAACTCTTACGATCTAGTCTCTTTAACAAATTTCAAATATACTATACAACAGAGTTGACTATAGTATTCATGTTATATTATATCTTTAGAGTTATTTGTCTTATAACTGGAAGTTTGTACCTTTTTGTTGCCTTCATCCAGTTCTCCTTCCCCTCATCCCCTGCCTCTGGTAATCACATACCTGACTTTTTTTTTTCTCTGAATTATTTTATTTACCACATTGCCCTCAAAGTCCATCCATGTTGTCGCAAATGCCAGGAATATTTTTTATGGCTGGATAACATTTTATTGTATATGTATATAATCTGTCTCACAACTTCTTTATATATGCATCCATCAGTGGACACATGTTTTCCTGTCTTGGTTATTTTAAATAATGCTGCTGTATACATGAGGGTGCACAAATCTCTTCAACATAGTGTTTTCTTTTTCTTTTTTCTTTTTTTGCTATGTTCCTAGAAATGGAATGCTGGATCATATGGTAGCTCTAGTTTTAATTTATCGAGGATCCACTATACTATTTTCTATAGTGGCTATACCAATTTACTGTCTCACTAACAGTGTCCAAAGGTTCCCTTTTCTCCAAATCCTCGCTAACATTTATCTCTTATTATCCTGATTATAGTCATTTCAACAGGCACAGTGTGATACCTCATTGTGGTTTTAATTTGAATTTCTCTTATGATTATTGATGTTGAGCATGAATGGTGACTTTTTTTAAATTAAAATAATTTATTTATTTGTTTGTTCATTTATTTATTTATTTTTAGAGAGAGGGGAAAGGAGAAAGAGAGGGAGAGAAACATCACTGTGTGGTTGCCTCTCACTAGAGCCCCCAACTGGGGACCTGATGTGCAACTGAGTCATGTGCCCTGACTGGGAATCGAACCAGTGACACTTGGCTCGCAGGCTGACACTCCATCCACTGAGCCACAGCAGCCACCTGAATGGTGACTTTTTAATTGCCCCTTTTATATGCAGTTTATTTTACATATCTTAGTCTTTAATATTAATCTGAGTCACATAAGGGAAAAACAGAAAAATGAAGGAAGAGGGGGGAAAGGTCATCAGTGCTTTAAATTCCCTGGAAATTATTTCAGCCAGAGGGAGAAGGGCCTGTAACAGGGAAAGGTACAACAAGGGCTGCCCACCTTGTTACCTGCACCTTTGAACTTAGAAGCAGAAATCAGCAATCAGAACAAAAATCCCCAATATTTGTAGAACAGGGTCTTTTTTGTCCACTGTGATGGTTAATTTTGTAAGCCGGTTTGACTGACTAAGGAATGACCAGATAGTTGAATTACACCACTAACTTTCCTGGTTTTCCAGTTTGCAGACAGTAGATCATGGGACTTCTCAGCCTCTATAACATGACTACATAAGCCAATTCCTATAATAAATTTGTTTTTATTATATCTATACATACCCTATTCATTCTGTTTCTCTGGAGAATCCTGATTAGTATACAGTACTCACTCTGGCTTCCACAAGCTGTGTGTAAGCTACTCCCAGGTCATGTGCACAACTGTCTGCCCTGGGGCTGTAGGAGGAGGCAGGGTAGTGGCTACTGTGCTAAGAGCTAAAATTGATTGAAATGAAAGACAACTTATCAACCAAGTCTTCTGGAAATTGTAAGACTTCAATAAACTCCAGAGCTCCCAAATAGTCACATCAAAGTCTGTTAGTACAATTGTCTAGGTGGAGAGAGAAATTTCACATGCTTTCTACTCTGCCATCTTTCCAGAATCCCAGGAATAATAATTTTCATAACTATGGAGTCCAAAATCTATTTCAAGCATTCACCATTCCCCCACATCTTTTCTGGGAAGTGAAAGCCCTGCATTTAGAAAAGGAGGCTGAGAAGCAAACTCAATAAATTTGTTGACATATTTTATCAAATAGAAAACCAATATGAACGCTAGTCTTCATAGCATTTACTTAAAAATTAATCACTATGATACAAATGTTTTAATCCAATTGAGTATATTAAGTAGAGATAGTAAATATAAATCTTGTTACAGAAAATAAACGAAAGCTGCGAATAGGAGTTATTAAAGTATGTCCCTCTTCAGAGCCATATTCAATTTGGCCTTCCCTTAAATATCAGTGTTGCAACTACTTATGTAAAATAGAATTATTTAGATTATATCATTAGTTTCAAAGATGATGTATTGTGTGAAAATTTGTACCTATGTTTCCTGAGGTATCCTGGCAGTCAACATGCTCTGAGTCTCCTAAGATGTGGTAACTTAATCCCTCTGCTGCCATTTTGTCTTCCTCATTTTCCCAAATACTGAGTTGTTTGAATATCTGTTATCATTATGAATTAATCTTTTTTCTTATGGTTTATGTTTGGTAGTAAAAATTTATACTGTCCTAGTTGTAGGTACTTTAAGGACAAGAACTATGACTTCTACTTCTCCATATAAATATCCCCATCTAAACAAATAACAGTAAACATAAGAGATGGTGTTGACCAAAGGACTCATCTGGGGGTGAAATTACATATCAGTTTACTGCATCAGTGAAAGTAATATTTATTTCAATTTCTTGACAATAGTTCATTACAACTTTCTAGAGCTTTTTCTCCTATTTCCTGATTACCTGAACCAAGCATCTATAATTTAAAAAATTAGTAAAGAAAAAGAAAGCTATTCCAAATAAAAGAATATACAACATTATGCAGATGAGTATATCTGAATAGCTGGCTAACACTTATTTGGTTTTTATTAGGTAATTTTCATCATTTCGACAGTTTTTATTAGGTGATTTGCATTATTTTCCACACAACTAACACAATTAGTTCTCTTTTTCTTTCATTCTAAGAAATAAAGCTTGTAAAAGAGAGACACCTAACTTGTTTTCTTAAGTGACATATGTGAAAAAAATCACTGGGGTCCTATTGCCCCTTTTGGCTAGATTTTAGTTCATATACTCCTCTTTTACATTCTTCTCATTCTCCTATTTCTCCAAGTCAAATGTTGCATTCATGATGGGGTATATGGAGACTAATGACATAGCTCTGTGCTCATGTTTGCAAGCCAGCTTTGAGACCCTTAATAAAAAATGCTATCACAAGCTCAAAATATTTTCTTTTTATTACTAGGCAACACAAATTAAAATTTTCTTAAGGAGTCAGAAAGATTGTAATATAAATGCATAAGCAAAAAAGAATCTATGAATGGGCAAATCCATTGTATTCAGGATTCATTGAGAGTCTCACTCTCAATTTTAAAAAAGCATTTCTGTGTTAAAAATAAACAGAAAGTCACATTTTTGGCAAATGTAAAGAAATTCAAATTCTGAACAGTGGTCAAAATTTTGTATTTACAAAAGTTGAGTGGGATCTAACCCTGGCAAACATACTATTTGAGCCTCTTTTCAAAGAGGGAAAAATAAAAAAACAAAGGCTTCTTAGAAATTAAATAGACTTTTTAAAGAAAGGAATAAAGACTCTTGTGAGTTATGTGTAAAGGAATCCAAAACACATGGATTAAGCTTTCCTTAGAACAAACATAAGTTTAACTGTGAAGAGAAAACTATGGACAAATTTTCAATCCCAAATATTTGCAAAAAGGTTGTTGTTTTTTTCAGCACATCACAAGATTTCTGCACCTAATATGATGGTATCATTTATAAATTGCCATTCATCTAGTGTTTTTCTGGCCCCAATACACCTGCCATTTGCTTTCCACTGCTTGTCTTCCCCAGTAATTGATTGTTCTCTGTGCCATGCTAATTTGTGTTTTACAAAAGCAGACTCACAGAGCAGGAGATAGATCCATATCTTTGAAGCTGTGGCATGTTCTATGACTGAACAGCACCTATAAACATCACCGGGTGCATCTTTTAGGCACTGTTTCCATAACAGCCATCTCATAATGCTTCCGAAGCTTCTCCAACTACTTTGGCTACATTGGATTTATTTGTCATCCACTTTAGTGCCGTGGAAGGCTGTTCCTACTCTGGCAATGGGTGACATTTTCCTGGCCTAGCAATCACATGCCTAAGGAGGTTTCTACTTTTGCAAGGAGCCTGGCTGACATGCTGGAGGCTCAATTCCTCCAGACACACAGAGCATAAACAGCAACTGGCGCCATGCTGTGCATTCCCACCCATCTTCACATTCCCGGTACATTAGGGTGAGGCAAAGGTCTTCCCCTTGTTTTTAGCAAATGAAAACAGGTCTTGGGGATATAAATGCTGTGTTAGAGTAGAAAATGAGGAGGTGGAAATATAATCATATTAGTTAAATATTACTAAAATAATTAAAACAGCTTGATTCTAATTTGATTGTGCATTGGAATGATCTAGAAAGTTTTTTTTTTTCAAATATTGATGTCTGGGTCCCCTGACCCAGAGATTCTGATATAATTATATTTAACCTGAACAAATAGATTTTTAGAAGCTCTTCAGATGATTCTACTTAACAGCTAAGGTAGAGCCCTCTCAACTAGGGCTTCAGTGTTGATTATCCTCATGAAGCTTAAGCATTAGAATAGAATTGTGGTGCTCAAAACTGACTTCATATTAGAATTACCTGAAGTAACATTTAAACTACAATACTAATGTCCAAACCCTGCTCCCAGAATTTCTGATTTAGTTATCTAATATCCCCAATGTTTTCTCCCACACTAAATTGGGGTTTACCTGTGTGACAAATGGAATACTGCAGGAATGATGATGTATGAGGTCAAAGCTGTCATAAAATGTCTTGCAAGTCCCATCTTGTTTTCATGGACCACTTGCTTTGGAGGATATCAGACATCATGCCATGTGGACACCCCAAGTAGTCTTGTAAAGAGGCCTTTGTAGAGAGAAACTGAAGCTTCCTGCCAACAGTAAGCACCATTTTATCATTCATGTGAATGAACCACCATGGAAGTGGATACTCCATTCCTATGACTCCAGCCCTGGCTTAGAGAAACCCTGAGCTGGAAATTCCCAACCGAGCTGCTCTTGCATTCCTACCCATAACAACCATGAGAGATATTAAGCCACTGTTGTTTCCGGTGATTTGCTGTGCAGCATTAATATGATACTTTATCATTCCTATTATATGGTTGAGGAAACTGAGTAATGGGGAAGTTAAGTACCATACCTAAGATGACACAATTATAAAGAACATATTTGGGAAGTAAATTAGGTGATTTGTCTGAAAAATCTGTGCTCTTAAAAATGATGCAATAAAGTTGTTCATGCATATTAAGTATCACTTGATGGAAAAGTTACAATGGCAATAATAAGCCAAAGAAAGTCAATTTATGTAAATATTGTACATGTTGTGCATGTACTGCCAGTTGTTTCAAAATTATTAGACCATCAAAATGCTCTCCTTCCCCTTGGACCCCTATTTTCTATTACTTCTTTTAGCACACAGTTTTGAAGGAACTCTCAGAGCATCATCCACCCCAAACCTGTGAGTTTTTATCAATGCCCCAAAACACAGATTATGGAGTCCATGTTGCAGATAGGTCAACAAATACATCCTCAAATCTAACTTTATTTCTGCTTTAAGTTAAACCTTCATTTAGGTATTTGTAGTCTTTGAGAAACAAGCAGCTGTTTATATTTTAAAGAAATCCTTCTGTGTGGTATAGGAAAAGTTCATATGTTTAAGAGGCAGAAAAAACCTCTGCTCTGTCTTTGCTGTGTGATTTTGGGCAAAGCATTTGGATGCCCAGGTGTCAGAAATTCTGACTAAACTGTTCTGGGATGGGGCCTGAGTATAGGTCTTTCTAAAGCTCCTTATGTAATTTAATGTGCAGCCAGAATGGTAAACTGCTGTAATCTTGCAGTCTTGGTTTCCTCACTTGTAAAATGGAGGTAATAATTCTGAGCCTTTTGTATTTTTTTGTACTGTGAAAGGTGAGTAATTAAGACAAAGCTCCAAGCATGATATTTGGCACATAACAGGTATACATGAGTACCAGCTATTAGTATTTATGGTTTGTTTTAAAATTTTTAATATGTGATACAAATGTTTAATACTTACTTAGGTACATCTATTGACCTATTTTCCCTAGTGAGTCCTTCCAATGCTTTTTTATTTAGAAATTTCTTTCTATCCAGAGAGCAAGTACACAGACACCAATTTTCTTCAAGTCTCTTATGATTTTATTTTACATTTATCACATCTACCTAGAATTTATTTTAGCATATAATGCAAAATGAGACTAAAGAGAGATTTCTTTTTCCCCAAAGAGCCACTTTTCCCCCTGGCATGAATTGAATTTATTGTTTTCCCCATTGATTAGTAATAAGTTCTTAGTTCTCTATCAGGTTGACACAACTAACTCATACTTGAATTATTTCCTTATCCTTATCCTAATTTTTTAAATGCTTGGTTATTAGGACATGTCGATGTTCTAATATCTTTTGGGTAAGTTCAAATATTTATCATTCTTATTTTAACAAAAATTTCTTCAATATTTTGTTTGCAATACAGTTTTAAATAATCAAGTTTTCAATCTGCTTAAGATCTTTCAGTAACCCTTATCAACTCACTGAGTTAATTAATTTCTCCACTGAGGCACCCCAAATGGAGAGAAAAGTAAATTATTTAGTCAGGATCAGAGGTATAATCTGAAGCAGCCCATCAGAAGGGCAACAATGACACTTAAGTCTAATATTTTATCTTTAAAATCCTAGCAACTTCAAATTTTATTTTCTAATAAATCTACTTTTTCAAATAGATTATTTTAAGAACTATTTAATATTTATAGAAAAATTGAGCAGAAAGTACAGAAGTTTCATATATCCCCTCTACCCCCACACAGGCATAGCTGCCTCCATTATCAATATACCCCACCAGAATGGTCATTTGTTATAATTCATGAACCTACATTAACAAGTCACTATCACCCAAAGTCCACAGCTTACACAGGGCTCATTCTTGATGTTGTACATTATATAGGTTTTGACAAATATGAAATCACATATATCTGAAGACTTCCAGCCAAGATAGAGGCCTAGACAGACATACTGCCTCTCCCTCCACAACTAAGAAGGAATACAACTACCTCAAAACTAAAGACCACCAGAAGTTCCAGAAAATTGAGCTGCATGGAAGTCCAACAAACAAAGATATAAAGAAGAAATACTCATCCAGACAGGTAGGAGGGGCAGAGCTGGGACAAAGAGGAGGCGGTGTGGTGGTGACAGCAGTGGTGGCAGCAGCAGGCTGGCAGAAAGCGCAGTCACACATTTTAAAGTCAAGAGGGACATCTGGAGAGTGCTGCCAGCACCAGACCAGGCCTCACAGCTCACAATTCCAGCACTGGGGAAAATCAAGCCTCATTGCTTCTGACTGTGCAAACCAGTGGGGGTTGGGGTGGAGGAAGAAACTGCCAGTCTGTCAGCAGACTCCACTTGTTTAAAGGGCCTCCATGGGCCTAGAACATCCACAGACCTACCCACCTTGGGAACGATGGCCAGGGCAACAGCTAGGGAGGTGCCGGCCCATGCAAAAGTGGGAGAAGTGCCTAGAAAAGGGGCGAGTGCTGGGAAAGTAGCATTGTTCCTTCTCAGACCCCTCCCCCACATACATCACCACAATGTGGTGAAACAGGTTGCCCTGTACTGACGAATCCCTAACACTCCACCCTTTACCACGTAACAGGTATGATAGATCTACCAAAGACACAGAGGCAAACAAACACAGGAGCCTGTCAAGATGAGGAGACAGAAAAGTATGGCCCAAAAGGGGGAATGATCAATGTTCCAATGGGAGAAATAAGTGATGAGGAGATAGCCAACCTAACAAATGAGAAGATAGCCAACTTAACAGACAGATGAAGAGTTCAAAACACTGGTGATAAAGATGCTCACAGACTTGACAGATATCCTTAAGTATGGCAAACACATAAGGGAAGAAGTGAAGGCTATGCTAAATGAAACGAAGGAAAATCCACATAAAACCAGTGGTAAAGGCAGGGAAACTGGGGTTAAAATCAATGATTTGGAACATAAGGAAGAAAAAAAGTCAACCAAAACAGAATGAGGAAACAAGAATTGAAAAAAAATGAGGAGAGGCTTAGGAACCTTTGGGATAACTTTAAACGTGCAAACATCCGAATCATAGGGGTGCCAGAAGGAGAAGAGGAAGAGCAAAAAATTGAAAACTTGTGTGAGAAAATAATGAAGGAAAATTCCCCAAATTTGGTGAAGGAGATAGACATACAAGTTCAGAAAGCACAGAGAGTCCCAAACAAGCTAGTCCCCAAAAGGACCACATCAAGACACATCATAATTAAAATGCCAAAATTTCAGTATAAAGAGAGAATCTTAAAAGCAACAAGAAAAAAGCAGAGGGTTACCAACAAAGGAATGCCTATAAGAGTTTCAGCTGAATTCTCAAAAGACACTTTGCAGGCAGGAAAGGACTGGTGGGAAGTATTCAAGATGATGAAAAGCAAGGACAACCAAGATTACTCTATCCAGCAAAGCTATCATTTAGAATGGAAAGGCAGATAAAGCGCTTCCCAGACAAGGTAAAGCTTAAGGAACTCATCATCACTAAACTATTATTATATGAAATGTCAAAGGGACTTACTTAAGAAAAAGAAGATAAAAATTATGGACATTAAAATGACAACAAACACAACTCTCAACAACTGAATCTAAAAAATAAGAACAAAACCCAACTAAGCAAACCAGAATAGGAACAGAATCATAGGTATGGGGATCATTTGGAGGGCTACCAGCTGGGAGGGGGAAGGGAGAGAAATGGGGAAATTTTGCAGGGATTAAGAAGCATAATTGGTTGGTACAAAATAGACATAGGGATGCTATGAATAATATAGGAAAGTGTGAAGCCAAAGAACTTATATGCACAACCTATGGACATGAACTAAGGGGGGTGGGATTGCTGGAGGGAAGCAGGATACTGGACAGAGGGGAGCAAAGGGGGAAAAATTGTGATATTGTAACAACATAATCAATAAAATATACTTTAAAAAAACAAATCACATATGTCCACCATTGTGGTATCATACAGAATAGTTCTAATGCCCTAAAATCCTGTACTCTGCTATTCTTCCCTTTCTCCCGTCTACCACTTGGCAACCACTGATTTGTTTACTGCCCCACAGTTTTGCATTCCAAATGGCATTAATTGGAATCATACAGTATATAGCCTTTTCATTTTATCTTCTTTCATTTAGTAATGTGCACTTAAGTTTTCTCCATGTCTTTTCATGGCTTTTAGCTCATTTATTTTCAGTTTTACTTTTTAGTTCAAATAAAATAGTACTGCAGTGGACATAATGTGTTTATCCAGTTGCTTTAAATAGCACTTGTTCCTTGTGCCTATGTTCCCTGAGTGTAAGTAGCTCAGTTTCAGAACCAAAGACTTATTGAAAAAATGCAAATGCATTATCACACATGAGGCCCTTTTTGACCTATCTTCCATGTATCTTACAGATTCATTTTTTATTATACTTCACATGCACCCAAAAGTCACAATTATAGAACAGCTTGCAGTTTCTTAATGGCAGTGCTATGAATAATGATGATTATGGTATACAGTAGCTAATATCTTTCGTCATGTGATTGTATTAAAATAAGCCCACAAATTCTTTGATACTCTTCTTTTCCAAAGGTAGAGCCTAATAATCTTTCCCTTGAGCATAGGCCACAAATAGTGAATAGCTTCTAATAATTAAAGAGGAGCAGAAGTGACAGTGAGAGACTTTCAAGATTTAGTCAAAAGGGTACTGTAAATTCTTCCTTGCTGTCTTTTTTTAGATCAGATGGAAGACAACCACCATATTGTTAGGATACTCAAGCAACCCCAGGAAGGAATTACTGGATAAGAGTCTTCACCCTGCTGCCAGGAGCTCGCACTGACTTGCCAGCCACAGGAATGATCGTTTTGGAAGCGGATACACTAGCCTTAGTCAAGCTTAGATGAATACTTCTTCAGATGACATCTTGACCACAGCCTTCTAAGAAACATCGAATTAGAACCACCCAACTAAACCACTCCTGGATTCCTAACCCACAGAAACTGTGTAAGATGTCTAGTATTGTTTTAAGCAGCTAGATTTGGGGTAATGTGATATTTAAAGAGCTTATTTACCCTTCACAAGAATCTATGAGATAGTAAACATTATTAATCCCCATTTTATAAAAGATAAAAGAGGTATAAAAATTAATTTACTCCTCTAAGCACACCTACTAATCAACACATGGAATCAGGGCTTGAACCCAGGTAGTCTGGGTGCAAAGTCCTCATCCTTACCCCCCACAAGTATTCCATACCTCTGAGCATTTTCCCACAGTGAGTCTTCAGACCAGCTTAATTCCTACACTTAGGTTCAACCTTAACAAAGATTATATAGAGAGTGCAAAAGAAAATGGTCAAGGTCACTTCACAAATGGGAATTGAATTTATTTGAAAAGTCAAAGTAAGTGTGCTGCTAAATCTTAGCAAGTAAGAGTATATGCAGGTCATTTGATTTTAGCCTCGTATGCAATTATAAGAAATTATATCCCTTTTAAAGAACTATTAGGTGCTTGGTGCTTGGTATATTCAGAATATCTAATTTTTATTTCAATGCTAGCACGCACTTATTTTTACCTTCATGTTATTAATGAGGACACTGAAGAATGTAATATATTCCACACACAGGCAGAAATAGATTTCATACAGAGATCCTATTTTTTTTTAAAGAATGAAAAACAAGAGTGAAAGTGTCATAGAAGAAGTACTAAAAGTTAATAAACATTTTTTGGGGAGGAAAAACTCTACCTCAGTATTCAAGGTAATGAAAATCAAAACAGTTCCTTACTGGTCAAATTGGCAGAGATATTTTTAAATAAAAATTCTAAATGCTGTAATACTGCTCTGAAAAGGATAATTTTTAAATATGTCTGGTGCAAGTAATAAATTGCTACAACATTTATGGAAAGCAATTTGATAACATTTTAAGAACATTAAAAAGATTTCATATCCTTTGATTCAGTAACTCTATATATTTATCCTAAAATAATAATAAAAAATAAGGCAAATATTTACATATCAAGATATTTATTTTAACTCTAGAGAAAAAGAAAAATGTTAAAAGACTAAAAATAAATAAGTTAAATATCTAACGGAGGAATGATAAAATAAATACATGTCCACAAAGCAGAGGATTCTATTGTCCTTAAGAAAGACATTAGCAAAAAAATTATTTAATAAAAGAATTTAACGAATAGTGAGACCAAAACATTAAGAGCTGTTATAATGAGATTAGTGAATTTAACTAAGGTTAATTCTAATTCTAGTTTATCTGCATTTAGGGATCAGGAGAGTTTTATTAGTTCCCTAAGGGTAATGTATAAAGTATCACAAATGGGTGACTTAAAACAACAGAAATCTATCTTCTCACAGTTCTGGAGGCTGCATGTCTGTAATCAAGGTGTTTTGAGTCATGCTCTCTGGAGCCTCTAGGGGAGGAGGATCCTTCCTTGCCTGTTCTAGCTTCTGGTGCTTCCTGGCTGCATCACTCCAGTCCCTGCCTTCCTCTTCACATGGCTTTCTCCCTGTTTCTCTGTATCTTCACATGGCCCTCTTTTAAAAAAGACAACAGATATATTGCATTAGGAGGCAAATCTAATCCAACATGACTCAACTGATTACATCTGCAACAACCCTATTTTTCAAATAAGGTCGCATGCTGAGGTACTAAGGGGTAAGACTTCAACATTTTTTGTGTGTGTGGGAGTTGGGGGAGGACACAATGGTCCTTTATAAGATTATAAAGGGTCTTAAGTCGGGGGGGTGATTGTTATTTTTTATTGTTATAAAAATTAATTAATTAATTAATTTTAAAAAAAAGAATAATATAGGAAAGGATGAAGCCAGAGAACTTGTATGCATGACCCATGTGCATGGACTGGGGAGTGGGGGCAGTGGGATGGGATTGCTGGGGGAGGGGCGGTGCTGGGCAGAGGAGATCAAAGGGGAAAAAATTGGAACTATTGTAACAATATAATCAATAAAATATACTTTAAAAAAGGAGTAAGATATATGATACAAGATATACTTACAAACTGTGGTTCACTGAAGGGATTTGATAATAGGTGTGTGTACCACAGGAGCTAAGCTCCAGGCAGGTTTACTTTGGATTTGGTGAGACTGAAAAATGACAGTGAAGCATTCAAGAGGGAATTCATACCAAGTTTATTCTTGTGGCAGTGGGCAAGACAGGAACACAGGATCTACCTTTAGCTTCCTGGTGGCATGTGAGACGGGGGCCAAATCATCTGCCACACCAGAACAACAGGGGCTCATATATATATGAAATTTAACAAAAGTGGCACATGGCGAACTACTGTGGATAGTGTGACCCTTGCACACTAGGGCACTCTCTTAGATAAGTGTGAGCTGGGAAAATATATGTGCATGGAGGCAGGGATCCTGGCTACTGTCACCCTGACACAACAGTGTGTGTCAAAGATGTCCTCAATTGCCTCTTTCTCTGGAATGATTGTCCTATATGAATCTGGGTGGCAGTTAGCTCAGCTATTAAAAGATATTCAACTCCTTTTACAAGAGTGTGGTGTCATAGTTGTAGTGCAACTAGGCTAGCATCTGTGTCCTCACGTTGCCTCTCTGGATTCTTGGCATCTTTGTTTATAAGCCTTTGAATCCTCAGTTAATTATATGACAATGGGGACCACACCTCCATTTTAATTTTAGATCAAGGAAAGGATCCATACCCTTGCCTCTCACCCTTAAAAAAAATGAGGGATTAACATTGCTAGTATCTCCTTCATATTGCAAACATTGCTTCTTCACTGCACAAACTCTTAGCAAAGCTAAAAGCTTTCATATAGGTGAATACATTTTTGTAAACTAATATCCTATTTAAAAATAGGGCTCTAAAATACACAAACCCTTCCTCTGTTTCCCTTGTACAGAATAGAGATCTAAAGGTTTTCATAATCTGAAGGGCCCATAATACCAGCACAGAGTGTACCCTGATCAAAATGGGTATTATTTTTTGTTATTGTAGTATAGATACTTATCCATTACATACAAAGTTTAACTGACCTGCATATACTTTTGAGAAAGCCAAGAATGATTATCTGGGCTGAATGAGAATGAGGGCGATGTTTCACAAAACACACTGAGATCCAATAAATTTCAAAAACTCTTTTCTTCAGAAAGCATGGTGTAAATAGAGGCTTTCAGATGAATCATCTTACTGAACCTTCTCAAGGCCCTATTGTGCCAAAGTAATCACCAAATATTTATTGAGTTCCTCTAACTCATACAATAATCATGCATTTAATATACTACAAACAGTAGTCAAAGAGCTTCTTGATCTTTAAGATGCTTCTTGTGTAACATTGGAAGAATTACTTGTTTTCATTGTAGGCTCCTCTTGAGATTGTTTTGTATCTATTATTCCCCATTTCAGGAAATAGAGGACCACCTCCCAGACTCTCAAATAAGAAACCTTGAAAAAACCTTAAGAATTTCCAATACCCTTTATACTCTGGCCCCTACTTGACTCACATGTCTCATTTCCTACTATTTCCTTTCTTCATTTGGTTGCTTCAATTTACAGAATGTTTTGTCATTTCTAAAATAGGTCATATATCATTTGTCCAATGTTTTTTCTCAAACCATTCTTTCTGCTTAGAATGACCAACCTTTTATTATGACTAAGGAGAAAAAAGCAAATTATCCATTAAGATGCAGCTTCAGTGTTACATCTTTGTAAAATTTTTATGAGTTCCACAAAATTTGTCCTATTTTTTTTAAGTTAAACATTTTATAATGGGTCTAAATTAAAAGAAAAGTCTTCCACCAGATTTTCTCATCTCCAGGCTCATTACCAAGAGATAACCATTTAAAATTTTTTTATCTTAAGGTCTGTTGTTTATTTCTACATTTTTAAGTAAAGCTGATTTGTCAGCATTCTGCATTATATTTTGACTACTGATATAAAGGAATAAGGTTTAGTTCTTATGCTTTTCTCCACCTTTCTAATAGTTATAAATTTTTCAGTTTCATTGCTGCTGTTGCTTTTTAGATTCATCTACAATTTTTATAACTTTTATAATTATAATACTTTCATAATTTTATAACTATACTATATAACAATATGTGTAAAACCTGTAGTTTAAGTCCCAGTAGCTGTAGGCACTAAATCTTGAAACCCAGTTTATAAAAAGAAAATTATGACTCATATACTTATATATCCTTAATTTTTCCTTCACTTTCCACTTCCTTACTTCTTTAACAGAAACCATTAGTTCCACATTATCAAGTTTTATAATATTCATATTGAAGATATATTTAAGTTTCTAGATTTTAGAATATATTTTGTCTCAATTAGAAATCAATAAAAGAGAGTTCTGCTTCTAGTAATGGCATCCTAAGTAATTTATACCTAAGAAGGTAAACCCAGCATTTGAGACTTTTTTTCCCTTAGAAGTAGCTTCTAATTCAAGTACAAATTGCTGAGAAGCTAAATGAGCTAAACTATTCCAATAGTTTTACCAAGCTATGGGATAAATATTAGTGTTCAGGACTTGCAAACCTGATGAGCCCTGGTGAACCATTGAGACTTTGACTTGGAACTCTAAAGGACTATACTATAGAAAAACAGTGAGCCAAAAATAGAATAAAACTGAAGCCCAGTTCTAGAAAACTCTAAATTCTTAAAAAGTGGACATAAATTCTTTCTAGAGAAGTATTATCTTATGCCTCAAATTAATTCTATGATTTTTCATAAAGAACGTCTAGCACTAAAACAAAAATAACTGGGAATAAAGAAGACAATAATTTTTTTTTTTTTTTTTTTTAAGGAGGTGGAAGAGAAGAAGGAGAAAAAAGAGAAAAAAGATGAGGAGGGGGAGGGAAAAGAGGGAAGGAGGAAAAGGGAAAGAGAAACAACAGATCCTAGATACAGATCCATAGGAATTCAAAAATAGTTACATGCAAACTTTAAAATAATGATGTTTAATATGTTAAAAGAATAAAAAAAATGATAGAATTTCAGCGGAGAAGTAGAAACCATAAAAAAAAGAAAATCATTAAACAACATTTAAATTATTTTGATTGCAAAATATTGATTACTATAAAACCAACTAGTACTATTGAAGATAAAATAAATGCTATGTCTTTATTTGTTCCATTCAAATTGGAAATGTTACAAGAACAAGAATAAATAAAACCTCTTTTCTTTGACCATATGTAAATTTTTCACCACATGTGAATTTCTCCAAACCATGCCAAATGTTTGTTTATTTCATATTCAGATTATAATTGGCATATAAAAATTTAGTTGTTTTTCTTGTAGTTTCTGACAGCCATTCTATTTTGTTTGTTTTTGTTGAGAAAAGAAATATAAGGCAGTTTTGCCACATTAATAAGATATCCCAACTTCTTTTGTGTTTTTTATTTTTATTTTTACTTTATTTTTACTATTGACACTATTACAGATGTCTCCACTTTCTCTCCTTTGCCTGCCTCCACCCAGCCCCCATGCCACTCCACACCCTTCCCTCTGGTCATCACCACACTATTGCACTCTTGTCTGTGACCATTGGCTATGCATATATGTTCTGTGACTAATTCCTTCACCTTATTTCATCCAGTCCCCTCCACTTCCTCCCCTCCTACAGCTGTCAGTCTGTTCTGTGTGTCCATTCCTCTGTTACTATTTTGTTCATCAGTTAATCGTATTCATTAGATTCCACATGTAAGTGAGAGCATATGGTATTTGTTTTTCTCTAGCTGGTTTATTTCACTTAACATAATAATTTCCAAGTTCTTAATCACATCATTCAGTTAAATGTACAATACTTTCATTTTGAAATAATATTTTTATCAGAGGAACAGATATTCATGTTCAGACTTGAGGTTAATGTTTTCTCTGCTGCATAGTTATCTCGCAGTAATTCTTTTCTATACCTCAATATGTAGTGATAACTCCACTTTCTTTCGAATCTTGGCATTTTAGTAGTTTCTCTTTTTCTCTCTCTTTCTAATCAGTGTTGCTAGAAGGTGACAAAAGTGATTGACCTTTTCAAAGAATCTATTTGGGGCTTTGTTTATTTTCTATTTGTTTTCTACTCCATTAATTTCTACTTATTATTATTTCCTTCTATTTACATTGGTAATAAATATACTGTATTCTTTTTCTAATAATTTAAAGCTGTAGATTACTCTTTGAGCAGTATTTTAACTGTACTCCAATTTTTTATATGTTGTATTTTAATTTTCATTGAGTTTTTTAAGAGTTTAATATCTGTTTTCTTTTTTGATCTGTGAATAATGTAAAAGTTGTTTAATTTTCAAATACTTGGAGGTTTGAGAGATTTTATTATTATTGACTTCTACTTTTATTCTACTGTAATCCATGAATATACTCTGCATAATTTTTATCTTCTTTTGGTATATTGAAACTTTTCTTCAGCCCAATAGATGCTCTATCTTGATGAAAATACCACGTGAACTAGTAAAGAATGAGCATTCTGTGGTTATTGAATGTGGAGTTCTAAAATACCAAATAGGTCAATGTTTACAGCATTTAGATCTATATCTTTACTGATTTCTTGAATAGAATGGTTCTTCTGTGTGTTAATTCATTTTAATAACCAATACCAAGAAAAGTACATGAGTCATAGTTAAAATTTAATGAATTAAAAACTAAAAGGAAAAAAGGAATAGTTACATAATTTTTCCACAAGCTTTCTAAGTGCATCAGGATAAATATTTTTGGAATTAATTATACTAAGTTCCAGATTGTCTTAAACCCTATCTTTGATTCTTCTTTTTTTCTAGTTATTGAAACATGAAATATAATTAAAATTAAAATTATATGCACTCTGTGTTATCTTCTTGAAATATATTTCTCCTCCCATAATTAAAGCCTTCATTAAAGAACAAAGATGGTTTTGAGTTCTTACATTCTTGTTCTAAGGAGAAAATGACTTGGCAGAAGACTTGCTAAGAATGGTATCTAAATGTATCAAAAGTAAATGTATCAATAGGACAGGAACCTCCAGAATGCCTATTTTTTTAAGTTAGAAATATTAAAATATATATATTTTAAAAGTATAAGTTTACATGCTCTAATTTTTACACTAATTGTAACATAAGAGAGAGACTATTTCCAAATACATTAAGATATACTTGGAAAAACTTCCTGAATGTTATTTCCTAAATTATATAAATAATCTCTGTCTTTGTCATCCAGATGATATTTAGAAGTTGAAGTTTGTCTTAATGGGCACATAGGATCATGATACATAAAATCTAGGTACATAATTTTATCTTAGGCAAATAAGACACTTTTAGTAACATTTTAAAAGGATTTATGATCATAACTTTTAATTAGAAATTTCAAAAATGACACTAAAATATTGAAGCTTATTGAAAGCATATAGTTAGCCATGCTGGGGTGGCTCAGTTGGTTAGAGTATTGTTCCATGTATCAAAAGGTTGCTGTTTCAGTCCCCAGTCAAGGCATGTCCATGGAAGGCAATTCACAGGGGAACAATTTTTAACATAATCCTGGGTGAGTTCGATTTTTCAGCTGTTTTAAACTTTAATAGACATGCTGATTTCAAAACTGCAGTTAGTTTTCTTCTATCACATCAAGTTTTTCTGCACAGCTTAGCTTAATGCAACCACTGTAGGTTGGATTGAGCCTGGATCGAGGGAAGCACTAGTGTTCTCCTATTGGCTGAGAGCAAACCTCCCTCGAGTCAGGAGGGGTGGGAGATGACTTTGGAGACCAGCGACAGGTTCATACTTGTCTAGGCTATTCAGTTACACATGAGACAGTGTGGTGAGAGGTTGTGTGCTGCTCTATAAGGTGAATCATATTCCGAAGTGTAGTCCGAGTTCTTGTCTGTATACAAGGAGTTAGCAGAATTTATTTTTTATTTACGTATGTACTTATTTCCTTTCCTTCATATCATGTCTGTCTCTGCTATTTCTCATAATAGTTCATATTTCTCATAATAGTTGTAAATGCCTAAACAATTCTGATTCATTTTGTTGTATCTGTGGCAGTTTCACCATTCCCAGTCAAAGGACAAACATCAGCGTATTTGTCAGGCAAGCCTATTTTGCATATTTTAAAGTAAAAATTGATTATCAAGATAAGTCTTGGCCCCCTCACAAGGTGTGCAAGCAGTGTGTCAATAGTTTATGGATGTGGTCAAAGGGAACACATGATAAATTGCCATTTGGTATACCTATGGTTCGGTGAGAGCTCAGAGATCATTCAAGCGACTGTTGCTTTTGTATAGTGAAAACATCAGGATAGAACAAGAAAAATAAATGTAAAATGTAAAACAGTCTACCATCATCTATACATCCAGTGCCTCATTCAGCTGAAATCCCAGTGCCAATTTTCAGTGAACTATCCTCTTTTGAAGAACAGGACTATGGTGAAGAGCTAAGTGACAGCAATGATGAAGATTTTGAAATTGAAAATGACTCAGTTCGTAAGGGATTTGATCAGTATGAGTTGAATGATATGGCACAAGATTTGGGACAATCCAAAAAGGCTTCAGAACTCCTAGCATCAAGACTTCAAGAGAAAAACTTGTTGAAAAGGGAGGGAAGGCATCCTACTTTCAATTAAGAGAAAGTGCATTTCTGCAGTGCTTTTGAAGTGATGATGGCTTTGTGTATTGCCATAACATACATGGTTTAATGGAGGAATTGAGAATTCCAATGTATAATGCAACTGAATGCCAGCTGTTCTTCAATAGCTCAAAGTGGAGCTTGAAGTGTGTCCTCCTCCACAATGGCAATGTATTTGGTGCAGTCCCAACTGGCCATTCAGTTTGTTTTCGTGAAGAACATGGAGACATAAAGAGAGTCATTGATCTGTTGCAATATCACAAGCACAATTGGATCATCTGTGTTGACCTTAAAACGGTCTGCTTCCTTCTTGGTCAGCAACACAGATACACCAAGTATCCCTGTTTTCTGTGTATGTGGGACAGCAGAGCTCATGAGAAGCATTGGGTGGAGTCGAATTGGCCTCCAAGATCTGACCTCAAACCTGGTTATCCAAACATTCTACATGAGGCACTTGTTGACAGAGAGAACATTATATTCCCACCTCTGCACATAAAACTGGGTCTCATGAAGCAATTTGTGAAAGCTTTGCCAACTGAAGGAGACTCTTTCAAGTATCTCATTTTGGCATTTCCTAGCCTGTAATTTGAAAAGATAAAATACCTTAATATGTATGTTTGGTAGCAGAACTTTGCTACTTGTATACAATTTGACTTATAGTAACAATATATAGCCTTTATAGGAATAAAATAACTCTAAATAAACAGTCTATTTAGGTAATTTTTTTCTTTATTTTCCTTTGTACGTACATTTTGTATGGTTTTTTGGACAAAGCAGGGTACCCTGTACCTTAAAAAGTTGATGTGTTAGTGAAAAACTGGGATCATTTTTGGATTCAGATGCCAAAAGTTAGTCAAAAACAAGTATCAGATCTAACTCAATGGATTGTGTTCCCCAGTATTATCAATGCTTCTTTCATATTGATATCTCTCTCTCTTTCTCTCTCTCTCTCTCTCTCTCTCTCTCTCTCTCTCTCTCTCTCTCTCTCTCATCAACAACAAACATATCTTCTGGTAAGGATTTTAAAAAATACTATACAGTTAGAGGGAAGGAGTAGACTTGAAAGATTGGAACCTGGAACACTCTTGCTTTAGCCATAAAACATCCCATTGCACTACCTTAGTTGAGGTTCTTACCTGTAGTATTTCATTAATCACCAGGTAGGCGTTCCTAGTACTCGTCATCATCGTCGTCGTCGTCATCGTCGTCGGCAGCCGTCCGTCTCGAGAGACAATGGTGTAGCTTCTTAAGAGTCCATCTGCACCGCCGAAAATGGCTGTGCAGTCCGACTCGGGAGTGACACGGTATCTGTCTCCTCCCGTGTTGAATCGACATCTTGCGATGACGCTGGAGTGTCCTCTCCAGTGAAGCTGAAGCTACAGAGCCTGGGCAGGGTGATATGGAGGGTCTGCTGTTGCCCATGCAGCAGACCCCCCCTCTCCTCGCAGCTGAAGGATCCAAGGGAAAGACGGAGTCAATACAGCTTGGCTTCAGGTGCGCCGCAGGAGTTGCCGGTGTTGACTACAACGTCAAACCGCCTTAGGGACTCCGGCTCCGGATTTTCTGTCGGGGTTTACTCCCTTAGCCTTTCCCCTGAAGAGGTATGCCGCAAGGCAGCGGAGGTTTTTTGGAGTCAGAGTTTTCCTTCTCTGATGTGCCCTGACTGGAAGATCGAACCAGCAACACTTAGCTCGCAGGCCGACGCTCAATCCACTGAGCCAAACCAGCCAGGGGGTACTAAATTATATACACTATATATAAATGCAGGTCAAGGTGCTGGGGGAAATTGCACAACACCAGAAAACCAACAAATCCATAATTTTCTAACACATGTACACAACAGGGTATGGGACTTTAATGGGTCACATCTGCAAAAGATTTTTACCCCCAAAAGCTGAATTTTTAGGCTTGCGTGTAATTTACTGAACTCTACTGCAGGAATTAGACGTTCTGAAGCTGTGAATGCTTACTCATGGAGGTTCCTGCTTAACCAAAGTAAGTACTCATGTTATATTTGTCACCAAAATCTAGGCAGAGAAGACAAATTCAGAACACTGGGGAGTTGCCAAAGCTTTAACTTGGAGCTTGAAAACCAGTAAACTGTTCTACCTTTCACCTCATCATCTCACTAAAAAAGGCCATAGGAAATAAAAGGCAAAACACAGGTTCCCAACTGACACTGGAACTGATGAAAACATTACATAACTGTCTACACTTTGAGCACAAATCAAAGAGTAACAGAGATTACTAACGATAGAATAACTACTATTTTGATTAACAGCAGAATGCTAAAGTTGATGTCAAAAGCTAATGACTACACATTTTAGTGTTTGTTTCCATTTTTTAACATCTATCCTTTAAATACATCCCATCAAATAAAATTCACATTTTAACCTTTCTATTCCTTGAAAAATCAATTCTGAAAGTAAACACAAATTATTCAAAAAGGTGATATACTGACCTTTTTTAAAAATAACTGAGTAGTTACAGAAGCATCATGACAACCCACAATGAATTTTTCACTACCCAACCCCCAGCACCTAATATCAAACACGGCACAAGGGGGTACTCAAACATTGGAGGGGATGAACTGTTATGGAGAGCTTCTGAACCCTCAACAGATACCCAGGATTCTGTAAGATTCACTAATGCTGTTAATGGAAGTACTATAACTCACTGCCCCTTGTCCTTTTCTGCCAATTCTCTTGTTAGCTCACTTCCCTACTTGAAAATATGAGCCCTTCATGTAAAGTGTGAGAAAGTTGGGAACTAGATGCAAAGTATAAGCCTCAGTTTTAGACCAGTAGTTCTCAAACTCTATCATGCATCAGGTTCACCTGTAAGGTTTGTTAAAACACAAATTGTTGTCCCTATCTTCCCCGAGTTTCTAATTTGATAGGCCTGTGGTATGACTCAAGAATTTGTATTTCTAACCCACTGTCAGGTGCTGCTGCTACCGCTGGTAAGGGGTCATATTCTAAGAAGCAGTACATTAGATTTCTATCAATGTGACAAATTTAAAAGACAGCTGAGTTTGAAATATTGCCTCTGTATTCCCTGAAGAAATGACAGATTTCTAGTAGGCCATTGTATATACCAATTAGGAATTAGAGGAAAAGGTTGGGTTTGGAAATAAGAATTTAAATGTCAATGTATTAAAAATACTATAAGTAAAGCCATGGAGAAAGGTAAGATTGTGCAAGTAAAATGTATACCTGAGTGAGAAAAAGTTAGGAAGAGAAACTATTTAATCTTCCTGAAAATCATTTTTATCATGCCACTCTTTTAACAAAAATTATAATTGCTTTCTATTTATGGCTCAGTGATTCACAAATCTTGTTATTCAACATGGATATTTTATAGTATTCTTTGTAAATACTATAAAATGCAAATTTATTTAATTATGGTATACTATTAGGGACACTTCTGCTGCTATAAAATAATCATAGCTGACATCTATTGATTTCTTCTTCTGTGCCCAGCACTATTCTAAAAACTACATATATATATATATATACATATCGTCGGCAGCCGTCCGTCTCGAGAGACGATGGTGTAGCTTCTTAAGAGTCTATCTGCACCGCCGAGAATGGCTGTGCAGTCAGACTCGGGAGTGACATGGTATCTGTCTCCTCCCGTGTTGAATCGACATCTTACGATGACGCTGAAGCTACAGAGCCTGGGCAGGGTAATATGGAGGGTCTGCTGTTGCCCATGCAGCAGACCCCCCCTCTCTTCGCAGCTGAAGGGTCCAAGGGAAAGACGGAGTCGATACAGCTTGGGTTCAGGTGCGCCGCAGGAGTTGCCGGTGTTGACTACAACGTCAAACCGCCTTAGGGACTCCGGCTCCGGATTTTCTGTCGGGGTTTACTCCCTTAGCCTTTCCCCTGAAGAGGTATGCCGCAAGGCAGCGGAGGTTTTTTGGAGTCAGAGTTTTCCTTCTCTGATGTACCCTGACTGGAAGATCGAACCAGCGACACTTAGCTCGCAGGCCGACGCTCAATCCACTGAGCTAAACCAGCCAGGGCCAATATATATACATATATATATATATATATATATAATGTATATTATACTACATACAAGGTGTGGCAAAAGTAGGTTTACAGTTGTTTGTATAAAAATAATACAGTAATTAATAAGTAATAATACAAGAATAAACTCTGTGTTTTGTGTACTCACAACTGTAAACCTACTTTTCCCACCCTGTATATACATTTAATTTTATGAAGTAGGTATTATTATCATCATCCCCATTTTTGTATATAAGGAAACCAAGGCAGAAATAAGTAAAATAACTTTCAAGGTCATACACTGGTAAGAAGTAGAGCTGGGATCCAATCCAATCTTGCCCCAATACTAAAGTCTGTGTTCTTAGTTATTACACTGAACAGCTGCCAAGTCTAACAATAATAAATATATGTAACAAAAATATTAGAGTCCCAAGTGCATGCCTCCTTTAAAGAGAAAGCAAAAAGCAAGATGTCACATTGCAAGTGATTGAATGGCTCTTTTACTCCTAACATATTTTATTTTATTACTTACTTATTTTTATGCAAAAATCAGTTTTAGTTTTATATACTATCAATAAACAATTACAATATAAAATTTTTTTACAATTACAAAGTTTGACACTTTATTTTATTTTTATTGTTTTCCTATTATAGTTTTCCCACTTTTTCCCCCATTGCTCCCCCTCACCCAACCCACCCCTTCTCCCACAGCCAACCCCCACACCGTTCTCCATGACATATTTTAGAATTAAGCTACAAAACAATCATCAGCAGTCACCAAAAGTTCAAGAAAAGTTGTAGGTTAAAAAAAACCTAACATCACTAAAAATTACATACTTTTATCTCATGAATTACTTCTATAATTTAACCAAATAAAAAAATGTATACTAGTAATGAAATACCTCATTCAGCTTGGGATTGTCCAGCATTCCTGAGGATTGTATGGGCGTCAAGCATCCGCCATATCACTATAGATACTTCTTCCTAAATTACAAAGCCCACTATCACCTGTCCACACCTTAGCTACTGACTCACTTGTGTCCACTATTTTCCAAGGATACCCATACTACAGTCATGGAGGGTTTTTGTTTGTTTGTTTGTTTGGGGGGAGGGGTAGCACTGATTTGTTTTTTTATTAAATTAAAACAATTAAATTTATTGGGGTTATATTGGTTAATAAGATTGTATAGGTTTCAAGTGTACATTTCTACGACACTAGATCTGTATATTGCACTGTGTGCCACCACCTGCAGTCAAATGTTGCTTTCTGTTTCTTTGTTTGATCAAGTGTTTCTCACTGGCCCTGAACAAAGGCCTTCTTCCCAATATTTGTTGCCCTCAAGCTTGCTCAGAATGAACTCCATCTCAAAGATGATTTCAGGTCCTACTTTCTCCTGAAAATTCCCTCATGGCTCTGCTTTCCATTTATGTATCTCTTCCCTAAATATTAGGGCTCTAAATTACTCAAGTTAGGTATTGCTTGTTAATTAGGTCACTTGTAGGAATCTTTTTTCTCTAGCAAGATGGAAAGCTCTGTTTGGGTCTGGACGAAAGATCAGTTCTCTATATACAAAAGAGAATTAGCACTAGGCTAAGTACGTGCCCTACAAAAAATTGTAAGCTGTTTAATTTTCCCCAAGTGGATTAAATGTGTATTTATTGCCTGTTGATTTTGCTTTTTTCTACCTTGTCCAAAACATCAGGACAGAAAAATGAAAGCTATTGAAACTCCATTACTTAGAGAACAAATTAAGTAAGTGGGAAAGCTCATCCTACCATTTCTAAGAAAAAGATTAAAATGATTAATAAGTCAAGCAAAAACTATTATCCTATTATAAAACTAGTTTATAACAAATATTTTTGTTATAAATATTACTTTATATTATTAAAAATGTTTTCAAGAATAAGAAATCTACCAAAAATATATAAGTGGCCTCAAGAAGCCATTTTATTTTCAAAGTGAGAACTAAATAGAATATTTCTCATCTATTTAATTTAAACAGACTCTTAATCATGTTTTGTCACTGCATCTGAATTATTTAAGGGTCACTGGAATTTTATGCTAATAGAAAATATGGTACATATGGTAAACAGAAAATCGAGGAGTTTTATGTTTGCCAAATGTTACAAAATGCAGAAATGCAGTCTTGTCCCTGAAATTCTTGCTTATTATTCACATCATATTAGTAGTAACCACACTAGCTATTCTCAGCAATTTCAAAATGTTGTAATCATTGTCCCTTTGATGATACAGACCATTTGCCTCCAGCTGTTTCTTCTTATTTTGGTGACTGTTATGTTGAAAACCCTCAAGCTGAAGCTGAATGAGTAAAACCAAGATGCTAAATCATTACCAAGATTCTTGAGGATACAGGTTATCATTAAACAACTTTGTCCCCCTACCATAGCATGTTTCTCTTTCTAAATTCTAGCCGCCCTGCAAATCTCCTGAGTTACCTTCTATGTTCCCGCTTACTTTTATGATCTTCCGAGATACATGAAGTGACAAAGGGAACTAGTAATCTGAGTTGATTTCTGATTAACCACAAATATATGATTAAATTGAAGGTGTGGGAACACAGGTTAAAATTTTCTTCAGAGTACAGTTCAAATTTTACTTTTTATTAAAACTATTGCCTCAGCACCATGGTTTGAAATGTTCTCTCCACGATTTGAACCCCCACATCACCTGCAATATTTAGGGGCTACAATTTGCTATTTTAAAATTTATTTTTATCTACCATTAACTTGTTTTTTCAATAGATATTTCAGTTCACTGGAGGTCTGAAAAATGTCTTTAGTATCCAGCTTTCCAAAATGCTTAGTATTGTGCTTTATACGCTGTACGCATGTAATAAATACAACTGATTAAAGAATCATAGACGGAGTTTTATTTCAGTCAACAAATATTCCCATAAATTGTCATGTATCTTGAAATTTTCTTAATTGAATTATATGTTCAATATATAAGGCTGCTCCTATTTAAAGAGTCATCGAAAAAGTGGGTTTTAGAGATGGCATTAAAATTCCACTTGCCCTGACCAGGTGGCTCGGTAGATTGAAGTGTCAACCCATACACCAAAAAAGGTTGTGGGTTCAATTCCCTGTCAGGGCGCATACCTAGGTTGTGGGTTCAATCTCTACTCAGGGAGGTACAGGAAGCAAATGATCAATGTTTCTTCCTCACATCGATGTTTCTCTCTCTCTCTCCCCCTCCCTCTCTCTATAAAATCAATAAAAAACATACCCTCGGATGAGGGTTAAAAAATAATTCATCTAGTGTAATTTCCAACCTATCTAAACATACCCCTCTAGAATGTTCTTGGAAATGGACATTGAGCTTCTGTTTCATAAAGCAGGGCATTATTTCCAATCTACTTCTTAGAAAGAATCCATATTTTTCATACATTTACAGTAGTCCCCCCTTACCTGTGGTTTTACTTTCCATGGTTTCAGTTACCCATGGTCAACCTCAGTTCAAAAATATTAAATGGAAATTCCAGAAATAAACAATTTATAAGTTTTAAGTTGCACACTGCTCTAAGTAGCATGATGAAATCTCATACAGTCCTGCTCTGACTTACCTGGGACGTGAATCATCCCTTTGTCTGGGGGCTCTACTCTGTGTGTGTTCCCCACCTGTGAGTTACTTAGTAGCCATCTCCGTCATCAGTTTGACTGTCCTGGTATCACAGTGCTTGTATTCAAGTAAACAGTATCGTATTGTTAAAGCTGTCCTATTTTGTATTAATTATTGTTCTTAATCTCTTACTGTGCATCATTTATAAATTAAATTTTATCACAGATATAGATATGTATGTACAGGAAAGACATAGTATATATGGGTTTTGGTATCATCTGCAATTTCAGACATTCACTAGGAAATGTGGAGTGTATGCCCCTGAAGATAAGAGGGGACCACCAAATTAAATCTACTCCTTCTTGAACATGGACTACATAATACCGAGGCACATGTTATTCAATCAAATACATTTTCCTAAAACATGAAAGAGTTCAAACGTCCTTTGAACAACCAGAGATTTAGTTAGCAGTGTGAGAATTAGCTAGCTCAGGAGACAATATCTACCACAATCTGGTAAGTGCTTATAGCCTCTAGAAGTGAAGGAACAATGTCCTCTCTTGGCAAGGAGTCTCGCCTAGCTCTGTGGAGCCACAGGTAGAATGCAGATTTGGAAAATTGTGTTGCCAACATGCTTCAGCTGGAGAAAAGTCTGTCGTAAGATGCTTATCAGACATCCTTTTATTGTCTCCTTAACAATGGAGAGCTGTTCCACAAGCAGTCATTTTGCATGCCATTCTGAGCAAAACAGAGGTCGCCAAGTAATAGTAGTGATAAGAATACAGGAATGCACAATGAGAGGGTAACTAGCAGGAAGACAACGCAGAGGTATGGGGCTCAGGATGAGATGGGGGAGACAGTGATTAAGATGTTATCTAGTTTGCACCCATCTTATTTCCTCTATTTACTGTAAGTCATTTGAAATAAGATCTATTTGAGATGTATTGTATTAAGGACAATGAGCCACACTAAAATGTTTCTTCATTGCTGTTACTGTTTTGGCTAACAATTTGCTTACAGGAATCTTGTTCCAACCATAACTGTTCTATGACAACTTGTCAGGAAAGCTAAAGGAGAAAAAAGGGCACCTGGGAAGGATAACTCAAACCAGGATAAATTTTGGTTTTGATAGCTGTGTGGTACTAAAACATCAAAGGCCCCACTTTCCATTGTGTTCTGATGTTATTAGGGACTGGGTGCTCTCAGAATTTCTTGTCAGCTCACTGCAGGTCTCTTGGTAGGAATGACCTGCCAACCAACTTCAAACCTCATCTCAGCAAAAGAGAGACATGCGAAGCCACAATAACCATGTGCTTTGTTGTTGTACATTATTGCCAGTATTCTCAATATGGGTCCTGCATGAACTGCAGTTTTTCTTGCTCTACCCATAGTAAGGACTGTCACCTATTGATAATGGTCACAGGAATAGAGAGTAAGTTACACATGGTTTCCAATTTAAGAATTTTTAACCCATCAGGCAAATAGCAAAATTATTTGTTTTACTATGGTTTATCAAAGGAAACTACTCAGTTCTTTTCAAACAGTATTTCTCTCTTTATTTTCTGTTTTATTTTCTTTTAAATATTTTATTGTTTATACTACAATAGTACAGTTGTCCCAATTTTTCCCCCTTCATCCCCCTCCATCCAGCCCTCTCCCCATTCCCATAGTCAGTCCGCTCACCGTTGTTCATACTTAGGGGTCATGCACATATGTTTTCTGACTAATCCTTTCACCTTCTTTCAATCAGTCCCCACCACCCCCTTCCCCTCTTATAGCTGTCAGTCTGTTCCATGTTTCTGTGCCTCTGATTCTATTTTGGTTGTTAGTTTTGTTTGTTCATTAGGTTCCACTTATAAGTGAGATCATATGGTATTTGTCTTTTATTGACTGGTTTGTTTCACTTAGCATAACAGTTTCCAGTTCCACCCATGCCATCACAAAAGGCAAGAATTCCTTCTTTTTTTACTGCTATGTAGTACTCCATTTTGTAAATGTACCACAACTTTTATATCTACTCATCTACTGATGGGTACTTAGGCTGTTTCCAAATCTCAGATATTGTAAATGACACTGCTATGAACATAGGGGTGAATATATTCTTTTGAATTGGTGTTTTAGGATTCTTAGGATATATTCCCAGGAGTGGAATTGCTGGATCCAAAGGCAGTTCTATTTTTAATTTCTTGAGAAAACTCCATACTATTTTCCACAGTGGTTGCACCAGTTGGCACTCCTACCAACAGTGCACTTGGGTTGCCTTTTCTTTACATCCTCTACAGAACTTGTTTGTTGATTTATTAATGACATAGGCATTTTGGCAGGTATGAGGTGATATCTCATTGTGCTTTCAATTTTCATCTCACTGATAGCTAGTGCTGTTGAGCATTTTTTCATATGTCTGTGGGCTACCAGTATTTCCTCCCTGGAGAATTCAAGTCCTTTGTTCGTTTTTTAATTGTATTGTTCTTTGCATATTTTGGAGGTTAAACCCTTGTCCAATGTATCATTAACAAATATGTTCTTCCATACAGTGGTTTCCCATTTCATTTTTTAACTATATTTTATTGATTATGTTGTTACAGTAGTTCTATTTTTTCCCCTTTGCTCCCCTCTGTCCAGTACCCCCTTCCCTCCAGCAATCCCACCCCCTTAGTTCATGTCCATGCATTGTGTATATAAGTTCTTTGGCTTCACCCTTTTCTATATTATTCTTAACTTAACCCTGTCTATTTTGTATCAACCAATTATGCTTCTTAATCCCTGCACCATATCCCCATTTCTCCCCCTGCCACCTCCCAACTGATAACTCTCCAAATGATCCCCATACCTATGATTCTATTCCTATTCTGATTTGCTTAGTTGGATTTTATTTTTATTTTTTAGATTCAGTTGGTGATAGTTGTGAGTTTGTTGTCATTTTAGTGTTCATAGTTTTGACCTTCTTTTTCTTAAGTATGTCCCTTTGATATTTCATATAATAATGGCTTGGTGATGATGAACTCCTTTAGCTTTATCTTGTCTGGGAAGCACTTCATCTGCCCTTCCATTCCAAATGATAACCTTGTGGATAGAGTAATCCTGGTTGCAGGTTGCCTTTCATCACATTGAATACTGCTCGCCAGTCCCTTCCTGCCTGCAAAGTGTCCTCTGAGAAATCAGCTGATAGTCCTATAGGCACCCCCCTGTAGGCAACTCTCCACCTCTCTCTTGCTGCTTTTAGGACTCTCTCTTTATCTCTCACCTTTGGCATCTCAAGCATGATGCGTCCTGATGTGGTCCTCTCTGGGTCCAGCTCACCTGGGACCCTCCGTGCTTCCCAGACCTGTATGTCCATCTCCTTCACAAAACCTGGGAAGTTTTTCTCATTTTTAAAAATTCTTGCTTCCTCATTCTGCGTTGGTTGACTGTTTTTTTCTTCTTTATGTTCCAAATCATTGATTTGAACCCTGGTTTCTTTCCTTTTTCTATTGGTTTTGTGTGAATTTTCCTTTGTTTCACTTAGCATAGCCTTCACTTCTTCTCTTATGTGTTTGCCATACTCAAGCATACCTGTCAAGCCTATGAGCATCTTTATCACCAGTGTTTTGAATTCTGCATCTGCTAGGTTGTCTATCTCCTCATCTGTTAGGTTTGCTATCTCCTTGTCACTTAGTTCTCCCACTGGAACCTTGATCCGTTCCCCATTTGGGGCCATATTTCTCTGTCTCCTCATTCTGACAGGCTCCTCTGTTTGTTTGCCTCTGTGTCCCAAATAGAGCTGTCACTCCTGTTACATTGTAAGGGGCAGAGCCTTAGGGATTTGTCAGTACAGGGAGACCTGTTTCACCACATTGTGGCACTGCATGTGGTGGAGGGGTCCGAGAGGGAACAATGTCGCCTGCCCAGCACTTGCCCCTTTTCTAGGCACCTCTCCCACTTCCGCACCGGACTGATGCCCCTCTAGCTGCTGACCTGGCCGTCGTTCCCAGAGTACGTGGATCTGTGGATGTTCTAGGACCATGGGGGCCCTTTAAACAAGCGGACTCTGCTGAGAGTCCAGCAGTTTCTGCCTTCATCCCAACCCCCACTGGTCTGCACAGTCAGAAACAATGAGGCTTGATTTTCTCCAGTGCTGAGGCTGTGAGCTTTGAGGTCTGGTGAGGAGCTGGGAAAGCTTCTCAGGTGTCCTTCCTGACTTTAAAACACGTGACTGCACTTCCCACTGGCCTGCTGCTGCTGCTGCTGCTGCCACCACACCATGTCCTCTCCGCCCTGGCTCCACCCTTCCTACCTTTCTGGATGAATATTTCTTCTTTATATCTTTGTTTGCTGAACTTCCATGCAGTTTGATTTTCTTGATCTTCTGGTTGTTCTAGTTTTGACGTAGTTGTATTCCTTCTTAGTTGTGGAGGGAGATGCAGCATGCCTGTCTACGCCTTTGTCTTGGCTAGAAGTTCCATTTTACTTTGATATAGCTTTTTTAGCTGTGCAGAAGCTTTTTTAATTTGATGCAGTCCCATTTATTTATCTTTCCTTTGTTTTTCTTGCTTTAGGCAATATATCAGCAAAAATATTGCTACATGAGACATCTGAAATTTTACTGCCTATATTTCCCTCTGGAGTTTTTATGGTATCATGACTTATATTTAAGTCTTTTGCCCATTTTTTAGTTTATTCTGATGTGTGGTTTAAGATGGTGGCCTAGTTTCATTTTTTTGTATGTACCAGTTCAGTTCTCTCAACACCATTATTGAAAAGACTGTCTTTACTCCTCTGTACACTCTTGCCTCCTTTATCAAATATTAATTGACCATAAAGACAAAGGTTTATTTCTGGGCTTTATATTCTGCTCCATTAATCTATGGGTCTGTTATTATGCCAGTATCAGACATTTTTGGTTACAGTGGCCTAGTAGTAGTATTTGATATCAGGAATTACAATCTCTCCAACTTTGTTCTTCTTTCTCAGGATTGCTGAGGCTATTCAGGGTCTTTTTGGAGTCCATGTAAATTTTTGTAATATTTGTTCTAAATCTGTAAAATATGCCATTGGTATTTTAATAGGAATTGTGTTGAATCTATAGATTGATTTGGGTAGTATGGACATTTTAATGATGTTAATTCTCCCAATCCATGAACATGGTATATGCGTCCAGTTATTTGTATCTTTCTCAATTTCTTTCTTCAGTGTCCTACAGTTTCTGCATATGCATCTTTTACTTCCTTGGTTAAATTTATTCCTAGGTACCTTATTTTTTTGTTGTTGTTGCAATAGTAAATGGGATTTTTTTCTTAGTTTCTCTTTCTGATAGTTCATTATTGGTGTATAAAAATGCCATTAATTTATGAGTATTGATTTTGGACCCAGCTACTTTGATGAATTCACTTATTAGGTTTAGTAAATTATTTTGAGCTTATAGGGTTTTCTATCTACAATATCATGATGCCTATGAATAATAAAAGTTTTACTTCCTCCTTTCCAACTTGCATGCCTTTTATTTCTTCTTCTTTCCTGATCACTATGACTAGAACTTCTAGTACCAATCATTCAAATAAGAACTAACACCTATCCTTCTCAAACTATTCCAAAAAAATTCAACAAGGATGACTTCCAAACTCTTTTTATGATGCCAGAATTATCCTAATTTCAATACCAGGTGAAGACACTACAAAGAAAGAAAATTATAGGTCAATATCCCTGATGAATATAGATGCTAAAATCCTCAACAAAATATTTGAAAACCAGATCCAACAATACATGAAAAAGATTATACACCATGATCAATTGGGATTTATCTTAAGGATGCATGGCTGGTACAATATTCTCAGATCAATAAATGTGATACATCACATAAGGAAAATCAAAGATAAAAATCACATGATCACATCAATAGATGCAGAGAATAGATGGATAATAAAGTAAAGGTCATATATTAAAAGCCTACAGCCAGCATTATACTCAATGGGCAATATCTAAAAGTGGTTCCCTCAAGATCAGGAACAAGACAGGAATGTCGGTTTCACCACTCTTAATCAAACAATATTTCATAAACATACTAGGGGCTAGGCCCTGAAATATAAAGATGAATAAGTTGGTCCCATGCCTCAATGGGCTAATGTATTTCCATGAGAAAGAACTTATTTCACTATCATGTGGCATGTGCTGAGATAATGGATTTTCAGTGGGAGCTGGGGGATAGGGGGATGAAGCCTTTCCTCAGATTAGGGAGAATGCTCTTAGAGATTACTTCCTGTGCTGATAGCCCCTCTTTCTCTAACCCTGAAGAGACAAGATAAAGAACAAAGAGGAAAGAGATTCTAACAGGAGATGCAACAAATTTTTTACTTAGTAAAACATTATCTCAGCCCTTGCTCTCATTTTTAAACCAATTGCTCACCATCCTCCTCTTACAGTTTTCTCCTTCCTCATGGATTTCTTTCTTTGTAGATTGCTTTTGCTTTCATCTTATCCATCTTGTAGAGTGAAGGCAACCCTAAACCAAAAAGCCTGAGATAAAATAAAAGAGCAAAAATAGTGTTCCATCCAGGTGACATAAGGCTCCTTTGAGTTGTGCCTTAGAAGATTTCCTTTCTTTTGCGATGCACATTTCCATCCTTTTCTCACTAGTAGTAATGTGCAGTTGCTTAGAGATTTATTGGGGATAAGAGAGATGGCTGTAGTCACAGACAGAATGAGACCTAATCATAGAATTGGGAACATGACTTCCCATGTACCATGTGTTGTCATGTGTGTTGATAATTTGTTGCAGTAAAAATTAACCTTGTTCCAAATTCTGACTCTGATGTTGTTTAATCAAAGAGCACAAGTACATGGGAAAACACCCTATTGGAACCCTGTTTTGTAAGTGGTGCTGTTGACTTGTTCTCATTCTCTACAGGTACAGGGCGAGCAACTAAAAGAATGCGGAGGCTGCTTCTATGTTCTGGGGGTTGTGCAAAGACTGTGTGGAGCAGACATGTCAGTCCTTCCTAACTCACAGCCTCTAGGCATTCCATGTGTACACTGTATAGTTAGTGCAAGTGGAGGTAGAGGATATGGAAAAGTGTTGATACCATTAGAAGTTGGTCCCTCAAAGAAACACTGCAATGGAACAAATGTTATGTCTCCCAAAAGTTAATGTGTTGAAAGCCTAATCCCAATGTGATGGTATTTGAAAGTGGAACCTTTGAGGGGTAATTAGAGCATGAGGGTGGATCCCTCATAAATGGGATTAGTGCCCTTATAAAAAGTGGTCTAAGAGCTAGCTAGCTCTTTTTCTACTATTTGAGGATACAAAAACAAGTTGACAATCTTCAACTCAAAAGCAGGCCTCACCAGACACAGGGTCTGCTAGCACTTTGGTCTTGGACATCTAAGCATCCAGAACCATGAAAAATAAATTCAGTTGTTTGTAAGCCACCCAGTTTATGACATTTTGTTATAATAGCTCAAGCTAAGACAGAGACAAATAGAGGAATAGACATATTAATGACAGATATCAGGGTGGAGAGCCACATAAGCTGATGTCCCTGCTGTCCTGGGCTCCAGAAAGCACAGACATGCCTAGCCTCTTTTCTTGAATATCATGTGATTCTGTTTCTCCTATTAATGTGTATATCTCTAGAATGAAACCCCCATCTTAGCCATCACTTACTAGTCTCAGTTACTAAAATTTAAGTAAGTAACTGGCTAAGAGGGTAACATATACCTGGGACTTCCCATGTTATCTTTAGGAATACACCAAAGGCAGCAGTAACTTCAAGGTGCTGAGCTCAGCATGATAGACAGACCAGAAACACGTAATTGCAGTACTAATGTGTATTCTGTACTAGGACATTCATCAGCCAAAGTGACTGGAACATACGCTGGTTTACAAAGATTTTGCAAATTAACATGTTCTCAAGCTCTTTCTCTCATTTCTTTTCTTTGCTCTTTTTTCTTTTCTTTTTTAGTATTGTGTACTAAGAAAGTGGTTATTGGTTTGGTTTGTGACAGTGGTTGATACAAACCAAAATTAATAGATAAAAGTACATAACAAACCAAACCAAACAAGTAACTAATTGCTTCAGAAAAGAGGCTGAGGGAAGAATATGCAGTCATGCACAACATGCTTCATTGCTCTAGGAGAACCACTCAGGGTCAAAGGGCATTCATGCAGGTTAGCCCCTGCCACATGAGACCCAAATATCCCAGGTGTGAAAAGATGGTCTGCCTCTTAATTTTTATCCTTTCAGTTTAGAAACAAACAAACACTAACAAAAAAGCTCACCTATGAGTACTATTCCAAAGTTAGGTACCTATTCTTTATCCCTCAAGCCTTAGAGGTGAGCAGTCACTGGCCCCAAAAGTGAATTCTGTGTAGCAAGCACTCTTGGAAATGCCTTATTTTACACATACTGTACATTGAACTCTTGAAAAAGATAGTACTATTTTTATTACACCCATTTTATAGTTGAGGAAAACTGAGGCACTGCTAATTTAAGCTGCTTGTCCAGCTACTTCCTTATAGCCAAAGAGTACAAGTAAAGATGTGACAGAGGTACTTCTGGATGGGCTCAGTTTCTTCTCTGGGGAACAAAAAAAAAAGAATTCTTCATTGGAAGTCCTTCAGCAGACAGATGGAAGCTGTTGGTGATGGTTTCTGGCTTGAATTCACACATTTTAACCATTCCCCCTAAAGAAGAATTTATCTGAGAAAGAAGCAATCCTGTGATTGCAGGGAAGCTGGGAAATGCCCCTAGTCCCAAGAGTATTACTCCAAATCTACCAGGGGACATGACCTTCTCTGCACCACTTGAGGAAAATGTGAGAATGGCAATCCCATTCAGAGAGGAAGGACAACCTAACTTGCTACTTGATTGACAGGTGAAATCAACACCTTTTCTGAGAGCAAGTTGTGGTAGAAAGGGAGCCAAAAATCCTTGGGAAGCTCATAGAGGCTGCATGGAATTGAGAAGACAGCTGGAAGGAGGGGGTCAGAAGACAAACCTCACAAATGACTCATCCTGACCACACAGCCTCAGCAGTCAGGGAGCCTCTGCAGAGGTCAGGAGCAACCAGGGGCGCCCTTAAGTCTGAGTCCTAATTAGCCTCAGAGCCTGGCTGACGATGCAACAAACACACAGCTGGTGCCTCTGCCCATTGTCATCTCAGTGCCCATAAGATCACGAGGCCTCGAGACCATTGCTACTCTTGTCCTTATCCTCTCCCTGGGGGAGAGACATGTAAACTGTCAGGGCCAGATGACATAAAACAAACCGACCCATTTTTGAAAGAAGAGTTTTGTGTAAAGTCCTTTCAGATGTTGAAATTAATACCCTCTGCCCCATTACATAAATCACAGCTAATTCTTAAACTCTCTGAAGACCCAGGCATCACAGTGCCTGCCTAGTAGTCAGGATTCCTAGGTTTTCTTCTCGTTCCTAGCTAGGAATTTTCTCATAATCACTAATTCCCTGAAGATGGAGGCTATTAACAAGATTCCAACATCTTCCCTTTGTTTGTAAAATTCTAAAGCTCCCTGTTTATTTCTGTGGAATATGAACAATTATTGAAAAGGAAAATATTTCTCAGAGATGAGAAATGGCTTGTTAAGGAACCCTCACTGCTCCCCCAAAAGAAAATCACCAGAAAACAAAGAAAGCACTCTGTCCTCCACAACCAATCTTCTATTTCTGTCACTATTTATACCTTGAGGGAGATATAGATGAAAAGAAAAAAGAAAAAAAAAAGGAGCTTTCTGGGTTTTTGCACATTCTTCAGAAGAAGTCTCTTAGTCTGTCTCCCAGTCCCTAAGGCCAGTGTTCAGAGGCCTTGACTGAACCAATGAATCAGATTTTTACTTTACATGGATCAAGAGTCCCCTAAACTCACCGGGATGGAAAGGGTTAACCTGCACCATTGGTGGACATCAGGCAGAGTGCTGATTCTAAAATGAGAGTCTTTGCATACAATCTTATAGGCTATGCAAAGTAATAGATTTCTATTTTACATGAAGTCAATCTGTTATTATTACAATTTATACAAATTCTCCAATCATAAACCAAGAATACCTATTATTGGATTTTGTTGAGGACTCTAATCTTATTTTCTATTAAGAAATCAAGCTTCATGGACACATTGCTCAGGCCCTATGGCATAGGTGTATGTGCCAAGATTTAAAATTCCATAATTTTTGAGACGATGACCTTCAAATCAGTGCCTCCTCATTTTTGTTTTGGTTGGATGCAGTTTTCAATGGCTATTATTCTTGCCTTTCAATGATAAATTACTCTTGATTTAGCTTCATTATTACCAATTTAGTTTTGTTTAATTTATTTGATTGACCATGTATTGTATAGTGATGCATTTTTGCATCAAGTTCATTTTTGGCCTATAACTCCCAATTACTAAACTAAGATATATGTTCGTTATGGTTTAAGTATAACTTACCCACACCCTGTGCTAGAGCTGATACAAGCCCTCAAAATGTACTTGAATGGTAACACCTTCATGTGATGTACCATCTATAATTTGTTCTATTTAAATAATTTGCAACTTACTAGCAATAAGGTAATAACGTTACTGGCTTAATTTTAGGTTTACGTAACATAGCTTTATAACTTGAAATCATGTGTGTAAGTCCACATCCTTTTCACATACAGTAAGTGATTCTTATATATGACCAGTAATAATTTTACTACAAAATATTTTATTTTGTTTCTCTTCAATTTTATATTCTAAATGGAGAGTGGAAATAGATAGTGGTCTATAAAAGAAACATTTTTTAAATCTGTTTTTTTATGACGTTTACAATTGGCACAAAGGACTGGAAATACTACATGTAATGAATCTTCAGATCATCACCCCTCCCCCCAATTTCCACCACAATTAAGGTCTAGAGGGCTACCTTGCATCTTCACCTTGTTGGAGTTATTCCAGCAGCATAGTAAAGGAAGAAATCAGAATTTAACTTAAATAATATTTTGTCTTGTTACAAAAGTAATGTTTTTTTATGCTTGAAACATTGAAAAATACAGCAAAACCCAAAGGCAAAAACACTAATAATCCACTCATTTTACTGTCCACTCAAAATATGTTAAAATAGTTTATCTAAATCCTTGTTTTAAACAAATACCAGTATAAATATAGATTTTTGTTACAAAATTAGAATTGTTCTGTATACTCTCTTTTGTAATGTGTTTTTCCTGAACAATATATCAAGAACATTTCCCCCAGGATATTAGATGCTATTTTCTAAACCATGTTTTTTATGGTTGTAAAATAAATGATAGTATATAAAAATATACACTTCTTCCTGTGTCCTAGATGTTGTTGTTATAAAAACAATGGCAGTCATCCTTGTAGCCAAATCTTTGCCCTCATCCATATTCTTTCTTCATGATTAAGTTCTAGGACTGGGATCATTGAGGTAAAAGTCATAAATATTCACAAGCTTTTCAAACATGTAGTCAAATGCCCTTCAGAAAGAGAATAAATTGTGTGTGTTTAAGTGTGTGTGTGTGTGTGTGTGTGTGTGTTTTATGGCATGTTGAGTGTCAGTAAGCCCAGTTTCCTACCTCTTTTGGGAAGTCTGTCCTATGAATAGGCTGAGTGAGAATTAGCTAACCTGGTTTGTGAAGGCTACTCTAAATAGTCCTTCCATGACCTTGAACTATACAAACTGCCTTTAATTCATACCCATTGTTGGAAATCTAGAATGCAGTGGGAAAGGTACTGGGCTTGGAGACAGGATGTCTGAATACAACTCCTGAACCACACACTAACCACATGACAAAATTGAGCAGATAATCTTAGTATCTCTGGGCTTTGTCTCCTCATCCGTATAATAAAGGATTTGCTCTAGATTATCTGTATAGTGTTTTACAACTCAAAAATTACATAATTCTGTTATGTATTTTGACAAACCATAAATCTATCCACCAGCTCAAATAACTTTGTGGACCATGCGTTCAATCTCCAGAAATTTCCAAATCTAGATCCCCTAAAATTGTTGACCATAAGAGAGGATGCAAAATGACCTTCAATATAAAAGTTGGCTCATGTTTCATAAATGTCGTATGAATTTTATCACCTCCAATTAGTGATGTTCACAAATAACAAGACTTGGATACTCATTAAAAAACAACTGCATACCTATATGAAATTCTTCTGTCATGGGATACTCTAAAGGCTACTGCTGGTAAACATGCTATTTTTTTGTTGTTTTTCAGGATTATGACCCAAAGTAGGTGTGAGAAAAGGAATGCCATTCTGGGCACTGAGTCATCCCAAGTCAGCAGCCAACTTATTGACCCTAAACAGAAACAGCATGCTCTTTAGATTTTCTCCTGGAAGACAGCCCAGAAATGATACAGCTTCTTAGCCAGATTGAAGGGTAACTTTGAAGAAGGTGAATATGAGCTGAGATCAACTTTTATTATTTGCTATCTATGCTAATTTGTTATTCTTACATAATATGTAGATCCTCAGAGGTGGATGAGGACAAAGATGTAACCTGCTCAAACTTGGATGGACCTCCCCATTGGCTTATCAGCCATCACATGGCTCGTTCTGCACTTAGGCTTCCTAAATTAAGCGGAAGTAAAATATGTTTAATTCTCTTTTAACCATGAGAACTATCATTTACTGAGAGCTTACTATGTGCTAGGGACTGGGCTAAACACTTCACATACATTAGCTGATATAGTGAAAATCATTCCGTGTGCAAAGTACATTTATCCCAATTTTAAAAAGAAGACAACTGAGCAGAAAGAGGCTAAATAATTTCCCCAAGATTTCCCACACAAGGGAATGGTGGAATCGAGATCTGTAGGCAGGGCTGACTTCAAAGCCAATAATCAGTTAATAAATATTAAAAAAAAAGGACTTATGAAAGAAGAAAAGTGCTACAAATCCCAAGATAAAAGATGTTAGTGTCTGTGGATGAAATAGAATGTATTTTATTTCTTCGAGATTATTAGATTTGTAATGCTTATTATTCTGATTTATCTCTATGAGTCTTGCACTGTTTCAACCAGATATCAAACTGCAGTTTCCATGATAGCATATAAATATTTTAAACATTTAAGCCTAAAATGATCCCTCAGACCAATATTTCTCAAAATATTTGACCTCTGAATACAGTTAAAAATAAATTTTAATATTCATTTGGTACACATTCCCATGTACACATATATAAAACAGAATTTCATGAAGTAATATTTCCTCTTACTACACAGAACACACTGTTTTCTATTTTGTTCTATTTTATTTTTTAATAATATTTTTATGCAGTAAGCTGATTCATGACCTACTAATGCTACCTATAGTTTGACACAGTCTGCTATACACTAAGCATTTGATTAATAGTGAACGTTTGCTCCAGGGTTAGCGGGCAAATCCTTCATTATTTCCACTACTCTCCATTCTTATCCTCTCTAGTGCTCACTCACCAAGAGAAAAATCCGATGCTTCATATCTCAAAATTCTCCTTCATTTTCTACTCCAAGTGAAGTCTGCCCTCTAATGATGCAAAAGTACTATTGATTTCAAAGACTCATCTCCTAACAAACACACCAGAAAGGAAATTCTGAATGTAAGAGGGTTGAAAAGGACATTAGTATTCACTAGTCTAAACATTTTAAAGTAAGGGATTGTGAGGCCCAGAAGAACATCTGTCCCCACTCTCAGGCGGAGTGGCCACAGGTAAGAGAGGGATGACATCTACATCCCAATTTGTAGTAGAAGGTTCTCTGGCACTCTGAGAACTTTCTTAGAACCTGCAGCATTGAACAAGTAGAAAGGAGGGGAGCTGTACATCAAGGCCTGTGTACGGTGATGGAAAACAAAACCTAATCCATATTTTAAGTCCTATTAATTTGGACTTAAGGGAGCAAAGCAGGGGGATGAATTTAGCCTTGATTCTGAATATTTTAATCAAAATTATACCAGACAACTCTCATAAGGGACTCCAAGAAGTAAGTTGATTAATTACTATGAACACAATAACAAGAGAACACTTACTGTACTTTCTAGTGAGGAAGGGCCAAGGAGGGTGGAGTGCAAGAGCCTAATCTTCCTCCTCATTACCACTAAGTGCTACTACAGCATCCTGCCCCTCTCTCCTAGTCCTTTTCCATTTTTATCAGACTGTTCTATGATTGCCTTTCTATCTACCTGTAGTCCTTAAACAACTAAATCATTTTGTGTGATGAAAACAACCAAGTTCATCTTATTAATTATTATATCACCAGTGTTTATGTAAGTTTTTCTGGTGAATAAATGTCTAAGTATGCCTACATTGTGATAGGTGTGTCTTGAAATGAAATTTCTTCTGCCTATTTCTGACCCACCTTTCAAGATTCAGCTTAAAGATCATCTTTTGTATAAACTAATGTTTAACTTGCCCCAAAAGAATAGGAAATTGCTCTACTGGGCTTCCTTTCTACTTTGTATAAGCCCTGCTTACAGCCACTAGATTATTCAGGGATTTTTTTTTTTTTTTTTTTTACTTTTTGTTTGATCATCTAACATCATGAAAAATAAATGACAAATGTAAGTCAGTGCTAAGTCCAGAGGCAGAACTCAGAAGTTGCTCTTGTGACCTAGAGAGCTAGCAATTCAGAATCTAGACCCAGTCTCTAATTGATTCACCCTGTTTTTCTCTTGGGTCACTAGGCTGCTGGGAGTCTGAGACTAGTTACAAGGAGAATAACCTTTATGTATGTGTGTATATGTGTATAATGGGCAGTACAATTTACAAGGGACAGCATCTGAACTACCCCCTCAAAAATGTTTTTTAAAAAATCATAAAATCTCTCCTGGGATCCTCTTAGCTGTTCGTATTTGATTTGGAACAATGGGCACTCTTGAAACAGAGTTTATCTGCTGTCATTCTAATAGCAGGTATGGGGACATAAAGGAATGTCTTAATTACTTGGGGGGAGGGGTATTTCTCAGTACAATCCCTGTGAAACTGATTAAACTGAGAAATATTCCATTGTGTGGCATCTACAGTCAATCTGACCTCCCTCAGCCCTTGTACAGCAAAAACTTATCTATCCCCCTCCCTGACAGAGCCTTAGAAAGGCAAAAGGAATTCAGTATTATCAATGTGCTAGTTTATCAGATATGAATTCATTTGTTTTTCTCAAAATGACTTATCAGCATGAACAGAGCTGGCTGGCCTAAGTGTGAATTGTGCTCCAAATATCCTTTCTGAGTTCCCTGGGGCTCAAGAATGTTTTCTCTCTCAGTTTATTTCCCGTTTGTTTGTGTTTTTTTAACCTCTTACATATTGAGGTGAATTTCTGGGTCAGGATTCCTGAAAAGACACAAGGAATTCACTCAGGCTCTCTGGTGGCCAGCGTGTAGGGTAGAATTTCAGCTCTTGTGGGAAAACACTGGACAGTTGGAAGTGAGATGAATTGCCAGGAGATAGCTCCCAGGGCCAGTGTCTGGGGCCCTGCCTCATATAGTCATTGTCTTCTTTATCTGGGAACAATGGTAACGTCCAACATGAAAGGCAGGGCCAGAGCACAGCAGCCTTACGTGTAAACCAACACACCAGGAGAAAGAGAAGGGCTTCCTTGAGCCTAAGCCCATTACCTGCCTCACCTCTGAGGGGTCCTGCACAACCAACAAAATATGGGGCAACCTTCCCAGGGCCTCATCCTTTCCAGATTCTTTGATGCCTGATGTTGATGTATCTTGTCCTCTGTTTTCAAGACCTACTCTCATCTTGCACCTTCCTGGGCCACAGATTCAATATGTGAAAGGCTTCACAGCTGTCTCCTTCACACAGATGTGTATGAGGAGGCCTCATTCAGAAAGTCCTGACTTGTTTTTTTAGTCCCTTCAATAAAAAGCAAGATGCAACAATTTATTTTAATTAATATTTATTGTTATTATTCTCAAGACAAAACCATTTAAATAAAAGTGTCTTCAAGTGGTCATATATTTCTATAAAGCTGAAACAAATGATATAGAATGTCAATTTAAATTTGTTACTACAAATATTTAATGGTTTGAGGAGAAATTAAAGCTCTTTACTTTTATGGTTCTTGCTTTGGTTTATATCACCATAATTCCACATTGCTTTTAATACTTGTGAGGCTTGCTTCCACAAATACATGATATATCTCATGTGAGAGACCAGAAATTGCACCTGAGATGAGGTTATCAGAAAATTTTGGTAACCCACAGAAGTTCTTCCTTTCTAGCAGGCACTGTGTAGTTTGTAGCAACAATGTTGGTAAGGATCATAGAATTATTAGGATGCCTCTGAGTCCAAGACCAGACTCATATATCTAAGCAAGTTTATTCAGGCTTTCTTAGGAAAACTTCCCAAGGAAGTGACTCCACAAACCTCCCTAATGAAGTCTTACAGTGGTGTGTTGTCTGAGAATGGCAGTTTGGCAAGGAAATCAAAGCCAAGGTCAGAACTAGTAAACCTAAGAACTGTATGAGAGTGCATTTCTGGCTTAATGCAAGCACGAGCCAGATGTCAAAAGTTCGGGTGATAGAGATGAAAGATGCACAGCATATAGAGTTACTGGAGATCAGAGAAGAACAAAGGTAGGCGTCCAAGGTGATTAGTTGTAGGTTACTGGGAAGACAGGTATCTGAGGCCTGGGCAGGGGAAATGCTAAAAAGCTCAGAAAAAGTCACATAAAACCACCTGCAAGTAGACAATGCTGATGTAAAACATTCTTAGACCAGGTCTATCACAAACTGGGGTTGCTTATATGGTCCCTGATGTGGGGCTTCATTAAGAAAGGAAGGGGAAGCATTTCAGAGTGGTCACCCTGACCCCCCTATAGCAGGGCAAGGATCCTAACTACACTTCCTTACAAACACCAAAGTTCACTGGAAATGTGAAAGCTGCCTTGCCTCTGTTAAGCTTGTGAGAGGACATGCTCCTCAGTTTTCATTTCTCTAAGCTACCAAAGTCATTAACACCAAGTTCTGCTGTCCTTAGGTGTTTCTAGGACAGTTGCTCTCCAAGCTCATGGCACCCTTTTAGTACACAAAGCTGTGAGACAGAAAAGCTCAACAGGGAAAGATATCAAGTTGTCTCAGCTGAAGCAAAGCTCCCGCCCCCACATTAATGTGCTGAGTAGATTTGTTTTCTTGAAGTTCATTTTTAAAGAAATGTAAATTTTTGGTGAGGGCTAAGGTGCTTCCTCTGCAAACATGTCTAAACTCAAATAGTCTTTTCTTACTTGAAAGCTAAAAGTCTATGTAATAGGTTTGTTAAAAATATGTCTTTTCTTTAATTTTGTTTATGTGATGTATTATGTTTATCAGTTTGCAAATATTATACCAGCCTTGCATCCCTGCGATGAATCCCACTTGATCGTGGTATATGATATTTTTAACAAAAAAGCATTTGATGAAGTACAGCACTCATTTATGATAAAAATGCTCAGCAAAATGGGAATAGAGGGAGCATATCTCAACATAATAAAGGCCATATATGAGAAACCTGCAGCCAACATCATACTCAATGGGTAAAAACTGAAAGCTTTGCCCCTAAGATCAGGAACAAGACAGGGTTGTCCACTCTCTCCACTTCTATTCAACATAGTTTTTGAAGTTATAGCCACAGCAACCAGAAAATTGGAAAAAAGGATGTAAAACTGTCATTATTTGCAGGTGACATGATAGTGTACATAGAAAACCCTATAAGCTCCACCAAAAACTACTCAACCTAATAAGTGAATTTGGCAGAATACCAGGATACAAAGTCAATATTCAGAAATCAAAAGCATTTTTGTACACCAATAATGAAATATCAGAGATAGAAACTAGAAAAAATTCCATTTACTATAGCAACAAGAAAAACAAAGTACTTTGGAATAAACTTAACCAAGGAGGTAAAAGACCTGTACTTGGAAGACTACAGGACGCTGAAAAAAGAAATTAAGGAAGATATAAATAAATGGAAGCATATACCATGTTCATGGATTGGAAGAATTAACATCATTAAAATGGCCATACTACCCAAAGCAACTTACAGATTCAACACAATTCCTATTAAAATACCAATGACATATTTCACAAAGTTAGAACAAATACTTCAAAAATTTATTTGGAACCAACCGAAAACAACCCCAAATAACCTCAGTAATCTTGAGAAAGAACAACATAGGAGGAATCACAATATCTGATACCAAACTGTATTACAAGGCCACTATAATCAGAACAGTTTGGTACTAGCATAAGAACAGACAAACAGATCAATGGAACAGAATAGAAATCCCAGAAATAAACCCAGGTCTATATGGACAATTAATAATTGATGAAATGGGTAGGCACATACAATGAAGTAGAAATAGCCTCTTCAACAAATGGTGGTAGGAGAACTGGACAGGGACATGCAAAACAATGAAACTAGACCACCAACTTATACCGCACACCAGAATAAACTCAAGATGGACAAAAGACTTAAATGTAAGCTATGACACCATAAAAGTCCTAGAGGAAAACATAGACAGGAAAATTTCAGATATCACATGTAGCAATATTTTCACCAATATATCTCTTAAGGCAAGGGAAATAAAGAAAAGGATAAAGAAATGGGACTACATCAAACTGAAAAGTTTTTGTTCATCAAAAGAAAACATCAGCAAGATGAAAAGATCACCAGCCATATGGGAAAACATATTTGCCAATGATACTTCAGACAAGGGTTTGATCTCCAAAAGATATAAAGAATTTATACAACTCAACACCAGGAAGACAGATAATACAATTAAATGGGCAAAGGACCTAAACAGACACTTCTCCAAGGAGGACATACAGAGGGCCCATAAATATATGAAAGGATGATCAATACTGCCAGCCATCAGAGAGATGGCAATTAAAACCACAATGAGATACCACTTTACACCAGTCAGAATGGCCATCATTAACAAATCAACAAACAAGTGCTGGCAAGGATGTGGAGAAAAGAGAACCCTAGTGCACTGTTGGTGGGAATTCAGACTGGTGCAGCCACTGTGGAAGACCATATGGAATTTCCTCAAAAAGCTAAAAATTGAACTGCCTTTTGATCCAGCATTTCCACTACTGGGATTATATCTGAAGAATCCTGAAACACCAATTCCAAAGAACCTATGCATCCCTCTGTTCATTGCAGTGCTATTTATAATAGTTAAGTCCTGGAAACAGCCTAAGTGCCCATCAGTGAATCAAAAAGCTGTGGTACATTTACACAATGGAATACTACACAGCAGAAACAAAGAAGGAACCCTTTCTTACCTTTTGCAACAGCATGGATGGAATTGAAGAGTGTTATGCTTAGTGAAATAAGCCAGGTGGCAGAAGACAGATACCATATGATCTCACCTAATACAGGAATCTAATGAACAAAATAAACTAATGGGAAAAATAGAACCAGAGGCATGGAAACAATAGACAGACTGACAGTGACAAGAGGGGAGAGGGGAAGGGGAGAAGGGGGGAAATAAGGAGAAGAGTCTAGGCAAGGAACTGGTATAAATGACCCATGGACATCACAACAGTTGGGGGATTGACTGTGGGAGGAGCGGGGGTGGGGGTTGGACAGAAGAGAGCAATGGAGGAAAAATGGATAACTGTAACAGAACAACAATTAAAAAAATAAAGTAAAATAAAATAAATATGATTTAAAAAGTATGCCTTTATAGTCCATATTTGAAAACATTGTGGTAATTTTTACATTGCCAAAAATTATTAAGTTGGGTACTTATTAGCTCTTCCACATAGCAAATTTCAAAATATAACAATTAATTATTGATTGATTACCATGGAAAGAAATTTCTCCATTAACAAAGAATGTGGAAGTATCTTGTATCAGGATCATGAAGGTAAGATTACATTTTTAAAACTAATACTTTCATGATATCATAAAAGTTGAATTTTGGTCAACCTAACAAAACTATCAAAATAGACTGTATATCCTAAAACTATTATCTCTATCTGAGAAAAATCAGAAACAATAAAAAGTAAGCCCACTTATTCAGCAGTCCATTGATAACTTGATTGTTCTATAAGAGCTTCTTTTATAAAGAATAAGATGCTGCACAGGGTCTTTTTAGGGCAGCTGAAAAGTAACTATGTGGTTCACTTGTGCAGTTATCTCAGTTGTCTCCTGGAAATGTGTGACTTCAGGAAAGTCCTGCAAGTTGTGTTTGCAACTGATGATAATTAGAGCATGACCTCTCTCCTGAAAGCCTTCCTTGCTGATAAAAGGGTGGTACTAACAGAGAAAAGGAAATAACTTAGAGGTACCATCATCCCCATGAGGTCTTGTTTTCTCCGTTATTTCTAGGTCAGAATTAGACTGAACCATAACAGAAGGAGGTACCTGTGCTGTCCATTTTCTTTAAAGTGAGAATTTTCTGTGAAGCTTGGTAATAACTCTGATTACATTTCTGTAGAGGTTCTTTGTCCTCTACTGATAAAAACTGGCTTTTCCATCATCCATTAAGGTCTCTCCTCTTCCAAAGGAGGATATTTCATAAAATAGGAATTTCTCCCAATGATCACTGCTTTCTAAAGTTGATGTTACTCTCATACTGTTTCCCTTCTCTCCAGTTATCCATAAAATGTCTTTTATCCTCAGCAGATTTGCCTCATTGTATTGCTTCCTAAATTATTCTCTGGCACCACTGGACTTTATTTTTTCAAAGATCTGTGTCTTTTGGACTCCACAGGTAGTTTCCTTCTGGCTACATTTCTGTGGGAATAGAGAATGAATGAAGTTATTCTTTGAATCTATATTATTTCCAATTCTGCACCCCTGAAGTTATCTAAGGACTCCATAGAAAATGCTTAAAGAAGATCTTATTTTTAACTCAATTGTTCACTTATAAATTCAGTCATTTATCTTAGATTCTCTCTAAGTATTTTCTACATAGAGTCCTTTCAATATTCCAGGAAATAATTTTATCAAAAGAGAATCCTAAATATGTTTTCTGGAATTTTATAGATGCATAAGTCTTCAAAATTAAATATTTTCTATGTTGAAAGGGAAAATTATTTCTGATGAAATATTTTGTTCTGTTCTCAAATATGATACATCAAAATAACACTATTGAGCCCTTCTAGGAAGTCCTGGTCCTTGGGTGAACCAAACCTACCTTTCCATATGTTATATTGGGTTAGCCATAAAGTCCCTTTAGTTTTTTCATAAAATAAAAGACACATTTTTCTTTTTCACCAATAACTTTATTGATTTGGATATCTGGAGTATGTTGGCTGTCTCCCACATGGTATAATATTGATTGTTTTCAATTAATGTCTTGATTTAATGGCTATCAACTTCAACTGGTCTACCTGATCACGAAGCATTGTCCAGCAAGAATTTTCCAGCATGAAACTTTGTGAACCACTTTTGAACATTTGATCAGTTACAGCAACTTCTCCATACACTGCACAAATTGTTTTTTTGTGTTTCAATTGCACTTTTACCTTTCTTAAAATAATAAAGTATAATATGCTGAAAACGTTGCATATTTTCTTCCATCTTCAATATTATAATGGCTACACAAAAATTCACCTATTTAAATTGTAAGTTTTTTTAAAATGCACATTGATATGACAGCTATCACAATACAATCTAACAAAATCGTTTCAAATGAAGTTAAGGACAACTAAGCGCTACTAGAGCCATGTTACAGGAAGAAAACCAAATGAACTTTTTGGCCAACCCAATAAAACTACAATGCTTAAATTTATAATACTTAATATTATAACTAAATTAACATCAATTTTTTAAAAAGTATATTTTATTGATTATGTCGTTACAGAAGTTCCATTTCTTTCCCCCTTTGCTCGCCTCCGTCCAGTACCCCCTTCCCTCCAGCAATCCCTCTCCCCTTAGTTCATGTCCATGGGTCGTGCATTTAAGTTCTTTGGATTCACCCTTTCCTATATTATTCTTAACTTACCCCTGTCTGTTCTATATCAACCGATTATGCTTCTTAGTCCTTGCACCATTTCCCCATTTCTCCCCCTCCCCCTCCCAGCTGATAACCCTCCAGATGATTCCCATACCTATAATTCTGTCCCTATTCCGGTTTACTTAGTTGAATTTTGTTTTTATTTTTTAGATTCAGTTGTTGATAGTTGTGAGTTTGTTGTCATTTTAGTGTTCATAGTTTTGATCTTTCTTTTTCTTAAGTAAGTCCCTTTTACATTTCATATAATAATGGCTTGGTGATGATGAACTCCTTTAGCTTTACCTTGTCTGGGAAGCACTTCACTGCCCTTCCATTCCAAATGATAGCCTTGCTGGATACAGTAATCCTGGTTGCAGGTTGCCTTTCATCACATTGAATACTGCTTGCCAGTCCCTTTCTGCCTGCAATGTGTCCTCTGAGAAATCAGCTGATAGTTCTATAGGCAATCCCCTGTAGGCAACTCTCTGCCTCTCTCTTGCTGCTTTTAGGACTTTCTCTTTATCTCTCACCTTTGGCATCTCAATCATGATGCCTCCTGATGTGGTCCTCTCTGGGTCTGGCTCATCCGGGACCCTCCGTACTTCCCGGATCTGTATGTCCATCTCCTTTGCAAAATTTGGGAAGTTTTTCTCATTTTTAAAAATTCTTGCTTCCTCATTCTACATTGGTTGATTGTCTTTTTCTTCCTTATGTTCCAAATTATTGATTTGAACCCTGGTTTCCTTCCGTTCACCATTGGTTTTGTGTGGGTTTTCCTTTGTTTCACTTGTCATAGCCTTCACTTCTTCTCTTATGCATTTGCCATACTCAAGCATATCTGTGAAGCCTATGAGCATCTTTATCACCAGTGTTTTGAATTCTGCATCTGTTAGGTTGTCTATCTCCTCATCTGTTAGGTTCACTATCTCCTTGTCACTTAGTTCTCCCACTAGAACCTTGATCTGTTCCCCCTTTTGGGCCATACTTCTCTGTCTCCTCATTCTGACAGGCTCTTGTGTTCGTTTGCCTCTGTGTCCCAAATAGAGCTGTAACTCCTGTTACATTGTAAGGGGCAGAGCGTTAGGGATTCATCAGTACAGGGCGACCTGTTTCACCACATTGTGGTTCTGTATGTGGGAGATGGGTCCGAGAGAGAACAATGCCACCTGCCCAGCACTCACCCCTTTTCCAGTCACCTCTCCCACTTCCGGACTGAACTGGCGCCCCTCTAGCTGCTGCCCTGGCCATCATTCTCAGAGTGGGTGGGTCTGCATATGTTCTAGGACTGTGGGGACCCTTTAAACAAGTGGACTCTGCTGAGAGACCAGCAGTTTCTGCCTCTACCCCAACCCCTACTGGTCTGCACAGTCAGAAACAATGAGGCTTGGTTTTCCCTGGTGCTGGGATCATGAGCTTTGAGGTCTGGTGAGGAGCTGGGAAAGCTCCCCAGGTGTCCCTCCTGACTTTTTTAAATGTCTGACTGTGCTTTCGGCCAGCCTGCCACTGCCACTGTTGCTGCCACCACCACACCGTGTCCTCTCCGCCCCTCCTACCTGTCTTGATGAGTATTTCTTCTTTATATTTTTGTTTGCTGGACTTTCATGCAGTTTGATTTTCTGGAACTTCTGGTTGTTTCTAGTTTTGAGGTAGTTGTATTCCTTCTTAGTTGTGGAGGGAGATGTAGTGTGTTTGTCTACACCTCCATCTAGGCCAGAAGTCCTCAAGTTAATGTCAACTTTAAAGAAAACATACAATGTATTTGTTCACATTTATTATTTTCAACAAATATTTATTAATTATGTGCCAGACAATGTTCAGGCATTAAAGTTGAATAAATAAACAAAATGTTCTGCTCTCATGAAGCATACATTTTACTGGAGGATGACAGACAGAAAACAGATTAATGAAATAGATAGTATGTTGCATAATGATGTGTCTAAGAGATAAATAATGCAAGGAAGAAAAGATGAGAATGGTTTTGGAGGCCAATAAAGGCCTCACTAAGAAGGCAATAGTTGAGAAAGGGCCCAAGTAGGTCAGGGTGTCAATCATGTGAAAATCTGGGGCCAACAAAAGCCTAGGGGTGGATCTGCCTGACATGGGTGAAGAGTAAGGGGACCAATGAGGGGGAAGCAGGATTTGAAAAGACAGGGGGAATGTAGTTGATGAGGTTTGGAGGGTAGGTGTGGGTAGAGATCCTGTAAGGCTTTGAAGTCACTGTAGGGGTGTATACATGAGAAAGTAGTGGAGGAGGTGGCATGGGAATTTAATGTGCTTGGCCTTAATTTTATAGTATTATGATATTAAGATAAAGTTGGCCTGGTATTTCCATTTAAAAGGTGAAAACAAAATAGAGATGCCATTGGAATTAGGATAAATCCTAAAGAAAAAAATTATAGGAGAAAGACAAAGAAAAATAATTCCTTTTTACTCATTATATAATTATTTTAAAATGTTTCTAATACAAATTTGCATAAGAACATAATGCTCTTCTTATTTTTTCCTCTCAAAGTCACCATTTTTAGAATCTATTTTGACCACTTATTCTTATCAATACAAAAGTACTAAAAAAAAAAGAAATCTGTAATCCCTTCACCTTCTATGAATTAGTCCCCACCTCCCTCCTCCTCTCTTACAGCTATTGGTCTGTTTTATGATTCTATGCCTCTACTTTGCTCATTAGTTTATTTTGTTAAAGAACATATAAGGACCCATGGATATGGACAACACTGAGGGGACAGATTATGGAAGTAGGGGGCTAGGTGGAGGTGGTAAATGGGGAAGAAGTGGAACAACTGTAATAACGTAAAAAATACATCTTTGTATGCATAGTTCATTATTTATAAATTATTTATTTATATCTATATCATCTATGACACCTATAAAGAATAAGTATTAAGTGATAAAATAGTCTTCCCATTAAGATGGAGGCATAGGTAAACACAGCTCACCTCCTCGCACAACCACAGCAAAAATACAACTAAACTACAAAAAAAAAAGATATTACTCAGAATTGTCAGATAATTGAGCTGTATGGAAGTCTGACAACCAAGGAATGAAAGAAGTCACATTTGCCTGCAAAATAGGAGGGGCTGAAACATGGAGATGTGTTGAGAGGCACAGAGGCATGGTGGGGGGGGGGTGGAGATGCAGAAAGAGCAGTCAAATACCCACAAGTGGTGGATAAAAATTGGGAGGGACACCTCTACCTTGGGAGCGAGGAATCCCAGCCCCACACCAGACCACTCAGCCCAGGGTTCCAGTGTCAGGAACATAAGGTCCCATAACTTCTGGTGGTAAAAACCAGTGGAGGTCGGGTCAGCAGAAGAAACTGCAAAATTCTCAGGAATCTCCTCTTAAAAGGCCTGCAATGAAATTAGGACTAGTGCAGACTCACTCCCTCTGGGCTTCAGCACTGGGGCAGCATCTGGAAGAGCACCAGTGGCAGACAGGGAGACATTGAAGTGTCTGGCATCATGGCAAATTCCAGGGGAAATTATTTTCCCAGACAAACTCCAGAGTCCAGGCTGTAGCCTTGTCCCCTCTCTGAACCCTCCTCCACACAGAGCCAAAGAGAAGTGACACCATATCAGAGACTTCATTAAGCTGATTCACATTGGTTGTCCCACCCTGGAGATTCCCTAAGGCTCCATCCACCCCATCCAAATTAGTGGTGCACTTTTCTACAATAGGCCACACTGTGAAGACAGGGGGTCAAAGCAACTCTACCTAATACATAGAAACAAACACAGAGAGGCTGCCAAAATGAGGAGACCAAGAAACATGACCCAATTGAAAGAAGAGAACAAAACTACAGAAAAAAGAACTAAACAAAATGGAGATAAACAATCTACCAGATGCAGAGTTCAAAACACTGGTTATCAGGATGCTCAAAGAACTCATTGGTTCCTTCAACAGCATAAAAAGGACCCAGGCAGAAATGAAGTTTCTGAGTGTAATAAAGAAAAATTTATAAGGAACCAACAGTGGTGGGAATGAAACCAAGAATTAAATCAATAATTCGGAACATCAGGAAGAAATGAGGATAGGCTAAGGAGCCTCTGGGACAACTTCAAATGTACTAACATTCAAATCACAGGGGTGTCCGAAGGAGAAGAGAAAAGCAAGAAATTGAAAATTCATTTGAAAAAATAATGAAAGAAAACTTTCCTAATGTTGTGAAAGAAATAGACATATAAGTTCAGGAAGCATATAAGTTCAAACAAGACAAACCCTAAGATGCCCACTCCAAGGCACATCATAATTAAAATGCCAATGGTTAAAGATAAAGAGAGAATCTTAAATGCGGCAAAAGAAAGCAGGGAGTTACCTACAAAGGAGTTGCCATAAGACTGTCAGCTAATTTCTCAAAAGAAACTGTGCAGGCAAGAAGTATTCAAAGTGATGAAAGGCAAGATTACCGTATCCAGCAAAGCTATCATTTAGAATTGAAGGGCCAATAAAGTGCTTCCCCAGATAAGGTAAAGCTAAAGGAGTTCATCATCACCAAGTCTTTATTATATGAAATGTTAAAGGGACTTATTTGAGAAAAAGAGGATCAAAACTATGAAAGGTAAAGTGGCAATAAATTCACAACTATCAACAGTTGAATCTAAAAAACAAACTAAGCAAACAAGCAGAACAGAAACAGAGTCATAGATATGGAGATCATTTGGAGAGTTATCACCTGGGAGGGAAAAACGTGGAAATGGGGGAAAAGTTTCAGGGATTAAGAAGTACAAATTGGTAAGTGCAAAATACACAGGGGGGTGTTAAGAACAATATAGGAAATGAAGTAGCCAAAGAACTCATATCCATGACCCATGGACATGAACTAAGGTGGGAGGGGGGCATTACCAGAGGGAGTGGGGTAACTGATGGAGGGGGCAAAGGGAGAAAATGTAATAGCATAATCAATAAACTATATTACAAAAAGGTAAAATAGAAATAAAATATATTTTAAAATAACTTTTATTTCTTATTGTACTCTTTCATTAATAGTTTTGTATTTATTAATGGGACCAAAGTTTTAGCTCCCACTTAAAATATTATCAATAGTGTTTTTCTAATTGGAATGATTGACATTTCAGACACAGATATAGATCCTTAAATGAGATTCATTCTTAATCATAATGACTTCATTTATTTTAATTTTTTCTTAATGATAATGACTTTAAATCTATACATTAAATGGCCTTCCTGATTCTTTTTTGAATTCTTTATTATTTTGACTTCTTTTTTGATGTTGATACAGAGATCTGATAAAATTGGGGTGGGGGAGCACCTAGGAAGGGGCTATAGGAGGAGGTTGTGCAAAGCAATGGTAAACAGTCTAAGACCAGATTGACTGAGAAGCTGAATGCCTCCAGAATGCATGGAATTATGGACCAGAAGATTTAAAATAAAAAGAAGGCAGAGACTGGTTCTCAGGCTCTCTTCCTCAAGGATGCCTGAATGATGGTGCTGCAACTGCCTGTGTTTCCCAAAGGATGGTATTTTGGGTGGATTTTGGATGGGAAGAAACTCCAGGCTGGCCTGGCAGAGTGGCAGCATTATTCTTCTCTGGTTGTTATAGAGGGAACGAGCTCTGAGGCAGAAGCTTGTTATTCTCCCAAAATTGCATAGTTTTTGTATCTTATGTTGCTTTAGTTTGTAAACTAATCCTATAGAAATAAGATAATTAAAAACTAACAGGAGGCATGATAAGGAAGCTCAGGTGTTAAAGATTTTAGCCTTAATTATAGACTTAAGTGATTAAAGCTGTAACTAAAGAGTAGCTTCTGAAATTGTGTAGCTTTTGAATAAAGACTCCTTTCCTTTCTCATCAAACCTTTGCCTCCAGAATTTTGCCTAGAGGGCTTCAGCAAGCCACAGGATCCAAGTACCCACTTGATGTTTGGTAACAATGTCACATTAAATATTCTTTTGTTCCCTCCTAATTTTTGTTTTCAGAGTTTATATGAAGTACAGAAGAGTTAGTGTCACCTTCATTTTTCCTTTTTCCAGAATCAGTATTCTCTTAATTGGTGACCTTTATTGCAGCCATTTTTATATGCCACTGAACCATATTGTGAGATTTAATTTAACAAAGCCAGATAATCTGCAATTTGCTTAACCAAACACAAATAACAATATGAGTCCCTATGCTAACAAATGACTGTCAGTCCTCCCATTCCCTTGGAATTCTTCATGGACCACGTGTGTTAAGGTACCTTTTGTCATTCAAACTAAAGACAACAGTGTCAAGACGTAGAGTAGAAACTATGTAGTTTACTGTTTACTTTTCTTTAGATGAAACATAAATGAAAACAGTAGTTCAATATTATCTTCCTCTGATGCCAAAAGATTGCCTTGCTCACCAGCAAAGATAGGAATATCTCAATTCAAAGCCACCTGGATGAGGAGCAGAAGTCCCATCCAGGTGTAACAGCCTGGCACATCTCATGTCTATCACATCATTCAACCTAATGATATGAAATTGTGTCCTAGGAAAAGAAATAGTATACAAACACTAGTCATTGACAAAAAAATGGATGCCATATTGTTTGGGAGTTAGATGGGTTTGGTAGAGCAATCAAAAAGTTAAGAGCTGGGTTTCAGAGTGTTAACTGGTTCTGATAGATGATTATTGAAGTGAGAAAATATGATAAAAGGCACAAAAAATAAGAAGCAAAGGTCCCAGAGCAAAGGCCTAAATCATGTGAACCCAAGAAGAATTCAGGCATGTCCAAGTCTGTTTGGAAGCCCTAGTGGCCTTAGGAAAAATACAGTGACTAGACATGCCATGGCTGAGGGCGACAGTCCAAAAACAGAGCTCTCTTGGAATAGAGTCCACTCCTTAACATCCTGTCCTGGCTCCTAAGGAGCAGGGAGGAACAAGGTGACTGAGGTTGACTCAAGGCTCTACCTACAGTGTGGGGCACAACACTCAGATTATCTTCCAGACTGCCCTCAAGGAGAATGGATTTGGTGACTAGAGAATTAGGGGACAATAAAGAAACTGGGGAATAGGGTGCTGAATTGCTGAAAGAACAATGATAAACTAAGAACTCAATACAGCCTGGTGTCCCAGGAAGGAAAGTATGAGCTTATAATCTTTCCAGTTCAGTAAGCCAAGGAGAAGAGCAGCAAGAATCATAGCAACATTATCACCAATGAGGAAAGTGAAAGAGAATACCAACTGCATGGCTGGCCATGTGTGAAGCACTGGCGAAGGCCAAAGACCAGAGACCAACATGAAGGGGTAAGAAAAGAAAGCCACCTTGAAAGGTGAAGGGACATGGAAGCCCCTTACAAAGAAAAGTTTCTCAGAAGCCTGCTGTGAACCCCAAGAAGAAAGATGCTATTGCTGTGAACCCTGAGAAGGGATTTACCTGCTGAGATGGAGTCCCCATGGTCATCCAAGGACCCAAATTCTATAAATAATTAAAGATCAATGTATATTTGCTAATAGGGGCTTTTTAAATACTCTATGTACCAGGAAAAACTTCAGACTGAACTCTCTCAGCTTCCCATAATATATCCTGCCTGTTTACACCACCTTAGTAGCGACTGCAAGGAACCCCTGGTTTTTGTTTTCAACCAATGAACTGAGCCATACCCCATCCATCAGAACTGCACAGTTTGAATACCTCATTTACATTAAATAGACCTAACTGGGAACCTGGGCAGGCACTTTTGCTATAAAAGGCAGCCGGTCTCCCCTTTGTCTTCAGAACACAATTTAAGTTGCTACCTGAACCTTCATGACCCGAACTGCAGCACCATTTGCTCAGATCAATCCTTTTTACTCTTTACTATAGTCTAAAGTTAATTTTGGTTTACAGTGGGATTCTAGTGATCTACTAATGGATGATAAACCGTAGATTTCGGTTTTATTGCTGGCATTTATCATAATCCTTTCAAACCTCAAGCTGTTGTGACTTAGGAAACTTCTTGAATCAGGTTTTTCTGTAAGGGAAGTTACTCTGGTTGTTCTGGAGGATGGTGTTGTAAAAAAACTTAGTGAATATGTAAGCTTTCTTTCCTAATTTCTTTCTTTCCTAATTTAAATTTAGGATGGGAACAGAGGGCACCTTTAGTCCAGGCTAGATTTTAGAACTCTGGATACAGTGTAGCAGAGGGGTTAGAAGCATGTGCCTTGAGTCCAACAGACCCAAGATTCAACTATTCACTAGCCCTGTGACTGAAGCCAGGGTAACCTCCCTAATCTTCAATTTTCTCAACAATTGAATGGAAATTGGAGTGTTATATAACTCTTCAAATAAGTTGGGGATAATAAATAATATGTCCTCAGTATACCTACTATATAACCCTACAGAGCATATAGAGAGCCAATAACTAAAAGGGAACATCCCAGATAAGGAGTACATTTCCAAATATTGCAAGTCAGATTTTATTCAGTGCTACGTAAAAGCAGCCCCAGGAAATCAGTGAATTAGACTAAATAAGTCAGAAACCTGGCAGGTCTACTGCTATGTGCTATACACAACAAGGGATCTACTCTGCCCATTAAGCAGTCCATCAGAGAAGACTCCTAAAAGGCCACTCCTCTTTCCAATTCAATCCCTCAACTGAACCAATAACAGATAGGCTGCAGTGAAAGGAGTATACATAGAGTACACGGTGTATTGGGGGAAGAACTGAATTATCCTACTGCCAGTTCCTAAAACTGTGCATGTTTCTGCATGCACACATATGCCCCTGTATATACATGAGCTCTTAAATACATGAGCATGTGTATGTTGCCAGGGGGTGAGTGTGTTTCAGAGAGAATCTTTAATAGTCTTGTTTTATAATATAGACTAATTGAGGTCATCTTAATCCCTGATGAAGTTTAAATAGAAGAGAATGTTTTCTGCAGATAAGTCAAAAATTAATAATTAACTAGGATAGTATATAAGAACAATAGCTGTAAACTTCCAAGGAATGAATGATATACCAGCAAACAGATAAATTCTCTTCGGTATAGGAATTCAAGCCAGAAATCTAAGATATTTCCCACTGGGGTTCCATTTTCCACAGTCTTACTTTAAACTTTGAAAATGTTACAATGCTGGCTCCACAGTATTTTATGTTTCTGTTATTATGATTAATTTACATCTGTGTTTTGTTCTGAGTACATTTATTTATTTTCATAGCCCCTTGTTAAAGAGTGGAAATGGTAATGAGACTCTCCCAGAGAGTCGTTCCTCACATGGAATAACGTGCATAAAAGAAAGGAGGCGTTGGCCACCTCATAAGACTCCAGCATGACCCAGCAAGCTCTTGCCTTCCACACGGGTTGGAATAAATATACAAATTGGTTTGTACTTTGTTAAAACAAATTTGAAAGAGATTAATTGAAAAATGTTTCCAATCACATTGGATTCTTAAAAATGTGTATTAGGCCCTGCTATAAAAGGAGCCCATGTTTTCTGTAATCTCCTTTTCTTCTGACTTCTCAGACCTGGTAAAATTAGCTTACATTTCTCAAATTTTTCCAGGACAAAGGTACAGGACCTGAAAAAAACTCAGGAGAGGTTTCGATAAAAGTCAGAGTTGGTTAAAATATGCAGTTTGGAGAACAAGAAATGTAAAACATTATTTTTATGCCCAATTTTAGAGAAGGAGACCAAGACAGGACCTAATCATCTAAGTAGTGCTTGGCCCACTACTATAGATCAGAAAAATCTGTTCCTTGTTGTAAATATGAGACCTATTCCTCATGTGTCCCTGCAATTTCCACATCTCCTTCCCTCTTTATCATTTCTAAAGAGTTATTATATTGACCAAAATAAGAGGTAGGCAGCTCCATAAAAGTTAGAGAGGATTAAGATAATTTGAAATTTAGATGTATGAATCTTTATATTCTGTAAAAATTTTAAATAAAAATAAGACTCACTGCACTCAGATTTCCATGAAATACTGATGTAGGGAATGAATGTATTGTTTTAGGTTTTAATTCAGACCATGATAGGATCTGAACACTTATAGCCTTATTATCTCTACTGAAGACACCTTGGAATGGACACCAGTAAAATTCTGACCTCAAAACTAAGCCTCCAGAAGGCATGACTGAATAAAAGATTTTTGTGAAAATGCAGGAATTTCTTACTCATGCTGGTTATTTTAATTTGACACCTGAGAAATGGCTTTGACCTGAACAAGTAAAAAGGAGCCAGGAAGGCAACTATCAGACAAGAGGGTGACATGGACAACCAGGAAGATGGCATAATTCAGACTTGCAGTTTAGCTGCTGAATTTGAACACACCCACAATGAAACTGCAGAGAAGGGAGATGGAGTCTGGGTGGATGTGCTACTATAATTAGAGATCTGGCTCCCAGAATGACCCCCGGTGTCACATCCCCAGGGCAGTCTAGCCTGGTGAACTGCATGCAGAGAAGGATGCCTCTGTCATGGGAAAATCTCCATGGGCTGGAATGAAGCTGCAGCTGCAGTGGTGGACAACTCGGAGCTTCTCTGGAGAGAGATTTTGCAATGCACTCTGAAAGCGTGAGCCTGCAGAGCCAGGGTACACTGATCCGCCTTCAACAGTTCTGTGCAAATAGATGTGGAAGCAGTCCAGATGTGTGAAGGCTGGTTCTGCTTTACACCTAGAAGTCTTTGCATCTTCCTCACTGGAGGGAATACAAACACTCTGGAAACCTCCCTCAGAGAGAGGGAGGAAGGCCTGGATATTTCACGATACACCATGTTCTATATGATTCTATGTCATCTGCATCTTGTAAGCAATCCACACAGCCTCCTTTGATGTCTTTTGGCACTGCAGCAGTTTTAAAAGAGAAAGAAAATACTCTGAATGTTGGGTCTGAAAGGCCAAGTGTCCTAGATTAGAGCTGTGGCCATGGTGTTAATTTTACCTCTTTTCCAGGGTCCTTTCTTAAATACACAGGGGAAATATAATGGAATAAAGGCCAAATAGCTTTTGGTGGGCAGGGTTAATGGAGAGTTTCCTGAAAAAGAAAGAAAAATGAGAGACTGGCTGGTATTAAAAGAAGCAAACAATGACATCAGCTTTAAGTTTTCGAGCATGTAACTCAGCAAGAGGATTGTGCCTTATTCCAGTACATGCCTAAAATATGACAACTGCACATGTTAAGACAGAAGTCACCAACTGAGGTCCTGCAATGTTATCTCATTTGTTTGGTAGGAGTCTGCCAGGGTGACCTGCTGCTGATTCCTGCTGTGTAAATCAACAACCCACCCAGCATTTCAAAAAATGTTTTATTTATTGATTTGAGAGAGAGAGAGAGAGAGAGAGAGAGAGAGAGAGAGGACAGAGACAGAGGGGGGAGGAGAGAGAGAAAGAGAAGAGAGAGAAATTGATTTGTTGTTCTCCTTATTTATTTATTCATTCATTGATTGATTCTTGCATGTGCCCTGGCTAGGGATCAAACCCACAACAACCTTGGCAAATCAGGATGATACTCTAACCAACTGAGCTACCCAATCAGGGCCTTTCCAGCATTTTACAGGAAAATTGAGTTCTACATTCTCTATTCTGAACAGCAGATCACCTCCATTTTATCATGGTAAGAATGCTTAACTTGAGAGCTACCTTCTTAACAAAATTTTAAGTGTACAATGCAATATCGTTAAGTATAGTCATAATGTGGTACAGCAGATCACCAGAACTTAATCATTTTACATAAGTAAAACTTTACAACCATTGAACAGCAACCCCCCTCTAGCTTCTGGCAATCACCATTCTACTCTCTCTGTAAGTATAATTCTTTTATATACCTTATATAAGTGGAGTCATGCAGTATTTTTTCTTCTGTGGTATGCTTATTTTACTTAGCATAATGTCCTCAAGGTCTATCTAAGTTGTAGTATTTTATAAAATTTCCTTTTGTTTTTTGGTTGAATAATATTTGTGTGTGTGTGTGTGTGTGTGTGTGTGTGTCACATTTTCTTTATTTGTTCATCCATTAATAAACATTTAGGTTATTTTCAGAATGTGGACACTATAAATAGCATGGTGATAAACATTAGAGTGCATGTATCTCTGTGACATTCAGATTTCAATTCTTTTCAATAAGTGCCCATAATTGAAACTGACAGATCAGATAGTAATTTTAGTTTTACATTTTTGAAGGACCACCATGCTGTTCTTTTGTAGCAGCTGCACCAATTTATATTTGTACCAACAATGCACAAAGGTTCCAATTTCTTCACATCCTTACCAACACTCATTATCTTTTGGGTTTCTTTTCTATAATAGCCATTTTAACAGGTGTGAGGAATCACCTTCAAATTTCACCACACCTGTTTTCTACATTGCTCTAAAACATCATTATGACACAGAGTCAGGACACATTTTACAAAGGTAAAATAGTATAAAATAGAGCTTTAAAACTCAATACTTTGTACTAAAAATTTAGAAACCAGTAAGATAAGAGGGTATAGAGAGGAGTCACAAAAAAATAAAATAAAATAAAAAGGTTTGATCCAAGTTCTGGCATTTAATAATTGTATAGTATTTGGCAAGTCACATGCTCTCTGACCCTCTGTCCCAAAGTAGTTATAAAAATTATAAAAGAAAATGTGTACAAGAGGTGTTTGGGAACTATAAGACACTATAAAATACAAGAATGTAGTCATACTATTGATAATATTTGAGCATTCTAAAGTCAGTTGTATTTGGCTATGGAATAAACTTCTCCATTCTCCATTTATTTCCTCTTATATATCATTTTACCTGACATTTAAAGGGTACCGTTAAAGAGGGAGATTGGTTGTGAATAAGCTATGACTGCTGAGAGGAGAATATACCAGGATGTCACCCAGATATCTGACCTGAGTAACTTGATATGTCATATGCCAAGATCTAGAATGTATTACTAAGAAAACTTTGAAAGGAGATATAAAATATTTATATGTCAATCAGGGTTCTTGCATAAAACATGGCATACTCAAGTAATTAAGAGGAATTTGGCAGAAAGCCTAATTACAAAGTTTGTGTGCAAGGTTTAGGGAAACCAACATGGGTAGTGCATTACCCCAGGACGACAGCAGGGGCCATTACCACTACTAGACCCAAAGAAGATAGAGAGGAAGTCATTACTACAAATAAGAAAGTCTCCTAATAAGAACTAATCCTTAAGTACAGCAATACAGTAGTCCCTCTCTATATTGCAGTTCACTTATTGTGGCCTCACTGTATTGCAGGATTCTTAAAAATATTATATTTAATTATTTATCACAGATTTTTCACTATATCGTGGGATTTTGCAGTACTGTATATGTATGTTGTTAAAGTGACGTAGGTTTAAGAGTGTAGAATATGTTTAAGAACATAAGTAGTGTTTATAAAAGTGTGGAAAAGGTTAATAAGGGAGTGGGAAAGATTAATAAGGGACTGGGAATGGTTTGTAAATGTGTGGGAAGTGTTTATAAAGCCTTAAAATATATATAAATACTAAAATAAGTGTAAGGTTCCTACTTGGCGGATTTTCACCTATTGTGGGGGGGTCTAGAATGTAATACCTATGATAAGTGAGGGAATACTGTACAACCTACCTCTTGAATGGAAGCTAGGGGAATGAAAACTGACTTCACACACTCTCTCTTCTCACCCTCTGGACTTCTGCTGGGGGCCTTCTATTGACCAAACCCAACAAGAAGACAGAAGGTAGAGAAGTCTACTAATACAGTCCATAAAAGTTACCCTCTCTATGCACAGAGTAAGAGGGGGAAGAGTGGAGAGTGGATTCAAGGGACAACAGTAAATATTCTTGTCCCTTGGATGAAAACATTATGATGTCAACACAGGAGACGCACACAATCCTAGCAGTTACTGTGTCTTTTCAGGATAAATTTAGTCTTAATTCCATTGGAAAGTTAAAACATTAGTCATTGTTAATATTCTTCATATATAGTATAAGACATTGGGGTGGGATGGAGAATCAATTACTATGAAGCACAGTTCTACTTTCATAGCTGGTCATAAGATCAAGTTGATAAACATTGTCCCTTACAGTCACTGTGGCCTGACAGGGTTTTCTATGAGAATATAACTAAACATTCATTTTTGGTATGAGATGTGAATGTGCAATCATTCTATGTTTATTGGGTTGCCACAGTTTTCCTTTAACCAGAATTGTTGGGCAAAAGAACAGTATTCAGAGGTATTCTAGTGAATCCATTGAGTTCCAAACATGGCCCTTCATGCCCTATTGTGTAGTAATGCAGGATGATGGGAGAAAGAGGCTGACTGAGATCCACAGAGTGGCTTATCTTCACTACCTGATTATTGAAAGTCTCTGAAAGGGATACTGTCTGAACATTTATGTAAGACACAAATATCTACCTACTCTGGGCATATTCCAGAAGTTCAGTCAATTACTACTTTCCCAAGAACTTCTTGTACAAATATTTGAAATTTTCCAGAAGATCCACTGCAGCCACTTCCCATGATTGAATGTAGATCCATATCAGGCCATTCTTCTTCCACATGAACTGGACTAGATGTACTGTATGAAGTTTGGCCCTCTAGGAGACTTTCCCTTCACCATTATCAATCAGGGACAGCCCCACATAGGACTACCATGTAGCTGCTGTGTAGATAACATCTGTAAACCAGGCTCATGGTATTTTCTCCTCCACTGGCTGCTCATGAGTATGGGTCAAGGCAGAAGTTCCAAAGCAGTAGGGGCAGGTAGGAGAGTGTGAGCTGTCTACTTGTACACTATACTTGTCATGTTTTGTATCTTCCATCTCCACTTGAAAATGGAATGCTACAATTCAGTGAATCAGATGACATCCAGTTCATTGAGAGAAGCTGAAGTTACAGTCATTTCTCTTCCCACACAATCTGGAACTGCTTTTCAAATGAACATTTGTTGGCAGAAGAGGACATGTCCTTACTCTAAAACCTAGAACTTATTCTTTAAATCTTCATTTAGGGTTTTTCAGAGACTTTTAAGAACCATCAATATTTCCAATACTGTTGGATCTGGTGGGACATTGAGTCAAGTGCCAGGACGGTTTGCAATACAGCATGAACCTGCTCCAGAGCCTTCTATTCTTCTGATCCATTCAAACCTAGCCTCTTTATGTATTATTTGATAAATAAAGCAGCAAGCTTAAATGTGGTTTATGCTGTTTTTAAAATCCAAAGAGAACTATTTATCATGTGCCTTTTTCTTTCATCAGAGCTTCAAGGTTTGACAAGTTGTCTCACCTTAGAAGGAATATCACAAATGCCCCCAAGAAATTAGACTCCTAGAAACTTCAACAATATTTCAGCCTCCTGAAATTTTGTGGTTATTTCTTCTCAAGTTTGGGCACTCTTGTGTTTTAAAAAGTCATTTAGGGCTCTTGCTGCTTCTAGGAACCAGTTCCTGTAAGTATAATGACACCCACTGATGTTTGAGGCATATCAGGTATCAGGTTCCTTTTAGACTATCTTATGACAGAGAGCAGAATTGACATAGCTCGAGGCAAAGCAGTAAAACAGGGCAATGTAATGCTATCTCTGCTATGTAAATGCAAATTATTTTCCACTTTCTTTTCTGACTAAAGCAGGGGGAATAAAAGCATTTTCCAGGTGAAAAGCTGCATACCAATTTTCAGGTATTGGTTAGCTTCAGAAAAATAGGTCATCATAAGTAAAATTTAGCACTTGATTAACTTTGCAATAATACATTTAAAATTCATTTTGTGCTGACTAAATATTGGAGTTCAAATCTTTGACAGTGGCCCTGATCTCTGTATGTTAAACTGCTTTTGCATTACTGTCTTGGCAAGGGGGTGGTGGGCCAGTGCCAAGGGCTTCTACTTGACCTTGTATACTATAGTAGATTACACTGTAAGAGTTGGAAAAACAATGTGGGAATTTTGCCAGTTAGTAAACATATCTATATCCATTACATATTCTGTGACTAAGGAGATAAGTACAGAATAGTTTTGTGATTCTTTTTGACACTATTAGACAAAACTCTGTTACCTGATCCTTTGAAGCGCCATTCCGACTAGTGGATCCTGGAAATAATTTTGATTTCCAAGGATTGGTATCAATTCACTGCCAGTATCTAATAATCTTAGGCGACTCAGGTATTTCCCTTTTCCAACAGTTGTTATGATAAATGCTGATGGATATATTTGTGACCTCATTGCAGAATCTTTTCTTAAAGGAATTTGGTCTCTCTTTCAATTGACATGTTCAAAATCTACAGACCAGCTTAAGTTTGAGAGCTGATTAAGAAGTTATAAACCCCACTATGGTAACTATGCTTCTACCCACCAGACCTTGAATTTTTCTACCAACATACAAGGAATACTTTAATGTGCAGCCCATTAACATCATTCCTAGGAATCAGACATCACCACAGATCCCTGTGGGTAAAACACTTTGAATATCATCTACCCTTTTGCATTATTCTAGTAATTAAACCCACATTGTCTCTGGTAACAGAACACAGCCACCTGATCTCCACCACTTATGAATCTTATTTCCCATTGAGATTAGAGAACACAATTCAATTCCACAGCAGAATTCCCCACAATCATCTTCAGCCTTCATAGCAAAACCACCACATAGTTTTCTGAGAATGCTGGTTCATTTCTTAATGCGTTGTTGAAGGAAGTGTCCTCCAGGCCCTACAAGGGATTATGAATAAGGAGTAGCTTCTCAGGTTGCAACAATAGGTCTATTCCAACTTTTCTATCTCCCTTGCCTCCACACTCTTTTCCTGTACAACTATGGTTCATAGGGAAAACATATACCCTCCCCTAAGGGACATTTGGCAATGTCTGTAGAGATTTTTGTTGTCATGGCTGGAGTTAGAGCACTACTGACATTTAATGGCTAGAGGCCCACAATGCTGCTAAACATCCACAGTACATAGGACAGATGCCCCACAACCAAAAAATTCTCCAAACCACAATGCCTGAGGGTGGGATCAGAGGTGCTGGGTGATAACTGGCTCTGGGCTTGAACCCTAAGGATGTGGGCACTTAATTTTATGACATAGGATGAGAGCCTCAAGAATAGCCACTGATTCAAACACATTATCTATGGAGCTAGAGGCGTAAGCAACCAGAATGTTGTCCAATGCAAAGAGAAAAATCCACAGAGAAGGTAATTCTTAGAATTCAGAAAGTATACAAGTAAACACCATGAAAGGCAGACAACTAAACAAGCAAACTGAAGAATCTCTAAACTTATTCATCTTACATAACTGCCACTTTGTACACTTTGACCAACACCTCCTCATTTCCCCTACTTCCTGGTCCCTGGTAACCATCATTCTACTCTCTGCTTTTATCCATTCAACTTTTTCAGATTCCACATAAAAGTGAGATCATGCAGTTTTTGTCTTTCTCTGTCTGGCTTATTTCACTAGTATAGTGTCCCTCAGTTTCATTCATGTTGTTGCAAATGGTAGGGTCTCCTTTTTAAGGCTGAATAATATTCTATTGTATACGTATAACTAGAATTTCTTTATCTACTCATCTGTCAATGGACACTTAGGTTGTTTCTATATCTGGTTATTGTGAATAATACTGCAATGAAGATGTGACTGTAGACACCTCTTTGAGATACTGATTTCATTTATTTTGGGTATATATCCAGAAGAGGGATTGCTGGAGCATTATAGTAGTTCTATTTTTAGCATTTTAAAGAATCTCCATATTGTTTTCCATAATGGCCTTACTAATTTACTTTTCCAAAAACAGTGTATAAAGATTTCACTTTCTTATATATCCTCATCATTGCTGTTTTTGTTTTGTTATAAAATAACATAAAACTAAATATGTAGGTAAAATTTAAGAATGACTACCAAAAGGGTCAGATTATCAAAATTAAAATGTATATATCTATTATGTAGGCAAAGATATAGAAAGAAAAACTCTTGGGAGGTAGTTAAAACAGTATTTGTTGAAACATAAAAATATTAAAGGTCAAAAATAAATTTAAAAGTTAAAGAGTGAAAATAAAGTAGAAAAGGTAAAAATATAATGAATTTAAAAATAAGATATACATAAAAACAAAAGCAAGTTAAACACAAATCAAATAGATAAAAAGAAAAGCCATAAATAAGTAAAGATAGTAATAAAAAAGTAGACAGTTGTCTAAAAGAAACTAAGTAGAGTTTTAAATACTGCTAAATATCTAATATTTATTGAGGACTTATTTTATTCCTTATTTATACTATATACTTTGCATGTGCTTGCAAAGATATTGATATTTTATTCCTCATCTCAGGGGAAAAATGTTTAATATCCCAACATACAGTATGTCTGCTGTAGGCATTTTCTGTTTAGATATTTTTTTTAAATATGCTTTATTGATTATGCTGTTACAGTTGTACCAATTTCTTTTCCCTTTGTTCCCCTCCACCCAGTGACCCCCCTCCCTCCAATTGTCTCCCCCCTTAGTCCATATATATATATGCCCATGCATATAGTTCTTCTCAACAGTTTCCTGTCTACTCCACTCCCTCCTACTATGCTTCTTGATTCCTGTACCATCTATCTCCCTTTCCCCACTTCCCCTCCCTGCTGACCTCCCCTTATAATGTTCCCCATACCTATAATTCTTTTCCCACTCTTGTTGCATACTTAGTTTGCCTTTGTTTCAGTCCCTAGCTTCTGTTGTTGGTTGTTGTGATACAGTTTTCATTTTAATGTTCATAGTTTTGATTCTCTTCCTCCTAAACAAGTCCCTTTAACATCTCTCATAACAGTGGTTTGGATCTGATGAGCTCCTTCAGTTTTACTTTGTCTCTGCCCTTCTATTCTGAATGACAGCTTCACTGGATAGAGTAATCGTGGTTGTAGGTTTTTGCTTTTCATTGCTTTGAATATTTCTTGCCAGTCCCTTCTTGCCTGCAGAATTTCTTTTGAAAAATCAGCTGATAGTCTTACTGGGACCCCTTTGTACGTAATTCTCTTCTCTCTTGCTGCTTTTAAGATTCTCTTTTTATCCTTAATTTTTGAAATTTTGATTATAATGTGTCTTGATGTGGTTCTCCCTGGGTCCAGTGTTTTTTGAACTCTCTGTGCTTCCTGGACCTGTAAGTCTATTTTCTTCCCCAAGTTTGGAAAGTTCTGCTTCATTGTTTTTTTACATAATTTTTCAAATTCTAGTTTTTCTTCTTCACCTTCTGGCAACCCTATTATTCACATGTTGGTCCACTTATAGCACGACCTATGGGACCATAGGTTTCTGAGCCTCTCCTCATTTTCCTCACTTTTTGTTTTCTCTTTCTGCACTGGTTGACTGTTTGTTCCTTCCCTATGTTCCAATTTGTTGATTTGATCCCTGGTTTACTTTCCCTCACCACTAGTTTTGTATGTGTTTTCATTCACTTCAGCAGGACTAGCCTTCATTCCTTCCCCATCTTGTTTAAGATCTGCTGTTAGATCTGTAAGCGTTCGTATAAACAAAGCTCTGCCTCAAAAAGATTTCCTAACTGCTGCTTCATTAGATTAGATATTTGCTGTGTGGTCAGCTGCATCACTGGGATTTCTATCATGATCTGTGCCATCCTGACAGTTTTGTGTTTACCTTTGCTTCCTGGGCGGGGCTGTCACACCTACTATGCTATAGTGGGTGGAGCCCTCTGCACTTATCACAACCGGGTGACCCTTCTCACCATGCTATGGCATTTTGTGTGTGGGGGTGGGGGTCCAAGATGGATTCCTGTCATTCACTCTCTACTGAGAGATTGGGGGCCTCCCCCTCCATCCCTACCCCTTCTGGGCCTCACAGTCCAAAGCAATGGGGGTCTTCCTTCTCTGGCACTGGAATCGCAAGCTGAAGGGTCTGGTCTGCAGCCAGGGGTGCTCCCCAGGTGATTATCACCTCCCCTTAAATATGAGTGTCTGTGCTTACTGCCGTCCCACCATCATCGCTGCTGCTGCTGCTGCTGCCAGCACAGCTTGACCTCTCTGCCCTGGCTTTGCACCTCCTACCCATCCAGACAAGCACCACTTCTTTATAACTTCATACATTGGACTTCCATTTATTTTCTGGAACTTCTGGTTATTTCTGGTTTTGCAGTAGTTGTATTCCTTCTTAGTTGTGGAGGGAAATGGAGCATGTCAGTCTAAGCCTCCATCTTGGCCAGAAGTCTCCTGTGTGTGTTTATCTCTGTGTCTTAGGTAAAGCTGTCGCTCCTGTTATGTTGTAAGGGGTGGAGCCTTAGGGATTCGGATTCGTCAGTAGGGAGCATCCTGTTTCACCACGTTGTGGCGCTGCATGTAGGGGAGGAGTCTGTGAAGGAACAATGCCACTTGCCCAGCACTCACCCCTTTTCCAGGAACTTATCCCATTTCCATATGGGACTGGTGCCTCTCTAGGTGTTTCCCTGACTGTCATTCCCAGAGTGGATGGGTCTGCAGGTGTTCTAGGACCATGGGGGCCCTTTAAACAAGCAGACTCTGTTGAGAGACCAGCATTTTTCTGCCCCGCCCCAACCCCCACTGGTTTGCACAATCAAAAACAATGAGGCTTGATTTTCTCCATTGATGGGAGTGTGAGCTGCGTGGTCTGGTGAAGAGCTGGGAATGCTCCCAATGTGTCCCTCCTAACTTTTTAAAACGTGTAGCTGTGCTTTCTGCTGGCCTGCCACTGCCACCGCTGCTGCCACCACAGCACCGCATTCTCTCTGCCCAGGCTCCACCACTCCTACTTGTCTGGATGAGTATTTCTTCTTTATATCTTTGTTTGCCGGACTTCCATGTAGTTTAATTTTCTGGAACTTCTGGTTGTTTCTAGTTTTGAGGTAGAGTAGTCCCTCTCTATATCGTGGTTCACTTATCATGACCTCACTGTATTATGGGATTTTAAGAAATATATTTAATTATTTATCGCGGATTTTTCACTATATTGCGGGATTTTATGGTACTGTATACGTGTGTTGTTAAAGTTACATAGGTTAAGAGAGTAGAATAAATGTAGGTTCCTACTTCATGGGAGGGTCTAGACCATAATACCTGTGATAGTGAGGGAATACTGTAGTTGTATTTCTTCTCAGTTGTGGAGGGAGATGCAGCATTTCTGTCTACGCCTCCGTCTTGGTCGGAAGTCCTAGATATTCCTTATCAGACCAAGGAAATATCTTTTTGATTTGAGTTTGCTAAGGATTTTTGTTATATGCTTTTCCTGTGCCTGTTAGAATAATCATTAACTTTTCTGGTGTCAGTGTGGTAAATATATCCAACTTTTGGTATGGTGTGTTATCCTTCTCAGTATCACTGGATTTGGCTTGCCAATGTTTTGTAAAGAATGATTGTATATATGCTCATGAGGGAGATTAATCTGTAATATCCTTTCTTGTAATATTCTGTCAAGTTTTGAAATCAGTGTTATGACACCTCATAAAAAATTCTCAAATCCACAATGCCTGAGAGTGGAATCAGAGGTGCCGATGTGACATCTGGACCTGGGCTTGAACCATGTGAGAATGCTGGTGACTTAATTTTACCATCTATTTTCTTTCTCTTTTACATATTTTATTAATTATGGTATAATTTACATATAATAATATGTACAGACATTGCGCATTCCATTTGATATGTTTTGACAATGGTATAAGCCTAAAACAAGATATAGAAAATTTCCACTATTCTAGTAATTTCTTTCACACCCCATTCCCACCCAGAAGCAACTACTTATTAATTTTTAACAAACATAGTTTTGCCTGTTCTTGATGTTTACATAAATGGAATTACATAGTATATAGTCTTTTGTGTATGGATCTTTGTGAAATTCATCCATGTTGTTAGATATATAAGTGATTCATTTTTATTGCAGTGGTCTAGCTTATTGTATGACTATATCACAAATTGTTTATTCATTCTCTTGCCCACAGACATTCATTTTAACTTTTAGCTATTATGAATAAGGTTATTTGGTACAAGTGATTTTATGGATATGTTTCCATTTTTCCTGAGAAATACCTAAGAAAGGCACTGATGTCATATGTTTAACTTTATCAAAAACTGACAATCAGGCCCTGGTTGGTGTGGCTCAGTGGATTGAGTGCCAGCCTGCAAACCAAAGTGTCACCGGTTCAATTTCCAATTAGAGTACATGCCTGGGTTATAGGCCATGTCCCAGTTGGGGGCACTCAAAAGGCAACCACACATTGATGTTACTCTCCCTCTTTCTCCCTCCCATTCCCTCTCTCTAAAAATAAATTGATAAAAAAATAAAAAATAAATCTGACAGGTTTTCAAAATGTCCGTACCATTTCACATGCCTACCAGCAAAGTGTGAGAGTTCTAGTTGCCCCAAATCCTTGCTAGTGTCAATATCTTTTAAAAGGCATACTTGTGTCTATACCACTATATCTCACTGTTGTTTTTATTCCTTATGTATAATAATATTGCACTTCATTTCTTATTGACAATTTGTATAACTTTTATAAAGTTCCTGCTCAGGTTCATACTTCTACTGATGTTTAAATCAATTTGTAGGATTAATTTAAAAGTATATTCTAGTAAAGGGGGCCTAATATGTGGTAACGGAAGATGGTTTGACTTTGGGTTGTGGGCACACAGTGCAATATACAAATCTAGTATCATATAAATGTACACTTAAAACCTATATGACAATGAAAAAATACCCCCCCAATACGAAAAAAGAATACACAACCATTGCATGGCCCCAGAGTGTGGGTTCTTTTTATATTCCACCTCTTCCATGGACTTCTCCTTTTTCTTGCAACAGCATCCACCTCCACCTTTCTGGGACAAGATTATGACTCATTCCTGCCTCCTCAATACCCTTGTTCTTTGAACTGAGCTGTCTCCTCATTCCATGTTCCTGTCTTCATTTTAGGAAACGATGAGTGAGTTACTTCTCTTATTTGGGAAACAAAACCAATTTTTGTTTAAATATCCTTCCATCATTCACTACTTGTGTAACCCTGAGCAATAATATCCAACCTCTCAGCCTCAGTTTCCTTGTCTGCATCACATTGTCATGAACTTCAGATGCTGTATTATAGATTATACACTTAGAAGTTCTACAACACAGGGAAACAATTTTTAACACACTTCCTGTTGAGTTTGATTTTTCAGCTGTCGTAGACTTAAATAGACGTGCTGATTTCAAAACTGCAGTTAGTTTTCTTCTATCACATCAAGTTTTTTCTGCATAGCTTACCTTAATGGGACCACTCTAGGCTGAATCGAGCCTGGATCAAGAGAAGCACTAGTGCTCTCCTATTAGTTGAGAGCAAACCTCCCTTGAGTAGAGAGGAGTGGGGATGACCTTGGAGACCAACAACAGGCTCATATTTGTCTAGGCTATTCAGTTACACATGAGACAGTGTGGTGAGAGGTTGTGTGCTGCTCTATATACTGAATTGTATTCTGAAGTGTAGTCCGAGTTCTTGTCTGTATACAAGGAGTTAGCAGAATTTATTTTTTATTTCGTCGGCAGCCGTCCGTCTCGAGAGATGATGGTGTAGCTTCTTAAGAGTCTATCTGCACCACCGAGAATGGCTGTGCAGTCCGACTCGGGAGTGACACGGTATCTGTCTCCTCCCGTGTTGAATTGACATCTTGTGATGACGCTGGAGTGTCCTCTCCAGTGAAGCTGAAGCTACAGAGCCTGGGCAGGGTGATATGGAGGGTCTGCTGTTGCCCATGCAGCAGACCCCCCCTCTCTTCACAGCTGAAGGGTCCAAGGGAAAGACGGAGTCAATACAGCTTGGCTTCAGGTGCGCCGCAGGAGTTGCCAGTGTTGACTACAACGTCAAACCGCCTTAGGGACTCCGGCTCTGGATTTTCTGTCGGGGTTTACTCCCTTAGCCTTTCCCCTGAAGAGGTATGCCGCAAGGCAGCGGAGGTTTTTTGGAGTCAGAGTTTTCCTTCTCTGATGTGCCCTGACTGGAAGATCGAACCAACGACACTTAGCTCGCAGGCCGACGCTCAATCCACTGAGCCAAACCAGCCAGGGACATATTTTTTTATTTACATATGTACTTATTTCCTTTCCTTCAGATCATGTCTGCCTCTGCTATTTCTCATCATAAGTGCCTAAACAACTCTGATTTGTTTTGTTATATCTGTGGCAGTTTCACCATTCCCAGTCAGAGAAAAAACATCAGCGTATTTGTCAGGCAAGCCTATTTTGCATATCTTACAGTAAAACTTGGTGATCAAGGTAAGTCTTGGGCTCCTCACAAGGTGTGCAAGCAGTGTGTCAAGAATTTATGGATATGGACAAAGGGAACACATGATAAATTGCCATTTGGGATACCTTTGGTTTGGTGAGAGCTCATTCAAGCGACTGTTGTTTCTGTATAGTGAAAACATCAGGATAGAACAAGAAAAATAAATGTAAAATGTAAAACAGTCTACCATCAGCTATATACCCAGTGCCTCATTCAGCTGAAATCCAGGTGCCACTTTTCACTGAACTACCCTCTTTCAAAAAACAGGACTCTGGTGAAGAACTAAGTGACAGCAATGATGAAGATTTTGAAACTGAAAACAACTCAGTTTGTAAGGGATTTGATCAGCATGAGTTGAATGATTTGGCACAAGATTTGGGACAATCCAAAAAGGCTTCAGAACTCCTAGCATCAAGACTTCAAGAGAAAAACTTGCTTGAAAAAAGGAGGGAGGCATCCTACTTTCAATTAAGAGAAAGTGCATTTCTGCAGTATTTTGAAGTGACAGTGGCTTTGTGTATTGCCATAACATATATGGTTTAATGAAGGAATTGGGAATTCCAATGTATAATGCAACTGAATGGCGGCAGTTCATCGATAGCTCAAAGTGGAGCTTGAAGTGTGTCCTCCTCCACAATGGCAATTTCTTTGGTGCAGTCCCAGTAGTTTACATGAAGAATATGAAGACATAGAGTCATTGATCTGTTGCAATATCACAAGCACAATTGGATCATCTGTGTTGACCTTAAAATGGTCTGCTTCCTTCTTGGTCAGCAACACAGATACACCAAGTATCCCTGTTTTCTGTGTATGTGGGACAGCAGAATTCATGAGAAGCATTGGGTGGAGTTGAATTGGCCTCCAAGATCTGACCTCAAACCTGATGATCCAAACATTCTACATGAGGCACTGGTTGACAGAAAGAACATTATATTCTCACCTCTGCACATAAAACTGGGTCTCACAAAGCAATTTGTTAAAGCTTTGCCAACTGAAGAGACTGTTTCAAGTATCTCATTTTGGCTTTTCCCAACCTGTCATTTGAAAAGATAAAATATCTTAATATGTATGTTTGGTAGCAGAACTTTTCTACTTGTATACAATTTGACATACAGTAACAATATATAGCCTTTATATGAATAAAATAACTAAATAAACAGTCTATTCTGGTAATTTTTTCTTTATTTTCCTTTGTATGTACATTTTGTATGATTTTTGGGACAAAGAGAGGGCAACGTGTACCTTAAAAAGTTGATGTGTTAGAGAAAAACTGTAGTCATTTTTGGATTCAGATGCCAAAAGTTAGTCAAAAACAAGTATCATATCTAACTCACGAAAATCGTGTTCTCCAGTGTAATTTTACTGAGCAATGTCATGCCAATAAATTTAAAAATTTTTAGAAGAATATATATATACTATATATTCTAGGTAAAATACAAGGTCTTTACCATATATATGTATTGCAAATATTTTTTCCTTGGCTGTTGCTTGTTATTCACTTTTTTAAAAAAATTCTCACCCAAGGATATATTTATTGATTTCAGAGAGGAGGAAGAGTGTGAGAGAGAAACACAGTTGGCTGCCTCCCATACGCACCTGACTGGGGATCAAACCCACAACAGATGATACTCCAACCACCTGACCTACTTCACTAGGCCACTATTTACTTTCTTAATCTCTCTCGTGTTGAACAGTTTTAAATTTTGATATTATCATTTTTATCACTTTTTTGTTATAATTAAAATGTTTTGTGTTCTAAGAAACTTGTACTTGCTCATTTTTTTTTAACTCTCAGGGATATTGTATGCAACATTAGTATAATTTCGTTCCTTAATATTTGAAATCAATGATTATATAATTTGGGCCTCAGTTTTCTTGTGAAAATGTTCTTAGTAAATATTTCAATTCTTTAAATAGGTATAGAACTACTCAGATTTTTTCTTTTTGCTTCTTAAGCTTTATTTTTGAGAATTTTTGAGTATTTTATTCAAATTAACTAATTATTGTAATAAAATTATACATAACATTTTCTTATTTTTTAGTTGTGTCTAGAATCTGTACTAATGTCCTGTTTTCATTACAGATAGTTACAACTTCTGTTTTCTCTCTTTTACTTGATCATTTTTAATAGGGTTTTATTAATACTATTATCTTTTTTTTTTTCAAATAACCAATTTTGGTCCTGTTAATTTTCTACTTCATTTTTAGTTTCCAATATCTTTTTCTTTCCTTCTACTTTCCTACCTTTAGTTTGCTGGTATTTTTATATTTTCTTGAGGTGAAAACTTAACTGATTTTCGAACTTTTTATTTGCTAATATATGTACTTCAGGGTACTATTATTTTCTCTAATAACTGTTTAAGCTGGATTTCTATGTTTTTTGAGTTGTATTTTTGTTAACATTCACTCAAAATATTTTACAGTTTCCATTTTGATATATATATATATATATATATATATATATATATATATATATTTGACACATGGATTATTTAGAAGGGTATATTTAATTTCCATGCTTTTGGACTTTTCCAATTTTTCTTTTGTTACTGTTCTCTAGTTTAATTCCATTGTGGCAAAGAAACACACGAGATAATGTCGATCTTTTGAAGTTTGTTGATACTTTTTTATAGCCTAACATATGGTCAATTTTAGGAAATATTCTGTGTACCCTTGAAAATGTTAATTCTATTATTTTAGGATACAGTATTCTCTATTGTCAATTAATCTAACTTAGTTAATACTGGTATTCACGTATTCCTTATCTTTACTAATTTTATTATCTTTTTCTATTGTGTATTAAGAAGTCTTAGGGTGTGGATCTCTTCCCTTTTGCGGCCATCGCTGAGGCGCCAGCGGTCAAAATGAAGTTCAATCCCTTTGTGACTTCCGACCGGAGCAAGAACCGTAAAAGGCATTTCAATGCACCTTCCCACATTCGCAGGAAGATTATGTCTTCTCCTCTTTCCAAAGAGCTGAGACAGAAGTACAATGTTCGATCCATACCCATCCGAAAGGATGATGAAGTTCAGGTTGTACGAGGACATTACAAAGGGCAGCAGATTGGCAAAGTAGTCCAGGTTTACAGAAAGAAATATGTCATCTACATTGAACGAGTACAACGGGAAAAAGCTAATGGTACAACTGTTCACGTGGGCATTCACCCCAGCAAGGTGGTTATTACCAGACTAAAACTGGACAAAGACCGCAAAAAGATCCTTGAACGTAAAGCCAAATCTCGCCAAGTAGGAAAGGAAAAGGGCAAATACAAGGAAGAAACAATTGAGAAGATGCAGGAATAATGTAATCTTCTATACAACTTTCATTAAAAACTTGAAATGAAAAAAAAAAAAAAAAAAAGAAGTCTTAGTATCTCCATTATGATTTTGGATACTGATACAACTTCTATTACCAAGATTATTTCCTCACTCAGCAAATATTTATTATTATACCACCATGCTTATTGGTACCACAGGTGCTCTGAGAGACCTTACAGATTAAATCAGAAAACAATGATTAAATGAGCATCTATAATAAAAATTAATAAAGTTAATAAGAGGGCCAGAGCTAGACACTACAGCAACATCAGGAAAAGTATTCCATAACATATCATATTTAAGCTGAATCCTGAAAAGAGGAAATTAGTTGAATATATAAATCACTCCACTACCCTTCTCTGCCTGGCAGAGTGTATCAGAGGAAGTCACATTTCCCAGGCCTTTTCTCCTTTGACTTCAATGTAAATTCAGCCAGTGAGAAGCACTGGGAGACCAGACAGTGAGAGGAAGAAAAAGTTTAGTATTTGTCCCCTTCTTCCTTTTTATTTCAATATGATTCCAAGCAATGGCTGCATCTCCTTCGGGGCTGCAGGTCTCATAAGATATCTCCTCTGTCCATGGCCCCAACTTCTGCTTTGATTTTAGCATCTACCTGGTTTCTGGGATCAATTAACACTATCTCCTCACTGTATCCCTCCAAGCCTAAGGATGGTAGTTATTTCTTGTTATTGGAAATCACTAGGGTACTCACCTCCCTGCTAGCTTTCTCAGTTATTCCATCATTGATATGACCAATTCTTTTCATCAAATTTCTTTCTGTCTGAAATTTTTATTTTCATGAGTGGACCTTTACTCACATATAAGATAAGCAAGACTAGTGCTGCATAAAGAGAGAAGAGCATATTCTGAAAGTTAGTGTAGCTAGAGGAAAAGAAAAAAAGAGATATACAGTAATGGGAGGAGAAATGAGAAAGGAAAAGTGACATGATTCAAGATCAAGTGTTTTCAGGTGAAGAGTCATTGATGAGATATTTTTCCAGGATGATTATCTTAGAGGGAGACTAAGAAGGCATCCAGTCAGGAAATTGTAGAACTAATTTGGGCAAATAATAATAGTAGATAGTGGCAGTGGAGATACAGAGTGAATGGACTGGAAGGATGTTTAGGAATAAGGATGAGTAGAGTTTGATGCTTAATTGGATGGAGGCAGAGATAGAAAAGAATGAAAAACCACTGCTTTTTTTATTTTTCTCCATTATTTTTTCAATTAATTGCATAGAAGGTGTTACATAATAGACATTGTCCCAGTACTCTAATCTTGGGAACCCCCATTGAGTTCATAAAACCCTGTGCTAATAAAACAAGTGGAACATAATGGTATTTCCATGAGCACTTTCATGTCTTTGATACCAGGGCTCATGAGAGAGATTACCATACTAACTCATATCAGACTCACAAATTAGGTTAGTGCTACTGTGCCAGATTTAAATGAAGTCTCTGTTTGGCCCATCAGTTTATTGAGGTTGGTTTTACAAAGGGATCTTTGTATAGTCCAGACATATCTATAATAAGGAAAATACCAGAGTTGCTACTACAAAGCTCATTAAAAGAATATTACTGTGTGTCCAAACCAGTTTCTAAACATTTATTGAAATTATTCTAGAAAATTTTAGTAAAATGTAAAAAAAAAAAAAAAAAAATTAAGTAGGTAAGAGTTATTCACAGTCCAGTTAAGAAAGGAAGGAAAAGGGGCATTCTAAAGAGAATGAGCTATAAATCTTCATCAAGCTTCTAGAGTTTGAAAGATGAAGGCCTGTTGTTTATAATTTGTCTCCTTTTCATAAGGAACTGTTAAAAAGAGGTCGCCTGGAAGGGTGAAGGAAGGACAGAGAGGAGTGGTCAGAAACCACAGAAATCCTGATTTTCCACTTTAAATCAGCTAGACTTTTTTACTATTTTGAAGGCTCTAGAGGGTCTAGTCTATTTCCTGCAGTGACCATGTGGTGAGGCACTCAAGAACACCACTCTGGGGTGATGTTGGCTAAATTTAAATCCTGGCTTCACTGTGAGTACTAGTGGGAAAGGTCCCTTAATCTCTCTGTGCCTCACTATTGTCATCTATAAAACAGGATATTAACAAAAAGATTAAAAAACAATCCATTTGCAATAGCATCAAAGAGAACAAAATACATAGGAATAAAGTTAACCAAGGATGCAGAGGACTTATACACTAAAAGTTGCAAAACATTGCTGAAATAAACTAGACTCAAAAAATGTAAAAGCATCCCATGTTAATGTGTTGGAAGACTTAACATTGTTAAGATGTCAATACGACCTAAAATATTAATGTGATCCCTAAGAAAATTCCCATGGCATTTTTGCAGAAAAAAAAAAAAACAAAAAAAAAAACACCCATCTTAAAGTTGATATGGACTCTCAAGAGACTCCAAATAGCCAAAACAAACTTTTAAATAAGGACACAATTGGAGATCTTACACTTCCTGATTTCAAAATTTTCTACAAAGCTAGAGTAATTAAAAGAGTGTGATAGTAGCATAAAGACAGACATTTAGAGTAATGGAATTGAGTATAACCCTAGGAACAAACCCTGGAAATAGAGTCAGATGATTTTTGACAAGAGTGCTAAGACCATTCAATGAGGAAATGACAGTGTCTTCTACAATTGATGTTGGGAAAACTGGATATGCAGAAGAATGAAGTTGGACCCATACCTTACACCATGTACAATAAATCAAAATGAATCAAACACCTAAATGTAAGAGTTAGAACTATAGAACTATTAGAAGAGTAGCAAGATTAATGCATGTGAAGCTCTCAGAGCCATGCCTCAAACCAAGTAAATGGCACCATTTCTACCTACATCATGCCTGGATGGCTCCCTGCAGCAAAAAGTGTTCTGGTAACTTTATTCAGCAGTAGCAACACAGAGAAGGGCTAATTCTCTGCAGTATTGAAAACACCAAATATCTGAGCAAGAAAAGTGGAGAAGTCTAAAGATGCAGAGACCAGTTAAATCAGTGGCAATTAACTGAATCAAATCTTGTAGTTTGTCATGCTAGTGGTGAGAAGCCCCTCAACAACATTTTTAAAAATTCCAATAAAGCCCTGGCTGGTGTGACTCAGTTGGTTGGGCATTGTCCTGCAAACCAAGAGGTCAAGAGTTTGATTCCCAGTCAGGCACATGCCTAGGTTGCAGACCTGGTCCCCAGATGGGACACATATGATTAATGTTTCTCTCTTTCTCATCAATGTTCCTCTTTTTCTCCCTCACTTCCACTCTCTCTAAAATAAATAAATAAATAGTTTTTAAAAATTCCAGTGAAGAAGAAGTTTCTACCCCACAAGACAACCCACTACCTCTTTGAACTCTAATTTTTAATGTTGCTCTTTTTTTTTATCCTTACCTGAAGACACAGAGAGAGAAACATAGATGTGAAGAGAAACACTGATGAGTTGCCTCCCCTACTCACCCTGATCAGGGATTGAACCTGCAATCCAGGTATGTGCCCTACCAGGGGTCAAACCTACAACCTTTTGGTGCATGGGAAGATGATCCAACCAAACCCAACCACCCAGCCAAGGCATAATTGTTTCTTCACAGTTATCCACCTCTTCACAGCACCAAGTATTTCTCAGACAGTCTTAACATATATTTGGAGATATCTATCATGAATCTTTTGACAGACATCTCCTCAGTACCAGCAACAAGGAGGTGGACTCAGCCAAAAGCTGATCTGGACTATGTGACAAAGCTAGTAGCAAAGAAGCTAACAGACAATGAGCCTACTGTATTGAAGGTACAAAGGAAATAATGGTCCCCCTGCACTCTGTATATTTCAGAAAATACAGAGAGCATTGTGTGAATAAGTGATTACCTGACGAATAAATGAATGCATAAAGGGCATCTAGCAAGAAGGGTCTATAACCATATTTTAAAAATGATAATAATTTACATTCCAAGTGCACAAAATAATATTAAGTAAGACAAGTCTTAACATCTTTGTTTGGATGTCCAAAGAATTGTTGGATTGTTGTTGCGAAGGAGTCATTCAGTTTTAAACTTACTAAACTATTTACTTCTAAGAGTATATGAAATGGTGAAACTAAACTACATGTGTAGAAGTTAGAGTGATACAGACACAGTCTTAAATTAAGAAAAACCAGTTTTAAAATCAGAACCAGCAGAGAAGGATTTTTCCCCAAAATTTGAGCTCCCCATTCTTCACCAGTCCTGTAGGGATGCTATCTAAGGAGGACTGCAGTGAGACCATCCAGGTGGTATCCAGTGTGGAAATCCTAGGGCATTTATGATCTTTCAAGGCAACTTATTCTTAAGCTTTGATGGTAAGGTGAGATACTGAACCCTTATCAAACTCCTACTCTTCAAAGATTATCCTAGAGCCCACAGTAAAAGGGAATTTCATTCCCTTTTCCTAGAACTTAGAACTGAATAACTGAAGGACAAATAGAGATGTCTGGAGGCTTTAATCACACAGAATGTGTCATTTCAAGGCATTATAGAGACTTCTAGTCCTTGGAAATGTGAGCAAGATGGACAGTCTTATTAAAGATTTTCTTTTCCACATAGGGATCAGGTTAAATAATTCCATGGCACTGAGTCAAGCAGTGTCATGAAAATCATAGATATGTGTCCTTTCTGTAAGTATCACCCCAATGCCTTCTGGCCATTTCCCTGTTTATTGTTCTATAATGTGGAAAAGGTGGCGTCACTAATTCACCAGCATACACAGCCCATGGGCAATTCTCAGCACTAAGAAGGTCAATGGTAACAGATGATTTTTCAAAATGAAAAACTAAATAAACACTTTAGGCAAATACAAAAACCCAGAATGTATATGCTTTAAATAACCTTGAGATTCTGCCATGCCCCATTTAGAAAATTTAAAGAAAACATAATATATACATCACTTGTAGTGAATTTTGGAAGAAACAGTGTAACTATAAATTGAGGCCTCCATTGGGAACAGAGATTCTCTGGTTCTATTGTTCCACCCAACCTTCCCAACCTAAATAACTAGGGTTATTTAGTGACTTTAGATGATCAGTTATTCCTTCTATATCTTAGTTTTCTCAAGAGTAAGAAAGACAATAGTGTTTTTCTCCTCCCATGCTGGGCTTTAGTGAGACTGAATAAATTTTGTACCTCTTAATCCCACCAAATTACTTCAGTTAGACCTTATTATCTCTGATCTCTGCACCATCCATGAGAAATCAATAGGATTTTCTGTGTGTTCATGAATTAAACTTAAAATGAAGGGTTTAAGAAAATTTTTGGTGCCCTTACTATCTTAGCCCCAGATTTGGCAAAGGAAGAGATTCTGCCTTTAGCAAGTTAAAGCCTCTGATATGGTATCAGGTTAGTAATGAATCAGCTCCAAGATCACCTCAATTTCTGAGATGTTTATGGCATTTCTCTGTTGATTATTTACCTTGGTGCTATCTTAGTGAGCTGCCTTTAGTTGAAAAGATAATACTGGCAAGCTGATGACAACCTTTTATTTATAAGAACCGGGTGATTTCCTAGGCAATGCAATAGATTTTCCTAGTGTTTTTCCTCAAGCTCTGTTTTTAAGCCTCTGTTGAGCTAGACCAGACTTCTTCAAAGTTTATTTTAGAAAAAGGGCCAGATAAGTCATGCTCTGAGATACTCAATGATACTCTCTTTTATCTCATGGTAAACTTTGAATTATTTTCACTTCTGCTTCTTGATTCACCTGAAATAGAAAAGTTGATGAAACTGGCCAGGCTCATCTATAGTCATTCATTCAACAAGTATGTGTCGACCCCCTTGTCTGTGTTAGACACTGTGCTAAGTGTTGAATATAATTTATATAGAACAAGATAGACATGATTCCTGGCTTCTTGACACTTTAACACTAGAAGGAGGGACCATTAAGAAAACAGGCAAGCAAATAAATAATTATTAATTATGATAATCCTAAGAAGTCAGCAAATGGCATATAATGATAGATAAAATTACAGAGAAAGAGGGCAGAGATTACTCTATATTGGGTGGTAAGGGGAAAACTAAAGGACCGAAGGATGAAACAGGAACCTTAGCTGAGGATATCCGGGGAGCTAGTTCCAGGCAAAAAGAAGAGCCTGCTCAGGAACAGGAAAGTTTGATCCATCAAGGGATAAAAGAACCTTATTATTTGCTACTTGAAGTGTTGTTGGCAGATCAGCATCATCAGTGATCTCTGGGAACTTTAGGAAAATGTAGAATCCCAGGCCCCACTCCAGACCTACTGAATAAAAATCTGCATTTTTAACAAGATGTCCAGGGAACTTACTTTCAAATTAAAGTTGAGCACTATCACAAACACTGGTTCCAACCTTGGCTGTACCTCGAAATTTACTAGGAGCTTTAAAAAAATACTGATGCCTGGCCCCTGATCAGTGTAGCTTAGTTGGTTGGGCGTTGTCCTGCAAAGCTAAAGGTTGCTGGCTTGAGTCCCTGGTCTGGGCACCTATGAGAAGCAACCAATTGATGTTTTTCTCTCACACTGATGTGTCTCTCCCTCTCTTTCTCCATCCCTTCTTCTCTTTAAAAATTAATAAAATCTTTAAAGGACTCTGATGCCCAGATCCCTTCCCTAGTGTTTGGAATGGGCTGTGAAACAATCATTGGAATTATTTTTAAGCTGTCCCAGAGGATTCTGAAATGCAGAAAAATTTGAGAATCACTTTTCTAAAGTACAGCACCTGGCACATAATAGGCACTTGAGAGAGAGTCATGAATCACGCTTGACCCTTTAGCTTTCCTAGGGATTCCCACAATGAGGCTGCAGGCAGACAAGAATGGTATCTCCTCTGACTTAGACCATTAAAAGTGCTACACTCCCCAGCAAGACAAACCAAATCTTGAACCATTTGGAAAAATGAGTACAAGAATGACTATCCCAGAGAGCCATCCAATTCTTCCACATGCTGGATAACTGTTAATTTGGGCATTTTTGTGAATTTGCTAGAATCATGAAAGATAATCTAACTTGTGGCTAGACACAGGTGAGGAAATGCAATGCTAAGTTGATCTCAGTATAAAGAGAGCATGAATTTCAGATTCTCTACACAATTGCAGAGAGCCCACCCCTGAGAAAAACTTCTTTGAGGCTGTCTGGTAACATTCTTGACTAATGAACTTGGAACACAATGTTCTACCTTGGCATTATCAGGGAAGACTGAAGGAGGGGATGTGTGAAGAGGGTACAGTATGTGATCAAGCCAAATGTGCATAATCAGAGCTGTGGGGAAGCCCCCTGGGTACTTCCTGCACCTGGTAAGAAATATGCAGCCAACAATGCGTACAGCCCCACATCAAGGACAATTTAGTGGCCAGGAACAGAGTCAGTTTCCCATTGCCCAAGATGGGCCCAGCAACCGGGGAGAATTTAAAATGCACAGAGCAATCTTTGCACTCACCAGAGGAAGTTGCAAAGATTTTTGAGAAAATGAAGCTCATTTATTTCCTCCTTGTTGGGGCCCTAAGCTTTTAAGAACTCTTTCAAATACTGCTGTTCAAGGTAAAGGACAGTCATGCACAGTCAGTAATAATGTAAGTCGACTGTAGAGGAAGGGACAAGAAAGGAAATTTGGGTGTCACCACAAACCTGTCTTTAAGGACTTCTTCAGCTTTAAGGGAGAAAGAAAAGGTTTCCACTGGAATATAAACTAGGCAATATTCTGACAGAGAAGAAATACAAAGCCCTAGAAATAGCTGCATTTACCCTTCAGGCTCTTCAACAAATCACTGAGTCAGCAAAATACATATATTTCCAGGTGAGGGCTGCCCATTTCAAGGCATAGGCACTAAATAAGGTTGCCATGTTTTAAGGAATGTGTAAACATGTAGGTAAGCTTTGAGTCTAAGCAGAGTTGAAGAATGATATGGATGAAAAAAATGTGTGAATATATATCCCTTTTCCAGGGATAAATGTCTTTGAAAATAGGAATTAGACTTCAAATGTGAACATAATAATATCAAGAAAATGGCATACTTTGGAAAAAAATATTTCCTATAATATAAATAAATAATTTATGTCCAGTGTAATTGTTTCTGTGAGTTTCTTACAAAACCAACACATCTACTCTTTCCACAGGTTCTGTGTGCACGATACCAAAGCATGAATATAAGCTATGAAGTACAACTTTTGGCTTATTCCACACCTGCACTTGAATAGCTGCAAGAGGCCAAAGAGAAACACACTAATGGGGTGCCTGGTCCCACATTAAACTCATGACCACAAGCCTCAAATAGTCCTTACTGCTGTCATGCATTCTCTGTGTGCAGGCCCTGTTCCCTCTCCCACATTCCTTGATAACTATTTCCCACCCGTTCTCTCCTGAAATTTTCCATCTCTCTTTCTTATTTATCTCCCTAAGTTGATACCAGCCTTGCTTCCTATTTCAAAACGTTAAGTAGTAATCAGAAGAGAAATCCCCTATTCTACCACCCTCACATCTACCCCACTGCTATTTGTACATATCCATATATTCTGCTTTCTCTACTTTCTTGAGGAACAAGCTGTCATTGCTGCCAACCAAAGCCAACTGTAGTAGTTATGCATTGGATCACATCTTCTCTTGTAATCTCAAGGATCTCACTCTATGATCATCATCATCACCATCATTAATTATAATGATCATCATCATCTTGTCTCAGTTTCACGAGTATGCACACATGCTATAACTTCCTCCATCTTTTTAACCTTTTTTTGACATTCACCCCCCTTATCCTCATCTGTGACCAAGTAATTTCTCTGCCTCTTTTTAGAGCAGTTCTCAAAGGATTTTCAAAAGATTTGTTCCTGCTGTATCTCTAGCATCTAGGATAGAATCTGGAACCTAGAAGGTATTCAAAAATTTGTCAAATGAATGAATGCACAACTACAGCCAATTTAGCCACTGCAGCAGTGGAAAATATCAAACAAGTCAAGTCAGTTTTAACATCAAAATGGTTGTGCCCATGAACATAGGTAATTCCACAATACTGACTAAGAATCAGTTTTGTGCTATACATTGTGTTATGCTCATATAGCATTATAGGGAGATGGTGATTGTCTTTTACTCTTTCTTTAAGCAACCTAAAGAGAGTAATAGGGTAGATAGCATCAAATGCAAACCAGGGAACACATTCAAGGAAAATATCATAACAATTCTCACCTGGAAAGAATTGCTAAAATTAAAGTAGTTATGAAGGTCCTGCTGTGTTGTGTTTTTAGCTGACATTTATTGGGTTTTTACAATATGCCAATAAACGCTTCACAGGTATTAACTCATTTAAAGCTTACAAGAATCTTATGAAATACTGTTAAGTACTATTTTTTTTATCCTCACCTGAGGATATGTTTATTGATTGTAGAGAGAGAGGAAGGGTGAGAGAAAGAGAAACATCATTCTCAAACTTTAATGTGAATATAAGTCAGCTGGGGATCTTGTTTAAATGCAAGTTCTAATTGAGCAGGTCTGGATGGGGCCTGAGATTCTGAATTTCTTACAAACTTCCAGGAGATAGGACTCTGCTGGTTCAGGCTTGCTACTTTGAGTAGCAAGGACTCAGACAAATTAGTACCTACATATGAGTTAAAATAAAGTGACCAATCTGTTAACTAACACGCAGGAAAATCACCTCCAATAAGTGAAGTATAGGTTATAATAAAAGATGAGTTCCTTCTGCCCATTTTGACTGTCTATCAAGGGAAAGTCAAGGTTTCTTGAAAAATCTCTTTTCAAGTGAATGATTGTGCCAACTTTTATGTCATTTACAGTATATATATATTAAAAAAAAAACCCTCAAAGATGAAATTGGCTTAATCCCTGAGCATTTAATTTATCCATTGTTCCCACTGGCCTAACAGCTCCATCTTCAAATACCTTTTTGGTTTACCTTTAGCCCAGAAGTATCTTTTCCTAGTCTTTGGCTGCCTCCCTGCTTCCTCAGCCTAAAAAGAACTCTACCCTGCTGTGGTCACTTTTCCTGCTTGCTGATAAAGGAATTTTAGGGGGAAAAAAAAGTATAGAGTCCCCTACTCCCTCCATACCCCATCCAGGAGGCCTTTTTTTTTGGTTGAGATTCTGCTGTTTGGCTCAACAGGTGAAGTTGCCCCAGGAGCAGAGCACCGCCCTTCTTACTTAACAGGCTTAACAGGGTTAGAAGGTTAAAGTATCCTGCCCTTCAAAGAATTTTGCAAAGATTAACTAATCAAGATAACCAGCCTCTGTCAGAGCAGAGGACCATGAGCTCTACAGTTACTTGGGGAATCTGCCCGCAGGCAGTAAGCGGACTGGTATTTCCACAGACAAAAGGCAGTTTCAAGCACAAATTGTATGGCATCTCAGAACTGTGTATGTGTAGAGCATGTGTGTGTATGTGTGTGTTTATGTATAAGAGGTATTTATTACATATAATATATATTTTATGTTTTTATATATAATAAACCTCATATATATGCATATAATTATACATACACATGCACACACACACACACACGCACTGTTATGTGCTGAGTTGTGTCACTCAAGATTCATATTGCCATGGTTGGTTGGAGCATTGTCTCATAAACTGAAAAGTTGCAGATTTGATTCTAAGTCAGGGCAAATGCCTAGGTTGCGAGTTTGGTCCTGGTTGGGGCACATACAAGAGGCAAGTAATTGATATTTCTCTCTCGCATTGAAGTCTCTCTCCCTCTCTTCCTCTCTCCCTCCCTTCCCCTCTCTCTAAAATCAATTAGCATGTCCTTGAGTGAGGATAAAAAATAATAATAAGATTTATATTTTGGAGTCCTAACCCTTAGTGCCTCAGTATGTGACTGTATTTGGAGAGGTAAATTAAGTTCAAATGAGGTCATATGGATGGACCCTAATCTGGCGTGACTCTGGTCCTTATAAGAAGATGAGACTGGGCTATAGACAAATCACAGGAGTAAGACTATGCGAGGACACAGGGGAAAGACAGCTATGTTGTAAGCCAAAGGTGACACTTTGATATTGAACTTCTAGCCTCCAGAAAAATTAATTTCTGTTACATAAGCCACCCAGTCTGTGGCACTTTGTAATGGCAGCCTTAGCAAACTAATACATGTAAATACTCACACATATACACACAGGGTGACCATAAAGTCTGGAAAAAACGAACATGTTTTAAAAGATTTATTGTTATAACATTACAAAAAATAATAAAATATTATCTAAAAGTCAAGACTTTATGGCCACCATCTATAGGTACAAACATCTGCCTTATCTGTGCACTGGGAGAGAGGAAGGAGTGTAAAGTTAATATAACGTCAACTTATAAAACTGGGAAAAGACTTAAGAATGCTAGCACATAGCGTTCTCTGAGATTTAAAAGAGGAGGGTTCTCTTCCCAGAAGAATAACTTCTCTAGAGTTATTTTTCATTTGATGGTCATTGGGTTCTCTTTGACTTTGTTCCATAAAGTGGTTCAAACACAGGCCTTCACTTAGCCTTTAACTGGACCCTCCATTTTGCCTCGGACTTCTTTGTATTTAGTGAGCGTTCTTCCCACACATTCCCCAGTGAAGTTTTGGATTCAGGGAAAGTTACGCCCGTCTGGGGATGGTTAATCATTACCAAGAATTTGGAAATACTTTGACTGCCATTATGAACAGAAACTGACATATAAAAGAGTGAAAAAAAAAAAAAAACCTAGAAATAAGAAGAAAGAGTGACTGAAAAGGAAAGAAGCCAGCTTTAGCAGTCCAGCTCTGGAAAATATGTGGCTTTAAGGGCGAAGTGACAAAGGAGTTATTATAAAAATAGCAGTGCCACTCTTTCATTAAATGAGGAAGTCCAAAAATAAGCATTTCAGACTAAGTTGACAACTTACCATGACATCTCAAGTCCCTGAAAGGAAAGGAAGGGGTACTCATATATTTAAAAACATGTTATACATGACAGAAGCTTTCTATAGCTTACTCTAGGAAAAGTTCACCAGTGATGTGAAGTACATTTTATTATCTTTATTTCATATGTGAAGAACTATAGAGAAATTAAGTATAGACTTTGTTAGTTGAATGACCCAACAGGCAGGACCAATCCACTTCTCTCTTGTCTTTCTCTATGGAAGATGAAAAAGGTAAATATTGGCCTTCTCTGCCTTCTTTGCAGCTAGCTGTAGACTTACTATATGACAAAGTTCTAGTTAATGATATGTAAGCATATTCAGAAGACTGAAATTTTATCTCAGTCTGGACTTCTAGTCTAAACCCAGACTTATGTATCCAACTGCCTACTCAACATCTTTAGTTGGATAGCTAATAAGAATCTCAGCCTAAGGTGTCCAATCTATCCGGAACTTTCTAAATATCTCTGCCCTCTGTCAGTCTTGGCCATCTAAGAACATGTGAATTCTGTAAACCCCAGTGCACAGGTCAGCAAAAATGACTAGTCTTTCTTTCTCTCACACTCTATCCATATCCGATCAATCCTCAGATTCTGTAGCTCTACTCCTTCTCCTTCCCCACCATGCTGCCAACTTGCTCTAAGTCACCAGCATCTCTTGCTTAGAAGCCTCTTAATGGGTTTCCATGCTTCCTTCCTACCATCTCCTTCAGTGTAGCCTCAACATAGCACCCAGAGTGAGCACATTGCAATATAAATGAGACCATGTTCTTCCTCTTCTTAACAACTGTCCCACAATTTCTTGTCTCACTTAGAGTAGAAGCCAAACTCATTACAGAAACCCAGAAGTCTCTGCATGACCTGACCCCCCTTACCTCTTTGATCTCTTGTCTCACCCTCTTCCTCTGGCTCACTCTGCTCCAGCTACATTAACCTTGTATCAGACTTTTGCACTTGATAGGCTCCCTCTCTGAAAATTTCCTCTCCAATTTATGTGCATGGTTTACTTCTTTAACATATTCTTGTCTCTAATCAATGTCACCTATTCAGTGATGCCTTTTTCTGACTCAGTTCAGGACAACTATAATAGAACAACAATAAAAAAATAAAATAAAATAAAATTCTATGGCACAAAAAATAAAATAAAATGCAATCTCTTCTCACTACCAGTAGCTTAAACATTCTACCCTTTTTCTGGTTTTATTTGCTCTATAGCATCTATCATTATCTAGCATTACATATTTTACTTACTTATTTTGTTTATTTTCTATTTCCCTTCACTTGAATGTTAGCTTCATTTGGATAAAGATTTACTCTGTTTTGTTAACTGCAGGTGCACCTAGAGTAATACCAGATCTGAAACTGCTGCTTAATATGTGATTGTTTAATTGATTCATTAATGGCAGGGGAATTTGAGGGAGGTAATTTTCTTTCTTATATAAAGAACAAGCATCAGAGAAGTCATTGTTATCTTTTAAAATGCTGAAAATAAAACAGCAGAAGGATAGTGAAGCCTTATGTCATTTTGAGCCGCTAAGCATCTTCTGCAATCTCTTATATCTATACGTCTAATATTGTGAGGAAAACATCACCTTATTCATGTTAAACAGGTGTCAGAAAACTATGCCCCAAAGGCCAACTTTGGCCTCCTGCCTATTTTTGTAAAGAAATTTTCACATAATGTCTATAATGTCCATAGCATCTCTCATCCTACAACACAGTTGTAAGGCCCACAAAGCCTAAGAGATTTCCTATCTTTCCCTTTACAGAAAAAGTTGTTCAACTCTTGACTTAAGCAAGTCTTGAGTTTTCTTTTGTTTCAATAGAAAGCATTGTGGTGACCACATGCTGATCAGATGTCCTACTTCAGGGAGCATAACTGAGTGACAAACCCAGGTGCTGCCCTCTGGGTCTACAAACCCGCATATTGAGTAAGCATGCTTCAAGCAAACCACCATGACCTAATGGCTGACCCCAGATGTCTTTCCTGTGAGATGCAGGGCTCCTCTAACAGGTGACTTTGGCTCAAGGATTCCCATTATCTTGGCCAAAACTTTCTTGCCGCTGAGCTGGAATCTAAGACTCCCCCTATCCAACAACCTTTCCTTCCCTCTCCTCTCAGGGATCATACTTAAATTGTGGTTTACCCTTCTCTCTCCTTCTTTACCCTTCACAGGTATTTGCTCCCATAAATCTCTATCATATATTGTCTTGTTTTGCCTTCTGCTTCTCAAATAGCAAACATTTTTGACTAAATATTTGTGTTAGTCTGAATTCTTTGAATGCAGTCATGGTACAGGTAAGAAATAATTTTTAGATTCAAACCAACATCAGCCTGACTCAGAAGCTCATGTTTTCTCAACAGTACTCTACTATTACTATTCCTCTATACACTTGTTTTGCTTCCCTCCTTATATTCATTCATTCTATAAGAAATCCACAATACCTTTATGGTCATAGACTGTATATTACTCACATTTATAGTCTAACAACTAGTAGAAATAGTCAAAAACAATTTATGACTTTATAATATTGGCTGGATGGATAAACAAATAAGCAAATATTTATTAACTAAATTCGATTAAAAGTCTGCTGTATTTACAAACTAGTTGAAGTCATGTTATACAAATGACAATGTACAAGAAAGAGCTACTCAGTCGTGTTGCTGAAATGTACTAATAGGTAAGAGCCTGGAGACAATGGGATCAGCAATGAGGTTACTACAATAATACTGATATGATGTAATAAAGAGCTGGACTTGACTTCACAATGGAAGTTGAAATAAAAGGAAAATGAGAATGAGATTTTTAAAAATCAATAATCAAGAGGCCATTAATTGGTGAGAGCAGTCAAACAAGAGTAAGGAGCAAGGTGACAAATATATTGAGCATGGGTACCTGGAAAGAAGTCCCATTTCTGAAAATAAGGATTTTAAGAAAAGAGCTGGAGGGAGGGTGGAGATTAGGGGATGGAGGGATACAGCAAAGATTAAAAGGGACTCATGCACATGGACAACAGTGTGGTGATTGCAGCGGGAGGTGCGTATAAGGGGACTAAATGGAAAAGGAAAAAAAATTAAAGAAAAGAGCTAATTTATTAAGCAGGAGTCTGTGAATTCTGTTAGGAGAAGAAAATTGTTCAAAAATCATCTAAAAGGTACTAAAAAATGAGATTAACCCTTAGAAAGGCCTGTCATGGTCAGAGATGATCTTGAAAGTCATTTTACTCAGAAAATAGTTGAAATTATAACAGCAAATGAGTTCTAGAATGAAGAGTATGAAGTAATAAAAGTAAATAATAAAAGCAAAATCAAGTGTGATCCCTGCATTTAAGAGATGGGAGGTGATAAAGGGTCTTGACTTCCAGCCAAGATGGAGGCATAGACAGACATGCTATATCTCCCTCCACAACTAAGAAGGAATACAACTACCTCAAAACTAGAGACAACCAGAAGTTCCAGAAAATCAAACCGCACGGAAGTCCAGCAAACAGAAATATAAAGAAGAAATACTTATCCAGTCAGGTAGGAGGGGTGGAGCCAGGGTGAAGAGAACATGGTGTGGTGGCGGCGGCAGCAGCAGGCTGGCAGAAAGCACAGTCACACGTTTTTAAAAGTCAGGAGGAACACCTGGGAAGCTTTCCCAGCTCCTCACTGGACCTCGTAGCTCACAGTTCTAGCACCAGGGAAAATCAAGCCTCATTGTTTCTTACTGTGCAGACCAGTGGGGGTTGAGGTGGAGGCAGAAACTGCTGGTCTCTCAGCAGAGTCCACTTGTTTAAAGGGCCCCCATGATCCTAGAATGTCCGCAGACCCATCCACTTTGGGAACGACGGCCAGGGCAACAGCTAGAGAGGCACCAGTCCTATACAGAAGTGGGAGAAGTGCCTGGGAAGGGGGCGAGTGCTGGGCAGGCGGCATTGTTCCCTCTAGTACCATGCACCCACATACAGCACCACAACGTGGTCAAACAGGTTGCCCTGTATGACAAATCCCTAAGGCTCTGCCCCTGAAATGTAACTGGAGCAACAGCTCTAACTGGGACTCAGAGGCAAACAAACAGAGGAGCCTGTCAGAATGAGGAGACAGAGAAGTATGGCCCAAAAGGGGGAAAGAATCAAGGTTCCAGTGAAAGAACTAAGTGACAAGGAGATAGTCAACCTCACAGATGAGGAGATAGACAACCTAACAGATGCAGAATCAAAACACTGGTGATAAAGATGCTCACAGGCTTGACAGATATGCTTCAGTGTGGCAAAAGCATAAGAGAAGAACTGAAAGCTATGCTAAGTGTAATGAAGGAAAATCCACACAAAATCAATTGGTGAAGGGAAGGAAACCAGGGTTCAAATCAATGATTTGGAACATAAGGAAGAAAAAAACTGTCAACAAGTACAGAATGAGGAAACAAGAATTGAAAAAAATGAGGAAAACTTCCCAAATTTTGCAAAGGAGATGGACATACAGGTCTGGGAAGCACAGAGGGTCCTGGGTGAGCTGGATCCAGAGGGAATCACAACAGGAGGCATCATGATTGAGATGCCAAAGGTGAGAGATAAAAAGAGAGTCCTAAAAACAGCAAAAGGGAGGCAGAGAGTTGCCTACAGGGGGGTGCCTATAGGACTATCAGCTGATTTCTCAGAGGACACTTTGCAAGCAGGAAGGGACTGGCAAGCAGTATTCAATGTGATGAAAGGCAACCTGCAACCAGGATTACTCTATCCAGCAAGGCTATCATTTAGAATGGAAGGGCAGTGAAGTGCTTCCCAGACAAGGTAAAGCTAAAGGAGTTCATCATCACCAAGCCATTATTATATGAAATGTCAAAGGGACTTACTTCAGAAAAAGAAGATCAAAACTATGAACACTAAAATGACAACAAACTCACAACTATCAACAACTAAATCTAAAAAATAAAAATAAAATCCAAGTAAGCCAACCAGAATAGAAACAAAATCATAGGTGTGGGGATCATTTGGAGGGTTATCAGCTGAGGGGGGGGCGGGGGATGAGGATATGGTGCAGGGATTCAGAAGCATAATTGGTTGGTAGAAAATAGACAGGGGGAAGTTAAGAATAATATAGGAAAGGATGAAGCCAAAGAACATATATGCACAACCCATAGACATGAACTAAGGGGAGTGGGATTGCTGGAGGGAAAAGGGTACTGGGCAGAGGGGAGTAAAGGGGAAAAAATGGAACTACTGTAACAACGTAATCAATAAAACATACTTTAAAAAAAGATGGGAGGTGAAAAAAACACAGATAAAAAATGTAAAAGATGTAAACAGAGAAAAATGAGAATCAGAATTCATGTGATCCTGAGACCAAGAGAAAAGAGAATTTCAAGAGGAGAGTGCTCATTGATAGCAAATGATATGGAGAACTCAAAGAGGTTGGACAATATGGTTTAGAGATTTGAGAGCAAATGAAAGATATCAAATAAGTGAGAGCTTGAAACATCATGATCAACCATCAGCTGACTAGTTTGTTTTTGTCTGTTTTCTTTTTCTTCAAAGGAATGTAGACTATTCATGTTTTCAGCAGAGAGTAAAACCTGTATGGAGTTTAGAAACTAAAGAGAATTTTAAAAAGAGGAAAACTGATATAGCAAGATCCTGGAGGAGGTGGGATGGGGAGGACAGAATAAAAATGAAGTGTAAATGTTGTAAAGGAAGATGAAGCAACTCTAAGCCAGAAAGAAGAGATGAGAGTATTTAAAGACAAATTCCCCACATCCGACCAGAGCTATATTCAGAGTATTATTTGACATCAGAGCACATTTGCCAATCCTGAAAGATTAGAGCCAGTCTAAACCAATCTCTCACTTACATGAATTTATTCAACCATATTTACGGAGAACCTAACAGATGTACCTTTCTTTTGTATTTAAATATATTGTGCATATTCTTGTTAAAAAAACAAAATCATCATCCAGCAAAACCTTACATGACTATTAGATGAAAGTGATAAAATAAAGAAAAAAGCAGTCATCACATGGGAATGAAGAAATTGCTCTGATTCTCTCAAGGGAAAGCTCTGGTAAAAAAACAGTAGGAAAATGGACTACTTTCAGTCCATCTGGATAATGAATTTCTGAGAAAGCCCTGCACATTTTCTTCAAAATGAATTTTCTTTGAGTCATTAAAAACAGACATTTTATTCAATGTCTTAAATAGCTCTTGTAGATTTCAAGTTACCATTCAGAGAGGCTTGAAGTCACTTTAGTTGGGCAGCTTATATATTGCTGGAAGTCTTAAGCTAGCTTGAAAAGATCTCATTAATGCTCTTTCTCAAGTAATTATTTCAATATACATCATTTTTTTCATTAGTCTTTTTCTGACTATTTTTTTCTTATTTCTGTGGTTTCTTAAGTTATTACATTTTAATGTGGGAGTGTGCCAGAGTGATGCCACAAAACTTGTTAAATCAAAAGTATTAACCCAATTGACAGATTTCATCAGTGGAAGGGATGAGGACAGACTGGTAAGGAGAGAAATGAAAAAACCAGACCTGGAAGGGCTCTTGGCATTGTTTATTCATATAAAGAAGAATTTGGAAGAGTAAATTTCACCCTCCTAGATTCTTTCTAATGTTTCCAATCTGTGGGGTTGCTCTAATGAGTTCAAATTTAGATTAAAGCAATAGCTGCAACTTTGATTTCAAAGGCTCTTGCCAATAATGATGTCTCCATTTGAGAGAGATGAAGTGGAACAAACTAGAGGTTAGAAATCAAAACACTTGGATTTGATTCCTGGCTCTGACTGTTTGCTTCTTGGTAACCACAAGTCAGCAGTTCTTCCCAGGCATGGGTACACTCCACATGCTCCCCAGAACTGAGAAGGGCACCCAGAGGCACTGCCTCAGGTCAGTCACTTAAACTTTGTGAAATTACATTACCTTGACTCAGTGATTTTCAACTGTTTTCTTCTCATGGCACACGTAAATTACTAAAATTCTGCTGCACATCAAAAAATATATAATTTTGCTAATCTAACCAAAAAAAGTATAATTTTGATTCATTCCTACTAGACACCTATTATGGTGTTGCCTGTTGTCATTTTTTAATTTGAAAATCTTAGGGAAAAGAGGTCAGTGCCCCTAAATAGTCAGGTATCACATATTTTTAAATTTCTGTGACACACCCATTAAAAATCGCTGCCTTAACCTATAAAGAAGGCATGGGACTCACAAGGGAGTCTTAATTCTTGCTGCATGTTAAAAACAAGTGGGGCACTTTTTAAAAAATAGTAGTACCATTATTTGAGCAATAATGGGGCCCCATCCCAGACCAACTGAATCAGAATATCTGAGGGTGAGGTCATCCTTGCGCTGGTGTTTAAGAATGCCCCAGGCATTTTAATGTAGAGCCAGAGTTCAGAACCACTACACTGATCTTTAGGCTTTTTACCAATCCTTCAGCATTCTAAGAACCACATACTCGCTTCAAGGCACATGTGCTTAGGAAAAGACAAGAATCCATTAGATTGCTTTATGCTCACAAAAATCGTTTTCAGTCTGAGTCCCAGAGATCTGTGCAGAGTTGATCCTTGGGATACCTAGTCATAAGAGGACATGCTCAAAGCCAGATCTTACACTTTGCTTTTTTTCTAACTGTTTTTATCTTTTTAATTATAAAATAACCTTTTTATTGAGGTATAACATTTTTATAGTTTGATGAATTTTTATATATGTATACATTTACCAGCCCTGACTGGTTTGGCTCAGTGGATTGAGCGTCGGCCTGCGAGCTAAGTGTCGCTGGTTCGATCTTCCAGTCAGGTCACATCAGAGAAGGAAAACTCTGACTCCAAAAAACCTCCGCTGCCTTGCGGCATGCCTCTTCAGGGGAAAGGCTAAGGGAGTAAACCCCGACAGAAAATCCGGAGCCGGAGTCCCTAAGGCGGTTTGACGTTGTAGTCAACACCGGCAACTCCTGCGGCGCACCTGAAGCCAAGCTGTATTGACTCCGTCTTTCCCTTGGACCCTTCAGCTGTGAAGAGAGGTGCGGTCTGCTGCATGGGCAACAGCAGACCCTCCATATCACCCTGCCCAGGCTCTGTAGCTTCAGCTTCACTGGAGAGGATACTCCAGCGTCATCACAAGATGTCGATTCAACACGGGAGGGGACGGATGCCATGTCACTCCTGAGTTGGACTGCACAGCCATTCTCGGCGGTGCAGATAGACTCTTAAGAAGCTACACCATCGTCTCTCGAGACGGACGGATGCCGACGACGACGACGATACATTTACCCAGATCAAAATGAAAACCATTTTGAGCTCCTCTGAAGACTGGTCCTACTATTTTGGGAGGACATAGTAGGTCTACACAATCTGGCAGATGCCCTGTCTCCAATATCTGCCATATTATTTTCTAATTGTATTGCTACATCATAAAATATAAAATTAAGTATAATTCTCCCATTTCTTTTGTCACTGTTTGTGAAATTATCACACATACTTTCTTGTTCCTTTGAAAAATATGTGCCTAATTTTCTCTTTATTTCCAAACGATAGTAACTCTATTAGCCTACTCTACACTGGCTCTTGAAAGCAAGGAGTGGGTCTGTCTTCCTCACTCATGTATATGAAGCCCTATGTGCTTATGAACATCTGTTGAATGAATGCTGAATAGATACATGATATTGGGGTGGAAAATAGGCATATAAAAAACTATAGGAGTCATGTTCCATCTTCAGAAAGTTTTCTGTCATGTTGATGGGTTGAGGGGAGTTTGTATGAGGTATGTTCCAAATGCAATAGAAGTACTTTGTAATTACAAAACAAATATCATCAGTTCAAAATTATTTAACATTGACTCAAGCTTCAGTAGACTAAAAACTTACAGGGACCAGAGAAGCACAGTGAAGAGGTAATCAGAGTGGGAGCCTAATTAGAGTAATTTCCTGGATGAGGAGTTCAGATCTTGAGAGGTGCAGAGTGAATAAGGAAGAGATTATGCCAGATTAGGGGAAAGAGTCGAGCAAAGCCTACAGAGCAAACATCTAGCCAGTCTTGAGAAATATAAGCACATTTTCTGAGTTGAAAATAAAAGATATGCTGGGGGGAAATAAGAGAAGAGGAAGAGAAGTAAAAAAACCAAAAAACAAAAAAACAAAAAATCCCAATTGATGGAAGGCTTAAGTAAAAATAGACTGGTATTTTTACTGTACCAGTAGATATACTACAAACAGTGTTTGCTGAAGCTTGTTCTGACAGCTACATGCAGGGCAGAGAGAAAGAATAAAGGAAAATAAATTGATTAGGAGCTGCTTCCACAATCTCTATATGAACCTTATTTTGGGTGGTTAGTAGTAGTGATCACAAGCAAAGATATGCATCTAAAAACTGTCCCGAGAGTTTAGAAGGTGAAGGGGGTCAGGTGTTCAAAATTATGCCTAGGATACTGGTACGAGTCAGAGAAATGGGAAATTTGGGTCTGAGTGACCACATGAGGGAGAAACTGATGGCTTTAACTTACTGTTCTATTTGATGTTGAGCATGTTTTGTGTCTGATATTTGGGCAACACCAAACTCGCATTTGAAATGACTAGACCACAGAGAAGAGTGTGGGTAATCCCACTCCATTCCCTGCCCTGCAATACTTTGAAGCAGTAAAGCTGAGACTATTTTACCCACACTTGTTATTTTCTAGGCAGAGTTGATGTATTTACATATACATAGGCCCTCCAGGAGAAGTATGAGAGAGACAATTAGGGATGAACCTAGAGAAATTGGTGGGGCCATCATTTTCTGGTCAGGTGAAAGGAACCTGTGCAGCTGAAAGGTTTGGCTGAGCCTTTGTCTACAAACATTTTTGCATCCCTGACTCAGACCCACTAAAGGAAACACTAGAATCTCCCACAACTGCACATCACACCTTAATAGTACCAAAAGCTAGACGGTAGGATGATTAAGTCTCTTTATAAGGTGCCAGATGATTAATAACTATGTTTATATCTTATTTGTGGATATGCCAGAAAAGGTAGATACAATCAGAACACATTCTTCAGGGTGGGAACTGATCACAGGCTGGAATTTATAAAATCCTCACATGCCATGAACACTATTCGTTTTTTAAGTCTCAGGTATATAACTGATGGTCTCTTTTCCATAAACCATCAAATACTGAACATTACTGGAGGCAGAATAGCAGAACTGAAGGAGCAATAATAAGGTCTGGCATGACCACTTTTAGACAGCGTGGGAGAGCGCACACTACTTCTGGAGTCAACAACTGACCATGGATGTGGAAATGATACAGCCCGACCAGGCCTCACCAGGCTCCTGTGGGTACATAGCGTTCTCACAGCAGCAAAGAAGGGAACATAGGAGTTAGGTGGAAAGAAGTTCTGCCAGGAACTTTTCCAGTCAATTGTTCAGGTAATTTATGTCACTGAACTGTACAATTTGTCATCTTCCAGACAGCAAAAAGCAAAACAGACACATATCAAAATAAAATAAAATAAAAAGGAAAGGAATAAAATAATCAAAATAAAGCAAGGAATAATGCTTTTGCAATAAGGAACTTTAAATGGAATAATGCTTTTGCAATAAGGAACTTTAAATGCAAAGTATTGCCCTTTTTTTTTAAATGAAATAAAGAATTCTCAATATAGTAATTTGTGCCCATTCTGTAGACGTTAAAAAAGAAAAACCTTCTGTTGTCACTAAGATGCGTTAATATATTTTTCAATTGGGTCAGCGTTTCATTTTTTTTTGGCTACTCCATAATAAATGAAGCACATGATGAAGTTAAGAACTGTTGCTTTGCTGTGATTACACACCATGGCCATGTTACAGAAACAGGGGAGTCCAAAAATCCCCAGAGTTTGCAGCTGGAGGATGGGGAGAAGGAAGCAGCTTTCAGAAAGTCTCCACACCCCTGAGGCTGGTGGCTGGTGTCTTTCATTATGCAAAATTGCTCGGATGCTTCCAAGGCCTCAGGTGGATGGGAGGAGTCTTGAACCAGGGGACGGTATGGAAAGCACAGAGCCTACGTGGGGTTCTGTGAATGGTCAGAACTGTTGGCAACACCCACTGCATCAGAGGACACAGTCAGGGATATATAGGCAGCTGCGAACACTTTAGGGGGGCATGCTCTGGGGCTGTCTCCCTCACTGGCGGGTGTTCGCAGGGGTACTCTGGAGAAGGAGAGGAGATCCACGCGGTTTACAGAAAGAAGGCAGTTTGCAAGGAGGCTGAGAATCCTGGCGGTTTTGCATTGAGAACTGAAGGTCACCACAGCACAAAAGGACCTCCCCAATCAGATTGAATGATTGGCAGCCGCTGGTAAAGCTGAACTGTGTTTGGGAAGTAGGGAAATGGTGTTTCTGACCTTCCTAAAACTGGCTATGTTTGGTAGTGGGGAGGCAAGGATATGTGTAACTGTTAAATAAACAATTTTCTTTTCACTCAACTGAAGTATTAAGAGTTGTAATTCTGGCGGTGGGCAATCGACCCCTAACTAAAGAGCCCGTGGGTTTGTTTTCCATTGGAGCAGCCCAGGGGTTCTGTAACAGCCAGGCACCCACTTTTGCATTGAAAGATACCTGGATCAACTACATTGATTAAATGGAAGTAGTAACCCAAATTCACAACAGATTATTAATCTTAACCTAGACATGAGTTTAACTCAAGATATAAAACAAAGGAACTTGAAAAAATATCAATCATTTCAGGCCTACTTGGCCTTGTGTACACAAGTCAATCTTAGATTCCAGTTGGTCAAAAAGTGTTCCAATTGAAACAATATTGTTGTGATAATTGGCGAAACTGTAGCAGTGAAGTTTCTAAAGTTAAAAGTAATATAACTAAGTTGGAATTGGCTCTAAGAAATATTGTGAAAGAGGCAAAGTGGGTTCTTGTGCCTCCCTTGTTTCAGTGACCATTATTTCCAGGACCTCCATTCAGCTTCAGATCAGTTTTGTCTTGACCATGTGCATGATATTAAATTCTGATAATCAGAACATGACATTGGGGCATTTCTCTCCAATGATGGGATAGAGGCAGGCTACAGTCCTTCTACTAGGGAGCAAGAAACACAATCTTGATCCATATGAGTGCCTCACTTGTGATTTCTGATAAGTCAAGCAAGCAGTGTTCCTACACCATGGAAAAGAAAAGGCTGAGAATAAAATTTGAGGGTTTTATTTCAAAGTTGAGATGCTCAATATTCTTATATAATGTATATGTGATAATGACCAGAAAAGACCAATGTGCAATCACGTATAACTGTGGATTATACATGTTACACATTAATACAGAAATAATGTTATACATTAAGTGGAGCTGTGGAAAAACAAGGAATTTAATTAAAGAAAAGAGATGGCCACTGTGTGAGTTGGGAGTACGAAGGGTGAGAACAAAATTTCAGGTGTGTTTCATAAAGGGTAAGGGACAAGGAAATGGTGATTGGTAGGCTGTTCAGAAGATCATTAAAAGAGAAGAATTAAAAGATAAATCACAAGACCTGCTTGCCAATCAAGATAAATTACAGTATGTGTTTCCAACAGCAAAGGATCAAATAAAATGCAAATATACACACATACTCTATTACTCTTTGTTCCCAGGGATCTTTGTTTCCTCTTTCTGTAGAGAGATTATTGAAGTAAAGGTGGGGAGGAATGTGTCCTTTGAGCTTGACACTACAACAAAGGTATTTTCTCCCTTTGGTATTCTTGACATCCCTTGTACTTCCATGGAATTTGTTTGGGGTGGTTAGACTGTATAAAAGGGCATCATTTCTTAAGCCTGGGAATCCCTCCACAAACAGTGGTGGCAGAGCTTACTTGCGCTAAGGGCAAGTCTATTGTTTCTTGAGCTCTAACTGTTCAAGAAGCAAAGGAAAACTAAAATGATCTCTTCAACTAAGACTAAAACTCCCATTAAAGCAAAAATAAGTTACCAAACCCAGTATACCATCAGTGGTATGCAACTTTCTTCAAGGAAAGATACTGAGCAACAGATTTAAGTGCATGCTCATAAACTTAAGGTGGGGAAGAATGTTCTAGCTTACACTGGCCAGAAGGGCACATTAGGGTATTAAGACTACTTTAATTCGGAGATACCCATGTCAGAATATGGAGTAGCTCCCTGATCTCAGCCTAAGTCTAGAAGTTCATGAGTTCTAATTCTCTACTGCTAAATGCACTCCTACTGCTCAGTGCACTACTGCCTCCCCAACCCAATCCTACCCCCAAAACCAGCCTCAGCCACAGTCACACACTTTTACATTGACTCATTTAACAAATATTTATTGTGCCTCTGGTATGAACTAGGAGCTTTGTTATGCTTTGAGGGTATCAAGATAAAAAGACACAGAATTAGTGTGGGAGGGACATGTAAATCAACAATTAGAGTGTACTGTGATAGCACATTGTGATGGAAGTATGCCCAAGGAGACCACACAGGTGTGGGCACCTAGCTCAGTCTGGAGGCAGCAGTGGGGCTGGGGTGTAGCAATTTAGGTATGAAGGAACACAGTCCTTTCAGATCAAAGATTTCAGGAGTACAAGGAAGAGCAACAGGAGATGATGCCTAGTTTAGAGGATCATAAAGATCCCCATGCCTCCAAGTGTTTCCTCATTAACTCAAGGCTTGAAATAGTCTCATCTGTAATAACTTTGAATTAAGGTTCTGTTAAAACTGAAATGTCTCTTTAAAAAAGTAAAATATTCGAGTATTATTTGACATCAGCATTTTAGCTTAAATTAGCAAGCGCTGAGAGAAACATTAGACAAGAAAATGTCTAATAAAAAAAAAGAAAGAAAGTCAAAATTAGACTAGACAGTCAGGGAAAATGGTCCTGGGTGCTTGAAAAAATTTGTACCAACAGAGAATAGGAGAGTATAATTTAAAAAACAAATATGTGTTACCTGCCATTGAGTCAGCTCTGACTCCTGGCAATCCTATAAATGAGTTATGTCCACAATATCTTCTCTTCAAAAGCTCTGCTCAGCTCCTACAGGCTCATGTCTATGGCTTTTTTTGTGGAAAACATTCATCTCTTATTTATCCCCCTTTCCTGCTGCCTTCTACGTTTCCCAGCATTATTGTCTTTTTCAAAGAACTCTATCTTCTCATGATATGCCTGAAGTAGGACATTGACATCATTATTGCTGGCTCACTTAGAAATATGTCATGGCACCAGAATGCCCTTGCCATAACCCCGAAGCTATTGAGGGAGAAGTACTCTTCTAAAAGGTCTCACCTATTTTGTGATGTCTGAACATGGGTTCAAAGTCACCAAATAGACTTTCTTTGTTCTACCCTATCAGTCAAGAAGTCTTAGTGCTTCTGAAATTTCAAAGGGGCATGAGGATCACCTGAAGGGTTCTTGTAAAAATTTGGATTCTGATCCAGTAAATCTGGGGTGGGGGCTGGAGAATTTGCACTTCTCATAATTTCCCAAATGATGCTGAGGCTGCTGGTCCCAAGACCACACTTGGAGTCACCAGGATCCTGGAGACTGACCTTGACATTTCTCTCATCTCTTCTCTTGCCTCCAGAGAGTTCAGGTCCTCTAGGTCTCTCCCTTGCAGAATTGTTTTGTGGCTCCATCCATTCTCCACACAGCCCAGGCTGATAATTTAAAAAGTGACCATGTTATGCTCCTGCTTAAATCCCTCCAAAATATTCCCTTTCCAAAGAAATTCCTTTAAAAATTCATTTTAGTTGAATTCTTAATACAGAAGCTTTCCTGAAATCCAAAATTTAAAATGTATGTAAATGGCACTGCTCTGGAGAATCTAAGAAGAAGGGCCCAGACTCTCTCTCCTCAAATGCTCAGCTTCCTCTGTCTCCTGGGAGGAGCTCTGGGATACCTCCATGTGATCCAGAATTCTGATGAATCAGGGGTCTAACAACGAAGTCCAAAGCCATTTTAGGCTAAAACCATTATGTAGCTTTAGAGAGATTACTGTCATTTTCCTCCCTGGGTAAATGAATATAAAACTGTCTCCTCAGAGAATGATTTTGAAGATCAAATCAGATTGTGGACACAGCATGATCCCTGGGACATAGCAGGAACTCAATGAATGCTACCCCACTTTTCTCAAAAGTTTACAGTCTGATATGATTTTCTTTGACTCAGAGATTTTTTTCCCCTAATGAGGATAATAATTATGCCAATATTATTGAAAGAGGTAACATATTGGCCTTTTCAGTGTGAATAGTCTTGGTTTAGGCTCTTTCCCAGAGAGCAGGCTTTCTTTTGAGGTCATAATTGCTTGAATAGTTGAAAAGACAGCCCCTGAGCAATTGGTGGTGGGATGAGGAACTGACCAGCAGGGCAGACAGATGCACGAAACGTGGGACCTAGGCCATGGAAACGTGGGGGGGTGGGAGGCATTGCACACTAGTGCTCATCACCAGTCTGATGGCTGTCATATTAATTAATATTGAAGGTTGAGAAATGTTGAAAAACTTGAAACTAACCAGACAAAGATCTTTGCTCTCTATCCCAAGTGGCATGCACACTCAGAGCATCAAGCCTCTAGTTCAGTCCTGCGTAGCCACAGTTGGGGGAAAGCATGTTCCATGAGCCTGGCTGCTGTCCCTGTGCTAAAGTGCTCACTACTCAAGGGCAAAGTGGGCACAGCTCTCTGTCCCACTTTAGTCCTTCTCCTTGACAACAATGACCACATCGTTCTCTCCCTTTGATCCCCTCACCCCTCTCCCTGCCTCCATAGCCCATGTGGCATCTGCCCCAAAGGAACTCTCAATACATAGTTTCAGCTGACTGACTTTGGACGGCTTTCTAGAATTGTTCTTCCCATAACTCTCCACAACAAGCCGGTTTCACAACAGGTTGCAAGGTGTCCTCAGGCAGCCCAGAGGAGTGGTCGAGTATACGTGAACAGGCTCCTTATTTTCAGCAAATAGGACAGCTCTGTGTGAAACCTGAACCTCATCGCCTAAAGGATTTTGGCTGCTTAAGGTTCCTGGCATTAGATCAGGAAGCCAGACTGAGGACAGGGTGCTCTCTCTGCCCTCATGGCAACGCATTTCCTCCTCAGGAATCCAGGTCTATTCCAATATGAGGTCAGGTGCCATTCTCTGAGAGCCCCCAGGAGAATAGCCTCCGGTTTTATCAGGCCACAGCATCTCAAAGGCCCCTGCAATGCTATTAACATAAAATGAGAACCTTCCCCAGAGAGTTAATGATTAGTTTCAATCAGGGAAAAGCCAAGCACATCCCCAGCTGCAGTGGACAACAGGGATGTGGAAATACCAGCCAGCTGGGAGTTTGGCAAAGCAGGTGAAAGGCAAATAAAGCATCTGCCCAAATCCACAGACTGTTGAAGTCGTAAATGTCAGGATAGTTGCATTTACACCACTGACACTGTACAGTCTCTCCCCCACTCCCTCGACTGGAAATGTGTTAGCAGCTAAAAAGATGCACAGTGACAAGAAGTGTGACAGACTCTATCCTTTCACACAATGGGACCGATTCCAACGATGCCTTCAGGAATCCCCACTAGCAGTGGCTGGCTGTCTCACCACCCTTTTACAAACACACCGAAATCAGAATGTGCAACATAGAAGACATTTCAAGTTTTCTTTACCGAGCAGATGCACATAGGCTTTCCTGTTATTCATCCTACTCTTGCTTCAGACAATACCTGGTCTGAATAGCTAGTGTGATACATACAATAATCCTAACCACATTGTTTCTCAAGGGAGACACTTTTGTATAGAGTGATAAGAAGAAGTATGGGCTCGATATTGTATTCAAAAAATGCATGGATGGCTTCTGCAAGTTTTCTGGTTTGGAGGTTAATTCTAACAATTCCTCAAGGAATAGGAAGAGCACATTCTAGCCCTGTGAGTTGTAATTTGTTGCTGTCCTGGATAATGAACATTGTCTTGCCATGACATAAGGGTTCTACTTGAAGGAGCACTTTCACAGGTCATTTCTCACTGGCCACTCACCACCTGGGCGGGAGGCGTGTCAGCCTTGTGCCATAGCCAAGAAAGACAAGCATGAAGATGCTAAATGGCCTGAGCAGACATCTCTGTGCTATTCTGTTTGAGCTGCTATGATTCCATTCAAAGCAAGGCCAGAAAAACAGGGAGTGGCACTGAACAAGAACCCCAAGCCCTCACCTTAACACAACAAGCATTTGAACCTCACTTAGCAAACCATTTGTCAGAAGCAACATGAAATAATTTGAAAGATGTGACTAAGCATGTAAAAAAGGAAAATAACACCTTTATTTTCCCGTTTTGATTTTTTTCTTTCTTTCCTTTTTTTTTTTTTTTTTTTGCTGTTAGCAGAAGAATATTTCAGAAAAAAACAAGTATGCCATGAAATGGCTTCCATTTTGTCAATGGAATTAACAGAAACATGAACTTGCCATTCGTCCCAATGTGTTTTCAATATGGAATTAAAGCAAGAAGAAAACAGAGGTTTTTAGAAGCACTGGAAAGTGTTGGGGGGGGTGGCGGGGAAGGTAGTGTATTTGAGAGCATTCCGTAAATTGTAGAGACTAGAACTTGAGAGTTTTTGCCAGCATAAAGTACTTTCAGAGGACCAAATAATAGCTCCTAGAGAGTTTTCTTTAGTCCACTCACCCCATCCTACCCCACCCTGGATTTTAAGCTTCAAGGCAACCAACCAAGGATCTCAGCCCTACTCGGCCTCAAGCATCAGAATCTCACCTCCACCAAACACTGCATCAATACCTCCCCACAGCAGACTCTCACAGATGCTAATGTATATGGAATTCATTTGTAATAGTGCTTTTATTTAAGAACAGGTACTGCTGGAATGCTAACCCAGAGGTGCAACCACTTCCAATGCAGTCCTGAGGGACAGGGAGGAAATGGTGTCTTCTCTCAGGTGTTGGAAAGACCCTTGAGTCAGCTTTAGTGAAGGTCACTCATACTTAGAGGAGAAAAGGGTATAAGAGCCCTCTCTAACTATTTATTATCCATAGAGGGGAGCTGAGACTGTGGGAATGGAGAGGTTTCAATTCAATTTGTAAGGTTAGCTGTAAAGACCATTTCAGCTACATTATCTAACTGCTAACAATTCAGTGTAATTTACAAATACAGGAATGTTTTGTTCATTTGTACGATGGGAAAGTGATGTAATTCTTGTAAGTGGAACTTCCGGACAACTGAAATATTTTCCCTGAATCACCAACATTTTTATATTGTCATCATTTTGATGACATTTTTCTCTGAAACATATTGCACATGTTCCTGTCTTATTAAGCAGAGTACAGCAATCATGAGCAAACTTTATATGATGGTTATTAAAATGGTTGTTTCAGTAGAACAATGAAACTTTGTGCTCCACTAGACAGAATGCCCCTACGGCCAAAGACAGGTATGAGACCTCTTATCTCCCTTCTCAGTGGCTGCAGGTGACTGTGCCTTTTGAATTTTTCTTCTGGCCTGCTTGCTAGGGAGTTGTTTTTCCCTCACTCTTAGCCTTACTTCTAATTTGCCCTGGGCTGAAAATGGAAAACTTCAGACTTGTCCCAATTGTGTTTAACATGATTAGATCAGCCTCAAAGTAAAGAACTGAATAACTGAATACATCCCAATGGTGTTAAAAGCATGAATGATTTGATGGCATTGACTTTACACATTTGGAAATGTTCTTATTCCCAGCTCCCTTTGTTGCAGTTGAGATTACCAGACAAACCACCTCGGGATGGATGAAATGCTATGGTATATTTCAGCTGGTGGGACCAGTTAGTGAACAAGATAGTATGGAAGTCACTAAAAGCAATGAGAAGAGTAAGAGCCCCAGGTATAATTGTGAATGTAAGGGTTCTGTGTTCAGCTGTCATTTGAAGAACCTGAGGTTCACATGCTGTGCCTCTGGGCTTCCTCATTACTAGGAGGGGAGTGGTGAAGGAGGTGGTACCCAAGGGCGTCCAACCCCAAACAGAACAAGGATGATAGAAATTACTCTGCACTTCCTTACGTTAAAAGGGAAGGGAAATAAAATACAAAGCTTGTCACTCCTGTGCTTATTTTATAAATTAAAAGAAAAGAAAGAAAAAAGACTTGCAGCTTTAGGATAAAGTACAAACCCCTTAGACAATTCACGATCCACCTCTTTTCTAAGCCTCCTTTTGCATCGCTTCCCTCAACTAAAATAATATCACCCTTCTTCCTAGAGCCCTCCACCCTCCAACACCAAGAGCCCCTTCCCTGGAGCCATTTTCCCTTCACCCCATAGTGATGTGCTCTTCCTCTGGGGTCACAGGTTCACTGGACCTGTGGTGATGAATGGTTCATATCCTGCCCTGAAATTGCACATAAACTTTGCTGGCCCCCTTCACTGTGCAGGTTTGAAGGCAGAAAGTACTTCTCATTTATTTCTGCAACTGCAGTGCCCAGTCCAGTGCCTTATGCAGAGATGCTTAACTATCGTTGGCAGCCGTCCGTCTCGAGAGACGATGGTGTAGCTTCCCAAGAGTCTATCTGCACCGCCGAGAATGGCTGTGCAGTCTGACTCGGGAGTGACACGGTATCTGTCTCCTCCTGTGTTGAATCGACATCTTGCGATGAAGCTACAGAGCCTGGGCAGGGTGATATGGAGGGTCTGCTGTTGCCCATGCAGCAGACCCCCCCTCTCTTCGCAGCTGAAGGGTCCAAGGGAAAGACGGAGACAATACAGCTTGGCTTCAGGTGCGCCGCAGGAGTTGCCGGTGTTGACTACAGCGTCAAACCGCCTTAGGGACTCCGGCTCCGGATTTTCTGTCGGGGTTTACTCCCTTAGCCTTTCCCCTGAAGAGGTATGCCGCAAGGCAGCGGAGGTTTTTTGGAGTCAGAGTTGTCCTTCTCTGATGTGCCCTGACTGGAAGATCGAACCAGCGACACTTAGCTCGCAGGCCGACGCTCAATCCACTGAGCCAAACCAGCCAGGGGTTATTAAAACTATATATATATATATATATATATATATATATATTCATCAAGAGACCCCCAGATATAAAATACTGCATTACATATAGCCATATGCTTAACTAATGTGGAATGAATAAACAAATTCATGTTTTATTTGTGAAAGCAGCCTAAGGGAAATGTCTGGAATGAAGATGGGGCAGTTTCACAGCTTTACCCCAATGAGGGTGGCAGGAGGCACACAGGGAGGAAGCCCTGGTGGTTTGCAGGTCAGATATAAGCCTAGGAAGGGATGGTCACATGGGGTCTCTTCCTTCTCCAGGCAGCTTCCTTGAATCATTCCAAAGTCGCTGGTAGTCCCGCTGCTCTTGCTAAACCTATGACTGGCTTGCCTTCCCATTGGTAAGAAGTAGTTAAGTTTAGAAAAGAAATTATTAGTGACAGAATTTTTTAAAAAATTTTCTGTTTTCCAACTATAGTTTTTCAGATGTATAACCCAGTGGTTAGACATTATATAACTTATTAAGTAATCACCCTGAAATAGCAAGTACCCACCTGGCACCATACATAGTTATTACATTATTCACTATATTCCCTATGCTGTACTTTATATCCATGTGACTATTTTGTAACTACCAATTTGTACTTCTTAATCCCTTCACTGTTTTCACCCAGCCCCTTAACCCCGCTCCCATCTGGCAACTGGCAAAATGTTCTCTGTTTCTATGAATCAGTAATAGAGCATTTTCTAATGCTACTCACATTTCTGATTTATGCTGCCTTTGTGTTATCTATAGGGGAATTCTGAATCAGTGTTGTAGTTTTTTAATGTTAACTTACCTAATTTAGATATAGCTTAGATACTGTAAAATGCAATCCCAAGTGTCTTCGTGTTAGAATTCAAGGAGTTTTAGCAAATGGCTAAATCAGTGTCACCTATACCTCTAGCATTTCTGTTACCCTAGAAAGTTTCCCTTTGACCCTTTCTAATCAATCTCCCCTGTAGGGTGATTTTGTAAAATATAAAAAGTTTATATATATAAATGCTGGCTCATATGGAGCATGCATGCTAGTCAAAGCAGACTGGCATTATGTGAGTGAAATAATTAGAAATCAAGACACTATATTACATTATCTAGCACTAAATGAAATGTTTCAGTTTACCACCATGATATGAATTTAGGGAAGCAAAATGCATTAAAATGTCATCTTGGGAGTTTGTTAAGAATTCAGATACCTGGGCCCACCCGATCCCATAAAATCACAATTGCTTGACAGGGAATCTCAGAATGCATATTGTAAGTAAACCTCCCCAGGAATTCTGATATGTGGTGGGGGCAGAGGTTGGCACAAACCACACTCTAAATTATTGATGGATGGGTAGCCTAGTGCAGGAGAAGTGTAGTGGCTTGTTCGAGATCACACAGTCAATTCATGGTGTGGCCTGCATTTCTGGGAGAGGAGTAGGAAAGGCTAGGATAACAGTCATCTGCACTGACCTCCAACAGGATGTCCATAGGCCAGGGCCAGACCCAGGTCACCGTGCCGCCAGGGCCACACCTACGGGCCACACAGGTGCATGTGAGAGGACATAAGGAAGGGGAAGTACTGGCTTATTCTCTTCAGCTGTGGGGCCTCAGCAGACTCCCAGCTCTGAGGACACATTGGTGACACCAAAATCTGCCTCCACCTAATTCTTCTTCTGTCTTGACAGTACGTTCCAGTGATTGAACTGCTTCCTGGGAGGCTGGCAGGCTTGGTCCACACAACATTATCAGTCCTTCCCATGTGTCAAATGAACAAGTAAGTCAGGTGTCAGGACAACCGACACCACTGACTGATGTCCAGCCACACAGCCTCCTTGGCTCCACTGCCACGCAGGCAGCATTTTGGTGGCACCTCAAGTAGAACTGTCCTTTCTTTCCCACACAGACAAACCCAAACAGCTGATAAATCACTGCAATGAACTGAGTCCTGATGAGACTTTGATCTTCCCAAGTATCAGTTTATCACCAATGAGTGGGCCTCCACTGATGAGGCTGTGAAGATGCAGAAAGGCAAGCTCTCCAGAAAAGAGCGGAGACCCTTTAGCTCTCTGTTCCTCTCTTATCAACAAAAGGTAACACCGAATGACCAGAGTCCTTCAGCCTGCAAGGACAATGTGCCAACACCCAAATCAAAGGACGGACTGTACTTAAGAGAAGCCAAGAGGCCTTTACCCTGCCTCTAGGTGAGAATATGACTTATATCTAGGCAATGAGCAAGCATCCTCTAGCCTCTAGTTTCTATTCAGCCCCTCTCACAGTCCCTAACAATGCTCTCCATTGCCAAGTATGGATCAGTGAGATGGGATTTTCTGCAGAGGTCTCCGACTCACCCTAGTAATACCTGAAAGCCCCACCGTGAGAGAAGACAGAGGGCGAGGTGTCCCAGTCCCTGTTGGGGTCCTGCTGCACCATGACCCTGGGGGAGCCACTTCTTCTCTGGGCACCAGTCTCCTTATTTGTAAAACAAAGAGGTTAAAATAAGTTGTCTTTCAGTTCAATCTGACGTTGTGGGTTATAGTCCACCCCTCCCAGGCTAAGAACCTTGAATTTGTTTTGTTCTGTTTCCTATTGGGTACAAATCCATCCATCAGGCACACAGCCAAGAAGGGCAAAGTTCTAGCTATCATTCCAGGTAGAAAGGGAGATACCTGTTTGTAAGATTCTTAATGCTAAAGCTCTTACCTTGCTTATCTTTGCATCCTAAGGACAAAAATAGGTGTTCAATACCTGCTTGTAAAATGATTGTGCAACTCATTCCCAACTTGCTATTCTATTCAGAGAAACACTGTGTTCCCACCAATATAAATTAAAAAGTAATTGCAATCTTGACTGTGTGTCTTGAGAAATTTTTAAGGAAGAAGGTCTAATTTACAACCCTCAGAAATCCTTCTTAAAACTCTTGTTCTCATCTCTCCAGCTCCTTTACACACCTATTGCTTCTCACAAACCTCTTGTACTTTAAAGCCTTATTCTTACCCTGACAAGCATTGCTAGGGTGGTTGGGCATTGTCTTGCAAAATGAAAGGTCACCCGTCTGATTCTCCCTCCTTCCCATCTCTCTAAGAATAAATGTTTTTTTTAAATACATAAATAAAATAAAGCGTTACTCTCAACTCAGTTTTTCAGCTCTCCGCCCACAGAGGCTCCTGGCCCTATTTTTTTTTGTTTGTTTTTTTTGTTTTTGTTTCCCTTCCTCCCTAGGCGGCATTCGGCATTCTCTCTCTCTCTCTCTCTCCCTCTCTCTCTCTCTCTCTCTCTCTCTCTCTCTCTCTCTCTCTCTCTCTCTCTCTCTCTCTCCTCTCCCTCTCCCTCTCCCTTTCTCTCCCTCTCTCCCTCTCTCCCTCTCCACTTTCCCTACTTTACATCATAAATGCTAGGTGCAAGTTAACACTGAATTTTCCTTTACAGTCACAGTCATGGAGGAGTAAGAACTGAGAAAGCAAAAATGCTTTCTAGCAGACCAGGGCTGAGGGAAGAACTATAAGAGGAAAGATTAATGTTGTGATTCTCTAATGTTCCTTTGAGCCTGAATAGCCCTTGAAGCCCTAGGTGTTATCTGACTCAAACTAGGAGTTACCTAGGTAAAGAAGATAAATAAAACGTGCATTGGCAACCAGAGTTTATATTTGACAGTGTCTGGAATGGAAGAGGTCTCATTAAATGCTTGATTGATTATGTAATTCGTCAATTCTAACTGGGAAGAGAAAAATATATGAAATAGAACTACACAAGAGGAAATAAATATTCAGCACTAAATTAGAACTGGCGAATTCCCCACTTCATCTGTCAAAAGGCTAATTGTCTTTGTAGGAAAGTGATAAGGGAAAGCTTTTATAAGCTGGCAACTGATACTACAACACTGCTCAGGTGAGGGGTGTGGGATGAAGGTCCAGAGATAATTCCTATATTCTTCCCTGCTATGTTCAGAGCTATCTTTATGGCCCTGAGCCGGTGAAATTTAGTTGCCTGCAATAGCTTCAAGGATAGTTTCTAGATTCTTTCAGGTTCAAGGCCAACAGGGCTGTGTAACTACAGAAGCTTTTTGTTGTTGTTGCTGTTACAGCTACTAGTAAAAACTTCTTCATTTATTCCTTTGTTAGTAAGTGTATGAAATCATGTTAACTCTCAGCCAGGCTCTGCCCTGAAGGACTGCAGGGCCAGGGGTCACTTTACCATCTCTGACCCACATGGAAAGTCTGGACATGATATTTCCTCATTCCATCCCAAATAAGCAAATGAGGAACAAACAAACAAAAAAGGAACTTACAAAAGCAGCAAACCCTGAAAGATTGGTCCGTGAAAATGCAACAGTTGGGAAATCTGGACTACTGAGAAAGAACAAAAACCCTGAGTTAATTGCAGAATAGCTCATATCCCCATTCCCTTCCTGTGCAGGTGACCTTGGGTGAGATTGGCACTGGCTCACACCTGCTTCTCCTGAGGGAGCAACTCTTGAGGAGCTCAGTCCATCAATCTACCTAAGAGAAACCCTAGATGCCCAGAGGACTTGTTTTTGCATGGTGAGTGAAGTATTTTAAGGAGCCTTGTAGGACTCTGATAAAAACCCATTATAAACCCCTGCTGACTTACATTTCTACTGTCATGAAATAATGGAGTCTAGTGAAGAGAACAAGGGCTTTGGAATCTGTAGAGCTTTAGCTATGCCTTTTTTTATTTACTAGTTATATGTGCTATGGCAAATGATTTCACTTCTCTTAAGCTCTCTTTTATTACCTATGAATAATGATAAATTAAAAATAGAATAATAATTAGCGTGGTGCAGGGCTATTGTGAGCCTGAATATGAGATAACAGGTGACAGGTACTTGGCGCAGTAACTAGCCCAGGATAACCCTCCATAAAAGTTACCTATTAATCACCAGTTAATAAACTGGCCCTTTCAGGCTGGCCCTTCACCTCCAATGTCCTTAGATTTGCAATAGTTCTTTGGTTGGTCTTGCAAAAAGGGAGCAAATCCAGCAGCCTGTTAGCATACAGTGGGCACATTTCTGAGGTTAAGAAAGTTAGTAAAAACATAATACCTACCTACATTGGAAGCTTTCTGGTTGCTCTTTGGGATTACAAGAGTAATGTAATAATTGTCATAGGAAATAAGTAAATAAATAAACAAACAAACAAACAAACAAACAAATAAATCTGGCAAGTAAGAGAAACCTCTAGGGTTTTATTACTCACTTCCAAATAACTAGAAATACCTGAATATTTAAATATACAATGGCCAGAGCTAGAACCCAAAGGCTGAGATTTTCCTTGACCTTTTAAATGAATATTTTATGGTAAATTCTATACTTTAAATTCTAGATGTAGCAATTTTAACATAGAAGAAGTTAAAAAATGAGGCATAAAACAAATGTGACTTGAAGTGGGAATTATTTTTCTGAGAGGCCAAATTGTTAAGGAATGGTTTGGTACTTTTTAAATAATTAAAGACTATTTCATGGAGGAATGTAACAACCAGTTTTTATTTTACCATTCATAATATTCATTCATTCATTCATTCATTCATTTATGCATGCAAACATTCATAAAACAAGTGTTAAGTCTATTTCAGGCACCATGCAAGGTATTGTGGCTACAAAGCTGACTGAGACAGAAATTAGACATGGTTTCTGTACTGAAGGAGGATGTTAGGTCAGCTAATGAGGGTAATGTGATAAAACAGGGCAATGGGTATGTTAGGACATTGTTGCAGGAGCTGAGAGGAGAGGAGGTGTCATCTAACAGAGGACATTAGGAAAGAGTTGATGATACATGAAACCCCTTTTGAATTGGTTCTTAAAGAATGAGTGGGGCTTATTAGATGGAAAAGAGGAAAAAATAAAAATCCAAGCACAGAGAACAGTATGAAATGTAAAGTGAAATAGATGTTCTAGGTATAGTAATGGTAGATGAAATATATTTTGTGTGTATGTGCCAAAGAAGACATGGGGTTGGGAATATGGGTAGCTGGAATTCACCATGAGAAATTTAGAATGCCATGCCAAAAAAGAGAAAGAAACAAGTGTAAAATGCAAACTGTTAAGGTAAATTAAAGGAGCAATTTCTCTCCAGACAAAAATACTTGGACATTGGGATAATTAGGAAGGGCCCATCTAAGACTATAAATCATTTCTTGATGAGCCCCAGGGCCAGAAATAAATTTATTGACCATGAGTCTTCCTTAGTCCTCCATATATGTGTTTATGCAATTTTTTTGAGGAAAAGTTGAAAATTTAATAGCAAGTACAAAAAAAGGCAACCTAAATTAGGGAGGGGGTATGTTTTGGTGGGTGTGAGATGTTACAGAAAAAAGGCACACCTTTTCCACTTTGGTTTAATTATTAAAAGCATGTTTTAATTTTTTCTGATTTCAACAGTCATGCATGTTGTTCAAAATATGGAAATGAAGTCTCACAGAAGGAAATACTATGCAGCAGAAAGAAAGAAGGAACTTTTGCCATTTGCAATAACATAGATGGAACTAGAGAGAATTATGCTTAGTGAAATATGCCAGGCAACGAAAGACAAATACCATATGATATCACCGAATACAGGAAACTAATGAACAACACAATCAAACAAGCAAACTGAATCAGAGGCATGTAAACAAGGAGCAGACTAACAGTTACCAGGGGAGAGGAGGTGGGGGAGAAAAGGTTGGTACGTAAGGGAAGGGTCTAGTCAAGTAACTAGTATAAATGACCCATGGGCATGGACAATGGGGTGGGGATTGACTGTGGGAGATGGGGTGGGCTGGGTGGGGGTAGGAAATGGGAGAAAAGGTGGTACAACTGTAATAGATCAAAAAGAAAAAAAAAAGGAAATGAAGCTGTCTATCATGCTAATATAGTACATTTAAGGTGCTGTTTTGTAATTGGTTTTCTGCTTTTGCTTTTGTGGTTACAAATGGTTTCCATTTCAAGAGATAAGATAAAAAATACCCTCTTATATTTTCTTGCAACTTATTTTTTTAGTTTTCATATTTAATTCAAGTCTATATTGAATTTATTTTTATGAATGGTCTTAGGTGAGGGAGAATCATGGTACATTTACAAGTGTGGGCCTTTTTTTTTTTTTCCATTAAACTACTCATTTGTGTCTTCATCTTATTTTCAGTTTTGTCCATTCTCTGTTTTTGTCATTACCAACAGTAGACCATGTGTTTTCTGGGTGGCTTTCTTGCAGTCGTGAAGATAAAGTAGTATTGCTAATCTCATTCCTTCTACTCTTGTTATTTCCATCCCAAATTGACTAATAGGGCTTGGCCTTTTTGCCCCACTGGCCACCTCCTTAAGTTATTGAGCTGTTGCTAGCAGTTTAGTATGACCTGTAGAAAGTGCCCCCATTTGGTTGTCTCTGGAGGTTTTCAACAAAATCCAGACATCTATCTGACACATTCTTTGCTGACCTCCTGAGGGTTTTCCAAGCTGGGATGGGGTGGTGAAACTATCCCAAAAAGTTATCACACACACATTCTCCTTGAGTAATGCAGACCTTCCTTCATTCCTTAAGCAAACAGTGTGTTCCAGATACAGGGATGAATGAGAGGTAGTCTTTGCCCCCAAGGTACTCACTCATTCCTCTAGAATGCTCCAGAGGAGCTGCTGAGTTGAGCTACCTCATTGAAAAGACCTCATGGGCTGACATCATGGGAAACTGCCCAGTCTCATTCAATTTGCTCAACAAATATTTGTTAAGTTCCTTCTATTTGCCAAGAGCTGGGCTGGGTGCTGGGATATAAGGCTTCAAGGAGCTGACTGCTGAGTAAAAAACAGATTAACAGATGGTCATACTGTTACCGGCAAAGCGGGGTTCTTTCATGTGGCATCTTGGTGTAGAACCCAACAATTAGTGTTGAGGAAAACAGGGCTTTATTTACAATATTCCAACTTGGGGAGAGCTGTGAGCATTCCAGCTCAGAGCCCTGTTCTCCCACAATACCCAACACTTCCCTTGTCTCCCAAAAGGCTATAAGTCAAAATCATACCCAGAAGTACCCCATTCCTTATCTGTCAGCTCTCTCCTTCAGGATCTGGGGTACAATATCATCAGCCTTCTAATAGTAGTCCAGGAAAGCATGTGCCATCTTGCACTGGATCGTGGTGGAGTTCAGGTTTTAACAGGGTCCTTTCTGACTGTCCCAAGTTTCAAAAGTCCAAAAGTCCAGGCTTTAGAGTCTGCTGAATTCAACACAATTAAAGCAGCAGCATGCTGGCTTTCTTATTAGTCCAGGCCACATGGCTGGATCATTCCTATGAACTGCATAGCTGCTCCTTTCTCCTCTCAGACTACATGGCCCTCTCTTGCTTAATGGCTGCCACCTTATTTTTAAATCTAACACAGTAACAGGTTCTGACCATTAGCCCCACAAGCTCTTTTGTCACCATTCTACAGTCAAAAACCTTCTCATCTTCTTGGTGCCTTAGAAGGCCCATGGCTATTTGCATAACTAAGACACCAGCTACCCCCATAGATATGCAAAGTCATCTCTTAGGAAAAATGGCTGTGTTTCACTGAGTCTCATCCCCCAAATTTTTGGGGTGGCATTCTTTCATCCTGTAACAATACTGCAGTTTGATTAGAGCTAAAACAGGTGAAAGCTTTAGCTTACAGATACTAGGGGTGCTGGGTTATTCATCCTATCCTGCCAAGGACTTATCAGCTATAGTAACAACAAACATTTTATTTAATACTCAAAGGAATAGCAAAGTTAATTATAATCTAGTTAACCTGAGATTCTCCAGGGTTTCTTTAAACTCCCTTCAGACCCAACTTTTAGAGTTACAGAGGAAGTCGGCTATGGTTGATGAATGAATGAATAAATGGTTCCTCTCAACCGGGAACTTCATGTGGCTGCTTGGCCTCACAGAAGTCAACGCCAAGAGCAGCAGCCTGGAAAGAGATAATACAAGCCAGGCACCTCAGAAATCTCTTTTCCTTTTATTCCATTGACCCAAATCCATGGGCCCCACTGATGTTTGTTTTGGCTTCTTTCCTCTGAAGCCTAAGGCAGCTCATGTGTGGTGGGCTGTTTATTTGACAAATCTTTTAATGGATGAATTAGCAAGCTTCTTATGTGGTCACCTGATAGGTCAGAGAGCCTTCAGCCACACACACACAAAATTGAAGAATATGAGAATATGACCCCCCCCAAAAAAAAACTACAAGCAACCAAATCTTGATCATTCTATGATAAAGTCTTGTAATAATCTGAGCTCTCTCTATCTGTTCATTTTTCAAAAGATACAGGTGTAAAGTAAAATGTAGGCTAAGAATCTTCCAAGCAGGTTTGGAAGAAATTAAAGAGAAGTTCTGAGATTGTTGTATTTTTTTGTTTGTTTGTTTGCATTTTGATGTCCTCTCCTTCACTCTGGGCGCTTTGATGATGAGTAATCAAGACTTGGTAGAACCAAGTAACTGACTTCAGAGCTTGCTGCAGTTCTGACACTTAATACCGTCCCCCCCCCCACACACACACAAATAAGTCCCCTTGTGTCAAATAATTCACACTTCTTAAACAGGCACTATTGTCTTTCTAACATGGGGTTTAGGTAAGACTGGGGGGGGGGGGGTGGCGATATATGCAGACATTGCTACCCTGTATGCTTTCATTAATTTTTGACATTTTCATTCATTCCCTTAACTCCAAACTACCATTTATTAATGTCACACACTATTATATTGTCCAAAAAATAATTAGAATCTGGTTCTTGTAACTTCTCTACTTTCCTTCAATTCATTGCTGCTTAGAATAACTATCATTTTTACTCAAGGCTGTACATCAGCTTCTGAGAGAAAAAATAGCACAGAGGAACATTTCCAAGCATTAACAGTTCTAGATTAATTTAGTGTTTCTCAAGCCTCAGTTTCTTCCTATATAAAATGGGAGTAATCTCCCCCTTACAATGCTGTTGTAAGGATTGGGGGTAACATATGAAAAGGGCCTTCTACTGAGCTTAGTAAGTGGAGGCACTCAACAATCAGTAGTCATTATTATCACTATCATTATCATATATATATCATTTGTACTATCTTATTTTCTAAGATTTAAACTGTAGCCTAGCCCTGGCTGGCGTGGCTAGGTGGATTGAGCACTGGACTGTGAAACAAAGGATCACTGGTTTGATTCCCAGTCAGGGCACATGCCTGGGTTGTGGGCCAGGTCCCCAGTTGGGGGCGCATGAGAGGCAAGCACACATTGTTTCTCTCCCTCTCTCCTTCCCGTCCCCTCTCTCTAAAATTAAATAAATATAATCTTCAAAAAATAATAATAAAATAAGTTGCAGCCTAAGTATTGTGTGATCCAGAAAGAAAAATATCTAAGCATCTGCTGTTTCTTCTTCTAATTGGGGATACAAAGTAAGAGGGAGAAGAGAGAAGGCGGCAAGAGCAATGCTCTAGAGGAGAAATAACAAGTGATTTCTAGGTTCCCATTTCTATTTCTCCTAGATAATATTTCTATATCATTCTTATTCTAAAATCCTTTCTTAGCTCCACTACTTTCTTTCCCTCTTTCCCTTTTCTTCATTCTCTGTTCTGCTCCCTGAGTTTTCACAACTACATTTTATTCTCTATGCTCCCAGTTGACCTTAGTCAGTCATCTGAACAGGAATTAACCTGAGCCCTATGGCATACAATGACAGGAAGGGCTAGTACATGGATTATGGCACACAGTTTTCTAAGTTGTCTTCCCAGGGTTCCCTGGCTTAGAGTTCCATTGTCTGGAGGCCAGTTGTGCATCCTCGGGAAGAGGCCAGACCCATCTTCTCCCCTCTGCCTCCTTCAGGAAGGCTTGTTTGCTAAAGCAAAGCACATCATCGACAAGCCTTGTATTAAGCCCAAAATAAAATAAAATTATTTAGAAACAATTCCCCACCACTATTGTTATGAGTCTTCAAGGGAACCATAGTTGTTGGTTAGGTTTTCATTATTTCAAGTTTTTTGTTTGTTGTTTGGTCTCTCCCTTTACAGCCTTGTTCATTCATTCATCCATTTATTCCACATTTATTTATTAATGACCTATTTTATACCAGAAACAATTCTAGGCTTTAGAAATATAGCATCACAACAATGACAAAGCTCATGCTCTGGGATTTACATTCTACATTGCAGGGAACATAATAAACAAACATAAAAACTGTAAATTAAAGAAAACAAGATTGGGAGTGGTGGGTGACAGTGGAAGAATGCTTAGTAAGAAAGCGGGAAACAAGGATGTTATCAATAAGGAGATGGCATTTGACAAAATACATGAAAGAAAGGAAAGGTGAGTTAGGTGGCTGTCCAAAAGGAGATATCCCAGCAGAGCAAGCATCTCTGACATGAGAAAATGCTTCAAGTGTTCAAGCAACAAAGAGAAGAAAACGAGATTGCAGCAAAATGGGAATTAAGGGGGTGGCGGGAGATAAACTCAGAGAAGCAGCCTGGGAGTCATCAAGTAGGGACTTGTCCGTGGTTAGGAAAGTGGATTTTGTTTTCTTTTTTTTTTTTTTTTTTCTGGCACCAGAGTTTAGGACCTTTAATTTGTCCCAAAGTTGCTGAAGCGAAATCATGATAAAACATTCTTTCCTTTATACCCCACAACACACACACAAAAACCTATTTGTAGGAAAAAATGGTTTTGTACATGGGAAGAAACAATATAAATTCAAAAACTTACAGATAAGGGTTAGCTCTATCACTCATCTCTTTAAAAAGTTTATATGAATATCCAGTCAAAACCAACAAGGTATCTCCCTTGAAATGTTATCTATGCGGATTTCCAAATAGACCACAGGGCTGTATATACTGTCTTGGAATGTCCTTAGAAGGCTCTGTCAGTGATCAGTAACAGAGTAGAGACCCCAGAGTCCTTTCTTTCAAACGGAAGAGGGAAAGACAGGAATAGAAGAAATTATTCAAACTTCATCTTCTTTCCCTGTGGCTTGTGGTCGCCGCCGCCGCCTCTGCCTCCCCGGAAGCCTCCTCGACCTCCAAAACCTCCCCGGCCTCGGCCCCCAAATCCTCCTCAGCCTCCTCTGCCACCACCTCGGCCTCCAAAGCCACCTCGGCCTCCGCCACGACCCCCGAAGCCACCTTCACCCTTAGGCTTGGCCCAGTCCAAAGTCACTTTGTTTCCATCGATTTCACCATCTTCCATGGCCTCCTTGGCTGCTTTGGCGTCTTCCTCACTGTTGAAATCTACAAAACCAAACCCTTTAGAAGAGCCCGTCTCCCGGTCTGTGACTATCCGGGCCCGAACAGAGCCATCAAACGACTCCTTTAATGTCTCTTCTGTAGTCTCCTCAGACAGACCTTTGACAAACAGAGTTTTGGACGGCTGGCTTCTCGCGTTAGGTGATCCTCTGGGTCCTTGCAATTCCAGCCTGATTGCTCTGCCCTCAATTTCTCTCTTATTACAGGAATTTAGAGCTTCTTTAGCATCTTCAAATGAAGCAAATTCTATAAATGCATACCCTTTAGATTTGCCATTTTGGTTCTGGGCCACTTTGATAGACGTTGCCTTCTCAAATACTTCCTGAAGAGTTTCTTCTGTTGCACTGTATGAAAGGTTGCTTAAAACCAGAGTTTTTGATTCACCACTCCAAGTGCTATTCTTGCCACCTCTGTAGTCTTGACTTTGACCTTTCTCTCCGGTATAGTACAGGGAAATGGATCGCCCATCTATTTCTGTTCCCTGCTTCTCTTCCAAGGTTTTCTCTGCATCAGCTTCTGTCTTAAATTCAATATAAGCAATCCCTTTACTCTTTCCATCCTTGCTGACTAATCTGATCTCCATAGCATCTTCAAACACCTCTTTTAATTCATCCTGAGTAACTTTATAAGGCAGATTTTTAGCCAAAAGTGTTCTTGCATCTCGATCTTTTTTACTGTCTTTTCCCTTTGGTTTTTCTAGTTTAATTTCATTACCAAAGACTTTTAAACCTGTGAGTTCCAAGGCTTTTTCCAGGTCTTCAGCAGATTCAAAATCCACATAACCAAACTTCCGAGACATACCAATTCTGACATCCACGACAGCAAGATCGTTTTTAGCGAAAACGTCACTGATACCCGTTTTTAATTCAGGGGCAGATTTGCTGAAGTTCAGGTTTCCAACAAAGAGATTGAAAGCTGTAGTTGGTTCTGTGGCTTCCACCTTCTGCTTCTTGGCTTCAGGAGCAGCTTTCTGTTTGGCCATTTCCTTCTTTCGTTTTCCAGGTGCTGCATCTTTGACTGGCTCATCTTCATCCTCTTCATCCTCCTCCTCTTCATCTTCATCATCCTCATCATCCTCTTCATCATCGTCCTCTTCGTCGTCATCCTCTTCATCTTCATCCTCAGCTGTGCTCTTGGCCTTCACAACAACAGCTTTTGCAACTTTCTTAGCTTTGGCTGGTGCAACCTCCATAGGTTCTTCTTCAGAGTCATCTTCTTCATCTTCATCCTCATCATCATCCTCATCCTCATCATCTTCATCATCATCTTCATCCTCATCCTCATCATCTGAGGCAGGAGCAATAGCAGCAGCTTTCTTCACTGCTGGCTCAAATTCATCCTCATCTTCATCTTCATCCTCATCCTCCTCCTCTTCACTGTCTTCATCATCTTCCTCATCACTGTCTTCCTTCTTGGCATTTTTGCCGTTCTTTGCTCCCTTGGCTGGGGTGGCCACTCCCTTCTTACCAGGGGCTGCTACCAATGCTTTGGCTGGTGTACCTCCCTTCTTGCCAGGTGTGGCTACTGCTTTGGCTGGCGTGACTGCTGCCTTTTTGCCAGGAGCAGGCATAGCCACTGCCTTTTTGCCAGGGGTGACAACTGCTTTCTTGGCTGGTGTGGCAACCGCCATCTTTTTTGCTGGGGAAACCATCACCTTCTTTGCTGGAGTTGTGGTAGCCTTCTTGCCTTTTTTCTGAGGAATGATCACCTCTTCTTCACTGCTTTCTTCATCTTCATCTTCTGACATTTCCTCATCTTCACTATCTTCTTCTACCTCCTTTGGGGGAGGAGCCATTTTCTTGAGGTCACCTTGGTTTTTACCAGCCTTTGCGAGCTTCACCATGGTGGCGGCTTATGACGGCCGAGCGTGTGACGGGTGAGTGGCGCAGATGAGCCCAAAGGGACCTAACGACGTCGATGGCGGCCGCTGGCACTGGAGATCCGGAGCGCGTACGTTGCACTGCCAGCTAGAGCTCGAGACTGACGGATTTTGTTTTCAATGAAATGGATGCTGTTGGAGAGTTTTGAACAGAGGTCTGCTGCAATCTGACTTACATTTTAAAAGAATCATTTGGGCTATGTGGTGAAGAAAAGACCACTGGAGAACAAGGGTGAAAGAGGGAGGACCAATTAGGAGCCTATTTCCACAAGCCAGACACCTGATGCTGTTGGTAGTTGTTAGTGGTAATGGAGTCCACACAGGTTAGTTTGCTCACCCTCTTACCACCAACCCAAAATAGAACTTCAAATAGGGTTTCAAGTTCTTCAAGAAGATACAGAAAAGTGATATAAGTTTCTGTCTACTTCAGCAAAGATTTCTTTAAGTGGCCTAAAGAGGTTGACATTTATAGTCATGCACTGCTTAACAATATGGTTTGTTCTGATAAATGTGTTGTTAGGTGTTTTTATCACTGGGAACATCATAGAGTGCACTTACACAAACCTAATATAGCCTACTGCACACCTAAGCTATATAGTATAGCTGTTGCTCTTAGGCTACAAACCTAGATAGTGTGTTACTCAACAAAATAAGAGAGTAAATCAAGCACAGAAAAATGATGTAATCCATGACACAGAAAACACAAGTCGTAGGAGGCTGCTGCCAGTGTAGTATGCCATACTGTTTTTACCGCAAAGATTTTTTTATAAATATTGTAGAATATGACTTAAATCAGTAACATGCTCATTTATTATCATTATACAGTAGTATATATTGTATATAATTGTATGTGCTCTACTTTTTCACGACTGGCAGTGTAGTAGGTGTGTTCATACCACCGTTGCCACAGACACATGACCACTGCATTGGCGCTATGATGTTACAAAGGCTACAGTGTCATTAGGCAATAGGAAATTTTTGACTCCATTATAATCTATGGGACCACCATCTTACATGTGGTACATAGTTAACCTAAAGGTTGTTAGGTGCTGCATGCCTGTATATTGCAAACACCATGGCGAGCCATGCTGAAGGCATCATTTTACCTTTATGTTCCCCTCTGCTCCTCTTTGGTAGACAACTCTCTTTCTCTGCCCAGATTCTTGCTTCCTATTTACTTAAAAATTTTCCCACCCAGCTATGCAAAGGTGTTCATCTCTTTTCCAGCTTCTGCTGCCCAAAAGCATACAATCGAGTCCCCCGTAGTGTTTGGATATAAAGCATCTTTTGGTTAATAAAATTTGCTCTCCCCTTAAGGTAATGTAGAAACCATCTATTGTTACTGGAATATGCTTATGCAGTCTTACTCTCTACCCAAATAGTTCATCCAAACAAAGATTTTTTATTTTTTGTCTCAAAAAAAAAAAAAAAAAATTCTGCTGGTCAAACACTTCTACTTCTAATCAGGCCTGCATCTAACATATACTTCTTTCAGTCTCATATTAATTTTGTTGTTTCATGACAATATCCTTAAACAGATGTAAACTTCCTTATGGACCTTCTTGCTTATCCCTACACCTTTAACATTAGCACAACGTCTGTCACTTAGCAAGCATTGCTGGATTAGAACCAAATGTACTAAAACATTGTTACCTTACTATCTTTTGATGAACCACACTATATAGATTTGGGGCTGATGGGTTGATGCTTTCTCTGAGTTTTATAAACTGCATAAAAATTGAGAAACCAGAATTTCAAAGTGGAGAGACAGAAGTTTAAGCATAGACAATTCTTGACTGAGACAGTAATAAAATCTTCACTTTCCATTTTCTCTTTCTTATTCCCTTCATTCCTGGGTAGTTTGTACAGGTTTCTGAGCCTTGCTCTTGCCTGGCCAATTAAATAGCCTGCAGTATTCTCAGGGGAGGGGAGAAATATTTTTGTTCCATGGAGAATGGAAACTTCACAGGGGTGGGGATCACGTCTTTCCATGTTCTGTTCAGCACTTGGTACATGTTGCTCTTGGTATCCCTCCAGGATATACACTTTTCCTAGCAATTTGTCTAATCATACTGAGCAGAATATAGATGAATTACCTAATTCAGTAGGTCCCTCTGACCTACAGCATCTGGTTAGACAGCTTTGTATCAATAACTACTGCCAACTGGCTGTCACATGTTCTACTTTCCCCACCCCCCTGTCAACATCTCTTTGGATGCAGAGTTGGGAATGGAGGGAAGCCACAGGCAGCAGCATAAAAAGCCAAAGAGCAGAACCAACACACAAGCTCATCTGTGAGATGGAGCTTTAACAAAGCAAACTGCAAAGCATAGCAGATCTCTACTTTCTAGCCTGATCTATATATATAATGCCAACCATTAAGATCTAGTTTGTCAGTATTACTATGTACAGTTTTTAATATTAATTTTAAAAAAGAACTTCAATAAATCATCAAATTCTATGGCAGGTAGATTATAAGCTACATGAGGGTCAATGGCTGGGTCCAATTAACTTAGTATTCTCCAGAACGATCTTGCACACTACCTGTCTCTTGGAAGGTACTGACTTAACTTTTCTAAATGAATGAATAAATCATCCCTTTTGTGCTTCCTCTAGGCTGGCTTTATCTTGATAATAGTAGGGAAATTATGATTCATTTTGTTCTTTCAGAAAGCTGGGGAATAAAATCTCACAATATTCTTTAGTCTTAACATCAAGTGTCAAGTAATCCTTTCTGCTGGGGGTCTATATGACTCTCCTCTAGCTCTCAGCAGCTACTATATATTTGAAGATCGTCCTATGGTCACTCTAATCCACTCCCTTTTTCTTACATCACTTTTTTTAAAAAAGGAATATTTCTAATTCCACAATAAAAAAAAATCCTAATTAGATGCTTGGATCCTGGAACAAAGGCTTAATGAGGGAGCACTTGCTACCACCCCCAGGATGTTGACAAGGTCCCTCCTCAGCTATGAATCTCCCACCAAGAGCTGGCAGGGCTCCTACCACCCAGAAGTGATAGTCAAATCCACTTTAGATGCTTTGCCCCAAGGGGTACTGCAAACTGAGGAGACACAGGGAGGCCCACCTCCAGAGCAGCGAGATAACCTGCTAAACTGGGGGGCAGAGGGTGCCTCCCTGTCCCTGTATTTCCTAACCACATCCTTTCTGGAGATACAGAGGAGAAAAGTGAAGTCTCAATTAGTCACATTAAGCACTCCCCAGATATCTGCTGAACTTATCTCTACGGTAATTACACAGTAACAGCTTGAAGGGTAAATATCCCTGTCTCTTTTACCAGAGTAAAGGAGAAAAAAGACTAGTATGGAGGAGATGTAACTTGTAATAGAAGACATACTGAGGTGGGCTTCATTTTTCATCGACAAGCTCTGCGTTCCTAAGTTCAGCTCTTATGAGAAATAAAAAGGAAATTATTATTGCCTGTGATTTACAACAGAGTAGATACACCAAGATGAACAAAGATTCCAGCCTTTGCTTTAGAGATCATCTTGTTCTAGCAAGCTGGGTTCTCAGCTGAATAAAGGGTGCTTGCTGCATGGATAGCAAACACAGCCTGTGGCCTTCCGAAGACAACCAAACTAATTCCATTTTCATGAATCACACCTGGGACATGCCTAGTCCCCGAGCCCCACAGAAAAAAGCTGCTGGGCACTGTATGCCTTTTATTCTTTTGAACTTCTAACCATAGACTGACTTCATTTAAGATGGAGTTTCCCCCTTTTAACTTATATGGTCACTAACAAGATCCTATTTATTGTAGCCTAACCAGGAGGTGAATACATAGAGCATTATGATAAGCAGATGGAGCTGCCTGGGGTTCGACCTCAAAGTGAGTTTGATGTGAACAGGCATGGGATCCAAATACTCACCTACTCACCTATGCCTGGGACCTGGTAATGCCGTCATAACTCTTCAACCAGAACTATTAAAACTACAGTACTTTGGTCTAGCCCTGACCAATGTGGCTCAGTTGGTTGGAGCATCGTCCCATTGACCAAATGGTTGAGGATTATATTCCTAGTCAGACATATGCTTAAGTTGTAGGTCTGGTCCCCAGTCAGGGCACATATAAGAGGTAACCAATCAATGTTTCTCTCTCACATCGATGTTTCTCCCCCTGCCCCTCTCTCTTCCCTCCTTTTTCTCTAGAATCAATGAGCACATCCTCAGATGAGGATAAAAATTCAAAACAAAACAAAACAAAACTATGGAGTGTAAATCCCATGAACCCAGGATATCAATAGAAGATCAAATGGATAAATAAGGGGGAAAAAAGTTAAAAGGGTTATCAAAAAGACAAAGAAAATGTATTTCATCTATCAATGCAGGTTTTGATATCTATTACTCTGAAAAGCTTTTCAAAGGAAAAGAAAATCTGCTAGCATTTTCCCATACAATGAAGAGAACAAATATACATGCCAACTCATACACACATAATGTATTTCAATCATTTTAATTAGAATATATTTGAAAAACATATCCTAACTAACTATTCAAGCCCCAGTGGAAAAGTCTCAGGACTCAAGCATAGTAATAAATCATCCATTCAAATGTTTGCATCAGATAACTAGAGCAAAAATAAAAACCAGCAACCCATAGCAGCATAACTCACAGTACTTCTCCGTTTGGGTAAATTGGTTGTAAGACTTGCATCTTGTCTCCAAAATTGGCAAAATAAAAATGATGAGTTTCAGTAAGTTAAATTTATTAATTAGGACTACAGAAAACTTAGTTGTCTCTCTATCATTTCAGAATTTCCAACAGTATTTGAGGCTGTACTTTCAGAATAACAATGATTATTTTAAAAAATGACTTTGGTGACTCAGGGATGCCTGTTTTTCTATGGAGCATGTACAGAGAAGGAGCCTTGATAGGCAAAGCCCATGCAATAGTCAATATGTCTCCTTAGAACCCAACACAGTACCTACCTCATGGTAGTGGCCAGAAACAAATACAGAAATGAAAGGATGGTTTTGAAAAAACACCCAAAATAAGTGAGAAGATACTAAACTAGATAACTTTTAAAAGCAGAATATAACTATTAACTCCGGGGACACATACAACAAATGTTCTAGTACTTTGACAAGTACTAGAGTGCACAGGGAAAAGCTTCACAGAAAAGGCCTATCAGGTAGCAGGTGGCATCTAAACGTCATTCACTGAATCATTCATTCACATATTCATTCAATAGACATTTATTACTGACCCTACTATGGCAAGTCATTGTGATAGGAGATGTAGCCATGTACAAGATCCACTTGCTGCCTTCCCAGAATTAGGGAGATAAAACATATATTCATTCTTCCTTTCCTTTTCATTCTTTTTTCATTTGCTTGATAGCCACCAGAATTTACTGATAGAAAACCAATGACTGAATCTGCTATAGATATTTGTTTATGTTACTTAGAACAAGGTTTCTCAACCTTGGCACCATTAACATTTTGGACCAGATAATTCTTTGCTGTTGAGGAATGTTCTGCTCATTGAATGATATTTAGCAGGATCCCTGGTTTCCACCCACTAGATGCCAACAGCATTCTTTCCCCAGCCATGACTATCAAAAATGTTCCCTAGGGAACAAAAGCATCCCTAATTGGGAACCGCTAACTTTGAAGAGGTGAACAAAAGAAGATGATATGGATGACTATGTAAGAAAAGAAGAGAAATTTAGAAAATGGAGAGTTTTTTTTTTAAATGGGTAGTGTAGAATTTCAGTTGCCTAATAATTTTCAACCCTATTTTTAGACATTTGTTTCCTGTTAGGATAGAAAAAGTAGCAAGAGATTATTGCTTCCACCTATACAGCAAAACAAATCCAGACATGCTGTATAATTATAGTTTTAAGAAACTCATCAGACACTATGGAGCAAGAAAACCTAAATGAGATGAATGCCATGAGAGAAAGTTTATGACTTCTTCCAGCCCTGGCCAAAAGGGCTGGAAAGGAGGAGTTCAGTGTGGATGGGATGAGAAGTCAGCTGAACTTTTAATGGGCTTTTGGTGCCTACTGGTCAGATAGGAGGAGCCCTAATCACAAAATGACTCTGCACTTATTCTCCAATTTTTTCCTGTGGGCCTTCATCAAGGACATAGGGATGGTTCAAAGAAGGCTGGGGACAGGGCAGAAGTCCTGAGATAAATTCCTTCAAGTTACAGCAGGTCTTCACTAAGGGCAAGTGGTAACCACCCTTCTAGGGACAGGACAAAAGGGAAAAGAAAGACTTCACAAAGTGCAAAAAACTAGAGGAGTGACCAGAGAGGAAAACCTGATATGAAAGAAACTCACAGCTATCAACAACTGAACCTAAAAAAAAAAAAAAAAACTAAGCAAACAACTAAAACAGGAATAGAACCATAGGTATGGAGGTCATATGGAAAGTTATCATGGGAAGGGGGAAGGGGGAGAATAGGGGAAAAGGTACATGGGTTAAGAAGCATAACTGGTAAGTACAAAATAGGCAGATGTTAATAATAAAGGAAATGGAGAAGCCAAAGAACTTATATTCATGACCCATCGACATGAACTAATGGGGCATTGCTGGAGGGAAGGATGGTACCAGGTGAAAGGGGGCAAAGGGGAAAAGAAAATTGGGACAACTTTAATAGCATAATCAATAAAATATATGTTTTAACAAAATCCGGCAACCAGACAATAAAGCAGTGAGTGATACCCCAAGATTCAGAAAGCTAAGTTTTGAAGCATAAAGAAATCTCTAGAGTTTCATTGCTATTTATATTCCAAGCCCAGGTGAATTAAAAGTCCTGATCCTGTCTTAAAAGATGTGAGCCAATGATGGATAGAATCTAACAAAGTATGCCAGCTGCCTAAACCTGGAAGGAAAGAAGAGTAAAGAAACTGTCCCACACTTCAGGACTTAACACCAAACAGCAGGGACTGGCAGTCTGCAACTAGGAAAGAGTGAGGCATTCTGAAGAATGCAGGAGAATGAGTCTGAAGGCAAAGGAGAACACATAGCAATTCTATAAAGCAAGTAAATTAGGATTAGGTCCAAGATGGTGGAATATTAAGTGGAAGCTATACTAACCTCCTCTCAAGATCAATCTGAAACTACAACTAAACTATAGAGAAAGTATCCTGAATAACCAGCTGAACACTAGCTGGAGAGAAGCCTTATAACCATGGACAGATGGAAGAAACCACTTCACCACAACACGACTGGTAGGGAATGCAGAGACACAGAGGGCTGACTGGGCTCCCATGGCCAGCAGCTGAAGATTCAGAGGAATATTTCAGTTCCTGGAAGATTACCCTGAGAAGTCTGGGATCTAAACTTCAAGCTTGGATCCCCAGCCTACAGCACCAGAACCATAAAAGAACCCAGGTAACATCCAGCTGTGAAAAGCAACAGGGTTTCTGTCTTCCAGGGAGAGATAGCTGGAGACTTAGAGAGCCTCTTACAGGGCTAACACACAAATTTTTGTTTAAAGCCACTTTTCCTGGACTCTGGCAGAGGGTGGGTAGAATGGACTGACACCTGAAGAGAGTTTGGGATTGGTGGCTCTGGGGAGAGAACTGAAGGAACCACCCCCAGGATTCCTGTGCTGAGTCATTCCCCATACTGCATAAGCCATCTTCCTCAGGCAGAGCGCTCTTTTCCAAGTGGCATCAGCCTGAGGGGAAGAAAGAGCCCCACTCACACGAATTACTCTGCCCCACCGTGTGAAGTTAAGCAAGGCTGCTGATTACAGCCTGATGCGTTTAAGAACCAATCAGTTTAATGACTGATTAGTTTAATGGCTAAGGCATAAAATAGAAAGAAGCAGTAAAAATGGGAAGCCAAAGAAACAGACCCCAAATGAAAGAACAAGAGAATTCTCCAGAACTAGATGAAATGGAGGCAAGCTATTTATCAGATAGAAAGTTTAGAGTAATGATGATAAAGATATTCAAAAGCATTGATAAAAGATGTGGAAACCATAAAAAGGGACCAGTCAAAAATAAAGAATGCAATGTCTGAAATAAAAAATACACTGGAATGAATAAACAGTAAGTTAACTGAAGCAGAGGATTGCACCAGGGATTTGGAAGAAAAGGTAGGAAAAAACACATAGTCAGAGCAGCAAAAAGGAAAAAAAATTTAAATGAGGAGAGCTTAAGAAACATTTTGGACAACATGAAGCAGAACAATATCCATATCATGTGACTACCAGAAGGAGAAGAGAGCAAGCAAGGGGTCAAGGACTTATTTGAAGAAATAATAACTGAATACTTCTTAATCTGGTGAAAAAAAAACAACACACAAGTCCAGGAAGCTCAGACAGTGCCAAACAAGGTGGACCTAAACAAGCTTACACTGAGACACATCATAACTAAAATGACAAGACTTAAAGACAGAGAGAATCTTAAAAGCTGCAGGAGAAAAGCAGGTGGTTACATACAAGGGTGCTCCAATTAGACTCTCATCTGACTTCCCAACAGAAACATTTTTAAGTGAATGGCATGAAATATTTAAGGTGATAAATAGCAAGGACCTATAACTGTAGGCCAACAAACTGGACAACCTGGAGAAAATATATAAATACCTAGAAACATAGAATCTTCCAAAACTAAATCATGAAGAATCAGAGAATCTGAATAGACAGACTTCACCTAGTGAAATTGAACCAGTAATAAAAAAATCTCCCAACAAACAAAAGCCCACGGCCAGATGGCTTCACATGGGAATTTTGCCAAACATTACAAGAACTAACATGTCTCCTCAAACTATTTCATAAAATTCATGAGGAGAGAAGGCTCCCAAACTCAATTAATAGGACCAGCATTATCCTAATTCCAAAACCAGATAAAGGCACTAGAAAGAAAGAAAATTATAGGCCAATATCCCTGATGAACATAGATGTTAAAATCCTCAACAAAATATTAGCAAATAAAATATAGCAACGCATCAAAAAGATCATACACCATGATCAAGTGGGATTTATTCTGGGAATGCAAGGTTAGTACAACATTCACTAATCGATAAGTGTGATTCCCCACATAAACAAAATGAAGGATAAAAAACACATGATCATATCAATAAATGCAGGAAAAGCATTTGATAAAATTCATTACCCATTAATGACAAAAGCTCTCAGAAAAGTGTGAATAGAGAGAATATATCTACACATACTAAAGGTCATATATGACAAACCCACTGCCAGCATCATAATAGGCAAAAACTACAACTGTTTCCCTTAAGATCAGGAATAAAAGAGGGATACCTGCTCAGAGTCCCAAACAAGCGTAGATCCAAAAAGGTCTACACCAAGACACATCAAATTAAAACGACCAGGCTTAAAGGCAAGGAGAGAATCCTAAAAGCCACAAGAGAAAAACAGGTATTTACATACAAGGGATGCTCCAATTAGATGGTCATCTAACTACTCAGCAAAAATATCCCAGGTCAGAAGGGAGTGGTGTGAAATATTTAAGGTGATAAAAAGCAAGGACCTACAACTGAGGCGGCTTTACCCAGCAAGGCTATTATTTAAAATGAAAGGAGAAATAAGAATCTTCCCAGACAAATAAAAGCTAAAGGAGTTTGTTAACATCAAACTAGTACTGTAACAAATGTTAAAGGGCCTCCTTTAAGAAACAAAAGAAGAAAAAGAGAAGGGAAAAAAACAAAACAGAAAAATGGTCTAACAATAAAATGATACTACATACCATATCTATCAATAATCACTTTAAATGTAAATGGCTTAAATACTCCAACAAAAAGACATGGAGTAGATGAATGGATAAGAAAACAAGACCCATATATATGCTGTCTCTGAGACCCATTTCAAATTGAAAGATACACATAGATGAAAAATAAAGGGATGGAAAATGATATTTCATGCAAATGGAAAAGAAAAATAAATCTGGGGTAGCAGTACCTAGTCCAACAAAATAGACATTAACCAAGGCCATAGTAAGAGACAAAGAAAGACACTACATAATGATAAAGGGAACAATCTAACAAGAAGATATAACCCTAGTAAACATTTACACACCCAACGTAGGAGCACCTAAAATGTAAAGCAAATCTTGATGGATATAAAGGGAGAGAGTGACAGAAATACAGTCATAGGAGAGGATATTAACACACCATTGACTTCAATGGTTAGACCTTCCAGACAGAAAATCAACAAGGAGACAGCAGCCTTAAATGACACACTAGATCAATTGGAATTCATTGATAGCTTCAGAGCATTTCATCCCAAAGCAGCAGAATATACATACTTTTTAAGTGCACATGGAACATTTTCTACAATAGACCATGTGTTAGGAAACAACACAAGTCTCAATAAATTTAGGAAAATTGAAATCATATCAAGCATCTTCTCTGACCACAATGCTATGAAACTGAAAATCAATCACAAAAACACTGAAAAACACACAAAGACATGGATGTTAAATAACATGTTGTTAAATAATAAATGGGTCAACAATGCGATCAAGGAAAAAATCAAAATATATCTTGAAACAAATGAAAAAGAGAACAATACAATCGAAAATCTGTGGAACACTGGGAAAGCAGTCCTAAGAGGGAAATTCACAACACTACAGGCCTATCTCAAAAAACAAGTAAAAGCTCAGGTAAACCATCAAACTTCACACTTAAAGGAACTTGAAAAAGAACAACAAACAAAGCCCAAAGTGAGTAGAAGGAAAGAAATAATAAAGATCAGAGCAGAAAGAAATGAAATAGTCTAAAAAAACAATACAAAAGATCAATGAATCCAAGAGCTGGTTCTTTGAAAGATAGTCAAGATTGGCAAACCTTTAACCATACTCATCAAGAAAAAAAGAGAGAGGAGTCAAATAAATAAAATCAGAAATAAAAGAAGAGGAATGACAACTGACCTCAAAGAAATTGTAAGAAAATATTATGAACAACTATATGCCAACAAAATGGATAATCTGGACAAAAAAAGATAAATTTCTAGAAACATACAATCTTCCAAAACTAAATCAGGTAGAATCAGGGAATCTGAATAAACACATTACTCCTAGTGAAATTGAAGCAGTAATTAAAAAAATTTAAAAACTCCCAATAAACGAAAGCCTTGAACCAGATGGTTTCACAATGGAATTTTACCAAACATTCCGAGAAGGACTAACACCTCTAATTCTCAAACTATTTCATAGAATTCATGAGGAGGGAACGCTCCCAAGTTCATTTTACAGGGCAGCATTATCCTAATTCCAAAACCAGATAAGGGCACTACAAAGAAAGAAAATTATAGGCCAATATCCCTGATGAACATAGATGCTAAAATCTTCAACAAAATATTAACATATCAAATATAGCAATGCATCAAAAAGATCATACAGCATGATCAAGTGGGATTTATTCTGGGAATGCAAGGTTAGTACCACATTCACTAATCAATAAATGTGATTCACCACATAAACAAAGTGAAGGATAGAAACCCCGTGATCATATCGATAGATGAAGAAAAAGCATTTGATAAAATCCAGCACCCATTTGTGATAAAATCTTTCAGCAAAGTGAGATTAGAGGGAACATAGCAACACATAATAAAAATCATATATAACAAACTCACTGCCAGCATCATATTCAATGGATGAAAATGACAAGTATTCCCCTTAAGATCAGGAACAACAGGGATGTCTGCTTTCCCCTCTTTTATTCAACATAGCACAACAATCAGACAAGAAGTAAAGCTGTCATTATTTGCAGATGACATGATACTGCACATAGCAAACCGAGTAGATTCAACCAAGAAGCTACTAGAACTGATAAATGAATTAAGCAGAGTAGCAGGATACGAAGTTAATGTTCAAAAATCAGTTGCCTTTTTATATGCCCATATCAAACTAACAGAAAGGGAAATTAAGAAAACAATCCCATTCACAATTGCTACAAAAGGAATAAAATACCTAGGAATAAACCTAACTAAGAATGTAAAATCCTGTACTTGGAAAATTAAAAGAGACTGCAGGCAGAAATAGAAGAAGATACAAATAAGTAGAAGCATGTACCATACCATGTTCACAGATAAAAGGAATTAACATCATTAAAATGCCCATATTACCCAAAACAATCTATTGATTCAACGCAATTCCTACCAAGATTCCAATGATATATTTCACAGAACTAGAACAAATATTTAAAAAATTTATATGAAATCACAAAAGGCTCCACACAGCAGCAGTGATCCTGAGAAAGAAGAACAAAGTTGGAGGAATCACACTACCTAATATCAAACTATATTACAAGCCCATAGTAATCAAAACAGCATGGTACTGGCATAAAAACACACACATAGCTCAATGCAACAGAATAGAGAGCCCAGAAATAAACCCACACCTTTATAATCAATTATTATTAGACAGAGAAAGCAAGCACATACAATGGGCTAAAGGCAGTTTATTCAATAAACGGTGTTGGAAAAATTATAGATATGTATGCAGAAAAATGAAGCTAGACCACCTTCTTACACCACATACAATAATAATAGATCAAAAGACATCAATGTTAGACCCAAAACCATAAAATTGTGTAAGAAAACATAGGCAACAAAATCTCAGACATTGCTTGTAGCACTATTTTATCAATATACCTACCCAGGCAAAGGAAACAAAAGATAAGTAAACGAACAGGACGACATTAACTAAAAAGTTTTTGCACAGCAAAGGAAATCAACAAAATAAAAAGACAACCCACAGAATGGGAGAACATGTTTGCCGATACATCTGATAAGGGGTTAATATCCAAAATTTATAAAGAACTTACAAAACTCAACACCAAAAATAAAATAAAATAAACAATCCCACCCCCACCCCCCAAATGGGCAAAGGACATGAATAGACACTTCTCCAAAGAGGACGTACAGATGGCCAATAGATATATGATAAGATGCTCAGCATCACTAATCATCAGAGAAATCCAAGTTAAAACCACAGTGAGATATCATCTCACACCTGTCAGAGAGGCTATCATCAATAAATGAACAATCAGCAAGTGCTGGAGATAATGTGGAGAAAGGGGAATACTTTTGCATTGTTGGTAGGAATGCAGATTAGTCCAGCCACTGTGGAATACAATATGGAAATACCTGAAAAAATGAAAAATGGAGCCTTGCAACCCAGCTATCCTACTTCTGTGAATATATCCAAAGAAACCCAAAAGACTAATATGAAAGAACATAAGCACTCCTATGTTCATTGCAGTGCTATTTACAACCACCAAGATATGAAAGCAGCCTAAATGTCCATCAGCAGATGAGTGGATAAAACAACTATGGGACATTTACATGATGGTACACTACTTGGCTGTAAAAAAGAAGAAAATTTTACCCTTTGCAACAGTATGGATGGACCTGGAGAACATTTTGCTAAGGGAAATAAGCCAGTCAGAGGAAGGCAAATACCATATGATTTCAACTCATATGTGGGCTCTAATGAACAATCTGAACTAACAAGGAAAATGGGGACAGACTCATAGATGGAGAGCAGGATCACAGCTGTGGTGGGAGGGATTGAGCAAAAAGAAAAAAGGACTCATGGACATTAACAACAAACAGTGTGGTAATTGCTGGGGGGAAGAGGGTATAAGGGGACTAAAAGGTAATATAAAAAAAGCAATAAAAATTAAATTTTTAAAAAGATAAGTAAATCAATAAAAAGAGTGAAGATTTTAAAGAAAGATATCAAATCATTGTCATTCAAAAACAATTTTGTACATAGAAAATGCTATAAAATCTGCACAAATTTTATTAGAACTAAAAATTGGATTTAGCAAATCTTCAGGATACCAAGTAAGCATACATTAAACATTAAACACTGGCAATAAAAAAATTAACAAATAAAAAATTTAAAACATCACTTATAATAGTATCACCAAATATTAAATGACTAGATATTAATAAAGAAATAGGTGCAAGATATCTGTTTAAAACAATAAACATTACAAGAAACTAAAACTACATAAATAGAATAAATAAATAAATACCATTTTATTAATTGGAAGACTCAATATGTTAAGATGTCTATTTTTTTCTAAATTGATAATAAATTCAACCCAATTTAAATAAAAAATTTAGCTGACTTTTTTTAAAGTGACAAGTTGATTCTAAAGTAAATATAGAAATCCCAATGATTAAGAATGACCAAATAATCCTGATAAAGAAGAAAGTTGGAGGACTTACAATAAGCAATTTTAAGACTTACCCTAAAGTTACAGAAATTGGAACTAAAGAGGGATCAATGGAATAGAAAAGAGAGCCAAGAAACAGGCAGGCACACACATACACACTAACCAATTTTCAACAAAAGCACTAAGTCATTTTAATGGGGACATAAGAGTCTTTGAATAAATAATGCTTAAACACCTGGATATTTGGGGAGGAAATTAATATTGACCCCCTATTTCATACCACACATGAAAATTAATTTGATATGGATCATAGATCTAAACATAAAAACTGAAAACATAAAGCTTCTTGGAGAAAACTTAAGAGAATATCACAACCTTTGCAAAGGCAAAGGTCGCTTAAACAAGACATTAAAAAGCCCTAATCATAAAAAAAGAAATTCCTAAGTTAGACTTTATGAAAATTAATAATTTCTGTTCCTCAAAAATCAGCATTAAAAATGAATTGCCAAACCACAGACTGGATAATATACATGCTACACACACACACACACACACATACATATATATATATACACACACACACACACATACATATATTAAATAAAGAACTCATACCTAGAGTATATAGAAAACTCTTAACAATCAACAATAAAAAGCCAAACATCTCAATTAATAAAAACAGGCAAAAGAGTTGAACACATGTCACAAAGGAAAAACAAATAGCCATGAGCTCACGAAAAGGTGCCCAACACCATAGATCAGGGAAGAGCCAACTGAGGTCCCAATAAAATGTTGTTTACACAAACCAAGATAGCTGAAATTTAAAAATGTTGGCATGAGTAAAATTAAAATATTGACAATACCATATATGAAGCCACTGAAACTCCCACACATTGCTAATAGGAATATAAAGTGGTACAATCATTTTGGAAAGATTTTGGAAGTCTCTTATAAAGTTAACCGTATGCTTACTTATGGCCCTACAATTCTACTTACACAAGAGAAATGAAAAGACTTTTAGGAGAACATTCATAGCAGTCTTAACAATAGCTCCAATCTGGAAACAATCCAATTATATGCATACAGGAGAATTGGTGAACATGTTAAGATATATTTATACAATAGAATTCTACTCGGGAGTTATGAGGAATAAACAGCTGATATGCACAATAACATACACAAATCTCAGAAACAGTATGTTGAGAAAAATTAGCCAGACCTAAAAGAATACATTATTGTATGACTCCATTTTATATAGGCAAAGCTAATTTATAGTGAGTGAAATCAGAACAATGATTTCCTTTAAGATTCATTGGGAGTAGGGTGGGGTGAGAGAGAGAGAGAGAGAGAGAGAGAGAGAGAGAGAGAGAGTGTGTGTGTAAACTGATTGAAAATGGACACAATGATCAATTTGTTTAGGTGATGGAGATGTTCTGCATCTTAATTTAGATGGGAGTATATATACAATTGTCAAGTCTCACTAAACTGAATAATTAAGGTCTAGGCATTTTATTGCATATGATTTGCACCTTATAAATTTTTTTAATAATAAAAATTCAAAATTGGTAAAACTGCTTGAAAAAACAAAGGTAAAATCTCTGAAAACATTTATTGGAGGAAAACATCCTAAAGCCAATTGGCTGCCAGCACTATTGCAACTTGACCAAAGGCTGACTCTTTGCCTCTACTTCCTATGTACAGGCGTTTTTGGTGTTGCAATTGTGTCCAGCTTAGTAGAGATGCAAAGTTCTTCGGGCTCTGGGTCAAAGTCATAGAATTGACCAAGTGGAAGGACTAATGGAATTAACCAGAAGAAAGCAAATGCTCGATTCAGTCTTAAGTCATGTGTCAACCAACACAAACGTACTGCCAATCGATGCTCAGCAGCATCTTTCGTTTCAGGTCACAGGTGGAGAGACACATGCTGATTGGGAGCCTACCTCTTTCAATGAGTTCAAGGAGTCAAATTCTCCAAGGTGCTCAAGGCACTCAGCCACAACAAAGAACTACTTATACCCAGGCTAGGCTATCCTGATGCTCTTTCTTTCCCTGGATATTTTTGTTAATTGGCATGAGCAATCAAAAAGAGCTTACAGTGAAACCCAAGCATTAGTAAGAAATTGGAGTTGACACATCAGTATGGAGTGGGTGGGAAAAGAAGGAGTGGGGACAGCATCTCCCCTGTCAAGCATATTTCCCACTAGCTACAATGCTCCGTATTCTCTGATGTGTCCTTTCCCATGGAGGAAGTTCTTTGTGGGAGAGGGGGGGGGTAAGCTAGCTCGTGGGAAAAAATGTCTCTCAGGCAGTGAGCAGTAAATTGGCTCATGCCCAAGTAATGTCCTCAAGGTGTGCCATGAGAGATGAAATCACTTGGCTCATTTTACCATCGTCAGGATAGTGTCAAGACTTGACAAAGCCAGGCAACACGTACAAGTAAACTGATCTGAGGCAGGGCAACGGCTCTGGAGGAGCCTTTTGTATGCAGCAGAGATGGGGACATCTTTCAAGAAAAAAAGCTAAGGGGGCCTTTACTCCAACGAGGAAAACTGGGTCATGAAACAACAATGAACTAAACGCAGTCAAGTGAAAATACACATCTGATGCCCAGGCCAGATGGAGATATATATGCTCCTAAGGCAGGCTACAATTCTGGCAGCCCTTCAAACTCCTATTCTGCACATATTTGTTCAGCATTTATTTATTGAAGAAAGGAAAAAGCTGCTTTTTTGAGAGGGGGAGGTACACTTTCTTGAAATATAACACACATATGGAAAAGAGCATATATAATGTAGACCTGGAAGAATTCCCACAGTGAACACACCCAAGTTTTCAGCACCTAGACTAAGAAATAGATGGAACATCAGAAGTCCTTCAGGCTCTGCCAGTCACGACCACCTCCCAAAGGGAGTGACTCTCTTGACTCCCGACATTGAAACTGCTTTTTTATTCACAAAGTTATAATGCTCTTTATGTTTACATATTACTAAATTTATCATTTAAACTCTTTTGGAACTATCTTTGATTGCATGGCTTCTTTTGTTGCCCATGTCCAGAGAGCAATTTTTACTCACACTTTAAATGGAGGTCAGTCACATACACATACTTACAAAACATGGGTCCCTGGAAAGAGCACTTCCTCATGCCTCATTTGATTTCAGAATGTCAGTTGCTTGTTACTGCTGACTTTGGGTGATTGTCAGGTGGCTGGACTCAGAGATGGGAGTGGGCTGTCATTGCCCTAGTAATACATTCAATGCACAAAAATAGTGGAGATCTGCTGGTGCAAGGGAGGTTTTTATTTCTACTCAAGGGAACTATCTCCTTGGCAGATTTCTATTTTGCCAGTAATAAAAGGAGCTGCATGTGGAAATCTCAGCTAACAGGCATCGTTTTTCTGATTTATAGTATTACAATGATGTGTTCACACCATTTCTTAGAGACTGGTATTCCAGAGAGATGTTCAGTCTTTTATCAGATACATTTTTATAAATATTTTTTTTCCAGTCTGTAGCTTGACAGGTCTTACTGTCTTCTAGCCTGAACCTTTTGTAAAACTCTCAGTTCAGGATTGTGGGTGCATTTAAAGCCAAGATGGGAGAAATTCCAGTCATTATCCTTGAAATACAGAGTTGGGGTTGTCATTTCACTTACCAGTCATTCAAGGTCATGCTTTCCCTAGATGTTGAGGACATGAAGATAAATAAGACCCAGTACCTCTGCTACAAGAGCTCACTGTCAAGTGGGGAATTTGACATGTAAACAAATACCAGAGAAGAGACGACAAAGCCCCTTTGCCTTAAGAAGTCCAAGAAGATCCCATATGAGAGAAAACATTCAAAAGAAGTATTGAAGAATAAACAGAATTTCACCAGCAGAATTGTGAAGGAAAGGCATTTGCTCTGAGGAAGCAGCACATGAAAACCCAGGGTCCAGAGAAAGTTCACAGCAGCGTGAGTAATAGCTAACATAATATATTTTTTAAATTACAATTTAAAGAACACCCACGGAGGAACCACCTGGATACTTGCTAAAATAAAGTTTTCTGCATCCCACCATATACTGTATCATACTTTCTGGGGGTTTTGGCCTGGGAATCTTCATTTTGGCACACTTTACAGGTAATTATACCACACACAAAACTTGAGAAATAATACCTAAAATTGAAGGTGGAAGTGATGGGTGAAGATAACACAGGGAAATTTAGTTGGAGGTACATAGTGAAGGGTTTATGTAATGTATTGAGGGCTGGTCTCTAGAGTTTTCTGTAGAATGTTAACCTTTATAATCTCACTATGTCGTAGGTATTATTATCTCCATGGTATATATGAGCAGATGGAGGCTCAGGAAAGTAAAGTAGCTTTCCAAAGGTCACATAAGTGGTAGACTCATGACTTGAATCTAGATATATATGAACCCAGTGACTATGCTCTTAGCTATTTAACTGAATCTGGGCCACTTTCCTTCATACATCCATGCTGACCTGGCTCCACTTTCTTCCCACATTCTCCTTGTAAAGAAGGACTCTGTCAGTTGGATGCAATGACTTGGATAGACTTGGACAGACTTGGACCTCCCCTTTGGAATCCAGTCCTGCCAGAGTACAAGGCCAGCCTGAGGTCTCTCTAGTCTCCTGACTGGTGACTAAGGGACCCAAAGTTAAATCCAATTCCTTTGCTACAGACCTTTGTCTATCAGTAGCACAGTAAAGATTTGATTCTGACATTCAAAATACCTAGAGAATTGTCAGTGCCATTGTAGTCCATGGCATGTTTCTGTTTATCAGAGCCTTCGTGCTACCTTGCCTAACATTACACAACAATAGTATATAATTCTATCAATCTTAATTTTGGTTATTTTAAAAAATATTAGCTTGGTCACAATTTTACTTCTTTGGTTTGAATCTGGCATCTTCTGGGCCAGTGAATGTCAGTTTGGGATTTACATCACTTACCTATTAAGTGTTATTAAATCTAGACCAACAGAATCTCTTCTTTTGATAGTTGATAAACTCTTGTATATTCTAACTATATGTTTGGTATACAATATTCATGATATATGGTTAGAATTATTACAGTTAGATCTGATAATTTTTTCCTCTGAGAAGATAATGCAGATAATCAATTTTTATAAATTAGGTGTTATATTCATTTTTCTTGAAAATGGGGGTAATTGTTATTTTATGATTACTGTCTATAAATTTTTGGATTGACTTTATTATCTTTGTTTTGCATGCCACATAAACAACCAAATTTCCTTGTCAGTTGCATTATTCTCATAATGAACTATCATCAGATCTTTAACTCTTGAAAATTATCAGTAATAAATTAACCACAGCCATATTAAGTCTTCTGTCATCTGCAGATAGTTTTTGTTGTTGTTTTACTCTGATGCTTCCCTGAAATCTCTCACTACAGGTCACTGTTTTGTTTTCAACATAGAAGTACTGTCTCAGAAACCTGTAAAAAAGGATTATGCCAAGTACTTTTGGGTGCAGAGTTCTGGAATCAGGATTTCTAGAAGGTTAGTTGAGAAAAAGATGGGTTCATGATACTGCCAATTCCAGATTAAGTGAAACAAGATTTAATTACAGAAGCCTGCCATGAGCTACTGAGGAGTGACTATTTTTCTGTTTGGAACATGTTCTTAATATATAACAAAGCCCTTTCTTTTTCCTCTTAAGATATCTATGTAGATAATTTAGTAGACTCTGCTTTTGTAAACTGAAATGAAACATTTGTAAATAATGTCTTATTTTCCTTATCTGATTCCTCCAGAATTCAGATACTCTTGTTGAGTATTTTTATTTTTATGGCAATATTTTTGCATAGATTCAATAAGAATCTGTCCTTCTTGTTACCATGACATAATCGAAAATATGGGTCATGAAATCAAGGCTTTTCCTAGAATGTCATATTTGAGAATGATGCTAATTTAATTAAATATGTCCAGAAATTTTTAAGGAATAAAGTGTGGCTTTATAGAGCCAATGCTTATAAGGCCCTCATGGGCAAATAGGCCCCATACCTGGCTTACAGATTCCCAGCCTTACCAGTGAGTAAGAAAGGTGACTTCTTGACAGGTCCATGAATCTCAGGATACTTGGGGGACATCCAGAAGAGAGGAATTTCTCCAAATTTATAGCTACTACAGTGAAATCTGATAGTGAGTTCTCAGCTTGACTTCTTAGCCTCAAGAAACTTTTTAAAACATCCAATCTGAAATTCCTTGTGAAAATTTCCAGAAAGCAAACTTAAAATAGCCTATGTGGCAAATTACCATTCTTATTATACCTACCTAAATGACTATGTCAAATTTAATTTAAGTAGCCTTATTTTATGGTCAAGATAATCTTTCTTTGAGATTACTTTGATCAAAAGCAGGGTGAGTGTAAAGAGACATTTTGTGTTTTAATGGACATGTACCTATACATCGTATAACATATCCTTTCAGGTTATCAGATTCTAGCCCTATTCATTGCCTTTGAATTATTTTAGGTATCTTTTTAAATTGTGGAGACTGATATATATGCAAACACTATCTTGTCTGGTGGTTATTTAACTGACTTGCTCCCCAACTGTGGAAAAATCACTTTGGGTACTTATCTGTAAATTGGACTGGCTCCTGTTACCTTCCCAAATTGTCAATCCTCATCAAATTTTCAATCTTTCCTGGCCCTTTAATACAAACCTTTACATTAACAATTTTCTTTTTCATTTTAGGCATTTTTTTCTAAAGGGTCTGATCTCCAGGACCCTAAAACCGCTGACCTTTACCATTATTTCTGTTCCACTGGATTTGCAGAAGATAAATTCCTTTAGCAACTATTTCTGAAACCCTGATTCACCCAATTAGACTGTTTATAATCACTGTTGAGCTGTTCAGTGATGAATGATATCCATCTTGAACAAAATGGTGGGACTGACACTATTAAACTTGATCTGAGCCTTGTGTTTCCCAAAAGCAAGGATCAAAAAGTTCCATTCCCCATTTTGTGTTCAAAGAAATGGCTAACCCCAAAACACCACTGTGCTCTCACGTAATCCCCTCCATCCTTTCTCAGAGACTCAGAGAAGACCATCTCCATTTTTCTTCATGACTCCCATAATATTCATAGACAACTTCTTGTCTACATGCCTCTGTAAAATTCCAGACCCTCTTCCTTTGCTTGAAGTTGTCTTCAGTGAGGAATATTTTCTTTATTGTAACATCCTGAATAAAAATTATCTCCATAATTGTCCTGTGTATTTTGTCTTTTGCCAAACTAAATGACACATCACCTATGGCTATTAATCAGAGCAAAACAAACCAGTTATGAGAGAACAAACCAGTGAGCAATGTTTATAACAGAGTGACTGGCATCTTAGCAAGCTCTCAAAGATGTTTAAGTTGACAGGTCATTGAGCAATTTCTACCTGTATTTCAAGTGTGAATTCTTGACATGTTAAAAGCACATTTGTGATCATGTGGCAAATAGAAAATGGACAGAGCATTTGAACTATAAAACGATTTTACACTTGGTTATATAAAGAGACTTCCAGTGGAATTATTCCATTTTATTAAATACAAGTTTGGTTATTTTTTCTAAATTTCATCAAAATCCCTTAAAATTGCTTTTCATTTATATTTAAAATCATGTCCCTAAATTTCACTCCAATCAAGTACAGTTGAAAATAAGAGAGTTCTGTTCCATTTGTTGTTTTGCAACATCACTAAATTAATCACCCTCCTGGGTTTTAGCAGGATAATTTACTTTCAGGGCCAGTGCTCTAGGGAAATTTAAGGAGAAAGAATCAGGGGTCCTGAGTTTCAGTATTACTGTTTGTCTGATGGAGGAGTTTGGACAACTCACTTACTCATTCAGTAGGTCTGTTTCCTTAGCTGTCAAATGGGTATAAAAATATGGACCCAAAATCCCAAAAAGATTGTTGGAGGAGATGGTCATATAGAAGAAAGGCTGTGAAAAGGCCATGGGAAATCCAGTTCTCTACAAAGATAAGGGGTCACTGTTAAATCATAAGGTTATCATAACAACATCATTCCCTTGCAGTAGATATAGCCAGAGCCCCACACCCAGGGTCCCAGGAACAGTGGGTGCAAAGGTGAGAGAAAGCTAAGGCAAAAAGAACTTCATTGAGAACATGGGCTTGAGAACAGTGATTTTTACAATGAGAACTTGGGCTTGAAAATAAGCATTTTCAAGACTTTAGATGCAGAATTAAAAACCACTGCCTTGCATGATAGAGTCAGCAAACTAACCAAGAGAATTTCCCTTCACTCATATTATTTAAGGATTATTTAGTAATTAAACTCTAAAACATAATAGTAATTAACCATTTCTAGCTATATTCTGTTTCATCCTATAGAAATCCACTTCATGATACCATGAGATTTGAATACCTCCTTACATCCCTTGTTGCTTCCTCTACATTTCTTCCCTTTCATCCTGTGGGGATGCATCTGGCAACCATGATCTGGGAGGCTGGAAGTCAAAGCTTTTAGGAAGAGTGATTGTGCCTTTAACACCAGAATGCTCGGTTAAGGTTTGCTTAGACATCTGTCTCCACTGATCTCCAGGTGCCTCTGGGCGGAACATCTGTGTTCAAGGGTTCAGGTTCCAGAGATGCTACAGCTTGCTGTGTGATATTAGGTAGGTCACTTCCCTCTTTGGGCCTTTGCTTTTTTACCAGGAAAGACAAAATAGTGCTTTTTTGTTAATGTTAGCAAGGGTCTTCCTAAGGGAGCTCTTGCTGAATATAATACCCTGAGTGCTGAGAACTCTATTTAGTATATAATACCCTGAGTATTTCAGGAAGCTCAGGCAGGATTAAAGCCAATGGTTTCCATCACAAAAGAGGCCAGTCCCGGGGGGGGGGGGGGGGGGGGGGTGGCGGGGGGGGGGGGGGGGATGAAGTATCCATTAGAGGGCCCTTCTGCTTCCACCAAAGGTCACCACTCCCCACCCAGGATTCTCTAGTTCTTGGAGTCCTGAGATCAAAGCTCTGTCTGGCTATTAGTGTGAAGAGAGAAATCTGTCCTAAGTAGGTTCCCAAAAACCAAACTTTACTAAAAAAATTGCAGGAAGTATGATAGACCGCCCCATCAGTTCATCACTCAAGCTGGCATGGGCCGAAAAATATTGAAACTTACCTCCACTTACTTGAGAATATTCATTTTCTATGAACCTTCCAATTTATTTTACTACTGACCCTCATACCCTGGGAGGGTGGCTTCATGTTCTTTACGTTTCTTGCCACTTACTCAAGCAGAAGGCATGGGAGAAGAGGATTTAAAAGTCCAAATAATTTTTTGTTTTGGAAAGGAAAAGAGAAAGAAAAATTTATCACCTTTGCTTGCTGCTTTGTTCTTTACTCAGTGGTTTCTTCTCATCCCAACTCTCTCTTAAAGGTATTAGACCCACCTCCTCCAAAGTCAGACCTTAAGCCTTCTGTGCCAACACAACTTCTTTTGATCTCGGCCTTTCTTGAAGCCGTGAGAGAAGTCCCTACCCTACGCCCTTGAACAGATGAAGAAACTCAAAATGCAGGGAGATTGAACAGTTGCTGAAGATTAAATAGTGGATAAATTCAGGCAAAGTCCCTTGTCAATACAGTATGTAGAAATGTTCAGTTTCCTTGAGAACCACACACTGAGAAAGTTTGCTGGGTAAAGCAAGCTGTATAAGCAATTCCCCCAGAGACACTGGACTGCCCCTTAAAAAAAAACACTGAAAGATGAAACACAATGCCAATAAAAATCGAAACTCTGCCTGGGACACTGACGAAGCACACCTGAAGGCTATTATTTAACATCCTTCAGATGCGTCACTGTTTGGACAACAGTGATCACCGTGAGCTAATATTTGTCGAATGCCAGACATTCTTTCAGACACTATTAGAGAAGGCTTGATGAAGACTCTCATAAACTGATCAAACTCTTATGGGCTTCTGTTGGTAACAAACATTTGCAATGTTCCTCCCTGCAATGGTTTGGCAAAACCAGCCATGGCATAGTGGGGAGGATGAGATGCTGTGCTGCAAGAGACCTGGAATCAGCATTTGGTAGCTCTACCTCCACGGGCCTGTGTCCAGTCCTGAGCTACCATGAAGAAGCGAAGGTACTCAGAGCTCCTGAATCAACAAAATTCTTAATCTGAGCAAATAAGAAGTCACTGGGGGCCTCTAATTTGCTCTGAGCAGGCCCTTTTCTCAAAGCAACTCTGGTGCGAAGCTATGTATAATTGGACACATTTTGGGAAGTCACCTTGGCATTGCTTCCTTCAGCCCATTAATGGAGAAAGCACCTCTCACCACGCCATCAGCTAAAACGGTTGGATCCTGTCTAATAGCCTAAGCGAAGCTAGTGAATGAAGTCCCTGGAGAGTTTTCAGGTGAAGGGGAAACAGGAGGCTGCTCTTCGGGAAAGAGAGAGGGGTTAAAGCTGGGTTTTGCTTTGTTTTTACATTAGTGCAGTCCAAAGGCGTCTTTTAAGATATAGATCAAGTTCTTTTTTTAAAATAGCTAAGACTATTTTTCTCCTAATTGTCACCTTTTTAAGAAACCACCTTTAACCCTCCCCCTTCACAGTCGTTGCCACTTTGGCCCACTTCTTAGGAATTTCAGAAAAGACTCAAAATCAGTACAGTATGGATAAAAACATTTATTTTAAGTCATTACCTTGACAGGCAGAAAAAAAAAAAAAAAGCATTTTCTCAATTTCATTCAGAAATACATTTTTAAAAAACACATAGACCAATATGGCCTGCCCAGACATATATTTAACATGGTAAATATAAGGAATAAATTGTTTGAATATAAATATCTATAAAAAAATAAGTACATCAAAATTTAATCCAACCTCTTCCATTTGCCAGTTACATAAAGGAAAATAATCTTACTGCTTTAAAGCATAACCAACGTTTACTTTTCAATGACTTTCATAAACCAGTCCATGCCACTGTGTTTCCAAAAATCAAGTTAAGGGCATCTCCTGATTCGATGATCTTTTTTCTTATGGATCAGAGCTAGTAGATTACCGTGAAAAATGTTATATCTACCACTGACACATTAGACCAGACTTCTATGAGGCTAGGGTTTAGTATGGAGGTATGCGGGGGTGGAGTTTGGGAGGCAATAATTAAAGGTGGAGAAATACTTCTGTCAGAGTGCAATACAGGTGAGGTAGAGTCATGTGTATGAAACACAGCCTGATTTACAGTAGTAACAGTTTCTTTCAGTTTTGTATTTTGTGTATTAAAAAAAAAGTCTTTTTTTTTTTTTTTTTTTTTTTAACTCGAGTATGTTTTCAATTTGTGCATTCTTAGAAAAGCTGTTCCTGGACTTTGCAGTTTCTCCCTGAAATGTGCCAGGCGCCTGAGTGAGACACAAACACTCCCTTCAGACCCCCTTCAGGAACCACACCCACATGGAGTCTCCTTTCCTCCCTGTGGAGAATGCCACCAGAATTTGTAAGTCATTGTGTTTCTCAGTTTTCTCTGAGTGGTCCATTGCCGCCCCAGAGGAGGAGAGACAAAAGTAGTTACCACTGATGGAAGCAAATGAAAATGGGTTGGGGGACTCCTTAACTGCTCTTGGAATGTTTAGAAAAAGGACGATGCTGATCCTTTGCCAGTCAGGAACAAGAAATGGTCTAAGCAGGAAGGATGCTTTTGCTCTGATCCAGGCCAGTGTGGCGAGAGTGCAGAGGCAGCCGCACAGCTCGGCTTCGGACAGCACTGTCTGTAATCAGTGTGTTCGGTTGTGGGTCACTTTCTTCCCTCTGTGCAGCTTGGCTTTCAGCTTTGCGATACGGAAAGAGGTTTTGATGCTGTTGCTTATGGTCTCCAACCTATTAAAACAAGACAAGAGAAAACAAATAATTTAAAAAAATCATTCCTGGGCAAAAGAAACATCTAAAATTAGAATCTGTCACAAAGCAATTTAAGTCTGGTTCCAGAACTTTCACAGCCAACTGCAACAGCATGCTACATTCTGCTAACCTCAAGTGAAAATAAAGCCTGCCCTTTAGGCCTAGAAATGGGGGTGAGGGGTGTGGGCAGAGAGGACAAGTGATATGGTCATGTCTAAAGGGAATTGGGCATTAAATACAATTTGAAAGTACAATTTGAAGGTAAACTAGAGATATCCTTTTATTTTTCTGTAGCCCCATCCCATACACCACCACCCTTGGCAGGAAAGAAAGAAAAAGAAAGGTATACATGTAGGCACAAAGTAAATGTTCTATGGCAATTAAAACAAACTGGGTGTTTTTTTTTGCAGGTTTTCTTTTTTGTTGTCATAGTTTTGTTTTGTTTTGAAGGAGAAAGAAAAGAGGGAAGCGCTGTAACATTGATTTAATAGTTGATAAAGTAAAATTAATTTTTTTAAAAATGTCCAAGTCACTTCAGAAACTGTGATTTAGGAAATCTTGGGATCTGGAGGAGAATCAGTGGCCCAAGACCATAACTATAAAACCTGCACTGGCAAGTGTGCAGTCACAGACAGCTGAGGCTGTCCCATGCTTCAGCAGCAATCAGAAGTGGTTCGTGACGGCCACGCCTGTACACTGAACACTCAGATCGTGAACTTCTTGCCACTGGGTTTCTAGGAAAAGTTCCCATGGATTATGAGAGGGAAATGTAGAACATATGACAGGCCTCAAAGCAGGTTTCCTCCCTCCAGGCTGTGAATTCCAAGATGTTTAGGAATTGAAAGGGTCATCACTGTGGAGCTACTCAAGGCAAGCCTGTGGTATTGCCTAATCCAGATCCCTTCTCTGCCCCAGCTCATGAATGATGGGATTGAGAGAGTTTCTTGAACTAGCATTGGGTCTCCACCAAATTCATTTCCCTATTTAAAATAAATAAATAAATAAATAAACCTGAAAAACAGCATGTTCTAACTCTCACCAACCTTATCTAATGACTTTATTTTCCCTTCAGCCATTTGAATAACTGCTACATTTTGAAGAACTTGATCATACATGACCATCTTGATTTAAATACAAAAATACATGACCTCTCCCTAAAATGACTTTTAGGTTCTCAGGGAAAGCAGTAAATTGACTCAGAGAGGCAAAGGTTGAATATGATCAAATTACAAAAGTGTTTCGAGATATACTTTGTTTGGGAAAATCGACCTTCAGACTGAGGTGTGTATGCAAAGAATCACCAAAATAGGCAGCAGTCTGCTTCAAAGTCTTCAAAAAAATATTTGAGAGGATTTCCTTTGCTCTTTTTAATCTCTAGAACATGAAGACCCCCTTCGTTATTGTCTTTCTCCCATCATGTAAGAATGACTAGAAGAGCAATCCATTAGCATTGGTGGTGGGGGGCTAGCTGTTATTAAGAATCTCTTACCTTCTTATTTTTCTTCCTTCCACCAGCTGCTGATGCATACACTTCCTTCCAAGCTTGAAACAGTCTTTTTCTTTCTTATGATTATTCCAGCCTTTCTCCTTAGTGTCTTGGTCCCTGTTGAAATACACATAGGGAAAAACATTTTAGCAATGGTACCTTCAGTTACTCTCAATGTCTCTGTTAATCTCAACTTGTCTTAAAAATATTATTGAAGTATGGTTGGCACACAATATTAGATTAGTTTCAGGTGTACAACACAGTGATTCAACATTTATATACTTGAAGTGACCACCATAAGTCTAGTAACAATCTGTCACTGTGTAAAGTTTTTAGGATATTACTGACTTTTTTTTTTTGTCTTGTACAATGTGTCTCTATGGCTTATTTATTTTGCTACTGGAAGTTGTGCTGCTTATTTGCAGCATTGTAATAGGAAGAAGGTCAGGAGATCATAAAACTACTTGAAAGCAAAGGTATTTCTATTCACCTGAGTTCTTTTCCTGCTTGGCAAAAATTCCAGCACTTCTTGTCTTTTTGGCTAGCACATTGGCATCTGTTCTTCTGGTCTGTTGCTTTTGTAGGAAATGAATCTTTTAAGGATCGCCTGGACCTAGAAGGGCTTCCAAGTCCATATGGAACAATATGCCTATTATCAAAAGAGAGGAACAAAAGATATTAGCATAATTAATAGCCTTCAAAATGATACATTCTATGGGGTAAACTCGTTTCATTGGCACACACAGAGCTTACCACGTGGTATTTGGTAGCGAAATTTAGGAGAGTGAAGTGTGGCAAGTCAGGATCATGTGTCTGTCAATGGCTCTGAGTGTGTATACACAACCAGGAGAAACCAGTTTTACTAATTCAATTAAAGTCCATGTCAACCCTTAACTAAGTTTAATTTTTCCTGGACACAAGCAACATTGTTTTTTGTTCAAAATTATGACATCTCTGTTTTGGTATCTGTTTCATATTTTCTTCCTTTTCTAATATTCTATATAGTTAACAGATAATGGGGTGAGGGGATAGGGACTTCAAAACCATGACTCACAAGATTTGGAAAACCTATTTCCAACTCAAGTCATATGATAATACTAGAAGTGCCTCCTGAGGGGGCGGGAGGAGACACACTACGCCCACATTGGCACATCTCCTACAATTTGGTGATATGATTATAGAAGGGCTCCTTGCCAGAATGCTCTCCAGTAATTTCTAATGTGTTTGTTTTGATTCTCACTTAAGAAATAAAGTCCTCCCCTTGGAAGAATCACCCTACTAAGTATAAGGCTTGTGGTGGTTTCTTTTTAGTTTGATTTGATTTCATTTGGGTTTTGGTCATCCTCGCTATACTGGAACCCTGCAAGCACAATAAATGTGTTTTTGTTTATGACTGCTTCAGATGGGCAAACTAGTTTTCACAGTGAAAGGGAGGAAAGTGCCTTCTTCACTCTGAAGAGAGAAGAGAAATCTATGGACCGCGTTTCTAGTAGTCTTGAAACGGGCTTTTTTTTTTTTTTTTTTTAAAGATTTTACTTATTTTCAGTGAGAAGGTAAGGGACAAAGAAAGAGGGAGAGAAATATCAATGTGCAAGAGAAACATCAGTTGGTTGCCTCTCACATGACCCCAACCAGGGACCTGGCCTGCAACCCAGGCATGTGCTCTGACTGGGAATCAAACCAGCAACCTTTGGGGTTGTAGGTCAGTACTCAATCAACTGAGCCACACCAGCCAGGGCTGAAATGGGCTTTTCTAATAGGAAAGTACAGAGTCAGGACACCCAAGTTCTAAGTCTAGCACTGCCACAAACTCATTCTTGCACAAGTGAATTCAATGTTCTGGGTCTCAGTTTCTCTTTTTTCCTCTTTTAATTACATTTTATTGATTATGCTATTATAGTTGTCCTGAGTTTTCCCCCTTTTGTCCCCCTCCACACAGCAACCACACCTTCCTCAGGCAATCACCCTCAGTTTTTCTATAAGTAAAAAGAAGTCTTTGGATTATAAATCTTTATAATCTCTTCTGTGTCTTAAGACCATTTTCCCATGAGAAGCTGTATAACCTCAGCAACTTATTCCCTAAATACAGGCAGATCCCACTGAGAGAACATTCTCCTAAGACCCCACACTTAAAATTTCTCCTCATAACCTGTAGAAGCCTTCTGCTTGCCATCCACTCTTTCCATCTATCTTGCTATGAGCAGCCTCAGAAGCCCCTCCCCTCTGTTGCTAAGAACTAAGCTATCTGGTTCTCTTCAGAAATGGAGGGGCACTGTCCCCACCCTCTGAGGCCCTTCCATGTTGTCAGAAATGCTACCTTCAGAATCCAAACCAGGAACTTCCCAGAAAAGTAGCTAGAGTAACTGGGTTCCTTCCAGTCTCTGGTGAAGCCAGAGCTAAGGAATGACTAGAGTTACGATGCCCTCTAGAGACTCACCCGGGAGTGTTGACCCAGATGATATCCAGGTGGCAGAAGTAGACACACTCTTTATCCATCAAGGAAGAGCAGGAGCAGCGCTTGGAGCGGCGAGCTGCGCTGGGAGAGGGCTTCTCTCCTCCGCTGTCCACCCTCGTGCTGAGCTCGGTGCCCAAGACGGCTGGGGAGAGAAAAAGCAGGTCAGTGGGGGTGTGTCCTTGAAGGGCAGAGGCACCCTGGGTCACAGGTGAAGCCTACAGCATGCCGTCAGCAAAAAAAACACAGAGGAAAAGGACTCTTGATTTTTCCCCCTCCTTAAAATGACTTCACCTTTACCCCCACTGCCTTATCAACCTTCAGAGAGGTTATACAGGTGCAGAAAAAGCAAACACCTGGAAAGGGACTTATCAGCCTCTTTGAAGCAGCCCCTTTCAAGGAAATGCATGGAAATACAACCTGTTAGAAATCTGGGTTGGCTTCTGCACGGAACTTAGTAGGACAGACAACACAACCTATAGTGGCTTAAAATTGACTGATGACCAAAAAAATCTAACACCAAATAAATTGCACTGCCTCCTCCTAGGTTTGGAGCCACTTCCCCATGCAGAATGATCTTCTGTGTAGGGGAGTACCCACCACTTCACACTGTGTGCATAAGGCAGGGAGGGGCCCAGATGATATATATTTCTTGAAATTAGATGGAGGTCAAGAGATTTAAGGAGATCATTGGAAGGAAAGAAGAGAAATCAGCTCCTCAATATTCATTCCAGGAGGTCGACTCCACAGAAACCACTGACCTAAGATGAAGCTGAATGGCAGCTCAGGGGACCCAGTCAAGGTTCTGGGGATTCAGAATCCTCAGCGCAGCCTGGCATGTGTGGGATCGCCTCCTCCCCTTCCCACCACAGCACCAGCTCTTCTTCCCGACAAGTTAACCGTGCAGCTTATCTGCCCAATTTTGTACATTTCAAATGATCAGACACATTCCAGGATTTTCATTCCCTTGACATCTTTTCTCTTTAGTCAGGGTCATGAAAAAACAAAAAAAGTGCATTGACCCTAGAAGGGGAAACCGGGCAGATACACACATCCTATCTAAATCCTTAAGAAGCCAATTTATCCCAGCTCCCCTCCCAGGACAGGTGAATAAAACTGAAACTGGAGCTCACACTGTTTTGGGTGCCAAAAATCTGCCAAAAGAAACCTAAAGTCAATAATGACAAATTTTAAAGAAAACATCTGCTTTACCCTGAAACCACCTGGGGGGTTATTCAACAGACCGTTCTGCAGGTGATTTTACTGCTCAAATATTGCTTGAAAGACTCGAATAAAATTCCTTGGCTTCAAGATGAAATGTGTAAATATTTTACACATTAACACACTATTCAAACAGTATTTGTATAAGATATATGTTTCTATGCATCCTATTACCTGTATGAACACATATATTGCAAATATACATTTGGCTAAATTATATCTTGTCTTTACATTTCTTAAGTTATATTGTTAAAAACTAAGGACATACGCTGTGCAATAATAATACTAATAATAATGCTATTTTAATGCTACAGGAGCAGTTGTATTCAATAGTAGATTTTTTTTTTTTCCACTAGAAAACTTAAGTAGCTTTGGGTAATAATTCCCAGAGGCTTGATATCTGAGCTGCAGTAATAAAAAGAAGTGGAAGAACAGAAGCAAGAAAAGCGTTAAAGTGGATAAGATTAACATTCGGAGATTTCCAAGCCAACGTGCCTACCTGTTTCTGAAGCTCCTTGGGAAGCCACAAACAGCAGAGACAAAATCACGGGGAAATAATCCATTCTGAAAAAAGGGATCAAAATTCCTCCCCTGCAAACTAAACCCAAGGGAAAAACGAAGAAACACAGCTTCAGTTCCCTTAAAGCGCTTCTGGTTATTCCGACCTCAAAGTGATCCGTCAGCCTACGTGCTCTTTAATAGGGAGAAAAACAAGTTTCTGCCCGGAGAGAAGGCGGCAGGAGCGGTCTGAAGACGCGTGCGGCCGGTGGTGTGCCGGGGCAGCGGTGGAGACCAGAGACACTCGCAGCTCTCGCCCCGGTGCAGATGCAGAAGCGCGTCTGACTTGGACAGCTCTCCGCCGGCTTTTTATATTGAACCCCTATAGAGTGGGGGTAAACAGCTCCAACTTTATTCCAGCCCCAGACAATGTTATTGTGTTATTAGTCACCAACAGGCAACGTGCAGCCGGAGATAAGGCCAGGCTCTAAAGGAAATCACTGCTGACTTCAGAGGCAGACGCCCGCCGTCTGACAATTCAGGGGCAGGGCTAAGGAAAAGAAAATACCCATTGGAGACCTTTGGTAAACCTGCCCGTGCAGCGCTGGAGTCTGCTTCCCCTTTGCAAGTTGCCAGCCCCAGAGTTCAAGACTCAGAAGACGGACTCCAGAAAAGTCATACCATTGGTATGAAAAGTATGAGCTACAGTTTAAATAGATTGCATTGTGTGCGGGGAATTTTTTTAGTTGTTGTTCACTTCATTTTCCTTTTATGTCTCTCTGATTTCTCGGTGTTTTTCAAACAAGGGAACGCTCTCCCTCGTTACTCCCCCCTCTCCCGGGGGCCAAATTATTTTCGAGATCATCGTAATTTTTTCTCTTACTTCAAGCCCCCTTCCTTAAGACTTTTTTGCTGAAGTGCTTTGCGTCCACAGTGAAAAAGATTATGGCAAAGAAAAAAGGTTTTGTTTTTTAAAAATTAGTGCCCTTTCAGACACATACTCAATTCTTTCAGAATTGATTAGAAGCCCCCACAAGGTTTTTCTATGCGCACCCTTCTTCCCTTGCCCTGAACGCCCCGCGTTCAATAGCATCAATCTTAAGAAATAGCGGGAGAGGGACACCAGGGGGAGACGAAGAGCTACCGGGGCTGATGTTTTATGAGGACAAAAATAAAAGCATTTGCTTCCAAATGACAAAAGGAAACGTCACCTGAGGTGGGAGCTGAGGAAGGGCAAGGAATGGCGCCTCACATAAGAAAAGGGGGTGCCCCTCAGTATATGCCATTTACTCCCTACATAGAGATACCTTTTCTGGGTTTTCCCCCTTTGCCTTCTTCATTTAGGGCAAAGAGGTGTTCTTGTACAGGGTTGGTGAATACGCAATGAAAGTGGTGCCTGGAAGGAGGAAATCCCATGCTGAGTAAGGGAATCAGATAATGTCTCCCATTTAATAATGTGTTTACATTTTCAGAGCAACATCCTAACCTTGAAACAACCCTCTGAGGTACCCACAGGGCAGTTACCAAAGAGGTGACAACCTGCCATAATGTATACATCAAAACGTAAGTGTAAGACATTGGTATTTTGAATTAGCCTCATTTTTCAAGTGACAAAATTGAGGCACCCAGAATTTCCATGCCCTGGATAATTTCTCCCAGTACACTGGGTAAGGCCGATGGGGTAAGTTTAAAGCATCTTCTCTGCACAGAAAAAGGATGAGTCTACATCTAGCACATAGGGACTCCATCTAATAGATTCTTCCTCCATTTCCTCATCTTGTTTTACTACAATTTCCTCACCTATGGGGGGAGAGTGAGAGGGGAGGATTCAAACATGGACCCATTTCCAATACCAAAGAGGAACCCATGAACTCGTTCTTCTTCCTTCTCCCTCTAGAATCAGAAGGACAGATTTTATCCCAACACCAAATTTGTGGACCTGAGCACACTTGGGTTCCCTGGATGTCCCTGGAAATCACCACAGTTGGGAAGACAATAACAGAAGCAGTGTCAGTTCCATAACAAGATCTGTCCCCTGAAAGAGCCACTGCAGCAAGAGCTGGAGATGCAGGAGAGGCAAGACTCCTCCTTCCTACCCCCACACCCAGAAAGGTCTCCACCCAATCCCCAGGGACCTCTGCCCGGGGCCCTCCTCTTCTTCCCAGTGCTTACCTCAGCCCAGCCCTGGAGGCTTGGGAGGCACAGCTTCCCCTAGGTCTGGTTGCCATCAAGCAGGAAGCCAGCTTGGTGCCCCTCAGCTCTGGCCAGTGTGTCCCAACCTCCTGCGCCCAGCAGACCACAGGGACAGCAGAAGAGAGCTGAGGTCGCATTCACAGGATCCAAGCTTGCCCCACAAAGGGGAAATGGTGTGAAAAATGTGTCTTGGCCGGGGTCCCCCCACACCCTTTCTTTAACCTCCTGGCAACTTTGACAAAACACTGGTCACAGTCAGGACCAACCTGTCGTAAGCTCCTCCCCAGAAATGACCATCCTCACCTCCCTGGGTCCAGCCTGGGTTACCCTCCAGCAGAGAAGCCTGTCTCTCCACAGCCACCCCCACTTTGGTAAGGCTGTCTTTGCAGGTGCCTGCAGCACACCACCGTCAGGTGGAGAAGTGAAGCAAAATGAAACTACGCACATGCCTTCCCACAGCCCTCCCTCCTCTCATCTCCTGTCTGTGTCATCCTGTGAAATCCTGAGAAAGTATTTTGGTTATAAAAATAGAAAGTAAGTGGCAATGATCTGTCCCCACATCCCTCACCATGAGCCTCCTAGGGCTCTCCTAAAGTAAATGCACAGGGTGTCAGACCTGGGAGTGTGCCATTGTACCAAGTACCATCTTGGCCCATCTCTTTGAATCCTGAGTTTCCAACATGTGAACAAGTGTGTTTGTGTGTGTACGAGTATATCCATTTCTCTTTCTTTGTATGTCATGGTGGAGTGGTGGTATCTGCCTTCTCTGTCCATCTCCCCATCTGCACCTCTTGCAGCAACCGCTTTTCCCTACTGTAGAAGGAAGGAGAAGCCCCTTTCAAGCCCAGAGAAGGCAGCTATGGCACTGCCAGGTAGCTGCCCAGCAAGTAAGTTTCCCAAGAAGCAAGAGAGGAAGGGAGAAAGAAGCCCAACCAACCAGTTTTACAAGCTAGATGTTCCCACCTCTCCTTTACTTGAAGCATTGCTAGTGAGGGAGGTAGGAGAGGAGGAGATTAAAAGAGCTAGACAAAGGAATAAATGTGGAGATCCCTCCTCCCCTCCCCCTCCACTCCCCCCTCACCTCCCCTCCCCCCACACACATCCCACTTCTCCAAAATCTAGGAAGAGAAAGGCTCTTTGTAGCCATAGTCCACCTCAGGAAGTAAAGGGAAGGGAGAGAAGAGGTAAAGAAGATGGCTCCCCACCCCCACTCCCAACAGAACAGTTTGCTGTTACTATTCTTTTGTTGTTACGCTTGAATACTAGAAACTATCTGATAAAGGTATTTTTATGTTTCTTTCTGTATCCCTTGCTATGTATTAATAGATATCTATAAATAAAACACCCTGAGCTCCAAATACAGATATTACACAGTAGCAAAGTGTGCTGTTTTTAGCACTCTTCAGCTTTGGTCTTTCTCAACTTTTGCGTAATAAAATTTGCAACTTTGCCAAGCCAATAAATCTGGTGCGAGAGGTTGCATTTAGCTCAGCAAAAAGAACAACCTTTAGGTAGCTTGATGACAGCACAAAGAATGGGGAACTAGTTTACTGCAGGCAAGATGAAACTATACATGCCGCGAGACCTGGTTCAATCATATGGTGTCGACTGTTTGATGTTTCTACTTTGCATAGAGCTGTTGTGAAAGACTGCATTACAGGCACTACTCCCGGAGTCATGAACAAACACAGCTTCTCCCCACAGTCCAAAAAGGAATGGTTGATTTAGCACAGGAATAGGATGATGCTCAGGATAGATTTATCTCATGCATTTTAAAAACATACAACATACACAACACTTTCATCCATAAGACTATAAAAGATAACAAGTGTTTAGTTTTAAAGAATATATCCAGATCTTTAACCCTGTACTTCCCAAATCTCAGTCATTCATAAGCCTCTTTCACAACTTTTGCCATATTTGTGTGTGCCACCCATACATTTTTACTGAATATTTTTCCATCTACCTGACTTCCTTTACTTGAATAACTTCAAGAAGACTTACTATCACTACTATCCTAAGCAATATACATAATAACATGATTTGCATAGTTAAATAATGTACATGTTTATGTGATTAAATAAGGTACATAAATAATAATATAATAATATATTACAATACATGTTAAAATGAACGTAATCATGTGCGCATTAAGCTACTGGAAATAAAATATATTTGACCATGTACTTTATAAACCAATACCAACATGTTTACCACTTTGGGGAACACTGTTCCTTCCACTTAAATGTCTTATACCTTATCATGTTAAGAATTAAGCCTTGGTTTAATTCTCATCTCTGACCTCTACTTTCCAAGATAGTCTCCAACTATTCTACATCGAAACTGTCACATGGATGCACCTCAAAGAAACAGAGGTTCTCAAATCCAGAATATAGAAAAAACAAGGAGTTTATAAATTCAAAAAAGTTTCTTGTTGATACTTCCCTTTGGCTTATCACTTTAACATTTTGGCAGTTGAATTTTGGCAGAGGATTTTCAATCCTCTATCCTGAATTTAAATATTCTTTCTAATGTTTTTACTGACACACACACACACACACACACAAATATTCATAAACCCTCCCCCCCACACACCTAAAGCTATAGATTGGAATGGGAGCATAACTGTAATATGTCATACATCAGAGAGAGACTACAAGTATGTGATGGCCAGTAGCTGCCAGTGTTTTTTTAAATTTTTATTTACTTAATTATATTTTAGAAAGAAGGGAAGGGAGGGAGAAAGAGAGAAACATCTATAGGAGAGCAAAACAGCAGTTGGTTGTCTCTTGTCTGCACCTGGACCAGGAACAGACATGCAACCCACGTATGTGCCCTGACTGGGAACCAAAAAGGCAGCCTTTGGTTTGCAGGACCATGCCCAACCAAGCCACACCGATCGAGGCCATATTTTTTCTTTAATTTTAATTTTATGTCATTTATGGCATGTAAAACCAAAGGGATACAGGGGTTTAAAAAGATGACCACTTGCCCTGACCAGTGTGGCTCAGTTGATTGGGCATCATCTCAACAAAGTAAAAGGTCACCAGTTCAATCCCAGTTAGGGCACATGCCTAGGTTCTGGGTTTGGTCCCTGGTGAGAGCATATACAAAAGACAACTGATCAATGTCTTGATGTTTCTCACATCAATATTTTTCTCCCTCTCTTTGTCTTTCTCTTCTCCAATCTATAAAAGACTTCCAGTCAAGATGACAGCAAGGTAAATATGGCTCACCTCCTTGCACAACCACATCAAAATTACAATTAAATTGTAGAACAACCATCACTCAGATTGACAAAAAGTGAGTTAAACGGAAATCTGAAAACTACAAAATTAAAGAAACCATATCGATCCAGACTGGTAGGAGTGGTGGAGATGGAAAACTGGCTGCTCCCACAGTGGTGGGCAAAAATTCAGGAGGGATATCTTGGGAGTGAGGACTCCCAGCCCCACATCAGGCCCCCCAGCACAGGGTTCCAGTGCCAGGCAGATTAGTCCCCATAACTTCTGGCTGCAAAAACCAGTGGGAATTGACTTGGTAGAAGAGACTCCTAGAGTCCCAAACAGTTCCTCTTAAAGAACCAACACACAGACTTCCTCAGACTCCCTCCCTCTGACCTCCAATACTGGGGTAGCAGCTTGAAAGGCACCAGTGGCATGCAGGGAGAAACTGAAGAGTCTAACATCAGGGTGAGAGCTGGGAGACAGCTTTCTCCCAGACAGAAAGACTGGCAAAGGCCATTGTCCTTTTTCTGAACCCTCCCCCCACAGAACCACAGAGCTGGCAAGCTGGTACCATATCTTAGACTCCATCAACCTGGCTAACACTGTTTTCCTCATTCTGGAGATCCCAAGACTCCATCCCACCCAACTTATGGGCCCACCAAAGCTGTTTTTCATATGGATGGCTGGTCTTGGCCCATGCTTAACAACTTCCTAAATCCTCTCAAACAACAAATAGCCAGCCTCAATGAACCCCCAGCCCCCATATATCTTCATAAGTGGCCCCAGGTCTGGTACTAGAAGCAGTCAGTCTAGATTCGTGGATTGGCTTCTCTTGGGAATCTCCAAGCCCCGCATAAGTAGAAACCATCTCAGATTGCTTTAAGCTCAGGCAGGGTGCCCCAGGCAAAACACAGGTGGAGGCTGACCTTGGCCTGCACCACTTGGGAAACCCCAGAGCAGGAACACCCAGTGGACAGATACAGGTCATATTGGAGCAACACCACCCTGACCATACACAGCTGGTCCCCCATGGAGGGCAGAGGTTGGTGGTAAATGGTGGTAAATGGCCACAATGTGTCCTTGCAGGGCCTCCTAGGACTCCGCTAAAGTAAACGCACAGTTTCAGACCTGGGAGGGTCCCATTATACCAAGTACAATCTTGGTTCATCTCTTTGAATCCTGAGTTTCCTACATGTGAACAGGTGTGTATGGGTGTGTACAAGTACAGTATTCCCTCACGTATCACAGATATTACATTCTAGAAACCCCCATGATAGGCGAAAATCCACGGAGTAGGAACCTTACATTTATCTTAGTATTTATATATATTTTAAGGCTTTATAAACCCTTCCCACACACTTATAAACTGTTCCCAGTCCCTTATTAACATTTCCCACTCCCTTATTAACATTTTCCACACTTTTATAAATACTACTTATGTTCTTAAACATATTCTACACTCTTAAACTTATGTAAGTTTAACAACATACATATACAGTACTGCAAAATCCCATGATATAGCGAAAAAACTATGATAAATAATTAAATATAATATTTTAAAATATTTTATTTATTTATTTTATTTTTAGAGAGAGGGGAAGGGAGAGAGAAAAAGAGGGAGAGAAACAGTAATGTGTGGTTGCCTCTCGTGTGACTCCAACTGGGGACCTGGCCTGCAACCCAGGCATGGGCCCTGACTGGGAATTGAACCTGCGACCCTTTGGTTCACAGGCCGGCACTCAATCCACTGAGCCATACCAGCTAGAGCTAAATATATTTTTTAAAATCCTGTGACATAGTGAGGCCGCGATAAGTGAACTGTGATATAGAGAGGGACTACTGTATATCCATTTCTCTTTCTTTGTGGCCTGAGTAAATCCCTTCCATTGACCTGCCAACAGCAATCAAGTTTCAACTACAAGAGAAAGGTGTATTCAGCCCACATGAAGGGTGCGCCTCGAGTACCCAGCTTGGGTGATAGGCGAGGCTGTGCCACTGGACCCTACCTACATTAGGGCATGCTACCAAGACACAGAGTCAAGGCAGGTCTACCTAATATATAGAAACAAACACAAGGAGGCTGCCAAAATGAGGAGACAAATAAACATGGCCCAAATGAAAGAACAGATCAAAACTCCAAAAAAAGAACAAAAAAGGGGGGACATAAGCAATCTATCAGGTGCAGAGATCTAAACACTGGTTATAAAAATATTCAAGAAACTTAGTGAGGATTTCAGCAGTATAAAAAAGATCCAGTCATAAATGAAGAATACACTCATTGAAATAAAGAACAATTTATAGGGAAAAAACAGTAGAGTGGATAAAGCCAAGAATCAAATTGGTGATTTGGAACAATAAGGAAACAACAAACAACCAATCACAACAAGAAAAAGAAAAAAGAATCCAAAAAAATGAGGGTAGTGTAAGCAGCCTCTGGGATGACATCAAGCAATCCAACATTTGCATCATAGTGGTGCCAGAAGGAGAAGAGAAAGAGCAAGAAATTGAAAATCTATTTGAAAAAATAATGAAAGAAAAATTCCCTGACTTGGTGAAAGAAATAGACATGCAGTTCCAGGAAACACAGAGCATCCCAAACAAGATGGACACAAAGAGGGCTACTCTAAGACATATCATAATTAAAATATGATAAAGGGAATCTTAAAAGCAGCAAGAGAAAAGAAGAGAGTTATCTACAAAGTAATTCCCATAAGTCTATCAGCTGATTTTTCAAAAGAAACTTTGCAGGCTAGGAGGGATTGGCAAGAAATATTCCAAATCAAGAAAAGCAGGGACCTACAGCCAAGATTGCTCTACCCAGCAAAACTATCATTTAGAATCATAGGGCAGATAAAGAGCTTCTTAGACCAGGAAAAACAGGAGTTTATCATCACCACACCATTATTAAGAGAAATGGTAAAGGGACTTATTTAAGAAAAAGAAGATCAAAACTATGAACACTAAAATGGCAATAAATACATATCTATCAAAAATTGAATCTAAAAACACAATGAAGCAAACAGGAAAAACAGAGACAGAATCATGGTACGGAGAGCATTTTTATGGTGGCCAAACAAGGGGGGGGATGGGGGAACGAGTGAAGAGGTGAGGAGATTAAGAAGTACAAATAGGAGGAAAGCCTGTGGGAGGAGGTGAGTGGCTGAGCTGAGTCCTGCAGCCTGCACCACAGTACACTGCATTTCCCCTTTACTGTATTTATCAGATTTATATTTTTAAAACTTCATTTATAAATGGTGAATTCATATATTTGACTTATGAAATAAATATCCACTCATTCAAACAACTCAAAAAAAAAAAAAAAGTACACATAAGTAGTTACAGAATAGCCATGGGGATGTAAAGAACAGTATAGGAAATGGAGTAGCCAAGAAAGTTATACTCATGACCCAGGGATATGAACAGTGTGGTAGGGATTGCCTGAGGGAGTGGGGGGTGCTGGGTGGAGGGGGGCAAAGAGGGATAAATTAGTACAACTATAATAGTATAATCAATAAAATATAATAAATAAATGACCACTTGAGGGCGAGTGGAGTGCAGTCAAGTCATTTCTTTAAGCCTAATTTATGTAGTTATTCTAGACAAGCTTGCCTTCCATGTGTTTGAATGGGATGGTAAAAGAAAATAATTTCTGAGGCAGGTGTCATATAAATGTGCCTACCTTTATGTTTTTTTAAGTTAATTCCATGTCTGTGACATTCAGTAAGCTGATTCTGGTTTTAAGACCCTTATCATGACTTAATTTAATTTAATTCTGATTCTGTAGTTCTTTTTTGTTTTTTGTTTGTTTTGTTCTTCTTTTTTGTTTTTAAATAGACTGTTGTTGTTGTTGTTATTATTATTATTATTATTATTATTATTATTATTTTGGAATGGAGGTTACCAAAGGTTGGGAATGGGTGGTGAGGGAAATGGGGAGATGTTGGTCAAAGTTTCAGTTAGAAGATAAATAAATTCTGGGTATCTTATACACAGGATTGTTAATATAGTTAGAAATACTGTTATTTATTTGAAAGATGTTAAGGGAATAGATCTTAAATGTTCTCACCATAAAAATTAAATGGTAATTATGTGATATGATGGAGTGGTAATCATTTGCAATACATAAATATATCAAGTCATTCCGGTGTGGCCTGGTGGATTGAGCACCGGGCCTGTGAACTGAAAGGTCACTGGTTTAATTCCTGGTCAAAGCACATGCCTGGGTTGTAGGCGGAGTCCCCAGTTGGTGACGTGTGAAGGACAGCCAATGGATATTTTCCTCCCTCTCTTTCTCCCTCTCTTCCCCTCTCTCTGGAGATAAATAAATAAAATCTTCAAAAATATATATATATATCAAATCAACATGTTGGACACCTGAAACTTATACAGTGTTACAATATGTCAATTATATCCCAGTAGAGTTGAAAAAGAAGCTTCTTTCCTACCTCATATATAATGGCAAAAAAATAAGCCAAGTTCTTAGTGCTTTCTCAACATCTGTGTAATAAAAGGTCTTTGGTATTTTGCTGAAATTTTAAAACATACCTTAGGAAAGTACCAAGAAAATGATTCATTTGGACTTAGAAAAAGACTACTAGGAGTTATAGGTAGATACACTTTACCATCTCGTGCAACCAGGTCTCAAAAAGAAATAACAACCAGAACCATCAGAAAATGGAGCTGTATGGAAGTCTGACAAACAAAGATTTAAAGAAGCCATATTCATTCAAATGGGTAGGAGGGATAGAGCCATGAATACTGGACGGAGAGGTGGTATGGCGCAGACAAGTGGCAGTGGTGGCAGTGGCCAAATGAACAGTCCCACATCCACTTACAATGAACAAAAATCGAGAGAGATATTCTGGGAGTGAACAATCCCAGGCCCAGGCCAGACTTCGTAGCCCAGGGTTCCAGCATTGGGAAGATAAAACCCCATTGCCTCAGGCTGTGAAAACCAGTGGGGGGTTGTGGCAGAAGAACTGCCAGATTTTCACCACTTAAAGGGCCTGCATGGTCTTAGAACATATACAAACCTCAAGGCAACTGGAAAAGCACCAATTGCATACAGGAAGTGGGTTAAGTGACTAGAAATGGGGTGAGTGCCAGGCAAATCACCAGAAACCAGCAGTGGCACTTTTCCCTTTCTCAGCCCCCAGCACAAACAGAGCCACAAAGCAGTGAAGTAGGTGACTCCACCCTGGCAATTACCTAAGGCTCCACCCCACACAATTTACAGGTGCTTTTGCTACAAAGGTCACACTACTTAAGGAGTAAAAGCAGCTCTACATAATACACAGAAATAAACACAGGGAGGCTGCCAAATTGAGGAGGCAAATAAATATGGCCCAAATGAAAGAATAGAACAAAATGTCAAAAAAAAAAAAACCTAAATGAAATAGAGATAGCCAACCTATCAGATACAGATTTCAAAAACCTGGTAATGAGGATGCTCAGAGAACTCACTGAGTAAGGCAAAAATAAAATAAAGAAAGAAAAGAAGGTTCCACAAAATGAAATAAAGAAAAATATGTAGGGAACCAACAGTGAAGGAGGGAAGCAGGAATTCAAATCCATAATTTAAAACAAAAGGAAGATATAAACATTCAACCAGAAGAGAACACAAAAAGAGAAATAAGAATGCAAAAAAAAATGAGGCTTAGGAACCTCTGGGACAACTTAAATGTACCAACATCCAAGTCATATGGGTGCCAAAAAAAGAGGAAGAGCAAGAAACTGAAAACTTAGTTGAAAAATAATGAAAGAAAATTTCCATAATTTGGCAAATAAAATAGACACACAAGTCCAGGAAGCACAGAGTCCCAAACAAGTTTGGCCCAAAGAGATCCACACTAAGACACATCATAATTAAAATTCCAAAGGTTAAATACAGAGAGAGAATACAGCAAGAGAAAAGCAGAGAGTTACCTACAAAGCAGTTTCCATAAGACTATCAGCTGATTTCTTAAAACAAACTTTGCAGGAAAGAAGGGACTGGCAAGAAGTATTCAAAGTGATGAAAAGCAAGGACCTACAACCTAGATTAGCTTAACCAACAAAGCTATCATTGAGAATGGAAAGATAAAGTGCTTCCCAGAAAAGGTAAAACTAAAGGAATTCATCATCACCAAGTCATTGTTACATGAAATGTTAAAGGGCCTTTTTTAAGAAAAAGAAGAAGTTCAAAACTGTGAACATTAAAATGACAACAGACTTAAAATTATCAACAAATGAATATAAAAAAACAAAAACAAAAACACCCTAAGCAAACAATTAGAACAGGAACAGAATCATAGGTATGGGGATCATTTGGAGGGTTATCAGCTATGAGGAGGAAAGGGGAGAGAGCAGGAAATGGTGAAGGGATTAAGAAGCATAATTGGTGGACAAAGTAAGGGATGTTAAGAATAGTATAAGAACTTCCAGCCAAGATGGAGGCATAGGCGGACACGCTGTGTCTCCCTCCACAACTAAGAAGAAATACAACTACCTCAAAACTAGAAACGACCAGAAGTTCCAGAAAATCAAACTTTATGGAAGTCCAGCAACAAAGATATAAAGAAGAAATACTCATCCAGACAGGTAGGAGGGGCAGAGCCAGGGCGGAGAGGACACAGTATGGTGGCGGCAGTGGTGGCAGCATCGGTGGCAGCAGCGGCGAGTCAGTGGAAAGTGCAATTGCACATTTTAAAAAATCAGGACGGACACCTGGGGAGTGTTTTCAGCTCCTCACTGGACTCCAACACTGGGGAAAATCAAGCCTCATTGCTTCTGACTGTGTAGACCAGTAGGAGTTGGGGTGGAGGCAGAAACTGCCAGTCTCAGCAGAGTCCATTTGTTTAAAGGGCTCCCACGGTCCTAGAATGTCCACAGATCAACCCACTCTGGGAATGACGGCCAGGGCAGCAGCTAGAGGAGCGCCAGTCCACTGCGGAAGTGGGAGAGGTGCCTGGAAAAGGGGCCAGTGTTGGGCGGGCGGTATTGTTCCCTCTAGGACTCCTCCCCCACATACAGTGTCACAACGTGGTGAAACAGGTTGCCCTGTACTGAAAAATCCCTAAGGATCCGCCCCTACAATGTAACAGGAGTGACAGTTCTACCTGGGACATGGAGCCAAACAAACACAGGAGCCTGTCAGAATGAGGAGACAGAGAAGTATGGCCCAAAAGGGGAAATGGATCAAGGTCCCAGTGGGAGAACTAAGCAACAAGGAGATAGCCAACCTAACAGATGAGGGGATAGACAACCTAACAGATACAGAATTCCAAACACTGGTGATAAAGATGCTCACAGGCTTGACAGATATGCTTGAGTATGGCTAACACATAAGAGAAGAAGTGAAGGCTATGTTAAGTGAAGTGAAGGAAAACCCACACAAAACCGGTGGTGAAGGGAAGAAAACCGACATTCAAATCAATGATTTGGAACATAAGGAAGAAAAAAACAGTCAACCAGTATGGAATGAGGAAACAAGAATTGAAAAAAATGAGGAAAACTTCTCAAATTTTGTGAAGGAGATGGACATACAGGTCCAGGAAGCACGGAGGTCCCGGGCAAGCTGGACCCAGAGGGGCCCACACCAGAACGCATCATGACTGAGAGGCCAAAGATGAAAGATAAAGACAAAGCCCTGGGGTCAGCAAGAGAGAGGTGGAGAGTTGCCTCCAGCGGGGTGCCTATAGGACTATCAGCTGATTTCTCAGAGGACACTTTGTAGGCAGAAAGGGACTGGCAAGCAGTATTCAATGTGATGAAAGGCAACCTGCAACCAAGATTACTCTATCCAGCAAAGCTATCATTTGGAATGGAAGGGCAGATGAAGTGCTTCCCAGACAAGGTAAAGCTAAAGGAGTTCATCATCACCAAGCCATTATTATATGAAATGTCAAAGGGACTTACCTAAAAAAAAGAAGATCAAAACTATGAACATTAAAATGACAACAAACTCACAACTATCAACAACTGAATCTAAAAAACGAAAACAAAATCCAACTAAGCAAACCAGAATAGGAACAGAATCATAGGCATGGGGATCATTTGGAGGGTTATCAGCTGGGAGGGGAGAGGGGGAGAAATGGGGAAATGGTGCAGGGATTAAGAAGCATAATTGGCTGGTACAAAATAGACAGGGGGATGTTAAGAGTAATATAGGAAAGGGTGAAGCCAAAGAACTTATATACACGACCCACGGACATGAACTAAGAGGGGTGGGATTGCTGGAGGGAAGGAGGGTACTGGACAGAGGGAAGCAAAGGGGAAAAGAATTGTGAGTACTGTAACAACATAATCAATAAAATATACTAAAAAAAAAGAAGAATAGTGATAAGAAAGGGAGAAGCCAAAGAACTTACATGTACAACTCATGGATGAGGCGGTCTGCCTCCAACTCCCCAGCTCAGTGGAAACTCTCTGTCCAGCAGAGGTTTCAAGATCACGGCTGAGAGAACAAAAGTACTTGGACACTGGTCTTTTGTCTGAGAGGAGGAGAGATGGCAAATCTCTCTAGTAAAGAATAGTGTTGAATGTTTTCTCCTAGTCCACTTTATTGAGGAGGGAGTTCAGGAGATACAAGGTCAAGACCCATGAATCATCAATTAGCTTTAGACACTTGGGTTACATTTGACAGCTACTGATTACAGATATCAATGTAAAGAAAACAGTGACCTTTCTGTATCAGGGTCTGTTAAATATCCTGGTGCCTTACTGACATCAGGTGCAAGGCTTTATATATTTTTTGCTACACACTGTTTATAGTTAACTAAGAGAGAAGAAAAGCAGAGCAAACTTCAGAACATATTATGCATTCTTTAAATCCAATTTCCATGGGAACCTTCTTAGTGACCTTCAAGTTATGTTTGCCTTTGTCCTTCTAAGTGTTCCAGTCAAGTCTTACAAGGTTCTCAGGAGCCTGGCTTGTGGCTTGGGCTACAATTCTTGAAACCTCATAGAATGGTCCCCTACACATGGACATGAACTAAAGGGGGGATTTGCTGAATGGAAGGGGGTTTGTTAGGCGGGCAAAAGGGGCAAAATTGGGACAACTGTAACAGCATAACTAATAAAATGCACTTAAAAAAAATGATTTATTTGAAATTCATTTTCATATTAGAAATCTGAAGCCAGAGAGCTCCTATTGTTCGATTTCTTTAATTTCATGTGCATCTATGTTTATTGAGCCCCCACTGGGTGTCAAATGTAATTCTAGGTACTTAGTCACAAGTCAATACACTGACATGGGTTTAATAAAAGTCACCAGAGAAAAAGCAACACGAAGATGGAGGGGAATATCATCATCAAAGTGAGGAAAGATTAGGTACCTATGAGGAAGAGAGGGCTATGATAATACTAGGTACTGAATGATGCAAGAAATAATCTTGAAATGAAAGAGGCATAGCAGGAAAAATCTTAAAAGATGAGAATAATTAGGAGCTGTGGCCAAGAATAGGAAATGGCTAAGAGGGGCAAGAAATTTTAATGAAACAGTTTAGTTATTGGATTTACAGATTCAGTGGGACCAGATGGCCAATGATGATGTCGGTGACATCTGTGGTTAATATTTCCAATGTCTCTGTAATATGCCAGTAGAATGTAGGGTGTCTATAGTTTTCACTCTGTGATTTCTGAAGTCCTAAGGATGAACATGGGCCACAAAAAGGAAAAGCCATGGGAACCAGGAAGAATTCTTCTCAGTACATAAGCTCAAATGATTTTGACAGTTCATTGTGTAGAATATGTCACCATTAGAAGGTCTGGATTACATTTGTATTAAAAATATTAAATGAATTAAAATTATTCCCATGTTTTGAAAATCTCCTTTTTGGACTCAACAATTCACAAGGAGAAAAGCTCTCTACCACAGAGTGTTTTTAAGTTCTCTGGCTTTCTATATCTTCTTGTCTCTCTTCCTTCCATGAGAATAGATTTAATATAAGAATTAATTTTATTACACTTACCTATTTCAAACCACCCTCTCTAGACTATAATTTTGAAAAGAGGAAATTTTTCTTCAAGTAATTTTTTCCAAAACATGAGTATGCAGCAAAAGAGAGAGAGAATATTTATTACTGGTCATCATCATAAAAAAAATTGGGAAAAAATGGGTTACTTTTTTTAAAGGGACATTTGGAGTCATTTAAAAATACAAATGTAATTTCACAAGCTCCAGAATATATTTAATGTTAAGGGTTTGGTTTGGTTTGGCTTTGTACTTTTTTCCTTTTTTTGGTTTTTTTTTATTTAAAAAAAAATAAATAAAACTTTGGAGTGGTTGCAAGAATAATTTTCCTGGAAATTGATGTCTTTAAAATTATTTTTTCTGTGAAGTTAAAAAAAATCCTTCACACCTTTTGTTAATATTATTGAACATGTATTAATTATTGTCTTTCAATAAGTGTAGTTTTTACTAAGAATGGTGAGGTAAGTCAAAAGGCAATGAGGTACATTTCTTTCCTACATGTAATTCACAAGAGCAAAGAATGTGGAGTGATGAAATTGTGTTTGTTGTTACCTTATGTTGATTTATTTTAAAGAAATATGAGGAAAGAAAAACAAAATGAAACAAAGGAATACAGGAGGCCATCTGCTTATGGCTGAAGCTCACACCATTGCAGGACTTCAGAGACAGCAGTATTCAAGACCCACTTTAAACAAAGAAATGGCAGGTGGAGAGTCTGGGGGAGAAAGAGAAGAAGGGGTGAGAAGGGAGTTGAGGAGGAAGGAAAGGATCAGACATGGAGTCCTGGCCCAGTTCTCAACCCTCCTCCTTCCTGGGATATGAGGGAAGCTGAGAGGTATGAGTTAGAGAACCTTAAAATGGATAATGCTCATGTAAAGCACATTATCTTGCTACAAAGTGAAAAAGATCTTTTGAACTGCAAAATAGTTGCCTAAAGAATTTTTTTCCAAAGTTGTTTCAAGACTTGTCAGGGAGGGCTAACATTTTCTAGATAAAGCATTTTACAGCATTGTTTCTTTCTGACCGTTCTTTCTCCCCCAACTGTCTATTCTATTTTTGTACATTATCTGGAAGAAACTATCTTTTTGGACTAGTGACCAGGTCTCTGCACCAGCGGTCTCCTTTTCCTCAATTCTCTCCCATGCCCCGCCTCTTTCCAAGGAGCATTTTGCCACTTGATGACTTGGATCAAACAACATGGGACAAAGATCACAGGTTTCAACATGCACAGAGATTTCCAACCCAACACCCACCTTCCCTCTTTGATTGGTTAACATCTTCTATGTATGTAGATGAAGAACTGCGTTGCTTTTCCCTTGCTCTCAGAAGATGCCTGGCAAACAGCTAGGATATTTTAATCTTAATTATGCTTTTTAGTTCCTTTTGATCAAATTTATACTTTATTCTTTCACTTAAAGATGATATATTATTGGTTCAAAAGCCTAGATACATAACATAAGGAATGATAGGTAATAAATTCTCAGTAATTCTTCAAGAGCTTTGCTCCCTTCCAGGGAACCCAGAATCTAAAAAGGGCAATCACTTGTGGAGTAGCCACCACCCACCTTAAGAATGAGGGCGAAAAGAACATCTTGAAACAATAGAACTTAACTAGGGAAAGTGAGCCATTCTATATTTTAGCCAGAATGTCAAATTATAGAACACCCAATTCTTAGGAAAGTGAAACTCTTAATAATGACTCAGTCCAAATATAAGTCATACAACTCGTCAGGAACTAGTGTCAACTAATTAAATGACCCCTCACTTAGGCAAAGTATTAGCCTCTCTCTATCTGCTTTTTTCCATTATAAAATGAGGAGATAACAAGATCTGCTCCTTGTCCACGATGCATAAATGAAAGTGGTTAGTTGGGGCTATATGTTAAAGGTTGGAAACAACCATGTCAATTGGAAGAAAAAAGAAGGAATAGGACAACCCCAAGTGGAGAATATAAAATAAAGAATGGTCAAGGAAAAAGAGTTTTATAGACATCCTATTGCTGGGTGCTGACTGGGGGAAAATGCTTAATATCAAAATTTTAAGTAATGGTAGAGATCCTCAATTTGAAAAGTAAAAAAAAAAAAACAAAATAAAAACACGGAAACACAACAGATTGCATAACACCTGCCACATTGTGTAACACATCAGATCTTCCTAATTTTAGCTGAAACTTTAAGACTCAAACTATACAATGGTCAGTGGAGAGAGTGTAGCTTGTAACTATCTAAAAGAGAAAAAAATTTATCTCAGCCAAAAAGTCCTTTTCACTTTAATTGACTATAATTGTTTTTTTTTTTAATCTGGGATGAAATTTGTTATAGAAATTTTCTATTGGGCTTTAGAGATACTAAACCAATCATATGTAAAGCAAAGCACCATAACAATATAATCAATAAAATATACTTTAAAAATAAAATAAAGAAAAGCACTAAAATGTCTTAAGTAATAAAATATAAAATGAAGAATTTCAATTTTCTAATTTATGACAAAGTTGAGAAAGTTGTCAGATATGGAATTCATCAGTGTCTGTTAATATGGAGCATAAAATTACTATTAATTTCAAAACAATATGCTATTGACAAGACTAGCTTACCATACATAGCATGTAAAGAAATTTTCTTTCCTGATTATGTATTTTTATATTGTTAAAAGTCACCTCCACACTGAAAAAGCAGAGTAAGTGCTACTCATCTTCACTTAGAATATAGTTTTAAAGATTATTTTATTGTTCTGCTTAATTTTTTTTGCAAGTTTCAGTTTACTCTAGAAACTAGTTTTTCTTTTCTTTTATTGCAAAGTTTTCTTTTTTTTGTGAGTTTTTTTTTTTTTTTTTTTTTTGGTTTTTCAATTACAGTTGTCCCCTTTTCCCCCAATTTCTCTCCCCCACCCAACCCACCCCCTCTCCCACAATCATATCCCTCCCCGTTGTCCATGTCCATGAGTCTTTCATACAGGCTCTTTAATTAATCCCTTCCCTTACTTATCCCCCTTCTCTCCCTCTCCCCTCCCCCCTATTGACTGCTATTCTGCTCTTGCAAAGTTTTTTTTAAAGATAGATCAAAGCCATCTTTATGTCTGTACTGGTTATATTTTCTTCTTCTATTTTTTAATGTAGGTTTTTTATAAGCAATTCTAACAAGACTTTTTCCTGCTTGTTTGTACAGATTTCTATCTATCTTTTTTCTTCTTCATCAAAATTGTTTTTGATTGGATTTTTTATAGTTATACTTTTTGAGTTGCGTTTTTAGTTTCCCTTTCTTCTTGAATACTTTTCCTTTCGCAATCTCTGAAGGTTTATACCTAGTTTTTACTGTAAATTTTGTAATCTACTTCCCAGGAATCTACGATATCTACCTTCATTCTAGATTTTCCTTCTTTCATTGTTGAAAGGAATAATAGGTCATAGTTTCATCTAAGGTTCTTATTATTATTTTCATTTCTCCAGTCAGATCCAAATTTTCCTAATGGTATCTTTGTGAGAAATGCCTGTGCAAGAAAATACCATTGCTGAGCAAAAGCACGTAAAATGGTTGATAAAGAGGAAATCTGTTCTCACATATCCTCACATAACAAAATTTATCTGAAACCAGCCTGACCCTGATCTCTCTCTGGCCCCTGCCCCCACACTTCCAGCCTCTCCCTTGTGTGGGTGCTGCTTTAGCTCCTGGCTGGTTGTATAGGCTTCTCCATCCTACTTCCCAACATTTCATCCCTAGTCCCCAGCTCCTCTCTGCCTTGCAGGCTCAGCGCCCCCCACACCCCAAACTGACTACTCAACACCACATATCTCTGGGTAGTTTCCATAGTAGACAAATCTCAGGCCATTCCCAACTCCTTTTCCAGGGACCATATTCATAGCACGCCCCTCCCCTTCTTGCCTCTGGTCCCTGAGTATTGTAGTGAAGAGTACTGAGCTTCAATAGCAAATCAAATCTGCACTGCTGAGTAAAACAGACGCCCTTCCTGTCTCCTTAGATCTTTAAGGTAGTAGGAGACACAGCCAAATAAGTAAACAGATAAAGAAACAAATATTGACAAGCCCTACTCTGGGCTATAGGAGCTGTGGCTGCAATGGTTTAATGACCGAGAGTTGTGCTGCAAGCGCTGCCAGAGAAAAGAGGGAAAAACAAAAGCATGCAAATTCAGGTGGAAAGGCAGTATTCTTTCAAAAAATAAGCCAAGTGCTAAACTTCATAAAGGACTCCAGTTTCCAAGCTGGCTTTCAAGAGAGATTTTTAAATGTAGAATTTAAAGGAAAGGTAAATGTATGGTACATGTGGTAGATTAAAAAAGTAAATGTATGCTATACATGTCTAATATGAAAAGGTACATGTGGCTGTGACTAGTTTAAGGTATCAGGGGTGGGAGCCGCCCCTGCAGCTTGGATGTAACCCCACAGGAGGACAGCACCTTCAGGACCTGCTGGCACAATTCAAGAAAAGGAAGGAAAATGGCTGGTACCCAGTGGCCTGAGAAAGCAGAGATCCCTGAGAACTCAGGTCATGTGCTGAATTTTAATCCAGAGAAAATATTCAGTGAGGTTACCTTAGCAATCATTGTAAATAATAAGGGTTGCCAACAAACTTAGTGAGCTGTAAGCCATCCAGATAATTATCTCAACAATGAGTATTTGGGGGATAATTGGCTAATGGGGGCCTTCTGCTTCTCCTCCTACACACTTTCTAGCTAGTTCTTAGTGGGGAGAAAAGAGGAGATAGAATTTAAATCAGTTAATTTTCTAACTCATTAAGTGTTCCTGTAAAGAATGACATACAGAGGAAATTAGACTAACAACTGACATTAGAAGAAGAGGAAAATCTAAATTTTAATTTATAACCAAGTCCAAGTCCCTCATTCCTTAGTATTTCATATCTCTGTCCTCTAAACTCTGCCTTAGTGACAAAGGGGCTGTGGAGCAAAAAACACAGCATCTTGAACAGCAGCAAATCCCAGCTCTACCACCACCAGATTCCATTTCCTCATCTGGAAAAGGCAGGAGGCAATCCCAACCTGGAGGCCTTGGGCTTCTCTCACACCATTGTCTTCTGAGGTCTTCGACCTCATGGGCTGACCCAGCTCCATCTCTTTATAGGTGTCTTTTTTTCTGCCAACTCCAGAAATACCAGAATTTCCTGAGGTTATGCCCTTGGCCTTTTCCTATTCTTACCCAACAATTGCTTTCTGGTTTTTTTTACTTTGGTGAATTTTTTTGTTTTGTTTTTGTTTTTTTGTCTTTAAAACCTCTATAAACTGACCACTCTCAAATTTGTTTCTCACTAATTATGCAACCTTGGGCAAGCTACTTATCCTTCTTCCATTTTCATTTCCTCATCTGTAAAATGTGAAAAGAGTGATATTTACATCACTGTGTTGGTGCGAATACTAAATAAGTTTGTATATGTAAAGCCTATAGAAGAATACCTAGCACATAGTTAGTGCTCTATAAAATTTAGCTGTTGTATTAATATCACTCACCTGGTTTCCCAAACCAGAAATGCACAAGTCATCCTTGACACTTGTGCTTCTTCCACCTCTCCTTCCTGATTGTATCAAATCTATCTCCTAGTAGCACTTCCACTCGTTGGATTGTTCAACGACCTCATGACTAGTCTCCTGCCTCTAGTCTCTCTCCAAAGTTCATTCAAGATATTGCAAACCAATTAAGTAAGTTTATGTTATAACTTACTAGAAGTTCCAATAAAAAGTTTCAACCAGACTTCTGGCTAAGATGGAGGCATAGACAGACATGCTGGGTCTCTCTCCACAACTAACAAGGAATACAACTACCTCAAAACTAGAGACAACCAGAAGTTCCAGAAAATCAAGCTGCATGGAAGTCCAGCAAACAAAGATATTAAAAAAAAAAAAAAAAAAACCATCCAGACATGTAGGAGGGGCGGAGCTTGAGTGGAGAGGATGCGATGTGGTGGCAGCAGCAGCAGGCTGGCAGAAAGCACAGTCACATGTTTTTAGAAGTTGAGAGGGACACTTGGGGAGTATTCCCAGCTCCTGACCAGACCACGCAGGTCACGGTCCCAACACCAGGAAAAATCAAGCCTCATTGCTTCTGACTGTATAATCCAGTGGGGGTTGGGGCGAAGGAAGAAACTGGCAGTCTCTCAGCAGAGACCACTTGTTTAAAGGGCCTCCAAAGTCCTAGAATACCTGCAGATCCACCCACTCTGGAAACAATGGCCAAGGCAACAGCTAGAGAGGCGCCAGTCCCATAAGAATGTGGGAGAAGTACCTGGAAAAGGGGCGAGTGCTGAGCAAGAGCACTGTCTGCTCTCTGACCCCCTCCCCCACAGACAGTGCCACAAATTAGTGAAATGGGTCACCCTGTACTGATGAACACCTAAGGCTCCGCCCCTTACAACGTAAGAGGAGTGACAGTTCCACCTAAGACACAGAGGCAAATAAACACAGGAGCCTGTCAAGATGAGGAGATAGAGAAATATGGCCCAAAAGGGGGGATGGATCAAGGTTCCAGGGGGAGAACTAAGGGGTGAGGAGATAGCCAATCTAACGGATGCAGAATTCAAAACACTGGTGATAAAGATGGTCACAGGCTTGACAGATATGCTTGAATATGGCAAACGCATAAGAGAATAAGTGAAGGCTATGCTAAGTGAACAGAGAAGGAAAACTCTGACTCCAAAAAACCTCTGCTGCCTTGCGGCATACCTCTTCAGGGGAAAGGCTAAGGGAGTAAACCCCAACAGAAAATCCGGAGCCGGAGTCCCTAAGGCGGTTTGACGTTGTAGTCAACACCGGCAACTCCTGCGGCGCACCTGAAACGAAGCTGTATTGACTCGTCTTTCCCTTGGACCCTTCAGCTGCGAAGAGAGGGGGGGTCTGCTGCATGGGCAACAGCAGACCCTCCATATCACCCTGCCCAGGCTCTGTAGCTTCAGCTTCACTGGAGAGGACACTCCAGCGTCATCGCAAGATGTCGATTCAACACGGGAGGAGACAGATACCGTGTCACTCCCGAGTCGGACTGCACAGCCATTCTCGGCGGTGCAGATAGACTCTTAAGAAGCTACACCATCGTCTCTCGAGACGGACGGCTGCCGACAATGCTAAGTGAAACGAAGAAAAATCCACACAAAACCAATGGTGAAGGGAAGAAAACTGGGGTTCAAATCAATGATTTGGAACATAAGGAAGAAAAAAATAGTCAACTACTACAGAATGAGGAAACAAGAATTGAAAAAAAAGGAGGAAAGGCTTAGGAACCTCTGGGACAACTTTAAACGTGCCAACATTTAGATCATAGGGGTGCCAGAAGGGGAAGAGGAAGATCAAGAAATTGAAAGCTTATGTGAAAAAATAATGAAGAAAATCTTCCCAAATTTGGCGAAGGAATAGCATACAAGTCCAGGAAGCACAGAGAGTCCCAAACAAGCTACACCCAAAAAGGACCACACCAAGACCTATCATAATTAAAATGCCAAATTTTCAAGATAAAGAGAGAATCTGAAAAGCAACAAGAGAAAAGCAGAAAGTTACCTACAAAGGGGTGCCTATAAGACTATCAGCTGATTTCTCAGAGGACACTTTGCAGGCAGGAAGGGACTGGCAAGCCGTATTCAAGGTGATGAAAGGCAACCTGCAACCAGGATTACCCTGTCCAGCAAGGCTATCATTTTGAATGGAAGGGCAGATGAAGTGCTTCCCAGACAAGGTAAAGCTAAAGGAGATCATCATCACCAAGTCATTATTATATGAAATTTCAAAAGGACTTATTTAAGAAAAAGAAGATCAAATCTATGAACAGTAAAATGAAAACAAACTCACAACTATCAACAACTGAATTTAAAAACTAAAAACAAAATCCTACTAAGCAAACCAGAATAGGAACAGAATCCTAGGTATGGGGATCATTTGGAGGGTTATCAGCTGGGAGGGGTAAGAAACAGGGAAATGGCACAGGGATTAAGAAGCATAATTGGCTGGCACAAAATAGACAGGGGGAAGTTAAGAATAATATAGGAAAGAGTGAAGCCAAAGAACATATATGCACAACCCATGGACATAAACTAAGGGGGGGTGGGATTGCTGGGGAAGAGGGGGACTGGGCAGAGGGGAGCAAAGAGGGAAAATATTGGAACTACTGTAACAACATAATCAATAAAATATACTTTAAAAAAAACTTTCAACCAGCATAATAATGGGGAGATCATATAAATTTCCATTTATAGCAAGGTCCTAGTCCCTCATTCCTTATCATTGCAAGTTATCTAAAGTGCAAGAATAAACAAATAAAAATAAGTATATGTCTTTATTCAAAATGCTAACAGATTTATTTTTTTAAAGTACAAACTAATTCTATTTTTTCCCCACTTTAAATTTCACACTGCTTTCCTGTAGTCCTGAGGATGAATTTAAGCTCTTCAAAATGGCCTTGCCCCCCAGTCATATGTATTCCAGCAATGTCCTTGAACTTGCCATGCTCCTTGCCTCTAGCAACCTCCTCATGTTTTTCCCTCTTCCTGCTGAGAAGCTGTCCCTACACTTCTGCACTGATGTTTCAAGACCCTAGGTGGATATCACCTACTTAGGGGAAGTAATTCTAAAACACCTCTTTATACATATTTTCCAAGCCTGGTCTAACTGCTTTTACTAATATTTGTCATCCTTTGGCTAAGATTAAGTGTAGGTGCCTCTCCTCAGTGATTCTGCATAATAACTCTGCACAGACTTCTTGCATAACACTTATTATACCCAATTATAATCACTGATTGTTCTCGTGCCTCATCTTCTAGACTGTAAATTTCTAGGCATAATGGAATGTACTTTATTCATCTTTGTTTTCTAGCTCTGCACATATTTTTAAATGCAAATTGAATTCATAATGAACATAAAGTTTCCAGCACAATGTCTGTACTAACAGTCACTTTTCTTCCTTTTGTCCTATTAGAAAATGCTAGCTGGATAAAAATTTTCCCACCTAGAAAGAACAACTCTTTGTATAAATAATGAAACTCTTTGTATGTTGGAATTCTTCTTCTTCAGTTGTACACACACACACACACACACACACACACACACACACACACACACATGCCACTTAAGAAGGGAGATTTGGATGCAAGGCCTCTGCCCTTTAAATATCCCTATGACTCTTCCAAAAATACCATTTGTTTAGCCTACCTGAAAGTGTTTGCCCAGGATCCTGTTTAAAGAAAGTGGAGAATTTTATATTTATACGATAAATTATCATCTTAATGGTCAAGTCCAAAGGCTGGGGGAAAACTGAATTTTGGTTACAGTAGTCCAAAGGCTGGGGGAAAACTGAATTTTGGTTACAGTAGAGAGAAAAAAAAATCTAATTGCAGATATGCTGTGTCAAATGAAACATGTCTATTTTAATCAGAGTTTCATAACAAAAGAAATATGTGTAACTGGGCTAAGTCTCATTCCTCAAGAATCCATGCCAAGACTCCTTCCCATCCCTCTCCGGCATTCTGAGCGAGCAGTGGCTTCAGGGCCAAAAATGACTCATCAAAACACTATTTTTCTGTTTGTCTGTGTGAGTCGTAAAGAAACATGTGTACAAGGGAAGGAGCAGGGACTCCAACAGCAAGTGGCCACATGAAGGGCCCTGGGACCTAATGGCCAATATATGAGCTGGAGCCCTTTGGGGGACCCGCAGGTACCACTGGAGGCGCTCTTGTGGAAAGGGTGTTTGGACGTTGCACAGTGCACTGGTATATCACTAAGCATTTAGATCTGGAAAAAAAACCTAGATCACATTATGGACCTTTGGGGATATATGCCAACAGAAAGAAGAAAACATGTAAAAATTCTATAGCATCCAGGACCAGTCCTCCCTCTGAAGAAGCAGAATTATTCCTTAAACCCAAGGTAAAGAGAAATATTATTGACAGTGAAGTTAGAAGACTGGAGTCAAATTCCAGATTTGATACTTAATAGCTGTTTGTTTTTTGGACAGTTAATTAATCTCTCTCAGGCTCAGTTTCCACAGAGGCGAACAAGATACCTGACTAACTATGATGAAAGTCAAATGCAACAATGATTTTTAAAGCACTAGCCCAAAACGTGTATAAATATGATTTGAGTTCATTCTGGAAACACTTATGTTGAGTCTCTTATGGGCCAGACAGTATTCTAGATGCTGGTAATATGAGCAGCACCATCCCTGAGCTCCTGTCCTTAAATTCTAGCTGGGAAAAAAACACAAGAAATAAGAATTGGGGCTGAAATTTAATCAACATTTTGAAAATAAATTGCCACTTTTTCCATCAGAGAACTATCTTCTTTTACTGGGGACTCTCCAAGATTCATTAAATATGCCCAATGTATTTCAATTACATCACAGGGCTCTGTACCAATATGCCACCAACTTGCTTTTGCGCTCAGCTGGTCTCCATTGCATGCTGCCAAGTCAAAGAGCCTTTTATTAAAAGTTGTTATTGTGAATTGCCTTACAGTCCTCCAAATTTTAGTACTTATCTATATCTAAATGAAATCCATTAGAATTAACTGCATCTCAAATTCCAATTTTATTTGTCCTAATACATCTTATGGGGTGTAGTGTATATATTTACAACTCACTGATCAAAGACAATACATTTAATCACAATGAAAGTGCACCAAATACCTGCTTCTAAGGGCAGAAGGTTGGTTTTAATATAGCAGTGAAAACCAAGTGATGATAACAGACTAAGTTTTATCCAGATGAAGTACAAGCCAAATACAACGCATGCATAAGAAATAACTCTGCTCCTTATTTAGTGCCCCACCCCCACCCTTCAAAGGTATTTCTTAATAGAGACCACTCTTTTTAGTGTGTGATCACTTCATACGTCCCAGTCAAGTTGCTAGATTTTTTTTTTCATTTCTTACATTAGAAGATCTTCTTCATAAGTCCAGTTCTCTTTTCTTTTCTCACAATTTTATTGTATTTTTTCCATTACCATTTAGTTTGCTATACCTCCCACCCCCACAATCACCACACTGCTGTCCATGTCCATGAGTCCCTTTTCCTTTTTTGCTCAGTCCCTCCCCCATCCCCTTCCTGCCCCCCTTATCTGTCATCTGCTCTAGTTCTCCAGTATCCCTGACAAAAAGGGCACTAAATGAAATTCTAGGATAGCACAGAACATCACTTGAACCATGAGTCCATTAGTCTCCCCTATGGCCTGATGGCTTTGGGTGACAATTCAGTTTCCTAAAATTTGCAAATCCCTGAACTATTGTTAGAACCAGGAACATTGCAGCTAAGCTATAACTAAACCATACAGTCTTGTCTAAAATTCAGGTTGCACCTCTCACTAGTGTTTAAACACATTCTTTTAAAAGAAAAAACACATATTGCTAAATTTGGTATTGTCTTAAATTATCTTTACTGTAATAGCCATTAGTTCTATGTAAATCATCCAGATATTCATAATATACATGTATGAATTTACCGTTTTCAGTTCTGGGAGACACCGTGGCTCTCTTCCCTTGCTCTCCCTCCCACCACTGAGATAAGACCAGGACTCAGAAATTCTGTTCTATACGCCAGCCATAATAACCCACCTATAGCTCCATGAATGAGTTACGCTCTCCCATCTCATAAACTTTTCACATGCCTGAAATTCATCCCACCTACCTCTTTATTTGCCTAACCCCCACTTTCTCTTAGGACCTATCTAGGACATCACCTTTTCTGGGGAGGCCTCCTATCCCCCCAGCAATAGGCAAGGTGTCCCTTCTCTGCTCCCAATGTAAAACATGTGTTCCCTTCATAGCAGCTATAACACATTGGTTTATTAACAATTTATTTCTCAGTGTTCATCACTGGACTGAAAGATTCTTGGAAGGTCAGGCTGTGTCTTTCATGCCTGGATTCCCATTAAATAAATGAGAGCAATTCAGAGCCTTTAATAATAACTGGAATAGTGCCACTCTCATCACATTTTTTCTACTGCTTCCCTTTACTCATGTTCCTCATCTCTTCAGACTCCCTTTGGCCATCCCTGACATTCAACTTGGAACTTCTGGGGTATCCTCTCCACTTTGTTTCCCTTTTGAATTTGTCTTTGGTACACATTGTACAGAGGGTACAATGCAATAATTATTTAGCTCCCTTTTCTTTCTTCATGTTTGTTCTGAATTATTTGTATATGTAAAAAATGTAAGAGGTGGTTACAGGGTTAATTTTTCTTAACTCAGCTCTTCCTTTGGTCTTCTTTCCTCACCAAGACCAAAATTCCAGCTTCTCCTCATCATCATATCCCTTCACCCCGCACCCCCCCGCACCCTTCTCATATCTGAGAGAATTAAGTAAAAGGATGGCCTTGGTTTCTGTCTCTTCTCTGAATACTAGTGAATTCTCTGGGGAAAAACCTGACAAGCAGTGACCAGTGTCTGAGTCATTGGAAAAGGGTGGTGAAGGTCCCCTCAAACTTATATCATGTTGACCTTACACCATTTCAGCTGTACTGTTCACGTAGACTCTTGTTTCTGTTCCCCATCCAGGCAATCCCATATCCCTCTAACTTAATTTTCCCCTCTTCCCCAGTTTTGTCATTTAGGACATTTTAAAAAACTGAGTGGTTGCCATGGAGAGAAACAACAAATAAAACTAAGGCACAAGCTCCACCTAAGACACAGAGACAAACACACACAGGAGACTTCTGGACGAGATGGAGGCCTAGACTGACACGCTCTGCCTCCCTCCACAACTAAGAAGGAATACAACTACTACAACACCAGAAATAACTAGAAGTTCCAGAAAATAAATGGAAGTCCAATGTATTAAGTTATAAAGAAGTGGTGCTCATTCAGACGGGCAGGAGGGGCGAAGCCGGGGTGGAGAGGTCAAGCTATGCTGACAGCAGCGGCAGCAGCAGCAACAGTGATGGGACTGTGATGAGCACAGAAACCCATATTTAAGGGGAGGCAAGAAGAGCCTGGAGAGCACCCCGGGCTGCAGACCAGACCCTTCAGCTTGTGATTCCAGTGCCATTTCCTTGGACTGTGAGGTCCAGAGAGGGTGGGGACAGAGGAGGAGACTCCCAATTTCTCAGCAGAGAGTGAACAGCAGGAATCCATCTTGGACCCCCACACCCCTGGAAAACACCACAGCATGGTGAGAAGGGTCACCCGGTTGGGACAAGTGCACGGGGCTCTGCCCTCTATAGCATAGGAGGCATGACAGGCCTGCCCAGGAAGCAAAGGTAAACACAAAATGGTCCGGATGACACAGATCATGATAGAGATTCTGGTGATGAAGCTGACCAGACAGCAAATATCTAATCTAACAAAGCAGCAGATAGGAAATCTTTCTGAGGCACAGTTCAGAGCTTTGGTTATAAAAATGCTTACAGACCTAACAGCAGATCTTAAACAAGATGGGAAAGGAATGAAGGCTAGTCCTGCTGAAATGAACAAAAACACATACAAAACTAGTGGTGAGGGAAAGTAAACCAGGGATCAAATCAACAAATTGGAACATAGGGAAGGAACAAACAGTCAACCAGTGCAGAAAGAGGAAATGAAAAGTCAGGAAAATGAGGAGAGGCTCAGAAACCTATGGGACAGCTATAAGTGGGCCAATATCCGAATCATAGGGTTGCCAGAAGGTGAAGAAGAACTAGAAATTGAAAAATTATGTGAAAAAATAATGAAGCAGAACTTCCCTAACTTGGGGAAGGAAATAGACGTACAGGTCCAGGAAGCACAGAGAGTTCCAAAAAACCTGGACCCAGGGAGAACCACTCCAAGACACATTATAATCAAAATGTCAAAAATTAAGGATAAAGAGAGAATCTTAAAAGTAGCAAGAGAGAAGAGAATTATGTACAAAGGGGTCCCAATAAGACTATCAGCTAATTTATCAAAAGAAACTCTGCAGACAAGAAGGGACTGGCAAGAAATATTCAAAGGAATGAGAAGAAAAACCTACAACCATGATTACTCTATCCAGCGAAACTGTCATTCAGAATAGAAGGGCAGAGAAGATGCTTCCAGGACAAAGTAAAACTGAAGGAGTTCATCAGATCCAAACCACTGTTATATGAAATGTTAAAGGGACTTGTTTAGGAGAAAGAGGATCAAAACTATGAACATTCAAATGAGAACTGTATCACAACAACCAAAAAATAGAAGCTAGGGAACCAAAACAAGGCAAACTAAGTAGGCAACGAGAGTGGGAAAAGAATTACATATAGGTATGGGGAACATTATGGAGGGAAGTCAGCAGGAGGGGGAAGGAGGGTAGGGGAGGGAGATGGTACAGGAATTAAGAAGCATAGTAGGAAGGAGTGGAGTAGACAGGAAGATGTTGAGAGGAACTGCATGCACAGCCAATGGGCATGGACTAAGAGAGGGGGGACCACTGGAGGGAGGGGGTCACTGGGTGGAGAGGAACAAAGGGAAAAGATATTAGGACAATGGTAACAGCATAATCAATAAAGCATATTTAAAAAACAAAAGCAAAAAAAAACTAAGGCACAACTGTCATCTGTGAGCTGTTAAAATCAGAAGGGTAGCTTAGTTTACTAGGGCTGCTGCAACCAAGTACCAGATATTGGGTAGTTTAAACAACATAAATTTATTGTCTCACAGTTCTAGAGTCTAGATGTCCAAGATCAAGATGTCCGCAGAGTTATTTTGTTCTGAGGCCTCTCTGCTTAGCTTGTAGATAGATGGTCATCTTCTCCCTGTGACCTTACATGGTTGTCTCTTCATGTGTCTTAATCTCCTCTTTTTATAAGGACACAAGTCACAGTGTTAAGGCCCACCATCACAACTCCCTTTTACTTTAACTACCTCCTTATAGGTCCTATTTCCAAATACAGTCACATACTGAGGTACTGAGCATTAGGGCTTTGATATATGGATTTGGAGGAAACACAATTCAGCTTATAACAGGTAGATTCTTATTTTCATGTCCTCAAAAATTTCAGAAAATGTCACATCAGTTCAGGCATCTTGCTTGGCATTGACATGGTCTGACACAAAGCTCCCTATAACTGAGTCAGACCTCCCACTGCTGTTGGCATCTAGGAAGCTTCCTTCTTACAGTCTGCTGCAACATCTCCCTCTCATGCCCTTCTCCGCCTCTGCTTTCCTATCGCATTCATAATGAGCTTATTGGCATAGCCCTCTATGATCTCCTAGTACCCTGTGTGTTAGACTTGTCTCTTCAAACAAATGAAGTAGAGGTGGAACAAAGTTGAGAATATAGTTCATAAAGGAAATCCCCAGTTAAGAAATCAAGTGCTCTATAATATCAAATTCTACATAAATGATGCCATTAATATTACAAAACACATGGGCAAAGAAGGCTGCCTTAGTCACCTTTTAGGTTCTTTAAAGCCTGCTATTCTCCAGCTCCTTTTCCCTCTACTTCTCCCATCTGCCATGTCTGTGGACGCTGCCACCTCTTATATCTATAGCTCCCTGTCCTCAGTGATCTTCCTTCCAAACAACTCACTAAATTTAAACAAGAAACTCAAATATATCCCCTTTTATATATTCTTTTCTCATTCTGGAGGGGAAAAAAAAACTGGTTGCCATGGCTTTCAGGACTCTTACTTGAAATCTATTTGACTTTACCTCCATTTATCATATATACACACTGACATTCAGAGAAGTTAAGGAATTTATCAAGTTTATACAGTTATTGAAACAATAGATCAATCCCACATTGCTGTCGTTCAAAAACCTGCATTTGGAATCACAAGCCCCTCCTCCTAACCATCCTGCTTCAGGTGCCGGCATTTCTTCTCTCTCGAGTCATTGGAAGCTTGATGAGAATATTGGTACTATTATTAGAGCTTACAGAAGTCTCAAGGTTACATCAGGAATTATTCTTTACTCAATAGAAACTCATGGGTGCTATAGGTAAAAAAATAGTTATATGGGATCTATTGGTAAATAACATTTTGTTTCCTAATGAAAATAACATTAAAAGTTTTAATGAGGTTCAAAAGACAAATAGTTCCATTAGCTCAAACTAAGTTTAAGAATAGTTGGACCTATATTATCACTTTCCCTTCCACTCATTCTAGAAATCAAGACAAGAGAGCTATAATTTAAAATGCAAAAGTCAGTTCACAATGATCATTTCTTTGAAACATGTTGCTTTCTTTTTTAACAAAGAACTGGAAAAGATAGAGAAAATGATTATACTGTAATTAAGAAGCTGCTCAGAAAAGGAAAACACAGCAGAGAAATGTGAGGAGAATGTAAGCCTCATGAAAGATGTCCAGAATAATCCATTTAACCCTCTCTTCCAAGATCTCATAGTGTTTGTGTAACTTCAGGCCAAGCATCAATAATGGCCAAGTTGATTTATGGTGGTGAAAGATTTTTCTGTGAGAACTCTGATGGTGGAAGTCAAGTAGTAGAAAGATAGAAGCTTCTTTGCAAACCCAGAGTTGTAGGCTGGACAATGTCAATGGGGTGAAAAATGAGGTCACTCTGCATGCCCAGACCCTAGATGAGGGCAGAGGTAACACACAGAACTTGGGTGTGCTTTTTTTCTCCATCAATAACTTGCCTCTGTGCATCCTTTGTAACAGATTATTTTTGTGCTAATCACTCCGGGAAATTCTTTCCACTGGTTTTTGTAGATGTGCTTATAGGTATAGGATACAGAATAAGATTTCTCTTGAAGACTGGACAAACTATGTTCAGTAGATTTACAAAAAAAAAAAAAAAAAAAATTTGTACTTAGCAGGTAAAATTCAGAAATTCAAGTACAACTGAAAGTATCTGGAATGAGGTCACAAGCCTCACAGTGTTTGAGTGTCACTGCACCTTTTTTCTCACAAAGTGCAGTACTTTGTTGTCTACATAACATATTTCTCAAAATTTGGGCCATACAACCATTAAAAATAATAATAATTATAACATGATAGGTCTGTCTTCTTTACAATTAGATGGTCTACTCTAAAGAGTTTTTGTACAAATTGACTATTTTACCCAGAAAAAGAAAGCACAGGTAAATATATGCACTTCCCACAACCACACCCACTTTGAGTTATGCTCTAGGTTAAAAAATAAACATCTTGGGGAAGTGAGAAAGCAAAACATCATCAGTTGGTTAATTAAAACTTTTTGTGTATCTACTTCTAAAGCATGAATCCTTTTTGTTCCATTTTTGGTATTCCTTAACTAATTTACTCAGCCCTTTCTTTGGTCGAAAGTCAAAGCCATATCTGGGAGATTTTTGCCTTAATGAGGGAGTAAAGTTCATTCTTCTAGGAAGCCAGATAAACACGTTGGTCCACACTGACTCAAAATCTAGCCAACATTTTACATAATCCTTGAATGCTCCCACACCTGTCTTAAGCAAATACTGGATTTTCAGTCTTTTATTGGTGCACTTCAAACCTGCTCTCATCTGTACTTTTTGTTTAAATGAACAGATAATCTTAAATCCATCCTTTTTACTGTTTCATTCTCTTTCAAAGCATTTATTCAAATTGCTTAGCTATAGGGTTTTCCCCCATGACATATCTGCACATGAAGTCAACCTTAAAAATCCCAATAAGCCTAAAGTGATTAGGTAGACCTGAGGTATTTGAAACAATAGTTTGCGGAGGCATTTTTACAAGTTCATTCCAAAATTTCAGTGTAATCCTGAGGCTGCCAGTTCAGTCCCTTGTTTCTATTCATGCTTTGCATCTCTACCTCTCAATTTCCAGAATTTCTCATCTTCAGGATGGCTAAACTCCCCTTGCCATTCAGAGTATCAGACAGCTCTCCCTCACATCTTTCCCTCTGACCCTCCCTTACCCCTAGCCTAAATTACATTCTCTGGAAGGCCTGATCTGTTGCCAAGAAGCTTTGGAAACTTTTCCTCAAATACATTGGCCTCTGCCTCATCCCAGCTGAAATCTGGATTTCCCTGATGACATAATTTCCTTTGTAATTCTCAAGGTGAGTCTCATTCCCCACACACCCGTCTATCAGGACCTTAGAGCCTGAGCTATTGTTTGTGGCTTCCCTGTGAACTCTCAGCCTTTCTCCAACACCACATCTTCTCCTCCTTGTCAGTTTCATGTAGGGAACTAACTCCTGATACCCACTCATTTACAGCTGTGCTCCTCAATGCTTGGGAGCACCACTAGCAACATTAAATTTAAAAATAAAACCCTTGCTTTCCACCTGGGGCATAGATGCTACATGGAGTTGCCCATGGAAGCAGTTATTCTACAATGTTTCAACACTTGGGACTTTGCTATGTGCATACTTGTATCGTTTGATTTGCAGATCACTTTGACAGCAGACTTTGTCTTCCTCTTCTCCATATGTGTAAGGTGGCTCAGCTGGTTGACAACTACATGGTTTTCTTAGTACACCTCAGTTTTAGCTGCTTGAAGATTGCCATTTCTCTCTTGGTATTTCCCAAAAGTAGACTTCAAAGTGTTCCACCAATGACTTTTAATGAAGCCAGAGTACTCCATTAGCTAACAAAAATTCACAAATAAGCAGACACTTAAGCCACTTCCAATTTTTCATTTATATTGCCATTGCAGTGATTATTCTTGCACGTAACTCTGTATATTGTCTCTGGTTATTTTCTTAGAAAAAGGAATTCTAGAAGTAAAACATGGGGTCAAAGTCTTTGAATGTTTATAGCTTTTGACATATATTGACAACTTGCTTTCTAGAATAGCTGCAATAATTTACACTCCACCATCACTATTTGAGTGTCTCACCATTCCCTTTCCTTCTGTATAATCTTTAAATAAATCTTTGCATGGCAACCAGCCCAGGTTGGAACAGAAAGATCTAGGATCCTGGGACAGGGTTCTAAGTCCAGGAAAAGATTTGCTAGTATGCCTGATGTGATTAATGGTTTGAAAAAAAAACAAAACTTGATAACGTGATAAAGTGCTATTTTAAAAAAGGCAATCAAAAACTCAGGGGACCAGGAACAAAAAAACTGTAAAAGACCTATAATCATAAACCATTACCTTATTTTGCAGGCCATGATAGTTATGTGGTCCTAGTAACATAATTACTTAACTTTAAAAAGTGACGTAATTGCATGAGTAGAAAGGGAGAGGAGAGGGAGGTATGCTGCAAATTCCATTTGTTCCTGCAGAGACCAATAACTAATGCATAAAAATGATAAAAATAAAGAACACAATTTAAGCTTGTTAGAGATATGAACAAAATATGAGAAGAAAGAGTTAAGCAATTGCTTTCAGAAATTAGGACTCAAGGTAAGAAGGAGAAGGGAAGAAGCCTATTAATTTTAATTAGGAGACCCTTTTAATTATAAGCATTTTAACTTCTATAAAGAATATTTTGACAATGTCTAAAATGTTGAGATTACTTAAGGTCTTTATCAATTTTTAAAATTTTTACTACTTTGAATTAGCATTTTTTGTAAGTCTATCAGAATTTCCTATTTCTTTTGTAATTTGTTTATATACTTTATTTATCAAGAGATGTTATTGGTTTTTTTATTGATTTATAAGAACTTTTAATATATTTTTCTACCATATTTGCCAGGAAATATTTTACTCGGCTTGATTGCTTTGTATTTTGTGCCTGGTGTTGGGCAAAATATAGTCAAGTATATTAATTTTTACCGTTTTATATAAAACTTCTTAAATTTCCCCATTTTCTTTATTTCTAAAGGTTTAATGTTTTACTTTCTGCTTTAATTTATCTTGATAGCTTCTGTTTTATTTATTTAACAAACACTTACATAAACTCTACTATATGCCAAGCACTGTTATAAGCTCTTCTTAAATACCAATTTGGTTAATGGTATCTGAGAGGAAGGAGGCTCTGATTGTTTCTCCCCAAAAAGCGCATTTTCCTTACAGTGTTTAGCACAGATACTTCCTTCTCCATAAGATTAAAATCTATTTCTGACAATTTATTTTGTTTCAAATCTATATTTCCACTTTTTTAGTAAAATTATATCGTTTTACTAAATGTTACTCTATAACATTTAGTTATAAATGTTAAGAATGCTTAATGATGGTGTTATCTCACCATCATTCTCAACAGCCTGGCAGAAACAGGCATTCCCTCTTCAGCCCTCATTTGGACCTTTGAATACCTTTGTTATGCACTCATTACACTGTAAGACAGTTCTAGTTTACATTTAAGTCTCATAGAGACTCTAAGACTCTGATAGGCAGTAACAGGTTTTTATTTACCTTTTGTACCTAGAATATTAGGCTAGTACCAGCATATCCCCTGGCTGGTTTGGCTCAGTGGATTGAGCGTCGGCCTGCGAGCTAAGTGTCGCTGGTTCGATCTTCCAGTCAGGGCACATCAGAGAAGGAAAACTCTGACTCCAAAAAACCTCCACTGCCTTGCGGCATACCTCTTCAGGGGAAAGGCTAAGGGAGTAAACCCCGACAGAAAATCCGGAGCCGGAGTCCCTAAGGCGGTTTGACGTTGTAGTCAACACTGGCAACTCCTGCGGCGCACCTGAAGCCAAGCTGTATTGACTCCGTCTTTCCCTTGGACCCTTCAGCTGCGAAGAGAGGGTGGGTCTGCTGCATGGGCAACAGCAGACCCTCCATATCACCCTGCCCAGGCTCTGTAGCTTCAGCTTCACTGGAGAGGACACTCCAGCGTCATCGTAAGATGTCGATTCAACACGGGAGGAGACAGATACTGTGTCACTCCCGAGTCGGACTGCACAGCCATTCTCGGCGGTGCAGATAGACTCTTAAGAAGCTACACCATCGTCTCTCGAGACGGACGGCTGCCGACGACGACGACTCTATAATACAAGGTGGGGCAAACGTAGGTTTACAGTTGTTGGTATGTAAAAGAATACTAAATAATAATACAAAGATAAACTATGTTTTGCATACTCATAATTGTAAACCTACTTTTGTCTTACCCTGTATAGGTTATATATGAAAGAGCAATTATCTTCCCATAATTTTGATTTTTTTAAAAATCTTAGCTAATTTACCTACTTATTCCTCTAGCTGATCTTTTGATGTTTTTTCATTAAGGTCCAAAACCATGGCTAAACCATATATCATCAACATAGAATAAATTACAGGACTACAAAGTTAATCTAAATTTTTATTTAAATAATTGTTATAACTTTATTATTAAAAATTTAGTAGTCAATTTTTTAAGATTTGATATTATGGTTTAAGACTGCTAATTCCCCAGCCCTGCTGTTCACTGAATTGCTCTTGTGGGTAGCACACTGCACATTGATGACATTACATAAATGCAATGTGGTAATGGACAGAGATTTTCTGGGTCATTCTTCCAGAATAAGTATATCTGATGGACATGTTGCCACCAGGCTTTCCTTCCTCTCTGACAGTAACAGAAAAGGGAACGTTACTTTCCCCTCAACTCAGCCTTGAGGATTTGGTTGAGGGTGATGATATGGTCTCACTGCAACTATCTCACCAGTTTAAGTTTTGTGCACTGCTGGGGCAAGATGCTCTCTGCAAACTTTCAGGTTTTTACTTTTATTTCTAATATATTTTGCATTCAAATAAATCATTGGATAAAAATCTCTTCTAAGCCTTGGATCTAAAAATGTTGAGATGGAATGCAATCAGCTTTCAGGGTAGATACCACAATGACTGTCCCTCTGTGTCTCAGCTTCCACTGCCTGTAAAGTAAGCACAGCATCTTCTCCAGAGTGGAGTGAGAGGACAATTTTTATACCAGCAATCATATAAGAAATATCTGTAGTCTTGACACTTGTCAGTTGGAGTACTACTTGAGCAGGTTCCAATGAACAGACTACCTCCTGCTGGACTGGCATCATTATTTGTAACATGGAGTACTAAAGATTTATTTCATTCAAGCAGCCTTTTTACACATTTTTTTAAACATGGCAGGCCAATTCCCAAATCCCTTGTACAGTATGTAGTTTTTCTCTGATCAAAGAATGAGAAGAGTCCTCTGATCTTTTTTCTTGAGTAGGTAATCCTGTTAAAATACACTGTGCTGGACAGAATTAGCTTCCAAACACAACTGAGGGTATAGGCAAAACAGTGTATGCCTGATTTCTGTCATTCATAGTCTTCATCATGTTTGTTCATTGCTGATACTAACTACCTTTACTGATTTTCCATTATACAAATATTTCCTAATCAGATTCATTATCTGTGTCCTCAAATCTCAGCACATAAAAGAGAAATTTAGTTGCTTCACCATGAACCCTCCATGCTATCAAACTTAAAAGGACTTCTGATGGATTCTGCCTGTTCCAACAACTGAGACACAAGACATAAAAGTGGCACATTCAATAATACCAGTCACTTCTTGTGCACAGAAAAATGGAATTCAGGAAAATAATTTTAGGTAATATGTACACAAAGAATGGACTTTGTACTTAGGATGGTGTAAATCTGAATACTCTTTCATCTTTGACTACTGAAAATGTTTGCCAGTCTGTAGCAATCATTTCAATAAGCATTCTTATTAAGTCTATTTTTTGAAGGTAGATTGGTGACATCAACTGTGTTCTGGGTTCCTCATTTTTCTGTTACACTTTTTTTCATACTCTTCATTATACTAATATATACATCATTGGAATTTTTGTTGTACATGATTTTAGAATTTTACTTCCTCATGAAAGTTTAAGGTGATAGTGTAGACATTCTGCTCTTAACCCATTGTCACAAGATGTAAAGAATTCCCAGGCAGCACAATTTCCCAAAATACCCATAATGTTAGTAAACTTGAATAACTGAAAATATAATACAGTTTTGTTTTATTTCATGATATGAACACTAGTATGCAAACAAGCCTATGAAGCTTACTGGTACTATGTAATCTAATTCTAATATTTTCCTTTTATTGTTATTTAATGTTTTCTGAGAGCATTCTGTATTTTAGCTTAGCAGATACATCACAGTTTTCCGAGACAATTGCACCAATTTTCACTTCTATAAATGGTGAATTAGTCATCTGTTTGATCAATTAAATAGTGGATTAGACAGTTTTGTGGGGCTCTAGTTCAATTGGTATTTCTTTGATATCTAATGAGGCTGAACATGTTTACTTATGTTTTCTGACCATTTGGATTTTTTTTTTGATGAAGTGTCTTTTCATGACTTTTGTTGTTGTTGTTGTTTTGGTTGTTTGACATGCAATAAACTATATCAGATGCACTAATTTAATAGTTTTTGTTTTCTAAATCTATATGTACATCCAGATCAAGATATGAAAGATTTTTAGCATTCCATGGTTCTGTTTTCATTACCAGTTATTACTACCTCTTGTTTTCCCAGAGATAATCATAATTCTCATTATTACTGACATCAGTTGGTTTTTTTTCTGAAATATTTTATCACTATAAAAAATCAATAAAGCATACATAACATAAAATTTACTATCTTAACCATTTTAAATAGATGGTCTAGTAGTATTTATGAAACTTTGTTGGTATCAAATGAATATTGTCATGTCACAGACTCCAGAAAACCACAGCCAGCATCACTAAGTGCAGGGTAGAGCTCACAGGGAGAAAGAGGATTTGCATCCATCCTCTTGACATGGGGGAGGGACATGCCTTCCCTGGTCACAGCTGCATGCACCCCATGGGCTGTGTCCCAGGAACCTCACGCCTTGTCTCTCTTTCTTGTTATTAGGTTGATGGCTTATTAGGGAATGGAGGTGAGTGGTGGGAAAGAGCACTCTGAGTTCAGGTGCCAAGCAGTTTTGATTTGTGCCAGCATTTTAGGAGCGCACTGGAAACCCAGGTTCTTAAGCACCAGGGTAAGAGAGGTTGCAATTAATACGGATCCTCCCTTTCCACACACCTTGTAACAATTTCTGGTTCATTCACGAGACATTGCTGCTTATCTCCACAGATGTAACATCCTCCCTAAAACTATTTAGCATTCTCTCTCAATAGTACTAGGCTAAGAAATGGTTAATAATTTTATTTTTGACCATTGAACAAAACTGAAAATCTTACAGGGCTTAGGTCAATATTAATTGTCAGTCATTGCTGATCAGATGTGATGGTCATCTATGCATAATCATGGTTTTTGATCAGGCAGGATCTCAGGGATACCAAGAATCCATCTAAAGTATTTGGTCTTTAATTATTTAGTTTTTCACAGGCAAAATCAAAGCAAAAATATACTAGCAGATTTTGTTTGGTCAATTATAAGATTAAATTTCTGTTCAGAGCATTCATAGGCTTGTTCCTGGTTTTAATGAGAGTACTTCTGCTGTTTAGCCTTGAGACACTCGTTAGCAATTTGAGTAAGTATCCACTGTGTTTTTGGTTTCTAAGAATTTTTATTCAGAATAGTGTTGAAATGATTTTATACATTTTACTTTTTTTTCATTGGCTCCATTTGTGTAATATGCTAGCTTATTACTCCCATTAAGTCATTCTTGAATTCCAGGAGTTCAAGATATAGAACATCCTATTTGGATGCACTGAGTGATTTATTAAGGTGCTGCTGTATTTGACTGTAATTATTTTAAGGGTTTCTGCAGATATATTCAAAGATGAGATTGCTATTTAATGCAGCAGTTTTGGGTTATTCAGCTTTTTGAAGCAGAGTCATTTCATCTATACAAAATTAATTTGATAGATTTAAAAATCTTCCTCTATATTATGTAAAAAGTTATCTAACAGAAATGATCTGCTCCTTGAAAACGTGAAAGCTGTAAAGCTGTCAAGCTTGTTAGCCTTTTAAAATGTAATTATTTGAGAACTTTTTCCATTTCTTTTAGATTTCTGAATTATTAAGATGATTTGGTCATTTGTGTTTATCCAAGAAATTTGCCATTTTAATAAGGTGTCCTAAATCCTAAGCATAATTTTTAATGTCCTTGATATCTGTTGTCTTTTCTCATATCAAATTTTTCAGTTGTGTGTATACTTTTCCTTTCAATCATGCTTGCCACAACTCTATTCACTTTATTTTTTTTCATGTTTCTTTTCAAAGAAACACTGTTTTTCTGCTTTTTGGTTTGTTGGTTATCTATTTATTTTATCTTGGTTGAGTCCTTTTATTAATTTACTTTGGCTTTATTATTATTGTTATTACCTGGGGTTATGGCCCATAGGTCCATGGGGTTTACAATGTAGTTTTGTTTGCAGACATATCAATAGGCTATTGTAAAAAAAAGGTGGGAAAGGTGCTTTGATAGGAGAAGTTCAAGGTACTAAAGGAACACTTCCAGTGGGAACTTAACTAGATTTGTGAGAGATGAGAGTCGAGAAAGGTTTACAAGTAGAGGTGGTGCCTAGCTCAGAGTAGGAATTGGCCACTCAACAGAAGATAGAAGGAGAGGAGAGGGTACCAAGCAAAGGGAAATAGCCTGTGCCAGGATCTCAGGGTGAGAAAGAGGTTGATCCAGTTTTTGGCAATTACCAATGTCCACGTGCTACATGTAAAAAGCAACGATAATGATATCAGCCCAGAGAGATCCTAAGAATCAGACTACAAAAGGTGATATTAAGTAGTCTGGAAAACAAAATGCCAATGGCTTCTTATGCAGAAAAATTACACAATCGTTTTTTTTTAATGATTTTGCATTTCAAACATTTTTAAAAGATTGCTTTGATCTCCCTGTATAGAAAGATGACTTTGAAAGATTACTTTGATCTTTCTGAGGGGAATAGACAAGAGGCAGGGAAACCAGTTTTGAGGCTGTGGTAGAAAGCCAGATAAGAGGTGGTGGGACCTACATGAGCAAAGCAGCAGTGAGCATGGAAGGAAGGAGACGGATCGAGATGTATGAAAGAGGTGGAAAAAGAGAATTTAGAGAGTGGTGTATTGAGTGTGTGGAATGAGAGAGGAGGAAGGTAAAAAATAATGCTCAGGTCTTAGGCTTGACTTTTGGGGCTGTAGGGCCATACCCTGAGTTAGGGAAGCAAGAGCAGAAACAGAGGCAGATGAAGAAGGCTTATTTTTGATATGCTGTCATTTTATTATTAGTAGTATGACTTGTTCTTTTGTCCTGTTTAATGCTGTTTACTTTGATCTTTATTTTATCTAAGAAATAATTTTTCTATTCTTTGTTTTGTGTGTGCACATGTGTTGTAACTATCTGAAAATTATGAAACCCATTTTTCTTGTTTGAATATAAGGAATTTATCACTTTTTTACTCACTTATATCCTTTTCTATCCAAATTCTAACTTTTGTTAATAAAATCTTAGCTATTGTGCCCAAATTATTGCTATTGTTTTATTTCATATTATGTATTATTTAAAAATGTATCTTGAATTGGGAGAAAAGGGGACAACTGTAATTGAAAAACCAAAAATAAAAAAAATAAAAAAATGTATCTTGTTTATTTTCTGATTCCCCTGCTAGAATATAATCCCCCTGTCTATAACAACATCTAGCTTATTGAAGGAATCTGATAAATGTTTGTCAAAAAATGTTATATATTTAGTATGTGTCTTCACACTCCTTTTTTTATTTTATAATTTTATTTATTTGTTTGTTTGTTTATTTTTTAGAGAGGGAAAGGAGAAAGAGAGGGAGAGAAACATCACTGTGTGGTTGCCTCTCACTCACGCCCCCACTGAGGACCTGACGTGCAACCTAGTCATGTGCCCTGACTGGGAATCGAACCACACTCCTTTTTTTTGACAGTTGCATTTAGTTTTTAAATCACTCATTTTATTGCTCAGTGATAGTCTGTTTCTCACACAATTTAAGCTTCTCGTTTTATTCAATTTTTGATTGGCTACAGTATATGTTCTAAAATTTTCTCACCCTGAAAGAGTATGTGGGGTTGTGTTCTCTGATCTTCACCTCAGAGACTACATACAGAGTGTGGTTAGTCACACATTTTTCCTCCACAGTTTATGTACGTTGTTTAATTGTCTTTGGAATTCAGAGTTTTATAAAAGTATTCTGGAGCATTCTGGATTTTATTTCTTCTTGAGTGGATTTTTTTTAATTCATGAACACAAATTCATCTTTGTACACCCAGTATCTTGCAGAGCATATGGCTTGTAGTAGGTTTGGAATGAACACTGAATGAATATACACATGAATAAAGACATACTTAATTTTAGAAAAACATAAAACTGTACCATTATTTTGTTACCTTACTATTGATCCCAGATTTAACTGACATCAACGCAACTTCAGAGAAGTCAGACATGCTACCTTATATTCTTTACGTATATGACATATAAATTCATAAATTTGAATCATGTGGTTTCCAGAATTACCAAGACCTGAAAGTTCTGAAAAACCATTATAAACATGCAGAAAACTTCACCACTATTAGAACCCAACCCAAATTAGCCATTCCTTCAATGCCTTTATTATCTAGCAAACTTCAGAGCCCTACCCCAAACACTACATTTTTTACTTTGGCAAGTTGATATGAAAAGGAACAGAAATGGAACTTAATTTTTTATTTTTCTATGATTTGGATAAAACAAAAGTATTGTCAAAGAATAGAAACAAAATTATGTGTTGAGGCTGATCTGCCCCATGTTTGGGCACAAGATGAGGCAGAGTTGTCTCCAACGCCCCGGCTCGGTTGGAAACTGCTCTGTCCCGCAGAGGTTTCACGACCACAGCAGAACAAATCTATCCAGGACACTGTATTTTGTCTGGGGGGTAAGGGAGGTGGCGGTTCCCTCTAGTGGAGAAAGCACAAGACCTCCGTTCCTCATGCTTTTTATTGAGAAGGGTATGCATGGAAGAAACAAGGTCAAAATTTCTTTTTTTTTAATTTTTATTATTTTACATTTTCGCCCTTTGCTACTTTGAAATCATTTTCTGTCAGTGGGAACAGAATCCCATCAGAATTTCAGCAGCAATCAGTTATGATCACACAATATCCCAAGAATCTTTGTGTTGCAACCAGATTTTGGGAGCCAATGAAATGAAGAACAATGCAAACTGGACCTGTCAAGCAGTTACAGAGTTTGCTTAGATGGAGGCAGGAAGAGGCGCTTACTAGGTTATGCAGCATGAAAATTTTCAGAACTCAATCTTACCCAAATTTCTCCCATGGAACATAAACTCTCAGCAATGTTGAAAATTTCCACTTGTTGATAATGGTAAGAAAACCAGAAATTCAAAATTAATTGGGCAAGGAGTAAAAGTAAATTAATTGGAACACCCTGCTGCAAGTCAATTATACTCCCAAACTTCTTTTCACTGGCAATGGTGACAAAGACTTGTTGATAGAGGGTCAATCCCAGGGTCAAGTCTAATTTACAAAAGAAAAAAAGAAGGAACAAAGAATATTTAAAAATGCAACACGTTTATCCAACTTAGTCCTTTGGCAACAAATGTGGCAACCTATTATTTCTAACATTAAACAAACACTCTTACTGATAGTTCTGTAAAACTGATTTCTCTTGTATATTTCAAGGGGTCTGGTTCAGTAAGATTGGGTAAATAAAGCACATTTTTAAAATTAAAAATGCTCCTGAATTTTAATTTACTTTGGTAATTATGATCTCTTACCTAATATGTGTGTCTGTATGTACATTTACATATATCTGAAAAATGTACAAATGATTACTTCAAGTAAGAGTTTTAGCCTTCCCTGGATCCCTGGCATTTCCTCGTTTCATCCACAGGCAAGCCTGGGTCTGGCAGTCCTTGGAAGGAGAGAGGTCCCGAGTAGGCCAGGGAGGTATGATCAGCAATAGGAATTTGCTTGTCTTGAGTCACAGCGAACTAAACAATAGTACACCTACATACTTAACCAAACCCGTATGTAAGGACTCCAGCTTTACTAGCTCTTGCCAGACTTTTCACTCCAGGAGGTACCCAATTATAATATTATAAAGCAAACCTTCCCAACCATTGCCTAAACCAATTGCTCATCCCATATGAATGTGGCTATTTGTAAAGGAGCAGCATTGTTAGTCTTCAGATGAGACATAATTTCTCACTGGTACTGACACTGTTACCTTCGTCTTGTCTCCAAATGCACAGAAGTGTAGATCCTCTAAATAAAGATGTATTGTTCTATATCACTGGAAGATGTCTTCTTCATCTCGGAGGACCCACTTGCCAGAAATCAACAGTCAATAAGTATTAGGCACACGTTCATGTCAAGCGACTGCTGCTCAAATCATTACAATTCCTATAAAGTAGTTCTTCGAATTGCAAGATTTTGAACCATTTTTAGAGAGGAATTCTGATGCACTGGAAAATGAAGCAACATCTCAATTTCACATGGTATTTTACCCATGGAGAAAACTATACTTTCAATATGCAGTCTAATGTACAGGACACTCAACTGCTAAATCAGCAGCAATAAGATAACCTGAAACTATAAAATACAGAAGCTCAGGCTGCATCCACAATCCACTGGATCAAAGTCTGCACCTTAACAAGTTCTTCGGGTGACTTGTAGGAACATTAAAGTTTGAGAAAAACTGTGATAGACTAACTTTGATGCATTATGTAAAATCATTTTAATATTTGTGCTAAATAATGAGAAGACTGTAGCATGAATCTTTTACAAAAATTAGAGGTTGGAAATTAAGCCTGAGGTCTCAAATTCAGTCTTCACACTTTTTCTATCCTGATGTGGTATTTAAAATAGTTTTTCGACTATCCCAAATAATCATTTCCTTGTGCATGTATGCTAGCAGTACCACTTTTTGTGACTTCAAGTGTCAATAACAGTGATGTGAGCAAAGCTGATTTGGAAACATTGTTTTAATGAAACTTGATACAATAGAAAATCATAAGACTTTATTCATGTGGTTTTCAGAAGATTTCACAGGCTAACTGAAATAATCTATACCCTTTTCCACTTCTGAAGTTTAATTCAACATACTAAAATTATTTCAGGCCAGGCAGGTAAAAAAGCTGTTCTCTACAATCTATAGTCATTCAGTGGGTTGAAGTTGCTTTGTTTCCTCAAACATGTACACCTAGTCCCCTCCTGGGCTGCATTGACTTTGCACACAGGATGGAGCCAGAGCTATGCCTGTTAGGGTAATGACTCAGAAGTGACAAAGAGAAACCAACAGGAGAGTAGGATTGTACTTTCAGCTTAGGCTTTCATAACAAAATATCACGTACTCGATATATACAGGATGGCTTAAACAGGAGAAATTTATTTTCTCAGTTTTGGAGGCTTGAAGTCTCACATCAAGGTGCCAGAGAAAAAAGGTCCCCAGTAAGAGCTGTCTTCCTGACTTGCTGACTTGCTTGGTCCATCCTCAGATGGTCTTCCCTCCATGGCACATGGTGTGTGTGAGGGCCTAGGGGGTAGGGGGGAGAGAGAAGAACAGAGAGAGAGACAGAGAGACATCTGGTGTCTCTTCCTTTTCTTACAAAGACATGGGCCACCTCAGATCAAGGCCCCACACTTATGACCTCACTTGGCCTATATTAACTCCTAGTGGGCCCTATTTCCGACACAGTCACACTGACCTCGACATTTGGAAAGGGAGACGGTTCAGTCCATAACATTCCACCCTCTGTCTTCCCAAAATGCGTGTCCTCCTCTCACGCAAAATACATTCACCTCATTCCAGTAGCCCCCAAAGTCTTAACTCATTTCCAGCATCAACTTTAAAGTCTAAAATTCAAAGTCTCATCTAAATACCATCTAAATCACATATGAGTAAAACTCCAGGTATGATTCATCCTGAGACAAAATTCCTCTCTGCTGTGACCTGTGATATCAGACAAGTCATCTGCTTCCAAAGTACAATGGAAGGACAGGCATAAGATAGACAATCCTGAGGCAGGTCAGTTAGCCAGAAAAAGTGAAATAGGGAAACTGAAACAGCCAAGCAGTTTACAGCCATCTAGTAAATTGCAAAACCCTATCTTCCCTAAACAAGGACATGTAAGAGTAAATGGTTTACACTTTTCCTCCCCAACCAGAGGGTAAATAGCTTAAATCACCCTACTCAGGAAGGGAGATAACAGATATCCAATTACTGCCACTTGTGCCAACCACACCCAAGGATGGATAAAGTCAGGGGAATAAGTCTCATTCTGGTGCATCAGCATAAAGCTTATGAATATTCTATTTAGACTCTCTCCTAAAATTCCTGCCTTTAGAAAACAGATAAGGATCCTCAGGACAAAGGCCCAGCTCCAGCTCTCAGAAATGCATCTTGACTTTTCTGTCCTAAATTCTAAAGGTCCCCAGGAGACTTGCGACCAGGGGAGCAATGGGCAGTGGCAGCTAGTCTCAGATTTATCCCATGATCCTGTCTCCCAGGCCCCTATTCTCTGGCTTTTCAGTGAGCTTAATGGGGGACTCAAATGTTGGAAAATTTTAGTTTCAGGTAACAGCTAATAAGCTTAGTAATCAATGTATGTAAAAAGCTATTGTTACAGGAACTGGAGGTGTGACCCACCTTGATTCCAGGAAACCATAAGCAGATCCACCTTCGTGCCCCAGGAGGCCTGCAAGCAATCAAGACGGTATCTGAGCCATTGTGCTCCAGGGCGAGATGATCACAGCCCAGGGCACATGGACCACAGCCCAGGGCACAGATGAAGGAAAGCGCAGCTTTTATCAGATTAACCTTTTCCCTGAATTCCAAACCACTTACCTACACTTTTCTTCTTATAAAAACGGCCCATTTATAATGGAATTTAAGACAGTCTGTCAGGGTACAAACCCACTGTCTTCTCAGATCGCTGACCATCTGAATAAAGTGCCGGTAAAGATCCAGTCCCTGTCTTACTGGGTCTGGGAGATGACAGGCAGCACCAACATACTTTTCTGGTTTCAAGCTGACAATAGCCCCACCATGGCTCACATCTAGGGGGGCAAGGCAGAGCACATCAGCCTAGTCTTTGTCCTGTTGCTTCTTCTATCCTAGGCCCTTCCTTTTTTTTCCCTGTCCCCAGCTTTAATAAATGTACTCTCAAAATCCCCTGGACTCGTGTGGTGAAGCCTTCCCTGCACGAAGTCAAGAACCTGTCACTAAACTGCAATTGGGGTCCTGCTGGCCACAACCCTCTAGGCAGAACTCCAGAGGCCAAGTTTCCATAATAAAGGAGAGGAGTCTTTATTCAAAATCTACAGTTTTGGAATAACAGCTTTCCACGTGCATTAGTCACTTAAGCCTATCAATTAAGGCTAAACTCTTTAATATCTGAGTTCTATCATTCCCCCTGTTAGTTTTAATTATCTTATTTCTATAGGGTTAGTTTACAAACTAAAACAACGTAAAATACAAAAGCTACACAATTTTGTAAGAACGACAGGCTTCTGCCTCACAGCTCATCCCCTCTACAACACCCAAAAAATAACCCTGCCACCCACAGCCAGGCCAGCCTGACCCTAGGCTGTGCCCGGAGTTCCTTTTTCATCCAAAATACTGTCCGTTAGGAAATGCAAGCAGCTGCAGCATGATCACCCAGGCATCCTCGAGGAAGAGAGCCAGGGCCAGAGCCAGAGCATGAGTCTGAGAGAGAGCCGTCTCAGGAGCCAGACAGCCAGCCCTCTTTATTTCCATGTGCTCTGGAGGCATTCAGCTTCTCAGCCAATCCCATCCTCCTATAAGCCCCTCTCATCTTCTCCCCAGTGATCTGATGAGATCTCTCTGTATCAAACCCACATACTACCAGCCAGCCCTAGGCAGACCGACTCTGGGCCCAGTCCCTTTTAGATGACAATCCCATTCCAAAATGGAGAAATCGCAAAGTAGGAAGGGGTGAGAGATCCCAAGCAAGTTCAAAACCTAGCAAGAACCTCATTTGATTTTAAAGCTGAAAACTAATTCTCTGTGGCTCCATGCTCTTTTTCCAGGCCTACTGGGACAGCAGTTTCATCCCCATGGCCCTACCTAGGTGGTGGCCTTGCCCCTGAGGCTCTGGGCAGTGGCAACCTGGCCTGCTAATACCAAGAGATGGCCCCACCCTTCAAAACCTGGGAGAAATCAGCCCTGCTTCATAAGCCTATGTGGGAGTAATAATCCCAATGATCTCTGAATCACCTTTGGGGTCATTCTTCCCTTTTCTTTAAGGATAATGCATGTTTACAGCTGGATAGCTCTAATGTTCTCTCTTACAGAATCCTAGAAGTCTGACTGCTTTCTTTCATTCTGTTCAGTTTTCTCTGTTCCATTTAGCCTCAGCTGGAAGTGTGTTCCAATGGTGTAATCTCATCTCTATTCTGGGTTTCTCCTAAAATGGTTGATTAAATGCATGGTTCACACCCATACCAACATCTTTACCAAATTGGTAAGAGTGTTACAGAAACAGGGGAGTCCAAAAATCCCCAGAGTTTGCGGTTGGGGGACAAGGAGAAGGAAGCAGCTTTCAGAATGCTTCCACATGCCTGAGGCTGGTGGCTAGTGTCTTTCTTATGCAAAATGGCTTGGATGCTTCCAAGGCCTCAGGTAGATGGGAGGGGTCTTGAACCAGGGGATGGTATGGAAAAAGCACACAGAGCCTACTTAAGGTTCTGTAAATGATCAGAGGACACAGTCAGGGATATATAAGCAGCTGAGGACATTTTAGCTCTCTCTCGCTCTCGTGTGCTCCCTCCATGTGGCTTGGAGAAGGGGTCTCCAGGCCTCTTGAAGAGGCTCTCGCCATGCGGTTTTGAGAAGGAGAGGAGATCCATGCAGTTTGCAGGAAGAAGGCAGTTTACAAGGAGGCTGAGAATCCACGTAGTTCTGCATTGAGAGCTGGAGGGCACCACAGCACAGAAAGGACCTCCCCAATCAGAATTGAGTGACTGGCAGCTGCTGGTAAAGCTGAACTGTGTTTGGAAAGCAGGGAAACGGTGTTTCTGACCTTCCTAAGACTAGCCAGGTTTGGTAGGGCAAGGATATGTGTTTATGGGTGTTTTAAAGAACATAAGACTTAACAGCAGAAATCTGCAAATAATCTAAATCTATATAACTGTTAAATAAACAATTCTTTTTCTTTTCACTAAACTCTGGTATTGAGAGTTATAATTTTGGCGACGGGCAATCGGGCCCCTAACTAAAGAGCCAGTGGGTTTGTTTTCAATTGGAGCAGCCCATGGGTTCTGTAACAAGAGCACCTTTACTGTTTTCCTCAGAATCCATTTTTCATTTTTTGCAATACGCACAGGCTGACAATTTTCCAAAATCTTCAAGTTCTGTTAGAATTGTTTTGTTTTGCTTTGTTTTGTTTCATTTAACAATTTCTTCAATTTGCCTCTCTCCTCTTGTTTCTTACTAGAAGGGGTAGGGAACAACTGAGCTCCTCCTTCAACTTTGCTTAGAAATTTCTAGCTAAATATCTCATTTTATCACTCATGAGTTCTATCTTCCACAAAACGCTAGAAGAGAATTCAGCCAAGTTCTTTGACACTTTATAACAAAGGCTGACTTTCTTTCAGTTTCTTTTTTTGCTAAAGATTTTATTTACTTATTTTTAGAGGGAAAGGGAAGGAGAAAGAGAGGGAGAGAAACATCAATGTATGGTTATCTCTCACATGCCCCCAACTGGAGACCTGGCTTGTAACCCAGGCATGTGCCCTGACTGAGAATTGAATTGGCTACCCTTTGGTTCACAAGCCAGCACTCAATCCACTACGCCACACCAGCCAGGGCTCTTTCAAGCTCTAAAAACATGATTCTTATGTCTGTCTCAGATCGCAGCAGAATGATCTTTAATGTTCATATTTCTACCAACAGTCCTTTGAAGGCAATCTAAGTTTTTTTGAGCAAGCACCTAAAACTCTTCTAGCTTCTGCCCATTACCCAGTTCCAAAGCCACGTCCAGACTTTAGGTATTTGTCATAGTAACACCCACTTCCCTGTATACAAATCTGTCTTAGTCTACTCAGGCTGCCTTAATAAAATACCATAGACTGGGTAGCTTAAACAACAGAAATTTATTTTGTCATAGTTCTGAAGCTGGAAGTATTGGATCAACCAATTAAGTTCCTGGTGAGCTCTCTTCTTAACTTTTGGACAGATACTTTCTTGATCTGTCCTCACATGGCTTTATCTCTGTAGCACATGGAGAGGGAGAGAGGAGGGGTAAATAGAGACACATACACACATATCTGGGTCTATTCCTCTTATTTATAAGGACACCAGTCCTATAGAATTTGGGCCCCACCCTTATGATCTCAACCTTAATTACCTTTTTATGGGTCCTATTTCCAACCAGTCACATTGGGACTTAACATGTGCACTTTAGGGGACACAATTCAGCCCAGAATAAGGGTATAAATGGGAATTCTTCATGCTTCTAAAATTCTTTATTTTACTATAATCCTGGTATTTACTTTTGTCCCTCATTAGATCTGGAACACCCTTGAAATTTCCCAAACCAATAAAATTTCCGATGCCAGTATCTCTCATTCTGTGTTATATGAGAACATGTTATGAATTTATAAGACCAACCCTCTGGGGACCTACATTTGCCCTCTAGCAACAGCATTTACTCACTAAACTGCAATCTGTGGGCAGCAGGACAGATCTGTAAAGGAGATAGAGTCATGGAAACCAAGCAGATGCTTGGAAAGAGATCCCCAGTAACCCCAGTGGTGGCAGGACCCAGCCTGCTCATACACCACACACAGGAGAAGGGCTTGGAGCACTGCCCACTACTAGATTCATCCATGAGAAGTATAATAAAAACATTTGTACAGTGGATTTACAGTTTATAAAACATTTCCAAATACAGTCATTCATTGAACAAATATTTATTGAGCACTTGCAGCACAGCAGTAACTGTCCTAGGAACTGAAGTAAATAAATACTATGTCAAATAGTGCTACAGAAGAGCAATTGATTCTTCCAGGCATATTGTAAGGCAAAAATAACAACTATTATCCTCAGTTTAAGATGGGAAACAGAGGCAGAATGAAGTTATTGGCTTGGTATAAGCTAATAAATGACTGCAAACTAGGGCCTAAGTCTTCTGGCTCAGGGTCTAGGACTCTTTCTTTTAAGATGCTTCTCAATACTGTCTGGGTCTTAGAGCACCTTTCATCCCAAAGGGCTCACACTCCAAAACTAAGAACACTACTGCTAGAAACAAGGGGATCAAGAGGGGGTGGGGGGAGTCATGAGTCTATAAAAGGGTGAGGGGAAATAGGAAAACCAGGCAGTGGCAGAATAAACAATTAAATCCACTACTCAGCCTTGACATTTACACTAGCCACAAACAGTAGGCTTACACATTCTGCTTGTTTGTGCCTGCCCACAGCTCTCACCCTGGCTCACAGGACAGGGACTTTTGAACTGATTGATATTCTTGGCACAGAAGAACAATGCCATTACAACTCATAGGCAAATTGTTGTCTGAGAAAGTAGTTTTCCACCCAGACAAGCTTTTTCTCAAGTGATTAAGAAGTGATTGCATCTGAGCAATGTGAAGTCTTATGCTCTTTCTTCGACCCTGAGTCACCGGTCCAGTGGGAGGCCTCTCAGCTGCTGCCTGCCCGCCAGGTGGCTTGGGTCAGGAAGGCTCCATTTAGAAACACTTCACCTCTACCTTCCATTGAAATCCTGTGTGAGGATTTAAGGAGTAGAAGCCATAATGCAAATACCAAGAAAAGGAGAAGCATATTTTCAAGAGGAAAGGACGTTAGGACTGGGATGAAGAGAGAAAACAATTGCTCTCCTCTACACACAATTGGAGGTCTTTGTGTTTCTTTAAGGAAGGATCTTCCTCTACATTTGGGAGGTAAAATATGGGTCACATAAATACAGCATTGTTATGGCAATTACTCTCCGCTGACAGTAGAGAAGATTCTGTTACCTGTAGCAGGCTAGTAAATAGGAACATGATGTTTTAAAACTGCTACTGCTACAGGAACAGAGGCTCACATTTCTTCCTCTTTCACTCATCACGGGTCCCCACCCACATCCTCTTCCCCTTCAACACATTCTGTCTCATCTCCAAATAATATCCCTGATCACTCACAACAGGTTGATGGCCCTAGACTGCTTAGTCAAGTTTCCCCTGGTTCTAAAAGGGAAGGAAAATATATATCTATACTTTCAGGATTAGCAATTTCAGGACATCGGGGTGGAAGACTTTATCATCTGAGAGTGTTTCTCTAAATCTGGAATTCCAAATTTAGCAAGTGACTTAGCCCAGGCTAAGAGAATTTCTTCCTTTTTATGAGTTTCCATTTATCAGCAGAAATGGAATCTGGAGAAGTTCTGGGGAGTCACACTTTCCCTGTAGGATTTTAGTTATTTTGCAAATGCAACCTTGGGGATTTCCAAACTTTAGAGTTCTTTGGAATCTTCTCTTTTTATTAAGTGAAGTATGTTTTGTTGAGCCTGGATAGACCAAGTGATTCAAGGCGGTAAAAAGGAAGAGGCATTGAAATATGAAACAGGAGAGCTCTTCTGGATCAGTCCCCAATTTCCTCTGTGACTAAGGGTAAGTCTCAACTCTGAGATTACTCACCTGTAAAATAAAGTCCTGTGTAACCACATCACAGACATATTTTAAAGTTAAAATGAAATGATGCCTGGTACATCTTTAAGAAGAAAAGCTGGAAGTACATTCAAATAGGTTTTTGTAGTTATTTATTATTATTATTGCCTCCTCTTAAATTCTGAAATGTTTCAGGGGTAGAAATTTTCAAAAAGACATTTTGAGACTTTTTTTCATTAATAATTATTGATTAGGTATCACTTACATGTTGATCTAAACTTCAATCATCATAAACTTTTAAAACATTTACCTCTTGGTTCATTTATTCCTGGTGGGATAGAGAATGCAGAAAAGATGCTTAGTTAAAAAATTATAATGTTGTAAGTTTCATCCATGTGATGTCAATGGGTCTTAATTTAGTATTAGAATATTCTATTATAATGATTCTCAAAGGTGGTCTGTTGCCCCCTGGATTCACTGATTATTTTTTATTGGTCCATGAAATAGAAACTATTTTAATAATAATACTAAGACATAATTTGCTTTTTTCATTGTGTTGACATTTACATTATTTGTGCAAAAGCAAAAGTAGATAAAATAGCTGTGACCAATGGAGGCAAGGGCTCCAGACTGTACCAGTAGTCTCTGCCTTTTTTTTTTTTTTTTTTTTTTTTAGATTTTATTTATTTTTTAGAGAGAGGAGAAGGGAGGGAGAAAGGGAGAGAAACGTCAGTTGAGGCCCACCACCAACCAGGGACTTGGACGACAACCCAGGCATGTGCCCTAACCAGGAATCGAACCAGCAGCTTTTCTGTTCACAGGTTGGTACTCAACCTACTGAGCCACACCAGCCAGGGAAGTCTCTCTATTCTTTATCATCATATGCTTGCATAAAAAGGGGGGGGGGCATTTTATTTCTTCTGTTGGGGAAAAAAACTTTCTCCTCCACCCAAGTTCTCCTGGCTGCTTTAAGAATTAAATTGATGTAACAAACAAGTGTTGGTGAGGATATGGAGAAAAGGGAACCCTAGTGCACTGCTGGTGGGAAACAGTATGGAGAAGCCTCAAAAAATTAAAAATGGAACTCCTTTTTGACCTAGCTACTATATAGCTAGGCCAAAAATATAACTACTATATTCTGGGCATATATCCTAAGAATCCCCAAACACCAATACAAAAAAATATATGCACACCTATGTTTATAGCATTATTTACAATAGCCAAGATCTGGAAACAGCTTAAGTGCCCATCAGTAAATGAATGGATAAAAAAACTGTGATAAATTTACACAACTGAGTGCTATGCAGTAGTGAAAAAGAAAACTCTTACCTTTTGTGATAGCATGGATGGACCTGAAGAAAATCATGCTAAGTGAAATAAGTCAGTCAGAGAAAGACAAATAACACATGATCTCATTTATATGTATAATCTAATGAACAAAATAAACTAACAAACAAAATAGAAACAGAAGCATGGATACACGGAATAGACTGACAGCTATTGGAGGGGAGGGGAGGGACTGGATGAAAGAGAGTGAAGAGATTAATCAAAGAACATCTATGCATCACCCATGGATGCAGACAATGATATGAGGGTTGACTGAGGGAGGGGAGAGGGAGGAGCTGGGTGGAGGGAGGCAAAGGGAGAAAAATTGGGGACAACAGTAATAGCATAAACAATAAGATAAAATTAATAATAATAAAATAAAAAATACTTTCTAGTAAAAAAAATAATTAAATTGACATAAAACAGATTATCAGCAGGAAATCAAGTTTAATTTGGTGCATATGGGGACTCTACATAAAGATGAGATATTCCAGAGACAGGCAAGATGAAGTATATATGTCATTCTGGACTAAGGGGAAGAAAGTAGGGAGCAGTCTGGCATTTCAAAGGGAAGGAAGGCAATTCACAAGAAGAATGAAGAGAATAAACATTAGGTAAATAAATATTTGCTGAGCCATACAGAAACAATGATACATAGAGAGGAATTTTAATAAGCAGATTTTGCTAGGTTTCTCCCTGTCTACCTTACCTATGTTATATTATACCATAATTATCTATGATGATAGCTCCCTTCCTGGAGCAAGTGCCATATCTAAATTCTTTTAGGCAGTAAGAGGAAAATCAAAGGTTATTCCTAAATCTTTTGTTCCTAAGAAATAATCAGCCTGAAATAATCCACATGCCAAGAGACACACTGTGGCAAATTTTGCTTCACTACACCTCAATAAGACAGGAAAAGTTATTAATTTTAGTTCATCTTATCCCTTGTGTAGATGTCTTTACAATATTCTATGTGATAACATAGGAAGTACGCATTAAGAACTTCAACAGTCTACATCAATATATATGCAAGTGTTTGAGTTGTAAGCAGAAATAGCTTATTTTCTCATGGGATACCATTTTTCTTTGAAAGACAATTGAGAGCAAACTATTGTTATTTGAACATGGCTGTATAAGAGACTTTTCCTTGAGATTGTATAAAGAAAGCTTGTCACTTGAAGAGAAACTACAGGCATTATTTGCTGCTAAAGATAAAATTTGAGCCTTCAAGCACAATTTAAAATTTTAAACAACTTGCATCTGTTAATGTAAACTTTTCTCATTAGAAAAACTTCCAATGCTTAAACTTTCCCAATGAGATCAATGATATTAACAAGTGTGATTTTAAAAATATTATATAGCCAATATTTGGAAGGTTAAGTATTCACTCAATGAATTGGTATTTGCTGAATGACCTATATATTCTATAGCAAAATCATGCTTGGGCAAAGGATCCATTAGGAAAATATAATTAATTTCATTAAAATTAATTACTGTTGCTAATGTATACTGAATTTATCATTATTATTTTAAAAAATATCTGTTTGGGGGTTATAATTTTATTAAAACTTAGTTATATTAGTGTACTGTTTCTCATTGTCATTTTAAACAAATATTTCAAATATTCTTTTGTTTAATTTTTATGTTAAATATAACCCACATAAACAAAAGCTTCTTGGTATCCTCAATAATTTTTAAGATATAAAGGAATTTTGAGATCCAGGCTTTAAAAATCACTGTCTACAAGTTTTATATTTTTAATGAAATATTCCAGACATCAGAAGAGAGAAATTTTTTGTCACAGGTAAATAAATACTTTCTTAATCAAGAGAGAAAGAAGATCATATTTATATAAATTATATTCAACAAAAGCCTCTCTAAAGAAATAATAATGTGTATTTTCAAATCAGAATGTTGCATTTTAGTGAACTGGATTTGAACCATTATCATACAATTTACTCATTCACATAGCAAATATATTGAGTCCCTACTAATTGCCAGTTCTGCGTTAGGCTCTTGAGATACAAACATAAATGAAGTATGGTTTGCCTTCAAGGAGCTCATGGTTTATAAAGCCAGTGGAAGAGGAAATTCTCACAATCATCGTATTTATTTATATTTACTCATCAGATATTGAGTGTCTACTCTGAGCCAGATACTAGCATAGACGTTGGGTTGACAGAAACAGGCTCTATTTCACCCTTCCCAGAGCTGGTGGCCTCCCTGCAAAACTAGGGATGATTGCACATGTGAATGCTTCCCTACAATGATGACAAGCGCTGTGGAAGAGGGGTACAGAGTGCTCTGAAAGAGAAAATAGGAACTCAGCCTGGTCTGAGAGGATGAAAATAGCCTTCCCAAGGAGGTGACTTTTGATAATAATAGTTACTAAATGCCATTCCAACCAGAGAAAATAATTTAAACAGGCTATGAAGAGAGCTAGAGAAACTGAAAGTCGGTGTGGTAAAAGCATGGACAGCCAGAGGAAGATAGAGACAGAACAGAATAAGCAGAGATCCAAGGTCGACTAGCTGGTGAGTAGCAAGGCTGAGATTCAAATCTGGACCTAATTCATTACAGTGTTTAATGAGTACCTCACTTACTCCACTTAAAAATAAATAAAATATAGTTTAGTACTTATAATGGTCCACACACCATTTATTTGCATCTGTCTCTCCCAACAACCCTATGAGGTAGATGTATATAATCCCCATTTTATAGATGAAATGATTAAGGCATAGAAAGGTAAAATAACGTGCTCGAAGCTACACAGTAAAGAACTAGCTGAAGCAGAAATAGAACCAAGGCAATTTGGCCTCAGAGTTCACACTCTTAACCACTTACTACACCATCTCTTAATCCACACAATTAGTTGACAGCAGACCTAGGACTCATAGTTGGGTCTTCATTAAGTCAATGCTCCTCACCATGCTTCTTCATGACCATTTCCATTCCGTAGAATGGAAATCAGCCTGGTGAAGACTTGTAAAATCACACTATTGACTGAGCAACACCTTCAATATCCCTAATGATTGCACACCTCCAGAAAACCCTTGGTATAGGATGGATGAGAGATTCCAGGCACAGCTTTGTAGCAAGAGGAATATGCTGTTGAGGAAAATGTTTCAAAGCTCAATCTTCCCTTCCTTATTCCAGATAAATCATATTAATGTATAGCCTATTACCTATGGGGTTGTGGTTTAACTTCCTTCTCTTAAGCCTTACATGGGAAAATAGTAAAGATGGGGCAGCCCACATAGTGCATGCTTTATTGTTTCAGGAGATATTTCCACCACCACACCTTTGCTTTCTTTGGTTTATTAAGTTAATAAACTTATTTGCATGTATGCAAATTTTCAAAAGTTTTGCAAAAGTTGCTTAACATAAAGTTTTGCTAGGGAATATAAGAGACTGGAAACAATGATTGAGTCTTCAAAAAAAGTGTTACTCATGTGAGTGCCTCCTATTAAATGAATAAGAGAAGAAAACGCTGGTTTCAATTGTAAACTACATTGAGTTTCTGAAGAAAGAAAACAGGTGAGCAATTATATTGATGTACCACTTACCACAGAGCAGTAAGAAATTGCACCAGGGAAAAATGAAAAGCCATGAATTTTTGCAAATAATTTTTATAATATAAGCACTAGCCTGCAGAAACCTTACCATGCCTATGCCTCCCTTTCTTCCTTTCCTCCCTTTCTTCCTTTCCTGAGCCATCTCTCCCACTCTGATTTCTAAAGATACCTGCTTTCAAATGTGTATCCTTAATTTTCCACAGTGAAAATATTTTTTTAGAGGAGTTAGGATCAGGTTTAATTGAGAGTGATCAAAAATTCAAATTAAAGTGGCTTTGAACTTGATGAAAATGTGTATAATCACTCATGTGAAGTAGCTGATCAAGGACTGAAGTGATGACTTCACCATTGTTCTCAGCACACAACAGGACCCAGCACCAGCCATCACATCTGAATTCCAGGCAGGACACACACTCAAAAAGGAGTTGGGGTAAAGCCATTTTATCTCCTTCAGTGACACTTCCTAGATATTGTACATACCACTGCTATTTATAGCCCTTAGTTTTTTCACTAAAGAAGAAAGAGGAAAATCAGTGTTAGAGGACAATTATGTCTCCCTTTGGCCATCCAAGTATTTTTATGTAAAGTTACATTTTATGTTTAAAATACATTCAACTCCCTTCCCCCGGAGGAAAATAACATCCTGAAGTTCCATCAAGATTCACCTAAGTTCAGGAGTTTTGATAATATTTAGTTGTCTTTGTCTGGTCTGGTGTGGCTGCTCGTGCTCTGGACCTAAAAAACAAAAACAAAAACAAAACTAAGTTATCTGTATAACATACTCAGAAGTGCAATAAGAACAAGACAACCACAAATATTTCACCCATTCAGAAAAAAAAAAAAAAGGCGGGTGAAGGCTAAGAATCACATAATGGTTATTTATCCCTAAAAATGATCAGATGCCTCTAGGCAAAAAAAGAAAAAATACCCAATTTTCTGGCATACCCTCATTATGATTACTGGGCAGGAGTCCCTTTTCCCTTGTAATCTACGCGCCCTGGCTCTCCTTTTTGGGAAGTGTTTTCTTATCCATGGTACTCAAAGTATATACCCTCCTAGAAGCCCTGTCAGTTTTCAGTCCTCCTACTGATGCTGGCTGTGGGAATGCAACCATGTTAGGGTTGAATGGTCAAAGGTTTTTATAGGCTAAGTTGTGGCCTCTGAGTACAAAACCTAGTGAGCTCTGGCCTATTTGAATTAAATCAGTTCCTCCTATAAGAAACCACAAAGATCTTGTCTGAACATAGTTCAATGCCTGATATCTTAGTTTTATTTTACCTTATAACCTCTACACCCCACCAAGTACTCTCTCTCAGTGGAAGCTCCTTTTGTTTCCTCCACCCTTTTTTAACAGAGTTTCTATTTTGCAGTCCAAGATGGCTCGTCTAGCTTAAGCCATCATATCTTGGTTAAAGCCAGCAAGGAGGAAAAAGGCAGAAAAAGGTCTGCCCCCCCCCCCCCGATCCCACCATAAAACACCCTGGGAGCTGTATACATGCCTTGGATCCATTAATCAAAGCTTAGTCACCTGGCCACATCTAGCTGCAAGAGCATGCCAAGAACATGTAGTTTGTCTTCTAGTTGACCATGACTCCACTAGCATTCAGAGAAGGGGAACATGAACATTTAGGAATAACCAGCAATCTTCTATATTTATATGTATAATTTTTGGTGAGTTTGGGTAAATTAAATTACTATAAGGATTGAAGAGAGGAACAAGCACTATTGAGGCAACATTCTGAAAGAGATGCTGTTTACCTCATTTGCCTCTTTTGGGGCCAGAATTTTAACAGCAAGAGTTGATTGTAGTTCTTCAGCCAACACACAATGAGGCCTGCCATGTGCTAGGGATTGGTACTAGAATAATAAGCAAAAGAAGGATCTTGCCACACATCTGTCTAATTCATACTGAAGGAGTTTCTAAACTACTAGAACATCAATTGGGAATGATAAACTCACACAATTGATACATGCAGTTTTCAAACAATTGACCTCAGCACTGCATATATTAATCTAGAAATGTGATAAAGAGTATGGTTCTAATGTAGCTTTTGATTCGTGTTCCTTGGGGAATTGGGAAACCTTTAGCCAGGTGGAACTGAAGGAAATGCCTCATTGTGTTCTTTCATTTTCCTCTTTGATTTCACATCTGTGGTTATAATGGTGATTTCCTCATGTCAAGGCTTGCAAACTGATTGCAATGGAAGATTCACAATCTCTCTTCCTGTGAAAGCTAAATATCTGTGCTCTAACCACAGTTTACATCAACCACAGTTTCCAAGAGGTTTGTTTTCCTCCAGTGAGGACACTTGGCAATCTAAGGGTTATATTTGTTTAGTCTGGAAAAAGTTTCTCTGTGTCCATGTTCTCAGTTCTCTGACAAATGCTTTAGAGCAACTTTCTTGTGGCTCCAAGAGTCACTGAGTCTAGGGTAGACTCTAGTCCTAGGGGCTGAATATTCCCTGATCTATGGTGCTACAGTCACTTGAGTGGGAGTGGAGTGGGTAGGGAGAGTCCTCCATTTCCTCTATGTAGGCCATCTGACACACGCTTTGAGAAGTAGCCTCATGGAAATATGGACTGGTTTTATCATGGCATAAATGTGCCTTCATACCCCAATGGAACCTCTGCAACGCCTCAAGTACAAACTCCCCTAAAAACCAAATTACAAAGAAATAGAAACATGGACTCAATCAGTTTTTCTATAGCACATTGGCTTAGTTTAAGGGCCTGAGGTTGATTTCCATTTATTTGCCTTTGAGTGCTTGAAAAATGCTCATTTTCAGGAAATGCATTTTGGGGGTTTTAAGTCACTTTCTAGAGTGAGATGATTTTTCTGCACCAAGGGTAAAAGGGTATAAAGAATTCTTCAAATAGAGCTCTGGTCTCCCAGAATAAAGATGTCTGCATATCATCATCATAAAGTAAGGACAGGCCCCAAGTTGCAGGCCATCATATGGTCCCAGTTTGAAAACCTCTGTCACATTGAGATAGCATATGTGACAAAACAATTGCTGTCAATAAAAGCTACAGAAACTGTCAAGAAGAAGAAAAACCACCCCCCAACTGATTTATGGCTTAAAACTGGTAAAGACCAGCTTAATCCAACATGGTGACCAGTTTCACCTCATGGTAATCCCTAGTCTCATCATATGCTCATTGTAATACATTCGCATGCTAAATTACACAGACCTTGCTGCCATAATCAGAAACGGGAAGTTCATATACGGACACAAAGTGGGCCAACAGTTCTCCTTTGGAAAATCTCCACCACTTTCCCAGGAAAGATCCTGAATATTCATTCCTCCTCCTCATTGAATATCCAATCCCTGATTGATTAAATGAACCTCAATAATGGAAGCAAAGCCCTGGCTGGTGGATTGAGCACCAGCCTGTGAACCAAGGGTCACCAGTTCGATTCCCAGTCAGGGTACATGCCTGGGTTCCAGGCCAGGTCCCCAGTTGGGGGCGCACGAGAGGCAAGCACACATTAATGTTTCTCTCCCTCTCTTTCTCCCTCTCTTCCCCTCTCTCTCTAAAAATAAATAAACAAATAAAAATTTTAAATAAATTTTCATCACAAGAAAAGAAAAATTTTTAATAAAAATAAAGGTGGCAAATTTCACTAAACGAGATCTGCTCAGTCTGTGGAGTAGTATATTCTCTGTCTCACTGCTTCACTAATAAACTCACTTTCACTTTAAACTCTATGCTGGTTTGTGTTTGAATTATTTCCTGCTTGAAGCCAAGAACCCACAGTGGGTCACAGACCCTCGGATCCCCAGACCCCTTGGATCCCGGGAACGCCCTGAATGCCTGCATCAATGTGTCAGGTGAGAAAAGAAACTAGGGGTGTCACTCCTTCATTCCAGATGAAAACCAGAATCTCTTGTTGGCTGATGTCACTCACAAATTCTGAAACACATCAATATGCTTTTCATGCAAGCATTGGTGCATTTGTCAAAATTGTTTACAGGACATTTTAGTTTTCTCCTCTAGCCTAGGGCATCACTTTCTCAATGCTAACACCTAGCTGGAAACCTATTTATAGTCTATGATGAAAAAATGCTTTATTTTGAAATAAATCAGGATAATGTTATTTATTCTTTGTTCTAGTTAAGAAATGTTGGGCTCATTAATTAGGAACATACTTGGAAAGTGACCTGAGCTTATTCAAGATAGATGTCATATAAGCATTTAGAATTTTACTAGTTGCTTTTTTAAAAATCTAATTCTCCAAGTTAAATAGTTTAGAAAAAATATACATTTATAATGCCCTACTTTTAGGTACAGAATTTACTTGTATTATTAAATGTTTAACATCAAAAATACTTATTAACTGAAGGCATTCTGAGACTACATTCAAATGTATTCTGTTATTGGCTGGAAAAATCCTCAGAATGAGAAAATATTTTCTTTCTACTTGCCACCAAGGAATATGTTCTATTACCATGGAATTAAAGAAGGATCTTTATCTCTCATTTAATATAAAAGTAAGAAAAAAATTCAGTTATCTCAAAGATAGAATACATTCACAAAGATTGATAAACTATTATTTTTATGAAGTCTTGTTTTCTAGAAAAACAACATAGAGAAACAATTTTTTACAAGTCTTCTGATAAAGCCAGTATTAAGGATCGCTCTGCTATGAAACATGCTTGATATCCTAGGGAGACCACAACATCTGCAACAGAAACCTGTGTCATAACGGTGTTGTAAAACTGCACTGCTCACTGAGGTACCGTGCCACATGTGGCGACTTAACTTAAAATTTCAGTCAATGAAAATTAAGTAAAATTAAACATTTAGTTGATCAGTCTTACTAGTCATGTTTCAAATGCTCAGTAATCACTTGTGACTACTAACTACCACATTTCAGAACACAGACAACATTTTTAACATTTTAGGAAGTTCTATTGGACAGTTGTGTTCTGGAGTCTACTCTCATGTAGATAATCGGTTAAAAGAACAGCTCAACGAATAGAGATCCCAAGGAGGACATTGCAAGTGAGAGCACAGGAAGGAAGTGGATGGGGGAGGCTTTGAAACCAACAGTCTTGGAGTCATGCATAATACTAGTCATCCAAGAGCAGAAAATCCACAGCACTTCTTCCTCTTTTTACAGTACTCTAAAACACTTTTTACATTTCTTTTTAGTGGATGGAAAAGGGCTAGGAAGTCATGAGCTATGTGAATTTATCTCCTTTGAAAACACAAAGAAGCATATATCCCCCCATCATTGTCATTACAAAATGTTATTGACCATCAGTGTGTGCTAGTCATTGTGTTACCAAAATTAGCAGCAGATTCAGTTGAGAATAGGAAGGAAGCAGGGCAGGACATACTTTCTAAGGAAATGGAGAAAGCTGAGGTTTCCGACATCTATTCCATGGAATTGCATTGCACACTATTATAGAACAATCTTCACCTTAGTGAAGTCCAACCCTTTTTCTGCAAATGAGAAAACTGGGACCCAGAGACAAAAAAGTGATTAGCTCAAGGATACTTAGAATGTCTCTGGAACAAACAGGGCAAGATCTCTTTTCTAAGAGTATTTCACTCCCATTACTACTACTTGTCTTATATACCAGCCAAACAGATACTCCAACCCTCTCTTTAAAGCAAACGATATAATAAAATAATTATTTTTTTAAAGATAAAATATTATGGCTCAGGAAAACGCTATTGTTGTAAAAGTGAATATTTTTCAAATCTCTCTTCTTGGCTTTGTTTCTTCATGAAACAATTTAGGGTCAGTGGCTTTCTGGCCCACTCTCACAAGCCAAAATGACTTTCTCACCCCTGACCACCTCAGAAGGTAGAGGGGCACCAGTGAAGTGTCCTCTCTGCGTACAGACCTTCCTGACCAGGGCAACCTTGAAAACAGGTTACTTCCAGAACCTTGAGTGAACTTCAGGTAAGCTTCTAGCTGCTTCTGATTTGGTTTTGAGCCCAGAACCACAGTCACTTAGGAGAATGTGGTGTGGACCCTGGTCTTGGTCTTGGTCTTGGTCTCAGGAATCAGAAGAACAGTGGTTAAGAGCAGAGACTTTGCTTCAGAAGGGCTGGGCTTCCAACTCAAACTCCCCACTTACATGCGGTCAGACTACTGGGTGACCTCAGCCTCAGTTTCCTACCTTACAAAGTTGAAATAATAAGACCCATTTCCTTGTGGTTTTGAAAGAATTAAATTGGTTACTACATGTGAATAGCATTGTGTCAGAAACGTGAGACTCACTCCATGAAAGGTGATGCCATTTTTAACTGACCTGAGACCTCAAGAAGTAGCAGAAAGACACTTTGGGGGCTCTCGCTTCCAATCAGCCACTCGGGAGTCAGTTCTCAAATGATGGCTTCTCTGCCACCAGCTGAGGGAGCATTTCCAGCTTGAGCTCTCACATTTTCCACTTTAATAAATGCATCAGACCACAAGGTGGTGCTTTATTCTTAAATTTGATATTGGGAGGCTTTTCCAACCACAAAAACTGAATAGCAAAGGGCATTCAACATCATTATCAAATGCCAACTTTCTAACCCTAATACAAATATCCAGGTGGACTCCTGACCTCTGTAACTAATGACCAAGGAGCACAGGCCACATATGGAGCATCCGGTCTTCTTGGTTCTTCCGCTCTTCAACTGGGAAGGAGGTGGAGAGAGCCAGAGCAAAACTGAAACCTTTTTTTGGTTCTTTTTTCTATAGCATTATGTAAACTTCTGTGAAACCTACACATACACTGTGTGATTTTTCCAATTTTTGTTATTCATCTCCTACTGAGCAGTGATTCACAGAGTGCAGTGATGAGAGAGGGAAGGAGGATGTTCTTGTGACAGTTGCCCTCAGGTGGTGAGAGGTCCACTTCCCCTCGTAGTGCAGTGGCTAAAGCCTGGGCCATGAGTACAGATCATGGGGCTCTGAGTGTAAAGCCAATGCCCACCCCTCTTACTGCTCAGGTTGCCAACATGCATGCCACTGGGTGTCACTGCGGAGGTGTCACTGAGGTGTCATCCCATTGACAGCAGCTACCTTGCCTGTTGGATTAACTACCTGAGATTAGCAGAGCAGCTCCAAAGGTCTAAGGCACGGGTCCCCAACCAGTCCGTGGCCTGTTAGGAACCAGGCCGCCAGCAGGAGGTGAGCAAGCACAGCTTCGTCTCACTTCCCATCGCTCGCATTGCCACCTCCCATCCCATTCGTGGAAAAATTGTCTCCCTCGAAACTGGTCCCCGGTGCCAAACAGGTTGGGGAACACTGGTCTAAAGGACTTTGCAACCAATTTGCAGCCATTATTGACAGGTAATGTAGGATTTGCAGTCCTGAGTCCTAGTCCTGGCTCAGTCACTACCTGGCTGTGTGACTTTCGGCAATTCCATGAACTTTTTTGTATTATAAGTAGATGGGGAAGCAGACAAGCAGAGCAGATGATTTTTAAGGTCTTGTCCGATGCTAGTTTTCGATAAGTTGGTGTCGTTCTTCCCTCAGAAGAAGTCTGCATCAGCTAAGATTTGGGTCATTGTGTAGGCTAGGAGGGCTTTAGGGGGAACCAGATAAAACCAAGCAAAGACTGTAAGGGGCCAGAGAAAGGCAGGAAGAGGACAAAGGACAGAGTAGGTTCTAAAAGAAAGGGAGAGCATTGGAGAGACAAGAACTCAGATCCTCTCAACTTTGGCTAAAACATGAAGGCAACATGAGAGGTTTTTGTGGTGAATCACTTCTGCAAAAGGAAAAAGGAAAAAGAGATAAAGGTTTTCTTTGGATCCAGACAAAGGATTAGCTCTAAGATTCTTTTTTAGCTGATTCCTCCATAACAGCTTTCTAAAGACTTGTATTGACTTCCCTTCACCACGTTCTTTGACCTTTTAATCCTTCTGAAAGTGACCTGCCCCCTTTCTCTCCTAATGAGAACAGAGAAAAATAGAAGAAAGTTTGCTAGCAGTCCCTCTAAAAACATTCTATTGATTTTCTTATTGATCTTAAGGCTGCACCCAACAACCTTTTATTATAAAATAACTATAAGGCCAATACAAGAGTCATGATAGCTACAGTCAATCAACTCCCACTGGTTCATATCTTACAACATTTTCCTTTAGTCTACTAATATTTTGAGTAAAAGAATCAATTAGCATCAATTAAGATCAACTTGATTTTAATGCAATAAATTTCATTTTAACTAGGAAATCCATAATTTTTTTCTTCTAATAATGAAAACAAGAACATTGGGCAGAAGGCAGAGGGGATGAAAGATGAGCTTGACAATACTAGGCTGTTTGGCTCACAGAAAATACAAGACAAAATTGCTACATTCCACAAATTACTGAATTTGGAGGAGTGCTGCATTTGTCCTTTTAGAATGACCTGACTCAGCTTCTTCGAATTTTATGAGCACTCTGGCCATGTTGTTTGGGAATCATATGACCCTTATTTATTTGATCCTGGACATTTTATTGTCCACTGAAAAAAATAAACTCAGTTACTAAAAATATGAACTGACTTGCCATATGATCATGTTACTAGAAGTTTATATATATTTATAATCATAATTTACATAATTATATATTAAATGTTACATTTCAAAAGATTATATAGAAATTTGGAGAACTGCTGTCTCTTGGGAAAAAGTATCAACATTTTACCCTTTCTTTGATTTAATCCAAATGCTAATGAATGTTTAATGGTTTTATATCTATGGATCTTTTGAAAAACTTGTTTTCATCCAAATTCATCATTGAAGACATCAGATTTATACAAGAGATAAAAGCCCACCAAAAAGAAAGAGTTACTATTGGTGTACATTTTGAGTGATATCTCTGAGTAATAACTAAAGGAATAAATCAGATAAGATTATTATTCCAAGAAAACATGATCAGTGTTATAGTGCCTTTAAATTTCACCCATTTCCTTTCTGTTTAATAAATTAAATTGATAGCTTAACCTACAACTTCACAGATAACTGTGTGTTTTCTTTTGTAATGTTGTCTAATAAGCTACTGAAATATTTTCATTTTGCTTCTGTTAGGAGAATGACCCTGGAAGAATCTGGAAGTCAAATTATAGTTTAGGTCTAGTCGTTTTTTGTTTTCTAGTCAAGTTTCGTCGTCGTCGTCGTCGGCAGCCGTCCGTCTCGAGAGACGATGGTGTAGCTTCTTAAGAGCAGCAGATATGTACAGGAACACAAGAAGTAGGTGGCTGACTGGAATTCACTACATGATTTGTCCATCAGTTTTCCCAATTTGTTTCATTCCTTTAAATCAATGATATTATCTCTTCCCATTAATTGTGGATTTAACCTTTGATTCATCAAACTGGAGTTTTGGTGGATCATTGGTCTTTAAAACTGAAATGCCAAGCAAAGAACACAGCTCACAGGAGCCCTTGCACCCTGTGTGGGTGAGCCTCATGGGTGTTCAGTCACCCGCCCCGCAGGAAGTCCTTGCTGCTGTTGAGGCAGGGGGGCCGGGTGTGGTGGCTGGAACTTCACAGCAGCTTCTGGGCTGTTTAATTTCATCATGGCTTGTTGTCTCGCTACAAATCTATTTTTTATTAAGATATAATTACACATACATGGTGACAAAGCTTGCATATTTATGGCAAACTATTTTTTACACTAGGAGAGCTACATACTGATTGCTGGAGAGGCCAAGACTATGCCTAAGGCATTTCTATGCCTTAGATCAGTTAGCTACCATTCTGTATTGCACCTCTCACAAATCATTTTCCCTGGGTGTCCGCAAAATGCCCAGTTCTTTCCTCTCACTCTTTTTTCCTACTGTCTGCAACAGACCCGAATCACTTTCCAGAGAGGAACAAATACGGACAAATCTGCCTTATTTGTAACCTCAAAATCAATATTCCCAGCACTTTCATGGTGATTCATGTAGACAGCAGGGAAAACTATGAGTTACCAAAGCTTGTGTTCCCAGCTGAATGAGTTGATGCTCTGCTTTCTTGTTTTAACTCTCCAACTTAAATGTATCCTTTTTGCTATTTAATGCCACATTCTTCACATTACTGTGCTTTTGGGGGTAATTTCACTGTTTCAAATAGCCCCCAAGCATAGTGATTAAGCACAAGAAGACTGTGATATGCCTTATGGAGAAAATGTGTATGTTTCATTCATTCTGTTCAGACATGATGTACAGTGCTGTTGGCCATGAGTTCAGTGTTAATGAAGCAACATTATATATTGCATAAAGAGTCTTTCAATAGAAACGCACATAAAACGAGGTTAGGTATTGATTGATTGATGAAAATGTGATCAGAGGCTCGTAGGAACCTGACTCTTTTTCCCTCTAGGAGCAATGGTTCAGTGTTCTCTAATTCAGTGTTCACAGTGACTTTATAGAACATAACTACCAATTACAATGAGAACCAACTGTTACTACCATGGGTGGAATTTCTGTTTTGAAAAATGCATATGCCAATATTCTAATTTTTTTTAAAGAAAGGAAATAAAATGGTAAAGTTCAGAGAACAAAAATTTTATAAAGAGAGAAAATAAATTCTCATATAAATAGTAAAAAGAACTGGTCTTTGATGAGTTGGCAGAAGAGACATGTTTTGAGCCTTCCTAACCCCCTCCCAGTAGAGGACCAAAGAAGGGAGAGATGGTCCGACGCTAATGCAGGTGAGGTTGAGTTTAAACATGGTGGAACAGTTTCCTCATCAAGGTGATGCAACTTTGGAAATGGAGTCTCACCGCTAGAGAGCTTTAAGAGAAGAAGGGAGAACTGACATTAATTTATAAAATCTGCTAAGTCGAATTTGAGAGTTCCACACCAAGCACTCAGATTGGCATCCATTTGCAGGGGGCTCTGCTAACCTGAGAGGCAAGGTCTGTAATTGTGGAATGTTTACCCCAGGATGGAATTAACCGGTCTGAATAAGCCCATGTAAGGATCAGAGTTAAGCCACTGGCCATATTCTGACCAATATTTTCAGACTGTGTTTTCTGGAAATCAAGGCTTGATTTTACTAGTGTGTGTGTTTAGGGGTGGGAGGTAGACAGATGGAGATGAGGAAGAAGAGTGTGATTGTGTTTGTCTTTCTTATTTATTATTTTATTTTACTTTATTTTTTTTTACATATATTTAATTGATTATGTTGTTACAGTTGCCCCAATTTCTTTTCCCTTTGCTCCCCTCTGCCCGGTACCCCACTGCCCTCCAGCAATCCCACTCCTTCTTAGTTCATGTCCATGAGTCATGCATATAAGTTCTTTGGCTTCACCCTTTCCTATATTATTCTTAACTTCCCCCTGTCTATTTTGTACCCACCAACTATGCTTGTTAATCCCTGCACCATTTCTCCCCATTCCCCCTCCCAGGTGGTAATCCTCCACATGATCCCCATACCTATGATTCTGCTCCTATTCTGGTTTGCTCAGTTGGTTTTGTTTTGCTTTTTTAGATTCAGCTGTTAATAGTAGTGAGTTTGCTGTCATTTTAGTATTCATAGTTTTGATCTTCTTTTTCTTAGGTAAGTCCCTTTCACATTTCATATAATAATGGCTTGGTGATGATGAACTCCTTTAGGTTTACCTTATCTGGGAGGCACTTTATCTGTCCTTCCATTCTCAATGATAGCTTTGCTGGATAGAGTAATCTTGGTTGTAGGTCCTTGCTTTTTATCACATTGAATACTTGTTGCCAGTCCCTTCTTGCCTGCAAAGTTTCTTTTAAAAAATCAGCTGATAGTCTTATAGGCATCCTTTTGTATTATAAATAACTCTCTGCTTTTCTCTTACTGCTTTTCAGATTCTCTCTTTATCTTGAACATTTGGCATTTTAATTATGATGTGTCTTGGTGTGGTCCTCCTTGGGTCTAGCTTCTTTGGGACTCTTAGTGCTTCCTGGACTTGTATGTTAATTTCTTTAGCCAAATTAGGGAAGTTTTTCTTTTTCATTACTTTTTCACATAAGCTTTCAATTTCTTGTTCTTCCTCTTCTCTTTCTGGCACCTCTGTGATTCAGATGTTGGCACATTTTAAAGTTTTCCCAGAGGCTTCTAGCCTTTCCCTGTTTTTTTCAATTCTTGTTTCCTCATTCTGGACTGATTGACTGTTTTTTTCTTCCTTATGTTCCGAATCATTGATTTGAACCCTGGGTTCCTTCCCTTCACCATTGGTTTTGTGTGAATTTTCCATAATTTCATTTAGCAAAGCCTTCACTTCTTCCTTTATGCATTTGCAATGCTTAAGCATATCTGTCAAGTCTGCGAGCATCTTTAACACCAGTATTTTGAATTCTGCATCTGTTAGGTTGGCTATCTCCTCATCACTTAATCCTATCACTGAAACCTTCACCTGTTTCCTCTTTTGGGCCACACTTTTCTGTCTCCTCATCCTGACAGCCTCCTGTGTTTGTGTGCCTCTGTGTCTTAGGTAAAGCTGTTGCACCTGTTATGTTGTAAGGGGTAGAGCCTTAGGTATTCATCAGTACAGAGTGACTCATTTCACCATATTGTGGCGCTGTATGTGGGGGAGGGGTCTGAGAGGGAACAATGCTGCTTGCTCAGCACTCACACCTTTTCCAGGCACTCCTCCCACTTTTGGTATGGGACTAGTGTTCCTCTAGCTGTTGCCCTGGCCGTCATTCCCAGAGTGGGTGGGTCTGTGGATGTTATAGGACCATGGGGGCCCTTTAAATAAGCAGACTCTGCTGAGATACCAGCAGTTTCTTCCTCTGCCCCAACCCCCTTGGTTTTCACAGTCAGAAGCAATGAGGCTTGATTTTCCACAGCACTGGGACCGTGAGCTGTGTGGTCTGGTCTGGTGCTGGGAGTGCTCCCCAGGTGTCCCTCTCGACTTATTAAAATATGTGACTTGCTTTCTGCCAACCTGCCTCTGCCACTGCTGCTGCCACCACCACACTGCATCTTCTCTGCCCCAGCTCTGCCCCTTCTACCTGTCTGGATAAGTATTTCTTCTTTGTATCTTTGTTTGTTGGACTTCCATGCAGCTCGATTTTCTGGAATTTCTGGTGTTCTCTAGGTTTTTGTATTCCTTCTTAGCTGTGGAGAGAGATGCAGCATGTGTTCCTATGCCTCCATCCTGGCCAGAAGTCTGTATGTGTCTTTTCTATATTCATGTCTAATTTTATGTAAGAACATGTTATTCAGCATTTTTTTCTTTTTGCTATGGTGCAAGTGTGTGGGACTTAGAATCACACAGATGTGAGTTTGAAACTGTGGTCTTGCGTAAGTCAATTAATTTCCCTTACCTGCAGTTTTCTCATTTGTAGAACTGAGAAGACTGTGTCTGCCTCACAGGGCTGTTCAGAAGATTCATCTCTCCTTAGTTCAGGCAGCTTTCTGTTCCTCCTGCCTCTAGCTTGCCCCCAGCCCATTCTCTCACAGCTACATTGTAGGATCCACCAGAGCACATACCCTATCGCAGCTGCCTCTCACATAAGCAGAAGCGTAAGAAATGTGTGCTGCATAAACTTCTGTCAGAGGTTAAATTTCCAGGTTAAAATTCTTCAGAAGTTCATCATTGCCCAAAGAATGAAGTTCAAACTTCTCAGAGATCCCAAAAGCAGTTTGTACATCTGCCCCTACTCACAGATCTAGCTCATCCCTTCACGTCTTCTCCCCTGTCCCAGGGCTGCCAGGCTTGGCTGTGCACTTGGCTCCTGGACAGGAGAGAAACCCAGTGTGCACTGAAGAGACTCAATAGTTCTGGGAGGAGCATCTCTTTTCTAATTGGTTGGCTTAGAGAAGGGATCCAATCCTGTTTTCTAATTTGCACAAATGCCTGTGGACAGCAGCATCTCTGAGCTCGGTGCATGCAGTGCCCAGTTCCCTGGGGATGAACCATGTGGTCTTATCTCCAGACCTGTAAAAGAGTTGCTCTGTCTTTACCTAGATAAACACCATTTCCCCTGCGGGTTTCAGTTTACATATCACTTCTTCCCCAAAGCATCTCTGACCCCCGGGATAGAGTTAGTAGTCCCTCAGTACTCCATGCTTATAGTTTTCATTCATTTACTCACTCATATGTTTGGTGGTTATTGATTAAATGCTTGCTACAATGATGCACACAGTCTTATCTCTTGGAGCTATCAGTATATCAGGAGAGTAGCTATTAAACAAATCACCAAACAAGATAAGTGTTTGATTTTAATTTTAAAGAGACTATAGGATGTGACGGAAGTGTGAATCAAACTAGAATAAGAATCAGTTTTCAGTCTGTATAGTAATTGCCTGATTTCCTTTTTCCTTTTTCTTTTTCTCCTTTTACTTTATTGTTTACACTATTACAGATGTCCCATTTTCCCTCCCTTTCCTTCCTCCCACCCTTGCCCCCACTTCCCTCTGGCCATCACCACACTGTTGTCTGTGTCTATTCGTCATGAATATATGTTCTTTGGCTAATCCCTTCATTTTCTTTCATCAAATCTCCCTTTCCTCCTCCCTCTTCTCCCTTCCCTTTGACAGTTGTCAGTCTGTTCCACATATCCATGCCTCTGTTTCTATTTTGTTTGTCAGTTTATTTTGTTACATTAGATTCCACATGTGAGTAAGATCATATGGTATTTGTCTTTCACCAACTGGCTTATTTCACTTAGCATAATAATCTCCAGGTCCATTCATGCTCTTGCAAAAGGTAAATTGCCTGATTTCCTGTCCTTCTTTCTACTAGACGGTAGGGTGCTTGAACTCTAAGTCTCAGTTTTTCTCAGAGCAATAGCCCCAGAATTAAGTACAAGACACTTAACATGCACTCAGTAAATATTACCAATATAAATATTATCATTGTGTAAACAGTTCTATAAGGCTCTGCATTTGCTCACTTGTGACAATATGGGATTTGGAGTACCTCTGTCCACAGTTTTCATTAGAAATAAGTGGTACAGGTGTGGAAAAAGTCTTGTAAAGCTCTGGCATTTGTTGTCAGAGTATCCGAGTCCCCTTTCTTCCTCCTCCTCAGCAGACATGAACCTTCTGCACCCCCAGCTCCTGAGGGTCTTTCCCTTTCTCAACGCCCTGCTACAGAAACACTGAGCTGTCACCATTTATGCTTTGCCTGAAGCTCTTGCATACCAATGTGGCAACTCTCACACTGGCAGCTGCATTCTAGCCTTCTTTCCCATGTCTAGCATGAAAGCTTGGGTGTCTATAACAGAAATTTCAGAGAATTGTGAAAAGTTAGGGGGAATAGGGATACACGGCCCACCACTGAGTGTGAATGTTATGCCCACAAGCATTTGTTATCATTATGTGACAAAACTTACACAGGTTACATATCGATTTTTGCATGACTATAAATAATAAAACTATATAAAGTTAGGAGTCTTGGTTTAGCTATTTCAAGGTAAAGCTGATTGGATGTTTGGGAGTCCTGAGGGGAAGACACTATAGAGTAATGGGGTTAGTCCATCACCACCACTCTTCACCTTCCTTCTTCCCTAGGTCTCAGACACTCAGGGCTCTGGGGTTCAGGGTCTCTGTGCCATCTGTCCTGTTCTGTGCCCCTGCCTTTGTGTCTGAAGTCAACTTTCACTCCTGAAGTCCGGCATGCCTATGTTGCGCCCTCAGGCTACTGACAGCACCCCCTAGATTCCCAGGTCCCTGGGGAGCATGAACTCTTAGGGAAAAGTGTGTGTGTGTGTGTGTGTGTGTGTGTGTGTGTGTGTGTGTGTGTGTGATGGGAGTTATATGCAAGAAAATGGGTGTGGTGGGAAGACATGAGCAGATACAGTGTCCTCAGCTGTGGATCACAAAGAAGAGCATTTCAGGACTAGGGAACCTCAACTATTGGTGGCATAGAATGAGTATGTAATAATCTGTCTACCCTTGGGCTCTCTTAGAGTCAAAATTACTTTGCACATTGGTGCCAATTATAGACATCAGAGAAGTGATAAAAAGAAAAGAGAGAATACATTATTTGTATAAATGATCTATTCATCAAATATGTCTACTTTGTGTCACACGAAATGTACTATAAATTACATTAGATTAAAACAGTAAAATCTGTACCTAGTTATGCAACTTATAGGTCAATAAACAGAACAGAATTAAGCATAAGCAAACATGGCAGAAGCACATTTATTTCAACCAACACCAGCCTATGAGTGGGAACATTTCATCACAGTGAAGAAACACAAACCTCTGTTTTATCTTGCTTCCTGGGGAGATGACCTTTCTGGAGGGTTTTTCTGAGGTAGATGGTTTCTCCTCTTTTCCCTCTGTCCCCTCAGTCCCTCTAAAATTAATAATGCTGAGAGTCAGTGAACCAGGAACAACTTCAAACAATGCGTAACTTCAGAGAGTATGAGCCTTTACTGGAAATATCAGATAGAGGGAGGGTTCAGAGAGTAAGTCCAGTTACAGAGAAGGAGGGCAATGACAGCAAGAGATACACTTACATGCTATTGTTACTAGTTGAGGGGAGAAATCACAGTAGAAGAGAGACCCTACTGCAATGAAAGAAGGCTGAAGTCCATGGAAACTATATTTTTACATGAATGAGGCATTTTGCATTTATAATTATGCACATATGCAAATAATACATAAAAAGAGATATCTAATTAGTGAAAATATAGCACTAATTTTAGTCCTTTATAAATTTTCTCAAAAATGTATGCTTAAATATCATATAGGACAATTCATTCACTTGCGGAATACTGATTGTGTGCTAGGCATTGTATTAGGCATTGGGAAATTGTGATTAGCCAAGCCAGACATGGGTTCAAGCCCTCACAGATCTAACAGTTCAGTGGCCCTGCCAGTGTCCAATTAGAGAACTTCTAGGAGACAGCTTAAGACTGCATACTTAACAAAGAATTCCATGGTACTGAGTGTCTCAGAGTGTGATTTGCTGTCTTGGGAGGGACAGAAAAGGATAGAAAAATCTCCCTGGGAAAATTACATTTCTTAAGAAACAACATTGTTACGGTCAGGATTACTATCCCGTGTCATTAAAAAGTTCATGTTCCTCAGTGGTTCCAACAAGCAAGTTGGAAATTCACTGTAAATGTTGGCTTCTGGCTTCTTACACATCACTAGATATGATGTCTAGATAAAGAAATGACTTTAGTACTTGATTTTTTCTAATCACTTTACATTCAATGTCTGTTTTCTAACGATTTACTTATTTACCCACTCAATAAATAACTTCAGCTCTAGACATATACTAGACCCTGTGTTAAGTGTTCAGAGCATAGAGGTTAGTTTGAGATACCAAGTACCAAGGAAATGTATCAATGAATAGATGATTACAAATTATAGTGAGTATTTGTCTATGGGTCAGGGTTCTTAATTACAGACAACTGGATCCACTTTAAATAATTTAAGCAGAGAAGGACGTATTAAGAGATACAGCTAGTTCCACATTTTAAAGAGGCCTAAAGAAGCAGACTCTAAGCAAACCTTCCAGGCTCAATGCCCCAAACCATATTGCAGAACAAGGCCATCAAGGGAGCCACTGTCTTTGTCAAGGTGAGAATTACATGTCCTCTGCCAGGACCACAGCCAGCCAAATAAACTCCTCTATCTGCCTGTCTCTGCTCATGCAACAGCATGTTAAAACCACCTCCCACATATGCATCTAATAAACAGAATCTGAACAACTTCTAGAACACAGATTCAAGGGAGCCTGAGAAAGGTAATCCCTGACTTCTGGAAGGAGACCAGAATGCATGTTGAGGAAGCCCACCCAGTCAGTCATATTCACAAAGAAAAAGAGTAGAGAATTGTCACAGACAATAGCATGGGTGATCTGCTTTTGATTCGGTAATAGAAAAGACTGTTTGAGAAAGTTTCCTTTAAGGTTGAGTGTTGAGGAAAGAATAGGATTTAGGTGGTGTGTACAAAGGCCCTGAGGTAGAATTTTTACAGGAACAGTAAATAAGAAATAAAGAAGGAGACCTTGGATGGGAACTTAAAGCAAGGTCTGAGAGTACTTGGAGGGGTGGGGGGGTTGATTGTGCAGGGGCTGTGAACCAGGAAGAGGACTTTGTACTTTATTTTACACACAATGGGGAACCCTGAGGGACCTATAAAGGGGAGTTGTGGTTATGCATTTTGTTAATACAATTCATAATAAACATGTTGTCATTTACTGTTAATGTTCTCTGCTGCAAGAAACAAGATATCTGACAAAAAGGGGCTTAGATAAGTTCATATTTTCAACTAACAAGAAGCCTGGAAAGAGGCAATTTCATGATCAGTTCAGTTGGTTGGTTATGGCCAGGATCTGGGTCAGCGTCTTTATGATCACTGGGGCTGTTCTCACATGGTCACAAGTCAGTGGCTGCAGTTCAGGCATTATGTGCTCCTTCTGTGGAGGGAAGGAACAAGGAGAAACATCTCCGTAGAAATTAGGAAAAGAGAAAAATAAAACTTACAGTTAAGATGAATGAGTAGGTACACATGTTTCACCTCCATGCACAACCAAAAAAGGATTACAACTAAATCTCAAAACAAATAACACCCAGAACCATCAGAAAGCTGAACTACATGGAAGTCCAACAACCAAGGATTTAAAGAAGCCACATTCATCCAGACGAGTAGGAGGGACAGAGACGTGGAGATGAGTTAGAGAGCCAAGGAGACACAGTGTGGCACAGAGAGGTAGAGGTGGTGGTGGCATAGCAGGCATCAGCAGGCAAGAACATACAATGTGGAAAAGACAGTCTCTTCAATAAATGGTGTTGTAGAAACTGAACATATACATGAAAAACATAAAACTGGACCACTTTCTTACACCGTATACAAAAATGAACTCAAATGAATCAAGGAGTTAAATGTAAGACCAGACACCATAGACCTTCTAAAAGGAAATAGGCAGTAAACACTTTGACACTGGTCTTAGAAATATGTCTTTGGAGATGTCTCCCTGAGGCAAGGGCAACAAAGGAAAAAATAAACAAATGTTATTACATTAAACTAAAAAGCTTTTGCAGAGTGAAGAAAATCAACAGAACAAAAAGACAACCTACTGAATCTGAACATATATTTGCAAATAATATATCCAATAAGGGGTTAATATCTAAAATATATACAGATCACACAACTCAAGATTAAAAATACAACCCAGCTAAAAATGAACAGAGGACCCAGAAGGACATTTCTCCAAAGGAGACACATATATGGTCAATAGACATATGAAAAGATGCTTAACATTACTCATCATCAGGGAAATGAAAATGAAAACCACAAAATATCACATCACAGATGTCGGATTGACTATTACCAAAAAGACAATAAATAACAACTTTTAGCCAGGATATTGAGAAAAGGGAACTCTCGTGCACTGTTAGTGGGAAATGGTTTGGTGGTTTCTCAAAAAATTAAAAATAGAATTACTATATGACCCAACAATTCTACTTCTGGGCATTTATCCAAATAAAATAAAAACACTGATTCAAGAAGGTACATACACTCCTATATTCATTGCAGCATTATTTACAATAGCCAAAATATAGAAGCAACCCAAATGTTTATTGATAGATGAATGGATAAATATGTGGTATATAGATACAATGGAATATTACTCAGCCATGACAAATGGTGAATTCTTGCCTTTTGCAACAACATGCTTGGACCTAAAGGGTATTATGCTAAGTGAAATAAGTCAGTCAGAGAAGGACAATTATGATACAATTTCACTTCTGTATGAAGTCTAAAGAACAAAACAAATGAAGAAACAAACAAAACAAAACAAAATAGAAACAGATTCATAGATGCAGAGAACAAACTAATGGTTGCCAGAGGGAAAGGAGATGGGAGAAAGAATGGAAAAGGTGAAGGGAAACAAGAGGTACAAATTTTCATAAAATAAATAAGTCACAGAGATATAATGTACAGCATATGGGATACAGTAAAAGATATTGTAATAACGATGTGTGGTGTCAGTTGGCTTGAGTTATCATGGTGATCACTTTGTTAGCTATATAAATGTTGAGTCACTATGTTATATACATGAAACTAATATAATATTGTATGTTAACTACATTTTAATTATTTATTTATTTTATTTTATTAGTTTATTTTTATTGTATTTTTCCATTACCATTTATCCCCCTTATACCCTCTTCCACCTCCACCAACTCCCCACCCCTCTCAAACATAACATTGCTGTCCATATCCATGAGTTTTGGGGGTATTTTTGCTTGATCCCTCCACCCCCCGCAACGAATACCCCCAAAGCTCTCAGCCTGGGGGTCTATGAGTCTGTCTCCATTTTGATTGTTAGTTAGTTTATTCAATTCCACATATGAGTGAAATTATGGGGTATTTGTCTTTCTGTGACTGGAGGGAGGAAAGAAGAAAGAGAGAGTGAGAGAGAAAGAGAGAGAGACACAAATTTGTTGTTCCATTTATTTATACACTCTTTGGTTGATTCTTGTATGTACCCTGACTGGAGATTAACCCAAAACCTTGGCTTATCAGGATGACACTCTAACCAGCTGAGCTACCCAGCTAGAGCTGTGAACTCTATTTTAATTTAAAATTTTAGTTGAGAAGATTTTCACATAAATATGGTGAAATGACACAGTATACAGAAATCAACATTCTCTGATACTTCTTAAATAAAAACTAGTTTTTAAAAAGGCAAAGATTCCTCAGCAGCAACCAAATAAGGAAAGAGCATAGCACTATGCCATGAACATGAAAAAGTTGTGGTCTGAAACAGAAGCAGAAGATTCTGAATTGTCATGGCTCTTAAATATACCTCCATCCCCAGAAGAAGAACTAAGAAGATAATTATAACACTCTAGAATTTTGAGAAAAGTGGATTAAGGTGATAAGGTAGTCTTGAGGCAAAGCAAGAGCTCAAATTTTTCAACAGTAGAAAGCCAATTCATGTGTTCTAAAACTAAAGCACATAGCTAAAAATACAGTTATAGTTATAAAGTATCCCATTTCTCAATGATTTTTATAATTTTTTCTTGAGTTTAGAGAAATTTTTGTTGGTAAAGAAATGCTTAACAAAGGTCAACAATTTTTTCAGTTTAATATTTAACTTTGCTTCTGCCAAGTTTAAATAACATTGTGATTTTAACAAATAAGTAGCACATATAGAATTATTTTATTTTGAAACAATTACTTATATGCTGGCTACTTTTCCACAGATCTAGCTGTCCATCCAACTATCTGTAACAAATATCAGTCAGCAGTTTACATTTCATATTTTATTTAGTCTGTCTTCAAGCAATTTTGAGAAAATGCTTTAAAATTAGAAGGTTTCAAGTACAAACACATGTCTCACATCTTCTAATAAATCAGAAGGTCTGACAACACTGGGGCCACATTGCCACTCGACGACAGTGTGCTCCACCTGAGAGACACCTGTACCCTCTGCCTGGGGCATTCATTCCTCTCCAGTTTGCCGTAGTTCCCACCACTCCCCACACATCCCCAGCAATGGGGAGAGCTTTGGACCCTATTCATCATTTCACTTGCACTTTGGCTTTTCTTAAGGTAGAGAAACATTTTTTAACATCCATGTGGGGGAAATCCCAAGGAAGACAGAGGTTGAGTGAGTTTTCTTAAACCTAGCCCATCTCAATCAGCAGAGCCAGAAGGCATTTCAGTGTGCTAGAGGCTTAGAAAAAGAGACAGATGCAGAATGATGTTTCCCAAGTGCCACTGCTGATTTATTTTTCCTTAGGGGGTATGATTATATGTGAGTTGTTACTGTTTTTTGTACTTTCCTGCATTCTTTGGCTTTATGATGAAAATACATCATTTTTATTTTAAGAAAACAGGTATTATACTTGAATATAATGTACCTATATGAATATGTTTATATAAATATACATATATTCATATATAATTACATGTTTGTATACATATAACTACTGCAAAGTGGTGAAGGGAAATGATACAAAGTATTCTTGTAATGAAGAAAAGTGTAGACACTTGGAGACAGTCTAAGTATTTTCCCTGAGTGAATCAGGTGGTTTTTATTATAACCTTCAGGCACTTCAGGGAATGCTCTCTCCTATATATAAAGGCAAATGAAACTTGGATATGAAGCATTATTTATCAGGCATTAAGTCTCTCTAGGATTTCTAAACAGCAGAAGAAAAATAATATTTTTAATACCACAAAAGGAAAACATTTTTAAAAAGAAGGTCAGTTCCAGGGATAGCACTTTCAAATTAGGGGGATACTTCTGTTTTTCTCAAGTAGGGCTGGTAAGGATCTTAGTCTGAATAGATAATGAGGTTTTAGTTAAGCTGTATTTGATTAATTATCCTGATGGTTGTGTTTAACTTACCAAGTCATATTATTTTCCCTTCATATTATTCAATTTCGTCCCCAGGGATTGTAAGCACATACTGTTCTCTAGAAGATGACAGTGTGTATGAACAGTAGAGGCATTACTTGTCACACTTGTTATGCTTTCAAATTACATTTGTTTCTTTTTCCAAATCTAACAGTGGTATTGATGTTTGCTAGATTATAATTGACCTTAGGAACCATAAACTACTCTAAATATGATGAAATAAGAATCACAAAGCATAAAAGAAACAGAGATTGAAATTTAGTGTTTCAAAAATATTGGCTTTAAAAATATACTAGCTCATCAAAGGACATTTCCTATTTTGATAGCTATAGTAATAAAGGTAAGAATTGTTTAGACTATACTTTTTAATCCTGTCTTTATATTTTGTCTCTGCATTTTCTACTTTGCAGGCTATGTCATCCCTTGTCCTTATGGTCCCCTAGGCTAGACCCCACTTCACATAGAATGAGTGTTGCATAATTGGTATCTGGTAAATACCAGTTACCATTTATCATAATCTCCTCTTGAGGAGACAAATCTTTCTTTGTCTAGAATCAAGGTTTCTCTTTATCACCAACTCTTCTGCTTTGAATGAATTCCTTAGCCTCTCTATTTCTCACACTCCCACAATATGCGATAAAGAGAAAAATGTCAATTTTTTTTTTTTTTACCATACAGGAATATTCTGATTGTATGCAAGAGGCAGTTATATGTTATGCCAGATTCACTATATTAAATATATATATAATATTTAATGAATCATTACATGTAAAGAACTTAGTATTTTGCACACATTGCTCAATGCACGTTAACCATTAGTATTATTTATATATTCATTCAACAAATATTTCTTGAGTGTCTGCTATTCAATATATGCTGAGCACTGCTCTAGTGCTGAGCATACAACAGTGAATAAAACAGACAAAACTCCCTTCATGGGACTTACATTCTAAAGGAGAAGTCAACCAATTAATTAAGTATATTATATAGGATGTTTGGAGGTGGTAAGTACTATAGAGAAAAATGAAGCTATAAAGAAGAATAAAGAGTATTGAGGGAGGGTAGGAGGTGGTTGATTTGTAGTGTGAATAAGGTAGCCAGAAAAGGCCTTGCTGAGAATGTAAGATTGGAACAGACTTGAAGGAAGTAAGGGAAGGAGCAAGAAAGCTATCTGGGAAAATGTGCTCCATGCAGTGGGAAGAGCATATGCGAGCAACAGTGAGGAGCCCAAGGTAGCTAAAGCACAGGGAACATTGGAGCAAGTAGAAGGGTTTCAATATTAGATTGTTAGGGTTGCATAACAGAACTGCGGATTGGATTGCTTATACAACAGAAATATATTTCCTCACAGTCCTGGAGGCTGGAGGTCTGTGACTAAGGTATCAGCAAGGTTGGTTTCTTCTGAGGATTCATCAGCAGAGTAGGTTTCATCTTGGCTTACAGATGGCCATGTTCTCCTGGTGTCCTTACATGGTCTCCCGTATGTGTGTCTGGGTCCTATCCCCTTCCTCTTGGATTAGGGCCCTATCCATTACCTCATTTAACCTTAATCACCTCTTTAAAGGCCTTATCTTCACATATAGTCATATTCTGAGGTGCTGGGGGTTTGCACTTCAACATATGAATCCGGAAGAGGGAATACAATTCACGTAACAGTCCACAACACCCACGGTAATTTCATTCGTGGTCACACATACTGTGGTGAAACCCCTTACAAGGACAAGATTTCCTTTCTACTTCAAAGACTGGTTATGGGATTCTAGTGTCAGATGATCCCATTGTCTCCCTTTGCATTTACGGAATCACTTAGCATGTATTTCCTGGCTGCCCTCACCAGGTTTGGGAATGTTCCCGAGGTTCGGAATGGCAACAGTTTGGGATTGTGAGTTGGCTATATGGAATGACGCCACTTGTAACCTCTATAGAAAGGTAGGAAAGCACAGAGACAACTGCTGAGAGGTGAGCAAGAGTGTAGTCATAAGGGAAAACATTTCCCAATTTCTCTATTTTCAAGGCCGGTGCTCAAAAAAAAAGTTCTAATTTAATAGTCATAAATTCAGTAGATGGGCAAAGTAGTTGGGAATCATTTCTCTTGTGAATGAAAAACAAAAGTCACCCATCTCAGATTCCATGCCTTACACTTCCACAGGCTTTGCAGAGCCCAGGATCGCTCACCGATGCAGAGTTCTAGCTGAAGCATTGTTTTCACCTGTTAATGGAGCCCAGCACTTAAGCTCCAGAACAAGCTTAAACTAAACCACTCCATTCTTTGGAGAGCTTCCCTCCCTTTGGTTTGGGATGAGTCTTTTGCCCAATTGAATGGTTTTGCTCTTTACCACCACACCTGGGTTTACAAGGCTCTCCTTTCTTTTAATTGTCTTTTTCTTTCTGTCTGTACTGTTTCCTTAACTAGAAAAATCCTCACCACCACCTTCACCCCACACATTCAGTGTCATAAGGCAAGTCAAACTAAACTGGAAGGAAAAAGTCTAAGTATGTAAATCATTTTTTGAAAATTTTGCCCATATTTTATTATAGTTTAACCATGTGATAAAAGAGGCATGTATTTTTATGGCCCGCAAAGCTCCTCTGGGCTCTGGTGCTTTGCCACTTACCAGCTGTGCGTGACCTTGAGCAGGTTACCTAAGCTCTTTGTGCTCTGCTTACCTCACCTGAAAAATGAAGATAGGTATGCCTAATTCTTAGGGTCACTTAGGAGGATTTAAAGAGTAAATATATATAATCTAAGTAGTGACTGGTTCTGGCAAGTACTATAGAAATATTTGTTGTTGTCATTATCCTCCTTATTATCTTTTTCTGAGAAATTGTTCAAAAGTCAGAGGGACATTTGGTGCTGCATAGTACACATCTAGGTTAATGAAATGTATAAATCAAAGAATTAGCAAAATCAATTACTACTACTTATACCCCTAGTGAAATATGAATATTAATAAAGCATTGATTTAAGTATTTATTATGGACTTTCCTTTTTTGTACTCAATAACTGCTTCTCAAGAGGAAAAAATGTATCTTTTTATTATTATTTTGGGGGAAATGGCTCCCAAAATAATAAGGTATTTCTGAAAATGTTAATCGGTTAATAATAGCTTGTAGTAAGTAATAACTACACTAGCAACCATTTGAAGAGTACTTGTTCTGTGTCAGGCACTTTGCATAAATTATCTCATTAATTTTCAGAAAAGTCCTTACGGAGGTATCATCACCTTTATTTTACAGCTGAAGAAACTGAAGCCCAGGGAGGTTCAATAACCTGACCAATAGCAAGCGGGTGACAGAGCTAATTTCACACCGATGGTCCTTAAATTTAGATTCTTGATTGCAAAGTAGTTAAATTACTTGACAATGGATCAGACCTTCAGCTGGTAGTCCCAGTCGGCTCCAGAGGCTGTTTCACAGTAGTTATGGGGCAATGTACCAACTATTTCTAAAAGACTGCACACTGTAGGAGTTCAGTGGAAATTCTTAGTTTTTTATTAACATAAAAATTTAAGTAATCTATGGAAAGAGATCAAGTTTGACGGAAAATATTGTGTAGTAATAAAAATTATATTTGATTAAGCATTCATATACCACTGGTTGGCACAAATGTTTAAAAAATAAAGACATGGTCCCTGCAATGTCTTTTTCATAGAGAGCTCAGTGTGGGAAAATCCATCCTCAACGGGCGCCTTACCTTTCAATATGCATGTTACAGAAATCATTTGCAGGAATTAAGATCTCAGGCTAAAAAGAAACCACATAATGGGCAATTAAAATGAGGTACTGCACCAGACTATCCAGGTGCCAGCAATCTCTACTCATCAGGAATCATTTGTCTTACTTAAAAAGTCGGCAGAATCAGAACAGATCTTTAAAAATGCTTCTGATACTTTGATGTGACATTTTTCCATGAGATCCAATTTCCTCAGTTTTCTTGACCAATGTTGGCAACTCAGTAGGTTTATTAACAGCAGGTGTTGACAGGTTAATTACATGTGGAAATTAATGCACATCAGAAACCTTGGTGATCACTCCTACTTGCAATCACCTTTCATTGTAAATGATTTGCTATAGCTTTTCATTTACCTCTTGGGCAGTGTTTGGACAACAGTGAAACTGCCTGGAACTCTGGACTCTCAGCTAGGACTGTGCCTTTGCTGGAAACTTGGCAAGGACTTGTTTGTATAAAATATTAAAGATAACCTAAACACAGCATATTTGTCTTCTGGGGCTTCCATAACAAAGTACCACAAGCTGAGTGCTTTAAACCACAGAAATTTATTGCCTCAGATTTCTGAAAGCTGGAAGTCCAAAACCAAGGTGTCGCCAGGGCCTCACTCTCCTAAAGGCACGGGGGCAAGATCTGTTCCAGGCTTCTCTCCTCGCTCTGGTAGATCCTTGGTTTGTGGCAGTGTAACTCGTGTCAACATGGCGTTCTCACTTTTTATGTGTCTCTGTGCCCAATTTCCTTCTTTCTGAGGATACCCTGATGGCTTTATTTTAACTTGATTATACTTGTAAAGACCATATCTCCAAACACAGATATATTCTGAGGTACTGGGGGCTAGGACTTCAACACAGGAATTGGGAGGCAGGGATTCAACCCATAACACACAGTGTAACTATCCCATTAATGGTGTCTCTAGCAGCTGAGGCTGCTGAGGGAAAAAGGCAGGTACCTTGTTGTATGGTAAAAAGTGGGCTTCAGGGTCATGTGGACCTGGGAATAAATCCTGACCTTGTCATCCACAAGTTGTGGTCTTAAGGGAAGTTACTTGTATCAATTGCTCAAAGGTAGGTAATAACTATGTTGCAATTTTTTAAAAGTGATCCCTTAAAAATGTATTTATTTTATACACTTAACAAATGTGTAGTTTACAAATATTAATTTATATAATCCTTATAACAACCCTAGGAGGTAGATACAGTGGTCACACAGAAGGTATGCAAAAGTTAAGTAACTTACCCTCAGTGATTCATTTAGCAAAAAGCAGAGGCACATTAAAACCTAGCAGCTCAGCCCAACACTTCAGGGCTCCTCCAGCAGCACCAGTTCTGCTTACCAAAATTGGTCCACCAGGCCTTCGCATTCCATGCAATAGATCATGTCCTAATTGCCTCATATCAAAATATTTTACTGGCTTCCCATCTGACTCAGACGGAACACTAAGGTGCTTACTATGGCCTATAGACTGTCAGAGATCTCAACCCTGCCAGCTTTGTGATCTCACCTCCTGTTCTCCTCCTCACTCTTTCTGCTCCAGCTAAACTACAGTTCTTGAACACTCAAGGCACTCTGACTTGGTCTTTGTCTTTGCTGTTCCCTCTGGTTGTAATGCTTTTCCCATTATAGTTTCTAAAGGATTTACTCCAGTCCTTTGCTCAAAAGGCACCCATCTCTCTACCTCGCCACCATCTGTGCACCTTATCCTGTTTTGTTTTTCTTCATGTCACCCATTATCACCTAATGTAATATATGTTTCTTGTTTGTTTGCTTATCATTTCTCTCCCTGACCTTCATGAGGATAGAGCCTTTGCTTGTTTGTTCAATACTCTGGTCCAGTGCTTGGTGAAAGATATATGCTCGATAAATATTTGTGAATGAAGAAATGAAGCAATGAAGTAGGTGACTCTACAGGCCTGATGACATTTAATAAATAGTAATTATAATTTTTTAATGCGGAAACCAAAATTTTTTGAAAGTGGTAGAGAATTGGGTTGAGAATCAAATGATTTTTATCAGTGGATTTTTTTCTTAATATTTAGGATACATTGCTGCTGAAATTCAGCATGTATCAGGCTTTCCACCTTGTACTTGGGCACAGCACCTGGGATGTGAGAGCACTCAGTCCCTGAGGGCCGAGGAAGAAGGAGCAGGAGGAAAAGAAAAGAGAAAGGAAAGAACAGAGGGGGAAGGGCTGGTGAAGGACAGCAAAGGAGTGAGAAAGGGAAGGGAGGACATTTGAACACCTATCTGTGCTGAGCAGTATGCTTGCTACAGTGTTGAGGACAGATGAAAAACCTGGGTGGGCCCATGAGAAGCTGTCCCACGGTGAACAAAGGGTGCATGTGTTGGTCTGATTGTCTGCAGAGAAGAGGGCTCTGAGTGCCTCTGTTCTTTGTTTCTTTTTAACAAAAAGAAAGGTTTTCCTCTGAATCCCTGAATACCAGTTCTTTAAGCCACAGTCATGCCAAGATCAGCAGTGAAACTTCTTAGACATGCAGTCACCTCCAGAAGCATTTTCTGTCCCCAGTGGCAGGGAAAGTTGCTCAGCCTCTTGTCAATGCATTTTCTTATTGACTTGCTAAAGCCTAGATAAATTATTTCCTAAAGGGCTTTTCTGTCTCCCTCCATTCTCAGCAAAGGAAACAAGAGCTTGCTAGTCACTCTGAGTGCCTGTGTCCTGTGGCAATGAAGTGCCACACTGAGAGGCAACCTTACTCCATGGGAAGTGCATTTTGGCTTGCAATTCCAAATGTAAAAAAAAAAAAAAAAAAAAGCCCAGGTCATAGTGTCTATACCTAATGAAAACTCTACTTGGCCACCAGTCTTCACTGGTCTGAAACAACAGCCAGTGTTTATGGGAAATTGTACTACAGTGATCTTTCCTCAACCTGCTGTGGAATGTCCTTATCAGCCTTAATAGTTGCCAAATTCCACACCAATCTTTCTAGCAGAGGGGGTGTGAAGCGATGCTACTATATAAGGTTATTTCCAGCTGCCAGTGGTGTTTTCACAGACAAAGCTTCATGTGTTAGACTGTTCTCCACCCAAATCAAAGGCAAGATGGGGAGATTTCTTGGAAGAGATCGTTTGGGTGTGTGACCACAAAATGCAGAAATGTGCTGCCATTAATGACGTCTGACAACATTGTGCATTCAACATTCAAAAATGCATGCCCTTTGCCATGGCCAGGTGGCTCACTTGGTTGGAATATCATCCCATACATCTAGGGTTTGCAGGTTCAATTCCTGATCAGGGCACATACCTGGGTTTTGGGTTCAATCCCCAGTAGGACAGTCTGAGAGGCAACCAATTGATGTTTCTCTCTCACACTGATGTTTCTCTTTCTTTCTCTCACTGTATTTCTTTATCTCTAAAAAATCAATTATAAAAAATGTCCTCAGGTGAAAGTTTAAAAAAGAAAAGAAAAATAAAAAGAAAATGTATGCCCTTTTTTTGAAATTTAGAAAGACAACTCTTTGGGGTCACAGTTCAGAAATGTACATTCTGCACTTATATTCACTGTATAGATTTGAAAGGGCGCCCATAATTACTTCATTTTCAGAAAATAGAAGGAGGAGAGGATCCTGATTTCCAGGTAATTTTCTAGTAACTAGCTTTTCTGACATGTAAATCAAGGTTCACATGTAGAGGATGGATTAAGGCAGGACAGAGAGATTCAGTGTCCATTTTATTTGATGAAGGTGGTAGAGTGGAATGCATCTACCTCCCTTGGGATATATTATTAAATTTGACAATACAATGTATTTGTACATTCTGAATACGCACCAATTCTTTTGTACATTCAACCAATGTTATGTGCAACACACTCTGCTGATATAAAAGGTTTGAAAAGAAAGAGATAAGATGTAGAAAAAGAACTATGATCCAGAAATATCTTAATTAAATTATGCGGGATAATTAATAACTAAAAAAGTCAATAATTTGGAGACCCAAAATGGCAGAGGAGTAAGTGGAAGTTACACTAACCTCCTCCCAGGACCAGTCTGGATTTACAACTTAATTTTGGAGAAATCATCTGGAATAACCAACAAAACACTAGCTGGAAAAAAAGTCTTATAGCCACGGAGAGACAGAAAAGGCAGCTACATCACAAAGTGACCGGTAGGGAGTGCAGAGACACGGAAGGGCTGGCTGGGCTCCCACAGGTGGCAGCTGAAGGGACTGAGAAACAGCTCAGCAACCAGGTGTTCCCCCTGAGAAGGGCAGGGTCTAAACCCTAAGCTGGGCTTCCCAGCCTACAGCAACAGAGTAGAAAGTAAAATAGTATCCAATTGTGAAAAGTGAAAAGCCACGGGGATTCTTGCTAGCTGGAAAGAAACAGCAGGAGAAAAAGAGCTCTTAAGTGGATCACATACAAAAATATTTTGACCCCTACTTACCCTGGGCACAATCAGAGGGAAGGCAGAGAGGACTGAAGACACTTGGGGAGAGTTTGGCGCAGTGGCTTTCGGGGAGAACTGGGGAAGCAGCCGACTGGGTCCCAATGCTGACTCATCCCCAGTACTGCAGGCAGATCATTCCCCTCCAAGTGGCATCAGCCTGAGGGGAAGCAAAAGCCCAGCCTACAGGAATTAAGCTGCCACACCAATGGTCCTTAAGCCTGATGGCTAATCACAGATTGAATAGATTAACAACTAAAAAAGTCAGACAAAGGCAGTAGATCCCTGGAAGTCTCCAACAGGCTGCCTAGACCCAGACTGGTACAGGATCTGACGCCACCAGGGGCAGATCCAGGAAGTGCAGATCATTTTAAGAAGCACCAACAAACAATAGGAGTCACAAAAATGGGGAGACAGAGAAACAACCCCCCATTGAAAGGAAAGGTAGAATCCCCAGAAAGAGTGCTAAATGAAATAGAGGGGAGCCAACTATCAGATATGGAATTGAAAGCATGGATTATGGAGAAGCTCAATGAGCTCAGTGGAAACCACAAAGAACTCCAGGGAAACTACAAGGAACTCCAGAAAAACTACAAGGAACTTACTGAGAATTACACCAGCATGAAAAAGGACATAGAAGCTATCAATAAGAGCCAGGAGGAAATGAAGAATACAATATCTGAATTGAAGAACACAGTAGAAGGAATTAAAAGCAGGCTAGAGGAAGCAGAAGATCTAATCAGCGAGCTGGAGGACAATATAGACAAAAACTCACAGACAGTGCAACAAAATGAAAAAAGACTGAACAAGACTGAAGAGGCTCTAAGACAGCTGCAGGACAACATGAAACGTAATAATATCCGAGTCATAGGAATTCCAGAAGGAGAAGAAGAAGAGCAAGAGATAGAAAACCTCTTTGAAAAACTAATGACAGAAAACTTCCCTAACATGAGGAGAGAAAGAGTCACGCAAGTCCAGGAATCACAGAGGGTCCCAATGAAGATGAACCCCAACAGGCCCACTTCAGACACATCAAAATTAAAACGGCAACATTCAAAGACAAAGAGAGAATCCTAAAAGCAGCAAGAGAGAAACAACTAATAACATACAAGGGAGCTCCAATAAGGCTATCTATCATCAGATTTCTCAGCAGAAACACTACAAGCCAGAAGGGAATGGCAAAACCTATTCTAAGCAATGAAAAACAAAGGCCTACAACCAAGAATACTCCACCCAGTAAGGCTCTCATTCAAAATGGAAGGTGAAATAAGGAGTTTCCAAGAAAAAGAAGGCTAAAAGAATATCTCTCCACCAAACCAGCATTGCAAGAGATGCTAAGGGGTCTGCTTTAAGAAGATGAAGAAACAGAGAGACAGAGAGGAACACAAGTACAAAGGGGGAAAATGACAATGAATAAGTACTTATTGGTAATAACCTTAAATGTAAATGGATTAAATGCTCCAATCAAGAGACATAGGGTAGCTGAATGGATTAGAAAGAATGACCCACATATATGCCGTCTACAAGAGACCCACCTTAGAACAAAAGATCTACACAGACTGAAATGAAGGGATGGAAAAAAGTATTTCAAGCAAATGGACATGAAAAAAAAGCTGGGGTAGCAATACTTATATCAGACAAAACATATTTCACAGCAAAGACCATAAAAAGAGACAAAGAAGGACATTTCATAATACTTAAGGGAAAAATCCATCAAGAATATATAACTTTTATAAGTATATATGCACCCAACTTAGAGCACCCAAATATGTAAGGAAAATTTTGAAAGACTCCAAGAAAGATACAGACAGGAACACACTCATAGTAGGGGACTTTAGCACCCCACTATCAACAATGGACAGATCTTCAAAGCAAAGAAACACCAAAAATATTGAGGCACTGAACAACACTCTAGATCAAATGGACTTAGTCGATATATATAGAACTTTTCACCCCAAAGAAGCAAAATATACATTCTTCTCAAGTGTACATGGAACATTTTCAAAGATAGACCACGTGGTAGGACACAAAACTAGCCTCAACAAATTCAAGAGAGTTGAAATTATATCAAGCATCTTCTCAGATCACAATGGCTTAAAATTGGATATCAACCACAAGACTAAAACTCAAAAACATTCAAACTCATGGAGAATGAATAACATGCTATTAAATAATGAATGGGTTAACAATGACATCAAGGGAGAAATCAAAAAGTTTCTGGAAACTAATGATAATGAACACACAACAACCCAAAACCTATGGGATACAGCGAAAGCAGTCCTGAGAGGAAAGTTCATAGAAATACAGGTCTACCTAAAAAAGCTAGAAGAATCTCTAATAAAAAATTTATCCCTACAGCTACAAGAACTAGAGGAAGAACAACAAGCAAAGCCCAGATCAAGTAGAAGGAAGGAAATCATCAAGATCAGAGCACAATTAAATCACATAGAGACTAAACTAACAACTCAAAAGATCAACATAAGTAGGAGCTGGTTCTTCAAAAAGATAAACAAAATTGACAAACCTTTAACCACACTCATCGAGAAAAAAAGAGAGAGGACCCAAATCAATAAAATCAGAAATGAAAGAGGAGAAATCACAACCGATACCACAGAAATACAAAGAATTGTAAGAAATTATTACGAACAATTGTATGGCAAGAAATTTGACAACCTAGAGAAAATGGACAAATTCCTGGAAACTTATAGTCTTCCAAAACTGAATCAAGAAGAAGCAGAAAGCCTGAATAGACCAAAACAGCTAGTGAAATTGAAGCAGTAATCAAAAAACTCCTGGCACACAAAAGCCCTGGACCGGATGGCTTCACAGGTGAATTCTACAAAACATTTAGGAAAGAACTAACTCCTATACTCCTCAGACTATTACAAAAGATCCAAGAAAAGGGAAGACTCCCAAACTCGTTCTATGAAGCCAGTATTACCCTAATTTAAAAACCAGGTCAAGACACAACAAAGAAAGAAAACTACAGGCCAATATCGCTGATGAACATAGATGTTAAAATCCTCAACAAAATATTGTCAAACCAGATCCAACAACACATTAGAAAGATCATACACCACGATCAAGTGAGATTCATCCCAGGGATGCAAGGATGGTTTAATATTCGCAAATCAATAAACGTAATACACCACATAAACAAAATGAAAGACAAAAACCACATGATCATATCAATAGATGCAGAAAAAGCATTTGATAAAGTACAACACCCATTTATGATGAAAACTCTCAGCAAAATGAGCATAGAGGGAGTATACCTCAACATAATAAAGGCCATATATGAGAAACCTGAAACCAACATCATACTCAATGGACAAAAACTGAGAGCATTCCCCCTGAGGTCAAGAACAAGACAAGGATGTCCACTCTCTCCACTCCTATTCAACATAGTGTTGGAAGTTCTAGCCACAGCAATCAGACAAGAAAGAGAAATAAAAGGCATCCAATTTGGAAAAGAGGAAATAAAACTGTCATTATTTGCAGATGACATGATAGTGTACATAGAAAACCCTACAGACTCCACAAAAAAACTATTTAACCTGATAAGTGAATTTGGCAAAATAGCAGGGTATAAAGTCAATATTCAGAAATCGAATGCATTTCTGTACACCAACAATAAAATATCAGAGATAGAAACTGAAAGAAAAATCCCATTTACCATAGCAACAAGAAAAATAAGGTACCTAGGAATAAACTTAACCAAGGAGGTAAAAGACCTATACTCAGAAAACTACGTAACACTGAAGAAAGAAATTAAGGAAGATACAAATAAATGGAAGCATATACCATGCTCATGGATGGGAAGAATCAACATCATTAAAATGTCCATACTACCCAAAGCAATTTATAGATTCAATGCAATCCCTATTAAAATACCAATGACATTTTTCACAGACCTAGAACAAATACTTCAAAAATTTATATGGAACCAAAAAGGAGTCCGGATAGCCACAGCAATTTTGAGGAAGGAGACAGTAGGAGGAATCACAATACCTGATATCAAACTATATTACAAGGCCACGGGAATCAAAACAGTCTGGTACTGGCATAAGAACAGACATATAGATCAATGGAACAGAATAGAGAGCCCAGAAATAAACCCAGGTCTATATGGTCACCTCATATTTGACAAAGGGGGAAGGAACATCAAATGGAGTGAAAAGAGCCTCTTCAACAAATGGTGTTGGGAGAACTGGACAGGGACATGCAAAAAAAATGCAACTAGACCACCAACTTACACCACACACGAGAAAAAACTCAAAATGGATCAAAGACTTAAATTTAAGCCGTGACACTATAAAAGTCCTAGAGGAAAACATAGGCAGAAAAATTTCAGATATCCCACGTAGCAACATTTTCACTGATATATCTCCTAAGGCAAGGGAAATAAAGGAAAGAATAAACAAATGGGACTACATCAAACTAAAAAGTTTCTGCTCAGCAAAAGAAAACATCAGCAAGTTGAAAAGGGAACCAACCATATGGGGAAATATATTTGCCAATGATATCTCAGACAAGGGATTGATCTCCAAAAGATATAAAGAACTCATACGACTTAACACCAAGAAGACAGACAACCCAATTAAAAAATGGGCAAAGAACCTGAACAAACACTTCTCCAAAGAAGACATACAGAGGGTTCATAGACATATAAAAGAATGCTCAACATCACTAGCCATCAGAGAGATGCAAATAAAAACCACAATGAGATACCACTTCACACCAGTCAGAATGGCCATCATTAACAAATCAACAAACAACTTGTGCTGGAGAGGATGCGGAGAAATGGGAACCCTGGTGCATTGCTGGTGGGAATGCAGACTGGTGCAGCCACTGTGGAAAACAGTTTGGAATTTCCTCAAAAAACTAAAAATGGAACTGCCTTTTGAACCAGCAATTCCATTGCTAGGATTATATCCAAAAAATCCTGAAACACCAATTCAAAAGAACCTATGCACCCCTATATTCATAGCAGCACTATTTACAATAGCCAAGTGCTGGCAACCACCTAAGTGCCCATCTGTAGATGAGTGGATCAAAAAACTGTGGTACATTTACACAATGGAGTACTATGTAGCAGAAAGAAAGAAGAAACTTCTACCATTTGCAACAACATGGATGGAACTAGAGAGAATCATGCTTAGTAAAATAAGCCAGGCAATGAAAGAAAAATACCTTATGCTGTCTCCTATTACAGGAAACTAATGAACAACACAAACAAATGAGCAAAATTGAACCAGAGGTATGTAAACAAAAAGTAGACTAACAGTAACAAGGGGGGAGGCAGGAGGACGAGAAGGGGATAAAAAGAGGAAGGGTCTAGTCAAAGAACATGTATAAATGACCCACAAACATGGACAACTTAGTGGGGACTAAAGGTTGGAGAAGGAGGGGACAGGGTGCAGGGAAGCAAGAGGGGGAAAAAAAGTGGGACAACTGTAATGGAAAAACAAACAAAAAATTTTAGTGGGGAAAAAATGAAAATATGAAGAATGGAAATGCCAGTTCAGTGAATATTAGAAGGACAAGGATTTCCCTTCACACTGTATATTTTTCTCCCTATCTGATCCCTCTAGAGTTTGGCATTCTAAAGAAGTAAGTAATGACATAACTTTCTTTGCATAAAACTAATAAGACCAGTTGTTAATAGAGGTTTTTTTTGACCAAGACATTGACTGGAATGTCATGCCTAAAGGAGACATGCTTGGGTTCTTGTTACCAAAAAGCCCTGAGGAACTGGGAATGACTTTCGAAGGTAATAAAAGCCCATGAGATAAAAGGCCTGGTACCATGGTAGGTTGTGAGGTCCACAGCAATCTTTCCAGGGAAGGAATGGAGGTTGTTTTCCTGAAAGATGGCTAGAAGGGACCTTAAGGCACAATGGAAAACCTGAAGGACTTGGAAAAGACAGGTGTGTACAGGCAAGGTTGAATGCCAGGTATGTGGCTCAGTTTCTGTGCCCTGAAGGGCAGACTGAAGGTCACCCTAAATGTTCCTTGCATAAGTTCCAGCAAAGCAGAACTAAAGATCATAAGTGATCGTTTTCTGCTCTTTTTGTGTTTATGCAAATGAACAAGATAAATTTAAAATGGACTTAATGCAGTCCCTTTAATGACAAGGAGGGTAATCTCAGGGAGAAAAATCATTATTCAAGGAAAATCACAATGATCAGTGGTAGACTATAAAATAGTGCAGCTAACTGTCTTTAAAGTTTCTTTTCATTTAAAATATGTTTTCACTTGAAAGTTAAACTATGTCTGTGGTATTATCAAAGACATTTAAGTTACAGGCAAGAAGAATGTCAAATGCCTTGCAACTGGATGTCATTCCAATAAGACAGTCTTACAGATTTAGGGACTTGTTTGTGGGTTATGTTACATAAGTTAACATGTGTTTTCTGTTTTCAAAGGGCATAACCTTATGATCTCATTACCTGAGTGATTGTCTGTACGTATAGGCCTCACTTAATCCTGTCTGCAGTGCTGCCTCCAGAGACTCAACGGTTTGGCTGAACTAAGTGACTGGGTTGGTGAAGAATGGGGTAGTCTGTGGGCTTCACTTTAAAATTGGTTTCTTTTTTCTATCCTAATGGCTTGGACCAAAAGGGCTCAGAGGTCTGAGAGGGGGGAAACCTAAAATATTTTCCTCAGCCCAAACTAAGTATAATGGGCAAAAGGGTTTTGCACAGGTGAGATGTGCCTGGCACACCTTCCTCCAAAGAAGCCCTTTTTTTCCCTAATGTGGAATATTGAAAAATTAATCACTGCCTTTTGTCATCTAGTGGTTATGGATTGAATGATATCTTCTAACCCTTTTGCCAAATCTTTTACCCCTAGAATACAACAAGGATGCCAGCCTGTTAAACGAAGCATGCCATGGTCCTGGGACAGCCAACTGACCTGGAGTCTGCACGATCCATCCCCATGTGGGAAGGCCACCCTCCCTTCCACACCCGCACTCTTACTAGGGATTTCTGGACCCAAGGGTAGGTAGGACAATGACCATGTCCAGCTTGAAGCAGCTAGAGGAGCTTGAGACCTTCGCCCATTGTCCTTTATAAGATTATAAAGGGTCTTAATATCTGAGAGGGAGGGATTGTTATTTTTTATTGTTAAAATAATTAATTAATCATTTATTTATTTTAAAAAAGAAGAATATATGAAAGGGTGAAGTGGGAGAGATTGTATGTACGACCCATGGGCATGGACTTGGGGAGGATTGCTGGGGGAGGGACGTGCTGGGTGGAGGGGAGTAAAGGGGAAAAAATTGGAAATATTGTAACAATATAATCAATAAAATATACTTTAAAAAAGTCAATAATTTTCTATTACTGAAAACAAAATTAAAATAAAAAATGTGCTTCAAATTATGAAATTAAATAAATCTTTCAAATTAATAAAAAAAGACTCATTATGATAAAAAAAAGTAGAAAATAAAAATTGTCGCCTATAGTATTTAAAGTTGTTTGAATTTATTTTTACTCCTAGGCAATACTAGAATATACTGATTAAAATCAAAGTGTGTCTCCACATTACTGAATTATAAAACAATAATTTCTTACGTGTAAAGAGAACTATTTCTGGTAGAACACATTTGGATTTTCTTTCCATTTCCTTTTATCCTCCAAGTCAGCAAACGCTGTGCTAGTATTATTCTCATGAGACCCCTGTGCATAGCCATGAAACCAACCTATAAAAAGTTAATTAAAAACATCTTAGAAAGGAGCAATGAGAAACTACTTTGTAAAAAATAACTTCTCTTATTGGATATATATGAGAGTTGTTTAGTTGTTTTTTACCTCCACAAACTAAAGTTTCTTGAAGTTACCATATGTGTGTCTGCCTCACCCCCTCAGTAGAAGGCCTCACAAAAAGCACTGGCCTCCTCTGAAGATCAGCAGATGCCTTCACACTCAGAAACTCAGACTTCACCTCTCCCACGGCCTGCTGGCCAACCCTGTTTTGGACTTGCCAACGTTCACAATTGCACAACTGCATGGGCATGTGCGAACACACACATATGTGTACATGCAAGCACACACACAACCTAATGGTTCTAATTCTCTGGGGAATCTTGGCTAATACAGCCTCCAACAGTCTGATCTCAAATCAGTCATCACAATGATGCTTTAAAATCTGTCAGACTTTGTTCCTTCTGGGCTCACAACCCACCAGTGGGTTCCCATCTCAGAGAAAAAGGCATGCTCTTTACAGGGGCCTACAAATCCCCACAGGATCTGTACCTCTCTGGTCTAATCTGCCACCCCACTCCCACACTCCTCGATATTCCCTGAGGCTTGGGTTATTTGCTCTTACTATTCCCCTGTCTGGAACATTTTCCCCCAGACATCTGCATGACTCTTCCTTCCAGCTCCTTCAACTTTTTGTCACCTTCTCAGGATTCCTCCTTTGTCACTACTTAAATTACACACCTAAACTTTCTACTAGCACACTGACCTCCTTGAGCAGCCTTATTTTTCTCATAGTTCTGGTCACTTTCTAACATACTTCTTGCTGCCTCTCTCTTGCTACTACTGGAATGTAAGCTGTGTGAGAGTAAGAATCTTTTATCCCCAGATTCCTAAAGGGCCTTAATAAATATTTGTTGAAATGAATGAATGCCTTCTGCCCTCTCAGACAAATTACTCTATCGCTTACCTGCTCTCTTTTGTATCTTTGAACTCTCTCCTTTGCTTGTTTCCCCTCAGCATGAGAAAAACAAAATTTCTTCAAGAGTCTCCATATTAACAAAACAAAACAACAAAGACCAACCATGAAACTTTTCCTTTAGTCTATTCTCAGTTCTCTGCGAGTGTTGTTCTATACGCCCCCTCCCCCAAGTCACTTCATCAAAACCGGATTTCAGCCATGATATTATGCAAACTGACAACATCCATTTGCATCCCGACCTCTATCCCAGTCCCCTCTTCTGGAGCTGCAGGTCCTTAGGACAAACATCTCAAACCCAACATTTTCAACTCTGAAGCCATTATCCTTCCCCACACCTCCCCTCCTCACATATCCCCTGTATTTGAAATCTTTGTCTACCCAACTTGCCCAAGCCAGCAATTCACATTCCCTTAAACCTCCTCCTCCTTCCTCAATGCCATTTACATATTTTCATGAAGTTCTTTAAATTTTATCTCCTAAATCACTTTCAAATCCATCTTCTTTTCAAGATCCTAGTTCAGATCCTCAGCATTTTTTGTTTATATTACTACCTAACACCTCAGTGGTCCATCTTTCCTCTTATCTTTTTCCTGGTGCCTTACTCCTCTGTGGCTGCCAAAAGTAGCCCTACAAAATGCAAATCAGATTCTATTACACCCCATCTTAAAACACTTTCTTGGTTCCCCACAGCATCAAGAAGAAAAGTCTAGCCCTGGCAGGGTGGCTCAGTTGATTAGAGCATCGTCCTGTGCACCAAAATGTTATGGGTTCGTTGCCCAGTGGGGGCACTATGGGAGGCAACTAGTCAATGTTTCTCTCTCACCTCAATGTTTCTTTCTCTCTCTCTCTCTCTTTTTGTGTCTCCCCCCACCCCTGTCTCTAAAATCAATAAACATATCCTTGAGCGAGGATTTTTAAAAAAAATTTTAAGTTTAAAATCTTTTATGATTCAAAGCCCACCTACCTTTCTCACCTGGTTTGCCCGACAGACCTCCTGATCTATACTTTCCCCATGGCAAACAGAATGCAGTTTCCAAAGTGTCCCCTCATCAGGCCTTCTTGCCATTCTTCATGCTGACACAGGGCCTGGAATACCATCTCCTTTTTATTTGCACAGCTAAATTGTACTTTTTCTTAAAGTCTCACCTTGGGTAATGTCTTCAGCAGGGTGACTTAGATACTCTTTGGGCACTCACAAGATCACGTATATAATTCTACTAGCATCTTGCACCTATTTCTCTGAAATAAAGTTGATTTACTTCACTACCATCTTTCTAAACTTAACAATTTTTGAGGGCAAAGAATTTGTCTTTGTGCATTTTTTATTCCTCATTCATAGCTAAGTTACTGGCATAGAATAAATGTTATTTAAATAAAATGACTGATTTTCTTATCAGTTCCTGGCTAAATCAAGCTAATTAAATGAAATAAATGAACTGTGACACTTGAACAGCTTGAAGTTAACTAAAAGAGTGAGACTACTTTCACCAGGAGCCTAGGAAAAGGATTGTATCATTAATGAAATGAAGATTGTGTATTCCCACTAGTGCAATGTGTCAGAAATGGAAAGGATGATTGAGGTGGTAAGTGATGGTAGGGGTGAGGGAGAGAAAGGAATGATTTGGAGCAGTGAGTTGTATCAATGTGACAGGAACTAACCCTAAGTCACTTTAATGTCAGTTCCCATTAACAGAAAGAAGAAGAGAGCAGTGGAGATATTCTAAAGTGGTTGCACAGAGAGAACAGGAATGTACAGCTGAAGAGGAGAACTTGAATCCTTACCAAGGAGAATGCTTGCCCACACCCAAAAATCCTGTCTGGAGTAACGATAGGATTGAGGAGACTAAGATTCTCTTGATTCTTTCCTGAGAGCTAAATGATAATGTGCACATAAAGGTGCATGGGTTAAATGTCTAAATGCAATGCACTTTTCTCAGGAATTCCACTGAGATCACTTCTTGTTCTACTAGAAGAAGAAGTAAAAAAGAGGATATGTATAAAAGGGAGTGTATATGCTGATGGTCCAAGTGTAGGAATTGGTCTAAAATTCTGTGATCAGCTAACAACGGGAATGTCATTGGTCACATTTTGAAACATCAAAAAAAGAGCTCTGTACCACATGTCTTCCTTTTAGTTTCACATCAATTCATTAATTTACACTACTTGGTCAGATTGTCACTATCCAGCTTGAGTTGCAAGACTATTTCTTAAAAGCAACCTTATCAGATGATCCACTGAAATCCGATTGCTCTTTCTATATGGCACTCAATTATAATGTTCTGCAAAGGTGAATGGAAGGCTATTTGGATAGGTCTCTGAACCTCTGTTTCACCTAGAATAGCTAGAAAATTCTACTAGGAACTTTTTTATATATTCAGATTTGGGGTATTTCACTGATTTTTAAAAAAGATTTTATTTATTCATTTTTAGAGAGAGGGAAAGAGAGGAAGAAAGAGAGGGAGAGAAACATCAATGTGTGGTTGCCTCTTACACACCCCCTACTTGGGACCTGGCCCACAACTCAGGCATGTGCCCTGACTGGGCATCAAACTGGCAACCCTTTGCTTTGTAGGCTGGCACTCAATTGACTGAGCCACACCAGCCAAGGCTGTTTCACTGATTTTTCAAAAAGTGTATAAACTAGTTATCTACACTAGTTATCTATGGCATCGACAAATTTAGCACTTTGGTTAAAAAGGAAATTAGGAGAGTTTAGCACAATCATTCTTATTGTAAATGTGCCAGTTCAAAGTAATCATTTCCCTTTCCCAGGATAACTAGTAGAGTGAAATTAATGACTTTGGAGTCAGTAGATGTGTTCTTTGTGCCAACTATTCTGCTTACCAGCTATATGGACTCTAGGAAAATTAGTTACTTCTTTGAGTCTCAGTTTTTTTATCTGCCAAATGTATGTAACATCAATGAATGGGGTTATAGATTAGATGTAAAATTTTAGAAGAATCCTTCCACATCATGAATTTTTTTAATTAACCCACTAAAATTTTTTCAACTGTTGACATATTTTTTTAAATTTATTTTTAGAGAGAGGGGAAGGGAGGGAGGGAGAAAGAGACAGGAACATCCATGGGAGAGAGGAACATCTATTAGTTGCCTCTCATAGATGGCCAACCTATTTTAATTATCTGGCAATTCTATGTTCTCTGTTCACTTATTCTACATATATTTATTGAGCACTTATTATATGCCAGGCAATATTTTAGGCACTGCAGTGAATAAAAGAGATCGAGTCTGTACTCTCATGGAACTGATAATCCAGTAACTAAATGAGCTCCAATTTGGAACAAGCCAGTTGCCAAAAACTACTGATGATTTCATTACCCAGAAATAAAATTTATCTGCAGTTAGAGACAAACACTTATTTTTAACACCTGGATATTCTCAAATGTTTCCTTTTTAATCTTGAGTTCATTTTTCTCCTGAGATTTTGTCTCTCATTTCCAGACTAAAAATTATTCTTTTTTTTTAGAGAGAGAAGCAAAATAAGAGTTGCATAGTTCTATCTTCTCTCTTTCTCTCTCTCATATAATCATGTTTTCTCAGCTTTTCTTGGCAGTATTGTCCTTCTTTACTCTTCTTTGCTCTCTGGACATAGTTTTCAAAGCCCCGTTGTCTTGTTCTAGCTCATTCTATAAAAGAGCCTTGAGAGTAGCTGCTTATATGCTCTTTTGTGTTTGACTTTTGTAGTAAGTCCTTTAAAATCTGAGTTTATAAATAAATAGCTAAGCTCATAAGAGCCCTTCTGGCTGGCCACATTGGTTGCTGCAGTGCCATTTTCTTTACTAAATTTAATTGCACGGTGCATTCTGTCTCTCTTTCTCTCTTGAGTCATATACCTTTTTACATCTCTGGCTGAAGCACTGAAATTTGTAACAGCTTTCCGAAAATCTGAGATCATAAGGATACTTTAGACCTGTACTGGCCAACTAGCCATATATGCAATTATAAATTTTCTAGAGGTCACATGTAAAAACAGTAAAACAGATAAAGTTAATTTTAATAGTATGTTTTATTTAACCTAATATATCCAAAATATTACCATTTGAAGATGTAATCAATAAAAAATTATTAACAAAATGTTTTACATTTCTTTTTTGTGCATGTGCTGAGTCCATCTCAATTCAGACTAGCCCTGTTTCAGTCATTTCATAGGCCCTGCCCCTACTGACCACCATATTGTCCAGCACAGCTGTAGACCTATCATGCAGAAGCTATTCATAGTATTCATTATTTTCTTTTAGTATTAAGCAATTCCTCTACCTAATGCATTTAGTTTGTAGAAACTTTGACAAAGGATAAAAGTGCCTTAAGTTCTAAAACTGAGTCACTTGGAAGTAATTTTTACTGTATTATGAGCTTAAGTTTTGTGACTTTTGCTTCCTATTTCTCATAACTTGCATACTAATGTACCTGACAATATTATTTGAAAAAATCATCACCCTAGTAGGGGGTCACTAATCATTTCTGCCTCTGTTTTCTGAACTGCCACTCTCCATTTCTTTTCATCTTCAGGTCTTAGCTAGCCATGAAAACAAAAAACAGTAAATTAATCTAGCTGTAAAAGGTAATCAGGTAAACAAACAAATTGGAAAATGTTTGATCTCATTAATAAGCAAATAAATACAAAATGAAAGAACAATTGGTAGCTATGTTGCCTATTAAATTAGTGATTTGCTTTTACATGATAACACCCAGTGAAAATGAAAACTTGTAAACTGTTTCTCACATACTATTGGTGATATTGTCACGTCCTTTGAGGAAAACACTTTGACAATGTGAGTCAATTGTTGTTAATAATATTCATTCCATTTGATCTTGTAATCATCCTGTAGGGAATTTGTCTATAGAAATTATCAGAGATATTGATCATAATATTCATGTAGAATGTTTACTTTGGAATTATTCATAAGAGCAAAAAGTGAAAACAACCTCAATATCCAAAATGGGAAATGGGATAAATAACTTACACTATGTTCATTAGGCAGCATATTAAATATGTGTTAAAATTATGATTATGTAAATCTTTCAAGAATAAAAATACAAGAATAACATCTGAAGTGAAAAGCATAGAATGAAGTTATATGTCTGTATAATTCTATGAAACACACAAGTGAGAAAAAGATACTAGAATATAGACACACAAAAATAAAACAGTGGTTCTATTCAGTGGTGGGATGAAAATCATCTTTTTATTGCTGCGTGACTCGGGTTTTCAGGAAAAAAACTTCTACAGCTTATTTAAATAAGTAAAATTGTACATTTTAAAAGTCATTAGTGTGGTATTAAGTTGTTGCAGAAACATATTCAGGCATTTCCAGTTGCCCCAAAAAAGACCCGAATCCTGACCCTAATGAGCTCTGTGACCTGAGCACACCTTTATAATGCTTCTTGGCCTCAGTTTTCTTATCTATAAAATGAACAACAGAAGTATGCTTAAATGACATTGTAATTTTCCAGGATAAAAGTTTGTGATTTTCCAAAACTGTGGATCAAAATTATCTGTACTGTGTGTCTATAATAAGAGTCAAATGAGATAATGTTCATGAAAGAAAATTAAAATACATCAAGCATTATACCATTTTACACTGATATGTACTACCATTAAAATTTAGCTCTGTAAACTACACTGTGTGTTTGACTTCAGTAAAATAATCAAATTTTGAGTGTCAATTTATGTACATATTTTATTGTTTCTTTTTCTGATTGTATGACAATGGAAGGTGTTTCAACAAAATGATGAAGATGAAATAACCACCTCCTACACAAGTGTTGTTACTCCACATCTTGCATACATCAGCTGACCGCTTACTGAATTTACTGCTATAAGAAACCACATTTTTATACTAATATACCAATTACTAAGACATTTATTCTTGTTATAAAAGTTTTAATTTTTCATGCATAAATTAATTTATTCAAGAGATGTATGATTCCAACCAAGTTGGAATGTATCACACACTATCACAGGTTTTGACCACAGAATAAAATAGAAATGGTACCTCGAGGAGTTAACAGTCTTGAGGAGGGGTGTAGGAAGGTACTGAATAAACCAACAAACAGATAAAAAGAAAAAAGTAAAACTCCCAAGAACCAACCTTCTCTGTGATAAGTGTGAATAGAAAAAATTAGTTGCCACAAAAAAATGACTACTGAAACACAGACCCTACTTCCAAGAGGATGGTGAAGGATGGGATCTTTTTGACTAAATGATCACCAGAGCTGAGAGGATAAGGGAGGAAGGCAGGAAGCCATATCAAGTTGAGGATAGGAGTTACAGGCAGAAAGCAAGAACAAACACTCTGCCTTGGTTCAAGGGACTGAAAGTAGCTCAGTATAGCTGGAAACTTCAGTGTGAGGAGGACAAAGAAACAAAATGTTATTGAAGAAATGGGAAAAAGCCAGTTCAAGGAGGGTTTGGACCTCTGGGGAGAAGTTTGGCTTTTAGTCTGTGCAATGGAAAGCCACGGAAATTAAACGGTAAGTTATTTCTGTGGCTCTGGTTACACATATGTTTACCATTTGATGAGTCTCACAGGTCACTCAATTTTTAGAAATCTTTTTTCCCTGTGTTTAAATTTAGATTTTCTAAATTAAATTTCTTGTTACATCTTTCTGTATTTTCCAATCCGATTTTCATCCCATTAGGTAAAATCTTTATTTCTGATTTTTTATTCCAAATTTTTCATGTATTTAATTTTTTAAATGAATCTTTATTGTATTTTTTCCATTACCATTTAGTCCCCTTATACCTCTCCCAGCAATCACCACACTGTTGTCCATGCCCATGTGTCCTTTTTCCTTTTTGCTCAGTCCCTCTATTTCCAACCCCTAGCTGTCACTCCATTCTTCATATATGAGTCTGTCCCCATTTTCCTTGTTAGTTCTGATTGTTCATTAGATTTCACATATGAGTGAAATCATATGGTGTTTGTCTTTCTCTGATTGTCTTATTTCACTTAACATAATGTTCTCTAGGTCCATCCATACTGTTGCAAAGGGTAAAATTTTCTTCTTTCTTATGGCCAAGTAGTATTCCATTGTGAAAATATCCCATAGTTGTTTTATCCACTCATCTGCTGTTAGATACCTGTGCTGCTTCCAAATCTTGGCAATTTCAGATAACATTGCAGTGAACATAAGGGTGCTTATGTTCTTTCAAATTATTGCTTTGGGTTCCTCCAGATATGTTCACAGAAGTGGGATCGCTGGGTCAAAAGACAGATCCATTTTTAATTTTTTGATGTATCTCTATACTGCTTCCCACAGTGGCTGCACCAACCTGCATTCCCAGCAACAGTACAAAAGGGTTACCCTTTTTCCAATCGCCAGCACTTGTTTGTTGATTTATTGATGATAGCCATTCTGACAGGTGTGAGATGATATCTCATTGGGGTTTTAATTTGGATTTCTCTGATTAGTGACAATGAGCATCTTTTCCTATGTCTATTGCCATCTGTGTGTCCTCTTTGGAGAAGTGTCTATTTGGGTCCTTTGCCCATTTTTTAATTAGGTTTTTTTTTTTTTTTTGGTGTTGAGTTTTGTAAATTCTTTAAAATTTTTCGGTATTAATCCCTTTTCAGCTGTATCGGCAAATATGTTCTCCCATCCTGTGGACTGTCTTTTTACTTTGCTGATGATTTGGCTCATTTGTTTATTTTTTCTTTTGTTTCCCTTGCCTGAGGAGATATATATATCTGATAAAATAGTGCTGTAAGTAATATCTGCGGTTTTGTTGCCTATGTTTTCTTCTACAGTTTTTATAATTTTTGGGTCTAACATTTAAGTCTTTGATCCATTTTGAATTTTTTCTTGTGTGGGTTGTAAGGTGGTCTACTTTAACTTTCCTGCACTTATTTGTCCAATTTCCCCACAACCATTTAGTGAATAAACTATCTTTTGGCCATTGTATGTGCTTGCTTCCTCTGTCAAATATTAATTGACTATAAAGTTGTGGGTTTATTTATAGGCTCTCTATTCTGTTTCATTGATCTATGTGTGTGTGTTTATGCCAGTACCATGCTGTTTTGATTACTATGGACTTATAATATAATTTTATATTAGGCAGCATGATTCTTCCAACTTCATTCTTTCTCAGGGTCACTGTTGTGATGCAGGGCCTTTTGTTTTTCCATATAAATGTTAGAAATATTTGCTCTAGTTCTGTAAAATACATCATTAGAATCTTGATAGGAAGTGTGTTGAAGCTATACATTGCTTTGGGTAGTATGGACATTTTAATAATGTTAACTCTTCCTATTCATGAACACGATATGTGCTTCCACTTATTTGTATCTTCTTCTATTTCTTTTTTCATATCTTACAATTTTCCCAATACAGGTCTTTTACATCCTTGGTTAGGTTTATTCCAAACCTAGGTATTTCATTCTTTTTGTAGCAATTGTGAGTGGAATTGTTTTCTTAATTTCACTTTCTGTTAGTTTGTTATTGATATATAAAAATGCAACTGATTTCTGGGTATTAATTTTGTATCTTGCTAATTTGCTGAATTCATTTACAAGTTCCAGGAGTTTCTTGGCAGAAACTTTTCTATGTGCAAGTATTATGTCATCTACATAATAAAAGTTTTACTTCTTCCTTTCCAGTTTGGATTCCTTTTATTTCTTCTTATTGTCTGATTGCTGTTGCTAGTACTTCCAGTATTATGTTGAATAAGAGAGGTGAAAGCAGATATCCCTGTTTTATACCCAATCTTAAAGGGAACATTTGTAGTTTTTGTCCATTGAGTATGATGCTGGCAGTGAGTTTGTAATATATGGCCTTTATTATGTTTAGGTATCATGTATTTAATTTTTATAATTTGGTTTTTCTGCTGAAATCCACTATCTCTTCACCCAAATTGTCTGTTTCCTTTTTATGCCTGAATCATATTCATAATACTCTTTGAAAGTTTTTATTGCAGAATTCTACCTTACAGGTCATCTCAAGTCTGCATCTATTGACTTTTTTTCCTTCTGATTATGGCACACATTTTTTTGCTTTTTTTGCATATCTAATAACTATTTATTATATTTTGTATATTAGTTTCTATTTTGTTTGGAGTTTGAATTTTGTTGCTTCTTAAATAATGTTAAGTTTTGTTCTGGCAGGCAATTAATTTACTGGTGAGTCAACTTGACTTTAGGCTTTATTAGAATGGCTCTAGAGTGGCACTTACTCTTTGGTTAGCATAGCCTTATTTATTTTAACAAGTCAACAATTTTAGTAAATTTATAGAATTGTATTACCATCACCACAATTCAGTTTAAGAATATTTTCATTATCCTGAAAAGTTCATTTGTGCCATTTACAGTTAATTCCAGTTTCTATCTTCATTCTTCAGCAGATACTGACCTGCTTTCTAACTATACATTTGCCTTTTTTAGATCATGCATATAAATTAAACAGTCTTTTGCATGTGGCTTTCATTTAACATATTTTAGCTTAATATATTTTATAGCATGTATCAGTAGTTCATTCTTTTAAATTGCTGATTATACAGTTTCATTGTATGGATACATCTATTTTTGTTTATCCAGTCACCAATTGATGGACATTTAGATTGTCTATTGTTTTCTGGCTACTATTGTATAAATAATGCCACTATAAACATTTAGGTTCATGTCTTTGTATAGACCTGTTTTTATTTTTCTTGGGTAGATTTCTAGAAGTGGACTTGTTAGGTTGGATGATAAATTTATGTTTAATACTTTAAGAAAATGCCAAAATGTTATCTAAAGTAGTTGGACCATTCTCCACATCCTTGACAAAACTTGACAATGTCTGACTTTGTTACAGCCATGCAAGTGGGTACACAGTGGGGTGTGTTTATTTTAACATACTCTAACGACTAAAGATGTTAGTCAAGTTCTTATGTGCTTATTAGCCTTTCACATATCTTTTTTAAAATGAAAGGTGTGTTCAGATCTTTTGATCAATTTTTAATTCAGTCGTGAGTCCTTTTCAGGTATGGCTTTTCTATAATTTTAACAGAATGCCTGGAGTATGCAGTGGAATGACTGCATGCTGACTGGTCAGAACTCCAGTGCCACCCTGCACTGTGTAATCTCCAGTATCCCAGTTCTCAATCCCTTAGTAGCTCTCCTCATGGAGTTTCACTCTGAGCATACTCAAGTCAGTATTGGCAAAAGATTCAAAGGAAGCTATGTGCAGATTTCTAGAGCTACTTCCCTGGGCAACTGTTTCCTCTCTGGGTACACTTCTCCATAAATTACATTTGCCTCTGCAGCCTTGAACTCTGATACTTGTTTCCTTAACCCAGCAAGACCACTGTTCTCAACCTGGGTTAACTTCCTTGTACTATTGTTTGTAAAGTGCCCCAGACAGAAAGCTTAGGGGACAGGGGGATGGTAAGATGTATCTGAATTCATATCCTTTTCTTTTCTTAAAAATGGCAGACCTGTGTGGCATATTGTTCAATGTCTGAATACAATTCTTTCATATATTTTGTTCAGTTTGATAGTTGATTATTTTGGGTATTTAAATCTAATACATGTTACTTGATTATGCCTAAAATTTTATTAAAATATTTTGAAAACCTCTGATGTTTTTTGTTTTAAATAAATAATGCTTTCTCCTGGGATGATTTTGAATGTTGCAATAAAATAGTAATACATATCACCTTTCAGCTGAACCTTTACTTCTGAGACAATTAAATAACCACTTGCAAAATTTTAATTTAATTAATGGAATTTAAACTTACACACACGAAGTGACTTATTTCTATTCTGCTTCATAAAATTGAAAATGCATGCTAATAAAAATTTCATCTGTGAGAACAGAATTGATACACAAAAGGGCTGTAATTCAAATTTAAGAAGCTATTAAAAAGGGAAAATAGAAGAAGCCATCAATAGCCTCATTATTCTGATCACAATGAAATTAAAATGTAAATATAGTCTGCCTAAGTGGGATTGTTTGTGAATGCCACAGTTATAGATGGCAATGAATGCAGATCACAACATACTTTGTGTGCAGCTCTGGAATAGTGGAATGAAGAGAAGTTTGTTTGAGGCTTTATTTAGTATGATGATGTAACTGAGCAAGCAGGAGCCTGGCCACATAGTGCCTTGATACATGACCCAACAATTAGTGTTGAAGGAAACAGGTTTTTATTTACAGGATTCCAACCTTGGGGTGCTGAGAGCATTTTTGCTCAGAGCCCTGTTCTCCCACAGACCCAGCACTTCCCTCACTCCAGGCTACAAGCCAAAACCATGCTCAGAAGTTCCCCATATCCTTATCTGTTCTTAAGCTGGCCACATAAGCAAGTTTCCATCCCTCTGGAATGTGCACTTATGGGTTTCAGAGTCGCCATCCTCTTGCAGCAGCTGTCTCCTTCAGGATCTGGGGTTCATTGTCCTCAGTCTCCATTTAGTGGTTCAGGAAAACATGTGCCATGTTACACTGATTCATGGTGAAGTCCAGGGAGGCACACATCCCAAGAGAGAGGCTTCTCTATACATCCTTCAAAGAAGCTGAAGTCTGCAGTTTCAACACTCCCAGTCACAGTTCAGTTCCTCCTCAAGCACCTCCCATGAATCCATGCTTCATTAGGCAGGTCTCTGCATAGTTCTGTCAGCTCTCTCCTTCCACTCTTTTCTCCTGCATGACTTCTTCCTTCTCTCTTTCAGACCGCCTAGCGGAATCCCACTACGAACATCATGGCTGCTGCTTTCTTACTACACCAGGTCGTATGGCAGAATTCCTGTACACAGGCCACATGTCTGCTTCCTCAGGAAAGCAGAAGTAGCAGAAGTAGCTCCTTCTTCACTATAGACATCATGGTGGAATTCCATTCTCTTTCAGCTCGCCCTTATTTTAAATGCTCGGCACAGAACTTACTACATGACCTCATATCTGGCCCTTCCTATGGCTACTTTTGCCAGTTCCCTGTATATTTTACCTCCTCTCAACTGCCTAATTTAGTCAGGGCAAAAGCTTCCATGAGACAAGGGCATTCACCTCCCCTGGCTATGTCACAAGTCACTCTACTCTCTGAAAGTCACATATACCTTTTGCCATGGCAGCGACACAGTCATCAACTTGCCATTGTTATGCAAAGTTTCTTAAATGCCATATCATCCACTTCCTCCTTTCCCTAATCCAGGTTTGTGAGGCTATTGTGGGGAATATGTTCTGCTATTTTCTGGGGACCCCTGCTCTGCACGCCATTACAATAATACTATAAATGTAAGTCATGATAAGAAAAAAAAAGTTATTTTTATGCTAAATGTTATTGCAGGGATTAGTATCTAAATCTTGTAGTAACATTCTAGAGAATTCTGAATCAGCCCATAAAGTAGTGACAAATATATCATCTGTATTCTCAAAAAAGCCTCACTAAAAGCTTTGAATCCAAAATTAGAATCTTTGCTGAAAACATTCTGCTTACGGTCCCTTGAAGTCCAAAAGAAAGGCAATACAATACCATTGATAATCATTCCCCAAGTGAAGGTGACCTTGTCAAAGTGTTACAGAGCAAAAGGGGTTCTTTCACGCGGCGCCTTGATGTAAAACCCAACTAGTGTTGAGCAAAACAGGTCTTTATTTACAGTATTCCAACCTGGGGAGAGCAGTGAGCACTTTAGCTCAGAGCCCTGTTCTCCCATGGGACCCAGCACTTCCCTTGCTCCCCAAAAGGCTAGAAGCCAAAAACATGCCCAGAAGTTCCCCATCCCTTATCTGTCAGCTGTCTCCTTCAGGATCTGGGGTACGATGTCATCAGCCTCTGTATAATTGTCCAAGAAAATATGTGCTTTGCCCTTTCAAAGCCACATGGTATTCTTCCTTTCCAAGCTGCATGGAGTTCTCCTCTGCCCTCCTTCCAAACCATGTGTATCTCTTCTCCTCCTCTGAAAGCCACATGGTGTTCTCCTTGCTAAAATGTCTGCCTCCTATTTGTAACCCCCTAACTGCGTCCTCTGATGCAGTGGGCGTGATAACCAGTTTTGACCATCCACAGAATCTTGCACAGGCTCTGTATGCTTTTTCCACACCATTCCATGGTCAAAACCCCTCCCATCTTCTTGGGGCCTTGGAAGAACCAAAGCCATTTACAAAACTAAGACACTAGCTACTAGCCATAGTCATGCAAAGGCATCTTAAAAGCTGTTCCCTTTTTTACATTCCCCAACCCGCAGGCTCTAAGGATTTTTGGAGACCCCCCACTCTGTAACAAAAGGATTCTAGAAATCCCCTTTTAAATTCTGACAAATAACTCAAACTTCTCCAAAAGATTATGTATCTGTCTATCTCTATTAATATTAATAATGTGATTTAGTCTAGAATCCCTGCCGCTATAGTTTCTTAAAGTAATATTGAGTTTAATAATCTAAAATTTTTGAATATTTAATTTGTTAGCAATTTATATTTTCAACTTTCTTTTTACTTCAAATGGAAAAATAAGAATAAATTCTACCTCTTTTGTTTGTATCTCTAATCTCAAGGAATATTACAAAATTATCAAGATATAATTAATTTTGATTCATGTCCATATATAGGAAGTATGTGCTATAATATAATTTTGAGTGGTAGTGCCCAAATACTATCTGAAAATGAGCTTAATAAACTGCCCAATAATTAAATGACCATATCCTGTAAATGTGAAAAATGATGGAAAGTGGCAAAATGATTAGGAATCAGGAGATCGGCCTTCCAGTCTAAGCAGGATGAGATTAAATTGAATGAATGAAGCTTACCTCAATCATCCTTCTCATCTGAAAAGTATGGGCTTTTAACAGAAAGATCACTATAGAGCACATTTCCCAAGCACTCCAGTAATGCAGCCTGCAACCCAGACATTTGCACAGAATATTTAATAAACACAAGAGGGTGCTGAAGCCAGTTTCCTGCCCTTAAGAGGCAAACCCATTCAGTGACTCTCTCCCTCTCTCTCACTCTCAGCTCATTTTCTTAGTCTTTAAAGAATCTGATTAATACTACAGAAAATGTCAAAACCAGTAAAAACAACAGCTTTGTTTTGTCGTACTTATTAATTCACTCATTCTCAAGTTTTCCAGCTTTTAAAAATGATTTAAAATAGCGTTGGTATGCTTTTTTTTTTTTTTTTTTTCGTTGCCTGGCTTATTTCGCTAACCATAATTCTCTCTAGTTCCATCCATGTTGTTGCAAATGGTAGAAGTTTCTTCTTTCTTTCTGCTACATAGCACTCCATTGTGTAAATGTACCACAGTTTTTTGATCCACTCATCTACAGATGGGCACTTAGGTTGTTGCCAGCACTTGGCTATTGTAAATAGTGCTGTTATGAACATAGGGATGCATAGGTTCTTTTGAATTGGTGTTTCAGGGTTTTTTGGATATAATCCTAGCAATGGAATTGCTGGTTCAAAAAGCAGTTCCATTTTAGTTTTTTGAGGAAATTCCATACTGTTTTTCGTAGTGGCTGCACCAGTCTGCATTCCCACCAGCAATGCACCAGGGTTCCCATTTCTCCGCATCCTCGCCAGCATAAGTTGTTTGGTGATTTGTTGATGATGGCCATTCTGACAGGTGTAAAGTGGTATCTCATTGTGGTTTTTATTTGCATCTCTCTGATGGCTAGTGATGTTGAGCATTCTTTCATATGTCTATGGACCCTCTGTATGTCCTCTTTGGAGAAGTGTTTGTTCAGGTCCTTTGCCCATTTTTTAATTGGGTGGTCTGTCCTCTTGGTGTTGAGTCATATGAGTTCTTTATATATTTTGGAGATCAATCCCTTGTCTGAGGTATTGGCAAATATATTTCCCCATATGGTTGGTTCTCTTTTCATCTTGCTGAGGTTTTCTTTTTCTGAGCAGAAACTCTTTAGTTTGATGTAGTCCCATTTGTTTATTCTTTCCTTTATTTCCCTTGCCTTAGGAGATGTATCCGTGAAAATGTTGCTACGTGGGATATCTGAAATTTTTCTGTCTATGTTTTCCTCTAGGACTTTTATGGTGCCACAGCTTACATTTAAGTCTTTGATCCATCTTGAGTTTATTCTGGTGTGTGGTGTAAGTTGGTGGTCTCCCAACACCATTTGTTGAAGAGGCTCTTTTCACTCCATTTGATGTTCCTTCCCACTTTGTCAAACATTAGGTGACTATATAGACCTGGGTTTATTTCTGGGCTCTCTATTCTGTTCCATTGAATTATATGTCTGTTCTTATGCCAGTACCAGACTGTTTTGATTACCGTGGCCTTGTAGTATAGTTTGATATCAGGTATTGTGATTCCTCCTACTGTGTTCTTCTTCCTCAAAATTGCTGTGGGTGGGAAGATGGCAGAGAAGTGAGGGGAGGCTGCGTTCCCAGGCTCCCGAGACCCGTCTGTAGTATAAACTAATTGCAGACAGAACATCTCAGTGAGCAGCTGGACACTGGCAGGAGTTGAGCCTTGGCACTGCTGGATTAGAGAAAAACCATCTGGGAACAACCTGTTTAGTGAGGATAACGGAAGAAAAAGGGACAAAACGAGATTCCTGACTGGGGCGGCAGCCCGAGCTGTGGATGGAAGGACACAAGTGCTTTTTGGTGACCACAGGCTTCCCCAGAGGGGAGTCAGGAGGAAAGCGGATCTCTGCCTACTGGCAGAGATGAGACTCGACCAGGTGTCATTGGTGCTGGAAGACGGGAGACAGCGTGCTGCTGAGCAAGTGCAATCGTAATTTTTCTTTTATATTTTTCTCTTGTGAACTGCGGAGAGGGGGGAAAGTTTGGGGGTAATAGGACATTCTTGAGGAGTGCAGGCACAGAAGTGCGCGCGCCCACTCCCCAACCCTCCCCTTGGGTCTTGGGGACTCGCATAGGAAAGTGCCCTCATTCACTGGCTCAGGTGCCCAGGGACAAGCGTCCAGAGCCCCTCGGACACACCCCAACAGACATAAGATCAGTGCCACAACAGGCGCAGGGAGGGCCCACTGGACACGCAGAAGACTGTGCGCAGTTGCCCCTGGCCAGCTCCAGTGGGCACCAGGCTGGAGCGCCAGGCCGGAGCGCAAAGCACTTGCTCAGGCTCTGCTCATGCCCACCCAGGCAGGTGTAGGAAAGGTGGGTGACTGCAGCGCAGGAACAGGGAGCAGCAGCTACTCACAGACACTCACTTCTACTGAGCACAAGTGTCCGGGGCCCCACCCTAAGAGGTGAGAGACCAACTCCTGGAGGGCTGTGCAGCAGGCCTAAGGCTAGCTCCCTGGCCACCTTGGGTGCGCACCGGTGCACGAGCGCAAAAGCACCTCCCCGCTTTCCTGGAGCTTGGCACAGCAGGCCTGAGGCTATCTCCCCGGCCCCCTTGGGCTCGCACCGGCGCGAGGGCGCAAAAGCACCTCCCCGGCTTTCCCCGAGCTCGGCACGACAGGCCTGAGGCAAGCTCTCAGGCAGCCTTAAGCGCTCACAGGCATGCGTGCAAGGGCACCTTGGCTAGCTCCAACAGGCACCAAGGGAACGTGCTGTGAGGGGGCACACTGCTGCAAGGAACATGAACCTCTGACCTGCCTTGCTAGACCAGCTGTGGACACAGAAAAACAAGACAACACACAAAGGCTGAACTGACATCTCCACAAAAGAACTCAAGACAAAGTGGATAGAGTGACTCTCAATCAACTAGCCAAAAGGAAGATCCTAACAAAGAGCATCTGAAATACAACCAGACAGCATAAACAAACGACATAAAGGGTACCCCAAGAACATCAGGCTCAGGAGATCAAAGAGACTGCACCACTGAAACCCCCAGATCTCCCATAAAGAATCTCATATCACAAAGGTGGGAAGGCAAAGCAGACAAATCCAAATAACAAAAACAAACAAGAAGAATTCAACATGGTAAGACGCAGAAATAACCTCTCAAAGAGGAAATCAAGAAATTTCTAGAAACTAATGATAATGAACAAACAACAGCCCAAAACCTATGGGACACAGCAAAAGCAGTCCTAAGAGGGAAGTTCATAGCAATACAGCCATATCTGAAAAGGACAGAAGAATCTCAAATAAAAAATCTAATTCTAAAGCTACAAGAACTAGAACAGCAACAACAAACAAAGCCTAGGGCAAGAAGAAGGAAGGAAATCATCAAGATCAAAGCAGAATTAAATGACATAGCGACTAAACAAACAATCCAAAAAATCAACAAAACTAGAAGCTGGTTCTTTGAAAAAATAAACAAAATTGACAAGCCTCTAGCCAGGCTCATCAAGAAAAAAGGAGAGAAGTCCCAAATAAACAAAATCAGAAATGAAAGAGGAGAAATCACGACTGATACCACAGAAATACAAACAGTTGTAAGAAATTACTATGAACAACTGTATGGCAAGAAACTTGACAACCTAGAAGAAATGGACAAATTTCTAAAAACATATAACCTTCCAAAACTGAATCAAGAAGAAGTAGAAAGTCTCAACAGACCAATAACAAAGAAGGAAATTGAAACAGTAATCAAAAATCTCCCTGCACACAAAAGCCCTGGACCAGATGGCTTCACGGGAAAATTTTACAAAACATATAGGGAAGAACTCCTACCCTCCTCAAACTATTCCAAAAAATCCAAGAAGAGGGAAAAATTCCAAACTCTTTCTATGAAGCCAGTATTACCCTAATCCCAAAACCAGGTCAAGACACAACAAAGAAAGAAAACTACAGGTCAATATCACTGATGAACATAGATGCTAAAATCCTCAATAAAATATTGGCAAACAGGATCCAGCAATACATCAAAAAGATCCTACACCACGATCAAGTGATATTTACCCAGGGATGCAACGATGGTTTAATATTCACAAATCAAAAAATATAATACATCACCTAAACAAAATGAAAGACAAAAATCACATGATTATATCAATAGATGCAGAAAAAGCATTTGATAAAGTACAACACCCATTTATGATGAAAACACTCAGCAAAATAGGAATACAGGGAGCATACCTTAACATAATTGAGGCTATATATGAGAAGCCTGAAGCCAACATCATACTCAATGGACAAAAACTGTAAGCATTCCCCCTGAAATCAGGAACTAGACAAGGTTGTCCACTCTCTCCATGCCTATTCAACATAGTGTTGGAAGTCCTAGCCACAGCAATCAGACAAGAAAAAGAAATAAAAGGCATCCAAATTGGGAAAGAAGAAATAAAACTATCATTATATGCAGATGACATGATAGTATACCTAGAAAATCCTATAAACTCCACTAAAAGACTACTCGATATAATAAGTGAATTTGGCAAAATAGCAGGGTACAAAATAAATATACAGAAATCTAAGGCATTTCTGTACACCAGCAATAAAATATCGGAGACAGAGACAAAAAAGAAAATACCATTTACTATAGCAACAAGAAAAATAAAGTACCTAGGAATAAACTTAACCAAAGAGATAAAAGACCTGTACACTGAAAATTACGCAACATTGAAGAAAGAAATTAAGGAAGATACAAATAAATGGAGGCAAATACCATGTTCTTGAATGGGAAGAATCAACATCATCAAAATGTCCATACTACCCAAAGCAATTTATAGATTCAATGCAATCCCTATTAAAATACCAATGACATATTTCACTGACCTAGAACAAATACTGCAAAAATTCATATGGAACCAAAAAAGACCCCGAATAGCAAAAGCAATCTTGAAACAGAAGAACACAGCAGGAGGAATCACGATACCAGACATCAAACAATACTACCAAGCCACTGTGATCAAAACAGTCTGGTACTGGCATAAGAATAGACATATAGATCAGTGGAACAGAATAGAGAGCCCAGAAATAAACCCAGGCATCTATGGTCAACTAATATTAGATAAAGGCGGAAGGAACATAAAATGGAGTGAGAAGAGCCTCTTTAACAAATGGTGCTGGGAGAACTGGACAGGGATGTGCAAAAAAATGAAACTAGACCACCAACTTACACCACACACAAGAATAAACTCAAGATGGATTAAAGACTTAAATGTAAGCCATGACACCATAAAAGTCCTAGAGGAAAACATAGGCAGGAAAATTTCAGATATCCCACGTAACAATATCGTCACGGATACATCTCCTAAGGCAAGAGAAATAAAGGAAAGAATAAACAAATGGGACTACATCAAACTAAAGAGTTTCTGCTCAGCTAAAGAAAACATCAGCAAGATGAAAAGGAAACCAACCATATGGGAAAATGTATTTGCCAATGATATCACAGACAGGGGACTGATCTCCAAAATATATAAAGAGCTTATATGACTCAACATCAAGAAAACAAACAACCCAATTAAAAAATGGGCAAAGGACCTGAACAAACACTTTTCTGAAGAGGACATACAGAACGTCCATAGACACATGAATAAATGCTCAACATCATTGGCCATCAGAGAGATACAAATAAAAACCACAATGAGATACCACTTTACACCTGTCAGAATGGCCATCATCAACAAACAACAAGTGCTGGTGAGGATGTGCAGAAATGGGAACCCTACTGCACTGTTGGTGGGAATGCAGACTGGTGCAGCCACTATGGAAAACAGTATGGAATTACCTCAAAAAACTAAAAATGGAACTGCCTTTTGAACCAGCGATTCCACTGCTAGGATTATACCTGAAAAATCCTAAAACCCTAATTCAAAAGAACTTATGCACCCCTATATTCATAGCAGGCCTGTTTACAATAGCTAAGTACTGGAAGCAGCCTAAGTGCCCATCTGTAGATGAGTGGATCAAAAAACTGTGGTACATTTGCACAATGGAATACTATGCAGCAGAAAGAAAGAAGGAACTCTTGCCATTTGCGACAACATGGATGGAACTAGAGAGAATTATGCTTAGTGAAATAAGCCAGGCAAAGAAAGCAAAATACCATATGATATCACCCAATACAGGAAACTAAAGAGCAACACAAACAAAAGAACTAAATAGAACAAAGAGAAGAATAGCAGTCGATAGGGGGGAGAGGGGAGAGAGAGAGGGGGGATAATTAAGGGAAGGCTTTAGTCAAAGAACGTGTATAAATGACTCATGGACATGGACAACGGGGAGAGATATGATTGCGGGAGAAGGGATGGGCTGGGTGGAGGGGAGCAATGGGGGAAAATGGGACAACTGTAATTGAAAAACCAAAAAATAAAAGAAAAAACAATTGCTGTGGCTATTCGGGCTCTTTTTTGGTTCCATATTAATTTTTGAAGTATTTGTTCTAGGTCTGTGAAAAATGTCATTGGTATTTTAATAGGGATTGCATTGAATCTGTAATTGCTTTGGGTAATATAGCCATTTTGATGATGTTGATTCTTCCCATCCAAGAACATGGTATTTGCTTCCATTTATTTGTATCTTCCTTAATTTCTTTCTTCAGTGTTATGTAATTTTCAGAGTACAGGTCTTTTACCTCCCTGATTAAGTTTATTCCTAGGTACTTTATTTTTCTTGTTTCTATAGTAAATGGAATTTTTTTTTCTAGTTTCTATCTCTGATATTTTATTGTTGGTGTACAGAAATGCATTCGATTTCTGAATATTGACTTTGTACCCTGCTATTTTGCTGAATTCACTTATCAGGTTGAGTAGTTTTTTTGTGGTCTATAGGGTTTTCTATGTACACTATCATGTCATCTGCAAATAATGACAGTTTTACTTTCTCTTTTCCAAATTGGATGCCTCCCACCCTCCAATAATACATTGCAATTTGGTCTCTGGCATTGTTTTTGCATCTTCACTTTGAAAAATTAGGTCTCCTTCTGTGTTCAGATTTCATGCTCATTAGTAATCACAAGGGAATTCCAATGTCAATAATGAAACTTACTTGTACAGTACTGTTTATTTTATTAGGTAATTTTTAATATATCTCTTCATTGGATCTTTCTCACAAGGCTCTTTTGAGGCAGGCATGGCAGGCATTAAAAAATGGAAGATAAAGATGGTGATTCACAAAGAAGTTAGGTGGTAGAATTGGAGGGAAAACCCACATGCTCTGTGACCCTGGCCCAGGATTCAATCCACTACCCCATTTTTTCCCTCTGAAGAAATGCATTTTCTTCAGCCCTGAATTAAAGTGAGACATTTATTTGACAAATCTGTGAAAGTACCTGTTTTCATATTAGCTGACACATGATCAGTATTTTTGCTACTAGTTGGAAGAACAACAGATCTCTTGGAGTTGTCAGTAATCAGCTAGCTTTGTGGGCGGTGCTGCACTGATAGCTCTTAACGTTTTTGCCTCACACTCTTATGGCATAAGGAAGCAATTCTGAGTGTGATTTTTCATATACCTGTTTTTTTGTGTGTGTTTTAATTTTTTTTTCTTTAAATAAAATGGAAATTTTAAAGAACAAAATGGGGAGGGGGATGGTACTGATATGTGTGAATTGTTTTCGCTCTGACTTTGCTACATGACAAGTTCCTAAAATAGATTTCTAAATATCTGCTTTAATCAGCTACTTAAATCGTCTTTATTTTTCGTGGCAACTTTGTTCCCAATTGTTAACATAGGAAGTACTTGAGCTTTGGGCCCCAGGTGGGACAAGCTAATCCCCAAATTTTCGTAGCTATAAATAAACTACAGAATGATTGGATCTGGATATCTGAGGAATCAAGTTTTGAGAGAAAAGACATGAAGTATTTCATAATTTCTATATCTGTCTCTCATCATAACCTCAGTCTTTCTGGCAAATAAAAAAAGTAGCTTCTCTTGTGTGTGCCTCAAAATATATTATCATTTCATTAAAAGAAAAAAAAGAAATTTAAGGCAAGTCATTGAGATGGTCCCTTCCATATTTTATGATATAAGAAGAACTAATGGGCACTTTGACAAATATAAGCTTTCACCTTTGCACACACATTAGCACAATGACATCCAGGATAATATTCACATTTTCACAAACTGACATTAACAAGGGAGTCAATGCTTCAGCATTTGTGTGGATTTTTGTTGGCTTGATAATCTACTGGAAGTCCCCAAATACTTTTCTTTCAGATTACCTCAGTCTTTTTTTTTTTAAACAGATTATGTAAATTTCACAAGCCAAGCTAAACACATGTACAATCAGAAGTATAAAATAGTCTGCACATTCTGAGAACCAGCTCTTACCTTGACATGTCTTCCTTGGCCTATGAATCTGGCCAAGCTGCCATCATTGCGATCTAATGATGTATACCCTAATGAAATCACATTCTGTTTATACCGGTACTTGATATGTCCTCTCAAGCTTATTCAGTGCTAAACAACATTTACAATAAAACAATCCTTTGCTGCAAATAAAAACAAAGGTATGTTCATGTATTTGAATGTTAATCTTTTGTGTAAATTTCCAACATTACAGTGTAAGATCTGAGGTAATCCAGAAGCAAAAGAATGTGTGGGTGCTTCCAGTACAAACTTAAGCCCAGTATGGCCTAACACTATTTCCTATCAACAAGGGAAAACTGTGATGACTGGAAATTATATGGTGTTTATGAAAAACAGGAAACACTGAATATCTTTCTCATTTTCCATACCAAAACATCTATTTATAATTACTTGTTAAGAAATTTAGAAAACAATAGTAATTTTGGAGAAGCTGACAATTAGAGCAAATCTGTAGGTGATTATTAAATAGCTACCATAAACAGATACATTTTTCCTCTATAAATATTGAACACTATAATTATACTTTATAAGAATAAAGGACTCTTTTTTTCTCAGTAGATATTTAAGTTTGTGAATCACTGCAAATGTATAGGCCAAGAAAACAACTGAATTTATTTTCATTTAAAATGCATATATTCAGCTTATTCATTGATAGCCTGGATGCCAGAAAAGAATATGCATGCAGAACAAGGAAGATAAATATGTAGTTGAAATGGGCTCAAATTTTTTGGGACCTTGAGGAAATATTTATCTATTCTAAGCCTTAGTTGTCTTAACTGTAAAGGAGTGCTGACCCCATAGTGCTAATAAAAGAATTAAATGGAAAAACAAAACAAAACAAAACAAAACATGTAAAGTATATAACAGAGTACCTGGCACACAAATGTTTATACATTTTATATTTCACAAATGCTATTCAATACCTTTGATGTATATTGATGTTGATGTAAAGCTTATTTAAATTCTGTTAAATTATATAGAAATAATTTATAGTCTTTTTAAATAAAATTCTTTGTGTAGCTGTTTAGCTTCCCATTTTGTTTTCTATCTTAAATTTTATTTTATTACATGAATATGTTTTCCATTTTGGAAGCATTAAAATATTACTTATAAGTACCTGTTGTTTGGAGAAAAGCTTGGCATCCAGGGTAGATTTCTATTTAGCGGCTGGTTTTGTTCATTTGAGTTTTAAGGATCATTTCCTTTTTTGAAGCATTAAAATATTGCCTGTTAATAATAGTCGTCGGCAGCTGTCCGTCTCGAGAGACGATGGTGTAGCTTCTTAAGAGTCTATCTGCACCGCCAAGAATGGCTGTGCAGTCCGACTCGGGAGTGACACGGTATCTGTCTCCTCCCGTGTTGAATCGACATCTTGCGATGACGCTGGAGTGTCTTCTCCAGTGAAGCTGAAGCTACAGAGCCTGGGCAGGGTGATATGGAGGGTCTGCTGTTGCCCATGCAGCAGACCCCCCCCTCTCTTCGCAGCTGAAGGGTCCAAGGGAAAGACGGAGTCGATACAGCTTGGCTTCAGGTGCGCCGCAGGAGTTGCCGGTGTTGACTACAACGTCAAACCGCCTTAGGGACTCCGGCTCCGGATTTTCTGTCGGGGTTTACTCCCTTAGCCTTTCCCCTGAAGAGGTATGCCGCAAGGCAGCAGAGGTTTTTTGGAGTCAGAGTTTTCCTTCTCTGATGTGCCCTGACTGGAATACCATTAGGGGAAACACATCATCTTCGTAGAACCTTATAATGGTAACAATAAAAGCAGCAATAACAAGAGCGATCTTGGCCTGGGCACCTCCTGCTGCACCCCTTCCATCCTCACCCCTCTGGAGGATGCAAGTGAGAACTATGTTACCTAATTGCTGGGTGACAGCCATTGGTCCATATTTTTAAGTAAGGTGGAGCCAATCTATTGAAGTTGAGACCTCAGTCCCTTCACTCTCCTCCCTGATACAGGACTAAATGCCCCTGCTTGTGGACTGTCCTGAGACTTAGCCTGGAGTCGGACCTGCATGGGAGGAAAAAGTAATGGAAGGTGGGGAACAAGACCTTAGCAAGCCCATTTGGTTATGAACCTAAGCCACCTAACAGTTTTGTCCCCATCCACATATTAATTTGTTCTCAACTTGGCCCCTTAAAACCCAACCACCCTGAACACCTTTCCCACAATCCTCAGCTCCTCTTCAGTGATGTCCAGTGCTTTGCATTGTATGTATCATCCCATGTCTTTTCCTATGCTTTGACATAAAGACAGATGACTCCAAAATTTTATACTCTATTTACATCTATATTTTAATATAAATTGTACCTTTTTTAAATCATTTGAGTTTTTAGATTTGTGAAATATTTTAAAACTTTATTTATTTATTTACTTGTTTATTTTTAAACTTTTGATCCCCCTTCACCCATTTTTCCCACCAACAAACCCCTACCTCTGGCAGCCACAAACCTGTTCTCTATATATATGAGCCTTTTTTTTTTTGCTCTGTTTTGTTTACAGTTTTACATATAAGAGAGATCATATGGTATTTGATTTTTTTTTCTCTATCTGACTTATTTTACTTAGCATAATGCCCTCAAGGTCCACTCATGCAAATAGGAAAATTTTATTTCTTTTTATGGATGAATTTTATATATATAAATATCTCCATTCATCCACCAGTGGGCAGTTAGGGTTATTTCCATATTCTGACTATTGTAAATAGTGTGGTAATGAACATGGGGGTATATATATATATATATATATATATATATATATATATATATATATATCTTTTCAAATTAGTATTGTATATTTTTTTGTTTCAGATAAATGACCAGAAGTGAAATTGCTGGATCATATGTTAGTTCTATTTTTAATTTTTTGAGGAACCTCTATAATGTTTCCCATAGTGGCTGCACGAATTTGCATTTCCACCAAAATGCAAAGGGTTCCCTTTTCCCACATTCTTGCCATGATTTATTTGTTCTATTTCTGATAACAGCTGTTCTAAAAAGGGTATTGTGCTAGCTTGTGGTTCTAATTTGCATTTCCCAGATGATCAATGATGTGCAGCAACTTTTCATGCACCTGTTAGCCATCTGTATGTCTTCTGCGGAAAAATGTCTATTCAGATCTTCTGCCCATCTTTAATCAGATTGTGTTTCTGCTACTGAGTTGTATGGATTCTTAATATATTTTGAATATTAACCCCTTATGAGATATATGATTTTCATTTTCTCCCATTCAGTAGGTTGCCTTTGTATTTTTGTTCCTTTATTTTGCAATGCAGAAGCTTATAGGCTTGATGTAGTCCCACTTGTTCGTTTTTGCTTTTGTTGCTTTGAGTATCAATTTTTTAAAATCATAGCCAAGACCTATGTCAAGAAGCTTAGTGCCTGCTTTCTTCTAGGAGTTTTATTATTTCAGGCCTTATATTCAAGAATTTAATTGATTTTGAGTTATTTTTTGTGTATGGTATAAGATAGTGGTTTGGTTTTATTCTCTTGTATGTGGCTGGCCAGATTTTTCAACACCATTTATTGAAAAGACTATCCTTTCCCTCTTGTATGTTCTTGGCTTCTTTGTTGTAAATTAATTGATCATATGTACCTGTGTTTAATTCTGGGATCTCTGTTTCATTGACCTCTGTTGTTTTTATACTAACATCATATTGTTTTGATTTCTACATATTTGTAAGAGAGTTTGAAATCAGTGAGTTTGATGGCTCCAGCTTTGTTCTTCTTTATCAAGATTGTTTTAGCTATTTGGTGTCTTTTGTGGTTCCATAAAAATTTTAGAATTGTTCTGAAGTATATCTATTGTATTCAATATCAATTTTTCTATGTTTATTTAAAGCTATGTCTTGGGGCTCTATCCATTTATCTAATGCTTTCCTTTCTATTCACGCTTAAAATTCCAGAGAAGGGATATGCGTTACTCTTCTGAAGGACTTCCAGGCTGTTCAGTATAGAAAAACATCACATAATTAATTTTTTATGTCAATTTGGCACATGTTCTTCTATGGTTGATATGGAGAAGTGGGGCATAGGCCACACATTTTTAGTTCTGAAGAATATTATTAAATTGTCCTTTCTATTATCTCCATCAACTCAGACTCTGTCAGCCGGGTCTGAAAATTCTGCTTCTTCCAAGCTCTACTCACACCAGACGTAATTTTAATATATATATATATATATATATATATATATATATATAATTTTAAAATTAAATTTATTAAGGTGACATTGGTTAATAAAATGATATATAGTACAACTCTTCAATACATAATCTGTAAATGTATTGTGTTTACCACCCCAAGTCAAATCTCCTTCTATCACCATATATCTCCCCTATATCCTCTCCTACCTCCCACTTCTTATCTCATTTTAATTTGCATTTTTAAGTTTCTACTGAACTTCTGGCCAAGATGGAGACCTAGACAGACATGGTACATCTCCCTCCACAACTGAGAAGAAATATAACTACCTCAAAATTGGAGACAACCAGAAGTTCCAGAAAATAGAGCTGCTTGGAAGTCCAACAAAGATATAAAGAAGAAAAACTCATCCAGACAGGTACAAGTGGCAGAGCCAGGCTGGAAAGGATGTGGTGTGGTGGCAGCGGAAGCAGCAGGCTAGCAGAAAGCACAGTCACATATTTTGAAAAGTCAGGAGGGACACCTGGGGAGCGCTTCCAGTACCAGACCATATGGCGCAGTTCATGGTCCCAGCACTGGGGAAAATAAAGCCTCACTGCTTCTGACTTTGCAAACCAGTTGGGTTGGGGTAGAGAAAGAACTGCTGGTATCTCAGCAGAGTCCACTTGTTTAAAGAGCCCCCATGGTCCTAGAAGGTCTGCAGACTCACCCACTCTGGGAACCACAACCAGGGCAACAGCTAGAGAGGCACCAGTCCCACACAGAAGTGGGAGAAGTGCCTGGAAAAAGGGGCGAGTACTGAGCAAGTGGCATTGTTCCCTCTCAGATCCCTCCCCTACATATAGCAATACAACATGGTGAAACAGATCTCCCTGTACTGACAAATACCTCTAGTTCTGCCCCTTACAACATAATAGGTACAACAGGTCTACCTAAGACACAGAGGCAAACAAACACAGGAGCCTGTCAAGATGAGGAGACAGAGAGATATGGCCCAAAAGAGAAAATGAATCAAGGTTCCAGTGAGAGAACTAAGTGATGAGGAGATAGTCAACCTAACAGACATAGAGGTCAAAACACTGGTGATAAAGATGCTCACGGACTTGACAGATATGCTTAAGTGTGGCAAACACATAAGGGAAGAAGTGAAAGCTATGCTAAATGAAATGAAGGAGAATCCACATGAAACCATGGTGAATGGAAAGAAACTGGGATTCGAATAGATGATTTGGAACATAAGGAAGGAAAACACAGTCAACCAGTACAGAATGAGGAAACAAGAATTGAATAAAATGAGGAGAGTCTTAGGAACCTCTGGGACAACTTTAAACATGCCAACATCTGAACCATAGGGTGACAGAAGGAGAAGAGGAAGAGCAAAAAATAGAAAACTTATGCAAAAAAATAATAGATAAAAACTCCCCAAATTTGGTGAAAGAAATAGACATACAAGTCCAGGAAGCACAGAAAGTCCCAAACAAGCAAGACCCAAAGAGGACCACATCAAGACACATCATAATTAAAATGCCAAATGTTCAAGATAAAGAGAGAGTCTCAAAAGCAGCAAGAGAAAAGCAGAGAGTTGCCTACAAAAGGGTGCCTATTAGATTGTCAGCTTATTTCTCAAAAGTAACTTTGCAGGCAAGAAGGGGCTGGCAAGAAGTATTCAAAGTGATGAAAAGCAAGGGCTTACAACCAAGATTACTCTATCCAGCAAAGCTGTCATTTAGAATGGAAGGGCAGATGAAGTGCTTCCCACACAAGGTAAAGCTAAAGAAGTTCATCACCACTAAGCCATTATTATATGAAATGTCAAAGAGACTTGCTTAAGAAAAAGAAGATCAAAATTATGAAGATTAGAATGACAAAACAGTCACAACTATCAACAACTGAATCTAAAAAACAAAAACAAAATCCAACTAAGCAAACCAGAATAGGAACAGAATCATAGGTATAGGAATCATTTGGAGGGTTATCAGCTGGGAGGGGGAAGGGGGAGAAATGGAGAAATAGTGCAGGGATTAAGAAGCATAATTGGTTGGTACAAAATAGATGGGGAAGTTAAGAATAATATAGGAAAAGATGAAGCCAAAGAATTTATATGCATGACCCATGGACATGAACGAAGGGAGGTGGGATTGCTGGAGGGAAGAGGAGTACTGTGCAGAGGGGAACAAAAGGAAAAAGAATGGGACTACTGTACATAATCAATAAAATACTTTAAAAAAATGAAAAAAATTTCTATTAAAGGTGTATATATATTTTTACAACGTAATTTTGGAGAAATCATCTGGAATAACCAACCGAACGCCAGCTGGAGAGAAGTCTTATAACCACGGAGAGACAAAAAAGGCCGCTACATCACAACGTGACCGGTAGGGAGTGCGGAGACGCGGAATGGCTGGCTGGGCTCACACGGGTGGCAGCTGAAGGGACTGAGAAATAGCTCAGCAGCCAGGGATTCCCCCTGAGAAGGGCAGGGTCTAAACCCCCAGCTGAGCTTCCCAGCCTACAGCAACACAGTGGAAAGTAAAATAGTATCCAGCTGAGAAAAGCGAAAAGCCACGGGGTTTCTTGCTAGCCGGAGAGAAACAGCTGGAGAAAAAGAGCTCTTAGGCGGATCACATATGAAAATATTCTGCCCCCACTTACCCTGGGCACAAGCAGAGGGAAGACGGAGAGGACTGGAAATGCTTGGGGAGAGTTTGGTATGGTGGCTTTGAGGGGAGAGCTGGGGAAGCGGCTGGCCGCGTCCAAGTGCTGACTCATCCCCAGTGCTGCAGGCAGACAATTCCCCCCACTCCAAGTGGCGTCAGTCTGAGGGGAAGCAAAAACCCTGCCTACAGAAATTAAGCTGCCACACCAACAGTCCCTAAGCCTGACGGCTAATCACAGATTGAATAGATTAACAACTAAAGGAGACAGACAAAGGCAGTAGATCCCTGGAAGTCTCCAACAGGCTGCCTAGGCCCAGACTGGTACAGGATCTGACGCCACCAGGGGCAGATCCAGGAAGTGCAGATCATTCTAAGAAGCACCAACAAACAATAGGAGTCACAAAAATGGGGAGACAGAGAAACAACCCCCCATTGAAAGGAAAGGTAGAATCCCCAGAAAGAGTGCTAAATGAAATAGAGGGGAGCCAACTATCAGATATGGAATTGAAAGCATGGATTATGGAGAAGCTCAAGGAGCTCAGCGGAAACTACAAAGAACTCCAGAAAAACTACAGTGAACTCCAGAAGAACTATAAGGAACTTACTGAGAATTATACCAGCATCAAAAAGGACATAGAAGCTATCAATAAGAGCCAGGAGGAAATGAAGAATACGATCTCTGAATTGAAGAACACAGTAGAAGGAATTAAAAACAGGCTAGAGGAAGCAGAAGATCGGATCAGTGAGCTGGAGGACAATGTAGACAAAAGCTCACAGACAGTGCAAGAAAACGAAAAAAGACTGAACAAGACTGAAGAGGCTCTAAGACAGCTGCAGGACAACATGAAACGTAATAATATCCGTATCATAGGAATTCCAGAAGGAGAAGAAGAAGAGCAAGGAATAGAAAACCTCTTTGAAAAACTAATGACAGAAAACTTCCCTAACATGAAGAGAGAAAGAATCATGCAAGTCCAGGAAGCACAGAGGGTCCCAATGAAGATGAACCCGAATAGGCCCACTTCAAGACACATCATAATTAAAATGCCAACATTCAAAGACAAAGAGAGAATCCTAAAAGCAGCAAGAGAGAAACAGCTGATGACATACAAGGGAGCTCCAATAAGGCTATCATCAGATTTCCCAGCAGAAACACTACAAGCCAGAGGGAATGGCAAAATATATTCCAAGTAATGAAAAACAAAGGCCTACAACCAAGAATACTCTACCCAGCAAGGCTCTCATTCAAAATGGAAGGTGAAATAAGGAGTTTCCAAGACAAAAGAAGGCTAAAAGAATACCTCTCCACCAAACCAGCATTGCAAGAGATGCTAAACGGTCTGCTTTAAGAAGATGAAGAAACAGAGAGAGACAGAGAGGAACACGAGTACAAAGGGGGAAAATGACAATGAATAAGTACTGAAAGAAAGAACTTCTACCATTTGCAACAACATGATTGGAACTAGAGAGAATTATGCTTAGCAAAATAAGCCAGGCAACAAAAGAAAATTACCTTATGCTATTACCTGTTACAGGAAACTAATGAACAACACAAACAAATGAGCAAAATTGAACCAGAGGTATGTAAACAAGGAATAAACTAACAGTAACAAAGGGGGAGATGGGAGGGAGAGAAGTGGTAAGAAGGGGAAGGGTCTAGTCAAAGAACATGTATAAATGACCCATGGACATGGACAACTGGGTGGAGACTGAAAGTGGAAGAAGGGGGGGCAGGGTGCAGGGAAGCAAGAAGGGGAAAAAAGTGAGACAACTGTAATGGAAAAACAAAGAAACAGAAAAATTTTTATTGGGGGAAAAATAAAAATATAAAGAATAGAAATTCAAGTTCAGTGAATATTAGAAGGACATGGATTTTCCTTCACACTGTATATATTTTCTCCCTATCTGATCCCTCCAGAATTTGGCATTCTAAAGAAGTAAGTAATGACCTAAGTTTCTTTGCATAAAACTAATAAGACCAGTTGTTAATAGAGGTTTTTTTTTTGTTTGTTTGTTTGTTTTTTAACTAAGACTTTGAATGGAATGTCATGCCTAAAGGAGACATGCTTCGGCTTTGGTTGTTACCAAAAAGCCCTGAGCAACTGGGACTGACTTTCAAAGGTAATAAAAGTCCGTGAGATAAAAGGCCTGGTACCTTGGATGGATGAGCGGTCCATAGCAATCTTTCCAGGGAAGGAATGAAGGTTGTTTTCCTGAAAGATGGCTAGAAGGGACCTTAAGGCACAATGGAAAACCAGGAGGACCTGGAAAAGACAGGTGTTTACAGGCAAGGCTGAATGCCAGGTATGTGGCTCAGCTTCTGTGCCCTGAAGGGCAGACTGAAGGTCACCCTAAATGTTTCTTGCATAAGTTCCAGCAAAGCAGAACTAAAGATCATAAGTGATCGTTTGCTGCTCTTGTTGTGTTTATGCAAATGAACAGGATAAATTAAAAACGGACTTAATGCAGTCCCTTTAATGACAAGGAGGGCAATCTTAGGGAGAAAAATCACGATTCAAGGAAAATCACAATGCCCAGTGGTAGACTATAAAGTAGTGCAGCTAACCGTCTTTAAAGTTTCTTTTCATTTAAAATATGTTTTCATTTGAAAGTTAAACTATGTCTGTGGCATTATCAAAGATGTTTAATTTACAGGCAAGAAGAATGTCAAATGCCTTGCAACTGCATGTCATTCCAATAAGACAGTCTTCAGATTTAGAGACTTGTATGTGGGTTATGTTACATAAATTAACATGTGTTTTCTGTTTTCAAAGGGCATAAGCCTACGATCTCATTACCTGAGCGATTGTCTGTACGTATAGGCCTCACTTAGTCCTGTCTGCATTGCTGCCTCCTGAGACTCAATGGTTTGGCTGAACTAAGTGGCTGGGTTGGTGAAGAACGGGGTGGTCTGTGGGCTTCACTTTAAAACTGGTTTCTCTTTTCTATCCTAATGGCTTGGACAGAAAGAGCTCAGAGGTCTGAGAGGGGGTAAACCTAAAATATTTCCCTCAGTCCAAACTAAGTATAATGGGCAAAAGGGTTTTTGACAGGTGAGATGTACCTGGCATACCTTCCTCCAAAGAAGCCCTTCTTTTCCCTAATGTGGGACATTGAAAAATTAATACCTGTCTTTTGTCATCTAGTGGTTATGGATTGAATGATGTCTTTTAACCCTGTTGCCCCCAGAATACAACAAGGATGCCAGCCTGTTAAACCAAGCATGCCGTTGTCCAGAGACAGCCAACCAACCTGGAGTCTGCACGATCCTTCGCCTTGTGGGAAGGCCACCCTCCCCGCCACACCCCCACTCTTATTAGGGATTTCTTGACCCAAGGGTAGGTAGGACGACGACCATGTCCAGCTTGAAGCAGCTAGAGGAGCTCGAGACCTTCGTCCATTGTCCTTTATAAGATTGTAAAGGGTCTTAAGTCTGAGAGGGAAGGATTGTTATTTTTTATTGTTAAAATATTTAACTAATTAATTAATTATTAAAAAAAGAAGAAGAATATATGAAAGGGTGAGGCAGGAGAGCTTGTATGTATGACCCATGGGCATGGACTTGGGGAGGGGATTGTTGTGGAAGGGGGGTGCTGGGCGGAGGGGAGCAAAGGGGAAAAATTTGGAAGTATTGTAACAATATAATCAATAAAATATACTTTAAAATAAAGGTGTATATATATTTTAAAGATTTTCTATTTATTTATTTATTTGTTTGCTTGTTTGTTTATGTATTTATTTATTTAAGAGAGAGGGAAAGGGAGGGAGGAAGAGAGGGAGAGAAACATCAATGTGTGAGAGAAACACTGATTGTACCTCTTGCACGCCCCCATCCGAGTACCTGGCCTGGAACCCAAGCATGTGCCCTGACCCAGAATCAAACTAGAGACCTTTTGGTTGGCAGGCCAGAGCTCAATCCACTGAGCCACACCAGCCATGGCCTGAAGGTGTTCATTTTTAATATATTTTGGACGACCTGAATTTTTTTTACTATGAATGTTTTATTTTTACCTTTTGAACATTTTCCTACTTTGTCTTTTGACATTTTATTACCGACTTGTACAATATTTTAAATATGTTGTTGGATGAGAATCTTCTGTTATATAAGACACATCCCTTTTTCCCATCTAAATTGTCTTTTTAAATATTTTAATGTTTTTGTGTAGAACCAAAGTTTGCATTTTGATGAGCTTGAATGTATAAGTCTTCATAATTTTTATTTTTTGTTTCTTGCCTAAAAGCCCTTCTTACCTCAGTGTCATAAAGATAGTATATTTTTCTTAGTCAATTTATAACTTTCTTTTTTTTTAGTTATACTTTGAAATGTTATCTTAAGCGTTTCATATTTAAGTCACAAAAACATAAACCCTACATATCCCTTGAAACATTGTTTATAAACAATTAAATTCTTTTTAAATGTTTAATGTTACAAACATAACTTTTATATATTTAATTCTTTCAGGTACTTCAAATACTGACCTGGGAGGCATACAAATTAAAAACAAAAACAATCCTGAGTATAAAAGTTCTTATCATTTCGCTGGCTCATTAGAGGTTTAGAACAAAAGTTTCAGAGCATGAAGGGATACTTGGTTGTTGGCCATTGTCTTCTGGTTTCTTTCTAACTTTGATTTCCCAAGAATAATACCAATAACTATAATAATGATAATAATAGTAATAATAATAATAATAATAATAATAATAATAAGAAGAAGAAGAAGAAGAAGAAGAAGAAGAAGAAGAAGAAGAAGAAGAAAAAGAAGAGGTAACTCTGACTGCTTATTACAGGCAAGGCAAACCCTTTACCAAACACACCACATTGATTCCTCACACTGACTTCTGAGATTGGTGTTATTATTATACTCATTTTATAGCTCAAGAAATTGAGGTACAGGAAAGTTCAATGACTTTCTGAAGTTTAGAAAGCTATAGGAAGAGAAAGGATATAATCTTAGGTACTGTCTTCAGAGCCTGTGCTGTAACCAGCATGAATGTGACCACATTGTATCTTTCTTGAAGGATGTATTTCCCTTCTTTAGACATTACTTTCCTCATTTATTAAGTAGAGACATGGGATGCATTATCTGCAGTTGCTTTTGACATCAAAATTCTGATTCTTTTTTAAAAATTAATTAATTTGTTTGTTTATTTGTTTATTTATTTATTTTTAGAGAGAGGGTAAAGGAGAAAGAGAGGAAGAGAAACATCACTGTGTGGTTGCCTCTCACTCGCGCCCCCAACTGGGGACCTGACGTGCAACCTGGCCATGTGCCCTTACTGGGAATCGAACCAGCGACACTTGGCTTCAGGCCGACGCTCAATCCACTGAGCCACAGCAGCCAGGGCTAAAATTCTATGATTCTTAAAAACACATATAAGACTTTAAAAATAAAATTACCTAGAATTGAATCACCTAACTCCCTAATTAAATATTTCCAATCCCTGCTTAACAATCTGTCCCAGCTGAGAGTAACTTTAAAATTGCCAGGCAATGAAAAGCAGTTCCAATTCTAGCATAGCTAGAAATGCTGACAGGCACCAGAGAAATTCTGCTGACTTGGGTTTCTCACAGCTCCAGAGGGTTTAATCATTATCTTGTGGTGATCTCTGGGCCTACAAATGGCCCAGCTGTGATGAAAACTCTCTGTACCCGTTCCTCCTACACTCCATCAACAGTAAAGGCAACCACAGGACAGCCTGGGAAATGCGTACATCCTCTTTGGAGTGTGCATCATGATCTGCAAATACCACACTGCCCTGAGCATATGTTTGCAATATAGTCTTTCCTATAAGTCAACTGGGAAACTGCTCATCTAGCTACCTATTGAGCAACCTGGAACCAAGGAATAGACAAGAGTCACACAAGGTAACTATGCTATTCTGTCACAAGCATCTCTTTGTGATATAGTCTTTCCTGTAAATCAGCCAGGCATCTGCTCAGCTAGCTGCCTGCTGAGCAGCCCAGCACCAAGGAATAGACAAGAATCACACACAGTAACTATGCTATTCACTCAGCTTTTATTGAATACAGGTTCACTCAAAGTAGAACATCAACAGACATCAATATCCTACTCACATTCTAACAATTTAAGATAATTGTAACACACACACACACATACACACAACAATCAATGGGGGATAACGAACTCAAGTCTAGAATCTCAGTCTGCAGGTCCAGGAAACAGCATGGTGGGCAAAGGAGTTGTCAGCATCTTGCAAGCAAGGATCTCTGGAGCGAGGCGGGCAACCGAGCAGAGCCTCCAGAGGCCAACGCCAAGGGAGATCAGTGTGGCATGGAGCAGCACCCTGGTGTGTGGAGCTCAGCTGTCTCCACAGTGGTCTCAAACCTGCCTCAGTTATACCTGGAAAATGGTGTACTCTGCCCTTCTGGGTCTCTTGATAAGTGTCTTGACACTCCTGATGCCAAGTGTGGAATTTCCCCAGAAGCCTATCTATGGTTCGTCCCACTCTGCAGACATGGCTGTTCTGGTCACAATGTGCAGATATCTTACGTGTGTCCCCTTGCCAGATATGCCTGAAGTGACTTAGGTAGTTTCTTTCTTGGACTAAAGTGTCATGGCTGACTGGCTGCCATCTTGGTTGGCACAAATGATCCCACTTTGTTTAATATACTTTATGTTATCGTGATTGGATCAATGTCATTTTATTGGTGCTGCTCACCATACACACACTTTTTTATTTTTTATTTTGTCAATTGACAGGACAGAAATATCTTTACTTTTTCAAACTTTTAGACAGAAGAGTTCATGTAAGCTGTTAGAGGTGACCTGCTTGGTTTATTCATTTTACTTCTACTTTGTCTTGTTCTCCTGTGAAGCAGAATGATAGAAAACATTTTTAAACACAGCCCAGAATTTTTAAAAGGGTGTAAATTATTTTCAACATAGTCACAACAAAGATCTGACCATGAACTTGCATCAAAATTATTTGCTGGATGACTTACTATTTTTCCTATTGCGAAACATTTAAAAATTATTGAAAAACTCTAATAATCAGTGTTAATATTTATTTAGATATTACTATGCACTAGAAAATTTTAGCTTTATGTACTCTCTGCTTTAATCTTCCCCCAAACCCTCTGAGTTGGTACTTACCTTTGCCCTAAATGATGAATGAGAAAATTGAGGCATAAAAAATAAATAATTTGAGAATCAGCTGATAAATTATTGACCTAGAATTTGAATTTAGACAATCTGTTCTTAAGATACCTGTTTCCATATTCAATATGTTGTTTCCCTATGTAATACTTAAAAATAATAACCAAAAATTAAGGTTATATTTTGACTTGATGGCCATTTAAACTATGAAACACCAGCACTATCTATACTAATAATATTGTTGCAATGTGTAGGTTATGAATCTTGACGTATGTATCTTTTACAAATCCATTTTCTCTTATCTATACTCCTTCAAGTCATAAACCTGTGAGACAATTGACAACAGTAGAAATAAACCTTGAACAGAGATTGAACTCTTCACACTCCAGCCAACAGACTTAATGGTCCTTAAATCTGGACTGTATTAATGAAATGTGCAGGTTTTACAAGTCATTTATTTAGAAATCATTTTCATTACATTGAAAGTTATTTACAAATAAATGTAGCATGTATTCTACATGCTGCAAAGACATTTTAATAGCAGCAATAAAAACAACAATAACAAGCTATATCTCTAAGAGACAATAATGAATGTCTGTTTTATCTGTTTCAGTTGAAATTCTAAAGAATATATAACTCTACCTAGAGCAAAAACTTTAAATGTTTTGACTCATGAATCTGTTTTGTCTTCCAAATCCTGCTTTTTTGAAGGATTTAGAAAAATGACAACAAAGAGTTCACAGGAATTTGTTAGTTACAAAAAACAAAACAAACAAAACATTTTCCAGGACAGGCCCCTGGGGTCCCTGTGTCAGTTCTGATCTTTATCTCCACTTAAAGGACCTTCAGCACATTGACCTGAAGGCATTCAGGGTTGCTTATGCATCAAAGAGGATTGACATACTATGCACTAAATATTTTGCAACTATTTCCAACAGAAGCTGGGACAAAGAAAAAGATCTTTTATTAAGAATTTAACTTGATGGCAATTGACGAAAAGAAGTTATTAATAATTTAGTTCTGAAATTAATTTAAAACAAGTTTTTAAAATTACTTTTATTCTCATAGATTAGTTTTTGAAATGTAGTTTCTTATAATCAACATTATAAAGTCAAAAGGTTGGTGCTCTTTGTAGACTACAAAATGATGCAAGTTAAACTATCAGAATAATTAATATACTTTTAATAAAACTGGATCTTTTGATCAATAATTATTATGACTGTACATATTTATTTATATATAAACAGACCCTTTGAATAAAATTGTAAACTACTTCTAGGGACTGACTTAATGAACTGAATGTCGAATTAACAGAAAATATCTTGATACAGAATGTACAGAGATGCCACAAAATAATACAGTTAAAAATATCAAAGCATACAACTGCTGAATCAAAATCAGTCTTAACATTTGACCCTTCTGGACAAAAATAAGCCTTGCTATTAGCAAAGAAAACTAAGCATGCCTGGCTAATTGACTGAACTCAAAGGCTTTTCTTTCCATGACTGACCTCCAGGAATGTAAAGTCCTGTTGTCTTTTACCTAACACGACTTCTTTAGATCCCATTTGGCAACATTCATAGGTAAAGAACTAAATATACTGTTTTTCAAGTCATTGAAAATGAATAAATGAAAGATGTCTTCTCTCAAGCAAAACCAACAACATAACAAATGTCTATTAATCTTAACTTTTTAAAATGCACAAATATATGGACATCATAAAAGATACCTAATTATTTGCTTCTTTATTCCAGAAACCAAAAGTAAGAATTAGGAGGAAAAAAAGTTAAATTCTATACAATCACCTCTTTAGATTTATTCTGAGATATTGGATCATTTGCTAAATAGGTCAAAGTTTTTTCTCTCTTACTGCTTTTTAAAAATAATTTATAAATGTATTCGTTTCCTTCTAATTCCTATTTTTGCTTTCTTTACATTGTATTTAAATGCACAGAGTAAAAAAAGAAAAGTATAATTTGATACCCATCTTGTAGGAGAAATATGTTTAAATAATTTTCTTTTCTACCAAAAGTAATGAAAAATTGCTCTGTTTGTTTTTGAAAATATTTCTGAAAGGATCAAATCCAGAGACTTTATAGTATTATGGTATACTGTGCTCCAACCATGTCTATATCCAAATCAATGTGAATCCATGTTCTTTCCATCTAACTTTCACCATCACAGGATGTGTAATAGAGACATTTTTCTGAATAATGATTAATAAGTGAAACTTAATATATTTTTGCGAGCTAAGTGTCGCTGGTTCGATCTTCCAGTCAGGGCACATCAGAGAAGGAAAACTCTGACTCCAAAAAACCTCCGCTGCCTTGCGGCATACCTCTTCAGGGGAAAGGCTAAGGGAGTAAACCCCGACAGAAAATCCGGAGCCGGAGTCCCTAAGGCGGTTTGACGTTGTAGTCAACACCGGCAACTCCTGCGGCGCACCTGAAGCCAAGCTGTATTGACTCCGTCTTTCCCTTGGATCCTTCAGCTGCGAAGAGAGGGGGGGTCTGCTGCATGGGCAACAGCAGACCCTCCATATCACCCTGCCCAGGCTCTGTAGCTTCAGCTTCACTGGAGAGGACACTCCAGCGTCATCGCAAGATGTCGATTCAACACGGGAGGAGACAGATACCGTGTCACTCCCGAGTTGGACTGCACAACCATTCTCGGCGGTGCAGATAGACTCTTAAGAAGCTACACCATCGTCTCTCGAGACGGACGGCTGCCGCCGCCGACGACGACGGACGACGAATATATTTTGGAAACTTACATTTTATGCTGATTAGAATTGTCACTTTAGATTGCTATTTCATCTTCTGCTATTTAAATTAAATATTTTCTCACTAAATCTTTTCATGGCTCCTATTATATCAATTATGAGGCAAATAGAAAAAAATTATAAAATCTATTATCTATACAAATATGCATGGCACTGGCCATCCTCAACTCAGTAGGAATTTAAATGGGATATTTTATGAATGTTAAGTAGACTTTCACCTAGAAATGATACAATATAATCCAATTACCATAAATCATTATTGAAAAGCAGCTTGGTACATTTGAAAAAACAAATCTAGTTTTAAGTCCCAGCCTCACTACTCAACTAGCTTTGTGATAACCCTGAAACACTTTCTCAACCATAAAACGGGATAACATCATGTAGTTGTCAGGTAGCCTTGCTCTGAGAAATCACCCAGAGAACAGTCTAGGATTTTACACCAGGTTTATTGAAGGAAGGGAAGGAAAGGGGTTAGAGGTAAGAGGAAACCCCCGGGCCAACTCGAGGGCCCATAGGAGCAAGGGAAGGGGAAGGAGACTCCTGGTCCATCTGGAGGACACATTGAAACAAGGGGAAAGGGGGAGGGGGAGGAGGAAAGGAAGGGGAGTGGAGACTCCTGGTCACCCACAGAGGCCGTAGGAATTGCCTGCCTGTGCACCTACAGGCGCCGTCTCCACACCTTTACAAACATACATTTCAGTTAGGGTGAGTTTACCCATCAACACGTTTGGCAGATTAATTTGTATATGGTTCATTTGCATACATCAAAAGTCTGGGTGGACAGTCCAGCTGCCGCCATGTTATGAGAATATATTTGTTCAATTGTTAAAATTACATACACTACATTATATATAATGTGCCTTGTTCATGAAGTATTCTATTATTGTGTCAATGGGTCATGACCTGTCTAAAATCTCAAAATTTAAATCTGTATAAATACCTTGTTAGTTTAAGTAAGAAAATTCACCTAATTTTGGAAAATATTATAGCCTATCCTTTTAAGCCAGGAAAATTTCACACCTATGTTGAGGGTTTATTATAATTACTAAATCAGTCACATCTTTTCAGAATTAGATACATTGCCTGGGTTGTGGAGAAATAAAATTGAAAACTTACTTAGATCCTTAACTTTTATTCTCCCATCATTACCCCAATATGTAGTTCCCACCTCTACCAAAATCTAGTGCTTCAGAAGAATAATTCTTCAGTATGCTTGAATAAAACCTTAATTTGTAATATAACCCTCAGGCATTATGGAATGAGATAGCCATAAGTTCTCAGAGAACAAAAGCAACATAATAAGAAAACTTGTTATTTGTAATAGGCACTTTTTAATTTATAAAAAGCCCTAACAGCAAAATAAGCAAAACTTGATTCATGCCCTCGAAAGAAGCATCTGCCTGGTCCTTCTCCCTGATATTAGAACAAGGGTGGATTACTGATGGAGTCTGAGGCTGTGCACCTGCCTCTCTCTCTCCCAGAGCACAGCTGGACCCAGCACCCAGGCAGCTGGAAGTTCTGCTCTTCAGAGCTCACTGCAGAATACAGAGGAAAGGGGAACAATTCGGCATTTCCTCCTCTGGTTGATCCTCATATATCTTAAGGGATTGGTGTGAATAATACTATAATTCTAATCATGCTGTCTCCCTTGAAGATAAATGTTTCTCCATATTTGTGTCTCACTATTATGCAAATATGAGTTTTAGTTTGTGAGCCTTAAATTCCCACTAGCTGCTTGCTGTGATGTTAATCCTGGTTTTATACAAAAATTAATGGAGGAGACATAAAATATTTCACAATGCCTGCCTTTCTCTTTTCATAATCCCCCAACTCTCTCTCTGCTGCTGGAAAGATAACTTAATTATCATTCTTTATTAAGATTATTCTTTACTACCTCTGCTATGGTGACGCTCCTGAAGTGCTTTTTGGCTGTCATGATGAATCATCCCAGCCTGCTTCCCACTCAGTTCTCTTACAGGGGCCATTCTCCAGGCTTGGCCTCCAGGGTCTGATGGCCTTGAAATGTCTTCATTTGTCTCTATTTTGTTCAAGCTTAATGTCCACTTATGAAGGATACTCCCATGATGCTTCGTTCATGAGGGAATAGAGTGCAGCTATATTTTACTTGAATCTAAATAATGTTTTTCTAATATTCCCAAGATGATGAGATGATGCTTTGGGGTGGGTGGGTTGATGAGGATGACATATACTAAACTGTGTGTAAATAACTATAGTTAATTTTTCAATACAGATGCCAAAGCATGTGTTTCCATTAAATTTTGTCTTATATCCAGCCTATCTCTCTGGTTGGTTGAATCTTCTTGGATGCTGATTCTCATCTATTTGGATCATCAACAAATGTCTACTGTAATTTTAGAGTCCACCAATTAAAAAGAAATTGTACTGTAGCTAGTCTGGTAGTGGATAATTTGTACTTGCCTTTTATGCTCCCTGCATTATTTTCCTTTCCTCCTCACTTTCGCTGTCCTGTTATTGCCAACACCACCTCCCTCCCCCAAGTTATTAGCACATAAAAGAAACGATACTCCACCCAGGCCAATTTGCTGGCTTAGTTGGAATGTGGCTCCATAAACCAACCAAAAGTTGTCAGGTTGGATCCTTGGTCAGGACACATACCTAGGTTGCAGGTTAGATCCTCTGTCAGGATGCATAGGGGACGCAACCAATCAATGTTTCTCTCTCATCGAGCTCTCTCTCTCTCTCCCTCTCTCCCTTTCTTGCTCTAGAATCAATAAACATATCCTCAGGAGATTATTTTTTAAAAAAAGAAATGACCTTCCTTTTCCTGCCTGACTGACCCCACTGCATGCCCTTTTCACATGAAGAGCCTACACAGTTCAAATCATCTTTCAGTCTGTCTCTTGTTCTCCATAATGTTATCATGGCTCTGTCAGATGCTTGCTAAATCCCCAAAATGTTGTTTATTCCCTTAGTCACAATATGTCTTTGTTCTTCCTTTACCTTACTTATGTTTAATGCTGTTGCACAATACAGTCCTGGGTTCAGATACCAGCAGCTGCACCAGCATGATGAGGATTCAAAATGTTGAGACGCAGCCTCCTTGACTATAAACTGGGAGAATAGTAGTTGCCTAGAAGATTACATGAGATTATAAATGACACATCATGGGGATACATATTGGTTCCCTTCCACATCCCTTGAGTCATCCCTTCTGTTTGTAATGTCCTTTTCTTAGTCCCCTTCAAGGTCAAGCTTAAGTGCCGCATAAATACCCCATAAAGTGCTCCCTGATCAACTCAACCAGTAGAGCTCTCTTATTTGCACTATTAATGCTCTTGGTTGTGCTACTTTCATGCCTCTTAACATACTTTATATCTTGTTGTACTTACTCTTCTAGGACATAAGTTCCAAGAGGGTAGACACCATTTAATTTGCATTAAATTTACATCTAAATTAGTTCCCTGCAATAATTTTAAATAACATTCATGTCAGCCTTCATTACTCTATTTTTGTTGTATTGCTTAGCCTCATCACTATTATAAATCCAAGATTTCATGCCTCCTTCAAAATACAGCAAAATCTAAAAAACTAAACAAATGAACAAACAAAAACAAACAGACTTATAGATACAGGAAACAAATTGTCAGTTACCAGAGGGTTGGATGGTGGGGACATGGGCAAAAAGGTGAAGGGAATTAAGAGGTACAAGTTATAACATAAATAAGTCTGAGGGATGTAAAGTACAACATAGGAAATACAATCAATATTGCAATAACTTACTATGGTGGCAGATGATTACTAGAATTTTCGTGGTGATCACTTTATAAGGTATATAAATGTCAAATAATCATGTTGCACATCTGAAACTAACATAATATATTCTAACTACACTTGAATTATATAAAAAGCTTTACATTTCAGAATGAAAAATTTAAAAAATACAGCAATTCCCAACATACACAAGTTGTCCTTTAATTACGTAAGGCAATAACTTAACTCTTGCAACATTTATAGTCTAGTATCATTCTCTTGTTTTTCTGGCAGAAGTCTTAAGCAGACATATTCCTTCAGGGTAGAATGTGTGCCTTCTAATTTCCTTCATATCTTGCATAGTGTATTGGAGCTGGCTGGTACTTAAATTATTACTGGATTTTGGATGGCTCAATGTCTTCTTCAGCTCCACCCCTGATTCAGAGAATAGGGAGCATGTAAGGGAAGGTTATATCTCTGCTTTAACTCTTATGCCTACAGTGCCTTGCACAGAACCTTGTATGTGTAGCATTCTGGATGATCCCAATATATGTAATTAAAGGCTTCATGGTTTTCATATTTTACAATCTGTAGAAAAAAATATTTTGCTATTCTTTTTTTTTTTTTTTTTAAGTATATTTTATTGATTATATTGTTACAATAGTTCCAATTTTTTTTTCCCCTTTGCTCCCCTCCGCCCAGCAACCCCCTTCCCCAACAATCCCCTCTCCAAGTCCATGCCCATGGGTCGTACATACAAGCTCTCCCGCCTCACCCTTTCATATATTCTTCTTCTTCTTTTTTAAAATTAATTAATTAATTAGTTAAATATTTTAACAATAAAAAATAACAATTCCTCCCTCTCAGACTTAAGACCCTTTACAATCTTATAAAGGACAATGGATGAAGGTCTCGAGCTCCTCTAGCTGCTTCAAGCTGGACATGGTCGTCGTCCTACCTACCCGTGGGTCAAGAAATCCCTAATAAGAGTGGGGATGTGGAGGGGAGGGTGGCCTTCCCACAGGGGGAAGGATCGTGCAGACTCCAGGTTGGTTGGCTGTCTCTGGACAACGGCATGCTTGGTTTGACAGGCTGGCATCCTTGTTGTATTCTGGGGGCAACAGGGTTAAAGGACATCATTTAATCCGTAACCACTAGATGACAAAAGACAGGTATTAATTTTTCAATGTCCCACATTAGGGAAAAGAAGGGCTTCTTTGGAGGAAGGTGTGCCAGGTACATCTCACCTGTCCAAAACCCTTTTGCCCATTATACTTATTTTGGACTGAGGGAAATATTTTAGGTTTACCCCTCTCAGGCCTCTGGGCTTTTTCTGTCCAAGCCATTAGGATAGAAAAGAGAAACCAGTTTTAAAGTGAAGCCCACAGACCACCCCGTTCTTCACCAACCCAGCCACTTAGTTCAGCCAAACCATTGAGTCTCAGGAGGCAGCAATGCAGACAGGATTAAGTGAGGCCTATGCATACAGATAATCACTCAGGTAATGAGATTGTAGGCTTATGCCCTTTGAAAACAGAAAACACATGTTAATTTATGTAACATAACCCACATACAAGTCTCTAAATCTGTAGGACTGTCTTATCGGAAGGAAAATCCTTGTCCTTCTAATATTCACTGAACTTGCATTTCTATTCTTTATATTTTTATTCCCCCCCCACTAAAAAATTTTCTGTTTGTTTGTTTTTCCACTACAGTTGTCTCACTTTTTTTCCCCCTCTTGCTTCCCTGCACCCTGTCCCCCCCCACAGTCAGTCCCCACCCAGTTGTCCATGTCCATGGGTCATTCATACATGTTCTTTGACTAGACCCTTCCCCTTCTTACCCCTTCTCTCCCTCCCATCTCCCCCTTTGTTACTGTTAGTTTATTCCTTGTTTACATACCTCTGGTTCAATTTTGCTCATTTGTTTGTGTTGTTCATTAGTTTCCTGTAACAGGTGACAGCATAAGGTAATTTTCTTTTGTTGCCTGGCTTATTTCGCTAAGCATAATTCTCTCTAGTTCCAATCATGTTGTTGCAAATGGTAGAAGTTCCTTCTTTCTTTCAGTACTTATTCATTGTCATTTTCCCCCTTTGTACTCGTGTTCCTCTCTGTCTCTCTGTTTCTTCATCTTCTTAAAGCAGACCCTTTAGCATCTCTTGCAATGCTGGTTTGGTGGAGATGTATTCTTTTAGCCTTCTTTTGTCTTGGAAACTCCTTATTTCACCTTCCATTTTGAATGAAAGCCTTGCTGGGTAGAGTATTCTTGGTTGTAGGCCTTTGTTTTTCATTGCTTGGAATATTTTTTGCCATTCCCTTCTGGCTTGTAGTGTTTCTGCTGAGAAATCTGATGATAGCCTTATTGGAGCTCCCTTGTATGTCATCAGCTGTTTCTCTCTTGCTGCTTTTAGGATTCTCTCTTTGTCTTTGAATGTTGCCATTTTAATTATGATGTGTCTTGAAGTGGGCCTGTTGGGGTTCATCTTCATTGGGACCCTCTGTGCTTCCTGGACTTGCGTGACTCTTTCTCTCGTCATGTTAGGAAAGTTTTCTGTCATTAGTTTTTCAAAGAGGTTTTCTATCCCTTGCTCTTCTTCTTCTCCTTCTGGAATTCCTATGATACGGATATTATTACGTTTCATGTTGTCCTGCAGCTGTCTTAGAACCTCTTCAGTCTTGTTCAGTCTTTTTTCATTTTGTTGCATTGTCTGGGAGTTTTTGTGTAGGTTGTCCTCCAGCTCGCTGATCCGATCTTCTGCTTCCTCTAGCCTGCTTTTAATTCCTTCTACTGTGTTCTTCAATTCAGAGATCGTATTTTTCATTTCCTCCTGGCTCTTATTGATAGCTTCTATGTCCTTTTTCATGCTCACGTAATTTTCTGTGAGTTCCTTGTAGTTTTTCTGGAGTTCTTTGAAGTTTCCGCTGAGCTCATTCAGCTTCTCCATAATCCATGTTTTGAATTCCATATCTGATAGTTCGCTCCCCTCTATTTCATTTAGCACTCTTTCTGGGGATTCTACCTTTCCTTTTGATGGGAGGTTGTTTCTCTGTCTCCCCATTTTTTTGACTCCTATTGTTTGTTGGTGCTTCTTGGAATGATCTGCACTTCCTGGATCTGCCTCTGGTGGCGTCAGATCATGTACCAGTCTGGCCCTAGGCAGCCTGTTGGAGACTTCCAGGGATCTACTGCTGTTGTCTGTCTTCTTTGATTGTTAATCTATTCAATCTGTGATTAGCTGTCAGGCTTAAGGACTGTGGGTGTGGCAGCTTAATTCCTGTAGGCAGGGCTTTTGCTTCCCCTCAGGCTGACGCCACTTGGAGGGGAATGGTCTACCCGCAGTACTGGGGATGAGTCAGCACTGGGACCCAGTCAGCTGCTCCTCCAGTTCTCCCCTCAAAGCCACCGTGCCAAATTCTCCCCAAGTGTCTCCAGCCCTCTCTGCCTTCCCTCTGCTTGAGCCCAGGGTAAGTGGTGGCCAAAATATTTTCGTATGTGATCCACTTAAGAGCTCTTTTTCTCCTGCTGTTTCTCTCCGGCTAGCAAGAAAGCCTGTGGCTTTTCGCTTTTCACAGCTGATACTATTTTACTTTCCACTCTGTCGCTGTAGGCTGGGAAGCCCAGCTGGGGGTTTAGACCCTGCCCTTCTCAGGGGGAATCCCCGGCTGCTGAGCTGTTTCTCAGCCCCTTCAGCTGCCACCCGTGGGAGCCCAGCCAGCCCTTCCACGTCTCCGCACTCCCTACCGGTCACGTTGTGATGTAGCGGCCTTTTCTGTCTCTCCGTGGTTATAAGACTTCTCTCCAGCTGGTGTTCGGTTCGTTATTCCAGATGATTTCTCCAAAATTACATTGTAAATCCAGACTAGTTCTAGGAGGAAGTTAGTGTAGCTTCCACTTACTCCTCCGCCATCTTGTTTCTCCGCTATTCTTGTTTTAAATTTGTTCTCTCCAATTTTTTTTTTTTTCTGGTAATGACAGCAGGGAGTTAGTCTCCTTAAATTACATTCCCTGAATATTAAATAGATAATTCTCCAAAGTCATGGAAAGTCAGCTTGGGAGAAGATTCTCATTATAGGTGCAATTAATATCCTGAGTTTAGAATTTATGGATTGCTTTTTAAAACAACATTATTCTAATGAAAGTCCCTTTTTTGGTTTTGCTTAAATTTGGTCTCAAAATGTAATATTAAGGACTTCCAGACAAGATGGTTGCATAGCTAGACATGCTTCACCTCCTTCCACAACCATAAGGATTAAATCTACCTTAAAACAAAAAACAACCAGAACTACTAGTAAAATTGAACCACATAGAAGTCTAACAAACAAAGATATAAAGAAGCAATACTCATCCAGACAGGTAGGAGGGGTGGAGACAGAGAACTGGGGTGGAGAGGGCGCTGTGCAGTGGTGGCGGTGGCAACAAGGCAGTGGCTGCGGCTGGCCATCAGAAAGAGCAGTCACACATTATAAAAGGAGGAGGGACACCTGGGAAGCAGTCCCAGTCCCAGGCTAGACTGAGCAGCTCATGGTTCCAGCACTGGCAAAATAAAACCTCATTGCTTCTGGCTGAGAAAACCAGTGGAGGTTGAAGTGGCAGAAGAAACTGCCTGTCTCTCAGGAGAGTCCATTTAGAGGACCCCCATGATCCTAGAATGTCCACAAACCCAGCCACTTTGGGAACCATCACCAGGACAATAGCTAGAGGGGCTCCACTCACATAAATGAAGCAGGTGAAGTGACTGGAAAAAGAGTGAGGAGTGCTGAGCAAGCGGCATTGTTCTCTCTCAGACCCCTCCCCCACATACAGTACCACAAAGTGGTGAAACAGGTCACCCTGCACTGATGAATACCTAAGGCTCTTCCCCTTACAACATAACAGGAATGACAGCTCTACCTAAGACACAGAAGCAAACATAGGAGGCTGTCAAGTTGAGGAGACAGAGAAGTATGGCCCAAAGGAGAGAGCAGATCAAGTCTCCAGTGGGAGAACTAAGCGACAATAGCCAACCTAACAGATGTAGAATTCAAAACACTGGTGATAACAATGCTCACAAACTTGACAGACATGATTGAGTACAGAAAATGCATAAGGGAAGAAGTGAAGGCTATGCTAGGTGAAATGAAAAAAAATACACACAAAACGAATTGTGAATGGAAGGAAGCAGGGTTCAAATCAATAATTTGGAACAAAAGGAAGAAATAAACAGTCAACCAGTACAGAAGGAGGAAACAATAATTGAAAAATAAATCAGAAGAGGCTTAGAAACCTCTGGGACAACTTTAAACTTGCCAACATATGAACCATAGGGATGCCAGAAGGAGAAAAGAAAGAGCAAGAAATTGAAAGCTTAAATTAAAAAATGAAGGAAAACTTCCCAAATTTGGTGAAGGAAAGAGACACACAAGCCCAGGAAGCACAGAGAGTCCCAAACAAGCTAGACCCAAAGAGGACCACACCAAGACACATTATAATTAAAATGTCAAAGGTTCAACTAAAGAGAGAATCTGAAAAGCAACAAGAGAAAAGCAGAGTTACCCACAAAGCAGTTCCCAAAACACTGTCAGCTGACTTCTCAAAATAAACTTTGCAGGCAAGAAGGGACTAGCAAGAAGTATTCAAAGTGATGAAAAGCAGGGGCCTACAACCAAGATTACTCTATCCAGCAAAGCTATCCTTTAGAATGGAAGGGCAGATAAATTTTTTCCCAGACCAGGTAAAGCTAAAGGAGTTCACCATCATCAAGCCATTATTATATGAAATGTTAAAGGGACATATTAAAAAAAAGAAGATCAAAACTATGAACAGTGAAATGACAACAAACTCACAATGATCAATGAATGAATCTAAAAAAACAAAAACAAATTAAGCAAACAACTAGAACAGGAACAGAACTGTAGATACAGAGATCACATAGAGGGTTATCAGCTGGGAGGATGAAGGGGAAGAAATGGGGAAATGGTACAGGGATCAAAAAGCATATCTGTAACTGGTAGCAACAAAATAGGGGTATATTAAGAATAGTATAGAAAAAGGTGAAGCCGAAGAACTTATATGCAAGACCCATGGACCTGAACTAAGGAGGGAGGGATCGCTGGAGGGAAGGGTGGGGTACCAGGCAGAAGAGGGCAAAGGAAAAACAATTAAGACAACTGTAATAGCATAATTAATAAAATATACTTTAAAATGTAATGTTAAAAAAGGAAAAGTTAAGAAGAGCATTGATGTTATATTTTGACTGGAACATGCATCAAGAAGGAAGTATTAACTACCTTAACAGTTTTCTAACAAAATAAATGATTATATTCCATAATTCTTGTTAAGCCCCATCATTGAAAATTTGTATTAGAGACAAACTATTTAAAAAAGTGTTATACTGCTCATGTAAAAGAAAAATCATATTTGTATTATGAAATAAAGAGAAATAAGATACCTATGCTGATCAGTTAATTATCATTCTGAGAGAAATAATTATCACTGCAGCCTGAAGTTTAGGGATTGAAAATAAGTTACTTGCTTGAGTGCCATTCATGCTAATTTACAACAAATGTTCATAAAACAGACACTAATATTTGAACACTAGAAAAATGACTTTGGTTCTTGAACTACTTCCAACATTTCTGATGGTGACTTTGCAGTGAATTCATACAAGAAGATACTGAAATTGTTTCACATATGCTTTTTACCTGTTTTGCTAAAAACTTATCAAAGAGATTTGCTATAGCATTGCACTCTACCTCCCATTCATGACAGGACAGCAGAATAAAAGTCAAATGTAGTCTCCCCAGCTCTACAAGTTACATTATTTATGTGGTTTATGGTGGAGAATAGTGCTCCTTGGGAAAAGACAACTTTGGAAAAACAATTCAAAATTATTTTCTTATATTTTGGTCATGTAACTATTTCAAAATAAAATGTCACAGACTTTGGTAATGTTTCTTATTTAGCTGTGTATTTCAAATGTTAGCAAAATATTTGAAAACAACATAAAGCACTAAAGTCAATAATATGAAAAGTGTATGTATAATGAAATGAATCTTTAAAATTCAAGAGTACAAGAAAATCATACGGCACATCACAGCATTATGAAAATTTCAAGGAGGCATCCAAGTATATCACAATATTTAGTATTCACTTAAATGTAGGAATTCTGCAAGTTAAGAAAATTTTATCTGTAGAAACTAGAAAAATCTCAGTGCTGAAATTCTGAGCATTACTTTTAAATTAGAAGTCATATATATTTAAAAGACGACTATGGAATAAGAATATGCTTATTATACTGCTTTCAAATTCTAGGCCATAAATGTATAATATAAAGGCATGACACAAAGTAGAAACATTAATTTTGAGAAATCTGACAGATAATAGACCTCAGTTTCAACAACTGTACTGATAAAGCAATGCAATGTCTACAATAGAAGTTTTCAGAATTCTCTTCAAAATCTATCTTGGAATATTTTTATTTTTTGAGAATCTTGTTACTTAATCTGTGGGAAAGTGTAAATGTAAGTTAAAGCATGTATGGGAACGATCAGATCCATCATAGCCTGCTGGTGCTGAGGCACATCCTAGAGATCATAATTTAGACTGTGATACATGGGCTGGGATGGCAAGGTGGTGTCTTTCCCGAAATCATAGACATGAATGAGGGACTGGCTAATAGCTGGTTTCCAAACTCCTCAGAATACTTCCCCATGCACTCTCCTTCTGTCTTTTTTTCATCTTTTTAAAAAATAGTATTTATTATTTTAAAATTAATTTTATTTTTGTTAGTTTACATTTGATATTATTTTAAATTAGTTTCATGTGTACAGCATAGTGATTAGAAAGTCGTATACTTTTCCAAGGGTTTCCCCTGATATTTTCAGTATCCACCTGGCACCATAGTGATTATAATATTGACAGTATTCTCCATGCTTTACTTTATATCCTCATGACTATTTTGTAATGACCAATTTGCACTTCTTAATCCCTTCACCTTTTTCACCCAGTCCTCAATCCTGCTCTCTTCTGACAATATCAGTCTGCTCTCTGTATCTTAGTTTTGTTTATTTTGCTCTTTAAATTCCACATATAAGTGAAATCATATGGTGTTTGTCTTTCTGTCTGACTTATTTCAGTTTGCATATTACCCCTTAGTTCAGTGATTTTCAACCAGTGTGTCCTAAGAATTTCTAAAGGTTTGTGGGGGGAGAGGGGAGCGGGGCAAAGGGAGCATCCAGTCCTGATGTGAGATGCTGCTGTGAGCGGCAGGAGAGGAGGCAGTGGTGCCCAGAAGGTGAGCAGGAAGGAAGCACTTAGCCAGGACCATGGAGGGGCACAGCGGCTGCTGCAAGATCTTGGTGGTCGGGGACGTGCCCTGCAGCAAGGCGCTGCAGCCGTTTGCCAAGAATGCCTACCCTGCGAGTTATGTGCCCACCATGTTTCGAGAACTTCACCATGAACTTTGAAATAGACAAGCAGAGTCTTGACCTCAACATGTGGGACACTTCAGGTTCCTCTTACTATGATAAAGTGCGGCCCCTGTCCTGTCCTGATTCAGACACTGTGTTCATCTACTTCCACACTGGCCAACAAGAAACACTGGACAGTATCCTCAAGAAGTTGCAAAGGAGGACCCAGAAGTTTTGTCCCAATGCCAAGGTTGTGCTGGTTGGCTGTAAACTGGACATGTGAATGACCTGGCCACATTGAGGGAGCTGTCCAAGCAGCAGCTTATCCCTGATACACAGGAGCAGTGCACTGTGCTGGCCAAGCAGGTGGGGGCATGTCATATGTGAGTGCTCCTCCCTGTCCTCTGAGCGCAGCAGCGTCAGGGATGCCTTCCACGTGGCACAGTGGCCTCCCTTGGCCATCGCCATCAGCAGCTGTGCTGTTCTGACTCACACCAGGAACTGCAACGATCCGCTGAGCTAGCAGGACAGTCAGATTGGGGGAACAGGAAAGAAGGTGAGAGACACAAGTTGTCAGCCAAGAGTTGCAACCTCATGTGAGGAAATTGAGAAGGGCAGTGTCAGAAGGGTGGTGAAGGTTGAAATTGTTCCCCTGCCTGCACTCTGGCTTCCTGACCTTCTGACTCTAGCTAACACTTCAGGGCAGGCTGAGTGAGCAATTTTCCTAGGCAAAGGACCCAGAGGCAGCGGGTGCCACCATACCTCACATCCTCAGCGCCTGCCTCTGTTACCGGCGGAGACCCCAGTCAGCGGGCTCCCGCCTGCCTTGATTTTTGTCTTGCTAGCAAGAGACAAACACTTTTAATACAAATGAGATGTTCATTTATGAAACACGAGCAAAAAGCTACAAGTGGGCCCTCCGCTAATCTGAGCGGTTCAGGGGTTATATACCTTAGCTTCTAGGTACCCCTCCACCTCCCCCTTCTAGACCTTGGACATAATAGTATTACTTAGTAAAGGCTTTCTGTCTAGTTAGTGAAGTTGTTACAGAGGCTCCCTTTCCTAACAATCTCAAGGACTCCCCTCCCCCTGTGCTATCTCTGCTTGTGACGTTGGAAACACCTGGCAATCTTGTCGAACTGGGTTCAGGACTGCGGAGTTAATTGGTGACACGTCTCCCTTTTGTTTCTAGCCTCCTGTTTCCTTTGTTAGGCTGTAATGGTGGGGGCCCTACTTTATTTACCCTCTGGCAGCTCATCCCAAGTTCCTACCTAATGTTTCCACAAGACTTTGAGGGAGCTAGTAGGGCAGGCATCTGGGCCAGAAGCTGGGATGGGGCAGGGTAGTTGGGGAAGCTGGCATCAAGCCGTGTGACCTTGGCTGAGTCAGAGTGAGTGGAAGGTACCTTCCCTCTCAGCTCCCAGTCCCCATATCCTGGCCCTGGCTTCCTTCCCTAAGGAAAGTATCCATTCCATGACCTTCCCTTTTCCTCTCCTCTCACTTATACAGATGTTCTCACTCATCTTGACCTCCAGGCAACATGCACTAAATTAAAAAGTTGAGAACCCCTCTCCTCATATACCCACCAGTTCTTGCTCCTCCCTTTTTCCCCACCTGTCTGCAATAAAGCCCATGTCTATGGGAACAAAAGTTATTTTTTAAACATGTAACACCTGACTATTTAGTAGGGGGAATGGCCTCTTTTCCCTTAGATTGTCAAATTAAAAAATGACAACAGACAACACAATAATACTCATTCAGTGTGAATGAATCAAAATTACACCAAGTTTTTGTCAGACTGGCAAAAAATATAATTTTTGGTGTACTGCAGAATTTTAGTAATTAGTTTGTGTGCTATGCAATGAAAACTAATTACTGGCTGAAAATCGTTGCTCTAGATAAATCCACACTCTCAAAAATGGTTAAGATTTCATTTTTAATGCTCGAGTAATATTCCATTATATATATGTACTATAATACTTTTATCCACTCATCTATTAATGGACACTTAGGTTGCTTCCATATCTTGGCTATAGCAAATAATGCTGCAATGAACATAGGGATGCATATATTCTTATGGATTAGTGTTTTGGGTTTCTTTTTGACTATATTCCCAGAAGTGGAATTGCTGGGTCCCATGCTCTTGTTTCACCAACTTCCTATTCCTGAAATTTCCATGAAGCATGCTTTTAAAAATATGAGTACATTGATTTAATGATGTGCTAAATATTCAAATTCCAACATTAAAATATTTTCCCACAAACCTAGCACTATAATGCTTAGGTAATAATGCAAAATCCCTGCAGTGGTAATTGTGGGTTCCCTGCCCAATTTTTCTGAATGAGTAAGGATATTTAAGCCTCTTGAGACAGGAAGGATCATTACTAGTCATTTAAGTAATTTAGAAGTTTTGTAACTTATTGTACATTTATCAGAAATCATCATACCAATAATTAGGAACTTTGTCCATTTCAGGCTATATGCTATAAATACTTAAGTATTAAAATACCAAATCTTCTAATAAGTTAATAGTTACTGAATTACTCATCACAAATAAGAAAAATAGGTCTCTCAGCTGTCTGGATTTTGGTGAGTTTCACATGGTGGTAACACTATGAATGCCCTCTCTCTCCCCATTTCTCAAAAACAAGGGTGGAGGTGAGTGTGGAAAGAATGTAGCCTAGGACTATTTTCTGGATGCAGATGACTGATGCCTAGATGATAATAAAGAAGCCACAACCACAGCAATGTAAAGTCAGTAAACAATATTTTACTGAAACATTTCATAACAGAAAACCTGTCTGAAGTGTAAAGTTACTGTCTTACACAGAAGGACAGACCCACTTTCAAAGACTAATATGAATACAATAAATATGGAGTTTACGTACTAATTTATACACAGACACTCTGCCCCACAGCCATAAAAATTTATACTTAACAGTGCAACATATAATTTAATCAGTTGATTTATTTGACAAGTTTTTCTTACTAAACACAAATAACTACCTGGTTTTCATATATATAATATATATTTTATATATATAGATATTAAACAATCTGTACAGTTTCTAAACATAAAACTCCTAAAAGGCACAATTGTCTATACAACATGTACAAAAATGGCTGGAGCTGACACAAAACAACAATTATTGGTCAAAAATTCATGATTGCACAAAGATTAGTCATGAGTTTATGTCAGAAAAATGTGCTTTAAGGGAAGGAAAGTTTTCAAAGAAACCTTTAAGTGTTATATAAAAAACAAATCAAAAAAACAAAAACAAAGCCCCAACAGAAAAAGCCACTAGGTTGCTATCACAAGCCTGTCTTCGTCATCGTCACTGCTCACGTCACTGAATTGTGCAGCGGCCTGCCTGCGGGGCAGGACCTTGGGCCTGGGCACCTGTCTGTCTGGAGAGAAAGCCGGCTGACCTGACAGCTCTGGGAAATCTTTAGAATGTGCCTTCAGCAGAGACTCTGACCTGGATGCTGGTTTGCTCTGAACTGAAGGGAGTTCATGCTTGGGCTTCACATGATTGACTGAGGCAGCCTTCCCTGTGTCCATTTTACTAGAGCCATCAAGCCGTGCATGGTCTCTTGTAGAGGCAGGTGGATCTATCACGTTTTTTGCATTTTCCCGCTGGACTTGAGGTGACCCCTGAGGAGACGTGGTCCTGCTGTCCTGATTCCCACTGGCTACAGAAGTTGGCTTGGGGTGCGCCTCACGTGCTCCGTTTTGGGAAGCTGGTGTTTCGGGAGCTCCCGGTGCATCCATGGTTACTTGACTAACTGAGGGAATTAAAGTAGGCAATGCGATGTTCAAGATCTGGAGGCCGGGGATGTGTGCCTGAGGGGTGCTACTGCCCTGTGATGGAGGGTTTGCAGTCAACACCTGCAGTCCGACAGCATTGAGAGCCAGCCCTGGTGGATGTACCTGTGGGGCAACGTTTGTGTTGGCGAGGCCTAAGATATTGACGGTTTCCATGCTCAGGGACGGAAGTGACTGCAAGCCTGGTGCGCTGAGGTTCTGAAGGCCCGGCACATGGATTTGGCCAATGGGAATACATGGCACAACACTGCTTAATTCAGCCACTCCCGCAGGATTTGTAGTGCCAGAGACTTCTGTGATCGTATCTCCAGGAGTGCCCACAGTTCTGTGAATTACATTTACAGCAGGAATCGTAAGTTGCATTGGCCCAGCCTGAATGGGTACAAATGTAGAATATGTGAGGCCAGCAGGTACCACATGGATTCCCCCAACTGGAACCATATTATAAGGTGTCCTTGATTGTTGTTGGGAATGCAGAGGAAGGTGACTAAACAAATGAGTCTGGGGAGAAGGCAGGCCTGGAATCGGCGGGAGAGTGATCTGTTGCTTCTGCGCCTGTGTGTCAGGCTGTGGTGAGGCCACTGAGGAAATCGTTGTTGTTGTGTGAGGACTGCGCTCAGCTGCAGGAGGAAGTCTCATGAAAGATGTGTCCTAAAAGACAAGAGAGAAGAATCCTTTCGGGTCAGAGCTTTCTTAGTCATTGAGCTAACATGCTATTCTTCCTTGTGGGGTAAAAGAAGGCATATTTTATTTTGTGAAAGTATGAGTTGGCTAAAAATTCTATTTTGATTAAAAAAATAAATTTCCAATAGAAAAACTGTATTGTACTTTTACTCTTTTATTTCCTAGTACAAATAACAGCAGCACATTTTTGTGTAGTACTTTGCATTTCTCAAATTTCCTGGATATTATCTCATTTATACTGAAATTAACTCTGGGATGTGGCCATAATTATATTCAGCTTTTGTTGTTGTTTTTATTGCTGGCACCACACTATTTTAAAGATCAGGAATCATTGAGAAATTGAGATATTAGTTGGCAATAAGTATCAACTCAGAAAAAAATAAACTGGAAAATCATTCATTTATGAAATAAAGAGTTGTCATTAATAAAAGGTCTGAAATTGTTCATATGTTCAGTTTTTCATCCATTTATAAGTTTATGAAATGTCTACTGAAAACCAGATTTCTAGGCACTGGCAGGTGTGTGAGAGATTTTGGGACAGAGAAGCTTAAAGTATAGGCAGCCAATATGAAAGTAATGAAATGTTATTAGTAATAAGTCCTGACTATCCTTTTGTCTACCCAAGATTATCATTTAAATATTAGCTTTTTCTTGATATCTGTATTATAGAGCTATGCTAATTTACAAAATACTTCAATCTAAATATTAATATAGTTTAATTTAAATGTTAGTATGATTTAATTATATTAATTTAGGGTAGTCTGAAGAAATCCAAGCTTTCATTGTCTTTTTATTTTTCTCCAGTGTTACCTAGTAAGCTGAAATCTGCCACATTAAGAATTAAATCCTAGTGTAATTGTCAATACATACTAGAGGACAGAGAACTGTCAATGACAGAACAATGTATTCCTCACAGAATTAAATATTCCTCACCAGTCACCAGGCATAAAAGCACGGAATCCTTCACAATGCCCTAAGGGTGACTTTCTGAGGTCTATGTCTGGCCTTAAGCTAGTGCTTGGGCTGGAAGTTTTCCCAACCTGTCAGAGCAATTTGATCATTCAGGCAAAGTGAACTTCTTGATACGTTTTTTGGATCACAAGAAACCAGTAGCTGGTTTGCCAACAGAGACAAAGTGCAAACTATTTGGATAATCTAGTGCAAATCCATCATATTAATCAATGCCAGTGGAAAAACAACTTGGAGTAGGCATGGGATAAATGAGTCCAAGATTCATGTTCTCAATAGTCATATACATATTTTTCATTTCATGATGAAAAATAAAAAAAGCAAATAATAAACGAGTATATGTTAAAAGATACATTTGGTTCTTTCAGATTTATAATACAATACCTAACAAGAATCTGAAGGAAATAAATATCCTTTGCCCTTAAAAAAAACAAAGCAAAAAACCTTAAACAAACTGATTTAGCCATAAATAAATAAATAAAGTGCATTATTTTCTTAAGCCATTAGGCTCCCCATATTTAATAGGTTAAACAAAAGGACAACAACAAACCATTTACCTGTGTTAAAGCAATAGCCTTTCCTGCCACAGAAGTTCTCAGAATTTCTTCTGATTCAGGGTAGTCTACAGACATTTGATGACAAGGAGACCTGCATACAGTTTCAGGTGACCTAGTAGAATCTACAGGAACAGTTGTCTCAGCTTCGTCTTTTGCAGCATGCTGCCGGGTCCTCACCGGGGACTCTGCCTTCTGACTGCAGTCTGACTGCACTGTGCTAAGTACGGTCATCTTGGTGGGCAACGCTCTAGGCAGAATGTCCATTGGGTCTGTGTGTACCCCGGAAAAGCAATCAGTAATTCTGATGTCCTCGTCAGCACTTGCAGAGTCCTGAAGGCTACTTCTAGAAGGAAGGTGTTGAGGGCTGGCTGTAACGGAGGGAGCTGCCGACAGAACTGATTCAGCCTGGCTGTCTTCATCATCATCTTCGTTTTCATTATCGTCCTCCTCTGGGCCATCAGATTCTTCAGGATCGTACCCCGGCCGCTCAAAACTGAATCTTTGTCTATCATCTAATAAAAACAACCAAGAGGGTATGTTATACAATGTTTTGCCACTGAACAAATGCAATCTTTTAAAAAAAATAATTTATTTATTTATTTTTTATTTTTAGAGAGAGGGGAAAGGAGAAAGAGAGGGAGAGAAACATCACTGTGTGGTTGCCTCTCACTCGCGCCCCAAACTGGGGACCTGACATGCAACCTAGTCATGTGCCCCGACTGAGAATCGAACCAGCAACACTTGGCTCTCAGGCCAACGCTCAATCCACTGAGCCACAGCACCCAGGGCGACAAATGCAATCTTTTGTGTTTTTTTTTAAAGCTTAGCGATATTGTGAGGAATATAAAAGATAAGGACTCCACCCACAGAAAGCCTACAATTTAGTGGAAGAGAATGACATGGGGAAGAACGAGTCAATCAGTCCAGCAGGAATCACAGAAGTGAGGCACTGACAGAGGGAGAGAGGGCCAGGGGAGACTTTGTTGTGGATGCAGAATATGGAATGAGCCACGAAAGAATAGACAGGCAGAGGGTGGACATAAAAAAATAAGAAATAAAAGCCTCAAATGTTATACTCGTAAAATCTGTCCAAGAAGATAGAACTATATTAAAAAGTTTAACAGATTTCAATGTAATTATTTTCATGAGTTCTTTTTCTGTATCTACTTCTTTGTATTTCCCTTTCATTGAACAAATTTTTTTTAAAACCTAGTGACATTTCATATTTATAAGCAAAATAATTTTCCTTAACATTTGAACAGTATTTTAGACATGTCTGCACTGTCCTCTGAGTAGCAGCAGTCTCTTATATTTAAGTCTTCTTCTACTTTGTTTCTTTTCACTCAGGTGCTAAATTTTCCCATCTTCTTCTTCTTCTTATTTGCTGTGATGATTTAACCCACTCCCTCAAAGGACAGGGAACATTAACTAACTCATTTATATCAGCTTCAAATCTCATGTGAGACTGTGTCTATCAAGAAATATTCAAGATGGTCCAGGGAAGTCTCAAACTTCTCATAAGCTCATAAACTTTACCTACTCAACATCTTGCAAAATTAGAGGCTCTTTCCCTTAGAAAATAAACTTTAAAAAGTTAAACTGGGAAAGAATGCAAAACATCTACCACATTTCTTTCTCACTAAGATGTAGTGAAGAAGATGTCAGACCATGTTCAGCTTAGCTCTGATACCTCCTGCGTTTACATGTATGTTTTTGATGAGAAGAAAATGTAAGTAAGAGAAATAGGCAGTCGGTTTATTTCCTGGCTTTCTCAATGGTCTGCGTATTAATTTATCTTACCACTTTTTCTATATTACAAAGATAAGTTCTTCTAGAAGAGTTTCAGAGGACCGACACCAACATTGCAGGTATTTATTTCTAGAATGGAACATTCTAGAATTTTATGTTGATTATTTTTCATGTTGCCTACCTCAAGCATGTGTTATAATTAAAATATTCAAAGATAAAATACATACATTTAGGTTCCTTTAATATGTGATTTCATAAGCTTTTTGTTTTAAGGGTTCTACTGTTTTGTTGTAAAATAATAAATAAATAGTACCGATTAATTGAGTCCTACCAGGTGCGTATGCTGGAAATGGGTGATTTCTGGGTAAAAGTTCTGACTCCTGCCTCAATAATAGCTTTCCTATACTCTGTTTTATGTTTGAAATTCTAAAATTAGAAAATTCAATCCCAATTTGTTTTGAATTTGCCGCATTAGTGCCAAATCAGATATATTTTTAGTGACTTTTTATTTTAAAGGGGAAAGTAGGAGATAAAATCAAACTGGATAACTGGTAGAACAGGGAAATCAAGAAGGGGCTGACTTCATTAAAGACCAGCCCGCTAAAAGCCTGCCAAATCCATTGTAACAATAATCCATTAACCCAAACTCTAAGCAGAGACAGTGCCTGTAGGAAGAGGGAAGGCACAGCTTATGTCATCGGGGTAGGCACAACAGGAAACTGGGTGACAGGAGCCTGCTAATTAGCTGAAAGACTGGTTACAGCAAAGTGCGGGCTGGCAGGACTGTACGTATATCCTCTGGGGCTACACTCTCTTGCAGGCTCTATGCTATGAAACCCACCCAAGCGCCCACAGAAGGGAGCACTAAGTGTCCACTGTGGTCCAGAGCTGGGAGAAGAGGAGTAGCAGCCACACAGGAGGGTCAAGGAATTCCACCTGGATTCGTAACCTCTCTCTGCACTACATAAGAAAAACCTTATCCTGCATGAGGAAAACTAATGCACATGGTTGTTCTTAGGACATAGGTGGAAACTCACTATAGGGTGGAAAGGAAAACGAACTGAAGAAAAAATACAACCCTACTCCTTGAGGAAGAACAGATTACCAACTGAGTCCACCACAACAGCTGGCGGAGAGGAGAATGAGAGCCACAGCCCAGAAACTGAAGAACGTGGTACATGTAAGACTGAGGCTGGATCAGAACAGCAACGGCATACAATCTCCCCACCCCCCCACTGCCAAGCTAAAGAGCTTTAAGTGACTGGTAACAAAATACTGCTAGGAGAGAGGCAACAGAACAAGAATGTGTAGAGGACCTTCTGTGAGGCACTATACAGAGGGAAGAACTAAAACTGGAACTGAACAGGCATTGGTCTTGTAATTCACCCTCCACTGCAAACACAAGGTATCTCTTCAGGAATTGGAAGCCTCTGGTGCACTAAGGGTAACCATAGCAACAGGAAATCTCTCAAGCCCAGTCCAACTCCTAACTAGAAAAAAACTCCCACACTATAAAGGCCCATTACCAGGCATAAAAACTATTTACATTAGTCTGTACTACCTTGTGAAGATGTCAAGCTTTCAAAAAGATTTACAATGGATAATACAGCGAGAAAAAAAAAAAAAAAAACACAGAAGAGAAAAAGCAGTCAGAATCAGTCAATATGACAAAGATGTTACAACTGTCAGAGAATTTAAAATAATTATGATTAGTATATTAAAAGCATTAATGGGAAAGGCGGACAATATACAATATCAAATGGGAACTTCAGATGAGATGGAAATTACAAAAAAGAATAAAATGAAATGTTACAAATGGAAAACACAGTAACCAGAAAACTGTCAAACCCAGAATTCTATCCCATTGAAAATTATTTTCCAAGATGAAAGGAAATACAGACATTCTTCTAGAAAAACATACTCAGGGAATTGATTCACTGCCAACAGACCTACATGACAATAAATGTTCAAGAAAGCTCTTTAGGCAGAGAAAATATGGTAGCAAATGGAAACTTGGGTCTACACACACACACAAATGAAGAGCATCAGAAATAGAATAAATCAAGGTAAAATTGTTTTTTAAAAATTTAAAATGCTTGCTCTAAAAGCTAAATGAATTTCCATAGCAAAATAGTAACAATATACTGTGTTTATAGCATATATGCAAATTTAAAAGATAATAAAACAGCACAGTTGATAAAAATAAATTGTGAACATACCCTTATAAAGTCTTTACACTACATGTAAAACAATGTAGTATTACTTGAAAGCAGGCCACTAAAACTTTTAAAAGGAATAAATAACAAGTCAATATAGAAGATAAAATAGAATAAAAAATGCTCAATTAAGGCATAAAAAGAAAACAATAAAAAATAGCTGACAGATAAAATGGTAGGTTCTAATCCAACTACATGAACATTAAAAGGAATGGTCTAACAGTGATTTTCAACCAGTGTGCTGCAACAATTTTTAAAACATGCAATACCTGATTCTTTAGTCAGGGACACTGACCTCTTTTCATTTAGACTGTCAAATTAAAATAAAAATAAATTTAAGAAAAAACAATAGCCAATAAAACAATAGCCATCCAGTGTGAATGGGTCAAAATTATGCCTACTTTTTGTCAGATTGGCAAAAATACATTTTTTTGTCGTGCCACAGATTTTTAGTGTGCCATGAGATAAAAAAGGTTGAAAATAGCTGGTCTAACACATGAATTAAAAGAGAGAGACTGTGAGAACAGATAAAAAAAGCAAGTCCCATATATAAAATGTGTACAAGAAATCCACTTCAAATAAAAAAATATAAATAGGTTGAAAGTAAAGTTCGGAGAAAGATACACCTTAAATCATTAACTAAAATATAGCTGCGCAAAAGAAAACCGATATTAATATCAGACAAAGTAGACTTCAGAACAAGGGATATTATCATGAATAGGGATATTATATTATTAATGATAAAGCGATTAACTGTATGAAAATGTAATAATTCCAAATGTGTAGCAACTAACCAGAGCTCAAAATAAATGAGGTTAAAACTGAAAAAAAAGTAATAAATACACAATCACAGCTGAAGACTTCAACAATGCACTCTAAGTAATTGATGTAAGAGAGCATTTCTCCTCACTTTGATCTACAGATAAAATCCCATCAAAAAATCTCACGAGCATTTTGCACATATTCACAACCTAATTCTAAAATTTCTATGGAAAAGAAACTAAAATAGCTGAAACAATTCTGAAGAAGGAGAAAAGTTGAAGGACTCACACTGAAGACAGTACAGTATTGGAAGATAGTCATATAGGTGCAATAGATCAGAAGACAAGAGTTCAGAGATTAAAAACCACACAGATATGGGAGCTAAATTTTGACAAAGCAAATTCCATGAAGAGATAATAATCCTTCCAGCAAATAGTGAGTGATAAAACCAATGGACACCCAAATACCAAAAAATGAACACTGATACATACCTTACATCTAATGCAATAACTCAAATAGATTATAGGCCTAAATGTAATATTGGGTTGGCCAAAAAGTCCATTTAGTTTTTTCTGTAAAATAAAAGACACGTTTCTCATTTTCACCAATAACTTTATTGATTTGGATATTTTGAGTATGTCAGCTATCTTCCATGTGGTACAACACTGATTGCTTTCAATTAATGTCTTGATTTGATGGCTATCAACATTAAATGGTCTACCCAACTGTGTAGCACTGTCTAGCAAGACATCTATAGCACAAAATTTCACAAATCCCTTTTGATACATTCTATCAGTCACAGCACCTTCTCGATACACTGTACAAATCTTATTTTGTGTTTCAGTTGTGTTTTTACCTTTCTTGAAATAATAAAGCATAATATGCCAAAAATGGTGCACATTATCTTCTATTTTCAATATTAAAATGGCTACACAAAAATTCACCAATTCTGATAAGCTTCTTAAAAAAAATGCATGCTGATATAACTGTCACAATACAATCCAACAAAATTGTTTTGAATGAAGTTAAAGACAACAATACTAGAGCCATGTTACAGAGAAAAACAAATGAAATTTTTGGCCAACCTAATATATAAAACTATACAACTTGTTAAAAACGGTAGAAATCTGTGTGACCTTGGATTAAACAAATTATTCTTACATATGACACCAAAAGCACAATCAATTCAAGAAAAAATTGATAAACTGGGCTTTATTAATATTAAAAAAATTTGCTCTCAGGAAAACACTGCAAAAGACAATAAGACAAGCAAAAGACCGGGGACAAACATGTGCAAATCACAATTCTGACAAAGGGATTATATCCATAATATATGAAAAAAATTATCAAAATTCAACAGTAAGAAAATAACCTTCTTTCAAAGATGGGCAAAATTTCTGAATAGAGACTTCACCAAAGCAGCCTCATGAAAGGAAAACAGCATAATAGATGCTCAGCATCATCAGTCAAGAGGGAAATGAAATTAAAACCACAACGAATTACCACTACATATCTATCAAAATGTTTTTTTTTAATGTACTGGTAAGGCTGAAGAACAATTAGACTCTCATACATTGCTGATGGGAATGTAGATGGTATAGCCACTTTGGAAAACAGTTTCACAGTTTCTTACAAAACTAAATGTGCAGCAACCATATAACCCAGAGATTCCACTCATAGTATCAAGACCTAGAGAAACAGAAACTTACACTGCCGAAGATTGGAAACCACCCGATGTCTTTAAACTGGTCAGTGGGTAGCAGATGATGGCACATCTATACAATGGCATGCTTCTCAGCAACAGAAAGGAATGAATTACTGACTTGCACAACAACATGAATGAATCTTACATGCATTTTGCTAAGAAGCCAGACACCCAAAGCTACTTGTTGTATGACTCCTTTTATATGACAGTCTGGGAAAGGCAAAACTATAAGGAGATCAGTGGTTGCTAGGGGTTGTTAGGTGGGGGAGCAGTTTCCTATAAAGGAGTGGCAGCGAAATTTTGGGGGGCAAAGGAACTGTTCTGCATGGAAATGTCAAAAACTACAAAACTATACACCACAAAGAGAATGTTACTGTATGTAAATAATAAAAACATAATCAATGAGGCTGTGGAGGGAAACTAAGATGAAAAGCAAGCTGAGAAAGATGACTCTAACAGAAGTACAGATGACCCATATAATCACACTGAAGGGATGTAAAAGAAGACCCTGACCTAGGTGTCCTTAGCAAAAGGGTTCTGACTAGATACTGTGAAGACGAAAGACAAAAACAACTACACACAAACACTGTACTATAATTATAAATGTTTTCACAGGTGGGTTAGGATTTCTGAAACTAGTTTATTGACATAATAGAGTTGAAAAAGTATGTGAACCATTGTAGATGAGAATCAGGTTTCTCATCGTAGGTGAAAGAAAAAGAAGGACACAGAGGCGGCTAGAATAAACACTGTGTTGCTGAGCAGAACTGCAACAGTCAGTATGGACTTATGTCCTCATTTATATAGAGCAGTTTAAAAAAATGGGGCCATGTTTAAATAGAACAGGAACAGATCTCAAAGAACTCCCAATGGCCAATGAGAACATGAGCTATGCAATAAGTAATTACAGTACTGAAGTATAACCCAAAGGATAAAATACACAGGCTTGAGTCTATATTGATATAAAAGGATAAATGGATGAATGCACAAATGGAGAGATGATACTTTTCCTTACAGAAAATTCCAGTTAATAATTTAGACCACCACAGTAAAAGTTACCACAGGCAAGATCCATCAATGTATAAGCAGGATATCTGCATAGTCTCAAAGTTTCTCCTAAAAATATTTAATATTTATAAAAGCAACAAAAGTAAATTTACAACAGAGTCCTGGCAGACATCACCTTAGTCACATGACCAGTAATATGTATTGACCTAACATATCCCCTGATATGTGCTAAGAAAGCACAGCACCCTATCACACTTTCCTAATGATGCACAATCTCAATGCAATCATGAGCATATATCAAAAAACCCAAACTGAGAAACATTTCGCAAAATAACTGAGAGTACTCTCTCTGAAAGTGTTAAGGTCATGAAGGGCAAGAAAGATGAAGGAACACAGCGGAGGAGCCTAAGTAAAGAACCATGACAACTAAGTGCAACACAGGATCCTGGAATGAGATCCTGGGACAGAAAAAAGATATCTGTGGAAAAACTGGGGAAATCCAAGTAAGTTCTGTACTTCAGTTAGGAAGCTGAGTTGAGGTTAACTTCTTAGTGTTGACAAATATTCAATGGTTATGTAAGAATGCTAATATAATGGAAAACTAGGCAAAGAGTGTAACAGGGATTCTCTGTGCTAGTTTTGCAACTTTTCTGTAAGACTGAAATAACCTTTTGAACAATACCATAAAAAACCTATTTGCCAGTGCGCCAGCGCCTATGTTTTACTCTACTGACACCAATAGGCTATCTCATTCAGATAAGCTTGCACAGTATCTACTTCCCTGCTGTTCTTAAACTGATGTAGTCTCCTTCTGATAAGCAATTTTTCTTTCCTGTTGTTTAATAGGAAACTATTAATTCTTGAAACCAATCCCAACATTTCCATTGGTAAATTTAAAAGCATAGAAAATTTCTCCAAAATGTACCCTAACAGATCTACATGTTTAACATTTTTACCACCTAAAACTGTTATCTTGTATCTATGTTTGCATTTTTTATTCAATGGCACATATGATGATCACATGGCTCTATTCCACCTCAAGCCATCTTTACTCTAAGAGGACCTGGCTTAGTAGTACATACAGACCCATACTATTTGATCATAACTAAAACATAATTAAGAACTTGACTTCTTCTCAATAATTAACAAAAATTAAAAACACAGTATATTGTTTTGAAGTGTAAAGACCACAGCTCAAGTGTCAGAGATAAGACTCAAAACCAGCTTTGCCTCTCTCCTCAATCTGTGCGAACTATTCCACAATCAAATATATTTTAAACTGTAGAATGATTTAAAAATAAGTCAATAATGAGTTAGTCAATAAGCAAGCTTATAAATATTCATGAGTTGAATGTTTATAGGTAGACATTAAAAGCTTCATATAATTAGTTGATTATGAATAGAACAACATATGAAATGCAATATCTGGACATGTGTGGCTCACTGGCCGCTCTTGTAGACAGTTTTATTGGAACATGCCCAGGCTCGTTAGTTTACATGTTGTCTATGGCAGCTTTCACACCACAACCAAAGTTTAGTGGTTACAACAGAGAACGTATGGCCCAAAGACCTAAAATATTTATAAACAGGTCCTTTACAGAAAAAGTTTGCCAACATCTATACTCGACTTCACGTTTAAACCTAACAACCACCCTCTGACAGAGTTGAAATCAAACTTAAAGAAGTTAAGAAACTTACATAGGACTGAAGGAATCAAAGCTAGAATTTAGAACCAGGTTTTTATACATTTAAGAAGTCCTGTCATTAATCCAATAAGATATACTGACTTTTCACTATTATATTACGATTGTTCTTTCCTTGGCTCATACAATATAGACTTTAACACTCCAAGAAGACAAAGCTGGGGCTTATCCTGTGTAACCCCCAGGGACTCTAGAGCAGACATAAGGGAGCCATATACTTGTTTAAAAAATTCATAAATAAATGGCCCTTTAAAGTTATATTTAATTTATGACCTCCTAGACACAATCCCCACTCATTAAAAATAAATTCTTCCAATACTCAATAAAATGTTACAGAAGTGCAGAATTCCTTTATTGTTTGTGGATTTAAATTCGTGAGGTGAAAAAAGAAGTATGTGATGCAGCGATATTGTTTTACAAAAGTAAATGTTTTGATAAACTTATGTAGAACAATTTCCAAAAAGTATTTCAAAATATCTATCTAAGATCAATAGCATGAACTGCAGCACCTCACCCTGCCCTCCCATCGCTGCCAAACAGTGACACCTGCTGGAAAAGTCGGATACACAGCGACAGCACCAGGAATCCCTTCAAGACAGGCTCCACTGAGAAGAGGTCACCAAACTCTGACCCCACCCCCACCCCCAACATTCTTTTGTTGTAGTTGGTCTGTTTTTGTTTTTCCCATGTCTAGAAATATTACTTTGAAATCCAGACAAAACAAAATCAACCTGAGGAAAATAATTTTTTAAAAGCATGCAACTGCTGCAGTAACGCTTTATTTTTTAAAGATGAAGACATCATTAAGAATAATGGATCAGAGTTTAATGTTTGCTTGCCTTAGAAAGTAAACCACAGGCTATCATATATGTGTCATTTGTTAACGATATTAATACTTTAACTATAACTCCTAAGGCCTATTATTGTTTCATACTGTGAATGGACATTTTTCTTGAAAGGAGTTCTCTCAGTTCGGCAATTGAGGGCACATATTAATATTCCTAGTATTGAAGTCCAGCATTCTGTTGACAAAAACATTCTTTGGATCAAGGCATGAAAAGCATACAGCCAGAAACATGATTTTTGAAACAAAAAGTGAAAAAGTACAAGTATTTGCTAATTCCCCAAGAAACAGGAAAAAATTCCTGAGACTATGTAATTTTGCATGGCAAGAATACAGAGCATGTGCAGCTGGGCTGGAAGCATTTCATAAGCACATACTATAATTACAGCTTGAGTTGCTAGTTTTAAACTAAATGGAAAGTTCTTTTAAATGCCAAATGTACAAACTTTAATGGATGGCTTAGAAAAATGTATAATTCCTTCCACTTAATTCAAAATAAACATTTCCCAACATCTCTAAATTTAAACCATTTGAAAATTAGAACAAAAACTCATCTGCTAGAGGAAAAAAATAAGTAGCCACAGAACCCTCTGTTGCTAAGGGTAGTAAAGAATTAAAAAGACAAAGGGTCTTTTGAGTCTTTGGTCCTTTGTCACACCATTTGTGCATTGGCCTTTAATAAGCGCTCTTCATCAGCCAGGAAACTTGAACATTATGCTGACGAATGGCATTCTGGGTATCCTGTGGTTGGCACAGTAGAGAATGAGTTTACGATCCTTAGAAAAACAAAAGATTGAAGATAATGCCAGGCAAAATTTAAAAGAAATAAATCTGGGGTAAACCTTTGGTGGAAAAAAAATAAGGCAGACATAGAGTTATAACTAAAAACAAATACAGCATAAAAACTGAGCCTTTGCCCACAAAGACATACGCTGACCAAGACATTACCAAATGGTAATGGTGTTCATAAAATAAATATTATGATGGAATACTTTGTAGCAATACTCTTTGGACTGTAGCGAGCAATTAATAAATTTTGTTGAACAGATGAAAGCTCAGAGATGAAATTTCTTGGTGATGATTATGTGTGCTACAGAAAAGATCAATTAAATGACCAAGGCCCAAAATTTGTCCTATAAGCCTAAAAACACTGTCCTTAGGTTTCTGGGTACTGTTCTGTAAAGTCAGGTAGGGACTAGATTAAGAATCCTGTCTCCCAAATAACACCTTGGTGATTTTGTTTGTTTTTTTCTTTGAAAAGGTTTATCCCATTTCCCAGATGTCTGAGATAAGCAAGATTCAAATATATGTAGCAGGTTCTTGTATATCCAGTTAGTTGGCTAAGCATGTGTGACTCATAAAAGTGTGGCAAATCTAACAGTTCTTATTAAGATACTATAGAATTCCACTATTAAAATTACTTCTACATTTTTAAATATGAAATGTGAAGTGTGTCTACCAAAACCACGTAGGAATTTTACTCAGTATCTAGTGAAGACAATGTCACAAATTTTCCTATTGTTTAAGACTTGATGTTTTACAATACTGGTTTTCTAAAAGATGAGTGGCTCCTAAATTTGGCTGCCTATTTTTCTTTAATCACTGTATTATTTAGTTGGCATCTGTAATCTACCAGCATAATTAAAGGATAAATTTCAACTGTTTACAAAAAACCTTGGTGATAAAAGAGAGTCTGTTGATAGCTTTTTTCTTAGTTATTTCAGACTTTTCCTTCTCACATAGCCAGACCACCTGTCCCTTAAGAAGTGCAGTTGTGGAGGCATAATGAAAGGCATTTGAAAAGCCACTGTAATCACTACCTTTCGGAATGCAAGTTGGAAAGCAAACTGTGATAACTGTTGTGGCACCTTAGCATTTTCCTGAATTTTTATGGTAGTAATGCAACAAATGGAATCCTACTGTGGTTTCTGGAAGCATACTGTGAAGAGGGCTTAATTTCAGATTTGTGTTAGGTTAAGAATATGAGAAATGACATCATGACCCCATGATGCCACAAGAGCATTTGATAAGTGTAACAGCAAGTTATGTTTCAAAAGGCACATTGAAGAATGCAATTTTATCACTTATTTTCATTTATTGGGCCAAGAAAATGGAGAATACACTGTCAGGCAGGAACTTCTATATGGACTGTGGATGCCATGTGGCAGCTAAGGTCTCAGAGGAACCTGAATGTTAAGATGGTGAGCTTTCCCCATGTGACCAGAAAGGAAGGAAACTCCACTGGGCAAAGAGGAGCAGGGACAAGAACCCAGCATATAAATCACTTGAAATGGACCAGCCTGTGAACCTCAGAACTTTGTTCTACTAGTATACACTTCAAAACTTAAAGCTGTAATACCTGAAAATATTTACTTTCCCTTCTAAGATTTTTAAAGTCAAGCTACTTCACCTATTACTTATATCTAAATAATTTGTATTTTTTTCCCCTTGGAAAATGAAATTGATAGTAAAATCAAACACTTCATAACATGCTGCTAATCTTCATAACATCTTTATGTAGTTGATAAAGACAATGTTTTAAAATATACAGAAATATTAACACAGAAAGAAATCAAGTCTATCTTTTATGACTGTCTATTCTATGAAGAAAACTCTATACCAGGGTGATGCTGGGCCAGTGTAGAAATTAATTCCAAAGTAAATAATGCCCCTAATTTAATAAATGAAGAGTGAGATTTCTAAATTAGTCACCATGATACATACATGCACAAGCTGGATGACACAAGGGAAAAATCATACCAGACTTTCCACCCGATTTGTAAACTCCATCTGGTGGAGAAAGAGGGATGTACTTTGTTTATAAAAACACCCTTCCATAAGATTTTTTTCTCTATGATGTTATTTATTATTGTTATTGCTGATGGAACTTAATGAAATCATGCTTCTTCTAGTCATTACTGTCTAGATTTCCACTACAAAATAAAACAGAAGCAGGGGAAAAATGCAAAAACTGCAGCAATAAAAATTCTAGGGTCACAAATTATCATTTGTTTCCTCATTTCAAGAACATTAGAGAAAATAATCTGGATTAAATATCAGAAACATATGGGCCTAAAAAATGCAATGGCTTTAAGTAATACCAAAAACTTAGACTTTCTTAGTAAAAGGAACACTGTATATTACTGAATGTTTACAAGATTACAAATACTAGAAAAATCATATCTAAGAGAAAATGGTTCTCAAGTGTCCAAACATCGAGAAAAGTATAAAGTGCCACAGCAGAGCCACTTTATCTGAGGATGAGTACAGGTGAAACGTGGAATGATGCTTCCCATGCAAAAACTCCCTCAGATAGGATGACCTGCTCACCAAACACCTCCCCAGGGCGCGCTCTGTTCCGGGTGCTCATCCTGTACCCTTCACACTTTAACACCGTTTCTCTTGCCAAATCCCCAGACTTTTGCTCACACAACTCCCTCAGTCCAAAACGCCTGCCTTCCCTTACCCTATCCTTTCATTGATACCTTTTGAAATAAAGCAATGTATGAATAAAACAGCTTCCTTTCCTTTCTTCTGGGATACACTCAGTGATCCTTCTGCAACCAGTTAGGCCATCACTGCTCCTCCCTGATCCCCACCGCTGGTGGTGAACCCTGCAAGTCTGAGCACACCCCAACCTCACAGCTGGGGCAAGGAGCTCCCAGGGCCAGTGACTGTGCACCTATTTAACAGTGTTGAGTCCTGAGTAGATGAATGAAGGAATCTAAAAGGGAATAAACTTTTCTTCTCTGGAACTACTTACAAATTTTTAAAAAGAACAGATTTTTATCAATCTGGAGAGATAATTACTGAGGATGCAAAAATAGAAGAGTCAGATAACAAATCATCTTCTAGTCTTCTGAACCACTGATCAAAAAATGAGAAATTTATACTAAACAAATGCCTTCACCACTTTAACTATATTGGCCTTGACCATATCATGTAAATGCTATTTATAGTTAAAGGCATTAAATATTATATTGTAGCTACCAGTTGATTTTAGTAAAGGAACTTAATGGATAACTAATACATCAATTTTTAAAAATAATCTTTAATTATTTCTTGACAGCTTACAGGTCACTTGTTCCCAGTCATCCATTTAATAAACAATTATTTACTAATATCTACTACCTGCTAGGCACAATCCAAAGGAGCTGGAGATAGAGCAGTAAACACAATGAAACCCTGTCCTCACCTCTGGTAGCACTCAGGGCTATAAGAAAATATAAAGCAAAATAGGGAGCCTAAGTAATGCTGGCACCAGCGGTACGAGACTGAGGTGCTTTTTTTTTTGGATAGGTTCAGGAAGTCCTCACTGTGAAGACATCTGAAGAGGATGATGGGGTAAGTCTCACCATACCTGGTAGAGGGCATTCCAAAAACGGGAAATGAGTGCAAAGGAGAGATGGGGGGACCTGCTGGGTGTGTTCAGTAAAGAGCAAGCAAGATCAGTGTGGTTGTAGCTGGGTGAGCAAGGCAGGCAAGAGTAGGAGACGAGTTTCAGAGAGATGGTGATGAGGAAGAGTGAGTGGGCTGGAGCTCAGAAGGTATAGATCACTGCTCTGAAGGACACTGGGAACCGCTGGAGGGTTTTAAACAAAGTAATGACATCATTTAAAAAAATCACTGTGGCTGTTGTGTTGAAAACAGTCTGTAAAGGGGTTGGGGTTGAACCACTACAAGCAATTTTGTAGAGATGATGGTATGGTAGCTTTGACCAGGGTTGAGTGGCAAAGGCAGTTAAAAGTGGTTGAACTCTGAATAAATTTTGAAGGAAGAGCAAAAAGGTAATCTGGTGGAGTAGAGGCAAAATGAGGGCATCAAGGATGACTTCAAGATTTTTGGTCCAGCATCTGGAAGGATGAGAGAGGACTGTAAGGGAAGTGTGCTTCTTAGAGGTAAGAGGTAAATCAGAAGTCTGGGCCACGTCAAACTTGAAATGCCTATTAGACAGCTAAGTGGAGAAAGTCAGGAGACTGGGTGAGATTACCCAGAGAAGAGACAGAAAGGAGACTGGAGACCACAGCCATTTAGAGGCTGGGAGATGAAGAGAAATCAACAAAGGAGTCTGAAAAAGAATAGCTGGCATACGCTGGGGTAGTGTTAAATCAGAAAATAGTGCCCCTTCCAGACACACAGTATCATACATATTCCAGTCTTATGGGCTTTCCTCCCTACACACATGGACATTTGAAAAATTGCTAAGCAAAAACCCGTCTCTAACTATCATCAATTTACTGGAATGACACTTCTCAAAGCATAAGACCCAACACGAGGATAGTAATCAAGAAAACGCAATTGAAGACTATCAATCGACCAAATTGGCTAAAAGTTTAAATTCTTGCAATACTAGATATAGTTTAGGATGTGCAGAAATGGGACGTTTCTTCTGGAGAACAATTTAAAATTATAAAGCAAAGTTAATTTTCTAGGTGTCTATATATAAGGTGATACCGTTTATACAAATTTAAAAACAAATATAAACAAAACCATATACTATTCATACATATATGCATATACCACACATGAAAGGGATTGGAAGGAAAATGCTTAAATGAAGTTAGTGTTTGCCCCTGGATGGTGGGAAGTGGGAAGTGACTGGAATGATGGGGAAGGAAAACTACATGTAATGAGTAATTACTTAGCCTTTTTTATGAAAAATATTTGAAATAAATGTGAGAACATATTTACAGGGTAGGGCAAAAGGAGGTTTATAGTTGTTCATATGGAAAAGAATACAATAATTAATAAATAATAATACAAGAATAAACTCTGTTTCACGTACTCACAACTATAAGCCTATTTTTCCCACCCTGTATAATCAACTCTGGTGTGAAGACACAAGTTCATGTAATAAAACTGTGTAATCTTTTGTGTTTAAAAAGACTCAAAATATTTTTTAAAAGCATAAAAGAAAATAAAAAGGAAACAAGACAATTTGTTTAAAACAACAAATATTTACTAGATTTATAACTATGTAAAAGAATATATTTTGTTGGCATATTAATACATTACTAGGCCCTTAGTATTACACAGCATTTGGGAAAATCCACCCACATGCTTTAATTTACTATTTAATAAAAACTGTGAAATAACTTAGTACAGTACCCATAAATACAGTAATTTAAAAAAATTATAGAGAAAAACATGTAAAACTACCTAGTTGTATCAGAAAATATAATCTGGAGAGAAAATTAGGCTATAAATTTGAGTTATAATCAAAGGACTTGCATCAAGTGCTTTTGGAATGAGATGAGAAATACAAAAATGAATGAATAGGTATGTAAGTGCATTAGTCAGCCAGCCAATCTAAACAATAAATGATAATTGATAGGAACCATACTTAATTCTCCTATGCAAATTTAGGATATAAGTACTGCCTTCCTTAACAAGAGGACTCTACACATAATTTTTTACAGGATTCCTCTTCTTGAAGAAGTAAAACATATGAGTATGTATTATTGTAATAATACCTTTTACATTTACATATTTTTCAGACATCAGTATTTCATATTGCAACCTCTACTTTATGCCTTTTTAGTGTATGGGTAATAAATATACTTGCTAAAACTGTTACTCATTTTTCCTAGCTTTTTACTTCTGAATTGTTCAACATAATAAAGACACTGACAAAAGACACAGACACAGAATTAAATTCCTAACAATTAAAAAATTAGTTTTTATATGTGAAATCTAAAGAAAACCCCCCAAACCCCAAAACCCTGCCCCCAAATAAAAAAACAAACCCACAGAAAAAGAGATCCGTTTAGTGGTTGCCAGAGGCGGGGGGTGAGGGGAGGAGGGATCGAAGTAAGGTGGTCAAAAGGTACAAAGTTCCAATTACAACATAAGTACCAAGGGTGTAATATATAGCATGGCGACAATAGTTAATAGTGCTATATGGTATATGAGGGGGAACCCAAATAAACTGGAATTATCTTCTGGAGGGAAGACCCCTTGTAGTACAGGCTTCCCCCCACTAGGTTAGTGCTCTAGGAACTCATCTGTACCATTGTACCAGCTGGCATTGTTGTGAGAGGCTGCATTGGGCTTCAGTTAATTTTTTTTTGAAGACTCTTTCAATGTGTTTGCCCGTTTCATGATGGGTGATTTAGGAGCACACCTGTCCACACCACACTGAGTGTTAAGCAGTTTTGACCAAAAACAGCATGACCCCCCCATGTCCGACCCTCCCTATTCTCCAGATCTTGCCCCGAGCATTATTTTTTGTTTGTTTCCCCAGATAGAAAAGTCCTCAAAGGAAAACATTTTGCTGATGTGAAGAGACTAAATAAAAAATGGCATAAGTGCCACAAGGCATCAAAATTGACAAGTTCAAAAACTGAGCAGTGGGAAAAATGTCTTGATAGGTATGTTGCAACAAATGGAGAGTATTTTTGAAGGTGGCTGAAGTTTAAGCATATAAGAATAAATATACAATTTTTTATAAATAAATTCAGGGGTTTTGGGGGGTCCCCCTCGTATATGAAAGTTGTTAGGAGAGTAAGTCCTAAGTGTTCTCATCACAAGGGAATTATGTTTTTCACTTTTTGCTTCTCTTTTTATTGTATCTATATGAGATAAACGAATGCTAACTAAACTTACTGTGGTGATTATTTCACAATATACATATAATTTATACCACTGTTCTGTACACCTTAATCTTATATACCGATATGTGTCAGTCATTTAAATAAAACTGAAACAAATCAGCTTTTAATAAATATGTTCCTACGACAAAAAGCTACACATGTTAATGGGCTATGTATTTTTAAATCCTAATTTTGTCATCCTCAATATGCATCAAAGCATCAAAATGTATAGAAACCATTAAAAAGCTCCTTATTGTCTTAAATTTGTTGTGATTATCTTTCCCTTATATTAAGAATACATCAGTTCCCCAAAAGGGTTAAAGGCTGTCCTTTTCTGTGCTTACAATAACAAATCATATCAACTGTACCACTTAAGATGTGAGTAACTTTCCTAGCATATTTAGAAATAAAGTCAGGCTGATTAACTTAGTGTGTTACTGGTTGTCAGGAAGAATTCGATGCATTTTGGTTTCCTACCTCTATTTTCAATGATGTCCTCACCTTTTATTTTTTGTTGTTGTTGGAAACTTTCTCTACATCAAACTAATGCATATTAAATAAAACAAGGAGGTAAATGTTTAATTTATGGTATTTTTTTTTAAAAGTGGTAGGATTTTTTCCTTCAACTTAACTCTTTTGTTGATGAAGTTTTGGGTTTTAAAAAAAGTCTTAAAAAAGGATAATTCTGTTCTCTTGATAGGTTTACTTTTCCTCAAAACTGATTGGAGATAAACACTTTTATTTATTGAGTTAATATTGTTAAGAAGACAACTGGTTAATTTTTTCAAAATTGTAACAAACATTTTGGGGAGCAAGCAAATGTTTCATTCCACAAATATTTCCAGATCAGGTGCTAGGTGCAAGGCGCACTGCTAATAGCCGTGGGTGAAGCAAGCATCATTCAGTCATCGATTCTTCTTTTGACAAGCTCAAGAATTTCAGTGCAGAGGTAAGGTAAGCATGTAAAATCATCACAAAATTAGGCAGAAAAGGATTCAATACTTCCAGACAGAAAACTGAAAATACTATAGGAGTTCAGAGGAGGAAAAATTTACTTCCTATAAGTAGTGTGGGAAGGGAAAATCAGAGAAGGCTTCATGATAGCAGTGGATATGAACAGATCTTGAAGGAAAGTAAGAGTTGGACCAATGCAGAGGGGAGCCAGGAGTACATGGGGATTGAGGGCGGCGGTTTTCAGGGAGAGCTGCATAAGTAGAAAGCTGGATCAATGTCATGTGAGCAAGAAATTCAAGCATTAGGATTGGTAAAAGAAAAACGATATAAGGTCAAGTGGCTCATACTTTTAAGTGGTAGGCAAACAGAAACCAACGAAGACTTGGAGCAGAGGAGCAGTATAATCAGATATGTGTTTCAGGAAGATCAATTTGATATCAGTGGGATAGATGGCTAGGAAGGAAGATAAATTAGAGATGAGCAAGCTGAGGAGTCTACAGCATAGTATAAATAAGAGGTAATGAAAATAGAAACTAAGCAGTATCAGAGGGAATGAAAAGAATATGGATGCAAAAAATAGTACATTGTAAACAGCATTTATGAAAAATATGGAATAAAGCCTTACCTGATTCTTCTGTATCTTGGTCATCTATTAAACCTATTGAGACGCCTAAATCCACACATTTCTTGCTATGTGTCTTGGACTTCATGTGTTTTGTCAGATTTCCTTAAGGGAAGAGAATGTTTACTAAGCTTACATAGTATTATTTTGCTATTGCATTTGTCAACACTGGCAAATTCCAATCCTATTCAAATGAAAGTACAGGTTGTGGTTATACAATCCCAATGACTAAAATTTGGACAAAAGAAAATATTGGTATCTGTATGTTGTAGAACCTTGTTATTTATTAGTAATAGTTTCTCTTTTTCAAATCTGACTCCTCTATTTTTATAATGTCTACTCTGTGTCAGTTTTCCAATTGCTTCCGCCTAGGACATTAGTGGTTTACACCACTGGTTCTGGACCAGGTTTTGTTTTTTTACATGGCATAGGTATAGGGTTTTGATTTGTAGCAGGTAGCTTTCCCCTCAGAGTCACTGGACAGGACAGCCAGGCTTATTTTAGAGGCCTTGATTCCACTTAAGTGTTAACATTAACACCTCAAGTATTTTTGCATATATTTGGCTTTGATGTCCCTATTTGGAGTTTCTTTTTTATTTTTGGTTCCTGGGAATTAGCCTTTTAAATTTCAAGCTTGACTATTAAAAACTATATTTGAATGTTCTTACATTATAAACAGTAATTCTGTGTGTTTGGAACATAAGAAAGAACTCCCCGTGTAAATTTTACTTCACCACACTGACTAGAAGTCGCACAGTAGTATTTCCAAAGGTGTGTTTCCTCTGGCAGCTGGTGTATGGATCCCTATATGTACTACCAGGTTAAGTGGGAACCACTGGGCACATTTGCCCCAAGTGACCATGAATGAAAGGTGAGAACTTGGATTCTTCTGGGGATACCAAGCAGGATTCCACACACACACAAAATTGCCAACAAGAGAAAACTGTCTCCTTTGAGAAAAGAAATAAAATCTAAAACAAAGTTTGGTAAGCAGGGCAAATTAGTATTTGAAAATAAGTGTTTAGATGAGCTAAAAATACCTGAATTATTGGTCTAGCTTATGGGCCTGCAGTAGTTGAAGGGCCTGGGAAGTTGCTATACTTATAGAGCCTCGATTCCACTAAAAATGCACTAAGCCCACGAACTGGTCACATTTGTTCAAGCCAGTTCTTGCACTAGATAGTATGCCCAGCATCCCATAGCTTAGTGCTTCAGGGGTTCAAGTGTAAGAGGGTATCCGGGCCAGACAATGCCTAGGATTCTTCAAACCTGACTTCAATGACTCTAGAGATAACACTTGACTTAAATAGCTTGGCCATGACATTTACTTAAAATACACTTAAAAAATAATAAAATATAAAGCAAATATGGCAAGATAATAATTATTTTAAAATGATGAGTATACCAGTGTTTATTACACAAATCTCTATTTTTCTGTGTGCTTTAGAATTTCACATTTAAAAGTTATAACAAATGGTTTGGCCATGTTAATTGGTTAAAATTTCTATTTATAAGTCAAAACATTTTGTAGTCTAATAAAAATATTACCCATATTCAAGGTCCATTAATAATTTTGACTTATATTTTCTTTCAAAATGCTTTTGTTCCCTAAACAGATAGGCATAGAAGATTATTTATTTTCAAAAAAGTTGCTGTACAATTATAACTAGGCATATTTGGGAATATAGGTTTTTAATAAGCAAATTTTCTCATAACTTGAGCCATTACTATTAACCAACCTCTTAAATAATTTAAAATATACAAAGCAATTTGCATTTAAGTATGCATATTACAATGCAAATATCCCTTGGCACTGCAATAAACTTTGTGCATTAATTTACCAGATTAAATTTTCAACAGATTAATAAACAATCTAAATACTCTGGAAAGCATGAGAGATTTTGTTTCTGGGTTCCTACAGCTACAAATAAGAGTCTAGCTTTCTATGAAATAAATGGGACTAAATCCTACAGAGATGCAAGCTCATTGTCTATTTCCTGTTGACTGACGTTTAAAGCAAAATAGTGAAAACAAATCAATTATTTTGAAAATGTACTCATAAAATAAACTGGAAGCACAAAGGATGAAGTACATTTATAAGTATTATCATCAGAAGCATCAATTTCTAATACTACTCATCATTCTTTTTAGTATTTTGCTATCTTTGTGTATATGTGTATGTGTGTGTATATATGTATATATCATGCCATTATACCACTCTTACTTTCGCTTAATATAGCCAGACACTTTCAGTAAGTAGAGTGAATTGGCTAGGAAAACAAAGTAAATGAGAGTAGGGCTTAAAATCTACAGCCTAATATAAAACAAGTCTATATTAATTAGCTATCTTTCAAAGGTACTATCCAATCTCTTTTACATATATTTACAAAAGGTAAACTGCTACAAGGGAAGAAGGCCATTAAAAAAGAGAGCTGTCATGCCAAAAATAGGAAAATCTTGAAATTCTAGTATTTTCTTTACCAGTCACCTTAGCTATGGTAACTTTCTTCAAGTAATTATGACATAATTCCTATGAATTATCTGACAAAACAAAAAGTTTAATGTAAATTCAGATATGAGGCATATTAGAGAAATAAAGACAGGAAAACTGCTACCATACAATGATCACTTTGCAGGGGTCATTATGATCTGTACAACATTTAACAAACACTTATCTAAAATTTTACATGATGTTTTATTTCACTAAGATTAATATTTGGGGATTCACAGTATTTTTCTTTGCCTAGAAAACTCTATAGTCTCATTCGGTTTTCCACATCTAAGTTTTCTTCCTTTCTATCCCTTATTTTATGAACATATTTTTTTAAATATCCTGATTCCTTTCCCTCTTTCTATTGAGAAATACCCATTTCATGTTATACCTTGATGCTCTTTATTTGGTTAATATCATTCTGGACTTGGTAATCTTTTAATAGTTATATTGACTTTTTACTGGTGTTCTGGTCTCAAAGTAGAAATTAATAGATGTTTCTTAATCAGAGAATCAAAACCAGGGGAGAATAAAAAGCACTCCATTGGGTTAAAAGATCAAAGCACTTATCCTATCAAAGCCTTCATACAAGACCAGGAAAATAATCCTGAAACAACCCTCCATTTCCAGAAGGAGGTTCTACATTAAAATCAAAGAAGTACAGAATTACTGTTTCTCCCAACTCCTGATGAGTTCTTGAAATTTAAAAAAAAAAAAAAAAATTCTAGGCCATCTGAAGAACAGTTAAAAAAAAAAATCATTCTTATTTCAGATACTATTGGCATTTAAGGAGAACTACTTGAAGCCATTCAGATGCTACATATTATAATTCTCTTTAAATGCCAATAAATATTAGTCAAAAAAAGTAATACATTTCGCTCAGGGTTGATGAATCTTTAAGACAAAGCTTTTCAAGACAGCAAATAAAAAAAATAAAACAAATAAAAAAGCAAAGCAAATGTTTACTCAAAAAAGTAAAATAGTTCTGGAAAAAATTATCAATTATTTTTTTACAGATAAAATTATTTCAGACAGATAATTTTATAATTACATTGCATTGTTTTAGAAGTATTCTTACTTTTTAAAGAGTGTGATATGAAATTAAAATTTCAAGTAACAAATTTTCATATAATGATTCATGAATAAAGGAACTTATGAGAGAGTAAACATTTTGTAATAGTGCATTCATTATATGCAACAGAAAATTTGTAGAGGGTAAAGTTACCTTAACTATAATAAAGGCTTACAACTTAAGTAACACACAGGGTGTGGCAAAAGTAGGTTTAAAGTTGTTTGTATGGAAAATAATATAATAATTAATAAATAGTAACACAAGAATAAATTCAGTGTTTCACGTACTCATAACTGCAAACCTACTTTTGCCTCACAGTGTATAAATATAGAAAGAGTACAAAATATAATGTTAATGACTAGTTCTGAGTTCTATAAACATTAAATAGTACAAAAGTTACAAAATTTTTGAAGCTGAAATTCAACGGAATTGGTAAAAAAAATTCATGAAAAAGAAAAAAGAATGGCTGCATACCTGAAATTAGATAATGAAATATGAATGTAATCATAAGTTTAGTGCAGTTATTATTTTAAATTTTCAACCCTTTAACACCTAAGTAATCATGAAAATTTATTTTTCTTCTTCAGCCCCAAATTAAGCATTTTTGAAAATGTCTTAAGTCATCATGTTATGCGACTATAATTGGGGAATAAAATTTAAAAAGGCAGTTGCTCCTTTTAAAATGTTATATTTATTACATATATATATTCTAAAAGAATGTAATTTAAAACTTTTTTTCCAAGAGGTCCAGAACATAAGGAAAGAAGTCTACAATGTTGACAAAATATAATTTGTATTAGTTATTTTAGCTACTTCATAGTTGGTCAAAGAATGTGTATAATTGGGTTTTAGTGCTACTAACTCAATGCATATAAAAAGGACCACAAAGCAATGTCATCTCATACCTTTTGTCTTAAAGGAGAAGTTACAGTAAGTGCAGTGGTAGGGGCGCACATCTGTGTGGGTTCGTATGTGTTTCTTTAACATACTAGGTTTCTTACAACGTATTCCACATTCTTCACAAATGTACTTTCCTCTTCCCCTGCCTCGGACATATACATACTCTTCATTGGATTTATATCTGATTTAAAGAAAGAAAAATGAATAGGGAAATTGGATACTATGTGTTTGATAAAATATTGGTGATTTAAATTCAACCTAAAAAAATAAAGCAAGGTACAATTTTTAGACTCAATCAATACAAATTTTATGTATGTACAGGTAACAGAATATTCTAGCTTTTCACATAAATACTTGATATTCAAATAGCTAATTCTAACCAAACTAACTTATTCAATACCAGGTTTAATTTTAAAATATTTCCTCTTTTAAGTCACTGGGTTTAAGTTTTCTTTATTGTTAAATTCAATCACAACAACTGTTATTTCTGAGTTTCATGATAACTACAATTGGCTTTTAAATTTTGATTTTCTTATAACCAAATACACAGACATCAAATAGGTAATGAGTTAATCTCTCTTAGAGCTGGTTTTCCAAGTCATTCCTTATTGTAAATCAGTGTGAACCCCAAGGTTCACTCTGAAAGCTTTGTTCTTAACTACCTCCTAAGACCTACAATGTTTCCTAAATAGTTATCATTTTCTTGAACAAAATGGAATTATTTAACATAACACCAAATATATATTTTGCATGAAGATTCTGTTAATAAGCTGAGATACCTTGCAATATTTACGTAAAATTGGCACTCATAAGTCTTCATTCACATGAAAGCAAATGTACATTTAAAAAGAAAGTTTAAATGTACATTTAGGAAGTAAAAATTTGTACTTGCCCTCCATCAAATATTTTAATTCTTCTTGGTTCACTTTTGATTAAGGAATTCTCTTTATCTTGCTCACTGTTAATTTCAGAGGCATCTTTATTGCTGAATTCAACTACTGTGGACTTTTGATTACCTAATGCTCTCTGAAAGGAAAAAAAAAGAGAAACTAATTTAATATAACTGGAAACACAAACATGCTTATGTTTCACTTGGAAAATAAAACATGGCAGGGTACAGTGCATATAGTTAACTTCATGAAATACATTTCAAGAAAGTAACAGGTTAAAAGGTCATTTGCTTTATCTCCTCCTTTATCTTTAATACATCTATCTAAACCACAGCAAACTGATAAATCTTAACATTATTTTAAAATCCCACCACAGTCCACTGATACCCCCACATGAAGGCTTTACAACCTTCCATCCTGGTACTCCGTGAGTTTAATAGAAACGTTTTTTTAGTAGACTAAATATTTCTTATATTTAACCAACCATTCACACTAAAATTTAAGTGTATTTCTTAAAGAGTTTTATTCTTTGGAGATGGCAAAGGGCTAGTTACCCCTTTTGGTATAATAATATGTCATTCTCCGAGAAACATGACTAAATCCCCTTCAAGTTCAATGAACTGTTACATTAAAGCATAAGCCGTATTTGTCAATATTTTAGTCTCCCCTATCACTTTAAACCATAATTATGTTTCTTGTCTGTTTCTTTTGAAAAAGTTCCTGAATACTGAAAACTATGAGATACAGATACAGGTTAGGCCAAAAGTTAGGTCTGGGCTTGATAATAATTAAATCTCCAGAAAAAGGCAATGAACCCACAATAACACTGTACGCTCTTCTATAGAAACGTTATGGTAACACTACCTTACGGCTTTCATACAACTGCACCATTCACAAGTTTTCTCACTCCTCAGCCCATTCCTCTCTCACATAACTTTGTGAGGCAGGCCGCACACGTGGATTACCTCCCAATGGGGAAAGACACTCTCAGTGTTAAGTCACTTGTCCAAGGTCAAGTGTTAACAGCAAAGGCTTCAACTCCACTCCCCTGGCCAACTCCAACACAAGGCACAACTTTTCTAATTAAGGGCTTTTTGGTTACAAACCTCCTTTAAAAATTACATCACCATGTAGACAGCTATCGTACCAAGATGACTTAAAGATGACTTAATAATAGTAAATGATAAGAGGGTATGTGCATCATGGACGGAGGACCTCTGTGGCTGCAGAAAGAGGACCCTGGAAACCCCATCCTTGCAAAGCCAGAAGTAAAGAAAAGCTGCTGGCCCAAGTTTCTCAAAAAGGTAGTTGGAGGAGGTAATGACATTGACCCTGGCAGGTAAAAATGCAACTGACGCCTTTTCTTTTCCTGGCAAACACATGAGGTTTCCCCACCACTTGCAATATACACATGCACCTATCCTTCTGTTCAATACCAAATTGTCACTTATCTTTTACTCGCTTTCTTACTATCAAATCTGGTTTCTACTTATCAGTTACAAATGAGCTAAATGCTAAAATCCTTATCACTTCCTTTGTCTTTATATGATTGACTACTCGATGGCAAGCCCTGGCTGGTTTGGCTCAGTGAATTGAGCGTCGGCCTGCGAGCTAAGTGTCGCTGGTTCGATCTTCCAGTCAGGGCACATCAGAGAAGGAAAACTCTGACTCCAAAAAACCTCCGCTGCCTTGCGGCATACCTCTTCAGGAGAAAGGCTAAGGGAGTAAACCACAACAGAAAATCCGGAGCCGGAGTCCCTAAGGCGGTTTGACGTTGTAGTCAACACCGGCAACTCCTGCGGCGCACCTGAAGCCAAGCTGTATTGACTCCGTCTTTCCCTTGGACCCTTCAGCTGCAAAGAGAGGGGGGGTCTGCTGCATGGGCAACAGCAGACCCTCCATATCACCCTGCCCAGGCTCTGTAGCTTCAGCTTCACTGGAGAGGACACTCCAGCGTCATCGCAAGATGTCAATTCAACACGGGAGGAGACAGATACCGTGTCACTCCCGAGTCGGACTGCACAGCCATTCTCGGCGGTGCAGATAGACTCTTAAGAAGCTACACCATCGTCTCTCGAGACGGACGGCTGCCGACGACTCGATGGCATTATGTTTTGATGCCTTGTTTCTCTTAGAAATCCTTCTACGTTAGCATTAATCTGTTCTTTTCCATTGTGAATTATAAACACTTGTACATTAACATTTGGGTTGTGAATGAGCATTCAACCTAAGACCCAATCTTCCTTAGCCACTTGCCATATGACTCAAGTCTCCAGTGTATTAGAATTGCTCAGTCCAAATACCATGTTAGTCTTTATCTTCATTTGACCTCTTTGCTTGAACAACTTTCCTTGAAATACCCTTCCCTTGATCTGTGTGATACCACTTTCTCATAGCTCTCCTCCTTCCTCTGGTAACAATCTCTTTCAGTTTCTTACGTGGACTTTCTTCATCCATTCAAGCCTTTACACAGTTGTGATTCCCAGGACCATTCTAGGCCTTTGTCTCTTCTTTATACTTTCCCTGAGCAAACTCATTAATTACACCTATGCACTGAAAAATCTCCACACCTTCCACATGGAGCTCTCCCCTAGTCACAAATTTAGATAGGTGCCTTTCCAGGGGAATTTCTACCAAGTCACTTGGTACTGAAGAAAACCTACTTTTCACAGGCACTTCAGGAATATGCATGAAGCTCTGTTTCAATTCTCATGATTCGGTCTCATCTTCTAAGATTCTGATTTAGTAGATCTAGAGAGTCTAAGCATTTAAACATTAAATTCTAAATGGTTTGGTTGCACCCTCCTTCACTGAGAAAGTATCAATAGTTCTCTACCATCATGCATATTCTTCAGTTTTTACCTATACTTCCAACTCCGAACTTACACCACCTTCTATCCATGACAGATGCCTTAGGCTTCTTAAAAAGAACCAAGTTTTTTCTCACTTCCATGTCATTCATCAGACTATTATAATGTCTCATTCTTGCTTGTCTAGAAAAACCTACTTTTTTTTTTTTTTTTTTTTTTTAAGACTTAGTTAAACCTCTGGCAGGGTTGGTCAGTTGGTTGGAGCATTGTCCTGTAAACTAAAGAGTCACAGATTGATTCCTGGTCAAGGCACATACATAGGTTGTGGGTTTGATCCCTGGTCCTGGCATGTATGAAAAGCAACCAATCAATGTTTCCCTCTCTCATCAGCACTTCTCTCCCTCTCACTCCCTCCCTTCTTCTATCTCCAAAATCATAATCATGTCCTTGGGTGAGGGTTAAAAAAAAAAAAAGGACTCAGCTCAAGTCAGCACTTTTGGAATACCTTCCCTGTATCCATACCTCCTCAACTTACTGGCTGTGTTAGACTGCCTTCTTTTAAAACTGTATATACTTCTATTATAATACTGAACTGTGATATTTTCCTATTGCTGACACATGTATGTTTATGAATCTGTATTATGTGTTAGTGAACGTGCAGAGGGCAAGGACTCTGAATGTTCAAAGTCCAACACAATACCCTTATCTATCTATCTATCCTTCGTTCCTCCTTTCTTCCTTCCTCCTTTCCTCCCTCCTTCTATTCTTTCCTTAATCACTTAAACAATTTTTTCCCATTTTATAAATCTGACAACTCTAATAAGGCTAATTCCACCTTACTCTATACATCTTGACCAAATCAACATAATCACCAAGTGTATGAGTTAGTTATTTTGGGAATCCTCTCTACCACTAATCGATTTTCAGAACTACAGAATGACTCTCTGCTTATATTTCAAAATGATATACAACAATCTTTGATTATTCACCTCTGTTCTACTGCATTAGTAAGAACAAAGCATATTCTCCTCTCACTTAACAATAAAAACAAAACATATAAGAGAATGATGAAAGTAGACCATGATTATTGTACCATTAAGTAAAGACTTAAATAGTCTGTTGACAAAAAAAAAAAAAAAACAACATACTTGGGGCAAGTTATCATTTTTAAAACTTTTCAAGATACAAAGATTCTAGTGAAGCCTTATCAGTGTAACTCTCAGTGTGTATTTATCATCCTTTCTTTCAAGTAACTCTACACTCATAAAGCATAATTTTGTCATTCACAACTTCTAATTAAACTATTTAAAGGCATCAAGACATGTAAAAACTCAATTTACAGCAACTACTTTTGAAGATAAACAATATTTCAATTACCTTGCTTAAGTTGCTTTTCCATTTGCTTGAATAGACCAACAAATCTGACTTGGAACGAGTGGTTATTGCTTGACAATACAGTGATTTTCCAGTCTTCTGTTTTGAATTAAGGAGAGAAAGAGCAACTTTTGTAGGCAAACCAAGTGGATTTGGATTACTAGTGTCTACTGCCCAGTCAGTATAGGCTGAAATTTTCTGGTCATTCTGAGGCAAATGCAGTGTTTTCTGTCTGAACAGATAACACCACGTAAAGCTGGTTGTGGTCTTCAGGCTGGGGAAGGACAGATGCTGCATGTCTCCGGCATCAAACACTGAAAGAGCAGTGGTTGTAGGTTGACCTTGTTCTTGGATGTTCACTTCGTCACCTTGATTTTTAACCTCTGGAGACTTCCTTTCTTGGTTATTGTCTACACATTCCAAAGGAGAAATATGGGTAGTCTCTGAAGGAAGAGGTGGATTTCTAATTGTAAGAGTTAGCGATGCAGATGACCTGATGTTTTCAAATTCTTGCAACTCTTTTATGGGTTCAATAACTACAGACGTAGACTGTGCTGATGACGAATTATCAGCTGGTGAAACACCTGTCAAATTAACAGCCTTGCTATTAATTTCAGGTGGAGAAAAAACATCCTGTTCCAATGTCACACCTTCAAGGGGCTCTGTAGTACAAACCTGCCTCACCAAAACAGGTTTCTTCTGCTTATTAAATTCATTAGTTCTTGTACTCAATGATTCGAATGGTCTAATATCTGCCGCACAAACATCTCCATTTTCATCTTTAGCTCGCTTTTGGTGCTTTTCCATGGCAATATCTAAACTATTTGCTGGGGAAAGCATCCTTTTACTTGAAGCTGAAGATTCTTGTTGGGGGGAAAGGCTAATAATAGACATTTTCTGAGTTCCGGGTAAGGATTCTGACAGAGAAGAATTTTGGCCCACCTCTGAAAAAACATTTTCACGAAGAAGCTCTTCCGCTGAGTTTGGCAAAGTATTCTGGTGAACTTTTTGCAATTTTGGCAGGGAATTTTCTTCTTCGCTGATTGGCACACTACAACTAGCCTGGCAAATTGGCTGGCTGGACAGATCTTGGGTCACAAGGATTTGTGGCAGAGGTGTGACTGTGGCAAAGCAATGCCCTGCAACACTACTCTGCAGATGCACAGGCAGTGTAAACGGTGTCGGCACCTGCTGCACCTGGCCACTGAGTGGCCCGAGCTTCAGCGGTGGCGGAGCACTTGAATTAGAAATGGCATCTACTAATTTGGTTGGTAATGCTAATGAAGACATACAATGGTCAGTCCCAACTGGATCTGAAAGAACTTGCTTTGGCAAAGAATGTACAGGATTAGAAGTGCAAGACTGGCTTGAAGTGAAAACCTGACACTGAAGTTGGTACTTAGGAGCAAAGCAATCCTCACTTTTAGAAGACACACATACACTGGGATTTGCATCTGGTTTGACACTCTGTGTAGACACCTGCAGAGACATCTGTGTGTTTTGGTGGCTAAGAGGTACATGGATTTGATTTAACAAGTTAATACCAAGGAGCTGTTGAACAGGAAAGATGTTAGCTGATTTGGAATTTGAAGTTTCTGTTTGCAGATCCTGAACTTGAGTCTGAGAGTGTATAGCATTTGCAGGAAACTCAGCTAAGAATGTAGTAGTGAGCTGAGGCCCCTGAAATGGCACTGCATTCACACCAGGAAGAGCAATAGCTTGGAAAGATGATGGGTTCCCAGGAGGCAGATGACTATCTGGAGTTATGTTTAAAGAAATCTGCCTTATCAGTGGGCCTCTCCTTCTTTCTAAAAGAGGCACATGTCCAGTCACTCCCGTGCCAGAAGGGGAAGTTGGAGGCTGCAAGTCCACAAGTGGTATTGTCTGAGGTGGAGTTATGCTTCCACAGTCGAATGATTTACTTCTGAAATCAGAGACCTCCATGGATGTCTGCATGCAGTTAATCTGCTCTGAGGCAGCACGCCTCATTTCCCGGTGAGTTCCAGGCACATTAAGTGTATTAGAGCCAGCTGGGATCATGAGAAACTCTGTTTTATTGAGAAAAGCTATTGTAGGGGAAGCCTCAGCTTTAGAAATATCCTCTAAATCTAACGAAGTTGAGAAACTTGAGGTGTGAGATAAACTACTCTCCTTACTTAGACTCCTGGAGAGAGTGGAATCAAAACTTGACTCAGTTGAGGAATGCTCTATCTCGGCAAGACGGAGCCTCTTCTTTTTGGGTGGCAGTTTCTCTGTTGGCAAATTTGACAACGTTTCACTACGCTGCGGCCAACTGAACTTCTCTGATTTTTCCTGATCAGGTACTTGGGTTCCAAGGTCCCGATCTGGTTCTTCTGTGACCAGAATTTCTGGAACTTGTATATTGTGCTGCCGAACAAGTCTTGAGGGCTGTCCTAACATATGCCGTTCACTTGAAATCTTTCTTGACCCTTCCTGAAGTCCTGCTCTAAGAGCACCTGATAGTGCAGGCTGTTGAGGATGAGATGTGTTCTGAGAAGGGTTAACTTCCTCTTGGGAAATTCCTATCACTTTCAGGGACCCAAGCTTCAATTCCTGGAGAGAAACTGGAGAGCCTCTTTCAAAAGACTCAAGCTTGTCAAATGAATTGGGTCTGCTCAGTGAGTTTGTATGCTGGATGACTGAGATTCCAGTTCCATGTCTCTTCAACTCCATCTTGTCCTGGGCAGCTGAACTTATCTGTTGTTCCATGATGGTAGACAGCTTTGGATCCATGATCTGATCGGGGCCTCTGGCAACAAGCTGAATTTGGGAGTTTTGCAACTGTATATTTTGATGCTGCTGGTCACTTGGTATGACAACGTTATGTTTAGACAAACTGGATGAGCCCAGAGTATTCTGAAACAGAAGGCCTTCAGAGCTTTTCGAAGAAGCTCCACTTTCATTTTGCTGAACTTCATCATCATCTCCAACACTTTTTATTTTCCTCCTTTTTCTTATCTGGGGAGTCTGTTCCCAGACCCCCGTGGGCCCAGCGACTCTGTAGTGCAGAATCTGAGGTTGTGTACTGCCAGGCACAGGGCTGTGTTCAGGTTCTCTCACAGCTACCTTTGTTTTTGGTCCATGTAACTCTGAACAGTAAAATTTCTTATGGTTTTCGAAATTTTCCAGTTTTCTATACCTATTTCTACAAGTTTCACACTCAAACATTGTCCCTCGCCCTTGATGAGACTTCTTTTTTTCTAAATGTGAGCCTGGTGCCAATGACTTGGTCCTTGATACTCCAGTTTCACTTGTGGCATTGCATCCTTGATAGCTCTCATCCAAGGACTGTCCAGCACCGAGAACATGAGTTTCATTTGTTGAAGAGTCTTCTACTGCTGTTTGTCTAACAAGGGTACGGGGATGTCCACTTTGCAGCACAGAAGTGTTAGGTCCTGATACAAAGACATCATCGTACAAAGCGCCAATTTTGTCATCAAATGACTGACTTCCTCTCAGTGGGTGAGGGGGAGGTATTATGTTTGCAGGTACTGCTGAATAACCTGTAGTAGGCACAGAATTACTTCTTGTAATAGGTAAACAGTCAAGGGAAGGTACAGACAGAAGAAACACTTGCTTTGATTTCTCAGTAGGAGTGAAAGGCGACTTTGGTATATCAGAGCTTGAACTTGTTCTCCGTCCCATTGGTTTTAAATCAAACTGGAAAGAATCCTTAAATATGTATGATTTTGGGGAATCAATACTTCCTCGCCGTGAAAGAGAAGTTCTCCGTGGTTTTACACTATCCAGTTGCTTATCATCTACCAAGGCTTCATTGTCTGAGATCAGCTTTGATATCCGTTCTTCAAGTGTTTTTGTTGCCAAAGGTGGGCGCATCTGACTTAAAAGCAATGATTTTTCACCTGTTGGCAACGTAGAAGGTGCTGGTGTACTGATACGAGGTGCAGAGGGCCCATTATTCTTATTTGAGTCTTGTTCTATAGTGGGCAATGTTCTGGCAAAGGGAGTTGGTGGACTCCCTGCTTGATCGGCACTTTCAGAACGTGAAAAGTAACCAGAATCTGTACTTCCTAAACTTCGAGGACTCAGAAGTTTTCCTTGCTGCTCCTGGGAGTAATCGGTAGCCTGCTGCCTTTGTAGTTGGGCATGTGCTGTTCCTACAGGAGATTCTTGTTTTGTCTCTGGCTGACTCATGTCCCCTTTCTGATGGGACTTCTCATCAGTCTCCAGGGAGGATGTCCAGGCTGAATGTGACAGTACACTGGCAATGTGAAGGTCCTTCTGTTTCTGTGCACTAGGAAGTTCAGGCTTAGAATCCATAAACTTCGGGCTGTCAACTCTTAATGGGGACAACACACTGACAGGGTGGACCACAACTTTTGGTAACTCTGTCACAGCTTGTGACTCTGTAGATTTGTCCTGTAGTGAAACATCACCTACTACATGACCTGGATTGTTTGGAATGGAACTTGATTTTGGTAAAGCTTCAGAACTTGGGATCATTTTCATTATCTGCACAGGCTGCAGGTCCATGGAGCCTGGGTCATTCTGTCTGTCATCAGCAGCACTCTCGTCATCGCTCTCCCCACTGTCTTCTACGTCTGAATGGATACTAAGTGCTTTGGGGGACTCGTGTGACAAGAACAAACCACCAGCATCTGGCTGCAAGACAAGCCCCAGTTTGATAGTATGTGCATGGGACTTTTTGTGCTTATATAGATTACTTTTAGTCTTAAATGAAAATCCACAGGTCACACAGGGATAGGGTCGCTCTCCAGTGTGGGAGCGAATATGCTTTAGAAGCACACTCGGCTTTGCACAAGCTCTATTGCAATACTCACAAATATACTTTCCTTGTTTTTTTGGCTTCTGATCTTTCAGAAGAAGATTGCACATTTGCTCTACGCTGTGATTCACAACAGAGGTGACAGGAGTTGAATTATAAATTGGTGTGGGAGGTGACTGTGTAGACTGGGCTGGACTTATTGACATGGGTGAAGCAGAATCCATTTGCTGGTTTTGAGGAGTAACCTGAGTTCTACTAGAAGGTGAAATTAGACCTACAGATGATGTCACTGCTATATGATACACTTGTTCAAGTTTGGGGTTCTCCTGATTGTGCAGGCTGGTCAGTGATCTTGTGAAACCTGAACACACTGGAAGCTGTTGATTTTGTTGGTTAGATTTAGAAACAAAGTGTTCATGTTGATTGTATGAATGAGAAATTGACTGAACTGATGCCTGCTCATTCTTCTGAGCAGCAGACACATGCACTGTGTATGAGGTACAAGAAGACTGTGATTCAGAAACAAATTCTTGTGAAGTCTGATTTGGGGCATCTATTGAGCTGTTTTTTAATTGAGAGGGGGATCGTACAGTTCTGTTTGGTTTTAGTTTTTCTACCTTAACTGCACAAGATGAGCCCTTTTGTGACAAGGTGCTCAGTTCTGGCTCCATTGCTTTCAGTAAGACATCAAATGCGGTGTTTGTATATGAGGAGGAAGAAGAACTACAATTCGAGGAGATACATTCACTATGGTCAGTCCTGGTTTTACTTGACAAAGAACTAGATTCACATTGTCCATCTACGAAATTTAACTTGGTGGGGTCAGAGCCTTCTGATCTCCATCTACGCAGTTCAGACGGATGTTGCAGAAACGCGGGCTTCTTTGGGGAAATAGGTTCTTCCAACTTAGAGGCCTCGGCAATTATTCTAGGTGTTTCTCCATTTTGTTTGGTAAATGGCGTCCCATTTTTCACCGGGCTATGATTCTGTTTCTTGTGAGATTCTGAAGTATTCTGAAGAACAGTGAAAGATGATTCTTCTGTATTTTGTTTATGTTTTGCCTGAAGAGGATTTCTCAGTGGGGATTTTGGTATTTTTTTCAGGTGATTCTCAGCTACAATCTTTTTTCGTTTCACACCTTTAAGTGATTCCGAAGTTCCTTTAATACCAGCCTCCAATATTTCTGTTAAAAAAGAAAAATAAATAGCAATTGGTAAAATAATACATATACCAACTACAACTTTTATTTTTTTTAATTAAGATTACTATCATGAGGGTATTATGACAATTGAACAAGATACTTTAAGGAAAGCTTATTTTGGATAAAACTGCATTCTAACATTCTTAGGAGTGTTGCCAAAGAACTTACATGCACAACCCATGGACATGAACTAAGGTGGGTGGGATTGCTGGAGGGAAGTAGGATACTTGGGCAAAGGGGTGCAAAGGGAAAAGAAATTGGGACAACTATAACAGCATAATCAATAAAATATACTTAAAAAATAAAATGTTGCCAATCAAAACCTATTAAAACAATCACACAAATACCTTAGTGTACAGTTATGTAATGCTGTGTTATTCCCTCTACCAAGACCTTGGGAACAGATGTGTCAAAACTAAATTATCCTCCCCTTTCACCCTCACAGCTGAGGACTCTGTCTATAACAGTCAGAGAACTGTCCCACAAATAAGAAAAGTCAACTTTTTAATGCAGGATATTTGACAGTCTTATCACTTTTAGTATCTATTCAAGCAAAATTTTCAGCAAATTTCTAAATAACTTTATTATTAAAACTATGCAATACTGATATTCTTATAAGAAAATAGGCTACTACATAATACTTCTTAGAACAAACATACCTCATTATATCTCGAATTAATAAGACATTAGTTGAGAGAACCATTAAGTATTGCTCTATTAGCAATTATGTCAGTGAACAGAAAAATATCAGAGTAAAATAAACCACTTATTTGTGGCTCTTTACCAATAAAATTGAAAAAGTCAGACTTCCAGCCAAGACAGAGGCTTATCTGGACACACTGCATCTCCCTCCACAACTAAGAAGGGATACAACTACCTCAAAACTGAAGACAGTCAGTAGTTACAGAAAACTGAGCTGCAAGGAATTCCAATAAACAAAAATAAAGAAGAAATACTCATCCAGACTGGTAGGAGGGACAGAGCCAGGTGGAGAGGACGTGGTTTGGTGGCAGCAGCAGCAGGCCAGTGGAAAGCACAATCACACATTTTAAAGAGTAGGGAGGGACACTTGGGAAGCGTTCCCGGCACCAGACCAGACCCCACAGCTCACGGTCCCCCAGTGCCAGGGTAAATAAAGCCTCGATGCTTCTGACTGTGCAACCCAGTGCGGATTGGGGTGGAGGAAGAAACTGCCAGTCTCTCAGGAGAGTCTGCTTGTTTAAAAGGCCCCCACGGTCCTACAACGTCCGCAGACCCACCCACTATGGGAAACACGGCCAGGGCAACAGTTAAAGAGGCACCAGTCCTATACGGAAGTGGGAGAAGTGCCTGGAAAAGAGGTAAGTGCTCAGCAAGCGGCATTATTCCCTGTCAGACCCCTCCCCGACATACAACGCCACAACATGGTGAAACCAGTCACCCATACTGACGAACACCTAGGACTCTTCCCCTTACAACGTAACAAGTGCAACAGCTGTTCCCAAGACACAGAGGCAAACACACACAGGAGCCTGCCAAGATGAGGAGACAGAGAGGTAAGGTCCAAAAGAGGGAACAAATCAAGGTTCCAGTGGGAGAACTAAGCTACAAGGAGATAGCCAACCTAACAGATGTAGAGTTTAAAACACTGGTGATAAAGGTGCTCACAGGCTTGACAGATATGCTTGAATATGGCAAACACATCAGGGAAGAAGTGAAGGCTATGCTAAATGAAACGAAGGAAAATCCACACAAAATCAATGGTGAAGAGAAGGAAACTGGGATTCAAATCAATGATATGCAACATAAGGAAGAAATAAACAGTCAACCTGTACAGAAGAAGAAACAAGAATTGAAAAAAATGAAAAGAGGCTTAGACCTTTGGGACAATTTTAAACATGCCAACGTTTGAACCATAGGGGTGGCAGAAAGAGAAGAGGAAGAGCAAAAAATTGAAAACTTGTGTGAGAAAATAATGAAGGAAAACTTCCCAAATTTGGCGAAGGAAATATACATATGAGTCCAAGAAGCACAGAGTCCCAAACAAGCTAGACCCAAGAAGGACCACACCAAGATACATCATAATTAAAATGCCGAAGGTGAAAGAAAGAGAGGATCTTAAAAGCAGCAAGAGAAAAGCAGAGTTACCTACAAAGGGGTGTCTATAAGACTAACAGCTGATTTTGCAAAAGAAACTTGGAAGAAAGGACTGGCAACAAGTATTCAATATGATGAAAAGCAAGGACCTACAACCAAGATTATTCTACCCAGTAAAGCTATCATTTGGAATGAAAGGGCAGATGAAGTGCTTCCCAGACAAGGTAAAGCTAAAGGAGTTTATATCACCAGGCCATTATTATATGAAATGTTAAAGGGACTTAAGAAACAGAAGGTCAAAATTATGAACATTAAAATTACAACAAATTCACAACTAACAACTGAATCTAAAAAATAAAAACAAAACCCAACTAAGCAAACCAGTATAGAAACAGAATCATAGGTACAGGGATCATCTGAAGGTTTATCAACTAGGAGGTGGAAGGGGGAGAAATGGGGAAATGGTGCAGGGATTAAGAAGCATAATTGGTAGGTACAAAATAGACAGGGGGAAGTTAAGAATAATCTAGGAAAGGGTGAAGCTGAAGAATTTATATACACAACCCATGGACATGAAGAACTAAGAGGGGTGGGATTGCTGGAGGGAAGGGGGGTACTGGGTGGAGGGGAGCAAAAGGAAAAAAATTAGGACTCCTATAACAACATTATTAATAAAATATACTTAAAAAAATTTTTTAAAGTCATAATGTTGTAGTATTCCTCAGTTTTAAAAAAACTGCCCATTTAACTGAACAAAATGTTCAATTGCTATGTTTCTTTGCTATTAATGATAGGTAGGTAGGTAGAAAGTAGGTAGGTAGATAAAGTGAACTTATTGCAGAAGAGATGAAACCACCTCCATTTCTGGTTGTGTTGGAAATAAATAATCATTTAAATTGTATAACAACCCACGATCTCTATCAACTATTATAATTTTGAGCAATAATTACTTGCCATAATTTAGTTTGTTTTCATTTGTTGGCTCCTTGGGGACACAAAAATTATTCATGTTTATATTACTTATTTGTATAAGAACCAAATACTCTACTCATATTTGTAAACAACAGTTACAATGTACATATTTGAAGTCCATATTAGACCAAAATGTCTACACAATAACCACTTTGCATATACTGAAGGCAAAATTTACACAAAGTAAAAAATATTCTAGTCATCTTGTGAAAGTTTATGTGCTGTCATATATTTGGTTAATGAAAATATACATACTAATCTGATGAAGATACATTTACCCATCATAATCTGAAGGTAAGGGGAAAAAAGGTGACAGGGGTAGGGTCCCATAACTTAAATGTTTGAGCTAAAGAATAAGGAAAAAGTATCAGTGTTATTTCTATCTCTACAAAATGTTGAGCAAATCTTTTATTTTTCAATCCACTCATTTATGAAATGCTGTTTTCCCAATGTTTTTTCCCTCTTCCAGATAAATGTAATATAATCATTATGTACTTTATTACTTTCATTAATCAGATCAGAGAAATAGGCAAAATGATAAATCATCCAGGGTAAGTTGTTCTTCCATCACTTCCAAAAAGCTTAGAGGTGGGTTGTAATAAAATGAAAGCCACTAGGCTGTTAAAATAAGTACAAAAACAGAGAGGGGAAACTACTTGGTCAGGAGCAGCAGTTCCCAGCTTGGGCAACTGTCTAAGTGAAAACACCGTCGGCAGCCGTCCGTCTCGAGAGACGATGGTGTAGCTTCTTAAGAGTCTATCTGCACCGCCGAGAATGGCTGTGCAGTCCGACTCGGGAGTGACATGGTATCTGTCTCCTCCCATGTTGAATCGACATCTTGTGATGACGCTGAAGCTACAGAGCCTGGGCAGGGTGATATGGAGGGTCTGCTGTTGCCCATGCAGCAGACCCCCCCTCTCTTTGCAGCTGAAGGGTCCAAGGGAAAGACGGAGTCAATACAGCTTGGCTTCAGGTGCGCCGCAGGAGTTGCCGGTGTTGACTACAACGTCAAACCGCCTTAGGGACTCCGGCTCCGGATTTTCTGTCGGGGTTTACTCCCTTAGCCTTTCCCCTGAAGAGGTATGCCGCAAGGCAGCGGAGGGTTTTTGGAGTCAGAGTTTTCCTTCTCTGATGTGCCCTGACTGGAAGATCGAACCAGCGACACTTAGCTCGCAGGCCGACGCTCAATCCACTGAGCCAAACCAGCCAGGGGCTGGTGAAAACACCAGAGATTAAAAAAAAAAAAAAAAACACAACTGCACATGCCAGGCTCCATCCAGAGCCCTGGTTGGGATAAATATGTTTATTTATTATGTTTTACATACATTTTGGAATAAACTTTTATTTTTAGATAAATTTATCTATAAAAAAATACATAACCTCATAATAAAAACACAAAAACAAAAATATTCAACCCACAGTCAGAACACCGAAAAATACATTGTTTTAAAGTAATTGTCTATTACACAGTTTAAACAAATGGAATAAAATGTATCTTTGTTTGTACTTAAATGTAAATAAAGCTGAAATGAAAATAAAGGAATTACTAAATATGCTGACCTCCCCCAATATGTTCCCCATACCTATAATTCTTTTCCTACTCTCGTTGCCTACTTAGTTTGCCTTTGTTTCAATTCCCTAGCTTCTGTTGTTGGTTGTTGTGATACAGTTTTCATTTTAATGTTCATAATTTTGACCCTCTTTCTCCTAAACAAGTCCCTTTAACATTTCATATAACAGTGGTTTGGATCTGATGAACTCCTTCAGTTTTACTTTGTCCTGGAAGCACTTTCTCTGCCCTTCTATTCTGAATGACAGTTTCACTGGATAGAGTAATCGTGGTTGTAGGTTTTTGCTTCTCATTCCTTTGAATATTTCTTACCAGTCCCTTCTTGTCTGCAGAGTTTCTTTCGAGAAATCAACTGATACTCTTATTGTATCGGGACCCTTTGTATGTAATTCTCTTCTTCTCTCTTGCTGCTTTTAAGATTCTCTCTTTATCCTTAATTTTTGACATTTTGATTATGTGTTTTGGTGTGGTTCTCCCTGGATCCAGGTTTTTGGAACTCTCTGCTTCCTGGACCTATAAGTCTATTTCCTTCCCCAAGTTTGGGAAGTTCTGCTTCAATATTTTTTCACATAATATTTCAATTTCTAGTTGCTCTTCTTCACCTTCTGGCAACCCTATAATTCGGATGTTGGCCCACTTATAGCTGTCCCATAGGTTCCTGAGCCTCTCCTCATTTTCCTCACTTTTTGTTCCCTCTTTCTGCACTGGTTGACTGTTTGTTCCTTCCCTATGTTCCGATTTGCTGATTTGATCCCTGGTTTTCTTTCCGTCACCACTAGTTTCGTATGTGTTTTTGTTCATTTCAGCAGGACTAGCCTTCTTTCCTTACCTGTCTTGTTTAAGATATGCTGTTAGGTCTGTAAGCATTTTTATAATGAAAGCTCTGAACTGTGCCTCAGAAAGATTTCCTATCTGCTGAGTCGTTAGATTAGATATTTGCTGTCTGGTCAGCTGTGTCACCAGGATCTCTATCATGATCTGTGCCATCCTGACAGTTTTGTGCTTGCCTTTGCTTCCTGGGTGGGGCTGTCACACTTCCTACACTATAAGGGGTGGAGCCCCGTGCACTTGTCACAACCAGGCAACCCTTCTCACCATGCTGTGATGTTTTCTGTGGGGGTGGGGGTCCAAGATAGATTCTTGCCGTTCACTCTCCGCTGAGAGACCAGGAGCCTCCACTTCAGTCCCTACCCCCTCCTGCCCTCACAGTCCAAGACAATGGGGGTCTGCCTTCCCCGACGTTAGAATCCCAAGCTGACAGGTCTGGTCTGCAGCCAGGGTTGCTCCCCAGGCACTTCTCACCTCCCCTTAAATACGGGTGTCTGTGCTTACCACTATCCTACTGCCATCACTGCTGCCACCACCAGCACAGCTTAACCTCTCCGCCCAGGTTTCGCCCCTCCTACCAATCTGAATGAGCACCACACCACTTCTTTATAACTTCATATGTTGGACTTCCATTTATTTTCTGATACTTCTGGTTATTTCTGATTTTGCAGTAGTTGTATTCCTTATTAGTTATAGAGGGAGACAGAGCGTGTCAGTCTAGGCCTCTATCTTGGCCGGAAGTCTCCTGTGTTTGCCTGCCTCTGTGTCTTAGGTAGAGCTGTGACTCTTGTTACATTGTAAGGGGCGGAGCCTTAGGGATTCATCAGCACAGGGCAACCTGTTTCACCACGTTGTGGTGCTGTATGTGGGGGAGGGGTCTGAGAAGGAACAATGCCTCTTGCCCAGCACTTGCCCCTTTTCCAGGCACTTATCCCACTTCCGTATGGCACTGGTGCCTTTCTGGCTGTTGCCCCCGGATGGGTCAGCAGATGTTCTAGGACTGTGGGGGCCCTTTAAACAAGTGGACTCGGCAGAGACCAGCAGTTTCTGCTCCGCCCCAATAGTCAAAAAGCTATGAGGCTTGGACTTCCAAACAAGATGGAGGCTTAGACTGACACACTCCGTCTTCCTCCACAACTAAGAAGGACTACAACTACTGCAAAACCAGAAATAACCAGAAGTTCCAGAGAATAAAGCTACGTGGAAGTCCAGCGTATGAAGTTATAAACAAGTGGTGCTTGTCTGGATGAGTAGGAGGGGCAAAACCAGGGTGGAAAGGTCAAGCTGTGCTGCCGGCTGCAGCAGCGGCGACAGCAATGGGACTGCGAGAAACACCAGGGGAGCAGTCCTGACTGCAGACCAGACCTGACAGCTTGTGATTCTAACACTGGGGAAGGCAGACCACCATTGCCTCAGATTGTGAGGCCCAGAGGGAGTGCGGATGGAGGAGGAGGCTCCTGGTCTCTCAGTGGAGAGTAACGGCAGGAATCCATCTTGGACTCCTGGCCCCATGTGAAGTGCCACAGTGTGGTGAGAAGGGTCACCGGGTTGTGACGAGTGCTCAGGGCTCTGCCCCCGATAGCGTAGGAGGTGTGACAGCCCTGCCCTAGAAGGAAAGATAAACGAAAACAGTCAGGATGGCAGGAATAATGATTGAAATACCAATCATGCAGCAAACCAAAAAACAAATATGGGAATTAACCAATGAACAAATAGAAAATCTTTCTGAGACTCAGTTCAGAGCTATAGTCATAAGGCAGCTTACAGAATTAACAAAAGATATTGAACAAGACGGGGAAGGAATGAAGGCTAGCCCTGCTGAAATGAACGAAAATACATAGGAGACAAGTGGTGAGGAAATGAAAACCAGAGATCAAATCAACAAATCGGAACGTAGGGAAGGAACAAACAGTCAACCAGCCCAGAAAGAGGAAACAAAAAGTGAGGAATATGAGGAGAGGCTCAGAAACCTCTGGAACAGCTATAAGCAAACAAACATCCGAATTATAGGGTTGCCAGAAGGTGAAGAACAACAACTAGAAATTGAAGAATTATGTGAAAAAATAATGAAGCAGAACTTCCCTAACTTGGGGAAGGAAATAGACTTACAGGTCCAGGAAGCACAGAGAGTTCCAGAAAAACTGAACCCAGGGAGAACCACTCCAAGACATATTATAATCAAAATGTCAAAAATTAAGGATAAAGAGAGAATCTTAAAAGCAGCAAGAGAAAATAAAAGAATTATGTACAAAGGGGTCCCAATTAGTCTTTCAGCTGATTTCTCAAAGGAGACTGCAGGCAAGAAGGAACTGGCAAGAAATATTCAAAGTAATGAAAATCAAAAACCTACAACCACGATTACTCTATCCAGCAAAGCTGTCATTCAGAATAGAAGGGCAGAGAAAGTGCTTCCAGGACAAAGTACAACTGAAGGCGTTCGTCAGATCCAAACCACTGTTGTAAGAGATGTTAAAGGGACTTCTTTAGAAGAAGGAGGATCAAAACTATGAACATTAGAATGAAAACTGTATCACAACAACCAACAACAGAAGCTAGGGAATTGAAACAAAGGCAAACTAAGTAGGCAATGAGAGTGGGAAAAGAATTATAGGTATGGGGAACATATTGGGGGGAGGTCAGTGGAGAGGAGGAAGGGGAGATAGGGAGGGAGATGATGCAGAAATTAAGGAGTATAGTAGGAGGGAGTGGAGTAGACAGGAAGAGATTGAGAAGAACTATATGCATAACTAATGGGCATGGACTAAAAGGGGTGGACAACTGGAGGGAGGGGGGCCACCGGGTGGAGAGGAGCAGAGGGAAGGGAAATTGGGACAACTGTAAACAGTATAATCAATAAAACATATATACATTTTTAAATCTCAAAAAAACAACAAAAAACAATGAGGCTTGATTTTCCCCGGTGCTGGGACCATGAGCTGCACTGTTTAGTCAGGAGCTGGGAACGATCCCAAGGTGTCCCTCCTGACTTTTTAAAATGTGTAACTGCGCTTTCGGCCAGCCTGCTACTGCTGCCGCTGCTGCCACCACCACACAGTGTCCTTTCTGCCCGACTCTGCCCCTCCTACCTGCCTGGATGAGTATTTCTTCTTTATATAGTTGTTTGTGGGACTTTCATGCAGTTTGATTTTCTGGAACTTCTGGTTGTTTCTAATTTTGAGGTAGTTGTATTCCTTCTTAGTTGTGGAGGGAGACGCAGCATGTCTGCCTACACCTCTATCTTGGCCGGAAGTTTCTATATTGCTTTCATCATTTTAATTTTTGCTTTTGCTTCCTATAGAGTTAAAGCTTTTCCCTATGTTGATAATTCACTTTCCAGACTATTAAGCTCCTTATTGTTTCAAATTGTTTGTTTTGGACTGATGTTGTTTTGTTCTTGTTTTGTTCCCTTTAATTCCATATTTCCCATTTCAGTTCATTTCATTCTTTCATATTATGTTTGAACTTTTGTTTTAATAAATTTATGATCTTATTAAGATCTATGCTTTAAAAAAAAAAAAAAACCCTTGTTCCTATGGTAATATTTTCTTTATGGATGAGTTTTTGGTTTGTCTTTTCATTTTCTCTCTGCTTTCAGTTGCCTGAGTCATGGGGAATGGCAAGAGGGTAGTATTTGAAAATATGTTCTTAACGATCTTTTTCTGACTTTTATTTATTCATTCTTCTAACATTTTGTAGAATCTCTTTTAACAAGGTTCACTTTCCTGTTGACAGGTTAAAGCTCATTCCATCATGGGTGGTGGCTGGGTAGGGATGACCTGGGATGTTGAATCAATTTGTTTGATGCAAAAGTAATGTCCGACTTTTTTAAATGAAAGTTTTAGATAGTATTTATTAAATTTTTGCCTCATATTTTTTGATGTTACAGTCACTAATTTATACCTTATTTTTTCAGATTATCAAAGTATTGTTGTTCATAATCGTCCGCAATATTTGCACCCATGTTCGTCCCATCTAAAGACCACATTAGAAATGTTTTACTCTATGAGTTTCATAAAGGTGCCAATGCAAGTACGACAGCAAAGTCTATTCAGAGCGCTTATGGGGATGATGCAGTGACTGAAAGAAGTTGCAGGAGATGGTTTTCCCATTTCCAAAGTGGGGATTTCAGTTTGAAAAACAAGCCAAAAGAGAGTCATCCAAAAAAACTTGATTCCACAGTGTTGGAAGCTGTTGTCACAGAAAACCCCACCATTACCTCTAGGGAACTTTCAGAACAATTTAATGTATCCATACAACCGTGCTGCGTCAACTGAAAAGGATCGGAAAGGTTTCAGTATTTGTAAAATGGGTCACACACGAACTATTTCCAGAGAATCTGCAACAATGTGTTGCTTACTGTGAATTACTAGTTTTGCGACACCTTCAGGCACCATTTTTTAGGTAGGCTTGTTACAGTTCCTTTACCATAATGTTAAATGCCGCCAATCGTGGATCAGTCAAGGAGGAAGAAGAGTTCAACAACCAAGAGGAGGACTTCATCCAAAGAAGATCATGTTGAGTGCATGGTGGGATATGGAAGGAATTGTCCATTATGAACTGTTAGACAACAATCAAACAATTACTTCTAATCTTTACTGTGAACAACTTTGCCGTTTGAAAGCAGCTTTGACCCAAAAGCGACCCTTCTTAGTCAACAGAAAGGGTGTCATCTTTCATCACGATAATGCTTGTTGTCCTCACACAGCTCGATTCACCAAAAATTTCTTAACAGAGCTTGGCTGGGAAATATTGCTTCATCCTCCATATTCTCCTGACCTTGCTCCTTCTGATTATCACTTGTTTCGGGGACTATAGAACCGTTTTCATGGTCTTAAGTTGACATCAAGAGAAGAGGTTGAAAATGAGTTGCATTCATATTTTGCTTCAAAATCTAAAGAATTTTACAAGTGTAGTATTTATAAGCTAGCTGACAGATGGAATGAGGTTCTAGAAAACAAAGGAGGTTATGTCAACGAGTAAATATTTTCATAATCATGGGCTTTTTCATTTTTAAAATAGACCTTGAAATCAGACATTATTTTTGTGCCAACCTTATAAATATAAGGACACGCTGCTGTTGTTCTTAGTACTTAAAAGGATAGTGGAGGGGATGAGAGAGAGACAGAGACAGAGAGACAGAGAAAGGAACAGGGAGGGTACCAGGCACATAGGTGAATACAGCACTATCATTCTAGAGGTTGACTTGAAGCAAGTTGCATATCTCACTACTGACTGTGAATCTTCTTCCTTGGTTCTCAAGATTTGGGACTGAAGTGCACGGAGTGGGTAGCTAAACTATCTGGCTAAGAATTACAGATAGAATCATCCTCTTGGGAACCAATGCCCTAGATATGAGGTGGCAGACCCTTAGGTCTTCAGTGAATGATTCACCTGGATTACTGTTTTAAACTCACCTTAATTTTAATTAGTTTCAAATCTATTAGAGAGTTACTGGATTTATTTTCTCCTGCCCCCTTCCTTATCTAAAGAAAATAGCACAATCATCAAACATTGTGGTTGTATCTACAACATCTAGCATAGAGTTACCAAAGGCCATAGAGTTTAGAGAATGCATAGGCCAGAACGCATCAAAGCAGAAATACATTTGGGGTGGAGGAGGGTTGCAGGAAGTAGCTATTTACCATGAGCACTTTTGCTTTTCAATAATTTTCAAGGCACTTTGTTGTTATGGTAGACTAAAACAAAAATAATTTAAGAGGAAGCAGAGAGGAAGAAAAATCATGCAACAAGTGGTAGAAGATAACCTAAGAAGGGTGCCTTTAGTATGTACCCAACAATCAGTGTATAGGCCCATCCTCTGGCTTATATAGAATGGATACTGCTTTATATTTACCACCTTATGATTTCACAGCTTCTCAAAAAAGAAAAGGGGTTGGACATGCTTGGCACACATAACCCTCAGTGTAAAAGAAGAAACACAATTCTCTTTCCTTATGCAACAAAAACATATAGTCAGATTGGAAAGCAGGTGGGAACAGCTCAAAAAAGGAATCAACCAACTGCTGAAAATTATATTCTGGTCAGTGTGCTACTGGAAATGACTGACAATCAGGCAGAAACTGAGACATCAACATGTCAGAAATCCAAATAGGAATTCATTTAACACACACAAGTCACACTCAGGAGAGGAACCAAAACTGGTAGTGTTGCCACTGTGAGAATCTTTAGACTCACTGGCAGCTGACAACAACTTGGAAAGATCAAAGAGGCCCCACGACTGGAGGTGAATGGTTAGGGAAATATGAGCTGAAGTTCCTAGGTTCTCTAAGGCACTGGCACTTCATATACTCGAGCAGAAGCTTAATCATTATTAGGGCTCCAATATTTTTTAGAGAAGAGCACAAAGGAGTTTTAGAACAGCACCCTCAGCTGGTTTCCAGAATTACTTGTAGAGAATAACAGATGAAAAAACTAACAACTTTCCTGGCTCATGAGAGACTCCGAGCTGCCAGTTAAGTGTGACAAAGAATATTGTCAAGGTTGGTAGTAGGCATGGTAAACTATAACCTACTAAGTGTGTTTAAAATCTTGCCTTGATTGAAGGTGAATCCCCTTTTCAGCTTTACTCAGAGGCACATCATGTGAAAGACTATGGATCTCTTTTGGGTCTTGGGGACATAAGGACTACCTGTTTTCTAACAATTGAGAGCATGTTAGGTCAAAGAGTCAAGAGATCAGTCAGGGAGACTATTTAGAAGGCCTTTCAGCAGCTCGGGCAAGAGTTAAAATACTACCTTGAACTTAGGTAGTGACAGTAGGTCTCTTGGATGATTCAAAGCAAGAAAGCCTGTAAAGGTTTAACAAAGATCTTCTACTCTCTATCGGGAGAGCTGAGCTAGTTGTGGAGGGGAAAAATTTACTTTCCATTCCACCACCTCAGCTCAGTGTACATTTGTAGAATTATAAATTGTAGCTGCCATCCAGGACTAGAAATTTTCAACAGAGAAATGGTTAGGCTAATTATGGCATAGCCACTTATAACATTATATAGCCTTTAAAAAATGAAAGGTCACATAGCAATATAAAAATTATGGCATATTAAATACACTTGCATAATCTTTTCTTTCCCTAAAAAGAAGTCTGGGCTAGAGACACAGATCCGAGAGTACTTGTAAAAGTACATAAATGACAAGCCAGAGAGAACATATAGTAGAGAAAGAAGTCTGTCATCAGAAGCTTGGGTAATCCCTATATTTAAGGTGAGCTGGAAATGGAAAGAAACAGGGGTAATAAGAAAGATAAAGACAAAATATGTGATAGTGAGGTGCCTGGTAAGTCAGGGTTTATGGACTTACAAGAAGAAAGATGTGGCCAATCATGTTAAATATTACACTCAGATAAACAAGACTAAACAAGAAGGTGCTGGGTTTGATGGTCACTGGGACTGGAAGGTCATCTCAGAGAGCAGTTGCCAAGTGGGGTCCTGGGGATAAAAGCCATATCACAAAAGCATACAGTGATGACGGGATGGTGACACATAAGAACCAGCAAATACATACCACTTTCTAAGAATCTGGCTATGAAAAGAGAAATGCAGGATGTTAGTATTAGGGGAAGTGGTTAAAGGAAGGTTTCTTTAGGATAAGTGGGGGAGGGTTTGAGTGTGCTTATAAACAGGAAGTAAAAGCCAACAGGGAAAAAGAGATTAGCAATGAAAAGACAAATTAATGTGCAATAAAGTTATACCAGAGGCATAATCAAGAAACTACTACATAGATGTGGGAACAACTGATTTCACTTAGCAAGCAACAGGCAACAAACAATTCATCTCCAAGTTCTTCCCATTCCTCATGGAATGGTTATTCAAATATGTAACTTGGCCAAAAAAGCGTGGTCATCTGGCTGTGACTACCTTTTCAAACTGCCCCCATACCACTGCCCCCTTACTAACTGAGTTTCAGCCACATGGGTACTTTCTGATCCTCCAACAGGCCTATCTCCTTCCTGCCCCTGGGAATTAGTACTTGGCATGTCTTAAAAAGCCCTCCCTACTGTCAGCTCTTTAAATGACTGGATCATTTTCAACCTTTAAATCTAACACACCAATGGTACTGCTGGCCGTTCCTGTCTATGCTACCTACCTAAAATAGCTGCCTCCCTATTGCCCGCCCACCCTGTTCACTTCATTCTTAATTTTGACAACAATCTAAAAATGACCTATTTATCTACTTATAAGCTTTTGTCTACCTTCTGATATAATGATGTAAGATCTATAAGACCTTACCTTTATTATTTATCCCTATATATCCAGTCCTTAAAAAAGTGTTGAAGAAATATTTGCTAATGAAAGAATCCAAGTAAAAGAAAATAAGGATGAATTTAATATTAGGCAACTTAATGATATAATTCATTGCATCAGGAAAAATTAATTAGAAGTTCATATGAACATTTTATTTATTTATTAAATTTATTGGGGGTGACATTGGTTAATATGGTCGTACAGGTTTCAAGTGGACATTACTATGGTACCTGATCTGTCTATGGCATTGTGTACCCACCACCCATAATGAAGGTGAATAATATTTAATACAATTCTAACATCCATTCCTTATTTTTTAAAAATAAAAAATAGCTCAGTCTGCTTAAGGATATAAAGCCTTAAAAATAGTGTTGCTCCCATCCTAATAATAAGAAAAGTCAGAAACATCACAGAAATCATATTTCTCTTGAGTCTATGAGAAAGCCAAGGCCACAGGGCAACCACAGAGCCTGAACTCCATGCAGGAACATGTGGACTGGCTCAACTGGGACCAAGCAGGGCTAAGGATGTGGAGGAAGACATGGCCGCCTTGCAAATGAATGAGAAAATATCACCCAAAATTGTAATGAACTGTTGGAGGGTAGATTAGCCTGGCCTCAGGCATGAGAAAGTTCACACTCACTCCGGGGCTTTTTTCTGTGGGCCTCTAGCAGGTGGTAGGGCAGGAGACCAAAAAAGCAGTTCTCCATGCGCAGGCATGCAGGAGGGATCAGCTGCCACTGTGGAAAAGGCACAAAGTCACAGGGCCTGCCTGAACTTTTCTCTTATATGGAGCAAAAAGCCTTAAGCTTTCAGCTGCTGGGGGGGAAAAAAAGTTGCAGCCATGCCGCCCCCGGGGCATGGGTAAAACCCACTATGGCTTGGGTAGGAAAACTGTGCTAGGACCACAATCCCTACCAATAAAATGAGACGTGTGCTACCATGGGTGAGGTGCAGGAACACTGGAACTGCCTGAGACTGACGCCAGACCAGGACAACAAAGCAATCCTCACCTTTCCCACTACCAGCAGAGCACTGAGAAAGAAGCAAGTTAGTTGTTAGGAGAGGACCAGGAGGTGGAGATTCCCACCCTCACCAGTGACACCGGCAGCTGAGAGCTGGGCATGTAGCACTAACACCAAGAAAATCCTCCAAGTCCCCAGCCCCATTATAAGCACAAGGAAATAGCAGGCCATTGCTCTAAGAATTAGAGGCCAGTGTCACACACTGAAGATAAAAACAGCAGTAACAAAATCCAAACCTAGCCCAACCCCTCAACAGACTGCCTCAGCTCCCTGCCTGATGACCTGACAGAAGAACAGTGCCCATTTGCAGCCATTAAAAATACTGAACTCGCCCATTGTCCTTTACAAGATTACAAAGGGTCCTAATATTTGAGAGGGGGGGGATAGTTAATTTTTACGAACCAGGGGTATGGACTTGGGGGGGATTGCTGGGGGAGGGGGGTGCTGGGTGGAGGGGAACAAGGGGGAGAAAATTGGAACTGTTGTAACAATATAATCAATAAAAAGCATTTAAAAAAAAATACTGAACTCAATCAGCATCTACTGCTGTACAACACACAATACCCAAAATTCAATAAAAATAAGACACACATGTGCATGCATCGAAAAGCAACCCGCCATCAAGAGACAAAGCAATTAAAAGAACTAGATTCCAAGTGTTCCAGAAGTTGAATATCTCAGAGAATTTAAAATAACTGTTAACTAATATGTTAAAAAATCCAGAGGGAAGGGTTGACATACATTCAGAAAAGGGAATTTAAGCAGAGAGAGGGACAGATGAAAACAATAGAAATAAAAGATGAAGTAACAGATAGGAAAGCCATTGAGAGGCATATTAGTAGATCCACAAAACTAAGGAATCAGTGCTTACAAATAAGGCAATAATTATTAACCAAACAAAAACACAAAGAAAAATAGCAAAAAGAACAGTGCATCCACAAGCCACAGGATAATATGAGATGGTTTAATGTATAATTGGAATTGAGAAGAAGAACAGCATAATAGGAAAACGTAAAGAAATAATGGCCAAGAAATTTCCAAAAACAAACACATAAACCATAGATCCAAAATGCTCAGACAACCCCAAATGAATAAAATAAAAAAGAATAAGAATAAAGAAAGAAAAACAAGGATCATTGGGTGTTAGGGTAAATAAAAGGGAGAAAAAGAAAACACCTAGGCACATCGTATTCAAACTGCTGAAAACCAAAAATAGAGGACCTTGAAGGCATCCATAGAGTCGAAAAATGTTACATACAGAGAGAACCAAAGATAAAATTAAAGCAGATTTCTCAACAGAAACCATGCAGCAACATTTTTACACTACAATGGAAAACAAAACCAAACAAAAAACCTGCTAACCCAGAATTTTATATCAAGAAATAATAGCTTTCAAAAATGAAGGCAAATCTAAGGCCTTTTCAGAAAAACAAAGCTGAGAGAATTCATTCCAGCAGACCTGTAGTGTTAAAATTTTAATTTGGATCAACACATATAAATGAAGAGATATGAAAATGGTAATAATAAAAAAAAGAATTAAAAACAATTTTAAAAATATTCCATCACTTTGAAGTATAATGCATTATAAGGCTATATGGTTCCATATGATAGTAGGGGAGACAAAATAATGGCCCTGAAAATGTCCACACTACTCTCCAGAGCCTGAAAATATCACTTGATGCAACAAACAAGACTTTGTAGATGAGATAGGGTTATGGACATTAAAATGGGGAGACTATCCTAGATTATCAAAAGACCACTTTAAATTTAATCAATCAACAACAACAAAAAAAAGAGGCAATAGAGTTTTGAAGTATGAGACTTTACCTGCCATTGCTGGCTTTGAAGGTACAGAAAGGGAGCCATAGTCCAAGGAGTGCAGGTGGACTCTAAAAGTTGGGAATTGCCTTCAACTGACAGCAAGCCAGGAACTCAGGCCTGCAGCTACAGGAATTTAATTCTGCCTACAACCTGAATGAGCAAGGAAACAGATTTTCTCCTAGTGCCTCCAGAAAGAACATGACTTGCTAACACCTTGATAGCCCAGTGAGACCATGCCAGGCTTCTGACCTACAAAACCATTAAACAACAAGCATTTGTTAAACTTAAGTTTACAGTAATTATTACACAGCAATAGAAAACCAATACAAGTAGCCACTGGGCACATTTGACTATTTAAATTTAAAAACAAAGTTTTCTGCTCAAAATTGTTAAAAGAACATACAAAATTTCTAATGACAACAGAATTAAACAAGAAATAAACAGTAGGAAAATGTCTGGAAAATCCCAAATGTTTGGAAATTAAACAATATATTTCTAAATAGTATAGGGGTCAAAGAGGAATACATAGGAAAATTAGAAAAATCAAAACAAACCAGAAAACTATGATAAAAATATTTGTCACACAATGATGTGCAACAATCAAAATCAAACACGAGAAAAATCTCCTTTGAAGACTGGAAAAGTGATTCTTGCAATAATCACTATCTTTTTAAATCAATTTTCTAGATGATCTAGCTAATGCAATTTTAAAATGAAATACAACTAATGGTAATGAACAAGAGTGTGGTGATTGCTGGGGGTAGGGGAGTATATGAGGACTAAATGGTAATGGATAAAAATACAATAAATATTAAATTTTTAAAAAAAGAAAATATGGCAATAGCATTTATTTGTTGGTAATATTGAGGATCCAAGAGAAATAATTGAAAATCTACTTTATCTAACTAATACCCAAAATAATTAGTTAGAAACACAATGGAAAAACATTCTATTTATAACAGCAAAAAAGTACAATAGAAAAATGTCTAAAAAAATTTTAACACCAAATATACAAAAGAGAAAATTAAAGTTTTCAGATATGCTAAAAAGGCTTACAAAATGAAGAAACACACCATGCTCCTAAGAATAAGTATTTTGAAGATATCAATTCATTTTCAAATTTCTAAATTTGATATAATTTTATACAATAAAAAATTTGTTCTTTTTTAAATAGGATAACTCCAATCTTCATCTGGGATAATAAACATTCTAAATTAGACAATAAATTTCTAAAGACAACTACATGGAGAGACATTAAATGACTAAACAGTATTTCTCAAGACCAGATTAATGGTTAAACTGAAAATCAACAAAAAGATCCCATGATAAACATATGTACTTAGTATATGAAAGGGGGCATATTTCCATATCTTCTAAAAGGATGATATAGTTTTTAATATGAAGTGCTGGTTTCATGCGTGGGACAAAAGATTAAAGTTTTGGGTTGGCCAAAAAGTCCATGTGGTTTTTTCTCAGTAAAATAAAGACATATTTTTCATTTTTACCAATAACTTTATTGATTTGGATATTCTGACTATGTTGGCTATCTCTCACCACATGGAATAACATTGATTGTTCTCAATTAATGTCTCAACTCGATCGACTTCAACTGGTCTACCTGACTGTGGAGCATAGTATAGCCTGAAATCGCCCGCACAAAACTTGGCAAACCACTTTTGACACGTTTGATCAGTCATGGCACCTTCTCCATACACTGCACAATCTTTTGTCTGTTTCGTTTCAGCTGTGTTTTTACCTATCTTGAAGTAAATATGCTGAAAATATTGCGCATTTTCTTCCATCTTCAATATTAAAATGGCTAACACAAAAATCTGCCTATTTTGATAAGTATTTTTTAAATGCACACTGATAATGACAGCTTTCAGAATACAATCTAACAAAATTGTTTTGAATGAAGCAAGGACAAACTAAGTGCTACTAGAGCCATCTTACAGAAAAAACTGTAAACAAACTTTTTGGCCAACCCAATAGACTGTCAGCAAATACCATGGGTACAAAAACAAGTTTGATGATTCAACGTAAGTAATAAAACCACAGAAAGAACTAAGAAAATATAAGTATTTAGGTAATCTTGAGAGTGGAAACATATTTCCTAAGCAAAAAAAAAAAAAAAAAAAAAACCATTTGAATGTATAAAAATTAAATTTTCTGGGAATATATATAGAACACCCTTTAAGAAAGCAACGACAAACTGAGAAAACTATTACAACATATAAGGCAGGCAATGGGTTGATATTCTTAAAAGCTAAAGAACTTCTATAAAGGACTTCTTCAAGTACAGTAGTTCCTCTCTATATTGCGGTTCACTTATCGCGTCCTCAGTGTACCAGGGGATTTTTAAAAATATTATATTTAATTATTTATCGCGGGTTTTTCGCTATATCACGGGATTTTGTGGTACTGTATACGTATGTTGTTAAAGTTACGTAGGTTTAAGAGTGTAGAATATGTTTAAGAACAGAAGTAGTGTTTATAAAAGTGTAGAAAAGGTTAATAAGGGAGTGGGAAAGGTTAATAAGGGACTGGGAACAGTTTATAAGTGTGTGGGAAGGGTTTATAAAGCCTTAAAATTATATAAATACTAAAATAAATGTAAGGTTCCTACTTTGTGGATTTTCACCTATCACGGGTGGGGTGGGGTGTGTGTCTAGAATGTAATACCCGCGATAAGTGAGGGAATACTGTAGTGGAGAATCAAGTAAATCAAACAATCCTCCTCTGAGGATAACAATAAACAAAATATAAATATTACCATCTTGAAGGCACTGAAACATTAAGAGGACAGTGAAAGATACTGGGCCAAAATACAAGAGAGGATGAAAGTCCAGAACTGTGAAATTGGCCTGTGGGGCTCCTTGGCTCAGAAAGAGTTCTGCCTATCTAGGAGTAGCTAAAAGGCTGAGCAGTGCTTCTGACAATTTAAAGGAACTGTGGGTATAAATGATCAAAATCAGAGCAATCCACACAAAGGGTCCCTATAAAAACTTTCATGTTTTCAGTTGAGAGCCTGAAGGGCTGCATTTAAGAGTAAGAAAGAACTGGATGTAGACCAACTTGAACTGCATGAACTGCAACTCACATGCAGTGGCTCAAAAATCACAAACTCCCAAACTGGAGAAGTTGATATTGGCTTGCTAGTCCTCCTGACAGCTTGCAGAACAAATTAAAATCTTCTCTGGAGGAAGAGACCATCAATTTAAGCTTCAAACCATTTTTATAATTTTTCAAATAGAACACCTACCTCATAGACCATCAATTTAAGCTTCAAACCATTTTTATAATTTTTCAAATAGAACACCTACCTCATATTCAAAGATAACCAGGCACCTGGGGTAAAAATTCAATATGAAAGAACCAACATTACAAACAACTGACGAGTTCAATATACTAGAATTAATACATGGAGACTTTAAAATAAATGTGCTTATTTTGCTCTAAGACAAGCATACTGAAAAGCCCAGAGAACTGGAGAGGTAACATATCTGAAAAGACAAAAATAAATTACAAAACTGAAAATATTGAGAACTCACTGCATGGATTTAAGTTCAGATTAGAATAGTTGAAAACAATAGTGAACTGAGAGGTAAGAAGAACGAAAGAAAGAAAGGAGAGAGAGAGAGAGAGAGAGAGAAAAGAAGAAAGAGAAAAGAAGAAACAAACAAAGAAAGACATAAGTAAATTACTAGGAGACAAGAGGATGCAAGCTCCAGAAGCAATGTTCATAAAAAAGAAGGTAAATGGCAATGGGTTGGAATTAGAAGCGCAGAAGGTAAAAAAAAAAGGGCATAAGGTCTAAAAATTTCCAAAGTAATACAACACATGAATCTACAGATCAAGAGCACTATCAACCATAAACAAAACACAGAGAAATCACACACCACTGTGAAACTGCCAATGTCAGAAACAAGACCAAAAATCGTGGAAGTATCAGAAAACTATTACGTTCAAACAAGCAATTAAACTTAAAATGATATCTCAACAGCAACAATGTGCTCAAGAAAATAAACTGCCAAACTAGAATTCTAAGGCTCTATACTCAGCAAAAGAAATATCCCTTTTAATAAATGACACTTGAAATTATGTTACAACAGACCTGCTCTAATGGAAAACTAAAGACTATTCTTCAAGTAAAATAAAATTATCTCAGATTGGGAAATCAGAGATGTAAGACAAAATGATGAGCAAAAAATGCTTAATATGTGGATCAATCAAAATGAGTAGCAACTGTATGAAAAATAAAGTGTACAGAATTCAAATACATGATAATAAGAGCATGGAAGTCAAAAGCAGGGTAAATGGATAAGCCCATAAAAGAGGGAAGAACAAATGCTATGGTGAACAGCCCTGAGATCCTGGAGCCAGCACACAAGTGTAACAGTAAACTCTGAGATCGCCATGCCTCATTAAAGATGTATCAAGCAGAAAATCAGGACAGTTCTTGGGATATTAAGTGAAATATAAGAATGACTAAGTATGATCATCAAATTAGGTTCAACACTTTTCTTAATATTCCTAACGGAAGAATACACTGAAAACCATCTGAACTCAGCAGCAAAGAACCTCAGCCTGAAAAGAAAAGTAGAATAGAAGTGGAATTTGAAGTCAATTCTCATCCAAAGAAAGACCAAAAATCACTTAGTTTTAAAAAGGCAAGATACAACATTAAATTTTCATGACGTAATAGGTAACAGAGTACATTTAAAAATACTCTCCAAAAGAAACAAAAAATAAGTATGGGGTTGGGAAGGGAATTAGAATTCACGACTAACAAGCTATCATGGAGGTAAAGTCAGCAAATAGAAAAAAGAAATGTAGTAGAATAAAAACATACTATACCTTACTAATTTCACACCTTAACAAAATCTTTACTGCATACAGGTTTCCAATTTTTTTTAAACACTATGGGATTAGAGTATAGAGATGGCACCAGAAACCTCTATTACATCTTATCTAAGTTCATCATGCACAAGTATTATTCTCATATGAATAAACACATAATGAAGTCCTTCACACAAAAGGAAATCAAGATCCATTAGCAAATTAAGAAACCAACTAATAATTGCTTATTTAATAACTGAAAATAACAAACCAAAATCTAGCAGATATAAACAAAATAGGTACTAAAATATTTACATAGTAAGTCTTTCGAAGACAAACAAATACTCTAGAACATTTTACATATAAAAAATTTGCTAGGTAGTCAATATATGATTTCAAAGAAATAATTAGAATGTAGGATAAAGAAAAACAAAATTGAAATATAAAATAAAAATAAATCAAATTAAAAAGTTTTAAAGTAACACTTATCTTTGAAATTTTTAATTAAAAAGCATTGCAACAATACTAGAAAAAAGTAGCTAAACCAGCATTTCAGCATTTGATTTCTATAAGACTAAAAACTGAATAACTTGTATTTAAGCTTCAGTGAAACTGAAGTTTTAATACTCTACTAATAAAAAGTCATAAACATTTTATTTGATGTTTTATAATAAGTTTATAAGAGCTAAAATTATTCATATGTTTATGCATTAGAATACAAAGAACTACTATTTACAATAAACTGAACACGATTAAAATACCATTAAAAATAATACTTAATCTCTTTTAGAAGTACATCCTTAAGAAATGACAAAGTAATGACATTGAGTCACAAGTGAATTTTACTGCCAAAAGTTTGAGCTGCTAAAATGCTCTGACTCATTTGGGCCACGTTTCTTTATTGTCTCATTTTGGCAGCCTCTCTGTGTTTGTTTTTATGTATTAGGTAGAGCTGTTATGGCTCCCTGTCTAGGTAGGGTGGCCTAACGTAGTAGGTGTCATGTAGGGTCCTGTGGGCAACCGCTCCTCATGGTTTAGGGAATTATAGCCCCGGCCTGAGCATGACTGCCACTGGCATTCTGGCTGTGCTTGTCTTTAAGTCTCAACATAAGGCTGTGTGTGGAACATAACCGATAACCACTCAGAGGGTTTCCGTGGGGATTGGATTAAAGAATGCTCATTATGCTCATTATGCTTTAGAACTTGCTTTGCTTTCTTTATCATTAATGTAAGATAAACAATCTCTAGCAAGGAGTGTATGAAACCTTGCATCTGGTCAAGATGTTTTATAGACCCTAACACAGACTGGTCACTGTGATCCCTGTATTGGTACACGTAATCTGTTACTGTCAAACGCCTGAATGCTATTGATGATTTATGAATTTTGACCTTGTATCTCTCGTATGTATCCTCCTCAATAAAAGACATGAGGGACGAAGGTTTAGCTGCTGTTCTCCACTGGAGAGCAGTCACCTTCCTTCCCCTAGACATAACAAAGTGTCCTGGGTAAAAGTTTGTTCTGCTGTGGTCACGAAGCCTCTGCTTGACAGAGCAACTTCCAACCGAGCCTAGGGTGTGTGAGGCACCTCCGTCACAGGGTCCAGTGGAACAACATCCCCTATCACCCAAGCTGGATACTTGAGGTGCGCCCTTCATGTGGGTTAAGTACACCCTCTTCTTGTAGTTGAGTTGATTGCTGTTGGCAGATCAATGGAGGGATTTACCCAGGCCAATCAGCTGCAAGGACTACCTATGACCACTGACTACCAACCTTCGTGAAGGAACTGGGTGCAGGCAGGGTGGCCAGACTCCAATATGATCTGTATCTGTTCACTGGGTGTGTAGGCCAAGGTCAGTCCCCAGCTGTGTTTTGCCCAGAGCCACCCTTCCTGAACTATAAAGCAGTCTGAGATAGCTGCTACTTTGCTGGGCTTGAAGATTCCCAGGGGAAGCCAGGCTGTGAAGCTAGGCTGCTTGATGCTAGTGGCAGACCTGATGCCACTTAGCAAGAGGTACAGGGGCTGGGGACAAACTGAGGCTAGCTATAGCTTCTTTGAGAGGATTCTAGAAAAAGAACTAAACAAAATGGAGATAAGCAATCTATCAAATGCAGAGTTCAAGACACTGGTTATAAGGATACTCAAGGAACTTAAGTGAGGACATCAACAGCATAAATTAAGATCCAGTCAGAAACAAAGGATACACTAATTAAAATAAAGAACAATTTACAGGGAAACAGCAGTAGAGTGGATGAAGCTGAGAATCAAATCAATGATTTGGAACATAAAGAAGCGAAAACAACCAACTGGAACAACAAGAAGAAAAAAGAATCCAAAAAAAGCAACTTCGAAGTGTTCCAACGTTTATGTCATGGGGTGCCAGAAGGAGAAGAGAAAGAGCAAGAAATTGGAAATCTATTTGAAAAATAATGAAAGAAAACTTCCCTAGTTTGGTGAAGGAAATAGACATGCAAGTCCAGGAAGCACAGCGAGTCCCAAACAAGATGGATGCAAAGAGGTCCACTCCAAGACACACTATAATTAAAATGTTTAAGGTTAAACATAAAGAGAGATTCTTAAAAGCAGCAAGAGAAAAGCAGTAAGTTACCTACAGGGGAGTTTCCATAAGACTGATTTCTCAAAAGAAACTTTGCAGGCTAGAAGGGATTGGCAGGAAATATCTGAAGTCATGAAAAGTAGGGACCTACAAAGCAAAGCTATCATTTAGAATCGAAGGGCAGATAAAGAGCTTCCCAGACAAGAAAAAGCTAAAGGAGTTTATCATCATCAAACCATTATTATATGAAATGTTAAAGGGACTTATTTTAAAAAAAGATCAAAACTCTGAACAATAAAACGGCAATAAATGTATATCTATCAACAACTGAATCTGAAAAACAAACTAAGCAAACAAGAACAGACACAGAAACATGGATATGGAGAGCATTCTGATGGTTGCCAGATGGGAGGAAGGTATAGGGAAGTGGGTGAAGAGGTGAGGGGATCAAGAAGTAGAAATAGATAGTTACAGAAGAGCCATGGGGATATAAAGTACAAGACAGGAAATGGAGTAGCCAGAGAACCTACACATGACCTATGGGCATGAACCATGGTGTGGGGAGTGCCTGAGGGAGTGGGGGTTGCTGGGTGGAGGGGGAAAAAATGGGATAACTGTAATAGCATAATCTATTAAATATAATTTTAAAAATAAATAAAATCTCTGACTCTACCTTATTTAAAAGAAAGTGTGAGCAAGATGAAGAGGAAAAAAATAATAATAATCTCATAACTGCAGACAACAGTATGGTGATTACCACAGGGAAAAAGAGCGAGGGCATTAGAAGAGGGTAAAGGGGAGACCAATAATGATGGAAGGAGATTTGCCTTTGGGTGGGGAACACACAATGCAATATACAGATGATGTTATTGGGTTGTACACTGGAAACATACAATTTTATTAACCAATGTCAGCCCAATAAGTTCAATAAAGTTTTTTTAAAAAAGAAAGGAAACAAGACAGTTCCAAATATATTTCTCTGTCTTCAAATAATCCCCTTCTCTCTTGATTACTTATGGAAATGTTTTTTAAGAACTTTTTGTTCTTCTGTAGGAACTGTAGTCCTTTAAAATTTTTTTTAGCAAGCTGTATTTTTGTTTTAAAGAAAGCCTTTCCATTGGGCCTTCTCTGTTTCCTCATGTATAGATAATCTAAGGTAGAATTCCTTTGATCAATTTCATAGCAGTGTTCATAGTCTACTTGTTTTGCAAGTCTGAATCATTTGTCTGTGAAAGTTTTATACATAAGTTTTCTCCTCCTCTGGGGGATTACACAACACCAGAAGAACTTTCTCAGATAAGTACAATTTTTTGTTATTGATTTCTAATTTCATTACACTGTGGTCAGAGAATAAATTTTGTATTTTTTCAGTGCTCTTAAATTTACTGAGAAATTGTTCCATGGACTAGGTTATGGCTTATTATGGAGACTATTCCATGTGCACTGGAGTAGAATGTGTATTCTGCTCTTGTTGAGTGAACTGTTCCATAGATAACTCTTAGGTTTAGTTGACTTATTTGTTACATCTTATGTATTTGTTGATCTTCTGCCCAGTTGTTCCATCCATTATTGAAATACAATACTGAAGTCTTCAACTATACTGCTGAATTGTCTTTTTCTACCTTCATTTCTATTAATTTTGTTTCATGTATTTTGAATCTCAGTTGTTAGGTGGATATATGTTTATAATTGTTACACCTTTCGATACATTGACTCTTGTTTCATTAGAAAATGTCCTATTTATCTTTGGTAACATTTTTTAAAGTATCTTTTGGCTGTCAAGCTGTAATCTATACTGGTTGTGGGAGTTGTAGGAAGGACTCAGAGAGACTCAGAAAACCTAGAAATGCATGTATTTTAGAAGAAAAATGGGAAGACCATGATGTGAAGATAAGTATGAAAAACATGGGACAAATCATAGGTCACTATTTCCTATGCCTTCTAATAAGTTTTGTCCGCAGGACAGTGCAGGCTGCCACAAATCAAGCTGTCAGTGACATGCTCCTGCTCTGGGTCTCTCCACATGAACCTGTACCTGAAGAAGAAATATAGAGACAGCTTTATGTCCTAATCTCAGCTCAAAGAAGTTTCAGAAAACAGAGCTTTGACCCAACTCCCCAGAACCAATAAAACAAAGGCAGGAATCTTATGCATAAGACCTGGATTCCAGGAATTCAGGTCTAATTTCAGCAAGCCCCCAATAAATCTGCTGCCCCTAGTAACTGCTGATGCCAATAACTGCCTCTGCTCTGCAGTTATCCTGTTTAACAAAGATATTTTTTTCTAATGACAAGATTTTAGCAACTTCCTTGTTCTCAGAGCCTACTTCCCCATCACTAGCTCCATCTGGACTTTTGAAAGTCCCGCCAACTCCTCCACCCCTTAAAAAAAAAACCTGTTCTGTTTCTGCTTGGGGCTGCAGTCATTCCAGACTCAGCCCACCTGCTTGGACTTCCCTAATAAAGGTTTTGAACTGGTGCAATAAGTAAATAAATAAATAAAGTATCTTTTGTCTGATATTAGCATAGCTACTACTGCTTTCTTATGCTTGTCGTTTGCATGACATATCATTTTTCATCTTTTTACCTTCAATCTAATAGTGTTCTGGAATCTAAAGTGTAATTCAGTGTAGCCAGCACATAGCTGGATCTTGTTTTTTAATTCTGACAATTTCTGCCTTTTGACTGAATTATTTAATCTATTCATATGTACTATTATTATTGACAAAGCTGAATTTATGCCATTTAACTTTTATTTTCAATATAGTTCGTTTTTCTGTTCCTACACTTCTCCTTTACTGCTTTATTTTACATGAAGTCAATATTTTCTAATATAACATTTTAATTTCTTTAATGATTTTTTTCACTAATATTTGAGTTATTTCCTCTGTAGTACTTACCTTACATTTCAACTTACCTACATCAAATTTATAGTAACTTAATGCCAGCGAGACATGAAAACGTTACACCTATAAAGCTCCATTCTCTCTCTCTCTCTTTTTGTGGCATTATACATACATTTACAAATGCCACACTCCAACAATATAGTGTTATAATTATTGCTATACATAACTTATTTCTTTTATACAGGCCACTAAGAGAAGAGGAGCAAGTAAATAGTTAATGCATTTGTTATGTGAACCTTCTTATTTACCCTCCGATAAGTACTTTTGCCTAAGTTCTAAAAAGCATCTCCCGGAGTGTGTCAAGAACAACCTTGTACTTCAAGACAGACCCTCTTTGGCTAAGTTCTGCCTGGGTTAGCGAAGAAAGTAAAAACAAACAAGTGAAAACAGCTGAGATGAGGTATCATGAAATAAGTATATTTTTAATTTTTATAACTTGTTCTAATGTCTTAAGTTTTGTACAAAAATAGTCAGTTGGAGAAACAAATGATACGAATCTGAATATTGCTAACAAGAAAGCTGACATTTATAATAAAACTAAATATTCTAATATATTTTTGCAGGTTTAAGAAGATCACATGGTAGAAGGCTCATTCAGACTTCAATTCAAACACTAAGTTTACAGAATAACAATCACATTTCTCTGCCCTGACTATCATTCAAATTTATATCCTTTTGCTTCACTTTCATAAGAAAGATTTCAAAAACCTTGGTGATTTTTCTAAGAAAGTTTCTCAGGTCTTCAGAACATCGATTTTCCAACAGTTTAACTAAGATGTTATTATATTAAATTACACCAAGAGTCATCTTAATCTTAGTGTACAGATAAAATCAAAATAAAAAATTCATTTTTAGTAGCTATCCATAGTCTCTATTAAAGGTTAAAGAATGAAGCTTTTATTTTTGTTACTTACATAAATGTTTGCACATATTACCACAAACACATACAATTAAAACAATTATAGAGAATTTAATATAATGAAAAAACTTACTTCAGATATGCAATCTAGGTAACAGAAGGAATAAAAAGCATCTATTTAAACACACTTCAAAAATAAAATAGTACATATTATTGAAAAGTCCTGCCTGCTATATAAAAGCTGCCCTTCCCCTCAATCACCCACTCAGCCATCTTTATTTATTCAATAAATATTTTCTAAGGAAGGGCCTATTGTATGCACTTGAAACTCTAAGAGGGTCCAGGATAGGGCAGTGGACAAACTGAACTGGAGGAATCATGACACCCGTGTGGCAGTGGTATGAGGGTAAGGGGAGGAGCTTAGTGAAATGAGGTCTCATAGGCCCCGTTATAGAGCTTTGTCTTCATGTTAAAATCCACAGGAAGCCATTAAAGGGTTTTGTTTAACAGTTTCTATGTGGCTAAGTGCATGCTAGGTGGTAGGTCTCCAGAAATAAACACACCAGTTGCAATATACCTGGTCACAATTCTATGCAACATGCTGTACTTTCAATACAATCTGTTACACAGTCTGGTCAAATCTATTTTCCCACTAAGTAAACACCATACTAAGTATGAACATTACCACATACATTTGTCCTCATTTAAATGTTCTTCAGTCCTCTTTCTGCCTTTCTGCATTTGCTGCTTCCAAATCTTCTCTTGAATGAAACAGTTAATATTATATCCTATGGCTGTGGTCAGGGCAAAATTCTATGTTGTCTTTCAAAATTTAATGTTCTTCTTATATATAAAGCTTAGTCCAACAAAGCACACTCTGAATAGTAAAAGTTAACAAAAGAATACTATATTTTGGTGAAATGGTACTTTGTTATTTCTATAACTGTTGGCTTCTATATTTTTAAAATTTATTTTCTAGAACTTCTGCCAATGGTTTACCTGTCTTCAATTTATTATGCCTCCCCTAGTTTTTATTTTCTATTCTTTCTTCCCTAGAATTATATTTCAGTTTCATGCAACATGTCTACTGCCATCTCTGATCTGACCAAACATGAAAACAGAACAAGTCTCTATGTAGACAATACATATCTGAGCTTGTCTCTCCTTCTTTTTCCTTTTCCCTTTTTTCCTTTTATTCTACATGTAGATTATAGCAGCAAAGCTGGAGAAAAGCCTAAATAAATCAACAGCAACACACTTTATCCTTTTAAGTCACTTATTTACATAGAAAATACCAAGGCAAATCCATGAGGTCAGTTATCTCAAAAGTAAAGAGAATAAGTTGAAGATAACCTTTTTTTTTATCCTGATCATTCTTCCATGAGCCCCCAAGTGAACAACAGAATAAGATCCATTCTTTTGTTTTTCATAGTTCTCAGAGACATTGTCTTCAAAGCCGCTTAAAGCCACACATTACCTGGAAACTACTTTATTTCTCTTGTCAAAACAAAAACAAAAACAAACAAAAGCCCTGGACATAAATATCTACTTCACATAATCTAAAAAAATGTGTTTTGAACATTTTAATCTTCCTAAAATCCTGACGCATCTCCTAATCAATTACAAGAGCACTGTGTCATGACTTAACTGGCAGTGACATTCTCCCTTTCTAAATTGTGCATGAAATCATCGCACATCTTCCAACCAGTAGCATTTTGAAGTCAATGGAATATGCTATGAAAGTACAAAGGATGCGAGCCTTTCTATAAATCCTATAAAAATAAAATCCTGGGAGCTACTTAAGCCTGTGAGTTAATGATTACTTAATGGATAGTAATCAGTAACACTGTCAGAAAATACTGAGAATTTTAACCTCTCATATTTTGTAGGAAGCAATGTTTTTATTTTTTGCATTTAAACACCATGAGGACACAATATTTAAAGACATCAATGTACTAAAAATGCTTTATTTATAATTATGCAAATCATCATCTATAAAGCTGGCACAGGCTATCTGAAAGGCAATGATCTCTTGGGATTCGGTATTTTTAAACCTCAAAATATTGACAGGATTGACATATGATACTTTTAACTCATATACATGGCATAATAATTAAAACAAGACCAACTTCCCTGTAATCCAAGCAACTACCACTGTCTATCACACTAATGGAACACTTCACAAGAGTGAATATTTAAAATTGAAATTCCAAGTAATATTAAAAGGAGATGAATTTCTTTTGTAAACAATAGAAACTGCTGCTCTGTTCCCAAGGGAAATCTGTTACAACTGCTGCAGTCTACAAAAAAACTTCATGAATTTTGATTTTACCAGTTCAGATTTTATGATAATTTGGGCAAAAACTGAGTTAAGGCTTATATTTGCCAGGGCTAAAGAGAATGGCTGAGGCAGTGACTAAAAGAATGAAGTGACAACTTTACAAGGAAAGCATGATGAATTTTCTAGAACACTTAATATTAAGAATTTATAAACATTTTTATTCTAAACAAATACCCATTAAACATGCTCATTTTAATACATTGTTTCTCAGTAATTAATTTATAAACCCAGGAACAATGACTTGTCAAAAACATATACTTACCTAGTTAGCATTACAATAATACTAAATAATAAAACAGCATTGCTATAAAAATAGTGTATAAATAGTTCAGACACATCAGTAAAATATTACACTAGCCTTTTGGCTGGGTGTATCAATGTGAGCTTTCATTTTTTTTAATTGTTAATGTCCTCCCAAGTTTATCACATTTTAAATAAGCCAGCCAGGTTTTGTTTTGCACATACTTTCTCCCAGACTGTTTTAAAACATTGTATCTTATAGCAACATCATTTATTTTAATTTAATAAAATAGCACTCCAACTTTTCCATCATGCCACCTAAATTTTAGTCTCACTTAGGAAGGACTTCATTACATCAAATTTTAAGAGCATGCTCTTGTATTTTCTTAAGTACACTTAGTGGAATTCTTAAGGAAGAGAATGTCATTGGCATTAAAGCATAACTTTATTAACATAAAATATTATTCCAGATCAGCTTCATTTGTTTTTAATACCCTATGTGAGATATAAAAGAAAATGGGAGTACGCTTCACTCCTCACAAACTTACTCATATTATAAGGAGCTTAAAAACTTATTTTAGGCAGGTAGGTAAGTAAATTCTAGATTGATTATTTACACTAACTTACTGGAGTTCACGATCTAGTCTTCTGCTACCCATTAGTCTGTCACTCTCACTGCTGGATTACTCAGCCTAGTTTTACACAAGAACCTAACTTCCCTCAAGCTTCCCCAGTTAACAGGAGGGTAATTCCAGGGCATATATTATGCTTATGTTCACAAAATCCTACTTGTCATCTCACTCTTCGGAGCAAGTCTGAATATCACTGACTTTTTTCAGCAGTAAAGATTCCTTACTGTTATTTCTTAATTTATATAGTCTACTTATAGTTAGGACCTACTACTCTCAAATACATGGTGAAATGAATTATTAACAGAAATTATTTTCTCAATAAAAACTGCCTGGTGGCTGGAGTATATGATGTCAGAGTAATACCACAGCTGCTGAAAGGGAACTACTGGTATTATGGGAGAGATTTCAGGGTTTTGCTGTTTGAGGCAGAATAACAGGAAAAATCCCCATGCAACATGACCTAAAATATCCACCTTTTTCTAAACCCACTGTTTGAATCCTACTTTTCCCTAAATCATCACATTTTGAAAGAAGGTGACTGTTATAAGCTTGTCACTCAAATGGTAATTCAGAACAGGACTAAACGCACTACAGATTCAACTATCACTAGAACACAGCTCTCATCCACTTATGAAGCAGAATAATATTGTAGTAGAGCAGTCCAAGACCTGGACTGGATATCTCTTTGTGTCACTTTCTGATTGTACTCTCTGGGGAAACATTATGTAACATCTTTGAACTTCAGCTTTTTAATCTTTGTAAAATAGTGAATTTAGTTGAAAAATGCTGTAATCTATATTCCTAACATAAAAAGTAGGAGCATTTTAATAGAACATTCTGAGACATTTTTTACACAATATTCATAAAGAAAATTAATTTAGAAATACAAAATGGTTTTAAAAAACAATGTAACAATGCAATAAAGTTTTTAAAAAATCACTAACAAAAGCAAAAATAAAATCCCCAACCATGTAGGAAAAATATTTTACCAAGATGGTCAAAGAAGAAACCAGCGTAGAAATTAATGAGTAGCTAGTATGAAATGATGTATAACAGAACTAAAATAATAAGTTAGAGAGAAATTAATAGTTTTAAGTGATTTCAATGGAAAAGAATAAAGGCTTAAAAATGAATAAGCCCAGTTTCCAACTTAAGAAATTTGATAACAAAATAAAACCAAAGAAAAAGACAAAAAAGAACAAAATTTAATAAAACTGAAAAGGATGATACAAGAGAATATCAAAAATGTCAGATGCTGGTATAATAATAAGGGAGTGAAAATGGACAAACTTCTCGCAAAATTAAGCAAGAGAGAAAAAGCACAAATGAACAATACTCATGATGAAAGATGAAGATATGACTATAGATCCAGCAACAAATGAAAAGAAGAGAATACCATGAATGACTTTTCATTAATAAATACAAATAGTTAATAAAATGGATGTTCTAAGAAAAATATATTTTACTATTTGACTGAAGAGAGAAAAGGAAGCTTAAATAGTTAAATATCATTAAATACACTGACTTTGTACTTAAAAGTTTCCCTCAACTCCTTTCAAAAGTCAAAATAACACGCCTATAAATCTATCATTTCAATATTAAACAAACACTTCCATGGGAAGCAGGAGGAGACAGTTCTCAGATAACCTTAACACAAATCAGACAAAGTAAAATTACAAGATATTTAAATTATAGGCCAGTATCTCTTGAACATGAATGCGGAATTCAACACATAACAACAAATCAAATCAACAGCATGTTTAAAACTATTAAACATCAAGACCAAATTGGTTTTATTTTTTTAAAAATGCAAGTGAGGTTTAAACATTAGAAGAAGAGAAAGACCATAAGATCATCTTTACATATGAAGAAAAAGTGTTCGATTTTTTAAAAAGCCCTGTAAGATTTTTTAAATTCTCATCTAAAATAGAAATAACCTCTTTAAACTATTAAAACAAACAAAAAACCTGAACCCACCCTCCCATAAAAAGACATCAAATATTTTAGTGGTGAAATATTAGAAGAATTCCCTTTAAAATCAAGAACCAGTCAAGGATGCAACATTACCATTTTGCTGGCATTCTATTGGAACCAACTGGGTAAAACAAGGAAAATAAAAGAAACAATAACTTTAAAAGGAAGAAACAAAGCTTTCACTACTCCTAGCTGGTACAACTATTTACAAGAAACTCTAAAGCATCTGCAGACAAATTTTCAGAATTGATGAGTTTAGTCAGATAACTGAAGACAGGATGAATACACAAAAATATATTGTGTTTTTATTCACCAACAAGAGTTAGAAAACACACACTCTCTTTCTCTCTCTCTCTCTCTCACACACACACACACACACACAAAATCAATAAAATCAGCAAATAAATAAGGTCCCAAGAATTAAGTCCAATAAAATAAGAAAATAGGAAAAAACTATAAGACATTAAAGAAGATACAAGTATCAAAAATATACTATCTTTATGGATAGAAAACCTGACAGTTGGGACTAGAATCAGTTTACTTCAAATTCAATGCAATCCCAAACAAAGTTCCCACAAGTTTTTTTTTTAAAGTGGATTCTAAAATTTAAATGGATAAGCAAAAAACTAGAAATAGGCAAAATACTCCTGAAATAGAATAACTGTAAGAATTTCCTTTAAGAAATCCAGCCAAGATGGCAGCATAGGCAAATACGGATTGCCGCTTTGCACAACCACATCAAAATTACACTAAAATGGATTTCCGGCCAAGATGGAGGCGTAGACAAGCTGGGTGTCTCTCCACAACTAAGAAGGAATACAACTACCTCAAAACTAGAGACAACCAGAAGTTCCAGAAAATCGAGTTGCATGGAAGTCTAACAAACAAAGATATAAAGAAGAAATAGTTATCCGGACAGCTAGGAGGGGCAAAGCCAGGACGGAGGGGACATGGTATGGTGGTGGCAGCAGCGGCGGCAATGGCGGCAGCAAGAGACTGGCAGAAAGTGCAGTCACACATTTTAAAGAGTGGAGGGACTCCTGGGGAACGATCCCAGCTCCTGACGAGAGTGCGCAGCTCATGGTCCCAGTGCCAGGGAATTCCAAGCCTCACTGATTCTGACTGTGCAACCCAGTAGGGGTTGGGGCAGAGGAAGAAACTGATGGTCTCTAAGCAGAATCCACTTGTTAAAAGGGCCTCCAAGGTCCTAGAACATCCACAGACCCACCCGCTCTGTGAACAATGGCCAGGGCAACAGCTAGAGGGACGACAGTCCCGTACGAAAGTGGGAGAAGTACCTGGAAAAGGGGCAAGTGCTGAGCAAGCGGCATTGTTCCCTCTGACTCCTCCCCCATATGCAGCACCACAGCATGGTGAAATGGGTCACCCTGTATTGATGAATACCTAAGGCTCTGCCCCTTACAATATAACAGGAGCGACAGCTCTACCTAAGACACAGAGGTAAACAAACACAGGAACCTGCGAAGATGAGGAGACAGAAGTATGGCCCAAAAGGGGGAACGAATCAAGGTTCCAGTGGGAGAACTAAGCGACGAGGAAATAGCCAACCTAACAGATGCAGAATTCAAAACAGCGGTGATAAAGATGCTCACAAGCTTGATAGATATGCTTGAGTATGGCAAACGCAGAAGGGAAGAAATGAAGGCTATGCTAAGTGAAATGAAGGAAAATCCATATAAAACCAATGGTGAAGGGAAGGAAACCGGGGTTCAAGTCAATGATTTGGAACATAAGAAAGAAAAAAAGGCAACCAGTACAGAATGAAACAAGAACTAAAAAATTGAGGAGAGGCTTAGGAACTTCTGGGACAACTTTAAACGTGCCAACACATCCGAATAATAGGAGTGCCAAAAGGAGAAGAGGAAGAGCAAGAAACTTATTTGAAAAAACAATGAAAGAAAACTTCCTTAATTTGTCGAAGGAAATAGACATAGAAGACCAGGAAGCACTGAGAGTCCCAAGCAAGCTAGACCCAGAGGACCACACCAAGACCCATCATAATTAAAGATAAGGAGACAATCTTAAACACAGCAAGAGAAAGGAAGAGAGTTACCTACAAAGGAGTTCCCACAAGACTATCAGCTGACTTCTCAAAAGAAACTGTACAGACAAGAAGGGGTAAAAAAATGATTTTGCTTTACTGTATATTAGACAATAAAGTGATAGTAATTAACACATTGTGATATTAACCCATGCACAAACAAAACAGGAGAGCACGAAACCCATACATTCAGAGAAAATTAATATGAAACAGAGATAAGGGAGAAGCTATTCAATAAATGTATCAGGGACAAAGGGTTATTCTTTTGATATTTTTTAAAAAAGATATTATAACCCTAACTCACATATTTTTAAAAATCAACTCCAGATGAATTTTTAATGTGAGTGTGAAAGAGTTTTAGAAGGAAACAGAAAAAATTATGTTAAGACCTTGTGGTAAGAAAGAGTTTCTTAAGACAAAAGTTTCCAAGAAAAAAATACTAATCATAAAAGGAAAACATTAATAGGTTGACAATATTAAAATCAAGAATTTCTGTTTACTAACAGGCACTTTAAAGAGAGAAAAAAATTAAGCCCAAAACTAAAACACATTAAGTGTATAAAAGGTTATTATCAAAAATATATTAAGATTTTAAAAAGATACCAGTAAGCATTTCAAGAAGTGTAAATGAAGACATGTTTGTCATTATTAGTATTCAGGAAAAAATAAATCAAGAGCAGAACAAAATAATATTTTTATACCCATTCAACTAGAACAAAAAATCAAAAGACAGACAATACCAAGTACTGAATAGCACACAATAAATTCTAAGACACTGATGATGAAAATGTAAACTTTCCAAAAAAACTTTTTGGAAACCAATTTAGCACCATCTTATGAAGCTGAATTGAATATCTACATCACTAGGATACAAGAATATTCATAGCTGCATTGTTTGTGACAGCAAAGATGTAGAACTAACTCAAATCTATCAACAAGAACATGAAGGAACAAATCATTTCACTCACAGAAGTATTATTCAGCAGTGAAAGGAAACAGCTATTTAATACATCTAACAACATGCATGAATCTTAGAAACAATGTTGAGTGAAAAAGCTGTCACAATTATATAATTTTATTCAAGCTCAAACTCAGCCAAAATTAAAAAGTATATTGTTTAAGAACACATAATTAATTTTAAGAAGCACTAAAATTATGAACACTAAGTTGAGGACAGTGAATACCTCTACAGAGCAGATAGTGGGTTACAATCATGATGAGCAGCAGGTTTATACAACAGTATTAGCAACATGCCAATTGCTAGAATCAAAGATTATTGCCATGTTATTCTTTGCTTTATAATTCCATACCTTACCTATATTAATTTATATTTAAAATATTATATAAAATTGAAGACAAAGTATTAAAATTAAAGCTTATTCAAGAGATAAAAAGTTCTAATCTATTTCTTTCTTCCAAGTTTGTCTTACAAATATTCTTCCATTACTGCATCTATAGCATTCACTATTTTAAAGTCTGCACAATAATTTCAGAAATAGTGTCAAGCACAATGGATATTAAGAACAAGTAAACAGCACTATAAGGAAGAATATAATGACAGTATCAAGAACTGTGTGAATGGTTGCATGCTACACTTTCCCCCAAATTGATTAAAATCAAAATAAATCAAATTAAAGTCATCTGATTTTCATTCATAAGCATAAAAGAATAAAGTACATTAACACAATTTAGTACGTTTCCTTATACTGTTGGCGTGTAACAGACAAAAGAAGTTTCTATGACATCATATTACAAACAGATTAATCTTTCCTTAAAATATTAAAAAACAGGCAAGGTATCTATTTTAATCTATCAATGAGCAAGGTTTTTTTGTTTTGTTTTTTTTCCACATGAGCTTACCACTATGTTAAGTGTTTCTGAAGATAAATTAGTTACTTGCCCTAATGGTTACAAAAAAGGAGAGGAGACAAAACCTTAAATAAGTTCAGGACCACAGTGTGTACAATGGAGACAAAACCTTAGAACTGTCTGTGAGCACTGTAGAAAAAAAAAGTCAGATGTAGAAAAAAGTCAAACTTGTAGAAAGAAAAGCATGTGGTAAAAACAGTGAGAAAGTGGTCCACCCTAGATGAATTATTTTAATCAATAAAAACAACAATAAATTTTTTAAGTATATTCTTCAAAGGAAGAAATAAACTTCCTTTAATAAAGTGGATGGCTCAGCAAGCAAACAGCTGAGAAATCACAACACCTTTATTACTACAAGATTTCATCTCATGTTGTGTCTTAATTATACTGAAGAGAAGAACTTTTATTTTTAACTTGCCCAGAACGTGTATGTAAAAATGAAGGCCAAACAGTAATTCTAAACAGTGAACTGCATAGAACAATGCTCATTCGGTATTCATCCTAGGTCTTAAATAAGTGTAGCCTGCCAAATGTAGCACACTAGATTATTCTAAACCTAATTAACCATTTTCTTTTTCTGGAAACTTGGTTTCATTTCCTCCTTCCTATCAGGCATTTAGTTCACTGTTCTTAAAAACTCTGCCACAGGGGTGAAAAAGAAGGAAAAGGCAAGCATATATTTATTTCGCTACTTGAAGCAGCTCTAAACCATTACTAGATGAGAAAAAAGCTATAAAAAACAGATTTTAAAATCTGTCATAGCCTGAGTATCTTAAATGCAACCTACAGCAACGTGGAGAAGGGATCTTCGGTCAATCTCTCAAAGAGACAGCATGGCTTTGGTGACTCCTCTGCTCTTTCTAGACCTGCTTTTCTGCAAGAACGTCATTAAAGGGTCATGCTTGAAATGGACCTTCCATGGAGTTCATCGAAGAGGAGTATCAGGGGAGAGGACAAAGGAGGAGGAGGGCACTTCTTTAAGGTTGCTGCCCATCACAGCATAACTATTCATACCAACTCGAATCTTGGTATGGAAGTTATGCAGCGTGGTCCACAGGCTGGAGAACCTGAACAGGCACAACTTATACTCCCTAAAAACAACAGTTAGGAACCTAACTAGATTTAAAAGATATTTAAGAAAAAGAAAAAAATTTTTCAACTGAAATCCTATGTGGCTAATTTACTGTTAAAATATTTCACTGTAATTAGAAGATATAACAGAAACAAAGGAATTATAAATCAAGAAATATAAATGCTATAAAGAAAACTATATTGTTTTAACCAATTTTACTTATTAACAAGATAATGCTGGAACACTATTGATCCCGCTGTCTTCCCCTCCCCACGGACCACCAGCACAAATAATCAGTATGTTTTCCATCATGGAAACCTAATTTGCCTTTAAACTTCTTATATTTTATATGAAATTATACCAATTGTAACTAGCAAAAGGACACAAAGACATTTAAATAAAAGTTTATTATCTTTCTCTGCCCTTTCTCACAACATTATACAGATATCTGTATATAACCCTTTCCAACTTTATCAAATTCTATATATGGCTGTGTCTGCATGTGTGTATGTATGCTTTTGATTGAACAAAAAAGACTACATCATATTTTACATGGTATATTACAATTTCATTCTTCTCATTTAGCAAATTATCAGTCAACTGAAATAATTAACATTTAAAAATATATAATATCCCAACATATAAATTTACTATAATTTATTCAACTACTCCTCCACTGACTAGCATTTAGGTTATCTTCATTATCTTAGGTTTTTGCCATTTCAAAAATATCGTCGTCGTCGGCAGCCGTCCGTCTCGAGAAACGATGGTGTAGCTTCTTAAGAGTCTATCTGCACCACCGAGAATGGTTGTGCAGTCCGACTCGGGAGTGACACGGTATCTGTCTCCTCCCGTGTTAAATCAACATCTTGCGAGGACGCTGGAGTGTCCTCTCCAGTGAAGCTGAAGCTACAGAGCCTGGGCAGGGTGATATGGAGGGTCTGCTGTTGCCCATGCAGCAGACCCCGCCTCTCTTCGCAGCTGAAGGATCCAAGGGAAAGATGGAGTCAATACAGCTTGGCTTCAGGTGCGCCGCAGGAGTTGCCGGTGTTGACTACAACGTCAAACCGCCTTAGGGACTCCGGCTCCGGATTTTCTGTCGGGGTTTACTCCCTTAGCCTTTCCCCTGAAGAGGTATGCCGCAAGGCAGCGGAGGTTTTTTGGAATCAGAGTTTTCCTTCTCTGATTTCAAAAATATACTGCATCACATAAACATACATACACACAGCCACAGCATCCATTATACTGGTTCTATTATTGCTATCAGACAGTTTCATAAACAGTTTTTCAAAAGAGCTGCAACATCTTCATTCCTGGGCACTTTCACTCCTACAACAATCACACTCCCATCAGCAATATATTAATATGTGGGAAACAATTATAAAATATGCTATGTAACTAAAACATTTCATAAAGCAAAGTCCATATATTTTTAGATATCAATTAAAGTGACTTTTAATTGTCATTTGCTTATGCTGATAGTTTTAGTAAAGGCTATAATTATATCTTTATAGGAATCTCTGCAAGAATAAAGTTTATATTAGGGTTAATTTTAATTTACCTTTTTTTGACCCTTCTGCCCCATTAAGTTCTTTTTGTGCTTCTTCAATTTTGTCTAAGAAAAACAAGAAAATGTATAAATTAGCTCATCATATATTACAAGTAAGAATACAGTAAAACAAACATACTTCCTATAAACAATTCCTGACACATAGTAATAAATATTTGTTGAATTATTTATCAAGCAAATATATATAAACTGTTAAAGTAATAATATATTCCCTTTTAAAATTATACTGCATTAAAGGGATACCATATAAAACTGATGACTACATTCATGAGAAACTCCAAGCCAAAACCTCCCATCTACGCCACTCCAGAAGTCCTGTTCTATAGAAACTGAGAGGAGAAAGGTTTATTGGTATTTAAAAAGAAAACTAAGGGCTACAGAACTGTCATATATACACGAAGTTTTGAAAGATTATGTGTAACCCAGAAGCAATAACTAACAAAGACTTTGGAGGGCTGCGTAAGGAAAGGGAGGCAATTGTGGGCCAAGCCTGTAGTCTTTTTATGTGAGGCTTTGGGCATTTTATAAATTAGCACATTCTACTTTGGTAACAATTAATTTAAATTTTATAGGGATACACATATTTGATGATTATGACAGTAACCAAATCCAAGTTTAAATACAGTGGTCTATGTGCTAATTATAATGGTAAAAGTTATAAAATTCCCACGGTACTATTTTGTACTTAGTACAAATCATTATATAATATTTTAGATAGTCCATGGAAGTATCATTTAAGTGCTTTCATAATATTGGTACTTCAGCCAGGTATGCCTTCTGGCATACACAATCAGCTGCCAAAATGATCTCTGATGAAAAACCTTTATACCACTACTAGCCATGGAAGATGTAACCTCCAAAATCACATCTTTCACCAAATAGATAAAAAGCACAGATCCCACAAAGGCTCTTTAAACTCTGGTCTACCTGCCTCTTCCCCATTTATTTTTGTCGAAAAGCCAGGAATTCAGAGGACCTTTAATTTACTGATAAAAATTCTTTCAATTGTATATTGATGCACCCAGTGTGCCAAATAAAGTCGGAGGGGCAGCAGCAGGATGAATAAGCAAGTTTGAAATATTAAGACACTACACATCAGCAAGGTCAAAATTAACTAGAATTTCATCCTGACAAATGCATTCCCCACAGCAGTGTCTTATTTGCCTCCTGCTAAGTATCAGATCCAGAATAAGATTTATAAAGAGACTTCCAGTCAAGATGGCAGCAGAGGTAAACATGGCTTGCCTCCTGGCACAACCACATCAAAATTACAACTAAACTAAAGAACATTCATCATTCAGAATTATCAGAAATTGAGCTGAATGGAAGTACTACAACTACAGAATTAAAGAAGAAACCACACTGACACTGGTAGGAGGGGTGGGGTCGGAATGAGCTGGTCCCATGGTTAAAAATAGAGAGAGAGATCTCAGGAGCAAGGGGTCTCAGCCCAGGGTTCCAGTGCCAGGAAAATAAAACTCCATAACTTCTGGCTGTAAAAACCAGTGGGAATTGAATCTGTGGAATACAAACTTTTAGAGTCCCAGGCAGTTCCTCTAAAAGGACCCACAGACTTACTCAGACTTACTCCCTTTGAGCTCCAGCACAAGGGCAGCAAATTGAAAGGCATCAGAGACATATGGAAAGGAACTGAAGTGTCCAGCACACAGTTGAGAGCTGGTAGGCAGCTTTCTCTCAGATAGAAGTGCTGGCAGAAGCCACTGCTCCTTTTCTGAGTCCTCCCCCTATAGAGCCACAGAGCCAGCAAGCAGGCACCATATCTGAGACTCCATCAACCTGGGTCACACCATTTGTCCCATTCTGGTGATTCCCAGAGGTCCTGTCCCACCCAACTTTCAAGCCCACCCAAGCTGTTCCCAGCAGCTTTTCCATACGAATGAGCTTGTGTTGGCTTCTGCTTCAGGTTTTCCTAAATTATCTCAAACAAGTAGCATCTGGCATCAGTGAGCCCAGTATCTCTTGCTAAATGACCCTAGGCCTGGCACTAACAGCAGCCAGCCTTGGTTCACAGCTTGACGTTGCCTGGGCACCTCCAAGCCCAGCACAAGTAGCAGACACCTGCAGATGGCGGCTGACGTCAGACGTGCCAACAGCAATCAAGGCTCAACTGTAACAGGAGGGTATAGACAGCCCATAGAGAGGGTGCACCTCAAGTACTCAGCTTAGGTAATAGGGGAGGCTGTGTCACTGGACCTTACAGGGCACCTACTACATTAAGCCACTCTAGCAAGTCTGGAAGAAATAGTATCTCTACCTAATACATAGAAACAAACACAGGGAGGCTGCCAAAACAAGGAAACAAAGAAAGATGGCCTAAATGAAAGAACAGATCAAAACTCCAGAAAAAGAACTAAACAAAATGGAGAAAAGCAATCTATCAGATGCAGAATTCAAAACACTGGTTATAAGGATGCTCAAGGAGCTTAGCGAGGACCTCAACAGCATAAAACAGATCCAGTCAGAAATGAAGGATACACTAATTAAAATAAACAGTAATTTAAAGAAAATCAACAGTAGAGTGGATGGAGCTGAGAATCATATCAGAGATTTGAAACATAAGGAAACAAAAAACAACCAATCAGAACAGCAAGAAGAAAAAAGAATCCAAAACAATGAGAATAGTGTAAGCAGCCTCTGGGATAACTTCAAGCATACCAACATTTGCATCATAGGGGTGCCAGAAGGAGAAGAAAAAGAGTAAGAAATTGAAAATCGATTTGAAAAAATGATGAAAGAAAACTTCCCTAACTTGGTGAAAGAAATACAAATACAAGTCCAGGAAGCACAAAGAATTCCAAACAAGATGGACCCACCAAAGATGGACCAAAAGAGGACTACACCAGGACACATCATAATTAAAACACCAAAGGTTAAAGATAGAAAATCTTAAAAGCAGCAAAAGAAAAGATGAGTTACCTACAGCAGAGTTCCCATAAGAATGTCAGCTGATTTCTCAAAAGAAACTTTGCAGGCTCGAAGGGATCGAGAAGAAATACTTAAAGTCATGAAAAGCAGGGACCTACAGCCAAGACTGCTCTACCCAGCAAAGCTATCATTTAGACACAAAGCACAAATAAAGAGCTTCCCAGACAAAGAAAAGTTAAAGGAGTTAATCACCACCAAACCAGCATTATATGAAATACTAAAGGTCTTCTTTAAAAAGATAAAAAATATGAACAATAAAATGGCAATAAATACATATTTTATCAACAATTGAATCTAAAAATCAAAATAAACAAGCACAACAGAAACAGAATCATAGGTACAGAGAATATTTTGATGGTTGTCAGATGGGAGGGGGGTCAGGAGGATGGGTGAAAAAGTGAAGGGATGAAGAAGTACAAATGGGTAGTTACAGAATAGTCATGGGAATGTAAAGTACAGCATAAGGAATAGAGAAGCCAAAGAACATGTATGCACAACCCAGGGACATGGAAAATGGTGAGGGGATTGCCTGAGGGAATGGGGAGGATGGGTAAAGGGGGACAACAGGGAAAAGTTGGGACAACTGTAATAGCATAAACAATAAAATATAATTTAAATGAAAGATTTATGAATAGAGCCCTGGCTGGATAGCTCAGTTGGAGCATCATCCTGTAAACCAAATGGCTGAGGATTTATTCCCAGTCAGGGCACATATCTAGTTTGTGGTTTGATTGCCATTTCAGGAGCATACAAGAGGCAGCCAATCAATGTCTCTGTCTGTCTCTGTCTCTCTCTCTCTCTATCTACCTCTCCCCCCATTTCTCTCTCTTCTAAAAAGATCAATAAACACATCCTCAGGTAAGGAATTTTTTAAAAAGATTTATGAATAGAGACATCTTTGGGAATAATAAAATCTTTCTTGTTTACATACTTTATTTCTCATGAAATGAGTGAAATTGAAAACAGTACTTAAAAAACTTATTAAAGACTTCCGGCCAAGATGGAGGCTTAGACGGACACGCTCGGTCTCCCTCTACAACTAGAGAGGAATACAACTACTTCAAAACAAAAGATAACTAGAAATTCCAGAAAATAAAGCTACACAGAAGCCCAACGTATGAAGTTATAAACCAGCGGCGCCCTTTGGGCAGGTAGGACGAGCGAAAGGGGGCGGTGCTGTTTGCGGTCGCACCAGGGACAGCGGCAGGGAGGACAATCCCGGCTGCAGTCAACCCCGGCGGCTCGCGACCCCAACACTGGGAGAAGCAGCCACCACATCGCCTTGAACAGTGAGGCCCAGGGGGGCGGGAGGATGGATCCCGGTCTCCTAGCTGAATAACTGTGTGAATCCATCTTGGACCCCCGCCCCCAAAGAAAGCGCCACAGTGCTGCGAAATAGGTCGCGGACAGGCGCCGATCGCTGGCTTCTGACGACAAAGCACCACGGCACAGCAAGAAAGGCTGCCGAACGGCGCCGGTCGCTGGGTCGTGACGAGTACACAGGCACTGCCCCCTATAGCCGGCCCAAGAAAACAAAACACATCTGTCAAAATGAGGCAGACAACTATAGAAGTCCCAGTGGCACAGCTCACCAGGCAACAGATGAGGAATCTGACAGATGAACAAATAAGAAACCTGTCAGAGGCTCAGTTCAGGGCCATTGTTATCAGGTGGCTTACAGAATTCACAAAAGATCTGGAAAAAGATGAGAAAGAAGCGAAAAACACTCATAACGAAAGGAACAAAACCACATACGAGACAGATTGTGAGGAAAAAAAATCCAGAGTTCATCTCAACAAACCAGAATATAGAGAAGGAACGGGAAGCAACGATGAGAGGATCAGAAACCTCTGGGACAGCTATAAAAGGCCCAATATAAGAATCGTTGGTTTGCCAGAGAACGAAGAAGACGAACTAGAACTTGAAAAATTGAGTGAAAATATAATAAAGGAGAACTTCCCAAACTTGGGGAAGGAAATAGACTTACAGGTCCAGGAAGCACAGAGAATTCCAAAAAAACTGGACCCAGGGAGAACCACTCCAAGACACATTATAATCAAAATGTCAAAAATTAAAGATAAAGAGAGAATCTTAAAAGCAGCAAGAGAGAAGAAAAGAATCATGTACAAAGGGGTCCCAATTAGACTATCAGCTGACTTCTCAAGGGAGACCCTGCAGGCAAGAAGGAACTGGCAAGAAATATTCAAAGTAATGAAAATCCAAAACCTACAACCACGAATACTCTATCCAGCGAAATTGTCATTCAGAATAGAAGGGCAGAGAAAGTGTTTCCAGGACAAAATAAAACTGAAAGAGTTCATTAGATCCAAACCACTGTTATATGAGATGTTAAAGGGACTGGTTTAGAAAAAGGAGGATCAAAACTATGAAATCTAAAATGAAAACTGCATCACAAGAAACAACAGAAACTAGGGAATTGAAACAAAGGCGAACTAAACAGGCAACGAGAGTGGAAAAAGAACTATAGGTACGGGGAACATATTGGGGGGAGGTCAACAGGGAGGGGGAACGGGGAGAGGGAGGGAGATGATATAGGAATTAAGGATCATGGTAGGAGGGAATGGAATAGACAGAGAGAGGTTGAGAAGAACTATATGCACAACTAATGGACATGGTCTAAAAGGGGGGGACAATTGGAGGGAGGGGGACCACAAAGTGGAGGGGAGCAGAGTGAAGGGAAATTGGGACAAATGTAATATTATAATCAATAAAACACATTAAAAAAAAAAAAGAATAATATAGGAAAGGGTGAAGCCAAAGAACTTATAGGCACAACCCATGAACATGAACTAAAGGGGGTGGGATGGCTGGAGGGAAGGGGGGTAGTGGGCAGAGGAGAGCAAAGGGAAAAGAAATTGGGACAACTGTAACAGTATAATCAATAAAATATACTTAAAAAAAAAAACTTATTAAATGCATAAAGTAGATCCTGTATTCAGTAATACTGTTACTCCAAAGAAAAAAATAGCAAATGCATGGATGAAATTTATATTAATATAAGTAACAAAAGGACAAGGCCCACTTTTTAAAAATACAATACACTAAGTACACTGGAGACATTCAGTACATAAATACATCACATAACTTAAATACATAGTCCTTAAGAAACATAGAAGAGAAAATCACTATTATTTCTATGTCAATAGTTTGTCCGAACTTAAGAACTGTAATATATGCATATATATTATATATCGTCACAGTAGTACGTAATAACTGTGTTTAAGGGTTTATGTATACATACTTTTGAATTACATAATAAAAGTTTTTACTAACAGAATCAATGTGGCTCAAAGCAACAAAAAAATCACAAAAACACATTTAAAGAATAGCCGCTATTTATTTAGTATACTGAGGTTTGGTCACCTTCTGTTTGTACTTTAATATAACAAATTTTTACAAAAATAACCAAAAAATCTAGTCTTTATTTTTAAATTTTTCAACTAATGTGTCTTTTTCTCATCCTAGCTGGTGTGGCTCAGTGGATTGAGCACCCACCTACAACCATAAGGTCCCTGGTTAGATTTCCTAAGAGGGCACATGCCTGGGTTGCAGGCTAGGTCCCAGGTTGGGGGCTTGCAAGAGGCAACTGGTTGATGTCTCTCTCCATCAATCCACTTCAATGTTTTCACCTGGAGTTCCAGTTCAATAGGCAACACAGTCTTCCACTAGAGAGCTTGGAAACAGCTATTATTATAAGCTTTGCTTCAATTTTAATAAAAGTCCTTTTTATATTTAACCTTTGCTTTATTATTCTCCTGGTAAAATATAAGGTTTTCAAAACTGCAGTTTAAATAGTTATTTATTATATGCTTCTAACTGGTTTACACAGGCAATTTACTAATATTTAAAAGCAATATTTACCATTTTTTCACTATGACCCAGAGCAAGAAATATTTTACATTCTAACCAATTACATGTGCTTACATATGTGCATACACAATTCAAAAGCAAACCTACCCACACTTGACTTTCTGTCCTTTCCTATTAAAAATGAAAAATGCTGCCTTGCCTAACTACATCGATTTTGCAATCCACTGCTGAATTGTAAACCTGCAGACTGAAACTCACTAATATAAGAAACAGTTCTCAACAAATCTAATTTTTACATTTTGTTTTTCCCTATTCCATTACCAAACCAAGGGTAACACAACAATATATCTCATCACAAGTGTTGACAGCAGGTTGGGTGAGGGGTGGCATGTTGTTTAGATGGGATCTCAGATTCTAAAACATCTCCTTCATGTCCTCCTCAATGTCACTGTTTTCTCAGGTAACAATTTCACAGAACTACACACTTACAAATAAAGAGTTCCTCTGCTGCTGTTGCCTAACAATAAAAATAAATATATATGCAAAATGGACACTCCTATCATGTTAGTAAATCTAAATTAAAAGCATTCTTACTGTAATGAGCTTTTACTTATTTAAATTAAGAAGTTAATATTCTAATTAATCAATTTTTACTAAATGTAGTTGGCACTGTCACCTGGAAAAGACCCCAGAAACACATGAATTGGATCCATAATTTTCCCTAAGATACAGAGGGACCCATGGCTGAAAGAGTGACAGACTAGCAGAGGGTACTAATATTATAGGTTATATTTTGATTCTGCAACTATTAGGAATGCATACAGTTCTTTTTTCCTCCAATAAAGCACAGAAACTATTTGTTAAGGTAAAGACTATGAACAATCTTGTATAATGCCTTACATATTTTAAAACTTTTGTATGTACAAAACAGTGCCAAAATATTTTTTCACCATCCATAAATAATTATAAAGAAAAAAGATAAACTTGTGAAACATAATCTGACCACTGAGCAAAAAAAAAGTGCTACAGCCCTTAAGAAACAACTTGTCTTTGGGATTTCTGAGAAGACAACCAGTTAATTTTTATAAAATTGTTTAACAAAGCAGTAAAAATAAAGCAGTCTTTAAATGGTAAGTAGGCACATGTTCTCTGAGCATTTTCACCCTGTGGTGAAATGTGGGGCCTCCCTCACCATCTCAGATGCCTAAACACCACTCCTTGAGAGACTTGGGATCCAGGATATCACAGCTTTGGGGACCAGCCCACTAAACTGTTGGGATAAAAACACAAAAGCCTGTGTGTTTTTGTTATACTGAATATCTACCCTGTGTCAGGTACAACAGAAAGAACTAGAAAAGAAAAAAAAAAAAAACAGAATGGCTCTCCTAGAGGGACTTACAAATTATAATATCCCTCAAACAATCATTTTAATATCAATTTCATGATAAATATAAAGCCTAAATTCCCCTGAGTGGCATCTATGTTCTTTGTGATAGCACCACCTCTCTGCCTCCGCGTGCCATCTTCTTTTCCACTTTAGTCACACCTAATGCAGGGTGTGTCAGATCCCTAAGACTTTTCCAAGAAGGTCCCTCCCATAGCCTCCCTTCTCTATGTGACATCCTTTCAGAATGTCACCTCCTGTAGGACACCTTCTCTAACACCCTCATTCAGAGCCTATCCTTCTCTTCTCTGTCACCACCAAATATTGCATGTAGAACCCCAAGTATCTCATGATCATCAATAATGACATAAGATAGACCTGAGTAATTTACTGATCAAATAAATGCTGACAATAACCTACGAAATAAGAGAGCAACACTGATATATTCTGAAAAAGAGAAAAAGGAATACCTGTACATCATATTGAAAATTGTCATTGGGGGGTTTCACTTAAGAATCTAGCACTGTACCCTCTTTAACATTATAAGTGATTACTACATTTGGGAAACTGTATAAATACACTGAAAGCATTTGAATAGACATTACTCCATTCAATCTATAAACTTAAATTATTTCTATCTTAAAAGTGATTAAGTACAAATTGCCATTATCAAAAGAGTCCAAAGGATGTGAATTACAGCACAAGGAATATAACCAATAATACTGTAATTACTATGTGATATCAGGAGGGTACTAGACATAATGGGGTGATCACTTCATAAAGTATATAAATGTCTAATCACTACGTTGTACACCTGAAACAAATATACTGCATTTCAACTATAACTGGAAAAAATTTTTGTAAAGAAAAAAAAAATAATAATTTCCACCTTAAATCTATCAGCTTTATCCTTCCTTCTTGCTGTTCTGATAGACACCAACACCTTTGCTCTAATACTCTCCCTCATCACTTAGGCCTGAAAGCGCAAAGTGGAATTGCTAATCATAAAATTCCATGAAGTAGATCCTAATGAACTGTAAAAGGCACCTCTATTTACTGAAAGAGAGACCATCTGATTGAAAAAAATCACCATATGTGACTGTACTATTTTTACTACTGAATAAGCCGAACTCCTACGTCCTCTCATTACACATCAGTACAAGCTCCTTATTCTTAGTGTTAAGTACCAGAGCTATTTCAATAAGACTAAATATACTACAATGATGTAATGTTAAAAATGCATCCAATACCCATAACCCTTTATAGATGCTCTTCTAAATGAAGATTATCCTAGTGTTCACTACTAAATCAGCTAAGTAAATCTAACATTATAACACATTTTAACCTAAAGGTTACACATTTACACTCCCTCTAGATCTATATCTCTAAGAGGATACTCTACAATAATGTCAAAACTGATAGTCTAACCAGTAATATTTCAAATTGAAAAACAGTGCTTGAAATAAGCGAAAAAAATCAGAAATAACTCTGTGCTAATGAATTTAAAAACTGTGATTAACTAGTCTTGGCTGCTGTGGCTCAGTGGATTGAGCATCGGCCTATGAGCAAAGTGTCGCTGGTTCGATTCCCAGTCAGGGCACATGACTAGGTTGCATGTCAGGTCCCCAGTTGGGGGTGTCAGTGAGAGGCAACCACACAGTGATGCTTCTCTCCCTTTCTTCTTTCCCCTCTCTCTAAAAATAAATAAATAAACAAATAAATAAATTATAAAAATAAATTTAAAAACCAAAAAAAACAAACAAACTGTGATTACTAAAAATTCTAGAAAAACATAAAATTATTCAACTTGTCCAGGAAGAAAAAAACTCAACTAAAATAATCACTATGGATGAAATTGAGAAAGTTCCCAGAAAGTAACACATAATTACCTTTTGTAAAGGTCCCAGGCCCAGACAATTTTATTATAAATTTTCTTCACAATTTGATAACTAAAGCATTTCCTACACTGTAACAGAGCACAAAATAACACAAAAGGAGTTCTGAATCATTTTATAAAGCTGATAAAATCCAGTATCAAAATGTGAACAAAGAGGCAGAACAATCAACACTACAGACAAGTCTCACGTGTGAATAGGATGCAACAATCTTCATTAAAAACTATACTTAAAGATAAGAAAGCCATGTCCAAGTAGGGTATAAAATAAGTATGCAAAGGTACTTTAATATCAGGAAGCATGTTATTATAAGGTGTAACAGCAAGTAGGACAAGGGAGGGAGAAGGTAATCTAAATAATGTACAAAATATATTCGGTTAAATCACATCTCTAGTGCAAAAAAACAAAACAAAAACCTTCAACAATGAATATAAAGATATACTTCATCATATTAATCAAGTGTTATTCTAATGAGCATCCCCTAACAAAGAAATTAGCTGTAAGAGTGAATCAGGGTATCAGAGAGAAGCACAGCCAAGGGAAGGTGGTTTGGTTTGGTGTATTTTTCAAAGATGTTCAAAGACCCAAAGAGAGGAACCAATAAAAAGAGAGAAGAGATACAAGAAACAGTGGAAGATATAAAGGGGCAAGGTTCTGGATAGTAGAAGGCAACATCAAGAGTCTAGGTGATGGGTTGGTTTTAAATAGGGCAATCCCAGGGTGATTCTCTGGCGTCTGAGGAGAGAAAAGGAGGAAGGCAGGTCATTTGCAAAGTCCGCTGATAGAAGAGATGAGTTTGAGGGAGTTCTATCCAATTATTTAAATATTATTGAGATAAGAGGCATGGTTGTCTACAAAGAATAAGGAGTCTAGGATTTGTGTAAAGGGTCTTAGAGACTGGTGGAAATTACATAAAGTAATGGGTGGGAATGGAAGAGCTGACCAATTTGCAGGACAAATAAAAGCATCAATGAACAGCAACTAGGGATCTGTGAATATGCAAATTCATGAATTTGTGTGGCTCCAGTGTGCAGAGCAGCATTATTTATTCTAACAAAATTTGGCAACCCAGGATGAAGAAATGGAGAAGGATGCCATATTTGGGTATTTCCAGAAGGAAGGACAAAAAATTCAGTGAGATGATATGCTAGAGTGATTGACTGTGTGATAAATCAAATACACAAGATGGGTAGTAGTTAGGAAGGAACTGAGAAAGAAGAGGTACCAAGGACAGAGGAGGCTGAGCTGAGTGTCTGAGGGCCCAAAAATATCTGGCTAGAGGATGTAATAAATTTTTGATAAAAGGTTTTCAGGACTGTAAAAAGATCAAGACTGCCTAATGGGAAAAGTAAGGTAGAGATAAAAAACATGAAAAATCTAAGCTAGTATGATAATATGTGAAAAACAGGAAAGAAGATTAGGAACAGAATAAGGCATAATAAAATTTAAAATATAAAATGCCTGATCTTCTAAAATTGTTCATTTATATATTTCAGAAAGCATGTTTCTGAGAAGATAGTGCAAAGAGTAGACATAAGTTCTAACATGCTTTTAAAATTATGAATCAACTAAATACGTTTATTCCATAAGAAAATCATCTTGATATCAAAACTGATGATGAAAATAACAGTATACAGTATACATAAAAATACAATGAATGTGTTACACTGAATCATTTAAGGCTTTTAAATTATTTTTTGCCCCTTTAACACCATCTGGTGTCAGGTTACAGACAGTCACTCAGCCTTGATCGGCAGAGCTGAGAACTGTGTTGTCAGGCACTGCTCAAACTCTGTGCTTTTAACACTGTTGTCAGGACATGTAAAATTACCTTTTTCACAAACGGTAAATAGAGTGCCTTTATCTTTCATAATAACGATAAAGGATACATTCTAAGGTAAGAAAATCAAAGTTTCATAAAAAAATTCAAAGTAGTTTTCAATTTGTAGTTATTTTACGTAACGACAAAATTTGTGCACACATTTCAAAAAATCGCCTACTCCCACCATAATGCGTCAGCACTAAACACCCAAATACAATGTGTTAAAAGTGGGGTAATTATACCTTTTCATCCCTAGAGGGTGCTAAGAAGACCACAGACTTTTATGGTTGAGCACACATTTCCTAAAAAGTAAAAAGCAAAGTAAACTTCTCACACCATTTGGGAGCCCATAAGAAATCCAGCCAATGGGTTAAGCTTGAAGTTGAAAAGCTCCTTCTTTAGAAAGCTACCAAAGCAACTTAGCCCAATTTCAAGTCCCTTAATGCCACTCTTCCAGCTCCTGGTCTGAAGACCCTGTATATATCACCTAAACAGTAAAAAAGGAAGAAAAAAAAAAAAAAAACCCAGCTCTGCTGCATATTAAGAGACACATAATATTAAAGCCATTAAATATCTTGATACGGAGGCTAAACCCCATACCAATTAAATCGGCATTTTAAAAAGTTTCCCAGGTGATTCCAACATACAGCCAAACTTGAAAATCAATGTTCTCGTGTCTGCAGCGCTGCCTCCTGAGACTCAACGGTTTGGCTGAACTAAGTGGCTGGGTTGGTGAAGAATGGGGTGGTTTGTGGGCTTCACTTTAAAACTGGTTTCTCTTTTCTATCCCAATGGCTTGGACAGAAAGGGCCCAGAGGTCTGAGAGGGGGGAAACCTAACATATCCCCCTCAGCCCAAACTAAATATAGCAGGCAAAAGGGTTTTGAACAGGTGACACATGCCTTGCACACCTTCCTCCAAAGAAGCCTTTTTTCCCCTAATGTGGGACACTGAAAAATTAATCGCTGCCTTTTGTCATCTAGTGATTCTGGTTTTAATGATGCCTTTTAACCCTGTTGCCAAGTCTGTTGCCCCCAGAATACAACAAGGATGCCAGCCTGTTAAACCAAGCATGCTGTTGTCCGGGGACAGCCAACTGACCTAGAGTCTGCAAGATCCTTCCCCATGTGAGAAGGCCACCCTCCCCTCCACATCCCCACTATTAGGGGTTTCTGGACCCAAATATAGGTAGGATGATGACCACGTCCAGCTTGAAGCAGCTAGAGGAGCATGAGACCGTCGCCCATTGTCCTTTATAAAATTATAAAGGGTCTTAAGTCTGAGAGGAGGAACTGTTACAGAATGGGTGTCACCCCCCAAAAAAATAAATAAGTTTTTAAAAATACACAGGGGGAAGTTAAGAATAATGTAGGAAAGGATGAAGCCAAAGAACTTATATGCATGACCCATGAACATGAACTAAGCGGGGGTGGGACTGCTGGAGGGAAGGGGGTACAGGGAAGAGGGGAGCAAAGGGAAAAGAAATTGGGACAACTGTAACAACATAATCAATAAAATATACTTAAAAAATCAATGTTCTCTAAATTACATAATCAGATCAAGATTCAAAATTATATAAAATGCAAATAGTAGAAAAAGTTCTATCAGTCATCTGTTGGAAGCAACTTTTAATCAAGTAACAGGGGCAGCATCAGGGACGTTATCTGTCTGCCTTATCAAAGGAGCTGCCAAGTTAGTGGATACCAAGGAGGACAAGGAAAGAGAGCTCTATGTGCGCTTTGTGGCTAAGGATGTCCAATTAAATTATATTTCTAGAAGACAAAGGCAAAGCATGTATTCTTATAATACCAAAAATAGATCCATTATTTATTTTTAATGTAAGCCCTGAACTATAAAATAAATTTCCACTTGCAAATGCAATGTTTGAAAATTAAAAAACTATTTAAACATAATGAACTATTGTGTAAAGATATTGAAAACTGACATAGATTAATAAAGTTTTCCAATAATCACATTGCCCATTGTGGTTTAGATATTATTGTTAGAGTATGACAACACTAATTTCCTCTTCCCATTTGATGGTTTCTTATGTAGTGCACGGAAGGAGGTAGTCATGGTAACTATGGTGGGGGGAGAGAACAGAATATAAAGACAGAGTGTTCTTATCCTGAGAGGCTAAACACCAGATTTACTTAGGTTACTAACCCAGTAACAGATTCACACATGCACACATATGCATGCGTGTGCCCTCTTGTGCACACACACACATACATGCATGCACACATGCATGCGTACCACACACAGGCTTAAATACAAGATGTTGCTATTTTACCCAGGGCAAAAATATAGAAATGAAGCAGTGAACTCTGGCTAGCTGACCAACTGCATGCTGCCACTTTCCACATGCCTAGGGGCTCTTTTTGGCACAACCTCATTTCCTGGGAGCCCACTCGCCATTCATTGATCAGCAGCAAACAGCTCACAGTGTGCTAGGAACTGTGACAACTGTACCTATGGATTTCACTGGTTCTGTTCTGTGATCTCAAACTACTGCAGATACAAATCTACATCCTTCAAGAAGTAAAAGAAGAGAGAGAGGATGAAGATTAGAAGTGTGTGAGAACAAGGAGGGAAATGTTGGAAATAATTGTCCAAACCCCTTTTGGGTAAGAAGAAGATCATTTAGAAGCACAGAGGGGCTAAAAGGAAAGAATGCAACTACATTTTTTCTGGATTTAAGTGGATGAAATATCAGTTGAGTTAGATAATGTTTGATATTCCAGTTTTCTACTACAGACGCAGCAAACAGCTATGACTTGTGATGTTCCCAGCGACTTTCCCTTAAATATATCACCGCTGTGTTGGCCCATTCTGCCAAGGATACCCATGTTTTACCCTCCTTGCTCTCATAAATTTGGATGTTGTGATTACCTTGGTTCAAGCCCTAGTCTCCTATTAGATACACAGCATCACTTCAGCAAGATTCACCTCTATGGAAAGACTTAAACTTCAAGACACCTATGCCACATCTCAAGGACTCTAAATAAGCTCCTCTGTATGGCATTAAACCGTTAACTACATTCTAAAATAGAAACAAGGTTTTTTCCTTTCTTGAGCCACTATCACAAATGTAGCAAACATAATAAACTCATTATCTATTGCAGAGGGATGGGTGTATATCTATTGTCTTTAATTTTATCTGACTTTGTCCTTTTTATTTCAAAGAGCATGCTGTATTTAAAGTCTATACACATGTTTAATTGATCACTCATATAAAACAAAGCCATAAATAGAACTATGTTAAGACAAAAAATAGATGTTCCAAGATAATCTGATGATATCTAGAGAATTTCTGGAAAATTGAAGGCAATGAGTTAAAACAATCTTTAGACAAATCTGATTTATAGGTTTGACTATTTAAAAACTGACCTATAGTAGAAAATGCTACAGAACAAAGAAAAATAGTTTCTGTGACAAATGATTTGCAAAGAAAAAGAGCAAGACTTGGAAAGGTTACCTACAGATCAGAAGAATGTAAAGGACATGACCCTTTTTTTGTCCTGATTTTAACAAAAGATTTAAACATTATGACACTGTAGAGAACTGAAAATTTAAACACTGATAGTGGATCATATTAAGAAACTACCTTATTGTTTCATAAAAGTATTGTGATCATGTGAAAAAATGTTCCTTATCTTTCAGAACTTATTAAAAAAACCTATTAATGAAATTAATATATCTGAAGTCTCCTTTAAAATATTATGGTAGGGGAAGTGCCCAGGGTGATAAATGATAAAAAAACAACAACACAGGAGTTAGCTGGTAATTAGTAAGCTGAATGATAGGCAAGTAGAGGTTTATTATACCATTCTATTTTGTAAACATTTTGAAACTTCCGCAAAAAAAGTTAAAATAAAAAGGAGCCCAATTTTTCTTTAAAAAAAGTAAGTTTACCAAAGAATTATGAATGTATTTTTAGTGTTATTAAGCAAGAAATGATATATAACCATGTTTTGGTAAATGAAGCCAAGTATCTAATGGCCAAGCATACAGTAGTCAATAAAGGTCACTACTAAAGGAACCAACCATATGGGAAAACATATTTCCCAATGATACCTCAGACAAGGGATTGACCTCCAAAATATAAAAAGAACTTATACATCTCAACGCCAAGAAGACAGACAACCCAATTAAAAAACCTTCAAAGGACCTGAACAAACACTTCTCTGAGGAGGACATACAGAGGGTCCATAGGCCTATGAAAGGATGCTCAACATCACTAGCCATCAGAGCGATGCAAATAAAAACCACAATGAGATACCACTTCACACCAGTCAGAATGGCCATCATCAACAAATCAACAAACAACAAGTGCTGGCGAGGATGCAGAGAAAAGGAAACCCTAGTGCATTGCTGGTGGGAATGCAGACTGGTGCAGCCACTATGGAAAACAGTATGGAATTTCCTAAAAAAACTAAAAATGGAACTGACTTTTGAACCAACGATTCCACTGCTAGAATTGTACCTGAAACCCCAATTCAAAAGAACTTATGCACCCCTCTGTTCATAGCAGCACTGTTTACAATAGCCAAGTGCTGGAAACAGCCTAAGTGCCCATCTGCAGATGAGTGGATCAAAACACTGTGGTACATTTACACAATGGAATACTATGCAGCAGAAAGAAAAAAGGAACTCCTGCCATTTGCAATAACAAGGATGGAACTAGAGAGAATTACGCTTAGTGAAAAAAGCAAGGCAACGAAAGACAAATACCATATATCACCTAATACAGGAAACTAATGAACAACACAAACGTGCAAAATTGAACCAGAGGCATGTAAACAAGAAAAAAAGTGACAGTTACCAGGGGAGAAGGGGGAAGGGAGAGGAGGGGAGTAATAGGGAAAGGGTTTAACAAAGGAACTAGTATGGGGATTGACTGGGAGAAGGGGTGGCCTGGGTCAGTGGGAGAGATGGTGGAAAAAATGGGACAACTGTAATAGAAAAACAATAAATACATAAAAAATAAAAATAACTATCGCTACTGCCCATCAATATCATAGCCAAGAGGAAATTAAATAATTTCTGAACTACCACTAGGAGTCAGGTTTGTACATACCAAAGCTGAAAAGATTAAGAAAAGGAAAAAAATATTATTTTTGGAAATATGATAGCCAGTGAATTTTTATTTTTTTTTATTTTTTATTTTTTGATAGCCAGTGTTCTTTATTCCTTTCAGTGAGCAGGAGACTGGAAAACTTTACAAGATTTTTTTTAAAAAAATCAGAATCCCAAGAGAAGAACAATGTATATAGTTTACTTCCGTTTGTATCCAAATATAAAAATGATTGTATGGGTATAAAAGAATATAAAAGTCACTGCTGGTGGTGTTTACAGTCATGCCTAGGGAAAGGGGGCCTGATAAGAAAGATGCATATTTCATTGTACTTTTCACTATCTTTTCTGTTTGAATCTATTAATACAACAAAAAATACAATACAGTATTCCCTCACTTATCACGGGTATTACGTTCTAGAGCCCCCCGTGACAGATGAAAACCCGCAAAGAAGGAACCTTACATTTGTTTTAGTATTTATATATATTTTAAGGCTTTATAAACACTTCCCACACACTTATAAATCATTACCAGTCCCTTAACATTTCCCACTCCCTTATTAACCTTTTCCGCTTTTATAAACACTACTTATGTTCTTAAACATATTCTACACTCTTAAACCTACGTAACTTTAACAACATACATATACAGTAACGCAAAATCCCGCGATATAGTGAAAAATCCACGATAAATAATTAAATATAATATTTTTTAAAATCCCATGATACAATGAGGCCATGATAAGTGAACCGCGGTATAAAGAGGGACTACTGTACATGTAGTAAAAATTCTCTGGATGGTATTAACAACAAATGAAACACTGGGGAAGAAAAGCTTAGTGAACTTGAAGACAAGTTATTACAAATTATACAAACTGAAACATAGACAGAAAAGAGTAAAAAAGAACTGTTTCAATTACCTGTAGGACACTGTCAAGTAATCTAACATATATGTAATTAAAGTACCAGCACGAGAGGATAAAGAGAAAACTGCCAAGAAAGAATAGCTCAAGAAATAATGACTGATTTTTAACCAAATTTAACTAAAAAGAGCGACCTACAGATCCAAGAAGCTCAGCAAACCCCATGTTGGATGAATATAAATATAACAACACACAGGTATGCCACAGTGCAATTGCAGAATACTGGGGTGGGAGTGGGTGACAACAGATTTTTAAAATGCTGAAGAGAAAAAGAATTGCAGAACTAGATTTCTCTATCTTGCAAAATTATCCTTCAAAAATGAAAGCAAATAAAGATATAGTCACATAAACAAAAGTTGAAAAAACGTGTTACCAATAATATGAGTAATGCTAAAAGTTCTGAGTTAAGACTAATGGGAAATGATAGCAGATAAAAGTATATGTCTATAGTAGGGGCAGCAAATTATGACCCACAAGCCACATCCAGCCCCAAATTAGTTTTTGCAAAGCCTGTGCATTATTTTAAATGTTTAAAAAGGGAAAGAAAACAAGAATAATATGCGATGAAAATTCTTTGAGGCCACAAAAGGCTTAAATATTTACAATCAGACGCTTTTCAAAAAAAAATTGCAAAAAAAGAAGAAAGTGACAGAAGGAGGAAGGAAGGGAGAGAGGGCAAATAAAAAAGACTATATTTTCCTTCATTTCTTTAAAACAATTCACCATTTTTTTAAAGGTTTTATTTATTTTTAGAGAGAAGGGAAGGGAGGGAGAAAGAGAGGTAGAGAAACATCAATGTGTGGTTGCCTCTCACACACCCCCAATCAGGGACTCAGCCCACAACCCAGGCAGGTACCCTGACTGGGAATCAAACCAGTGACCCTTTGGTTCACAGGCCAGCACTCAGTCCACTGAGCCACACCAGCCAGGGCAACAATTCACCACTTAAAGCAAAAATAACAACAGTGTAGTGTAGTCTATAATATATGTATGAATAAAATATATGGCAAAAGATTTATTCATCTAAAAATATCCCAAGCTCAAGGTGATCCCTTAATGATAAACTCATACAACTGTGAATCCTAGTATGTTTAAGTTATTTCACATTATTTCAAATAAGTTCCAAAATAATATACTGAAATAATGTTTTTTTAAAAAGACTCAACTAAATTAGTTCGTTCCCAATCTATTTTCTAGTACACATTACAAAAAACAAGCACATTATCAGCTATGAAAATCTTCTGAAAAACTGAAAACACTTCTCTTTTTAAAGTTCTTTTTAAATAACAGATTTTTTAAAGTTCTTTTTAAATAAATTACTAATAGTTCATCCTATTAAATAAAGGCAAAGTACGAAAGCTTACATAAATTCCAATGGAAGTGAAAAAGCTTCTGTGAAAAAGAGAGTATGAAGATAAAAATAGGAATAAACATAAAGTATACGGGGCACAAAGAGGTGTTGCATGGCAGAATCAAATATGCAGGTGAGAGGAGAATGGTGTATCAAGAAAGTAGTCAGAGTCTAAAATGACACAGAAGCTTCAAGTTTTGATGGCTGGATGAATGGTGGCATCAGTCTATGCATGACCTGCTTTCACCACTGTCTGTCTATCCGCACCTGTACAATTTGCACAGGTGACAAGAGTAAGCATGCTATTAACATTTAGAAATCAACTGACAAATTACTAAATGAAAAACTTAATAAGGAACCAAAATGATCTAACAGGAATGGGAACTCCATTTATAGACATGATAATGAATTTGAAGGGATGAGGGCTTATTCCAGGACAGATACTTACACAGAAGCTGAAACAGAACTATTGACCGACCGGTCAAGGCTGAACATACAGATTTAGAATTAAGATTCTCAACTTATTTATTTTAATAGACTCAGGTTTGTGTTTTATCATGTTTGGACATTCAAGAAAACTGAACGTGACTTCCAGCCAAGATGGAGGCATAGGTAGACATGCTGCATCTCCCTCACAACTAAGAAGGAATTTATAACCTCTTCAAAACTAAAAAGACTGAGAAGATCCAGAAAAATCAAACTACATATAAGTCCAACAAATAAATAAAGAAGAAATATTCAGCCAGACCGGTAGCAGGGGCAGAGCAGGGACAGAGAGAATGGGGTGCGGTGCTGTGGGGGCGGCGCAGGTCGCAGCAGCAGGTAGCTAGTGTGGCACAGGGAATGTAGCAACAACAAAAAGCGCAGTCATACATTTTAAACCTGGGAAGCAATCCCAGACCCAGACCAGACCTCACAGCTCATGGTTCCAGCACCAGGGAAAATAGAGCCACATTGCTTCTGACTATGAAAATCAGTGGGGAATTGGGGCAAAGGAAGAAACTGCCAGTCTCTCAATGGAGGCAGTTTGTTCAGTACAGGAGGGGAAGAAGTGCCTGGGGTGAGTGGGTAGCAAGTGGCACTGTTCCCTCTCAGACCCCTCCCACACATACAGCGCCACAACTGGTGAAATGGGTCAACAGCACTGACAAATATCTAAGGCTCCACCCCTTACAATATAACAGGTGTGACAGTTCTACGTAAGACACAGAGGCAAACACAGAAGGCTGTCAAGGCAGAGAAGTACAGCCCAGAAAGGGGGGCAGATCAACGTTCCAGTGGGAGAGCTGAGCAACAAGGAGATAGCCAACTTAACAGACACATAGTTCAAAGTACTGGTGATGCTCACAGACTTGACAGAAAAGATTCAGCAGGACAGGGAAGAAATGAAGGCTATACTAAGTGAAAGAAAGAAAATCCACATGAAACTAGTGGCGAAGGAAAAAAAAACAGAGTTCAAATCAATGATTTGGAACATAAAGAAGAAATAAACAGTCAACCTGTACAGGAAGAAACAAGAATTGAAAAACATGAGAAGAGGCTTAGAAACCTCTGGGATAACTTTAAATGTGCCAAAATTTGAATAATAGGGGTGCCAGAAGGAGAAGAAGAAGAGTAAGAAATTGAAAGCTTATGTGAAATAATAATGAAGGAAAACTTCCCTAATTTGGGAAAGGAAATAGACATACAAATCCAGGAAGCACAGAGAGTCCCAAACAAGCTAGACCCAAAGAGGACCACACCAAGATACATCATAATTAAAATACTAAAGAGAGATTCTTAAAAGCAGCAAGAGAAAAGAAAAGAGTTACCTACAAAGGGGTACTTATAAAGCTTAGCTGATTTCTCAAAAGAAACTTTACAGGCAAGAAGAGATTGGTAAGAAGTATTCAAAGTGATGAAAGGCAGGGACCGACAACCAAGATTATTCTATCCGGCAAGGCTATCATTGAGAATGGAAGGGCAGATGAAGTGCTTCCCAGACAAGGTGAAGCTAAAGAAGTACATCATCACCATGCCATTATTATATGAAGTGTTAAAGGGACTTATTTAAGAAAAAAACAAAACTATGGACATTAAAATGACAACAAAATCACAACTATCAACAACAGAATCTAAAAAAAGCAAAACTAAGTAGACAACCAGACTGGGAACAGAATCATAGGTATGGGGAGCACGTGGAGGGGTGTCAGCTGGGAGGGTAAGTGGGGAGAAGGAGGGAAATGGTGCAGGAATTAAGAAGCATAGTAGGAGGGTACAGAATAGACAGGGGGATGTTAAGAATAGTACAGGAAAGAGTAGAGTCGAAGAACTTACATGCATGACCCATGGACATGAACTAAGCGGAGTTGGTTTGCTGGAGGAAATGGGGATGCTGAGTGGAGAGGAGTAAAGGGAAAAGAAATTGGGACTACTGACACAACATAATAAAACATACAAAAAAAAATTAAAAAGGAAAGTGAAAGTACGTTGCTCTCTTACCATTTCAAATGTGTCTTCTATAAATAATACTATTATATGAGTAAGAAAATAATAAATCAGCAATAAACTGAAATAAACACTGTCGGACAGGTAGGAATAAATGATAACCTGAAATCATGCAGGAGATTTGAATGGAGCCAAATTTTATCAGTGCTCAGCTCACTAGTAGATGTTTCCTACTGTGTGGCTTTTGCTTTCAATCTTAAAGCTTACAACTGCAAGGGTTTTGGGCGATGATTTTTTGGAGTATGAGAATCCTAAATTTAATTTAAAAAATGGAGTTCAGATCAGTGTCTACTGTGTAATTCAATATTTTGTAGATGCATGTACATTTTTTAAAATCTTGTCATGTCGTCGTAAACATTTCTAAAAAAACAGACAAGAAATTAATGTGGGAGGTTACATATAACAATAAAAAGGAGGGCAGGAAAGGTGAAATGCTATTTCTTTTTATTAGACTTACTTCTGTACTAGCTGTTTTAAAAAAAATTAAGTGTACAAACTACTGATATTGAAGATGATGTCTTACTCATTTAAGTATATATGTACATATTAAAATATATGTATGTATGTATATATAAATACGGGTAGCCAAATCAGAAAACTTGACTGCCTCAAATCCCCAAAAGTTTAAGTGCTTACTTATATGCTTAAAACTACATATATATGCATGTATACATTCACATACATATATCTGTACAGGTGTATGTCTACATATTAACATATATGTAAACTCTCAGATTCTTATTTTCAGTATTCTCACTTAAAACTACAGTGTTCCATGCTTTCAAATTATTTGATACCCATTTCCTTCTTCCAAATTGGGAGTACTTTAACAATTACTAATTGGCAATAATTCCATTGTAAGTATTCAATACACCATTCTATACACTTCCTTTCCTTTAAATTATCCAATTCAATGTGTTAGTCAAACTATTCATAGGTCAGTTAAGAAGTCTGTTTTTTCACCACAAAATAGTCCAATGTGCCTCCTTTCCAAAAGGTAACTCCCCCACCAGCAAGAAACAAAAGGCAAAAGGATATAAAAATTCTAAGTAGGTGTTGGTTGGGAGAGAAATAAGGTGAAAACAGATCAAGTCTAACAGTTTTAGTCATCAACTACTGATACAATCTTTACGGGGAGAATTACACTCAAAATAAACCAAGTCCCCTAACATTTTATCACCAATACTAAGTTAAGGGCCCTTGACATGTACTCCTGCAAACTTACTACCTCACACTGCCCCTACCAAAGCAGCATCTGCTCAGGAGGGCAGAGTCCAGGTGGGTGCTAATCACCACTGAGTCCCAAGCACAAAGCTGGACACACAGCAGGTAAGCTGTTCAATAATCCTCACACTGGCGTTAGATAAATGCCAAAAACCTGAACTATTCTATACTGATTAAGGCTATTCAAAATCAGGGAAAATTAAAATTAATAACTACAAGAAATATACGTTAAAATCCAAAATTCAGGTTTAATTAGCTATACCTTTTAAACAATTCATATTTATATATTCTGTGCTGTAAGTGAACAAATGGCCTAAAGTGACTTTCCATTTAAGAACTTGTATGAGAAAAATTCCCAAACTTTTTATAATTTCACAAAGATAAATAGAAATAGATGTAAATACACAGCACATAGCTACTATTTCCAGTTAGTATTAATGTTCTATGCTATCATTTTAAATGAAAAAAATGTTAATTATGGAGTGATTTAGTTCATTACAAATACAAATGCTAAAGAAATGCAGACACACATAGGCAGTCAACTGTGTGATCCATAATATTAATGGTCAATCATGAACTTAAAAGTTACTATTTATACTGGTCAACACACTCAGAGAGAAATTCCCCAAATATACTTACAAAACACACCATTAAATCTGCTGATTAAATTATATTATATAATATTATAGGAAAATAAATTATTTGGGAACCACTCATAATATTGTTTGAGGCCATTAGCCTAATTAATCAAATAACAGTTCATACAACTTTGTATATGTATCTAGGTGCATGTGTGTAATAGATGTGTGTGCATATAATACATAGTATGTATATATTACCATGTTTGAAATATACCCACCACACCATTTTATGTATACTCGCATGTGTCCTCCATTTATTTGTCTTCAGTGTTTTCTAGTAATAACAGCAATAGTAGATAATGACAGTATTGGGCCCTTCATAAACTGTAATGGTTCTGAACAAATATTTATTTATGATAGTATTACAAAGCATAAAATCTCCAATCCAAACCTTTATAATCCAATCACTTAAAAATCACATGCTTTAAGCAATCATAACAATGAAAAACAAATTTCTTTTTTTTCTTCCTTCACAAAGGAAGTACTTAGCTAACTCCCACACTTCCAAGGACTCTGGCCAAAAATAACAGTAATTAGGCATGTAGCTTCATATGTATGGATCTGACCTACTCAAGTCAAAAATACTATTACTCTCTGGTCATTACTCTGCTACTGTCACCTGCTTTAGAGGCTAACTGTCTCTAAACAGACCAAATTAGGCAAATAAATCCTGGTGGATAGCACACTAAAAATAACTGAACTTAAGAAAACTTAAAGCTTTTTTCAGTTATAATATTGTAGTACATGAGATAACCATGATGCAATTATTTTTGAATAGCTAGTAGGGTTAACTGTTTCTTAAGCTCCCTAAAATATATGTTTTAAATAAACCAGCGAAACAGAATTAACAGACATATACATTTCTTAAAACTGATGGAGATACCACAGTTATCTGTTCTGACCCCACCACTAGAATTCCTACTCCTGAAAACCTTCCTCTGGAATGAGCAACACTACTTTCTAGGGATGCAGCAACACACAGCTTGCCATTCTCCCACCGCTGCTTCAAACTCAATGTTCCTTCTGAATTGTCTCCCAGCACTCCTCTCACACCTGCCTAGGAAGCCCTCATCTTACTTCAGATCCTTTTGGGATAAAAAAAAAAAAAAAAAAAATCTATCAACAGTAGCTAAAATGTAAATGCTTTACTATGTCCTGGCACTGTTCTAAGGACTTTAAGTATACTAAGTCATTTGATCCTCACAAAACAAATAAACAAACAAACAAAAAACATCTACCTAGTAGGAAGCGCTCCTCCTACCCCATGAACTCCAATTTACAAATGAGAAAATTGTGGCTAATAAGAACTGCCAGGTTTGAACCCAGGCAGATCTCCTCCAAAATGTGAACTTTGTAATACTATGCTACATTACTTCTCTGTATTATTTATATATACCAAAAGAAGGTCCTGTGTGAACCAGCAATTCCTCATCTTTCATGTTTGAGCTTGAATATCACATGCTCTTGAAGCCCTTTCCATATCCCCAAATAGGACTACAACTGTGTGCATCAAGAGTACCCAAGCTCCTCTTGCATTAAGCGCGTGTGCACATACATGTGTCAGGTTGCTTATTTCATGTTTGTATCACCTGCTATAATCATAACCTCCATGATCAAGATCTATTATAGTCACTTGATTACCCGGGTGCCCAGTATTTATCTGTATCTCACCATTTTTCATGGCCAAGTTTAAATCCCAACTCTCAGAAACTTCTAACAAATCCAGAAAAGTAGTAGTTTTTCTTACCTTCCTATGCATCCCACAGAACTTTATCTATTCCTACTAATATATGTAATTAAGTACCTATTTAATGGTATTTCACTGTATCCCATTTGCCCATTATAATTTCTGGTTTCACTTATTCCTTTTGTAAATCACTTCCATCTCTGATATTTTTAAGCTACCTGAAGATAGAAAACCAATCCCCAGAGCACATGTACAAACCTAAAAGCAGTGTGTTCAAATGTGGTTGAATTCATATGTAACAGAGTGAATAAAGAGACAATAAACATCTCCATATCTCTTCAATAAGGAAGGCCTACAGGGAAGATGGTTCACAATGGAAAATCAAGTTGAAAAGGTCCTTCTTCCCAGAGGAAAGTAAAGCAACCAATAACTGATCGATGGAATTCAAGTAGGATGTAGAATGACACAGAAGGAAAACACCATGAAGCTGTCAGGAAAGGTGGCTTCTCTCTCCCCCTCTCCCTTATTATTATTATTATTACTTTTTTTTTTTGTCATCCCATATGCTGGACCTAAGCATCCACAGGCCTCAGGTTCAGCTCAGAAATGAATTTCCATTTTACTATGGTAGATATCACTGAGAGACACACTATGATACACACAATTTCAACATAATTTTGAGGCAAAAAATGTTTTTATCATCACTGCTGAGGTAATTGGCATTGCAATCTTATAATACCAGCATTTAAGTCTCAATTACAGCTCTCACTGATTTCACCCACCATTATTAACAAAAGATCATTAAGTAATACCTGTGATAAATTACTAAAGCAGTCCCAGAAAACTGAACGTTGAAGTTATTTGCTGCAGAACGAGACTCCATCCAGTTCCCCAGAATGCCATGCCCCAGCGAGAGCCTGGAATGCTCAGTCTTTACCATATGTACTATACTGTACCCACTACAGGGAGACACTGCTTTAAGAAATCTGTGAACTTAAAAATTCTAACTCAAAATCATGCTAATTATTTGATGTCCAAAGAATTATTCACTTTTCCAACAAAGACAATGAGGGAGAAAGCTCTGGGGGCAAGGACAGAAACCTGGATGGGGACGAGTAAGGGCAGGAGCCAGGAAGAAGCAGTGGTTTGTCCAAAATGTGAGATCTCTCAAGGTCACACCTAGTCTATAAAGCAAGGCAAATCATTCAAGTTTTACAATAAGTATGCAGTCACTAAGCAGTCTCAGACTTAAGACTTGTGGTTTCCAATATTCACAAAGGTCTAGGACATTTGGTAATGTCTAACTTTGCTGAATAACACATGTGAATCCTGTGCATGGCCCAGCTGGCACAGAGAGCATTCACTCAGTGAGTCAGCCCTACAGACTGCCCAGTGTCCACTTCCCAAGCCTTCATTGTTCTTTATTCTTTGTTGTCAGGAGTGTAACACTCTAGTAAACTCTTACTCCTCTGTTTCTCCCTCCAAAAAACCTCTTCAAACTGTCCACTTCCACCACCTGGTTCGAGCCCTCATGTCTCACCAAGACACCTGCTACAGCCTCTGCACTGGCCTCCATGTCTTTTCATGACATTCCCTGCTGTCTACCCCACATTCCACTTGCAGCCACACCAGCCACAAAAACCAGCCTACTCCTCTGCATTATTCTCACTTAGAGCATCTTGGGCTTTTCCAACAGCATCCTCAACACACTCTATAATTACATTACATTTACTTACTTTATTAATGTTTCTGTCTACATATATCTTTAATAGTGGTTTTTAGTCAGGAGTGATTTTGCCCTTTGAAGGGCATCTGGCAATGGCTGAAGACACATTTCATTGTCATGATCAAGGGGCAGAGGTTGCAGCTGGCATCTAGTGGGTAGAGGCCAGGGATGCTGTACGGCATACAGGACAGCCCCCACAAGAAATTATCCAGCCCAAAATGTCATTAGTACCAAGACTGAGAAACTCTGCTGTATATTAATAGATATTTGAGTGTATATCTAAAAAGAGTTCACTAATACTTTAATAATACCCTTTATTTTTTTATTCAATTAATCATTTCCAAACAGAGCAATAAAACATCCCGCTATGCCAGATTATAGTTTTTGCATGCAAGAAAAAGTGAAATGTAATGGTTTAAACTTTTACGGCTTCAAGTTCTGGTCCAAGCCTTCTTATCTCATATGAAATTGGACAAGTTACTTTACCTTTTAAAACTCAGTTTCTTCATCTGTAACATGGGTAAAAAAACAACACTCACCTCACAAAGTTATGTAAGATTCAGAAATGGCAACAAACAGATGTTTAGAAAAGTAGTTAGCTTGTAATTAACACTCATTAAAAATTACCTATTATTATCTAACAAATACACAAATAATTTACACCTCATAGCCCTTTGACATGTATGAATAGTGCAGAAAACTAATTTTGGTTTCCCTGTTAAACAGGTGTACCTTAGAATTAACAAAAAACTGAGAAAAAATCATGAAAATCTCAATTTCGTCAATATCTATACCTAACAATTTATAAACTTTTATGCCTTTAAATATATTTAAAAGTAATTTCATTGTAATATACAATATTCCAAACAGAAAAGAAATGAAAGTTTTTAGTAAATCAACTAAGGTTATCATCTAAAGAACTGTTTTACATATAACCTCTAATAAATATTTATTGAACAATTTCTGAAATACCTTAATTTGAACTAATGCCTTTCAAGTAAATTCTGTAATAACTTTGTACATTTTACAAAGCTTTTAAGTAATACTATGTACCACTATGAATGACACTATGTCTAGATTTACTTAAAAAAAAATACTTGGTTTGGCATTTTTTTCATGGATTAAATTAGCCTGTAATATGCATTAAGTAATCAATGACTGTAACAACCTTACAATGCATTCCCTACCTAAACCATTTCTGGCTCAATACTATGAAACAATATTATAAACAATAATATAAACAAAAAAGCTCTCATTCAGATATTATCAGAATACTGACAGGTTAAATAAGTTTCTTTATATTTGGTAAACTGAATACATTATATGATTTCCCCAAGAGAAACATATCTTTACTTAGAAATAGTTTTTTAAAGAGTAGGTCAGAGTTTAGGTTAAAATTACTAATCACATTTGTTTTTTAAAAAGGCATTGTTCACAATGATATCCACAAGAAAACGTGACTAGTATAATCAAATTCAATTTACCACTTATGTTAATTAGGAAAACAAAAAAGCCATGAAATGATCATACTACAAAGTCACTAACAATTTTATATTTGATATAAAACTATTCCTTACAAAAATATTAACAGCAATGACAAAATTCCTAAAATTCAGCTCTTAAGATAAAAGCGTATTTATCAACAAAACACGTAACTAATTTCCTTCTACCTATTATGTAGAAAAATTCTTACCATTTTCATTATTTCATTTTTCTTGCATTTTCTAGCTACACCGCTCTATAACATGCATATATTAATGATGCCCGGTTAGTAACACATTCATGTTTGGTTCTAGTTAAACCTATCATATTAGCTTTTTCTGAGTGTGTTATTCCCATCATAATTTATTTGACTTGCTATTTATGTCATTTATCAATACACAAACATGCCGACTGAAGTTAGTTTCTTATGATAACAAGGGTGTACATTTGGTTTAATATGTTTAGACTTTTAATTAAATCTCCAGTGTAAGAAATCACATGAAGGGTGGAAATACATACAACATTACAATCCTTTCACTTCACATAGAGAATCCACAGGCACTTCCACAAACATGTCTGTCACACCCAGGGGTATCTGCACAGTCACGTTACCAGCCATGACAGGTCAGTCAGCCCCCATAATCTGTGCTGCCATGGCACACCTGAGCTCCCTGCCCCTTCCCGTCATGTTCTGGAGCAGCTCTAAGACAGAATCGCTCTCACTGGCTCCGGTCCTAGGAGTCCTCCCCCACTACTTCTCCATGGCAACCGCAGCTACAGAAAAGCCAGTCCACCTCTTACGCAAATGAAACGAGGCCACAAATGTCAGCAGTCACAACATCCCCCTCTTCCCTCCCTACTCAATTTCCTTCTTAAAGTAACAGTAGTGTATTCTTCTCATTTTGCATTTTAGAACGTCTTCCACCATTTGATGGATTGGAAAGCAACTTAGGAAAATTAAATACCCATCTTACATAATGTGACTGAGCATTCAAAGATGATTATGATTTGCTAAGTTGCATTTACCGAGCCAGTATCTCAGGAGTACCCTTTGCATTTGAGCATCCTTGTATTTGAGCTAAGAACCCTTTAACTATTCTGTAATTCAGCTTTTTTAGAGACAAAGAGAGGCCATCCATTATGATTACCAAAACACTCAGTACTCAATATGCATGGTTTTTTAGCAAGTTCATATTTATTTAGAAAAAGTAAGGGTGTTTTTGTTTTTTTGTTCTTAATTTTTAAACCAAATAGTTAAGTATCTATTAAATCTATTAATAGTCCTACAGGAGGAAAAGTCTGAACAGATTATTCTTCAACTGTTATCAGACTTAGCTTTTATTATAATTATTTGAAGTTTCCTTCCCTAAATTTATTTTTTTAAATAAATACAATGGCTAGTTTATGCTTCCTATGACTACAGAGATTAGAGAGTAGAATTAATCTCTGTCCATAGGATCTTAGCTAAAAACAAGTGACAAATTTTTAAATGTCATATTTAAAAATGTATGTTTTAATCCATGGGATACACTAAAAAATCAAATTCTATAAATTGTTATCAATACTTAGAATCCCAATTGAAACAGTATGGAGCAAGCTCCCATTAATGATTGACGTCCAATATAAACATATTTGCTTTAATATCCTTCAAAAGATATATTCATGGAAATATCAATTAAAATCCAAACATTATGCTAACATAAAAAACAATACAACAGAATGATCAGTAAAAAGTTTTAAATATACCAGGTGTGTGGATATACTTGGGGGAATTTTTAGTCCCATGAAAAGTGCAGCTTAAACTTTAATTATTCAGCAAACATTTACCAGATAAAACTATCAATGTGCTAGGAATCCTAAGATTTAGTGACAGACAGGCATTTTCATGGAGGACCTCTCAGGGGTGGTGGGAGCTGTCCCTAAACCAGTCCAGCCAGGGTAGGGAAGATTCCCAGAGGTAAAGCTCAGGATGAGGTATAGGTCCATAGTAGAGTCAAGAGATTTCAGTTAAAGCATAAAGGCTGGAAATAGCAAATGAAGCCAGCCACAGGCAGCTATCCAGCCTTTATGAAGTTCGAGTGTATGATGGGGGACCGCCTCCCCTAAAAAAGAAATTATCTTCTAGAGGGCAGGCCCCTTGTAGTACAGGCTAGGTGAGTATTCTAAGAACCCACCTTTATCAGTGTACCAGCTGGCGTTGTTGTGAGAGGCTGCGTTTGGCTTCAATATATATTTTTTTTAAGACTCTTTCAATGCGTTTGCCCATTTCATAATAGGTAATTTACAAGCACACCTGCCCACACACTGCACTGAGTGTTCAGCAGTTTTTGACCAAAAATGGCATGAACCCTGTGCCCCACCCTCCCTATTCACCCAATCCCGTTCTAGTGACTTTTATTTTTGTTGCCTTGGTGAAAAAAAAAGTCCTCCAAGGGAAATGTTTTACAGAAGAAGTGGGGGGAAAAAAAATGGCAGAAGCATTTAAAAGGCTCAAAATCAACATATTCAAAAACTGTTTTGAACAGTGAAAAAAAAATCTTGATAGGTGTATTGCATCAAATGGAGAGTACTTCGAAGGCGACTGAAGTTTAAACGTGTAAGAATAAATACACAACTTTTAAATAAATTTTTTAATAAAGTCTGGGTTTTATTGGGGTCCCCCCTCGTAAAACAGGGAGTGAGAGGCAAGATCATGAAGAACTCAGCACCATGAAAGCATCTAAAGTCCTGAGGTCAATGGTTAGATACAGGGTTTTAGGTCACACAATGCGATATTCAGATTAAAAATTACTCAAATTATTCATTGTTTGGGTTCTAAATGTTTAGTGGGATTTCCCCCTCTCCCACAAAAAAATGTGTGATAAGAAAGTAGGAAAATCTATGTATCTCACATAAAACAGCTATTAAATGCACAGAGCAAGCTACTTTTTTAAAAGGTGCTGGATTAAATTTTCTTTTTCAAAGCTTAGCATGTCAACCTGTTGTGAACCAGATCATCAGACTTGTGCCAACAGTACAAGAACCTAGTCTCACCACCACCAGTAGGGAGCTTATGTACCTGGGCTGCCTTGCCCAACTGTAGGAGTCACATCTACAAAATCTACCTCCTGCCTAAACATTCCATTTCAGAACTTACTATGCCAAAGTAAGTTCTCTGTTCAGGTTATTTCCCTTCCAAGCTAAAAATTAATGGGCAAGGACCTTATTTTATTCCTTTTATAACCCTAACATCTAACACAATATTTCCTCCATCAGAAATTACCAAAAATATTATAAACAAATACTCTCCAGGTTACTCTCAGTTATTAAAAGCAATGATTCTAGAATTTTATTTAAAGGTTGACTTCAAAGAGCTAACCAACTTGAGTGTGAGCTTAAAATGTAATGTAAGTCATCAACTGCTTTCTTTAACCTTCTTTTAACTCTTTCCAGTTCTCTAAGGATATGACTGAAAAATGCTACTTTTAAAAAAAACAAATTTTCAGAATTACTATTAAGCAGTTTATAAATGCAGCAAATATAAATCTTATACATTTTCCAAGTCACTGATAATACTGACAACTGGCAAATGCTCCCAGATCAAAGTCCCTTACATTACTGCAGCATTTTCATTTTAAAATGATCTTTCCAGAATCCACACATACAGCTTACGGATAATGTAAAAAGGTTAAAGGAATACATCCAGACCTTCCAAAAATACTGGGGCATTTTTAAAAATGGATACAATAACTATCAGAATAAATCTGGTTATCTAGATTCCTTCCTTCCTACATTAAAGAGACACGTCAGTTCAACATGCTGGCTTCAAAGATTTATTAACTCTAAACCTAATTTCTTCACGTTTTATAATTACTGTATAATCATTATTGATTATTAGGAAGGATTCTGAAGAAATGCCAATTCCTCTCCCATCCTCTAAAGATTAATTACGTTTTATATTCACCATTCTAATCTATTTAGAAAGGATAACTGAGACAAACTTTAAAAAAAATTTTTAAGTCTCAGATAGTAGGATGCACTCACTGATTAACATCAAGACCATCTCTAGATAACAGTCTCATATGCAAAACTACAAAAATGAGGGCAAGGATGAGCATGAGATTTACTTTTAAGTATCTAAATTACTGATTCCCAACCATTTCAAGTGTTAAGACCGTTTTTTAAAAAAATTAGGCACTCCTCCCAGTGATTAGACTTATACTTTTATCCTATGTTGAACCAGGAAGCATACAAATGATAAAAGTTATATAAGTAATACTTTTAAATAAATCTGTATTTCATTAGTCACAATGGCTCTACTTTCATTGATCTATTTAAAATATAGTAGCACCAAAATATATTAAATGATTAAATGATCATCACCAAGTCAGATTTATCTCAGGAATGTAGGGATAGCTTGATGTCAGAAAAATCTGTTGCTGCAATTCACTACATAGATAATATTAAAACTATGTATCACTATGGAAGCCAAAACACAGTGCTATAAATCCCATACCTATTCCTAGCAAAATACCCAGAAAGTTATGATTAGAAAATAACTTCTGAAACTATGTAAATATTATCCCTGAGAAGCAAACTGCAATCACTGAATTTAACTCTGCATTATCAAAAGTATTACTATTAAAGTCAGAATTTTATCAGTGATATTATTTAATACTTCACCAGTGGTCCTGGACAATTCAATAAAATAAGAAATTTTAAGAGGTATGAAAATTTTAAAGGAATAAACAAAATCATTTATTTGCAGCTCTATGATAATCTAATTAGAAAAATCCAAGAAAATCAACTGAATTGGTAAGAATGAATAAGGATTCATATAGTGACCACGTACAAAATCAGCTTACAAAAATCAAGAGTTTTAATGCACTTTCAAATGTATTACAAACAAAATCAAAAACAGTACTTATACAAAGAAAAGCAAATGAAACAAGATGTTAACAGCTGGGAATTTAAGTGAAGGAAACATAGGTATATATTATATTAATTTTATTACTTTTAAGAATAGCACACTCCCTCATTCTAAGGCTCCACACAACCTGGTAAGTAAATTCAAGCATTCCTTTCATCAAATCCTTTCATATTGCCCAGTTCCCTACTAGCAGTTTATTTATCCCATTTTACCTCCAAATAAATCCCAGGGCATTTAAACACATTTACTTCTCTGTTTCCTTTACGTCCAATTCTTCTTTAATTAATCCTTTATGTATCAACTTTTCTTCCAACTTTTGCACTAAATGAAGGTTAAATCTAACCTGGATCCCTAGAACTGCCTAGAGCTCTTCTAATCCAATATATATTAACAATCAACTGATCTTTTCCATGAATATTCTATAAAGTATAATTCCCCTAAATGAAGTAGTGTCCCTCCATGTCTTACTGTACTAACTTCATAAACAGCATTGACTTAATTTAATTAGGCCCTTGTTTGGGGCACATTTTTATATAAATCATTTTGCTTATTTTGTGCTTAACTTGCTTTGTAAACAGGTCAATGCTTTTTAGTCATGATTATGAAATCTCATGCTTCAAATCCACACTGCTGGCTGAGAGAATTCAAGTTATACCCTGAAACTTGCTGGCTCAGAAAAAATTCCAGATCAGAAGTCAAATACTCAATCAAAAGGATTAATTTCTTTTTGTCTAGACTGGATCCTTGGTGAGAGGAAAACAAAAATAAAGTGTCTGTATTGTATCCTCTGGTCTGTGGCAGCCCCTCAGATCTAGAACATAGATTTTCTATTTTAAAGAGAAGCCACTAAAGATAACGAAGTTAATGAGGATGATTTTAATTGAAGAATTCTTGACTCTGACACTTCAGGACAAGACGGAGACCTAGACAGACACGGTATGTCTTCCTACACAACTAAGAAGAAATTCAACTACCTCAAAACTAGAGACAACCAGAAGTTCCAGAAAATCAAGCTGCATGGGAGTCCAACAGACAAAGATATAAAGAAGAAATACTCATCCAGACAGGTAGGAGGGGCGGAGCCAGGACAGAGAGGACGTGGTGTGGTAGTAGCAGCAGTGGTGGCAGCGGCAGGCTAGCGAAAAGCGCAGTCAAACATTTTAAAAAGTCGAGAGGGGACACCTGGGGAGTGTTTCCAGCCTCAGACCAGACTGCAGAGCTCACAGTTCCAGGACCAGGAAAAATAAAGCCTCATTGCTTCTGACTGTACAAACCAGTGGGGACTGGGGCAGAGGAAGAAACTGCAGGTCTCTCAGCAGAGTCCACTTATTTAACTCTTTGAGTGCCAACGTTACTGTAAGCGACACTGACAAATTTTACCAAAATTGCCAGCATCGCTCCCAGTGACCCTTTTTTCGATAGCTATAAATGTAAATAACAATGGAATAATTCATATTTTATGTTTTGTTCTTTTTTTGTACCTCAGGTTATATATTGATATAAATTTTTCTCATGTTGATCCAAATTTCGAATTACACATGGCACTCAAAGGGTTAAAGGGCCTTGCCGGTCCTAGAATGTCCGCAAACCCACCCACTCTGGGAACAATGGCCAGGGCCATATGGGGAAGTGGGAGACGTGCCTAGAAAAGAGGCGAGTGCTGAGCAAGCGGCATTGTTCCCTCTCAGACCCCTTCCCTACCTACAGCACCACGATGTGGTGAAAGAAGTTGCCCTGTACTGATGAATACCTAAGGCTCTGTCCCCTATAATGTAACAGGTGCAACAGTTCTATCTAAGAGGCAAAGAAACAGAGGAGACTGTCAAGATGAGGAGACAGAGCAGTAACTTCCAAAAGGGAATGGGCCAAGCTTCCAGTGGGAGAACTCAGCGAAGAGATAGCCAACCTAACAGATATAGAGTTCAAAACACTGGTAGGAAAGATAATCACAGGTTTGACAGATATGCTTAAGTACTGCATAAGGGAAGAAGTGAAGGCTATGCTAAATGAAATGAAGGAAAATCCACAGAAAACCAGTGGTGAAGGGAAAAAAAACAGGGTTTAAATCAATGATTTGCAACAAAAGGAAGAAATAAACAGTCAACCAGTACAGAATTAGGAAAGAAGAATTGAAAAAAATGAGGAGAGGCTTAGGAACCTCTGGGACAACTTTCAACATGCCAACATCCGAATCATAGGAGTGCCACAAGGAGAAGAGGAAGAGCAAGAAATTGAAAGCTTATGTGAAAAAATAATGAAGGAAAACTTCCCAAATTTGGTGAAGGGAATAAGACATACAAGTCCAGGAAGCACAGAGAGTCCCAAACAAGCTAGACCCAAAGAGGACCATACCAAGACACATCATTATTAAAATGCCAAAGGTTAAAGATAAAGAGAGAATCTGAAAAGCAACAAGAGAAAAGCAGAGAGTTACCTACAAAGGAATGTCTATAAGACTATTAGCTGATTTCTCAAAAGAAATTTTACAGGTAATAACTATTCGAAGTGATGAAAAGCAAGGACCTACAACCAAGATTACTCTACCTAAGCAAAGTTATCATTTAGTATGGAAGGGCAGATAAAGTGCTTCCCACACAAGGTAAAGCTAAAGGAGTTCATCATTACCAAGCCATTATTATATGAAATATTAAATGGACTCATTTAAGAAAAAGAAGATCAAAACTATGAACATTAAAATGACAACAAACTCACAACTATCAACAACTGAATCTAAAATAAAACCAAAATCCAACTAAGCAAACCAGAATAGGAAGAGAATCATAGGTATGGGGATCAATTGGAGGGTTATCAGCTGGGAGGGGGAAGGGGGAGAATTGGGGAAATGGTGCAGGGATTAAGAAGGATAATTAGTTGGTACAAAACAGACAGGGGGAAGTTAAGAATAATACAGGAAAGGGCGAAGCCAAATAACTTATATGCATGACCCATGAACATGAACCAAGGAAGGTGGGATTGCTGGGGGAAGGGGGGGTACTAGACAGAGGGGAGCAAAGGGGGAAAATATTGAGACAACAGTAACAACATAATCAATAAAATATATTTTTTTAAAAAAGAATTCTCTTTTCTCCTCAGTTCCAAGTCCTCAAGTATACAAGGTCTGCCTGGAAAAAGTCCAGCTATTGTTAATAAAAACAAGAACAGTTTGTGCGACATCGATGTAACCTGGCAGCCAAGGAGAATGGACTGAAATGTGCATGCGTGAACAATGACAACTTCACTGTACCAGTCAGTGGGGGCAGTAGGAACCATTGATTAAGCATGTGTTCTGTGTGGCCATCACATTCAAAATGACTGAGCAAGTACAGCAACAAATTTGCATCAAATTTTGTGTGAAGTGTGAACAATCCTCTGCGGAAACTACTGGGGTAATTCAGAAGGTTTGGGGGGATGATGCGATGAGTGCAGCACAAATACAAGTGAGGCACAAATGCTTCAAAGATGGCAGAGAATTTGTTGAAAGTGATCCACGTTCTGGAAGGCCTGCAATAAGCAGGACACCTGAGAATGTTAAACATGTAGTGGCTGCAATCAACAAAGATTAGCAGCTGGCAGTGTGAGAACTAGAAGCTGATCTGGGGAATCCAAAACCTACTGTGTTCAAGATTTTGACGCAGGATCTTGACATGAAACATGTCATAGCAAAATTCATTCCACAGCTTCTGCTACCAGAACAGAAGGAACATCGTGCTGCAGTTGCTAATGACTTGATTCAAATCACTACCAACGAATCAGATTTCCTCAAGAAGGTCATAACCAGAGATGAATCATGGGTCTATGGCTGTAATCTCGAAGGGAGCCCCAGTTATCCCAATGGAAGTCACCTGGCTCTCCACGCCCAAAGAAAGTGCAGCGAAGTTGCAGCAAGATCCAGACCATGTTAATCTGTGTTTTTGATTGGAAAGATGTTGTTCATCATGAGTACGTCCCTCCAGTCCAAACAATTAATAAGAAGTGCTGCCTCAAATTCTTTGCGGGACTTCCGGCCAAGATGGAGGCTTAGACGGACACGCTAGGTCTCCCTCCACAACTATAGAGGAATACAACTACTTCAAAACAAAGGATAACTAGAAATTCCAGAAAATAAAACTACACGGAAGTCCAACATATGAAGTTATAAACCAGCGGTGCCATTTGGGCAGGTAAGAGTTAAAGAGGGCAGTGCTGTTTGCGGTCGCACCCGGAGCAGCGACGAGGAATCCCGGCTGCGCAAGCCCCTGGCGGTGCGCGACCCGGCGAGGAATCCCGGCGGCCAAGCCCCTGGCGGTGCGCGACTCTGGCGCTGGGGAGAGCGGCCGCCGCATCGCCTTGAACAGTGAGGCCCAGGGGGGCGGGAGGACGGATCCCGGTCTCCTAGCTGAATAACTGTGTGAATCCATCTTGGACCCCCGCCCCCAAAGAAAGCACCACAGGGCTGCGAAATAGGTCGCGGACAGGCAGGCGCCGGTCGCTAATTTGTGACGCGTACACAGGCACTGCCCCGGACAGCCGGCCCAAGAAAACAAAACGCATCTGTCAAAATGAGGCAGACAACTATAGAAATCCCGGTGACACAACTCACCAGGCAGCAGATAGAGAACCTGACAGATGAACAGATAAGAAACCTGTCAGAGGCTCAGTTCTGGGCCATTGTTATCAGGTGGCTTACAGAATTCACAAAAGAGCAGGAAAAAGATATGAAAGAAGCGAAAAACTTTCATAACGAAAGGAACAAAACCGCATACGAGACAGAAGGAAAGGAAATAAAATCCAGAGTTCATTTCAACAAACTGGAATATGGAGAAGGAACAAGCAGTCAACCAATGCAGCGAGAGGAAATGGGAAGCAACAAGGAAAGGATCAGAAACCTCTGGGACAGCTATAAAAGGCCCAACATAAGAATCATTGGTTTGCCAGAGAATGAGGAAGATGAACTAGAACTTGAAAAATTGAGTGAAAATATAATAAAGGAGAACTTCCCAGACTTGGGGAAGGGAATAGACCTGCAGGTCCAGGAAGCAAGGAGAGTTCCCAAGAGACTGGACCCAGGGAGAACCACTCCAAGACACATTATAATCAAAATGTCAAAAATTAAAGATAAAGAGAGAATCTTAAAAGCAGCAAGAGAGAAGAAAAGAATCATGTACAAAGGGGTCCCAATTAGACTATCAGCTGACTTCTCAAGGGAAACCCTACAGGCAAGAAGAGACTGGCAAGAAATATTCAAAGTAATGAAAATCCAAAACCTACAACCACGAATACTCTATCCAGCGAAATTGTCATTCAGAATAGAAGGACAGAGAAAGTGTTTCCAGGACAAAATAAAACTGAAAGAGTTCATTAGATCCAAACCACTGTTATATGAGATGTTAAAGGGACTGGTTTAAAAAAAAAACAGAAGCTAGGGAGATGAAACAAAGGCAAACTAAATAGGCAACGAGAGTGGAAGAGGAACTGTGGGTACGGGAAGCATATTGGGGGGAGGTCAACAGGGAGGGGGAATGGGGAAAGGGAGGGAGATGATATAGGAATTGGGGATCAAGGTAGGAGGGAATGGAATAGACGGAGAGAGGTTGGGAGGAACTGTATGCACAACTAATGGACATAATCTAAAAGGGGGGGACAACTGGAGGGAGGGGGACCACCGGGTGGAGGGGAGCCGAGGGAAGGGAAATTGGCACAAATGTAATAATTTAATCAATAAAACACATTAAATCTGAAAAAAAAAAAAAGAAGTGCTGCCTCAAAGTTCTCGTAGCTTGAGAGATGCAACACAATGGAAACAGCTATAGCCACGGGCAGCTGGTGATTGGCAGCTTCATCGGACAAGTGCCTGCTCATACATCATGTCTCCTGCAGTTTTTTTTTGTGAAACATCAAATCACCCAGGTGACTCAGCCCCACTACAGCCCAGATTTCGCACCATGAAACTTCTGGCTTTTCCCTAAACGAAAATCACTTTTGAAAGGAAGGAGACTTCAGACCATCGATGAACAAGAAGGAAGACATTTCTAATCAAATACTATGCTATGCCATCAAATCATGCATGTTAATTAGCAAATTAAAAAAAAAGACAGAGGTTCCAAGATAATCATTAGGTAAAACGAAAACAAACAAATCATACTACAGCAAGAGTGTTAATCATGGCAAAATAATATGATGCAATATCAAGTACTCATTTGAAACTGATATCTATAAGCAATTTTAATGACATTGAGAAATACTACTGAGAGGCACCATTAAAGGGAAGCACCCCAAAACACATACCATATGATTCCAACTGCATTTTAAAATTTATGTGCATGTATAGTCTAGATACATGTATATATATACACATGAAACATTTCAAATTGTTAGTAGTTATTACTGGATATACAATTACCAGTGACTACACTTTTGGCAAGTATGTGAATCTTTCCAATCTTCTGCAAAAAAATACATTAACAAATGATATTATTTTTGTCAATTTACCTCTGGAGGGTCCCCTGGCTGGTTTGGCTCAGTGCATTGAGCGTCGGCCTGCGAGCTAAGTGTCGCTGGTTCGATCTTCCAGTCAGGGCACATCAGAGAAGGAAAACTCTGACTCCAAAAAACCTCCACTGCCTTGCGGCATACCTCTTCAGGGGAAAGGCTAAGGGAGTAAACCCCGACAGAAAATCCGGAGCCGGAGTCCCTAAGGTGGTTTGACGCTGTAGTCAACACCGGCAACTCCTGCGGCGCACCTGAAGCCAAGCTGTATTGACTCCGTCTTTCCCTTGGATCCTTCAGCTGCGAAGAGAGGGGGGGTCTGCTGCATGGGCAACAGCAGACCCTCCATATCACCCTGCCCAGGCTCTGTAGCTTCAGCTTCACTGGAGAGGACACTCCAGCGTCATCACAAGATGTCGATTCAACACGGGAGGAGACAGATACCGTGTCACTCCCGAGTCGGACTGCACAGCCATTCTCGGCGGTGCAGATAGACTCTTAAGAAGCTACACCATCATCTCTCGAGACGGACAGCTGCCAACGACAACGACCTCTGGAGGGAGAGAAGATGGCTATATTCTGTTCTGTACATATTATTTTCATAGCATAAATGTTGATATAAATCCAATTATTTACTCAGTTATCAGTTAAAATGAGTGGACCAAGTATAATACTCCAAAATACTGCACACTGGCATCACAACTGACAGATTAAAGTAACAATATAGAACAGACATTTTTTGTAGTTGCTGAGATCCATGACCTATGAGAGCTTGAAAGCCGCCTGCTTTCAAGTACAGTAGACTCTACTTGAAATGCATAAAGGAAAGATTACCCATATGTTCTGATACTAACAACTTGTAGCTCCTATTTCTCATGGAGAATGGTGAAAATATACATTCTCTTTCTGTTAATCCTACTTGTGATTCTTTTTGAAAAAAAAAATAAAAAACAATACCTTAAATATGGAACAAGCACTGTGTACCAAGTTAGTATTTCCTCTAGAAACAAACTGGAAGCCACCACACAACAGAGCTTTGTGTGGTAACCTCATGTGTTTTTATGTCATCCCTGTTTCGTTTTGCATTTGATAAGGCTGGGAAAGAAAAACTGGCATTTTCTTTTCTCTCCAAACATATCCTGACTGAAGCAGTACATAAACCCACACACAACATCCTGGGACTATCAACAACACTTTGGTTTCAGTCAAGACATGGAGTTAACTGGGCTACATCATCTGAGAACTCTCTCTAGGGCCTTAGATAATCGCTATTGGTCTTGCTCCTAAGACTTGCAGGTTACCTACTTATGTTTTCTGTTATATCCAAATATTTGGGTTAATTTATCATTAAGAATGTTTTCCTGTGATAAGCTTTTTTTCAGAGCTTATAACACATTTCTGTGCTGTTTGTCTTATTTTGAACTCTTAGTAAACATTATCTTCTAACTTGACCAGGAGAAAACTCCACTCTTCCATTAAACAAGCCATAAATTTACAACAGGACATCTCAATATCTTAAGACAAGAAAGTAAAATTTGGCTAAGACACACCAAAGAGCATCCCAATACACAAAAGAACTAGCACGTAGGAAATATTTATAATAATGTTATATCATATTTCCTGCAAAGCTGTATTCTGCAACACCACATTGTCTGGACACATATCCTTTTAAATTTTCTCTAAAATGAGTATGTGTATTAAAGCAATTGCACTTGCACAGGAAGGCTTCTGATGTGGGGGGAAATTATGGCTGCAAAGTGTAATAAGTACATAGTCCAATTCCAGGAACTAAACAGCTTTTCCAATAATGAAAATCAAATTATTTAAAAACTGTGGTGAAGAGAATCCCCACTCCTCAAATCCAAGATATCATTGTGTCAATACCTGTTACAAGTCCTCAAAAGGTAACTCTTCCTAACCATTTTGGCATCCATTTTTAAATCATGGAAACAACCATATTGTCGATAGGTAGCCCTTTAAATAAGTATTTGCCTACTTTGGGTGTTTCTGGTAAGCTACATTTCCTTATTTATACAAGTTTCCTTGTTAGCTAAAACATACTCTAGAAGAAAAGAATAAATACATTCATAATCTGAATGGATATACCATGGTTTTCTTATCATCAGAAGACATTGCTGTATTCATTTAAAGCTGGGTACAACTGAAAGTTAAGAGTTTCCAAACACTGTACTGCTTTTAACCCACAGGCAGATTTCACGCGTTAGCAACAGCTGTTTCAGTCTTGGCTAACCACACACCACGGCATGCTTTACTTGTTTGGAAAGTCCCCCTACACAGTATTCGAACTCATTTTGAAACCAGAGAGGACAGTTCCTCTAATAACTCATCTGGCTAAGTTCATATAAAAGAACAATTTTTCAGAAAGCCACAGAGGTTCTCTCCCAAGACTGCTTAAGCATAATTATGAGCAAATGTAATTATGTACAGAAAAGCTAATCAAAAGCAAAGAAGGAGCACATTGAGTAAGAGTCATGAAGGATGAAAAATAACAACAAATAAAAACTTCAATCCCTCTAACAGGCAAATTTGGAATACCTGCTCATGCACAGTCCTCCCCAAAACCTGCCTCCTCCACAGCAGGGAGAAGAAAAAAGAAAATTATAGTCTGTATGTCAATGTGTAAAGTGTAATTTAAGCTAGTTGCCTTTCCTTTGGAAATATACGGCATAGGTCAGTGTACATCTATATATACCTACATTTTAATATTTTACCTATAAATTATGTAACATATTGTTTACACATATGCACACGAACACCCACAGGAACAACAAAACTGGAAGAATGATCCACAGTATTTTTAAAAGGTTACTTACTGAAGGAGACACAAACTGGACTTTTTTGACAATACCTTGTTCTCTAGATTATATTTGGAAACCATGTAAATATTTTATGTAATTACAAAATTAAAATTTAACTAAAACCATCCCTAAAAATAAAAAAATAAAATGTGACAAATGAATTTCAATATGTATTCAGTGGTAGCATAACCATACAAAGGAACAGTGACATTAAACGCAATACTTTAACTACATATCCCTAATGGTAAATACCCTAAGGACAAAAGTAAACACACACAAATAATGATGGTGGTAGTGGTGGTGTTACTATTCTGAAACTGTTGTGTATCATGGGATAAAGCAAATAAGTGATTCTATCATACCAGGAGTCATTGAGAATAAGGTTTTTCGTTGTGAGAGAAAGGAGGCAGAAGATCAAAGAGGCTCAGTAAAAACCCTGTAGTTCTGATTTTTGTCCTAAAATATATGTGCGTTTGTGTATGTAAGTTAAGTACACACACACAGACTTTACTGACAGGCCTAGAAACAATGGCCAGCCCAGCAGCAACCCACCTAGACTGTGGTCCCCAGAGACTTCATCTCCCAGTATATCTGGGCTCCATCAAAAGAGCTTTTCAACTGGTGGCAACCAAGAGCAAGAGCACAGCTGCTGTGGAAAAGCACAAGCAAACACTTGAAAAACGAAGAAACAAGGTCTGGTCAAAGGAAGTGCTTGGTTCCACCCAGCCACAGAGTAAGTGGGAAAAACAAGATTATAAACCTGAAATCGGTTCCCTAAAGATAGGGCTGTTTTGCCCCCACCCTAACCCCTCCCCCAGGCTGGGCAGATAACAGTGTCTGTGTAAGGATAAGTTACAAGCAAGAAACCCAGCCCAAGCTGATCAGATAGACAGAAAGCTTCAATTCTCTCAGGAGCAACATGAACAGAGACACTGAACATGTACTGACCTAGACCCTGCATGAGAGTCCATGACACCCACCAAAAGCATTCTCCCAGGGAATCCCGATTGTTCATCCTCATTTTAAAGTTACGAACTAATTTGTCAAATTCTAGTTGTCCTTCTCATTATGACAGTTACATATTCTTTTTAAAAAAAAGGCAGCCCTGGCTGGTGTGGCTCAGTGGAATGAGCGTTGGCCTGCGATCCAAAAGGTCACCAGTCGATTCCCAGTCAGGGAACATGCCTGGGTTGAGGGCTGGGAGGCAACCAATCAATATATCTCTCACACATCAGTGTTTCTCTCCTTCTCTTTCTATCTCCCTTCCTCTCTCTCTAAAAAATAAATAAATAAAATCTTTAATAAAAATAAAGCAGAATTTCACAAAAGAAATGTTCATTACATAATAAAAGTTGTTGAACTCCCAAATAGGGCATGCTAAGAAAAATGAAGCTCATTCAGTAAAACTACTCAAACTTACCAGGAAAATATACACTATTAGTTGGACATTCACAAATGTAATTTAAAAAAAAATCTCGAATCATCTGTAAATCACACATAAGTAGTATTTATTATCTGAGGGAACAGAAAAAAATATATCTTCTTTCACCACTTGTGTTAATTTGTGAACAGAGAACTGAATAAAGTGTATATACAGTAGGGCAAAAGTAGGTTTACAGTTCTGAGTACATGAAACAAAATATATTCTCATACAAACAACTGTACCTTTGCCCACCCTGTATGTCAAAAAACACTTGTTAGATTTTTAATATATAGTCATTTAAAGAGAAGCAACAGATTCAGGCAGAGCAATTAGCACCAAGGTCTGTGCAAAGCCTCACACACTCCACTGCACACAGGAACCGAGCACCATGACTCCACAGGCTGTCTGCCAAGGCCAACACCACTGGGCTCCTCTTCCTCAGGGTGATGCCCCACACATCAGGTGACTCTTAACAGAACAAGAAATAGAGAAAGGAGGGTAGGCACTAAGAGAACCCCTCAGATGGAATACTCGTGATGGGAATGTGCCAAAATCACCTTGCACCTTAAATACAGATGAATAACGCCATAATAAATACCATTAATCCCAAACTTCCATATACCAATATTCCTACATGTTAGCTCCTGTTTCAAAGGCACTCCTATTACTTGATAATCTAAACCCGGTGATATAAATGTTGTCATAAATGGTCTGTGAGAATCACCCTGCCTCCCCCACAACACACCTTTTTTTTAATATTCTCACTTCTGCTTTTCTCCTTTGGATAACCAGGAAATGGCTATCTGTTGGAATATAAAATTTCATGATACTCAGGGAATAGCTATTTCAATATTTTCTCTTACTGACATTTTTATTAAAATGCAGTAAACAGCCAGTGTACTCAGTAGATATTACATAAACAACATCAAGAATTGATTTTGGTTTGAACCAAGCAGACTAGTGATGAAAAAATAATACAAAAATGTTCCCAAGCAGGAAGAACGACTTCACTACTTTGCTCGAAGGCCAGGACCTGGGAAACAAGGTTGTGTGCTATTTTCACAAAGACTGAGAGCATTTCCACTTAAATAATATTTAAAGAGAAAAATATGTTTTTAACTTCTAGAGTTCTTCAACTCAACTAGACAACTAGACAGGTATTTTGAAAACTAAACATTGTATTTTGGACCTTTATGTTGAATTTTCAAATACAGAGTATAACCTGGTACTATTAACAATATTCACCATGCATGTTTTAAAACATCCTGCGAATCCTAAGTAACATCTTGGTTACTTTTTCAAAAACGTAAATTTTGGGGAATCCAAGATTGATGCAGAGTAGGTGGAAGCTACACATAATCTCCTTCCTGGAGCCAAACCAATTTACAGCCAAATTATAAAGCAATCAACCTGAATGATTAAATGAAGGACAGCTGAACAGGAGTACTATGCCCAAGGATCTGTAGAAGACACTACTCAGAGTCTGGTAAGAAGGGCAAAGACGTGGAAAGGGCTGGCCCCTCCACCCAGGTGCGGAGGCTGAGAAGCTGGAGGAATATCTCGGGTGCAAATCCCCCAAGGATCATGGGGTCTCAACTCCACAACGGGATGCCCAACACAGAGCACCAGGTCCAGGAAGAGGAGCCTACATAGCATCTGGCAATGAAAATCAGTGAGGATTCTGTCCACTGAGAAGAGGCGAGAGACTGCTAGGACCCCAGGTGCTCTCTTAAAGACCTAATGCACATGGGCTTGCTCTCAGGCCCTTACCCGGGACTCTGGTAGAGGGAAGGCAACTCAAGGTATAAGGGAATCATAAAGAGATCTGGGTCATGTGGCTCCAGAGAGATCTGGAGGGTCAGCTACTAAGGTCATGGTCCTGGGTCTCTCTCACACCACCCTCAGATGCCAACTCCCAGGACTGGGCACTCCTAGTCTTACAGCACCAGCTGGGGGAGTATACTAACCCAGTCCTCCAAATACTGGCAACATCACCCTGCCCAGCATGAGTCCAACAGAAAGGACTGTTGGCTGCACCCAACAGGGACTAGTGGTGTGCTCTTTTTCTGGAAAACCTTTAGGCAGACACTCAGGCAGCCACTGAACTGTGTGGCTTTGGAAAGGGGGGCCAATCTTTCCTTCCTCCCTGGATTCAGCAGGCACCACTCCTTATGGAAGGCTCTCTTTTCCTAAGTTCTGGTGGCCCCATCCTGCTGAGCTCAGTTCCATGGGGGTGGGGTGGGGTGGGGTTGCCTCTCAAAGGTGGGACCTTCAAAGCACTACTCTGACAACGCAGCTGAGGAGCTAAGGGGAGGCATGCAGTTTGCTCCCTTCTGTGAGCCAGCACCACCCCCAAAGGAAGACTGCTTGGATTTGTTTTCCATGTTTGGCTGGCCCCATCCTACTGAGTTCATTTCCACAGGGGGAAGGGGATCCTGCTCAGAGTAGGGACATGTGGAGTCAATCTCCCTCAGAGGCTCCAGTCCAGGGCTGGAGCAGGCAGGGCTACAGAGCTAAAGGGAGGAATGCAGCTATCGCCCCTCCCATGGCCTAGCTGGTGCCACCCCCAACGGAAGGCTTTCTCAATCTGTTTGTCCAAGTGCAGGTAGCCCTACAATGTTGACCTTGCTCCTGCAGTGGGGACAGCTGGCTGCACCCAAGCTGAACCTCCTTGGGGTACCTGGAGTTGGAGACTCTAGCAGAGACTGAGTAGTATGGCTCTGGAGTAGAGGCCACATTATTCCCAATTAGTGCCTGGTCCCCCTAATCCCAAGTAGGAAACTCACTAGCCCCATCCTCCCAATCTGGTCGCCCTGCCCTATCGAGCTTGAGCTACATAGACGGGTCTGTGGGCCATGACCAGCCTGGGCCCACTCTACAGCTTTTCGTCATAAGACTCTGGAGGAAGTCCAGGCAAACTCAGAGGGTGGCAGAGTAGCCAACAGACGGACATCGACCTCAGGAAGACCTGGACCTTTTATTTGTCTCCCCTAGCTCAGAGCTGCCAGAAGCTGATTCCGAACAACAGCCTGGTCCCTACCCAACACACCGAGGCCCAGGAGATGCAGCCAGCCAGCGAATAGCGTGGTAGCTCCAGAAAAGTAGCCCAAGGCTGGTTACACACAATATCTGACATCAACCTGCACCAGAACTCCAGCCAAGTGGGCCCACAGACAGCAAAACCAGTAGGGGGCTTCACACCACACCAGAGCTTCACCCAACTAGCCACACAAATGACACAGCCAAAGGGGCACTCCGGTGGGCACCAGACACTGAAGGAAACAACTCCGAATCAGACAGCAGCCCTGCACAGTGACCCATAAATGGTGAATGAGGTTTATTTTTATAGTCAGACACTCTGAGGGTTAACTCTACCCACAAATAGGCCAATAGCATTCAAGACTGAACTACAATAAGAAGGAGCAAATAACCCACACAAGACTCAATTCTGGAGCACCTAGCTCAGGTGATCTAGAAGACTGCACCACTGAGACCCACAAAGTGCACCTACATCAGAAAGGCCTGATAACAAGCTTGTGAGTCATAGCAGATCTACCTAATACACAAAGACAAACAGGAAAAGGCAGGAAAAAAAAGGGGAGACAAAGAAATATGCCCCAAATGGAAGAACAAATCTGCAGAAAAAGAATTAAATGAAACGGAAGCAACCAAGATACCAGATGCAAATTTAAAACAATGGTTATAAGGATGCTCAAGGGCCTTAGTGGGAGAATGGGTAACATCAGTGAGAACTTAAACAATGAGATAATAAATGTTAAAAACAAAAAAACACAGAAACCATAAAACAGAAGCAGTCAGAAATAAAGAATAGACTATATGAAATGAAGAATGCACTAGAAGGGATCAAGAGAAGGTTAGATCAAGCAGAGAATCAAATAAGCAATTTATAGAACAAGATAACTGCAAGCACCCAAAAAGAAAAGAGAATTTAAAAAAGAGAGAGTCTAAAGGACCTGTATGTAACAACACCTGCATCACAGGGGTACCAGAAAAAAAATGAAAGAAGCAAGAGATCAATAACCTGTTTGAAGAAATAACAGCTGAAAACTTCTCTAACCTGATGAAGGAAAAAGTCACACAAGTTCAGGAAACTCAGTGAGTCCCAACCAAGATGAACCTGAAGAGGCCCACATCAAACCATGTTATAATTAAAATGACAAAGGTTAAAGACAAAGAGAGAATCTTAAAAACACCAATAGAAAGAGAAGTTAGTTACCTACAAGGGAGCTCTCATTAGGCTATCAGCTGATTTCTGAACAGAAACACTTCAGGCCAGAAGAGACTGTCATGAAATATTCAAAGTGATAAAAAGCAAAGAGTACAACCAAGACTACTCTAACCAGCAAGGCTATCATTTAAAATTGAAACTGGAATAAAGAACAAGAGCTTCCCAGACCAAAAAAAAAAGAAAGAAAGAAAAAAGAAAGGAGTTCATTACCACAAACCAGTATTGCCAAGAGATGTTAAAGGGCCTGCTTTAAGAACGAGGAAAAAAAAAAAAAGAAATAGAAGAACACAGGTATAAAGAAAAAAATGGCAATAAATAAGTACCTACCTATAATAAACTTAAATGTAAATGGACTAAATGCTCCAATCAAAAGACATAGGGTAGCTGAATGGAAAAAAAAAATTACCCATATATATGCTGTCTACAAGAGACCCACCTCACACAAAAGCTGCACACGGACAAAGTGAAAGGATGGAAAAAATATTCCATGCAAATGGAAACAAACACACACACAAAAGCTGGGGTAGCAATACTTATATCAGACAAAATATACTTTAAAACAAAGGCTACAGAAAAAGGACAGTATATAATGATAAAGGGCGCAATCCAACAAGAGAATATAATCCTTATAAGCATTTATTTAATGATGTTAAACAATATAGGAGCACCTAAATATATAAAGCAAATCCTAATGGACATAAAGGGAGAGACTGAGAGTAATATAATCATAGTAAGAGATTTTAAACATCACACTGACATCAAAGGATATATCTTCCACAGAGAAAATTCACAAGGAAACAGCAGCTTTAAATGACACACTAGAACAGATGGATTTAATTGATACGTTCAGAACATTTCACCCCAAAGCAACAGAGTATACATTCTTTTAAGAGCACATGGAACCTTATCTAGGATAGACCACATGTTAGGACACAAAAGTCTCAATAAATTTAAGAAGATTGAAATCGTATCAAGCATCTTCCCTGACCATAATGGATAAAACTAGAAATCAATCACAAGAAAAAAAACTGAAAAACACTCAAACACATGGAGGCTAAATAACATGTTACTAAACAATGAATAGGTTAAAAACAAGCTCAAGGAAGAAATCAAAAGCTATCTGGAGAGTAATGAAAATGAACCCACAACAACCCTAAATCTATGGGACGCAGCAAAAACAGTCTCGAGAGGGAAATTCATAGCATTACAGGCCTACCTCAAGAAGCAAAAAACAAAAACAAAAACAAAAAAAAAACTCAATTAAACAATCTAACCCTACCCCTAAAGAACTAGAATAAGAACAAAGCCCAGAGTAAGTAGAAGGATATAACAAAGATTAAAGAGAAAATAAATGACAGAGAGACTGAAAATACAAAAGATCAACGAAACAAAGAGCTTATCTTTTAAAAGAAAACAAGACTGACAAACCTTTAACCAAACTTTTCAAGAAAAAAAAGAGGACCCATATAAACAAATTCGGAAATGAAAGAGAAGTAACAACTGACACCATAAGAAAATACTATGAACAACTAACTATATGCCAACAAATTAGAAAACCTGATGAAATGAACGAATTCCTAGAAACATATACTCTTCCAAAACTGAATCAAGAAGGATCAGAAAATCTGAATAGACCAATTACAACTAACAAAACAGAAACAGTTATCAAAAAACTGTCAGCAAACAGAAGTCCTGGACCAGCTTCACAAGTAAATTATACCAAACATTCCATGAAGAACTAACAACTATCCTTCTCAAAGTATTCCAAAAATGCAAGGGGAGGGAAGACTTCTAAACTCATTTTACAAGGCTGGCATTATTCTAATTCCAACATCAGATAAAGACACTAACAAAGAAAAAAAAAATTACAGGCCACTATTCCTCACGAACATAGATTTAATAAGCCTCAACAAAATATTAGCAAACTGAATCTAGCAATACATTAAAAATATCATATAGTGTGATAAAGTAGGATTATTCCAGGGATGCAAGGTTGGTATAATATTTGCAAATCAATAAATGTAATATATAACATAAACAAAATGAAAGCTAAAATACATGATTATATCAATAGATGAAAAGAAAGTATTCAAAAAAATCCAACACCCATTTATGATAAAAACTCTCAACAAAGTGGAAATACAGGAATCATACCTCAAGGCCATAGATGACCAAACCACAGACAACATCATACTCAACGGGCAAAAGATCAGGGACAATACAGGGATTCCAGCTTTAAACACTCTTATTCAACATAATAAGGGAAGTTCTAGCCACATCCATCAGGCAAGAAGGAGACATAAAAGGCATTCAAATTGGAAAAGTGTAATAAGTAAAACCGTCATTATTCACAAATGAGATGATAATGTACACAGAAAACCCTGAAGACTCCACCAAAAAACTACTAAGACTGATAAGTGAATTTGCCAAAGTATCAGGATACAAAATTAATATTCAGTGGAAATGCTACCATCAGAAAGAAAAATTAGACTTTTGGCCAAGATGGAGACCTAGACAGAAATGTTGCATCTCCCTCCACAACTATGAAGGAATACAACTACCTCAAAACTGGAAACAACCAGAAGTTCCAGAAAATCAAGCTGCAGAGAAGTCCAACAAACAAAGATATAAAGACGAAATACTTATCCAGACAGGTAGGAGGGGAGGAGCTGGAGCAGAGAGGATGTGGTGTGGTGGTGGCAGCAGCAGGCCAGCGGAAAGTGAAGTCACACATTTTAAAAAGTAGGAGGGACAACTGGGGAGCGCGCCCAGCACCAGAGCAGAGCACATAGCTCACAGTTCCATTGCTGGGGAAAATTAAGCCTCATTGCTTCTGACTGTGCAAACCAGTGGGGGTTGGGGCGGAGGAAGAAACTGCTGGTCTCTCAGCAGAGTCTGCCTGTTTAAAGAGCCCCCACGGTCCTAGAACGTCCGCAGAGCCACCCACTCTCGGAACGATGGCCAGGGCAACAGCAAGAGAGGTGCTAGTCCCAAACAGGAAGTGGGAGAAGTGCCTGCAAAAAGGGGAAAGTGTTGAGCAGGTGCCATTGTTCCTTCTCAGACCCCTCCACCATATAAAACACCACAATGTTGTAAAATGGGTTGCCCTGTACTGACGAATACCTAAGGTTCCATCCTTTACAACGTAATAGGTGTGATAGCTCTACCTAAGACACAGAGGCAAATAAACACAGGAGCCTGTCAAGACGGAGAAGACAGAGAAGTATGGCCCAAAAGAGGGAACAGATCAAAGTTCCAGTAGGAGAACTGGGCGATGAGGAGATAACCAACCTAAGAGACGCAGAGTTCAACACACTGGTCATAAAGATGCTCATAGGCTTGACAGATATGCTTAAGTACTGCATAAGGGAAGAAGTGAAGGTTATGCTAAATGAAATGAAAGAAAATCCACACAAAACCAATGGTGAAGGGAAGGAAACCAGGGTTCAAATCAATGATTTGGAACATAAGGAAGAAAAAAACAGTCAACCAGTACAGAATGAGCAAACAAGAATTGAAAAAAATGAGAGAGGCTTAGGAACCTCTGGGACAACTTTAAACATACCAATATCTGAATCATATGGATGGCAGGAGGAGAAGGGGAAGAGCAAGAAATTGAAAGCTTATGTGAAAAACTAATAAAGGAAAACTTCCCAAATTTGGTGAAGGAAATAGGCATACAAGTCCAGGAAGCACAGAGAGTCCCAAAGAAGCTAGATCCAAGGAAGACTACACCAAGACACATCATTATTAAAATGCCAAAGGTTCATGATAAAGAGAGAATCTTAAAAGCAACAAGAGAAAAGCAGAGTTACCTACAAAGGGGTGCCTATAAGGCTCTCATCTGATTTCTCAAAAGAAACTTGGCTGGCAAGAATGGACTGGCAAGAAGTATTCAATGTGATGAAAAGCAAGGACCCACAACCAAGATGACTCTATCCAGCAAAGCTATCATTTAGAATGGGAGGGCAGATGAAGTGCTTCCCACACAAGGTAAAGCTAAAGGAGTTCATCATTACCAAGTCATTCTAATATGAAATGTCAAAGGGACTTACCTAAAAAAAAAATCAAAACTATGAATATTAAAATGACAACAAACTCACAACTATCAACAACTGAATCTAAAGAATAAAAACAAAATCCAACTAAGCAAACCAGAATAGGAATAGAAACATAGGTCTGGGGATCATTTAGAGGGTTATCAGCTGGGAGGGGGAAGGGGGAGAAATGGGGAAATGGTGCAAGAATTAAGAAGCATAATTGGTTGGTACAAAATAGACAGGGGGAAGTTAAGAATAATCTAGGAAAGGGTGAAGCCAAAGAACGTATATGCACGACCCATGGACATGAACTAAGGGGGGGTGGGATTGCTGGAGGGAAGAGGGGTACTCGGTGGAGGGGAGTCAAAGGAAAAAAAATTGGGACTACTGTAACAACATAATCAATAAAATATAATTTAAAAATATTAAAAGTGAAACTGTCTTTTGAACCAGCAATCCCACTCCTGGGAATATATCAAAAGAAACCTAGAACACTACTTAGAAAGAATATATGCACCCTTATGTTCACTGCAGCATTATTTAATAGCCAAGATCTGAAAACAGCCCAAGTGCCTGTCAGTATCTGAGTGGATAAAAAAGCTGTGATACATTTACACAATGGAATACTACCTGGCAATAAACAAGAAGGAAATCTTACCTTTTACAACAGCATGTATGGGCCTGTAGGTTAATTTAATGTATATACGCCAGTCAGAGTAAGACAAATACCAAATGATCTAATTTACATGGGATCTAATGAACAAAATAATTTAACAGAATAGAAACAGAAGCATAGATACATGGAACAGACCAACAGCTGTCAGAGAAGAGGGGATTTGGGGCGTTGGGTGAAAAAAGGTAAAAGGATTAAGCAAAAAATATATATATGATAGACACATACACTCAGACAAGAGTGAAAGCCAGAGGGAAAGACGGAGTGGAGGGAGACAAAGGGGTTATAAATGGGGACAGAAAGAGACTTTGCTTGGTGCAATGGGTGCACAATGCAGTGTGCTAATGTTTTACTGTACACTCGAAACTTGTATGGTTTTATTAACCAAAGACACCCCAATAAATTCAACAATAAAATAAAATAAAATGGTTAAGAATTTTGGTAAGGATAGTGAGTATTTTTGGATGCAAGGCCAAGGATGTTTGTAAAGAGCTGGGAATATTATAGATACAAGCGGTACCTTCTAAATATTAAATAGTAATTTCATGTCTTGGTGACAGAGTTCAGAAAATTGTTATCATACTTATTGAAGCAAAATTTCTTTCCCTTATTCAAAAGAGTAGAAAAATTTACTCTTGAGGTTTTCAGGCAGTATGGAGGTGCCTTTTCATAGCTAGGCACACACTCAGCATGGATGGCCCACCTGCTCTCACCAGTGGACCCTAATGTACCTAGAACTCATGACTTTTTAATGGGAACAAATGACTTAAAGTTAAAAGCCCTGAAAAAGCTTTTAAAATTCATGGGCAAAACAGCTGGTAAGAAAAGGAGGTTCCATATGTATCATATTCCCTAAAGTGGTACAGGAAGAGTCAAGCATCAAGTTCAGCTATAAACTCAGAGGCTCTCTACCCACATCCCAAAACTATGCCAACTGCTCAAGTACTCAGATTTTTAAAAGCAAGCAAGCATTGTTCTGAATAAAAAAGTGCAATGCACGCAAAACAGGGGTCTGAAAGTCTTTCCTGGATGGCTTACTGAGAAAATCCAAGGGCTTTCCATGACTGAAGATCACACTTCTTACAATGGAGAGAGCAGTAAGTTAAAATGCTTCCTACCTGGTGTAGCAATTGGAATAAGGTGGCCAGCTTGGAATGACCTAAAGCTTCATAAACTTAAGGATGAAAACAAAAGGAAACACCATCTTCAGACAATGCCACCCTAGAAGCAGAGCGAGGGAAAGGCCAAATGATGCAATAGTGATTTACTACGAGATAGCAAAAAAAAAAAGACGTGTCTGTGGGAAGATGACCTGTATCTGTAACAATTCTGCCCCAGTGGGTGGGTGATCTGGGACAAGTTACCTAAGCTGCAGGGGGCTGAGATGAGCCTGTCTCCCTGTACTGTGAGCATTAAGATGTAGCGACACATGAGACAGTGTCTAACACGGTGCCTATATAAAGTGAGCACTCAATACAATCCTCCCCCTTCATTTTCCCAAGGATGCCCTCTAAAAACACTGTTTCACCAGCTGGTCACTGTTCAACTTTCTGATTCCTTTGACAATGATGTTGGCAAAGTGCCTCCAGTCATTTAAAACTACAGTTTCCGTGTCCTGATATATCACTATTCATGAGTTGTACTTTATAAGAGTATGTCCCCAAACTAAAAATTTTCAACTCTTACATACATCTTATAGGCATTCAGAATTATGTTATTTATAAATTATGTCACTTATAAACTACTGTAAAAAGTGAATAGCATTTTATGAACTTAAAAAAGTGTGGCAACAGGAAGATGAGATATAAGGCTTTGAGTAAGACACACCAGAATTCTACATCCAGTCTCTGCTCTGCCATTCAATTCCTGTGGGGCTTATGGCTGCTTGCTCACATGTGCCTCGGTTTCCCTTTTTCTGACATCGGAACAACACAAGCCGCAACATGGTACAAGTTCTTTTTGTTTGTTTGTTTTTTGAGGATTAAATGCAGTAATGAGACTAGGACAGGTCCACAAATATATAGTAAGAACTCAATAAATGCTGGCCATTATCCTTAATAACATATACAAAATATCATTACCATATGGTTAATTTGAAACTATTACTCAAGTTTTTCCCTGGCTGGTTTGGCTCAGTGGATTGAGCGTCGGCCTGCGAGCTAAGTGTCGCTGGTTCGATCTTCCAGTCAGGGCACATCAGAGAAGGAAAACTCTGACTCCAAAAAACCTCCGCTGCCTTGCGGCATACCTCTTCAGGGGAAGGGCTAAGGGAGTAAACCCCGACAGAAAATCCGGAGCCGGAGTCCCTAAGGCGGTTTGACGTTGTAGTCAACACCGGCAACTCCTGCGGCGCACCTGAAGCCAAGCTGTATTGACTCCGTCTTTCCCTTGGACCCTTCAGCTGCGAAGAGAGGGGGGGTCTGCTGCATGGGCAACAGCAGACCCTCCATATCACCCTGCCCAGGCTCTGTAGCTTCAGCTTCACTGGAGAGGACACTCCAGCGTCATCGCAAGATGTCGATTCAACACGGGAGGAGACAGATACCGTGTCACTCCCGAGTCGGACTGCACAGCCATTCTCGGCGGTGCAGATAGACTTTTAAGAAGCTACACCATCGTCTCTCGAGGCTCTGTAGCTTCAGCTTCACTGGAGAGGACACTCCAGCGTCATCGCAAGATGTCGATTCAACACGGGAGGAGACAGATACCGTGTCACTCCCGAGTCAGACTGCACAACCATTCTCGGCGGTGCAGATACTCTTAAGAAGCTACGCCATCGTCTCTCGAGACTGACGGCTGCCGCCGCCGCCGACGACTCAAGTTTAGCATATCAAAGTGTTTGCAAATATATTTTTAAAATTGTTAAACACAATCTGAAAGTCCATAAAATCTACAAAGGTAGTTCAGAGATTCAGGACAAACAAGGTAAATTTTTCTAGTTTCTGTGACTTAAATCACTAAAAATCCTCCTGGTGAATTCTGGGAAATTTAAATTAGATGTATTTCATCTCTTCAGTTAATGTTTCACAAAAGATACTTAGTATTCTTTTGAAAATCACATTCACTTATAAAAAGAAACTTCAAGTATTAAAAATAAAAATTAACTGCTGGGTTTCAAATTGGAAGAATTTAGAAAAACCAATGTAAAGCATGGCTTTCTGTTATTTGTACATGTTATAATCAAGTTTTCATTAGGCATGTTTGCATCACCACAGATGTCTGGGAAAACGTTTAACAGGCATGCATTGTTAAAATTATAATGCATTTTTAATTGTTAATGAGGTTTGAAATCTGTTACAAAAAGGTGTTTATATGCTATGAATATCACTGCTAACACATCCTCCGATGTAGGTTAATCACAACTAACCCGGGCTCTTCAAGTACATGGACAGGCTTCATTAGCAAGCATTAACTCACCATGAATTTACTGACAGAAATACCGGCTAGCTCAAGGCTGTACCCATTGTGCAATCCCAAAGGACCCATTCACACGCTTTTCTGGCGCTGGCAGCACAGAGGCCCTGGGCCACCTTTCCACTGTGACAGCACCCTGAAAAATGTGCCTACCTCATGACATGTTAAAGGAAGTATACAAACCAAATAAATCTCCCTTAACATGCCAAACAGGCCTACCTTTCTTTCAGATTAATCGGACATGTCAGGAGCCAGTTCTAACGTGGGGCAAAGCTGTCCTGCTCCTCCATCTACCAAGTAATTACTGGGACCCTCCATGGACCAGGCGCTGAGCTGTCTGCCTGACATCCACATACATGTTCACCCAATCTGACTTCCGAGCAACTGTATGTATAAAAATGCCCAGTAAATGACAGGGTTAGGAACAGAGATGAATGTACTAAAAAACAGCCAAGATTCACACAATGTTTCATAATCCTGGTGATTTCATTAGTCTAGTGTTCTCAACAACTCAGCTAAAGAGTCACAGAAGCCATATAACCAGAAAGTAAAACACTAACTCTCTCACAAAGCAAATTTGACCTGGTTGTACAGATGATTACAGGTAAGCATCACAGTGGAGGCTCCAGAATGACTGTCAAGGAAAGACGCAGGGCCGATCTGCTTGGGAAGGAAGGAGGAGGCTGCTGAGACATGTAACTACAAACTGTACCTGCTTGGCAAGCACAGGGCTGTAGTCAGAGACGTGATCAGAGACATGTGGTTAGGGGGGAGCTACTGAGGTGATGAGACAGGGCAGGGTTGGGTGAAATGGGCTCTAAAGCTTCCAGAGTTATACTCTGGTGCCTGCCCTTAGTCCCTAATTAAAAAACTGCAGTTTTAAAGTTCAACTGAAATTTATTTTTTGTTTAGAAATGAGAATATATCTTCTGTTAAAAGAAAATATACATGTTGGTTGTTGTGTTGACCAGCTCATTTAAAAAGTCCATAAATTTACCCTCCCAACTAAAAATTATTAATACAGATTCCAATTATCCATTATAACAATGGTCTCTGGGAAGGAAAAATTAATTTAGAATTCTTATTCAGAAAGCTAGAAACCCATTTTCCCTGGCTACCGTTTAAGGTCCTACCCCACAGAATACATTATTTACATGTGTGGGGCATTAAACACACACACACACACACACACACACACACACACTCTTTTTATCATGCAAAATCCCAAATATATAAAAAGAGAAAATAGAGAAAGGGTGTGTGTATTCTCATCCTCACCCGTCTTCAGCAATTACCCATATTCTTCTTCTACCATTCCTGAGATCCACCCCTAAGATTACCCTGAAGCAAAACTGTGGGAATTTTTGTCATATTGATTTAAATGCCACTGACATTTAGAGGACAGACATCAGATTTGTTAGAAATCCCACAAAGCCTAAAACAGTCTCTAACTAAAAATTCTAGAAGTGCCATAATAATCCAGCAAGAAAACAACTGGTGTCTGATTCAACAGGAATCTCTTCTGCACTTGATACTGATGCAAACGTCTCCCAAGTGACAATCGAATCCAGTAAAATGGGAAATGTTGTCATCTGAGCACTCACAGGCATGCATATACAACAGGAAAGGCCTAGCTAATTAACCATTTCTTAAGGAAAGAGAATAGGTAAAATAAGACTTTAGAATCAAAATTCAGGATATTTAAAGCGAATATTAACAAGTGTTATTTGTTTACAAAAAGTAAAGTCTAATTTACCCTTTTGGAATTTAAAACTCACAGAAAAGCTACTATCACAAAAATAGTATGGTATTAGCACAGGAATAAACAAATTAGTAGACCAGGCAAGGGATCCAAAATATATATGGGAAGTTACTGTATGAAAAATTCTGTGAGAAAATGATTCTTCATTTAATAAACAATCCTGGCAGATTGACTTTATTTCTAGGAAAAAATAAATTATTTATGTCACAATATGTACAAAAAGAGGTATAAATAGATTGAACATCTAAATACAAGAAATATCACATTATACTGAATTCACAGCATCAATCATAACACAAACCATTATTTTATATGCCACTGAAAGAAAAATACACTACCAGTTTAAAAAGGACCAATTTAAGAGTAACTGGTTAACGGATATGAAGAGGTAATACAGAGGATGAAAGAGAAATAACTAATAAACATATTAACAAGTCACCATTTTTACCCTTTATGGTTAGCTATAAATGAAATCCAGAGATAGTAAGGATAAAGAGAAAAGAGTAAAAGAGGTGCTGCTACAAACTTTTCATCCGGAAATCTAGCAGTTTCTACTAAAATCTAAAACTGTGGATCTGCTTTGGCTTAGTAATTACAATTTGGGGAATCTTATCCTATAGAAATAAAAGCACAAAGAAAATCAGTAAATAAAATGTACATAACAAGGACAAAAAATTAGCAAACCTCTCTGTGTATTTATTCCTAAAAACAGAAAGATGTAGGAGATAGAGTAAGCTGATAACAGCTCAAAGGGGGGAAACTAGACAGTCAGATCGATCTACAGATCCACTGCCCAATCAATCAAACCTTTTCTCTGAATGAATAAAATTAGAATTCCTCTTCTGCCTCTAAAGGTTATCCTACTCTACTACCCTTTTCCAGGCCCAAATATCTAGATCTGAGATAGCACTCCGCTTTTATCCAGCAGTTGTATGTTTTCTAAGTCTTTGGCAAGAGTTGTGTTTCTTATACCAAAATAAGAAAACTGAACTACGTAATTCATTTTCAGTATTCTTCTCTTTTTTGTACAACTGCAAGTACTATAACCTTTCAATAGTTTACATGATTATTCTTCACTAAAACACAAACTTTATCAGAAAAGATAAAAACACAATTCTGCTTTCCTTCTCTTTCTAAACACAAGTTCAAAGAAAGTACAAGAGAAATGTATGAAAATAAAGGAATTCATTAATTTCTACCTAACCTGAGAAAATTTCTCCAAAAATTAAACTGTTTAGGGGCAGCATTAGTTGTGAGGCAGGAAATTTAGTACCCTCAATATTGTCCTCTGGGTTCAAGGTCAATCAGTAAGGTGCAACTGAAAAGCACATTTAATTTCTAGTCCTTAATACAAATGCTCCACATAGGCGACTCACTTGCAATGCTGCCTCTGGAAGCAAAGCACACACTGACTTTAATTATGGACATGCCACAAATAAAGAAATCGTGTTAAGTACAAAATAACCTAGATTCTGTTTTTTCTACCGAGTAAAACTGCCTCAAAGGAGGAGAAAACTGGTTCTCGAGAGAACAAAAAACATCCTATCTATTACTATGGTTTGTAGCCTTGGAAATCTTAGCCCTACTCAACAAAATCTTGCCCTTTAGTATTTCATTCTTCTCATTCGACAGAAATTTAATCTTAAATTAATTAATGGTTAATTTAATTTTTCTCCTGAATGGGATGATAATGAAAAAAGTTTTCAATATACTAATCTTGGATCATACCTAAAGAGTTGCAAGTAGCATAAAAAAGATCTTATTTAACAAGTTCTCAACTAAACTCTAAACACACAGCTATCTATCTATTTGGCTTGGAATAGTTGTTAGTATTAATTAAAACTCTTACTAGCTAACCACTGGTATAAATATTCAAACTATTAAATAATCAAATTCAAATGTTACTCTGGATTGTTAAAAACTAATCTAACAATGTCTCTTTTGAGCAAATCTGCTAATAGTACATTGCATATAATATTTAAATTTAGCAAGTATATTCAAATACTTTCCCCAAAACATTCAAAACATATCCAAATTGAAAAACTCCCAAGGTTTTAAGACAATTCTAAACATATTCAAACTCAAAATTCACTCTTCTTTGTCTTTATCCTGACCATGAAATATTTATACTTTGCTTACAAGGCCCCAAATCTATGTTTTATTACCTCACACCCATGAAAAAACTAGTCAAGGGGTCTGTTCCGTTGGCAGTCTTCTCTGATTACAATCCCACTTGTCACTTGGGCGACATTACAGGGCAGTTAAAATGTCAGACACATCTGCTATGATGCCCTTTTATCTTCAAAAATTTAATTCATACAAGTCTGCTGTATTGAGCAAAAAGTTAGAAAAATTGAATGCTTCTTGCTTCATAAAAAACATGAAACAATCAGTATATTAACCATATTAATACTACGTTTTCCCAGTTGTCACAGCTTCCCTCTAGAAAGAGCAAACAAAATACCGTGTTATAATCTCAAAAATCTACGGATAATTTAAATCAACAGTCAACATTCTAGAAGTTATATAAATCCAAATATTTCTGTATGAAAGACAAATAAGGCAAGAATCAGATCAATGATCCTTTGCTGTGTGGTAGAACTAAATTCTTAAAGAGAAAAAGTGATTTTATTTTAAATGTTTATCTTTTAAAAGGATTATCTTCTGTGAACATCATAAAAGATTTGCACCACCTGGTGGAAAAGCAAAGACTCAAACACAGTTAAATCTCTTTATTACAGAGCATTTCTTAGGTCTTCTTGGATCAAAAATCCCTTGAGGATGCTGATAAAAGGCCTGGGCCCCCCCCTCTCCAGAAGCAGGCAAGTGCCTGCATACTCACAGCAGGTGCACACTCAACAAACAAATAATTAAGTACTTTCAGCAACTCCTGGATCCAGCGATAGAAAACAGTTATCTTTCTTTTTGTTTTTATTTCCTCTTAGCTGCCCAGCATCTGAATCCTTACTCCACAGTGGAAAATCCATCACTGGCTGAGTCCTGGTGGGCAACCAGGCCCTCCTTCCTTTCCCCAGAGCCACAAGGCCAGATGCTCACCCTCCCTGACATCTGGCCAGAGGGTGTGGTCAGGCAACCACTGAATGCTCATGCACACTGTATCGCAGCAGGGCACTTGAAGGGTTGGTGCTCCCACCATATGCTGCCCAAGATCCAGGAGTGTTCCTTGCCATGACCTCACATGTTCTGGCTGCACACACAGCTTCCTACCTGCCTCAAAAACAGATGTATATCCGTGTTGGCCATTGTGTGAGCTATCCAATATCTTCTAATGAATTGCTTCTCTAAGTTCTATTCTTTGTAATCACAAGTTTCCACTTATTCTAAGCCTCCCAGCCTTAATAAACCAATTCTGCAGCCTTCTTACCAAACTGGAGCCAATGGACCAAATGAGATTTAAAGAGATACTGGAAGTGAAGGTAAGAGGCAGACAAATTCAAGAATATTGTTATTAGAATTGAAGCAGGATTCCTACAAGCCAGCCCAAAGAAGCCTGTTTACCAGGGTAGCTTCCATATGGCTCTAGTTGTTATTTGAGATAATAGGTATAGTTCCAACCAAAAGTGACTGGCAGACATTTAATGAAAGAAAACTGGTAAAGAAAAGCTAGATGTCATAGAAACAAAGGACAATGCCTGTGGATACATGCATGTCTTTAATCAACAATATAGAGGTCCGTGCGTGTGTCCTTCCCTTTAGGAGTGGCCACTTGAGGACAAATACATCAATGCTCCCTTGGCACACCTGACTGAGCATTACAATTTGAAAAAGAAAACATTAATTTTGTTTTTTCTTTTCCTTAGTTCTTATCTGAGGATATTTTCATTGATTTGAAGAGGGAGAAGGAGGGAGAGAGAGAGAAAGAAAGGAGAGAGAGAGAAAAAGAGAAACATCTGTGTAAGAAAGAAACATCAACCAACCTCCTTCCTTCTGTATGCACCCCAACCAGGGATTAAACCCACAACTGAGGTATGTGCCCTAACTGGGAATCAAATCCGCAATCTTTTGATGCACTGGACCACATTTCAACCAACTGAGCCATCTGGCCAGGGCACAAGCCTAATTTTCAAAATAATCTCAGAATTTTTATAACTGAAATAGAAATAAACAAGTCTAGATCTTTTTAGTTCAGATAAATACATGACAAAGAGCAAGAAATGAGAAATAATTTGCCCAAGGACAAACAACTAGTTTCTAATAAGAGTTAGGACCCAGAGGTAACAACACTTATTCTATATGCCAGTTACCCTGCTAAGTATATTAAATAGAGCATTTGTTTTAATCCTCATCACAAACCAGCGATGGATCTATCAAAGTCATTTTACAGCATAGACAATGAAGCTCAGAAGTGAAATGCCTTATCCCTAGAGTTCATAAGAAACAGAGTAAAATTCAAAACTGTATTTGTTCATTCCTTGTCTGTTCCTCTCCCAGCTTTGTGGTTTGGGGGATGGGGTGGGTGGGGGTGCAATGTTCTTAACTTTTTGTGTATGCTATATAATGTCTCTATAATCTATGGACCTCTTCAAAGAGTGCTTTTAAATGCCTAAAACACATACGATAAAAAAAGAAAACCAATTACACCAAAACACAGTTCTCAAAAATTAAAAAATACATTTGAGAAACTGTGATATGATTCCTTATGAAAGCATTACATGATATCTAATATAGCACCTACCAACTACTGTTATTTGCCTTCTATCATCGACAGATCAAATATTAAAACAGTGACTTTGCATACATTAGTGTTCTAAGAGATATACCATGTTCCTTAATTGTTTCTACACAGGATGCTTTAAAAAAAATGGTAGAATTTATCATTTAGATTTTATAATGTTGAAGAATTAAAACACTCACTACTACAACCTATTACATACACAGAATATCTTCCTTTAATACCCAATAAAACTTGTTTTCCAACCACATAAAAGTAGTTTTATAGTTGTTCATATGGAAAATAATACAATAATAAATAATATAAGAATAAACTCTGTGTTCCACATACTCACTTCTGTAAACCTACTTTTACCCTACCCTGTATGTTTATATTCGGCCACAACCTACAGCTCAACAATAAAATGCAGAAGGAACTATAGTTTCAGGAATCAGGAGTTAGAAAATTTAATTTTTGCCAGTGCTTCACACACAGTCTCAAGAATATCATCACTAATCAATATATGAATGACCACAATAGCAAATACAGAAAGAAATTTACACAGACAAGTATGTTTTGATTCTGTGCACTTCATTTGTATTTGATGAATAGCCAGACAACCAAAAATGTTCAATAATTATGAGAATGAAGCAAAACTAACCAGACAAATAATGTATACTGTACTCTGAAAGAAGAAAAGCCGCATGAGATGAAAATGAGGCAGTCTTCTTCCATCCTTCCAATGACATACACAACGTGCCCACTACCTCCCACCCCCACTCAGTGCCCCTAAAGGACTCCTCACTAAGTTCACCCTGGGAACTTGTGCTTGTAAACTACACACACACACCCCTCCCCCCACGACTCACACATAATGCCTTTATTTGCACTGTTGACCCTGCTCAGAAGATCCTCCCGGATGACCTGCCCAACTCCCAATCATTCTCCAAGCTCACACATCCTCTTCTCTGGAGAGCCACTCTTAAAATGGTGTTAGCTGTTTAAGTGTCCATCTGCACCATCATACAGAACCACCTAAGAAGCTTCACATCCCTGGGCTGTGCCCAACACAGCCTGATGAACTAAACTAGAGAGTCACTTAACAATGCTCAATCAATGCCTGAAATAATTTAAAATTCTCATATGCCATCACGCTAACAAAAGCATTTCTACAAAGACCATATGAGTATATTCTATACTACACTATATTTTACATTCAGCGATCATTTTCCCTGCTTCCAGAGGATCTCAAAAACTATCATTTTAAAAGTCTGTTGGTACAGAGGATCAATTTTCTATCCTAACTTAAAGAGCATTCAAGTCACACTATTTTACTATTAAAGAAAACACTAAAATAAATCTCTCTGGGCAAATATCATTTTGCCTCTAGTAATTTCTTTGGGATAAATTTCAAGAAATAAGCATCTGGATAAAGAGGTTTATTTAAATGAGTGTAATATTAATACTCAGGTATAAAGCTCCACCATGCCATCAACAAGAAATGACTACATCTGTTCCACAACCTCAGCAGAACTGGGTTATTAAAATAAGTATCAAATGCACTGGTAAATAAAAATTATCTCCACACTGTTCCCATTTTCACATTTTATTACCGACAGTAATTTTTCCACATATTATTTGATCATTTATAATTTTCTTTGTCTATTTACTTATTATCACTTCTTACATATTAGAATAAGCTATTGTTTTAATATTAACTTTGTCTATCAGCTGTGAGATACATTTTTATATCTGCATTCTAATTCTCTAAGCCTGAGAGTGTAATCTCTCCAGGGATCTGAATGTTCTTGTACATTTTCTACCTTTTTCTCTATATTTTGATTTCCTATATATCTACTTCTTAACATTTAGTTTGATTTGTGGGGTGAAATTTCAGTCCTTCACCCCCCAAACACCTACTCAATTAATCCCAACATTGTTTTCAATTTTTTTGTTTCTTTTCTTCTCTTTTCCTTTTTTTTTTTTTTTTTTTTTTGAGGGAGGGGAGGGGAAGGCGAAAAAGACTGAGTGAAACATGGACGTGGAAAAGGAACACTGATTGGTTGCCTTTTGTACATGCCCTGAGTAAGAACCAAACCCATAACCTAGGCATGTGCCCTGACTAGGAACAGAAGTCTTGATCTTCTGGTTCACGGGACAACGCCCAAGTAACTGAGCTACATCAGCCAGGGCCCAACACTGTTTTTAAATGATCCTTCGCTGTTCATGGATATGTTTATGTATGTATAAGTCCTATTGGCAGAATTCTATAGAATAAATATAGATACTTTTGGAAAAATTTAGCTGTTCAACTGGACATACTCCAGCTTTATTTTTCAAACAACATGAAAACATGATGAACAGCTCTTACTGACAGGGTAATCTCGCAGGTCAATCTCAACCAAGACCACAGAAGTGTATGTATTTATATACAGATAGACCCTGCTATATAGGCTTACATACTTTATATAACTAAAAATAATAATACCAACATCCATGAGGTGTCAGTAGTTCTTCATACATTTGGTAGCAAGGTCTTGATTCACACAAATGGTATTTTTCCCAAATCTAACATGTCCAGCCCCTGAGCTTACTAGTGTGTTTTTCCAGGATATTTTTGTTGAGATCCTGCACTTACAGGGCTTTTCCAGTGACTGGTCAGGTCAGATGCCACATGGATCCTGGCCCAACCCTCAAGTGGAGAAACTACACCAAATATCCAAGCTACTCTTCTTAGCCAAGTCTCTCACCATTGAATTCCTCCTTCCTCTCTTTAAGGCTCCCATCATAAAAGGAAATAAGAAATATTATGTGTGTATGTGTGTGTTTGTGTAGGTTTTATGCAATAAAATGGCACTTACCACTTCGCACTTGTCTTACCACGCCTATTGAACAGCAAGGCCTTGGAGGCTGGCATTTCTGCCAGAGTCACTTTGGCATCCTGCATGGAACTCAAAGGGCATGGCGCCTTGCATGGTTTTCCTGAGCACACTAGAAAAAACATCTGATCTACACAAAATAAAAAGTCTAAAATCTTATTTCATTTAATAAAACTCTCCTAAAAAATTTATCATAGGTACTGTTGCCAAAAATATGGTTTTTTAAAGCCTAAGGGGGGAAAGTAATCATTTTTATAAACCTGCTATAGACCCATCTCAAGAAACACACTTATATCAGTATTTTCATAAAAATGACATTCATATTATAACCCCACACTTCATTATTGCAACAAATGAATGTGCTCAAAGGCCATTTAATGTTTACAAAATCCATTATTTTACTATAGAACTTTGGTTGTGCTTGTTAAAGGAATGCATGAGTTGTTAAATTGGACATTATTGCAGGCAGCACAGGGCTGAAACTCCAAGTGCCAGGTGACTGCATATAATATGTCTGCATAATTTCATCACCCACGTGACCAGAAACTTTCTGATTCCACTTCACAGCAAAGGAACTCTGAATCCTGGTTTCCTGTGTGTCTAGATTCTGCAATGTCAATATTGTGAAATTTATAGCTATCAAGTATTTATTTTCAAGAATTACTCTTAATAAACACAGTGTCCACAACAAACATTGTTCAGAAGAAATTAAAGGCTTCCAAAAAGAAGAGGCAGTGTCTAGAAATTTAATTTTTTAAATTTAATAAAAAGCATTATAAAATATTCTGGCATAAGGTACTTGGCTAAAGTTAAGTAAATGTTAAGAGAAAATGTTAACTTCTCAGTTCTAAAAATCATATTAAAGTATGGTTATTAAGAGGATCTTAACGTGTCATAGTCCAATCATATCCTCTCTAAAACCAAATATGACATTAAAACCTGAAGCAACCAAATGTAACAGTTCCTCTATATTAACTTAAATATCAGGGGACAGCCCTGGCCACATGGCTCAATTGGAGCATTGTCTATGCACCAAAGGGTTGCTGGTTCAATTCCTAATCTGGGCACACACCTAGGTTGTGGGTTTAATCCCTGTTTGTGGCACAATACAGGAAGAAACCAAGCAATGTTTCTTCCTCACATCACATTTTCTCTGTCCTTTCTCTCCTCTCTCTCTCTCTTTCTCTCTGTAGCTCTGCTCTCTCTCCTCTTTCTCTCCCCGCCTTCTCTCTCTCTCTAAAAAAAAAAAAAAAAATCGATGGAAACATGTCCTCGGAAGGCTAATAAATAAATAAATAAATATGAGACAGCCTCTGAGGTTGAACAGAGTGAGCTCTAGTCCAGCAAGATCCAAAAAAATTTCCTACAAAAGTCTTTCTCTCTATTTCAAGTGACACTCTGTGGCAGATGATCAAAACTGTCTGACACAATGTGAGCTCGCTAGAGCAACAAAATCTAACCTACTCCAGTGCTCTCTTCTCGATGAGACAAGCCATTATAAAGACTCAAACAGTGTTTTTTTTAAAAAAATAAAAGTAATTATCTCTACTACAGACCTTGTTTTGACCCTTCCAATCATGTCCTGAATTATGAAGATAATGAACTATCTTCTTTCATTTTATAGGGCTTCCCATAAGACAATCTTATACACAGTAAATCCTCACTTAAAGTTATCAACAGGTTCTGAAACTTGAAGTGAAATAACGAATCAATAACAAAACCAATGTTACCATAGGCTAATTGATATAAACAAGAATTAAGTCCCTATAGCATCTCATCAATGTTCTAACAAAATGACTTTATTCTAGGATCTACTGTAAATATGAGCTCATACACCATAAAGTGGCCATAAAAAGTTCATCACCTACAAGCACATAAAATTTAGATTTTAAAAAGAAAATCAGTAGAAGATATTGGAAACATGTGGGTATCTGGAAAAGAGCACTGAACCAAAATGTACTATGACAAAAATACAGTATATGCTTCAATTACTGTATAAAGTACCAACATTATTGTATAGAATGAAACGAAAACTTAAAAGTAAATATAAGTAAGAAGTAGAGAATCTGATAAAGAAAACGTTGGCAAATTATATTCCCAACCACAATGTGTTGGGTGCGTACACTACCATCTACTGAATGCCTACTACATGCCAGATATTGTATCTATGTTGTATTTACTCTTCACAGTCACCAGGTAGATATCATTCTCAATTTAAGGTGAGTTAACAGACTCGCAGGATCAAATAACTTTCCATAAATGACAGATCTAGTTGGTCACAGTATCAAGATTCAATCCCAATTCCACAACTCCAAACCCCTTGCTTTTTGTCCCCCAACTAAACCACATTTTCAGTGACAGTAGCTTAGATTTAAAAGTTATCAGTGGGCTGCCCTGGCTGGTGTGGCTCAGTGGGTTGAATGCCAGCCTGTGAACCAAAAGATCATCAGCTCGATTCCCAGTCAGGGCACACGCCTAGGTTGTGGGCCAGGTCCCCAGTTGGGGGTGTGCAAGAGGCAACTTATTTATGTATGTCTCACATACACATCAATGTTTCTTTCCCTCTCTTCTCTTCTCTCTAAAATATAAAGTCCTTTTTAAAAAATGACCAAAATGCAGTTAAAAAAAAAAAGAGTTATCAGTGGGCTAATATTTGTATGAGTAGTATGGATTTAAAATAACAATAATGGCTGCAACGTACCCTAAAAGCACAAACATCTCACTTTGTTTCTTTTAAACAGTAATCACTAGATTTTCAGCCAAAGTGATGGGTTTCTATGAGCAGTCCTAAGTAAGAAGACTGCCAAAATACATTGTGCAATTTGATGTTCTCAGGGCTCAAGACAGTGCCTGCCACCTTGGGGATGCTTAGAACAACTTCAGAGAAAATGTAGCAATGGCAAAACAAAGAGAATGACAAATCTTCTCTCTAAAATACAACTTAAACTAGACAAAACTCAAAAACAACCAGTTCAGCACTCTGGTAATCAACCAAAGCCATACACAAACCAAGACGTGCTTCTTCATGAAAAGGACTGAACTTCAGGTAAGATCAGCACAGCACAAGCCTATGGCATTTCTGCTTGTCCCATCAAGTAGCAATTCCATCAGCAAAAACACACAAAGGCCGGAGGTTCTGCCAACCTGGGCTGAAGTCTTGTTAGGGGCAAGCAAGAAACCAAGTTACTAGCCAAGTTTTAGCAGGGAGTTCTGGGAGGTGAGACAACCACAGTGCCCTTGATAAACCTTTACAGAAATCACACCTACACACACACAAAGATGCACAGTGGCAGGATGCCGCTTAGGGAGCATTTTTCAGAAGGTGCTCCTCTCAAAAGATGGCTCCAGTTTTCCGAAGAGCAATCCTTCACAAGATGTTTGGTGTACAGCATTGTAAATCATTACTTACAACATTTTTCTGTCACTGTGAGTTAAGTATAGAGGTGACTAATGGAGACAATATAATTAGAAAAAGGACAGCATTCTATCTCCAACACCAAGCTCCCTGACAACATATGTAGGCCTTTGGGTGGAGACCCACAATCCTGGCATTGGAACATCAAGAACAAGTGAATTTTTCTGGCGAGACCAACTCAAGCTCTAAGGCTCTCTCTTCCCCTTAGACCCACAAGATAGGGCCTGCTTCCCAAACAAATACGAATCCCCTTGTCATGCTTGGCAGGCTGCAGATCCCAAATACTAACCCAGTAGCTCTAGGTTCCCTTATAACTCATTCCTACAGTATCTTCTATGGGAAAGATGAAACATTCTTCCTTATTCGCAAACATAAAGGCATTTCTAAATAAATACTCCAACTCTCCTCTATTCCTAGACAGAGGTCAGTAAACTTTCAGTGAAGAGCTAGAAGTTAATATTCTAGGCTTTGCGAGCCAATTGCAACTACTCAACTCCACCTCTACAGCACACAGCTCGAAAGCAGTAGTAGACAACATGCAAATGATGGGCATCGCTGCATTTCAATAAAATGGTTTTACAAAAACAGGGGGCAGATTGGATTCAACCAGTAGATTGTAGTTTGCTGACCTTGCCCTAGAATAATAGCTATTAAAGTTAAAAAGGAAATTACAGAACAACATAACCCTACCCCCGAACCCCTACTCACACCTAGGCCTTGTTCTCAACAAGAAACTAAGTTCAAGTTATTTGCTCAAGGTCATATAGTACTCTTTTGCTGCCTTGTTCATACACATGAAGATGATTTTCTGAAATTTAAAAAAGAGAAAAGCGAAGGAGAAACTGCCTCATTCTTTCAACCTACCATCCTATTTCCTGGATATCAACAAAGCATGATTTAACATGAAGGTGTTACTGATTTTTTTTTTAAATACACGTTATTGGGGGGGCAGTTTTAGGTTCACAGCACAAGAGAGAGGAATGTACAAGAGACTTCTTACGTATCTCCTCCCCTAACACATGCATGGCCTCCCCCACTATCAACACCTCCCACCAGAGTGGTACATTTGTTAAAACTGATGAACATACATCGAAATGTCATTATCATCCAATGTCCATAGTTCACAGTAAGGTTCACTAGGGGTGTTGTACATTCTATGGGTCTGGACAAATGTATAATGGCATCTATCCCCCACTAGAGCGTCATACAGAGTAGTTTCACTGCTCTAAAAATCCTCCTTGGGAAGGTTGTTTTTTTATTTCAAATTATTATAAGATAGTCTCTAGCCTCTAACATATCTTCGGTAAATATTCACCTTAGTATAAAAGAATTCAACTTGATAATTTTATAATTGTCATAAATAAGATGTCTACATGTCAAACACTAGGTTTCCTTTCCTCTTCCTTAGTTTCAAGGTCATTCAGAAATCCACTCTAATCAAGCAAACCAGACCCCCAACCACTTCCATATGATCCCCCCAATTCTTTCTTCTGCCCAAGTCTCAGAACAATTTATTTTCTCTGCCAATCTATCGTTTCATTCTTTAAAAACCCATCTCAAAACTCTCCCTCATGCAGGTTTTCATTGAGAAAACATTAATACTTGCATGTATTTTCTGACTGCTTTTATCCCACTCAGGTTTTTTTTTTTTTGCTCAGTTTTCCCTTTGAGAATACAACACTGCATGTACCATATTAACATAAAATTACATATCTATTGCTTTATATTGCTCTTATATCTTTTTCATGTGTTTGGAGACATATTAAAAACTCTTAGGAGGCAGGGATAAGGTTTTATTTCTAAGCATAGTATATTATCATGTTCATTATTCATAAATTAAAATGGAAGACATAAAATCTCCTAACTTTAATCCCTTAAAAGTAGCTCTTCATTAACCCTGTATCTAATCTGAAATCTGGAAGAGCCTACATATATCTAAAATAGTACACTTTTTCTATATTCTGCTGTACTTACTGTACGAGGAAAATTATAAAATGCTTCCATCTTTTTTTTAGAATTTTAATATTTTAATATTAGTTTTCCCAGAAATAGTTTCAAAGTCTTTATGTCCAAAGTTTCAACTGTTATGCTAAGACTCACATTTAAATACTGCCAGTCTCCATTTTAAACAAAACATCTCTACATGTAAGCAAACATGGTGAAACAACTAATTTTTCTCTTTTCCCTCGATGGCCTGCAATAAATCCACCCTTGGGTCATGCACACATACACATCTCTGAAATGGATTTCCAACAATTAAGAACATAGTGGGGGGAAAAAAGTCCTTCAAATGCTGGCCTCCTGAGTAAACTCAGCTCATATGTGCTATGCTTGGCAAGTTCTAATTTATAACAGGGATGGAGAGCATCTCCAGGCACTTACAAACCAGAGTTCTTTCTACTAGCAACATTAACAAGCATAAACTTGACAATTAAAAGCAAAGGCACTGGAGCTGCTGTGGGACTGAGGACAGTTAGGAACCTCCTCATGCCTCATTGCCATGTCTATAAAACTGGGTCAATAATAGTTCGTATCTCACGTGGTTTTTAGGATTAAATGAGCAAGTATGCAAACACAGACACACACACACACACACACACACACACACACACACCTTTGAATACTGCCCAGTACACACACCTATGAATAGCTTAGCTCTTTTCATCACCATAAAAATAATATAACACAACCTTCCTCTTGCCACCAGCCCACAACAAACCATACTACAGAAAGCAGTATGATTAAAAATAAAATTCTAAAGACCACTCCATAAATCCCATCTCAAACAAGATACAAATAAGCTGCTCAAAGTCAATTCACCTAAACATCTCTGCCTAACTTTCTCATCTGTAAAATGAACTAAATGACCTCCAAGGTCTGTCCTTCCCAGATGTAAAATCTGGGTAATTCTCTTGGAGAGGCATATAAGAAACTAGTATCATAAGAGAAAACTCTCTGTTACACTGGCATCATTTAACTACCTGTGTATCAGCTCAGTTCATTTTTATATAAATTATCAAACACTGCCCCAACTTTACGTTCAATTTATGTCTATTTGGAACTATTAAGCGGTTTTATGATGATCTCATCTTTTTCTTCACTGGTCAATCTAAAAGAGCTGGAAGATAAGCACATATAAGCACACCTCAAAATGAAAAATAAGTATATTTGAATAAATTCATATTCTAATCATATAGGCACCCAGAAATATTATATGTATATAGCCACTAAAGTACCATAAAAGTCAAGCTTTGCATCAAAAAAGCAATTTCATACTTAGCAACTGATATTCTAATTACATTGTAGTCAACTACTTTGTCATCACTATACATTTTTTAAAATATATTTGCATGGCTGCATAGCCTTGGAATATTTTCTAGAATAAAATTCATCCCAGAAAATTTCTAAGAACCTTCTGAAAACTTTTCTTTTTAAAGTTGAAAAAAAGTCAAAATTAATGTATTGCTGCAGCACGCATAAGCCTTAAACCTAATGGTCAAGATCTGCCTTCTGAAAGACTGACTTGAATATTAAAAAGAAAGAAGCCTATCTGATAAGTTTCTGTGCTATAGTGAATATGAATAATGACTAACAGTATTACACATATCAAGTGCTTTATAAGAATATCTGAGCATCATCTGTAATTGGCAGATTATTGATATGCAAAAGAATACTGTTAAAATGTTTTAAAAGATTAAATACGTGAATGAAAAAATAAGACACTTAATTTATTCATAAAATGTTTTTTCAGATAACACAAGAATCAACATTAAACCAGACTGTTCAAATTACATTACATTCTAAATGGAAATCTTAAAATTGTATGTATATGACGGGATTTTACGCACATTATGCTTTTGTCTACTCTATGGTGAGATAAAATCATACCTCATCAGAACATATTTTGTGCAAAGATGTTTTAAAATAAAATCATTGCTCTAATTAATCATATTATTACCTTTTATGTTTGCTTTTAAAAAGAAAAAAGCATTTGGTTAATAAGCATTCAAAACGTATCAAATAAGCTCTCAAAATAAGCTGAAAATAATTATTTGGAAAAAAAAGCTTGCTATATTAAATTTTTACTCCTATTTTTATCCTAGTCAAAATGATTATCAGCTACTTACATGATAGCACCTAATAACTTCAAACTGCTTTTTACCTACATCATCAAAACTATTTTTTAAGTTATTGCTTATTTCCTTTCTAGCTACAGTTGTAGACAATTTTTAAAATAAGCCATACGGTTCTTCTCTGATTTCTCAAATCTCAAGGCTGTGAACACAGAACTGCAAATCTAACATTCAAATGTGAAAAATAATGCATAAACAGCTGGAATTCTATCTGAAAATCACTGAAATTAAAGCTCATTAGTCATAAATTCAGTAAGAAAATCCCACTCAACAAGGAAACATTTCATTCGTTGCTTTTATAAAATAATCACTGGAATGGGCCCCACATTGATAGCATGCAAAGATATTCTTACTAATCATTAGATTAATTCTGAACACCCAGTTGGGTTTCTCTGGTCTCCACAGAGGAAGAGAGCAGGGGATGGAGAGAAGGTACCATATCAGAACCTAAAGAACAATGATGACTGGAGTGCTTCATTTCAACCCCACGTGATTAGGACGTTGACATTTTTAAAAACAGCTCAATGGTAACAAAGACAACCTCTCAATCACTTCCAGAGAAGGAGATGCAGACAGAATATTATATTTAACTTCATTTAATGCTGTCGAAAAATCAGGAAAGGTCTGAATGAGTTCAGGCAGACAAATCAAGAAGGCAGAAGAGTAGGTAAGAATTTTTCTTCCCAAATTATTTTCTGCACTGACCTCTCTTCCAAATCGCAATCCTTGAGTAGTTAGGGCAAGAAAGACACATATTAGTAATCAATGTTGAGTACTTAATGTAGCATCAAAATGCAGGTAAACATTTTATCAATATATAGGTATTACGCATGAGCATATGCAGAGCATATGCAACCCAGGAGTTTAATATAAGCCATTTTTTATAGAAAGTGACAACTCTGTCAATAACAGAGTTTACTTTGAGGCAGGCTTTGTGCCAAATGCTTACACTTGCCCTGTTTTCTAATATTCATGCATTATCTCTAGTTAACAGATAAGGAAACCAACAATCCAGCTTGTATAAGGCCTCACAGTCCCTAATAGCCAGAGCCAAACACTTTACCACGACTACATTAATTAAAGTACCGAAGAGGTAAACTCTAGGAATCCAAAGGATAAGTCTCATGTAGAACAAAGTTAATAAGAACTACGGCATATCCTTGAATAACCTCGTTTTGTTCAAAGTTGTTTCATCAAACTTTGATGAGATATTGCAGGAACCTAACTCTTAGCCTGTGGTAAAATCAGTTTCATTATACGCAGTTTTATTTAAAGTTGCAAAACCTACTGAGGATGTTGAGTGAGGACTTTCTGTACTCAGTTTATCTGTTTAGGCAATTAAAATTCTGCATTATAACAGGTTTACGAATCAGAGGCTACCAATTATTGGAAGAAGCATTTGCTATTCAAGGTTCCAAATGTAAACAAATTTCATGAAGAGAAATCATTTTTAACCCTCTAGTTTGCTGAAGAGCTAACAAATATTTTTTTGTTGAGCACAGATAGACAACTAAAATAGGCTCTTTAGACATATAATTTATATCCAGATAAAGATGACAGACCTGTGGGAGAATAATTACAATGCAATCAATATCAAAAGACAAGTAAGGCACCCAAAGACACAAACAAAGGAGGCCCACTCTGTATTGGGGGAGGGAATGAAAAGGGAAGAAAATAGCAAATGGGGGTAAAAGCTCAGGGAAGAAGTGAAACCTTCTTTGGCAGAAACAACTTCTACAGAGTAAGAAAAGAGAGTGGAAATGGAAAAGGTGAAGAGAGACTTTCCAGAAAGAAGAGCAAGCACAGAAATGCTGGATTTGCATGCTGAGCTCCTGAAATGGCAATGATTTTTCATTAGACAGACTGGAAAACAAAAGGCCAAACTGTGGCAAGTATGTCTTAGCTAAATTCAGGACTTCGGACTTCATCTTATAAGGTGATAGGCTCCTACAGACCCCATGTGTGGACCTCAGCCATGTTCTGATCACCCTTCTAAGTGCTACTTCTCTCATTATAATAAAACTGTCTCTCGGTGGGAGAAAATAACTTTTTTTTTTTTTTTGCACTGTGTTAAGAGCTAAATGCATTCAACCAATGAAAACCAACTACATCAAATTCTCAAAATATGTTTTTCAAACGGTTACTATTTAGTATTTTCCACAACTGTGTTCCAATCTTAAAGTCAATGAGTCTTTGAAACCCTCGTCCCAAATTCAACTAATATAGGTAACACCTATTTTCTTTTTTTCTTTCCCCAAAGCTTTGAAACACATCCACAATGACGACTGGTGTAGCACAAAAACAGCCCTTTATCTTAAGGGGCCTGACATGGAACCCCTGCAAGTTCCTAGCTCCTCCAGTCTGTTACTCAAGAGTACACGCAAAGACCTGGAAGGCAGCGGAGACATGATCAGTAAGGAATGACTGCTGGGGCGGGCGGCACTGCCCTGCTGCTCCACTCATTACAACCACACACTGGTGCTCCCCCACCCTGGAGTTTCCCACATAGTGTCCTTGAGACCTAGGACAATATACAAAGTCTTTGTTCTGAACACCAAGTGTTCGTCTCATGCTCTTCTAATATTCTTATTCAACCTCACAAAGGATGTGTCTGTGTTAAATTCTACATACCTGCATCACCAAAGACAAAGGCTCTATCTGGTTTTATATATGGCTGAGGGTGCAGAGACTAGAATTCAACAAACTGCACTCCTACAAACTAAACATACTGCCCATCAAGTCTAACTGTTTTGTTTATGCCCCAAATTCATGTCCGCCCTTAACATACCAGTTCTTCTCATACTTTTCCACTAAAGAACCTCTAACATCCAAAGTATAAACTCCACTCCTTATAGGAGCATAGTCTGGGCATGCAGAATTTTAAATCCATGAAAATTCTCTATACTCTTTCATGACAGATCCCTATATTGCACTTTTTACTGGTATAATACTTCAATATGTGAATACACACATGTATATGTACTCTTCCTGAAGTAAAATTCATAGCGCAGGAAGTTACATTATGTTTATTCGTGCTTTTGCACATTTATAGGACTTTACCAAATCCAGCTAAAGAACAAAGATTAAATCAAAGAAAAACTACATTTTAAGAATTAAAGCTACCGTCAAAGCCTAAAAATACGTAACCTGAGATTTTTTTTTTAAGTATAAATCTTCTATTATTGACCTAATTAACAAACACAAGACAAATACTTCACAGACTGTTTTCCAAGGAAGCCTAAAAAAGAGGCTCCGCGTTAGGTGAAAACCCCTAGCGAGAGCATAGCAGTATGAGCAATGCACTCATCACAGCAAGCTGGGCTGTGTCTGACTCCCTTTCTGGTCTTCTGGTTTCTTCTCTCCCAGTTCCACAGCTAACTTTATGAGCTGGGTCTTCTACAAGCCGAAGCAGCGCGTCACAAGTAAAGCAAAACAAACATGGTATTCCAACTGTCACAGTGAGATATAAAATAAATGCTAAGATTTAAATTTTAGTAGCTAATGTTTCCCTGGCTTTAAGCACCAAACTGTGTCTAGTGAGAGTCCTCAATACATTTTTAGAAGGAAGCGGAAATTTTTAAAGTGTCACACCTTAGCACTTTCTTGCCTTTGTTACTCCATTTTTCAAACTGAAACAGCTTTCCATCATTCTTCTTTGTTGAACAAGTTAACTATCTGGCTCAGATACCACCTCTTCCATGAAGTCCTCCGACCCCCCAGTCAAGGTGACCGCGCCCCTGGGCCTGGAGAGGCTGCAGGGCTCACCAACAGGGCTTTAGTAGATTCTTGTGCTAATCTACTTTGATCTCTTTGTGAAGATCTGCATTCTAGAAAGTCTCTCCTTCCCCCTTTCCATTTCCACTCTATTTTCTTACTCTGTGTGGGAGTTGTCTCTGCCAAAGATTTCACTTCTTTGAGTTTTTTCCCCTTTTGCTATTCTCTTCTCTCCTTTTCATCCCTCCCCCCAATAGTCAGTGGGCTGAGAGTTCATAACTGCCTTAGTGAAGCAACCTTCTAAACTCTCACTAATGGACTGGAATCCAATTTATTTCAGTTTCTCTTAGAAAACTTTAAAAACACCATTTCAGAAAACAAGCAAGTTTGCTATTACAACTTTTAACTGCACATACTAAATTTAGACTCAGATTTGATGGACCTTCACAATGTGATTTCTCCTAATTCTTCCACTCCAATATCCTACCTCTCTCCCTCTTTCCATTCTCCCCTGAGTAAAACATCTTACGCACTAGTAATGGAGAATAACTTAAGAGTATCTTTGATTTCCCAAATTATGTCATGGCTTCTACCTCAGGATGAAATGCACTCACCTTGCCTTATCAGCTTCTTGGATAATTTCTGAGCCTTAAGTACCCAGTTCAGATGATACTTTTCCTTCCTTAAATCACCATCCTGCCCAATTCCAAAATGGCCACCCACAACCAAGACAAAATATGACCTCCTATCTCTGTGCCATACCTCTGTTCTTCACTTACTGAAGTAGCCCAGTTATATGGTTACCTATTTCCCCTCCTCAATTCCGTGTGCCTTTCAGCATCTATGTCTGATCACCATTTTATCCTAACCACCTAAAACCGTGGCACATGAAAATGTTCCACAAGTATCTGTTGAGTTGTACACTTGTTTGATATAGAAAGGAAAAGAGTATATAGTCTAAAAATATACATTTCTCAGGACAGTCATGTACTCTAAATTATAAAGTGCAGTTGACCACCGAACAAAACAGAGGTTAGGGGCACTACCCCACCAAGGTCAAAACTCCACAAATAACTTCTGACTTCCCAAAAACTTAACCACTAATAGCCTACTGTTGACAGAAGCCTTAGTGATCACATAAAGTCAATTAACACATTTTGTATGTTGTATGTACTACATATTATATTCTTATAATAAAGTAAGTGACAGAAAAGAAATGTTAAGAAAATCATGAGAAAATAATTTACTGTATTTATTGAAAAAAAATCCTCTGCAAATAATGAATCTGCACTGTTCAAATACAAATTGTTCAAGGGTGAACTATATGTACTTTAAATATAAAAAACATTTAATACTTATGACCTAATGAATAATACTTCCAGATCAATCATATATTCATTCCTTCAACAAATATCTGGGCTCCTATTAGCTGCCAGGAACTGTGCTAAGCCAGAGCACCCACCGGCCCCTAGGGTGACTTTGTGTATATTGGAACAAGGTGCCCTCTCTGGGCGGGTGAATTATAAAACCTGGCCCCAGATGAGCCTAGAAGGGGGAACTGGAATGAACACTTCAGCTGGCACCTGTGGGTGTGGAAGATCTGCCTACAGTCATGAATGAGAAAAAGTCCCTACTTTCTGAAGCTCAGATTCTAGTTAAGGAGATAGGCAAAAACACACTCAATTTTTTTTTTGACTCTGGAAAGTCAGACTTCAACACAACAACACTTAATGTTCTCTGTATACATCCTCACCCCATTAAACACTGGTACTATAATCCATCAATTTGAACTTAGGCTGAGGAAGCCCAGAGGGTTCTAGTACTCTTAGGCAGGACACAGTTCTACCTCCAGATTCAAGCAGACCACAAAACCGACCACATTTTCAATTATCACTTTATGGTGACTGGCCTAATTTATTTCACCAAGAAACATTTTCAATTCATCTGTTGGATTTTAAATCATTTTTTACCTTGCATGTATTTGAGAATTTTTTTCTGTAATAGTAAATATTTCATAAGCTATTTTACTCAATTTGGAATTATTTACTTTAAGAGCTCACGGCTTAATGCTGCTACACTCTTATCTATTAAAGTTAAATATAAAAGATAACTGTTATTCCCAGCTGATAGAACACATTTGAATACAAGTCTTCTTAAAAAATAAGGCAAAATATGCTTACTTTTCTAATATTAAAATATCTCTTCACAGTTAAGGGGAAACACTCACTTTTGCATCTGTGTATAAAATGTATATTACTGTATATACATATTTTTGACCAATTGCTTCCTTGTGAAAAATAGGTCAGCTTCATTCTGAGTTCAGAAAATAATGATCCGAGTTAGTGTCAACTACAACTGTCGTCACTTCTTGTTACTCTTTAATGTATAGAGTAGTACAAAAATAAATCTCAAAAGAAGTATGGGGGAGGGGTAAAAAGTCCATGATGATCCAGTTGGCAGAATATCCAACCATTCATTTCAAATTCCTCGATCCAAAAAAAGTTTCTATTAAGAGATGATAAATCTGAGACTTTAATACCAACATCTAATGGTTGAAAAGGCATTATAATTTTGTTAAATTCAATTAATTCGCTCAACAAATATTTATTAAGCATCTCCTAAGAGATAAGAATTGTGCAAGGCAAGTGGAAGTGAACAAGGAAAATGGAAATAGCACTCCTGGAGCTCACCTTGGAGCAAGGTCAGCATCTAATAAGGTGCCATTCCTGTCACCAAACAGGTAGCTTTTGTAAGATTTACCATCAACCTGACTTCTCTTTGATACAAAGTCTTACCTCTTAGATTTCTGGGGTGAATCTGTTTAGTTCGAGGCATCTTCTCTGATTCAGGGGCCCCTTTTTCTTCTTAGGAACTGTAGGAAGAGCAGGTCACAAAAAGGTAGCTCCATAAACTTAATGTCCATCAATTAATCCATGTGCTTAAAAAGAAAAATAAATAAAAATCACATTTTACTATCATCAAAGGGAAAAGACACTTCAAAGGTAATGAATGGCTTAACACAACACTAATCTAAACTCAACAAAAGGTAACCAAGCTGGCGACTGCTGCAAAAAATTATTTACTAAATTTTAACTAAACACAGGACACATTATTTTGCCAATATCTGGGCTTTCTCATTAAGAAAACAGAAAAAACTCACTGTAACTTTATCAAAAACATGAAAAAATTCACTAAATTGTTTTATAGTAACATAACCAGGTATAATTAAAGTATAGAATCGGGCTATAAAATGGGATATGCTTTATATAGAATATGTCTGCCCATTCATAAATTCTTTGGGGGCAGGGATCATGTCTCATTCATCTTGTTTCACTGAGTTAATTCACTTAACATATGTAGTTGCTATTGTGGATGTTCCCCATTATTCCAGTTCCCCCTTCTAGGGTAATGGTAGGACTGCGCTTTCTGCCTCCCTGTGTTTAGCTAAAATGTGTGACCAGTTATGGCTACTGACTTGTGAGTGGAAGTGACACATGTTTGGAATATTTAGTTGTAGACACAGGGTCCTTCAGAGCTCCTTTACCTCTGCCATGGGACAGCCACCTCTTCTAGACAGTGCACCTGACATCACAGAGCTGAACTCCCCCTAACCCAACATAATCACTTGGCATAAATAAAGAGACCTTTGTTGTTTTAAGTCACTGAAGTTTGGGGTTATTTGTTATTACAGCATAACCTAGTCTGTCCTGACTTAAGTCATTTTAAAAACCATGATCTTTCCTTTATAGTAAAGAAATAAATACCACATGTAACGAAACATGACAATATACCAAGACGGTAATAATCTGAATCCTAATCATCTTCTCTCCCCAAATCAGCTACCTTGGCCTCCACTTCCACATGGTCCTCAAAATTTTAGTTTTAACTTCCTGCAATGTGGCTGATAAGCAAAGTCCATTGTTATGATGTTAAACGCCAAATTTTTAAACACTGAGCCAAGACACAAAAACTAGAATAGGGATGTCCTATTTAAAACTGTTGTTGTATCCTGTACTGCAGAAGAAACAAGAGAATACTTATTGAGCACCTACTGTGTACTTACATTACTTTCTACACATTACTTAATTTAATCCTAATAACTGGCAAGGTAGCTATTGCTTATCCATTTTATAGATAAGAAAATTAAGTCAGTGAAAGGTGAACTAATGTGTCCATGGTCAACAACTAAGGAAAGTGGCACGATGTAACTTGGTTACTCTCGGAGCCTATTTCCTCAATGAAGATAGTACCTACTGTCGGAGTTTTATTAAAGAAGCTGTGTAGCACAACTCATGACTATATATTGTGGTGTCAAACCAGTCCAGGTTCAAAGTCAGGTTTTACCTCTTACTGTGTAGTCTTGTTCAAGGTACTTAACCTCTCTAAAGATCAGATTTTCTAACTGTAAAACTAGGTAATACTATCCACCTCATAGGCTGTAAGGACTAAACAATGTGCCACTGCCTAAACACACAAAAATATTCAAATACTTATTCTGAAGAAAGCCTATATGGGAAAGGCTGTATCTAATATCCCAGGATATGGTTTTAGAAATTTATGATTTCATTGTAACAGAAGACTACAACTGACTTCAGTATTTTATCCCTGATATGGCTAAATGTGGGTACTGACAAAAATATTTGCAGTTTTTTTATGCATAGCAAAGAATATAAAATAGGATGATCCAATACGATGCATGTATTTCATCTAGCACTGTGCTAAATGACCTACAAAAGATATGGTTCCTCAACTCCCTGCAGTAATGACATCCACCATCCGATTCATGAAGCTTCTGATTCAACAGAAAATTTAGACATTAGGGCCAAATAAAGTGTACGTTTAAATACGTTCTTTGTTCAACTTAAAGCTCTTAAATGGTCACGGTATTTGGAAGTTTTTAAAGCGTGAACTCTGATTGTAATAGTCACGTGATCCCCAGAAGATCAAGAGTATAAACTGTAAAATATGCAAATTCCCAATCAGTAACAGCTTTTTGCTACCTCATTGACTGCCTACCCACTGTCCTTAGCTGTCCATCCCATGTTTAAATCCTTGTGAGAGGAGAGAGTGGGCATTTTCAAAGACTACAGCAGCTCTGTGACGACCAAGACGAGTGATAAATCATTCCTTCACAGGAAAGAAAGAAATACCACATGGAGCAAAGACATGACACGATCAAAAAGCGTAAAGACAGTTGCAAGGAGAAAAACCATGAATGAAATGTGGAGGGCGGAGCCTGGGAAAACCCCTCTGCAACGCCGTACTGAACAAAGCACTTCGAATGCCAGGAGGAGGGGTAGGGGGATGGAAGTGGCAGCTCTGGAAGGCGCCCGGAGTGGATGAGAAGAAGAGCGGGAGGATGGCAAGAGGAGACCAGCGCGGCCGCCCAGAGACTCCTCCTCGCTGCCCGCTCCGCCAGCTCCCCCTCCTCTCCAGCAGCAACTCCTTCCCCAGCGTGACCCCAAAGGGAGCCTAATCCGACCGGCCCCTAAACCGACCGCCCTCTTCCCATCTGCTGCAAGCGAGTACTCCCAACCCGGAAAGAAACTACCCAGGTGGTTGGGAGTAAACAGGCACTTAGAGCAAAGAACGTAAGGAAGAGAAAGCCACAAAGCCGGGAGGTTGGGAAGCCGAGGCCTGGTCTCCCTTACCCCCCACCCTCTTGCAAAATGCGTCTGCGGCTGGAACGGCTGGGTCCCACCGTACCTGCTCAGCTCGCAGGACCGCAGCTCGGGCCGCTCGCGCCCAGTGAGGGCGCCCAGAAGTGGCAAGCGTCTCCCGCACGCAGCCATCCCCTCTGCAAGGTCGGCGGTTGCACACACGCATACACACACGCGCGCCCGCACGCCCCCCGCCCGCGGAGGGGGATGTGGTCCTGCCTACCCCACCGCACCCCGCCGCCCTCCCCGCTGCAGCGCCTCCGCCACGGAGCCCGCGCCGAACCTGCTGCCAGCACGCCTGGAGGAGCGGCTGTCGCTGCAGCCGGCCCAAGAGCTACGCTGCTGATGGCGGCGCCGCAGCTCGGAATCTCCACGACCCCCGCGCGGCGGCGGCGACGACGGCGGCGGCGGCGGCGGCGCCAGGGAGCCCTCCTTCACTTGACAACCCCAAACACAAACATAACCTCCTCCTGCGGCTGCTCCCGGCCCCCGGCTCCGACTCCCCTCCCCGCCGCTGCTCTAGCAGCAGCTACACTAAAGGCCGGGGACTGGCACTCACACCATCCAGCACTGAAATATTAAACAGGATAGCCGGCCAGGGGCCGACGGGGAAGCTCGGAGAGCGCGGGCGGAGGCTGCAAACGCCTGGCGGGGTAGACGGCCGAGCCCGCCGACGCCCCCGGCCGCAACAAGACCACAGCAGGGGAGAAGCGTTGGGGCGGGGGGGCGCGGGCAGCGAGGCCCTGACCGCATACCGTGGTGGGGCCCGGGGCGAGGCGGGTGTGGGCTTTACCTCTCCCCGGGACAGAGTGGGCACGTTTAGCCTCTTAAGGGGCGACGGGAAGAGCGCGGGCCGGGCGGCGCAGGGGAGGAAGGGCGAAGGTCCGAGGCTTTCCCGCGGGTGGGCGGGGCGGCAGGGGATCCCCGGGGGCGGGAGCCTGGAGGCCTACGGCTGCGACCAGCGGAAGGCGAAGGGGGCGTCCCCTGGTGGGGATTGAGGCTGTAGCTCTGTGGGGGAAGGGCAGAGGTCACCCCGGCGCGGAGGCCCAGCGGGACAGGCGAGGCTGCTGGCCCAGCCACAGAATAGGGGTAGGGTGTGTGCCCCGGTCCGGGCTCGCCTGGAGCCCGGAACCCCGGGTCTCCCCGGCGGGGCGGGCCCAAGAACGTGTCTCACCGAGTCGCCCGCCTGCGGCTCCGCCCCACTGGGCCACCACTGGGACTAGAAGAGGGGCGGAAGGAGGCATCGCGGCCCGAGGTGGGTGGGGCTGTGTTAGGGACTCAAGGGGCGGGACTCCGGGGTCCCGCCGGCTCCAGGACTGGCGCCCAGTGGGGGCAGAGAGGCGGCCTGGCCAGTCACGCGGTCCCCGCAAGGCCTAGCCTGGTCACGCAGTTGGGGCCAGCCGGTTCCAGAGGAGGGGCGGGGACTGGCGGGGCAGTAGTTTCCCTTTACCTTCTCTTCACTTTCTAAAGCAGGATGTGGGCCGGCCCGTGACGTCATGGGGTCCCCCAGCCCCGCCCCCCGCCCGGGCCGAATGGGGGTGGGGAAAGGGGGGGCACCCCAAGGGGGTTTCCTCAGCAACGCGTAGAGGGAAGGGGAAAGTCATTGTGAAACTTGAAACTCATTAACTTTGAAAAACAACTTTAAAAAAACGGGAGGTGCGGGGGGGGGGGGACGGGTGGTTGGTTTAGAGGGTGGAAGGGGACATATCATTAACCCTGAACTGAAACCACTTTTTGGTGGCGGATGTTCTATTAAAAGATAGAGAAAAGCCCAGGTTATTCCAGAGGCCGCTCCAAAGCCGTCTGGTGGTTCCCAGAGCTTGAGCAATGAGCACGTTAACCCTTGCCTGTCCGCCTGACAGCCTGCAGCAGGAAGATGGGTGTTTGAGGTCAAGAAAGCGGGGTGCGGGGCTGGGCAGCCGACCTGCTCCAGGGACAACAGAGAGAAGAGAAAGGGGGAAGACGGAATAATTACCATAAACCAGAGTTTGACCTCGGCTGCTAGAAAGCAACAGAGGAAGCAAGGAGTGGAAATCTTTGGAAAAGAAATCAGGAGGGTCTGGACCAGGGTAACGAACGAAGAAGGTTTTTGAAGATAGACCTAAAGAACATTTTAAGTTTGGGGCCCAGATATTCCACAAGTGCACCTAAGGAAGCAGGCAAAAGGGATTGGTTTTAGGAGCCATCCTGAACTTGGGAGGAATAAAGTAAAACAAAAATTTTGAAGCAGAAAGATTTCTCAGATTAAACCAAACGTTTCCCCTTTTAAGGAATAAAAATGCTAAAGACCGTACACCCTCTACGCTGGCCATCTGTGCAAACTCGAATCGTTTTGTTCCCTGGGACTTCATAAAGACGTCTAGGTTTTTCCAGCCGAGGTTCACCCTAAAATTCCCGAGGAATATCTCTATAAATTTTAAGTGTTAATTATTAACTATCCCATACCCATCAATTTAAAGGAAAGGTGTCTCTCAATTTTGCTTTTTATCCAATTCTAGAGATTTTCCCCCTTTGCTTTCTCCCTCTTCCCTAGTCCACCACCCATGAATTTCATGTGACCGTCCCTGTCTCCTCCTTTGATTGTAATATATAGAATTAGCTGCAAAACTTCCAACCTAAAGAGCATTTTCTCAATCTGTTGAGATTTTGCTTCGCCACAATTGTCATTCTGGCTCAGATAAACTTTTATAAGACTTTTCTTAGGCTGAAATAAATAAAGTAAAAGTCTCTGAGGAAATCCTACCTCTAGCTTATTTGAGCTATGAAAAGTTTAACACAAGAATAGGAATAATTAAAAACGGAATACTCAATAATGGCGAGCTTCTACCACAAAATGATGTCTTGTAAAGGAGGGAATACGCCTATTAAGAACTAACTTTGGTCATAAGAACAAAGATCATCCAACAACTGCCTTAATTTAAGTGATGGTTAACATAATATGCTTGCAACCTTGCAATGAAATAAATTTATTTTCCATGTGATATAATAATCTCATAAAATGAAATGGCATCTAATAGACTGCAGTCACAAACAGCGTGTAAATTTAACTAACTGGATATTTAAATAAGAAAATAAACATTCATTTACATGTGAAAGTATACCTAATCTGTCAGAGGATAAAAGATTAAGGTAGCTCCCTAATTATTAATTCTACTTTGTGTCACTTGTTAAGTCAAAAATGTTAACTGAATGAATATAATTTTAACCCAATAATTATAGAATGTAACAAATACATATTGTGAACACTGTTTATAAGGGATTTGGCATTGCTGTGAACTTTCTAACAAACATGAGATTTTATCATTTCAATTTGTTAAAGAATTTTTCTTAAATAGACTAGTCACAATTTAACTTTATTGAGCAATAACTATTAAATTTTTGAAATATATACAATACCGAAGAGCTTCCTATTTTCTATTTTTGAACTGATTTTCTAAATGCAATTCCTTTTCCTAATTCTACCTTTAATTCTAACTTCCTAGTTTTCAGAATAAGGATAGCCAGCTACATTATAAAATAGTTTCGGCTTGTTTTGTGGAAAATTTAGTTTCTCAAACTGTACCTTTTAAAACAAAATGTGCAGAAAATTTTTTGAAGAAAATAAGTGTGAGTGGTAAACAACAGAACTGTCAAAAATTCTGTAACAAATGGAGTAGGTGATCGTACTCTGCAAAAGAAAAGGAGGGGCGCCTAGGGGCCCATTTCTCTCAGGCTGCATCCCTACTGGCTAAGTGAACTCTTCTGGAGCCCCCTCTGAGATTGGGGTTCAAGTGAGGGCAGTGTCACCGAGAGGTTCTACCACATTTTCCTTGCTGAGCAATTTTGAGAGTACTGCTGTGCACCCCCAGGTTTTGCCGCGGGACTCTGCGCCACCAGCGTTACCCGCGCGCCGCCAGCACAGGTTCCCACGCGACCGCCGGCCCTGCCCGATCAGGCTCCCCCCTGGCGCGGCCCCGTGGCCTCGGCCCTCCGCCCTACGCACGGCCCGCAGCGCCACCGCCACGCGGAGATCCCGGAGGTTCCTCCCGGCGGCCGCCGAGTCACGCCGCCGCCCGTCCCTCCCCTCTGCTCTCCGCCCTCCGCCCTCCGCCCTCAGCGTGAGTTGGGCTTCCCAGTCCACCCGCTGAATCCCCTCCTCCTCAGGGCGACCCGGCGACAAAACCTTCCACTCACACCCTGCCAACTCTGCCGGACTCCCAGGCTCTTCCCAAACCAGACGCCAAACAAAAGAACCAAGATAAAACTTACCCGAACTGCAACGCAAAAGTCTGATCCAAAGCTTCCTGGGTTTAACTTTTAATTTTAAAAACAACAAAAGCAGAAACCAAAAGCCTCCTAGGTTGGAAGTGGGCGTGAGAGGAAATGCTAGGGGGAGGCGCTTGGTTCCCTCGGCTGCCTTTGGCCCCCTCCCCCCTCCTTTTCTGGCCCCTGCCTCGGGCTTTGATGTTATCTAGTGCACCGCCTACTTGGGTTTATACCGTGGGCTCTGCGCCGAGAATGATATACAGATATTTGGCACTTTATATGCTGGTTTGAAGAGAAGGAAGCAGGTGGTCACAGTAAAGAATCCCCACTTTTTAGCCCCGCACTGAGAAAGGAGCATTTGCCTTTGCTTTCCCTGTGTTACCTGAACTGAAATGAACAACCCACCTCTCCAGCAGTAATCCTTGAGATTCATTTCCCTCCACTGTCAGCACAAATTTAGAACAGGTAGTATGTATTGTACGTTTTCTGAGGCTTGCTTTGGTTTTTAGATCTCAGTTTTGAAACTAAATGTTATTTCCCTCCTTAGACCTGCAGCCTTGAAGAGACAAGAATATACCTCTGAAGGAGATAAACTCCATAATAGCATGCCTTTCATTTAGCATTCCTATAGGTCAGAACATCCAGGATTCCCCCACCCCGCCTCACTTTATGGAAAGCTTGTAACCGTAGATTTTATCTTAGCTAACTGGACACTAGCAGAAACTGGATATATTTTTACATTAGATTAGCAGTCTCAAGACCATCATAAACAAAGCACTAACAAAGGATGCTTCTTTCTTTGTCTTTCTTTCTTTTTTTTTTTTTTTTAACAGATTAGTCATCAAGACAATTGCATTGTCTACCATTCAGCCCTAACTGTTCATCCACTTCAGACCAACACCAGCCTGTGTTCGGGCCTTGCCCTCTGGGAGTTTACAGGTTAATGGAGACAGGATAAACACATGGAAAAGTACCTAGAGGGGAAAAAAGACACAAGAAGAAGCTTATAAACAGAGCCAATTAAAGTTATACAGAGTTATTTACATGATTGCTGAGAGCTCTTTGGATTGGGTGGAGAGCAGGATTAAGAGAGACAGTTCCATCCTGAAGCTGAGTTCTGAGTAGGATTTTGAAGGAAAGTTCATGATTTGGCAATAGTATGAGAACAGCATTCCAGGCAAGGAAAATAGCTTGACTGTCAGAGCAAGTAAACTATGTGTGATGGTTTTTCTGGCTAGAGTGGAAAGTCAAAACAAATGTGAAAATAGTAGGGTGACCATATAAGTGTAGCATCCAAACTAGACACTTTTGAGAGGGAAAGGGAAACTATTAATAAGTATACTCAGATGAGAGACATACACCTGGACTGTCCTAGGCAAACAGGAAGGGTGGATTCTCTAATAATGAGCCAGGAAGACAAAATAGGCAGGCAACAGGCAACCAGGGAAAAGGAAGAAATTAAAATGGAATTAAGGAAGGAATTAAAATGTGATACTGCAAATACAGGCACACTTTCCTTTATTACACTTTGCAGATTTTGTATTTTCATCAGCATGGAGGCAAGACTCTCCACCAGCAAAAAGATTATGAGCCAGTGAATGCTGAGATGATTGTTAGCATTTTTTAGCAATAAAGGACTTTTTAAATAAAGTATGTACATTGTTTTAGACATAATACTATTGCACACTTAGTATACTACAGTATAGTATAAATATAACTTTTATATGCACTGGAAACCTAAAAATTCATGTGACTTGCTTTATTGTGAGCTTCACTTTATTGAGGTAGTCTGGAACCACACCTGCAATGTCTCTGAGGTATACCTGTAGCTGGTAATCATTTGGAGACATGTGGACTGAGAATGACTTTTTAAAGGAAAATTATTGTCACTGATGGATCTAGGACTCATCCTCACAGTAGCGCTAGTTTCTCCAAAAGTAGTAATAAAACAGTAGTGGTAGTAATTGATGATTATTGAGAGTTTATGACTTGCCAAGCTTTCCTATGTAAACTCAATTAATCCCCATTATAAACCCATACTACAGATGAAAGAGAGGCTTAGAAATGCTAAATAATCTGCCTGTAGCTACAGAGCTAGGAAATAGTAAATCCATGACTGGAACCAAAAAAATATGGAGATGCTCAAAGCTTAAAGATGGTATTTTATGAAAAATATTGAAATAATTCTCTAATATTCTACATCTGTGGAGCAAAGAAGAAGGAATTTTTAAAAGCCCATCATTTCAAGTTTGAGAACTTGGTAAAGTGTGTGATGAAAATAAGAAAGTTTGGATGGTGTGGTGCTTGAGATTTAAGAAAAATGATATAATTCACATTTATGCCAATGTTGACATTACTAACCTTACAGCATCACAATCTGAGGAAACTGGTTTTTCACTTTATTTCAATGCCAACTGATAATACAGTTTAATGAATATTAGTTCGTGTCCTACCTGTTAAAGAGCTGAAAGATTGATAGAAACAATACTTACAGCTCCTAAAAGAATTCTACATAAGCACTGCCAACGAGCAGCATACTGAGGAGCACTTAGAAAGAGGCAACAGTGTTCAACTAAAACAATCCAACCTTATCCATGATCTAACAATGTAAATAAACAAACAAGTGCAACAATCTAAGACTGTGTATTGGTCCAACAATCAAAGACACAGTATTAGTCCAACAACCTAATACAGTGCATTAGTCAGCTCGAGTCGCCATGACAAAGTACCATAGAGTAGGTGACTAACAATAGAAATTTATTTCCTCACAGATCTGGAAGCTAGAAATCCAAGACCAAGATTTGGTTTCTGGTGAGAACACTTTCTGGCTTGCAGCTGGCCAGCCACCTCCTCACTATGTCATCACATGGTCTTTCCTCCAAGTGTGCCCACACAGACAGCAGGTGAGCTCTCTGGTGTCTCTTCTTAGACACTAATCCTATGGAATCAGGGACGCACCCTTATGGTTTCACTTAATTACCTCCTAAAGACCCCATTTTCAAATACAGTCACATTGAAGGTAGAGCTTCAACATATGAATTTGGGGGGCAGAGAAGGGACACAATTCAGTCAATAGCAGACAAGAATATTTTTACAAGGAAATGCAGAGCAAACTAATACCAGCCTAGGAAAGAGGCTTGTTAAGCTCTTGAAGGTGAAATAAGTTAACGTGGGCTTTGAGCTCAGACATACTTGGATTTCAATTAGAGAGAACACTGGTGACTGTGGGAAAGATTGCTCCCATATCTTCATGCCTCAGTACATTCCCTGTAGGGGTGAAGAGAGAAGTGAGTAAAATACTAGATGAAAATGCCTGAAATTGACTGAGTGCTCAATGAACGTTAGCTACTATTGTAACAATCATTACTATTTTAATAATGCTGCCACATAAAAAAAATTGAAAAGCTCTACATTAGACTGCAATCTCCTTATCCAAGTGAAACACTGCTGGGGCATGCTTAATTTGATTTTATCATAGCTTCAGAGGTCCAAAAGAACTTCATTCTAGTCGCTCTTATTTCCAGGGAGAATTACTCCTAAGTAACTCTTAAAACATTATTGTGTACTCTACCTTTTAACATTTCTAGTAAAATAATTCTCAAACCTCCTGTGGAAAGCTGTTTTGGTTTCTGCACCTTTACCTCATTATAAACAAAGACGTTATTGATTGTCAGTGGGTTTAAGGGTCTTATTCTCCACAGTGTATTCACAATCTGAACGTGTAAATTAAAAGTTCTCTGTCTTTCCTATCAAAAATGTGCATATCACTTCCCCTACCCCAAACTCTCTGTCTCATTATTCCATTACTTTCCTTTTTAACATCTAACATTCTGGAATTATTTTTCTGGTTTACTTGTCTATTCTCTCTCAGTCCTTGAGTAAAATATGAGGGTCGTGAGTAAAGGGGGCTTGATTTGTTCCCTCGTGAACCCCCAGTACCAGAGGACGATAATTTCTTTAAAACTGAGTGTGGTCCTGCTAGTTACTTTCAGACTCTGCTTTTTCAGGCCCAGGATCTGCTCTCAGAATGGCCCCAAACTAATAGCTTTGTTGTAGTCTGAGTCCTGCTCATCCTTCAGCTTAGTTATTAAGGCTTTCATGCCAACTTTAGTGTTTTCTTACTTTTACATTTTCATTTAAACGACTTGGAATGTTCAATTTCTAGATTTGATATTATATAATATGGCTAAAAGGGCGCTGCTTATTTTATAGACTAGGAAACTAAAATATGAAGTAGTCGTGTATACACAATGTCACCAAGCTGGCTATTGGCAGAGCTTGACTGGAGAACAACTCTTCATCTTCTTTCTGCTCCCAAATCCTTTTCCTTTTATATCCTTCCTTGATTCCCAACCAACAGCAACTCCATTACCTTTTGCTTGCTCTTAATCTGCATTCCTAAATTTAAAAAAAAAAAAAAAAAAGTTTCTCCTTTGTTACTTTTGATTAAGGTTTTGTGGCTTAAGCATTTTATGTTGGGGGGGGGCAGGAATTAAGAAAATAAAGGGCGGAAAGAACAATACGGATTTAGAAGCCAGCAAACCTGGATTGAATCCCAGCTCTTCCAAAAGCATAACACTAGGCAATTTATTTGACCCTCCTGTGCCTTAGTTTACTCATCTGTAAAATGGATGTAATTGCAATCTTCATAGAATTATTATGGCAATTAGATGTATTGGTAATTCTAAAGCACTTAGAACAGTGCCTCTCACATAGTTATAAATATGTATGTGTGCATGTGTTTACCAATCCCTTATTGCATTTCCACACTCTACAAAGTATGCTGTAACATTTATTACCTTTTAAATTCTGAAATATGCGTAAGTCTCTGGAGACTAAGGAAACCTGCTAACTAAATATAACATGGTGCCCTGGATGGGATCCTGGAATAGACAGAGGACATTAATGGAAATGCTTGGTGACGTCCGAATAAAGTCTGGAGTTTAGTAAATAATACTGTACCAATAGCAGTTTCTTATTTTGGACAAATTTGTCATGGTAATATAAGATGTTAACAATGGGAAGAACTGGGTTAAGGTATATGGGAGCACTCTGTACAATCTCTGCAAATTTTCTGTAAATATAAAGTATTTGAAAATAAAGGTTTTTTTTTTTTTTTGGAAAAAACAAAAAGAAACAATAACCTGCTGCTATAGTACTGTTCTTATCTACATTACTCATAATAGAAGTCAGAGAGGTTAAGTAACATGTGCAAGGTGCCACCCTACAAGGCCTCAGGAGGCCCCTCACCGTCTGCAGAGGAGACCATGTCCTGGACCTCTAGACCACCCTGCCTCCCGTCTGAGCTTTCCTTCATCCTCTCATAGGCAGCAGTCTAGGATCTGGGCTACCAGTTGGGGCTTAAACACAGTTATAAAGCAGATAGTGGTTTTGTTCAAGTTTCCTTCTTCTCTTTGAGATTCCGAGATTTAATTTCCACCTGATGACCTATCCAGCAGAACCTGATATCAGGTTTAAGGTATTATATATTTTATATATCATATATATATAATCCCTGGCATGTTTTCATTTTAAGGGGGTATGTCTGTAATTATGAAATTTTAGCATCACCACAGGTATATACTAGGTGTGTGGGTCAGGACAGGCGGGAGTCAACAAAACATAAAGCATTTCAAGTTTCTCTTCTAAATCATTGGTTATAATCAACTTTTCCTTCCTGTAAATAAATTGCTGATCCCACAGCTCCACCCCCACTAACTTTACAAGTGTCCTCTTTCTACAAACACATCTTGACTCCCAATGTCTACCTCCTACACTAATGTCTCTGTTACCCACAACCTTACCAAATCCCAATCTCACCAGCTCCTGGCTTTTTAAATATGTAGTTGAGCTCTAAAAAGTTTTCTCTAGATGCCTGCTTATTGAATGAAATGTAGCTGAATTGCTTCTGGGAAACAGTTCTTAAACCTGTCATTTTTTTTCTTCCCTAAACTCAATGCAGTAGTATTCTATCCTATTTCGTTTAATTCTCTTTTTCTAAAAGCTCATAGTGTAATTTATAATTTTGAGTTTATTGTTATCTTCTTTTCATGGTAGTTCTTATTAGGCCAAAATGTCTATGAGTATCAATATAAAGGAGCCTAAGAACAGGAAATCAAAGTCCAAATGGGACAAGTTGGAGAAAGAGCAATAGATAGAATGGACTTTATAGAGGCTAAGGAAAATGAAAATGATATTAATATACAAGAGATAAGCAAAGGAATAAAAGACAAGAGTAAACCACTAAAAATAAAACAATAGTAGCTCATGGTAAACTTTTTAAGTTTTAGCTATTTTAATTTCTGCAAGAAGAGGGGGTGCTTTATTTATAGTAAATGATTGGAAATGGAGCAAGTGTTACATATAATAAGGCATCTCAATAGGGCTGTGTGTGTGTGTGTCTGTAGTGAATATCAGCTAGCCAGATGGCTGTCTAACCTAAAGACAGTATAGATGTTATTGTAATAAATTTTTTGCTATTAATGGATAATGCATAAGAGGTTTAGTAATTACAAAAAATATTGATGCACACAGGAAATCTTGGCACAGTCATGGTATGTAGTGCTCAGAGCAGGAGTAACAAGACACACACATTTGTCTTCTGCTTGCTACTCATACAACTGTCATTCCCAACTGTTGTGGAACCTTCTGGTTGCAAAATTCCTTCCCTCACATAGTAACAGGAGAGTCAAAACAGTCCCTCCCTCCTGTGCTCTGATCACAAAACAGTTTCATAACCATGTTCTCTCAGAAAGTTCCATAATTCACCCTTCTGGAACAAAATAAAAAGATTTCCAGAAAGGTAAATCAGACATTCCTCTAATAGTAGCTCTCCTATTTGCCTTATTCTACAAGCATAATTTTCTATTATTCTAGAGTCTAATTTGGGGAAAGTAAGTGGTTAGCTTCTGGAGTTTCTATGAAAATATTTTTTTAGCATTTCAATAAAGATTCCTATTAAGTATTTTGAGCAACAATGATCTTGTATCTATTTTGATGCCATTAAGACAAATTCACACAAATTTTTTCACTCAAATTTCTAGTGAGGTTTCTTACTAAGAAATCTTTTATTTTCTTATTTAGAAAAAAAAAAGTCTCATCCCAAATCAGTTATTATTTTTTAAAGTTTTCAAACATAAGTTATTTTATGACAGTGGTCTGTGATTCATAGTTTTAGAAGGCCAGGCTGTCATTCTGCAATGTCATAAGAAAATATTTTATTTGTGTCTATTCTCACAAATTCAAAGAAAGCCAGAAAAAAAAAAAAAGTGGCAAGTACTTACATAAGTAATTCTGGGGTGCTGCAGAACTATCAGCAGCTGATTTAATAGTATGGATTTCTTGCTACTAACTCTTCCTTGAAGCTTGCTTGATGTTTCTGGTAATCTAAAATATATGGCAGTATTGAGATGGCATCATGGAATATCAGCCAGTTGTGTAGCAGATAAGTCAAGGGAATCATTCTCCTAGGTTAAACTAAAGATCCTAGAAAAAAAGAAATAGTAATGTTTCTTATTATGACCAAATTACAGAGGCATTGCTGATTTGCAATCTGAAATTAATGTACTAAGGGGTACTTTACAGTATCCTGGTCTGTAAAATGGGGTGATAATCATAATCTGCTTCCTCGGATGCTTTACAGAAGAGCAATGAGTGCTTCTTAAGAAATTTGAGTGTATCTGCATCTATCAAAATATCTAAAGAGCTCATTATCTTTATCCTTCCACTATGTAGAATGTCTTCTTTATTTTATTCTTCCATGTCTCTTCAATATCTCCTCTTTTCTTCACTTACATAGTAATTGGATTCCTTTCCAAGGAAGCATTTCTTTCCCCACTTGTAACTACTTGCCATTCTTTGCTCTATTTTCTTTCTCTTCTTTGCTTCTAAATTTGAAGTGAATGGCTTATTCTTAAACCCAGGACTATATTACTTTTAGGTTCCATGAAGTCTGTGAATTGGACATCTGTCCTCTTAAATTCAATTACAATTCCTTCTTCTATTAATATTTACAAGTGCATTGAATTCTTTGGATGGAAAATACTACACAATCTCTTTTTCTTCTAGTGTATACTGCCCTGACACCTGGCTTCTTGAATATAGATCCTCTAATTAAAATTAGAATTAGCTCTTTACAACCACCCATACCCCACAATTTTGACATCATTTGCAACCACATCTCTCTAATTCCTCAATTTTCTCTTAACCAACACTTTCGTGCTTGTTTCCTCAGCACTGGCTCCCTGATTTCTTCCCTACATTTAGAAGCTCTGGGATTTCACCATTATTACCCTAAGATGTAGAGGTCCGATGTGATACACTTAAAAATTTTTTCTTCATTCTTCTTCACAGATTGCTACAGATGAAAAGCAAATATGCTCTATATCACATTTAATAAAAAGCTGCTCAGTAGTTTAATCCAGTGGTACTCAAGTGTTGCCAATATTAACATTAGAGGGTGTCAGGAGAAAGAAAGCAGTCCACCAAGGCATCAACTTGGAAAAACTAGGGCTAGAGTCCAAGCATTCCTAGCTTCTCTTAATCAGGCACACCACCCTAATTATCTCCTAAAAATAATGCTTTGATCATGTAACTCCTTTACTGCAGAAACCAAGCAGCTTCCCTCTAAATATAAGATGAAGTCCATATTCCCTAGCTGCTTTCCAACCACAATGTGATCCAAGTGCACATTGCCAGGATTGTTGTCAGCTGCTTCCCTGAATAAAGTTTCATTTCAACTAAATGGTTCCACTAAATGCTTCTGCAGTAAGTTTGGTGCTTCCTTTCCTCCACATTTCCAATTGCTGTCATTGTATGGGATGCCTGCCTTTCTCCCCTCTGCTTATCCAAACACTACCTATTCTCTAAGATCTCGCTGAATTGTCCCTTTTCTGTGAGCACTCATGAAATTGTTCAACAGGCTCATATAAAATTGTCATACTCTCAATTAGGTGATTAATCATGCCAGCAAATTTTTAAGTGCTATTGTTGTTTTACTTTTTCTAGGTTTCTATCTTATTATTCTACTTAGCTCTCCCATAATCTTTCTTATTAAGTAGTTAATAACCAACTCTGGATGTTAGCCATGAACCATCCTTTCAGGGAAATGAGATCCACAGCCTATAGTTGTATCCAGTACTGTTCGTGTATGTGTGAGAAACACAGATAGGTGGTGTCTTTTATCACTAACATTGACACTTCATTGAGTTTTAATTTTTACCTATAATGTGACTGTGTTGAACTAGCTCACTAAAGTCCATTCTGGGATAAGGACTCTATAATTTTCTTGGTTCTACTTCAAAGATGGTGAATTTTCTAATTAGGGACTTTGTGACAATATAAACTTTAATTACGGACCTCAGCTTTTTAGACTTATTTTTATCCATTCTCTTACTATGAACTCCTTTATTCTTTCCTTGTTCATTACAATCCACTTGAGATGGCATTGTAAAAATCATGTATTATTTTGATATAGACAAGCTTTTAACAATTTTCAGTTACAGTATTAGATTATATATTTTAGGCTCTCTTCAATCTAAGATAATATACTAGATATAATTGCATTTACTGTAAAATACTGATTTGAAAACAAAATTAATCTATGCTTTTTGCCCCTTTCTTCTGTACTGTATAATTTTCTTACACCTACAAAAATTATATAATTTTCCCAAACTTTATTGCATTTAGGTTTAAATTACTGAATTTTGATAAAAATTTAAATTAAAAAATATCTTATGTTACTTTTCTTAGGTAATATTGAGATGTGGTTAGAGACTACTAAATTTTTCAAAAGACAGTATAAAAATAAAAATAAAAATAAATCTTTCTATGATCACTTCGAAATCTTGGCTAAAAATCACCTATCTAAAAACAATAGTCAAATTCAAAACCTAAATATTCATTTAATTCTTTGAGAGTTTTTCTCAACTTAAATATTATAAATCAAAACTATTTTCTAGGTGGTACAGTTAAAAATTATAGGTTAAAAAGCTATAGGTTCCAATCCTGGTTGGGTGGCTCAGTTGATTGGAGTGTTGTCCCATACACCAGACGGTTGGGGATTTGATTCCCATCAGGGCACATACCCAGACTGCAAGTTTAACCCCCAGTCAGGGCGCATATGAGGGGCAATCAGTTGATGTTTCTCTCTCTCTCTCTCTCTCTCTCTCTCTCTCTCTCTCTCTGACTCCCTCTCCCTCCTCTTTCAAATCAATAAAAACATACCCTTGGGTGAGGATTAAAAAAAAAAACAACTATGGGTTTCATAGAACTGTACAACACAAAGGGTGAACTCAAATGTAACCTATATTCTTTAATTAATAATAATTTATCAATAGTGTCTCATCAAGTGTACCACACTAATGCAAGATGCTAATAATAAAAGGCAGTTCAGGTGAAGGCAAGAGGCATTCTGAAGCAAAAATGATCAGCTTTTCACAACTGCCTGGAAAGGCAGGGTTGAATGTAATAGGAAGGGAGGCGATTTGGGATTCGTTAAGAACTTGTTGAGCTTGTGGTAGTGGTGAAAGACAGGAGGACTACAGAGAATAAACTGGGCATTTATTATTATGGAGCTGCTGGTTGAAGCGGTCAGAATGGATGAGCTCCCTGAGATGGAATGAAGCAAGAAGGGAGACTTGAAGGGATTAAAAATAATCCCTGAAAGGTATTTAATCTTGTAGTTTTACATTCACTTACTGTGGTTGACTGGCTGGTTTGGCTCAGTGGATTGAGCGTCGGCCTGCGAGCTAAGTGTCGCTGGTTCGATCTTCCAGTCAGGGCACATCAGAGAAGGAAAACTCTGACTCCAAAAACCCTCCGCTGCCTTGCGGCATACCTCTTCAGGGGAAAGGCTAAGGGAGTAAACCCCGACAGAAAATCCGGAGCCGGAGTCCCTAAGGCGGTTCGACGTTGTAGTCAACACCGGCAACTCCTGCGGCGCACCTGAAGCCAAGCTGTATTGACTCCGTCTTTCCCTTGGACCCTTCAGCTGCGAAGAGAGGGGGGGTCTGCTGCATGGGCAACAGCAGACCCTCCATATCACCCTGCCCAGGCTCTGTAGCTTCAGCTTCACTGGAGAGGACACTCCAGCGTCATCACAAGATGTCGATTCAACACGGGAGGAGACAGATACCGTGTCACTCCCGAGTTGGACTGCACAGCCATTCTCGGCGGTGCAGATAGACTCTTAAGAAGCTACATCATCGTCTCTCGAGACGGACGGCTGCCGACGACGGAATAATAAAAGGAAATGAGGGTGGGAGGAGAAGACCACTGTGTTTGGTAAACCTAAAACTGCTTTAAAAAATAAAATCTTGATTTTTAAAGAAGCTACAGGTTATAATTAATTTGTCTATATACCCTTTGTAAAATTGTTTCTTCCTCAGTGCAGTTTATCCTATAATGTATTTAAAGGTGGAGCTCACTGCCTTTCTTTATCTTGTTACTTTATCTAGTTTGTCACTTTTTACTCTCAGCTGAGATCCTGAAAGGCCTCTTGTTCTCCAAAAGAAAATTCCTTATTCTATTTGCAAATCTTTCTAAGCTTAAGTATTTTACTATAAACAATTTCCTTTTACTACAGTTTAAAATATGATGTTTTAATTATGAGTAAGTTAACATTAAACACCCCTACTTTCAATATCTTCTGTCCTCAAGATATGATTAACCATGAAAACATGGCAAAGTAGAAAATATGACAGTAAGATTTCTTTGGAGACATGAAATTCTAACCTGATTGGGATTAGTATGGTCTGCTTCAAAAAATGTTTTTCTACTCAAGTGTTAGACAATTCTGTTCACTCACTGCAAACACTTTGTACAATACTAACCAAAATAAAATTTTGGGAAGTCTTGACTTTATCTCAGTCTTGTGAAACTTTCAACTTTCCTTGCTGATCAAGGAACTATCCAAGAAAAAATACCTATTTCATAACATAAATAGAATGATTTCTTCCAACTAATGACCAACCATGATTAAAATTTTTATAATGTGAGATAAGAATTTACTTACCCTGTCATCTTCGGCAGATTAATTCTGTCTCAGCTTCATTATTCTTATTTTGTAATATTATGATAGCATATGAAGACTAGTGAGATAATATGTTTTTTTAAACCAACTGCCAAAAAGCATAACATGTTATATAAATTGTAACCACAATATATGATATGTTTCTTTGGTCTCAACAAGCTTGGTTATTTTTACAGTGGTTGGTCCTTCTCAAAGTTGGGTCCATATCTCTGCCCTCTCATGATTGAAAACTTGCCTGCTCCTCTGAGACTCCTAACTCCTCCCTCACCCACTCTCTTACCCTGCTTTTAGCAGAACCCCCTCACTAGTTTGTGGAGAATGAGAAGTCCATTAACCCTGGACACGCCACAATTTTGTTGTTACTCCACCTTTCTCTGCTCTCCTTTCCTCCTCCTCCAGAGGGTGTAGGATCTATTCTCCACTTCAGGCCAATTTGCTTCCCCACTGACTGTGCTCCCTTTGATCTTTCCAAGTCTAATCCCATCAGTGTTCCCTCTCATAATTCTATATCTTTCTAAAATTAATATACAATTTTTCATTGAAGTTTAAAGAGTTAGAGACTTATTATGCAGATTATGAAAAAAAAAGCTGCTTCCTACCTTTTCCCACTCCTTAGGAACAAATATTTTTAATTCTTTTAGCCAATTCTTTAGTATTTACAGTTGTAACTATAAATAACATAATCATGTTGATAAATTTTGACTTTTCAATTTAGATATTGTCTATTGACTTTTCACTCTGAAATCTGAGACTTTATGTGTCTTTCATCACTCCTTCTCTTGTGCAGCGCAGACAGAGTGCCCATCCCCTTGGGTGTTCCATGTGCATGATCACCTGTATTATTATAAACACTATTCACAGCTAAACCATATAATATATTACAATGCTTTTTCTTTTTCTTTATCTCCATCTCCCTGGTGAAAATAATTGCCTAACTTGTATTTGCTTGGCTTTCTATTTACTTACTAATTAAATCTAACATGGGTAAACACCATCTTAATCCATTCAGACTCAGTATAATATTAATTTCTTCTTATTGAATAGCTCTCTCCTAGAGCTTTTTGACTTATATTTTAAAGAGTGCCCGTCTAGGCCGGACATATCACTGTTTTCATGGATCGCTTTTACCATCACCCCTGGAATTGCCTCTCTTGTCCCTCAAGTGGAACACCAGGGACACTTTCCTGGATCCCCGCTGTCCTTAGTTTACTCCCTTATTTGAGTGGTGCCCATTCTCCAGGGGTAAGAAAGGGTTCAGGGAAAACAAAAATTTTTGAAACTTGGAACATCCAAAAATATCTTTATTCTGTCTTCATACTAATTTATAGTTTGTCTGGATAAAATTTCTAGGATGAAAATAACATTTCCTCATAATTTTGAAGGTATGAATTAATTTTCTTCTGGCTTCCAGCATTACTACTGAGAAATTTCATGCCATTCTGAATCTTGATTCTTTTTAGAAATCTCATCTTTTTATGCTCTTTATCTCCAGAGTTCTAACATTTCATAATGATGTACCTTAGTGTAGGTGTATTATTATCTCTGGTGCTGTTTTTTTGTTTGTTTGTTTGTTTTTTGTTTTTGTTTTTAATCTAAAAACTCATGTTATTTTATGGGGGAAGTATTGAGTTATTTCATCAGTAATTTTCTCCTTTCTATTTTCTCAGTCCTCTCTTTGTGGAACTCCTACCATACAGATATTGGACTACCTGGACAGGTCCACTATTTTTCTTATCTTTTATACTCTATTTTCCATTTATACTCCACTCTTGGAAGATTCCTTCTAATTTATCTGCCAATTCTTCTATCAAATTTTTCATTTCCATAATTCTAGTTTCAATTTCTAAGGACTCTTTTTACCATAAAACATTCTTTAAAAAAATTCCTTTCTTGTCTTATATATGGAATTGCATACTATAAATATATTAATAATATTTTTTAAGTTTATTCCCCTTTACAGTCTTTATTGACTCTCATTGCCTTTTCCTTGATTATTTGTTTCAGTATCTCTTATATTAGAATCAGATCCTGGTGATCCTGGTCTGGCTACTCTCACTAGGAATGCACACTAAAAACAGATTAGTTGAGTGTGTGGCTAGTTTTTATTAGCCAGGGACATCACTGGACGGAGACCTAGCTTTTCTTTTCTTTGTGGGGCCCTCAGTGTCAGTTTTTTTCAAATCTTTCTTCTTAGGCTAGTCAAATCCCATAGAGAAGACATCTGATCACCTGCCTGGATGTGTGTGTGTGTGTGTGTGTGTGTGTGTGTGTGTGTGTGCCCACTAGTTTTCCAGACCACAAAAGAGCAAGGATACTGGAAATCCTAGCACTCGGTATGTAAGCTCAATCTCCGTTTTTAGTATTGTTTTCTTGGTGTGTATGTCTCTAAAAAATGATTCTCTCCAGTCATTTGCGATGGTGGGTAGTTGATCTGGGACATGAAATAGGAGAGGAAATCTGGAGGCCCAGCTCCTTCTAAACAACTGTATTTGCAACAGAAGTTCCAGAGGTACCTGATGATGCCCATTCATGGATCTTTATTTGAAAAATTTCCTAAAATATTAAGCTATTTCTCAGCTTTTCCCACAGCTGGCTTAAAATTTAGCTTTCTCAGATCTGTCCTCAGCTTCCATACTTTTTTTTTTACATTAGAAAAAGTGGGTTTTCTTAAAGTGTATTTTATTGATTATGTTGTTACAGTAGTTCCTTTTTGTTTCCCCTTTGCTCACCTCTGTCCAGTACTGCCTTCCCTCCAGCCATACCATCCCTCTTAGTTCATGTCCCTGGGTTGTGCATATAAGTTCTTTGGCTTCACCCTTTCCTATATTATTCTTAACATCCCCCTGTCTATTTTGTACCAATCAATTATGTTTCTTAGTCCCTGCACCATTTCCCCATTTCTCCCCCTTCCCCCTCCCAGCTGATAACCCTCCAAATGATCCCATACCTATAATTCTGTTCCTATTCTGGTTTGCTTGGTGGATTTTGTTTTTGTATTTTAGATCCAGTTGTTGATAGCTGTGAGTTAGCTTCCATATATTTGTTGCTGTTGTCTCCATTCTTGTTTATTCTGTCTTCATAGGTTTGTATCTTTCAATTTAAAAAAAAATTATCATTTGAATGAAGGAAATGAGCTAAGTGCTAATTCTTAATCTGACATCTTTAATAAAATATCCTAGGGCCTCTATTCACAGTAGAGAAAAAAATACAGATTATTTTTTAATAATAAATACTTTTTAATAAAAGCTTCCATAAAAACAGAACTTCAAGAAATGTGTAGTTATTCTTGCAATTCATATTTTCTCTGAGAGAAAGGGGGAGAAATCTGCTAGGTAGCTAGCATAAACAAGCAAAAATTCAAGAAAAGGAAACAACTTCTAAAACTTTTTTAAAAAATCATAAACAAACTTTTTAAATCTTAAATGTTTGTTAATAGTTTAAAATATGTTTTGATTTTTGTTTTACTTAATGTGTTCCTTGTTAAGCTGGGCCTTCTGGGTCTATAGCCTTTCAGCTGGCTGGCATTGCTATTCTAAAATATATACCTATGCCTCCGAGGTTCCTGCAGGTTAGTTTTTGCTGCTGAGGAAACTACCATTACTAGCACTGAATTTTGATGACTTCCTGCAGGCAAACACCTGGAGGCAATTACCTGTACTTGTCTGCCAGCAGACACAAATATGCTTTAGGATAGGAAAACTGCATGTCTAATTTTTTAAAAAACGAGTCCAGCTCCTTTGTGTAATATTTCACTTGTGTCTGAATAAAATGGTAGGTTATCCAGCCTAGGAATTTATTCCCTAACCTAATACATGTTGACCAACTCATTTTTTTTCAGCACAGAATTTTCAAACATCAGAGATTTCTCTATTATCCTTACACTCTGTCTGATGTTAAGAGATTTTTTGCTCTTACAGGTTAAGGGTAAGTAAAAAGGAAAAAAAAATATATATATATATATATATACACACACATATATACATTTTAATGTAACATGAACAACACTTTAACTTGAGATTCTTTAATAACTATTGAAAGAAAGTCAGGGTTCAGGAAGAAGTTAGAGAACATGTAAAATTTATTACACTTTATTTTAATATACATGTGAACTTAGTAATATTTTATATACCTAGAGACGGTCTCTAGAGACAATCTTGGTGATGACCACTACTTTAGATAAACCACAAAAGTGTTGCACTTAAATTTAAATGTAAATTTAAATTTTACCTTTAGAGGCATCAAAACTACTATCAAAATACTTTTTATTTTTTTACTTCTTTATTTTTATTATTGACACTATTATATATGTCCCCATTTTCCCTCCTCCCAGCCTCCACCCCCTTTCCTCTGCTCATGACCACACTATTAACTGTGTCCATGGGTTATACTAATCCCTTCCCTTTCTTTTATTCAGTACACCCTCCCATCTGCCAGTTCTCAGACTGCTCTAAGACTGTTCCATGTCTCATGTCTCTGTTTCTATTTTGTTTGTCAGTTTATTTTGTTAATTATTATAGATTCCACATATAAGTGAAATCATATGGTAATTGTCTTTCTCTGACTGGTTTATTTCACTTAGCATAACAATCTCCAGGTCTATCCATGCTGTTGCAAAAGGTAAAAGTTCCTTTTTTTTTATGGCTACATAGTATTCCACAGTATAAATGTACTATAGCATTTTTGTCCACTCATCTACTGATGGGCACCTGGGCTGTTTCCAGAACTGAGCTATTGTAAATAACACTGCTATGTCACTAATCATCAGAGAAATGCAAGTTAAAACCACAATGAGATATCTTCCCACACCTGTCAGAATGGCTACCATCAATAAATCAACAATTTGGTGGTGAGGATGTGGAGAAAAGGGGACCCTAGTGCACTGTTGGTGGGAATGCAGACTGGTGTAGCCACTGTGGAAAACATTATGGAATTTCCTCAAAAAATTTAAAAAGAAACTACCTTTTGGCCCAGGGATCCCACCCCTGGGAATATATCCTGAGAATCCCAAAACACTAATCGGAAAGAATATGTGCACCCCTTCATTCATAGCAGTGTTATTTACATTAAAATACTTTTTAAATATTATGTGTACTAAAAATAATGACTAAATATATTTTTTGATATTATAGATCACTGCAGTCAGGACAGACTATTAAATCATTATGTATGCAAATGGGCCTCAGTTCTTACTCAGTATAACTTTAAATTTTCACTTTCTGATTTTATTCTTGTTCAGGCAAGACTAAAGATGATTAACAAGTTCCGAAGCTTCCTTTTTTTCTCTTATTCTTCTTTCTGTAATCTCTCTTATTTTTATATTCAAGGTATTTTGGTTTTTTAAAAAGTCCTTAATTCTTCTATTTAAAAGCATAGCTTCCATATATACAAAACAATTCAGTTCCCCTTGCATATTTTCCAAATTTCTACTGTACACATTACTAATGCACAACATTTCAGTTTGTTTACCACAAAGCCTTCGTAGAGCTCCTGTCAAAATACATTTTGGTAAAGCAAATCATATTTTCTCATAGTTTTAGTATTATAATCAGCTATTGCATTTTTACAGAAAGACTTGATGTTAAAATAAATCAAGGATATGACCAATGATAAGCTGTAAAAATGAAATTATAATTACAACTCACTTTAATGATTTAAAATACTAGTGTTTTGTTCCAAGCACTGCAGAACTTTAGAACTGGCAGGAAACTTAAAGATCATCAGCTGTAACAGCTAGATTTTCAAAGGTGAGGAAATGGAGACCAAGACTTAGTGACTTTCTTGGGTCTCACGCTAGTTATCCACTTCTTGCTTGGTGTTCTATCAATCTTCATGTTGACTCCTAAATACAATATCTATTGGCCTTTACTTAAAGTTCTCTTTTTTTCGGTGTCTGGGCTGATGTTCTAATGCTGAAATAGCTTCCATCTTCTTCCATCCTTCATCAGAGTCTCTTCTTAAACAAAATTGAGGAGACATTGACTGATCCTACTTTCCACTGAATTCCTTGGGAATTCACACTTTTGGGTGGTATCCATCACTTTTAAGGATGTATTACCATCACCAAAGTACTTGCCTCATTCCCTACTAGTCTGCATTTTCCTTGAAGAAAGAATATATCCAATTTATTATGATTATTTTTATATCTCTTAAAACTACTCACAAATATTAGGCATTCAGTAAAACTTGTTGAATAAGTGGTTTCAAACCATTTATAAACTTTTCTGCTGGACTGCATCGTAGAAATAACTCAGGGTTAAGGTGCTTACAGTACAAAGGATAACCATCTGGAAGATTCTCCTATTCTTTTATTGTCCTTTTGTTTGGTGCTCTCATGTATTTACATTCCCTTAATCTTGCTAGCATGACAGGTTAAATCGAACAGATATATTATTTCCTATTAGAAAACTTGTAATGGCAATTATTACACAAAATGGTATGTAATGTCTTTATCAATAGTTAAGTTATTCCGCTCTTCTATTCGGTGCCCTAAGGTCACCTACTGTTGAAACAGGATTCAGCACTAGCCATCTCTCCTGCTGCTGGCTTGAGCGAACTCCTTAAAATTCTCTCTCTCATTAGATCGTATGAATCACAGCAGAAGTATAGCCTTGGTGGAATGGGCTACCCTGGATTCAGTTTTATCTCCATACCTTCCAATGAGTTTTGTGCTATGAATGTTTATATGGATGGGCATGGAGTTTTTCAAATCCTAGAGCAGAGGCCATATGCTATAAAAACCATTATCTAGCCCATTGACTTTCTCTGAATTACCACTCTGTTATTACTAGATGAAAATAAAGCCCACAGAGAGTTATTGATCAGTTAGCACTGTGTAGCCTTAGCAAATTGGTGAAAATCCCCATTCATATGACTGCTTCTCTATGTCACAGATTGCTAGACTTCTAAGCTACCAAAGCAAAACATGGAGAACATTTGAATTTTCCTTTATGTTTGCCTCTGAGTTTAAAAATTTTGAATAGGAACTTGTGTCAACTTTCATTGCATTAAAAAACACCCCAAAATTTAGTAGCTCAACATAACATTTATTTAGCCCACAATTATGCAGGTTGGTAGTTTGGGTGAGCTCACGTGGTTGCTTCTTCTGGTCTTGGCTGAATTCACTTTCATGTGTGGTCAGCTGTTGCGGTGGCTGGGGGAAGTTCATCTAGGATGACCTTATCTGTAATACCTCATTTCTTCAAATGGTCTCTCATCCTCTAGAGCACTAGCCTGATATTGATTCGGTGTCTCTGCTGAATTCAAGAAAAAGAAGCAAAACGCACAAGACCACTTGAGGCCTTGACCTGGAAAGCGAATATGACCAAAATATTTTGCTTGTCAAAGCAATTTACAAGGCCAATCCAGATTGGTAAATAAACTCCAAGTCTCGATAAGAGAAGTTGTGAAGTCATACAGCAAGAAGGTGTATATTAATTCAGTGAGAGCAATAATTGCTCCCAGTTTTTTAATACAGTCTCCCAAAGCACCCCACAAAGCTTCAAGCAAAACCCATCTAGACTACCAATATTGGACAGGTAAAGATATTCTTCCATAGGGATTAGCTAACAAGAAATACCACCAAATCATCCAACATATGAAAGAACTTGATAGTTCAGAAAAGGGGATGAACTTGAGACAATAAATTAAATCTCTCTTCTTTACTAACTTCTTTAGTTACTGCAAGAAACAAAAGTCTATTTGATTTTTATTTTCAATATGGTATGAGAGTTCATCTCATCTATTAAAATAAGAACAGGTTGTAATAAAAAGGGAAGAGTCTGAGACTAGAAAAAATAGAATTAAAGTGTTTTAATGTTTTTGCATTTTCCTGAAAGAGAATAAAAGTGATAATTAGCACTAGACTTGGAAATGTCAGGAATGCCTGTTCTAATTTCTAGGCTAATCACTAAAAGACTAATCAATGAGTATATTGCTTCCAAACTAATAGAGAATAAATCAAAGAATAAATATAATCAATACAAAAGATGTAAAAAACAATAGAGGGTAAAAACATCAAGTAGATGGGATAAGTAATAAGCATTCAATAAGATAGTAGATTTAAAAGAATATGTTAGTAATTACATCAAATGGATATGGACTAATTGATCCAATTAAAAGAGTAAGATGTTTGAATAAAAACAATGCTCAGCAGCTTAGATAAAATACTTCTAAAACTTAAGGGTATATAATGGTTGAAAATAAGATAATAGAAAAAGATATGCCACATAAACTGTCAAACCCAAAAGCTAGTGTGCCTAAATTTATATCAGTCAAATAAGACTTTAAGATGAAGTTTAATCTCTTTACCAGAGATAAAGTGGTACATTAGAATGATAAAAATTTAATTCACAAGGAAGATATAAAAAATTTACTTATATATACTCAATATTGCCCCAAAATGTGTAAAGCAAAATTGGCAAAGCTATTAGAAAAAAAGGCAAATCTTAATCTTCCATCATACTCTGAAATTTTAGCATGTTTCTCAATAAGTGATGGAACAAGTATGGATATATAAAAGTTGTACTATATAATTAAATTTTTAATGATGAACACATATGAAACACTGAATGAGATAACTGCAGAATGCACATTAATTTTAAATGCATGTAGAACATTAGCAAAACTTGAAAATATAGTAATTTTGAAATCATAATAAAATCATATAGTGATTTTTTTCCTGACTTAGTGCATTTAACTGGTAACACAATTCAACAAGATAAATAGAAAAAAAAACTTGTGTTTGAAAACTAAGAAATTAATAAATACAAATCTTCATAACACATGGATCAAAGAAAATATCACAATGAAAATTAGAACGTTAATAGAATATGTTATGTAATAATGGAGGGTCAAGATAGAGATATAGGTAAACTGAGCACTTGCATCCTCCCACAACTACATCAAAATTACAACTAAACTATAAAACAAGCATCATTCAGAACCACCTGAAATGTGGCTGAATAGAGGTCCTAAAACTAAGGATATAAAAAAGAAGCCACATTGAGACTGGTAGGAGGGGTAGAGACACCAAATGGGCTGGTTTCACATCCACATGTCTCAGATAAAAATATGGAGAATATCTCAGTTGCAGAGGTCTCCCTGAGGAGCAAAGTGACCAAGCCCCCACCAGGCCCCTAGCCAAGGGTTCCAGTGTCAGGAGAAAAAGTCCCCATAATTTCTGGCTGTGAAAACAAGTGGGGACTTCCCACCAAGATGGAGGCCTAGACAGACACACTGAGTCTCCCTCCACAACTAAGAAGGAATACAACTACCTCAAAACTAGAGACAACCAGAAGTTCCAGTCAAACTGCGTGGAAGTCCAACAGACAAAGATATAAAGAAGAAATACTCATCCAGACAAGTAGGAGGGGCTGAACCAAGGTGGAGAGGACACGGTGTGGTGGCAGCACAAGCCACAGCAGTGGCAAGCTGGCAGAAAGTGCAGTCACACGTTTTAAAAAGTGGGGAGGGACGCTTGGGAAGCGTTCCCAGCTCCTGACCAGACTGGGCAGCTCACAGTCCCAGCATCAGAGAAAATTAAGCCTCATTGCTTCTGACTGTGCAAACCAGTGGGGATTGGGGCGGAGGAAGAAACTGTCAGTCTCTCAGCAGAGTCCACTTGTTTAAAGGGTCCCCATGGTCCTAGAACATCTGCAGACCCACCCACTCTGGAAACAATGACCAGGGCAACAACTAGAGAGGTGCCAATCCCATACAAAGTGGGAGAAGTGCCTGGAAAAGGGGCGAGTGCTGAGCAAGTGACATTGTTCCCTCTCAGACCCCTCCTACACATACAGCACAACGTGGTGAAAAAGGTTGCCCTCTACTGACAAGAAAACCCAAGGTTCTGCCCCTTACAATGTAACAGGAGTGACAGCCCTACCTAAGACACAGAGGCAAGCAAACACAGGATCCTGTCAAGATAAGGAGACAGAGAACTATTGCCCAAAAGGGGAAACCGATCAAGGTTCCAGTGGAAGAACTAAGCGATGAGGAGATAGCCAACCTAACAAATGAGGAGATAGCCAACCTAACAGATGCAGAGTTCAAAGCACTGGTGATAAAAATGCTCATAGGCTTGACAGATATGCTTAAGTATGGCAAATGCATAAGGGAAGAAGTGAAGGCTATGCTAAATGAAACAAAGGAAAATCCACACAAACCCAATGGCAAAGGGAAGGAAACTGGGGTTCAAATCAATGATTTCAAACATAAGGAGGAAAACAACAGTCAACCAGTACAGAATGAGGAAACAAGAATTGAAAAAAAGGAGAGGCTTAGGAACCTCTGGGACAATTTTAAACATGCCAAAATCCAAACCTTAGGGGTGCCAGAAAGTGAAGAGGAAGAGCAAGAAATCGAAAGCTTATGTGAGAAAATAATGAAGGAAAACTCCCCATATTTGGTGAAGGAAATAGACATACAAGTCCAGGAAGCACAGAGAGTCCCAAACAACCTACACCCAGTAAGGACAACACCAAGACACATCATAATTAAAATGCCAAACATTCAAGATAAAGAGAGAATCTTAAAAGCAACTAGAGAAAAGCAGAGAGTTACCTACAAAGGGTGCTTATAAAACTAACAGCTGATTTCTCAAAAGAAACTTGGCTGTCAAGAAGTATTCAATGTGGTGAAAAACAAAGATTTACAACCAAAATTACTCTATCCAGAAAAGCTATCATTTGGCATGGAAGGGCAGATAAAGTGCTTCTCAGACAAGGTAAAGCTAAAGGAGTTCATCATCACCAAACTATTATTATATGAAATGTCAAAGGGAGTTACTTAAGAAAAAGAAGGTCAAAATTATGAACATTAAAATGACAACAAACTCACAACTATCAACAACTGAATCTAAAAAGGAAAAACAAAATCCAACTAAGCAAACCAGAATAGGAACAGAATCATAGGTATGGAGATAATTCAGAGGGTTATCAGCTGGGAGAAGGAAGGGGGAGAAATGGCGAAATGGTTCAGGGATTAAGAAGCATAATTGGTAAATACAAAATAGACGGGGGAAGTTAAGAATAATATAGGAGGAGAAACAAGATGGCGGAGGAGTAAGTGTAAGCTACACTAACTTCCTCCCAGAACTAGTCTGGATTTACAACGTAATTTTGGAGAAATCATCTGGGATAACCAACCGAACACCAGCTGGAGAGAAGTCTTATAACCACGGAGAGACAGAAAAGGCCGCTACATCACAATGTGACCGGTAGGGAGTGCGGAGACGCGGAAGGGGCTGGCTGGTGTCATATGTGTAGCAGCTGAAGGGACTGAGAAACAGTTCAGCAGCCGGGGATTCCCCCTGAGAAGGGCAGGGTCTAAACCCCCAGCTGAGCTTCCCAGCCTACAGCAACACAGTGGAAAGTAAAATAGTATCCAGCTGAGAAAAGCGAAAAGCCACAGGGTTTCTTGCTAGCCGGAGAGAAACAGCTGGAGAAAAAGAGCTCTTAAGCGGATCACATATGAAAATATTCTGCCCCCTCTTACCCTGGGCACAAGCAGAGGGAAGACAGAGAGGACAGGAAATGCTTGGGGAGAGTTTGGTGTGGTGGCTTTGAGGAGAGAGCTGGGGAAGCAGCCGGCCGGGTCCCAGTGCTGACTCATCCCCAGTGCTGCAGGCAGACCATTCCCCCTCCTGCCCCCCCCAAGTGGCATCAGCCTGAGGGGAAGCAAAAGCCCTGCCTACGGGAATTAAGTTGCCATACTCACGGTCCTTAAGCCTGACAGCTAATCACAGATTGAATAGATTAACAACTAAAGAAGCCAGACAAAGGCAGTAGATCCCTGGAAGTCTCCAACAGGCTGCCTAGGCCCAGACTGGTACAGGATATGATGCTACCAGGGGCAGATCCAGGAAGTGCAGGTCATTCTAAGAAGCACCAACAAACAATAGGAGTCACAAAAATGGGGAGACAGAGAAACAACCCCACCATTGAAAGGAAAGGTAGAGTCCCCAGAAAGAGTGCTAAATGAAATAGAGGGGAGCCAACTCTCAGATATGGAATTGAAAGCATGGATTATGGAGAAGCTCAATGAGCTCAGCGGAAACTACAAAGAACTCCAGAAAAACTACAGTGAACTCCAGAAGAACTATAAGGAACTTACTGAGAATTATACCAGCATCAAAAAGGACATGGAAGCTATCAATAAGAGCCAGGAGGAAATGAAGAATACGATCTCTGAATTGAAGAACGCAGTAGAAGGAATTAAAAACAGGCTAGAGGAAGCAGAAGATCGGATCAGTGAGCTGGAGGACAATGTAGACAAAAACTCACAGACAGTGCAAGAAAACGAAAAAAGACTGAACAAGACTGAAGAGGCTCTAAGACAGCTGCAGGACAACATGAAACATAATAATATCCGTAACATAGGAATTCCAGAATGAGAAGAAGAAGAGCAAAGAATAGAAAACCTCTTTGAAAAACTAATGACAGAAAACTTCCCTAACATGAAGAGAGAAAGAATCATGCAAGTCTAGGAAGCACAGAGGGTCCCAATGAAGATGAACCCCAACAGGCCCACTTCAAGACACATCATAATTAAAATGGCAACATTCAAAGACAAAGAGAGAATCCTAAAAGCAGCAAGAAAGAAACAACTAATAACATACAAGGGAGCTCCAATAAGGCTATCATCAGATTTCTCAGCAGAAACACTACAAGCCAGAAGGGAATGGCAAAATATATTCCAAGTAATGAAAAACAAAGGCCTACAACTAAGAATACTCTACCCAGCAAGGCTCTCATTCAAAATGGAAGGTGAAATAAGGAGTTTCCAAGACAAAAGAAGGCTAAAAGAATACCTCTCCACCAAACCAGCATTGCAAGAGATGCTAAACGGTCTGCTTTAAGAAGATGAAGAAACAGAGAGAGACAGAGAGGAACACGAGTACAAAGGGGGAAAATGACAATGAATAAGTACTGAAAGAAAGAACTTCTACCATTTTCAACAACATGATTGGAACTAGAGAGAATTATGCTTAGCAAAATAAGCCAGGCAACAAAAGAAAATTACCTTATGCTATCACCTGTTACAGGAAACTAATGAACAACACAAACAAATGAGCAAAATTGAACCAGAGGTATGTAAACAAAGAATAAACTAACAGTAACAAAGGAGGAGATGGGAGAGAGAGAAGTGATAAGAAGGGGAAGGGTCTAGTCAAAGAACATGTATAAATGACCCATGGACATGGACAACTGGGTGGAGACTGAATGTGGAAGAAGGGGGGGACAGGGTGCAGGGAAGCAAGAGGGGGGAAAAAGTGAGACAACTGTAATGGAAAAACAAAGAAACAGAAAAATTTTTAGTGGGGGGAAAAATAAAAATATAAAGAATAGAAATGCAAGTTCAGTGAATATTAGAAGGACAAGGATTTTCCTTCACACTGTATATATTTTCTCCCTATCTGATCCCCCCAGAATTTGGCATTCTAAAGAAGTAAGTAATGACCTAAGTTTCTTTGCATAAAACTAATAAGACCAGTTGTTAATAACGATTTTGTTGACTAAGACTTTGACTGGAATGTCATGCCTAAAGGAGACATGCTTGGGCTTTGGTTGTTACCAAAAAGCCCTGAGCAACTGGGACTGACTTTCAAAGGTAATAAAAGTCCATGAGATAAAAGGCCTGGTACCTTGGATGGATGAGCGGTCCATAGCAGTCTTTCCAGGGAAGCAATGAAGGTTGTTTTCCTGAAAGATGGCTAGAAGGGACCTTAAGGCACAATGGAAAACCAGGAGGACCTGGAAAAGACAGGTGTTTACAGGCAAGGCTGAATGCCAGGTATGTGGCTCAGCTTCTGTGCCCTGAAGGGCAGACTGAAGGTCACTCTAAATGTTCCTTGTGTAAGTTCCAGCAAAGCAGAACTAAAGATCATAAGTGAACATTTGCTGCTCTTGTTGTGTTTATGCAAATGAACAGGATAAATTAAAAATGAACTTAATGCAGTCCCTTTAATGACAAGGAGGGTAATCTTAGGGAGAAAAATCACGATTCAAGGAAGATCACAATGCCCAGTGGTAGAATATAAAGTAGTGCAGCTAACCGTCTTTAAAGTTTCTTTTCAATTAAAATATGTTTTCATTTGAAAGTTAAACTATGTCTGCGGCATTATCAAAGATGTTTAATTTACAGGCAAGAAGAATGTCAAATGCCTTGCAACTGGATGTCTTTCCGATAAGACAGTCCTACAGATTTAGAGACTTGTATGTGGGTTATGCTACATGAATTAACATGTGTTTTCTGCTTTCAAAGGGCATAAGCCTACGATCTCATTACCTGAGTGATTGTATGTATAGGCCTCACTTAATCCTGTCTGCATTGCTGCCTCCTGAGACTCAATGGTTTGGCTGAACTAAGTGGCTGGGTTGGTGAAGAACGGGGTGGTCTGTGGGCTTCACTTTAAAACTGGTTTCTCTTTTCTATCCTAATGGCTTGGACAGAAAGAGCCCAGAGGCCTGAGAGGGGGGAAACCTAAAATATTTCCCTCAGCCCAAACTAAGTATAATGGGCAAAAGGGTTTTGGACCGGTGAGATGTACCTGGCATACCTTCCTCCAAAGAAGCCCTTCTTTTCCCTAATGTGGGACATTGAAAAATTAATACCTGTCTTTTGTCATCTAGTGGTTACGGATTGAATGATGTCCTTAAACCCTGTTGCCCCCAGAATACAACAAGGATGCCAGCCTGTTAAACCAAGCATGCCGTTGTCCAGAGACAGCCAACCAACCTGGAGTCTGCACGATCCTTCGCCTTGTGGGAAGGCCACCCTCCCCTCCACACCCCCACTCTTATTAGGGATTTCTTGACCCAAGGGTAGGTAGGACGACGACCATGTCCAGCTTGAAGCAGCTAGAGGAGCTCGAGACCTTCGCCCATTGTCCTTTATAAGATTGTAAAGGGTCTTAAGTCTGAGAGGGAGGGATTGTTATTTTTTTATTGTTAAAATATTTAACTAATTAATTAATTATTTTTAAAAAAAGAAGAAGAATATATGAAAGGGTGAAGCAAGAGAACTTGTATGTATGACCCATGGGCATGGACTTGGGGAGGGGATTGTTGTGGAAGGGGGGTGCTGGGCGGAGGGGAGAAAAGGGGAAAAAATTGGAACTATTGTAACAATATAATCAATAAAATATACTTTAAAAAAAATAAAAGAATATAGGAAAGGGTGAAGCCAAAGAATGTATATGCATGACCCATATACATGAATTAAGGGGCTGGAGGGAAGAGGGATACTGAGCAGAAGGGAGCAAAGGGGAAAAATGAAACTACTGTAACAACATAATCAATAAGATATACTTAAAAAACAAAAAACAGTGGGGATTATGACTGAGTGAGGGCTTCTGGAGCCTGAGGCATTTCTATTAAAGGGCCTGCACAGGCATTCAGACTCACATCCTCTGAGCTCTAGAGCTGGAACAGCATCTAGAAAATGATGCCAGGGACATATAGAAAGAACTAAATAGTCTGGTTTGGGTTGAAAGTTGGAGGGACAGCTTTCTCCCAGACAGAAGTGTTGCCAGAAGCCATTGTTCCTTTGCTGAGCCCTCATCCCAGAGAGCAGGCAAGTGGGAACCAGGTTTGAGTCTCCATAAACCTACCTCAATTGTTCACCCAGTCCTGGTTATTTTCAGAGGCCCTACCCCTCCTAACTTGCACACTTACCCAAGCTGTTTCTAGTGGCTTTTCCATGTAAACAGCCTGTTTTGGTTCATGCTCTGGACTGTCTCAAAATCTCTAAAAGGTTCACAAACTCCATACAAGCAGTATCTGAACTCTTCATATTCTGTAGCTCTTGCTAAGTGGCCCCAGACTTGGTACTAGGTAGCCATTTTTAACTTACAGTGTGGCCTCTTCTGGTACCTTCAAGCCCAGCACAAGTAGCAGCCAACTGCAAGTCGCTCTGTAGCTCCTAACAATTGGCATCAGAAAGGGCACAGGTGGTAGATGATCTTGGCCTACACCTCCTTGGAGGCTACAGAGCCAATGTACCCAGTGGGCAGCTTCAGAGCACCACCCAACCACCTCCATGAGCAACACACTCAAGGAGTAGATTTATCAGCACTCACTCTGAAGTGAAAGCTGCTTTGTGGAGTTGGCCTCTGTATAGCAGCTCCTCTGCTGTAGTGGTGGCCAGTCCTCACAGCCCATCAGCCTGGGGTAAGTCCCTCCCATTGGTGTACCAGGAGAAATTGAAAATCAACTACAACAGGAGGGTGCACACAAGTGTGGGAGGGCACTTGGAGCACCCAGCTCAGGTGACTGGGAAGGCTGCCTTACTGGGTCCTATAGGGCACTTACTGCATAAGGCCACTCTACCAAGACTGAGAGACATAGCAGCTCTCTCTAAAACACAGAAACAAACACAGGGAGGCAGCCAAAATGAGAAGACAAATAAATATATTACAAATGAAGGAACAGAACAAAGCTCCAGAAAAAGAACTAAATAAAATGAAGACAAGCAATCTAATAGATGCAGAGTCCAACACACTGGTTATAAGGATGCTCAATGAACTTAGGGGATGAGTAGATGAACTTAGAACTTCAACAAAGAGATAGAAAACATAAAAGTAGAGACAGAAAACATAAAAAAGGACCAGTCAGAAATGAAGAATACAATAACTAAAATAAAAAAATACAGAAAATCAAGAGTAGAGTAAATGGAACACAAAGTCAAATCAGCGATTTGGAAGATAAGAAAGAAGAAAACAACCCATCAGAAAAGCTCAAAAAAAAAAAAAAAAGCAAAAAAAAAAAAATGAGAATATAAGGAGCCTCTGGGACAACTTCAAACATACCAACATTTGCATCATGTTGATGCTGGAGGTAGAAAAGAAAGAGCAAGGAATTAAAAACCTACTTGAAAAAATAATGACAGAAAACTTCCCTAACCTGGTGAAGGAAGTAGACATGCAAGTCCAGCAAGTACAGAGTCCCCATCAAGATAAATCCAAAGAGGCCCACTCCAAGACATCATAATTAAAATATCAAAGATTAAAGACGACGAGAAAAATTTAAAAGCATCAGGAGAAAAGCAGTTATTTACCTACAAGGTAGCTCCCATAAGACTGTGAGTTTATTTCTCAACAGAAATTTTGCAGACCAGAAGGAGTTGGCACAAAATAGTCAAAGTGATGAAAAGCAAGGACCTACAACCAAAATTAATTTACCCAACAAAGCTATCATTTAGAATTGAAGGACATGTAAAGCGCTTCTCAGGCAAGAAAAAGCTAAAAAAGTTTATTTTCATCAAACCAGTATCACAAAGAATATTAAAGGGTCTGCTTGAAGAAGAAGAAGGAAAAAGAAAACATCAAAAATATGAGTAATAAAATAGCAATAAATATCTATCAGCAATTACTTTAAATGCAAATGGATTAAATACTTCAATCAAAAGACAGGTAGTGACTGAATGGATAACAAAACAAGACCCTTACATATGTTGTCTACATGAGACTAACTTCAGATCAAAAGACACACAGAGACTGAAAGTAAAGGGATGAAAAAGATACTCCATGAAACTGGAAACAAAAATAACGCTGGGGTAGCAATACTTAAAACAGACAATATGGTCTTCAAAACAAAGAATATAACAAGAGACAACAAAGGACCCAGCAATTCCATTTCTGCGTATTTATTTTAAAAAAAACTAAAGCACTACATTGAAAAGACATATGCATCCATATGTTCATTGCAGCAGTATTACAATAGCCAAGATATGGAAGCAACCTAAGTGTCCATCAATGAATGAATGTGAAAGAAGTGGTGCATATATGCATACACAATGGAATATTACTCAGCCATTAAAAAGGAATGAAATCTTGCCATCTGCAAAACGTGGATGGACCTAGAGAGTATTGTGCTGAGTGAAATAAGTCAGACAAGAAAGTCAATACCATATGATTTCACTTATATGGGGAATCTGAAAATCTAAATAAACAAACAAGCAGATACAGAGAACATTTGAACAATTGCCAGATGGGAGGGGGTTTGGGGGATGAGTGAAAAAGGTGAAAGGATTAAGAGGTACAAATTGATTGCTACAGAATTGTCATGGGGATGGAAAGTACAGCATAGGGAATAGTCAACAATATTCTAATGACTACGTATGGTGTCAGATGGGTACTAGATTTATCAGGGTGATCACTTCATAGGTTATAAAATGTCTTATCACTGGGTTGTATTTCTGAAACTAATATAATATTATATGTCAACTGTAACTGAAAAATAAAAATTATTATAAGCAAAAACTACAATGTGTTAACTTGTGGGAGGCAGTTAATGCTATATTTAGAAAGATTTTTAATAGCTTTAAGTATATTAATTAGAAATGAAGAAACCCTGAAATCAGTGAGTTAAATTTCCACCTTAAGATGTTAGAAAAAAGAACAGTAAGTTAAACTGAAACAATAAGAAAGGGGGATGGAGTAGGGCAATCATAAAGTCATAGTGGTCATGAAGAAGATTTTTTGGTAACTACAAACACAATGACAGGCCAGATTTCTAACCTATTCTTTCTCCAGTGAAGAAAACACCCTGTTGACTGACTCTAGGATTGGAAGTTCTGTCATTTAAAGAACGTTTCCTTAAGCAAGCTATTTGTTGTTTAACCTTTGGTAGAAAGACAAGAATCTGCTCTTGTTGATGTAGATCCATGTGGCTAGGCTACCCCAAACTCTTATCATATCCCCCAGTCTGCCAAGCTGTACCAGAATATCTAACCACAACTGAATAATGAGGGAACATGAATCTTTCTTTCAAAAACAGATTTGAGTTGAGGCTTGTCCCAAAGGTAAATAAAAGTCTTTGGATCCCAGTATGTCCATTGTGATACTGAACCAGTCATCATTTCTCACCTTTAGGATTTTGTAACTATTCACTGATGTCCTAAATCCCACAGGTTACTGTATAAACCCAAAGTTTCAAATTGCTGGATATAGACCACCTTCCTCTGAGCCTCTCTAAATGAGGATGTACTGCAAGAGATGAACTCACACCAAACTGGCCTGATATAGAGAGAGCCAGGAGGTGGAAGCAGGGCGTGCACAGCAAGCAGCTCACCCCATGATCCCAGAGCTACATAGGCCCCACGGAGTTTCCTTGGCAGTGTTTCTGTCACTCCCTGTCCTTATCTTCTCAGTGGGACTCTTTCACCCCATCCCCAACCCTTTCCCTAGAGTTTCCAGAATAATTGATTTTTTTAAAAAGTGTATTGTTTATTCTCTAATGTCAGTTATTTTCAGATGCTTTTTTATATTGAATTGAATCTTTTGCTAAAAAAATTAGAGGGAGCAAAATAAATGAAAGAGTAGATATAAATTATAGAAAACAAACACACTATAAAGATAACCAGCAAAACTAAATGTTTTTTGATCAAGAATAATAGAGGCAATACTACTCAGTCATAAAAAAAGAAGACAGCTTTACCCTTTGTGACAGTATGGATGGACCTGGAGAACATTATGCTGAGTGAAATAAATCAGAGAAAGACAAATACCATAAGATTTCACTCATATGTGGAATCTAATGAACAAAATGAAGTAACAAGCAAAATAGACTAACAGACTCATAGGTAAAGAGCAGGTTGACAGCGATGGGTGGGTGATGGGGTTAGGGAGTAGAAGGATCAGAAGAAAAAGGAAAAAGGACTCATGGACATGGCCAACAGTGTGGTGATTGCAGAGGGGAGGGGTGTATAAGGAGGATAAATGGTAATGGAAAAGATACAATAAAAAGTAAAAAAAGGAATAAAAGAGAGAAGGTAGAAATAAACAATGTCAAAAATAAAAAGAAGAAAATAGTAATCTAATCCTGAAAAATGACAATAATCGTGAGAATATTAAAAAAATATATTATTCTACAGAAAATTTGAAATAGACACAAGAAGAAAAAGAACATCTGTGAAGACCCTTTTCTATTAAAGAAATTGAATCCATAATTACAAACCTTCCCACAAAGAAAATTCCCAATCTTTTAAGAAAAAAATTACACAAATTTTTACCAAACTTAAAATTTGAAAAGAAGGAATGACTATTCCTCATTTTAGGAGGCCAAAACAACCTTGATTCAAAAAGGAAGGAAGGAAGGAAGAAAGGAAAGGAGAAAGGAAGGAAGGATGGGAGGAAAGGAGGGGAAAATATACAGCTAATTTACAGGCCAATATTACTCATGAGCGTAAAGAAATATAAATTCATCTTTAAAGAAACTACTGATTGAATTAAAGTGGGTTACATGCTTTACAAATATGTAGCAGGAAAAAACAACAAAAAGAAAGGTTTTCAATAGGAAAATTCTGGAAAAATAAATATATATAAAGCAGAAAGCAGGAAACAAGATAACAGAAACAAGGGAAAATTTATTAGTATTTAAATAAAAATGTAAATGGATTAAACTACAGTCTTAAAAAAAAAACCCAAACATTCTCAAATTAGATAAAAGAGAAAATCTAATCTTTTACTCATTGCAAGATACTAAAATATAATGATTCATTAAGGGTAAAAATAAGGAAATAAGTAAATATATGCCAGACAAAAATCAATTTAAGGAATACTATTTGGCAATTAAAAAAGGGCATGAAGTACCTATAAATGCTATAATATGGATAAACTTCAAATAGGTTCATTCAGGGAAGGAAGCCATACATATTATATGATCCCATTTATATAAAATGTCAAAAAAAGGGTCAAGTAATTAGAAACAAAAACTGCATTCGTTGTTGCTTAAGCCTGGTGATGGGGAGGAGGGATGATGGCATTAGGTTTCTTTTTAGGATGATGAAAATACTTTAAGATCAAATTTTGGTGATGATTACACCACTCTTTAAATGTACTAAAGGTAATTTTTATACTCTTAAAACATTAATTTTATGATATGTATTTATTTCTCAATAAAACTTTTAATAAATATTAATCTAAGGTGATAAGCATAAAATTGGATTCAGATAATTACTTTATATTGATATGATAAAACTTTTTTAAAATCACAAACTTTTATCATTAGAAAAATTTGCCTTCAAAGAAAATTGTGGAATTACTTTCCATAATATTATTCCATTAAAAAAACCCTAAGTATTTGTTTGTATGTATTTGTTGCCAGAGAAGGACGTGGTAGAACATACCCCCAAATTCCTAACATTGAGTTAATACTTCAATAGGAGAGAATGAAGGAGACTGGGGCAAAGGTGTTTAAGTGTTCTCTTACTACTTACTTAACTTTTATAGTGTTGTAATTAAAATAAAATTCTCAACTCAGTCTTTGAGTTGAGGTAAGCAATGACATCAAGCAGGCAATAACGTAATTCTGAATATGAAGGATCTAAAAATATCTTTAGTAATGATGGATTAATGGATATAAATAAAACTTTGTCCCCTAGAAAGAAGGGAGTTCTCTACTTTTATAGTACCCACAGAATGGCAGAACCTTTACATCAGTAATGGTGAATTAGGTCCCTGTAGTGATCTGTTAAAAGAGAAACACTGGGCTACATGTTAAGGAAGGAAGGCTCTCAACTACCTTCATCTACCATTACAAAATAAAATAAAGGTTACTTTTATAAGTTCACAAACTTTTTGAGCAGCTGTTTGGGAGAGTTTATATTTTTGTGTGCAGTGTAGGCTGCACTGTAGCCAAGCTGCTCTCACCCAGGTCACAGATGAGAGGTGCCATCCATGAGTGAGTGAGAAAACTAGCTAGTACAGTCAGTCCTGTGGTACTGGTGACCAGTATTTTACCACATTCCTCCACCCCTAGTCACCCCTTATGGCTCCGAGGTAAAACAGAACATCCTGGCACGCACAGAGAAGACTTCTATACTACTCTTTTTCTTGGTCTGTCAACCAATTGCTAGTGTGACAACAATTACCAAAGAAATTACAGACTATCTCATCCTGTTCTAAGAAGCAGAGGAACCCATATCATTGCTGATAGGGTTTCAGTGAGTTTTGTTCATTGGGGAAAAAACCTTTTGTGAGGGTGGTCTCAATATGTTATAATGAAGCTAATTTGATATTGGTCATGAGAGATTATTTTTGTTCAGATTGTGCCATACCTAGACCTAGTGAGAAAGAACCAGATTAAATCCAAAATCCAAGATCCTTCCCACAGAACCCATAACAACCTATTCCCCAAATCAACAGAAAAATTCTTAATAAACTCCCCAAAGCAGAAGTAGTATGGATAAGTTTTGGGGTCACGGTGCTATAAATGCAACCAAAGACTTAAAATGGGAAAAAAGCCAAAACCCTCCTTTTTCCTCTAAATCCAACTAAATAAAAATATGAAAACAACTTTCAAAATAACAGCTAAGTCCAAAAAGTTAAGTATGTAATTACAGATTTAAACATTATTAATAAATCAAGACATTAACCATAATAAGAAAAATATTTATTATAAATAAAATAAAAACTATACTCTGAGGAAAAAAATTCAGTTATCTTAACTGCTACTTCCTAGTTTTATTGAGGTATAATTGAGGTAAAAATTGTGTATATTTAAGGGATATAATATGATAATTTGATATATGTATACAGTGTGAAATGCTTATCCAGTCAAGCTAATTAACACATTCATCACCTGACATAGTTACCATTTTTATGTATATATGTGTTCAGAACACTTAAGATGGACTATGTTAGAAAATTTTGAGCAGCATTATTAACTATAGTCACCATACTGTGTATTAGATCCCTCAAACTTTCTCATAACTAAAATTTTAAATGCTTTTTTATCACTAAAAACAAAAATTGAACTAAAAATAAGTAGTTAACTCCAAAAGTTAATATCACAACAAAATACATTTAAGAAAAGAAACAGGAGGAACTTCCAGTCAAGACAGAGGTGTAGGTAAGCACGGATCGCTTCCTTACACAACCACAGCAAAAATTACAACTAGACTACAAAACAAATATCACCGGAGTCATCAGTAAATTGAGCTGTATGGTAATCTGACAACCAAGGAATTAAAGAAGTCATATTCATCCAGACAGGTAGGAGGGGCAGAGATGTATGGAGAGGCATGGAGACCTGGAGATGCTGAACAGGTGGTCCCACACCTGTGGGTGGTAGATAAAAATCAGGAGGGATACCTCAAAAGCAAAGGATTCCAGCCCCACAACAGACCACCCAGGCCAGGGCTCCACTGCCAGGAAGATACATCTCCATAACTTCTTGCAGTAAAAAGCAGGAGGAGTTGGGGTGGTGGAAGAAACTTCAGGATTCTCAGGAGTCTCCTTTTAAAGGTCCCCAAATGGACATAGGACTTATGCAGACTCCCTTCCTCTGGGCTTCAGCACTGGAGCAGGAGCTGGAAGGGCACCAGTCCCAAATGGGGAGAAATTGAAGTGTCTGGCATCAGGGTAAGTGCCAGGGAACAGCTTCCTCCTGAACAAAACTCCAGAGGCCTGGCAGCAACATTGTACCCTTTCTGAGCGCTTGCCCACACAGAGCCACAGAGCTGGAACACCATAGCAAAGACTCCATCACCTGGTTCACATAGTTTGCCCTGCCCTGGCGATTATCTAAGGCTCCAGCACATCCAGCTTACTGGTGTGCTTTTCTACAACAGGCTAAGCTACTAAGACAGGGAGTCAAAGCAGCTCTACATAATATATAGAAACAAGCACAGAGAAGCTACCAAATTGAGGAGACAAAGAAATATGGCCCAAATGAAAGAACAGAACAAAATACCAGGAAAAGAACTAAATAGAGATAAGCAATCTATCAGATGCACAGTTCAAAACACTGGTTATTAGGATACTCAAGGAACTCATTGAGTACTTCAACAGCATAAAAAAGACTCAGAAACAAAGGCTACACTAAGTGAAATAAAAATTTTTTTACATGGAATCAACAGGGGAGTGAATGAATCTGAGAATCAAATCAATGATTTAAAGCATAGGAAGAAAAAAGAATTCAATCAGAACAACAAGAAGAAAAAAGAATCTAAAAAAACAAGAATAGGCTAAGGATCTTCTGGGACAACTTCAAATGTACCAACTTCAAATTATATGGAGTGCCAGAAGGAGAAAGAGCAAGAAATTGAAACTTATTTGAAAAAACAATGAAGGAAAACTTCCCTAATTTCATGAAGGAAATAGACATACAAGTCCAGGAAGCACAGAGAGTTCTAAACAATTGGGACCCAAAAAGGACCACACCAAGACACATCATAATTAAAATGCCAAATGTTAAAGATAAAGAGAGAATCTTAAAAGCAGCAAGAGAAAAAAAGAAAGTTGCCTACAAAGGAGTTCCCATAATACTGTCAGCTGATTTCTCAAAGGAAACTTTGCAGGCAAGAATGGACTGGCAAGAAGTATTCAAAATGAGGAAAAGTAAGGACCTACAATCTCGATTACTCTATTCAAAAACGTTATCATTTAAAATTGAAGGACAGATCAAGTACATCCCAGACAAGGTAAAGCCAAAGGAATTCATCATCACCAAGCCCTTATTGTATGAAATGTTAAAGGGACTTTTATCTCAGAGAAAGAAGATCAAAACTATGAACATTAAAAGGGTAATAGATTCACAACTATCAATAATTGAATCTATAGAACAACTAAGCAAACAAGCAAAACAGAAATAGAGTCATGGATATGGAGATCATTTGGAGGGTTACCAGTTGGGTGGGGGAGGGGGAGTAGAGGGGAAAAGGTGCAAGGATTAAGAAGTATAAATTGATAGGTACAGAATAGACAGGGGGATGTTAAGAACAGTGTAGGAAATGGAGTAGCCAAAGAACTTACATGTGTGACTCATGGACATGAATTAAGGGGGTAGGGATTGTTGGAGGGTATGTGGGCTACTGGATAGAGGAGGGCAAAGGGGGAAAAATTAGGATAACTGTAATAACATATTCAATAAAATATACTTAAAAGCTCACAGTACTAAAAAGGAACAAGGTGCTGACACACACACAGAAAAAAAGAAAAGAAAAAGAAATAATTATTAAATATAAAAATGTAAAAATAAATCAGAAAAATAGAAAATTGATCAATACAAGAGACAATTTCTTAAATAGTCCAATAAAATCAGTACATATCTGACAAGATCAATTAAGAAAAACAAGAACAAAGCTAAAATACCTAAAATTAGTAATGATAAAGAATATTTAACCACAGATTAAAAAGAGATTTAATTAAAACTTGAGAGTGAATACTCTCTGAGTTTTCTATAAAGCGATATGGATACAGCCAGAGGAAATATCCTCAGTGGCCTGCAAATATATATTGGAAAATCTACTTTTGTGGATTTTTTTAATGTAAAAAAATGAAAATAAACTTTTCTAATACTGAAGCTAATACTTTACAGTGGAGCCTTACTCAGTTTGTATGTCAGGCCTGTGTCTCCTTGGCAGGTAAGGGAATTTGAAAATTTCATGATGGTGAATGTTGACATTGTTGCCCTTGGTGTTTCTTCACTTTCAGTGTATTGAAATATATTTGTTAATAAAAACTTAGCTAAATGGTACTTAGATTAGATTATTTAAAATAACTGAATATAATTCTCTGGAATGAGATGAGGAATGATCACAAACATCTTTTGTTTTCCACAGAGATTCCCATTATATTTGGGAAAACTATTTAAAATAATTATTTAAAAAAATTTTCCTGCTGGGCTAAATAGAGTCTTTTAAAAATGTAGATAGTTTAAAGGACTCAATATGCAAATCATAAGTTTGATGATATATGGTGCTCTAGAACAACGTGGCCTCTCTCTTTTTTATTTCCCCTTTCAAAATAGCATTGTCCCACTTTATAAAGAAAGCTGAATTGGTCAGGACAAGCTGGGAAACAAGCCACCCAGAATTTCAGTGGCTTAAAACACAGATGTTTATTTCTTATTAAGGCTGTCCATTCAACCAGGGAAGGTTGGGGTCTTTGTCTCATGTTGTCCTCACTCTACCATGCAGACAGTCACTGGCTAGAATTGACAGAAGGATTAGAGAACTTGGATCTTGCAATGGAATTTAAGGCTCCAGCCTGGAAAAAACATGCATTATTCCCCTTTACAACACAGTAGCAAGAATTAATTGGCTGATTTGGACAAGCGTACCAGTAGCACAGAAAGTAGAGAGCCTTGCAACCAAGATGGAGGCATAAATATACACTCTTCTGCTCCTTCCACAACCATAAGAGGGATTTCATCTACCGCATACAAAAAACAACCAAAACTACCAAATAATCTAACTGCATGGAAGTCCAACCAACAAGAATATAAAGAAGTAATATTTATCCATATGGGTAGAAGGGGCAGAGACAGGAAGCCATGGTGGAGAGGATGCAGTGCAGTCGCAGCAAGGCAGTGGTTGTGGCAAGCCAGCGGAAGGAACAGTCACACATTATAAAATCCAGAGGGACACCCGGTGAGCAATTCCAGTCCCAGGCCAGACAGTGCAGCTCACAGTTCCAGCGCTGAGAAAATAAAGCCTCATTGCTTCTGGCTGTGAAAACCAGTGGGGGTTGGTGCAGCGGAAGAAACTGTCTGTCTCTCTTTAGAGACCCCCCAGTCCTAGAATGTCTGCAAACCCACCCACTCTGGGAACCATTGCCAGGGCAACAGCTAGAGGGGCGCCAGTCACACGGGAAGTGATCGAAGTGACTGGAAACAAGGCAAGTGCCAAGCAAGTGGCATTATTGCCTCTCTGACCCCTCCCCCACATCCAGTGCCACAAGGCGGTGAAACAGGTTGCCCCGCACTGACATATACCTAAGGCTCTGCCCCTTATAATGTAACAGGTGCAACAACTTTACCTAATACACAGAGGAAAACACAATAGCCTGTCAAGTTGAGGAGACAGAGAAGTACAGCCCAAAAGAGGGATCAGATCAAGGCTCCAGAAAGAGAACTAAGCAATGAGGAGATAGCCAACCTAACAGATGTAGAATTCAAAACACTGGTGATAACGATGCTCACAGATAACTGTGTATGGCAAACGCATAAAGAAAGAAGTGAAGGCTATCCCAAATGAAATGAAAAAAGCACACAAAATCAATAGCGAAGGGAAGGAAGCCGAGGTTCAAATTAAAGATCTGAAACATAAGGAAGAAATAACAGTCAACCAGTACAGAATGAAGAAACAAGAATCGAAAACACCAGGAGAGGCTTAGGAACCTCTGGGACAATTTTAAACATGCCAGCATCCGAATCATAGGGGTTCCATAAGGAGAAGAGGAAGAGCAAGAAGTTGAAAACTTATGTGAAAACAAAATGAGAGAAAACTTCCCTAATTTGGCAAAGGAAAAATACAAAATCAGGAATCACAGAAAGTCCCAAACAAGATGGACCCAAAGAGGGCCACACCAAGAAACATCATAATTAAAATGCCAAAGGTTAAAGATAAAGAGAATCTTAAAAGCGGCAAGAGAAAATAAGAGTTACTTACAAAGGAGTTCCCATGAGACTGTGTCAGCTTATTTCTCAAAAGAAACTTTGCAAGCAAGAAGGGCTGGCAAGAAGTATTCAATGTGATGAAAAGCAAGAACCTACAACCAAGATTACTCTATCTAGCAAAGCTATCATTTAGAATGGAAGGGCAGATGAAGTGCTTCCTAGACAAGGTAAAGCTAAAGGAGTTCATCATCACCAAGCCATTATTATATTGTTAATGGGACACATTCACAACTATCAACAAATGAATCTAAGAAAACAAAAATGAACTAAGTAAACAACTAGAACAGGAACAGAACTATGGATATGGAGATCATATGGAGGGTTATCAGCGGGGTGGGGGAAGGGGGAGAATGGGGGGAAAGGTGCCGGGATCAAGAAGCATAACTGGTAGGTACAAATTAGACAGGGAGATGTTAAGAATAGTAAAATAAATGGAGAAGCCAAAGAACTTATATGCATGGTCCATGGACATGAACTAAGGAAGGGGGTGGATTGCTAGAGGGAAGGGAGGTACCATGCAGAGGGGGGTCAAAGGGAAAAAAACTGGGACAACTGTAATAGAATAATCAATAAAATATACTTAAAAAAAATAGAGCCTTGACAGTTTCAGTTAGCACCATTAAGACTCTCATTACCCTCAGCCCTCCTGAATTTTACCATAGGGTATATGGTCCCCAAATGAAAGAAGTTCACCAAACCAAAGGACTTCTTGAAATACTGTTTTCTGGGCAGCTTCCTCTTATGATTACTCCCGGATCAATAAAAGCCCACAGGGCTTCTAGTCTTTCCCTCTTTCATATATATATTTCTTCTTAAAGGGACAACCAGTGTATTAGAACCCAGAGTCTTTTGCCTCTGGTAGATTGTTCTGAAATCTGATTTTCAGGGAAAGAGGAGTGATGACACTTGTCTTTACGACCTCCCCTCTTACTTCTGAGAAGGCCTACCCTCTTACTTACTTGCTTTCTTAAGGAGAGTTTAATGTACACAAAGCAAAGGGACATTGGTAAAACATATTCATGCTAAAAATGACTGTTACATTTTTCTTTCACTTATTTAAATGTAAGCAGTTTTCTTAGCTACTCTCAACACTCATTCCTAAGGTGTGTCATTGATTGAAAAGGAAAGCATATTTAAAAAATAAGCACAAAGTAGAGCTACTATTTGCTTTAAAGGTAACTGAGGTCCAAATTTTTCAAGTTATACTGGATTTTTTTTAGATTGGGTGTGTATTCTTCAATTGTTGATTAAAACCTGTTTTATCGAATCATACCTTAAAAATATTTATATCATTTTCTAAATTACTTACTTTTTTTTTTACCTCATTAACATTTTAAATTATTAGGATAGCTTTTGGAATAATTAAATTTTTAGTAGTATATAAAAACTTTCTTTCACAAAATGTGCAAAATGTTTGCTCATGAAGTGAACAAAATTAATAAAGATATTTTTATTTTTTACATATGATTTTAGTTAATTATTGCAAAAGCCAAGTGTCAAAGTCCAATACATGTATGTACACAATATTTAATAAATAGCATGTTTGTGTTAGATTCCTCCCTTCATAATGACATCATCTTAGCTATACATTCCATTGCATTATTAGAAATTAAGATAAAACATGTATAGATCTATTCCTGCTTTAAAAAATAAAGCAAATACAACATCACTAGCCATCAGAGAGATGCAAATAAAAACCACAATGAGATAAAACTTTACACAAGTCAGAATGGCCATCATCAACAAATCAACAAACAACAAGTTCTATAGAAAACGTGGAGAAACGGGAACCCTACTACACTGTTGGTGGGAATGCAGACTGATGCAGCCACTATGGAAAACAGTTTGGAATTACCTCAAAAAACTAAACATGGAACTGCCTTTTAAACCAGCAATTCCATTGCTAGGATTATATCCGAAAAATCCTGAAACACCAATTCAAAAGAACTTATGCACCCCTATGTTCATAGCAGCGCTGTTTACAATAGCCAAGTGCTGGAAACAACCCAAGTGCCCTTCTGTAGATGAGTGGATCAAAAAACTGTGGTACATTTACACAATGGAATACTATGCAGCAGAGAGAAAGAAGGAACTCCTGCCATTTGCAACAACATGGATGGAATTATAGAGAATTATGCTTAGTGAAATAAGCCAGGCAATGAAAGAAGAATACGATATGCTATCACCCAATACAGGAGACTAATGAACAAGACAAACAAATGAACAAAATTGAACAAGGATCAGAGTAACAGTTATCAGGGGGGAGTGAAAGGGGGGAGGGAAGAGGGTAAGTAGGGGAAGGGTTTAGCAAGGGAACTAATATAAATAACCCATGAACATGGACAACGGGGTCGGGATGGACTGTGGGAGAAGGGGTGGGCTGAGTGGGGGGTAGCAATGAGGGAAAAAGTGGGACAATTGTAATAGAAGAATAATTTTAAAAATTTAAAAAAGAAAAGGAAAGGGGAGTGTTGTTCCTGGAGTGCAGCTATGTGTTGGAGACCATATGGAGACCAAGGGTCTACAGAAGACATCCAAATTGGACAAGCTCTTTTATGATCTGTGAAGAATTTGAAATAATCCTATAGACAGTATGGGGCTGATGAAAGTTTTCTGTAAAACAAAGAATCAATATACTCAAAGCCACACTTTACACTGATAACAGGCAGTTGTTACAATACAGTTGGTAATGAAAGAGAAAGATGGGATAAAGGCCCTTTGGGAAGCTATGGAGAATCCTTGGGCAGGGGCCTCAGGGACAGAGAGAAAGGCCATATTGGAGAACTCTTTAAGTGCTGTAATCACCAAAACTTAAGAGGCTAATTACATGGTGGAGGGTGGGCTGGGTGATAGAGATAGAGGAGTTAAGACTATTCTCTTGAAGAACAGGTGAATGGTGATGCTGTTAACTAAGTGAGTAAAGGGGTAGACTACTGAGGTAGGAAACTGGAACTTAAAGATCTACACTGTGTCCTTTATAGAGTCCAACATATGAATTCAGTGATCTGCATGGGGTGTGAGCTGGACATACCCATTTGAGGATAATTTCTGTATAGTTGGATGGTTGTTAACACCGCAGAGGTAAGTGTGGTCACTTATAGGAGTATTTTGTAAAGACAAAAGGGCCAAGTAAACTCTTTGGGAAACACCACCATTGTAGGGGCAGATGAAGGAACAGGGGAAAAGGGAATTGAGGAAGGATACTCAGAGAGGCAGGTGGAGAACTGGAAGAGAACGGGAGCTGGATTTGGTCTTTGATGACCTTGTAAGAACAGGATGGTGTGCGTAGTAGTGGAAGACTTCAGATCACAGTGGGTTAGAAGGTGCAGGAGCATCTTAACTTTTTCCCAGAATTATGGAAGTGAATTATACCCAAAGAACCTTGCAGTGGAATCGCTGGTTCAAAAAGCAGTTCATTTTTAGTTTTTGGAGGGAAGGCAAGATCAATGGGAAGTTATTTTTTTTAATGATGCAGAAACTTAGGCATGTCAAAAGAGCAAGGTGCAGGTGGAAAAAGAGCAACTGAATGTAAGAGGTAAATGGAACTGAATAACTGATGAAGGCATGTTATCAGACCAGACACCTAAAGAAGACTGGATTGGTCCTACAAATTTCACACTTTCAGAATGACAAATTGGAATACATTCTTGTTGATAAGATATTTTTTTTACTTTCAAATTTATTTATATTGAAAAATTGAATAAATCATATACAAACTAAAAATAATAATAATAAAGTAAATAAATTTATCACATTGAATCTGCACAATTTTAGCCTAAGCACTTTTAGTCAACTTATTTATAAAATGCATTCCATAATTTATTTTGTAGTCTTTTTAAAAATGACTTTCCTTGAAATAAATTTTAACATTGATTTGAAAATGACTATATATATATATATGAATTTTATTTTTTGGTTTTTCAATTACAGTTGTCTCATTTTTTCCCCATTGCTCCCCCCACCCAGCCCACCCCTTCTCCCACAATCATATCCCTCCCTGTTGTCCATGTCCATGAGTCATTTATACACCTTCCTTGACTAAATCCTACCTTTACTTATCCCCCTCCTCTCCCTCCCCCTTCCCTCCAATTGACTGTTATTCTGCTCCTTGTCCTATCTAGTTCATTTGTTCATGTTGTTCTTTAGTTTCCTGTATTAGGTGATATCATATGGTATTTTTCTTTCTTTGCCTGGCTTATTTCACTGAGCATAATTCTCTCTAGTTCCATCCATGTTGTCGTAAATGGCAGGAGTTCCTTCTTTCTCTCTGCTGCATAGTATTCCATTGTGTAAATGTATCACAGTTTTTTGATCCACTCATCTACAGATGGGCACTTAGGCTGTTTCTAGTACTTAGCTATTGTAAACAGTGCTGCTATGAACATAGCGGTGCATAAGTTCTTTTAGTTAGGGTTTTAGGATTTTTCAGGTATAATCCTAGCAGTGGAATCGCTGGTTCAAAAGCGAGTTTCATGTTTAGTTTTTTGAGGTAATTCCAAATTGTTTTCCATAGTGGCTGCACCTGTCTGTATTCCCACCAACAGTGCAGTAGGGTTTCCATTTCTCCACATCCTCGCCAGCACTTGTTGTTTGTTGATTTGTTGATGATGGCCATTCTGACTTGTGTAAAGTGGTATCTCATTGTGGTTTTTATTTGCATCGCTCTGAGAGCTAGTGATGTTGAGCATTTTTTCATGTATCTATGAACCTTCTGTATGTCTTCTTTGGAGAAGTGTTTGTTCAGGTCCTTTGCCCATTTTTTAACTGGGTTGTCTGTTTTCTTGATGTTGAGTCATATAAGTTCTTTATATATTTTGGAGATCAGTCCCCTGTCTAATATATCATTGGCAAATATGTTTTGCCATATGGTTGGTTTCCTTTTCACCTTGCTGATGTTTTCTTTTGCTGAGCAGAAACTCTTTAGTTTGATGTAGTCCCATTTGTTTATTTTTTCCTTTATTTCTCTTGTCTTAGGACATATATCCATGAAAATATTGTTACGTGGGATATCTGAGATTTTTCTGCCTATGTTTTCCTCTAGGACTTTTATGGTGTCATGGCTTACATTTAAGTCTTTGATCCATCTTGAGTTTATTCTCATGTGTGGTGTAAGTTGGTGGTCTAGTTTCATTTTTTTGCACGTCCCTGTCCAGTTCTCCCAGCACCATTTGTTAAAGAGTCTCTTCTCATTCCATTTTATGTTCCTTCCTCCTTTATCAAAGATTAGTTGACCATAGAGGCCTGGGTTTATTTCTGGGCTTTCAATTCTGTTCCACTGATCTATATGTCTGTTCTTATGCCAGTATGAGACTGTTTTGATCACAGTGGCTTTGTAGTATTGTTTGATGTCTGGTATCATGATTCCTCCTGCTGTGTTCTTCTGTTTCAAGATTGCTTTTGCTATTCGGGGTCTTTTTTGGTTCCATATGAATTTATGGAGTATTTGTTCTAGGTCAGTGAAATATGACATTGGTATTTTAATAGTGATTGCATTGAATTTGTAAATTGCTTTGGGTCGTCGTCGTCGTCAGCAGCCGTCCGTCTCGAGAGACGATGGCGTAGCTTCTTGAGAGTCTATCTGCACCGCCGAGAATGGCTGTGCAGTCCGACTCGGGAGTGACAATCCCTGCCGCACTTGTTACAGGTGAAGGCAGATGGCTGTTGTTGCTGCTGTTGACGCTGCTTCCGCCTCGATCTTTTCTGGACCGCCTCCTTGTTGCGCGCAGCCTCTGCGCGTGACGTACCTTGCCTGACCACGAGCCTCCAGGCTAGGCGGTCGTCTGCTTGAACTTCCCATGTGTTGAGATTGATGGAGCATTGTGTCATGTCCTTTTTGCAGATGTCTTTGAACCGCAGTTTTGGGCGCCCTGTCATCCTCTGGCCTTCTGCTAGCTCGCCGTAGAGGAGGTCTTTGGGAATACGGCCTGCATCCATTCTTTTGACATGGCCGAGCCACCTGAGGCGTCTCTCACTAAGAACTGCATGCAAACTGCTCATGTTGGCTCGCTTCAGCACCTCGGTGTTGGGGACCTTATCCTGCCAGGCGACATGCAGGACGCGTCGCAGGCACCTCATGTGGAAGCTGTTGAGTTTCCTTTCGTGCCTTGCGTAGGTGGTCCACGTCTCGCTGCCATAGAGGAGAGTGCTGAGTACGCAGACCTGGTAGATGCGCAGTCTGGTCTTCTCAGTGAGGCTGGAATTGTTCCACACTCGCCGGTTCAGTTTGGCCATAACTGTGGCTGCCCTGGCGATTCTCCGATTGACCTCCAAGTCGACTGACAGAGAACTCGAGATGGTGGACCCGAGGTAAGTGAAATTGTTGACAACCTCCAGGGTGTATCCGTCGATGGTGATGCATGGGGTGTCCCCGTGCCTTGAGCCATAACGTTTGTCTTCGTCAGGCTGATGGCTAGTCTGAACTCCTTGCATGCGTGGGAAAGGCAAGTGACTAACTGCTGGAGTCCCTCTTCGGAGTGTGATGTCAAGGCTGCGTCGTCGGCGAAGAGCATCTCACGGATGAGCACCTCTTTGACTTTGGTCTTGGCTCATAGACGGGCCAGGTTGTAGAGCTTGCCATCGGATCTGGTGTGAATGAAGACACCCTCGCTGCAGTCCTTAAAGGCGTATTGGAGGAGCATGGAGAAGAAGATTCTGAACAGCGTAGGCGCGAGGACGCAGCCCTGCTTTACTCCGCTGCTGACTGGGAAGGCCTCAGAGGTTGCGCCGTTGTAGGACACCATGCTGTGCATGTTGTTGTGAAAGGACATGACCACAGCAAGCAGATGTGGTGGACAGCCAATCTTCCGTAGCAAGCTGAAGAGTCCGCTTCAACTGACCAGATCAAACGCCTTCGTGAGGTCGATAAAGGTGAGGTAGAGTGGTTTATGCTGCTCGTGACACTTCTCCTGCAGCTGGCGTAGGGAGAAGATCATGTCCACTGTTGATCGGCCAGCTCTGAAGCCACACTGGGACTCTGGGTAGACGCGGGAAACAAGGGTCTGCAGGCGGGCAAGAGCGACCCGGGCGAATACTTTGCCGACGACGCTGAGGAGAGAGATGCCCCGGTAGTTGTTGCAGTCGCTGCGGTCTCCTTTGTTCTTGTACATGGTGATAATGTTGGCGTCTCTCATATCCTGGGGGATGTAACCCTCCTTCCAGCAGAGACAGAGTAGATGGTGGAGCGGCGGTAGCAGGACTGGTTTCCCACTCTTTAGGATTTCTGGAGGGATTCCGTCGCTTCCTGGTGCTTTCCCGCAAGCAAGGCGGTCGATGGCTTTGCCGAGCTCTGCCGCAGTAGGTGGGGTGTCTAGCTCCTCCATGACTGGTAGGTCTGGGATGGCGTTAAGAGCAGTGTCTGTTACAGTGTTCCTCGTCGCATACAGCTCGAGGTAGTGCTCGGTCCACCGCCGCATTTGCTGTTCCTGGTCAGTGATGACCTCACCTGTCTTGGACTTAAGGGGGGCGATCTTGGAGGGGATTGGGCCTGTTGCCTTCTTGATACCCTCATACATTCCTCGTGCGTTGCCTATATCGGCGGCTTCCTGGATGCTTCTGCACAGGTTTAGCCAATAGGTGTTGGCACAGTGGCGGGCGGTCTTCTGGACTTTGTTCCTGGCAGCCCGTAGAGCTTGAAGTGTACTGGGAGTGGGCGTGGCCTTGTAAGCCAGTAGGGCCTTCCTCTTAGCCTCGATCACGGGTTCCATTTCTTCCCAGTGAGCCTCGTACCAGTCAGCGTTCTTCCGCTCTTTCTTCCCGTAAGCAATAATGGCGGAGTTGTATATGGTGTCGCGGAGACGTGACCAATTGAATTCAATAATGTCATCTGCCGCCATTCCCTCGCCGAGTGCATCTTCCATCCTGTTGATGAATTGCTGGGTCTTAACTTGAAATTGCTTTGGGTAGTATGGCCATTTTGATGATGTTGATTCTTCCCATCCAAGAACATGGTATTTGCCTCCATTTGATGAAAAGGAAACCAACCATATGGGAAAACATATTTGCCAATGATATCACAGACAAGGGACTGATCTCCAAAATATATAAAGAGCTTATACAACTCAACATCAAGAAAACAAACAACCCAATTAAAAAATGGGCAAAGGACCTGAACAAACACTTCTCTGAAGAGGACATACAGAAGGTCCATAGGCACATGAAAAAATGCTCAATATCATTGGCCATCAGAGAGATGCAAGTAAAAACCTCAATGAGATACCACCTTACACCTGTCAGAATGGCCATCATCAACAAATCAACAAACAACAAATGCTGGCGAGGATGTGGAGAAACAGGAACCCTACTGCACTGTTGGTGGGAATGCAGACTGGTGCAGCCACTATGGAAAACAGTATGGAATTACCTCAAAAAACTAAACATGGAACTGCCATTTGAACCAGTGATTCCACTGCTAGGATTATACCCGAAAAATCCTAAAACCCTAATTCCAAAAAACTTATGCACCCCTATGTTCATAGCAGCCCTGTTCACAATAGCTAAGTGCTGGAAACAGCCTAAGTGCCCATCTGTAGATGAGTGGATCAAAAAACTGTGGTACATCTACACAATGGAATACTATGTAGCAGAAAGAAAGAAGGAACTCCTGCCATTTACGACAACATGGATGGAACTAGAGAGAATTATGCTCAGTGAAATAAGCCAGGCAAAGAAAACAAAATACCATATGATATCACCCAATACAGGAAACTGAAGAGCAACACAAACAAATGAACTAAATAGGCAAAGACTAGAATAGTAGTCAGTAGGGGGGAGGGGGGAGGGAGAGAAGTGGGATAAGTAAGGGAAGGGTCTATCAAGGAACGTATATGAATGACTCATGGACATGGACAACAGGGAGGGATATAATTGTGGGAGAAAGGATGGGCTGGGAGGGGGGAGCAATGGGGGAAAAATGGGACAACTGTAATTGAATAACCAAAAAACAAAATTAAAAATAAATTTAAAAAAAATCAGTGTTTAAATAAAAAAAAAAAAGAAAGAAAATACAATTCAGAAAAAGGCAGAAAAGGTCTACCAGAGACTGAGAAGTAAAGGAAGAGGAACAGATTGTACTGACCAACTGAGGAGTGTGCCATGCAGGCTGGGCCATGAGAGGTAATAAAAACCCATGAGATAAAAGGCCTGGTACCTTGGTTGGATGCGCTGTCCATGGCAATCTTTCCAGGGAAGGAATGAAGGTTGTTTTCCTGAAAGATGGCTAGAAGGGACCTTAAGGCACAATGGAAAACCAGAAGGACTTGGAAAAGACAGGTGTTTACAGGCAAGGCAGAATGCCAGGTATGTGGTTCTGCTTCTGTGCCCTGAAGGGCAGACTGAAGGTCACCCTAAATGTTCCTTGCGTAAGTTCCAGCAAAGCAGAACTAAAGATCACAAGTGATAATTTTCTGCTCTTGTTGTGTTTATGCAAATGAACAGGATAAATTAAAAATGGACTTAATGCAGTCCCTTTACTGACAAGGAGGATAATCTTAGGGAGATAAATCATGATTCAAGGAAAATCGAAATGCTCAGTGGTAGACTATAAAGTAGTGCAGCTAACCATCTTTAAAGTTTTTTTTCATTTAAAATTTATTTTCATTTGAAAGTTAAACTATGTCTGCAGTATCACCAAAGATGTTTAATTTACAGGCAAGAAGAATGTCAAATGCCTTGCAACTGGATGTCTTTCCGATAAGACAGTCCTACAGATTTAGAGACTTGTATGTGGGTTATGTTACATAAATTAACATGTGTTTTCTGTTTTCAAAGGGCATAAGCCTATGATCTCATTACCTGAGTGATTGTCTGTACATATAGGCCTCACTTAATCCTTTCTGCATCGCTTCCTCCTGAGTGAGACTCAATGGTTTGGCTGAACTAAGTGGCTGGGTTGGTGAAGAATGGAGTGGTCTGTGGGCTTCACTTTACAACTGGTTTCTCTTTTCTGTCCTAGTGGCTTGGACAGAAAGAGCCCAGAGGTCTGAGAGGGGGGAAACCTAAAATATTTCCCTCAGCCCAAACTAAGTATAATGGGCAAAAGGGTTTTGGACAGGTGAGATGTACCTGGCACACCTTCCTTCAAAGAAGCCCTTCTTTTCCCTAATGTGGGACATTGAAAAATTAATACCTATCTTTTTTCATCTAGTGGTTATAGATTGAATGATGTCTTTTAACCCTGTTGCCAAATCTGTTGCCTCCAGAATACAACAGGGATGCCAGTCTGTTAAATCAAGCATGCCGTTGTCCAGGGACAGCCAACCAACCTGCAGTCTGCACGATCCTTCCCCATGTGGGAAGACCACCCTCCCCTCCGCACTCCCACTCTTATTAGGATTTCTGGACCCAAGGGTAGGTAGGACGATGACCATGTCCAGCTTGAAGCAGCTAGAAGAGCTCGAGACCTTGGCCCATTGTCTTTTATAAGATTATAAAGGGTCTTAAGTCTGAGAGGGAGGGATTGTTATTTTTTATTGTTAAAATAATTAATTATTATTTATTTAAAAGAAAAGAAGAATATATGAAAGGGTGAGGCAGGATAGCTTGTATGTATGACCCATGGGCATGAACTTGGGGGGGTATTTTGGGGGCAGGGGGTGCTGGGTGTAGGGGAGCAAAGGAAAAAAATTGGAACTATTGTAACAATATAATCAATAAAATATACTTAAAAAAATCTTCTAGGGATTTTCTAGAATATATGCTTTCAGAATATAGTCCAGCCTCCTGAGTGTGACATACAAGTCCCTTCACAATATGAAATTAGTGTAGCATCTATGTGCTATTTTTACAGATTTACAATGGCATGGGAGTTATCATTTCAAGATATTTCTGGCAGAAATTAAGGTAAAAATAATTTTTATGTTAAACATGTTTGCCTTTAGTAAAAACATCAAGTTCAGAAATAAGATATAATAAAACTATACTTTTCAGAAATGGAAGCACTTGAAAACTTCAGATTCCTGAAATGATTGAAATTTGGAATGGCCAGGATGAAGTCCACCCTCCCTGAAAGCAAGAAATTAGTGGCTGAGTGCTCACAACTCACAGCCCTTCAATTCACCAAGCAAAGGCGAGAGTCCTGTTGCTGGCATAGTGCCTTTGGAGCACTGTGGTTGGCAGTGACACTGAGTAAAGGTCGATTTGTATTAGTTTGTGTGTTAGCTTGGGGGCCAAGAAACAAGATTTGGCAAGAAATAGGTCAAGAGAAAAATAACTCAGTAGAGATCTGAAGAGAGAAATGATTACTTTAGCCCTGACAGCAACTTCAATGTGGTTGGAGGAACAGTAAATAAGTGGCACTCTGACCACAGAGGAGATGACAACCTTTGATGAAGACATAGTCGTTAGAACAGCTGCTTCATTCTCAGAAGGGACAAACAGCCACCTGCATTGACCTACAGAGAAAATGTCCTTTGCGCATCAGTAACGTGTGATGTGAGTATGTGTGGTATATGAAAGATTTTATTTTATAACAATAAGCTAACTACCCAAAATGCATTCTAACATCAGTAACTTTTAATATGTCAATTTTAGAGCCACTGTCAGGGTCATATATCCTACATCACCTTCATCATCAATAGCAATTCGCAAATGAGTTTATCCTTAGCCCCTTAAGCCCTGTTCCTTGTAGGGAATTCTCATTTCCAGCTCAGCAAATGTCTTCATGATCTATACAGTAACATGGACCAGAAACCCAGGAGAGTTCATCTAGGTATCTCTCTCTTTTACCTCCAGATTATTTTTAAATTATGTATATCTTCACTACTTTTTGTAAAAAAATTGATAATCTGTCTACTCCATTGGAGTGTAAGCTCACTGAGAAAAATCCTAATACCCATTTTTGTTTATTCAATGCTTCATATGTTACTCTAAACACAAAATAATAAATGTTTTGTGACCTGAAGCAATATTTATATGCCCTGAGAAGATTCATGATTAGATTATGTACCACATAATCTAAGCACTCAAATATTTTCACTATTCATTCATTCCTCACCTGAGGACATATTTATTGATTTTAGAGAGAAGGGAAGGGAGGGAGAAAGAAGGATAGAAACATCAGTCCTTTGCCTCTCCTCCTTGCCTGGTCTGGGGACCAAACCTGCAACCTAGGCATGTGCCCTGACCGAGAATTGAACCTGTGATTTTTCAGTTTACAGGAGGACACTCCAACCAGCTGAGCCCCACTCGAAGGGCTTCACATTATGTTTTCAATGAAGACCAAACATTTAAAATGTTAAAACTCAGAGATCAACAAAACTGATCTGTGTATATAATGGTTTGTTTCCTAATGACTGTGCAGAGTAAAGTTCTATCACACTCCTTTTGGTGCTTTAAGGAGCCTTTCTTGGCTGAACTAGCAGGCCAGATGTCTCATTCACCCGCAGATAAAACCTCACAACTGTCATTCAAGCCTACTGATGGTTCCCCTTCAAGCTGGGATGCGTCCATGTCCTTAAACACATTTATTACAATAATTACTCAGCACTGCATATAAGAGGATAAAAATTCACCATTAGCTCTTTAGATTTGTGTGCAAAGAGAAATGTTTCTAGATTTATATACCAATATCACTAAGTTACATATAAGTAATCCTTAGGCTCAAGAATCTTCTATTCTAAAAATAGATAAAACTGACACACCTAGAGGTAGATAAGAATGTAGACAAAGGGAGTGCTTCTGACTTTATTCCAGTGGAAACATTCCAAACTACCTTAAGAAACTAGTCTCAAAGCTTTTGGGTTATTTTGTTGTTGTTGCTGCTGCTGTTTGCTTATTTGTTTTCAAGGAAGGAAAGAGAATAGTTTATTTTGAATTTACCCTTTGATTAATCCCATTTGTCTTCCATCATTCTCTTTCTTCCATTGTTGTCATGGCTGGAGAAGATTAAGGGTAATTTCTTAGTACAAATAATGGTGTGATAATTTTTCATCTATTTTTGACTCTTTTTTAAAAGTTTCGTTATCACTCAGAACCATTCTTTGTTTTAATTTTCTTTCTTTGTTTCATTGTTCCCATTTCCCCCTTGAAACCAACTTATTTTGAGAAAACAAAAGCACTAAATTTCATTCTGGAATCACTTTATTATATTTAGTTTGAGTCGTTGAATATTCACTTGAACTTTCTTAAGCCAAACTTCATGTGTTTACCATAGTTTATACATAGGATTCCTGAAACATGAAAGCATCACCCCTCTCACCCCATGTCAAGTTTTGATGCTGTGTTTCTGTAGGGTAAACTGCATGTGACGACTTATGAAAGGTAAATGCTCAACAGGGTATTTGTTTGTTTATTCATGATTGATTAACTTCCAATAAATCATTTAGACTAGAACCAGCTGCTTAGGACTATGATAAAATGATGTTTTCATCATTTCTAATGAATTCAATGTGGTTATTTCTCTTTTGATGAAGTTAAATGTCTTCTTAATCAAATTTTTAACATGTATTTACTGTTTTATTTTCCCTTGCATGCCTGGGTTAGCTCAGTAGCTGTACACTTGGACACCATTGTGTAACCACTAACGGTGCTCTGAGTATCAATGAACAGAGACCCACCAGTGGCCTGCTCAGAAAGAGAGGACATTATTTGGTTTTTACACTTTCTCAGCTTGTATTTCACTTATTTTGTAAAGAATCAACTGCGACACATAAACTTCAGTTCCAATTTAATTAATGCTCTTGGTTTTTTAAAATGGCACAGTGTCTGTTCTGTTTACCAGGCATTATTCCACAAGGCTGGTCAGTTCCTTTTGAATTCCAGCAGTTGCATGCTCTGGTGAATTAACCTAGAGTCCGATTTGCCCAATGCCCCATTGTCAAGGCTGTGCATCCCTTGACAATGTGTGATATTGGTACAGTCTCCTGACCTCTCTAATTCTGTTTCCTCATCTGTAACACAGAGCTAGCCATAGTGTCTACTTCTAGGAACTGGTGTGAGAACCAAGTGAGATCCTGGTCATGAAGCTCTTAGCACACTAACTGGCACACTGAAGTATATGTTAACTGTTATCATGATAATAAAATAAAGTCATCTACACACTTTTGAATACTGAAAGGTATTAGTTTGCACTTAGGAACCAATTCTATCTGAGTGAACAGATACTTCAAGACGTTAATGTACCAAATTTGAAAAACATAATAAGCATAGAATTCTAACAGAGGGCTCTGTCTCTTTGGAAATGAGTAAAGACGTATTAGAGACTGAACATTTGGAGCAATAATAGGATGCTTTGCATAACCTTTTATAGAAGATGCATTCATCCTACTTTAACCTTCTTTTTAAATTTTTTATTTATAACCTGTTTTTTTTAAAGACAACTGTTTGGTTTTCTTTTTACTCTATCAGGGATTGTGAGTACTATTCACTTTGTTTTTACCACATTCTACGTTATAATGCCAATTTCATGTGTATAGAGCTTCATCTATATAATACATGGGCCCAGAACAAAATGGAAATGAGAAGTCCCTTCTGCAAAGGTTATGAAGATAATGACAGCAGATTATTAAGCCAAACACAGGACACTGTGTATATGTATCATATCTTTCTCATTCCAGGTTAAAATCTTTAAAGACAGACTCTTGTCTTCTTTTAGTTATTCTGATTTTATATGAATATGCTTTAATCGTCAAAATGTATAAAAGAACACACAATGAAAACTGAATAACCTTCTTGATTGAAACCTTAAGTTATAAATAAATAAATAAATACATAAATAAATAAAGTCCTCTGCTGCTTCTGAATTGAAGGAATATACAGTTGAGAAACTTGTGCTAGGAACTGGTATTATTATTAAAAACATATTGTTAGCCAGTCACAAAAAGACAAAGGTTATATGATCCTCTTATTGAAGGTATCTAAAGTAGTCAATTTCACAGAAGCATGAAGTAGAATGGAGGCTGCCAGGGGGGAAATGAGGTGTTGTTCAATGGAAACAGTTTCAGATTTGCAAGATGAAAAAGTTTGGAGACCACTTGCACAAAAATGTGAATCAACTTAACACTACTGAACTGTACACTTAAAAATGGATAAGATAGCAAACTTTGTTATATGTTCTTTTTTACCACAAGTAAAAACAAAATATTTTTAAAAAAGCATATTATTGGTACACTACATCAATCATTGCTTAGACATTACAATTTTGAAATACAATAGAATCCAAAGCCTGCTGTAAACCTTGCTCTTATGTCGTAGTCATTTACTTCAACATTGAAAAGTGGAAGATGTTTCAGATAAGTCTTCTATTTAGAGTTAATGTCCCCCAATATGACCTTTAAATAATTCATTTTGGGCTCCCAAGGGAAGACCCTAACCCATAAGAGGGCGTCACTTTCTGCCAGAGATAGCAAAGCAATTGTTTCTAATATAAGTAGTGCCTCTACATAGCAGGTTTCAAATAGGGTCAGGAGGACATAAGAAAAACATAACCCAGAACTTTTCCAGATCAACACAGATAACTCTGACTTTAGCTCTCTAAGAGTAGATTCAATGTTATGATTGCAAATGCAAAGATGTAGAAAGCCAGTCCTTTAAGGAGAGAGGCCATTTTTAAGAAGATGTCACACAAATTGACTAGCATAAACTCCAGGAGTTGCACTCTACCTTAGGTTCTAGGGCGGGAAGTGTTATGATACTCTATGACATTGAAGAGGCTAAGAAGGAAGTAAACTTCAGTTGTGGCCTATCATTTACTAGTATCCACTTCCAAAGAATTTGTTTTAGCACTTCTTGCAATTAGGAAAGTCACAGAAATGTCATAGAAATGGGGCCAAACAATTTCTCAAAAGTGTCCCTGGGGTGGTACTACTAGGAACTGTCTCTCTTTCCCAGTAGGTTGGGCATCCTCCCACAAACCAAGAGGCCCAGTTAGAGTCCCAGTCGGAGCACAGGCCTGGGTTGTGGGCCACGTCCTAGGTTGGGGTTGTGCAAGAGGCAACCAATTGATGTTTCTCTTGCACAGAGATGTTTCTCTTCTTTTTCTCCCACCCATCCCTGTTTTCTAAAAATAAATATATAAAATATTTTTAAAAAGCTGAATGATCAATTTAGGAAAGATCCTAGAAGATGGTAATAGCTAGACATTGTCATTTCCCAGGGTCTGGTACCAAAAGTGGTACCACACTTTTGAGAAATTGACTTATATTAAGACAGATGTATAAATATGATTTCCAATTTAAGGTCTTGTCTGGAATACAGATCTTAACTTCTGATAGCAAAATCAAAATATTAATCAGAAGATTTTTTTATGTACATGGAATTAGAAATAAAGAGATAATTTTAAGACGACTGCATATGAACAAGGAAAAAAAAATCATCTTTGTCTCCCAGTGGCTTATGTCTCTCTAAGTGACTTGAATCTCTGGTCCAGTTGGCACTATTAAATTAATACTAACAAATTTTTAATCTATATTATTATATCCAGACCACTTTACCTGTTAACACTTTCGCCCAGACAGGGTTTATTAATAGAGCTCCAGCTTTCATGGTTAAAATCATATTCTTTCCCTGACTTCTTTAGATGACTCTGACAGACAGAGATGTTTTTGGCTTGGAGCTTACCCAAACTCTCCAGTTATGTATTTACTGGAAATCTCTTGGGTTATTTCTGCTGATCCTGTCCAGGCCAATTAGTCTATTTTCATTTTTAGACGGGAACAGGTCTGTAGTCTTCCCTTGAAGATTTTCAGGCCATTTAAAACCATTCTGAAGTTTGCAAAGACTTCCCTAGAGCAAGAACAAGGAAACTGGCACAGTCATGAAATAAAGACTACAGTATTCCCTCACTTATCGTGGGTATTACATTCCAGAACCCCCCGCAAAGTAGGAACCTTACATTTATTCTACACTCTTAAGCCTACGTAACTTTAACAACATATGTATACAATACTGCAAAATCCCACGATATAGCGAAAAATCCGTGATAAAAAATTAAACATAATATTTTTAAAAATTCCATGATACAGTGAGGCTGCGATAAGTGAACCACGATATAGCAAGAGATTACTGTATTTTGCTGCCTATGGCATTTCTGGCACTGAGCATAATGCCTGAAGCACAACAGGCATTCAGTATGCCTGCTGTGCTATTATTGCTGCTACCATATTCATTGACCTCACAAAAATCTTTATTTCCTATTGGTCCTACTCTGTGAGTTATCACTAAAGCATGGATGACAAAGCAAAGAGAGCCAGATTCCCAGCACTATATGTAGTATCCAGTATGTAGTAGGTACTCAAGAAATTTTCTTACAATTTTCATGGATTCAGTGGTATCTATTAAAAAAGAGAGGAGTCATCAGGAAATAGTATGTCATGGTGATGCCAACTGAAATTACTTGAATTCTAATCGTAATACAGTCACTTTACTAGGTATGCAATCAAAGGTAAGTCCTTTATTCACTCTGAGTTGTCTCCATTTCTGCATTTGTAAAATGAAGACCATAGTACCTGATCTCATAAGGTAGTTGAGAAGACAATGCATATGCAGAGAACCTGTAATGGTACTCTGTGGCATGCAGAAACTCAGTAATTATAAGTTCCCCACACTAACTTCCTGTAGTTTTCCTCAACTGTCACAAAAATTTATTTATTTTTAGAAAGGAAAAGGATGGGAAAAATAAAGGGAGAGAAACATTGGTCAGTCACCTCTTGCACTCCCCCAAATGAGGGACCTGGCCTACAACCCAGGAATGTGCCCTGGCCAGGAACTGAATTGGTGACCTTTCAGTTTTTGGAACAATGCCCAAACTGCTGAGCCATGCAGGCCAGGGCAACCGTCCCAATTTTTCAGCTTTTCTATCCATTTGTTTTTGGACCCTAATAAGCCAACTCAGTAGCTCTTAACATTGGATCCCAATTTGACATGCTATTGTCCATCCAGACCTGAACCCTTTTGCCCACTCATGGAATACCAGATCTGGAAGAGATTTTGAGGTCCAATAGCCCTGGCGTCTTACAGTGTTTCCTGCTCAAGCTCTACCTGTCCCTCCTCAGTACTTCACTGACTCTGGAGGTAGCAAGTGTATTGCTATGCTATGGGGAGGGAGGAAGAAATTTTGGAGGTCATTTTAGAATTCTGCCTACTACAGCATCCCATGTGATCTGTTTCATCAGTAGGATGCTTTCAGCTGCTATTGATTTATGAGCATGGTCTACATTATACCAAATGATTATGTGTGTGTGTATATATACTTATTATTATTATATATAATATATATTTTATATATAAAATCAGTAGTAATTCACTTTGGTATTTTGAATTTGTGTTTTACCACAAAATCCCAGCTATCCATCAATGTATATACTCTTTTTGAGGGGAGATGGAGAATAACCCAGGCCAGGGTGTTAGCCAAGACAAACCAAGGTCAGGGCTGGGCCTGGAGAGCTGGAAATAGAGAAGAAATGCAGCATGAGGCAGGCGGGAGTTAAAGAAATGATCCTAGCCAAAGTTTGTACTGAAATCCAACCAGGAAACCAGAATCCAAATGCCAATTTTAAAGGCCCAGAAAAGGACCAAAACTTGAGGTAAAGATAAAGGGCAGGTGCTTGAGGGCATGGACATAGAATAGAACAATTTTAGAAGCTAAACATGACAGGCTCCTACGTGATTGCTTCAAATGCCACCGAGGTGTCCGTCTGGGGAGTCAAGGTGGAAACATATGTGCCCTTTGTCTTCTCATGAAGAAAAAGGTCACCTACAGAACAGATCACTGAACACATTAACAAAGAAGCATTTGAAGTTACTAAAGGACAAGCTCCACATTTACTTCTCTGTCTACTCTGGCCTTGCAAAGGCAGCCAGTCCTTCCACAGTGTCACGGGGAGCACGTCCAGGGTTACAAACAGCACATTCTGCACGCTGTTACTGTCCTTAACCAGAGCTGAACTGGCCAAACTCCTGTGTAAAGACAACCTTTCTTCTGCGCTAAATTTCATCTGCTGTGATCTGCTCTGGCAAATCTATCATCAGCATTTTCCCCACCTACTGGGTTATTGTTCTGTAATTCCTCTTGCCTAATAAAAGCCTTCTCTTGACTTCCCCTCCTATATATACATGTCTCCATTTGTTTGTTCCCCTTTGCAGCAAAACTCTTTCAGTTATTGTTACTTGCTGGGTTTTATTCCTCTCCTCCAGTTCCTTCCCTAACCCATCCAACCCACAAACCCACTGAAACTCCTCTGTCAAAGTCACCAGGGGTCTCCACATTGCTAAATGCAATGGTCTGTTCTCAGACTTCATTTAACTTGATGTCTGAGCAGCATTCAACATCATGGATCTTTGCATCCTCATATGCTTCTTTTCTAAGACTCCACGCTCTTGTTTCTAACTTCCACCTGCCTGATTGTTTCCTCCTCTTTTCCTTTGTTGATTCCTGCTCTTCTTCCAACCTCTTCTTGTTGGGGTGCACCAGGGGCTCAGCCTTTGGCTGTTTTCTCTTCACACTCACACCCTTGTAGATCTCATCTGGTCTCATGGCTTCACTCTCTACATGCTGATGGCTCCCACAAGCATAGTTCCAGATATTTGTTATGACAAATGCCTACTTGACATCACTACTTGGATGTCTAATAAAGACTTTTAAATCAACATGTCCAAGAATGAACTCCTGATCTTTGCCACAAAACCCACTTCCCCTCAGTCTTTCCCGTCTTAGTTGATAATAGATTTCATTTCTTCTTTCACTCCTCACATCTGGTTGTTCGGAAAATATTTTTGGCTCTGTCAGAATGACCGAAGTCCAAAACACTGAGAGCATCAAATACTGGCAAGGATGTGAAGCAACAGGAACTGTCATTCATTGCTTCTGGGGATGCAAAATGGTACAGCCACTTTGAAGGATAGTTTGACAGTTTCTTACAAAACTAAATATACTCTTACCATATGATCAAGCAATCATGTTCCTTTGTATTTGCCCAAATGGGTTTAAAACTTATATCCACACAAAAACCTGCATATGGATATTTATAGCAGCTTTATTCAGAATTGCCAAAACTTGAAAGTAACCAAGGTGTGTTTCAGTAGGTGAATGGATAAACTGGTTCATCCAGACAACTTAATATTATTCAATGCTAAAAAGACAGGGGGGATCTTAAATTCCTATTACCAAGTGAAAGAAGCCAATTAGAAAAGGCTACATACTGTATGATTACAACTATATGACATTCTAAAAAAGGGAAAATCTTAGAAACAGTAAAATGTTCAGTGGTTGCCAGAGTTATAGGGAGGAAGTGATGAATATATGGAACACGAAGGCTTTTTAGGGCAGTGAAGCTATTTTGTATGATATGATAATGGTGGATACATGTCATTATACATTTGTCCAAACCCATAGAATGTACAATAGTAAAAGTGAACCCCAATGGACTTTAGGTGATAATGATGTGTTAATGTAGGCTCTTCATTTGTAAAAAACATATAGCTCTTGTGGGGGATGTTGACTCTGGGAGAGGGTGTGTATGTGAGGCAGTGCCTAGTATGTGGGAAATCTCTGAGCTTTCTGCTCAATTTTGCTGTGAACCAAAAACGACTATAAAAAACAGCCCATTAAAGAATAAATACAGTGTATTTTTAAAAATATTTCCAGACATCGTCATATATCTCCTTGTGGGGCAAACTTTCCCTTGGTGGGCAATCACTGATTTAGTTATAGCAAGTTAATAGAGGGATTACAGAGAGTGATAAGGTAATGAAGGAGACAAGCCCATGGTGTGACTGAAAGTTAAAGGGAGTCATTTCATGAAGAATTGTCAAAAAAGGCTTTTCTGAGGAGAGAACATGCATACTGAGACCTGAATTCTAGGATGAGTTAGCAATAGAGAGGTTGAGAGAGAAGACATTCCAGGTAAAGGAACAAGCAAGGGCTTTGAGGCAGGAGAGGGGTTTGTATGACTTGGGTATTAAAGGGAAGATGGAGTGTAGAATAGTGACAAACAGGGCGGAAGGAGATGAGAGCAGAGGGGTATCAGGTTGGGTTTGTCACTCGTGGTAGAGAACTAGGAATTGAAGCTGAGAGGTATAGCAAACCCCAGACGGTTTTAAGTAGAAGAATGACAGTATCTTACTTTAAAAAATGAGGGATTTAAGTTGAAACCTTGGTGTAAGGGTCAATTTTATGTGTCAACTTGACTAGGCTATGTGCTCAGTTATCTGGTCAATCACTAGTTTAGATGGTCCTGTGAAGGTATTTTATAAATGTGGTTAACTTTTACAATGAGTTGACTCTAAATAAAGTAGATTATCCTCCATAAAGTTGGTGGACCTCATCCAGTCAGTTAATGGCCTCAAGAGGTGATTAAATCTATGTTTTGAAAGAAGCAGTTTTGCTACCGTATGCTTAATAGACTTGAGAGGATGAGGTGCAGAGAACAGTTATGAGGGCTGTTGTAAGTATCCAGGGATAAGATAATGGTGTCTTATTTTAAAGTGATGGTACCTCTGCAGCATAAGCAATTTGTGGCCAGGAATAATTTCTGGATTGAAGTTATCATTTGGATATAATTTAGCTATTTGTGTCTCTCTTATAGGGAGTAATTGAGCTCAACAAGGATTGAGGGTCAGATTGACTTGATAGTTATAGCTTTTATTGTAAATTAATTACTTGGAATTGTAATGTAAACATGAATCTGTCATGAGTTTATTCAGTATGAGTCAGCTGTTGACTGCCATGGGTACATTGATAAAATTATTTCTAGACCCAATAAGTGAGGAGCACACATGGCAGCCACACTGAGTTCCTAATGTGTCTGGGTAGCCATCTGACCTCCCTAAAGAGCCCTGTATCTATCCTTGTATCATCAATTCTGTTGTTAAATCACACAACTAATAGTTATTCCAATTAATATTTATTTTAGTAGGTATTTCCATCTTTTCAAAATATTTCTGGACCTACTTATGCTGGTTTATTTATCTATTTATTTACTGAACACCGACTGCATACCAGACAGTAGGTTAGGCTGGGAATATAAGGTGAACAAGACAGATAAAACTTCTGCCCTCTTTGAATATATATGGTAGGGGAGATATATTTTAAACAGACATATACTCAAATGAATATATAATTACACATTTCTATAAGCTCCATGAAGGAAAAAGATCAGAGACCAACATGGTGAGGAAGAGTGCTATTTTAGATTATGTGGTCAAATAAGTATCTATTGGTAAATGTCATTTAAGTTGAGACCTGAATGATGAGAAGGAATCAATTAGGCAAAGATTGGGGGAACGAGAACATGATGGCTCTGAGGAGGGATGCTGGTATAGAAAGGAAGAAAGACTGGCTTAGGAGAGTGACCTAAAATGAAGATGGCGAGGTGGGAGGGGCAAGGTGTGTATCTGCTATCTTGAAATTCACAGCAGGGCAGTCCTTAAACAGAAAGGACTAGGACAACTTATGCTTTTTAAAAAATCACCCTAGTTGCTATGTGGATAGGTTGGAGGGACAGGACTGAAGGCTGGGAGAAGGGTTATTGTGATCACCTTAGTGAGATGTGATGGTAGTGACACAAGGGTGGTGGCATTGAAGATAAAAGCAGTGGAAAGATTGGGAGAACTTTTGGCAGTTGAATTGGTGGGATCACTTTTCTTATAGTAATGCAAAGTTAAGGGAAGGTAAATATCAAAAATGATACTTGTTTCTGGTTTGAATAACTGGTGAATGGCTGGAAAATTATGTTTCTATATTTTCTTCTCAGGTTTACATACATTATCAGAACTCAAATGCTTGTTTTAAAATAGTGGGACTCATAGTTTTATCACTCATTCATGCTTCTCAAGTATCTCCTTTAACTTTGTATTCGTTGTATAGTCTTCCTATTTTTCAAATTACTCGTTTCCTTACATCTGGCTTTGTAGACCCTATATCTTAAAAAAAACTTTTTCCTAACATCTATTTTCATTAAGTTCACAAAATGCATTCAAATGTGTAAATTAGTTTTGCTGTTACCATTCTAATTTAGTGAACTCTAGGAGTCAGACTATACCAGTTCTCAGAACTGGTATAGCTAGGCTATTAATGAGAGCTCTTCCTTTCTACCTCATCCTCCAAAGTAAATTTGCAAAAATATTACTTCCAAAAATTTAATGGACCTATAAGTCAATAAGTTGTGTTCAAGAGGAAATCATTCACATTCCCAAACTTTAACAAAGACACTGTTGCTTAGTTTAGTCTAAGAAATACATATTTTTGGTTGCATGTTCTACTTTTAGCCCATTTTTCCCTTTAAATGTGACTTTAAAAGTTGGACAAAATAGCTATATTTACACAGAGCTGCTCTAAAACATATGGAAGCTTGTTTTTTCACTTTATATTTTTAGTTACATATGTCATAAATGAATATACTCCCAATGTAAAAATTAAAACTAAGAAATCTATGGAATAAATATAGAGTAAAATATGTAAGTGTCCTTTCATTCCCTTTCATCTGCATATATGTATGCATGCAAATATATATGTAATACTCTATCAAATGATATTCAACTTGCTTGATATATATAACATAATGTATTAAAGATATTTCCATATTTATACTAAAACACTACCTCATTCTTTTTAATAATTGGAAAGTATTTCAATGTCTGCATATTCTGTAATTTTTTAACTATTCTTTTTTTAAAGGATATTGATATTGATCTGATATTTTGCTATTACAAACAATCAAAATGGTTTTTCCTATGCCTGTTTCCTTTGTACACATTTGTCTTTTCTGACATATTCATAGAAATCAAATTGTTCAGTCAAAGATATGTGCATCTCACTCTGGCTGGTGTGGCTCAGTAGATTGAGCACTGGCCTGTGAACCAAAGGGTCACAGGTTTGATTCCCATCAGGGCATATGCCTGGGTTGTGGGCCGGATCCCCAGTTGGAGAAGCGTGAGAGGCAACCATAAATTGATGTTTCTCTCCCTCTCTTTCACTCTTCCTTTGCCTCTCTCTAAAAATAAATAAATAAAATCTTTAAAAAAAAAGATATGTGCATCTCATTATACCAACCATCTCTGTGAGTTCTAACTTTACATCTATATTACCATCAACACTGTTTATCAATAATCTTCAAAACTTTTCATCACTTTGGTTGAAGGGAATAATTATTGATTTAATTTGTATTTATGTTCTTTATTTAGAGATTGAGCATGTGTATATTTGCCATTGTTCTTTCTTGTTTTTTTTAAAGTATTTTATTGATTATGTTGTTACAGTACTTCCAGTTTTTTCCCCTTTGCTCCCCTCTGCCCAGTACCCCCCTTCCATCCTGCAATCCCATCCCCCTTTGTTCATGTCCATGGGTCTTGCCTATAAGTTCTTTGGCTTCACCCTTTCCTATATTATTCTTAACATACCCCTGTTTATTTTGTACCAACTAATTATGCTTCTTAGTCCCTGCACCATTTCCCCATTTCTCTCCCTCGCCTCTCCCAGCTGATAACCCTCCAAATGATCCCCATACCTATGATTCTCTTGTTATTCTGTTTGCTTAGCTGGATTTTGTTTTTATATTTTAGATTCAGTTGTTGATAGTTGTTAGTTTGTTGTCATTTTAGTGTTCATAGTTTTGATCTTCTTTTTCTTAAGTAAGTCCCTTTGACATTTCATATAATAATGGCTTGGTGATGATGAACTCCTTTAGCTTCACCTTGTCTGGGAAGCACTTTATCTACCCTTTCATTCCAAATGATAGCTTTGCTGGATAGAGTAATCTTGGTTGTAGGTTGCTTTTCATCACATCGAATACTGCTTGCCAGTCCCTTCTTGCCTGCAAAGTGTCCTCTAAGAATTCAGCTGATAGTCCTATAGGCACCCCCCTGCAAGCAACTTTTCCCCTCTCTCTTGCTGCCCCCAGGACTCTGTCTTTATCTTTCACCTTTGGCATGTCAGTCATGACGCGTTCTGGTGTGGTCCCCTCTGGGTCCAGCTTGCCAGGGACCATGCATGCTTCCCGGACTTGTATGTCCATCTCCTTCAAAAAAATTTGGGAAGTTTTCCTCATTGTTTTCAATTCTTGTATCCTCATTCTGTACTGGTTGACTGTTTTATTCTTCCTTATGTTCCAAATCATTGATTTGAAACCCAGTTTCCTTCCCTTCACCATTGGTTTTATGTGGATTTTCCTTCATTTCACTTAGCATAGCCTTCACTTCTTCTCTTATGCATTTGCCATACTCAAGCATATCTGTCAAGCCTGTGTGCATCTTTATCACCAGTGTTTTGAATTCTGCATCTGTTAGGCTGTCTATTTCCTCATCTGTTAGGTTGGTTATCTCCTCATCGCTTAGTTCTCCCACTGGAACCTTAATTCGTTTCCCCTTTTGGGTCATACTTCTCTGTTTCCTCATTCTGACAGGCTCCTGTGTTTGTTTGCCTCCATGTCCCAGGTAGAGCTGTCGCTCCTGTTATGTTGTAAGGGGTGGAACCTTAGGGATTCTTCAGTACAGGGTGACCTGTTTCATCACGTTGTGGCGCTATATGTGGGGGAGGGGTCCGAGAGGGAACAATGCCAATTGCCCAGCACTCACCCCTTTTCCAGGCACCTCTCCTACATCTGCACCAGACTGGCGCCCTTCTAGCTGTTGCCCTGGCCATTGTTCCCAGAGTGGGTGGGTCTGCGGGCATTCTAGGAACTTGGGGGCCCTTTAAACAAGCAGACTCTGCTGAGAGACTGGCAGTTTCTGCCTCTGCCCCAACCCCCACTGGTTTGCAGTCAGAAGCAATGAGGCTTGATTTTCTCAAGCGCTGGGACTGTGATCTGCGAGGTCTAGTGAGGAACTTGAAATGCTCCCCAGGTATCCCTCCTGACTTTTTAAAATGTATGACTGCACTTTCTGCCAGCCTGCCGCTGCCACTGCTGCTGCCACCACCACACTGCATTCTCTCTGCCCCTCCTACCTGTCTGGATTAGTATTTCTTCTTTATATCTTTGTTTGCTGGACTTTCATGCAGTTTGATTTTCTGGAACTTCTGGATGTTTCTAGTTTTGAGGTAATTATATTCCTTCTTAGTTGTGGAGGGAGACTTAGCATGTCTGTCTATGCCTCCATCTTGGCCAGAAGTTGTATTTTGTGTTTTGATGATTATCCAGAATACGAACTGGCAAATTTTAATATTCAGTTGTCTTTTTATTTATTTACAGGAACTCTTTATTTATTTTATATTCCAATTCATCTTTTATACACATGTATATGTTTTTCAGCTCATCTCAATCTTTTAGTTTGTTTATGTTATCTTCTGTCATGTAAAAACTTTCATTTTATGAAATTAAAAATTTCAGTTCTTTTTTAAATAGCATATAGATTTCCCATCCTTTGTGAAAAGGTTTTTTCCAATCCAAGATTATAAAAACTATTCTTTATTTATCTTAATACATTTTGAGTTTAAAAATATTTAGCTCTTTAGTATATCAGAAATTTATCTTTTTAATGTGGAGTTGGTAAAAACTTAACTCCCATTTCTAAAACATGAAGGCATTTAAATATTTGTGGAATTAAGAAATAAACTTAATTTTTTTCCCAAATGGATTTTAATTTTCCAAAAGCCATCTATTCACTAGTAAACCTTTCCTTCACTAGATTAAAGTACTGTCAGTATCCTGTATTACACTCTCATAGATAAATGAGTCTGTTTCTAGTCCTTTATTACATTCCACACATCTCTTCTTATGCTTTTGTTATACCACTTTAATTACTATAGATTTAAAGTTTGTTTTTATATTTTTAGACTGTTATTAAAATTTTAAAAGAATCTTGCATATTTTACCTTCTAGATGACCTTTAGAATGAGCTTATGAATTCCCATAAAAAACTGTTGGAAATATTTTATTGGAAATGCATAAAAATGATAGATTAATTTAAAATGTTTATTCTTCTTTTTTTGAAAGATGGTTAGCTGCACTACTTTATAGTCTACCACTGAGCATTGTGATTTTCCTTGAATCATGATTTATCTCCCTAAGATTATCCTCCTTGTCAGTAAAGGGACTGCATTAAGTCCACTTTTAATTTATCCTGTTCATTTGCATAAACACAACAAGAGCGGCAAATGATCACTTATGATCTTTAGTTCTCCTTTGCTGGAACTTACGCAAGGAACATTTAGGATGACCTTCAGTCTGCCCTTCAGGACACAGAAGCTGAGCCACATACCTGGCATTCAGCCTTTCCTGTAAACACCTGTCTTTTCCAAGTCCTTCCAGTTTTTCATTGTGCTTTAAGGTCCCTTCTAGCCATCTTTCAGGAAAACAACCTTTATTCCTTCCCTGGAAAGATTGCCGTTTACCGCACAACCAACCAAGGTCCCAGGCCTTTTATCTCGTGGGCTTTTATTACTTTCAAAAGTCAATTCCTGTTCCTTAGAGCTTTTTGGTAACAACCAGAGCTCAAGCATGTCTTCTGTAGGCATGACAGTCCAGTCAAAATCTTGGTTAAAAAAAACTTTTATTAACAATTGGCCTTATTAGTTTTATGCAGAGAATCTTATGTCATTACTTACTTCTTTAGAATGCCAAACTCTGGAGGGATCAGTTAGGGAGAAAAATATACAGTGTGAAGGAAAATCCTTGTCCTTCTAATATCCACTGAACTTGCATTTCTATTTTTTATATATATTTTTTCCCTCACTAAAAATTTTTTTCTTTTTCCATTACAGTTGTCCCACTTTTTTCCCCTCTTGCTTGCCCACACTCTGCCACCCCCTTTTCCCACAGTCAGTCCCAACCCAGATGTTCATGTTCGTGTGTCATTTATACTTGTTCTTTGACTAGACTCTTCCCCTTCTTACCCCCTTCTCTTCCTTCCCCTCCCTCCTTGTTATTGTTAGTTTATTCCTTGTTTACATACCTCTGGTTCAATTTTACTCATTTGTTTGTGTTGTTCATTAGTTTCCTGTAATAGGTGATAGCATAAGGTACTTTTCTTTTGTTGTCTGGCTTATTTTGCTAAACATAATTCTCTCTAGTTCCATCCATGTTGTTGCAAATGGTAGAAGTTTCTTCTTTCTTTCTGCTACATAGTACTCCATGTGTAAATGTACCACAGTTTTTTGATCCACTCATCTACAGATGGGCACTTAGGTTGTTTCAAGCACTTAGCTATTGTAAATAATGCTGCTATTAACATAGGGATGTAAAGGTTCTTTTGAATTGGTGTTTCAGGATTTTTCAGGTATAATCCTGGCAATGGAATTGCTGGTTCAAAAGGCAGTTCCATTTTTAGTTTTTTGAGGAAATTCCAAACTGTTTTCCACAGTAGCTACAACAGTCTGCATTCCCACCAGCAATGCACCAGGGTTCCCGTTTCTCCGCATCCTCACCAACACAAGTTGTTTGTTGATTTGTTGATGATGGCCATTCTGACTGGTGTGAGGTGGTATCTCATTGTGGTTTTTATTTGCATCTCTCTGATGGCTAGTAATGTTGAGCATTCTTTCATTTGTCTATGGACCCTCTGTATGTCCTCTTTGGAGAAGTGTTTGTTCAGGTCCTTGGCACATTTTTTAATTGGGTTGTCTGTCTTCTTGGTGTTGAGTTGTATAAGTTCTTTATATCTTTTGGAGATCAATCCTTTGTCTGAGGTATCATTGGCAAATATATTTTCCCATATGGTTGGTTCCCTTTTCATCTTGCTGATGTTTTCTTTAGCTGAGCAGAAACTATTTAGTTTGATGTAGTCCCATTTGTTTATTCTTTCCCTTATTTCCCTTGCCTTAGGAGATATATCAGTGAAAATGTTGCTATGTGGGATATCTGAAATTTTCCTGCCTATGTTTTCCTCTAGGACTTTTATCGTGCCACAGCTTACATTTAAGTCTTTGACCCATCTTGAGTTTATTCTGGTGTATGGTGTAAGTTGGTGGTCTAGTTTCATTTTTTTGCATGTCTCTGTCCAGTTCTCCCAACACCATTTGTTGAAGAGGCTCTTTTCACTCCACTTGATATTCCTTACCCCTTTGTCAAATATTAGTTGACCATATAGACCCGGGGTTATTTCTGGACTCTCTATTCTGTTCCATTGATCTCTATGTCTGTTCTTATGCCAGTACCAGACTGTTTTGATTACCGTGGCCTTGTAGTATAGTTTGATATCAGGTATTGTGATTCCTCCTACTGTGTTCTCCTTCCTCAAAATTGCTGTGGCTATTCAGGCTCTTTTTGGTTCCATATAAATTTTTGAAGTATTTGTTCTTGGTCTGTGAAAAATGTCATTGGTATTTTAATAGGGCTTGCATTGAATCTATAAATTGCTTTGAGTAGTATGGTCATTTTGATGATGTTGATTCTTCCCATCCATGAACATGGTATATGCTCCCATTTATTAGATTCTTCCTTAATTTCTTTCTTCAGTATTATGTAGTTTTCTGAATACAGGTCTTTTACCTGTAATATATTTTTCTTGTTGCCTGGTAAGTGGGATTTTTCTTTCAGTTTCTATCTCCGATATTTTATTGTTGGTGTACAGAAATGACTTCGATTTCTGAATATTGACTTTGTACCCTGCTATTTTGCCGAATTCACTTATTAGATTGAGTAATTTGTTTTGTGGAGTCTATAGGGTTTTCTATGTACACTATCATGTCATCTGCAAATAATGACAGTTTTACTTCCTCTTTTCCAATTTGGATGCCTTTTATTTTTCTTTCTTGTCTGATTGCTGTGGCTAGAACTTCCAAGACTATGTTGAATAGGAGTGGAGAGAGTGGACATCCTTGTCTTATTCCTGACCTCAGTGGGAATGCTCTCAGTTTTTGCCCATTGAGTATGATGTTGGCTTCAGGTTTCTCATATATGGCCTTTATTATGTTGAGGTATGCTCCCTCTATTCCCATTTTTCTGAGTGTTTTCATCATAAATGGGTTCATACTTTATCAAATGCTTTTTCTGCATCTATTAATATGATCATGTGGTTTTTGTCTTTCATTTTGTTTATGTGATGTATTATGTTTATTGATTCGTGAATATTAAACCATCCTTGCATCCCTGGGATGAATCCCACGTGATCGTTGTGTATGATCTTTCTAATGTGTTGCTGGATTCGATTTGCCAATGTTTTGTTGAGGATTTTAGCATCTATGTTCATCAGCAATATTGGCCTGTAGTTTTCTTTCTTTGTTGTGTCTTGACCTGGTTTTGGGATTAGGGTAATACTGGCTTCATAGAACGAGTTTCGGAGTCTTCTCTGTTCTTGGATTTTTTGGAATAGTCTGAGGAGTATAGGAGTTAGTTCTTTCCTAAATGTTTTGTAGAATTCACCTGTGAAGCCATCTGGTCCAGGACTTTTCTGTGCCGGGAGTTTTTTGATTACTGCTTCAATTTCACTAGTTGTTATTGGTCTATTCAGGCTATCTGCTTCTTCTTGATTCAGTTTTTGAAGATTATATGTTTCCATGAATTTGTTCATTTCTTCTAGGTTGTCAAATTTCTTGCCATACAGTTGTTCGTAATAATTTCTTACAATCTTTTGTATTTCTGTGGTATTGGTTGTGATTTCTCCTCTTTTGTTTATGATTTTATTGATTTGGTTTCTCGCTCTTTTTTTCTTGATGAGCCTGGTTAAAGGCTTGTCAATTTTGTTTATCTTTTCAAAGAACCAGCTCCTACTCTTGTTGATCTTTTGAATTGTTAGTTTAGTCTCTATGTCATTTAATTCTGCTCTGATCTTGATGATTTCCTTCCTTCTACTCGCTCTGGGCTTTGCTTGTTGTTCTTCCTCTAGTTCTTGTAGCTGTAGGGTTAAATTTTTTACTAGAGATTATTCTAGCTTTTTTAGGTAGGCCTGTATTGCTATGAACTTTCCTCTCAGGACTGCTTTTGCTGTATCCCATAGGTTTTGGGCAGTTGTGTGTTCATTATTATTAGTTTCCAGAAACTTTTTGATTTCTTCCTTGATGTCATTGTTAACCCATTCATTATTTAATAGCATGTTATTCATTCTCCATGAGTTTGAAAGTTTTTGAGTTTTATCCTTGAGGTTGATTTCCATTTTCAAGCCATTTTTGATCTGAGAAGATGCTTGATATAATTTCAATTTTCTTGAATTTGTTGAGGCTTGTTTTGTGTCCCACCATGTGATCAGTCTATGAAAATGTTCCATGTGCACTTGAGAAGAATGTATATTTTGCTTCTTTGGGGTGAAAAGTTCTATATATATTGACTAAGTCCATTTGACCTAGAGTGTTGTTCAATGCCTCAATATCTTTGGTGTTTCTTTTCTTTGAAAATCTGTCCATTGTTGACAATGGGGTGTTAAAGTCCCCTACTATGAATGTGTTGCTGTCTATATCTTTCCTGGAGTCTTTCAAAATTTTCCTTACATATTTGGGTTCTCCTAAGTTGGGTGCATATATGTTTACAAGGGTTATATCTTCCTGATGAATTTTTCCCTTAAGTATTATGAAATGCCCTTCTTTGTCTCTTTTTATGGCCTTTGCTATGAAATCTGTTTTGTCTGATATAAATATTGCTACCGCAGCTTTTTTTTTTTTCATGTCCATTTGCTTGAAATACTTTTTTCCTCCCTTCACTTTCAGTCTGTGTAGATCTTTTGTTCTAAGGTGGGTCTCTTGTAGACAGCATATATGTGGGTCATGTTTTCTAATCCATTCAGCTACCTTATGTCTTCTGATTGGAGCATTTAATCCATTTACATTTTAGGTTATTACCAATAGGTACTTATTCATTGTCATTTTCTCCCTTTGTTCTTGTGTTCCTCTCTGTCTCTCTCTGTTTCTTCATCTTCTTAAAGCAGACCCTTTAGCATCTCTTGCAATGCTGGTTTGGTGGAGATGCATTTTTTAAGCCTTCTTTTGTCTTGAAAACTCCTTATTTCACCTTCCATTTTGAATGAGAGCCTTGCTGGGTAGAGTATTCTTGGTTGTAGGCCTTTGTTTTTCATTGCTTGGAATATTTTTTGCCATTCTCTTCGGGCATGTAGTGTTTCTGCTGATAAATCTGATGATAGCCTTATTGGAGCTCCATTGTATGTTATTAGTTGTTTCTCTCTTGCTGCAACAAAATGAAAAAAGACTGAACAAGAATGAAGAGGTTCTAAGACAGCTGCAGGACAACGTAAAACATAATAATATCCATATCATAGGAATTCCAGAAGGAGAAGAAGAGGAGCAAGGGAGAGAAAACCTCTTTGAAAAACTAATGACAGAAAACTTCCCTAACATGAGGAGAGAAAGAGTAATGCAAGTCCAGGAAGCACAGAGGGTCCCAATGAAGAGGAACCCCAACAGGTCCACTTCAAGACACATCATAATTAAAATGGCAACATTCAAAGACAAAGATAAAATATGTTTATTCTTTTGTTGTAATACCACTATTATAATTAGATATGGCTGTACCCAATTTTTTAATCTTAATATTTAGTGATTAAAGGTTATGTAAAATAACTAAAAATGTGTGTGGGGAGAGGATGGTTTGTTGTATATCCTTAGATATCTCTGAGCATGGTGTCTGACTCAGAGAAGTCATTCAGTAAATATTTTAAAAATAAACGTCATCATTTAAAATCTGTGAATTATTATAACTATATCATTTGCCTAGCTTTTTAAATTGGAATAATTGCAGACTTACAAAAAAGTTGCAAAGAGTTCTTTTATACCTTCGTGGAGTTTCTACAAACTTCATACATAACAATTGTACAGTGATTGAAAGGAGAAAAAAACAACATTGATACAAAGAACATTCTACTTCATAAACCTCATTCAAATTTCACCAGTTTTTCCACTTGTTTCTGTTTTGGTCCAGAATTCAATCCTTAATTACATGAGAGGTAATTGTCATATCTCCATATTTTTCAATCTGTGACAATTTCTTACTTTCTTTGTTTTTTATAAACTTGACACTTGAAGGGTACTGGTCAGTCATTTTTTAAAATACCCCTCAAATTACATTTATCTAATATTTTCTTAAGATTATTTGGGATTATGCATTTTTAATGAGAATTCATAGGTGATGTCGTATCTGTCTCAGTATCTCAGATCAGGTGACATCAGGTGAGTGATGTAAATATATTTGATTATGGATGATCTTAACTCTGAACACTTGATTAAGGTAGCATTTCTTGAATTCTCCACTGTAAAATTAAGATGTTTTTCATTTTTAATTTCACAATTATTTTGTTGGGAGATACTTTAAAAATATGAGAATATTCAGCTCAGTTTTTCATCATGGTTTTGCCCACTAATTTTAGCGTTCTTCCATGATTCTTATTGTTTTCCTAAAATGGTCAATTTTCTACCTCCCTCATTTATTTAATACATATTAATTGTAATTCTATTGTAAAAAAAAGAAGAGTAGTTTCTTCTTACTTATTGATTGTATGTTCTAAGTATGGATTTGTGGATATTTATTTTATTCTATGGGTTATAATCTCATACTATCATTTATTTTGTCACTCAAATTATTCCAGCTTTGGACATTGGGAATATCTTCAAATTGGCTCCTGTGTTCTTTTATTTTTTATTTTTATATACTCAACCCAGGATATGTTTATTGATTTTAGAGAGAGAGAGAGAAACTGATGTGAGGGTGAAACACCTACTGGTTGCCTTCTACACACACTCTGGCTGGGGATCAAACCTGCAACCTAGGCACATGCTCTGACTGGGAATTAAACATGTACCCTTTCGTTGTATAGGAAGACATTTCAACTAACCAAGCCACCTGGCTAGGGTGGCTGCTGTGTTTTCTTGAAGTAGTCCCATCATTTTCAAATATGCCTTTACTTTCTGTCATCAAAAGATGTTCTGTGCTTATCTTGTGCGTTCCCTGTCCTGGAAGCCACACTTTCTATAAGAAGTCTTGGTCCCTTTTATTAGAGAATAGTACTTAGAATCAATACTGGGACTCTAGGTGTGCTAATTACTATTGGGTGGTCATTGTTTCTAGGTCCTCTCAGCAAATAGAGCTAGGGAATATATGTGTGTGCATTAACCCAAGCATATATACATATCTCTATTTCTTTGTCCATCTCTATATATTATGTATTAAAAAGCATGAATTCATGCTAACATCTATAGTTTCAATCCAACAGCACATGGTTTATTCTATTCTCCTCCCTTTTTTATTTATAACTTTTTCTCCTCTAAAATTGAAAAACCTAGCTCTCAATATTCACAATATATATGTTTTCAATACTAGTATAACCACAAGAAGTACTATGGACTTTCACAGGTAGAAAAACTTCTGTATATTATTTGGTACAATTCCCTCACTTTACAAGTGAGAGCATCCAGGCCAGTAGTGATTAAATTGCCAAAGGGAAGAAGCAAATTACTAGAGAAAAATTATTATAGCTGTCAGGATTTTAAATTTTAATATTGTGTCTATTTCAGAGGAGGATTTATAAAGGACAGGAAATGTGATGTCAGGTAACTACAAAGAAGAAGCATTAACTTACTTTTCCCCCCAGTATTGCTATATAAGTGAGACCATTCTGGCTAAAAAACTAAGACATTTGGTTAGTATGGCTTGTGTATATAATATGGCCAAAGGCCAGAAAATTTAAACACACTACTCATGTTATATCAAGATAGCTTCCAGAAAATGGGAGAACAAAGTTTCCATCCATTACCATGTCTAACTTGTGCAATTATGGGTGAAGTGAAATCCTCAGAGTACATTCAAATTTACAGATCTCATTATGTGAAGTAGATGTAAAGGAATAATTTTGATTCTCCTTTCTCTCATAAATATCATCAACATCTTGCCTTTTGTGATTATATTTTACTCACAGAGATTGAAATTCTAAAGTCGATATGAACAGAATAGTAAGTCTCTTGGATCAATAGATGCGGAAAAAGCATTAGATAAAGTACAACACCCATTTATGATAAAAACTCTCAGCAAAATGGGAATAGAGGGAGCATACCTCAACATAATAAAGGCCATATATGAGAAACCTGAAGCCAACATCATACTCAATGGGCAAAAACTGAGAGCATTCCCCCTGAGATCAGAAACAAGACAAGGATGTCCGCTCTCTCCACTCCTATTCAACATAGACTTGGAAGTTCTAGCCACAGCAATCAGACAAGAAAGAGAAATAAAAGGCATCCAAATTGGAAAAGAGGAAGTAAAACTGTCATTATTTGCAGATGACATGATAGTGTACATAGAAAATCCTTTAGACTCCACAAAAAAACTACTCAATCTAATAAGTGAATTCGGCAAAATAGCAGGATACAAAGTCAATATCAAGAAATTGAAGGCATTTTTATACACCAACAATAAAAACTCAGAGATAGAAACTGAAAGAAAAATCCCATTTACCATAGCAACAAGAAAAATAAAATACCTAGGAATGAACTTAACCAAAGAGGTAAAAGACCTGTACACAGAAAACTACATAACACTGAAGAAAGAAATTAAAGAAGATACAAATAAATGGAAGCATATACCATGCTCATGGATGGGAAGAATCAACATCATTAAAATGTCCATACTACCCAAAGCAATTTATAGATTCAATGCAATCCCTATTAAAATACCAGCAACATATTTCACAGACCTAGAACAAATACTTCAAAAATTTATATGGAACCAAAAAAGAGCCCGAATAGCCACAGCAATTTTGAGGCAGAACACAGTAGGAGGAATCACAATACCTGATATCAAACTATACTACAAGGCAACGGTAATCAAAACAGTCTGGTACTGGCATAAAAAGAGACATATAGATCAATGGAACAGAATAGAGAGCCCAGAAATAAGCCCAGGTTCATATGGTCAACTAATATTTGACAAAGGGGGAAAGAACATCAAATGGAGTGAAAAGAGCCTCTTCAACAAATGGTGTTGGGAGAACTGGACAGGGACATGCAAAAAAATGAAACTAGACCACCAGCTCACACCATACACCAGAATAAACTCAAAATGGATCAAAGACTTTTAAATGTAAGCCGTGATACCATAAAAGTCCTAGAGGAAAAAATAGGCAAGAAAATTTCAGATATCCCACGTAGCAACATTTTCACTGATATATCTCCTAAGGCAAGGGAAATAAAGGAAAGAATAAACAAATGGGACTACATCAAACTAAAAAGTTTCTGCTCAGCTAAAGAAAACATCAGCAAGATGCAAAGGAAACCAACCATATGGGAAAATATATTCGCCAATGACATCTCAGACAAGGGATTGATCTCCAAAATATATAAAGAACTCATACGACTCAACACCAAGAAGACAGACAACCCAATTAAAAAATGGGCAAAGGACCTGAACAAACACTTCTCCAAAGAAGACATACAGAGGGCCCATAGACATATGAAAGTATGCTCAACATCACTAGCCATCAGAGAGATGCAAATTAAAACCACAATGAGATACCACCTCACACCAGTCAGAATGGCAATCATCAACAAATCAACAAACAACTTGTGCTGGAGAGGATGCGGAGAAACGGGAACCCTGGTGCATTGCTGGTGGGAATGCAGACTGGTGCAGCCACTGTGGAAAACAGTTTGGAATTTCCTTAAAAAACTAAAAATGGAACTGCCTTTTGAACCAGCAATTCCATTGCTAGGATTATATCCAAAAAATCCCGAAACACCAATTCAAAAGAACCTATGCACTCCAATGTTCATAGCAGCACTATTTACAATAGCCAAGTGCTGGAAACAACCTAAATGCCCATCTGTAGATGAGTGGATCAAAAAACTATGGTACATTTACACAATGGAATTCTATGTAGCAGAAAGAAAGAAGGAACTTCTACCATTTGCAACAACATGGATGGAACTAGAGAAAATTATGCTTAGTGAAATAAGCCAGGCAACAAAAGAAAAATACCTTATGCTGTCACCTATTACAGGAAACTAATGAACAACACAAACAAATGAGCAAAATTGAACCAGAGGACATAAGCCTATGATTGCATTACCTGAGTGATTATCTGTACGCATAAGCCTCACTTAATCCTCTCTGCAGCGCTGCCTCCTGAGACTCAATGGTTTGGCTGAACTAAATGGCTGGGTTGGGGAAGAATGGGGTGGTCTGTGGGCTTCACTTTAAAACGGGTTTCTCTTTTCTATCCTAATGGCTTGGACAGAAAAGGCCCAGAGGTCTGAGAGGGGGAAAACCTAAACTATTTCCCTCAGCCCAAACTAAGTATAATGGGCAAAAGGGTTTTGGACAGGTGAGATGTGCCTAGCACACCTTCTTACAAAGAAGCCCCCCCCTTTTTTTTTTCCTAATATGGAACATTGAAAAATTAATCCCTGCCTTTTTTCATCTAGTAATTATGGATTGAATGATGTCTTTTAACCCTTTTCGCCAAATCTGTTGCCCCCAGAACACAACAAGGACACCAGCCTGTTAAACCAAGCACGCCGTTGACCGGAGACAGCCAACTGACCTGGAGTCTGCACGATCCTTCCCCATGTGGGAAGGCCACCCTCCCCTCCACACCCCCACTCTTATTAGGGTTTTCTGGACCCAAGGGTAGGTAGGACGACGACCATGTCCAGCTTGAAGCAGCTAGAGGAGCTTGAGACCTTCGCCCATTGTCCTTTACAAGATTACAAAGGGTCCTAATATTTGAGAGGGGGAGGATAGTTAATTTTTACGAACCAGGGGTATGGACTTGGGGAGGATTGCTGGGGAAGGGGGGTGCTGGGTGGAGGGGAGCAAGGGGGAGAAAATTGGAATTGTTGTAACAATATAATCAATAAAAAACATTAAAAAAAAAAAGAAAACAACTTATTTTGTGAAAATGAAAATTGACAATTATATACCGCTAATGTTGACAACTTAAACATTAAATTCTTTCAGTGTTTTGTCTTCTCTCTGTTCTGCTATGAAAATTTGGGAACTCTGGTTTAATGAGGCCCCAGAATCTTGATTTTCTTTGAGTGGCCCAGTGCTAGACTGGAGAAAAGAAGGCATTTGTCCCTATTGTTGATGTGGAAATGGGAAAGATGTGACTGCAGCATCTGGGAATTGAAACATGAAGCATGTTTTTCTGTAAAACAATGTCACATGTGATGGTCAGGGTCTAAGGTTCTTTGGTAATACAATGTATGTATACTGTGGGTTAAAACCTAAATTCCACATGTAATGTTAATTCTGTGAGAAAATATTTCCAAGTAATCAACTGGAACACAGGTCATAGGTTGATAACACTGTTTTGAGTTCGTGAGCCCATATTAAGAAAGAATCCTGAGAATTAGAATTTGTTAATTTTTAAATTTTTATTCAGACCCTCAACAGGTTTCATCCATGCCTTGGCTAGGACAAGTCATAGGAATTGGTAAATTGGATCATTGCCTTGGCCTTTGATGAGCTGGCAAAGCTGGTGAGTAAGTCCTGATTCTCCTGTGTGCAGAAGAGCATGGGAACCCAAGTGAAGTTAAAAAGTCTTCACAGTAATTTTACAAATTGTCTTCATCACCTTCAAAATGCCTACTTCTCCCTAGTTTCAGACTTCCATAGTTATGAAAATTCCCTTTGGGATTTTTCTCCTTTCAATTATACTTGGTATATATTTTGACTTTATGTCATTTATAATTGAATATTTAAATGGAGATGATTGTAACCAAGACCACACTCTGGGGATATGAATTAGTCACAAGTCTTTATCCTGGTTCCAAGATGTTTCTGGACATTAAATTGGAGATGCAGAAAAACATTTTCTTGCCTGTGCGATTTAAGGAATTTGATACTATTTTTTAATTGTTTGATTGAAAACAAGATCTATAAGATTTCCATCTCACAAAACATGAAAGGATTTATTGCTTAAATAATCATGAAATGAAAAATTTAAACCACTGAAGTAGTAGCTTTCTTAAAGAGAATATTTATATTGCAAAAACATTAAATCTTTTTAAGAAAATATACTAATTTTTCATGTTTGGAATTTTACTGAACTCCTCTTGTTTATCAAGGGCAAAAATATTTCTCAGAGGGCTTCTTTTCTTCCTTTCAATCCAATAAAGTAAAAATGTTTATAGCAAAAGAAATAAGCTTGAGACAAAAAACAGACTATTATTTTGAGGAATCAGCCAAGCAGAATGTTGGGGGTTGGTGAGGAATTTATTCAAACATATATATTTGCAACAATAATGGAATGTACAGCAAGTTTTCCTCCAAATAGATTGCACTTTATGTGTTTTTCTCCTTTCATATCTGTCAAGATAAGAATGTTTCTCTTTAAATACACAGGGATTCAGACTGCTTAAATTGTTCCCACAACTAGCATAAACATCAATGGGCCTCATAGTAAGAGAAGAGTAGTCCCCAGAGTACATCTAAATGACATTCTAAAATGGGTCCTATAAATTTTACTGCATTATTAATCTTCTCTTTTTTGATATACAGTATTTCATATTTGAAACAAAAATTAAATTATAGTAAAAACATTTGTAAAAACAGTCTACCTGTTGATGGTGAGTGTAGACATTTAAAAGAGCTGGAGCTAAAATATAACATTAATTTAAAATATTCAGGAAGAAAATATAAGTAATATTTCAAATCTTAAAAGGAATAATATTTTGACCTAAGAATTAAAATTTGGAGGATGAGTCACAATTGAGCTGTTTGCACTGAATAAAATTCCTTTCTTAACTACACCCAAATCAGGGAATTCCTGTTGATGTTGTATTGATGCAAAAGACCTTTGGTTGATAGTCCTTTTGTATTGCCTCTTTATTTCAAAAATGAATAATTTCTAATTCCCTTTGTGTATGTATATACATTGAAATAAAAAAAATACTGCATGGAACATACTTATACAAAAAAAATTGTTTGTTGCTTACCTGAAGTAAATTATATTAAAGTAGTATATCTCTTTTTGGAAAAAAATAAAAATAAAATAAAATTTCGAGGAAAAGAAGTAAGCTGAACATTCTACTTTTTTTATCATATAATCTTGTTTAGAATGTTTCTTAGAAAATTATTTATCTTCAATAGATCTAAGTAACTAAAGCTTACACAACTTATATTTTTTAAAAAACATGCCAACATTCTAACATATTTCAGATAAAATCTAACTCACTATTATAATTATTTCCATATTTAAAAATGGTTCTTTCTAAAAATATAAATAAACATGCAGGGTTAAAACGACCTATGAGAAGACACCCCTAACTGCAAATATATCCTTGGGGGTTCAAGAAATATTTTCATGAGCATTACATTTTTATGTATGTTTATTTTAATGATATTTAAATAATGACTATTCAACACTTCGATGACTCTGTTATAAGCAAATATCCTATGTTAACTTAGTGTTTTTATTTATATTTAGGATCAACTTAGAGCCAAGGAGTTCTGTTTCAATTGTTAAGAGTAACTGAACAGAGGCGGCAGGTGATGCGTTCAGAGCAGGTAAGATCTGAGTCCCCTTTGGGAAGATTTCTTGAGAGGTGGGCTAGGACTGAGGCATCACTGATTTATATTTGCATAGGCATATTGAACTCAAAGAATCTTGCCCTTTCTGGTTCAAGATGATGGACAGAGCACACCTGAGAGCTCATTAAATACCAGTATTGGAGTTCAGATAAAATTCAGTTCTCAACTTTTAACAATAAAGAGAACAAAGAACGACATTGAAGTTAAGAGATTTTGACAAACCTTGAAAATTTGGATGACAAATGTTGGCTGATGATAGAAAGCAAAAAGAGCTACAACCTCAAATACATGGAGATTTAGGTGTGAAGAAGGCAAGAAACAAGACATAAGGCTGAAAGTTTGAGACCATCCTGATTTCAGGGCTGAAAGTCCCACATTCCAGGAAACCCTCAGTCCCAGGTACAGTAGGACAGTTGGTCACCCTAATTGAAAACACAGTGTTATGCAAAGATGACGACGCCAGAACACATCATAATTAAAGTGCCAAAGTTTAAAGATAAAGAGAGAATCTTACAAGCAACAAGAGAAGAGAAGAGAGTTGTCTACAAAGGCGTTCCCATTAGGCTATCAGCTGATTTCTTAAAAGAAACGTTGCAGACAAGAAGGGACTGGCAAGAAGTATTCAAAGTGATGAAAAGTAATGACCTACAACCAAGATTACTCTATCCAGCAAAGCTATCCTTTAAAATGGAAGGCCAGATAAAATGCTTCCCTGACAAGGTAAAGCTAAAGGAATTAATCATCACCAAGCCATTATTACATGAAATGTTAAAGGGACTTATTTAAGAAAAAGAAGATAAAAATTATGAACATTAAAATTACAACAAACTATCAACAACTGAATCTAAAATACAAAACCAAAAACAAGCTAAGTAAACAACCAGAACAGAAACAGGATCATAGGTATGGAGATCATTTGAAGGGTTATTAGCTGTGAGTGGGTAAGGGGAGAAAGGAGGAAATAGTGCAGGGATCAAGAAGTACAGATGGTAGGAACAAAATTGACAGGGGGATGTTAAGAACAGCATAGGAAATGGAGAAGCCAAGGAACTTATACACATGATCCATGGACATGAACTAAAGAGGAAAGGGGAGTGCTGGGCAGAGGGGGGCAAAGGGGGAAAATTGGGACAACCATAGCAGCATAATCAATGAAATATATTTAAACATTTTTTAAAGTTTGTATATAGATTGACCTACTTCCCCATCTCCTCCCTCCACAATTGTGCATTCAGAAATAGAGAGAAGAAATACATAAACAGGCTGGTCTCTGAGTATTAGATGTTTGGATGATTTTAATTGGTTTTATGCCCTTTGGTAGTTTATGATTTCTTTAGGAATTACAAAATATAAACTACTTAAATTTTACTTTAGTTTATAACATAGATATATGTTTAATTATGTATAATTTTATTTATGCAATACATTTACTATGATAAAATAATTTGTAAATACATAATTATAAAACAAAGCCATCCAAATCTCCATAATCTGGAAACAAAGCAATCCTATGCCATCACAGTTAGTCATACAATCATGATACAAGCAAGCAATGATTTAACATAACATGAATACTTTTGCAACCCAGAAAAAGTATTTCAATTTTAATTTTATTAATGTTGAATATTTTGTATTTAATTGCTTTTATTTCTAGTTTTATTCATGGATTTAAGATATAAACCTTAGGACTTTATACCTACTCTAATGTCTATAAGTATTTAAATAACAGTAGAAAAAAATTTAGATATACACTGAAGTATGTAAGAATTTTTTAAAGGAATTTGTATATTTACTTACGTTTGATATACTTTATTGCCTAATTACTCAGGTAGCCTGACAACTTTACCAGAGTCTATGTTATCTTATTTCCCACCACTTTTGGCCCATTTTAATCTGAACTTCAACATCCACTTGTGTAACAGAACAACACATTTGCTATTCCCAACTGAATTGAACCACAGATCACAGCACAATTCTTTATTAAATAAGTTACCTTTGGTGGTTCTTAGTCTCTATTACAGGATGTTAGACCATCAATGACAAAACATACCCGAGAGTTGCACCAAATCCTAAAAATAAGGCAAAATTAACATTGTCCATAAAAACATCAAGTGCTATTTAATATTATAAATAATCACAGAAAGACAAATTAAATAGCCATTGTTATCTGTCAAATAGAAAAAAATAAAATATTTTTAAGTCCTTAATGAAGCAAGACCTCTCATTCACTACTCATGAGCACACCTTTCTTTGGAAAGCAACTTTACAATACGAATTCAAATTCATAAAAAACATGTTCAGATCTTTACACTTAATATTCCCATTTTTAGCAATTTGCCTTAAACAATTAATTAGAGATATGCGTAGAGGTATATGTGTAACCATGTTCATGTGAAGATGAAAGATTAGGACCAACCTAACTTCCAATACAGGAATCGTTATTTCTGGTCCATTAACATAAGGCAATGTTGTACAGCTCTTGCAAGCCATGTTTTGAAGTCTAATTAATGATCTAATACACCATTAGCTCTATAGTATTATATGAAAAAGATAAAATATACATAAGTCCTGATATAGTAAGCTCTTAATTTTGTTAAATACAAAGTGGGGCAAAAGTCAGTTTATAGTATGGAAAATAATACAATAATTAATAAATAATAAGACAGGAATAAACTCTCAGTTTTACTACTTTAAACTTATTTCTGCCCCACCCTGTTTATTTAGAGAGAGAGAATTTAGGAACTGGAAGGACATATATTACAAGATATAACCAGTTCTTAATTATAAGAAATAGAATTAAAATTATTTAACCTTTCTTCTTTGCATTTTTCTATATTCCCCAACATTATTCGTGGACTTTTTTAAAAAAAAAAAAATCAAACAGAAGTCATTTACCAAACATAATTTATAAAAGTGTATACTTACTTTGTTTAAAAATTCAGCAAAGATTATTTATAAAAGCAAATAATCTGTCCCATTGATAAACTGATAAAGCAACAGAGACTATTTTAGACTTCTATAGAAGTTTGGGAAGAGAATGTAAATTAGCAAAATTTTTGTGGATTTAAATCTGGATATATGTAAAAATTTGTTCAAAAAAATTTTTTTGACCTAGCAATTTAATTCACTGATCTTTTTCTTAAAGGCATAAAAAATGCACTGAAAATTTTATGTACATCTTCTGGCCAAGATGGAGGTGTAGAAAGGCATGCTGTTTCTCCCTCCACAACTAAGAAGGAATACAACTACCTCACAACTAGAAACAACCAGAAGTTCCAGAAAATCAAACTGATAGAGTCCAACAAATAAAGACATGAAGAAGAAATACTCATCCAGACAGGTAGGAAGGGAGGATCCAGGGCGGAGAGGACCCGGTGTGGTGTTAGCAGCAGTGGCAGTGGCAGGCCGGCGGAAAGTGCAGTTACATGTTTTAAAAAGTCAGGAAGGACACCTGGGGAGCATTCCCAGATCCTCATCAGACTGTGCAGCTCACAGTCCCAGCACCAGGGAAAATCAAGCCTCATTGCTTTTGACTGTGCAAACCAGTGGGGGTCGGGGAAGAGGCAGAAACTACTGGTCTCTCAGCAGAGTCTGCCTGTTTGAAGGCCACCACAGTCCTAGAACATTCGCAGACCCATTCACTGTGGGAACAACAGCTAGGGAAACAGCTAGAGAGGCACCAGTCCCATGAGGAAGCGAGAGAAGTGCCTGGAAAAGGGGAAAGTGCTTGGCCAGTGGCATTGTTCCTTCTCAGACCCCTCTCTCATATATAGCCCAACAACATGGTGAAACAGGTCACCCTGTACTGATGAATCCCTAAGGCCCTTCCCCTCATGACGTAACAGGAGCGACAGCTCTACCTAAGACACAGAGGCAAACACACACAGAAGACTTCTGGCCAAGATGGAGGCCTAGACTGACATGCTCCATCTCCCTCCACAACTAAGAAGGAATACAACTACCACAAAACCAGAAATAACCAGAAGTTCCATAAAATAAATTGAAGTCCAATGCATGAAGTTATAAAGAAGTGGTGCAGGTCCAGATAGGTAGGAGGGGTGAAGCCGGGGTGGAGAGGTCAAGCTGTGCTGGGGGCAGCAACAGCGGCGATGGCGGCAGGATGGTGGTAAGCACAGACCCCGGTATTTAAGAGGAGGTGTAAATCACCTGGGGAGCACCCCCGGCTGCAGACCAGACCCGTCATCTTGTGATCCAAATGTGGGGGAAGGCAGACCCCCATTGCCTTGGACTGTGAGGCCTGAAGGGGTTGGGGATGGAGGAGGAGTCTCCCAGTCTGTCAGTGGAGAGTGAATGACAAGAATCCATCTTGGACCCCCACCACCATAGAAAATGCCACAGTGTGGTGAGAAGGGTCTCCTGGTAGGACGAGTGCATGGGGCTCTGCCCCCTGTAGCATAGGAGGTGTGACAGCTTCGCCCAGGAAGCAAAGGTAAACAAAAAACAGTCAGGATGGCACAGATCATGATAGATATTCCGGTGACGCAGCTGACCAGACAGCAAATATCTAATCTAATGAAGCAGCAGATAGGAAATCTTTCTGAGGCACAGTTCAGAGCTTTGATTATAAGAATGCTTAAAGACCTAATAACAGGTCTTAAACAAGACAGGGAAAAAATGAAGGCTAGTCCTCCTGAAATGAATGAAAAAAAACATATGAAACTAGTGGTGAGGAAAAGAAAAACAGGAATCAAATCGACAAATCGGAACATAGGGTAGGAACAGTTAACCAGTGCAGAAAGAGGAAATAAAAAGTGAGGAAAATGAGGATAGGCTCAGAAACTTATGGGACAGCTAAAAGTGGGCCAACATCCGAATCATAGGGTTGCCAGAAGGTGAAGAAGAACAACTAGAAATTGAAAAATTATGTGAAAAAGTAATGAAGCAGAACTGCCCTAACTTGGGGAAGGAAATAGACTTACAGATCCAGGAAGTATTGGCAGCCGTCCGTCTCGAGAGACGATGGTGTAGCTTCTTAAGAGTCTATCTGCACCGCCAAGAATGGCTGTGCAGTCCGACTCGGGAGTGACACGGTATCTGTCTCCTCCCGTGTTAAATCGACATCTTGTGATGACGCTGGAGTGTCCTCTCCAGTGAAGTTGAAGCTACAGAGCCTGGGCAGGGTGATATGGAGGGTCTGCTGTTGCCCATGCCCGTCCGTCTCGAGAGACGATGGTGTAGCTTCTTAAAAGTCTATCTGCACTGCCGAGAATGGCTGTGCAGTCCGACTCGGGAGTGACACGGTATCTGTCTCCTCCCGTGTTGAATCAACATCTTGCGATGACGCTGGAGTGTCCTCTCCAGTGAAGCTGAAGCTACAGAGCCTGGGCAGGGTGATATGGAGGGTCTTCTGTTGCCCATGCAGCAGACCCCCCCTCTCTTCGCAGCTGAAGGGTCCAAGAGAAAGACGGAGTCAATACAGCTTGTCTTCAGGTGCGCCGCAGGAGTTGCCGGTGTTGACTACAACGTCAAACCGCCTTAGGGACTCCGGCTCCGGATTTTCTGTCGGGGTTTACTCCCTTAGCCTTTCCCCTGAAGAGGTATGCCGCAAGGCAGCGGAGGTTTTTTGGAGTCAGAGTTTTCCTTCTCTGATGTGCCCTGACTGGAAGATCGAACCAGCGACACTTAGCTCGCAGGCCGATGCTCAGTCCACTGAACCAAACCAGCCAGGGGGAACCAGGAAGTACAGAGTTCAAAAAAACCTGGACCCAGGGAGAACCACACCAAGACACATTATAATCAAAATGTCAAAAATTAAGGATAAAGAGAGAATCTTAAAAGCAGCAAGAGAGAAGAAGAGAATTACATACAAAGGGGTCCCAATAAGATTATCAGCTGATTTTTTTCATAAGAAACTCTGAAGGCAAGAAGAGACTGGCAGGAAATATTCAAAGGAATGAAAAACAAAAACCTACAACCATGATTACTCTATCCAGCGAAGTTGTCATTCAGAATAGAAGGGCAGAGAAAGTGCTTCCAGGACAAAGTAAAACTGAAGGAGTTCATCAGATCCAAACCACTGTTATATGAAATGTTAAAGGGACTTGTTTAGGGGAAAGAGGATCAAAAGTATGAACATTAAAATGAGAACTGTATCACAACAACCAAAAACAGAAGCTAGGGAACTGAAAAAAAGGCAAACTAGTAAGCAACGAGAGTGGGAAAAGAACTATATGTATGGGGAACGTTTTGGGGGGAGGTCAGCAGGGAGGGGGGAGTGGGGAAAGGGAGGGAGTTGGTACAGAAATTAAGAAGCATAGTAGGAGGGAGTGGAGTATACAGGAAGATGTCGAGAAGAACTATATGCAGAACCAATGGGCATGGACTAAGTGGGGGGGACAACTCGAGGGAGTGGGGGGTCACTGGTGGAGGGGAACAAAGAGAAAAGAAATTGGGACAACTGTAACAGCATAATCAATAAAACATTTTTTAAAAAGAGTTTTCTGTACATAAATGTTAATTGCAAAACACGTGGTGCAACTCAATACTAACAATAAAGTATTGGTTAAATAAAAAATAGTGAATTCGGACTTCTGGCCAAGATGGAGGCATAGACAGACACACTGTGTCTCCCTCCACAACTAAGAAGGAATACAACTACCTGAAAACTAGAAACAACCAGAAGTTCCAGAAAATCAAACTGCATGGAAGTCCAGCAAACAAAGATATAAAGAAGAAATACTCATCCAGACAGAACCCTTCTAATCCCGAAGCATTGGATTCATCTGACCGAAAGGGAAGGTGGTCACCATGTAACTTGCAGAGGGATTTGGTGGAACTTATGTTAATATCTAAATAGCAGAAAGTGTCTTTGGATGGATTCACCAAAAAGAAAAAACTCAAATAAAATGTTTTTGGACAGGGTAACTGGCAGCATAAGAATGTAGAGACAGAGACTTCCGGCCAAGATGGAGGCTTAGACGGACACGCTAGGTCTCCCTCTACAACTATAGTGGAATACAACTACTTTAAAACAAAGGATAACTAGAAATTCCAGAAAATAAAGCTACACGGAAGCCCAACATATGAAGTTATAAACCAGCGGTGCCATTTGGGCAGGTAAGAGTTAAAGAAGGCAAAGCTGTTTGCGGAGCGGCGGGCGGGGCGGCGAAAAATCCTGGAGGCAATCAAGCCCCTGGCGTGCGCGACTCCAATCAAGCCCCTGGCTTGCGCGACTCCGGGCGCTGGGGAGCAGCCGCAGCATCGCCTTGAACAGTGAGGCCCAGGGGGGCGGGAGGACGGATCCCGGTCTCCTAGCTGAATAACTGTGTGAATCCATCTTGGACCCCCGCCCCCACAGAAAGCACCACAGGGCGGCGAAATAGGTCGCGGACAGGCAGGCGCCGGCGGTCGCTGATTTGTGACGCGTACGCAGGCACTGCCCCCTGCCCCCGACAGCCGGCCCAGGAAAACAAAACGCATCTGTCAAAATGAGGCAGGCAACTATAGAGATCCCGGTAACACAACTCACCAGGCAGCAGATAGAGAACCTGACAGATGAACAGATAAGAAACCTGTCAGAGGCTCAGTTCTGGGCCATTGTTATCAGGTGGCTTACAGAATTCACAAAAGAGCAGGAAAAAGATATGAAAGAAGCGAAAAACTTTCATAACGAAAGGAACAAAACCACATACGAGACAGATGATGAGGAATCCAGAGTCCATTTCAACAAACTGGAATATGGAGAAGGAACAAGCAGTCAACCAATGCAGCGAGAGGAAATGGCAAGCAACAATGAGAGGATCAGAAACCTCTGGGACAGCTATAAAAGGCCCAACATAAGAATCATTGGTTTGCCAGAGAATGAGGAAGATGAACTAGAACTTGAAAAATTGAGTGAAAATATAATAAAGGAGAACTTCCCAGACTTGGGGAAGGGAATAGACTTGCAGATCCAGGAAGCAAGGAGAGTTCCCAAGAGACTGGACCCAGGGAGAACCACTCCAAGACACATTATAATCAAAATGTCAAAAATTAAAGATAAAGAGAGAATCTTAAAAGCAGCAAGAGAGAAGAAAAGAATTATGTACAAAGGGGTCCCAATTAGACTATCAGCTGACTTCTCAAGGGAAACCCTACAGACAAGAAGGGACTGGCAAGAAATATTCAAAGTAATGAAAATCCAAAACCTACAACCACGAATACTCTATCCAGCGAAATTGTCATTCAGAATAGAAGGACAGAGAAAGTGTTTCCAGGACAAAATAAAACTGAAAGAGTTCATTAGATCCAAACCACTGTTATATGAGAAGTTAAAGGGACTGGTTTAAAAAACAGAAGCTAGGGAGATGAAACAAAGGCAAACGAAACAGGCAACGAGAGTGGAAAAGGAACTGTGGGTAAGGGAAACATAGTGGGGGGAGGCCAACAGGGAGGGGGAGTGGGGAGAGGGAGGGAGATGATATAGGAATTGGGGATCATGGTAGGAGGGAATGGAATAGACGGAGAGAGGTTGGGAGGAACTGTAAGCACAACTAATGGACATAATCTAAAAGGGGGGGACAACTGGAGGGAGGGGGCCACCGGGTGGAGGGGAGCAGAGGGAAGGGAAAGGGGCACAAATGTAATATTTTAATCAATAAAACACATTAAATCTGAAAAAAAAAAAAAAAAAAAAGAATGTAGAGACAAAATACAGCTTTCTGTACTGTTTACTTTTTTTTAAAACTATGAACATATATTACATTAAAAAATATCTACACAACTGAATAATTCTTCAAAAGATCCAATTTAAAAAATAGTGAATTCATTTGTTAGTTATTTAGTAGAGATAACATTGTCAAAATTCAATGACACAAAGATAATCGTAGTATAATATTAAGTTCAAAATGTAGACTACAAAATTGAAGTAGAAAAAAGTATTATAAATGTGTAAATAATGGAAGAAAATACTCCAGAATATAGTTAATTTTTCTGGATTTGGAATTATAGATAATTTTTAAAAATTTTATTATCTGTTTTTAAAACCACATATATAAACATAAAAGCAAAACCAAAATATTTTAAACACTTCCAATGGTTGAAAATATATCTCCAAATTCCTTAACATGTCACCTCGGCCTAATGCCAATCTAGGCTCTGAGTAATCTCCAGACACACTCCCTACCACCCAGCTGGGTTCTCCTATGGCCTGCCTTTGTGTTAAGTTGTTTTGCCTTCAAGAATAATCTCTAATGGTTTTGAACCCATTCTAGTTAATGATTAATTGGACATATCAAATATTAGATTAAGTATCACCTTCTAGGCAACCTTTTCAGATCCTTTCGGATAGTTAAAAATGCCTTTCCTCTCTACTACAATATTACAGTCTATGTTCTTCTCTTATAGCACTTATCACATTGTTGTAAGATTTTTTTTGGTCAGCTTCTTTCACTTGAAAAAGTAGGATGAGAATTTTCTATATATCCTACAGCAGCTTGTAGGTAGTGTAAGTACTCAGTTATAGGAACTCAAATAGTTTCGAATTAATGTATCACTGGTTACGCATGCTTTAAATTCCTAAATACGTAATCACCCATCAAACCCATCAAACCAATTACCAGCAAAACCAATTCAAAAGGATTCATTATTCTATTAGTATTTGTTTACAACATGAATTAATTTACCAACCCATGCCATATTTATTAGTGTCACAGAGCTCTTTATCTATACAGGCTTATTGAAGCAGATTGGCTAATAGGGTGCAAGTAAAAAGAAACGACTTTTCCTCACTCCTGCTTCTGCGAACATTGCTCAGTGGACCCTTACCGTTTTGCTCCTGAGTAAAGGACCAGCATTTCCTAGAGCTTCCGCCATCTCTCTCAGATAATAAGTTGTCTTTCAGATGGTAGGAAGTCCAGACACTGTGCTGTCAAAATGCCAAGTTCTCAATCTATTTGAAATTTTCCTCACTCCTAGTTCAGGCCTGATTACTCAACTAATTTGTAACTTCTCTTAATTTAGTCAGAGACCTGCAGTGTGGAAGAAAGATGATGTTAGTTTCTTTTCATTTTCTTTTTGCCTTCTCTCTCCTTGGAGCTCTTTGGGGGCCATCAAGGAGTAGCAGCTGCAGAGGAAGGAACATGAAGGTTGTACTTGCTGAGAACTATTAGAATCTATGCTAGTGACTTCCAGATCTCATAGAGTCCAAATGCTGATTTCTTCTCTTAGGGGTCATTCTTGGGATTAGTTGTAGACCTCTTCCCCCACTCCCCCATCTGTGTCTGAGGATTACTCACTAGTCCCAGGCTTTTCTAACTGGCTGCTTGCATCCAGCCTATGCCCTTAGCTTTTGCATCTGAGGATCCACCTCTGGCCTCTTACAGGCTAAGATTATTTCCCTTGCAAGACATGGTCTTAGGCAGACTCCTTTTAGAGATAACCCATGGCATGATCTGCAGGTTCCACATCTGTATATGGGACACACACACTTCTCTCTCTATGCACACCCCTCCTGTGTCAGTCCTCTTTGCTCTGACAGCACAGTGCTTCTCTCTTAGCCATAGCATCTTTCATTTAGATATTTCAGGGTGTGAGTCAGGTGTTAGTCTGTTACTCTGTCAAACTCATCCTCTGCGTCTGGTTCTCTAAGGCCCCTTTACTTGGCTTGAGGTAAAGAGAAGTCTCCTCTTCTTCCTCATTTGAAAGACGGAAACATGCAACACGACAACTCTCCACAAGGAAATCTTCACTATTGGCCTCTTTGACCAGAAAATAAGTTCCATATAGCCTGGAGGTGAATGATGGGCTAATGCTAGAAGAACCAGTTTCACAACCCCTTAATATGCCTGCACATGATCTAGCACCTTGTTTTAGCACATGCATGTTGGCAACTGGTAGATTATTCTCTGCCTTTGAGGTCTTTGTATAAACTCTTGATAGGAAAAGTTAAATTTAACATCCTGCTACATATACATGTCCTTTTAATTCATGTTTGTGTTTTTAGTGACAATTACCCTTATCAATGATTACACTATCAGGAGTGCCAGAGAAGCAGAAGTGACAGATATATATTACAACTATAACCAATGGGGACAGTAAGAAAAAATAATTAGTGAATTTTTAAATTCTGCCTTTGCCTATATCACTATTATTCAGGGTAATTGTTACAGTAAAGACCTTTGTCATAGTTGTGGTTGAGATTATATGAGCATTCCCTAATTGTTTCCTTCCAATAAGCATTGGCCACATAGTATAAACAAGAAATAAACCTTTCTTGTGCTAAGCTAGTGGAATATGGAGGTTTATTTGTAACCATGGCTATTTTATCCTATAGTAATTGGCTAAAAATGGACTGGTGTGCCTTCCTTGTGTTATTACCTGCCTCCTCCCTCATTTTGCTTACTCTTGACAATACGTTGGCTTAGCTCTTTCTTTAAGGGTTTTGCTCTCTCAGACTCTAATCATAAAGATCAAATTTTTCTTCAGCCATTCTTTTTTTTTTTTAAATCTTCTCCCAAGGATATGTTTATTGGTTTTAGAAACAGAGGAAAGGGGAGAGAGAAAGAGGGAGGGAGAGAGAGACAGAGATGGATGGGAGAGAGAAATATCAATTGGTTGTTTGTTTCTTGTACACGCCCTGACCAGGATCGAACCTACAATTCAGGTATGTGCCCTGACTGGCAATCAGACCCGCAACTTCTGGTGTACAGGATGACACTCCAACCAACTGCACTACCAAGCCAGGGCTCTCTTGAGCCATTCTTGATTATGTAGCTTCACCCCACCACCCTGCCACACTGTCTACCACCTTTCCTTTTGTAATGACTAGACTGCTGTGATAATTCCTCATCCATCCATTGCCACATTTATCTTGTGTGCTTAATTATTTGCCCAGAACCCTATTGTTCAGAAAACTATTGCTCATGAATGTAATCTGAACTCTTATGCTGACATTTAAGTCCTTTATATTAGTTTTGGCTACTCTTTACCATTATAACTTTTGCTGTTTCTCTACATGTCCCTGCTGCCTCATATCAGACAAATTCTCCACCATTGTATGCCTTTGCTCATATCAGATGCTTTCCAGCCAATCTATTCAAATCCCGGCTACCCTTCCAGCCCAACTCAGGTGAATCGACCTCCTGGAATCCACCCCCTAGTAGGCCTGGGTGGTCCTCAATCTGCTTAACTCCTTCGATGTACCTACTAAAGCAGTTATTAAATTGCTCACCCAAGTGCTGCTTATTCAGTTTTGGGTTCTGAAACCTGTCAAGGAAATTGTGGTTTTTGTCTTCAATCCATTCTTATAGATGTCTGCATTCAGACTCTAAGGAATAATCATTTCATCAATCCTGTGATTTAATATCAGTCTCAAGAAATAACTTAAAGTATGTAAATCAAATCTAATTTTCTCATCTTAAACATCAGTCAATGATTTGGAAAAGGTAGGTGCCTATGCAATGATACTGAATTGCAAATGCTCATTACAAAGTTCTATCTATTATTTTAATTTTGAACATAGCTTTGTTTTAATGCCTGTATTAGATAACTAAAATTTTAATTTTGTCAAGGGAATTTATGAATTAACCTGAGTAAAGCCAAGGTCTGTGAGCTTATTTAAAATTAATTTGTATCAATTTACTAAGAGAAACATGTTCTTTAAGTAAGCAAATGTTACATGGTAAATTGTGTATCCTCAAAAGATTTGTTGAAATTCTAACCCTCAGGACTTCAGAATGTGACTTTATTTGGAAAGAGAGGTCATTGTAGTAATAATTAGTAAACAAATGGTCATGTTGGAGTAAAGTGGGCCTTTAATCCAGCATGACTGGCATCCTTATAAGACAGAAACATACAGGAAGAAGATGGCAATGTGAAGCTAGAGGCAGAGACTGAAATGATGCATCTACAAGCCAAGGGATGCTGAGGATTGTCAGAAACAACCAGAATCTAGGAGAGAGGCATGAAACAGATTGTCACTCAGAACCCTGATGAAGAACAAACTCTAGCAAACCTTTGATTTGGCTTCTGCTGTCCAGAACATAAGAGAATATATACATGTTTTAAACCACCCAGTTTGTGGTATTCTGTTAAGGTAGCCCTAGGAAGTTCATATACCAAGTATTCTAAATAACTACTTTTAGTAGTAAATACTATATCACATGGAGCAGTGAACTATGATCAATGTACCAAATCTTGTTCATTATCTGTTTGTGTAAATAAAATATTATTGGAACACATTCATGCTCATTAATGTACATACTGTCATGGCCACTTCCAAAGGCAGAGTTGAGTAGTTGTGAAGAGATCATTTGGCCTGCAAAGCCTAACATATTTACCGTCTGGTCCTTTACAAAACAAAAAAGAAATAAAAAAAGAAAGAAAGAAAGGAAAAAAAGAAAGAAAGAAAAAAAAGGAAAGCCAATTCTTGCTATATTGTACTAAGCCTTTAATTAAAACACTGAAAATATGTAACAGTCTTATAGTAGGTTTTTATCTAGCTTTCTGAAACCCATTTTCGTTATCTATGTTAGTCACTATATTCTTTCACTTGATCCTCATGAGAACCATTGAGGTAAGTGTTATTATCTCTGTTTTACAAATGAGGCCACCAAGGGTCAGAAATGTTAAGTGAATTGGATCACTTAACTGAGATTTGACCCTTTTTTTAAATGCATGCCTAAGCCCACCCCAGAGCGGTTCTAATGCATAGCAGGATAGCAAACTACTGCTATACACTGAGTTCAAGGAGGAAGATCGAGATTCTCAGCCAGCAGGAGAGAATGGAATGCAGGGCAGGAGGTATAACTGTTCTTTATTTCTTAATATGCAAAGGTATGTATAATGGTATATGTATACTGGTTTGGCTCAGTGGATTGAGTGTCGGCCTGCGAGCTAAGTGTCACTGGTTCGATCTTCCAGTCAGGGCACATCAGAGAAGGAAAACTCTGACTCCAAAAAACCTCCGCTGCCTTGCGGCATACCTCTTCAGGGGAAAGGCTAAGGGAGTAAACCCCGACAGAAAATCCGGAGCCGGAGTCCCTAAGGCGGTTCGACGTTGTAGTCAACACCGGCAACTCCTGCGGTGCACCTGAAGCCAAGCTGTATTGACTCCGTCTTTCTCTTGGACCCTTCAGCTGCGAAGAGAGGGGGGGTCTGCTGCATGGGCAACAGCAGACCCTCCATATCACCCTGCCCAGGCTCTGTAGCTTCAGCTTCACTGGAGAGGACACTCCAGCGTCATCGCAAGATGTTGATTTAACACGGGAGGAGACAGATACCGTGTCACTCCCGAGTCGGACTGCACAGCCATTCTCGGCGGTGCAGATAGACTCTTGAGAAGCTACACCATCGTCTCTCGAGACGGACGGCTGCCGACGACGACGACGATTAGTCAGGATAGGCTGTGATGCAGTAACAGATGTCTCCCAGATCTCAGTGATTTACATTATAAATGATTCTGGAGAATTGGTTCAATGCAGTAATTTTCAGTACAGCTACTTCAATCTCAAGTCTCATCATGTCATACTCCTCTGTCAACCCTGTAGATATAGAGAGACTAAGTAATTGCTCCAGGTCTTTTTACACCTCTGGCTAAAAGGGACCTGTTTCATTTCCTCTCATGTTCTTTACATGGCCCTGTCTCACTGGAAAAATAGGATAATAAGTAGAATATTTATAAGTATTACTATCTCTATTATACTAGTACTTGGTAGTGCTAGTCTCATAAGATTAACACTTTAGCGACTCCCAGAACCAAAAATATAGTTTATTCTCCCAGTCAATACTGTTGAAGAGTTATAGATAAGTTCTACATAGATAAGTAATTCTTTAGGAACATTTCATAACCATTCATAAACTTATGATCTTTATCAAAGGTGGGACTGTGAATTTGTAAAACACCATAAATAATATATTTTCTTTTGCTGTTGCCAAAGAATACCTATGTGATTTACAGTACATTTATATTAACTCCAGTGAAGAAACATAGAAATCTAAATATGCATACCCTGGTATACATGTTTAAACACTATTATTAATCCTTTCCTTTCTCTTTTCTTATTTTTTAAATATGCTTTATTGATTATGCTGTTACAGTTGTCCCAATTTCTTTTCCCTTTGCTCCCCTCCACCCAGTGACACCCCCTCCCTACTGTTCTCCCTCCCTGCCTTAGTCCATGCCCATTGGTTGTGCATATAGTTCTTCTTAACATCTTTCTATCTACTCCACTCCCTCCAACTATGCTTCTTAATTCCTGTACCATCTCCCTCCCTTTCCCCCCTTCCCCCTCCCCACTGAACTCCCCCCAAAATGTTCCCCACACCTATAATTCTTTTCACACTCTAGTTGCCTACTTAGTTTGCCTTTGTTTCAGTTCCCTAGCTTCTGTTTTTGGTTGTTGTGATACAGTTCTCATTTTAATGTTCATACTTTTGATCCTCTTTCTCCTAAACAAATCCCTTTAACATTTTATATAACAGTGGTTTGGATCTGATGAACTCCTTCAGTTTTACTTTGTCCTGGAAGCACTTTCTCTGCCCTTCTATTCCGAGTGACAGCTTCACTGGATAGAGTAATCATGGTTGTAGGTTTTTGCTTTTCATTCCTTTGAATATTTCTTGCCAGTCCCTTATTGCCTGCAGAGTTTCTTATGAAAAAAATCAGCTGATAATCTTATTGGGACCCCTTTGTATGTAATTCTCTTCTCTCTTGCTGCTTTTAAGATTCTCTCTTTATCCTTAATTTTTGACATTTTGATTATAATGTGTCTTGGGGTGGTTCTACCTGGATCCAGTTTTTTTTTTTCCCAACTCTCTGTACTTCCTGGACCTGTAAATCTATTTCCTTCCCCAAGTTAAAGAAGTTCTGCTTCATTATTTTTTCACATAATTTTTCAGTTTCTAGTTGTTCTTTACCTTCTGGCAACACTATGATTCAGATGTTGGCCTGCTTTAGCTGTCCCATAGGTTTTTGAGCCTTTCCTCATTTTCCTCACTTTTTGTTTCCTCTATCTGCACTGGTTCACTGTTTGTTCCTTCCCTATATTCTGATTTGTTGATTTGATCCCTGATTTTCTTTCCCTCGCCACTAGTTTCATATGTTTTTTCATTCATTTCAGCAGGACTAGCCTTCATTTTTTCCCTGTCTTGTTTAAGATCTGCTGTTAGGTCTGTATGCATTCTTATAACCAAAGCTCTGAACTGTACCTCAGAAAGATTTCCTATCTGCCACTTCATTAGATTAGATATTTGCTGTCTGGTCAGCTGTATCACCAGGATCTCTATCATGATCTGTGCCATCCTGACCGTTTTGTGTTTACCTTTGCCTCCTGGGCGGAGCTGTCACACCTCCTACGCTATAGGGGGTGGAGCCCCATGTACTCGTCACTACCGGGCAGCCCTTCTCACCACGCTGTGGCATTTTCTGTAGAGGTGGGACTCCAAGATGGATTCCTGCTGTTCAATCTCCGCTGAGAGACTAGGAGCCTCCTCCTCCGTCCCCACCCCCTCTGGGCCTCACAGTCCAAGGTAATGGGGGTCTGCCTTCCCCTGCATTGGAATCGCAAGCTGACAGGTCTGATCTGCAGCCAGGAATGCTCCTCAGGTGCTTCTTACCTCCCCTTAAATATGGGTGTCTATGTTTACCACCATCCTGCTGCCATTGCCGCTGCTGCCAGCACAGCTTGACCTTTCCACCCCGGCCTCGGCCCTCATACCCATCCATACTTTGGACTTCCATTTATTTTCTGGAACTTCTGGTTATTTCTAGTTTTGTGGTAGTTGTATTCCTTCTAAGTTGTGGAGGGAGATGGAGTGTGTCAGTCTAGTCCTCTATCTTGGCTGGAAATCTCTGCCTTATTCTTACATGTGAAAGGAATGGGCTCTATAAGTCACACACTTTAATCATATATATCATAATGAAAATATGTGTTTAGGTTTTTCCATGAGCAAGGAGCTTAAAGAAAATGAAATACCCCCCCCCCCATACACATATGCAATATCTTTGTAATTCGAGCTGTTACTTTCTAGTTGAAAGAGAATCAAGAAGTGAAATAAGGGTTCAGTGGGGTGTTGATCCTCTATCCTTTGCCTTGTGGAGAGAGTGAAAAAAAAAAAGGTCATGAATGGGTTCTTGGGAGGAAAAAACCCCTGGACAGGGCCCATAGCCTGTATTGTCCAGATACCACGACTGCTGTGCTGGTTCCCATGTGTGGCAGAGTCTGTTCACAGGCTCTGAGGATGACGTAGTTTCTCATTGCCCCACCTTCCTGCCACTGGACATGCTCTGGTCCTTTCTGCCCTCTCCCAGTTATTGCCTCTACCACATTGGCAACAGATCTTGTGTTCTTTCTGAGAGCTAGCATGCAAACTGCAAAGGAAAGTGTGGTTCTTCAGGCAGTATTTTTTCCACTTTCATTAACAGTCCTTTGTCACATCCCCAAGGGAATGGGTGAGCTGCTCTGTGATCTTTGCCTCCACTTGAAAAATTTGTTTTTGCAAAGTCACTGAGGCTGATTATTTCCTTCCAGTCACCTTGGTGAGATCTTAGCCTTGAAGTTGATCTGAAATGTGATTGTTGCTGATTGATTGCATCCAGGCAAGCTGATGTAGTTATTTAAAAAGTTAGTAAGAGTCAAGGTTTTTGTTTAGTTTTGTTTTGTTTGGGGGATGTTCAAGTCAGTTCAAATAAATACATATATTCCAGTTTTCCTCATAAACTAAATAAATATGCTTATCCAGGCAAAGCATAAATAAAGCCAAGAAAAAATATTCTGGAAAAAAGAAGTAAAACTTTATCACACATAAAAATATCTTGTGCAATGATACTACATAAATCTGTATTAAAGCTCATAGAAAGTGAGCTTTTAAAATATAAAATCAAGTTCTGTAGTAAGTATTACAATACAGATTTATTTGAGCCAATGAACTCAATATAGTTCTAAAAATTGTACACATTTATGAAGCAAAAAAAAAAAAAAATTAAGTGGGTTTCAGCAGTAGATGAAATTATTTACCTTTACATGAATTTGAATGATTGTATATATGCAACTCACATATTAATGGATCCAAATTGTATCTTTATACTTTGCAAAGTTTGTCCACATATACATAATGTCATATATTTGCACTGACTCCTATAATAATCTGATTAGGTGAGTATTATGATCCTCATTTTGCATGTTAAGAAACTAAAGCTTAATAAGATTAGTGACATTCCTCTACGATCTCAGGAGAGTTAAGTGATCTTGGAGCTCAGGTCTCTGTCTCCAAGTACATGTTCAAGTGATTCAAAAATAGGAAACAACATGACTGACAGTTCTTACTTAGCAATCAGAGCTCGTAGTTCATTGAAAGGTTTAGATATTTTCCTCATTTGAGTATTCATGAATGGCTCTGTTTACTCTATAGCACTGCTTGCTGAACATTTCTCATACATAATGTCCATGTTTACTCTAAGAATCAGTCCACATGACCACTCCAGTTATTCTGATCTTTCTTAGGTATGTTTCTTTGGTAGAAGATTGGGATAGGCTTTTGATTTACTTCAGGCACATTTTATTTATAAGGTTTAAAATCTTAAACACAATGAAATAAAAAACCTGATCATTTCCAAGTGAAAAGACTAAGGAAGTTTCATTTTGGAAAAGATTAACTTTTATTTTGTCCTAAGATTATTTGATATTTTCTATTTTTTCTACAAGTACTCACTGTATGTAAAAAAAAAAAAAAAGTGTAATCACTATTAATTAGTTCAAGAAAAATGTCTATAGTAGTCCGCCGTTATCCACAGGGACAGGGTCCAGGACCCTCAGTAGATGCTTGAAACAGCAAATAGTGCCAAACCCTATATATAAGGTTCCCCCCCATACATATTTTAAAAAAATAATAATGTAAATGGAGCCACTTTAAAATGGGGTCAGAGCTGCCATCCCAGAGGCACTACCTCACACATCTTACTCCTCAAACTTTGGAATGTCAAGACAGGGCAAATCAACCTTTGGACCAGGCCTAAAAGAACTGGTTTCAATGATAACAAGAAAGCAGATATTATGACTACCAGACTGATGACTACCTGACTGAAAAATCAAAAATATTCTTTAGTATTAACATCATTATGTTAGCTTATCTGAACCTGTAGAAAATTTTTCCTTCTATTGATGTAATTGTTCCCCTTCCCTTTCTCATAAAGACTCCTTGCCTTCATTTCCTGTTTGGAATGGTATTTGGGTTTCCACCCAGATCAGTGCTTCCTGGATAGCTATTCTTTTAGGTCTCAAATAAATGCATATTGCTTGTCACTTTGGCCTTTTCTTTTTAGGTTTACATACACATACCTTTTCACTTAAAGGAGCATTTTAAGGCTTCTTTTTGGCATATCCCAATTTTCAGCATTGCTACTTTTGTACTTTGGGTCTGTTAGTAAGTAAAATAAAGGTTGCTTGAACAAAAGGACCATAAAACCATAATAATTGATTAATGACAGAGACAGCAGTATGGAGACACTGAACAAGGGCGTGATTCACGTCCCAGGAGGGACAGCATGAGACACAGCAAGATTTCATCATGCTACTCAGAACAGTATGTCATTTAAAACTTATGAATTGTTTATTTCTGGAATTTCCCATTTAATAGTTTTGGACCTCATTTGAACAGGGATAACTAAAACTGCAGAGAGTGAAACCTTAGATAAAGGGTAGTGACTACTATAATTATAGTTAGAAAATTCCTGAGTTGTAATAAATAATAAAGTATTTATTAGTAGCTAAAATATATTAAAATCAATCTACAATCCCTATTTATAATGTGCCTTGGCAAATTTTTCTTTTACCTTGGCTATCAAGAAGTTTAAAATCTAATGTACAGCCTAATTTACATTAACTATATCTTAATGCCTTGTATTTATTTTGCAAGATTTCTCCCAATACTTTGAATTTCATATTGAGAAGATATATTTTTATGGTTGGGACATTAATATTTATTTTTCCAATTACAGTTGACATTCAATATATTTTATATTAGTTTCAGGTGTACAGAGGTATATGTTTTAATTATACTTTGCCTCAATTCGATTACAGAAGTTGATACTATTTGTCTAACATTATTTCAGTGTTTGCTGAGCTCTCACTATGTATTAGATCTGCAGATAGAAAGCTAAGTAAAACATAGTCTCTGTGCTCAACCAGATTATGGACTCACAAATAGAGATACTGTATAAGTAAACATGCAAACAAATAAATAACATGCCTAAGTACAAATATAAAGTCCAAAATCCTGTATGAATCAAACATATTCTTTAGTTGTTGAGAAATTAACAGATTTCTCATCTCATAACAGAACAGTTAGGTACTCAATAGATATTTGTTGAGTAAATGAATAGGTCAATGCTTGGTTAGAAAAATAATGAGACAGAAGATATAAATAAACAATAAAATAAATAAAATTTTGGTAAAAAACAATGTTTGATGCTAAAACTCTGAGGAAATATATAGCAAATTCTGGAGTGATCTCAAGAGAGACAGAACAGTAGTTCTCATGGCCTTCCTGTCCAGTGTCTACAGTACTGACGGTTTTGGAGTTCAGACCACTCATGGTACTCCAGCCTCACCTGCCTTGAGCACGTGATGTGAAATCTGGAGAAAGCTCACTGAGTAACCCAAAGACTTCATTTCAGGACACACCCAACTACATTACTGTATGGGACATTATTGCACATTCCTTCATCTGCTATTCCATGAAGACCTACCATATGAAATATCCAGTGAAACAGGGAAAAGGATTAAAAGGGATAAAAAGTAATTCATGCTGAAGTGATGTCTTGAAGGTTGTGACCAACTGGGTTACTATTGTTGCATACTTTTATGAAAACTAGTGATTTCTTACAATATGTGAAACATGCTAAGAATTGATTTTGGGGGAAAATTCTTTATGAAAGATGTCTTAGAATGCTTTCAAATTATCTACTACTGAAAGCTCAGAAAGGTTATTTATTAATAGATCTGATGTAGTCAAAAGCATCTTAAACCTTCTAAAAATGAACAGTGGAGTTCCTCCTTAGCTGCAAGCCAGTGAAAAAGAAATTGTACGTTACGCATTCTACAGTTCTGCAGCCCATCTTCTGAAAGCTCTCCTGAACAAGGTAAGTAGTGTTTTTTTCCCTCTTCTTTTTCTTATCTTATCTTGAGAATGGGGAATGTTAAGGCAAAGACAGCAAAGAGCTTTCCAAAGAAAGTCACTACAGATGGCGCTAAATTGAGTTCTTCTGACCTCTGCTTGTTATCAAAGATCCCAGTGGCACAAAAAGTGCTCTTTATGATACAGATTTCAACCTGTAAATGTGTTCAACACCTAGGTAAGACTTGCTAGAGCAGTACAATCTTATCCATGCAATAAAAATAAGTGACGGTTAAAAGTATTCAGGCAACCCAAAATCATCCCAGTAAATCAGATTTACCTAGTTTCAATCTCTCCCAACTTCATTAGGGCTTTGCAGAAATGCTATAGTTTACCTTAACCATCAGCATGTGAATGGCCTTAAGTATACCCAAAACAGATTTGATAAATACCCAAAAGTCTGGCTTTTACAGACTTACATTCAGACACAGAAGGAGCCTAGCCCAACCCCTGGAAAGAAACTTGCAGTTCAGGACAATTGAAAAGATCAGAGGGTCAGGATTTAGCCCCTGGCTATACCTTAAACCTTTTTGCATTAAAGCTTCACTGATTCTTATCTGAGGTACTAATAACCAAGAAAAGATTAATATTAAATGAATCACTGGAAAGAAAGAGAGAAAGAGAAAGAAAAAGAAAAAGAAAGGGAGAGAGAGAGAGAGAGAAAGAGAGAAAAAGAAACAAAGAGAGAAAGAAAGAAAGAAAAGAAAAGACAAGACAAGAAAAAGAAAAGATTAATAAAGGCTATGAACACTTGTGTTGCTTCTGGATAGGTTTTTAATGATGTGCCCAGCAGTGGGTGATGGTAGGTAACCAGGCTAGAGCCTCCTTCCTCTGTCTTCTACTTCCTGCACCCCCAGGCTGGAAGTTGCTGACACAGAGTTTCCTTCTCCAAACACACCCTGTAGGTGAAAAAGCTTTAGATCTTCTGATTTTTTTTCCATGTCCACATTAGTACTTTTTTCCATGATCTTTCTAAGTCTTAGTTATGTGATCACTTTTAAAATTCTCTCTGTTCATATTTTCTGAGAGTCTTCATCAGAGCCAGACTTTTGAGTATTTATCAAGTCTGCTTTGGGTATGACTATACCAAAGCTTAGAGCTGGCTTTCAGCAAAGTTGTGGGTGGAAAATAGTTCTTGGGTTTTCACCTCCGGACCATCCCTCTTTTTTTGCTATAACATCTCCCTCACTTCATCTCCCTTTCTTTCTCTTCTCTGTCAGTCACCATTTGGAACCTCAAGATCCTGTGGTAACTAGCTCACCTCTTCTTGCCTGGGATCCTGGGTACCTGGGTGCCCCATCCAGGCCTAACTTCACTGGGAGGTTGGGTGCTGCCCCAGCCAAGGGCTTTCCTGCATTTGTAGGCACGTGTTGTCTGCACTGTGTTCCTGGAGGTGATACACTCTAGGTCTTCCTTTCTTTTCTGGGCAACCTTCCCCTTAACTGCCTCCTAGTTACTGTGTGTGAAGGATAATGGAGAGAGCCCATCAAAAGGACAGACGTGGTTCCTCTTGGCCCTTGCTGTGGATCCCTTACGGGCCTGGAAACTTTGTATTTAAAAAGTGTCTCAGGAAACTCATATGTAACCAGAATCGGATATGTATTTTCCATAGGAGAACTCAAATAAGATTAGTTCTAGACAGGCAGACAGAAACGGTGAGACCCCTTTGGAGGCACTTGCTTAAGCTGCTAAATCTTTGAGGAGGCCCTGGACAAGAGTAAGCCTTTTCCAAGAATAATATGTTGTGGGCCTGAAGGCCTTCTACCCCGATTCTGCTTTGTTTGCCTAAAGGGAGCTATAGAGGATATTAAAGATAAGGTGAGCGGAAACTAGCACCGGTGCAATCTGCTGATAGCCAATCAAGAGGCTTCTATATGGAAAACTCCCCACTGAGTCATGGAACACAACTTTTTAAGACATTGTTTTGAAAATGTTTTTTAGGAGAGATTGTTTCCAAGTAGACACTAATGTATCCACCCATTTGTATAGTTCCACCCCTCTCAAACTTTTTGGTCTCAGGAAACCTCTACACTTAAAAATGATGATCCCAAAGAGCTTTTAAAGGTATACATTGTATCTATCAATATTTACTATATTAGAAATTAAAAATATATTTTCAATATTTACTTATTAATTCATTTAAAATAATAACACTAACGATTACATGAACATACGTAACACACTTTTATGAAAAATAACTGTATTTTCCAAAACAAAAGCAATGAGGAAGGAGAATAGCATTGTTTTACATTTTTTTAAAGTTTATTTTATTGATTATGTTGTTACAGTAGTTCCAATTTTTTCCCCTGTGCTCCCTCTATCCAGTACCCCCTTTTTCTCCAGCAATCCGACTCCCCTTAGTTCATGTCCGTGGGTCGTGCATATAAGTTCTTTGGCTTCACCCTTTCCTATATTATTCTTAACTTCCCCCTGTCTATTTTGTACCAATCAATTATGCTTGTTAATCCCTGCACCATTTCCCCATTTCTCCCCCTCCCAGCTGATAACCCTCCAGATGATACCCACACCTATGATTCTGTTCCTATTCTGGTTTGCTTAGTTGGATTTTGTTTTTATTTTTTAGATTCAGTTGTTGATAGTTGTGAGTTTGTTGTCATTTTAGTGTTCATAGTTTTGATCTTTGCCCTGGCTGGTTTAGCTCAGTGGATTGAGCATCGGCCTGCGAGCTAAGTGTCGCTGGTTCGATCTTCCAGTCAGGGTACATCAGAGAAGGAAAACTCTGACTCCAAAAAACCTCTGCTGCCTTGCGGCATACCTCTTCAGGGGAAAGGCTAAGGGAGTAAACCCCGACAGAAAATCCGGAGCCGGAGTCCCTAAGGCGGTTTGACGTTGTAGTCAACACCGGCAACTCCTGCGGCGCACCTGAACCCAAGCTGTATCGACTCCGTCTTTCCCTTGGACCCTTCAGCTGCGAAGAGAGGGGGGGTCTGCTGCATGGGCAACAGCAGACCCTCCATATTACTCTGCCCAGGCTCTGTAGCTTCAGCGTCATCGCAAGATGTCGATTCAACACGGGAGGAGACAGATACCATGTCACTCCCGAGTCGGACTGCACAGCCATTCTTGGCGGTGCAGATAGACTCTGAAGAAGCTACACCATCGTCTCTCGAGACGGACGGGTGCCGACGACGACGACGAGTTTTGATCTTCTTTTTCTTAAGTAAATCCCTTTGGCATTTCATATAATAATGGCTTGGTGATGATGAACTCCTTTAGCTTCACCTTCATCTGCCCTTCCATTCCAAATGATAGCTTTGCTGGATAGAGTAATCCTGGTTGCAGGTTGCCTTTCATCACATTGAATACTGCTTGCCAGTCCCTTCCTGTCTGCAAAGTGTCCTCTGAGAAATCAGCTGACAGTCCTATAGGCAGCCACTGTAGGCAACTCTCTGCCTCTCTCTTGCTACCCCCAGGACTCTGTCTTTATCTTTCACCTTTGGCATGTTAGTCATGATGCATTCTGGTGTGGTCCCCTCTGGGTCCAGCTTGCCTGGGACCCTCCGTGCTTCCCAGACCTGTATGTCCATCTCCTTCAAAAAATTTGGCAAGTTTTCCTCATTTTTTTTCAATTCTTGCTTCCTCATTCTGTACTGATTGACTGTTTTTTTCTTCCTTATGTGCCAAATTATTGATTTGAACCCTGGTTTCCTTCCCTTCACCATTGGTTTTGTGTGGGTTTTCCTTCGTTTCACTTAGCATAGCCTTCACTTTTCTCTAATGCGTTTGTCTTACTCAAGCATATCTGACAAGCCTGTACCTTTATCACCAGTGTTTTGAATTCTGCATCTGTTAGGTTGTCTATCTCCTCATCTATGTCCTCATTGCTTAGTTCTCCCACTGGAACCCTGATCCGTTTCCCCTTTTGGGCCATGCTTCTCTGTCTCCTCATTCTGACAGGCTCCTGTGTTTCTTTGCCTCTGAGCCCCAGGTAGAGCTGTCACTCTTGTTATGTTGTAAGGGGTAGAGCCTTAGGGATTCATCAATACAGGGCAACCTGTTTCACCACGTTGTAGTGCTGTATGTGTGGGAGGGGTCCGAGAGGGAACAATGCCACCTGCCCAGCACTTGCCCCCTTTTCAGGCACCTCTCTTGCTTCTGGACTGGACTGGTGTCTCTCTAGCTGCTGCCCTGGCCACCAGTCCCAGAGTGGGTGAGTCTGTGGATGTTCTAGGACCAAGAGGGCCACCCAAACAAGTGGACTCTGCTGAGAGATCAGCATTCTTTACCTCGACCCCAACCCCCACAAGTCTGCACAGTCAGAAGCAATGAGGCTTGATTTTCCCCCGTGCTGGTACCGTGAGCTGCTAGGTCTGGTGAGGAGCTGGGAACACTCCCCAGGTGTCCCTTCTGCCTTTTTAAAATGTGTGACTGCACTTTCTGCCAGCCTTCCACTGCCGCCACAGCTGCCACCACCACATCGGGTCCTCTCTGCCCCTGCTCCGCCTCTCCTACCTGTCTGGATGAGTATTTCTTCTTTATATCTTTGTTTGCGGGACTTCCATGCAGTTTGATTTTCTGGAATTTCTGATTGTTTCTAGTTTTGAGGTAATTGTATTCCTTCTTAGTTGTGGAGGGAGATACAGCCTCCATCTGGCTGTATTACATTTTTATAAAGCTCTTTAATTTCTGGCTTAAGATTAGATAGTTGCATTCTTATATCTGCTTTTACATTCAGTGAATGAGTTGGTTGCAATATCACAGGTCACGTAGTCTTTGGGAAATATCACCATACACACATGGGATAATGAAATTTACCAAGGTGAATAATCTCTTAGTATTATTATCAAAACAGCACTGACATGTGGGCCCCTGAAAGGTCTTGGGGATCCTTGGCACAAACGCTTAGGGAATCGCTTCATAGTCCAGCCATCTTGTTGTTTTGTCCTAACGTGGACAGGATTTTATGTAGAAATATATGGGAATATTTTTCTTTGTGAACAAAACTTACCAATAAAAGTTCATAATAGTGCTTTTATGAATGTTCAGTAAGAAACATATTGTTAAAGCTGTATTTGAACAGCTTTCTATTGCAAATGTTTGTGTATTAAATAATCTCCATAAACTGAATTTAATCTCAACTTTATTCTTTCAAGGCAACAATTTTACTCAAAAAGCCTGCACATTCTGGGAATAAAAAAAAGGAATCTAGGAATTGGTACAAGTAGTAGTGGAATGTGTGACACAGTCAGAAACCCGGTGGCACAATTCACTTCGGGAAATGGGAAGTTTTGATTAATCATTGGGAATGGTGTGTCATGGAACGGCAGCTGGATTTAGCTTGTTACATAAATGCTATATATGGACAAACATCCTTTATGGAGCATGTCCTGAAGATTAACTATAAAAAGTCAAAGGGAGTCTGCCATTGACCTTGTGGGTAATATAAAGACTGTGAGAATACACGATGCGTGTGTGTCACATTTATGAGTGTGTGTGTGGGCACACGCACACATGGATGCATGTGCTTGTTTGTGTTGGGGGTTGGTTATGAAGTGATACACAGTATTGTTACAAATACACAAATAAGACCTTCCAGTGTAGGACATACAGATTATCTCTGTGTACTTTTATGTTCACAATTATGTCTTCTTCACTGTAGCCCACTCATCAATATCTGGAAAGGATTAAGGAAACTAGATTCCAGGTTTCTACACTGAAAGTAGGGGTATATGTAGGATGACACAGTCCTAAAGCAACATAAAGTGAGTCAGTAATTTTTGTGACGTGGGGAGGTGATTTTTTAAAATTATAACAAATATTTTGCAGAGTAAACATTGTAGGCTAATGAACCTCCTTAAATTCCAACATGTCATGTATTTGTATTGTTGCAGATTAGAAATAGCTGTATGGAGTCTTATAGAAAACCCAGCACAATACTCAAAGTGTACCCATTGAAAAAATCTCTGCAACTATTTTATTAGCCCAGATATAATAAAATGATTATTTCAGTCCAGCAGAATATAGAGGTGGACCAGAAGTGATAGAAAGATAAATAAAAAGGGAATCCAAGAAGGTAACGGGGACCCAAAATGACAACATAAAAGGAGAATGCAATAAAGAGACTTCCTCATTCTTAATTAAGGATTTTACCAGTGGCATAGAACAATGTATTTTTTAATTTAATAATTTGTACTAAATGTGGGTTCCCAATGGTTACTCAGCTCTGTTCTGTTTATCTAGCACCCACTAAGTGCGCCGTGTAATGCCGTAGACAGGGGGAGCGAAGGTGCATTAGGTCATTCCTGCCTGCAGGGAGAGCAGGTCCAGTAGACAGATGATGATGCCGTGCAGAGTGATGCAGCAGAGGGAAGCCCAGGGGGGTCGGAGAGCAAAGGGGCCACTTGGTTCAGCTTGGGAGTTAGGCTGGCAAACAAATGGGGAGGAGTGGGGTGAGGTCGGCCAGACAGAGGGACCATGTGTACAGTCAACTTGGTGTGGAGAGCCTGGCAGGGCTTTCACTGAAAGTAAGTTAATGATCTGGCACCTGTGGTTGGAAGCAGTGGAAAGGATGGAGGGTATCAAGAGCAAAGTCTGCAGGACCCTGTGACAGGTAGCTGAGGGTCAGGTTGAAAGGGGGAGCCTGGGGAACTGGGGATTCTAGCTGATGATGTGACAGAATGAGGCAGGGAAAAGGGATGAGAAATGAGAGTGTGATCCTTATTTTGGTGTATTTATTAAGATCTATTATAAAATAACTCTTTTGGGAATAAGCACATTGCTTGTTCCTTACATAAAGCTTACCTGAAAACAGATCTGAAAATCAAATATGATAAAGTCAAAGCACAGGTACTTCTGTTAATAGGTAAATATCATTCCCTGAGAGTTAAATTTTGAAAAAATATCTAGTGCTGCTTACCTTTGAGATACAATGTTTGCTGATATATTTTCGGGATGTCATCCTTTTTTTTTTCTTTTCTCCTTTGCAACTGAATGCAGTCACTTGAGGTCAAATCTAGTGAATGAAGCAGCCAAGCTTCATTATGTTTAGCAGGTTTAACAGTCTTAGGATTCTTCATCTTCATCTCTATTGTATTAACTGTATGAGAATTAAATTATGTATCACTATCAATTTTATATATTTTCATCTGTATTTATTTTTAAATTTATCTATTATTCTTTAATTCATTGGCAGTAAGGAGACCACTTCATTTTCCACTCCTCTGGACACGGCCTTGTTCAGACATTCTTTTTTGATTGATAGAAAATGTATAGATTGATGTAACATACCCATCTCATTCCCTTCCTTTTTTCTCCAGGGATAACCACTATCCTTAATTTCATGTTTTTGTTTCCCTTGTACACATGGATCAGAGTTTCTCTAGGGAATATACCAAGAGTAATATTGCTGGTTCCTGGTACTAGTATTATCACATTATCTGTAACGGTGTTGATATAGTTATATTCCACCAGACATGTAAACTAGGAAGGGTCAGACATTAATAGGTAGCCAGTTTGATGGCCATGAAAGTGTTCAGATTCTTTACCTATTCCTTCCTGCTCCTTCAAGCACCTTTCATCTGTTAAACACGGTTTTCTCACATCTGAAAAAAAACCAAAAACCCGCAACAAACAAAAAGAGACTACTATGTTTTCAACACTGATATATACTTTCTCTTACTGCTAAGTGCAATGTTCATTTTAGTGTTCAAATACTATATAATGTATTTTATGACCAATTATTGAAACAACATAACATTGTGGGTTAAAATAGTTACCTGCCAACTAGGATTTAAAAAAATTTTTTTATTTTTATATGCTTTGATAAAAATGGGAAAATGCATTTTGCAATCCCTGCCTTCAGCCAAATATATGTATGAACCTTGCTGGAAAACATCATTTATTGCAACTAACTTAAGCTAAAATATATTGTACAAAATTGGAGAAAGTTGAATAACTATGATATAATTAAGAAGAGTTTTGAAAATACCATGGCCTCAAACTACAACAAATGGATACTGAAAAATAACCAAACCAACTTGGGGCAGGTACACACAGAGAAAGAACAAAGGTATCAACAGCATAGCAAGTACAGGGAAAATATTTCTAAAAGAAGATGAGGCTATTTTCAATAACTTTGAGTTGTAGAAAAATCTTTATTTCAGTGAGTAAGGAAGAGAACCTTTGGTGAGACAATATTTATTATTTACCTTCCCCTAGCTAAAGTAATATATATGAATAACAATCTATCAGCATCTGCATATTCAATTACAAGAAAAAAATAATACAACCACAAGCATTAAATGTATATTCAAAGAAGATACCTGCATAGTCACCTGCACAAGAAATGAGCTGACTTAAAACAAAAGGAACAAGTGAAAACTTTAATATAGTGTAAATAACTACTGGACATTTAATTAATTACCTTTTCAAAAAGAAAGGTAGAATTAAAAATTAAACAGTAATATGATTCTATTCATTGTTAAATATTTCAGTAAAGGAAAACCTTAATGATTCTTAACTATAATTATAATTTATATAATAAAAAGCCAGATGAACATCCTGAAGTAGTTGTAGCAGTTATATGGTGTTTATCACCAGCCCTATCAATATCATCACACAGTTCACACATATACAAACACACCACCATTGCTACATGCACACACACACAAATACACACACATTTACACTCCAATGTAATATCTCTAATATTTCAGAGGGAAAAAGCAAGCAAATGGCAGCATAATTACAACATTTCAAGACTGGATAGCAAGAATAGTGAACCAGTTTACTCAGCTATTATTGTACATCCATTAATACATTATACAACTTACTTTTAAATTTCCAGTGAAGGATAGGAATATTTATTTTTGCTCCAAACATATAAATATTAGTTCATTTCCAGCTGAATTTACTGGTTTATTATTTTCATATTTTCAAGGCAAGCCGTAACTAGTATCTTGAAACAAAAACCACATACTAAAGCATCAGAGAGAGACTTCCAGCCAAGATGGAGGCCTAGACAGACATGCTGCATCTTCATCCACAACTAAGAAGGAATACAACTACTTCAAAACTAGAGACGACCAAAAGTGCCAGAAAATTGAGCTGCATGGAAGTCCAACAAATAAAGATATAAAGAAGAAATACTCATTCAGACAGGTAGGAGGAGTGAAGCAGAAACGGAAAGGATGTGGTATGGTGGTGGTGGCAGCAGTGGCAGGCTGGCAGAAAATTGAGTCAAATATTTTAAAAAGTTGAGAGGGACACCTGGGGAACACTCCCAGCACCAGACCAGACTGTGCAGCTCATGATCCCAGCACCGGGGAAAATCAAACCTCATTATTTCTGACTGTGCAGACCAGTGGGGGTTGGGGTGGAGGCAGAGACTGCCGGTCTCTCAGCAGAGTCCACTTGTTTGGGGGGGCCCCCTTGGTCCTAGAACGTCCGCAGACCCACCCACTCTGAGAGCGGTGGCCGGGGTGGCAGCTAGAGGGGCACCAGTTCAGTCCAGAAATGAGAGAGGTGCCTGGAAAAGGGGCGAGTGCTGGGCAGGCAGCATTGTTTCCTCTCGGACCCCTCCCCCACATACAGCACTACAACATGGTGAAACAGGTTGCCCTGTACTGATGAACACCTAAGGCTCTGCACCTTACAACATAACAGGTGTGACAGTTCTACCTAAGACAAAAGGGCAAAGAAACACAGGAGCCTGTCAGAATGAGGAGACAGAGAAGTATGGCCCAAAAGAGGGAATGGATCAAAGTTCCAGTGGGAGAACTAAGTGACAAGGAGATAGCCAACCTAACAGATGAGGAGATAGACAACCTAATAGATGCAGAACTCAAAACACTGGTGATAAAGATGCTCACAGGCTTGACAGATATGCTTGAGTATGGCAAACACATAAGGGAAGAAGTGAAGGTTACACTAAATGAAATGAAGAAAAATTTACACAAAACCAATGGTGAAAGGAAGGAAACTGGGGTTCAAATTAATGATTTGGAACATAAGGAAGAAAAAAACAGTCAATCAGTACAGAATGAGGAAGCAAGAATTGAAAAAAATGAGGAGAGGCTTAGGAACCTCTGGGACAACTTTAAACATGGCAACATCCAAATCATAGAGGTACTGGAAGGAGACGAGGAAGAGCAAGAAATTGAAAACTTATGTGAAAAAATAATAAGGAAAACTTCCCAAATTTGATGAAGAAAATAGACATACAAATTTAGGAAGCACAGAGAGTCCCAAACAAGCTAGACCCAAAGAGGACCACACCAAGACACATTATAATTAAAATGCCAAAGGTTAAAGATAAAGAAAGAATCTTAAAAGCAGAAAGAGAAAAGAAGAGAGTTATCTACAAAGGAGTTCCCATAAGACTGTCAGCTGATTTCTCAAAAGAAACTTTGCAGACAAGAAGGGAGTGACAAGAAATATTCAATGTGGTGAAAAGCAAGGACCTACAACCAAGACTACTCTATCCAGCAAAGATATCATTTATAATGGAAGGACAGATAAAGTGCTTCCCAGACAAGGTAAAGCTAAAGAAGTTCATCATCACCAAGCTATTATTATATGAAATGTTAAAGGGACTTATTTAAGAAAAAGAAGATCAACACTATGAACATTAAAATGACAACAAACTCACAACTATCAACAACAGAATCTAAAAAATAAAAACAAAAACAAACTAAGCAAACAACCAGAACAGGAACAGAGTTAGAAGTGTGGGGATCATTTGGAGGGTAATCAGCTGGGAGGAGGAAGGGGGAGAAATGGGGAAATGGTTCAGGGACTAAGAAGCATAATCGGTTGGTACAAAATAGACAGGGGGAAGTTAAGAATAATATAGGAAAGGGTTAAGCCAAAGAACTTATATGCATGACCCATGGACATGAACTAAAGGGGGTGGGATTGCTGGAGAGAAGGGGAGTACTGGGAAGAGGGGAGCAAAGGCAAAAGAAATTGGGACTACTGTAACAACATAATCAATAAAATATACTTTGAAGAATCAGAGAATTGTGAAGCAACAAAGACTAGATGATTTAAAATTTAAGAGAAAAATTATTCAAAAGTTGACAATCTACATACATTTTTCCCATTGGAATATTTGCTGATTCTGTCCAGGGTTAAGAATTAATAATTTCAGACCATTAAAAAAAATTGCTAAGTAGATTTTATTTCTTGATATTTTATCCACGTTTCACTCTGCTTATCTTGTCTGCATTCTTCTTTCTTCCCCACAGCTTGCATCATCCATCTTAAATTACTTTCATTTTTTTATAATCATTATACTTTTATAATATAGAGTTATATGACTTAACTGGAATATATTCTGAGACATGTATCATTGGGCAATTTTGTTGTTGTGCGAACATCATAGAGTGCACTTACACAAATCTAGGTGGTGTAGCCCACTACACACCTTGGCTATAAGGTATAGCCCAGCAGTTCTTAACCTTTTTGGTACCAGGGACCAGTTTTGTGGAAGACAGATCTTCCACGAAGTAGGGTTGGGGAATGGTTTTGGGATGATTCAAGCACATTACACTAATTGTGCACTTTATTTCTCTTATTATTACATTTTAACATGTAATGAAATAATTCTACAACTCACCATAATGCAGAATCAGTGGGAGCCCTGAGCTTGTTTTCCTGCAACTAAATGGTCCCATCTGGGGGTGATGGGAGACAGTGACACCCAAAGTGTGTTGCTCATGTCCAACCTACTCCGTAATCTTATTCTGGTTGCTGTCACTGCAGAAAACCCTGCTTCACAGAGATAGGATTTTGGAAATGGAAGCAGGCTTTTCAATGCTGTTGTGGCGATCTCAGAATAGTTCACCACAACTTTAACCCAGAACATATGGAGATTTGAAGTTGTCTCAAACATACTTTTAAGGCCACCATCATTTGCAATCTCAAGCAGTCAATCCTCTTCTAGCATGGACAAAGCCGATTCACCTGGTTTATTCACAAATGGGCTGTGAATTCACTCCTTCCAAGTTTGGGGGTCTTTTGTGGTTGGGAAGTATTGCTCAAATCCTTTTGAAAGCTGAGATAGGTGATCATGCAATAGCAGGGAAAAAGAAGGCCCTGGCTCAGTCTCTTTTAAAATCTCTGCTAATGTTTGAAACATGTCAAAAACCCCAATGTTCACTCGTTGCCCCCATAATTTCAGTTTGGCTTTGAATGCAGCCACTTTATCTATCAACTAGAACACAGTTATAGTTCTCCTCTGAAGTGGCAGATTGAGTTCATTGAGCAGGTTGAATATGTCACATAAGCAAGCAATTTTGCAACCCATTCTGTGTCACTGAAATGTGCTGCCAGTGGTGACTGTTTTTCTAAAAGAAATCTCTGGAGCAGCTCCTATACCTCAAAAACTCTGACGAGTGACCTACCTTTAGAAAGCCATCTCACTTCTGTGTATAAGAGAAGACATGTGTGCTCTGAGGAGATGTCCTCACAATGCTGTGTGAACAGCTGTGAGTTAAGGGCATGTACTTTAATGTGGTTGATTATCTTAATCACATCCTGCAAAACATTGTTAAGTTCAGGTGACATTTTCCGGCTAGCCAGCATTTCTCTATGGATGACACAGTACATAGATTCACATTCAGAAGCGACCTCTTTGACCCGCGCAGTGAAACCAGGAAGCTGTCCAGTCATGACAGCCACTCCATCCATGCATATACTGACACAAAATGACCAATTCAGCTTTCCTGATATGCAATCATTCAAGGACTTGAATAGTTCTTCAGCTGTGGTGTTTGTTGGCAACAAATGTGCACATATCTGTATGCACATCCTCCTGCGCATCCTCCTGAAAAATATATCATCCCAAAACAAGCATTGTTGCCTTGTCAACATCGGTAGACTCATCAACCTGGATTGCATATGATGGTGACTCATTAATCCTCTCCAACAATTGTGCCTTAATATCCTCTGCTATTTCATCCATTTGTCTAGTTATAGTGCTAGCCCAAAGAGGAACAGATGCCACCTATTGAGCTGCAGCCTCTCCTAAAAGTTCATGACAAATGTCCTTAGCTGCAGGCAGGATCAACTCTTCACCAATAGTAAAGGGTTTCTTAGCTTTAACTTTAGCCACTAAGAATGATGCTCTCAGTGCAGACACATTTGATGAAGTGGTGGCCTTCAATAATTGCTTCTGTTCTTTGTGTTCACATTAAAAAAAAACAAAATCTCCAAAGGCTTGTCTTTTAATGCAGGATGCTTCATCTCCGTGTGGTGAAGCCATTTTGAAGGTTTCATGACTTTGTTAGATAGCCAGCTGCCACATATTCTACAAAGCAGGACTTGGAGAATGTGAATCACCTGTTGCAATGAACCAGTGATTTGAGTAGGACTCCTGGTATTTTCTTTTAAATGCTGCTTTCTTTTTGTTGGCAGTCTTAGTGTCTTCTGTCTGATCATTGGGTCTTTCCCTCTTTTCAAAGAAGCTTTCCAGCAATGTTTGTTTTTTACTCATTTTGGCTGGGGTTAGTTTGTGGGGTTACCAAAACTGTGACTGAGACAAGTGTGCAGTGAGAGAAAGAGGTGCGGACGGAAGTGGTAAATAAAATAATTTGTGGGCCATGCATGGACTAAAATAAGTGTCAGATTCTGACTTAAAGCCTGCCACCAGATGCAGCTTAATTGTCACTTGCCACTCACTGAAAGGGTTTTGGTATGTATCTCGAAAAAACTGATGTATTAGGGTCTCTGTGCAGTCAAACCTCTGCTAATCTGTATTTGCAGCTGCTCCCCAGTACTATCATCACCATCTCAGCTCCATCTCAGATCATCAGACATTAGTTTCTCATAAGAAGCACGCAACCTGGATCCCTTTCATGTGTAGTTTACAGTAAGGGCTCATGCTCCTATGAGAATCTAATGCCCTTATTGATCTGACAGGAGGCAGAGTTCAGGTAGTAAAGTGAGTGACAGGGAGCAGTTGTAAGTACAGATGAAGGTCGTGTGCTCGCCCACCCACCACTCACCTTCTGCTGTGTGGCCCGGTTCCTCACAGTCCGAGGCCCAGGGACTGGGGACCCCTGGTATAACCCATTGGTCCTAGCCTAGAAGCCTGTACAGCATGTTACTGCACAAAACAACAGAGATTAAATTAAGCACAAGAGAAAATGATGCAATTGAGAGACATGGTAAACATGAGATGATGTATGAGGCGGCTGCCAGTATAACACGACGTACTGTTTCACAAAAACCTTTAAAAATATTCATAGAAAGAGTACACTTTAAAATAACTATAAAAATATAATATGATAAATACATAAACCAGTAACATAGTCATTTATTATCATTATCATCCATTACATACTGTACATAATTGTATATGCTCTACTTTTATATCATTGGAAGCAATAGGTTTGTTTATACCAGCATCACCACAAACACATGCAAAATGTATTGCACTACAACATCATGATGGCTATGATGTCACAAGGTGATGGGAAATTTTTAGCTCCGTTATAATCTTCTGGGACCACCACTGGGTTCATTATTGACAAAAAAGTTGTTATGCAACACATGAATGTTTATACTTTTTATTTTCTATCATCTTGCATTTTAAGTCAATTTCCAGTCATACTAGGAAGAGATTTAAGGTTTTCAAGGTTAAAACATTATGTGCTATACTGATGTGAAATCTATGTATTAATGCCCCCATGTATCTACTTTCAATAAAAATAAACTGAACCTAGTGGTATAAATTCAAAATGAAAAATAAGTCTTTCATGAACACTTCATATGTAATATTTTGTTTATTTACTAAAGTATATTTTATTGATTATGTTGTTACAATAGTTCCAAGTACCTTTCCCTTTGCTTCCCTCCATCCACTACCCCATTTCCCTCCAGCAATTCCACCCCCTTTAGCTCATGTCCATGGGTCATGCATATAAGTTTTCAGCTTCACCCTTTCCTCTATTATTCATAACTCCCCCCTGTCTATTTTGTACCTACCGATTATGCTTCTTAATCTTTGCATCATTTCCCCATTTTTTCCCCTTCCCCTTCTCAGCTGATAACCCTTTATTCTTATTCTGATAGTTTGCTTAGGCTTTTTTTTTTTTTTTTTTTTGGTTATGTTATTAATAGTTGTGAGTTTGTTGTCATTTTAATGTTCATAGTTTTCATCATTTTATTAATTAAATCCCTTTAGCATTTTGTATAATAAGGGCTTGGTGATGATGAAATCCTTTAGCTTTACATTGTCTGGGAAGCACTTTATCTGCCCTTCCATTCTCAATGATAGCTTTGCTGAATAGAGTAATCTTGATTGTAGTTCCTTGCTTTTCATCACTTTGAATAATTCTTGCCAATCCCTTCTTGCCTGCAAAGTTTCTTTTGAGAAATCAGCTGATAGTCTTATAGGAACCCCTGTGTAGGTAACTCTCTTCTTTTCTCTTGCTGCTTTTAAGATTTTCTCTTTATCTTTAACCTTTGGCATTTTAATTATGATGTATCTTGGTGTGGTCCTCTTTGGGCCCAACCTGTTTAGGACTCTGTGCTTCCTGGACTTGTATATCTATTTCCTTCACCAAATTTGGGAATTTTTCCTTCATTATGTTACCACATATGCTTTCAATTTCTTGCTCTTCCTCTTCTCCTTCTGAAAACCCTATGATTCAGACATTGGCACATTTAAAGTTGTCCCAGAGGTTCCTAAGCCTCTCCTCATTTTCTTCAGTTCTTCTTTCTTCATTATATACTGGTTGAGTATTTATTTCTTCCTTATGTTCCAAATAATTGATTTGAACCCTGGTTTTCTTCCCTTCACCATTGGTTTCATGTGGACTTTTTTCATTTCACTGAGCATAGTCTTCACTTATTCCCTTCTGCATTTGCAGCACTCGATCATGTCTTTCAAGTCTGTAAGCATCTTTATCACCAGTGTTTTGAGTTCTGCATCTGTTAGATTGGCAATCTCCTCATCTATTAGGTTGGCTATCTCCTTGTTGCTTAGTTCTCCCACTAGAATCTTGATCTGTTTCCTCTTTAGGGCCATACTTCTCTGTCTCCTCAACTTGACAGCCTCTTGTGTTTGCCTCTGTGTCTTAGGTAGAGCTGTCGCACCTGGTATGTTATAAGGGGTGGACTTTTAGGTATTCGTCAGTGCTGGGCAACCTGTTTCACCACGTTATGGTGCTGTAAGTGGGGGAGGGGTCTGAGAGGCAACAATGCTGCTTGCTCAGCACTTGCCCCTTTTCAAGGCACTTCTCCCATTTTTTGTATGGGACTGGTGCCCCTCTAGCTGTTTCTCTTGTTGTGGTTCTCAGAGTGGGTTGGTCTGCAGATGTTCTAGGACTGTGGGGGCCCTTTAAACAAACAGACTTTGCTGAGAGACCAGTAGTTTCTTCCTCTTCCCCAACCCCCACTGGTTTTCGTAGTCAGAAGCAATTAGGCTTTATTTTCCCTGGCGCTGGAACCGTGAGCTGTTTGACCTGGCGTGGGGCTGAGATCGCTCCGCAGGTGCTCCCTACTTTTGTAATGTGTGACTATGCTTTCTGGTGGCCAGCCACAGCCACTGTCACCACCGCCTCCACACTGAATTTTCTTTGCCCCGGTTCCACCCCTCCTACCTGTCTGGATGGGTGTTTCTTCTTTATATCTTTGTTTGTTGGGCTTTCATGCAGCTCAAATTTCTAGGACTTCTGGTTGTCTCCAGTGTTGAAGTAATTGTATTCCTTTTTAGTTGTGGAGGAAGACACAGTGTGTCTACCTACATCTCCATATTGGCCAGAAGTCCATATGTGATATTTTAAACACACATATTTAATCCACAAATAATTTTTGTATGTTATGACAGAATGATTTTTTTTTTTAATTTGACTAATTCCCTACTGGTCAATCATGTTGGTGTAAGTAGTTGTGCTTTAAGATAATTTTGTGTAGCATTTAGAAATATATCATAAACATTTGTATTTATATACGCACATTTCTTTATAAATCTGCAGGCTACAGAGAAATAGATGTCTCTATAAGAGTTCTTTATATAAAAGTAAATATTAGTCCTTGTTTCTCTCTCTAGGTTTCATGAAATGTAGAAAATAAAGTTATTCAAGTTGCCCATATGATAAAGTAACATGATGTTTCTAAAACAGTGCTAATCTGAAAAATGTATACTCTCTTACAAACATTATTTAATGTTTATTTTTACATGAAGTTGAAGAGCTAAAGACCAATCCCCCAGAAGAGAAAAAAGGGGCTGAAAATAAAGGATGAAATTAAGAGTTGCAAAAATACCCTGTTGTGTAATTTGAGAGATTGCCATGAAAACCAAGTAATACCAGGGAAATAAACAGAGCAGGCTTTAGAACAGATGTAAGCATCCCAGAAGATTCAACTGACCATGAGACTCATAAGTTTGGGTTTAAGAGTCTCTCACTCTCAAGGGTCCCTGTGAGTTCTAGGAGCTGTAGGTGTTCCAGTTGCCTAAATGGGCTTCTGAAGAAAGGGACTCCAATCTTCAAGGCTCTGGTAATTTCCTCTGATTTCTTTTCTCATTGTAATAAATCTTCAAATTTGTCCTTAATTCTGTATTCCTAATTTTTAAAAAAATTTAAAGTGCTCTCCAAGTATGGTTGCCAGATGAATTAGTCTGCTAAGGCTGCCACAACAAATACCATGGAGTGGGGGGCTTAAACAACACACATTTATTTTCTGGATGCTGAAGTCCAAGATCAAGGTGTTGGCAGCTTAAGTTTTTTTTGAGACCTCTCTTCCTTGGCTTGTAGATGGTCTCCTTCTCCCTGTGTCTTCACGTGGTCTTTCCTTTGTGTCTGTGTCTTAATCTCTTCTTTTTATAAAGATACCAGTCAAACTGGACCAGGGCCCATCCCAATGACATTATTTTAACATAGTTATCTCAAAAAACCCTACCTCCAAATAAGGTCACATTATGAGGTACTGGGGGTTAGAACATAGGAATTTTGGGAGGACACAATTCAGACCATAATACCAGATTTAGCAAAGAAAACTTTGAACTCCCAGTTAAATGTGAATTTGTGAATTTCAGGTAAACAGTGAAAAATTATATTAGATATACCATATACCCCATTCAGCACTGGGGGTATATTTACACTAAAAAATTATGACCTGTTTTAATGAAATCAACATTTAATGGGGAGCCCTGTATTATACTTGGCAACCCTATCCCTAAATTGTATAAAATTCAGGGAGGAGAAGTACTCAATGAGAGAGAAATAGGTAATGAGGAAAACATAAGGATCATCAGAACGATTTCATTTTAGAATTAAAGAAATTTAAAGGAGCCTTGAGTATAATTCCCTCACTTAGAACTCATTACCCCTTAGACCCAGGGTTACACTAGGGGCTCAGAGCCCTGAACATTCATTCTTGCCCTGGGCCAGGTCCTTCCTGTGCTGAGAAAGCTACTGGAGCCTCTATCTTCGAGCTCCCCCAAGACAGCTTCCAGAAGCAAGCTGTGAGTAACAGTGTTGGGTCTGGCTCTTGCCCTGTCTGCTTTCTCACACTGACACACTAGAGCACTGGGGCCCTTGGGCTTATCTGGCTGTCTGCCTTCCTAACCCCCAGCTGGAATACACTCCTAGATCTCTCCAGGCCCCCAGCAAATCCACTGTACTTAAGAGTCTGTGGAGGGCTGGTTCTAGGTAGCTGTCTCCATTCCAGCAGCTCTTCAATTATAGAACCCTTCGAGAACCCAAAGTGTATAAATTCACCAAGACAATTTTGCATCTAATTTCAGGGGACTCTCAGAACTCCTGAAGCCCCATTATGGAAACACAGGTTAAGAGCACCTCAACCTTATACCACACTTATGCCCTGGTATATGCGGGACGTTGCTGCCAAGCCAGCGCTGCACTTGGACACACAGCCTAAGCGGGAAATGTGTGTCCTGAGGAACCCAGGAAATCAGCCCAGGATGGGGTGTGTCTTGTGGAGGCACTACTGAAGCTGCTGAGTTGCATTTTTAATAAAGGAAATTCTCAAGAAACCGGAGTTCTCTAATAACGGATTTCAAGCATCAAGAAGGGCTGACTGGGAGAATTTCTGCAGGTTGAGAAATTTCCCGGTACCTCTGGAAGCAGGAATCCCACACACTGCCTATGCAGGCTGCTAAAAATAGTGATAATAACAGTTACCATTCAGTGAGCACTTGCAATGTCACAGGCAGCATGCAAAGCACTTTGACAACATGTTTGCAAGACAGGTTCCATTAGTGTCCCCTTTATTCAGGTGGCAACATGGAGAATGAAAGAATTGAAATGACTTGTTCAGAGTCAAGCAGGAGGGTATGAAGCCACCTCACTCTCCGCCGATTTTCATGAGCAATCCACCACCATCCTTGGAAGGCTTCGTTGCAGCTGTCTGAGTTTGTAGCCAGCAGGCTGCTATGCCTGCTCTGCCCACTTGCCACCCTCCTTTTATGCCCTGTAGGCAAACATCTGGTGAGAGGCAAAATCTCCAGTGGTTGCTTTGGGACTTTAGTTCTTGGAGCATTTGGGACGGGGATTAGAGAAGCTTTAGTGCCTGTTCAAAACAGAAGAGTTTGGGTCTACTTTTTAAAAGGTTTATAGAATTTATACAGCTACTTTCTCTCCATAATTCTTTAAAAAAAAAAAAAGATCTAGGTTACTGTTTCAGCAACAAAGTGAATAAACAAGCAATTTCAAAGCCTTAAAAAAAAAAATTACATGTTCAATGTATCCTGTCTTTTGGCCCAGTGACCTGGGACAGCTGTTTAGGTGATAGAAAATATTAAGCAAACTGTGACTTGGCTTGATGACTGAGACAAGAATGTGATGCAGCAGGAAGACATTCCCTGTCCTGCTTCATTGAGCTAACCTGTCTCTCCGTTCTCTCCCTACCCAGCCACCAACCTTACATACAAGCCTCCTTTGCAAGAGGCCCTCATTCCTGTCTTGGGTAAGTACTAGAAAACCCAACCTCTATTTAACTTCTTTACATTTTTTTTTAAAGAAGTTCTTAAACCTTCTCTGTCCTTTGGGTAATTCTCTGGTTTAAACTCTCTGCTTATGATCATTCTAGTGTACGCTCTGTAAATTTAAACCTATTGTGAATTTAATGTGGTCTAATGAGCTTTCCTTAGGAAAAAATTGTTCTTGGGTCACAGCATCACATTCATTGCTGTCACCAGCCAGCTTTTAATTACATACTTTTGATTACCAGGGCAATGAAGGGAGAAGCTGGGGCCTCTGGGTGACCTCATCTTCACCAAAAGAAAAACAAGGAAAATAACAGGCATTTCATCTTAGATGGAGCATTACTCTATTTACTTTGACATCACGTTTGCAGGTTGATTTTTATCTTGATAATGCTGCTGGATGGTTGCTTGCTTCCTGATTGACTCCTATCTTTTTTTGACTTTGAACTACTTGAAAAAAGAGACTATATTATTTTCTTTGCAATTCTTTTATCTGCCAACACACACACAACACACATGTACACACATAAAATGTAGGCAACAAAATGTTAAATATTTCAGGAAAGAATGGGCAGTTTAGAAGCTTCAAGGTATTCAGGTATAGGGAGAATATATATTTTATTCTCTATGGTAGCAAGAATTTGCCTTGGAACACCGAGATCACAGTTGTCCAACTGGAAGGGCTAAATTTTGCCAACAGAAGCAGTAGAGATCTCTGGATTCAGAGGAAAGGTAAAAGACCCACCTTGTCAGACGGTCTGATGTTGGGTAAGTAAGAATACCCAGGTGTAGCAGAGGCTGCCGTGCCCCACCCATAAGTCCAGTGCACACTAGCCCAACATTCACAGGCCAGAGCCTGCATGTCTTTTTCTGAGAGTTCTCTGAGTAGTGAAATCTGCTTTTCCCACCTGTGAAACAGACCAAAAGTGACAAGAAATTAACACCCCAAGAGCAACTCTCAACCAGTGACTGACCAGAATTGGTATATGTATCAGATAGCTCTGTGTTCTAAATGAATGCCCAGGTACTTTGTAAAACAATGTTTTTTATTATTTTTCATGATTCTCTAGGTGAGAAAGGCAGGACTCAGCCCAGGAGTCTTCATGTCTGATTTTGGGTCACTCACTCAATGGCCTTCAGCAGGCAGCTAGAGGGCTGTGAGACCTAAGACCTCTGTCATATGCCTGGCTCTTGGATACTCTTCTAAGTGGCCTCTTTCTCGCCACACATGTCTCATAAATTAGTAGATGAGCCCAGATTCTTTTTACAAAATGGCAGTTGACTTTCTCAGAAAGTATGACAAGGGAGATTTCTGGTTCTCTTACTGGCCCAGAAATTGCCCAGCCTCATTTCTGCTTCCTTCTACTGGTAAAAGCAAGTCGCCAGTCAGCCCTGGTTAGACAAAAGGAGACCTATGCCCACCAGGCTAGGAGACCCCCTTCCACAGGGTACAAACACTCCCTCACCCATCAGCGTGTCAGGTCTTCAGGTCAGCCAAGTCAAAGGGGGGTCCACAGCACCATGGAAGTGTTTGACTTCTCCCTTTTCTCTCTCTCTTCCTCACTCCATTGACCATGTTTCCTGGGATCACCTCCCAAATAATAGAACTCACTGCCTTTCCTCAGGGTCTGCTTCTGAGAAAACTCAAAGCCTAAGCATCAAGTATTGAGGTGATGGAAGTCATAAATATAAAGTACTGCTATACTGAGTCCCATTTTCCAGTTGAAAGCTGTGAATGGGAATAGGGTGCAGATAAGAGAAACTCAGAACAATTATTAGCTCTTTTTTTTTTCTTCAGCCTTACAGCTCTCAGGATAAACTCAGTAGGTAAGGGTGAGAAATTTAAAAGAGGGGATGTTACCTGGTCTCCTTTTCTCCCACTGATAGCATCCTTCGAAGCTATAATCTCGGCTTTGGAAATGGCACTGTGAGTCACTCTGCACTAAGAGGCTGTGGAGATTGACTACAAACCCTGCTCTCATCCATCTTTGGGTTAAAAAATGTGTCTTTCCAGTCCAGAACACAATGACTAATAGCTTAGGTGTGTGATGCTGATGACAGGGGCTTGTTTTTTGTTTTAATCTCTGAATTGGGAAATGTAAATGAATCTCAATGATACTACACTGAAGAGATTGTTGTGTTTTTCATATATGAACAAAATTTTATATACAGAATGAACCTCAATCCTGGGAAAACTAGTTCCAAGCAAATTGGGATGTTAACTCTCAGGGACTTTGTTAGTACCCACTGTGTTTTGAATGCCAAGAGCCAGGTCTCAGCACATAGTAGGTACTCAATAAATAAGTAAATGAATCTCTATTTTAAAGAGTGGTAACTAATGACAAGGATTACACTTCAGTAGCTTCCTTACCAACACCACCCCCACTCCCATCATTGTACAGATAACATAATAGGGAATAAAGGTAATTTAGATAAAAATAATTAGTTTCTGGTACTAAAGAATGGCACAAAGTGTAGAAATTTTTGATATTACATTATTGAAATACAGAAAATAAACTATTAGGAATTTATTAGAATAAAACTTGGAGGTAAAAAGTTAGAAAAGAAAGGAAGAGGAATATTTTTTAAAATTATAAATAGCTAATACAAATCTAAAAGGAAAGTTAAGAACCACCACTGCTGAATAGGCTCATATTTTCTTTAACCTTGACCAGATAGAATTCTACTCTGTAAACTTAATTCATTGGGCTTTTTATAGGAGAAGGATAACTGTCACTTCAAAATTGCATAGCAAGAAAAACTAGAAGTGATACAGGAAGAGAAAGTGACCACAATCTTTAAAAGATCAGGATGATATATTATTTCTATCAAGTAGTTCAACTCAAGACAAAACTATAAAGTAGGTTATCGCACTTTGTGCCTTCTCTTTCTACTAAATTCTTTCTCCCAATTCTTCCCACTCCTTGAGTATTTGGTCTTTGCCCAGGATCCCATTCATTCTACCATAACTCGCTAAATATTATTGAATGATTACTTTGTACCAAGCATTGGATCAGGTGCTGCTGGGAGTACAGAGGTAAGCAAAACAGAAGTGATCTAACCCTCAGGGAACTTATTAACTGGAGGGGAAGGTAGAAAATAAATAATTACAACTATAGTAATATCCCAAATAAATAGCTACAAACTGATAAACATGCACCTGGTTATGAGTTGCTAAAGTCATTTGTCTATTTTCAGCATTTGAAAAAACTCGTATTATGTATGTACTAAATTAAAAATTATGTTTTCTATATTAAAACTTTATATATTTTAAAGAGCAATCTTGGCTATACCTGCCTACGTACCATTATAGTTCCCCAACAGGCTGAGCCAGTTTGAACCCAAAGGATGGGTCATTATTGTCAAATTCCATGAAAAAGTCTTTATTATATCCTAGTGTTTGGATATTCTATTTTTGATAATGTAACCTATGATAAGTCATTATTGGTTGGTAAAGAGCTATTTTTGTTGACTTTTGTCCAGAGATGCAATGACGTCAACAACAACAACAAAAAATGAGTATTTAAAGAAATGTCAGGTTCTAGCTGAGAACTGCCTGGGGATTATTTTGGGGAGAACTGCTTGACACCTCAAAACAACATCATTCAAGTTGACACAGATGTAGCTTCTCTGTAAGACTGTTACACTCGAATGCAAAACATTCCTTTCGTGCTTCCTCTGTGTATTCAGTGACATCTTTGTGGTCTATAAAGAGATAACACAAGCTTCCCAAAGGATTATTTTATGTGACTTTTTTAAGGGTTACTTCCCCCCCACAGTAGTTTCTACACAAAGAACTTTCCAAAGCATCTTAAGGGAAGTGTGACTGCCTGACAAAGCTTGGCTGCAGACTTTCAGAGTAACCGGAGAATAGAGACACATTTCACATTTATTGTTTGGAAATCCCAAGGCAAAAATATTCTTCTCCCTTCCTTGGACTCTGTGAAATATACTGTTTGGCTTCCTCTCCAGCAGGCTGTCTGCCTCCCTTTCAAACCCACCTCTCACATTCACTTCCTCCAGAAAGCTTTCCCTGGGCCAGGATAAACTCTACTAAACTGTGCTCGGTGGTCAGACACTGAAGTTCTCAGGTGTCAGGTGTTATTTCCCCAACAAAAATGGCCTTAATTGCCCCCAGTGTGATCTGCTTGCAAGTGCTTTTGTGATTGTTTATTTAATTTCAGTTTCAGGTCCACTTATGACTATTGTTTCCAAGGGCGCTGATCGCATATTGCTACTCAATAAATTGTAAATTAATGTTTTTGTTACCATACATGATTATTATGCTGTTCACCCACCATCATTATTATCATCATTTCTGAATGAAGGTATAATCATAAGAACCCTTTCAAATTCTTCAGCCTCATTTGTATTCACATATAGTCTCCTACCATATACTTTTCTTTTTAAATAGCTTTAAAAAAATTGCTGAATGCTTGTGGTAAAAATTCAATTCAGAAGGAAAAGTCCACTAAAGTAAAAAATCCCTCTAGATTTTGCCATTGAGAAAACTATTATTAAAATTTCATTGAATATTCTTCCATATGGTTCTCTTTTTTATACAGACATGTAGATATGTGCATATAGTTTTACATAATTTTAGCATAACTAGTTATAGTATTTTATAAACTTTTATTTATTTATAAATTTATACATTTATAGTAATCATTTTTAATGTTTTAATAGCATTATTACACATGTCTTATACACAACCCTTTGTTATGCTGTTTCACAATTTCTACTAATCTAAACAAGGCTATAGTGAAGACTCATTCATATAACTTTTTGCACTTGTGCTATTATTGTCTACTTGGGGTAAATTCTTAGAAGTAAAAATTACTGTCAAAGGGTATACATAATACTACATCTTGATACATATTTTGATACACATTGACAATTGGTTGTAATCAATTCACACCAACAGTATACAAGTTTTCTATCTTGTTTTATCATTGCTGAGCCCAAGAATATTTGGGGTGGGTGGGTGCTAATTACTTAGCTGAGTGAACAATAAATTAGTAGTAATTTTTAGACACTGTTTTTCTTGGCAGCAGTATAGAAGTTATCACCTTCATTCTCTTGTCACTACTCTGCTCCTTTGTTTTCATCGTTTGAATGAGATGATTTCCCTGAATTATCACACACAAGGGTTTTATGACAGTCAATTTATATGAGCACCTGAACCCATTATACAGCATAATTTATACGTGATATGAAGTGACAGTTGCTAGCAGATTGCATTGGCATTGCTTTAGAGAGACAATTGCTCAACAGGAATCATTCTGAATCAATTAATCGAGCCACAGCTCAGCGGTAAAGCTGCGACATTCTGACACCAAGAAAAAGGAACTACTTGTGCATTCTGTGAAATATCTTTGCCCACATAGTTTTACATTGTTGAATTCATTAAGTCCATTAGGTCCTTGACAGGGGTTTTATGTAACACCCTTGGCATTCCACAGTGGATTCAGGAAAAATTGGCTCTTTTTCTCTGATTTTTGTCTGTGAGAGTCAGTAGTAAAATTAAAAATATGTGTATTTCTATATTATGAATATAATTGAATGAGGGTATAGTAATTCATAAAAAATATAAAATCTGACCAGTGTGACTCAGTTGGTTGGCCATTATCCTGCAGAGCAAAAGGTCTCTTGTTTGATCCCTGGTCAGGGCACATGCCTGGGCTCTGGGTTTGGTCCGGTTGGGGCACGTAGGAGAAGCAACTGATCAATATTTCTCTCTCACATCAATGTTTCTCTCCCTCTCTTACCCCCTCATTAAAAATAAATAAATAAAATCTTTAAAAATATGTATAATCTATTTCTGGTGTGATTATGATCTTGAGAAATTAGGATATATTAATTAGCTATGAAATCAGCCTCAGGAGTCTCAGACAAATGTGAGTGAAGAGCTATTATGGAGAGATGGCAGGAATTACAGTAAAGGACATAAGCCTGAATCTCCAGTTCAATGGATTTCTTTTCCCTTCTTTTATGTTATTTTCAGATCTACTGTCTTCTTAATAACTGACTTTGCTTCTACAGTCTTGAGAATAATCTCTACGGTCTTTGTCTGCCAACTCATACCCATGGGTCATCCATAGGCCCAATATTAATATCTGGGTCCCACTCTCAGAGATTCTAAATTCACTCTTCTGGAGTGTGGTCTAAGCAGCAGCACTTTAAAAAACTGCCATGAAGTCAAAATTAACAACAACTGATTTAGATAAAGGAAGATATTCAATATGAATGACTAGACACAAAGTATTTTTGAAATGGCTTTAATTTACTCTGTAACCCATTCGATTCAACCAGTTAGAATCCTCCCATTGCTGTAATTACTTTAAATATTACATTTTAAAACAGCTACATTATCCATAAATTAAGAGAACAGAATTTTTACAGTGATAGAAAACTATTACATAGGTAATTTTTCTATTACCACTGGTGACAATAAATCTAGGGTAAGAGTTCTCAAACTTTACTATGCATATGAATTATCTGGGGAATTGATTAATATTGACTTTGCCAGGTGAGGCTCCTAGAGATTAGGACTTCAAGGCTGGAAAGAAGCCTGGTAGTTGGCTTTTGTAACATGTACCCCAGTAATTTTGATACCAAGGGATCCTGATCCACCCTTTGCAAACACTGAACTGGAGGTTCTAGACCTGGGGTAGCTGGAATGGTTCCCCACTTGTAAGACTTGATGCTGACTTTGTAGGAACAATTTAAGAAATGTAAAAGACACTTCAGAATGCTTTCTTTTGTTTTCAGCAAACAGGTGCATAGTAACCTTCAAATAACTGCCTAAAGCTCACTGTCAAGAAAGAGTTATGCAGAGAGGGTGAAATATTGTATACAGCTCAAATATTGAAAGGATAGAGGATATAAGAACAGAGGAAATAATACAAATAAATATGGAGGGTGTAGATTGATTAGAAAAGATATAGAGAAAAAACTTTTTGTTTTATTTGCCAATGTCAGGCAGAAAGGCAAAATGAAGCATAATTTGGGATATTTTCAGGTAGTACACAATTGACAAAACATCTATTCAAAACTGGCTTAAGTAAAAATAAATGTATTTACTCAATTAGCTGGAAGGCTAATAGGCAAGGATAGCTTTAGGCAGTATCTGATTCAGGCTTGAAGAATGTCACTTTGCTCCCTCCCATGGTTCTCTCTCCTTTGAATTAGCCCTAGTTCAGGCAGCCTGTCACTCTCAGTAGACCTAGGCTTTTTCCAGATGGTTGAAGCGGCTACAAGTGTTAAATCCTTGTGCCATTAAATCTAGTGGAGGAAAGAGGCATTTTGACCTCTGTCTTTCCCAGTAGGCTTGCCAAAATGTATTGACTGTGTAATAGGAACCAATCAATATGGCCAAGGCATGGGATTTGCTTATTGGCCTACAGGCCAATGAGATCCCATTGCTTGAGGTGGGAGAGGACTCAAGTCCATGTGGAAGCGCAAGGACTGAATGGGGAAGGGCATGACTCTCCAGAGGAGAGTCTGTTTAGCAAAGAGTATGCAATGCATATGCTTTACTCAGTGACCAAAATCCTTGACTGTTCAGTGTCCAGTGTGCTTTAGAACACATTAAAACATTTCTGAGAATTTAAAGAGCAAAAACCACCACAAGATTTTTCCTGCACAAAAAGTGTGAGGACAGAAGCAAAGGATTATGGGCTGACAACTCATCACTGTAACTTGGTTTTGACCTCCCTGAGCAAATGTGGGATTAATTTAAATCTAACAAGAGATATAACTTACAATAACTAAAGGTTTCCTATTGCTCAGACCCCAGAAAATACAAGTTGGCATTTCTGTTGACATTTTAAATCATGAAATGTGCATAGAACAGTGAGAAGTGGTTATTATGTCAAAGAAGAGGAGTTTATAGAATTCCTGCATATTCCCTGTTCCCCCAACTTCCCAGCGTCCAAACTATTTCCAGAAGACAATCAAAACAATGCATCTTCTTAGTGTATTTTCAATAAATCACTTTAAAAAGTGGCTAAAGTCTAAATCAGCACATTTTTATGGGTCTCTTCATCCACTGTAGCTGTCATTTTGGGCCCTCTATCTTAATCTTGTTTGCATTGCTTCTTTTTGGTTTTAAAATTTGTCTTTTGGTAATTAACTCTATAGTTAGGAGCTGTTTGTTGAATTCTATTACTTGTTCTAAAAAGGACTTAGAGAGGTCTGTATGCCCATTAATGCACTAAAACACAAGATAAAAGTAAAGCGATCTAGTGAATTAAAAATACGCATCAAGAAAGTAAAATGAAAAAGAAGCTAAAAAAAGAACAAAAAAACAAAAAAAACAAAAACAAACTCACAGATACAGAAAACAGATTGGCAATTACCAGGGCAAAACAGGGTTGGGGAGAGGGTGAAATGGATGAAGGGAATCAAGGGTATGGCGATGGGTAGTAACTAGACTTACAGTGGTGATCACCATGTACTGAATACAAATATCAAATTATAATGTTGTACACCTAAAATATACATAATGCTGTGTATTTTTACCACATACACACACAAAAAAATTGTTGGAGAGTTCAATCTCCAATAGGGAGGCAACCAAGATTAACAGTTTTTAGAAGACCATGGTTATAGCTCTGAACTTTCTAGCAGAAAATGGGAGAGATATGATTACTTACATGATTCATAAAATACTTAAAAGGTCAAGACACAGGTTTTCCTAGTACTATGTCCCCCAAATTCCTCCCATGGGTCCTCAGCAAGAGGACCCTATGGGACAACACAGTGGGCAGGGTCCTTGATTAGATCAAGAAAGTATGTGCAACACCAAATTTCATAGATTTGTTTCTCACAATTCACATACAAGCAGGTTGATGCCATAATCTCAAAGACAGAGAGAGAGAGAGAGAGAGAGAGAGAGAGAGAGAGAGAGAGAGACTGAAAAAAAGAGACTGAAAGAGATCTATTTTAAAAAGGTCAATCATGCTAAATGGGAAAGGCAAGAAGAATTGAGCTCAATCTTTCTGATGGTCTGATTTAATCCTGAAGAATGTGTAAGTTGCTTAGAGGACAAGATGGACACCCTTGTTGACATCAGGCAACTCTCAGGAAATATTATTTATCTTCTTGACTTTTGATACCATTGAGTAGAAGTGATTTTGAGGTTAGCTATATTGTTACACTCCTCATAAAAATCCTGGAATATCTTGCTTTTTAAATACAGACACATGTAATTTAAAAGATAGCCTAGTTAAAGGTTCTATAATAAACATTTTATTATACTTGATTTATTACATATTTATCCTTTAGCCATCCCTCTGTGCATCAATCAATCCATTTTTGTATACATTTTAAGATAAGTTGTAGACATCAATAGGCTTCCCCTAAGCACTTTAGCAGGTGTAACATTAATAGGAATTCAATATTGATACACAATTTCTTCTTTTGATATGAAATTTGCAATCAATCAAATACACAAATTTTAATCACGAAGTTTTGACAAATTATCATACTCGTATGGCCAAAACAGTTATTAAGATATAAAATACCTCCCTTGAAAGTTTCCAAATGCCCCTTCCCAGTCAATCTCTGCTCCTACTCACAAAGAAAACCATTGGTCTATCTTTTAGAAAAAATAATAGATTTGTTTTGCCTTTTCTAGAAGCTTGTATTTATGGAATCATTGACCATGTACTATTTTGAAGTCATCTTTCACCCTGCTAATGCTTTAAAGATAAATCCTTATTATCGTACATATCAGTTGTTTCTTTGCATTCCTGAGCATGCATATGCCATTGTATACATATACTACAGTTTATCCATCCACTTGTGGATGGATCTAGACCATTTCCAGCCTTTGATTATTATGAATAAAGTTGTTGAAAACATTCTTCAATATGCCATTTTGTCTACTACTATGTCATGAAATGCAAAGCTTAAGAAGGTAATGGTCGCCTAAGCACTTATTGCATAAATATCTGTGAGCTCAGAGAAGCCTGCAGCTCCTACCCAGGTTGACTAGATTTTGCATTTCCTTGACTCTTATGATATGTTTATGTATATTCCTTTTAACTTTAATTATACTACTATATCTAACAATTTGTGTTTGATTTAATGGAATCTTGAAGTCTTTCATATTCTTAAAACAATAAACCTCAAGGATATTCAAAATGGAATACAATGGTTTTATCTGAGTTGAAGGTATTACTTAATAATCTATTACTGAAAATAAATAAAACTTTTGGGAAAAGCAATATCTAAATATTTTGAAAAGGGTAAAACGACACATTTTTACTTGGGGAGGGTAGAATATTTTTTTGTCAAACATTGCTATTAATTTGTTATTATCTGGTTTTCTCTTGTTCTCAATAATAGAACTCCTGGTTTTTACCTGATCCAGGGCCACTCAGAATAAAAACTACATTTCCCAACTTTTCTTGTATCCATGTGTTTTCATATAACTAACTTTGAGTCAATATGATACAAGCTGAAGTGTTTTGTGAAAGTGTGTGCAACCCCAATAAAGAGAGAGGGAACACAAATAGAGCTAGCCAGTCATACTGAGTGGAAGAGAGAGATCAATGTTTCAGAAAGATGAGGTGACTAGAATTCATGAATCAGAATACCAAAGAAGGAACTGCACACATAAAGAACTCCAGAGATCCGAAGGGTAGTGTACTTCAGTCTTTTGCTGAGTTCTGCTCTACATATGGGTGGGTCACACCCATGAAGCCAAGGACAGAACTACGAAAAAATAGTAAGCAAGTAATTCCTGGAGCTTGCATAGGGATGGGAATAATTTGAACTTTCGCCAATCATAATGTAGAGACCCCATAATGCAACAGGTATTTGTTAGCATCCTCTGAGGAGTCATGACTTAGTAGAGTGGCTAAATGATCCCTTGAGTACAGACTATTCTAGACCTGACCCAAATGCTTAAAAGAAGTATAAATGGATAAATTGATGGAAATAACTTAACATGCTAGAACACTTTAAATAAATCCAGCACTCTTTAAAGAAATGTAACAAAATCTAGGGCTCAATCCAAAATATCTAACATTCAACAAAAATATACTGAGCATGCAATGAAAGAGGAAAATATGACCCACAACCAAGAAAAAAAATCAGTAAAAGTATTCCCAGAAGTGACAGAGATGATAGAATTAGCAGATACTTGCTTTAAAACAGGTATTATGAATATTGATATATGATCTAAGGAAAAGTATGAAAATAATGAGAAAAATAAAAACTTAAAAGGCCCAAATGGAAAATAAAATACACTAATGTTATAAAAATCACAAAGAAAAATACACTGGATAAGATTAACTAAACTATGCCTCTCCCCTAAAAATATTCAGTCAACTTGAGTATATAACAATAGAAACTAGCAAAAGTGAAGCACAAAAAGAAAAAAGACTTCAAAAAATGCACAGACATTCAGTGACTTGTGGGAAAATATCAAGCAGTACAACATGTAGTTGGGTTCTTGGAGGAGCAGAGTCACAGTAGGTAAAGGAGCAAAGATTTTTGAACCAAAAAACTGTCAAAAATGTTACAAATTTGATGAAAAATATAAACATGCACATATGAGAATAAAACAAAAACTTAAGTAGAGTAAACATGAAAATAATGACATCAAACATATCATATGCAATTATTTTTAAAAAACACTCATAAAGAGAAAAATTATAAAAGCAACCAGAGAAAAATGACACATTGTATTCAGAAGAACAAAGATAAAAATGACAGCTGAATTTCCAGCAGAAACAATGCAAGCCAGAAGACAGTGGAGTAACATTTTTAAAGTACTGAAAAATAACATTTAAAATCTATCAAACTAGAAATTTATAGCCACTGAAAAGCAAGCTGAGAATCTGCTTTCCCCATCTAGCATCCCACTTGTAAATAAGGGGTGTCACTCCAACAGAAGTGTGCCCCAGTCTCTGCCTCTAGCTCCAGAGCAGAGATGCAGAGGTTTTGCTCAGGGGTGAGGCAGGCCAAAACAGATAGTTCTATAGCTGTATGTCAGGGGACTCACTTTATCTGGAACAGAACATGGGGAAGTTCAAGCCTAAGGGCACTGTTGAAATCAGTGGAGATTTCGGTAGTAAGCAATTAAGAGAAGGGTGGTAGCCCTATGATAGTAACAACCTAAACCATAGACAAGCTAGAAGTTTAACAAAGAGAACCAAGAAAAGAAAAAGCTAAGAAAAGCTCTCCTGGAGTCATAACAAGACTCAATCCCTGGCCTCATAGATTACACCTGAAAAGGGGCCTTAGTCAGAATGTGAAGGCATTTATGACCCAGGACATTGTGGAAAATTATAGGACAATCAGCCAGAAATGAGTGGAAGGTAAGTCTTGTGATGTTAACAGACAGATGAGCCAGGAGCTTGACAGAGATCAAGGAAAAGAGACATTCAAAAAGAGAGTCCTGCTAAACCCAATGGCATCCCAGGGTGACTGGATGATGCCCAAGGCTGTGTCCTCTGGAAAAAGGCAGAGGCTTCACACTGCAGGAGAAATACACTTCACAGAAATAGCCCAGGCAAGTCACCAAACAAATAAAGCATCAAGCAAAACAGTAAAAACCCTAGAGGAGGGATGGTATCTACAGGTACTACACCATAGTATCTAAAATGTCCAGTTTTCAACAAAGAAATTATAAAACCTGCAAATAAACAGAAAAACTGTAAGCCATAGAGAAAAAAACAAAAAGCACAAGATAGAAACTGCATTTGAGAGAGCCCATATGTCAAAGACCATAAAGCAGGTATTATAAATATATTCAAAGAACTAAAAGAAACCATGCTTAGAGAAGAAAAGAATGTATGGTGACACCATCTCATTGTATAGACAATAAAAATAAAGGGATATAAATTATGAAAAATAACAATGGAAATTCTGGAGTTAAAAAATACAATAGCTAAAATGAAAAACACCTTTAATGTTACTAATGGCAAAAACAGGAGAAGAGGCAATAAAGCTTTACAGGAGTAACATTTCTATCTCAATAGAATTAAATTTGTCAAAATATGATATCAATTCTGATGTTACAATGTAAACCTGCAGCAACCACTAAAAAAAATATCAAAAATATATTGAAAGATCATAAAAGAATCAAATAATACAGTAGAAAATAAAGCAGTAAAAGTGGGATAGAGGAAAACATGAGAAATATAGAAAACAAAAGGTAAGTTAGGGGATGTAAATACAACAACAAAATGTATCTATCAATAATAACATTAAAAATAAATGGATTAGCCCTGGCTGGTATGGCTTAGTTGGTTGGAGTGTTATTCTGTACACCAAAAGGTTGCGGGTTCATTTCCTGTTTAGGACACATACCTAGGTTGCAGTTTCGATCCCTGGTCAGGGCCTGTAGGAGAGGCAACCAATTGATGTTTCTCTCTCTCTCCCTTCCTCTCTTTAAAAGCAAAAAAAAAAAAAAAAAAAAAAGTTCTTGTGTGAGGATTAAAAAAAAATGAATGGATCAAACAATCCAAATAAAATAAAGAATATTACACTGGATTGAAAAAAAAAACCCAAGATCTAACTATATGCTGTATATAGGAGACAAATGTTTGATTCAAATACAAATAGGCTGAAAGTAAAAAGATGAAAAAGATATATCATGCAAATAATATCCATAAAAGATTTGGAGTGGGTATATAATTACAGACAAGAGTTTAAAATAAATTATAATACTAGAGATAAAGTAGGACAATTTATAACGGTAAAGGGTCAACTTATGTTCAAGATATGACAGTAACAAGTATATATGGTTTTAACAACAGAGCCCCAAAATAGATGAAGCAAAACCTGACAGAATTGAAGGCAGAAATAAACAATTCAACAATAACAGTTAGAGACTTGAATACTCCATTTTAGATAATAGAGCAGAATAACTAGGCACAAGATCAGCAAGGAAATAGAAGATTTGAACAACAGTATAAACAAACTAAATTTAATAGACCTCCTAACAACAGCATAAAATATATATCCTGAAACACACATGCAACATTCTCTAGGACAGACTATTGCTGATAGGAATATAAAATGGTGCAGTCTCTTAGGAAAACAGCCCGGAAATCCCCTCCAAAGTTAGGCATTGTTTTCAAGTTATCATATAACCCAGTAATTCTACTCCTACCCAAGAGAAATAAAAACAGGCATACATATAAAGACTTGCACACAAATTTTCACAGAAGTTTTATTCATAATAACCAAAAAGTAAGAAAAGATTCAGATGTCCATCAATTGATAAATGTATAAATACAATATGATATATCCACACTATTAAATATTATTTGGTAAGATTTTCCTAAAATCTCTCAAACAAGCAGTATCTGGCCTCAGCGTGCCATGTACCTCTCTTTAAGTGGCCCCAGGCCCAGCACTAGCAGCAGCCAGCCTTGGTTTGCAGCTGGACCTTACCTTGGCACATCCAAGCCCAGCACAAGTAGCAACTATCTGCAGATCACTTTGCAACTCATGCTGGGTGGTTCTGGGCAGAATACCAGTAGTGGCTGACCTTGGCCTGGACTTCCCAGGAGGCTCCAGAACCAGTGCACCCAGTGGACAGATTCAGACCACAATGCAGCATCTCCACCCAAGCACCTCGACAACTGACACACGCAAGAGACAGACTTAGCAGGCACCAGAGCCTCGCTGGACTAAGTCCTGCTCTGTGGGATGAGCACCTGCACAGCTGATTCTCCACAGTGGTCAGGGGTAAATGGTCAGTCATCACAGCCAGTCCTTGCAGCTAATCAGCCTAGGGGTAAATTCTTCCCATTGATGTGCCAATAGTAATTAAGCCTCAATTGCAACCCACACAAAGGGTGCATCTCAAGTACCCAGCTTGGATGATTGGCGAGGCTGTGCCACTGAACTCTACATAACACCTACTACATTAGGCTACTCTACCAAGCCAGAAGATGTAGCAGCTCTACCTAATAGGTAGAAACAAACACAGGAAGGCTGCCAAAATGAGGAGACAAAGAAACCTAGCCAGATAAAAGAACAGAACAAAACTTCAGAAAAAGAACTAAAAAAAATGGAGAACAGAAATCTACCAGAGGCAGAGTTCAAAACACTGGTTGTAAGGATGCTCAAAGAAATTAGTGAGAACTTCAACAGCATAAAAAAGTACTAGTCAGAAATGAAGTATACCCTAAATGAAATGAAAAATAATTTACAGGGCATCAAAGGTAAAAAGAAGCTGAGAATCAAATCAGTGATTTGGAATACAAGGAAGCAAAAAATACCCAATCAGAACAACAAGGAAGCAAAAAATACCCAATCAGAACAACAAAAAGCAAAAAGAATTAAAAGGAAAAAAAACCCTAAAAAACCTGAGGATAATGTAAGGAACCTCTAGGACAATTTCAAATGTACCAACATTTGCATCATGGGAGTGCCCAAAGGAGAAGAGGGAGGGAAAGAAATTGAAAACCTATTTGAGAAAATGATAGAAAACTCCTCTAACTTGGTAATAAAAATGATCATAAAAGTCCAGAAAGTGCAGAGAGTCCCAAACAAGATGAACATGAAGAGGCCCACATCAAGACACATCATAATTAAAATGCAAAAGGTTAAAGACTAAAAGAGAATCTTAAAAGCAGCAAGAGAAAAGCAGTTGGTTACCTACAAGGGAGGTCCCATAAGACTGTCAGCTGCTTTCTCAACAGAAACTTTGCAGGCTAGAAGAAATTGGCATGAAATAGTCCAGGACCTACAACCAAGATTACCCAGGGAAGATCTCATTTAGGATTAAAGGACAATAAAGAGCTTCCCAGACAAGAAAAAGCTAAAGAATTCATCACCACCAAACAAGTATTATATAAAATGTTAAAGGGTATTTTTTAAGAAGAAGAAGAAGAAAAGATCAAAAATATAAGCAATAAAATGGTAATAAATGCATGTTTATCACCAGTTGAATCTAAAAAACAAAATAAATGAGCAAGCAACAGAAACAGACTCATAGATTGAGAACATTTTGAGGGTTGCTAGAGGAGACAGGCATGGGGGATGGGTGAAAAGGGTAAAGGGGATTAAGAAATACAAATTGGTTGTTACAGAATAGTCATGAGGATGTAAAGTCTAGCATTGGGAATATAGTCAATAATATTCTCATAACTATGTATGGTGTCAGATGGGTGCAAAATTTATCAGGATGATCACTTAGTAAGTTATGTCATGTCTAATCACTGTGGGGTACACTTAAAACTAATATAATAGTGTATGTCAACTGTAATTGACAAATAAAAATAATTTAAAATAAAATGTGTAAATAAATACTATATGGCAACAAAAAAAGAAAGAAAGAAAGAAAGAAAGAAAGAAAGAAAAGCCACCCTGAACCTTTTTTAAAGGTTCAACATGTCTCCTAAAAGAAACTGTCTCCAATTAAAATAAAATGGAAAGTGTGACTTTTTTAATTTGAAGGACAACTTACTCTATAAAATGTTAATTTTTTTATTAGAAGTAAGGTAAACTCATCATAGAAAACTTAGAAACAACAGAATAGACTAAAAAACCTTCACTTACATTTTCATCTCTAACAAATACTATTTTGTTGTATTTTCTTATAGCCTTTTTGCTATACTGTGCTTAGATGTGCATATGCGTTTAATATGCTTAGATTGCTAGCTGTGATCTCAAAATTCCCTTATATTTGTACAATTTTGCACTTCACTTTTTAAGTAAGTGTTCTATCATCAGTATTTTTATGTATGGCAAGTTGGTACAAGCTATACATTCCTTCCCTCTCTTTCACTTCCTTATTTTGAGATACAAGAACATTTCCTACATATTTAAGAATAAACAGTAGTCTTCAAAATGCTTATTAAATGCAAAAATGCTATTATAGATTAGATGTGATTATATGTGAGTATATTTATGAATATAGTGTTTACTTACTGACTACATTTGCCATGCTCCCCTTTTTGCTGCTTAGATGTTTTGGCTGTGTTTTTGTGCTAAATTGCTTCATATATGTTATAAAGGAGAAAAATAGAGAATAAAAAAGGAAAATAAAAATGGAAAATTACTGGAGTGATTTTTATGCAATAATTTTTGATATTCTTTATCAGAACAATTATTGAAAAGTGGTTGAAACCATTTTATTTATTCTTAGAATGGTATAGTATGGACAGCAAAAAGGTTTGTCACAAAATATTCCTCTTTAAGAATATGAATTTTTCTTCATCACTCCAAAGCACATAGATCACATTTTAGTCATGGTGCATGATGTTGAATAAGGAACATTGTGATTTTCTAACCAGGGTGTCATGACTTTGCAGAAATTTTAAGAACTTTTCTTGCAGATGAAAATGTTGATAAGCAAACTGGAAAGAGGATTAAAGATGGATTATGTGTGTTTATACATGTGTGTGCATGCCTGCCCATGGAATTCCTACACTAATTGATTTAGATATGTGTGTTGTTGGTGATGGCAGTTTTCTCTTTTTTAGTATTCATATGTGAACTATAACCCAGAGATAAATGGCAATGGCATTTTAATAATTATTCTTTCAGTTAAAAACATATTTACATAGCTGCACATATTTCTAGATATACATATTTCGATATTAAATATAGATAATTTTACATGTAGTTATGTATGTATTATATAGTATGTGCTATATATAATGTATTCTCTTCAATTACACCACACTAACTTTTAAAAGTTAGTCATTGTTATCCTTTCAGGGAATTAAACTAATTAACTTTTAGAAACGTAGAGATAGAAATGATTTTGGCTTACTCCAGGACAGTTGAGTGCTTGATGAGAGTATAGAAATTTGGGTTGGGGAAAATGATTTATTCAACTTACTTTAGCCTCATCCTTGTATCTTTATAGTTAAAATTACACAATAATCTCCTGTATACGTACAAACTCTGGGCAGATAAAAGACAAAGGTAAAGAAAAGTTACTAAGAATATCTTATGGTTGCTCAGAGCAGACCAATTGGCAGAAAATTTTCATCACTTTATTACTGCATTTAAAAGGTCCGTGTTCCTGGTCAGCACTTGCACTAGAAAGGCTGAACATGAGACCAGGAGTAAGTGGGAAGGAACTTTTCAGTAACACACCATCAGTCTCAGCCCTTTCCACCTTCCTCTGTGATACATCTTGCTTCATCCTGTGAAGGTCACCTGGGTCTGCTGTTTGTGGTCAGCAATCCCAGTTTTGCTTCAACTTTCTCCTTTCAATCTATCAACCTTACCTCTCAGAACTCTGTACCTGCTTCTACTTTCCCAAGTGATTAATACTTAATGAAATCCATATATCTACATTGGTCCCTTAAAGTGTTCTCTGATGGTTACCTTGCCTCCTGTCTCTTATCATCTAAACTTCACATTATCCTCAACTCCTTCCTCCCTCTGTTTTACTCTCACTTGAGATTTATCTCTTTCATCCATGGATTATTTAGATGTGTATTGTTTAGGTTCTGGGTCTTAGGTTTTTCTGTAATGTTTTCTGTTATTCATATTTGCCCTAGGGTTAGCAGAATAGCTGAACCATGACACTTGACACTGGACAGATGAGACTGACAGCAGCTTATTAGTTTCATATAGTTACAGATGGACGGAGGAGGACATTGCACACTGCAGAGGGCCACAGGGGGCTTGCACTTCGGAACAGAGTGAACAATGAGGGGCTGCAGAAGGAAGGCTTTGTAGTATCAAGAGGATGGGGTGTCCCCTGGTACTCATAGAAGGAGAAGATTGGTTTGTTTGAATAATTTCACATCTGCCAAGGAACTGAAACCTGCTACTCAAGGATATGCAGAAACTGCTCCTGTTCCCCTTGATAAGGAGGTTTGTTTGGCCAGGAGACCTTATCCACAACAGCAGAGTGGGAGGGGAACTTGTGGTTAGGCCAGATGAGGCTTTCTCAATTTCATCAGATGTCAAGGCAGCACATAATAGAGGGCCTTAATTTAGGTCTCCCACCGCATTTTGATTATTTTAAATTTGTTGAGCTTTGTTTTATTGCTCAGGATGTGGTCTACCTTGGTCTGTGTTCCATGGGCATTTGAAAAGTGCATTCTGCTGTTACTAGGTGGACAGTTCTATAAAATCAGTTAGATTCTGTTGATTGATTAATATTGTTGAATTTTTCAATATCCATGATGATTTTTTTGCCTAGTAATATTCTTAATGGTTGAGATAGAGGTGTTGGAACCTCCACCTATACTTGTAGATTTGCCTCTTTTTAAAATTCTATCAGTTTTTGCTTCACATACTGTGCAGCTCTGTTGTTTCGTATGAACACATTTAGGATTATGTCTTCATTGGTGTGCTGAAACTCTAATCATTATAAATACCCATTTTTTTGTCTCTGGTAATTTTCTTTGCTCTGCTGTCTACTTTATCTGATATTAATGTAGCCATTTTGTCTTTTTAAAATTAATTTTGGCATGATATATGTGTATTTTTCCATCCTTTACTTTCAACATGACTTATTTCACTATATTTGAAATGACTTTCTTTTAGCAAGCATATAATTGATTCAAGTTTTTAAATCCATTCTGCCAAACCCTTTTAATTGATACATTTAGACCATTTACATTTAATATGGTTATTAATTCATTAGAGCTTCAGTCAGCCATCTTAACTTTTTATTTCTGCTTGTTCTCTCTGTTTTTCATTATTTTTTCCTGGTTCCTCGTGGATTACTTGACCATGTTTTAAAATTCATACTTATTTATTTATAGTGTTTATGAGTGTAACTCTTTGCAAAAATATTTTAGTGATTGCTCAAGGTATAGCATTATATATAAGTAACTGATACTGGCACCATCATTTTACCAGTATGAATGAGGTGTAGAAATCTTTGCATTCCTTTACCCTTCCCCATTTATAATACAATTGTCTTAACTATTTCTTCTAATGCATTTAGAACCATATGAAAAAGTATCATAATTTTTATTTCAATCCTCAAACATGATTAAAGGACTTAGAGAAGAAAACTCTTATATTCCTGTATTTTTGCTTTCTGTATTATTTCTCCCTGATTAAACATGATTCCTCCTTTTATTATTTGCTTTGTTTAGAGAGTCTATTTTAACCATTCTCTTAAGATAGGTCTGCTGGTAACAAGTCTCTTATATTTTTCCTCAACTGAGAGTGTCTTTTTTTTTTTTAAGTATATTTTATTGATTTTGCTATGACAGTTGTCCCAAATTTTTTCCCTTTGTCTCCCCTGCCTGGTACCTCCCTTCCCTCCAGTAAACCCCCATACCTTAGTTCATGTCCACGGGTCTTGCATATAAGTTCTTTGGCTTCACCCTTTGTTATATTATTCCTAACTTCCCCCTGTCTATTTTGTACCTACCAATTATGCCTCTTAATCCCTGAACAATTTCCCCATTTTCCCTGACTTCTCCTCCCAGCTGAGAACCTTCCAAATGCTCACCGTGCCTATGATTCTGTTCCTAACCTGGTTGTTTGCTTAATTTGTTTTTGTTTTTATTTTTTAGATTCTGTTGGTGATAGTTCTGAGTTTGTTGTCATTTTAGTGTTCATACTTTTGATCTTCTTCTTTTTCTTAAATAAGGCCCTTTAACATTTCATATAATAATGGCTTGGTGATGATGAACTCCTTTAGCTTTACTTTGGAAGCACTTTGTCTGCCCTTCTGTTCTAAATGATAGCCTTGCTGGATAGAGTAATCTTGGTTGTAGGTCCTTCCTTTTCATCACATTGAATACTTCTTGTCAGCCCCTTCTTGCCTGAAAAACTACTTTTGAGAAATCAGCTGATAATCTAATAGGCACCCCTTTGTAGATAGCTCTCTGCTTTTCTCTTATTGCTTTTAAGATTCTCTCTTTATCTTGAACTTTTGGCATTGTAATTATGATGTGTCTTCATGTAGTACTCTTTGGGTCTAGCTTGTTTGGGACTCTCTCTGCTTCCTGGACTTGTATCTATTTCCTTCACCAAATTAGGGGAGTTCTCCTTCATTATTTTTTCACATAAGTTTTCAATTTCTTGCTCTTCTTCTCTTTCTGGCACCCCTATCATTTGGATATAGGGATGTTTAAAGTTATCACAGAGGTTTCTAAACCTCTCCGTATTTTTTTCAGTTCTTGTTTTTCCATTCTGTACTGGTTGGTTGCTTTTTTTTTCTCTTATATTCCAAATCATTGATTTGAACTCCAGTTTCCTTCTCTCCACCATTGGTTTTGTGTAGGTTTTCCTTAATTTCATTTAGCATAGTCTTCACTTCTCCCCTCATGCATTTGCTGTATTTAAGCATATCTGTCAAGTCTGTGAGCATCTTCATTACCAGTGCTTTGAACTTTGCATCTGGTAGGTTGGCTATCTCCTCATCGCTTAGTTCTCCCACTAGAACCTTGATTTGTTCCCTCTTTTGGGCCATACTTCTCTGTCTCCTCAACTTGAGGTGGCTTGTCCCTGCAGGTGTGTGTAAAATATAGGTTATCAGCTCAACCTCTGTTGACACCCAAGGAAGGGGATTTCTCATTACACAGGGGAACAATTTTTAATATAATTCCTGTTGAGTTTGATTTTTCAGCTATTTTGGACTTAAATAGGCATGCTGACTTCAAAACCGCAGTTAGTTTTCTTCTATCACATCAAGTATTTTCTGTACAGCTTATCTTAATGCAACCACTCTAGGCTGGATCGAGGCTGGATTGAGCCTGGATTGAGAGAAGCACTATTGCTCTCCTATTGGCTGAGCGCAAACCTCCCTCAAGTGGGGAGGGAAAGGAATGACCTTGAAGGCCAGAAACAGGTTCATACTTGTCTAGGCTATTCAGTGAGAGGTTGTGTGCCGCTCTATATAGTGAATGGTATTCCAAAGTGTAGTCTGAGTTCTTGTCTGTAAACAAGGAATTAGCAGAATTTATTATTTTATTTATATATGTACTTATTTCCTTTCCTTCAGATCATGTCTGCCTCTGCTATTTCTCATTATAAGTGCCTAAACAACCTTGATTTGTTTTGTTATATCTGTGGCAGTTTCATCATTCCCAGGTAAAGGACAAACACCAGCACATTTGTCAGGCAAGCCTATTTTGCATATTTTAAAGTAAAACTTGGTGATCAAGATAAGTCTTGGGCCCCTCACAAGGTGTGCAAGTAGTGTGTCAAGAGTTTATGGATGTGGACTAAGGGAACACATGATAAATTGCCATTTGGTATACCTATGATTTGGTGAGAGCCCAGAGATCATTCAAGTGACTATTACTTTTGTATAGTGAAAACGTCAGGATATAACAAGAAAAATAAATGTAAAATAGAGTATCCTAGTCTACCATCATCTATATACCCAGTGCCTCATTCAACTGAAATTCCAGTGCCAGTTTTCATTGAACTATCATCTTTTGAAAAACAAGAGTATGGTGAAGAACTAAGTGACAGCAATGATGAAAATTTTGAAATTGAAGATGACTCATTTCATAAGGGATTTGATCAGCATGAGTTGAATGATTTGGCATGAGATTTGGGACTATCCAAAAAGGCTTTAGAACTCCTAGCATCAAGACTGCATGAGGAAAACTTGCTTGAAAAAGGAGTGAAGGTATCATTTCTGCAGTACTTCCGAAGTGAAGGTGGCTTTGTGTATTGCCATAACATACATGGTTTAATGGAGGAATTGGGAATTTCAATCTATAATGCAACTGAATGATGACTTTTCATTGATAGTTCAAAGTAGAGCTTGAAGTGTATACTCTTCCACAATGGCAATTTATTTGGTGCAGTCCCAATTGGCCATTCAGTTTGTTTTTGTGAAGAATATGAAGATAGAAAGAGAGTCATTGATCTTTTGCAATATCACAAGCACAATTGGATCATCTGTGTTAACCTTCAGATGGTCTGCTTCCTTCTTGGTCAGCAACAGAGATACACCAAGTATCCCTGTTTTCTGCATATGTGGGACAGCAGAGCTCATGGCAAGCACTGGGTGGAGTCAAATTGGCCTCCAAAATCTGACCTCAAACCTGATGATCCAAACATTCTACATGAGCCAATTGTTGACAGAAAGAACATTATATTCCCACCTCTGCACATAAAACTGTCTCATGAAGCAATTTGTGAAAACTTTGCCAACTGAAGGAGACTGTTTCAAGTATCTCATTTTGGCATTTCCTAGCCTGTTGTTTGAAAAAATAAAATACCTTAATATGTATGTTTGGTAGCAGAACTTTATTACTTGTACACAATTTGACTTATAGTAACAATATATAGCCTTTATATGAATAAAATAACTTCAACTAAACAGTATATTCAGGTAATTTTTCCTTTATTTTCCTTTGTATGTACATTTGGTATAATTTTTGAGACAAAGGGAGGGTATCCTGTACCTTAAAAAGTTGATGTGATAGAGAAAAACTGTAGTCATTTTTGGATTCAGATGCCAAAAGTTAGTCAAAAACAAGTGTCAGATCTAACTCAACAAAAATCATGTTCCCCAGTGTAATGTTTATGGTTACATTACATTCTGGTGGGCAGATTCACTTCCCAAACATCTGTCTCAGTGTAGTACTAACACAGTGGTCAGGAAGAATAAACAATAAACACATTTATAGACTTCTCCCAAAGTAAATGCGTCTGTGAACACCATGATGGGTAAATGCTAAGGAAATGAGATTTTTTTCTTTGAATTTAATTTAATTTAATTTACCTTTTCTGTATTTTTCCATCACCATTTAGTCCCTTTATACCTTCCTCTCCCTGGCAATCACCACACTGTTGTCCATGTCCATGAGTCCTTTCTCTTTTTTGCTCAATCCCTCCACCCACTAACCTTTCCTTCTCCCCTTAGCTGTCATATTGCTCTCTATCTATGAGTCTGCCTCTGTTTCCCTTGTTTGTTCATTAGATTCTACATATTAGTGATATCATATGGTATTTGTCTTTCTCTGACTGGCTTATTTCACTTAGCACAATGTTCTCCAGGTCCATTTATACTGTCACAGAAAATGAGATTCTTAAGGAGGGAAAATCACATTTTTTAAACATAAGGCGCCATCTTTCAACCCTATGAATCATTTCAGTAATAAATCATTGTTTTATTTTTAGCTTTTTCACAAGGCAAAACATGACTCAAAAGAATACTGTCAATAGCAAAGCTTATTTAATTTAAATGTGATATTTGCCCTAAAAATTATTTTGAGTATTAGCAATACTTTTGTGTCTCAGAAACACATACACATAAACAGCTTTGAGTGTATGTTTGAACACAAAAGGTCCTCAGATGAACACATGCACTTTTCTCTCCTCCTTTCTAACATCCTCCTGTTCTCATCCCATCAGTGGATCTTCCCAGCAGACCACACACCTTCCCTCCAGTCGCAGTCTTCTCTATGGGGGATGCACATGGTTTCTCAGCTCGGTGAACTCTCTCTCCTTCAGGGAGGAAGATTTAATTGCAGGGTTTCACATTTTCAAAGAAAATCTTTAGAGTGGGAGGGATCAGCCATATTAGAGAAACGTGGCTTGTTAAAAAATGAGTGGCATAAACTCCCTGCCTTTTGCTGGCAGGGAACTCGGGAAGAAACTTTTTGGCTCTTATTGAAATAATAGTATTTGATTACTTTCTTTTCCCCTACAAGTGCTCAATTCAACTTTGTAAGGGAAAAAGAAACTGGTGACTCTCAAACCAATAATAAATAATTAGCAGCAAAGGACAAATGTAATTAAATCTTGAATTAGGGGGCCTCTGAGTCAGAGTCAACAGTATTAGCATACCTACAGGTCAGGAAGGGACATTCAGCAGCTCAGCACAAATGCCTCTGGGATCAAAGGAGGAACATATTCATCACCAAACACAGGGAAATGGGAAAATGTAGCTAGACAGCCCAGGAAACAAGTTAGGGAATCTTCAAGGGAGAGCTGGAGACAGACCTATAACCAGATTACCCTTAGTTAATTACTACTCTCAGTTAATTTAGTTAATCATGTTAGATTGTAACTCCGGATTATCCATCAAATGGAGAAATGGGGGGAGAAAGAAGGAGAGAGATGGAGGGTGCTATCGTGTTAGTATAAAACCAGTTTGCTTGTCTGGTTCCGTGCGCACACATGTCCCTGATATGGCTGTGTGTGTCCAGCTCTGCTGACCTGTGAGTAAACAATCCTTCATCTACTGTTTAAGTCCTGTGTCCTGGTGTTTTATTGTGAGCATTTTTCACAATGTGGAATCCAGCTGCTAGGCTTGAAGCATGGTCAAGTACATTTGGAATTGCATATGCGGTCCATGTGCATGTGACAGGATAACACCGTAACTTACTCTGTAAAGCTGGCTTCTAAATATTTTTGCACACAGCAGTAACATTTCATTATTTTGTCACTTGCAATTATGTCTCTGTTGTAAATCATTTGCCTTGCTTTATCATTAGTGACAAAGTTGTGCTGTTTTAATTCAGCTCAGGTATAAAAAGTTATTTTATTATTATTATTTTTATGCTTGTTCTTTCCTTGACCAGAGGCTAAGGAAGGCCCTTGGCTAATAAAGCCAACTATAAACTGCAGGAAGTGAGATATCACCTGCAATGGCCTGTTTATTGGGAGCACTAATTTACTGTGGGAGGAAATAGCACTATCTGCAATTATATGTCAAGCCCTTATTTTCCTTTCTGGCATGTCCACATTCAGCCAATAAATCTCACTTTCTTGTGCATGTCACTAGCTTTGTGCTTCAGTACAGAGAGCAGAATTTCCCAACTTGGTCTCCCATTATCCTTTAACCTTTTGTTTTGTCTGCAGAGCAAAGCTCATGGTATCTTCTTCCTTCAAAAAGGCCCAATGAGAGTTGTTTCCCTCTGTTAGACAACGGATGTGCTCATCAACAAGTTGGAGCAGAGAATGCGGCCATATGTACTTTTGTTTCCACTGCAAGGGTCTTTACTTAACACATTCTGAAGAGAGCAAACTGTTCTCTGGCAGATTAATAATTTCCTTGTCATGGGACAGTGATGAGAAAGGTTTGTAATACAAACATATTCATAAAATCTCTACATATTTTTAAAAAGCCAGATACAAAAAGAACATACTGTCTGATTCTATTTGTACATAGTCCAAAACAGTCAACATAAGTCAGAAGTCAGGATATGGTCACTCCTGAGGGGCTGGGCTGGGAAAAGGCACAGGAGGGGTTCCTGGGTGCTGAGAGGTCCTATTTCTTGGTCTGAATTATGTGTATAGGAGTGTGGTCACTTTGTGAAGATGCACTGAGCTGTACACTAATGATACAAGCACTTCCTCTGTTTTTGGTACACTTCCACTAGAGACTGACATTTTCACTAAAATACACTGAAAATATGCCAAAAGTGTTCTTCATACAGGTCATCAGAACAGTAAGTATCTGTGGGTTTGGATCTAAAAGGCCTGCATTTACAGTGCAGGGTATTACTGCTGTTTTTCTTCTTTACCACATGTGTCTCATGACTACTAAGCACCAAAATGTGGCACTCTAAGTGACCAGTCAGTTCTTTTTCTGAGAACATAAGCCAATTGCTTACTTTCTGTTTCTAAACATTAATAAAATGTAATGAATTTTCCTTAAAGGACTCTACGGTTTAGATAGTTCCAAGAATAAATGCCAGGGCCTCTGTCCACCAAGAGAGCCATTTTAAAGAATACTTTCAGCCCTGGCTGGGTGGCTCAGTTAGTTGGAGCATGGTCCTGTACACCAAAAGGTAGTGGGTTAAATCTGCAGTTGGAGTGTGGGCAGGAGGCAACCAATCAATGTTTCTCATGCTCTCTCCCTCCCTCTCTCTCTTTCTAAAAAATAAAAATAAAAATAAATGCAATAAAAAAACATATCTTCGGGTGAGGATAAAAAAGAAAAGAGAAAAAAAGAATACTTCCAGCCACCCCCAATCCAACTGCTACCAAACTGTTGAGCTGAAGGGGAAAACCCACGCACACTGCAAACCTGAGGGCAGGAAGTCAGAAAGCATGGGTAATGATATTTACTCAAAGACGGATTCACATCCTACTTAACTCCATGGGAACTCTCAACAGTTGGTCTTGACAATTCCAGCGATTCTGAGGCTCATTAACCTATTTGCAGGTGCTCTGTTTTCTGAGCTGCCTGCGTTCAAAGAAAAACATTCTCGAGATTCTCTGACCAGCCTGCCTCCTTAGTTCAGAGGTAATCATAACGTTTTTCAGGGCCCTTAGAAAGGAAATGAAAGCTTTGGTGATTCTGAAGTGGCATGTTTTAAGTTTAGTAATCTAATCAAACATTTAATGTGAAACCCTCTGTAATTGGAGTGAGACGTGGTAGGTAAATAGTCTTTCCCAATGGCTGGGCAAACCTTCCTAGGCTGCTATTTATGAAACCAAACTGTGCTAAAAACCCCAAGTCTTTCAACGACTTAGGACAGATGAAAGAGAACCAGAGCATTTCCTCATGTCCTTCCTTTATTTCTTAGGACACATGTCTGTATTTTTCTGCTGAATCGCAAAGTGGGATTCCTGAGTTAAATTGTTCTGCCCAATCAGGCTAAGCCCTGGGGAGCAGAGCAACTCTCGTTTAATGGATTCTATTATGGGTTGCCTTTGGGAATCACATTATTTTTAAAATGCAAGAACTGCAAAATACTTTGCTGGGTGCATTCCTTTTTGAGACATATTAGGATTTGCAATTTTCCCTTAACTCTTTTCCTCTGTAAAAGAAGCCTTGAATTCACCCTTCATTCTGGGATCTCTCCTATATGGTAACTCTGTTATAACAAGGCCTTTCCCAGGAATGAGCCTCTTGGACAGGGGCCAAGACCAGCCTGCCTTACACTGACTTGCATGTTGCCCAGAGAAGGGATGAAGACAGTGTCTTTCTTGGATATTAATCACCATTCCGCTCTAGTTTCCAAATATGTCCTTTCTGAGAATTGCCTTGTAAATAACCTCTGTCTCTGTAATATTTAAGAGCTGCTTCTATATCTTAAAATCTAAAGCTTACCCTGAGAGCGTATGAGTAAAAGCTTAGAGTACCCAGGACACATGATTGGAGCATATTTTTGTGGGCTTGGAGGGAGGAGGGTGGTCAACCATACTCTCTTTTCTTGGGGGAAAGACATCTTCTATTTCTTAGAAGACCAAGGACTGGGGTACAGGTCTGCTTGTTTCTATTCCAGAGATGCTGCCATGAGCTCAGACACCACCTTATTATATATTTAATACTTACTGTTGCAAAACTAGCCTATATTGATCTTCTGAATGCTGGAGTAAGTAATCTACAAATGCTGAGCAGTCAAGTACAGGTGTTAACTGTAGTGACAGGTATAAAAGTAGCACTGTGCAGAATTGGCATTTTTCTGACAATACCCTGCAAAGATTTGTTGTTGGATTACAAAGCTAGGTGGCTAATTCTTGGACTCTCAGCGCTACTTTATTCGTGTCAACGCTGACCCTACATTCTGTACAAACAGCTTTTAATGTACTTAGTAACACCGAGTAAAGCAAAAGAAGTTGGAGAATGTGTAACTCAGCAAGAGAGACCGTATTGTTTTGGGGGGCAGTCTGAAATAGATTTCATCGGCTTTGCATCTTAAGGAATATAATTTGACTTGGATGGTACAGATATAACTTTCATTAGGAAGATATAATATTCATAACGTTCAGAATCTGTGCTGAGGGGAAAATAACTGTGTATTTTTCTGGGACTGCCTCACCTAAAAGGATCAAAGAGAAATGATGTATGCGATGCTGTGGCTGAGGACCATACACCTAAGGAAGATGATAAGTGAGATGCCCATTTAAGTACCGAATGAATCATCTATTCCCAAACCATCTGAGCTAAATGCCTCACATGTGACATAAACTGAAACTTCTGGGTCTTCAGCCACTTATAATGTAGAATTGGTTACTATCTGCCCATTGGATCCACTGAGTAGCATTGCCTTCAGATGAAACAACTTTTGTCTGAAGCTAAAATACAACCTTTCAGCCCATCTCAGCCTGAAAACCAAAATTCTTATAAAGACCTACAAAATAGAACATAATCTGGCCTCAGCGACCTTTCCCTTCACACTTCTGCTTGCTCATTCTGTCCTGGCAATCAAACTGATTTAGGTCTTTAAATACTCCAAGCATGCCCCTCCCTACCTTGAGTCCTCATTGTCCTAGCTGTTCCCTCTGAGTGGCACATCCCACAACCCCCATACTTGCCCAGCTCAATTTTTTATTTCCTTCAATTCATTGCTCAAATATAACCTCCATGAGGGCTACTTTGCCCAGCCAATTAAATTGCAGAACCTCCTTTAGCAGTTCTGCTTCCCCTGCTCCTACTGAATATGGAATTGATTACACTCATCTCTATAATTTGCAGAATTTTCCTCCAGAGCACATTCCTTATCCTAAAGAAATTATAATCCTCACTTAGTTACTATGTGTACTTGAAATTAGCCACTTTTCCCCCAGTATATTTTAAGCTGATGAATTTACAGAACATAGAGTCCACCACAGAGTAGTTATTCTGTATGTATTTATTGAATAAATAAATTAACAAACAGTTGAGTCTGTTGGAGCATTGATGAAGAAGTTAGTACAATAAAACTAGGCAATAGGAAGTGAGTTGATCACTGCCACCTTTAGAAAAACAAACAAACAAACCAGGAAGTTGTATAAAAAGAAAAAGTATAGCTTTGGTTGTGAAATGAACAATGTTTCTATAAACAAAAAATATAAAAACTGAATTTTGATTAAATAAACCAGCTTGTTATATTTTTCTTGGGAAGATGGAGAGGAAGAAAAGGTGCTGATGGTGTGAGAGAGTAAAATATGATCTACTATAATAGAAAATCAATAAATAGTGTCTAAAATTGATAAATGGAGAAACTTCAGAGAAAGTATGTATTTAGAAACATGAATGTAAATAACAGAGAGGCAATGAAAAATTTGAAAGTGCTATCTCTGGGGGTGTGGAGAAGATTGGGATTATAGACTGATGTTTTTCATTATAAAATATATTACTAGTTGAGTGTATATATTACCTTGAAAAAGTAAATATCATTAAAAAAAGAAACATTTCCCATAAGCATCTTTTTTCACATTGCTCTTCAAATTCTTAACTTTCTCCTTAAAGACTACTTTCAGATAATTATTTCTATTTATTCTATGAAATACAAAAGCAAATATGAAGTATTAAAATCACCAAATTAGTAAAAATTTAAATTGTCTTAAGTACATATCAGAGAGAATGATTAGGTATTTTCAGTGTTGCCTAGATGTCTAGATTTTTTAAAAAATAATGTGTTTATGTGGAAAAGGTTTAATTTGCTTTATCAGCAGAGATGCAATTTACCATCAAAAACAAAGGGAAGTATATTATAGAAAACTAATATATTAGTTCAGAAAATTTAAGGATTGTTTTTTGGCTAGAAGTTACCTTTAAACCAGTCAATAATTCTTTTTGGATATACCTCTATAATGAGTGAACTTTATTTAAAACAAAACAAACAATGGCAGCAATTTAAAAAGTCACTAAATACACAAATATATGTATAAATGTGAATATAAATAAGTTATATATATGTACAGGTGGGGCAAAAGTAAGTTTACAATTGTGAGTACCTGAAACACAGTTTACTTTTGTATGGGTATTTTAATAATTATTTTATTATTTTCCATACAAACAACTATAAACCTACTTTTGCTCCATCCACCCTGTATATTAACTCTTTTTCTAGTATATTGATTCCAAGCACAGAAGACGTCAGCTCAAATTCTATCATCCAGAAATGTATTTATATACCAATAAAGACCTTGAAAGAGTCATCTAGAACGTCTAATTACCTACAGGTGCATTTTGGATGTGCTCTCAGAATCACAAGCCTTCTAACAAATAGGATAGTACTATCAACTGAATCATTTAAATGATTATTGAAGCCCTGGTTGTGATCTTCAAAGGAACATTATATATTTACCTATTTATAATCATCTCTATATGTGTGTGTTGAGACAGTTTCATTTCTTTCTAAATGTTAGGGTAAATACACACATATGTGTATATAGATAGATATAGATATGTGGACATATATAGAGAGACATGTGTACATGAGTGTAACACTTTTGTTACCTAGCAACAGATCGGCATGTGATATAACAACTTTTATGTCAATCATCCTATGAACATAATTCATAAATTCACGTAACAGAATATAGATTATTTAAGATGATAAATTATCTGATGATTTCACTAGTTATACTTTATTTTATTATAAAATTAACAATATCTTTTACCTTAAAGGCTATGATGAAGTCTTTCAAATACAGTCATGTGCTCACTCCTAGCATATCGGTCATTGCCAAGTATCATAATTGACTGCTTTCTTGGTGCCTAATTCACAGTTGTGACTCAATTTGTAAAAAGACAAGAAGAGAGAAAGAAAGTAACAAAGTGAGGAAGAAAGGGAGAAGAAAAGAGGGAGAATAAAAGGGAGAAACCAGATTGAACAATTTGGGTATCTTATTTAATATAAGATGAGAGTCACATGACTAAAACAAAACATGAAGCTATTACCTAATTTTGTTACTTTTGAGCAGCAAATTGTCCAGACTGTGTTAGTAAAAAACCCAAGGGAGAAAAACACTGTGTTCTTCTGGAGACTTACAGACTGACCTCTGCATCATAGAGTGACTACTCAGAAAATCAAATTAAAATCATCCGAGGGAGACCAATGAAACAGCCTCTAAAAGGACTTATAAAAAAGTTTTGGGGAGACAGTCTGAAGCATGACTTTAATTTAAGGGAGCACAAATTAGTGAGCTCTGTGGTGTTAGACAAATCTGACATGAAATAGGCAGTGCATGTTGAAAATGGATTGCCGAGTCCACTGTACAGGATTTAGTTATGTCCTTGTATGGATGGTTCCTAGTTAGCATTACAGTATTCCCTCACTTATCACGGGTATTACATTCTAGACTCCCCCCACCCCTCATGACAGGTGAAAATCCGCAAAGTAGGAACCTTACATTTATTTTAGTACTGATATATATTTTAAGGCTTTATAAACCCTTCCCGCACACTTATAAACTGTTCCCAGTCCCTTATTAACTTTTCCACACTTTTATAAACACTACTTGTGTTTTTAAACATATTCTACACTCTTAAGCCTACATAACTTTAACAACATACGTATACAGTACCGTAAAATCCCACAATATAGCAAAAGATCTGCGATAAATAATTAAATGTAATATTTTTTAAAATCCCGTGATACAGTGAGGCCACAATAAGTGAACTGTGATATAGAGAGGGACTACTGTATTGTGTTAAGTGATTGTACAGGATATACCTGGAGTGACCCAGTCTGGGACTTTACACATACAAGATGCATTCGCTCTAAATCAAATGAGTAAATTTATCAGGATTTGGTGAGATAAAGATAGTTTTCACAAACTAAAGGGGACATATCCAAAGGCCAGTATGGTGGTGATGAAGGACCCAGGCAAAGCCCTGGGATACAAGGAGTCAGGAACCTGGTAGGTGATCTGTGTGAGAGGAAAGGGAAGCAAAAGGAAGCCTCCAAAATATACCTGAAATGAGGCCTCCTGGTTTCTCCAGGTATCTTCCGATGATCCTGGTGGTGCAGAAGATGGATCTCTTTTGTGAAGGCCAGTGTTGAGGAGTGAAAGAACCAGAAAGAAGTGCTTCTGAAAACTGGATTCCAGTTTTTGTATCTATACAGGGGAGCTATAGATACAAGGGAGAAATTAAGCTACTTTTTAAGGTTTGTAAACTTTTTTTTCAGTCTGTTTTTCCATCCAGGACAAACAGGATGTAGTCAAGGAGAAACTGAATGAGAGGCAGCCCCAGGCCTAAAATATCACTTCTTTGTGACAATTCTCTTGTTAGGCCCAGCAATTGAGTTCTGGAAAATAGACCATGCAGTTCTGCTTCTTATTAATAGAAGGTCCTCTTTCTATTGTACTTATTCAACTCTAAGATGTGTGATGGTATCCCATTAGAGTACAGGCCAAATGTCATCACAGAAAATCCTTAGAGAAGGTCCTAAATTTGGCTGCATCAAATATTGCTTTAACTAAGTGGGCCATTGACAAAAGATCAAGATTCTTATTATGATGATGGCATCTATTGTCATGTTATTTGATCTGTAATGATATTTGTGATTAGGCAGAGAAAACCTTATAAATGATTTTTAATGCTATCGTTTAATGAACCTAGTTAGATTTAACTATATTTTTCCTGCATCTGGTCTTGCCGCTTTGGCTTTGGGTCAGATTTTCTTCCCAGTTTCTCAGGCACTTGCTCCATGCTATGATGTTTGGATTGCAAGTATTGCAATAAATGCTTAAACACAAACAAAATGTCTCATCAATTAAGTGTCAGAGTGCAGTTTGCTTCCTGAAACTCAGAAAAAGGAGCCAGAGGCCTGGGCTCCATGCCCAGCTCTTTCGCTGACATTCAAGGTGACCTCGGAGTGAAATGATGTAATTATTTCCTGTCTTAGTACACTTGGGGGCATTGCAAACATATCCCTGAGATTTGTAGGTTCTTCACATATTTTTGAGAAGTGATTGTACGGCATTACATGAAGTTCTTCTTCCTTTCCTCTGTCCACTTGTCTCTATGAGGCCCTCTGGGGAAAAAAATGTTAACAAGGGGAGTTCTGATATTAATGGCATCAATGACAGCATTATCTCCCAGAAAAAAAGCAATGAGTCAGCGTATACAATGCTTATCTTGTGCATGTAATTTTCAAATAATTTGCAAGAAAAAAATTTTTTTTCTGTAAAATAAGCTAAGAATGCCCATGACACATAAAAAGCACCATTTTCCCCATCTCCTGTATGAACTGAGTAAGAACTTAAGCTAGAGTTGGACTGCCTGAATAACCTTACTTTGGCAGGTTACCTAACTGCTCTGTGTCTCAGTTTCCTCTTAGGTAAAACTGTGCCTACTGCATAAACTTGCTATGAGGACAAATTAGTTCATACATTTAAAATGCTTGGAAACTTAGCTTAACGGTCTCCAGGTCCAGCCATGCTATCACAAAGGATAAAATTTTCTTCTTTCTTATGGCCAAGTAGTATTCCATTGTGTAAGTGTCCCATAGTTCTTTTATCCAGTCATCTACTAATGGACACTCGGCCTACGTCAGCATCTTGGCAGTTGTAAATAATGCTGTGATGAACATAGGGGTGCTTATGTTCTTTCAAATTAGTGTTTTGGATTTCTTTTGATATATTCCCAGAGGTGGAATTGATGGGTCAAAAGGCAGATCCATTTTTAATTTTTTGAGGTATATCCATACTGTTTTCCACAGTGGCTGCACCGGTCTGCATTCCCACCAACAGTGCAAAAGGGTTCCCTTTTCTCCACATCGTCACCAGCACTTGTTTGTTGATTTATTGTCAGAAAAAGACAAATACCATATGGTTTCACTCATATGTGAAATCTAATGAACAAACTGAACTAGCAAGCAAAATAGAGACAGACTCATAGATAGAGAGCAGGCTGATAGCTCTAGAGGAAAGCGGTTAGGGGGTGGAGGGAAAAAGGGCTCATGGGCATGGACAACAGTGTGGTGATTGCAGTGAAGAAGGGGGTATAAGGGAGTCAAATGGTGATGGAAAAAATATAATAAAAATTTTTTTTAATTAAGTGCCTGGAATCATGCCTGGTACTTAGTAAGCATTTGATAAATACTAGCCCCTATTGTTGTCATTCTCCTTGTTATTAATATGATTAGTTCTAGGATAGAGAACATGGTGTCAAATTTGGAAAACAAAGAGGAATTGGTTGTCCAAGGTGGAAGGAGTAAGAATGTCCGTTAAAAAACAAAAAGTGTTGCTTTGAATCTGAAGAAGGTTGGAAGAGGCAATAGATCGTGGTCAGTCAACAGAGCCGAAGTCAATCTATGGTTAAATGTCCTCCAAGAATCATTTGGAAATGTTAAACATTTCAGATATTACCAAATTCTATACTCTAGGCAGCCAGTGTCTCCCACTATGCTGAAACCAAGAAACTCAGCTTTGACCAAGAGAACAGGTTTAATTCAGATTATGGATGTAAACTAACAAGGTGGGTGCCTTAAATGTACTGCACAGGCTCAGAGCCATCAAATGTTCATGCAGCTGTTGTCCAGGCAGTAACCAAATGTGTGCTGTACTCCCCTTAGATAAGAAATGTTTGCAGCCACTTACCTCCTCAACACAGCCACCTTTTCCCTTTTTTAAAAAGTATATTTTATTGATTATGTTGTTACAGTTGTCCCAACTTCTTTCCCCTTTACTCCCCTCTGCCCACTACCTCACTTCCCTCCAACAATCTCACCCCACTTAGTTCATGTCCGTGGGTGGTGCATGTAAGTTCTTTGGCTTTACCCTTTCCTATATTATTCTTAACTTCCCCCTGTCCATTTTGTGCCAACCGATTATGCTTCTTAATCCCTGTACCATTTCCCCATTTCTCCCCCTTCCCTCTCCCAGCTGACAACCCTCCAAATGATCTCCATACCTATCATTCTGTTCCTATTCTGGTTGTTTGCTTAGTTTGTTTTGTTTTTATTTTTTAGATTCTGTTGTTGATAGTTCTGAATTTGTTGTCACTTTAATGGTCATAGTTTTAATCCTCTTTTTCTTAAATGAGTTCCTTTAACATTTCATATAATAATGACTTGGTGATGATGAACTCCTTTAGCTTTACTTTGTCTGGGAAGCACTTTATCTGCCCTTTCGTTCTAAATGATAGCTTTGCTGGATAGGTAATCTTGGTTGAAGGTCCTTGCTTTTCATCACATTGAATACTTCTTGCTAGTCCCTTCTTGCCTGCAAAGTATCGTTTGAGAAATCAAGTGATAGTCTTAAAGAGTGTAGGTAACTCTCTGTTTTTCTCTCGCTGCTTTTAAGATTCTATCTTTATCTTAAACTTCTGGCATTTTAATTATGATGTGTCTTGGTGTGGTCCTCTTTGGGTGTAGCTTGTTTGGGACTCTCTGTGCTTCCTGAATGTATATGTCTATTTCCTTTGCCAAATTAGGGAAGTTTTCTTTTATTATTTTTTTACACAAGTTTTCAATTTTTTGCTCTTCCTCTTCTCCTTCTGGCACCCCTATAATTTTGATGTTGGCATGCTTAAATTTATCCCAGAGGTTCCCAAACCTCTTCTTGTTTTTTTCATTCTTGTTTTATCATTCTATACTGGTTGACTGTATATTTCTTCCTTGTGTTCCAAATTATTCATCTGAACTCCAGTTTCCTTCCCTTCACCATTGGTTTCATGTGGATTTTTCTTCATTTCATGTACCATAACCTTCACTTCTTTCCTGCGTTTGCCATACTTAAGCATATCTGTCAAGTCTGTGAGCATCTTTATCACCAGTGTCTTGAACTCTTCATATGTTAGGTTGGCTATCTCCTCGTTACTTAGTTCTCACATTGGACCTTTGATCTGTCCCCTCTTTTGGGCCATACTTCTCTGTCTCCTGAACTTGACAGGCTCCAGTGTTTGCCTCTGTATTTTAAATAGAGCCATCACACCTGGTATGTTGTAAGGGGAGGACCATTAGGTATTTGTCAGTATGAGGTGACCTGTTTCACCACGTTGTGGCACTGTATGTGAGGGACGGGTCAGAAAGGGGTCAATGCCACTTGCTCAGCACTTGCCCCTTTTCCAGGCACTTCTCCTACTTCCCATATGGGACTGACACCTCTATAGCTGTTGCCCTGGCCATGGTTCTCAGAGTGGGTGGATCTGCAAATGTTCTAGGACCATGGAGGGCCTCTAAACAAGTGGACTCTGCTGAGAGACCAGCAGTTTCTTCCTCTACCCCAGCCCCCACTGGTTTTCAGTCAGAAGCAACGTGGCTTTATTTTCACTAGCACTTGAACAGTGAGCTGTGCAGTCTGGTCTGGTCCTGTGAGCACTCCCCAGTTGTTCCTTCCTACTTTTTAATATGTGTGATTGTGCTTCCCACTGACCTGCTGCTGCCACTGTCACTGCCTTGACACCTCATCCTCTCTGCCCTGTCTCTGCCCCTCCTACCTGTCTGGATGAGTATTTCTTCTTTATGTCTTTTTTTATTTTTTAATATGTTTTATGGTTTATGTTATTACAGTTGTCCCAATTTCTTTTCCCTTTGTTCTCCTCCACCCAATGACATCCCTCCCTCCAGTTGTCCCCCCCACTTAGTCCATGTCCATTGATTGTGCATATAGTTCTTCTCAACATCTTCCTGTCTACTCCACTCCCTCCTACTATGCTTCTTAATTCCTGTACCATCTCCTTCCCTTTCCCTCCTCTCCCCTCCTCACTGACCTCCCCCCAAAATGTTCCCCATACCTATAATTCTTTTCACACTCTCGTTGCCTACTTAGTCTGCCTTTGTTTCAGTTCCCTAGCTTTTGTTGTTGGTTGTTGTGATACAGTTTTCATTTTAATGTTCATAGTTTTGATCCTCTTTCTCATAAACAAGTCCCTTTAACATTTCATATAACAGTGGTTTGGATCTGGTGAACTCCTTCAGTTTTAGTTTGTCCTGGAAGCACTTCCTCTGCCCTTCTATTCTAAATGACAGCTTTGCTGGATAGAGTAATCGTGGTTGTAGGTTTTTTAATTTCATTACTTTAAATATATCTTACCATTCCCTTCTTGCCTGCAGAGTTTCTTTTGAGAAATCAGCTAATAGTCTTATTGGGACCCCTTTGTATGTAATTCTCTTCTTTTCTCTTGCTGCTTTTAAGATTCTCTCTTTATCCTTAATTTTTGACATTTTGAATATAATGTGTCTTGGTGTGGTGCTCCCTGGGTCCAGTTCTTTTGGAACTCGCTGCGCTTCCGGCACCTGTAAGTCTATTTCCTTCCCCAAGTTTGGGAAGTTCTGCTTCATTATTTTTTCACATAATTTTTCAATTTCTAGTTGTTCTTCTTCACCTTCTGGCAACCCCATGATTCAGATGTTGGCCTGCTTTAGCTGTCCCATAGGTTTCTGAGCCTCTCTTCATTTTCCTCACTTCTCGTTTCCTCTTTCTGCACTGGTTGACTGTTTGTTCCTTCCCTATGTTCCGATTTGCTGATTTGATTCCTAGTTTTCTTGTCCTCACCACTAATTTTGTATGTGTTTTTATTCATTTCAGCAGGACTAGCCTTCATTCCTTCACTGTCTTGTTTAAGATCTGCTGTTAAGTCTGTAAGCATTTTTATAACCAAAGCTCTGAACTAAGCCTCAGAAGGATTTCCTATCTGCTGCTTCATTAGATTAGATATTTGTTGTCTGGTCCGTTGTGTCACCAGAATCTCTATCATGATCTGTGCCATCCTGACCATTTTGTGTTTACCTTTGCTTCCTGGGCAGGGCTGTCACAGCTCCTATGCTATAGGGGGTGGAGCCCCATGCATTTGTCACAACCGGGTAACACTTCTCACCACGCTGTGGCATTTTCCCAGGGGGTGGGGGTCCAGATGGATTCCTGCTCTTCACTCTCAGCTGAGAGACTGGGAGCCTCCTCCTCCATTCCCACCCCCTCCGGGCCTCTCAGTCCAAGGCAATGGAGGTTTGCCTTCCCCAGCTTTGGAATCACAAGCTGACAGGTCTGGTCTGCAGCCAGGGGTGCTCCTTAGGTGCTTCTCGCCTCTCCCTAAATACAGGTGTCTGTCCTGCCTCCATTGCTGCTGCTGCCATGGACAGCACAGCTTGAACTCTCCTCCCCAGCTTCTCCCCTCCTACCTGTCCAGATGAGCACCACTTCTTTATAACTTCATATGTTGGACTTCCATTTATTTTCTGGAACTTCTGGGTTTTTTTGGTTTTGCGGTGGTTGTATTCATTCTTAGTTGTGGAGGGAGATGGAGCGTGTCAGTCTAGGCCTCCATCTTGGTGGGAAGCCTCCTGTGTTTGTTTGCTTCCATGTCCCAGGGAGAGCTATTGCTCCTACTACATTGTAAGGGGTGGAGCCTTAGGTATTTGTCAGTAATGGGTGACCTGTTTCACCATGTTGTGGCGCTGTATGCAGGGGGGGGTGTCTGAGAAGGGACAATGTTGCTTGCCCAGCACTCGCCCCTTTTCTAGGCTCTTCTCCCACTTTTGCACCAGACTGGTGCTCCTCTAGCTGCTTCCCTCGCTGTCCTTCCCAGAGTGGGTGGGTCTGCGGATGTTCTAGGACCATGGGGGCCCTTTAAACAAGTGGACTCTAGTGAGAGACTGGCAGTTTCTTCCTCTGTCCCAACCCCCACTGGTTTGCACAGTCAAAAGCAATGAGGCTTTATTTTCCCTGATGCTGGGACAGTGAGCTGTGCGGTCTGATGAGGAGCTGGGGATGCTCCCCAGGTGTCCCTCCTGACTTTTTAAAATGTGTAACTGCACTTTCTGCCAGCCTGCTGCTGTTGCTGCTGCTGCCACCACCACACCGTGTCCTCTCTGCACTGGCTCCACCCCTCCTTCCTGTCTGGATGAGTATTTCTTTTTTATGTCTTTGTTTGTTGGACTTCCATGCAGCTCAGTTTTCTGGAACTTCTGATTGTCTTCAGTTTTGAAGTAGTTGTATTCCTTCTTATTTGTGAAGGGAGGTGCAGGGTGTCTATCTAGGCCTCCATCTTGGCTGGAAGTATCAGCCATTTTTCCCTTTATTAGAACTAACCAGTCCATCCTTTGACACATGGCTCAGTCTGTTTCAGTGCTTAGAACTGCTACAGTTTAACCCATAACCCTAAACATGCCTTTTTATGACTGACACTGTTCATGCCTCTGGGAAACACTTCCCAACAGTAGGTGAAAACAGGTGAGTGTATTTGAATGCTGCGGAAATTTTCAGGTTGTGTCTCTGCTGTCAACAGAGATAAACACTGCTTCAAAGTTGAAGGAGAATTTCAAGGGAGGGAAAAGACAGATACTAAATGTGTCAAATTCTTCTATTCTTGCACAACAAAGCATTTCCCAGTGTTGCCCAGCATGCATTTTTTTACTTCCCTTCTGGCTCCAATTTGTGGGTCTGGAGGTACTCAGGAATTAGCAGGCTTCAACAGTCGTAAACATTGGCTAAGAGACATTTTTGCTATGTTAAACAATTCTTATTACTTAAAATTTATACATAGGGCTAGATGTAAGCTGGGTACTATCAATTCTTTATGTTCACAACCAGATGGATATTAGTAGATAGAGTTATGAATAGTCTTGTAAAAATACTTAATAAGTTTTAAAGGTCAGTTTTATTAAAAAATTATTATTTAAAAATCCAATGTTGATTAATTATAGCTTTTATTTATTATTATACATTTTGCTTTCACAGATCATAACTTCTATTTTTTTTAATTTGAAAAATAATTTTAAATATTTTAGAAAACAAAAAACTTAAAATACATAAAATAATTAAAAATTTTTTAATTTAAACATTTATTTTAACTTCCTTTTAGGAAATTACATTAATATTGCACACACTTCAAACAATTACATTTTTAATCCTTTGATTTATTTATTTTTAATATATTTTATTGATTATGTTGTTACAATAGTTCCAATTCTTTTTCCCCTTTGCTCCCCTCCGCCCAACACCCTCCATCTCCCAGCAATCCCACCCCCTCTAGTTCATGTCTATGGGTCATGCATACGAGTTGCCTGGCTTCACCCTTTCCTATATTCTTTTTTTTTAATTAATTAAAAAAACAACAAAAACAACAATTCCCCCCTCTCAGACTTAAGACCCTTTATAATCTTATAAAGGACAATGGTCAGTCTCGTGCTCCTCTAGCTGCTTCAAGCTGGATATGGTCATCGTCTTACCTACCCTTTGGTCCAGAAATCCCTAATAAGAGTAGGGGTGTGGAGGGGAGGGTGGCTTTCCCGCATGGGAAAGGATCTTACAGACTCCAGGTCAGTTGGCTGTCCCTGGACCACAGCATGCTTGGTTTAACAGACTGGCATCCTTGTTGTATTCTGGAGGCAACAGATTTGGCAATAGGGTTAAAAGACATCATTCAATCCATAACCACTCGATGACAAAAGGCAGGGATTAATTTTTCAATGTCCTATATAAGATGGGGGGAGGCTCTTTGGAGGAGGGTATGCAAAGCACGTCACACCTACCCAAAACCCTTTTGCCCACTATACTTAGTTTGGGTTGAGGGGAATATGTTAGGTTTCCCACCTCTCAGACCTCTGAGCCCTTTCTATCCAAGTCTTTAGGATAGAAAAGAGAAAGCAGTTTTAAAGTGAAGCCCACAGACCACCCCATGCTTCACCAATCCAACTACTTAGTTCAGTCAAACTGTTGAGTCTCAGGAGGCAGCAATGCAGACAGGATTAAGTGTGGCCTATATGTACAGGCAATCATGTAGGTAATGAGATAATAGGCTTATGCCCTATGAAAACAGAACACACATGTTAATTTATGCAACATAACCCACAAACCAATCTCTATATCTGCAAGACTCTCTTATTGGAAGGACATCCAGTTGCAAGGCGTTTGACATTTTTTTTGCGTTTGACATTGTTTTTGCCTGTAAATTAATCATCTTTGATGATATCACAGACCTAGTTTAACTTTCAAATGAAAACACACTTTAAATGAAAATAAACTTTAAAGACACTTAGCTGAACTACTTTATAGTCTATCACTGAACATTGTGGTTTTCCTTGAATCGCAATTTTTCTCCTTAAGATTACCCTCCTTGTCGATAAAGGGACTGCATTAAGTCCAGTTTTAATTTATCCTGTTCATTTGCATAAACACAACAAGAGCAGCAAATGATCACATGATCTTTACGTCTGCTTTGCTGGAACTTACACAAGGAACCTTTAGGGTGACTTTCAGTCTGCCCTTCAGGGCACAGAAGCTGAGCCACATACCTGCCACTCAGCCTTGCCTGTAAAACCTGTCTTTTCCAAGTTTCTTTGGGTTTTCAATTGTGCTTTAAGGTCCCTTATAGCCATCTTTCAGGAAAGCAACCTTCATTCCTTCCCTGGAAAGATTGTCCTGGACCACACAACCCACCAAGATACCAGGCCTTTTTTCTCATGGGCTTTTATTACCTTTGAAAGTCAATCCCAGTTCCTCAGTGCTTTTTGGTAACAACCAGAGCCCAAGCATATCTCCTTTAGGCATGATATTCCAGTCAAAGTCATGGTCAACAAATCCTCTATTAACAACTGGTCTTATTAGTTTTATGCAAAAAACCTTATGTCATTGCTTACTTCTTCAGAATGCCAAATTCTGGTAGGATCAGGTAGGGAGAAAAATATACAATGTGAAGGAAAATTCTTGTCCTAATAATCACTAAAATTTCATTTCCATACTTTACATTTTCTTTTGTTCACTGTCCTACATGTAAGGTTTTTTGTTTGTTTGTTTGTTGTTCTTTTTTGGGGGGGGCTTTGATTTATTCTTGACCATAGGAAAAGTCATATGAAAATATTTATTATAACAACATTATTAGTGTCTTTGCTGAAATGAAAGCAAGAAAAAACATAGAATATATATACAATAATGCATGAAACGTATATTTATTGCTCATCCAAACATTTCTAGCCTATATATAGGATACCAAAACATCCATGATTATATAAATTTTATTCCTTGACTTTTTGATATTTTAGATAATAATTTATAGCCATTTAAGGACTATAGCTTTGTACATCTTTATCATGTCCTTCTAAATGTATATTTGTTACGGTAGGAGGTTGGCATAGTCCGCTTTCTTAATTTGTAGTAGTTGTGCTTTATAAAGTTTCCTAGGACACTGAATTAGCTAATAATGAACTGCTGCCACAGGGGCATTAAATGAATAGGTTCCTGTGAGCCTCTGGTGCTATCTTTTTTGTCAACTAATCAATACATAACCTTATTTCATGCGTGATTCTGTTTAAAGACACCTTAACATATATTATTGATTCATTTACATTGAATTTATGGCCAAGAGCACTATAACACATGCTTGAACAAAGATTCCATAACACGCGTATTTAAGGCATATCACACACAGCCTTCTTGCACTTAGAAACACTAGACAGCACTTCAGGACTGTATTTGGAAACCATTTTAAATAATGAAACTACCAAAAAAAGCACAAAAATGTGGCATTAAACAAACCATAAAAAGAACACTTTTTTATCATATGAGGGCTGAAACAGGGTGGCAGAGTGTCCTATTTATTGTCAAACCTCAGCTGGGAATGTGCATGCAAGGCAACTCAGCTTGTGTGTGTTCCCCAAAGATTGCAAAAGCACTGCATTAATATGATTTGGGGTTACAAATAAATTTTAGACAAGGAAGCAAATTAGCAAATACAGAATTTGCAAATAATGAGGATTGGAGGTACGTACACATTCTACATAAGTTTGCTAGCTTGATTTATAAATTTTAATATTTAGTCATACTGTATATAAACTTCTGCTTATACTCTTTGGCAGCATAAATGTGAGAAATGGGACTGAATTAACAAGAAATTCATAGATGATGGAGTTATAATAAAAGGTGGGAAAAAATGGGCTCTGTGTGTGTGGTTGAGTAGGGGGAGGGTATGTCCTGAGAAGATCCTGGTAAATCCATTTGCATATCACCAGTACATGATAACAAATGGCTAAATATTAGGATTTGGCAACTTGAACACAACATTTGTTATTGAAGTAACATATTGTGGTATGTTTGATAAGTTTAAATAAATACCATAAGAGAGATAATTCATGTTAGAATAGAGTTTTTAAAAAACTTGCTTTTGTTAGCATTTGCTTAAATGCTAACAAAAATCTGCTGAAGCCAATGCTCTAACAGTAAAAGTTTAAAAGAACCAAAAATTCACTTCGTTGTTTTTCCAACTGTATCATAGTTTTCAATATTAAATGAATGTGTCTCTTAACACTAGTAAAACAGGAAAGTGTTTTGTACTCAAAGCAGGAGACATATATTAGTTGCTGCATTTCACACAATTCTAAATAGTTTTGTGCCACTGGATGAGAGAAAATAATTCTAGGTGCATGGCATGTACGCAAGAGATTAGGCAAAGATAACCAGAACCAGGCAACTCTTTAGGAATAAACTCCAAAGCTGGCCCCAGAGAACTCTAATTTCTCAGATGACAGCAGTGAAGAAAGAGAGCTATAAATCAGCCAGCTGATTAGGGGCTAGAGGATATCATGACTATTGTAACTATGGATGAGTGTGAGTGAGTGAGTGTGTGTGTGTGTGTGTATGAGAGAAAACAAGAGAGAGAAGATGGATACAGAGACTAATAGATGGTGCGCACAAGTTGACTGAACAGCTGTTTAAGAAAAAAGTCATCTGTGGTACCATTTGTCTGTTTACATTTTTGTTGCCTGTGCTTTTGGTGTCATACACAGGAAATCTTCTATACATCAAGGAAGTGATCAACAGAGTGAAAAGACAGTCTATGACATGGGAGAAAATATTTGTAAATCTTCAAATATCTGATAAGGATTTGATCGATCGGCAGTCGTCCATCTCGAGAGACGATGGTGTAGCTTCTTAAGAGTCTATCTGCGCCGCCGAGAATGGTTGTGCAGTCCGACTTGGGAGTGACACGGTATCTGTCTCTTCCCGTGTTGAATCGATATCTTGCGATGACGCTGGAGTGTCCTCTCCAGTGAAGCTGAAGCTACAGAGCCTGGGCAGGGTGATATGGAGGGTCTGCTGTTGCCCATGCCCGTCCGTCTCGAGAGACGATGGTGTAGCTTCTTGAAAGTCTATCTGCACCGCCGAGAATGGCTGTGCAGTCCAACTCGGGAGTGACACGGTATCTGCCTCCTCCCGTGTTGAATCGACATCTTCCGATGACGCTGGAGTGTCCTCTCCAGTGAAGCTGAAGCTACAGAGCCTGGGCAGGGTGATATGGAGGGTCTGCTGTTGCCCATGCAGCCGACCCCCCCTCTCTTCGCAGCTGAAGGATCCATGGGAAAGACGGAGTCAATACAGCTTGGCTTCAGGTGCGCCGCAGGAGTTGCCGGTGTTGACTACAACGTCAAACCGCCTTAGGGACTCCGGCTCCGGATTTTCTGTCGGGGTTTACTCCCTTAGCCTTTCCCCTGAAGAGGCATGCCGCAAGGCAGCGGAGGCTTTTTGGAATCAGAGTTTTCCTTCTCTGATGTGCCCTGACTGGAAGATCGAACCAGCGACACTTAGCTTGCAGGCCGACGCTCAATCCACTGAGCCAAACCAGCCAGGGTAATGATAAGGATTTAATATCTAGAATATGAGTATACAAAGAACTCCTAAAACTCAATAACAAAATAACCTGATTAAAAATAGGCAAAGGGCTTGAATAGATATTCTCCAAAGAAGATATTCAAATGTCCAACAAGCATATAAAAAGATGTTAAACATCACTATCGTTAGAGAAACGCAGATCAAAACCACAACAATATCACTTCACACTCATTAGAAAAGATATATCTAAAAACAAAAATCCAGAATATAACAAGTGTGGGAGAGAATGTAGAGACTTTTTTTTTAATCCTCACCCAAGGACATGATCATTGATTTTAGAGAGAGGGGAAGGGAGGGAGAGAGAGATAGGGAGAGAGAAACATCAATGTGAGAGAGAAACATCGACTTGTCTTTCATATGCCAACTGGGGACAAACCTGCAACCTAAGCATGTGCCCTAACCAGGAATCAAACCCACCAATTATGCAATGAGGCTCCAACCAACAGAGCCACATTAGCCAGGGTGGATGTAGAAACGTTACAACCCTTATGCACTATGGTGGGAATGCAAAATGGTATAACCTCAGTGGAAAAAAATATGCCAGTTCCTCAAAAATTAAACATAGAATTACCATATGACCTAGGAATCCCACTTCTGGGTATGCACCTAAAAGAACCAAAAGCAGGATCTTGAAGAGATAATTGTGCACCTATTTTTATTGCAGCATTATTCACAATAGTCAAGAGGTGAAAATGACTTGAATGTCCATTGATGGAAAATGGATAAACAAAAGTGGTATATACAATTCCACAATGGAATACTACTTAGACTTAAAAAGTAAGAAAATGCTATTATATACCTTGAGGACATTATGCTAAGTGAAATAAGCCAGTTACAAAAAGACAAATACCGATTCTATTCATATGAGGAAAGAAAATATCAAGCTGATAGAAATAGAAAGTAGAATGGTAGTTGCCAGGGTAAGTGGGAGGGGAAAATGGGGAGTTGTTGTTCAATGGATATAGAATTTTAGTTTTACAACATAAAAAAGTTCTGAAGATCTGTTGCACAACAATGTGAACATGATACTATATACTGTATACTTAACAATGACTAAAATGGTAAGCTTTATGTTATTTGAGATTTACCACAATTAAAAATAAAAATATTATATGTAAAATTAAAGTCACTTGTAAAGGACTGGGTATTATTTGTCCACCTTCCAACATGGTTTTATGAAATGAAATAAATCCTCAAAAATCTCATTAACCCTTAGAATATTTTTTCTTATGTGGAGGAAAAAACAGTTTGAGTTAATATAATGAATTGAGTTGTTGTTTACTGGGAATGGTCAAAAATAGTCTAAACAATCAGTGTGTAGGAATCCTGTAAAAGAGCTTTAGTCCTGAATGGATGATCAAAATATATGATCTTCAAGTTCAACACCATTATTATCTATGATCATGACTTAAAAACGTTTTTCCCTCATCTTTGGTGTTGTATTCAGAATTTGTCTTAATACTAACTTATTTTTCATCACACCAAAGCAATGCCAATTTACTTAAAAGTAACTTTAAAATGCTATGTAATATCTCGGTCTGCAATATTTTACTGCCAGAACAATACTGTGTTCTTCAGTGAAAACCTCTAAGACTTGGTTAGGATCTTGTTATCTGGGAAAATGCAATATCAATGATTAGAATTCTGTCTTTATTTAAAATAGTGACATCAAGATAAACTAAAATAACTATCACACTTGGAATCTATTTCATGAAGCTACTTTCTATGGGACATGAAAATACAATTCTAATGAAAGGAGCAACTATTTGTTCTCATCTTGGGAGTATTAGTTATCTGTTGTTGCCTATCAGATTACCCCCAAATTCAGTGGTTTAAAAACATTATTACCTTATATTTTCTGTGGGTCAGGAAATCCTGGTCCCTAGCTTTGTTGGGTCCTCTGCTTCAGGTTTCTTTCGAGGTTGCAATCAATGTGTCAGCTGGGGCTGTTGTGATAAGGGTGAGGGGGTGGGGGTGGGGCAGGTAGAGGGTAGGAAGGAGTGGAGGGGTTTCTTTCAAAGTCATTTATGTGATTGTTGGAATGACTCCATTTCTTGCTGGCTGTTAGCTTGAGGTGCCTTCAGTTCTCGGCATGCACACTTCTCTGCTAGGGAAGCTCACATAGGAGCTGTCTTCATGAGCCTTAAAGAGAAAGTTAGCAAGATGGAAGTCATAGTCTTTCATAACTTAATTTCAGAGGTGCATCCTATCACTCTTGCTGTTTTTTATTCATTAGAAGCAAGTCACTAGATCCAGCCCACATTCAAGGCCAGGAAGTTACCCAGGGCCTTAGGACTACTGGGAATCATTTTAAAGACTGCCTATCACACCAGCTTTTACACAGATGTGTTTCATTTGGGCTTACATTTCTATTTAATCTCCTAAGGAAGAAAAGGAGATTTGTAAGAGGTAGGTGGAGGAATAGGAATGGAATCAAAGCCATTCATATTAATGGCTATGGGCTGTAGACCCAACGAATGCTGAGAAAGAGAGCTTAAGGGATTCAGGAGTTACTGGAATTCTAGTAATTAAAAATGTACAATTCCATGAAGAGGCCTCAGGGCACAAAGAAGAGATACAACGCTATCAGGGGACAGTGGGGGTGGGGTGGGGTTGATAGTTGTTTTTAAATATCTGAAGTAATATCATACAGAAAAGGAATTTTATTTTTGTTTTCTGATTCCAGAAAATAAGAACAGGACCAATGGGTAGAAAATACTAAGAGGCAAATTTCTGCTATGTAGAAAGTACTTTCTGGACAATGGAGCTGTTGATTGGTGAAATGGGTGCTGCAGTAGCAGTATGCCCCACTACTATGGAATTGCCAAGTTGCTGCAGAAAGAATTAGGGATAGAGGTGAAATCTGGAACCCTATTCCAACTATCAGTTCCTCTGCTCCCTCAGCTTCTTTGTCAAGGAAGGTACTCATGTTACAGAACAAGGTCCCCCCAAATCCCCAGAGCCTGGGGGAAAGGGGATAGCTTTCAAGATGCCTTTGCACACCTATGGCTGGTAGCTAGTGTCTTAGTTATGCAAATGAATTTAGTTCTTCCAAGATGCCAAGGAGATGGGAGGAGTTTTTGACCATGGAATGGTGCAAAAAGAGCATGCAGGGCCCGCGCAAGGTTCTGTGAATGGTCAGAACCTGTTACCACATCCACTGCATCACAGTTCATGTCAGGGATTTAAAAATAAGGCAGCAGACATTTTGGAGAGAGAATCATATGGTTTGCAGAGAGAGATCCATGCGGCTTTGAAAGGGACAGAGAGAGAAACAAGCATGATCCAGTGCAACATGGCACATGTTTTTCCGGACTGTTATACGGAGGCTGATGACATCACACCCCATATCCTGAAGGAGACAGCTGACAGATAAGGAATGGGGAACTTCTGGGCATGGTTTTGGCTTCTAACCTTTCAGGGAGCAAGGGAAGTGCTGGGTCCTGTGAGAGAACAGGGCTCTGAACTGAAGTGCTCACTGCCCTCCTCAGGTTGGAATATTGTAAATAAAGATCTGTTTTCCTCAACACTAGTTGTTAGGTTTTATACCAAGGTGCCACATGAAAGAACCCCCTTTCACTCGGTAACAGTAACACAAGGGAAAACTCTTTGTTAATGGCTGAACAAGGACCCCATCATGCTCAAGGCAGGGTTGCTTTGACAACTAATCTTGGAACATGAGACATACATAAAATGAAGCAGTTAGCTCTCCCCTTCTTCACCTTCCCCCTAGATAGATAACTAGGACTACAGGACAGATGCAGTGCATTTAAATAACCAGCCCCACAAAGGCCAGAAATGAGAGAGCTTCTCTGGAGGCCAGAACCTGTCTATAAATCAGAATGAGGGAAATTGAGACCTACCATATTCTTAACCATTGCTATTTAGTATTCTGGTGTGTGCATGTTTAATCAATCCACTATTGATGAAGGTGCTTTTAACATATTGAAAAAATAAAGTAATATTTGCATATAGAAAACAATACTCTCTAAAGATATTTCCATATCAGTACCCAGAGAATGTCCTCATTCTTTTTCTATCTTTCTCTTTTGGTAGCTGCATAATATTCCCTCAGGTGGCTATGCTATAGTTTATTTAAACAGTTGTTTATTGGATAATATTTCTAAAAAATCTTTTGCTCTAACAGAAATGCCACAATAAAAAATTTATATATTCATGTAAATATGAGATGTACATGTAGAGTGGATTCCTAGAATTGGTCGACTGGACCTAAGAGTAAATATAATTTTAGTTTTAATAAGTATTGCCTGATTGCTCCCCATAGGAGATTTATCTTCTTTACTGGCAAGAAATTAGTTTCTCTCATTTCACATACTTACCATGGATTTCAGATTTTTGCTAATCTGCTAGATATAACCCAATAACTCAGTATAGTTTTAATCTGCAGTTTTACTCTAATGAGGGCAGGCAATTCTGCATTTTTAAAGGATATTTTTATTTAAATTTCATATTAGTATTCTTTGCCCACTTTTCTCCTGATTACTGGCTATTTTCTTATGACCATATAGGAACTCCTAATACACTTGAAGGATTAGTTTTCTCTTTGAGAAATGTGCTGGAAATATTTGTCCCAGTTTGTCACTTGTCTTGTGACTTTGCTTAACATGCTTTGCTCTAAAAAATTACTGGTTTTTCTATAGCTAAAATTATTTAACTTTTTTTTTGATGCTTGAATTTTGAGTCATAATTAGAAAGGGCTCTGAGTTCCAGAGTTATAAAAGATATTGCCTATGTTTTCTTTTAGTTGCATAAAGCTTTTTTTCTTCTAATATTTCACTCCTATATCTTTTTGGAGTTATCTGGAATACAGTGAAATGTTCAGATCCTATAATACCTGATTTCAGATGGCTACTTCATTGTCCTTAATAGATTTATTAAAAAAGTCTTCCCTTACCTAATTCATTTGATATGTTATTTTTACTATGTACTAATTTTAGGGTGCATTTTAGACTGTGTGGGTATCTGTTCTTTTTATTGTGTCTGTATTCATGCCACGCCACCACACTACTTTGATTATTAAAGTTTTACACTGTGTTTTAATACCTAGCATGAATAAAAACTCCTTTATCAATTTTCTTAATTGAATCATGTGACATTTGTAAGTTATCTTTGGTGAAATTGACATCTTCATGATGTTGCACCTTCTAACTTAATACATTATCTTTCAATTTGTTTGTTTTTACTTTTGTATTCATCAGGAATAATTTAAAATATTCCTCATAAAGATTTTACAGATCTCTTATTAAGTTTCTTCTTGGTAATTCATCTTCTGTTACTTTTGTAATTATTGTAATTTTTACACTTTTTAAAGGCAAACTCCCTTTATTTTTTAAAGTATATTTTATTGATTCTGTTATTACAGTTGTCTCAATTTTTTCTCCTTTGTTCCCCTCTGGATGTTACCTCCCTTCCCTTCAGCAACCCACCCCCTCCCTTAGTTCATGTCCATGGGTCACTTCACCCACTTTCTGTATGAAACTGGTGCTCCTCTAGCTGTTGCCCTGGTGGTTACTCCCAGAGTGGGTGGGTTTGCAGACATCCTAAAACCAGGGGCTCTCTAAACAGGCTCTCATGAGAGACAGGCAGTTTCTTCCACCACCCCAGCCCCCAGTGGTTTTCACGGCCAGCTTTTATAATGTGTGACTGCTCTTTCCAATGGCCAGCCACAGCCATTGCCTTGCTGCCACCACCATCACTGCCATAGCTGCCACACGATGTTCTCTCTGCTCTGGCTCCACCCCTCCTGCCTGTCTGGAGGAGTATTGCTTCTTTATATCATTGTTTGTTGGACTTCTATGCAGTTTGATTTTCTGTTAGTTCTGGTTATTTTTCATTTTGAGGTAGATATAATCCTTCTTATGGTTGTGGAAGGAGACAAAGTGTGCCTATCTATGCCTTCATCATGGGTAGAAATACAATTTTTATACTTTCTTAAGGCTATTGATTTCTGATATAGTCTATTAACTTATTGAGCTAATTTATTGTTTGTAGTAGCTTTTCAGAAGATGCTCTGGGGTTTTACAATTACATGAACATAATATCTGCAAATAGTGTTGGTTTTTCTACCTTCTTTCCAATTCATACCTCTAATCTATTTTTCTTCACAAATTGCATTGTTTAATGTCTCTAGGAAAATACTAACAGTTTTTTATAAAGGGGGTCTATATCAAGTTCCATAGTTCTTTGCTTCTTGAATTATCTGTGATTCTGTGCTACTAACCTTTGATGCTCTGAAGAGAATGTCCAATTAACATCTATTTGATTCTTTTAAAATTTGGTTCCAATCTTGTTCACCTCTTCTAGGTAATACTTTATTGTTATTCTTTCTTATGTCTCATGTTATTCCCTTTAAAAATTTCTTTATTCCTGGAGTAACCACTCAGATGATATTTTCATATAGGATTTATAAGTAGTGTATTTTTTTGTGTCCTTGCATATCAGGAAGTGTTTTTATTTTACTCTGATGCTTTATAGATTATTCAGCTGGGTATAGAATTCAGGAACCAAAGTCAGTTTTCATCAGAACTTTGAAGGCTTTGACACCTTGCCTTGTAAAGTCTACTGTTAGTAATGGAAAGTCTGATACCAATTTAATTTTTATTCCTTGGCATGTAGTCAGTTTTTTCTCCCCTCTTTGGAGGTTTTCATGTTTCTTAATTTATTCCTTGGAACTCTGACATTTCATCAGTTTGGTCCCAAGAGTGTTCTTTTGGTTTTTCCATCTACCTGCTAATCCTCAGTAGATAGTTTTAGTATGAAGATTTCTAACTTTTCAACACACAACTATGGTAAGTATGATTAATATCCCCAATTTACAAAAAGGTTTAGAGTGATAAACAAATCTACCCAAGATGCCTGGTTTCTCCACTGTGTTATACTTGTAGTGACTTGAAGTATACCTGCAGCCATAATTTAGATCACTATTGGTACAAAGTATAAAATACTTCAATTTAAAAAATTTAAAGTTATATAGTTGTTGCCTTGAAATTTTGGTGTTCATGACAGTAATGATTAATAAATTGAAAAGTTCATATTTGCAAGGTCTATCTACTATTTAAAAAAAAGAAAAAAGTACTTGAATAGTCACATTCCCATGGATTCCGTCCCTGACTATACCTTAAGCAAATCACTTCTTTTACAGGGTCCTAATGGTGAGAAGGAAGCAGAAGCTGTGGAAGATACAATAGTAGAATTTTGGGTTCAACCTTGAATCAAATCTTCCCTGTTGGTGGGAGGAAAGGGTAGGCTGAAATGCATATTATATATATCAAGAATTCATAGTTAATTCTGAATTTGAATAGTAAACTGGTAGAGGCAAGACCATATGTTCTCAACATGTGACAGATCATCAAGAATGTATGAGTCATAATATTTTTAAGCCAGGGAGTTCCCTAAGGTCATGTTGCAAATCAGTAGTAGAATAAATTAAGTATTTTTTAAAAGATATCAAATTCCTTTCCAATCATATCAACTGAAGACATATTTTCTTGCCTCTTTTCTCCATAAACAGTCAGAAAAGTCACCAAAATACCAAATTCCCTTTAACATACTAGGCTTTTTTAGTCATAAATAATATAAGCCAGAGTCTCCCACTCCAGTTTGTGGTCAGCTCCCTAACTAGACACAAACAGAAAGAAGGGATGGTGTATACTCAGGGCAAAAGGATCATAATTCCAAAGGCCCACTGGTTGCTGTTCCGGTATGTTGTGGATAGTATTTTCCATTGGATGAATAAAATGCAGTGTTGTGATATACAACCAAGATATGCTTTTGAAATTTGGGGTCAGATTATTCTTCGCTGTGGAAGTCTGTCCTGAGCATTGTAGTATGTTTTACAATACCCTTGGCCTTTACCTAGTAGATAGCAGTTTGAGAACCACAAGTGTCTTTCAGACTTTGCCAAATGTTCCCTGGAGGTGGGGCAATTGACCCCAGTTGAAGACTACTGATGTACATGGAGTCAATAGAAAAAAAGGTTTGTTTGTTTTTTTTTAAATAAAATAACTCTGGAAAACATATAGCAGGTTTTCTAAAATACATTCTACTTTTCACGCTGGAGTCTTTGAAGATTATGTGTTAAAGCATAAACATTTCAGGCTCTGGAAAGAAGTGAAGAATCTTTATATAAATACAATGAACATTTGGGACCATCAGATAGCAATACTGAAATACACAAAATTAAATTCTGAGAAATAATTATCTGAGCAGATTATTAATCTCAGCTTTGTGTTACTAATATCAAAAACAAAGCAATGAATCTCTTTGTTTATGCCTTTATGCTACTAATGTCTAAACATAATAGAAAAAATATATTCTTACTTTGAAAATAGAACAATAATTTGTAAAGATGATTCCGTCAGCAGGATGCTCTAGTTGGCGCTCTCTAAATTCTATTTTTGCTGAGAGGAGTGGCTGCCTTAAAAGAGACACACTGAAACTTAGAGTGTGTTGAACCACTTCTGCTGCACATTTTTGCTTGGATAAATTTGCTTAATGGTCATAACTTATGCCCTGAAAGATAATCTTGTGCCAAATATTTTGAAGGTGAATGAAGGAGTTACTCAGTTTAACTAAGAGGCTGAAATAGAACAATTTCCATAAAAGCCTTTGAACTTTTTTGACGGTTTCCTAATACAAACATTTTTTACTTCTGTTTACTGTATTGACAACGGAATGTGGCCTAAGATGCCTATAAAAGGAATTTTCTACTACTTTAACATTGACCAAACCTATCTTTCCTGAGTGGGCATGGGGTAAATATGGGGTGTGTGTGTGGTGGGGGTGGGAGGACAGGGAGGCACAGGGAGGCACAGGGAGGAAGAATAATAAAATATAAAGTTTTTTAAAAGTACATTTTATTGATTATGTTGTTACAGTAGTTCCAATTTTTTTCCCTTTGCTCCCCTCCACCCAGTACCCTCCTTCCCTCCAGCAATCCCAGCTCCCTTAGTTCATGTCCATGGGCCATGCATATAAGTTCTTTGGCTTCACCCTTTCCTATATTATTCTTAACTTCCCCCTGTCTATTTTGTACCAACCGATTATGCTTCTTAATCCCTGCACCATATCCCCATTTCTCCCCCTTCACCCTCCCAGCTGAAAATTCTCCAACTGATCCCCCTACCTATGATTCTGTTCCTATTCTGCTTTGCTTAGTTAGAGTTTGTTTTTATTTTTTAGATTCAGTTGTTGATAGTTGTGAGTTTGTTGTCATTTTAGTGTTCATAGTTTTGATCTTTTTTTCTTAAGTTAGTCCCTTTGACATTTCATATAATAATGGCTTGGTGATGATGAACTCCTTTAGCTTTACCTTGTCTGGAAAGCACTTCAACTGCCCTTCCATTCCAAATGATGGTTTTGCTGGATAGAGTAATCCTGGTTGCAGGTTGCCTTTCATTACATCGAATACTGCTTGCCAGTCCCTTCCTGCCTGCAAAATGTCCTCTGAGAAATCAGCTGATAGTCGTATAGGCAGCCCCCTGTAGGCAACTCTCCACCTCTCACTTGCTGCCCCCAGGACTCTCTCTTTATCTTTTACCTTTGGCATGTAAGTCATGTTGCATCCTGCTGTGGTCCCCTTTGGGCCCAGCTCACATGGGACCCTCTGTGCTTCCCAGACCTGTATGTCCATCTCCTTTGCAAAATTTGGGAAGTTTTCCTCATTTTTTTCAATTCTTACTTCCTCATTCTGCACTGGTTGACTGTTTTTTTCTTCCTTATGTTCCAAATCATTGATCTGAACCCCAGTTTCCTTCTCTTCACCATTGGTTTTGTGTGGATTTTCCTTTGTTTCACTTAGCATAACCTTCACTTCTTTTATGTGTTTTCCATACTCAAGCATATCTGTCAAGCCTGTGAGCATCTTTATCACCAGTGTTTTGAATTCTACATCTGTTAGGTTGTCTATCTCCTCACCTGTTAGGTTGGCTATCTCCTTGTTGTTTAGTTCTCCCACTGGAACCTTGATCCGTTTCCCCTTTTGGGACATACTTCTCTGTCTCCTCAATCTGACAGGCTCCTGTGTTTGTTTGCCTCCATGTCCTAGGTAGAGCTGTCGCTCCTGTTACGTTGTAAGGGGTGAAGCCTTAGGGACTCGTTAGTACAGGGCAACATATTTCAGCATGTTGTGGCACTGTATGTGGGGGAGGGGTCCGAGAGGGAACAATGCCACCTGCCCAGCACTCGCCCCTTTTCCAGGCACCTCTCCCACTTCTGCACTGGACTGGCGTCCCTCTAGCTGCTGCCCTGGCCATTGTTCCCAGAGTAAGTGGGTCTGTAGACATTCTAGGACCCTGGGGGCTCTTTAAACTAGTGGACTCTGCTGAGAGACTGGCAGTTTCTGCCTCCACCTCAAACCCCACTGGTCTGTACAGTCAGAAGCAAGGAGGCTGGGACTGTGAGCTGTGAGGTCCGGTGATGAGCTGGGAATGCTCCCCAGGTGTCCCTCCTGTCTTTTTAAATGTGTGACTGCGCTTTCCATTGGCCTGCTGCTGCCGCCACTGCTGCTACCACCGCATTGCATCCTCTCTGCCCCAGCTGCACCCTCTTACCTGTCTGGATGAGTATTTCTTCTTTATATCTTTGTTTGCGGGACTTCCATGCAGTTTTATTTTTGGAACTCCTGGTTGTTTCTAGTTTTGAGGTAGTTGTATTCCTTCTTAGGAATACAACTGCATGTCTATCTACGCCTCCATCTTGGCAGGAAGTCTAAATATAAAGTTTTTAATGAACGGAAGGGAATCTTTAAGTGAAAATGACATTGGTAAATTCAAATTGTTATTCTACATTAAGCTGTTTATGAACATTAGATGCTTAGACTTATGTAAATAAGTGGATATATATATATACACACATACTATGTATACGCATATTATATATATATATATACATATATATATATATTATGTATGCAGACACACTTGTGTGTACAACTTTAATCCCTTCACCAACATCTAGTCCTGAAAAACCACCATTACAGAATCTCATGAAAGATGAATATTGTTTAATTTGTGAGGTGGTGGGATTGTGAATAAAATTATTCTATTTATTATTTAGTGTCCGATAATGCCATCTGCTAAATCAGCCAGTTAATCAATTCATTAATCAACTGGTTGGCTTCAAAGGGCCTGGGCATCTGCAGTGGGCTCCTGAGCTTCCTGAAGGAACACCTGTCCAAAGCTTTACTTGGGAAAAAACCACCAGGAATCATGATTAAGAATCTCTTCTTTTACCAGAATTTCTGAATATTTACAACCTCTTATTTAGAGGAGAAATAACAAGGAATATGTATGTTCACCAAGAGAGTGGAGAAAAACAAAAAACATCTTTCTACTAGCAGGATGAAGAAGATGATACCCAAAACAAGGAAGAGAAGCAATGCAAAGTGAAAGGAAAGTGCTTCACAGATGAAGTTAAAGGCTTTGATAAACCCAATGAATCCATTTTCAGGCCTCTGCCCAGCCTAACCTATTAGAAAGAGAAAGGGCATCCTTTTCTTATTCCTGACTCATAAAATAGCAAATTCAAAAGAAAACTTGAAATGAAGAAGCAGCAACAATTATGTTGTTTCTTTCAGAATAGATAAAGTAGCTTCAAGTAAGGCCTCATGATGAAAATCCAAAAAGGCTCTTAAAAATTCATAAACATTTCCTGGAGACGCTACTGCACCAATGAAAGCAAATAGGGGAAACTGTGTGTTCTGCATTGGTCTTTCAAACTAGAGCAGTTCGAGAACTATTTGAGCTGCCTGGTGTAAGCCAGGGAAGGAAGAGCAGCTTATTTCCTGGCAGGGAGGTGTGCTGATAGGGTAGCAGGGGAATTTATGTTCATCTTTTAACCTTGCTTCCTCTCCTCCACCCCCATTCTGCACTGCTGTAGTGAAATAGAAGGAACCTGATTTTCCCTGCAAACCCCAACTAAGATGCATGTGTTTACATATCTAAAATTCTGAGTGCAGAATAGTACAAATACATGAATGAATAGATGTAAAATGGTTTTTAAACGAACAAGTGCTATGCAAAGTGGAGTTATTAATATCAGGAATAATAACCCATCTAAAGACCTCATAATCAAAAGTATAAATCTGCCCATACTGTTCATTAGTGGGAAATGTTTCTGAAGGAAACCCAAAGGTGCAGGACAATATTTTCCGTGTGCTCATGTCTTTGATGATAGTTTTCATTCATGCAGTCACTGGATATTCAGCCATGTAATCAATTATCCATGTCAGTAAATAACTTTTAAAAACTTCAGGTCAACAGAATTATCTCTGGTCCCCCATATTTTCCACCACTTCTACCCCTTCTCAACCCACCACTTCACTGTTAGGCTAGTAGCAGATTTCACCTTGGACTAAGAAAAAAGAATGCTCAGTTTTTCTCTTGAGAAACACGTGAAAAAACAAAGAAGCAAATATTCCAGGAGAAGCAGAGTATAGTCTATGATGTATCAGTTTTTGCTGTGTTATAAACCCTTCTAAAACTTAGTGGCTTAAAGCAAAAATCAATTATTAGCTAATAATTCTGACACAGCAGTTTGGAGTGGCCTTAGCAGCAAGGTTCTGTTGGGTCTTACCTGGGCCACTCATTCACCTTTGTCAGCGGGTAGGTGGGCTAGGAACCGCCTGGTGTATGATGGCCTTACTCACCTGTTTACCTGTTGGTGCTGTCAGCTGGGGTAAGAAGGCTCACTGGGTCAAATGTCTCCAAGAAGCTAGCCTAGGCTTATGGAAATTTCAGGATTCCCAGGGGCAGCAAGCAAAGACCAGAAATGCAAATGCTTTTCAAGCCTCTACTTTACTCAAAGCCAAGCCCAGATTCAAGGGGCTGAGAAATAAATACTTGATGGGAGTTGCTACTAAGTCATATTGCAAAGGAGTGTGCATAAAGGAATGAGAGAAGTTTGGGCCACTTTTTGTAGTTTACTGTATAAGACTACTGATACATTTCTAAAATGGAGGTTAAAAGACACATTAGAAGTTCATTCAAGCCAATCTCCCACCAAAAGGTTGAATCAACAGCCTATGATAAGTGATTTTCCAGTCATTGCTGTGATTATTATAAATCCCTTGCTTATAATGAAATGTGATTGCATCCATGTAACTTCCATCTATTGGAAATTCTGATTTGAAATATGACTGCTGATTTGTAATATGACTGCTTTGGTCCTTGGGCCATCCCTTTTACATACAAGATATTTATCCCAGATTCTTCCACTGTTTTTCATCAGATATGGTTGCAACACCTAAAATATTCCACCCTGATCCACCTCTGTCCCAACTTAAAAGACTGATGCCAACCTGAGCTGAAAGCAATATTCCAGCTATGATCCACCATCATGCAGAATAAAGAACTATTCTTTCCTTCCTTTAAGGAAGCCTTAGATGGCTTTGTTAACTCAAGTTGTATGGACAGCTGCAAGTTCCCTCAACACAGAAGCAGATGCTATTGTGGAAGAAGATACAGATCCTTATAATCTTGTTAAATTTTATTTTTACAATATTGATTCATTTTTTCCTACTGCTGAGTCCTCTCAGGATCTCATGTTGGCTAGCAAAACATTTTGATGACACAGATGTCATTCATGAATTCAGTCAACGTGTTTCAGGATCTTCATTTACACGTTGGATAAACTGTTGAATAAGACATAACTGAAGGCAAAACTCTAGGGCAGGTCATTAGAAAGCTACTTTCATTCCAATAAAATGGCACAAAGACTACTGGTCTAATGGTGCCAGCATCCCGCTTTTATGTGTGGAGCAGAGGAGAATGTCAATTCCATCACTAAAATCAAGTTAACATGATGTCAATCTCATTCTTGTTCATCAGACTACTTAGCCCACCCCACAAGAAGTGAGATTAGTGAGATTCCTAATGAGCTAAATTTTCACAAAATATTTCTAATTATAATTAGTTCTGAGATTGACATTAATCTAACCAGTCTATATTAAAAACTATGATACTTATCTCCTTTGCTTTCCTAGTTTTGTTGTTTTGCTTTTCTGTGCTCCACAGTTTATTCCTCCAAGAACACTGAAAGTGGGTTCAGATGACTTTTCAGTAAGGTCTCTCCCCATCTCCTGGGAAATTATTCCCCTAGGCCAGCAGCCTTGCTTATTAGGCAGCTGTATGTGCCCATTGCTTAACTCAAATATCAAAACCCTCATACAAATTAATGCTTCCATTCAATGTGCTTATATTAAACACCTACTGTGTCTTAGGCACTGGAGCCTTTAGCTGAAGTGCCATTTGTGAATGAACATGCCTACAAACAAAGCCAAATAATTGCTTTTAATGCCCTGATTTTGACTGTGGAACTCTTCTATATCAAGTGGGAAGCTGATGACTAGTTTCAAGTAGGAAAGTGATATAGTCAAATCTGTAGGTTAAATAGATCTCTCTTGAAGGAGTTTAGAGGATGGTGTAAGGGTGAAAGTTAAGAGACTCCTGCAGTAAACTAAGTGACATAATAAAGAGCTAAATTAAGACAGTGGTAGTGGAGGGGAAAAATGAGATTCATTTAACAATGGAATACATTTAGGATGGAAAGATGTTGGCAATTGATTGAATGGGATGAAATAATTGTTCTTAGTTTCTGGCTTGATTAATTGAATAAATGGTTGGACATTGACTGAGAAAGGGAGTAAGTTATTGATTTTATGTTACTATTTCCAGGATTGCACATATTTTATTAAATTTGAATTATTCTGGGAATTTCCTAGGTAGTCAGAATCATTTTCCATGTCTCTTTTTTCTTACTACTGTGTGCCTCTTATGACTGCATAATCAGGTGAAAATATTCTAGAATATCCTAAGACTCTTGACGTATTTGCTTCCTTTAATATCTCATGTGGTTGAGATATCTTAATATTTTTCTTAGACATTTTAAAGTCTGTCTTTCACTTGACTATGTTCCACCTCCCCCACCCTGGTTACCAAGAATTTACTTTCTCCTAAAGTTCCCATCATGTTCACTTTACTAGAAAATTTCTCTAAATATAAAAGTGATCTAGATTACTCCTCCCTTACCTTCCAGAACATGAAATGATCAACAGCCAGTCTACAATTTCTCAGATGTTCTGACTTTTTGCTGAATAAGATTTAGAGTTGGTGTCTTGATGTTTAAAGCCCATTATCATTCCCTTATGTTTCTTGCTTTTCTCAATTTTATTATTTGTTTCAAAAGCATATTATCCATTCCCTAAACTTGGCCAAAAAGTCCTATCATTTATGTATCTGGGGGAGACACTGTACTAGAGTTATAGAATTTCCAGCCTAGACAGAACTGGGGAGCCCATCTAATGCTCCCTTTAAAGGTAAAAAAAACCCAAGCTCAGGGAGATTATGTGATTTCTTTAAGATCACATAATAGGTTAGTTACAGGCAGAGACAGAGCTAGAACACATATCTCCTGATGTTCAGCCAAAATTTATATTATGTTTTTTCCCTTGGCAGGAAGTCAGACACTAGGACTGAAGTAAAGAATTCAGGCTATTCCACTTCCAGCACTACAGGAGCCCAATGATACAGTAAGACTATAATGGAGCAGTATATAATTGTCCTTATATAGTAATTGGTAGACCCTTGGATACTGATATATCTTCAGCTACATTCTTCAGTATGAAAAGTCGACAACTCTGGGTATCTTTGACCCAACGGTATTCTTACTCCTTAGGGGTTGCACTGACCACTAGAGAAAAGAACCCTGTAGATACCAATAGCACCATGAAGAGCTGTGTCCCCTTACTGCATCATTGATCATGTTTTATTTTGCACTGATTTATCTGGTTCAGTAGTAAATCTAAAAGAAAGTGGCATTTAACCAAGCCCAAGTTGTTATTCTTGCTTATCTTTTAACTTGAACCTGCCCTTTGAGGTCTGGCCTATTTCAGGTGAGTTCCAGAAAATCCGCTTTTACAACTGCCACCTTGAAGCAAGGAACCAATTCTATCTAGCAAAAAAGAAAAATAACAATAAAATAAAATTTAAAAACAAAGAAAAGCATTCTTGCTCTGAGAATAGTCACATAGAACCTGTGCACAGCAAGACTCTGTGTAGAAGCCATTGAGCCTTGAGCAGGTGGGGCAAGTCATAAACATCATCCCTGTGCCACACTCTGGCCAGTCACTTGTTGCACCATGAATCTGCCAAATGAGCTATCACCCTTAATTAGACTGCAAGGGTGTCTTCCAACAACTGTTCCTGAAGGGAAAGAATCCCATTTAGGAGATACTAGATCACCTGCCTGAAGACATTGTAACCGCCTCTGGGGACCAGGAGGGGCTATGAGTTGCCATGCCATTGATGATCTTATTCCTGTAAGATCAAGAAATAATGTGAGGATCCAGCATCAGTGAATGTGGTGTCATACAGATTGCCCTCTGTTGAAGTTATTTCCCTCTGGGACATTAGAGTATTCTTGTAGGGCCAGAAGACATAAAAAATGTAAGGCATTTCTGTATGCTCTCTACAGAACAGACTGCAGCAGCCCCTGAGCTTCCATCCTTTTCATTTGACTTCCTTAAAAGAACTGAGATGAAACATGCATGGCTTTATATTATGAAAAATTATCCATAATTTGGGAAGGCAGGAGGAATGGGGCATCTCCACCACTTTTCCCCAACCCGAACCTCAGTTAATAACCTAGGATGTTCTTGATTTAAGTAACTTGGTATTGGAGCCAGTAATCTGAAAGTGAGAGTGAAAGCTGGAATCTAGGATCCTCAAACCTTATTTCATGTTATGCTGTAGCCTCATTGCTTCATTGAAGTTTCTCTGATAAGGACAGTCACAGATATGGTTGCAATACAATATTGGTTCCTTTTAAAGTGAATACATCATTTTTTTAATGTTGAAAAGGAGAGATAAATGTTTTTCTTACTCACCCTTCTGCCTCATAATAGTATTTTAGTTCTTTTAAAAGACATAATAATATGACAATACCATACACATTGGTAACTTATTTCTTCAAACTTACTTTAATCTCTAAAGAGTAATGAACAACCATAGGCTGCCCCAGGTCTATGTGCATAGTCTGAACTCATGAAAGTAATGTGTTCTTTCGTTCTTTCTCCTGCCAGTCAAGTTCTTTGGGACCAGGAAGACAATGCATTCATATATCACATCACTGTAAGATGAAAACTGATTTAAAGTATCCACAGAAATTTGAGGTAGAAGGATAATTTTCCATCTCATCATCAATTTGGGTTTTAGTTCTTCTCATCATGGGGTCTGTGGCATGTTTTAGATTCTACCAAAATAAGATCTCAGGGTTCTTAGGAAAATGAACTTGAAGTCAAGCAAGTGGACCTTCTTTGTTTGTCTTGCACTTGAACTTCTCAAAAAATAATCAGAGTAGATAATCTCAGTGTTAAACCCTCCCATTGGCTAGTTGATGCCAACCACTTACCTATAACATGGCAAATATCACTTAAGCCTAGTGACCTTGGCCAGGTTACCAATTCTCATCTAATTCCAATCAGGTGTGTCCACAGTAAACGTGGTATTGATTTAACTTCCAAAACTAAGTATCCAGTGCAAGTCAGAACTACTAACATAGAACAAAAAATTTAGGGCCATTTTTTTTTTTATAAGGAAGTTGTGACATTGCAGGTACATAAGACTTCATGAATTCTTCTATAATGCACCCACTACCCATTCACCCCATGTGACCACACCAATCCACTGAAGTCCAGCCACTATTAAAATCACTTAGGCTTAGACTCCAGAGTAAATTTTATTATTGCAAAGTCTGTTTTTGCTGCACATGTTGAAAAGAAGGTCATCAAAGGACTGACCTTTTAGAGCACCCCTCTGAAGTCCATCAGAGAAAGTTTCAGATGGCCTTGTGATTTCCCAGATGAAAGGGATGACAGAAGTGCAAATTATTGGGGAAAGAAGAACACTAGAAGCTCAAGTTTGGGGGAAAATTAAAACTAAGAACAAAGGAAAGGAAAGTTAATTCAGGTGTTTTCCTTAAAAGGTTGGATTCTGATTTTGATCTTGGAAAAAATTTTTGAGGAAAAGCTGTTTCCACCTCTGTCCATCTTCTAACCTATTAAAATGTCTTTCTTCTGTTGAATGATGTGGTGGGAAGGAGGGAGTCAGTGATAAAGTGATAAGTAGAATTAATATTTTAAAATAACATCTTGTTTATATAAAATGATGACAGTTGTAGAAACTTGTCACAAATATATAGGTTAGTACAAAGAGTAAAAATATGTAACTTGCAGAAGTATAACACAACAGCAACAACAAATTTAGTATTATTATTCTGATATTATTCTTTTGCTATTTATCTCCCTCATAAGGATATAATGTTTCATTTCAGGTAGAAAATATAAACCATGTAGGCATCAGAAGGACCAGTATTGTCATAATTGAATTCTTTCAAGAATTAATGTGTGGCTTTCTCTCTCTTCCTTTTCTTTTCAGTCTCTCTGGGGAATTCCAAGAGGGATGTTTTGGCCAGATTGACAGTTACATGTAAGGCAGCAACAGTTTAGACTGAAAGATGAATTTGTAAGATTGTTATAGTCAATGCCCTAATTAATAAAACAAAAAACAAATAGGACCATTTTTCCAAATATATTTACCTAGAATACATACATTTTTAAAAAAAACTAGTATTTTTAATAAATGGAAGAAAAACACAGTTTGTCTAGTAGTCAGAACACAGGGTTGTGAAGCAGAAGACCAGTCTCCCTACTTCAGTTTTCTCAACAGTTATGGAGATAATATCTGTCCCAAGTATCTCAAAGGTGCAAAAAAAAAAAAAAAAAAAAATTAAATAAGATGAATTTTTATTTTTATATACAGTTAAGAAGGATGTATAGCCATGATGCTCCTGCATCTGTATGACTGTAATCAGTAATGAAAAAACCCATTCTGGATGGTGAAATGGCTACAAGAAGAGCCAGCCTTAAGCAGTGGGAAGTAAAGATGTATCGTTTTGGATAGCACTTCCTGCAGGCTTCTAAGTGAGAACCACTTTTCTGGACTCTGCCCCACCAAGCACAAATAGAGCAGTGTTTCCCACTGATCTCCCACATTGACTCCTTTACCTCTGTTTCCCTTTAAAGTTCTCCTATCTCTTGACTCTTCAAAGCAATTCAAGATGCTGTGATAATGGTTTCATGTGTCATTCTCACCCAGGATTGTTTGTATTTTAACATGTCTTAACTCATAGGAATGATTCTAAAGACAGAGATCTTGGGTTCCTGTTCATTCATTCGTTACTATGTTCTTCAAGCTTTGGGTGATTGGTTTAAGAGCTACTTATTGAGATTTGACTATGTGCCAGGCAACATGCTAAAGCTGGAAATGCAACTGAGAATGAGAGGATCATGTCCAAGCTGACTTGGAAATAGATATTTGTGGACAAAAAAAGAGTCTCTGTAATAAATCTAACCCAAAGTGACCTCACAGGGTATCCTGATTATATATTCCTAACTGGCAGGTCATGGTAGGTAGTCACACCACAGGCCTATAACTTCACTAGTAAAAGGTCATCTTTGCCCCAAGCATGGCCTGTCCATTGTTTTTGTGTATCTAGGTGGTAAAATACCTCTTTTTCAGATCCTCTCAGAAGTATTATCACCCTCAGGAAAGCACATAATCTTGTTAACTATCCTGTAATTCAGTCTTAGAGATTTTCCTGCTTTGCTCTCTTCCATGTAATCTTCCTTGCATTCCCTTCCGAAGTCCAAATGTATAAAGAAAACTCATTCTAGGGAGCATTTGAGATCTTGCTTCCCAGCGTGTCATCGATTTGGCTCAAATAAACTTTTATAAGATTCTTTACAACCAAATAGAAAAGAATCCACGTGGAAAGGGTTTTGATGCTGTGGGCTGAGATGCTGTGGGAAACATCTAGGTGTTGTGACAGGGTTGTGGGGGATTCTGAGAGTGGCATGTAGGTCTAGATGTCTACCACTTAAGAAAGTAGGTCTTTGTCTACGAAAAGGGCCGATTCTGTTTAGCAGGAAGTGACTACAAAAGGGGAAAGGTATTGGGAGTCAAATGTCCTAAGCCGAGCTTCGGTTTGACTTTACCAGTTGTGTTTCTCTGGTGAATTCCCTCAACACTTCTGAGCCTCAGCTTCTTCCTATGCCAAAAATTTATGGCAGAAGAGGTAACTTCTGGGGTCATTATAAGTTTTAAACTTCTATGTCAACATGTTTTTCCAATACCTAAATTAACCCTTTCAAATCTAAGGTCCAAATGCAGTTCTCCTTAGAGGTTTTCAAAGGGTAAATTTTACTCCCTTTTATTTATTTTTTCATGAAATTATTTCTTGGCCACTGATCATTTCTGCACCCATAACCTTCTTGGAAATCTGATATGAGGGCCTTACTCAAATCAATGATAACCATGGGTTCTCTGTTGTCATCTCACAGGCAATGATGAATAGGCTGATAACCAACTTGGGATGATGAACAAAGCCCAGCGCTCCCAATTAGACATCATATTATATTAGGATTGGAATGCCTAGCTGCATTGTACATGGCAAATATAATGAACCTAGCCAAGCAGGTGGGGGGAATAGAAAACATTATAGGAAATAATAATTCTAAAGCAGATAAGCACACTATGTCATGCAAAGTTTTCTTGTTATTCAGCTTCAAGAAATGTGATCCTAATAGAGTCAATTCAAAACGACAACTTCTCTAAGACATATAATTATAAAAAATGAAAGGCACTTTAGAAGTCATTTGATCTAACACCTACACTTCAGAGATGAGGAAATTGAGGCTCAGATAGTATAAAATGTTTTGGCCAAGAACCCACAGCTGGTTGGAAGCAAGCCAAGATCAGAATTCAGATTTTTCTGATTCCCAGGCTCTGGGTTCTCTCTCTCCTTCACCTGGCTACCCACCCCAGATTATGCCGTTTGCCTTTAAGGTGTATATATTTCAGAGTGACCCAGTATCTCTTACAGCCTGTTCTGGTTACTCGCCTATGAGAAAAAAGAGGATTTCCTTACTTTTACTTAAATTTCCCACCACATCTTCAGATCACTCAGTATTCACTCTGGGTGCTTCCCTTGAGGGAGACCCTTTGTTTCTGACCTCTGGAATTCCTATTTCTTTTACCTTCTGCTTTCTTCGTGACCTAACAGTGTACCTGAATTCAACCAAATATACCAAAGTTCAACACAAAGCAAGACTGCTGAAGAACCAGTTAGGGGAGCTGTTTTCCTCACCGCAGTATTTTGTGATTTCATGTATTCCTTTGATTAGATTTGAATGTCATCTCTTTGAAAGAAGTGTTAGAGCCATCAGTGGAGCCCTGTAGGTCAGAGACAGTCCTCTATGCAAGTCTGTAATGCCTTTGGTTGAATTGGGGTCTGGGCCAAACCCTTTCAGTGTTTCTCTGCTCCTCGGAGGGTACGCAGGAAGACAGGAGTGGAAGGTGCCCAGCCAACAGCCAGATCTCCAGCACCAGCTTTCTCCTCTAACTGAACTGCCCAACCACAAGAGGAAAATGAACACTGCTCCATTCTTCCTTTTCATGTACAGGGGGTATGGATTTTAGTTAAAATGATTCCTAGAAATTCATCCTCATTTTCTCTGAGAAAATGTAGTCATGTTTTGCATTCTCTTAAGAAGATGAGGCAGCAAATACTTGGGACATACATTATAGGATAAAAGTCAATAAACAAGAAGAACAAGATAAGTCGATGATCTTATTGACCTCAAGCCCATACTCTCTGCGCATACACACTCACTTTTGGGAGATTTTAATGAATCAGTATGTAGACATTTATTAAATATTTATATGAAAGGCACTGAACTAGTAGTTTTTCTGATATCTGAATTCCAAAATTAAAGTGGATTTACAAGTATAAAAGTGTGGTAGTATCTAAGCAAAGAGAGAACAAATGCAGTAATGTATCCTATCCATGCCCTGACACCATGTTTTCAAAGGCCAGGTCACCCACCTGTTGGTTATTTTAATAAGGGAATTCAGGTAGCAGCTGGGACTCTGCCATAAATAACTTGCACACCAATGTTCTGACACTGAGCCTTTCTTGTTTTATCTTTCTAAGGGACCTTGATTTCGGAGGTATCTCAAGTGATCACTCTCTACAGAACCACAGAGCATGACAGTGGCTGCTTTGTGATTGTCATCACTTCCTTCGCAGCAGACCTTTCCAGCCGCAAGCTGGCTATTGGCTTGAAAGGACTTTCCACATTTGAGGGTCAGAAAAACAGCAACTGCACAAGAATAATCACTGTTACCATCTGAGGCCATTTATATCACATCCATTAAATAATTAAGCCCACCCACATTTCAAAATCTTCCAATAGCTCCTCATTACCATTAATTTTAACCTCAAAAATCACAGTCTTGGCATTTGAAGCTCTGCCAAAGCTCCCAGCCCCCCCGATGATTATGCTCCCTGCCAATGGCAGCTGTGTTGGCTCCTTTCCAGTTGTATCTGACTCCTTACTGATCCAGTGAATGTTACCTCAGACCAAGAAGAACTTAGCATCTACTTTCTCTCCAAAAGGCCTCCCTATCATGCAAACTGAAGAAGCTTAGCCTGGAATGTGCATTACACACCCATAAATTAGGTTCATATATGTGTAAATGTGTTTTCTGTGTCATGGCCATTTGTAAGTAAGTTCACCTGTCTATTGTCAAAGAAAATTCAAGTTACCATGACATAATTGAATCCACCCTCAAGTTTGGCATTAAAACAACAAAAACAAATACCCATGTCAAATTGAGAGCTTAAGATGCTGCCTTAATGGGTGTTTCAAAAGTCAGCACAGAAGATTATTTTAGAAAGTAGCCTAAATATCTTTTATTTGTTTTATCACTTCATTGGTATTAGAAAATTTTTTTTGCTAGAGCCCCCCCTTTAAAAAACTGTGTCAAAGTACAACAATTTGGCTGGCTTTAATTGGCACTGTTACCCCAAAATAAGCATTCACAGATAAGAGGACCAAACCACAGACAGGAATGTCTTTACATATAAGTTCAAGCACTATTTATATCCCACTCTGTCAATAAGATTTAATCCCTATGTATGAAATCTTCAATAAGAACTGTATTATCTTTAAATTATCCTAGTACAGGGTCTTGTCATTAGAAGGCACCCAATAAATACTTGTTGACGCAGTCATGGAGAATTTGTCACAAAAACTCTTTAGTGGTTATCTACACAGCAGACCTTATTGATAACCCTTACTTGTTATTTGATTTCCCAATAGGAAATAATAATTCAGGTTTACCTTTGTTTTCTTCTCCCATAGATTTCAAGAGGATCTCAATGGCGTTAGAGTTTCAGGGTCAGCATTTTCTTAAATTGTTTTTCTTTTATGCTGAATGGACAATTATAACTTTAAAAGGTACCAGTTACATCCAAACAGTCATTCTACTTGACTTTATAAGAAGAGTTATAACTGTGGAAGTGTTTATCCTACTAACAGGATAATAATTGTCTGGTTAACCAAGGTTAACTTAAACAAGTTAACTATGCCATCAAATTTTCACATTGCAGAAACACACACACTTATGATCCAGTGTCCTCCATAATTTCTTTCAAGAAATAAACAACTAATTTCCAAACTGGTTATAACTACTATATAGCAGTGGTAGTAATTCTTTTTAGGCAGAATTTCTGATGTTTTGCTTTCTGTTAGTTTAAATTAAGCAGATCTACTCCTTGTGGAAGTTGAACATCCATGAATAAGATGAGTAGTGTCAGTTTAGTTTGGGAATTTATAAGGCGGTCAATTAAGAATCCCATGAAAGCCTGCAAACCAAGTGTTGCTGGTTCAATTTCCAGTCAGGGCACATGACTAGGTTGCATGCCAGGTCCCCATTTGGGGGCATGTGAGAGGCAACCGCACATTGATGTTTCTGTCCCTCTCTTTCTCCTTTCCCTTCTCTCTAAAAATAAATAAATAAAATAAAATAAAGTAAACTTGTTAAAAAATAAATTAATTAAAATAAAAAGAATCCCATGAACATTTATGTCATTTAACCACGAGCACTGTAACCCCTGTTCTTGTTCTTCCAGTTGTCTCTTCAAGACACAGAAACATATGTTCTGCTCCTACATCCACTTGCAGAATATGATGGTTCCCAAGGAGTATTTGGCTTTGAGCAATCAAGGGAGGTAAAATGTGAATATCATTGCCAGTTTGGTTATACCCATTTAGTAGTTCTGAATACTATTATAAGAGTAGTGAAGAATAGCCAAGGACAGAAGAGATGCTGGGGACCCTGGCTCTCTATCTCCTCTTGCCACATGTAGAATGCTGAGTAGGCAGGGCCCTCCAAGACACTTTCCCCTGTGTGTCATCCATATCTGACTTCATGGAGTAGAGGTCCTTATCCTTGTGTCTGCTTGATGACATAGATCTTTAGTGGGAGGGGACAGCGCAAGGGTCACTCACCTAAATGCAATGGAAAACGCAGTTTACTGAAATATCAGGATCACCAACTCACAGTCCCCCCACACCAATTCTACTGAACCACCCAAGGACAGTTTCTTTCTTATCTAAAACCACATCCTCCACAGCCAGTACAATACCTGCTGCAGAGTAGCATTCAGTAAACAGGTTTCAACTGGATGAACTGCGCAAGCTGCTGGGGTAGGGGTAAGGAAACTGCAGGATCTTATTTCCAGAACTGCTAAAGTTCACAGCTGTCAGGCCCTTAAGCTCCAAAGTCAGGCATGGAAGGGCAGCTGATAGAGGCTGCAGTATTCCCCAAGGTATATATTTAATCTTTGGCCATTCTCTCTAAGCCCATTGCTAAATGGAGCTCCTTCTGATGCCTTTCATGGATATCAGTGTGGTTAGAATTGCCCAGTGATTTCTGCAGTGTACCTTAGCTTGGATTGATGTCTGTGGCTAATGTGAAAACATAGTTAAATGTGGGCTCACATTTACTTTTCATTTTAACATTACTCAGGACCCTTTTGGGAGTTTACTATTTTGTGACTGCTCAAGTTAGTTGATTTTCCTCTCTCTTCTTCCCTACTATATTAGTGGCAAGGAGGCGATATTTGTCATTCATACCACTCAAGCCAGACTAAACTGCTCTCTTTGTATGTGGAAAGTTATACTATTAGTACAAATTCTGAAAAATTTAAGAAAATTCAAAATCTTTGTATTATATAAAAGTACATATGTTTAATTTATATGGAAAATCTATCTAGTGATTAAATCAGAGAATAGAAAAGAGAGCACTATTCACTAATGTTTGTACATGTTAAAATGGCCAGTTCAGGTTTGTTGTCCACCTGAGAGTTTGCTCTAAAAAGATGCCATTGTTCTAGTTCCCAGCCCATAGGGCTCTATGAAGACTAGAACACTGTCCTGTTAATTAGTGGGAACACAGTGCATTGCACAATATGTGGCCCATAACAGATGCTCACGGAATATTTGTTGAATCAGTTAATGAAAGTTTGAAATGTTCAATATGCCTGACAAATCTTCCCATTCTAGATAGAGTTTAGAGTTTGTTCTACACAAACAAGCTTGTCATGAAGTTTACATATTGAAAAAAAAAAAGATGTCTGCCCAATACTTATTTCCACCTGTGAATAAGAAAGAAAAAAAAAAAATGAAGTAGTGTAACTAGACAAATATAGACACCAGACAATATTAAAAAAATTCAGTTGTTTTTAAATGAGTTCAATCAAGTTATAGCTCACTGAATATCAGAGAATTCTTCTTATACACTTGGCAGTCAGTTTTTACATTTCAGAAGAAATGACTAGATAGACAGAAAAATTTTAAAGAAACGCATATGGAGGAATTGGTTCCAAGATGGCTGCAGAGTAGCTGGAAGCTCTGTCCATTTGCTCCCAGCCCTGCATCAGTCTTGAAGCTAAACCACAGAGCAATCAACTCAAAAATCCAGCTGAGTGTGAGTGAGTGTATGAGTGAGCATGTACATGGCTGAGTGTGTGTGTGTGCGTGTGAAAGTGTGGCCCAGGCTCTCCTGGTGTAGCTGCTTCCAGAGCAGCTGCCTAGCCCAGGGTCTCTGGTGGTGCAGATTTGAGGCAGTTGCCATTTTCAGGAACTTAAAATATCCTACCAGGGAAGAAGCCTTTGAGAACTTGTACCTGGGTCCCCAGATTTTTTTCACTGTCCTCCACCCTGGCGAGGGCCATGCACCCTGCCACCACCAGGACCCAAGTTCTGGGGACTGTGGAACTTATTGGGGAGGGAGCTGTGGCCTCCCCAATCCAGGGAGCCATGAAACTGTGAACAGGGCAGAGTCTGACTGAGGAGGCTGGTGGCAGAGAGCACCCTGGGAATGCCGCAGCTCAGCTGCAGCAGCACAAGAGAGGGAGCCCAAGGCTGACTCACCAGAGGGAAGTGGTGTGAGCACCCCCACCACAGCCCCATGTTATAATGTTATAATATAGTGGCTGGACTCTTCCTCTCCTTCCCCCATTCCATTAGGATGAATGGAAGACAATGCATACAGGATATAATATATTATTTTAGGAGAGAGGGGAAGAGGCATGGGTGTGAGAGAGAAGCGTGGATAGCTGGCCTCCTCTACCTACCCTGACTGGGGATTCAATCCACACCTAGAAGCCCTCTCAAGGCAGAGGAAGTTGTGAAGGGTCTGAGCCCCTTAGACAGACAGGGAAAAGTTTCCACCAATAAACCAGCTCTCTGTCTTGGGGAGAGAAAAAAACTGCTGGAGACAGACCCAACATTTCTCTTCCTCCCTTAAAGAGTCAAAGCACAGATTTTTTGTGTATGGCTACCCACCTTGGGCCCCAGTGAAGAGAGGGTGGTGCAGTCTGGAGTCTCATGAAGAGTCTGAAGTGGAAGACACTGGGGAGAGTGTTAGGGAGCAGTTGTTGGATTTGGAGGGCCCTGATATACCTGGGTTCCACAACAATTATCTTTCTTGAGAAGATCTAGGGGTGAAAATCAATCACCTTACCGTGTGGGATACTGCTCCCCCCACCCTCTGGAAATCCACCCCCCCCCCAGCCTCTGAAAACCTGTTCATTCTACTCAGCACATCCTCCCCTGCCCCTTTGTTTCCCCTCTGTTGCCAGTTTTGCTCTGCCTTGGTGTTCTGTTATCTTTTTTCTTTTTTCTTTTTTTCCCCTGCCTTCTCTCCCGTCCTGCATCTTAACCTTACTGAGGAGATAACAACATAAAGAGACTCAGGGGTCATCAGAGACTGGTGGTAGGGCACAGCCAATCCATACACTATCCTAGGGAACAGAATAGTGCTCTGCCTCATGGGAGAGCCTTAGAAACACCTTTCGGTGTCCAGCACACCCAAAATCTGGGCTCAGGAACCATAATAGGTGCCCCATCCTGCCAAGTACAGGGAGATAATCCTGGACAGACTCAGTCTAGTGATTCAGGGGAGGGGGAACAAACCCTCCATCTTCCCTGAAGTCTGAAAGACACCTACTTCAGGAGATCCAGAAACCACAGCTCCTTGTTTCCACCAGAAGCCCTCCCAGAATTAGCCTGGTCTGTATCTAGGCTAAGATTGATAGCAGGCCAGCAGGCAGAGACTGGCAGAGGTGGATCCTGTGGTGACTTCGGGCATTTGCTGACACATCTCTGGATCCAATGCTGATAAAAGCCAACACTGCTGAGCAGCTTGGACCAAACTGGGAGCAGTTAAGCCCAGAGGAATCAGCCACAAACTGGATTGCCTGTAGCTTTGAAAAGATAGCCAAGGGCCAAACGTGGACAACACCAGACATTGGCTTATATCAGACTCAGACGTCAGAGCAGTATCCAAAAGGAGAAACCAGAAGGCCAGATCTAAACTGTGCTAAGACAAATCCACTTGGCTCTTTTCATTATCTTAGCTACTTTTTCTTTGTCATAGCCATTTTATTTATACTTTTAATCTTTTTTTTTTATTTTTGGTGTTCTAATTTTTCTTAAATATCTCCTAGTCTATTCTTCTCTTAGAGTACACCACTGTTCCCTTTTTCTCTCCATTTATTATTTTTGTTACATTTACTGTGTTCTCTTTCCCCATTTCTCTCTTTCAATTCATTTCTCTCCTTTGGTATTTTCATATTGTTTTACCCTTTCCCTTCCTAGCTATTCCATTTTTCTCTTAGCTTTCATTATTTTTTGCTCTCTTGTTGTTTATATTGTTGTAGTGGGCAGGGAGTGGTGGTGATCTTTTGCTTTGTCTGCCAGCACTTATATAATAGCATACAACATGGGGTGAGGGTTGAGCCTCTTAGCCAGCCAGATGGAGAGAAGCTTCCACCAAGGAACGGGCCAGTAGTAATCAGGACCCAAACATATCAGGAGAGTCCACATAACCCACACAGAGCTCATTCCTAGACCATGCAGATCAGGAGATCAAGGAGTCTGCACCACTGGGTCCTACAGGACTCCTAACACACAAGGCTAATTCACAAGACAGAGAGTCAAAGAAAATCTATCTAATACACAGAAACAAACACAAAGAGACAACTAAAATAGGGAGACATAGAAACAATTCCCAAACAAAAGAGAAAGAAAAATATCCAGAAATAGAGCTAAGCAAAATTGAGGGAAGTAACTTATCAGACAGACATAGAGTTCAAAGTAATGGTTATAAGGATACTTAAGGAAATTAGTGAGACCTACATCAGCATGAAAAAGTATATAGAAATCCTGGACAAGAACCAGATGGAAGTGAAGAATGCAATATCTGAAATGAAGAACACACAATAAGGAATTAAGAGCAGGCTACATGAAGCAAAGGATCAAACTGGAGAGTCGGAAGACAAGGTGGAAAAAATACACAGAACAACAAAATGAAAAAAGACTCAGAAAGAATGAAGATAGTCTAAGGGAGCTTTGGAACATGAAATGTAATAATATCCACATCATAAGGACACTAGGAAAAGAAAAAGAGCAAGGGATAGAAAACCTGTTTGAAAAAATAATGATGGAAAACTTTCCTAAGTTGTTGAGGAAAAAAATCACACAAGTCCAAGAAGCACAGAGGGTCCCAATCAAAATCAACCCAAAGATGCCCACTCTGCATTATAATCAAAATGGCAAAACTTAAAGACAAAGAGAGAATCTTAAAGGTAGCAAGGGAGGAACAGCTAGTAATATACAAGGGAGCTTGGATAACGCTATCAGCTGATATCTCAACAGAAACACTATAAGCCAGAGGGATTGCCAAGAAATATTCCAAGTAATGAAAAGCAAGGTCCCAAAACCAAGACTACTCTATCCAGCAGAGATCTCATTTAAAAATGGAAGGCAAAATAAAGAGTTTCCCAGACAAAAGAAGGCTAGAAGAGTACATCTCCATCAAACCAGCACTGCAAGAGATGCTAAAGGGACTGCTTTAAGAAGAAGAAAAAATAAAGAGAGAGAGAGACAGAGGAACACAGGTACAAAGGGAAAAAATGGCAATGAATAAGTACCTAGCAATAATAACCTTAAATGTAAATAGATTAAGTGCTCTAATCAAAAGACAGAGTAGCTGAAGGGATTAAAAAACATGACCCACATTTATGCTGTCTACAAGAGACCCACCTCAGAACAAAAGATATACGCAGGCTGAAAGTGACGGGATGGAAAAAAGTATTCAACGCAAATGGACATGAAAGAAAAGGTGGGGTAGCTATATGTATATCAAACAAAATAGACTTCAAAATAAAGGCAATAACAAGAGACAAAAAAGGTCACTTCATAATAATTATGGGAGCAGTCCAACAAGGTTATATAACTTGTAAATGTATAGGCACCCAATGTAGGTGCACCTAAATATATAAAGAAAATATTAGAGGACTTTCATAAAGAGATAGACAGCAATACAGTAATTGGAAGGGATTTTAACACCTCACTGTCAACAATGGATAGATCTTCCAAACAAAAAACTCAACAAAAATATTGCAGAATTAAATGACACTCTAGATCAAATGGATTTATTGATTGATATTTAAAAAACATTTCACCCCAAAGAAGCAAAATACACATTCTTTTCAAATGCACATGGATCATTCTCAAAAAAAAAAAAAAAAAGGACATAAAACAAGACTTAACAAATTCAAGAAAATTGACATCATATCAAGCACCTCCTTGAATCGCAACAGCTTGAACTACAAACCAATGTCAAGAAAAAACTCAGATACATGGATACGGAATAACAGGTTATTAAATAATGAATGGGTTAACAATGAGATCAAGGAAGAAATCCAAAAGTAGAAACTAATGAAAATGAATACACAACAGCCCAAAACCTGTGTGATACAGGGAAGGCAATACTGAGAGGGAAGCTCATAGCAATAAAGACCTACTGAAGAAGATAGAAAAATCTCAAATAAAAAAACCTAACCCTACATGTAAAAGAAGTGGAGGAACAACAGCAAAGCCCAGGGCAAGCAAAAGGAAAGGAATAATTAATATCAGAGCAGAATTAAATGACCTAGAAACTAAATAAACAATTCAAAGGATCAATGAATCCAGGAGCTGATTCTTTGAAAAGATAAACAAAATTGACAAATCGTTAATAAGACTCTTCAAGAAAAAAGAGAGGACCCAAATAAATAAAATCAGAAATGAAAGAGGAGAGGTAACAACTGATACCACAGAAATAAAAAGAACTGTAAGAAATTACTATGAACAACCATATGCCAAGAAATTGGAAAACCTGGGAGAGAAATGGACAAATTTATAGAAAGATACAATCTTCCAAAACTGAATCAGGAAGAAGTAGAAAACCTGAATAGACTGATAACAACTAGCAAAATTGAAGCAGTTATAAAAAAACTATTGACACACAGAAGCTCTGGAACAGATAGATGGCTCCACAGGTGAATTTTACCAAACACTCAAAGAAGAACTAAGACCGATCCTTCACAAACTATTCCAAAATATTCAAGAAGAGGGAAGACTCCCAAACTGTTTTTACAAGGCCAGTCTTATCCTAACCCCCAAACTACGTAAAGACACAACAAAGAAAGAGTATTACAAGCTAATATTCAGAAATTGATGGCATTTTTGTACACCAATAATGAACTATCAGAAAGAGAAACTAAGAAAAAAAATCCCATTTACTACAGCAGCAACAACAAAAAAGTACCTAGGAATAAACTGAACCAAGGATGTAAAAGTCCTATACAGTATTCCCTCACTTATCATGGGTATTATATTCTAGACGCCCCTGTGAAGTAGGAACCTTACATTTATTCTACACTTTTAAACCTACGTAACTTTAACAACATACATATACAGTACCGCAAAATCCTACGATATAGCAAAAAAAACGTGATAAATAATTATATATAATATTTTTAAAAATCCTGAGATACAATAAGGCCATGATAAGTAATCCATGATATAGCAAGGGACTACTGTACTAGGAAAAATATAGAATACTGAAGAAAGATATTGAGGAAGATGCAAGGAAATAGAAGCATATATACCTTTTTCATGGATTGGAAGAATTAACATCATTAAAATGTCCATCCTACCCAAAGCAATCTATAGATTCAATGCAATGGCACGTTTCACAGATCTAGAACAACTACTTCAAAAGTTTATATGGAACTAAAAAAGACCCTGAATAGCCATAGCTAGCTATCTTGAGAAAGAAAAACAAAGTCGGAGGGATCACAATACCTGTTATCAAATTATGTTACAAGTAGACTGTAATCAAAACTGTCTGTACTGGCATAAAAACAGATGTATAGATCAATGGAACAGAATAGAGAAAACAGAAATAAACTCATATTTCTATGGTCAATTAATATTTGACAAAGGGGACATGAACATATGATGGAGTAAAAATAGCCTCTTCAATAAATGGTGTTGGGAGAATTAGAGTGGTATGTGTAAAAACAAACAAACAAAATTAAACTAGACCACCAACTAATACCATACCCCAGAATAAACTCAAAATGGATAAAAGGCTTAAATATAAGTTGTGATACCACAAAAGTCTTAGAGGAAAATATAGGCAAGAAAATTTCACATAACTACATAGTAATATTTTTGACAATATATCTCCTAGGGAAGGGGAAATAAAGGAAAAAAATAAACACATGAGACTAGATCAAATAAAAAAGCTTCTGCACAGCTAAAGAAACCATCATAAAAATGAAAAGGAATCAGACTACATGGGAGAACATTTTTGCCAATGATACATCACACAAGGATTTAATCTCCAAAATATATAAAGGACTGACACAACTCAATACCAGGAAGACAAACATGTCGTCGCATGTCGGCAGCCATCCGTCTCGAGAGACGATGGTGTAGCTTCTTAAGAGTCTATCTGCACCGCCGAGAATGGCTGTGCAGTCCGACTCGGGAGTGACACGGTATCTGTCTCCTCCCGTGTTGAATCGACATCTTGCGATGTCGCTGGAGTGTCCTCTCCAGTGAAGCTGAAGCTACAGAGCCTGGGCAGGGTGATATGGAGGGTCTGCTGTTGCCCATGCAGCAGAACCCCCCTCTCTTCGCAGCTGAAGGATCCAAGGGAAAGACGGAGTCAATACAGCTTGGCTTCAGGTGCGCCGCAGGAGTTGCCGGTGTTGACTACAACGTCAAACCGCCTTAGGGACTCCGGCTCCGGATTTTCTGTCGGGGTTTACTCCCCTAGCCTTTCCCCTGAAGAGGTATGCCGCAAGGCAGCGGAGGTTTTTTGGAATCAGAGTTTTCCTTCTCTGATGTGCCCTGACTGGAAGATCGAACCAGCGACACTTAGCTCGCAGGCCGACGCTCAATCCACTGAGCCAAACCAGCCAGGGTCAGGAAGACAAACAATCCAATCAAAAAATGGGCAGAGGACCTGAATAGACACGTCTCCAAGGAAGACATACAGAGGGCCCATATACATATGAAAAAATGCTCAACATCGCTAGCCAACAGAGAGATACAAATTAAAACCACAATGAGATATCACCTCCCATCTGTTAGTAGGGATATTGTTAATAAATCAACAAACAAGTGCTGGCAAGGATGTTGAGAAAAGGGAACCTTAGTGCAGTGTTGGTGGGAATGCAGACTGGTGCAGCTACTGTGCAAAACAGTATGGAATTTCCTCAAAAAATTAGAAATGGAACTGCCTAATGACCCAGAGTAACAACTGGAAATATACCCTAAGAATCCTGAAACACCAATTCAAAAGAACATAAGCACCGTGATGTTTATAGCAACACTATTTATAATAGCCACTGTTGGAAACAGCCTAAGTGCCCATCAGTAAATGAATGGATTAAAAAACTATGGTTCAGACAGGCTGTGTCTCCCTCCACAACTAAGAAGAAATACAACTACCTCAAAACTAGAGACAACCAGAAATTCCAGAAAATCAAGCTGCATGGAAGTCCAACAATCAAAAATATAAAGAAGAAATAGTTATCCAGATAGGTAGGAGGGGCGGAACTGGGATGGAGAGGATGCAGTGTGGTGGCAGCAGCAGCGGTGGCAGTGGCAGGCTGGCAGAAAGCGCAGTCACATGTTTTAAAAAGTAGGGAGAAACACCTAGGGAGCACTCCCAGCACCGACTAGACCGCACAACTTATGGTTCCAGCACTGGGGAAAATAAAGCCTCATTGCTTCTGACTGTGCAAACCAGTGGGGGTTGGGGTGGAAGAAGAAACTGCTAGCCTCTCAGTAGAGTCCGCTTGTTTAAAGGGCCCCCACAGTCCTAGAACGTACACAGACTGACCCACTCTGGGAATGACAGCCAGGACAACAGCTAGAGAGGTGCCAGTCCCATACTAAGTGGGAGAAGTGCCTGGAAAAGGGGCAAGTGCTGAGCAAGTGGCATTGTTCGCTCTCTGACCCCTCCCCCACATAGAGTGCCACAACGTGGTGAAATGGGTTGCCCATATTGACGAATACCTAAGGTTCTGCCCCTTACAATGTAAAATGTACAACATTTTACCTAATGCTCTACCTAAGACACAGAGGCAAACAAACAAAGCAGCCTGTCAAGATCAAGAAACAGAAAAGTATGGCCCAAGAGAAGGAACAGATCAAGGTTCCAGTGGGAGAACTAAGTGACAGGGAGATAGCCAACCTAACAGACAAGAAGATAGCCAACCTAACATATGTAGAGTTCAAGACACTGGTGATAAAGATGCTCACATGATTGACAGATATGCTTGAGTACGGCAAACACATCAGGGAGGAAATGAAGGCTATGCTAAATGAAATGAAGAAAAATCCAATGATTTGAAACATAAGGAAGACATAAATAGTCAACCAGTACAAAATGAGGAAACAAAAAATTGAAAAAAATGAGGAGAGGCTTAGAAACCTCTGGGAAAATTTTACACATGCCGACATCTGAATCATGGAGTTGCCAGAGGTGAAGGGGAAGAGTAAGAAATTGAAAGCTTATGTGAAAAAATAATGAAGGAAAAATTTCCAAATTTGGTGAAAGAAATAGACATACAAGTCCAGGAAGCACAGAGAGCCCCAAACAAGCTAGGTCCAAAGAGGAACACACTAAGACACATCATCGTTAAAATGTCAAAGGCTCAAGATAAAGAGAGTCTTAAAAGCAGCAAGAGAAAAGCAGGGAGTTACCTACAAAAGGGTGCCTATAAGACTCTCAGCTGATTTCTCAAAAGAGATTTTGCAGGCAAGAAGGGACTGGCAAGAAGTATTCAAAATGATGAAAAGTAAGGACCTACAACTAAGATTACTCTATCCTGCAAAGCTATCATTTGGAATGGAAGGGCAGATAAAGTGCTTCCCAAACACATTAAAGCTAAAGGAGTTTATTACCACCAAGCCATTATTATATGAAATTTTAAATGGATTTATTTAAGAAAAAGAAGAAGATGAAAAGTATGAACATTAAAATGACAACAAACTCAGAACTATCAACAGCAGAATCTAAAAAGTAAAAACAAAAACAAAAACAAAAGCAAAAGCAAACTAAGCAAACAGCCAGGATAGGAACAGAATCATAGGCATGGGGATCAGTTGGAGTGTTCTCAGCTTGGAGGGGGAAGGGGGAGAAATGTGGAAATGGTGCAAGGATTAAGAAGCCTAATTGGTAGGTGCAAAATAGATAAGGGATGTTAAGAATAATATAGGAAAAGGTGAAAGCAAAAAATTTACATGCATGACCCATGGACATGAACTAAGGGGGATGGGATTGCTGGAGGGCAGGGTAGGTACTGGCAGAGGGGAGCAAAAGGAAAAAATAATGGGACTACTGTAACAACATAATTATTAAAATATACCTTAAAAATGTTAACATGACATTTGCAAAAATGCTTATAATTTTCAAAAAATCAAAATTAAAATACTGTGGTTCACCTACACAATGGAACACTATGTAGCAGAAAGGAAGAAGGATATCTTACCCTTTTCAATAGCTTGGATGGAACTGGAGAATATTATGTTAAGTGAAATAAACCAGATGAACACTATATAATCTCACCTATAAACAAAATATAATTAACAAGATAAACTAATGAGCAAAACAGAGACATGGAAACAGGGAGCAGACTGATAGCTGCCAGAGGAAAGGGGGTGGAGAGGGAAGGGTGGAAAGAAGGGGAAGGGATGTCAAAGAGCATGTATGAATGACCCATGAGATCAACAATGAGATAGGGATGGACTGTGGGAACAGGGGCATGGACAGGATGGAAGAGGGAAAAGAGGGAAAAATTGGAACAACTGGAATAGAATAAACTAGAATAAAATAAAAATTTAAAAGGGAAAGAAATGCATATGGAAATTAGAGAATTGAACAACACCATATCAAATTGACTTAAAAAACCAAGGTACTCATTCTTTCTTGCACTGTTAATTTACTATTTTAATTGACCAGAGTGTGGCATTCAGCAAATATCAAATATCTGCATGTGTCACAGGCTTCATTCTCCCCCACACTGACCTTGGATTAACCCTTTATCTTTCATTCTACAGCTAATTAAACCCAGCGACAGTGAGACATTCTTTACTGAAATATTTAGTGAAGGTCTTAAATTCCTTCATACTTGTCCCAACCACTGCGCCTATCTTCCCACTGTACATCTGCTTTAGTGTCACAATATTTTGTCAGAAAACTACAGTAATGCCATGCTAACTTCATAAACCCGTCTCTTGCCCAACTCTGCAAGGCGTTTATAAAAATCCAGCTGTAAAAATTATCCATAGACTACATGAGGTGGTTGTTTTATGGGTGGTAATTAACCTTTTTTTCCTTTCTTTCCTCACTGCTCACACTCTAAAAACACTCATTTAAAAATATTTTTAAAGTAATTCAACATTTATTTATCCATCAAAGAGGAAATTGGAGTTGAGCTCAAGTTGATTTTTCTTATTACTCTGCTGCTTTCTAAGGTCAAAATTGTCACTTTTTTTTTTCTTCTTCTTCTTTTTGCCATCTGGGTGAGTTGAGCTGAAACCCAGGGTTCATTTTTCACCCCCATCCCATTTCCTCTTGCTTGGAAATCTTCACTTCCCTGAGTTCCTTTTGAATTTAGTGAGAGCCCCATATATAGGAAAAATACTCAGGCATTCAGGAGAAAGGGGACAGGGTAGGGGAGGAACAAATCATTTTAGCACAGTAAATTTCCTTTTTACTGGAACCCACTTAACTCCACTTGAAATGGGGTGAAGTTGTTTATTTTCACTTTTTACTGGTTTGAGTGCTTGTGCTGAAATTTCATTTATCCTTAAACAAAAGATTTAGATAAAGTTGGGTGAGATATCATCACTCATTGTTGATGATGGGGTTGACACAGGGAACTCTGCATTACCTAAAAAAGGAAGGTTTTTAAGTATTTTTAAAAATAAACTTAAACTTGTTAGCCATAAAGGGAGAAACCAAAAAAAATCAAAGAAGAGCCAACCAATATCTACTTGAAACTATTTTGACTTAAAGTCTTTGACAGAATATAAATATGTAAGTACAGATATGTTGATTATGTGATGTTTGGTAAGTTAGACGCCCTTAAACAAAATTCAGGTGGAAGTTTTGATACAATTATTGCTTATGCTAATTTACCTCAGGGCAAACATAAAATGTGTGTTATTAAATAATTCCTGGTGACAAGAACTTTGATAGTCAGAATTGTGTATCTAAGTTGAAAGCAGAGTTAGGCCACTTCTGAACAAACAAGAGCAGGGTCGTTTAAGGTTGGCAAGCTAAAGTGTGCATGTTCAAGACACACATGGAGTGATTCTGTGATTCTGAGTGGAATAAACAGGTTGGCCCAGGCACAATCATGACACTGTGAGGTTGAGGGCTTCTCTTTGGGACCTTCTCATCTTCTGTTCCCTCCCTCTCTCTCTTTCATTAGTACAATGCTTGATACCTGGTACAAGTGTTCAATGTACATGTCCTTTATGAATGATTTGATTTTATCCCTTTTATTTCTAATTAATAAGAATTAGTAATGTATTATCTCGTGAACTGTATAATCACATCTGAAATCTAGAGTTAAAATATCCTAAAATTCTTCACCATAGCCCAGTAAATGAATAACTCAGCCCAGACTGAAAAAAAATCTCCCTCTTTCATACTGGCAGAATGTGGTATAATAGCCTGAGTTCTTAATCATAAATAATAGTCATAGAATTATTGCACTGTAGATGGTTATCAGTTTACTTTTAAAAATAATTTTTATGCACTCTGCATCTTGGAATTTCCCCCTTTTCCCCGACACCTTGATGTCAAGAAGAACTATGAATGTGGGTCACTTCTGTAAAGGGCTACACAAGTTCATCTGAGGTCAACCTGGAAATTCCCTCCTATGAGTGTGATGGTGCAGAGGAATGAGCAGTGATTTTTATAGGGTAAATGAGTTTCCATATAGCCAAGCATTCTGAACAGAAAAAAAAAAAAAAAAAAAAAAAGAGCACTAAAACTGTCCTTTTCTCAGGGCCTGATAATTTCCAAGGAGGGGTATTTTCATGGAGAGGCCAAGTCAACAGTTCTGATCTACAGAAAAAGAATGGAAAGTTTTCTGTGTAGTGATGGGATGAAGCCCAGGTGGCTGGGTGCGCTCACACATCAAGAATACAGTATAAAATGAGAAGTGAAGGACTCAGGGTGAAAGCGTTAAGGAACTTCAACATTTAATTATTAGAGAGTAAAAATGATATTCCAAGAAGTGGTCACAACAAGGAGAAAAACCAGGAGCATGTGGGGGCTGCAGAAATCCAGAGAAGAGGGAATTTCAAGAAGGTAAGTGTGCATAATACTTCTGAGTTCTCGTGAAAGGGCAAAGCAAATAAGCACAGGAACATATTACTCAGTATATGATGGACTGAGTCATATCCCACCAAATTCCTATGTTGAAGCCCTAATCCCTATGTAACCTTTTGGAGATTGGGCCTTTAAGGATGTAATTAAGTTTAAATGAGGTCGTAATGGTGAGGCCCTAACCCAATATGCCTGGGGTACTTCTAAAAAGAGAAAGAGATTTCAGGGATGCAGGTATGCAGCAGAAAGGCCGTATGAAGACACAAAGAGAAGGTGGTCAAGGAAAGAGGCCTTAGGAAAAAACAACCTTGCTGATACCTTGATCTTGGACTTCCATCCTCCAGTACTATAAGAAAATTAACTTCTGTTGTTTAGGCCTCTTAGTCTGTGGCATTTTGTTATGGCATTAGTAGCAGGTTAATACAATCAACAGGGGGCCATAAATGACCCATGATGAAGTTCTGAGGATTGATGGAGGTGAAAAACTGGAGTGGAGGATGTTGAGGAATAAGTGGGAGATGAATAAATGGAGATGGATTATAGCTATTCTTTCAAGAAATTTGAATGTTAAGAGTAAAAAAGGGATAGGATGAAAATATGGACTTTCAGTATTATGAGGATTAAATTTGCAAATTAGCAAATAATGAATAAAATCATCTATGGAAAACCCCTTAAAAAGAAAAAAACATTTCTCAAATTAAAGAGCAGAATTAGAATTCCATCATAAAATCAAGAATAAAAAAAAATAAATTGATAATAATATCATTTATTGAGCAACCAATAGAAAAATCAAGTTCTGTACTTAATGCTTTATGTATTTTACCTAATTTCAGTTTCACAGCATAGTGACTGGAACCAACAAGTTTTTCTATGCATATTTACTGACTAAATAATGAATGACTTTACAAAATAGATATTATTGTTCCCAATTTATATATGAGGAAATTGAGACTCACATAGTTTAAATAACTTATCTGAGATTTATGTGGCTCTAAAGCCTAATCAACAGTATGTTAACCAAAGGAAAATACCCTAAGTGAAAATACAAAATGAGAGGTTACAAAAGTGAAAACTAACTGTGCTTTTATATTACTGTCCAGTGGAATGTATAGCAGGTCGGTGGCACCATTGGCCTGGGAGAGTGCAATTAACTCTTGAAAAAAGGTGCAGGGGGGTTTTGGCTTCTAGTAATTAAGGTCTTTCCAACACTCACTCCTTTTCCTATACCTGGGATCTTGGCACCAGATTGTGGACCTTGTAGACCCCTGTAAGAACTCTCAGGAAGCTGGAGAGCTATTGGGAAGTCCTAAGCAGAGGAATTTTATCATTTCATATATTAGGTTGCTAAGGCTGTCATAATAAAATACTACAGACTGGGTGGCTTAAACAACAGGAATTTATTTTCTTATACTTCTGAAGACTGGAAGTCCAAAGTCAAGGTGCCAGTAGGATAGGTTTCTCCTGAGGCCTCTCTCCTGCTTGCTGTGTCTTCATATGGTTATCTTTTAGTCTGTGGGTTGTCTTTGTCCGAATCTCCTCTTTTCAAGAAAACAAGTAATACTGGATTTGGGCCCACCATACGTTCTCTTTGTACCTTAATTAAGTCTTTAGATTTCCCTATCTCTAAATGCATATGTATAGTCACATTCTGAAGTACTGGGGATTATAACTTCAATTTATGATTTTCTTTTTTGGAGGACATAATTCAGTCCATAACACTCCCTCCAAATCTGTGCTTTTCTCATATGAAAAAAACAGTAATCTCATCCCAACAGCCCCCAAAGTCTTAACTCTTAACTTTTTCCAACACTGACTTTAAGTCCAAGGTCTCACCTAAATATCATCTAAATCAGGTATGGGTGAGACTCAAGGTATGATTCATCCTGAAGCAAAATTTCTCTCCAGCTGTGAACCTATGGAACCAGCTAAGTTATCTGCTTCCAAATTATAATGTTGGGAAGGTGTAAGATAGGCATTTCCATTCCGAAAAGGAGAAATCAGAAAGAATGGGTTATGGGTCCCTAGCAATTACAAAACCTAGCAAAAATTCCATTATATTTTAGGGCTCAAGAATAATCATCTTTGGCTCCATTCTCTGCCCTCTGGGCCCATTAGTGGGGTGGCCCTACTGTAAGGGTAACACTTCCCCTGTGGCCTTGGGCAGTAGCAGCCTGTTCTGCCAAAACTAAAGAGGCGGCCCCCACCCTCCTGGACTGAGGAGGAGACAGCCTCACACTCACAACTCTCAGTGCCCTCTGGGCCTGTGGTGGCAGCGGCAGCCCTGAGTTACCTTAAGGGTCTTTCTTTCACTCTCTTAAAGGATACTACATTTTGCAACTCTATAGCTCTATTGGCCTGTCCTGTAGCACTCCAGAAATCCAATAGCCTTCCTTTATTTCCCCTGTCCCTGTCCGCTTTAGGGCAAGATGGCAGTGTTTCTGCTGACACAGTTGATTGAATTCATGAGTCACACCTATAGTCTCTTTAACAAATGGATGTCTAGACAAACCCTTGGTGTTCTCTCCAGAACAAACTTTTTATTTTTTATAATACAGCTGGGAATTTTCATATCTTCAAGTTCAGTTCTTTTTTCTTTTTAATTAAGTCATTTTTTAAATTGTTGTTCTATTACAGTTGTCCCAATTTTTCCCCCTTTGCCTTCCTCCACCCATCCCACCCCCAGCTCGAACAGTCAATCTCCACACTGTTGTCCATGTCTGTGGGTCATTCATACATGTTCTTTGTCTAGTCCATTTCTCTTCTTTCTACCCTTTTTCTCTCTCCCTTCTCCATCCTCCCCTCTGGTCACTTTCAGTTCCATGTTTCCATGCCTGTGGTTCTATTTTGTTCATTAGGTTCTGCTTATAGGTGACATGATATAGTATTTGTCTTTCACCAACTGGCTTATTTCACTTAGCATAATACTCTCCATTTCCATCCATGCTGTCACAAATGGTAGGAGTTCTGTGCATAGTATTCCATTGTGTAAATGTACCATGTTTTTTTGACCCACTCATCTAGAGATGGGCATTTAGGCCATTTCCAGCACTTGGCTATAGTAAATAGGACCACTATGAACATAGAAGCGCATAAGTTCTTTTGAAGTGGTGATTCAAGAGTCTTAGGGTATATTACCAGCAGTGGAATTGCTGGGTCAAAAGGCAGTTTCATTTTTAGTTTTTTGAGGAAATTTCAAAGTGTTTTACATAGTGGCTGTACCTGTCTGCATTTCCACCAATAGTGCAGTAGGGTTCCCTTTCTCTGCATCCTCACCAGCACTTGTTTGCTGATTTGTTAATGATGGTCATTCTGACCCGTGTGAGGTGATATCTCATTGTGGTTTTAATATGCACCTCTCTGATGGCTACTGATGTTGAGCGTCTTTTCATATGTTTATGGGCCATTTGTATGTCCTCCTTAGAGAAGTACCTATTCAAGTCCTCCATCCATTTTTTGATTGGATTGTTTGTCTTCCTGGTGTTGAGTTGTGTGAGTTCTTTATATATTTTGGAGGTCAGACCTTTGCCAGTTCTTAGATTTTTAACATGAGCACTGAGCTGCTGTGATAAGGACAGACTCCAGGGCTATAAGGATGTAAGGGCATAAGAAGGAAAAGCAATTAGGAGGTTTTATAACAATTAGGTTTTTATAACAATTAGGTGTCACTCCAAGGTGACAGTATGGTTGAGGTGCTAATAAGAGTTTGTACTTGGGAAATATTTTAAAAGTTGAGCTGCAAAAAATTACTTTAGAATTGAGTACAGGCTATAAAAGGGAAACTTTCAAGAATAACTCCAGGGCTTTTAGTCTGTGTAGCTGAAAGGATAGAGTTGCCCTTACCAGAGATGGGCAGATATGGGACAAGCAGACTGGGGTGACATGATTAGAAATTCTGTTTAGGACATATTAAGTTTGTGATGCCTATTAGACATCTAAATAGAGATGTCAGGTAGGCATTTGAAAATGAGTCTGGAATTTGAGGTAAAGGTGTGGGCTGGAGATATACATTTTAGAGTCATTATTATATAGATGGTATTTAGAAAAACAATAGGCTGCATGAAACTTCTGAGGAGATGGTATAAAGAGAAAAAAATGTCCAAGGCTTAAGGTCTGAAGCAGATAAGGAGTCAAATGCATGAGGAAGAACCAGCAAAAGAGACTAGGATGAGTGGCCAGGGAAGTAAGAGGAAATCCAGGACAGCGTGGTTCTTGGAGGACAGGTGATGACATTGTTTCCAGGTCAGAGAGAGTAATGAATTGTGTTTGCCAAATGCTATAGGTAGTTCAGTAAGATGAGGCCTGAGGTCTCTGATCATTAGGTTTAGCAACATGGAAGTCACTGGTGACCATGAATGTATGTATACTTAATGTGGATTAGTTCTTAAGGACCTAATCAATTCTGAGGCACTGAAAAGTTAAGTTTGTGTGTGAAACCACAGATGGAACAATGCCACAAAAATTTATCCTTCGTGCCTAAGTTCTAGCTACCTTCTCTAGGTTACCTGTTGCCTCTGTGCTGATTGAACCACAGCAACCTATTACTGTCTCAACGATAAGGTTAGAAATGCAGTCAACATGACTTGGTATTTGAGTCTCTATAACTTCAAGATTTTGTTTCTCTTGCCATTAAATGCTACCACAGTATCCTGGAGCATAGTAGAAGGTTAATAAATATCAAATGAATTTATATAGAGAGATTTAAACATGAATGTTGGGTAAGTAGGTATCAGTGAATAAATAACTATTTTTCTTTCTCTACTCTGTGTTAGTCTGAACCCTCCAAGAAGAAGACCCCAAGATGAATTAGCTCTGCAAGAGATTCATTAGAGGAAGTGCCTTTGGAATAAAGGTAGAAGGAAGGGGCTGGCAGAGCCATTAGACCTTGGAGAAGATAGGAAAGGATGGCCAAGTGGAATCACCTTAGACTGCAGTGCAGTAAAAAAGTATTAGCAAAGCTGATACAGAGTCCTTGAGCCAAGGATATCCAACAGAGGAATCTTTGTCATCCAAGAAAGGGCCTGCCTTATAACCCTTCCCAACTCAGTCACTGTCTGGGGCAGCCCATGGCAAGCATGACCTTGGAAAAAATGTGGTGGAGTTTTTCAGAGTGTAATAGCAGGAGCTGTTGTTCAGTTATACCACCTGCAGCCAAGATCTGGGAGACACTTTTCACAGCCACCTCACCTCTCATGTCTGTAGCTTTTTACTCAATATCATATATAAATGAGTGAATGTGAATAAAAACATCAAAGGAAATCTAAGCAACCATCTTTTTCAGAATCTCTGGTCAACTACCTGAATATCCATAATGCTTCTTTGTTAAACAAGTCAACCAATGGCAACAAACCATAGTTTAGGCAACTTAGAATTGTTAGAAGATTAATCTTTTATTATAAAAGTCTAATGCATTATCACTATCTCATAAAATGATTCCATATCTTTTAATAGACAAGGTAAGTAAAAAAGACAAAGGACACTCTCTCTGTTCTGCTTCCCCTTCATCCTGTTAGTTACTAGCTTTGAATCAGCCCAGACCCCAGCTTGCCTCCTCCTCTTTCATTTTAGTCTTCTCCCCACAAACTTCCTGTCAAAATTACTCCTTAGGTTGCTTGCTGTTTAACATCTACCCCGAAAGTCAAACAAAGCCACTTGCTCTCAATCTATTCTTCAAAGGAACCCTTCCAATCATGAATGCACACTTGTGTTTTTATAAAAATGTGATTCAACATCCATGTACTAAGAATATACTTTTTGCAAAGATGGGTATTGGGGAGTCAAAAGTTAATCATTTTTAAAAAGGAAGGTCTGAAGGAAAAACATCTGGTTTGCTCTTCTCAACACTGTGTGCTAAGATTTTTGTAATATAATGTGTTCATTTTCCAAAAAAGAAAACTGAGTCATGAGATAAAGAATTATTTTATTTATTTAATTTTTATACTTTTTATACAAAATTCAGAAATCTTATATTAAATTTTTTAATCCTGCACCATACTCAATCACTTACCTGAAATTGCACTACCACAGCCTGAGCAAAACAGTACCTGAGAATCACACATTGTGTGTGCATGAGAGGATAACTAACTACTTTTGAACCTGAATATTGATTCTTCAATGGCCTGTCCTATTAGATATACCATTTCACTTGAATGAAGCAATTTCTTTTCAGTGTTGCAAAGGAAAAAGATAATAGCTACAGGGCATATTTTCCTGTCTCTTAGTATATAGTTAATTAAACAAGAACTTCTGTTTTTAATTTACCAGTAACCACATTAGCCTTTGCTTTTATCATTCTCTCTGCTAATATCTATGCAGTTAGGTTTTAAAGTAGGTAGGACAAAGAGGATCACGGAAGAGAGGAAAACTGGATTTTCCTTTTGTTTTCTCCCCAGGGTGAAGAAAGGGATTAATAACTACATGTATTGTAATGGATTTTGCAATTGTACATTTTCCTCTAAGGATTGAAAGCTCAACTGCCCTATCCATGTAGCACATCTACTATTTCTAAAGACAAAACAATAACTCTGTAGAAGTTGATTCACTGTACTTAAGGTATTTATTTACTGGAAGCTTGAATCATTCCATGCTAAGAAGTTGAGCAATTTAATGGAGTTAAAACAATTTCATCATGTCTCCAAAAGGCCATTCCTATTTTGGAGCCTCAGGATTTGTCATTGACTCAGAGACCTACGTAGGTCCATAAGATATGTTACCTACTGCAATACAGAAGTGGTCAAAACTCAGCTTGAAGGTAGCAACAGACCTGTAGGTGCAGCCCTCTGCTCATGGGGAAAAGTGGCTACTCTAACTTGGAGTGATTAGATGTAATACTTACTGTGTTCTCTAAAAGACGTGATAGGAAACCACTACACTTAGATTTATGAATACTGGAAGTACCTGTCAATTTTATTTTATATAATAAATTAAATTTTTTTTAAGGTGTGGTCTTGGTCAATAATGTTGAATTCTGGTTCCCACCCTTATTAAGTTTGGCCAGATTTGCTGGAATCCTATGGACAGAGTTAAACCAAGACTTCCTGTATAGATGAAAATCTATATAATCTTTGGTCTAGTTTACAAAAGTCTCAGAAAAAGAGATTATGCAAGTTTTGTTCCAGAAATTTCTTTCCTTATTTTTTTCAGTGATTCTTAGTCCCTTAGAAGTTGTTGTTTGTTTGCTTTTTAAAAAAACACACGAGTACTTTGAGTAGCTTCTCCAGCAGATTTGCAGGCTGCCACAATCATGTTTGTCTTGTGCTTTACTCAGAGATCTACATCCCAGACTTAAATAACCCCAGAGTATTTCTTTTTATTTATTCATGTAATAAATTATTTGTGCCCACACTGAGTGCGGTGGGGAAGACTGCAGTTGACACAGATCCAGAGTCTCCCAGGGCAGGAGCACAGGGCCCCAAGCTATGCAGGACACTCCTCTGTTCTTGTTTCAGCTTGGCTTCCTCTCTTGTGTTTGCTTAATCCTCTCACTGTTAGTGGAGCAGAGAAAGCAAGGGTGGGGGAGGGCTGCCTCTGCCACTTTCTCCAGCTCCCCCATCTTTTTTTTTTTTTTAAGAAGCAACTAAATTGTTCCTAGAAATCCTCCAGAGCTTTACCGTATTTTTTCACTAGCCAGAATTTGGCTCTAAGACCATTGCTAAAATTATTACTAATAAAAGAATGGGATTACTATGTTTGGCTTAGACTATTTCAGGTGAAGTAGATATTGGGAAATCAACCAGAAGAGCTATAGCAAGCAGGTAAACGAATCACAAAACACAAGACAGAAACAGTTGAATTATAAAGAGACATAACTGTGTTTTGGGTGTTAAATGTAAAGAATTTATTTCCAGCTGGGGATTAAGAAAGAACTAACTTCTGGAGTTGAAGACTGGAATTATGCAGAAGATAAAAATGAGCATTTTAGAGAAACAAGATTGCGAAAGAGTAAGTGGAAGCTACACTAACCTCCTCCCAGAACTAGTCTGGATTTACAACTTAATTTTGGAGAAATCATCTGGAATAACCAACCGAACACTAGCTGGAGAGAAGTCTTATAACCACAGAGAGACAGAAAGGGCCGCTACATCTAACATGACCCATAGGGAGTGCGGAGACGCGGAAGGGCTGGCTGGCGTCACACGGGTAGCAGCTGAAGGGACTGAGAAACAGCTCAGCAGCTGGGGGTTCCCCCTGAGAAGGGCAGGGTCTAAACCCCCAGCTGAGCTTCCCAGCCTACAGCAACACAGTGGAAAGTAAAATAGTATCCAGCTGTGAAAAGCGAAAAGCCACAGGTTTCTTGTTAACCGGAGAGAAACAGCTGGAGAAAAAGAGCTCTTAAGTGGATCACATATGAAAATATTTTGGCCCCACTTACCCTGGGCTCAAACAGAGGGAAGGCAGAAAGGACTAGAGACGCTTGGGGAGAGTTTGGTGTGGTGGCTTTGAGGAGAGAACTGGGGAAGCAGCAGACTGGGTCCCAGTGCTGACTCATCCCCAGTACTGCAGGCAGACCATTCCCCTCCCACCAAGTGGCGTCAGCCTGAGCGGAAGCAAAAGCCCTGCCTACAGGAATTAAGCTGCCACACCCACGGTCCTTAAACCTGACAGCTAATCATAGATTGAATAGATTAGCAACTAAAGAAGCCAGACAAAGGCAGTAGATCCCTGGAAGTCTCCAACAGGCTGCCTAGGCCCAGACTGGTACAGGATCTGACGCCACCAGGGGCAGATCCAGGAAGTGCAGATCATTCTAAGAAGCACCAACAAACAATAGGAGTCACAAAAATGGGGAGACAGAGAAACAATCCCCCATCGAAAGGAAAGATAGAATCCCCAAACAGAGTGCTAAATGAAATAGAAGGGAGCCAACTATCAGATATGGAATTGAAAGCATGGATTATGGAGAATCTCAATGAGCTCAGTGGAAACTACAAGGAACTCCAGGAAAACTACAAGAAACTCCAGAAAAACTACAAGGAACTTACTGAGAATTACATCAGCATGAAAAAGGACATAGAAGCTATCAATAAGAGCCAGGAGGAAATTAAGAATACGATCTCTGAATTGAAGAACACAATAGAAGAAATTAAAAGCAGGCTAGAGGAAGCAGAAGATCAGATCAGCGAGCTGAAAGACAATGTAGACAAAAACTCCCAGACAGTGCAACAAAATGAAAAAAGACTGAACAAGACTGAAGAAGCTCTAAGACAGATACAGGACAACATGAAACATAATAATATCTGTATCATAGGAATTCCAGAAGGAGAAGAAGAAGAGCAAGGGATAGAAAACATTTTTGAAAAACTAATGACAGAAAACTCCCCTCACATGAGGAGAGAAAGAGTCATGTAAGTCCAGGAAGCAAAGAGGGTCCCAATGAAGATGAACCGCAACAGGCCCACTTTAAGACACATCATAATTAAAGTGGCAACATTCAAAGACAAAGAGAGAATCCTAAAAGCAGCAAGAGAGAAACAACTAATAATATACAAGGGAGCTCCAATAAGGCTATCATCAGATTTCTCAGCAGAAACACTATAAGCCAGAAGGAAATGGCAAAAAATATTTCAAGCAATGAAAAACAAAGGCCTACAACCAAGACTACTCTACCCAGCAAGACTCTCATTCAAAATGGAAGGTGAAATAAGGAGTTTCCAAGACAAAAGAAGGCTAAAAGAATACATCTCCACCAAACAAGCATTGCAAGAGATGCTAAAGGGTCTGCTTTAAGAAGATGAAGAAACAGAGAGAGACAGAGAGGAACACGAGTACAAAGGGGGAAAATTACAATGAACAAGTACTGAAAGAAAGAATGAACTTCTACCATTTGCAACAACATGGATGGAACTAGAGAGAATTATGCTTAGCGAAATAAGCCAGGCAACAAAAGAAAAATACTTTATGCTATCACCTATTACAGGAAACTAATGAACAACACAAACAAATGAACAAAATTGAACCAGAGGTATATAAGCAAGGAATAAACTAACAGTAACAAAGGGGGAAATGGGAGGGAGAGTAAGTGGGTAAGAAGAGGAAGGGTCTAGTCAAAGAACATGTATAAATGACCCACGGACATGGAAAACTGGGTGGGGACTGAATGTGGGAGAAGGGGGGGCAGGGTGCAGGGAAGCAAGAGGGGGGAAAAAGTGGGACAACTATAATGGAAAAACAAACAAACAAAATTTTAGTGAGGGCAAAAATGAAAATATAAAGAATGGAAATACCAGTTCAGTGGATATTAGAAGGACAAGGATTTTCCTTCACACTGTATATTTTTCTCCCTATCTGATCCCTCCAGAGTTTGGCATTGTAAAGAAGTAAGTAATGACATAAGTTTCTTTGCATAAAACTAATAAGACCAGTTGTTAATAGAGGTTTTTTTTTTTTTTTTTACCAAGACGTTGACTGGAATGTCATGCCTAAAGGAGACATACTTGGGCTCTGGTTGTTACCAAAAAGCCCTGAGGAACTGGGAATGACTTTCGAAGGTAGTAAAAGCCCTCGAGATAAAAGACCTGGTACCTTGGTTGGATGCGCTGTCCATGGCAGTCTTTCCAGGGAAGGAATGAAGATTGTTTTCCTGAAAGATGGCTAGAAGGGACCTTAAGGCACAATGGAAAACCAGAAGGACTTGGAAAAGACAGGTGTTTACAGGCAAGGCTGAATGCCAGGTATGTGGCTCAGCTTCTGTGCCCTGAAGGGCAGACTGAAGGTCACCCTAAATGTTCCTTGCGTAAGTTCCAGCAAAGGAGAACTAAAGATCATAAGTGGTCATTTTCTGCTCTTGTTGTGTTTATGCAAATGAACAGGATAAATTAAAAATGGACTTAATGCAGTCCCTTTAATGACAAGGAGGGTAATCTTAGAAAGAAAAATCGTGATTCAAGGAAAATCACAATGCCCAGTGGTAGACTATAAAGTAGTGCAGCTAACCGTCTTTAAAGTTTATCTTCATTTAAAGTTTGTTTTGATTTGAAAATTAAACTATGTCTGTGGTATTATCAAAGATGTTTAATTTACAGGCAAGAAGAATGTCAAATGCCCTGCAACTGAATGTCTTTCCGATAAGACAGTCATACAGATTTAGAGACTTGTATGTGGGTTATGTTACATAAATTAACATGTGTTTTCTGTTTTCAAAGGGCATAAGCCTATGATCTCATTACCTGAGTGATTGTCCGTACATATAGGCCTCACTTAATCCTGTCTGCATCGTTGCCTCCTGAGACTCAATGGTTTGGCTGAACTAAGTGGCTGGGTTGGTGAAGAATGGGGTGGTCTGTGGGCTTCACTTTAAAACTGGTTTCTCTTTTCTGTCCTAGTGGCTTGGACAGAAAGAGCCCGGAGATCTGAGAGGGGGGAAACCTTAACTATTTCCCTCAGCCCAAACTAAGTATAACGGGCAAAAGGGTTTTGGACAGGTGAGATGTACCTCCAAAGAAGCCCTTCTTTTCCCTAATGTGGGACATTGAAAAATTAATACCTGCCTTTTGTCATGGAGTGGTTATAGATTGAATGATGTCTTTTAACCCTGTTGCCAAATCTGTTGCCTCCAGAATACAAGGATGCCAGCCTGTTAAACCAAGCACGCCATTGTCCGGGGACAGCCAACCAACCTGGAGTCTGCACGATCCTTCCCCGTGTGGGAAGGCCACCCTCCCCTACACCCCCACTCTTATTAGGGATTTCTGGACCCAAGGGTAGGTAGGACGACGACCATGTCCAGCTTGAAGCAGCTAGAAGAGCTCGAGACCTTCGCCCATTGTCCTTTATAAGAGTATAAAGGGTCTTAAGTCTGAGAGGGAGGGATTGTCATTTTTTATTGTTAAAATAATTAATTAATTATTTAAGAAAAAAAAAGAAGAATATATGAAAGGGTGAGGCAGGAGAGCTTGTATGTATGACCCATGGACATGGACTCGGGGAGGGGGGATTGGTGAGGGAGAGGATTGCTGGGAAGATTGGAGCAAAGGGGAAAAAATTGGAACTATTGTAACAATATAATCAATAACATATACTTATAAAAAAATGAGCATTTTAATTTGCCAGACAAGAAAATGAAAAAGAGTGGGACATATATAAAGTTACCAGGTACCTTTGACTGAAATAAAGATATGTGAAGGTATTATTGGTGGCTTTTGCTGTACAGTAAGCCCACATCTCAGAGGTTTGCAGTAGTCTCCCTTCTCCATGGTTTCACTTTCCATGGGTTCAGTTACCTCTGGCCAACTATGGTCCAAAAATATTAAATGAAAAATTCTAGAAATAGACAATTCATAAGTTTTAAATTGTGTAATGTTTTGAGTAAAATGATGAAATCTCATGCAGTCCTGCTCCATCCCATTGGAACATGAATCATCCCTTTGTCCCCTTGTTCTATACACTCCCTATCTGTTATTTACTCACTTAGCATCCACCTAGGTTATCAGATCAACTGTCCTGGTGTCACCTGATATCATAGGTTTGTGTTCAAGGAATACTTAATATACTGCATTATCCCAAAGCACACGAGTAGTGGTGCTGGCAGTTTGGGTATGCCCAAGAAGAGTCATAAAGTGATTCCTTTAAGTGAAAAGGTAAACATTCTAAACTTAATAAGAAAAAGAAAAAAAATTATATGCTGAGGTTGCTAAGATCTATAGTAAGAATAAAATTTGTGAAATTTTGAAAAAGTAAAATAAATTTGTTCCAGTTTTGTTGTCACATTTCCAGCTGCAAAAATTATGGTCACAGTGCATGACAAGTGCTTAGCTAAGAAGGAAAAGCCACTAAATTTCTGGTAGAAGTGAACAGGAAATGTGTTCCAACTGATGGCAACATGTTGCACCAGAAAGCATTAAGCCTACATGAGTGACACCAGCCACTTAATGCAAGCAAGCGATGGTTACAATAAGATATTTTGAGAGAAAACATTCATATAACTTTTATTATAATATATTGTTATAATTTCTCCTCTTGTAGCAGAGAGCAGAAATCCAAACCTATGGAGAAGTTTCTAGGGACCCAGTGGTCTGGAGAATATTGAGGTATTCCTTTGGAGATCAATCCAAAGTTGCATCATCTTGCGCCTCCTACCACTAAGAATGAGGCACAAAGGCTGGTAGAATTCTGGATTCTGGAGGCAGGATGTGGCATAGTTAAGTGTGCTATTCTACATAATTTATCAAGTTATTCTGAAGCTAGATAGTTTTGCAAGGAGTCAAGAGCAAGAGAAGATCTGCAACAGGTCCAGGCTGCTACATAAACTGCTCTACAACTTGGTGGCTTTGATCTAGAAGATCAGAGGGTGAGTGAAATATCTGATGCCAGATGAGGTCTTTGAATGCCTCAATAGGAGAATCATCATACAGACTTCTGAGATTCGGGTGCATAGCTGTGCCCTCTTCTGGAAACTAACTACTATTCTCTTCATGAAAATCATCTCCTCATTTGCTGCTGGTAGAGAATAAATATTTGACCATGGAAACCAAATTATCACCAGTCAAAATGCAACTGCCTTCACAAAGTAATGGTTTTTCCTTCTCCCTTCCCAATCTTGTGCAAATAGCTCACACTGGCAAATTCTGACTTGGAGCAATACGGCATAAGGGATTGGGGAAATGTAATCCCTGGTTTCTCTGCAAGGCACAGGCCCTAGAAAAGGTGGCAGTGATGCCAAGTTGGCAAAGAAAAATGAGATTGGAAAGAGGGACTAGGACTCATTCATGGAGGACCTTAAATGCTGTATCAAGAAAAGAGGCAATAGGGAGTTATTTAAAGTTTTAGGTAGAAGAATGGCATGATCAGGGCTTAACTCTGAAGCTCTTTCAAGTGTGCTATAGGTAGAAAAGTCACAAGTGGACCCAACAGAATCGTAATATTTACCACTTAACTGTTTTCCTTTGTGCCTGGTACTGAAACATGTATATCCTTTTTGTTTAGTCTTCACACTTAAATCCTTTTAATCCTTTATCTATTATCCCTGCAAGGTAGACTTGACTTCTGAGATTCAGAGAGTTTAAAGAACTTGCTTAACTTCCCTCTGCTAAGGTCTAGGAGCTGGTACCTAAGCAGGTTTTCCCCATTCCAGCCTCCAAACACTTTCACTTTTATTAGACTATCTGTCCCTATGAACTAAGACACAGAGATGGGTGTCCTACAGCCAGAGAAGGTCCAGAGGATACACAACTCTGAGGGGCTGAAATGTTTTTGCATTCAATCATTTATTTATTCCTCCATTCAACAAATAACTAGAAGCTAGAAGTTAAGCAATTTTGAGGCAATTTGAAGGGTACTATTTTAGCACTGTGATTCTTTAGATGTTGTGTTTAACCTGGGTCCAGGGGAATTAAACTCAATCACAATTGCTGATTAAATTGTCATCTCCATTACAGTCTAAACTCCAAGGAGGAAGAACTATGTCTGTTTTATATCTCATGTCTAGCACATAGTAATTGCTCAATAAAAATTTAACGGGACATGTGATGACTGAGTGATGGGCTGATAGAATGAAAAGAGCCATCCAGAATTTACTTCTGCTATGGCAGTAAGAACCAGCTGGTAGCCTTTTTCTTGCTGTGAGACTGCTCCTTTAAACCTGCAGCATGAGCTCTTCCTCACATATTTTCCATTGTGAGAGCCAATCACCTAATAACTCTTCCTGCCTCAGTCTCACTTCCCACTAATCCCTTGCCACAAGGTTAAGTGTCTAAAACAGACACCTTCTTCTCTGTGTTATTCTCCCAATGACAAACATCCAAAGATCCTCCATTTGAATCTAAAGTTTAGCATAACATCCAAGGCCCTTTGAAGAGTCTGTCTTCAGCCAGTCTTTCAGCTTTCTTGCCATCTTGACCAACAGCTCTTCCCTCACGCCCAATCCAACCCCCTGGACCCCACACTCCAACCATACACAAGACTATTTGCAGTTTCTTAAATACTGCAGGCCCTCCTCCATGGCTTCACTGGAACTCCAAATAACCCTCCGAGATACAGCATCTAAAAATTATCTTGACAGTCATGCCCCATGCAGATCTAGTCACACCTGCTGAGATCAATGACACTTTGTTTATAGCTCTTCTGTAGCGTTTCCCATACTATATTCTGATGACACAGTTCCATGTCTAATTCTTCCCAAACTACAGAGAGCTCAGAAGTGAGGCTTTATTTGTCTTTGCGTAGCTGGCTCCCAGAGAAGTAACCAGCAAGTCATAGATATTTGGCAAATGATGGTCGGATGAATAAACCTACATAGTGAGCAATTAAGATGTTTCCACTCAGCCATGAGGCTTTGGCCCAGGCTTCTTTGCCTGGGTGTTGTTCATTCTGGTTACAGAAGATTCCATGGCCCTGTGTCTGCTATGGCCAGCAAAGAAGAAACTTCCCATAAGTGCTCCGTGGTGGACAGGTCATGTCTCTGAAGTCACAAAACCATTCTCCGTGTGTAGATGTAACCTGGGGTGGTGTGTCTGTGACCAGGGAAAGACCAGGAGATTGTCAGAGGTTTAAATCTGAGATGCTAGCCTTTGGATCGCCCTGATCCTCTTTCACCCTGGCTCAGTGCTGATTCATTTGCCTTGTAGTGCGGCTACTTTATGAAAAGTGAAAACGCACATTTAATGATTTTGTAAAGCTGATGCTCATGTGCATTTCATGAAGGCATTTTCTCAAAAAAGGGGCAGATGTAATTTTTTTTTTAAGTTTGGTAATGTAGAGGATATGACCAGACTTTTTTCTTTCAGATGAAAAATATTCCCCTCTCCTTTGTAGCAAGTATGAAGATGACGGCAAATTTTCATCTGTTCTGACAAGATAACACAGACATTTTCCTCAGGGAGAAGTGATTGATCATTTGATTCTGCTCAAGAACATTGTGGACTGTATAAAAGCACTCACAGGACTTCATTCTTCATAGCCACCTCCTTTGAAAACATATGAGAACACACAGGATGTTCTTCATTACACAAAGAGCACACTTGTGATTTTTATTTGAGAGGCTCTTGAGTACTGGGAGCTATGACAAGAGGCCATTTCTGCTCCATAATGCAGACCAAGAGAGCTCTTCCCAGCCCCCAAACATGCCCCTCACCTACCTACTTTTGTCAACATTCATCTTGCCTCTCTCTGAACTCCTAAAGGCTCTTTCTGCCTGAAGCTTTCTGCAGAACATTTATTAAAGATTATATTAGGTCATGTGCTCTCCTCTCATGTTTCATATTGTTTCAGGTATTTTTAAAGCTTCTGAAGGACAGAGGACCTACCATCTGCTTTTCTGATAATTCCCTAGAGTGCCTAGCACAATGCTGAGAATATGAATCATGTTCAATAAATATTTTGATTGACATAGTTCCCCAAAATATGGTGTAAAAAGGATGTATGAGAGAAGATTAATTATGTCATGTCATCTCTTTAGGCAACTTCATGAGAAGTCATGACCAATTTATAACTGAACATTATTTCTTTTTGTAACCTGGATAGCAAACAATTCTCCATAACCAATGACACATATGGTTCCCTGTCAACCCACAGGTAATTCCATAGCTTGTGCTAACATGGAGATAGTTTTTAGTAATAGGATTAAAATAGTGTCACATTCTTGAACCCAACCAAGCTACATCTACCTGAGGAAGTCTGTCTGTCATTCTGTTGTCAGACCTTAAAAGTGATAACAGAGCTGCAGAGGCCTGTGGGAAAGCATTTCAAAAAGTAAAGTAGTTGGATGCATTTTAGGGAAATCAAATGACATACTAGAATTACTTTTTTAGACTACACAAGGGCTGATAAAAATACAATCAAAGTTTATAAAGTAATGAAGATAAAAATAGAGTGATCACAGAACTGCCTATTAAATCCTATAATTCTACCACTGAAAGACTCTTGGCAAACAACAGGCTAGAAGAACTCAGTGATCATATGATTAAAGCTACAAATATATCTTAGAAGGACTGGAATGAATTAATGGTACACGGAGCCACAGTATATTATTAAGGAAATGAGAAACGTTTGGGGTTCTTTTGCTGAAGGGCAAATTGCCACGCCTTCTTGCAAAAATCTTAATTGATAGATAGCCTTATCAAACATACAATACTGAGGGGATAAGGGTATTCAGCTTCCCTATTATTATATGTCTTAAGTGCTTATCTCCAGTCTGAAATTATTTTTCCTTTCCTTGGATTTCTACACACTTTTGTCTGTACCAATAACATAATTGGCATTCTTTCTGCCTTTTATTACAAATATGTGCATGCTATCTATCCTACCAGGTTTAGGGGTCCTTAACTAATGACAGAAATAATGATAAAAATGATAATGATGATAATGATGATAATAAAGGTTAACATTTATTTTGTTCTTACTATGAGCCATGCTTTACTGGGCTTCATTGATTTATATTCACTTAATCACATTACATATTCATCTTTGAATGTTTATTAGGTCTAATAGCACTTGGAATAAAATTATCTATGAAATCAACAAATGGTCAGTAACTTCAAAGGTTTGTTTTCCCCTTGAGTAGCCTGGGAACATGGGCAGATCCAAATACATGACTGGTTTTTCTCTCCCTTTATAATTTTTTTAGAAGGCTCTTCTACCAGGCAAGAAGGTCACCTCTTCTGATGACATATTTACTTGTAGTTCCTAGTGCAGTTGTATCTGTCTAATATGTCCTCAGAAAATGCCTTCTGACTTCTATAAATTTCACAGTATCAATTAAGTGATGATGATAGCTTGGGACATCACTGTGGGTCATATATAATGAACATGATACTAAATTTGCAATAGAATCAATATACAGTGTCCCATGAAGATAACATAGTACAGAATATATATGTGTGTATATATGATATTGAAAATATATGTATATATGATATAAATAGATAATCCTAAGAGAGAATTGCTCCATGTGTCCCATAAATTCATTGATTCCAATATTACAGTAAAAAAGGTATTTTCTATCCTTTCTCTTTAATAAGATAGAATCTATCTATCTAATCTCATATATTCCATATAAGCTCTGTAATGATTTTGAGAGGTTCCAGTATGTTTCTAACTAGTTTGTTTACATCTAAGAATAGGCGGGCTCTAAAATGCCTGGGTTTGAAACATTTAAAAACCATGAAAATAGTAAAACAGAAACTGCAAGTGTTATTCTAAAGCTCTAAAAAAAAAAAGAAAGAAACCTTACAAATAAATTGCAAACATCCTCAAGAAACTCCCACTCTTGGGAAAATTATTAACTTGTGAGTAATGTGAAGACATTCTCAGTAGATTCCCAGTTACATTTCCATGGTCTTAATTGTTTACTGTTATATTAGAGTGAGTCCATCTCATATTTCCTGTGGACCCCCCAAAACATAAACTAGCAGAACTAAAATAATTCTTCTTCTTACTCCCCTTTCTGTACTGTTCCTCATCCCTTCTAGCACCAATATGGAATTTTCCTGGAGTTATGGTCTTCTGAGGGAACTTGTGTTGCCCCAATGAAGGCTGGGAGGAAAGGGACAAGGGGGTCTGAGAGTAGGGAGCCGTGGAGACTTTGAGCTCCCTCACTACCCTGAAGAGTTCTGAAATAGCCTGTATTTGTAACAGCCTATGAAATTTGTCACAAAGCAAAAGTTGGATCCTGTAGACTTTTCTTTTTTTCCTATTAAGAGAAGCTGAGATCCTGGATCTTAGAATCTGCTAAGTTTCTTTTCGGTGGTGGGCAATAAGTCAAGTGGCTGAATTCCCAACCTTTCCAAATCTATGCGAAAGTTCTCAGCCTCTACCCAAGGCTTTTTCCCTGCCAAGTGGTATGATAAAACTTGTGAGAACAGGTTTTCCTTGTGAGGTAGCTAATGCATTGGCATTCATTTCTGGCAGAAAACAAAACTAAAAAAGAATCTGGGAGAAGCTTTACAGAGCATCATAAAGGGTTTGATATAAATTGGTTTTAGGAGTTTAATGGTTGTTCAAGAGAATATGATTTATGTTTGACCTTTATCCAAGCTGTTTCTCCCCATCATAGCACTCACACTTAGCTAGAGCCCTGCTTAACCAGACAGGACGTAGGTAAGGCACTTTTACTTGAATGAATTATAAGACTTTTACCAATTAAACATGATCAACATGCAGTTGTTGAGAAAGTTGTCTTTCTCAACAATAAAACTCCACAATACTAGAACTGACCTTACAACTGTATAAGTATGTGAGAGTTCAAAGGCCTTTTACATGACATCATTATTTTGTTGTTTGTTTTCTCTTTTAACCCTAGGAGAGAATTGCTCCATTTGTCCCATAAACTCATTGATTCCAATATTTCATTAAAAATTTTTACTTTCCAGCCTGTCTCTTTAATAAGATATCAAATCAAAAGGGAAATGTGTAGATGTGGCTTTCCTTCAGAAATGAAGAGAAACAATTAGCTGTTGCCCTCTGTAGGGGGCTAAGGTCTCAACTGACTGGCCCCTGGTGGTGCCATCATGATCAGTCTTAGCCGTTGCTTACATCTCCACTTAGACCCAAGAAGCAGCCATGAGGACTATCAGTCACCAAGAAGCTGGGCTCCTGGTCCCATTTTCTGCTGTGAAAAGCCCACAGCTGTGCACTACACACTTGGTGGAGAACCCAACCAGTAGAGACTTATAAAATACTTTACTAGTTATCCCATTGAATGTTTAAAACAATACTTTGGGGAGGATATTATTAACTGTTATTTTATAGATGAAAAATCAGAATTTTAGTGAAATTAAGTAACATACACAAAATCAGGTAGAAGTTGAATTGAACCCATGTCTTTTGACTTGGAGTTGATTCAGCACATCCTTGATATTTAAAGCATGTTCTGAAGACCAGCAGAATCTGCATCACCTGGAAGTTTGTTAAAAATGCAGAATCTCAGGCACTTCCAGACATACTGAATCTGCATTTTATCCAGATCCCAAGTAACTTGTATGTGCCTTGAAGCATGAGAAATACTGATCTACAACAAAACCATTTCCAGCAAAGGGGAAGTTCTGTTGAGTCGCCACATGCAGAGATGGATGTGTCTATAGGATGGGCATTATGGCAAGCTCATGCCAATTTTGTGTTATTCATCTGCATTGATTTCCAAATTTAAATTTCTCCAGCTCTTCCAAGTCTAGGGAAATAGAGTCTCAACCTTGATGGGCCAGAGTTTGTTTTCACCACTTTAGTAAAAATATCAGCCCTGGCTGGTATGGCTCAGTGGATTGAGTGTCAACCTGCAAACTGAAATGTCGCCAGTTCAATTCCCAGTCAGAACACAGGCCTGGGTTGTGGCCCAGGTCCCCAGTTGAGGGCATGCAAGAGGTAACTGATTGATGTAGCTCTCACACATCAATTTTTCTCTCCCTCTCTTCCTCCCTTTCTTCCCCTCACTCTAAAAATAAATAAGAAAAAAAGTTTTTGAATATGAGCTGGTACTGCCAACTAATTTAGATTATCACAAGTGTGTTACCCTATAGCAATACATTTTGTGTCCTCTCCAATGCTAGCTCTAGATAGATATGGGGGGCTGCACAAGAAGAGAAGTGCCACTTCTTATCCTTCAACATTTGTCTCCATGTCTTGCAAAATTAGATGTATGCTTGAAATGAGAATCCTATTAGGACAGAGCACGTCAAAGTCCACTTAATCACATATTTCTGAGACCTCGGAAGTTTGTGTAACCTATGAAGAACTTAATGGGAGCAAACTAAGGAATTATGGCTTGACTTTCTACAATGCTTTTAAATGGAGTGGTTGGTAGAACCCGATCTAGAGTGAGGTACAGACAACTTCTTCTAGGGGATGAGTCATAGTGGTGTGATTAAATTAAAACTGGTGTCTATGTGGAGAGTGGGGGACACACTTCTCAGATGGAGAAAACAGAATCTTGAGCTTGTTATTCATGTCCCTTATACCCAGTTGCCTGTTCTCATGTTGTCACAGCTTAATGTGGAATTAGATTTGTTGGACATGACCCTGGACAGAAAAAGTCTTTTCAAGCATCTTATTACAATGAACTCTGTCAAGTGAAGAGCTGAGCACAATGTAAAATAATCTGGAGACCTTATTGGAATAAGAGACAATAATGTGATTTTTTTTGTTGATATAATGTAAAATTTACTTATTCTTTAAATAAAAAGCACTTAATCATGTAAGCATCTTATGGTAAGCTTTAATCCAAGATAGGTAAATGTTCAATGTCTTCAGATTTCTTGATAGGGCTTATATCTTACATAGTTTGTAACAATGATGAAGTCTGGTCTCTTAATTTTCTTTACATGGAGCATCTAAAACAAGCTTTGTACTTGGATTGAATGGTCACCCTTAGTGGGTTTCTTGACCAGGAGTAGCAAACACATACTAGGCATTCAGCCATCATTGTTGAATAAATGAATGAATGATTGCAATAGACATGACAGACAAATTAATTAGATTTTACAAGTCTCCCCATCTGCCCTCAGCTCCCACCCTACACACAAATACCTGCCATTTGAGTTGTCTTCAAGAATCCAAGAGCCCCCGGCTGCTGTGGCTCAGTGGGTTGAGCACTGGCCTGCAATCCAAGTGTTGCTGGTTCGATTCCCAGTCAGGGCACATGACTAGGTTGCAGGTCAGGTCCCCAGTTGGGGGCGCAAGTGAGAGGCAACCACACAGTGATTTAAAAAAAAAAAAAAAAAAATCCAAGAGACTATAAACTGCTCCAGATTCCAAGACATTTTAGACCAAAAGCTTAATAAATATTTCCTGAATCAAAACCACACAAGCTGTGTTCATTCAGTCTAGTACTTGGAACAGTTGCTTTCCATAGCAGGACACTCAGCAGTTGTAAGTAAGAAATAGGACTCAAATGGAAAATATTTGTAAAGGGAACAAAAGCAAATGGCATTGTATTTGCCAATGACATCTTAGAGAACCAGTGGGTATTAAAAGAAGGAAAACAAAGAAGCTTAATATTATAATATGCATGTCTTTCAAGCACGCACATACAACCAAAATAAGACAAGCCCATTCCAGGGGAAACATTTCTGGCAGAAGTAATTCCTCGATACTTATTGCCGCTGTAGTTATGGACCAACAGGGGAGTAGAAGGTACAAGGCAATGAAGTAGAGCTGTGAGGGGGGACCAACAGGCATTGGGTAATTTACACAGGATTTGGATTGTTCTACCTGAAAAGAGGAGTGTACATTTTAAAATATCACATTTAATTAACTCTTGAAGAGAGAAACCTAATGGTTCACACCAGTGCTTCCAGGCAGCTTTTATATGAAACAGATGAAGGGGAAAAAACCTGATTAGGCACTGCCCTTAAGCACAGCTTCCTTGGATTTCCTTTTTCCTCTTTACTGTATAATAACATGGATGAAAATTAGTTCTGACAGCTAATCAGAGTAAGTGGCCCTTTCTTTTCCTGCAGTGGTTAACAAGTACTATGCATTGTGCCAACACACCATACAGCTGAACGGATATAGGAAGGAAAGAACTGATTACTTATTTCATGACAGACAGCTCTGCACCTCCCTTCAGTTGACTCAGAAGGATCCTGTGGTACTAGGGCCTGTTCTGTGTTTGAGGGCAGCTTCCCAGAATGTGAGAATCCAGCTCAGCTAATATGATGACTTCTCCTCTTCCCTCTGAGCCCTCATGTGCTTCCCTTGCCCCACTGTCCCTCTCCAAGGCCTCCCATTCATAATTACTTCTGCTTTTCATGTGCATTGGAAATCTGGGCTATAAAGATGGAGTGTGGAACTAAATTTAGGTTGTTGAATAATAAAGCAGGAAGTAGCTAGAAACAGAAAAACAAAATCAAATCCAACTCCCTTTAAGAGCATTGCTTGGAACCCAGGGGTTTGGCTCAGAACAGGACAAGTATTCGTGTATAATGGGCAGATGTGAGTATACAGCTGGGTCATCCCAGGTGAGCAGGTAGGTGCTTCCCTCCCCAAGGGGTGTCCTTTACTTGGTTGAAGGGAGTTTGTTTGCTTTAGCAAGAGGTTTTCTTTTTATTTGTTTGTTTCTAGTTTGGAATGCAAGAGAATGATCATTGCTAAAAAGACTGTAATGAAATGGAATGGATGTAAAGATCTTTAAGACTCTTCACATGAAGATTGTGCAAAGAGGTACAATAATTGCCCTGCCAATTAAAAATAACAGTAATAGCCAAAGTGGCCAAAGGGATGGTATTTGGGCCAAACACAGCCCACAGGATTCCAAAACTTGCCCTAGAGCTGAGTCTCATTTGAAATCCCAAGGAATATCCCTGAGACTATAGCTCCTGACACATTCCCTTTCTAGGGTAGAAGCCGGGGGAAAGGGTTCTGGATTAAATAGGGCAATATGACAAGCCACAACCTGAACCATGGCAGCTCCCACTAAGCTGAGAGTAGCCCTGTCCAAGCCAAGCACAAGGGAGCTTGGTCATGCCCCAATAGGCTCTTGGCTGGACTCCTGGAAAGTCTCCTTTTTAAACTGTCCTTTGAGGGAGGAGTGGACACTCATATTCTCCAAGCCAATTTTCCTTGGCTCTCTGGAGGGATATGAGCCCCTGAAACAAGAGTGAGTCTTCTCTAGCATGAATGTCCTGATTTCAGGGCTGTGTTTTGCTGTGTCAATGCAGGTGAGTCAAAGAGAAAAGGAAAAACAAGCCTTCAAAATTACTTTAAAAATTCACTGGCTACATTTTGGCGGGATGTACACTTGTCTTATCTTTGTGTGTGTGTGTGTATGTGTGTGTTAAAATACACATAACAGAAAACATATTTCATTTTATTTTACAAGTCAGTGACATGACATCAGGTACATTGATAATGTTGTGCAACCATCACCATCATCTAGTTCCAGAATTTTTTCATCACCCTTAAAGGAAACTTGTACCCAGTAGCAGTGATTGTCCCATTCCCACATCCCCCAGCCCCTGACCACCTCTAATTTGCTTTCTTTTGCTATGGATTTGCCTCTTCTGGGTATTTCATACAAAGAGAATCATATAATATGTGACATTTTGTGTCCGGCTTCTTTCACTTAGCATAATGTTTTCAAGAGTCATCCATGTTGTAGCATGTATTAGTACTTCATTCCTTTTATGGATGAATGATATTCCATTGGGTTTTCATTAATCGGTTGATAGACATTTAGTTTCCACCTTTTGCGTATTGTGAATAGTGTTGCTAGAAACATTTGTGTACAAGTTTTTGTTTGAACATTTGTTTTCACTTCTTTTGAGGAAATGCTTAGGAGTGGAATTGGTAGCTCCATATGACAACTCTACGCTTAACTTACTAAAAGACTGTTGAACTGTTTTCCATAGAGGTTATACCATTTTATATTTCCCTTAGCAATGTATAAGCGTTCTAATTTCTCCACATTCTCACCAAGTCTTGTCGTTTTCTGTATTATTATTGTCATCCTAGTGGATAAAAAGTTGTATCTCATTGTGGTTATGATTTTCATCTTCTTAATGATGAAGGATGTGGACCATCTTTTCATGTGCTTGTTGGTGTTTTATATATCTGCTCTACAGAAATAGCTATTCGAGTTCTTTGCCTGTTTTTAAATTGGATTGTTTTTGTCTTTTTGTTTTTCAGTTGTAGGAGATCTTATACATTCTGAACACTAAACTCATAAGATTTACCAGTATATTTTCCCATTTGGTGGGTTGTCTATTTACTCTCCTGATGGTCCTGTTTTTAAAGAGAAAATACCAAACAAAACATTCAGATGCTTCGGGGAAAAGCATACCAAATAGGACAGTAGCAGCTGCAAGAGTGAGGTGAGGGAAGACTCCTTGCTATTATTATTTTTTCCATTAGGCAGTCTACATCCTAAAGTTCTAATTATAGCAACAATATGTTGTATAAATGATCCATGCACCAAACCTCTTCATACCCACCACACGTTTGTTAAACTGTGCTCTTGGAAGCTTTGGAGCCTCCATGTGGGTATCTCTTGGGCCTTCCTGGTAATAGAGAAGATCGGTAGAGAGTCTAGGTCTATGAGGTCAGCATCCTCACCAACCAAGGCAGCTCTGCTTTGATCTTTTGTAATTTGGGGCTCAGGTGCAGGACTTCGGAAAAAAAGAGACTTCTAGGGTTTTAAAAAGTTTTTTTTTTCTTTTTCTTTAAACTATATTTTAGTGACTATGTTGTTGCAGTAGTTCCATTTTTTTTCCCCTTTGCTTCCCTCTGCCCAGTACCCCCCTCCCCTCCAGCAAACCCACCCCCCTTAGACCCATGTCCATGGGTCATGCATATAAGTTCTTCGGCTTCACCCTTTCCTATATTATTCTTAACTTATCTCTGTCTATTTTATACCAACCAATTATGCTTCTTAATCCCTGCACCATTTCCCCATTTCTCCCTCTTCTCCCTCCCAGCTGACAACCCTCCAAATGATCCCGATACCTATGATTCTGTTCCTATTCTGGTTTGCTTAGTTGGATTTTGTTTTTATTTTTTAGATTCAGTTGATAGTTGTGAGTTTGTTGTCATTTTAGTGTTCATAGTATTGATCTTCTTTTTCTTAAGTAAGTCCCTTTGACATTTCATATAATAATGGCTTAGTGATGATGAACTCTTTTAGCTTTACCTTGTCTGGTAAGCACTTCATCTGCCCTTCCATTCCAAATGATAGCTTTGCTGGATAGAGTAATCTTGGTTGTAGGTCCTTGCTTTTTATCACATTGAATACTTCTTGCCAGTCCCTTCTTGCCTGCAAAGCCTTTTTTGAGAAGTCAGCTGATAGTCTTATAGGCACCTCTTTGTAGGCAACTCTCCACTTCTCTCTTGCTTCTTTTAGGATTCTCCCTTTAGCTTTCACCTTTGTAATTTTAATCATAATGTGTCTTGGTGTGGTCCCATCTAAGTCCAGCTCACCTTGGACTCTCTGTGCTTCCTGGATTTGTATGTCTATTTCCTTTGCAAAATTTAGGAAGCTGTCCTCCATTATTATTTCACATAAGTTTCAATTTTTTGCTCTTCCTCTTCTCCTTCTGGCACCCCTATTATTCAGATATTAGTATGTTTAAAGTTGTCCCAGAGGTTCCCAAGGCTCTCCTCATTTTTTTCAATTCTTGTATCCTCATTCTGTACTGGTTGACAGTTTTTTTCTTCCTCATGTTCCAAATCATTGATTTGAACCCCAGTTTCCTTTCCTTCACCATTGGTTTAGTGTGGATTTTCCTTTGTTTCACTTAGCATCACCTTCACTTCTTCTCTTATGCATTTGCCAAACTCAAGCATATCTGTCAAGCCTGTGAGCATCTTTATCACTAGTGTTTTGAATTCTGTGTCTTTTAGGTTGGATATCTCCTCATCTGTTAGGTTGGCTATCTCCTCGTCACTTAGTTCTCCCACTGGAACCTTGATTTTTTCCCTCTTTTGGGTCATACTTCTCTGTCTCCTCATCTTCACAGGCTCCTGTGTTTGTTTGCCTCAGTGTCTTAAGTAGCGCTGTTGTTCCTGTTACATTGTAAGAGGTGGAGCCTTATGTATGCATCAGTACAGGGAGACCTGTTTCACCACATTGTGGTGCTGTATGTGGGGGAGGGGTCTGAGATGGAACAATGGTGCTTGGCCAGCACTCACGCCTTTTCCAGCACTTCTCCCACTTCTGTATGGAACTGGTGCCTCTCTAGCTGTTCACCTGGCTGTCATTCCCAGAGTGGATGGGTCTGTGGATGTTCTAGGACCTTGTGGGTCCTTTAAACAAGCAGACTGCTGAGAGACCAGAAGTTTCTTCCTTCATCTCAACCTCCACTGGTCTGCACAGTCAGAAACAATGAGCCTTAATTTCCCTGGTGGTGGGACCATGAGTTTCAAGGTCTGGTCAGGAGCTGGGAACGCTCCCTAGATGTCCCTCCTGACTTTTTAAAACATGTAACTGTGCTTTCCGCTGGCCTGTCACTGTCACCACTGCTGCCACCACAACATTGCATCCTCTACACTGGGGTTCTGCCCCTCCTACCTGTCTGGATGAGCATTTCTTCTTTATATCTTTGTTTGCTGGACTTCCATGCAGTTTGACTTTCTGAAACTTCTGGTTGTTTCTATTTTTTAATATGCTTTATTGTTTATGCTATACAGTTGTCCAATTTCTTTTCCCTTTGTTCCCCTCCACCCAGTGACTCCCCTCCCTCCAGTTGTACCCCACCTTAGTCCATGCCCATTGGTTGTGCATATAGTTCTTCTTAACATCTTCCTGTCTACTCCACTCCCTCCTACTATGCTTCTTAATTCCTGTACCATCTCCCTCCCTTTCCCCCCTCCCCCTTCCCCACTGACCTCCCCCAATATGTTCCCCATACTTATAATTCTTTTCACACTCTCGTTGCCTACTTTGTTTGCTTTGTTTCAATTCTTTAGCTTCTGTTGTTGGTTGTTGTGATACAGTTTTCATTTTAATGTGCATAGTTTTGATCCTCTTTCTTCTAAACAAGTCCCTTTAACATTTTGTATAAGAGTGGTTTGGATATGATGAACTTCAGTTTTACTTTGTCCTGGAAGTACTTTCTCTGCCCTTCTATTCTGAACGACTCCTTCACTGGATAGAGTGATCGTGGTTGTAGGTTTTTGCTTTTCATTACTTTGAATATCTCTTGCCAGTTCCTTCTTGCATGCAGAGTGTCTTTTGAGAAATCAGCTAATAGTCTTTTTGGGACCCCTTTGTATGTAATTCTCTTCTTCTCTCTTGCTGCTTTTAAGGTTCTCTTTTCATCCTTAATTTTTGACATTTTGATTATAATGTGTCTTAGTGTGGTTCTCCCTGAGAACAGTTTTTTTGGGAACTCTGTGCTTCCTGGACCTGTAAGTCTATTTCCTTCCCCAAGTTATGGAAGTTCTGCTTCATTATTTTTTCACATAATTTTTCAATTTCTAGTTGTTCTTCAACTTCTGGCAACCCTGTGATTCAGATGTTGGCCCACTTATAGCTGTCGCATAGGTTTCTGAGCCTCTCCTCATTTTTCTCACTTTTCATTTCCTCTTTCTGCACTGGTTAACTGTTCCTTCCCTATGTTTCTATTTGTTGATTTGATCCCTGGTTTTCTTGCCCTCACCACTAGTTTTATATGTGCTTTTGTTCATTTCAGCAGGACTAGCCTTCATTTCTTCACTGTCTTGTTTAAGATCTGCTGTTAAGTCTGTAAGCATTTTTACAACCAAAGCTCTGAACTAAGCCTCAGAAAGATTTCCTATCTGCTGCTTCATTAGATTAGATATTTTCTGTCTGGTCAGCTGCGTCACCAGGATCTCTATCATGATTTGTGCCACCCTGATCATTTTGTGTTTACCTTTGCTTCCTGGGGAGGGCTGTCACTCCTCCTTTGCTATAGGTGGTGGAGCTCCATGTCTTGTCACAACCGGGCGACCCATCTCACCACGCTGTGGCATTTTCTGCGGGGTGTGGGAGCCCAAGATGGATTCCTGCCATTCACTCTCTGCTGAGAGACTGGGAGCCTCCTCCTCCATCCCCACCCCCTCCAGGCCTCACAGTCCAAGGCAGTAGAGGTCTGCCTTCCCCGGTGTTGGAATCGCAAGCTGATGAGTCTGGTCTGCAGCCAGGGGTGCTCCCTAGGCGCTTCTCACCTTCCCTTAAATACAGGTGTCTGTGCTTACCGCTGTCCTGCCTCTGTCATTGCTGCTACCACAGACAGCATGGCTTGACCTCTCCTCCCTGGCTTTGCCACTCCTACCTGTCCAGAGGAGCACCACTTCTTTATAACTTCATATGTTGGACTTCCATTTATTTTCTGGTACTTCTGGTTATTTCTGGTTGTGCAGTAGTTGTATTCCTTCTTAGTTGTGGAGGGAGATGGAGCATGTCAGTCTAGCCTCCATCTTGGCCAGAAGTCCCCTATGTTTGTTTGCCTCCACGTCCCAGGTAGAGCTGTCAATCCTGTTGTGTTGTAAGGGGTGGAGCCTTAGGGATTCGTCAGTACAGCGCAACCTGTTTCACCACATTGTGGCACTGTATGCAGGGGAGGGGTTTGAGAAGGAACAATTCCACTTGCCCAGTACTGGCCCCTTTTCTAGGCATCTTTCTCACTTCCGCACCAAACTGGTGCCCCTCTAGTTGCTGCTCTGGCCATTGTTCCCAGAGTGGGTGGGCCTGCAGATGTTCTAGGTCTGTGGGAGCCCTTTAAACAAGTGGACTCTGCTGAGAGACCAGCAGTTTCTGCCCCACTGGTTTGCACAGTCAAAAGCAATGAGGCTTGATTTTCCCCAGTGCTGGGACAGTGAGCTGTGTGGTCTGGTGAGGAGCTGGGAATGCTTCCCAGGTGTCCCTCCTGACTTTTTAAAACATGTAACTGCACTTTCAGCCAGCCTGCTGCTGTTGCTGTTGCTGCTACTGCTGCCACCACGCCGCATCCTCTCTGCCCTGGCTCCGCCCCTCCTACTTGTCTGGATGAGTATTTCTTTTTCATATCTTTGTTTGCTGGACTTCCATGTACTTTGGTTTTCTGGAACTTCTGGTTGTTTTTAGTTTTGAGGTAGTTGTATTTTTTCTTAGTTGTGGAGGGAGACACATCATGCCTGTCTATACTTACGTCTTGAACAGAAGTCTAAAAATGTTTTAAAATCACTGCTAAGTCATGTACTCTGGGGAAGAAAAATCCCAAAGCTCTTGTAACTTTCTTGGAACTTCTTGTAAATGGAGTTTAGTTAAAGGAAAATTGGTTCTAGATGGGGAGATGTTGTTCAATGGGTATAAAGTTTCAGTTATCCTGAATGAGTAAGTTCTAAAGATCTGCTGTACAACATAATGTCCATAATGAACAATATGGTATTGTGCATTTAAAATGTTCTTAAGAGGGTAGATCTCATGTTTTCTTAACACATACACACACACACACACACACACACACACACACAAAACCTAAGGAACACAAGAAAATCTTGGGAGGTGTTGAATATGTCTATCACCTTAAGTGTGGGGATGATGGTATTATAAGTGTTTGCATATGTCTGAACTCTTTAAATTGTACACATTAAATATGCTTTTTTGGACATTGATTATGCCTCAATAAAGCTATTTAAACAAAAATGAAAGAAAATTAGTTAGTTCTTAGCTTCATTGAGAAACCCATTATGTTTCTTTTGCACACACCACACCCACATAATCCCACACTCTTCCTTGATCACCCTATCCCTGAACATTCCTACTCCAGGTGCATGATGATGCCAACCCTGGAGGGAGTTGCCTCTGAACTCCCACTCACCAAAAAAAAAAAAAAAAGAAAAGTGGCTCTTGCCAGCTGCCGCACCCACACTTGCTGGCAGTCTCAACTATCACCATTCATCAGTCAGGTATGCTGCCTGCTCACCTTTCATAGCATTCTCACAGTCTTCCAGCCTGAGACACCCTATGAACCAGAGCCATCTTTCTGGTTCTTTTATTTTTTAATCAGCAAAAGAATTACCATCAACGAATGAGGGAGACCTTAGCTTTTCGTCATCTTCATTCGCAATGACCGTATTCAGGAAGAGGATTATTCAGAAGGTGAAGCCAAATCTTAAGAAAACTAGCTTGCAGGTGAGTGTCTGCCCAGCCTGACAATTACTTGGAGACGTGGCTGTGTAGCCAGGGGAGAGGGCAATGGGCTGTAAGGGTAAAGAGGCTGCCACATCCACATAACATTTCTGGTCTTCTGGACACAGCAGGTCTCACTCAGCAGGGCAGTGATCTGGGCCTAAAAATCCCGTATGCACAGGAAGCTGGGCTTGGTCTCAAGCTCTTACGTTCCCTTTCTTAGGAGACTCCAGCAGTCGGACAAGTTCCATGCATGTTAGAGTCAGCATTTGAGATTCATCACTGTGTGAAGATGAACAGTTACAGAGAGTGAGTGGGTGGGGAGGGGCATGGATTTGTATAGCTCCTCAGAATTGCAACTTGGGTTTCTGAACATTTATCCTGTGTGTCAATAAATTGTTGCCAGATGTTCACTCAATTATAATTCTAGTATGAAATCACATGAAGAGGTCTAAAGCCCTTTCTTGCTTTCTTCAGAGATGAAGAGGGGTTTATGGGGAAACTTCCTGCCCACTCAGTAAAATGGGATCCAAGAGTATGCCTTTTATTCACTTCTAGTTTTCTCCAACTTAAACACTACACTGTGTATTTGTTTTATTTTGTTCTCAAGAAATAACCAGTTGACAGTGGGTATTTATTATCAGATTCCTATAGTATAAATGGTGTTTCCTGGCCCCATTAGGCAACAGTCTGCAGATGAAAACTGCAGAGCAGGCAGGTTTTAGGCAGGATGTATTTTCTAAAGCATTGAGAGGCCTCCTCACCTTGAAACCCTCCCCAGTGACTTGCTCTAATTCAGCTAAAAAGTTCCTAAACTTTAAACTGTTGATGTCCTTAGTAGGTTAGCCAACCAATATGGGGATCTTCCTGCCAGAAGGCCCTGGTAAAGTACACATGGTGCCACAGGCTCAGCTTCTGAATGACTGCCCTCTGGAAGACTGAGACCCCACAAATCTAACAAGACAGAAAAGAAAGCAAGCCCATGTGTGTCTTGCCACTTGCTATTTAGGTGTGCACACCCACGCTGCACTACTCCCACTCACCTACCCAGATAAGTCTCAATGGATCCCTGGGCAGCAGCAGTTTGAACACACAGTCAGTCATCCCTAGAACATTCGATATCTTGAAGTTAAGAAAATTTCCTTTCCCCCATCATTCTTTCTTTCAAAGCCTAGGAGTCTAATTATCATTTACTCTGTTCTTCATAACTAGGAAAAGTTTTCCCCAAGTCCTGAAAAAGAAAAATACTAAAAGGAATTTAATATAGCCCAGACTGCATTATTTCCCAGTGTCTCCGATATTTATACATATTGGTGATGAAATTTCCAGCTGGGAGGGGCAAGGGGGAAAGGGCATTCCCCCACACACTACAGGTGGATGGGGAAATCACTAGCCTGTGTGTTATGGCATCCAGTCAAGCCTAATAGGTAGCTGCTACCCACATCACAGTTCTTTAGCCTCTCCATTTACCAGGGATGGAATTAGTTGATAGATACTTGGGAAACACTGAAAACCATCCTGAAGGCATACAAGAGAGGGGAGATGAGACTTGGTGGGGAAGCATGAGAATTCTGGAAGAAGGGTGATAGAATGATGTGCTGAATGTAAACCCTCTGTAGCATGGTGTTTCCTCACTGTTTAGGGGTGCCTTTGCTGTTAGATCTTCCTATTGAGGGCAACTAGCAAATGTCAGGACTTCTGGGTCAAAAACCACATGGATTTGATTTAAGATAATCTCCAGAATACTTTGCTCTCATAACTGACAAGATTTCAATGAGCAGTAAATAGATTTACACTTGAGGCTCTGTCTTATGTGAAATCAAGAAACCAGAAACCGTTTCTCACACCATAAGGGTCTCCCTAAAGCCACCCTGCATCTCTGAACTTTCATAATAAGGACTGTAAGCAGCATTTTGAAGGGATCACAGTGCACAATTATATACAATGGGTCAGATATATAAAATGTTTAGTGCAAACATGCTCTCTAAATTAACTATGGCTTGCCAAATTAATTCCTATAAGCAAAGAGAAAGAAATTAAATTTAATTCAATAAGTCTAATTATGTTTATTAACTTTATAAGGTAATGACTCAAAACAAAGAAATGAAAATGGTAGAGTTTAAAAATTACAGTAGGATTTAATGAAGAACCTGGATTTGAAATTATGTGTTATTTCTATTTTTATAATAACTACCATTCTCTTTATCAATGAGTATTCATTGATACCTACCTTTAGAACAATGCTCTGTGTTTATGCTGGGAAACAGACAGGTTTGGATATATTTAGGATCTGAGGAGCAGGCTCATCAATTTAGGGTCTATTTGCTGGGACTTAAGAAGTTTTTAATATAAACAAATTATATATACACCCCTCTGGTCCAAGTATATAACCCATCTGTGGCAAAAAGCAAAAATACAGTTGGATGTCGTATGATACCTATATTCTTTTGATGCCCCAGTAATAAGTTTATTTGAGGTCCAAGATTCACACTTGACCTATGTCTCATTGATAACCATGAACCAAGACATCCAATTTAAACAATTGTTTTTTGAGAGGAAAAAATGGCACAGTTATTAATTATACAAGAATTTATAAATCATTATATAGTGGTATAAGATTTTAAAAGCATAATTTCTAAGGGAGTGTTTAGTTTATTGAAAATAGATATATTCTAAACAAGCTTCATCTCTGAGAAAGAAAAAGAAAACCAATTCCAAATATTTAACTCCATAGATAGAAACTCAGTGTCCCAACTGCACAAATCTATATGCACATCCACACCCCTCCTCCCACCAGCCCCCCATTCCTAGCAATTCTGTGATCATGCTCCTAAGCAGTGGTCACCATATAATACAGTTGAGAAAGACTGTTTTACCCAATATGAAGGTACATTAGTGATTATCCATTACTACTCTCTCCTTCAGTGTTCCTGGGGAAATACAGTTTGCATAGGGGTGGGGGAATGTCTTATTACAAAGACAATTCTTGACCCTGCCCCACACTTATTGGAGCAGAATCTATTGGGGAGAAATTGGGAAATTTTTTTAGAGAGCCCTAAGTAATTCTTATGTACAATAAAGTTTGGTAACCACTGCCAGAAAAATTGAAAATAAATTGGTTCATATGGAAACCAGAACTAAAACCTTGATTCATCCTCATATTTATCTCAGCAACTGTAGCTCTAATTTCTACCCAAGAACCAATCACAAAAAAAAGAATGCCCAAGAAGAGATTAAGTGAAAAAGAGAAATAAAAATTTCAGTAGTAAGTGCTAGAATGCTGAACTAGAATAATTTTTAACTCTCTTTAATGATGCAGAGACATCATTACTGATAGAATCATTGTGACTCAGGAAAGTAATATTAAATTACATGTGCATTTTAAGATGGATATTTATTAAGTCAAGTGAATCAGAGACATAAGAACAGCAAAGCAAAGCAAAATAAAACAAAATAAAATGTAAGTGTGGGGATTCTTCTTCAAAATATATATAAAAATCTTTTATTAAAATGTGTGGATTGACAGTGACTACCTATACACACACCCATGTATGGACATAGCTTAATTTTTTTTACTAATAAGGACACAAAATCAAAAGTGTTTGGAGACTACAGCTCTATTTATTTTATTCCTTCAGGACCTTCAAAGTTATCAATTTGAAAAATTAAAAAAGTTTACAAATGGCACTAATTTATGATCATATGTAACTTGTCTTAGGAGATATCTGTATTTTAATGGAGAAAAATGTTTAGCCTGGAGCAATTTATCTCTAGGGTGAGTTTCAGGCTCTCTGATTGGCAAGTAGATAAGAGCTGAGGTAGAGAAGAAACCTTTTCCAGAAGAAACATATATGAGAAGAAATTTCTAGAAGAAACACCTTAGGTTGGGATCAGAAAGTCAAGGCAGTTATGATTTTTCCGTGAACTCACCAGTTGCCTTCCATTTTCCAATGAGTTTCAAAATATAGTCAGGCAGGCTATTGGTGCGTTCCACAGGTAATTTGAGGATGTGTCTTGTATTTTCTATATTCTTATTTTTATTGCAGTTTTAAATAGACTATTTCATTTAAAGGATCAACCCTGCGGTTTCTTCAATTCATTAATTTTTCTTTTTCTTTTTTTAGAAAAACATTTGTTTGTGTTTTGCCTTGGAAGGAAAATTCTCAGTTCTTTATCTGTCTTCGCATTTTTCCCCCTTTTACTCTATACTGTATCTGGAACATGTACAATTCCCACTTCCAAGAACGCAAAACATATTTTACAAAAGGATCTGGTTTAGGGTGACCAATTGTCCTAGTTTGCCTGGTACTGTCTTGATTTTAGCACTGAAAGTCCTGTATCCCAGGAAATCCTCTCAGTCCTGGGTAAAATGAGACAGTTGGTCACCCAAGAGTTGCACTGCCCAATACAGTAGTCTCTAGACACGTGGGACTAGTTAAATATCAATCAACTCAAACAGAATTTAAAAATTCAGTTCCTCAGTTGTACTAGCTATAATTCAAGGCCTTAATAATTACACGTGGCTACTGGCTACTGTACTGGACAGTATAGATATAAAAATCTTCATCATTACAGAGAGGTAAATTGGATAGTGCTGAGCCTGCAATTATCTAGAACAAACATCTTTTAAAACAATAATACCCTAGTCAAGTGTTACCATTTGGCTAAACAAACTCGTGTGATGGGGCTTTCTATCTCAGTGAATACACAGAGTATGCTAGCTCAGCAAAGCCACAGTGAAAACTTTTGTTTTTCAGAGTTCACATTTTCTGATATACCAGACTTCTGGAGCTAAACTCTCAGTCTTCCTAGCTCCCAGGAATTTATAAACAGTTGTTGGCATTTAGGGGAAGTGGGAACATTGCATAAGAAACATTTGACATGACAACAAGAAAAGATGACTTGACCCCTTTTAAGGCATGAGGGTCACTCTAATTTTGTTCCCATGTGGAGATTTTCCTGTGATACACAGCGCAGGAGAGAGGATAGCAGGACCTAGTTGAGTCACAGCTGAAGGAGGACATGCATGAGGGAAACCACCTCGGAATTGGTGGGTTTAAGTCTATCACATCCCAACCCCAAACATCAGTTGGATGGAACAACATAGCTTCTTGTAAAAAGTGCCCAAGAGTCATGGAGAAGACACCACTTTAGCCATGTCCCTCTTCCCTCAAAACAAAGGCAAATTAGAAACAGAAACAGAAACAAACTATGTATCAGTTTTAAAATGCATTGCTAAAAGATGCAATTGTGAGCACAGGGATTTATAGGCATACTTCAGAGATATTGAGGGTTTTGTTCCAGACCACCACAATAAAGCAAATATCACAATGATGTTACATAAATTTTTTGGTTTCTCAGTGCATATGCAAGTTGTGTTTACATTATACTGTAGTCTATTAAGTGTACAATTGCATTAGGTTTAAGAAGGTTCAAACCTTAATAAAAAATACTTTATTGCTAAAAATTGCTAACTATCATCTACACCTTCAGGGAGTCACAATCTTTTTGTTAGTGGAGGGTCTTTCCTCAATTTTGATGAAAATATAGGTTCTATGAAGCTCAATAAAGCAAAGCACAATGAATGAGGTATACCTGTATTTGTTTTATAAAATGTTATTTAACACCCAAGTTGATATTCTTGAGTCATCACAGTCCAGTGGAGGAGTCTTAACATTTTGCTGGCTTTAAAAGTATAATGTAAGAAATGATATTTGTTATGACAGTGATGATGATCACGATCATGATGACAATCCTAACATTTACTGGGATCCTTCCCAATGGCAAGCTCCATTTTTAAGTGCTTTACATGAAGAAGTACAAGACACTGCTTTGGGAATGTACTGGAAGAATCGCCATGTAAAAATATAGCACACTATTTTTCAAAATTTCCAAGAAATTTAGCATATACACAAAGCAAAACTCTCGTGTTATTTGGAGAGATAACATAGTAGAGAGGTTTAAATAATGGATTTTATTTTTAATAATTTTTTTATTTTGGGAGAATTTTAGTTATACGGAAAAGTTGCAAAGCAAATACTTGGAGTCCCCATATGATAATGGATTTCTAAGTCAGACAGCAATGGCTTCAGGCCCCAGCTCTCTGCTATTTATTATTGTGTCTTGGACAAGTCATTTAACCACTCATTTTTTCAGATGTGGCTTCCCGAATTGAAAAATGGCACAATAACACTTGCTTTAGAGGGTTGTAGGAAAGGAAAAATTAGAGCAAAGAGAGGAAATGAACTCTGTCTCGTATCTTCTAAGAGCACTAATCCTATCAGAGGGCTTCACCCTCATGACCTAATTACCTACCAAAAGCTCCACATCCACAAACCATTAAATTGAGGATTCGGGTGTGCACATGTGAATTTTGGGAGCAACAAACATTTAGTCCATAGAACCAGTCCGGGGTAGAAAGCTGAAATGGTCTGCTTTCCTGTGTTCAATGTGGGCTCACTGAGAAGGCTCACAGAGCACCCTCTTCAGTGCTCTGAACGTGGATCTAGGGACTCTCTCTTCCATGGGTCTGATGAATAGTTCACAACTCAGCTTCCCGTTATTTCTCTGCTAAACTGGGGATGGGACTGAAAGGGCAAGGAAACTGGGGGACCAAGCAACTTCATTCCTTTCTATGATCTCTGAGATACTGAGGACTGTTTTTCTGCTTCTCAAGCAGAGAACTCCTGGGATTCCCAAGGTCTCTGTGTGGTCCATTAGGGCCATGCACACTTAAACTCTATCATTAACTAACAGTCGCTGCTAAGATCTGATTTCTTTAGAAGGAAATACTTCTAACTGGACAGTATTTGGGCTATGTATTCAAAGTCAGTTTTCTAGCTTCATAATTTGGGAAACAGTTGAACACACTTGAATTTTTCCAAATTTCTCTCTGCTAACTTTCTAATTATCACTTAACATCCCCCTTGATTAAAACAAACTCAATATTGAGTGTTTTTTTTTATCCTACCCCCTCCTTGCCTACATGAACCTGCCCCTTAGTTAGTTCTCTCTCTTCTCAGAGAGAGGTGATGATAATTCATAGATCTTGGACTTTAGATCAGTTTCAGTTGTTCTTTTCAATTCCTAAGAAATTTAACAGGAATATTGGGAAATTCTGGGTCATTATAGTCTTAATGGAAAGCCCCAGGTCAGGAGTTACAACATTTTTCCAGTTTAAAAACTAATGCTGACCATAAGAAAACTCTGCAATATGTTTGAAAATTGCTCCTATTGAATATTTTCTGGAAGGAATTCAGCCTTGCAGTGGGGAGCCTATTGATAAGTTTAGCACCTTCCCCATGCCATTCACTGAAGACACACTGCAAGAGTTGCTCCTGGAAACACACTTTCTAGTGGTGAGATACTTCTTGTGGGCCAGATGGACATTCTGAGCAGGAGGTGGCTATGAGGGCAGATATTCTCCAATTACCTCCTCCATCAGAAACCCTAATGCTTATTGAGGACTTACTATCTTAAAGGCTTTATTTTAGCACTCCACATGTACTGTCTCATTCAGCTTACACAGCAATGCTATGAGTTGGCCATTATTATTATCATCCTCATTTTATGGTTGAAGAAACTGAGACACAGAGAGTTTCATTAGCCTGCCTATGGTGACATCGGTGGGAGTAAGTGAAATCAGAACTGAAGTAGGGCACACTAACCTTGGAGCCCACGCTTGTGGCCACTATGTAAAAAGTTTTGCCTCACTTCTCTTTGGAGTCCATGCTTCTTTAGAAGCCAAGAGTTAACTGCAGGCTGCAAGCCTTATCAAAATGACAGAAAGCAGATTGAGGGCCACTCAAATCATCTAGCAGCTTGCAAACATTTCCTCAATCATTCTCTTACTCTTAGGGTCGCCCCAGTAATGTTCCTGATAGTAGAACAATGGTAGTACCAGGACTGAGTGCTGGATTTGCCTACTTGGCCATTTAGCCCAGTGGCTTCTCTGCCCAGTGTGTTCTTTCTTAGCTCCTGAGCTGGTGCTTACTTTGAAAGTTAAGGCCATATTGATGGAACCAGAGATGCTTATACTAACTCAACTAAAGACCCAAAAACTATGTAAAAACTGTTTTATGTTATTACAACTGTGGAGGAGGGTGTCATTGGGCTGCAGTGAAGTAATCATTGTTTCTAAGAACAGAAAAAAAAAATCAGTTTTCTAACACTTCAAGTAAGTTTTTCGGCAAAGAAGCCTCATAGTTTGAGAACAACTTTGAAGACAAGTGGCTATGCTTCATATACTCTCTATGTAGGCCTTTTCTGAATCATTTTAGCATGACTGCCTCTGAATCTTGGAAGGTGGACACAGAAAGAAAAGCATCAGAATATCATGGAAAAGAGTTTTGACATCTTTGAAGACAAGTATACAAAGGGTTGGCACTAGAGTACAGGGTAAGGAGGAGACATTTCGCCTATCCAACTGAATATCATCTGTACTTCTGTCTCCAGGAGCTTAAATCTATAAAGCATTCTTACCCTGAGCAGGCTAGGTTTCAAAGAAATCTAATTTGTTGAAGGTAAGAAAAAGAGAGAGGCTGATTTTATTTTTCATTGACATGTCATTTATTTTAGGCCACAATCAAAACTGAAATCAATTTGAATATCCCACAACACCATGAATGTTCTAGAGGAGATTATTGGAAAATACTTAGTGACCATGGATGCTCCTCAACCAAGGAGATAATGTGACATAATTCTGAGAGAGTAACTAATAGAGACTAATTTAGATTTTCTTGGTAGGCAGAAACTGCCAAGGAAGCCAACATATTTGACCTTAAACATTAGCCATTTTGAAAAAATGGATTTTAGGAAATTTTGTTCAATTTTCATATAGCTTGAGAATGGCACTTTTATTCAGAAGTCAGTAAACAATTAATGAAAACAACTCCTTTTGACCAGATAAGTCAATTCTGCAATGAACAATCATGTGGCTTCTGCTATGTTTCTTCTTCTTCTTTTTTTTTAAAGGGGATTTTTATTTTTTTAAATTTAAAGCACAGCAATCTTTTCCTTGTTTTTATGAAACACTACCCTATGTTTCCAGGCAGAAAAACAAAAATTTTTGAAGGTCATGTGATGTCATTTTGGCGATATAGAAATAAGAAAACCAACTGACAAGTAAAAAGAATGTATCTGATTTGATCTTTGGCAGCATGTCTTAAAGCAGAATATATAAATATGCATGTATATATATGTAATTCTAAGAGGATTTCACCTTGAAATGTGATAGCTGTTATTACTTAATAAAGACCATTTGTTTGTCAAGGGCTAGATTAGTCTCTGAACTGGGTTACACAGGAAATCAAAATCTCTTCCGTTATAGGAGCCCTTATCAGTAAACTTGCTGAGTACAAGTATGGGCAGTTATAGAAAGAGGGCGGAAAGTCATTTTTCTCTTCCAAGGCCAAAGGAGTTGGTGCATGCAAACACAGATTTGGACCCGAAAATGCTTCCATTAAGGCTTTAGGAGAGAACACATGCCCCTCTTCCCACAGGATCATGGCCCGTCCCACACTGGGGACATTGAATTCTTCTGGTTTCTGTAGAGCAATTTTCTTTAGAGCAATTGGAGATGATTTTCTTCCCAGAGCACTTTTGGGAATGTAGGAGATATTTTTGGTTGTTATACCGGGAGTTCTGATGGCATCAGATAAACAAAGCAGATCAAAATAGCATAACAAAGGCTCAGAAAATTAAACTGTCATTGGAACCATAGTCTACAAAAGTCTGGCCAGGATCCATGTGCTAAACCTAAACTTGGTGGCTGACTGCTAGAATAAAAATTTAAATAGGACTCAGAAACTTTTCATATAATAATCAAAATATCTAGGTTACAACTGAAAATCACTGGCCGTACTAAAAACCAGGAAAAGTACAGCTTAAATGAAAAAAGGCTATCAACTGATAGATACCAGCACGGAGATGAATCAGATATTGGAATTATCTGATAAAGATTTTAAGACAGTTACTATAGAAGTACTTCAATAAAGAATTGCAAATCCTCTTGAAACAAACGAAAGACAGAAAATATCAGCCAAGGAATAAAAACTATAAAAAAGAGCCAAGCAGGAATTAAAGAACTGAAAGATACAACAACAGAAATTTTTTAAAAATTAAAAGAAACAGAACAAGAAAACTTACTGAATGATCTCAATAGTAGAATGGAAATGACAAAAGATAGAATCAATTAACTTCAGGAAGATTAATAGAATTTGCTCAGTTTGAAAAACAAAGAGAAAATAGACTGAAAAAGGAAATGAACATAGGTATCCTCAAGGAATTGTGAAACAGTAAAAAGGGATCCAAAATTTATATCATTGGAATTCCAGAAGAAGAATAGAAAAAGTTGGATTAAAATAATATTTAAAAAATAATAATAGCTGAAAATCTCTCAACTTTGGTCAAAGATTAAATTTATAGATTTAAGAAATTTAAAATTTCTCTAAATATGAAAAATTAAGGAAATGCATGTCACAACAGATCATATTTAAACTTCTGAAAATTAATGACAAAAGGTCTTTAAAGCAACCAGAGAGAAATGATGCATTAACCACAGGGGAATATGAATTCAAAGAAAAGCATACTTCTCATCTAAAACCATGGAGGACAGAAGGGAGTTGCACAATACTTTTCAAGTGCTGGAAGAAAAGAACTATCAACAGTGAAGTTTATATTTTACCAAACTATTACTCAGAAAATAAAGGAAAATAAAGACATTCTCAGATTAAGGAAAGCTGAAAGAATTTTGTTGCTATCAGAAACTCCTTTAAGGAATGGTTAAAGGGAGTAATTCAAACTGAAATACAATTATAAAAAACAAACAAACTTGAAGCATTGGAAAAGATAGAAGAACAATGCAGAGGGGAGCAAAGGGGGGGAATATTGGGACAATGGTAACAGCATAATCAATAAAGTATACTTTGAAAAACAATGCAAAGAGTAGAAAAAAACAAACTAATTTTTCTCATAAATTTTATAAATCACATTTAATGATTAGACAAAACTTATCATCCGAAGCCCAAGACTAGGATATTTAAAACTGGTAAAGATAAAGGGACTACAATGAAAGCAAGCTGTCCACACTTCATCTGAAGCGGTAGAATAATACCAGTAGACTCTAATAAGCCACATGTGTATATTGTCATACCCAGGGCAACCACTAAGAAAACTGTGCAAAGAGAGAGATACACTCAAAAACACTGTAAATCAACATGGAATTACCAGAAGTGTTCAGCACACGCTTGCAAACACTCAGAAAAGTCACAAAGGGAGAACAAAAGTACAAAAAAACAGAGAAAATAGAAAACAAGTAATTAAATGCAAGACTTAAGAACCCCTAACATATCAACAACTACCTTAAATATAAATGATCTAAGTACACCAATTCGTCGTCGGCAGCCGTCCGTCTCGGGAGACGATGGCGTAGCTTCTTGAGAGTCTATCTGCACCGCCGAGAATGGCTGTGCAGTCCGACTCGGGAGTGACAATCCCTGCCGCACTTGGTACAGGTGAAGGCAGATGGCTGTTGTTGCTGCTGTTGACGCTGCTTCCGCCTCGATCTTTTCTGGACCGCCTCCTCGTTGCGCGCAGCTCTGCGCGTGACGTACCTTGCCTGACCGCGAGCCTCCAGGCTAGGCGGTCGTCTGCTTGAACTTCCCATGTGTTGAGATTGATGGAGCATTGTGTCATATCCTTTTTGCAGGTGTCTTTGAACCGCAGTTTTGGGCGCCCTGTCATCCTCTGGCCTTCTGCTAGCTCGCCGTAGAGGAGGTCTTTGGGAATACGGCCTGCATCCATTCTTTTGACATGGCCGAGCCACCTGAGGCGTCTCTCGCTAAGAACTGCATGCAAACTGCTCATGTTGGCTCGCTTCAGCACCTCGGTGTTGGGAACCTTATCCTGCCAGGCGACATGCAGGACGCGTTGCAGGCACCTCATGTGGAAGCTGTTGAGTTTCCTTTCGTGCCTTGCGTAGGTGGTCCACGTCTCGCTGCCATAGAGGAGAGTGCTGAGTACGCAGGCTTGGTAGATGCGCAGTCTGGTTTTCTCAGTGAGGCTGGAATTGTTCCACACTCGCCGGTTCAGTTTGGCCATAACTGTGGCTGCCCTGGCGATTCTCCGGTTGACCTCCAAGTCAACTGACAGAGAGCTCGAGATGGTGGACCCGAGGTAAGTGAAGTCGTTGACAACCTCCAGGGTGTATCCGTCGATGGTGATGCATGGGGGAGTCCCCGTGCCTTGAGCCATAACGTTCGTCTTCGTCAGGCTGATGGCTAGTCCGAACTCCTTGCATGCGTGGGAAAGGCAAGTGACTAACTGCTGGAGTCCCTCTTCAGAGTGTGATGTCAAGGCTGCGTCGTCGGCGAAGAGCATCTCACGGATGAGCACCTCTTTGACTTTGGTCTTGGCTCGTAGACGGGCCAGGTTGTAGAGCTTGCCATCGGATCTGGTGTGAATGAAGACACCCTCGCTGCAGTCCTTAAAGGCGTATTGGAGGAGCATGGAGAAGAAGATTCCGAACAGCGTAGGCGCGAGGACGCAGCCCTGCTTTACTCCGCTGCTGACTGGGAAGGCCTCAGAGGTTGCGCCGTTGTAGGACACCGTGCTGTGCATGTTGTCGTGAAAGGACATGACCACAGCAAGCAGATGTGGTGGACAGCCAATCTTCCGTAGCAAGCTGAAGAGTCCGCTTCGACTGACCAGATCAAACGCCTTCGTGAGGTCGATAAAGGTGAGGTAGAGTGGTTTATGCTGCTCGTGACACTTCTCCTGCAGCTGGCGTAGGGAGAAGATCATGTCCACTGTTGATCGGCCAGCTCTGAAGCCACACTGGGACTCTGGGTAGACGCGGGAAGCAAGGGTCTGCAGGTGGGCAAGAGCGACCCGGGCGAATACTTTGCCGACGACGCTGAGGAGAGAGATGCCCCGGTAGTTGTTGCAGTCGCTGCGGTCTCCTTTGTTCTTGTACATGGTGATAATGTTGGCGTCTCTCATATCCTGAGGGATGTAACCCTCCTTCCAGCAGAGACAGAGTAGATGGTGGAGCAGCTGTAGGAGGACTGGTTTCCCGCTCTTTAGGATTTCTGGAGGGATTCCGTCGCTTCCTGGTGCTTTCCCGCAAGCGAGGCGGTCGATGGCTTTGCCGAGCTCTGCCGCAGTAGGTGGGGTGTCTAGCTCCTCCATGACTGGTAGGTCTGGGATGGCGTTAAGAGCAGTGTCTGTTACGGTGTTCCTCGTTGCGTACAGCTCGAGGTAGTGCTCGGTCCACCGCCGCATTTGCTGTTCCTGGTCAGTGATAACCTCACCTGTCTTGGACTTAAGGGGGGCGATCTTGGAGGGGATTGGGCCTGTTGCCTTCTTGATACCCTCATACATTCCTCGTGCGTTGCCTATATCGGCGGCTTCCTGGATGCTTCTGCACAGGTTTAGCCAATAGGTGTTGGCACAGTGGCGGGCGGTCTTCTGGACTTTGTTCCTGGCAGCCCGTAGAGCTTGAAGTGTACTGGGAGTGGGCGTGGCCTTGTAAGCCAGTAGGGCCTTCCTCTTAGCCTCGATCACGGGTTCCATTTCTTCCCAGTGAGCCTCGTACCAGTCAGCGTTCTTCCGCTCTTTCTTCCCGTAAGCAATAATGGCTGAGTTGTATATGGCGTCGCGGAGACGTGGCCAATTGGATTCGATAATGTCATCTGCCGCCATTCCCTCGCCGAGTGCATCTTCCATCCTGTTGATGAATTGCTGGGTCTTAACTGGGTTGCTGGCACAACTGGTGTTGATGCGTGGGCGACCCTTCATCTTGGAGTGGTGCAACCTCTTCGGCATTATGCGCACCTTGCTTACCACGAGGGCATGGTCCGTGTCGCAGTCTGCACTGTGGTAGCTGCGGGTGAGGAGGGTGCTGCCAATATCCGTTCTTCTGGTGATGACGAGGTCAAGCTGATGCCAGTGGCAGGAGCGGGGGTGCCTCCATGACACCTGGTGGATCTCTTTGCACTTGAAGAATGTGTTTGTCACACACAGGCCGTGGTGACATGAAAGCTCAAGCAGTCGCTGACCATTCTCATTGATCTTTCCTCTCCCAAAGTTTCCGAGGCAGGTGGGCCAGGCCATGTGGTCGGCTCCTACTCTTGCGTTGAAGTCTCCAAGGAGATAAAGAGCGTTACTTCTGGGGATCTTGGATAACGCTTCGTCCAGTGCATGGTAGAACTGTTCTTTCTCTTCGGTGGTGGCGCAGAGGGTTGGGGCATACGCGCTAAGAATGCTGACTGGGCCGAAAGTTGTTGACAATTGGAGGCTAAGTAATCTCTCTGTGCCTCCTGTGGGTGGCTCTATGGAGTTAACAAGCGTGTTCTTCACAGCGAACCCAACACCGTGCTGTCTTGGTTGGTCCGGAGACTTCCCTTGCCAGTAGAAGGTGTAGTTGGTTTCTCTGATAGTTCCGTTGTCGGCCAACCGGGTCTCCTGTAGAGCCGCAATGTCGATGTTTAGTCGTGCCAGTTCCCTGTCAATGACAGCGGTTTTCCTGGCACCATTGATCCACGGAAGGTCTGCAGTAAGTCCGGGACACATGGTCCTGATGTTCCAGCTAGCGAGGCGAAGAGCTGGAGGCTTCTTTCTTGTTTTTTGCTTGGAATTGCCTGATGCGAGTGTTTTGTGGCCCACTTTTCGAGAGACGCCTCTCTGATCCCCACGCACCCAGTGGGGCAGGCGAGCCATGGCGAGACGGCACCTAATTGGCTGGGGGCTGCCCAGCTTGAGGCGGGCGGTAGCTGTCCAGTGAGGTGCGATGACCTCTCCCACCGTCAGAGGAGACCCCTGGCGCTCGTTTCCTTCGCCAATCGGATGAGCTTATAACCGGTATCTGTCTCCTCCCGTGTTGAGTCGACATCTTGTGATGACACTGGAGTGTCCTCTCCAGTGAAGCTATAAAGCCTGGGCAGGGTGATATGGGGGGCCAGCTGTTGCCCATGCAGCAGACCCCCCCTCTCTTCGCAGCTGAAGGATGCAAGGGGAAAGACAGAGTCAATACAGCTTGGCTTCAGGTGCGCCGCAGGAGTTGCCAGTGTTGACTACAACGTCAAACTGCCTTAGGGACTCCGGCTCCGGATTTTCTGTCGGGGTTTACTCCCTTAGCCTTTCCCCTGAAGAGGTATGCCGCAAGGCAGCGGAGGTTTTTTGGAGTCAGAGTTTTCCTTCTCTGATGTGCCCTGACTGGAAGATCGAACCAGCGACACTTAGCTCACAGGCCGACGCTCAATCCACTGAGCCAAACCAGCCAGGGAGAAAGTACACCAATTACAAGACAGATATTGGCACAGTGGATTAAAAAACAAACAAATATAGCCTAATATACTGTTTATAAGACACTTTAATGTCAATGATATAGGTGGCATGACAGTAAAAGGATTGGCAAATATATATCATGCAAACATCAATTTAAAAAACAGGCAATAACAATGTAAATATCAGGTAAATTAGACTTTATCTGAGCAAATAAACTTACCAGAAACAAAGGGAGATATTACATAATGATAAAAAGATCCATCAACAAGAAAACTTAGCAATTCTAAAGGCATATGCACCAGACAACAAAGTCTCAAATACATAAAGCAAAAGCTGATAGAGCTGAATGGAGAAATAGACATATTCACAATTATTGCTAGGGACTACAACAGCCCCTCTTTCAGCAAATGATGTAATTATTAGATAGAAAATCAGCAAATCAGAGTGCAGTTCATGTGATATATGAGCATACATGACTCAGACATATGTCTCTATAGATGGCTAAAAATAATCAGAGCTTAACTGTTGTTCTTGCTGTGGTGAATTTCCCAGAAAAGCAAGAATTCACATGGAAAACAGTCAACAGCTTGAAAATGAAATGTGCTTATGGTCAGCATTAAATATGTTCCTTAACTTTGCTGACTTTTTCAAGATATAAAAATCTATGATTGAATATATGAGTTTTCTTATGAGAAAATGTACGCCTTTCTGATTAACAGGGTATCTGTAAAACATGTGAAATCTGACAGTATATATAAAAAAAAAAAAAGGTGTTCCTAAGGAGATAGTTTCTCTTTAACTTCATCAGACCTCACATAATCAAGTAACATGTAAGCTAATTCATGCAAGAGAAATGTGCTTGAAAATTCTAGAATTTAGGTACAAAACAAAGTAATTCAAAAAAGAATGAAAGTTTACTGGACTTGTTGCTAGTTAAGAGAGCTGTATTCTGGTCATTACTCCTCTGTTAATAGCTGTGTGGCTTTGGGCAAGTCCCTTAACCTCTCTGAGCTTTAATTTTCTTACCCGGAAGGTAAAAACATTGAATCAGCTGACCTCAAATGGATCTTTCCTGCTCTAAACTTTTAAAACAATGTGAGTCAATTTCATGCTTGTAAACAGGAAGCATTCTTTGGCCTCCCAACTAAAAAATGTACCTTCAAAACTATCAACAGAGAACTCAGCTCTTCTGAGTGAATCTGAGAAGATCACCACAGAACATTGCACTTCATTGTGAAAACAAAGCTAGAGATCAAGGAGTGAGGTAGATCTGAATCAGGTTTCCCAATGCAGCAGGCAAAGCGGTGGGTCAAGGAAATTCTCATATTCTAAAAATGTAGGTTACAGTGCCTTTCAGGGTTGGCTTGGTTTGGTGGCTGAACACCCAAACACGTTCTCATCAAACGGACTTCAGCCTTTAATGAATGTTCTAGTTTTAAAAAAGGACAGCCACAGTAACCTCAGAAAAACAAGTGGTATAAGTAACCCAGTGGGTAAGCTTCATTCTAACTCAGTTCTCCGCTGCATCACAGCAAATGGACAAAGGTTTCTAGGGATGTGAAGTCCACTGTAAAGAAGGTCCTAGTCTCTCTTCACCTTGGCTTTTACTGAGCAACACACACATATTTAATTATTTCCAGAACCATCTGCCTTTTATCAGAGAAGCCTTTAGAAGACAGTGACAGTAAAACAATTGACAAATATATACCATGTAAACATCAATTTAAAAAACAAGGAGTAAAAAGAAACAAGGAATAACACTATAAATATCAGGCAGCTTGGTTCCAGGGAAATACCGACAACACTGTATGATGGGGGTGGTAATAATCAGGAAGTCCAAGAGTTAGTGACCTCCTAAGTAGATATTAAGAATACAACCATACCAGAATTGATCCATGCAAACAAAGCTTTGTTAGCATCCGGCAGTTAGTTACCTGCTGCCATGAATAGTGCTGAGGGCCCAGAGGTGTCAGATACCCCTGGAGGAGCTCACAGTATGTTGGCTGCATTAATTAAAGTTCCAGCAGGACAATGTAGCCCACCCAGCTGAGAATTTAATGATGGGACTATTTACCAAAGAGGGGTAAAGTTAAGGGGGCCTTATAAAGTCAGTGGAAGCATACATCAGCTTCAAAGGAAACATGTAGGTTAAGAGGTTAAGTGGCACACAGGTTAGTCCTGCTGACATGTCTTCTCTTGAAGCCTAAAATAATTGGGATTTACTGGTTAGTTGTTTGTTTCACAGCAGGAGCTGCAGAGGCCTCTCCCTTGTGCCAGAATAAAATCACACTTACTCAAAGCTTTCCACCATAAACTCAAGAATTCTGAGCTCTGCCATCCTTATTTCCCTTTCACTACTGTGCTACCTGTAGCCATCACTGTGGCAGGTCTCCCAACACTTCTCACTATAGTTGGTTCCATGGTACGTGTGGGAGTGGAGGAGTATCTCTGTGGGCTTGGAGCTTCTCTCTAATCTCCTCGATGCCAGCCCTGGTCAATTGCTCCTTTAGCTGAGTACATATCCTGGCTTTAAAAAACTATCAGCACTCTAAAATCCCTAGGCCCCATTTCACACTCAAGGAAGCTAACTCCCTGATAAGGCTGATGGTTGACAAGCCCAGGTCACACAGTAGACGCATGCCCTGGTCTGATTCCCTACTCTTTGTACCTCATCATTCTGTGATTGGTTTAGGGCTGAGTTATAATCAGTATCAGGCAAAAGTGTTACGTTTGCTAGTGGCCATGACTGCTTTGCTCAGAGACATTACTTTAATCTTTATCTCCTCTTACATGGTGTCTGAAGTTTCCCAGGATTTACTCAATGCATTCATCTTTAATTCCATCTTCTGTACATTGAGAATGACAGAGAATGTACAGGATAATTTAGGCTCCATTAGTACATTATACATGCCTTTATTATAGTGCTTATCACATCATGCTGCAATTTTTTGTTTACATATCTGTCTCTGATATTTGACTGTGAGTTCCCTCCAGGGCTTAGGCTATGTCTTATTCATCTTGGTATTCTACCTTCTCCCTAGGACCCAGCAGTTGAACACTTTGAGAGTAGCAGGTTTTAAATGAATAAGCTGGTTTTATAGTAAGGCTCAGTAGACAACATATGCCTGATATGTACATATTCATTTATTCAATAGATATTTATTAAGTTTTTACTGTGTTCCCAGTGCTATGCTAAGCCCTAAGAATCCAAACATACTACCTATGAACCTGGGATATAATGGCACATAATAAATTAATTCCTAATTGTTATAGACTACATACTTTTTAAAAAGATTTTATTTATTTATTTTCAGAGAGAGGGGAAGGGAGGGATAAAGAGAGGGAGAGAGAAACATTGATGTGTGAGAAAAACATTGATTGGTTGCCTCTAAAATGTTCCCAACCAGGGACCTGGCCCACAACCCAGGCATGTGGCCTGACTGGAATCAAACCAGCAACCTTTTGCTTCACAGCCTGCACTCAGTCCACAGAGCCATACCAGCCAGGGCAAGATTAAATGTTTTTGTTTCTCCAAAATTCATATGTTGGGAGTCCTAACTGACAAAGTAATAGCATTAGGAGGTAGGAGCCTTTGGGAGATGATTAGATCATGAGGGCAGAGACTCTATGATTGGGATTAGTGTCTTTACAAGGAAGTGCTAGACGGATCCCTAGCTCCTTCAGATACGCAAGGATACTATGAGAAGAACTGTTGAAGAAATAAGCTCTCACCAAATATTGAATCTGCTAGTGCTTACATCTTGGGCTTTCCAGCCTCCAAAACTATGAGAAATAAGTTTCTATTGTTCATACCTAATGTATGGTATTTTTGTTATAGCCCCTCAAATGGACTAAGACACTAGTTAATCCTTATGCAATTTACAGAGATGCACAGAGTATTAAGGAAGACTAGAGAGGTTATTTAACATGGCCTAGGGAAGGAAACTTCTGAGCTGCATTTCCAATGATAGTTATGGGATAACAAGTCGTGGGAATAAAAGCATTGGGACACAACATAGCCAGATGTAGGTAGAACACTGCCAATTTGGCGGTATTAGTGGAACCATCAAGTGTGAGGTGAGAGATGAAGCTGGAGAGAGTAACAGCCATATGGAAGTGGGAAATTTATTAAAAGTAATGGAACTTGGATGTTACGCTGTAGGTGACACTGATTCAGTGGAGGGACTTAAACTGGGGATGGGGATGGAGTAAGATTGGAATTCCAGATAAAATCACTCCCTGGCATTGTGAAGAATGGAGTTGGAGGATAAGACTAAAACTAGGAAAACCAGTTAGAGGACAGTTGCTATGGCACTGAAAAGAAATAAAGAAAACTTGAACTAGGACAGTTGTAGAAGGAATGGAAAGAAGAGGACTGATTTAAGCTTGACTTGGGAGATGAACTTGGCAAGATTTGGTGGTTAATTGGATTTGGAATGTAACAGAGAGATAGGAGACAAACAAGTGGTTGATAAAAGTGTTCTCAGAAGACAGAACAGAGAAGAAAGGCTAGGTTTGGGGGAATGTACTGAGTTCATCTTAGACATCTTGAGTTTGAGGTATACCTGACTCATTCAAGAGATGTCCAACAAGTAGCTGAAGATATGTTTTAAGTTTGGTGGGCACGAAGAAAGGGCTAGGACTAGAGATATATAATTTGTGGTCATAAACTCTAAAGTAGTGGTAGAAACCATGATAGTGGGAAAAATCACCAGGGTAAATATGTAGTGTGAAATGGGAAATGGCTGGCCCATCTCCCTAGAAAATACCAACATTGAAAGAGCTGGTGGAAGAAGATGAACTCACGAAAAAAGACTGAGTGTAACAGAACCTCTGGGCTGCTCCAATTGAAACAGAACCCACAGGCTGTTTAGTTAGGGGCCCAATTGCCCGCCACCAGAATTACAACTCTCAGTACTAGAGTTTAGTGAAAAGAAAAAGAACTGTTTATTTAACAGTTAAACAGATTTAGATTATTTGCAGATTTCTGCTGCTGAGTCTTATGTTCTTTAAAATACCCACAAACACATAGTTCTGCCTCCCCCTACCAAACCAGGGCAGCCTTAGAAAAGTCGGAAACACCATTTCCCTACTTCCTAGGCACAGTTCAGCTTTACCAGTAGCTGCCAATCACTCAACTCTGACTGGGGAGGTCCTTTCTGTGCTGTGCTGCCCTCCAGCTCTGAACGCAGAACCGCTTGGATTCTCAGCCTCCTTGTAAACTGCCTTCTTCCTGCAAACTGCATGGCAAGAGCCTCTTCTTAAAGCAGCCCCGAGGCCGCCTCCTCCAAGCCACATGTAGGGAGCACATGTGCGTGCACGGTTCAAGACTCCTCCCATCTTCTTGGGCCTTGGAAGTATCAAAGCCATTTTGCATAACAAAGACACTAGCAACTAGCCCCAGGCATGCAAAGGCATCTTAAAAGCTGCTTCCTTTTCCCCACCCCCCAGCCGCAAACTCTGGGGTTTGTTTTTGAACACCCCTGTTTCTGTAATGTGAGGGCAATTAACATGTTAGGAGTGCTGGGAGCATGAGCCCTGCTCACCTGTGACTTCCTTAGGGCCAGCTTTTCCCTGACTTGACTACGCCAAGTCTGGGACTATTATTATTCCCTTAATAAGTCCTCTATGTTGGTCCTTCAGAGAATCTACTGTAATTATACATTAATACCCATCTCTCCTGCTAGAATATAAGTTCCATGAGAACAGGGATTGGATCTCTCTCTCTCTCTTATTCCCCAGGGAATCCCCAGAGCCTAGCAAGTGCCCAATAATTAGTTGCTCAATAAGCATTTGTGAAATTAAAGAATAGTGTTCCAAATCTCCAAAGGGTAGAAAGTTCTTTAAAAATGTAACTTTTAATAATCAAGTTAGTATCTGTATAATGTTCAATTCTCAATGTAAAATAATGCCCATTGTATATTTTTAGTATTTTCTATGTAAAAATAAATTCAATTTCTGTCAGTTTTTAAGCCGGTGAACAATTCCTACTTCTGGATATGACTTGAGGCCTTCGGATACTTGGAGAGTGGAGAAAGACAGGATAACAACAGGCTTAACATTTATTATTTTGTAATACTTTGTAGTTAACTGGTAACACTGTCATTGTTCCCCAAAGTTCTACCTGTTCGCCAAAGCTCCAGGGAACAGATGGACAAAGTGGTTTATGGAAATTTACCTGGTCATTAAACCAAAGTTACAAATTATCATGTAAATATGGTCACAATGTAGAATTTCCTTTAGGCAATACTTTTGTAAAGGAAATTATGAGAAAATATACTGGATTAAGAAATTACGTTTTTGATATGCTAATCCTCATATACAGTCATGTGCCTCATAATGACAGTTCATTTGTTCATGTGAGAACATCAATACAGAGAAAATTTTATAGAACTTAATTTGAGCCAAGCTGAGCACTTGGAACAATGCCCATCATATATTAAATACTGGAAATCTCTTCGATTGAATAAAAAGTAAAATGGAGAGTTACACATGAGAGTGTTACAGAGTGGGGGGTCCCCCAAAACCCCCAAAGCCTGCTGGTTGGGGGATGGGGAAAAGGGAACAGCTTTAAAGATGCCTTTGCATGACTATGGCTAGTAGCTAGTGTCTTAGTTATGCAAATGGCTTTGGTTCTTCCAAGGCCCCAAGGAGATGGGAGGGGTTTTGACCATGGAATGGTCCAGAAAGAGCATACAGAGCCTGCGCAATGTTCTGTGAATGGTCAGAACTGGTTACCATGCCCACTGCGTCACAGGATGTAGTCAGGGATTTAAAAATAGGCTGCAACCATTTTAGAGGAGGAGAAGAGATCCACACAGTTTGCAAGGAGGGCAGAGAACTCCATGTGGCTTGGAAAGGAGAACTCCATGCTGCTTTGAAAGGGAGAACACCATGTGGGTTTGAAAGGGCAAAGCACATGTTTTTCTGGACTGTTATACGGAGGCTGATGACATCGTACCTCAGATCCTAAAGAAGACAGCTGACAGATAAGAGATGGAGAACTTCTGGTCATGTTTTTGGCTTCTAGCCTTTTGGGGAGCAAGGGAAGTGTTGGGTCCTGTGGGAGAACATAGCTCTGAGCTGAAGTGCTCACTGCCCTCCCCAGGTTGGAATATTGTAAATAAAGACCTGTTTTCCTCAACACTAGTTGTTGGGTTTTACACCAAGGTGCCACGTGAAAGAACCCCCTTTTGCTCTCTAATAAGTTTTGGTGACCGCATATGGGACTAATGGAACCTGTAGCCAGGTTCACTCTGTAACAAGAGTGAATCCCAAAAAACCCACAATTATCTTCTGGAGGGCAGGCCCTTTGTAGTAGAGGCTTCCCCCACTAGGGGAGTGTTCTAGGAACCCATATATATCAGTATACCAGCTGGTGTTTTTGTGAGAGGCTGTGTTCAGCTTCAGTAAAATTTTTTGAAGACTCTTTTGATGCGTTAGTCCATTTCATGGTGGATGATTTACAAGCACACCTGCCCACACTGTTGAGTGTTCAACCATTTTGGACCAAGCATGGCATGCCCCAAGTCACTTTTTTTTCTTACCCCAGATGAAAAAAGGTCCTCAAAGGGAAACATTTTGCCAATGTGGAAGAAGTGAAACAAAAAATGGCAGAAGCACTAAAAGACTTCAAAATCAATGAGTTCATAAACTGTTTTGAGCAGTGGAAAAAAACTTTGAAGGTGACTGAAGTTTAAACATGTAAGAATAAATACACAATTTTAAATAAATGCCAGGGGGTTTATGAGGTCCCCCCTTGTACTTCTTTTACATTGCAGGATACAAAATGGTTAACCTTTAACACAGTAAATAGAGATGATGATATATGGACAACAAGATCCTGTGTTCCCCTGAGGGTGGCTATGCCTCCCAGGGGTCTGAAAAAGAGGACTACTTTGTCATTTCAAAGATATGGTAACCGAGAGTCACAAAACAATGAACAGGGCTTGCTTAAGGCAAGGATAAAACTTTTACTAAGGAAGTTATATGCCTGGGGTGTGGCCACACACTGTGACCTGCCCAGTGAGGTTCCTTTTAGCCATTGAGCTTGTCAGATTTAGAACAAAGCCCTCTTTTCACTCACTGAGTCAATGACCTACCACATAGACAATGGTGGTCCCATAGGATTAAAATGGAGCTGAAAAATTCCTATCACTTATTCATGTCACAGCCATAGTAAAGTCACAGTGCAAAGCATGACACAAATTGCCTACAGTATTCAGTATGTTAACATGCAGTACAGGTTTAAAGCTTAGAAGTTGCAAGGAAACAGAATTTGTCACCCCAAAATACACCTATTTGGCATAAAACTTTAGGCTGGTTAATTTAAAAAAACAAAACAAAAAACAGCAGACATGGGAGCAGCTCTGAAAATCAAATAGACGTTACCATTTGTAAGGTAAAAGGGGAATTATCTTATCTCTAGAAACTTTTGCCAATACAGAAGACTACTGTGAGTTAAATCTGCATAACAGCCTTACCTTGCTTGCTTGGCTCTTTCTGGTAACCCTGACTCCCTCCACCCCCAACATCTTTTGTCTTCAGCTGGAGATGGTATTTAAGGAGGTGGCTTTAGTCATTTTGGCAAGTTACTCAGCTTTCCTGGGTTTCTCCCAAGTTTACAGGGTATAAATATTATACATGTTATTAAACTTTTGATTTTCTCCTGTTCATCTGTCTTTTGTTTCAAAGACGTCTCGGCCAAAAACCCCAAAAGGTAAGGGAAAATTAAGTTTTCCTCTCTTACAGAGCAATAGGCTATGCGGTACAGCCCAGGGGTGTAGTAGGTTATACCATCTAGATTTGTGTAAGTGCACTTTTGCATAACAACGAAATTGCCTAATGACACATTTCTCAGAAGTGTATATCCCCCACCGTTAAGCAGTGCATGACAGTATATGCTTGTACATTACATGTTATAATTTACTAAAATGCTAACAATTGAATTTCAATGTTAATGTCAAACCTCTTGTAAATAAATTTGAATAATTTTATCAATATTTATGAAAGGCCTCATCTGTGGGCATTGAAGCCAATGCAGGGAAAAAAATCCAAGTGTTAGCAGGTCAGTATCCAGGTTTAAACACACACATTTTAGAGAATTTGGTCTTCCTCTCTTTTCCTCCTCGTGCCTCAAATCCTTATCTATCTGCAGACTTATGCTTGAGATATTTGTATAAAGAAATAAAACCCCTAAATCTACAATGATATTTACTATGAAAATGCCCTGGGAGACAACAATTCACATGTTTTAAAACATCATATCATATATATATCATGTGATATATATAGTCTTATAGAGAATTTTCTGATGGGAGAGAAGGGGTTTACGGGGCTCAGCAGGGAATACACATTGTTTCTCTGTGGTCAGGCACGTTGGTTAGAGTACAGACTGCAGCTCTGCCTCAGATAGAGCTTCAATTTCCTCATCTGAAAATGAGAATCATAATAGTACTTAATTCAAAACAAAACAAAAATAATAGTAATTCATAGTGGTGTTTAGAACGTAAATGAGTTAGTATGTGTCACGCACTTGGAACAATGTCATATATTAAGTAAAGTATTACCTGCTATTGTTCTTTACAGTTTTAACCTAGGCCATGGAATTGTGTACAGAGCTTTACATCACCCATTTCCCAGATCCCCCCTCCTTTGGGAATGTTTACAACACAGACCCTTTCCTGCTGGCTCAGGTTTGCTCTACACCCATCTGCAGCTCCTATGGTTTGAAATGGGATGACCAACTCAGGGTAGGTTTGTTTTGTTTTGTCCTACATGTGCAGCCTGCAGTACTTGTAAACCCTGGTTAAGTCACTGAACAGCACTGACTACAAACTTATAAAACTGCATCAAGAGAGCATTTCTGTTAGGAATTTTCTCAGAATCCTTAGTTGCCCAGGGAAACAAGCTGGTGATGTCACAAAGTATCACACCTAAAGCTCTCTCTTAGGTCCCCCTGTCCAGCTTGAGGCAGGGCTCAGTTCTGGAAGCTCTGCCCAGGTCGAGCACATTCTTGTCCTCTGCAGGCCACAAAGAGAGGCTCACTATCTCCCAGCAATGTCTACACTCAGGTATGTTGGGGTCAGGACCACACCCTTCTTCTTGTGCTTCTTTGGCCACAGACCACTTACTATGCTTCTTTCCTCCCAGGATATAGAAACACTTACGTTTATAGAGTGTCTCAGACAGCCCTGGGTAACTCTTGGTTCTTTAGGGTACAGATACAAACTAAGACAAAACAAAATCTTGGAACTGCTCTGTGGAGGTCCAGAGGTTGTTTCAGACTTCATGGGGCATCAGAGACCTCAGGAGCAAGATTACAACACCCCTTCCTTTCATACTTACCTTGCTCCATGTCCTAAACATGCCCACAATCTCTCCCTCCTGGTTTATTAACCTTCTCCTCATTCTCTCAAGAAATATTATTGTGACTTCCTTGTTCTGCTCAAATGAAAAAGAAAGAAAAGAGAATGAAGCTGTAACAGTATTTCATCAGTTTAGTGGCACTGCGTAAGAAGGCTACTTAACCATATACCCATCCCAGCCAAATAGGGCAAAGTGCAGCATGGATCCCTGCCTTTATGCAAATCTGCAGATTACCTGTTATCTAAATGGGACATCTGAAAATAAACTAATCCTGTAACCAAAGTTCTCAGGAGGGGAGACTTTGAGGGAAGCAAAATTCAATCTTGTTGAAACTCTCATTCCCAGAGGGGTGTGTTTTACAGCTCTGCAGCCTCCTGTAGGACCTCAGCTCCTACCCAACAGGACACCAGAGGAAAGCTACTGAAGACATTTATAGTTCCCCACTTGTCGCAGGGAGTTATGACGAGGACTTCAACGTGCGTATACCACTTCCTTGTTTTGAACTGGTATATTTTCCTCAATTACTACATCTCACAAAAAGAAAAGGATAAGCAGAAATTAAATGTCTTTCAAAATGGCGGACAGTGGAAGTACTTGACATTCCTTAATCTGGTAAGTGCATATGACCATCTCAGGAAGTGATTTGTCGGTAATATTGGATCTTCTACATCTGTCACCTTTAAGTTTTATTAAATACAAAAATTCCATTATTTCTATTTCTTTTTCATGTTTTTTTGAGTTTTGGCTTTCTCTTTTACCTAACAGTTTCTCTGAGAAGCCCAAATTAGAAGTTATTCATAAATACCTTTTGTGCTGGCTAATTGTTAAATTATTTTTGAAAAGAATATTATCTTGGGGCTCTTCAGCTGATCTCAAGTGGGGGTGGTTAAATTAATGTTTTCTTCATAAGACTGACCACAAATGCAGAAGGGATTTTGAACCTGGCTTGGGGAAGTCTTTGAGGAAGGCAGAATGGTGTATGTTGTGATTTCTAATGGAGGAACAATGCCATTTTATAATACACACAGACTAACAGATTTATTTGAGAAAATCAAACATATTTTGCCATGTCCAGATCCCACTTCAATTTTTTATAGGCTCAAATCTCCATCTTAAAGGACAAAATCACCCAACCAAACAGCAAATACAGACTTTCAACTATATTTACAAACCAGTTATATGACTTGATCCCTCCTTTATTTTCTAACCCTGATGACCACATTCTAATGAATGAAGTGTGAATGAATGGGAGAAAAACAGATTTTAAAAAAATGTTTTGGGAACATATAAACAGTATTTTAGACCTAAAAGCTAAAAATGGCACATCCTTTGGGGATGCTAATTAACATTTTATATTTTTAACTAAAATTTGGAGTGCCAATATCAACATCTGATTTCAGAAACTGGACAAAATATTCCAATCCTTTGGAATCATACCCCTAAGCAGAGGTTATGCATGGTCAGAAAAAGTGACACTCTGAAAAACTAAGGATTGGAAATTCAGAAAGTTCCAATCAAACAGGCCTGGAGGTTCTGCTTCTCTTTCTCTGGTCATTTATTTGCTGACCTTTGATTTTGGCTTGAAAAATCTGAGGCCTGAACATAGCTTTAGTGTGCTTGAAAATATCAAGGTGATGATTTATTTCAATCATAGGATTTTATAGGGGTAAAAAAAGAAACAGAAAACAACAAAATAAATGCTTTTGTGGAGCTAGAATAATACAGTAACAATCTCAGCTTTGTGTATTTGTTCGCTTTATATTAAAAATGATCAATGAAAAAGAACTGTATCTATAGCCAGAATTACGTAATAGTCTAAACAAATCTAAATTCCAGTGTCCCATCTCACTAATTATGGCTAAGAACAGATTTATCACCTATGCCCACACACTTCTTAATTCTACTTGTTACATGCTCCCAAACTCCCACATTTTTAAAAACGGAAAAAAACACTTATTTTGTCAGACATTATTATTTCCTACTGTTAATCCCCTTTTGTTTCCCTGACTAGTTAACCACTAAATCCTGTTTTTCCTTTTGCCAGATTCATTCCGTCTTCCCTAATCTTACTGCCTCTTTCATTACTGCCTTTCTCTAATTAATTTTAACCTGGATGACCAGATCATCTTATTACCCTCTCATTATCAATTCATTCCATCTACCACTCAGATTTCAGATTAATCTTTCCAAAGTACTGTTTTTTGGTTTGGTTTGGTTTTAAACATCATAAGCCTGCCTAAGAAGTGTGATCTGCTACTTGAGAAACTACAGTGGCTTCCTTTTACCTTGTGGAACCAATTTCAAACTCCTGACTTAAAAGCTCACTACCCAGCCTTCAGGTTGCTGTCTCCCCAGATTTCAAATATGTTACTTAAGGTAAAATGCTGGGCTTCAAAATTTCTAGCTCTTGAGATCTCATGCTGACTAAAGGTTATGTTTCTGAATGATTAATTAGTGTTAACTAATGATTAATTAGTTAACGGTTGTGCTTATAAAGATTTAGAGGTCTCATAACTTCCTATAACATTTTAAAGTTTATTTTATGCAAGCTTGTTAAAGTCTGTACCCAATCTTGCTTTCTAGGAAATTTATAACCCTCACCTTTAAACGGCTTTACTTTCTAGTCCAGTAAATATCATTTATCCCCCGTCCCTTTTTAAATATTGTATATTTTTAATTTTTAAGTATATTTTATTGATTATGCTGTTACAGTTGTCCCAATTTATTTTTCCCTTTGCTCCCCTTCGTCCAGTATTCCCCTTCCCTCCAGTAGTCCCACCTCCCTTAGTTCATGTCCATGGGTCATGCATATAAGTTCTTTGGCTTCACCCTTTCCTGTACTATTCTTAACTTCCCCCTGTCTATTTTGTATCAACCAATTATGCTTCTTAATCCCTGGACCATATCTGCACTTCACCCGCTTCCCCCTCCCAGCTGATAAACCTCCAAATGATCCTCCTACCTATGATTCTGTTCCCATTCTGGTTGTTTGCTTAGTTTTTTTTGTTTTTATTTTTTAGATTCTGTTGTTGATAGTTCTGAGTTTGTTGTCATTTTAATGTTCATAGTTTTGATCTTCTTCTTTTTTTCTTAAATAAGTCCCTTTAACATTTCATGTAATAATGGCTTGGTGATGAAGAACTCTTTTAGCTTTACCTTGTCTGGGAAGCGCTTCAACTGCCCTTCCATTCTAAATGATAGCCTTGCTGGATAGAGTAATTCTGGTTGTAGGTCCTTGCTTTTCATCACTGAATACTTCCTGCCAGTCCCTTCTTGCCTGCAGTTTCTTTTGAGAAATCAACTGAGTCTTATAGGCACCCCTTTGTAGATAATTCTTTTCTTTTGTCTTGCTGCTTTTAAGATTCTTTCTTTATCTTTAACCTTTGGCATTTTAATTATGATGTGTCTTGGTGCAGTCTCTTTGGGTCTAGCTTGTTTGGTTTTCTCTGTGCTTCCTGCACTTCTATGTCTATTTCCCTTGCCATATTAGGAAAGTTTTCCTTCATTATTTTTTCATGTAAGTTTTCAATTTCTTGCTCTTCCTCTTCTCCTTCTGATACCTCTATGATTCGGATGTTGGTACATTTAAAGTTGTCCCAGAGGTTCCTAAGTCTCTCCTCATTATTTTTCCAATTTTCATTTCTTCATTCTGTACTGGATGATTGTTTATTTTTTCTTTATGTTCCAAACCACTGATTTGAACACTGGTTTCTTCTCTTCAACTTTGGTTTTGTGTGGATTTTCCTTTGTTTCACATAGTGTGACCTTCACGTCTTCTCTTATGCATTTGCCATACTCAGTCATGTCTGGCAAGTCTGTGAGCATCATTATCACCATTGTTTTGAACTCTGCATCTGTTAGGTTGTCTATCTCCTTGTCTCCCAGTTCTCCCACTGGGCCATACTTCTCTGTCTCCTCAACTTGACGGGCTCCTGTGTTTGCCTCTGTGTCTTAGGTAGAGCTGTTGCACCTGTTATGTTGTAAGAGAAAGAGCCTTAGGCATTCATTAGTGCAGGGCAACCTGTTTACCATGTTGTGGCACTGTATGTGGGGGAGGGGTCAGAGAAGGAATAATGCCACTTACTCCACACTTGCCCCTTTTCCAGGCACTTCTCCTGCTTCCTGTATGAGATTGGTGCCCCTCTAGCTGTTGCCCCGGTAGTGGTTCCTAGAGTGAGTGGGTTTGCAGATGTTCTGGGACTATGGGGGCCCTCTAAACAAATGGACTCTGCTGAGAGACTGGCAACTTCTTCTACCATCCCAACCCCCACTGGTTTTCATAATCAGAAGCAATGAGGCTTTATTTTCCCCGGTGCTGGAGCCATGAGCTGTGCCCTCTGGTCTGGAGTTAGGACTGCTCTTCAGGTGTCCCTCCTAACTTTTATAATGTGTGACTGCACTTTCCACCGGCCAGCCACAGTCACTACCTTGCTGCTACCACTGCCACTGCTGCTGCTGCTGCCACTACTGCCACACCGTGTCCTCTCCACCCTGGCTCTGCCTCTCCTTTCTGTCTGGATGAGTATTACTTCTTTATATCTTTGTTTGTTGGACTTTCATGCAGTTCAATTTTCTGTTGATTCTGGTTGTTTTTAGTTTTGAGGTAGTTGTATTTCTTAGGGTTGTGGAGAGAGAAAACCAAGATCTATGCCTTCATCTTGGCCAAAAGTCTTCACTTATCCCCCATGTTAAGAGCAAAGTCCACTTAGGAAAGTCAGCCTCCTGAGTGTGCCTCATATCCTTCTGAAGCTATCCTAGGGGATTCAAGGGGAAGAAACAGGGCTGGTAGCAGGGTGTGGGGCAGGGTGGGCTGAGAAATGGCCATGGTGATTAATTCATGGATAATGCCTAAGGGAGAGGCAGTGTTGCCTAGTGGTTACAAGCAGAGCCTTTGGGTCATGAGCTTTTGGGGCTGGTACTTCAATTTCACCACTTATTGGCTCTGTGACCTGGAGGTAGGTATTTCTTTGTGCCTTCCATTTCCAAATCTATCAAATAAGAATAAAAATAGTTCATCTCTGGCTGATGTGGCTCAGTGGACTAAGTGCTGGCCTGTGAACCAAAGGGTCACCAGTTCAATTCCCTGTCAGGGCACTTGCCTGGGTTGTGGGCCAGGTCCCTAGTTGGGGGTGTGCGAGAGGCAACCGACTGATGTTTTCCTCTCACACTTATGTTTCTCTCTCTCTTTTCTTCCCTTGCCTTTCTTTAAAAAGAAATAAATAAAATCTTTAAAAAAAAAATTAGTTCATAACTACAGAGTGACCCTGAGGGATAAATAGCTTCGCATGTGGGAAGCACTCAGAATGGTGTAAGCTGTATACAAGGAAAGGAGAAGATGGGAGAGGAGTGGTGAGCTTCTAGTCATCTCATCTTTGGGTAATGGTGGTGCAGAGGGGCGGGTGAATTAGTGAGCATGGGTCTCCTTACTGAGCACCATGATTGGTGGGTCATATTTCCAGGCAAGGGCCCCCCATCATCCTCATTGCTCACTATCTCCTGCTGCAGGGTGCAGGCTCTGGCTTCCCATGGAGTCACTGCCTTCCCTGCAATAGCCGCCCAGGTGGATGACCTCAGGGTTTTCCTCTTTTAATAAATAATTGTCCTTCTGAAATGTTGTGAGGGGTGATGCTCCATAACTGGGCTCTCCAGGGAAGATTCTGAGTGGGCCCCTCCCCACTATCCCACCCCATTTACCAACTGAAGCATGACCTTTCCCTCCCCTCTTCATCATTAATTTGTCAAAACTTCAGGCAACTCTGACCTCATTATCCTCAAGCTCTCAGGATAACTACTGTGACCTCCTCACATAGGTCCTCAGGGATGGCAAAGCAGGGCTTGGGGAAGAGAGACCCTTGAGGATGCTCCATTACTCTGAACTCTAAAGCAGCCCATGAACAGTGAGAAGACAAGGATCCATTTATGTTACATAACCTGGTTAATACTTAGGGCCAAACTTTTATGTCTATCATCAGGTTAATATATTAATCTGGACCTCCCAAACACAACAGAGTCAGAAATACACCTAACTGTCCATTTTACAAAAATACTTGAGGCCACTGTTTTTGGCTCTCAGAAAGCTGAAAGGATGAGGGCTGATAGAAGGAATAGCCACCACCAACATCCAGAATAAAATAGCTATAATTTATTGAGCAACCATGAGAGCATTTTGGAAGGTTCTTTACACATAGTGTATAGATGAGTGATTGAAGGCTTAGCTTCTGGAGTCAGACTCCCTGGATGTGAATGCTGGCTTTGCCACTCATTTGCTGTGGGATCTTGAGTGAGTTAATTAACTTCTCTGTTCCTCAGTTTCCCCATATGTAGTGGATACAGTTGGGTAACACTCAGATCCCCCTACCTCTCTGGTACTAAGGAATTCATCCTTCAGCTCTTGGGAGAAGTGTTGGCTGCCAGTGACTCACAGCTTAGTACCTGTTCCAGAAATGGGCTTAGCAGAAGGGAACTGCCTAGGCCAAGGCTGAGGGACCTCCCTGGGGTTGCTGTATCCAATAACTGGCTGATTTGGGGTACAAAGGCCAGACTCCAGGACAACTCTGAAGGGGCCCGCTGAGCTCTAGGGCTTCTTCAGGGATCAGCTAATTCCTTGCAGCTGCATTGTCTTTTAGCTCAGTCCTGTTCCCTTCTCCCTTCCCTCGCTCCTACAGATGATAGAAAATTACTGTCAATGCAAGTAGATCTTAAAATCTTAGATTCTGTTTCCCAAGGAAACTGACATACACAATGTAAAATAATAAACTTACAGAAAAGGTACTTCCTCCTCCTCCACCTCTTCTTTCTACTAAAAGCATATTAATACAGAGCCTGCCCTGGCCTATATTATGTCTAATACTATTTCTGGTACCTACCAGGCACTCTGAATGTTGATTGCATGGATAAACGGCCAGAACATGGTTCTAACCAATAAGAGCCACTTTCTCGGGACTTACCTGTAAGACAGTGTACCTACAGCCATTCTACTACTACACTGAAGCCCATGGTCATCAGCTGTACAACTCTGGCCAACCATTCTTATAATTCTTCTTTCCAAGTTGCCCCTCAGTGTTCTTGGTTTCTTCTCTTTTTTTTTTTTTTTTTCTCTCATCATTGCAGCTTGTGCTTTTTATATCATTTCTTCCTCTGTATCCTTTTTCTCATTTTTTATCTCAGTTTCTTTCTTAAGCTAAATGCATTAATGATGATCGAAATAGTATATACATATCATACAGATCGATATATTTGGCAAAGTCTTCCTCTACCTACCCCAAATGCCACCACCCTAATCACCACAGTTATATAAAATACTCATCACCATTAGTCCCCATTTGCTGTTTTATTCTGAAATAGTCTCTCACTGCAAATATTGCCTCATTTGCAACGCGAGACCAAAGAAAGTCCCAGCCTCTCCAAGGCAGGCATGGAGTTCTGGGCTGGGCATTGGATTACTTGACTCATCTCATAAGAGTTGTAATGTCTTGCTCTGAAAACTTGTGGAATCTCCCTCTCTGGAACTGTTTTTTAAATAGACAAAGTTCTCATTTCTTATGATAGTTTAAAAGGGTTCTGGCTTAAACTTGATGACTTAGAAAGATTGTTTCTGTGATTTCAAGATTTTTGAAAATTTTGTGAAGACACATGAATATGAAAACTAAACACCCTTTAGCTATGGCTCTTTAAATTGCACTGGTTATGAAAACATAAGTTCAGCTCTCCCAGGTAGTAAGTTTGTGAGTTAAGTACAAAAATGAAAGATAGTCAACAAACTTAGACCAGCAGCGTTTCAGAAAAAGGCACAAAGGACAGACAAAATTAGGGAAGGACTGGTAGAAAAGATAAATCAGAGAGCAGTGGCTCTGAAGTAATTCTTGATCAAGATATCATTAGCTCTGCTTTCCTGGGCAACCAAAATAGTTGAAAAATGTAAACAGGAGTAATATTAAAAGAAGGCCAGTTGTTGTATCTTGTTTTAATGCTGCTGTCTTATTCTGCTCAGGCTATCATAACAGAGTACCACAGACTGAGTACTTAAATAATAGAAATTTATTTCTCTCAGTTCTATAGGCTAAAAGTCCAAGATCAAGGTACTGGCAGCGTTGCTTTCTCCTGAGGTCTCTCTCCTTGACTTGCAGATGGCCACCTTCTTCCTATGTTTTCACGTGGTCTTCCTTCTATGTGTCTGTGTCCTGATCTCTTCTTTTAAAGACACAATCACAACTTCATCACCTCTTTAAAGACCTTATATCCAAATACAGTCACATTCTGAGGTACTAGGGGTTATAACTTCAACACACCAGTTTTGAGGCAGGGGACACAATTCACCCCATAATAGCTATCATTTTTTCCCTTCGCCGTTCTTTCTGTGCATATTTTATAAAACATTCCATTTTATTTTCCTTAGAGGAAGAGCAGGCCATTGTGCTCTTTGGTGAGCTTATCCAAAGCTGTCCTTGAGGCCCCCAGAAGCCTCCTCACTGAGGAGCACCTCCCTCTCCTTTACCTCCAGCTCTCTGTGTGTCTCCTCTGTGCCCTAGTTCTTGCCTATTTATTTCTCTTGGCTAAACCCTAGCTCCCCACTCCTGAGCTGCTATGTGGAGGCACCGTAAATATTCCTTGTTGATACAGATAATGGCATGTCAACGAGGATTAAGATCAATGCAGACAAGACTGCCTCTGACACACACTGTTGGTTATCTTTGCTCTGTGACATATGCCTATGAAATAATATGTGAGCTGAAGGTGGAGGGGGAGGAGTCATTGGCAAGTTTGCAGTGTGGAGCAAATTTTTATTGATGAATGAGAGCTATGGAAGCTCTGAGTAATGTGTTCTGTTCCTCAATCCAATTTCCACAATCTGCAACTGGGAAATGCAAGAGCAAGTCAGGATGAGCTTGACTCATGATGACCCTAGGAGGCTTTTGCTAAGGAAAGTGGTCACATGGACTTTGCATGCTAGGTGGAGGCAGCCTCTCCCCAAAGAGGGAAAACCTGGCAGGCACTCAGTGCTCAGTACGTGATTAATTGCTGTGTTGATAGAACAGTGCAGGCCTCCTCACCCGGAGCCCAGGCCCCATGTCTGCCTTTCCTAACTAAAGCAACTGCCTTCTGTGGCCTGAATAGCTGGAAATGAAAACAGGGGAGAGGTGACAGCTGCTCGCGGGGGAGGAAGGAGGGGAGGGACCTTCTAACATCCATGTGCAGAAGACTGCATTTCAAAGTCTACCGCCCTAGGGGCCAAATGTCAAAAAAAGATGACAAGTATTGGGATGGCAACTTCTTCATGACATTTAAAATTGCTGCCCACTCCTCCCTAGCATGCCTGCCTCCTTCTTGCTTAAAGCTTTCTCCTTCAAGGACCATGAAAGTCCCGTACGTCCCTGGCTTTCTACCATATGATCATTCTTTGCTGTCTTGCTGGCCTTTTACCCACCTCTGTCCCTTAGTTTCACTTCCCACTTTTCTCTTCTCTCTTCTTCAGATCTCTAGCAATCTTATCCCACCAGGAGGGTTGAGCTCCCTAGATCTCCACAACCCCACCTCTACTGAAAAGGCCAGGTCTGATTTTTCAAGTGGAAGTTCCTCTAGGAAAGTGGTTCTCAATCTTAGCTGCCCTGATTAGAGTCACCAGGGAAATTTTTTTTAAATCCTGAAGCCTAGACCACACCCCAGACCCATTAAATTAGATTCTCTGGGTGAGTGGAAATGAGGCATCAGTATTTTTTGAAATCATTTTTAATTCTCTCATCTGGAGATAATTGTCTCTCTTCTAACTTCCCACAGTTCTTTATCTGAACTGCTCTTAGAAACATGATACTTTTTTTTTAAGACTCTTGGTCTCCAATCCTGGCCTTGACATTTACCAACTATAAGACTTTAGGGAAGTTTGTTCATCTCTCTATGCCTCAGTTTCCTTGTCCATAAAAAGAGTTTAAGGGAAGAAATAATAATAGGACTTACCTCATAAGGTTGTTATTAAAATTCAAAGCCTAGATTAGTACCTGACATATAAAAAGAGATAATTAGAAGTTAGCTGTTATGGCTTTGAGTAGTCATTAGAATTTTTAAGTGATAAATTTATGTCTAACCCAGTGGTTCTAGAACTTTAGCATATATGAAGGTCACCTGAGAGTTTGTTTAAAAAAAAAAAAATTCTTGCCTTGACCAGGTGGTTCAGTTGCTTGGTACAGCAAAAGGTTGTGGGTTCAATTCCAGGTCAGGGTATGTACCTAGGTTGTAGGTTCGACCCCTGGTAGGGGCACATACAGGAGGTAACCAGATTTTTTTAAAATCCTGCATTTCTTTTATATTTTATATTTTTATTTTTAGAGGGGGCGCGGAGGGAAGGAAAGAGAGAAGAAGAGAAACATCAATTGAGGATTCCAGGCCCACAGTTCACGTATGTGTCCTGACTGGGAATTGAACCAGCAACCTTTTGCTTTGCATATTGATATGCAACCAACCAGTCAGGGCAAAAATTCCTGCATTTCCAGCAAGCTTTCAAGTGATGCTGGCACTCCTAGTCTGAGGACTACTGGAGAGTATTCCTGACTTAATCCACCCCCTATCATCTCCTGCCTACACTTTCAGCCCAAGGAGTGTCAGGAGGTGACTCTGCTAGGTTTGTCCTAAGCTCAGGCCTCAGAGGTCATTCACCAATAGCCAGCTTGATCCATCAGGTTCCCTAGGTTCCAAAACTTGCTTGACTCATACTCTCAGAGCAGAGTCCTGACCCTTTTGGACCAATCCAGAGCTTTCAAGGAATAAGATGGATTCTGATGCAAGCACAATTCAAAAACAACCAACCCCAACTCTGGATTAGAAGTCACCGGTTTGTGCAAAACATTAAGAATGGGCAAAGTTTGCCTTTATGTGATCTTCTTTAAAAAAGACCCTCTTCTTTACTCAAGGATCTCAGAGTATTTGGTGACTGACCAGAGTTCATAGCTTGTTGTATCCCTGTAGATTTAAATCATTCTCTCAGATGGATTTTCTCTGTAAGGCCTTCAGGCACCCCCTTTTAATGAAGGAAGAACAGTGGCTTCTCCCTCAGATAAGCTAGATGTCATTGTGTGCATCTCCCTCAGGAGAGCACAGAGCTCCTTCGTGGTGCTCTTGCCCCTGATTCTGGCTTCTCTAATTAGATGGCAGCACGAGGCATTTTTCTTCCTAGGAAGAACATGTCCACCATTGTGTCTGGCCCTCTGCCCTGGTGCTCTTTATGTGGTTTTTCCTACCTGTGGCCCATGAAGGTATCCAGCTCATTACATTCTGCTTTTAAGCTGACTCTTTATTTTGTATCCATTTTAGCTCAAGTCCATTACACTAAATACTGTACACATTATTATCCCCTAAACGACTTGACTCAATCAGTTTTCGCAGCAAGGTCAGGGCCCAGTGAGCTGGAAGACCAGCCCTCAAATTGGCTTTCAACCAAAACAGCCGGCAGCCCCCTCCTTCTTAAATCAACATTGCTCCCAGAGGTACAGAGCTTTGTGTTAGTGAAGAATGTATTAACTAAAGCAAATGAAAACACCCTCATTTGTTGTAATGAATTTAGCTCTTGCAGGCCATTTTCTATGGGGTTGCCTGCCTAGAAGATGTGCTGAAATGTATGAAAGGGAAAAAAGACATTAAGTTCCTAACTGCCTCCAGAGACCTGCTTTTCACCACACTGGCTCTTCCCGTATCCACAGTGAGTAGCAAAGATGTACATCCAATGTGATACACAGGTACCTGTGGTTGAACTCGCCTCCTGGGTGGCAAGGCTGTTTGGGAGTCCATCATTGTAGACCAGAGCAATTGCATGTGCATTCATGTCCTGAGGATGGCATCACATTACCCAGTGTCTTCAGGAAACAGAACATATTACTGACAGAGTTAGCAAGAGCTTTTGTGTCATTGTGAATGTTTGATACCAGATCCATATTGCTATCTAATAAAGAAGTTTAAAGGATCTCTCTTAATCAAAACACAACTGAGATAACCTTGGTTTCAGTAGGATGATGGAGAGAGCTAGAGAGAAAAGATATCTGATTTTTCCCTTTTATACATCTCGTTTCAGTTACTACAATAAGCACATGTTACTTCTGCAAGTGGAAACCACACACACACACACACACACACAAAAAGTGGGGGGTGAAAAACTTCAAAGTTGGCACATGCAAAAGATAATTAAGAGAGAGGGAGACAATCTGTCTGAAATACCTGATGTGGGGCACAAAATGGGTGCCTCATTAATTCTGGTGAATGAATGGACATTGGAAAGGAGCAAGACATATACAAGGGAGAGTAACCTTGTTTGCTGGCACTGTCCACATTTCTATGACATGCTTATGTTTTCATTCATTAGGTAGAATGGAAACAAACTGGGATCAAGCAAGGCCTATAATTAGACCTGACTACCTCCTTCCACCTGTCATTACCCTGCTTCTTATAGTATTAAGATTGCAAACTTAAATGCAAAACGAAACTCTCAGATAACAGAGCAAGTACTGGCATTCCAGTTTCGCTCTGCAGGACACCTCTTCTTCAGCCCCATAAATCTAAAGGCGAAGTTTTTTTTATAACAATGGAATTTATTCATTTTTTAGAGCTTAGAAATTGAGCTTTGGAATTTAAGATAAGAAGATTGGAAGATTAATAGTTCCTTTTTTTTTTCATCTCTACATTGACTTTGATATAAAGGACAGATGCTTTGAAAAGACAGCTGAGGGAAATAAGAAGATGGGCATCGACCTTAAACCTCTGAGCAATGGAGAGATTCATCTCTCAGTTAACTAGGTTGTGAGTGATCCTGGAAATTTGTCACTCCTCTCTCCCAGCCTTCCTGCTTCTCCTTGTCTTGTCTCTGTAGAGGGTGGGCAAGGAAAGTGTAAGACTGAAGGCATTCCACTTGGCTGCTCTCAGCATTCCTGGTAAAAGTGTAAAGAAGAGAGAAGTCATTGGTTCAAATGAAATGACTTAATGGTCCGCAAATCCTGTTCATCGATAACCTTGCTCTCTGCCACAATGACAAATAATTGATCCAAACTCTCCAGACTCCCCAGAGTACTGAATTTTTTCTTTATTTTACATTTTTATAATGTCTTTAAAACTGGGATCTATTTTTATTTTGCTATGTTTTCTTTGTTAGCTTAGAGAGCTTTGATTGAAGACAAATCTAATGCTATTTTTGTGTTTTATTTTCCAGTTCGTATTTTTGTCATTCTGGATTCTCTTTCTCTACGATCGAGAACTTGTTTACCCTAAGGCCGTAGATGATATCTTTCCAGTATGGTTGAATCATGCAATGGTGAGTGAAGGAAAAATTTAGTGACTGTAGAAAGGCAATAATCTCTGTATTAAACTCTGAAGTGCCTTATTTATGTTTCCAAACTTCTCCTGAACCCCCAACATCCTGTTCACTCCTCCCTCTCCATCCTGTCACTATTTATTTAAAGGGTTCATTGAGGATATAAAATGAATAAAAACTGGTATTGTAATTGCAGTCAGAGAGCAGAGGGGATGACCAGGCAAAACTCTGCCAAGTTGCTTATGAAGTCATTGAAAAGACACGCAACCATAAGGGCAGGCAACTTCTTGGCAGCTGCAGTTGTGACAGAGAAGCAACTTTAGCAAATAACATATAATGAAAATTCTGGTCTAGAAATGGAACTAAGCGAGCTTTAAAAAATTCCACCCAAACCTCTAAAGAATATCTCAGAGCTCAGCAGCAGCTTCTTAGCTAACACCTGATTGGAATTATTCATCACAAGTGAAATTATTATTTACATATTCTATGCATACATTCCTGTTTGTCTTTTTATTCGTGCACTTTTTTAAATCTTCACCCAAAGATATATTTGTTGATTTTAGAGAGAGAGTAAGGGGGAGAGAGAGAGGAGTGAGAGAAAGAGAAACACTGATGTGACAGAGAAATATCAGTTGGTTGCTTTCCATATGCACCCCGAACAGGGACTGAACCAGCAACCTAGGTATGTGCCCTGACTAGAAATCATACCCACAACTTTTTGGTGTATGGAGATGATGCTCCAACCAACCACTTGTTACGCTAATAAGCTAAAAATTGACTTAAGAAAATTAAGTGATTTGGGACAACTGACTGAGCTAGATGTTACTAATCTAAAAATCTGAGACACCTATGTAAGGGACATACACCTATTTTTAAAGGTCTAACTAGTAAACATAACCTGTTCCAAAATATTCAGGTTATTAGTATCTGAATACCAGTAACAGTCACCTGGAGAAGCAGCGTGGGAGAAAGGCTGTCCAAATCTTGGATGAAGGATGGGCCTGAGTCATGGGCGCTACCTGCATGAAGAAATAGTTCAATGTCCTAGCTTCACTGTTTCATATGTACAAATATATTTCTACATTAGTCAGGAGTTCAGAACGTGGTTTCAGAGTGTGTGAAGCAAATGACATTTAAAAACCAGGGGAAATCACAAGGGAGTAGCATTATCAAGACTCCTCGAGATCACAGACTTTCTTTTACCTACAACCCTTCCATTATCTTAACACTCATGTGATTACTGATCAGGAAAAACACCTGTGTCCACTGACTCTGCCCCTTCAATATGCTTCATCCCCCATAAAAATGAATTTCAGTTTAAATATGTGCTCAGTGAGATACTGATTATACACTAAAATATCCAAGTTTTAATCTAATTTAGAGTTCAAGACCAAAAACTATATATTAAATAAATCTTACCTCTCAGGGACCTCCTCCTACCACCTTGTTTTTGTCTGACCACCTCTTTCAGGGAAGGTCTGGACACCTTTGTAATTCCCGTTAGTATTAATCTGAGACACCTATGTAAGGGACATTCCTGCTTTTTCATGGTACTTTACTGAACATATTCCTTAAATACGTGCTCATTTAATTCACTCAACCTTTAGATAGCAGCTATAACCCTGATTTTTACCCACTAGAGAAAAAAAAGCTCCGAGAAGTTAAGTGATTTGCCAGGGGCCACAGAGCTGATAACTGGGACCCTAGGATTCAACTCCAAGGCTAATTCTGCTCCCCCTTGTTCTTTGCTACAGTATGTGCAGGACTGTGGTCTGATCTGGTTTCATAACTTACCAGGCAATCAAAAGATTGCTTGATTAACATAGCAAAGTGAGAATTCTCAGTTAAAAAATTCAGAATCCCCATCTGTATGCCAATAAGCTAAAACTTGACTTAAGAAAATTAAGTAATTTGAGACAACTGACTGAGCTAGATGTTACTAAACTAAAAAAAAAACAAAAACAAAACAAAAAAAAAAACAAAAACGCACAATCTAGGAGTTTCCCTGCAAATATTACAAGCTTCCTTGCTCTTCAGGTTTCCATTTTCCAGATGTAAGTAAGGTTAGATTTCTTCCAAATACTTGTTTTGGTAATGCTCAGCATCTGTGACCCTGTTAAACAGCCATATGGATTTTTAATAATTTTAAAACCAGATAGCTGTGTAATGTATATCATATCTAAGAGAGAAGATGATACTAGAGAACAGAGTTCCTAAAATGTTTTTATATGTTCACAGCCTAGGGGTTTCTGTCTGCTCCTGGCCGTTTGGTTAATCAAGTAACCGGAATCTCTTAGAGAAAAGGGGCCAGGGTCAAAGGAGGCGGGACAATGGTGACAGAGAGAAAAGAGGAGGTGGCAACCTGTCTTCAGTCAGACATTGACTCTGAGACTGTTAATTTACATGGACAAAATCCCAACAGAGCCACTTCTAGGGGAAAATGTTGGCATCAGCAAAGCCAGCCTTGTGGTCCTCTCCAGACTTCAGTGCTTCTTTTTAGAGTCTGTTCCAATCCAGTGTCTTAGTGACTGCACCTCATCCCTCTCTCCAGATTGTGTCCCTTACTGTGCACATTTTCTATACTCACTTGTAAATCCTCCTGGCCTATGGTGTCAAGGAAAGCTTTCTGCTAACGTCTTAAATACTAGTATAAACAAATATGGAAATGGCTGTTATTGTGTCAATTTGTTAACACTTTCTATATTTCGAGTGTCCTTCCATGTCCTTCTATGATAACCCAAAGGAATGAATACACAGAAACCACCATCGTGGCAGCCAAAGTGATGATGGGCAGCCAGGCTGAACATCTGGTACTACTTGCCTACACGTACATGGGGCTGGCCCTGCTCCTACAGAGAATTACTTCCTGTACTGCTCTTTTTTTTTCTTCTACAATATAAGAATTATTGGCATACATAGTCAGTGTTGTAATATCCTGAAAGTTTCCTTCATTTCACAACAGTTTTTATGTTTGCTATTTTAGCCTTAGCTTTGAAATATTTTACCTATTGCCATTTGTGATGATGCCCTGAGCTTTATGAGTAATACTTGTCAAATTAAGAAATACCACTCTCTCCTTTGACACAGTGCAGTTCTAAAACTTTTATGATTCATCAAGTCTTTGGAATCCTCCCAGTGCAAGCCGTCTAGCTCAGTGGAGGCTTGTCATTGCAGTAGGGCCATTCAAAGCTGACTATCGTCTCTAATGGACATATTTCTACCATTGTTTTATATTCAAACAAAGTAGTAACATCAGGGAAATATTTGCATCAACCATGGACAGGCTGCCATTCACTGGTGCCCTAAAACTCCCATTTGAGCCAGCTGCCTTATTTGAAGTAGATCAACCTGTTGTACTGCTAAGCAGTTCTCCAGTCTTCATGAAAAAAAGGGAAAGAACAGCAAAGTATTCCTTCAGGGTTGCCAGCAAAAATTAGCTCCTCAGGTTTTATCTAAATGACTACTAAAGATAGAATCAGAGAAGGCAGATTTAAATAGTGGGAAGAAGACTCAGTAAATGAGGAAACTATCAGATGCTAACCTGAAGGGAGCTGGGGAATTTATTTCTCAGAAAATCAACCTAAATTCTTCAGGTTGCCCCAAAATAGGGGTGAAGTAGATCAGAGAACCCCCTTGGAGCCCCTCTACATTTGAAAATAGTACATAATTATTGAGAACATGGTGCAAGTACATTATAAACTATCAAGGGCTGCATGAATATGTTATTATCATTTAAAATTCTCAATCCATGATCAAAATTTTAGAACTGAAAAAACTTCATTGATATTAATGGAGGTTTACAAAAAATCTGCTCTTAAGAGTTAGGCCTTTCTTTGTCTCTTTAAATTGGAAAAAATACCAAATACAGCTACTCTGTTATTTAATGTGTTGTCTTTATCACTCAAACAAATAATTATTAAGTCCCTACTGTTGATATTTGACAAGGATTTTGACTTCTAGCACTCTAAATCTGGGTGAGCCTAGTATACACACAATGTTGAAGTAATAAAATAATAGTTAATACTAATATAAGACATTGATACAGTTGGTGGCATGCAGTGGTATGTGCTTACTGCCAAATGAAAGGTGTGGACAAGAGCGCTTCATGCTCCTTGTATTCTGGCCTGTATGTGACCAACATGTGGGTTATGACTGAACAACCTGAAAGGCCTTAGAGCCCTCTCCAGGATGTAGTGGGAAGTCAAAATGTCAAGGGAGTGAAACTCTAACCCTTCTAGTCTCTTCCCCATTCATAGCATGCAAGATGTTGTCTATCATTAAATTCAAACCTAGTCTTGGATTTTTCTCTCCCACCTTGACATGAAATTGTTGGGCTGCTCAGTTGAGTTAGGTGAGTCCTGGTGAATACAGAAGGTCACTGCAGGCATGTCAGCACTAAATGGCCACCCTTTGTGCACCAACATTACAAAGTTCTCTGCATACCTTCCTCTGGGCAGAGGAGACACACAATTAAACTCTCTGGATAGCTCAGTTGTTTTCAACTTTCAGAGAACAGACCCCTTGTGAACTTAAGGAAGTCTGTAGATCATTTCCCAACGAAACACAAATACCCATAAAATTTTGTGTACTGTTTTAGAAGGTTTATGGACCGTCAAAATTCCATTTATGGGCCTCAGATTAAGATCTCCTGACATAACTGAGCATGTAGTTGAAAAGAGGATCCCCAACTGATTGCTAATGCTGAGTTCATATCAGAAAGACAAAATCAAGAATAGTTATTTTTTTCAAAGTTATTATGTGTTCAGTGATGTTTTTGTTTCTATTGGGGTGACAATAGAAATATGACATATGGTTCCTCACCTCAAAAAGCTTAAATTACAGACATCACAGATCTAATCATATATATATATATATATATATATATATATGACTCCACCTCCCATGCACTTCTGTTTTCCCATGACATAAGCCATGAGCCAGAGTATGTTTTGCTAATACAGTGCCCTAGCCCATGTCACTCACAGGGTGTAAGTGAGATCCTTTGGAGGACACTTGAAGCATGGTCCAAAGTTAATGGAAACCATACAGCTCTTGTACAGTGAGGTGGCTAGACAGTAAACCCCTCCATAGTATCTTCGTAAGCCACACCTTTATTGACACCATTTTTAATAAAGTATTATATTACTATAGAGAGTCTGTTTATTTCATACACACACACACACACACACACATACATAATATCTTATTTATAGAGTGTTAACTATACCAGACTGTCTTCTAGGAGCTGAGGGTACAGAAATAAACATGACACCTCACCCCGCCACCCGCAAAATCTGTCCTTGTGCAGGACACATACATTCTGGTAGGGAAGATAGCAATAAGTATGTAAACAATAAACACATAGATACAATGTGTATGTGTGCACAGGTAGTAGGTTTAATAGTGTGTAAGGCAGTCAGGGTGGTCAGGGAATCCCTCTATGATGAACTAATATTTAAACAGAAATTTGGGTAATGTGAAGGAGGCACCACAGGAAGTTCTGGCAGAAGAAGGATTCAGACAGACAGAAGAGCAAGGAGAAAGACCCTGAGAGGAAATATCAGCATCTTTAGGAACCAGCAGGGAGTCCAGTGTGGTTGGTTCAGGCTGAGCTGAATAAAGAGCAGAAGATATAACTGCAGCCAGGATTTGTATTATGCCTCACAGGATTTATAAGGAGTTAGGATTTTATGCTGAGTATGATGGGGAAGGGCATCATTTCAGGGAGGCCTTATCTTGTAAGAGAACACTTTCAATGTTTAAACTACATAAACTATATAAAGTCTGAGGAATAGGCCTTACCTGTCCTTTCCCAATATACTACATGTAATATATATAAAATAGTGCTTAGGGCTATATAAATCCCTCTTTCTTTTCAGCACTTACCTATCTATCAATTATCTAATCTACATTGCATTTTATTATTGACCCTGCTTACATTTCAAGATCATCACATTCGCTACACCCTAAGAAGGGCTTAGTGGAGGTGTGACAGGGAGGGGAGGAGTGAAGACCAGTTAGGAGGTGTTTGCAAAGTGCAGAAGGCAATGATGGAGGCTTGGGTTAGGAGCATGGCAGTGGTATTAATAGATTTTTACCTTAAGATACAAGAAAGGAGTATGGATAGAGATGCTAGGAGAGGTCAAAGGATTGTATAGGAGGAAATTGATTCTGAGATGGCTATGAGACCACAAAATCTAGGGAGTTGGACATATAAGCCTCAGGGAGAGTTCTGGGCTGGTGACATAAATTTGGTTGTCTCTATCATAAAGACTGTTTTTAAAGTCAAATAAGATTGCCCAGGGAGTAAGCATGGTTAGAAAATATATCCCAGGACTTAGCTACAGAACTTCCAGTACTCAGGAGGAAAAGCAGGATAACTCAACAAAGAAGATTTAGAAGGAGGTGCCAATGAGTTAGGAGAAAACCCAATGCAGTTTAGACTCTTGGAAGTCAAGTATAAAAAGGTTTCAAGAGAGAGGAAGTATTTTATATCAAAAGCTGCTGAGAGGTTAAGTAAGTTGACATTGTAAGATGACTTGAGTTAAAATTTTCCATTAGATTTGGAACTATTGGGCTCTCTAGTATGAGAGCAGTTTGATAAAGCAGTGGGGAGAGACAGAGCCTTAATAATGCTGTATGTATTAGTTTCCTTTGCTGCTGTAGCAAATTAACATAACTTTAATGGCTTAAAACAAGACAAATTTATTAACGTATAGTTCTGGAGGTCAGAAGCTCAAACTGTGTCTGATGAGATAAAACAAAGGTATCAGCAGAACTGCATTCCTTCAGGAGACTCTAGAGGAGACTTGATTTCCTTGCCTTTTGCATCTACAGTCACATGCATTCCTTAATTCATGGCTTCTTCCTCCCAAATTTGTTGCACCATTGAATCCTAAAATCTTCTCTGGCAATTTTCTACTCCAGGCCAGGTCCACATTAGAAAGAGAAAATATGACTGCCACCAATGACCAGGAAATGGTATTGGTAAAGAGTACATCATGTGACTCTGGAGGGTATAGAGGTCCACTAGGTAAGCCAATGAACAGATGCTATCAATGGTGTCCCACTGGAAAGATCCTTTTTCAGAGCATTGTTCCAAAGCTCCTGTGAAAGAATGAAAATAGAATCATTTGCAACACACATATAATTATTTTTCAGGTTTAATCACTACAGTGTTATTTATGGATTATCCTCTTGGTTAAAATACTTTCTAGCCGTCCCTTTATTCATTCCATTCACTTCTTACTCTAAGGTAGGTTAGACTCCCCAACAGCATTCACCTGGGAAACACTAAGTTAAATGAATGCTTAAAGCTCAGCAGTGAAATTAGAAGCTAAACTAGGATAAGGAAGCAGAATTAGCTGAGTAAGAACAATAAAGGCATCTTGCCCCTCAGGAAGTCTCAAGGTAAATAGAGTGGATGCTGATAATGAACTGTCGAAGGATTACCAATCTACTTAAAGTTTTATGTAATGAGTACCAAGCATTCACAGTGCCTGCTTTCTTAATCTCTAGAGAGCAGGAACCCAAATGGTGAAAGTATATCTTCTTTTTTTTGGAAAATTTCAATTCAGAGAACTTTCAATGTGTGCTGAAGAGCAGCTTGCTTTTACAATTCCATTATCCAGCGAGTCTCTATCCACAGGCCACTTTTAAAATAGAATACCAGTAGAAAGTATATCCCAATTTCAAAGTCAAGGTCAAAGGTTTTTAATGATCAAAAAATATGTCCTGTCTTCTAAGAAGTTAGTAGGAATTTGAATAGTTGAAGTCATTCAGTGCCTTTGAGGGTTTGCTAGTGGGTCTCCTCCCCTTCTGTGTGATGTAATTAATCCTCACTTCCATGGCAACCATGTGTAATACTACCAACAGGAAGAATGACTTTATTCTGGAGAATAACCAGGATGGAGAAACTCATTGCAGAAGATCCTAAGCCCCTCTGAAGTATAAAGAGAAAAAAATCAAATCTAAGTGGATAAGAAAGAGCTGAAGTCCAATGATCTCAGAACAGAAGTGAAAATGCCCAAGAGCTGCCCAGTGGGTGGGTGGGAGAGCCTTCTCTGACACATTCAAATGTACATCCTCTTTCTGATCAGAGGGCAGCACAAAAGAGCTCCCTATGTGCTTCTAGTTGCTACATAACCCACAGCAGACACTCTGACAGCTGCAGAGTCCTGTCCTTGCCTCAAACCGAGAGCTGCTGACACACTTGCAACCAGCCCCCACGTCTCTACCCTGAGTCTCTTTATCTTTTCTGCCTACAGAGCAGTCTTGTGCTTCATTGGGAATTTTAGTTTGTCCAAGTCCTCTACCTCCATCTCACTTCCAGGTCCTTATGTTACCAGTCAGTAGAATATTTATTTCTAGAGGGCATTATCAAGTCTTCTTGACGGTGACGCCATTTGCACACAGATTACACACATGGATTTCTAACTCTCTGATGCTTTATGTCTAGCGTTTTGGATTCTGAGCCCTGCCCTTCATTTCCCTCTCCCAATCCAATGGGCACATTCATTTACACAGAGGCACTTGCTTTGCCAACTTCTTCCTAAATCTCACCAACTCTTCCAACCTATCACCATCCTTACTTACTAACCAGTTTCATCCTCTTTCTATCCCTTTCGTGTATTTACTAGATTCATCCATTTTCTTTAAAATCTTACACTAGAGCAAAATGAAAGCAAAGTGAGAAAAGATGTAGAGACAAGGAAAAACTCTTTCTCTAGGGAGCTCCTCCGTGTTGAGGTGTTTGAGACAGAAATGACTGTCAATAGTCTATGGCCGTTGAGTAAAAGGTTTGATCCAAGTGGAGACCCTATCTCTATGCTCAGTGCTTTACACTGAGGGCCAAGTATATATGCATAGCCTCTTAACAATGGACTGACAACTAAAAGCATCACCATTAACTAAGAGCATCACCATTAACACAAAAATCTAGAGGCATGGTGTTTCACACTCCATCTATCCATTCAAAGAATCAGCCATCTAATTATGAATGTTTAAAACAGAATGAAAACCTGAAGCTAAGTACCAGGTCTATAGTCAGGCACAAGATGTCCTGGCCATTACTTGAATATGCTGTTTTTGCTGTTGTCTTAAGAACATATGACCATAACAGATAATAATGTTCTATTTCCCTTTTTTACCCATTTTATGATTGACAGTAAACATTCTTTTGTAGTGATGATTGGCAGAGAAACTAAAATACTTAACCTATCAAGTAGTATTTAATAGAAGTCTTTTGTCTCCAATCAGCTCAAGGAGTTTAGTTTAAGGCTTACATGTAGGAACAGTTTAATTAATATGCATACTTTTACTGACATATTTTAAAATACTTTGCTAACCTAATAATGTCAGAGTTAGTAGTGTGAAAATTTAGGATCACAGAAATTGTAAGCCTACCAAAAAAAAAAAAATGTGCTTAAGAAGTACTTGTTGAATATTTAACAACTGGAATATTGAGTTGTGCGTCCAGTGGAAATGACACTTAATCTTGGTAGCTTTTTTTTGAGGTGATTACTCTTAGAGTGTGGTGTGGGTAATCCAAGACATATCCAGGTACAGGTCATCGAGAAACGAACCACCTATGAATTATATTCTATCTTCACAAAAGTCCTTTCACATCAGTTAAGTTTCTTTTGGGGCTAAAAAGTTGAAAGGGATAAATTATTAGGAAGAAAGGTGCCGGAGCTTGATTCTAAAAAAAGTCATATTGGGGTGAATGGAAGAAAAATTTCTTAGCTCTTAGTCTAAATTGCAAAAATGATAATCTCAGATGTTTTCTACATGTTAATTTATAATTTCATGGAGAGAATTTATTTCAGTAACAGAAAAACCTCAATTCTGGCCCCATTTCTTCCATTATTGTTACATGATTTTTGGAAAAGCCAATAGACCTCTGTGGGTATTGGGTTCCTTAAAATGAGTGTGTTAGTTCTTAATTCTCAGAATGTTATTAGGAGCAAATAAAATAATATGCATGCAACATAACGAGCTATCAATGATACATAATGATCTATGTCAAATTGTTGTCAATTTGAAATCACTATCACCCCTTCTCCACTGTGTGGTGTGGAGGAACCACACACAGCTCCTAGAATCCCTTTCTGCATGTGGTTCCAGGTGAGAATCAGCCAATGAGAGGCATTCTCATGAGATGTGAAAGAAACAGAAGAATCCATTTTCTCTAGAGGCAGGTAAAAATAGTTATGCAGGAAGATTCAGACACAGGGTTAGCAGTGGCTGCTGGCCAAACACCTAGGAATCACTTTATACTACAAGTTGCTGAGATCAATGGTGGCAGCCCCCAGAGACTTGAGAATTGCCACAGCTTCTTGGCCAGCTGCCAGGAATCACCCCTTCCAGCATAAGCTTCCTGACTTTAACTGCCCTACCCTTTCTAAAAGCTAGCTGCCTAAATTCTAAAACCTTCCTCCGCAGAAGGTCTTGACGGACTTCTGTGTTCCTGATGTAGTCATGACTCATACATGACCATAAAATTCCTGCTCCTTCCAAATCATGACCATAAACCTTAACATGAGGTGAAAGTTACCCATCCAAAGGAAACAGGATTCTGAATGACTTTGTTTCAGGCTGTAGAGTGGGTGAGTAGCCTGAAACAAAGAAAGAAACATTACAAGGCACCTACAATGTTGAGGAAAATATTTCTAGAGCTACTTTTAAATGTTTGACTTACTGACAAGAAAGTAATGGAAATCCCCCAAAACTAAAAGAAAACAGAAGAGCATCTACCTAAGAGAGGGAAGTATAGGCAATATTTAAAAAAAAACAATCACTGATTATTTCCTAAAATTTATGAAAAATTAATCCTCAAGTTCAAGAAGTGTCCAAAAAATGCCACCCAGGACAAAGGGCAGACATCTAGCCACTTGTATGACACTACATACAAAAAGAAGCTCCAAAAAGCAGACATATTAATAAGATGGGTTTCCCAAAAAGAAATTACTGCTAGACTGATAGCTTATTTTTCAATAGCAATGAAGAAGCTAGGAGATGATTAAATAATAGCTTCAAAGTATTGGAGAAAAAAACTGCCAACCTATTTACCCCTGAGAGTATATAAAGATATTCCCAGACCTATGAAAACATACTTTGTCACCCACAGACCCTCAGTTATGGGAAATGCTGAAGGACATACTTCAAAAAGATCTCTGGAGGGAGGGTTGAGATAGCAAAAGCAATGGCAAGCAATTTGTTCAACTTATGGTGACTTAGAAAAGGAATGAATTAAAATACTGAATGTAAATAGAACGTATGAAATTAAGACATCCTAAAGCCTCTTTGGATTGCTGGTAGGGAGAGGCTAGAGATAATGACATTGTAGCCATTACAAAATCAAATAAACATGTCATGATGTCTAAAATAACCACATAGAAATTATGTGTACAACTTGCACATTAGGAGAAGAAAAAATGAATAGTTCAGGGGAAAAATAAAAATGAATGAGAACTTGAATTCACGGTCAGGTGCTGTTCTAAGGTGTAGGGAAAAGCATGGAACAGGCCCTGGTGTAGGGTAGTTGCAAATCCATGAATACAGGAAGGATTAAGTTAACTCTCCCTAGAAGTATTACTGTTCTTGAAGGCACAGATCTCTAAATTATGCAATAACCTCTAATTGGGCTATTCCAGTTAATCATGTTGTTAGACATGTGGAGCTGGCAGCAATATGGGGAAGTCAGAAAACATTTGAGAGGAAAATTTGAAGTTACTAAAGTACTCATTTCAAAGGGGTAGGCATAAACAAAGAGAACTAATGATTAAGTAGTCCATTTTGTTCATCCCTTTATTCCGGACAAGAACCCTGTTTCCTAAGGTTTATCCCACAGGCTGCTATTGAGTAATACTAAATCATGATTATAGATAAATTTGGTGAAGTGTTCTTTTTTCTAATCCTGGCAGCTGTCCTTGGTGGAGAGCCCCTTAGAGTTTCCTGGGAACTAAGAAAAGGCTCTTGATCATAAAGTACCTCTTGAGGTGATCAAACTGCCTGCGTTCTATGACCAGCAATGTAGCAATTAAGCACAAGTTTGTATTTCTTTATATTCCAGAGCATACTGTTTATGTGTGTATGTATAATTAAAGTCTCAAGGTTGGGTTTTAGTGTCACCAGGATTGCTTGCTTTACTTTTGGGTTAATGTCAACATAGGAGTTCTGCACACAAACCTACAGAACGATCTGGGCCTAAAGGTCAGGGGAGGTGGGAAATGCAAGTCCTAATTGTTAACTGGAATTTCCCCCATTGAGAGATTTAACCAGTAACCAAACACTCAGCCCTCCCACAAGATGCCCAATGACCCAAGATAGAGACTTTGCTAACAGGTGCTGCTCCCTACCCCTCGCCCCCCAATTTGTCACTATCCTGAATTCTAGTAAATTAGACTGAGCCATCTGTCTCTTTCACTTAAAGTCTCACTAGAAGCAGGATGGCAGCTTGCTGCTAGGTCACATTTCTGGGACCTACTCTCTGGTATACGGTCTTTTGAATTGCCTCCTCTATGAGAAGATGAAAGGAAAGACATGAAAAAGAACATTCCTTCCTTCTGCCACCTGAAGCAGAGGTAAAGCTCAGTTTATAAGTTCATTTTCCTGAGCTCTGCCCTGATTGTCACCAGGATTTGGGAGCATGGGAGGTAGTTGTGGGGTTGGCTAATTAGTTTCCTTCAGGGCAGAGACATTGCCATTCACACTGCATGAAAAAGAATGTATGCCTCTCCAGATGGAATAGAGGCCAAGAGCATTGCCCCAGACCCATGTGTATTATCTATACTTATTCTACTCATTCTTCTTATTCTGCTCACCAACTGTTTCCACATTGCCCAACCCACGGCTCCTGTTTTTGCCCCCATCTTAACTTTCAACAGCATTCATCATAGTAGACCTCTTCCTCTTTGAAACTACTTTTTAGGTTCTATTGGTAGCACATTAACTAGTTTCCTCCTACCTCAGTCTCTGCTTGTGTCCTCTACCTGCCCTCTAAATGGTGGTGTTCTCCCAAGCTTGTCCTGGGCCATGTGCTTTGCCAGTACTCTCTCCCCAGTAGTTCACATCCATCGCCATAGATTTAATTCTATCCACATGCTGAGTCTCTACTCAGATCTCCTCTGAGTTTCAGACTTCCATTTCTAACTGTCTGTCTACCTGACATTGCTGTTATCAGCCCATTTCTGAGTCGACTTGTCCAGAAGTGGACACGTAATCTCACTTCCAAACCTGTCCTGGGATCCCTTTCAGGAAAAGGGGCCACCATCCTCCCAATTGCTCAAGACAGAAATCAGCATTGACCTTGTCACCTCCCTCCCTCCCACCACCCTTATACTCAATCTGTTAGCTAATCTTGTCCCTTCTACCTCCAAAATATGTATCAAATCTCTTTACTTTCTAATTCCACTGCCAATACTTGGTGTCCACCTTCACTTTTCCCACACAACACCTCCAAACTGGTCTTCCTGCTTATATTCTCAATATTCTCCATACAGCAACAAAATACAGTTATCCCTTGAACAACTTGTATTGGAGCTGTGAGAGGCCACTCAAATGCAGATTTTTTTTCAGTAAATACCTGCACTGTTTCAATCTGTGTTTGGGAGTCCATGGATGCAGAGGGACAACTATATGCATTAAGCATCCACAAATTTTGCTATCTATAGGGGTCCTAGGACCAATCCCCCACAGATACCAAGGGACAACTAAGTTATTGGGGGTGTCAAAAATTACATGAAAACTTTTGACTGCAGGGTGTAGGGGGCATGTAAACATTCCTAACCCCTGTATTATTTGAGGGTCAAGTGAGTATGAAAATAGTCCCCCTTCCTATTACTCTGAGGTATTAAAAAATAACCAGCTTAAAAATGACCTCCTCAGACTATCCTTCCCTGACTACTTGACTTAACATACCTTCACTTTTCTTCTGATGCATAGATTCCTGTTTGTGTCCTTCATAGCAACATGCCATGATTGGTACTTATGTAGTCTTTTACTTGTTTATAGAAAATTTTGCTGGTTAAACTATAAGGACTATAAGGGCAGGGACCATATTTGTTTGCCATTTAATCCCCAGCACCTAGCACAGACTGGCGTGGGATAGGCACTTACTGAAAATTGCTGCATACAAGAATGAATGAATTCTTTATTTCTTATTACTCTGGTAGTTTCTCTGTGCCCTTGACTGATGCCAGAGTTCCTTATTGGGGGTATGCTGGGGCCAGGTAACGTTGAAGGCAGAGAGAAAGCCTTTAGTAACCTTGCCTTTAGAATCTGTGGCTGACATTATATGTTCTGATATTCTGAGGTATTATTCTATATAGAAAATTATAAGTGAGAAAATTTCAGAGAGTGAATATTGGTACCTTGAAATATCTATCGGGCTTTTAGTTGTTATATCAAAAACATGATGTATTAGTGACTGATTTATGTCGAAAATGCAGAATCATAGTAGTTTCACATATTTTGTTAAAGAAGAGATGATGTTTGTTCTGATTTGAACTGTTGCTCAAGGATGGATGCTCTTTGGTAGAACTATTTCCAGGCTCATGCTTTCCTCTGTTACCACCGTTCTTAGATCTTAATTAGGTAACTGTGTACTCATGTAACCAAAAAGATTTCTCAGCAGCCACTGAATCAAGGAAGAAAGGTGGCAAAGTTTGAAATAAGGAAGGAATGAAGACACGACCTCACAAGTAACCAGATGAAAGAGAGATAGTCAAAGGAATCAGTTTAAAACAGTCTTTTTATCATGAGAAGTGTGTGGAAGGCCAATTTGCCCCATCCTCTTCATTGCTGGGCTAGAACTGGTCCTGAGAGAGATGCTTGATAATATCCAACCCAGGGTTCCTCTTGATGGACAAGGAAGCTAGTAATGGGGTTCATTAGAGTATGTATGTAAAAAGTGAATCTGTTGTAGGTGGAAATCAGAATCTTCCATGAGATCACAAGGAATCATTCCAATAATCCATGCATGGGGGATTGTGATGTGGCAATATTTATTGGTTGGAAATAGACCCCTGGATTTCCAATGTCTCATCTCCTGTCCCAAATGGAAAAAGTCCAATCGTGTTTTCAGCAAGGCCAAAACAAAGGCCAATGTTCAGAGTTCTGCTTCATCTTAAAGCTTAGTCCTTTGGAGCCCATGCAGTCTGCCACAGCCTCAGGAGCAGCTAGACCTGCATGGTCACATGCTTCTAGGTGAGACAGAACACATGAACACATGGGGCAAGTGCAGGTCACTGAGAAAGAGAGCTTTGTTCTTCTGAGGTTATATCTGGGATCTTTTTCAAAATAACCAGTCAACTTCACAAGTGTTCATGGGCTTCAGATAGGTCCACACCCCTAGTTAGACTGACAAGCCTCTATGGTCAAGCACCTCCCTCTGTGTCCCCCGCAACTATCCAGTACTTGAGTGGGGAGGGGAGGAGTGTTAATCCCCTTGGCAGAGTAATGCTATGATCCCTTGGGGTGTGAAAGCGTTGCTTCCTGATGAAAAAAAAACAGGTTCATGCCCTCCAGTTTACTAAGCTCAATGTCTAATTCCTTTTGCTCTCTTTCTTATTAATAACTAGTTAACCTCTTACAGTAACAAATCCAAGAATGTAGAACTCCACCAATATTTGGTGGCTACCATGGAACCTAACAGTTCAACAGTTCAATAGCAATCAAGGGTCTTCTTTTTTTTTAAGGGAAGAATAGAAAACCCTCATAAAATCAAGGGAGATTTCAGCATTTCACTTCCCTTAATAGGAACATATTTATCGGTGAAAATTCATATTTGAAAGCCAAAAACAAAACAAAACGAAAACCTTTGTGCTTTCCAGCCCCTGAGTTCAAAAACCAAAAACTGCATCATTTCAGAAAAGCATACTAGAGAGGTCTCCTAGTATGAATTGGTTGAGAATAAAAGCTTATGTGTTCATAAAAGCCACAATTTACTATCCTGTGGTAAGAAGGAATTTTGTGACCTTTTAAGAAATTTTGTTTTGTTTTTCTTAAGAAGACCATGATAAGGAAGTGAGGCAAATTTCTTGGCAATGGGAAGATTGTTTCAATGCAATAGGCTTGCATTCCCAGAAATGTAGAGGGCTCTGTGCAAGCCAACTTGTCATCAACTTGTCCTGCATGTAAGTTCCTAAATTTTACAATTACAAACTCATCCAGACTTCCACCCACCCTTAGGTTTTGTGAAACAGATGGTAGTCGCAGCCATGGAGACATATCTATGTTAACCTCTGAGCTTCCAGGGACTCCAAGGTCCAAGTCTAGCAATACTATGAGCAGGGAGTTGAAATCCAAAGATGTGAAGGACCACACAGGAACATGGGGCATCATTCTGAAAGGAAGAATAAGAAGTTTGGGACACAAGGAGCAAGCTCCCATGTGCTCACCACAGTGTCCTTGCCTGTAAAACCAGGTGAGAGTTGTACTCATGTCTTAATACCTTTCCTTGACATTTTACCACATCTTTCTCAAAATATTCTCTTTTCTTCTTTACCTTACCTCCATATTTTCTGATTGCTCCCTGTCAATTATATTTGTAAGAATTCTTCTTTTGCTCATCACTTAAATGAAGGATTCTCAACTGGGATTGATTTTGTTCTCCAGGGGACACTTGGCAATATCTGGAGATAGTTTAGATTGTCACAACTGGGGGTGGGTGGGTGCTCCTGGCCTCTAGTGATTAGAAGCAAAAGATTCTGCTAAACATCCTACAATGCACAGGCAGCTCCCACAACAAAGAATTATCTATTCTACAGTGTCAATAGTGTGGAGGCTGAGAAACTCTGGTTTAACTATTGCTGTTCCACAGTGTTTGCGCCACAGTCCTTTTTTCTTAACTCATATACTCTCTTAGGGCCATCTCATCTACTGCCACTAAAAAATAGTCATATCTACACTCTATTTGCTCCCACATCTCTATCTCCAGCTAAATTTCTCTTCTGAGCACCAAACTCATATCTACTGTCCTACTTGGCTTCTTCAGTTTTATGTCCTACCGATTGTTTTGTTCTCACCAAGGGAAAAAAATGTCCATAATTGAAAAAGTAGTCTGTAATATATAGTCAGGTATATTTCAATAAAGGGGGATTAAAATTAACTTTTATTTTGAAAGAACAAAACACAACTTAGTCACACTCTATGAGATAGCAAGACACAGTTTGATGTGACACAAAAGCTGTTGAAGAGAAACTCCTAAGTCTTTTAGGTCAGAAAGATTTTTACCTACTGAGTGAAAGAGAAGTTGGTTTTTGCACTAAACAAGAAATTATTCTCTTTCATTGTGGACTTCAAGGGCTCAAGCCAGCACCACCTATTGTTTATCATTTTCAGAGACTCCGCTATATAATGCTTCAAAACTAGCCTAGTCCTAGTTCTGCAGGACTACAATATATTTATGTTAAAATTCATTATTTTTTGAGGTCCAAGACCATACCTTACACACTTTTTAATTGCCTGATGTGCTGAAACGTAACTGCTTCTCATGAGATATTTAATGGATATTCAATGAGGGGATTTCCCAGGCAGAATTCTCTTTTTCTTTTACCTCTAGACCCACTCCCAACCATTTCCTCCTCTACTGTTAAAGCCTCACAGTGATCTCATGGGTCCCGTACATAGCCTGACATATAAACTAATTCTAAATCAACCAATTACTTGCATTTGGGAAAATCACTGGTGAGCAGCTGTCATTCTGGCACAATGGCGGGTGAGTCCCTATAGGAGCTAGGTCAGGTCAGCAAGGGAAAGTTGGAAGCAGGGAGGAGAAAGAGTGGAAACTGGACCATCATGGGATCAATCATGCGGGGAGTTTGGAACTTTGCCTCAGAGCTTGGGCTTACAGGATGCTTTCACTATTATCTCCCAGGGAAACCAGTTGCCTACACATTCTGAGTCCTTTATTCGCATCATGGTAACATATCTGAAAGGAAGGGACAGAACCCCGAGAGATGGTGGCTCTAAAGCAAGAACAGATCTCTGTGTTTCCCAAACTTTCTCTTTCTTGAAAAGAACAGTCTTCTTTCTCCAACTTGGAGCAGCTTTCTAGAGAGCTACCCATCTGTCTATGTCTTAAAACAAGTCTCCATGTGTGCAGTGTGGAGCCAGGCACAGAATCATAAAGGAAGGGTGCATTACAGATTAATATAGAATAGGGGGAATAAGAAGATATTGAACAAAACCTGGGGAATTTCCACCTGGCCCAATTTCAGAATGGAGGGCCAGAGGCCTATGGGTCCCAAGATTAAATAAAAACAGCCTCTGCTGCCTGCATATCTTTCAACTTCTGCAGGGTTGCCGACTCCTGGATGGTGACACCCCTTTATTGAGTCTACAGTTTAGTTGCCACGATGTGGGTAGCCAGATGTTGTTCCCAGGAGTCACATTTTCTTGCAAGGTTCTCTGTGACCCACAACAGCCATTTTTTCAGGATTTGGGGTGCAATCTATAACCATTACAAAGGGTAAAGATGACCAGCCTGAAGTGAGACTGGCTCTGTGGCCCTGCTGCTACGGACACAGCCTGATGTGTGGCTGCCCAGGTCAGGTGAATCTGGACTGCAGCTGTTGTCTTCCTCACACCACGACACTGGCTTCCCTTCGCAGGCTTTGCAGAAGAGTTCTCTCTTCTTCCTCTTTCACCCCATTCCATTGTTTCATTGATTCATTCATTGATGCCACAGATATCAAGTTGCCAGGGTAGATTGAGCGCCATGCTAGACACTGGAGGTAAAACGGTGATAGCTCTAATCTTTGAATTGTTTCCATCTCTAGGGAAAGTTTGCCCAATATTAGGTGAATGCAGTAATAAGATGCTGTGAAGGGGATGGGCACAGGGAGGTCTAGCCTTGCTGGGGAAGGGCACCTGCTGGATGTTTCAGATTTTGCTCTGGAGTCAGTGTTATCTAGGCTGAGCCATGTAAGATGAGAAGAAGGTGAGAGAAGGGAGAGATACATGTGTGATGTATCAGTGGTGAGAGAGGGAACTATGGGTGGAGTACAGAGGAATCAGGAGGTAAGGATGGGGTGAAGGCTATAGGTGGGAGCCTGAGCATGAAAGTAAGACAGGACAGCATAGTAGATCACAAGGGACTTTGTAAGTCATGTTAAGGACTTAATTCTACTTTTCAACACGAAAATTCAAATGAAGAAAATCAGTCAAAAAGCATTTATAAATCTGAGGTGGGAGGGAAGCCCTGAAAAAGGAGAGGAGAACTTCGACCTCAAATTGTTTATAATTTAACTCAAAAGAGAAGAAAAATACATGAAATTGACAGTGTAAAAAATAAAACTTGACTATAATTAAGCACTGAAGAGTCTAGCATGGACCAAAAGATGTGGGAAGAACAGACATGTGATGTGGGTGTGACATGGATGGAACATGGGCCACAGAGGTAGCAGAAAGGGCTAGGTGCTCAGCTCCCAAGATGCAGAATGTTTTCTTGATGCGAGTCCTTGTCTGCAATAAAAGGGTGTCAACATTACCACTGACTTTCTGAATTCCTCCACACATTCAGATCCCAATGTCATCAGCACGATGATACCTACACTTGCAGCTCTAAAAACAACACAATACTGGCTGTTGTCTGACTCACAATCAGAACAAAAACGAATAAAAATACTCATGAAGGAAATAGTATTTCTGGAGTCCTTCTACTGTTCTGATTATCAGAAAGCTACATAATTATACAATATTATTTCCTTACTGACAGAATCCCCTTCAATAGATTGTGTTTTAAATTTTTTTGCCTTGAATTTTATCAGTTTTCGGAAACTAGACCTCTGTTTTTGCTCTGGGGACATATTAGCACTGCCTACTATGACTTACTGTGCCCTAAATAAAATGCAGAAAAAAATTAGTTTCCTTTAAAAAAGAAAAAAGAATGGTGTACATTTCAGCCCTTTTTATTATGGCTGTCTGGAAAGGTATTGCTAAATTTGAATCTCAATAATAATTTGAATCTCTCAAACTAGTCTTTTCATTATCCTTGTGTTTCATTCCATTTCCTTCCCTAGAATTCCTTTCTTTTCTCGTTAATTCTTTAATTATGTTAAGTGAAATAAGCCAGGCAGCGGAAGACAAACACCATATGATCTCACCTGTAAGAGGAACCTAATGAACAAAACAAACAAGGAGCAAAATAGAAACAGAGATATGGATACAAGGAACAGGCTGACAGTGACCAGAGGGGAGGGGGATAAGGGTGGAAAGAAGAGGAAAGGACTAGTGAAGGAACATGTATGAATGAGCCATGGACATGGACAACGAGGTGGGGACTGTCTGTGGGAGCAGGGGGCAGGGGATGGGATGTGTGGAGAGCAAAGGGGGAAAATTGGGACAGCTGTAATAGTACAACAATAAAATATTTATTAAAACAACGAAGACTAATTTGAGTCAAAAGGAGAGAAGCTGTCGAGATACTGTGGAAAATGGCAGAGAGATGGGCTTGGAGAAGGAGTATAGGCAGGGGACTGAGGCAGCAGGGAGCCGCAGAAGGTTTTTGAGCCACATGAAACTTGTTTTAAGAACGTAGGTCAAGTTGCAATGTTGAGTATGTATTGTACCAAAATAGAGGAAAGCTGGGCAGGTGATGCTGGGGAAGATTAAAGAACAGGCAGTTATAAGAAGAATTTGAGGGGGAAAGTGAATCACATTTGGATATGAGAACTAAAGGAATGAGTCAGTGATTACAGCAGGTGTCTAAGGGTGTTATTATTGCCAGAGAGAGTTAAATTAAAGAGGGGGATTTGAGTGCTTTGGAAAGGGAGGGAGGGAGGAGGGGAGTAGGAAGAGGCAGATATACTCCTGATTATAGAGTCCTAAGATCCCAGTTCTTTCTTTTGTCTTACCCTTAACTGAATAGAATCTACATAGCCACTTCTTCACCAGGCTGGACACCATCAAAGCCAACTAGCTTCCTAGTAGAAGAATGCTGCTTTGAGATGTTGGCCAGACTACATATTAACACAAAGGAAAGCAGTGTAATAAGTAAAAAAATCACTGAAATAAAAAATCACTTGGAAACCGTCCTTAGAAGATTCAGAAAGTTATCACTTAACCACCTGTTTAATTCACACATGAGTTCATAAATAATGGCAGTCTTTTCTTCCTTGGCCCATTGGAGCATTCATTTCTCTTTCCAGGTCAGTAAAGACCATCTGTAGTTCTTCCAACATTTAATTATGAAAAAAATGTTAATATAAAGAGCACAGCTTAGAGAATTTTACAGTGAACACCTGTATTACCCACCACTTAGATTCTAGTATTAATAGTTTACTGTTTTTGCTTTGTCACACTTGTATGCTTCTATCCATCCATCATCGCAATTTATTTTGGTGCATTTCAGAGTAAGCTGCAAACATTACTACTCCTCTGCAGTAAATAAAGCTACTGGTTTTTAATTTCCGTTTTGAATTTTTAGCAGGCTGGGCTGTGTCAGCTCACCTATATAGACTACGTGGCTTTTTCTGCAGGTGGTTTATCTCCCCAATCTCTCTTCCCCAGGCATTTGAACATTGACTTTAATTATAGTGGTGCCTCACCTGTGCACTTGAGTTCCTAGAAAGTGGAAAAGGGAATTTTTACAAATCCAATTATCATCTCAACTATAGTATTTGAGACAAAAAAAGACCTCTGCAGGTAGTGTAGATGAAAAGGGGTGGGAAAAAAGTTTTCCCCTAGAGATATAACCAATTTAGCTCATGTCTACATTTCAAGGTCACTGTATAGCAGATTGACTTAAAGCAAAATTTACTTCACCTGTAACAACATGGGACCTATAGAGAGTATAGATGGTTAGAGGCAGAAACTGTACTGAAGGAAGGTGGTAGAGAGAGAGGTAAGTTTTTAGCTGGCACATGGATGATATTATCAAAACCAGAGATTGCCTTACAAAGACTTGAAAAACAACTATTACTGCATGTAGTTTTCAAGCTTAAGAAACATGATCTAGCAGTTATAATAACAAGCCTGTTGTTAACATGGCATTCTATTAGCGTTTGTTTTCCCTCCATTTTCACATGTCTTGTATTTACATTTAAGTTTTAATTGATGTCTTGACCATGTATTTGGCCCTGAGGAGATTTTGTGAAGGTTTTCATTTTTTAAATAAATTAAAAAGTGACATACTTAATATATGCTAAGCAAAAATATCCACCTTAACGTACCCAGAAATGAGGTCTTGGTGCAATAAAACTTGATTTAAAACTTTCTATCCATTAGCACCATAAACCAAAGACATTATCTTAAGAGACTTGGGGAAAGGATATCAATTTGGCAAGAGCCAACAGAAAAAATTAGTTCTCAGACCCAAGTGTTGCCTGAGCAGGGGAAAGGAGAACCCCGAGGCAGACATGACGTGGGCAATATTATGTAAGTTCCCTAGAAACAGCACATAAACGAGCAAATCTCTCAATGACCAGTCCAAGAAGGTAGCAGCTGTTTTGTTTATTTTAGTCAACGTAACACAAGAGCTCGTTCAACAAGAAAATGAACTAGAAGAACAAGGTAGAGATCATATTTTTAAATGTTCTTTGATTTTTAAAATGTGTAGGCTCCCTGAAATTTCCCTCACTGGAGAAAATTAAGTGTTCTTTTCTCAGAGATAAGAGTGTGACCATCCTAGCCTTATTGATTCAGTCCTTGGAGCCTGCATGACAGTGTTGAGCTGTGGGCTCCACAGGTTATGTCAGCGATTAAGTCTGGCCTCTTTCACAAGAGCCAAGTGAATGCATTCCATTGTAAGTTCAGCTTCATACACAGAGAAGCTGTTTATAACAGCTATTTATCTGCTGGTACGAGGTGAGTAAAAGTATGTGCTCCTTACTTCCCATGTTGCCACTCATGTAAACTTATAAGAATTTTCTACAGGCTGGTCAATTTTAACTACAAGGCTATTTTGCAACCAGAGCATCTAAATGGCAACTATTATACTAAGGCTTAAATCAATATTTCATGCTTACAATTCTGCTTCCAAGATATTCAAATGTAAGTAGACATTATACCAAGGACAGAGGAAAAGACACAGTTTAGTAGAAAAGAATGGGAAAAGAACAATACTGCCCTTTTAACTGATGATTTTAAATGAGATATTTAAAGAAAAATCTACCAGAATGGTGGCTTAATTGACAGGGAAAGATAGCTTCTTCCATCTCTCTGTTTACACATACTATTGTTTCTGCCTATGGTGTTTTGTTTACTTTGGACGAAAATATTTTACCCCCTCTGAGATAATTAATTTTTGTCAGCTTCACTATTTATAAGGGAAACTGAGAAACTGTTAATTGAAATACAGAATGAGTCACAGTTTTCAGCAATTTTTGGCAGCATTCTAATTTGTGTCAATCTCAGCCTAATTATTGGATTTTTTGGAAATAGAAAGCATATTTGATTTTTCCCTTACTGATTTTTTTCTTCCTCTTTTGTAAAAAAAAAAAGAAAGAAAGAAAGAAAAAGAAAACACTGTGCTGCCTGACAAAGGTTATATCGTTTATATCAACATGAGGTGAAATACCAGTGCATCTGAAATACCAGGAGGTTTACCGTGCCATGCTTGGCTCCTCACAGTAGCTAAATATTTAGAAAGCTCACAGAATGTGGTCTTCTTCCTTTCTTCATTTCTACCCCTGCCCAGCCAAAAAATGTGTTTCTTTTAGAGACCTTTTAGCTGGTATTAAGCCACAGTATATGGCCCATCACTAATGACAGCACTGAAGTAAACTTCCCAGAAGTAATCAGGAAGGATTCATTTGGAAATCTAATTGGATGTCACTTGCAAAGGGCAGGTTCCTAGAAGAGGTGACCAGTCATGCATCCCTGAGTTATTTGTTGTAAAAGCATTAATCAGCATGAACTCATTTTCTCCTAATGCACACGCACTACATTGTTTCACAGGAATTCCGTTCCAAATGATCATTAATGTAGAGAGTGGCAGCTGCTGACTATAGACAGGGTTAATAAAATCTGTCAGATCAACAGCCAGTGTAATGGAATTGTTAATGGTTGCTAATAGAAGTTAGATCTTTCCTGGCTGTGGCAGAATGAAGGTGGATGGAGGGGCAGTGGCTTTGCTAGGCAGACAGCCCCATCTCTCCTGTCCCTGAGGCAGCTGTGGCTGGAAGCATAGGCACCAGCTGTGGACTGAGGGAGGGAGGCATGGGGTGGCTATGGGAATGGCTCTGCAGCACACCCCAGCTGCTTGCACATCACATCCTCCTGCAGCCCATGGACCAGGGCACATCTGAGCACCAGGTACTGTGCACACCCCAAAACTTTGCCTGGCCCAGTCCACATTGGGTCAGCAGTGAGATGAAGGATGGTATCCCAAGAGGAATAACAATCACAGCTGCTGCTCACCAGAAGTTTCCTGGGCCAAGGATCAGCCCTTTACATGCACTGATCTCAACCCTCAGAGCAGCACCCCTATAACATAAGTATGATTTATTATCCCATTTTATAACTGAGGAAGCTGAAGTTCAGATAGATTCAGAAACTAGCCCAAGTCCAGATTCAAAAGTGTGTGCCGTTAAACACCATATTCTTTTATTGGAGAGAGAGAGAGAGAGAGAGAGAGACAGAAGCTGTAGCCTAAAATCAGACCTAAAATAGATGCCAGGGGTGACAGTGGGTCTGGAAGTCTTCCCATTTGCATATTCAACCAGTTGGTATGTTTGGGACCAATCTTGGACAAAGTATATAAAAAATATGGTTTGTCTGAAATCCTGTTTCTCAAGGCTTTGTTACTAAAATGTGGGTACCCAGGGCCTTTAAGAGGCCTAACTGCTCTGTGCTACCCAACAGCAGTTTTGGTAGGGGGCCCCCCAGGAGGCCTGGGGATACCCCACACTTAAGACTTGTTCCTTCTCTTCCCACCCTTGCCCCATCAACACTTGTTTCATTTCCTGTCACCTAAGGGTCTTGACCTCCTGCCTGACTGTACCTTAGCTGGGTCGGGTGATCTGAGGAAGCTACTGCCTCCTGGAGCTGTCTCTGAGCACAAGAATGACGGGACTGACAGCAAAGGACATCCAGAGCCAGTGCCTAGGGTTCCAGCAGCATAACTGAGCATGGAAGCAGGGTGATAAGGGAACTGTGACATTGCTAAGTGCCCAGTGACTCCTGTAACCAAGGCGCTGACATAGCTGCCTCAGGGCTCAGGAACGGGAATGGGATGGAGTTTGCAGGTAAAGGTTATGAATGCGAGAGGGGTAAAAGAAGAATGACAGATATAAATGTAAAAACTATAAAATGCTAACATTATTTGATGTTCCCAATAAGCACAGAGTATGGCAGAAGGGCAAATTTAATGTGTTTAATAAATGAAAGGACACTTCACATAAATTCAAGCCACCAACCTTTCTCAGATCTGTTCACATGACTAAAAAGGGAGCAGGCCTCGTAGTCTTTCCACCTGAAAACACCACTATTACTAAAGGCTTATTTCCTTGATTACATCATTTAAAAATTTAGTGTTAAGGGTTCAGAAGATGTGAGAAGGCAGGTGATTGTAAAGGAGAGGATGAAGCAGGGTAGGAGTGGGGAGGACATAGAGGGTTTAGAGCAGTGGTTCTCAACCTTCCTTAATGCTGTGACCCTTTAATACAGTTCCTCATGTTGTGGTGACCCCCAACCATAACTAAAGCATAGTGATTAATCACAAAAACAATATGTAATTACATATGTGTTTTCCGATGGTCTTAGGTAACCCTTGTGAAAGGGTTGTTTGACCCCCAAAGGGGTCACGACCCACAGGTTGAGAACTGCTGGTTTAGAGGGAAGCTCTCACACACCCCATAGCACCTGCCTCCCATCAACAGGACATTTCCATGGTGCCAAGTGCAACAGAAATGTAGAGACGGGCTAGGATGTATTCTCTGACCGCCAAGATCCTACAAATATACACCATAACTGCTTGATTGCATGGCACAGGCTATAAAGGCAGTAAAATTAAGTAAGAGACATTAGCAAGAGGAAAATTCAGAGTCAGCATCATGGAGGATCGCACTGGTTGTGAAGAACATGGATGATGTGAATACAGGGAGAGAAGACACATTTCACACAGATGAGGCATGAACAGAAGTATGAAGGTGAGAGCAAGCATACCGAATACAAAGAAAGATGAAGGAAACAACTTTGTTCCAATGGAGAGCTGTGTGCATGTGTGTGTGTGTGCACATGCATGTGTGTATGTGTGCATATGTGTTAGGAGAGGGAAGTAGCAGGCAATAAGCAGAACAAGAAAGGTGACGGCACTTTACAAAGAACCTTGGTAAACAGATGAAGGAGTTTGGGTCAGTATGATAAGCAATGGTGAACCTCCGTAGGTCCTTTGGCATCTAAGGTGCATGATCTCAGACAAATTCCAGCAGGTTTCACCTGGTAGTTGTGGAAGAAGGCAGAATGGAACTGAAGAGAGAATGAGAAACACTAGGAAGCCAAGGCACCCTGACCTATGATTTGTCATCTTTTCTTCTCCAGCACACATCCATATTCCCCTTCTCACTGGTTGAAGTCATCCTCAGGCCACACTGCTATCCATTGAAGAAGAAAGGACTCACCTTGTTGGCTGCTGCTAGTCTTGCTTACATTAGCAGGTAAGAATTGCCAAGAGAAAATCAACTCAGACTTGTCGTTTAAGTCTCTGAGGAATATTCCAGAAACATACTGTTCTGTAAGAGTGCCTTCATATTGAGTTAATAGGGATTTTAGCCATCTTTAAATTTTCCAATAAGAAGACTTTTTAAAAAATAATTTATTTGTTTGTTTATTTATTTTTTATTTTTAGAGACAGGGGAAAGGAGAAAGATAGGGAGAGAAACATCACTGTGTGGTTGCCTCTCACTCGCGCCCCCAACTGGAGACCTGATGTGCAACCTAGTCATGTGCCCTGACTGGGAATCGAACCAGCGACACTTGGCTCGCAGGCCGATGCTCAATCCACTGAGCCACAGCAGCCAGGCCCAATAAGAAGAATTTTTATTGTTTGCTTTTGATATTCACGGAAATATCACATGCAAAAATAAATACACAGATGGTCACACACATGCACTCACATGCAGCAAGGCATGAGTTACACTCTCCTCCTCACAAAGAATTTATCGTTGCAAAACTACATGTTACTTTCCTCAAGAAAATGTTGATCTTTGGTTCCATTTCTAATTAAATATTGGAATAGGTGGGTGATCCAAGGCATCTAAACCTATTCCTTCTAAAAAGCATTTGGCAGGTTGAGCATGCTCAGTTTGGGCCATCCTGTTACCTATATCATTATGGGTTTATTTGCATCAACATCTGGCACTAGAGCTCCTCGAAGGCATTTGGGCAATTGCCCAAGGACCTGCAGAACAGCCTAGCAGGGGGCATGCAAGATCATTTTAGCAGCTGGTCTAGACTTTACTCAGCCACCTGGCGACACTAATTCTCAGAAATTCTGTCCGGTGAGTGGAAAACCCCTTTCCATTCTACAGCCTTCTTATTCACTCCATGCTTTTGCTTTAGTGAAAGGGGCATGCCAAGCATAGCGCCTGCAGATCAGAAGCTAATCATGATGTTCCTTCTCTAGTCTAGACTCACATAAACCCTTCATATCTGACAATCTGGGTAATCCCCCAATCCCTATGCAGGGGAAAGTTTAATTGGGTACAGTGCTCTGACAAAAGCCAGGTAGAGAACACATTCCAAAGGGGCTTGGACTCCTAGTGCCTGCTCCATGGGCTTCATGAGCCTTTGTCTTAGGGCAAATGACCTTTGTGCCAGAACTCAGTTGATGGTTTTTTCCTAGTTCTTTCCTTCCCTTATGAAAAGCCTGCTCCTCCCACCTATCTGTACCCCTCTTTCCTTGAGTGCCCAAAGTCTTTCTTGTTTCTCCTGTCTTAAAGAAAGTACGTGTTTGATAAATCTACCCAGGATCCCAGTGATCTGTACTGTTTTCCAGCCTGGGGTCTTTGCACTTTAACAAAGGTAATTTTAGAGAATAAGGCTTATATTGGGGACCTACTGATAGTTGCTATCTGGAGCACTGTGTTGGGAAGGATTCTGAGGTACCATCAAAAAAGAGTTGTGTTATCATTTAGCAAGATCTGCCAATAGCATGAACGTGGAGAGTGGCAGGATATGTGACACATATTTGCCAAATTTTCCTTAACCCAAAAGAACAAGTCTCTAAAGACAATACCAGGGATTGGTAAGAAGATATCCACAAAGATATTTCTGTTGTTTGTGTTGGGGAGAAGGGCAGTAGCTGGTTAATTATGTATGTGAATTTTCATACTCTGATTTGTTTTGTTTTGTTTTGTTTTTCTGGTGGACTTTAATCTTACTTAACCTTTCTCAACAGGTGTAACTTTTGGAGTTCATTTATAAGATAGTACTTTTGATCTTTTATTTTTTTCTATCTAAGGACTGGGAAGTTGATCATTGATCCTCAAATATGACCTTTGCTATTTCTTCCTCAGAAACCAATAAGGCACAAGAATACCTAAGTCCACTGGTATTTGGGGGGAAATTCCAGTGGCTCTAAAAGATGAGAAACAGTGGTCAAGAGGGCTTGCCTTGTAGTGCCTGGTCATGTGTTCTGACAATGCAGAGAATTGAGTGGTTGAGAAAAGTGCAACAAGATGGGGGTCAGGTGTGAGTGCATCATATGTCCATTCAATCATTCATCAGTGCCAGGCACTCTGCTAAGATCCAGAGGATATAGCAATGTACACGGTACCTTGCTACCTTTCAGAACTGTCTGGGAGAGAGAAAAGTGTACACACAATGAGAAGACAGGATAATGAGACTGTAAAAGGGGTAAATACATGGTGCTGTGGGTTGCCGAGAACTGGCTTCTTAAGGAAGTAATGTCTAAGCTTAGACCCAAAGAATGGGTAGGAATAAGTCAAAAGAGACATGGAAGAGACCTTTAGGCTTAGGGATAAGCTTCTGTGAAGGGCTGGAGGAGCTGAGGGTATGGTTGAATTGTGGGACAGGGAAAAGCTAGATCATGAATTCACATAAATGGGTTAAAGTTTAAACTGAGGGATTTTCTATGAGAAAAGTAAGCAAGGGATGAAATCATGTGGCTTAGGGAAAAAGATAATTAAAAAGTTGATTTTAGCTGAAGTGTGGAAGTTAAAAAGGAAAAGGACAAGTAGACCAGTTGCTGGCATTTGTGAGGCTTTGATGTTAGCCCACTAATGACAATATCAATCAATTTCAAATAGTATTATAGAAGGTGAGTGGGAGGAGACTTAGAAATCATCTAACGTTGGACACTTGAAACCTCAGTGGGTTAAATGAGATGCCCAAAGTCATATGGCCAAGGAAAATCAAAGTTGGGACTTAAATACAGGTCTATTTCCAAATTCAGTTCTCTCTCCACTCTATTCGCTTGGCCAGGTAATTTTTCAATTCACTGCATGTGCAAAACATATTCTGCTAACTGCTGGAGGAAATGGATAAGCAAAAAAACTTAACATGGTCCCTACTATCTAAAAGCTGTCATGATGTTTTTCTGGAGCTGTGCTTGTGATGTTAAAGTGATGTAATGGAGCAAGTGGAAGGAAGCATCAGCAGAAATGCAAGTGGGTGGACCCCAGTGGTTTAGGATTTGGATCTCCTTATCATTAATGAAGTAGTAAATTAGCATTTGGTCCATTGGGCCCTATTATTCCTAGAATAAATCAAATACACCTGTATGTGGGCATGTTATGCTGCACCACTGGTTGAAGCTTCCCTACTTCTGTCCATTCCCTGCTTAAGGGAGCTCAGACTCTTGCTGCCTCCTGTCTCCACCCTTATGCAATGCTCTGGGGCCCATGAGCCCTCCAGGCCACAGATGGTCATCAACAGGCCCCACAAACTATGAATATCCATGGAGATGTTTTAGGGAAGTGGCTGTGGGTCAGCTGTTAGGCGTGGCTGTTTGGACAGTAAAATAGGGAAATGGTATAGCAGAAATGAGGTCAAGAATATGGGCCTGGGCCAGACAGAGCGTGAGAAACAAACATGAGTCTGAAAAACGGCAATAACTCTGAGCAAGGGAAGCATTTCACTGCAGAAATCACATCACAATGACCTAAAAATAATTACCAAGACCGTGGGGACTGCCTTACATGTGGAACTTGCTTTTTGTTATTTTTCAGATTGCAAAATTGGAGGGCTGGCCCCTAAGTGGGAAAATAAGGCTTTTCAAAGTAGTTATAACTGCAAATCTTTCATTTCCTTTGGAAAGCATTAATCATCTATAAATATGGTCGCTCACTCACTTTTCCCTTCTCTCTCACCTCAAAACACCTCACCTAGCTCTCTCTGAGGCAGTGGTGAAGAGCAGGAAAATAGAAATGTTCCTACTGCTGGCTCTTATTCATTCTTTTATTGAACAAATATTTCCATTAACACAGGGCTGGTCTTGCTGGGAAAAGCAAAGTTATATAAAGCCATCCCACAGCCTGTAGGGGGCTCATACTTAATAAGTGGGATGAGCCATTCATACAAATTATAAGAACAAACAATGGGAAGTGATACAATGTCAGAACAAATACCAGGAGTCATAGAAACATGGAGGAGGAAGTGATTATGTCTTGCTGGGCAGTGTGGGAAAGGTGTGCATTGGATCCCCGAAGGACTGGCTGGATTAGAGCTTCAAAAGATGGGAGAAAGTGAACAACAGCATAATCCCAAGGCTACGGGAGCGCAGATCACTTTAGAACAATGGTCAACTATTTACTTCATCTGGACCTCTTAGTGAAGGAGACTAACAGGAAATCACCCCAGAACTGCCCTCTTAAGGAAGCTTACAGATGGCAGGCTAGAGGCAGTTAGACAATGTGGGATTTGATTGTAGCTATTTGTTTATTTCTATGACATAAGGTGGGAGTAAGAAGTATTTGTAACATGGCCAGAGAATTATGCTTTCAAAAGAATCTCCTGACAAGAGTGCTTAAAATGGATTGGAATGGCAAGACTTGGGAAGCAAAACAGAATAAAACAATATATAAATTAAGGTTACCTAGAATATTCTTTTCATCTAGTTTAATCCCATTGTCTTATTCTTCATCAATGGTTATTTCATAGTTTCAGTGTCATCCCACATCTGAGTGCTCAGAGCACCTTCTGTCTGCATGCAGATGGTGTGGTCCTCCAAGACCTCCATCTCTACACAGATCTAATAATCCAATGAGTGCTCACACATGCCTGTGTTGTATACAGTCCTGAAAATTGCTTTCCCACACAGACTGTGCAGCCACAATACCTAGTCTTCTGAGCCCGACAGCTCTACCTGGCTCTGTTTTAAGGTTAGCATTCCACCCTCACTGCTAACAATGACAACACTACCATGGTCTATTGCCTATTAGTCACCTATGTTGGTAGAAAAAGAACAATGCTGCTAGCCATTGCATCAGCCCCAGCTAGCCTGCAGTATATCACTTCCATGCCCTTGGTAGACCAGAAGTCTGCTCATGCCATAGATATCTCTGCTAGTGTGTAATTGCATGCCAAGTGCCAGTGTTGCACAGATATACAGCCATAACTGAGCCTTGGGGGAGATATTTTCAGTCACTTCTCAAAAGCAGTTTGTATGAGGTGAGAGAGTAAAGCTGCCAAGGTCCCCAGGTTTAACAATCCTCTAAATTAATGCACTCATTTACATATACACACTTATACATATAGACGTCATACCCCCAGAATACCTTAAAAACTGCCAGAGGGCTGGACTAAGCCAAGTCCCGGGATCAGCCAGCCACTTTGCCATATCTAGCATCGACAATACCCTTCCTTTTATTTCCACTACTGCATTGTGTCCATTCTCTCCCAGAGCCTCTCATACCCTTTACTGAAATATGACTTCCTTCTGGGACCATCTTGATGCTCCACAGTTTCATAACCTCAAATCTTAATGGGGTTTGGAATCCCAGCCCCATTTTCCCACTGAAGGACTCCTTAGCTCTCATGTAAATTAATATATGAAAATAAATATAAAAATGTCACACTATTCCCCTTGTCATCAATGTCTGGGGGCCAGGCTAGCCAAGAGTGGTAGTGGAGGGCTAGGAGAGAAAGTGGTTATCTCTGCTTTTCACCCTTTCTGTCCAAACCTCAGCTCCTGCTCACCCAAAACACAAATTAGAAATAATGACAACCTGAAGAGGAATACAGCTGTATAATCAGGAAAATGGGACATCTGAGATGCGTTGTTGAAGTAACAGAATAGATTCTGTGGATTATTTGGCATGTAAGAGACAAAATGAAAAAGAAAATATCAAGGATAATTTAAGAATTTTCAGCCAGATGCCTGGGAATTATGATGGTTCTGTTAATAAATGTAGGGAAGTTAGGACAGAAATAGTTTTGGGTATATGTAAATAACTCAGTTTAAAGTACCATATCTGAGTCTCATTCCAAAGTTGGTTCAAGATATGTCTTGGGCATCATAAGTTTTAAAGGCCCCAAAACAACTTTAATCATATCTATCTGTCTATCATCTATCTATCTATCTATCTATCTATCTATCTATCTATCTATCTATCTATTTATCATCTATCTATCTATCTATCATGATAGGAATTTATTTTTAGGACAATGGTAAAAGTTCACTACTTAATGTTAAAAATCAGATTTAATTTTTGTAGCTATTAAAGCCAGAGGTTGTTTTCAGTATGTCATTATTCATATTTGATTAGGAACATTTTGTATGGGATGAGTAGAAAGCCTGGGAAGGTAGATGAACAGAGGCGTAACAAGGAGGTGTGTTTCAAGGGCAGCAACATACTAAAGCTCCATGCTAAGAAATCACAAGGTTACCACTCTCAGGGACATTTTCATTGTGGGAAATCTTCTGCTAACTTGTTGAATTCATTTAAAGATGTAAATGTAGGTTGTGCTTGTCTATGGCATTAGATGCAACCATGACCCTCTCATGTGTTTACATATGAAGTCAGCATGAGACCAGAAGGTCCTTTAATTCTATTCATTATGCTGGACTAGAAATATATGACATAAGGGATAACACATTAATAATTATGATACTTAAAGCCCACAAAATTCCTAGCTATCTTCTCACCTCAAACCCACAGCCTTCCACTATTTCGCTACTGCTGAGACACAGAAAATATGCATTTCATCATAATCATTTAATGCTACAATGCTACAAGATGTAGGGTGAAAAGACTGCAAGATTAACTTTTGCTGAACCATGTGTGCCCACCCACCCTGACTCACACAGACTCATGGCAGAAACTTGCAGAAGAACATATTGATAACTCAACTGAGAATAAAAATCATTGGCCTTGTCAAAGTATTAATAAAGGGAACATCAGATTAACCAATTTGGAAGACTACTGGGTCCATTTCCCCGTTTTCAGTGGCTATGATCTTCTTGCTGGGTCAGGCAGCTGCAGTGAAGAGCAGTTCAAAGGGAACCAGAGGTGCTAGTAAGCCTCCCAAACAGCCATTCATTTTCTCTTTTCTTTTTTTTAAATTATATTTTATTGATTATGCTATTACAGCTGTCCCAATTTTTCCCCTTTTGCCCCCTCCACACAGCATGACCCCATACCCTCAGGCAATCCCCACACCATTGTTTATGTCCATGGGTCATGCATATAAGTTCTTTAGCTACTCCATTTCCTATACTGTACTTTACATGCCCACGGCTATTATGTAACTACCTATTTGTGCTTCTTAATCCCCTCAGCTCTTCACCCATTTACCCTAACCCCCCTTCCATCTGGCAACCATCAAAATGTTCTCTGTATTCACAATCATGTCTCTGTTCTTCTTGTTTGCTTACTTTGTTTCTTAGATTCAATTGTTTTTTTTTTAATTTTGTTTTTTGTTATTCAATTACAGTTGTCCCATTTTTCCCCCATTGCTCCCCCCTCCCAGCCCATCCCTTCTCCCACAATTATATCCCTCCCCATTGTCCATGTCCATGAGTCATTCATATACGTTCCTTGACCTGACCCTTCCCTTACTTATCCCACTTCTCTCCCTCCCCCCTCCCGCCTACTGACTACTATTCTATGCCTATTTAGTTCGTTTGTTTGTGTTGCTCTTTAGTTTCCTGTATTGGGTGATATCATATGGTATTTTGCTTTCTTTGCCTGGCTTATTTCACTAAGTATAATTCTCTCTAATTCCATCCATGTTGTCGCAAATGGCAGGAGTTCCTTCTTTCTTTCTGCTACATAGTATTCCATTGTGTAGATGTACCACAGTTTTTTGATCCACTCATCCACAGACGGGCACCTAGGCTGTTTCCAGCACTTAGCTGTTGTAAATAGGGCTGCTATGAACATAGGGGTGCATAAGTTCTCTTGAATTAGGGTTTCAGGATTTTTCGGGTATAATCCTAGCAGTGGAATCACTGGTTCAAATGGCAGTTCCATTTTTAGTTTTTTGAGGTAATTCCATACTGTTTTTCATAGTGGCTGCACCGGTCTGCATTCCCACCAACAGTGCAGTAGGGTTCCCGTTTCTCCACATCCTCGCCAGCACTTGTTGTTTGTTGATTTGTTGATGATGGCCTTTCTGACAGGTGTAAGGTGGTATCTCATTGTGGTTTTTACTTGCATCTCTCTGATGGCCAATGATGTTGAGCATTTTTTCATGTGTGTATGGACCTTTTGTATGTCCTTTTCGGAGAAGTGTTTGTTCAGGTCCTTTGCCCATTTTTGAATTGGGTTGTTTGTTTTCTTGATGTTGAGTCATATAAGCTCTTTATATATTTTGGAGATCAGTCCCCTGTCTGTGATATCATTGGCAAATATGTTTTCCCATATGGTTGGTTTCCTTTTCATCTTGCTGATGTTTTCTTTTGCTGAGCAGAAAATTTTTAGTTTGATGTAGTCCCATTTGTTTATTTTTTCCTTTATTTCTCTTGCCTTGGGAGATGTATCCGTGAAGATATTGTTACGTGTGATATCTGAAATTTTCCTGCCTATGTTTTCCTCTAGGACGTTTATGGTATCACGGCTTACATTTAAGTCTTTAATCCATCTTGAGTTTATTCTCGTGTGTGGTGTAAGTTGGTGGTCTAGTTTCATTTTTTTGCATGTCCCTGTCCAGTTCTCCCAGCACCATTTGTTAAAGAGGCTCTTCTCACTCCATTTTATGTTCTTTCCTCCTTTATCAAAGATTAGTTGACCATAGAGGCCTGGGTTTATTTCTGGGCTTTCAATTCTGTTCCACTGATCTATATGTCTGTTCTTATGCCAGTACCAGACTGTTTTGATCACAGTGGCTTTGTAGTATTGTTTGATGTCTGGTATCATGATTCCTCCTGCTGTGTTCTTCTGTGTCAAGATTGCTTTTGCTATTCGGGGTCTTTTTTGGTTCCATATGAATTTTTGGAAAATTTGTTCTAGGTCAGTGAAATATGTCATTGGTAATTTAATAGGGATTGCATTGAATCTGTAAATTCCTTTGGGTAGTATGGCTATTTTGATGATGTTGATTCTTCCCATCCAAGAACATGGTATTTGCTTCCATTTTTTTGTATCTTCCTTAATTTCTTTCTTCAATGTTGCATAATTTTCAGTGTACAGGTCTTTTATCTCTTTGGTTAAGTTTATTCCTAGGTACTTTATTTTTCTTGTTGCTATAGTAAATGGTATTTTCTTTTTTGCTTCTGTCTCTGAGATTTTATTGTTGGTGTACAGAAATGCCTTAGATTTCTGTATATTTATTTTGTACCCTGCTATTTTGCCAAATTCACTTATTATATCAAGTAGTCTTTTAGTGGAGTTTATAGGGTTTTCTAGGTATACTATCATGTCGTCTGCAAATAGTGATAGTTTTACTTCTTCTTTCCCAATTTGGATGCCTTTTATTTCTTTTTCTTGTCTGATTGCTGTGGCTAGGACTTCCAACACTATGTTGAATAGAAGTGGGGAGAGTGGACAGCCTTGTCTAGTTTCTGATTTCAGGGGGAATGCTTTCAGTTTTTGTCCATTGAGTATGATGTTGGCTTCAGGCTTCTCATATATAGCCTTAATGATGTTAAGGTATGCTCCCTCTATTCCCATTTTGCTGAGTGTTTTCAACATAAATGGATGTTGTACTTTATCAAATGCTTTTTCTGCATCTATAGATATGATCATGTGATTTTTGTCTTTCATTTTGTTTAGGTGATGTATTATATTTACTGATTTGCGAATATTAAACCATCCTTGCATCCCTGGGATGAATCCCACTTGATCATGGTGTATGATCTTTTTGACGTATTGTTGGATCCTGTTTGCCAAAATTTTATTGAGGATTTTAGCATCTATGTTCATCAGTGATATTGGCCTGTAGTTTTCTTTCTTTGGTGTGTCCTGACCAGGTTTTGGGATTAGGGTAATACTGGCTTCATAGAAAGAGTTTGGGATTTTTTCCTCTTCTTGGATTTTCTGGAATAGTTTGAGGAGGGTAGGAGTTAGTTCTTCCCTAAATGTTTTGTAAAATTTGCCTGTGAAGCCATCCGGTCCAGGGCTTTTGTGTGCAGGGAGATTTTGGATTACTGTTTCAATTTCCTTCTTTGTTATTGGTCTGTTGAGACTTTCTACTTCTTCTTGATTCAGTTTTGGAAGGTTATATGTTTCTAGAAATCTGTCCATTTCTACTAGGTTGTCAAATTTCTTGCCATAGAGTTGTTTGTAGTAATTTCTTATAATTGTTTGTATTTCTGAGGTATCAGTCGTGATTTCTCCTCTTTCATTTCTGATTTTGTTTACTTGGGTCTTCTCTCTTTTTTTCTTAATGAGCCTGGCTAGAGGTTTGTCAATTTTGTTTATTTTTTCAAAGAACCAGCTCCTGGTTTTGTTGATTTTTTGGATTGTTCGTTTCGTTTCTATGTCGTTTAATTATGCTTTGATCTTGATGATTTTCCTTTCTTCTTTTTGCCCTAGGCTTTGTTTGTTGTTGCTGTTCTAGTTCTTGTAGTTTTATGGTTAGGTTTTTTATTTGAGATTCTTCTATCCTTTTCAGATATGCCTGTATTACTATGAACTTCCCTCTTAGGACTGCTTTTGCTGTGTCCCATAGGTTTTGGGCTGTTGTGTGTTCATTGTCATTAGTTTCTAGAAATTTCTTGATTTCCTCTTTGATGTCATTGTTAACCCATTCGTTATTTAAGAGCATGTTATTCATTCTCCATGAGTTTGGGTGTCTTTGATTTTTTTCCCTGAGGTTGATTTTTAGTTTCAAGGCATTGTGGTCTGAAAAGATGCTTGATATGATTTCAATTTTCTTGAATTTGTTGAGGCTTGTTTTGTGTCCTATCATGTGGTCTATCTTTGAAAATGTCCCATGTGCCTTTGAAAAGAATGTATATTTTGCTTCTTTGGGGTGAAAACTTCTATATATATCAGTTAAGTCCATGTGGTTTAGTGTGTTGTTCAATGCCTGTATATCCTTGGTGTTTCTTTGCTTGGATGATCTGTCTATTGTTGATAATGGAGTGTTGAAGTCCCCTACTACGAGTGTGTTGTTGTTAATATCCTTCTTGTGGTCTTCTAGTATTTGCTTTATGTATTTGGGTGCTCCTATGTTGGGTGCATATATGTTTATCAGTGTTATATCTTCTTGATGAATCGCTCATTTAAGTATTATGAAATGTCCTTCTTTGTCTCTTTTTATTGCCCTTGCTCTTTGAAATCCGTTTTGTCTGATATGAAGACTGCTACCCCAGCTTTTTTTTCAGGTCCATTTGCTTGGAATATTTTTTTATATCCCTTTACTTTCAGTCTATGTAAATCTTTTGTTTTGAGGTGTGTTTCTTGTAGACAGCAAATATGTGGGTCCTGTTTTCTTATCCATTCTGTTACCCTATGTCTTTTAATTGAAGCATTTAATCCATTTACATTTAAGGTTATTATTGACATGTATTTATTCATTTCCCTTTTGTATCTCTGTTCCTCTACTCTTTTTTTGTTTTTTCTCTTCCTTTTTTCTTAGAATATTCCCTTTAGCATCTCTTGCAATGGAGATGTATTCCTTTAGTCTTCCTTTGTCTGAGAAACTCCTTATTTCACCTTCTATTTTGAATGAGAGCCTTGCTGGGTAGAGTATTCTTGGTTGTAGGCCTTTGATTTTCATTGCTTGAAATATTTTTGACCATTCCCTTCTGGCTTGTAATGTTTCTGTTGAGAAATCGGTCGATAGCCTTATTGGAGCTCCCTTGTAAGTTATTTCCTGTTTTCCTCTTGCTGCTTTTAGGATTCTCTCTTTGTCTTGGAATGTTGCCATTTTAACTATGATGTGCCTTGGAGTGGGTTTTTGGGGGTTCCTCTTGATTGGAACTCTCAGTGCTTCTTGGACTTGCATAGCTTTTTCTCTCATCAGGTTCGGAAAATTTTCTGTCACTATTTCTCCTATCAGATTTTCAATTCCATGCTCCTTTTCTTCCCCCTCTCATATTCCGATGATCCTTAAATTATTTTTTTTAATGCTATCCTGTAATTCCCTTACATCTTGTTCATATTTTTTCAATCTTTTTTCATTTTGCTGTATCATTTGAGAATTATTGCCTACATTATCCTCTAACTCACTAATCCGATCCTCTGCTTCATTTAGTCTGCTTTTGACTGATTCTGCTGTGTTTCTCAGTTCAGAGATTGCATTCTTCATTTCTTCCTGGTTCTTGTTGATAGTTTCTATGTCTTTTTTTATGCTGGTGTAGTTCTCTGCAAGTTCCCTGTAATTTTCTTGGAGCTGTTGGTAACTTCCTTGGAGGTTGTCATAGTTGTTTTTGAGGTTTTCGAGCATATTGAGCTTCTTCACCACCGTAGTTTTGAATTCCATGTCTGACATTTGGGCTATGTCTATTCCATGTGCCTCTCTTTCTGGGGATTCCTCTTTTCTTTTCATTGAGAGGTTGTTTCTGCGTCTTACCATGTTGGATTCTTCTTGTTTGTTTTTGTTATTTGGATTTGTCTGCTTTGCCTTCCCACCTTTGTGGTATGAGATTTTTTATGGTAGATCTGGGGGTTTCAGTGGTGCAGTCTCTTTGATCTCCTGAGCCTGATGTTCTTGGGGTACCCTTTATGTCGTTTGTTTATGCTGTCTGGTTATATTTCAGATTTTTTGTTGTTGTTGTTGTTGTTGTTGTTAGGATATTCCTTCTGGCTTGTTGATGGGAGTCACTCTATCCACTTTATCTCGAATTCTTTTGTGGAGATGTCAGTTCAGCCTTCTTGTGTCGTCTTCTTTTTCTGTGTCCACAGCTGGTCTAATGTGATGGGTCAGAGATTCCTATTCCTTGTAGCAGTGGTGTGCGCGAGGTGGCCAGCAAGGTGCAATGCAAGGCAGCCAAGAGCCCACTTCAGGTCTGCCACACCGCGCTCCAGGAAAGCAGGCCACGCCGCACTTTGGGGAAGCTGGCAAGGTGTTTTGTTTTGTTTTTTCACTCAAGCATCAGTGCGCGCCCAAGGCAGCTGGGAAACTAAGCTCAGGCCTGCCGCGCTGCGCTCCCAGAAAGCAGGCCGCACCAAGCTCCCGGAAAGCCCTCCAGGTGTTTTTTTGGCTAGAGCACCAGTGCGCGCCCAAGGTACGGGGAACTAAGCTCCGGCCTGCTGCACCGCGCTCCTAGAAAGCTGGCCTCGACCACGCTCCTAGAAAGCTGGCCGCAGCCGCGCTCCGAGGAAGCTGGCCGCGCTGCTCTCCGGGAAAGCCCTTGAGGTGTTTTTTGGCTCGAGTGCAGGTGTGCACCCAAGCGGCTGGGGAGCTAGCCTCAGGCCTGCAGCGCCGTGTTCTGGGCATTGGTCTTTCGCCTCTTAGGGCAGGGCTGCAGACACCTGTGCTCAGTAGAAGTGAGTGTCTGTGAGTCCTGCTGCCCACCGTTCCCGCACCTCCTGAGCGGGTACACGCAGAGCCTGGGCAAGTGCTCTGCGCTCCAGATTCCGGCCTGGTACTTCAGCCTAGCACCCACTGGGCTGGCCAGGGACGTTTGCGCACAGTCTTCTGCGTGTCCAGTGGGCCCTGCCTGCGCCCATTGGGTCACTGATTTTATGTCTATTGGCGTGTGTCCGAGGGGCACCTGGACACACAGCCCTGCGCACCTGGGCCAGTGAATGAAGGCACTTCCCTATGCGCGCCCCCGTGACCCAAGGGGAGGGTTGGGGGGTGGATGAGCGCGCCACTGCGCCTGGGCTCCTCAAGAATGGCCTACCACCCCCAAACTTTCCTCCCCTCTCCACCATCCACTAGAGAAAAATATAAAGGAGAATTATGTTCTCACTTGCCCAGCAGCACGCTGTCTCCTGTCCTTCAGCGCCAATGCCACTTGGTCGAGTCCGGTCTCTGCCAGCGGGCAGAGATCTGCTCTCCTTCCAACTCCTCTCCCGGGGCAGCCTGTGGTCCCCCAAAATCCTTTGTGTCCTTCCAGCCGCAGCTCCAGCAGCCGCCCCAGTCAGGAATCCCGTTTCGTCCCCTTTTTTCTCCACTATCCTCCCTAAACAGGTTGTTCCCAGATGGATTTTCTCTAATCCAGCAGTGCCGTGGCTCAACTCCTGCCAGTGTCCAGCTGCTCACTGAGATGTTCTGTCTGCAGTTAGCCCAAACTGCAGACGGGTCTCGGGAGCCTGAAACCTCAGCCTCTCCTCACTCCTCCGCCATCTTCCCTCTCCAGATTCAATTGTTGATAGATATGTATTTATTGCCACTTTATTGTTCATAACTTTGAGCTTTTTACTAAATAAGTCCCTTTCGTCGGCAGCCGTCCGTCTCGAGAGACGATGGTGTAGCTTCTTAAGAGTCTATCTGCACCGCCGAGAATGGCTGTGCAGTCCGACTCGGGAGTGACACGGTATCTGTCTCCTCCCTTTAACATTCCATATAATAATGGTTTGGTGATGATAAACTCTTTTAGTTTTTTCTTGTCTGTCTGGAAAGCTCTTTATCTGCCCTTCAATTCTAAATGATAGCTTTGCTGGATAGATTGATATTGGCTGTAGTGTAGGTCCCTGCTTTTCATGACATTGAATATTTCTTGCCAATTGCTTCCAGCCTGCAAACTTTCTTTTGAGAAATGAGCTGACGGTCTTAGAGGAACTCCCCTTTAGGTAATTAACTGCTCTTCTCTTGCTGTTTTTAAGGTTCTCTCTTTATCTTTAACCCTTGGCATTTTAATTATGATATATCTTGGTGTGATTCTCTTTGCATCCATCTTGTTTGGGATGCTCTGTGCTTCCTGGACTTGCATGTCTATTTCCTTCACCAAATAATAAATTTCCAATTTCTTGTTCTTTCTCCTTCCCTTCTGGCACCTTTATGATGTGAATGTTGGAATACTTGAGGCTGCTTATGCTATTTTCATTTTCTTGGATTCTTTTTTCTTCTTGTTGTTCTGATTGGTTGTCTGTTGCTTCCTTATGTTCAGAATCATTTATCTGATTTTTGTTTTCATTCACTCTACTGTTGTTTTCTTGTAAATTATTTTTTATTTCAGTTAGTGTATCCTTCATTTCTGACTGGATCTTTTTTATGCTGTTGAGGTCCTCACTAAGTTCCTTGAGCATTCTTATAACCAGTGTTTTGACTTTGCATCTGACAGATTGCTTATCTCCATTTTGTTTAGTTCTTTTTCTGGAGTTTGGATCTCTTTTTTTCATTTGGGCCATGTTTCTTTATTTCCTCATTTTCACAGCCTCCCCGTGTTTGTTTCTATGTACTAGGTAGAGCTGCTGTGACTCCCTGTCTTGGTAAGGTGACCTAATGTAGGTGTACAGTAGGGTCCAGTGGCACTTCCTCCACTATCACCTAAGCTGGGTACTCGAGGTGTGCCCTTTGTGTGGGCTGAGTACATCCTCCTTTTGTAGTTGAGCCTTGGTTGCTGTTGGTAGGCCAACAGGAGGGATTTATCCAGACCAGTCAGCTGCAAGGATTGGCTGTGATCACTGACCACCAAGCTCTGCCCTCAGTGGAGGATCAGCTGTGCAGGATGGTGGTGGTGATACTCCAAAATGGTATGTAGCTATCCACTGGAGGTTCAGGCACTGGGGTTTCTGGGTGGTGCAGGCCAAGGTCAGCTCCCACCTGTGTTTTGTCTGGGGCCACCCTGCCTAAGCTATAAAACAATCTGAGATGGCTGCTACTTGTGCTGGGCTTGGAGATTTCCAGGGGAAGCCAAGCTGTGAATCTAGGCTGGCTGCTGCTAGTGCCTGGCCTGGGGCCACTTAGCAAGAAGTATAGGGGCTGAGGGCTAACTGAGGCCTTATTTTGGTTATTTGAAAGGATTTAGGAAGTTGTGAAGCTTGAGAAAAGGCCAGCCATTCATATGGAAAAGCCACTGTTAACAGCTTTGGTGGCTCAGTAAGTTGAGCAGGACATAACTTCAGAGAGGATCTCCAGGGTAGGGCAAACAGTGTTAGCCTGGTTGATGGAGTCAGATATGGCACTGGCATGCCAGCTCTGTGGCTCTGTGAGAGAAAGTTTCAGAAAAGGGACAATGGCCTCTGTCCACCCTTATGTCTGGGAGAAAGCTGTCCCCCAGATATTGCCACGATGCCAGTGCCTACCTCCCTGTATGCCATTGATGTTTTTCAAGCTGCTGCCCTGTTCTTGGAGCTCAGAGAGAGCAAGTCTGAGTAAATCCATATGCGAGTTCTCTAAGAGGAACTGCTTGGGACTCCTGCAGTTTCTTCCACCAACTCAATCCCTGCTGGCTTTTGCAGATAGAAGTTAGAAGGACTTATCTTCCTGGCACTGGAACCCTAGGCCTGGAGGCCTGGTGTGGGGCTGGGACTCCTTATTTCCAAAATATCCCTCCCAAATTTTTATCCACCACATGTGGATGTGGGACCAGCCTGTTCTGCACCTGCACCCCTCCTACCAATCGGGGTGGGTGCGGTTTCTTTAATTCTGTAGTTGTCAGACTTCCATTCAACTCAATTTCTGATGATTCTGGGTGACTGTTCTTCTATAATTTAGTTGTAACTTTGATGTGGGTGTGCGAGGAGGTGAGCGATGTTAACCTATGCCACCATCTTGACTGGAAGTCTCCGGGCCTTTGCAACAGCTATTTATTTAAAATCATAAAGAAAGTTCTGTGTTCTAGCATTTATGAAACTGATGAGCATAACAGATATAATTCTTGTCCTATAGAGCTTCCAGGATAGTGAGAAAGACAGTCAAATAAGCATAAGAACCTAGATAAATGGGGGTTAAAGAATGTTCAGGAAATCTTTTCTAGAGAAAACTGACTTTTAAGCTGAGACCTGAAGCATGAATACCATTCAGCCAGACCCAGAGCAAAGAGAAGTGTGTCCCAGGAGGTGAAAGGTCAGAGGTGTTCCAAGCACAGACAACAGCATAGGTGAAGGTCTAGAAGCTGTAGAACTTGGTTCACTCAAGAAATAGAAAGGGGTTCAATATGGATGGACTGAAGATCTGAGGATGGATGGATGGGCCAAGGCAAGGCCAGGTACACTGGTGAAGGAGCTTGGATATTTTCCTAAAGCAACAAGGATCCACTGGCATCAGTGGTGCACCATGAACAGATTTCTCTTTAGAAAGATTATTGGATTACTAGTGGCCTACAGTATGAAAAGTGGGTTGAAGGAAGCAAGAAAGCCCAGTGAGTAAACAATTACAGAAACCCAGGTGAGATGAAGGAGTTGGACTGAAATTATGAAATGAGTGCACTGGAGAAACATTTAGATATGATTTTATGGGATCTCACCTGGGAGCTAAGGAAAAGCTGACACTGACTGAGAGAACAATGATGAATTCAGTTTGGACTTGCTAAGTCAGTTCTCCCTCCCTCCCTTCCTTTCTTCCCTCCCTTCATCTCTCCTTCCTTCCCTTCTTCTCTCTCCTCCTCCTTTTTATTCTCCTCCTCCTTTTCTCTTCCTGCTCCTCTCCCTCTCCTGCTCTGTTTTCCTCTCCCTCTCTCTCTCTGAACATATATAGAGGCAAGTCATAAAGAAGTGATACCAACTGAGTGTGGCATCTCCTCACTGAGGCCTCTCTGCTGACTGTCCTTCATTAAATAACTTCATTCTTGCCTGATATTCTACTTGTATTTTCATTATTTTACTCACTATCAATTAACATACCTATAACTTTCTTTGAACTTTTTCTGCAAAAGTAAAGACTTCATTAGTTTACCTCAGCAACTTCCCTTCCAGAACCTTATGCTGAAGGAAACAAAAATGAAATAAATAAACAGAAACTCTCCAGACCTCTAGGAGAATGTCCTTATCTATGGACTATCTTATATAAATGTGCATGGGAACTAGGAAGCTCCCATTCCAAGTATATAAAGTAAACAAAGTGAGCTAATTAATGCAACCTGTTTAGAATATATTCAGATGTCCCAAACTCCTAACCCTAGTCACTTGAGAGACTATTTCTTTCCTATCCCTTATACATTCTCTGGCCTGTTATGAGAGGCAGCCCTGGAGGAAAGGAGTGCTATGGATATATTTCTAAAATGCACTTGTTAATGGACACACATTATAGAATTATACTATTGGAAATAATAATTATCATTTATTTTTAATTTAGCAAAGTTTTGATATCGTGAGAGGAGCATCTAGAGAAGTTTGAGACAGCAGAGTTCTAGTAGTAGCAAGGCCACAACTAGAAACCAAGGGTCAACCCAACACTTTTATGACCCTAAGAGTAATGCCTCCTTAAAAAATTTTTTAAATTGTGTTTATGTAATACACATAACATAAAAATTTTCATTTCTAACCATTTTTATGTATATAGTTTAGTGGCATTAAGAACATTTTCATTGTTGTGCAGCCATCACCACCATCCACCTCCAGAATTTTTTTCTTCCCCATCTTAAATTCTGTACCCATTGAACAGTAACTCTTCACATCCCCCTCCCCCAGCCCCTGGCAACAACCATTCTACTTTGTGTTTCTATGAATTTTTATGACTCTAGGTACCTCACATGTAGAATCATACAATATTTATCCTTTTGTGACTGGCTTATGTCACTTATCATAGTACCCTCAAAGTTTATTCATGTTGTAGTATGTGTCAGAAGCTCCTTCCTTTCCAAGACCAAATAATATTCCATTGTGTTTATACACCACATTTTATTTATGTTTTCATCATAGTTGGACTCTTGGGTTGCTTCCATGTTCTAGCTATTATGAATAATATTGCTATGATCATAGGTGCACAAATATCAATTCAAGTCCTTGCTTTCAATTCTTTTGGGTATATACCCAGAAATGGAATTGCTGGGTCACACAGTAATTCTATGTTTAATTTTTATGAGCAGCTGCTGTGTTGTTTTTCACAGCAGTTACACCACTTTGCATACCCATCAATAGTGCACACAGGTTCCAGTTTCTCCATATCCTCTCCAACACTTGATATTTTCCATTATTTTAATAGTAGCCACCCTAATGAGTATGACGTGGTATTTCATTGTAATTCTGATTTGCATTTCCCTAATAATTAGTGATGTAGGAAAATACAAATGAAATGCAAATGTAAATACTTTTATGTGATTGTTGGCCACATTTTTATATCTTTTTCGGAGAAATATCTATTCCTTTATCCATTTTTAATTAAGTTGTTTGTTCGGTTGGAGTTCTGTATATATTCCGGAAATTAATTCCTTCTCAGATATATGATTTGCCAATATTTTTCCCATTCCATAAGTTGCATTTCACTCTGCTGATTGTACCCTTCAATGCACAGAAATGGCCCCTTAAATTTCATGCCATAGGTGCCTCTCTTGCCTCATCCTAGTCCTGGCCCTGATATTAGCCCTTGTCTCTTTCACAAGCATTTGACATACTTCAAGTATTTGAAACAATCGATATTACACTTGGGTTTCTGAAAATTTGAATGTTGTTTATGAAGCATAACCTAGGCTTATCCTAATTGTTACAAGAAATGAATAGCCTCAAAAGAAAGATTGCTGATAAGACTCCCACTGTGCTATCCCTGGAGAAGAGAAGCAATATGTCATGCAGTGCTCTACTTTACATGTGTTAACTCCCTTAATCCTTACAATGGCCTTATAAGGCACATGATATTTGCACCCCCACTTTATACATGAGGACAGGGGACAGAAAAGTTTAATAAATTGTTGAAAGCAACATGACTGATAGGTAGCAGAACTAAAATTTGAATCACAGGAACCCTGGTCCCAGATTCTGTACTCTTAACCAATTATAAACTGTAGCTCATACATCATATTCCCCATATTTAATTTTAAAAGTTAATTCAAGCTTTGGCATATTCTAGTGCAGTTGATTTCCAGAAAACTGCATTTTTAGTCTTCACTGAGACATTATGCTTCCTCTCCTAGCATTTATTTCCTTCTCTTGGCTTACAGAAATGCCTTATAGTCTGTCCTCACATGAGCAAGACCTGAGCCTCCTGTAATTCCATCCATTCATACTTAACACTCTATCCGTGGCTATGTCCAGGAGGTAAAATCAGGTCCAACAATTAAACCCCAGGCATATTGTGTTAGAGTAATAAAACTCAATCTCTGTACCTCCTACCCCAACAGACTTGGAGAGCTAATGGAAAGCTAGACATGACTCTTAGGTACAGAAATGCAAACCCACTTGTCTGGCTGAGACCCAGCAAAAGGATGTGGTCTTAGCAGGCTCAATGTCTCAGCAGGTCATATACCCCTCGGGGAAAGGAATAATTCATGTTCTCCCATATTATTTTTGACTAATGATGTGTTCCATGTCCTTCCACATTTTTTCACCATCATTGAATTTAATAGATTATGTAAACTAGCCAAAGCCAGCCCGTGAAATAGGATGTCTCACTGAATCAAGTCTATCTGGAAAAGACTCACTTCTGTAGGTTTGTGGAACATTTTAACTGGTGACAAATATTCCCTGTGCCTTCTTTTCATTTGCCTGAGCTCTAGAACTCATCGATCTAAAAAGAAAATAGCTTTTCCCCCTATTGTCTTAATCATCTTGGCTTGTCATTTTCTGCAGGGTCCTATGGATCTACTCAGAGACTGGCACGTGGGTGTATCCTGTGTTTGCCAAATTCAGCCCAGGAGGCCTAGCAGTCCTCTTCTCTCTCAGCTACATCCTTAGTGCCAGCATCTACCTACTTGGAGAAAAGCTCAACCATTGGAAATGGGGTGAGTTTATTTGTCTTTTATCTGGAGATGCTTCTTCTTTACACTCTCTCCACTCCTCCTGGAAACAGAGGAGAAACTAGTTCAAAGCAAAAAGCAGTGATGCTTGATGCCTTTGCCCATGGACTGAGACAGGTCTTATCAAGGTAGGCAAAGGAATAGGCTAGGGGAAGTTCATACTCTCTCAGAGGACTCTCTCTCTGAAGTTATCTTTCCTCCTTCCACAAGCAACATCTAATTTAACCTTGAGAGTAAAAATAATCTTTAGAGAAGTTAGGACCCAGAGAGCAAGGTGTCACCACTCCCAGCAGGAACAAATAGACTCTCAGTCTCCCTCCCTTAAGTAAGGGCTGGAGGGATGGATACAAGATGTTTAAATGTCAAGGTTTGTTTTGTTGTTTGTTTTAATTTGGTTTAGTTTGGTTTGGAAGGAATTGACCCTTTTAGCTCTTCCAACCTCAGCAGCGCCTTCTGGGATGAGTTCCCATCCCTCTCCATTAGGTTGCTTCTCAACCTTTAGTAAAGCATTTACCAGATAAGATCACATCCTGTACTTGAGATTGAAATTCTCATTTAGATGGGGTCTTGGACAATGTGAATGTGTCAGCAAGTTAAGCTTTTTAATTATGGATGGGCAGAACAAAGTTGCTTCTTCATAAGAAAAAATCTTAACATATATGATTTTTAAATGGAAAATTTTATTTTTCCTGCTTCCCCCACCATCCCAACCCCCCAAATATTATTTTGTTGAGAAATTAACCACCAAATAGTCAGATTGCAAAATATGCATGATTTTTTCCCTACCCATGGAGAAGTGCAGGAACTGTACCCTGATTTTGTATATAAGGAAGGCAAGAGTCACATACAGTACCCCATATCACACACCCACATGCCATTCTGTTCTATCAAAATAGAAATGGCAGAAGTGGCATCTTCCGCCCAATTTATGAACTGGTGTGAAAACATAAGCCATGTATGAGAAAAAAAAAAAAACCCACAACAGTTTCAGAAGGTTCAGCATAAGGGTGTATATTTCTGAGAGGAGTCTGAGACCCTGGATAAATCTGCATGCATTTGGCTTTTTCATATGTTTTCTACTCGTGGAGAATTTAACCAGTTAAGAAAGTCCCAAAGGCCATATCCTCCTTGAAAGCAAACACTTAAAAAATGGAATACTAAAAATTACTCCAAAATCAGGACTCCAAATCACGGGAAACTATCCAGAAAAAAAAAGAAAGAAAAAAAAGTGTTGACATTTCAGATGTGTTGACATCTAATTCTAACTAGTTTTGGCTCTTTGAAATTCTGGGTAAAGATTTTTGATGCCTTTACCAAATCTATAGTTTAAAAAAAAAGAAGAATTAAAAGAAACCAATCCATTTAAAATGTGGAAAATAAAGATGTGCAGAAGAAAATTAATTACTCAGAGTTCAGAGAACAGTAACTTTTTTAATCAATTGTATTTAGTTCAATGGAGATTTATTTTTAAATTGTTAAACAGTGACTTTGAAACACCCAAAATTAAAAACCAGAATTTTCACTATATTTAATATTATTGATTCACTATTTTCAACACCAAGCTCTTTTTAATAAGCCTTGTTGTTTCGGTACTATACCTAATTTTTCACTACAATTAAGTCATGTGAGCAAACAGGCTGGAATCACCATGTGGACCTGCATTTACATTGTGCACATGTGAATGTTTATGCGAGGAACAGATTGTTGTGAATAGATTGAGACTGCCATGTCTCTTCTCTCTCCAGATTTTTAACTCTTTAAGAATAAAATGAGTAAAAAGTCATTCATGCTATATAGCATCGAAATAGGATCATAACTGTCTTAAATTCTGAAATATATCTTAATTAAAAATGGTTGAATAAATATTAAAAGAGAAGTCAGGGCTCTGGCTGAGTATCTCAGTTGGTTAGAGCATCCTCCTGATTTGCCGAAGTTGCAGGTTTAATCTCCAGTCAGGGCGCATACAGGAATCAAACAATGAATACATAAATAAGTGGAACAACAAATGTTTCTCTCTCTCAACTCCCTGTAAAATCAATTTTTTTTTTTAAAGGAGAGAGAGAGAGAAGTTAGATCACTTAAAATTCCAATGGTAGTAGATACTTTCAAGTTGCCTAAAATTAAACAAAGTTATCTAAGCAAATGCATTTTCCCACATTCTAGTCTGCTTACAACACTAAGGCTTCCCTCAACTATGTGTCAATACCATTTAGATGACCTCTAAGTAGGGCAACCAAACATCTCAGCTGGATCCTGGTTAATGCCTGCTGTGTCCATGGGCATATAGTATAGCATTGTCTAGGCTTGGACAGTTAGTTTTGTGGTTTCTCTACCTCTGAGTTTCTCTTCAGACCTTCTGTTCTGGATCTATGGGAACACCTATTAAGTAGCCACCTACTCTGTCCAAATTCAGTGCTAACCTTACTTTCTCGCCTCCTTCCACAGCCTGAGATTCATTAGATGAGAACAGAAATTTTAAAAAGTGCATTGGTGATCCCATGGGAAGCAGTGGTTAGGAGAAAGGTTTTGTGCCAGACTGCCTTGGTTTCTAACTTGTTCTTAACCACTTGTAGATCTGTGACACTGCGAGGCACTCAAAGTCTTATTGTTTCAGTTTTCTCTTGAGCATCATGGAGATAGTATTAATATTCACCTCCTAGGATCCTGGAAAACTATATATAAATGACTTGGGATGTGTCAAGTGCCAAGAACAGGGCCTAGAACATAGGGTTAGTCACTACTCCTGTTAATCTCATTCTTCTTTAGCAAAAATGTGCAAACTTCTTTTCTGTGTGAATATTCTAATCCTCTCCTATTTTATGCATAAATTACCAGTTTCCCTAGCCAGGGCAATTAAAAGTAACAACCACCTAACTGAATGCAAACTGACAGACATGGTGCAGTTGCTGAAGAACTTAATGAGTGAAATAGGAGGTCAAGCTAATTCAAACTAGAATTAATTGGAATCTCTGCTTCTGAAATCCTGAGACCCATTATGATATGACCCAGTTGGGAGTCACCAGCCAAGTACTGAGCAGTCAAGAAGTATCAGTCAAGACCCATCTAACATGTAGGTATCACTCTAGCAGTAGTTCTTGATCTTGGCTACACGTTATAAAATCAGTAGGAAAATTTTTAAAATATTAATAAGGGGGCAAGGACAATGAACTTACTGCCTCTCTGGCCACACCTACTACACATAGGAGGCCTTCCATTTTGGCCTGGAAACCCATGACCTCCCTACTTACATCCAGGAGTGATATGTGCTGAGATCTAAGACCATAGATCCATTTCCTCCTAAGGATAGTTTATAAATTGAAAATTGCAGTGTGGCCAAGTGACCTCATAATGGCGCCTAGGGTAGAATGAATTAAAGCCTTCCTTTAATACTATTTGCTCTAGAACAGTTTGTTTGTTTGTCTGTTTGTTTTTTTAAGAGGGAGGGGAAGGAAGGGAGAAAGAGAGGTAGAGAAACATCAATGAGTAAGAGAAAGGTTGACTTTCACACACCCCCAGTTGGGGACCTGGCCCACAACCCACACATGTGCCCTGACTGGGAACCAAACCCTCAACCTTTTGGTTCACAGGCTGGCACTCAATCCACTGAGCCATGCTAGCCAGGGACGATTTTTTTTAAGGAGATTTTATTGTTAAAAGCTGCTTAGAGGCCATCAAGTCTACCTCTTTGGTTTTATCCATGAAGAAATTTGTTATAAGTTCTGTCTTGCATGTTGTCCCAATCATTTCATAAGAAAAGAATCTTATCATGAGATGACCCTTCATGTGTTTCTAAAGCATTTGTGCCTTTCTTGCCCTAACTTCTTCTCCCTGGACAGTCCCCTCTAGATTATTCCTTATTCCTCTTCCTCAGCCTCTTTCCCCTCAAGGCTTTCTCCAGCAGCCTTCAGCTCCATTTATTTCCTGCTACTTTTGCACTGTGACTGTACTCATCAGTGCTCAAATCTCATTCCTCTAACACCTCATATCCCCAACCATATGCCTTCTCACCCTTTTCCAAGCCAACTAGCTAAAACTAAGCACATGTTCTTCAAATTTTCAATCCAAAGTCTCACAGTAGCTTTTGTAGTTGTAGATACATAGGTATAAATCTTTGTGAATAATGTGTTTTTACTTATCCTCTGTTCCAGCTATTGGAACAATAAGATGTATAATTACATATAGTATCCATAGTGATCGTGATTAAAAGAATGATTCCTTTACCATGCCAGCAGAAAATGTTTGGACCTTGCAGAAGATAACCATTAAATGTTTGGCCTAAAATATCTCTACTCCTCAGTACTATCTAAAAGAGGATGAAGAAACAACTAAACTCAGGAGTGGCCCTAACTCCCTAACCACCAACCAAGAAGTATTACACAAGGAAAGCCTCCCATCAATAAAGAAAAAATGATAACGAACAACATTATTTCTCAATCAAAATTTGAAATCCATTTTGTGAACTTTGTTTGGATAAGATAAAATGATGTAAGTCAACCATGTGGAACTACGGTAAGAGAGGAATTCTGAAGACTCAAAGAAGCCTGGAAACTGCTCAGTCCCATGAGAATGCAAGACTAAGGACCCACCCCCACTTTCTAGAAACAAAAAAGAAAACATTATTTCTGTTATATGTATTCACACCACTAAGTTTATACAGAAGGAAATGACTGTTGAAGATTCAAACAGATACACTTTTGGGAACAGTGCCTCCTCTAGCACATTGGTGGATATGTGAGAGAATTCCTTAAATTGTATCTCCTTGCTTTGGGAAATAAGTCCTCAACTTTCCACTGCCTCAAGTCACAGTGAATGTCTCCCTACATAAGAACACCTGTTAGTGAAACCTTGAAGTCTGAAGTCTCTTTCTGTTCTTGTTTGCACAGGTGACGTGGGGCAGTCAAGGAAGGAGAAGTGATTATATGCTGTTTTCCAAGAACTAAAAAGGAAGAAAACATGAAAGTTTTTTTAAATCTTTTTTTTTTTTTTTTTTTGGTAGGGGCAGGTGGTGGAGAAACATAAGAAAGCAGAAAGGATGGTAAACAATACTTAAATTTAATAAGAGGGTTATGAAGGTAGATTAATTTGAGGACTCCTGGGTTTTGAAAGGCTTACTGGACATGCCCAAAATAACCCCTGCTGTTTCAGAATTTGTTACCTTTATCTGACCTCTGTGGAGGATGGTCTGTGGTCAAAATCTGGCCATAGGCCAAAGAAACTCTTAAACTCAGTGTTAGAGAATGTTTAGACAGAGAAAATAATTTAGGATTGTTCAAACTCTTTACAGAGGCAGTTGCTGAGGACCTAGATGAGAAGTGACCTGCATGAGGCCAGAGAGTTAGTGTCAGAACTGGGACAAGAGCTTTTTGTCTTCCAGATACCTTAATTCCCAGTCCTGTGACATTTTTAATAATCCCAACTTTATCCTAAAAACAAACACTTTCATAAGCTAGTTACTTTCATGGTTTGTTCATTTGTCCCACCCCCACCCACCCCCACCCCCCCAATCTGGATCTAAATGTAGGGAGATGGCAGCTACTAAAGTTGTCTATCTACCTGGTATTGTATAATAGCAAATTATTTGGGGCAATGAGAAAAGAAGTTATAAACAATATCAGGAAATCTGTCTCCATTGTGGGCAAGCATTCAGGGAAGATATAAACACTGAACATAGTGACACTGTCAAAATCTCTTCCATTCAAGTGTTGACTAACCTGTCAAATATATGTACACTTTACTTGGGCAGCAGTCTAAGTGGGAAGTGATAGTTATGAAAAATGCTGAGATTGCTTTGATACAAAGCACTTTGCTGAGCTAGTTTATGATTTAACAAGGCTGATTGTCAGCAAGCACATTCATAAACCCTGCTTTGACTTTTCTAGTGGAATTTCCCAGGTCTTACAGGCATATTTTGTAAATAACACAAATGATAAATGTCTAATGGTGGATAAAGATAGTTAAATCTAATGATGTGTCATAAGGCCCAAGGGGGTTGGGGGTAGGGGCACAAGAGTAAATTGTATTTGGGCTTCCCAACCAAAGGGAAATTTGGTGAAAATGCATAAAATCTGATAAAACCTGCCTGGGATCAAATTAAACTTTGATTGCTACATAACTGACAATTGTGCCATGTATATTCCAACACCAGAAATACCTCAAAAACACCAAAGATGGTCATGCAGGGTTAGGGAAGAGAGCAGGCTATACTAGTAGTACAGGCATTATAAGGGAAGGCCAGGACAGGCACCAAGAAACCTGCTTGATCCCTAGTCCTCTACACTCATATAAATATAAGCCTCAAGTCTTTCCAGATTGAGCTGGGAACACCGCCTCTTTTTCCTATACCTGCTGCTTCTTGACTGCTCAGAGCACCTGGCCTCAGCAGGAGCCCAGAAACAGTTGTCACAGTGGAAATTCCCCAAATATAAAGCCCACAGGGCATCACCCAAATTTTCCACACCTCAAAGATGACTCTGGCTGCATACTTCTCAGAGCATAGTAAGCTCTTGGCTGGGATGAACATGCAGATTTTTATTTCTGGCTTTGCTGTCTCCAGAGCCAATTAAACCTTGCTTGCTGCATGACTGGCCATTGTGCAGTATCTGCTTCAACACCAGAACTACCTCAGAACCATCTCCCATTGAGCATATACATAGCACACAAGGCTTCCTTGGTGCTGCTGTAACTTTAGAAAAGAGAAGCAACAGAACACCTATAAAGAATATTGATTAAACATGTATTAAAAAGTATGCAGTGCCTACATAAGGCTTCATTAGGCTATTAGTGCTTAAAAAACAATAATTCAAATGATGACATAACCGTCAATAATATTTGTACAGTGTCATGTGATTGACAACCACACCTACTAACATGATCTTATTTTGTCCTCACATAAATCTTATAAGCAGAAAATGTATTATGTTCTTATTTTACAAGTGAGTAAACAGAGTTTCTGATATTGGTGTGCTGGTATATGTTTACAAACCAACTCTGGGGAAAAAAATTAAGGTTCTGATTTATAGTGTTTGCCCACTTCCATGGTGTGAACACTACCATTGCCTTTTTCAGGCTATCAACTGAATGCATAGTTGTGAAGAGATGAACAGCACTTGGTCCTTGCAAGCCCGTACAAGCTGGCTCGAATTCAACACTGGGTTCAGAGGAGGGAAGGGACTGGTTCAAAGTCACACCAGACGGTTGCTTCCTGAGCCAGCCTTTTTATTATGGGCAAAGCAATAACTAGTCATCTGAAAGCCTTTATTTACAAAAGCAAAAATGCTTCTATATTTGCAAGGCTGGACAAAAGAAGGTAGTCAGGGGACCCCAGCATGGTGGAAACTTTCTCCCATACATACAGGCGGAGGTAAGAGTGACACCACTGCGTCATGGACCTCATAGGTTCCTGTGCTTATGTTCCAGAGGTGCTGTCTCACATGTGACATCAATTCTGAATTTCGGAGACTTACCTTGTTGGCCTCAACAATACATTACCCCCACAACACACACACAAAGAGTCATGCATTTCTCAAGCTATATCCAGCTCCTCTGCACCTACTCACAAAACTTGTCATAACAGGAAGTCAGTCTCATATACTGTAATCCCCAAACACGTTGTGCCTGCACATGGGGACTGGGAGGAGGCCAAGGAACGAGTGGGGTACAGTGAGGCCCCCCCAAGAAGGCTGCCTGGCTGAGCACTGAACCCATCCCAAACCTGGGCATCCCTGCTCTGAGGGCCAAGTGTCAGAAACTAGAATCTATATCCAGACATTGTTTTCCTTTCTCATGTAGTTGGTGGTGCGTTTTTTTGTTTTTTTTTTTAATAAAGCACTTGAGTAGGCAGCAAAGCCCATCAGAACTGTTTATTTATAGTGTGGATTTTCAATGCTGTATAAATTAGAAACCATTGCTGAATAAGGCCCACGCCCGGGCCGCTGTGAGTCCTTTCACAGAGTTTGACTGTACACAGTCTAAAATGGGAGAAAATGACATGCTCCGAGTCAAATGACAGAGTCACAGCTAAGCTGCAAAGCAGAAAACCAGCAATTATTTTTCCTCAGCACAATATGGGGAGTACGACAGGTGCAATTATCCAATATTATTTAACAGCACTGGTTCATCGTATAGGGAGAAAATAAAGGTTTCTATGTCTTGGAGGAAAAAAAAAAAGAGAGAGAGGACCTGCCTTCTAGCTCCTGTTTCTGTGGATTAAGCTGTGTTATGTAAATTGAAATGGGCCAGGAGTCCAAAAAGGAAAGAGAGAACCACCTGGCTCCTTCACCCTTACTTCTGTAAGTTCACAACCTGTGTCATCAGGGACCTCTGAGAAAAGGCCCCTTGCCTTGGGGACTCTGAACAGCATCCTCTGAGGCAGCAGCTCCAGGTAAGACTGCAAGGAAGGCTGGGTTTGCTGAGTTCCTGTCCCTGAGTTGGGGACCCTCTCCTGCTTTTGCTCTCCCTCCTTCAGCTGAATTAAGATGAGGTAAAAGAGAAGGCAGCCCACAAGGAATAATTTTCATTACCTTAATAAAGTTTCCCCCCTTTAGCCTCCAGCACACTTTTATTCCTACTCCTAAGCCTTTCCTTAAACTAATCTCCATGCCTGGAAAGACCTCTCTTCTTCCAGTTTCTATCAAATATATATGTTGTCTTCATGGCTTCAGAACTTAGTGGAGCATTACTGTTCAGTTCTCATAAAAAGTTTTCTCTCTGTTCTCCAGGCACTGGGCTCATTCCCTTCTTGAAACCCCCATCACAGGCCACATCAGTCCTACACAGCGTTCCATCACTCTCTTCTCCATCTAGCCTCTGGCTTCTGTTTCCATAACAGTACAGACTGCTAGAAAGAACATAATCTTTAAAACCAGACCAGATTTGAATCTAAATCCTGACTCCACCTCTTACAATTGATATAGAACTTGGGGAAAACAGTTTATTTTCTGAACCTTGGTCTCTTGAAGTCACATGATAATACCTACCATAATAAGATAATATTTAAAGTGGTGGATGCAAGTGCCTGGTATCCAAAATTCCTCAGCTTCTCTGCTTAACTGCAAACTCATCATGGCCATGGTCATGTTGTTTTTATTCCCCACCAGACCTAACTCAGCACCATTACAAGAGGCTGAAAACACTTTGTCGTCGGCAGCCGTCCGTCTCGAGAGACGATGGTGTAGCTTCTTAAAGAGTCTATCTGCACCGCTGAGAATGGCTGTGCAGTCCGACTCGGGAGTGACACGGTATCTGTCTCCTCCCGTGTTGAATCGACATCTTGTGATGACGCTGGAGTGTCGTCTCCAGTGAAGCTGAAGCTACAGAGCCTGGGCAGGGTGATATGGAGGGTCTGCTGTTGCCCATGCAGCAGACCCCCCCTCTCTTCGCAGCTGAAGGGTCCAAGGGAAAGACGGAGTCAATACAGCTTGGCTTCAGGTGCGCCGCAGGAGTTGCCGGTGTTGACTACAACGTCAAACCGCCTTAGGGACTCCGGCTCCGGATTTTCTGTCGGGGTTTACTCCCTTAGCCTTTCCCCTGAAGAGGTATGCCCCAAGGCAGCGAAGGTTTTTTGGAATCAGAGTTTTCCTTCGCTGAAAATACTTACAGGCTGACTTAAAGATACTCACCCCTTAATCCTATAGGCTTTTCTGACCTAATATCTTCCTCCTCTCCTGGAAATTGATATTCTCAACACAGGTCTTCCTATTTCATTTAAGATACTCTCTCCACTTATATCCCAGAATCCTATTAACAATGGTGATTAAGTTATAGTTTCATATGACCTAGCAGTGGAAGGCACATTGATAAATAGGACACAGGACAAATAAATTTTGATAGAGAGACAAAGGAAGAATGGCCTGGAGAATAAAGGTTGCAGCAGGTGAAGCTCCAGACTGGGCAAATGAATGGGCCTGACTACGCCAAGGACAGCCTGTGGGGTAGAAGGCTCCAAGTCAGGGGACTGATCTTTAAGAAAAAAGTGGGACACTTCTGATGTAAAGAATTTATTTTCCTTTAGGGGCCTGCTTGCTCTTCCTTGCAGATGATATCTGCTATCATTATGACCTGGTCTGATTTGACTCAGCTTATCATAACAGAGACTTCTTCAGCCACTCCTGTGATGCGATCTTCAGGGACCATGGAAAAGGTCTCTGCTCCCACTGCCATCCCATATATCTTGCTGTTGTACAAGAAAATTCTTTACCAGGGACAAAGCCTTCGTTTTGACATGAAGAGACAAATTTAACATGTAAATACTTACAAGAGAGGTAACCTATTGACTTACACTCATTCATGTTCAATCATCAATGAAAGATATTTCATGATTAGAAAAAAAGTATTAATAGGGGAGGGGCATGCTTGGCACAGGGAAAATGGGGATATTGTGAGGAAAAGAACAGCTACGGGGAGGGTCAGCTGCAGAGTTCAAGGACAAACCTTGCCTTCTTCCCAACATTTTACCATGTGAGTTGCCAAGAGAACACTGGGAGTATATTTTGTTTCTCCACACCTCCCTGAGAGAGTTAACCCATGGTTTACATACCCCAAAAGAGAACTAGATAGTGAACGTGGCTGCTGATGGGTCAACAAAATTCAGCATGCCTTTGGAGGAGTAGAAAGGAGATACAGGTGTGACATGTCACTCTTTGTTTCTACTCTTGATTACCTGCCTGGCACTATAGGGATTTAAATTTGTTTTATGGCTGAGGAGATAAGTTAGAGGTTGGGTTGTCCTTCTTAAGAAGAGAGGTGACATACCACAGAAAGAAACTGGGATTTCATTGGCTCATGAAGAGATTTAGCCAGGGTTGAACTTGCCCAAGATTTCTTTTTACCCAAACATCTTACTAACCAGTCCCAGAGCCACTGAAGTGTTGAAGAGAGACTGACACTTATTAAAGGCAAGAGGTGTTACTTTTTCACCACTGTGTTCTCCACACAGAGCACAGTGCATAATACACAGTAGATTTTAAAAATACATTTGATGCTTAGGCAAATTTAAGTAACATGCTCAAGTGTCTCATGCAGGCAATAGAATTCAAACTTAGATCTATCTGACCCAAATACCCCAGTAGTTTCCACTCCACCAGTGGCTTTTAATAGTTTCTGATATTCTCAGAAATACTTTTTACATCATGACCCAGTAGAAACACAAACATGTACTTTTAATTTGTAATGCTAGACCCTTTATTTTCTACCTTAAAATCTTTTATTATTTGAAATATATTGTGACTATTAAATTGATTTCTTAATCCAACAATAAGGTTGCAACCAATAAGTTGAACAACACTGCACACCATCATATTGTAGGATTTATTGAACAAGTAATTACAAAGTGCCTACTATGTGTTTGACCCTGGCCATATGCAAGCCATAGTGTGGTGGTCATTGTCCAGGACACTTGCATTAGAATTTGAGGTTTCCACCCTTTCATTCCGCAGCACTTTTGGGAATGCAGAACCAGTCCCTGTTTTACCAGCTCACTTGTTCGCAGCTGCTCTGCTAGACTGAACTCCTTTGAGATGCAGAAGGGAAGAAGAGAAAAAAACACTTCCTCTACGAGAGCTTACAGAATTTTCCTGAGGCTTAAGTCCGGCCTGAGCAGATAGATTTGGTTACATTTTAGGGATTTGTTTTCACTCAACACTTAATTTTATTAAGCCTCAAATTATAAAGTTAGATGACGCAGAGTTAAGAAAACAAATATCGTATAATTTGACCTTGCCAGAAATCTGGTATACAATTCTGAAAACTCTCAATCTAGGGATGTTTTATTCCATTTGAAAATTTTTCTAACTACATGCTAAAATGTACTGACATCAATTTATGAAATGAATTAAGTCAATTTTGCCAATTTTTAAAGTCATGTGATTAAATACAATTCTTCTTATTATAAAATAGATTGTATTGGCACTGTCTGTATTTTCCTCTGCTAGACTTCCTGCCATCATGACCTTTTAGTGCCCTCATATGTCATCAAACTAAAAGCAAGCAGCCAAGGAATCTATCTGCAACCAAGTCAGTCACAGTCTCTCTGCAAAGCAATATGATATTCTGGGTAAGTCTCACATCAAGGGAAAGAAAAGACCTGTTTCAAAATATACTTCCAACTCACAGAAGAACTTCTCTTGGGCTCAACTGGGAGACATCTTAGACTCCACATGGAATACAGGATTACTTGAGTGACCGTGTGAACAATGGTAAAGGGATACTTTTCTGTGCATTCCAGTGAGTTGAATAAAAATGCCACATGAATCTTGGTTCAGTAGTTGTTTATTGGAAGAGATTGAAAACACCACTCCAGGGTGGGTCTCCAAAGATGAGAGCTAGCAAAGCTCTAAGCTATTTGTGCATGAATGTGTTTGCATGTGTGTTACAAGGGGTTGTGCTTATGTACCTGAGATCAAAGAGTAGCCAGCCTTTTTTTTGCTGGTTGGTTGGTGGAAGTGCTCATGGTGGGAAGCTCTTTGCTCTTGACTTACTATCTTACTGCCCTTCACATTGCCCCCTTTTACAATCAACAGTTGTTATTCATTTTACCTCACATGGTTACCCGTGAAAGACCCTACAAGTGCTAGTGGCCTTGGCTCCTATTACAGAATATCATAGGGCTAGGCTGTTCACCCAATATCTAAATAATCCCAATTAACATTTAGCTAAAAGTTTACCATTACTCAATTTATTTATGTTTACAACATAAATTCATTTGAGTTGTAATAACCTGGAAGTAGTATAGCTATTACTACCTGTACTGGTTTCCTAGGGCTACCATAGTAAAAAACCACAAACTAGATGTCTTAAAAACAACAGAAGTTTATCCTCTCAGAGTTCTGGAGGGTAGTAGTATGAAATCAGGGTGTCGGCAGCAGTGTGTTCCCTCTGAAGGCTCTAGGAAAGAATTCTTCCTTCTGATGGCTTGTGATAACCCTTGGTTCATGGCTGTACAACTCCAATCTCTGTCCCCATCTTCATGTGACATTCTACCATGTATGTCCCTGTATATCTTACCATAGAGAGACTCTGTGTCCATATATCCCTCTCATTTGTCTTACAAAGACACCAGTCATTGGTTTTAAGGCCCATCCTTAGTTTAGGATGTTTCATTCAAACCACTCCACCACAGAGATATCCCCTTACCTCCCAGTGCACCTTTTCTGGCCATAGTGTGCTGCCCATGGGACAAGGACAAGGGGCCCCAGACTTAAATCCACCCACACAATGGAAACACCAGCTTCTCTTCCTACAATGATGGAAGCAAGAAGAGTGGCTTTCTGGACAAGGCTCTTCAGTTGGAGAAAGGAAAAAAAGGTTCATTCCCACTACATAATGTCAGCCCAGCAACCTCCCAGAACTCCTAAGGCAGGAACTGGGGGCCACACTAGCCCATTTGTTTCCTGGCTTCCATGATCTCTTTGAGTTGCCTTTGTATCCCTCTTGACTTATGGGACTTAACTTACTGTGAGATGATTAACTGATTAACTAGTCACATCTGCAAAGACTCTATTTCTAAATAAGGCTCACATTCTGAGATTCCAGGTGGACATAAATATTGGGGAGATGCTGTTCAACTCAGCATATTATCTCTATTTTACAAATGAGATCAAAGGTCAGAGGTCATTGAATATCAAATACCAGCTTTTCATTCTCATTTGTCTGTCTTAATTCAAACACTCACCAATAATTTATACTTTTGAGTGCCTACTACAAAGGGCCACTGCCATTTATTATCTTCAGTCCTCTCCACATCACTGAAAGGTAGACATTAGTATCTTAATATTAAAAATGAGGAATTTCTGGCCAAGATGGAGACATAGGTAGACACGCTCCATCTCCCTCACAATTAGGAAGAAATTTACAACCACTTCAAAACTAAAACAACAACGACAACAACAACAAAAACCCAGAAGATCCAGAAAATCAAACTACATATTCAGCCAGAAATGTAGGAGGGGTGGAGACGGGATGGAGAGAAGGAGGTGCAGGGCTGCAGCAGTGGCTGTGGGGGTGGCAGTGGGGCTGGTGACAGCACAGCTGGTGACAGCAGCAGCAGCATAGGAATGGTAGCTGTGGCAAAAAGCACCGTCATACATTTTAAAACTGGGAATCAATCCCAGCCCCAGACCAGACTGAGCGTTGCATGGTTCTAGTGCCGGGAAAAATAGAGCCACATTGCTTCCAGCTGTGAAAGCCAGTGGGGGCTGGGGTGGAGGAAGAACCTGCCTGGTCTCCTAAAGGATGCAGCTTGCTTAGTATGGGAAGGGGGGAAAGTGCCTGGAAAAGTAGTGGCAACTGGTACTGCTGCCTCTCAGACCCTTCTCCTACATACAGCACCACAGCGTGGTGAAACAGGTCACCAGCACTAACAAATACCTAAGGCTCTACCCCTTATAATATAACAGATGGGACAGCTCTACCTAAATCACAGAGGCAAACACAGAAAGCTGTCAAGATGAGGAGACAGAGAAGTATGGCCCCAAAGGGGAGGCTGATCAAGTTTCCAGTGGGAGAGCTAAGTGACAAGAAAACAGTAAACCTAACAGATGAGGAGATATGAACCTAACAGATGTGCAGTATAAAGCACTGGTGATAAAGATGCTCACAGACTTGAAAGAAAAGATTAAGCAGGACCAGGAAGAAATGAAGGCTATAATAAGTGAAATAAAGGAAAATCCACATGAAACTAGTGGTGAAGAAAAGGAAACCAGGGTTCAAATCAACAATTGGAACATAAGGAAGACATAAAGAGTCAACCAGTACAGAAGGAGGAAATGAGAATTGAAAAAAAATGAGGAGAAGCTTAGAAATCTCTGGGATAGCTTTAAACATGCCAATATCTGAATCACAGGGCTGCCAGAAGGAGAAGAGAAAGAGCAAGAAATTGAAAAATTATGTGAAAAAAATAATGAGAGAAAACTTCCCTAAATTGGGAAAAGAAGTAGACATAAAGGTCCAGGAAGCACAGAGAGTCCCAGGGAGGACCACACCAAGACACATCATAATTAAAATGCTAAAGATTAAGGATAAAGAGAGAATTTTAAAAGCAGCCAGAGAGATGAGGAGAGTTACGTACAAAGGGGTACCTATTAGACTATCAGCTGATTTCTCAAAAGAAACTTTGCAGGCAAGAAGGGTCTGGCAAGAAATATTCAAAGTGATGAAGAGCCCTAAGGACCTACAACCAAGATTACTCCATTCAGCAAAGCTATCATTTAGAATGGAAGGGCAGATAAAGTACTTCCCAGTCAAGGTAAAGCTAAAGGAGTACATCATCATCAAGCCATTATTACATGAAATGTTAAAGGGACTTATTTAAGAAAAAGAAGATCAAAACTATGAACACTAAAATGACAACAAAATCATAACTATCAACAACAGAATCTAAAAAACATAAAAACAAACTAAGCAGACAACCAGAGTGGAAATAAAATCATAGGTATGAAGAGCAGGTAGAGGGGTGTCAGCTAGGAGAAGGAAGAAGGGAGAAGGAGGGAAATGGTGCAGGAATTAAGAAGCATAGTAGGAGGGTGCAGAAGAGACAGTGAAATTAAGAATAATGTAGGAACGGATAAAATCAAGGAACTTATATGCATGAACCACGGGCATGAACTAAGGCGGCAGGGGGTGGTGCTGCTAGAGGGAGAGGGGGTGCTGGGCAGAGGGGACCAACGGGAAAACAAATTGGGACAACTGTAACAGCATGATCAATAAAACATACAAAAAAAATGGCAAAGAGATATTAAGGATGAAGAAACTGAGGCTTGGTGAGATTAATGAATTTTCTCAAGGAGAATTATTCAATCAGAAGGGAGCCCATGCCCAAGCATGGTCAGCTGGGGTGCCTTTCCCTTTTCCTTTATGTTGCATAATTTCTACAAATTCCTGCTTCTGTTTGCTTTACAATGTCTAGAAGATCAACCTTTTCTTCTGTCTCCTCAAGGTCAAAATGTTAAACATTTTTATTTCAAGCCTTCTGAGGCAATGTGAAAATGGTGCAGGCTCTGAAAAAAAAAACACATTATTGTGCAAAACCCTCTTTCTTGAGGCCTAGCAGCTTGAATGATAAAAAGAAATGGATAATGGACATTGAGGGGAACTTTGGGGGATGAAAATACAAAGGACTGCTGAGGGGTATATAGCAGAACTATTCAACTTTGCCTGTGTATTTGGGATCACCTGGGGAGCTTACATAAAATACTCGTGCCCAGACCCTTCCTCCAAAATTCTGGGCTGTTCTGGGCTATGCATTAGGCACTGGGAGTTTCAAAAGCACCTCTAGTCATTCCAACATGCAGCCAACATTGGAAGTATTCATAGTTTGCAATTCTCCTTAAATTTTATTTTGAAATTGTGACAGCTGAGGTCTGATTGAATATAATAAGTATCAGACTGTCTTAAGCATCACCTGGGAGAGCTACAATATTCTTTCCTAGCTGCCTTCAGGTGCCCAGCCATCCTGATGCTTGGCAAAACTTTGCATGACTGACTGCCTATTCCCTTTGGATTCAACACCAGAGGTGACTTTAAGGTAGAGTGCAGAGACAGACTCTGGGAATGGTTCGGAGACCTCTACAGAACTTTCTGGTTAGGTATTCTCACATCCTCCTACAGACCTCAATTCACTTCCCTAGTGGTGAAAGAGCCCAGACTGTTGGAACACAGTGGAAGCTTGTTGTGGGGATTCTGCCAGCAGTCAGCCTTTAGACTTAAACATCAGCTCTCCTGGATTTCCAACCTGCTGGGACACCCTGCAAACTCTGGACTTGCCAGCCTCCTCAAAAGCATGAGCCAATTCCTTAAAATAAATCTCTCTTTCTATCAATACACGTACTTACATGTACGCACACACTCACACACACACACACACACACACACACACATCCTATTGGCTCTGTTTCTTTGAAGAACCCTGAATAATACACTCCTCTATCTTTCTCTGGGTTTGCCCTCCAGCCCTGCTCTGCACCTGCTCTCAGTCATTTTTCCTCCAGATCATCTGCCTGAAGTCTCTGACTCATAGACCTAAAATAAGCCCTCAGCTTCCATTTGCCAAAGTCTCTTTCTTCCCTTCATTCAAGAGTCTCTTGAAATCCCACATCGTGCAATCAAGGAAACAACAGTTTTCCCTCCCTCAGATGAGCTCATTCAGTGAACAGATTTCAGGAAAAGAAAAAAAAAAACCTGCTGTAGGAGCATTGCTTTGAAACTCTTCCACACATGACCATAAGGGGACTTGGTGTTTCAAAATGTTCTGCCTTAGAGATCAGGCTGTACAGGGCTGGATCTGTGCTACACAGATTCGTGTTTGGCAAATGTGCTAGTGATGCTCACAAGGCCATGGTCTTGGGCATGGCTTCCCAATTGAGGTGCTAAACACCACTGCCCTCCAAGGTTACAGATTTTACAAGCAGCCTCATGCTACCATCCTGCTCAGATAACATTGTTTACCTGGTGAATTGGGTGAGAAGGTGTGAAGGAGTCACTGCAAATCTGTAAGTATGTGTCCTTTTGACTGTGGGTCACTATGCCTGCCTCCTGGGACCAAAGTTCATTATTATATAAGCTCAATGCAAATGATCAATATATAAAGTCCAAAGCAAGGCACATAATCACCGATCTGGTGGCCCATTAATTCTACCTCTGTTTACCTTCAGGCTGTCCGTGGGTCAGAGGCCATTAGTAGATGGAATGAGAAGAGCAGCCATAGTCAAACTCATGGCAGTTACTGCAAAAGAACTGCAAGGGTCTCATGCAGTCCCTTGCACTGTGGTTGATGGAGAACTGGGAGGACTCTACCCTCCCCTTCCTACTGCACCTAGGGAGCAGCTGTGTGATGTTTCTGCAACCACCATTAACCCACACTCCCAGTAGGCATTGCAGGGGCTACAGAATACACTGCCTTAAAGCTCCACCAATGCACTATAGTTCCAAAGACCTCTGAATGGCTTGGGGTGAGGATAGTGACCAGATAAAGAAAGCCCAAACTATAGGCTCATATTATAGGGGCTACTGCAATATCAGAAAGAGCATGAGCTTTACAGGCAGGCAAAATTGTTAGTCCCATTTTCATAGCCTTTATCATCTTGGATGACTCATTGAATCTTTCAGACATGGGTTTGCTCATATATAAATTGGTGGTGAAATACTTAGCTTGTGTTAGAATTACTATAATGTGTGAATGGAATATTATAATGGACCTAGAACACAGCCCGGGGTCAGGCAGTCAATAGACATCACTTTCCTTCTCGGCTCTCTTAACTCAAAAGCTCTATTAATCCAATGAGAGATATTTATAGGCTATCATTTGTGAGCCTGGTAGAGTTAATATTAAATCACAAAGGACAAAACAGCTAATGGGGTACAAGAAGTCAGAATATTTTAATGGGATGGACACTAACTTACTGTCTGAGTGACTTCACAAAATCAGCAATGGGGTCCCACTCATTCCTTGACTTGAAGTACAAATAAGAGATCATTACCTATGACCCAACAGACTAAAAATGGGAGAAGGCAATGAAAAATTGTAAATGCCATTGATTCCAATAAGCCTAGTTTTAAGAACCTTCTAAGTCTTAATAAAGCACTGAAATTTCAACAAACATTACTTCAGGAAGGCTTATATTAAGGGAAACAGCCCATTGAAAATTCCTCAATTTCCTCTTTCTTGCCACCCAACATATGAGAACACCTCCTGAGCAACCCTTGCATTACAAGGCACTAGAGATAAATCCATTTTTTTAATTAACAAAAGACAAGGAGGCCATTCTTGACATTTGGAAATAGAGTATTTGAAACACATTTGCTGAGTTTAAATTCTCTCATCTTATAATAAGATGACTTGGTAGGATAGCCTCAAAATGGTAGTAACACTTAAATGTGGTGGGGAGAAATATATATTTTCTTCTAGTCTTCAACTGCATTTTCCGTATTTCAAGGAAAATTCTAGGCCACAATTAAATGGAATGATGAGAGCCCTCTGGTGGCTAAATTGACTCTTCTCTTTACTTAGAGATATTAAACAAATCATCTTGTGTTTTGAAAGTCCTCTGCCTTGTTACAATTAGCAACTTGCTGCATGTTGTCTCCACTTGTGACAATTCACCCTGGGGTAGAGAGGTGATGAGATATTTTATTTTCAATCTCTTTGGTGCTCATGCTCAGCAAAGATATGAACAAGTATTTTATCTACTTTCTGAGAAAATAAAACACATTTTTAGAAATTTAATTTTCAGACCTTTAACAAATATTTACTGAGTATCTATAGCAAGTCAAATATCACACAAGCTACTGTAAGAGATACTAGAAAGTTTTAAATACAGTCTCTAATTGCAAGTACTTTATGGTAGTTTAGTACAGAAGAGAGCAGCCTCAAAATTTTTTAAATGTGGTTTTTAATATAACCTAATTGTTTTATCAAATACACTAAATTTTCTTTCAAGAGATATGCTCTTAGGTTCTCTGTATTCTATCCACTCAGAGTGCCTTTAGCAGAAAGCTGAGCATTATTCTGGACTCTTCCTCCTTCCACTCACCAATCCAATTATTCATTGTGTCCTGCCAATTCTACCTTATTTCTATTGACACCAGGGTGCATACTGGAGGCAACCAATTGACATTTCTCTCTCACATCAATGTTTCTCTCTCTCTCTCCCTTTCTCTCTCTCTAAAATCGAGAAACATATCCTCAGGCGAGGACTCAAAGAAATTATGTATAGTTGGTACACAATATTATATTGGTTTCAGGTGTACAATACAATAATTCAACATTTATATGCTTTACATTATGATCACTACACTAAGTCTAGTAATCAATGATCTGTTGCCATGCAAACTGATCACATATTATTGACTATATTCTCCTCCACATTTCCACCCATCCCCCCAACTTCCCTCCTCTCTGGAAACCATCAGTTTGATCTGTCAAGGGCTTTTTCTGAATCTATGGAGATGATCATATGATTTTCACCCTTGGTTTTATTGATGTAATTAATCACATCAATTGTTTTGCAGAAGTGGAACTACCCTTGTATTCTTAGTATAAATCCCACATGACCGTGGTATGTAATCTTTTAAATGTATTGTTAAATTAGTTTTGCTAGTATTTTGTTAGGAATTTTTACATTGGTGTTCATCAGTGATAGTGGCATATATATATATATATGTTTGGGTAGTATATTTGTCTATTTTTGTTATCAGGGTAATGCTGGCCTTTTAGAATAAGTTTGGAAGTATTCCTTCCATTTCATTTTTTTGAAATATTTTCAGAAGAATAGGTATTAATTCTTCTTTGAATGTTTGGTAGAATTCACCTACGTAGCCATCTTGTCTTGGGCTTTAAATTGCTGTAGTTTTTATCATTACTGCTTCAATTTCGTTGCTAGTAATTGGTGAATTCAGATTATCTGTTTCTTCCTAGTTTACTCTTGAAAGGCTCCTGCAAATTTATCATTTTCTTCTAGATTACCCAATTTGTTGTTCATAGTATTTTTAAAAATAATCTCTTGTATATCTCTGGTTTCAGTTGTAATCTTTCCTTTTTCATTTCTAATTCTACTTATTTGAGATCTTTTTTTTTTTAATGTTATTGTTGCTCAATTACAACTGTCTCAATTTTTCTCCCTTTGCTCTTTTCTGTTCATCCTCGCCCTGTCTTCACTCCCACACTCAATCCCCATCCTATTGTCCATGGCTTATTTCACTTAGCATAATACTCTCCAGTTCCATCCATGCTGTTGCAAAAGGCAGGAGTTCCTTCTTTATTTCTGCTTCATAGTATTCCACTGTATAAATGCACCACAGCTTGTTGACCCACTTCATTTACTGATGGGCACTTAGGCTGCTTCCAGCACTTGACTATTGCAAATAATGCTGCTATGAACATAGGGGTGCATAGGTTCTTTTGAATCAGTGTTTCAGGATTCAAAAAAAGAACAAAGGAGGAGGGATCACAATACCTGATATCAAATTATATTACAAGGCCACTGTAATCAAAACCATCTGGTACTGGCATAAGAACAAACACAGAGATTAATGGAACAGAATAGAGAGCCCAAAAATAAAACCAAGTATCTTTGGTCAATTAATATTTGACAAAGAAGGCAGGAGCATAAGATGGAGCAAATATAGCCTCTTCAATAAATGGTGTTGACTTCCAGCCAAGATGGAGGCCTAGAATTACACGCTCCATCTCCCTCCACAGCTAAGAAGAAATACAACTACCACAAAACCAGAAATAACCAGAAGTTCCAGAAAATAAATAGAAGTCCAATGTATGAAGTTATAAAGAAGTGGTACTTGTCCAGACGGGTAGGAGGGACAAAGCCAGGGTGGAGAGGTCAAGATATGCTGGTGGCAGCAGCAGCAGCAATGGTGACAGGACAGCTGTAAGCACAGACACATCTGTATTTAAGGGGAGGTGAGTAGCGCCTGGGGAGCACCCCCAGCTGCAGACCAGACCTGTCAGCTTGTGATTCCAATGCCAGGGAAGGCAGACCCTCATTGCCTTGGACTGTGAGGCCTGGAGGGTGTGGGGATGGAGGAAGAGGCTTCCAGTCTCTTAGCAGAGAGTGAACGGCAGGAATCCATCTTGGACCCCACCCCCACTCAAAATGCCAATGTGGTGAGAAGGGTCACCTGGCTGTGATGAGTGCACAGGGCTCTGCCCCCTATAGCATAGGAGGTGTGACAGCCCCACCAAGGAAGCAAAGGTAAACACAAAGCTGTTAGGATGGCACAGATCATGAGAGAGATCCTGGTGACACAGCTGACCAGACAGCAAATATCTAATCTAATGAAGCAGCAGATAGGAAATCTTTCTGAGGCACAGTTCAGAGTTTTGATTATAAGAATGCTTACAGACCTAACAGCAGATCTTAAACAAGATGGGAAAGGAATGAAGGCTAGTCCTGCTGAAATGAACAAAAACACATACTAAACTAGTGGTGAGGGAAAGAAAACCAGGGATCAAACCAACAAATCAGAACATAGGGAAGGAACAAATAGTCAACCAGTGCAGAAAGAGGAAATGAAAAGTGAGGAAAATGAAGAGAGGCTCAGAAACCTATGGGACAGCTATAAGCGGGCCAACATCCGAATTATAGGGTTGTCAGAAGGTGAAGAAGAACAACTAGAAATAGAAAAATTATGTGGAAAAAGTAATGAAGCAGAACTTCCCTAATTTGGGGAAGGAAATACAGAGAGTTCCAAAAAAAACTGGACCCAGGGAGAACCGTCGGCAGCCGTCCGTCTCGAGAGACGATGGTGTAGCTTCTTAAGAGTCTATCTGCACCGCCGAGAATGGCTGTGCAGTCCAACTTGGGAGTGACACGGTATCTGTCTCCTCCCGTGTTGAATCGACATCTTGCGATGATGCTGGAGTGTCCTCTCCAGTGAAGCTGAAGCTACAGAGCCTGGGCAGGGTGATATGGAGGGTGTGCTGTTGCCCATGCAGCAGACCCCCCCTCTCTTCGCAGCTGAAGGGTCCAAGGGAAAGACGGAGTCAATACAGCTTGGCTTCAGGTGCGCCGCAGGAGTTGCCGGTGTTGACTACAACGTCGAACCGCCTTAGGGACTCCGGCTCCGGATTTGCTGTCGGGGTTTACTCCCTTAGCCTTTCCCCTGAAGAGGTATGCCGCAAGGCAGCGGAGGTTTTTTGGAGTCAGAGTTTTCCTTCTCTGATGTGCCCTGACTGGAAGATCCAACCAGCGACACTTAGCTCGCAGGCCGACGCTCAATCTCCCAGGGAGAACCACACCAAAACATATTATAATCAATATGTCAAAAACTAAGGATAAAGAAAGAATCTTAAAAGCAGCAAAAGAGAAGAAAAGAATTACATACAAAGGGGTCCCAATAAGACTCTCAGCTGATTTCTCGAAAGAAACTCTGCAGGCAAGAAGGGACTGGCAAGAAATATTCAAAGTAATGAAAAGCAAAAACCTACAGCCACAATTACTCTATCCAACGAAGCTGTCATTTAGAACAGAAAGGCGGAGAAAGTACTTCCAGGGCAAAGTAAAACTGAAGGAGTTCATCTGATCCAAACCACTGTTATATGAAATGTTAAAGGGATTTGTTCAGGAGAAAGAGGATAAAAACTATGAACATTACAATGAAAACTGCATCACAACAACCAACAACAGAAACTAGGGAATTGAAACACAGGCAAACTAAGGTAACGAGAGTGGAAAAAGAATTATAGGTCTGGGGAACATTATGGGGGGGGGCATCAGCAGGGAGGGGGAAGTGGGGAAAGGGAGGGAGATGGTACAGGAATTAAGAAGCATAGTAGGAGGGAGTGGAGTAGACAGGAAGATGTTGAGAAGAACTATATGCACAACCAATGGGCATGGACTAAGGTGGGGGGCAACTGGAGGTAGGAGGGTCTCTGGGTAGAGGGTAACAAAGGGAAAAGAAATTGGGACAACTGTAACAGCATAATCAATAAAGCATATTTTTTAAAATGGTGTTGGGAGATCTGGACATGGACATGCAAATAATGAAACTAGACCACCAACTTACACCATACACCAAAGTAAACTCAAGACAGATAAAAGACTTAAATATAAGTCATGACACCATAAGTGTCCTAGAGGAAAATATAGGCAGCAAAATTTTATATATCCCACACAGCAATATTTTTCCTATATATCTCCAAGGACAAGGGAAATAAAGGAAAGAATAAACAAATAGGACTACATCAAAATTAAAAGCTTCTGCATAACTAAAGAAAACATCAGCGAAGTGAAAAAGGAACGAACCACATAGGAAAACATATTTCCCAATGATATCTCAGACAAGGGTTTGATCTCCAAAATATATAAAGAACTCATACAACTCAACAGAGGACCTGAACAGACACTTCTCCAAGGAGGACATACAGAAAACCCATAGACATATGAAAGAATGCTCAACATCACTAGCCATCAGAAAGATGCAAATTAAAACCACAATGAGGTATCACCTCATACCAGTCAGAATGGCCATCATCAACAAACAACAAGTGCTGGTGAGGATGCAGAGAAAAGGGAACCCTAGTGCACTGTTGGTGGGAATGCAGACTGGTGCAGCCACTTTGGAAAACAGTATGGAATTTCCTCAAAAAACTAAAATGGAACTGCCTTTTGATCCAGCAATTCCACTGCTGGGTTTATACCCTAAGAATCTTTTTTTTCTTTTGATGGTTCTTGTTAGAGATTTGTCAATATTATTTATCCTTTCAAAGAACGAGCTTTTAGTTTTATTAATCTATTCTATTGTTTTTCAGTCTCTTTCCTTTTTATTCCTGCCCTATTCTTTGTGATTTCCTTCCTTCTACTTAATTTGAATTTTGTTTGTTTTTTTCTTTTCTAGTTCCTTTAGGTGTAAAGTTAGATTGCTTTTTCTTAAATTAAACGTATTGAGGTAATTTGTTAATAAAAGTATATAGGTTTCAAGTATACAACTCTCTGAGACATCATCTATATCTTGCATTGTGTCCACCCAAACTAAAATATTTTTCTGTCACCATATATTGGACTCCCTTTACCCTTTACTACCCCTCCATTCCCCTTTCTTCTGGAAACCACAATACTGTTGTCTGTGTGTATGAGTTTTCATTTGTTTTTTTCTGTTTATTTTTTGCTTTCAGTTTGATAGCCCACATATGAGTAAAATCACATGGTTCTTGATTTTATTTTGTCTGATTAATTTTGCTTAACATGATATTTCCAAGATCTATCCATGTTGTCACAAATGGCAATATTTCATCTTTTCTTAAGGCTAAGTAGTATTCCATTATATATATATATATATATAAAATATACATATAATATATATATATAATATATTCTTTATCCAATTATCTATCTAAGGACACTTCAGTTGTTTCCATGACTTGATCACTGTGAATAATACTGCAATAAACATAGGGGTACATATGTCTTTGCAAATAAGTGTTTTCAATTTTGGGGGGGTTAGATGCTCAGAAGAAGGGTTGCAGGGTCATACCATACCTTTATTCTTATTTTTTTGAGAAACCTACTTACTGTTTTCCATAGCAGCTACACCAGTTTACATTCCCACCAGTAGTGAATGAGAATTTCTTTTTCCTCATAACCTCTCCAGCACTTGTTTTTACTTGTCATATTGATAATAGTCATTCTGACAGGAATAAGTTACTATCTCATTGTAGTTTTGATTTACATTTCCCTAATAACTAGTAAAGTTGGCCATTTGTATGTCTGCTTGTGAGAAGTGTGTGTTCAGATCCTCTTCCTATTTTTTAACCGGATTGTTTGTTTGGTGTTGAGTTGCATGAGTTCTTTATGCATTTTGGAAAGTTAGCTAGTTTATTTGGGATTTTGCTTGCTTCTTGATGTAGGGTGTATAGCTATGAACTTTCCTTTTATAACTGCTTTTGTTGCATCCCATAAATTTTGGAAAGTAGTGTTTTCATTTTCATTTGTCTCTAGGTAGTTTTTGATTTTCTGTTTGATTTCCTCTTTGATCCATTAGTTCTTTATTAGCATGCTTTTTTTTCCAGTTTTCTTCCTGTAGTTGATTCCTACTTTCATGCCATTGTTGTTAGAATATATACTTGATATAATTTCAATCTTCTTGTATTAAATATTGAGGCTTGTTCTGTGGCCTAATGTGTTATCTTGGGAAATATTCCAAGTGCACTTGAGAAAAATGTGTAAACTACAGTTTGGGAATGAAATGTTCTATAAATGTCTATTAAGTTGATCTGGTCTAATATAGCATGTAAAACCATTATTTCCTCATTAATTTTCTGCCTTGATGATACACTGAGGTAAGTGAGGTATTAAAGTTCCAAAATATTATTGTCTCACTGTTAATTTCTCCCTTTATGTCCATTAATAGTTGCTTTATACACTTGTGTACTCCCAAGTTGAGTGCACTTATATTTATAATTGTTAAAACCTCTTCTTTGGTTGGCCTCTTAATCATTCTTTGTCTTTTTTTGCATTCTTTGTTTTAAAGTCTATGTTGTCTTATATGAAATTGCTACCCCAGCTGTCCTTTTGTTTCTATTTGCATGAACACTTTTAAATAGTGGGGTTTTTTTTGGGGGGGGGGGCGTTGTTCCGTGTTCCTTTCTCCTTCTCTTGATCTCTTTTCTTTGGATTTTATGGTTTTCTTTAGTGCTTTTATTGGGTCCCTTTCTCCTTATTTTTTGTGTATTTTTAAAGGATTTTGGTTTATGGTTATCATGAGTTTCATATATATCAATCTATATCTATAGCAGTCTATTTTAAGCTGATATGCTTTTAAGGTCAAATACATTCTAAAAGCATTACATTTTTACTCCTCCTTCTACTCTTTTTTTTTTTTTTTAAGTATATTTTATTGATTATATTGTTACAATAGTTCCAATTTTTTTTCCCCTTTGCTCCCCTCCGCCCAGCACCCCCCTTCCCCAACAATCCCCTCTCCAAGTCCATGCCCATGGGTCGTACATACAAGCTCTCCCGCCTCACCCTTTCATATATTCTTCTTCTTCTTTTTTTAAAATTAATTAATTAATTAGTTAAATATTTTAACAATAAAAAATAACAATTCCTCCCTCTCAGACTTAAGACCCTTTACAATCTTATAAAGGACAATGGATGAAGGTCTCGAGCTCCTCTAGCTGCTTCAAGCTGGACATGGTCGTCGTCCTACCTACCCGTGGGTCAAGAAATCCCTAATAAGAGTGGGGATGTGGAGGGGAGGGTGGCCTTCCCACAAGGGGAAGGATCGTGCAGACTCCAGGTTGGTTGGCTGTCTCTGGACAACGGCATGCTTGGTTTGACAGGCTGGCATCCTTGTTGTATTCTGGGGGCAACAGGGTTAAAGGACATCATTTAATCCGTAACCACTAGATGACAAAAGACAGGTATTAATTTTTCAATGTCCCACATTAGGGAAAAGAAGGGCTTCTTTGGAGGAAGGTGTGCCAGGTACATCTCACCTGTCCAAAACCCTTTTGCCCATTATACTTATTTTGGACTGAGGGAAATATTTTAGGTTTCCCCCATCTCAGGCCTCTGGGCTTTTTCTGTCCAAGCCATTAGGATAGAAAAGAGAAACCAGTTTTAAAGTGAAGCCCACAGACCACCCCGTTCTTCACCAACCCAGCCACTTAGTTCAGCCAAACCATTGAGTCTCAGGAGGCAGCAATGCAGACAGGATTAAGTGAGGCCTATGCATACAGATAATCACTCAGGTAATGAGATTGTAGGCTTATGCCCTTTGAAAACAGAAAACACATGTTAATTTATGTAACATAACCCACATACAAGTCTCTAAATCTGTAGGACTGTCTTATCGGAAGGAAAATCCTTGTCCTTCTAATATTCACTGAACTTGCATTTCTATTCTTTATATTTTTATTCCCCCCCCACTAAAAAATTTTCTGTTTGTTTGTTTTTCCACTACAGTTGTCTCACTTTTTTTCCCCCTCTTGCTTCCCTGCACCCTGCCCCCCCCCACAGTCAGTCCCCACCCAGTTGTCCATGTCCATGGGTCATTCATACATGTTCTTTGACTAGACCCTTCCCCTTCTTACCCCTTCTCTCCCTCCCATCTCCCCCTTTGTTACTGTTAGTTTATTCCTTGTTTACATACCTCTGGTTCAATTTTGCTCATTTGTTTGTGTTGTTCATTAGTTTCCTGTAACAGGTGACAGCATAAGGTAATTTTCTTTTGTTGCCTGGCTTATTTCGCTAAGCATAATTCTCTCTAGTTCCAATCATGTTGTTGCAAATGGTAGAAGTTCCTTCTTTCTTTCAGTACTTATTCATTGTCATTTTCCCCCTTTGTACTCGTGTTCCTCTCTGTCTCTCTGTTTCTTCATCTTCTTAAAGCAGACCCTTTAGCATCTCTTGCAATGCTGGTTTGGTGGAGATGTATTCTTTTAGCCTTCTTTTGTCTTGGAAACTCCTTATTTCACCTTCCATTTTGAATGAAAGCCTTGCTGGGTAGAGTATTCTTGGTTGTAGGCCTTTGTTTTTCATTGCTTGGAATATTTTTTGCCATTCCCTTCTGGCTTGTAGTGTTTCTGCTGAGAAATCTGATGATAGCCTTATTGGAGCTCCCTTGTATGTTATTAGTTGTTTCTCTCTTGCTGCTTTTAGGATTCTCTCTTTGTCTTTGAATGTTGGCATTTTAATTATGATGTGTCTTGAAGTGGGCCTGTTGGGGTTCATCTTCATTGGGACCCTCTGTGCTTCCTGGACTTGCGTGACTCTTTCTCTCGTCATGTTAGGAAAGTTTTCTGTCATTAGTTTTTCAAAGAGGTTTTCTATCCCTTGCTCTTCTTCTTCTCCTTCTGGAATTCCTATGATACGGATATTATTACGTTTCATGTTGTCCTGCAGCTGTCTTAGAGCCTCTTCAGTCTTGTTCAGTCTTTTTTCATTTTGTTGCATTGTCTGGGAGTTTTTGTGTAGGTTGTCCTCCAGCTCGCTGATCCGATCTTCTGCTTCCTCTAGCCTGCTTTTAATTCCTTCTACTGTGTTCTTCAATTCAGAGATCGTATTTTTCATTTCCTCCTGGCTCTTATTGATAGCTTCTATGTCCTTTTTCATGCTCACGTAATTTTCTGTGAGTTCCTTGTAGTTTTTCTGGAGTTCTTTGAAGTTTCCGCTGAGCTCATTCAGCTTCTCCATAATCCATGTTTTGAATTCCATATCTGATAGTTCGCTCCCCTCTATTTCATTTAGCACTCTTTCTGGGGATTCTACCTTTCCCTTTGATGGGAGGTTGTTTCTCTGTCTCCCCATTTTTTTGACTCCTATTGTTTGTTGGTGCTTCTTGGAATGATCTGCACTTCCTGGATCTGCCTCTGGTGGCGTCAGATCATGTACCAGTCTGGCCCTAGGCAGCCTGTTGGAGACTTCCAGGGATCTACTGCTGTTGTCTGTCTTCTTTGATTGTTAATCTATTCAATCTGTGATTAGCTGTCAGGCTTAAGGACTGTGGGTGTGGCAGCTTAATTCCTGTAGGCAGGGCTTTTGCTTCCCCTCAGGCTGACGCCACTTGGAGGGGAATGGTCTACCCGCAGTACTGGGGATGAGTCAGCACTGGGACCCAGTCAGCTGCTCCTCCAGTTCTCCCCTCAAAGCCACCGTGCCAAATTCTCCCCAAGTGTCTCCAGCCCTCTCTGCCTTCCCTCTGCTTGAGCCCAGGGTAAGTGGTGGCCAAAATATTTTCGTATGTGATCCACTTAAGAGCTCTTTTTCTCCTGCTGTTTCTCTCCGGCTAGCAAGAAAGCCTGTGGCTTTTCGCTTTTCACAGCTGATACTATTTTACTTTCCACTCTGTCGCTGTAGGCTGGGAAGCCCAGCTGGGGGTTTAGACCCTGCCCTTCTCAGGGGGAATCCCCGGCTGCTGAGCTGTTTCTCAGCCCCTTCAGCTGCCACCCGTGGGAGCCCAGCCAGCCCTTCCACGTCTCCGCACTCCCTACCGGTCACGTTGTGATGTAGCGGCCTTTTCTGTCTCTCCGTGGTTATAAGACTTCTCTCCAGCTGGTGTTCGGTTCGTTATTCCAGATGATTTCTCCAAAATTACATTGTAAATCCAGACTAGTTCTAGGAGGAAGTTAGTGTAGCTTCCACTTACTCCTCCGCCATCTTGTTTCTCCCTTCTACTCTTTTCTTGATGTCCTGCTTTATACTCTTTTGTTTTACATATCCCTGTGTATTGTAGTTATAGTTAATTTTGTTACTTTTGTCTTTAACCTTTATATTAGCTTCTTAAATAGTTGAGTCACTCAGTTTATTATATATTTACCTTTACCAGTGAGGTTTCTTCCTTTCCTGTATTTTCTTATTTCTGGTCACGGCCTTTTCTTTTTTTGCATAAAGAAGACCCTTTAATAATCCTGTAAAGTCAGTTTAGTGGCGGTGAACTTTTTTAGTTTTTGCTTTTCTGGGAAGCTGTTTATCTCTCCTTCGATTCTGAATGATAACCTTGCCAGATATAGTATTCTAGGTTGTAGGTTTCTTTCTTTTACACTTTAAATATTTCCTGTCATTTCTTTCTGGCCTGTCAAGTTGCTGCTGAGAAGTCAGCTGATAGCCTTATGGAATTGTCCTTGTATGTAAATTGTTTCATCCTTGCTACCTTCAACTTGTCTCTATCCTTAACTTTTGTCATTTAATTACAATATGTCTTGCTGTGCGCCTTTGTGGTTCCATCTAGTTTGGAACTCTGCTTCCTGAACCTGGATGTCTGTTTCCTTTCCCTAATAAGAAAAGTTTTCAGCCATTATTTATTCTAATATACTTTCTGTCCCTTTTTCTCTCTTGTCTCCTTCTAGAATCCCTATAATAAGAATGTTACAACACTTGAGGTTATACTAGAGGTCCCATATACTGTCCTTATTTAATTTTTTTTTTTTTTACATTTTGCTGTTCTGATTTGGTGATTTCCACTACTTTGTCTCCCAGGTCATTAATCCATTGTTCTGTATTAATTAATATGCTGTTAATTTCTTCTAAAGTATTCTTCATTTTAGTTATTTTATTCTTCATCTCTGATTGGTTCTTTATTATATTTTCTATTTGTTGAAGTTCCCTCTGAGTTTCTTATTCTGCTCTCAAGTTTATTAAGCATCCTATGGCAGCTTCTTTGAATTTTTATTAGGCAAATTACTTATCTTTGTTTTGTAGAGTTTTTCTCTGGGTTTTTTCTTGCCCTTCATTTGTGGCATATTCTGTCTCTTCATTTTGTTTGACTTTCTGTGTTTGTTCCTCAGAGCGAGATGAAATAGCTATATCTCCTAATCTTGAAAAAGTGGCCTTTGTATGGACTGGGCATCAGATGGTTTTGGCAGACTGGTTGTAGTCAGGGTAGTTGCATGCTGTGTCTAGTGTGTCACCTGGCCAAGAGGAGTGGGTTCCAGGTGGGGTAGCCTGCTGTGTGTGCACTTCCTTGACCTTCTGATCAAGGCAGAGCTTCCCATTGTGGGAAGGGCTGCCCAGTTTAGGCATGGCTTGTACTGTCCCTTTAATTGTCTGTTGCTGGCGCAAGGTCTAGGTGGGGCTTCTTTGCGTATCAGCATTTCCACACCCTACTAGCTCCACACTTTCTCCTAATCAGGCAGCCCTCTGTGTGCACATGGCTGCACTTCATTCATTTCACACCCTCTCTTGGTGAGGCAGCCTCACGAGTGTGTTAGCAGAATGCCACAATTATCACATGGGGCAGCCCTGTGAGTGTGTATTACAATGCTTTGCTAGTTTCACACACTCTCTAAGCAGGGGAGCCTGACGTGCATGTAGACCAATGTGTGCAAGCATCGGCACCCTGGTCTACCCACTGGATCAATCTCTGGGTGGAGAGGCCCCTTGTTTACGTGCTGTTCCTGCTGGAGCTAACTCTGGCAGCAGTGGCTGGGGATGTGTTAAAGCACCCCTGTAGGTTGGAAAGAGAACATGAATAGAGCTTCCATCTTCTATCAAGTGTAGGGGAAACATAAACAATGGTACTCACCATTTCCTCTGGTCCTGGTCAGTTCCCTCAGCTCCCAGAGAGCTCTTGTGGTCCCCAAACCTTCTCTCTGCAGTTTCTCTCTCTCTCTCTCATTTGTTGTGCAGAGGCTGTGCAACTGGCTTTCAGTTGACTCTCAGGAAGAATTGCACTAAATAGTGTACACTTGACATGTCCTTAGGAGGGGGAAAGCTCAGTGTTCTTCTCTACCACCAGCATGGACCCACCTCCTATATTTATTCACTTTTAAAGCTTTCTCTGTTGATGTCATCAAGGCAGACTTTTTCTTTATTTAGAAACCTCAAATGAAATCCTCAGATGGTTATATTGGGGAAGCTACTCAACAAAGCACCAAACAATAGCCCAACTCCTCTTCCTCCTACCCCCTTCTCTATGCTTTAAAGAGAACATTTCTTCTCTACTTCCAGCCCCAAGTAAGATTTCTGCTTCACCAAAACTGTCTTGCCAGGAATCACAGGCAAAAAAAAACCAAAACAAAACAAAAAAAACAAACAAAACAAAAAGTAGTTCCCCTTGCTGGGCCTAGATGCAAATGTGGTGAGTGAAGAAATTCATGGTTATAGGCTTTTCCATTAAAATGTAGAGGCCATTCGGCCCATTGGCCATATGTAAATTGACCAATGGCCCTGGGTTTATATAGTCAAAGCAAATGCATCTGCTATCAGGTGCTGTCAAATGTTTTATACCCTCAAAACCCCAACATGTAAATCTAAGAGTATAGCTGCAAGGACTGTGGTTAACTGTCCAAACTCCACCCCCTCGTTCCCTGAACCCCAAGGCCCCTGAGATAGCTCTGGTAATGCAAGGGTTTTTCTGTATATGTACTTTTTAAAATCTGCATTTTGTGATTATTTATTTTTCAAATATGGTGTTTCTCATTTCATTTATTTCCCATTCTGTCACTGGCAGAAATGCAGGAGGTCTATGAAGATATGTACAGACTTCTGATTCACTGAAGGTAAACATGTGAATTCTAGATGTGAATTTAAACCAACTGGAACAATATATTCCCAAGATCCAAGCCCATTTTGAAGAATGGTTAAGGAAAGACCTTCTCTGGAGACCCTCACAGAAGAAAACATTTGTTTTATCAATTTATTAAGACAGACATAGATTTCTCTGTTTGACCTTTGAGCTTGACTGCAGGCCAAGTCCTTTAAATCTAAACAAGCCCTTTAAACTCCCAGAAAACGGTCCCTCTCTGAGTCTCTAAATGTTCTCACTCAGCTTTTTCAATAACAATCTCTTCATTTCCACATAGATTTACATATTATGTCCATTTATTTATTGGAATATAAGCATGCAGAATAACACCAAGAATTATAACAGCTGAGAGAGGGCCTAAGATCATACATATGAGCCTGAAGAAAAATGAAAACAGAAACAGAATAGTATATGGTATTTGTAGTATTTGTCATAGTTTATAAGGCACTTTAACACATATGATCCATAATCTAGTTTCTTGGTGAAAAATAACAGGAGCAGCAGAAATAAATGTATTGAATAAACAATGGATAGTTCACAAAATGTGCGTAAACACCAAAGCATGGTGAGCAGTCAAGAACTAAGGGGACCTGGTTCCATGTAACACAACCAAAGTGATGCCACAGCCACACTTTGTCTGAAAGCTGTCCCAGACTCTCCCACCACTAGCACTGCTTCTAAAGTTGACCTCTAATAGTTCCTGAGTCTTTGTGTCCTTCTCTCCATATTCAAAGTTTCAGGTGGGCACATCTGGTTGGGGACATCTATTCCCTAGCTGTTGGGAGTGGGAGGAGGTGGGGTGAGGAGAAACAATATTCACTTCCCTCACCCCTCACCTCTTAGTGTTCAGTATTGAGTAACTATATTAATTTCTACTGCTGCATAATAAATTACCACAGACTTAGCAGTTTAAAATGACACAAAGTTTATTATCTCACAGTTTCTGTGAGCCAAAATTCTGACACAGCCTCAGCTGGGCTTTCTGCTCAGCGTCTCACAAGACTGAGGTCAAGGTGGCAACTGGGCTGCAATCTCATCTGGAGGCTCAACTGGGGAAGAATCTGTGTCCAAGCTCTCTTGAATAGTGTCAGAATTCATTTCTCTTGAGCTGTATGTCTGTGGTCCCTGCTTTATTGTTAGATGTTAGCTGAGGACCATTCACAGCTACTAGAAGACGCATTCAAGTCGTTGCCATATTCACAGGCCCATCTCTTCATTGGATGTTCACAACAAGGCTATTGGCTTCTTCAGAGCCAGCAGAAGTCTCTCTCCAGTTTCATAGCTCCCTTCAGGATGGAACCAATTCCTCTTTACAGGCTCACTAAATTAAGTCAGGCCCACACAGAATAACCTCCCTTTTGATTAACTCATAGTCAACTGATTAGTAGCTAGTTTATAGGCATGAAGTCTTACCATATTCATAGATCTCACCCACACTCAAGAAGATGGGGTTCCACAGGGTATGTACTTAAAGGAATGGGAATTCCACTCATCACATTCACCAGAGAATGAGAAGCACCTCCCACATTATTTAATTGGAGTGGCAGGTTAGGTATAAAATTTGCAGCTATCTAGAGAAAAAACATAAATCTCTCTGAGAATTTTGGTGATTTGGTTGTAGACACAGGGTTGCGAAGAGGCTGAGTTGAAACTTGAAATTAGAGCTTTTGACAGTGTTCTTTCCAAGGGCATATGGAAATAAATAGTAGTAAACATAAACATTCATGAAAAATAAATAATTTGACAACTGATGCTACAGGATTTGATGAAAATGAGAAAGGAAAAATAAAGATGGGAAGTGATGATTAATAAGCCCATGGCCCGTTACTTGAGGACGGTCATAAGCTGCAATGCCAACAAAGACATGAGCTGTCTGTTTGATGTTAGAGAGAATGACATGCACCTCTGACATGACTGCTATTTTTAAAAGAAGCAACTCAGAGCAAGTTTCAAAGATGAAGATTCAAGGTGATAAAGGGCTCCAGAAAGGACCAAACAGAAGCTAGATAATCCCACCAAGGCCCTGCCATTTTCTCTATCTCTACCTTTTGGTATATTTTTTGCTTCCTGTTCCCCCTTCATGTTTCAGAGATGACACTGCCTCCCAAGGAATCTTTCCTTTAGGAGTGTTATCAAAGAAAACATGAGTTTATTACTTTCTTCACCATCATCCTAAAATGTTTCCAAAGAAGCTTTTGAAAGGCAGACTATAGAAAAATAAAAGGGGCAAGGTTCTCAATGATAGAATTTGATATTCTACAAATAACAAAATTTTGTTGTCTAAGAATATATAAGTAAATGCTTAAAGGTCTTTGAAATCATTTTTGTACATGAAATACACACAAGTGTGTAATAGAGCAGAGTTTTAAAATATATATTTGAATATGTCTGAACACATAAGAATGTATTTGATTTCTCTTATTCTCATGTATGGCATGTGTAATGAGTAACAATGAAGTAACTGGAAAATCTTTGTGCCAACCTTCACCTTGACACCGTCCAACTGTGTGGCCTTAGAGATAAGATTTGGTTTAACTGGGCCTCAATTTTCTTATCTGTGAAATAAAATTAGACATTAGAAAATTGGATCTCTAAAAGCCCTTTCAACTTTAAAATTCAGTAATTCTTCAATAGGCTAATATGTAATAGTCAATATTAAGGCAAAACCATCCTCCTCTCTCATCTTTAATCACATTTATCACAGGCAACCATGAACTTGATTGCATTCTGGATTACATTCAACTAAGAACATTATCCAGCCCCTTTGGTTATTTCAGGATATTTGCCTACTGTAGAACTACTTTCCATAGCTATATATCAAGCTATCAAGAATTATACACATACACATGCATACACACACCAGAAATACAAAGACGGTACATATAGTGATTAGGTTAATAGAGAGGAAGAGAGGAGCAGCCTGTATGAGGACACAAGACTCACACAGCTTTCATAAAATGACATCACCCATATGCATCACCATAAATTATAACAATCATATTCTATAAATGAGCACATTGCTTGACCTTATGCCTATCTTTTATTTAATTTATAGCACATATTTTCTCCTAGGCTTTTAATAAACTGAAGTAAAAGGTAAGAGAGGTCTCCATTACTTCATCTTTTTTGCCTGTCCCTACTCCCAACTATCTTAAAATATGCCCAACACTTTTAAAAACAACAGTACATTTTATCATGACCAAAAAGATAACCTGCTCTCTTCTTTTCTCTTCACTCCTTGCTTTCAATTTGTATTGCAGAAAAGCAAAGCACAAGAATGCTAGAAGAGAGTCTAGAGCTTATCTGAAACACAAGTGGGATATCTGGGACACAAGCCCATTTTATTTTTTTCAATATGTAAGAGGAATGCATATTTTTGCTATGACCTTAAAAGCCAACTGCATTCTCTTCCAGAGATATAAAATCACATTTCTTAATTAAAAAAAAAAAAAGAAAAGACTGTCACCTCATGGCCTTTTCTTCTTCACATATTCCTCCAACACTGACTGAATATTTTATAAAGACTTTATCATCGAGGTGACTTCCTCACTTTACACATAGCATCTCATCATTCACAATTCAAATTTCAGTGACTCCCTACTTGTCCGCTACCTTAAACTTTTTCCTTTACACTAAGAAATTACCTATAAATTGCCTTACTCAGTGGGCATGGTGGCTTTATTACTCAACCTACCTCAGGCCAGCTTATTGTTCAGTACTTCCTGCTTTGTGAAAGCCTCTCCTTTGGTTTCTGCACCTTCTTTCCTTGTCTCCATCCTACCACTCTGATCACCCCTTTTCTCTCTTTTTTGGAGATTTCCTCCTCTACCTGCCCCTAAAACGTACATGTTCTTTATAGTTCCTTCCCACGGCCCTTCACTTCTCTCATTCTTTACACTTTTCAGAATGATTTCATCCATATCAGCAGTTTCACTTACCACCCACCCAATGGCTACTCCTAAATCTCCTCAAAGGGAGTGTGCAGCTAGACTTCTGGCCAAGATGGAGGCGTAGACAGGAACACTGAGTCTCCCTCCACAACTAAGAAGAAATACAACTAACTCAAAACTAGGAACAACCAGAAGTTCCAGAAAAACCAAACTACATGGAAGTCCAGCAAACAAAGATATAAAGAAGAAATATTCATCCAGACAGATGGGAGGGGCGGAGCTGGGATGGAGAGGATGCGGTGTTGTGGCAGCAGTGGTGGTGGCGGCAGTGGCAGGTTGGCAGAAAGCACAGTTGCACGTTTAAAAAAGTCAGGAGGGACACCTGGAAAGTGTTCCCAGCTCCTCACTGGACCTTGCAGCTCACGGTCCCAGCACCAGGGAAAATCAAGCCCCATTGCCTCTGACTATGCAGACCAGTGGGGGTTGGGGTGGAGGCAGACACTGCCTGTCTCTCAGCAGAGTCCACTTGTTTAAAGGGCCCCCATGGTCCAAGAACATCTGCAGACAAACCCACTCTGGAAACGAAGGCCACAGCAGCAGCTAGAGGGGCGCCAGTCTGGTGCAGAGGTGGAAGAGGTGCCTGGAAATGGGGCGAGTGCTGGGCAGGCAGCATTGTTCCCCCTCAGACCCCTCCCCCACATACAGCACCACAACGTAATGAAACAGGTCTCCCTATACTGATGAATCCTTAAGGCTCCGCCCCTTACAACATAACAGGAGCAACAGCTCTACCTGGGATGTGGAGGCAAACAAATACAGGAGCCTGTTAGAATGAAAAGACAGAAAAGTATGGCCCAAAAGGGGGAACAGATCAAGGTTACAGTGGGAGAACTAAGCGATGAGGAGATAGCCAACATAACAGATAAGGAGACAGACAACCTAACAGGTGCAGAATTCAAAACACTGGTAATAAAGATGCTCACAGGCTTGACAGATATGCTTGAGTATGACATACGCATAAGAGAAGAAACGAAGGAAAATCCACACAACACCAATGGTGAAGGAAAGGAAACCGGGGTTCAAATCATGATTTGGAACATAAGGAAGGAAAAAACAGTCAACACATGCAGAACAAGAAATCAAGAATTGAAAAAAAATGAGGAAACCTTCCCAAATTTTGTAAAGGAGATGGATATACAGACCAGGGAAGCACGGAGGGTCCCAGGCGAGCTGGACCCTGAGGGGACCACTCCAGGACACATCATAATTGAGGCGCCAAAGATGAAAGATAGAGTCCTGGGGTCAGCAAGAGAGAGGTGGAGAGTTGCCTACAGAGGGGTGCCTATAAGACTATCAGCTGACTTCTCAGAGAATGCTTTGCAGACAAGAAGGGACTGGCAAGAAGTATTCAATGTGATGAAAAGCAACTTACAACCAAGATTACTCTATCCAGCAAAGCTATCATTTGGAATGGAAAGGCAGATGAAGTGCTTCCCAGACAAGGTGAAACTAAAATAGAGTTCATCATCACCAAGCCATTATTATATGAAATGTCAAAGGGACTTACTTAAGAAAAAGAAAATCAAAACTATGAACACTAAAATGACAACAAACTCACAACTGTCAACAACTGAATCTAAAAAATAAAAACAAAATCCAACTAAGCAAACCAAAATAGGAACAGAATCATAGGTATGGGGATCATCTGGAGGGTTATCAGCTGGGAGGGGGAGGAGGAGAAATGGGGAAATGGTGCAGGGATTCAGAAGCATAACAGTTGGTACAAAATAGACAGGAGGATGTTAAGAATAATATAGGAAAGAGTGAAGCAAAAAAACTTATATGCACGACCCATGGACATGAACTAAGTGGGGTAGGATTGCTGGGGAAAGGCCGGTACTGGGCAGAGGAGAGCAAAGGGGAAAAAAATGGAACTACTGTAACAACATAATCAATAAAATATACTTTAGAAATATCTTCTCAAAGGGCTTCTCCTTCTGGAGTTTAGATTTATGTATTATAATACCTACTAGCAACACCATTAAGAAGTTCCCCAGATACCTCATGCTCAACTGGGCTGTCTTAGTCTGCTCGGACTGCCATAACAAAATACTACAGAATGAATGGCTTATAAAACAGAAATTTGGGTGGGGAGCACACAATAGAGTACAGAGATGTCAAATTATAACCTTGTATATGTGAAAATTATATAATATATGAAGTATAGAAAAGGGTGTGAAAAGTTGGCAAGTCCTAGGATATTATTTAAGATAAGATCTAAAGGCTATTTGTGTGGTTATTAAAAAGAAGACATTTAATAAAAATTTTTAATCAGTAATATTACTGATAAAACTTACTTTGTGTCCTGCAATTTATTAGCATTTTACATGTATTGGCTCATTTAGTTTCATTCTCTATAAAGTAGATACTAGTTATATTTTTATTCACAGATGAGAAAACAGACTCAGAGACCTTAGAAAGTGGCCTCCCAGTTACCAGTAAGGCATAGACCATTGGAATTGCCTCCTAACTAGTTTTTCTGTATTCTCTCCACTTTCTCTCTAATCCTTTCCACACATGCCTAGATGAGTAATATTTTCTAGCTGTAATCATAACATTTACCTGGTCAAAAGTTCAGTGGTTTCTCATGCTTTCAGACAACGTTCAAATTCCTTAGCATTGCCTAAAATGCCCTTCATGGCACAGCCCCTGATTAACTCTCCAGCCCCTGCTGGGAGAGGCTGTTGCACTGTACTTGCTGAGTGTACTAGGCTGCAAGACTTATTCATCTCTTAACACTGAGCAATTTCTTTAGTTAGTCACATAATAGGTTCCTAAGTAGATCAAGGTGACCACAGTACAACTACTGTGTAACTAAATACTTGGTCCGTTAGAGAGGGGGCTGGATAGCAGGCTGTTTGCTTAAAAAGCCTTGCGCCCTTGGCTTTGGGTTCCTCAGCTGCAATGTAAATCCACTGAAAGTGCAGCATTCATCTGGGCCCATTACATCACTCATGTGGGACTTGGGAAAGAAGGGAACCAGTGGAAATATGCTGATGCTCATGCTGCTTGCAATACCATTAATAATGAAGTCATTTATCTCTGACCTGAGAGTCTCGTGCCATCTGTCAGCACCCATAAAACTGTGCCACACTAACTTATTAGCTTGAAAATGAAGGGTGGGGGGGATTCCACACTCTTCAGTTTTTGATAGCACCATCTCCTCTCTTCTCTTGTTCTATCTGTCATCCTATGTTCTAGTTTTACTGTAGTGCTTCCTCATCTCTCTTCCCAAAATCTTATTTCCTTTGTTTTCAGCTGGAAATACTATATCTTCCAGGAAGCCTTCTAGACTGTTAGTGTGATTTTGATGCCCTCTGTTTCTTTTCCCACAGCAACCTGTACATGTCTCCATAGGGCTCTGGACAGTGTGTCTCTACTGGACAGAAAGCTTCCTGAGTAGGGGTCATGTTTTATATTTCTTTGTATGCATGGACATGTTCAATAAATATTGCATTATTGAATGAATGACTAGACCCTAACAGGTTTGATTCCTTTTTAAGGATAAAATTAGAAATAAATTATTCGGTCCACTTCTTTGCCCTCCACATTTTTTTCTCTTTTTACCTTCCTATCTCTCTCTCTCCCTTTTTTCCTATTTTAAGGTATACCTTACTCTGTGTGCTTAGCTGGATGCAAATAAACTTAAGTGAGGCAGAAGTATGACTGCAAAGTGTGATCGAGTTGGATTCCATGCACCACTTGGGAAAATTAATCTTACTGTATATTATCGGTGCCTAAAGAGAGAGACTAAACGTCCTTCCTTCTCACAAATTTTCTGAGAAATTACAAAAATGGATTAAGTAGCAGAGATGAGGTAGTGTTTATATTCTTTTAATATTTTAAAATTTATACACACACACACACACACACACATACACACACACACTCACACACACACAGAGCCCCCCTGATGATAAAGAATTAATTATGGTAAAAGAAGATTGCCTAAGACCCTTGATGACTTGAGACAAATTTGCTACTGCCAGAGTGGAAAGTTCAGCTTTAAATGAGCCCTCTTTTCCATCTGCAGAATTCCCAGGCAGCAAACACCATAAACCTAGAAGGCATATCCCAATGAGTTAAATAAATGCATGTGCTAATAAATAATATTCATAGTATGAAGGAGTAACCCCACAGAGGCTATATTAAAAAGAAACATTTTCATAGGGAAACTAATTATTTCTTTCCTAGGGAAAGTATATGTCCTTAATTATGATACTGATTCTGACCACATCTCGTAAGTGTCCTAAATGATAAAGTGGCTAAGACTTCATACTAGTGCTCACTGTGTTAGTGAGCCAGTTAGTAAACTATTGTCTCTCAGCTGCAATCTCATCCTTCCATTTTCAGTGTTGCAATTCTGGCACTGACTCTGCAAACTCCATTTCTGCTTTGCCAGTTCTTTGCATGTTTGCCTCTTCCACTCAGAGATGATAGAGGCAGAAGGGACTTGTTCCTTCTTGTCCGTTTGCATTGTTGTCAGTGTCACCCAGTGTCACTTCGTAATTTTAAAGAACTTCACTCTTTTCCCATAAACGGCAAAGAGCCCACCGCGTGGGGCAGCATGTTCAGAGTGTACTTCTGTTCTCTTTCCCTCTTGCTTCTGCTGGCCGACAGCACTCGTGGCAGACTCCCTGCTCTCCTTCTAGTCCTGTCATCGCGCTTGCTTTCCCCCTTACTTTCCCTCTTCTAGAGCACCGTGTGAGATCACCGCACTGTCCGTTTGCAGGGCAATTGCTAAAATAGCAACTGAGATGAAACCACAGACTAGCAGCCAAGACATAAATACATGTGCTTATGTGCTTAAAAATAACCACTCTGAAATGACATAATAGGAAAAGTCCAGAGAGAACAACATTTGCCCTGGTATGAAATCACAAATGGCTTTGCTGTTGGATGCATTTTTTTCCCTTTTGTACCACAAATGTTTAAAAGGAAAAATAATCTCCTGTATTTATTAATCTTTTTTCCCTCCAAAACATACTAAGAAATTAACTTTTTTCATTTAATGTCCAGTATTACTTTTTCCATTTTAAAGAGCAATAAATTGAAGCGCCAGCAGTTTTACTGGTATCTCATCATTTTTAGCTCAACTAAAAACTTTAAGCTTCACTAATTTCTTGAAGCAATTATGCAGCTTTTTGGGAGCGGGGAGGGGGTATAAAAAGAAGGGAAATTATTGGGTTGGCCAAAAAGTTCATTTGATTTTTCTGTAAAATGGCTCTTGTAATGTTTAGTTGTCTTTAACTCCATTTGAAACAGTTTTGTCACATCAGCATGCATTTAAAAAGCAAAACATTAAAATTGGTGAATTTTGTGTAGCCAGTTTTAATATTGAAGATGGAAGAAAAGCAACATTTTTTGGCATATTATTAGTTATTTCAAGAAAGGTAAAAACACAACTGAAATGCAAAAGATTTGTGCATTATATGGAGAAGGTTCTGTGACTGGTCAAGCATGTCAAAAGTGGTTTGCAAACTTTCGTGCTGGAGATTTCTCAGTGGACAATGCTCTATGGTCAGGTAGACCAGTTGAAGTTGATAGTGATCAAATAGAGACATTAATTGAGAGCAATCAATGTTATACCATGCAGGAGATACCCAACATATTTAAATTTTCCAAATCAATAAAATTATTGGTGAAAATGAAAAAAATTTTTTTTTTATTTTATGGAAAAAACTAAACGGACTTTTTGGCCAACCCAATAAAAGCTACAGCAGTGATTGCCACAGCTGCCACCCCCCAGCTCCACTAAAGGGGTCTTTATCACCCAGATCCTCACCTTGCTTTGTGCTGGCTCCCCTTCCATGTTCTAGAAGTAGACAGGAAACTGGACAAACAACCTTAAAAATGCTACTCAGCAGCCTGGTTGTTGCTTCCAGAGTTGTCTAGAATATCTATCCTAGGGCCCTTGTTAATTTTTTGAGGGCAAATGATTTGAATAAGGATGTCAGTGATGCCCTAAACAAACTGAAATGGCATGTTGGTAGAAATGTTAGCTAAACTATGTGTAAATCAAAGTCCAAAAAGATCTCTACAAGCAGACCAATGACATTTAGATCCAAACTAATGTATAAGGTAGCACAAGTGATAGAGACAAGTTAGTTTTATTGAAGATTCAGTATCAATCATTCATATAATATGGTTATTTATATGATCACACAGTACCCTTTGCTGAATCCTGTTACAATGCTCATCACACAGTATCTTCCCTAATACATTTTAAGCTCTCTGAGGGCAAAGATTGTGTCTTTTTCTCTTCTTTCTTCCTGTCCTTCCCCTTTGCTTCCCCTTCTCTCTTTCTTAGTATATAACCCATTGTGGGAGCTTAATGTTATCTGTCAAAATGAAGTGGACTATAGCTTTCACCTATAAAACTCAATATCACTTATACTATACAAAAATGAAATTATTTGATGAGTGCAATATTATTTGTGTTGTATTAAAATAAAGTTGTATGAGATGGTACGATAATTAAGGATGAGTACTCTGGATTTAGACTGCCTTGGTGCTGGTCCTGCTTCTGCTTCTTACTGGGTGAAAAATCTTGACCAATTTCCTTAGGCCTTTCTACACTTCAGTTTCCATATCTATAATAAGCAAATACTTAATAGGGCTATTGTGAGAATTAAATGAGGAATACACATAACGTACTTAAATAGGTCTGGCACAAGAATAAGCACTCGATATAACTTAATTATATTATTATTATTATTAGTAGTAGTAGTAGTAAAATTATGATAATTAGTAATGGTATTAAAATGACAACAACTCTATAATTAAAGTTATAAAACAGTGACAGAATAAAGAAAATATTTGTAACAGATAAAATAGACAAAGAGTTAATATATAAAATATGTAAAGAACTTCAAAATTAAGTTTCTGAAAATAACAGTAAAATGGAGAAAAGAACTAAAATGCAGTTCAGTAGATGAGTGGATAAAGAAATACTACACGACCATAAGAAACAAGGAAATGTTACTTTTTGCGACAGTGTGAATGGACTTGGAGATTATTATGCTAAATAGAATAGCCAGTCAGTGAAAGACAAATACCAGATGATCTAACTTATATGTGAAATCTAATGAATAAAATAAGCCGATGAATAAAATATAAACAGAGGCAAGAACACAAGGGGAAGACTGAGAAATGTAGAGGAGAAGTGGGGACTGGATGAAAAAGGTGAAGAGATTAGGCAATGAACATATAGGCATAACCCATAGACACAGACAACAGTGTAGTGATGGCCAGAGGGAAGGGGTGGATGGGGCCTGGGTGAAAGAGGGAAAAGGTGGGAAATAGGGACATCTGTAATAATGTCAACCATAAAAATAAAGAAAAAAGTACAATCCCTTGCAATGGAAACTCAGTTGACAAACACATAAGCTTAAACTCATTAATAATTTCAAAAATGCAAAGTAAAATTCATGAAATAACATTTTTTTCCCTACCAAGTTGGCAGAAATTCCAGTCTGATGATATCAAATGTTGTCAAGTATCTAGAATGATGAGAACTCTCCGACAGAGGTCATGGAGGAAGTGTAAATTGGCACAAACACCTTGGGGAAAATTTGGCAATATTTATTAAAATTGGACATATGTGTATCTAAGAATCTAATGGTTTTCACACCAGGGCTACTCAAGGGATTTGTAAGCATAGAGTCTTAACTATATTGACCCAAGAGCCTGCCTATGTTCACAAAGCCCTTTGCATCCACACCCATCCCAAATCTTACTTCAGTGCATTGCTCCTGAGTTTAAAACCTTTGGAAACCAAACAAAATAGAAACCTCCTTTAATAATTATGTAGGGCACCATAAAGTCTTTGGTCTTCTAGTCTTTCCTGTATTACACACATTTCTCTTAAGAGTGAAGCTTTGTTTTAAAATGGAATATTCCATTACATGGTAGAGGGTGGCAAAAATGATAACAATGTTCATTTAACCATTTTGGCTCTATTATTTCCAGACTAATATTAAAAACTGCAAGTCTATTGAGGGGATGGGAGGGAGGAGTTCATGAGAACAAAGGGCATGTAAAATATTTTTAATACTCTATGATTTTTTTCATGTATGTAGGAATAGGCAATTCTGTTAGGCTATCCTCAATATTTATGCCTAAAATGTATCAGTAGCTGGGGGAAAAAAAATACCTTTGAATAATCAGAGAAGTATATGTTAGTGACTCTGAGTTTTTTAAATGCACCTAATATGTTTCTCTGGAACTACCAACCTGCCCAAAATAAGTTGGATAAAAATCCACAAATAAAACGTGTTCATAATTTCTTTCTGATTTGGTCTGTGCTCTTTAATAAAGAGTTAAAAAGCACATTATAAAACAATATTATTCCCCTGACTAGGTGACTCAGTTGGTTGGAACATTATCCTGTACACCAAAACGTTGTGGGTTTCATCCCTTGTCGGGGTGCATCCGGGAGGCAACTGACTGATGTTTTTCTCTCACATCAATGTTTCTCTCTCTTTCCCCTTTTTTCTTCCTAAAATCAATAAACATATCCTCAGGTAAGGATTTTTAAAAAACATATTATTAAACATATATTCCAGTTGAAGTTATTTTTAATCTAATTATATTTATGAAACAATGCTTTACATCTCTGTTAAAATAAATAAAATATAATTATATGCTTGTTTCTTGACCAATGAGTTTAGCACTAGGTAGCATTCTCTTTCTTTAAATACCAGAAAGTTATATCCTCAGGTATAGAAACTAATGGCATTATTTATGGTATTAATACTTGGTTCTAATTTAATTATTCCCCATAGTAGAAAACTGACAATCAACATATGCACACCAACATATGTGCCAAACAAACACCATGCTTTTTAAATCAAATATCTCACTTCAAAAATAATTTACAGTTTTAGCTAAACAGTACACTATATTATTATGTTAATGAGAAACAACATCTCAATTTATTTTCTTCTTTTTTTTTAATGCTGTAAAAAAAAAAAGGAAAGGGAAAAAAAAGAGAGAGAGAGAAGAAAGTTGCCAGAAAACTGTATGCATCATACTCTTTCAAACCAGCAAAATATGCTCTCACATACAATGGAACATATACAGAATTCTTTTCCTGTGAGGTAGAGAAATGCAAGTTCTTTTTCAATTTTTTGGATGGGTAAAATGTTTGTAATGATAATTCTCTTAAGCTACCACAGAGTGGGCCAGAAACACATTTATGGATTCTGGGGATGATGTGTACTGTTAATTCTCTGATTGGGTAAGCAGACACTCTAGCCAAAACTTAAAAAAAAAAAAAAAGAAAGAAAGAAAGAAAAGATGAACACAGAGATACAAGACAAAGGCGAATGAGACTTCTCTTATATCTTTGCAACATTTAGATGGAAATAAAATTGAAATACAGTCCACTCTGCTTTTAAAGAGGCTTTGGTGCAGCTCCCAAATCTCGATTGCTTGACGCATTCTCCTATGAGAATACTCAGAAGGTGTCTTAAACAACAAACCTGTTTTTAGTGGTGGAGCCGCTCTTAGTAGCTGTGTCTGCATGGGACTGATAACTAATCGTCATCTTTGGAGGAAGTCCTAACCTTTCCTTGTATATCCGCCCTATATATGTAACTGCATCTCTGTTTTCACATTCAGTAGTCCATATTGCTACCTTATCACCTTTAGCTCTAACATTAACAACAGCTCCAAACACATCATCACTGTAGTCGTCAAAAGATTCTCCAATAAGGCACAGCAGTGTCGCTAGCGAAAAGTGATCAAGGTCGTCTCTGCTGTTTGCTTAATGTTATTAGCCATCGTCCTCCTCGTTTGTTTTTCTCTTCTTCTCACATAGGCTTAATACCATCCTTAAAAAGTGAGTAGTCACAGCCAGGCATTAAATTACTAGACAACTGGATATGGTTGTATAGAGCCCAAAAGTCTTCAACAGTATCAAACTCAGAGATCAGCCAAAGGTTTGCTTGCCAAGTTTTGCTTTTATCATTTTAAAAAAACCAGAGTGCCCATTTGTTCATAAAGGATGTTTAATATAGTGTTTTGGGTTAGCAACCTCCTGGTTAGATTCTGTTTTCTCTTCTTCTGTCGGCGGGGGTTGAGGGGTGGGGTAGGTAGAGGGGTGGATTAGGAGTAGGGGTGGTTTCTGGTTCCACGGTCGCCATCTTAGATCTATCTCTCAATTCATTTTCTTTTTGCATAATGATTATAAAGGAAATAAATTAATTATATCTACATCATTTAAATCTCTACAATATGCATTCTGAAATTTACTTCTCAGTAGTTTCAGTAGCATTTAGTATTCATTTAATATTAAATTAAAGAAATACCTAATGAGATTTTTTTACTCACATTACCATTTATTTGAATTTAAAATGAAGGTAAATTATTTGTGTCAGAAAATACGTTTTATTTTGCTGATAGATTTAACAAAAGGTATTGATTTTGTCAATATAGGGAGGATATTTTTATGAATTAGAGGAGATAAATCTGCAGCTTCAGTGTTTTGATAAAAATATATTTTAAAATGTAGTAAGATAGCCCCGGCCAGGTGACTCAGTTGGTTGCAGCATCCTCCAGTACACCAGAAGGTTGCCAGCTCAATTCCAGTCAGGACACATTCCTGGGTTGCAGGTTTGATCGCGAGTCAGGACATATGAGAGGCAACCCAATCGATGTTTCTCTTGCATTGGTGTTTCTCTCTTTCTCTCTCTCTCTCTCTCTCTGTTTCTCTCTCTCTCTCTCTTTCTGGATAAAAGACTTAAATATAAGCCACAGCACCATAAAAGTCCTAGAGGAAAACATAAGCAGCAAAACTTCATATATCCCCTCAGCAATATTTTTGCCGATATATCTCCTAGGGAAAGGAATATAAAGGAAAGAATAAACAAATGGGACCACATCAAATTAAAAAGCTTCTGCATGGCTAAAGAAAACATCAACAAAATGAAAAGGAAACCAGCTGTATGGGAGAATATATTTGCCAATGATACATCAGAAAAAGGTTTAAGCTCCAAAATATATAAAGAACTCATAGGACTCAACACCAGGAAGACAAACAATCCAATTAAGAATTGGGCACAGGACCTGAATAGACACTTCTCCAAGGAGGACATATACAGAATCCATAGTCATAAAAATAATATTTGATGATAAATTACTAGGTGGTACTTGGCATATAATTTGGATGGAATTGAAAGAATTGGATAAAATTGTTATAACAAATACCTTTTTTTCCCATTTATATATTACCATAAATAAGTCTTCTCAGCACTTACCACAATTAAAAAGGTAGGGGACAAGAATAAAACCAATGCAGAAATCTGTACTGTTTTAGCATTAAGCCATTTATCAATGGATACATGAACTAATTTAGAGAAAAGCATTTTCAATGAAGTTTAATTTTTCTGTTTAATAAATTATAAAATAATAATAATTTTATAATAATTTTGTTGTCTTGATCAATTGTGTAACAATAACAACTGCAACAACTCTAACTAGAAGAAAGTTTAAACATATTCTTGTGATTTCAGGAAAAAAAAACATATTTTAAAATTTCAATTTTTATCCACAATTTTTCAAACAGAGGTATAATAGGGTAGTCAAAAAGAGGACTATCTGGCATGAAAATATATCACATGAAGAAAAAGTTCTGTAGGTCATTTGGAATGAAAAGGAGAAAAAGAAAAGATTTAAATTTTTCATAGGAAATTATGCATGCACTTTCCAATAAATTATGATTGTTGAATCAAATTGTTTTGGTATTTAGATTCCTTTGGATACACTTAAAAGAGTAATAATGTTATTTTAAAGTGTCAATATTTACAAAATCCCAGTTTATCTTTTAGAACTGGTTTAACCCATGTTTTAAATAGTTAAATACCTATGTTAAACTGTGTGATGGGCACATAGCTTTTCTAGATTCTTCTAAGGGTTATATAAGAAATAAATATGACTTATAGATTGAACTGTGTCCACCCAAAATTCATGTGTCTGAAGTTATAACCCCAGTATCTCAGAATCTGACCTTATTTGGTGATAGAGCCTTTATAGAGGTAATCAAGTTAAAATGAGGTCATTATGGTGGGCCCTAGAAATATCCTTAAAAAAAAGAGAAATTTGGACACAGAGACAAGACAGAGTAAAGACAATATGAAGAGATACAAGTGAAACCAAAAAAGTCAATGTTTGTGCTGTCTATTACTACCAGAACCAATAAGTAGAGACAAGGATTGAATCTTTATGGGTGCTTTATTCAGACGGCAAGCAATCTAAGAGAACTGCAGTTTATATACTATAAAGACCATCTTATATCTCATCTCAAGCCAACATTTATTATAAGAAGAAGAGGGTAGGTAAGAGGTTTGGAATTCAGAGAAAAAGATTAATCAGATAAAAGCTGCAATCCAGAGATTCTCCTAGAATCCTTTTATCTGCTGACCTGTGATTCTTTATCTGCATCTCTAGCTTGGTATTCTCTCCAGGGAGCACAATGGCTCAGATAGTTTACAGTCCTCCTGGGGCAAAAAAGTTCACATTGCTAGTGGGTCTCTGGGAGTCAGGGTAGGTTCGGTCATACATTCTAGCTCCTGGAATAATAGCTTTCTACATGCATTAATTACTAAGCCTATTAACTATAATTTAAAGCTAAAAATGTTTAACTTTTTGAGTTTCCCCATCATAGGGAGAAGATGGCCATCTATAAGCCAAAGAAAGAGACCTAGAACAGATTCTCCCTCACAGTCCTCAAAAGGAACCATCCTTGTGAACACCTCAATCTCAGACTTCTAGGCTTCAGAGCTGTGAGAAATAAAGTTCTATTCTTTAAGCCACCCAGTCTGTGGTACTTTCTCACAGCAGTCCTAGCAAGCAAACACAAAGGCCATTCTCTGGAAAAACTCTCACACTGTATATAAGGAGGCAAAGGGACATTTATTGCCTCATTCTTTGCATTAGGGGCAATTAATTAAATACAGTGTCCCAGGCATTCCCTGTTGAGTGCCAGGAATGAGTTCCTGGAAATGGGAATGCAATTCTAGGTCCTTCTGGCATAATCCCTTTGGAGACTTGCTCCTGGCATCCAAAATTAACAAATGGCATTCCTTTCTCTTCAAATGCTCTGAAGTCATGCATACATAACTTGAGCCATAGTTTTCTTTAACTTTTTTCCATGCAATTATTTGTCACTCGTTGAGGTTGCAGTGATATTCTTGACACACTTCACAATGTTTAAGGACTTCTACCAGCTACTAAACAGCAGGCTAGTTTTTACCCTCCACTATATTCTTAAATGTGCCCCCTTTTCCACATCCGTAAGACAGCTTTTAAAATCCAACATGATTTCTCTTCTTTGTTTCATTGCAGCAAGCCCAGTTCTATTTCCTCATATTTGGGGGGCGCAAAATTGGCAGAATCTAAAATAAATGATAGAATCATAAACAGAGAATACATGCATTAATGTGATAAATGCTCAAATGAATAGATAGAGTGGTAAGTGATAAAGTGAGAGTAGTAAAAGACCAAGTAGAGTCGTTGGGAAGGGGAGAAGTAAACGAAGTCTGTCCAGAAAGTATCCAGCCATGTAATATGAAAAAGAGAGACATTTATTGAAGAAGATACAAGATACAAAAAACATTGTACATAGGACAATGATGCCTCAGTCCCCTTCCAAGTGGGTACCTTGGGACTTCACACAGTCACCCACTGTATTTTTATGAATCTCATCAACAGTCTGAAATCTCTTCCTTTTCAAAGGTGATTTTATAATAGTTTTGGGAAAAGCCAGAAGTTATAGGGCACCAAATCTGGGCGCTAGAGGGGCTGAGTCACCTGGGTGATTTGATTTGTCATCAAAAAACTCTCCATGAGACGTGATGCATGAGCAGGTGCCAATCACCAGGCCCATAGCTGTGGCCTTCTGAATCATCCGAAAAGTTTCCATGGAGGAATGTTCAAGATTAACGCAAAATTTGATGCAGATTTGTTGCTATACTCACTCAGTCGATTTGACTGTGACTGCCACACAATACATATGCTCACACAATGGAGTCTAGTGCCCCCACTGGCTAGTACAATAAAGCTGTCATTGTTCATGCATGCACATTCCAGTACACTCTATTTGACTGTCAGGTTACATCAATATTATGCAAACCATTCTTGTTTTATTAACAATGGCTGGACTTTTCCTGGACTGACCCATAGGTATTATTATAAAAATTTAAACTTCAAATTTGCTATATATTTTTTAATTCTCATAATAAAATATGGGCAAATAGTGAAAATATAAATCAAAGAGCAGCTACAACATAAACAGTACACATTACAGAACACATCTAACTCAAGTGACCAACATCAACATCAAGTATGATGTCATATTGATAACATGTGTTCTTGATATGGTATGATGAGAATGTCACTTTATCTCTGTGATTTTCCATGCATAAATAGAAAACCCCAGCCTAATGATGAAAAAAAAAAAAATCAGACAAATCCCAATTAGGGGATCATCTACAAGATATCTGTCCAGCAAACCTTTTGTTTGTCAAAGTCACCAAAAACAAGAGCAGTCTGAGAAATCTTCACAGCTAAGAGGAGCCTCAGGAGACATGCTGACTGAATACAATGTGGTATCCTGGATGGGATCCTGGAACAGAAAGAGATATTAGGTAAAAATTAAGAAAATCTGAGTGAAATATAACCTTAGTTAATAATAATGTATCAATACTGATTCATTAATTTTAACATACTTGTAACATACAAATGTAAGATGTTAACAACAGGTGAGACTTCCAGTCAAGATGGAGGCATATGTAGACATGCTTCACCTCCTCACACAACCATAAAAAGAATCATGACCAGATCTCAAAAACAAATAATATCCAGAACTGTCAGAAAATTGATCTGTATGGAAGTCTGACAACAAAGGATATAAAGAAGCCACATTCATCCAGATGAATAGGATGGACAGAGTTGTGGAGACAAGGTGGAAAGGCAGTGTGGTATGGAGAGGAAATGGCAAAATGAACAGTCCTACATTCATATGTGGTGGATAAAAATTAAGAGAAATACCTTGGGAGCAACTGGTCCCATTCCCAGGCCAGACTGCACAGCACCAGGGATCCAGCACATGGGTGATAAACCTCCATTACCTCTGACTGTAAAAACTAGTGGGGGTTGGGGCAGTGAAAGAAAGAACCAGATTTTTTTCCACTTAAAGGGCCTGTACAGGCTTAGAATGTATGCAAACCTCATGGAAGCAGCTGGAAGGGTGCCAATCACATATCAGGAGTGGGTGAGATGACTGGAAGTGGAGCGAGTGCCAAAAAGACCTCCAGAAGCCAAGCAGCAGCATTTTCCCCTCTCTAAGCCCTCCCTCCCCACCACACACAGAGCAACACAGCAGTGAAGCAAGTTGCCCTACCCTTGCAACTACCTAAGGCTCTGCCCCACACAATTTACAGGTGCCTTTTCTACATAGACCATGCTACTAAAACAGGGAGTAAAAGCATCTCTACTTAGTACACAGAAACAAACACAGGGAATCTGCCAAATTGAGGAGGCAAAGAAATGTGGCCCAAATGAAAGAACAGAACAAAGAACTAAAAGAGGCCTACCCACCCACCAGTGTAGGGGAATGTCACTGGCCCATGCACCACCCCCCAGGCAGTGAGGGGGGATGCCCTCAGCCCACCGACCCCCGGTGCAGGGGAACACCCTGGGTCAGTGTGCCTGCCTGCCACTTGTAGGGTAACACCCCACCTGCCTGCCAGCATAGAACACCTTCAGCCCATATGACTGCCCATCACCTCGGCCCACCTGCTGGCTGGCAGGTAAAAGCGCACTTGCCGCACTCGATCTGGGCTGCAGTCAAAGAAGGTGAAGTGAACTAGAGGAGCTTGGGAAAACTTTGGGTGCTGGTTCTGGAGGAAGAACTGGGGGAGCAGCAGACCATATCCCAGGCAGACTCAATCCCAGTGCTATGGGAGAAATCTCATAAGTAGACTACTCCCCTCCAAGAGGCATCAGCCAGAGGCACCTCAACAACTATCAGAGGTAGGGAGGGTGACTCTCAGCCCCCTAATTTAAGGGAAGGACCCACCAAAGAGCAACACAACAATAACCAAAACCAAAATACTACTAGAGAGTCTAAATAAAATGCATAAAGGCCATCCCAAGGGCAACAAGTTAAGGAGATCTAGGAGTCTGCACCACTAAATCGCACAGGATTTCTACCACAGAGGGTCACACCACAAATGCAGAAAATAAAAGCAGATCAATCTAAGAAGCAGGAACAAGCAAGAACGGCCAACTGAAATGGGGAGATAAAAAAATAGCACCCGACCAAAAGGAAAGAAGGAACTCCCAGAAGGAGGGATAGTTGAAATAGAGGCAAGCAAACTATCAAACATGGAATTCAAGACAATGGTAATGAGGAACTACAATGAACTTAACAAACTCAAAGAAAACACAATGAACTCCAGCGGAACTACAAAGAACTCCAGGGAAACTACAAAGAACTCCAGGGAAGATACAAGAAACTACTGAGAACTACACCAGCATAAAAAAAGGACATAGAAACTATCAATAAGAACCAGGAAGGAAGATCCAAGATGGCAGAGGAGTAGGTGGAAGCTACACTAACCTCTTCTCAGGACCAATCTGAAATTACAACTTAATTGTGAAGAAATCATGTGGAATAACCAACTGAACACTAGCTGAAGAGAAGTCCTATTACCACAGAGAGACAGAAAAGGCCACTTCATCACAACGTGACTGGTAGGAAGTGTGGAGATGTGAAAGGGCTGGCTGGGCTCCCACAGGTGGCAGCTGAAGGGACTGTGAAACAGCTCAGCAGCTAGGGGTTCCTGCTGAGAAGGGCAGGGTCTCAACCCCCAGCTGGGCTTCCCAGAGTACAGCAAAAGAGCAGAAAGTAAAATAGCATCCAGCTGTGAAAAGCAAAAAGCCACATGGTTTTTTGCTGGCCTGAAAGAAACAGCTGGAGACAAAGAGCTCTTAAATGGTGCACATACAAAAATATTTTGGCACCCACTTACCCTGGGCTCAAGCAGATGGAGGGCAGAGGACAATAGATGCTCGGGGAGAATTTCGGGTGGTGGCTTTGAGAAAAGAACTGAGGGAGCAGCCAACTGGGTCCCAGTGCTGACTCATTCCCCATACTGCAGGCAGACCATTCCCCTCCAAGTGGCATTATCCTGAGGGGAAGCAAAAGCCCCACCCATAGGAATTAATCTGTCCCACCCTTGGTGCTTAAGCCTGATGGCTGATCACAGATTGAATAGATCAACAACTAAAGGAGACAGACAAAGGCAGTAGATCTCTGGTAGTCTCCAACAGGCTGCCTAGGCCCAAAGTGGTACATGAGCTGATGCCACCAGGGGTAGATCCAGGAAGTGCAGATCACTCTAAGAAGCAGCAACAAACAAGAAGAGTCACAAAAAAGGGGAGACAGAGAAACAATCACTCATTGAATGGAAAGGCGAAATCCCCAGAAAGAGTGCTAAATGAAATAGAGGAAAGCAAACTATCAGACATGGAATTGAAAACATGGATTATAGGGAAGCTCAATGAGCTCAGTGAGCTAAAGAAAAACTACAAAGAACTCCAGGGAAACTACAAGAAACTTACTGAGAATTACACCGGCATGAAAAAGGACATAGAAGCTATCAATAAGAGCCAGGAGGAAATGAAGAATATGATTTCTGAATTGAAGAACACAGTAGAAGGAATTAAAAGCAGGTCAAAGGAAGCAGAAAATTGGATCAGTGAGCTGGAGGACAACGTAGGAAAAAATTCCCAGACAGTGCAACAAAACAAGAAAAGACTGAAAAAGAGTGAAGAAGTTTTAAGAGAGCTGCAGGATAACATAAAATGTAATAATATCTGTATAATAGGAATACCAGAAGAAGAAGAAGAAGAGGTGCAAGGGATAGAAAACCTGTTTGAAAAGGTAACGACAGAAAACTCCCCTAACTTGAGAGAAAAAGTCACACAAGTCCAGGAAGCACAGAGGGTCCCAATGAAGATGAACCCCAACAGGCCCACTTCAAGACACATCATAATTAAAGTGGCAACATTGAAAGAAAAAGAGAGAATCATAAAAGCAGCAAGAGAGAAACAGCTAATAATATACAAGGGAGCTCCAATAAGGCTATCATCAGATTACTCAACAGAAACACTACAAGCCAGAAGGGAATGGCAAAAAATATTCCAAGCAATGAAAAACAAAGGCCTACAACCAAGACTACTCTACCCAGCAAGACTCTCATTCAAAATGGAAGGTGAAATGAGGAGTTTTCCAGACAAAAGAAGGCTAAAAGAATACCTCTCCACCACACCAGCATTGCAAGAGATGCTAAAGGGTCTGCTTTAAGAAGGTGAAGAAACAAAAAGAGACAGAGAGGAACACAAGTACAAAGGGGAAAAATGACAATGAATAAGTACCTATCAATAATAACAAAAGAACTTAAGCACCCGTATGTTCATAGCAGCACTATTTACAATAGCTAAGTGCTGGAAACAACCTAAGTGTCCATCTGTAAATGAATGGATCAAAAAACTGGTACATCTATACAATAGAGTACTATGTAGCAGAAAGAAAGAAGAAACTCCAAATATTTGCAATAACATGGATGGAACTAGAGAGAATTATGCTTAGCAAAATAATCCAGGCAATGAATGACAAATACCATATGATATCACCTAATATAGGAAACTAAGGAACAACACAAACAAATGAGCAAAACTGAACCACAGGCATGTAAACAAGGAGCAGACTAACAGTGACAAGTGGGAAGAGAGGAGTGAGAGAAGGAGGGTAAGAAGGGGGAGGGTCTAGTCAAAGAATACGTATAAATGACCCATGGACATGGACAATGGGGTGGGAATTGACTGTGGGAGAAGAGGTGAGCAGGGTAGGTGGCAGTAATGGGGAAAAAAGTGGGATAACTAATAGAAAAACACACAAAAATTTTTAGTGGAAAAAAAATGAAAGCAGAATAAATTAATAAATGAGCCAACAAACCCCCCATACACACCAAAAGAAAACAAAATAAAAACACTTCACATGTAGGAAAGTGAACAAAAGAAAATGTAAAGTATGGAATTCTAGTGAATATTAGAAGGACAAGGATTTTCCTTCACACTGTATATTTTTCTCCCTACCTGATCCCTCCAGAATTTAGCATTCTGAAGAAGTAAGTAATGACATAAGGTTTTTTGCATAAAACTAATAAGACCAGTTGTTAATAGAGGTTTTGTTAACAAAGACTTTGGAATGTCCTGCCTAAAGGAGGCATGCTTGGGCTCTGGTTGTTACCAAAAAGCCCTGAGGAACTGGGATTGACTTTTGAAGGTAATAAAAGCCCATGAAAAAAAAAAAAGGCCTGGTAACTGGTTGGTTGTGCGGCTCATGGCTATCTTTCCAGGGAAGGAACAAAGGTTGCTTTCCTGAAAGATGGCTAGAAGGGACCTTAAGGCACAATGGAAAACCTGAAGGACTTGGAAGACAGTTGTTTACAGGCAAGGCTGAATGGCAGGCATGTGGTTCAGTTTCTGTGCCCAGAAGGGCAAACTGAAAGTCACCCTAGAGGTTCTTTGTGTAAGTTCCAGCAAAGGAGCTGTAAGATAATATGTGATCATTTGCTGCTCTTGTTGTGTTTATGTAAACAAACAGGATAAATTAAAACTGGACTTAATGCAATCCCTTTAATGACAAGGAAAGTAATCTTGAGAAAAATCGTGATTCAAGGAAAATCACAATGCTCAGTGGTAGACTATAAACTAATGCAGCTAAGTGTCTTTAAAGTTTATTTTTATTTAAAGCTTGCTTTCATTTGCAAGTTAAACTAGGTCTGTGACATCATCAAAGATGTTTAAGTTAAAGGCAAGAAGAATGTCAAATGCCTTGCAACTGTATGTCTTCCCAATAAGACAGTCTGGCAGAGCTAGAGACTGGATTGTGGATTATGCTGCAAAAATTAACATGTGTGTTTTTTTTTCATAGGGCATAAGACTATGGTCTCATTACCTCAGTGATTTTCTGTACATATAGGCCTCACTTAATTTTGTCTGCATATCTGCCTCCTGAGACTCAACAGTTTGGCTGAACTAAGTGGTTGGGTTGGTGAAGTATGGCATGGTCTGTGGGCTTTGCTTTAAAATTGGTTTCTCTTTTCTATCTTAATGGCTTGGACAGAAAGGGCCCAGAGGTCTTCAGGGGGAAACCTAAAATATTCCCCTCAGCCCAAACTAAGTATGGTGAGCACAAGGGTTTTGGACAGGCGTGACGTGCCTTGCACACCTTCCTCCAAAGAAGCCTTTTTTTTTTTTTTTCGTAATGTGGGACATTGAAAAAGTAATCCTTGCCTTTTGTCATCTATTGGTAATGGATTGAATGATGTCTTTTAACCCTGTTGCCAAATCTGTTGCCCTCAGAATACAACAAGGATGTCAGCTTGTTACACCGAGCATGCTATTGCCCAGAGACAGCCCACTGACCTGGAGTCTGCAAGATCCTTCCCTATGTGGGAAGGCCACTCTCCCCTCCACACCCCGACAGTTATTATGGATTTCTGGTCCCAAGGGTAGGTAGGACAATGACCATGTCCAGCTTGAAGCAGCTACAGGAACACGAGACCTTCACACATTGTCCTTTATAAGATTATAAAGGGTCTTAAGTCTGAGAGGAGAGAAAAAAAGATGACAACAAACTCACAACTATCAATTACAGAATCTAAAAGATAAAAACAAAAGCAAATTAAACAAGCAACCAGAATAAGAACAGAATCATAGGTATGGGGATCATTCAGTGGGTTATTAGCTGGGAGGGTGAAAGGATGGAAAGAGGGAAATGGTGCAGAGATTAAGAAGCATAATTTGTAGGCTCAAGACTGACAAGGGAATGTTAAGAATAGTACATGAAAGTGTGAAGCCAAAGACCTTATATGCATGACCCATGGACATGAACTAAGTGGGGTGGGATTGCTCAAGGGTAGGGGTGTTACTGGGATGAGGGAAGCAAAGGGAAAGGAAACTGTAACAACTGTACCAGCATAATAAATAAAATATACTTAAAAAAAAAAAGAACCAGGAAGAAATGTAGAATACAATCTGAACTGAAGAACACAGTAGAAGCAATCAAAGGCAGGCTAAATGAAGCTGTGGATTGGATCAGTGAGTTAGAGGATAATGTAGAAAAAAATTCCAAGAAAATGCAACAAAATAAAAAAAGAATAAAAAAGAATGAAGAGGGTTCAAGAGAACTGCAGGACAACATGAAACAAAACAATATCCATATCATAGGGATACCAGAAGGAGAAGAAGAGGAGCATGGAATAGAAAGCCTGATTGAAAAAGTAATGACATAAAACTTCCCGAACGTGAGGAGAGAAATCGTCTCACAAGTACAGGAAGCACAGAAGGTCAGAGTGAAAATAAACCCAAGAAGGTAGACTCCAAGGCACATCATAATTAAAATGGCAACATTGAGAGACAAAGAGAGAATCCTAAAGGCAACAAGGGGAAAACAGCAAATAACATACAAGGGAGCTCTGATAAGGCTATCATCAGATTTCTCAACAGAAACACTACAAGCCAGAAGGACATGGCAAAAATATATTTCAAGCAGTGAAAAACAAAGGTCTACAATCAAGACTACTCTACACAGCAAGACTCTCTTTCAAAATGGAAGGTGAAATAAGGAGTTTCCCAGACAAAGGAAGACTAAAAGAATACATCTCCACAAAATCAGCATTGCAAGAGATGCTTAAGGGAATGCTTTAAGAAAAAGAAGAAAGAGAGAGAGGGAGAGAAACACAGGCACAAAGGGAAATAAATAAATACCTGTCAGTGATAACCTTAAATGTAAATGGATTAAATGCTCCAATCAAAACACATCGGGGGGGACTTTCTGCCAAGATGGATGCCTAGACAGACACACTGCATCTCCATCCACAACTAAGAAGAAATACAGCTACCTCAAAACTAGAGACAACCAGGAGTTCCAGAAAACTGATCTGCATAGAAGCCCAACAAACAAAGATATAAAGAAGAAATACTCATCCAGACAGTTAGGAGGGGTGGAGCCAGGGCTGAGAGGATGCGGTGTGGTGGCGACGGAGGTGGCAGGCTGGCAGAAAGCGGAGTTACACATTTTAAAAGGTGGGATGTCTGGGGAGCATTTCCAGCTCCTGACCATACCGCGCAGGTCACGGTCCCAGCGCCAAGGAAAATGAAGCCTCATTGCTTCTGACTGTACAAAACAGTTGAGGTTAGGGCAAAGGAAGAAACTGCTGGTCTCACAGTAAAGTCTGCTTTGTTAAAGGGCCCCCACAGTCCTATAATGTTCACAGACCCACCCACTCTGGGAATGACAGCAAGGGAAACAACTAAAGGGGCACCAGTCCCATATGGAAGTGGGAGAAGTGCCTGGAAAAGGAGCCAGTGCTGAGCAAGCAACATTATTCCCTCTCTGACTCCTCCCCCACATACAGCACCACAACGTGGTGAAATGGGTCACCCTGTACAGATGAATACCTAAGGCTCTGCCCCTTACAACATAACAGGAGCAACAGCTCTACCTAAGACACAGAGGCAAACAAACACAGGAGCCTGTCAAGATGAGACAGAGAAGTAAGGCCCAAAAGAGAAAACAGATCAAGGTTCCAGTGGGAGAACTAAGTGACGAGGAGATAGCCAACCTCACAGACAAGGGAAGTGGAATTCAAAACACTGGTGATAAAGATTCTCAAAGGTTTGAAAGATATGCTTGAGTAGGGCAAACGCATAAGTGAAGACGTGAAGGCTATGCTGAATGAAATGAAGGGAAATTCACACAAAACCAATTATGAAGCGAGGTAAACCGGGGTTCAAACTAATGATTTGAAACATAAGGTAAAAAAAAATAGTCAACCAGTACAAAATGAGAAAACAAGAATTGAAATGAATGAGGAGAAGCTTAGAAACCTCTGGGACAACTTTAAATGTGCCAATATTCAAATCATAGGGGTGCCAGAAGGAGAAGAGGATGAGCAAGAAATTGAAAGCTTACATGAAAAAAATAATGAAGGAAGACTTCCCAAATTTGGTGAAGGGAATAGACATCCAGGACTGGAAAGCACAGAGTCCCAAACAAGCTAGACCCAAAGAGGACCACACCAACATACATCATTATTAAAATGCCAAAGGTGAAAGATAAAGAGAGAATCTTAAAAGTAGCAAGAGAAAAGCAGAGAGTTACCTACAGAGGGGTACCTATAAGACTGAGCTTATTTCTCAAAAGAAACTTTGCAGGCAAGAAGGGACTGGCAAGAAGCATTCAATGTGATGAAAAGCAAGGACCTACAACCAAGATTATCCAGCAAAGCTATCATTTAGAATGGAAGAGAAGATGAAGTGCTTCCCAGACAAGGTCAAGTTAAAGGAGTTCATCATCACCGAATGATTATTATATGAAATGTTAAAGGGACTCATTTAAGAAAAAGAAGGTCAAAACTATAAACACTAAAATGACAACAAACTCACAACTATCAATGTCAGAATCTAAAAAGTAAAAACAAAATCCAAATAAGCAAACCAGAATAGGAACAGAACCATAGGTATGGGGATCATTTTGAGGGTTATCAGCTGGGAGGGGGAGGGGGGGAGAAATGGCAAAATGGTGCAGAGATTAAGAAGCATAATTTGTTAGTACAGAATAGGTGGAAGTTAAGAATAATATAAGAAAGGGTGAAGCCAAAGGATTTATATGCATGACCCATGGACATGAACTGAGGGGGATGAGATTGCTGGAGGGAAGTGGGGTACTAGGCAGAGGAGAGCAAAGGGAATAAAATTGGGACTACCGTAATAGCATAATTGATAAAATATACTTTAAAAAAAGACATAGGGTAGCAGACAGATATGAAAACATGACCCACATATATGCTGTCTATAAGAAACTCACCTCAAAACAAAAGATTTACACAGCCTGAATGTGAAAGGGTGGAATAAATTATTCCAAGCAATGGACATGGAAAAAAACTGGAGTAGAAATATTTATATCAGAGAAAACAGATTTCAAAGCAAAGGCCATAAAAAGAGACAGAGAAGACATTTCATAATACTTAAGGGAACAATCCATCAAGAAGATATAACCCTGATAAACATATATGAAGCCAACATAGGAGGACCCAAATATATAAGAAAGATCTTGGAAGACTACAAGAAGGATATCAACAGTAACACATTCATAGTGGGGACTTTGACACATTATTGTCAACAATAGATAGATCTTTGAAGCAAAGACACACCAAGAATATTGAGGCTTTGAACAATACTCTAGATCAAATGGACTTAGTTGATATATATATATATATAGAACATTTCACCCCAAAGAAGCAAAATATACATTCTTTTCAAGGGCACCTGGAACATTTTCAAAGATAGACCACAAAACAAGCCTCAACAAATTCAAGAAAATTGGAAAATTGAAATTATATCAAGCATCTTTTCAGATCACAATGCATTGAAACTAGAAATCAACCTCAAGGAAAAAACTCAAAGACATTCAAACTCATGGAGAATGAATAACATGCCATTAAGTAATGAATGGGTTAACAATGATATCAAGAAAGAAATCAAGAAGTTTCTGGAAACAAATGATAATGAGCACACAACAGCCTAAAACCTATGCGACACAGCAAAAGCAGTCCTGAGAGGAAAGTTCATAAAAATACAAGCTTACCTAAAAAGGATAGAACAATCTCAAATAAAAAATCTAACCCTACAGCTACAAGAATTAGAACAACAACAAACAAAGCCCAAGATAAGTAGAAGGAAGGAAATTATCAAGATCAGGGCAGAATTAAATGATATGAAGACTAAACAAACAATTCAAAAGATCAAGAAAAGTAGGACTGATTCTTTGAAAAGATAAACAAAACCAACAAGCCTTTAGCCAGGATCATCAAGAATAAATGAAACAGGACTCAAATAAACAAAATCAGAAATGAAAGAGGAGAAATCACAACTGAAATCACAGAAATACAAAGGATTGTAAGAATTACTACAAACAACTCTATGGCAAGAAACTTGACAACCTAGGAGAAATAGACAAATTTCTAGAAACATATAATCTTCCAAAACTGAAACAGGAAGAAGCAGAAAGCCTGAATAGACCAATAACATAGAGTGAAATTGAAGCAGTAATAAATAAAAAATAAAAAAACCCAGCACACAAAAGCCCTGCACCGAATGGCTTCACAGGTGAATTTTACAAAACATTTAGGGAAGAACTAATGCCTGCCATTCTTAAACTATTCCAAAAAATCCAAGAAGAAGGAAAACTCCCAAACTCTTCCTATGAAGGCAGTATTACCCTAATTCCAAAACTAGGTCAACACACAACAAAGAAATAAAACTATAGGCCAATATTGCTGATGAACATAGATGCTAAGTCCTCAACAAAATATTGGCAAACCAGATCCAGCAATACAATAGAAAGATTATACACCTCAATCAAGTGGGATTCATTCTAGGGATGCAAGTATGGTTTAATATTCACAAATCAATAAATATAATACATCGCCTAAACAAAATGAAAGACAAAAATCACAGGATCATATCAATAGATGCAGAAAAAGCATTTGATAAAGTACAACACCCATTTATGATGAAAACACTCAGAAAAAATGGGAATAGAGGAAGCATACTTTAAAATAATAAAGGCCATATAGGAGACATCTGAAGCCAACATCATACTTAATAGACAAAAAATGAAAGCATTTCCCCTGAGATCAGGAACAAGACAAAGCTGTCCACTCTTTCCACTCCTATTCAACATAGTCTTGGAAGTTCTAGCCACAGCAATAGGACAAGAAAAAGAAATAGAAGGTATCCAAATTGGAAAAGAGGAAGTATAACTGTCATTATTTGCAGATGACATGATAGTGTACATGGAAAACCCTATAGACTCCACTAAAAAACTACTTGATATAATAAGTGAATTTTGCAAAATTTCAGGGTACAGAGTCAATATTCAGAAATCAAAGGCATTTCTGTACACCACCAACAAAATATCATAACGAAACAGAAAAAAATCCCATTTACTATAGCAAAAAAAAAAAAAAGTACTTAGGAATAAACTTAACCAAATAGATAAAAGACCTGTACTCAGAAAACTACATAACACTGATGAAAATAATTAAGGAAGATACAAATATATGGAAGCATATACCATGTTCATGGATGGGGAGGATCAACATCATTAAAATGTCCATACTACCCAAAGAAACTTATAGATTCAAAGTAATCCTTATTAAAATACCAGTGGCATATTTCACAGATATAGAACAAATATTTTAAAAATTTATATGGAACCAAAAAAGACCCCAAATAGCCCAGAAAGAAACCCAGGTCTATATGGTCAACTAATATTTGACGAAAGGGGAAGGAACATAAAATGAAGTGAAAAGAACCTCTTCAACAAATGGTACTGGGAGAATTAAACATGCAAAAAAATGAAACTAGACCACCAACTTACACCACACACCAGAATAAACTCAAGATGGATCAAAGACTTAAATGTAAGCTATGACACCATAAAAGTTCTAGAGGAAAACATGGGCAGGAAAATTTCAGACATCCCATGTAGCAATATTTTCACTGATATATCTCCTAAGGCAAGGGAAATAAAGGAAAAAATAAACAAATGGTACTACATCCAACTAAAGAGTTTCTGCTAAGAAAAAGAAAACCTCAGCAAGATGAAAAGGGAACCAACCATATGGGAAAACATATTTGCCAATGATACCACAGACAAGGGATTGAGCTCCAAAATATATAAAGAACTTATACATCTTAACACCAAGAAGACAGATTGCCCAATTAAAAAATGGGCAAAGGACCTGAAGAAACACTTCTCCAAAGAGGACATACAGAGAGTCCATAGTCATATGAAAGAATGCTCAACATCACTAGCCATCAGAGAGATTCAAATAAAAACCACAATGAGATTCTACTTTATACCAGTCAGAATGGCCATCATCAACAAATCAAAAAACAAGTGCTGGCGAGGATGTGGAGAAAAGGGAACCCTAGTGCACTGTTGATGAGAATGCAGACTGGTGCAGCCACTATGGAAAATAGTATGGAACTTCCTCAAAAAACTAAAATGGAACTGCCTATTGGCCCAGCAATTCCATTGCTAGTATTATACCCAAAGAATCCTGAAACACCAATTCAAAAGAACCTATGCACCCCTATGTTCATAGCAGTGCTATTTACAATAGCCAAGTGCTGGAAACAGCCTAAGTGCCCATCTGTAGATGAGTAGATCAAAAAAGTGTGGTATATTTACACAATGGAGTACTATGTAGCAGAAAGAAAGAAGGAACTCCTGCCATTTGTGATAACATGGATGGAACTAGAGAAGTATGCTTAGTGAAATAAGCCAGGCAACAAAAGACAAATACCATATATCACCAAATACAGAAAGCTAATGAACACAAACAAACAAGCAAAATTGAACCAGAGACATGTAAACAAGGAGCTGACTATCAGTTACTAGGGAGGGGGAGAGAAGGGGTGGTAAGTAGAGGAAAGGTTTAGTAAAAGAACTAATATAAATAACCCATGGACATGGACAACAAGGTGGGGATTGACTGTGAGAGAAGGGGTGGGCTGGGTGGGGGGAGTAATGGGGGGAAAAGTGGGACAACTTTAATGGAAAAACAATAAATAAATTAAAAATTATAAAAAAAGAAGTACAAATGGGTAGTTACAGAACCCCCACAATGATGTAAAGTATAGTATAGGAAATGGAGTAACCAAAGGGGGGAAAAAAACTAAATGAAATGGAGATAGCCAACCTGTCAGACACACAGTTTAAAATGCTGGTAATCAAGATGCTCAGAGAACTCATTGAGTACAGACACAAAATAAAGGAAGAAATGAAGCATATACTAAGTGAAATAAAGAAAAATATACAGGGCTCTGGCTTGTGTGGCTCAGTGGATTGAGCACTGGCCTGTGAACCAAAAGGTTGCTGGTTGGATTCCCAGTCAGGGCACATACCTGTGTTGTGGCAAGATCCCTGATTTGAGATGTGTGCTTCTTTCACCCATGGATATTTCTCTCACACGTCGATGGTTCTCTCACACATTGATGTTTTTCTCACACATCCATGTTTCTCTCTCTCTTCCCTCTTTCTAAAAAATAAAATAAATAAAAATAAATTTAAAAAGAAAATATATAAGTAACCAACAGTGAAAAAAAGGAAGCAGAACTCAAATTAAAAATTTGGAACAAAAGAAGAAATAAATAATTAACCAAAACAGAAACAAGAATGCAAAAGAAAAAAAGAGGAGAGGCTTAGGAACCTCTGGGACAACTTTAAATGTACCAACATAGGGGTTCCAAAAGGAGAAGAGGATGAGCAAGAAATTAAAAACTTATTTGAAAAAATAATGAAAGAAAACTTCCCTAATTTGATGAAGGAAATAGACTTACAAGTGCAGGAAGCACTGAGAGTCCCAAACAAGTGGGACCTATAGAGGACCACATCAAGACACATAACTAAAATACCAAAGGTTAAAGATAAAACCTTAAAAGCAGCAAGAGAAAAGCAGAGAGTTACCTACAAAGGAGTTCTCATAAGACTGTAAGCTGACTTCTCAAAAAAAAACTTTGCAGGCAAGAAGGGACTGGCAACAAGTATTCAAAGTGATAGAAAGCAAGGACCTACAACCAAGATTACTCTACCCAGCAAAGCTATTATTTAGGATGGAAGGGCAGATAAAGTACTTCCCAGACCAAGTAAAGCTAAAGGAGTTCATCATCACCAAGCCATTATTACATGAAATGTTAAAGGGACTTATTTAAGAAAAAGAAGATCAAAACTATGAACATTAAAATGGCAACAAATTCACAACAATCAACAACTGAATCTTAAAAACAAAAACAAAAACAAAAACAAACTAAGAAAACAACCAGAAAAGGAACATATTTTTCTTAGCTAAGGAAACCAAGACGTCAAGGGTAAGCTTAAGGGCATCCCTGACTCCTGATGTTGATCGTTCTTCCTCTTCTTGGCTGCACGGCATCAAATTACCATTACAGAATTTTAAGAATTCTGCATCTAATGAGGCAGGCATACATGTTCCCAATTTCTACTTCAGTTACAACATAGACTCATGACTCAGGGCCCAACTATCAAACAGCTCTGGCCCCTGACTTGAACCAGGAGTTAGAGGGATGAAAAAGCAGGGTCCATTCTGGAGCAGAGAAAGGACAGATACATCTAAAGCAGTGGTTCTCAACCTGTAGGTCGCAACCCCTTTGGGGGTCGAATGACCCTTTCACAGGGGTCACCTAAGACCATCAGAAAACACATATATAATTACATATTGTTTTTGTGATTAACCACTATGCTTTAGTTATGGTTGGCGGTCACCACAACATGAGGAATTGTATTTAAGGGTCGCGGCATTAGGAAGGTTGAGAACCACTGATCTAAAGTTTCAGGAGGCACCAACTATGGCAATTCAAGCAGAAGCATCTCTAGTACAACTACCCTGCTGCTAGTAGCACAAGACCCAACATATACTGCCCAGCAGTAGAGTGCTTGCCAGACACTTTCGCAAGACAACTTGGGGCACTGTTCCTTGTTGTGCAGCTTCCAGGTGCAGTAATGCTCTGGAAGATTATCTTAGCTACTGATATCCCATCTTCCTGTCCCACCTTTAAAAATATTTATTAAAATATAATTGATATTCAGTAAACTGAAAATATTTAAAGTATATCATTTGATAATTTTTGATATACATGTCCACATGCAAAACTATCTCCACAATCATGTTAGTGATCATATCCATCTCTTCCAAGAGACTTTAAATGCTCCTTTGTAATCCTTCTTTCCCACTTATTCTCACTCCCTCCTTCCCTAGGCAACAACTGATATGTTTACTGTCATTACAGATTAGCTTGAACTTCTCCAGAAATTTTATATAAATAACATCTTACAAAGTATACATTTTCATCTGTTTTTTTCTCGGTATAATTATTTTGAGATCTAGCTTATTGGAAGTATCAATAATAAATTCCTTCTTATTGCTAGGAAATATTTCATTATACAAATAGATCACAATTTATCCATCCATCTACTGATGGAAATTTGGATTGTTTCCATGTTTTGGCTATTACAAATAAAGCTGCTATGAAGATTCATGTATAAGTCTTTGTATGAACATACGCTTTTATTTCTTCCAAGCTAACACCTAGAGTGGAAAGGCTGGATAACATGGTAGGTAACGTTTAATTAAAGAAACTGCCAAGAAATCTCCAAAGCAATTGTATCATTTTATAGTCCCACTTCCAATATGAGAGTTCCAGTTCCTTCATATTCTCTGCAACTTTTGGTATGGTAAGTCTTAAATTGTTGACTTTCTAATAGGTATTAAGTGATATTTCATTGTGGTTTAATTTGTATTTCCCTAATAACTAATAATGTTGAGTATCTTTCATGTTAGTTGCCTTTCAGATGTTTTTTGTTAAAATTTCTGTTCAAATCTTATGCCCATTTTTTAAAATGTTTTTTATTGATTATATTGTTACAACAGTTCCAATTTCTCCCCTTTGCTCCCCTCCACCCAGCATCTCCCTCCCCCAGCAATCCCCCCCCCAAGTCCATACTCCTGGTTCGTAAAAAATAACTCTCCCCCCCCCTCAAATATTAGGACCCTTTGTAATCTTATAAAGGACAATGGGCGAAGGTCTCAAGCATTTTTAATTGGATTGTTTGCTTTCTTTTACTGAGTTTTAAGAGTTCTTTACATATTCGGGATACAAATATTTCCACATTTTCTCCTAGCCTGTGACTTGTCATTTTTTTCTCTTGATGTCTTTTGTTTTTCTTAATCCTCACATGAAGATATGTTTATTGATTTGAGAGAGAGAGAGAGAGAGAGAGAGAGAGAGAGAGAGAGAGAGAGAGAGAGAGAGAAACATCTATGTGAGAGAAATATTGATCCGTTGCCTCCTGTATGCTTCCCCACCAGGGACTGAATCTGCAGCCTAGGTATTTACCTTGACCAGGAATCGAAGCCACAATCTTTTGGTGTATGGGATGATTCTCCAACCAAATGAGCCATCCAGCCGGGGCTCAATGTCTTTTAAAAGGCAGTTTTTAGTTTTGATGAAGTCCACTTATGTTTTTTTCTGTTATGAATTGCATTTAGTACTACATTAAAAAAATCTGCCTAACTCAAGGTTTCAAAGATTTTCTCCTATATTTTATTCTAAAAGTTTTATAATCTTAGGCTTTACATTTAGTTCTATGATTTATGAGTTAATTTTTGTACATGGTGTGAGATATGTATTGCAGTTCTTGTGTGTGTGTTCATGGATTGGGATATTTGATTATTCTATTACCATTTGTTGAAAATATCCTTTTTTCCTTTTTGTACCTTTATTGAAAATCAAGTGCCTAAATATGTGTGGGTCAATTTCTGGACTCTATTCTCTTTCATTGACACTTTTCTCTATCTTTATGCCAATTTTTATCACTGTAGCTTTAAAACAAGTAAAGATCAATCATCTTTACTTATACAGGTATTCAGTAGCACAGTTTCCCTTTGAGTATTACTTTAGTGGCACCCTACAAATTTTGATATATTGTGTTTTCATTTTCATTCAGTTTAACACAATTTTTAATTTCTGTTTTGATTTTTTAATTTGGCTCATAAGTTACTTAGAAGTTTTATTTTATTTCCAAATATTTGGAAACTTTTTAGATATCTTCTTCTTTTTTCTTTAAAAGTTTATTTTTATTGTATTTTTTCCCATTACCATGTATCCCCCTTATACCCTCTTCCACCTCACCCACCCACCCAACCCCACCCCACTCCCTCCAATCACCACAATGTTGTCTGTGTCTATGGGTTCTTTTTGTTTTGGAGGGACATATATTTTCTTGGTGATTCCTAATTTAATTCTGTTAAGGTCAAGTAACGTACTTTGAATGACTTGAATCCTTTAAAATTATTAGCATTTGTTTTATACTTCAGAATATTGTCAAATATTGTCTATCTTGTTATTTATTCCATATACGTTTAAAAAAATAGTCTATTCTACTGTTGTCTAGTGTGTTCTATCAATGTTAATTAAATGGATTGACAGTAGTTTTCTGACTTTCTATACCCTTACTAATTATCTATCATCCTGTTATATTGAATGTTGAGAGTTTGATATTAAAATTTGCAACTGAAAATGTAGAATTGCCTATTTCTCTTTGCTTATATATTTTGAAACTTTATTACATACATAAAAATATAGGATTATGCCCTCTTGATAAACTGACATCTTTTTCATTATAAAATGACTTTTTATCATTTGTAATATTCTTTACTTTGAAATCTACTTTATCTAATATTAATATTGTCACTCCAGCTTTCTTTTTAATTAGGGTTAACATGGTATATCTCTTTCCATGTTTTATTTTTAATCTATTTGTATTATTATATTTAATGTGGGTTCCTTGTAGGCAGCATAAAATTGGACAATTTCACTTTAAATTGAATCATTTAGACAGTTAATGTGATAATTATATGATTAAGTTTAAAGAAATCATCTTGCTATTTGTTTTTCTATCTATTCTGTTTCTCTTTTTCTGTGTTCTTTTGAATTAATTGAACATTTTTACGATTCCACTTCATCTGCTTTGTTAACTTCCTAGCTAGATCTCTTTGTTTTGTTATTTTTAGCTTTGCTTTAACATTTATAGTTTATAGGATACATCTTTCACTTATCACAGTCTTCTTCTTAGTAATTTAGTCTAGGGCTAATTTCTTCCTTACTGTTGAGGTAAGAGTCCTTCAAAGCAATCTGTTCAGTGACCCAATGAACTTTTCAGGTGTTCATTCTCTGGTCTCAGGTAGCTTCCTTATCCAGGAGTGTTGCTGAGTACTCATCTGAATACTCACAGGGGCCCTTATGCATATCTCCAGAGTTATCCTTCTATGTAGCTTTATCCTCTCTGGTACTGCCTCCTGAAAACTCTACTTACCATGAACTCTCTGGAGACCCTACCTCATCAACTCAGGGTGTCTAGCAGGCCCCTCCTGGGTTCACTCTCCCTGCACTGCAGCCTAGAAACTCCCTCAAGGCAGCAAGCTTGACCATTTGTAAAGCTTGCTCCATATTTTCCTTTTATCATCTCTTAGGTATAACTACCCTTTGCTTAATGTCCAATATCTTAAAATCTATTGCTTCATTATTTTGTCTACTTTCTTAGTTGTTTCAGGCAGGAAAGGGAATCTGGTCCCTATTAATTCATTTTGGCTGAAAGTGGAACTTCTGTCTGCCAATACCCTTGTAATTAATTCCTTTCAACTTAACTATGATGTTGCAGGAAATTACCAGTTGCAAGAAACTCAAGCAGCACTCAGAGAGGCAGAGGAACAAACTTTTATTCATGCATGTGGGCCCAGAGGAGTAGTCTCCAAAGGTCTGAGTCCCAAGCTGCACATCTTGTGGGCTTTTATGGCACTCCTCCAGCACAAGCAGAAGTCAATGCTCATTGGCAGATCATTCACAGGCAAGTTGTTCAAAAAGTTTTCTGATGCAAATATGCAAGCACAGTTACAGAAATAGAACATGGCGGTTATTTCCCTAACAAAGACAGAGTACATATCAGTTATTTGCAAATAGGAGTTCTAACATATACACAGCTACCTTTCCCTTATCTCATATACTCTATCTTCTAGTCCTATCAGTTTCATCACTTAAACACCTTTTTAATAATAATAATGTAAGTTTATATATGTTATTATATGTGTACATATGCATACACGTATGTGTAGTATGTTTGATTACTATGTATCGTATACTTTTCTAATTATTTTATTTCTATTAACTTAATTCAATCCTCTCAACAACCTTATAATGTTGAAACCATTACTATAATCCATTTTACAGGTGAGGAAACTGAGGCACAGAGAAATAAAATAAGTTTTCAAGTTCAAAGGGCCTAATGATTGAAAATTAGCAGTCTGGCTCACCCTTCCCTGTTCCCAGAGACAGCTCTGAAGCTATCACACTCCTAGTTCACCTGGTAGAAATCAGGCCAGCCAGCATCCTTTTGGTTCCTATTGCATGATCACATCACCAGGCTTCCCCAGAGAGGAGTTGGGAGGAGAGCGGATCTCTGCCCGCTGGCAGAGACAGGACTCGACCAGCTGACATTGGCGCTGAAGGACAGGAGACAGCGTACTGCTGTGCAACTGAGAATGTAATTTTCCTTTATATTTTTCTCTTGTGGACTGTGGAGAGGGGTGGAAAGCTTAGGGGTGGTAAGACATTCTTGAGGAGCGCAGGCGCAGAGGCATGCCCGTCCACTCCCCAACCCTCCCCTTGGGTCGCTAGGATGCACATAAGGAAGTGCCCTCATTCACTGGTCCAGGTGCGCAGGGCCACGAGTCCAGGTGCCCCTTGGACACGCCCCAACAGACATAAGATCAGTGCCCTAACGGGTGCAGGGAGGGCCCACTGGACATGCAGAAGACTGTGCGCAGACACCCCTGGCCAGCTCCAGTGGGCACCAGGCTGGAGTGAAGACCACTTGCTCAGGCTCTGCTCATGCCCACTCAGGCAGGTGCGGGAACGGCTGGTGGCTGCGGCGCAGGAACAGCAGGCAGCAGTGACTCACAGACACTTACTTCCACTGTGCACAAGTGTCCAGGGCCCCGCCCTAAGAGGCGAGAGACCAACTCCCAGAAAGCGGCTTGGCAGGGCTGAGGCAAGCTCTCCGGCCGCCTTGCACATGCAGGGGTGCCTGCAGGAGTGCACGCGCAAAGGAACCTCAGCTAGCTCCAACAGGCGCCAAAGGAACACGCCGTGCTGGCCACCGGGGGTGCACACCACTGCTGTAAGTAACAGGAACCTCTGACCCGCCTCATTAGACCAGCTGTGGATGCAGAAAAAGAAGACGACACACAAAGGCTGAACTGAGTAAAAACATTCTTTTTTTTTCTTCCTTAAGGGGAAAAAAGAGGAAGGGGGAAAAAAACACTATATCTCTAATCTGTTTCATATAATCTCTCCCTCTCATCCTTTCTGTTTAATTGTTGTTTATTTGTTTGTGTGTCTAGTTTAGCCTCCCTTTCACTCTAAATAGAATATAAATACTATATAAATCCAATACTATACAATCCCACTTTCTTACTATATTCTGCATTCTTACCTCCTTTTCTTCTATTGTTATTAATATACAATGTAAATATTACCTACTGTCTTGCATAGTCTCAACTATTATTAATCTATCATACCCTCTCTCAAAAATCATATTTTTCCTCCCTAAAAAATACTCTTATCTATTCTTCCTATAGTATAAAAGCTCTAATCTCTCTACATTTATATTAATACTGGCTCGTTGACTGACGATAGTGGGATAGAGGGTGGGGGATATTTTTGAGGGTGTGGGTTTCTTGCCTGGACTGTGTGTTTATGTTTTTAACAGCATCTCCACAAAAGAACTCAAGACAAAGTGGATAGAGTGACTCTCAATTAACTAGCTAGAAGGAAGATTCTACCAAAGAGCATCTGAAATATAACCAGACAACATAAACAAACGACATAAAGGGTAACCCAAGAACATCAGGCTCAGGAGATCAAAGAGACCGCACCACTGAAACCCCCTGATCTCCTATAAAGAATCTCATAACACAAAGGTGGGAAGTCAAAGGAGAAAAACACAAAAAACAAAAAGAAACAAGAAGAATCCAACATGGTAAGACTCAGAAATAACCACTCAATGAAAAGAAAAGAGGAATCCCCAGAAAGAGAGGTAGATGGAATAGACATAGCGCAAATGTCAGACACGGAATTCAAAACAATGGTGGTGAAGAAGCTCAATATACTCGACAACCTTAAAAACAACTATGACAACCTCCAAGGAACTTATCAACAGCTCCAAGAAAATTACAGGGAACTTGCAGAGAACTACACCAGCATAAAAAAAGACATAGAAACTATTAACAAGAACCAGGAAGAAATGAAGAATGCAATCTCTGAACTGAAAAACACAGTAGAATCAGTCAAAAGCAGACTAAACGAAGCAGAGGATTGGATTAATGAGTTAGAAGATAATGTAGAGAAAAATTCCCAGACAATAGAGCAAAATGAAAAAAGATTAAAATAGTACGAAGAAGAAATAAGGGAATTACAGGATAGCATATGGAAAAAAACAATATCAGAATAATTGGAATTAAAGAGGAATCAGAAGAACAAGGAATACAAAAACTGATAGGAGAAAGCTTTCCCACTCTGATGAGAGAAAAAATTATACAAGTTCAGGAAGCACAGAGAGTTCCAATGAAGAGGAACCCCCCCAAACCCATTTCAAGACACATCATAATTAAAATGGCAACATTCCAAGACAAAGAGGGAATCCTAAAAGCAGCAAGAGAAAAACAGGAAATAACATACAAGGGAGCTCCGATAAGGCTATCGACCGATTTCTCAACAGAAACACTACAAGCCAACAGGAAATCGTCAAAAATATTTCAAGCAATGAAAAACAAAGGCCTACAACCAAGAATACTCTACCCAGCTATCCTCTCATGCAAAATGGAAGGTGAAATAAGGAGTTTCTCAGACAAAGGAAGACTAAAAGAATACATCTCCACCAAACCAGCATTGCAAGAGATAATAAAGGGAATGGTCTAAGGAAAAAGAAGAAAAAAAAAGAGGAGAGGAACAGAGGTACAAAAGGAAATGAATAAATACATGTCAATAATAACCTTAAATGTAAATGGATTAAATGCTTCAATTAAAAGACATAGGGTAACAGAATGGATAAGAAAACAGGACCCACATATTTGCTGTCTACAAGAAACACACCTCAAAACAAAAGATTTACATAGACTGAAAGTAAAGGGATATAAAAAAATAATCCAAGCAATCGGACCGGAAAAAAAAGCGGGGGTAGCAGTCCTCATATCGGACAAAACAGATTTTAAAGCAAGGGCAATGAAAAGAGACAAAGAAGGACATTTTATAATACTTAAAGGAACAACCATCAAGAAGATATAACACTGATAAACATATATGCACCCAACAAAGGAGCACCCAAATACATAAAGCAAATACTAGAAGACCACAAGAAGGATATTAACAACAACACACTCATAGTAGGGGACTTCAACACTCCATTATCAACAATAGACAGATCATCGAAGAAAAGAAACGCCAAGGATATACAGGTATTGAACAACCCACTAAACCACATGGACTTAACTGATATATATAGAACTTTCCACCCCCAAAGAAGCAAAATATACATTCTTTTCAAATGCACATGGGACATTTTCAAAGATAGACCACATGATAGGACACAAAACAAGCCTCAACAAATTCAAGAAAATTGAAATTATATCAAGCATCTTTTCAGACCACAATGCCTTGAAAGTAAAAATCAACCTCAGAGAAAAAAATCAAAGACACCCAAACTCATGGAGAATGAATAACATGCTATTAAATAATGAATGGGTTAACAACGACATCAAAGAAGAAATCAAGATATTTCTAGAAACTAATGATAATAAACACACAACAGCCAAAAACCTATGGGACACAGAGAAAGCAGTCCTAAGAGGGAAGTTCATAGCAATACAGGCATATCTGCAAAGGCTAGAAGAATCTCAAATTAAAAATCTAACCCTAAAGCTACAAGAACTAGAACAACAACAAACAAAGCCTAGGGCAAGAAGAAGAAAAGAAATTATCAAGATCAAAGCAGAATTAAATGACATAGAGACTAAACAAACAATTCAAGAGATCAACGAGACTAGGAGCTGATTCTTCAAAAAAATAAACAAAATTGACAAGCCTCTAGCCAGGCTCCTCAAGAAAAAAAGAGAGACGACCCAAATAAGCAAAATCAGAAATGAAAGAGGAGAAATCACGACTGATACCACAGAAACACAAACGATAGTAAGAAATTACTACAAACAACTGTATGGCAAGAAATTTGACAACCTAGAGGAAATGGACAAACTCCTGGAAACTTATAGTCTTCCAAAACTGAATCAAGAAGAAGCAGAAAGCCTGAATAGACAAATAACAACTAGTGAAATTGAAGCAGTAATCAAAAATCTTCCTGTACACAAAAGCCCTGCATTGAATGGCTTCACATGTGAATTTTACAAAACATTTAGGAAAAAACTAACTCCTACCCTCCTCAAACTATTTCAAAAAATCCAAGAAGAGGGAAGACTCCCAAACTCTTTCTATGAAGCCAGTATTACCTTAATCCCAAAACCAGGTCAAGACACAACAAAAAAAGAAAATTACAGGCCAATATCACTGATGAACATAGATGATAAAATTCTGAATAAATTATTGGCAAACAGGATTCAACAATACATCAAAAAGATCATACACCACGATCAAGTGGGATTCATCCCAGGGATGCAAGGATGGTTTAATATTCGCAAATCAATAAATATAATACATCGCCTAAATAAAATGTAAGACAAAAATCACATGATCATATCAATAGATGCAGAAAAAGCATTTGATAAAGTACAACACCCATTTATGATGAAGACACTCAGCAAAATGGGAATAGAGGGAGTATACCTTAACATAATTAAGGCTATATATGAGAAACCAGAAGCCAACATCATATTCAATGGACAAAAACTGAAAGCATTCCCCCTGAAATCAGGAACTAGAAAAGGCTGTCCACTCTCTTCACTCCTATTCAACATAGTGTCGGAAGTCCTAGCCACAGCAATCAGACAAGAAAAAGAAATAAAAGGCATCCAAATTGGGAAAGAAGAAGTAAAACTATCATTCTATGCAGATGACATGATAGTATACCTAGAAAACCCTATAAACTCCACTAAAAGACCACTCGATATAATAAGTGAATTTGGCAAAATAGAGGGTACAAAATAAATATACAGAAATCTAAGGCATTTCTGTACACCAACAATAAAATCTCAGAGACAGAGACAAAAAAGAAAATACCATTTTCTATAACAACAATAAATAAATAAATAAAGTACCTAGGAGTAAACTTAACCAAAGAGATAAAAGAACTGTACTCTGAAAATTACATAACACTGAAGAAAGAAATTAAGGAAGATACAAAAAAAAGGAAGCAAATACCATGTTCTTGGATGGGAAGAATCAACATCATCAAAATAGCCATACTACCCAAAGCAATTTACAGATTCAATGCAATCCTTATTAAAATACCAATGACATATTTCACTGGCCTAGAACAAATACTGCAAAAATTCATATGGAACCAAAAAAGACCCCGAATAGCCAAAGAAATCTTGAGACAGAAGAACACAGCAGGAGGAATCACAACACCAGATATCAAACTATACTACAAAGCCACTGTGATCAAAACAGTCTGGTACTGGCATAAGAACAGACATATAGATTAGTGGAACAGAATAGAGAGTCCAGAAATAAACCCAGGCCTCTATGGTCAACTAATATTTGATAAAGGAGGAAGGAACATAAAATGGAGTGAGAAGAGCCTCTTTAACAAATGGTGCTGGGAGAACTGGACAGGGACGTGCAAAAAAATGAACCTAGACCACCAACTTACACCACACATGAGAATAAACTCAAGATGGATCAAAGACTTAAATGTAAGCCATGACACCATAAAAGTCCTAGAGGAAAACATAGGCAGGAAAATTTCAGATATCTCACGTAACAATATGTTCACAGATATATCTCCTAAGGCAAGAGAAATAAAGGAAAAAAATAAACAAATGGGACTACGTCAAACTAAAGTGTTTATGTTCAGCAAAAGAAAACATCAGCAAGGTGAAAAGGAAACCAACCATATGGGAAAACATATTTGCCAATGATATCACAGACAGGGGACTGATCTCCAAAATATATAAAGAGCTTATATGACTCAACATCAAGAAAACAAACAACGCAATTAAAAAATGGGCAAAGGGCATGAAAAAACACTTCTCTGAAGAGGACGTACAGAAAGTCCATAGACACATGAAAAAATGCTCAACATCATTAGCCATCAGGGAGATGCAAATAAAAACCACAATGAGATACCACCTCACACCAGTCAGAATGGCCATCATCAACAAGTCAACAAACAACTTGTGCTGGAGAGGATGCGGAGAAATGAGAACCCTGGTGCATTGCTGGTGGGAATACAGACTGTTGTAGCCACTGTGGAAAACAGTTTGGAATTTCCTCAAAAAACTAAAAATGGAACTGCCTTTTGAACCAGCAATTCCATTGCTAGGATTATACCCGAAAAATCCTGAAACACCAATTCAAAAGAACCTTTACATCCCTATGTTCATAGCAGCGTTATTTACAATAGCCAAGTGCTGGAAACAGCCTAAAAGCCCATCTGTAGATGAGTGGATCAAAAAACTGTGATACATTTACACAATGGAGTGCTAAGTAGAAGAGAGAAAGAAGGAACTCCTGCCATTTGCGACAACATGGATGGAACTAAAGAGAATTATGCTTAGTGAAATAAGCCAGGCAAAGAAAGAAAAATACCTTATGCTATCACCTATTACAGGAAACTAAAGAACAACACAAAGAGCAGAATAGCAGTCAATAGGGGGGTAGGGGGGAGGGCGGGGGGATAAGTAAGGGAAGGGTTTCGTCAGGGAACGTGTATGGATGACTCATGGACGTGGATAACTGGGAGGGATATGATTGCGGGAGAAGGGGTGGGCTGGCGTGGGAGAGCAATGGGGGGAAAACGGGACAACTGTAATTGAAAAACCAAAAAAAAAAAATGGACATAATACAGTCCCTTTAATGACAGGGGGGTTAAGCTGAGGGAGAAAAATCATGACCCAAGGAAAATCACAGTGTCTATTGGTAGACTATAAAGTAATACAGATAACCATCATTTAAGTCTCTTCATTTAAAGTTATCTAGCATTTGTAAATCAAACTAGATCTGTGACATTATCAAAGATGCTTAATTTACAGGCAAGAAGAATGTCAAATGCCTTGCAACTGGATGTCTTCCCATTAAGAAAGGCTTACAGAACTAGAGAATGGTTTGTGGGTTATACTACATAAATTAACATGTGTTTTCTGTTTTCAAAGGGTATAAGCCTAGGATCTCACTACCTGAGTGATTGTCTGTATGTATAGGCCTCACTTAATCCTGTCTGTATCGCTGCCTCCTGAGACTGAATGGTTTGGCTGAACTAAGTGGCTGGGTTGGTGAAGTATGGGGTGGTCTGTGGGCTTCATCTTAAAACTGGTTTCTCTTTTCTATTCCAATGGCTTGGACAGAAAAGACCCAGAGGTCTAAGAGGAGGGAAACCTAGAATATTTCCCTTAGCCCAAGCTATATATAATGGACAAAATGGTTCTGGACAGATATGATGTGCCTGGCACACCTTCCTCCAAAGAAGCCCCTCTTTTTGTTCCCTAATTGGGGACATTGAAAAATTAATTCCTGCCTTTTGTTATCTAGTCGTTATGGACTGAATGATGCCTTCTAACCTTGTCACCATATCTGTTGCCCCCAGAATACAACAAGGATGCCAGCCTGTTAAACCAAGCACGCTGTTGTCCAGGGACAGCCAACTGACCTGAAGTCTACACGACCCTTCTCCATGTGGGAAGGCCACCCTCCCCTCCACACCCCCACTCTTATTAGGGATTTCTGGATCCAAGGATAGGTAGGATGACGACCACGCCCAGCTTGAATCAGCTAGAAGAGCAGAAGACAGTCGCCCACTCTCCTCTATAAGATTACAAAGGGTCTAAAGTCTGAGGAAGGGGAAAAGTTGCTTTTTTTTTGGTTATAAAAAATATCAATTAATGAAGTAATTCTAAAATAATGGTAACATAGGAAAGGGAGAAACTGGAGAGATTGCATGCAGGAACCATGGACATGGTCTGGGGAAGGGAGGGATTCCTGGGGGAGAGGGGTGCTGGGAGGGGGGGAACAAAGGGGAAAAAAAGGAACTATTGTGACAATATAATCTATAAAATGTAATAAAAAATTGAAAAAAAAAAGAAAAGAAAGTTAGCAGTCTGAATCAGATCTCACAGAAGCACTACCCCGCCTCTCCTCACTTCCTCCTGTCTCCACATTACCACTCATTCAAACTATTATCATCTCTTGTCTGAACTACCTTGCAGCTAGTATGCCTACTGCCAAACTATTGTTTTCATTGTAGTTAAAATGATCTTTCAAAACCCAAAGCTAATTACATAATTGTAGTGCTAAAGACCTATTAGTGGTTTTGTCCTGCTATTAGGAGGAGACAAAATTTCTGAAAATGCCTGGAGTGCTTCCTGAAATCTCACCTTTTCCAACCCCTACCCTTTCCTCTGCCAGGAAGCTACAGTGAACTTTTATTTTTCCCCCAGAAATATTGCTCTCTTCTGCCAAAGGCTCTTGTTCACACTGTTCCCTCAACCTAGGACACTATTCTTTACCCCTTTGTGTCAATCAATCCCTTAACTATTTTTTGACCCAACATAAGATATTCTGTGCCTGGCATAAAGTTGAGCACAGAAAAGAAACTCCATAATTTTCAAAAATTAATGAATGAATGAGTGAAATTAAGTTTCTTTGACTCAGGTGACATGGTAATAAGTAGAGAAACTTTCGACTGCTGTCAGTTTCCATATTCATGTTGGAAATGTGACCAGCATGTAAGTCTCCTGAAGAGTCAGTCCCTCCATGCCCATTGATTACTGGTGAATTTGGTCTAAGGAGCTATAATGTTATGAAGTTATTTGTGGGGGACTCTAGTCTTCAGGAATTTTGGTTGATTTAGTAATTGGTCTAAGCATTAGCTTTTAAAGATTTTTAAAAGATTTTTTCAAGATTTAGCTGTGTCCCTTATGAATTAATGATGACTAATGACAAGGATTTAGAATTGACATCCTCAGGTTCTTAGCTATTTTAAGCAGCACATTCAACATTACAACACTTAAAGTTCATGTGCCTTAAATAATGTTTCGTGAAAACTCAGAAAATGAATCATAAGTATTATATTAGTTGCATTAAGAACTAATTTTATACCTCTAGAGATGGAGAGAGAAGCAGATTCTTTTTCCTGTAAATCAATGTGCTCCTGAGTTAGTAGTGCAAGAATTCCAGCTCCCAAACTTCCAAGGCTCAGTGTTTAAAAGGGAGAAGCAAGAAAAACCGAATTTAATCATGAGGAAACATCAGATAAACCCAAATTGAGAGACAGGTCTCAGAAGTGTCAAGGTCATGAAAGACAAAAAGACACAGAGAAACTGTCCAAGATTGGAGACATGACTACTAAATGCAATTGTGGGATGCTGGCTTGGATCCCAGAACACAGAAAAAACATTAGTGTAACAACTGGCAAAATTTGGATAGTCTGTCAATTAATTAAACTGTGTATACTGTTTTTACTCAGTTCTACCATGCACTGGACGAAGCGTTATCCAAGATTCCCAGAAGTAACGCTCTCTATCTCCTTGGAGACTTCAACACAAGAGTAGGAGCCGACCACATGGCCTGGCCCACCTGCCTTGGAAACTTTGGGAGAGGAAAGATCAATGAGAATGGTCAGCGACTGCTTGAGCTTTCGTGTCACCACGGCCTGTGCGTGACAAACACATTCTTCAAGTGCAAAGAGATCCACCAGGTGTCATGGAGGCACCCCCGCTCCCGCCATTGGCACCAGCTTGACCTCGTCATCACCAGAAGAACGGATATTGGCAGCACCCTCCTCACCCGCAGCTACCACAGTGCAGACTGCGACACGGACCATGCCCTCGTGGTAAGCAAGATGTGCATAATGCCGAAGAGGTTACACCACTCCAAGATGAAGGGTCGCCCACGCATCAACACCAGTTGTGCCAGCAACCCAGTTAAGACCCAGCAATTCATCAACAAGATGGAAGATGCACTCGGCGAGGGAGTGGCGGCAGATGACATTATCGAATCCAATTGGCCACGTCTCCGCGACGCCATATACAACTCCGCCATTATTGCTTACGGGAAGAAAGAGCGGAAGAACGCTGACTGGTACGAGGCTCACTGGGAAGAAATGGAACCCGTGATCGAGGCTAAGAGGAAGGCCCTACTGGCTTACAAGGTCACGCCCACTCCCAGTACACTTCAAGCTCTACGGGCTGCCAGGAACAAAGTCCAGAAGACCGCCCGCCACTGTGCCAACACCTATTGGCTAAACCTGTGCAGAAGCATTCAGGAAGCCGCCGATATAGGCAACGCACGAGGAATGTATGAGGGTATCAAGAAGGCAACAGGCCCAATCCCCTCCAAGATCGCCCCCCTTAAGTCCAAGACAGGTGAGGTCATCACTGACCAGGAACAGCAAATGCGGCGGTGGACCGAGCACTACCTCGAGCTGTACGCAACGAAGAACACCGTAACAGACACTGCTCTTAACGCCATCCCAGACCTACCAGTCATGGAGGAGCTAGACACCCCACCTACTGCGGCAGAGCTCGGCAAAGCCATCGACCGCCTTGCTTGCGGGAAAGCACCAGGAAGCGACGGAATCCCTCCAGAAATCCTAAAGAGCGGGAAACCAGTCCTGCTACAGCCGCTCCACCATCTACTCTGTCTCTGCTGGAAGGAGGGTTACATCCCCCAGGATATGAGAGACGCCAACATTATCACCATGTACAAGAACAAAGGAGACCGCAGCGACTGCAACAACTACCGGGGCATCTCTCTCCTCAGCGTCGTCGGCAAAGTATTCGCCCGGGTCGCTCTTGCCCGCCTGCAGACCCTTGCTTCCCGCATCTACCCAGAGTCCCAGTGTGGCTTCAGAGCTGGCCGATCAACAGTGGACATGATCTTCTCCCTACGCCAGCTGCAGGAGAAGTGTCACGAGCAGCATAAACCACTCTACCTCGCCTTTATTGACCTCACGAAGGCGTTTGATCTGGTCAGTCGAAGCGGACTCTTCAGCTTGCTACGGAAGATTGGCTGTCCACCACATCTGCTTGCTGTGGTCATGTCCTTTCACGACAACATGCACAGCACGGTGTCCTACAACGGCGTAACCTCTGAGGCCTTCCCAGTCAGCAGCGGAGTAAAGCAGGGCTGCGTCCTCGCGCCTACGCTGTTCGGAATCTTCTTCTCCATGCTCCTCCAATACGCCTTTAAGGACTGCAGCGAGGGTGTCTTCATTCACACCAGATCCGATGGCAAGCTCTACAACCTGGCCCGTCTACGAGCCAAGACCAAAGTCAAAGAGGTGCTCATCCGTGAGATGCTCTTCGCCGACGACGCAGCTTTGACATCACACTCCGAAGAGGGACTCCAGCAGCTAGTCACTTGCCTTTCCCACGCATGCAAGGAGTTCGGACTAGCCATCAGCCTGACGAAGACGAATGTTATGGCTCAAGGCACGGGGACTCCCCCATGCATCACCATCGACGGATACACCCTGGAGGTTGTCAACGACTTCACTTACCTCGGGTCCACCATCTCGAGCTCTCTGTCAGTCGACTTGGAGGTCAACCGGAGAATCGCCAGGGCAGCCACAGTTATGGCCAGACTGAACCGGCGAGTGTGGAACAATTCCAGCCTCACTGAGAAAACCAGACTGCGCATCTACCAAGCCTGCGTACTCAGCACTCTCCTCTATGGCAGCGAGACGTGGACCACCTACGCAAGGCACGAAAGGAAACTCAACAGCTTCCACATGAGGTGCCTGCGATGCGTCCTGCATGTCGCCTGGCAGGATAAGGTCCCCAACACCGAGGTGCTGAAGCGAGCCAATATGAGCAGTTTGCATGCAGTTCTTAGCGAGAGACGCCTCAGGTGGCTCGGCCATGTCAAAAGAATGGATGCAGGCCGTATCCCCAAAGACCTCCTCTACGGCTAGCTAGCAGAAGGCAAGAGGATGACAGGGCGCCCAAAACTGCGGTTCAAAGACATCTGCAAAAAGGACATGACACAATGCTCCATCAATCTCAACACATGGGAAGTTCAAGCAGACGACCGCCTAGCCTGGAGGCTCGCGGTCAGGCAAGGTACGTCACGTGCAGAGGCTGCGCGCAACGAGGAGGCGGCCCAGAAAAGATCGAGGCGGAAGCAGCGTCAACAGCAGCAACAACAGCCATCTGCCTTCACCTGTAACAAGTGCGGCAGGGATTGTCACTCCCGAATCGGACTGCACAGCCATTCTCGGCGGTGCAGATAGACTCTCAAGAAGCTACGCCATCGTCTCTTGAGACGGATGGCTGCCGACGACGACGACTGTTTTTACTCTCTTGGCTTTGATCATCGTATTATGAATACATTTGTGGGAGCCAGAAGAAGAGTATATGAAAACTTTTGGAACTATTTTACAACTTGGTTACAAGACTAAAATTATTTCAAAATAAAATATTTAAAACATCCTTAAAATAAATTAATAGACAAACACAAAACACAAACAGATAAATATATAAGATGAGAGGGAGATAATTTCTATGCAAAGAAAGTTGTAAGGATTTAAAATTTCAGGCAGGGTTGGTTCGAAGCACAAAAACGAGATAAAGGTAAAAACATAATTGATTCTATTGAGCCTCTGGTCCCTCAAGAGAACATGGTTCTTCTCTAAATAACATTGACAGAAGAAGAACAGAACCACTGCCACTGGTCTCAGCAGCTACAACAGTAGTAGCACAGAATGGTCACCAGCTCTGCAGATAGGGCCCAGAAGCTTTAATTCTTATGGAGCCCACTGGGTATAGACCTAATGAAACTGAGGGTCCTTATGACTCTGATTAAATTTAGTTTTAAATCCTAGCTCTAGCAATCATATATCTCTCTCTATATATACACCTCTCAGAGACTTAGCCTTTCTTCCTCTTCTGTCCCCTTCCTGAGAATCAGCAACCCCAAGGCAGTAGAAGACAGTAGCTTGGACCTGATTAATGGTCACAGGGTCCAGACCTCTGGCAGGCTAAGGGTAACATCTTGACCTACGTTTTGTTTCCGTTCTTAAGCCCTAAGGTGGAATGATGCCTCCTTACCCCCAACTACTTTCCCATGAGACCAGACAGAGAGATTCTAGAAAAGACCTCAGAACTATTCTCAGGACCTGAAGACATCAATCATTACTCTTACCTCACTTGCAACCAAATCAGCTCTCAGCACAACCCCAAATCCCTAATCTATGGTGTTTTGTGATTTTGCCTTGTATAACCTGCAACCCACAAGCCATCAGAGACTTCAGGCTTTTAAGCATTAGCTTCCAGTTCTTCTGGGTGGTATCATTCATAATAAAACAGCCAATATTTCCTCACAGCAGTCCTCAGTGTTCAGTGTATGGCTCTTTTGGCACTAGGTGGATGGATTCTTTCTATTATGTAGCACTAACTCTTAGCTAAAGTGGCAAGAGAGCAGGGCTCCTCTGCCCAAATACAAGTAAGTCACCAACCCTTTTTAAACAGACACCTAAAAACCAGTCACATGCTTGTATTTCAAATATAGCATTGCTGCCCAATGCAAACTGCTATACTGTAATCAAGTTGCTTGCCCTTACCTGTAAGGCCTATAAGCTTCAGACAGAAAAGCTAGTGACCAGAGAAATAAAATCTTTTTTTTCATAGTAGTATCAACAAAAAAAGCAAATTACTCCAAAGACACCCCTCTCCTTAAAGCAATTCTGATCCATATTGTATGTGAAGAAATCTGATCTCAGAGGACCTTACTGACCTGATGAAGATAAAAGGGGATGATTAAAGTGATTTAAGCCTAAATCCAACACACCATTGAGAGGAATAACATCTTTCATCTTCCCAAGCCTCAATTTTCTAGTTGGTGAAAGTAGGTAGCTGATCCAGGTCATTCCCAATGTCTCTTCTAACTTTAATAACCTGTCATTTCATGAAAGAATGTTTATTCAGACAAAAGAATACAGACTAAAACCAATTGCCATTGTTACCATTACAACCAGAAGCTTGGCATTGCTGAATGAGAGGTACTCCTCTCAGTAAGAAGCATAACCTGCTGAGTCTCTACCTGTGCACTCTGGAAACTAAGGCTCTTAACTTACCCTTTTATTTGTGCATGTTTAATCCTCTTCCATTGGCATTTATGCATCTTTACGTTTCTTCTCAAAACAATGAACAAATGAAAACCTCCTTTCATAGCTCTCTCTGCCCCTTCATATCCAAACTTCAGGGAAAATTACACATACTTTGCTCTATCCATTTCTTCCCTTCCCCTGACTCCTTAATCTACTCTTCCATGCTACGGGATGGGGAGAGACATTTAATAAGGCCACCAATAACCTCTACATCATGAAACCCAAGGGTCATTTTCAGTTCTAATCTAAACTAGACTTCTCACACCATTGAGTACTGTGAATCACTCTTTCCTTGAAATACTTTCTGTTCTCAGCTTCACTGATACTATCCTCATGGGGCCTTTCTCCTGTTTCTCTGGCAACTCCATCTCAATATCCTTTCCCTACTTGTCCTTCTCTACCCAGACTATTACATTTTGAAATGTACGAAGTTTCTAGGATCTCAATTCTTCTAGTTGTTATTTTTCCCTAAGCAATCTCTTCCATCACTTAAATACTATTTATATGTTCTGAACTTCCACATGCTTAACTGTCAGTTCAATAACTTCACTTTGCTATCTCAGAAGTACCCCAAATTTAACATGTCTAAAACTAATTAACTCACCACACCCAAATCCCTGTACATGTGTCCTGTTCTAAACCTGCTGCATGGGTCACCACCGTCCTTGCCATTGTGCCATCTAGAAACTGAGATTTTTGATGACAATTTTCTCTCCTTCATCCCATATCCAACACCAGGGAAATACTTCCCATCTTGCTATCCAAACATCTCTCATATACATTCGTTTTTCTCCTTTTCTACCACTATAAGCCTGGTTAGAATAAATGACTGCAATTTCAGAATGTTCACAGAAACCTTCCTAATTGGTATCTTATCACTTCCCCTGTACCCACCACTCTACTATTTCTGCTCTTCAGTCTAAAGAGACTGAAGCCACTGCATAAAATGCCCTCTTTTTTTACTTTTTGTTTTTGAAAGAATTAGATTCACATGAAGTTAGTACAGAGAAGACCTAGTATTCTGTACCCCATTTCTTCAATGTTTACATTTTACATAATTTGGTACAATATCAAACCAGAAATTTGACATTGATATAATACACATATAGCTCTGAGTCATTTAATCACAGGTATAGATTGGTGTTACCAGCAGGGCAAAAATCAAGATGCTGAACCATTCCATCACTGCAGAGATCTCCCTACTTCTCTCCATGGCCTGCCTCCACCATCTCTACCCCTACAATACCCCATCTGTTTCCCATTGTCATAATTATGTTTTCTCAATAATACTACATACATAAAAATCATAGAGTATGTGGCTTTTTTGAGATTGGCTCTGTTCACTCAATAGAATGTTTTTGAGATCCATCTAAGTGGTTGCATATATCAATGTTCCTTTTCATTGCTGAGTCGTATTGATGCTATGGATGAATGAATTCATATAATTCATTTTGGTTGTTTCCAGTTTCTCACTATTACACATAAGCCTGCAACAAACACTTGTGTACAGGTGTTAACGTGGACATAAGTTTTCATTTCTTTGAAAAGCTCAGGAATACAACTGCTGGGCAACAGCAGACCCTCCATATTACCCTGCCCAGGCTCTGTAGCTTCAGTGTCATCGCAAGATGTCGATTCAACATGGGAGGAGACAGATACCGTGTCACTCCCGAGTCGGACTGCACAGCCATTCTCGGCGGTGCAGATAGACTCTTAAGAAGCTACACCATCGTCTCTCGAGACGGACGGCTGCCGACGACGACGACGACAACTGCTGGGGTCATATGGTACATGCATATTTGGTTGTATAAGAAACTACCAAACCATTTTTTAGAGTGGCTGTATGTACCATTTTACATTCCTACTAGCAGCATATGAGAGATCTATATTCTCCACATACTTGCCAGCATTTCGTACCACCACTATTTTTTATGTTAGCTATTTTAACAAGTTTGTAGTAATATCTCATCTTTTAAAAATATTATTTATTTATTTGTTTATTTATTTTATTTTTAGAGAGAGGGGAAAGGAGAAAGAGAGGGAGAGAAACATCACTGTGTGGTTGCCTCTCACTCACGCCCCCAGCTGGGGACCTGACGTGCAACCTAGTTATGTGTCCTGACTGGGAATCAAACCAGTGACACTTGACTTGCAGGCCGATGTTCAATCCACTGAGTCACAGCAGCCAGGCTAGTAATATCTCATCTTGATCTTCATTTGCACTTACCTAATGGTTAGTGGTGAATATTTTTAATGTGCTCATCTGTCCTCCATATATATTCCTTGTTGCAATGTCTCTTCATATCTTTTGTCCATTTTCTAATCAGAGCATTTGTTGTTGTTTTGTGAAGTTGCACTTTGAGAATTCTTTATGTATTCTAGATATGAGTCCTATTATATATATGATTTGCAAATGTTTTCCCCTAGTCTGTAGCTTGTCTTTTAATCCTCCTAACAGACCCTTTTGCAAAGCAAAAGTTCTTAATTTTGATGAAATCAAATTCATCATTTTTTTTTTCTTTTATGGGTCATTCTTTTAGATTAGGTTTAAGAACTATGCAGCAAGCCCTAGGTCTCAAATATTTTCTCCTATATTATTTTCTAAAACTTTTATCGTTTCACTTTTGTCCTACCTTTAAATTTATGATGCATTTTAAATTAATTGTTACATAATGTGTGAAGTTTAAATTAAAGTTTATTCTTTACCCTGTGGATATCCAACATCCATTTGTTAAACACACACACTCACACACACACAACAAAAAACCTCTATTCTTTCTCTATTGAATTGTTTTTACAGCTTTGTGAAATGTCAGTTGGTGTACTTGTGTAGAGCATATTACTGAGTCTCTAATCTCTTCTACTGATCCTCCACTAATATAACTAGTCTTGGTAATTGTAGTTATATAGTTAGTCTTGAAATTAGGTAGAGTGGATGCTTCCATTTACGTTTTTCTTTATAAAATTGCTTTAGCTACTCTAGTTCCTTTGTGTTTCTACAAGTATTTTAGAATAATGTCATCTATATCAACAGAAAATCTTGCTTGGATTTTGATAGGAATTTTATTAAGTCTGTATATCAATTGATATCTTTACTATGTTGAGTGTTCCAAGTTATAAACACAGAATACCTTTCCATTTATTCAGATATTTTCTTATTTCTTTCATCACTATTTGGGAGTTTTTAGCATATAAATCCTGTACAAATCTTGTTAGATTTACACCTATGTATTTTATTCTTTCAGTGATTGTAAATAGTATTGTTTTGTTCTGTTTTTAATCTTCACCCAAGGATATGTTAGAGAGGAAGTGAGAGAGAGAAAGGAACATCGATCAGTTGCAGTTGTCTCCTGTACATGCCCTGACCAGGGATTGAACCTGCAACCTAGATATGTGCACTGACTGGGAATTGAACCTGCAACCTGTTGGTGTATAGGGCAGTGCTCCAATCAACTGAGTCACTGGCCAGGGCAGTAATGTATTTTAATTTGCTTCTGTGTTGCTTGTTAGTATAAAGAAATGCAATTGATTTTTGTATGTTAATCCTTTATCTGGACTGAACTCATTTAAAAGCTGTAGTAGTTATTTTGTACATCCCTTAAGATTTCGAACTTCTGGCCAAGATGGAGGCCTAGACAGACATGCTGGATCTCCCTCCACAACTAAGAAGGAATACAACTACCTCAAAACTAGAGACAACCAGAAGTTCCAGAAAATCAAGCTGCATGAAAGTTCAACAAACAAAGATATAAAGAAGAAATACTCATCCAGATAGGTAGGAAGGGCAAGAGGCAAGGCAGAGAGGATGCGGTGTGGTGGCAGCAGCGGCAAGCTGACAGAAAGTGCAGTCACACATTTTAAAAAGTAGAGAAGGACACCCGGGAAGCACTCCAAGCACCAGACCAGACCAGATCACATTGCTCACAGTTTCAGCAATGGGGAAAATAAAGCCTCATTGCTTCTGACTGTGTAAACTTGTGGGGGTTGGGGTGGAGGAAGAAACTGCCAGTATCTCAGTAGAGTCTGCTTGCTTAAAGGGCCCCCACAGTCCTCCTACGTCTGCAGACCCACCCACTCTGGGAACGACAGCCAGGGCAATAGCTATAGAGGTGCCAGTCACACATAGAAGTGGGAGAAGTACCTGGAAAGAGGTGAGTGCTGAGCAAGCAGCATTGTTCCCTTTCAGATCTCAGACCCCTCCCCAACATACAGCACCACAACGTGGTGAAATAGGTCACCTTGTACTGACAAATACCTAAGGCTCCACTCCTTATAATGTAACAGGTGCGACAGCTCCATCTAAGACACAGAGGCAAACAAACACAGGAGCCTGTCAAGATGAGGAGACAGAGAAGTATTGCCTAAAAGAAGGAATGAATCAAGGTTTCAGTGGAAGAACTGAGCTATGAGGAGATAGTCAACCTAACGGACATAGAGTTCAAAACACTGGTGATAAAGATACTCACAGGTTTAACAGATATGCTTAAGTATGGCAAATGCAAAAGGGAAGAGGTCAAGACTATGCTGAATGAAATAAAGAAAAATTCACACAAAACCAATGGAAACTGGGGTTCAAATCAATGATTTGGAATATAAGGAAGAAAAAAGTCAACCAGTACAGAATAAGAAAACAAGAATTGAAAAAAAATTAAGAGAGGCTTAGGAACCTCTGGGACAACTTTAAACATGCCAACATTTGAATCATGAGTGTGCCAGAAAGAGAAGAGGAAGAGCAAGAAATTGAAACCTTATGTGAAAAAATAATGAAGGAAAAATCCCCAAATTTGGTGAAGGAAATAGACATAAAAGTCCAGGAAGCACAGAGAGTCTCAAACTAGACTCAAAGAGGACCACACCAAGACACATCACCATTAAAATGCCAAAGGTTAAAGATAAAGAGGGAATATTAAAAGTAGCAAGAGAAAAGTAGAGTTACCTACAAAGGGGTGCCTATAAGACTATCATCTGATTTCTCAAAAGAAACTTTGCAGGCAAGAAGGGACTGGCAAGAAGCATTCAATGCGATGAAAAGCAAAGACCTACAACCAAGATTACTCTATCCAGGAAGGCTATCATTTAGAATGGAAGGGCAGATGAAGTGCTTTTCAGACAAGATGAAGTGAAAGGAGTTCATCATCACCAAGCCATTATTATAAGAAATGTTAAAGGGACTTACTTAAGAAAAAGAAGATCAAAACTATGAACATTAAAATGACAACAAACTCACAACTATCAACAACCGAATCTAAAAAATAAAAACAAAGTCCAACTAAGCAAATTAGAATAGGAACAGAATCATAGATATCGGAATCAGTGGGAGGGTTATCAGCTGGGAGGGGGAAGAGGGAGAAATGGGGAAATGGTGCAGGGATTACAAGCATAATTGGTTGGTACAAAATAGACAAGGGGAAGTTAAGAATAATATAGGAAAGGGTGAAGCCAAAGAACTTATATGCACGACCCATGGACATGAACTAAGGGGGGTGGGATTGCTGGAGGGAAAGGGGGGTACTGGGCAGAGGGGAGAAAAAGGGAAAAAATTGGGGACTACTGTAACAACACAATCAATAAAATATATTTCTTAAAAAGATTTCTATAGGGATATCATGTAATCTGAAAATAAGGACATTAAGTTTTTCATCATTAAGTCTGATGTTAGTTATAGGTATTTTATGAACATATGAAGAAGTTGCCCTCTATTCCTATTTTGCAGATACTTTTTTAAAATCATGAATGGGTGTTGAATTTTGCCAAGTGCTTGTTTTGTATTGATTGATATGATCATGTGGTTCTTCTCCTTTAACCTGTTAATATGGAGGATTACATTGATTGATTTTGAAATATTGACCCAAGTATTCTCAGAATAAACCCAGTTGGTCATGATGTATAATTATTTTTTTATTTCATTTACTGTTGTTGCTATACAACAATAACTTGTATTTGTATATATTGCCTCAATATGATCTTTTAAAACATAAATATGACTGTCTAATTCCTCTGCTTACATCTGTCAGTTGTTTTCAATTACTTGTAAAAAAAAAGATTAAAGACTTTATCTGGCCCAAGTCACAGCACAATCTGGCCTACCTCACCATCTTGTGCTCAGTTCTTCCTATCTTCTGGGCCCCAGGCTCTCTTTACAGCCTTCACACTGTTCTCTCTGCCTTTGCCACTTCTCTCACCTTTTACAAAGTTAACCCCTATATACCCTTCATATCTTAGCTTAGGGATACACCAAATTGGGTCCAACCTTCTTATTTAAGCTTCATGTTTTTATGTCAATCTGCTCTGCACAGTTTATATAATTATATGGTTGTTATTTAAGGTCTTCCTCCCACACAAGATGTCAAGTTTCACAGTGGACAGGGACCAAGGCTATCCTAGTTTTCATAGTAACCTGCTTATCTGACATGTAAGCACTTGTTGAATAAATGCATCAAAAACAGTCTAAGTGGAGGGATAGGCAAAGGCACACATATAGGAAGAATATAGGAGTTTTGGGTAATTGCCTGCTTTAGGAATGTATGGAGTCCTAGGAGACAAAGCTCAAAGGGCAGGGCTTTGATTTCCAGATGGAAGAAGTAGGCTCTGGCTCATACACAAGGGGAACCATTGGCTTCTGGACAGAAAAACACCTAAACTTGTTATCAATTTATTTAACATCTTTTCTCTCATGTTTATCTATGGAAATTGATCTTTAGTAATCAATGTTTATTTCTTATTTATGTGTATGTATATAACTTGATTTGATCTTAAGGATCAGCTTCCAGAATCAGAAAAAGCTAACAAGGCACTTTGGTAATCTCAGAAATTTAACATCAGAAACTATATTCCAAAATTCTGCTAATGATTTTCAAAGGTAAATCAAAGGCCTTTTTTAAACCTGTTTTGCTCTTTCATTTAACTGTATTTGATTCAGATGGAATCCCTTTTCCTAATCCTCTATGATTCAATGCCTTCTGAAATTGCTCTCATCTTTTGTCCCATTCTGTCTTTTCTGTCCTTCCCACTTCCTAATTACAGGCCTTCCCCAGGGTTTGGCCCTAACTTTGCCTCTCCTCACTTTTTTTCTCCCCAGTGAACATTTCTTCACCCAGCATCTCTGTGGGCATAATTCCCTCTCTGGATGCTCTTGATGATAATGATCTTCAGGGACCACTGGTTAGGGGTCATGTTTCTTCTTTCAGAGTCCCAGGATCTCCCAGCCCTTTAATTTAGAACCCCTCCCACAGTCAGCTTTCCTGCAATTTAAGATTTGATAAAGAATACCTTGTGCTATATAGTATGTGGATGATAAGATTTTATTGCTATTAATTCCCTATAAAATCTTTGTCTTCCAGAAGGAATGGAAATGAATCCCAAACACAGTGAATGAAATTCAGCTTTACCTATGGGAATGAGCTATTTTAATCTACCCCAAGACTGAGGTCTTAAGAAATGAGCCACATTTCCCTAAGAAAATGAAACTTGGTTCCAGCCCAGAAACATTTAACCACAGGCTTATCTTATCATAATCATTAAAGAGATATTTATTGCCTATGTAATACTAACATCAATTTCTCCACAGTTACACACCGATTCATGGGAATGTGCATATTGGATAATAACCACTCTGAGACCTTGAGGTAATATTTCTCATTAGTTCCTCATTCTAAGATTAGCTAAAACAACTGTGCACGCCCACTCGCGCTCGTGTGTGTGCATACAACTCAGAAGCTTTTAAAAAGGTTCCAATTGCTCTTGGTTGCTCCCTTAAATCTCCCCTCTGTTTTTCTTTCTAGAAAATGCACAGATTAAAAAAAAAAAAAGAAAAGAAAATGCACAAGTTCCATCTGCACATGTCAAAAACTCTGAAATTTACATTTTTCGCCTGGACTTGAAACTCTACTCTAAATTTCTCCCTGCTTGACAGACCCTCCCACTTGAAAATTAACTGTGAATTCCTTGAAAGCAGGAGCAGTATCAGATTTAATTTCATATCCTCCAGGACTAGTACAATGCCTAACACAGAATAGACACTCACAAATATTAAAGAAATAACTTCATATTATATAAGATTATGAGATTATGGGATAATGTCTGTGGTAAACAAAGTAACGAGAATAACAACCAATACTGTATTACTCTTGAAGATACGTTAAGGTTGAAATAATGGATGAATGCCTTAAACATAATTTATCACCATCATAATATGGCTGCAACCTTAATTCCTACTCCTAAAAACTAGTAAAACTAACATAATGACTCTCTTTGGAACACAGTATCTTTATTTCTTTGCTTCTGTAATCCCTTTCTGACTAACATTGGATTCCTATTTACTCTTATTTAAATTTTCTTCAAGATCCAGTTAAACTTCCACCTCCTGTATAAAGTGTTCCCTTGGCCTTCAAGCCAACATATCTCTCTTTGTCCTTCTAATTCATAAAAGTCATGATGTAACCTCTTAATGGAGAATCAAGATACAACTGTATGTCTAAATTCCAGCTTTATCATATTCTATATAAACTTTCTCAGTTACTTAACCTTCCTGAAACTTGTTTCCTGATCTATAAAGAAGAGATACTAATATCTACCTCTTAAGATTATTTTAAGGGCTACATGAAATAATGTTTATAAAGAACTTAGGTAGTATAGCTTAAGTATTCAATAAAGTGTAGCTATGGCATTATTATATGGCCCATACTATTTGCTATCTTATTTTGTTGTGGTCTTTTATTCTATAAGTCGTAACTCTATAGACTGGAGATATTTCTTTGTAATTCTTTATTTATCAAGCTTCTTGCCTTACAGAAGGCCTTGATGATTTATTTAATCATGACTGTTATTGCTGTTATTGGCCCTGGCTGGTTTGGCTCAGTGGATTGAGCGTCGGCCTGCGAGCTAAGTGTCGCTGGTTCGATCTTCCAGTCAGGGCACATCAGAGAAGGAAAACTCTGACTCCAAAAAACCTCCGCTGCCTTGCGGCATACCTCTTCAGGGGAAAGGCTAAGGGAGTAAACCCCGACAGAAAATCCGGAGCCGGAGTCCCTAAGGCAGTTTGACGTTGTAGTCAACACCGGCAACTCCTGCGGCGCACCTGAAGCCAAGCTGTATTGACTCCGTCTTTCCCTTGGACCCTTCAGCTGCGAAGAGAGAGGGGGTCTGCTGCATGGGCAACAGCAGACCCTCCATATCACCCTGCCCAGGCTCTGTAGCTTCAGCTTCACTGGAGAGGACACTCCAGCGACATCGCAAGATGTCGATTCAACACGGGAGGAGACAGATACCGTGTCACTCCCGAGTCGGACTGCACAGCCATTCTCGGCGGTGCAGATAGACTCTTAAGAAGCTACACCATCGTCTCTCGAGACGGACGGCTGCCGACGACGACGATTGCTGTTATCTTATTATTATACTTTTGGCTTGTATAATACTTTACAGTTTATAGAGTACTTCCATGTACATTATTTCATTTTATCTTCAAAACCATTTATTGAAATAGGTCAGGAAATATTGTTGGAACCTATAACTTATTGAATAAGAAATAGACTCAGAGAACTTCCACTTCCATCCAAATTCAATTACCTAGCAGTAAACTGGATTTTCCACTGTAAACAAATATAAACCTAGACAAAATGTATGAAACAAATGTTTTCAGTTATTGGAAAATAAGCAGTGCAAAACTGTAATCTTTGAAAGAACAAAAGCAAGTAATGTAAGCACTATAATTTTTTTAGCTTTCTTCTTATAGGAAGTTCCTGGACCTTGATAGCTGACCAGGAACCCAAGCAACACATGGCAGTCTCACTGAACTGAGACACAGATGTTTGAGTTCAGGGAAGCTGAGGTGGTTAGCTATATGGGTCAGAGTATTGGAGAAGAGAAAGCCACATAGAAAAAAATGTTTCAGAAATCTGAGTAAGGCTATCCCTGAATATTAAGTTGTATGCATGTAGGTTAAATTTCCACAAAGCCAGGCATAGTATAACTACCACAGACCAGCAATTTTCAACCTTTTTCATCTCATGGCACACATAAACTAATTACTAAAATTCTGTGGCATACCAAAAAATATATTTTTTAACAATTTGATTCATTCACACTGGACAGCTATTGTTGTGTTGGCTATTGTCATCTTTTTATTTGACAAAATAAGGGAAAAGAGGTCAGTGCCCCCGACTAAATAGTCAAGTATTGTGTGTTTTAAAAATTCTTGCAACACACTGGTTGAAAAGCAATGCCATACATTGGAACACGAAGAATTCTACAGCTCATCATAGCCATAAGAATATTTGCATTCCACCCAGCTAAAGTGAAGAAAACACACTGAATACCAGGGCATTAGTATAGGCCCCAGAATTGTCATACGTTAGAAGTAGGACTAAATTAATGCTCAACTAAAGGCAATCTTCAATTGTCTTAATAAAACTTAAAAACAGCCTATAAAGGACCAAGCTGATCCACAAAATAAACACTTGCCAAAACAAAATTAAAATTTGTTGAAGGAAGAAAAAAAAAATCTGGCTACTCATCAACATAATATTGACATCCTCCATCATCCCAACAATAATTACTAGACATGCAATGAAGCAGGAAAATATGACAACTAATCAAAGGGAAATTAGTAAATCAAAACACACAGAAATGACAAAGATGATGAAATTACCTGGAAAATGTTAACACAGCTATGATAAATATGCTTGAGGATTTAAAGAAAAACATGAGTATAATGAGAGAAATAGAAAATATTTTAAAAGGACCAAATGGAACTTCTAGAGACGAAACACTAATATCTAAAAATTTCATTTATTTACGTATTTGCTTGTTTTTGTGGTGATAAAATGAGTTATTATTTTATGATATTTGATACATTGTTTCTTGATATGTATACGCTTTCTCACAGTAGGGGGCCACCTGTACCTGGAGTCCCCCAGCCAACCCCACTCCAGGGACAGAAGTACTAATATCCCAGGAACCACTTCCCAAGTCCAACAGGGTCGGGGGAAATGGCGAGGCAACCAGGTAGGCCCCTACCATGATGATGCCGTGGTGTCCTTCACCACATGGTCACCAGGACCTTCTCAAAGTGCTGGCTGTCCTCCTTGGAGAGCAGTGGGTACTTCCAGCCTCAGCACAGAGAGACTTCAGGCTGACGCAGAACTCTGAGACACAGCCATATGTGATGCTCTTGCAGCTGCGCAGTGACTTGTGGAGCAAACGCTAGCACAGTGGCCTGGGAGCTCCAAGTGCTGTATGAGGTGAGATGCCGCCAGCATGTCCTGCTAAGGACAGGAGGATGTGCTGGTCTCTGTGCCTAGGGTTCCTCCATGTCTGCTCTTGTGAGAATCAGTTATAGTAGAGGGACCACTGGTAGGTGGGTGTTGAAAGCCCATCACAAATTGACTTCTCTGGGGAGTCCGTGGTGGACTCTATATAAACAATCTGGAAGACTTGCCCAGCAGGGAGCGTGCTTGCTAGCGACCTGCTTCTTCAAGTCCAAGGTCACCAGGTAGCTCCCTTCCACAGGCCCTACTCGGCTGTCAGACTGGGAACAGGCGGTGAGGCCTCTGGAACTTTCTACACAGAGTCTGGCTTGGGAAATGCCATGGTGCTGGGTTGTTTTTAGGCCCACCAGGTGCAAGACATCATCCAGGAAGTAGGAAATGGTGGCAGTGTCATAGGTGGGGACCCTGAGATGGTGTCTTCTCCACCCCTCCAGGCCAGCTTGATGTTGTAGGCAGACAGGCTGATCACGGCATGGGGATCCGGAGGTAGATGCTGGGGAGCTGGTGGACTCTGCACTGTCTATGAAATGCAGGGTTCCATTCCTACAGGTGTCCTGTCTGTACCTTAACTGACATAGGTACTCATCTCCTTCTCTCTATGGTCACTCAGTAGTCTGTTAAGCTCCATACTTGGCGGAGGACAACACCACAGTGTGCTGAGAGTGGCTTTCTGTCAGCTTTTCCTTGGTTTTCTTATCTCTATTCTTTAACTTTTTAGGAATACTCACTTAAATGGTGATGGAGTTCCAGGTTCCTTGTGCTTCTTGCCCACCTCTTCCCTGTCACCATCAAAATTGAGTAGGGGATTAAGCAAAAATTTTATCTATCAAATGTTAATATTTTCAATGTGTCTTAATTCAGTGTTTTCTCCTAGTAACAGAGAGGAGGACTTTGGGTTTTGTTTCTTTGTTTTAAGAGAGGTTTTGTTTGTTAGTTTGTTTTACAGCTCTTATATACAAAGATCAATTGATGGCAGTTGGCATATTTGGTAGTTTCTAAAGTTAACTCCACATTTTGTAGTTCTGTACTGTTTAGTCTTTAATTTTATTTTAGGCATCAGATTTAATCTATTCCTGGGTAAAACCCTTATGCACACAAGCAAGATTTTTGGTAAAATATAAAATTCTATTCTTAGATATAAATATATAAATGATAGATTTCAGTGGTTTTATGTTAAGAAATAGTATGTAGGGTAGTTAAAAAACACTTCCTTCTCTATATCATTTAGCAAAGCTTCATTAATTGTTTTTAGTAATATACAGAGTAACAGATTTTTTAAAGAGTATTTTTACACATATCATATAGAAAACCAGAGAAAATAAATACAAGAATTCAGAGATAATGTATGATTTTGGAAACATCTTCCAAAGAAACCTATTCTAAGAATGAGACAAATGAATGCTTAACATTGTCTAAACATAATGCAAATGAATAAACATAATGTCATTTTTCAAATTCTGAATTCTTTCATATGTGAGAAAGGTGGTACCAAACCTGCTGAAAAGCCAAAACAGAAGAATAAAGAATTCAAATTCCTGTGGTCAGCTATTATTACTTCAATTTATCCCTAATATAAGACTTGGGCCAGGTCTAGGACTAACAAAATTTCTCATGTATGTTTAAGATTACTTGAATACAACCTGCAATTCAACTGGCATCTGTTAATAAGTTCTGCATAGAAGCTCTAAGGCAGGGAGTCATATTGATATTTGTGTAGGATAGAGTTGATTTTCAACTGGTCTGAAAAAGTTCTATTCTTATGTCTAAAAAACTTTAAAAACCACTTGATGGGATTAAGAGCAAATTGAACAATGGTCAGTGACCTTGAAGCCATGCTTACAGAAATTATGCAAACTAAAGTACTGAGAGAAAAGATCGAAAAAGGAAATAAATAGAGCTTCAGTGGCTTGTGGAATAATAACAAACACAATCTAACATATATTTAATAGGAGTCACAAGAAGTAAAAAAATAAAAGGGGGATGCGGAAATAATATTTAAAGTAATAATGGGTAAAAAATTTCTAAATTTTTAGATGGAAACTGTAAACTCACAGATTCAATAATCTAAATGAACCCCAAGCAGGATTAACACAAATAAGATCATATTAAGGTACATCATAATTGAGTTGCTCAAAATCCAGTGAGAAAAATAAAATCTTAAAATCAGCCAAAGGGAAATATATGACACATTATATACAGAGAACAAAAATAAGAATTATCATTGACTTTTTGTCAGAAACAATGTGACCCAGAAGACATTGAAAGAAAATCTTTAAAGTATTGAGATACAGGGAAAAAATGCCAACAAAAATTTTACATCCAGAAGAAAAATCCTTCAATATAAAGGTAAAATAAATTTTTTTATCAGTAAAATAAAAGCGAAGAGAATTTATCACCAGCAAATCTGCACGATTAGAAATGTTAAAGAAAATTCTTCAGGCAGAAGGAAAATACAAATAGATGGAAACTTAATTCTATACAAGGCTATGAAGAATGTCACAAATGGTAAATATGTAAGTGTGATTAAAGTTTATGTATCATAAGGGAAGCAATACTATTATTTGAATATATACTCTGATGATTTTAAGATGCATATTGTAAATCCTAGAGCAACCTCTCAAAAGGGAAAGCAAAGAGATATAACAAATAAGCCTATAGAGGAAATTAAATGGAAAACTAAAAAGTGATTTATTCAAAGAAGTCAGAGAAAGAGGAAAAGAAGCAAAGGACACATAGGCTATATAGGAAACAAATATCAAGATGATAGATTTAAACTGAAATATACTTATAATTACATTAAATGTATAGAGTCTAAGCACTTCAACTGAAAGACAGAGATTGCCACACGGATAACAAAGCAAAACTCACCCATTTTTAGTTTATAGAAAATTATGTTACTGTAATGATACAGATAGACTAAAAGTAGGAAGAAAAAAGATAAGAACACTAATTTAGAAAAGTAAAGTGGCCATGTTAATATCAGAAAAGTAGATTTTAGGACAAGTAATACTACCAGATATAAAAAGAAATATTTCAAAATGATTAAAGGGCCAATAAGACATAACAATCCTAAATTTATATTAAACTATTATCAGTGATTCAAAATATATGAAGCAAAATCTGATATATTTGAAAGGAAAAATAGATAAACCTATACTTACAGCTCAACAATTCAATAACCCTTTCTCATTAATAAATAAAACTAGTAGGCACACAATTCTAAATATCAGTAAGTTTTGAAAAACATCATTAACGAGTTTGACTTAACAGTTATAGAACATCAGATCTAACTACAGAATGAACATCTTTTTCTAGTGCATGTTGTACTTTCACCAAGTCACACTAGAGATTGGATCATAATGCATATCTCAGTAAATATAAAAGAATTAAAATGATATTAAGCATGTTCTCTATGACAGAATTAAATTAGATACCAGTTACAAAAGATATCTGGAAAATACCCAAATATTCTATAATCAAACAATAAATTTCAGAATTACCCAGAACTAAAAAGAAAACTAAAAAATATTTTACCTGAGTTTTAAGGGAAACACTAACATCAAAACATGTATTCAGCTAAAATGGCACTTAAAAGGAAATATATAATTATTTATATTAGAAAAAATATGAAATCAATGACCCAAATTTATACCTTAATAATTTAGAAAAAGTAAAGCAAATTATACTCAAAGGAAGTAAAAAGGAGGAATAGTAAACATAAAGGCAGAAATAACAAAAAAGAAAGCAGATAATCAATTTTTAAAAATCAATAAAAACCAAAGTCTTGTTCTTTCAAAAGAACTTCCAAAGAACTTTCAAAATGGACTTGATAACCTTGAGTTGGAGAGAGAAGATACAAATTACGAATATAAAGAATGCAAAGGCAGACATCACTAAAGATCCTATAGATATTAATAAGATAATAAGGGAACATTATTAGTGATTTTATGTCAATAAACTTGATAGAATAAGTGAAATAGACAAATTTCTTAAAAAGCATAAGATATCAAAACTCACTAATAACCATTATAGAAACTGAATAGATATGTTAAAAACTTTCCACATTAAAATATTTCAGAAAATAGTGAAAGAGGAAATATTTTATAATTCATTTTATGGGACCAACATTATCCTGACACCAAAATCAGAAAAAGAAAGTACAGGCAATAAAAACTATAGACCAGCATCTTTCATAACAGAAATAAAATATTTTTTGAGAAATATCAAATCAAATCTAACAATATATTAAAAAAATAGAGTGAACCTGCATTCAATAAAGGCTGAGTGAATAGCATAAAAAATACATTATGACTAAGGAGAGTTTATCTTAGAAATGCAAGAGTGGTTTAACACTCAAAATTTAAATGAATGTAACTTGCCATGTTAACAACTATAAGAAAACATACGGTTAGCCCAGATGCAGAAAAATTACATTTGAAAAAATTCACATTCTTCCTCGACAAAAACTACCAATGATGTAGGAAACTACCAATGATGTCTTCACCCTGATAAAGGTCGTCCCTGAAATATCTACACCACCATCATACATAATGGTGAAATATTGAACAGTTTCTCCCCCAGATCAGGAACAAGGCAGGAATAATCTCCTACCACTTCTATTCAATGTTGGACAGGAACTTTGAGCCAGTACAATAAGTCAAGATAAGTAAATGAAAGGCATACATATGAAGAAGGATGAAATAAAACTATCTTTATTAATGTATGCCATTATTATATGTGCAGAAAATTTTATAGAAAAATGCTACTAAAACAAGCGCATTTAGCAAGCTCATAGAATATAAAGTTTATATACAAAATCACTTGTATATAATTAGGAATAAATTATCAAAATATATGTGAGATCTATATATTGAAAACTATAAAAGAGTACTCAGAAAAATTAAAGAAAATCTAAATAAATGGAGAGATTTCTGCTTATGGATTGAAAGACTCGATATGGTTAAGATACCAATTATGGGATACTAGGGACTTCCAACTAAGATGGAGGCCTAGACAGACATGTTGGGTCTCCCTCCACAACTAAGAAGGAATACAACTACCTCAAAACTAGAGACAACCAGAAGTTCCAGAAAATTGAGCTGCATGGAAGTCCAACAAACAAACATATAAAGAAGAAATACTCATCCAGACAGGTAGGAAGGGTGGAACTGGGGTGGGGAGGAGGCAGTGTGGTGGTAGCAGCGGTGATGGCAGCGGCAAGCCGGTGAAAAATGCAGTCACATGTTTTAAAAAGTCAGGAGGGACACCTGGGGAGCGTTCTCAGTACCAGATCAGACCACAAAGCTCACCGTTGCAGCACCAGGGAAAATAATGCCTCATTCCTTCTGACTGAGCAGACCAGTCAGGGTTGGGGCAGAGGAAGAAAGTGACAGTCTCTCAGCAGAGTCTACTTGTTTAAAGGGCCCCATGGTCCTAGAACGTCCACAGACCCACCCAGTATGGGAACCATGGCCAGGGCAACAGCTAGAGAGGCACCAGTCTCATACAGAAGAGGGAGAAGTGGCTGGAAAGGGGCGAGTGCTCAGTAAGCAGCATTGTTCCTTCTTAGACCCCTCCCCAACATACAGCACCACAGCCTGGTGAAACAGATCACCCTATACTAGTGAATACCTAAGGTTCCACTCCTTACCATGTAACAGATGCAACAGCTCTGCCTAAGACACAGAGGTAGACAAACACAGGAGCCTGTCAAGATGAGGAGACTGAGAAGTATGGCCCAAAAGAAGGAATGGATCAAGGTTCCTGTGGGAGAACTAAGCTACGAGGAGATAGACAATTTAACGGACATAAAGTTCAAAACACTGGTAATAAAGATGCTCACAGGTTTAACAGATATGCTAAAGTATGGCAAATGCATAAGGGAAGAGGTCAAGTCTATGCTGAATAAAAGGAAGGAAAATTCACACAAAATCAATGGTGAAGGGAAGGAAACCAGGGTTGAAATCAATGATTTGGAACATAAGGAAGAAAAAAACAGTCAACCAGTACAGAATGAGGAAACAAGAATTGAAAGAAATGAGGAGAGACTTAGGAATCTCTGGGACAACTTTAAACATGCCAACATCCAAATCATAGGAGCACCAGAAGAAGAGGAAGAGCACAAAATTGAAACCTTATGTGAAAAAATAATGAGGGAAAACTCCTCAAATTTGGTGAAGAAAATAGACATAAAAGTCCAGGAAGCACAGAGAGTCCCAAAACAAGCCAGACCCAAAAAGGACCACACCAAGACACATCATAATTAAGACACCGAAGGTTAAAGATAAAGAAAGAATCTTAAAAGTAGCAAGAGAAAAGCAGAGAGTTACCTACAAAGGGGTGCTTATAAGACTGTGAGCGGATTTCTCAAAAGAAACTTTGCAGGCAAGAAGGGGCTGGCAAGAAGTATTCAAGGTGATGAAAAGCAAGGACTTATAACCAAGATTACTCTATCCAGCAAAGCTATCATTCAGAATGGAAAGGCAGATAAAGGGCTTCCCAGACAAGGTAAAGCTAAAGGAGCTCATCATCACCAAGCTTTTATTATATGAAATGTCACAGGGACTTACTTAAGAAAAAGATCAAAATTATGAACATTAAAATGACAACAAACTCACAACTATCAACAAATGAATCTAAAAAATAAAAACAAAATCCAAATAAGCAAACCAGAATAGGAACAGTACCATAGGTATGGGGATCATTTGGAGGGTTATCAGCTGGGAGGGGGAGGGGGAGAAATGGGAAAATGGTGCAGGGATTAAGAAGCATAATTGGTTGGTATAAAATAGCGGGATGTTAAGAATAATATCGGAAAGGGTGAAGCCAAAGAACTTATATGCATGACCCATGGACATGAACTAGTGGAGGTGGGATTGCTGGAGGGAAGGAGGGTACTGGGCAGAGGGGAGCAAAGGGAATAAAAACTGGAACTACTGTAACAACATAATCAATAAAATATACTTAAAAAAAAAAGATACTAATTATCCCAAACGTATCTATGACCTCAACACAATTTCAGTGTAAGTTCCAAAAGGACTTTTTTAAAAAATTAACATATTGATTTTAAAATTTATATGGAAATGCAAAGATCATATAAATTATGAAATATACTTGGAAAAAGAACAAAGTTGGAGGACTTATATTAGCTGATTTTAAGATGTACCTTAAAGCTATAATAATGCAAAAAGTATGCCCTAGCTGGTGTGGCTCAGTGGATTGAATGCTGGCCTGTGAACCAAAGCATCACTGGTTCAATGCCCAATCAGGGCACATGTCTGGGTTGCTGGCCATGTCCCCAGTTGGGGGCACATGAGAGGCAACCCCACATTAATGTTTTCTTCCCTCTCCTTCTCCCTCCCTTCCCTTTTCTAAAAATAAATAAATAAAATCTTTAAAATATATATGGTATTGGTGTAAGAAAAGACAAACAGATTTTTTTAAAAAACTTAAAATTATACCTACATATATGGTAAACTGGCTTTCAACAAAGACAATTATGTAACACAATGGTGGAATGACCCCTTTCAAAAGTGGAAATGGAGCCAGATATGAGCATGAAAAAAACTAACCTCAATCTTACTTTGCATCATACAAAAACTTTTACTTGAAATGCTCAATAAACCTAAATGTAAAATTTTTTTAAACCTCTGGAAAAAAACATAGAAGAAAATCATCATGACCTTTGGGTAGGCAAAAGTTCTTTAGACAAAACACAAAAATCACTAACTATAAAAGAATAAAATTGAGAAATTGAATTTAACCCAATTTAAAACTTCAACTACTTGAAAAGTACATCATGCTTGAAAAAATGTTGGCATTCTATATATCTGACCAAAGATTTATGTCCAGAATACCAGAATACATAAAGAACTCTTATAGCTAAATAAAAACAACCAAAAAATGTCAAAATATATGAACATATGCTTCAAAAATGAAAATATAGAAATGGTCAATAGCTCATAAGAAGATACAGTTATTGAGAATATTCAAATTAAAACCACAGTACACGTCACAAATCACTTCATGTGCACTGGAATAACTGATATTTAAACTATCTACTATAACCACCAGTCTTGTCCAGAATGGTATAGTGGTTGTTTTTTATAAATTTAAAGTATGCACTTTACCATAAGACTCAACAATTTCTTTCACAGGTTTGTGCCCAAGAAAAATGAAAACACATTTCAACAAAAAGACTAACACACGAATAGTTCATAATGGTTTTGTTTACAAGAGGCAAACACCAAATTACCATCAATAGGTGAATGAATAAACTGAGGCATATCCATATATCGAATTATTACACAACAATAAAGAGGAATAAGAAAAAGGAATAACTGTTGATAGATAAAACAACATGAATAAATTTCAAAAACATGCTGAGTGAAATAGAAAGCATACTGTATAATTTTATTTATATAGAGTTCTAAAGTAGGCTAAACTACGTTAGACTGACAGAAAGCAGATCAGTTAGTTGTCGCCTGGGGCTGGGACAGGAGAAAGATTGATTGCAAAGAGGCAAGAGTGAAATTTTGGGGCTGACGAAAAAGTTGTATATCTTGATTAAAGTAGATACATACATTTATCAAAACTTATGGACTGTACACTTAAAATGGGTGCATTTATTTAATTAATAAAGCTGATTTAAAAGGAAAGAAGGGGAGGAAGGAAAAATGGGAAGAAACTCAGAGGGTTTACCTAATTTGCTGAAGACCAGGACCCCAACTCAGGTCCTCTGATTCCCAATATACTGCTTTCCCCAACCGACCAAATTGCCTCTGAATTACACAGGGCAGCTTTAATCATTACACTCTTTAAATATGAAGAAAAGTGTAATCACATCTTTTCAGAAATTGTAACTGTTCATCTGTTTCTAATCCAAGTTCTGAAACTGCAATTCAAACTGTGTTCTAGTCTCCAGTCAGGGCAACACTGGCAAATGACTGTGGGGCAGACCTGGTGGCCACCCATGGAGGTGATTCGGGGCTAAGTAAGGAGTCTGCTCAGAACCTTTCCTTCTCCTCTCCTTATTGCTCTGCACCGCATTCTCCTTCCTGCCTGAGCTGGTGCTAGGACTCTGATTTACCAATCCATAGCCCAGGGCTTTTGCTAATACACTAGCAGCAAATATCTATAATAGTGTCCCCTACCCCAGGGGATGCATTCCAAAACCCTCAGTGGATGCCTGAAATGTCGAACCTTTTATATACAAATCTTTTCACTTAAAGGAAGCACTTTATGTCTTCTCTCTGCCATATCCGAATTGCCAGCATCACTACTCTCACGCTTTGGGACCACTATTAGGTAAAGTAAGAGCTACTTGACACAAACACTGTGATAGCTCAACAGTAGATCTGATAATCAAGACAGCTCCTAAGTGACTTATGGTCAGGAAGCATATAAAAACATGGATGAGCTGCACAAAGTGATGATTCACATTCTGGGCCAGACAGCAGGGTAGCATGAGATTGATTTCATCATGCTACTGAGAAAGGCATGCAATCTAAAATTTATGAACTGTATAGTTCTGGAATTTTCCACTTACTATTTTCAGACTGCAGTTGACTGCAGGTAACTAAAAGCATGGAAAGCAAAATAACAGAATGGGGGGACTACTCTTCTGTGAGTTAGTGGTGTTCAGCCCTATACTCATTATTTATATGGATGTACACTTTAGAGATACTGGGTGAAAGGAACATCGAATTCACTTCACAGCTTCAGGGCAGAAAGACCTGCTGCTTTATCCTTCTCCAATTAACATATATATTTACCCAACTAGCAAGCTATCAGCACTCAGTCCTGAAAGCCTGGATAGTTTATTCAGTGCATTTCACAGTCTCTTCACTGCATTTCAGTAAGAGCAAGGAAAGCTGAAACTAGAGGAGGAAAGAGTGTGAATGTAAGGCACTGGCAAGGATGTGCGAACCAGGAGGAGGTAGCCTAGGATCTGAGCAACATGGGAGGCACCCAGGCATCCAGAAGAGGGTACCCACAATCAGGGAACAAAAAACACCTAAAGCATACCTTTACTGACTTTAATATTCCCCCGAGACCATGGGACAGTGTGGTTTGGTGGAAAGTACATGACTTTCAGAGCCAGGCCGGCCCTGATTGGAGTGCTGTTTCATTTCTGGCAAATGACTTAACCTCTCTGAACTTCCACTTTTTCACCATGCAGAAAATAATAAAATCTTCCCCTTGGTATTATTAGAACAATTAAAGGTCCATAACACATGGAGTCACAAAAAAATTTGTGTTTCTCCCTCCCTTCCTTTCTTCCTTCTTTTTCACCCTCCTCTCTTCCTACCTTTCTTGATGTATAAAATTGTAGAAATAGAAGAGACCCTAAAATTCTTTAGTTTAATGCCTTCCTCATACAGGCAAGAGAAGCAAGAGACTTGCTTGTGATTCCACTTCTGGCCATTGGCAATGCTGAGATCTCCTTAGTAGTGTAGTCTTTCCCCTATGCCATGAGGGCTGGTGAATTAGTAATTCTAAATTCCAATTCCTGAAATGTAGACATGTGCGCACTTACAGGTCCAGATCCAAGAGGACTTCGAAAAGACAGCTCTCTTATCTTGCATTTTTCACTCAAGAACATCAAACTAGATTAATTCCTGGTTTAAAGGCTGCTCTGATGAATAGTTTATAAACCTATGTATTTTTATAATCCAAAACATTCTTGATGTCTCTCCACAAGTACCTCTGAGTAAATTCTATGTTCTAGGAGGCAGTACCAGGAGTTCCCAAGACAGAGCCCCCAAACTCCTTAAGGTCCACAATTGTTTAGAGGTGAACAGTTATCATTTGGAGGCTGCCCCACATTAGACCTCCTTCAAATTTTGAGAGAACTTCTGTATTTTGTGAGCCTTCAGGGAAAACTAGACTCCACCAGCTACAATAGAAGAAGAAGGAGGCAAATGATCCCTCTCCCAGCTAAAATTGGGTCATGTGACATGCCCTCTGCCAATCATATATTCTCATCAGACCATGATCCTAAGTGAGTGATACTCAGTTTAAAGTTCAAGGCAGCATCATTAGGGGCAGCATTATAGCATTCATGGCAGTAGTGTCTCGAGCTGTTTTTCTCAATTTTCATCTTTATTGCTTTTTCTAAGGAGACAATTTAGACATTTTTCCCTATGTTGCTCTCTCATGAAATCTTAAGACAACAAACACACACCATATATGTGTGTGTGTGTGTGTGTATGTATACACACACATGTGTACTGTATGTATGCCCGTGCTTTATACATAAGGAGTAAGGTGTCAATATGTTGCTCCCATGGAGGGAGGTGATAGAAGATGTGGGATCCAGCAGGAGAATATCCAAACCAGATATTCCTGTATATTAATAATGGCAATATATCTTATTCCCCAGTGTCTCTTATTCCCTATCCATTTCCACAGCCTGGATCTAGTCATTTGTGACTTACCTGGAATTTTTCCAACAAAATCCTATCTTAATTTGGATTTGCCTTGAAGCAGACTCTAAGACCAGGATTTTGGTGCCAGTAGTTTATTTGAGAAGTGATCCCAAGAAAAAACAGTAAGAGAGTAGGAAAGTGAAACAGAGAGGAGAAGGAAGCCAAACAGCGGATGCATTATCAAGCCAGGTACCATCACAGGCAACTAGCGCTCAAGCCCATGAGGGTGCTCCAGGAAAGAGAATGAGACGTATGCCAGGATCATCCACCCAAGGGACAAGGCAGCTGGAGAACTTGTACTCTAATTCCCACCAGTCGCTGGCTGGGTGCTGCTGCCAAGGTGCTACTTCACAGCCTTCCTAATCTGCTGTACATGAGCAGAGCAGCTCTGGAGACCAGAGAAAGTCTTCAGGTAAAGGGATGTAAATGCTAATAGCTGGAAGTCTGGTGTGTGTGTACTGAACTGAAAAGGGCCAAAGGGACACAGGACACTGACATTGAAAGACAGATAAAAGCATGAATCATGGACTTCAATCAAATATTTCTATGACTATGTCAAAAGAATGGGACTGAGGTAGCTGGAAGATAAAGCAGGATTTGATCTGAGGTTAGTGAATTAAACTATCAGTTGAACTTATATAATCATGATGTTTCTTTTGTACATGTAATGGCTTGGATTAGATGAGAGATGGAATGGGGATGTATGGGAAGATTTAGAGACCTCCACTTTTTCCAACTCTCAACCCGCTCTTAGCCACCCCCACCTCTTAACCTCTTAGCATCCCCTTCTTCCTGTGTGATTAGGCTCTGCACGTCTGACCAAGGGCATTTGCTACCTTCTCCCCGAGTCCATTCATTACCCTGGAAGAAGGAGCAGATTCCCTTTATTCTCTATCCCACACACACATACACATTGATGCTTGATAGCCCCAGAACTATAACTAAAGTTAGAGCCCAGCATTTCCTAGGGGAGAAGTAAGATTTACAGACTCAAACCTAGTAGCAGACTTACTCACCAAAAGACTAACAGAACTTAACTCAAGTATGTTGACAAAGATCTGAGAATGTATGAGGAAAGGGATCCTTATGCTATTGATCAAGGAGAAACAAACATATTGATCAGGATAAATATGGATATGCTCACCAATTCTTTCCTTCTATTGAAGTGGGTTCAATTGCAAGTATAGTCTAAGGAAATTTGAGACACTAGAAATGGTGAAGTCCAATAGAAGAAAAGAATTCAAGGACGTTGAGAGATAGGAGGGTGGCTATAGACTTAGCCCTATAGATGATATCATTATCAAGGCCTGAAATAAACACTGGTGAGGGAACACTGGCGTCTTGGGGAGGCAGCAGTGGCTGTTCTCTGTGGGTGGGGACACTGGTAGAAGATGCTGCCATTGAGAAGGGCAACTTGATTATGAAGAACAAGTAGTTACACTAGAACAGTCAGATACAAATGGCTATGGTTACCTCAGTAGACATTTAGGGCTCATCAGCATAGATTGACCTGCAGGATCGTAGGGTGTGGTAGATTAATCGTGGGGTTTCTTGCCCAGCCTGATGCATATAACTAAAAAAATAAAAAAATAAAAAAATCCCAGGTCTGGTGAATCAAGGCTGCCACCACATCAGAATGTTAAGGCCATTTGTAAATCCCAGTAAGTTCACAGATCTATATCCCTTTAGAAGAGAAAAAAGAATGGCTAAGGGATCACTGTCTACTAATATTGCAAGTGTATTCTGTGAATTTTCCTCCCAGCCTCCCCCAATTATATTTGTGTCCATTTACATTGGTCACTGTACTGGGGAAAAGAAAATTCCCAAACTATTCAGAAATAGTTGGACACTAGCTTTAAGCCAACAATACTAAAACAGCAGGGGACTAGTAGAGATCAGGTGATTAATATAATTTTGGATGTGTGTGTGTGTGTGTGTGTGTGGCCTTATTTTTTTCCAGAGGAGAAATATAATAAACATGGAGAAGAGTGCAAAAATCATGATGAATTTTTGTTTATGTAACAGTACCTATTCTTCCCTTCCATCACTGAGTTCCTTACCCACCTATATCTGAGTATCTCACACTCTGTATTCTCCTTCCCATCCCAGGTTTGAACAGTCTTCCTATCTTTTCTCACTCCTTCACCTCATTCCTGCACCTAATTAATGCCTCCTTATGATTCCAATCTCAGCTCTAGGCAGGGTCACTTCCTTAGAGAAATTTGCTTGCTCCCATCTCCCCTCAAATATAGGGATCAAGGTCAGCTTTCTTGGTTCAGCAACGTCAAGGAACAGTGCTGCTTTTCTTCAATGCCTGTCCTCAGTTTGTTGTTTTACATTCACAAAGATGAACTGATTAGTACCTGGGTCTTCCACTATATGACAAGCACCCCAAGAACTCGAGCCTCATATTTTTCTTCATCCCTATATTCCTGGCTCTTAAGTACAATGTCTAGCATAGTGGGCACTCAATTAATATTTGTCAGATAATGAATAGATAAATAAATTACATGTTTTTTATTTTTAAAAAGTCTTATGATAAATACTCAAATTTAAAAAAAAAGAAAATCTTATTTTATTAGTTCAGAATAGACACATTTTTAGTCGAAAAAATTACACAGAAATAATTTTTGATAGATATATGCTTTATATATTGTATGACTTATTTACATATTTATACAAAACTATATTATTATCTACTCACATTTTCTCAGCATCACACATTAAGACATCTAGAAATGTAAATAGTTTAATACAAGCTTAGGCATATTTTTAAATAATTTTTTTAATTGGGATGAAAATAGCCATCTTCCCAGTATTGTACACTGACATAATTATATGTGATTTGTTAAGCAAAGTATTTTGAATATTTTGTGATTCCACCTATATGAAGTATCTAAAGTAGTCAAGTTTATAGAAATATAAAGTAGAATGGTGGTTACCAGAGGCTGGGATGGAGGAAATGGGAAGTTGTTGTTTCATGGGTACAGAGTTTCAGTTTTGCAAGATGAAACATTTTTGAGGAGCTGATGAAGAATATTGTAAATATATTTAAAACTACTAAACCATAAACTTAAAAATAGTCAAAATGGTAGAAAAAAAGAGAATTAAATTTTGGCATGAACCGGTCAATATTTTTCAGTATCTTGTATGGCAGCACTCTCTTCTGATAACTGTGAGCAGAGGCAGAAAAAACCACCCACCTCAGCACACACGTCTGAGAGTGTAAGGGTGCCCCTTTAAAACGGGGCCTGGATCAATTAGATTCCGTTGCGCTACTCTCTTTCCCAAATAGGACAAAATTTTAACGAGACTATAAAAATGACCTTGGGATCTGAAAAAGATTCATCAAGTGATAAAAAGGGAAAACCTCGCTGTCGTTTGTTTCAGCATCCTGTGTACTTGCAGGCCTGGAAAGAGCTAAGGGATGGTTTGTGGGTGGACAGACTGGATTTTAATTGGTCTAGAAAACTCTAATAAAGCTTTACAATCTTTAATTTCTTTCTACCATACTTCCCTTTTTAACAAACTTCAAGGAAATAACTCATCTTGAACTGCACCAGTGTACTGCCAAAGAACCACCAAATAAGAAAGGCACATTTCCTGGATTTGGGTGAATGAACTACAACACTCACTTAAAAGGCTTTTTTGTGTGTGTTTTTTTTTTTCTCCTAACAGGATGCAAAAGAGGTTATCCTTAACACTGCTTTTTTTCTAATGAAAACATTTAGTGCCACCTGCTGGTAAAATTCATGCTGACATCTTAGCATTCACAGTAACTGTCTCAAACACGATATACAAAAACCCTGATACAACTTATTTGGTAAATTTCTAAGAATATAAAAAATTAAATTTCTTATTTTTTTTAATGAAAAAGTCCCTTCTGAGATACTCTGCCACTTGAGACAATTTGTGTTTCTGCACAGTTGTCTTTCAGTGAAAATTTTCTTTAAGGTAAAATATTTTATGATTGTTCATTTTTGAGTTACAAAAGGATAGGTGAGAGAAGGACAACAAATTGCTCAGAAATTGTTAGGTCCTTTTCATCTCTAACATACTATGATTCTAAGAAGGTTCAAAAAAGTTTCTAATGCTAACATTTGACCTATGCAAACTTATCTAGTTGGTCAGCTCTCACTTAAGAAAAATCTCAAATTCTACATCCTTAGGTAAAACATAAATAGACCCAGTTCCTCTGATTTGAATTGTACATCTCAACCCACCATTCATTCCTGAGTATGAGAAAAATAAGAGGAAAGATATTTAATGTCTGAATAAGCTCATGCTATGATACCAATTTTAACCAGCGACACAATTTACACAATGTATGGTTCAGAGTAAACTCATCCCATTATAAGTTAATTGTGTTTAAAAATCTACACATAAACAAGCCATGTATATGAAGAGCATGGAGAAAAAGTAATTTATCCAGAAATGTGTGGGTTGATTAGTTTTATACCCCAAACAAACATTCACAGTAAAGGTGTCACTTAGTGTGCTGGCCCCACTGTTGCTGACTGCAGGAAACTTGGTTCTAAGTACCAGCCAGTGCCGAAAAACATCTACAAGACTTGGCAAAATGGTAATGTTTAGTGCACTGGCCAGCTTATCACCAGAATCCAAGTTAGTACCTCAAAGGGAAGAGCCCCTGGAAACAGATCAGCATGAGCCTGAAGTGTCTGAAAGATCTTTTAGTTCAAGCCCCTCTTTTTACAGACAAATAAATAGAGGTCCCAAGAGTTTAGGTGACCTTTCCATAGGCCATTATCGAGTTAGAGCAAAGCTGGAAGAAATAGATGATAGATAGATAAACAGATGATAGATAGATAGATAGATAGATAGATAGATAGATAGATAGATAGATAGAAAATAGATGGATGAATGGATGGATCGGAAGTCTCCTGATTTTGCATTTTCTGCTTCTCCCTCACCACCATGCTTGCTGTAACCAAAACCCTGCCACAGGGTGTTGCAAATACAAAGGTGATGGGAGAAGTGGCTAAAGGCACCCATGAGTATATATAATACACATTACTCAGACTGGTGTCTTTCTCCTTTAAAGAAATAAATAGATCCCTTAGTGTGAAATGAAGGGTTAAGGGAGAAAACAACTCAGCTAAGCAGAGGGCGTGCAGCAGAGCGAGTACTGATGCCGGTGTTGAGCATCTACTATGTGCCCCGGTATTTTGCACACACTATCGTCAAATCTCATAAACACTATTCAATGTAGCATGATTATGTCCCTTTCAATGGTGACGGACTAATGCTCAGAAGGGTAAATTACCCACCACCATATGGTAATAAGGGCAGAAACACATGTGAAACCAGGACACCCTAACTCCAAACGTCATCACCTGTTCACTTCACCAGGCTTCCTTCTCCTAATACCTACAACTATATCCATTCTTATGTGAGACCTAGATAGGAAAAGGGGCAGAGGCCCTAAAAGCCCACTTAAGTATGTCCTGCTTCAATAACCTAAGAAGTTGCTATTTCTAATAAGCCAAATTAATACACAGAACTACTACTCCAGGCAGTATAACCTGGTTAGGTGTAGAGCTCAGCATTTGCCTTTAAAATGTGAATTACTGACTCAGGGTAAAGACTTCATCAAGCATGAGTCATGCAGCCTAGCAGACCTGGTTTGTTTTTAGCCAAATGTGGGGGGTGGGGTGGGCAAGGGTGTTTATACCAGCAAAGCATGTCACAGAGGATGTAGACTTACACACTCGTCTGTCTATTACAGCTTCTCCAGGCATCTCTTGCCTGACAGAATAGGGTCTGTTTCCAACCCCCACACATCCCTAAGGAATGTGATCTTTGCAGAGATCATCGACAGGAAATGACCTTGAAAAAAGTTATTCAGTGTCATTCCTTGAATGTTCTGCTGTCAGCTTCCAAAACTGTCAGGAATGAAGTCATGAGTGTCTCCTTCAGCTGCACAAACAGAGGTCACCAAAGGATTCCAAAAAAGAAAAAAGTAGTAATCACAGTCAATCACACATGGACCAAATATGGCAGCACTGATAGGCAGTTGCTTGGGATTGTGATTCAGACAAATTCAAGATCAAACTCTATAGCTGCCATTTTCCAGGGGTAGGATATTGAACAATGTATCTAATGCCTCAGTTTTCCCATCTGCTTGGTGGACCTCAGAGCATGATGTAAGTCATCTGCTCTTAAGAAATAAATGCTGCTTCTCATTCTTTATCTCTCCAACCACCATGATATGGCTAGAGATCTTTGGTGCCCACCTGGAACAAAAACTGTGGCCCATACAAAGAGCTCACCAGCCCAGCTTCCCTGCCATTAAGGTCATACTGGTGCTAAATTGGAGCAAATCTTGACATTTAATCTGAAACTGCTTGCTTTAGATTCTTGAAGGGGTCCATTTCCTCTCAAACGTTTAAGAATTACTATTATAAATTCTCTCTCACGGGTCCTGGAAGCTTCCTCTTCTGCTTAGTAACTGTCACCACTTTAGTTCATTGCCTCTGCCCAAGGACTGTGGCATCTCCTCACTGTCTCCCTGTCTTCAGTCTGCCCCCTCCACTTCATTCTCCACACTGCTGCCAGAGAGAGCTCTCTGACATGTCAGTTGAAGAAAGTGAATATTATTAGTTGTCTCCCAGCATCATTTCCCTTTCTCCTTTCAAACAGAGCCTGGATTTTATTCAGATACCCATAACTTCCTCCTTTGCTTGTTCCTCAAGGAAAGCTGTCCCTGTCCCCATGTCCTCAAGTGGGTCTGATTGGTCTCAGAGTCAGTCCATTTGCCTTACCAGGGACTGATTTAGTATTGGTCCGCATCTTAATTCTCATCAATGATGTGTGAGAAAAAGTTTTCAGCTACTTCCAGGAATATGAATATTTTAAATCACTCTTATCTGTAGATCATGAAACATGCATAACTTTGTCATAATACTATCATAATGCCTTATTCATTGACAAGTTTTGGTCCCTACTGAGACTGTAAGTTCCTAAGTAGACCTTTTCTTATGCTACTTTTCATTCCATTCCTAATAAAACATCTGGTATATATTCAACATTTGTAAAATGAATGAATGAATAAATTCATGTTATACACTATTCAAAGTGGTGAATTGTCCCTATGTGCTTTCTAATAGACAAAGAGACAAAGATCTCTGTTCACAAAGAATAACCCTGTGGTGATTACATGTGGCTATAAATTCTTATTTGTTGTAGATGTCTTTTTTCCAGACGCTGATGGAGAGGCCAGACTTCAATTCTCTTTCTGAATTAGGAAACAGTTCCTAAGTGACACAAGAAGACTTCTCTACGTGATGTTACAATCACAGCAAATCAAGTTTTTAGGACACAAAAGAAGAGACTTTCAACACCCTGTCCTCTCAACACAGACAATACTGCATACTGGTATGCATCATCAAAATCAACAAGACACATAGTCCATAAGGGACCTGGTATCACCTGCACATGAGTAAAGTAGATATAAGGTATAAAGTCTACTCCCCTAATTACCAAAAACATTAAACTAAAAATCCTGCCTGTTCCTATAAAGTTCAGAGGACAAGTTAGCAGCAGTGTATACAGACTATGGAATAATTTACAATTAAGAAGCAGTAATTTAGCTTCTGTTCCTGTAATTACAATTTGTCTTGTGTGGACAGACAGATCCCTCATTGTGTCTGGAACAATTGCAGTGTTCCAAACACAAAGCAAGCCAAAGCAGCATACCCCAGGGCTGGCTCTTTCAACAATCTATCCCTCAACAGCTCCTGGCTGCAGCCAGCTCGAGGACCCAGTTTCCTGCCATTGTTAACATGTTGAGCCTGGAATTCCATCCAAATGGATTTGACCTCTCTCTTTACTAAACACCAGTGCATATTTTCCTCATTAGTATATTCCTGTATTTAGATGGAAAGTGGCAGAATTGGGGGAGGTGAAAGGAGAAAGACAAGGAAATAAACAATTTCATTCTATTTATGTTATAAGGATAACAACCTGGAAATCTGGCTTCATCCACAAGCATAATAAAAATGATCACTCATAAATACATGTACATCTATCAAAAATCCTGTGTTACACTTAAAGTAACTGTATACCTGGCTTCATTAATGAATAATTATTGCTATGGGGACTCCATTTATTACAAACAGGAAGACACAGAAAATCATTTAAAAATAATCTCTTGTGAAGGATATTATATCTTCTCATGGTGACACTGAATAGGGGTCTTTCCATATTCCGTAACTGGGATAAATGCTAAATGTGCAAAGCTGTATACAAGGGTCTATAATGCCTTCTGACGCCACATCCTACTTTTCTGCTATTTCCTCTAATGCTACTGCTTCTATCAATTTTTACTGCCCTTCATATCAAGCTGAAATTATGGCATATAGATCAATCCACAGATGTTCTATCGCAAATATTTTATGACCACATATATATTTATAAATTGTTTATAAATGACCCAAATGCAGAGAAAAAATATCACCATTTTAAAAACTATGACATTACCAGAATTTATATGCTTTAAAAGACACCATCAGAAAATTAAAAAGACAATCCACAGAGTGGGAGAAGTTTTGCACATCATGTATCTTATAAGGGGCTTGTTTCCACAATCATAGGAAACTATTACAACTCAAGATAAATAACCCAGTTAAAAGCGAGCAAGAATCTGAACAGACATTTCTCCAAAGGAGATATACAAGTGGCCAACAAGCACGTATAAAGATGCTCAACATTGTTAGCCAACAGAAAAATGCAAATCAAAACCACAATGTGATGCCACTGCACATCCACTAGGATTGCTATAATAAAAAGGACAGATAATAACAAGTATTGGTGAGAATGTGGAGAAGTGAGAACTCTCATATACTACTAATGGAAATATAAAATGGTGCAGCCGCTTTGAAAAATAGTCTGGCAGTTCCTTAGGGAGTTAAACATAGAGTTACCATATGATTCAGCAATTCTTCTTCCAGGTATATACCCAATAGAAATTAAACATCTGTCCATGCAAAAATTTGTCATGAATGTGTATAGCAGCATTATTTATAACAGCCAAAAAAGAGAGACAACCCAATGTCCAACAACTGATGAATGGATAAATAAAATGTGACATAGCCACACAATGGAATATTATTTGGCAGTAAAAATAAATGAAGTACAGTTGTGCACTGCCTAATGATGTTTGGGTCAACAACGGACCACATACATGACAGAGGTATGTCATATAACCTAGGTATGTGGTAGGCAACACCATCTAGATTCATCATACATAAATACATTCTACGATGTTCACACAACCACAAGACTACTAACAACACATTTCTCAGAACATATCTCTGTTGTTAAATGGCACATGACTGTACAGAAACATGTTACAACATGGATGAAACTTGAAAACCTACTAAGTAAAAGAAGTCAGTTGCAAAAGACTAATATTTTGTGACTGTGTTTTATGAAATGTCCAGAATTGATAAATGATAGAGATGAGAGTAGGTTGGTGGTTTTCTAGGGCTGAGGGGGCAAAGTATCTAAGGAGAAATGAAAAGAAAATTAAGAAATGGCCAAACAAAGGTTTTTGGGGCTAAGGAATGTGGGGTTTCTTTTTTAGGGTAATAAAAAAGTTCTAAAATTGGTCATGGTGATGAATGCACAATTCTGTGAACATGGATACATAAACTTTAAATGGGTGAATTGTATGTTATGTGAATTATATCTCAAAAAAACTTTAAAAAAATTGTAAGGTTAATTAAATGTTCAATTTGCCAGCAAATTTTATTAAAAGAACACAGGACTTAAATCCAGAATTTTTGCAGTCTTGTCCTAACGCTGACCCACTCTAAACAGCTAAGTAACCAGGGTAAATCTCTTGAGTCTCTGACCTTTGTCCTCATCTGTAAATGAGGAGGGTGGACACAGGCTCTCTGAGGACCTTCTTACCTCTAATTCTTTCAAGTAACAATGACCCAAACAACTGTGCTGATAAAATTGCCTGACTGTTCTTTGAACTCTCTGAAGTATCATATTTTTTTCTTGATTTTTAAAATTCTACCTCAAGCTCCACTGGGTAGTTAAAATAATAAGTTAATTATGTTTGATTTCAGTGAAAGAGAAGTGTTTTAAATTAGCGTGATCTGTTTATGTGATGATGGGCTCTTTCTGTGTTATGGGTTGGTGAGCTGATGAGTGAAATCTGGGGGGTGCCCAGCAGAGGGCCCGGGAAGCCCTTTCTGCTCACTCTAAATAAGACATATCAGCCCTCCTGTCCCACCAATGCACTGTTACTTCTCAGCACCCCTCCTGTATGATTCTGAGTCTGTTAGGTGGCTAACCAGTACCACACAGACCTACAGATTAAATCTGGCCTGTGGGTGAATTATCTCCTGGCCTAACCTATTTTTGGAACATAAGTTTTGTTTGTTATAGTCTTAAAATTTTGGGACTTAATGGTAGTAGGGATAGGTGCTGTCTCCACCAAGCTGCCACATAAATCACTGGCCTGCTTGACATAATGTAATTCAGCCAATACTGGCCACAGAGTGGGAAACAGGGCCTTTGGTCTCCCAAGTCCTCATTTATGGGTGACATGGTTGCATTAATATAGAGACTGCTTTCCCCCTTCCATGCCCTGCACTTTGGCCCTGTTCCAAAGAGCCTCCTTTCTCCATCAAAACAAATATTTATCCTTTTAAACTACAGCTTCAGTTCAAATCCTAACAACACTGATATCCTCTTTCTCTAAAATCAATTATAATAATGGTCATGAGCATAAAATACACAGAATGGGTCACTAGTTATTTGATGTCAGTGAAATCAGCATCTAAAACCTGTTTGTTGTTGAGGTCAGAATTGAGTCTAAAGTTTCTCTGCTATCCTCCTAAGTATCTAGCACAGTCACAATAGACATTCAATAAGCACTTATTAATCAGCTTTGCTAAAAACTGAACTCAGAGAACATCTATAAAGATGTGGTCAGCACCAACAATTATGAGACAAGTAAAATTCTGGCAGTTCTCAAACAGATTTCTGAAAGTGGAAGTAGAAAATTTCCAGAAATATTGTGGTGATGCCAGCTAAAATTTTTCTCAAGGGACATTTAAATGTTTTGGAAATAATGAACTCATCACTTTCTTTCTCTAACTTATCTACTGAGCGTGGGGAGAGGGGTAATGCTTCTGTCCAATGTTTACATTTATTCTGTCCAAAGATAAGATCTCCATCCATCCATGCCCCTCTCTCCCTACTGCTTTAGATCAAAACTTCATCTACACTCAAGACCTCCTCTAAGCTTTCTTTTTATACATTCCTTTTTATTCCCTCTTCACCTCACCAAATCCTCTTCTATAGTAGTCTTTTATCTTAACACTATTTTTTGGAGTGTCCCTGGCTGGTTTGGCTCAGTGGATTGAGCGTCGGCCTGCGAGCTAAGTGTCGCTGGTTCGATCTTCCAGTCAGGGCACATCAGAGAAGGAAAACTCTGACTCCAAAAAACCTCCGCTGCCTTGCGGCATACCTCTTCAGGGGAAAGGCTAAGGGAGTAAACCCCGACAGAAAATCTGGAGCCGGAGTCCCTAAGGCGGTTTGACGTTGTAGTCAACACCGGCAACTCCTGCGGCGCACCTGAAACCAAGCTGTATTGACTCCGTCTTTCCCTTGGACCCTTCAGCTGCGAAGAGAGGGGGGGGGGTCTGCTGCATGGGCAACAGCAGACCCTCCATATCACCCTGCCCAGGCTCTGTAGCTTCAGCTTCACTGGAGAGGACACTCCAGCGTCATCGCAAGATGTCGATTCAACACGGGAGGAGACAGATACCGTGTCACTCCCGAGTCGGACTGCACAGCCATTCTTGGCGGTGCAGATAGACTCTTAAGAAGCTACACCATCGTCTCTCGAGACGGACGGCTGCTGACGAGGGATTTTTTGGAGTAATAAAAATGTTCAGGAGACTTCCAGCCAAGATGGACACCTAGACTGACACGCTCCATCTCTCTCCACAGCTAAGAAGAAATACAACTATCACAAAACCAGAAATAGCCAGAAGTTCCAGAAAATAAATGCAAGTCCAACATATGAAGTTACAAAGAAGTGGCACACATCTGGATGGGTAGGAGGGGCAAAGACGTGGCAGAGAAGTCAAGCTGTGCTGGTAGCAGCAGCAGCAATGACAGCAGTGAAACAGCAGTAAGCACAGACACCCGTATTTAGGGGGAGGTGAGAAGCACCTGGGGAGCACCCCTGGCTGCAGACCAGACCCATTAGCTTGTGATTCCAAAGCCGGGGAAGGCAGATCTCCATTCCTTGGACTGTGAGGCCTGGAGGGGATAGTGAACAGCAGGAATCCATCTTGGGCCCCCCACCCCCACAAAAAATGCCACAGTGTGGTGAGACAGGTTGCCCAGTTGTGACGAGTGCATGGATTCTGCCCCCTATAGCGTAGGAGGTGTGACAGCCCTGCCCAGGAAGCAAAGGTAAACACAAAATGATCAGGATGGCACAGATCATGATAGAGATCACGGTGACACAGCTGACCAGACAGCAAATATCTAGTCTAATGGCTCAGCAGAGAGGAAATCTTTCTGAGGCACAGTTCAGAGCTTTGGTTATAAGAATGCTTCAGACCTGACAGCAGATCTTAAACAAGACAGGGAAGGAATGAAGACTAGTCCTGCTGAAACGAACAAAAACACATATAAAACAAGTGGTGAGGAAGCCCTGGCTGCTGTGGCTCAGTGGATTGAGCGTCGGCCTGCGAGCCAAGTGTTGCTGGTTCGATTCCCAGTCAGGGCACATAACTAAGTTGCATGACAGGCCCCCAGTTGGGGGTGTGAGTGAGAGACAACCACACAGTGATGTTTCTCTCTCTCTCTTTCTCCTTTCCCCTCTCTCTAAAAATAAAATAAATAAATGTAAAATAATAAAATAAAACAAGTGCTGAGGAAAGGAAAACCAGGGATCAAATCGACAAATTGGAATGTAGGAAAGGAACAAAGAGTCAACCAGTGAAGAAAGAGGAAACAAAAAGTGAGGAAAATGAGGAGAGGCTCAGAAACTTATCGAACAGCTATAAGTGGGCCAACATCTGAATCATAGGGCTGCCAGAAGGTGAAGAAGAAGAACTATAAATTGAAAAATTATGTGAAAAAATAATGAAGCAGAACTTCCCTAACTTGGGGAAGGAAATAGACTTACAGGTCCAGGAAGCACAGAGTTCCAAAAAACCTGGACCCAGGGAGAACCACATCAAGACACATTATAATCAAAATGTCAAAAGCTAAGGATAAAGAGAGAATCTTAAAAGCAGCAAGAGAGAAGACGAGAATTACATACAAAGGGGTCCCAATAAGACTATCAGCTGATTTCTCAAAAGAAACTCTGCAGGCAAGAAGGGACTGGCAAGATATATTCAAAGTAATGAAAAGCAAAAACCTACAGCCACGATTACTCTATCCAGCGAAGCTGTCATTCAGAACAGAAGGGCAGAGAAAGTGCTTCCAGGACCAAGTAAAACTGAAGGAGTTCATCAGATCCAAACCACTGTTAAATGAAATGTTAAAGGGACTTGTTTAGGAGAAGGAGGATCAAAACTATGAACATTAAAATGAAAACTGTATCAGAACAACCAACAACAGAAGCTAAGAAATTGAAACAAAGGCAGACTAAGTAGGCAACGAGAGTAGGAAAAGAATTATAGGTATGAGGAACATATTGGGGGAGGTCAGTGGGGAGGAGGAAGGGGGGAAAGGGAGGGAGATGGTACAGGAATTAAGAAGCATAGTAGGAGGGAGTGGAGTAGATACGAAGATGCTGAGAAGAACTATATGCACAACCAATGGGCATGGGTTAAGGAGTGGGGGACAACTGGAGGGAGGGGGGGTCACTGCATGGAGGAGAGCAAAGGGAAAAAATTGGGACAACTGTAATAGCATAAACAATAAGCATATTTAAACAAACAAAAAAGCTACTCAAATGGCAGCTAAGAGACCAGAGGAACACCTGGTCCTTCCAAATTACCTCATGCTCCAAAGCATGCGGGTTCACCAGGGACACAGAAGTTCCCAGTAAGGAGACCTTGCGCGTTGCGTGCCACGTGAGCACTGCAAGTTCACCCTTAGAGGGACATTTTCTCCTGACCCAGCTACCCACTAGGTGACTCTCGTTTCTTATCCCTTGGCTGCTGCAGTTTAAAATCTTTTCCGATTCATTCTGCAGCCCGAAGGAGAGAGCCTCCCTGGCACCAAGTCAAGTCAGTGAAGCAACTAAGATCACCACTTTAACTGAGGGCACCAGTGCCCTCGAATGACCTAACTGTTGTCAATTTTCCTAAGCATGTGGCCATTTCTCTACAGCTCTTTTCTACTAGTGGGAAGATTTCCTTCCAATTTCCACTCATAGTAAGCAGGCGGCAGCGCCTTCACCGGCTGTTTGAAGAGCTCGTGGCAGCCCCCCCACCCCTCTGTCCCCACACACACACCTCCACCTCCAACCCTGACCCCGTAGCGATCTGTGTGTGGGTTTGGGCCTCAGAAAATTTTGTATTTTTCCTTTTTCTGCTTTCTAAAGATCCGAGGTCCGCAGAAGATGTCAGGGCTGGGAGATTTGAAACTGAGGCTGAGTTCCTCCCTGGTTTCCAGTTCTACTCTAAATCAGGTTTTCTTAAAGTTAAGCTTACTTGTAACACAATGCTGGTATTGTACAAGGCAGGCCTATGAGCGTAAGGAGGGCCTTCTGAATGAGTAATGAAGATGGAAAATAGGTATCCACCAAGTGACGTAGCCTACTGCCTGAGGAAGGGTCCTTTAAGCAATGTTGGGAACAGAGGGACCTTGACTCCCCAGACTGGACTCCCTATTTCACTTGTGGGACCCAGTCTCAGCAAAAGGGTTGTGCTTGGTGAATTTTTCCGTACCACCCCAGTTACACACTGAAGGTCTTAAACTTTTGTGGTTCAAGGAGTACTTTGAGAATGTAGTGGAAATCTCTTCAATAAGATTGCACATATGCACATGCAAAATATAATCTTTAAATACCATTTCAGAGAGTTTACAGATCTGGTAATTACCACCACTACCACCAATTTCATCCTCCAATCCCCCAGGAATCCAGTGAGGTGGTCAGTAGACCACCCCTGAGCTGCTGAGTTCCATCTTTTGTAAAATCTTCTGTCACAGTACTCCATCACACTCCACTGCAATACTCTGAGGAGGAAGCGAAATATTGATTAGGGAAGCACATTGGAATTGTGGATTATAGTGTAAACACACGGTGATTCTGTTCATGAAATTAACCCAAAATAAGGACAGGTTTCCTTCTTCTGTGCCTTTCTTGAACACTTCTGTTACCTGACACAGAGTCTGTTCAGACTCTTCTGTGTATTATCAGAACCAGACAAGCAACGCTTTCCCAAAACTGCCCTCTGCAATGATGGAAAATAAGCAAACTTCTCCTTTTTGAAGCATTGCTCCTCACTCCGACTTCTCAGTTTTCCTTCCCTGACCATCCTAACACAGAGCTGTCACAGGATTCTATGTCCCTGAACTGCTGAATTAATTCACATTGAAGCCATTGTGACTTAATGTGTTTATCTCCAGCGGTATTTCAGATTTTAAAAGCAAGCTGCACTGTCAGGGCTATAGTTGATGCTAAAGGCTAAATCTCTAATATTGGAATTCCAATAACAATTGCCTCAGTGGGAGGAAGTTATTTTTAAGGAAAATCCTCAATTCGATCACGTAGGCTATTGCATATTCCTTGTAAGTCAGAAGACAAAGTTTGCCACTTGCTTGAAATTTTTGGAGATTACAAGATCCTCCCATATTCAGGCAGTAGTATTCTGAATGGGATTGTGAATAATTCTATTCTTCTTTTGATAAAGAGCAAAGCTTTTCTCTAAAAAGAAGGGGTCTATTTCAATACCTGTACTGTCAGAACCCAAGTTGGATGACATTGGTTATCCAAACGGCTTCCACTTTGGTTAGTCCTGGGCCAAGCCCTCTTGGCCACCTTGAGGTCATGACACCTGTTCTGGAAAGGTGTATGGGGATCACCAAGGGATCACCTTGGGATTGAAGACTTACCCCTTACCCAATCTCTTACCTGAAAAGCATTTAAAGACTCAAAGCCATTTATTTGTTCCCACCTGAAACATTCCCACGTATCCCCCACAAACACACACCAGAGCAAAGGTAGGACCAGACCCTTCTATTATAGCTCTTGCCTGATCCAGTTTCTTTGTCTGACTTCTGACAGCCTGACCCTTGCCATTCTTGCTCCTGTACCACATTTTCCCCATCCATGACTTCTCTCTTCCCAGGATCCTGATTGCCTAATCAAGTCTTAACTTGAATTGATTTGAAAGCCTCTAGATTCAACTCACGCCCCCTGTTAAGTCTGAGCCTACCCTAATGCTGAAGGAGGAGCAGGGCTCTTCCTGGCTCAGCTTGCCCAGTCCTCTGAACATACAGGTAGTTCTACCAATTCCTCACCACAAACTTATATTCCAAAGGAAAAACTTATAAGTTCATACACTATCCTAGAAGCCAGTGATGATGGTGCATAAACTTCTAAAGCAATCATGTCTTTAAAGAAAAAAACCTGAGTCTGCATCAATTTTATTTTTATGTATTTCATACATGAATTTTAGACCCTATAGTTCCTACCTACCTTCTATTTCCATTTTCCCTTGCTTTCCTGTCCAAGTCTTAATGGCTTAGCTGGAGTTAAGACCATATTTGCTATTCCTGTTTGTTTGAACACTGAGGTTCTATGAAAATATTTGCCCTTCCAAATTCCCAATGATGGACAGCTGTCTTAGCTGTTGCTGTTGTTTTTAAGTATCTTGGCAGGAAGAGAATTGGCTTCATATTTTAAAAAATCCCTTTTCTACTAAAAAGTCCTTCTATCACCACACATAAATACTTACAATGCATACTCAGTGAAGCCACCAAGACCCACTTAAAAAACAAACAAACAAACAAACAAAAAAGCGGACAGCTATTTTTCTCTCAAGGCCTACTAATTAGCTCAGTGACCTGGGGCTTAAACTCTCCAGGCCTTTGTTTCCTCATTTGTAAATGAGGGATTTGTTTATGTCCAAGGTTTCTTCCAGCTATGACCTTCAACAATTCTATCAAAATAAGTCACAGCAAAGGAAATTATAATTTTATTCTGATCACAGGGATTTTGAGCACAGGAATATTATGAATGTGCAAATAGAGTTTAAGTTGTCCTCAATCTCCCTTTGCTAACAAAATGCATTTCTATTTGCTCCCACTGTACTCCTTCACTGAGTAATTGGATATAGCCTTGGGGGATAAGGATTTGATGGGTCTCTATGACAGCAGGTTTCATTCTCTTGCCTTTAGATTCCAAAATTATAAATCTGTTTAAGCCAATTCCTCTCACCAGGAGGGATCAAGCAGTAGCCATCTCAATTGGGTCCATCTTAATGTCAAATGAAATGAATACAAACACTTATTTTCATAGATGAAAACACACAAGGACGCCTGGCTCAGCTCTTTTAACCCTTGTTTGGTTCACCAGCAAGGTAAGGTTCTCCCTTCTGGAAACAAAAAAATTACAGAAAATCCATGATCAGCAGCAGCTCCCTATGACATGTATCCACTCAATCATTTGTTCATTGAGTCAGGTTCCACTGGCCCCTTAAATTGTAGAGCTGAGGGTGTGAAGATAATAAAGAGTGAGGAAAAAGGGTTGCCAGTCATCTGATGATTTCTCCTGGCTGGGTTCTTAGCTAATTAACAGAGCTACAACCTTCACTGTGCTTCCACAGCCCCTAAGTTCCCAGCACAGTTCTGAAATAATTCTGCATAGAGAAGGGAAACTCAGTGAGAATGTCCATGATCATTTTAACAATGTCATGAGTCCAATGAATGCCAAGGGATGAGTTATCAAGTAGTTAGCTGTAGAAAGTTGGCCTGTTGCCTGAACGTTATTTGGTCTTTTCCCTCCCTTAGTCTCTGGACACTGTGTCTCTGTCACTTTACTGTTCCTTTGGGATCTTAATCAAACCCACAGGCTGTGTTTCTGTGTACAAGCAGTAAATGGAGATCTAGGTTTTTAGTTTCATGTGACATTAAAAAGAAATAGCCAATCTTAACCCTCCCTGACCTCTTACAGAGCTACAGCCACATAGTAATATTTTTGGCTCACAATTCAGTCCTCAACCTCCACTTCTCCACATATCTCTTTTTTAATGAAAAACAGTTGGGAGGAAAAAGCAACTAGCTGCATCTCCATCCTATTCACGGTTTTCTGTGAACAAAATACAGTATAGGTTTTTATTTTTTCCCATTAAGTACATGGTTGCATGTATGGGGCAAGTGTTGGAAAAAGCTGTATCATGGTCAAGAGGTATTTTTATTTTTTTTTTATTTGTTGTTAAAATTTAGAAGTCTCTCTTCCAACTATGAGTTCAAAGGGATTAGAAAAAATTAACTGCCAATGACTTGGTTTATAAGGGGCTAGAGAAATAGTACATATGGGGTAAAATAAGTACAAGTTAAGAGTAAAATGGAAGCTTTCCAGAAATGGGAAAAGGACCCTGGAACAAACCAAGTGACAAAAACATTTCAAAAGAATAGCATTTCCAGAGAGCAAAAGGCACACACACATTATCATCATCCATACACACATGCATACACACACATGCATATATGGACACACAGACACACATAGATCTGGACCCAATAGGATAGTGCAGCCACGCTCTTGTTTTATGGGCTCCTTCTGTGTTTTGTCCATGGTAAACCAGTAATTTCTAAATTCTGCTGCAGACACAAAGTTTGGTAAAGTTAAAACATGATTTTATACTTTTTTTTTTAACATAGAAATCCCTGACTGTATGTTTTTTGGTATTCTACCAGAGATGACTATTCATTTATGCAACAAATGTGGTGTGTGTGTATGTGAATACTGGTAACATTCTAGGCACTGTGGATACAGCATCGTAGAATATTGGCCTCCTTTCTGGTGAGTGAGATGGGCGTAGAAAGAGATAGTTTGAATAAAAACATTTGCTATAAAGGCGTATGTGAAAACCATATGAGGAAGCACAGATAAAAGAGAGACTAAATCTTCTTGGGAAAAATTTTATGCTGAGTTTAGAAGAATGAGGAGGGGTTCACTAAAGAAGCAGGAAGGGCATAGTGAGCAAAAGGAAGAGCATGGGTAACAACAGAAGAGAGTGTGTAGGGGGTGTTGAGTAGACAGCAAGAGATTCCATGCGGTTGGAGTTTAGGAGATGAGTCAGATTTTGAAAGACACTGACCACCATACTAAGAAAATTTAAGTATATGGCATAGGCAACATGTCAGCATAAAAAGATTCTATTTTCCTCTCTGTGCATGTGTCCTATGCCTTCCCCTCCCCTCTCTCTCTCCCCTTCCCCCCACTCCCACATAAGCTATTAATTTGTGGAGATTTTTGTTGCTACAGGATAACGTTGGCAGCAATGGAAAGAAGGGACAGGAAACAGGTAAGACAGGCAAGTCAGGTAGGAGACTGTGGCAATACTCCTCATAAGAGCTAATGAAAGAAGTCCTGACTTAGGGAGTGAGAAAAGAAAGGAAGATTCATAGACGCAAGATCAAAAATGAGCCAGATCATCCTTGTCTCTTTCATCTCTCAGGTTATTCCTGTTGGGGTCATCTGTTTCATTTGAAAACCAGGGACCACAGCACACTACATGGGTCTTCTGAGAACAGTAGCCAAACCCCGTTGCAAGGGGGCTGAAAACACCCAACTCCACCTTTCATTCAAGCCTGCTTGGAGACTCAGTGGGTCTGACTGCATGGGACCAACACGCCAGGTTTAAGAGTGTGGAGAACTTAGTTGTTCTGGTCAGAAACAACAACAACCTTCAATCTGGCTCATCAAGAAGGCAACGCTGATGGTTTGATTCACCTTCAAAATCAGTTTTAAAAATAAAGAATCAATTTCCTGGGTTATTAGAAGCAGCTTAGTGCTAGGGATAAAAGGTGAACTTACTTTTCCATAACTCTATCATCACACATCAGGATCTCTCTCAACTGTCAAGTCAGTTTCTGGCCAGGTGACCTACATAGGCACAGATGAGAACACACCCAGACAGATCATCCCACAATTATAAATGAGATGGCAATAGGAGCCTTTTGTGAAAATGGGCATGGGGGAGGGTTGAGATTCATTATACTTCTGAAGGCATCAGGAATAAAAAGGGGATGGTGCAAACCACCTGCTTTCTGCCTTCGTTAGTGTGGAGAGCCACCGCCATCCCAAGCGACCACCACACATGGAAGCACAGTTAAAGGAGAAATCAGTAAGGATGTCTGACTTTCCATATTTAGCTTCCCTTTTAAGCCCCAAACGTGGCATATTGTTGGTGCTTAATAAATCTTTTTTTGAATAAATAATAGGGTTGCACTACACAAATGGTTTTTGAACTGGGTTTTTTACCAAGGCCTAAGGTTTTCCCAGAGGAGCTCTGGGATTTGCTGTAGGGCAAATGTGTGCTGGGACCCAGGAGAGCTGCTACATCTGTGTTTTTGTGACTATCCATATCTTCACTTATTTTAAGAATAGTCTCCACAATGAAGACTATATAATTGCTAAATCCTCCCATTTCTGAATTATTTATTTTTTGGATCTGATACAACAGTAAGACCATAGTGAACTGATTACCAGTCATCCATGTGCTCTAGCAAGTCATGTTTAATGTATTTTTAATTCATTGATAACAAATAAAAACCAGCTCTCTTCCCTCCTATTTGGAAAAAAGGGAATTCTACAAGTGGCTTTGGTTTGGGAAGAATGATGCTGCCAGCATGGGGTTTACCCAGCTTGCTTTATAAATATTTTTCTACCCTGATTTCAAATTCTTCAACAGTTGTTGATACTACTGTGGCTTAAAATAAAAATCTCTTGGTTGCTCCCTGACCCTTGCTTGTCACCCCTAAACCTCTCTAAGGAAGGTAGACTTTCAAACCAGAACAATTTCTTCATCCACCAAAGAATGAGGCCCGGGTTTTTGTCCTGTTAGGGTTTCCTTCAAACTTGTTATTTCCATAATTAGCTTTAATTACTCTCCTCCTCTTCTTTCTTTCTAAACAACACTCTATTTTCATACTTAGTGAGGGTGGCAGACCTTCAAGCTTTTGGACTCTCTCTCTTTGACTGAGGAGGTCCCAGGGAAGAATTTCAGATGGTCGACTGAGGGCATCACGAGACAGCTTCATGGAGAATGAGGCTTAGATGATGATGAAGGGAGTAGGGGAAGGGGAGGTGAGAATAGAAGAGAGAGAAAAAACTTTACAGTGGGAGGAAAAGGACTCAGAGCATATTTATTGCAAGTCCCATTTCACATATGAGAAAGCTGAATGAGGTGAAGCAATTCACTATTGGGAGGGTGGTCTTAGGGGATATTAAATTATCAAAGCTAGGGGGCAGGGTTGAAACTGAGAGTATCCATAGTTGACTTAGGTGATGACCAATGGTTTTTATTTTTCCAAGTGAAATGTGGCAGCTCAGGGGCAGATTTTTCTGGAAATTTCAGTTCATGTCTTACCATTGAAGGCATTTAGCTGGTAAGGCCTCTTTTGTAGATACAGCCACATCTTCTTGCTGGCTGCTCCTCAACTCTCTCTGCTGGGGTGTTCGGGTAGCCAGTCCTCAAAGGAAATAAGGGTTCTTCTCATGCAGGGAAGGGGGCTTATCGGCATGGCAGACAGCCCCACGCCCTCCTACCATGGTCTCCTTTCTTCCCCTACAGGAGCCTACTATGTTTCACACATGAGTTTCTGAAATGGTCTCTCATTCACTCACTGGTGACTCTTAATTTACCAGGACACAAAGGTACCATTCCTTGTATGCTGTCCAAGGACCCTGATCCCTCTCAGACTCCCCAACCTGGGATCTGCTCCCCTCATAGCCCTGCTGAACGAAAGCACACGAATGGGGTACCTGCATACATAGAGGAAAAGATGGAGGGAGGCAGGGCAGTTGGCAGAGAGGGTATAGGAGAAGAGAAAGAGGGTTTTGTTATAAAGGTTTAGTTGATTTAGTAGCTTCATTACTGGGTAATTGAGAGACAGAAGGTAATGAGATCTTGTAATATTACCCTGGAGAACAGAAAGGTTAGTTGAGGTCTGCAATTTAGAAAGAAGAATTTAGAAATCATGACCCCATAAAACTAAAGACAGGAAAAGAAAAAGAATAAATTGATTTGTCTGCTGGAAGCAAGTGGTCTTGATGAGGGGCCCTGAGAAGCACAGAATCCATGGAGACAGGGAGGTCAGCACCAAGATTCTCCCTGCCGAGGTGACCACCCAGGGCAGCCCAAATCCAGAGAGAGATGTTAAATCTCTCCTCAGCAAATGCAGTGTTTTATCCTCAGTAACCCTGGATTGCACACAACACAGAAGAAAGAATGACATGAACATTCACAGTACATTGTACTTTGTATTTATTACAAAGTAATGATGCATACAACAAATACAAATAATCTGTCACAGAGCAATAAATGCAGCATGAACCATTTTATTGAACAAACACACAGATACACACTCATACACATATGCACATAAAACACCCACATTTCCCTAAACCATGTCAGGGTCTGGGAAGAAATGGTATAACTTTAAAAGTAGTGCATAAAATTTCTGATTGTGTGCCCCTTTTGCTAATACAGGACTCTCAGTCTTCTGAAGGCATCTTCCAGTAGTTCAGGAGTTCCTGAGATGCCCTTCATCTGGCTCATTCCTAAGTCTCAGATGCTGATCCTGCCCTGCTCCAGGGAGACTGAAGAAGCTTAAGAACAGCGAGAAACAGAGTGTGAGGCAAACCAGGGGTATTGGACCCAGGCCCAGCAGCCCCCACTCCTGTTGTGGGGCAGATGCACGCCTGAGCCTGTCTCCTTTGGAATGAGTTTTTAGCCAGCACCTATTCTATTCCCCATGCAAACAGATGTCAGGCAAACTTCAGTAAACTCCTCTTAAACTTAACCTGAGACCCAAGAAAACTGCACACACAGGCAAACAAGACTGGGTACAAACTCGCACATGTGCACAAACATTGCAAAAAAAAAAAAAAAACCTAGAAGACAACAAGGAAGAATTGCTTTATAGAAGGGTTTATTTATTTCTCTTTGCTTATCTCTCCTAAATTTTTCTTGATTTAATTTGAATTACAAATTCAACTTGATTACCTAAAAACAAAAATAAATGTTGTTTTTAAAGTGTCTGTGAAAAGTGAGTTAAAGAGGCACAATTTCTACTTCATGGATGTTTTATTCATTCAAGAAACATTAGTTTTTTTCTTTTCTTTTCTTTTCTTTTTTTTGATGGGAGCATTTTTATTTATTTTATTTTTGATTTAATCTTTATTGTATTTTTCCATTGCTATTTAGTCTTTTAACACCTCTGTCACCTGAGCAATTGCCACACTGTTGTCCATGTTCACGTGTCCTTTTCCCTTTTTGCTCAATCCCGCCACCCCCTAACCTCCCCCCAGAGCTGTCATCCTGCTCTCCATCTATGAATCTGTCCCCATTTTCCTTGTTAGTTCTGTTTGTTCATTAGATACCACACGAGTGAAATCATATGGTACTTGTATTCCTCTGATTGACTTATTTCACTTAGCATAATACTCTCCAGGTCCATCCATACTGTTGTAAATGGTAAAACTTTCTTCTTTTTTACAGCTGTGTAGAATTCCATTGTGAAAATGTCCCATAGTTATTTTATCCACTCATCTATTGATGGACACTTGGGCTGCTTCCATATCTTGGCAAATATAAATAATGCTGCAGTGAACATAGGGGTTACCCCTGGCTGGTTTGGCTCAGTGGATTGAGCGTCGGCCTGCGAGCTAAGTGTCGCTGGTTCGATCTTCCAGTCAGGGCACATCAGAGAAGGAAAACTCTGACTCCAAAATACCTCCGCTGCCTTGCGGCATACCTCTTCAGGGGAAAGGCTAAGGGAGTAAACCCTGACAGAAAATCCGGAGCCGGAGTCCCTAAGGCGGTTCGACATTGTAGTCAACACCGGCAACTCCTGCGGCGCACCTGAAGCCAAGCTGTATTGACTCCGTCTTTCCCTTGGACCCTTCAGCTGCGAAGAGAGGGGGGGTCTGCTGCATGGGCAACAGCAGACCCTCCATATCACCCTGCCCAGGCTCTGTAGCTTCAGCTCCACTGGAGAGGACACTCCAGCGCCATCGCAAGATGTCGATTCAACACAGGAGAAGACAGATACCATGTCACTCCCGAGTTGGACTGCACAGCCATTCTCGGCGGTGCAGATAGACTCTTAAGCTACACCATCGTCTCTCGAGATGGACGGCTGCCAACAACGAGAACATAGGGGTGCTTATGCTTTTTCTAATAAGTATTTTGGGTTCATTTGGTTATATTCCCAGAAGTGGGATCTCTGGATCAAAAGACAGATCCATTTTTAATTTTTTGAGGTTATCTCCATACTGCTTTCCACAGTGGCTGCATCAGCCTGCATTCCCACTAAGAGTGCAGAATGTTTCCCCCTTTCTCCAGATCCTTGCCAGCATTCGTTGTTTGTTGATTTATTGATGATAGCCATTTTGACAAGTGTGAGATGCTAGCTGATTGTGGTTTCAATTTGCATTTATTTTTGTCTTTTCATTTGTCTATTGGCCATTTGTATATCCTCTTTTGAGAAGTATCTATTCAGGTCCTTTGGCCATTTTTTAATTGGGTTGTTTGGTTTTTTTTTGGTGTTGAATTTTATATGTTCTTTATAAATTTTGTATATTAACCCCTTATCAAATGTATTGGCAAAAATGTTCTCCCATTCTGTAGGTTGTCTTTTTATTTTCTTGATTATCTTTGCTGTGCAAAAACTTTTTAATTTTGATGTAGTCCCATTTGTTTATTTTTTTCTTTTTTCTCCTTTGTCTGGGGAGATATAGCTGATGAAATAAGGCTACAATCGATGTCCAAGACTTTGCTGCATATGTTTTCTTCTACAATTTTTATGATTTGGGGGTTCTAACATTTAAGTGTGATTCATTTTGAATTTATTCTTGTACGTGGTGTAAGATCATCTAGTTTCATTTTCTGCATGTACTGTGTTTGCTCCCTCTGTTGAATATTAATTGACTATAAAGTTGTGGGTTTATTCCTGGGCTCTCTGTTCTGTTCCATTGATCTATGTGTCTGTTTTTATGCCAGTACCATGCTGTTTTTATTACTGTGGCCTTGTAGTATAGTTTGATATTAGGCAGTGTAATTCCTCTAATTTTGTTCTTTCTCAGAATTGCTGTTGCTATGCAGGGCCCTTTGTGGTTCCATATAAATGTTAGAAATATTTGTTCTAGTTCTGTGAAATACATCATTGAAATCCTGATAGGAACTGCATTGAATCTATAGATTGTTTTTGGGTAGTATGGACATTTTAATGATGTTAATTCTTCCTATCCATTAACACAATATGGTATGTGCTTCCATTTATTTGTATCTTCTTCAACTTCTTTTTCAGTGTCTTATAATTTTTCAAGTATGTACAGGTCTTTTATATCCTTGGTTAAGTTTATTCCTAGTAATTTAATTCTTTTTGTAGCAATTGTGAATATTATGTTCTTAATTCCCCTTTCTGTTAGTTTGTTATTGGTATATAAAAATGCGATTGATTTCTGGGTGTTTTCAATGTTACTTTGCTGAATTCATTTATCAGTTCTAATAGTTTCTTGGTGGACTTTTGGGTTCTCTATGTATAGTATCATGTCATCTGCAAATAATGACAGTTTTACTTCTTCCTTTCCAGTTTGGATCCCTTTTATTTCTTCTTCTTGTCTGACTGCTATGACTAGGACTTCCTGTACTATACTGAATAAGAGAGGTGAAAATGGACATCCTTGTCTTATTCCTGGTCTTAAGAGGAATGCTTGTAGTTTTTACCTATTGAGTCTGATGCTGGCAGTGGGTTTGTCATATACGGCCTTTATTATGTTAAGATATTTTCCTTCTATTCACATTTCACTGAGAGTTTTTATCATAAATGAGTGTTGGATTTTATCTGTATCTATTGATAGGATCATGTGGTTTCATCCTTCATTTTGTTTATGTGGTGAATTACATTTATTGATTTGTGAATGTTGTGCCAACTCTGCATTCCTGGGAAAAAAACCCCACTTGATCATGGTGTGTGATCTTTTTGAAATATTGCTGTATTTGGTTTGCTAATATTTTGTTGAAGATTTTAGCATCTATGTTCATCAGGGATATTGGCCTATAATTTTCTTTCTTTGTAGTATCTTTATCTGGGTTTGGAATTAGGATAATGTTAGCCTTGAAAAATTAGCTTGAGAGTGTTCCCTCCTCTTGAATTTTATGAAATAGTTTGAGAAGGAGAGGTGTTAGTTCTTCTTGTAATGTTTGGTTGAGGGTTTTTGTTTGTTGGGAATTTTTTGATTACTGCTTTAATTTCACTAGGGAAGTCTGTCTATTCAGATTCTCTGATTCTTCCTGATTTAGTTTTGGAAGATTGCATTTTTCTAGGAATTTATCTATTTTGTCCAGGTTGTCCAGTTTGTTGGCACATAGTTGTAGGACCTTGTTATCATCACTCTGAATATTTCACACCATTCTCTTCTGGTTTGAAATGTTTCTGCTGTGAAATAAGATGACAGTCTAATTGGAGCTCCCTTATATGTAACTACCTTTTTTTCTCTGACAGTTTTTAAGATCTCTCCTTGTCTTTAAGCTTTTTCATTTTAATTATGATGTGTTTCAGTGTAGGCCTCTTTGGGTCCAACTTGTTTGGGACTCTCTGAGCTTCCTGAACTTGTGTGTCTCTTTCTTTCTCCAGAATAAGAAAGTTTTTGGTCATTATTTCTTCAAATAGATTCTCAATCCTTTGATCACTCTCTTCTCCTTCTGGTATTCCCATGATGTGGATGCTGTTCTGCTTAATGTTATCCAAAATGTTTCTTAAGCTCTCCTCATTTTTTAAAATTCTTTTTTTCTTTTTGCTATTCTGCCTGGGTATTTTTTTCTACTTTGTCTTCCAAATCATTGATTTGATCCTCTGCTTCATCTATCCTACTGTTTATTCCTTCCAAGTATTATTTATTCCAGATATTGCATTCTTTATTTCTGACTGGTCCTTTTTTATGGTTTCTATGTCTTTTTTTCATGCTTTTGAGTATCCTTATAATCATTACTCTAAACTCTCTATCTGATAAATTGCTTACCTCCATTTTATCTAGTTCTTTTTCTGGAGAATTCTCTTATTTGTTCATTTGAGGTCTGTTTCTTTGTCTTCCCATTTGGCTGCATCTTTGCATTTGTTTCTATGTATTAGGTAGATCTGCAAAGACTCTTGTGTAGGCCTTTGTCAGACACTGCTTGTGACTGGCCCTGGTTAACCTGTTTGGAGCTATCACCAATCCACAGCATATGGCTTCCCTTGCTGGGCCTGTTTGTGTGCAGAAAGAACAATGTTGTGCACCAAGGCTGGCTTTTATCAGCACCAGGCCCAGGGGAGGGTTAGCTGAAGTCTCATAGAGCTCCCAGAGATTCACCTTAGTTGTTCAACTAAGCCTCAAGCTAAAATCAGCATCCAAGCTTAAGCTTTACAGGTTTGGGCTGAATAATTCCTGTGGACAGGAATATTGCTTTCCCTTAGGCCGATGCCATTCAGAGAGGAGCCCTGTGCCTGAGAAAGATGGTTTCTGTGGTATGGGGAAGAGCTCTGCACAGGGATCCTGCTGGCTGTTCCTTCCATTCTCTCCCCAGAGCCACCAATCCCAGACTCTCCTCCACTCTGCCCTCCCTCTGCTGGAGCCCAGAGTAAGTAGCTGCAAATGAAATTTTGTGCATTGGCCCTTTAAGAGGCTCTCTGAGTCTCCAGCAGTCTCCGCCTGGCATTCAGAAACCCTGCTGCTTTTCACAGCTGAATGATATCTAAGTTTGATTCCAGCTCTGGCGCTGTATCTAGAGAGCCCAGCTTGGGGTTTAATCCCACACTTCTCAGGGGGAACCCCAAGTCGCTGAAATATCTCTCCAGAACTTCAACTACCACCCATGGGAGCCGAGCCAGCCCTCCTGTGCCTCCTCCCCACTCCTCATCAGTCTCATTGTAAAGTGGTTTCTTCTGTCTGTCCATGGTTATAAGGCTTCTCTCCAGCTAGTGTTCAGTTGGTTATTCAGGATGATTTCTCTACAATTTGGTTGTAATTTCAGATTAGTCCACTTACTCCCCTGCCATCTTGGATCAGGTGGAGGTGTTTAAAGTGCCTTCTGTGCATAGCAGTTTCCTTAGACACTCCACTATTCTGAGAGTTCTCTGGAGAAAGAAAGCCCATGGTCTTTCCTGCTCGTCTGTGCCCATACTATTCCAGTGCTGCTCAGTCCCCCAGGGTAGTGGGAGAAAAGAAACATTGGCTTCTATCTCATTGTCAGATAGTGCACAATCAATGCCAAGGTTAAGAAAAGGCATAATTGGTTATTTTTTGTCAATCTATCACTTATCAAGGAAAAAAGAACACATTAAACACACTGGTTGAATAAACTGTATAAGCCCAATCCTGATATTTAAGTATGATTAGAGAGATTTCTTAGCACTAATTAATGATCAGCATTACAGATCAAAACATTATTTCACGAAAGAATTCTCTGGATCAACCAAAATGTCCCTCAGGGCATATAGGTCAAGGGGTTCGACCTGTACAAAACGAGGTGTGCCTTTCATTTTGTTTATTCACCAATACACCAGAACTCCTGTCTCCAAATAAATAGTGTCCTTCAATGTAATCACCACAGAAAGATATGTGTTCATTCTAACCGTAACTATTTTTTTTGGAACTTTGCTTATACCTGCTTTATCAAACACAAGGGAAAATCAGTCACTGTTTTTGTAATCTACTTTATAATTCATATTAAAAAGAAAGGGGGGAAGACAAGGTATTGAGACTGTCACTGGAGAATCAGTACACACAAGATACTAATTGTAATGGAGACAAGGGAGCCTAGACCATGAGCTCTCCAAAGGCCACTATAGTGTCTGACCTCCCCTGGTGCCTAGAACAGTGCCTGGCATACAGTGGACAATTAATAGATACAGGTTGAAAGTAAAAATAACTGAGAGAAGGCAGAAATGAGGCAGCATTATGGGCAAACTGGTAATCCCAATATACCATGCTCATAAATTGTCTGGATCAGCTCAGGCTCCTCCCCGAGGAGGTGGACTGTCACTAATGAAATTCAAAGGAAAGGGGGGATTTAATGCCGCTTTCTTCTCTTTTCATTTTAATTTCTAACTAAGCAATAAGGTTAGGCTTTTACTAAAAATACTCTAGATCTTAATGTTCATAACCACATATTTGATACAAAGGCAAAGGGATACCAGAATCATAATAGCCAAAGGCAGACATTTTCAAAGCCAAATGTTTCACATTTGGACCAAAGCCCACAAGTCAAAATAGGCTTTCATGGTGGCCAAAGACCTTGCTGATCCTGCCTTTCATGCTTGCCCCCCTTGTCCAGGGTCAGAGCTTTGGGGTGGCAGTGCCAGGGTATATTCCAATTTCATAGAAATAAAAATAATGTATATAATTGGCACCCCAAATAGAGTAATAAGTCCACAATATGATGGTGTTCCTAATGTAACTAACATATATTGCTACAGATTATTTTTTAAAGTTCCCTGGAAGTCATTTTTTCACCCTTTGTTGTGATAGTTGAAAGACAATAATGCAACACGAGCAGAAAATAAGACCTGTGATGGCATAGAGTATAAAGTTGTGATCAAATAAACTTCAGAAGCCAGGTTAATTAGACACATGGAGCCAGTCATACATAGTCAGAACTTGGATGCCAGGTATTTAAGTGTGGACTCTTTAGGAGGTAAGTAGACACAGATAATCTTCCTCTACTTAAACTTTAGCCTCTTCTGATCTTTAACTTCCCAATGCTGTTTTGACTGACTCTGGTCTGTCTCACACTGTCTCCAAGGCATCCTGTTGATCTTTGAAGCTGTAAGACCCAGAGAAAGTGATTCACAGCCTGATTCACTAAAACCTAGCTTATGCCTTGCACATAATAAATGCTCAACAAATACTTGCTGATTCTTTGCCAGAGACTCTGATTATCCAAGTGAGAGTGGACGCACTTCACCCCTCTGTGCTCCTGAGTTGACCTTTCTCAAAGAGACAGATGCTATCACACTATAGATGTCAAATGCTTACTGAGTTGTCATCACCAACTGGGTCCACCAGAAAATCAAGTGTGTTGTACAGGGGTCCATGTGCTGACCTTCACTGGCTTTTCCCAACCCCAGGACTGAACTCAGTCAGCCAGGACTGAATGCTGCTTCTGCCAGGGTTGGAGGCTTTCAGGGTATGAGCCTGGTCTCCCCAAAACTGGAAGCTAGTCAGGAATGGTTCTGGTCACTCATGGAGCAAGCATTTGTCTTTGCTCTGCCTCCCCTCCTCTCTGTCCCAATCCTTTTGGTGTTCAGTTTCTCAGTTCTTTAAATATCCCACTAAAGCCTTATTTAATAACCAAGGTATAATATTTACATTTCAAATGCAGAACTCAAGTCTAGAAAATTTTCATACCCAAAAGAAGACATGTCTAATTGGGAGATAAACAGTGAAGATGGAATAATTGAGGTTAGGAATCCTTGCCTGATTTCCTGAAAAATCACACACTGGCAGTAATTACTTGGAGCACCTACTTAAAAGGCTAATGCTGTCCCACAATCTACAAAATACATGTACAAGAAGGCCTTCATTATAGTAACCTCACCAGAGAAATACTGGAGAGTGTCAGGATCCTTTTTTTTTTTTTTTTAAGATTTTATTTATTTATTTTTAGAGCGAGGGGAAGGGAGGGAGAAAGAGAGGGAGAGAAACATCAATATGTGGTTGCCTCTCACACGCTCCCAACTGGGGACCTGGTCCACAACCCAAGCATGTGCCCTGACTGGGAATTGAACCAGCAACCCTTTGGTTTGCAGGCCAACATCAATCCACTGAGCCACACCAACCAGGGCTGTATCCTTTTTTATAAACCACTACCTGTTTGAGGAGAAGAGGGTAGAAGAGAGACGGGGAGGGGAGAGGAGAGAAAGATTCATTTAGCAACTAGTTTCAGGACCTGCTGTTTACCAGCCACTCAGCTGAGCCCTGGTCCTGGGCATAGAAAAGATAAAAGATGCCCTTATGGAGCTCATGAGTTAGCATAGGAGATGAAACATACAAGCAGATACTGCAACATAGTATACCAGGTCTTACAAAGCCAATAGAATCAGGGAACACATGAATAGGATTATCTACCCCTTGCCTGGGTTCTCAGAGAAGTTTTCCCAGAAAGAGTTCACTCACATTAAAGGTATGTATTTGGCCTGGTTTCTGATATTATAATGGTGAAGATATCTTCCACCTGGCTTTCCTCTGTCAACACTCTTCATTGAGCAGCTGTATGTGCATGCTCCTGTAGCTGGAAAGCACCCCAATTCAACCACAGAATACTGACTTCCAATCCTGCCTGGCCAGCAAGCTTCATGTCTATTAAGGAGAGGAATGCCATCTGTTGGGGAAGTGGGGAGGTGAGAGGAGGAAATAAAACACATGTTTGTGGAATTTCCATAAATGTTTGTCAACAAAGTCATTCCAGAAGCAAGAGCAGATCTAGGTTTTGTGGACCCTGGAGTTTAGACAACAGAGGGGACCAGTTTTAGAAAAAATAATTTGATAAGATTTCTTCTACAAATTCCCAAAAACATATGACTTATGAACACATTGCTAGGGCCCTTTGCAGAAAGAAGGCCCCTGAAGGTGAGATACCCTAAAGATTAAGCTTCATGGACTTCATGGAAAACTGCCACTGCTCTGAAGCCAACAAATAGTCTTTCTCTGGAAGAAAGAATTGGGGTCTAATGCACTTCCCATTACTTAATCATTCTGACTACAAAAGCAGTGTGGGCAGGTTGTCACTGACAGAGAGAGGGATTCCTCTACCTTTCCTGTGAGGCGTCAAGAGCACGCAATGTTAGTTTTGAAGTACAAACTTTTTTTTAGCCTTTCAGCCTAGCTTCTGAAATTTCCATAGCAAAGCAAATTACAATACTGGGTAGAAACAAAAATAGCTTTCATGTTGCTTTTTGTTAGTGTTATCCTAATGAGTCAAGAACAGAAGATGTTAGTTTTAAAACAACATATCAAAAATAATTTCTCTTAATAGTGTTATTTTTTTAAGTTTTTGGAGATTAACAAGGTCAGAGTTTCAAAAATCTCACATTAATGGCAGTGACATATTTATTGCCTTTTTTCCATATAGAGTTGCTAAAGATTAGGAAAAAGAGCTAATGAGAATCAGCCTGGATCTGCATTGTTTTTATTTTTTTATATATTTTTAATTATTTTTTAATATGTTTTATTGATTATGCTGTTACAGTTGTCACAATTTCTTTTCCGTCTGCTCCCCTACACCCAGTGACCCCCTGCTCTCCAGTTGTCCCCCCTCCTTAGTCCGTGCCCATTGGTAGTGCATATAGTTCTTCTCAACATCTTCCTGTCTACTCCACTCCCTCCAACTATGCTTCTTAATTCCTGTATCATCTCCCTCCCTTTTCCCCCTTCCCCCTCCCTGCTGACCTCCCCCAAATATGTTCCCCATACCTATAGTTCTTTTTCCACTCTTGTTGCCTACTTAGTTTGCCTTTGTTTCGATTCCCTAGCTTCTGTTGTTGGTTTTTGGGATACAGTGTTCATTTTAATGTTCATAGTTTCGATCCTTCTTCTTCTAAACAAGTCCCTTTAACATTTCATGTAACAGTGGTTTGGATCTAATGAACTCCTTCAGTTTTACTTTTTCCTGGAAGCACTTTTCTGCCCTTCTATTCTGAATGACAGCTTCACTGGATAGAGTAATTGTGGCTGTAGGTTGTTGCTTTTCATTACTTTGAATATTTCTTGCCAGTCCCTTCTTGCCTGCAGAGCTTCTTTTGAGAAATCAGCTGATAGTATTATTGGGACCCCATTTGTATGTAATTCTCATCTTCTCTCTTGCTGCTTTTAAGATTCTCTCTTTATCTTTAATTTTTGACATTTTGATTATAATGTGTCTTGGTGTGGTCCTCCAAGGAGGACATACAGATTGGCCAACAGACATATGGAAAGATGCTTAATGTCACTAATCATCAGAGAAATGCAAATTAAAACCACAATGAGATAGCAGCTCACACCTGTCAGAATGGCTATTGTCAATAAATCAACAAACAAGTGTTGTCTAGGGTGTGGAGAAAAGGGAACCATCCTTGTGCACTGTTGGTGGTGTTGCAAATTGGTGCAGTCACTTTGGAAATAATGTGAAGGTTTCTCAAAAACTTAAAAATAGAATTATCTTATGACCTGGCAATTCCACTTCTGGAAATATATCCAAAGAAATCCAAAACACTAATTCAAAAAGCTACTTTACTTATATGTGTGTTTTTTTGCAGTATTATTTATAATAACCAAGATATGGAAGCAGCCCATGTGCCCATTAATAGATGATTGGATAAAAATATGGTACATATATACAACGGAATATTCCCCAGCTATAAAAAAGAGTGAAATCTTAACATTTGCAACAACATGGATGGTCCTAGAGGGTATTATGCTATGTGAAATGTCAGAGACATGATTTCATTTATATGTGGATTTTAAAAAACAAAAATAAGTGAACAAACAACAAAAACAGACTCAGAGACACAGTGAACAAATAAAAGATTGTCAGATGGGAGGGGAGCGCAGGGACAGGTGAAAAAGGTGAAGGGAGTAAGAACTCACAAAATAGTCACATGGATGCAAAGTTCAGCATAGGGAATATAGTCACTAATAATGTGATAAGTATATATGATGCCAGAGTGGTACTTGAATTATCGAGGGGACTACTTTGTAAATTATTTAATTGTCTAACCACTATGCTGTATACCTGAAACAAATATAAAATAAAATAAAGAAAAAACAAACGGACCTAAAGCAAAATGCCAAATAAGAATCTAATGAGCAGATGGTTATTAATAACTTTATCATCATTATTATTACTGGTACCATGAATGTAACTAATGCTAATTATTAATAATAGTAACCAGCTCTCCCTAAGCCTTCACAAGTGAAATAAACTAATTCATAAAGTACTAATTTACCTGCCTACCCCTGCCCCAGTCATTTCAACCTGACAGGCCTGGAAATCACAATATTCTCTCCCTTTTGGTCTAACCTGGGAAACCCTGAGTCCCTGAAATTACCTTACAGTTTCTTACCATAGTCATCTTCACAATGACTCTTTCTGGTTCCAAGAACTCCTTACACAATTTCCTTATCTTGACTCCACCATGCACCTCAGGTCATTGGGCTTCTCTTCGCTCTGTTTCTGAGTCCTGTCCTATCATCTGATGGAGCTCTCCAAAATGTCCTATTGGAACTCCACCTTGCACTTGCCAGGCTTCTTAGATTCCACCCTTTCTCACCATCTTCCCTTGCTGAGAGACAAAAGAAATGCCTTGAAGAATGTTGAGAGAAACTGAGGCACAAAGAAGGAAAATTTGTGAAGTTGTTGACGTTAACCCACTAAGTATCAAGGCTTCACATAATCACAGAGCATGATTTGGGAAGAAAAGGAATCCATACTAACACTAGGAAGTCTGTGGCAGGTGTCAAATAGGTGGGGCAGACATGATAGCCCTAGAGAAAGCTATGAGAAGAGTTGGGGAAGCTAGGATTTGGTTTCATGAAGAAAATGTTCTCTAAGAGTTCTTGGCTGTCTTTTCTTCTGAAACTTCTACAGTGTTTTACCCAATTATATGGTTGATGACTTTATGGTCTGGATCTCTAGCCATGAGCTTTTGTCCCAGTTTTGCACCTGTTATTCATAGCTCTACTGGACATCTCCACCTGGATATCTCACAGGACTGCAACATCAATATGGCCAGACTTGAGCTCCCTGTCTTTCTCCTTGGCCTTCCCAAAACAAACATCTGTAAATCACCTTCAACAACTTCCTCTCCTTTATTCTCTTACGTAATTGAATAAGCACAGAAAGGGAAGGAAGGAAAGAAGGGATAAAGAGAGGAAGGAAGAAAGGAGAGAAGAAGTTTAAGTGTTAAGCCTCAAACACTAAGTTCTAAAGCTATCCAGAAGCTCAGTTTGCACCAGGGGAGTTAGAGACAACACTGTTTGTTGCCTGCCTAGTAATTATGCTTTCTTTCTTCCCTGTTAACAGAATCACGAATTTCTTGGGCAAAGCAAAGTACCCACCTAAAATTACTATATTCCTTAAGCACCCTCACAGCTAGGAGTGCCCATGTGACACAATGCTGGCCAATGAGCTGTAAGTAAAAGTTCCCAAGAAGAATGTGTCATCTCAAATTAAAAAAGCACAGTCCAGATAGAAGAAAACCCTTTGCCCTTTCCTCATTCCTGCCTTGAAGTAAGCAGCCATCATGCATCCATGTGGGCATATGTCAAGGGGTGGCTAGCCAGAAAATGGTAACATGGAAAGATAGACAGAGCCCATATCCCTGATACTGCTGATGCCTGTTGGACCATTCCTTCATGCCTACCCACAAACTTCTTATTGCATAATGCAAAATGATCCACACTTTGTATAACCTGCTGTAGTCAGGTCTTCTGCTATTTGTGTTTCTGCCATTATTTTAACATTAGTATTCCTCAATATATATACTTAATCTGAAAATTCCTCAGTTATCTTCCACAAGGCATAAGGGAATAACATGAGTAGTGTGCTACTGTCCGATGCTGTCAATTTTCTTTGGGAATTAGCTTTGCTGGAGAGAGTCACTTAACAGTGGCCACTCCTCCTAAGGCAGCGCACATCTAATAAGTGGCTGATGCAGGTAGAAACGTGTGGCCTCTCTCCCCAGCTCAGGATATTTCTGCAGGGCCAGCCCCACCTTTGAGCCTCTCCCACCCTTGGGGTTCTTTGAGATTGTGAAGTGACTGCATTGAGCCCAGCTTCTCTGTCTGCTCCCACAGATGATGATCCTGACAGCACTCCTCAGTCAGTCCCCTGCAGGCAAATCATCTCAATGTCTGCTTCAGGGAAGCCAACATGCAGAGTTGTCCTAATTATAACATGTAAGAAGCAGAAAGCTCAACCTGCACTTATGGCAGTCTAAATTGCTCACGTTAAGGTATTCTAAATTTTACAAGGAAAAATTTTTTTTTCCTTTTAAACAATCAAGTTGTAAAGTAGTTTTGTACGAATAGCATTGACACTAAGCTAGGTCTTAAGCAGGATCCGTACTGGCTTGACAGCAAGGGCCCACAGTGACCTCTTAGCCTACCACAGGCTCTTCCAACTTTTTACTACTTGGCTTAAATGTTAACAGCCTATTGTCTGAATTTTATGGACTTTTAAACACTGTCGCCAACTCTGCTGGAAAAAGATACAGGTTTTTTTCCTCCAGTAATTCAGGCATGAATATTGGAATTTGAAAAAAAATTTAAAAGATCTAGTAAGCTCATGAGACTTAACCTTCCAGAGAAAAACAGTTCCTATCTATACACACTCTCTTGCAAACATGGGTGTCCACCCCTATAAGCATAGGTGTATCTATAACCAGATGTAGTCTGTTTAGGGCTGTGTAATCTAATTCATGTATAATTTAGATTAAATAATTTTGTGCCAAAATTTATCTGAGTCATGGAACCATGATTTTGAATTCCATGCTGCCCAGGTGGGCTAGGAGCTCTGGGTGGTCATAGGAAAGAAGTGTAATGATGTTTAAAAGCTTTATAAAGAACTGTGAGCTCAGAGGAAAATGAGGAAACTTTAGAGTGAGTTCAGTACAAAGGACTTGAGCGTAGGAAATGTGATCAGAGGAGAGTGTGATTTGGTTTGGGGAAACTCCATGAGCCGAGTCCTGAGTAGTCACTGAGTTTTTGCCTAGATAACTGTGACACAGAAGACATTCCACAAGAAAGGTCTTGGCCTCCAAATACAGTGTGGAAGAATTCTAAGAGAAGGATTTTGGTGTCATGATAAACAAAACTGGAAATGGCTTAAAAAATAACTGGAGCTTTCAGTCAATATTGAGAGTTTTCTCAAGCAGAGAAAACAGCAAAAAATAATGGTTGAAGAGGACAAAATGGGAAAGTGGTATGTCAATGACCAGGGACCTGATGAGAGACAGAGAAAGGCTTGAGGCCCTATATGGAGGCAGAAGAGCTCCTCTAAGTATCCTTTGGGTTGGAGATGGGGCCACAAGGGTAGGTGTCTTATTTCAAGTCAGTGATTCTTCACGACACCACACCAAGCACTTCATTTGTATGAACAAAATGCCTGGTTCTGCCCACAAATTCCTACAAAGGAACAAGAGGTATAGATCCCTATGCAAGGTACAGGCCTGTCCATGCCACAAATGAGTTTTCTTCTTGGTCAGAGGGTATTTATAGCCAGCTCACGCAGACATGCTGCTGCCTTGTGTCCATGAGATGGCCTTCCCACACCCCAATCATGGACTTCCCATCTCCAGAACTGTGAGGAAATAAATTTCTGCTGCTTAAGGCACCCAGTCTGTGTTACTTCATCGTGGAAGCCCGAGGATACAAACACACTTTCTATGAAGACCAAAGTCTTAAAAGGCCTCTGAGTGTTCACGGTGGAGGGACTGTGTCTGTCTTGTTTACCCGGCGCTCCCAGGCATAGCCCAGTGCCTGGCCTGCAGGATACTCTATCAGTGTTTGTGCAATAAGTGAATGACTCAGAACAAAACCTTCTTGGACTCAAATCTTCCAGGTGGTCCCACTTTGCTATAGAATCTTATTGGGGTGGCTGCCAAAAATCTTGCTGTGTCCCCAAAGACTACACATGCATAGCAGTAGTAGCCTGTCAATGATAACAATCCTCTTGGAGGGGGTGTGAAGTGGGGGGAACTGAACCCTTTTTAATTTGCTCTCTTTTGACCCTCAGCACAATAGCCTTAAGCAGGTCAATGCTTAATTAGTATTGCTTATCATCAAAATAAGTGTTGTCCCATGGCCTGGTACCACAAAACCCATGTCTAGTAAAACTCATACCATCCTAGAAATTTTCCCTTATGCATTCATTGCTCCAGCGCTGATCCCCTTCTATTCCTCCCCACTTTTGTCAGTGGCACCTCCATTCTCCCATGGCTCAGGCTCCAGCCCTTGGATTCATAGTTGATTTTGTCTTATGCTTGAATCCTTAAACCCAATCAGTAACACACTCCTTTCCATCTTTCCTTTCACTTGTCTCTCCCATCTCATCCTCTCTAGGCCCATCACCATCACAGCCCAGTCCATGGCTCATGACACGGGAACCCTGATGGGTCTCCCCACTTCTGACCTTCTACTCCATCATATGATGTGCTCTGCTGCCAGACTCAGCTTTGTCAAGCTCAAAAACTCTTTCTAGGGCTTCTGGATGGATAGTAAAGAAGTTTAGTCTTATTTGTGCCTACAGGCAATAGCTAAGTTTGTAGAAGGAGAGAGAGTGAGAGGCTAGTAAAATTGCTGAAGATATCTGTGACACTCATCTGCAGTTGTTGCCATGGGGTCTTCTGGAATTAGAAAACCCATTTCCAACTGCTGCTTTAAAAACTATACCAGATTCACCTTAGGTTGTTGGACTCATGCACTCAGCTTTTACAACATACCAGAGATCATATGTAAACTGGTAATTACACCATCTTTCCTGTTCAGTTATTTTCACAAGGATTGTTATAAGATGGGGAGGGGTTAGGGATTGGAGGTGACATGTGGAGGCCAGAGGGACAGGGGGAGAGTATACTGCTCCCAGAAATAGAGAGTAATTGCCAAGAACTATAATTCTAACCTTCACCCTACATGGTTCAGTGGCTTGTGGGCTGGAAGAAGAAAAGTGACATCTGTGATTTAGTCCATATGAGATGCTTGACCTCCCCAGCTTCATGCTTCAACAGGCTCAATGTGGGGCTGGGGCCAGCAAAAAAAGCAGGAAGTGCAGAGCAGGGAAATGTTGACAGAAGAAACATTCATATGTTCTTCTCCGGATGTTAATTACAAAAAGGCTTCCCTCCTACAGTCTCTTCTGTGGAAGATTTGCTGCTTATGTAAATTTTTGAAGCAAATTAATCTGTTTGGTTTGGTTAACCATGGAAGGATGTTTCCTGAACAACACTGGCATGATTAAAAACACTTTCCTCTGGCCTGGATTTCTCCTGAGACTATGTCCTTGCATATGTCATAGGAGTTTCTGTAGCTGAGAGGCCGGTAATGGTCGGTGGCTGACCTAGCTCTGGGCAGAGGATCTCCATATTTGACATGCAAAGGTAGCTGGGAATTTTTTTTAAAAAACTTGTGAAAAACAGAAATTGTTTTTTTTATTAATTGTCACAAGTCTAGACAGAGGTAAACTGTCCCTGATATGTCCACCAAAACCCCCACATCCTGGATTTACTCCCTTACTCTGTCTCCCTGACCCCACCACAATAACACTTTTAATAAATACCATGCCCTTACAGATACCAACTACCTTTGATTCCCAAGAGCTAAAACTTTTGGATAAAGCACAGAAGGACATCTCCAAGAGGATCTGGCTTGGATTATCCAAGGAGAAGGATACAGAGCTCTTCTTATACAGGATTAATTCTGTTTCCTTGTCTGGCAAATGAAAAAATATTCTAGTTGATCTCTAGCATTTCTTTCAACGCACAGATCTATGATTTTAAAATATTACTCTTTTAAGCATTGTTAAACTATTACTGCTAACAAATATTAATACTACTTTATCTAATTAATTGATTAGTTTTTTAATTGGCTATGGTTAACAGTCACAGAAAATGCATGTGTTGGGTACATGTATGTGTTGCTGTGTGCTGGTAAACTGGCTCTTCAGGTAGGAAGAAAGAAAGAAAGTAAGAAAGAAAGGAAGGAAGGAAGAAAGAAAGAAGAAAGAAAGAAAGAAAGAAAAGAAAGCACTGATTTTGTAGCATTTGCAGACTTTCATGATTTAAATAGCTCTACCATGGCCGATCTCAAGCTAAAACCTGACATTACTGAACCACCAAACAGGGAGTTAGGAAGACATGCATGCAACTGGCTCTTGATTGCTAGCTCGACATGGCAATAACAAAGCAGCAATTGAATATAACCTAAAAATTTCAAAATTGGCTGAAATAATTTAAAATTTCTTTATTATGTTTTTCTTTTTTCTCCTTAAGACACACAAAAATTTGTGACCGGTGAATCTAGCTTGACAATAGACAGACATATTTTAAAACTGAATTTCCATAGAATTGGATGATAACAGGTGAAAATACTAAAACCAGGTTGGGGTCCAGTCATCTGGCTTTTCTCTCACAGGTCAGAGAATAATGCAAGTATCTAGCCCATGAAGTTCTCCTTATCATTTTTAGCCAGTTGATCTTTTAACTACTGGAATAGCATGTCACTGGCACTGCACCATTACTATCAAGCTCATATTCAGTTATGTGCCTGGAACACAACTCAACCCAAAGCCCATGACAGGTGTTCAATAAATGTTAAACAAATGTAAATGTATTCTACCACAGGGTCTTGAATTCCAGTGATTAAGACACACTACAGTTTCTGTTCTGATCAAAGCCAAGCAGATCCAACAGGCTGTTGGTCAATTGTGTGGGGAATGAAAGTAATGAGCAACACACCAGAAAGCCATGGCTGAACTCATTCTGCCGATGCCCTAGGCTTAGGCCATGTTTACCAACAGCAGAGAGTTTCTGGAAAGTCTGCAAACATACTTTTTTAAAGGATGGTAACTCCAGTTATTAAAAACCACATATCTCAACCGACAAGTAGTAGTTGCTGGGCACCCATCTAGAATGGAAGCTGTACAAATAGTTCATAATGCTTGTACAATTCAGTTTCCTTATCTTTAAGATAAAGGCACCAATGCTGGCTTTTCTGGCCTGTTGAGCAGATTAAAAAAGATAATGTGTGCAGAGTACCTAGCACTGTGGCTGGAACACAGTAGATATTCAGTAAATAATAGCTGTTATGATGAGTATTTCATTCTTTTAGGCTTCCACATTCCTTTTTTCATATCTTCTCACTTTTTCTTAATGACTCCATTTTAGTAAAAAGATATCTCTAAACTTTATCAAAAGTATGGTTCTGCCTCCTCATCTCTGAGGTGCTGGGGAATTGTTACGTGGAGATTTCAAGTAGTTCAAGCTATTAGCAATAAGTAAAATTTCACTATAACTGGAACATGTAGAAGGGTCATAATTTCCATATTTTTTCCTTTTAGGTTATAGTAGACAGAATAATGGCCCCCTAAAGAGGCACACATCCTAATCCTAAGGACCTAAGACTATGTTATCTCACAAGCCAAAGGAGACTTTGCAAAGGTGATGAAGTTAAAGATCTTTAGATGGTTAGTTTATCTTAAATTATCTGGTGAGCCTAATGAAATCACCAGGGTACTTATGTGAGGGAAAAAGGAGCATCAGAATCAGAATAGCTAAGTGATGATGGAGGTAGAGCTAACAGTGATGCAGCTATGAGCCAAGGAACAGTGGCAGCCTCTAGAACAGTGGTTCTGAACCTTCCTAATGCCACGACCCTTTAATACAGTTCCTCATGTTGTGGTGACCCCCAACCATAAAATTACTTTCGTTGCTACTTCATAACTGTAATTTTGCTACTGTTATGAATTGTAGTGTAAATATCTGATGTGCAGGATGTATTTTCATTGTTACAAATTGAACATAATTAAAGCATAGTGATTAATCACAAAAACAATATATAATTATATATGTGTTTTCCAATGGTCTTAGGCGACCCCTGTGAAAGGGTCGTTCCACCCCTAAAGGGGTCATGACCCACAGGAAGAGAACCACTGCTCTAGAAGCTGAAAGAGGCAAGAAATAATTCTCCCCTAGAGCCTCCAGGAGGAGCCAGCCTTGCTCACACTTTGACCTCTGAGACAGATTTTGGACTTCTGACTTCCAGAACTGTAAGATAACAAATTGCTGGGTTTTTTTGTTTTTTTTTTTTAAAGTATATTTTACTGATTATGTTGTTACAGTAGTCCCAATTTTATCCCCATTGCCCTCCTCTGCCCAACACCCCGCTTCCCTTTAGCAATCCTACACCCCGTAATTCATGTCCATGGGTCGTGCATATAAGTTCTTTGGCTTCACCTTTTCCTATATTATTTTTAACTTACTGCTGTCTATTTTGTACCAACGAATTATGCTTCTTAGTCCCTGGACTATTTCCCCATTTCTTCCCCTTTCCTCTCCAGCTGATAACCCTCCAAATGATCCCTACACCTATGACTCTGTTCCTATTCTGGTTTGATGAGTTGGATTTTGTTGTTACTTTTTAGATTCAGTTGTTGATAGTTATGAGTTTGTTGTCACTTTAGTGTTCATAGTTTTGATCTTTTTCTTAAGTAAGTCCCTTTGACATTTCATATAATAATAGCTTGGTGATGATGAACTTTAGCTTTACCTTGTCTGGGGAGCACTTTATCTGCCTTTCCATTTTAAATGATAGCTTTGTTGGATAGAGTAATCTTGGTTGTAAGTCTTTGCTTTTCATCACCTTGAATACCTCTTGCCAGTCCATTCTTGCCTGCAAAGTTCCTTTTGAGAAATCAGCTGATAGTCTTATAGGCACCCCTTTGTAGGTACTCTCTGCTTTTCTCTTGTTGCTTATAAGATTCTCTCTTTATCTTTAACCTTTGGCATTTTAATGATGATGTGTCTTGGTGTGGTCCTCTTTGGATCTAGCTTGTTTGGGACTCTTTGTGTTCTCTGGATTTCTATGTCTATTTCCTTCACCAAATTTGGAGAATTTTCCTTCATTATTTTCTCACATAAGTTTTTGATTTCTTGCTCTTCCTCTTCTCCTTCTGGCACCGCTGTGATTTGGATGTTGGAACATTTAAAGTTGTCCCAGAGGTTTCTAAGCCTCTTCTCATTTTTTTTCAATTCTTGTTTTCTCATTTTGTAGTGGTTTATGGTTTTTTTCTTCCTTATGTTCCAAATCATTGATTTTAACCCTGGTTTTCTTCCCTTCACCACTGGTTTTGTGTGGATTTTCTTCATTTAATTTACCATAGCCTTCACTTCTTCCTTTATGCTTTTGCCATACTTAAGCATATCTGTCAAGCCTGTGAGCATCTTTATCATCAGTGTTTTGAACTCTGTATCTGTTAGGTTGGCTATCTCCTCATTTGTTGCTTGACTCTCTCCTCGTCACTTAGTTCTCCCACTGGAACCTTGATCCGTTCCCTCTTTTGGGCCATACTTCTCTGTCTCCTCATTTTGATAGGCTCCTGTGTTTGTTTGCCTCTGTGTATTAGGTAGAGCTGTCGCTCCTGTTACTTTGTAAGGGGTGGAGCCTTAGGTATTCATCAGTACAGGGTGACCCATTTCACCATGTTGTGGCACTGTTTGTGGGGCAGGGATCTGAAAGGGAACAATGGCACTTTTCAGGCACTTCTCCCACTTTGTATGGGACTGGCCCCTCTCTGGCTGTTGCCCTGGCCATTGTTCCCAGAGTGGGTGGGTCTGCAGATTTTCTAGGACCATGGGGGGCCTTTAAACAAGCAGTCTCTGCTGAGAGACTGGCAGTTTTTTCCTCCACCCCAGCTCCCACTAGTTTGTACAGTCAAAAGCAATGAGGCTTTATTTTCCCTGGCACTGGGACCATGAGCTGTGTGGTCTGGTCTGGTGCTGGGAACACTCCCCAGGTGTCCCTCCTGACTTTATAAAATGTATGACTGTGCTTTCTGCTGGACTGCTTCTGCTGCTGCTGCTGTCATCCTGAGTCCTCTCTGCCTCAGCTCCACCCCTCCTACCTGTCTGGATGAGTATTTCTTCTTTATATCTCCGTTTGCTGGACTTCCATGCAGTTCGATTTTCTGGAAATGTTTCTCATTTTGAGGTAGTTGTATTCTTTCTTAGTTGTGGAAGGAAATGCAGCATGTCTGTCTAGGTCTCCATATTGGCTGAAAGTTTTCCAAATTGCTGCTTTAAACCAATAAGTTGGTGATCATTTGTTACAGCAGCAACAGTAAACCAATACATAGTCAAATAAGGAAACATAGATTTTTGAGTCCCAGAAGGGAGAGAGGAATCTTTCTCTCCAAACCCCACATGGAGTGTGTCCTATGTGTTATATCAAGTTGGCAGAGAGACCTGAAGAGAGCAGCCATCTGACTGACACCTTGGCTTGCCATTTGGTTCATGTTGTCCATTTTACAAAAAGCCCCTTGCTCTTCTTTCTTTAAGCAAAATGCTCTCAAAAGGAGATGCCAACAGACTTTAAATGAAAGCACAGGAGTATCTTGGGTGAGATACAAGTGAAATTAGCTTACAGTGGATACTTTTGTGGGTGGAACTAGAAAAGTGGCAAGTAAATATACATTCATTTGCTCATGTAATTTTAAGTGATGGTATTAAGGGTGTTTTTCCTTTTTTGTGTATTATTTCAGTTATTTATTTATTTAGTTTGCTAATATATTTTTTAACAAAAAGGAAGTCTTTCTTTTTGGCTAAAAAGGTGCTAATGCCTTATAGCAGAAATGAAGTTCTGATTGTGCCCATTGAGTTTCCTGAATGAAACCCTTTCTTCTTATAACTGAAACACCCTGGACCAAGGAACGGTGCATCTACCTCATGGATGTGCAGGATGGTGTAGCTATATTCCAGGTAGTCTCGCTCAGGGCTTCTCAATCTGAAATGCGCAGATGAACCACATTGGGACTTTGCTAAAAAGCATGGTTCAGGTTCAGTCTGTTCAAATTGGGACTGAGATTCTGCATTTATAACCAGCTTCAGTGGGTGCTGATGCTGCCGGTCTGGGGACCAACTGTGGGTTGCAAGAGCTCAGACCATTGTCAGGCAAGGTATCACATGAAACATTGTGATTTAGGAATCAGAGCCCAGAGGCCCCACGACTGTGTGGACCTCAGACCAATAAGTCAGAAGCTTCCCAAAGCTAAGACCAAGTCTGCCTAAGATCAGACAGTGGACTTCACATCCAGGTCAGATAACTGATGGTCAACATCCCAGGGCTTTGAGGCATAAGGTAATTCCTTGCAGCTCACCAGTCTCAGCCCTGGAACACCTAGGAAGTGCTGTCATGAGCTGAGACCATCTAGGTTAAGATATCAGATTCCCACTTCTTTACTGCCTTTTGCCATAAATGGAAAGGCTTCTACTGGGGCCTCTCCAGGGATCTGACACTGCAGTGAGGTCACTGCTGTTATCGTTGGTATTACAGTAAGAGCTGTAATGCCAACCAGCTGGAATGTTTGTTCCAAACACCAGGATGTCCAGTTCTTTGTGATCACCTTTCAACGAGAACCTCTGGTATTTTGAAACTGACACACTCATACGTATTAAAAAAATTTAAATACTAGGTGATCAGCCAGAATCTGAGGGAATTTCCCACCCTGAACTATGCATGCCAAAACTAACCAAACCCCCGGGTTATGTTTTCCTTTTTATTGCTGGCATGCAAACAATACAAGCATCGTAGTTTATGTTGGAGATACGGTATCACCCCTAACCATGACAAAAGATCAAAACAGGCTTTGTTCTAGGACTCTGTGTTCTGTGGCCAGGGAGTTCATGAAGGATTTCTCTACTTGCAAGTCCTTGGAGTACAAATTAGATTCCTTTAAGTCTCCAGTAGATGTGTTCCTGTAACCAAGACATTAATAAGGACTTGGCTGCCCGATGTTGTTTGTGCCGTTGTTTCTCCAGTTATAGTAAAAAAAAAAAAAAAAATTGCCCATGGTGAGGGTTTCCCTTCTTGCTGAGATGGCAGGGGGAAAATCTCTGCCTCTATATGTTTCTGGACTTCTTACCAGTCTTTTAGGGCTAGTCAGAGATTCCGAATCTCAGAATAAAATTATCAACAAATTTCACAGATCATCCAACACACCCTCTTTAACTTGCAGATGAGAAACCCATGCCCAAGAGAAGTGAAGTGCCCAGAGCCAAAACTCTGTCTTCTGACCTCCAGATGCATGCAGGGTCCACTGCCCTCCTATTATCCTCGGATTATGGCTTACACTGAGGTGGGGGTCGGGGGGCCTTTCATCCCACATAAGAAAAGCAGTATTTCAAAACCTCTGGCAAGGTCAAATCCACCCACAGTCCACGGACAGCATCTTGAGAGTCACTTACTAAGACTCTGAATAGGTAAACAGTATCTAAGTACCTAATTATCAGATTAATAGCCCCCCAAAACCTCACTGGGTCAAGAACATTGAGTAGGTATGTTAATTATCCAATTTTTCCTGGGTTGTATTTTCCTAATACAGAAAATGATATTAGCAACAGGTCTTTTCTGCCTCTCAAGGTTATTACGAAGGTCATTGGGAGCAGGCATTGTTCTAACAGTCATTGCATAGATGAGTTTGAAATCCATACACCTGGGTTTGATTCTTGCTACTGGCAGCAGACTTTGGACAAATCTTTTAACTACTCTGGCTACCAATTTTCATATCTTTAAAAATGAGGTAAGGACTCCTATCTCATAAACTTGTGGAAGATTAAAATGAGATAGACATTAAGTCAAATGCATAACACAACGCCTGGCATATAGTAAGCATTCAAAGATGCAACCTACATTCTTCCCTCCTCATTTTCTTTGTGAATCTAATTTTCTCTCATTAGACTTCAACTTTCCCACACATTTGGTTCTTGAATTGAAAGGCTCACACACACAGGAGACACTCAAAAATGCTTCATTTATTTCAAAATCAGAAGAGAACATGATGCTGGACCTTGAGGAGCTTATATTGTCTGTAGAAAAACAAGAAGATGAGTTAATATGTCCAGCACTTACTGTGTACTAAGCACTTTGCATGTGTTTTCTCATTTAATCCTCATGGCATCTCTATAACACACATTCTATCACAAAGCTCATTTTATAGTTGCAGATACACAAACATCATGAAATTAACTTACCCAAGGTCACAAATCTACTAAGTGGCAGAGCTTATCTTCAGAGCTCTTCCCACCTTGAGCTAGGTTTAGACTTATCACCTTTTTATGCCTCTCAGGATTGTTTTGCAGCTGGTCACCCTGAGAAATGAGGCAGCATCTTTCCCAGAACAAGAAGCAGATTAGCTTACCATCTGCTATAGAAGCAGCAGATCCCTCAAGTTCAGAGTTGCTTATAATGCAAACTCACTGAGTGAGTGGCATCCACCTGGGTCACATGTGTTCCTTTGGTGAGAGGTGGCATATACATACAGCTTGCTATGCTGTGATTAACAGTCCTTTTTCTCCGATGCAAGAGTCTTGTGGCTTCTGCCAGCAGGAAAAGGTAATGGGCTCACTTGTTAGCTTGTCTGTACGGTAAAATCAAACCCCAGACCCAGCAGAATACAATAGTGAAAAGTGAATAAAAAAGTAAAAGCAGTTTGGTCTTTGAAAAAAATCTCAGATGGAGCTCAAGTGAGTGTGTGTGCACATACTCTCACATTTCATTTACTTAACAAACTTTTAAAAACAAACGGATTCCAAATAACATCCTCCTCTGTATTATATTTTTTGAACCACTATTATTTTACAAGTGTCCATGTGCATTACAAAAAGCAAACCATGAGGTTTTGCTCTATACCTGTCTATCCACACATATTTCCAATGTTAACTCTCTGCATAAGTTGATTTCATGCCCCTAAGTAAATCCCCCAATTACCAATGCATTACTGTTAGTAATTCAGGCCTGGAAAGCAGCTGTATTGCAGGCACAGGGCTCAACGAGCCAGAGGAGCTTGAAGAAGTTGAAGAGGAAAAACTGGAAACAGATCCTGTTGGTCAGTAGCCTGACAAGGCAGGAAACAAAGAGGAAAATGAAATGGATAGAGGTGATAAAACATAAAATGGAGAAAATACAAAAACTGTGAAAAGGAATAGGCCAGTCGAGTTAGGGAAGACACCAAATCAGAAGACAAGGAGGCTGAAGAGAACAAGAAAGTCACTGGTACTTGTAAGGAAAGAGAAAGTCACATGGGGAAGAAGAAAGTAGAACATGCCACTTCTGAAGTAAGTGGAGCCATGGCCATGTCAGCTGCTCTAGCCTCAGCTGCAACCAAAACTCAGCAGCTGGCTGCCAGGGAAGAGAGAGAGCCCATCTCTGGTCACTCACCTGGCTGAGACACAAATAAAAACACTAGAGATCAAATTTTGACATTGTGAAGAGCTGGAAGCTTTGAGAGACAGAGAGAGAGAGGCTTTAGAAGAACAGAGACAGTAGTTGCTTACTGAACCCCAGAATTTCATATGGAACAGTTGAAATCCCTGACTGGGGAGCCTGACAGCAAATGACACAGGAACAGCATGGGCAGAGCCCTCACCAGGCATGCCAGCACCTGGCATGGTGCCTCGTCAGTGGCCCCCTTCATGCCCTCTGATGAGCCACCAGATACCCAACCACCCCAGGCAGGCCACGCACCAGGCCCAGGTTCCATGATGCCTGGACAGCCTGTGCCAGTCTGCATGGCTCCCACCATTTTCAGCCGTCCTCCACCCTCTGGGAGAGGCCCTGCCCCTCCTGACATGCCTCTAGTTCCTGGAACACCTTAAGACTCCAGGAAACCCTCAAGGCATCTAACGGCATTATCCCTGACCTGGTTCGGGAGCCATGGAGCCTCCCAGGGCTGTCCAGCTTGTCAGCAGCTGCCTTGAGTGAAGTTCTCTGGCCCTGGTGGAGAGAGTTAATCAATAAGAAGTTATAGATAATCTATTTCGTGCCCAGCTAGACTAGGTACCGTGAGAGAGAGAAAAAAGGACCCAGAACTTGCCTAGGAAGGAGCTTATTAACTAGAAAAATAATAAAATTAACAACGAGAACAATTATAGTATAACAAAATCAAAATATAGTTGAATATAGTTCTGAGAAAACTGAAAAGATAAAACATAAATGCAACCTGGAGCTGCAGCCGTCATCAGTCATGTGCCCTCGTGGGAATCTGTAGGAGACTGGGCAGTGTGTCTGTGATACCTGGATAACTGGGGCATTAGGAAACCAAGAGCCAGGCCAAAGTCAGCAAAGCTAATCTAACCATAAGGTCCGAAGCTAGCCTTTGGCAACCAGCACTAGTATAAGATTCTCTTTCTGGGCCTACTGATGGACTGTAGTCTCTCCTTAGCAATTATGTGTTAGTTGCAGATTCCCTAGGCAGCTTCTCTCAGACCCCTGTGTTTCTCTACCATCCCAAAAGCTTCACTTTGCACAGAAACAGATGGTATGCCATCATTCAAAACATTTATCTATAAGGGCCCTTATGATTGTGTTTCTCTGAAGTCTCCCCCAGGAAGAGCAAAAATTCATCATTGTTTTATGTCTCCAAGGGGTCTTGCTAATCTGTACAGAATCTTGACTAATGCAGCAGGTGCTTTTGGTGCCCTGCCCACCATACGTGTGATGCTCTTCCTTACGGGTATTTTCCTGGCCATGGTAGCCAAGAGCAGAAAAAGCCAGAGATAATGAAAAATTAATGCTCCCCAAATCAGCCTTCCAGCAATGGTAGATGGAGAGTTGGGAGGCAAGTAACCCAGCTTCCTTGGCTTTCATTTGTGGTAACTCAGAACATTGTTTTCTAGGGCTCCCCAACAGGATTGAGCTCCTGTTCCGCACAGTGGTAGCTAGCTTGATGCACATTGTTAATTGCTTTTTTCCTTTCCTCACCTGTTTCTCTATCACCTACTGGTGTTTCTAGGGATTACCTTCCAAGTAAATTGCTGCCACTTAAATCTTTACCTCTAAGTATGCATCTGGGTGTATCTAAATACAGACAATTACTACTAAAATGAAATCCTAATACAATGTGATCTGAGCACTAGTAGACATTAACTATACAAATCTCTTATCAGGATTGAGTCTAACATGTTAGGTGTTCTGCAGACATTTGTATTCGAGGGGGTGGGGTAGCAGGGAAGAGTGAAAATTGTTTAAAAGCAGGGAAAATAATCATTAAAGGTATTATAATATAAAGCTTTTTCCTTCTCAAATCTTCCAACTAATCATGGTATTTTTTAAATTTTTGTTACTTAATGCCATTCTAAGTAAAGAAAAAATAAAAATTTTAATTATTACCATGAATTTTACCATGCATCTTTATATTATGCAATGTCAGTTTCAAGTGCAAATATAAGAGCCTGTAACTCATATACAGAATTACTGAAATTACATAATTCATATTTTGTAGCTCCTGCATACATATGTATTTTGTTCTTAACAGAACAGTGGAAATGGTGCACAAAACTAACTCAGCTGTTTTTATTCACTTCTTGATATAAGCACATTCTACCAATGGTCCCTACCTTTGGCTTACTGATGAGTAAGGAAGGACTGCCCTCTTTTTCTCCTTTCTCCTATCTTCATTTTCAGCATAAATATTTCGTTAACACAGAGGCATAATAGGAGAAAGAAAAGACACGATAGGGTTCCTTGGTCATTTGTGTCTCTTAGACACCCATTTCCTTTTTTCTGCATTTGCAGCAAGTTCTGGTTCAAATGGAAAGTGTGCCCTCCTGGGACTATCAGTGCCCCTCGTCTTCCCCCACCCACTTACTTGGTCATAGATGGGCTTACCTTGTGTTTGCTTTGAATCTTCCCTGGACTCTGATGCCTCATGGGTTGCTTGGGATTCTATGATCAGGGGGCATCTGGAATGCTACACATGAATGCACATCCATATTGTGTGTAACTAACTATTCAGCTCACATGCGTGTTCCACTGTTACATTGGACTTCAATTACAAAACACAAGTTCCAAGATAACATTAAGGATTTCAAGATGGCAATAGCACAGCATTTAATCAGGTGTGGGTCCCTTCTGAGAGCAGGGCCTGTGCAACTGCACAGGTCATGGCCCCTGATGCTGGCCCTTCTCACCAGGACCAGAGAGAGGGCAACCAGCATGCTGAGCCCCCCTGAAGTGGGAATCAGGACTCCACATTACAACCGTGGTTTACCCAGTGGGATGACTGGAGCAGGGCATTTAAGCTCTTTGGTCCTCAGAGTCCTTATGCAGCGATTGTCTTTTACACAAGATTTACAAAGGTCTGGTTTCTAAAATTCTATCATTCTGCCAGAATGAGAGTGCTCCTTAGAGTTCCTTACCATGTTCAAGTAGGTCTTATTTATGAATTTAAAGAACACACCTGTACCTTTCTCTGGGATTCGCTGTTTTCTCTGTCGCCACTTAGTGAAAAAACCTGATAGCTTTAGAACATATTTGGCAAGAGCAAAATTCTTTCTGGACATTAAAAGAGATTTCATGGTTATTTTTCTCTTAAATGCTGAGAGCGGTGCAGGCTTTCCATTTGGGTGCTTTCTAAGTCTGAGTATACCCACAGACACACACACACACAGGCGCACACATGCCCTTGGCTTTGTCTCAGTGCCCAAGTCCACCTGGCTGAACACTAAGGCTGTTGACCTGTAGAAATGACGCTTGTTGTGTTCTCTGGTTTCCAGCTGTGTTTCCTGCACCTGCCTTCACCTCTGTTCTGTACATTGCTAGAATGTCTGCTGGTGCTCCGTGTCAGGCCTGTGGAGGAAGATAAACATTTCACTTTTTCTGAACAAGACTTCCAGTGTGTGTGTGTATCTAACTTCCTAGAAACCAGGGCTGTTTTCTCTTGCCAGGCGCCACAGCGGACAACGGACCTTCCTGTGCAAGAGATCATTTCAATAAGGACTCAGAGCTTAGTAAGTGAAGAAAAGAAGGTCATTCTCAGACAGGATGTTGGGAAGACGCCCTGAATGAGTCTTGCTGGGCCAGAGACGCCAACAGGACCAAGAATGTGGGCCAGTCCCCCAGGAAGTTATTCATGAGCCTGCACTGTATGATAAACAGGCAACCAAAGCCTTTTCTATACAATGAAAATCACAGTGTTTCAAATTCCAGAAAATCCTCAAACAATGACTGGACATTCCTAATATCCCATTTGCTTATTTATGCACCAAGTACTTTTAAAGAAATGAAAAACTAGATTTCTGACTTGGTTTTCTGAGCAGGAATACAATGTGCAAACAGATGCGCTGTGATGGCTGTGCTCCTCAATGCCATTCTTTCTTTAAGGGAACTGGAAGCTTCCTCTTGCTGTATCCTGAATCCCTTTTGCTCCCAAAAGCCATGCAGGACTGAAGGCCACCATGAAGTAGCTTTAAGCGTGATCAGCGGGACAGGGTCAAAAGGCAAGGAGACATGTCTGTGTTTTATGTTACCAAGAGATACAAATGGGTCAGGTTAGAATGTTCTTCTGATCAAACAAAAAGATTACTTGGGGAACTTAGAAATTATCTATATGCCTACCTGACTTCACAGATATCAAAGCTCCTTTAGGGTACATATTTTTCTTATATTATATATTATAATGTCTATGTGTGCATACATACATAATATATGTATAATTATAACATAATATTCTGAATACTGTTTTATAAATAAATATAAATGTCTGCAGAATATAGAATTTAATTCTTCAGATAGTAATATGTGTCTCATTAACCCAATAGTTGTTTATTGGCAAGACCAATTCTTCTTAAGAAGTAATAGAAATTTGCAGTTGTCATTTTTCTCACTTGTTCAGTGAAGTTGCACTTGAAAATTTTATTACAATATTCTCTTCCTCACTTTACCTGTACACTAAAATTCTTCTTTACATACTCAATTTTTTCTATAGCAATTTTAATGTCTAATGTGCCACAATTTTACTGAATATTTATTATCATCTCCCACACACCTCTCACTCACTTATAATGTGAGCTTTCAAGGCAACAATTTATTTTATTTTATTTTATTGATTATGCTGTTACAGTTGTCCCAATTTCTTTTCCCCCTGCTCCCCTGCACCCTGTGACCCCCTCTCCCTCCAGTTGCCCCCCCCTTAGTACATGCCTGTTGGTTGTGCATATAGTTCTTCTCAACATCTTCCTGTCTACTCCACTCTCCTACTATGCTTCTTTATTCCTGCACCATCTCCCTCCCTTTCCCCGCTTCCCTCTCCCCACTGACCTCCCTGCAATATGTTCCCTGTACTTATAATTCTTTTTCCCCTCTCGTTACCTACTTAGTTTGCCTTTGTTTCAATTCCCTAGCTTCCGTTGTTGATTGTTGTGATAATTTTCATTTTAATGTTCATAGTTTTGATCCTCCTTCTTCTAAACAAGTCCCTTTAACATTTCATTGAACAGTGGTTTGGATCTAACAAACTCCTTCAGTTTTACTTTGTCCTGGAAACACTTTCTCTGCCCTTCTATCCTGAATGACAGCTTCGCTGAATAGAGTAATCATGGTTGTAGGTTTTGGCTTTTTATTACTTTGAATATTTCTTGCCAGTCCCTTCTTGCCTGTAGAGTCTCTTTTGAGAAATCCGCTGATAGTCTAATTGGGACCCCTTTGTACATAAGTCTTCTCCTTTCTCTTGTTGCTTTTAAGATTCTCTCTTTATCTTTAACTTTTGACATTTTGATTATAATGTGTCTTGGCGTGGTCCTCCCTGGGTCCAGCCTATTTGGAACTCTCTTTGCTTCCTGGACCTGTAAGTTCATTTCCTTCCCCAAGTTAAGGAAGTTCTGCTTCATTATTTTTTCACATAATTTTTCAATTCCTAGTTCTTCTTCTTCACCCTCTCGCAAGCCTATAATTTGAATGTTTGTTCGCTTATAGATGTCCCAGAGGTTTCTGAGCCTCTCCTCATATTCCTCACTTTTTGTTTCCTCTTTCTGCACTGGTTGACTGTTCCCTTCCTATGTTCCAATTTGTTGATTTGATCCCTGGCTTTCCCTTCCTTACCACTTGTCTGGTATGTATTTTTGTTCATTTCCGCAGGACTATCCTTCATTTCTTCCCTGTCTTGATTCAGCCCCGCTGTTAGGTCTGTAAGCTGCCTTATGACTATAGCTCTGAACTGAGCCTCAGAAAGATTCGCTATTTGTTCATCGGTTGAGGCCTTTATTTGTTTTTTCGTTAGTTGTGTGATTGGTATTTCAATCATTAATTCTGCCCTTCTGACTGTTTTGTTTATCTTTCCTTCTTGGGCGGGGTGCTGTCACACCTCCTACGCTGTATTGGGCGGAGCCCCGTGTGCTCTTCACAACCTGGAGACCTTTCTCACCACCCTGTGGCGCTTTGCGTTAGGATAGGGGTCCAAGATGGATTCCTGATGTTACTCTCTGCTGAGAGACCCGGAACCTCCTCCTTCATCCCCACACCCTCCGGGCCTCACAGTCCGAGACAATGGGGTCGCCTTCTCTGGCTTTGGAATCATGAGCTGACGGGTCTGTTCTGCAGCCAGGGCTGGCTCCCAGGCGCTTCTCTCCTCCCCCCCAAATACGGGTGTCTGCTTACCAGGTCCCGCTGTCTGCTGCTGTGGCTGCCGCCTCCAGCACAGTTCAATCTTTCAGCTGCGATTTCGCCCTTCCTACCTGTCTAGACAAGCACCACTTGTTTATGACTTCATACGTTGGACTTCCATGTAGCTTTATTTTCTGGAACTTCTGGTTATTTTTGGTTTTGCGGTGGCTGTAGTCCTTCTTAGTTGTGGAGGGAGACAGGGCATGTTGGTCTATGCCTCCATCTTGGCCAGAAGTCAAGGCAACAATTATTTTTTGTTTCTTTGTATATCCCAAGTATACAGAACAGTGACTGACATGTGCTACACACTCAAAATTAACTTTTGAGTGAATGAATGAATGAATGAAGACATCTACCTCATTTCCAACATTCAGAGGGATCAGTTATTTACACAGCACCAATGAACATCTGGTCATTGTGGATCTAAATGGAAGGTTGGATTGGGATTGGGGGTAGGAGTTACTTTCTGGAGGATGGAGGCTCAAACTCAAAAACCTGTAATTAAGATTTGACAAAAGAGGTATTGGGGTGGATGCAGAATAAAAAATACAGATTTCAATAGGACCAATGGAAGAACCTAGCCTACCTGGAAAAAAACACAGATGGGCTCCTGAGAATGCCTCTGAGATGTCTCCATTCTCAGACATCTTTAAAGCCAGTTATCCAGAGGGAACAGGGTTTCTATTTTGCCTGCTTGTGGGACACACACTACACGGAAAGTCTCTTTCTAAGCTTCCCAGGCTCTCTTTTACTGAGATTTTTTGTCTTTTTCAGTCCATTTCCTGGGGCAGGATTTCACACAACATCAAACCTCCTGACAAGGCTGGTGACACTGGTTGGTATGAAAGGGCCTGGGACTCTGGATCAAGGAGAGATGGCAAGGGTGAGGTGGAGGTGAAAAACCAAGCTGTACAGCCCGGGCCAGGGAGGTGGGGGTAGGCTGGGGCTGGCTTTGCTCTGCTCACTTGCACTGGTTTCTACCAGATGCACTTTAATTCTTGCAGAGCTTTATCAAACCTTTTCCTGGCAACACTCAGGTTATTTCTAAAATCAACACAACTCATTTTGCAGCTCCCTCTATAGACGGTAATGTAGGAATGAAGGCCTTGGTAGAGCCATGAGACTCAAGAGCTGCAGCCAGGTTTATGAGATTGGGTCCATGAGAAGCAAGGCAGAATGTCTTTGGAGCTAAGACCTTAAATTCCATCCCATTTGCTAAATCTTCATTCCACTTACCCACCTGCCCGGCCCATTGCTGAGGCAAACTAGTCTCCCTTCTCTCCATTCTGCACATTGTCTCTTTTAATAAGGCTAGTGAGATCCTTAAAGTACTTTTGGGTTCTCTAAATAAAATGTTCCTCTGTGGAATTGTGAATGTGGATTTCTTTCTGTCACAAAGACACATGGGGAGGCCTCTTTTGACATAGTTGGGTGGGGCAGAATATGCTGTATAGTTCATGTCTTTAAGACAGTCATCTTAAAAAAGAGCCACTATTAATGTAGTCATAAATCCCCATCCTCACCAACAGCAACAAATGTCAATACAAATCTATTTTAGTCAGCTTGGAATGAAATTTGGAATCACGTTTGAAAAGGAGGGTCAGTTATGGCTTTCGAAGGCAAACTCAGAATGAGGCAGACTTACTTCCTGGTGGGGGCACTTTTCACCTTGAAAATACACATTAAGTAGAGGCAGGTAGATAACAGGGGTCCAGAAGTTAAAACATTATACCCTGGCGAGGGAACCAATCCTGGTATCCAACTCTGGCACAGATAGAGAGATACTGGGCTTGAATCTCACAGAGGGCTTTTGTTTGGGTAGGTGAATAGCAAAGCCCAAAGACCCTCCTACCAGGCACAATGCTTTTATATTATTTTAACCAGAAAGCTGAGGTTTCTTAAAGGGCAGCTTCCTTTCCTTAATTTTTTTATTTGACCTCTGCACTCACAGCAACTGCTCTCCACACGGTACAGCAGGCTGGCGCTGTCAGGAGAGGGCGGGTAGCCAATTGGATCGTAAACCAGTCCGTGGCCTGTAAACAAGATGTACCCTGTTGCAGGAGGTTAAATGAGAGTGCCTATCAAGGGGGGAGGAAACCGAATGTAGGAACAAAGCTGGTTGACTCAAAGGTTAACTACCCATTGAAACAGAGTCTAAAACGAGAAATGACCTTTCTTCAGTGTGGTTTACATTAGCTGCTTATCTGCAAAGAAATAAAGACACTGCACTAGATAAGGGCTAGACAGCCTTGACTCGGTTCACTGGATTCTAGTAAGCTTGCCAAAAAATTGAAGGGGGTGGAGAAGAGCATCTGCTTTTTAGAAAGAGTATGAAATGTAAAATTATCGTACCACCCTTTGTTTTAGAAACATGCACTCTGTCATAGCTCTACAGCCATCTTCCTCTTTGACCTATTACCACAGCTCATTCCAAAGACCTGCCCTGCTCTCCCACTCGCCACAGTTACACTGCACTAAACACGGGCCAGCTTCTAATTAAGCGTTTGCCCAAGGCCAGGGTGCCTTGCTCAGAGAAAACACCGGAAGGCAGGGCTTCTCTGTGGCTGTGCAGTGGCATGACACAATGTAGATTTTCAAGTTTCAGTTTCACACCACTCTATCCAGGGCTGGGGGGTGGGGGAAGGTAGTCGGGACTTCTTTGCAGTTTGTTCCCCAGGAGGCCTCCACTATTTCCCCAGTCCTGAAAGCTTTATATTCTATTTTCAGCATCTGCTTACGTAGGGTAACCCCTTTGTTCTCTTTGGAGTCCTCATCCTGACAGGTTGCTCTTCCTCCTTTCTAACCTGTCTGTTTTTCTGTATATTTATCTCTGTAGGAATATAGCCCCAGAGAAAGAAAAGGCAGCTACAGTCTTCTTCTCTGCAGCCTCATTCGCTGTTTATGTCTATAGAAAGCATCGCCCCAGGAAGGAGTGTGTACAGCTCTAGGCATCCTAGAAAACAAACCATCCACATGTCAGGTAATCAAGTCAGGCACACAGGGAACTCACAACAGAGCTATTTTTTCCTTTGTATGAGGACAAATGGTGCCCTTGAGTGTGCCACCTCGAGTGGGAAAAGAGGAGGGTGTTAGGAGAAACAAGTGGTATTGCAATCCTGTTTTCTCCTTTTTCCAGGGCTCCATGTACACCCTCCTGGCAACCAGGCCAAGGAAAGGAGCTGATACTTTACTGGAAGGCTCTACATGAGACCCCTGGAGGTCAGCCCCGGGGTTCTTGGGTGGAGTGGGGGATTGTGTGTATCTTTCCCAGTGTCCAAGAAGTCCTATCAGATGAGTCCTTCGTAGTTATATTCTCCATTCCAAGTTTCTAAATTAAAGATGATTAACAAGTTATTCAGAAAAGAAGCTTCTGAAAGCTGATAAAAGTTGCTTTAAGCTCAGAGGCAGCCTGGGTTTTTATTCTTATATTCTTCCACACAGCCTTCTAAAGAGACATAAGGGCATGACAACATTTTTAAAGGCAAGGAAAAGTTTAGGGAGTGTAATCATGAAAGAGGCTGGGGTTCTCCCGCCTTGAGCTGTCTCTAACCACAACAAAAACCAAATGAAGCTAAAGCACAGAATCTGAGTCATCTGTCCTCTCCCTTTCCACATCTCCTTCCCCTCTTTTGCACTTTCTCAGCTAACTTAAGTCATCTTGCTTTTATTGCTTTTTCTAGGGGCTAAATTCTCCCCTGCAAATAAAATATTCTCTGTCACGGCTACCCTGTGGGCAAGACTGATCTCAACTGCATGGTTGGTCCCCTACCAACTAGGTGACGTCCTGAAGCTGAGCCATCAGCTAGCTTATGCAGTCTGTCCAACTCCAGATAGAATATCATATGCATTCAGTTCTCCCACAATATATTACAAGTCATTTTCCTGGCCGCTGCCATTCAGGATGGTGAATTCTGGGTTATTCTTTTACTTTCCTCTGTCACTCGATGCTCTGCAATCCTAATTAGCTCATATGTGCTCTGGCCCAGCTCTCTAGAGTAGGATTCTGGAGTAATGTCCTTTATCTGTGTGTCTCTCAGACAACTTCCTGCTTGGATGGAGAGCCCAGGATTTGAGGAACTCAAGGCCGGGGTGCTCATAACACATGTGTGACTGTGGGTGTGCGGTCATAAGCTGGAACCGTGGGGCTTTGAATTCCAACCAGGATTGTTGGGCTTCATCTTCAGGGAGGCCTTGAGGATGGGGCTTGATGGGAATAATCTCAGAAGGAAACCAGATTCCCTGTCACCATTTCCTTCCCTGACATAGTGTTTTTCCTCCCGGATCTCCTTGGCAGAAAGGTCCAGTTCCAGGAAGTGACTCTGGTGGCAGAGAGACCCTAAGAAGCAGCCCTTGGTGTCATTTCTAAAACTCAAGTCCAGATTCAGGGTCCCAGTTAGCCTCTTCTGCATTGAAAAAGGGCCAGAACTTGCACAGATGTCTCAGGGATAGCTCAACACAATGCATGTGTTCATTTAGGTGGGAGCAGTGATGCAGTTGCCAGTGCCTCCCATAGCAGTAATCTCCATGCAGTTAGATTTGCTAACATTTATGCATATCTTATGCCTGCATCCTAGCCATCATCAAAGATAGTGAAGAACCAACAGTTCCAAGGATGAAGATAAATGCATGCACATAACTATAATAAAGGTCAGAGTGTTTAATAATAACAAAATGTATAATTGCAGACCCAAATAGTGCTTTGGGAGTACAAAGAAGGAAGTGACTTCCTTTGGATGGGGGAAGTGAGAAGAGAGTTGGGAGGCAGGCTTCTTCCACCTAGGCCTTGTGGGCAGGGTCTTGAAGGGGTTAGCACTGAGTGAGCCAAGTAAAAAGTCCATCAGGGTGGTCTTCCCTGGTTCATGGTTGCGGCACCAGATGTCTCTTCTCTTATTCTTTCCAGCAGGATGGACTCCCAGGCAGGACTGATATTCTAAATTATAAAAACTCAGTAAGGTACAAGCAATAACCAGTGGCAATGGATACACTATAAACAATCAGGCTGGTGCACGCCCATTAACCTCATCCCTACTTCTAGGGGTGCAGCTGGTGGGGAAGATGAGCGCAAGCATCAGAGGAGTTTGGGTGTAGGTAGAGGTTTAGGGAAAGAGGCATAGTAATGTTATAACCACTTCTGTGCCCAGTTGTTTTCCTTCTTTTTTTTTTTTTTTAAGGAAACTTAAAATTAGTTCTAATGAGTATGTCTTATTTTTATCATTATGTGACAAACATACCAAAACCATCTACTAATTTTAAAAGAGTATGAAAGTTTCAAAAGGAGACAGTGGGACCACCTCACACCCATGAGGATAGCTACTATAAGAATGAAAAGAGGGGGACTTCCGGCCAAGATGGAGGCTTAGACGGACACGCTAGGTCTCCCTCTACAACTAGAGAGGAATACAACTACTTCAAAACAAAGGATAACTAGAAATCCCAGAAAATAAAACTACACGGAAGTCCAACATATGAAGTTATAAACCAGCAGTGCCATTTGGGCAGGTAAGAGTTAAAGAGGGCAGTGCTGTTTGCGGTCGCACCTGGACAACGGCGGGCGGAATCCCGGATCCGTCAAGCCCCTGGCGGTGCGCGACCCCGGCGCTGGGGAGAGCGGCCGCCACATCGCCTTGAACAGTGAGGCCCAGGGGGGCGGGAGGACGGATCCCGGTCTCCTAGCTGAATAACTGTGTGAATCCATCTTGGACCCCCGCCCCCAAAGAAAGCACCACAGGGCTGCGAAATAGGTCGCGGACAGGCGCCGGTCGCTGACTTATGACGCGTACACAGGCACCGCCCCCGACAGCCGGCCCAAGAAAACAAAACGCATCTGTCAAAATGAGGCAGACAACTATAGAAATCCTGGTGACACAACTCACCAGACAGCAGATAGAGAACCTGACAGATGAACAGATAAGAAACCTGTCAGAGGCTCAGTTCTGGGCCATTGTTAACAGATGGCTTACAGAATTCACAAAAGAGCAGGAAAAAGATATGAAAGAAGCGAAAAACTTTCATAACGAAAGGAACAAAACCGCATACGAGACAGAAGGAAAGGAAATAAAATCCAGAGTTCATTTCAACAAACTGGAATATGGAGAAGGAACAAGCAGTCAACCAATGCAGCGAGAGGAAATGGGAAGCAACAATGAAAGGATCAGAAACCTCTGGGACAGCTATAAAAGGCCCAACATAAGAATCATTGGTTTGCCAGAGAATGAGGAAGATGAACTAGAACTTGAAAAATTGAGTGAAAATATAATAAAGGAGAACTTCCCAGACTTGGGGAAGGGAATAGACTTGCAGGTCCAGGAAGCAAGGAGAGTTCCCAAGAGACTGGACCCAGGGAGAACCACTCCAAGACACATTATAATCAAAATGTCAAAAGTTAAAGATAAAGAGAGAATCTTAAAAGCAGCAAGAGAGAAGAAAAGAATTATGTACAAAGGGGTCCCAATTAGACTATCAGCTGACTTCTCAAGGGAAACCCTACAGGCAAGAAGAGACTGGCAAGAAATATTCAAAGTAATGAAAATCCAAAACCTACAACCACGAATACTCTACCCAGCGAAATTGTCATTCAGAATAGAAGGACAGAGAAAGTGTTTCCAGGACAAAATAAAACTGAAAGAGTTCATTAGATCCAAACCACTGTTATATGAGATGTTAAAGGGACTGGTTTAAAAAAAAAAACAGAAGCTAGGGAGATGAAACAAAGGCAAACTAAATAGGCAACGAGAGTGGAAGAGGAACTGTGGGTACGGGAAGCATATTGGGGGGAGGTCAACAGGGAGGGGGGATGGGGAAAGGGAGGGAAATGATATAGGAGTTGGGGATCAAGGTAGGAGGGAATGGAATAGACGGAGAGAGGTTGGGAGGAACTGTATGCACAACTAATGGACATAATCTAAAAGGGGGGGACAACTGGAGGGAGGGGGGCCACCGGGTGGAGGGGAGCAGAGGGAAGGGAAATTGGCACAAATGTAATATTTTAATCAATAAAACACATTAAATCTGAAAAAAAAAAAGAATGAAAAGAAAAAAAAAGACAAGATGAAGTGTTGGTGAAGTTGTGAAATTGGAACCGTCTGCACTGTTGTTAGGAATGTAAAATGTTATAGTTACTGTGGAAAACAATATGGCATTTCCTAAAAAAAATAAACATTAAAGTCTATATGATCCAGTAATTCTAATTCTGGGCACAAATCGAACAGAAAAAATTGAAAGCAGGAACTGCAACAGATATTTGTACCCTCATGTTTATAATAGCACTATTCACCATAGCCAAAATCTAGAATCAACCCAACTGTCCATCAAGAATGAATGAATGAACAAAATGTGGTATATACATACAATGGAATATTATTCAGCCATAAGAAGGAAAGAAATTCTGACATATGCTATAACATCAATGAACCTTGAGAATATTATGCTAAGTGAAATAAGCCAGTCACAAAAGGACAAATACTGAACGATTCCACTTATATGAGACACCTAGAAGAGACAAATTCATAGAAGCAGAGAATAGAATGGTGGTTTCCAGGGGATGGAGGAGGGAGAAATGGGAAGTAGTGCTCAATGGGTATAGATTTTCAGTTGGAGGAAGATGAAAAGTTCTGGAAATGGATGGTGATAATAGTTGTACAGCAATGTGTGTGTATTTAATGCCACTTAACTGAACATTTACAAACGGTTATGGAGGTAAATTTTATGTTATATGTATTTTATCAAAACATTTTTTAAAAGACCATGCAAAAAAAGGCTATCTTAGGAGGGGGAATTGTTTGTATAAATCCTGAAGGTGGGAAAGCAGAGTGCATGCCTGACCCCATCATGGCAGTCACTTGACATTGCCTGTACTGAACACTGGGAATGAACCGTGAAGAAAAAACGTTGAAGAAATTGGTTGAGTTAAATGATAGAAATGCATGACATCAGAATTGGGTACATTACTTTATAGTGAATTGACAGTTTTAAAGTAAGAGGGTAATATGATTCAAAATGGAAAATACCTGTAAGTAGAATCCCGTGGGTTCATTGAATGAGAAAGAGACTGGATATCTTAGTTGAGAAAGAAGGGCTAGAAGAACAAAGGAATTTTTAATCGAGTGGCAGAGGAGAAGGGTGGAAAAGATGTTGGAGAGGTAAAACCAGTGTGAAAGGTGAGCAAACAAGAGTCAGATATGATGTGTGAACATGGGGAAAAGGTGTTGACGTGACTTCCTGAGATGGCAGCATAAAAGGGGTTGGAAGAAATAATAACTGCATTTTGAAAACTGTCCAAGTGTCTGTCACATAAATAAGGTGAAGATCTGATAACAAGAACAAATGAGAGATGACAAGGAGGCAGAAATGCACCAGGCTCCATAGTCTTGGTCCTCTAGATCTAAGAACATCCTCCCCACCCTTCAGTTCTCTAAAAACAACAACTCCTCCTCTTCTTCCTCCCCCCTGCTCAGATCTGCTCCTAAATGCTACTTCTGATTTAGGTGTTCCTGCTAGGTGTTCCCATAATATTCTGTGCCTCCCACATCAAAGCACTTGCCACCTTTTATTGTAATTGCTATCGTAATTTTGTTCTACAATAGCTGGCCCACAGAAGATACTCGATAAATACCTATAGAATAGATGAGAGGAATGTAGGTGAGGGAGGGAGAGAAGGAGAAAATAAGGAATGAAGGAAGGAAGGAAAGAAGGAGGGAACCCTGTGGTGGGAGAAGTCAGAGTGAGAGAATGAGTATGAAACCTGTCAAGAAGGGGCTGTGAGTGGAGATGCCACAAGTAGGGAAGAGAAAGATGTTGCTGGCAGCTTAAATGAAGAAGAGGGCTAAGATATATTTTTCCACTCATGGAGACTATAGAGATCTGAGACTATTCATAACCCAAAGGGAGAGAGTCACAATACAAGCAAGAGAAGGCACAGTGATGGCACAGGTCAGTGGAGTTTGTAGGTAGACTTAAAGTCAAGGTCGGAGACAAAGCGCATTAGCCTTTGAGAAGATGCAGAATATAGGGTTCCCTAAAAGAGGAGGGAGGAAGGAGGAAAGGACAGGTAAAGCTAGCAAATGGGTGAGAGAAGTTGAGGGACCTCGCCTCTGGAATGAACGAAAGTCATTTGATGAGCGAGGGGGTCAGGTTGCAGGGGCAGCAGACGTGCGGCTGGGTCTTGGCAGTAGAGAACATGTTTAGAAATCCCTCGCTGGTTAAATAAGAAAGATTGTTAATATTCACAGGAGGTCTGGAGCCTACGGAGCCCTTAAAATAACAGCACACAGGCCCTGGAGGCAGATTGCTCTCCAATAATCCAACCTTTAGTGTTCAGGGGAGAGTGAGTCCAACAGGACTTTCCGAGAAAAGGAAAAGACTTTGTACTGATTCCAAGCATTGTTCCAAGCAGCAAAGTCAGGCTAGTAGAAGAGCTCTGACAACCAGATTGCCTCACGCAGGAATGGCCAGCCCACTCCCCCACCTCTGCTTTGTGACCTGTCTGGGCTGTAACCCAGTAGCCTATTCCACCATCCAACATGATTCTCTTGGGAGTCATGACCTCGGTCATGGCTGGAGCCCACCTAATAGCAAGGAAGAGCGGGGAACTCCCTGCACGACAGGTACAATTAAGTGTGTATGTGAAGTTTTTTATTGCTTTGGAACTGCTACCTACTTCACTATTAGAGATGTGCCATTGACACCAAAATGAGAAGAGAAGCATAGTAAAGAAGGAGGCCACTCACTGTGGTCACCTATGGATTGGCTTAGCCCTATTCTTATTCCTAAAAATTAGCTGATATCAGCTATCCCAGGAAATGAGAGTGGTGGAAGGTCACGGGCCAGGCCACTTTGGAAAATAAAGAAGATAGTAGAACTGGACAGACTGCTGCATTAAGACTTCTAGATAAGACCCACGGGTACTTGGGATTTTAGGGGCAGAAGGCAGGGGGAGGAAATAGAGATGAGAAGTTTATGGAAAGAAGAGCTAGAGAGAAACAAACAAACAAAAACAAAACCCTGCATACTCCATAATTTTACTTGGAGTTGGCTATTTGGAGGGCAGTGGAACATTTTCAGGAAGAACTTATTTTCAGAGAATATTACAGAACACAGAGTGGGGTTAACTCAGAGCATTCTGGCAGAGCAATCCACCCAAGTACAACAGAATAAAGTCAAGGAGTATTGGAATGAAACCAGAAAGTATGAAACTCAAGGGAAGTATAAAGGGGGCGTCCTCACCAGCTGGTTTATCCTATAGCCAGCTCCCCTCAGGCAGACAGCAGGTTTCTCTTTGATCTTCCTCTCTTCTTGATAATTCAGTTTTATTGAACATGTTATATGGGCTCTCATTTAATCATCCCAACTGCCCTGTGAAATAGGTATTATTATTATTCCCATTTCACAGAAGAGGAAACTGAGGTCCAGAGAATTTAAATAACTTGCCCACGGTCACTCACAGAGTAAGCAGCAGAGTCCAGACTCAGATTCAGGCCAAGTCTGTGCTCTTCACCTTTCAGGTGCTGCTTTTTCCTGGATGCAGTAAGAAAAATGAGAAGGAAGAAAGGAGGGAAGGAAGAAGGGAGCTGTTTGGGAACACTTGGAGAATCAAGAAATGGTTCTACAGACACATCTCAATAGACAAGGGATATAGTTATACCAGATGCAGGAGCAAAGTTCTGGTACCAGCCAGCTCAGAAAGATGAGCTGCTAGGGGCGCCCAAGCCCCAAAAGTCTACACCGCCACCTTGGCTTATCTCCCCTCCTGCCTCCTTTCCAAGTATTAATATCACATTCTTTTGATAATGTTTCCTTTTAAAGGAGATACTACTCTTACTAAAAGGTCAACCAGCTAAAAATATTTTGCTGGGATTTTCCATGCCCTGTTTGCATGATTTCCTAGCTTGAAGTCTTGCCTAGGAGAAAGGACTGAAGCATTTTCTACCCACAGGGAGTCGTTTTCCAGGCACTGGGGCCAAGGTTTCTTTTCTCCTTCTTCTTTCCCTATTTTACCCACTTTGCTCTTACCAGTAACTTTAAGAAGAACCAAAAGAAATATTTTGTTTGTAAAGATAGAAAGGTTCTTTTGACATTTAAAGACAAAGGGCCAACGTTCAGTTTTAGAAAATCCTTTTACAATAGCAAAGGCGGAGTGCTGCTGCATGTGAGTTGCTTAAATGAGTTTTCCTTGGGACAGGGATTCCAGGTACCCTGCAGAGATCAGATTGCCGTCAGTGGGCACAGCCATTGTGCACCACATAGACTGGAGGGATACCTCAGTTACCTGGCAATCCTTCTAGCACAATCACTAGTCTGGGCCAGGACATGGAGGGTCACTATTTAAACCTCTCTTCCTGGAGTGTTTTTTCTTCTATTTCTCTACCTGGCAAAATTCTACTCATTCTTTAGCACATAGCTTAAATTTTATGTACCCAGATTCGGTTGTTCTGTCTTGCAGATTCTCATAGCAACTGACTCCTACTACCCTTACAGTCCTTGTCATTTATTTGCCTGCATGCCTTCTTTCCCCAACACACTCCCTCTCCCTGTTAGATCCATAAGCACTTGCATCCAGGCCAGGATCAGTCTTTTTACCTCTACAAAAATAAGGCCTGGGATCTAATGGGTACTGTTAAGGAAAAATGGTTCTGATACTTGGTAATGAAGACTTTATTCAAGACTGTTGCAATCGGGGAGAGAGATTGGGCTCAACTCTGAAGACAGCAAGGGCAAGTAGGGATTCATAGCCAAGACGCAGAGTGAGGCGGGGTTCAGGAAATGGACTATTACTAAGAGGGCACATCAAGAACAGGGGAATTCTTGCTAAATTTACTTATCAAGATGCTTTGCTAAGATTGTGTTGGGCAGGTCAAAGACAGCAAGGGAGCCAATTTCAAGGCTTATTTGAAAAGAGGGCTCAGAGGAGCCTGACTAAAGTTTGGTCAAGGAGAGAGTCTTAGTCATTACCAAAGAGCTTATAGAACGAAAGGATTTAAGAAGTAACCTCTTCTCGTGAGTCAACATTATTTACGTTACTCCCTCTGTAAACAATTACCAGCTATCTGATAAAGAATCTCTCGTTGACCAAACTCTAGTCAGGCTCCTCTGAACTCTCTTCTCAACTAGGCACTGACTTTTGGGCCTCTGGGTTTGTCTCTGCATGGCCCAGCTTTAGCAAGAATCCTGTTGAGTCAGTTAAGCCAGAATCCCTCACCCTCTGCATCTGATCACCCTTGATATCTGACCGGGGTCCTCATTCTCCACTTCCTACAGATGATGCCTGATCATCCTGACCTGCCTTCAACAAGAATCCTGCTAGGTCGGTTGAGCCAGAACCTCCCTTATCCCTGATGGTTCTACTCAGTAATTTTCCATCCACTCACCCCCCCCCTCCAACTCTGCTCCGTGGTTATAAATTCCCATTTTTTTATTGTTGTTTTAGAGTTAAGCACAATCTCTCTCCCGCGCTGCAAAACCCTGTTCCAGGAGTCCCTACACATATGGTGATAGTTCCCCCTGGAGTAAAGTCAGCCTTATTGTTCTTATACTGATGTCATGAATAATTTTTTTTATTAACACATTTTTTTACCAAACCTGGCTAGAGAGCAGGCCGCACCCCAGGGCACTGACAGAGGGTGCTCTGGCCAGGCAGCCTGAGATCCATGGGTCTCTTAGGCCCAGGGCGCTGCGAGGAGGTAGAAGTCCCTAAAGAACAGTCTCCCCTACATCACAGCTGTGCCTGCGGCTAACCCTTGTCCTCAATGTCAAATTTTCCTCAGATCCAATTAAGCTTTCAACTTGATACTGCCTTCTAGTCAAGGAGGGTTGGGTTGGTTTGTTTGGTTGGTTTTTGTTCCGTTGTTTTTGCCATTTAAAATATTTCAATTTAAATACAAGGGTGGGCAGAAGTTGGTTTACAGTTGTGAGTACACGAAACATGATGTTTATTATTGTATTATTATTTATTAATTATTGTATTATTTTCCATGCAAACAACTGTAAACCTACTTCTGCCCACCCCTGTATGAAAAGCAACTTGCCTTTTTCCTTCAAGATTTTTGATGTTTTGAAAATATCTTTCAGTCCCAAAGCAGGTCCAATGGGAATTTCTTTTAAGACTCTGAAACTTGAGAGACCAGAAGCAAATGGTAGAAAGTGAAGGCGCCCAGGGGACAGTGAAAATAAAAGATGAGTTCTGTTTGTTTTCAGCCTGATTCCCTCACAATCCTCTCCTCCCATAAGGAGCTTCCTGTTAGCACAATCCTCTCTTCTGAGGTTTTAGAACTGGGGAAAGATCAGTAATCTAGCCCAGACATGTCAGAGCTTCATAAGAACAAAGGCCACAGAGGCTGAGATAGAGGGAAGGTCTCAACCCTTTGGAAGAACAGGATCAGGACAGGAGTCTCCACATCTTACTCTCATACTCTCACATCATCCCTTAGAACAGAGGCTCCTGAATAGGAGCTGTTCACTTGTCAAAGTACTTTTACATCAATTCACTGCCCTGGCTGGTGTGGCTCAGTTAGGCCTAGGTTGCAGTTACATCAGTTCACTAATTTGAATCTGGAAGGTTCTGAAGACCTGTTTACATGGGAGTTTTTGTGTAGAAATAACCTAGAGATTGTCCTTGGCAATTTTCAGATAAGCTCTTTAGCTTGCAATCTGCACTCAGTGTCTAGAGCAGGAGCCCTCGCATGTTCTCTCCATGATAATCGGGGAGCTCAATAAACAAGGAAATCGAACTTCAGCTCCCAGTGAGAAACTCAGGTTGTCATTCTCAAGGCTGCAGCATTTACTGGCCTGCCATATGGGAAAGCAGCCACCCCAACACAGCCTACAGATTCCAAGTGCACCTGAAACTAGAATCATCCATCTCAGCTTTTTCATGGAAATATCAACTGGAGCTGTCTCAACCTAAGTTAAATTCAAAATATGGAAATATATATGTGTGTATTATATATGTGATATGTGGCCATAATATAGATATATGTATTATAAATACATAGTTTTGAACTTTTATTTGAGATAATTTCAGTTTCAGAAAAGTCGCTAAAAATACAGAGAACTTTTATAGACTCTTTACCCAGATAATCAGATTTTATGTTGGTCCACATGCATTTTATCATATCATACCATATCATATCTCTATATATGTATATGTGCCCCTAAATTCGTTGAAAGTAGGTTACATACAATTATTCCCACTTACCCCTGAATATACCAGTGTTTTCCGAAGAACAAAGATACACTCTTACATAGCCACAGTAAACTCATCAAATTCAAGAAATTTAATGATGATATGATATTGCTGTCTAATTCACAGTTCACTAAATATGGCTATCATGCATCCCAAAAGTTTTAGTGCAGCTTTCAGTTATTTAATGTTTTTAATAAAACACAGAAAAATGTTTTACTCACTGTAGTGATAATTCATGAGAACTTTCCCACCAATTTATATGAAGAACAAATGATTTGCTCCATAAATTATTTATTGATCCAGCCCCTTTCAGTTTGCTTATTGCCAGCACTGAAAGCCTCTAAAGATCTATTTAAAAATTCAAGCAGATAGTCTGACAGTCCTGCTGGTTTCAAGTTGATTTGAAAGATCTGTTATTTCATTATAAATGCAATTAATCATCAGGGAAGTTGAAGAGATAAAATACAGCCTTTGGAATTTTAACAGGACTTGGGCTTCTGGGACAGACAAAAATTACATGAGGTTGAGAAATGTTCTTTATGAAAATTACCCCAGTCTCCATAAGATCAGGATACTCACGATTGATAGTTACACCAGAAGCCAACAGAAGAATCACCACCCCAAGCACAGAATCATCCTGGCTCCATGCTTTTATTCCTTAAAGGGAAGGAGAGGAGAGGAGATGATTTCATAATAACATAGAGATTGTATCAATACCACCTACTTACCCTCAAACATACTCAATCTTACCCTCAACTACCACGTCAGTAGAAGAGATATCCTATCAGGTGATTCCCTCTCCCACACCATGCATGACTTTCTCAAGGCTATTTTCTCTTCTCTCCTTGGAGACATTACCACAACACCCATCTCTCTCTCTCTCTCTCTCTCTCTCTCTCTCTCTCTTTCTCTCTCTCTCTCTCTCTCTCTCTCTCTCTCTCTGTCCCTCCCACCCCCGCCCCCTTCCCTCTCCTTCTCTGTCTCTCTCCTTTGCCTCCCTATTGGCTCTTTCCCTACATTCTCTGTCTCTCTCCTTTGCCTCCCTATTGGCTCTTTCCCTACAGCTGGGAGCCTACTCAAATTTTTCCCCAGGAACCGTGTCCAGGTGCAGCCCCACCTGGAGAGGCGTGATGGAGGGTGCTGGGCCTGTGGGGAGGCAGATGTGTGGTAGCAGAATCAGAGACAGGGAACCAAATAGCCATGGGATGACTGAGCTACACACGAAGAGAAAGTGAGATGAGGTCTTCAGTCCAGAGTATCTGGGTTGAGGGGAAGGGGTTAAAATTAAAAATCCCAACAAGTAGCAACAGGGTAAGAGAAAAACAGAAAATCAAAAGATAAAAATAAATATTTGCTAAGCATCTTATAGTTGAAAATAAACTCAACTATAAGAATATAATTATAAGCTCATATATAAAAGTTTACTTTTATGTTTTTTTGCCATGCCTTGAGACCCAAGTAGTGTCCAGATAAGAGATATTAGTGTGAATTCCCATCAGGCATTACCTCCTTCAATTAACATTAAAAAGAAGAAAGGGAGAAGCTACAAAGGGAATTTTAGTTTTCCAGCTCAAGGCAAAAGGTGCCAGGTGGGGGTCAATTGGTTTCACCTCCTCCCACCAGCTTCTTTGCATTGGCGGTAATTGGGCAGATCGGGTTTCAAGAAGTCATTCTCCCAGAGCCAGTGCAGGTGGCTGCTCCCGTCTGCTGACAGCTAACACTAATGCTAATGAAGAAAACAAACAGATCAGGGCTCAATAGCAACCAAAAGAAGCAACTCAGGAAGAAAAAAATAGATTACCAGCATGATTCTCTCTGTTGTGGGCAATTAGGGCCGTGTGGGCTCAGGGAGCTTCCAAGGACAAGCAGAGGGCCAGGCAGCATGCCTACCAATGCCACTGGAAAATGGAGGTGCTCGTATTGCAGATCAGAACGATCCCCAAGTGTAAGGCTTTAGGGAGTATGTCTCTAGCCATGTTTTACTCCCGCAGCACGGGAACTTCATGTGTTTAAGCCTCACAACCACCTGATGAGGTAGTAAAGCATTTGGTACACGAGGAAACTGAGCTTCCATGAAATTCAAGACACTTTCTCAACATCATAAAGAAAGTGGCAATGATAAGTGGCAAAGGTGGGTTATCTTGAGAATTCTCACTCAGAAGCTCTTGTTCTCTCCCACGAACACCAGGAAGCAAACAGTGAAACAATGTGAAAGCAGGTGACATCACCCCATCACTTGTTGTTCTTCTAATTCCAGATGGAGGTGGACTTCTCTTTCGAAGGGTTTCCTCTGCCTAGAGAATAAAATTCAAGTTTATATGCCCAGTTCAGGGCCCTCACATCTTGTATCCATTTACCGCTTATCCTGCCTTTCACTATTTCCCACTTTAGCCTCACCTGTCTGTAAGTCACTTTGCATATCCCCATCCCCAACCTGGATTTCTGTTGTTCTCCGGCCTGAAGTATCCACAGCTACCCCTTTCCTCTTCAATATAGGCCACATCTGCCTTTAGGAAGAGCCTTCCAAGCTTGTCTGAGGTCAAGTCATCTGCACAGCTGTCGCCGACCTTTCCAGTGCCCAGGGATCACTCCCTAGGCTAAAATGTTGTGACATTTAGTCTGCGGCTCTCATTTGATATTTGCCAAATGCAGCCTTGGATTTTATATGAGGGTCCCATTGAATATGACTGACTTGAGCCTGAGCCATGAATAGTGAATGCCAGAGGGGGGGTTGGGGCCCGGGAATCCCCAGAAAGTCATGTAAATTAGGAAGTGCCTGGCATAAATCTGCCAAACATGATGACATCATAGGGCAGGAAAAGGTCAGCAGACACTGGAGGCTAGAGAGGAATTAAAAGCTTAAGTTAAAACTTAGATATTAAAACCTTAGTTCAGGCTTCCTGTGAGAGGCCGGAGATCTTTGGGATGGAGACACCAGGTAGAACCTGAAAAACATGCTTGAAAATGCTTTCCAAAGACCACAAGAATCAGCTAACAAGATTTCTTGTATTACCATATATACATTTTCTGAGAATTCATGGCCATTCAACAAAGCCAATTAGGGTTCTTAACTCAAAGCTTTTCAAAGTATTTAGTATGCTTATGTGAACTGTGAGTCTCTAAGACAGAAATATGGAAGGCAATATTTTTCAAAATCATTTGTCCAGGGAATTTTTTTAGAGCCTCTCCTACATAGTGATCTTCAGAAGACACTTAATAAATGCTATTTACATTTTTGCTATTTTGTTGTGGCTTAACAAGTGCTAAGACTGGGAAGTTTTACAGAGATTGGGCCTTATTTTTTATTTAGTAAATTTATCCATTTATTAAAAGCCAGTTATTGGAAGCTTTGGACCAAAGAACGAGTCCAGTCTGGATTAGTAACAGTCGAGTTAACCATAGAATTCTTTGAGGTATATATCATAAAATTGGAACCCAGCCAAATGATTTGATACATTTCTCAAGTTGACAGCTGGTATTTTCCAATATTAAAGACACTGAATGGATGTTTATAGAAAAAAACCACCACATTTTCGTTATTTTTAGCTTGATGGTCTTTCTATTAGCTTATGGAAAAAGCCCTGCTTTTGTGACAAAGCCTATTTCAAGGACTTATTTTATTAACTTCTGGGATTGTTCTATTGGAAAAAAAAAAAACTTATCTACTTGATCCATTTTAGTTATCTACTCTGCATGCAAAAAAATCCTTTGACACTTGACCACCTCTGCACCCTTCCAGATATGGTGAGTGAAGACAAAGCTTATATATATTTCAGGAAGAAATGCTTTTGGATATAATGCCAATTTATAAGGTGGTACAAATTTCAATGTCAGGCAAAAATTCTTTGGGGGTTATTCACCAATTTATTATTTCTGCCTTTTGTCTCTTTCATTGTGGAGGGGTTGACAGAGTGTTGACCTGGCCTTTGTCTATGGGCACTATTGTAACCTAAATTTCAGTTTAAGCTTTTAATAGTTTCTCCAATACCATTTCAAATACCACAAACAGATTTCTGATGTCATGAGTGGATGTGTTTCTACTTGATCCTGATTCTTGAGTTAATTGGTATGCTATTCATTTTTTCCATCATATCCAACAAACCTGTTGCTGACATACTGCAGGCCCGAGTCTACAGGTGTTTCTAAAACACTGCTTCCCATTCTATGATACCAAAATTATACTTTTTTCTTTCATCTGCTTTGGATTCAAAATGCCCAGGAATACTTAAATGTTTTCTTCGACTTGGTAACTTTTTCTGCACAGATAATTAGTGTGTACATTGAACCAGTTAAGGTAAAAATAAGAGTCTCTGGAAATCATGCTGGTTTATTTAGGAAAGAAATAATCTGCTTGGAAAACCTTAATAATGGTAGCACTTCTATTGATATGACCATTCTATCAACACTAGCATGTAACTCATGATTGAAGACATCCATGACAAGCAAGTTATTCCTGATACAGGAAAACAGGTTAACTCCCAAATATGATCTTGTGAGACACATTTGGGCTTATCTATGTCCTTTCATAAAAAGTCTGAAGTCAAAGCATTCGTCGTCGTCGTCGGCAGCCGTCCGTCTCGAGAGACGATGGTGTAGCTTCTTAAGAGTCTATCTGCACCGCCGAGAATAGCTGTGCAGTCCGACTCGGGAGTGACATCGTATCTGTCTCCTCCCGTGTTGAATCGACATCTTGCGATGACGCTGAAGCTACAGAGCCTGGGCAGGGTGATATGGAGGGTCTGCTGTTGCCCATGCAGCAGACCCCCCCTCTCTTCGCAGCTGAAGGGTCCAAGGGAAAGACGGAGTCAATACAGCTTGGCTTCAGGTGCGCCGCAGGAGTTGCCGGTGTTGACTACAACGTCAAACCGCCTTAGGGACTCCGGCTCCGGATTTTCTGTCGGGGTTTACTCCCTTAGCCTTTCCCCTGAAGAGGTATGCCGCAAGGCAGCGGAGGTTTTTTGGAGTCAGAGTTTTCCTTCTCTGAGTCAAAGCATTACAGCAGGAGAATCAACTAGTTATGGGTTACCCAGGTGTTGACCAGTTTCTAAGGAGTCTCTTAAGGCTTATGGAGATTACGTGAGCCTAGGCAACTAAGCTGCCGTGACTTTTTTAGGTCTTTTTTTAATTATTAGCATTTGTTCAAACAGCTGTCCAAGTCTCATAAAAGACCTGCATTTAGCCAGATAAGTGGTTTTGATTTTAAAGAAAAAGGGGTTTTTTCTTTTCCCCAAATAAGTACAAATTATGAGGATAAAATGAGGATATGGGAAAATAGTTTGAGAGCAAAAGTTGAATACCAACTTTATTTCAAGGATTACCCTATCAATAATATAAGCTTTACATATTCCTAGTCCCTGGCTGGTTTGGCTCAGTGGATTGAGCATCGGCCTGCGAGCTAAGTGTCGCTGGTTCGATCTTCCAGTCAGGGCACATCAGAGAAGGAAAACTCTGACTCCAAAAAACCTCCGCTGCCTTGCGGCATACCTCTTCAGGGGAAAGGCTAAGGGAGTAAACCCCGACAGAAAATCCGGAGCCGGAGTCCCTAAGGCGGTTTGACGTTGTAGTCAACACCGGCAACTCCTGCGGCGCACCTGAAGCCAAGCTGTATTGACTCCGTCTTTCCCTTGGACCCTTCAGCTGCGAGGAGAGGGGGGTTCTGCTGCATGGGCAACAGCAGACCCTCCATATCACCCTGCCCAGGCTCTGTAGCTTCAGCTCCACTGGAGAGGACACTCCAGCGTCATCGCAAGATGTCGATTCAACACGGGAGGAGACAGATACCGTGTCACTCCCGAGTTGGACTGCACAGCCATTCTCGGCGGTGCAGATAGACTCTTAAGAAGCTACACCATCGTCTCTCGAGACGGACGGCTGCCGACGACGACATATTCCTAACGGTAGTAATTTTTAAAACCCAGAGGTTATGGTTTAGATTAGAAATTTTTGCCCTTTTTCATTCATCTTGCAAAAATTCCCCAAGTTAAACAGTCTTCAAGAAATCCGAAGATGGACTAAAACTGAGAACTATAACGGATATGGCAATGTCAAGTTAATGATGTCAAACCGGATCCTAGTCTAGGAAATGCCAAGAATGACAGACCTATACTGATGTCATCTGCCCCATTAAAAGTTTCAACCTACACTTAAAACAAAAGGAGTAAATCCATTTCCATGTTTATTACAGAAGAAACAGACATATGAAGTTTCATATGCAGAGGTGTCAGAACCAGGGAGAAGACCCAGGTGTGATACCTTCCCTGCTCAGTGAATAAGCACAGGGCTTTCAAAAGTCAGCAGCCTCCCATAATTGTTCCTTCAGCCCTACAACGTCTCCCACCCATCTTCTGTGCCTTCTCCTACTGTCCACAGAAAAGGCAACACAAGCGTCTTCTTGTATCACATCTTAGAGTCACCCACCAACACCTACTCCCACAAAAATATAAGCAAAAAAAGTGTCGTTCTATGAACATCTGGTCCTCTGACCTCTTAAGTTCAGTCCTGATTTCTTTAAGACCTTGAGTTCGTGGGCATGTTTGTCTCCATGGCTATGTAATGAAACCTGTGCTTTGAAGGTCAGAAACTCTGGAGCTGAAAAGAGCAACACTTCTCTGAGTTTGAACCATAGGCTGTCTCTGCAGAACAATAAACAAAGTTGAGAAGCCCATTTGCAACAGGATCTGAGCTGGTTGATGGCTGTGCACAGCTGACAGGTGAGTCACAACCATCTTTGGGGGATGTAATTTATGTTGGCTGCTTTGGCTTCCTCATTTCGTACATATTAGGTTTAGAGAATGCAAGGAATTTGCTAGTTGAGCAAGTTTATCTGTTCTGTTTTCTAACCAGGCTGAGGTATGGTTGTAAAAAATTTCCTCAGCAGACTTTGCTGCCAAAGCAGCACACAGTTCAATGGGACGGTTTAAACCTGGAACAAATCTTCTCTGAAAATGCACTGTGTGCTGAACAGAAACAAAACCTAGCTGACTTTGAAATAAAGGAATCTTAACTTACTCCCAAAAATTATGGCAAAACCTAGAACTGCATCATCCTTCTATGTGCACACAATGAATGAGAAGAGCCCAATGGGATCAGGTAAAGGATTTGCTGAGCACCTGCCACACGCAACATGAGACATTATCCCCATTTACTGATGAGGAAAACTGACAAATACAGGAGTAAAATAACTTGGCCGAGTTCAAACACTTACAGAGCAAGAATTTAAAACTGTCTCACAATCCAACCAGGATGATTATGTCATGTTGGTGTACTGTATTCCTTTTTACCCCAACAAGTTGACCAACTATGTAATTAAAAGTCACTAAAGTATAAACTATTAAATTAGACAAAAAATATTATGCATTGAATTAGAATGACAGATTTAAGAAAAAACGCATAAATCAAGGTCCATATTAATGAGTGACTTATCAAAATCATACAATTAATGTCATTTTCTGATTTGTAAACAAACCTTGAACACTGCATTTTAACATTCTTTGGAAGGTTAAATTTGTTAGTGATAACACGTAGAAACTCTTGACTTTTCTCATATTTAATTTCCTAGTGTGTATTTTTATCAGAAGAAAAAAGGTAACATTAGATGTATCCTGTGGAAATGAAGTACAAACTGAATTAATTAAGGTTCTTGGGTAAGACTGTACACAAGTTCAGACTAACTTAACTAGGGTTCTTGGGTAAGAATGGACAAGACCAAAGAGGAAAAGTAAAATAGAACCACTACACCATCTAGTGATGAAACTCTTGCTTTGCAATAAAACCACCTGATGCAATTCTATTCTGAAAATCAGTGTGAGCCTGAAGAATATTCATAAAATTGGACAAAAGAAAAATGTCTGGTGTCAATGAACAATAGAAAATTAAGGACAGATAAACAGGAACAGTGGAATGGGATAGATTCTTCAGTTAAGATTCCATTAGAAGCTGGAGGTGAACCCAAATTTTACTACTCAAAGATCTGCCAAAGGTCCTGTTTACTTTTCTGTATGTCCTAAAATTTTCAGTAACCTTCTATGAACTAATGGTTCAACCCTAAAACAGAGATAGCATAAGTACCAATTCAGTAAGCCTGACTAGGACTCATTCTCCATCATAAAGCTCAGTGTAGGACCTGAGCATCTTTTTTTCTAGATTACTTTTCCCTCTGGTCTTTTTCTACATAGATGACAATAAGTCTGGAATTCAATGCTTTATTTCAATATCCAAATAGATTACCTATCACAAAAACATTACAAGAATATTACTTCAAGAGCCAAAGGTAACAGAATCATAATAGTAATTTTATTTTTAATCTGAAGATTTATATTTTGTTTGGGAACTTTTTCAGACTTACAGTCAGGAAGAAAATACATTTAATAATTTTATAATTCTATGATTGAAAGTTACCTAGAACAAAGGAAATACATTTCAATTTAGTAATTACATCAAATAAAATGTCAATATATATGAAAAAACATTTACCTCCATTTTGCTTGCACAGTTTTTAAAGTTAAGCTAGTCTTTATACCAGCAGGGTTGCAACACTTAAGTGGCTGGTTCTGTCAGCCCCAACCTTTTCTCAGACAGAATAATTAAGCCCAGCTGGATACCTAGTACCATTCCTTAGACATCCCTAACAAATCCTTAAAATATGCATAAATTTGAAAATACAAATCTTGAATTAATCATTTTTCAAATCCCCGTAATTCCACCTGATCTTCAATAATGAGGTTTTATCTTATTACAGGTAAGAGCTTCCAGAATGCTCTGTAGCAACCAACATAGCATAGTAGGGGGAAAAAAAAAAACAGGTAAGAGTAAGAAATCCCTAATTTAGCATTATTAGCTATGTGACTTTGAGAAATTCACCTTCGCTGAAACTCAAATTCTTCATCTGTAAAGCAGGTGATAAAACACTTTACTTGAAGGATTACCATAATTATTAGAGAATACATATGAAGTGTCTAACATAATAAGCACTGAATAAATGGTAGTCATTTATTATTAAAAGCAATAGTATGCTTTTCAAAACAATAACTCTTAGAAGTAGATGTTTATATTGCCTAGCACTGGTCCAAGGGAAAACTATAAACCAGATCAAGTTTGTCTTTCAGATTTCATAACTACCTTTCAGCACTGCCTCCAAAACCCGTATGTAAAACCACCCCAAAAATACTGGTAAAAGGGCGAGAGAAAACATCTGAGTTCACAGAGAATGAATTGAAAAGATATGTCATCAAGAATCAAACACCCCATAAAACTTTTAAAGACAGGTTTATTTATATATAAGTGCATGAAATTGAATACAGAAAATTTATTAAAATACTGTATATTACAAATTTTAATCCAATAAATTCTGTGTTATGACATTTAAGTGCTGGATTCATGTTCAACAGTTGTTTTGTGTGTATCAGTAGAGTCACCCTGTATGTTACAAAGAGGAGCAACACATATGGACCTCATAAATGGTCCTGTGATTAGACAGTGGATGATATTAATTGTGCATCTTTTTTTAAAGCAGTGAATTGGTACCTAGAGCTTCTCTTTGTGGACCAACTTTCTATAATTAAAAATAACTTGCATATGTTTATTGCTGCCCTTTGAAGAAAATAAGTGGTAAAAATAATTTAAAAGAAAGAGCAACATCTCTAAGGCTAACCTGATGCTTATTATCACAATTAAAATAATTAAAATGCACTGCAAAATTTGAGTTCTCCATGAAATTATGCTATATACACAATGAGATTTGTACATGAATTGGGAAATTAAAAAATTGCTTATATAAAATTACAAATCAATTGTATACAATATTTACAGTTTGTTAGGTATTATACATAAACATAGTTTTTAAAAAATAATCCTTCAAAATTAAACTGTATTATGTAAACATGCAGTACATATTTTCATACAGTGTAGTTTATAGTCTTTAACAGAAGGGGGAAAACTGTATTCACATAACACAGGGTACATCATCAGATACACCTTTGTTTTTGTGCGTTACCCCTCCAATGTTTATTCTTCCTGTCTTTAAGCTTCACAGTACATTAAGTATTTTGATAGCAAAAATAAATCCCTGATGGTAAACATATTTCTAAGGTTACATAAAGTGTCTGCCCTTGTACTACAATATAAAACTAACACTGTTTTTACTAGAATCTCTAGTTTACATCAAAATTAAAATTTAAAATCCCACTTTTAATTGTCTTGACTACATTTTTCCCCATTTCAAACTTACTTTTAAAAAAACAGAAAAAAAGGAGACAAATACAACATGAAAGAGTAATGAAAGTAACTGTCATCTGTCATCATCAATAGCAAAATAACTAATTTTTTATTAAACCATAAGGAGTTATTTCACTTACACTGTTCCTGAACTCTGAATTCCCATTAACAGATATAACAACCCTGAATCTTATTAGATTCACTCTGAATAAAATTCCTTAACTTCCAAGGTACTGAGACATCATTTAGCTTTTAAAAACTGGTTACTAAATGATTCATCAGTGGCCTGAGCGTTAACACAATTTGAAAGTGAGTCTTTTAATTTCTATCAAGTAAAGTATATTTTTGCTATTTAAATAAATACATTTTAGTTGGTTAACTTCAAGGTAAAATTGATCCCCTCATCCTAGAATGACTAGAGTCAGGAGTTAATACTTTATGGTAGAATCATATGAATTTTACCAAGTTATATGACTAAAATGAAAAATACTGTGTAATTTCATATTGTTCATTGAAATGTGTAGAGCTCATGTGTGTGTGTGGAGTGCCAGAATTTTTAAAAATTCCTCCATCATAAATGCATCCAATATCACAAATACTAAGAAAGTGTCAACTCATCCATTATTGAAAGGAAATCATTTTTATTACTATTCAAACAGGTTCCTCTATTTGGCTTTCTGTGGAGAAAACTTTAAGATGTTCCTTACCAGAGATACTTAGTGATGTTGTGCAAACACACTAATTTAAAGGCAAAGAAAACTTTTCTCATTTGTAATACCTTTGAACTTAACATTCATTTAATACAGGGCTCTAAAAAAATGATGCTTTCTAGAAATTGCTAATATATAACATAGTTAGGAGAAAAGGTGCTACTGTTATGGTAATTATGCATTATACTTCCTTCTCTACATATTTATATTACCCACTTTCCAGTTTCAGTCATATATCTCAATGCATTCCCAAAAAAGGAGCAGTCAAGTTGCCGTTGATGGCTGCAGTATAGAATCTAAAAAAAAATACATAAGGTTCATGCTCTCTTGACTTGCTGTAGTATCTATTTTTCAATAAAATCATAGTTGCATAACCATAAGGTGTTAAGCACATTCTCTTCAAAACCAGCATTTCTGATTCTATCAACAAACTGTACATATGTTTAAACCATAACATATGCATCTGTATGGAAAAGGGAGGGAGATTTTTAAGAAATTGCTAAATGAGTTCTTAAAATCAAGAAAGAGTCATTATAAGTAACTTCAACATACATGCAAATAATGTAAAGAATGTGCAAATGAGGCTTCTAACCTCGGGAGAGATGGTTACAGTTCACAGTTCAGTTCACTCAGAAATTTGCGTATTTCCACTAATTCAATAAAATATTTACTGATACATTTCCACATTTACTAAAAATACTTTATATATTAAGCACTACTTCCTCTAAACAAATTCACAGATACATTTTTAGATAATTTATTTATTCAGCAACTTCCTCAGAAACATTGTATTGCCTACACTGAACAGAGATCCTTAGCTTAGAAGGGCAAACCTACCACCACCACACATACAAAAAAGTAATAATGACTTCAAAATGCTTTGTGGAAAGCTGTCTCACAGAAAAAGAAACACAGCCTTTTGGAAACATGTAATTCACATACATACTCATACAGTGTAGTTTGTATTCTTACCACAAGGGGGGGAAATTGTTCACATATTATAGAGTACTTCACAGATATGCCTTTCTCTCGTGCGTTACCCCTCCAATGTGTATTCCTTTCTTTAAATTTCCCTCTGCTACAAAATGCTACCACTTGTATGAAATTTTTTATCATTTTATCAAATAATGTCCTTTTTATCCTGGAGCGCCTCCCCCTCAGATGTTATAAAAAGGACCAACAGTTAAGGGAAATTATGAGACCGTTTGATTACTAGGCAATTTTAACCACGAAGATTCTCACCCTGATTATTAAAAGAAATACCAATTTACCCAGTTACCCAACTGTTGCCAAACTTCTCTGCAATCTAGGCCTATCAGAATTTCTTCAGTAACTTTCCACATTTTTCACACCTTAAAAACAAGTAACAACTCTTTGAAGAGATTCCAATTAAAATTTTCTGAGAGAAAAAAATGTAATAGTTACTTCTTGAATTACAAAACATACATAAATTTAAAATAACAGTATTTCTTTTGAAGTAGAAAAAAAAAAAAAAAAAAAACAACAAGCAAACGAACAACTAGAGCTTAAGCACCTTGGTCCATGGAATGAAGGACTTGGCAGACATGAAGCCCAGTTCTCTTTCCCTATAGAATTTGCACTACGCTGTGAGGCCCATACCCAGGGTGCAAAAGAGGGGTGGACAATGGAGGAGACACTTCTCCATCCCTAAACAAGGCAGTTAGTTGCATGTAGTAGAGATTCAATGAATGTTGGTTGAATGAATCCAAGGGAAGAAGCAGAGTAAGGTAAAGGAGTAAATGCTGGCTCCTGCTAACCTTTCCCTATCTTAACCCATGATAAACACAACCTGTCATTTAATCCTGCTTGTTCTGGCCATTTCTACCACCACCAATTCCTTAAAGTGCTCTTAGATAAGTATCTGCTGATTTAAAAAATAAAGAGGAGGTAAAGGAAGCATGATGGCAAGAGAAATAATTTTGTTTTTTCCTTCTTAAAATATATGTAGGGAAAATGGGGAAATGAAAGAAAATGGATGAATTTTTCAAAACAGCATGTTTACTACTGCAAAACGTAAATTTAAAAATATTCTACTATCATTTCCTGTCAAACATTTACTGTTTTGCCATTCATAAAAAAAAAGTCAGTAAGTAACAGGGCCTGGATTCAAATTTATGTCTTTGGTTTAGATTCTAGTATTCTCTTAGCACTGTGTCACAGCAATGCTCTCAGTTACTGAAACTCCATTTGGTGGGTAAACTGGAAAAATCAGAATCTGAGGGGAAAAAAGGACTTGAACTCAAATAGAATTAGGAAGCAAAATGTTGTCCCAAATGTTTTAGGATCTGAAACCATCTTGGTGAACTCAAGGGCAGGAATTCTTTCTTAGTCATCCTTGAACTTCCTATAGAAAATACTCAGTACAGCGCTTTGTATGTAGGAGATGGAAAATATTTTAAAGATTGAATTAGTTGAAGTGTGTGTGTCCGCTTGGGCATGTTAACATGTCAGCCCCACTCTCTTCATCTTAATTAAAGTACTCTAAAGAGTACTCCTTGATTTTAAATTACCCCTGTTCGTTACATCACAAACACATGATATACAAGGCCGCTCATTTCTTTATTTCTCACTTAAAGTACAAATAAAACCCTTACACTTTCTAGGGCAGTGGAAATACTAAATGCCGCAAATACTAAGACAGTACATTGGGTAACAAACTATAACACTGCTTGGTAAATATTAAGATCTAAAGTAAGAATAATTAAGCTGCAAGCACTGAATATAGCCATCATTTAGAACTTTCCTTATTCTAGACAACCAGTGGAATCATCCCATGGGACAGATTACTTGCACTATTTGTAGTTTAGAAAAGCCCCTCTGACCAAACTTGGGTGTATGGACATTTCTAACCAGTATGTTAAATAATAGTTTGGGCATAAATGAGTCTTTTCTTTGGGGAATTGATTTCACTGTCAGCAATGTTTTACTAAATATTTTTTTTTTAAATAAAGAAGTGTAAACTACAGAGGATTTCCCATCCTTCCTGCATTTATCACACAAAAAATTTACTGTTAAATCACATACACATTTTAAGAAGGTAAAAAACAAATACAACAATAAGGGCTTTTGTCATATCAAAAACAAGGGTCTCCAGCACTATTAAACACCACCCCCCAAAAAACCTCCCTAAATTAAAAAATCTCAAACATCCTCATACCTATTTAAAAGATCATTCATTCTTCACTAGAACATGAACATGTTCAGTGAACAAAAGCTTTCCAATTAGACTATATTCACATAGCAGCTATATATATACATATATAATGATATATGTGTGTGTAGATATATATCATTAAACGTTTCATGTCTCCATAAGTAAACCACTAACTTAAAAAAAATCTCAGCATAGAAATAGCTTTTAAGACAATTTCATCAATTTGTTCTATTCAACTGTATTTCAAAACATCAAAAGAGTGTCAGCTGCACAAAATCCCAATGGAAATAGCTGAAAACAGCAAAAGAAACCAAAAAATTCCCCCACAAGTTAAAAGTACACACACATAACTCATGATGCAAAGCAACTTGATAATGAGATTAGAACACTACAAATGAATTATTAACCACCCAATTATATTTCTATTTTAGAGTAAAAACAGAAGTTTACATCTCTTTGGTCCATGCATTCATACATTTACGTATCCAAGTAATTTTCTGGCTGATTTTGGATTTTGAACCACCTGCACCATATTATACTTTGCCATGACAACTTTCTTAAATTGTAACATAACCATATGTTAAAATATTTATTTTGTACATCTTCAATATGTTATTGGTAATTCCTCTCAAAGAATACAAACACTTTAAATTATTGACATAATAGCCAAAGCAAAGAAAGAACACTGAATTTAAGTCTAATTGAAAAGGTGAAATCAAATTGATTTGGAAAATTTATGCCTAAATTTAATCTGGAAAACATCAAAAATATAAAGAATACATGAAAATACTTTTGGGGTTATACATAATTTAAAATCAATTTTAAGATCAAAGATCTCTAAGAATGCATGGCTGCTAAGTTTTTTTTTTTAATCAAATTTCTAAGCCACAGCATTAGAAAATCCCTCCAACTGGCTTCCCTTTTGGTAAAAGTACCTACCTCCTGCGCCTACTAACTGGTAAGTTCTTGGTTTTTCTGGCTTTTTTTTTTTTTTTTTTTTTTCTTTTGCGAAGGAAAAGTGGTGTGGGTAACAAAGGTTTTAAATTTAATTGAGGCCTAATAGAAATCTACTTTTTACCAAATCAGGTTATAAAACAGCAAGGCTAGAATGTACAGATTATTTATTTTGGATTGTCCTTACCTCATATTCTCTGAAACAGCTCTTCCTTTGAGTTAGCACATTCTTAATTGTACTTGGTACCAAAAAAGTGTCAGAAGAAGATAAGTTCAAGCAGGTTCTGTTTCCCTTACTTTCTGTACTCTTAAAAATTAGTATAGATTGCCAAAATCTCTTAAAATATTTTATACTAAGGGTTTTTTCATTTCTAATAAATGTTATCACATTCTCATAAACTTAAATAACAGTATAAATCAAGAACAACTAAAAGGAAACAGTCACATATATTTCAGTACTGTTTTGATATACTGAGATTAACTGCCAAATTTTAAAATAATTTACCAAATTCTCCTATTCTTAGTTAAAGTATGTTACCACATATCCAAAGTAAGTTAGTTTATTAATCTCTCTATAAAACTTACTGTTACTTATCTACAAATGAGGAGGCTTTTAGTTTTCACAGCCTAATTTAGGCCACTCTTGAAATATAGTTAATACTCCAGAATGAACGGTTGTTTACATTTTGTCAAAAAATCAAGACATATACAACAAGTAATATAATCCCACTGAGATACTAGTTATAAAGATGTTTCTCCACAAGATACAAGGCAAAAACTTTCTTTAGAAGGGTGAAAGAACATGCATTTCAGACTTCTAACAAAATTTATAAGAAAAATTTCAAATTATATTTTTATGACACACAAACTACAATCAATGTGTATTACCCATAAAGTTTTTGAATTCATATCAATAGAACATTTATGTATGAGGGAAACTATTAAAAGAGTGTTATTTAAGTGAGTGAAAAGGATGCACCCTATAGATCTACTTTGAGTCCTTAAAAGGGTTCAGCTAGTTCTCCATTAAGTATTATTTTCCACATAAATTAAATAACAATAATGCCTAAACATATTAAAGCCCTAAATCCCAGAAACGTTCAACAATGAAAATCAAATAATTTATCTCATAGTGATTCAGTATTCAGCACTCATACAGGACTTAGCATTACAAAACAAAAATCTCACTACATTACCTGAATTCATGTCAAACATGTTCACAGCACTCATCTACATCTACACTTGCAAATTGTCACATGATCAATATATAAAAAAAAGAAGTTTGGCACATATATCAATTCTTCAAAATGTCCCTGTAACTTAAACACAACAGTGTTAAAAACGATGATTCAACACCAATGTTAACCTGATTGGCAGCTAAACAAGGTGCTTTTTCTTGTAGCTTCTTATAAGTGTAATTCGCCTTGCCTGGGATGGAGGCACATAAGGTGCAGTGCGGTAGTGCAATCACTTGAACACCAGAGGGCAATCTTTCCACACACAGCTCAAGGCCTTATGTTCTGACCTGCTCCTTCCAAGATTCTCGTGCAGTTTCATTCCCACTTGCTAACAATGCCATTTTCAGAGAATTTGTACATCTGTTTCTTTATGTGAAGTAAGTCATTTCCACAGAAACCTCAAAGTGTGGCGAGGATCCTTGAAAAGGAGATGATCAACGTCAGTACAGTCTGTCCAACGCCCCATACCAGCGCTTCCAAGGGGGCCATGTTCTTCCCTGCTACTCTGTAAATGCCCGCTACTGCTGCACCTGGATGAGAAACGAGGCAGAGAAACAAAACAACACATTCATACATTTCATAGCGCAGTATATAATTTTAACTTAAGATCTCTTTTCATTTTACAAAAACAGTCACTGATCATTCTCATTTTATACATTTTCTCTTGAGTTTCCATGTGATTGATAAAAGTTACACATTTACCAAATCACACTTAACCAATTAATTGAAAAACATGCTTTTCTATTCAACCAGAAAATACATATTTATGCTATATGTTTCTTGTTTGACACCAAGTATGTTCATAAAAAATAAATAATTCATTATTGTACATAAGCTCTCACCTAACCATTGAATTGGTCATAACTCATCAGCATTTTAAATATTCATATACAACACCATTGATAATTATAAAAGATAATACAAAACCTACACAAGCTAATGTAACTTCAAAGTGATTCATGAAAAATTTAACGTTAATCATTTTATTTCTTTCAGTAAGAGAACTATTAAATGTCATATAAAATAACAGAGTATTTGACAAAATCATTTCACAATCTATCATATAAAATTGTTTACTAAGCTCTTAAATAAAGCATGCAACTGTAAGATTATTTGGAGACCACAATGGTGACATCTAATAAAAATGGAAGATAAGCATGACATCTGTTTTAGAAAAAAGTGTTTAGATAATATGCACTTCTGAAAATTAGGGAATCACAGTTACAAGGAGTGAACCCATCTGATTCAACACTTCACCTTATTAATATAGCATATATAATGATGTGGTATCTAAGTGGCTGATTTTAAAAGCATATTCAGTAATCATAAAGGAAGAAACATTTAAATTATAGTATGCCATCTCACAGACTGAAAGGGTCTTAAAACTATTTTTCTAGAAAAAGTTGTCTACGTATCCTAGAATGGTTGAATAAAGAAATAAGAACAGAGATAAATCATTTGAATACACTGAATTTACAGTTATTTGACAGAGAAATCTATCCATAACATTTAGCTAAGAATTCTTTAGTTCATTTAAAATATTCCAAATAAAAATTATTGTATTCCTCTATAAAATATATGAAAAAAACAACATTATTAATTTAAGCCAGGGGTTTCATATGTATATTTTAAGAAAGAAGTTAAATGTATAGAGAACTTATTGCATACTATGTATCTTGATAGGAACTTTACAAATATTACCTTATTTAAGCATCATAGCACCCCTGAATATTACCTAATTTAAAGATGATGAAAAGGAAGTTGAGAGAGGTTCTATTACTAGTCCAAGGAATTATATATGGTATGTACAAGTGCTGGAATTCCAATCCAAGTTAGTCTGGACATAAATCTCCTAATTATTCTATCATTTCACATTTATACTAAGTGAAAAAAAGGACAAGAAATTCTGAAAATAATAAAGTAACTGATAATCACCTCAATATTAAATAAAATTCCTAATGCCTCCAATATTTTACTCAACTAAGTAATAAGCTTTACTTTTATAATTGGTCATATCCTAGAATTTTAAAGTTGGATGCCATTCAGGAAAATTTTAAAGATCCCATGCCTTCTCTGTTATCAGATATTATGCTAAAATAAACACAAAAAAATACTCTGTTTTTATTGGAATTTACACTAGATTTCCATGACTGTCTTCAATTTTTGAAATCAAAATTTGGTCTCCATATCTTCAGCCCTAAGTTTTCAAAAATGATCCAAGACGTAAAAAATCTAAGCAATTACCAGGCCAGACTGCCTGGGAAAGGGCACACAAATATGTCAGTTCAAAGTCTCAGGCTTATGTATGGTTAGGAGCATGGGTTTTGGAAGCAGACTCACAGATTAACATCTAAATTCCACTACTTAGCAGCTGTGTTATACTAGGCAGGCACTTAATCTCTTTGCGCATAACTTCCTCAGCTGTAAAACAGATGGGGGTGGAGATTAAGATATAGTACTTGGAAAGTATTTATAATAGTGTCTGGTCCTAGTATGTATTCCAATTTTGATTAGTAGTCATCATAGTAGTAAATGATAAAGGTATTTCCAATCAGTGATTTACCATTCAATAAATGGTGTTAGGACAACCGGTAGTCATTTGGAAGAAGTAAATTTAGGTCCCTATTTCATACCATTCCCCAAAATGTTTCAGATGGACTAAAGAACTAAATGTTAAAAACAAAACTATAAATATAAACTTTGAAATATAAGAGACTATGTTTATGATCATGATCCTAGGAGGTCAGCTTAAGACCACACATTTAAAAAAGAACAGCATAAACTATAACCGTATTTGAATATAAGAGAGAGACTAGAAAAATGCTTGCTTTATGTATAACAAACTGATGACTGGCATCCAGAATATTCACACACATGTATGCACACACAAACACACATATAATAATCAATGCAGCAATTTTTGTAACAGCAAAAGGAACAGAAAAGTGAAACACCCAATGTCAATCAGTCAGTAATGGCTAAATTATACTAAGTCCATACCATTAAACCTGTACAATTTCAAAATATATATATAGATCTATATGAACTGACAAAGAAAAACCATCATTATACAATAAAGAAAAAAGATAAAACATAGAATATATATTCTCTACTAGTACATATGTACATATGTATGTACGTATACGTACATATGTGTGTGTGTATATAAATGTAATGTAAAGCCAAAAATCTGGGGGACACATAACCAAACTGAAAATAGGATTACATTTGAGAAGAACACTGGTTTAGGAGTGCTAGTCAAGAGAGACCCCTGCCTTTTTCCCCCTCTGCCCAACAACCCCAACTCCCTCAGGCAATCCCCATACCATTGTTCATGTCCATGAGTCATGCATCTAAGTTCTTTGGCTCCTCCTAAAAAAATAAAAAATAAAAAATAAAAAAAAGGAGACCCCTGTCTTATCCATAATGTTTTAAGTTTAACATGAAGAAAAGCTATATACAGTATATAGATAAGTCCCCTTCATTTACAGTTTCACTTTCTGTGATTTCACTTATCTGTGGCCAACTGTGGTCTGAAAATATGAGATGGAAAAATCCAGAAATAAACAATTCATAGGTTTTCAGCTGCATGCTCTTCTGATGTGCTCTCATGCCATCCTGCCAGGGACAAGAAATCACCCCTATGCCCAGCATTTTGACATTGGAGATGCTCTCTGTACGTTAGTCACTGTCATGGTACCATGACGCTTGTGTCCAAGTAGCCCTTATTTTACTTAATAAAGGCCCCAAAGCACAAGAGTAATAATGTTGCAATTCAAAAACACCAAAGAGAAGATACAACGTGCTTTAAGTGAAAAGCATTATACGTATAGGGAAAAGATAAGGGTATATTTTAGGTTCAGTACTATCCTCAGTTTTAGGCATCTACTGGGGGTCTTGGAACATATGACACATGGATAAGGAGTGAACCAATGTATTACTTATGTAATTAAAATTAATTTTAAAAACCTAACTTAATTTCCACACCTACGTGCCTAAACTTCCCTACAATTATAAAAAACTGCCATTTTAAAGACCAGAATATCTTATTTTCCAAACAAAAATATGTGTATACAGTGACAAAGGTCACTGAACTCTTGATTTAAAATAGCAGTAAATAAGCATATTGTAATAAGCAAATGCTTGTGGAAAAAGAAAAATTGTGTTAAAAGTCAAATGTTTTTCATGTGACTAAAAGATATTTTTATATTTATTATTTTTATTCCTTTGAAGTTTCAGGATTGGGGCTTAAATACTTTTGGCTCAAGACAGAGGGCCCAAGAAATCAGTTCTGGGACATCTTCCATATAGGCATGGAATTTAACTGGAGGTCAGGAGGCATGGAAAAGCACCCTGTGCAATGTGAGAAGGGAATAAGAGAAGGGCCTCAAGGAATAGAAGAGTACTGAAAACACTGTCATCTCCTTTTCCAAATAAGCTGACTCCTTTACTTAGTATGTAGCTGTTATGCTGAGGAAAAAATGGATTTCACTTTGGAAGGCCCTGCTATTTGAGGAAAAACAAATAAACACAATTACTAAACATCCCACTTTTCTTTCAAGAACAGAGGACAAAAACATAGAGCCTATAATGATGAGGGAAGAAAAAAGAATTTAAAACAAGAAGGGAAACCACTGTAAAATTCCAGAGTTTCGACAATCGAGGATGACATTCAATAGTGTTACAGAGAAAATAAAACCAATTGCCATTTACCTCCTAGTGGATAATCAGTTAGAAACCAAATTTTAAGTTACAACTCCCCTCTGAAAGAAGTAGGTTTAAAAAGTTCCCACTGCATCATCATTTCACAATCAAGAAGCACTAGTCAGAAACCACTGTTCCAGTGAAATTCTTAATCTAAAAGAACTAAAAAAATAATAATTTTTCGTGCCTATTAAATGATTTTGAGAGCAATACTATTAAATACTGCACAGATATGAAAGAGTATTTATAAAAATATACAGATTATTTTTAAAAACCTCCCAAGTATTCATCATCCAATTGAAGAATATTATTATTTCCTTTGAGCTCCCAATAGTATCCTGTTCCCTCTCTGAATTTATATTTTTATCATTCCTTTGCTTTTCTTCAGTTTTACCACCAGCTTATATTAATAAAAATATAATTATTTAGTTTTTAAAATAAATTAATTTTATATACATTGATACTCTATCCTAGAATTTTTGGCTCAATATTGATGTCTGAAGTTACCCATGTTGTTGTATGTAGCTATAATTTATGCATCTTCACTATTGCATAGGATTCCAAGTATGGACATACTACAACTTATTTATCCAGTCTACTGCCAATGACACTTGTTTCCAATCCTTAACAATGACAAACATTGCTTCTGTAAACATCCTTGTACATGACACATATGTAGTCAAGGGTTTCTCTATATCACACGGGTAAAGGCAGAGTTGCCCAGTCCTATGTTAGAGGCATTTTCAACTTTACTAGAAAATGACAAATTGTTTTCCAAAGCAGCTGGGCCAATTTCTATTCCAGTTACTAATCCATATCCTTATCTTTTTTTTTCTAATTTTTGTCAATTTGGTGGGTGAGAAGTGTTATTTATGTGATTAATTTACATTTCCCTGATAATGTGACTGAGCTTTTTTTCACATTAATGGCCATTAAGGTTTATACTTCTATGAAATGCTTGTCAAATCTTTTGTCCATTTTTCAATTGGATGGTCATTTTCTTAATTCATAGGGTTTTAAAAAATAAGTTTGGATATTAATTTTACATTTATAGGTGTTAACAAACATTTTGTGCTTTAGTTTTCATTCACTTTAAGGTGTATTTTCCTGAACAAAGTCAGCTGAAAATTTACAAACATTATGGTAATCATTTTCTTGGTGAAATATGGGCTTTGAGATAAATGGTACATGTTAGGAACTTCCAATACAAACAGTGACAGAATGAAGGGATTAGGAATAAGGAAAGATCCCCAAAGTATTAAGGGGCTAGAGAAGACTGCTACAGTGACGATAAGGTGGAGAAAGCAATACTGCTGAGCTGATCTGAAGGTGAGTAAAAAGATAAACCTGAAAGGACAAGGGAAATGAGAAGAAAAGTTGCCAGTGTACAGAAGATGTCAATATTCAGCAACATAAAGTGCCTGCAAGGCGTATACCAATGAAAAGTGATTTAATTTGCCCTTCATATTTCTTGAGAGAAAACAAATATATTTCTTGAGAGAAAACAAGTTTTAGTAGTGTGTTGACTGCTACCAGTCTGTGTACTTAGATCAGGGGTTTGGCAAACTATAACCCACAGGTCAAATCTGGCCCACCACCTGTTTTTGTACAGCATGAAAGCTAAGGATGACTTATACATTTTTAAACAATTGGAAAAAAATCAAAAGAACAATAGTATTTCATTATATAAAATTCAACTTTTAGCATCCATAAATAAGGTTTTATTAGCACACAGACATACTCATTTCTGATATTGAACATTTTTTGCATACCTAAAATAACATGCTTAAGGTAAATGAGCCTGCACTGTTCTAATCTTGTGCAGCCTTTATCTTGTTTAGCAAGAAGATTGCTGTGTCGTTGGTAAATAAGCTGTGCCTCCGGCTTTTACTCTTTCCATTTTCTGCTATAATTTGGATAAATAGGAACTGTTTCTTGGAAATTTGGTAAATATCATCTGTAAACCCATTTGGACCTGGAGTTCTTTTGGGAGAAGGAGTCTAACATTTCAATTGTTTAAAAATACTTATTGTTCCATTTATATTTTCTATTTCTTCTTATGATAATTTTGACATTTTATATTTAGAAATATATAGCTATTATAAAACTATGTTATTTTAACAATTCTTTATCCTATCTTTATTATTGGATCTGTATTTATTTCTTCTATTTTGCTTTATATTTTACTTTTCTGCCTTACTTCATTTTTTAATTAGTAATATATTCATCTTATTAACTTGAAAAGAACCAGTGTTTTTTCTTTGTAATCTTTCACAAAACTCAACATACAAAACTTAACAGCATTTCTCTACACCAATAAAATTAAAAAATGTAATCAAAAGAGATACCATGCACAGCAACCACAGAATAATGAGTTTAGAAAATAACTTAATCAATATATAACTCTCTTTTGGAGAAAAACATTTTAAACTCCAACAAAAGACACAGAAGTTGATCTGAATAGAGATATATTACAGGTTCTTAGGTGGATTAATTTAATATGCCATTTCTTCTCATATTAACCTCTACATTCAATTAAATCCCAATAAAATCATAATTATACTTTTTGAGAAACTCAATAGACATTTTTAAAAAATTACATGAGAGACGGGAGACATGAACAGCTATGTTAACTCTGAGAAAGAACAGAAATGAGATGGACCCAGCTCTGTCAGATACTAAGAAACACAGGCACGCCCTTGCTGGGTGGCTCAGTTAGTTGCCACAGTGTCCTGTGCATCAAAAGGTTGCAGGTTCTGCTCCTAGTCAGGGCCTGTACCTGGGCTGCAGGTTCTATTCCTGATCAGGGTATGTGGGGCAGGGGAGTGGGGGTAGGGGTCGCAACTTCTCTCTCTCTCTCTCTCCCTTCCTCGCTCTCTAAAATCAATAAACATATCCTTGTGTGAGAATTAAAAAAAGAAAGAAATGCAGGCATACCTTAGAGATATTGTGGGTTTGGTTCCAGCCTACTGTAATAGAGCAAGTATCGCAATAAAGCAAGTCATGATCTTTTTGCTGGGGGAAGGTTTGCCTTCAATTGGTAAAATAATGCAATATCTGTAAAGTGCAATAAAATGAGATCTGCCTATACTACAAAAGCATAAAGATAAAAAAAATGTGGGCTTGCTGCAAGAACAGATAAAAAGATTAACAAATCAGAACAGAGTCCAAAGACATATATGTACCATAAGAACATAATACACAAATAATACACAAGAAAGGTGATGCTACAAATCAATGAGGAAATGGGTATTTTAGTAGTTGGTATGGTAAAAATTTACTTCCTCTATGGTAGGGAAAAAAGGCACCTGGAATTCTATCTAATATCAAATACAAAGGTAGATTCTAGACCAGGGGGCAAATTATGACCTGAATGCCAGACATCAGTTTTTGTATATAAAGTTTTATTTGAACAACCCATGCCTACTCATTTACATATGTCTATGACAACTTTCACACTACAATGACAAAATTGAATAGCTGTGACAGAGACTATCTGGCCTACAAAAAAATTTACTATTTGGCCCTTTAAGAAAACATTTGCTGACCCATGCTCTCAACGAAGTAAAGACTTAATATAAAAGGTAAAACATAAAATTAACAGAGGAAAATATATCAGAAAATCTTTTGACCTTGGTGTGGGGAAAATATTATTAAATAAAACTCTAAATTATAAACAAAAAGGCAAAAAATCTTTTAGCTGATTATGAAGAAATTAAGGATATCTGCCCAATAAATAACATCATGGATAAAGGTAACCGGTAAAAGACTGAGAAGTTATTTGCAGAGTCCAAAACCAAAAAGAGAACAATATCTCTAACATATAAGAATACCTATCATTTAAGAAGGAAACAGAACCCCAAAAGAAAAGTAGGCACAGAATTTAGAGAAGCAATTTGCAGAAAAGGAAATCTAAATATATAACAAGTAGAGAAAGAGATGCTGTAATTCATTCAGTAATCAGAGAGATGAAAACTAAACCAACAATGAGATGCCACTTTACGCCCCGTTAAAATTAAATAGATATACAGGGTGGGGCAAAAGTAGGTTTACAGTTGTGATTATGTGAAGGAGTCTATTCTTGTATTATTATTTATTAATTATTGTATTATTTTTCATGTGAACAACTGTAAACCTGCCTTTGCCCCACCTTGTAAAATGCAGGATGGCATTACATAGAAACCCAGTTTCTCCCAACTGTGGTATTAATTATTGATACTAACTAAAATGAAAAAAAAAAATCACTCTATTCTGGAAATAAAATCTAAGAGTAGCAAAACATAATAGATATGTATCAATATTCTATCTTATTCAACACAGATATCCAAGAATCATTTGCTGCACTGAATATAAGCTATGAGTTCTCTGACACTCACAAATTACATTTAAAAAATTCAGTTAAGTATTTACATTAGCTAGTTTTCTTAATTCAAATGTTTGCAGGTCAGAAATTAGACAGAAAAGAATTTAAATGTTTTATTACTAACCTGGATACATACTTATACTTGAAATTGTGTCAGACATGTATTTTCAAGGATTTTAAAATATAACATTGCAGTTTCTAAAATCTTTGGCTAATTTTATTCTTGACTGAACTGAAAGTAGGTAGTATGTGTATATATATCACTGAGATAAATGGAAGTAGAATGACAGTTCTTTAAAGTTTTTAAAATTTTATGCCAATAAATACATATACACATACTACTTATGACTTCTGAACAAGCTGTTTCTTCTTCTTTCCTCCTTCATTCACTGTTCCACGATTGCCACAGCGGCCCACATCAGAAACACTGTCAGTCCCTTTCGTGTCTCTTTGCATGCTGCCAAAGTAAATAATAACTACTCTGGACTTTTTCCCTTTTGCCATAGTCCTAACATTAACTCCTTTTCCAATCCACTGCCACCACTCTAGTTCAAATCCCAACCTCATGGTTAAATTACAGTTATTGCCTCTTAATTCCTCTTCCTCCCCTCTTTTCTCCCCTCTTCCCTAGGCTTTTTCTTCCTTTCCTCTGCTCTTCCTCCCTTACTACATTCATCCATCTAACCAGTATTTTTTCGGTATCTCTTATGTTCCAGATAGTGTTTTATTTGGGGGATAGAGCAGTGATGAAAATAGATAAAGTCCCTCCCTGCTCTTTCAGAGTTTTCTCTTGGTTCCTCACGTATATTCTATATTCAGCTATAAAACACATTTTCCCATTGAACTGCTTTGCCCCTTGCCAACTCTATTCAAAAGTATCAATTTGTTTTCCAAAGCCTGCAGCACTTTCCAGCTGGCTTTCCAGGATCCTCTAGGATTTGGCTCCACTTTATCCTTCCAGCTGACTCTCCTGCTACTTCACTACAAATCCTACGCTTCTACTAAACCTGGGCACTTGTTTTAAACCTATCTATGAACAAATGGATGAGGAATCATATAATAAAGTTACAGGTCGAATGAATGCTGCAACAACAAAAACCTAACACCAGATAACACACACCCCAAACTGTAAATGAAGAAAGGAAACAACAGGCTACTCACCACTCCCCGCCACTATGCTATGATTGTCTCTTATTGGTGCCACCGGACATACCCAGAGACAGGGGAATAGGGCTTTCCTCTCAAGGCAGGTATGCCAATTATTCTGGGAAAAGGTGACTTTGGGACACAAAAGGAGAGGCCCTAGAGCTATAGAAGAAAAGGACCTCCCCGTACCTTTGGGGCTAAGAACCAACTAGAAAGTAAGAAGTCCTTTTTGGAGAGTCTGGAAACAGATCCAATGGTAGCAGTGAGCTGCCCTAGACATTTGGAAGCAGGCCAGAAGCAAAGGGCAATATAAGCCTCTATTATTCAGTGGCACTGACAGGATCAACAGCAGCATGAACACGTACCCAGTTTCTGGCAGGACCACATTAAGGAAGCTGCTGTGTGCCCTCCAATCTCAATAAGATGCATCGAAGTTCTGGCCCAACTAGGGCAGCAGAAACCAGAACTAACTATTTGAATCTAAGGCTAGAGTTGGAGCCTAAAGCAGTGTCAAGAGGAGAGGGACAGAGGGAATGAACCAGAGGCCTGGCATGAAATACGTGTGAGGCAACACAGGAGAAAACTTGCAAATAGCTAGAGGACATCTAAAGTGGCTAATACCTAATATAGGCCAGAGATTTGTGTCATAATTGGTATATAAGAAGAAAGTACAATTTTATTCTATAGTTACAGGCAGATGACATCAATGACCTAAGGGCTATATTTTCACTCTTTTTTTTTTTTAAGGACAGTTATCACCATCATGTCTGTGTGCCTACCTTTCCCCCTCGTGAGACAGGGAGTTCCTTTAAAGCAGAAACCACATCCATTATGAGATAAATTTTCCCATGAATTGCTTTGCCCTCTGCCGTTTTTTACAAGTTTTTGCATTTTCTGCAAAATATAATGAGTCTTCACATAGTAGAAGTACAAAAACTATTTTAATGAATAAATAAGCTGATCTTTACCTTCTAGGTGAAGTGCAATTAATGCTGAAAAGGTTATATTATAGTTACAATAAGAAGAGGGTTACCAAAACAGTTAAGTGCATATAAAATGCTATCCTTAAACAAAACAAAATCAACTTACTAGTAATCATCGCTCCAGTTACAGAAGCCAGAAATCCGATGCTGACTGCAATGACAGAGATTACTCTCCCCTGCCTATGCCTCTGTAGCATCACAAACATCAACACTCCTGCAGCACCATGGACAAACAGAGAGGAGAAGAGAGCCCAGAGAAAGATCCAATACCACATCTCTGAAAGGAAAAGCAAAGTGTTAATAATTCTGCTGAAATACATCTTAAAAAGTCAATTTAACAAATTGTAAGCAACCGTGGTCTGGAGAAGGTTAAATGAGAGATATAAAAATGCCTAGCACAGTGCCTGACACATAGTAGTATTAAATAAATTTTAATAATTATTATCATTGCTAAGGCTTGATGGGAAAATAATACCCTCCATGACTTCAGAGGTTAGAGCTGCATATTAATTTCTTCTAAATGTCACCACCATGTAGCCATAATACACCCATTTGTCTAAGATACCTATAATATATTTTAAAATCTCCTGAAGTAAATTATATGTTCATTTATTGCTATTTGATATTAATTTTTTATTTTCTACACTAAATAGCAGTGCTAAGACATTTCAAAATCTATCCCTTAATTCACATCATTCCAGAAATTAGACAATGAACTTATCTTTTATAATTTTAAGAATTTCAGGCAATTCCCCTTTTGGCTCTCAGCTTTATATAACTACAGTCAGATTTTTATTTTATTTTATTAAGAATTCTTTGCCTCAGGTCATTTTAATAGCCCTTACCCAAAACTCTTCAAACTCCACTATTCTTCAATATATCCTCAATTACTATTCGCTGAAGTTTAGTTTATAAAGAGTTAATGAGCACACCTTCCATTCTGTCTCTTGCATCCATCCATTCCCTTTCTTTCTGACAACTGATAGCCTCCCAGTCAATCCATATAGCCCCATAGGTATTGCTGGTTCCTTGCTTTGGCTCCATTTTCCTGACCATGCTTGTGGTCAGGTGTATCAGGGCAGGCAATTGACCCCAACCACGCCAGTCATTCCCTTCCTCTGGGAATTCTGTATTGGGACCAACTGAGCACCTCAGTCTTCAGAATGCTGAAGCTGAAGGGTTCAGGATTTTTAACAGCCATTTCATCCTTGTATGATGAATGCCATGACACACAATGAAAGAAAATAGATCCATCAAAGATAAGAGACAACCAAGTTGCATTTTAATGGTTTCTTAGGCCCTGCCATGTTACCATCCTTAGATTCAGTCCCAGTTTCCTTGTAATAAAATCCCTCTTTTTATTTAAACTAGTTCAGGTAAGGTTTCTGTTACCTATAATTAAAAGAGCTGACTCTAAAATGTTTAGATGTCACCGTGAGACTCATCCTCAGTATGCAAACATTCTATAATGCAAAATATCTCATCTGCTATTTGTGCTAGTATTCACTCTATCGAGTGTAAAAGAAAAGTTAATAAAACAAAAATGGACGAATTAAAACTTACTTATTAAAACGTTATTAGAATACAGTGATACATTGTTGATGAGAATGTAAAATGATACATCCCCTATTGAAAACCATGTGGTGTTTCCTCAAAAAAATAAAAATGGAACTACCATATGATCCAGTTATTCCACTTCCATGTATATATCCAAAAAAAAAAAAAAAAAAAGTGATAGCAGGATCGTGAAGGGATAATTTGTACATGCATATTCATATCAGTATTATTCACAATAGCCAAGAGGTAGCAGTAACCCAAGTGTCCATAGACAATGAATCAATAAACAAAATGTGGTATACACATGCAATGGAATATTATTTAGCTTCAAAAAGGAAGCAATCCTGTCACATGCTACAATGTAGATGAACCTTGAGGACTTTATGCCAAACGAAATAAGCCAACCACAAGGACAAATACTGTTTGATTCCACTTATATGAAGTATTTAAAATAGTCAGATTCACAGGGACAGAAAATAGAATAGTGGTTGCCAGGGGTTTGGGAAAGATGGAAAGGGGGAGTAGTTGTTTTAGTTTTGCACGATGAAAAAGATGTGGGCGTCTACTGCACAACAATATGAATGTACCTAACACTACTGAACTGCACTCTTAAAAAATGAATAAGATATAAATTTTACATTAGATATTTTTACACTTAAAAAACTAAATAAGTAAAAAATTTTAAATATATGTACAGAAAAAATTTTAAAATGTTTTAAGTCAAGGCCATAAATGGCTAGGAATTTAAAAACAAAACAAACAAAAATCTCTCTTGAGAAAGGAAGGAGGTGTGGCATACACTACGGATTTCTGTGACAATATAACTTTTCTGGGTTTTGACTGTGGTGGTGGATACATCTAAAGGTGATAAAACTGTATACAACTAAATACACACACACAAATGAGAACAAGTATAAATACTGGTGAAATCTGAAAAAGTTTGGTGGATGGCATCAATGGTAATATCCTTGTTTTGGTATTATACTGTGCTTTTCCAAGATGCTCCCATTGGGTAAAGTGGGTAAAGAGTACATGGGCTATCTCTGTATTATTTCTCACAATTGCATGTTAATCTACAATTATCTAAAAAAAAAAAGTTGATTTTTTTGAAAAAGGGAGATACCAAATTCTTAAGAATTGATCCTTAGAATGGACTTGCATCATTCAAAATCATTTCACGGGAGACATCTGATACACTTTCCAATGTACGATAAAGTACCTGCACACTTCTCAATGGCATAAGAGATACATGCTGGAGATTAAGGAAAAACAGACAAAGGGTGCCTTTTAAAAGTTTTTTCTCTTCCAGTTTTCAGGGAAATTGTGCTTTCATGCTACTACTCCCAATCAAATGGATTCAATTTATAATAAATGAATTAAAGACATAAAGGCCTAATTTTCTCAGAAGATAAAATTTATATGTGAAAAGATATAATTTTCCAAAGTGAACCTAATAAAATAAGAATATGAGGAAGTAATGATACGCAGTTGGGGGGGAGGGGGCGTGCTCTAAGACAAGGAAAGGCTCTGCAACAGAAAATGTAATCCCAGTAAGTCAACAATATGACTTGTATCCTAAGGCTGCTTCTAACAGCTTATCAGATCTAAGCCCCCAAAGCACTTTTCTTTGTTGTCCTTGTAATACAAGTAGAATAAAAAATTTCTTGACTTAAATTTCACACAATGAATGTGAGATTTGACAGTATCAAGTAATACTCGTTGCCTACTGGCTATATAGCTATTAACCTCAACAATAAATTTACCTATTGTAATAATTAGTAAAAGTAAATGTTAAAATTAATGTTTTATAAAACTCCAAAATATCAAATAATTACACAACTAAAATGGAATCTTAAATGGTCCTCTAATGACCGACCGGTCCAGGATTATCTTTAAAGCAGACTGAATACAAAGTACATAAACTCATTCACTTTTATGTTTCTTTCTCTTAAAAAAAAAAAATCCTATTTATCAAGGAAAAACTAAACTCCACTGAAAATATCTACAATTAATTTAGGTTTCATGTTATTACTATTATTTAGAATTACTTGATATTTTAACACAACCCTGTCAATGAACACGGTTCTGGATAAACAAGTTTGTCTAAAGTTCAACTCACTATTAGAAAGCCCAGGAAACCTACTGGGTTAGTTCAGATGAAGAGAACTGTAGGATCCTAGAATAGAGCAAGAACAGACGCCCAAAATTCCTGGAGGAAGAACAAGTACTAAGAGGACAGGAACTGAATATCACAGTCTTTTTCTTTATCTAGATCCTACAGCTAACTTGAACACTCAGAGGCCCACAGGTTTTTCTTTCCATCTATACCACACCTAATCCAAGCTTCTAGCAACTGAGCAACAATGAAAGGAGGAAGCCAGAGGGAGCCTTTGCTAGCGCTAAACAAATATAAAACAAAAATTTAAAAATACGACCCATGGGCATGGACTTAGAGAGGGGATTGTTGGGGGACGGGGTGCTGGGCGGAGGGGAGCAAGGGGGAAAAAATTGGAACTATTGTAACAATATAATCAATAAAATATACTTAAAAATAAAAATAAAAATACAATGCGAAGAATAGAAACTCTGAAGCGTGCCATCCACTTAAATGTAAGAAATACCCTTTTTTCCTGGGCACATCTTATGACACTCCTTGATTATTTTTCCCTGTTCAAGGCTGTCTATAACCTTCATCTTAAACTAGTTTTGCCTGGATTTTTTCAGTGTTTGTTTATTTTTTACAGGGGTAAGAGGCAGGAGAGCTGTGATCTGTTCCAGCTTCCAAACAATACTAGAAATAGCTCTGCTCATTATCTGTATCTCTCATTAGCTCTGATTGCCAAGTCACTCAGAAGTTATATTCTGTGCTTTTGATTTTAATCCTTGGAAAAGTTATTTATGACAAATGAACTTCTCTAGAGGGCTAGAATATATTAACTAAGTAAAAACAAGTCAAACAACAGTACATATTGTTTGATCCTATTTGTTTTAAAAAACTATGTTTATATATGTACATAAAATGTAAAAATATACAAAAGACTTGACAATGGTTATCTTTTAAAGATAGGAGATGAATGACATTTTATATATTCTTTATTATTTGCTATTTTTAACAACCTGCCTGAAATATTTTACTGCAAATATACTGTCTTTAAAAAATAGTTTTTTATTTTATAATTCATCAAAGCCAAAGGTTCTCAACCCAGACTGCTCATGTAAATTACCCATAAAGCAACTAAAACTTTCTGGAAGTAGGACCTAAACTACCATATTTTTACCAACTCTACCAAATAATCACAACATACAGACAGAAATCACTACTCTAGGCTAAAGGTTCAGAGGTATTTATTTTTTTAAATTCCAGAAGTCATACAAACAAGGAAACATATCTCATTAAACAAACACTAAATATATTTTTAATCCTCTATAGAGTATGTAACCCTTTAATATCATTAGCAAGTGGATACTAAAAACTTACTATGTATTCAACATACTCTAAGCCTCAAGCTGAAAATACCATACCAGTAAGACTATTTGGGGGCTGTTCATAATTTTCTACTTTCTTTATAGATATAAATAGTCCACATTATATATTTTAAAAATCCATGTTCAAATTAGGTTATCTCAGTATCTCAAACGTTTTTTTTCATTCTAGCATATCTTAAGGTATGGAACTTGCTCTCCTTAGTTTCAAACAGCAGTGACTCCTCAATTTGGGGCTATATCCTACAGAGGGGGCTTATTGGATTCTCAGAAAGATGATGCCTTTATATCTGGAAAAGTCCTCAGATCAGGGGTCAGCCTCAGATATGATGAGCCACACTTGGCCCATCACCTGTTTCTGTACACTCTGTAAGCTAAAAATGTTTTTCACATTTTGAAATGGTTGAAAAAATTAAAAAACAGTATTTCAAAGCACATGTTCATTCATGTTGTCTATGGCTTTTTTTTTTTTTTCACATTACAATGGCAAAGTTGAGTAGTTGTGGCAGAGACCACATGGCCAGCGAAACCAGAAATATTTACTGCAGTTACTATATGTTGAGTATGTTGAATACTAGCCCTTTACAAAAAAAGTTGCCAATTCCTGGTCTAGATGATGTTGATATATGTCCCGGGGGGCTGAGTTGTCCTACACCCCACTGAAAATTACTATCACAGTACTTTCATATATTATCAAGAGCTGACACTTTGGGTGTTTAATTAAGGATATCTCAATGGGTTCTTTAGAGCACAGTTCCTGAGGAAGCGGGAGTAATATCTAGGACAGATCACAAGAGAAAACACTGTTACACCAGAGTTTTTAAAAAATAAACAGAATTAACCAAATAATAAAGGTATTGGAGATGGAATGAGGGTGAGAAATGGGGAGTGGGTGCTAAGCCAATGGATGTCAGCCTTGGCTCTATGTTGGAGTGACTTTGGAGAATCTAAATAAAATACCGCCCCCAGAAATTCTGATTTAATTGGGCATTAGAAGTTTTTTCAGTTCCCCAGGTAACTCTCACGCACAAAGAAGAATGAGAAACAATTGCTCTAAGACATAATTATCAAGTCATGGAATTATATGCAATGGAGAATATGAAACTGCAAAAGCCCTGGTCATACTGAGGCTGCCCTTGTCCAATAGTTTAAGTCTTTTTTGCTTTGAATAAGAGATGACAAGAAGCAGGCAAGGTTTCAGATATAAGGAACAATGTGCCTACTAAGATTCTGAAAGGTAAAAATACTGATAGTTCAATTCTCAAGACCCTGATACCCAGAGTTTGCCAAAGACAGCAACTGGACCAGCACAGCAGAGAAATCCTCCTGCCCCGACCATGAGCCTAACACTAAGTAACAAGCAATAGAAAAGTCTGCCCCTGGGGGAAGGGACATGTATGAACAGACAATCCTTCAGTGGTGCAGGCATGAAGAGATAGCTAAACACTGACGTAAAGCACTATCACTGAGAATTACCCTGCAGCACCTAGTTCCTACCCTAAGGACAAGGCAAAAATAACAATTTCTAGAGAATTTAAAGCATGAGGTACACTGAAGGTAACCATAACAACAACGAAACTCAAACTCAACTTACTCCAGAGTAGATTAAATCAACTCTTCGCACTTCTGGTCTAACAGAAGAAACAACCCTTTTGCTATTATAAATACTACATACATCAGTCTCTATTGATTTACATACCAAGTCCTGCATTTAATAAAATATTATGAGACACACTCAAAAATGGAAAAAACAATCCACTGTTAAAAAATAAAGTGATCAACAAAACCAAACCCAGATATGACCCAGATTTTAGAAAAATCAGACAAGGACTTTAAAATAACTATAATTACATGGGCAACTCACATGAACAGGTGAGAAATTTCAGCAGAAGGTGGAAACTCAAGAAAAAGTCACATGGAAATGCTAGAAATTAAAAAAAAAACCAAAAAACACACCACAACAAAAAGTATGGTCTCAGAGACGAAGAATTCCTTTAATTAGCTCTCCAGTAGCCTTGACATGGCTAAGCAAAGAATTAATGAACTTAAAAAATGAACCAATAGAAATTATTCAAACTGAAATATAACAGGAGAAGGAAGAAGAGAAACCATTCAAGAGTTATGGAACAATTTCCAAATGGTTTAACATACATATAACTGGAGTCCCAGAAAAAGAAAAGAGAATGGAGAAGAAAAATATTTGAAGAGAGTAGCTGAAAATTTTCTAAAAATAACAAAAGATATCAAACCACAAATCTAAGACTTTCAAGGAGCCCAAGCAAGGTAAAGACCTCCCAAAGAACCAAAAACAATAAAACAAAAATAAACCATGCATACACACACTTGGATATATCATAGCAAAATAACTGAAAACCAATGATAAATTTTTTAAAAAATGAAGCTAGAGGAAAATAGACATATTAGACACAGAGGAACAACGGTAAAAAGTACAGCAAACTTCTCATCAGAAACTATCAAACCAGAAAACAATAGTGACATTTTTTAAAAAGACTGAGAGGGAGAAAAACTGTAAAGACAGAAATCTATATTCAAGAGAAATACCTTTCAAAACTGAAATAAAGACTTTTTCTCCAGAAAGAGAAAAGCAGGGAGAATTAACTGCCAACAGACCTGTGCTACAAGACATTAAACAAAGTTCTCCCGACAGAAGTATAATACTACATGGAATCCTAACTGAGTAACAAAGAAGTGAGTAACAAAGAAGTGAGTTAACAAGGAAGGTAAAAATAAAGGTAAACATAAAAGACATCTTTCCTTATTTTTAATCATTCTAACGTTTTAATCAGATTTAAAAATAAGTTGTCTTTGCACTTGAAACTTCATTTAACAACAAGTTAAAGCTGTTTTCAATATGTAATAGAGGTCTGCTTGTGCCTCTTTAAAAAAGTGCAAAAATGCTACATTTTAAATGTAATTGTGAAATCTTCAAGAGCTCCTTTAATATACTGCCTCTCTTAAAGCTCATGGCAATACTGTTTATTACCCACTTAAACTAAATTACCCTTTCACTAGCTAATTATGCAATTTCAAACTGTAAATTGCAGTACTAATCACTGAATACTAAAATTCTTAGAAAAAACAGGTTTTTAATTTAAAACAATCTGAATATCAATATCTTTAAGGAAATAAAGTTAAGCTATTTAAAATAGCTCAAAAAATTGTTCTGTATTTAAGCCATAGCAACTATATTCCTAAAAGATGCCATTCAGTTTGTTTCTTCCTCATAATTGATTACTCAGTTACAAAAGTATAAGGTTTTTAAGTCAGAATCTGAATCTATTATATTATAAAATTTTAACAGATTAAACCATAGTTTCTATTTTATTACTTGTACGCCCTCAAGTATCTTAAATTATACCAGTAACAACACATTCATTTGATTCAGTCACTGATCTAAAAAAAATCTCAGCGAATGATGTTTTACAATCTCGTGATACAGTATTCCTAAAGGACATTTACACTGAATACTGAAAAATGAACTTTTACACTAATGAACAGAACTTATAACAAAACTCCCAATATAACAAATTCCTAAAATTAAATCTAACATAAGAGACCAAATGAATGACAGATCTGAAAATAAAAGCACCAGAAAAACTAAGCACGTAATGCACAAGCACCGGCATGAACAGTCACACTTTAGGTATTATTGACAGTAATCCTGAGGGAGTTTATATCACACTGGGATTTAAAAAAAACAAAACAAAACAAAACATAACTTCAGAACTGGAAGGGATCTTCAGATACTGAATCCAGTTTCCTAAAACAAATCTTAAGAAGGTCTAATTCTAAGAGCTATTACATGGTATGTGAGACCAAAGTTTTCTAAGTCCTAGACCTCAACCTACTAATTAGCATATTAAAGATTTAAATACATCCCCATCTTTAAAAAGAAAAGTTTATTTTAAAGTTAAAGAAACAAGTTTATATACAAATATAAATGTTTTTCTTAACTCACAGTAAAGTCTCTAAACTTTTTCTCAGTTCATTAAATTTCCAAATCAGCTTTCAAGACGAAACTTGTTGGCATTAGATTATATTATGGATAAGAAAACAAGGGCCTTGGAAATAGGTGGCTTGTCTGAAGTACAAAAGCTAATTAGTAGCAGTCAAGGGTAAAAATCAGGTTCTTGACTTAGAAACTCAAGGATCCTGGTGTTTATTTAGACTATTTGCATACAGAAATCCAGCAGAACCCATATTACACTAGGGGCGAAAATTCCAATAACTGCTCATTATGTAAACATTTACATAAATAGTATTAATGTTTAATTCTCTCATGCACTTCAGATTTAATATAAGCTGTCTAGAATTTTTCAAATACTATTAATAAGAATTATCATCTATAGCTAATAGTTCATATAAATAAACATGTTTAAAAGATATGATCCTAATGTTAATAGACAGTCACTTAAAAAAAACTGGTTATAGATTTCACATGGAAATAGCTGAATCATTTACACTGAAATTTTAATAAGTTTTTAGCTATACTAAAAATACTCCATATTAACATGTATTATATATCTTACATGCTACCAACTGATAACAAAAAACTTAATTTTTAAAAATCAGGTGTGCCCAATCCTTGAATACTCAATAACAAAATCACCTAAAGAGCTAGTTAAAAAGGATTGGGTTGGCCAAAAAGTTCCTTCAGTTTTTTTCTTTACATGGCTCTAGTAGTGCTTAGTTATCTTTTAACTTCATTCAAAATAATTTTGTTAGATTGTATTGTGACAGCTGTCATATCAGCATGCATTAAAAAAAATCAAAATTGGTGACTGTGCAGCCATTTTAACACTGAACATGGAAGAAGATATGCAACATTTTCAACATATTATGCTTTATTATTTCAAGAAAGGTAAAAATGCAACTGAAATGCGAAAAAAGATGTGTGCGGTATATGGAAAAGGTGCTGTGACTGATTGAACACGCCAGAAGTGTTTTGCAAAGTTTCTTGGCACTACTGACATTTTGGTCGAATTAATTCTTTGCTGTGGGGCTGTCTTATGCATTGGAAGATGTTTAGCAGCACCCCTGGCCTCCACCCATTAGAAGCCAATAGCGGGAGATGGCCAACATACTCAAAATATCCAAATCAATGAAGTTATTGGTGAAAATGAAAAATGTGTCTTTCACTTTACAGAGAAAACTAAACTAACTTTTTGGCCAACCCAATAGTCTCCTAGCCTCTGCTCTCAAAGATCCTAATTCCACAGATATGGGCTGAGACCCTAGATATGTACCCTTAACCATCCCCAGGTAATGCCAATATGCAGCAAGGTTTAGAAATCATGTCAGATTAAAGTAATTCGTGGGAGTGGATGGAGAGGCAGAGAATTTTATAATGGAAATCCAGTTTCAGGTTACTGATGAAAACAGCTGAACATAGTTATTCAAATAATACTTTTAAACCATCCTACAAGCAGTTCACTCTCCTTTCTCTTCACCATCCTATAAACAGGTTCTTTCTCCACTCTCTGCCTCTTCTGTTGCCTTCAAAATCCTACTACCTGGTTCTCCCTGAACTCAACAAGCCATAAAAGTATTACTTAAACTGATTGTTAGTCAATGTCTCTAGATCATGAGCTCTTTATGGGCAATGACTGATATTTTCTTCTTTATCAGTATTTACCAGAGACTGACATATGACTGTAAAGTCTAAAAGGGAACTGTAATAGTATATGTATGCATAATACAAACATAAATAAACACATATGCATTTAATATAGACACACACACATACACAAAGATGATTGTCCTTCCTTTCAGTTTGAATTCCCAGCCTCCCAATGCTTATCACCAATAAAAAGAAGGGAGCACCTGCCCCCACATTTACTGCTATCACTGAGAGAGGAGATGAGTCCAAAGTCAGCCCTTGTCTTTTTTTCCCAGGGACCAATTATCTATCCCTTTCCCAACACCAGCCTGGACCTGTGCTTATCCAGGGGTTTAAGGATCCTGCCTATTTCTAAGTAAAAAATTCTTCTCTAAACAAAGTTGGGAAAATAAAGGTAGAGCAAAAGAAAGGTAAAGCAAAAGAATATTTTACTGTATATCTTTTTTTTTAAAAGAAATCCAGTAACCCATGAAACTGAAAGAATATATACGTATTGACTCTAATTTGAGATTGGGGGCAGGGTATTTAGAACAATTCAGAAAAAGAAAAACTGTTTGAGAAAGAAAGCCAATTATCTCTCTAGTAAGTTAAAGATGCATCTGACCTATACACAGTTTACAGTTTAGTTCTATGAATCATACACTTTCGTAAGTGATGGATACAGAAGAGAACGTTGGCAACAGTGATAGAGATGGGGTCTTCGAATGTGAATCTGCTCTGCATGAGTCCCCATCCTATTGTCTTCCATGAGGAAAAAAAATTAATAGTAACCTGAACTTCATAAGATTTCTAAAACCAGAAATATAATAAATAGGGATCACAAACCTTTACATAGGCAAAAGGAACTTAAAATTCTAGAAAGCATTATTATTCAATAATTCTTGCATTTTCTAATATCTTTTATTAGCTGGACAGAAATTATTGAGTTGGCCAAACAGTTCGCTTGTTTTTTTCTCTTTCTTCCATAAGGTGGCTCTAATAGTGCTTATGTGTCTTTAACTTCATTCAAAACGATTTTGTTAGAGTGTATTGTGAGAGCTGTCATATCGGTGTGCATTTTTTAAAAAACTTATCAAAACTGGTGAATTTTTGTGTAGACATTTAAATACTGAAGATGGAAGAAAATATGCAACATTTTCAGCATGTTATGCTTTGTTATTTAAGAAAGGTAACACAACTGAAACATAAAAAAGATTTGTGCAGTGTATGGAGAAGGTGCTGTGACTGATCATGTCAAAAGTGGTTTGCTAAGTTTTGTGCTGGAAATTCTTTGCAGGATAGTGCTCATGGCCGGGTAGACCAGTTGAAGTTGACAGTAATCAAATCAAGACATTATTTGAGAACAACCAACATTATACCACGGGAGAGATAGCTGACATACTCAAAACCTCCAAATCAGTAAAGTTATTGATGAAAATGAAAAATGTGTCTTTCGTTTTATGGAAAAGACTAAACAGACTTTTTGGCCAACCCAACAGTTCCAGTCACATTCTTGAGTTCACTGAGACAAATACTGCAATACTTACCAGGCTATTCTTAAGTACATTAAGATCCAACAGACCTTCCTGAAAAAAAAAAAAAAAGCTACGTGGAATAAAAGGAAAAGGCACAGACCTAAAGATCAGGGAGGTTAGTTTCAGTCCTGCCTCTATCATTAAGTAATTGATCCCTGCCATGTCACTTCATTCAATAATGTGACATTTGATATTTCTAAAATGAAGTAGCTGAACTACATAACTTCTAGCTCTAAAATGTTAAGCTAGTTCTCATTATCACTTTTTAAACATATATTTATATCAAAGTAATACATACTCAAGACCGCTTTCTAAAGGTCAGTTTCTAAGGTAAAAAGGTCAATATAAAAATGTTCCCACTTCTGTGAAATAAGATACAAAGAGAAGAAAAAAAACACATCCATTAGTTTGTATAAAGAAAAAAATAGAGATGAAAGTACGTTCCCCTTTTAATTGGCTTTTAATTAACCAGAATTCCTATTAACCACATTTCTATAAATTTATCAGTCATTTCTTGAATCTAAATCAGTCTGGTTCTATACTATGCTCCTTTCTATTACCTGTTTCTCTTACAAGTTTATTATGAAGACAAAAAATGCCTTCTGATTTAATGTTATCAGAATTTGAAAAAAAATGTTTTTTAACTTATTAGCTATCAGATGTAAGCAAATTTCTTTTCACTTCAGTCTAAATGTGTAAAATAAGGATAAATAATCTCTCAAGATTGTTGAAAAGATTAAAGTACATGAAAGTATGGTTAACTAGTACAAAAAGCACATTCAATAAGCATTTGTGTCTTAAAGGTATGACAACTATCTACAAAAGTTACTGATATACCTCATTCCCTAGTTAACAGCATATTCACTCCAAAAGACATAGCTGAAAGATAATGCAACTAGAATGTTTAAGTCATGTAACTGTTAAGTATTATTTTAAAAATTCATTAAGATGTATTGAACCTTTACTATGTGTCAGGTACTATAAGGCTAGGGTTCCAGAATTTAGTGATTAAGACATTGACTCCACCCCTAAAAATCTCAGAGTGTAGAAGAGACAAAAATTATAATGTTATTTTAAAGTATAATTAAAAAGCATATACAAGGAGCAAAAATAGCAGGATGAAGCAAGTAATTGACTGTCTGAAGAGGGTAAAGAGGAAGTAGCTAAAGCATCCTAGAAAAGGGGGAAAAGTCATTCTGCAGGCAAAGACTGTTTCTAAAGCCTAGCTCCGCCATTTATTAGCTATACGATTTTGGGCAACTTAATTTGCCTCAACGAGCTTTTTTGTATATCTGCTTTGGAGAGTTATTCTGAAGATTAGAAACAATATATGTAAAGTACTTGATGCATAGCAGCAATTATGTTTTAGTTTGTTTTTTTTTTAATGGCACAGTTGGTAGCATATTTTGATTAATGATTAAGCTACATATGTCATCAGTATGGAGAAGGCCATAATGAACGACATCAGTTACCACTTCCAAAGTCCATTTTTAAAGAATGTGATGTGGTTCCTAACATGTGGTACACTCACTTGCTGGTGAAACATATTTCTAATCTATTTCCTTCTCCATTTTTACTCTGACAAACAGAATTTAGCACACTAACAGTACTTATTTCCTAGAAGAGGTTTAATTTGCTCCTCATTCCTAGTTTGGGATGTTTTACAAATCCTTATGAAACGGCAAAGACCAATGAACAACTGACAATTCTTAAGATTGTGTTAGGAGAAAATAAGAGCTAATTCTGGGCTGAAACTACTATTACAAACCTAATGGTTGACGTGTGGAACTAGAAGTCACTGTATAATAATTAGAATCTTAAAGTAAATATTTTTAAAAATTGTAAAATTTAGCCAAGAGGTAAGTTACATTTACATTTTCTCCCAAAGCTAACTTTTTTCTGAATACTTATCAATGAGCTGAGCCAGTTATTAACATATGTGCATATACAGTATTCCCTCACTTATCGCGGGTATTACGTTCTAGATGCCCCCCCACCCTGTGACAGGTGAAAATCCGCGAAGTAGGAACCTTACATTTATTTTAGTATTTATATATATTTTAAGGCTTTATAAACCCTTCCCACACACTTATAAACCGTTCTCAGTACCTTATTAACCTTTCCCACTCCCTTATTAACCTTTTCCACTTTTATAAACACTACTTATGTTCTTAAACATATTCTACACTCTTAAACCTACATAACTTTAACAACATACGTATAAAGTACCACAAAATCCCGCAATGTAGGGAAAAATCCGCGATAAATAATTAAATATAATATTTTATAAAATCCTGTGATACAGGGACGTCGCGATAAGTGAACCGCGATATAGAAAGGGACTACTGTATATGTATTCTTAAGTCCTTATTTTCATTTCATTCAAATAAACATAATTGACACATTTGAAATGTTAACAGTGAACAAATATGAGCGAAGCCATAAGATAAAGCAGTCTATCCCTAAATTCAATTGAATCATGAAATGGTCTCTATGTCAATGGAGTTTTTTCAGAATTCAGAATATGTTCCTGACCTTAAACCATCATGAAGGTCAGTTTGCTCCAAGTTAAATAACCACATCTTTAAAGAGAAGACACCATGAATCAACCCAGAATCTAGGTTAATTTTAGCGTTTACACATTCAAGGAAACCAGTGTCTCTAAGTCATCCCTGTGGTATATAATTCTAAAAGAAGTCTCTATGACTATCTGAATTCCATTATCACACCACATTTTAAAATACATATACACATATACACATATGTATCCTGTCAAGACAGACTATATTTGTAGTATACTCTCCTACTCTTAACCAGCTTGACATAATGCATATTGAAATACTAATAGTCAACCAAAATTAGCTGCCTTATAGATTTTCAAGAATCAAATCCTGAGTATGTTTTTAAATTTTTTTCTCTGAGGATCAGGAACTAAGGAGTCACCAAACTGCAAACGAATCTTTTTCTTGTAAACACTAATCTTTTAGAGGGTATTTTTAAAATTCAGAACTCAGAATATAATAATACAAGCATTTCCACATTAACAAAACCAGAAGTTTCTTCACAAAGCAAACTTAGAAATTGGATAAAAATATTCGTATTATTGCTCACTTTTACAACTAGAAGTTGATGTTAATTACTATAATGCAATTAAGTCCAATTCTCTCCTGATCGCCTTCACAAATGAAGGGAAATACACAAAATTATCAGATGTCACAGAAGCAGCAGCTTGAGGCCAGAGGGAGAGAGACAGGCAAAAGGAAACAGGAGCAGGAGATACATGGTTAAAACTAAAATACTTAGAATGCACTAGACCTTGGCCCAGCCCCTGACCCACAATAATCTACTTAATTTGTCATCTATAATTCCCCCAAAATAAAATTAACAGTTGAAGCAAATTGATCGTGAGCAGGAAACTTTAGTGCTGCATTCAGTTTGAGACTTTCAAAAAGATAAAGAGCCAAACAGACAAAAGATCTAAACAGCAAAAAGCGGGATGTGTGTGTATGTCTGCGTGCACGCATGGGGGGAGACGGGATAAATAAAAGCCAACTGTGCTCAAGTCTCCCCACCAATGCTGTTCTGCGCTTACTACAGAAGGCAAGGCCAAGGGGTCCTCCGCCTGCAAGGGAGGAGGCAGGGGTCGTGGATTCTCATCCCACCCACGCCCTCACCCCGACTCCACACCCCGGGATTCGGAAGCCTCTGAGTGCCGGAGAATGGGTGGCGGGCGTCGGCACCCCGGGAACCCATGCGGAATAAATCCAATTAATATCTTCCTCGCCAAGACTTCGGACCACGAACTTCCAAGGGGGCACACACGGGGTTGGGGCGACAAGGAGCGCTTCCTCTGCTCAAGGGAGAAAGGAGGCAAAGAGGGGCACCGTATCCCTGTCCCCACCCTGGGCGCATCAATTACCCGTGAGGTTCCTCAGCACCGTCCCGTGGGCCCAGAGGCTCAGGACCTGCTGCACCGACAGGTTGATCATGGAGTGGTCACCCCCCTCCGCCTTCATCTTCCCCGGGGGACGCCCGCCGTCCTCTCCTCGGGCGCCGGGTGGCAGCGGCGGCTGCGAGGCTCCGGGGGCGGCGGCGGGTGCGCGGCTCCTCCAGGCCGCCGCCGCCGCCGCGGGGTAAGGCTGCGGGGCGACCGGCTGGGCGCTGCCGCTGCGGCCGACGGGCCTCCGGGGGTTGCCGCTCAGCGCGTCTCCCAGGCAGACCCCTCCCCGCCGGGAAGACATTGAGGACAGCGAACGGGGGAGGGGAGGGAGCCGGGCGCTCTTCCCGCACGGCCCCCAAGCGAGGACTCGGGGCGGAGGAGGCCGCGGTCGCTCCCTCTCAGGGGCAGCAAGGCGCCACGGGGATCGGGCACGCTAGGAGGCCGAGGTCACGCCGACAGGCTCGGAGTGATGGGCAGCCGGCAGGTGCAGCCCCGAACGGAGTCCAGCTCATCACCCCCGGAGGACTACGAGACCCGGACCCGGAGAAGTCTGCGGCGGTGGCCTCGGCGGCACCTGCCGCCAGCCTGCCCACCCTCTGGCCGCTGACACTCGAGGAACCGCCCCCTCCACCCGCGGCCGCGGGCGGGTCGCTAGTGCGCGCGCGCACGGGTCCCCTCCTTTCCCTCGCTGGAGCTGCTGCGCATGCTCTCTCACCCCCTCCCCGATGCCCGCCGCCCTCCGACACCCTGCAGCCCCAAAGTCCTCCTACTTCCCCTCCCTGCGCTCGGAGCTCGCAAACATGACAGCTCCGTGAGTCCGCCCGCAGTGGGGCGGAGGAAGCGCAGCTACGTCACTAGCGCCACCGCCGGGCCTCACTGATGATTGGGTGCTCCAAGGGAACCACCTCCACACCCTCCCCGCCCCCAGATCACGGGCGCGCGCCCGGGAAGAGCGTGGTCCTGTCGCGGGGGCTGCCCTGGGCGAGCTGAGCCCGCAATGGTGCCGAAGGCCAATCTTGCGTGGTGGCTACCCTGACCTATTATGGGAGGAACAAGGAGTACCAAACTTTGTGAGGTGGATTCTGTAGTAGTTCAGATTTTCGGCTTCGAGTAAAATACTTTTGATACAGATATTTGCATCTTTATTTGAAATGCGTATCTCAACATTTTAGATTTATTAATGTGAGATTTTTTTTTCCTGAGTGAGTCAGGTGACTCAGGTTAATACCTGCAGAATATATTTCAAAGCTACTAAAGCAGAAATAGAACCCCTCTTTCCAGTCCTATCCTTCCTGCAACAAGAACTTGGGGCTGCTGTGGTTCCATGTTCTGAAACACTTATTGACATAAGGCTCGCAGGTGTCGGATTCAGCACTATTCCCTGATCTAGCTTCCCCCTCCCCCCATTGCAGTATTTTCTTTATCTAAATTGTAAGAGAAAGAAAGGATAGAGAAGGGGAGAGAAGAAAAAAATTCTCCGTTACTTCTTCCCCCAGGACTTAAAATTTCTTCCCATTGTTTGCTGACTTTCTTCATGTTCAACTTTAGCCAGAGGAGCTATCTAAAAATCCAACAATAACAAATTAAACTACTCCTTGAAGTCTGAAACCTTTTAACTTTAAAAATAAAAATTGTTTTGGCCATAATGTAAATATGCACTAGCCACTCTCACCCCCAACTCCATCTTTTTTCACCCGCTCTGCCATCTGTAACAAAAATGTACAAAAGGAAGTGAAGTTCATGCTGTAGCTAAGTCAAGTATACTTGGCAAAAACCAAAAAGGTTGAATCAAATGTAAAATGGTACATTTGGTGACCGCCTTAAAAATAATAATACATTTTATGTATATGTGTGTAGTCGATATAGTGATGTCACAACACAGAAAAGGGAAATATTTGCATCACTGATAGGAACTGAGCCCAAACTGATAATGTAGAGTTCATTTTCCTCTTAGAATTTAGAATTAATTATATCTCAGTTAAAGATTGTAGACTACCAGACGTAAAAGAGGCTTTAGCATTTTTCTAATTTATTTTACTTAATAGATAGGGAAATTAATTCTGCAGAATTCAGTGCCTTGACAAAGGTGACACCACTTCAGAGGCTAGTTTCTCAATTTCTAGTCTGTTCTTTCCAGCAACCATACTATGTTTTTTAACTCACTATTACTCTATGACTTTACAGTTCTGGATGGCAAGGTGCAGTTTAATTAATGGTGGTGTTAAGAGAATTGACATTATGTGAATATTGGTGTTTTTTTTTTTTAAGTAACCACATTTAGTGAAATGTTCATAGCAAACTCTGAGCAACAGCTCATTAAACTCTCATATCAGAAACTTTTAGTTTTGAATCAACTGGGTTTCTTAGTATTATTACACATTATTATTTAAAGTATAGTAATCATCTAAAATATTCAGAATCTGGGACAGTGCCTAGCACATGGTATTCAATAAATATTTGCTGAATGAATACTTGAATGAACTTCATAGAGTCTGCATTTTTCTTGTTTCGCATAAAAAATTTTAAAAATGTAATCTAAGTGTTGATTTCAGGAAATGAGAAAGTAATATACAGCAATGAAGCCTCTAGTCCAGCAATTTTCAATCTTTTTCATCTTATGGCACACATAAACTAAAGGCTAAAATTCTGCAGCACAGCAAAAAATATATTTTTGCTGATCAGACAAAAAAAATGGTATAATTTTGATTCATTCACATCAGATGGCTATTGTTGTGTTGGCCATTGTCATTTTTTTATTTGACAGCTTAAGAGAAAAAAGGTCAGTTCCCTGACCTTTGCATGTTTAAAAATTCTCATGCACTCCAGTTGAAAATCCCTTCTCTGGTCCACGATGTGCTTTGATAACCCAACAACCTTACCCCTACTTTTCAGCTCCATTTAACTTAATAAATATATATTTGGCATCTACTATTTGTGATGTTCTATGCTAGGCATTATCTATAGGATTTGAAAATAAGATTTCTATTCTCTAGGCTAATTTATTTCATTTAATCTTCATTTGCCTTGATAAGGCTAATGATACCCGCTGTGTTGGAAGCCTATCAATATACTAAAGGGAATTGAACATTTCTAGCAGCCAAAGTTACAAAACACAAAAGTGAGATACAGTAATGCAAGTGAAAGTTTTGTAAGAGACTTCCAGCCAAGATGGAGGCCTAGACTGACATGCTCTGTCTCCCTCCACAACTAAGAAGGGATACAACTACTGCAAAACCAGAAATAACCAGAAGTTCCAGAAAATAAAGTTACATGGAAGTCCAATGTATGAAGTTACAAAGAAGAGCTGCTTTTCCAGATGGGTAGAAGGGGTGAAGCCGGGGCAGAGAGGTCAAGCTGTGCTGGCAGCAGCAGCTGCGGCGACGGCAGCAGGATGGCAGTAAGCACAGACACCGGTATTTAAGGGGAGGTGAGAAACACCTAGGGAGCACCCCTGGCTGCAGACCAGAACAGTCAGCTTGCAATTCCAAAGCCAGGGAAGGCAGACCCTCATTGCCTTGAACTGTGAGGGCTGGAGAGGGTGGGGATGGAGGAGGAAGTTCCCAGTCTCTCAGCACAGAGTGAACGGCAGGAATCCATCTTGGACCCCCAGCCCCACACAAAACACCACAGCGTGGTGAGAAGGGTCGCCTGGTAGTGATGAGTGCACAGGGCTCTGCCCTCTATAGCATAGGAGGTGTGACAGCCCTGCCCAAGAAGCAAAGGTAAACACAAGCTGTCAGGATGGCACAGATCATGATAGAGATCCAGACAGCAAATATCTAATCTAACGGCTCAACAAATAGGAAATCTTTCTGAGGCATAGTTCAGAGCTTGTTATATGAATGCTTACAGACCTAACAGCAGATCTTAAACAAGACGGGAAAGGAATGAAGGCTAGTCCTGCTGAAATGAATGAAAACACACACAAAACTAGTGATGAGCGAAAGAAAACCAAGGATCAAATCAACAAATTGGAACATAGGGAAGGAACAAACAGTCAACCAGTGCAGAAAGGGGAAACAAAAAGTGAGGAATATGAGGAGAGGCTCAGAAACCTCTGGGACAGCTATAAGCGAATGAACATTTGAATTATAGGATTGCCAGAGGGTGAAGAAGAAGAACTAGAAATTGAAAAATAATGTGAAAAAATAATGAAGCAGAACTTTCCTAACTTGGGGAAGGAAATAGACTTACAGGTCCAGGAAGTACAGAGAGTTCCAAAAAAACTGGATCCAGGGAGAACCACACCAAGACAAATTATAATCAAAATGTCAAAAACTAAGGATAAAGAGAGAATCTTAAAAGCAGCAAGAGAGAAGAAGAGAATTACATACAAAGGGGTCCCAATAAGACTATCAGCTGATTTCTCAAAAAGAAACTCTGCAGGCAAGAAGAGACTGGCAAGAAATATTCAAAGGAATGAAAAGCAAAAACCTACAACCACGATTACTCTATCCAACGAAGCTGTCATGCATAATAGAAGGACAGAGAAAGTGCTTCCAGGACAAAGTAAAACTGAAGGAGTTCATCAGATCCAAACCACTGTTATATGAAATGTTAAAGGGACTTGTTTAGGAGAAAGAGGATCAAAAGTATGAACATTAAAATGAAAACTGTATCACCACAACCAACAACATAAGCTAGGGAATCGAAACAAAGGCAAACTAGGTAGGCAACAAGAGTAGCAAAAAAATTGTATGGGGAACATTTTGGGGGGAGGTCAGTGGGGTGGGGGAAGAAGGGAAAGGGAGGCAGATGGTTCAGGAATTAAGAAGCATAGTAGGAGGGAGTGGAGTAGATAGGAGGATGTTGAGAAGAACTATAGTATCTGCACAACCAATAGGCATGGATTAAGGAGTGGGGACAACTGGAAGGAAGGGCGTCATTGGGTGGAGGGGAACAAAGGGAAAAGAAATTGGGACAACTGTAACAGCATAATCAGTAAAACATATTAAAAAGAGAGACAGGGAAAATTAAAATACACATTAACCATATTTTTAAATAAATAAAAAATATATACTATTAATATTTTATTTCCAATAAAATTTGAATATAATATAATTAATAATAGCATAACAATCACAATTTTTTGAATTAATAGTTGAACATATGTAAAGGTATAATTGTAATTAATGATAGTATACATATAACAGGAGTAACAATCAGAAATTTGAACAAAAAAATCATAGAATTTTATCTGAAATTAAAATTACAAATGTGAAAATATTTAAATAAATTTTTTCTTGGTTTTTGTTTTGCAAACTTAAAAAAAAAAAAGTTGTGTAATTTCTTCCCTTGCAGATTTCAGATACTGAGTTAATACACCAGCCACGGTATAGGTGAGTCACATTCCTGCCAGAAATCAGGGAATACCCCAAGTGAATCTCAGAGGCATTTTTTAGCCTTATGCCCTTGAGTATAAAATAAACAATTCACAAACAGTTCCTGGTTTATTTCTTACACACAAGTGATGGAACACTCATAAGTTTTAGTCATCCTGTTAAATGTCTAGATAGGGCCCAGAATAAAGCTTTTAAAATCAATTAGATTATACAATCGTATCAAACCTTTGAGAAAAAATGTTATCAAGGGCATTTTTTCTCTACTTTATTATCTTTATTTCTTGCTGTACAGCTCTATATAATAAAGTCACATGGCATGGACAACCTAATTTCATCTTGTTACACATTTCAGCAGTTCTAAATCCTGGATGGTGGAGTTGGTTCAATAGATAATTAAATGGAAAATATGGTTTAAGCACTGGTTCCAACACTTACTAGCTCCAAAATGGGAGAAATAATAGTATCTCTCCAGATAGTAATAATCAACACAAAACTTCTTCCTGATGCCAGGCTTTGTGCCAAGTATAATACTATATATTAGCTCATTTAATTTTCACGAGGATAGGTTGAAATTTCACAACACTTCAACTATTTTTTTCAAATGTCATACATGCAACCACACTTCTGCCTGAATCTTGTTTGTACACACACACACACACACACACACACACACACACACACACAGAAACAGAGAGCGAAAGAGAGAGAGAAAGAGCAAAAAAAGAGAGCACACTGTTGTTTGTTTTTGGAAGAAGAAAATAAAATTCAGTTAGGAGAAATGATAAAAGTAAGAGTAAGAAAGAGACATACATATTATTCTAAAATAGGCACTGCACTGAAATTTACATGTTGAAATGTTTCTCAGAACACCTATTAATGTCAAGAGATATTTCTGTCACAGTAAATCAGAGAAACAAGGTAAAAAGGATTTTCATTCTTTGAAATCCCTAATTCTAAATTTGATGTTGTAAAATGACATTGGAAATCCACATTCTAAATGTACTTAGTATACCTACCAAAATTAGAAGCATTCCAAATTGCCCACCTAGACAGATAACTACTAGTGCCTCTAACTCCATTTTCCATTTCTTGTGCGCTCCCTGAACCTATGCATTTAAACCACCTAACTTCTGAATTTTCCCAGCTACCGCCACCCTAAAATGTAGCTCCTTGTTTCCTATCCCAAATCTTAAAAAGAGAATACATAATGACATTTGAACCCTAATAATTTGTACTTTGATGCCCAAATGTAAGCATAAGAAGAAAAGGACTCTACTAAAATCATACACACATACAAACGCTCCCACAAAATCCTGCACTTGGCAACATATGAGACTCAATTTTGCCCCTAAAAACTGGGGTCTAAAATTTACTTTATATCCAATCCAATCATATTATGGATGGAAGTCCAAATATAAAGCATAAAATAGTGCCTGTAAATGTATGATACACAATCCACACTAAATTCAGTTCTTAAATTATTTCATTGTTGAGCTAAACATAAGAAAACATGGCATGCCAAGAACAAAATGGTGAAAATGGCATTTTACTGTATTTTAATTAGCATTTTTTTTTTTTACTTATTCATGTGTGTATGAACATTTGGATTACCTTTTCTAGAGACTTTTGCAATATTTTTCCTTCTGGATAATTTATCTTCAAAAAACTTGTATGTAGGAGTTTTCATATATTTAATAACTTAGCCATTGTTGATATATGTTTTCCAGGCTGTCAATTTCCTTTTGACCTTAACAAAAAATTTATTTGTCATGCAGAAATTTCTGATATTTTTGTTGTCAGTATTTCCTTTTTATGGTATCTGTCTTTTACCATGCTTTAAAAAGTCTTCACCACTAGCAATAATTGCATCTGACATTTAGACATTAAAACAAAGGCTATATTTAGTAACAGACGAAAAAGGACACTACATAATGATAAAGAGAACAATCCAACAAGAGGATATAACCTTTGTAAACATTAATACACCCAACATAGAAGTACCTAAATATGTGAAGCAAATTCTGATGGACATAAATGAGAGACTGACAGTTGCACAGTCATAGTAGGAGATTTTAACACCCCTTGACCTGGAATTGGCAATAATGCCTTCTGGAAGCCAATGGCCTCAAAAAACTCATTAGTCCCTTCCAGGCAGTTAATGCGCTCCTGGAACACCTTATTCTGCAGCTTGATCTTCCAATACTTCTCCTTGCTGTGCAGGTGGATATTGCCCAGATACTCTGTGATGGTGTCTACGCCCAGCTTCACCCAGTCCTGGTCTTTGAGTCATGTATCTGGTCAACAGAGAAGTGTGAGAGAATGGCTTCTTTGATTCAGGGCTCCTGCTTGTCCTTCCTCAGGATGGCCCCTGAGAGCGGGCATGTGAAATACACTCCAGGCCATGCCAGGTGAGTCAAGCCTTCCTCTTTGGCCTCAGGCACCCTGGTTCCCAGTGAAGTCCTGTGACATAGGGCACCGGGCCCTCAGCTGCTACAGCTCCAGCCTGGCCAGGGCTGCTTAGGTTGCCATCTGTGCCTAATTGCTGTTCCCTGGTGGAGCTGCCGGAGCACTGACTGGCTGGGCTTTTCTTTGGGGGCCTTCTCCCTTACTGATTCTGTGAGCTTCTGTCCAGGACTGTGCTCTTAAACTTGATGTCAGCCTTGATCTCCTAGAAGAATTTCTTCATGGTGGAGGCAGACCCTACGACTGGGTGAGGGGAGGAGAGGGGAATGGGGGCCTGGGGCCCAGTTGGGGAAGGGTCTGTAGGAGCCAAGAACCAGTTCAATTTTTTTTCTCATCTTCAAGGTGTATTATTCCAGAAGAAACCTAAAATGAGCTATTTAATTTTTAAAATATTACAGATGTATTTTCACTGGAGTCGTTAAATTTATAAATATATTTTTATAAATGAAAATTTCAATATCTTATTTTATTAAAGATTTTGATTTTGTTAGGTTATTGAATATGTCTTTTTAGCATCTATGGAAATGGCCATGTGATTCTTCCTTTGGTTCTATACACATGGGAATTATATTAGCATATTTTTAATAAATTTTCTTGGAATCCCTGGAATTAATACCACTTGGTCATGACCTCTAGTTCTTTGAATATGCTACTTAATTCCACATCTTAATCTTTTATTAGAATTGTGTCATCAATGTTGTAAGACTTATCTGTAGTTTTCTTTAGAGTCATGTTTAATTTAGGTTTGTTTTTCTTTTAATGTCATGTTTGCTTTCTAGAGAATAATTAGAAGTTCTCTTTATTTGGATTCATCTTTTCATTAAATGTTTGGTAGAATGTAAACAACTGTCAAACTGTTGTTGATATTTTGAGGAAGCAGCTTTTTGTCAGTGTTTTCTAGTTAGTATTTTTTCCTACAGCAATTGGTCCATTTTGATTATTTTTTTTTTACTCTTCGTGGTTCCTTTTTATAATTTTTTATTTTAACCTATTTTTATATCTAATAGTTTTTAACAATAATTTGAGTGCTAATCAATGCATCTTGTAATTTTTTAAAACTTTTCCAAAACATTGCTTATTTTGTGAATTTATACTTTTTATAATTTTAGTTTAATTGTTTGCTAATCATTTTATATTTTCCCAATTAACTAAGCCTTACATATATTTAACAATTCTTCATGTTTCTGAATATTAATTCACTCTTTATTCCTTTTATTATTGTCAATTTCTTCTGTTTCCTTTGAATTATTTTGTTATTTTCTGTAAATTTTGTTAGTTACTTGATTAATTTATTTTTAATTTTTCTTTTTTCTTAATGCAGATGCTCCTTGGCTTATGATAGGATTACCTTCTGATAAACCCAACATTAGGTGAAAATATCATAATTTGAGAATGTATTTAATGCACCTAATCTACTGAACATAACCACTAAGTCTAGCCTATCTTAAACGTGTTCAGAACACTTACATTAACCTATGGCTGGGCAAAATTATAAACAAGCTGAATACACTGAGCAGGGTATCAGTAGTTTATTCTCATGATCACAGGGCTGACTGGGAGATGCCAATACTGCGGCTGCCCACCATCATGAGAGAGTATGTATTTCAAGTATATCATTAACCTGGGGAAAGATCATAATTCAAAATTCAAAGTATGACTTCTACCTAATGTGTAATAATGCTTTCACACCATCATGAAGTCAAAATGTCGTAAGTCAAACTATCATAAGTCAGGGATATTTGCATAACTATTTAAGTTTGAATTTGCTCTGAGCACTGCTTTAGTCATACACCAGAGCTTTTAATACATAGTGTTCTATTAACATTTTCTATCATTATCTAGAAATTCTGTCATTTTAGCTTTTATTTAAAAGAGAGATTTTTTTAAATATTCAAGCTTTGGGGGAGGAGGTTCTATATCTGTTAGCAGTTCATAATTTAATTATAATGTAGTCAAAGAATGCTACCCATACAATTTCTACTTTTGGGGATTTATTGATGTTTCTTTTGTGGCCCAGTATATGGTTAATTTTGGTGAATACACAAAAAGGGATTTTCTCTATTTTGGGGAAATAGTGTGGTATTTGAGGTCTGTCCAGGAAAAGTCCAACCATTCTTAATATAAAAACAATGATTTGCACAACAATGATATAAACTTGCAGCCAAATAGAGTGGACTGGAATGTGCATGTGTGAACAATGATGATTTCACAGTACTAGTCAGTGGGAGTGGTACATGCCTTTGAGTGAGCTTGTATACTGTGTGGCCATGGCATTCAAAATGACTGAGTGTGTCACTTCTGGCCTGGGGGGAGGCTTAGACAAACATGCTGGGTGTCCCTCCACAGCTGGGGAGGGGGGGAATGCAGCTGCCTCAGGACTGGAGACAACCAGAGGTTCCAGGGGGTTGAGCTGCATGGGGGTCCAACAAACAAAGATATGGGGAGGAGGTACTCATCCAGACAGGTAGGAGGAGCGGAGCCAGGGCAGAGAGGATGTAGTGTGGTGGCAGCAGCAGCAGCAGCAGCAGTGGCAGGCCAGCAGGAAGTGTAGTCACACATTTAAAAAAGTTGGGGGGAGGAACACTTAGGAAGCTTTCCCAGCTCCTGACTGGACCACACAGCTCATGGTCCCAGCGCCAGGAAAAATCAAGCTTCATTGCTTCTGGCTGTGCATACCAGTGGGGTTGGGGTGGAGGAGAAAGCTACTAGTCTCTCAGCAGAGTCCGCTTGTTTGGAGGGCCCCAACAGTCCTGGAGTGTCCGCAGACCCACCCACTCTGGGAGTGACAGCCAGGGCAATAGCTGAAGCGGTGCCAGTCTCATGCAAGGGTGGGAGAGATGCCTGGAGGGGAGGCAGGTGCTGATCAGGCAGCATTGTTCCCTCTCAGACCCCTCCGCAACACACAGCACCACAATGTGGTGAAACAGGTCACCCTGTACTGATGAATACCTAAGGCTCTGCCCCTTACAACGTAACAGGAGCGACAGCTCTACCTAAGACACAGAAGCAAACAAACACATGAGCCTGTCAAGATAAGGAAACAGAGAAGTATGGCCCAAAAGAGGGACTGGATCAAGGTTCCAGGGGATGAACTAAGCAACGAGGAGATAGACAACCTAACAGACACAGAATTCAAAACACTGGTGATAAAGATCCTCACAGGCTTGACAGATATGCTTGAGTATGGCAAACGCATAAGGAAAGAAGTGAAGGCTATGTTAAGTGAAATGAAGGAAAATCCACACAAAACAATTGGTGAAGGAATGGAAACTGGGGTTTAAGTCAATGATTTGGAATATAAGGAAGGAAAAAACAGTCAACCAGTACAGGATGAGGAAACAAGAATTGAAAAAAATGAGGAGAGGCTAAGGAACCTCTGGGACAACTTTAATGTGCCAACATCCGAATCATAGGGGTGCCAGAAGGAGAAGAGGAAGAGCAAGAAATTGAAAGCTTATGTGAAAAAATAATGAAGGAAAACTCCCCAAATTTGGTGAAGGAAATAGACATACAAGTCCAGGAAGCACAGAGAGTCCCAAACAAGCTAGACCCAAAGAGGACCACACCAACACACATCATTATTAAAATGCCAAAGGTGAAAGATAAAGAGAGAATCTTAAAAGTAGCAAGAGGAAAACAGAGAGTTACCTACAAAGGGGTGCCTATAAGACTGTGAGCAGGTTTCTCAAAAGAAACTTTGCAGGCAAGAAGGGACTGGCAAGAAGTATTCAATGTGATGAAAAGCAAGGACCTACAACCAAGATTACTCTATCCAGCAAAGCTATCATTTAGAATGCAAGGGCAGATGAAGTGCTTCCCAGACAAGGTAAAGCTAAAAGAGTTCATTATCACCAAGCCATTATTATATAAAATGTTAAAGGGACTTATTTAAGAAAAAGAAGATCAAAATTATGAACACTAAAATGACAACAAACTCACAACTATCAACAGGTGAATTCAAAAAAGAAAAACAAAATCCAACTAAGCAAACCAGAATAGGAACAGAGTCATAGGTATGGGGATCATTTGGAGGGTTATCAGCTGGGTGGGGGAAAGGGAAGGGGGAAAAATGGGGAAATGGTGCAGGGATTCAGAATCATAATTGATTGGTACAAAATAGGCAGGGGGAACTTAAGAATAATATAGGAAAAGGTGAAGCCAAAGAACTTACATGCATGACCTATGGACATGAACTAAGGGGTGGTGGAATTGCTGGAGGGAAAGAGGGTACTGGTGTGCCCAGTGCACCTGCCATTAAATCTGCCTCTGCTGAGTGAAATTCAGAAAAATAAGACAGGGCAGCTGATAGCAATTGGTAGAACTGTGTGAGGTTTGAAGGTGCCTACTTCGAAGGGGACTGAGGTGTCATTGTCCTATGTACAATGTTTCTTGAATCTTCATCAATAAATGCCTCTATTTTTCATATTACATGGCTGGACAGTATAAGTTCTACTATATTATGTATAAGGTCTACTATATTTATCATGTTACTGAAGGTCTTCTATAATCTCACTTTTTGTCCATGAGCTATGCCAGAGGATGTACATTAGGTTTCACTAGCCCATGCTGCATGAGGAAGAAAATCAAAATCTCATTGATTTAAACAATAAATCTTATCTCCTGCTTGTGTTGCCTAAGAATTGCAGATCATTTGCTGCTCATCTGGAATCTGCTTGATTCAGCTCCATCCAATTACACAGGTTTTCCCATTTCAGCTGCCAGGGAAAGAAGTAGACACTCTCTAGCATTATGCTGTTCTCATGGGATAGGGTAGGATGAAGGACTACAAATGGTACATTTACCTTGCATGCAAAACTTAAGAGAACTCCAAAAAACTCAGTGATCGAGATAAATAAAATGCAGTATCTTCAAAAAAATCAAACTTAATAAAAAATCCATGATGAACAAAATAGTGAAATTTTAAAATAAAAACAGAATCTGACTCTACATTTGTATGGCCTGACTCACTCACCTTACCTTGATCCCAGTCCTGGCAGGAACAAGAGAGGCAGGGCCAAACCATGCAGGTGCACTTTAAGTTTATGCTTAAATATGGTCCATGTCACATATACTCACATTTCTTTAGTCAAAGAAGAAATGGTCAAGCCCAAATAAAATAAAGTAAAAAAGTATATTCTGCCCACAGTGAAGAATGGCAAAGGTGGGTGGGTGGAAGCAACAGAAAATTTGAACAAATAATGCAGTCTAACACAAGCTGAATGAGATCAATCTCCTACAAATAATATATTTCTGCTTCTTTCTCTTATTTATAACTTAGACTTTATGTGTTTTGATTCTATATTTTTGATGGGCAGATATTCAAATATGTTAGATTTTAATTATGATTTTACTTGTTTAAATTTGTATTTATTTTATTTTTAGAGAGAGGGGAAGGGAGGGAGAAAGTGAGGGGGAGAAACATCAATATGTGGTTACCTATCATGCACCCCCAACTAGGGACCTGGCCTGCAACCCAAGCATGTGCCCTGACAGGGAATTGAACTGGATATCCTTTGATTTGCATGCTAGCACTTAATCCACTGAGCCACACCAGCGAGGGCCAATTTTACTTTTTAAATTTAAAATGTCCATTTGTATTATAGAATGCTTTAAAATTTTAATTTAGTCTTGCCTAATGTTAAGGTCATGACTTAAAAAATATTAATTTCATTTCTGTTTGCTTTTGCCAAGTATATCTTTGTCCCTTCTTTGTCAACCTTTCTCAATCACTTTGTTTTAGGAAATTATTATTATTGCATTTTAAATTGTGATATAATGTGAAATTTCTATTTTAAGAGAAGAATTTAAACTATCTCTTATTTGTTGGTATAATAGGCATGTACTATTAACTATAGTAGTCTTTCTATTTTTGTTGCTTCTTTTAAAATAGTATTTAATTGTTATGGTTTGTACTGCCTTTGCTTTGTTTATGTGTTCATTATCATTTGAAAGGGTTGGTTCTGCTTTTATTTTTTATAGTAATCTCTATTGCCTCAATCTCCTCTAAAGAGAGTATAACTATTGACCCACTCTAAATAATTCAAACTATACACCTCTGTCTTTACACCTACTCTTCCTCTTCTTCCCAATCAGATTGTAGTAGATTATATATTTTTCTACTCTTTATCTTTACTACTCAACTAGTTGGATCTGATCCTAGTTTAGTTGCTTTACCAGATATGAACATTAGGCAAATTGTTTAACCTTGCTGATTTACAGTTACCTCATCTGTAAAATGGAACATACATATATATATATATATATATATATATATATATATATATATATATATAATTCATTTATATATTATATATTTATTGTGGAGTCTGGAGCTATAAATAATAAATGCTAGCTTTTATTATTATTTCATTTAAATATTAATCGATATTTTAAACTATACAGGAATGCCAACTTCTAAAGTATATTTCTCCTAAAAGATAAGCAAAAAGGACTTGTGAAGGATTCTCTCAATAGGCAAGCATCTGTCTCCATTTTTCCCATTTTTTTTAATATAATATATTCATGTGGCTAAAGTATAGAAAGTCTCCCTTCTCCCCTGTTCCCCAAGCACTTAGTGCTCCTCGGGCAGCTAACATTATTAGCTTTTCTGTAAACTCCTCCTGAATTTTAGCCACTTCAAACATTTTTTTAACCAAAGCTATGAAAAATGAAAAAAACCACATAAACTTCCTCCCCTTTTCTTCCCAATTGCTGTCAGTTACACAATATTATTTCATAAAATTAAGAATACTCATGGAAGCTACAGTATATTTCTTGAAATCTTTTGTTGTTGCTTTTGTTTTATACTTGAATGAAAACTTAAGCAAGTATAAAATTAATGTCAGAGTCTGGTTCAGGGTAAGATGGAGAAAACATTATTCATCCATTGATTCCTATGAAATGTAGCTACTGAAACTTAGCGTACAAGGAGGAATTTTGAAAGTAAAGAGGAACAGGGGAACTGAGGAAGAGGATGAGAATTCAAAGTGCCATCCAACAGGCCATTTGCTTTCCATGTCTTTTCCTCTGTGTTCTCTGGGCTGGAATCAGGATAGCACAGAACAACGGAGAGCACTCCAGAAGTCAGTCCTCTTGTTTTGGCTTAAAGAGAAGGGAAAAGGTCTCCCAACACCCATAGAGAGTGGGGAGAAATCCGCTTCCTTTTTTTCCTTTGTGCTCAGTCCCAGCACCTAATGTGCTGTAGCTGAGGCAGCTGCAATGCCAGTCCATAGGGAACTGCAGGAGACTGAAACACCGAGAGAATTGCTTCTCTGGTTGAAAAAGCTGTGGTCCCAAAAGGATGGGCAAACACTGCCAAAGTCACCAAACCTATTCCAAGTGACTCCTGATCCCCAAAACCTAACTGCTCCTCCTCCAAACTGTCCTCTTGCTCTAGCAAGACTTCGGAAGCTCAAAATATACAAAGTCCATAGAAGAAGACCATCTTGTTGAATGACTTTTGTAACAAAGGCACATTAGCTGTTCATCAAAATCTCTCTTTTCCTTCCTCCTGCGCACCCAAACAGATACATTTCCCAGCCTCCACTGTAGTTAGGTATGGCCATGGAACGTGTCCAGATGTGATGTGTGCCACTTCCAAGCCTGATGCATAAAAATCTTCCATAGTTCTTCCTTCATACTCTTTTACTTTACTGATGAAAAGTGGGATGGTTATACCCAAGTACCCTTGAAAGTCACATGTTGACCCATTGTAAAAGTGTGAAATTGAAGCCAAGTTTCTAATTTTTATTATTTTTCTTTCATTACACTAATTATATGTATTAATAAAGAGAAGACCAATCTTAGCATGGGTGTAAGAGAGTAAAAAACACACATTAGAAAAAAGTAAGAAAACAGATAACTGAGTTACATTAGTATGTGACTGAATACATACTTTTTATATATGTGAGGAGTATTATATGTACATATATCATATATTATATTTTATGTATAGTTTATGTATTACTATAGATGTGTAGATAACATAAATATTAATATGTATATATTATATTGCAAAATATATATAACAATATATTATATATTTTATGTATATAAAATATACATAATAAATAAATGTATATAATGCAAAGGTCTGTCTGGGAAAAGTTCAACCATTGTTAATACAACAAGAACGGTTTGCAAGACATCAATGTAACCTGGCAGCCAAGGAGAGTGGACTGTAATGTGCATGTGTGAACAATGGCGACTTCACTGTACTAGTCAGTGGGGGTGGTAGATGCTGTTTAGTGAGCATGTGTTCTCTGTGGCCATCACATTCCAAATGATCTGCATCAGATTTTGCATTAAGCTTGAACATTCCTCCATCGAACTATTTGAATGATTCAGAAAGCCACAGCTATGGGCAACTGGTGAATGGCAGCTTTGTCACAAAACATGCCCATTCATGTATCACGTCTTATGCAGAGTTTTTGGGCAAAACATCAAATCACCTAGGTGACTCAGCCCCACTACAGACCAAACTTGGTACCCTGTAACTTCTGGCTTTTCCCCAACTAAAATCACCTTTGGAAGAGAAGAGATTTCAGATTCTTGATTCAATTTCGAAAAATATGATGGGGCAGCTGATGGTGATTGGGATAACTGTGTGAGGTCCCAAAGTACCTACTTTGAAGGGGACTATGTACAATATTTCTTTTTTTTTAAGTATATATTATTGATTATGTTGTTACAGTAGTCCTTATTTTTTCCCTTTGCTACCTTCTGCCCAATAACCCCCTTCCCTCCAAAAGTCCCACCCCCTTAGTTCATGTCCATAGGTCGTGCATATAAGTTCTTTGGCTTCACCCTTTCCTATAGCATTCTTAAGTTCCCCCTGCCTATTTTGTACCAATCAATTATGATTCTGAATCCCTGCACCATTTCCCCATTTTTCCCCCTTCCCTTTCCCCCACCCAGCTGATAACCCTCCAAATGATCCCCATACCTATGATTCTGTTCCTATTCTGGTTTGCTTAGTTGGATTTTGTTTTTCTTTTTTGAATTCACCTGTTGATAGTTGTGAGTTTGTTGTCATTTTAGTGTTCATAATTTTGATCTTCTTTTTCTTAAATAAGTCCCTTTAACATTTTATATAATAATGGCTTGGTGATAATGAACTCTTTTAGCTTTACCTTGTCTGGGAAGCACTTCATCTGCCCTTGCATTCTAAATGATAGCTTTGCTGGATAGAGTAATCTTGGTTGTAGGTCCTTGCTTTTCATCACATTGAATACTTCTTGCCAGTCCCTTCTTGCCTGCAAAGTTTCTTTTGAGAAACCTGCTCACAGTCTTATAGGCACCCCTTTGTAGGTAACTCTCTGTTTTCCTCTTGCTACTTTTAAGATTCTCTCTTTATCTTTCACCTTTGGCATTTTAATAATGATGTGTGTTGGTGTGGTCCTCTTTGGGTCTAGCTTGTTTGGGACTCTCTGTGCTTCCTGGACTTGTATGTCTATTTCCTTCACCAAATTTGGGAAGTTTTCCTTCATTATTTTTTCACATAAGCTTTCAATTTCTTGCTCTTCCTCTTCTCCTTCTGGCACCCCTATGATTCAGATGTTGGCACATTAAAGTTGTCCCAGAGGTTCCTAAGCCTCCCCTCATTTTTTCAATTCTTGTTTCCTCATTCTGTACTGGTTGACTGTTTTTTCCTTCCTTATATTCCAAATCATTGACTTGAACTTCCATTTCCTTCCCTTCACCATTAGTTTTATGTAGATTATTCTTTGTTTCATTTACCATAGCCTTCACTTCTTTCCTTATGCATTTACCATACTTAATCATATCTGTCAAGCCTGTGAGCATCTTCATCACCAGTGTTTTGAACTCTATATCTGTTAGGTTGTCTATCTCCTCATCACTTAGTTCTCCCACTGGAACCTTGATCCAGTCCCTCTTTTGGGCCATACTTCTCTGTCCCCTCATCTTGACAGGCTCCTGTGTTTGTTTGCCTCTGTGTCTTAGGTAAACTGTAGCTCCTGTTATGTTGTAAGCAGTGGAGCCTTAGGTATTCATCAGTACAGGGTGGCCTGTTTCACCACGTTGTGTCGCTATGTGTTGGGGATGGGTCTGAGAAGAAAAAATGCCACTTGCTCAGCACTCACCTCTTTTCCAGGCACTTCTCCCACTTTTGTATGGGACTGGAACCTCTCTAGCTGTTGCCCTGACCATTGTTCCCAGAGTGGGTGGGTCTGTGAACGTTCTAGGACCATGGGGGCCCTTTAAATAAGTAGACTCTGCTGAGATACCGGCAATTTCTTCCTCCGTTTCAACCCCCACTGGTTTGCACAGTCAGAAGCAATGAGGCTTGATTTTCCCCAGCTCAGGGACTGTGAGCTGTGTGGTCTGGTCTGGGGCTGGGAATGGTACTCAGGTGTCACTTCCAACTTTTTTAAATGTGTGACTGCATTTTCTACCGGCCTGACACTGCTGCTGCTGCATTAGCTGCTGCCACTGCACTGCGTCCTCTCCCCCCCAGCTCTGTCCCTCCTACCTGTCTGGATGAGTATTTCTTCTTTATATCTTTTTTGGACTTCTATGCAGCTCAATTTTCTGGAACTACTGGTTGTGTCTAGTTTTGAGGTAGTTGTAGTCCTTCTTAGTTGTGGAGGGAGACACAGCATGTATTTTCTTCAATAAATGTCCTTATTTTTCATATTACATGGCTGGATACCTTCTGGACAGACCTCGCATATGTGTATATTCAATAAATATATTACATATACATAATGTGTATTTTCAATTACATATATATATATACATATATATATATATGTATATATATATATATATTCCATTATTGCCAAAGAATTATAAGAACAGGTTAAGATGAATCAGAGCCTTCTTCATAGCCAAGGTCATATGACCCAATTCCAAGTTGGAGAAATGGTTGTATCAACTAGGGCACTTGGCTTCCCCTCTTAGTTTCTTCATCTTTCCTGATTACCAAAAAAAATGGAACCAGTCTTTTAAAGTCAAATCAACAGATATGATTGAGTAAGGCACTTGTTGGGCAATGGTTAAATTGGTGTAATTTCCTAGAATTAGGCCAAGGGTTCTGTGTAACTAACAAATTGCACAATTCTCTTCTTCTCACTTCTGCTTCCAAGGGAGGCTCCTCTTTTTCTTCAACTTCCTTTTATTTGTTCTGGATTTCCAAGCTCAAATAAAGTACAGTTTAGTATTTTACTGTCAAACATGATATACCAAGTACAGTAAAAGGATAAATAAAGAATTGAATTTACTGCAGGGCAAAGATTAGGCAGTGAAAAAGTCTTAGCCCATTTAAAAATATCTAATCTTAAACAAAGTGACTTTTTGTTAATGATCCTTTTTTATCCTCTGGACTCTCTGGGAAAGTTACTTAAAGTAGGGACAAATTAAAAGATCCTTTTGCCTTTTGCTTTGTCCTCTTTCCTTCCTGAAATTCTGAACATGACATAGATTATTAAGCCTTTTGAAATAATTGTTTATTCCTTTCTATTCTTTGTAGGCCTCTGAAAAATAAAGCCATTTCCTCCTCATGCACACTAAGGTCTAAGATATTAGAAAAAAAATATAGATCTATGTATTTAAATTTACTTAATTTTTAACTGATGAGTGGGCTTCAATTGGAAATACAGTATTAAAAACTTCATTATAACCAGTGAATAGCCAATTATGGTTAACCATTTAGGTATCTGAGAAAAGACTGATAAATAATACATACTTTTTTAAAAATATGTTTAAAAGCTTGCCTGGTTTGAAGTCATCCATCACGAATGATATTTTATTTAAGTTCATAATTTTTTTTTCACATTTGAGTATTTAAGATTAACTTTGATAACTATTTGGTTACACTTTAAAAATTACCCTCAGTGATGCTAATGTTTGTAATTTGAGGGTAAATTTGGTGTTTAGAAATAGAAGTTTCTTGGTGTCATGTCGATTGAATGAGTAGGCTGAGAAAATACTTCTTTTGCTCAAAAATGAGAAGTGTTGTATGTGGTAAAACATTTTTCTGCATAGTTTGAAACTCCCTGTGTTGGAAGAAAATTAAAAAGCATTTGAAGTAATGGCATTGCCATTAGAATAGGAATCTAACCTTCCAGAGTATCTTCCCTAAAGGGTAATATTGATTTAAGATTATAAATGATAGTAAATCATTCAGGTATGTAGTCTATTACTTTATAGGCACATCTCTTAAAATCTTTCATTTGCACTGGATTTGATCTTTGATGAAGGTATATATTATTTCAAAATTGTTTAGTTACCCTTCTTCCTGGATATTTTATTTATTTTCTGTGTTTAAATATGCATACATGGAAAGGTTTGGGGCAGGTGGAAGGATTGAGCAAGGAAAGAAAAAGAAAAAGAACCCATGGACACAGACAACAGTGTGGTGATTGCGGTGGTGGGTGGAGGTGGTAGAGGGTATTAGGGGGATAAATGATAATGGAAAAATACAATTAAATAATAAAATTCAGAAACTATATATATATATATATATACACATATATATATATACATATATATATATATACATATATATATATATATACACATAACTCCTATTTAGAGACAAAACACACACACACATATACACAACATTTACTTCATCATATACATGGTTTATTTAGGATTACTTTTCTTTTCTTCCACACCAATGTGTTCAAAGAATAGCATAATATGAGGCAACATATAACTCAGCCTTTCCTATGGGGCAGACACTATGCTAAGTATTTTCCATGACATATTGCTAACCCTTCCTACAAAGAAAGTGTTGGGTATCCTCACTTTGAGGATGGGGTAACTGAGTATATCAGTTTGCTAGTGCTGCCAATAACAAAGTACCACAAACTGGGTGGGTAACATAACAGAAATGCATTTTCTCACAGTCCTGCGGGCTAGACATCCAAAATTAAGGTGTCAGAAGGGTCATGTTCTCTCAGGTTTCTAGGGAAGAATCTGTTCTGTGCCTTTCTCTTGGCTTCTGGAGTTGCCGGTAATCCTTGGCTTTCCTTGACTTGCAGCTGCATAACTCCAGTCTCTGCCTCTGTGTTTTCTCTCTGTGTGTCCCTTTCCTCTTCTTATACAAACACCAGTCATAATGGTTTAAGATTCCACTCTACTGGAATATAACCTTAACTTTACTAGTTATATTTTCAGTGACTTTATTTCTGAAAACAGTCACATTCTGAGGTTTGAGGAAGGACATAAATTTGAAGGGACACTATTCAACCCAGAGCATGGAGACAGGAGAACTTCTGTAATGTTACATTGCCCAGCCTGGGTGGAACCCAGGTAGAGGTAGAGGGTCCATCACAGCCTGTCCTAACTGCTTCATTATTCTGCCTATGTCCAGTGCCCCATCACCTCACCACTTCTTCACTCCTTTATCTACGTGATCTTATTTCCAGTCCCAGATCACTACTGAAACTCTGCACAAAGGTCCTCGTCTTCTTGATCATTTAGCTTCTTCCATCACTAGTGATGACAACCTTCTCCTTACCCACTCTGCTCCCTCAATTCTCTGGCAATACTGTCTGAGTCTCACTTTTATCACAGGCTACATGTTCCCTTTTGCATTAGATCCTCTTGTCTTATGCCCTAAATGTGGGTGGTTTCCAACGCAAATTTCTTTGTTCTTATCATCACTTTATTTTTTTAAAGAAGTCTCTCATTCTCTTGGATTCAGCTGTAACTTCTATGCCACTGAATATCAAATCTTTATCAATCTACTTCTCCATGCTGTCTTTCTCCCTAAGTCCCAACTCCTTTTAGACAAGAAGTTCTACCATCACTTTTAACTCAGTTTGCCCAGGACAAGATATTTTTCTTCCTTGAAAAGCTCTTCTCCATCCTCCCTATTTGCAATGACATGACCCCAGTCTGAGTCCTCATTGCATCATAGAAAGATTACTATAGCAATGCCCTGGTGAGTATGCGAGGCTCCAATCTCTAGCCTTCCAATATTTCTTTCATAACCTTGCCCAACTCTTTCATAATCTCCTCAATCTCAATTTTAATTCTGTTATACATCTGCTAGTGATTCCCAATAGTCTTCATGTTTAAAATCCTCTAATTTCATTTTACTCACCATGACCACCCACTATTCATTCCCACGGCTTCCAACATGCACTTCTACCCTAGTAAAACTAATTGCTTCCTGGCAAAAATGAGTGTATTCTCGTACCCATACACTGGTTTAAGTTGTTCGCTTAGCTAGTTATCATTTCAAATCCAGTCTCTTCTGTCAGGCCCCAAATCAAATCCCTTATCTTGAAAAAGTGCTCTCTGACCATTTCAACTTCAGTTCTTTTCGGTGGAGTCCCAAGAAGGGAAAGACAGAAAAGTTGTCAGGAATGCAAGATGTACTTGTCTCTGTGTTCTTTGTTCTGAGTTTCTATGTTTATCTTTTTTCCACTTTTTTCTCCTCAATCTCAAAACTTTGATTTGTGTGTGTGTGTTTATTTTTTTAATCATTTTTATTGTTATTCTATTAGTGTTGTCCCACTTTTCCCCCTTTGTCCTCCTCTTCCCATCCCACCCCCACTCCCACAGTCAATCCCCACACTGTTGTCCATGTCTGTGGGTCATTCATACATGTGTTTTGTCTAGTCTTTTCCCCTTCTCTCCACGCACTACTCTACATTGTCTTGTTTTATCACGGCTGCTTTATATGTCTTCCCAACTATTTTACAAAGCAAAGGATGGAGAATGCCAAGCTCATTTCCCCCCCATAACACCTAATATTTATTTAATAGTTTTGCTTGATTCACTTAATTTAATAAAATTTCACAACAATTTGAGAGCATGTTTCTTACAGTATGGAGAAACCAAGTTTCCAAATTCTCATATGTTATATACAAACTGGTTTTCTTTTTCTTTCTTTCTTTTTTTTCTTTTTATTGATTCTAGACAGAGGGGAAGAGAGGGAGAAAAAGAGGGAGAGAAACATCAATGTGAGGGAGAAACATCGATCAGTTGCCTCTTGCACACACCCCAACTTGGGACCAAATGCTCAACCTAGGCATGTGCCCTGACCTGGCATCAAACCCTCAGTCTTTCAGTTTGCAGGATGACACCCAAGCAACTGAGCCACACTGACTAGGGCCAAACTGGTTTTCTAAGCTAAAAATATTTTATCCTAGGTAAACAGAGTCTTTGATATAAACTGTAAAGATAATTTTCTCAATAATCTGTGGAAAATTAATTATCAGGGTATTCTAGGGTTGTGATAAGTCTCTATCTTCTGCTTTACTAGACATCCATAGAGCTAGCTATACAAATCAATAAAAATTATATCGCTAATACTGGACAGTTTTTATTTAAGAATGTGACTGTATGTTATGCTTTTTATCTTAGTCACTAAAAATGTGTCATGTTAATTTATGCTTAAACTAAGGCAAACTTCTGAAAAGAGAAGTCATTGGCATTCAGAAGTCAAAAAACCTTCATATGCTTTATTCTCACAGTATTAAAATTATTGACTACATTGCAAATAATAGTAAATCCAATAAGACTTGATTTCCTTCCAAATATGAGCATAAGAGGTTAGAATTAAAAACTAAATTGAAGAGGTCACCAAATATCAAATCCTATGGATTTTCTGACAATGTACTCTCTCTAGTCAGAGAAAATACACACTAAAACTTTGCCATTAAAGCCTCAAAAGAGCAGAGATGATCCGAATAACTCTACATTCAACACCATAGTGAGTAAGCAGGGAGCACCATATGTTTACAGCTAACATGGACCCTTAGACTGAGGAAGTAAGTAGACCAGAGAAGGGGCCCTTTTCATAGGCGAAGCCAGAGAATATATGCATCATGAGTAGCGTTGGTTGTTTATGGGAGAAAAACTCCCACAAGACATACTTATTTTTGTATTATTTGAACCTCTCTACCAGAAACTTGATTTGACAAAGTAAGTTAGGAGTTGAGCATTACAATGACTGAGATGTTTCACAGACTTCAAAGGCAGGAATCCAACTGGTGTTCCGGAATGAAGTGAAACCAACAACTAACAGCTGGCAGAATCCAGAAGCTCTCTTTGTCCTTATGTGCTTCTCCCTTTTGCATTTCCTTCTGTCTTTTTTCTCTCTGAAGACTATCTTTCTTTGGTCTTCAGTCCACAAACTGAACTATAATTATAAGTCATATGAAGAGTCACACTTATCTCTTAAACTTAATTTTGAAATTCCTGGTGAGGGCATACTTGGCCCATTAAGTTCAGATTGATTGACAGAATTTAACAATAAATTGTGGCTATGGAACAGATTTTCTACTGTAAATTTGGCTTTCTGGAGACTGGATTTTTTCTTGAAATGAATGTTATTATTGCTATATTACATGTAAACAAAAAATAATCTCAAAGAATCTTGAACAGAGGAAATCACATGCAAAATAATACTAGGTTAAAGAATGAATTATGCAAATTTTATGTTATCAAATGTAGATAATGCAAAGACCACCACAAAATGTCCATTTTGGTAATTTGGGTTTGTATGATCATGAATAATTTTTGTTTATTTTATACTTTAATATTGAAACTATCATAATGAAGATTGTTGTTTTTATAATTTAAAAAGGATATTCTTTAAAAAGACAAAGAATACCCCTGCAGTACAATTATTACCATAATAGTGGAAACAATACTTTGATTAGTTGATGCTATACTACTAACGTATAAATTTAAGAAATAACACAGATTGCTGTATTGGACAAGAGCAATGTTGAAGAACATCCAGTTTCCTTTTAGATAACCCTTTTCCAGCTGAATATCCAATTATTTCAGCACCTTCCATTGAAAAGATTTTCCTTGCCCTCAAGGTGCCTTTGTTGAAAATTATTGTGTAAGTGTGAATGAAATTGTAGGCTCTCTATTCTATCCCACTGTTATTTGTCAGTATCACACTGTTAGTATCACACTGTCTTGATTAAGGTTACATTATTAAATTTTGAATTCAGGTAGTATAAATCTTCAAACTTTGTTCTTCTTCTTAAAATTTACTTATGTCTTCTAATCCATTAACATGGCATGTATGTCTACTTATTTTGATTTTCCTTAATTTCTCTCAGTAATTTTTTAGTGTAGAGAGTTTGCATGTATTTTTTAACTTATTTCCAAATATTTTATGTTTTTCTAATTGCTCTTGTAAATAGATTTTTAATGTTTTATTAGCAACAAACCAATTGTTTTGCTACTAGTGCATAAAAAATAGTTGATTTTGGAATATGGATGGTGTGTCCTGCAACATTTAAAAATTTGCACATTAATTCTAGTAACTGCTTATTGGTTCTTTAGAAATTTTTATACAACTATTATCCTCTTTATTTCATTTTCTTGCTCTGTTCTATTGACTAGGCCCTCCATTACAACATTAAGATGGGACACCTTTGGCTTCTGTCCAACATTAGTTTTTCACCATTGAGCACTGTAAGATTTTCATAAATATTTTTAACAGGTGGAGGAAGCTTCCTTTTTTTCCTAGTTTTTTTGAATATAATAAATGAGTTTTTAAACTTTGTCACATGTTTTTTATGCATCTGTTGAGAAGATCTAATGGTTTTGTTCCTTTATTCTGTGATTATGATGAGTAATATTTTTAAAAATATGATGAGCAACCTTGTATTCCTGCAATAAACCCTACTTTGTCTTTGTGTATTGTTCTTTTAATATGGTGCTAGATTAAGTTTGCCAATATTTTGTGAAGGAGTTTTTTGCATCTGTAATTATGAAGATTATTTGTAACTTTCATCTTTAAAAAAATAAAATTTGTATTTGAAAACATTTATTCTTAAAGATATATGTGCCCCCATATTCATTGCAGCATTATTCATGGTGACAAAGACATGGAAAAAACTGAAGTGTCCTTGTCCTTTGCTTAGATGATTGGGTAAAAAAAACAAGGTACATCTATAACAGAATACTACTAAGCTACAAGAAAAAATGAAATACTGCCATTTACAACAGTAGGATGGATCTTAAGAACTCATGTTAAGTGAAATGAATCAGACAGAAAAAGTCAAGAGCCTTATGATTTCACTCATGTGGAATATAAAACAGAAAGCAAAAAACAAACAAATAAGACAGACAAAAAAAAAATCATAGTTACCAGAGGGAAAAGGGGATTGGAGGGAGGTAGAAAAGGGGGGTCAAATATATGATGACAGAGGGAGACTTGACTTTGGGTGGTGAGCACACAATGCAATATACAAATGATATATTACAGAATTGTACACTTAAAACCTATATAATCTTATTCACCAATGTTATCCCCACCAAAGTAAATAAAATTGAAATTAAAAAAATAAAATTTGTATATTATTTGGATTAAAACACATTGTACAAAATGTATCTCTCCAACCCAAAATTAAAGCAGTAATTTATATATTCTATATAAACAATGAAATTCTTATCTTTTGCAGGTAGTTCTTATCAACCAAGAATGGGTAACTAATACCTAATAATTAGAATCATGGTAATAATAATGTTATATTCAAAATTACTTAACTAAAATATCCCCAGTGCCACCTCTCTGTTGGAAAGAGAAGTCATTAAAGAATAAAAGTTCAAGCAGTGGCCATTTAACAGGTAGATAAGCAATATTTAATGCATTCAATGGAAGGCCCACAGGAAATACTCAGTGATTAAGTGGCCTACATACACCTCATAGCTTTCCCTCTATATATCAAATCTAAGGTTAAAACCTCTTTTAAACCTTCACTTAGGTATTTTTAATGGTTTCTGAAATACTTTTAGGAAGTTCTGGCTTATATGTATAGTTTGATTATATGTATCTACCATTATATTAAGACCTTATTTTATAACAATATTTATGTTAAGCAAGTTATTTGACCTCTGGTCTTTTAAAGTATTCCTTAGTTATGCTTTGAGGTGTTTTAATCCAATTTCATAGCTCTCATTCTCAAACTTCATCAAGGAAGGACATATAGGACTTTTAGCAATGCACAGACATTAAGAAAAAATAGGAAGTGAGACAGATGGGAACTTTGTATATGTGGATGGAAGCTCTATTTCTTTCCTTCTGTGTGCTGGCCTGAGTCTGACAATGATGACTGGCTGAGTGTGCTGGGATTGGGTAAGTCACTTTGGTGTCTGTTGGCATGGTTTTGAATGTGAGTTCTATGACTAAATCTCCTGGAGATAAGCATTTAATAACTGTGAGGTGCTGTTCTAAGAAAATATCTTCAAGGTACTGAATAATGTTTGCCCTGGCTGGTTTAGCTCAGTGGATTGAGCGTCGGCCTGCGAGCTAAGTGTCGCTGGTTCGATCTTCCAGTCAGGGTACATCAGAGAAGGAAAACTCTGACTCCAATAAACCTCCGCTGCCTTGCGGCATACCTCTTCAGGGGAAAGGCTAAGGGAGTAAACCCCGACAGAAAATCCGGAGCCGGAGTCCCTAAGGCGGTTTGACGTTGTAGTCAACACCGGCAACTCCTGCGGCGCACCTGAAGCCAAGCTGTATTGACTCCGTCTTTCCCTTGGATCCTTCAGCTGCGAAGAGAGGGGGGGTCTGCTGCATGGGCAACAGCAGACCCTCCATATTACCCTGCCCAGGCTCTGTAGCTTCAGCGTCATCGCAAGATGTCGATTCAACACGGGAGGAGACAGATACTACCATGTCACTCCCGAGTCGGACTGCACAGCCATTCTCGGCGGTGCAGATAGACTCTTGAGAAGCTACACCATCGTCTCTCGAGACGGACGGCTGCCGACGACGACGACTGAATAATGTGCTTCACTTTTGGATCAGTAAGCATTTCTTTAGAGTAATGAGCAACACAGCATAGATTATCTTGCTGAGCCCTGAGGAATTTTCCAGAAAATTTCATCTAAAAATCAAGTTTTATGCCAATCCATGGCTTCTCTTATATTAAACATAATCTCAAAAAACTGTCTTGTAAATACTAGTTCTACAAGTCATAGAGTTCTTCAAGTATTTAGCAGTAATGTTTACTTAACTAATTAGGCATTTCGTCTTCAGTTACATTTCCTACATGTCTTCAACTACTTCTGGTTTTTGTCCACATCTTGCAAGAACATGAAGATAGTCACAATGGATTATATTGTCTTTCATGTTCAGTTGGGGCCTGTGTAAAAGTTTGATGTGTAGCCCACCAGCCAGGCAGCCTGCTCTTCCCTCTCCTCCCCAAGATTCAGGACAACCTGCCTGCTTGTTGGTAGTGGAGAAGGAAGACCAAAGTGGGTAACCAACTTGACATAACTAGTGTTTTAATTTCTTTCTTTGAAATGTCCTGTAAGATTTAGTATCAGGTCATGTTGGCCTCATAAAACACATTGGGAAGTGTTTCCTCCTCCTTTGTGTAAGTAATTGTGTAAGTTGATATCTTTCCTTACCTAAATGAGTCCACCAGTGAAACCATGTGACCCTGATGTTGTACCTAGGCAAAGATTTTTTATAACAAATCTAATTTCTTTAATAGATATAGGGCTAATAATTTTTTTATTTTATTTTGTGTCCATTTTGATAAGTTGTATTGTTCAAGAAATGTGTCAATTCATGTTAAGTTGTTGAATTTATTGGCAAAAGTTGTTTATAATATCTATAAGATCTGTAGTATATTAACACATTATTCTCGATATTGGTAATTTTTTTCAATTTGTTCTTGATCAGCCTAGCTAGAGTTGGTTAATTTTGTTCTTTCCAAAAACAAAAAACACAAAACAAAAAAACCCCACTTTATACGTGTCAATTTTTTTTCTATCAGTAATCTGCTTTCTATTTCAGTGATTTCTTCTCTTTATTATTTTCTTCCTATAGTTACCTTGGATTTATTTTGCTCTTCTTTCTTTAAGTCTTACTGGAGAAGCTTTATTCTTTCCTTATCTGGGCATTTTAAATCTATAAATTTCCCTCTAAAAACTGTGTTAGCTGTATCTCACAAATTTTGATATGCTATCTTTTCATCACAATTCAGTTTGAAATATTTTCTAATGTGTCTTGTGATTTTTTTTCTTTGACCCATGATTTGTTTCATTTCCAAATATTTGGGTTTTATTCCCTTACATTCTTTAAAAGTATTTTTAAGTATATTTTATTGATTATGTATGTTGTCACAATAGTCCCAATATTTTCTTCCCTTTGCTCCCCTCTGCTCAGTACCCCCATTCCCTCCAGCAATACCACTCTCCTTAGTTCATGTCCATGGGTCATGCATATAAGTTCTTTGTCTTCACCCTTTCCTATATTATTCTTAACTTCCTCCTGTCTATTTTGTACCAACCAATTATGCTTCTTAATCCCTGCATCATTTCTCCATTTCTCCTACATATCTTATTGCTGTTAGTTTCTAATTTATTTCCATGGTCTAAAAATTAGTTTATTATTTATATCAGTTAAAATAATACATCAGTATTAAGAGTGGAGTATCTCTGCCAGCCCATGTGGGCACCAGCAAGTGTAGCAGAGCATACCTGGCCCGCCCACATGCTGGAGCAGGGGACCATTGCTGACCAGAGTCCATGCCAGTCAGTGCAGCACAATGCCCCCGGCCACCCACCCACCAGAACAGGGAATAGCTACTGGGCCCTACGCATGCCAGCCAGAGCAAGAGATAGCCCCCACTTCCCAGCGTGGGAGAACACTCTCAACATGCCCCACAGTGCCTGCCCACTACCCTGGCCTGCCTGCTGGCTGGCAGGAAAAACCACACTTCCCACGCTCAACCTGGGCTGCAGCTGAAAGAAGGTGAAATGAACTAGAGAAGCTTTGGAAAACATTGGACACTGGTTCTGGAGAAAAAACTGGAGGAGCTGCAGACCAGATCCCAGGGCAGACTCAACCTCAGTGCTATGGGAGAAATCTCATAAGCAGACTACTCCCCTCCAGGAGGCGTCAGCCAGAGACAGCTCAACAACTGTCAGAAATGGGCAGAGTGACTCTCAGTCAGCTAATTTTAAAGGAAGGACCCACCAAAGAGCAACACAACAAACAAAACCAAAATACTACTAGAGTCCAAATAAAAGGCATAAAGGCCATCCCAAGACCATCAAGTTAAGGAGATCAAGGAGTTTGCACCACTGAATAACACAGATTCCTACCACAGAAGGTGACACCACAAAGGCAGAAAATAAAAGCAGGTCAATCTAAGAAGCAGAAACAAACAGGACCAACATCCAAAATGGGGAGGCGGAATAACACCCCACCAAAAGGAAAGGAGGAATTCCTAGAAGGAAAGAAAGATGAAATAGAGGCAAACAAACTATCAGACATGGAATTCAAAACAATAGTAATGAGAAAGATCAATGAATTCAACAAACTCAAAGAAAACTACAACGAACTCCAGCAGAACTACAAAGAACCCACGGAAGCTACAAGAAACTTATTGAGAGCTATACCAGCATAAAAAAGATCATCGAACAATGAATAAGAACCAAGGAGAAGTGAATAATACAACTTCTGAGCTGAAGAACACAATAGAATTAATTAAAAGCAGGCTAAACAAAACAGAGGATTGAATCAGTGAGTTAGAGGACAACATAGAAAAAAATTCCCAGACAATGCAACAAAATGAAAAAAGTCTAAAAAAGAATGAAGAGGGCTTAAGAGGACTTCAGGACAACATGAAACAAAAACAATATTCATATCATAGGGATAAAAGAAGGAGAAGAAGAGGAGCATGGAATAGAAAACCTGATAAAAAAAAGTAATGACAGAAAATTTTCCTAACTTGATGAGAGAAAAAGTAATGCAAGTCCAGAAAGCACAGGGGTCCCAATAAAAATGAATCCAAAAAGGCCCACTCCAAGGCATGTCATCATTATAATGGCAACATTCAAAGACAAAGAGAATCCTAAAGGCAGCAAGAGAAAAACAGCAAATAACATACAAGGGAGTGCCAATAAACTATCAACTGATTTGTCAACAGAAACATTACAAGCCAGAAGGGAATGGCAAAAATTTTTCAAACAATGAAAAACAAAGGCCTACAACCAAGACTACTCTACCCAGCAAGGCTCTCTTTCAAATGGAAGGTGAAATAAGGGGCTTCCCAGACAAAGGAAGACTAAAAGAATACATTTCCACCAAACCAGCATGGCAAGACATGCTAAAGGGAATGCTTTAAGAAAAAGAAGAAAAAGAGAGAGAAAGAGGAACACAGGTACAAAGGGAAATGGATAAACACCTGTTAATAATAACCTTAAATGTAAATAGATTAAATACTCCAATCAAAAGACATAGGGGTAGTAGAATGGATATGAAAACATGACCCACATATACGCTGTCTACAAGAGACACACCTCAAAACAAAAGATTTGCACAGACTGAAAGTGAAGGGATGGAAAAAATATTTCAAGCCCATGGACATGAAAAAAAAGCTGGGGTAGCAATACTTACATCAGACAAAACAGATTTCACAGCAAAGGCCATAAAAAGAGACAAAGAAGGGCATTTCATAATACTTAAGGGAACAATCCATCAAGAAGATATAACACTTGAAAACATATATGCACACAACATAGGAGCACTCAAATATATAAGGAAAATCTTGGAAGACTACAGGAAAGATATCAATAGCAGCACACTCATAGTAGGGGACCTTAACACCCCATTGTCAACAATGCACAGATCTTCAAAGCAAAGAAACACCAAGGATATTGAGGAATTGAACAACACTCTACATCAAATAGACTTAGTTGATATATATAGACCTTTTCACCCCAAAGTAGCAAAATATACATTCTTTCCAAGTGCACATGGAACATTTTCAAAGACAGACCACATGGTAGGACACAAAACGAGCCAAAACAAATTCAAGGAAATTGAAATTATATCAAGCATCTTCTCAGGTCACAAAGCCTTGAAACTGGAAAGCAACCTCAAGAAAAAAAACTCAAAAACATTCAAACTCGTGGAGAATGAATAACATATTATTAAATAATGAATGGGTTAACAATGACATCAGGCAAGAAATCAAGAAGCTTCTGGTAACAAATGATAATAAACACACAACAGCCCCAAATCTCTGGGACACATTAAAAGCAATCCTGAGAGGAAGTTCATAGTAATGTGGGCCTACCTAAAAAGGATAGAAGAATCCCAAATAAAAAAAATCTAACCCTACAGCTACTAGAACTAGAATAACAACAACAAACAAAGCCCAGAGCGAGTAGAAGGAAGAAAATCTTCAAGATCAGAGCAGAATTAAATGACATAGAAACTAACCAGATAATTCAAAAGATCGACAAAAGTAAGAGGTAGTTCTTTGAAAAAACAAAAAAAAATCAACAAGCCTTTAGTCAGGCTCATCAAGAAAAAAAGAGAGAGGACCCAAAAAAAAAAAAAAAATCAGAAATGAAAGAGGAGAAATCACAACCAATATCACAGAAATACAAAGGATTGTAAGAAATTACTACAAACAACTGTATGGCAAGAAACTTGACAACCTAGATGAAATGAACTAATTCCTGGAAACATATAATCTTCCAAAACTAAATCAAGAAGAAGCAGAAAGCCTGAACAGACCAATAACAAAGAGTAAAACTGAAGCAGTAGTCAAAAAACTCCAGACACACAAAAGCCCTGCACTGGATGGCTTCACATGTGAATTTTACAAAACATTTAGGGAAGAACTAACCCCTACACTTCTCAAACTATTCCAAAAAATCCAGAAGAGGGAAGACTCCCAAACTCTTTCTATGAAGACAGTATTACCCTAATTACAAAACTAGGTCAAGACACAACAAAGAAAGAAAACTACGGGCCAGTATCAGTGATGAACATAGATGCTAAAATCCTTAACAAAATATTGGCAAACCAGATCCAGCAATACATTAGAAAGATCATACACCACGATGAAGTGGGATTCATCCCAAGGATGCAAGGATGGTTTAATATTCGCAAATTAATAAACATAATACACTACAGAAACAAAATGAAAGACAAAAATTACATAATTATATCAATAGATGCTGATAAAGTACAACACTCAGAATGAAAACACTAAGAAAAATGGGATAGAGGGAGCATATCTCAACATAATAAAGGCCATATATGAGAAACCTGAAGCCATCATCATACTCAATGGACCAAAATTGAAAGCATTCCACCTGAGATCAGGAACAAGACAAGGATGTCCACTCTCTCCTCTCCTATTCCAAAGTCTTGGAAGTTCTAGCCACAGCAATCAGACAAGAAAAAGAAATAAAAGGCATTCAAATTGCAAAAGAGGAAGTAAAACTGTCATTATTTGCAGATGACATGATAGTGTATATAGAAAACCTTATAGACTCCGCTAAAAAACTACTTGACATAATAAGTGAATTTGGCAAAATAGCAGGGTACAAAGTCAATATTCAGAAATCAAAGGCATTTCTGTACACCTATTATAAAATGTCAGAGATAGAAACTAGGGAAAAAGTCCAATTTACTAAAGCAACAAGAAAAATAAAGTACCTAGGAATAAATTTAACCAAAGATACTCAGAAAACTACATAACACTGAAGAAAGAAATTAAGGAAGATACAAATAAATGAAAGCATATACCATGTTCATGGATGGGAAGACTCAACATCATTAAAATGTCCATAATACTCAAAGCAATTTATAGATTCAATGCAATACGTATTAAAGTACCAGTGACATATTTCTCAGTAGAAAAAATACTTCAAAAATTTATACAGAACCAAAAAAGACCCCAAATAGCCACAGCAATCTTGATACAGAAGAACATAGTAGAAGGAATCACAATACCTGACATCAAACGATATTACAAAGTCACTGTAATTAAAACAGCCTGGTACTGGCATAAGAACAGACATATCGATCAATGGAACAGAATAGAGAGCCCAGAAATAAACCTAGGTCTATATGGCCAACTAATATTTGACAAAGGTGGAATGAACATAAAATGGAGTGAGAAGAACCTCTTCAACAAATGGTGGTGGGAGATCTGGACAGGGATGTGCAAAAAAATGAAACTAGACCACCAACTTACACCATGAGCCAGAAAAAACTCAAGGTGGATCAAAGACTTAAATATAAGCCATGACACCATAAAAGTCCAAGAGGAAAACATAGGAAGGAAAATTTCAGATAGTCCACATAACAATATTTTCACTGATGCATTTCCTAAGGCAAGGGAAATAAAGGAAAGAATAAACAAATGGGAGTACATCAAACTAAAGAGTTTCTGCTCAGCAAAAGAAAACATCAGCAGGATGAAAAGGGAACCAACCATATGGGAAAACATATATGCCAATGATACCTCAGACAAGGATTGATCTCCTAAATATATAGAGAACTTACATGTCTCAACACCAAGAAGACAGACAACCCAATTTAAAAAATGAGCAAAGAACCTGAACAAACACTTCTCCAAGGAGTATATACAGAGGGTCCATAGGCATGTGAAAGAATGCTCAACATCACTGCCATCAGAGAGATGCAAATAAAAACCACAATGAGATACTACTTTACACCAGTCAGAATGGCCATCATCAACAAATCAACAAACATCAAGTGCTGGCGAGGATGTAAAGAAAAGGAAACCCTACTGCACTGTTGGTGGGAATGCAGACTGGTGCAGCAACTATGGAAAACACTATGGAATTACCTCAAAAAAGTAAAAATGGAACTGCCTTTTGAACCAGCGACTCCACTGCTAGGATTAGACCCGAAAATCCTGAAACCCCAATTCAAAGGAACTTATGCACCCCTATGTTCATAGCAGCACTGTTTACAATAGCTAAGTGCTGGAAACAGCCTAAGTGCCCATCTGTAGATGAGTGGATTAAAAAACTGGTCCATTTATACAATGGAATACTAAGCAGCAGAAAGAAAGAAGGAACTCCTGCCATTTGCGACAACATGGATGGAACTAGAGAGAATTATGCTTAGTGAAATAAGCCAGGCAATGAAAGAAAAATACCATATGATATCACCTAATACAGGAGACTAATGAACAACACAAACAAATGAACAAAATTGAACAAGGAATAGAATAACAGTTATTGGGGGGAGGGGGGAGGAGGTAGTAGAGGAAGGATTTAGTAAAAGAACTAGTATAAATAACCCATGGACATGGACAACTAAGTGGGGATTGACTGTGGAGAAGGGGTGGGCTGGGAAGAGAGGAGCGATGAGGGAAAAAGTGGGACAACTGTAATAGAAAAACAATTTAAAAAAATTTTTTTTAAACCCAAACATAAAAAAAAAAAGTATTAATGGTTTATCATGGTGAACATGCCATGAGCTCAAGTACTTGAAAAGAATGTTTAATTTGCAATTGTTGGGTGAAATGATCTATAAATATCAATTAAATAAAGGAGATTGATAGTGTTATTTAGATTATTTTGTCTGTATTTTGTTAGGAAAAAAATCCAATTATCACTGTGATTTGTATCTTTCTCTTTTTAATTTTCTGTTACTTTTTCAGCTAGTGTATTCTGAACTTCTTTTATTAGGCACATACCTTTATGTAACTATATATGATTCTTCTGTCTTTTTGTGTATTTATCCTTTTATTGTTCTAAAATAGCTCTGCTTATCTCTGGTAATACTCTTTGTCTTGCCATCTATCATATTTCATGTTAATATAGCCATTCCAACTTTCTTAGGTTTATTGTTTGCATAATATATCTTTTACTATTATTTACTTTCAACCCATCTGTATTTTTATATTTAAAGTTCATATCTCATGATGCAACAATGTTAAGTCTTGCTCTTTTATCAATTCTGAGAATTTCTAACTTGTAATTGGAGTGTTTAATCCAGTTATTGATATACTTGAGTTTAGACCAAGTATTTTACTAGTTGTTTTCAGGTGGTCCCACCTGCTTTTTGTGTTTGTTTTTGATTTTCTGTTCCCACTTTCTTAATTTCTTTTGATTTAATTTAATCTTTTTGAGAATTTACTTTTAAATGGGTTTTGACTTTTTTAGTTATAGCATTTTGCATTGTTTCAAGTGGTTGTTCTAGGGATCACAATATACACTCTTAATTACTCATGGTCTATTTAGATTTAATTTTGGACCATTTATATAAAGTATAATTGCCTTTCAAAAACATGTATTTTTAAAACTTTTTCCTTTGTGTTTAGTTGTTATGTGTATTCATCTAAAAAATATTACAAATCCCATAACAAAGTGTTATAAATTTTGCTTTAAATGAACATGCATATTTCTAAAAAATTAGGAAAACAATGATTTTTTAATACTTAGCCATACCTTTAACATATTTGGTATTTCATTCTCATATGTAGATTTGAGTGTCCCCAACTAGCATCAGTTCTTCTCACCTAAAGAATTTCTTCTGCATTTTTTTTTTGTACTGAAAGTCTGATGCTAAAAATCCTCTTAGTTTTCATCTATCTAAAAGTGTCTTTATTTTGTCTTCAATCATGAAGATTATTTTCACTTCACTGAGTTTCCTTTTCTTTCAGCATTTTAGAGGTGTCATTTCATTATCTTCTTGTTTCCACTGTTTCTGACAAGAAATAATTATTTTTTAAGACCTAATTATTAATCTATAGCATTCCACTGTATGTTAATATGTGGTTAATCTGTGGTTGCTTTCAAGAGTTTCTTTTAAACTGTGATTTCCAGAAGTTTGACTGTGATATGGCCCAAATGTAATTTTCTTTTCTTTTCTTTTCTTTTTCCTTGAGTCCAATTGGACCTTTCACCAAATTTGTGGAAATTATCAAATTATTTTCTTAAATACTTTTTCTCTTATTCTGAGACTATAATCTTATTCTGAGACTATATATACATATAGTCTATATATAGTCTCAGAATAAGAGAAATATATATATATATATATACGTTAGACCTTTCCTCAGTGCCCTCATAGCTCACTGAGATTCTTCACTTTTCCAATCTTTTCTTTTTCAGTTAGGATACATTCTATTCTATCTTCAAACTCATTTACTTTTTTCTCATTTCAATCTGCTGTTAAAGTCACTCCACAAATTTTTAATTCCGAAAGTTGTATTTTGTTGTTTTAGAATTTTCATTTGATTCTCTTTTTGATTTCAATATCTCTGCTGAAACTTTCTATTTGTCCATTCATTACAAGCATGTTTTGTAATGCTTGTTTTGTAATGTAAATTTTTGAGATGGTTGAAATAGCTGTTTTAAAATCCTTACCTGCTAATTCTAATGTCTGGATCATCTTAAGGTTACTCTCTACTTATTGCCTTTGTCTCAGGTTTAGATCGCATTTTTCTGTTTCTTCATAAACCTTGTAATTTTGAATGTCTTAGACAGTGTGAATGAGACATGCAGTCACCAAAGTGTGTCTCCCTGAAGTGGTTGCTTTCATTGTTTGTTTTTAAGCAGGCAGTCCAGTTGACTTCAAGTCAAATGTTAACCTTGTTTTCCCTGCAGTGGAAGAACCTGTTAAATTTTTTTAGACATGCATATGTATAATAGTTCAGGGATCAGCCCAAGGTTTTGGCCAAGGTGTATGTGCAGAATCCCTCTCTATCACCCTGCCTATGGCTTTTACCTTTCCAGGATTTCTCTCCTCACCTTCCAGCTGTGTGGTCTCCTCAGATTCTGTCCTATGTCTCTTCAGGCTAGTAAGACTATAGATTTCAATTAGGATTTTAGCCACCCAACAAGCTGCAACAAGGACCTAGCCTCAAACAAAAAGCTCTATCAAAACAGGATAATTACCCTGTCCACTTAGTTCTATTAAATGTAGATTGACTTCCAGTTTCTTTTAGTTCCTCTAGAGTGCCTTTTCATTATTTTATTTTACATTTAATACAGTTTGTAGTTGTTATTTGAGAGTGGGTTGATGTGATAGAAGTTAGTTATTATTAAAAACCTATTTGTGTTAACTTTATATTCACTAAGAAATCAGTTTATTAGTTTCTCCACTACCTCTATATAGTAGTTGCCTGTGGTTGTGGTAAGTAGATTTTTTCCCTACTCTACCACTTCAAATATTTTACTTATTCGTTGATTAATTTATTTGTTTACTCCCCACGTATTTACTGATATTCTGCTATGTTCTAGGTATTAGATATATAAAACTGAATAAAATAGTCTCTGCCCTCACAAAGCTCAGACTCTAATCTACACTGTCTATTACAGTAGTTACTAGCACACATATGTAATATTTCCATTATCTGAAAGTTCTAATGGACTGTGATGGTGTAGTGGAAGAGAAAGATAAAAATTCACAACTAAAATATAGTATTGTAAAGTATTGGAATAGTTATATACAAGGTATGGCAGCTGAACAGAGGTTATACTACTTAATTGGTATTAATTACAAAGATCAAAAGGAGAGCTGACTTTTTAAGCTGAATTTTTAATGACTAGAAAGATTTGGTCAGTCATACTAAGTAGTATATTAATAAATATTATATCAATAAACTAGAAAGACTTGAGACAGATTATGGAACTATAAGAAAACTCCTGATTCATGTATCCAATTTAGGTGTTCAGATGAATAGGGAGCATAGATAGAACATATTTAACATGAAAATAATGAGTTGGTTAAAGTCATATAGAATTTGAGATGCCTATTGAACAGTCAAGAAAGTCAGATATGTAGTTCTTAAGCTTAGAGAAGGGAGCTGAGTAGGAGATTGAGATTTGATGGCATAATACATTTGAAGTTAAGTTTGCTAGCACATTTGAGGTGCCCTAGAGAGTGTAGAGGGAGAAGTGAAAGCAACTAACACATCTTGATTATTTAACGTGTGTCAGACATTTTGTAAGGCACTTCACATGTGTTTGGGAAGAAGTACAATTAAAATTGTACTTTGATATGGAGAGATCTGGATTTAAATTTATGCAGTACCACTTTACTAAGTGAACTTAAACAAGTTAATTTATCTAAACTTCAATTTTCAAAAAGCATAATAATAAACTTCATGGGTTTGATGAGAATTAAATAAAAAACAAATAGCAGTACCTAGCACATGCTAAGCTTCCAATATATGTAATTTACTGTTGTTATTATCGTCGTCGGCAGCCGTCCGTCTCGAGACACGATGGTGTAGCTTCTTAAGAGTCTATCTGCACCGCCGAGAATGGCTGTGCAGTCCGACTCGGGAGTGACACGGTATCTGTCTCCTCCTGTGTTGAATCGACATCTTGCGATGACGCTGGAGTGTCCTCTCCAGTGAAGCTGAAGCTACAGAGCCTGGGCAGGGTGATATGGAGGGTCTGCTGTTGCCCATGCAGCAGACCCCCCCTCTCTTCGCAGCTGAAGGATCCAAGGGAAAGATGGAATCAATACAGCTTGGCTTCAGGTGCGCCGCAGGAGTTGCCGGTGTTGACTACAACGTCAAACCGCCTTAGGGACTCCGGCTCCAGATTTTCTGTCGGGGTTTACTCCCTTAGCCTTTCCCCTGAAGAGGTATGCCGCAAGGCAGCGGAGGGTTTTTGGAGTCAGAGTTTTCCTTCTCTGATGTGCCCTGACTGGAAGATCGAACCAGCGACACTTAACTCGCAGGCCGACGTTCAATCCACTGAGCCAAACCAGCCAGGGTATTGTTATCACTATCATCATTATTACTAGCATCTTATTTAGCCTTCATAATAATTTTATGAAGGAACTTTATTGTCATCATATATCTAAAATTATTATGACTTACCTAAGGTTTCTAGTTGACGAGTGAATCATCCATAGCTAGAACCAAGGTGTTCTGGTTTCTTTCCAGAGTTCTTTTATGTAGTAATTTCTCACAAGACTTAGAAACATTTACTTATTTATACTCAAAAGAGTGTATATATTTTCCTTTTATTTTTTTTTTAAGGAAGAGCAACTCCAGGCATGATTTTGAAGCAACTGCATAATCAAATTTCAATTAATGTAGCCTCTCCCTTTGCCAAGATAGTTAGTGGTATTGAAATAGTATTTGTCTGTCAACGGATCTGATTACCCACTGCTTTTAGACAACTGAAAAATATAAATCTCAGATGTCAGAATATCAACCAGGAGCTACAAAAATGTCCTTCTCCATTAAGTTTTGGGCAGGTAACCTATATTTACTTTTAAATGTCTTGCTGAAACTGAAGGCCTTAATATATAAATATTGTGGTAGTAATTTGTAGCACACACCAATTTCAAAGCTTACATAATAATTAAAAGAGTTTCATGTTTTTCTAAAGAGTTATAAGAATGTAATGACTTATTAACATTCCAACAGGTGCCTTATTTTCTTTTCATTTCTTGACAGTTCTTATCATAACTCATTTAGTTGGTGATTTAGTAAGAGTAGTAGGCGTATCTTAGCTTTAAAATTATTCAGCTTCCTTATTTAAAGCTTCAAACTCTTTGTTCCAATGATATTTTATTTATTTAACAAAAATTTACTGGTACCTCATTTCATATCACATATTGTTAAAATGGAGGACCCCAAAATAAAGAGACATAGACTCTTTTTTTTTAATATATTTCATTTATTATGTTATTACAGTAGTTCCAATTTTTTTACCCCTTTGCTCCCCTCTGCCCAGTACCCCCCTACCCTCCAGCAACCCCACCCCCCTTAGATAAGTTCTTTGGCTTCACCCTTTCCTATATTATTCTTAACTTCCCCCTGTCTATTTTGTACCAACCTATTATGCTTCTTAATCCCTGCACCATATCCCCATTTCTCCCTCTTCCCCCTCTCAGCTGATAACCCTCCAAATGATTCCCCATACCTGTGATTCTGTTCCTATTCTGGTTTGCTTAGTTGGATTTTGTTTTTATTTTTTAGATTCAGTTGTTGATAGTTGTGAGTTTGTTGTCATTTTAGTGTTCATAGTTTTGATCTTCTTTTTCTTAAGCAAGTCCCATTGATATTTTATGTAATAATGGCTTGGTGATGATGAACTCTTTTAGCTTTACCTTGTCTGGGAAGCACTTCATTTACCCTTCCATTCCAAGTGATAGCCTTGCTGGATAGAGTAATCCTGTTAGCAGGTTGCCTTTCATCACATTGAATACTGCTTGCCAGTCCCTTCCTGCCTACAAAGTGTCCTCTGAGAAATCAGCTGATAGTCGTATAGGCACCCCCTGTAGGCAACTCTCCACCTCTCTCTTGCTGCCCCCAGGACTCTCTCTTTATCTTTCACCTTTGGTGCCTCAATCATGATGCGTCCTGGTATGGTCCCTTCTGGGTCCAGCTCACCTGGGACCCTCCGTGCTTCCTGGACATGTATGTCCATCTCCTTCAAAAATTTTGGGAGGCTTTCCTCATTTGTTTCAATTCTTGCTTCCTCATTCTGCCTTGGTTGACTCTTTTTTTCCTTCCTTATGTTCCAAATCATTGATTTGAACCCCAGTTTCCTTCCCTTCACCATTGATTTTGTGTGGCTTTTCCTTCGTTTCACTTAGCATAGCCTTCACTTCCTTCCTTATGCGTTTGCCATACTCAAACATATCTGTCAAGCCTGTGAGCATCTTTATCACCAGTGTTTTGAATTCTGCATCTGTTAGGTTGTCTATCTCCTCATCTGTTAGGTCAGCTACCCCCTCATTGCTTACTTCTCCCACTGGAACCTTGATACGTTCCCCCTTTTGGGCCATACTTCTCTGTCTCCTCATTCTGACAGGCTCCTATGTTTGTTTGCCTCTGCATCCCAGGTAGAGCTGTCACTTCTGTTACATTGTAAGGGGCGGGGCCTTAGAGATTTGTCAGTACAGGGAGACCTGTTTCACCATGTTGTGGCAGTGTATGTGGGGGAGGGGTCTGAGAGGGAACAATGTCGCCTGCCCAGCACTCGCTCCTTTTTCAGGCACGTCTCCCACCTCCGCACCAAACTGGTACCACTCCAGCCATCATTCCCAGAAGGGTGGGTCTGTGGATAGTCTAGGACTGTGGGGGCCCTTTAAACAACTGGACTCCACTGAGAGACCAGCAGTCTCCACCTCCACCCCAACCCCCACTGATCTGCATAGTCAGAAGCAATGAGGCCTGATTCTCTCTGGTGCTGCAACTGTGATATTCGAGGTACAGTGAGGAGCTAGGAACACTCCCCAGGTGTCCCTTCCGACTTCTCAAAACATGTGACTGCACTCTTTGCTGGCCCACCACCACTGCCATCACCACACCACGTCCTCCTTGTCCCAGCTCCACCCCTCCTACCTGTCTGGATGAGCACTTCCTCTCTATATCCTTGTTTGCTGGACCTCCATGCTGTTTGATTTTCTGGAACTTCTCGTTGTCTCTAGTTTTGAGGTAGTTGTATTCCTTCTTGAGACATAGACTCTTTAATTTAGAATTCATAGTCTAATGAACATAGTCTACAGAGAAATAATTGCAATAAGTTTTGTAATGAAGGGATGTTCAAGCTGCACGTGAAGGCTGGCCAAGAGAGATGCTCCAGTTCCATGTAAAGGCTACTGAAGGCAGTTTTTAAAGAAGAGGTCAAATTTCAGTGTGATATTGGAAGTATGTATGTTTAAAGCTCATTAAATTGAACACTTATGATTTAGGCATTTTGATCTATACAAATATTACTTTAAAAAACTAGAGATATTGAGCCCTAGTTAGTAGGATTGCTTTATACAGGGGAATGGGTTGACAATTTCAGGAAGTCCTTCTGTGTATTCTAAGCTTAAGTTACATATATGAAGTCTGCCCAGAAAAAAATCCAACCATTGTTAATATAACAAGAATGATTCGTCCAACAGTGATGTAACCTGGCAGCCAAGGAGAGTGGACTGGAATGCGCATGTGTGAACCATGACAACTTCAGTGTACTACTTAGTGTGGGTGGTAGACGGGTTGAGTGAGCATACATACTCTGTGGCCGTTACACTCAAATTGACTGAGCAAATGGAGCAAACACTGCATCATATTTTGCATTAAGCTTGAACATTCTTACATGAAACTATTTGGGTGACTCAGAAGGCTGCAGCTATGGGCAACTGGTGATTGACAGCTTCATCACAACAGCATGGCCGCTCATATATCACATCTTATGAAGAGTTTTTTTTTTTTTTGCAAAACATCAAATCACCCAAGTGACTCCCTACCACCCAGATTTGACACCCTGCAAATTCTGGCTTTTCCCCAAACTAAAATCACCTGTTAAAGAGAAGCAATTTCAGACCTTTGATGAGATTCAGGAAAATATGATGGGACAGCTGATGGTGATTGGGATAACTGTGTGAGGTCTCAAGGTGCTTACTTTGAAGGGGACTGAGGCATCATTGTCCTAAGTACAATGTTTCTTGTATCTTGTATCTTCTTCAATAAAGGTCTCTATTTTTCATATTATGTGGCTGGATACTTTCTGGATGCACGCACATAGGTATATATGTATGCATATATATAATAATTAAAGAATGAGAGTCTAGTGTCTCACTGTTGAGAAAGGAGCTTCATATGGGAATGGATAAAATGGTGATTACCTGTGGTGCTCTACTGTATTAGAATATCATCATGAAGTTATGTTTTCCTTGGATATAAAAATGACTATTGACATTATAATTATGTGTATATATATGTGCATGTATATATATATCTATATAGTGGGTTGGCCAAAAGTTTGTTTAGTTTTCTTCATAAAATAAAAAACCCATTTTTTATTTTCACCAATAACTGTATTGATTTGGATATTTTGAGTATGTCAGCTATCTCTCACTATTGCCTTCTAGTGGGTAGAGGCCAGGGATTTTGTTAAATACAGTATTCCCTCACTTATCGTGGGTATTACATTCTAGACTCCCCCGCGAAATAGGAACCTTACATTTATTCTACACTCTTAAACCTCTTAACAACATATGTATACAGTATCGCGAAATCCCAAGATATAGCGAAAAATCCGTGATAAATAATTAAAAATAATATTTTAAAAAATTCCACAATATGGGGAGGCCATAATAAGTGAACCGTAATATAGAAAGGGACTACTGTATCTTCCAGTGCATAAGACAGCCCTACAGCAAGGAATTATTTGGGCAAAATGTTAATAGTACCAAGAAACTTCACAAACCATATTTGATATGTTTGATCAGTCACAGTAGCTTCTCCATACACTGCACACATCATTTTTTTTTTTCATTGTGGTTGTGTTTTTACCTTTTTTAAAATAATAAAGCATAATGTCAAAAATGTTGCATATCTTCTTCCATCTTCAATATTAAAATAACTGCACAAAAATTCACCAATGCACACTGATATGGCAACTGTCAATACAATCTAACAAAATTGTTTTGAACGAACTTAAAGACAACTAAGCACTACTAGAGCCATTGTACACACACACAAAAAAACTTAAGTGAACTTTTTGGCTAACGCAAAATAATTTTACATATACATATTACATAAAATAAATACATATATATGGATGTCTATGTATACACATATAGACACATACACATATATACATATTTTCTAGCTCTGCTCACTAAGAGGGCCTAGAGGCAATGACACACTAGTAGCAATAAGCACATGTAGCACCTAGATCTTGGTTTCTAAATATCACTCTTCATTAAAAAAAAAAAAAGAACTTCTTGAGAAAATGACTGATTATAGGGATACAGCAGGGAAAGTCCCAGATAAGCCTGGAGCATCTTACCATGGACAGTAAGAAAGTACTCAAACATCAATGGGAACACATTAAAGGGACACAGAAGACAATTTTTAAGCCCCTTTAGGGGCTTCTGTTGGCCAAATACATGATTTGAACATCAAAATAAATTACAGTAATGAATTACAACTCATGGAATAAAACAATATCTATGAATCAATACTGATAGAAGTTAATTAATTAATTAAGAAAGATGATAAGTCTCATCGAAGCAGAAAATCATCAATGGATGCTAAAAGTGTAAGTAAAAAAAATTGATGAGAAATAGAATATTTGCATACCCTCAATATCCACCCACAAAATAATTAATGAATTGTTAAAAGAAAAATAGTGTATATATATGAAAATAGCATGTGTAATAATGATTCTGTTTCCCTGTAAGAAATACTGAAAGTAAATATTAAAGACATGTTGTACCCTTTTATCACCTTCACTCAGTTCGCCCATGCACACCTCCTGCCTCTGGCTACCGCCAATGTCTTTGTTCTCTGTATCTATGAGCTGGTTTCTTTTGGGGGGAAGTGGGGAGGGCAAGGGTTAAATTCCATGTATAAGTGAGATCACATGATATTTGTCTTTGGCAGCCTTATTGTACTTAGTTAGCATAAGGCCTTCAAGCTCCATCCATGTTGCAAATGACAAGTTTTCCTTCTTTTTAAATGGCTGTACATATTTATTCCATTGTACATATGTACCACATTTTCTTTATCCATTTATTCATCATTGGGCACTTAGGTTGATTCCATGCCTTAGCTATTGTATATAATGCTTCAATGAACATAGGGGTACATACATCTTTTCAAGTTAGTACTTTTTATTTCTCTCAGTAAATACCCAGAAGTGAAATTCCTGGAACATATGGTAGTTCTAGTTTTAATTTTTTGAGGAACCTCCATTCTTTTTCCATAGTGACTGCACAAATTTATAATCCCACCAATAGTGTATAAGAGATCACTATTTTCCACATCCTCGACAAAACTTATTTCTTGTCTTTGTGATAATAAGCAATTTGAAGATGTGAGGTGATATATCACCGTGGTTTTGATTTGCATTTTCCTGGTGATTAGTGATATTGAGCAGCTTCTCATATACCTATTGGCCATCTGTATGCATTCTTTGGAAAAATGTCTATTCAGATACCCATTTTAAAAATCAGACTGTGAGTTTTTTGCTACTGAATTTTGAGTGATTAGTATATTTTGAATAGTAATTTTTTATCAGATATATGATTTACAAATGTTCTCTCCCATTTGGTAGGTTTCCTTAACATTATGTTGATGGTTTACTTTGCTATGAAAAGCATTTTAATTTGATGTAATCCCACTTGTTTATTTTTGCTTAAGTTGCCTTTGTTTTTGGTGTCGAATCCATGATAACATCTTCAAGACTGATGACAAGGGGCTATTTTCTTCTAAGAGTTTTATGAGATCTTGTGTTCAAGTCTTTTACCCATTTTAAGTTAATGTTTGTGTATGGTGTAAGAAGGTGGTCTGACCCGTCCCGCAGGTCGAGCAACGAGGACCCTAGAGGGGGAGTGAGGATGAAGAAGGGACAAGAGACACAAGGAGAGGAGACAAGACAGTGCTCTGATCAAGTCTCATTTATTCCTAGTCAAAACAGTATTCTTATAGCTCAGGAGAGGAGGAATTTTTCATTCAGTGGGAACGCAGCTGCAGCTTGGGCGTTATCTGGTAGATATGAGTTAAATTGCAGGACAACAATCCCAGGAACAGAAAGAGGGTCGTTGCCCTAGTAAGGAGTAAACAACTATTATGGGATGGTGAGGCCATGTCAAGCAGAACTTTAGGATGCCAGTTAGTAAGACTTCAGCTGAGGAACTTTTTAGTTCCCCACAGGTCCCCCTTTTTTATTTTATGTAAGCTGAGAGCCTCGCGGGGACTGCGCCTGTCTTAGGTCAGGAGATCACCACACGGAGCCAGCCTTACCTTACCCGTCATTGGTTATCTAAGGCAGCTTCTTTCTGGCCAGATACCTGTCTTAGGCGGTGGCTGGCAAGGCATGTGGTCTCCAGTTGCCCGTCATTGACTGTCCAGTCCAGCTCACCGAGGCATTAGTTACGTGTATGAGCATCATGGTAAGTTGCAGTCTCAGCTTGTTCTAATTTATGATAATGGACCTGTATTGGCTGCATTTTTATGGCATCTATTTGTTGCTTGATAAAGGCCATCACCTTATTGAAAATGAAAGGTCCTAAGGATAGCAGCAGGAGTAGCCCTAAGAGAGGTCCTAAAAGTGGGAGGAGATAGGGAAGGGCCCCATTAAGTCCGCTCCACAGGGGATTTTCGAAGAGTTCTCTTCTTCTTTTCACTAGGTCTTCCTGCAGCTTCTTTATTTTGTCTCGGACGATGCCCGATTTGTTGGCATAGAAGCAGCAACGTTCCTGCAAAGCCAAGCATATTCCTCCCTGTTCTGCTGTTAGCAGGTCTAGTCCCCTCCTATTTTGGAGAACTACTTCAGCTAGGGAGTCTAACTGATCTTGGATGTCATTAATGGTGCTGGACAAAGCTTGAACATCATCGATTAGCTGATTAGAGAGCTTTGTGTAGGAGTGAACTGCAATTCCTAACCCTGTTGTCCCTGTAGCTAACGCTCCTGAAACGCCTAACCCTACTAGTAGGGGGATGAATGATACTGCTCTTTTGTGGCGACCTGCAATGTAGTCAAAACTGGGAATGGGAACAGGGTCATCTCCGGAAACTATATCTATGTCTGGCAATAAGGTAGCTAGGACGCATATTCCTGTCCAATTGCTGGGCAAGGATGAAAATGCTAAATTCCCTCCACAAACAAACACCTGCCCTTTGCCTGGGCAGAGGGAGCTGCTATGGTTCACTATGCTACTACAGTTAGCAAATTCAACAAATCCAACATGAATGTCAAAGCTATTATTTTGAGACTTACCTTGGAGGCAGAGGGAAGCAGGAAAATACATGGGCTGTACTCTAAAGGGCAAGCTGGGGCTACGATTTTGATGAGACTTATTGAAGGTGATGATATCTGCAGGAATGGCTAGAGGCATAGGCGTGCCTAAAGTCATGCATAGCCAGCAGTCTGCAGCTAGTTGGGGGTTGGAGATGATAAGGGCTCTGTGGGTTGCCGTCAAGATGTCAGTGGTCTGGGTATCTAGATCTATACCCCGTGGTTTAGGTAGCGCCAGAGGGTGGTAATTGATTTTTGGATACAGGCTTGTTATGAGGTGTTCTATTTGTTTTTGCACTTCAATTTCTCTTATTCTATCTTGAGGACCACCACCATCAGAAACATGTACAGGGGCCTTCTTATGCCAGCATACTGGCTTTCCAACAGTGCCTTGGCAAGAGGCCTGTAGATACTTAGTAGACCCAACTGGTGAAGGGTTGGACCCCCAGTCTCCTCGGCTAATAGCATTTTGCACTTTTTGCAGTATGGCAGTAAAATAAATGACATTAGAGGAGATACATTCCTGTACTGACTCATAACAAGTAGAATGCATTTGATTATAGAAGGTGGTGCATTCCTTGGGACATGCTCCTGGTTTGTCATTGGTAGCGGGTATGACAGGAGGCTTATTTACACAATACCACCTCTGTTCAGAGACCCCTGCAAAGGTCATGTCATATATGAGATAGGCCTTTTTTGTGCCACAATCTACAATTTTGGTATAGTGACTGGGTGTGGCGTAATTGGTGGCAATACCTCCCCCACAGCTGCAGAGGGGCCCGAATAATGCAAGGTAGGGATCTCTATGTTGCGGCCCCCCAAGGCCACCTTCTATGTCCGGGCAAAAATGCAGTAGTATCCCGAGCAGCAGGATTACATTCTTCTTGAACATGTCCTGAAATAGAAGATAAGGAAATTTTCCTCAGGGTAAATCCTTATCCCTGGGTTTAGTTGTGGTTATTTATTGTGTCAGACTTGCTATTTATTTGTTTAACCAGACGTTCCGGTAGCCATCTGGCGGACTTCATTTCTTTAGAGTAAATGCACACTGATCCCCGGCCCCAGATAAGTACTGGGTCTGGGCCATGCCAGGAATTAGTTAGTGGATCTTTCCACAAAACCGAAGCGAATTGCTTTTCAGTTTCAGTTTGCCAAAAGCGAGTGGCTGCAGACTGGCCACTGGCATCTAAATTTAAAAAATTGAGTATAAAGAGGGCATGGGAGAGGATGTTTCTTGGTGACCCCCTCGTGGGATACCATTCCCCCTTTTTTATTTTATTTAAAGTAATTTTAAGAGTCTAATTTGCCCTTTCTACTATTCTTTGCCCTTGTGGATTATAAGGGATACCTGTAATGTGTTGGATGTTGAGACGTTTGCAAAACTGAGAGAAATTAGAGCTAGTGTATCCCGGCCCATTATCTGTTTTTAGTTGTTGGGGACATCCTAATACTGCAAAGGTGGCCAGCATATGGCTAATGACATGTTTGGTGGCTTCGCCCGTTTGAAGGGAAGCAAAAATGAATCCACTATAGGTATCTATAGTGACATGTATGTATTTAAGATTGCCAAAGTCAGAAAAATGGGTAACATCCATTTGCCATAGAGCGTTAGGAATTAGCCCTCTAGGATTTACCCCTAGATGAGGGGTTGGTAAATGGATAGCACATGATGGGCAATTCTTTACTATTTGCCTAGCTTGTTCTTTTGTGATGTGATGCATAAGGCATAATGTTTTTGCATTAAGGTGATGTAGTTGATGGCTATTTTGTGCAGCAGCGAGTTTGTCCTGAATGCTGTTATTGGCTACAAATAATTGAGAGACCTGGGGAGTTCGGGTGGCTAAATCAGCTTTTTGGTTTCCTTCAGCTAGAGGACCCGGTAATCCGGAATGAGCACGTAAGTGTCCAATGTAAAATGAATGTAACCTTTGAATGATTAATTTTTGTAATTGTCTAAACAGTTTTCCAGCATTGGAGGTGCTCTTTATTTGGCCAGCCGTCTCTAGTAAGGGTACAGAATGTGCAATGTAAGCACTATCAGTGTATATGTTAAGCGGACTGTCGGGGAAAGCAGAAAAAACCGCCAGCACTGCTTGCAGCTCTGTTATTTGAGCAGAGGTGCTTTTGGTTATAAATGATACCTCTTTATCCAGATATGTATAAGCTGCTTTGCCAGTGGACGACCCATCAGTGAATACTAATAAGGCATTTGCTATCGGCTGTGATGCCGTGCGTAGGGGAAAAACAAACTCATGCCTGTTAGCGAACTCAATGAGTTTGTCTGGAGGATAGTGATTATCTAACGTCCCCTTAAAGGAAGCTAGAGAAATGGGCCAAGAATCGGTAGTTTGCATGAGCCAATTAATTTGATCAAGGGTATAGGGTTGGATGATTATGTCTGGTTCCTTGCCAAAATAGCATTTACCCTGATCATGGCCTTTTATAATGAGCTCAGCTACACATTGATAATATGGTTCAATGACCTTTTTAGGAGTGGCCGGTAGATGGATCCACATAAGAGGTGCTGTTTGCCAAAATACGGCAGTAGGGGAGAGTGTTGTTCTACATATGATAAATTTTAGAGGTTTGTCATAATTTATAAAAGTAGTAGCCTGGGAATGAATAGCATGTTCAACCTTGTGTATAGCCTGTCTCCCTTCAGTTCACGGGGAGATGTAGGATTAGCGTCCCCGTGAAGGATATCATATAGTGGCTTAAGTTCCCCTTTGCTGATTTTCAAATAGGGCATTAACCAATTAATATCTCCTAGAAGTTTTTGGAAGTCATTCAGTGTCTTAAGTTTGTCTAATCTTAATTCTAATTTTTGAGAAGAAACTTGGGACCCCCTTAATTGGAAACCTAGATAATTGTACGGGTCAGTGAGTTGTACCTTGTCAGGAGCTATTTCTAAACCATTGTTTTGCAGAGCAATGCGCATTTCATCATAGCATTTTAAAACTTCAGTTCCTGCCTTGCCTGCAATTAATATATCATCCATATAATGTATTATATACATGTTAGGCCAGCGGTTTCTTATAGATTGTAGAGCTGTGGCTACAAAAGATTGACACAAAGTAGGACTATTTGCCATCCCTTGGGGCAGGACACGCCACTGAAATCTTTTCATGGGTGCCCTAAAATTTGTTTCTGGCAGGCTGAACGCAAAGCACTTTTGATCTTCCGGATGCAAGGGAATAGTGAAAAAACAGTCTTTTAAATCTATGACTATTTTGAAATAGCCTAATGGTATGGCGACGGGTGAAGGGAGCCCTGGTTGTAGGACTCCCATGAGTACCATAGTCCGATTCACTGCTCTCAGATCTTGTAGTAATCGCCACTTGCCTTATTTCTTTTTGATAACAAAAATAGGGGTGTTCCATGGAGAGTTACTGGGGACAATATGGCCAGCCTCGAGTTGCTCCTGTACCAACTGTTGTGCGGCTGACAATTTTTCACTAGTAAGAGGCCATTGATCGACCCATACCGGTTCATCAGAGAGCCAAGTAATTTTCTCAGCATGGGCCACAGGAGTGTCAATGGCCCCTAAGAAAAATGGCCTAAACCTGCTCTGTCATTTTTTGGAGGAGTGTTTATAGGTGCCGTTATACCTGTGCTATTCTTTCCTAGTCCCTGACCTGGTATGTATCCTGCTTTTAACATTTGGGCAGTGATAGTGGTGTTGGGACTCCCCATTATTAGCCCCATTTGAGATAGGAGGTCCCTTCCCCAAAGATTTATAGGTAGACCGGCTATAACATATGGTTGAATGGTACCTTGGTTTCCCTCCTGATCTTTCCAAGTTAATAATTTAGAGCTTCTCTCAGGGTTCTGACTTTGTCCTATTCCCTTTAAATGAGTCATGGTGGTGTCTAAGGGCCAGGCTTCAGGCCAGTCTTCTTTTTTTTATAATTGTAACACCTGCCCCAGTGTCTATTAGGCCAGAGAACTCCTTGCCGTCTAGCCATAGTAGCATAGTGGGCTTTTGTGCTGAAATAATTTTAGTCCAAAAAACGTCAGAGGACCCAAATCCACGATCACCTCTGTACTGCGAGACGGCAGTATTGGCAGTAGAGAGTAAAGGCAGGAGCAGTAATTGTGCAAATCTTTGGCCTGAAGCAATGGTGTTAATATGTTTAGGGGAGGAAACCATGACCTTAATTTCTCCAGAAAAATCATTATCTATAACTCCTGGGAGGACCTGTAGACCGTTCATGGTGGAACTACTGCGGCCTATTATTAAACCAAAGGTATTTTCGGGAAGAGGGCCAAATATTCCCGTGGGAAGAGCCTGAACCCCCATTTCTGGGGTTAATACTGTATGGGTGGAGGAACTGAGGTCCAATCCTGCGCTTCCTGCTGTGGCTCTGAGGAGGCCCGAAACGGATTGCTGGTTGGTGGAACAAAGCTTACTGCCCCATAGATTTGTTAGGGTTTGGGGGCCTGGGGCTGGCCCCTCTTCCCGTTTCCCTGCATAGGTGGCAGGCTGTTGCCTTGGGCATCCGTTTTAGATCTACATTCCTTTGCCCAATGATTTCCCCTTTTGCATCTAGGACATAACCCCGGAGCTGGAGCTTTACTATTTGATTCTTTTTTCCCTTTGCAATTTCTTGCAAAATGACCAGTTTCTCCACAATTAAAACATTTGTTCTTCCCTTGTTGAGCTAGAAATTGTTTTACAGTAAAACCCTGCATTGCTGCAGCCATGGCGAGGCCTTGTTGGTAGGCCGCTCCGATGTCAGAGCACAAGCGTATATAGCCGCTTAAATCAGTTTTCTTTTTGTATGGCCTAATAGCTGCCTGGCAGGCAGCATTTGCATTTTCGAAGGCCAATTGCTTGACAAAATCTGTGCCTGCATCGGTGCTGCCAAAAATTCTACCAGCTGCAGTAATGAGTCTATGGACAAAATCTGCAAAAGGCTCATCTGGTCCTTGTTTAATGTTAGTGAGAGAGGAGCTCATATCACCCTTAGTGGGGAGCCTCCTCCATGCTCTTGTACCTGCTGACTGAATTTGAGCAAAAAGTCCTGGATCATATTGCATTTGATTGTCACTAATTGCATAGTTGCCTTCTCCAATTAACATATCAAAATTCCACCCATTATTTGCTTGTATATTGCGCCTAGCAGTATCCTTACAGATTTCTACATATTCTGATTTCCAGAGGAGATAGTCTCCTCCAGCTAGGGTCGCTCGAGCCAAAGTTTGCCAATCACTTGGAGTGAGCCACTGATCTGTGACCGATTCTAAGATGGCCATAGTGTAAGGAGCCGTGGCTCCGTATTGAGCTACTGCTGTTTTCAATTCTTTTATGACTTTGAAATCAAATCCAGTGTGGTGTCGCCAGGCCTGTCCCTGGGCATCTACTGTTTCTGATACCGGAAATGCTTCCATTTCTTCTAAGCCTAGTATTGGGGTATTTTGGGGTATTTTGGGGGCTGCTCCTCTGACTGGGGGCCTCTGGCTCGGAGGGCCCTCCAGAGAAGGCTCAATTTCTTTTTTCTGCTTTCCTATTTTTAGCCCCTCTAATTGTCTTATTAATTCCTGATGTTCCTTCTCTAATTTTATTTGTTCTTTTAAATGTTCAATTTTATCCCTCAGTTCTTTTCGAGGATCAAGGACAGGGTACACAGAGGGGGGAGCAGAGGGTGAGGTATAGGGCAGTGGCCTTGTTCCCAGAGGCGGACAGCCAAGGTTATTGTATCTGGCTGCCTCTTCCGCCAAGCTATCCCAATCAACCTCTTCCTCGTCAGAATTATTTGCAGTATATTCTGATAGGTCTGGATATAACTTCTTTTTTGATTTTACCGACACTTCTTTAGGTGCCGCAGCTCCCCCTTCAGTAGTCTGACCCTTTGACAGCTTACTCTTTGGACTGTTCTGTTTTCCTTTCGGTTTGACTACCTTGTCCTCACCGTCATTTTCAAGAGATATTAAATTATCCTCCTCTCGGCTGTCATTTCCTTTATTTTTTCTATTTTCCTCCTTATGCTCTGTCTCTAAGATATTTTGACCTTTTTCTACTACATTAGCTACTACAGGATCACTATGCCTTTGAGAAAGGAGTTCATCTATTAGATTCCAATAACAGAAGGCAGTTACAGGAAACTTCTCTGGACCAAATGTATCATAAAAGTCTTTTAAAGCATCTCCTACTCTTTTCCACCGTCGTGGATCAATGTTCCCTTCAGTGGGAAACCAGGGACATAAGTGTTTGATATAATCAAAATATTTCAGCAACTGTTTTACTTTAACCTTTACTCTTCGTGCCTTTAATGCCTGTCCGAGCTGTTCAACAAAAAGCTCATGTCGGCTCATTTCTTGACCCATGATCGCCGTTCACTTACCGAGGTGAGGTCAACGCAGCAGGTTCCCGCGTAGCCTTTTCCTCTTCTCTACTTGGCCGGCTCCTCGAACGGCGTCCTTCACTGAGTCCCCCGTTCTCGGGCCCCACGTTGGGCGCCACTTGACCCGTCCCGCAGGTTGAGCAACGAGGACCCTAGAGAGGGAGTGAGGATGAAGAAGGGACAAGAGACACAAGGAGAGGAGACAAGACAGTGCTCTGATCAAGTCTCATTTATTCCTAGTCAAAACAGTATTCTTATAGCTCAGGAGAGGAGGAATTTTTCATTCAGTGGGAACGCAGCTGCAGCTTGGGCGTTATCTGGTAGATATGAGTTAAACTGCAGGACAACAATCCCAGGAACAGAAAGAGGGTCGTTGCCCTAGTAAGGAGTAAACAACTATTATGGGATGGTGAGGCCATGCCAAGCAGAACTTTAGGATGCCAGTTAGTAAGACTTCAGTTGAGGAACTTTTTAGTTCCCCACAGTGGTCCATTTTCATTCTTATGAATGTGGCTGTCCAGTTTTTCTAACACCATTTATTGAAGAGACTGTTCTTTCCTCATTGTATATTCTTGGCTCCTTTGTCATAACTTGATTGACCATATATGCATAGACTTATTTTTGGTTCTCAATTTTGTTCCGGGTCTGTTTTTATGTTAATATCATACCATTCTGATTACTAAGTTTTGTAATATAGTTTTAAATGAGGGAGCACAATGCCTCCAGCTTTGTTCTTCTTTCTCAGTATTGTTTAACTAGTGCAAGTTATTTCTCTTTTTTTTAAAAAAGAATATTTTATTGATTATGCTGTTACAGTAGTTCAATTTTTTTCCCCTTTGATCCCCTCTGCCAAGTACCCTCCAGCAATCCCACCCCCTTTAGTTCATGTTCATGGGTCATGCATATGCATTCTTCGGTTTCACCCTTTCCTATATTATTCTTAACTTCCCCCTGTCTATTTTGCATTTACCAATTATGCTTCTTATTCCCTGCACCATTTCCCCATTTCTCCCCCTTCCCCCAAATGATTCCCATACCCATGATTCTGTTCCTATTCTGGTTTGCTTAGTTGGATTTTGTTTTTATTTTTTAGATTCAGTTCTTGATAGTTGTGAGTTTGTTGTTATTTTAATGTTCATAATTTTGATCTTCTTTTTCTTAAGCCCCTTTGACATTTCATATAATAGGTTGGTGGTGATGAACTCCTTTAGCTTTACCTTGTCTGGGAAGCACTTTATCTGCCCTTCTATTCTAAATTATAGCTTTGCTGGATAGAGTAAACCTAGTTGTAAGTCCTTGCTTTTCATCACCTTGAATACTTCTTGCCAGTCCCTTATTGCCCGCAAAGTTTCTTTTGAGAAATCAGCTGGTAGTCTTATAGGTACCTCTTTGTAGGTAACTGCCTTTCTCTTGCTACTTTTAAGATTTTCTCTTTAGCTTTAACTTTTGACATTTTAATAACGATGTGCCTTGGTGTGGTCCTTTCTGGGTCTACCTTGTTTGGGACTCTCTGTGCTTCCTGGGCTTGTATTTCTATTTCCTTAAACAAATATGGGGAGTTTTCCTTCATTATTTTCTCACATAAGCTTTCAATTTCTTGCTGATCCTCTTCTCCTTCTGGTACCCCTTTGGTTTGGATGTTGGTATGTTTAAAGTTTTCCTAGAGATTCCTAAACCTTGTTTCCTCATTCTGTACTCATTGACTGTTGTTTTCCTCCTGTGTTCTAGATCATTGATTTGAACCTTGGTTTCTTTCCCTTCACCAATTGTTTTGTGTGGATTTTTCTTCGTTTCATTTAGCATAGCCTTAACTTCTTCTCTTATGCATTTGCCGTACATAAGCATATCTGGCAAGCCTGTGGGCATCTTTGTTACCAGTGTTTTGAACTCTGTATCTGTTAGGTTGGCTATTTCCTCATGTGTTAGGTTGGCTATCTAGTCATCGCTTAGTTCTCCCACTGGAACCTTGATCCATTTCCCTTTTGGGCCATACTTCTCTGTCTCCTCATCTTGACATTCTCCTGTGTTTGTTTGCCTCTGTGTCTTAGGTAGCACTGTCGCTCCTGTTACCTTGTAAGGGGCGGAGCCTTAGGGATTTATCAGTACAGAGCTACTTGTTTCACCATGTTGTGGAGCTGTATGTGGGGGAGGGGTCTGAGAGGGAACAATGTTGCTTGCTCAGCACATGTCCCTTTTCCAGACACTTCTCCCACTTTGTATGGGACTGGCACCACTCTAGTTGTTGCCCTGGCTGTTGTTCCCAGAGTGGGTGGGTCTGCGGACATTCTAGGAGTATGGGGGCCCTTAAAACAAGCAGACTCTGCTGAGAGACCAGCAGTTTATTTCTCCACCCCAACCCTGCCAGGTTTACACAGTCAGAAGCAATGAGACTTTATTTTCTCTGGCGCTGGGATGGTGAGCTGCGTGGTCTGATCTGGTGCTGGGAGTGCTCCCCAGGTGTCCCCCCTGACTTTTTAAAATGTGTGACTGCACTTTCCAGCAGCCTGCTTCTGACACCACTGCTGCTGCCACCACATCACGTCCTCTCCGCCCCTCCTACCTGTCTGGCTGAGTATTTCTTCTTTATATCTCTGTTTGGTTGGACTTCCATGTAGCTTTGTTTTCTGGAACTTCTGGTTATTTCTGGTTTTGCGGTAGTTGTATTCCTTCTTAGTCGTGGAGGGAGATGCAACGTGTCTGTCTAGGTTTCCATCTTGGCCAGAAGCGCAAGTTCTTTCTTGAAGGGAGATATGAGTAGTACCTCTCAATGACTACCATACTCTACTCTTTCAAAATATTTCACCCTCTGCTTTCTACCAAGAAGCTGGCTTGTGTGTGTGTCTGTGTGTGTATAACAAAGATTTATTTCATTAATGAAGGAACCAATATGATGACAATGATAGTTCAAAGAAGACAAGCAAGAACTATTATATCTAGTTAGGGGATAAAAAGAATGCTGAAGTAAGATTGTAAATGAAAACTAATTGATGCTTATCAAACAATAAAACCATAATCTATAAGATTTATATTTTCTACTGGACAGAATTAAATTGCAACATATAGATATTTTATACGTTAACATTAACTTTACACAGTCTGGCCTTAATGTAAATAATCAAATAAAGTTACTTCCCCCTAAAACAGTGGCTGCCAACTGGAGGCAAATTAGCCTTCTCTCCATCTCAACCCCTGATATACCTGACAATGTCTGGAGATGTTTTCGGTTATCACAGCTAAGGAGACAAAGAGATGATAGTGGCATCTGATGCTTAGAAGCTAGTGATACTGCTGAACATCTTACAGTTCACAGGTAAGCTCTGCAACAAATAATTACCTGGACAGAAATGTCAATAGCACTGAGATTGAAGACCATATACAGATAACACTTCGAATGGCTTATTAGGCAATGCTGTAGTATGATTCTGAAAGGACATATGAAGCAAAATTTTAATGTATCTCAACTTCATTTCTTTAACTGTAAAATTGGGATAATGATAGTAGCAACCTCTGAATAATTTGGTGTTGGATTAAATAAAACAATTGTGCTTGACTGTATTTTTACAAATGTGGTCACACAAATATATATTCCATCTCAAGTGGGGGTTATGTTCCCTTCTCTTGAACCAGGGTGGGTCTCTGTAACTGCCTCTCCCAATAGACACAGTGGATGTGACACTGCATAACTTTTGGGGCTGAGGTCATAGGAGGCAGTACAGCTTCTACCTGGCTCTCTACTTTAGGACACTGATGTGGAAGCCCTGAAAGAAATCTGGCTGTGCTGAGAAATCACACAGAGAGACCACGCAGAGACAGGGTGAGTTGTCAGATGTTCCTAACCCAGTTCTTTCAGTCTTAACACCTCAGCCTCCACATATGTGAGCAAAGAAGACTTTGAGATGCCCCAGGAAACACCTGACTGCATCCTCATAAGAAACCTCCAGTCAGAACCACCCAACTTAACTGCACTTTAATAAATTCCTAGTTCACGGATACTGTGGGAGATAATAAATGATTATTTTAAGCCACTATGTTTCGGGATGATTTGTTCCACAGCAATAGACAAGCAAAACAAAAATACCCACACAGTTCTTTGCACAATGCTTGACTCATAACAAAGGCATAATTGCTCACTTTTTTTCTGTAGTTTTAATATTTTGTAATGTTTGTATTTTCAATGAGTTTTTAATCAGTAATCCACATTTCACTGTTGTTTTACTCTTCCCAGGCACTAGAGGGCTCTTTAGCCATTGACAGAGGGCCCTCAAACATGTAGGTGCAGTTTCCTAACTAAGCCACCAAGTGGAGCCAGTCCCTAATTTTTCACTGTCCCTTTCAGAGGTGAACTTGACAAAATAGAAGACTTTAGAATCCATACACTAGTATACCTAAAGAAGATGTGTGAAGACAACGATCTGTAAGCACATTCTAAAAATCAAGAAAGCTTATTCTGATGAATAACACTGCCCCCAGACTAGACGTGCAGACCAAAGGCAAGAACCACATTCCTCCCCTCTTTCTTTCATTTTAAATGTGGCAGAGCAGGTTATATTTTCTTTAATCTCCCAAAAGAAGGGATTTACAAGCCTAATATTTCTAAAGAATGCTGTGTATAATTTTTGCTATATCTAGCAAAGCAGTCTTTATGTTGTAGTTAGCTTCTGATGGCCAGAGATTAATTCTAAATACTGTTTTACAGGGTCCCAAAAACATTTGCCCCATCACTTTAACTTACAAGTTTTTAAGTTTCTGTTTTTTTTTTCCAATACTTCATTTTGTATTGACTACAAATGACTAATGACTGTGAAAATGGGCTGTGATTATGATTGCAGGAAATCTGAGAACCAAATCCCTTAAAATGAATAGCCTGAACCAAATACTGTGCAAGTCTCCCCTTTACCCAACAAATCCAAAGCAGACTTCACCCTTAATCATTCACAGTAACCTGAGAAGATTAGCAACCTACACTTATGATGACAGTCTGCCAGCCTCTGTAACTCTTGAAGGCCTGTCCCATACTCTGAGATGGCTCAAGTATAGCTGGGGCTTTAACGGAGCAGTGGTCTTGAAAATAAAGGAGGTTCTGTGGTAAGTTTATCTGATTAGAGCATTACACTAAGAGGTCAGGATTTTGCAGCCTGGTGGAGTGTAAATCAAAGGGGGCCTGAGGGGCGGGGATTGAACTCTAAAAGGCTGATTCTCTAAGAGTATCCTGTTACTATGACTCAGTCCCAACTCTAGCTGACCTGCCAGCTTGCTGAGCAACCACAATGAGAATTGAGGGAGAAATTAACATTTGATCAGCTCAAGCCCTATTTCATGCTAGGGATTAAAACAAAATCAAACCAAAGACAAATGTATGATAAGTTAGTAGAATGATGTTTCTGCCCAACATGTGTCTATAAAGAATGAGATTGATTTTCAGGTATAACTTATGGCAATGTGTCATCACATTGTGCTTACAAGATGTATAATGTAAACTACTTTTTTTTATAATACACTAGAATAGCAATGCTATCCTCTTTCATTTAATCACAAATTGTAGACCGTGAGAGCACACCCAATCCCTTTCATCTAGGCCTGGAAATTCCCAGGAAGTTTCATGCACATGTTACTAAGTAAGAATCCCTCCTGGGTCCCCAAAATGGCCTTGTAGATTGAAAGTAACAGTGATGGTAACATGCTCACTGCACTCTTCACAGGCTCTTTGGCTGGGTCCCTGGGTCACTGATTCTGACAGCAGGAATTCTGGTCACCTCTGGGACAGCCACTACCACTTCCCACCAATGGCAGCTACTTCATTCCATGTTCTCAGTAGCCTGTCAGAACTGTGACTGGACCATGCTGAGAGGCAGAGAAACGTCCTGTGTCCCTACAGCTGCTGTCCTGTCAAAGACTACCTTCCAGCACTCAGCTTCTATGGGCTCTTTCTCAGATCTATCCAGTGGTATGAGAAACAACTCACATCTCCCAGACCCTCCAAAAATTATGAAAGGCCCAAATCTGTACACCTCTCTCTACCCAGGGTGACTTCCTTCTTATAAGTCATTCCCTGTGCAGGCAAGTGAAATTCCATCCTGTTGATATGCTTGGACATTAGACTTTAAAATGGCCACGAACACTTTGGTACCTTCTTTTCACAGGTGAAGGACTCTAAATAATTACCTTTCTTTGCGCTATTTTACATCGGAAATGGATTAAGGCAGGATTTATAATCTTAAGGCAGGGTAGAACTTTTCAGATGGGTACACTTCCAAGGGACAAAGTCCATGGATGGAGCTTTCCAGTATGATGGCCTTTCTGGGGTGGAAGCAATTTACTGAAATTAGGAAGAAAGGGGCAAAGCAGAAGCCTAACTTCAAGTCCAGTAAATTTAGGTCTCTGCCCCTTTCTCTAACAAAGGAGCATATTTTACTGTCTTCTTCTACCTGCACATGTCAGAATGTCCTCTGGAGCAAGCCAACCCCTCTCTTTCTGCACTTCTAGACTTCCACTCAGTTCCCTGAGCTGTGCCCTTTTCCTGTAATTTTGTAAGAAGGGTTCTTGTAAAATTACTGACCAGACATGTTTTTGTTGTTTTGTTTTGTTTTGTTTTGTTTTACATAAGAGCGGGCACAAATGAACTCTATCAGACACTGACCACCTGGATACAGATAGTTTCCTCGAGCTCACTGCAATCATCTGTCCCTTGCCTGACCCCTTTTCTCATATGCTTTCCTTTTTCCCTTTAAAACCCTAACCAAACTTTGCTTCACTGTGGCTTGGTAAAGCCGGGCATGTGTGTATCACTTTTTCATTAGACCTGTCCATGTAGCTGTTTCAGACTCTAATGATAGGTATGGATATATTTTGTATTTACCCCCTGCTGCTTGAAAGTTCAAATGCTGACAGCAGCAGCAGAAGGAAAAGCTAAACATGGTGGCATTTAAGAGAAGAATCTGTTTTCTGTAGTCGTAATTATGAGGAGATACCAGGGGAGGGTTTTGGCCATATGTGAATGCTGACCAAAATAACTCCATCATAAACAGAAAACTTAAGTGATTTTATTTACAACCAGAGAACCAGTTTGTGTCATGTGCTATCCCAACAAGGACCATCTCCATGTCTTTACAGACCAATACCATGATAAAGGGAAAAAGTCTATGAGGCCCAAATCACATATCCAGACAATCTGTCCCCAAACCTGGGGCTCACTGATGCCCCACAACAGCAGGCTTAGCCCACACTGGTTCTCAGACCAACCTTTGAATTATTTAAGCAACTTTAAACCCCAAACCTACAAATCTTGTGAGTAACTCAGGATTTGGTGAGTGAGTGATGACCCAGATTCCTAGCTGCTATGTTATACCTTTAAATGCCCTTATTACAAATTTGGCCTGGAATGGACTATCCCAGAGCTATCCACTGAGTTCCTACATTTACAGCAATAGCTGCTCTCCCCTGGCTGTTTATGGCCTGAGCATTCCTTTTATCCTCACTTCAGTCTTTGAAGCAGGTACTTTTACCATCTTTATCTTAACGATGAGGATTCTGGAGCCCAAGAAAGATGACATAGCTTCCCCAAGTGAGTGTCAAACTGTCCTTGAAAGGTGGTCATTCTGGAAATTACAGTCTGTGGGTTATTCAACCTTCGGGCTTTCACCTATAGTCGCAGTCTGAACTTTAGCTTTGACACCTGTTCAGAGCTTCTACCTGGTCATCTATCTAATCCCACTTTGTACAAGTTTCCTCTTGGGAAACTTAATTGGCCTACTGACCCCAGTATACCAGTTTCATCCTGCTTGGCCTTGCATATGCTGTTTACTGGAACTCCCTATGACAGTCTTCCCCTCCTTCAGAGACACTTGCCTGCTTATGGTGAAGCACCAACATCATCTGTGAGCCTTCATCTCTGGACGCAAGAGACAGCCATCTCATAGTGTTCCTTGTTTTCCTCCTGAAACCTCTGTTGTCAGCATCCCGGCCTTTGTGGGTGCCGCCCTCCTCATCCTGAGCAAGGATGGGGCCAGACCCCCACCCTCCATTCTCTATTGTTTTCCTGAGAAATCACAACCATATTTCATGTATCCAAAGATCTAGTCATGGGTATCAGTTGTCCTGAAAGCTTTGTTTCCAATTAAAATATGACATAATTTGGTAGTAGTTAAACTGTAATAAATGAAGAGGGAGGCTGAAAATTTATTCTTATTATTTAAAGGTGCAATTTGAAGAGATGGCAAATGAAACAATGAGGTCAGGGTTATATAACATGTTTGCTTAAGCCACTGTTTTGGCTACTACCAAGATAGTAGAGATGGAGAAGAGGATTTAATATGGGTGATACTATGGAGGTAAAATATATAGATGTTAGCATCTAATTTGGTAAAGAAGTAAGGTTTGAGTATCTGTACATCTGTTCCCTCATTCACCTAAGCCCAAACTGTGGTGTTATCTAGAATTCCTTCCCATTACTCAATCATCACAAATATAAAAGAAATACAAAAATAAATGTATTTAGCTGAATAAAATTAACATGCAAAATGCTACACAGTTGTTGAGTGGTGGGAAGAATCAGGATTCATATCCAGGTTCATTGACTCCAAGGCTTTCTCTGCAGCTTGCTGTCCACCCACCAACCCTTAAAAAATACAAGTTACAGAAACCAAGGCAAGGAGCTTTGCAAGGAGAGGAGGAAAACAACTGCTTTTAAATGCCACAGCAGATTTGAAGAGAAACTGACAAATGGATATTAAACTTGGGAGTTAAGAAAAAAGGTGAGCTCAGAAGTCAGTGTAGGGATTTCAAGGATTAGGACAACAGGGAAGGAAGGTAAAAAAGTGAAGGCATGAAGACAAACTAGTCTTTAGCTTTTCAGTAAATGGAAGAGAAGAGGTGAGATATACTGAGAATACTTAGTGAGGTTCTTGCTTGCTGTATTTTCTACTTTTGAGAAATCTTAGACTACCTAAAATACCAAATGTCTTCTCAAAGAAAGTTCTTGGCCCTCAGTCACCTTACTTGGAGCCATATGGTCTCCTTGTCAGGTTTGATAAGACCAGAGATAGACCAGAGTCAGCCATCACTAGGCTAAATAACAACCAATGGGTGGCCTGGCAGAAGAGCTCTGTCCCAAAGGGCAGTGTGTACTGACTGCTGCTGATTGGTCATTCTACTCATTCTTCATGTCAAGGAGTTAGAACCAAAGACATCAGAGAAAGACTCGGGTAGCAGTGGCAACAGTAGAGGTAGAGACAGAAAGAGCAGATGACTTTGTCCCCTGAAGTCACTTGGAGCGAAGAACAACGGATATCTCCCCTAAAGAAACAAAACAAGAACCTTAAAAGCTTCATAGTATCTTGAACAATGTTTCATTTTCTACAAAGCCTTGCTGGTTGTAGCTGAACTCAGGTCTTCCCTACTTTCCCTTATATCCTTATGAGAAAATAAAACAATTCAACAAATGACTTAAAAGAACCCAAGCGCAATTTTGTTTCTTACAATCTGAAAGATCATAATCAACATATGAAGGCAGGGAAAGTGAGATGTTCTTACCACAGGTAATTCTAGAAAATTCTCTTGGTGCCAGGGCCTTAAAGAAGTGTCTCTAATGGGCACAGGCTCAATGGTCCCATCTTTAGGAAAAGTACAGAAAATTTAGGTTTACCCACCTCTTGTCTACCCTATAGAGTAGTTTTAATTTAAATGAACCAAGACCACAGACAACATGAAAGTACAACCTCAGTCCCTTGCAGTTTTTTATGAAAATAGGCTGACTCTATCCAGAGTAGAACTGGGAAGATAAGTTAATGAAAAGTCAGTACTTGAGAGAGGAAAATCAGAGAACTCTAGAACCAAAAGGTACCTTGCAGACAGTTATGGGCTGAATTGTGTCCCCCCCAAATTTATTTCTTGAAGTCCTAATACCTAGTACTTCAGAAAGTGACTATATTTGCAGATAAGCTGATTAAAGATGGGATTAAGGTCAAATGAAGTCACGTGGATTGGCCTTAACCCAAAATGACTGGTGTCCGAGTAAGAAGAAATTAGGACACAGACACTCACAGAAGGGGGACCATGTGAGGACACAGAGAAAAGGCGGCTGCCTACAAGCCAAGGAGAAAGTCTTCGGAAGAAACAAAACCTGCCAACACCTTGATCTTAGACTTCTAGCCTCCAGAACTGTGAGAGTATACATTTCTGCTGTTGAAGCCATCCAATCTGTAGATACTTCCTTATGGCAGGTGTAGAAAACTAGCTAGTCAAATTTTTTCACTTTACTGCTCAAGAATCTGAGGTCCAACATCACACAGCTTGCATCAGTGCTAGGTCCAGGCTCCAGGGGTCCTCAATCTCATCCCAGAAGCCTTCGTACCTCTCACACTCCTGAATTTGACTCATGCGGATTTCCAGAAAAGAGGGAAGGATGAAAGACCAATGATGCAGCTGGAATCTAGTCCATCGTGGGGAAAGAATGAATAGGAAAATTATTCACTGATTTAATAATTTTTTGTAAAATCCTTTGACTTTAGGGTTACCTTATTAATGACATTTTGTTGTTTTATATTCTTATTCCCATTCCTAGCTTTGTTCCTAAAGTGGGAAAAATTATTGGTTGTAGACATTCTAAAGTGACTTCAGCATGATTTTCAAATATGTAAGACTAATGAGCCTAAGCTTAACCAAGGAAATCTTATTTTTTCCTTTGGTATTTACATCTCTAATTTCTTGATTGTCTTCGAGAATCTCCTTTGATGGGGAATTCAAGGACAGCTGGAGGCTTCATGGTGGGAGAGTTTAAGTGATTTGCAATTTTTTTAAAGTTTTAGTTTCTGTTGTTTTTTTCTGAGCATGTGTACCTTTTAGGTTTTTGTTTGTTTGTTTTTAACACTAGGGCCTCAGAATGCTGAACTATTTTCTCTCTCAATCCCCTGTTGGTTTCAGATGACAAGCTTTTAAAGGCACAGCTCTGTTTGTTTTAGAGAGTTTTAAGACTCATTGTCTTGTACCTTCCTGTCCCCTGCTATACTCTTGTTGTTGTCATATCTCAGAGTGTTCTAAATCTCTGATTTCTTCCTTTGAGTGGCTGTGTCCCATTTATTTTATTTAGCGATAAGGCAAAGCTTTTGAATCTGAATGAAGCCTAGCTAACTGAGCTTAGTCTGTTGGAAGTATCTGGGTAATCCTGAGGTGAAAAAAAGGGGGGAAATGCCTAGAGGCTATTTCTCAGAAAACCCATGTTTTTCTCTACAATTCTATAGGTGAAATTTAAGCTTCCTACTTCGTTTCCACAGATTGGTGCTATTGACACAGTGCCAAGCATTGTGCTATGAACCCTGGTGGCTTGTGACCTAGACTGCCTGTCACAAACAACAACATATGTATCTAAGACTACCGTTCAAGTCTACACAGACTATTTGTTATTATTCTGCTTGTGAATGCTTCCAATCAGAACTCTAGTGGCCATGAAAATATGCTTCACATTCACTATTAACACATGGAGAAGAAATTAACTCAGGCCTGATTTATAAGGACCAATAAATAATACAAAAGGCAATCTCTCACTTAAAAGCAAGATCCACAACAAAGCATTCTAATCAAGGCTTTTTGTTGACACTATAAAAATAGTTTAACTCCCCAAAATAATACATAATGAAACAAAATACTAGTTTTAATTATTTTTAACAAGCTTTTAGAACATGTTTTAGTTGAAGTTCTGGCCCCTGAAAAGTTTTCTTAATTATGTGGTTACCAGTAAATGATATTGAATTAAATAATATTAAATATTTCAAATTAGCTGGTTAACAATGGTAAACAAACGCACCTGGTTCCAATTAAGTATAGAAACGCTTCATACTGAATTTCTTTTACATTAACTATATCCAGATACAATAACAATCCCCTCCACTTAATTCTTTATTCATCTACTGCTTGCCCCCAATACAGTGATGTTACAAATTAAAAAAAGAAACTGCCATCCTTGGATTTTATTAATCACAGGCCTTTTAGGGAAGACAGGCAAAGTTCTTGTTGCTTCTATCTGCAATCACTTAAGTCTCTTTGGAGAAGTTTATTCAATGCATGGTTCAACTTTTTAGAACTCTGGAGAACTCTGGAGAGCACAAGTGATAAATAGTTTGGAAACAAAGATCAAAAAGAAAGCATTAGGAGAACTGGAAATGTTTAGTCTAGAGCAAAGGAGAATAAGTGGAGACATACTTTTCCTAACTGTCATAAACAGGATGAGAGCAATTCTTTTTTTTTTTTCTTCACCAAAGAATAAGGAAGAGCAAGTGAATATAAGCAGAAGCAAAAATTTAACTTTAACATAATTTCTTTTAGGTGTTTCTATATATAATAATAGAATGCTTAGGAACGCAGAAAATTACCCTAGAATAATTTCAAAATGCTATCCCACAGGTTAAGCTGGAGATCAAGAATGTAGCCATACCCATCAAGGTGAGTGGAGCATTCACATTACTCATATAACACAGAGTCAGAAATACTTTTCATTGATAATTAAAATAACAATGGTGTTTACTTCTAACAGGAATTTAACATTCATCATACATTGATCAAATATCTGTTCAGTGTCACACTGAAGAAACCATGATAGCTAACATTTACAGAATTGTTGTTACATAGATATGTCTCTAAGTGCTTTACACACTGAAATTAATTTAATCCTCACAATAGCCACAGGAAGTAGATGCTATTTTTTTCCTATTTTTTCAAATGAGTAAACTGAGGCAAAATAATAATAATTATTTGCCCAAAGTCATACCTTGAATTTATAAATGAGAGAGCAGGGTTTGAACCTGTATCCATAAGGATGATCTGAGAAGCAAATACCAAGGTGAGATTAGACATGAGTGAGATTTATTGGGAGAAATACCTAAAGGATAAAGGGGAAGAAGTAGGAGAGGTGGGCAGGGAAAGGCTTCAGACCAGGATGCAGGTGTGATATCTGTGAAAGGAGGGAAGGAAGGAAGGGCTGGGGAGGAAGAGCTTCAGACTGTGCAGATCTGAGAAAACCTTGGCCATGCCTATGAACAGGGAGTCCCTGGGTCAAAGTTGGAAGAACCCCTCTTCAAGCATGAAGAGCCTAGTGCTAGTACCTGCATGTTGCTCAGTCATTGACTAGGGGAGTCTAAGAGAAATGTAGTCGGCCATAAATGCTGTGGGAGATCCACAGCAGCCATTGGGGGTTATACCCCCTGTAGTAGGCTCTTTTGAAGGGGCACTACAGAATTCCAGATGTCTGGCATAAGTCTCTGCTCTTAAACATTGTTTTGCTACCCTCCCAAGCCTCTTGGATAGAGTATATAGTGAAAGATGTAACCCTATAGCAAGGAAAGGCTTGAGTAGGAGAAGAGGACGCTTTATTACAAACCTCTAGGTGCTCTTTTCTCATAGAGCATAGCGTGAGCAGTGCCCCAAACTTGCACAAAGCTGAATATGTAGTAAGCTTCTAATTCAAACATACTTGTATGTTTTGCTCTGGAACAGACACCTTCATCCCATAAAATCTCATAAAACTTTTTAGCCAACATTTAAACATTTCTTTAACACTCACTAAATACAAGACACCATGTTAAGTGCAAGGAAACATATAAGATCTAAAAGCCTTAACCATTTCCATCCAGTGGTTTACCCAACAGGGAAGATGTTATTAATATAAATAACCATGTTCATATGAGGACACATAAAAAGTGCCACAAGAGGCACTTCCATATAATGCTATGGAATTTTAGAGGAAAAAGAGAGACTACTTCCTATTGGAAAGACTGGAGAAGATTTCATGAAGGAAAAAGCAATGGTATTCATTCTTCGAATGCAAATATAGTTAGTAGGAGGACTTTAATGTTCATTCCAGTGGAAGAAAGTAACAGAAGCCTGCCACAGAAGTAGAAAGCCAACAATAAATGACAATAGCATGATTCTCATAAGATACAAGACATATATCAATCTTTTTATCATAATAAGAAAGAGAGATTTACTTTCTATATGTATTAGTTTTCTAGGTTTGTTGTAACAAAGTACACAAACTGGATGGCTTAAAACAGCAGAATGTATTGTTCCAGAATTCTGGAGACTGCAAGACCCAGATAAAGGTGTGGGCAGGGCCCTGCTTCCCAAAAAAACTCTAGGGGAGAACCCTTCTTTTCTTCTTCCAGCTTCTCATATGCGAGGGATCCCTTTGCTACCGAACAGCAGTTGGGGTCCTGCTGCCCACCACTACACTTTAGGCAAAATTCCAGAGAGGAAGATTTGGTGATAAAGAAAAGAAGTCTTTATTCAAAAACAGTTACTTAAGTCTATCAAGTCATAGCTTTAATTGCTTAAACCTATTATATGAAGCTAAACACTATCACTTGGGTTCTTCTATCTTTTCCACTCTTAGTTTCTATAGGATTAGAGTACAAACTAAAACAACACAATACACAAAGCTACACAATTTTGGAAGAATGGCAGGCTTCTGCCTCAGAGCCAGCTCAAGAGTCGTAAATGCTTGTGAGCCAAAGAGCCGGCATCTTTTTATTTCCATTGACTCTGGAGGCATTCAGCTTCTCATCCAATCCCATCCTAGACTGCTTTTCCTTGCCTTGGCTAACTCTTCCTATGGCCCCTCTTATTCCTCCCTACTGATCTTTATCAGATCTGCCTGTATCATGCTGGCTCATAGATGCATTACTCCAATCTCTGTCTCCATGTTCACATGACACTCCTGATGCATTTCTGATGGTTATCTTTCTGCATCTCTTTCTTTTCAAAAGAACACCAATCATATTGGGTTCACCCTACTCCAGAATGACCCCAATTTCCAAATTCTGAAGTACCAGGAATAGGACTTCAATATAACCTTCTGGAGGATGCTATTTAACCCATAACATCATACTATTAACTAAGTCTTGATACTGTTCTTTGCTGTCTTCTGAAATATAGTTTTACATGAGCAATAATTTGTTCCTCAGATTACCTAGGTACTAAGAATTGTGCAAAGAAAACAAGCTTAAAGCTGTTATTAAATTTGTATATATTTATATTGATACATCAAGATATAATATTGAGATCTCTAAACAAATTTCTAGAATAATAAACATATTGTTAAACATTCGACAAAAATATTTATTGTTATCACTGCTTATTGGCCTTTGTGAATCAGTACAGCTTAATGCTCAATCTGTTGACTTTTACAGATTCTTCACATAGAAAATTCCAAGGTAAAAGGTGAAGTGCTGACTCCAAGTTCAGACTCTCAGATCACAAGAATCTGTCCCTTTGTTCCTAAGAAACAGAAACAATGAAAGATTTTTCAGTACACTAAGCAGAGATAGGAGTCAACCTATCTAAATACAGTTGGGAGGAACTCATTAATTAGTTTAAATATGGAGTTATCCGCATTTGACAGATCATGCTTTTCAAAGATGGCCACAGAAAAGTTTAACGTATGTTCCATCCCATGTGCTCTACTTATAATGTGATGTTGGCACTCCTCCATTGAGAGGTAGTATCTATGTTCTCTCCCCTTGAATTGGATAAGGTTGGGAAACTGGCTGCTATGGAACAGAATGCCATGGAAGCAAACATGAGTCACTTCCAAGATAGGATCATGACTAACAAAAGCTTCTGTCTTGGTTTTCTCTCTCCCTCTCTCTCTGCTTCTCCTTTCCTTTCTCTATCTCTCTCTCTATCTTTCTAACTCTACTTGTCTGTCTATTTCTCTCTATATATGTATGTCTCCCTCTTTCCCTCCTTCTTTCCCCTTCTCTTTCTCCCAGGACACTCACTTTTGGAAGCCAGTCACCATGTCGTGAACCACATTGTGGAATTCAGGCCATAAGGCGAAGCAACATGCAGGTGTTTGAGCTGACAACTCCAGCTAAATTCATGACTATCAGCCAGCAATAACCTCCAGACAAGGTGCACGAACAAGTCTTCAGTTTATTCCAACTGAAGCCCAGACATCATGGAGCAGAGACAAACTCTTCTACTGTTTTCTAGACACATTCTTATCTAACACAATCCATGAACATAATAAAATACTACTTTGTACCATTAAAATATGGGGTAATTTATTAATATTCAGTTATTGGAATACCATCTATCCAGCAAAATAACAAGTTGTGAAACTAGATTCTTAGGTGACATATCTGCTGATATTGCTAGAACTTTATTCCTGCCTCTGAGAAAGATACTCTTTTAGAAGCAAAGAGGAAGTAGTGCTAATGCTGAAAGGCCCTTAAAATCTATGATGTTTTAGGCTGCTAATATTCTATGGCATTTAATACCAGAGAATACCTCTCAATTCAGGGTCCCATGCCCTGGCATTCTGCTTCTTACTCTAGTTCACCAAGCAGACATTTAGTGCCCTTGAAACTAAGATGATAATCAATGTCAGTTTTATCTCAGGTAACCACATGCAGAATATTGATTAATAATGTTTACAGAGAAAGCAGCTTGCTGAAGGTTAATATAATTTTGAGGGTTTTAAACTTGTTGGGATAATTAATATCCTCTGTATTACTGTTAAGAAAACACTCCCTTCCTCCTTCTTTTTCCCTTCCCTCCCTCCTTTTTTTTCCTCCTTTCATCTCCGTTTCACTCATCCTTCCTTATTTACTTCCTTTATTTCTTTTTGAGTGGTGTCTATCTGTATATGAATGACAAAGATAAAAAGATAAAAGAGAAAGAATTAACTTACTTTTTTATTAAAGTTGGTATAAATATATTATCTAGTTTAAATATGAATTATATATGGGCCTTAGAATTTCTCCTCTTTCTACCTGGGTATTAATGAACTTTACAGTTAAAATAACCTATTCATCTTAAGCTCTAATTTAATGTGTAAAACCTTCTAATTAAATACAATGATGCCTAGACATGGAATTCAATAGTGAATTTTCAACCAACTTGACATCTACAAGGTCACCACTGAAAAACTATAGAATGATAAATCTTTAAAAATGGATAAGAATTCAAATTAACTAAACTCCTTTTTGTTATTAGCCACCAAAGTGTTGTTAATTGTCTATTCATTGGAAGCTGTCTTTAAAACCTGTATCTGTCTAGCCCACCATCCCATGCATGGTCTTTGGGAACTTGGTGGGGACAAATGCCTTAGGTTAGGCAAAGGGGGTCAGATCAGAAGATTGAGGACAGGAACACACTGGTGGTGGTGGAAGGTTGGAGAGAGATCAGAGATGAAAATGAAAAGTTAACAATTGAATGTTGACCCATTTAATTTTTTGGAGTAGTGTTTAACCTTTGGTTTCATTAGAATCTCCTAATTACACTCAAAGTGGCCAGTTTCATATTAACTGTATCCAAACTACAGTGTAAATGTACATTTTCTGTACACACTTTAGTCCCCATACAATATGTTTCCTTTCGTATGTTGTCCAATGGGACCTTCCCAGATCTAACTAAGTCTCGCTGTTATTTGTGTGACAGAATTATTATTTTAAAAGTACATTATTAATCTGACAGAAGTTTTTCAATAATTGTTCTTAAGCCGTATTTCTTCTACTTACATTTTATTGACTTTTTCTTCTTTGTGTCTCTCTGTTGCCTCAGCTAAATAAGTTTATATTTAATTATTCTCAAAACTTAGAACCATTTTATTTGAGAAAGAAAAAGTCTTTTGTTCTCAGACATTTCCTAAGGTGGCTGAGGTCTACTGTATGAAGGATGTGCTTCCTCCATTAAGCTGGGATGAGCTTTGAAAAAACTTTGACAAGTTTTAGAGTCTTGCCTGTTTAAGAGCTGCTACAAATAATAAGTAGGAGAAAAAGAAACTGAAGCTGTGCTTTAGTTGTAAACACAAGTGTTAGTGATCCTTCTTTATGTCCCTGCGCTATGATTTTAGGGATTATAGAAAACAAACTGTTTCCCTTTTATTCAGATTTAATATTTTTACTACAGAAATCAAAAAACTTCTCTTAGGATACAAGTGTCCATATTGAGCCTTTCCCGGGTGTGACAGCACTGCTTTCATTTGGGTAGATAATCAACTCTTAATCAAAAGCTCTCCTTTGGCCCCACAATCACCTTAGAGCTGCTGCCTCATTTCTCTTCACCTCTTTTTAGCAAAATTCTCAACAGAGTTATTATGGTCTCTGTATTCACTTCCTCACCCTCCAGGATTCTTTCTAAAATATTCTTGTCCAAATCCTGAGTATCTTCCATATTGCCAAATCCAAGACTTTTCAAACTCCTCTTATTCAGCTCTTCTGTTTCTCTTAACACAGTTGACCACTTCCTGTATGAGAATCTCCCACTTCTCTCGCTCTATATTTACCTGGTTTTCTTCATACATCTCTGGCAGTTCTTAAAATTTTCTCTGATGGAATATCCTCCTAATTGATCTCTAATATGTTGAAGGATCCCCAAGGCATAGTTGTAGGCTCTCTTCTCTACTTGCCCCTGTAGGGAAATAATCTTATCACCCTAAAGTTTGAGCTATCATTAATGTGCCGTGATTCCCAGCTCCTTCTTTTCATTTCTGACTTTTCTCCTGAGCTCCAGACTTGGATATCTAACTTTTTCATTATCTCCATTTGACTCTCTAATAAGTATCTCAAGTACAAAGTTAATTTTCTTCTACATCCAACCCATTCCTCCTTCAGTTCTCCTAATCTTAGATAATACCAGCACTACCTACCCAGGAAGTCAAGGCTTAATTTTCCTTTTCTAACCCATCAGTGAGTCTGGTGGCTCTATCTTCAAAATATCTCTCTAATACCTCCACCTCACACCATCTTTATTGCTATCATGCTAGTCTAAACCACCATCATCCCTTGGATGACTGCAATTGTCTCTGGATGCCTCCCTGCTTCTGCTTTTACCCTACAATCCATTCATTCCCACACAGCAATCAGAGAGGTGTTTTAAATATATAAGTCATATATTATTTCCATGCTTAAAACCATCCAGGCATTTCCTTTCCAAAAGCAGGTAGAATAAAATGCACCTCTTTTCCCCAATTTACTAGACTACAGTTGACTTGGCCCCTATGTAATGCCCTTTCATATAATACCATTTTTTCCCTCACTTGATCTTCCCAGTCATTCTGGCTGTCTTTTTGCTCCTCCAATATGCCTTGATGCTTTCCACTTCAGGGTCCTTGCATATGCTTCCCCCTTTGTCCCTTTGCATAGGTGATTCCTTCTTATTTGTCAAGTCTTAATTTATATGTTATTGTTAGCCCCACAGATCAAACTTCCCTGATGACTTAATTCAAAGGAAGTGCTCCCTCTCACCACCACACCCAGTTCATTCCCATTAAAGCCCTTATTACAGGTTGTAATTACAGATTTGTTGTCTTCCATTGCCCACAAGAATGTGAGTTTCCATGAGTAAGGACTTGCTCTGTCTTATTAGTTGCATCACTGCTGTCTAGAACAATGCCCTGCAAAATAGATATTCAGTAAGTATTTGTGGAATGAGTTAATTTGTTTTTAGGTTACTCAAGGTGTTTGTTTTCCTTAATGCCTGCCAATCTACTCCTTGGTAAAATATTAGAATAATGAATATGTTTCTTTTTCAATTTGTGTTCAAAGAGAACATAGAACTTTAACAGACTAGAGGACGTTCCTAGCTTTTAAATCTTAGCTTTTAAGCAGTATATTCCTTTTTAAATTTTTTTATTTTTAATTATTTTAATTGTTATTCTATTACAGTTGTCTTAATTTCCCCCCTTTGTCCTCCAAAAAACATGTATGTGTGACCCACAGACATGTACAATAGGGAAAAATTGAAGCAGTATATTCCTTAATGATAACAAATAACCAAAGAGAAGTAATGAGAACAATCAGACTTTCACTAGCAAAATTTAATCTCTTCTATTTTCTCTCCCTTTTACGAATTTTATTTTATCTGAATTGGGAATGTGGTCATAGCTGCAGGAGCTGTTGCTTCTATGTGGACTTTTCTATTACTGCAATTTTAGAAATGCTACAAGATTAACATTTATGTTTACTGTAATTTCAAATACATTGGTCCCAAGACTGTGTGATGCCAACTCTTCCTATTCTCAAGAATCACAAAATAAAGATGCTGACATGGAATTTATTACAATAATACCTTGGGATTATAAAATTATATCTGTAAAACACAAATGCAATGACCTCATAATATAAATGGATACTGAACCATCTGTGTTTTGTGACACACTGTATCATTAAAAGTTTTCTGTGTAAATCTAAAGTAAAAAACAAAGCTAAGTTGCAACTAACAGGTGTGTTGCTTCAAAAATATGACTCAGCAATCCTGCATCATGACTTGAGGAAATGCCTGCAAAAGCTGACAATCAAGTTAATACTCTAGAAAATAGAAAAGAAGTGCCTCTAACACATGTTAGGAAAAAATACTGGAAAGTTAAATATAAAACTTTGCTCATCAAGATATTAGATTCCATGTGAGCTACTTCATCATTGGGAGAAAAAGAAGGAAGAAGGAAGGGCAAGAGAAAGGAAAAGCGTTCAAGAGGTGCCGTGCCTGACGTGGTTCAGCAGCTTGAATGCAGTCTCTTGGGCTGCCATCAAGAAAATGAACGTCAGTATTTATATTCTGTTTGCATGGGGTTCGCAGTATGTTTCAGCCATGAAAAGCATGAAACCACGATGGGGATTACTATGGCACCCACAGCTCAGAGAGACAATATCAATCAGTGTGGACTGGAGAAGTTGGGAATCACTTTATGGAAGGGGTAGGTCTTCTGCTAAATCTTGTTGGATGCATAGGGTTTTGATATAGATGTGAACACTGAGAAAAGACTATGAAGAAAGCCACATGTACAAAAACAAAGTTAAAAAAAATAAGTTAGACTTTTCTATTCCTAGGAAAAAGTTTAAAAGGGCACTCTGATTGGAAAAAAAATGGACCATTTAGTTCAGTCATAGGAAATAAATGGAATAAAGCTGCTGTAGGTTTTCAACTTCAGACTGCAGCATAAATAGGCAGGAAGAAGCTTTTGGAAATCTTGAGGAAAGGTGGCATAAAGGAAGTGATGTTTTAGAAAGAGAAAGTCTTGAGGACATCAGGCAAGACAGGTTGCAAAAAAGGTAAGCCTGGAGTCCTACCGTGATGTCATTTCTGCAGTAGAAATGTAAAATGTAATAAATCAATGATCTGTACTTTGATAGTGATATTTTTCCTTTAACTCAAGTTATGCCTTAAATTTTTATTTTTAATTGTGGTAAAAATAAAACACATAAAGTAAAATTGACCATTCTAACTCTTTTCAAGTATACAGTTTGGTAGTGTTAAGTATATTCACAGTATTGTGCAACAGATCTCTAGAACTTTTTCAGTTTCTTGCAGAACTGAAGCTCTGTACCCATTGAATGACAGCTCCTCATTTCCCCTAGCAACCATCATTCTGCTCTCTGTTTCTATGAATTTGATTGCTTAAAATACCTTACAGCAGTAGAGTAATATAATATTTGTCTTCTTTTGACTGGCATATTTCACTTAGCATAATAACTTCAAGTTTCATCCACATTGTAGCATGTCATAGGATTTTTATCTATTTAAAAGCTAAATAATATTCCATTGTATGCATATACCAAGTTTTGTTTATCCATTCATCTGTCAATGGGTATTTGGGTTGTTTCCACCTCTTGGCTATTGCGAATAATGCTGCAATGATTACCAATGTGTGGATCTTTTTGAGATCAGATAACTCATAGATACCCTTTTCTTTAGGGTTAGTTTCCAGAGATTTATTTTGGTTTGGTTAGGCAACAGTCTTCTTATTTCTCTATATGCCTTGCAAACTTTTCTTCAGATCTGAGTATTTAAAAATAAGCCACCTACTCCAGTTGATACAGATTGGCTTCATAAAGGGGAAGACCTGCACCAATCAGCACAGCACGAGATTCTGGGGACCTCTCAAACCTTTTCTAAAGATGTATATTCTCTGTGCTTGTGCCAGTCAACCTCCTAGTTAAAGAGGTTTGCCTGCTCCTTCTCTGGAACCCCTACTCTCTTTCTTCCCCTAGTGATGGTGGTAATTTTAATAAAGATAAAAGAGTAATTTCAAGAGGCAATTTGAAGAAAATGGAAGCAGATATTTATTGTGTTGTGTGCTCTAATCTTTACATATAATAATTTAATTCTTATAACAACACTTCCCAGTGGATATCATTTCAATTTAGAAATCATTGAGTCTCAGTGATTAAAGAACTTACTCAAGTTCAGACTATGGGCCCATGGTTAAAAACTAGCAGTTTGGATGGGCAGTGGATTAAGATGAGTCAAAGTGTTTTTATTTGTTTTTTAAAATTGTGTTTCTATTTTTATTTTATTTTTCTCCTAAGTCTGGGAGCCTAACACTGGTTGCTATATTTGTATATCAAACTGCTGAGTATGGAAGGCTCAAAGTAGAAAGTGATGGCCAGTTTTTAGTTTAGTTTTTTTTTTCTTAATTCTTAAAACCAAGTTTTAGATCAATGAAAGATGAGCTCCTGATAATGAACAACAGTCTAATAAAGGCTAATAATGAGTGATTCCCTGCTGGTTAAGGCAAGCATTCCTTACTAAGCTTGCTCTAAATGAGTTCCTTTTGGTGGCTGTGACCTGGGCTGGACAGGAGTCACAAACTAGAGGTCTCAAGAGCAAAAGGTGGCTAGCAGGTGCGTGTTCCAAGCAATATCCTGGTACCAAGTGGAACCAGCATAACACACTTGGGCAATTTGGAAGTCACATAAAATAAACTTACAACACCAGGGTTACATAATAAGACAGTTCTGAGAGTTGGAGATACAGCTCAAGTTTTAGATTCAGATTGTAAAACCTGAAAAACTCTCTTTATAAAGAAAAACAGAAGCTCACAGTATTGTTTCATAACCCACAGGCACTTTTGAGCCATGAACTTTCCCCCACTTTGGAAACTTCTCTGGAAAATTCATTTCATGCTTGTCTACTCCAGTAAAATCCATGACTGAACTGTTACAAAACAAGAGACTTGACTGAGGGAATGTGAAAAATCACCTGATATGCACAAGTCAGTTGGCATCCATGAGAGCCCTGTGCCTCTGACCTTTGGCTTACCTGTCATCTTGGACCATGACCTTCTACTAGCAGAGGGGGCATTCTGATTGTTCCTGTGCCAGGTGACTACGAAGTGATTACGGCCCAGCTATTACATTCTTTGACACTCTGAAGAATATCCCTTGGGCTGAGGAAGGGCTGTAGTTTGCCTGGACATCAGAATTCTGCATTAATCAGCTCCTGGGTTAGTCTTGGGACCTACTTGCTAACTGTCCAAGCTCTTCAAAAACCTCAACTTTGATTTTCTTTTCTTATAAGAGTGTGCCTGCACCACTTACCTTATTGTTGTTAATGTGGCTCTTAAACTAATATGATGAAATATCCTTGTCTCCTCTATTACAGGCTTTTACCCACCGATCCATATATGGATCCTTAGCCAGCCACCTTCCCATTCTCCACTATGGTTTTATTCTCACCCTTTCACTCTTAGAATGTAATCTAATTTCTTCTTTCCCCAATGAAAGGACATGTTTTCAACAGGAATTTATTAAGCACCTGCTATGAAGCAGGAATTGTGCTAAGTTTTTGGAATATAAACACTAATAAGGTATAATGTCTGCCCAGGATGTGCTTTTGACATGGCAGGGGGAGATAGACATGAGAACCAATAAGGGCAGCCAAACCATGTGGAAGAATTAATAGATAAATGTATAGGGCAAAGGGAAGGTATGAGAAGGGTCAATCCCATTTAGAAGGTAGGAAAAGCTTCATGAAAACCATCTGGATTGAACTTCCCAAATCCCTTCCCTCTGCTTCTAAAATCATCAGTAGCTGTAGATATTCTTACCATCTTTCTTACTATTTTAGAAAAGGGGTCTACTCCTTTCTAAGTCTAAGCCTTAAAAATAAACTTAATCTTCCAATAAAAAATGAGATAAAAGAACTACAAAAATATTGTAAAACAACAACATAGAAAAATTAAGAAAAGAAATATCTCCCATAAACCCAGTCAACTTTTTAGCATGGCTGCCATCATCCATATTAGTGTATCTTAATCTCTTTTCCTGTGCATGTTTAAATAGTTATAACCATAACCCCTTGTGTTTATGTTTATCTTTTATCCCCTCTTCTGGGACCTAATTCCTTCCAACTCTATAAGATCTGTCCTGAAAGTATCCAGCCATGTAGTATGGAAAAGACATTTATTGAAGAAGATATAAGAATAATTGTATATAAGAAAATGATGCCTCACTTTACTTCAAAGTTGGCACCTTTGTACCTCACACAGTTCTTTCAGCATCTCTTCCACCGTTCAAAATACTTTGCAAAATCCTTTGTTGGATTCACCATTAGCTGCCTTGTATTTTCTTGAATATCGTCAGTGGTTGAAATCTCTTCCCTTTAAAAGGGGATTTTAGTTTTGGGAAAAGCCATAAGTTTCAGGGCACCAAATCTGGTCTGTAGAGGAGCTGAGTCACCTGGATGATTTGATGTTTCACCAAAAACTGCACAAGACATGAGGCATGAGTGGACATGTTGTGATGAAGCTACCAATCACCGTTTGCCCATTGCTGTGGCCATTTTCATCTCTCAACCAATGGAAAACATTGAGGTAGCACTTATTAATTGTTTGGCCTGGAGGAGAGTACTCATGATAAACAACACATTCTCAATCAAAAAACACAGTTAACATGGCCTTTTCTTGCTGTGACTTTGCTATACTTTCTTCGGGTGTGGAGAACCAGGCAACTTGCATTGGGATGGCTGGGCCTTTGTTTCCACATCATAGCCATAGACCCACCATTCATCTCCAGTTATGACTTTCTTAAGGAAATCTGGTTCATTGGTAGTGGTTTGAATCAAGTCATTAGCAACTGCAGCACAATGTTCCTTCTGCTCTGGTAGCAGAAGCTGCAGAGTGAATTTTGCCATGACACATTTCATGTCAAGATCCTGTGTCAAAGTCTTGGACACAATAGTTTTTGGAATCCCCAGATTAGCTTCTAGTACTCACACTGTCAGTAGCCAATCTTTGTTAATTGCAGCCCATACAAGTTCAGTATTCTCAGGTGTTCTGTTTGTTGCAGGTCTTTCAGACTATGGACCACTTCCAACAGATTCTTGACTGCCTTTGAGACATTAGTGCTACAGTTTTATTTGTGTTGCACTTACTACATCATCCTCAAAATCCTTCTGAATTATCCTAATAGTTTCCACAGAATGTTCAAGCCTAACACAAAATTTGGTGCATATTCATTGCTGTACTCACTCAGTCATTTTGAATGAGATAGCCACACAATACACATGCTCACAAAATGGTGTCTACTGCCCCCACTGACTAGTACAGTGAAGTAATCATTGTTCACACATGCACGTTCCAGTCCACTCTCCTTGGCCTCCAGGTTACATAGATGTTTTGCAAACCATTCTCATTATATTAACAATGGCTGGACATTTTAAAAAAATATTTTTTCTTTATTTACTGATTTTAGAGGGGGGTGGAAACAGAGATTGATTTGTTGTTCCACTTATTTATGCATTCATTGGTTGATTCTTGAATGTTCCCTGACTGAAGATCAAATCCATAACCTTATCAGCACCACCTTGGCAACCTTAGCCTACCTTGCCAGGGCTCTACATCTTGACTGTCTTTCCCATTGGAAATTCCAATTTACTTCCCTATTCACTTAAGTCTCACCCATTCTATAGCACAGGAAACCAAATCATTTTCTTAGTTGTGCTAGACTGTTATTAGTTCTTCAATGACCCACTTATGGCCCAAATTACTTTTCTTGTTGCTCCTCTACATCTTGCTGCAGCTTTTCTCCCTTGACTCCCTTAGCTGTCTGTTTTTGAAGTTGTTTTGCTTTTTTTCCCTACTTCTCTGATAACTCTTTCCAGCACCATCTTTTTCTTATATTAGTTCCTCTGCCTTTGCTCATCCTTTAAAGATTGATAGTTCCCAGGGTCTCCCCCACTGCCAACTTCTCTTCACTATTCAGAACTCTTTTTGGGTGCTTTCTATGGCTTCACATATTCCCTGAATGCTTCTAGATCTGTATCTCCACCCTGGACTTCTTGCCTGAACCACAGCTCCAACTGCACCTTACTGTTGAGTATCTTTATGCTGGACACCTTCAACTCAACACTTACAAACTGCATTCTTCTCCTCATTCCTTAGCTTAGTCAAAATTATTACTACCCAATTAGTCCACCATGCCAGAAGAATGAACACCATTCTTTTTCTTTGTGTGTAAATTCTTCCTGCAAAATGTTTCTCAAATCCATCCTTCATCCTCAATGCCACTTTTAAAAATCAGACCCTGACTATTTCTTGTATGGTTTACTAAGTAGCCTAGTAATGAAGGCACTGTCTTCCATTTCTTTCTATAGTGCTTTTCCTTCTATACTTTTTCAGAAATTATATTTCTAGAATATAAGTGATTTTTAAAAATTATTTCCTTAATTTAAAATTGTTGATGATTTTTCACTGCCTGCAATAAAATTTTTAATTTTTTACACAGCACTCAAGACAATGTGTAATTTGCCCCAATCTATTTCCTGCCCTTGTTTCTTTTCTACCCATTCCCCACATGCCCTCCAATACAGCCTCATGCAATCACTTCATGCTGACCTGCAGTTGTGAATGACTATGAATCATTATACTTCCCAAATCCTACTGCAGTATTTCCCCTACCTACTAACACTTTGCGCATTTATCAAGGTCATATTCATGCTTCTGAGCCCAGCTTAAATGCCATCTTTTGTAAAGTCTTCCCAGACCTGATTTTCTCCTGCCCCTGGGATAGCAGTGACTCTCTCCTCTCTGTTCTCATACTAGAGTGGTTCCCAAACCTGGCTGTGCATGAGAGCCAACTGGAAAGCTTTTAAAAGATACTGATGCCTGGACTTTAGCTTGCACCACTTATTCTGATATTTAATGATAAGCTCTGTGCATTAGTAATTTTTGAAATCAGATCTCAGGTGCTTAGAATTTGTTAAGTCCAAATATTAATATGTGATTCATGGCACACTGTCATTACTGTTCATGCAAGTATCTCTTTTAACTATATTTTAATAACAAATACACGTGAATCTACCACCTGATTTAAGAGCCAGAACATTACAAGTTGTTTATTATCTATGTGCTTCTCTTCTAGTCACCCATTTGCCTGCACCAGAGGTAACTATTACCCTGTAATTTTTATGCCTTGATTAGACATATAGTTCTCCAGGCACTGGCATTCTTCCAAAGCTATGGGTGATTCTCACGCACAGCACTGTCAATGCACTTACTACATGGTCTTTATTCCAGCTGCCTCCTGGAGTTACTGCTGTGAAGCACCTCACTGGTCTTCCTTTGGCTTTGGCTTTGGAAATTCTGCCTCACTGGCCATTCTGAAGATAGTTTCTCAGGCCCTGGTCTCTACTACATTCACTGGGATATTCTGTTCTTATATTAGCACTTCTCCTGGCTCTGAGCTTTGGGTCTGTCATTCTCTCCCCTTTCTCTCCCCCCTTTTCAGTTTGTTTTTTATCCCCACTCCATGCCATTGTATTTACCCATAATCATGGCAAAGGAGAGCTAGTGAAGTTTCAAAGGCTGATATATAAAAAACATACAGAAGAACAAAATAAAAATGTTCTCTATATTTTAGCCTCTAATGCCTGGGAAGGCAGAAGTAGGGTTTAGTATAGAAATGAAATCTCAATCTCTCTTTAACATATGGACCAGAAGGATGTCTCACACTGGGAAGAAATCAGATCCATCTTTCAAACACATTACTGCACCCCTTATTTATTACTTCACTTAACGATCACAAATAATCTGTGTGCTGTGGTGTAATATATGCCATTTCTTGAAACAAGTTACAAATAGTCAACAGGGAGAATGAGGCTCACTTTATTCTGGGTTAGCCTGATTCTGAGTCAAGGAATCCCTAATTGATTAGTTCAATTCTGGAGTCTCTGTCCTTGTCCAGAAAGGCTGCGTTTCTTTGAAAGAGCAAAGAAGAGAGATGAACAAAGTAGTCTGTTGTAATTGCCTCTTGGGAAAATCACAAAGGTACTTTGGAATAGAGTTGGGTCATGTCTGCTTGTTGTTTGTTAGTTGTACCATTAAACTCCTCTTTCCCAGTCACATGTATGTGTCAGGATCTTTCCAGCTCAATCACATCCAACTACCAACTTACATATAGACATTACTAAATATGTTGAAATGTACCACTAACTTGGGGTCTGAAGATAAGTCTGTTAAATAAATAAGATAGTATAATATTTGCAAGTGAAATATTCCCAGGACTCACAATGAATTATTATTTTTTATGGTTCAAATGAGAAATATTTTAACAGCTTAGTTTGTTTTAGAAAACCAAAAAGGTTCTCAAATGAGAATCGCTGCAGTAAATTTGCTAATACTGGGATAGACTGAAAAAGCAGAACGTTAACAAAACTATTTTCGTGGAAGTTTAAATTTATTAAATAACATTTAAATATAATTTGTAAAAATTTTTAAATTCTAAAATTCTTCCTTGTGTATCCATCTATCAACCTGATCTTCAGGGATCTTAAACAATAAAATATTTGTATGTTTCACGAGTTGGGTAGCTTCAAAACTCTCCATTCCTCCCTTGCACACATGCACATGTGCACACACTACATATGTGTGTACAGAGATGTACAGCCACAATAGCTGGCTTCTCCCCAGTCTGGGTCTGAAAGGAACCCTGACTTTTAAAGTTGCTATGTTCTTTATTTTTTTAATCATGATTTTATGTTGAATCCAAAGCTCAGACAAAAGTGCAGCAGGGCAGTTTGAGATTAAGGTTCTTTAAATTACAAAAACAATAAGAGAAGGAGGCCTTTAAAATCAACATTTTATAATCAGAGTCATGCTTGTGTTTTTGCTCCTTCACTTAGAAAAATTTTCATCAGAGATTACTTAAAGCCTGCCTTGCAGTGCACAACCCAATTGGAGAGAAGTGTGCAAACACTGAGCAGCATCAAAGGAAGGGTCCTCCTGCCCTTCGGATCCCTGCTGAAGTTAAAAGTTCTCAGACTCTTGAGAATAGTAATTTTCTTCACTAGTAGAAAAATATCTCAACGAGAACAGTATATTAAATAATATTTTTATTTAAAGAATTATTTTAAGATTCATGGTCCTGAACAAAGAAAAATGAGAATAGATGATCAGACCTGCCACCAATCACCAACCAGCAAAACTGTTCCCTAACTGTCTGAAGTTTAGTTTAGTACAATTTTCAAAATGCAGTCCCAGGACCAACAGCATCAGCATCATGCTGGAACTTGTTAGAAATTCATATTCTCAGGTCCCACCCCAAACTTTATGAATCAGAAACTTTGGAGGTGGACCCAGAAACGGGTGCTTTAATCAGCCCTCCAGATGATTCAGTACAGGCTCACATCTGAGGACCACTTGCTACATACAGTTCACTACGTGAGAGACCAGCAGGTGTCTAACTTTAAGCCAACCACATGGCATTGCCTACTAATAAGGCAGATAAACCAGTAGGGTCTCTGCAGCTCCAGAGCCTTATTCCTAACATCTTTGTCTTCCAAAGAAAAGGAGTAAAGAAATTAGTTTTGGATTTTGTTTTGTTTTGTTTTGTTTTCAGAGAATGTCATTGTTGTAAAAGGTGGACTATCAACTGAGTATTACAAAAGGGTAAATAAATAAATAAATACCTCACATAGGTTATTTTTTTGTTCCTTGAAATAAGAAATATAATATACCCAAATATATTTTTTTCAGTTAACTACAAGAAACATGGAACATAAGACAAAAACAGGAAAAATAACTGTTTTCTATTATGGTTAATTAAAGAAGAGCTCTTAGATTCTTCATAGGACCTTATTTTCTTGAAGGGCAAAGCTTTCCTTATATATATATATTTAAAGTATATTTTATTAATTATGTTGTTACAGTAGTCCCAAATTTTTCCCCTTTGCTCCCCTCTGCCCCATACCCCACTTCCCTCCAGCAACTGCCCACCCCCAATTCATGTCCATGGGTCGTGCATATAAGTTCTTTGGCTTCACCCTTTCCTTTATTATTCTTAACTTCCCCCAATCTGTTTTGTACCAACCAATTATGCTCCTTTTTTTTTAAGTATATTTTATTGATTATGTTGTTACAGTAGTACCAATTTCTTTTCCCTTTGCTCCCCTCTGCCCAGTACTCCCCTTCCCTCCAGCAATCCCATGCCCCTTAGTTCACATCCATGAGTCATGCATATAAGTTCTTTGACTTCACCCTTTCCTATATTCTTAACTTCCCCCAGTCTATTTTGTACCAACCACATATGCTTCTTAGTCGCTGCACCATCTTCCCATTTCTCCCACTTCCCCTCCCAGCTGATAACCCTGCAACTGATCCCCACACCTATGATTCTGTTCCTGTTCTGGTTGTTTGCTTAGTTTTTTTTTGCTTTTATTTCTTAGATTCAGTCGTTCATAGCTGTGAGTTTGTTGTCATTTTAATGTTCATAGTGTTGATCTTCTTTTACTTAAACAAGTCCCTTTAACATTTTATATAATAATGGCTTGGGGATGATGAACTCCTTTAGCTTTACCATATCTGGGAAGCACTTTATCTGGCCTTCCATTCTAAATCATAGCTTTGCTGGATAGAGGAATCTTGGTTGTAGGTCCTTGCTTTTCATCATCTTGAATACTTCTTGCCAGTCCCTTCTTGCCTGCAAAGTTTCTTTTGAGAAATCAGCCCACACTCTTATAGGCACCCCTTTGTAGGTAACTCTCTGTTTTCTTTTGCTGCTTTTCAGATTCTCTCCTTATCTTGAACCTTTGACATTTTAATTATGATGTGTCTTGGTGTGGTCCTCTTTGGGTCTAGTTTGTTTGGAACTCTCTGTGCTTCCTGGACTTCTATGTCCATTTCCTTCACCAAATGTGGGAAGTTTTCCTTCATTGATTTTTCACATAAGCTTTTGATTTCTTGCTCATCCTCTTCTCCTTCTGGCACCTCTATGAATCAGATGTTGGCACATTTAAAGTTTTCCCAGAGGTTCCTAAGCCTCTCCTCATTTTTTTTTCAATTTTTGTTCCCTCATTCTGTACTGGTTGGCTGTTTTATTTACTTTTTCTTCCTTATGTTCCAAATCATTGATTTTAACCTGTTTCCTTCCCTTCACCATTGGTTTTGTGTGGATTTTCCTTAGTTTCACTTAGCATAGCCTTCACTTCTTCCCTCATGCATTTGCCATAATTAAGCATATCTGTCAAGTCTGTGAGCATCTTTATCACCAGTGTTTTGAACTCTATATCTGTTAGGATAGCTAGCTCCTCGTCTGTTAGGTTGGCTATCTCCTCGTCGCTTAGTTCTCCCACTGGAACCTTGATCTCTTCCCTCTTTTGGGTCATACTTCTCTGTATCCTCATCTGACAGGCTCCTGTGTTTGTTTGCCTCTGTGTTTTAGGTAGAGCTATTGCTCCTGTTATGTTGTAAGGAATGGAGCCTTAGGTATTCATCAGTACAGGTGACCCATTTTACCACGTTGTGGCACTGTATGTGGGGGAGGAGTCTGAGAGGGACCAATGCCACTTGCTCAACACTTGCCCCTTTTCCAGACACTTTTCCCACTTCTGTATGGGATTGGTGCCTCTAGACCTGTTGCCCTTGCCGTTGTTCCCAGAGTTGGTGGATCTGCAGAGACTCTAGGACTGTGGGGGCCCTTTAAACAAGCGGACTCTGCTGAGAGGCTGACAGTTTCTTCCTGTGCTCCAATCCCCACTGGTTTGCACAGTCAGAAGCAACGCAGCTTTATTTTTTCAAGCACTGGAACTGTGAGCTGTGTGGTCTGGTCTGGTGCTGAGAATGCTCCCTAGGTGTCTCTCTCTACTTTTTAAAACATGTGACTGCACTTTCCACTTCTGCCACCACCACACCTCATCCTTTCCGCCCTTGCTCTGCCCCTCCTACCTGTCTGGGTGAGTATTTATTCTTTATATCTTTGTTTGTTTGACTTCCATGCAGCTCGACTTTCTGGAACTTCTGATTGTCTCTAGTTTTGAGGTAGCTGTATTCCTTCTTAGGTGTGGAGGGAGATGCAGCATGTCTATTTATGCCTCCATCTTGGCCAGAAGTTGCTTTTCTTATATTTTTAAAAAGCCCACTCATTAGTTTGAAATAGGTGCCTAATAAAGATTCATTAAAATTAAGAAGAATGGTAAATAAGGGAAAATAGCATCAAAATTGAAAAATACCCAATGAAGAATATATGCATGAGACAGGAAAAAAAAAAAAGATGAAAAATGTATACAGAGAGAAAGAAGAAATCAAGCAGAGAAAAGAAAAAAAATGACAAAGGTAAAAAGCAAAGAGATGATATCATGAGAAATTAAAGAACTAAACTGATCTATAAGTTATAGGGGTAAGGCTCATGAACTTCAGATTCAACGATCTAACTTCTAAAGTATGCAACATTTTGTCTTTTAAACATTATTTCTAAAAATTCTTCCAAAATGCTAGCCACATTTCAAAGACCAAGAAGTGGACTCTTATCTCTACCCAACAGAAGGAAAATTTTCTATCAAGTGGACACACTTGGATCTGGGATGAATGTTAGAGAGGCAGCAAGCATCCTGTCACAGGGTACTCAAGCCAAAGACCAGGCGCTGTGAGAAAGGTGACAGATTCTGTATCAGAAAGAGAGTGGGGAGGGAGAGTTTGGTTCTTTTCAAATCTTTAACGTTGCTGAGAATATTTCAACATTGCTGAGAATATTTCTCAGTTTCAATTCACAGCAGCTGTTTTACAAATATGTAAGCATGGGAAACATGGCTCAGTGGACCAAGGCCTGTGAATTCTCACCTTGACCAGTCACTACCTTAGCTCATGCTTGGTTTCACCTCAGCAATGTGAATATGCTCTAGTATCATGTAGTGCAGTAACTGAATAGTTCAAGATCAGGTGTAAGCAAAGATGGCCTCAGGGAAAAATATAATCTGACATAAGTGTTGGCAGGAGACATTCTACCCACTTCCAAGGAGAGACTTATTGTTTCAGAAAAGACATCAGAAAGCATAAACTGCCACAACACACAAAATAGAGCTGGCAGCTATGTCTTCAAAGTCAGAAGAGTTGATTCAAGTCTGGAAAATAGTAGTTTTTGCAGTTAACACTTTCATTCAGAAAAGCACTAGCCCTCCAGGCAACTTGACTGAAAGCTGGAACCCCATTTTGTCATCTCAAGCAATAAACAAAATAGAGCAATGAAGAAAAGCAACCCACATTTCCATTGTTATTATACTTAGTATACTCACTTGTCATTATACATTTGCCCAAATCTACAGAATGTACAATACCAAGAGTGAACCCTAACGTATACTGTGGACTTCAGATGATAAAATGTCAACGTTGGTTCATCAATTGTAATAAATGTACTACTCTGGTGGGGAAGGTTGATAATGAGGGAGGCTGTGCACTTCTAGGGGCAGGATGTATATGGGCTATTTTTGTATCTTTGTCTCAATTTTGTGGTGAACCTTAACTGCTCTAAAATAATCTGTAAAAAAAAAAAAATGAAAAGAAAGAAACCTAACACTTCCGTTCCTGCTTTTTGAACTCAATCAAATGTTTTTATCTATCAATAGGTTGGACCCTCCAATAAGGTGGATAACAAGATATTTGGTGCACAAATGGGAAAGCAGAATATCTTAGAGATAGTTCCAAAACTTCTTAAGCTTGTTTGAACTTGTCCTTCATTTGGTATTTGACTTAAATGGCAATCAATCCCTTAATATCATACAATAAAAACAAATTAGAAGTTAAACTTTTTACTCAAGGAAAATCAGTAAAAAGAAAAGAAAGAGGATAATGAACACTTGTTTTATATATGTCATAGAAATGCAAATATATCCACATAGAGATATGCACTATCTTTCAAATCTCTACAGAGAAACTCCACTGCTGTCAGGAAGGTCTTCCTTTTGAGAATGGTAGACCTGGATTTGTGTGCATCTCTCTTTGATCCCTTTGGTGCTTTATTGTGCATGTCTTTCAAGCAAAGAGTTTTGGGGCAATGAGAAGAAATCTTTCCTTATGCAACACATGTGATCATTCTTGAATTAACTGAGTTCCAAAAGCTTATTCTTGAATCAATACAGCTAACTAGACAAATAATATCTAGGATTCCATGTGAGTATGAATTTATCAGTAAAGTAGTGGATTTATAGCATTTTCTATTAATCCAATGTTTTAAACAAATTAAGCAAGGAAAAAAAGTAAGACTGTGATTATGTGGCTGTCAAGATATGGTTATACAATGATGGCCTTGGGTCAAGACTTGGATGTGGCATTTCCTGTGTTGTCATTAAAGTCTGATTTATGACAATTGCTCAGAGTCATGCTATTCTGGAACAAAGGGAAGGGGAATACGGGTATAGACTATTAATGGTGCCCCTGATCCTAGCATTTGGAGCTCTTTCCCACTTGAGGTAAATCTGGCATTGATTTTATCAGGTTTTCCTATTAGGTTTCCAACACAGACTGTCTCCTGTATTTCTGAATAGACTCTAGTAGAATGCAAAAGAGAAAGAAAACTATCTAATTTTTTTTTACCCTTTTTTTTTACAATCAAAATTTTAAGTGGCTTTGTACATAGAAAAATAAAGTGGTAATGAATGTGTTCATGCAATCCATGTCTTTATAAAAATGCCCATTTGTTTTTAAGATCACATTTTTCTCTTGCCTCATAAGAATTGAGAACTAACATTTATCGAGTATCTACCATGAGCTAAGTATTTTACAGATATTATTTCCTTAAATGTTTACAACCAAGTCAAATAGATATTATTATTATCACCATTTTCAGTTGAGGAAACTGAAGCCAAGAGAATAGAACACTTGGTCAATGTTACCAGACAGCTGGTGGGATAAGCTGGAATTCAGACTAGTTGGTTTCAATGATAAAACCAGAGTATTTTTATATCATACATTGTTGCACCATTTTCTGGCAATGTCAATTTGGAGTTCTAATCATATCTTCTCTCATTGCTGGTTGTCAAAAAATAGTGATCATATACACACCCACACACATGTATCCATATAAGTGCATATATGTGCATTTATAGGATATGGTGTAGTGTAATGATAAAGTGCATGAATTCTGGAGTGAAAGTGTCTGAGTTTAAATACCAGCCCTGAGGGCTTCACCACTCTGACTCATTTTTCCATTTGTAAAATGGTATCTTGATAATATAATAGCTAAAAATTGTATCTGGAACATTTTAAGCACTTTATAAGTACAATTGACCCTTGAGCAACATGAGTTTGAACTGTGCAGGTCCACTTACACACAGATCTTTTTCAAATGACCCATGAAGTTCAATTGGTCCACACAATTCAAACTTGTGTTGCTCATAGGTCAACTGTATTAGCCATGACTGTTATATCAGTAAGGGTATAACTCTTGAGTAATATTTCTTATTCAGTGTATCTTGGCTGAAACTGTTTAGACAATGAAAATTTAGTGCTAAGAAGGCTGAGATTCAAAAGGGCTTCCTGACTTAGAACAATTTTATACTATCCACAAAATACATGACTTATTGAGGATCAGAGGGTAGGTTAGTTATGAAATGGAATATAAGCCTTTTACTGTTGTAATAAAAAACACTGCCTTCATATACTTATGTTTATAATAGCATTATTAACAATAGCCAAAAAATAGAAGTATCCAAATGTTCATGAACAGGTGAAAGGATAAACAAAATGTGGTATAATCCATACAATGGAATATTACTCAGTATCAATAGTGAAGGAAATTCTGACACATGTTATAGCATTGAGGACATAATTATGCTAAGTGAAATAAACCTGTCACAAGAGGACAAATACTGTGTGATTTCACTTAATGAGGTACCAAGAATAGTAAAGTTGATAAAGACACAAAGTAGAATGGTGGTTTCCAGGCACAGGGGTTGAGAGAGGGGAAGGAAATGGGGATTTATTGCTTAATGGGTACAGAGTTTTAATTTTAAAAGATGAAGAGAGTTCTGAAAATTGGTTGTACATGTTAATACACTTAACAGTACTAAGCTATATACTTAGAAATGGTTAGGATTATTGACAGATGGTTACTAGATTTACCATGGTGATCACTTTGTAAGGCATATAAATGTTGAATAACTACATTGAACGTTGAACACCTGAAAATAATATAATATTGCATATCAACTATAATTTTTTAAATAGTTAAGATTGTAAATTTTGTTACATGTTTTTTACCACCATTCAAAATTTTTTAAAAATACTGATTTCAATCAAACCAACTGTAGCACCACGGTGGCCGCTAATTATTGGGAGAGAGTTCTGCTGTTACTGATCTGTAAGACCTGATGAAATTGTCAATGCTTTTTCCGGTCAGCAGCCAATCTCAGTGATGTGCTACAGCTGTTGTCTGTTCTCTCCAGTCCAAGCAAGAGTCTGGGCCACCCACCCTTGGCCTTTGATTTTTTTCCTAGGGAAACTACAAATATGACTTTCGAATTAACGGTATGTAGGGAGAAAATGCATGTGTGTATCCCTAGGTGATCACCCTGTTGAGGGGGAGAATGAGGGACAGTACTGAAACCTTCCATAGGTCAGTAGTGTTAGATCACACAGTTGCCAGATATAAAACTTTTGTTTCTAATGATATCATTGGAGCTCTAGGCAACATCCAGGGTCTCTGTATTTGCACCCCTGTTTTGCAAAGTATGTGAATGTCAAAAGTCTGCTGTTTGGAACTTGGACAATTCCTCCAAGCAGTGGCTGGTTGAGTCCCTTCATTAGATATCAGCAATCAATGGTTTCAATATGAATCCTTTAGGTCAGACTTGCAGGCCTATTGGTTCTTTTAAAATATGCTTGAATTTTACAAGCATGTGCATTTTTATATCTTTTATTTTTCCTAGTTGGGAGGAAAGAAGGAGAGAGAACAAACATTTAGTGTTTCAACACAAATGGCAGCCTCTTTCAAGTCCGGCATATTAATTAACTAACAAATGATTATACTTCATAATAGTACTATAGTTTAAGTAAGAAACTATTTATTTTACTAGTAATTATTCCTTTATTCAGACATCAACATAAATTCCTTATGCTTTCCTCTTTGACTACTTCCAGACTTCCACATGTGTGTGTAAGTATGTGTGAGATAAAGTGTGTGTGTAGTACATCTATTTTGTGGTATGCTGAAATGTGATTTGAAACTATCACAACTCATGCTACTGAAAGAGTAGAGACTTTGTGTCTGCTACCCATGATACCTACTAATAGAGGCTTATTTCAAAAAGTCAGCTATCAATTAGCTTATAGTTGGCTTTACAAAAATAAAATGCAAGTGACAGTATTTTACCCTGAATGTCTCTGAATTCAAACCTTCTTGAAAAGTAGAAACCATTGTGAAGACTAAGTGCCACCTGTTATAGGAAAGAGGCCCAATGACCTCTGACCAGACTACTGTCAGGGAGGTTTGGCTACATCTGTGATTTTCATCAGCATCCACCTTCTTCAGCCCATGAAGAGGCCAGGGCAGAACTTGGTTAAGGAGGGGAAGTTGCTTTCAAAAGACCAAGATGAAAGAACCACAGGAATCAAAAGGCTTCGTACAGTGACTGATCTTCTTTTGCACATTCCTAAAAACTGACCTGTCCTTGGCCTTCCAAATTGTTGCTTCCAGAATATCAACCTGTCAGGGCACTGAAGAGAAGCTACAGCAAATGGCGAGACCATTGGGTGCAATCAGTGAGCCGTGACAGCAGAAACAAAGTCATTCAGCTTCTCTTTCAGCCCCAAACTTTCAGATACAGTAGTACACTGTCAAGACTGAGCCTTTGCTATAAGAGATCTTGGATCTCTGGTTCTCAGGCTACTGAACTTAAGAAACTGAAAGTGGCCTTGGCAGGAACTATTTAAGCAGGGGTTGCAGACTTTTAAAAGAAGGGGAAACAAGAGTTTTAAACTAAGTTTCCCATTTGCGTTCCACCAAGAACAGGTGTTTGCTTTGTTCACAGAAAAATTTCACGGGGCAGATTTCCTGTAGAGCTCAGGGCAGATGTAGGATTAATTTACATCATCAGTGGGTTCTAGACTAGTGCTGTCTAATAGAGATGTAAGGTGAACCATGAAAGTGAGCCATGTATGCAATTGAAAATGTTCTGGTAGCCCCTTTAAAAAAGAAACAGGTAGCATTCACTTAAATAGCATATTATTTAACCAAAATATGTACAAAATGTTATTATTATTAATATTAATGAGATAAGTAGCACTCTTTTAGAAAATATATTGTCTTCAAATTCAAGTGTGAATTTAATACAGCACACCTCAAGTGCCCCAAAGCCACCTGTGACTAGTTGTCATCTTGCTGGTGAGCTGGGTTGTCATCTTGCTGGGTTTAGACAAGCTATTAAATGAATCAAATTGCTTTTTAAAATATTTTCAGGATATTGAACGACCAGATCAAAAGCACTAGCTGTAATCGTGAAGCCAAAACTGTGTTTTTGTTATATGAGTTCGGATCTCTTTCATTTATATTTAGAACTCCAGCTACCTAATAGACTTTTCTTTAAGGATTATTTTGTCATACAATTCAATTTAACATACTCCCATTCATTCTACACATATGTTATGACCAGCGAGCCTCCCACCTCCCGCCACACACATCATAAACTGCAGTATGCGATTCTCTAATCCCTGGGAATTGCTCTAAATTAGGAAAATGATTCTGACTCACTTTTTAATACAAAAAGCAGAGTCCATATATTCTGTTTAAAATACCATCTGCCTAAGGTAAGAAAAACCTTTATGTCAAAGCTTCATTGAGGTCTTTGTGTGGCCAGAGGAAAGACATTAAGAAGAAAATGGCTTTGTTGTTTGAAAAGTTATATGTGCTAGGGCTTATTTTTTATGTGCTGTGGGCCTCTGGTCAAATTTTGGAGTTAGGAAAAAAACAAAGGGCAGCCTGTCACCTAGGTGCACGCTATATTAGCGTCCCCCTGAGGGAGCAGCGTGAGTATATATATTATGCTGTAATTAAGAGAAATGCTTCTCACTCTTAATACAGATCTTCGCTGTGATGTTCTTGAAACTTAATGTCTCTTCCGAGACAAGAGTTACCTGTGACATGACCCAGGAAGAGGAAGAATAAGGCAGGTATGCATATTGCACTACTAAGAAAATCTCATAGAGCACTGAACTTGGAATATTTATCCTAGACTGTCCTTAAAGGGCCCAGTGATACTCTGGCTTTATTTGGGAAATGTCCTGCTGCAGGAGATTGCCCTGGGGATCACAAGGGTTGAGGTGTGAAAATGGGTAGGAAGGGAGTTCTAGGACATGGCTGATATCAATGAGTAGGGAAGGGGTTTCTCCAAGGGAAGGAAAAGGGGCACATTCTGGTGGTTTGAAAAAGAAAGCCCCTTCAGGAGGGGGTATACCAGATGATCAGGGCACAGGGCTGGGCATACTGGTATATATATATATGACTATTAGAATAAGCTTGTGAAGCATATACTATGAATTTCTTTTCCTATAGTGTGTGTATATATATATATATATATATAAAATAATCAGAGAAAGAAAACTCTGATTCCAAAAAACCTCCGCTGCCTTGCGGCATACCTCTTCAGGGGAAAGGCTAAGGGAGTAAACCCCGACAGAAAATCCGGAGCCGGAGTCCCTAAGGCAGTTTGACGTTGTAGTCAATACCGGCAAATCCTGCGGCGCACCTGAAGCCAAGCTGTATTGACTCCGTCTTTCCCTTGGATCCTTCAGCTGCGAAGAGAGGGGGGGTCTGCTGCATGGGCAACAGCAGACCCTCCATATCACCCTGCCCAGGCTCTGTAGCTTCAGCTTCACTGGAGAGGACACTCCAGCGTCATCGCAAGATGTCGATTCAACACGGGAGGAGACAGATACCGTTTCACTCCCGAGTCGGACTGCACAACCATTCTCGGCGGTGCAGATAGACTCTTAAGAAGCTACACCATCGTCTCTCGAGACGGATGGCTGCCGACGATATATAAAATAGCTTTTTAAATAAATATCTTGGAGAATAGAATAAAAGCAGGGCCAGCTACATTATTTGTAGGGCTAGAACAAAATGAAAATGCAATGAAAAAATTACTAAGAATTTCAGCAATATGTGGCATAAATATATAATGAAATGTGAGTGAGTCTTAAAAAGGAAGGAAATTCTGACACATGGTCAGTAGCAAACAGCAGGATACTAAAGGCAAAAAAAAATTTTAAGCCATCAGAATAAAAGTATGTCACTTACAAAGTAACAAAACAATTAGACTAAAGACAGAATTCTCATTGGTATTACCAGAGGCCAGAAATCAATAGAATAATGCCTTTAAATATTGGGAGAAAATAGCTGTCAGTCTGGGGAGTTCTATCTAGCTAAATTATTATTCAAGCGTAAAGGCGAAGTAAAAACAATTTCCAACAAAGCAAGCCTGAAAGTTTACAGCTCATGGATTTTCCATCACTGAAAGAACTACAAAAGGATGTACATCAGTAGGAAGAAAAGTAAACCTGTGAGGGAGGAGTGGCATGCAAGATATATTTTATAGTTTCTCAACTTACTCCCTTGTCTCTTCTAGCCTTTTATGTTTTGAATTCATTTTTTTTCTCTGTGCTGCATTCTGAATATCTTCTGATTTTTTTAGGTTACTAAATCTCTATTTATTGAGTTTTTAGTTATTATCTTTAATCCTCACCCAAGGATATATTTTATTGATTTTGGAGAGAAAGGAAGAGAGAGAGCAAGAGATCGATGTGAGAGAGAAACATCAATTGGTTGCCTCCCATTCGCACCCCAACCAGGAATCAAACCCGCAACCTTCTGGTGTATGGGACAATGCTCCAACTAACTGAGCTGCTTGGCCAGGGTGAGTTTTTAATTATTTTTAATTTTTAAGATTAAGTTTAGGTAAAGTAATAGAAAGAGCCAATATAGCCATGGCTTAAAAAAAAGAGAAAAAAAGGAAAAATTTAGCTTTCATTCAAGATAGAGTAACAGGGACCGAATTTCTTCTCCTGTTTGTGGGTGAAGGGGCACAGCAAATATAAAGAGCAATGGTTTTCAGGCCACAGGACATCCGGTAACAGAGGATAGTGATCCTCTCTGATGAGAAACAAACAAGGTAAGTTCTATGATTGCCCCAGCTTGCTGCTTTGAGAGAGTTTTCGTTTCCAGGCTGTGTCACTGAGAGAAGGAATGCCAGTAGAGCCTATTGGATGGACTCATTTATTTAAGATAAAGCTGAGAGTCTCAGGAGGCCAAGACAGATAGTTCACATGATATAATATTAAAGAGAGGAGAGCTACACAGAGAGAAGAACACAAAAACCTGTAGAAGTTACTCCACTGGTAGCCAGCTGAATAATAATCATACGTGTATGAGGAATTTATCTGAAGATAGAGGAAGTATATCATTTAAAATAGCACAAAAAGAAAAAAGTAGCATAGATTGCAGGGGTGGGCAGGGCAGGGAAGAGCAATGGGGGAAAATTAGGACAGCTGTAATAGAACAACGATGAAAATAAATAAATAAAAATAAAATAGCACAAAAATATGAAATTTTTAAGGTAAGATCAGACAAAGAATGTAACCTGAAAACTATGAAACTTTGCAGAGAGAAATTAAAGAAGAATAAAATAAATGGAGAGATATACTTTGTAGATCAGAGGATTCAATGTTTTTAGGATATCAATTATCCCCTAATTATTTTATTTAATCAGTGAAACCCCAATCAAAATACTATGAGATTTTTTTCTAAGAAAATGAGAGTGATTCTAAAATTCATTTGGAAATCCAACAAATCTAGAATGTCTAAAGAAAATGTGGAGAAGAACAAATTTGAAGGTTACCACTTCATTTTGAAATATAAGGTATTGAAGTGAAGGTAAGAATAAGAACAAAGACTCAGTAGTAAGTTTGCCTGAGTATCTCCAAATAAAAGGGTATAAAATATCTCTTGTTTTGGGATGTAAGTAAATAATGAAATAGAATGTTGTGGCATCACGTAGGTTTCCATAGTATCATATAGAAAGCCCAATTAATGTTTGCTGGATATAATCAAAATTAGTCAGACAGTGACAAGTCTTGGAAGCTGGGGATGCATTAAAAATAAGCTGCTTTCAAACATGATAAATACAGTTTTATTCACTCATATTTTATTTGTACCCTACTCACTTCTAAAAAGATTTAAAGTAGCTAGTAATTAAGTAGGGAAATAGCCAAAGATCTGTTACCTGACATATACAATTTATACCCTTGTGCACTTCTCTAATTTTTCTCCAATTTGATGGGAAATGGCTGAGTGACTTCCACTCTACAATACCACATAGATCTTATATATGGCTTCCACTGTCTAGACTTCTCACTTATTTTAGATCCATCTAATGCATGAAGGACAATGGGACATTTTCCAAGACTAGGACGTCATAGTCCTTCTCATGTTAGGAAATTTCCCATTACTGTTTGAAGAAGGCAAACACTTGAGAATGGCCCTGCAGGAAATGAATGCTTTCACATAAATGGCTATTTGTCATGCAGTCCAGTGTCATAAAATGGTTCATAAGTATGGTGCCTTCTACTCAGCATCTTCCCTTCCTGAGAAAAGTTTAATACTTTCTAGAGAACAAATTGGTAACTGGTGATTTACATTTCCTCTTGAAGAAAAGATTTTCCCTATGTTTATGAAAAATTATACTAACAATAAATGATGCTTAACATTAGACATTAGGCTGATATTTGAGGTGCACTACTGCTTTTGACAGATACCAGGAAAGTCTTATACATGAGGAAAATGCTACATGTTGAGAAGGGGCAGTGTCTAAGTCCATGTGTCTTTGGGATAGTGAAGAGGACTTTAAACTCAACAAATGAGCAAAATAGAACCAGAGGCTTGGAAGCAAGAGACAGACTGACAACAACCAGAGCGGAGGGGGAGGGGCATAACGGGAAAGAAAGAGAAGGGTCTAGTCAAGGAACATGAATAAATGACCGATGGATATGAACAAGAGGGTGAGGATTGACTCCAGGAGGCACTGGGCAGGGGAAAGCAATGAGAGATGGGGGATTGGGACAACTATAAAAAAACAACAATAAAAAAGGGCAAGAAAAGCCAATAAAAGTTTAAAAATTAAAGCAAAATTTTTTTAATTAATAATAATGGAGACAAAGAAACACCATACACTTTGTTCCAAATGGGCAAGATAATGTTCTTATCTTTTTCAGAGTTTGGATATTAGAACATTAAGTGTTGCCTAGATTTTAACTCTGTTCTCATGTTTATATTGCCTATAGGAGCCTTTTGACACATAGATAATGTTTCTTTCTACCTCTCATTGACTGTTGTTCAGACTCCCTACTGTGTTTTACCAGAGCCCTCATGATTTTGCTCTTGCTTACTTCTCCAGCTTTATTCTTAGGCTCCAGGAACTCATACATATATACATGCTAACTTCCCTCCACCGACTTTACCCCACCTTCCCTGAAGAGGAACCATACCCACACCTTACAAGTCAGATACATGGAAATTATTTCAATTCTGTGTATGGCCTAGGTTCCCACGAGACTCTGGACCTTTGCCCATATTGTTCTGTTTGCTTTAAACATTGTTTCATACATAGTCTTTTTTATGGACTGCATGTTTGTGTTCCCCCAAATTCAAAAGGATGGCATTAGGAAATAGAGCCTTTGGGAGGTGATTAGGCTAGGGGCTGGGGCCTCATGATGAGATTAGTGTCCTTAGAAAATGAAAAAGATAACCAGACCTCTTCTCTGCCACGTGAGGATACAATGAGAAGGCCTGTAAACCACCAGACCAGAACCTGGCCATGCTGGTACCCTGATCTTAGACTTCCAGGCCCTAGCACTATTAGAAATAAATGTTTATTGTTTAAGCCATCCAACCAATGGTAAATTGTTTTAGCAGCCTGAACTGACAAAGACAGTCTTTATTTGGCTAGTTTCCACTGACCCTCAATTTCAGCTTTGTAGTTACTTCCTCTGAAGAATTATTGGCTGACTCTACTGATCAACATTAGATTTCCTTATATGTTCTCCTGTCTGCCTCTACCATGACATTTATTCCATTGTATTTTTGACAGATCGTGTTTTATAAAAACGGCCATACCTGTATCTCCTATCCCACATGCATTTATCTCATTCTCCTTCATCCAGAAGTCAGGAGCACTAGCTGACAGAGTGTAATTCTCCTTTCCTGGAATCTAGGCCAGCCTAAGTAACCAGTGCAATGTGGTGTAAGTGATGGCCCATGATTTCTAAAACTGGGTGAGAAAAGGCCTGGAACCTTATGTGTGTTTCTGCTGAGATGCTTTCTCTGGGGGAATCCCACTGCCATGTGAGAATCCAATGAACCTGTTCTGCCAGAGAGGACACATGTAGGTGTCTAGCCCACAGTTCCCAGATTATAGCTGAGCATAACTGCCAGCCAAGTGGGTAAGGACAGCTTCAGAGAATTCCAGCCCTCAGCCCATAAGTCATCCTCAACCACTGAGCCCTTCTAGCTGAGGCCCAGATATCATGGAATTTTGTACCCTGTTCAAATTCCAAAGCTGCAGAGCCATGAACATAATAAAGTGCTGGATTTAAGCTGCTAGATTTGGGGATAATTTGTTACATAGCACTGGTAACTGAAACATAATTATATAAATGGATGTTCCCTTATCTAGGCTGTAAGATCTCACATCACATTCTACAAACAGGAGGGAAGGAACTCTGGTTATCTGATTTGTTTACCATTGCTTTAAAATTTTTCCTTTTTATTATTGATTTTTAGAGAGAGAGAAGAAAGGATAGAGAGATTTATTTGTTGTTCCACATCTTTATTCATTCATTGGTTAATTTTTATATGTGCCTTGACAGGAGATCAAACCTGCAACCTTGGTGTAACAAGATGATGCTCTAACCAACTGAGCTGTGCAACCAGGGATAATTTGTTTACCATTGTAACCTCAGTTTTTAAGCTCAATGCCGGACACAAAATAGAGTTTAGTAAATACTCCTAACTAAAGAAATAGATGAAGAAATGAATGCATGGTTTCTTCCTCTAGCTTTATGTCTATTTACATCTTCCTTACACCTTGAGTTTGGTAATTTAGTTACACACAGTTGGTTTGCCAAAGATACTGTTTCTCTTGTCTGTCAGATTCCGTATTATTAATTCTTACCATGTTCCTCTTTCTCTTGATCATTCCTTAACCTAGTGTTTGAAATAATGAAGTGATCAAGTGAAATGCTTTTTGTCCATATCTGGTACAGCCACCAAGTGGCTCTGCTTTCCCTAGAGGGGGATTAGAGTGGAGTGAGAAATAATTGGAGGCCAGCAACCCTCTGAAGCCCATGAAGTTGAGAGTGGTCTTTGTGAGGGTGCAGACCATTGATTAGCAAGATATTGCCTCTCTATTTCCATGTACCCTCCTATGACATGGGGCTTGAAGAGACTGCAGAGAGAAAGCAATCATACTGAAACAGCACATCATCAGCTCGGTGGTTGAGGAGTATGAGCTGGTGGGGAGTGAGAGCTTGACAGTGAAGAGTGGGAAATTCAGGCATTGTGCCATATGAGATAATGCCCCTGCCTTAAAAAGTATGTCATCTTTTCTCTCCACCCCCAAACCCTTTTCCTGCCCTTACATACATGCACACACACAGCCAAGAGGAAGCCTAACACCCTGAATCACATTTGGTTCTCAGCAGGATAGGTGTAGACTTCCATGCTGAGTATTTGTCCCAATTACAGAAACAGAATAATAATAAAAATAATAAGGATAATAAGAAAAATAGAAGAGGAGGGTGAAAGGGAAGAGAGCTCTTTTATTTGGTGTTTGCCATATGCTGTGAATTCAAATAAGAACTTTCTTTGTATAAAACCACTTAATCTGAAACAAACACAAAATAGGTATAATTTCTAATTATTAGACAAGGAAATTAATACTCAAAGAGTTTAAGTAACTTACTAAAGTTCACATACTATATACAAGGTCTATCTGGAAAAATTCCAGCCATTGTTGATATAACAAGAACAGTTTGCGTGACATCAATGTAACCTGGCAGCCAAGGAGAGTGGACTGGAATGTGCATGTGTGAACAATGATGACTTCACTCTGCTAATCAGTGGGGGCGGTAGACACCATTGAGTGAGCATGTGTACTGTCTGATGATCACATTCAAAATGACTGAGCGAGTAGAGCAACTAATCTGCATCAAATTTTGCGTTAAGCTTGAACATTCCTCCGTGGAAACTATTTGGATGATTCAGAAGGCTGCAGCTATGGGCAACTGGTGATTGGCAGCTTCATCACAACAATGTGCCCATCATGCATAACAGCTCATGCAGAGTGTTTTGATAAAACATCAAGTCTCCCAAGTGACTCAGCCCCTCTACAGCCTAGATTTGGTGCCCTGTGACTTCTGGCTTTTCCCAAAACTAAAATTACCTTTGAAAATGAAGAGATTTCAGACTGCCTATGAGATTCAGGAAAATACAATGGAGCAGCTGATGGTGATTGGAAGAACTGTGTGAGGTCCAAAAGTGCCTACTTTGAAGGGGACTGAGGTGTCATTGTCCTATGTACAATGTTTCTTGTATCTTGTATCTTTGTCAATAAATGTCTCTATTTTTCATTTTACATGACTGGAAACCTTCTGGACAGACTTCATATGTTAAAGCCAGAATTTTTATCCAGATCTGGCTACCTCTAAATTCCATGCTCTTTCCAATCAGCTAGGCTCTAGAAGGTTCTATTATCTTCTAGAAGTATCCAAAATAGCCCACAGGAAGGATTTTTAAACAGGATTATGATATTGGGGTCACTTTGATTCTGACTCTGTTTAGAACCAGACCCCACGTTTGAATTCTACTTCCTCACACACCACTACCCAGACTCCTAACAGACCTGGAGTATAGCGTCCTGGTCATGTCTTGAAGATAAACAATTGAGACTACAAGCTCCCAACACACATTGCACCACAGAAGAGATGGTTGAGAAATCCAGGTGATGGTTCTCAGCCATACATTTCTGTAGTTCTGTTTCTGGAAAGAAGGAAAGTGACTCTCTAAGATCCATTCTGGTCAATCATATTCATTGTACTGATCAAGTCAGTATGACTCGAGTTGGTTTTATTAATTATCCATTGTATAGTGTATATATAGGCTCTGTTTGCTAAGGCAACACACAGCAATTTCTTCAATGTTTACAGTGATAAGTGATGGGTGATAAGAAAACAAGGACCAGAATAAAGTGCTTAGGCTTTGGTTCAAGTTACTCAAAGATTACAAGAATTCTCAGAAGCATTTCATAGCTTCAGGCGTATGCTTCCTTGAAATGCAAGGTTGGGCTGTTGAGAATACTGCCAGGGTTCCATCACATGATGGCCACATTCTGAAATTGTAAAACAAGGTATGGGTTTTTGTTTGTTTGTTTGTTTTTGTTTTTTGCAATTACTTTTAGTTGTTCATTTTATTTTTTCCAATTCAAAAAAATTTTCCTGATCATATTTTATTACAGACCACTCTGGTTGGCCACATAGCCCTGTGCAGGACAACAAGTAGAGAACATAATCATTGCCTTCAGAATATCACAATCTGTTGGACAAAAGAAAAACAATTAACTAACACATGCCCCAGAAGGGGAGATGAGCCTTGCCCTAAGGACACTCCCAAAATTCAAGGAAGGCACACAGGATGGAGAAGTCTATTCCAACAGGCAGTTACATATTTGAATTTGATCAAGAGTTTACTCCTTCAGTTTGATTCAGATCAACCTTTGAAACCTTTGAAGACTCATTGTGAACTAGACACTAAACTGCAGAGAGAAATAAATGGTCCTACATCCTGAATCTAACTAGCTCACCATACCTAGTAATTATAGGAAGTAAGTTACATATTTCAATGGATTACTTTGTCATTTACTACTCTTATGGTGAGTCAAAATATAATTGTTCATAATATATGCATGCTGGTATTTAGTTCTCAAAGTCAGAATATATGATCAAAATGTAATTATAATAGATGATACTTTACATATGTTACTGTGCCATAAGTGGTATTTAGGCACTTCAGTTTGAATACACTTCACATTTCTACTTTCTTCTACATTGGAGAAAAAATTGCAAACCTTCTCTCTACAAATCCTAACTTTTAGAATATAATGTAAGTTGAATTCTACCTGCAGATGTCCTAAGCTGAGCAACATTACTCTACCTTAAAGATGAAAGAGTCTGGACTTCTCAGTGGTGATAATTTACATTAACTTCAGAAGAAAAAAGGAGGAAGTTAGAGCAAGTGAGAAAGAAATAAACAAAAGAAATCAAAACTTTAACTCCAGAAGAAAAGATAGAGGAAGTTAGGAAAGGAAAAAAAATAAGAGAGATCTTTCCTGGCTGGTGTTGCTCAGTTGGTTGGAGTGTCATCCCATAACTGAAAGGTTGAGGGTTTGATTCCCAGTCAGGGCACGTACTAGGGTGTAGTTAGATTCCTGGTCTGTGTGTACAGGAAACAACCAATTGATGTTTTCCTCTCTCCCTTCCTCTCTCTCTAAAAAAGCAATGAAAAAATGTCCTTGTGTGAGAATTAAAAAAAAAAAAAAAAAGATAGGAGACCCAAGATGGCAGAGGAGTAAGTGAAAGCTACATTAACCTCTTCCATGGACCAAACCAGACTTACAGCTAAAGAAAAATTATCCTTAATAACCAACTAAACACTAGCTGGAGAGAAGCCTTATAACAAGGACAGATGGAAGAAACAACCTCACCATATTAGACTGGTAGGGAGTGCAGAGGAGGTGTGAAAGAGCTGGATGGGCTCCCATGGGTGGTGTAATATTCACAAATCAATAAACATAATACACCACATAAACAAAATGGAAGAAAAAAATTACACGATCATATCAATAGGTGCTGAAAAATCATTTGATGAAGTACAGGACCCATTTATGATAAAACCACTCAGCAAAGTTGGAATAGAGGGAACATACCTCAACATAATAAAGGCCATATATGAGAGACCTGCAGCCAACATCATACTCAATGGGCAAAAACAAAAAGCTATCCCCCTAAGATCAGGAACGAGACAAGGATGTCAACTCTCTTCACTTCTATTCAACATAGTTTTGGAGGTTCTAGCCACAGCAATCAAATAAGAAAAAGAAATAAAAGGCATTCAAATTGCAAAAGAGGAAGTAAAACTGTCATTATTTGCAGATGACATGATAGTGTACATAGAAAACCCTATAGACTCCACAAAAAAACCCATTCAACCTAATAGGTGAATTTGGCAAAATAGCAGGGTAAAAAGTCAATATTCAGAAATTGAAGACATATTTGTACAGCAACAATGAAATATCAAATAGGAACTAGAAAAAAAAATCCCATTTACTATAGCAACAAGAAAAATAAAGTACTTAGGAATAAACTTAACCAAGGAGGTAAAAGACCTGTACTCAGAAAACTACAGAACACTGAAGAAAGAAATTAAAGATGATACAAATAAATGGAAGCACATACCATGTTCATGGATAGGATGAATCAACATCATCAAAATGACAGTACTACCCAAAGCAATTTATAGATTCAGTGCAATTCCTATTAAAATATCAATGATATATTTCACAGAGCTAGAAAACATATTTCAAAAATTTATATGGAAACAAAAAAGACCCAGAATAATGTCAGCAATCTTGAGAAAGAAGAACAAAATAGGAGGAATCACAATACCTAATATTAAACTATATTACAAGACTACTGTATTCAAAACAGTATGGTACTGGCATAAGAACAGATAAATAGATAAATCAATCAATGGAACAGAATAGAGAGGCCAGAGATAAATACAGGTCTCTATGGTCAATTAGTATTTGACAAAGTGGACAGGAGCATAAAATGGAGTAAAAATAGCTTCTTCAACAAACGATGTTGGGAGAACTGGACATGGACATGCAAAAATATGAAAGTAGGCCACCAACTTATACCACACACCAGAATAAACTCAAAATGGATAAGAGACTTAAATGTAAGTCGTGACACCATAAAAGTCCTGGAAGAAAACATGGGCAGTAAAATTTCAGATATCCCACGCAGCAGTATTTTTGCCAATATATCTCTTGGGCAAGGGAAATAAATGAACAAATAAATAAATGGGACTATATCAAACTAAAAAGTTTCTTCTCAGTGAAAGAAAACATCAGCAAGATGAAAAAGGAACCAACCATATGGGAAAACATATTTTCCACAGATACCTCAGACAAGGGTTTGATCTCCAAAATATATAAAGAACTTATATGACTCAACACCACCAAAACAGACAATTTAACTTAAAAATGGGCAAAAGACTGGAACAGACACTTCTCCAAGGAGGACATAGAGAGAGAGAGAGAGTCCATAGGAACATGAAAGGATGCTCAACATCATTAGCCATCAAGAGAGATGCAAATTAAAACCACAATGAAATACCACCTCACTCTGGTCAGAATGGCCATCATTAACAAATCAACAAACAACAAGTGCTGGCAAGGATGTGGAGAAAAGGGAACTCTACTGCACTGTTGGTGGGAATGCAGACTGGTGCAGCCACTATGGAAAATAGTATGGAATTTCCTCAAAAAACTAAAAATGGAACTGCCTTTTGATCCAGTGATTCTACTTCTGGGATTATACCCAAAGAATCCTGAAACATCAACTCAAAAGGACCAATGCACCCTTGTGTTCATAGTAGTGCTATTTATAATACCCAAGTGCTGGAAGCAGCCTAAGTGCCCATCAGTGGTTGAGTGGATCAAGGAGCTGTGGTACATTTATATAATGGAATACTACACAGCAGAAAGAAGAAGGAATTCCTACCTTTCATGAGAGCAGGGATGGAACTGGAGAGTATTAGGCTAAGTGAAATAAGCCAGATGGTGAAAGACAAATACCATATGATATCACCTAATACAGGAACCTAATGAACAAAACAAACAAAATAGAACCAGAGGCATGGAAACAAGGGACAGACTGACAGTAACCAGAGAGGAGGGGTTGGGGGAGAAGGGAAGAAAAAAGGAGAAGGACCTAGTCAAGGAACTAGTATAAAATGACCTATGGGCATGAACAACAGGGCAGGAAATGACTGTGTGTGTGGGTGGGGGGGAGGGGGCAAGGGTGAATAATGGGAGAAAAATGGGACAACAGTAATAGAACAACAACAAAAAATATCCTAAAAGAAAACATAAGAGGTAAAATCTCAGACATTTCTGATATCAATTTTTTTTGGTATATCATTTTGGGCAAGGGAAACAAAAGAAAAAATAAACAAATGGGACTATAACAAACTGAAAAGCTTTTGCACAGCAAAGGAAACCATCAACAAAATAAGAAGACAACCCACAGAATGGGAGAACATATTTGCTGATACATCTAATAAGGGGTTAATATCCAAAACTTATAAAGAACTTACAAAATTCAACACCAAAAAAACAAACAATCCAATTAAAAATGCGCAATGGACCTGAATAGACACTTCTCCAAAGGACATACACCTGGCCAATAGACACATGAAAAGATGCCCAATGTAACTAATCATCAGAAAAATGCAAATTAAAACCACAGTAAGATATCATCCCACACCTGTCAGAATGGCTATCATCAATAAATAAGAAAATAACAAGTGTTGGTGAGGATGTGGAGAAAGGTGAATTCTTTTACACTGTTGGTAATGATGCAGACTGGTGCTGCCACTATGGAAAGCACTATGGAGTTACCTCAAAAAATTAAAAATATAACTGCCTTATGACCCAAAGATCTCACTTCTGTAAATATATCCAAAGAAAGCCAAAACACTGGTTTGAAAGAATATAAGCACCCCTATGTTCATTGCAGCATTACTTACAATAGCCAAGATTTGGAAGCAGCCCAAGTGTCCATTAGTAGATGAGTGGATAGAACAGCTATGGGACATTTACAGAATGGAATATTACTCGACCGTAAAGAAAAGAAAATTTTAACCTTTATAACAGTATGGGTGGACCTAGATAACGTTATGCTAAGTGAAATAAGCCAGTCAGAGAAAGACAAATACCATATGATTTCACTCGTATGTAGAATCTAATGAATAAACTGAACTAGCAAGCATAATAGGGACAGACTCATAGACAGAGAGTGAGCTGACAGCTCGGGGAAGGACAGGGGTTGGGAGTAGAGGCTCTGAGCAAAAAGGAAAAAGGACTCATGGACATGGACAATAATGTGATGGCAGTGGAGGAGGGGGTATAAGGAAGCTAAATGGTAATGGAAAAAAAATATAATAATTTTTTTAAAAAAGATCAAACACTGTTAGGAATGTTTTTTAAATATGAACCATAGTCTTATTTATTATAACCCACCATATCTCTGCTTATATACCCAAAATAGTATTCCATTTAGTTCCAAGAAAATGACATCAAACACCTAAAGCAATGAATGACTCATAACTTAGAAAATCAGTTGAATGAGCTATAAAAATGGGTCCAAGTTTATTTTTAGTATTTAATAAAGCAGTTTCATTTTCTTCAAATAAGAGTATACAATGACATTCAGTAGGGTCTAAAAATATTTTTTAAATATTGTGAATTCTATTTTAACATGGTACTTTCCTCTCGATTTTTTTTTTTTTTTTAGTTCGGTGTAGGGAGCATAAAAGCACTCATAAAGCAATCTAAACATGATGCCTGAAAAAAGGAATGAAGTATAATTGTGTATGATAGTAGAATAAAATACATAATTTATTAGAGCAGTAAAAATGATATTAGATATGAGACTTCTCACGTTAATATGTTAATATTTTTCTAGTCTTCAAGGGTTCATTGTCAACACCACCAATTGTGGTCAACTGTAGTGGTGGTCACATTTATAATGGGCCGGGCTGTACTGAGACTGCATTTTATTTCCCCACCAGTGCCTTTCTCACTTAACTTATAGCTGTAGTCATTCACCACATAAAAATACCAGAACTAATAAGATGATTGGATGAAAATGTGGAATAATAACCGTGTAATATATAATGTGCCACAAATGCGGTATACACATATTATATATTATGGCAAAACCTTGGTAATTGCCTGTCTGGTTTAATTTTCAGCTGAGTAAAGGGAAAAAATTCTGAGGTTGTACTATCTTTTTCTCAACTATTATTATCACAAATATCTGTATTGGTCAGGGAACCACACAAAAATCCTCACTCCAGTTTTATAGTTGTCAACATTTCTGGAATTGGAAGCTAACCGAAGGTAAAACACTTACTCAAGCACAGCTTTCCATAGCTTTCTTACTTTTCTCATCAGAAATGAATTTCAAGTTAACCTTTAAATAATAAGAAACAAGAATTCCCTATGAAATTATGGGGTAGCTAAATCCCAGGGTAGGGAGGGAACAGGACACAGGATGAGGACATCATGTTCTCACTTCCTTGTTAGCAAATGGCTTGAAACCTGAATGGCTTTTTTGGATCTTGGAGTCTTGCTCCAGACTCTGTACAGAGAAGCAGGCATCATGATTTTGGAGTGGAGTGGGCAGGGACAGTAAAAAAACTCGGGCAAAAGTCTGTTGTGTACCAATTCTAACATCATATTTTTCTTTTTAACCTCTATCCTCCAACTTAAAGTCCTAGGAAATCCTGGCTTGAGAGGACAGCTTAAGCCTCTATCATGGCAAATTAATTCTCAGATTTCCACAAATATCTAGCAGGTATGCCAGGTGCTAAAGATTCCGGCATAAATAACTGCAAATCCCTGTCTATGAGTAATTAAGAGTCTAATGGAGTTTAGTGAAACTGATCCAAATGTTTGGCTGCCATTGCACTGCCATTTACTAATTCGAGGCATGGCACTTGGAGGACATTTAAGAGATGTTTATTGTTGGGTGAGTATACCCAAGCAGGGTATTGGTAGTATCTGCTTAGAAGGTTACACTGCCAGTTTTCTATTTTAGCCTGTAAATGCTGCCCTCAAGACTGTAAAGGAGGAAAGAGGAAGGACATCTCTAAAATCAGAGAAGGAAAACTCTGACTCCAAAAAACCTCCGCTGCCTTGCGGCATACCTCTTCAGGGGAAAGGCTAAGGGAGTAAACCCCGACAGAAAATCCGGAGCCGGAGTCCCTAAGGCGGTTTGACATTGTAGTCAACACCGGCAACTCCTGCGGCGCACCTGAAGCCAAGCTGTATTGACTTTGTCTTTCCCTTGGACCCTTCAGCTGCGAAGAGAGGGGGGGTCTGCTGCATGGGCAACAGCAGACCCTCCATATCACCCTGCCCAGGCTCTGTAGCTTCAGTTTCACTTGAGAGGACACTCCAGCGTCATCGCAAGATGTCGACTCAACACGGGAGGAGACAGATACCGGTTATAAGCTCATCCGATTGGCGAAGGAAACGAGCGCCAGGGGTCTCCTCTGACGGTGGGAGAGGTCATCGCACCTCACTGGACAGCTACCGTCTCGCCATGGCTCGCCTGCCCCACTGGGTGCGTGGGGATCAGAGAGGCGCCTCTCGAAAAGTGGGCCACAAAACACCCGCACCAGTTAATTCCAAGCAAACAACAAGAAAGAAGCCTCCGGCTCTTCGCCTCGCTAGCTGGAACATCAGGACCATGTGCCCCGGACTTACTGCAGACCTTCCGTGGATCAAGGGTGCCAGGAAAACCGCTGTCATCGATAGGGAACTGGCACGACTAAACATCGACATTGCGGCTCTACAGGAGACCCGGTTGGCCGACAAAGGAACTATCAGAGAAACCAACTACACCTTCTACTGGCAAGGGAAGTCTCCGGAACAACCAAGACAGCACGGTGTTGGGTTCGCTGTGAAGAACACGCTTGTTAACTCCATAGAGCCACCCACAGGAGGCACAGAGAGATTACTTACCCTCCGATTGTCAACAACTTTCGGCCCAGTCAGCATTCTTAGCGCATGTGCCCCAACCCTCTGCGCCACCACCGAAGAGAAAGAACAGTTCTACCATGCACTGGACGAAGCGTTATCCAAGATTCCCAGAAGTAACGCTCTCTATCTCCTTGGAGACTTCAACGCAAGAGTAGGAGCCGACCACATGGCCTGGCCCACCTGCCTTGGAAACTTTGGGAGAGGAAAGATCAATGAGAATGGTCAGCGACTGCTTGAGCTTTTGTGTCACCACGGCCTGTGCGTGACAAACACATTCTTCAAGTGCAAAGAGATCCACCAGGTGTCATGGAGGCACCCCCGCTCCCGTCACTGGCACCAGCTTGACCTCGTCATCACCAGAAGAACGGATATTGGCAGCACCCTCCTCACCCGCAGCTACCACAGTGCAGACTGCGACACGGACCATGCCCTCGTGGTAAGCAAGGTGCGCATAATGCCGAAGAGGTTGCACCACTCCAAGATGAAGGGTCGCCCACGCATCAACACCAGTTGTGCCAGCAACCCAGTTAAGACCCAGCAATTCATCAACAAGATGGAAGATGCACTCGGCGAGGGAGTGGCGGCAGATGACATTATCGTATCCAATTGGCCACGTCTCCGCGACGCCATATACAACTCCGCCATTATTGCTTACGGGAAGAAAGAGCGGAAGAACGCTGACTGGTACGAGGCTCACTGGGAAGAAATGGAACCCGTGATCAAGGCTAAGAGGAAGGCCCTACTGGCTTACAAGGTCATGCCCACTCCCAGTACACTTCAAGCTCTACGGGCTGCCAGGAACAAAGTCCAGAAGATCGCCCGCCACTGTGCCAACACCTATTGGCTAAACCTGTGCAGAAGCATTCAGGAAGCCGCCGATATAGGCAACGCACGAGGAATGTATGAGGGTATCAAGAAGGCAACAGGCCCAATCCCCTCCAAGATCGCCCCCCTTAAGTCCAAGACAGGTGAGGTCATCACTGACCAGGAACAGCAAATGCGGCGGTGGACCGAGCACTACCTTGAGCTGTACGCGACGAGGAACACCGTAACAGACACTGCTCTTAACGCCATCCCAGACCTACCAGTCATGGAGGAGCTAGACACCCCACCTACTGCGGCAGAGCTCGGCAAAGCCATCGACCGCCTTGCTTGCGGGAAAGCACCAGGAAGCGACAGAATCCCTCCAGAAATCCTAAAGAGCGGGAAACCAGTCCTGCTACAGCCGCTCCACCATCTACTCTGTCGCTGCTGGAAGGAGGGTTACATCCCCCAGGATATGAGAGACGCCAACATTATCACCATGTACAAGAACAAAGGAGACCGCAGCGACTGCAACAACTACCGGGGCATCTCTCTCCTCAGCGTCGTCGGCAAAGTATTCGCCCGGGTCGCTCTTGCCCGCCTGCAGACCCTTGCTTCCCGCGTCTACCCAGAGTCCCAGTGTGGCTTCAGAGCTGGCCGCTCAACAGTGGACATGATCTTCTCCCTACGCCAGCTGCAGGAGAAGTGTCACGAGCAGCATAAACCACTCTACCTCGCCTTTATTGACCTCACGAAGGCGTTTGATCTGGTCAGTCGAAGCGGACTCTTCAGCTTGCTACGGAAGATTGGCTGTCCACCACATCTGCTTGCTGTGGTCATGTCCTTTCACGACAACATGCACAGCACGGTGTCCTACAACGGCGCAACCTCTGAGGCCTTCCCAGTCAGCAGCGGAGTAAAGCAGGGCTGCGTCCTCGCGCCTACGCTGTTCGGAATCTTCTTCTCCATGCTCCTCCAATACGCCTTTAAGGACTGCAGCGAGGGTGTCTTCATTCACACCAGATCCGATGGCAAGCTCTACAACCTGGCCCGTCTATGAGCCAAGACCAAAGTCAAAGAGGTGCTCATCCGTGAGATGCTCTTCGCCGACGACGCAGCTTTGACATCACACTCTGAAGAGGGACTCCAGCAGCTAGTCACTTGCCTTTCCCACGCATGCAAGGAGTTCGGACTAGCCATCAGCCTGACGAAGACGAATGTTATGGCTCAAGGCACGGGGACTCCCCCATGCATCACCATCGACGGATACACCCTGGAGGTTGTCAACGACTTCACTTACCTCGGGTCCACCATCTCGAGCTCTCTGTCAGTCGACTTGGAGGTCAACCGGAGAATCGCCAGGGCAGCCACAGTTATGGCCAGACTGAACCGGCGAGCGTGGAACAATTCCAGCCTCACTGAGAAAACCAGACTGCGCATCTACCAAGCCTGCGTACTCAGCACTCTCCTCTATGGCAGCGAGACGTGGACCACCTACGCAAGGCACGAAAGGAAACTCAACAGCTTCCACATGAGGTGCCTGCGACGCGTCCTGCATGTCGCCTGGCAGGATAAGGTCCCCAACACCGAGGTGCTGAAGCGAGCCAATATGAGCAGTTTGCATGCAGTTCTTAGCGAGAGACGCGTCAGGTGGCTCGGCCATGTCAAAAGAATGGATGCAGGCCGTATCCCCAAAGACCTCCTCTACGGCGAGCTAGCAGAAGGCAAGAGGATGACAGGGCGCCCAAAACTGCGGTTCAAAGACATCTGCAAAAAGGACATGACACAATGCTCCATCAATCTCAACACATGGGAAGTTCAAGCAGACGACCGCCTAGCCTGGAGGCTCGCGGTCAGGCAAGGTACCTCACGTGCGGAGGCTGCGCGCAACGAGGAGGCGGTCCAGAAAAGATCGAGGCGGAAGCAGCGTCAACAGCAGCAACAACAGCCATCTGCCTTCACCTGTACCAAGTGCGGCAGGGATTGTCACTCCCGAATCGGACTGCACAGCCATTCTCGGCGGTGCAGATAGACTCTCAAGAAGCTACGCCATCGTCTCTCGAGACGGACGGCTGCCGACGACGATATATATATATATAGATGTGTATTCAGAGAAGGAAAACTCTGATTCCAAAAAACCTCCGCTGCCTTGCGGCATACCTCTTCAGGGGAAAGGCTAAGGGAGTAAACCCCGACAGAAAATCCGGAGCCGGAGTCCCTAAGGCGGTTCGACGTTGTAGTCAACACCGGCAACTCCTGCGGCGCACCTGAAGCCAAGCTGTATTGACTCCGTCTTTCCCTTGGGTCCTTCAGCTGCGAAGAGAGGGGGGGTCTGCTGCATGGGCAACAGCAGACCCTCCATATCACCCTGCCCAGGCTCTGTAGCTTCAGCTTCACTGGAGAGGACACTCCGGCGTCATCGCAAGATGTCAATTCAACACGGGAGGAGACAGATACCGTGTCACTCCCGAGTTGGACTGCACAGCCATTCTCGGCGGTGCAGATAGACTCTTAAGAAGCTACACCATCGTCTCTCGAGACGGACGGCTGCCGACGAATGGAGGAGTCTTTACTAGTTTCTTAGGCCTGTGATTAGCAAAGTACCACAGACTGGGGGCTTAAGCAACAGAAATTTTCTCATAGTTATGGAGGTCAGAAGTCTGAGATCAAGGTGTTGGCAATGTTGATTCCTTCTGGGGTTGTGCAGGAGAATATGCTGGCCTCAGGAGCTCCTTGGCTTGTTGATGGCCATCTCCCTGTGTCTCCATATCATCTTAACCTCCATGTGTATCTGTCTCTGTATCCTAATTTCCTTTTTTTTTAAGGACACCAGGCATATTAGATTTGGGCCCACCCTAATGACCTCATCTTAACTCAATCATCTGCAAAGACCCTATTTCCAAATAAGGTCACACACACAGGTACTGGGGATTAGAACTTCAACATCTTCTTGGGAGACACAATTCAAGCCATAGAAAAGTTGTTGTTCAAATGGATAAGAATTCTAAAGCTTGTGACCCTCCACATTGAACTTCAACTCCTCCTGAAATGCCACATTCTGGGCTACTAAAACACAGTTCCATTCCAAACCCCTCTGTTACTTTACTGCCATTCTCTCAGCAATTTCAGCAACATTCAGCTTCTCCCCGGTCCTTGCCTGTCATGTCACTCCCCTGGTCCTTCACTGCACACTGACATGAGTTTTCATCAACAAAAGAAGCTTTCTGTTCCAAGGGTTTCACTGAAAAACATATTTTATTCAATAAACATTTTTTATGCCTATTGTTCTAGATTCCACTGGAGCTTGGCACACACTTTCCTTCAATGAGAATTCACAGTCTAGTGAGGGGTAGGAAAAAAGTAAAACAGAGACATAGAGGCTTTGATAGAAGCCACTACAGGGTGTTCTGGGGTGCATTGAATTGGTGCTGAATCCAGGCTAGGGATAAAGGAGAGGAGATCAGGGAAGGCTTCCCGTAGGAGAGGACACCACAGCTGAGTCTTGATATATGTGCAGTAGGATTTAGCCAGGCAATATTTAAAGGTAGGAAAGGAAAGAAGTAAGGTAGAAAAGCATATTGGGACAAACAAAACAATAAAAAGAGTACATAAAAAGATGTTAAATACTGGAATTATTAAGTGAATAAGAAGAGAAGATAATGTGTTTTCAAAGTTGGGTCTGAACATTTAAAAATATTTTTTAAAATTTAATATTTATTGTATTTTTTCATTACCATTTAGTTGTCTTATACCCACTTCCCCCCAGCAATTATCACACGGTTGTCCATGTCCATGAGTCCTTTTTCCTTTTTGCTCAATTCCTCCATCCCCTAACCCTCTCCCTCACCCCCCTCTAGCTGTCATAAGTACAAACAGCTTGTCTTAGTCAGCTTGGGCTGCTATAGCAAAATAGCAGAGTCTGAGTAGCTTAAACAATAAGCACTTATTTCCTATAGTTCTGGAGGCTAGGAAGTCCAAGATCAAGGTGCCAGTAGATACAGAGTCTGTGGGACTCTCTTCTTGTCTTGGAAATGGCTGCCTTCTCGCTGTGTCCTCACATTGTGAAGAAAGTAATTTCTGGTCTCTTCTTTTAAGGACACTGACCCCAACCTAGGCTCCCCTCCCATGACCTTATCTAAACCAAATTACCTTCTAGAGGTAGAAGCCCCATCTCCAAATAACAACACATTGGGAATCAGGGCTTCAGCATGTGAATTTGGGGGTGGCACAGCTCCTCCCCAGCCTGGGCGCAAACAGTCTCCGTTAGACTTAGGAAAACCATTCAGGTTCAGCTTTCTGCCCAGCTCTCATGTGATTCATAGGCTGTTATTGCTCCATCACTCCACCCAGCCCCTCAGCCTCAGAAGCCTATGATTGTTTTCTTCAAATTATAAGAGGAAGTTTATTTAGAAAGTCACAGAGGTAGAAGCAATGAGCCGTAGAAGAAATGGGCTCAGGAAATAAGTTACAGAACAAAAGAAGGGCACTGGGAGCTTAGGAGAAAGAGGGCAAGGAAAACACACCTCAGAGAAGGGGGTGGGGAAAGGCACAGGCATGCTTGAGGTGGGGGAGAGGGAAGAGAAGAGGAAGGGAGAGTTGGGGAGTCGGGGGGCGGGGGAATAGAGAGAGAGAGAGCAAGAGCCAGAAGCCTGTGATTTAATGGTAATTTAGGTCCAGAAACCTATTAGACATCACCCCCTTCCACTGGGCAAAGAATCTGACACCTTAAAATGTGCATCCAACCCTATGGTAGGTGTAAAAGTTCACCAGACTGTCAAACCATAAAGCTTAAAAAAGATTACATGAGGGCTGAAAATTTTGAGTCTGCATTAAACAAAATAAGGTGGAAATATAAACCTTGTTAGCTACATAATCATCAGTGTATTTTTAATAACAAAACCTCAGTGTTCCTTTCAAGTAGTATAGTTATCAGAAAGGAAATAGGTGACGTCATGTGTTTTTCTTTTAAATCATCAAGAGTCTTGACCATGTCTTAAGCTGTAGAAAAATGCCTGTATACGTGCCAGTTGCCATCTTTTAGTATAAACTGTGTTAGTGGGAAGAAGGAGACTGGTTAGAAAAAGAAAAAGAGTGTACACACAAGCATATAAATAACAAAGAACAAGGTCAATAAGGCAACGATGTGGCTAGCTATAATTTGGCTTCTAGGATTCATATTCTGCACTATTGAGCAACTGCGTTTCCTTCCTCTGAATCCTGTTTGTCTTTTTCCAACCTTTTTGCTAGTGGTTTGTGGGCTGAGGGTACTTCTTGGCCAGCGACATATCATCCAGAGGATCTAAATGCACAAATACTCCTGGGATTTAACTTCTGTCCCATTTCCATTCCTCAGAGGGAGAAGAAAACTGTTATTTCACATACCAGGCTCTGGAATTCCACAGTCTGTAAGCAAAAGAGACATTTACAACTGCTGTCTGTTTGGGGGGCTTGGGTGTTTCTCTGAGATGTGCTTGATAAAACTAGAATTCTACATTTGATACAGAAAACAATCACTCAGTGTTTTAAACAAGAAAGAGATGTATTCCTCTTCTTCCCACAGTCAGCCTTAGTTATTTAGAGGGGTCATTTACAGGTTTGATTCTGACTGTGTACGGCATGGCTCAAAAGAAAGGATGAATTCATTAATCAATTTGGTAAAATTGGTTTAATTCTTACTATATTCTGGAGGTCACAAAGAACTGTCAGACATGGTCCTCCCCTGCAAAGAACCTATAACTAGTCTGGGACCAGCCACAAGACAGGAAGCTGTTCTTTGTGGTTTGTTCATCAGTGTATCTCCCACACTGAGTATGGTGTTTATTTAGTACTTTCTAGGTGTTCAGCAAACAATTGTGAAATAGACAATTGAGATTAATGCTACATGAGGACAGTAAGTCCTTTCCAAGCTGAGAGTGAGCACTCCCGGCTAATGTCATTACAGCATTCTTCATAAAGGAGACAGCATTTTAGCAATGCTTTTAGGAAGCAGTAGGACTGCGTGCAGCCAGTGAAGGGATGACAAAATGGGTTATCATCTCAGGTAAGGAGACAAAGGTGAGTCAAGCCAGCAGGCTGGGAGAGTCAGAGCATTTTGAGGGGGGGTAACGGTGAGAAGCCCGGCAGCCAGATGGGAAGAGAGCGAACATCTGAAGTCACTTCCGAACTGACTCCCCCATGTAGGTGAGAAAGGTGACTCATGCACAGGCTGGAGAGCTGTGGTATGGGAGACACACAGACAACCAGACTGCGGCTGGCAGATCCCGGCCCTGCACTAGATGAGCCCAGCAGAGTAATGCTCTAGGCCTTCCTGCCTTAATTTCAAACTTTACAAAAAGAAATGTTAAAAAACTTGACTTTCTATGTACTTTTCCAAGTGAGTCATAAAGATTATTATGTTCATAGCCAATTTTGAGGTAAGGATATGAATATCAATGAGAACTGATCCCAGAAAACCTCCCCTCAAGAAGCTGCTTTGAGCCATGAAATATCCTAGGAAGGAAAAGCTAGCTGTCCAGTGTCCCCTCTCCCCAAGGTCAGGGTGTGGGATGGAAAACTGCAAGGTGCCTGGTAAGCCCAGGTCATTGCATTTTAGGACCTCCCCAAACAGAAGTGTGTGTGTGTGTGTGTGTGTGTGTGTGTGTGTGTGTGTGTGTGTGTGTGTTTGGTGCTCTGTGTGGTGTGTGTATGTGTGCATATGTGGCATGTGCGCCTGAGTGTGATGTGTGGTGTGTATGTGTGTGTGGAGTGTGATGTGCAGGGATGTCTGGGCACTGAAAGAGTTTGGGGAGTGGCACAGGGCTCAGGCTAGTGCAAGTCTCTCCTGAGCATTCCTGTGCACAATAATTCCAATGATAATCACACACACACATACGGAAACCAGAAAACAAATTAGTCAGGAAAGGGACCAAAAAAAAAAGTCATGAGATTAGACTTCTCAATATAACAGTTACAGGAACTTGTGTGTACTTCGGGAGAAATGAAGTTTTCTTATCATTAGCTTTCACATCAATGTTGCATGTTCTGAACTGGAGTTTTCAGCCAATGCCACTCCCCCCATCCCCCGCCCCCCACCACACTGTGCATCCCTCTGCCTTTAGCTCACTCTCTTGCTTCCTGGCAGGCTGTGATCTCCTGGGTGATAGGAACTAGTTCATTTACATAAAACATTACTAATCTCAGAGTAGGAGCTTAATGAACTTTTTGACTCAGAAGGATCTAGGAGGGCATTTGAAGGACAGTGTCCTTGGAGGTCTCCCTAGCTTCGTGAGCCACAGGGAGGAGTTGATCATCCTGCAGGTAACCCTGGAATCAATTGCACATGGGTACACATACACACACATATACACACACACCCCTTCCAAAAACAACCATTATGTTTTAAAATCATGTGATCTACTTCAATATCCAGAAATAAGCATATTTTCTGAATACAGCATAATCCATTTCATGCTAATACGATCTAATTCTATTCTGTGAAATTTGTTATATCAATGTACTAAAAGGTATCAAGTGTCATCTTCCCCTCCTTCCCTGCTCCCTCCAACTCCACTCACCCTCAGATGAACTCTAGGGTGCCCCTCTGGACCCCTCACCCATGGTTAAGAAACCCAAGATCAATCAGGACCATCTAATCCTCTAAAGTACCATCTCACCACAGATGGCTACAGGAAGCCCAGGAGAAGCTTCGACATGCTGTGTGTTAGGTTGCATCCCTGTCCTCGGGAGGCATATCAGAGACTTTCCATTGGAGGAGGGAGTGGGAAGATTTATGACCTTTCTGTACAAGAACCACACACCACAGCCCTACCTTGTGGGTGGGGAGCAGTGAAGGAAGTCCAGTGAAGGGATTGGTTTATTCCACTATTCCAGTTACAAAAACAAACTTCCAGTTATAAAAATGGGATAGCACAAACATGTCACAGACGTTTAGAGAAAGTAGAATGTAGATCACTGTGAACTGCTGAGGCAAGAATTCTCCAGGCACTGGGACTGGAGCCGAGATGACTGATCATGATTTGGGTGGGTGGGATAGCATGGGGGGCAGGAGGGAGGAGGGAGGGCATTCCTAGCATTCTGAAATGGAGGGTCAGCCAAGGTAGGAACTGGGAACTAGATGGGCAGTTTGTGGGGCCAGGGCTCCAGCATGACAACTCTCCACCCAGGAGTCCAGAGCCTTGCAAAGGCAGTGTACGCACAGCATGCAAACACACCCTGGCATGCACACACATACACATATTTCAATGCCTGGGTTGTAGGCTGGGTCCCCAGTTGGGGGCATGGGAGAGGCAACCACACATTGATGTTTCTCTCCCTCTCTTCCTCCCTTCCCCTCTCTCTAAAAATAAATATGGTATTAAAAAAAAAAAAAGAAATCTTTATTTGCACACCCTCTCTCTAAAATCCTTTTACCTCCCTTTTCTTAATCTGAAAAATGTAGCCTGAATATTCATAATAACAATCTTTCCCATGTGTAAAAGTGCAAACAACTTAAAGTAGATTTTCATGTCTTTGTCTCATTTATTACATTATGTTATTAACTCATTTGAAATGCACCTACATCTACCCACTCCTGGAGGTTTCAGGAATGCTTATCAGCTTAATATTGCACTTTTGCAATGCCATTTATTTAACATGATTGCTAAAATATTCTTTCTGTGCTTTGAGAAGCAGATAAGATTATGCACTTAACACTCACTTGCTTTCAGAAGTAGGCCTCCCCCACGAGGGCCTGGGGAGAAGCAAGAATGCCTGGGTACCTCTTTTTCCAAAGGTAAAGGGTTGGGCTGGGGTGAGTCCGTGCTGCCACGCTAAGGGCTTGGAAGCAGCTGGTAATCTGGGGTCTAGGAATGAAGTCCCCTACTTTCTTGCCGCACCCAAGCCCTGTCCAAATAAGGGCATAGCACCATTTAGCGAAGCCAATTTGATAACCCCAAGCCAGAGGCAGCTGAGCCAATGTTTGCTGAGAGTGCGTGCTGATGGGTAACACGAGCTCCCTCCCTCTCCTACGCAGAAACTACCCACCCTGGGCTGGGATATGAAGCAGGCCTGTGGCTCCTGCGTGTGGAACAAGATATTTTTACAGTCTGTGTTTAGATTTACTGGAAAACCCCTGAGCATGTTTCTGCCGCCCTAGACCCATAACTATACCCAGGTTTTGCACCTGATTCTTGAAGGAATAAGACTTAGCTCTGAGGCTTAAACTTCTATGGTTGAAGTGAAGGTTCTGAGTTCTAACAACTTCCCAGATGAGAAACCACTGGAATAGTAGTGGATTTTTTTGAAGTAGTCACCTTTCTCTGAGTGCTTACTGCAAGCCAGATACTATGTATGGCTGAGCATTTTACATCATCTAGTTCTCTGTCAACGTAGAAGGTGCATATTATTACTCCATTTCATACCTGAGAATTGGAAAACCAGAGAGTTTGAGCAGCTTGCTCAAGATCTCATAACTCATTAACTACAGCACTGTGATTTGAATCCAGGCTTCTAAACTCACCAAAGATTTGAAAGAAGGTACAGTTCTTGTGCGTAAATTCATTTCTTCATTCACTATATACTGAGCTCCTACTAAGTCCTTGAGATAGAAAACACCTGTAAACAAAACAGACATGGCTAGGAATTTCATAGCAGTTACATGCTAGTAGGTAGACACAGAAACTTAACAAATATGTAACATGTTATGTGGTGATAAGTGCCATAGGCAAAAAAAAAAAAAAGAAAGAAAGAAAATCATGGTAACTGAAATTGAAAGAGCCGGGGGTGGGGGGCAGAAGTTAGTGCAGTATTGCTTACATAGGAAATGATGAATTCCTGATACTAGGACATAAAAATGCCTCCCATCAAGTCAAGAACAATTTCTAAACTCCTGGAAGCTGTCACATCCAGCTGTGATGACAGTATGATGGTTCCCCAGCCAGCATAACAGGAGTCCCTGCCAAATAGGTACATTTCAGCTTGTTGGGCCATTCGGACAAAATGGAAATGTTACAGCACAGATGGACAGAATGGCATAGGTAATGATGAAATCCTGTGGTGAGCCTCCCTCCCCCACCTTGATTGGGAACTAATCCCTTCCCCCCTCTTTCTTCACAAGGAGCTTTGAAAACTGACCCCTCACCAATCTGGAAACCATTTGGAGATTCCCAAGAGAAAAGGGCTATGTACCAGTGTAATTATTGGTATTGTTTTCATTAAATATGACATGATTGGGAATTACTGGGGAAAACCGCAGTGATGAAGGAAGGGATTTCAAAAGATATGACAAATTAGCATGTTTAAAGATTGGCTATAGAAGCAGTAGGTTGATGAATTATCAATGTTTCTAAGCTGTATAAATAAGAAGTTTTACAAAGCAGTATGATTTAGAGATCTTGAGAGAAGGAGGTCCCATGCTTTGGAAAACAAGTGATTTAATAATGTAACAGTATACTTTGAAAGGATTACTTTTTCCAGAAGTAGCAAGGTTTGTTAATACTCATATAGAAAGAGGACAGGGAGTTCTTGCATCCAAACAGATCTGCCTGGCTGCCTGAGATACCTGGATGTTAGAATGTAAACAGTCTATCAAAATCATTGTTAGAGCACCCAGTAAAACCAAATATCCTTTGTCTAAGGGGAGTTGAAAAGTAATCTCAACTGAAAAAAAATCTATATAAACCCATAGAACTCCATCATATTTCACACTGCTGACTCCTTTCTAATCCTCTTCAGCACCCTCAAATGCTTTTTAGTAGGAAATGGAGTTTAACTTCTTAATTAGTTTATTAGTTAATGTAATGGCCATTTCAAACCTTATCTATTCTCATATCATGTCACATGGAAAAAAACTAAAACTTTGATTTTTTAGAAACCAGTTTTTCAAGATAGATAGCATAAATGGTCTTGTTTCTAGTGTAAATTTGTACATATAAGATGTTCCACTATCTTCCCTCAATTGAAAAAGCCAAGGAGAATTCTCCAAATATATTAGTATTGTGATGACAAATATAATACAGAGTAAAATACAGCTTTTGAGGCCATCTAATTTTTCTGTGTGTCTTAATTACTTAATAAATTTATTAGTGGGGGGAAGGTCCAAAAATCCAAAGTGATAGCAGTGGTGATAATTAAATATACATGAAGGTGATTAAATTACTGTTATTTTATAAATAGCATAAATCTGCACTACCCAATACGGAAGCCTTTAGTCATATGTGGTTATTGAACATTTAAAACATTGAATTGAGATATGCTGTAAGTATAAAATAGACACCTGATTTCAACAATTTAGTATAAAAAGATCTTATTAATAATTTTTATATTGATTATATTTTGAAGTAATAATATGATGGATATATGTGGTTAAGTAAAATGTGTAAGTCAATTTTCTCTGTTTCTTTTATATTTTTAGTGCAGCTACTAGAAAATGTAAAAGTATATACTTGGCTTGGATTATATTTATATTGGACAATACTGCTTTGCAGTTTAAGAAAGCACAAAGGAAGTGTTTGTTTCAGTTGGCCTGAAAGTATTTTTAATTTAAAAAAACAATTTGGAAATTGTATTTAATCAAGAGTCACTCTAAGGAAGTATAAAATTAGATTATTAAATATATGCTTTTTAATCTACCCCTCCCCCCAATTTTCACATCACACTTCAAACAAGAACAATGACAGACAAAATATAAATAAATAAGTAAATAAATAAAACAATGTAAGCAGGTTCAAACACAATAAGTGTCTATATGGACCAAGTTCATAAACCCGAAAAGTAAAGCAGTCCATAGCATATGACACGAAGATCTGAGCTTACTTCTGGGGCAGGAAGACATCTGGGAATTGGGCTCATCTAAAGTAATGGTAACTAAAACTACTCTATATGAAGTGGCAACTTTGGTGGAACTCCCCCTGATTTAAAATTTTTAAAAGCCTGAAAAAAAAAATGTCCTTCTAATTGTTTCTGAGAACAATGCCTCCTTCTTAAATTAATAGGACATAAAACAGCCTCATCTTTGGAATATGAAAGAAGCTAACTATTGGATCTGTGGCCAAATGGTCCATAAATCTTAATCCCTAAGACCAAACCTGCAATATAAGATGTGTTTTAGTCAGCGGGCCCCAAGGAGCCAGGTGGAGGCCATCACTAGAACAACTTAAAGAGGGAGATGGGCAGAGAAGGAGAAAGAAAAAAAAAGTATTGTCTTCTCAAAATGAGCCTAGAAACCATGATATCAAAACAAAGTAATGTAATGCTAAGACAGATATCTGATACAAATTACCTAGAAAAAGATACATTTAACCAAGCAACACTAAAGTATGAGAATGTTACAGAAACAGGGGAGTCCAAAAATCCCCAGAGTTTGCAGCTGGGGGATGGGGAGAAGGAAGCAGCTTTCAGAATGCCTCCACACCCCTGAGGCTGATGGCTGGTGTCTAAAATTATGCAAAATTGCTTGAATGCTACCAAGGCCTCAGGTGGATGGGAGGAGTCTTGAACCAGGGGACAGTATGGAAAGCACACACAGCCTATGTGGGGTTCTGTGAATGGTCAGAACTGTTGGCAACACCCACTGCATCAGAGGACGCAGTCAGGGATATATAGGCAGCTGCGAACACTTTAGGGGGGGCGGTGCATTCTGGGGCTGTCTCCCTTGCTGGCGGATGTTCGCAGGAGTACTCTGGAGAAGGAGAGGAGATACACGTGGTTTACAGAAAGAAGACAGTTTGCAAGGAGGCTGAGAATCTCAGCGGTTTTGTATTGAGAGTTGAAGAGCACCACAGCACAGAAAGGACCTCCCCAATCAGATTGAGTGATTGGCAGTCGCCGGTAAAGCTGAACTGTGTTTGGGAAGTAGGGAAATGGTGTTTCTGACCTTCCTAAAACTGGCTAGGTTTGGTAGGGGGGAGGCAAGGATATGTGTAACTGTTAAATAAACAATTTTCTTTTCACTCAACTAAAGTATTAAGAGTTGTAATTCTGGCGGTGGGCAATCCGACCCCTAACTAAAGAGCCTGTGGGTTTGTTTTCAATTGGAGCAGCCCAGGGGTTCTGTAACAAGAATAGTCTGATAAAGACTTTAAAATAAGTATACTTAGGGCAATAAAGGAGGTAAGTGAAAGAATGACATTCACTAAAAATACAACATAGAATTACAAGCAAACACAAGAAGAAATTAAACAAAATGTGTATCTAAAAGAAACAATGTAAAAATTTTAGACACGAAAAATATTTATTGGGAAAGTTTTAAAAAACAGCCAAACTGTTCAGACCCAGAAAATTGGAAGATATTACTGAGGATTTCACTAAAATGCATCACAAAGAGACAAAGAGATAAAAATATGACAAAAGTTCAAATTTTTAAAGGATTAATAGTATAACTTATATCTGTCTAACAGAATTTTCCAGAAAGATAGAAAAGCAATACTTAAAGAGATATTTACTAATGTTTTCCAGAACTAAAGAAAGACATGAGTCCTAAGAGGAAAAGTTAAGTCCAAGGCCCAGAGTGAAAATAAATGTTACAAGTTAATACAGACAGTTAGACTACAAATAATCAAAAACAAAGGAGACTTTCAGCCAACATGGAGGCATAGACAGACACGCTGCATCTCCCTCCACAACTAGGAAGGAATACAACTACCTCAAAACTAGAAAGAACCGGAAGTTCCAGAAAATCAAACTACATGGAAGTCCAGCAAACAAAAATATAAAGAAGAAATATTCAACCAGACAGGTAGGAGGGGCGGAGCTGGGGTGGAGAGGACGTGGTGTGGTGGTGGCAGCAGTGGCAGGCCAGTGGAAAGTGCAGTCACATGTTTTAAAAAGTCAAGAGGGACACCTGGGGAGTTCCTCACCGGACCTCTCAGCCCAAGGTCCCAGCACCAGGGAAAATCACGCCTAATTGCTTCTAACTATGCAGACCAGTAGGGGTTGGGGTGGAGGCAGAAACTGCCAGTCTCAGCAGAGTCCACTTGTTAAAAGGGCCCCCACAGTTCTAGAATGTCTGCAGGCCCACCCACTCTGGGAATGACAGCCAGGGCAGCAGGTAGAGGGGCGCCAGTCCAGTGCAGAAGTGGGAGAGGTGCCTGGAAAAGGGGCGAGGGCTGGGCAGGTGGCATTGTTCCCTCTCAGACTCCTCCCTCACATACAGTGCCACAACGTGGTGAAATGGGTGGTCCTGTACTGATGAATCCCTGAGGCTCTGCCCTTTACAACATAACAGGAGTGACAGTTCTATCTGGGATGTGGAGGCAAAAAAACACAGGAGCCTGACAGAAGGAGGATACAGAGAGGTATGGCCCAAAAGGAGGAACAGATCAAGGTTCCAGTGGGAGAACTAAGCAACAAGGAGATAGCCAACCTAACAGACACAGAATTCAAAACACTGGTGATAAAGATGCTCACAGGCTTGACAGATATGCTTGAGTATGGCAAACGCATAAGAGATGAAGTGAAGTCTATGCTAAGTGAAACGAAGAAAAACCCACACAAAACCAATGGTGAAGGGAAGAAAACTTTGGTTCAAATCAATGATTTGGAACATAAGGAAGAAAAAAAAAGTCAACCAGGGCAGAATGAGAAAGCAAGAATTGGAAAAAATGAGAAAAACTTCCCAAATTTTGTGAAGGAGATGGACATACAGGTCCAGGAAGCACGGAGAGTCCCAGGTGAACTGGCCCCAGAGGGGACCACACCAGGACGCATCATGACTGAGATGCCAAAGGTGAAACATCAAGACAGAGTCTGGGGGCAGCTAGAGAGAGGGAGAAAGTTTCCTAAAAGGGGGTGCCTATAGGACTATCAGATGATTTCTCAGAGGACACTTTGCAGGCAGGAAGGGACTGGCAAGAAGTATTCAATGTGATGAAAATGAACCTACAACCAGGACTACTCTATCCAGCAAGGCTATCATTTAGAATGGAAGGGCAGATGAAGTGCTTCCCAGACAAGGTGAAGCTGAAGGTGTTCATCATCACCAAGCCATTATTATATGAAATGTCAAAGGGACTTACTTAAGAAAAAGAAAATCAAAACTATGAACACTAGAATGACAACAAACTCACAACTATCAACTACTGAATCTAAAAAATAAAAACAAAATCTAAGTAAGCAAACCAGAATAGGAACAGAATCATAGGTATGGGGATCATTAGGAGGATTATCAGCTGGCAGGAGAAGTGGGAGAAATGGGGAAATGGTGCAGGGACTAAGAAGCAAAATCAGTTGGTACAAAATAGACAGGGGTATGTTAAGAATAATATAGGAAAGGGTGAAACCAAAGAACTTGTATGCATGACCCATGGACATGAACTAAGGGGGGCGGGGAGATTGCTGGAGGGATGCGGGGTACTGGGCAGAGGGGTGCAAAGAGGAAAACAATTGGAAGTACTGTAACAACACAATCAATAAAATATACTTTAAAAAAAAAGAACAAAGGAAGGGGGAAATCTTAAAAACTACTGAAGTAAAAAAGGACAGATTACTTACAAAAGACTTAACAGTTAAACTGACCAGGAGAATAAAGAATAATATCCTCAAAATGCTAAGTGAAAGTAATTCAGCCTAAATATTTATACCCAGATAAATGGTCACTCAAACAAAATCAAGAGCAATAAATGTGTTTTTAGGTTCATAAAGAAATACCAACCTGGCTGCTGTGGCTCAGTAGATTGAGCTTCGGCCTGCAAACCAAGTGTCACTGGTTCGATTCCCAGTCAGGGCACATGACTAGATTGCATGTCAGGTCCTCATTTGGGGGCGCGTGAGAGGCAGCCACACAGTGATGTTTCTCTCCCTCTCTTTCTCCTTTCCTCTCTCTCCAAAAATAAACTAACAAACAAATAAATAAATAAAATTGTTTAAAAAATAAATAATAAAAAGCTGGAATTATACTAAAAAAATAAATAAATACCAAGAGAGTTTACCATAAATTGATTCTCATGAACACAAATATTAAGGACTGTATTTAAGTAAAAGGGAAGGTGTGGAATACAAGAAATAGCAGTAAACATAATATTAACAACAAACATCTTGGTTAATTTAATTTAATGTTAAATTAAATTGTTAGCAATTGTTAGCAATTGTGTAGAAAATAATTTTTAATTCCAGAAGTAGTTATTTAATGGGTAGATACAACTGCTCAAGGAGTTTGTAACATCCTTTTTCTTTAAAATGCATAAATTTATTTTCTTTATTTTTAAATTTATTTTTCAGTTATAGTTGATGTACAATTCTAAAAATTTTTGAGTAAATGTAGACTTTGGGAAAAATAATACAGTAAAGATTAGAGACAGAAATTTAAAAAATGCTTCCAAACCAACAGAAATGGGAGAAAGATGCATGGAGAATATTCAATACAAAACAAACCCATAACTTTATTCAAGAGAAAACATGGATATATATATAGAATCCAATGAAAGTACATGGTAAAAAGAAAATAAGGAGGTAGAAATAAGTGCAAATATATGAGTAATTATTAATAATGAAAGTAGATCAAATTCATCAGGTAAATGACAGAGATTAACAGATTGAGAATTTTTAAGACAGGTAGTTGCTGTTAATAAAAAACACTAAACAAAATCTAAGACACAATTAAAGAGAAATATTGACAGTTATAGGAAAGTGGTTCCATGCAATTAATAAGCAAAGAAATCCATGTAACAATATCAATACTAGACACAGTGGAATTTCAGACACAATACATTAATAAGAATAAGTGTAGGTATTACATCATAAAAAAAATTACCAGGAGATAATAAACACAAACATGTATTTGGAAAACTTTTTATGTTTTCTCTTAAATGACTCATGGGGAAAAATCACATTGAAAAATATTCATATGTTTTATGTATTTTGAATCTATAATTTTAGAGATAGAAATTTATGACAATTACAAAAAATTTACAACAGAATAAAAGTACTGTTTCTAAAATTGTTAGAGGTAGCTAAAAGGCTTTTGGAGGTAAACACAGAACTTAAAGTAAATTAAAAATTGAAAATTAATGAATTAAATTTGCAACTTCATAAGCTAGAAAAAGAGCAAGCCCAAAGAAATTAAAGAAGAGAAGAAAGCAGAAATTAATAATATACAAAAAAGAGAAACAGTAGAGGTGATGAACAGAATCAATACCTGTTTTTTAAATAGCTTTACTAAAATATAATTCACATTGCCAGTTAGCACATTTAAAGTGAACAACTCAGTGGTTTTTAGTATATTCACACAGTTGTACAACTATCATTACAGTTTAATTTTAGGATATTTTAATCACTCAGAAAAGAAATCCTGTGCCTCTAACATTCACTACAAAGTGGTCATTAGACCACTACTAACCTTTCTTTTCCTCCATACTTGTAGTAATCAAAACAATTTCCACAAGAAAAAGCCCAAGCCCAAGCACCTTTACTTGTTGAAATCTATCAAAGATTTAAACTTTTCCTTTATAATTTTTTCTAAAAAAAAACAAGATGAGACACTTTCCAACTCATTGTCTAAGGTCAGGATTACCATGATACCAAAATCAGACAAAACATTACAAGAAAAGAAAACTTTACATGCAGACGTTGACCTGACAGGAAGATTTTGTATCAATCAGCTTCTAAAGTCAAATCTGTAACCAGCAACAAGAAATTCAGCCATGAAGAATGTGCAATAGATACATGTCTAAGCGCTCTGATTGGAAGCCATTTTGATTTGCCCATATTGACATAAATGGGTCCATGCCCACAGGAGGGGGCCTTAAGAAATGGGAGCTGGTCTCAGGTTCTGCGGTACTACATACTCCATTACTATTTACAATAAAAGTGCTACAACTCTGAGAGCATCTCTGTTTTAAAGGAATTGCACTATTTTCATAACTGAGCGCAAGGCCATCTATGTACAACTATTAAATTAAGCAAAGTCACGATTTACTTCTATCCTCAGAAAATCTCTCCTCATTATTACCCATAACACAGCAGCCTAGGATGCTGAGCTCTCTTCTCCACTTTATGTCAAAATCTTTCAGAACTTTTATTCACATTAAAGTCTAAATGAATGACAATGATATAAAGAATGTTTCAATCAGACTACGTGCATTTTACCAGAGATTCAAGCTTAAAATAATGGGCTGAATAATTGATCAATTCTGTCATCAGACAATTTTATAGGGATAATTTAAGGGGCAAGATCTTGTGAGTACAGAGGGCTTCTGGATTTTCCTAGCTGCTAAAAGCAATCCACATACTAAGGAGCTACTTTAATTCAGATACGAAATTCAAGGCTGCTGGAAACATGAAGAAGTACTATATAATTATGCTTGTTTTCATCGAGGTCCTGAAATTTATCCAGAATATAATATACATAGTAGAGGTTCTTTCTGTAAGCAAAGTACACAGGACACACTAAAGAAACATCTATATCCAGGTTGCACTTTCTAGAAGTAAATTTGTCTTTCCTTCCAATGATCTATATGGCCAAGATTATTGAAAACCTCTGTAAATGCAGCCTCAGATATGAATAAATGACCTCAAAACTCATTAATTTAAAGAACATGAGACCCTCAAGAAACCCTTTAAATCCTTTAATGATATAAATGTTTCTACTATCTGATAAACAGTCACTTCAAATCACAAGTATTTGGTACTATAATCACTGGGGAATGTGTGGCTAGGCTTCAGAAAACCTGTTTCCCTCATTTGCCTTTGAGATTAAGAGCATCCAAAAGACAGGTATTGTGTTTGCTCTGGCACCATGCTGTCTCTTAATTCCCATTGGCACCATCGAACTAATTCCATTTTAAGACCAGCAAGGTGAGGTCTTCTAATCATTCCAGACCTGTTATCACAAAGTCACATCTCAGTTACTACCAGTGGCTTACTCCTTCCCTTGCAATGCCATATAAAGTGTTAGTCTTTAACCTTTTCATTAGAAAAATAACAGAAGGTCGTAGTATTGGAAATCTGATGAATCGTCAGGGTGAGCTCATGGGTTAAAAATGGGGACAACTAAAATTCTAAATGAATGGTGGAAAGAACTTAAATTTCTATTAATGCCTTTAGGTCACAAAAGTAGAGCATATGGAAAGACAAAGGTGACATGAAGATGGAAGTAAAAATAAAATAACTTCCAGCTGAGAAAAGCTTCCAAGACACAGCACTAGGAGACTACTCATTTTATTTTATTGTGTAATAAAAAGGAAAAATGGAGATTTTTTTTAAAAGAATCAGGCCAAAAGAGTTTGTAGCATGTGCTATGAACTCATTCACAGAAGCACCAAAACATTTTAGGGCAAAGTTGTTCTAAAAATAACTTGCTTCGTCGGTTCTGGGACATTTTTTCAGTCTTTTGCCAAGAATCCAGTTAATGTGTATATGTGTTTGTGTGTGTGTGTGTGTGTGTGTGTGTGTGTGTGTGTGTTTCTTTCAGGCATTTATATATGTGGCTTCTATATCTCATACTCTTTTATAGGGAAAAGTCATACAACCAAGTGGATGTAAATAATACTGTATGTGAATAGTTAAGATGCTAAGGCTCAGAAAGCAATTATTTGATTTCCTCTGGACCAGGACATTTACAAAGATCAAGTAACCCAGTTAAGCTACTCTATTTCACTTATGTGAGGAGCTGGTGTTCAGACTCCTTGCTTCTGGGAAGCTGGCAGTGAGTGGGCAAGTGAAAAAAGACTAGAAAATAGGAGACAACCAGGGACTTTAATCACTGCTCTGAACGTATGCTGTCACTACCTGTAAATATTTAAACCAAAAGGGTGAAGCCAACCTACCTTCCTGGAATATCAATGAATAATAATAAAACATTTTAATAATAAAACCATGTCAAATACATTAAGAAATAGAATGCGCATAAACTTTTAAGACAATACATAGTAGATGACAAAGATATTTCATGATTACTTTTTTCTAAGTGGGCCACTTTGGGTTGAGCCTCCAGCCTCCTAGAAGCCACTCACCACACAATATTAAGCATAATTTCAAGAAACAGCTGCGTGGAAAATTCATTTTGGGGAGTATATTATTAATCAAACAAAACATTCAATACAAATCACCATTAGCTATAAATTTTAATATTAGAACCAATCTTAAAGACAATCCAGCCTATCCTATTATTTTAGAGATTAAAATTTATAGTATTTTTACTATGCAAAAACTGTAGTTTTCCTTTCTATATCTCGATTCCTGGCAGGCATCAGCTGTAATGTTAACTGAATGGATTAATTAAATGGATACTTTGAATTTCATCATCAACTACTACCTGTTCTTGTTGCTGTTCCTAATTCTGTGTCTTTGGAATGAATGACCAAAAGGTTCATGGTAGAGAAAAATGAGCCGCAAGACCTGGGTTTCCTGACTGGCAGGGAGCCTGGCCAAACATAATGATCACCGGCCAAGCAGAGTGAGATAGGGAGGCTCAAGCTGGGGTATTGGCACAAGAGAGGAAGGAAGGTTCTAGATACTACAGGATATCTGGAAGCCTTAGGGCAAAGGGATAGGAGAAAAAATATAATGTCTATGAAGTAGGAAAGAAACAGGAAGGAAAAAGACAAATAGGAGATGAGATCTGCTCATTTTCCACTGAAGTTTCTTATTTAAGGTCTTTTTCCTCAGCATTGTGAGCACTTTGGCAACAGGAACAATGTCTGTCTTGATTAACAGACATCCCAGTGCCAGTGAAGTGACCATACATCTTTGGTGACTGAATGAGTGAATGTTTAAGCAGAGTAGGCTCCAGGTTTCAGAATTACAGTTCCAAGAGGCTACTAAGGCCAAGACACCTGTGCCTATTCCGGACGTTACTCAGAGAACACACTGTCAGTGGCTGGTCCTTCAGCTCACCCTCTCCAAGATAAGCAGGAAATTTTTGAGAGGAGGCTCCCACATTCAGTCCAACCAGTCACCAGCCCCAGGTATCCCAAAACTACACTCAAGGGACAAATGGATCCTTATCTAGGAGTTTATAGCTGAGAATTCTCAGAAGAAAAATGAACTTTATAGTTAGAGATAAAAAGTCCAAAACTGTGTTTATGCATAACGTTAGCACAAAGGAGTAAATTACATTGGGTAATTTTTTCAGAAAAGAGGCGGTAGTGGTAGTGAGCTGTATAATATAAGAGGACTATGGGAACCTAAAGTGAAGAGGGGATGCCTGTGGAGAGGAAGAGTAGGTAAAAACTAAGGTACCTGAACACCTCAAACATAAACTTAGGGGGGAATTGTGAGAGCAGATGTGCAAATATTTGCATTCCGTGTCTAAGTAAAAGGCTGTATCACATAATGACTGAACGTGTGATCTCTATAGAATCCAGAGGTCTAGGTGTGAATCACAGCATTGTTGATTCTGAACAAGTCCTTAGCATCTCTAGGGTTTAGTTATTTAATCTGAAAGTGAAAATACAAATTAAGGAATCTCTGTAAAACACCTAGAGTGTGTTACATGCCTGGTAAATATTAGTTATACTGACACACATACAGTGACATGGCAGGAGGTGTGCTTGTCTTTCGGGGTGACCACTCATATTGGAGAGTCCAAGAAAAACCAGAGGAAAATGGGCACATGAGATAACCTTCCTGAGAAGTGCCATTTTTCCTTGTAGCTCCCCTCTGCTTGCAAAACCTTTGCTGCTCTGGAGACACAGCCCAACAGCTACGCCAAGGGAGACAGGCCCAAATGCAGGTGGCCGTTTCCTTTTTTGAAGAAATGCATATTTTAACATAACCATCCAGATGCACAGCTCACATGAGAATCTAACCAAGCACAGATAATGCAAAGTTATAAAACCAAATTATTTTCTTCTTCATTCAGCATGTTGAGAGCCCTCTGCTCAGGAAGGGGGCAGCAGTTGTTTCCTGGCTCCAGCAAACACAGGGAAGGAAGTGAAGTTCAGTGCCCTGGGCCACTCCTTCCTCTTTCCCCTTCCCCATTCAATTCCCCCAAGGCTTTGGCCCCCAACTCTTGGCCCAGAACCATCCATAGTTCCCAGCCATAAAATTTCCTCTCAAGTAGGATCTGAAACTCATTTACATTAAAATACAAATGAGGATTACAGCTAAAAGAATTGCGCCCAAGGTTTGCCTGTGTCTGAAATGTCCCAGCAGCATTGCACAGCAACCCTAGCAACAAGCAGAGACTCCTCCTCATCGGCTTCCTAACCTTGCAATTTGGTATTTATTGCTACTTGGGTTTTAAATTAATTGGCAGGGTTTAAAGAAAGGCACAATGTGTTAGAGAAAGAAAATTATTGATAATCAAAAAATGATAAGCATCTCCATTCCTTTTGGCAGAGGAAATGGAGACACACTCAGTAACTCCAGCCTCCCCTGAATTTAAAATCTCCTGAAGCATTTATGTGTTGACAAGCAGATGCCATTGGAGCTCTCAGCAGTAAGTCTGGGTTAAAACCTGGAAACTGATATCTGTAACCAGAATTGTGGAGTTGTGGAGAGGATTAAATGAGGGAGTTAGTGAGGGAGCCCTGGCCTCCATGCCTGAGTGAAGGGAGTTGGGGATTATTTGAATCTTAGCTCACTTCCTGTCACCTCGTTTAGAAGTGTGGGTCTGAGTTTCCTAGCTCAGGCTCTCTTGAACTGTCAATTGAAGACTTTTCTGAAGAGCTGTTCTCCCCTCTGAGCTATTTTACATGTTGCTGACACATTTCATCTTTCTAAAGACAGTTCTGAGCACGTCCCTTCACTCCACCTCATCCCACAAGCATACTCACAATCCAATCTTTAAAAAAATATCAGATTCTTTTATTATCACATTTAAAATAAAACACAAACTCGTTATTGCAGCTTTCAAAGGCTCTGTATGACTTGGCCCCTGTTCATCTTTCGGACCCCGTCTCATATCATTTCCCCCTGCTCACTAGGCCCCATCACACTGTCCTGATTGGTCTTCCTGCCTCATTGCTCTCTCCTGCCTCAAGGCCACCGCCCTGTTATTCCCTCTGCCAAGAATGCTCTTTTGCAGACCGTTGTAGGACTGGCGGCTCCATTGCATGGTTAGCTCTGGGCTTAAAAACGACCTCCCACTAGAGGAGTCTCACCACACTCAATCACATTAGACCTTCTTTTTTTTTTTTTTTTTTTTACAGCACTTTCACAATCTAAAATAACCTTGTTTGTTTATTTATCTTATTATTACCTGTCTGATTCCCTCCAGATGTTAGCTCCCTGGGAACAGGTCTCTGGTTTTCCTCTCTTCACTGTTTTATCTCCACTACAGACAGAGAAGTCAACACATGACTGACTTGCATTTCTTTTTTTTTAATTAAAAACATTTTAATTACAGCTTACATTCAATATTATATCAGTTTCAGTTGTGCAGCATAGTAGTTAGACATTTATATAACTTACAAAGTGATCACTTCGATAAGTCTAGAACCCACTGGACACCATACATAGTTATTGCAATATAACTGACTATATTCCTTAGGCTTTACTTTATATTCCCATGACTACTTTTAGCATTTTGCAATAGAACCATGTGATCCCACTCATCAAATCCTTCCATTGTTCTACATTGTTTTCAGAATGAAGAACACATTTCTTGGCCTGACAGCGAACAATCTCCATGGTTTTGCCTTAATCCACTTGCTAAACTATGTTCATGTAGTTCCCTTATTATTACAAAAATTAACACATTAAATGAATTGATCAGCTTGGGTTTCTCTCTCCTAACTTTTGCTCCTCAGAGTGTGATTTATGGACCAATATTATTGGCATCATCTGGAAATTTGTTAAAACTACAGAATCTGAAGCCTGGCACGAAAGCTACTGATTCACCATCTGCTTCTAATAAAACCCCCAGGTGAACTGCATGCACATTGGGCCAGAGGCACACCTCATGATTACTAAAGGAATACGTACAGGCCGGGCAGTCAGTTAGTCACCCAACATGTTTCGGCTACACTACATACTCACCCTTCCCACTTGGATCTCTCACAGGTATTTTGACTTGATAGTGTTCAAACTGAGCTAATAATGGTCTTAGCCTGAGAACCACAAAGCACTCCACCCATGACCCTAATACCAGCATGTGCCCACGTCCTGTTGCTCTCCCTGCTTGCACCCTGCCTTGACCTCCCCTCAAGGCCCCTCGAAGTGTGCTGTGTAATTCTTGCAGGACCAATGAGAAATAAGCTTCTCAATTTCAATGTCTCTCTTGGTCTTTTGTTGCATGGAGAAGGCTCACATCTCATACCCTGTGCTTCACTTACCAGTTGTTTTCAATGTCAGAAAATAAGAACCATTGTCCCATACTAGTTTATGAGCTATTCAAAGACTTTATTGTTCTACTTTGGAAAACGGGAGCATTGGGGGTGACATTCTCTGAAATAGGGAGCATAGGAGGATTAAGTAGAGATGGGCAGAGAGAAAATGACCTTAATTTTCTTGTGGGAAATCCTGGAGGATAGGTATTGGAAAGTAAGTGGATATGTGATTTTGGAATCCAAATTCACAGGGTTTTGGTAAGTTACACAGAGGTTTTGCCTAAGGGGTGCACAAGGGGAAGGCCCTGGGAGGTGGGGGAGACTGTTGATTACAAGGGCTGTTGGGAAAGCCATACCAGGAACTTATATTTGCTTATGACTCTGTGGCTGCTGCCTAAGGAATGTGGGCTAGCACCAGTTTAAACCTCCTTGCAGGCTGCTTGGCCCAACAAAACAGAGGCTGAGGCAGCAATGCCATGGAATAGCTTAGCTGAAATCTTGACAGAAGCCAATCTCTTCACTATTCCCTGGATTCCACCCCTTACTCTTATCATGGGCCACAGTCCTCTCTCCTGTATCATAAAAATCTCCCCTTCTATTAGATTTTCAATTATCATTCAAGAATACCAGATCTCCTCTCTTTAAACAAACCTCACTTGGCTATTACCCATTTCCTTGCTTTACAGCAAAGCTCCTTGAAGGGCTTGTCTGTACTGTTGCCTACAACTTCTCTTCCCAAGCTCTCTTGCACACACAGATGAACCTGCTTTGTCAAAATCATCCATGACCTCCACGTCACCAAATTCATCAAGAGTTCTCAGCACCTTCATACTTCCACTGTCAGCCACTGACACACTTTTTACCTCCTGCCGGACACTGTTTCTCCACAGGCCTTTCAGGATGCCACATGCTGGTTGGTAGTGGGCCTCCTTCCTCTAAGGCCACCCCTTCTCCATATCTTCTGTTGGTTTCACTCCTCTCCCTGACCTCTCAGTTGGGTCTACCCAGTGCTCAGTCCCCAGTTTGCTTCCCTTTCCATGTGTCCTTCAGTGATCTCATCCAGCATCACTGCTTTCAATGTCATCTACGTGCTGATGGCCAAATGTCTATCTCCAGCCCAGACCTGTCCCCTGACCTCTGCATTTCTAAATCCAACTTCCTTCTCAGCAGCAACATGTCAATGTCTAATAACTGAAGAGAACTTAACCTGCCTCAAGTCTAATTCTTCATTCCCATCCCTATCTGCTCCCCCTACAGTTCTCCTCTTCTCTGAGAATGACAGCCTCTTCTTCTGCTTGCTGGAACCAAACCATTTGGGCTTAACCTTGATTCCTTTCCTTTACTTCCCACATCCAATACAAAATCCTATTGATCTCACCTCAAATTAAAACCAAAATTCACCCAACTCTAACCACTGCATTGCTACCTCCCCAATCCAAGCCCCAAGCACCTCTTGCCTTGATTATAGTAATTGTCTCCTAACAGAATTCCTGTCTCTGCTCCAGCCTCCCAGGTCTCTTCTCAACACAGTGGCCAGCAGGATCCCCTAAGAGCATAAGTCTGATCATATCACTCCACTACTTAGAACCCTCAACGGCTCTCTGTTTCCTTCCAAGAGAGGCCAAAGCCCTCACATTGCCTGTGAGGCCCACTGACCCGCCCCACGGCCTTCCTCTTTCATATGGCTCACTTCATTCTAGCCACTTGAGGATTCCTTGAAGATGTCAAGTCAGTCTCACCCCAGAGCATTAGTGCTCTTTATTCTCTCTGTCAAGCCTTATGTTTGGGTCACTCACTGCTCTTGCCCGCCTGCAGACCCTTGCTTCCCGCGTCTACCCAGAGTCCCAGTGTGGCTTCAGAGCTGGCCGCTCAACAGTGGACATGATCTTCTCCCTACGCCAGCTGCAGGAGAAGTGTCACGAGCAGCATAAACCACTCTACCTCGCCTTTATTGACCTCACGAAGGCGTTTGATCTGGTCAGTCGAAGCGGACTCTTCAGCTTGCTACGGAAGATTGGCTGTCCACCACATCTGCTTGCTGTGGTCATGTCCTTTCACGACAACATGCACAGCACGGTGTCCTACAACGGCACAACCTCTGAGGCCTTCCCAGTCAGCAGCGGAGTAAAGCAGGGCTGCGTCCTCGCGCCTACGCTGTTCGGAATCTTCTTCTCCATGCTCCTCCAATACGCCTTTAAGGACTGCAGCGAGGGTGTCTTCATTCACACCAGATCCGATGGCAAGCTCTACAACCTGGCCCGTCTACGAGCCAAGACCAAAGTCAAAGAGGTGCTCATCCGTGAGATGCTCTTCGCCGACGACGCAGCTTTGACATCACACTCCGAAGAGGGACTCCAGCAGCTAGTCACTTGCCTTTCCCACGCATGCAAGGAGTTCGGACTAGCCATCAGCCTGACGAAGACGAATGTTATGGCTCAAGGCACGGGGACTCCCCCATGCATCACCATCGACGGATACACCCTGGAGGTTGTCAACGACTTCACTTACCTCGGGTCCACCATCTCGAGCTCTCTGTCAGTCGACTTGGAGGTCAACCGGAGAATCGCCAGGGCAGCCACAGTTATGGCCAGACTGAACCGGCGAGCGTGGAACAATTCCAGCCTCACTGAGAAAACCAGACTGCGCATCTACCAAGCCTGCGTACTCAGCACTCTCCTCTATGGCAGCGAGACGTGGACCACCTACGCAAGGCACGAAAGGAAACTCAACAGCTTCCACATGAGGTGCCTGCGACGCGTCCTGCATGTCGCCTGGCAGGATAAGGTCCCCAACACCGAGGTGCTGAAGCGAGCCAATATGAGCAGTTTGCATGCAGTTCTTAGCGAGAGACGCCTCAGGTGGCTCGGCCATGTCAGAAGAATGGATGCAGGCCGTATCCCCAAAGACCTCCTCTACGGCGAGCTAGCAGAAGGCAAGAGGATGACAGGGCGCCCAAAACTGCGGTTCAAAGACATCTGCAAAAAGGACATGACACAATGCTCCATCAATCTCAACACATGGGAAGTTCAAGCAGACGACCTCCTCGCCTGGAGGCTCGCGGTCAGGCAAGGTACGTCACGCGCGGAGGCTGCGCGCCACGAGGAGGCGGTCCAGAAAAGATCGAGGCGGAAGCAGCGTCAGCAGCAGCAACAACAGCCATCTGCCTTCACCTGTACCAAGTGCGGCAGGGATTGTCACTCCCGAATCGGACTGCACAGCCATTCTCGGCGGTGCAGATAGACTCTCAAGAAGCTACGCCATCGTCTCTCGAGACGGACGGCTGCCGACGACTCACTGCTCTCAGGCTTCTATGCATATGTTATATCATCAAGGAGGCTTCCCTAGCTTCCCTAAAATAACTTGTCCCTACCTCATGTTCATCTTGTTCTACTTACCCAGCATTATGTTTTCCCACAGCACTTATTCAATCTAATATAGGAAATGTTTTTCTGTTTATTCATTGTCTCTTCCTAGTATGTAAGTTTCATAAATGCAATGACTGGTCTGTTGTATTTATTGCTATATCTTCAGCATGAAGAACAGTATCAGGCATATAATAGGCATTCAATAAATACTTGTTAAGTAAATGATTGCATAAAAATGCATTAAAGAAATAGGTATTAAATGTATATAATGTGTCAAACATGCAACTGGAAATTGAAGGTACACTCAAGGATAAAAATCTCACCTCCAAAACCGACATGTGAGATTGCAGTAGAGGTGGAGAACACAGCTCTGGAGCTGGCCAGAAAGAGGGCCCTATAAGGGAGCATGGAAAAGGGTAGATAGAGAAGCAGGAGAGAAACCAAGAGAATATTGTCACAGAACACAAGAGAAGATAGAGTTCCAAAAGAAAGGGACTTGACAAGAGTAGAAGAAAGATAAAGCAAAAAATGGAAAGCGCGAGTTGTAGCAGAAGCATTTTTGTAGACCTTAATAGTTCCTGGCAATATGATACTATCACCTCCCTGAGGAAGCCTCCGTACATATTCATCATGGTGCCTGTCAATCAGAATACAAGCTGGCTGACCTGTCAGTTACACAGCAATTTAGGCTGTCAGCAAGCTGGAGGCTTTGAGAAAAGGAATGGGGTTTATTGGGCAATTTCTATAGGCCGGACACAGCGCTAGGCACTTTGCATACACTAATATATTTGACCCTTATAACACCCCCAATGAGATAGAAATGATTTCCCATTTTACATATGCAGAAATTTGAAGAGGTTAAATAACTAACCCAAGATCTTACAGCTACCCCTACAAAGAGGATACTGCAACATCAGTCTTTCAGACTGTGTGAAAAACACGTGTGGAGGAGTGTGTTTTTTCCTTTTCCTCCTGTGTTATCTGAAAGTCTACCCTGAGGCAGAGCCGCTGGTCTCTTAGCCAATAACTAAAACCCCTTCTTCCTGACAATAGAGCTGAATTTTGTTTGTGTATGGGGCAACCTTGTGCTTTAGGAAAGACTGAGCTCTTTCTTCACCTCAGGAGGCAAAATTTGACTGGTTTGAGCCAGTTATGACTATTTTATTTGCCTTGTATTGATGGGCTTAGGAACAAGCCTGTGATACATTTCTTCCTCCTAAGACTTGAGGATGTTTCTGCCTGGAACAGGGTAGGGGAGAGTAGGGGAGGAGAGGCAGTCCATCTAAGAAATTAATTATCTCTCAAAAAAAGGCATGAGGACCCCAAAATGAGAGTGTCTTCCTTTTGGTTTTATGTATTTATGTATTAATTTGCATTTGCACATGGTTGAGAATGCACTATATAGAGATGTGGCAGCCACTTTGCAATCATGAGGAAACTAACCACTTGAAAACAAAGTTGACACAAAGACATTTATTGATCTACAGAATAAACCAAACCCAGGAGAACCTAACCTCAGACATCTTGCTTGATTAGGCAACAAAAATCTATTTTTCAAGGCACTATAAGTTCTATTTTTACATTCTTATAGCTAAAAGGTCTGCTGTACACAGTAGACTATGTATATTTTTACTCACTAGTTTATTCCCAGCTCCTAAAATAGTGGTAATTGCTCTAAAAATATGTTTTGATTACCTCCATGAAGAATGTTGTGTATTTCCAAGTAAAAATGAATGAATCCAATAAGTTATTATAGGGTATAGAAAGTTCAGGAGACAATGTGCTATTGGCATTCTCTCTAAAAGCACAAGAGAGAAAAATAGCATACCGCATAGAAAAAGTCCTGGTTGCCTGTGATATGGCAACATCCCAATATTCTGCCACCAGGGAAAAGAAACATTCATGCTAAGACCCCTGGCTCCCTGTCTATTGGATATTCATTTCTTCCCATGTAATTAATTGAAATTTGAAATCAACTTTTGTCCCTGGTTACCGAGGTCCAGACTAAAAACAGCCCAGATTGAGTTCTCTGTCAGGAGGTGGTTGTGTTTGAGATTTGTGTTGGCATCTCTGAGCTCTGACCACAGCACACATTTTTGTGGGAAATATCAGATGTAACATTTACTGCAACATTTTTCCATAGGAAGAGGGGGGCAGTGGTGGTGGCAGGGTTCAGCATACCCAGGAGAGTTTTTCTTCTGAAACTTGTTTAGATTCATTCCTTCCAAGTTAATGAGACCACTTTCCCCTTTGCAGAGCAAATGTAGATGGAGAAGCAAATGGGTGCGTCACTTAGAGACATCAGAGTCCTTTTTCCAATGCCTATTTCACAAGGCCCTGTGAGGTTTGTGGGAGCAAATTGAGGTCCTGGTTACTGATAAAACTGATATAATTTTAGAATTTGCAGGAGACAGTGTGGCCTCTTTTGTTAAAGACCAGCAATTAGCCCTAAAGTACTGAAAGCATTACCTACACTGTTTTCAAAATGCCCATATTTAGTATTAGTTCTGGGCACTGTTTCTTTCCTCTCATTCAGCCCCTGCTTAAACTCTCATTCAGCTTGATTCTTCTAGTTGTAGTTCCAGTTCCCAGATATGGTTCAACTGCCATGTGTGCACGGGCTCTTTAAGAAGACATCCTGCCCTAGGATTTGAAGATTCTTTTCGTGCTCACTTGCTTGTGACCCTCTTGTGACAGAAGTGACCCTGTGTGGTTCCTTACATACAGATTGTCATATTTGATCCCGTGATCCTGCCGATGGAACCGAGAAGTGGCAGTTGTTTCTGAAGACAGCCATCCTTAAACTGGTGGCACCAGATGAGATAACGTGAAGGAGCCCTCTATCAGACAGAGGTGTCCAGTGCCCTACAGTAACCAAAAGACTTTATTAGATCATTTTTCTTAGGGAGCCTGAAGTTGACATAGAGAAAGAAATAAAAGTGACAGAAAAGTCCAGAAACCAAGAGACTCATGGAGAGGAGACAGTGGGCAAAAGCCATGAGTCAGTAGAAACTAAGGAGCTAAGCAGTAAAATAAGGACATTGGAGGAAGCTGAAAAGGTTCGAGAAGTGTCAAGATTGCAGCAGAAATAGGCAGTGGCCTCATCTGATGCCAGAGATGCCTGCTGTTGAGACAGAAACAAGTTATGGTATGTGTAGGCTGAGAATCAAGTGCCAGTTCCTAGGAGGCTCAGTCCTGTGTTTATTTGAACTCTTTGCAGTTGTTCCTTACATCCCTTTATCATAAATCTTCATTAGCAGAGAATCTGATTGCATCAGAGTCTTGCAATCCAAAAGAGTTTAACTAATAGATCCATTATCCACCAGCTTTGTAATCTCTATATGTGATAGGTAGAATAATGGTCCCCCAAATGTGTCCATGTCTTAATTCTGTGAATATGTTACTTTAAGTGACAAAGGGAATTTTCAGATGTTCAATTAGGGACCTTGAGATGGACTCTTATATTATCTATAAGAGTCAATTCTAATCACATGGGTCCTTAAAAGGAGAGAAAACTTTTCTCAGCTATGGATGCAGGAAGATGTGATTACCAGATGATTGGTCATAGAGATTTAACATTGCAGGCTTTGTGGATAGAGGAAGGGGCCAAGGAGCCAAGGAATTGGAGGAGCCTTTAGAAGCTGGCAAAGGCAAGGCAACAGGATCTCCCCTAAACCCTCCAGAAGAATGCAGCTAACTCTAGCCCAGTGAGACCTGTGTTGGATTTCTAACCTACAGAACTGTAAAATAATAAATATTTTTTTAAGCCACATATACAGAAAAACAGGTTTTAAAGTACACACTTCCATGTAGCATTATGTGATCTTTTAAAATTACTTAGTTTTCTCTTTTCAACAATGAGTATATGCTCTTTGTGTAATAAAAAAATATTGGAGATGTTAAAGAATAGTAATATATGCTAAAATAAATGAGACAACCTATAAGGCTTGGCCCAGCTATGACATTATATGAACAATCTAGGAGATGGCTTAACTGGCACCCTATATCTGCCTCTTCTTGGAGCTATACTCAGTCTCAATTCCTCCACAAAGTACCAGCGATTTCAAATCACTCTTGATGACTTCATTTTTTTCCCTATTGCTCAAGTATATGTTTGTATTTAACCACCAAATAATGTCAATGTATTTCTGCACTTTCATTCTATATGTTTTTGGAAAGATTTAGTTATTTGCTAAATAATAAATCCAAGAAATATTTGTTTAGGATACTTTGTGTAGTAATGAGATCATTTAGATGATGCATTTTTTTTAGTCTTCATTATGCCTCATGTGGTGCAATGTGACAGATCTCAAGATCACGTTAATGGAATTCAAAATCTGAAGAAATTTTAAGAAGACAGTTTAGAGACTTTGTTGCTTAAACAAGACATGCCTATCTTAAAAAGCCCATCAGCTTCACTTAAAGTCTGGAACTCTTGAAGCCCATTCACAAGCCACCCAATGTCAACAGGTGACAGCTATTAACTGGTTCTAGAGTTACCAACACTGGTAATAAATGCAGCAAAGAGACAGTGTTACTCCTTAGAAGGTACTTGTGGACTACTTCAGCTTAAGAATTTGGCTTTAGTGAATTAAAATACAGAGCATGCCAGCAATACGAGCTCTCACTTGAGCAAGAATGTGTCAGCTCTTATCACAGCCAACAATCTTTGGGCTCTGAATGACCCTAAACCTAATTTGGCATTTGGACAGGACAACAGGTACTTTGCCTGACTTGATTAGAGAATAATGCAAGGCTGTTCTCCATTAGGTCACTTTGATCCATGGCTGAGCCAAATTCCCTGAATTTGTCTCCAGCAAAAATATACCCCAGAGGAATGAAGGAAATAGAACAGATTTTTAGGAGTAGGAATCTCAGTACTTTTTATCATGTTTTTATTCATCGAATATGTGTTGGATGCTGTAACTGTGTTCTCAAATGTTCATGCACATAAGAATTACCTCAGAGGGTTTGACTCCCCACAGAAACTGATTCTGCAATCAAGGGTAGAGCCTTTGAATCTATATTTAACCATCCTCTTAGGTGATTCTGAAGCAAGACATCTGCAGACCACTTTGTAAAGCTTTCATTTGGCCCCCAAAATAAATAATTAGTAGTTCTCTGTTATCAGGAGCCTTGAAGCCCAGGGAAGGAAGACATGCTATTGTGATATTATGTGATCAACAAAGTAATTAAAGTCCTGGTGACTGTAAAAAGAGGAAAGGATATTCTGTCTAGAGGAATACATTCTTGAATGACATTGTCAAAAAGAGAAGAAGGGATGCTATTCTAGGCAGGGAAATGGCCTTTACAAGGCCACAATTATGACAAGACATAAGATATTAGGGATCAGTGTGCAGTTCAGTATGATGGGAGGGTGGAGAACACTTTAAAGATGGACAAGCAAGAGGTAATCTAAGAAGATAGCACAAATCTCAATTCACGAACAAAGTCAGTTCAACTTTGTTTTGTAAACAATAAGTTAGTGGAAGTTTTTAAGCAGACAGTGACATAAAGAGATTTGAAATTTGTCTTTGTATTGTGCAAATGTTCATTCAACTAGTATCTCCTGAAGACCCACTGTGTGCCCAACAGTGTGTTAAGTATTAGAGGTTAGAGGGGAGCTGTCACTGTTAGGAATTGAGACAATCTAAGCAATAAAAGTTGAAACTAAGGTAGTGGCAGTTAGTATGTATAGAGGAAATTGAATGGGTCAACAATATTTGAGATTTAGTTTAAAAAAGAAAAGAATTTGGTGGCATTAAATTTAAGAAGAAGAGGAAGAAGGTTGCAATGTTTGGGGGCAGAGGAACTACTATGGACTGACTGCATCCCCACCCCATTTCATATACTGAAGACTAATAATATACAACCTGATGGTGTAAGGAGATAGGGTTTTTGAGAGGTAATTAGGCTGTGAGAATGGAGCTTTCATGAATGGGATTAGAGCCTGAATGACAACATAGACTCTCTCTGTCTCCCCATGTAAGGACACAGCAAGACGGTGGCCATCCGCAAACCAAGAAGAGGGTTCTCACCAGGAGATGACCATGCTGGCACCCTGTTCTCAGAATTCCATCCTCCATAACTGTGAGAAGTAAATGTTTGCTGTTTAAGCTGCCCAGTTCATGGTATTTTGTTAAAGCAGCCAGAACTAAATAGAGACTAAGTGTATGGTAATTATGTTAACGGAGAATTCAAGAGGCAAAGGTTTGACCCAGACTGTTATCGGAGAAACCCTGGTTCTTCTCCCTGACATAGTAAAGAAGTACGATCAGTGAGTCAATTAGCATGCACACAAAGTTCATTAGTAAATGGGAGAGCAAAAGCAAAGGTGGCAAAAGCAAAGGTGTCCAAAGGCTGGGTGACCAGCACCCGTGTGACCAGAGCACAGGTAGCCAGAAGGCCAAGAGAAGAGAGAGTCCTTTGTCCTGAGGACATATATAGTTGCTGGGGTGGGGGTGAGGGAGCTACATATTGATTGACGGGTAAAGGTGGTGCCAGCCTTCCCAGGGAGACATGACCACCCAAACGTAGGTATGGGTGGGGGTCTGTTAGCCCAAATTCTTATCTTGCTATAGACTTCATTTGTTCATTTTGCATATGTGATAGGGGTCTGCAGTTAACCAGTTATTTTATGGGTTTTTTTCTTTGGACACTGTAGTCCCCCTCCATTTCCCCTTTCCAGGCCTTGGGACAAATAACACAGTCTCAAGGTTTTCCTTTTCCCAGCTAGTGAAGATGATACACATAGACTTTCAAGGGCTCCCTGCTGCACTATCATAGTTTACCTATGCTGTTCGGAATGCCTGGTAGTCTTATCAAACCAGGCTCAGGACTACTGGGTCAATGGGTGACACATGTCTTTCTTTGCCGTTAGCCTCCTGTATTAAGTTCTTTGTTAGACTGTGATGGTGAGGGTCCTGCCTTTATTTCCCTTATGGCTTCTCATTCTACTGTAACAAGACTTAAATGGAAGTAGGTGATCCCAACCAGAGAGCCGCAGAGTGAAAATGTTACAGACAGGAACCTGGCCCTGAGCAGGTCTCTGCCTAGAGCCAGCTGGTAGTGTGTGGGTTCTTGACTTTATGCAGGAAAGATTTCACAGCACCAGTCCAGGCAACTATGAGGGTATGTTTATTAAAGCTGGGGACAGTAAAACAAGGAAGGGCTTAGCATAGAAGAAGCAACAGGAGACCCTAGGCTGGGCTGCCTTAGCTCACTGGGAACTCAGAGAACAGGGGACTTTGTGGACAGGTTCAGGATATCAGCCTGGGACAAGCTACCAGCTGTCCATTGCCTTAGAGTTTAGGAGACACGTGCCTGTGAAGAAAAAGGTTGGGGAAGGAAAAAAAGGAAATGGCGCAGGCTACTCCCTAGAGGAAAAGCATGCATGCTGGGTCCTGTATCTTGAGGCTTTTTTTTCTTTCTTACAGGTGGGAATCTTAAGGGAGGTTTCAAGGGGGTTTTAGCAGAATACTCATCACATCTCTTGGTGTGCCTTTTCAGGCTTGTGGTCTCTATTGATTGATCAGTGACAGAGCAGGGGATCTTTAGTCATTGCAGTTGGTTCTGGCATTACCCACCTGGTTTTGCTGTTATTATGGGCCTGGAGCTGAAGTACAACTGAGGCCTGTATATCATCTCCTAGATATTATCTCTAGGGAGGAAAGGGCAGGGGGGGGGGTTACCCTGGGGATAAGGTTCTTGTTTTCCCAGTTTGCCCCCTGCCATGCACAGGGGTCCTTCTGTGACCCTCTGCACCTGGCTGTAAATTGCTCGGCCAGTTTGTTCAGCTATCTTTCTTATTTTCCCTATTCCACTAGCCAAGGAATTTTCCTAACTTCTTACTATCCTATCTCAAAAATGTGTGAGTTCCAAAGGGGAACCATAGGTAGCAGTAAGTGGAAAAGGTGTAGTGACCATGAAGAACTTCACGTTATCCAAGGCTGAGTAGGGTTCACTGAAGAAAGCAAGAAGGGGTCTGAAAGGAAGGAAGGGATCAGTCATTTTAAATGAACAGAGGGAGAGACTGTAATGTCTACTGGTTTCATCACCTAGAATGCCATGGTGATATTAACACAATCAACTTCAGTGCAGAGAAGGGCCGGGAGCCAGACGGTGAATGAAAGACGTGCGGTGAAGGAGGACGGAACAGAAGATGTGGGAGCGGAGTCATAGAACAAAAACTACTCGTTCAGGAAAGCTGAGCTTGAGAGGAAGAAGAGAAAAGGAGGAAAAGAAAAACAGAGACAGAACCAAGGGACTGGGTTTCAGGGCTTGCAGGAACATGTGGACACAAGGCTTTTGCTTATGTAACAGGAAGAGCTGTGGTGAAAACTGAGCAGGGATAAGTTGTATTTCCTTTTTATATTTCTATTGTCTAAGAGTAAAATTATTACATAAAAATCAAAGGGAAAAAAACAAATAGTGCTGAGGTTTTAGGTACTGGGAATCAGTAAAAAACAAAAACCGTTTCTGATCTTTAAAGTAGTAATCTCTTGATATGGGATTGTGAAATGGAGGCTGTTCTGATAATCAGAAGGAGGAAAACATTTGAGGAAGAGGAAAGATAAAGACTCAGCCATTGCAGAGAGAAATGTGGCTGAAAATGATCCCAGCTCTTGTGCTCAGAGCTTCTAGAGGATGAAAAAACTTTGGAAAGAAGACTTGACAAATAATTAGTGAGAGATCAGCAGGAAGATTCCTGAGCAGCAGAAGGATCTCAGTTGAGATTTTGGGGGGGAGAATTTGCAAGGGAAGAGATTGGCCTTTGTTAACTTTTCCCAGTGAGTCTGAGTAGCGCTGGAGCATAAAGAAAAATAGACTGAACTTCCTCATAGGGCTGCAAATGGGTGAGTAGTTAGAAGAACAAGAAAACTGAAATCAACATTAATGCATTATTGAAATAGCTGGTTATTGGGTTTTGACAATATAAGAGCTCTAGACCCCAGGACTTGGCCGATGGACTGGAAGAATATAAGAGGCAGAAGATAAAAATGTCTTGTTATGAGAGAGAGAAAATGAAGGTTGTAAGTGGCTAGAAAGCAGAAGAGAAAGGTAGACAGGTTCATTTTGTCATGTCCACTAGAATGTAATTTCTCTTAGGAAAGGAGCTGATTGTCATTTATTTTTTATTTTTCATAGCACTTATCAATAACTGTTTCATTATCATGAGTACACCAATTCATCGGAATAGTTATTTCACTAGATTACTTCCCCACTAAGTTATGAGTTTCTTGAGGGCAGCCCCTGTGTCTTATGGACTGATAGATCAAAAATGCACAGGGAAGGTCAGGAGAGTTTGTAGGTACACTGTAGTTTCTGAATGAGAATATGAACTGGATGTTTTTGAGCTCTGATTTTTGCAACTAAAAATGAAAACCTCAAAACTAACTCATATTCTTGAGCAGGAATGAGGCATATGTTATAATACTAGACAACACTGCTCTTAAAACTTGCCAAACCAACTCTTGAGCATATTCATTTAAATTCCTCAGTGGGCAGCTGATTCCCTATAGCTAATACTGTCTTCAATCATGGATGGAAATGAGTCAAGCAAATGGAATAAAACACACACACACAAATGCACACACAACTTGGCCATAGATTTTTAACTTTTTAGCTTCTCATTTCTCTCTTCCCCACCCTTCAGCCTCCACTCCATACAGCAGTCACTTCCTGGACCGAATATTAATGACAAATTCAAAACAGTTGCCTGGGGTTTGGCTACTGCTTAACAGGTAGTTATAAACCATTCTGTGGTGCTAACTGAAATTCCAGCTAACTGAGATGGCATGAAGAAGCTAATTAAAGCAGTCAAAAAGACTGTTTAAATAAAGCTGAAAATGTAAACACAACCTTTATTGGATAGAGTGATTAGAAACTACAGCTGTTTGTTTTTTGTCAGAACCATCTGTGGTTTGTCAAAATTTTGACACATGGCATAACCTGCTACTAATCAAAAAGAAAAAAACAAACTAAAAAAAAAAAAAAAAAAAGAACAAGAAGAAGAAGAAAATAATATGACTGTAAGTAGGAAAACAGACATAGGAAACCTCCATCTTTCCAAGTAGGAAAAATATTTAACTTGTTTTTCTGATCTGTTTTTGGACAAAGACTGAGCTTCTTACTTTGCTTTTGACAGAAGTGACTTCTCTCTATTCCGAAGAATCCAACAGTGAAAGGTCCAGGCAGCTCAAAGTGGGAAAATAAGCCATGAGGATGTAGATGAGAGAACAGAACAAAGTAGAATCAAGTTGCCAAATTCAAGTACTTTATTTAAATTATGGCCAAGCTTATCTTTTTTTTTAGTATATCTAGAGTGTCATTGACTTATGGAGACAACTAATTGGCATTAATCTTCTTGTTATACTATGTAACTGTAAATTATTTTTTCTAAAATTGACACATTTAAATTTATACTGCTTAAATATCTAATGAAGAACATAATATCTTAGCTGATTTATATAATAGAAAATAAGTAAAGAGACATTTTGAAAAAATACATAATGTCTATATTATTTCTTTACTTCTATCAATTTATTATGAATACTTTGCACTATGAAATAAAACTTAGGCCCTGGCTTGGTGGCTCAGCTGGTTGGAGCATCGTCTTATACACCAAAAGGTTGAGGGGGTTCAGTTCCTGGTCAGGGCACATACTTAGGTTGAGGGTTCGATTCCTAGTTGGGGCATGTATGGCAGGCCAACCCATCAATGTTTCTCTCTCTTTCTTTCTCTCTCTCTCTCTCTCCCTCCATCTCTCTCTCTCTCTCTTTCTCTCTCTCTCTCTCTCTCTCTCTCTCTCTTCTTCTCTCCAACAATAAAAATATCCTGAGTGAGTATTTAAAAACTAATTTTAATAAAATAAAACCTGGGAAAGGATAGTTCTACCCAAATCTGTAACAGTTTTTGATACATAGCATGTATTCTAGAGTGGTTTTTTTTGTTTGTTTGTTTGTTTTGTTTCCTTTTGCTTTGTTTTTAGGGAGAGGGCAAGATAAAGATTTAAAGTAGAGTAACTTGATATCTTGACATTTTTACCATGGATATTGCTAATTTCACTTAAGGATGCAATATATATGATGATTAATATAAATGTTCTTGTTATTAGTTTATGTACAAGTCCCAATTGCACAAGGCATTGGCCTCTGTGTTTGTTTTTTTGTTTAAATGTGGTATCTGCTTATGGGCAAAGTATTCCTAAGCATGATGTAGATTAGCTCAACTTTTTTTTTAATAGGATGATTTAGAAATAATGGAGTGTGACTTCTGAGACTACATCTTTATAAATTTTCTTTTTTTATCCTCACCCAAGAACATGCCTATTAAATTTAGAGAGAGGATAAGGGAGTGAGAGAGTGAGAGAAACATCCATGTGAGAGAGAAACATCAGCTGGCTGACTGTCATATGCACCACAACTGGATACTAAGCACACAACCCAGGCATGTGCCCTGAGCTGGAATTGAACCATGATCTTTCGGTTTACAAGACAATGCTCCAACCAGCTGAGCCACATGAGCCAGGGCTAGCTCGACATTTTAAAACAAATGGCATGAATCTGAATTTCAGAGAAATAGTAACTGCAAATTAAAGCAAAACAACAAGCCAGAAGTCATGAGAGTGCAACATACAACATAGTATAAAGATGAGGGGAGGACCAAGGACAGCCCTTTCTTTGTCTTGATGTTGGGGGAAGAAGAAGCAAGAGCATCAGATACCACTGGATCACTTCAGGAGCATCAGTTGTTCAAACCACCTCTCCTTTCTCAAACTGCTATGTCCCCAAGTCATTTTCGAGGTACCAGCAAGAGGTGGGAAGTAGTGAAGAGAAGGAAGAAAGCAAAGGGCTGAGCTTATAATAGCACCACTTGACATTAATAATAATAACAAATACATACACGCTGCTTAGTTATTTGTGCCAGGCACTCTTTGAGTGCTTTATATATACTAACTTATCTAATGGTTGTAACAACCCTATTATTCCCACTTTGCAGACGAAAAAGCTAAGGTACAGAAATGTCATAAGTGTTTAAAGCGTAGAGGTAATTCAAACCTGGCACTTAGCCTGACAGCATATTCACTTGACAGCTACTGAAAAGTACAGCCAGGAAAACACAAAGGGTTTGGGACTAAGTGACTTTCCAATTCTCTTTCACATACTTAAATCCTGGCTTCCATGCCACATTTTTAAAAAAGATTTTATTTATTTATTTTATTTATTTATTATGTTTAGAGAAGGGGAAGGGAAGTAGAGAGGGAAAGAAATATCCATGTGAGAGAGATCATCAATAACAGGTTGCCTCCCATATGTACCCCAACTGGGAGCAAACCTGAAACCCAGGCATGTTCCCTGACCAGAAAGTGAACTACTGACCTTTTGCTTTGCAGGATGACACCCAGCCAACTGAGTCACACTGGTCAAGGCCCCATACCACATTTTAAATAGGAGAGTCTCCATTTGTGTACCTAGCACATAACAGGGTGCCTCACATAGGGTACAGGCTCAATAAATACTTGTACAATGGAAGGATGTTTTTTGTCAATTTATAGTGGAACTCTGGAGCATATTGAGGCCATAAAACCACAAAAATCCTAATTTGGTTTGCCTTAAAATAGACTAATTGTTGCCTCACTGCAGCCTAGAAAGGAGCTTATGCCACTTAGAAAGTACATTCCAGAGTTTAATTGCAATAATAATTTAAAGATCTCCTATCTTTCTCAAAATAGCAAATGGTACAGATTTAAATTTGATTTCTTACCTGTCACTAAACTACAAATCATCCACAGTGTATCAGAAGTTCTGACTGAGAAAAAAAGAAGAGGCTCAGAGAGGAAATGAACTGAGACAACATCACTTCACAGCAACCGGAAGGAAAAACACACACACACTTACGCCACTCACATTCTACGTGTGTGGTTGCTCAGTAAGGAAATGCTTACAGCTGCCTTTAGAAGCAAGTCTGGTGGGTGCAGCAAGAGAGAGTCATGATCACAAGACAGGACTGAGCTGTCACCTTCTGCCCTCCTGCAAGAACACCAGGGAGACCAGATGTTCCTCCAATGGTTCAGTCCTGGGTGAGTTCTCAAGCACTGCTGTGACCTGAGGGGAGAAGTGGGGGAAACTTGTTCAGACTCTGACTTCCGGAGTTGGTGTCAGACATCTATCTGGTGGTGTTCCCCACTGTTTACACCCCTTAAATGGAGGTGGGAGAGACTCAACATGCCCCAAAGGAGAAATAGTGGTTCCAGGTCTCCTTCAAGTTGGCCTGGAGGCACTGGCTTTAATGCAATTTAAAACCTACATGGTTCTATTTATTTAAATCATCCTGGGTAGGTGCTTCCTGGTGTGTAAAAGAGATTGGCTTCTTCCTCTTCCTACTCTCCTCAGAGAGCTTACCTGATAACTTTGAGCTTTTACTTTTTCAATACTTCAGACTGTGGGTTGTCACTTCTACTTTATGATGGATTAGAGTCATTTATAATGCCATATTCAGCCTCTCTGGGAATGGCTCCTGAGGGGCAAGAAATGGTGACTGAGAATTGAACTCAGTATATCCCAGCTTGGCAGAGAACTGGCCATCAGCATTCTCTCTAAGGGGCTGGGACAAATTACTCTTCTACCTGTCCAAACAGGCCACAAAAACAACTCTGTCCATACGGTTCTGTATTTATTAATTCATTTAACTCATTCATCAATGCAATTGCCTTCTCCCACAAAGGATCTGAAGCCACCTTTTTTTTCTTGCTGAAATTACTTCAAAATGAAGAACACATACAACTTTAAAAGGGGAAGCTATTCTAAAAGAGTTATATAGTAGTTTCCCCCATCAGCAGTTTCAGTTACTTGCCATCAACCATGGTCTGCAAATATTAAATAAAAAATTCCTGAATTAACAATTTCTAATTTTTTGACTATGTACAATTCTGAGTCACGTGATGACATCTTCCACTGTGCTACTCCATCCTGCATTAGATGTGTATCATCTCTTTGCTCAGCATCTCATGCTGTATATACTCCCCACATATTAGCCACATAGTAGCCATCTCAGTTATCAGATTGACTGTCTCAGTATCATGGTGCTCATCTTCAAGGAAATGTTATTTTACTTAATAATAGTCTCAAAGAACCAAGAGTAGTGATGCTGGCAATTTGGATATGCCAAAGAGAAGCCATAAAGTGCTTCCTTTAAGTGAAAAGGTTGAGTTCAGTACAATAAGATATTTCAAGAGACTACATTCACATAATTTTTCCCAGTATATTGTTATAATTGTTCTATTTTATTATTAGTTACTGTTAATCTCTTGCTGTGCCTAACTTATACAATTTAACTTTATTGCAGGTATTATGTATAGGGGAAAACATAATTTATATAGAGTTCAGTACTGTCTGAGGTTTCAGGTGGTTTTGGAATGCTATCTTCTGCAGATAAGGGGCAACTGGCTGTTGTATGTTGTTAAAGGCTGTGTGGAGATAGACGAGCAGTGTTTTCCCTGCGCTAATGATGCAAGGTGGAAGTGGGTACTCCATGTTTTTAACTGCTGCTTGAGGAGTCCCTCTTTTCCCCCAGAAGCTGGTTTCCCACTCAGAAGTGGGTGTGAAGAGCAGTGTCCATGACAGAACCCTGGAAGCCAGCCAAGCGGTTTTCCTCCCTGTTTCTGTTTCCTCCCAAGTTTGGTTATTTTCAAGGACGTTCCTTTTCTGAGGACGAGGTGGAGTGGAGTGGTGGAAAGGGAAGGATATGAAATCAGTTTGAGTTAAAACTCCACCATTTCTTGTTAATTAATTTAACAACCATCTAGTGTGTATCCACTTTGTGGAGGGCACTTTTAAGTCAAAACTTGCATAAACTGAAGCAAAACTGTTGTTGCCCCATCCCCCCCCCCAAAAAGGACAGTCCAGGGGTGAGACAGACATTAATTAATAAATACACAACTATGATGAGGACCAGAACTGCTGTAGGGGACACTGGTCTCAGCTGGGAGTTGGGGAGATTCCCATAAGGAGGGTGGATATGAGGACTGAAAAAACCATGGGAGTTCACAAGACAAAGAACTGGCTAATGCCCAGACAGTGGGAACAGTTTTACCATGCCCGGAGGTGGGAGACCACAGAATTTTCCAGCACAATTAAGGCCAGTGTGGCCAGAGGGATGAGGGTGTAGTTCAAGTTGGGTCTAAAGGGTCAGCATTAAAAATGCTGCTTATTCTAAAAGGGTGAAGAAGCTAGAGGTGCTGTGATCTGATCTGCGTTTTTAAGGTCTCCCTTTTGATGCAGAATGTAGAATGGATAGGAGGTGCCATGCTGTAGACAGGGGGACCTATTAGATCATTCAAGTCAGTGAAGCAAGTACATGCCTATACTTAAGAGTATCAAATGAGAAAAGAGAAGGGTAGCTTAGGGTTGAATCTCAAGAAATTCTGACATTTAAATAGGTGCACAGGAGAATGAGCTTTCCAAGAAGACTACAATGGTTTCTTGAAACGTTAAACACAAAATTCCATATGACTAAGCAATTCTACTCCCTTTTATATATATACAGACAAGATAAGCATGGTGACAGTCGGCAGCCGTCCGTCTCGAGAGACGATGGTGTAGCTTCTTAAGAGTCTATCTGCACCGCCGAGAATGGCTGTGCAGTCCGACTCGGGAGTGACACGGTATCTGTCTCCTCCCGTGTTAAATCGACATCTTGCGATGACGCTGGAGTATCCTCTCCAGTGAAGCTGAAGCTACAGAGCCTGGGCAGGGTGATATGGAGGGTCTGCTGTTGCCCATGCAGCAGACCCCCCCTCTCTTCGCAGCTGAAGGGTCCAAGGGAAAGACGGAGTCAATACAGCTTGGCTTCAGGTGCGCCGCAGGAGTTGCCGGTGTTGACTACAACGTCAAACCGCCTTAGGGACTCCGGCTCCGGATTTTCTGTCGGGGTTTACTCCCTTAGCCTTTCCCCTGAAGAGGTATGCCGCAAGGCAGCGGAGGTTTTTTGGAGTCAGAGTTTTCCTTCTCTGATGTGCCCTGACTGGAAGATCGAACCAGCGACACTTAGCTCGCAGGCCGACGCTCAATCCACTGAGCCAAACCAGCCAGGGACAACGGTGACAGTGGAGATAGAATTATGCAACTAGAAATTAGTCAACTCACAAAGGAAAATCAACAGGACTTGGGTAGGTGGACAGGAAAGAAAAGCAAGGTGGAAATGCCAAAAACAATCCTCTGTTTCCTGATTTGGATACCCAGTGGATGTTGATGCTGCTTCCCAGTCACAGGGACTGTAACAGCGGGTGGAGACGCAGTCCAGGGTTAGTTCAGTTTTTGGTCATCCAAATAAATAACTTCACTGCCCACCTTGGCTCCCAAATATCCAGGCAGTGCTAGTATAGACTACTCATAACTGACACACCACAAAGCTTCATCATATGGTAGTTCTAGCCATAAACAAAAATACTGGGGGGGTTAGAAGTAACTCAGCAATGGTGAAATGAGGTGACAGGTGGAGGTGTCAATGCATCCACATTCCTTTTCACATCCACTTCAGATAGAAGCTTTGGTTAACAGAGATCTATAACTCAACTAACTTTCTATTTAATTTCTATAAGCACCTGTTCTCCAAGCCTTGCCCCCCTCCACTTTCCAAGGAAGGTGATAAGTAAGGGTTAATAATCCAGGTAAATTTCAGTTTAGAAAATGTTTAAATATTATGAAACATTTCATATTACAAAGAGGTTTGTATAATGTGTACGTGTATTCTAAATAATCATAAAAACAATAAAACAAGTACACATTCACCTACTGACCATCTACCAACCCTTGAAGCCTGTAGCACACCCCTAAACAATTGTGTCTGACTCCACCTATGCCCCCCACAAAGGGAACTGCAGACTTAAATTTTGTGTTAAGTATATTCCCTCCTTTTTTCGGATTAGCCACATATGTCCATACATATACATGTAAGCATATGAGTATATGCAATCTTATATATTTACATATAAATTAACATATAATTTATGTATATATGCAGGGATTTTTTTAAGATTTTAGAGAGAGGGGGAAGGAGAGAGAAAGAGAAGGAGATAAATAGCAATGTGTAGTTGCCTCTTGTGCACCCCCAACTGGGGACCTGGCACATAACCTAGGCATGTGCCCTGACTGGGAATTGAACCAGCGACCCTTTGGTTCGCAGGCCAGCACTCAGTCCACTGAGCCACCCCAGCCAGGTGTCCAGTTTAGTTTTGCCAGTTTGGGAAATTTTAACAAATGTAATCATATCATATTTATTTTTCCATAACTGCCTCTCAGGCTCAACGTGATTTTGGCATGTTATCCATGTCGATGCAAATAGGTACTGATGACTTCTTTTCACAGCATTTTATTGTGTAGCCATATGACCATCTATCATTTCTATCAATTGGCAATGCTCAGTAATTACCAAAGGTCAAAGATGAAGGCTCAGAACATAATTTCATAAAGGCACAATGCTGCCCAAATTTCTTCCTTTCCGATGAACAAAATATTACCAGCACAGGCATGAAGCTTTGCCTAATGGTAGAAACAGGTTTTAACTGGGCATAAGAGATGAATGAGTTAGGGACCTGAGGGCCATGGGGAAAAACAATCAAAGGAAAGAAGGGGCCTTAAATAGAGACGAGGAAGAGATATGACCAACTGCTAGAGATAAAACATACTCTGGGATGAAAAATTGTGCTGATTGAGGGCACATTGAGGACGGCTTTCATCCTCATTGTCCACTTCTCCTACCACATAAACCCTCGGTGGAAGGAGCTCTATAAAAACTCACTTTACAAAAGCATCCTCCCCAAGATGAGCAAATGTGTGCTGTCAGTGCTGATCACTTGCTAGATTCTGAACCAAATTTCATACCATGCTCCCCCCGAGGCTTCCCACTGATATATTTTTAGATTCATTTTTGTCTTTACAGTATATGGGACTAATTAGCTACCACACAGTCATTAAATGGGAAAGTGTTTGTGAACGTTTTGTAACCTTTTGACTAGTTTCCATGACTGAAATTCCCCACCCACAGTTTCACTCATAAAGAGTGGAAATATTTAGAGGAAGTGATACCATCAGCCGCTCAGCTTCACCATGGGAAGTATTTTCCCCTAAGAGCCCAGTGGTAGTAAGCCAGTGCCTCACCTAACACCATCACAACATGGTTTCATTCTGTACCAGGTCCACTGAGCACCTGCTTCTCTAAAGAGAAAACTTGCAGGTGCTTTGTATCACTAGAGAAATTAAGCAGTGAGGAGGTAATGTTCTCTGTCCCCTTAACTGGAGTGGAAAAGTTGAGGTCAACAGCTGGTGTCAGGAATTGTATCACTAGTCTGGCTTTGGTGGCTATGGTACCTTGGTGGGTGAGTATGATTCTTGGAATACAATGTATTGATTAATTCATTGAAAGAGCAAATGATTAAAAGATACTGTAGTTGTTCAAGGCTCTATAGAGAAAAAGAATCACTAGGATGTGTGTATATATGTACACGTACACATAGAGATTTATTTTAAGAAACTGGCTCATGCATTTATGAACACTAGCACGTTACAAAATCTGCAGAGCAAGCTGGCAGGCTGGAGACCCAGGGAAGTGTTGATATTGCAATTGAATACGAGGTCAGTCTGCTGGCAGAATTCTAGCTCAAGTGAAGTTAGTATTTTTTCTCTTAAGATCTTCAACTGATTAGATGAGGTCCACTTACATTATGAAGGGTTATCTACTTTACATAGAATCTACTGATTTCAATGTTAATTTTACCTAAAATATAACTTCACAGCAATATCCAAAATAATGGTGGACCAGATATTCAGGTATCTTGGCCTAGCCAAGTTGAAAGATAAAATTAACAACCACAGATACCATATCTCATTTCATAAAATAATTTAGTAGTTATTTATTTAATATTTGTTAAAGGTCCACGATGGGCCAGACCTTGTGCTAGGTGTTGAGGATTCAGTAATGAAGCCAAGCAGACAAAGTCCCTATCCCCATTTGTGGGAGGTGTCCAAGTAATTAAAAACACTTGCAGTAGTTTTCATACCTTCAAGAAGCACTAGAGAAGCGGTTCTCAACCTGTGGGTCGCAACCCCTTTGGGGGTCGAATGACCCTTTCACAGGGGTTGCCTAAGATCATCGGAAAACACATATATAATTATATATTGTTTTTGTGATTAATCACTATGCTTTAATTATGTTCAAATTGTGACAATGAAAATACATTGTGCATATCAGATATTTATATTACAATTCGTAACAGTAGCAAAATTACAGTTATGAAGTGAGCAAAAATAATTTTATGGTTGGGGGTCACCACAACATGAGGAACTGTATTGAAGGGTTGTGGCATTAGGAAGGTTGAGAACTACTGCACTAGAGTCAATCAAATCCAATTTTTCTTTAAAATATGGTATTGAAATATAGTGAGGTTGTGTCTTTGTAGACTTTATGGTTGACAGGGACTTCAGATATAAATTATACAATGACCATAAACACATATCGACAATTATGTACAACATGATATCCATTATGCAGCTTTCAGAAGCACATATAATTCAGTTATAAATGACAGTGAGGATTAACAGATCACATAAAATTATACTTAAAATTATATGGCCAGAGTATTTTATACATATTTACTTAATTTTTTCATAATTTCTTTATTTTTATGTCTAAATGAATAAAAGAACCATGTTAGCTGTGGGCACATAGTTCAGTTGACTGAAGTGTTATCCAATACACCAAAAGTTTGCAGGTTCAATCTCTGGTAAGGGCACATACCTAGGTTGTGGGTTCAGACTTCGAAACTGATCTCGTTCCTGTCTCACATCAATCTTTGTCTTTCTCCCCCTTTCCTCTTCCTCTAAAAACCAATATACATATTATCAGGTGAGGATTAGAAAGAAAGAATCACTTAATTAAGGTGTTATGCTTTCAGAAAGATTGATTTGGGAAAATTTAGGACTGCAAGATGGTGTTTGTTTCTTTGGTTGCTTTAAATTATTTATTTTATTGGCCTCTGTTTTAATTGTGTTTTGTGTGTGTGTGTGTGTGTTCATCTGAAGCAAGTGAAAATATTAGAAATAAAGGCATTAGTTCATGTCGTTTAGAACTGAGAATTCATTTTCTTAAAATCATGGGATTATCTGTGCCACTTGTTGTTCCGTGCTAGACATGGCCACCAGCATAGGAGTGTAACATGCATAAACTGCACTCTAAGAATTCAGCATTTTATTAGCATACTTGAGTGCCACAGCCAAGGGTAGTAATCCAATCAAAGGTTTAGGTAAGAGCTAGAGAGGGCACAAGGCCATATACTACAAGTTGGTATACTTCAAAGAAGGCATTGTCACAATTTATCACCTGTTATCTCCAACATAGAGCCCCCACCCTTAAGATGCTGACATTCGAGTTTAAGAGAGAATATTCATTTAAAATCACACGTAAAGGTAGCTAAATGGCCTTCTTGATATTTCCCCAAAAGGCCAATCATGTATCCAACTCAGAACTTTAGCATTGGAAGGAAGTTTCTGAAGATAACCTGCAAGTCTTCTCCTTTTCCTTATTCAGCTCTTGGGTCACATGTCACCTTACCATGCAGCTCTCCCTTGCCATTCTGTATAAAAAAGCCACATCCCACCTTGCACATGCACTATGACCCCTACACTTATCACCACCTGGCATAGTAAATACTCATGCATTTACTTATTGTCTGTTTCTTTCTCTGGAATGTCAGTTCTGTTGGTGCAAGACTTTGTTTTTCTCATTATTGTATCTCTGGCATTTGGTAAGTGCTCAATAAATATCTTTTGAATGGATGAATGAATGGATGAATCACCAAGTGAGTGTTAGAAATAAGTGCTACTATGCAAGAGAAAACAGAGCGATTTGAGCCAAGAAATTTGTTCAGGAGAGATGAGGCTTGGGCTGGTCTTTGTAGAACAGGAAAGATACAAAAAGTATGAGATCGTGAAGGGAAGAAAAAGTGGCCTGAGCAGATAGAAACAGGGCAGCCTTATACCTGTGCACTTCTGGGGACCAGCCCCTTTGCCTGGAGGGCAGAAGTAGAAACCATCTTTCCTACATATTGGACAAGTGGGCTGCAGGCCTGGCAATCCGTTGTGAAAGTAAGAAGCCCACTTTATCGAGCTGCACAATCTGTAGCAAAGACAGACTTTTCCTCAGGAAAGCAATTTTGGATGTGCTCCAGTATTTGAATAACAACCTGATTGAAAACAGAGTTCAACTTAATATAGCAGAGCAAAGACTATTTTTGGCCTAAGCATTTTTTCAGAGAAAATGTTGCTGGCTGCTTGCTTCAGCCATAGGAAAACTTCAGTAATGCTTCCATTACTACCTTACTCTAAGCAGGCCTGTGATCTGGCCCTCCTGGGTTTCTGCCAGGATGATTTAGCAGCAAAATGTGTCTGTTCTGTAGTTAAACAAAGTGTTGCATAGGGAATAGATTTTTCAAATACATCATTTAACATCCCAATAACAATATCCCCAACAACACCCAGTTAGACAATTTTGGTCACTTCTATGCTGTTTTTTCTCTCTGTTGCATAATTTAGCATTTCTTAATAGCATAGAAGAGCCCCTTGGCCTAATACTCTCTATTTGTATTCAACCCAGCATGAGTTTTTTTCTTTTAAGGGACTTTAAAATGCAGCTACACATGACACTGCCAACATGAACACAATCCAAATGTCCATCAGTAGGGTTCTTATTACAGTTTGGCAATTCATGCTTTGGAATACTGTGCTACTGTTAAAAAGGAATAAGGCTGGTCTATGCACAAAGACAGGTAAAGATGTAAACTAAATTCAAAGCAATAAATACAACATAGCCCTGGCTGGTTTGGCTCAGTGGATTGAGCGTCGGCCTGTGAGCTAAGTGTCGCTGGTTCGATCTTCCAGTCAGGGCACATCAGAGAAGGAAAACTCTGACTCCAAAAAACCTCCGCTGCCTTGCGGCATACCTCTTCAGGGGAAAGGCTAAGGGAGTAAACCCCGACAGAAAATCCGGAGCCGGAGTCCCTAAGGCGGTTTGACGTTGTAGTCAACACCGGCAACTCCTGCGGCGCACCTGAAGCCAAGCTGTATTGACTCCGTCTTTCCCTTGGACCCTTCAGCTGCGAAGAGAGGGGGGGTCTGCTGCATGGGCAACAGCAGACGCTCCATATCACCCTGCCCAGGCTCTGTAGCTTCAGCTTCACTGGAGAGGACACTCCAGCGTCATCGCAAGATGTCGATTCAACACGGGAGGAGACAGATACCGTGTCACTCCCGAGTCGGACTGCACAGCCATTCTCGGCGGTGCAGATAGACTCTTAAGAAGCTACACCATCGTCTCTCGAGACGGACGGCTGCCGACGACGACGAAATACAACAGAACATACAGTATCAACTTATTTTCTAATAAAATTATCATTATTATCTTTCTCCTTGTTAAAAAAAAAGAAAAGAAACGATCATTGGAGTTCAGGAAATGGGCAGATCCAAGAGTAACTGCTGGGGTGCTTAAGAGGATGCCTTTGAAACTGGCTGCCTGGGTTTAAACCCCACCTCCCCCACCCACCAGCTGTATGCTCTTGAGTGGGTTACTTTATTTCTCTATATCTCAGTTTCTCATCTGCAGAAGGGAGGTAATAACAGCCCTACATCACTGGGTAGTTTTGAAGGTTTTACGAGTCAATATATGGTTTTGAGTGTTCTTTGAGTCAATATACACAAGGTACCTAAAGCGATAAGTGGTAGGTACACATTAGCTAGTAGGAGAAAGAGGAGGAGAGAGAATAAGTTTTCATAAAAGAGAAGGGGCCTTAAGAATGAGTAGGGTTTGAAAAGAAAGAATTTTTTAAAAATGGAAAAATGAAAAAAAGATATGAATGAAACAATTCAATTAAGTTCAGCTCAACCTCTGTAAAGAAAGTAAAAATAATATTTCATGACGTAGGTGCTAAACAGGAGCACATAGTACAAGTATTAAAATGAAATATTGTATTGATATAAGGAGAATTTTTTAAAGGTTGCTTTCTTTTGCTATTGTGTATACCAACCTGTGTATTAGTCATCTATCAACACATACTTATGAAGTGTGTACAGTGTGCTGGGCCCTACAGGGAATAAGACCAACAGTCCCTGCCAGCATGGAATTTATTTCTAGTTGATTTAAAGGAGGAAAACTATTCGGTTTATTTTTTTTCTCATTCTGTGTTGATTTGTAATGTACCCAAGTGTTACAGTAGTTACCTCAGTATGACCTGTTTATAAATAGAAAGGAAAATTACAGATAACTCTTGATTTTCTGTGCTAATGAGGAATCACAGGAATAAATATAATTGATACATTATATTTATTTGTAAGTTAAATAAATGTTTTGCTTTTGAAATCAGAAGCCTTTCACCATCTGTTTGGATTTCTGGTTCTCCTGCATACCCATCTCTCCTTTACAACTTGCAAATGGCCTTGTGGGCCCAAGGGAGAGGGGAATAGTAACTGTCCGGTTACCACAGTAAATTCTAGACTACCCCATGGCCATTGATCTGGATGATCTTGACAAATACCTTACTTATCACCTTCACTCAGTAAAATAAATGCAAGTGCGTCCCTGAAACACTGAGGCTTTTGCTTACTGCTCCTGACCACACTGGAGCCCTTGTGAGAGCCCAGATCCGGTCCTGTAAATCTCTTAGAGTTCAGACAGGCCAGACATTTCATAGCTCTGCAGAATTTATTTGTAGTGGGTGTTGTGTGGAAGGTGCCAATATAGCTAGTAGCTAAATTTAAGAAATTATGGTAATTAGCTGAGCCAAAGGGGTATCATTCATTCTTAGAGTTCTGTTGCCAAGGATTGAGCTGGAGAGTGTGGTCTCCATGGAAGAGTTAAAAATCAGACAGAAACCAGTACAAAAATTTCTACTGAAAAATAAGTTCCTTGAAAGAGAAGCTGAGAGACTTGCTAATTGCAGCTTATGCTAAACTTAATGACAGTCTGCAGCATTTGTGAAGAGAGCACAGGATATTTGAATGATGATGAAGGGAGAAGGGACTCCAAGTAGATAGATCAATCCAACAGACACCAGGAGTACTTTAGAACAATGATCCATTTTAGAGTGAGCTGCAGTGGGAGATGAGTCAAATTTGCTTTCTCCCGGATTCTTACAAACAGTAAAGATTGATCAAACACATTCGTGCTGCTGTGTTTTCCAAAGTTCAACCATATAATAACTTTAGCAGGCACCTCATACTACGCTGCCTAAACATTTCCTTGATGTAGGATGATCACAATAAAAAGGAATGTTATTTTTATCTATCCATCAGTAAGATTTTGTCTTTCTTAATCCTAGAAACTAAATCACTGGCTACTTCAGAGGCTCTGACTTAAATCTTAATTGATGCCCATTGCCTGTTTAGACCAATGTGTGTGATTTTAACCAGGCACACCCAGGAGAAGGGATTAAGGCTGCCACAAGGAGGAAAGGCTCTGTATTTGACCAGTTTATTGCAACACCCTTTTCACTTGTAATTTAGTGCTATAGGACTCTCCTCTAGACGTGACCATCCTTTCTTAATGTTCAATATGGTTAAAACTAGCTTTTCATTTTATGTTTGATTTTTCTTCTCAATCTTGGTGCTAGTTAGCATCATTGAATTAAAAATATTAATCACTAACATTTAGATATTAATTTATATTTCAGTTAGCACATTGACCCACATCATCTTAGTTAATGTTCACAATGGTCCTGGGAAGTATTATTATATCTGTCTCTGTACATAAATGAAACTGAGGACACTGAGGTGGGATGGATGAAGTAACCTAAGTAGGAGCGGGCAACTGATCAAATGACACAGCCAGAACTAAACCCAGGTCTTTTGTCTAAGTCATTTGCTAAAAAACATTCATGTAATGACTAGGCAAACGCAGTGGATCCTTAACAATATAAATACCTTTGGTGTGAAGACATTGATTTTTTCTTAGAGAAAAAAAATTTATTGATTGATTTTAGAGAGAAGAAAGGGGGAGAGAGAGAGAGTGAGCAAGAGAGAGAGGGACATCAATTTGTTGTCCCACTTATTTGTGTATTCATTGGTTGATTCTTGGGTGTCCTGACTGGGGATCAAACCCACAACCTTGGCATGTCAGGATAATGTTGACCAACTGAGCTACCCAGGCAGGGTCAATAAAAATGAATTTTATTTCAAGTTAGGAAATTGTTGTTTTTTTTATTTCTACCTCTTTCATATTGCTCTTAAAGTGCTGACTGTCAAGGGCCACAATTTCCCACAATAAAATCTTCAGCATCCGTGAAGTAACTCTTCAATACTAACAGTTTTTCTTCCTACAACACATTTTTTTATTGTGCCATTTGTTATGACTAAGTCCCCTTTTTAAGTACCTAATATCCATGGGTTCATTCCAATTTTACTTTATCAAATGTACAGAGAAGGATTTGGTCTTAAAAAAAGAATCAGAAAAACTTTCTCTCTCTCTTCTCTTTTCTTTTCTTATCCTCACTTGAGGACATGCTTATTGTTTTTAGAGACAAGGGACAGGAGGGAGAGAAAGGAGGAGAGAAACATCAATGTGAGAGAGAAACATCCATCAGTTGCCTCTCGTATGTGCCAGGACAGGGGACCAAACCCACAGACTAGGTATGAGTTCTGACCAGGAGTCAAACCCATGACCTTTTGGTTTACAGGATGACGCTCCAACCAACTGAGGCACACCAGCCAGGGCAGGATTTGATCTTATTGATTTCAGTTGGTACAATACCAAGGCACTACTCATCTGCTATTACAGTTTAAACTTTACTTCTTATTATGAAATAAGAAGTTTGCTTCTCAAGTAAAGTGGGCTTGGGGGAGTAGATGGAGAAATTTTAAATCAGAGACATCTTCCTTTATCCTCCAAGTGATTCTCTATAGATGTAATGTGCTTTAGCCAACTCAGCTCTAACCAGGACATTTTGGTCCAACAACTAAGGCAACATAGCAGCTTGCCATACATTTGCTATGACGAATACCAAACACGCACTTAGCGGGAAGACTTGTTTTTCTCTGAAGGCAGTGTGAGAATGGATCTGTGGAATGCTGGGGTCATTTTGTTTCCTCATTGAAAAAAAACCAGGATGTTTCTACATTAACCAGAGGGCTAGAAAGGTAAGAAGCGGTGAGGTTGATTGAGAAATAATCTCAGCAAACAGCATGTTAAATATTCTATTGTAAAGTAATGTGTTTTTATTTTGGGGATGGGTGGTAGGAGATATGGGTACCATAATGAAAGAGGCTCAGTCAAACTGCCCACCCTCTCCTCCTTTTGCCCCAGTTCTTCTAAAAACTCAGTCTGCTTTATGACTTCACTACTGTCACTGCAGCCCCAGCTGGACACAAGGGTACCATAGAAGAGGTAAAGAAATATAGAGGCTCCATTTGTAAAGAAAAATCATTGTAATGCATATTATTGTTTAAAAAATACATAATAGGATGAGTTCCATACCATTTCCTTCTCTTCTCCTTCTTCACAGATGTTTCAACCTCTTGGACACATTCTGCTTATTATCGGGACTGTGGGAAATACATGGTAGATTTCCTGGTTAGTAGGTGGAAAAGACAGAGGGCTGGTGGATAACAATAGTAGTACTAATAAAGTTTTATTGAGCATTTAATATGTCCTGAGCAAACACACCTCCTTTGACTTATCACTCATAAGGGAGGTGTTATTACTAATATAATTTCAGAGCCTCTATAAGGATTAGAAGCAAGGGCTCTGGTGCTGGCCTGCCTGGGTTCAAATCCTAGTTATGTCATGGGCCTGCTGTGTTTTTTTAAGATAGTTACTTATCCTCTTCATGACTCAGCTTCCCCACCTTTAAAAGTAAGATATCAATAAGGTTAAACACCTGAGTCAGAGGTCCCCCCAGTCCATCCCTGGTTCAATGAGTTACTAGGGAGACTCACATGACTCAACATGTAGTCATACTCTATAACATCAAATGGATACAAACCAAAATCAGCAAAGGGAAAAATACATGGGACAAAGTCCAGAGGAAACCAAACACAAGCTACCAAGAGTCTTTCCTCAGTAGAGTTACACAAGACATACTTAATTCCTCCAGCCGAGTTATGACAGGTGTGAAATGGTGTCTACCAGGGAAGTTCACTACACACTCAGTGCTAGAGTTTTGATTGAGGACTAGTCACTTAGGCACCCTCTGTCAAGCACATACCAAAATTCCAGGTTCCCAGAAAGGGAGCAGGTGTCCAGCAAAAACCACATTGTTTGTACAAACAATTGGGTACAGTGAGTAACTCTTATCAGGGAATGGTGGAAATCCCCTGAAATCCAGGTTCCCAGATGCTAGCCAGGAGCTTTCAAAGGATAGAAACCTTGGGCCTGCTATATTAACTCTTTTCTGTACATCACCTCATTGGATTATTGTCAAATTAGATGAAGTAATACACATCCACTGCTTACAGCAATGCCTTATATTTGGGAAGTCCTAAAGCTTTATTAGCCATTACTATTAAAGGGGAAAAAATTACTGAAGCTTAGAGTAAATACAGAGCCAAGATTGGCCTAACCAAAATCTGAATTCACATCTGCCTAACTAAAAAATATCCGTGCATTTATTCACTTCACTCCAGCATCAGCAAAATAGTTTCCTTCTTCAAACCTCAACTGAAAGTGGAGATGGTGGATCCCTTCCTTCTCAGGCTCACAGTGGATGGAGAATTTAAGAGTAGCTGCTTATTTCTGAGACCTAGCTTCCTCAAGCTACAAGCAATATCACACTTTGGTGCAGAACCCTAACTGATTAAACCTACACATAGAGTTTAGACATGGTCTAGTACTTTAATGCCCCAAAGGAGCATATTTTGAACTTATCACAATCTTCTCCTTCTACTCAATTAGGCATGCTTTGTTGAAATCTATCAATTTTCAGGATATGTGTCCATAACGTCCTAAGAATTTTCTTTTACAAGATTTATATAGTGAATCTTCACATGATAATCGAAATCATCCAACTGTAAATCATTTTTAGGCTTAAAAAAAATCTGACTAAGAACTTTCTCCTGCTCACCCTCTCCTAATACAAACCAGTTGATCAAGCTCTTTAAATCACAGAATCCCCTCTATTTCCCCTGTCATCAGGTCTGTGTGTCTTTGGCTATGTCAACGGGCAGCAGATGTATCCAACAGCTAGCTCTGAATGCATTGTAGACAACTGTACAAATTAACTTAGTTGAACCAGGGACGTCTCTGTGTTGAGATGGGGTGCTTGACTGCAGCCAACTGAGAGGTATTGTCTAGTTTAAAATAAAAAGGATTTAGAAATGGGACATGGCTTGCCGAATCCTTTGAATTTTGCCCCAATATTTAGACTTTATAAAAGACACTTTGCAAGGGAGAAATTTTAAGTTAAAACATGCGTTATCAATAGAGATTGCCATATTGTTATAGAGTATGATGAAATAAAGTCTTAGGGCAATAGTTTGTTTCAACATTAGCACAGTTAGCTGTTACGCATTACGCACCTATCTTTTCCAACAAATGAAGCTTTTGTAACTTCTTGGTTATTCCTGTCACCTATAGTGCCTCACATAGAATTTACAAATGGTGAATAAGGGTCTGTTCCTTTAACATTCAATTACTAATGTATTGTCATTTAATCAAAGAGATTCACCTTTGGGTTTATGACATATCCCAAATGTGTAGATGGGTATTAATTGGATGATTATAGTCAACCCAGAGCCAGATTTTGACACCTACACAAATGTTTCCCTCCAGTGACAAAACAAGCAAGGGAAGGGAACTAAAGGTAAAGAATAATGTGAAGTTACTATCATAATTTGAAAAATAAATAATGGGACCTAGAAAAATAAGAAGTGAAGTACATAGAATATGGAGGTCAAAGTATTTATTGAAGCTCTGGTTGCTAGTAGCTGGGCCCAAGGGTGCTACTGAAAGGCTTAAAAATGGCAGAAGAGAAGTAGGAGATAGAGCACACACAATAGGGGGAGGGAGAGAGAGAGAGAAATGGAAGAGTGACAGTATGACATGATTCATTAAGATTTCATTTTTTTTCTACACAATCTCTCAAATATTCTTGAATTCCTCCACCATTGTTCAGACTAATTTCTTCTTCCTATCTACCTACCAGGCTTACAGACTCCTTTCTTCTTGACACCTTTTCTTGAATACCCAGCCCACCCCAGCCACCATGGCTTCTCTCCTGCAAATACATGTAGAATGGAGGAAAGTGTCCAAAAGGACATGAGGTGAAAGTTAAGTGTATACAGAGAACGAGGGGAACTTACAGACAGCTGAACTGGAAATAATGTAGTTCCTTCTTTAATGTGAATTTACCAAAATTAACTAGCCAATGCAGACTATTGTGAAACATACACAGGCAGGCACTTGTTCTCTAAAGCCAGTTGTGTACATCTTCATGATACCAGGCTGTTAGGCAGGAGCTTCCTCCATCCTCTTGCTCAGAGAAATCCAAATACAGAAGAGACCCCTGCAGACTCCCAGGAAAAAGCCCTTTTACTCTGGATTTCTTCAAGTGTAAACATGATGGCCTATTGAAAGTTTCAGTCTGCTTCTTCAACAATTTCCCTACACAGAGATAAATATGTATGTTCCCCTCTTTGCTCCTTCCACCTCTGTCCCAAATGAAATCCTCGCTAGCTCTTTCCCTGTAAGTCCTCTGACTTAGACTCTTGAAGATTTGCCCTCCATGTGGTGGGAACTTTCTATTCTTTCTCAGTTACATACAAAAGCCCTTTCAAGTCTCCCTAAGGATTTTTTTTAATTATCTTTTTTAAAAAGATCTTATTATTTCTAGAGGGAGGAGAATGGAGGAAGAAAGAGAGGGAGAAAAACATCAGTGTATGATTGCCTCTTATAAACCCCCAAATGGAGACCTGGCCTGCAAACCAGGCATGTGCCCTAACTGGGAATCAAACCAGCAACCCTTTGGTTCACAGACCAGCATTCAACCCAGTAAGCCACACCAGCTAGGGCTTCTCTAAGCATTTTGAACTCAACAAGTCTCTCACAAAATATTTGTTCCTGACCCACCTTTAAAAAGATGAACTTTGAGGATTACCTGGTTTCCCCTTCAGCAGTAGTAATATGCATAATTAAGCCATGATTTCCTGAGATGATGTGAACTTGGCCTCAGTATGGGAATCTCCTCAGCCTCTATAAATGGTTAGAGCTGTTTTACATCTCTGCTTGCAGCACCCTTCCCCCACCATCACACATTTTGTAAAGCAGAAAAAAATAAATGTCCTAATTCTAAATCAAGAGGCAATTATCAAGAGTGACATGCAGGTCTTATTTTCTCTCTTCTCCCACCTCCCCAGCCCACCAACATTGGCCATGCTTCTGAAAGCCCACAAGGCAACCTAAAAGTAAAACACCTCGTCTCCCTGTAGATCAGTGGTTCTCAACCTTCCTAATGCCACGGTCCTTTAATACAGTTCCTCATGTTGTGGTGACCCCCAACCATAAAATTATTTTTGCTGCTACTTCCTAACTTAATGTTGCTACTGTTATGAATCGTAATGTAAATATCTGATATGCAGGATGTATTTTCATTGTTACAAATTGAACATAATTAAAGCATAGTGATTAAACACGAAAACAATATGTAATTATATGTGTGTTTTCCAATGATCTTAGGCAACCCCTGTGAGAGAGTCATTCAACCCCCAAAGGGGTCGAGACCCATGGTTGAGAACCGCTGCTGTAGAGTGACTTGACTCTGGAGAGTCAAAATTTATTAAATCATCATCTTTATATATTACCTAACACAATATTTTCCTGTTATCCAGGTTCAGAGGTATTTCCCAAAACATGGATGCCTTTAACACAACACCAAAAGGGTTCCAAGACCTTCCAGAGTACACATGGCCAAGCCTTCCAGACCAGTTTGCACAAGAGCATAGTTCTGCACCGGCAGTAATTTCTGCCACTTATGGCATCGAGGAGAACGAATTTGCTCCTGTTCTGCTGTTGATGTTAAAGAATAGTAGGGTGATTGCTCCCTTGGTTGTTGACTAGTCATCTCTGGAGGTGACTCACAGTGACTGCCCCAGTAAAAGGCAGAGAAAGCTGCTTTTGCTCATTGCCACAAAGTTCGCCATGCAGCTAGGCTGATGTAGAACTGATCTAGAAGAGATTATTTCTCCATATGTGTAGGCTCTGAGGAGAACTAAATCTTTTTCCAGGGAGGAGTTTGGAAGGTCTCTGTTTCCTGCCAGCTTGGATACACATTCTTGTTTTCTCAGGGGTAACAAGACCATATACCAACTAATCAACTGTTTGTGGTATCATCGTGGTAGCAGGAGTCTGAAATACAGAGAGGGAATCTTTAAATTCTATTATTATTACTATTATTATTTGCACTTTTATGGGTGCTGTTTCCTATTTCAAGTAGTTACATAAAAGCTGCAAAGCCACTTAAACACCATCTGAATGTTTCTGTAGAACTTGGACAAGGCACTCCTCTGTTTAATGGCCAATAATGGTCAGTGGCTTTCTCTTCCTTTCTAACTTTGTTTGGGGTGTGTCTGTATAGAGGTCTGGGCTGCAGCCATGTGTAGGTCTCTGTAGTCCAAGACACATTGCTTGTACTAATGAAGATGGGTGGGAAGAGGGTGCCAAGATGCCCACAGCTGTTCCAGCATCAACAGGGATCAAACACAAGCCAAAGAATGATTAGGGGGCCCCGCATAGCCTGCACAGAGATTAGATAGTCATGTTTGGACCTCCAGAAGGATAATGACTATCTTACCCACAGGAGTAGAGTGAATATGCTTGAGTAATCTCCCGACAAATCAGTTTAAAACTTAAGTATGACAACAAGCTAAAGAAAGTCAAAAAGGAATTGGTGGATGAAAAGTGACAAACAAGTAAAATGGAGTCTTTGAGAGTCCAGTGGGCTTGGCTGGAGGCCCCAGAACAAAGTGTAGCAGTTGCTTTATTGTATTCAGTGCAAAGCCCCTAAAACTGAGAGCAGGAAATCCTGTTGTTCCCACCCTGTCCTCAGCTGAGGTCCCACGGGACAATGCTCCTTAGATAACCAACGGAAACCTTTTTTCACATGCTAAGGGGTGTAGGTCACAATATTCTTTAGAAAGTTGGTGGAAAGGTCACTATCATTGAAACAAATAAAACATTCATCCACACATTTATTCATCAATAATGTATTGGATTCTATACTGGGGGGTGGGGCAGGGGCAGTGAAAGAGGATGTTATAATGATTACAAAGATTAAAGAGACCAAACAGGGCACTCAACTGAGCTTTTGATCTAGAATCATGATACTAAAGACCCATGGATGCTCCCTGAAAGCCACTCCAAATTGCAAATTCCATGAACCCCAGCCCTACTGAAGCAGTAACCCTGGAGGTGTGGCCCAGCTGTGTTTTAACAAGTCCTCCTGGTTCATGAAAGGTTTAAGATGTACTGGAACATGGTCTCAAACAATGGTGACTTGGCCATTTGTGAGGCGTGTGGAAAGTGGTTTATTATTAATGATGGTTAACATACCAATATTTATATATAATTTATATGTATGTCACCTACAAAGATTTTTCAAAATACGGATCTCCAGCTCCACCCAATTCTGTCTGAGTTGTAATCTCCAGGTGTGGTAGCCAGAATATATATCATTTTAAAGTTCCCTTGGTGACTCTTATGATCAGCCAGGTGTGAGAACCACCAGTCTATAAGAGCCATTTGTCCTGTAAGAACAGCAGCAAGAAAAGAAAAAAGAAAAGAAAAGACATGAAATTCCAGAGACAGGTTCCTCAGAGGGCAGGTTTCCCTACCTCCAACCACTCTTTGATAGATTCTGACATGTTAAACATCTGGAAGAGAAACTCCAAAGACTGAAGTAGAAGAGGTAACGCAGCACCCCTCTCCCTTCCACAGTGGCTCCTGCAGCCCTTTATAAAAACCTGGAGCTCCCCCAAGTATGGCATGGTTGATTATCCAGGTTTTCTCAGAATTAACTGGGCTCTGAAAACAGGAAAACATGGGACTTTCAATTTTAAAACAGGTATAAACCACTGTACAAATCAGGGGGAGCTGGTAGTCCTAGGTCAGAGCCTAGATGAAACCCACACTTTTTGCCTTTGGGATTGTTTTTTTATTGTTATTGTTAATATTATTATTATTATGCCATATTGTTGCAAAAAGAATTCAGATTACTGTTTTTTCACTTTGTTTTTATTCCCTAATTCCAAAAGAATTTAAAGGAGTAATACCATTATTTTATGTTTTAAAGTACTCTAAGTATTCTAAAATGCCCTTGTAACCACTGCTATGTTTATATCTTTTCTCTATTATAAGCCCTGAAGTTAATATGCTATGTGCATACAGATTGAGTCTTCTCTATGGCTTCTGTATATTTTTGTGGTGTTTGCTGCGGTCTTATTGTGCCTTGTTGAAGTCTGTGTGTTATTAGTCAGAACTCTTTTAGGTTGCCAGTGAAAGAAACTTGACTTCTAATGGCTTAGGAAAACAAAAGCATGGGACATTCTGGCTCATATAACAGAAAAGAACTTTAGGCACAGCTGGATAGAGGGGCTCAGTCTCATCAGGACTTGGTCTCTCTCTCCATCCCTGAGCTCACTTGGGCTGGCGCTTCCAATTCTGTAGCAAGAAGGCCCCCAGCAATGCCAGGTGCCCGTTCTCTCCTTTCAGCAACCCAGCTGGTTGCAGCTCATTCCCAATCGTTTTTTTGTGAAAGGCCCTACCTGGGATTGACTCTCTTTGGGCTGAAATGTACCCTGTGCCCATTATTAAGCCAATACTGTGGCCAGGACAATGGAATATCCTGATTGACGGGGCCATGAGCATGAACCACATTTAACATCAGGTGCTGAGAAAAAAAAAGGTTGAGACTCCAAAGCAACACCAGAATCTGGTTCCCAGAAACAGGAGAAGAAAAATGCTGAGCAACTGAAAGCCCACCATAGTCTTAAACTGAGCCATGAACCACCCCAACCCCATCAGACCTGATTACTCCATGAACAGCATGTACCCCAGTTTCTTCCTCCACCCCCACCTAGCTGAGATTTTGTCCTGAAACCATGCTCTGTGAATACAAGGCTATCACCACCAGGCCTAAATTTTAAGGCCCGCAAAGCATTTGGCTGAAGCTCGCAGCAGCCCCAGAAACCAGGGGACTCCATTAGAGTAACGGAGAACCTTTTGCTGGGCTCCCAAATACTGAGCTCCTGCAAGTTGGGAGCTGGTGACTCATGCCTTTTGTGTCCTGTCTGGCCCCATGTTTTCCAGCTGGGTCTGTGACATATGACTCGGTCTTTTCTTCTATGTGCCCCATAGAAAAGGAATAAATAGCCTCAGAGCTCTTTCCTTTTCTTCCTTCCTTTCTTCCTGTAATTCATACTCTGGCCAACTCAGCTTTTTTCAGACCTCAGCATCTCACACTGCCCTGCTAGTTCTGACACAGCTGCTTGCTTTCTTCTTCAGTCCTCTGTTGAGCCAGGAGTGAAGTTGTACCTTGTGGCTAATTTTTGGTCTATAATCCTTATCCCTTGTTAAGCTGAAATCTTAAATTAATCAGCATGAAAATGACAGCTCCCCTGAGACCTCTGAATTATGGTCTTGCATTTATCCTTCTCACCCTGACACTCATTTAAGGCCCTTCCAACTTTTACAACTTGCTTTCTCTTATTCATCAGTAAGGTGGTGTTTTGAGCCTCTTAAGCAGTCTTTTTCCCCTTCTTGATCAGACTGCCCCTACTCCATTTGATCCATTTTATTTTATATTATACATAATTGCATAATAGATCCCTAATTTGGGTAAACAACTTGTCAATTCTAAAGGGGTCTTTAAGAATGTTTATTTTACATATTAATAATCCTTTCAATCATGTGGACTCTGTCTAGCAATGGGGCCAGTGTATTAGTTGCCCAGTTATGATGTAACAAGTTACCAAAACCTGGGTGACTTGAAATGACATAAATGTAGTTCTCTCACAGTTCTGGAGACCAGAGAGAGACTGCTGTCTCAGAAACCTCTGGGGGAGGATCCTCGCTTGCCCCTTCCAGCTTCTGGAAGGTATTCCTTGGCTTGTGGTGGCAAAACTCCAGCCGCTCTCAATCGCCTCGTGGCCATCTTCTCCCTTGTGTCTCTGTCTTCACAGGACTTCTCTTCTCCTCTTATCAGGACAACAGTCATATTGGATTAGAGCCCACCCTAATGATCTTATTTAAATTGATTAAATCTGCAAAGCCCCTATTTCCAAATAAGGTCACACAGGTACTGGGAGTTAAGATGTCTTTGGGGGGAGAAGAGCAAGGGACATAATTTGACCCACAAGAGGCAGGAAAAAGGGAACAAAAGAAAAACAAGGGACAGAAAAAATGACTCTTTGATCTTGGACAACCAAAACCTCCTCTCGGAGGCTATTTTTCCAGCAAGATTTTGAGACTCTTACCATTAACATCTTGAGATAGAAGAAAGGATCTAATGATGGAGGTGATAACTAAAAGGGGAAAGGGATCTCCTGGAGGGCAAAGAGGCAGAGACATAGCTGAGCTCCAAGAACCTACTGTGTGCTTTACACATTTTATCACACTGGATCCCCAAACAACTCTACCAAATAAAGGCTATTAGCCTCATTTAATAGTTGAGAAAACCGAGGCCCCAGGTAATTGAGTAGATGCAGGGCATACAGCTGTAAATAGAAGAGCCAGATCATTATTATTATTACCATTTTCATTATTAATAGCCATCAGTTCTCACATTCCTTCTATGTACCCAGGAAATTACCTAAATTAGCTTAAATCTTCACAGCTCTGAAGGATGGATGTTGTCAGCAATACACAAAGGAAGAACCTGAAGCTCAGCCAGGCTAAGTCACTTGCCTAGGTCTTTCTGACTCTGAAGACTGTTTTTACCACTATGCCATGCTGGTGGGGGGCATCAAGGCATCCAAATTAAGATTGTCCTAGCTTCAGTAGAAGAAGCTACAAGGAGAAACTGAATAGTTGAATCTGAGGTTTAACAAAATAAAGCAACATAAAAAGAGTATATTCCTGGGGGAATAGGCTACAGTGAAGAGTAAGTGGGCAGCTAGCTGATCAGTGGCAGGAGGGTTAGTTGATCAAAAAAGCAAATGACAGCTGTTGACTGTTATAAGGCTAAGCAAGCTGGGCTCAGTATCCGTGTAAATATCTATACTGCCCACCAGGAGAGGATTCATTAAATACAGGTGGTGTCAATGAGTTACTTCTCTAGAGCAGAGGCAAAGGGAAAAAAAGGTGGGTTTCCAAGCCCCATGCTTCCCAGGAGAAACTCTCTTGTGTCCTATGAGAAGTGGTGGAAGGAATTGGGCTTGTTAACCTGTGGGCTTTTTAACCCTGAAGAGGAAACTTGGGATGCAGGTGGGATAAAAGAAAGTCTTTGGATATCGAGAGTGCTGTGTGTGGAAGAACAAGATGCCAGTGAGGACAGGGCCAGGCCACGTGTCCTTGTGATGGCAGCTTTGGACTCCATTTGAAAACACATTTTGCTAACAAGTTCACCTGCCTCACCATGGAATGAACTATCTGCCAGGGGACCACTGAAGGAACCTTAGAAGTCATCCAGTAGTCTCTAACTACTGTGTTGATTAAAACCTTCAGAGTCCCCTTGCTGTCTTTGGGATGAAGTTCTAACTCCTTAACAAGGGCCAGGGGACCCCTCCTGATCTGGCCCAGGCCTATTACTCCAGTCTTATTTCCCGCCACTTCTCCCCTTGAACTTTACACTCTAGTTGTGGGTCTCCTGGCAGCTCCCTAAATGTGTGAAGAACTCAGTCACCTCCCCATCCTTGTCTGCTCTCATTGCTTTACCTCATCCTCTCAGTCTCTTCTTTCCATCTTCCCACCTCTTTTCCTTTCTGCTGTCTGTGCCCTGCACATGCTGTAAACCCTACAGGACCATCTTCTTCCACCCTTTGACCTTATTCAGGCTTACTCCTTTTATTCCTTCAAGACTCCACCTCTCCCAAAAAGCCTTTTCTAATTTCCCAACCCTGCTGGACATTCCTTCCAGAGCCCGCCCAAGTGTACAGCTCCACTATATTTATCCATGCACTGCAACTGCCTGTCTACTTCCCTGCCTCCTTCCCGGAGGGGTTAGCCATAGTGTCTTGCTCAGCATCTATGTCATATCCCCTCTAGCAACTGGCACAGAGTAGGTGATCAACAAGCATGTTGACTGACTGACAATGTTGAAGTGGGCCAAGCCTGATGACCTGTAAGTTCCCATCTACTCTAAGAGTCTGTGAGTCTCAATTTCTGTTCCCACAGTTAGACACAGAGAACAGGAAGTTGCCAAAGCCGGATGATGAGACTTCTTTCTGTTTGGGGTTGCCTGATCTTTGTCATTTGTAATCAGGGTATTGAAAAGAGAAAATGAACCAAGAGGAAAACGTAGTGTTGATGAGGCAAGAGTTGCAAAACAACTAATTGCATAACAGTGACTGTAGCCTCTGAGACCACCTTTGGTTCTGTTAGATTGTACTCGGCTTTATATGGGTCAGCTTTGTGTAAGGGCAAGAAGACAATTATCACAACTATGACTTGAGTGGTTAAGCAGACTTCCCCCTCAAGGTATTGCTTCTGGAGGTCAGCCTGACAACTGAAAGCCCCACCCTAAATGACTTCTCCTTACATGAAAAGATTGGATATAAATAAAAATATGTTATCCAAATGTGTAACCCTTGAAGTCACTTTTGGCCATTATGAGCCAATTGTAAATTAGTTTATTATTTAGTAGCTCAAACTGTATTGCTCAGACTAATCCCTGAAGAACTGTGAACTATGAATTTCTCAGTCTCAAAGTTTGGAAAAGGCTTTAAGTTTGTACACCATCCATTATCTCTTTTGAACCCAGAGGTACTCTGAAATAGACAGATGGGGGATTTTTATTGAGGTTTACAAAGAAAGAAACTGAGTCTCAGAGAGAAGTGACACCCCAAGTTGCAGACCATAAAGATGAAAAAAAGTGGCCCAGCATCCCAATCTTTGTCCCCACAATGCCCTTTTTCACCCTGCACCTCCTGGCCCTCCTCTGTGGAGAGGTGGGCATCCTAATTTGAGGCTGAGAGGTGGAAGAGGGATGGATGGAGTGAGGGCCAGCCATAGCAGGCTGGATGAGCTGTGCTTTATAGATCCCCATCCAAATGGGGGTCCACAAAGGGTGAGGGGAAGGAATTGGGACATGGAATGCAATTGCAAGGAGAGGGAAAAGGAAAGAATGAGTGACCTTTTACAACTCAGTGTTTGGCGGGCCCTGACTCAGAAGATTTGGGTTATAGCTATCAAGTATGAGCTCCACAGAGAACAGAGGTTTTCACACCCTCTCCACATGGGGCCCAAGAGCTGGGACCTTACTGAGCACAAATTCAAGGCTGCTTGCCTGAAGCAGCTACAGACTGAGTGATCAGAGCAAATAAGGAGCCTTGAAAACCTGAGGGCATAGCTGCTCAGCCAGCAGCCAGCCCAGATGCTCTCTGCAACACCTGTGCTCCTCAGCCCTAACTTTCTTCCCCAAGGAGAATCCAGTCTGGCCTTAAACAGAAACTGTGGAGATAAGTCAAAGAGAACCAAGCCCTTTTGGCCTGCAAATTCTAGTGTGTACATCATAATGAGATTGATTCTACCCAGTAAACAGAAGAGACATTGAACACACCTGGGGCCTCTGAGCCTTCTGATGACCACACTACAAATGTGAACCACAGATATTTGCTTCCTTAATAAAGAGCATTGTTCTCTTGAGTGGGTATTTAACAGCTCACACTGGTCCTCCTCACTCTTTTGTCTTTTAAGGACTGTCCCCAGTGAAAGAAATAGTAGGGCTGGAAGATTCTGATGAATCAGTACCTAGTGCAGAAAAATCTCTTCTATGTAACCTGAAAGATTCAAATACTACATTAGCAGGCATGCTTATTCATTCAATGAGCATTTATTGAGCACTTTCTGTGTGCCAGACACTATCCTCAGTGCTAGAGAACATGGACAAGGTCACTGTTATGGAGCCTATATTCTAATAGTGAAGACATGAATAAGCCAAACAACTAAACAGATACACCAGATCATGCCAAAGAGCGGTAAGTGTCACATAGAAGCTAGAAGTGGGTGATGTGGTGTATGGAGAGGCTTTAGATAGAGCAGTCTCAGGGATCATAATTTAAGGCAAAGAAACTGGCTACAAAAGTTGTGTTTGAGGAAACAGCAAAAGGCTAGTGGGGTTGGAGGGCATAAGCTGGGGAAAGTGGTAAGAGATGAGCTTGGAAATTGTTTCCACCCCCATCTATCACCCTGAGTTGGCCTTTGGATGTCATCTATAAAAACCTTTCACGATCGTTGCTTCGCTTAGTACAGTGTTGGTATATACAACACGTGCATGATGTGTTGTGTACTTTCTATTCAGAGATAAGTCCTCTGCAAGTGCTTGTGAGATTGAAAAGAAGATACTCTCTGCCCCAGAAAGCCCATTTTGGAAACTTGGGGGCAGGAGACAGGGGACTAAGAGCAGATTCAACATTAGGCAATCTTATTGTGATATTGTGACTTGCAAGATGTTTGGTCATCATACATAGTTCCTGGCTCACAGTTCCCCAAACCCTTGGGATTTCCTATGTGTTGAGAAGGTGAGGAAGGTGTCGTTGTCATGTTAATGGAGGTGACTTGGATTCCACTGAAAAGTGGGGGCTGATTGCCAAGAGAACTAACCAAGTGATTAGAGGTTTGGAACTTTTAGTCTCACCAATCCCTCTTCAGGGAGGGAACAGGGGCTGGAGGTTAAATCAATTGCCAATAGCCAATAACTTAGTCGATCACGATCATGTAGTGAAGTCTTCATGAAAACCCAGAAGGAGAGCTTGACTAGTGAACATGTGAGGCTGCAGGGAGAGTGGCGTGCCTGGTCAGGGCATAGAAGCTCTTCCATATTGCTGTTTCCTGAGTTATATTCTTTTACAATAAACAGACCAGTGATCTGCTAAGTAAAATGTTTCTGTCAGTCCTGTGAGCTACTCTAGAAAATCAAACTAATCTGAGGAGGGTTCCTGGGAACTTCTGGCTCATATCCAGGCAGTCAGAAAGTGCAGGTGAAAACCTAGACCTAGAATTTGCATTCTGAGGTGGAGTGGGTTGTTAGAACCTCCAATCTGTGGACGTTTGGTCAGAAGCTGAGCTAATAACCTGGGTTTGCAGCTGGCATCTGAAGTGTGTAGGTAGGGGAGCGGTGTTATAGGACTTAACCCTTAACTTGTGGGATCTGATGCTATCTCCAGGTAGTTAGTGTAAGAATTGAGTTAAATTTCTGAACACCTTGTTGGCATCCAAGAATTGCTTGTTGGTGTGGGGCAACTCTTCACATTGAAATTGGGTCTAGAAACTCATTTTTACTGAGGTTCACCTGGCAAGGAAGCCATGACCAACTGTGGCTGTGACCTCAGGGGAAGAGACGAGTCTTTGTTTCACATACGGAGCTAGAGTTGGCAGGAGGAAAGTCTTTTTTTCAGGCCTTCAAAGGCTGCACGCACACTCCTACATGCTCACACAGAGGTTTACACTTGCTATCTCGGGGCTTGCTTCTCCACGTCATCCACAGCCGTCCTGAACCAAGACAACCAAGATAGTATACACAGGCAACTTGAAACCCTGAAATTCATTCACACTGTCCTAAAGGGCATATTGTTGAAATAACACAAATGTCATGGTCTCTTGTTACTCAACTTTCTTGGCTCAGGTTTAAAGCACTAATCAGCTCATCTTTTTCTCTCACCTGCACCTCCAGTGTCTCTCTGTTAAATCTTAAATATTCCCACAAATGGATTGTCCTCTCCCATTCTTCTTTCAGAATCTTCAAGGCTCCTTTCACTCTCTCGCATCTTCCCATCCTGCCTCACCCTGGTCCCTCTTTCTAGACCCCCTTCCCAGTCACCTTATTCCAGACAAGATCCTTCACAAAATACCATCTTTTTTGACATCTTCTCTACCTCCACAAGAATGTCCCCACATTTCTTTCCTTTCCATTCAATGGGTGACTCCTGGCATTTATAATTCTAACATTCAGAAAGACATAGAATGAGAAGCATGAGTACTTTTTTCTTCTTCCCTCACCCTTCAGCCCCATGCCCAGCTCCTTTGAATGCTGACTCTAATGGGGTGGGGGGCCAGAGTAGGGAGAAAGAGAGGGATGATAAGGGAGAGGGTTGTTTTTTGATGGTAAGAATAAACAAAATAAGAGATAAGGTACATGTTTGCTGAATTCTGGAGCTGGAGAGGCTGATATGCCTGATGGGCTGAGGGAGGGTGGTGCAATATTGGCTAACAACCAGGAACAATACCCAGCAGAATGCAGTCACATGTTGGAATGTGTGCTATGCAATCTAAGTGCCATAGAAATCAGAGAGGCTGCAGTTTGCCTTGGGGGAGGTGGCATTGAGGTCACACAACTCAGAGTCATCCAAATGATTCTGTATGTTGGAATCTTATTTTATCAACTAAACTATGACCTGGAATAAACATGCCTTTATCTGAAACTTAGAATCCTGTTTGCTCTTTTATTCTGGAAGGGTGTAAGCCATAGGAGAGGAGCATGATGCCGGCGGTATTTTGTGCACACCCCTTCCCTCTCTCTTCAAGGTAAATATCTTCACTAGAGAGGACCTTCTAATAGGGAAGACCAGGTGGATTTTTTCAGTTGTCTGGAATTTGCGGCTAAATGAAGTGCCTAACTCTTTAGAATTAGCACCACATTCATATTCTAATACTGATGTCCATTACAATCATTTTTTTTATAACCAGAGATGTGGCGCAGGCCCAGGTGTTTTGAGATCACTATACTTAATAGAGTTTACACTTACTAATTCCTAAAAGAACCAAAAAGGTGGTAGATCTCAGGATGATACAGAGCAGCCCACCTACCCCTGTCTCTTGCAAACTACAACCCCATCTCCCTTTTCCTTATTATCTTCTTCCTAGTTACACCTCTATCTCTCATGGACAAGGTACAGGAAAATATCTGAGGTTATATTTATTGTAAACATTGTAATTCATCTAAGAGCCTAGGTAAAGTATCTCACATGGCATGCCAACTACCACATGTATTTCATCTATGTGTAATATCTTTGTATTCAGGTTTACTGACTTCTAACTTTGAGTTAGACTAAAATCTGATGTCTTGAGGTTCACAACATAATGGGATATTATTTAAGGCTGTTTACTCAATTTTACATTTGATAACAATAAAGAAAGTCCATTCATTCATTCATTCACTCATTCATTTATGTAATGTTTATTGAGCATATATTATTGCTAACTACTGTTTTTGGTCCTGTTTACAACAGTGAAAGAAATGGACAAAGGTCCTTACCCACATAGAAGTTACATTCTAGAAGGGAAGATAAAACAAGATAAATAAAATATAGTGTGTTAGACAGTGATATGTACTACAGAGAAAACTAAAGATATGGAGTATTAGGGTACAGTTTTAAATGGGAGGGAACCTTGATAAGAAGGTAACTTAAAAAAATTTTAACCCATATTATTAAGGTATAATTTATTTGCTGTAAAATTCACACATTTTAAGTTTTAAATTGGTAACTTTTGACTAATGTATATACCCACTACACTAATCAGATTAATAGATATGTCCATCTTTCCAGTCAATCTTCTACCCTCACCCCAAAATACTATGAATATGACATATCATTATAGTTTAGTTTTTCCTGTTTTAGAATGTCATATATTTAAATTAAATCATATAACATGAAGTCTTTTGTATGTGGCTTCTTTGGGCCAGTTTAATCCATGTTATTTCATTTATCAGTAGTTTTTGCTTTTATTACTGAGTATCAATCCACTGTATGAATATAGCACAATTTGTTTATTCAATTATTTATTATTTCTGATACTTTTTGTTTGGTTTTTTGTAGTTTCTATTTGGTGTTATTTCCTTTGGACAGAAGGACACCTTTTATTCAAATCTGCTAGTGATGAATTTTCTCAGATTTTATTTATTTAAGAATATCTATTTGATCTTCATTTAAAAAATATTTTTGTTCAATATAGAATTCTGGGTAGACAGGATTTTTCATCTAACACTCAAAAGATATTGTTTCATTATCTTCTAGCCTCTATATTTCTTATTAAAAATTAGCATAATTCTGACCTTTGTTTCTATGTATGTAATGTGTCTTTTTTCTCTGGCTACTTTCAAGATTTTTCTTTATATTTAGTGGTCAGTAGTTCAACTATGACGTATCTATGTAGGGTTTCTTAATCTTTATTTCTCTTGAGCTTCTTGGGTTCATAAGTCATTTTACAAAAAATTGAGGAAGTTCTTGGCAACTGTTTCTTCATATATCGTTTTTTCTGCTCTCACTCTCTTCTCTTTCTGGGATCTCAATCAACCATGGGTTGGGCTGTTTGACTCTGCTTCTATGTTCATTTTTTCTTAATATCTTTTTCTCTTTTTGATGGTTTTTATTGATCAGTCTCCAGCAGCAGTGGTTCTTTTTTCTCCCATCTTTAATCTGCAAGCCCCTCCAGGTACCACACAATTCTAGATTTTCCATGCAGTTCTTTTCATGGTTTCCATTTCTCTGCTAAGATTCCTTATCTGCGCACTCAATAGCACCCTTTAAACATTAGTGACTGTATTTTTAATTTTAAAATCTGTACTGTAAAAGACCATTTTAAAGTTTTATTGTCTAAGTCCAACATTTGATCTATCCTAGAATCATTTTCTTTTGACTGATGTTATTTTTTTATTCTAGATTACACAAGTTGTTTTGTTTTGCTTGTTTGTGTATTTCCACTTTTAGTGGTATATGATTGACTTCTGGACATTGTGAATTTTACATTTTAGAGATGCTAGATTTGCATTGAGGAAAATGTTCTATGTCTGCACCATGCAATAGGGTAGTGGCTATTAGACATTTGAATTTTAATGAGGAACTGAAGTTTACATTTCATTAATTTTTGCTAATTTAAATACTTACGTATTTACCCCCATAACTGCTCAACCTCAGTTATATTTGTTTCTATCTCAATCCCATAGCAGCTAATTTTTGGTAAGCCTGGAGTTTTTTATCCATGCACATGTACCGTCCAGCCCTCAGCCATGTACTCATGGAGGACTTCCCCAAACATGTACACAGACTTCTAGGGCTTTCTTTCTGAACAGATTCCAGTCATTTAGTTGCTTTTAACTCTGATCCCTGCCTTATGAGCTGAGCAGAACTACTATACTCTGTTCAAATTCTGATCTTCAGGCAGAGACCTGGATTACTGTGGGGCTCACCTCATGCTCTCTTCTGTCAGGTGCTACATTCTTTTGCAGTTCATTTTACACTGCCTGAACACTATCTTAACCTCACATATCTTGTCCAGTTTCTTGATTGTTTACAGGGGACAAGTTAGTCTGAAACCAGTTATTCTGTCATGGTCAAGCAGCCTGTAAAGATTCCTTTGAAGTAACAATCTGAATCAGATGAGGAATATCTGGGGAAAGAGAGTTTTAAAGACAGGAAATATCAGCAAAAAGTGCTGTGAAGTGGAAGCATGCCTGTCTTGTTAGTTCAACAGCAAGGAGGCAACATGGCTGGAGTATGGTGAGCAGAGGGAAATAGGAAATGATGTCAGAGAAATTGTAGGAAAAAAATATTGGTTAGCTTTATAGGCTATTATAAAAGCTCTGGCTTTTATGCTAGTGAGACAGGAAGCCATTGGGAAGTTGTGGGCCAAGAACTGACTTGGGTTATAACAGGATCACACTGTCTATTGAAATGCAAGGGAATCAGGACAAAAACAGGGAACTGAATTAGAAGGCCATTGAAGTAACCTATTGGCTAAACTTGCAAATTAATTAAAATTCTATATTTTAAAAGTTTGACAGCTAGCTTTTTAGCAGTTTCTTAGACTTTGGGGCTCAATAAAAGACATCCACCTTATTGTTTGAGAATACATCATCTAAAGCCAAATTAGCTCTGTGACTTTAGGCAAGTGGCTTAAAATGTCTCTCTTTGTTTCTATAAAATGTAGATAATAATAATACATGAAAATATTATGACAATTAAATGAGGTTGTTCATGTAAAATTCCCTAAATGGCACTTTATACACGTGGAGTAAGTGCTCCATAAATGTTATTTATTGCCATCTTGTCATCTGAGTGTGTGATGATCATCTCTTGACCCAATGGACTATTTCCTACTCTATGAATGAGGGGTACAGACATTCAGTTCTTCTCCTCAAAGTATATATGCAGCTTAGTAAAGGAAGCCGACTTGGAAATAGTCTCTTAACACTGAAGTAAATAAGAGCTAAGTAAATGTACACATTTTCATCTCTTGAATAAGAGAGAAAGCTATTCATTCAAACTGAAGAGGTCTTTGAAGACTTCTGGGAGGCAATCAGACTTTGAAGGATGAATGAGACACAGATACTCTGAAAAAGAAGGGAATTTGTATCATGAACATGGCTACCTGGCCTAATTGATAGTTACAGACCCACCAGAGATGATGTTCCATATATGGTTTCTGAAGATCCCCTGAATCTGTGGCCATGGCTAACATTTGAAGAGCTTCTTAGATTCAATGTGAAAAATAATGAGTTAGAACCATTATCTCCATAAGCTCACATTCAGAATCAACCATATGAAATACAATTTGTTATATTACAGCTGAGTGAGTTTATTATCTTGTGTTTGGAAATTAGATGATGAATGTGTACACAGTCTTGTTGAGCCAGAAGCATTTTCCAATGTCTTCTGAGAATTTAGGAAAGTGTAGGGAACCGCTCCTTGTGGTTTAGGGAACTGTAAGCCTGGCCTGAGCATGACTGCCACCAGCGTTCTGGCTGTGCTTGTCTTTAAGTCTCAACATAAGGCTGTGTGTGGAACATAACCAAAGACCACTCAGGGTTGCCAGGGGAATTAGATTTAAAGAATGCTTATTATGCTTTAGAACTTGCTCTGCTTTCTTTATCTATAATATAACATAAATAATCTCTAGCAAGGAATATATGGAAACTTGCACCTAATGCCAGTGTGGTATCAAGATGTTTGATAGACCCTGACACAGACTGGTCACTGTGCCCTCTGTACTAGTACATGTAATCTGTTATCGTCAACTGTAATCCTAACGCCTCCAAGCTATTGATGATTCATGAATCTTGACCTTGTATCTCTCCTGTGTATCCTCGTCAATAAAAGGCATGAGGGAAGAAGGTCTAATTGCTGTTCTCCACTAGAAAGAGCAGTCACCTTCCTTCCCCCAGACATAATAAAGTGTCCTAGGTAAAAGTTTATTCCACCATGGTCATGAAGCCTCTGCTGGACAGAGCAACTTCCAACTGAGCCTAGGGTGTGTGAGGCACGTCCGCCATAGGAAAGGTTCAAGAATTGCAAGCACAAGAGAACTCAGGTGGGCCCTGAAATCCCAGCGCCAGCAGCATTTGAGAAGTGAATAATGGTCCATTGACCACAGGAAGGCAACAGATACACTACTCAAAGGTTTTGATTAATGCATGGGGTCTAACATTTCATCTGGCCCAACGTACATTCAATTGCTCATTTCTAGCATAGCCCATGGGAGGATAATCACTTGATGAAATAGATTATAGTGAGCCAGGAGGGTCAGTCCCACAGCAACAGGCTGCTGTGCTTTGGGGTCACCTGTATAAAATCTGAGGAAAGCCAGCTTTTCACAGAGATTAAAACATATCTAACAACTCTGGTGGCAAAGAGAGTAACTGTCTCTTCAGTGGAATAAAAGCAGTGGGCAGGCTCATCACTTTTGGAAAGCTATGTTTGTTTTGATTATTAAAAATCAACTAAGAATTTATTAAGAGTGGGCAGAAAAGACCACCCTCCTTGGAATGCACCTGTGCTCTTCCCTTGGGCACGTACTTTTTAAAACAAAACTCTGGGAGCCCCCATGGAACTTGCAACCAAGGGAACAGTGGACAGCAAAACCCCTGAACCTGTCTCCAAGGCCTGTTTTCTCCAACTTTTCAGCAAGCCAATACCAACTCAGATTAGGCTCATTTCCCCACCTAGTCCTTCATTCATGGCTTCTTCTATCTTAAGCCCTCCCTTGTTTCACTGTCTCCAGCTTTAATAAATGTACTCTCAAAAAAAAAAAAAAAAAAAAAAAAGAAGAAGAAAAAGAAGAAAAAGAAAAGAAAAATTAAAAACAAAGGAAAAGAAATGGGCAGAAAGTACTAATCAAATAAATACTACACAGTCATTAAAAAGAATGAGACATGTTTGTATATTCTAACAGAGAATTATCTCTAACATCTGCAATTAAGTCATCAAATCCAGGTATAGAATGATAGGTATAGCCTATAATCATTTATGTAAAAAAAAAATATGCATAAGCACATACATAAAAGAGGTTGCCTCTGGGGAGGAGAACTGGATAGCAGGGACTGAACAAGCAGGAGACTTATTTTTCAGTCTGTCATTTTGTCTTTTAAATTTAGTTCTATGTGTACCTAAATTCAGATAGGTTGTACTTTTTTTCAGTTGAGAACATTTTAAAGTGTAGGAAAAAAAGAAAATAACACCACAATATAATTTTCAAAAGAGCTAGAAATAGGTCCTTCCCTCTCCCTTTCGTAAAAGGAGCCATAACCATGCCAGATAGTTATTACGAGTCAATAAGGGATGTTTAGGATATAGTCCTTTCTTCTGATATTTCACTGAAGGGTCCTGTGCATGTTAGTTTGCTAGGATTGCAGTAAAAAAGTACCACAAACTAAGTAGCTTCACAAGAGAAATTTATGGTCTCACAGTTCTGGAGGCTTAAAGTCTGAGATTAAGGTGTAGGCATGATTGGTGCCTTCCTAAATCTCTGAGGAAGATCTATGCCTCTCCCCTCTCTTCTGTGATTTGCTGACAAGTCTTGGTATTTCTTGACTTGTAGAAACATCACCCTAATCTCTGCCTTTATCATCACATGGTGTCCCCGCTATGTGCATGTGGGTGTGTCTCTGTGTCCAAATTTCCCCCTATTATAAGAAGGTCATACTATATTAGCCATAATCAATTAGGGGTTCCACCCAATGACCTCATTTTAACTTAACAAATTACATCAGCAACAACTCTATTTCCAGATAAGGTCACGTTCTGAGGCACCAGGGGAAAACACTTCAACATATGAATTTAAGGGGATGGGGTACAATTCAAGCCATAACACCAAGTAACACTCCCCTTATCCATAATTACATTGCTTACTGAGGGGAAGTATTTTGCAATACAGTATCTATAAGGTACAGTTAATGGAACGTATTGTCTTATTCCCCAAATGTGTAAAGTTGATAAGTACTGGCCTAATTAGATACCTCCAAAGTTTTGAATGCATTATCACCCTTTGAGAAAGAGCTGAAATTTGGTTAACTAAGAATGACAGTTTCTATAGTCAGAGCAATACATCAATGAAAGTAAGCTCAGATTCTGTCTCCTCCTGTCCCCACATTTGCACCAGCTAAAAATATATTCACTCAGTAATATCTAAGAAGTACCTACTAGAGCCTGACACTGCACTGGAAGCTGAGCAAAGAGCTGGACAGAACACCTTCCTGCCCTTTAGGTGGAGAAAAGACATGCATTAAGTCATATTTATGTTGATGTGGTGAGTGCTAATGTGGAGAAATGAACAAAGCAGAAAAGAAGACCCCTAACTGGACCTGGAGATGCTGAGGGAGGCTTCCTGTGTGAAGTGACACAAGAGCTGACTGCTGAAAGTTGAGGCAGAGAGTAAAGGAGGTAGGTGAGGGTGGTGGGAGGTGAGAAGGGGGAAAGGGGAGTCTCAGGAGATGCCCCATTCAAAGCAAGAAATACCTAGGCAGCCATCCTTCTGACTCAGGAAGGAGACAAGGGACTTGGAGTTGAACCTCTGGTGCAGATGAAGTTCTGAAGCATTTTAATTTTCAGCCTGAATATTTTGGACTTCTTTACCCTACAGGAAACCCTGGAGGACTTAGGGGAGCCACTTGGTCAGATTTTCTTTTCAGGAAAACCTTTATGAGAGAGAATGAATTAAGGGAAGAGAAATTAAAGAGAGGGTACTATGCAAGGAAATTTTTGTAGGTGGAAATAAAAAGGAGCAATAAAATACAGTTGTAGTGACAGGAATAGAAAGCACAGAGAATACTTACTCTCCCCTATTTTCACACATCTCTTTCATTTTATTAATACTTTGTATTTTTCAGATTATAAGTTAATGCATGCTCAATATTTTAAAACATTGGGAAAATGTTCATGCATATGGAATATAAAAAATGACCCTTAATTCCACTGTAGGAATAAGCATTATTTATTTTTGCATATATCTTATTAGGTTCTTTTCAAAATCCTGTGTGTGTGTGTATATATACATCTGTATAAAATCATTTACCCAAACTGTTTTGTAAACTGCCTTTTCCACATTATATATTATATTCCCCTATTCCATAAGTAACTTTGTACAAGTTAATTTTTAATTGATGTGCCATATTTACACAGCCAATGTAGGGGACACCTTTGAAAGCTGTTAAATTATACATAGCAGCAGGAGGCGATTGATTAGCTTACAGGGTAAGAGGAAAAGGAAGAAAATGGGCAACCCCAACTTTTGAGCTAAAGTCTTTCTCCCTACAGTTGTTGTCTTGTTTAGGCCTGAACTGGAGGACACATTACATGAAAAGGATTCGTGAATATATGTTCTATTCCATTTCAACAGTGGTGAAAATAATCACAGTTCAGGGCATGTAGACACATCTCTCTTCAGAAATTGCCAGAGCATTCATTAGAGTGGATAACGTGGTCTGTGATGAAATCCTCAAAGGATGTGGTGGATAAAGCAAATGCACTCCTAAACACAGCTGCCGGCTGCCCAAATCCCAGCTGCTCTTGATGAGCCATCTCAGGGAGAAGCAAGTAGAGACAGCCTTCTCTGCCAGGAGGTAAAACCTCTCCAGGCTGTGTGGCCCTGGTCGGGCCTCTGCACCTGTCACTCACCTGACATCTTCTCCACATCCAGGGAGGCTATGTTTGTGCTGACACGCCCTCCGTCTTTCCACAGGGAGGAGGAGGGGGGGGGAGAGGCTCTATTCAAGAGGGGCATCAATACCTGTGAGGCACAAGTCCAATTGAGATGATTAATAAAGCTTATCCATTTCTCAAAAATGAAAAGAGAAGGTATTGGGAAATAAACAGGCTAATTAATCTGGCACTTCATATTTAGTTCAGTTTGGTTTCCACTGTCTAATGCAATTCTTACACGCCTGAACTTCTTTAGAAATACAACTTATGTCTTTTGACGGATTAGGAACTGAAAGATGTTCCTCTTTAATCTCATGGATGGAATGCAATATATTTTAGTCACTTCTTTTTTTCATGGACCAACGATCAGAACTAAATATAAATAATCACTGGCACCTGAGGTAGACTTTCAGAAGGAAAACCCTTCCTTCCCTTTTCTTTTCTAAAATGTATAAACTGTTTCTATTTTTGCTTTTTTTTTTCCATTTGTCTTAAGGGAAACCATGAATTTAGACTATATCTTTATGTAGAGCCGATATGAGGGTACTACTATATTAGCATTTATTCTGCTAAAGAGAAAATATGGGCTGTGCCTTAGTCGAAACGCTCTTTATCATTTAGAGTCCATTGAAACTGATCCATTTCACCCCTAGGCACACACTGACCTGCTACTACCTGTGTGCCTGGAATTGTGCTAGGCCCTGGGAAAGCAGGGAGGACAGCAACATAGCACCTACCCCCTGGCCTCGAGGATCTCAGATGAGTTGAGGGCTAATGTCAATAGGACATTATGTGTGCTATAATGAAGTTAAACACAGAGTACAAAGGACAGTCTAATTCAAGGGGTGTTGAGGTTGGTTTCACAGAGAAGATGCACATGATTTTGAGGGAACAGCCAGGGAGTGGAGTTGTAAGAGAACGTGGAACACTTGGAGGACTGCAAGTATCAAAGTATCATCATGTGACAGGAGCAAAGATGAGAGGTGTGTATACTAACAAGAGACTTTCTCTGCATCCTCAAGGTAATGGAGAACCACTACCAATTTAAAAAATTTTAAGAACGAGGATGATGTCAAATTCACACTCAGTAAAGTATTCCTGAACCAATGGTCACTGTACCACTACATATGAGTGTCATCTCATTAAGCTAAAAGCTGAAAGTCTGATTGGAAACTTTACCCTGTAGTTCTTGTGATGGAAACATGAAGATATCTCACAATTTACAAAGGGGTTGAAAAATAATCAAGGACTACTTATAGTTCTTATTGCCTTTTTTTCTTAGGGCAAAACATACATAACAACAACAACAACAACAAAACCCCTCAAGTGGTGCTCACTGTTACCAATGCTGTTTTGTAATCTTACATCTTTCATCATGAAAGACATGTTGCTTCTGGTTCAAACTTTGGCCAATTGACAAAGCTTTTTATGTCTGTTGACCCAATAATCAGCCATTGCTCTCTAGGGTTTAGAGACGATCAGTTTAAAAACAGCTACTAGAGCATTTGAATGAGAGCCCCCCACCCCATAGGTCTGGGCTTGCTTCTGCCACAGAGAAGCTACCATTTTCTACCCAGGGAGGCACTGTGTGTCTCAGCCTGTTTCAGCACTAGCACGTAAAAGCTGCTTGCATCAAATATGGATAAATTGCTAACTCAGTTATAAGGTTTAGGAAGAGCAACCATATGAAATAAACCCAAAGACCTGTGACAAGACTGGTCTAATATCCAATTTTGGAGAATGGCAGGGGGCCATTAACGGAAAAAGATGGAGTGTCTCTCTATGCTTATCTCCAAAGATTAGCCTTGAACACTCTAGTTTCCTCTAGTGGAGAATTGGTTTTGGAAACTGTTGTTTTATGGTTAAACATCTTTGGAGCTCTTTATTTTGGCAGCCTTTGTCATTGGGATAAAAAGGCTCTTAAATCACTGCCCTCCCCACTACCCCCCACCACTCTGTATTAAGTAATTGACATAGAATGAATGTTTATGTCCTTCTCTTTTCTATTTATATTTTGAAGCTTAATCTCCAGTATAACGGTGTTTGGAGGTGGGGCCTTTGGAAGGTGATTAGGTCATGATGGTGGACCCTTTATAAATGGGATTAATGATCCTATAAAAGAGACCCCAGAGTGCTCCTTTGTCCTTTAAGTCATGTGGGGACACAATGAGAAGATGTCTATAAACCAGGAAGTGGGCTCTTCCCAGATGCTAAATCTGCTGATGCATTGATCTTGGACTTCCCAGCCTCCAGAACTGTGAGAAACAAATGTTTGTTGTTCATAAGCCATCCAGTCTTTGGTATTTTTGTTATATAGCAGCCTGAACAGACTAAGAGAAATTGCTACTAAAGATGGGACGCTACTATAATAAACTGGTAAAAATGTAAAAGCACTGGAACCGGGTGGTAGAGGCTGGGAGAGTTTTGAGGTTAGAAAAAGCCGCAATTGCCCTGAGTGAATCCTGAAGGACAATTCTGATGAGAACTCGGAAAATAAAAGGGAGAACTGTAGAAAAAGCCTCAAACTTCTTAGAGAATACCTAAGTAATCATGAACAGAGAATGTTGGTAGAACTATGACTAGTAAATGCCATTATGATGAGTTTCCAGGAGAAAATGGGTATTAAGTTATTGAAAACTGAGGAAAGGCCATCCTTGTTATGAATTGGCGAAGAGCTTGGCTAAATTGTGTTTCAGTTCTAGTGTTTTGTGGAAGGTAGTGTTACAGAACCCCAGGCTGCTCCAATTGAAAACAAACCCACGGGCTCTTTAGTTAGGGGTCCGATTGCCCGCCGCCAGAATTACAACTCTTAATTCTTCTGTTGAGTGAAAAGAAAATTGTTTATTTAACATTTACACGTATCCTTGCCTCCCCCCTACCAAACCTAGCCAGTTTTAGGAAGGTCAGAAACACTGTTTCCCTACTTCCCAAACACAGTTCAGCTTTGCCAGCGGCTGCCAATCATTCAATCTGATTGGGGAGGTCCTTTCTGTGCTGTGGTGCCCTTCAACTCTCAATACAAAACCGCTGAGATTCTCAGCCTTCTTGCAAACTGTCTTCTTTCTGTAAACCACGTGCATCTCCTCTCCTTCTCCAGAACACCCCTGCGAACACCCGCCAGCAAGGCGGACAGCCCCAGAACACACCGCCCCCCTAAAGTGTTCGCAGCTGCCTATATATCCCTGACTGCGTCCTCTGACGCAGTGGGTGTTGCCAACAGTTCTGACCATTCACAGAACCCCACGTAGGCTGTGTGTGCTTTCCATACCGTCCCCTGGTTCAAGACTCCTCCCATCCACCTGAGGCCTTGGAAGCATCCGAGCAATTTTGCATAATGAAAGACACCAGCCATCAGCCTCAAGGGTGTGGAGGCATTCTGAAAGCTGCTTCCTTCTCCCCATCCCCCAGCCGCAAACTCCGGGGATTTTTGGACTCCCCTGTTTCTGTAACAGTAGTACTAGTGAGCAATGAACTTGGATATTTAGCTGATACTGTTTTTTTCCTTAATGGTTTATTTATTTATTTATTTTAGTTATTCTCTCCCCTGCATAGCGTTCTTTTTTGAAATTTCTTTAATATGCTTTATTGATTATGCTGTTACAGATGTCCCAATTTCTTTCCCCTTTGTTCCCCTCCACCCAGTGACACCCCTCCCTCCAGTTGTCCTCCCCCTAGTCCATGCCTAGTGCTTGTGCATATAGTTCTTTTCAACATCTTCCTGTCTACTCCATTCCCTCCTACTATGCTTCTTAATTCCTGTACCATCTCTCTCCCTTTATCCCCTTCCCCCTCCCTGCTGACCTCCCCCCATAATGTTCCCCATACCTATCATTCTTTTCCCACTCTCATTGCCTGCTTAGTTTGCCTTTGTTTTGGTTCCCTATGTTCTGTTGTTGGTTGTTGTGATACAGTTTACATTTTAATATTCATAGTTTTGTTACAGAAACAGGGGAGTCCAAAAATCCCCGGAGTTTGCGGCTGGGGGATGGGGAGAAGGAAGCAGCTTTCAGAATGCCTCCACACCCCTGAGGCTGATGGCTGGTGTCTTTCATTATGCAAAATTGCTCGGATGCTTCCAAGGCCTCAGGTGGATGGGAGGAGTCTTGAACCAGGGGACGGTATGGAAAGCACACACAGCCTACGTGGGGTTCTGTGAATGGTCAGAACTGTTGGCAACACCCACTGCGTCAGAGGACGCAGTCAGGGATATATAGGCAGCTGCGAACACTTTAGGGGGGCGGTGCGTTCTGGGGCTGTCCGCCTTGCTGGCGGGTGTTCGCAAGGGTGCTCTGGAGAAGGAGAGGAGATACACGTGGTTTACAGAAAGAAGACAGTTTGCAAGGGTGCTCTGGAGAAGGAGAGGAGATACACGTGGTTTACAGAAAGAAGACAGTTTGCAAGGAGGCTGAGAATCCAGGTGGTCCTGCATTGAGAGCTGAAGGGCACCACAGCACAGAAAGGACCTCCCCAATCAGATTGAATGATTGGCAGCCGCTGGTAAAGCTGAACTGTGTTTGGGAAGTAGGGAAACGGTGTTTCTGACCTTCCTAAAACTGGCTAGGTTTGGTAGGGGGGAGGCAAAAATATGTGTAACTGTTAAATAAACAATTTTCTTTTCACTCAACTAAAGTATTAAGAGTTGTAATTCTGGCGGTGGGCAATCGGACCCCTAACTAAAGAGCCCGTGGGTTTGTTTTCAATTGGAGCAGCCCAGGGGTTCTGTAACAGTTTTAATCCTCTTTCTCCTAAACAAGTTCCTTTAACATTTCATATAACAGTGGTTTGGATCTGATGAACTCCTCCAGTTTTACTTGGTCCTGGAAGCACTTTCTCTGCCCTTCCATTCTGAATGACAGCTTCACTGGATAGAGTAATCATGGTTGTAGGTTTTTGCTTTTCATTACTTTGAATATTTCTTGCCAGTCCCTTCCTGTCTGCAGAGTTTCTTTTGAGAAATCAGCTGAGAGTCTTATTGGGACCCCTTTATATGTAATTCTCTTCTTCTTTCTTGCTGCTTTTAAGATTCTTTCTTTATCCTTAATTTTTGACATTTTGATTATAATGTGTCTTGGTGTGATTCTCCCTGGGTCCAGGTTTTTTTGAACTCTCAGAGCTTCCTGGACCTGTAAGTCTATTTCCTTCCCCAAGTAAGGAAAGTTCTGCTTCATTATTTTTTCACATAATTTTTCAATTTCTAGATCTTCTTCTTCACCTTCTGCCAACCCTATGATCTGGATGTTAGTCCAATTAAACCTGTCCAATAAGTTTCTGAGCCTCTCTTCGTTTTCCTCACTTTTTGTTTCCTCTTTCTGCACTGGTTGACTGTTCCTTCCCTATGTTTCGATTTGTTGATTTGATCCCTGGTTTTCTTTCCCTCATCACTAGTTTCATATGTGTTTTTGTTCATTTCAGTAGGACTAGCCTTCATTCCTTCCTTGTCTTAAGATCTGCTGTTAGCTCTGTAAGCATTTTTATAACCAAAGCTCTGAACTATGCCTCAGAAAGATGATCTATCTGCTGGTCCATTAGATTAGATATTTGCTGTCTAATCAGCTGCGTCACTGGAATCTCTATCATGATCCTAACAGTTTTGTGTTTACCTTTGCTTCCTGTGTGGGGCTGTCACACCTCTTATGCTATGGGGGGCAGAACCCCTTGCACTCGTCACAACCGAGTGGCCCTTCTCACCATGCTGTGGCATTTTCTGCGGGGGTGGGGGTCCAAAATGGATTCCTGCTATTCACTCTCTGCTGAGAGACCGGGAGCCTCCTCCTCTGTCCCCACCCCCTCCGGGTCTCACAGTTCAAGGCAATGGAGGTCTGCCTTCCCCAGCTTTGGAATCTCAAGCTGATGCATCTTGTCTTCAGCCAAGGGTGTTCCCCAGGTGCTTCTTGCCTCCCCCTAAATACAAGTGTCTGTGCTTACTGCTGTCCCACTGTCATAACCGCTGCTGCTGCCTACAGCAGAGCTTAATCTCTCCACCCCAGCTTCGTCCCTCCTACCTGTCCGGAGGAGCACCACTTCTTTATAACTTCATACATTGGACTTCCATTTATTTTCTGGAACTTCTGGTTATTTCTGGTTTTGCCGTAGTTGTATTCCTTCTAGTTGTGGAGGGAGATGGAGTGTGTCAGTCTAGGCCTCCATCTTGGCCAGACTGCATAGCTTTTTAATATTCATTTCTTATCCTCTCAGTCTGTGCATTTTATTTTATTTTATTTTATTCCTTATTTCTTCATTGTTTTTCTATCACAGTTGTTTTACTTTTTTCCCCATTGCTTCTCCACCCATCCAGCCCACTCCTTCTCCCACAGTCAATCCCCACTCAGTTGTCCATGTCCATGGGTTATTTATACTAGTTCCTTTATTAAACCCTTCCCCTACTTACCCACCTTCTCTCCCTCCCCCCTACCCCTCCAGTAACTGTTAGTCTGTTCCTTGTTTACATGCCTCTTATTCAATTTTGCGTGTTTGTTTGTGATGTTCATTAGTTTCCTGTATTAGGTGATATCATATGGTATTTTTCTTTTGTTGCCTGGCTTATTTTACTAAGCATAATTCTCTCTAGTTCCATCCATGTTATCACAAATGGTAGGAGTTCCTTCTTTCTTTCTGCTACATAGTATTCCGTTGTGTAAATGTACCACAGTTTTTTGATCCACTCATCTACAGATGGGCACTTAGGCTGTTTCCAGCACTTGCCTATTGTAAATAGAGCAGCTATGAACATAAGGTTGCATAGGTTCTTTTGAATTGCTGTTTCGGGGTTCTTCTGGTATACACCTAGCAATGGAATTTCTGAATCAAAAGGCAGTTCCATTGTTAGTTTTTTGAGGAAATTCCATAGTGTTTTCCATAGTGGCTGCACCAGTCTGCATTCCCACCAACAGTGCACTAGGGTTCCTTTTCTCCACATCCTCATCAGCACTTGTTGTTTGTCGATTTGTTGATGATGATTAGTCTTAATGGTTTATTTTTTATTGTATTTTTCCCATTACCATTTATTACCCTTATACCATCCTCCACCTCCACCCAAACCTCCCCCACAATCACCCCACTGTTGTCTGTGTCCATGAGTTCTTTTTCTTTTTTGCTCAGTCCCTCCACCTCCAACACCCTCCCCACTCCGAGATGTCAGGTCACTCTCTATGAATCTGTCTTTATTTTGCTGATAGTTCAGTTTGTTGGTTAGATTCCACACATGAGTGAAATCATATGGTATTTGTCTTTCTCTGACTGGCCCATTTCACTTAGCACAATGTTCTCCAGGTCCATCCATGCTGTCACAACAAGTAAAATTTTCTTTTTTATCACTGAGTAGTATTCTGCTGTGTAAATGTACCACAGATTTTTACCCATTCACCTACTGATGGACACTAGGCTGCTTCCAAGTCTTGGCTATTATAAATAATGCTGCAATGAACATAGAGGTGCATATATTCTTTCAAATTAGTGTTTTGAGTTTCTTTGGATAAATTTCTATAAGTGGAATCAAAATTCCATTTTAATTTTTTGAGGTAACTCCATACTTCTTTTCACAGCAGCTACATGAGTCTGCACTCCCACCAACGCACACACGAGGGTTCCCTTTTCTTCACATCCTCGCCAGCCTTTTTTATTTGTTGATTTAATGATGATAGCCATTCTGACAGGTGTGAGGTGATAGCTCATTGTGGTTTTAATTTGCATTTCTCTGATGATTAGTGATGTTGAGCATCTTTTCATATGTCTATTGCTTATCTGTGTATTCTCTTTGGAAAAATGTCTGAACATGCTCACTGATACATCTGATAATGGGTTAACATCAAAAACTTATAAAGAACTTATAAAACTCAACACCAAAACCCCGGACAATCCAACTAAAAAATAGCTAAAGCTGTTTCTAAGCAAAATGTTGAAGGTGCGGCTTGGCTCCTCATGACTGCTTCTAGTAAAATTCAAGAAGAAAGAAAAACTTAAAGATAAAATTGTTAACAAAAAAAGAAGCAGAACTTCTTAGATTCACAACTGGAAAGGAATTTGCCTCAGGATAATCATCCCATGAGTGTTACCCATATTTGATATAGATAATATTTAGATGAGACTTTTGAGTTTAAAACTTTTGAATTGCTGCTGGAATAAGTTAAAGATTTTGGAGGCTATTCAGATGAAATGAAGGTATTTTCTATGCAAAAAGGATATGAATTTCATGAAAATAGAGACAGACTTCTATAGACTGAATGTCTGTGTCCCTCATGAATGGGATTAGGATTAGGATTATACCCTTACAAAATAGACTAAGACAAAAACAGTTTTTTCCAAGCTTCTCAATTTACCTATGTTTCCCTCCACACCCCTCTCACTCCTACCAAGTTCATTTAGACAAACTAGCAATTTGTGCACAAGTCAGTGCTTACAGCTATCCATTTTCTCAGCCATGTGTGTCTTTCAAATTGTGTTTTTCTGGGTAGAATTATCATCTCTTTAGCTCTTCTTATACCACAGTCACCATACCTCTGGCATAATTTTGGCAGACTTACTCTTTCAGTTTGATTTCCATTGTTATCCTGAGAATCACTAAAACTGATGCCACCAGGGGCTCCAGTTTTATCCCTACAGAACGTTTAGGAAGAAAGGGTTTGAGTTTAGTTATTATTCTTTCCCCATCTGTAGAAATATGGGGAAATCAAGTGAAGGTGGTGATTTCCTTCTCTAGGAATCTTTACACTAAAGTATACAATATTCCATATGTACAAATTTGTACAGTAAACTAGTTATTCAATGGGTTATGTAGAAAATAGGTCCTGAGACAGTGCTAGATTAACAAGGAGGCTCTTATTTTCTTAGAGCACCAGCAGAAATCAGAACAATATGGCTTTGACAGACTTATCCAGATTTTATAATCAGATTAAAGGGAAAAACCATTTTGTGTCTCATAGTTTAGTATTCCTTTTATTTGACTTACTCATGGCAGGGAGCACCATAATATTTCACTGCTTGGAGATTTGGCCTAAGAGCTAAAGGCAGGTAGAGAAGGGATAGGAAACAGGCTCGCCTTTGTTCTATACTTTGTCTTCTCTGCCTCCCATTGGCTCTAGTTTTCATAGAACATGTATCTGAATGAGAATTGTGATTATTTGCCTTCCATTATCAGCAGGGCTTATATGATTAAAGTAAGCACAGGTTGCCTTTGTTACCTCCAGCTCATGTTTCCACTGCTCCTAGTTACTCCAGATGCCTACCCCAAGTTCCCTGTTCAATCTCATGTTGTCCCCTCCTTCACTTCAGCACCCCCAATGCTCTCTGCTCTTGTGAAAACATCTTGCAGATCCAGTAGTCATATTGAATTAGCATCGGTTCTTTATAAATTAAGAATCATCTCACTCTCAGGGTAATGCATATCAATGAGTCAGTCTTAGATAAGGAAGGATTGTCTAACTGTGGAGTTCTTATTTTAAACCAGTGGAAGAGATAACAAGCTAGGGTAGGCTATCTCAATGCTTCCATGCTCTCATTATACAGATCTGCACTATAGTAGTCACTAGCTACATAGGATAACTAAATTTTAATTAATTAAAATGAAATAAAATTAAAATGTACTTTGTCAGTCACAAGAGCCACATTTCAAGTGCGAAATAACACGTCTCTTCTGGTTGCCGTATTGGACAGCACGGACTTGAACACTTTCATTATCACAAAGTTTTGCTGGACAGTGCAAGTTCAGGTGATCGCTTTTGACCTACGCAGAAGCAGTCTACTTCTTGCCCTGACATTGGCTTTCTCAGCCTTGGCACTACTGACATTTTGGACTGAACCCTCTTTTGTTGCAGGGGCTGTTCTATGCACTGTAGGACATCTATAAGCATCTCTGGCCTGTATTCCTTTCATGCTAGTGCACCCTCACCCACCCACCCACCCGCCCGCCCAGCTGTGACCATCAAAAATGTCTCTAGAGTTTTTGTTCCTAGGGAACAAAGCTGCTCCCAGTTGAGAATCACTGGATTAAAGCTGGCTGATGCTTTGGGGTCAGAGAAAACATGTGTAAGCATGTTAGTGAGCAAGACAGGTCCAGGGAGTTGTGGGCTCTTAGAGGGTAGAGATGCTGCAGGGGACAGGCTATGCACATTTCAAGGGTTCTTGAAGCATTACAGATAAGAAGAATTTTTGAATGACATTTATAGCCAAGAAAGATATTCTTTGCCTGTCTTGGGAATTCCCTTGATGCTAAATTGTCACGTGTGTGGAAGCCCTAAAGAACTGCAGGGCAGGGCTGTAAATCCACAGGAAGGCAGATAAAAGGCCCAAGGAACAGATTATGGGGTGAATTAACTTATTTCAACAAAGGTGAACGGGGTTGCCCTGGGCTTCACTCTGAAATTTCCGGCCTGGTGTGCTAAGCTGCCTCTTCCCAAAGTGGCCATTCATGCACTAAATGGCCATTGCTGCTTCATCGCCTGTCAGCTATAAATTCTAACCCAGGCTGGGTCTCTCTTCCCAGGCCCAAAGTCATAAAGATGTTTGCCCTTGCACAGATCTTTGACATGTACAAAGCTGAATTTGTGTATTTGTCTTAGGATCCTCTTGAGAGCTTAGCCCTTCTCTCTGACCTAGGCAAGGCTCTATGTGATATGCAGTCCTCCTGACTAACACCATGCTTGTACTGCGCCATGCAATTCTGAAGCAAGACACTGGAACATGAATCCAAAGATTGGAGGACTTAAAAGTCTTAAACAAGCAGGTGTTTTTCATTATTTAAGATTTTAAGGAAATCGAATGCTGAAATTTATATGACCACAGCCTCCTTTGTGAGCTGTCAGTGATCTCTTTCCTTTTAAGAGACATCTTATGGAGAGGGAACTCTGAGCCTGCTCCTCTGGGCCACTAGCTCACAGCAAAGCTGAGTCAACTCTCGCATGGGAAGACTGGTAAACAGTTTATTCACCACAAACTTCTAGCTGAAGTGAATGAAACCAAATTCAGGAGAAGTTCAAATTTACCATAGAAGGCAAAACAGAGACAAAGGACTGCTCATTGGCTGCATGCTTGCATTTTAGATTTAGCTCAAGTTATTTTTCTGTTTTTGAGGGACAATGTCAATCATCTCATACGTAAATAGAGACGATTCAATGGTTCTGCCAACATTAAGAGAAAAGATAAACCACCTCACAAAATACTTCATATACTTTAGTTTGCAGTGGGGACAAATTGCACAGTGTCTTCTGGGGAGACCTCATCTCTTTTCTTTTATCCAGGAGCTATCAGAATTAACATGTTCCATCTCGAAGCTCTGCACAATGGTCTGGCACCACAGGAAGTCAGCCAGTGTGATTTGAACCTTCCTATAAGATCTAAATAATTATTTACATGTAAAGATTAAAAGCCCATTGTTTTAGTCTGTATTTCTGGGTGGAGATGCCTTTAACTGTGGATGAGAGGACTCTTCATTATAGGAATGTCTCTCTGGTTCATAGCAGGGTATTCAGCATCCCCAGCTTCTTGGTACAAAATGCTAGTGGTGTCTACCTTCAGTCACTATCACAATCAACAACCTCCTAACACATGCATATCCCAGCACCACTTAGTAGGTAGCATTGCCCCACTGAGCACCTTGCAAGTTTATTGCTTTAGAAATCAGAATGTTAGCACTACGTATGGGAGTATTTAGGCAGCAGACTAGTCCTTCATTTGTTTTGCTAGCCGATTCTGCAGGCTTCAGATCTGAGACCCACTGTTATAGATCTGTGGATGGGTTTTGACTGACCCATTTTCTTCCCCTAGAGTGAGATAGTATGGGTGGAAGATGAGAGAAGAGAATGACCGGCTGCACAGCCATTTCATTCCTGTGCCCTGTTGATTTCCTAATACTGTGAATACCCTCTAAGAATTCTGCCAGGTGTGGAGCAAGTGGTCTTAAAGGGGGAGGAAATTTGCCCCAAGGCAAAGCACTCCCTTTTCACTCTGTGATAAATTTGCCCAGGTGCCTTCAGATTAGGTGATTTCCTCCCCATCTAACATTCTCATACAGATCCCGTCCCTAGACCCATACTGATGGCCAGCAGCTGCAGACTCCTGGCTGGCCATCTTTCATTTTCCATTTTCTCTCTCTGCCTATATCTTACAGAGTGAAGCACTAGTTATCGAGTGATCAGAGAAAGTTAGAACTGGAGATGAGCTGTTAGGGACCACCAACGTGCAGAAATCCCCTGGTGTTGCCAATGAAATGAGGGCTTCCCAAGCAGCTTGGGCTAGGGAAGAGAAAGCCAGAAAATGTCTGAGTGGCAAATGCCTCGATTGCCTTCCTCCAAGGTCTTTTACTGAGTGCAGTCAGCTTAAGGGCATATAGCATGCATATAAAGCTCATCAACCAATGTTAAACAGTGCTTATTACAGAAAAAAGGTATCATTCGGGGATAACAATTGAAGGAAAGTTGAGATCTCCCTGAGGTCAGGGTGTGTTGGACACAAAGACTTCAGATGGCCATAAAATAGGGAGGGTGAGTTCATTCTGAGTTAAAGTTAAAACCTCTGCTGCTGGTACAATAAAGCAATCAAGAAAGATAAAAGAACAGGGCAAGCTTCAAAGGACATAAAGCATTTTCTCATGGCCCAGTTCCCACCAGGGCCCACTGGCTATAGCACTGAGGCAGGTATGCACCCAGCTGTCCCAGTTTTCTGGTCAGGTCTTACAGGCTTTGTTTCCTTCACCTGGCCTGTGCGGAGCTCCAAGTCTCAATACTTTCCCAGGAGGACCTCGACAATGAGCTTATAGATCATCGAATAAGAAATTTTCAACCTACAGACATAGTTGTTTGTTGCTTGTGAAGATATTTACTGGAGGAGATTCATAAGCTCTTATTATTTTCAAAAATAATATTAGAAATGTTTTATTTACTTTAAGTAAGGCTCACAGGTGTGTTAAAATATAAAGGATTTTTTTCCTTTTTGACTAAAACTGCATTGACATGGTAAATAGTTCTTAAAATGTTTCTTTATCTGATTTCATTTTTCATGTTTTCACAACTTAGTCATCCTCAAAGGTTAGGTGGCTGTAAATGACAGTTCCAAGTCCAACATGGCTGAGCTACGAGGCTTCTAGTTCCTGAGTGGAGGAGAAAACAAGACAGCCCAGGAGCAGGATCAGCTGGGCCCCAGTCAAGCCCACCACCTTGACCAAGCTTTAGACAACTACCCATGTGTGCCCACATTCTCAGTGACAAAGGCTGGAGGGGGGCAGGGGCAGGAAGCTTATATTTGTGACGTTTTTCTTTTAATGATTCCACACTGGACTGAAAAAATATACAATGTGAAACACTACCATTAGGCTGTGAAAGTCCATCAGGTCCACATGACTAAAGTATGGTGTTCATTTTCTTTGGTAATACTTTGAGATCCTTTGTGAGCAATAAAAGTTAAGTATAAGCAAGGAAGTGTTTCCCATAACAAACTAAAATCCCTTTCTCTTATCTGCCCCATGGGGCAAAAATACTGGTGTCTTTAATTGGTATATCAGTATCACCCTCAAGAATTTCTTATATGCTGTAAATATAAAATGCAATTTGGTAGAGTCCCATAGCAAGCTATAACCATGATCTGGGAGGACCTGGGGTTTGCAGCTGTGCAGGGATTTTTTTGTGTTTTTCTTTTTTGTGTGTTTGTTTGTTTGTTTATTACTTTTAACTTGCACCAGAACTAAATACCTGTGTAACAAGACCTCCTGATAACAAAGCTCAGTGAACTTGGGCAAAACTGGTTAAAATGGAAATTGATTCCACATAGAGTTGGGAAATAAAAATGGCTTTTCTTTAATATAAAGAACTTTGCTAAACTATTTAATTAAGAGGCTATTGTACAGACAAGTCTGTCTGTCTAATGAGCACTCTCCCTGGCAGCCTTGGAAATACCTATTCACTGACTTCTCTTAATCCATGGTCAACAACACAGGCTGTGGTGCTGGCAAACCTGGGCTTGACTCTTTTCTACTGTTTGGAAGCTGTGTGGTCGCAGGCAAGTTATTTGACCATCCTTGGCCTCCATTTCTCCAATTAAAAAATGAAGATAACAGTACTCACCCATACTGGGCTATTGTGAACAGTGAAGACAATAATGCATGTAAAGTGCTTAGCATAGTGTCTGGCTCGTACTAGTTGCCATTACTGTTTTTTAATCAAATGCTTGACATCAGTCATGTGCTGAGTGTTGTACAAGGCTATGGGGCTTCAAAAATGAATAAGATAAATATCCTGATTCAAAGTCCTTATAATCTAAGGGGGATGGCAAATATACATGTAAACACTTACGGGAGAATATTATGTGGCAGAGGAAAGACAGACTATTGGCATTTACATTGTATTCTGAAGCATGAATAAAAATTCTCCAGTCAGGGAAGATGAAAGACACTCTAAGACTGTTTAGGTTAAGTAACCATGTACCTAGATGAGTGGAAAAAGATGATATGAGTTTCATTTTGGTTCTAGTCCAGTTCTTACAGAACAGATTATGACTAATTTAATAAGGTAAAACAAACCCTGGTGTTTGTAATTTTTCTTTTTCTTTCTCCTACCAAAGGAAGCAGAGCCAGGGATGTTGTGGCTTCAGGAGGCTTGTTAGATAACTAGAGCACGTTTTCCTAAGGTCCCAGCCACCTAGTCTTCTCTCATTGAGGGCTTGGCCTAGAGATTCCCAGAACATTGCTTGGTGGCAGAGTGGCCCATGATGAACTGTATCTCCAAAGTGCTCTCCTCATTCCCTTTGACCTGCATGGAAAGACTTCTTATCAGAGGTTTCATTATAAACCTCAAAACCCAACATTTCTAGAAGACTCCCTTAGGAATGTCCATAGCGTTGGATTTCCTACCCCACAACCTGATCACCATCTACTATTGACGCCTCACAAACCAATGACCTTGGCACAGACCACAGAACTGGGAAGGAGGGGTGAGTTTGTTTTAAGTTTAATGAAAGTGACTCTTTTGAAATTTCCCCAAGAGAAACTGTAAGGAATGAGGAAGTGGAACCACAAAGGTAAAGGAGCAAGCAAAGGGAAGTTGTATAGAGTAACTTGGGTCAACCCCACAGGGGAACTTGGAGTTGGTTCAGGGCACATTCCAAGGCTGTGCTGAAGGGCTAACCAGTCTTAACCGGGTTGGCATCAGTCCTCGGGAACATCTGTTCCCAGGAACTGCCTGCTCTCTGTGTAGGCAGGCTAATTGATTCCCACAGCCAGACGACAGTCCAATGACAAAAAGACACCAGTTCTGGTGTTATGAAGTGAAAGTATACAAACAAGGCCCAGCATAAAATAAAATTGTGAGCTTCCTTTTCTAAAAGCAGGAAAAAGGTGCCATCAACGATACTAAAATAAAAGCTTTTTCCTTTCTTCTACAGTCTCTCTCTTTACTTGTCATAGTTTTCTTTTTAAAATTTTTAATTTAATGCCACTGTTAGAAAAATTTAAATTTTGAATGTTATATAAGCATGAATTTTGCCTTTCATCTCTATTGTGTGATACCAGTTTTAAATGCAAATATAAAAGCAATTTAACTCATATGCTAATCACCAAATTACACAATTTGCATATTTTGTTCTTACCATAACAGTGAGAAAGCTGCACAAAACTAAATCAACTGCTTTTACTTAATTTCTTGATAAAAATATTTTACCCACAGTCTCTACTTTTAGCTCATTGATGAATAAGGAAGGATTGAAAGCAAAGGAACTTATGAGTTGCCTTATCTCTTTCCTTCTCTGTTATCATTTTTTAGCATAAGCAGTGAGTTAGTACAGTGAAGTAACATGAGAAAGAGAGGGCATGATAGCGTTCCTTGGTCATTCGTGTTTCTTAGAATGCCACTGCCTTCTGTGTTTGAAGCAAGTTTTGTTTCAAATGGCCAAGTGTGGCCTCTTGGGGCTGTTGGCATCCCTCCCCCACATCCACTTCCTTCATTCTAGACAAAACAGACTTCAGCTTGTATTCACCTTGAATCTCCATGAACTCCCACACGTTGTGGGTCCACTAGAATTCTGTGAACACTCCACAAGAACGCAACAGAAGGAAGAGCAGACAATCGTATTATATATGTCTGTTCTGTTCTTGCACGTGCTCTGTTGTCCCATCAGAATTCACCTATAAAATACAAGTTCGAAGTTCTATTAAGAAGTTTACTATGGTGACAGCAAAGTATTAAACCCAGCATGAAGTTTTTCTGAGCATGGAGTCCTATGTAATCACACAGGTTCCACGCCACGATGCTGGCCCTGCACACAAGAAGGCAGCACGTGTGAAAATGGTGAAGAGATCCCAGGAGATCTGGGTGGGGCATGATAAAGAACCCTAGGAGGCTGGGTCTGCTCACACAGGAGTCTGGACAGGAAGAGTCCAGGGCAAGCAAAGGCATAGCCCCAGAGCCGATGCCATGCCAGGAAAGAGGAGACAAAAAGAGACTGGATCAAGTGGAGGGAGGACCAAATAGAGAAAAGGCTGGCTAACCAAGACACTAAACTGGAAGCACCTGAAGAGAACCAATAAATGAAGCTGAGAATCACATAGAGAAGCAAGATACTAACCAGGGGTTAACATAAACCATTGACACGTGGATCTGATTGCAATCCTGAGGGTCTTCCAAAGAATCCCTGTAAGCCTGCGCAGTCCATTTCACATGCCTGGACTTGGCTCCCTGGGGTGGCAAACCCTGGTGGGCGGCACGGCCTCTCAGTTCCCTCTCACTGCTCTTCCCTTTCGGTAAAAAACAAGACCATTGCTAGAGTAAAACAGCCTCCATCCTCTCCTATAGAGAACAGCACTTCTGCTTTTCCAAAGGTCTAGAAAATGCTTTTATGATTGATCATATCAAACAAGAGGGAAACTGACAGCATTGAACACATGGCATGGGAAGTGGTGAGTGGGGAACTGCCAGCCTGCAGGACTCTGGGTCCCGCTGTTCATCTATGAGACTGCAACACAGCAGCATGTGGCCCTCACTCGGGCCTCCTTCCATCACTCACAACTCAGTCCTCTGTGTTAACTTACAATGGGGCTTCTTAACCTTGGCACACTGTAAGCATTGTGAGCCAAATAATTCTCTATTGTGGGAAACTGTCTTCTGCACTGTAGGATGTTTAGCAGCATCTCTGACCTCTGCTCACTAGATGCCAGTAGCACCCCTTCCCTCATTGTGACAATCAGAGGTGTCTCCAGACATTGCCCAATGTCCCTGGAGGACATAATTTCCCTGGGTGAGAATCAGTGACTTAGAGCATGTGGGCCCTTGCTGAGGAACATGCCTGTAGAAGGCACCACCTTCACCATGTGCTCTTAGCTGGACTTGCTCTCCGACTTTTGTATTAGCCTGTGTGTGCTTTACTGAATGTGTCTCTTTTCATCACCTTGTCTCCCCTATAGCGCCATATCCTCTACTCCTGGGTATGTTAGTAAGACCTTAGTGGGTAGTAAAGCCACTGGTGACTAAGTCTCCTTGCTCTGTGTCCACCCAAAGGAGTTATATGAGTCTTTGAAAATTGCTGCAGAAATATAAACATTTCAAGGCGAACAAAGAATCTGTTAGCTCACCATCCCTTTTCTATATTGCAGTACTATGATCTAATATCTAGCAAGAGCTCAGTGTTTGCCAGCCTTGTCATATGTCTTATTTCATTTGATTCTCAGAGAGAAAAAAATAATAATCCCTATAAAATAACATATTCATTTTTTTCAGATAGAAAAATGAGTCTGATAGTTAATAAATAACCTGCCCAAACCACCCAGGAAGTAAATGGATTTGAACTCCAGTTTTTTGCCTGCTAATCAAAGACTCTTTCACTTCTACCTATGCTTCTCAACTTGAGTGCATGTGGGACTCACCTGAGGGTATTGATGAACAACGCAGGTTCCCAGGCCTACCCCACAGAGACTCAATAGGTATAAGTCTAGAGCAGGCACTCGAACTGGGATTTTAAGCAAATAGTTCCAGTGATCCTGATGCAGGTTGTCTGTGGATCTCACCTGAGAAATGCTGAACTCCATCTTGTTCCATTATGCTAGGAGGGGAGGAGAGAAATAGAAGGGTTGGGTGAGGTTGAAAGCACTCTGGGCTCCCTCCTACATCCTGCAGTCAGCCCAGTGTCTGATTGGCAACACTGGGTTCAAAAATCCAGCCCCTATTGGATGCATCCAAGCAGGATCTACAAGGCTGAAGGGTTCCCCCAGCTCAGGTCTCAGGTGCCAGGACCCATGCCACTGAGCCTACCTGCCAGTAAATCACAAAGCACTTTCATCCATTAGTTTAGTTATGGGAATTATCCCAGTAACAATGCATTTGTTGTCCACAGATACTTTCAGAAATTCTTGGCCTTCCCTGGAGACTCTTCCTGGAAGCTTTGCCTACTTTGGCGAGACCATTAAAAACCTGGATCAGCCCAAAAGCTGGATGTCTGCTCACTTTAGCTCCCAAATAAGCTGGGAAAGTAAAGGATCCAAGACATCTTGGTATGATATGTTTCCAGTGAAAAACATTAGCAAAACATAAGAATAATATTTGGAGGGCTCAGTTCCCATTAGAATTCAGTGAATACTCCAGATCTCCTGGGGTTTAGATCTAGTTTAAGGGAAAATAATAGCTGAGGTAGGTTTGAGTTTCAGACTTGAGTTTCTCCCAGTTCCCTTGAGAGACCAAAGAGAAAACCTGCAAAGAAACATAAAACGTTGTTTATTGTGCCTGTGACTTGTTTGCAAGCAATTGTATGTCTGCCCTACAAACCTCACTTGGGGTTCACTGCACTTTAAAATTAGTCTCTGTGATGTAACATCGCTAGCTATTCACTCACGATGTGCAGAGAATTCAGTGTCTCTGAATCATGACTCCAGTGGTTGCTCTTCTCTATTCAAACCATAGCTCTCAGTGACTTTGGCTTTTGTTTGGTGAGCTGCAGCTTCAGGAAAGAGCCAGTTTCTCTACTGTGGCCCTGATCTAGCATAGCTGTCATCTTAATTGTTCTTCCATGAGCCCACCTTTTCCAAAACAAGCCAAACACTATTTATAACTGTGCCTCCAATTCTATAAACCATTCAGAAGACAGACTATGAACTCACAAAGCTGAAACCCTTCTTGGGAGGACCAATGTTCAGAGAAGATGAACCTATCATTTGTGGGATTTATACATCTCTTCTGTCCCTGGGAAGTGGGGTGCTGGGAACCATGTTCACTGCCATTATGTTATTGTCATCGTGTGTGTTGTAACCACAGAGCTGGCTGCTCGTGTAGACCACATGTAACCCAAAGCCATATGTTGCAAGAGATCTTTTCATATGTGAGACTGTCCTCTGTGAAGGAGGAGGAAACCTGAGGGGTGTTTCATGAGCATGATCTATACCTTGAATCAGTAATGGCAAATCAAGAACAGACATCTCTGAGGACAAGCTGGCTCCCTTTCCCTGATGGGGGGCTCACAGAAAGCACATGAGCAGGTCACCTCATAACTAAAAAGATGGTCTCTGCTGTTGGGGTGATGTCTCATTAGAACCGCCCTCACACACACACACACTCAGAAGATGCAGCTGTCACAATGGTCCATTCCCCTTTGTTCTCACTCCATGCTCACTGAGCAACTGTCATGTCCAAGGCTTGCCAGATACCTTTACACCTACCTGAGACCATATTCTGATTATTAGAAGTGAATTTCTCGACCTAATTGAAGATACTGTCATTCTGTCTTTTTAGGTCGTGAGAATGGGCAAGCCAGGTGAGAAAGTTTGGTAGAGAAGCACAAATTCATATTTCCTATTAGAAACACAAAGTCAAACAATTGTCCTTCTGATGGTATAGCAATAAAATTCTTCTGTCCATGTGAAGGGGGTACTCATGTTTTATCCATGGGACCTGGAGCAGCAGTAGTGGGCTGGATGATCTTCATTGCTAGGTTGGAGCAGAGGTGGCAGAGAAGTCAGCGGTGGTCATCATGTTTGGAATCTGGCGTGAATGCATCCGGTTGGCTCTTAGAGGAGGAGGTGTTTGGTCATTATTTCCTTAGAATGACATAGACAAATGGACCTTCCCACTTATGACTTAAACCTTGGCCACCAGAGCTTCCACTCCAAGCCATTCCTGGGGCCAGGTGATGGATTTAGCAAAAGAAAAAACAGGAACCCCCCACCTCACCCTGAATTTTGAATTTCAGATAAACAATAAATAATTGTTAGCATTGTTTTTACTATACAAATTATTTGTTGTTGATCTGAAATTCAGATCTTACTAGGAGTTCTGTATTATCTGTCCACACCACGTGGGGCAGTCCCAAGAAAGCCTGTAAGTAGTTTCTTCAGGCTCTATCAATGGTAACAAGGATGAAGAATCCACTCCTCTAGAAAAAATCTGTTTCAAGAAAAAATAGCTATTTAAATTTACTTACCTTAGTGTGCATTTTGAGTCACTGTTTCCTCTCTTTCACACATGGTAAAAATTTAAGCATTTTTCCATTGTGAAGTTGAGGAACAACACACTTTATGCACAGGGAAGGAATTTTCAGTCTTATTCTTTCTTAGAGTTTGGGATTTCCCTCTCCCATCAAGGAAAAAGTTGTCTGGTTGAGGTGGACATAGCTGGAAATAGTAGAGATTCTAATCCTGCAGGGATTCCTGCCACTTAGGGACAAATAAAACACTATGCGATGGCCTCAGCCATGCTCTGTTCACCAGTGTCAGTGTTTCTTCTGCTCAAGAGAAAGTAGTTTCAAATATATTCTTTACAAAGAATAACCAACAGACTCTGGTTAAAGGTATCATTTTGTTGATAGCCATCACTCACTCTTCTCTCTTCCTCCCTCCCTCTCTCTTTTCCCTTTCTTCCTTCCTTTCTCCTTCCCTCCCTCCATCCTCTGTCTCTTCCTCTTCCTATTTCTTCCTTCCCTTTTCCCACTGCCTCTCCCTATCCCTCCCCCTTTTCTTTTGAATATTATAACATTGTTTAAAACTTTAAGAAATATATAGGTAAAGTCTCTTTCCTACTCCTATTTTCTATCTAAGCTGCTCAGTCCCCACCACCTGCCAGACACACACTTATACACACAACTAAACTACTGGTATTGGTTTATTTGCTTCTCTTTCCAGAGTTTTTTTTCAATGTGTATATATATACGTATATGTATATATATATATATATATATATATATATATATATATATATATATAAACAAATTTGAATAGATGTTGTTATCCCCAAGTGATAACCTACAAGACCCACTATTGTAATGTACCTTGCTCTTTTCACTTGCCATTGTATGTTAGAGATCTTTCCATACATGAAGACCTTACTCATTCTTTCTTATAGCATCATGGTACTCCAATTATATGGGTTCCCATAACTTTGACCAATTCTATATTAATAGAAATTTAGGCTATTTCTGATATTTTGCTCTTAGCAACAATGTTTACCAAGTAACCTTGTCCTGTGTCTTTTTGCACCTGTTCAAGTATATCTGTAGCATAAACTCCTGCAAATGCCCTTACTGGGTCAATGGGTACATGCATGTGTAATCCTGATAGGTTCAGACAAATTGTCTGCCATAGGCATTGCACAGTGTGAAAGGCTGTGGCTGTCCCTATTGAGACTAGTTTCTAAGGCTTTCTTGGGATAAGGAAGGAGCTAGAGAGTATGGGAACTTATTGAATTAGAACACTGGGTTCCCCAGTGCACTGTTCATGACTGTTACCATTGGAATTCTTAAGCCCCAGTTTTTATTGTACAATCCAAGGAGGGAATATTTTTTATTATTTTAATATAACTGAATAAATCAGTACTCTTGGCTGAAAGTAATAAAATACTGTTCAACTCAGTTTGGTGGAGGCAGGGTGGGGGTAGGGAGAAAGGAAGGGAGGTGAGGGAGGTGGTCATTGTAACAGCAGGATCTATCTCATGGCACCAGAGGCAGAAATGCAGCCATGCTCCCAAGTTCACACTTGGAGAGGGACTGCATGAGTGACTCAGTGCATGTGCAAAGGACTTTGACTCTGAATTTGGCTCAGGCGCCCACCCCAGGCCCAGGCAGCTCTTAAACAGTAAAGTGTGATCATGCTTTCCAAACTAAAATCTGGAACCTACCGCTCTGCTAGAGCAGAGCAACCAGGGGAATCTTTCTGAGCTGGGCAGATATTCTAAATCACCTCTGCTACATTCACAAATAAGGTGGTTTATCTTTGTCACTTTAACTATAACAAAAAGCATTATAAAAATAGGGCAGAAACTAGTTGAATTCTAAGATTCTAATAAATCTCTCATTTAATTCGCCCTAGTGGCTTCTGTGGTTATTATCTCACTGTGGCAGAAATGAATTAGGTAGGAGCTAGACAAATTCTTACCTCTGCTCTCACTTCTATTCAGCAGATAGTTTCCTAAAAATTGGGTTATCAAAAAAGCTTTTTGGAGTAAAACAAAGAAATTTTAACATATTTTTAAAAGCTCCTTTTTCATGAGCATCCTCCCAAAATCCATAGATTTCAGGTCTGGCCTATAGACATATTTCAAAATGATGTGTAATGTCACTTTAGAAAAGTGAGCTGTTTCTTTTGGGGACCTAAAGACAAAATGGCTGAAAGGAAAGCAGCCAAGTCTCTGAGTAATCTTAGTGAGGGTTCAACTTTCTAAGTATGACTTTATGCTAGCAACAGGTCCTAAGTAACAAGAAAACACGCCAACCTAGGAAGTCCTGCTTCTAAAAGACAAGGAAGTCCAAGACAATAATGTCTGAAGGCTAATTTTAATTACATAGCATTAATGAGTCACCAGTGTCATCAGAGATTACAGACAGCTAGACAGTCACCATCCTTCTTTCTACATTTTCACAGCACGTAGGCTCTCAGGGATCTCATTCATCCTACACTTCTTTTTTCCCACTATCTCTTCCTTATTTCCCTTTTTTTCTTTTTTCCATTCTGTGTTGTATTAGGGTTCTCCATAGAAACAGAAGCAATAGCATACATATGGTTTATTATAAGGAAGTAGTGGTTTGTGTAATTATAAAGGTAGTAGATCCTAAGATCTACAGAATGAATTGGCAAGCTGGAGATCCAGAAGAGTCAATGATCTAGTTCCAGTTCAAGTCTAAGGGCCTGAGGACCAGGACAACTGATGGTGTCATCTGAAACATTTCTGAAAGCTGGAAGGCCCAGTAATAGCCAATGTCTCACTTATGTCTAAAAGCAGGAAAAACCAAAATCTTTGGACATTCAGGCAGGAGAAATTCTCTCTTACTCAGAGAGAGTCGGCCTTTTTGTTTTATTCAATCCTTTGACTGACTGAATAGGTCCCACCAACATTAAGGAGAATAATTTGCTTTACTTGGTCTACTTATTTAAATGTTAATCGCTTCCAAAAACATTCTCACAGGAACACCCAGAATAGGGTTTGACCAAGTATGTGGGCACCCTATGGCCCAGTCAATTTGACACCTAAGTGCCTTTCTATTCTCTGCACTTGCCTCTATTGGGTGGGCCTAAGAACATGAGCTCTCGTGTTATCACTCCTGTTTCCCATTTCTCTCTTCCTTTACAGTAAAGTTTCTGGACAGAGAAGTCTATACTCACTGTCTGAAATTTTTCATTGACTGTTTAAACCAGTGGCATTTGGAGTCTGTTCCCATCATACCTTAAGAACACTCATAATCAAATTGTCATATTCTTTCCTTTCTTGTTCTCTGTAACAGCACAGCACCCTGAATTTTCTTCTACCTCTCCTGCTCCTTCTCCTTTGTGAGCTTCCTAGGGGTGGTGTTTTTCAGGGACCCACCCTCTCCCTTTCTTACTTTATAAGCTCTGTCCATCCAATGTCATATATTCCCTTGCTTTAAGTTATAACCTCATGACTCCATAATCTGTATATCTTCAACATTCATTTTTCTTTAAATCCCAGACTTGTGTGTATAAACTGTCTATGGATTTTCTCCCCACATGACATTCCTCACATCAAACTGGAGCTGATCATGTCACACTAAATTCATCATTTTCTCACAGACTTAATTCTTAATTTCCTCTCTCTCAGAATACTATCATGCACCCAAACTCCTAACCTTCCACCTGGGAGATATTAATTACAAGCTCTCCCTCTCTCTCACCTTCTAATTCCAGTTAGTTATTTAGCTCTACTTGCTAAATGTACACTTCCTCTCCTTTCACTGTCTGGGCTTAATCTGGACCCTCCTCATTTCTTATCTGGATGCTAGCACAGTATTGTAATGGATTTCTTTCCACTTTCACTCCAGCAGCCTTTCCAACCCATCCACTAGATTCAGTGTGATTTTATGACAAGGAAATATGAGCAAGTTTTGCTCCAGTTAAAACTTTTCAGTCTTCCTCGCTGCCTTAAGAATGAGGAGTAGAAAATTCAATAGTCCAAGAGAGAGACAATGAGCTGAGAGTGGCAGATGAGATGCAGAGACGGGAAAGGGAGGGAGGGAGCTGGAGACCCTAAGGAGCTAAAAATGTCAAGATCCCATTACTGCTTAGATTTAGGGCATGAGAATAAAGGCAGTGCTAAGGGAAACCTCTCCACTTCTGACCTGGATGAGTGAGTGAATCGTGACCCCATTCTCTGAGACTGGGGACCTAAACCCTTCTTTCCTCATGGACAACAGGAAACTGAGTTACCTGGGTGGGGCACCATGTCTGGGGAAGCAGCATCTTAAGGAAACTGAAAGGTCTGGGCAGAAATGAGTCAGACCTAGTAAAGCAGAAGAAATACAAAGTAATACCAGATGGATGAAGGAGGCAGATGAAAGTCACTGTAAATAGCCAGCGTCCAAAAACTCTATAGAAGTGAAAGGTGTGGCAAACAATGTCTTCTCCTTTGCCAGGAGACTTCTAAAAATTTACTGGCAAAGACCAGGAGAAGAACCAGGGTTGTGCACTCAGCGAGGCATTACCTAAGTACAAAAGGGTTTAAAGGACTTACAGTGCTGACTTCCACCCTCATGTATTTCATGATCATTGCCATGCCCTTTAACTTGGTCACGGTTTTGGCTATAGTTTGGAATATCTTGCTGTATGTAGAAACATTGAAAACATGGATTATTTGTTGCTATGCCCCCAAAGGTGCGCATTGAAATGTGCACCTAGATGATATAATAGACAGTCCTTTCCATCTCACTCTTTACTGAGTCTTACCCACTTAAAACAAAGGAAAGTCTGCTTTTGTAGATCTTTAAAACACACCTGAAAATTTCCAGTTCACTTAAAAGTCAATCCCCTCTAGGGATCATTCTGAAAAAACCAAGGTCATTTCAAAAGCAATCTGCCAACAACATTTAAACTGGTTAAATTGAGCCAAACTACCTAATTTGACTGTTTAGCCAAATTTAAGTGTGTCCAATGCATTACGGTACTAAATCCCCAACAAATTCTTCTTTGTCATGGCCTAACGAGATCACTGGTATTTATTTATTGTTTTTACACAAATGGAAAAGATACACCATAACTTAGAGGAAGTTTTCACAGGTAGCCTGGTTAGAATCATGAATGGGGCCCTAGGGAGGGCTGAAAAACACAATATTTCTGCCAAAAAGCAGGAAACAAATCTGACTTTTTTGCTGTGCAAGCAGATGGTTGATGGACTGTTATATGAAAGGTTTAATTAATTCTGTCTCTCCATCTTAGTTATCTACCAAAATAAACTGTGTGAATTCTCACGTGGCAGAAGGGCTCCATCAGCGGCTGGCAGGCAACATCTTAGCAAGGCTCCACAGCCTAGGGAAGTGAAATTGCGAGGGAAGACAAGTTAGTAAGTGTTCAGTTTCAAGAGGCCTTTATATCCGGTACTGACAGTGGCCAGACAGTGAACAGCCACTGTGCTCTGTTGGCTGCATTAATCCCAGGTCCAGAATTGCTCTTAGAACCAGGAAGGACACCCAGCTGGTTTCAGCTCAAAGTTCAGATTTTTCCTTCTCTTGGTATCTTCCTCTGGGGGAACATTGCTCGGCTCCCTGAGGATTGTCTTTCTGACACTTTTTCCCATAAGTCTGACCCAGGTCAGGCTCCATTCCCTCAGGAAACTACCCAAGTGGTAAAAAAATGTTACCAGATAGATGCATTTGATTTACTAATATAATGTTTACAACTGATAAATACTTCGCTTCTGTCCCTTTCAATTAAATAGCATTTTTACCATGGCTTTCAAGGCAGAAGCCTTGCCATTTTCACACATGCCTAGGCCAGGAGAACTGTCCCTCTCTAATCTGTTTCTGGATCCCACCCTACCCACCCCTTCCTTGAGAAAGAAGTTCTTTTTGCTTTCCTCTTGCCAAGAATTCTCACAGAGCACCAGATAAACAAACAGTCTACTTCAGCCCTGGCCAAGCGGCTCAGTTGGTTGAAGCATCATCGCATAAACTAAAAAGGTCATGGGTTTACTTCCAGGTCAGGGCACATATCTAGGTGTGGGTTTGGTCACTGGTCAGGGCACTTGTGAAAGGCAACCAATGGATATTCCTCTCTCACACTGATGTTTCTCCCCCTTTCTCCCTCCCTTCCATTCTCTCTAAAATCAATAAACATGTCCTCAGGTGAGGATTTTAAAAAAGTCTATTTTATCATATATCCTCATTCAATAAGCATTTACTGAGCACCAACTGTGTACCATATACTAAGCTAGGTCACAGGGAAACAAAAATGGAGAAGCCAGTTATTTCTAAGCGCTCATCACCTAAGGGTCCTATTTACATACAAGTGCTTGCTTGCACATGGGTCTCAGAGTCCCATGTGTACAGTGAGCATGTTTATAAACCTCAAATTCCAACATATGGTCCAAAAAAAGATTGCTTTTCTAGTTTGTGAGTGTTTTATATGAATGTCTTTAAAAGGTTTAAAATTAAATTGGGTTAGTAAGTCCTTTAACAAATTTCCCTTACTGAAAAGAAATAAATTTTATTACATCAGGCTTTTCTGATGAAAATCTGTGCTATATGTTCATCAAATCCATATGCTTTAACTTGTAAAACCTCTTATAATCATAGTCTATGGCAGTTGGAAAGGATCTGAAATATCACCTAAGTCAGGAGATTTAAATTTTTTACTTTATTTTTTAAAAGATGAAACACTTTCTTAAAGCCAGATATTACGAAGAGTTTCAGAATACAAAACAGTTCTGACTGGAGCTGCTTTGGTCAAAGGAGAGGTAAAGAGCTCTGAGCCCTCTCTTCTAATCTTCCTCTCCCATCCCACCACCTCTGCTTTCACAGATGTGGGAATGGCATGCCACAAAAGTAGTAACCCAACTGCTCCTCATGTCTGCAGTGAGGAAACTGAGATACAAAGAGAATGTGACCTGATTTTAACTAATCACACCTGCAACAACCCTGTCTCCAAATAAGATCACATTCTGAGATATTGGGGGTTGGAACTTCAACATATGATTCTAGAGGGCACAAAATTCAACCCATAGCACCGCTTCCTGCCCTGTTGGGATGAAGGTCTTGGTCAAGCCAAGGAATCCCTTGACACCAGGTTCTTAAGGGAAAGATGTGAGCCTATTTGACCAGTGCTGGGAAGAAGTCAGGAGATAGACAGGGAATATGGAGAGACATCCCTGAGAAAGTACTGTAGCCAGGTAGAGGTATTAAATTGAGCCCTGGGGGAGACACTTCCTTTACTGTCACAAGAAAGTGCGGCAGAGAAAAGAATGAGTTTGGATGCAAGGTGAATCTGCAGATGTAGAAGAGGGAAGTCAAGAGCATTCCCTTAAGATGGTGCCAGCTTTCTTCATGAAGCAGGAGGAGAGATTGCCCATTGAGGCTAACAGCGGAGTTTGGGATTGAGACTCAGTAGAGGTGCAGGCAACAAAATCAGAGACTTGAGGAGAGCAGAGGAAGTCTGAAATAGCCCTGTGCATGACAACAGCCGGCTGTGTCTAGGTTAGGGCTTACTCAATGCATCATTACAGAAGAGGACCTATTATCATTGTAATAGAAAAATGGGAGGATAGGAGGGTGAGCTGACCAAGGAAACAGACAAGGGCTGCCTAACAGTAACAAGGGTCCATATGGCGTTGGTGACCACAAGTTTATAGTGGCACCATCTGCAGGGTGTGCGGTTTTTCCAGCAATGCTCAACAGCTGGGCGATTGAAGTAGAGAAAATAAACAATTGAGTTCCTCTAGGGCTGGGCTTTGCCCAGGAGAGTGCACTAAAAGGAGAAAGTGGCAAGGAGGTTGAGGATATTAGTAAGAGGAAGAAAGCTCAGGGGCCCAAGTAGGTGGAGAAGGAAATGTGAGGTAAGGAGGCTATGACTATTTCTGCTGAAGAGGCTGGAGCATGTCCCTTGATTACTGTGACCAGAGCACATGGTTATTGCTGCCTCCTGGAAAAACAGATGCTACCAGATGTGGCATGCTAATGAGTTATAAGCTTTTGGGCTCCCTGAGCTGATCTTCCTACTCTAAGGTGGTCCTGACTGGTCCCAGCTGGGTAATTTGGCGAATTATTCCCAGTACTGCCACAACTGTCAGAGCAAGCTCCGCGGACATGTGTACCCCTATGAAATGATGTTAATATCAAATGGATATTTGGTATGTCGGTTCACCCCCTAAATCAGTCTGCTAATCTGAGATTTCTTTTCAAATGCTGTAAGGGTCAACCCTGTTTATTTGGATTTTATTACTGTGAATCTTTCAAGGTTACAGATTTTCTCTTAGCTACTGAATTTAAAATTACAGTGTGGTATTATCATAAATATTATTGCTATTGTTATTACATACCTTTACTGATGATATCAGCAGTCAACTTAAAACTCCAGGTTATTAGAATCACTTTGGTATCTTAAAATGCAAATAATAGAAATGTTTTAAAAGAACATTTCTAGTAGTATTCTTAAAACGTTCCTAGAAAAGACTAGTTAAAACTAAGAAAAAATACCAAATATTTTCAAAAGCAATGGGGACTCTCATGCCTTGTTGGTGAGAACATAAATTAGTACAATCACTTTGGAAATCAGTTTCGCATTGTCCATTAAATTTGAAGATGTGCCTATCTATCATCCAGCAACTCTGATCCTATGTATATGCACAACAAAAATAAAGATCTACTTAGTATTATTCATATGGCTTAATACTGGAGACAACTCAATTGTTCATCAGCATTAAAATGGATGAATATTCACACAATAGAATACTATACAGCAATGAAAATTATAGGCTAAAGCTATAGGCAATAACATAGCTGAATTTCACAAATATAGCACTGAGTAGAAGAAGCCAACATAAAAGAATACATACTGTATGATCTATTTATTCAGTTCAAAAACAGGGAATTGACTATAATATACAGGAATGCAGACTTAAGTGGGTAAAGTGTAAAGAAAAGCACAGAGGGAATTTTCATAACAGGATGGTTATCTTTAGGCAGGCCCACCCCTAACATTTGCAGGGTTTAAGTGGAGAACTTCTTATCATAGGCCTAAATATCTGAAGTTGTAAATTTAACTTACCAACTGTTAAATAAAAGATATTCTACCCTCCTACCTTGACAGCTATATCTTCATGGCAAACTGGAAGTCCAGACTGGACCTCAGAATTCTTGGACTGCTTAGAGCTTCTCACTGGAACATGTGACACAGGGAGAAGGGCCCCCATTCTCCAGGGCCATCCACCTTCTCTTCCTACCCTGTGCTCTACCCCATCGAGGGCCTTTGTGATCATATATGTGCATTCCCTAGTCCTAAAGTCTAAGCTTTATCCAGAGCCTCCTTCAAATTTCTTCCTCTAGGGTACCCCTCAGGAAGGAAACCCTGAAGAAGAGTCCCAGAAGGCCTGGAAGTAGGTGCACACTCATTTGGATGAGGAATTTAAATGTCCCTGTACTTGGCCCATGATTAGAACAGAAGTTACGGGTCCCAGATGGTCATGGCCTCTTGGTTGTACAGACTCCTGTCCCCTTGGAAAGGGACATAGCTGGGGGAGAGCTACAAGTTCAAAAACGCAGGCCCAACACAAGGTTCCCTGCATGGGGCTTAGGGCAGTACTGCATATAAAAAAAAAGGGTTTGTATTGGGAAGGGCACCCAGCAAACTTCTGGAGTCCTGGGCAGTATTCAGTGACTAGGCCTGGGCGGCAGTTACATTTATAACAACTTATTATTAAGCTCTACATTTTTTAATAGTTTTCTGTAGGTATGTTATATCTTACAATAAAGATTTAATGAAATCTCTCTTTATATATATATATATATATATATATATATATATATATATATCAGAGAAGGAAAACTCTGATTCTAAAAAACCTCCGCTGCCTTGCAGCATACCTCTTCAGGGAAAAGGCTAAGGGAGTAAACCCCGACAGAAAATCCGGAGCCGGAGTCCCTAAGGCGGTTTGACGTTGTAGTCAACACCGGCAACTCCTGCGGCGCACCTGAAGCCAAGCTGTATTGACTCCGTCTTTCCCTTGGATCCTTCAGCTGCGAAGAGAGGGGGGGTCTGCTGCATGGGCAACAGCAGACCCTCCATATCACCCTGCCCAGGCTTTGTAGCTTCAGCTTCACTGGAGAGGACACTCCAGCGTCATCGCAAGATGTCGATTCAACATGGGAGGAGACAGATACCGTGTCACTCCCGAGTCGGACTGCACAGCCATTCTCGGTGGTGCAGATAGACTCTTAAGAAGCTACACCATCGTCTCTCGAGACGGACGGCTGCCGACGACGACAACGACGACGAGATATATATATATAAATTCATTGTGCTGTAGTTTATGGGATCCTCACAGACAAATCCATTCTTAGTGGTTATCTTTAAGCTCAGACATTCTGTGCAATTAAACTACCTCTAGGTGTGAAACCCTAAGGGGAAAGTGGACAGAATGTTGAAAACACAGTAACTGTCACTGCTGTTTCTGTCCAGCATCTGGGTGACCGTGGGGGAGTTCATGAGAGCAAATGAGTCACAGGCCTGTGTAGTCTTGCCTAGCACTGCAAGTGCCTCAGAGGAAAATTCCTTTCCCCCTTCTTAACCACAGTTATAAATACTGTGTTTATCAAACTGAAATTACAGGAGGCTGTTCCCATTCTAGTAGAAGTGAAAGGAGACCAACTCTCAATTATCCTGTGTTTGGAGAGCAGTTCTAGGAAGACTTCTTTTCCCCATCAGGGCAGCTGGATATGTCCCTCACCCGGTTTGCTGAGCTTCTACTGTGTGCCAGATGCAATCCTTATTTTTCTGTTCCACATTTTGAAACATCCATTTAGTTGGGATTGTTTTCATTCTTGATAAGAAAAATATTTTCATTTTACAAATGTTCATCTTCCTGCTCCTCAAAAAGACTTCTGTGTGCTCCACATAGCTTAAGTATCAGAGTTTTTCTAAGAATATATATTTCAGTGAAGGTTCATATAGACACACACATACCACACACCACACACACACCATCCCAAAACTGAACTTCATGGCTGTGAGATGATGAAGGGGAAGTAAAAAACTAGCCAGTAGTAACAGCCAAAAGCCCAGTCAATTATTTTCTCCCAAAAAATCAAAATCTGGCCTTTGCATCTAAGCTATTTGAAAGCCATATTGGCAAAACATTCTCAGGAAACAAGGAAAGCATAGAGCTCCAGTGACCTTCACAAGCTGCTGCAGAGAGATAGAATCAGACACGTTGGGAGGCTTCAGAATGATAAAAGTAGCAACATACAGTATTTGATTAGTTCAAAGGGAAATAATAAGGCAATGGGTGGGGGAGTAAAAAAAGTTAAATCAATGACAGGATGAAAGTTGTGGATTATAGACAATGAAGGATCACTCACTTCTCCCGTTCTGCCCCAATAAGAAACACCTGGCAAATATCATCATGACTCCTCCCAATGTTTACCTTCTCCCTCATTTTGTGCCTTCATCAGATCCACTTCATACTCCACTGGAGTTCCTGTGACATTTTATGGCATTGCACTTTTGGGTTCTCCCTACTAAACTGTGGGTTCCTTGAGAAGAGGTCCATATTTTATATGTCCCTGAAGTTCCAGCTAGTGCCTAGTAAAAGGTCCGTAACTGCTTTCTTTGACTGCATGAATGAATGAATGATGGGTTCCTTTCATGAGAATATGGGTTTGGCTTTTCCAACTGCTATGACACAATCCTTAAGTGATGAAAAGTGTCTCAGCGTTTCCTAGCATTTACCCCATTTCATGATTTTAACCTTTTTTTTCAGGTTCAGGAAGCTGTGAATTTTGTAATGTCATACGCAGGCATGAGGACATCGTGTAGTCTTTAAAGTAGAGTTATGAAAAGGAAGAAACTGGTCAACAGACTAAAACACCAGACTTGTCCTTTTCAAGATCCAGAGCACAAACATTCCTTGGCTTAGAAGAGAAAATCATCGGGGAAAATGTGGGCAAGGGTGAGTAGTGATGAAAAAAACATACTTCTGGTGTGATTGTCTTCTATCCAATTCAACTCAGGCTAATTCCATTGAAACAATAATACAAATGGCATTCTGTTCTCATTCAGAATTGCAACTAATATTTGAAATCAAAAGGTTGATTTTAGGCCATGAGTTTTAACTCTGTTAGGTGACTCTTTTTTTAAAAAAGATTTTATTTATTTATTTTTAGAGAGGGAAAGAAAGGGAGAAAGAGAGGCAGAGAAATATCAATTGCTTGCCTCTTGCACATGCCCCAACCCAGGACTGAACTTGCAACCTAGGCATGTGCTCTGACCAGGAATCCTACTGGCAGCCTTTCACTTTGTGGGATGACACCCAACAGGTGAATCTTTTTATATGCATACACTGTGTCCACAGGAAATCCTCTTCCATTCAGAAATCTCTGGGGAAGCAGTCTTCTGTACACAGTTGGAACATTCTTCTTAGTATAATTAGTGCCCAAGCAAGTCTGGAAGTTATACTTACTGAACTATTCAGAGGCTAATCACCTCAGTAATGGATTAGCCAGTTCTCCAGTGCCTCCTTTCCCTGTCTGTCAATTGCCTTTAAATTCAGCCATTCCAAAAAAATCAACTTGTCTCAAGTGTTGGTTAGGGTCAAAAATGGTCGATTCTCCTGTCTAACTAAGGCTCTCCAGCAGTTTTGTGGAAATTAAGTAAAAGTGATATGTAATTGAACCTATTAGTTGACTTCTAAGGGAGGCAGGCAGCATGGCATGGCGTGGTGCGCAGGGGTCCAAGTGAGGATGTGTGTCCTCACTTGGACACTTACCAGTAGAGTAACCATGAGCTAGTTATTTGACCCTTTTGAATCTCTGTGTGCAAATTTATAAAATGGTGATAGGAGGATTATCTTGAGAATGGAGAGAAAATGCACACAAAGTAACATGTGCTCAAAAGAAAAGAGGTTAATTCCTTGTGCTCAGCTCATTAATTAGTTGTCTGTATCCCATGGAAAACTAACTATCAACACAAAAAAGAAAGTACTGGACATTCACTCATTACAAAGAGGGTTTGATTTCATTCTCAGGGGAATGGCTATAAGTAAATTAAGTAACAAATTTTTTCTTTAAACATTTTAATAAATATTCAAGTAGTTCCTGTGGAAGTCTTTAAAAACCAATTAGATTGCCATATTACCATAATGTTTTAAAGTAAAGTGATGACCTCTTAAAAATTCCTCCTAGTCCTCGAATTCTATGACAAAAATCTGTCACAGAATCGGATACTTCAGAGGCTTCAACCAAACCAAATCACACATCTGAACTGGAACAAATTACATTTATTTGTGATTCCTTAGCATGAATATTAATTTCTTAATAAAGAATGAAATGAAAATCATCTCTTTTCATTTTTTAATAATTCTCAGCCAGTTATATTAAACATAGACAAAAACAGAGCAGAGTGGCGAAGAGGGGTTAGAGAGAGAAAGAAGCAGAGTATTCTATCAAGCAAGCCAGTATTTCATTCCACATGAGTCCTTGCAATGAACATTCACACGGTGTTATTGCTATAAATCAATGTTGATTCTCAACTTTTGGTATTCTAGCCCTGAAAAATACACAATTCTACCACCTAAAATCTTTAATTTTGTTTGGAATTTTCTATGTTCAGAGTCCAATGGTTCTTTGAGATCATTAATTCCATCACTTCTGGGTTTTTTCATTATTAAACTTTATTTCAATACTCCATACACACACACACTTGTAACTTCATGCTAGACTAAGTAGAATGTAAATATTTAGAAATTATTAGTCTCACCTAATTAAAAGGAGCATTTATTCCTTGTCATCAACACTTCCTAAGGATACAGTCCTGCTGTTCTATTGGGGGCAGTATGCTGTTAAAAAATATGAACCTTAAGCACACGGCCTAATCTGAACTCCAGCCAAGATGCTAACAAGTAGTATGACCTTGAACAAGTTACTTAACCTCTCTGTGCCTCAGTTCCTTCATCTATAAAATAGGGCTGAGTGTGTAAATCTTTTAGAGTTGTGCTTTGGCACATATTCTGTGAGCATAACCTTCAATTGAGGATTCAGAGAAACCCAGAGTTCTACAACACAGAAAAAGTAAAGTCTCTGCTGCTAAAAGAAATTGCTAAAGGGAGAAGATGGGAGAAACAGAGTGTGAGGAAAGGGCTGGTTGACGAATGAGGCTCAGGCTAGACTTGGTTGCTCCCCTGACCTCCCTAATGCTGGGAGTTTTGGGTTCCAGCAGCAACAATGAATATACCATGAGGGCATGGCCAACAAAATCCTTTGAAGAAACCTGTGCTGATCTCATAAATACTCTTAAAAGTGCGCCCCTTGAAAAAACAAAAACAAGAAAACCTCAGCAAAAAACAGCCAGTCCTGAGGTAACTGCAAATTCCAATGAGAGCCGTGCTCACACCAGGAGAGCCGTCTGAGGCTGGCCTCGGGCAGCTTTACTCCGCCTTTCCGCACGAATCAGCGGTGGGTGCGCAGGCAGCGAGTTCCGGTTCCCCAGACCGGCTGTGCTCCTGCGTCTCAGTGAATTCACCCAGCAGCTTGCTAACGGCCGTAGTGGCAGTATCTACGCCACAGAAACGGGCCCAGGCTACACATCGGGGCAGTTTGGTTTTGTTTCATTTTTTAAAAGCTGGTGGTTTAACAATTCCCAATGCACCACTGGGAATTATAAAGGCGCTGGCTTAGAAAAATGGAAAAACTGAAAGAAAAAAAATCTTTGAAACTGTAAAGCTTTTTTTTTTTTTTTGGTATTCCTTACTCTCCCCTTTTATACTAAGACAGGAAGCTGGCAGTTGAACATAGTCTGTTGTGGTTAATCTAAATTTAAAAAGCCAGACTGAACTATTGCCTCACAGAGAGCCAGAAAGTATTGACTGACAGAACTTGAAAATTGTGTCCTTTTCTCCCATTAAATGGGAGTTCACCTCAAGTCCAAAGTAGCTATCAGATTATGCATTTACATCTGTCATAGGTTTGTGATAAATGTCCTAAAAAGGAAAATGCAATAAAGTGGAGTAATTCATGTCATTTTTTTCACCTTTTAAAATATATGATTTTTCTGATATATTTAATGGACTATGAAAACTCTTATCTACTGAGAATTATTACCTTACCTCCTTACACCTAAATGACAATTTAACCTGTTCATATTTCTAGATTGTTCTGTGAGTAAAGATGAAAGAATAGGGACTGAAATGAAGAATTAGCTCTAATCTATAATATCTTTATGAGCTTGACCAGTCCACCCCAACAAAGTGCCACAGACTAGGTGACTTAACCAACAGAAAATAATTTTCTCACAGTTCTGGAGGCTGAAAGTTCAAGACCAAGTTGTCAGCAGGTTCAGTTTCTTCTGAGGCTTCGCTCCCTGGCTTGCAGATGGCCTCCTTCTCACTGTGTCCTCACATGGCCTTTCCTTTGTGTATATCTGTGTTTTAATCTCTTTTTAAGGATACCAATCATACTGGATTAGGATATATGCTAATCTTATTTAACCTTAATCATCTCTTTAAAGACCTTATCTCCAAGTACAGTCACATTCTAAGATACTGGGAGTTAAAATTTCAACATGAATTGGGGGGAAAGGTACATGGGGACACAATTCAGCCTATAACACTGCCTAAGCATAAGCCTAATTTATTCACAAGAAAAATTTAACATCACAGGTTGAGTTCCCAGAAGTGAACTCTGGAGGGATGGAGGTTTGGATGCTGGAGGTTGGTGGGGAGCACTCTTGGAAACATCCATAGGCCGTAAAGGGCACAGGATTAGGCAGAGGGAAAGGTGGGCTGCAGTACAGTTGTAATGCAGGTCCTGACTGACTACATGGGCCCTCTGCTGCTGGGGTGATCCATCAGAGTTGTCTGTAATTGAAGCAAAATGGGTGGGCCTTTCTACCCCTGCCTGAACCAGACATAGGATGTGGGCTGTCCCAGGGAAGAGGCATAATGTGCATTAAGAGGTTCTCTTCAGCTGTGGACCTTCTCAGGAGAGGATTCAGTTGAGAGCTGCCAATCACCAAGTTTTCAGGAGCTGACAGACTGACTGAGACAAAGCGGGGCCTCTGGCCACTACACTGCAATGTCCATAACAGAAGTTCCCCAAGTGAATGGAAGGACTTACCATTATCTTCTTCAGATATTTCTCATAATGTCTCTCAGTAGATCGAAGCATGGCCTATTATAAAAATAAAAAATTTAAAAAAAAATCAAATATTTGGTCCACGATGGACACATAGAAAATGCCCAGCAAGATAGTCGTATGCCTTAGTGTGAAAACTATGCTCTCCAGAGACAAAAAAAGACATGGGTTCAAATCTCTGCCTCACTATGTATTAATAATTCTTACCCTCCCTGGACCTACATTTTCTCCTCTAAAAATTGAGAATAATAACACCAGCTTTGTTGGACTATAGCAAGATTTAAATTAAAAATATATGCTTGGAATGTCTGGTATAATGCTTCACACACACACACACACACAGCAGCACCCAACAGGAATTAGTTTTCTCCCCTTTCTTTTAGCAAATAGTTAATTGGTGATAACCAATTACAACTCACAAATAGAGGTTTGATCTCCTGACTTGAAGGATGTTTTTCAAAATCTGGTGTAATCAGAATCACCTGTAAAGATTGTTAAACTATAGATTCCTTGACCTCCCTCCACCCCAGTGAATCTAATTCAAAGGATCTATGGTAAAAACCAAGAATGCACAGTTTTAGCAAGCTCCATGGGGGTTTCTGATTCCCAGAAAATCTTAAAGCCCAGCTGAAGGCTATGGATATGATCTCAGTAAGAATGGAAGTCCAGTGCTTAGAAAATGCCAGAGGTCACTTCCACTCCCCTGCCTTGTCATTTGTTCTGTTGATGCGGATACACCAATCACATCACAAAGACCTCTCTCCCTTGCATAAATACTCTGTATTCCCAAACCAAAATGTGCATAAATTATGGCAGGTAAAGAATCAAACCAATTCTCCTTTTTAAGATGTAGTTTTATTGAGGTGTAAGTTATAACTACCTGGCAATTTAGGACAGACAGAAATTTTATTGGGGGGTGGATCCCCTGAGCTTGTCTGGAAAATGGAAAGGACGCTCAAGGATGAAGTGTCCTGCAGGTGTGAGACTCATTGGGCCTGCAAAGCAGCACGTCTGGATGGAGATTTAACTTTCTCATTTAAATCAAGTAAAATTGAGCTCCCTGGATGCAACTGCTGAAGGCTTTCTGCATTTGATTATGGGTCCCAAACCCCAGCTGCATTGTAGAAATTGCACTGTCAGAAAGACACTGACCAAGGTCCAGAAAGTAAACAGGAGCTGGAACACAGAAAGTGACCCTGGAGGACAGACGGGCTTTCACATCCCTACCAGACGCTTTCCCTGATTTAACGTGGGCCATGTGGTTTCCCAGTGTCTTCTGTGGCTTTCTTTTCCCACAGAGAGGCCTCATTTATTCTAAAATATGAAGCCTTGGGGGTTTCTTGAAAATGGTACTTTCACTCAGTAAAAATATGTCAAGATGAAAATGTTATCTGTGGGAATTTACTTGGAAAAAGGATTAAACTAAGAACATGAAAGTAACAGTCTATTTTCCCTAAATGATTAGTATCCACCCAATCTAATCACTTTCCATGTGACAAAAAAGATTTCTTAAAGCAGTACAACAAAAATATCACGTTACAATCATGGAGAAGCCTAGGGTGGCTTGTACTCACCATCTCCATATGTACATAATAGAAATTTGAGCTTTTCTGTTCTTAAATCTATTCTGAGTTCTCTTATTGATGAAGGAGGTTCATCTCATCATTTTTCCACGATTTGCATTTACTCTATTTCTTTAAGATTTTATTGATTTTTTTTTTTAGAGAGGGGGGAAGGAGAGCAAAAGAGAGGCAGGGAGACATTGATGTGATTACTTCTCGCACAGGCCCCAACTGGGGACTAAACCAGTGACCTTTTGGTTTGCAGGACACCCAGCCGACTGAGCACACCACCCAGGAGGGCCTTTATTATTATTATTTTTAAATATTTCTCCAATTTTGACCAGGTCCTTAAAACATGCACAGAGTCACTAATACAAACCATGCACCTCTATCCTTTAAGTGCTATCCAGAGTCCCCTCAGTCAGTCTTTACACTGGCTCATTTAGACAAGCTTCTTTGAACAAGTAGTCCAATTAAACAGTAGGTTTACCTCTAGTGCCTCCTTCCTGTGTTCAGCTCTCTTTCCACCTCTGCCCTATGCTCTGCCATTCCTTTGATACTCAGAATTTTAGTGCTGAAAGTACACATGAGTTAGGGTAGGACTGCAGTAAACTAAAGTAACAAGTAAACCCTATAATCTCAGGGGCTTAGTACAGCACAGTTTAATTCTCATTCCTGTAACAGTCAATGCGCAGCTCTCCTCGGGGATCTAGTTTTCTTCTGTCATGTGGCCCCACCATCTCAGGGTCCTTCACTCTGGGAAGAAGTGTAGATAGAAAGAGAAAGGGTATGGAACATTGTAGGGAGCAGGCCAGGAAAGTGGAGTCAATCACACTTTCATGAGCATGCTATTGGCCCAAAGAAGGTTGGGAAATGTAGAGAAGTGCAAAGATGGTAGTAGCATTTGCCTCTGAGAGTCTTTAGTTGCCCCTTGCTTTCAATCCCTTTAAGGTTTGTTGTTGTTTTTTTTAATTGAAGCAACCAAGACCCAAGAACATAAGTTACACACAGTTAATCAGTGACAATTCAGTTCAGTGCTAGCCAAGAGTCCTCTTGTCAATTCTATTAATTCCAGAAATCTCAAGATACAGTTGGAACATTGTTTCTAGAACTTTCCAATCAGGATTCCAGGCGAAGGAGACCTATGCTTACACTGCTGGGAAACACACAGTTCCAGTACTGTCCTTGCAGTCTGAGAGCTGGATGGATGAATATTTCAAGAAGCAAGTACCAGTAGCAAACCCTAATTACGGGAAATGCTTCTTGGCTCCTAAGGGATATAAAATTACTTTGCAGAAAATCAAGAAAAACAGAAACAGAATACTCTAATGCTTTACTCAGAGGACAGAAGTCACCTATTATGGCTGCATTTTGTGCTTGATTCTGTCAAGATAGCTGAAAGGGTAGAGAGAGGATTTTATAGGGAGAGCAGTTCTGAATGAGGTCAGCCTGGTGTGCAGCCATTACATTGGTTCATAGAAAATACATTTCTAAAGCTTGCCCTCTTCATAGTTGAGATCAAGTGTGAGAAAAAACAGAGACTCCCAAAAAATACTTGGTGAAGAATGTGGAAATGGGTGCATGCAAGGATGGTCAGGCGGGGTCTGAAAGCTGTCTAAGAGCAGGGCTTCACCAGGGCAAACACCAGTGTGCAAATCTAGATTAACCTTTGCCTCACCTCTGACCAACTATATCAATGTCTATTGAACACTATAGATATTTATTTTTATGAAGTCCGATTTTATCATTACAAAGGTTATAGATCTGGATTTTTTGCCTGAACCTTAAAATTTTTATCTGGAGATATGATATTGAGTAGTTAAAGGATGCACAGTAGTTCTCTTAATTTTAAGGATCTTAGGCAAACTATTTAATATTCTGAGGTCTCCCTTTCCCCACCATAACGGCTAGGGAGGGAAAAAGAAATAAAAACTGCATCTGCCACTGGAAAATTAAAGTGCTGATTTAATCTAAACATTTCTTATGGCATAAAATCAAGTAAGAATGATAATAGAAATTAGATTTACGGGAGTGCCACGTTACATAACTTTATTTAGCTGCCTTTTCACAAATAACAATCACATTTCATAGATTTACAGATCAGACATTAAATTAGCAAAGAATTTAATTGTATGTGCCTTAATTTTTTAATCTTTCTATCTCATTCTGTTCATTATATGTTCACTATTCCCTCTCTTTAAAATAAATTCTATCCTTATAAGCTGGGGGAATATTGTGCCCATCTTACTGACAGTGATATTGCAGCCAGTGAAATTAATGGGTTTACTGAATCACAGGTTAGTTTACAGCAAAGCTTGGGCTCAGATCAATGGTCACAATGGTGAGCAGAAGGGATGGGGGCAGGCCACATAGGTATCACCAAAACCTGGAAATAAGGTAGCTTTCAGAAATAAACTAGCAAAATTAAATATAAAAGACATGCAAACTAGTAAAACGATGGATATAATTAGCCAATTGAGGAAGTAAGCCAAGAAATCATCCATCTATATATTGTTATGGAGCATTAGCGAGCAAAGAGGACACGAGGCAATTTAGAAATAAATTTATGGCGTTTATTTACCTGGCCAGGGATGGGTCTTCCCACCTTCGGAAGCAGAAGATGGGAGAGCCGCCCCGCCTTACAGACTAAAAGGTTTTTAAAGGCAAAAGAACTATACTCATGTCCTTGGGGTAGCCAGATAACAACAAAAATACTACACAGGCGTGAGAAACTACATATACACACACTTTCTAATTTAGAAGGAGCTTCAGCTGATAAATACTTGGCACAAAACTATTCTTATGTCCTTGGCTACAGCTAGGGTCAGCTAGCAAAAGGGGGTGGAGGGCTCAAGGTTGCTAGGATACGTGAACAAAAAAAAATAACCTGCCACTGGGGTAAAACGCAAAAAATGGCAAAGAGTAAAAAATGACCCATTACATATATGAAATAGAAGTATGGGTGGTGGAGGAGCATCTCAAACTGCAGTCCCATATCTGGGGGTACAGTAATGAGAAAGATCTACATGTGGTTGTAAGTTAGTGAGCAGAAAGCTAAGTGGCTACATCATGCCTGTTTGGATAAAAGCTTTGTGAACAGAAGGAGTTGGCTAGCCAAGGAAGCAGTAAAAAGGATCAGAGGTTCATAGAGGCTCTCTGGATGGCAGAACCTATCACCCTGGAAGATTTGGGAGAGGTAATCTTGGCAGTATTCACCAAAGCGTATGGTTTCCTTGGCAAGACTGTTCCTTCTGTGGGTAAGAGTGCCTCAAGTCATTGACAGCAGTATTCTAAGATCAAGTAAAAGCCTTTGCACCGATTCTGTAGACACCAAGCAACCTTGTAATAATTTGGCTCCTCATATAGTGAGCATATTGATAGGACTGCCTCAAAGCTTTCTGTTCTACTTGCCTGATGTATAATTATTTTAAATTACTATAATTATATTGATGCTGTGAGCTGGTTCCACCTTAAGCATGCCAACAAAATCATTTTTATGAAACTAACAGACCTCAGACCGTGGTATATTCTTCAACTTAAACACCACCTTATGGAGTACACCTGGGCAGGCGGTAATGTTACAGCTCCACCTTCACTCTCCACTTCCTGAACTGCAGCTGAACCAGCCGCATGTAATTTTGAACCATATATAAAGTCAAGATCAAGATGTTCTAATAACATGACTGCCTTTACTGATCTGACAAAACAATTGCCATGTTGTAAGCCAGAAACAGTCTGCAGAATGAAGGGATGGAAATAACCTAGACCATTTTAACAGGCCACGTGCTGATTTTCAATTGTATCTGGGACCCTGCCATAGACAACTTTATCAAAGATACCAGTGTAGTTGACAGGCTAATGTTTTCCAGGTTTTTCACACTTTATCCAGTTGCAGTAATTGTTAGGTGATAAATATAGTGACAGCTCATTACAAAATTCAGCTTCCAGAGCTGAAAGGTTAAGTGGCACCTCTCACCTGCTGGGTGATAGGTTAGCATCTTACCCCTCCCTGTTCCTTCTCCACTCTCCACTCTACAACTCTGTCTGGAATCTTGTTCATTTGAGGCCTTAGATTTCACATAAAATCTGTTGTAGTGAAAATAAAGTCAGAAACCCCTACTACAGAATCTCAGAAATATATAAGACAGTACACAGAAGGCAGGGCTAACAGCAACAAAAAACATGGCATAAAAACTGGAGAGCATTAACCCTAGTCTCTTCAAGAGTTTTGACTAGTGTGTTATGTGTGTGTATGTGTCTGTTTGTTTCCCCTGTATGTGTAGGGAGAAGGATTTGTACACTCTTGTATCCTCATGCCAGTCTGTCACATACGTATAAACCCATGTCCATAGAAGTTAACTACTTGTTTTTTTCTAAATAGTTTTATCAAGGTATAATTGATGTACATAAATTATACGTAAAGTGTATGTTTGTATTATGTTGACATACATATACACCTGTAAAACCATCACCAAAATCAAGATAATGAACATAATTATCACCCCCCCAAATTTCCTCGTGCCCTCTACAATTCCATCTTCTGCCCCTTCCTACTCCCATTTCACCCCCAGGAAACCACTGCTCTGCTTTCTCTTACTATATATTAGTTTGCAATTTCCAGGAATTTATTTAAATGAATCACAGTATTTTTTTTTTCTGGCTTCTTTTACTCAGCATAATTGTTTAGGTTTTCATCTATGCAATGACATATATTAACAGTTCATTTCATTGTTGCTGAGTAGAATTCATTGCATATATGGACCACAGTGTATTTATCCATTCATGTGTTGATATATACTTGGGTTATCTCCAGTTTGGGACAATTAGGAATAAAGCTCTACGAACATTTGTGTAAAAGTCTTTCTATGGGCATGTGCTGCCTTTTCTCTTGGGTAAATACCTAGGAATAGAGGACTAGGTCATATTGTAGTGTATGCCTAACTTTCTAAGAAACTAACAAACTGGTTCCAAAGTGGCTATACCCTTTTATAGACCCATTAGCAATATATGAAAGTTCCAGTTTCTTCACATTGTAATCAACACTTGGTATAATCAGATTTTACTTTTTATTTTAGCCTCTAATAAATGTGTTGTGGTATTTTATCATGATTTTACTTTGCATTTCCCTAATGATTAATGATGTTGAACATCTTTCCATGTGCTTATTTGTCATTTCTATGCCTTTTAAAATATACCTGTTCATATATTTTGTCCATTTTGTAAATTAGATCCTCTTCTTATTATCGAGTTTTGAGAGTTTTTAAATTTATTCTGGATGCAATTATTTTGTCAGATACATAGGGATATTGTAAACATTTTCTTCCAATCTCTGGCTTGTCTTTTTATTCTTTTAACAGCGTCATTGGAAAAGCAGACATTTTTAACTTTGATAAGTTCTAGTTATTAATTTGTTCTTTTATGGATTTTGCTTTTGGTGTGGTATTTAAGAAATCTTTGCCTAACCCAAGGTCAAAACATTTTCTCCTATATTTTCTTCCAGACATTTTATAGTTTAGGTTTGGAATCATCAGTGTCTGCATGAAATTTATGGCACTGTATGAGGTCACCCATGTGGTGACTGTTTCTAGAAATGAGAAGAGTTCCAATAAGAGGATGATCCAAGAAAACAGTGAGAAGGAACAGTCACTGGGGCAGCAGACAAATCTGGAGAGTATAGGAACAGGGAAGCCAAATGTAAGAAGTGTTTCAAGGAGGGGATGAGCAAAAGCTGCTGAAAGGTAAAGGTGGCATTTTTAATCTCTAAAATTTATTACTGAATTAAGTGAAATAAACACCTGGAACAGTGTGTTAAGGTGCTTTGGGCTACAGGCCAAGTACCAGAAATCTCAATTAAAAGTAGCTTAAGTAATGAGAATGTTTATCATGTCATGTACTATAACTATGGAAGAAGAGTAGTTGTGAGTTTGGTCAATTCATTGGCTCAAAGATGTCATCAAGGACCTCATTTTAGACTCTGCTATTCCCATAAAGACAAGATGGCAGTTCCAGATGTTATAGTCTCTCACAGTATCCAGAGGTAGGATAAAGGGGACAGCTTTTCGTTATGTCTCTTTTTAAGAGTGAGAAAACTACCAGTAGCCCCCCTGCAGAACTCCCTTTCAACTGAAACAGAATGTGGCACAACCCACGCCTAAAACTAATCCTGGCAGGGAGAATGACATAAATCAACATTCACACCCCAGGGCTGAGGAAAGAATCTCTGAAGGACATGGCCATTCTGAAGAGAGTAAAAAGAGTCAGGATTCTGTGAGAAAGAAAGAAGAATTAAAAGGGCAGTTCTTGCTTTAATAATCCATACTGTCGGCAATACAAGTGCTTGGCATTCTAAATGTGCCCCTTCCCCCACAGCAATGATACAAACACAGGAAGTTATGAATAAATATGCATTATCTCTCAGCCAAAATAGAAGTTCGTTCTACTCAGGATTGTGTTTGAGAAACTACTTAATTGCTCACCTGTGCCTTCCAAAGTGTCATAGACTCTGGGGTCAGAAGAGACCTTGAAAGTCCATGTATTCTCAATATAAAAGCCCCATGACTGTGTGTTAGACAAGGTCCCGGCAAAAAATACATGACATCTTCAAATTATCCTAATTTAATAAGAACTCAAAGGATTTGAAACCAGGACCAGCTATGAGTGAGGGCAGAGCATAGTGAGACCATGAGTAATGCAGCAACCAGGCTAGTACCAGAGAGGCCTCCCTGTCACACCTGGGCCCAAGCTGGCAGAGTGCTCTGAAGGATGGCCACCCAATAGGAGCTTAGACCTATGTGAAGGGTCACTGTAAGCCTAAAGCAGCTTTGCATGGGGACCTGCGGAATAAGTGCCCTGGCTTTACCTTCTCCCTCTCTCCAACTACAAGCCAGAAGGCAAGGGAGACCATCAACAGAGTCCCTACAGGTGACACTCTGGGCACAGAGCAGGGGAGAAAAGAGTGAAGATGGTTCTGGAGGGGCAAGTGAAAGATATCCAGCCTGTCCCATAAGGAGTGTCCAACCACTCCCAAGGCCACTCATTTCACCTTGGGACAACTCTGACTGTTGGAAATTTTTCAGTCAACCCAAGGGTTTCATACAGAATAGACCTATTACCTCCTCCCCATGACAACACTACAGATAAAGGTGAACAGTCCATACATCTGCCAGCCAAGTGCTAGAGTGAAAGTCATTGAGATTTTGGTTTAGTTCTTAACCCCAGTGTCTGATGAAGATTGACAGTTAGGGTCTCCACATGTCTTTTCCTTAGTACAGTGGTTCTTAAGTAGGGGTGATTTTGCCCCCTGGAGATATTGGCTATGTCTGGAGACATTTCATTGTCACAACTTGAGGGAGGGGCTGCATGGTCCTGGCATTTAGTGGGCAGAAGACAGGGATGCTGCTAAACATCCTACAGTGCACAGGAGAGCCCCACATCAAATGTCAATAGTGCCAAAGATGAAGACCTCAAGAGGAGCTTAGACTGTTGTACAGGACCTTCCCCCAGAAACCACACCCTGCAGATCTCCCTATGTACCTGGCTGAAATCTTTGTTTTCAGGGTGAGCTAATAAAAAACAGCACTAGGGCCCTTTGAGAACAGGGAGGGGAGGAGTTAGTGGAAGCAAAGATGCAGGACTGAGGCGGATGAGCATGGAGGGGCTCTTGGCATACACTTGGCATGGCCATTGTTGAATTTTCCCTTGACCAATTCCCCAACTTCTGAGCTAATAGTAGGGGGAGAAAGTGAGGCTGGGTTGCAGTGGACCAGTGCAAGCTGCTCATCAGCCCACACACTATCATCGCGTTCCAACATCAGCTTTTTGCAGGCAAGCATGTAAACAAGACCAGCCACAAGAAACATAAGAAAAAAATCAAAGTTGTTTGGTCTTCTGTCCGGAAAAGACTGTTGGACTTTTCAGCCCCAGTCCAAAGGAAATGACCAACCATGACAACAGGAGTCTGTTCGATGTTTAGATACTGAAGCCTGCAATTTCCTTAGGCTGGAACCATTTCCCAGAGAACCAGACGCTGGTACCACTGTTTGTCCGATCACCCATGTTAGGACTGAAAATTGTTAAACACCAACTATGACCATGATTCAAGAGCAGATGAACTTAGCTTCTGCTAAAGGTCAGCAGGTGGGAGCATTTGATAAACATTTGCTTCATACAGCAATTTTTTATTTGACCTATAGATCAATAAGAAGTATTGTATTTTAAGTGAATCTTCAAGACACCTGAAGTTTACTTATTTAAGAATAACCATAAGGATGTCATCTTAGGGGGTAAAAAGCTTTCTAAAAGGTGTATATTTCCTTTTTTTTTGAGTAACAAAGTATGTTGACAATAATTCTACCTTTTAAAGTGACTCAGGGAGGCAGGCAGCCCATTTCGCACACCTGGCATTAGCCTCACTGTGGCAATGGGAAAAGGAGGCAGTGGTGGCTGGGTACCTGAGCAGGGGGACTCAGTGCTGTCCCATGTGATACAGGCCACAGTGACAATTCTGATGTTTAGGATGATACAGCACTGATAAAAAGTTTATGATAAAGCTGTGGCTTCACTTAAGCATGCTCTAAAGAATGGTGACCTTTCTGAAGCTTCCGAGAAACCAAAAGGCACACCTAAAAGAACACCTGCTAAAAAGAATACAAGCCAAAAAAAGAATACCACAACTCCCTTGAAGCAGTGGAAAGTTGGTGGCAAATGTTCTGCCATTTGGTCAGAAGATGGCTTCCACTGATTTTAAGAGAGAAAACTGTTGTGGTTTACACTGGATATGGAAATAGGAGCAAAATCTGTCTGATCTTCTTTCCCCAAGATCTAAAGTAGCTAATTATATAGAACAGAACGCTCATCGAAATGAAAACGAAAATCAAATTTCAACAGATGAAAATGAGAACTCCTCCAGCTATCTTGGAAATAAACCAAATGGCATCGAGTTGAAAGCTGCTCCGTGGAACTCTTTTCTCCCTCTATCACTCCCCATGCCAAGATCAAGCCAGGGACCAGGATAGCCAAGTCTACAATTCAATGGTCCCCCCCCCACACCACCAGCATCCACCACCAGCACCACCCTTTCTATCATGCTGGGTGCCTCCATTTCCTTCTTACCCACCAATAATGCCACCACCACCTCCCAAATGTCCAGATTCTCTTGATGATTCTGACACTTTGGAAAGTATTTTAACCTTTGGTAGATGAGCGGCTATCATACTGGTTAACATATGGGTTTTGAACAAATCAAAGAAGAAGGAAGGTGCTCACATTTTTTTAAAGTATATTTTATTGATTATGCTATTATAGTTGTCCTGATTTTTCCCCCTTTGCTCCTCTCCACCTAACATCCCTCTCTCCCTCAAGCAATCCCACACCATTGTTTACATCCATGGGTCATACATGTAAATTCTTTGGTTACTCCATTTCCCATACTGTACTTTATATCTCAACGACTATTCTGTAACTACCTATTTGTACTTCTTAACCCCTCATCTCTTCACCCATTCTCCCCCACACCCCACTCCCATCTGACAACCATCAAAATGCTCTCTGTATCCATGATACTGTCTCTTCTCTTCTTGTTTGTTTAGTTTGTTTTTTAGGTTCAATTGTTGATAGATAAGTATTTTTGTCATTATTCTTCATTGTTTTGATCTTCTTTTTCTTAAATATGTCCTTTTAACATTTCACATCATAATGGTTTGGTGATTGTGAACACTTAGTTTTTTCTTGTCTGGGAAGCTCTTTATTTGCCCTTTGCTGGATAGAGTAATCTTGACTGTAGGTCCCTGCTTTTCATGACTTTGAATATTTCTTGCCAGTCCCTCCTTACCTGCAAAGTTTCTTTTGAGAAATCAGCAGACAGTCTCATGGGAACTCCTTATAGGTAATCTGCTTTTCTCTTGGTGCTTTTAAGATTCCCTCTATCTTTAACCTTTGGCATTTTAATTATGATGTGTCTTGGAGTGGGCCTTTTCACATCTATCTTGTTTGGGACTCTCTGTGTTTCCTGAAGTTGCATGTCTACTTCCTTGACCAAATTAGGAAAGTTTTCTTTCATTATTTTTTCACATAAAATTTCAATATCTTGCTCTTTCTGTTCTCCTCTGGCACCCCTACGATGCAAATGTTGGACCTCTTGAAGTTGTCCCGAAGGCTGCTTAAACTATCATCATTTTTTTTGAAGGGTGCTCACATTTTAATTAAGGAGTAATTCATACAGTATTGTTCGATAGGTGCAGCTCTCTCCAAAGAGAAGGATATTTTGATATGCCCTGGTCAAACAGTTTTCATCATTTTCTTCATGAATACTTGCTTGAATGGCAATCATCTGCATTTGCCTTTGTTGCATGTGACTTGTGCTTAAAAAATGAACTGGATATTTCTAGGGAATAATCAATTTGAATAACTGAACATGGAAATGTGAGTGGTTAAAAGAAACTCAAGGTCACAAGTGCAGAAAAATCAATCTGTCAATATCGCTGTTGGGCACATTTGTATATTGTAACTTCCTTAGTATGTTAAGCTTTTTATTAATGCCTTTACTAATAAATGATAAATTTTTTAAAAGTGGCCCAGGACAATTACTATAATGTAATAATAGAAAATATTAAGCTCTCCTCAGCCACAGGAGCAATTTGCCCAGGTAGTAAGTGACCTTTTTTTAAGGGGTGGGGCGCAGGGGGACTTGTTCTTGAACAAACTCTCCATCGCTCCTCTTTGCCTCCCTTTGTGTAGTTGTCATCTGTGACTCTTTACTTATATCATCAGGCCTATCCACCCAAAATCTTTGCCTTCTAGTAAAAACCACTGTAGGTTAGATTTTTGGTTAAAATTGGTTCTCACGTTTAGACTGCATGCTAAAATCCCCTGGGAGTTTAAAAAACTATCCATTCCTGCATCCCATTTCCAGTGTTCTGAGTTCATTAGTCTGGGGAATGATCTGGGCATAGGGACAGTTTAAAACTCTCCAGGCGATTCTATTGTGCAACCATGATTGAGAACCACTTGGGTAAGAAACGTGATATCCTATCTTATTAAAGTGAAACATAAAATAAGAGTTAATTATGACCTGAGAGATTTTCCTATGAATAAGTTTCAGTATATAAACCAATAAGCTTTATTTAGTATGTGATCTAGTATTAGAACTCTTTGCATTCACTTTTTCATTCTTAGCTGTGCTCCAGGAAGTGATGTAAGCTAGGAGAGAAGTAGGATGGATCAGTGGTTAAGTGCTCAGAATTTAGAGCTCCACTGCCTATGTTCAAACCTTGATACTGCAACTTACTCTGTTACCTTGACAAGTGTCTGAACCTTTCTGTTCCTCAGCCTCACCAATAAAGTACTGGGAGGATTAAAAAAGGTTTATGCACACAGAGGACTGAGAATAGAGCCTGGCACAATGTCAGTGTTATTAGTTTCGGCAAGAGACAAAATTCACTTTAGATGGTCAAGGTAGAGAGACAGAGGTGTGGGCAAGGCTACGGAAATAGACCAGGGGTGTTACAGCAACAATGAGAAGCTGTTACTAGCCTAAGCTGGAAGGGGAAGAGGTAGTCTTATGGGGATCCGGTGAAAGCTGAGTCTGTGGAGAGACACGGCAACTGCCCTGGATGAAGCAAAGAAGCAGGGAGGTTGTAGAGAAAAAATACCCTAGCCTCTTTCTGCTTCAAATCTCTGATCTCAGGGTCAGCCTCTCAGGGCACAGAGCTAAGCACAAAAAGGTGGGGAGAATGAATCTGAATGGGTGAGGAGTTAAGAGGAGAGTACCCAGCAGTTAGCTGTCATTAATTATCACTTGAGCTGGGAAGTCATCAGAGAAAGAACTTGTTGCCCTGGCGCAGGCAAACTTTATGCATCATAGATTCAGAATTGCCTCTCAAGCCACATCATTCTGGAGGAAAGATACCGTGACCACAGACCTTTGCACCAAACTGAGATGGTTCAATATCGCTGTGGGCAAAAGTCCAATTTTAAAAACTGTCTTATGCTCATTGGGTATTTCAGGGCTTAGTGCAAACCCCTTCATCCCTAAGGAATAGTTCATATTCCTGACTGAGCCCTTCTCTTACTTGCTCACTTTCCTCTCCTTTCCACCCTTACCCATGTTTATCGGAAGACAGAGCTCCCAGCTCACTTCCTTTGCTAATTAAAACACATTCCTAAGCCTGACTTGGAGCATACTTTGGAATGTTTCCTCCATTACTTCCCCAACCCCAAATGTCACCTCTTTCTTCTCACTCATGAATGTTGACCTTTCATCCAATAAAGTGTTTAGTCTTCCAACATCCCACTTTCTACTTAAGTAGCAATTGTCAGCTGTGTTTACCTTTACCCTCCAAAACTGGCCTCGGAGCCCCTTTACCTATCAAGTACTGAGTGACATAAGTAGAAGCAGAGACCCCTATCTCCCAAGGGCTTCCATTTCAAGTGTAAGGGGTAAGAGACGGTGCTCAGGTTGGCTAGTGGTCTCCCCCAAAGACATCTATGCAGGGTGATAGTTTCCTTTCCATGTTTAGCCCCTGCATCCATCATCTTGCAAGTGAAAATTATTAACTTTCAGACCCATGCCTGGATGCTTCTGGAACTTTTTATACTGTGCTGATATACACACTTGGTTGCACTAGAGACCCTGCTGTGACCCTACCTTCATTTATAGCATCAAGTTTTTTCCAGATTCTATAACTAGATACTTCTTTACCAGGTTTAATCAAAATATTAATCCTTATTACTCCATTCCAAATTCCTTTGGATTCATGCTTTCCATCACATACACATGTAGGAATAGCCATAGTTTGCTCCGTTTCCCTTTGAAAGCCTCCCCTTTGGAAGAGCAAATGTTACTCTTAGGCTCTTCTAAGTAAGAAAGAGAACATGTAACGTCCTCCTCCTCCCCTCCCAGTACTTAGGCACCCTGAAGCAAAAGCACCATAATGTTGGTGCCAGTGCCCCCAGAGAGCAATGAAAATTGAAGTTTAAAAAGGCTTGGTGAGATTTGTGTTGGCAGGAGTTTAACCACTGATGTGGTTTCACAGCAGGCTAGAATCATCAGTAGCAGAAATAGCAGCATTCATTGAACACACAGGTCCTATAGATGCAATAAATCCTTGCCCTGAAGAAGCTTGCATTTTAGATAAGGAGAGAGGCCCTACCCCCCAATAAGGCACGCTGGCATGGAATGAATTCCAGTTAAGTAGTATATAAATAACAAAAATTGAATTACACGTTAAAAATCTGTATTGCAAGCATTTCCCTTAATCAAGGTAATTTTTAAAAGAAATTATTTATTTATATTTTAGAGAGAGGGTAAGGGAGGGAGAAAGAGAGAGAGAGAAACATCAATGTGATAGAGAAACATCAGTTGCACATGCTGCAACCAGGGACTGAACCCGCAACCCAGGCATGTGCCCTGACTGGGAATCAAACCAGGGACCATTAGCTTTACGGGCCAACACCCAGCAAACTGAGCCACACTGGTCAAGGAAAGAGTAATTTTTCTACCCAAGTAATTTCCATTTCAATTGGTTTTGATGGGATTTTGACTGTATTTCTTAATCCATCTCTGTTTCTACATGCATAATTTTGGTGGTTGAGAAATACCTCCCACTTTAAAATCTAGTGTGTTGTCTGGCATTTTTAATTTATGACATACTCACAAATTTACTGAGGATTTATTCATCAGTATCTAAAAACATATCTTCAGATGATGTCTTTTTATTAAAATATTTTGAAGTAGAAATTATGTAAAATTACCCCCTATCTCCCTGTTTGGATAGGTTGAAGTGGATGCCTTATATTTTCAGTTCTTAATTTTTTCAGAGTGGGCACTACTTTAGCAAAACCAATACCTCCAAGAAACATCCCCCGACATTTGTCCACATGTGTCTCTAGCAAAGAAATGACAAAGTCCAATACTGAGCAATATGAGTGTTTTTTGGAGACTGTCTTAGCTTTTAGCTCATAGTGATGAACATTAATGCAAATAACCCATTAATTTGTCATAATGATCCCTTCTCTGCATCCTTGATGCTGTGTCCATACTTTTATCATAGCACCTCTCACATAATGCTGTGCTCCTGCCTGTGCACACAGTGGCCTTCTCAGCAGACTGTGCCCTCTTGCAGTGGGTCTTATTCAGCTTGGCATTTCCATCATAAAGCACAGTGCTTTGTGCCCAGCGGGCCCAGGGAAGGATGGACAAATGAATTGAGCAAATAAGTAATTATTGGAAAGTGGGAAATCACAGGCATTAACATTCCTAGAAAGCAGGAATAAGCCTGGGAATAATTGTGATAAAGGGAGGATGGTCTACAGTGTCAATAATCTTCCCTAGCAGAAGGGCCAAGAGTGTGGCACCAGCCATAGACACATTTGCACAGAGGGATTGATGCCTGAGCTGGTGACTCGGAATCCCTTCCTGGTCTGGGGAAGGCTTTGAGGACCAGGGTCTTCATTACCCTTCAGAGCACATGGCACAGACACTAGCTCAGACACTCGCCCAGGATGGGACAGGCTAGATAAGAACCAGACTATTTAACCTTATATCATTTCCCTTTTTAATAAGTACTCTATTATTACTCCCATTAAACTTAAAGACCAGGTTATATGTAAATGAGGGTATGTTCCAAAAGCTCCTAACAAATAGTAATGCAAACTGTAACCTGCTTCTCAGGCTTGAAGTAGAAAGAGTTGAAGAATTTGGTCTCAAAAGACACTGGGATTTTGCTTGGAAAACATTTCAAGCAAATGGTCAGGGACAATAGTCCCCATATTGTGTAATGCTTTGTGATTTAATTGGAGTCTGTGGCTAAATTCCACCATTAGAGAGGGGGGGAAGTACATTTGGATATTGAGGTATCATTAGCATAATTGGCTTCCATCTCTTGGCTCAACTAGGGAAAATGCTAATAAAGATGAAATGGATCCAACACAAGTGGACAGAGCATTTCAGCATCTCTACCCCCGCCCCCAACACAAACACACACAGCAGTTTTGTCTCACATTAGAATCATATCCATGGAGGTCAGGTTGTGTGTGAGGACAGAGCAATTTTCCAGGGAGCATTCCCATGTTGAACAATGTGCTAAGAATCACTCACAGATGTTGTTCACTCTTGTACTTTATTATTTATTTTTAATACTCACCCAAAGATATATTTATTGGTTTTAGAGAGAAAAGATGAGAGAGAGAGAGAAAGAGAAAGAAACATCAATGTGACAGAGAAACATTGACTGGTTGCCTCCCATATGTGCCCTGACCAGGAAAGAAACCCACAACCCTTTGGTATATGGGATAATGGACACTCTCATCAGCGGAGACACCTGGCCAGGGCTGTACACTCATTTTATAGAAAGTAACTTAGAGGGATTATTCATTTACAAACTATTTTTTCACTTAACCAAAGTCCTAAATAATGCCTCTGTACTAATAGTTATAATAATTTTTTAAATTCCAATTTACACATTTTCAAGAAGATATCTATTAAAAATACACTCACATAAAGAAAGGGAGGGAGGTAGTCACATGGCTATTTAATTCTCAGTATCATATCTTGGACACTTCTTCTAATGAACCTTCACTTTCCTTCCTCTAAGAAACCACTTTCTTGTCAAGTCAAATTAGCAACAGTTAAGCAATAAGAATGTCTTTGCTTCATACCCCAGCACAAAGCCAGATGTCCCTCTGACGATCTGTTAATAATGAAGACTGGAAAACAAGGACTGCTGTGTGACAGATCTGTGCATTCTCCTGGCCCCATTGCTGTGAGAGTCAGTGTTTTGGTATGGACAGGGCCAAGGGTTTCCGGGTCAAGAAAATTAATCAGACTAGGGGAAGAGAAATAAAAATTAAGCAGAGTTATGAAGACCAAAGAAGATCAACAATCCAGTACCTGTGCGGATAAACAGTGCTCTCCTTTGTGCACTGCAGAATGTGCAATGGAGCATGAATAGGAAGAAGCCAGGAATAAAAGAGTGGTGCTTCCAACCGCACTTTCCCAGCACCGCTTTTCTCTGCCTAACTTGGAGACCCCTCCACAGCCTCATTAGTTGGGCTTGCTTCTGGATCACACACTTCCAGGGTCTATGGAAGTCAAGGCCAGTGCAAGAGCCCGGGCAACCTTGGCTTAGGGAGGGAAGAGGAAACACACCTTCTGCCATTAGTGAAAAATGGAATTTTCCCAGTCAGTGACCCTGAAGTAAATCCATCTGATGATGGTGCTCTCCTCCCCTTTTTTGTACAGTGTTCACACATGCAACCTTAATTTAAAACATCATAATGAAAGGCAGAATAAGAAGCAAATCTAGATCAATCTGCATTCAATTGTGCTGTAGCTAGAAACCTTAAAATTAGGAGGTGACCGTTTTGTTTTGTTTTAATTTAAAAAATAATCATAGCTGTTGTCAATATGAAACCTTGCGCTCGTCTCACCTTCCTTCTGCAGGGCTTTGGCAGCTGGGAAAAGCCACACTTGGTGACCAACGAATTAAGATTTGAGGGTGGAGGGAATGATTAGATCTCATCTGTTTTGAGGGCACAACAAGCAATCTCTGAGAAGTGGAAGAAAGAAGAACAGGCCAGTGGAAGGCAACTCCCAGCAGAGGAGTCTCCTGGTTTGACACACTAGGTCTTCACTGGGCTGAGCATTGATATGACAGCTATCTTCTGTGGTCAGGCCACCTAAGAAGTGGTTGGGGAAATATCTTAATAAGAGAACCAGCCAGAGACATGCTTTAAAGGAAGGGATGCTTCTTGTTGCTCATTGTGGTTTTACAATACATGAGCCTGGTTTATGTAGCAGCAGCACAAAGAAAGCTCTGTTTAATATTGTCATACTTAAGCTATGTGCATGTTTATCGTTTCCGTACTGACAACAGCTGGAGAAAATGGCTAAATGAGATTGGGGAGGAGAGAAGAGAGAAGGAGGGGAATTAAAATATTGGAATGGATGACCTACAACTTCGTTCATAAATGAAGCTCCAGATCCAGTCATATGTCATTGGGGAAATTTAGCAGAGAAACTCATTATACCTTATTTGTTAAGAGTGACAACACAATGCAAAGATGCAGATATGGGCCTGACGGACTCTTGACATGCTCAGTTCAGTTATATATGGACAACAGTTTTTCTTGTGTGCAAAATGAATAATGAGGATAATCACATCAAGAGTGAATGAACCCTTCCCAATTGCCTTATTTGTCTTGTTACTTAATCTCATTGAGACTCTAGGATCCTTCCAGCTCATGAATGCAGATGTGGTACTGCTGGAGATGCTGCTATTCAGGATAAAATTAAGTCCCCAAGAGTTTCCTGGCTTCACAGCTGTATCACTGGAGACTGATAAGCCAATGGCCAAGACTGTTCAAGGTCTCCAGCTGTCCTGAAAGTGTCTGCTTGTTTATTTTAGGTAGATAAGTGTTGCTATTATTCCTGGGAGGGTAGGAAATGCCGAGGGGTAGAGATCATGGGAGTCTTTTAAATTAGAACAGTGTGAAGAGATGTTGGAATCCCTGGCACATTAAAAGGAGGGAGGGGGGAAACCACACACTCAGCATTTGGAGATACTGTAATTATAGCTCCCCTTAAGAGCAGTTAATAACCACTTACTATTTTGTAACCTAAGGGTAATAAACACTGAAGCTTTGTTCCTTAATTGAAGTTGACAGAATGCTAGGAAGAGCTTCATGACACACCCCTCAGATCAAGGGAGTATTTTCTCTTTGTTTATCAATAAGGGAGTGCTTATTTGTTTTTTATGGTTTAGTCTACATTTAAATCATGGGAAATAAAGAGGTTATTCTCAGGAAAATTCTTTGAGAAAAACTCCAGCATTATCTCAGTACTCAACCTGCCACAAACCAATTAATAAGTGATCCTTTTTGCCCTCAGAATTTGAATGTATCTCTGGAAATAACAACAGACCAAAACAAGTGGGACAGCTATGATCCCTCAGTCTTCATCCGGAAGTTCTCACTAGCTCTCTAAATAGCCTAAGACATCAGAGAAGATCAAAAACAAATTGTTCAAATTGTTCCCAGCAGCAAAAAGAAAGCCATGACCTAACCAGAGAGAGCACAAGACAGAACTATAGGAGCAGAGATTCCATAGAAGGTATTTAGAGGCTGGAAGGTCCACCCTACAAAGGCATCACTTACTTTCTTCCCTGGTACCCAGTTTATAGTGAATGTGATGTAGGAGGTAACATAGGAAGAACTCTGAGTCTGCACTGCTGTTGCTGGCCAGCGGTTAGCATCCTGGCTGCCAGGCAACACCTTTTAGCACTTAGATATGATAAATAGTAAACCAAGGTAGGGAGGAAGGGAAACATGTCTCACCTGTTGACTCAGCAGTCCTGAGCCTGGTCTGATAAGATTGCCAAGCATTCCAAAGAAGACAAACAAAACTATGATAGCGCAGGTACAGGGGAGCACTTGAAAGTCTGTGTGTATCATCTCCACTAGCTGGGATATTGAGACTGTATTCATCCCAAGGCCTGGAATGGGGAAGAGGAGGGGTTCCACAGTGCTCAAAGACAAAACCCATAAAACAGCTTTGGTTAATTGCCTGAACAAATGGAATCTGGAGCAAGATAAGGATTTGGGCTAACAGAACTCCACACATACCTACGTTGGGGTAGTAACATCCCTCCCTCCAAGGAAAGCTGGCACCAGCTTAACCCACCAATCAATATCTATCTAACTTCTTCACCCCCATCTGCCAACTATGTAAGTCCTCAGACAAAGGATCTAAGGCTCTCTCTCTCTCTCTCTCTCTCTCCCCCCAAGCCTCTAGACACCATGTTCCTGGCCACCAGACCTCTGGCCACCCTTGCTCTTGCCATTCTCCCCCCAACTCCACACTTAGCTACGCCCATTCTCTTCCATTAGAACATATCACTAATAAACCTTGCTTGCATGCTAGTAGACTTGCTAATCTGTAATTCTTTACTGTGTTGCCAAGAAGAACCAGGTTTCTCCCATTAACAAATGGATTAGGTTCACTGAATTACAATTAAATTCAGATGTTTGGGCTTGCATTAAATATTTTAAAGCTAAAAGAGAACACTACTTTTGCAAGGTAGGAAATGCCAGGGGCATTTTTTAAATTTGGGCTCTTTCTTTAAGTTTGCAAATTCTAATTTCAATTTTCAGCTTTACTAAAATAATCATAAACAAGTAAAATTTCTCTTCCTAATGTGGACATAAGAACGTCTAAACCTATAGAAAATTTTTATTAATTTATTAGTTTATTAGAGCCAAACAGAGGACATTCCTGGAGGCAAGATTTCAACAGACTGAAAAATATGCTTCCAAGAATGACTGTTTTCAGTTTCTTTTACACATTTGGAAGTAATGAGGGGAATATAAAGAAGATTACAAGAAGGTGGGGAAAAAAGCAAGGCAGGGAAATCTCTATACCTGGATTATAGATAGTACCTAGGTGCACAAAAGAAATGCACTTTGGGCTCACTTAAGGCAAAGATAACCTTTCACTAAAGAAGTTATAGGCCTAGGGTGTGACTGCCCACCTTGACTTGCCTAGTTATGATTTTATGATCAGATCACCATGTGAGGTTACTTTCCATTAAATTTATTACAGTGCCCCTTTCTTTACCCACACTAATTTCAAGTATTTTTAAATATTTCTGAAACTAGGTTAAGAACATAAAATATAGCCATTCTGTCTTGCTCATTTGAAAGAAATATAAATTTAACCCCTTTTCCCAAATACTGGAAAATTCTTTATTATCATTAAAAGTCAACAACTTTATTTTTTTTAATTTTATTTTTCAATTACAGTTTACATTCAATATCATTTTGTATTAGTTTCAGGTGTACAGCATAGTGGTTAGACAATCACATACTTTACAAACTCGTCCCTCCAATATTTCAAGTGCTCACCAGGCACCATACATAGTTATTACAATATTATTGACTATATTCTCTATGCTGTATTTTACATCCCTAGAACTATTTTGTGACTAATAATTTGTAGTTCTTTATCCCTTCACCTTTTCCACTCTGCACCTCCCCCCACCCCCCCCCGACACATACACACCCTCTTGTCTCTGGCAACCATCGGTCTGTTCCCTCTATCTATGAGTCTTTCTTTTTTTTTTGGTCATTTATTTTGCTCTTCGGATTCCACATATAAGTGAAATTATATGGTATTTGTCTTTCTCTGTCTGATTTATTTCACTTAATATAATACCCTCTAAGTCCATCCATGCTGTTGCAAATGGTAAGATTTTGTTTTTTTATGGCTGAGGAATAGTCTGTTGTATATATGTACCACAACATTTTTAACCACTCGTCTATTGATGGATACTTGGGTTGCTTCAATATCTTAGTTATTGTAAATAATGCTGCAATGCACATAAGGATGCATATATATTCTCTCAAATTAGTGTTGGGTTTCTTTGGATATATACCTAGAAGTGGAATTGCTGGGTCACAAGGCAGTTCAATTTTTAACTTTTTGAGGTTTCTCTATAGTATTTTCCATAGTGGCTGTACCAGTCTGCATTCCTGCCAACAATGAGCAAGGTTCCCTTTTTTCCACATTCTCACCAACACTCGTTGTTTGTGAATTTATAGATGATAGCCATTCTCACAGGTGTGAGATGATATGTCATTGTGGTTTTAACTTGCATTTTTGTGGTGATTAATGACATGGAGCATCTTTTCACATGTCTATTGGTGAGTCTGTACTCAATCTTATTTTATATATCTGCTGTTTTATTTCTCTTGTGTTTGCAATAGACTGCTCTATTGTTTACCTGATTGACAGACAACCAGTATTAAAATTGCTACCAGATATTTTCTAAATCAGAAAATAATTCAGTGTAAATTAATTGAAGATCTATTTTAATTATCTATTATCTACCATGTTTCAGCAAACAAAATAGCAGCTACTTTTATTGCTATTTGTATCCTAAAAGCTATGTTTTCTCATCTTTTTTTAGTTGCCATGTTTCAGTTAGAAGTCAAGAAAATTAAAAAAAAAAAAAAAAAGACAAGGAAATAGAACTGCTAACTGGTGGAGAACAGCTAAGTAGTCAAACCACTTGCCTCCTGTTCTGAGGTGTAGTCACCACATTCCAGGATAGACGTCAAAGATAAATAAATTTTACCCTTGTCCCAGAACTAATAAGACTTTCTCAGATTAATCAAATGGATAAGAGATTGCTGCACACCAGTAGAAATTATATGAAAAAGAATAGGTGGGAAAGTCAGGTGGAGGCAGGATGGGCAGTATCCTATAGGTTGGTACTTCTAGAAGGCAGTTGTATCCTAGGAGCTGGTTTTCTGCTTCAAAACTTCAGAAACTTGCTCTTATTGTGACCAGGGGTGCCATCAACCAAAATGCATATGTGCTTAGGGTATCCTCTAGAAAGCCTAATTAATTCAAAATATGGTGGACTAGAATAAGCGATTATGTAGGCATGATTCTCTCCTGTACTCAGGCTATATGGGAAACAAGGAGGAGCCACTTTATTGTTTCCCCTTGAGAGACTGTTGTCATAAGAAACAGAATGCTGACATTTCATGTGAACCCTACCTGAAAACTTATGTGGAGAGCCAAGTAATAACCAGAAGGGAGCTCCATGCCCCTGGAATCAGAACAAGAGACTTAAACCAATATGATGTTAATAGAATTGAGTTAAAGCAAGCCAAAGTTTCCATCTAATAATAGGAATCATTTGCCAACAGTGACAAAAATAGTCTAATGACTATACTGCTCTCATCAACTATTTCCACATTATGGATTTCCTAAAGTCCCAAAGTCCCCAGTGTGGCTCTCTTCCCCACAGACAGTGCTTCAGTGAGCGCTGTCCATGTGATCACCCTTCTGATTGCGCAGCTTTCTACATCACAAGACCTTCTCAACTGAACTCTTCTGGGTGCTTTTGCATTGAAAAATATATTGTCAGCTCAGGAGTTATTCACCAAATTTTTCAAAAGCTTAGGCTAGATATTTTTCCAAGCTGAATTCAAGTCCATTTTCCCTAATTTCATACATATTCCTGGTACCTAATTCTGCCACACACATTCCCTGCTCTGGAAAGGGGGGTACCCCAAGCAACAGACAAGTCACTGAGAAGAAATAAAATCATCACAAATTAGTAAATTAGCATATTTGCTCATGTCTTTTTTCTAAAGATTTTATTTATTTGTCTTTATTTTTTAATATGCTTTATGATTATGCTGTTACAGTTGTCCCAATTTCTTTTCCCTTTATTCCCCTCCATCCAGTGACACCCCTCCCTCCAGCTGTCTGCCCCCCTTAGTCCATGCCCATTGGTTGTGCAAATAGTTCTTCTCAACATCTTCCTGTCTACTTCACTCCCTCCTACTATGCTTCTTAATTCCTGTACCATCTCCCTCCATTTCCCCACTTCCCCTTTCCCTCTGACCTCCCCCCATAATGTTCCCCATACCTATAATTCTTTTCCCACTCTCATTGCCTACTTAGTTTGCTTTGTTTCAATTCCCTAGCTTCTGTTGTTGGTTGTTGTGAGACAGTTTTCATTTTAATGTTCATAGTTTTGATCCTCTTTCTCCTAAACAAGTCCCTTTAACATCTCATATAACAGTGGTTTGGATCTAATGAACTCCTTCAGTTTTAATTGGTCCTGGAAGCACTTTCTCTGCCCTTCTATTCTGAATGACAGCTTTGCTGGACAGGGTAATCGTGGTTGTAGGTTTTTGCTTTATATTACTTTGAATATTTCTTGCCAGTCCCTTCTTGCCTGCAGAGTTTCTCTTGAGAAATCAGCTGATAGTTTTATTGGGATCCCTTTGTATGTAATTCTCTTCTTCTCTCTTGCTGCTTTTAGAATTCTCTCTTTATCCTTAATTTTTGACATTTTGGTTATAATGTGTCTTGGTGTGGTTCTCCCTGGGTCCAGTTGTTTTGGAACTCTCTGTGCTTCCTGGACCTGCAAGACTATTTCCTTCCCCAAGTAAGGGAAGTTCTGCTTCATTACTTTTTCACATAATTTTTCAATTTCTAGATCTTCTTCTTCACCTTCTGGCAACCCTATAATTCAGATGTTGGCCCGCTTATAGCTGTCCCATAGGTTTCTGAGCCTCTCCTCATTTTCCTCACTTTTCATTTCCTCTTTCTGTACTGGTTGACTGTTTGTTCCTTCTCTATGTTCCAATTTGTTGATTTGATTCTTGGTTTTCTTTCCCTCACCACTAGTTTTGTATGTTTTTGTTCATTTCAGGAGGACTAGCCTTCATTTCTTCCCCATCTTGTTTAAGGTCTGCTGTTAGCTCTGAAAGCATTTTTATAACCAAAGCTCTGAACTGTGCCTCAGAAAGATTTACTATCTGCTGCTTCGTTAGATTAGATATTTGCTGTCTGATCATCTGTGTCACCGGGATCTCTATCATGATCCGAGCCATCCTGACAGTTTTGTGTTTATCTTTGCTTCCTGGGCAGGGCTGTCACACCTCCTACGCTATAGGGGGCAGAGCCCCATACACTCATCACAACCGGGCAACCCTTCTCACCACACTGTGGTGTTTTGTGTGGGGGCAGGGGTACAAGATGGATACCTGCTGTTCACTCTCCGCTGAGAGACCTGGAGCCTCCTCCTCCATCCCCACCCCCTCTGGGCTTCACAGTCCAAGGCAATGGGGGTCTGCATTCCCCAGCATTGTAATCACAAGCTGAGGGGTCTGGTCTGCAGTTGGGGGTGCTCCCCAGGTGCTTCTCGCCTCCCCTTAAATACGGGTGTCTGTGCTTACCACTGTCCCATCACCATCACGACAGCTGCCGCCACCAGCACAGCTTGACCTCTCTGCCCTGGATTTACCCCTCCTACCTGTCCAGACAAGCAGCACTCCTTTATAACTTCATACGTTGGACTTCCATTTATTTTCTGGAACTTCTGGATATTTCTGGTTTTGCGGTAGTTGTATTCCTTCTTAGTTGTGGAGGGAGATGGAGCATGTCAGTCTAGGCCTTCATCTTGGCTGGAAGTCTCCTGTGTGTGTTTGCCTCTGTGTCTTAGGTAGATCAGTCACTCCTGTTACATAGTAAGGGGCAGACCCTTAGGTATTCGTCAGTACAGGGCAACCTATTTCACCACATTGTGGCACTGTATGTAAGGGAGGGGTCTGAGAGGGAACAATGCCACTTGATCAGCACTCACCCCTATTCCAGGCACCACTCCCCATTCTGTATGGGACTGGTGCCTCTGTAGCTGTTGCCCTGGCCGTCGTTCCCAGAGTGGGAAGGTCTGCAGATATTCTAGGACTGTGGGGGCCCTTTAAATAAGAGACTGGAAGTTTCTGCCTCCACCCCAACCCCCACTGGTTTGCACAGTCAGAAGCAATGAGACCTGATTTTTCCTGGTGCTGGGACCTTGAGCTGTGCACTTTGGTGAGGAACTGGGGATGCTCCCCAGGTGTCCCTCCTGACTTTTTAAAACGTGTGACTGCTCTTTCTGCCATCCTGCCACTGCCGCTGCTGCTGCTATCACCACACCACATCCTCTCTGCCCCGGCTCCGCCCCTCCTACCTGTCTGGATGTGTATTTCTTCTTTATATCTTTGTTTGCTGGACTTCCATGCAGTTTGATTTTCTGGAACTTCTGGTTGTTTCTAGTTTTGAGATAGTTGTATTCCTTCTTAGTTGTAGAGGGAGATGCAGTGTGTCTGTCTAGGCCTCCACCTTGGCTGGAAGTCTCCTATTTATTTGTTTTTAGAGAGCAGGGAAGGGAAGGAGAAAGAGATAGAGAGAAACATCAATGTGTGATTGCCTCTCACATGCCCCCAACCAGGGACCTTGCCCACAACCCAGGCATGTGCTGTGACTAGGAATCAAACTGGTGACCTTTGGTTCATAGGCTCACACTCAATCCACTGAGCCACACCAGCCAGGGCTTGCTCATGTCTTGAATATGTGGGAGCTCCTGAAAGAGCCCTAGGATAATCGGAAAATTGGAAAAACAAAACTTCTACTTGAGAGTTAAATTCTAAGATCTATACATAGACTAGTTCAAAGTATGTTTATTTCTATGTTCTCCATAGACTCACAAAAAATAGTCCAAAGGTGCTGTATAAGATTGCCTTTTTCCCCAGTTACCAGAGAAAGGAACTAGGATGGGGTGCAGAATTCGGTATGACCATCTGATCTGAAGGCAGGTACAAACACCAGGGTTGATGGGGGGAATGAGAGTCCTATTCTACCTCCTTCTGATTTCTTTGAAACCTGAAACAAAATCAGACAACAAAAAGGCTGGCTATGAAAATAATTCTCAAATAATATAGTGCTATTCAAATGTAATACAATTAATGATAACTAAAGTCTTTATTATTGATATATGAAATACCCAACATTCTGAATTTTATAAATGCTTACATCTTTAGTAACATTTCTTTGAGGAATAGGCAAGCCATAGAAGATGATGATGATAAATAAATCCAAATTCAGGATAAAATCAGGAAAGATGACCCTCTTAGAAAATCTAATGAAAACCAACACAAAATGCATGAATTTAACCATGATCAGGAGTAATCATCGCTGAGGTGGTTTGTAGATGTGTTGCTAAGGGAGACTTAGGAAATATGTTAAATCCCATCAGAAAGTATCATTTTGCAGTCATTTGCAGTTACACTGCAGCTTGCACAGGGAAAGGCTAGTATGCAAATGACTAGTAGACTAGTTTTTTGAGGGAATTCTATACTGTTTTCCATAGTGGCTGCACCAGTCTGCATTCCCACCAGCAGTGCACTAGGGTTCCCTTTTCTCCACACCCTCATCAGCACTTGTTGTTTGATGATTGTTGATGATGGCAATTCTGACTAGTGTGAAGTGGTATCTCATTGTCATTTTTATTTGCACCTCTCTGATGCCTAGTGATGTTGAGCATCCTTTCATGTCTATGGACCCTCTGTATGTCTTCCTTGGAGAAGTGTTTGTTCAGTTCCTTTGCCCATTTTTTAATTAGGTTGTCTGTCTTATTGGTGTTGAGACATATAAGTTCTTTATATTTTGGAGAGAGCCCAGGCTGGTTTGGCTCAGTGGATTGAGCGTCGGCCTGCGAGCTAAATGTCGCTGGTTCGATCTTCCAGTCAGGGCACATCAGAGAAGGAAAACTCTGACTCCAAAAAACCTCCGCTGCCTTGCGGCATACCTCTTCAGGGGAAAGTCTAAGGGAGTAAACCCCGACAGAAAATCCGGAGCCGGAGTCCCTAAGGCGATTTGACGTTGTAGTCAACACCGGCAACTCCTGCGGCGCACCTGAAGCCAAGCTGTATTGACTCCGTCTTTCCCTTGGATCCTTCAGCTGCGAAGAGAGGGGGCGGTCTGCTGCATGGGCAACAGCAGACCCTCCATATCACCCTGCCCAGGCTCTGTAGCTTCAGCTTCACTGGAGAGGACACTCCACTGTCATCGCAAGATGTCGATTCAACACGGGAGGAGACAGATACCGTGTCACTCCCGAGTCGGACTGCACAGCCATTCTCGGCGGTGCAGATAGACTCTTAAGAAGCTACACCATCGTCTCTCGAGACGGACGGCTGCCTCCAAAAAAAAGTAGACTAGCAGGAGCCAAAGGGAGCTGAAGAATGTGTCAATGTTCACTCATAGGAGGTAGAAAGTATGCTGTTCCAGGTGAAAAGCTGTCCTAAGAATTTGTTTTAAAGTTCTTCTCTGAAACATGACTGGAGGATACTACTATCTCAGTGGTTTTCAAACTTTTCAAATATGGGGGAAATTTTCAGGGGAAGAGGGCTTTATTTTTGGATGTAAAAATGCTCTAATATTCCCTCACATGTAATGTAACTCATTCCTAGACATTGTCTGCAAAATTCCCTTTTAGCACAATAGCTGACAATATATTTTCATCATTTCATATCTGTTCTTTAATTTCACTTTTTTATGACAAGTGAACATAACCAACAGGCTTACACACGATGAGTGTCTATTGGAAACCTAAGATTTGCCACTTTGTGTGAAAATTCAATTGCATTAAATTAATGAGATCTGTTCCTAGTTACTAGTTTCAACATTTTATCTATCACTTTGTTTTCCACTTCTTTTGATAAAAGAATAAAATTGAAACTGAAAAAAGTCTAATAATGGCACAAATATTGGTACACAAAGATGACAATGTAAAAACTGAACAACTGGCTGGTAGGCAACCTCATCATGCAGTATCCTGAGATGTACTAGTCAATGTCTAAATCATGAAGACAAAAGGGAGTTTAAGAGTGGCAAAATACAATAGTCGTCCTTAACCCCGGGGATAAGTTCCAAGACCCCCAGAGGATGCCTAGAACCATAGATAGTACTAAATAAACCATATATATACTGTTAAATTTTAATGTATAAATTAGTCACGGTAAGATATTAACAACAATAACTAATAATAAGATAGAACAATTATAACAATATACTGTAGTAAAAGTAATGTAAATGGGGTTTCTGTCTCTCTCAGGAAACTAACATGAATTTCTTTCTCCTTCACAATTTCACAGATTGAAGATTCTTAGATCTTAGCAATCACAGTATATGATTTTTTTTCTTTTCTTAAGTCAAGAATTTTCACCTTTTTACTTAAAGGAAGCACCTGTACAGCTTCTCTTCGGCATTTCCAAGTTCCCAGCATCACTCCTCTTATCCTTTGGGACCATTATGAAATAAAATAAGGGTGACTTGAACACAAGTACTATGATACCACAACAGTGGAGGTGATAACTGAGATGGTCCTAAAGGACTAACAGGTGGGGATCAAGTACAGCATAGAGATGCTGAACAAAGATGAGTCCCATCCCTGGGAGGACAAAGTGGGTTGGTGTGAGATTTAATCAGTCTATTCAAAACGGTGTGCAATTTAAAACTCATGAATTGTTTATTTCTGGAATTTTTCATTTAATTTTTTTGGACAGCAATTGACCATAAGTAACTGAAATCAGTGGAAAGCAACACCATGACAGGGGGCAGGGGTCGGGGTTACCATATAACATGAAAAAGTGAAGGCTAATCAAAACATGCTTTTAGGAACTTTTGATTTGAAAAAACTGTAATAAAAAACACACAAATACAATAATATTTTTAAATCAATGCAGCTATATACATCTATGAACTAGTAGAGCACATATGTGAAACATCATTTATTCAAACTATGGACTCAATGTACTTTAACTTGATTTTTTAAGTAATTTTATTGATTATGTTATTACAGTTGTCCCAATTATTTTACCCTTTGCCCCCCTCTATCTGGTACCCCCCTTCCCTCCAGCAATCCCCACCTCAGTTCATAGTTCATGTCCATAGGTCATACATATAAGTTCTTTGGCTTCTCCATTTCCTTTACTGTTCTTAACAGCCCCCTGTCTATTTTATACCTACAAATTATGCTTCTCAATCCCTGTACTTTTCCTCCCATTCTCCCCCTTTCACCTCCCAGCTGATAACTTTCTATATGATCTCCACATCCATGATTCTGTTCCTGTTCTAGTTGTTTGCTTAGTTTTTGTTTTTGTTTCTTAGATTCAGTTATTGGTAGTTGTGAGTTTGTTGCCATCTTACCATTCATAGTTTTGATTTTCTTTTTCTTAAAGAAGTCTCTTTAACATTTCATATAATTAAGGGCTTAGTGATGATTAACTCCTTTAGCTTTACCTTGTCTGGGAAGCACTTTATTTGCCCTTCCACTCTAAATGATAGCTTTGCTTGATAGAGTAATCTCGGTTGTAGGTCCTTGTTTTTTATCACTTTGACTACTCCTTGCCAGCCCCTTCTAGCCTGCAAAGTTTCTTTTGAGAAATCAGCTGACTGTCTTCTGGGAACTCCTTTGTAGCTAACTCTCTGGTTTTCTCTTGCTACTATTAAGAGTCTCTCTATATTTAACCTTTGGCATTTTAATGATGATGTGTCCTGGTGCGGTCCTCTTTGGGTCCAATTTATTTGGGACTCTCTGTGTTTCTTGGACTTGTATGTCTATTTCCTTCATCAAATTAGGGAACTTTTCTTTAGTTATTTTTTCAAATAAGTTTTCAATTTTTTTCACTCCCTTTTCCACTTCTCACATCCCTAAGATCCAGAGGTTGGCACTTTTGGAGATGTCCCCAGAGTCTTCTTATTCTCTCCTCATTTTCTTGAATTCTTGTTTCTTCATTCTGCACTAGTTGACTGTTTATTTATTCCTTATGTTCCAATTCACGGATCTGAACCCTGGGTTCCTTCCCTTCACTATTGGTTCCCTGTGAATTTTCTTTTATTTCCCTCTGTGTAGCCCTCATTTATTCCCTTATGCATTTGCCATACTCAGTGAGTTCTCTGAGCATCCTTATCACCAGCGTTTTGAACTACATCTGATAGGTTGGCTATCTCCATTTCACTTAGTTCTTTTTCTGGAGTTTTGATCTGTTCTTTCATTTGGGCCATATTTCTTTGCCTCCTTAACTTGGCAGCCTCTCTGTGTTTGTTTCTGTGTATGAGGTAGAGCTTCTTTGTCTCCCTGTCTGGGCACACTTGCCACGTTGTAAGGTGCAGAACCTTAGGTATTTGCTAGTGTGGAGCGACCTATTTCAACACTTTATGATGCTGTATGTGGGGAAGTGGTCAGAGAGGGAACAATGCCACTTACTTGGCGCTCTCCCCTTCCCCAGTTACTCCACCCACTTCCTGTATGTGAATAGTGACCCTTTAGCTGTTGCCCTGGTGGTGATTCCCAGAGTAGGTGGGCTTGTATATGTTCTAGCACTGTGGAGCCCCCCTAAACAAACTCTCCTGAGAGACAGGCAGTTTCTTCTGCCACCCCAACCTCCACTTGTTTTCACAGCTAGAAGCTATGTGGCTTTGTTTTCCTGGCGCTGGAACCCTGGGCTGCACAGTCTAGCCTGGGGCTGGGATCGCTCCCCTGCTGTCCCTCCCAGGTTTCATCTGCCACACGTGAATGTGGGATCACCCAGTCCACTGACCACCACTGCTGCCTGGCTGTCCCCACCTCACTACCACCACACCACACTCTCTCCACCCCAGCTCCCCATCTCCACGCCTCCTACCCATCTGGATGAATATTTCTTCTTCAAATCATTGGTTGTCAGACTTCTATACAATTTGATTTTCTGGGATTTCTGGATCTTTTTTTGTTTAGAGATTAGTTGTGATTCTTCATATGGTTGTGTGAGGAGGTGACGCATGTCTACCAATGCCTCCATTTTGGCCAGAAGTCCCTTGTAACTTGTATGGTATTTGTGATAACATCAATGTTCTGACTTATTCAGCATTAATATTTCTCACTCTAAATTAATCCTCATCCTGGCTGTCACTGCAGTATTCTCTTTTTAGTTAGATCAGAAGGGTCTGTTTTATGAGCCTCATAAATGCAAGATGAACTCATCATGTCCATTTCAAGGGCCTGCCAAGCTGAAGGCGGTCTACCATGGTCTAAGGCACTGATAATGCAGGGCAAAGCCTCAGGGTCAATTGGTTCCTTTTTCACATCTCTCTACTCAAATTCAATCTATTTTTATGGCATATACTTAGAAATAAACTCTATTATATGCCTTAGATATAACTGGTTTATGGAAAATTGAATAAAGCCACTTTTTCTCCCCCTAGACAAGACCCATATTTCAATAGATAATAGTTTCATGGCTTTTTTTTCTTTTTCTAGTGACTCATTAGTGTTACATCTACTCTTGCTCCCTAGGATCTCTGTTGTAAATCGATAAAATGTGCAGTAGTCAGCACATTTAGCTAAAAGCCCCTGCTTCAGACAGCCCTGGATACTTAACTGGTTCTCTAGCACTGAAGGATTCTATGTTATTATAAAACCATGTCTAAGTTTCTTAAGCTCTATACAACAGAGTTAAGTCAAAGTACAAGTCTTAGGTATTATGGAAAGATATTGGGAACTACGTTGCCGCAGCCAAGGAAGTGATAGCTTCTATTTTTGCAAAGACATATGACCTTGTCAAAGCTTCAGACCAAGAATTCCCTTCATCTGACATCTAATAAGGACAAGAGCCATTTGTTCTTGGCCTGATCAAGTCAGGTGGTATGTCACAAACCATTTCTAGGTTAGTTTTCTTGAAAAGACTCATTTACAGGAAGCACTGCCAGAGAGAAATAGCTGTGGCTAAAGTAAAATAATTGAAATCAAGGGATACTGACTTCAGAAAGAGCTGCCAGAGATGCTCAGCTTTCGCTTGAAGGCTGTTTGTAATTACAAACAAAACAGGTAGTTTTGTTTATAATTACAGATTTTCTCTGACATGTTTCCTATAAAAACTGTTGTGCTCAGAGCAAAATCTCCACTCAACTGAAGTCATCCCTGCTCCCATTTGTTGATGTGTTGTTTCTGATTCACAGAGGTGGATAGTCTTTATGATGAATGAGGAGAGGGTACTTCATTCCCTGCATGCTTATATACCAAGACAAGTCCACTCTTCCTGCATTAATTTCCTGCTTAATGCAATTGATCTTGACTATCAACTGGCTTTACAAAGACTTCAGATAGCCTGACTGGGCTTGCTCAGATAATAAAGACAGATGTCAAAGACCAACTCAGCAAAGGTCACTAACAGTACCACTGGAAACTACATCTGCCTTTGTTTAGACCACTGATTATAATTACAATTTCTTATCCCTCAGTGACAAACAAATTGATACTAACTACAGTTAAAGACTAATTAAAGACCCTTAAAAAGCAGAAACTTTGTTTTTAATAAATGTACTTGGCTAAAAACCCTGTAGCCAGAAAGAATAAACTCAGCTCCTTAAAGAGTTTTCATCTCCAAGACAGAATCCTCTGCCTCCAGCTTCACTCTTAGAAGTGAACGAATTGTCTATGTAATGGTTTCTTTTCCAAGACTTTAGGACATGGTTTCTCAAAATCAGCATTGTTAACATTTTGGGCCAGATAGTTCTTGTGGGGGCTGTCCTGTGTATTTGATATGTTTAGCTACATCCTTGGTCCCCATCCACTAGATATCAGTAGCACTCCCTCAAACCAGTGATGACAATCAAAACTGACGCCAGACACAGCCAGATGTTTCCTGGATGTGAAAGGAGTAAAAAACCACCCCCAGTTGAGAACCTCTGGTTTAGGGCATTATTTAATACATACATTTCATCTGAACCAATGATACCTCTCCCCCAACTCCTCACTCTCAATCCCTCCAAAAGAATTGCCTCTTGTTTTATAAAAAAGATGACCAGGACTTCCGGCCAAGATGGAGGCTTAGACGGACACGCTAGGTCTCCCTCTACAACTAGAGAGGAATACAACTACTTCAAAACAAAGGATAACTAGAAATTCCAGAAAATAAAACTACACGGAAGCCCAACATATGAAGTTATAAACCAGCGGTGCCATTTGGGCAGGTAAGAGTTAAAGAGGGCAGTGCTGTTTGCGGTCGCACCTGAGACAGCGGCGGGACGGCGAAAAATCCCAGCGGCAGTCAAGCCCCTGGCAGTGCGCGACCCCAGCACTGGGGAAAGCAGCCACCGCATCGCCTTGAACAGTGAGGCCCAGGGGGGCGGGAGGACGGATCCCGGTCTCCTAGCTGAATAACTGTGTGAATCCATCTTGGACCCCCGCCCCCAAAGAAAGCACCACAGGGCTGCGAAATAGGTCGCAGACAGGCGCCGGTCGCTGATTTGTGACGCGTACGCAGGCACTGCCCCCTGCCCCCTATAGCCAGCCCAAGAAAACAAAACGCATCTGTCAAAATGAGGCAGACAACTATAGAAATCCCAGTGACACAATTCACCAGGCAACAGATAGAGAACCTGACAGATGAACAGATAAGAAACCTGTCAGAGGCTCAGTTCTGGGCCATTGTTATCAGGTGGCTTACAGAATTCACAAAAGAGCAGGAAAAAGATAAGAAAGAAGCGAAAAACATTCATAACGAAAGGAACAAAACCACATACGAGACAGATGGTGAGGAAAAAAAATCCAGAGTTCATTTCAACAAACTGGAATATGGAGAAGGAACAAGCAGTCAACCAATGCAGCGAGAGGAAATGGGAAGCAACAATGAGAGGATCAGAAACCTCTGGGACAGCTATAAAAGGCCCAACATAAGAATCATTGGTTTGCCAGAGAGTGAGGAAGATGAACTAGAACTTGAAAAATTGAGTGAAAATATAATAAAGGAGAACTTCCCAGACTTGGGGAAGGGAATAGACTTGCAGGTCCAGGAAGCAAGGAGAGTTCCCAAGAGACTGGACCCAGGGAGAACCACTCCAAGACACATTATAATCAAAATGTCAAAAATTAAAGATAAAGAGAGAATCTTAAAAGCAGCAAGAGAGAAGAAAAGAATTATGTACAAAGGGGTCCCAATTAGACTATCAGCTGACTTCTCAAGGGAGACCCTACAAGCAAGAAGGGACTGGCAAGAAATATTCAAAGTAATGAAAATCCAAAACCTACAACCACGAATACTCTATCCAGCGAAATTGTCATTCAGAATAGAAGGACAGAGAAAGTGTTTCCAGGACAAAATAAAACTGAAAGAGTTCATTAGATCCAAACCACTGTTATATGAGATGTTAAAGGGACTGGTTTAAAAAACAGAAGCTAGGGAGATGAAACAAAGGCAAACTAAACAGGCAACGAGAGTGGAAAAGGAACTGTGGGTACGGGAAGCATATTGGGGGGAGGTCAACAGGGAGGGGGAGTGGGGAGAGGGAGGGAGATGATATAGGAATTGGGGATCATGGTAGGAGGGAATGGAATAGACGGAGAGAGGTTGGGAGGAACTGTATGCACAACTAATGGACATAATCTAAAAGAGGGGGACAACTGGAGGGAGGGGGGCCACCGGGTGGAGGGGAGCAGAGGGAAGGGAAATTGGCACAAATGTAATATTTTAATCAATAAAACACATTAAAAAAAAATAGATGACCAGTTTATTTAAACTAGTCATAAGGACAATACATTAATTGATTCAATTGTTATGCCAGGATAGGGTTCTTAGAAAAAAGTGTTCCCAAACATACATCTTAGAAAACTAAAATTGAAAACTCTAAGTATAGATTTGTTGAAAGAATAAAACAAGTTAAAGTCCAGCAAATATTCTTGAAAAAATCTATAGAGGATGCTAGGTGGAGGGGGGCAAAGGAGGAAAAGTCAGGACAACTGTAATAGCACAGTCAATAAAATACAGTTTAAAAAAAGAAAAAGAAAAAATCAATAGAGGTAATCGAGTAAATTTTTTTAAAACATTTAAAAACTACCTCAAGTCTCACCAATCACAAAGAACCATCACTGGTATTTGATGAGCATTCTCTCAGATACTTCTCCATGTACAGAAAAAGGTATTAACCCTCAAAGATATACAGAAGTTCTTCTGGATAACCCAGGATTGATTATTCCATGATTCCATATTGACCTTTACAAAAAAGTTATATTCATGTAGTTTTAAATAAAAAGAATCATGTTTAATTTTCAGATGACAAAGAAACTGTAAACTGAAAAAGACATGAATTTCAAATAAATGTTTCTTCCACTAGACATATTGGTTTTTAAAAGAACTCTTAAATTAAGAAAATGCTTATGTAAAATTTTAAGATTGCTGTTTTTAAACTGTCCCTTTCAACATTAAACAGTATCTACTAACTCCCTCATGGGAAAGATGAGGAAGTAAGTTAACCTTTTTCCCTACCCATGTTCCTCCCATTTCTAATTTGATTAGTTATAATATTTACATGGGACCTTTAAGTTTTCTTCTTTAGCCATACTTCCTACAGTTGTTTGGTCTCATTGCTATTTTAAATGAATCCACAGCCTTTCCTTTCCTGAATTCTTTATTTTGACTCATTTTTTATTTGGCTAGATTGGTTTTCAAGACACAGTTTTTATTTGCAAAAAGGACCCATAGATGCTATATTTCTTGAACTTTTGAATCCTTGAAGACATCTCCCTGCTGCTTTCATACTCAAAGGACAGCGTGACTGGAAGTTCAACTCTTAGGTGACCCTTTCTTGCCCTCAAGCTGTCTAGATGTCATTCCATGATCATTGCTGGAGTTCATGGCCAGTGCAGTGACCTCTGAACTCACACTGGATAGTGGGACATTGTGTCCCCATACAGCTCCCTGGTTCCTCTTCTCAGGGGCATCATTTACTGAGGCCACACCTTGGCCTGCTCAGATCTCCTAAAGCTCATTGCTGTCTTTCAAAAGACGAATTCAGCCCACTTGCTCAGGTGCAAGTCTCCTCTCACCTCTCACCAGGCACAAAGTCCTCTCTTCTCTCAAAATAACAGTGGGAGCATATCTTCCATCCTTTCCCACTGCCTTTCTTCCATATCCAGGAAACTCTGGTGACTACTCTCCCTTCTTTCCATTCTCTTTCTATGGGTCTAGAAGGCACAGAGCCATTGCTTCCTCCCCTTTCCCTGTTTCTCTCTTCCAGTCTTCTTTCTGTTTAATGTCCCTCTCAGGGTCTGCAATTGAGTAACCTAATTACTCTAGTAGGTACCAAAGACGTCTTCTTGTATGCTCTTAGCATCCCCACTCATTCCAAAAATATACATATGACATAACCAAGGATTAGTTATCCCATGATTTCACACTGATGTTCTGGTATTAAGTACTTACCCCTCAAAGCAAGTAAATCTCTAGCTTCTTCAAGTGTCACCCAGTTTATTCTTGCCTACTCTCATCCCCCTAAATTTTGACTGCACTTTTAGTCTACCATACACATCTTAGCACTTGAAATGACCAGACTGTATGAATAGTTATCTTTTTAGATTGTGTCAGAAAAGACTTTTGAAACAGAATACCCAATAAATGCAGATATTTAATAAATGTTTGTTGGTAAAGGGGATGTATTGAGAAATCTATTAACATTTCCAGAGTTCAAGAAATACCAAAAGTAAGTGAAAGATCAGGATATAGAATTTAATAATAATAATAAAAAAACATTAACTGACTGCTTCTCATATATATGATACTGCTTTTAGTTGTTTACATATGTGGTCTTGTTCAATATTTAGATGACCCCAGGTGGGAAGTATTATTATTGTCTCTTTGTTAAAAATTAAGAAACTGAGGTCTAGAGGAGTTAAGAAATTTATTTACGGTCACAGCTAACAGGCCATAGAATCTGAACTTGAACCCAGGAAGATTAGGAGATGCTCTACATGATTATTATGAGGGAACTGGACCATCTTGACTAAGGTTTGCAAAAATATAGGCTTAAGGAACCATAAATTAAAATTTTGGTTAGGACTAATGGACTTCTTTCTGTTAAAGTGATAGACTACATCTACCAAGAGAGGTTTCAAGCTCCCTGTGTAAATGTCCCAGACAAAAATGACACCTACCCATGTGTGACCTTTACACAGTCTTCCATTCCAGCCAAACGATGACCTCATGATGTCAAAGGCAAGGATTGTGAGTTGAAAAGAAGAAAATAACAACTTGCTTTCACTTTCCATGCAAAAAGACATCAACCCAAGATGGTTCTCTCTGCTGTGCACTCTCTGCAGCTCAAGAGGGCCTTCCATGTGCCAGACAGATTAAACACTCAGGGAATTTGATATGATCACTTCTGGGAGGGGATTTTTTTCCACTACTCTCTAATCCAATGAAGCTTGGACTGGCAAAGGCAGTTGAATTGAGAGAGTGACTAAATATGTGGAGTCCTTGGAGGTTAAAATACAGTCTGTCTACAAGGGGAAGGTATTTTGCCTTTAGTCTGTCTGGATTTCTAATATCTATTGCAGACTATTAACCATACAGACAAGACTCTTGAACTTCTTTGAATTATTTTACATTTAATCAGAATCTACCCCATGCTGCCAAAAAAAGCTACCAAATCCTGGTTATCTGATTTAAATGATTTTTAACATTTAAACAATGGTTTACCCGGAATACATACCAACTGAGCATATGTTTAATAGTTTTAAAATGGATTCAAACAAAACCAAAAATGCAATTATTATGCATATTATGAAATCATGAGAATTAAAAATTAGCCAAGGACTTATTGTTCATTTCTTTTAGATTTCCTGTTAAAACATTGGTTGTCCTAGGTTTTCGCCATCAGAAGTACTATGGGAAAAATTGAATAATTCATTTTCTATAAGACTATTTCTATCTAATTTCATCAGGTGAGAGTTCAGCCCAGAGTTTACACTTTAATGTATGATTCTGTTTGTTAAAATGTCACCTGATTTTATTTGTGACCTTTATATAAAACAGCTGTCATGATTTACAATACCTGAAGTTTCTATCTGAAGTCCAAAAGCATCTCTCCTCTTGCTCCTCCACAAACCTATTTTTCCATGTATTTGCTGGATTTTAACTTATTTTATTCTTTTAACAAATTTATATTGTGTTTAACTCTGAGTTTTCTATTTTGATTTTCTGGACTATGTGAATGGAAATTCTTTTCTCTAAGAACCCAGTCCTGGAATAACAAACGAAGCCAAACTGGAAATGTGTTGTGGTATTCAGGTTCCAGAATAGTCATAATTCCCCATTCCAACCACACATAAATTCCTAAACTTGCTTCAAGCAGAGAATCTGGGACCCGAACAAAGTGTATGTTTCCTTTCTACCCTCAGAAGGGTAGGTTGCATGTTCCACCTTAGGGCAGGGAGGGAATCAAGACCCATATGCTCTTAATTGCACAATCTGGGAGGGGAAAAAAAAGAGCAAACATTTACCTAGGCCAAAAGAAGTTGCCACATTATCTGTCACCAATATAGCTGCCAGAATTTTTTTAAGGTGCAGAAAAAGTAAACCTTTAAAGCAAATCCTCTTTGGTGAACTCTTTTTGGAAGTTGCTTGTTAATTTCCTCTTGCACCCTGACTGGTGTAGCTAAGGGTTGGGCATTGTCCCACAAACCAAAACGTTGCCAGTTCAATTCCCGGTCAGGGCTCATGCCTGGGTTGTGGGCCAGGTCCCCAGTTGTGGGCGTGCAAGAAACAACCAGTCAGTGTTTCTGTCCCTCTCTTTTTCCTTCCCTTCCCCTCTCTCTAAAAATAAATAAATAAAATATTTTTTAAAATTTCCTCTTGCACTTCTCTGGCCATCTGAGAGAGCTTATGCACCATCAGATCATAGGAAATAGAACCTGTGTCAGAGGGCTTTTCCACAGTGGGGAATATTTCAGAATACCTAAGGCTTTTAATTTATTGATTTCTTTTGAAAAAAATGTTTCAAAGTCATTACATGTATAATCCATGGACACGAACTAAAGGAGGAGATTGCTCGAGGGAAGGGGTTACCATGCAGAGGGGGAGCAAAGGGGAAAAGATTGGGACAACTGTAACAGCATAATCAATAAAATATACTTTTTAAAAGAGATATGCTTCAAAGTCATAAAGTTGAGAAATTTTGAAGGTGGTTATGGTGGAGATGTCTTCCAAGGAGATCAGTTCGAAACTTGACATCCTCAGGGTAAAACAAGAATGTAACACATCAGAACAATGAGTGTGGTGGTCTGCAAGCTGTATCACTGGGCCAGTGCCATCTTTCACTACCTGGACTTTGCCTGTTTCGGGATTTTAGTGGAGCAAAAATAAGGGGAAGCAGAGAAAATGAGGTAAAGATGAAGTGTAAGTTATCCACAACCACCGTATACCATACATCCTGAATTTTCCAGGACCCATGTCCATGTAATCTCCCTGGCTGTTCCTATAAATGTAGTTATACTTGCCAGGTAGTGAGTTTCAGTTTTTAATTAGGAAAATTTAAATTATAAACTAAGTATAATTTATAAAAGATGGTATTTATGTTGGTATTTCCAATAACATATGGCAAATGAAAAGGCTCAATATATGTTGAATGAATAAATGCAGTGAAAAATAAATAAGCTAATAAAAATCAAGATTAATATGAGAGCATAACAATTATTTCATTAAGTTACATTGTTTTACCTCTATTACTATTGTTTAGCCTAATTTAAGAAGCCAAAGACCAAGGTTCTAATCCTGGCTCTGCAGTCTCATTGAAAAGTTATTAAACCTCCCAAGAACTCAGTTTTCCCATCTATAAAATTGAAATAGCTTATTTATTTAGCTTATGTCCCAGAATAGTTATATAAACCACCTATGACACCGAATGTGAAAATGTTAGGTAAACTGAAAAGATACACACAAATGGAATTTTTTTTCTTTATTATCATTATCATCAGTGTTCTAGTATTCTGGTTTGCTCATCTTGCAAAAAAAAAAAAAAAAGAAAAAAAAGCTAGTAGTCACAACAAACTTTATACCACATCTGAAGTTACTTTTTAAATTGGCTTAGTTTTTATAGTAATTAAAAAATAACTCATAACATTTCATGCTTTGTCCCCACAGTGAGCCAGCCAGGGTACAATCAAATTTCGGAAATTATAGAGCACCAACCCCAGGAAGAATTCTTTTGCAACACACACACTTAGACATACAAATATCACATACCTTTCAGAACTGAGAATGGTTGGTAGTAGGTGTGGAAAAGACCCACTCTCAGAAAACTTGAGAGCTAGTTTGTCTTCTCTGACTAGCAAAATTTCTATATCTTCTTTCACTTTAATACTGTCCCTTTCCCCAGAAGCAAGCCCAGGATTCTCAAGTTACTTAAGACCCACCATATATGTTCTTAAACTTCTATTACTTCAAAGTCAGTTCATGTGAACCCATACCCAGGTGACAACGAGTAGGGTGAGAAATCATCATCCCCTTTATTATGATCTTTCCAATATTTATCATTTATTGAACATTTACTATGTGGCTTTACATTCAACATACCTTTTAATCTTACAACAAACAGCCTTATTAAATGAAGATTATTGACCTTGTTTTACAGATGGGCAAATTGAAACTTAGAATGACTATGTAACTCACCCAAAGACACACAACTTTTAAGTGCCAGTGTCTGTATTTGAAGCCAATTTGACCTGATTCTAAAGTCCATGTTTTTAACCACCTCACTTTACTGCCTTCCCAAGCATTTCTACCACAGGACATTTTTGGTGTGCTAGGGCAGAGGTTTATGAGGAGGAAGGTCTTTTGGGAACTCCTTGTTATACACCCTCTACTGTGTTTATTATTATCAATCCACTAATACATATTTTAAAACTCTTCAAACATGGATGACTAGGCAAGGCCTGGAAGAATATAAAGAACTAAATACTACTATAATGTAAGTGACTAATGGCAATTTAATTTCTCTTTTTAGGGTTATCTGTATCTTTTAAAAAAAAAAAGCTATATGCTATAGGCCAAATGAATGAGTTCCTAATAATACAACTTTTTTTAATCCTCACCTGAGGATATGTTTATTGATTTTAGAGAGAGAGGAAGGGAGAAAGAGAGAGTAACATTGATTGGCTGTCTCCCATGCACTCCCCAACCAGGGATTGAATCTGAAATCTAGGTATGTACCCTGACCAGAATCAAACCCATAACCTTTTGGTGTATGGGATGATGCTCCAACCAACTGAGCCACCTGGCCAGGGCCCTAATAATACAACTGCTAACACTGAGGCAAGCAGAAGAGAAAGAAACCTTTTTTCTATGGGTTGTTGTTGTTGTTTGATTGGTTGTTTTAGAGGCAATCATACAATCCTAAAACCATGTCCTTTCGGAAACCATCTGATCTGATCTCTCTGAAGGTTTGGTCTTAGTGGTGTCACTCTCAATGTCTTTATCCTAGATGTAAAAATGGCTAGTCAATATTACTATTTGATCAGTCTATCTTAAAATAGTATTTACCTCTGTTATTTGGAGAATCAGAAATTAGGCTGATTATACCTAACAATATCACTTGCTTTTCTAACTCTAGGAAAGGTGAGGGAATATGTGACCACTCATGTCCATGTATTGTTTCCTAGAGTGTCTTTTTGTTTTGTTTTATTTTGAATAAGAGCATACAAACAAAACTCCATTATTAGTAGTCACTTTGCTAATAGTAATACATGCCTAGAGCTCTAAGATTAAATTATCACATGTACTTATAAAATTGTTCCTGATGGCATTTTAATGCTAGTTTTGGGGGACAGGACTAAAGTTCATCTTCAAAGTTTACCCCATTATAGCATGGTTTTGTAAGTCTCTGCTGTTTTCAACAATATTATTAGGCACCTTAATTTACAGGAATCTGAAAAATGACTTGCCTTTTTAAAAACTTGGGATTTACCCTGTCTGCCATCTTCCAAGTGGCCTTTGGAGATGAAAAGTCTTGGAACTTAAGTTTAACTTGGAAAAATGTTTCTGAGTAAGGAGGTTCCAGGCAGAGAGCGTCTTCCAGTAATACCCTCACATGCAGAAACCGCACTCCCTATAAGGCTATCAGAGCAGAGGCAGTGGGAGGAGCCCTCCTGTGGCCAGAGGGTCTTATTTTGAAAATCTTCTTAGCATGCCTGGGGCCACTGGGTAAGGAGAGGAAGCAACGCCCCACCTGGTGCTGCACAAAGTCCAAGCATGTTTCCCTTCCTATCTAGAAGCTGCATCCGCACCTTCACAGAAATTACCCAGAGCTGGGTTTTGTTTTCAGATCCCCTCAATCCTGCACAAAAAGACTCCAGTGAACCCCCAAGAAAAACACCAGCAGCCCCAAGTGCCAACAGTGAGAAATGAGTTGTGCGTTTTCTGGTTTCACATTGCAGCTTTTTCTAGCTCCTCTTACAACAGAAATAACATCTGCAATGCGAGAAACCTATGAAGTAATAAATAACCTTTCCCCAGGCATTCGCCCATTTTACCTTGCTTGGAGGCACAGTCAGCCCTGAAAAATTTGACTTTGTGTCCTCCAACCTGAATCGACATTACCCCATCAGAGAGTTTAATGACCTCTCTGCTTCACACTTACTTTAGGAGGAAAGTGGCATTGTCACCAGTGGAGTGTCACAACTTGCATGAGTCAGGTGCTTCAGAACTTATGACCCAGAGTCTAATTCCAGAGGAAGAATAGAGATGATGAAATGGCTTTTAAAGCAGGTCAGTTAGCAAAAATGCTTCTTCAGACCGAAACTTAAATGTAAAAAAATGCATTAAAACCCACAAAACCACTTCCCTTCAAATTCTTGATAGCAAACATGTTAAATCATTAAGTGAGGCTTACTGTGAGCTGAGTTCAGAGAACAGTATTTACACCTTCTACAACAGAGCCCAACTGAGGTGCTAGGCCCTGCTCTCAGCTCTCACACTGTTCCCCTGCTATGCAAGCACCATGGCCTGGTTAAGCCTCTGAGCTTCCCTGGTAGGCACAGGCTATCTTCATTAATTAATGCTCTGGGTCCTGTAATAATATAGCTACACCAGGAAATGGATGGTTATGTGTGCTATGGGACGCTGTGATAAAACTTGAGTTGGTCTACATTCACTCTAGACTGGTTTTAGATGATTCATTTAGAAAAATGTCCAGTTACATAGCTGTAACACAGCCTCTTCTATCTGGCATTTGCCTTTCAGGATATACCCACTCTGCAGAAAATTATCATTTGAAGTTGTTATCAGTTATTTATATCTTGGCATCATTAAAGACTGTGAGAATAAGTTTTTAAAAGCAGTAGATGACCCTGGTCAGGTTGCTCAGTTGATTGGAACGTTGTCCTCCCCATACACCAGAAAGGTTGCAGGCAGGTTTGATTCTCAGTCAGGGCACTGAACACGCAACTGATTGTTGTTTCTTTCTCACATCTCTCTCTCTCTCTCTCTCTCTCTCTCTCTCTCTCTCTCTCTCTCTCTCTCTCTCTCTCTGTCTCTCTCTCTCTCTTCCTTCCACCCTATCTAAAATCAGTAAATACAAATTGAAGAGAAAAAAAAAAAAAAAGAACTCAACTCAGTCACTTGCCTCCTTCATAAAGATCTCGTCCAACCTCTTCACTAGGTTATTCCTCATATATTACCTTTCATGGCACCATATACTCTTCTTCATAGCTCTTTACACAATTGTGATTTTACATTATGTATGCACTGGTGTTCAATAATTATCTACTGAACAAACAAGTATGCCCTCCTAGGGTAGAAAAGAGATCCTCTCTAGTCACACATTCTTATTTCTCTTTGATGATTCCATCCTCTCAGCAGGGGAAATTGTTGGTTTGTATCTTTGCCCACCAAGGGTCTTCATTTCCTGACAAGCCCACTTCACCCAGTCTTTCTTCCATGAATTCTCTCATTTCCCACTCCTCACAGAATTTATTTATCTTGCTCTGTGATCCTATAGATCTTTATTTATATCTTTTCACATGTTGTCTTGAATAAGTTGTAGATGTATCAGTCTTCTTTTTTGGACTATAAACTCCTTGAGAAAAGAGATTCAGTCTAGCATACTGTTCTACAAAGTGGTATATGCTTAATAAATATTTGTTGAACTGAAATACCACTCGTTAAAGTTTAGGTAATGGGAATAATCTCAAGACGCAACTTTAAGACAGCACTAGTACCAGTGACATTCTACCTACTTGAGCTTCTAAGAGAGTAGATAAGATGGAGGTGGTAAGAGGTGCTATCTCTGTGGAGAGAGAGAAGCTAGGTATCTTCTGAGTGTCTTCCAATGAACAGGAAGTCACTGTCATCTTTGGGGCCTGGTGGGATTTCCTCTCTTGTTCCAGCAGGCTGTCATGGGAGCAATACTCTTTCTCTGCATGTAACGTTGTCAGGTTTAGCAAATAAAAATCCAAGACTCCCAGTTAAATTTGAATTTCAGATAGACAACAAATATTTTCTTATATAAATATATCCAAATATGTCATGGAATGTACTTATTAAAAAAGTATTCATAGGTCATCTAAAATTCAAATATAACTGGTCATTCTGTATTTTATTTAATAAGTTTAATTTACCACATGCTTTTAACATATGGTTGAAGATACCATGATATTAACTAGTGGCTCCAAAGGACAGCCCACAAAAAAATGAATAGCAGCACAGTGTGATCAGATAAATGTCATTCTTTCTCCGTGCTTGCTCATTTGTCTATATGGCTATCATATAACTGCCTGAATCGTCATCTGAAAGGGTAAGTGCTGGATCTATTTTATTCCTTGTATAGAATCCTTAGGATAATACTGCACTCACATATGCAGACATGTGTTTCTGCCTCTTATGTTTAGGAAGCAGAAAGGGACTTTGGTGATAGTTTTAATACTATTCCCATAGAAGATTTAGAGTTCAATTCCAAAATAACATCATTGTTTCCATTCATAAAATTTTATGTTAAAAAAAATAGAAAAGTAGGAACCAAACTGGAACATTTTGAATAAGTTAGCATGAAAGTTTGGGATTTAACTCACAATCAAATGTGAGTTTGTCCCAGGACATGGGGCTGTGCAGGGAAAGATAAATACATATACTCTCCAGAAATTTTCCTGGATACCTATGACTTTTCAAGGAGGAGGAAATAAAAGTGAAAAATAAGGCATATACCCTGATTAAATTTCTCTTCAGAAGTACCAACTGCTACATACACATACTCCCTGCAATCCCAATGGAGGGAGTTTTATTTGATTTCATTATATCTCCCGCTCCCCCTGAAAATCCTACAAGGTAATATTTTTCAATTTAGTATTAACCAAAATTAAAACTCAGTTTGATGTGACAAGTTTTTGAGAGTTGAATGATTGCACACATACATGAATGTGCAAAACCAAAATAAGACATTGCTTCCATGAGAAATTAAATGGGAACTCCAGTATTAGGACTAAAGTCTATGCATTTTCTTTTGACCATAACCTGATCTTGTCTAGAGGCTTTTAAAAGAACATGTCCTGGTTTTCTTGGAACTCGGCTCTTTTGCAAGAACCTTAGATCATTGAGACAAACTTAAACATTCTTGTGTCCTTAGTGTTTCCCCAGAAGATAATGTTTTGTTTCTATGCGACCATCAGTTAGCATTAAAAACATCAAACACAAGCCCAGTTTTCCAAAAGAATAATTACTCTGTTGAAATTGAGGGTGGTGGCTGTATTCCTATCACCTCTATCTCTCTCATTTTTTTTAAAGAATATGTTGGCCGTGGGGTATAAAATCAATCAACAGACAAAAACAAGCCATATATTTGAGAGACAGAGCTTTTTCTGGGAAAAGAGAACTACGCTAGGCTAGGAATTATTTTCTCTCCAACATTTGTCATTTCCAACTCTGCATATTAAGAAAGCAATGCTTTGTTTGTATGTGCAGAAGACTCTGTCTATGTAATGAAACCATGTGAGTGGCATGGAACAAAGATGTCCATTTCTTAGAAGCTCCTTTCTGATCTTTATAGTGTTTCTTTGACTATGGAAAGGTTGCTTCCAGGAAGCCTGGGAAAAGGTCAACCATAACCTCCAGGGTCTTTAACGCCAATTTGCAGTGAATCATGTTTTAGTGTGTATCTGTGATTGTGTGTGTGTTGGGGTTGGGGTAGGGGTAGTGGTAGGGTGTGACTATGTGCATGTGTTAATTTGCTTTACTCTCTTTAAAGAAAGGGAGGGGCCCACTCAGACCTGCAGAGAATGATGTCAGCACCAATTTTGTGCTGAGATATTCTGCTGAGGGATTCCAGATAAGCAGAGAAAAATGAATTACCGTGAGGTAAGGACAGGAGAGCTGGTTTGGATATTTCAATAGATACCTACTGCTCTTTCACTTGATTGGCACCCTTTTAGAGCCTCCAAAGCCCTTTTTGATTTTTGTATTCAACTGTATTCTCAGCTGCCAGTGGGCCGGAAACTTCATGACATGATCGGGCTAGTAGAAAACGAGAATACCAGTTGTCTCTGGGGAGGCCTCCACTGAGCTGCTAAGAGCTCCACCCACGACCGACCTGACATGAAAATCTAGCAGAGGTAGTGCTTCAATGCCAGGATAGATGATTAAGCTCTGATCATGTGGGGAGAGCAAAATGCAATCTGTGATTGACAGAAATCAAATAACATAACCTCAAACCACGGGGCAGAGCAAAAGCACATGGTATGGGATATGCATTTCTGTGAAATAAAAGCAGGATTTGAGAGGAGAATTTTGCACTTCATCCCCCAACACACACATATATATTCACAAAGAAATGCATGCATGTGTGCATGCACACACACACATACACAGACACACAAACACACAGAGACACTGACACACACAGACTTGTGCTGAGGCATTAAGCAGCACAGGGCCCACAGCAAATGTACCCCTGGAACTGATCCACAAATAAATTAGTCAAACATTCTGGGGAACTAGCGTACAAAGGGTCATTTCTTTGTAGAAACACCTGAAGAAGAACCATATGCTTCAGTTAAGCCGTGCCTTTTCCCAGGTTTGTTTTGTTTTCCCTTTGTAGCACTGTTTCTAAATGTCCCAAGTGGTCAAGCACCTGCCTCTGAGGCTTGAAACTGTCATGGGTCACTAGAAACAAACCTAGTCAGTGGGAGGGAACTGGCTCAAATGCAGAAACCTGGAGTCAGGGCTTAACTAGCTCTGCTGGCTAGGTGGATCTCTTCTACAGAAAATGAGCAGGCTTTGGCTTTTTCACCTTCAAAATGAGGCCCTAATATGGGTCCTGCCCACCTTAGAGGGAGAAGAGAGAGCCTGAGAGCCCAAGGTGCTTCTGGACATGAGTTCCGCACAAAAGGGTTGCTATTTTCCTCTACAGTATAGATTTGAGCTCCTCACTTAACTACCCTGGACACCAATATTCCTATCTATTTAATTCCTATCTATGCAGTGTCTCCATTATAGATATTTTATTCTTTATTATATCTTGTTCTCTATTAGGAAAACAAGGTAATTTAAACAAAACCACAACCAAAACAACAAAACACCTTTATTGGTCCCTAAACCTTTATCTTCCCTGAAAAGGAAGAATGATGTTGACTATATTAGTTAAGTTTCAATTAAGTTTCCAATGTTGGGAGAGTTAAGATTGAGAAAATGAAATAATTGCCAACCAGGTTTCTTTAGTTTTTTTAATCCTCACCTGAGGATATGTTTATTGATTTTTTTAGAGAGAGAAAGGTGTGGGGGAGAGAGTGAGAGAGACACTGATAGGAGAGAGAAACATCAATCAGTTGCCTTCCATATGCACCCCAACTGGGGATCAAACCTGCAACATTTTGGTGTACAGGACAATGCTCGAACTACGTGAGTCACCCAACCAGGGTGCGAACCAGTTCTTATAGGGCTTATTATTTTTATAGGATTGTATTTATTTTTTCCACTGTAAGTTATATTCCTTCAAAACCCAAAGTAACCAGTCAAGTATCACAAAATCCATAGTCTCCTTTAAGTTTCCTTATAGCATCAAAATGCTGAGAGCTTTTCACAGGTGGAAGAGAAGATCCAGGCACAGTGCCTAGAGAAATTAAAATATGGCACACTGACTGGCAGTTAGAGATAAAAGTTAGAGAGAGAGAATTTACAGGTGTGTGGTTTTATTCCCCAATCTAGTAAAAAGTACCATTTTAATGTTGTTAACTATAAGGGTGCCTCAGTGCTCAAAGGAGTGGCATGGGGGCTGTGCCCAATTCTGGAATCTCAGAGCTGAAGTCCCAGTGCATTTCCAACAAACTTATCCCAAGGGAACCATCACTGTTAAAATCAAACACTGTCTCTGGACTCAGCTAACAGGTCTCTCTCAGGACCTGGGGAGGAGGGATCCCTACTGAATGAATGACAGCATGCAGGACCGGGGTGGGCCTGAGCGCTCCATGGTCACAGGAATGGCAGCAGAAACCTCTTCAGTATATTCAGAATGTGATTCTGGGCAATTAGCAGCCTCTCTCCTCTTCAGTGTGTTAAGGATACCCAGGAATGTTTCCCTTTAGCACTTATGATGCTGAAGAGAGGGAGAGATGTTAGAAGTCACCCTGAGATGAAAACTAATGGAGAGTGACACCTGGGGATTCCAACAAGGCTAGATACTATTGTCTCATTATCATGGTGTGTCAAATTAAATTTAGACTTTGGCTCCTATGCATGTCATGGCACTCCAACTCTCATCCGGAGCCAACATTTCACAGAATTTTATAACTTTACACTATCTTTGACCTCCAAGGACAATGGCCAAGTGGGAGAAAGACCAGCAGGGGCTCTTTCCTCTCCTAGTCCCTGCTTTTCCCTCCCTCTCCCTCCCTGAATCACAGGCTAGATGGATGTCTGACTATATTCTGTCCACATCCATCGATTTTTACGATTCTTCAACTCTTTGTGTGGAGTGTTGGGAACAGGGAGGGCTCATGACCCACTTCAGAACCCAGTGGTCACAGCACAGACGTTTTGTGGGCTGGAGAAAGCTGGGAGTGACCTGGTCCTAGCTAGAGCCTCTGACAGCCCTTTCAACCACAACCCCTACACTCATGACATTGTGTACCAGGAGCACAGAGCCAGCGTCAGGTCCTGGGAAAATGTCTATGCCAGCAGACAGAGCATACATAACCTCTCAGCAGGGGAGGGTAATTCAATATACGATTATAACTTACTGGCCCAGTATGACTATCTGCCATGTGCAGAGGTTTATCCTGACAGCCTGATGAAGGCTGACATGTACAAGTGGAGCAAATAATTATTGAACACCTACTATACATATTTACACCAGAGACACTTGTGGCTGACACTAATAGTCTTCCTCTAACACCTGTTCTCCTCTTCCTTAGTCCTGAAATGACCCCGAATAAAGACTACATTTCCCAACTTACCTTGAAGCTAGCTGTGGCTATGTGACCAAGATCTGGCTAACAGAATGTGAGCAGAGGGGGTTCATGTGCACCTTCCAGACAGGAGGCACATTTATTCTCCCCTTTCTTCTGTCCTGCTGACTAGATGTGTTGGCTTGAGTTTGAGCAGCCTTGAACATGTTGTTGGGGAGGGCAAAGCATGAGATAGGAAGAACCTGGGTCTCTGCAGACTTCATGAAGCCCTCAATCAGCCCTCGACTGCTTTCTTTCAGACTTCTAATAAATGAAAAGAAAATTAACTTCTATATTGGTTGAACCTGTTTTTCTAGGTTTTTCTGTCACTAACAGTCAAACCTAAGCCTGTAGTACTCAATAAATGCTTGTTGTGTGAACTAACTGACTTACAAGGTGACTGAATTAAAAATGAGTGAATGCAGTTCTAGGTGTTCAGCACTTTGGCTAAGCCATACCCAGTAATGAAGCAGTAAATGAAATAGACATGGTTCCTGCCCTCTTGCACCTGTAACTTTGTAAGAAAGCTGGACTTTGAAGAAAAAATAACAAGTGTGATGATCTTTATGAGAAGGGCAGTGTGCAATGGTGCTGTGTAACCTGGAACTCCAACACAATAAGCACAGTGATGTTTCAGGTGGATCCTTAACACTGAGCAAGAGTCAGGAGGTGAAGTGCTGTCAGCCCTGAGATGAGAGGCAGCATGCTCCACTTGAGGAACTAAAAGGTCAGTGGCTGCAACACTGCATTCAAGGAGAGTCTCAAAGGAGAAAATCAAAGAAGCAGGCAGAGGCAGGATCATCTGGGTCTTCTAAGCCACTGACACTCTAAGGGTGGTCCATGGACCAATAGCTCCATCATTCCCCAGGAACTTGTTGGACATGCAGACTCTCAGGCTCTACCGAGACTATAGAACCAGAGCTACATTTTAACAAGAGCCCCGGGAGCTTGGTGTACATAGAACAATTGGAAAAGTGCTATTATAGGCCACATTAGGGATTTGTGTTCCATTTTATTTCATTTTGTTATTTTTTATTGAAAAAGTTTGGATGAAACCCTTTAAGCCTAGAAGGAACATAATCAGATTTGCATTTTTAAAAAGTTTTTCTGGCCCCAGTAAAGAGAATGCATTGGATACTTAAGTGGATGCACAAAGACTCAAATAATCTGTCAACAACAGTGGCCTGAGCTGTACGGCAGAGGATAGTGAGTACAAAGATATGTGGACAGTTTGAAAATACATGTGAAGTAAAACCAAGAGGTTTAGTGATGATTGTGAGCTAGGTAAGGGAGATGCCAGCTTGGTATACTAGCTGGATGTGGAACTGCCACTTTGGGGGAGCTCTGGAGGATGAATGAGGCCTGAGGGCTGGGGATGGGTCATAATTTGAAGTGACTATGAACAGCTCAGAGAAGATGTGCAGTAACCAGATGTACACAGGATTTTAGATCTCAGGGATTGTACTTGTCAGGGTTCTCCAGAAAGACAGAACCAATAGAACATATATGTTTTTTTTTTTCAAAATTGGCTCACATATTTGCGAAGTGTTGGCAAGGCCAAAATCTGATGGAGGAGGCCAGCAACCTGGAGACTTAGAAAAGAATTGCAGTTCAACTGCAAAGGTAGTCTAACTATGAACCAGGAAGAGCTGATGTTGCAGATGAAATCCAAAGGAAATCTTCAGAATTTCCTCTTGCTCAAGGAAGGTCAGCCTTCTGTTCTACTCAGGCCTTCAACAGATTGGATGAGACCCACCCACAAATGGAGGGCAATCTTCTTTACTCAAAGTCCATCAGTTTAAATGTAAATCTCATCTAACACTCTCATAGAAACACCTAGAATAATGACTTGTCCATATATCTGGACACAGTGGCCCAGCCAAGTTAATATATAAAATTAATTATCACAGAAATGAAAACTAGGGAGTCATTGACCTGTAGATGGGTGACTATGAAAACATTGCAAGTGGGTTGCATTGCCTAGAGAGAGAAAACAAAGTGAGAGCCCTGAGGAACATCACTATTTAATGATCAGGTAGAGGAGACAGCAGGTAGCTGGTAAGAGACTGCAAAGACACTTGGCTGATTCCTCAGATACCTGCCCTTCAAGGAGAGCCATGTGCCAAAAGCAGGGGCACTCAGGAGCAAGATGTGGCCTCTGTCTCCCATCAAGTAAGTTACTAGAGCTGGAGAAAGTCAGAGTAGCTCTGATATTCAGGAGGCTACTGCCAACCAGAGAATTGGTCTCAAGCACCTGGACAAGATAGCTTCTGGGTGAGACTGTCTTATGAGATGTGATAGACCAGAGGCTCTGAAGGCTTCTGTGAAAGCCACAGAGACTGGAACCTAAGCAGCCTAACACAATAGCCAAGGCTCTTTCTGTCCAGGCTGGGAAAGTGTAATACCAATCCCTGTCTTCTGGCTGTTTGCCACAGAATAGCAATTTCCAAACCATACTACTCTGGGACCAGTTCAAGGATCTATAGAGCCAAAGTGTTCAAAGGAACTAACAAGGGTATTAAGAGCATGAGATTTGAAGCCGAACAAGCCTTGGTTAAACCCTAGTTGTATGATCCTGGGCAAGGCATTCACCTCTCTGATCAACAGTTTCCTCATCTAGACTAGGATTTCTAACTCCTATTTGATTGGTTGTTACAGAGATTAGATAATATATTTAGGTGTATCTGGAACATGATAATATCTCTACATGATAAATATGAAAAAAATAATCTCTCTGTCTCTATGAGAAGACCTTAGTTCTTTTTTTTCTAAAGACTTCACTCACCGTCACTCCCTTTCTATATTTAATTACTATTTTTTGGTTATCATTCCACATTCTTTAGCAAGCATTAAAGCTATACATGTGTTCATACAACCAAAGAAATCTTTTTAAATGTATGCAAAAATTTTAGTGACCAGTCTCATGTTTGTGTCTGTCTTAGAAATTGCACTGGAAATAAAATGCATGAAGTCAGTTATAACTTTCTATTGCCAGACAGAAATTAGATTGGTCATTGTGGTTTCCAGGGGCTTGGGGATAGGGATGGGGGAGGAGGAATGAGGAGTGACTGCTGATGGCCATGGATTTTTTGGAGGAGTGATGAAATGGTCTGGAATTAGAAAAGTTATAATGGTGGTACAACACTGTGAATATATTAAAAACCACCAAATAGACTTCTGGCCAAGATGGAGGCGTAGAGAGACACGCTGTGTCTCCCTCCACAACTAAGAAGGAATACAACTACCTCAAAACTAGAAACAACCAGAAGTTCCAGAAAATCAAACCACATGGAAGTCCAGCAAACAAAGATATAAAGAAGAAATACTCATCCAGACAAGTAGGAGGGATGGAGCCGGGGCAAAGAGGATGCGGTGTGGTGGCAGCAGCGGCAGTGGCAGCCGCAGCGGCAGGCCTGCAGAAAGTGCAGTCACATGTTTTAAAAAGTCAGTGCAGTCACATGTTTTAAAAAGTCAGGAGAGACATGTGGGGAGCATTCCCAGTTCCTCACCGGACCTTGTAGCTCACAGTCCCAGCACCGGGGAAAATCAAGCCTCATTGCTTCTGGCTGTGCAGACCAGTGAGGGTTGGGGTGGAGGCAAAAACTGCTGGTCTCTCAGCAGAGTCCACTTGTTTAAAAGGCCCCCATGGTCCTAGAACATCCGCAGACCCAGCCACTCTGGGAATGACGGCCAAGGCAGCACCTAGAGAGGCATCAGTCTGGTGTGGAAGTGGGAGAGGTGCCTGAAAAAGGGGCGAGGGCTGGGCAGGCAGCATTGTTCCCTCTCAGACCCCTCCCCCACATACAGCGCCACAACATGGTGAAACGGGTCACCCTGTACTGATGAATCCCTAAGACTCCGCCCCTTACAATGTAACAGGAGCGACAGCTCTACCTGTGACACGGAGGCAAACAAACACAGGAGCCTGTTAGAATGAGGAGACAGAGAACTATGGCCCAAAAGGGGGAATGGATCAAAGTTCCAGTGAGGAGGAGATAGCCAACCTAACAAAGGAGAAGATAGACAACCTAACAGATGCACAATTCAAAACACTGGTGATAAAGATGCTCACAGGCTTGACAGATATGCTTGAGTATGGCAAAGGTGATAAAGATGCTCACAGGCTTGACAGATATGCTTGAGTATGGCAAAGGTGATAAAGATGCTCACAGGCTTGACAGATATGCTTGAGTATGGCAAAGGCATAAGAGAAGAAGTGAAGGCTATGCTAAGTGAAACAAAGGAAAATCCACACAAAACCAATGGTGAAGGGAAGGAAACTAGGGTTTAAGTCAATGATTTAGAACATAAGGGAAAAATAAAAACAGTCACCCACTGCAGAATGAGGAAGCAAGAATTGAAAAAAATGAGGAAAACTTCCCAAATTTTGCGAAGGGGATGGACATACAGGTCCAGGAAGCACAGAGGTTCCTGGGCGAACTGGACCCAGAGAGGACCACAGCAGGGCGCATCATGACAGAGATGCCAAAGGTGAAACATAAAGACAGTCCTGAGGGCAGCAAGAGAGAGGCAGAGAGTTACCTACAAAGGGGTTCCTATAGGACTATCAGCTGATTTCTCAGAGGACACTTTGCAGGCAGGAAGGGACTGGCAAGCAGTATTCAATGTGATGAAAAGCAACCTACAACCAAGATTACTCTATCCAGCAAAGCTATCATTTGGAATGTAAAAACAGATGAAGTGCTTCCCAGACAAGATGAGGCTAAAGGAGTTCATCATCACCAAGTCATTATTATATGAAATGTCAAAGGGACTTATTTAAGAAAAATATCTAAACTATGAACACTAAAGTGACAACAAATTCACCAGTATCAACAACTGAATCTAAAAAATAAAAGCAAAATCCAACTAAGTAAACCAGAGTAGGAACAGAATCATAGGTATGGGGATCATTTGGAGGGTTATTAGCTGGGAGTGGGGACGGGGAGAAATGGGGAAATGGTGCAGGATTAAGAAGCATAATCGGTTGGTACAAAATAGACAGGGGGATGTTACGTATAATATAGGAAAGGGTGAAGCCAAAGAATTTATATGCACGACCCATGGATATGAACTAAAGGAGGGGTACGATTGCTGGAGGGTAATGGGGTACTGGGCAGAGTGGAGCAAAGGGAAAAGAAATTGGGACAACTGTAACAACATAATCAATAAAATATACAAAAAAAAAAAAAGGAACCTAATGGAGAAAACACATGAGTAACCTAGAGCCAAAGGCTTGGAAACAGCAGACTGACATCAACCAGAGGGGAGTGGGGACGGGGATAAAATTGGAAAGAAGGGGAAGAAACTAGTCAAGGAATATGTATGAGTGACCTACAGACATGGACAACAGGTTGGGGATTGCCTGTGGAAACGGGGGTGTGGGCTGGGCAGAGGATAGCAAAGGTGGAAAAATCGGGAGAACTGTGGTAGAACACCAATAAAATATTCAATAAAATAAAGATGGTTTTTTAGGCTACAAAAAAAAAAAAAAATCCAACCAAATAATACACTTTAAAATGGTGAGTTGTATGTATGTGAATTGTATGCCAATAAGAACAAATAGCTATTGCCTGGGTCAAATAGGGGATTGCCTACATCCAAGGTCAACTGTTATGCAAACACGAGGCAGTCACCATCAAACAAGGCATAATTAGGGATTCACAAGTAATATGCAATGGCACCATGATGCCAATGTTAGATTAGGTGGAATGGACTGTGGGCATAGCACATATTCAGTAAAAAGACTCATCAATAGATGCTGGAGTACATTTTAAGGAGAAGGTGAGACTTGAGCTGAGGATCAGGGAGGAATATAGTTCATGAACTTGAGGAGGTGAAGTGGGAGACATTCCAAAGAATAATCCAGGAGGGAGAGATCATGATGATTTCTGTACTGTATTGTTGTTGTCTTTTTAATTTCATTTTTTTATTATGGTGTTTTCAAGACAAGATAGGAAGACTGATCTCCAGGGCAGAGGAGTTGGGGGAACAAATCATGGCTAGAGAAGAGCAATATTAGACAGTTTCTTGATGATCAGGCCTGCCTCAATGTGAGAGGATGCAGAACTTCATTATCCGAGGCCCTTGAACTATGCCAGACAGTCATCATTCATTCGGATGTATTTGAACACCTGTCTCCTACATCATATAACTTGATGTAAAGATACCCTCATTGAAAAGAAAACATTTCGACTGGGCTGGACTTTGCAATTTTTTTATTACAAAAGTTGTTTAAACTCAGTTAGAGGGAAATAAGATTTCTTTGTTTTAAAGAAATACAGTGCTGCAAGGCGAAGGGGAAATTTCTAGGCAGCCACCTTATTTTATGTGGGTGTGAAGTGAAAAACCTCTCATTTTTGTAAGCCCAACAAAGGCAGGGTAAAGCAGAAACAAAATGAATACACACACAGGCTTTAAACACCACTTTGAAAATCCAGGGTAGGCTTTGTTGGCTAGACCACAGTCTGTCTGGGAGGCTTCAGTAACAAGGTTGGTAAGATGTCTTGATATTTCTGTAAAATGTCATGGGTAGTCATCAAGCTCCCATCCCAAGGAAGCTAGTCGAGTCCAGAGCCCCAAGGCTAGGTAGAGGTAGTTCATTCCTGGGACCTGAGGCAGATCTACCTGTGCCTCTTCTGTGGAATCAGGGCACCAGTGGGTGAGAATGTCAGGGAGGGTGGACAAAGTAGGAGCAACCTCACATCTACCTCAACCTGCGGTAGATTATGCCGTTGCCCTGCTGGTGGGTGCCCAGGCCCTGAGTCACTGACATGACACAGATGGGACTTATATCCCATTTTACGGGAGTATCTTGTAAACTCTCTCTGGGATGATGGAAGTCTGAGTCTATCTTTTGGTATTAACATTATTATTTTGTTAGCAGTGTAACATGGTATGGCTGCTATTTAAATATACCCCCACCCCCACCCCAAGAACTTGCCTGCTCTGAAAAGAAGTGGTTTGGCATAAAGTGAAAGTTTTTAACATCCATTTTCCAGATGGACCTCTCTGTTAAATTTTCATACACACACACACACACACACACACACACACACACCCCTAATCCATGCGGAATGCTCCTAAGTGAATATGATTGTTTCCTAGACTTCTTAGTCCATCTTATGGCATTTTATAATAAAATATCAGCAAACTCGTAAAGAGAACATTTTTTAAGGTCCATAATCTTGCTAACCATAACAAAAGGGCAGTAATATAGTATACAAGAGTGCAATGGAAAAAATGTGCTAAAGTATTTCCATAAATCAAATGTAGCACTTTGGCATTGACTCTAAAGCATTAAATTTAGTAAATTAGAACCAGATGATTTTAAAATAGAAACTTACATAACTTTACAGTGTGATTTTTTTTTTTTTCAACACGAGTTTATCTTCATGAAGTCCCCTTGACTGCTACCGAATAGTTATTTAACAAGCGAGGGCAGCATCTGGGTATTATTCATCTTTGTAACTCCCATGGTGCCTAGCATTCTATTGGGCAATTAGTAAGTATTGGTCGATGAATGAATGAAATCTAAGCAGCAATTAACAAATATAAGGTAATTGGCAAGGGAATGTAGTATAACTATTTATATGGATCTAAAGGTAGATGAAACACTGCTACCCTACACTTAATAGCAAAAATATGTCTTGCTCTTTCTTTCATTGTTAAAATCAATGAATTTGAAATAAGAGGGTATATCTGCTTCTTATTTGAGTCACCATGCCCCCAACCACCATCATTCTGAAATTTTCCTAATGTATTAAGTTTCCATTCTATTTCTGCTGTCATAGGAGCCACAAAAAAAATGCTCCTTTTTGTCAGTTCTCCTTCCCCTCACACACAGATTTTACAATGTAGCTGGTACCTTAAGGACAATCTGGAAAGTCAGTGCAACATATCAACTGAGATGATCTTAAACGTGGTGCCACAGTGGGCGCATATTAATAAGGTATGCCCTTTGCCCCAAGGAGAATACTTGTTGACTGAGGGTAAGTCAGGACACTGTTGTCACAAGTAAAAGAAGCTCAACTCCAGCTAGGTTCATGAAAACAAGCATGTTTATTGCCTTATGAATTAGGTTGTCTAAGAGCAGATTTCAGGAATGGTTAGATCCAGAGGCACAGACAATAGGATCAGGGCTCTCTCCATTCCTTAATGCCAAATATCTTTGCTTGCTTTTTCATGTGGACTCATTCTCTCTGGCTATAGACACTCCCTACAATGTGGAAAAGATGTTTACTGTCAAGCTTAGATTTACAGTTTATCATCTAAAGAGAAAGAGGTCCTCTCCCTCCCAAGCTTTATTTACAAAATCTCAAAGATCTCAGATTGACTCTTTCTGAGTCACATGCCAATTTCTTGGAGGACTCACCCTGGACAAGATGATATTAACACATTCTTGTCCCATCTGGTATGATAGATCAAGCCTGAGAGGTGTTTAGGAGATCTCCATTAGCTGATGAATAAAAAGGAGGTTATTTGTGCCATAAATATTGATGGTATAAAATTGACATGGCTGATTGGATGTGAGAAGTAGGAGGGAAAAACAACAAAAAAACAAACATAACCTGAACTTTTGATTCTAGCTACCTGGAACAATGGTGGCATCATAAGTAGAAATAAAATAGTTAAAAGTAGATACTATTTCATTTGGAAGTTCATATGTGTAATAGCCAGGGTCCTCCAGAAAAGTAGAAACAATAGGCCAATAGAACTTGTGTGTGTGTGTGTGAGAGAGAGAGAGAGAGACAGAGACAGAGAGAGACAGACAGGATAGACAGAGACAGAGACAGAGAAACTGATTTTAAGGAATTGACTCACATGTTATGGATTCTGACAAGTCCAAAATCTGCAGAGCAGGCTGACAGGCTGGATTCCAGGAAGGAGCTGATGTTGCAACTTGAGTCCAAAGGCTATCTGGAGTACAATTTCCTCTTCCTAGGGGACATGGGTGTTTTTTCTCTTAAAGCTTTCAACTGATTAAATGAGTCCCATCCACATGATGGAAGGTAAGTCTACTGTTTAAATATTATTCTCAGCTAAAAAAAAAAAAAAAGATCTTCACAGTAGCTTTAGACTAGTATTTAACCCAGTATTTGGGTATTTTGGCCTACCCAAATTGACACATATAATTAACTGTCATAATGTGTGAATATGAGGAGTATATAAGAAGCCTCTAGAAAATTTTGGTGCAGTAGAAACTGAGGGTTTGGAATACAAAACACAGATCAGATGTGATTGTCATCAGCATAGAAATGAGAGTAAAAGTCAATTAAGAGAATAAGGTATCTAATAGATAGGAGAAAATCCTGAAGGAAAAGGGCTACGGGTGGAACCTTGGAGAAAGCCTGAAAAGAAGACAGAAATATTGATGGGAAAAGTAGAAGGAATGGAAGAACCTACTGCTGTGGGAACACCATTTCAAGACAGGTGGTGGTGGAAAATGTCAGGAGCCAGGGGATATGAAGAGGAAGGATGGAGCAGAGTCCCCACTGCCTCCTGGAGGGCGAGGGTATGAAGCAGTGCTCCCTAAAATGGGCCTGCAGACCTGCACCAGGGCACCCTGCACAGGCCAACATGAGAGTGAAATTGAGAATGAGCCCTTCCCAACTCTGACAGCAATTAGGACTCATTTCATATCACTCAAACTCCATACTAATAGCAGACAAGGCTTGTGTTTCTTTCTTTTTATTTTATTTTTCTAGTTAGTTTTAAGTACAGGTATCCAGAGCTTTTTGAAAGTTCTTATTCTGCTACTTTGCTTTTGCAAAAGACCTACATTAATACCTGTTTTGTTTTGTTTGTTTGTTTTTTTTGCTAAACAAAGGAAATGTGGAGAGATTTTTGCTTTTATGAGTAAAGGGAAGAGGCAAAAATAGCATTCAGTGTGTGTTTCATGTGAGCTGTTGTAGAGGCAGCACATATCCTGCAGTGGGACTGGTGATGCCAGGCTCCTTCCCCCGAACCACACTCAAAACTCTGCACTGTCTATGAACACCTGCCACTGGGCTTCACCTCCATTTATTTTGTGCACCTACATTAGCAATTACTTCTTCACTTTAGGCCATTCCAGTTTACAAAAGTTTTCCTAGTAACACCGCTTTTGGATAGTAAGGGAAACCTGTATTTTCAATACTGCCAATTCACGATGGATTAGAAATGGAAGCACTACACTTTACAGCAGAGAGTTTGCAAGGTGCTGGCCTGGATGGTGGTCGATAGCATGGGTGGCAGGATGAGAGGCGAGGAGGTCTAAGTGGGAGGCCAGCACTGTTCACCTTCTGATTGTGGCAAGTGAAAGAGGGAGACCACTTGATTTGATGATGGGAGAAGGAGAGGTGGCAAAGGGAAGATCCTGAAGGACTAAAGAGTACATTGGTGGTCCACGTTCACTCACCTGCAGTTATAAAGTATGAAAGTCTAGAGTTCTTTCAAAGCTCATCTGGTAGCAAAGCCTGACCTGGATTGGCCTGAGGTGATGCATAATCTTTACTTACTCCACTTAGTACTACCCCTACTGGTACATCTGACTGCCAAAATATGCGTGAGTTTGCATATGGGATGCTGGCCTGGGGTGCACAGGGAGTTTTGTGGTATGTGGTATGGATGCTAAATTTGTTTTTAAAATCTGATATATTCTGAATTCCACAACTCGTCCAGCCTCCAGGTTTTAAGATGAGGAATACATGAACATACTTATAGAGAGCAGGATGTGAAAGATTAGCAGTACAAATTAGAAGAGGGAGAGTTGGGGAGCTGAGTCTCAGCATGGGGCTGTCTGGGTAAGGAGAAAGAGGTTTTGTTTTTTGTTTTGTTTTTGTTTTGTTTTGTTTACACACGGCCAGAGTGGCACAAAAGATAGCTTTTGAAGATAGAGAGGGATTTTGAGGTGGCAAAATCAAAAGCTAGGGATCACGTAGCCCCTGTCTTCTTAGGTGGGAAAGGGCATGGCCTTGCTTCTTCTCCCAACTCTCCCCAGAAGTGCCAAAGGCTGGTTAGAGCATGAGTCATGAGAGCCAAAGGCAATGAAGTTCAAGAAAACCCTTGCGGCAACCCCTTGTCTATATCTTCTAGTATGAAATCACGGGGTGCCAGGACTTAAGCAAATTAAAAGAATTTAAACTTAGCATGCTGTGAGTGAGTGAGCCTTCAAGTCTGGTGCGTGCTCATTAGCAGGGCTCCCCTTTGGCTTTTCTTATAAAGAAGGGAGCCGCTCTTTATTTCTCAGCTTCTGTGGGCAGAAAGGAATGCACTGTCCACACTCCACACAGCAAGTCAAGGGTGGACACTGGTGTTGCCACCACCACCCAGTCCCCAGCCCACGCTGGAAAGGCATTCCTCTAGCAGACAAAATAAAAGATTGCTGATAGCTGAAGCATTTTGTTTGCTCTCTAAAATGAATCAAACTCTTTACAAGCTTGGATTTAACAGTGTGGGGTATGCCGTGTCTCCACACCACATTCCTTTCATCTTGCCACCCCCTCCAACCCCCCAGCCCAGGCCCTGCATTACTCAGATTCTTTTTACTCGCTCATCAGCGCCAGCTGGCGGTTGCCTGGGCTGGCCAGACAGGCCAGATGCTCTGGGACCGAGCCTGCTGGACGCTCAATGGCCTCAGCTGATGAGAGCCGTCAGGGACAGGAGGCAGCCTTTCTAGTAGAACTGGGTCAGCTAGGGCCCCAGGGAGGAAAATACATTGCCAAAACCCAAAGGAATGGTTTACACAGGGCCTCCAGGAAAGTGGTATTTTGGTGTTTCAAACACGCACCCCCATGTTCCCCCATTCTTTCCCATCCCACTCCCATCCTGGAGTTATGCAGAATGCCAGATGTGGATGGTGACTGTCAGTGGCCAGTGTGTCTGCAGAATGGAGAGCTCAGGAGTAGATTGGAAACAAGAGCATCCAGCCCCATCCAGGGTTTAGGACACATAGTCCATAAGCCTCTCTCCTTATTCAACCTAAACAGTAGCAACAAGTGGAGAGTGGAAAGGGGCTTGCAATGTTCTAGCACATTAAGTCGTGTTATAATGTCATAGTGCGTATATTTGATCATAATATGTATATGAAGAAGGGTCAGGGAGATGTTTCAAATTTAAGAATATATAAAGGAAGAACAAAAATTAGCAAGAAGAAAATGTGCTGCCTTTGTCGCTTCTTACTTAACACATATTATATGGCACTATTATTGTTTTGGGCAGCGCCTTCTTAAAGAATAGAAGGCTATCCTCCATCAAGTCACACAATTCCTGTTGATTTGGTCTTGGCAGATCACCTTGACCTTTGTAAAAATCCACAGTCTAAAGTCTCTACCCACAGGAGAGATTTCTATGATGGCTGGTATAACAAACTGTTTACTTGGACATTCTAAAGTATGCAATAATGGAACACCTCATGGCTAGAGAAAACTGGAGAGAGCCTTTGTCTGGCAGTCTGCATCATTTTGTTATTAATCTCCTTTTGTTCCGTGGAACTTCATTCTTGAGCCCAGCTGGGTACTTATAAATAGTAGAAATTTAAACTTTTGCACATTTATGAAGACAAATAAACATAAATCTTTATTCTGTGTTTCTAATTTTTCACGTATTTTCATCCCTAAATTAGTTCTCTCAAATTCTGCATTTAAAGAAAACACTAAATTCTAAAATGGAGCCTCACAATTGCTCTTCATATAACATTTAATTTAATCTGTTATGTTGTTTAGTTCTTTGGGGGCAGGTAGTTATTAAATATTCCAAAGTTATAATAACATTATTATATATGTATATGTATAACATCAAAAAGTTCACAGTTCTTCAAAAATCAAGTCAAGGTATTGCCCACAGTTACCCCATTTGCAGGGATCTACTAGGTTCTTCGTAGCACATTAGTGACACGGTATTACTTGTATTCTTTCATAGTTAATCAAGGACTGAGAGGGGCCTACGACACTCAATTTTAGCACTTCACCCAGAAGAGTATGGGATGGAAGGCAGAAGGCAGTAGGAAGTGGGGTGGGGGAAGGAAGGTGATAGATTTTTTAAAGGACGGTAACAATGACACACTTATAAAGTAGGCTGAGTGAAAAGGGTCAGTGAGACCTTGTAATGTCTTCAAAGTGTGGGACTCCATCATGTCATGCAGAAAAAAAATCCAGAGAAATCATTTCTAATCTCTATCGTTTAAAGCCACACCCAACCCCAGGTGACTCCTCACTGAGTAAGAAGAGGAAATAAGTCAGGGAGAAACCAAATCAGAAATAATTTGGGAATCATGAGTTAACAAGCCTTTTTAGTAAACACCCCCTCATCTGTAGCAACAAATATTTTAAAGCAATGCCTTTAACAGCTCTTTCAGTTTCAGGAGTTTCTTCCTAAAACACTGTTACACTGTTGCTAAAAAGATGGGGGGTGGGGTTGGGTGGCCTTCATGAGGTCTCTTGTGCCATAGTATTAGTGGAAGGGAAAATCAACGAAAGCTCCATTCCACAGCACTTGAAGAAACAAGCACTAGAGATTGTTCCTGGAGCTTTGTTCTAATAATAGACTGTCATTCAGAACAAGATTGTGACTAGCTCAACAGCTAAAAGAGAACCATTGCCTAGAATGAAAGTTCTTTCCCCTGAAACTCACTTACGTTTTCCATGTGGACATCAGCGAAGGCTGGGTACATGGACAAGACATAGGGCTCTGAGAAGACATAAGGTGAAATTCAGTTACCTACATAGGTGCAAGGTGGGATACAACTGAAGAGAAGTTCCCCTTCTGTAAGTTGCCTAAAATTTCATTGCGGAGAAAGAAGTTCTCACAAGTGAAACAGTACAAGGCAATAACTAAGCACTAAATGATGCTCTGCACACATAAAACTGTATGCAGAATTATAGGACCTTTTTTAGTACGTAGATTTCAAGGCTGCACACCAGGCCTACTGAACCCAATGGAAAGGGGAGGAGTCTGAGCATTCAAGGTTATTGTTTTTTAATATTTTATTTATTTTTTTTTAGAGAGAGGGGAAGGGCGGAAGAAAGAGAGGGAGAGAAACGTCAATGTGTGGTTGCTTCTCACACACTCCCAACTGGGGACCTGGCCTGCAACCCAGGCTGACTGGGAATCAAATTGGTGACCCTTTGGTTTGCAGGCTTGCACTCAGTCCACTGAGCCACACCAGCCAAGGCTCAAAATTGTTTTTTAAGGGAAGTCAGATTTGAGAAGCACTGCGGTCATAGAGGATGAGAAACATAGAGCGGTTGGGGGAATATCAAAAACTGAGAGATTTTTAAGGAAATATTTAATGAAGGAGATGGAGTTCAAACTAGGGAAATATAGTATATAGGTAAGCAGACTAATGAAAGGAAGGCAGTCTAAGCAAGAAGGACCACACAAATACAAGCTTCAAAGTACAGGTGAGTAAGGGGGGATGGTGTGATTGTATTCACACTATTAGCTTTAGTCGCAACTCAAGAACAATACCTGTTCCTCAGTTAGGCTTTGCCCCACTAGGATCGAGACACAACCTTATTGAACTGACAGATGAGACTGAAACAACAAAGGCACCCAGAGGAAGCCTTGGACTGTATGGCACACCACATCTCAGAAGCCAGAAAGCCTGTGTTCACATACCAGAACCACCATTCACCTGCCTGTAACTGTGCCAGTTGTAGAACCTGTCCGAGTCGCAGTCTTGTTACATGTAAAACCAGAATACTAAAACCTACCTCAGAAGGTTGTTATATTAAACAGAAGGTTGAACATTAAGCAAAATAACGTTTGTGAATATCTAGCAAAGGACCTGGCACCAAGAAGGATTTCAGTCAAGGCTGAAAGAGCCAGGGGACAGTTGGGTTGAAGGAGAAAACTCAAGGGCTCATCTTTGTTTTGGGAGATTTCTGGAAACTTGTAGAATTAAAAAGTTGCTGTCACAGATTATTTTTTTGAAATAACTTTGATATATGTAGACTTCTAAAAAACTGGTATCAAACTAGAAATGGTAAAACATGGCCCTAGAATGGGTATTTCTAGACTGTTTCTTTGTAAATATGGAAGAATCTATTCTTTAGTCTGAACTCAGGGATGGATATATCTTGTACCATTCTAGAGCATGAGTCAGCAAACTTTTTCTGTAGAGAGCCATATCTTTTTGGCTTTGCATTCTACCACCTCTGGTGCAACTCACCCAAGTCTGCCATTGCAGCTCAAGAGAGTGGGTAAATGAATGGGTGCCTGTGTTACAATAAAACTTTATTCATAAACACTGAAATTTAAATTTCACATAATTTTCACATCTCAAAAGTATTATAGTAGTCCCTCTCTATATCGTGGTTCACTTTTTGTGGCCTCATTGTATTGTGGGATTTTTCAAAATATTATATTTAAATATTTATCGTGGATTTTTCGCTATATCGCGGGATTTTGCGGTACTGTGTCTATATGTTGTTAAAGTTACGTAGGTTTAAGAGTGTAGAATATGTTTACAAACACAAGCAGTGTTTATAAAAGTGTGGAAATGGTTAATAAGGGAGTGGGAAAGGTTAATATGGGACTGGGAATGGTTTATAAGTGTGTGGGAAGGGTTTATAAAGCCTTAAAATATATACAAATACTAAAATAAATGTAAGGTTCCTACTTTGCGGATTTTCACCTATTGCGGGGGGGTCAAGAACATAATACCTGTGATAAGTGAGGGAATACTGTACTCTTCTTTTGATTTTTTTCAACCATTTAAAAATGTAAAAACTATTCTTAGCTCATAGGTCATGTAAAAACCAGTGGCTGCAAGTTATAGTTTTTTAACTGACCCCTGTCCAAGAGCCAGAACCGGCACCAGGCCTCTTTGAAGTTACATTTATTCTCTTATTCATTCAGCAGGCATGTAAGCACCTATAAAGTATAAGCCTGAAGAGGACACAGTGTTGAACAGCACCCGGCCATTTTGGGGCTCACCTTGAAGCTGAGGAAACAGACATCAACAAATCATTCGATATAATGTGGAAGAGCCTGATAATAGGGCCATGTTCCAAGTACAATGGTGGTAAAGGGAAAGGGGAATTAGTTCTGGAAGGGCAAGGTGGGCAGGCTAGGGGTTGTTGACAAGAAAGCACAAACGAATCAGTGTTGGGGCTCAGTGTGATAGCAGAGGAGTGAAGGGAGGACATCCTTGCCAGAGGTACCCATCTGTCCGAAGTCAGGATGGTACACACATGTCTTAGATTTGGTGAGTCATCCCCCACCTCTTTTCCGTGTGGCTACAGTGTAGGCTGTGGGGTTGGGAGATGGTGGGAGATGAGGCCAGAAGGGGAGGGCGGGTTCAGATTATAGTCCACACTAAAGTATATAGATTTTTTTTTTAAGGCATTGAGGTGTCCACTAGAGGTTTTTAAGTATAGTAGCAGTGTGATCAGCTCCGTACTCTAGAAATTAAACAGGTAGCAATGTGGGAGCAGGGAGAGATTTCAGGCAAGAAAACTACAAAGAATGACTGGACTAAAGCAAACAAGAGATACAGAGGCCTGACTAAAAGCAGTGATTGTTGTCCTGATTCAACGGCGAAAGGGGGAGACTGTCCAGAGCGCCCACCCTCAGAGCAGTGGCTTCATTCTGTCTATGAAAGGCTGAACTGGATGACTTCTCAGGTCACTTCCTGCCCTCACATGCTCTGACATTGCCCTTTACTTTTAGAGAGCAGCCACATGGGTTCCTCCCAGGTTGTGGACAGAAGAATCTCTTCCCTCTGGCATCATCTTGATTTTTTGCTGTATCCATGCTGGTACCCAATGACAGGTAGAAAAATCATTTGGATGGCATTTGATGTCATTGCCCTTTCTTGCTCCTGCCTACATGAGCATCTTGGGAGACAGAGCCCTTGGCAGATAAACAGGTGTGTGGCAAAGCTGATAGGCCAAGAGAATTCTGGTGAGCACAGGTAGGGGCTGAGCCCATTTCAACCCATGGGAGTACTGACGGGGACTCCATAAATCAATCAAAAGCATTGATACCACTCAATTTAAACAGTATTTTTGCATCCAAAACCTCAGGTAATCAATGGGGGAAAGGCTGTTTCTCCATTCATTGAGAGAATTTGTATTTCCTTGAAGGAAAAATTCTAGATGATGCTAATAAAGTAAAAACGACCAGCATTATATGAATTGCATGAAGACGAGAGCTCAGTATTTTAACTAATAACCTGCTGTCCTTAGGTGTTTAAACGAAGGATAAAAACAGAGAGAACAGGTCACAGCATGCTCTGCTCAAAAGGCTCCAGTGACTTCCTGTCCCACTCCAGAGAAAATTTCAACTGCTACTACCCCTGTCTCTGAGCTTGCTCTCTCCATGAGGCCCCTTGGTGTCCCCGTCAGGGTACCTGGACTGCTTGCTGTTCTTAAACTCACCAACCTCTTTCCACTTCAAGTCTTATCCATAGGACACTTCCTCTGTCTAGAAAGTTCTTTTCCCAGATCTTTGAGTGCATCCTTCATGTTACTCAGATTTTTGCTTCAATATTACCTCCTTAGAAGGACTTACTTGACCACTTTTTCTAAAATAAGACACCTGGGTGGATGGAGGTGGAAGAGGGTATAAGGGGTATAAATCATAATGGGGAAAAAATACAATAAAAATAAATTAGTAAAAAATAAGAAATAAATAAAATAAAATAAGACTCCTCTTCCCCTCAATCTTGGTGTTTTTCTTCTGCAATTTTTCCTGCTTAACTTTCCTTCATTTATTACTCCAAAATCATATTATTTATTCATTTAATTATTGTCCTCCACTCCCACTAGACTGTAAGCTTCGTGAGGGTGAGCATTTGTCTGAGCTGCTGTATATCCTCCCCACCTAGAACAGTACCTGACACATGATAGGTGTTCAACTGATATTTGTCAAATTAGAAAGCTGCCTTGTGAAGGAATGGTATACAGTTGAGGGGATTCCTCCCCCTTTTTTTGAATGCCTACCACACATACCGATAATAGTCTGATGGTAATAATATTCTAATCAATAAAATAATTAAATATTAATATAATTTATATATATGTTTAACAATTTTATGTAATATTTCAGTAAAGTAATATATAATAAATTTAATATTAAAATAATAATAATGGTAATAATAATAAACAACCATTTATTAAGGTCTTATTGTATGCAAAGTATTATTAACTTTTATCCACATTATCTCATTTAATGCTCCTTATGACCCTAGCAAGGGTCATATTATTAGTTTCTGTATTTTATACTTCAAAACATCAAAATCAGGAAGTTAAAAATTTTATTGACATTCCTACACAGGTCCACCTGACTCCAACACCCTTGTGCTTTTCTTTTCTTTTTTTAAAAATTATTTATTTATTTGTTTGTTTATTTATTTTTAGAGAGAGAGGAGAAGAGAAAGAGAGGGAGAGAAACATCACTGTGTGGCTGCCTCTCACTTGCACCCCCAACTGGGGACCTGACGTGCAACCTAGTCATGTGCCCTGACTGGGAATCGAACCAGCGACACTTGGCTCACAGGCCGACACTCAATCCACTGAGCCATAGCAGCCAGGGCTTTCCTTGTGCTTTTCTTTATATAACTAACAATAAAATGACCCAATCCACCTCGAAATGAACTTGAGGAAGATTTTAAGTATCTTACTATACAGGACAGAAACAGGTAGTGGGAGGGCCACTTGGTATGAATTAAGCTTTCTAACTAGAGAATGAAATGACCAAAAAAAAAAAAAACCTAGCATATGCTTTAGGAAACTGTTCAAAAGCAATAAAATGGGGTTAGATAGTGTTCACTACTCAATAGTGCTCATCAAACAAAACAGAAGGAGGGTTCAACTTTACTGTTTAGGAAGCCAAAGGAATGTTATCTAGATCTCCTGGAAGCCACAAGACTCATCTTACAGATGGGAAGGCCTTTGGCTAATCTAAGCAGACACAGAAAACAATTTCCTGCACAATAATGACTCTCCCATAAGTCTGTGGGACTGTTCGGAAGATCCTTGCAGTGCAATGTGCTGCATGCTTAAACTGTGTTCAGAAAGACCTTGAAAAACCACTCAGGCTCATTTTTATTCAGAGGCTAAACGAGGAAAAGCAAGGCCTAGTGGATGCCAGAACCGGTGTGTCAAGCTCATTATGACTGCCCGGGGGTCATGTCTGGGGGAATGGGTGCCACATTAAATTTTGAACTAAACTGTGAGCCATGGATCTGGGAACCACTTTTGAGGGGCAGCTGTTCTTCTGTTCTTTTTGCTTAGATCATAAAAGTAGTTTTAACCCATTGAGAATTTCGGAGGGGTAAGGGGGAATGAATCAAACAGATTCTGGTCCAATTCGGCCAGGAAAAATATAAAGGCTGATTCTTCCATCCAAGTCACGTAGTCTGGCTGGAGTCCATCCCACTCAAGGACAACTTATTGTCTGTATTTACCAAGTCTGAATCCTGAGGCCCACTAAAAAGGAATTTTCCCTCACCTCTCTACCCTTCAGAAAAGTTTCTGAAGGTTTCTGAAAGTGACTATTTCTGTCTTCTCCTCTCTCTTTCTCTACAGAAATCATGAAGCTGAACCAAATGTTCTGTGCTTCACTGGAGACAGACTGGTCTTTTTAACCAGGCTCATCAAACAGTAGGCATTTTTTTTTGTCCCCTGGATAATAAGCATTGTTGGGTTAATGGGTCATCTTCAGGAGAGAGGTCAGAAGGAAAAACTGCAGTGTTCAAAGCTGGAGCTAGAAATGCCAACCATCAAAGAACACAGTATTCAGTAGACAGTGATGATGTATAGAGCACTGGCCAGCCCCATCGGAGGGGTCACATCTAACCTTTATCCTCAGCAAAGCCAGAGGAGGTCGCCGAATGTGGCTGACACTCAGTTCTGGGAGGCCCTGTGAGAGCTGGCCAGGGAAATCCTGGTGCCTGGGCTAGGGAGTTCCTTTTCACTGAGAGGGAATTGTATTCTGGCTCCTTGAAGACTGACGTCGCAAGTACTTTGAACACTGAAAAGAAAAAAGAAAAAAGAAAAAAAAAAAAAAAAGGAAGGCAAATAGCCACAAAAAAAGGGAGGGAGGGAGGAGAGAAGGAGAGCCAGAGAGGTATCAGCAGGGGTAGTTAGTAAAAAGGGGCCCGGAGACAGAAAATCTTTTGTTCCCCAGAGTTCGTTTCATGTAGAGATTGTGAGGTGAATGGCTTTGAAATGAAATGGATTTATGAAGGAGTTGCTAGGTCACAGGAAGCACGACTATCAGGCTGCTTTGTGAATTCGATTTCTTTAAAACACAGGTTAATCTTTAAAAAGAATTTATCTTATTTTCCCGTTTTTCTGAGAGGGTGGGAAGGATGGAGTAAAGTTGGGAACGGTTCCCATTTTGTTTTATTTTCCATCCTTTCTGATAACACAAAAAGAAATGATTACTTGTTCTTTGTCAGAAATTTTCATTAGTTAAGAAGTGGGCGGGGCATACATTACCTTGGCCAACTAGCCAATGACGGGGCGGTATGCAAATACAGCCCGTGATGCGCCCGCCTCAATCAAAACAGTGAGCTCAGAGGCTTTGGAGCATTAGTTAAGAGTTTGTGTGCCTGAGCTCTGCGTCGCGACTGACGAACCTGCCCCCAGCCCGCGACCGTTCTCACTTTCATTTAGTTCTACAGTCGATGGAGGGGCGGACACGCCTGTACTCAATGCAGTCTAACTAGTGTGCTAGGAAAAACGGCTCAATTTACTGCTGCCGAGATGAAGTATAAGGTAAGAGAGTACCTTTTATATAAGTCTGGGTGTGTGTGTGTGTTTCCCACTGTGACAGCTCCTCTGGAGGGCCTCCTTGTGTGACCGAGTTTTGAGATGGGTCTCAGTCACTGAGGCTGGCATACAATCAAGCAGGCAAAGACCCAGCCTCTAAGCCCACTCCGAGTTAACAGTACAACCGAGTCTGTCTCCTCTGAAAGTTTTGGAGAACTAATCTTAGACGCGGTCTGTAGCCGCCACTGTAGATCACAGAGTGTCTGACTTAGAGCGGAGCACGTATTAGCTTAAGTCTCCTCGGTTTCCCCAGGCCTGGCCTCCACTGTCTCCCAGAGCCGGAGAGCTGTAATGAGAGGAATCAAAACTGCTGAGAGTCTCCCAAACTGGCTCGTAAAGCAGTGTTTAGACTTGCTTTAAGCGTTTGGTCTGGGATGCAGTTAGCCCTGTGTACTTTTGGTGGCAGAAGTTAAAAGCCCCAGGTACTATTATATGGCTGGTGATGGAGAATTTTGACATCCTTAAATGATGTTGGTCATACGAACAAATGAATATTTGCCATTTCTTGAAAACACTTTTATTGGCATTTGAATGGACTGAGAGTCTGAAGCTTTGCTCAGCTCAGGCCAGTTTACTGTCCCTGAAGTTTGCAGAGTGCTGTGACACTTTGGCAGCAGTTTTTTTCCCATGCATTTTACACCGCTGTTTGTGTGTTTATTCTTGGCAAAAGGATTATAACTTGCTCAGCATATTCCGTTTTAAGTCACCCCCACGTAGGAGGCAAGCAGCTACCAGAGGCACTGGACAGAAGCAGATTGCAATGAATAGGATGTAAATTTTCCTTGGAGGATGAATATTTCTATTCTAGAATAGTTACCACTAAATTCTGGCAAGGTGGCTATGCTTTTGGATTGACCATTTGTATTACCTCTCTGACCTTCAGGATTGTGCTACTTTGCTTTCTCTCTGACTTATCTAGCTTCTGGCCCATCCCTTTTTAATGTGATGTTGTAAATACTCTGTTCTGGCTAATAGCCACTGTCTAACCACAGTGATAACGCTTTTGTTCAAAAGTTATAAATCTTATTCAAAGCTCTAAATATCGAACGCCTTTTATTTATAAAGTATGACTTACACTTCTCCTTGAAAAGGTTACAACTATCTGAAGACACAGGGATTAGTTATCACTCTACTGTCAGCTTTCCATTATTTGTCTCAGTAGGAAAGACCACAGGAATGGGTAATTTGAAGATTCTTAATATTTGACTTCAAGATGCAACCAGAAACAAATCCTTTAATGGCAGGAAAGTTCTTTTTTCTCAACCCATATACCCACAGTTTCCTTATTCAGAGCAGTAATAGGACTAGAGTATTGCTCAGACTATGGTGAGCCCTTGACCCTCCTGCTGAATTGCTTGAATTGTAGTTAATAAAAACTGGATGGCAGGAAAAAGAAATAGGAAAATATGTTCATACATTTATTTTGGAAAGTATAAATGACTGAAATTAACAGGGAGTGTTGCAATCTAGAAAGTGGCAAAGCCTAAAATCACTTGTTCAGTGACCTCATCATGTTTCATTTTGCTCTCATGGAAAGAAAACATCATGGCAATAGATGATGTAAATTACAACTAGCATTCATGGAGAAAACCTGCTTCTCTGCTGGGTCTTACTAGTGTTGAATACCCTGCCAAGTGGTGTAAATACATGATTTTTATTAGCTTGTGGACACCTTCACCAGAAAAAAAATACTGACTTTGACTGACCAAATGACAGATTGACACCTTGTGGTAACGGTAAAATGAACCAATGGCTGAAGCAATCTACTTTCCCTTTCTTATAAAGCCTGTTTTCTCTCTAGTTAATAATAGACCACTTTAAGGAGAGGATTTTGTAAGTAGGAGATGACAGAAAGGTAAAGATGTGATAAATAACATTTCTTAAGACTTACAGTGACCATACAGCAATGTCATCTTTAATGATCCCTATAACTATGAGATTATACTCGTTTTCAAATGTGGAAAGTATGGCTAAGTAATTTATCCAAAGCCACATAGCTAAAAAATGGTGCAGCTGGGGTTTGAACCAAGAGTATCTGATCCCAGAACTTGTGAGTTTAAATTACTATCAAAGAAAAAGAAAAAACATCTGTGACCTCTCTAAACTGTCCTGTGTGACTGGTGTTTTCCTCTCCCAGGAAACTTAAGACTATTTCATTGCAAGTATGCCTGCAGGATATAGTTTTTGTTGTAGTTGTTGTTGTTTTAGGCAGTAACTCTACAAAGCAAAGGGAATTGCATGTTTTGCAGTTATTTGTTTAATTTGAGCCGCTTAGGTAGTAAAGCCAGGTAATTATTAGATTGTAAAATCCTGGAGTCAGGAATTATCTTTTAAACATTGTGTTGTGCTATACACTATAAATTTAGCACAGACTTAAAAATGTTCACTGAGAGATTTGTAATCCAGCCACAATAAGATTTTTTTTTAAACTAGATTATCTGGTTTGGCCACTTCAGGGATCATAACTGGACAACAACCAAACCTGCACTCATTTTGCTCTTACAGATACGCAGCTCCAGGTCAGCCAGCTGTGTCTTTACAATAATCCTGAGAATTGTGGAATGTAAGCTATTATGTAAACATTTTTGGGTAGCGCCTACCTAGTCTATTTTTATTTAATCGTATACTTTTTATTTGTTTATAGGAAGGCTGCAGTCACTCTCATGTGTACTTAATATTCCACTTCTCTTAAAGGAGTCAGTCTGAGGTTCTGTGATAATAAATTTTTTGGGGGGTGTTATTTGTTAAGAGTGAGTTTCAACAAGCTCCTCTGAATATACAGGGTATGTTCTGAAGTTGGGGGGGAGGGGACGGAGCGGAGAGTGTGAGGCTTGCTCAGGGAAGGCTTCCCTCATGAGGTTATGGAAGCGATTTTGGCCGCTGTTTGCCAGGAGGGTGATTGAAGGGCCAGTGCGCAGCTGTGTTTGAGCAGAGGCCGGAGACCCCGCCCATTTTGTGCAGGCCCTGGCCTGGTCAGTGCTCTAAGCAGGCACTGCCTGTCTGATCTCTTAATAAATAGCTAAGCAGCTTTTGGGGCTTTGCCAAATTTCTGAACCCCATGGGCCTCCATTAAAATTTTAAATTGTTTCTCTAATCTACCATTCAACAAATTCCTTCTTAAATGCTTGGACTGAAGAAAAATTACAGATGGAATTTACAAGTCAGAAAACTACATCCTGAAATTCATATTTCTGTGTTTTGGTTGAATGTGAACAAGGTAGGCTGGGGAAACAAGAAAGTCTGTACTATTAAGAGTTTTTGAGGGGACTTTGAAAATATTTTTATTGTCCTAAGCTGGCTTGAGAAAAAAATAATTGAGGGTCTTCAATTTAGTCAGTGGTCATTAATGACCTATATGATTCCCAATTCTTTCCTTGCTTTGACACTTTGGTTTTTAAATTCTTTATTCTCTTCCGCAGGACTTGTTGCAACCAATCCAAATTAGAAACCCCTGTCTCCAGTTTTAAATCTTATGTGAGATCTATAAATTTAAAAGCAACAAAAAATGCTTTGAAAAGTCTTCACTTAATTATTTGTTTTATACTATTTATTTATTGAGCAAACACATTTTTGGAGCTAAATGACTTACCTACAGTGATGAAAGCCTCTGCAGAGCTGAAGATGTTCTGATAACACCGAATGTAGCAAGTTGCACAGCGTGGGACATACCAAGGATGCCTTTAGCATCCTTTTCTTACTGGAATATAGATAGGTTCTCTTATCAGAATTCATCAGTGGCTTCCTGTCTGCACCCGCCCCCCCTCCAAACTTCTAAAAGCAATTTCCTCTCTACTTTTCAATCTGCTTCGCAAATTCTCTTCCTTTTTTGTCCTCATTGTCTCTCATTTTTCCATTCACGCATTCCTTATGCTTCTGTAATAGCTGACTTTTGTAGGGCTTGCCTACCTAGTCCACATAGACCTGACATCCTCAAAGCACACCCTATACCCCACTTCTCTTCTCTCTTTTGACTCTGCTGTGGGAAATCTTGGTCTTCTGCTGCTCCCTGATTCATTTGCCCCTATCTCTTTGCACCTATATGACTTGGTTAGTCTATCTCTTTCCACAGGTCAAGTCTCCTCATCCATCCACTCTGTGAAGCCCAAACCTTTGTCTCCTTGACTGTCTCTCTGTAATCTTTGCAACAGGCTTTTTCACCTCTGCCCTACTCTGTTAGTACTACCTAATTTATTAATCCCTTTCAATCAAATTACTATCTAAATGATACCTGTAACATAGAAGTAACCCACTAGAGCTGTCTGTTCAGCTTTTTCTTTTTTAACATTTAATGTTATTTTGTATTTGTGTAGGAGGCTGTCCAGCTTTAAGTAAGCCCTGTGGAACACAAGAAATAAAGAAATAAATAAAAGGTGGCCTTTATTTGTATGTAGAGGTAGATTGATAAACAGGTCACTGAATAAAAAGGATGATCTAGGATCTATTGTCTTGAGGCGGCAAGGTCTTTGTCTTGTGTATACTTGTAGTATAGAGACAAGATGGAGTGTGGGCTTTGGGGAAAGACATTACTTCGTGCGATTTAATGCTCTGTAACTTTGGGCAAGTTAAGATCACTGAGCCTCCGTTTTCTTATCTGAAAATAGGGATAATCACTGCCTCATACTATTGTTCTAAGGCCTAAACAAGAAAATATGTGAATGTAAAGTACTTAACATGAATCCTGGTGTATAGTAAGTAGACAATGCCAGTCAGCTCCATTTCTCCTTGTACAGTAGATGCTCAATAGATGTTGAAAGGATAGTGTGGACTCGAGACTTGGGGACAGGATTATGTCAAAATCCCAGTTACTAGGTTGAGATGGTTGAGTATTGTTGAATATTCCATGGGGTAATTCCATAGGGAATTACAAGCACACTTATGTGCCCTCTTGCTAATCTATTAATGACTTAGTATCCTCTTTGCTGTTAACAAGACTTGATATTCCTGTATTTTTAGGACCTTGCTCATAGTACATACTCAACAAACATTGAATTGAATATTAAGTTACATAAAAAACACTTATACAAATAACCATTAAAAATGTCTTAATGCTGTATGGCATAATGGAAATAACATGGGCTTAGTTTCAAATACTACTTTGGTTGCTTTCTAATAGTATATAGGCAAGCTACTTCAGGCCTCTTTTTCTTCATTGATAAAAATAGGATTTATTAAATACCTGTCTTATCAGATAGTTGTAAGGAAATAAGATATGAACATCTTTTTCAGCTTTTAGCACAGAGTAGGCATTTAAAAATAGTAGCTATTGTGATACATTATACGATATATGTAATATATACACTCAGAGTTATAGATCTACACAAGCATTATATAGATAAAAACTTGAGGAAACACTCACTAGAATTGTTTCTCCAAAACAAAAGTATTAATGAGGAGAAGAAAAAAGTCATCAATTAAAAAAATCAAAGGTGAAACACAAAAGTAGTGAGTTGCTGGGTACAGAAGTTCACGGTAAACTATATCCCTTATCCTATTGTAGTCAGTGTAAGTAGATGGAAAGTAAGAGGTCTTGGTTATCTATTTTTAGATCACTTTAGGGTTAGGAAGAAACCTAAACAAATTGGTTTCAAATGCCAGTCACTGGGACCATGACATTACTCTGCAGTAACATATAGACTTAATTATCAAGCCTCCTTGCCAAGGTAAATAAAACAGGGCCACTGGGAAGAAATACTACATTTCCAACTTAAAATACCAGAGAATTGCTGCTGGTTTCCTAGGCAATGGATGATTGCAAAGACTATGAGCTTGGAAAGGGGACCCCTCCCCCACAAAAAACTATTTATACTTTGTCAATAATAATCCCCTCTCTGTCTATTTACTTTGGACATTCCAGTCATATCCCTGCGGTAATTCTTACTAGTTAATGAGGACTCTGCAGCCTGGGGAACATTACAGCCTAGCTGCAAGAATATCTTCCTGAGGAATCTTCATTTCAAGATAAATGGCTTTGTTGGTGACCTTTTCCACCCTCCGCTGCAAAGAGAGATTTTTTAGAATGCAGTTTTAGTAGACAATGTGCTCAAGGTGAATTGAGGCCTGCACTTTATAAGAGGATAGAAGAGGTACTCTAGAATATGTGAATGGTAATGGCATATGACAGTGATTTTTTGTGGTTAAGGTAAGGGGTAGAGCAGCTGATTACAGAGATTAAATTTGCCAGCAGAATGTTTTCACTATATTTCTGGGCCCCTCCATGGACTACTAATTACCAGTTTATTCTTTTAAAAGAGCTAGTTCCTTTCCCCCACTCACATCCTCAACCATTAATGGTGCTAAATAGTGTTTAACAAAGTGGTCCATGATTGTCATTCAAAGGCTGGGTCCATTGACTTGGAAGTGTCTTATTTCTTTGTAAATCTTGGTGTATATGCTGCAAATTAGAAATCCTCCTGATAGTTCTAATATGTCGAGGTGATAGTTATGTTACCAAAAAGGTTCCGTATGTGGAATGTTGATGATTATGCTTACCAGAAATAAAGATTGAGCAACCATGAATATGTAAGAGTGCAAGCATTGCACAAAAATGTTTTATAGCTCTTTTTGAATTTAATTCCTTTTCTTCTCTTCATGTGTGTGGGGAGAGGATTATTTGTGAAACTTAATGGAAAGTTGCAGCAACCAAAAGGCATATAAGGTTTAGATTTGAACCAGATCTTTTCATTTATTACAGCAACATGTATTTAGACAGCATGATGTGTCATTAATTTTTTCTTAATGTCTCTTAGTTATGTGGAAACCCTCTACTATCTCTTATATAAACTAGCCCTAATTTCATTGATTTGTGGTAGTCAGTTTGTTAACCTTAACTTAGTGCTTCACCCCCCAGGAAATATGGGTAACTCTTATAGGCTTTTCTGTCCCCAGACTCTGCACTATACTGAAAGAATGAGCTTGGATACCCCAGGCCCCCAGCCCTCAACCCCCAATAACTGCAACAAGCAAAGCCAGCACTCTGGGAAGGCGGTAAAGTGGACTTCCAGACACTCCAGCCTACTTGATGTTCAGTTTTCAGTATCTGAACAGAACATGTTAGTAACCTATCAATGAGTTTTGAGGGGGAATGTGTGTGTCTTACTAATCTTTTGTGGTATGACTTAGAGTTTGACAGGAAATGGGTTAGTGGACCAGAAGGATTTCAGTACTATCACAGCAGTATTGGCATAACAGCATTTTGAGGTCCTCTTTCCCTTAAGTGATCCCCTGGGATACAACTTGGATGTTATTTTTGATTCTCCAACCTTTTCCACTCAGAGCTAAGTGGGATGAGCACACCCTTAACTGGGAGTCAGGGTAGACAACAATAGAAATACAGTTAACCCAACAGCATTCTTTCTCTTAATAACCCCATTCACTGTGAAGCTGGAATTCTAAACAGTCTCATAGAGGCCCAGATGCCTTTGGAATATATCTCATTTCCTTGTAAAGATCATCTTATCACTTAGAGAACATGTCCATTGGTGGAATCAAAGACTCTTATCTGTACCTATTTTTTTTCTCTCAAATTCTAAATTGAACCAAGGCAGACCCATTAGCAAGATATATACTTGAATACCTTTTATTTCTAGTTTAAAATATACACGTATGTAATTTCTGTGATTATGTATTAAAAAAAGGGACATATGGTCTGACAATGGGAAGGATATTTGAAACTGGACTGTCTTGGAAAGTTCAGGAACACATGGTCACTCTGTAGACAGTCAACAGGAGCTGCTCCAGCAGTCAGCTGTTGAAGGCGTTATCCCTCTTCCCTTATGTCAGCCTCCTGACAGGAAATTATCTAAGAAGCATTTTTTTAAAAAGTAAATACAGGCAGATTTTTCACCTCGAGTCATAAATAACATTTACTTATAAGTAATAAGGTGTTCCTTTTCTTTTCTCTTGCAGAAATAGGCATCTTTAGAAATTATGGAAAGCCTGTTTTACAGTGTGGACTTGTGCAGAAAACACCTGAGAGTGCTAAGCAGCATGGGATTGTGTTTCAGTTATTCTTGTTTTAAACCTGGCAGGGTAGCTCTCTGCCTCGTAGCCTGCAGCATCTGCCCAAGCCTCCTGCCTCCCTTATTAAGATCTTAATTACAGACACAGCTTACTTCATTGCTGGAGGGAAAGAATTTAGTTTCTCTGAACTGTGTCTGTTTTTTGGTGTGGCAGGTGTAATCATGGTGAGATCATTTCTGGTTTATTTTCTTTTCCTGGAGGAATTTTTTTTGAGGGGGAGGAGGCAGTTCTTAAGACACAATTTCATGAGCTCATAATAGGGCAGTAATAACTGTGCTGTGATTTTATAGACACCCTTTCTTATGAAAAAAACAGTGTTTTGCGTATATAGTTTCATGACTTCTCATAATATTTTTATAAAGAACATCTTCATTATCCCCATTTTGTAGATGAGGAACAGAGGCACAAAAGGCAGCATGATTTCATTGTCATTAGTCTTCCAATATGAGGACTGAGACTAGACCTTCTTAATTCAGTTAGATGTCCATTCCCCCTGTCCAGGGTTTCTCAACATTGGCACTAACGACATTTAGGGCTGGGTAAGTCTTTGTTGTGGGGAACTGTCCTGTGCATTGCAGAATGTTTCCAGCATCCCTGGCCTCTACCCACTAGCTTCCGGTAACAACATACACACATTGTGATAACCAAAAAAGTCTCCTAATGTTGCCAAATATCACCTTCTAGTTAAGAATCACTGGCCTAATTACTCCTACTTTCTTCTTAAAAACAATTGCTTTACTGGTTTGATGTGATAGAATCACAAATATATAACCATAAAAACTGTTTGCCATAATTTCATCATGACTAAAGTTGAGCTTAATGTAACAGGTCCTAACCAAAAGGAAGCTTCCCTTTATATGCTTAGCACCAATTTGTTCAAGCAAATACCGCAAAATACTAAGAAGCAGGGGCTCTCCCTCAGGTCACATGTAAAACCAACAAGCCAGAGGAAGATGACTTGAAGAGAATTAAGGTTGCCATAGACAGTCTGATACATATAGTCTATAATGCATTTAGAAATGGACCTTAAAGAAAGCTATCTTATTCTCATAAACTGGTGGATAATACCTACATGTTGGAGCTTATCTATACATTTAGCCATTGAACAGTGTCACTTGGAGTTTTTTGTCTATTTTATTTGCTCCTACCATCATTCTCTCTCTTCCACCTGAGAAGCTGTATCTAAAGGTTCTTTCTCTGTAGTTGCAATGGTGACAACATGCAATTGCATACACCCTCTCAGCCAAGTGTCCAAATCCAGTTCTTAGATTCTTTGAGGACCCCACAAGTTAAGTGGGATAAGAGCAATTAGGCACCATACCTAGGTGAAGGGGTGTCTACAAGAGTTCCACGGAATGTTAGCATCCAAGTTACATCAGTTGGGTTCAGGCTAGGAAAGAGGTGAAGTTGCCAGGTTGTGTAGGTATTTGTACTGGCATTGTATTTTAGATATTGGTACTGTATTGTATTGTGTTTAGGTACAACTTCAACCCTTGGGGGCTACCCTTGGTGCAAATATTTTATTCGATGTTATAACTTGTATGTTTTGGCTGTTGAGAAATGTCATCTTTGGAAATATACTGTGATATAATGGAGTGGAGTCTCCTGTTCCTTTATAACAATTCTCATTTCACTTGCCTGAGTACCTGGATGTTGGAGGGATTTGTCTAGACAGGCAGATAGATGTGATCCTTTGCCAACACTGTAATGTTGGCTGAAATCCAGCTGGTTGTTTTATTGTTAATAAAACCTATCTTTTGGGTGAGTGGGTGTCAGGCCTTCATCATTATATGGCGCCTGTCAGATTTATCTAGGGACAGAACCCTGAAAAGAGTTTGTGCCTGCCCTATGTTTCTGATCCTTTGCCAATATACTATATTTAAATCTATCAAAACCAGGCAATGCGGGACAAATGCTTATAAATTCCAAGGCTTAATAGCAACGGTACTAAATTCTAAGATGGAGAAGGCTCTCAGGAAGTACATCCTGGTCCAGTGGAAAAAATCCTAGATTAAGAGAGGAACCAGATGCTATTTCTGGCTCTGCTGCTAATCTAATAGGAGACTTATCTGGGTTATAAAACAAGAAGATTGGGTTAAAATGATCCCTCAGATCCCTTCTTAGTCTGACAGTCTAGTGTAGTTGATACTGGTCAAGCCATGGGTGACCTCTGGTTCAGACACTCACTGAAACCCATATGCCCTTCCACCTTCTTTAAGTCCCTCGGGACTTGCTTAGCTCAATCTCAAAGACCACACAAGAGTAGAACATTGAGCTGTTAAAGATACATATCTTATTTATGATCATCAGACTTTTAAGGAAAAAACTAACTTATTTTCCTCAAATACTGTCAGCAATCAAATTCATCCTCCACGACAAGCCGAGAAATAAGAGAAAGGAACTATGAAGTCCCATATGTACACGCATACGCACACACCTACCTACCAAACGATTTGTAATTTTTTAAATATGAAACAGTTTGCTCTAGGCTTTTGTTGGCTTCATGGTAAACAAATCCCAGTCTATGAATGTTTCTGTCCTGTATCAACCTTAAATTGAGGGAGAATAGATGACATTATTCTAGTTCAGGAAAGGAAAGGAACCCAACATTTGAGGAAACACTTCTTTTTAATTTCACATCTCTGCTGCCCATATCATGTTACCGAATCTGATCAGATAGAAATTTCTTTCTGAGATCCAAATATCTAAATTTACAAACAGTATCACATTTTTTCATCAACTCTTAAGAATTAGAGTCATTTGGGCACGTGGACCACCAAAGTAATGCTCGGTTCTGAATGATCCCTCATTGAATAGAAATAGGTCAATACAGTGGAGACATTAAGATTCCCAAACCTGGGAGCCTTATGCAGCACCACACACAGGGCACAGGGCATGTGGGGGCTGCTGCCTGTCAAAGAGTATCTTTGGGAGGCAAGTGTCTAGGGCCACCTTCTTTAAGCATCTCCCACTCTGAGCTGCACAAAGAGAATGCTATGGCTGAAAGTTCACAAGGCTGAAGAATGTAAGAAAACATAAGGACTTGTGGCAGAATAGATGACATGAAGAATCAGAGAGGGTCTGAGATACTCATATAAGTTTTGTAACCCTCATAGGGGTTTAGAAGCACTTCCCAGAAAATAAAAAGAAATTGGCTGAAATGTCGTCTAGGGGCCAGAGTAATCTTTGGTGGCACATATTGGACATTCTTCATGTGATCAGCAGCATGACAAGGGACTTGGTGGGGCCTACGAGGATCCTGCTGCTGCCTTTCTGTGACTAGTTCAGATCACATGATGGAAACTGTCAGACTGCAATTAATGAAGATTGCTGAGCAAAACTTGGATGTGCTATGTATCATATCCTCTAATTCCAGAACTTGAAAGCTTTGTGTTTACTAGTTAGCAATCGCGGGAAGATTTTTAATTCAACATTGCACATCATCCAATGAAAAAACCCAGATGTAAACCAAAGTATTCCAAGAGGTGAAATCCAGACACTTTTAAATCTGCGTGTTTTCTGACTACAGCTATTCTTTTGGGAAATCCCCACATCCCCCTATATCCTAAAGGTGATGGCGGGAAAAAGCCAAAGTGGTTTGACGACCCTCAGATAGCAGCTGATTTTTGTCAGTAGGCACAAAAGCACATAAGCCTTTCTCTTCCTCTGTGTCCTCAGACTGACCTTGATGCTCATCTTTTAGCCACTTCCCTTAGAACTGATTTCCTTGACAATGGCCACTTCCTACTGCACTATGTCTGTTTCTCACAATCTGCCCTGCCCCAAGTGTGTATGGTTGTGTGTGTGTGTCGCATACCCTGCCAGATCCCAAGGCTCAAGTTTGGAGGCTTGGGTACATGAAAGTCGTATTGTTGAGAATGTGGCAGCCCTGAGGCTGCGGCAGGAGCTCCTGCATGATAAATACATAATAAAGTAAAAATAATAAGAGGAAGTTGGGCCATTGATGATGCTATCAGTCCTAGTGGGGTGACACACCATCCATTGTGTCTAATTTCTCTTCAAAGAACAGCATAGGTGGTCATGGAAATTACAAGTCTCATTTCTCTGTATTTGGAATAGCAGATAATTTCCCTGGCAGTAGAAGTATTAAGCTTTCTTGACATTTTGACAGCAGTGGGGGGGGAAAGCTCAGGGAAGAGTAGGGGGTAATGTGGGAGTTATCATGTGACCTACCTGCTGTTCTGGCTAGTTGTACAGTATTTTCTTCCCACTCCTCAGGCATAGTTTGGGAACCAGGAACAGCAGAAACCCAGTGTTCTGGCAAAGTTTGAATGTGCGCAGTCACCTCTGCTGGATGTAGGCTGCTACATTGAAGGAAGAAAGGCTCTTACAGAAAACATTGTATTTAATCTGGCTGGGATGGTCAGTTCCTTTTGGCCTTCCTGTTTGCTTAGTGGTTGTGGACACTAGAATCAGGGTTCCCATCTACTTCATTATCCTGTTTTAATAGGGAGGGGCAGGCAATTTCCTGCTTGCTGTGTCCCATGTTCTCTGGCTGTGAGTCTTGGTGACCTGGACACACCACTTATCTTTCTGATTCCATTAGTTTATCTTCCCATGTCCATCTGAAAATTTTGACCAAATATCATACTGATGTCTCCAGAAAAGAATTTTACCTTCTGTAGAAAACCAACCCAGAACTGACTCCAAGTTAGCAAACATTTAATGAGTATATATTTTGTTTCAGACACTGGGCTACAAAGTTCTGAAAATGCTGAAGGACTAAGACAGCCTTCCTGAACTTGAGTTCCTAATCTTCAATGGGATAATACAAGTTACACTGGTAGAAATACTATAACAGAAAACCGGGAAGAGACACGATTAGATAGGTTTTGGAAAGATAACTCTTCTAGTTATGTGGAAGAGATTAAATGCAGGAAAACCAGTTGGGAAGCAGTTGCCACCCCCACCCCCAAAAGTTGTCGAGGGCCTGAACAAGGAGTGGTACTGAGGAGGAAAGCCGGGTCCAAGCTGATTGGGTTTCAGTTTGTGAAAAAACTCTGAAACCCTCTGAAGCCACTATCTTGGCAGCGGTGTGCATACTGTTACTGAAGAAAAGTAGAGCAGGATAAAGAGATTTTTGCATTTGTTAATTTGGAGATAAAGAAACCCCTTAGACAACTGGAAAGGTGGAGCTAAAGTGCAGAAGTATCTAGGCTGGAGTTATGAATCTGAGTGTTATCTGTGTTTAGCTACCAATACCATGGTTTTGATTTCCTGAAGAGAGCAAGCATAAAGGCAAGAGACAATTGAAAAGGAGAGATCCCTTTGGAACATGATCACTTAAGGAATGAGCTCCCCCCCCCCCCAATTTTTTAAAGTCTGTGAACAAGAAGGAAGATGAGTGTTCATAAGAACAAGAAAAGAGAGAGAAGTAGGAAGTGGTAACATGGAAGCCCAAATAATTTTGAGGAAGATCAGGATAGGGATCCACGTTAGAGGCTGCTACAACTAAGGTTCCTTCAAATAGGACTTTTAAAATTAAATTTATTGGGGTGCCATTGGTTCATATGGTCATATAGGTTTCAAGTGTACATTTCTGCGATACATGAGCTGTATACTGCATTGTGTGCCCACCATCCAAAGCCAAATCATCTTCCATCACAATGTATTTGGCTCAAATAGGATATGTGACCGTAAAGGCCAATTTCCAATCCTGATTAGAACCACAATGTTTGTAGCAAATGTGTTTGACTTTATTAAATACTATTCTAATTCAGGAAGCCTGAATTCTTGTTTCAGCTCTATGACCTTCTTGCCAGGTGACTTTGGCAAATCATTAACTTCTTGAGCCTCATTTTTTTCATTTTTAAAGTGAAAGAGTTTGACTATAATTGTTTAAAGTTCCTCTGGCTTTCGGGTTCCATGCCCAACTGTTTGATACTTTGCCAAGCTCAAGCTGCATTTCTAACTGCCCATCTCTGGAGGCCAACCATCCAACTGGATATAGAATTGCCTAGCTCTCTTATCTCTCATTGATTTGTTTCTGTATTGACCTTTCTTGCCATGGAGATAAATATGGGGGTGGGGATGAGAAAGAGTAGATCTGCCTTTCCTGGGTTTTTCTAAGATATTCAGAGAATCCCCTTCTGACTTTGTGGTCTTAAGGAATCATACCTTTGCACTGAGGGAGAGGGTTCCTGCACCTCCTCCTAAGCAGAGGAATTAATTCTTAATTTGCCGATTTATGAGTTGCATGTGCTCTTCTGAATGAGATGATTTGTGTGTTTTCTGGCTGAACTTAATTTTGTTGTTGTCATCTTACTGAACTCCTGCCCCAACACACTTAAGTATCTTCAAAAGCCATTGTGTTTTCCCCTACTTTTTGATAGCCTTTACTCTGCTGGAATCTAATAATAATTTTCAAAATTTGCCCAGTAATATCATTAGGATTAGTATTAGTATTTTGCCTCAGAAGCTCTCTTGAATGCGACCAGTAGTTTTATTACTGCTGTTTGTAGGCAAATGCTTGACAAAAGCTTGCAATGCCTAGAACTCATTATTAATTCAAAGCAATATTGTTTTGAGAGACAATTCTCCTAAGTGTAATTATGAGCAAGAGAAATATCAGATATGTATTAAATCAATATATAATAGCATCATTAGACTAGGACCAACACTTGATTGAGAACTGAGGGGAGGTGAACAGTGTAGAGAGCCTAAGGGCAAAGTGCCATCTGGCAAATTAAACCAATAGTCATAGTAACTTTTTAAGTCTCTGGCAGTGTTAAAGTACTTGACTTGAACTAATTCATTTAATTTTCACAGCAAACCTATGAGGTAGGTGGAGGGGGAAAGGTAGTCTGCCTAAGTTGCACAGTTAGGGCACCAAACCCCAAGAATCTATTTTATTTTATAGACATGACAAGAAGAATTGGTCATCTTTAGAACTTTACTGAATGAAATATAATGGAATTGAGCCCAGTTAGGAGGACACTGTATAGTAGAGCCAAGGTGGAAAGAGAATTGAACCAAGAGACTATAGTTCTGTTCTCATCCCTGGCACCAACAGTGTGGCCTTGGTCAAATGATAAAATGTGCGCGCACACCCCCCACCTGTTCTCTTGTCTGTAAAAATAGGTCCAGGTGTTTCTAAAGGTCTCTGGAGCTGGACTCTTGTTTGGCAGAGTGCCTGCTTATAGACATTGGCTCCCTGTAGCTTACACAGATATTAAATAACTCACTCCTGTTCAGCCAAGACTAAGAATATCTCTCAGTGTAGGAGGTGTCAAGCTAGCCCTGGGGGGATAGGGGGGTGGGGGGCTGGCACTAACAGCCATGCCAAACTCTTTATAAATCCTGATCTCTGTTGGCAGTGGGGAGGACTGCTGGGAAATCATGCACAGGTAGTCAGGAGAATTCACCCACAGTGGCTCCATTAGCAAGGACAATGGGCTCTGAAAGTATTCCCAAAGAAGCCGCTCTTGAGGTGCATCTAGACACATTAGCATGCTGGTTACCAGGTGGCAGGAAGGCCATGGGACAGCCGACAAAGAACATTCAGGACAGCGCTCACACAGGGACTTCTCCGCCTTGAATCAAGTATAGCCCATTGCTCTGTGTCAGTGCTCCATGGGGTTCTGTGGCAGTGGCTCGGCTCCAAAAGCCTTGGCTTTATTTATGACTAGGTTTGTAGTCCTTTGCCTTTCTACTCTTTTCTGTTTCTTTCCTTTCCTTGCCTTGAAGTCAGTGTGCACAGCCATCCACCCTCAGTTCCCGTAGAACTGGCCTCTACTTTTTGTCACTTCTGATTTCATCTTGGGGCTTCCTTACCAGCCATTCCCAATTGTTAAATGGTCCCTGGAAAAAGGAACAGAGACTGGGGACAGGGAGGTCAGCTCTCTCCCTGTCCTATAATCTCAGTACACTCTGGTGGAGTAATTTCCCTGAAATCATTTTGGTACAAAGGACCAGAATCCTGTTTTCGGTAATCTGTGACTTTTCTTTTAAATTACAGAATATCCAAAAGAATGAAAGAAGTGAAACGAGATTTTAGGATTATGACACATTTTTAAATGGTTCCTTAAAGCAGAATAGAATGATGCATGATTTTATCTTTATATATGTGAATTTTAATTGTTGAAAGGCACCCAAAGCTTCCTAGAATATAAATACTAAGTAAAACGTTCACCTGGAACACAAACCCTCAGTTTTCCTTTGGCTTGCCTTTCTGTTCACCTGGCTACATCGACTTTGTGGACCTCAGAACTTTCAAGAACAAGAATTTTAACCCTATCCTTAAAGAGCATCACCAGGCTTCCTGGGTACTGGCCTTTAGGGCTTTATCTCCTTTCCTTAGGTTAAGTAGTTGCATTGACGGAGAGGAGTTTGGTTAACAGGGTAAAGGACCCCCTTTCCAACCACTGACCAGAGGGGAGACCCCTTACAGAGTATGCTCACTTCATAGCAGAGAACCAGCACACAGAGCAAGACCTGCAGTTACAGGGCACAGTACAGGGGGAGCTGATTAATGTATGTCAGTTACAAAGGAATGCAAAGCATGAAGCTCGAAGATCAAGTCCACATTTCTCGAGAAAAAAACAGGACATAGAAGTCCAAACAACAACAACCCCAAATTCCACTCTTATGGAAAGTCACAAACACACTCCATCCAGTCGGCAGTTCTTTCTCCCACAAATGATCATCATCTCAATAACATCTTGTGCATCCAAACATTTCAGTGGAGTTCTGAAGAGATTGCTTTTAGTTTTCTGAGTGCTTGTGGTGAATTTACAACGTTCCCTGACTCCTTCGTGTGCTGGGAAGGAGCAGGCATGTGGTGATGGCTGCCATCATGCTGCGAAACATTGCTAACGCCAAGAAATGAAATCTTTGGAGCCTTTGAAAGGCTTCCAAGAATGTCAGCACGTACTGCCTGCCCACTCTCTGCTGAATGCCTACTTTGGCTGTCTGCTTCGTACTGAATGTACCAGACAGGACTTCATACAAAGAGAGAAAGTGTTTTGGGCCCCTGAAAGGGGAAGGCACAGCATTTCTTATGTGAATGGCAAGACTTAAGTAGTAGGAAATAGTGACAGGGTGAGGAGGGGCCTTCAGGAAAGGTATGAATTAAAGACCAACAGAGAAAGAGATGGCATCTGCCTACGTGGGATAAATTCTTTGTAACTCCTTGCCATCAAATCTGGAGATACAGACTCCCATCACACTGCTCCATGCTCGATGATCATGGAAAAAAATGCTTGCTTGGAGATTTCTCCCTGTATCCAAAGACCTGGTGATCAACTGAGAATAAAAATGTTTAAGCACTGCCAAGGCATGTATAAGTGTACTTTTGGTTCCATTTTAACACCAAATATAAAAGCCATTTGTACTGTTTGTTATCAGGGATGGTCTTTAACTCTTTGTGAAAAAACCTGAGACATGTCAGTGTAGTACATCTGAATATCTTGAAATATTTTATTCCTTAAGCTGGCTTTAAGAAAGGAAGAAAAAAGTTTTGCATAGTGAACCATTCTCTGACTCTTTTAACAGTGCTACTCATAATTCCTTGGCACAACATCTACTGCTAGAGGAAAGATCTCTTGCGGTGTTCTGAGCTTTTCCAAGGAGGCGGTCTGATGTCATTGGTGGCAGACGCAGAATGTATGTATCTGTCTTTTGTCTGCACCATCTGGTTTTCTCCTTACAGGCTATCGTTTAGATTTATTCTTCTCTTCTTTTCAGGAGGTGTGCCTCTCCATAAGAGGAAGGGATTTAGGTGTTAAAGGGACTAAGCTAATAGTCTAAGATGATTTCCCTCTTTTCTTTCCTTCCTAGAATCTTATGGCAAGAGCCTTATATGACAATGTCCCAGAGTGTGCTGAGGAACTGGCCTTTCGCAAGGGAGACATCCTGACTGTCATAGAGCAAAACACGGGAGGACTGGAAGGATGGTGGCTCTGCTCCTTACATGGTCGGCAAGGCATTGTCCCAGGCAACCGGGTGAAGCTTCTGATTGGCCCCATACAGGAGACCTCCTCCAGTCAGGACCAACCTACTTCCGGACTGATTCACCAGACCTTTGGCCAATCGAAGCTCTATCAAGTGCCAAACCCACAGGGTGCTCTTCGAGACACAGTTTACCAAGTGCCACCTTCCTACCAAAATCAGGGAATTTATCAAGTACCCACTGGCCATGGTACCCAGGAACAAGATGTGTATCAAGTACCACCATCTCTGCAGAGAGGCATTGGGGGAGCTAATGGTCACCACTTTAGTAAAAAGGTGAGTGAGCAACTGACTGTTTTTTTGTTCCAATTTATTATTTTCCTTTGCACTCACAGCGAAAGAAATGTTCCCAAAATTAGAACGTGACCCTTCCAAGAAGTATGTCTTCCAAGAAGTAAGTATATCTCAATACCCTAACTCAGCATTATTTTTGCATCATGTTTTCATTCATTGGTCAGCAAAACTTTATTGAATTCCTACCATATGCCAATTACTGTTGATCCAAAGTCATTATAAAGTTCCTGTGCCATTCCAGGTCATAGTGGATAATTTAAGTTGTTTTCATCTTTCTGATAGATCTGCTTTCAGACCTAAGTTCTACACTCAAAAAGTTTCCAGTATTTTCTGTTTCTTCCTTAAATGGTACAAGGCACCAAATTTTGTATTAGCACAGTGATGCAGGAAGGACCCTCCTGTCACCAAAAGTTGAGTTGCAACCCCATTGGCCTGGCTGCACAAAGAACCTACTAGAAATAGAAGCAAGGAAGCTAGGAGTAGGTTATATCAACCAACTTGTTCTGTGGAGTTGCTAGCTTACAATTTGACTCACTTAAAATACATAGATACTTGTATTTAGAAAGGAGCCATTTTCTTATTCTTCAAGTAATTTCTACAACAATGCCTGAGCCAGTGGGTGAAAACAGTGCAGCTAAGATATTTATTAGGAAGCCATCATGTTAAAAAAAGAAGATGAAAGGGAAGGACTGACCTCTTCAGCACTCTGTATAATTCCAAATGCCATAACAATTTGAGATAAATAGAAATTTGTTAATTGAATGAATTTTAAACATCGAGTATATTTTGATGCTTGTGATACAGTGATGAGTTAAAGAGCGAATAAAGCCTTCATGATGCTGACATTGTAGTGGGGGGACATAAGCAAACACTGTACTTTCAGATGCTGGGAAGAAAATAATGTCAGTGAGCTTGAGGGGGTAACAGCCAACACCAAGATGATGCCTGTGTGACTGTTACAAGGGAGGGCTTTTCTCTTTTGCTTACTGGCAAATTCCAGGGGTCTACAGAGGATCCAGTGAAGTTTGGTATTAAGAATGAGCCAATTTAACAGAATAAGAAAGGACCTCTGAATTACAAAAGATGTAATTCTAAGCCAGAAAGAGCATGTTGGTTCTTAGAACTCTACATATACAGGTGCCCTGCCTCAAGAAAATCGAATACAAAGTCTGAATTTTCAAATCCATGTAAATTAGGGGATATCTATTTGCATGATAATGGAATCCTGTGTTGAAAAACAATGGGGGTGGGGAATTTACTTTTGGATTTCTTAAATAATAAAGCACAAATTAATCCAAATCACCTCTTATACCCAAAGTATGCTATGCAAAACAGTTCTCAGAGCACATGTGTTGACTAAGCCAAGTGTGTGCACGTTAGGAGGAATTCCTCAAGAAGTGGTAAACAGCTTTCTGACTTGTGTTGCCCAAGCCAATGATTCCTGTCTGCAGAGAGACTGGCCATGACCTTTCAAAGTCATTATCCCATGGATTTCAAATTCAAAGGGAAAGCCAAACCAGGCCTCTCTTTCCAGAGGAGAAAAAGAAGAGTTGAAAGGTGTGACTATAAATAACTAACTTCTCTCATTCTTAGTTCTGGTTGTTTGCACCTTAAAAATAGCTCTCCCTTCATCTGAACTAGTGTGAAGCAGACAGGGGAGACCAGAACAGGAAATGCTTGGCTGAAAGGTGGTGGGGTCTAAACTTTCATCGCAAGTTTATTTTGGCAGGAAGGTAACATGTTTTCTTTTTTAGACTCAACCTTTTTAGTTCCAAGTCTGAAAAATCTAAAACCTCAGACTTCTCCCCATTTTATTTGCTGTCACTATACTGCAGATTCACTCTGTGGTTCTCCATCCTGTTAGCAGGGGGGATACTGACTACACCTTCCTTTGTATTGATGTTGGGGTGCTGGGGTTACTGTTGGGCGCTTGAACTCAATGTTATGTTTGCTTTTTTTTAATTCTAAAATCAGTGGAACATACTATGTTTAACAAAAGCTGGGTAGGTGATTCTTGTAGGAGGAAGCCAATTTCTGAAAAGGACCCCTGCCAGCCCTTTCAGGGGATGCCCACAGACTTGACCAGAGCTCAGGAGGAGAGAATGCCTGGAGCCCTGAGCTGCTTTGAACAGTGGGAGCCTGAGTGGTAACATGTGAGAATGGGAAGGGCAGGAGGGAATAGTTCTGGCTCATCCCTGCCAAACACCAGGTGTTTTGCAGGATATTCTGACCTGACCTTGAAAGTCATTTTAGAGCCTCTGGTTCTCTAGGCTGCCCACTTCTGCACTGGGCCATTGGCTTACAAGCCCCCATGGGAGTGAATTTGTCCTCTTCCTTTCTTTCTTGTCCCTCTCTTCCTTTCTTCCTCTTTTCTTTCCTAACCCACCTCCTCCTCTTTCTCCTTCTCTCTCCTTCTCTCTCTACCCCTTTGTTTCCCTTCCTCCTCTCTTTCCTTCCTTCTGTCCTTCCTTCCTTCCTCCCTCCCTTCCTTCCTTCCTTCCTTCCTTCTTTCCTTCCTTCCTTTTTTCCTTCCTAGTGGAGGTGGCTTGGCTGGTAAGAGGTGATTTTAACCTTCTATATAACAGCAGCTGCTTTAAAAACTTCTATCAACATCTCCCTCAGTGTAAGTTTCTGATTCAGATATTCTTAGCGGGTGAGAATCATCCTAATGATTTAAGCCAAAGCCCCAGAAGTTAATCCCAGTACAGTAGGGGGATCAGGCTGAGGGAGCAGGCGGGGGTGAGTTCTCATTGTAGCCCTGTGCCCATTTTCTTTTTAAATCTCTCATCTATAAAAAGGTGGTGAACCCAGAACTAGACATTCTTGATACTTTAAGCTGTGGTTCTTAAAAGCTACTGAAGAAAAAGAAGAGACAGTAGAATCTTGTTCTGAATTAGTAAAATACGGTTTTAAAATTTAGAGAACTAAGAATCACCCAGGGATGGAAGGAAGGTGAATTGAAACGTATATCCCCAGGCCTGTCTTTAAACCCAGGCCTGGGAATCTGCATTTTAGCAATCTCCTTAGATAGTTCTGGGGGAGGTGGTCCAGTACTATGTACTCTCAGAGAGATTGTGAAGGGGCCATGTCGTCGTCGTCGGCAGCCGTCCGTCTCGAGAGACGATGGTGTAGCTTCTTAAGAGTCTATCTGCACCGCCGAGAATGGCTGTGCAGTCCGACTCGGGAGTGACATGGTATCTGTCTCCTCCCGTGTTGAATCGACATCATGCGATGACGCTGAAGCTACAGAGCCTGGGCAGGGTGATATGGAGGGTCTGCTGTTGCCCATGCAGCAGACACCCCTCTCTTCGCAGCTGAAGGGTCCAAGGGAAAGACGGAGTCGATACAGCTTGGGTTCAGGTGCGCCGCAGGAGTTGCCGGTGTTGACTACAACGTCAAACTGCCTTAGGGACTCCGGCTCCGGATTTTCTGTCGGGGTTTACTCCCTTAGCCTTTCCCCTGAAGAGGTATGCCGCAAGGCAGCGGAGGTTTTTTGGAGTCAGAGTTTTCCTTCTCTGATGTACCCTGACTGGAAGATCGAACCAGCGACACTTAGCTCGCAGGCCGACGCTCAATCCACTGAGCTAAACCAGCCAGGGCCAAAAGGGGCCATGTAGGGGTTGGATATGTTCCAATCTGATTGTGACTCGGGACTTTCCATGGTTAAAGATTCCCTTGATGTTGCAAACAGACAGTTGGCTTCAGAAATATCCATCACATTTTTTTCTACTAATGAATCACTGAGGGAAAGAAAAAAAGTGACTCTGCCTTCTATCACTACAAGTTTGCTCTCTGGGAAACTCCAGCTTCTACCCACCTTCTTGCATCCCATCCATATCAAAAGACATTCATCATTCATTAAGTCAGTGGTTCTGGTTTGGGAAAGATGAGCATATAATACAATCCCCACCCTTTTGCAAAACAAGAAGATAGCATGAGTATTGCGCAAAGAGCATGGGCTTTGGGGTTAGGCTGACTCCTGGTTCTGTTTTTTCACAGCTTTTATTCCACAGCAAGTTACTGAACTTCGTAGGCTTTGCTTTCTTCATCTGTACAATGGGAATAATCATAGGGTCGTTGTGAGGCTTAAATGAAAATACATAGAAAGGACCTGGCACAGTGCTTAGCATAGCAGGGGCTTAAAAGTATTAGTCCCCATCACCTTGTTCTTCTTTCCTTTCTCAGAGTTTATTTTGTACTGCATCAGCCCTGTTTGTGTTTCTCACTATAAAACAAATATGCAGATACTTCAATGCCAGCACATAGGCCATTCCCTCCCTTTGAGTGTGGGGCTCTCTCTTTGCTTCTACAAGATTTTTGGACAGAGTGGAAAAGAACTCCCAAAGTTATCTGGAAACCATATACGCCAACACCTACACGTAATTTCATTGGTCTTTTTTCACTCTGGGTTTTGTGTGCAGAGCCGTTTTATCCATTAGACACCGTGGGAAGAATGCCCAGGGCCTACAAGAATGTTTGAGGGCTGAATAAAAAAAAATTGGCTCCACAACATGAAACACAAAAACTGAAAAATAGACATTAATAAACAGACAAATGTGTAGGAAACAATATCACGTCAATCTCATTATTACATTTAGGGCTCATAAGTATTTCATTACATTTGAAAATAATTTGTAGGTTAGATTTTTCTCACTTTGAAAAGATTTCTAAATATGTTCTGTGATTGCCAAGAACTCATAGGCAATTCTAAATTAAATGAATTACTCATAGTCCAATAATTTGAAAAGCTGAATTATAGTTTTTAAATGTTCTCAATTTTTTAAAAGCAAAAATTCTCCTTCATGTGGTAATATGGCTTGAAGTGGAGCCCCCAAACATGCAAAAGCCTAAGACCCACAACGGTCTGAAATAGCCTCATTTCTCTGCTTCAGAGATCAGTAAAACTGCCCCTTGAGTTCATCCATTTCATGCTTGACCTTCCTGGAGAATTAAGTGTGCTTCTCTGATTATCGTTTGGACAAGTTGTTTTTATTCTAACTGGTGGGATTAGATTTGCTTTGAGTACTTCTGAAGATTAGAATGGGCAAATTATAAACTCCATTAAGGCAGGCAAGGGCTGTGGCTGTCTCTTTACTGCTATAGGCCAAGCTGATAGCGAAGTCTCAACACACAAGATAACACTCAATGAGCAAACAAACAAGACCAAAGCAAGACATGAAGCTTTAATTTGAGTTGACCTTTATAAATAAACTGAAAAGTGATTCTGATCTTATCATCTATTCACCGTCACACACTGTTCAGACCTCGTCATTCAGCTTATTATATTCTGTTACGACATATGTCATATTATACATGGTAGTTTTCCCCCAGAAGGGTCTTAGAGAATGTCACCATCTGTTTTCTGTAATCATAACTATCTATACAAAAAACATGGACATCTGAAGTGTGATTGATATAAAGTTCAGTTAATTCTTCTATAGTAACCTAAAAAGGAAAACTACATTTTTTCTACTGAGGAGCAGAGCTTCCTTTGTTTATGTTGTTATCTACCTAGAATGCCTTTCCTCCACTATTCTACCTGTGAACTCCCATTCATATTTTAAAACCTGTTTTAATGTTCATCTCCTCTGTGGAGCCTTCTGTCTGCACACTGGCATTGTCTCCCTCCTCTATGGCCCCAAAATATGTTGTAAATTTCTTTTAATTTCAAGGGAGCTCATAGGCTCATTGAAACAGTAGTGGTCTGCTATTAATGTGTAAGATGGGCTAGGCTGGGACAAGTACTACTTCAGGAATGGCACTCAGAAAATTTAAGTAATATTAAGATTTATCTAGACTAGACCCCATTACATCATCTTTAAATACCATTTCATATCTTCCAAAATGGGGCACAGCCATATATTAGCAGGAAACGATTCAAAGATTTTAGCCAGGTCTTCTAGGCCCATTCTTGAAAGGTAATGTAAGAACCAGAAATAGATTAACTACAATGTTTATACCTTCTTAGACACTGAGTCATCATGAATTACACACACACAGAGACACATACGCACACACCCATAGCCAGTGTTTAAGAACAGAGGACTTTCCTTATTGGGATTTGAAGCATTGTGAAATCTGGTTGCCCAGAGCAACACTCAGTTACCAGTCAACTAATTGCTGTATATTAGCTGTATGAGCTGTCTACCAATGAGTAAAAATAGATGTAGAGGAAATGAAAGTACCCAGAGGAGATAAACTCTGACTTTACCTCACTTTCTTTTGTTCCATTCCTATACACACACACAAACATACATACATACCCTGAAAAATAGCAGGGTTGGACAGAACAGAAGGTATCTCTAGTTTCTTCACTTGCAACTCAGTAAAGTATGACCATGTTCCAGAATTACACATTTCTGTATAAAAATCATCCTAATTTCAATGAACTTATTTCAACACATGGCTTTTTGAGCTATGCAAACTTTCATCTAAAATCTCTACCCATAAGATTCAAGATAAATTTTAAATTTGAAGTCCTTAAGCGATTCAAGGGCAGGACTTGATGAGCTTACTTTGAAAATGAGAAGTATCCCTTCCTAGTAGAATCATTCACACCAGTGTAATGAGCAAATTGTAATATCTCCTTAAAAATTAACAACAGTCCTTTTTGTTTGGTCAATGCCAAGGCCTTCAAACTCAGTTGCAATTTGTTGTAAGGCTCAGAGATAATGAATATTTCTAAGAGTGCATTAGTAACTTCTTATAAACCCACACCAAAACAAACAGAGGTAATCTTTCTTCCTTTTTCAATGATTTCATGCTAAGTGACTGTGCTTATCAGAGTGAATAGGTCAGATATTTTGTGTAGTATGATGTCACTCTAAGTGATTAATGCTGTATTTGTGAAGGAGAAGAAAAGAATACAGTTATTTGATTTGATGATGAAATTCAAACCTAATATTGTTTGCCCACATCTTTAAAAGTGAACTTGTTTGAGTAAATTATGCAAAATTCAGAGCTAGATACCATCAGAAATGCACTGGCTTCTCAATAGTTGTGCCACAAACCCAGTTGTCAAGGTACACTTCCAGAGAGGTGTGTCTTTCTTAGAAGTTGTAACTCCAATAATATTTGAAAAGTACAAAGGAATCCTGTCTTTCAAGGGACTCTAGAGTCAATCAGTTTTTGAAGCAAATACTCCTTTAGCAATGCCATTATCACATCTGATTTATTTGAATAATTTTTTAATATTTGGTTTTCTTAAAGCAGTGTGTGCTTAAACCAGTTATTTATCAGAATAGTTATTTGTCTTCAAATTTACCAACAATTGACTGTATAGCCTGTAGCATGTTATTAAGTTACTCATTTTTCAAGATAGTTTTAGATCTGAAGTGGGATTGACTTGTTCTGGCTGAGTGGCTCAGTTGATTGGAGCACCGTCCTGTACACCAAAAAGGTTGCTGGTTTGATTCTTGATCAGAGCATATACCTATGCTGCAGATGCAATCCCGGGTTGGTGGGATGTGTGTGGAAGGATGTGTATGGGAGGCAACCAATCAATGTTTTTCTCTTTCTCTCCCTCCCTCCCTCCCTAATAAATAAACATATCCTCAGTTGAGGATTACAAAAATAATAATAAATCATTGAAAAAATAAAGAAATTAAGTGGGGTTGACTCAAAGGTGCCTTTGAGCTTTGGCTCCATGTGAGGGACATTATATCCATAATTTCATCTAATCCTCTCAGCAGCCTCATAAGGTGTTCCTCACAAACTTCACTTTACTGGGGTCTGAGAAATAAGTTAACTTGCTAAAGGACGTAACTCTGAAACTAATGATTTTTATATCCTGGCTTATGGATGGTGTTGCCAAGCCCTAAAATAAGAGGGCATATTTAGACACTTCATTAGCAAGTCCAGCTCGTCAGAATCCTGGATGCTAAAAAGCATCCTGTTGGCCAGGAAGAATTAAAGTCACTCCAGAAGACTCCTACCTCAGATTCTTAGAGTAGCCTCCCTGCTGAAGGAGGGAGTCTGTGAGGAAATGTAAGAATGCCATCTCCCAGCTGCAGTGGTCAGTTTCATGGGAGGCCAATCCAGAAATACTGAAGAGGTCATTAAGCTGATGTAAAGTCCAGGGTACATTGCTGAGGCCATTGCTATGTTGGCTTTCTGTGTCTTTAGAAATACAGCCTTTTCAGATGACTTCAGATTGCTTCAAATGGATAATTTCATTTAATCAGATATAGTTAAATCTCCCAGAATGGGCTTGCCAGTAAAAGGGGCAGCCCCCAAAATAAGATAGTAATATCTTAAGTTTTGCTTCTCAAGTAAAGAAGTAACTTTCTTTGGGAGTATTTATTTGTGAAATTAGAAAAGTAGTAAAAATTTTAACATGTCTTAGGAATATAGGCAACAGGACATTCTGCTGGGCTGCTGGATCCAGCTAACGAAAGTTCTTGTTGCCTTCTCTGTCATTAATGAGCTGAATAACGTCTCTGAACTTTTGTTCCCTCAACTGTGAAATGGGGAGTAGGGCTGGATTATCTTTAATGGTCTTTGCTAAAATTTTATGACCCAAATATCCTTATCTGATTCTTTTCTAGTGTTGCTTGAAAAGTTTAATGAAATGACCTGGCCTCAAGATTGTTAAATAAAAGACACTCAGGTGTTAATATAAATTTCAGTTGAACCCTAAGTGTTGGCAAATCCTTTTTACCCTTCCCTTAGGATTCAGCCCACCTTCCTACCTACAGCCACAGTCTCCTTTAAAAGATAACCCTGTCTTCGATTCCCAGTCAGGGCACATGACTAGGTTGCACGTCAGGTCCCCAGTTGGGGGCGTGAGTGAGAGGCAACCACACAGTGATGTTTCTCTCCCTCTCTTTGTCCTTTCCCCTCTCTCTAAAAATAGATAAATAAACCAGCAAACAAAGAAATAAATAATTAAAAAAGAACAAAAACCCTTTAAAAAAAAAAAAGAAATATACTTAAAAGATAGAACCCTGTCAGTAGAAAGCAAGAAGCAGGCAGGGACACAAGGGGGAGGGGGAGAGGGTTGGGATATGCTAAGCCAGGAAGAATGAGAGTTTGCAGACCTCCCGTACCAAGTCTGGGTAGTAAGGAGGACTCTTATCCCTTCTTTGTTCCCAAGAGCTAAGAAAGTACTTTGTACTGGCACTCATTCTATGCCCGTTTTCCTCTGTTTAATCCTCTTGACTTGGCAGAGGCCCCTGGTGCATCAGCCCTAGGTCAGCCCCCTTCAGAACCGGTTCCAAGTTCTGTCATGTGATCAGTTTGCTCCATCAGCCATTGTGTCTTTTCTCTCAGTTTTAGCCATTGGTGGGGAGGGGGGGGGGGACTCTTATTTAAGAAACAAATGATATCCATAGGCATTTGGGTCAAGAAATTTTCATTCCTTGATTAATTTCCATAATTACATCCCCTTTCGAGCATCTGTGGGCATCTCTCTAAAATCCACTTCAAAGTCTAGATTTAGTGCTTAGTGTCCTGTTGAATTTATTTGGACAGCAAAAGAACAAAAATGCTTGTGCCCTTTCTGGTTTTCATTCAAAGAACATTTTGGTCCAGGGGATATTTTTTAAAAAATGGCTTTGCTATATACCCAATTATCACAGGCCGTATTCAGCTTTGTCCAGAGAAAGACCTCAAGCACTTAGGAGCCCAGACATCATTTCCCATCGTGTTCTTTCACGTTAAATGCTTCTAGCTGCTCTTTGGCGCTTGGTCACTCCATAACTAAATATTGCTTTAGCGCTTACTACACAAAGAGCTTCCTGAGAGCAGCAGGGGAGATGTGTGAGCCCTAACAATCAGGGCACTGTTTCCACTGAGTGCTTCGCCGCCCAAATGCTGTGTCAAATTAAAGTGACCCGAGAGCCCCGTTCCAATTCTGAGCTTTCAGTTGTGACTTTCTCCTTGTTGAAAAAAGAGACTGGCTGTATAGTTTGAGCATAAAACCAAACATCAAAATGTATTTAAAGGAGAGTACATTGCTTCCCAAAAACAGGAAGAAAAATCTTGATGAGCACAAGGTAAGCATTAGGACGGGTTAACCGTGGCCATGGCCCATGAAGGTGGCTTTTTATGGCCAGACCCAGTTTTATTATATTGTTGCTATGCAAGTAAATAAATGAGCTCACTGCTGCACCCAAGCTGGGCAAAGAGAATTTATAGAGAATAAATCCAGTGTAGGCCACATGTGGCTTTTCCTCTGGTCACAGAAAAGCAACTAATAATCTTGGATTTTAAACAGAAAAACTTCTATAACTTCACAGTTTCTGAACATTGGATCCCAGTTCTAATGGGCAGGCAGTGATAACAGTAATGTTTCTTTTCCTAGGGTTTTCTTTAAAGGGGAAGGGTTACACAGTTCATGAGCTCGAAGACAAAGAGGTTATTATAAGATCTAATAAATACTGTTGTGGCTCTGTTAATGATTTTTAAGGGCATTTATGTGAAATAAGGCCTTTCCAACAGGCAGTTTCAGAAGTCTAAATACTCTTGTTAATGCATGAAACCCAGAGATAAAAATAAAGTAAAAAATTTTAAGTAAACAGGGAAGTTGGGGGGATTAGAGATAGACAAAAAGCAATCTAATTTTACTTTCCACATATGCCAAGAAAAATGCAAATAGGTGATTGCTAATCAGTGAAGCCTACTTTTGAATTCTGACAATCTTAAGTACTGTTAATGGTGAGGTTATAAATCTGTACTGAGATTGTTATGGCACAGTAGCACTTCTAACTTGTCACCAATAATGTAATATATTTCCTGAGCACCACCTGCATTGCCCAGTTCTTGACTAGGCCTTGGGGCAGACCACCTGGAGCTGGTTACACACATTCATGCTCTGCTAGATTCATGGCTTAACTCCATTGGTTAATTATCAAAGCATTATCTAGATATCCTTTTTACTGTCTTAGTTCTTCCTTGGGGTTGCTGGGAGCATGGGAAAGAGGGAAGGAATCAAAGCAGGGATGAGCGCTGGAAGAGAGAGGTGAGAAGTTGTGAAAAGTGGTTGGTAGGGCAGGCATCAGAAAAAAACAGAGCAGACAGTGGCAGGACCTAAGACCCTATTAATCAGCTTTTGCAGGATACTTGGTGAGCAAGAAGGATCTGCCTTCATGAATGGCACAGTTTGTTCTCTTCCCACTTCCCTCAGCACTCCATTGAATTGTCAGCATGCAGTTGAGAAGCTGAGGTTCTCCTAAACTCAGGGCCTCTGCTGCTGAGATGCCCCCATCCCAGGCTCTGCTTTAAGGAGGAAAAGATCCACTTTTCTTTTTTCCCAAGGAAAGAAGCCCCCAAGAAGAACTTGCTGGGACCTTGGTACAAGTGTTACCATGTGAGCAGAAGTTGTCTTGTGAGAAGTATTTTGCTTCTAGACATTCCAGATGCGAATGTACCCTACTTCTTGGTGAGATCCTTGACAAACCCAGCTTGTGAGCGTCCACTGAACAAGCCTTATCTGAAGAGAAATTCAGTTAGGTGCCCTGAGTTTTGGACCTTGTCGTCTTTCTCTCAGATAAACATCTTTATCTCTATGCCTTATAAAGCATGTTTTCTCCTGGGGTTTTCCACTGAAGTGTGTTAGGCTGTTATGGTGATAATTGTGACAATTGGCAACACTGATATGACCAGAGTAAAACAGTAATACAAATAAAGCTACTGCTGGTTACCAAGGGCCAAAGTCTCTTGTCATTTACTGCTTTGATGGAAAATTCCCATTGTCTCATAGACTTCACTAGGAGCACTTGATGCATTTGTAAGATTAATTTCTTTCTATCTGACTTAAATATAAGAGTGATTAAAATTTCTTCCCATGGTTTAATCATGAAACATTTTGAAGCAAACAGCCTTGAGATCTGACATCTGTGATCACTGAGACACAAACAACATCCTCATCGCATTAGAAAAAAAAGCAAGAGTAGGCTGTTGTCTTGTTCCCCTGTCTTTTGTGTTCCTGTTATCTTCATGTGTTGGACATTGTATTTTTTAAATATTTTAGAAATCATTTAAAGAAATCCTACAAAGATGTTCTTTACTTAATAGAGAGGACTTTATTTCTTTCTGCCAGCCTCATGGGCACATATTCTAATTTCAGACTTTGAGATGTTCTCGCCAACCCTTCCTTTTGCATGCAGCCCTTAAGGCCCTAACGCAGAGTGGAGCATGGTTATCAGGGTTTCTGTCTGGGTAAGCCACTACCTACGGTTCAATATTCCACCTTATCTGAGAAGGCTGTAAAAAACACATGTGGCATCTGAGGTAACAGTTTCACATCAACAAATGCTCTCAGGGAAAATGCAGCCTCAAAATCTGGGCTGGCCTCTATGAATTCCTTCTCTACTGCCAAATTTTGACATGGTAATTCTTTACTCTCCTTTAACTCTTTGATGCCGTTAATATTTGTACTATCTTTCCCTCATTTTCTTAAGCTGTCTTCAGTAGGATGGTTGATCTAAATTACCTAGTCCACAATTTAAGTCCAAAGTTAAAACAAGTGAACCTAGGTACCAATTGTATTAAAAATAGCGAAGGTATAAAGGTTTACTCTGTGCTGAGTACTTTATGTACTTTGTCTCATTTAATGCTCATAAAATCCTATAAGTATTTTTATTGACATTTTACTAATGAGGAAACAGGCTTAGAATGGACAGATAAGTGTGGTCATGTTCATACATCTAGTAAGTGGTAGAGCCAGGATTTAGATCCAGCTCTCTCTGAGTCTAGCTGATGTTCTCAATCATTCCCCTTATCAGACCTGATCTTTTCAATGAGCTGAAGGTCCAACGTGGCCATGGCCTCTGCTACACAACTTCCCACAACACAGGCCTGTCACATATTCTCTCAACTGGAGAAAACTTGACTTCCGTTCCTTGCTATTTTATTTTCCTTCTGATGTTAAGGTAAAAAGCAAAGTCTGTTATGATCTCTTTTTGCAAAACGCCCCCATATGTTTCTAGCTTGTGGCCGAGAATAACACAGGTGTTTGTGTCACATGCAGGCTCTAGACTAGGGAAAAGGAAACCATCTAGTGGCCCTAACTGGTCTCCAGTAGTGGTTTGCACTAAACAGTGGTACAGGTGATAATTCTTCCATGGTTCTGATTTCTCAGCTTTATATAAGTCTGTCTGCTTTCTGGTCTTCCAAAGCTACTGTGCATTGATAATAAGACACAGTTCTGCCCTTTTATCCTTTGGATCCCATTCAACCTAAAGCTAACAACCTGGAAACCAACCTTATCCTATAGAGGGAGACCTTGTTTAGTATCCTTTCCGGTTCCACATCATCTTGCTTAAGAAAAGCCTTGAGTTTTCCTTTAGTTTGTTAATATATTCAATCAATACATTTATTTAAGACCTGCTGTATCCAAGGCATTGTGCTAGGCCCTGCTGTTTAAATACAAATGAAGAAGAAATGATCTCTGTCTCCACAATACTGAGATGAGAGGCACGGAGACAGTCAAACCACAAGTGGCAAGTACCATTAGATATGTATGGTTAACATGCTCAGGAAGTGCCAAGGAGGAAGCTATTATATCTGTCTGGGAAGGCTTCATGGGAGACAGGCCCTCTGCTTAGCTTTGAAAATTGAGTAAAATTTAAATCTGAGGAAAGGAAAAAGAGTACCTTGACAAAGACACAGCAGGAATGAAGGCACAGAGGTGTGAAGACAGGGTGTGTATTTAAAAATGGAGGAGTTCCATCATGCCAAGGCATGGAATTGGTGAGGAGCTCCCAAGCCCTGCCCTCAGAGGCTTTCAAGGTACTGAGGAATGAAGGCAAAGACTGGCATTCTGAGGGCCAGAGACATGTTTAGTTTGGCCCTCATGTTTGAAATATTTGAGCCAATTTTGAAAATCAGATTTCACATAAAAGTCCAGATTTCTGGTTTCTTCTGAAACTTGAAAGACCTGGGAACATAGGGTGTATTTTTTCAGGATGGCAGTTGGGTGGAACTGAAATGACTGCCTCTTTTCAGTAGGGTGTGAATTCTGTCTCCCCTCCACAACCCCGGCTTGCTTCTCCCTTCACCGTACCTTCTCATCCTGGCAGGCACCTGAGCAGTAGGCCCTTGCTCTCTCCACGTGCAAGCCCAGCCAAACCAAATGTGAGCATGAGTGACAGACCCCAAAGACTTGTCTTCTAGCTCTCTGACTCCCACATGAGTTGGTTTTCAGGGTTCCCTAGCCCTCGCTGCTACCCTAAAGACAGGCTTTAAAATTTCAACATGTACAGCTCTCATAATTATGAGATGTGGAAGTATTTAAAGCATCTCTAAAAACAGCTCATGCTGCCCAGGATCTGAGGCTCAGAATGGTGTAAATCAAACACATCAAAGTGTAGGGTGGGACAGGTCGTGTCTGTTTGCTTGTTTTTATGCAAGCCAATTAATTAGAGAGCTAACATAATCTCAGTCTCTGGACTTTGGGTCATACCCTGCCAGGGCCCAGCCTTGGAGATTTATTTAATGGACTCTCCCTGTTCTAAATGTCTCCAGTCTGCCCTTCTCTGCTTCATAGCTCTTCTCAGTCTGTTAGTTGACAAGAATGGTACTAACACCCAAGGAAGGGCAGATTCCTCATCGGGACAGAAAACCCACTTTTGGAAAATGCAGGCCTCTTCCAGGGTGATGAGGAAAGCAGTTGCCTAGAGCCCTAGGAATCTCAGTTTAGCCTCCCTTTGTGGCAACACTAATGAACTGGGAGGTCAGTTTGGTCATTCCTAAGTCTAAGCTCTTGTAACTATAAATAAATACATAGAATGAAAGGAATGCAGAAAAGAAAAACAAACTGAGAGAAAAAGGAAATGAGAAACATAACCTGATTTCATTGAGAAAATTAGTTTTAAAATGCCCTTTGTGTAGCTGTTCCATCAATGCCTTGCATTGCAATTGCCTGGGGGAATCCTTCCAAAACTTATGTCCCCTGAGCTAGACCTTGGTGTTCCTGGTAGGCTGAGGTTCAGTAACACAGGACAGTAGAAAGGTTTTAGTGTACTATGTCAAGCAAGAAGAAAAGGCCTGATGAACCACAGAACTGGATACTTAGTAAGGTACAGAACAGTCAGCACTTTCCCTTGAGGAGGGAACACGCAACTGGCATGAAACTGACCCAGGCGATGGGCTGAGGAGTGTCCAAAAGTAGATTTCCAGCTCCACGTTCTTTCAGGCCTCACGCAGTGGATTGCTGTAGGCCCTGGATGTGTCTAACCAGATGCAAAATGCTGGTCCCATTTAAATGCCATTTGTGAACCAATGTGAATTAGATGGTAACATTGGGAATGCTGGAAATGGGGAGGTTGTATTTTGTTGGCTTTATCCCCCTGTGGTTTTCACCATCTGTTTCTTTTAATGCATAAACAAGGAAAATGACTGGTTTGGAGTACAAAGTTTTTAAAAAACCAGATGACCACAGGCATCTTCTAAATGAGAAAGAGAGAGCAAGTTGGGGTTCTGTGACATTTCTCAGGAAGTGAGATGTTAAATACCGGGAAGCATTATTGCTCTGCCAGGGAACATCCACAAAGGGAAGGAAAACACTTGTATGTGCCCCAACCTTCCTGAGGTCATCCCATGTGCTTAGATTTCACCAAGGGTTATTTTCAGATACCAATACAACCCAGCCCCCTCCGTTCTTAAACTAAAGATGAAGCTGTTTAGCTGGCCTTTAGCATAACCAGCCTTGGTTTTCAATTAGCATTATTGCTAACTTGGCAACCTTGGATAGAATCCACTCTTAGAAACTTTTAGAATGAACAAAAGCTGTGTTGTGAGCATGTTCTATTATAAAACCAAAATAGAGAGCTATAAATAGAGGAACTGATGAGATAGACTGAGGGAAGATACTTAATTTCTTTCCTCAAGAATAGTGAAGAAAATTACATAAGGGCATTAGGAACACAGTGTGTTTTTCTTGAGGAAAGGGCATCCTGCTTTAAAAAGGAAGATTTGCTCTGCACAATATATATAGGGGCCACTCAATAAAATGCTTCTGTATGCTCCCCACCAACACACCTTAAAGCAATAGATTCCTTAATTAAACTGCAGGCAGTGATTTGATAGGGTTGGTGACTGCATACTAATCTCCTTTATCTTCATCGAAAGAAACAGCCACAAGCACCAGGGGTTTAAAACCAAACTGAACTTGGGCATTTTACAGCCCCTGGGGAGAAGAGCATTGGTGCATTTGGCTGAGTTCCACCCACTTGAGCACACGACGACAGCCATGAGCATTTTTCACATAGTTTCGTAGGCAGCCTGACACCAGAGTTTTCATATTAAGAGAAAGGATTAAAAATGATGGTCTCCTAAGGAACAACCAACTCTTTCTTATTTGCAATATCTGTTTTCAGAAATGTCAAGGGCAGGTGGGCTCTATTAGTCATTCGGGGGCAGAGGTTAGGCAGCAGCAAGACCCTGTTCACTTAGAAGCCCTTGGAGGATTAAATATATTTCGAAATGAGTTTTAAGTTCAAATAATTTCTGTATCCTTGCTTAGGACACAATGAAGTATGTAGATGTGAAAACATGAGCCTGTTGGGTGCAGTTTGTTTTACTGACATTGGCTCCAAATGCCAGAGGTGTGATGAGTGTACTTGACTTCTGACATCCCTTGGACTTGAGTACTGTCTGGGATCCTTGCTTCCCTGGTGGAAATGGGAAAATGATTAGAGACCTGAACTCTGTTCCTGGGGACTCCCTGACTCAGTATTTCATTTGTTTTCTAAGTTAGATTGAAAGCTACTAGAGGCTTCTAAAGAGGCAGCACTGTGTGAGCTTAGCTGCATAAAAGTCCTCTAGTGGTCTATGGAATTTTTGTTGTAATCATAATGTCAGATGAAGAGGCATCCTGGGGAAAGTATGAGAGGAATTTTTAAGTGGCTGAACTGTATTTGTATTATTCACTTTACAAATACTTTTAGAACCTTAACATTTTTTTTTCATTATGCTGGGCTTTTGATGCTCCACAGCCATGATCTAGGACAATCGTAATGTAAAAGTGATCCTCCCTTAAGATACACTTTGGGAATTGAGACTTTATCTGACCAACTTTGAGAGGATTTTGCTACCATGGGGAAGGAGAATAGAGATATTTCAGGGATTTGTTCTTCATTGGGATTCAAGAGGGATTTAAAAGTTTACTGACCTAGTGTCCCCTTGTCTCCTCCTTTTTCTGTCTTCCCTATTTCTTTGGATTTTTTTTCTTTGATGAAAGAGATGAGGAGGCTAGGAGACTGACTCAGGACTTGGACTTGGAATTTTACACCTCCATGTCTCCTTGCCCACAGGTGATAACCCCACTAAGGACAGGCCATGGCTATGTGTACGAGTACCCATCCAGATACCAAAAGGACATCTACGATATTCCTCCTTCCCATTCCACTCAAGGGGTACGTACCGGGACCATGATCCCCAGGGGACAGGAGCTCTTCAGGTGACATTTGTTCAGGGCTACAGAGGAAAGAAAAATTACAAATTATGTATATTTCATATGAAGCTTGATTTGTCTATTCAGGAGCCATTGTAACCAACGTTATTTAAATTATGTATTCTGGATTTGCTTTTTCAGGAAATCTTAGGCTTTTATCTGACAAAGCTTTTTGTTGCTGATCACTTTATCATTTTATTTCAGAAAGTATATAATTTCAACTACAGTTTAAAGTACAGACAATGTAGATATTTTATTTAAGATCATTTTTATATTCAATATAAATCAAGAATAAGAACATAATACATAAGCTGGTAAATAAATCCATAATTAAAAGCTTAATAGTATAAAAAATGACAAGTAGAAGACATTTCTATTCCAGGTAACGCAGGTATTTCTCTTCAGGTGTATGACATCCCTCCATCATCGGTGAAAGGCCCTATGTTTTCAGTTCCAGTGGGAGAGATGAAACCTCAAGGGGTCTATGACATCCCTCCCACTAAAGGGGTAAGTGAGCTGCTACAAAGCAGCACAAAAGTGTGTGTGTGTGTGTGTGTGTGTGTGTGTGTGTGTGTGTGTATTTACTGGGATAAACATGCAGGGCAGACCAAAGGGGAAAAACGAGTCTGTGAGAGAGTAAAGGGATGGGAGATAAGGAAAGAGGGAGGAAGAAAAGACAATAATTAAAGGTAACTTAGAACCACATGATTTCACTGATATGTGGAGTATAAAACTGAAACTCATGGACACAGACAACAGTGTGGTGGTCGCTGGAGGAAAGGGGGTCGAGGGGTTGTGGAGGAGGCATAATGTATGGTGATGGAAGATGGTTTGACTTCGGGTGGTAGACAAGAGCAATATTCAGGTCTTGTATTATAGAAATGTACACTTGAAACCTATATGATCCTGTTATTCAATGTCACCACAGTAAATGTAATTTTTAAAAAAATTAGCATGGCCTCTGCTCTTGTGGTGCTCACAGAGAAAGGGCAAAACAGGCAAATAAATGAGTGGAAACTAGTTTTTAGAAAGGTAACTCTAGGGATTCCACATTAAGGGCCCTGCACTAAAAAAAAATGGGGTAGTCAATAAGGAGAGTAAATAAGGTTAAATCATTCATTCAGCAACTAATATATCTCATCTGTACATAGGGTGTTAGAGCTTACTCAATCCATGTGTATGTGTTGATGAATTTGATTCACTCAGTTACCCTCAGAAGAAGGCCTACACAAGAAGTACAGTTATCCTTATTTTATAGATAGGGGAACTATGTCTCAGGACATTTAAGTGGCTCATTAAGTGTCACACAGCTGATAGAGCTAGGGTGAGAGCTTAGGTCTTCGGACAACTAGTGCAGTGTGTTAATGCCTACTCTGCCTCTCAGCCTGAATCCTCTAAGGAAGGGTACCCAGGAGGTGGTCAGAAACATGGGACTGGGACCCAGGGAGAGAAACTCAGCCAAGAGGGTCCACGTAACAGGCAGCACTGGAGCCAGGGGAAGGATGTACTTGTCAAAGGACGGAGGAAGTGGGAGCAGAGCAGAGCCTTGGAAATACCTCTTGTTAGTGGGTGGAGCTGGAAGAAGAAGAGGCAGCAAACAGGACTGATAATCCAGGCCTTCATTTAAATGTACAGTTTTTTCCGCATGTTAACACGAGCCAACTCAACAAATACTAGCTTTGGTTTGTACTTATTTTCCAGGTGTATGCCATTCCACCCTCTGCTTGCCGAGATGAAACAGGGCTCAGGGAAAAAGAGTATGATTTCCCTCCTCCAATGAGACAAGCTGGAAGGCCAGATGTCAGACCTGAGGGTGTGTATGACATCCCCCCAACCAGTACCAAGCTGGTGGGGAATGACCTTCACATGAAATATAACTGTGATGCTTCAGGAGCTGCTGAACTGGCAACCCAAAGACACCAAAGCATTTCCTTGAAACCCCCACCCCCACGGATGGGACCATCAGTGGGCACTCAGAACGACGCATATGATGTCCCACGAGGGGTTCAGTTTCTGGAACCACCAGCAGAAACCAGTGAGAAAGCAAACTCTGAAGAAAGAAATGGTGTTTATGATGTCCCTCTGCACAACCCAGCGGATGCCAAAAGCTCTCAGGATGTAGTAGATGGAATCAACCGATTATCTTTCTCTAGTACAGGCAGCACCAGGAGTAACATGTCCACATCTTCCACCACCTCGAAAGAGTCTTCACTGTCAGCCTCCCCATCTCAGGACAAAAGGCTCTTGCTGGATCCAGACACAGCCATTGAGAGACTTCATCGGCTCCAGCAGACCCTGGAGATGGGTGTCTCAAACCTAATGGCATTAGTCACCACCACGGACTGGCGGTGTTACGGATACATGGAACAGCACATCAATGAGATACGCACTGCGGTGGACAAGGTTGAACTGTTCCTGAGGGACTATCTCCATTTCGCCAAGGGAGCTGTAGCAAATGCTTCCTGCCTTCCAGAACTCATCCTCTACAACAAAATGAAGCGGGAGCTCCAGAGAGTGGAAGACTCCCAGCAGATTCTGAGCCAAACCAGCCATGCCTTAAATGAGTGCAGCTGGTCCCTCAATGTCCTGGCCATCAACAAGCCCCAAAACAAGTGTGATGATCTGGACCGGTTTGTCATGGTGGCAAAGACGGTGCCCGATGATGCCAAGCAGCTCACCACAACCATCAACACCAATGCAGAGGCCCTCTTCAGACCAGGCCCTGGCAGCTCGCATGTAAAGAATGGGCCTGAGAGCATCATGAATTCCACTGAGTACCCCCACACTGGATCCCAGATGCAGCTGCTGCATTCTGGAGACCACAAGGCCCAGGCCCTCAACAAGACATTGACCCCAAGCCTGGGCAAGGACCAGCCTGTAGCTGACTGTAGCAGCAGTGATGGCTCTGAAAGGAGCTGGATGGATGATTACGACTATGTCCACCTACAGGTAAAGAAACCAGACTCCTAAAGCACCTACATTCACATTCAGGGAGCCCAGAACTAAAAAGCCTGTGAAGCTGGTAGGTTGGACTATCAGAGGAGAGAACATGATTAATGTTAATCCTAGTGAGTTGCTACTGGGAGGCAATGTACGAGAGGAAGAGCACTGGCCTGAATGTCCAGAGTCCTCACCTTGAGACCTTTCTCTGACACTGATTGTATGACCAACTTATGTAACTTCTCTGGATCTTAATGTCCTTATTTGCAAAATGAATGTATTAGATCCCATTGATTGAAGAGATTCCCCAAGTAGGAGAGTGGGCCCTTGGATAATCATACCAGTTCCATTCCTGTTTGCACTTTATGATATAGTTCCACATGGTCATTTATTTTTTATAAGTGGGGGAAGTTTAAGTGTTAAGAAAAAATAATTGAAAGCCTCTGCACTAGAGAATTTCTAAGGTCCCATCATCTCTACGTGTGTGTGTGTGTGTGTGTGAATACTTAAAAAAACAAACAAAACCCATATCAGACTTACAGTGAAAACCACTGGGCATTTCCCAACTGACCTAGAATTTCACCTGCATATGGGAAATTGGGCACAGTCTGCCTCCTACAGGTGGAAATTCCACCAAGTTGACCTGGGATCCTGACAATTTGCCATTTCACTTTGGGGGATTAAAACATTCTACCAAGTTCCATTATTTAGAATTTGGTTTACTATCTTATTCTGCCATTCTTTTATTAGACTAAGAACCAAAGATTATCCTGAGAACTATCTAACTTGCAATGCCCTTGAGTGCAAGAGGCTAAGGAAGGAAACAATGAGCCACACCTAGTGCTCAGGAAAGGGCTGGTTGTCTAACTATGTGAATTGAGAAATATTATGGTGTGGAGTTCTAGATGATTCAAAGAAACTAGAAGTGCAATGTGGACCACATTTAGACCTAAGTTGGGAGATTAATGGGTTCACATATAATCCATTAGAATGGAAACCTGAGAAATAGTACTGGATAAGGAGGCTTGAAGGAGATCATGAATAGCTCTCCAAAAATGGTTAAGTGGAACAGAGAGGGCAGCGCCCCACATAGAAATGGGTTTCATTTTGCAGCCCTAAGTAGCATACACAGTGACTCTGGAAGTCTGGCTGAGAAGCACGTCATCCCTGCCTGGGATTCATGGGGTGTAACTGGGCATGTGGGAAATACCAAGGCAGTGGAAAATTAAAGAGTATTTACACATTTGTCAATGAAATTGTTATCATAAGTGAATCATAGTGGTGATGTAATGTTTTCTTTATGTTGAAAAATAATAGGGTAAAGAGGAGTTTGAAAGGCAACAGAAAGAGCTGTTGGAAAAAGAAAATATCATCAAACAGAACAAGTTGCAGCTGGAACATCATCAGGTAAGTTCAATCAGAACAAAAACCACGTGGTATTGAAAAGATTTCCTGCTTAATAAGAAAGGTATAACTTCAAAAGATCATGATTTTGCTCCTTCCAGCACACTTTGGTATAAATAAGCTCCAAGGCATATAATAGGGTGTAAGAACAAAGAGAGGGTTTACGATCTTAGTAATCCAGCTGGTGTACTTGGATTACATCCAAACACCAATTTTTCCAGGCTGAGCCTGTGCATCTATTAGGACTGTTTGGGTTAAGGCTGTTGATCTCAATAAGCAAGACCCATTCAAGCTAGCCCAAGCAAACAGGTTCTATACTAAGGCCATAGTAGGGAAATTCGGGAACAGAAAATGAAGATAGAGCCAGGTCCAATGAAAACTAGGACTGTAAATCTGTTCTCCTTCTTGTACTTCCTTTGCTTTTCTCTAAATCTGCTTCTCTCTTCTCCTCTGTTTTCTCATAGTTTCCTCTGCTTATCTACTATTTGGTTCCCCTATAACTTTACAGAACCCATAAATGGCCTCCCAAAGCCCTTTCTATAGAAGGCTTTTCATCTCAGCTTCCTCACCTCCTTCTGTGCTTCATTAAATTCCTAAACAAAGAATCTGGTTTGGCCATCTTTATCTATCTATTTCTAGATATCTATCTACCTACTTACCTCTCCCCTACAACACAAGTCTATGGCTTGGCTGTTCTTGATCAGATCCAAGGGTATGAGGGCAGGATCCAATATTTTCAAAATATATCCAAGTCCATTTACTAAGGACTTTGCACAGGGCAGATTGATTCAAAGTTGAGCTTCATTGGGGGCAGATAATGATGGGTATTGCTAGTGCAAGGGCATAAAAATAAGGAAAATGAATTGCGGATTTATAAGCCTTTTTTTAGATGAAATAAAATGGCATATAGAGACATGAAATGGCACACTGCACTCAGGAAACCAGAGTTCTAATTCTTACTTTCTGACTAACCAACTGTGTGCCCTTAGACAAGTCATTGAACCTCCCAGAACTTCAGTTACTTCTCTAAAATGAGAAAGTCAGTCACAAGATGATATATTTATGAGCATATTTGCAAAAGGATAAACTCTATCTTGAAGCATCACCCTGTCTCTGTTTATGTTTGCTTTAACATTTGGCAAATTAAGACTGCAGAGCTTTAGGTAGCTTATTGAAACCATAGTGATTCCTAAGAAAAAAACAGATTCTATGGAAGAGTAAAGCTCACTGGGCATTTCTTGGGGAAGGAGCTAGGTGAGGTTATCCCTGCTCTGACTCAGCCCTACCTCAGGGTGAAAGATTGGGTCCTAAGCTGAGGTTACAGATAGTCCTTACCTGCAAGAGTCTCTCCTGAGATTTGGTAGAATAGCTGGAAGTTATTATCATCGCAACTTAAAGAATATACAATCTAGGTGCAATAATGAGAGAAGAAAGCTAACTCTCATTGAGTCTGACTCTATGCGATGTCCTTTGCTTTCAATTCTGTGAAGCTGTTATGGTGCACAGTTGGCATTCAGATTTCCTTAGAGATATTCTTTTACATAGTGCACATATAATTATATGCATTAGTCTTCTCTGTAGTGCTGGATAATAACATTATGAATCTGGACAGAAAGTGTAGGAATGGGTCATGGATTGTCATTTATACCAAGAAATAGGTCATGGATTGCCATTTATCTAAGCATCCTGAAGGACAGTCAAGACTTTCCTCTATAAGGAGCAAACTGACAGTGATTTACTTGACAAAGAGATCCCTACATTTCATTTTTCCCTTGTACCACTCGACATTTAATAAACATTTACATAGAGCCTACAATATTCCAAACACCATTCTAAGCACTTTGTAAATATTAATTCATTTAACTTTCATAAAGGTGTAGGTAACAGAGCTGGGTTTAAACATTACGATACCTTCCAGTCTTAAGGGCAGAGGAAGCCAACCAAGGCCTCGCATCTAATAAGCACCTGGGATTAAAATCTCAATCTTTTAATTCCAAGCCCTGGTTAATTTTCATTACAGCACACTATCTTACCTTTAATGAAATCTTTTTTTTTTTTTCCTACCTTGCAGCTAAATCAGTTCCAGTTGTTGGAACAAGAAATTACAAAGCCTGTGGAAAACGACATTTCAAAGTGGAAGCCCTCTCAGAGTCTCCCGACCACAAACAGCAGCGTGGGCGCTCAGGACAGGCAGTTGCTTTGCTTCTACTATGACCAGTGTGAGACCCATTACATTTCCCTTCTCAATGCCATTGATGCTCTCTTCAGTTGCGTCAGCTCAGCCCAGCCCCCGCGGATCTTCGTGGCACACAGCAAGTTTGTCATTCTAAGTGCACACAAACTGGTGTTCATTGGAGACACGCTGACAAGGCAGGTTGCTGCCCAGGACATTCGCAACAAAGTGATGAACTCCAGCAACCAGCTCTGTGAACAGCTCAAGACTATAGTTACGGCGACTAAGATGGCCGCCCTCCATTACCCGAGCACTACAGCCCTGCAAGAAATGGTACACCAAGTGACCGACTTGTCCAGGAACGCACAGCTGTTCAAGCGCTCTTTGCTGGAGATGGCCACATTCTGAGAGGAAAAGGAGGAAAGGGGACTGAGTGGTTTACTAAGGAAAACTGGAAATACTGTCTGGTTTTTGTCAATGTTATCTATTTTTGTAGATATTTTATATAAAATTGAAATATTTTAACATTTTATGGATTAGACAACATTCAGAAATTCAGGGAGTTAGAGGGAGAGCTTTTTTTCTCTGTGTGGTCCTATGTACACATACAAGCATCTAAGACATAAACTGTACAGGAACTGGTCCACTCGCGTTTGTGTGCCTGTGTGTTTCATGGTTGTTTGTAGATGTTTGTCTGATACATTCCATTAAAAAACATGAATTAAGAAGCACCTTAGTAAACACATCCTAATGCTGCATTTTTTTATTTTTATTTTTTAGAAAACATACCATATTGCTCTACGTATAATAGCAATTTATTCTGAGCCTGTCACTTCCACATCTGGGAAGCAGAGTATATTTGCAAATGTTCACCTCCCAAATTACAAGGCGTGGTATAATTTGTCCTTGTTTTGAAACTCCTTCTAAAATTGACTGTCTAGGTACATATTACAAAATGTCTCACTTCTGGTTGAAAAAGCCATCTTAGAGAAGAAGTTTCAGAAAGTCTACATTGATCCAAGCACCTATATTTTATGTGCTAGAGAGAGAAGAGACACGTGTTAAGAAGTCAAGACCCCAGTTAGGACTGGGTTGTTTCGACACCAAGAGGACTTCACAATACAAGGAGAACATGTGCTCCCCTGGGGCTATTTAATGGTCTGTATTTTTTAATGATTTGGCCGTGAGATTTTTCAAATGATGTTTTCAAATTTGTGGAAACCGTATTAGTTACAGCAGGAATTTATAAAGACACATCAGACTATAATCATCCACAAAAAGAAGACCTTTCTGACTTCCAGCATTCACTGAGGTGCTACTATCTCCCCATTACCTGAGGGAAGCTGATCAGTTCCTTGGTCACCTGAACTTGAGAGCTAACAGGCCACATCCTACTCTTAAGAGAATTCATTGCTTGATCTTGCACCATCCATAAAACATACATAGGCAGACCTGACACTGAAAGTAGCTATTTGAGCCCATCTAATCTTTACAGCTGTCTGGGCAACAATCTACACAGCCCACCACCATCTAACCACTCAGCACAGCATCCATTCCATAGTCTGTCCTCTTGCACCTGCTGGTGTTGGCATAGCACAGGTACACCACAAGCCATCTGATTGATCATGGGGCACATAAAACACATTCTGCCTGGTGAGAAAATGTACTCACATATTACCAAGTCCAGAAGCACACTATGGTCTTTCAGTCCAGTTCTTATTTAATGGTTTTATTCCAGCCTATTTGAAAACATTTTTATTTGTAATACATGCTTTGACTGAATTAAGCTGGCATGGTTTAAACAACCAAATCATTGGAACAGGCCAAGATTTTAAGAGAAGAATGATCTCAGTATGGTACAATACCAGTGAAACTTACAGAAGGTGCTTTTCGAAACAACTGCTATTAAGTTCTCAAAGTTTTGTTCTGCCAAAAGAAGGTTAAAGGTTGTATTGTTATATGACAAATAAGTGAATGTGTGGGGAGGAAGGGGGATTGCTGAGAACAGACAACACTTGTAAGTGTGTCTTGTAGATTTCATTGTAAATGAAATATACATTGTAAATGTGTATTTCTTAGGAGATGACAGATTTAAGTAGTGACAGTTCATGTTTTTAAAACCAAAATGTTCTATCTGTATTACTCTTTTTGTTATCTTGTATGTAGAGGCTATTTTAAATCATTAAATTTTTTAGATCTGTGTTTTCATAGCCACTGGGTTTTCTTTTCCATGTTTTTTTCCCTATCACAGAATTAAATATAGGCTTATTTTGGCACTCCTAATACAGAAAGTCAATTTATCAGTATTATAGATCTGGGTTTTTTAGGCAAATTTAGTTGTATATTTTTAAAGTTTGTGTCAGTTCAGAGTGTATTTGCATTTGAAGAAAATTCTAGAATCAGTGAACATTAGCAAAACCAAATATCTGGAACAAGGCTTTTCTTCACCAGAAAGCCTATACCTTTAAGTAATGGTAGGATATTTCTGCTCTCATACGGATCTGCCATTCATGTGGTTTTAGAATCAGAGGAATTTGTTGCATTCATTCTGGAATAGATATAAAGAAGAAATTAAAACAATATTTGATGAAAAAAGATTCACAACTACCTAAATTATTTTTAATGCTTTGACTGCTCTTTCACTAACTTATCCTACCGGGATTTATAAAGTATTTGAATATTTGAATATACCTTGTATCAGTTGTCCACATCTATAAACATTAATTGATTTTTCAACAAGTGTCAAGGCACTGCAATGGGGAATGGAAAATCTTGAAAAAAATGATGCTGGAATGACTAGATCTCTCCATGGGGTGGGGGGGATGAATATTTACCTTACACCCTACACAAAAATTAATTCAAAGGGATCATAGACCTAGCACTCTAATACTTCTAGAAGAAACAAAGGAGAAAATGTTTGTGTAGGTACACAGTTTTCTTATAATACAAAAAGCATAAATCATAAAAGAAAAACTGATCATTTAAACTTTATCAAAATTCAAAGCTTTTACTCTTAAGAAGACCATTAAGGAAATAAAAAGGCACAGACAAGGAGAAAATATTTATAGCACATACATCAGCCAAGGGTATGTATCAGAATAAGAAGACAACTAAATTTTTAACTGAGCAAATATTTTGAACAGAAACTTGACAAAAGAAGACATGAATGAACAATAAGTAAATGAAACATAAACACCAAATACAATCACTAAAATTAAAAAGACAAGCCATTCGAACTGTTACAAGAAAGACAAGCAAATGGAGCTCTCATACATTGCTGGTGAGAATGTAAAATGGTATAAACACTTTGGAAAATTGATTAGTAACTTATTTAAAAATTAAGTCAATGCCTACCATATAACCTAACAATCCCTCTCCTAAGGATGTACCCAAAAGAAATAAAAGCATGTGTCCGTACAAAGACTTGTATCAAACTCCTTATAGCAGCTCTATTTGTAATAGTCAAAATCTAGAGACAACCCAGGTGTCCATCTATGTGATACAGACACACAATGGAATACTACATAGAAATAAAAAGGAACCAGAAAAATGAAAAAGCAACATGAATGAATTTCAAAATCATTATGATGTATAAAAGAAGCTAGACCAAAAAAGAATACATATGTCTTTATTTACGCAAAATCCTAGGAAATGCAAACCATGGTGACAGAAAGCAGAGCAGTGATTACCTGGGAGGGGGACTGGTGGGAAGAATGGATTAAAAAGGAGCTCAGGAGCTTTGGAGAATGATGCAGTGATGGCTTCACAGGTATATGCATGTCAAAGCTCATCAAATTAAAACAAAACATACAGTTTATTCTTTGTCAATTTTTTTTTTTGAGGAAATGGTCTAAATACTCCAATTAAAAATCAGATTCTCAGCCTGGACTTTTTTAAAGCAAGACTACATTATATGCTTTTTTAAAGATACCCACTTTAAATAAAAATATGCAGGTAAGTTAAAAGCAAAGGGATAGAAAGAGATGGACTATGAACATTCTAAATAAAGACAAAAAAGCTGGAGAACTATATTAGCAGACAAACTAGAATTCAGAACAGGGGCAAAGAATGGTATTACATGATAAAAAAGATCAACTCATAAAGAAAAAGAAACATTGCTAATTGTGTATGTACCATATCACAAAATTTAAAAATATATGAAGCAAAAACTAATATAACAAAGGACAAATGGAAAGTCTAATTGTAGGTGGAGGTTTAGATACTTCTCTCTCAGTAATTAATAGAACAAGAAACAAAAAATTAGTAATAATTTTTAAGGAAGGAACAAATGGAACTCCCTGCATTGCTGGTAGGAATGTAAAATAGTACAATCATCTTGGAAAATAGTTTGGCAATCTCTTATAAAGTTAAACATACACTTACGGTACATATAACCAAGCAATTCCAATCATAGGTATTTACCCAAGAGAAATAAAAATCTATATCCAAGTGAAAAACTGCTTTATTCATCATCATCTCAAATGGAAACAATTTTAATGGCATCAAGAGGTGAGAAGCTAAATAAATTGTGGTCTGTTGACACAATGGAATACTATTCAGCAATAAAAAGGAGTGAACTAATTTTACAGGTAAGAGCATGAATGGATCAAACTTAGAAACACTATGCTGAGAAAAAGCCAGGCAAATAAAGAGTACATATACACGAAGCTCTAGAAGATACAAATCTAATTTGTAGTATCAAAAACCAAATCAGTGATTTCCTGAAGTCAGAGGTGCAAGTTGGGAATTATCTGGAAAAGAGCACAAAGGGACTTCCTGGTGTGATGGATATGTTTTATTTCAGTGCTAGACGTACATTTTATATCAGTGCTGTATATGATGGAGATGTTTCATAATTTGTATTGTCCAAGACAGTAAACAATAGTCATGTGTGGCTGGCTATTAAGCACTTGAAATGTGACTAGTACAACTGAGGAAATTTTTTAATTTTAGTTAATTTTAATTTAAATAGTCACAATGTGATTAGTACTCACCATTTGGGACAGTACTTTATGTCATGATTCTTAAAGTAATTATGCAAATGCATATCTTTGTCAAAATTATAATATACACTTCAAACACATGCATTTTATGTTATGTAAGTCATATCTCAATGAAGTTGGGTTTTTTTTTAAGATTTATTTATTTACTTTTAGAGAGAGGAGAAGGAAGGAAGAAAGAGGATGAGAAACATCGATGTGGGAATCACTGATAGGTTGCCTCTTGCACACCTCCAACCGGGGCCTGGGACCACAACCTGGGCATGTGCCCTGACTGGGAATCAAACCAGCGACCTTTTGCTTGGTGGGATGATGCCCAACCAACTAAGCCACGTCAGTCAGGACCCAATTAAGTTGATTTTAAAAAGAGGCAAAGCTTTTTTCTAATTAAACCTTAATTTTTTCAAGTCGATATTATATTCAATTCACAGAAACACTGGAAGGCCCACAGAAAAGGTCAAATCCAAAGTTCAATTTTTTAAAAAGTCAGTCCTAGTTCATGACCCACCAGGAAGACAAACTTTGTTTCTTACTCCCCTATTCAGTAAAAGTGCATCTGGGCCTTAGATGTTTCCTCATAAACCACATTGACCCTCTTCATAGTTTTTGAGGAATTATGACAAAAGAACTGTTGCTATTCACCAGAGGGCATAAAAAATAAAGATTAAATTATTCATTGTATGTTAGCAGGCACATCTCTGCCCTTCCCATCAATAAGGCAACCCCTGTCCCAGCCCAGGGAGCCTCCCAGCCAACATTTCTGCTCACTCAGCAACATGCTGGGCAGCAAAGGGACAGGAAAGAAAAAAAACCTGCTCTCTGTTTTTCTGTGTTTGAGACCAAAAGTAAGTATGCCGTTTAAACAATTTCAGGCAGATCATAGACAAATGCCCAACTGAAAGCTTCAGGCAAAGACTTCAATTGTACAGAGAGTCTGGAAAGCAAAGTGATCTAGGATGGTTAGAAGCAGGCACATGCAATGGTTGGGGTTAAAGAGATTGATGGCAAATGAAGGGCTGACTGGATGAATGGAGGGCAGAGGAAAGCCTGGCAAAGGCTAGCAGTCAGGAACAAGTACAGCAGAGCGGATATGGAGAGGTGGGGTACTTGCTAGAATATACCTCATACCAAATATTTATTGGCTCAATGAGACTGAGCATTAGACAGGATACCGTATTCTTCCAAACAAGAGGAAGGAGAAAGAGCATGCCTAAGGGCACAAGATGAGACAAAAGAGATAAGAAAAACAATGAAGACCATGAAAGGATAAAAAGCAGAGAAGGAGAGAGGAAGGGAGAAAAGGGTCAGAAAGAGGGGAGGGGAAGCAGGGGGTGGAGAACAGAGAAGGACAGGGAGAGAAGAGACAGCAGGAAGACACCTGACAGAGAAATCAGAAACAAGTCAGTGAAACAAATAACAACATCAAGAGATGTAGATTCTAAAGCAATATTTCATCTTCTTTGATAATCTAGGTTCTCAAGATATTTTGAGAAACAAATTATTGGTAGATATGTTATTGTGTTGTCATTTTGGAAAATACCTCTATGGTACATGGCTCATCTGGCGCAATGTAGTACTCATGAGCATATTAAAGGCTCCTAAGAGTCTTGCAATGAAGAAACCTGTCTTGTCCACTGTTTCCCAAAACTTTGCTGACCTTAAGATCTGTTTTCTCTCTGAACACTTGTGAAATCTTGGTCTAAGATGTTCAGATGGTTAGTCTTTGTTTCCCTTTTTCCACAAAAGGATGAGGCCTGCTATGAGGCTCATATCACAGAATCTTGGCTGGTCTCACCCTATTATCAAAATCAATACCTCTACCTTTAACAGCTCTTTAGAACCAGCAGACTAAGGAGCAGCACTTGTTTCAACCTTTAGAACCATCCTTCTCCTGAATCTAGACAAGGCACCTACACAAACAAACTTTATTGCTTCCTCAATCTATTTCTCCTCATCTGAATGTCTGAAAATAAAAATAAAGAAAGCAAACAGATGATTAAATTGGATGAAGTTTGCTAAAGAATCAATTCCTTTGGACAAGGATTTTCTTTTTTTTTAAGAAATGCTTTGGGAAGGTCAATCTTATATGAAGAGTTTTAAAATAAAAGCACTTTTCAGAGAAAAACAAGGAAATGAAAGAACAATAAAATATATAGAGATAGGAAGAGAAATATAAGCAAGGACAGACAGGCCTATCCAGGGATTTAATCCAAGAGGAGATGGAAATGTTTCTTGAAAAGGTGGTAGTAGTGATACAGACAGTAGTTCTGAAAATAGCGCTCTGCAGTGTGGAAGGTGCTAAGGAAGGGACCAGTAAATCCTGAAAGCTCAGTTACGAAGCTTTTTTGTCAATTCTAGGATAAAGGACAGAGGTAGCCTGGATTAGAAAGGAGAAGTGGATAGATTTCAGGAATGTGGGAGGGGAAATCAACAGAATGGTGAAAAATTGGGCATGGTGCCTGAGAAAGAGGGAACTAGGTTGAGGCATCTGGATGCATGTGGATCCATTCTGAGCTAGGAAGTACCAAAGGTCTTGACATCTCCATGGAACAGACCTGTGAAGTCCATAGTTCAGTCCTCCTTGGCAATGAACATCAAGCTAGGCCAAGAACAAGTGGCACCGGCCAAGAAACCCCAGACTGTATTAGGAAAAGGCTATGTGAGGCCCACTTTACTTCCTTCCAGGTCCTAAACATGCAGGCACATGCTTATTCTGTGTTGAAAAACAAGAAAAGAAGAGAAAAGAAAAACAATCACAACAGACTTCCAGTCAAGATGGCAGAGTTGAAAGACATAGCTTGCCTCTTTGCAAAACCACATCAAAATGACAACTAAAATACAGAACAACCTTCACTTAGAACTATCAGAAATCAAGCTGAATGGAAGTCTGACAACTATGGAATTAAAGAAACCACATCCATCCAGACTGGTAGGAGGGGTGCAGATGAGGAATGGGATGGTCCCTCACTAATGTGTGGTGGATAAAAATTCAGAAGGGATATCTCAGGAGTGAGCAGTCCAAGCTCCACACAAGAACCCCCAGCCCAAGGTTCCAGTGCCAGGAATATAAGTCCCCACAACTTCTGGTTGCAAACACCAGTGGATATTGAATCGGTAGAAGAAACTGCTAGAGCCCAAAGCAATTCCTCTTAAAGATCCCACACACAGACTCACCTACTAAGACTCACTCCCTCTGAGCCCCAGCACCAAGGTAGCAGCTTGAAAGGCACAAGTGGCATGAAGGCAGAAACTGAAATGTCTGGCATCAAGGCCAGCAGAGGCCATTGTCCCTTTGCTGAACCCTCCTCCAACAGAGCCATAGAGCCAGCAGGCAGGTGCCATATCTGAGACTCCATCAACCTGAATAACACTGTTTGACCCCCCTTGGAGATCCCTAGAGACTCTGTCCCACCCAACTTACAGACCCACAAAAGCTGCTTTTCCATATGAAAGGCTGGTCTTGGGTCATGCTTCACAACTTTCCAAATCCTATCAAATAAGCAAGAGCTGGCCTCAGTGAGCCCCAGGGCTGACACTAGCTGCAGCCAGCCTAGATTCACAGCTTGTACCTGGGAATCTCCAAGCCCAGCACAAGTAGCAGCCATCTCAGATTGCTTTATAACTCAGTTCAGCATGTCCCTGGGCAAGACACAGGTGAGAGCTGACGTTAACCTGCACCACCTGGGAAACCCCAGGGCTAGTGCACAGCTACAGACCACATCGGACCACCACCACCCTACCCCTGCACAGCCTATCCTCCCCGGTGGGCAGAGGGTGGTTGTCAGTGGTCACAGCCAGTTCTTGCAGCTGACTGACCCGGGTAAATCCCTCCCATTGACCTGTCAGCAGCAACCAAGTCTCAACTACAAAAGGAGGGTGTACTCAGCCCACACGAAAGGTGAACCTCAAGTATTCTGCTTGGGTGATAGGGAGGCTGTGCCACAGGACTCTGCAGTACCCCTACTTCATTAGGCCACACTACCAAGACACGGAGTCAAAGCATCTCTACTTATTACATAGAAACAAACACAGGAAGGCTGCCAAGATGAGGAGACAAAGGAACATGGCCCAAATGAAGGAAGAGATCAAAACTCCAGAAAAAAAAAAAAAAACAAGGGGGCTTCCGGTCAAGATGGATGTAGACAGACACGCTGTGTCTCCCTCCATAACTAAGAAAGAATACAACTACCTCAGAACTAGAAACAAACAGAAGTTCCAGAAAATCAAACTGCATGGAAGTTCAGCAACAAAGATATAAAGAAGAAATACTCATCCAGACATGTAAGAGGGGCGGAGCCGGGGTGGAGAGGACTCAGTGTGGTGGTGGCATCAGCAGGGGCACTGGCAGGCTGGCTGAAAGCTCAGTCACACATTTTAAAAACTCAAGAGGGACACATGGGGAGCGTTCCCAGCTCCTCACCAGACCTCCCAACTCATGGTCCCAGCACCGGGGAAAATCAAGCCTCATTCCTCTGACTGTGCAGACCAATGGGGGTTGGGGTGGAGGCAGAAACTGCCAGTCTCTCAGCAGAGTCTACTTGTTTAAAGGGCCCTCATGGTCCTAGAATATACACAGACCCACCCACTCTTGGAACGACAACCAGGGCAGCAGCTAGAGGTGCGACAGTCTGGTGTGGGAGTCGGAGAGGTTCCCTCTCGGACCCCTCCCCCACATACAGCGCCACAACGTGCTGAAACAAGTCACCCTGCACTGACAAATACCTAAGGCTCTGCCCCTTACAACGTAACAGGGACCTCACACAGCTCTACCTGGGACGCGGAGGCAAACAAACACAGGAGCCTGTCAGAATGAGGAGACAGAGAACTATGGCCCAAAAGAGGAAATGGATCAAGGTTCCAGTGGGAGAACTAAATGACGAGGAGATAGCCAACCTCACAGATGAGGAGATAGACAACCTAACAGATGCAGAATTCAAAGCACTGATGATAAAGATGCTCACAGGCTTGACAGATATGCTTAAGTACGGCAAATGCATAAGAGAAGAAGTGAAGGCTATGCTAAATGAAACAAAGCAAAATCACACAAAACCAATGTTGAAGGCAAGGAAACTGGGGTTCAAATCAATGATCTGGAACATAAGGAAGAAAAAAGTCAACCAGTGCAGAATGAGGAAGCAAGAATTGAAAAAAATGAGGAAAACTTCTCAAATTTTACGAAGGAGATGGACATACAGGTCCGGGAAGCATGGAGGTTCCCAGGCGAACTGGACCAGAGGGGACCACATCAGGATGCATCATGGTTGAGATGCCAAAGGTGAAAGATAAAGACAGAGTGCTGGGGGCAGCAAGAGAGAAGCAGAGAGTTGTCTACAGGAGGGTTCCTATAGGACTATCAGCTGATTTCTCAGAGGACACTTTGCAGGCAGGAAGGGACTGGCAATCAGTATTCAATGTGATGAAAGACAACCTGCAACCAGGATTACTCTATGCAGCAAGGCTATCAATTGGAATGGAAGGGCAAATGAAGTGCTTCCCAGGCAAGGTGCAGCTAAAGGAGTTCATCATCACCAAGCCATTATTATATGAAATGTCAAAGGGACTTACTTAAGAAAAAGAAGATCAAAATCATGAACATTAAAATGACATCAAACTCACAACTATCAACAACTGAATCTAAAAAATAAAAACAAAATCCAACTAAGTCAACCAGAATAGGGACAGAATCATAGGTATGGGGATCATTTGGAGGGTTATCAGCTGGAAGAGGGGAAGGAGAGAAATGGGGATATGGTGCAGGGATTAAGAAACATAATTGGTTGGTACAAAATAAACAGGGGGAGGTTAAGAATAATAGAGGAAAGGATGAAGCCAAAGAACTTACATGCATGACCTATGGACATGAACTAAGGTGCGTGGGATTGCTGGAGGGAAGGGGGGTACTGGGCAGAGGGGAGCAAAGAGGAAAAAAGTTGGAACTAGTGTAACAACATAATCTATAAAATATACTTAAAAAAAACAAACCCTCCAGAAAAAGAACTAAACAAAATGGAGATAAGCAATCTATAAGATGCAGAGTTCAAAACACTGGTGATAAGGGATGCTCAAGGAACTTAGCGAGGACCTCAACAGCATTAAAAAAATCCAGTCAGATATGAAAGATTGAAAAAAAGAACTAATTGAAATAAAGAACAATTTACAGGGAAACCACAGTAGAGTAGATGAAGCCACGTATCAGATCAATGATTTGGAACATACGGAAGCAAAAACGACCAATCAGAATAACAACAAGAAAAAAGAATTAAAAAAAAAAACAAAACAAGGACAGTGTAAGCAGCCTCTGGGACAACCTCAAGAGGTCCAGCATTTGTATCATAGGGGTACCAGAAGGAGAAAAGAAAGAGCAAGAAATTGGAAATCTATTTGAAATAATAAAAAATGAGACATTCCTTAATTTGGTGAAGGAAATAGACATGCAAGTCCAGGAAGCATAGGGAGTCCCAAGCAAGATGAATGTAAAGAGGCCCACTTGAAGGCACATCATAATTAAAAATGCCAAAGGTTAAAGATAAAGGGAATCTTAAAAGCAGCAAGAGAAAATAATTCTTTTATGTACAGGATATTCCCATAATACTGTCAGCTGATTTCTCAAAAGAAACTTTGCATGCTAGAAGGGATTGGCAAGGAATATTCAAAGTCATAAAAATCAGGGACCTACAACCAATATTACTCTATCCAGCAAAGCTATCACTTAAAATAGAAGGACAGATAAAGAGCTTCTCAGACAAGAAAAATCTAAGAGTTCATCATCACCAAACCATTATTCGTCGTCGGCAGCCGTCCGTCTCGAGAGACGATGGCGTAGCTTCCCGAGAGTCTATCTGCACCGCCGAGAATATGAATGTTAAAAGGACTAATTTAAGAAGAAGATCAAAACTATGAACAATAAAATAGAAAAAATATATATATATATCTATCAACAACTGAATCTAAAAAACAAACTAAGCAAACAAGAAGGACAGAGACAGAATCATGGATACAGAGAAATTTTGATGGTTAACAGATGGGAGAGGGTTGTAGGGGAATGAGTGAAGAGGTGAGGCGATTAAGAAGTACAGATAAAGAGTTACAGAATAGTCATAGGATGTAAAGTGCAGTATAGGAAATGGAGCAGCCTAAGAATTTATAGCATGACCCATGGACGTGAACGAAGGTTTGGGGCTGGCTTGAAGGACTGAGAGGTGCTGGATGGAGGGGAGCATAGGGAGGGAAATCAGGACAACTGTAACAGCATAATCAATAAAACATAATTTTTAAAAAAAGAAATAAAGAAAAACAACCTTGAAAGGATTTTAATGAATAGAGGTTAATAAACAGGGGAGAAACCTCAAAAAGGGCCACAAAAAAAAAATTAGCATACTGATTTTTATCTCAGTGTTGACTATTACCAGTCTGTAAAACAAATTCCTCTGTAGCCTGGGTGCGTGGGGGGTGAATGTGGGGTGAAAGAGAAAACCCATACCTCGCAACATAATTTAAGCCATCTCCCAACAACTATAATTAAGAAAATTGAGTTAACAGAAGGGGCATCTTATTTTGTCTCCTCATGGATAATTTTCTGGGGAGACAAGAGTCAGCAAGGGATGATGTTAAATGAAAACATACCCCTAATTTTCTCTGGTCTGCCTGGCAGTTAGGATACCATCAGACACCAGACACCATCTATCCCTCCCCTGGTAGTCACAATCCAAAAGTGGTTTATGAGTCTCCTTTATGACCCAGGGAGCATAACAGGCTTTTCAGAATTGCCTGAGCCTTTTGTCACTTAAATTCTAGTAAAGAAGTTGAAGTCTCTTAAGAACAACAGTTGTGAATGCGGCATTTAAACATTGGTAAGAGCAGCAACATACTCCAGAGTGTTGCGCAATGCTGAAATACCAAGACAAAGGACTGGTGTGGGTGCATTTTCATGAGGATGTTCATTCGTAAATGGAGAATTTACTTAATATTGTCCTTGCCCTTGGGCAATTATTTCCACCTATCTGTCTAGGCATCCACCCAACACTAGAAAGGTTGTGAGATTTGACAAAAGAAGGTTTTAGTTGAATAATGCATCCCTCAATCCTGTTTGCAATAGAAAAATCAACAAGCAAAAAGAAAACAAAAGGCCTGCAAGAAGCATTAGGAAGAGGGCTTGTAGGGGCCTGTCCTGCAGAGAAAAGCTTTCTAGAAAAAAAGTAATCACGTCCCACTGCTCACAAAGGAAAGTGGACTTGTGTGTGTTTACACTTCCCAGGTGGCTGTCTTTGCCGGAAGAGGCTCCCCAGGAGTCCTTTGTTTCCCTGCTAGTGCAAATGGCCAGCACCCATTCACTCCAGGTAATAATGTCTTTATCTGGACACCACCTAGGGTGATTTCAAAGCTTTTCTTTTAGTGCCCAGAATTTTGCTGATTTAAAGGAGAGTTCACTTGGGATCCCTCGGGGTAGCCTCACACAGCACCGCCTTGTGGTCTGGTAAGGAATCAAAAGGCCTACAAAGGCAATTTGGTTTTCAGAAGGGATTCTGCCACCAACCTAACTAAAATGGAGCCGTTAATGCAGACCTTGTTCAACATTGTGAATATAAGCTTTTAAAATAATTCTCAAGTGCTCTACAAATATGTAGCATTACTATTATTCCTTTGTACATCTCTCTATTCTGTTGTGTATTTCAGATCTAGACCATATTGAGTCTACCTTCTCCATCTCACAAGCTTGACTCACTCAAGGAGCACAATTTGTGGATTGGCTAACATCAAATCACCCAGGTGGCTCAACCCCACTACAGCCCAGATTTGGTACCCTGTACCTTCTGCCTTTTTCCAAAGTGAAAATCACCTTTGAAAGGAAAGAAATTTCAGACTATCGATGAGATTCAAGAAAATATGACAGGGCAGCTGATGGCGATTCCAACAAAGGATTTCGCAGAGTGTTTTGAACAGTGGAAGAGATGCTGGGAGAACTATGTGAGGTCCTAAGGTGCCTACTTTGAAGGGGACTAAGGTGTCATTGATCTGTGTACAATGTTTCTTGTATCTTCTTCAATAAACGTCTCTATTTTTCATATTACATGGCTGGATACATTCTGGACAGACCTTGTACTCTCCCTCCACCTGCAGCTGGGCAGTCAGCACATCTTTTAGTTACAAAGTTTACAGATGTCAGAGCCATCTGTTAGGGCTTAGACATTGTTGCTCTCAGGTTCAGAGCATTTGGAGCTTGAATGTTTCCATGAACTGATCAGTCAAGCTTGCATCGGTGAAATTGTAAAGTGGCCGAGATGCCTTCTAAAAGTAAAAGGAATGGGATACTAACCCGTAATGCTATCTTTGAGAGTCAAATATGTTAAAGCTTGTCTGAGACCAGATTTCAGGCAAGGGCATTAGTTCTCTGAAGGGCGACAGACAGTAGCAGAAATGGAAATCTGGACTGTTGAGCACTCAAATCTGGGAAAAGTTGCAAGGAAAGATTGATCTGGGGCATGAGAAGTAGCCAGTAGAAGAGCTTGTCTCACCCTAGAACCTTCACAGTGCGCCTATGCCATAGAAGAGAAGAGCTATGAGCCCGATGGCGTTGGTCCATCCCATATTACCAGGGGACATTTAACTCTGCATGAGTAAAGGCAAAGCCCATGCCTCATTGCACAGCCCATGAAGACCTGAGCTCTTATGTGCTCAAAATCTTTCACATGAACACGTGTAATACTAAAGATTATAGCTGAAAAAGAGAAAACATGGAATAACTTAGGTAGAAAAGATTAGATGAAGAGAAAAGTTAGAAGATGAATATTCAAGCCATTAGGTATTAAATAGTTACTGACCCTGGGTATCAAATTTGTCTCTGATCATCTTGGTAGTGAAAGGCAAAATGGAAAACATAATAAGTTAGTTATAAAAATCTCACTTCCATGACAAGAGGGTGTCGATTACTCAAGAGAAGCAAAATATTTCTTGATGTTCAAATATGAATACATTTGCCTATAATTTACATACTGGTAACAAAACTTTTCTTCCATTAAGCCTTTTGTCAATTTTCTTGGTAATTGTTGTCCTACATGTAGGCATCATGGTTGAAAGTTTGCAAATATTGTAATGTGCTAACAATTTGAGTATCAAGATAGGGAAGTAAAATAAAGGTTGAATCATGTGGAGAGAACACATGGGATGATGTAACATCACCGTTACCCAAAACCATGGATTCTTAATCCAGAGATGAGTGTCTGGTCTACTTCCACCAATGTTGCAAGGGAGTGTGCTGGAGCTGTGTTCATAGGGAGCTATGAAATATGAAATCCAGCCTCAGAAACTTGCAAACAGAGAAACCACAATCATTCCAACCCCAACAAAAAGAGGTCACTATAAAGTAAATGATGAAAAATTACTTATGTAAAGTGAAAAATACAACAGTAACTTATGGGTAGTCTAATCTTGCCCTTTGAAGAGATTTCAGTTTTTATTTGTTATCTTTATGGATACTGCAAAGTCCTTTGGTTTTTAAGGGCTCTTACAATGTGGAATGGTGGGGTTTAGTTGGGGGTGGTTTTATTGATTTGTTGACAATGATTTGTCAACAAATAATCAAACTTTGTAACTAAAAGATGTGCAGACTGTCCAGCTGTAGGTGCAAGGAGAGTACAAGGTCTCTCCAGAATGTATCCAGCCATATAATATGAAAAATAGAGACATTTATTGAAGAAGATACAAGGAACATTGTACACAGATCAATGACACCTCAGTCCCCTTCAAAGTAGGCACCTTAGGACCTCACACAGTTCTCCCAGCATCTTTTCCACTGTTCAAAACACTCTGCGAAATCCTTTGTTGGAATCACCATCAGCTGCCCTGTCATATTTTCTTGAATCTCATCAATAGTCTGAAATCTCTTTCCTTTCAAAGGTGATTTTCACTTTGGGAAAAGGCAGAAGATGCAGGGTGCCACCTGGGTGATTTGATGTTTCACAAAAAAACTTTTCACGATATGTGATGCATGAGTGGGTGTGTTGTCATGATGAAGCTGCCAATCACCAGTTGCCCATAGCTACAGTTGTTTTCATCATATTGCATCTCTCAACCAATGAAGAACATTGAGGTAGTACTTTTTATTAACTGTTTGGCATGGAGGGTGTACTCATGATGGACAACATCTTCCCAATAAAAAAACACAGTTAACATGATCTTGATCTTGCTGTGAGTTTGCTGCACCTTCTTTGGGTGTGGAGAATCAGGCAACTTCCATTGGGATGACTGGGCCTTCATTTCTGGATCATAGCCATAGACCCACCAGTTATCTCCAGTTATGACCTGCTTGAGAAAATCTGGTTCATTGGTAGCATTTGAATCAAGTCATTAGCAACTGTTGCATGATGTTACTTCTGCCCTGGTAGCAGAAGCCGCAGAACAAATTCTGCCACAAGACATTTTATGCCATGATCCTGTGTCAAAATCTTGAACACAGTAGTTTTTAGAATCCCCAGATCAGCTTCTAGTTCTCACAGTCAGTCACCAATCTTTGCTGATTGCAGCCATATACATTCAATATTCTCAGGTGTTTTGCTTGTTGTAGGACTTCCAGAATGTGGATCACTTTCAACAGATTCTCGATTATCTTTGAAGCGTTTGTGCTACAGTTTTATTTGCGCTGCACGTATTGTATCATTTTTGAAAGACTTCCGTATCATCTGAATGGTTTGCTTAATGCAAAATTTGATGCAGATTCATTCCTCTACTTGCTCAGTCATTTTGAATGTGATGGCCACACAGTACACATGCTCACTCAACAGCATCTACTGCCCCTACTGACTAGTACAGTGAAGTCATTATTGTTCACGCATGCTCATTCCATCCCACTCTCCTTGGCTGCCAGGTTACATCAGTGTCATGCAAACTATTCTCATTATATTAACAATGGCTGGAGTTTTCCCAGACAGACTTCATATATCACACTCCCCTCCCATTCCCATGGCAGGAAAGAACTTCCTTGCACCCTCACACACATACATTTCTCCCTGTGACTGATACTTCCAAATGGCAGACAAATATCCTTCAGTTTTCACACAGACTGCCTATTAGTTGCGAGGAAAAAATAGTAATTACTCAGTGGTGAAATCAGAAAACCCCTTGATGGAGTGGAGTGATCAAAACCAACACCATCATGAGGGGCAGAGGGACACCATGTGCCTCCAGAAGTGAGACCCTGACATGGTCACAGCATCATCCATATAACATTGAATTTCCTTACCTGATCATGATGAAACATCAAATAAACGCAAAATGAAGACTACTTGTTCTTTTTTTTAAAGGTGGGGGCAAGCATATTCTGTAAAACTGTCAATGTTATACAACACGAAGGAAAGTTATGAAATGTTTTCAGATTAAAGGAGGCAAGAGAAAGCTGATGACTAGATAGACCAACCACCTGGCCCTAGCCTGGGTCCCATCCTGGAGAGAAAAATAAAGGACATTATTACTGGGTCAATTATCAACACTGCAGTACACACAGTAGATTAAATAGAAGTATCTAATCAATGCTAAATTTCATGAGTACTCTGGTTCTGTAACAGAATATTCCAGTTTCTAGCAAATATGCACTGACGTATTCCAGGGTAAAGAGCCACAGTGTAGGCATGTATATTTCAGAAAACAAATTTTGTACATGTTAACAAGGGAATCTCAGCAAAATCTGCTATTCTCATTCTTACAACATCTCTGTAAATTTGGAATTGCTTCCAAATAAAAAAATTTAAAACAATGACACTTTAATTTTACCTGTAAGAGTTTGGCCTCAGTAATAGAACTTAGGTTTAAATCTCTCTGCCTCTTAAATGTGTGATCTTGAGCTATTTCACTCTGAAAGTCTTGATTTCCTCATCAGTAAAATGGATGTATTAATAATAGCTGTGTCGTGGGCTTGTTACATGCCTTAAAATTACAAATTAGAACTTGTAAAATATTTAGAAGAGATTGTGTACTGCATCATACAACTTTTTGATAAATAACTACTATGGTTCAGAAATTAAAAACAAAACAAACACATAAAACAAATCTAAAAATTCTATTTTGGGATCCATAGACTGACTAAATTAATATGTCAATGTTTTCATAGGGTTAGCATGAACTATGTGTTAATTGTTGGGTGAACAATCATACAAGTATGCTTCATCAAATAGGGTTAAAAATGTGGGCAAGCTTAAGTTCCTTGTGTAATGTTCCTTTTGTAAAAGCAGTGAAATATATTACAAATCAGATAATGAGTTCAAATAAACAGAAAAAAAAGCACTCATTACCCTTCTAAACACATATTTGAATATTATATTGTGTTTCTGAGAAATAAAGAAGTGAAATGTAACACCTTAGATGGCCCAGCCTTGTTTTGGGATGCAAAGTAATTTAAAAAATCACAAAGACTTTTCACAGCAATCACTTCTTTCAAACATCATAGGTGAAAGTCTATTTTATTTCATTTTTTATTTTAGAGAGAGGGAAAAGGAGGGAGAAGAGAGGAAAAGAAACATCAATGTGAATGAGAAACATTGATTTGTTGTCTTCCCTACATACCCCAACCTGGGGACCATACCTGCAACTCAGACATGTGCCCTGACGGGGAATTGAACTGGTGATTTCCATTTGCTGGATGACACCCAACCAACTGAGCCACACTGACTGGGGCCAAAGAAGAAAGTCTTATATCAAAAACTCGATGAAGGGAAAGTAAAATTCTCCTATTTTTGGATTCTATTAATAATTTCTCCTGGAATAGAGCAGACTTGGGGCACCTAAGAGACTTTTTTTGCAAAGCCCCTGAAGACTCCCACCAGGAAAGCCCTCAGATTGGCAGGGCCTGAGCCAGCCCTGTCTCCAGCCATTCCAGGCCTGCAGGGCTCCCCAGGAAGCCACCTGGTTGGTCCTGGAGGTCCCAAGAAAATGACCACCTATAGCACCCAGGTGGGTGGCAGTACTTCCAACCCAGCAAGTCACGGTGACTGCAGCATGGAGGTGGTGATGAACACTAATTTTGGGTTACCCTAGAGATGTGCAGTTAAGCAACCTGCGCTAAACTTTGTCCTATCAAACCAGTCCACCAGCGAGTTGTGCATCTAGAACACACTATGTTGGCCTCTTACACTTCACAGAATTGCTGTTACTCTTTGACTTGATACTGTAGCCTAGCCCTGAGCAATATCCTTTAAAAATAGACTTGCTGCTCTGTTGTTGCAGTGATAGATTTTTAAAAATACTTTATTTTAAAAAAATTTTTAAGATTTTATTTATTTACTTCTAGAGAGAGGGGAAAGGAGGGAGAAAGAGAAGGAGAGAAACACTGATGTGTGCGAGAAATACATCTATCTGTTGCCTCTCGCACGCCCCCAGCCAGGGACCTTGTCTGCAGCCCAGGTTGTGTCCTGACCAGGAATCGAACTGATGACCTTTCAGTTCACAGGCCGGCACTCAATATACTGAGCCACACCAGCCAGGGCAGATTTTTATACTGTTATTTTGAATAAGTCTATTTAGATAACAAGGCACTTGACTTGAAAGGAAAGGTACTTAGGATTCATTTTCTGTAGAAAATTTTGTGTTTTTTGCCTTTTAAAAAATTGTTATTCTTTTACAGTTGTCTCAATTTTTCTCCCATTTTTTTTTTCAGATTTAATGTGTTTTATTGATTAAATTATTACATTTGTGCCAATTTCCCTTCCCTCTGCTCCCCTCCACCCGGTGGCCCCCCTCCCTCCAGTTGTCCCCCCCTTTTAGATTATGTCCATTAGTTGTGCATACAGTTCCTCCCAACCTCTCTCCGTCTATTCCATTCCCTCCTACCTTGATCCCCAATTCCTATATCATCTCCCTCCCTTTCCCCATTCCCCCTCCCTGTTGACCTCCCCCCAATATGCTTCCCGTACCCACAGTTCCTCTTCCACTCTCGTTGCCTATTTAGTTTGCCTTTGTTTCATCTCCCTAGCTTCTGTTTTTTTTTTAAACCAGTCCCTTTAACATCTCATATAACAGTGGTTTGGATCTAATGAACTCTTTCAGTTTTATTTTGTCCTGGAAACACTTTCTCTGTCCTTCTATTCTGAATGTCAATTTCGCTGGATAGAGTATTCGTGGTTGTAGGTTTTGGATTTTCATTACTTTGAATATTTCTTGCCAGTCTCTTCTTGCCTGTAGGGTTTCCCTTGAGAAGTCAGCTGATAGTCTAATTGGGACCCCTTTGTACATAATTCTTTTCTTCTCTCTTGCTGCTTTTAAGATTCTCTCTTTATCTTTAATTTTTGACATTTTGATTATAATGTGTCTTGGAGTGGTTCTCCCTGGGTCCAGTCTCTTGGGAACTCTCCTTGCTTCCTGGACCTGCAGGTCTATTCCCTTCCCCAAGTCTGGGAAGTTCTCCTTTATTATATTTTCACTCAATTTTTCAAGTTCTAGTTCATCTTCCTCATTCTCTGGCAAACCAATGATTCTTATGTTGGGCCTTTTATAGCTGTCCCAGAGGTTTCTGATCCTTTCCTTGTTGCTTCCCATTTCCTCTCGCTGCATTGGTTGACTGCTTGTTCCTTCTCCATATTCCAGTTTGTTGAAATGAACTCTGGATTTTATTTCCTTTCTTTCTGTCTCGTATGTGGTTTTGTTCCTTTCGTTATGAAAGTTTTTCGCTTCTTTCATATCTTTTTCCTGCTCTTTTGTGAATTCTGTAAGCCACCTGATAACAATGGCCCAGAACTGAGCCTCTGACAGGTTTCTTATCTGTTCATCTGTCAGGTTCTCTATCTGCTGTCTGGTGAGCTGCGCCACCAGGATTTCTATAGTTGTCTGCCTCATTTTGACAGATGCGTTTTGTTTTCTTGGGCCGGCTGTAGGGGGCAGTGCCTGTGTACGCGTCACAAATCAGCGACCGGCCGGCGCCTGCCTGTCCGCGACCTATTTCGCAGCCCTGTGGTGCTTTCTTTGGGGGCGGGGGTCCAAGATGGATTCACACAGTTATTCAGCTAGGAGACCGGGATCCGTCCTCCCGCCCCCCTGGGCCTCACTGTTCAAGGCGATGCGGCGGCCGCTCTCCCCAGCTCCGGAGTCGCGCACCTCCAGGGGCTTGGCCGCCGGGACTCCTCGCCGGGGTCGCGCACCGCCAGGGGCTTGCGCAGCCCGGATTTCTCGCCGCCGCCGCTCCGGGTGCGACCGCAAACAGCACTGCCCTCTTTAACTCTTACCTGCCCAAATGGCACCGCTGGTTTATAACTTCATATGTTGGACTTCCGTGTAGTTTTATTTTCTGGAATTTCTAGTTATCCTTTGTTTTGAAGTAGTTGTATTCCTCTCTAGTTGTAGAGGGAGACCTAGCGTGTCCGTCTAAGCCTCCATCTTGGCCGGAAGTCTTTTCTCCCATTTTTATTCTGACTTTAAAACAGATTGCTTACATGTAACGGTTATGTACAAAAATAAATTATAAAATTTTGCTTGGTTTTACAATAATAAATTAAATATGTTGAAATTCTCCAATCAAATAAAGTATGAAAAGGATTTTGTTGTTATTGTTTGTCAAACAATGAAAGCAAAATAAAAGTCGAATAGTGCATCAGTAGTAGGTCTTTTTACAGAAACAGTCTTTCTCTATTTCCTTTTGATGTCAATTGAATAATATAGCAATGAACATTTAGTAAAAAATAATAATAGTACAATAGACCTGGTGACATATGCCAGTTACTTTATGAACAACAAAGGAAAGGGAGGGGAGGAAATGACAGAGTGGAGGAAACTGTGTACAAGGCAGGATGTTGTGTAATCAAATTGTACTTTTCTAACTGAGAATAGGTTTTGTCTGAGAGTTGTGCAGTGAAGGAGCACATTTGTATCCTCATCCTTCATTTCCAACCGTGCAGGTGCATTTGTTTTGTTGATTATCTGCCCATCAAATTGGAATTTGATCTGCCTCAGTGACAAACCTGTCATTCACGTGAGGTTTCTATTCACTCAGGACCGCTGGATTTCTTTTAATCTTCAATAGAACAACCTGCCCAGCCTCCTTCAAAAGAACCTGCTCATTGTCCCTTGGGTTTTGCGTCAGCCACGGCAAGTGTGGGGACCCTCTCAGTTGTTGAGTCATAAAGGAGGCGCGAGGTCTGCATCCAACACACCAGCTGCCCCGAAGGATGGAAGGAGGCAACAGTGGAGACAAAGAGAGAATGCAGGGAGGCTTTTGAGAAGTATTCTGGGGTACACAAGTGTCCCTTTATTTTAAAGGCCCCCTGAGAAATTTTTCTTGGGTCTCAGACCTAGAAAAGCTATGCTTTCCTGAACAGCTATTTTGGTTGTTGGAGGGCTTCAGGGCTTGGTTCCACGCCCCTTCTCTCTTCTCCTCCCTAAGGATCTTACATCAGTCTATCAGCCTGATCTGAGCTGTAGCCATCTCTCTCAGAGGCAAATGCCCCCAACTGGCTGTCCTGTTTCCACACGGGCCCATTTACAATGCAATGACCACACAGCAGCCAGGACAACCTTTTAGAAACATAAATCACATCCTGATACCCGCCTGCTCAGTGCCTTCCAGTCCTCTTTGCCCTTTCACTGGACCCTTGATTTTTAAAGGCCTTCATAATCAGGGCTGACCCCTGGCCTCAATCAGCTCAGACCATGCTCACACTCCTCTCCCACATTCCAACCACAAGGGCCTCTTTTCTGTGCTCCAATAAGCCAGTCATTCCTTTGCACCAGCTGCCCCCTCCCCTGAGGCTCCCTGGAGAAGGTCAAGATCAGGCTTTTCATTGTTACCCAGAGCTCAGCAGCTTTAGCCTTAACCTCTCAATCCAATGTCACCTCTCACCTTCTCGCACATTCACTTCTCTTAATCTTCTCAGAACCCTATTGCTAGCTCATATACTTCTTGCTTTTTTCTCTGTCTACTTCCACCTAAAATGTGATCTCATGGGAAAAGAAACCCTTCCTGTCTTGCCCAGTATTTTGTTCTTAGTGCCAAATAGTGCCTGGAATATGGTATATGCCAAACATTTATTGAATGACTCTTAAGAGCACGGCAGACTTGGGAACCATGAGTGTCTTTCCTGGTACTTTCAGAGTCAAAGGCAAGGCTCACCTCTGCTTGGAACACATCATGTAAGATACATTTCAGTGAAACATACTTTCTTATGATTTTCTCCTTATTTTTCTCTTGCACTGATTTGTTCAACTTAAAATGTAGTTATAAAGGGCTAAATGCTCTGCTAAGCTTTCTCAAGGCTTAATAAAATGTGGTGATGTAAATAAATCATATAGGTGGACTTTGCTAAACATTACATTATAGAGTTCTATGGGTAACAAAGGAATCAGTGCCCTGTTTCATTCACCAACCACGAAGAGCTAAACCTGATGCCCTCCCTATCTGAGTCCCTGCTGGGGAGGTGATAGGAAAAAGCAAATCCACTGCCAGAGGCCAGCGTAAATCCTCACATCATGGCCAAAGTCAGTTTCTGGGGGTGTCGGAAGAGCAGACACTAGGATAAGCCAGCCCCAGGACCAGCCAAAGTGAATGAGATGAGAAGAAAGTGTGAGAGGACCTGCTCAGCTACATCGGACAGGGCATTTTTTTCTAAATTGTAAATCAAACTAAGCATCTCTTTGCTTATAGTACGTCTTGCACCACCTTTTTTTTTGTGTGTGTGTGGTTTTAAAAAACATATAACATACAATTTACCATCTTAACTATTTTTGGCGTTCTGATCAGTACTGTTATATACATTCACATTGTTGTGTAATAGATTTCTAAAACTTTTCAACTTCCCATACTGAAGTTAAATAGCAACTCCCTGTTTTCCCTCCTCCCAGCCCCTGGCAACCTCCATTCTACTTCTATTTCTAGTCATTTGATCACTTTAGATATCTCATATGACTGGAATCATGCAGTATTTATCTTTCTGGGTCTGGTTTAGTTCACTTTGTATCATGTCCTTATGGTTCATCCATATTGTAGCATGTAACAGTATGTCCTTCCTTTGCAAGGCTGAATAATAATCCATTGCAGGTATATACTTTTGTTTATCCATTCATCTGGTGATGGACAGTTGGGTGACTTCCACCTCTTGGCTGTGTTGTTGGATGAGACACTTCTGCTCTGGTCTAAAGGACATCTGATAAGGCCCAGGCATTAGTCAGCATCTGGCTCTCCCACAAGCTTGGGGAAAAAAATATAACCATGCAGATTGTGCCATTCATGATCCCTACCTTCGGCTGAATCCAAACTCTGCTTAACAAGCCTCTGATCGGCTTTCTCACTCATTTTCCATGTGGCTGTCTCAGACCTTCTCCACTTTTCCTGCACCTTCCAATGTGCATTACCACTCTGCTTGGGTTTACCAGACAATCTCTATAGATGTGGTGTATCTCAGTGAATGACATCCACCCAGCTAGTGAAATCAGATATCAACAAGTATTCTATTCTTACAGGCCCCATATCCTACCAGTGACCAAGAGGAACAGAATTTTGCCTCTAATATGACAGAATCTATTCACTTTGTATTTTTCCCATGGCTATTCTCTTAATGCCAGATACCAACCATCATTGTCTGCTAGAAGACTGCAAAGGCCTCCTAACTGATCACCTCTGTGCATCCTGCTCTTTCCCACCCATCCACCCTCCTGAATTTGGGTGACCTTCCTCTAATTCCAATGTGATTATGCTGCCTTTCAGGTGTACCCTAATGCTTTCCTTGGTGTAGCATACAAGGTCCTCCTTGACCAGAGCCTCATCCTCTGCCTCCCATCTTACCCACACTTATTTTAGCCATGCATGCATGAAGCCCCTCTTCACACATCAGGCATTTCACACCTAACTTTGCTCACAGTGTTCTCCCACCGGGCATGCAATTACCATGTTGCTTCTCTAACCCAATTCTTCTTCATCATTCAGGAATCACCTCACATCTCCATCCAGTCCTAAGGCCAGTTTCATTCCTCCTGTGCATTTTCCCCAATACTGAGTCCATGTTTCAAACTTTTCATTAGGTTTTTGAAAGAATCTTTTCTTTCCCGACTCCCACGGTACATTTTGGGTTCTTTGAACATGTTCTTGGCACATAAGGTTGTGTTCTCCATCTGCTTACTGCCTTCTTTTCTATGTTAAGTAGACATTTCATAGTGTAAGAGCACATATAAACTTCTCAAAAGTCCTAGTGTTAAGCTTGAGTAACATACAAACAAATGCACTTAGAGGAATGTTTAAACTGCGAATTACAGCTACAAAAGAAACTGTAAACAATTTAAACTAGTGAAGAATTGCCCCACTGTGTGCCTCTCTTTTACATAAGTATTCATACACAAGGGCTGAGTCACAGAACAATAAAGAATGGCAGTTCAGTTCTGCGGCAGGCACCAAAGACGCTAAGGTCACAGACAGACATCCATTCTGAGTCTTATTTCCAGTAGTTTATGAAAAATTAGACTTTCTGTCTGAGGCTTTCTTTGTGTAAACTCAAATTTTATTTTGGAAATTCTAAACAAGCTCTCTTCAATGAAAATAAATCACTTTTCCCCATTATAAAAAATTTAAAATGTTTCTGAACAAAGTTCATTGAACTGCAGAAATGGTTGGTCCAAAACTAATGAGAGCTGTCAAATAATATTAATAATAAAAATTTTGGTTAAGTAGGTTGAGGTTTTTAAAGGAAAAATGTTCCTTGGGGAAACATACTCTTATTGAATTAGCAGTTTTATGAAATGGGAATTTGGATACTTCTAGGCTTAAGTAGAAATAACAGAATAGAAACATGGTCATTCACATTTCTTAATGTTTTCATAGAAAGGCATTTTTTTTTTATTTCAAATAACCAGAAACATAAAAGGTCTTTTATTAATCCTCATGAAAAATCTGCATCATCTGCACAGATAAAGTAACTGAAGAATCTTTACTCCTTCTTTTTGCCAGCACCAACATTGGCCTTTGCAGTCCCCCTGACTTTCTTCATTCTGTTCTTGCATTCCTTTCTCTGTTTTCTTGAGGTCTTCTTCTTCTCATATAGGCCATGTCTTGCAAGTCTATGTTTGGGTTCATTTTTCTTTGCATAATCCAAGGAATCATAAATCATGCAAAAGCCAGTTGTCTTGCCACCACCAAAATGGGTTCTGAATCCAAACACAAAGATGGCATCTGGTGCAGTTTTATACATTTTGGCTAGTTTTTCCCGAATTTCTGTCTTGGGTACTGTTGCCTTGCCAGGGTGAAGGACATCAATGACCATTTGTTTCCGCTGAAGTAGTCTGTTGGCCATGAACTTCCTGGTCCGGATAGTCACAGTGTCGTTCATGATGGTGGCTAATCTTTAAGCAGCAAGGGAGGAAAAGCAAAAGGCATCTTTTTAATTTACAAAACTAACTACAATCTTCTTTTCTTTCGTGCAGATCTAACTTAATATTTTCACGTGAACTCTCTCATAGTGATTCCTTGAATAAGATAACATAATTAATACAGTGCCATAGTTGAAATTTGCAAATGTTTTTAGTTCTCTTGAGAAAGCATCTATCTTCATATTCATATTTAAATAAAAGAACAATATTCCAAAAAAAGCAATTGGAAACTAAAGGACTAAACTAACTAAATAAATTTTCACTTAAAAATAAGGAAAAAATAAAAATAAACTAAAAAGAATAGATAAAAATGTTTAGTAGTGATAAAAGCAAAAAGTAATGAATTAGAAAACAAATAAAGGAAGAATTAATAAGTAAAATCAAGATTTTTGTTTTTAAAAGTCCAACAAAAAAGACAAACCTCTGGTAACTCTGTGCAGTGGGGGAAAAAGCATGAATTTGTAAAATTAAAAATGAAAGGACATATAATGATAGTATAGAGGAAAGACTACTATATACAATTCTATGTTAATGTGTTTAAAACTGGGTGACTAGGACAGTTCTTGGACATTTTAAATCATCAGAGCAAAATCAGGAAGAGACAGGAACCTGAATGGGAAATAACCCCTATGGGAAAAATATTGGAAAATGTTTCAGAGAACTACCCCCAAAATAAAACACTAGATTCATATGGATTTTAAAGAAAGTTTTATCAAAGCCTAGAGAAAGGTACAAATAATTCTCACATGAGCTAAACTATTACAGAATTTAGAAAAACATTGCATAATATTGATACCAAAACAAGAAAAAAAGAAATATGTAGTCCAAAACATATGCAAAAATTCTAAACAAGATATTAAATTAAATATGTAAATCAGATAAAATATAAATTAAACATGTGGATATGTAAATTAAAAGAATAACATACCTCAGTGCATTAAAAGAATCATGAGTAAGCTCAGTCCAGGTAGGTAAGGACAGTATAACTATAGTGAATCTATTAGTATAAGTCATCACAAAAATAACTGAAATAAATAAATTCATATGACCATCTCTATAAGTATAAAAATATGTTTAATAAAATCCCATATGCATTCCTAACATACAAAATCTCTTTGTATACTGAAATAGAAAGGTATTTCTATAATCTGAAACAAAATGCTAATAGCATACAGATTAATGAAATAATAATTCCATTTCCACAAAGGTCTAAAACAAGAGAAATTCTTGTCTAACCAGTGTAATACAGCAAAAAAGAGAAATAGGTTTTTAAAATTACTTTAAACAAAAAAAGTTTAAGAAAAGGGGGACTTATTCTAAAAGTCAAGGAAATCAAAGAATGGAAAACATAGGTGGACACCACAAGACTAGAAGTAGAACCTAAAAAATATTTCAGAATACAAGGCAGCTAGCTCATGTCTTTAAGTCTCTGCCTCTATCTCTCTGAACGCAGCATGCTCCCAAATTTCATTCATTCTGTCTTCTCAGAAAATCTGCTAACTCGTTTTTTCCACCATGCTTTTCAAATGGCTATATGACCTTCCAGCCATTATCTTTTAAAATATTGCTATGACCCATTTTCCCTCTTCCCTCCTTCTTAGGCACCAATTAAATGGATATCAGATCTTTCCACTTGATCATATTTGTCTCTTACACCCTGGAGGTGTGTTTAAAATTTGAATTATAATCATCTTTTTTGTCTCATTGTGCTTCATTTTTCATTCTTTTATTGTTCAGTTTGTTAATTCTCTTTTCAGCTGTATCTAAATTGTTATATTAAATTCTTAATTTTTGTTATTTTATTTTTCATTCTATAATTTCAAGGTGGTTTTCTTGTGAATCTAAAATATAGTTATTTTCAGTTCCTTATTGAAATTATTTCATGAGGGTTGCAATTATGGTTATTTTCCAATTCAGCGTTTTTTCCTGTTTATTACTTGTAATTCTTTTATAATGAATACTTTTTCCTCATCAACTACTTTGTTACCCTGAAATGCAGTTTGAAAAAAAAAGCAGGACAAATGTTTATTATTTTCAGCGTACTAGTCGATACCCTAGCAATCTCCAATGATAATCAGTCAATATTCACTTACATTATCTATATATTTATCTATTGTATTGTCTTTATCTTTCCTACATTTCTAGATTTCCATCTGGGACTATTTTCCTTGTGCATAACACACTCATTAAAAAAAAAAAAACCATCGATGCATGCTGTATAGTTTCATGAATATTAATGCATGTATAAATTTGTGTAACCACTACCACAATTGTGATAAGACATTAAAAGCTCCATTTAATATTTCTTCTAATATAAGTCCACTGGTGACATATGTGATATATACTGTCAATATTTGTTTTTGTGGAAATATCTTTATTTAGTCTTCATTTTAGAATGATAGTTTCAACAGGTATAGAATTCTAGACTTTCCTTTCAGCCTCTTAAAGGTGTTATTTCATCATTTGGTTTCCATAATTTCTACAGAGAACTTAGCTTTCAGTCTTATTGTTGCTTCTTTGAAAGTAATGTATCTTTTTTCTTTACATGCTTTTATGATTTTCTCTTTGTCTTTGATTTTTGGTAATTTAATTTTTGTTGCCTATGTGTAGTTTTGATTGCCTTTATCCTACTTACAGTTCTTAGTAATTTTTGATTGTGTGAGTCCAATTTTTTTATCCCTTTTGGAAAATTCTTGTTTATTATCTCTTCAAATATTGCTTCTGGACTTCTGGCCAAGATGGAGGCTTAGACAGACATGCTCAGTCTCCCTCTACAACTAGAGAGGAATACAACTACTTCAAAACAAAAGATAACTAGAAATTCCAGAAAATAAAACTATATGGAAGCCCAATGTACAAAATTATAAACCAGCGGCGCTCGTCGGGCAGGTAAGAAGAGCGAAAGTGGGCGGTGCTGTTTTCGGTAGCACCAGGGACAGCGGCAGGAAGAGCAATCCTGGCTGCAGTTGAGCCCCGGCAGCTCGCAGTCCCAACGCTGGGAAAAGCAACCACCACAGTGCCTCGGACAGTGAGGGCCAGAGGGTGGGAGGACGGATCCCAGTCTCCTAGTGAAATAATGGCAGAAATCCATCTTAGACCCCCGCCACCACACAAACCGCCACGGCGCCGCGAAATACGTTGCTGGACTGCCATGGGTTGCTGGGTAGTGACCACAAAGCGCCACTGCGCCACAAAATAGATTGCAGATTGCCACTGGTTGCTGGGTAGTGATGACAAAGGACCACAGCGCAGCGAAAAAGGTTGTACACAGGCACTGCCCCATGTAGCCGGTTAAAGAAAGCAAAACGCATCTGTCAAAATGAGGCAGACAACATCTGTTGCTCACCAGGCAACAGATGAAGAATCTGACAGATGAACAAATAAGAAACCTGTCAGAGGTTCAGTTCAGGGCCATTGTTATCAGGTGGCTTACAGAATTAAGAAAAGATTTGGAAAAAGATGAGAAAGGATTGAAAAACACTCATACTCAAAAGAACAAAACCACATACAAGACAGATGGTAAGGAAATAAAATCCAGAGTTCAAATCAACAAACTGGAACATAGAGAAGGCACAAACAGTCAACCAATGCGGAGAGAGGAAACAGGAAGCAAGGAAAGTGAGGAGAGGCTCAGCAACCTCTGAGACAGCTATAAGAGACCTAATATAAGAATAATAGGATTGCCAGAGGGTGAAGAAGAAGAACTAGAAATTGAAAAATTATGTGAAAATATAATAAAGCAGAACTTCCCAAACCTGGGGAAGGAAATAAACTTACAGGCCCAGGAAGCACAGAGAGTTCCAGAAAAACTGGGCCCAGGGAGAACCACTCCAAGACACATTATAATCAAAATGTCAAAAGTTAAAGATAAAGAGAGAATCTTAAAAGCAGCAAGAGAAAAGGAAAAATCATGTACAAAGGGCTCCCAATTAGACTATCAGCTGACTTCTCAAGGGAGACCCTGCAGGCAAGAAGGGACTGGCAAGAAATATTCAAAGTAATGAAAATCCAAAACCTACAACCACGAATACTCTATCCAGCGAAATTGTCATTCAGAATAGAAGGGCAGAGAAAGTGCTTCCAGGACAAAATAAAACTGAAGGAGTTCATTAGATCGAAACCACTATTATATGAGATGTTAAAGGGACTGGTTTACAAAAAGGAGGATCAAAACTATGAACACTAAAATGAAAACTGTATCACAAGGAACAACAACAGAAGCTAGGGAGTTGAAAAAAAGGCAAACTAAATAGGCAACGAGAGTGGAAAAAGAACTATAGGTATGGGGAGCATATTGGGGGGTCAGCAGGGAGGGGGAAAGGGAGGGAGATGGTACAGGAATTAAGAAGCATAGCAGGAGGGAATGGAGAAGATAGGAAAAGGCTGAGAAGAACTATATGCACAACCAATGGACATGAACTAAAAGGGGGGGACAACTGGAGGGAGTGGTCCACCGGGTGAAGGGGAGCAGAGGGAAGGGAAATTGGGACAACTGTAACAGTGTAATCAATAAAACACATTAAAAAAAATATTGCTTCTGTCACATTTTCTTTTCCCCCTTTTTGAACTGCAATTACATGTTAGAATGTTTCGTATGATAGACTATGACTCATATATCTTTCACAATATTTTATTTATTTTTCATTCTTTTCCTTTTTGTATTCCAGCCAAGATGTTTTCTACTGCCCTATCTCCGGCCCACCAGTCCTCTCTTCAGCTGCATTTCACCTGCTGTTAAACCCCATTTATTGAGTTCTCATTTTGATTACTATATTTTTCAGATCTAGAATTTCTATTTTCTTATTAAAAATATAGACTTCAGTTCTCTAGTAAAAGTATTATTTTCTTTTATTTTCTTGGTTACATTAATTACTAGTATCTTAAAATCTCTGTGTGATAACTGCAATTACGTGGGACACCATGAGTATCTCTCTGTTGTGTTTTTTCTCTTGGCCTTCTTTCCTGCATACTAATGATTTTGTATTGGAAGAGTGTAGAGGCTCTAGATGAAGATAAGTTCCTCCAGAGAGGATTCACTTTATGGTCTGGCAGACAGCTAAAGCAGGGAGAGTTGATCACAATCCAATCCGGGACTAAGATGACTCAAGACTGAGTTGCAGTAAGGCATGATCGACCCTAATGTATCCCCTTCTTAAGGGTCTCAACTAAAAGCCTAGGACATTAAAGTGCTGCCTTCTAGTCAGTTCCTGATTTCTGCAACAACATGAGACTGACAAAAATAACATTGTGCTTTCCAGCTGCTTTTCTTAGCTTCTTAGTCTTTCACATTACATGACTAAGAATTACCAAGGACTTCAAAGAGGAAACATCAAATGAAAGGCTAACTTCTCAGCACCTCCCTTTTTTCCTGGAACCTTGACTTCTTGAATTTTGGCTGATTAAGAAACCCCACACTCCAAGTTTTTTATCCTCAGACCTATGAGACTGCTGACATTTGTGCCGTGTGTGTGCCTCTCAGTGACTATCCTCTCCCAAATTTCCCAGCATCTTTCTCAATGCCAGGAATTACCAAGTTCCAAAAGGAGAAAGACAGCTTTCAGAATGTTGGGCTCACTTCGGGGAGATTCCCTTCTCTCTGGTATATAGACCCTTCAACTCTAGGTTGTCCCAGAGGCTCTCTGAAAACTTCAAATACATTCATTTTAATTGTATCCACCTTTTTCAGTTGTCTTCAGTGGAAGCAGCAGTTTCTGCTAACTACTTTATCATATCTGGAAACGGGAGTTGCCTCTTTGTTTCTTTTTACAACTGCATAGTACTTCACTTCGCAGATACACTATACTTTAATCAATTCTCTACTAAGAAACATTTGGGTTGTTTCTAGCCTTTGCTACAAAAAGAACAAGGCCACAGTAAATAGCTTTCTGCATATATCTTTATATATTTGCTGTTGAATATTTAAGATAGAATCCTAGAACAGAAGTATGATTGCTGGATTAAAGAGTGAGTGCACATGTAATTTTGCTAGATATTGCCAATTTCACATCATAGAAATTGTGCCATTTTGTGTCCCCACTTGCAGTTATAAAAGTGCCTGTTTTCACAATGCCATGCCAAAATTTGTACTAACTTTGGAGATTTTTTTTTTCAATCTCGTGAGAGACAGCATCTTATTACTTCTAACATGTATTTCTCTTATTGTGACTGAAAGCTATTAGCATACCTTTTCTGTGAACTTTGTATTCATAACTGTTTATTTCAAAAATCAGATTGTGGATCTTTTTCTTCTCAATGTTTAGGAAATCTTTGTTGCATTAAGTATTTTAATGCTTTCTGATATACTCATAAGTTACAAAATTTTTCCCAATTTGTAATTATCTTGTGATTTTTCTTATGAAATGTCCACTCTTGGGTTATAAAAATAAGATTCACCCATGTTTTCTTCTGGTAGTTGTACGTTTTTCTGTTTTTATTTTATTTTCATTCAGCTGTCTAAAAAATACACTGTAATTTTTCCAGGAGTACATCGTGAGAAAAAAATAGTTGTTTTTTTGTTTTTTTTTCTTTATAGCTATCCATTTGTCCCAACATCATTTAAAGTTAATGTTCCCCTCGATTTCAATGCCTCTGTTGTCACATGCTAAATTTCTGGGGATCTATTCTGATCCTCCCCTGGCTGGTTTGGCTCAGTGGATTGAGCGTCGGCCTGCGAGCTAAGTGTCGCTGGTTCGATCTTCCAGTCAGGGCACATCAGAGAAGGAAAACTCTGACTCCAAAAAACCTCCGCTGCCTTGCGGCATACCTCTTCAGGGGAAAGGCTAAGGGAGTAAACCCCAACAGAAAATCCGGAGCCGGAGTCCCTAAGGCGGTTTGACGTTGTAGTCAACACCGGCAACTCCTGCGGCGCACCTGAAACCAAGCTGTATTGACTCCGTCTTTCCCTTGGACCCTTCAGCTGCGAAGAGAGGGGGGGTCTGCTGCATGGGCAACAGCAGACCCTCCATATCACCCTGCCCAGGCTCTGTAGCTTCAGCTTCACTGGAGAGGACACTCCAGCGTCATCGCAAGATGTCGATTCAACACGGGAGGAGACAGATACCGTGTCACTCCCGAGTCGGACTGCACAGCCATTCTCGGCGGTGCAGATAGACTCTTAAGAAGCTACACCATCGTCTCTTGAGACGGATGGCTGCCGACGACGACGATTCTGATCCACTGGTTTATAAGTCTTTTCCTGAGCCAGTATGTCAGTGCTTTAGTTTAGAGGACTTTAAATGTTTTACTATATTATTTATGTTTTCTAAAGTAAAAATTCAGTTTATTTATCTATTTATTGTAAAGTGTCTCACATCATAGATTTCACTTCCAACTTCTTGGAATGTTCATTCTTTGGCTAAAAGGAGACTCTAGAGGGGAAAGCCAGGCAATGCTTAGGCAACTAAAATAAGGTTGGGCAGGGGCAATCCTAACATCTTCCTCATAGGGATGGGCACAGAGGGCTAATAGTTGCAAGCTGGTTTTCTAGACTCGTTAGCAGGAAGCACCACTCTTGGATACTTGAGCTGCCTCAGGCCTCAGTCATCCCCACCACGCAGATATAGTGGCACTTTCTGGTAGTCACCCTTTGCGTCTTGCTGGATGTAGTAATACAGGGACTTGCCATAATTTTTCTTGAATTCAGACCTGATTTTCAGTATGTCCACTTCACTTCAGAAGATCATGATTCGTATCAAGACCTTATCGTGTGTCCCATTGCCCTTCACAGAATCCAATAGTTAATCAGCAAAATATAGGGGCTTGTTCTGGATACACTGGATGAAGTTCAGGAAAGCCTTTTCCAGGTCTCTCTTGACTTCCTTCTTGATGTTCTCCAACATGTCAAATACTTTCTGGCTGTGACACACGCTCCACTCAGTCATGATGCTGATCCACTTGGGAAGATCGGTTCCTTTCCTCTTCATTCCAGCATCATAGAGATCCCAGGCATCTTGGTTAATTATTTCATAATCAATGACAGAACCATCTTCTGTTCTTCTACCCTTTGCAAAAACAACCACCAGCTTGTGGAAGTCACCAGATGTATCGGAAATAATGTCCTTCTCCAGATCAGCCTTGTACATTTTCTTGTACACTCCGCTAATTTCCCACAGTTCCCGGTTGGACCTTGAGCAGGTGACCTCAATGAGAGAGTCCTCATTAGTCCCAAGCTCCTTCATGAAGTCCTTTAGTTCAGAAGCATCAGACTGAGCAAATGTTTTCTATAGCTCCAAAATCACCCTCTCCAGGTGGCCGGACAAGGCTACTTCAGTGCTGATGCAGGTTCCTTTTTGGTCATTTTCTAGTAGGCAAAGGTGACATCCTGTCTCTGTTCATTGCTGTAGTTGGTCAAAATGTTGACAGTGGTAACCTCACCCACACCTTTGGTCTGGATGGCCATCTCAATGTTAAAAGCATCCCAGTTGGACAGTGACTTTGGCCAAGATGAAGGCGTAAACAGGCACGCTGCATCTCCCTACACAACTAAGAAGAAATACAACTACCTCAAAACTAGAAACAACCAGAAGTTCCAGAAAATCAAACTGCATGGAAGTTCAGCAAACAAAGATATAAAGAAGAAATACTCTGTTGAGTGTCGGCCTGCGAGCCAAGTGTCGCTGGCTCGATTCCCAGTCAGGGCACATGACGAGGTTGCACATCAGGTCCCCAGTTGGGGGCACGAGTGAGAGGAAACCACAGAGTGATGTTTCTCTCCCTCTCATTCTCCTTTATCCTCTCTCTAAAAATAAAACAAACAAGAAAACAAACAAAAACAGATAAATAAATTATTTTTAAAAAGAAGAAGAAGAAATACTCATCCAGACAGGTAGGAAGGGTGGAGCTGGGGAGGAGAGGAGGTGGACTGGTGGTGGCAGCAGCGGCAGGCCAGTAGAAAATGCAGTCACACTTTTTAATAAGTCAGGAGGGACACCTGGGGAGCATTTCCAGCTCCTCACCAGACATCGAAGCCCATGGTCCCAGCACCAGGGAAAATCAAGCCTCATTGTTTCTGACCGTGCAGACCAGTAGGGGTTGGGGTGGAGGCAGAAACTGATGGTATCAGCAGAGTCCGCCTGTATCACGGGCCCCCATGGTCCTAGAACTTCCGCAGACCCACCCACTCTGAGAACGACAGCCAGGGCAGCAGCTAGAGAGGCGCCAGTCTGGTGCAGAAGTGGGAGAGGTGCCTGGAAAAGGGGCGAGCGATGGGCAGGTGGCATTGTTCCCTCTCGGGCCCCTCCCCCACATACAGCACCACAACGTGGTGAAACAGGTTGCCATGTACTGACAAATACCTAAGGCTCCGCCCCTTACAACGTAACAGGGACCTCACAGAGCTCTACCTGGGACGCAAAGGCAAACAAACACAGGAGCCTGTCAGAATGAGGATACAGAGAAGTATGGCCCAAAAGGGGAAATGGACCAAGGTTCCAGTGGGAGAACTAAGTGATGAGGAGATAGCCAACCCAATCTAACAGATGCAGAATTCAAAACACTGATGATAAAGATGCTCACAGGCTTGACAGATATGCTTGAGTATGGAAAACACATAAAAGAAGTGAAGGCTATGCTAAGTGAAACAAAAGAAAATCCACACAAAAGCAATGGTGAAGGGAAGAAAACTGGGGTTCAAATCAATGATTTGGAACATAAGGAAGAAAAAAACAGTCAACCAGTGCAGAATGAGGAAGTAAGAATTGGAAAAAATGAGGAAAACTTCCCAAATTTTGAGAAGGAGATGGACCTACAGGTCTGGGAAGCATGGAGGGTTCTGGGTGAGCTGGACCCAGAGGGGACCATGCCAGGATACATCATGACTGATATGCCTAAGGTGAAAGATAAAGAGAGAGTCCTGGGGACAGCAAGAGAAAGGCAGAGAGTTGCCTACAAGGGGGTGCCTATAGAACTATCAGCTGATTTCTCAGAGGACACTTTGCAGGCAGGAAGGGACTGGCAAGCAGTATTCAATAATGAAAAGCAAACCTACCACCAAGATTACTCTATCCAGCAAAGCTATCATTTGGAATGGAAGGGCAGACAAAGTGCTTCCCAGACAAGGTAAAGCTAAAGGAGTTCATCATCACCAAGCCATTATTATATGAAATGTCAAAGGGACTTACTTAAGAAAAAGAAGATCAAAACTATGAACACTAAAATGACAACAAACTCACAACTATCAACAACTGAATCTAAAAAATAAAAACAAAACCCAACTAAGCAAACCAGAATAGGAACAGAATCATAGGTATGGGGATCACTTGGAGGGTTATCATCTGGGAGTGGGGCGGGGGAGAAGTGGGGAAATGGTGCAGGGACTAAGAAGCATAATCGGTTGGTACAAAATAGACAGGGGTATGTTAAGAATCATATAGGAAAGGGCGAAGCCAAAGAACTTATATGCACGACCCATGGACATGAATTAAGTGGTGTAGGATTGCTGGAAGGAAGGGGGGTACTGGGCAGAGGGGAGCAAAGGGGAAAAAATTGAAATTACTGTAACAACATAAGCAGTCGTCGTCGTCGGCAGCCATCCGTCTCGAGAGACGATGGTGTAGCTTCTTAAGAGTCTATCTGCACCGCCGAGAATGGCTGTGCAGTCCGACTCGGGAGTGACACGGTATCTGTCTCCTCCTGTGTTGAATCGACATCTTGCGATGAAGCTACAGAGCCTGGGCAGGGTGATATGGAGGGTCTGCTGTTGCCCATGCAGCAGATTCCCCCTCTCTTCGCAGCTGAAGTGTCCAAGGGAAAGACGGAGTCAATACAGCTTGGCTTCAGGTGCGCCACAGGAGTTGCCGGTGTTGACTACAATGTCAAACCGCCTTAGGGACTCCAGCTCCGGATTTTCTGTCGGGGTTTACTCCCTTAGCCTTTCCCCTGAAAAGGTATGCCACAAGGCAGCGGAGGTTTTTTTGGAATCAGAGTTTTCCTTCTCTGATGTCCCCTGACTGGAAGATCGAACCAGCGACACTTAGCTCGCAGGCCGACGCTCAATCCACTGAGCCAAACCAGCCAGGGTAACATAAGCAGTAAAATATACTTAAACACACACACACACACACAGAGCATCCCAGTTGGCATCACTCTATACCCCCATTTGCATTTGGGGGTATAGAGTGATCATCCTCCAAGCTGAACTTGCACAGAATTTTTTGAACAGCAGACATCTTGAAAGAAGGTGGGCCGGGTGCTGAAAGCTGTGAGTATCCCCAGATGTCAAGCCTTACTATATTCTAATAGGATTAACCGTGCAATAAATGTTCTCTCCAAATACTTCCTGGCTATTCTCAGGGTTCTTTTTTTATTCTTTCATATAAACTTTATAATTAATTTGTCTAGTTCTGGGGAATTTTTTGAGGCTATTTTTATTAAGGTTATATTAAATTTATACTCATTTTGGGAGAAATAGCATTTTTATAATGATGAGTTTTCCTGTTCAAAAATATGTATTTTTTTTTCATCTGTTCAAAGCTATTTTTACATCTGTCAGGAGTGTTTTACAGTTTTTCTTTTATTTTTGCATATTTCTTATTAGTTTTATGTATAGGTATTTAAATTTGTTATTGTATATTTGGTCTTCTCTTCCATTATATCTTCAAACTGTTTATAGTTTATGTATATGGTATGCTAATTTTATGTCCAGCAACTTTATTGTCTTATGACTTGTAGTACTTTTCCATTCACTATTTTAGTTTTTCCAAATATTCAATTGTATTATTGACAAATTTGCCTCTTTATTTCCAGTTCTTATGAATCTAATTGTTTTCTCTTGTTTAATTGCATTAGCAAACATTCCAAAGCAATGTACAATAATTGAGGTAACAGGCATCCTTGTCTTGTTCCTGATTTGAGTAGAATGATCCTCTAAAGTATTTGACTGATAAACACACACACACACACACATACACACACATATTTTATTAGCTTCAATAATTTTTCATGCTAATTTTTATAGTATGTTATATATTTATATATAAAAATTATTTGTAGAAATAATTAGAGAGCTAGGATGACATATCTTGTTCCAGAGAAAAATTTTGTTGCTTATACCATAATCATGGGTACACTATAACACCCATACTAATCCTATTCTAACGTTAAGGTTTTAGATTTCCTAGGCCTTTCAAATCTCCTGAAGAGAGGCTGCGGTTCACAGGAGGGCTTATTTAGTTCTAGTCGACTTTTGCATTTAGGGGGCAGTTCTTCAGGGTTTCAATCCCAGGTTGGGGTGTGTCCCAGTCTCCCGACCTTGGCAAGCTCTGGACCATAGCTTTTTCTCCCCAGACTCAAGAGGTTTTTAAAAGTGCAGTTCAATATTTCAGTTCTCCAACTTCTAAAGGCATAGCTAGACACGCTACATCTCCTTCCACAACTAAGAAGGAATACAACACCTCAAAACTAAAGACAACCAGAAGTTCCAGAAAACTGAGCTGCATGGAAGTCCAACAAACAAAGATACATAAAAGAAATACTCATCCAGACAGGCAGGAGGGGTAGAGGCGGGGCAGAGAGGACATGGTGTGACAGCAGCAGTGGCAGGGGCAGTGGCAGGCTGTCGGAAAGCGCAGTCACAGTTTTAAAAGTAGGGAGGGACAGCTGGGGAGCATTCCCAGCACCAAACCAGACCACACAGCTCACAGCCCCAGCTCTGGGGGGAAAAAAGCCTCATTGCTTCTAACTGTGCAAACCAGTGGGGGTTAGGGTAGAGGAAGAAACTGACTGTCTCTCAGTAGAGTGCACTTGTTTAAAGGGCTCCACAGTCCTAGAATGTCTGCAGACCCACCCACTCTGGGAAGGACAGCCAGGGCAACAGCTAGAGAGGTGCCAGTCTCATACAGAAGTGGGAGAAGTGTCTGAAGAGGGCCGAGGGCTGAGCAAACAGCATTGTTCCCTCTCAGACCCCTCCCCCACATACAGCGCCGCAATGTGATGAAACAGGTTGCCCGTACTGCCAAATACCTAAGGCTCTGCCCCGTATAATGTAACAGATGCGACAGCTCTACCTAAGACACAGTGGTAAACAAACACAGGAACCTGTCAAGATGAGGAGACAGAGAAGTATGGCCCAGAAGAAGAAAGAGATCAAGGTTCCAGTGGGAGAATTAAGTGATGAGGAGATAGCCAACCTAACAGGCACAGAGTTCAAAACACTGGTGATACAGATGCTCAGTCTTGACAGATATGCTTAAGTATAGCAAACGCTTAAGGGAAGAAGTGAAGGCTATGCTAAATGAAATGAAGGAAAAGCCACACAAAACCAATGGTGAAGAAAAGGAAACTGGGATTCAAATCAATGATTTGGAACATAAGAAAGAAAAAAACAGTAAACCAGTACAGAATGAGAGAACAAGAATTGAAAAAAAAATGAGGAGATGCTTAGAAACCTCTGGGACAACTTTAAATGTACGAACGTCTGAATCATAGGGGTGCCAGAAGGAGAAGAGAAAGAGCAGCTTATATGAAAAAAATAATGGAGAAAAACTTCCCAAATTTGGCGAAGGAAAAAGACATACAAGTCCAGAAAACACAGAGTCCCAAACAAGTTGACCACACCAAGACACATCATAATTAAAATGCCAAAGGTTGAAGGTTAAGAGAAAATCTTAAAAGCAGCAAGAGAAAAGCAGAGTTACCTACAAAGGGGTACCTATAAGACTATCAGTTGATTTCTCAAAAGAAACTTTGCAGGCAAGAAGAGACTGGCAAGGAGTATTCAATGTGATGAAAAGAATGAAAAGCAAGGACCTACATCCAAGGTTACTCTATCCTGCAAACTATGATTTAGAATGGAAGGGCAGATGAAGTGCTTCCCAGACAAGGTAAAGCTAAAGGAGTTCATCATCACCAAGCCATTATTATATGAAATGTCAAAGGGACTTATTTAAAAAAAAGAAGATCAAAATCATGAACATTAAAATGACAACAAACTCACAACTATCAACAACTGAATCTAAAAAATAAAAACAAAACCCAACTAAGCAAACCAGAATAGAAACAGAATCATAGGTATGGGGATCATCTGGAGGGTTATCAGCTGGGAGGGGGAAGGGGGAGAAATGGGGAAATGGTGCAGGGATTAAGAAGCATAATTGGGGCCTTCCAGCCAAGATGGAAGCCTAGACTGACAAGCTCTGTCTCTTTCCCCAACTATGAAAGAATACAACTACCACAAAACCAGAAATAACCAGAAGTTCCAGAAAATAAAACTATGTGGAAGTCCAGCATATGAAGTTATAAACCAGTGGTGCTCGTATTGACGGGTAGGAGGGACGAAGCTGGGGCGGAGAGGTCAAGCTGTGCTGGCAGCGGCAGCAGCAGCGGCGACTGGCAGTGGTACTGCAGTAAGCACAGACACCTGTAATTAAGGGGAGGCGAGAAGCACCTGGGGAGCACCCCTAACTGCAGACCAAACCTGTCAGCTCACGATTCCAACGCCGGGGAAGGCAGACCCCCCCATTGCCTCAGACTCTGAGGCCCAGAGGGAGTGGGGATGAAGGAAGAGGCTACCAGTCTCTCAGCAGAGAGAGAACGGCAGGAATCCATCTTGGATGCCCACCCCCACACAAAGCGCCACAGTGTGGTGAGAAGGGTTGACCAGTAGTAACAAGTGCATGGGGTTCTGCCCCCTATAGCATAGGAGGTGCGACAGCCTTGCCCAGGAAGCAAAAACTGCTGAGATGGCAGGGATAATGATAGAGATCCCAATCACGCAGCTGACCAGAAAGCAAATACACGAATTAACAGACGAACAGATAGATAACCTTTCTGAGGCTCAGTTCAGAGCTATAGTTATAAGACAGCTTACAGAAATAACAGCGGGATTTAATCAAGATGGGGAACGAATGAAGACTAGTCCTGCTGAAATGAATGAAAACACATACAAAACCAGTGGTGAGGGGAAGAAAACCAGGGATCAAATCAACAAATTGTGGAACATAGGGAAGGAACAAACAGCCAACCAGTGAAGAAAGAGGAAATGAGAAATGAGGAAAATGAGGAGAAGCTCAGAAACCTCTGGGACAACTATAAGAGAGTGAATATCTGAATTATAGGGTTGCCAGGAGGTGAAAAAGAACTAGAAATTGAAAAATTATGTGAAAAATTAATGAAGCAGAACTTCCCTTACTTGGGGGAAGAAATAGACTTACAGGTCCAGGAAGCATAGAGAGTTCGAAAAAAACTGGACCCAGGGAGAACCACTCCAAGACACATTATAATCAAAATGTCAAAAATTAAAGATAAAGGGAGAATCTTATAAGCAGCAAGAGAGAAGAAAAGAATTACATACAAAAGGGTCCCAATTAGACTATCGGTTAATTTCTCAAAGGAGATTCTGCAGGCAAGAAGGGACTAGCAAGAAATATTCAAAGTATGAAAATCAAAAACCTACAGCCACGATTACTCTATCCAGCGAAGCTGTCATTCAGAATAGAAGGGCAGAGAAAGTGCTTCCAGGACAAAGTAAAACCAAGAGAGTTCATTAGATCCAAACCACTGTTATACGAAATGTTAAAGGGACTGGTTTAGAAGAAGGAGGATCAAAACTATGAACATTAAAATGAAAACTGTATCACAACAACCAACAACAGAAGCTAGGGAATCAAAACAAAGGCCCACTAAGTAGGCAATGAGAGTGGAAAAAGAATTATAGGTATGGGGAACATAGGGGGGAGGTCAATGGGGAGGGGGGAGGGGGAAAAGGGAGTGAGATGATGCAGGAATTAAGAAGCACAGTAGGAGGGAGTGGAGTAGACAGGAAGAAGTTGAGAAGAACTATATGCACAACCAATGGGCATGGACTAAGGTGGGGGGGACAACTGGAGGGAGGGTGGGTAACTGGGTGGAGGGGAGCAGAGGGAAAAGAAATTGGTACAACTGTAACAGCATAATCAATAAAACATATTTTATTTTTTAAAAAGAAGCATAATCGGTTGGTACAAAATAGACAGAGGGAAGTTAAAAATAATGTAGGAAAGGGTGAAGCCAAAGAACTTATATGCACGACACATGGACATGAAGTAAAGGGGGTGGGATTGCTGAAGTGAAGTGTGGTATTGGGCAGAGAGGAACAAAGGGAAAAAAATTGGGACTACTATAATAACATAATCAATAAAATATACTTTAAAAAAACAAAAAAATATATTAAAATGTAAAAATATGTAATAAAAAAAGAAATAATTCCTTACCATGATCAAATACCCAGTGAGTGTTCATATTTTTGTTTCATAAATTATTTTGTAAAGTTTTTGTTCAAATTAAAATCTAAATAAGTTCCAAAAAAATAATATTTTAATTCTCCTTTCAAGATTTGCAAATGTTCCCCAGGACAAGAGTAGCTCCAAACATTAAGTTCATTCTCTTGATTTTTTCTTTTCCCAGACGTCAACTAGCAATTTCTCACAACCTTATTAATTCTTTGATGATTTAAAAACTGAATTTTATATTTTATCAGCATTGCTTTAGCTTTATTTTTAGCAAGATGGTTGGTCTGAATCACCTAGCCCTCTATTACCAAAAACTGCATTCCTATTTGATAGACTAGATTAAAAATAAATATAAAAATCAATAAAGAGAAAAAGCAAAGGAAGTAGACTTTTTAAAGTCACATTTTTTAATGTGTGAAAGATTTCCAGATGTCTGAACTATCATTTAGAAACAGGTACTTCTCCACAAATAACTAACAACATAATCTTCTTATGACTAAAAAGTAATAAAAATAATAAAGTTTATTTCCATAACATACCTCCCAAAGTAGCATAATTTAATAGTCACACCTTGATATTTTACCAAATTTATAATTTACCTAAGCTTTTCTAGGATTATCTTTATGACACAGAAAATATTTTTCTCTCCTAGGAAAATGCTAAGCTATTCCTTGATTCTTATTTGTTGCCTAAGCATTTTGTTTTTCCAGAGGAGTCACTCTCTTCACATACACAAGCAAAAACATAAAGAAATAACAACAAACAGAACTAAGAACAACAACAAAAAAAATTATAAAACAAATGTTAAAAGCATAAGTCACCATACACTTTTATGAGACTCTTTCCCCAAGTTTTACAATCTAATTTTTTTCATGCACATTAAGGTCACTCAAAGCATGTCTCATAGGTTTAATAACTGTACTTAAGAATTTGAACCAACTACTTTTGTTAGAGTTTAAAAAGCAACTACCCAAAAGATTGTGATTCCCATGGGCAGGTGATTGGCTAATATATTTGGAACAAAATCTGAGATTTAATGAGAATTGGCAGTGCTGAAAAGGTACCTGAAGGTGGCAAGTATTGAGAACCTCAGGATTTATACAAAAGTGGGCCAATTTCATGCAGGTCCCAGAAGTGCTCTATTTGGGTTTTAATGTTCAAACACAATACCCATTATTAGGGATCTCTTCCAGCAACACAGCATATTAAAGTGATACAAACAGGCCTTCTTTTCTACTGAAAACACATAGAAGAGTTGGATGTAATAGTTTGTTTTTAATTACAGTATTTCATAATCCAGCTAAAAAAGAAAGAATGGGAGGTGGCTCAGGGCCAGGAAAAGAGAAATCAAAACTAGAGCAGTAAGAGGGAGCTGAGGCAGCACTGGGGTATGGTAGCCTGTTAAAGATGGGGCCCTGAGACCAAGCCTGCGTGAGAATCAATGAACCACATTTGTGAAAGACTGACTAGAAATTTCTCTGCACACTAGCCCAGAAAAGAGACAAGAAATTTGGTCATCTATGCATATTAAGTAAGGGAAAAATTTATCAATGTGTAATCAAAACCTTAGACATCTGCTATATATGAGTATGAAAGAATATAAATGCAGGTCACTATATTATATCACATAAAAATAAATTCAAATGGATTAAAGACTTAAATACTAAAAAATCAAAATCCTGCAAGAAAATCTAAGAAATGATGCATTTCGAGTAAGATTAGAAGAGGCTTTCTTAACCAAGACTGGAAACCTAAAAGCTATTTAGGGAACATTGATATATCTGCATCTACAAAAAGTCTTTTTAAATGCTTTACGGTGATCAAAATTACAACCAAACTATAAAACAACCATCACTCAGAACCATCAGAAATCAAGTTGAATGGAAATCCAACAACTATAGAATTAAATAAACCACATCTATCAACTGGTAGGATGGGCAGAGATGTGGAACAGGCTGTTCCCACATCCACTTGTGGTGGATAAAAATTCAGGGAGGATATCTCAGGAGCACAGAGTCCCAGCCACACACAGAGCCTACCACTTCAAGGTTCCAGTGCCAGGAAGATAAGTTCTTGTAACTTCTGGCTGCAAGAACCAGTGGACACTGAGTCAGTGGAAGAAACTTCTGGAGTCCCATGCAGTTCCTCTTAAAGAACCTGCACATGGTCTTACTCGGACTCACTTGCTCTGAGCTTCAGCACAGGGGTAGCAGTGTAAAAGCACCAGTGGCATATGGAAAGGAACTGAAGTTTCTGGCATCAAGACAAGAACTAGGGGACAGATTTCTCCCAGACAGAAAGATAAGCAGAATTCATTGTTTATTTTCTGAACCCTCCCCACACAGAGGCACAGAGCTGGCAGGGAGGTGCCATAACTGAGACTCCATCAACCTGGCTAACACTGTTTGACCTGCCCTGGAGATCCCCTGAGGCTCCACCTCAACCAACTTGCAGACCCACCGAAGCTGTTAACAATGACTTTTCCATATGAATGACAGGTCTTGACTCATGCTTCACAACTTCCTAAATTATCTCAGATGAACAACAGGCTTGAGCGAAACCTCAGTCCCTGTACCTCTTGCTAAGTGGTTCAAGGCTTGGCACTACCAGTAGCCAGACTCGATTCACAACTTGGTTTCCCCTGGGAATCTCCAAGCCCAGCACAAGTAGCAGCCATCTCAGATTGCCTGTAACTCATGCAGGGTGGACCCAGGCAGAACACAGGTGGGGGCTGACGACCTCGGCCTGTACCACCCAGAAGACCCCAGAGCCTGCACACCCAGTGGACAGCTACAGACCATGTCGAAGCTCCACCACCCTACCCCCACAGAGCTGATCCTCCACAGAGGGTACAGGCTGGTAATCAGTGGTCACAGCCAGTCCTTACAGCTGACTGGCCTGGGTAAGTGCCTCCCATTGACCTGCCAACAGCAATTAGGCTCAACTACAAGAGGAGGGTATACTCAGACCAAAAGGAGGGTGCATCTCAAGTATTCAGCTTGGGTGATATGGGAGGCTGTGGCCAATGGACTCTACAGGACACTTATTGCATTAGGCCACATTACCAAAACAGGGAGTCTTAGCAGCTATACCCTATACATAAAAGCAAACACAGGGAGGCTGCCAAAATGAAGAGACAGGGAAACATGGCCCAAATGAAAGAAGAAATCAAAATTCCAGAATAAGAACTAAACAAAATGGAGATATGCAATTTACCAGATGAAGAGTTCAAAACGCTGGTTATAAAAATGCTCAAGGAACCTAGTGAGGATCTCAATGGCATAAAAATGATCCAGTCAGAAATGAAAAAAGAAGGGGGTGAGTAGAGGAAGGGTATAGTCAAGAAACTAGTATAAATGACCCATGGACATGGACAACTAAATGAGGGTTGACTGTGGGAGAAAGGGTGGGCAGGGTAGGGGGGGAGCAATGGAGGATAAAGTGAGACAACTGTAATAGAAAAATAATAAATAAATCAAAAGAAAAAAGAAAAAAATGAAGGATCACTAATTGAAACAAAGAACAATTTACAAGGGAACAACAGTAGAGTGGATGGAGCCAAGATTCAAATCAATGATTTGGAGCACAAGGAAGCAAAAAAAAAACAACCAATCAGAATAACAAGAAGAAAAAAAAATTTTTTTTTAAATGAGGATAATATAAGCAGCCTCTGAAACAACTTCAAGAGGTCCAGCATTTGTATCATAGGGGTGCCAGAAGGAGAAGAGAAAGCGTAAGAAATTGGAAATCTATTTGAAAAAATAATGAAGGAAAACTTCCCTAATTTGTGAAGGAAATAGACATGTGAAGAGAAAAGACAGATGGCATCCGCAGAAGGGCTTGCATACAAGCCCTATCATTCAGGTGGTCTGTGACTCACTCAGCCTGCAAGAACTTGCAAACCAGTCTTGCTGATGCCAGCAGCTGCATGCGGCTCCTGGTGGCCAGATCACAGGCTCCTGAGAACAAAGGGGTCCTCAGGGACATTGTCTCCTTTCCCATAGTGATAACATCTGAGGTGGAACAGACCCTTGTCACTTATTACCTTGCTTTGTAGTTTTTAGATAAAATGTAGTTTAGTATTGTAGGCCTAATAGTTTAAAGTTTAATCTATCTGCAGAAGTTATGTTGCTCCATAATCCCATAAGGAATATATTCTATACACATACATCTTATTGATTCTATTTTTAGTAACTTTTGTAACCCAATAAAAGGAACGGTTGGACTGCTAGTCTTCGCTGATAGCCTAAGCAAGCTACGGCCCTCCGTTCGTTGCTGATCACTCATTCTGCCTGCTGAAATTGCCTCTGCATCTTTGTTCCACAAACTACTGCAACAGACATGGAAGTCCAGGAGGCACAGAAAGTCCCAGACAAGATGGATGCAAAGAATCCCATTCCAAGGCACATCATAATTAAAATGCCAATGGTTAAATATAAAGAAAGAATCTTCAAAGCAGCAAGAGAAAAGAAGTTAGTTACCTACAATAGAATTCCCATAAGAGTGTCAGCTTATTTCTCAAAAGAAACTTTGCAGGCTAAAAGGGATTAGCAAGAAATATTTAAAGTTATGAAGAGCAGCGACCTACAGCCAAGATTGCTCTGCCAGGCAAAGACATATATCACTGAGAATCGAAGGGCAGATAAAAAGCTCCCAGACAAAAAAAAAATTAAAGGAGTTTATTATCATCAAACCATTATTATATGAAATGTTAAAGGGATTTATTTAAGAAAAATAAGAAGATCAAAATTATGAAAATTAAAATGGCAAAAAACCACACATCTGTCAACAATGGAATCTAAAATCAAACTAAGCACACAAGAACAGAGACAAAATCATGGATACAGAGAAGGTTTTGATGGTTGCCAGATCAGAGGAGGTGTCGGAGAATGGGTGAAGAGGTGAGGGGATTAAGGAGTACAAATTGGTAGTTACAGAATAGCCATGGGAATGTAAAGTACAGTACAGGAAATGGAGTAGTCAGTGAACTTATAGGCATGACCCATGGACATGAACAAAGGTGTGTGGATTGCCTGAAGGAGTGGGGGTGCTGGGTCGCGGGGGGCAAAAGGGGAAGACTTAGGACAATTGTAATAGCATAATCAATAAAATATAATTAAAAATGAATACTTTATGGCAAAAGACACCATAAATAAAATTAATAGATAAAATTTATTCAGAAAAGTAGTGTCAATGCACAGAATAGAGCAAAGCTTTGTATCTATAATATACGAATATTCTTTTAATTGACAAAGAGAGAACATAAAATAGAAAACAGACAAATGACATGGAGATAACTCAAAAAAGATTAAAAATTTAAATGGCCAACACATATTAGATGAGCAAACTTAATGATAGTAAAGGAAATGATATTAAGCTGACAGTGAGCTATTTACTCCATATTCATCAGACTGGCAAAAAAATTTTTTTCTCTTTTTCTTACTGTTTTTCTTTTTTTTTTTAAGTATATTTTATTCATTGTGTTGTTACAGTTGTTTCAACTTTTTCCCCCCTTGCTCCCCTCTGCCCAGTACCCACCCCTCCCCTTCAGCAATCTAACCCTCCTTAGTTTATGTCCATGGGTCATGCATATACATTCTTTGGCTTCACTCTTTCCTATATTATTCTTAACTTCCCCCTGTCTATTTTGTACCAACCAATTATGCTTCTTAATCCCTGCACCATTTTCCCATTACTCCCTCTCCCCCCTCCCAGCTGATAACCTTCCAAATGATCCCCATACCTATGATTCTGTTCCTATTCTGGTTTGTCTAGTTGGATTTTGTTTTTATTTTTTAGATTCAGTTGTTGATAGTTGCGAGTTTGTTGTCATTTTAATGTTCATAGTTTTGACCTTCTTTTTCTTAAGTAAGTCCCTTTGACCTTTCATATAATAATAGCTTGGTGATGATGATCTCCTTTAGCTTTACCTTGTCTGTGAAGCACTTTGTCTGACCTTCCATTCTAAATTATAGCTTTGCTACATACAGTAATCTTGGTTATAAGTCCTTGCTTTTCATCACCTTGAATACTTCTTGCCAGTCCCTTCTTGCTTGCAGAGTTTCTTTTGAGAAATCAGCTGTTAGTATAATAGGCAACCCTTCATAGGTAACTCTCTGCTTTTCTCTTGCTACTTTTCACATTCTCTCTTTATCTTTAACCTTTGGCATTTTAATTATGATGTGCCTCAGTGTGGTCCTTTTTGGGACTAGCTTCTTTGGGACTTTCTGTGCCTCCTGGACTTATATGTCTATCTCCTTCACCAAATATGGGGAGTTTTCCTTCATTATTTTCTCACATAAGTTTTCAATTTCTTGCTCTTTCTCTTCTCCTTCTGGCACCCCTATGGTTTGGATGTTGGTATGTTTAAAGTTGTCCCAGAGGTTCCTAAGCCTCTCTTCATTTTTTTCAATTCTTGCTTTCTCATTCTGTACTGGTCGACTGTTTTTTTTCTTTCTTATGCTCCAAACCATTGAGTTGAACCCTGGTTTGCTTCCCTTCACCATTGGTTTTGTGTGGTTTTTCCTTCATTTCATTTAGCATAGCCTTCACTTTTTCCCTTATTCGTTTGCCATACTTAAGCACATCTGTCAAGACTGTGAGCATCTGTATCACCAGTGTCTTGAACTCTGTGTCTGTTAGGTTGGCTATCTCCTTGTCACTTAGTTTTTTCACTGGAACCTTGATTTGCTCCCCTTTTTGGGCCATACTTCTCTGTCTCCTCATCTTGACAGGCTCCTGTGTTTGTTTGCCTCTTTGTTTTAGGTAGAACTGTCGCACCTGCTACATTGTAAGGGGCAGAGCCTTACATTTTCTCATCAGTAGAAGGCAACCTGTTTCACCACGTTGTGGCGCTGTATGTGGGGGAAGGGTCTGACAGGGAACAATGTCATTTGCTCAGAACTCACCCCTTTTCCAGTCACTTCTCCCACTTTGTATGGGACTAGCGCCTCTCTAGTGGTTGCTCTGGCTGTCGTTCCCAGAGTGGGTATGTCTGCGGACTTTCTAGGACCATAGGGGCCCTTTAAACAGGCAGACTCTGCTGAGAGACCGGCTCTTTCTTCCTCCGCCTCAACCCCACTGGTTTGCACAGTCAGAAGCAGTGAGGCTTCATTTTCCCGAGTGCTGGGATTGTGAGCTGCACGGTCTGGTCTGGTGCTGGGAGTGCTCCCAGGTGTCCCTCCTGACTTTTTAAAATATGTGACTGCGCTTTCTGCTGGCCTGACACTGCTGCCACTGCTGCTGCCACCACACTGCATTCTTTCTGCTCTGGCTCTGCCCCTCCTACCTGTCTGGATGAGTATTTCTTCTTTATATCGTTTTGTTTTTTTGGTTTTTTTTTTTTTTGGAATTTCATGCAGCTCTGTTTTTGGAACTTCTGGTTGTCTCTTGTTTTGAGGTAGTTGTATTTCTTCTTAGTTTTGGAGGGAGATGTAGCTTGTCTGTCTAGGACTCCATCTTGGCCAGAAGTCTATTGTTTTTCTATTACAGTTGTCCCATTTTTTCCACCATTGTTCTCCCCTGCCCAGCCCACCTCCGCCCTCACCCACAGTCAATCCCCATTTAGTTGTCTATGTCCATGATCATTTATACTAGTTCCTTGGCTAGACCCTTTCCCTTCTTTCCACTCCTTTTTTTTTTTTTTTTTTAATCACAAAGAGGCCTTTTTATTTCCTTCTTTCCACTCTTTTCTCCCTCACCCCTCCACAAAATTTTTTGACATTTATATATATTTATTGTTGGGATTCAGGGAAAAAAGTAATTCTGACATTGCTGGGGGATATGTATTGAACAAATTATTGTATTTCATTTAAAAAGCATTCTGTCAATCACTATTACAATTTTTCTTTCTTTCTTTTCTTTTTCTTTTTTCCTACTATTAAAAATTTTTAAAAACTATACATTCTATCTCATTTCTGATAATCTATCCTGGATAAGGCAAACTATGGCCTGCAGGCCCAATCCAGTCCTTTGCCTGGTTTTGTAAATTAAGTTTTATTGGAACATAACTACATTCATTTGTTTACACATTGTCTATGGTTGCTTGGAGATAACAACAGAGCTACTAAAGACCACATTACTCGAGCCCCAAATAGTTATTATCTGGTCCTTTAAGGAAAAAGTTTGCTTACTCCTGATCCCTCCCATAGAAATAAAAGCATGAGTCTATATAGCTATTTGTAAACGTATGTTTATTGGAACATTGCTTGTAGGGGCAAGTAAAATGAAAGTCCATTGTTAAACTGTGTTTTAATGAATTATAATATGTCCTCACCACAGAATTGTAAGCAAGTCTTAATAGCAATGAACTGACATTCACCAGTTGATTTGGAAGGATTTCTATGAGGTATTTTTGAATAATCTATTATGTGTATGATCCCACTTTTTTAGAACAAATAACAGTTGAAACCTTGTGTCATATATAGTTGTATATAAAGGGTTAGATTTAAATTATATGACCAAGGCAAAAGTATAGGATAATATACACTGTATTGTTACATGAGTTCCTTAGGCTAGGGAGAGAATGATGTGAATGGAGATATAAAAGAAAGAGTCAAGATAAAAGGAAAAGAAAAAAATTACACACACATATATTTGACAAGGTCATATTTATGTATATCAATATGTAATTGTGTGTATGCATATGAACAAATAATGAAATGAAAAGCTAAATGGAATTCAATTGAAGGATTAAGCCAGCTGGTTATGGGCAAAAATAAACTGAAAGGTAAATATGAACAAGTCCAGTAAAAAGTAGCACAGGCAGATAAAAAGTTGAAAAATATGAAGAATCCACTTGTCTTGGAGTAGTGAACACACATATAATACATAGATGTTTTATAGAAATGTACACCTGAAACCTATAAACTTTTATTAACCAATGTCACCCCAATAAATTCAATATAAACGTTTTAAAAAAAGAAGAAAAACATGAAGTATCCAACATTAGTCTACTTAGAGGCCCAGGAAAAACTAGGGAGAATCAAGGAGAAATAAAATTTCAAGACAATGGTTGAGAAGGTTACAGAAATAAGAAAGATTTAAGAAGCACCACAACTCCAATTAAAATTAATCAAACAGATCTACCCTGGAAACATGGTGATAAAACTGTAGGACAGAAAAGCAACCAGTGTGTGTGTTAGGGACAAGGAGAAAGAGATAGCTTACAAAGGGACCATAATTTATAACTTCCCTAATTTCTCATTTACAACAATATGGACACAATGGAATAATAACTTCAAAATGCTAAGGAAAAATAACCACAATCTAAAATTCTATATCCAGACTTCCAGTCAAGATGGAGACATGGGTGAACATGCTTTACCTCCTCAGACAACTACAGAAAACATTACAACTAAACTACAAGACAAATATCACCCAGAAACATCAGAAACTAGAGGTGTAAGGAAGTCCAACAGCAAGGATTTAAAGCCACATTCATCCAGACAGGTAGGAGGAGCAGACACGCAGAGATGTGGAATGGTACAGATACACATGGAGACCCGGAATGCGTGGTCCCATATACACATGTGGTGGATAAAAATCAGAAGGGATACCTTGGGAGCAAAGGATCCCTGCCCCAGACCAGACCACCCAGCTCAGGGTTCCAGCACCAAGAAGTTAAATCCCCATAACTTCTGACTGTAAAAATCAGTGAGGGTTGGAGAGGTGGAAGAATCTGTGGGACTCATAGGAGACTCCTCTTAAAGGGCCCAAAACAGACTTAAGACTTATGCAGACTCACTCCCTCTGTGATTCAGTACCAAGGCAACAGCTGGAAGGGCACCAGTAGCATATGGGGAAAAAGTGAAATGACTGGCATCAAGGTGTTTCTGGGAAAGGGTTTCCTCCCGGAAAAAACTCCAGAGGTCAGGCAGCAATGTTGTTCTTTCTTCGTGCCCTCCTGCCCACGGAGCCACAGATTGGTGGTATGAGTTGCTTTGTCCCGGCAACTACCTGTGGTACCTCATACAACTTACAGGTGTGCTTTTCTACAGGAGGCCATGATACTAAGATGGGAAATCAAAGCAGCTCTACCTAATATGCAGAAACAAACACAGGAAGGCTGCCAAAATGAGGAGACAAAGAAATATGGCTCAAATGAGAGAACAGAACAGAACTCCAGAAAAAGAGCTAAACAAAATGGAGATAAGCAACCCACCTAATGAAAAGTTCAAAATGTTGGTTATCAGGATGCTCCAGGAACTCATTGGGTACTTCAACAGCATAAAAAAGATCCAGGAAGAAATAAAGGTTACATTAAGTAAAATAAAGAAAAATCTACAGAGAACCAACAGTGGAGGGGATGAAGCTGAGAATCAAATCAATTATTTGGAACACAAGAAATAAAAAAGCATTCAATCAGAACAGCAAGAAGAAAAAAGAATTTTTTTTAAAAAATGAGGATACGCTCAGGAGCCTCTGGGACTTCTGCAAATGTACCAACATCCAAATTATAGGAGTGTCAGAAGGAGAAGAGGAAAAGCAAGAAATTGAAACCTTATTTGAAAAAATAATGAAAGAAAACTCCCATAATTTGGTGAAGGAAATAGACATACAAATCCAGGAAACACAGAGAGTCCACAAAAAGATGAACCAAGACACATCAAAATTAAAATGTCAAAGGTTAAAGGTAAAGAAAGAATCTTAAAAGCAACAAGAGAAAAGCAGAGTTACCTACAAAGGAGTTCTCATAAGACTGTCAGCTGATTTCTCAAAAGAAACTTTGCAGGCTAGAAGGGACTAGCAAGAAGTATTCAAAGTGATGAAAAGCAAGGATCTACAACCTGATTATTCTATCCAGCAAAGCTATCATTTAGAATTGAAGGGCAGATAATGTGCTTCCCAGACAAGACAAAACTAAAGGAGTTCATCATTACCACGCCATTTTATATAAAATGTTAAAGGGGATTTTATAAGAAAAAGAAAGTTAAGACCACGAACATTAAAATGGCAATAAATTCAGAACTATCTACAACAGAATCTAAATAACAAACTAAGCAAACAAGCAGAACAGAAATAGAATCATAGACATGGAAATCATTTGGAAGGTTATCATTTGGGAGGGGGAGAATGAGGAAAAGGTGCAGGAATTAAAAGTACAAATTGGTAAGTACAAAATAGGGAAATATTAACAACAGTATAGGAAACTAAGTAGGCAAAGACCTTATATGCGTGACCCATGGACATGAACTGAGGGGGAGATTGCTGGAGGGAATGGGGGGGGACTGGGTGGAGAGGAGCAAATGGGGAAATATTGGGACATTAATAGTGTAATCAATTTTTAAAAATATTTTAAATATATTTTATTGATTATGTTGTTACAGTAGTCCCAAATTTTTTCCCCTTTGCTCCCCTCTGCCCAGTACCCCTCTTCCCTCCAGCAATCCCACCCCCCTTAGTTCATGTCCATGGGTCATGCATATACATCCTTTGGCTTCACAATTCCCTATATTATTCTTTTTATTTATTTATTTACTTACTTATAGAGGGAGGGAAAGGGAGATAGAAGAGAGAGAGAAATATCAATGTGTGGCTGCCTCCCACACACCGCCCACTGGGACCCGGCCCACAACCCAGGCATGTGCCCTGACTGGGAATCAAACCAGCAACCCCTTGGTTCATAGTCCAGCCCTCAACCCACTGAGTCACACTAGCCAGGGCCCTATATTATTCTTAACATCCCCCAGTCTATTTTATACCAACCGATTATGCTTCTTAATCCCTGCACCATATCCCCATTTCTCCCCTTACCCCCTCCTAGCCAATAATCCTCCAAATGATCCCCAAACCTATGATTCTCTTCCTATTCTGGTTTGCCTAGTGGAATTCTGTTTTTATTTTTTAGATTCAATTGTTGATAGTTGTGAGTTTGTTGTCATTTTAGTGTTCATAGTTTTGATCTTCTTTTTCTTAAGTAAGTCCCACTGACATTTCATATAATAATGGCTTGGTTATGATGAACTCCCTTAGCTTTACCTTGTCTGGGAAGCACTTCATCTGCCCTTCCATTCCAAATGATAGCCTTGCTGGATAGAGTAATCCTGGTTGCAGGTTGCCTTTCATCACATTAAATACTACTTGCCAGTCCCTTTCTGTCTGCAAGTGGCCTCTGAGAAATCAGCTGATAGTCCTATAGGCGCCCCCCTGTAGGCAATTCTCCACCTCTCTCTTGCTGCCCCCAGGACTCTGTCTTTATCTTTCAGCTTTGGCATCTCAAGCATGAAACATCCTGGTGTGGTCCCCTCTGGGTCCAGCTTGTCTGGGACCCTCTGTGCTTCCTGGACCTATATTTCCATCTCCTTCGCAAAATTTGGGAAGTTTTCCTCATTTTTTCCAATTCTTGCTTCCTCATTCTGCACTGGTTGACTGTTTTAGTCTTCCTTATGTTCCAAATCATTGATTTGAACCCTGGTTTCCTTCCCTTCACCATTGGTTTTGTGTGGATTTTCCTTTGTTTCACTTAGCATAGCCTTCACTTCTTCTCTTATGCATTTGCTGTACTCAAGCATATCTGTCAAACCTGTGAGGATCTTTATCACCAGTGTTTTGAATTGTGCATCTGTTAGGTTGTCTACCTCCTCATCTGTGAGGTTGGATATCTCCTAATCACTTAGTTCTCCCACTGGGACCTTGATCCGTTTCCCCTTTTGGGCCATAGTACTCTGTCTCCTCATTCTGACAGGCTCATGTGTTTGTTTGCCTCCGTGTCCCAGGTAGAGCTGTTCCTTCTGTTACGTCATAAGGACTGGAGCTTTAGGGACTCGTCAGTACAGGGTGACCTGTTTCACTATGTTGTGGTGCTGTGGGGGGGGGTGTGGTCTGAGAGGGAACAATGCCACCTGCCCAGTACTCGCTCCTTTTCCAGGCACCTCTCACACTTCTGCACGGAACTGGTGCCCCTCTAGCTGCTGCCATGGCCCTCATTCCCAGAGTGGGTAAGTCTGCAGATGTTCTAGGACCATGGGGGCCCTTTAAACAAGCGGATGCTGATGAGAGACCAGCAGTTTCTGCCTCTACCCCAACCCCCATTGGTCTGCACAATCAGAAGTAATGAGGCTTTATTTTCCCTGGTGCTGGGACCGTGAGCTGCGTGCGAGGTCTGGTGAGGAACTGGGAACAGTCTGCAGATGTCTCTCCTGACTTTTTAAAACTTGTGGCTATGCTTTCTGCCAGCCTGCCGCTGCTGCCACCACATCATGGCCTCTCCGCCCCAGGTCCATTCCACCTAACTGTCTGGATGAGTATTTCTTCTTTATATCTTTGTTTGCTGGACTTCCATGCAGTTTGAGTTTCTGGAACTTCTGGTTGTTTCTAGTTTTGAGATAGTTGTATTCCTTCTTAGTTGTGGAAGGAGATGCAATGTGTCTGTCTACACCTCCATCTTGGCCTGAAATAAAAAATATATATATTTTTAAAAGGCTATAGGAGCCATAGATGGTAGGGCTTAGTGGATTGAGTGCTGGCCTGTGAACCAAAAGGCTGACAGTTCCATTCCCTGTCTGGGCATATGCCTGTGTTGCAGACCAGGCCCCCAGTTGGAGTACGTGAGAGGCAGTCACACATTGATGTTTCTCTCCCTCTCTTTCTCCCTCCCTTCCCTTCTCTCTAAAAATAAATAAATAAAATATTTTACAAAATAAAAATTAAAAAGGCTATAAAAATCAAGACAGCATGGTAATGACAGAAGGAAGGACACAAAGATCAATGGAACAGAATGGAAAACCCATCTTGATTTTATATCCTGTTAGACACACGTGCACTATATATATTATAGATACATATATAATATATATTGTTATTACATATATACATATAATACATATTATGGTGTGTATTATAGATATTGTAAAAATAAAATTGACAGCTTTGGTTCCCACACCGTCCCCCCTCCCTCCGCCTGCTTACAGCTGCCTGGGAGTTTCCCGTGATAGTGGGGAGTGTCAAGTCAAGCTCTGTTCGGCCTTGATCAGCCCCCAGGCTCACAGCTGCACAATAAATGACTCAATTCAATAGTTTTTTTCTTCTCCCACCTATAAAACAGCCCCCTCCTTCCCTAGGAGCCTGGAGTTGGGCCATTTGAGGCACGGCTTCCTCCCTGCTTGCTAATTCCCTCAATAAACTTCTTTTCATATGCTCGATGCGTCCTCATGGTTTTCTGAGTGATTCCGTTCTTACAAAAATAGTATATTATTATGTTACATATTATAATATTTATATATGTATTATGTGTGTGTATGCCAGTATTATTATATTCTGAATTATATTTAAAGTATGGATATATATCCAGGGTTAAGACCACAAGCATTGAATTTGTTCAGACTTGTTTTTGTTTGTTTTAAACTTGTATTGAAATATGTTGTATTTCACACATACTTACAGGAAAGTAAAAAGATAAATAAATTTTAATATACCAATGTACAAGTTTTCATGAAATGAACACACTTATGTAACCAGTTCCAAGATCAAGAAAAATTTATTAGAACCACAGAAGTTCTCATTATGATGGCCACTCTCCTCCAAGAGAAACCACCATTCTCTTGGAGGAGGGTATTAGATGTATTTTATATGAATGAAATGACACCCTAAATTCATTTTGCTTGCTTTTGGACTTTACATATGTGAAATCATAATATATGTAACTTTCTTTGTCAGACTTCTTTTTTCTCTGCATTAATCTCTGAGTTCTTCTATATTGTTAAACTTAGTTGTAATTAGTTCATTTTCAAGTTGTATTCTATTATTCTGTTACATTGAATTTTACCCATTCTACTGTTGATGGAATTTGAATAGTTCAAATTCGGGACTATTATGAATAGTGCAATTAACAGCGTATAAATTTTTAAATGAACATAGACCTGCATTTCATTTGTGTCTATATACCCTGGTAACCCTGGCTGGTTTGGCTCAGTGGATTGAGCGTCGGCCTGTGAGCTAAGTGTCGCTGGTTCGATCTTCCAGTCAGGGCACATCAGAGAAGGAAAACTCTGATTCCAAAAAACCTCCGCTGCCTTGCGGCATACCTCTTCAGGGGAAAGGCTAAGGGAGTAAACCCCGACAGAAAATCCGGAGCTGGAGTCCCTAAGGCGGTTTGACGTTGTAGTCAATACCAGCAACTCCTGTGGCACACCTGAAGCCAAGCTGTATTGACTCCGTCTTTCCCTTGGATCCTTCAGCTGCGAAGAGAGGGGGGGTCTGCTGCATGGGCAACAGCAGACCCTCCATATCACCCTGCCCAGGCTCTGTAGCTTCAGCTTCACTGGAGAGGACACTCAAGCATCATCGCAAGATGTCGATTCAACACGGGAGGAGACAGATACCGTGTCACTCCCGAGTCGGACTACACAGCCATTCTCGGCGGTGCAGATAGACTCTTAAGAAGCTACACCATCGTCTCTCGAGACGGACGGCTGCCGACGACGATATACCCTGGTATGGGTGCTATGCTTATGTTCATCTTTAGTAGGAAAATATATATATGCTTTTGGGGGGGAGGTCTAAATATGTACCTTGGAGTGGAATTACTTGTATGTCTATTTCCAACCATAGTAAATGCTATTAAACGGTTAAAAAAATAATTATAAAATTCTATATCCAGCTCATGTCACAGGGACAGGCAAGGGAAAAACACGTCCAGACAAAGACAGACAGTGCGCCCTGGGAAAATCTTTGCCAAAATAACTTCCAAAGGATGTACTTCGAGGAAAGGAAACTGAAGCCAGAAAGAACTGAATCTCAAGAAATAATAGCGAACAAAGAAATCAGTAAATATGTTGATATAACTGAAGAAGCATAAACTCCAAAAACTGTCGTAATGATGGCTTAGTAAAAATTAAGGTGGAAAAAAAATCCTCAACCCCAAAAGATGAAAAATGGATAGGATGGAACAGTTCTACCTCATAAGGTCCTGGCATTGAGGATGGAACACTATTGTCTCTCTTTGGATTTTGTTAAACAAGCATCTTTGTTTAAAAAGGAAAAAAAAAAGAAAATGTCCACCCATGACAATCAGGCCTTTCAGTTGCTGACAACAGAAACTAACTGTGGTGATTTAAAGAGGAAAGAGTTTTATTAAACTATCAGTAGCTTGCAGGATCTCAGGAAAGGCTAGCCCTGAACTCCAGGGTAGCAGTCAGGCTGCTGAGCTGACTGGGTGAGGGTCCTGCTGCCCTCCAAGCCTGCTCCCCCTGAATGTGCCATGGCACCAGACACAGCAGCCTAGTACCCCTGTCGAACCACCTGGGCCTCAGACCCCTGCAGCCACCACTGCTGAGCCACTGCAAGGGCTTCTTAGGGCACCTTCCTAGGGACCCTGAGCCATCACCCCAGGTAACTTGCTAGCACAGGACAGCTGCAGAGCAAGCAGCGAGATTTTTTACTTTTACAGAGAGTGGTCGGCTCAGCTTCCCAAAGATACAAGAGCTAGGGAACACCCCGAAGAAATCATCCGCTGGGACCACTAAAAAAAAATGTACATATGTACACTGTAACCCTCAAATAATTGGAATAGGAAGTGTAACATCCTATAGAGGGAAATGGGAAATAAAGATAACCTAAAACAATATAAGGCAGGAAAAGGGGTAGGGATAATGTTGTTAGTTTCCTAGGGCTGCAGTAAAAAGTATCACAAATTGAGGGGCTTAAAACAACAGAAATGTATTCTCTCGCAACCCTGGAGGCTTCAAGTCCAAGATCAAGGTGTCAGAAGCTTGATTCCCTTTGGGAGACTCTTAGGGGGAATTGGTTCCTGGTCCCTTCCCAGCTACTGCTGGCTGCCAGCAATCCTTGGCGCTCTTCGTCTTGTGGATGCATCATTCCAATTTCTGCCTCCACTTTCACACGGTGTTGCCTCTGTGTCTGTGTGTCAGCATTTCCCTCTTCTTACAAGGTCACCAGTCACTAGATTAGGGCCCAGCCTAATCCAGCATGACCTCATTCTAACGTGATTACCTCTGCAGAGACCCTATTTCCGAGTGTCTCATTCACAGGTACAGGGTGAACATGAGTTTTGGAGGGACACTATTCAACTCAGAACAAGAGGCTAACAATAAATAAGTAAATAAATAAATAAAATCATAATAATCACCTGGGAGAAAACATATTAAAAATACAGGTATTTATTTTGACCTCCTGAAATTCTGATTCAGTCGGCTGAAATAAGGCCAAAAATCTGCATTTAGCAAGCATCCAGGTGATTCTGCATGCCGAGAACACTGATTAACCAGACAGATAAATGGGAAGTGCTCTGGTACATGTGCCAGCACAAGGCTGCAGGAGCACAGGGGACAGAGATGGTGGGGGAGATTAAAAGTGAGAAAGGGTCAAGGCGATGGGCATTTGCAGCAGCAGATCATGGTTGCTCAACTCTAAAGGACCCAAGTTGTGAGATGGGGAGGGAAGAAGGTGAGAAAGGCCAGGATCTTCGGTTTCTTTCTGTTTTTTTCTTTGGTCTAGGAGGAGCTGTAAGAGTTTGCTTTTATGTGTAACCATTAATGAGTATAAATTAACAACACTCAGTGCAAGACTTAGGTATTTTGTTTGTGTCTAAATCAAATTAACTGTGACACTAAGTCTATTTACCAGGGTTGGTGAGACATTCAATATTATAGTCATTATTGGCAAAAACATCTCCCTTCCTAAGAGCCCGAAGGGTCATACACAATCCAGAAACTTAGCAAAAGTCCACCAGGGCTGCTTTTGAGATGCCTGTAATTCGAACCCCTCCTGAGATCCACTCACAGCATCACTTCCTGGGCCCCATGTGGCCACAGAAAACCTGGCTGTAGTTTCTAAAGCCAGAGCTTGGAGTTCAGGTCCCCAGTGTCAGCAAGGCACCCCATCAGAGACCTGCCATCTCCCAGGGCTATATGAGAACAGGGTCCAAGTTCCTGCTTTCCATCCTTGGGAATCCAACAGCATTCACCACAAGCCTCTCAGTCACGGTCCCTAACTGTCCCTCTCCTCCCAACCCTTTGCAAGTGTTTCTCCCTGTTGGAAAATCAGATTTGGAACCCCAGTGAGCCCAAGCCAGGTGACTCTCTCCTGAAGTGGGGGGGGCGGGGGGTGGGTGGGAGGGGGCAGTGCTACTGGACACACGGGCAAGCTGCTCTATTAGGGGAGTGAGGAAGAAACAAAAGAAAATAAACATGATGACTTTCTGAATTAGTTGATCCTGACAAGTACGCTCATATAAGTCAGGGCTTCAACTTGCATTTGTATTTGAACATGTGCTTATTTTCCCTGTGCTGAATAACATAAGGTGATTTGGATGCTTTGAGTAAGAAAGAAATGCGTCTTCTACCTCTAAGTAACAGGAGAAGCCCAGGGTTTGGCACTTATATCCTCGGTCAAGTTCTTTCCCTCTTTTAACCTCAGTGTCTTTACCTGTAAAGTAAGGATAACATTTTCCATGCCTTCCTAAACCTCACAAAGCTGTGGGGTTCAAGAAAAGTAATATATGAAAAGTAAATTTGCAAATTGAAGGCACTATGATTATTTCCTTGACGTCCCACCAGAGGTAGAGACTCCTGACTCCCACAATGAACATAGGGATCTCTGGAGCAATCACCCTTTCATCACTCATTTTCTAAAATTATCTTTTCTGAGTCATACTCTGGGAGGTGAAGTACAAATGCTATTAGGTGAGCACTCCTTTTTCTGACTTGAAGCCCTCCCTCCCCAGCAGGAACCAGAGAGACTACAAATATTGTCACCTGGCTCATCGCAGCTTTAGATGGAGGGAAATGACATCCCTGCATGGCCAGAACAGCCCTGGTTTGGATCTGTTGTCCTGGCTCAGTGATGAATAATCTGGTCCCCTCTCCTTCCTTCTCTAAGTGTTCCAGTTTGATAACAATTTATATGCTTGCCCTAGCTGCTTTAGGTAAAGAGGATAAGGTAAAATACCTATCATGCAAAATAAGGTGCTATTTAATTACCAAACCCCAAAACACTCTTTTAAAGGAACCCACTCCTGACAGGAATAGACATTGTATCACCTACTAACTCTAGAAATCTGTCGCCATCTTGTGGTCAAGAGCTGTTGTTCTGATGGTATCCAACACAATTGGGCAAGATCTTTTGACCTTTTCAGAAGGGAAGAAGGGGTAATGGACACAGAATACACAAAGACTTAGGGGCTTACAAAGTAAGTATCTCATTAACACACACTTTTGTGTTTGTTGATTAAAGAAAAACAATAACCATTTCAGGAAATGCTGATAAGGCAGGAATTAGACCTCTGATTTTAGACTCAGATTCTGACTAAAAAGATTGAATATATGTAGCTTGTGGGTTAGGATGTTATTTGATACAAGTTCTATCTTACATTGAAATATTAATTCAGTGGAGTGGGTATCAAGGTGTTTAATCAAATAAATCCACCCACAAATGTTTAATTCTTGTCTAGGATCACACCACTGAAGGAAAAGAAGACTGTTGTAGGTAACAAAGAAGCTACCTGGAAAAGGGGAGTGGGGGATGGGGAGGTTCAGAAAAGCTTTTCTGGGAAAGTGACTTGTGAGCTGAAATCTGATGAATGACTAGGAGATAAGGGCAGGGGAGGCAGTGTTCAAGTGGAGTAGGAGACAGTGATTGTGTGTGTAGTGAGCACTGCATACCCGTGTGATTGAGGGGTAGCTCACAGTGCTGGAAGTATAGGCAGGTATTGTGCTATGAGTGATGCTGGAGAGGCTGGGAAATGCAACTTTGTTGCATGTCACTGGGCATGTTAAGGATCTTTATTTTCCAACCTTTTTCTAGTAGCAATGGAAAACCATTCATACGTTATAAGCAAGGAGATGACAGGGTCATATTTGAGTTTCAAAAAAATCATTCTGGCCATGGCCAGGTGCTCAGCTGGTTAGAGCATCATCCAGATAAACCAAGATTACTCGTTCCACCCTTAGTCAGGGCACATATAAGAATCAACCAATGAATGCATAAATAAGTGGAACAACAAATCAATGTTTCTCTTTCTCTCTGTTGCTCTTTCTCTCTCTCTCAAATAAAAAAAAAAATCATTCTGGCAACAATGAGGAGAAAAAACTGGAGAGGGGCTATAACAGATTTAAGATAGTCACTACTAGACTAGTCCAGGTGAATAGAACGGTAAGGAATGCTCAATATACTGGGCACTATTCTGAATGCTGTGTGTTTCATTCACTTAATTCTCATACAAACCCTGTGAGACAGGTACTATTTTTACACCCATTTTACAGATAAAAATTGAAGCCCTCTGAATTCTAATTCCAAAGGCCACTCTCTTGATCACTATACTACATTGCCTGCGGATGGTAATTAGAAAAAAAAAATGGAGAAAAGTAGATGGGTTCAAAAGCTTTTTGGATGTAAAGTGAACAAGACAATGTGTTCCATCGACCATACAAGGTCACTGGAAGAACACCAGGTTCAGAAAGGGTTGTAAATTTGCCTTTGCAGATGTTGAGTTGATAGGTGTGCAAGCAAATAAAGAGGAGATACTGAGAAAACTACTATCTTAAGAGATAGAAATGGGGCCCCTCTGGTGAACAGAGGGTAGTAAAGTCACAAGAACAGATAAAGTTGAGGAATAGAAAATGTCCTTCAAATTATATCATCTAGTTTCCTGGCTGCTGTGGCTCAGTGGATTGAGCGTCGGCCTGCAAGCCAAGTGTTGCTGGTTCGATTCTCAGTCAGGGAACATGACTAGGTTGCATGTCAGGTCCCCAGTTGGGGGCGCAAGTGAGAGGCAACGACACAGTGATGTTTCTCTTTCTCTCTTTCTCCTTGCCCCTCTATCTAAAAATAAATAAACAAGCAAACAAATAAGTTTCCTTAAAAAAAATTATATCATCTAATACAGGAAACTAATGAACACCACAAACAAACGAGCAAAACTGAAACAGAGGCGTGTACACAAGGAACAGACTAACAGTTTCCAGGGGGAAGGGGGGGAGGGAGAAAAGGGTGGTAAATAGGGGAAGGGTTTAGTAAAGGAACTAGTATAAATAACCCATGGACATGTACAATGAGGTGGGGACTGACTGTGGGGGAAGGGGTGGGCTGGGTGGTGGTGGGGAGCAATGGGGTTGAAAAAGTGGGACAACTGTAATAGGAAAACAATAAATAAATCAAAAATTAAAAAAGATAAAAAAAATTACAAAATTAAAAAAAATTTTTTTTTCGTCAGAAGTCATAAAGGTAAGTACTCAGAGAAGTTTGGTCTGAAGTGGAGAAAAGTTGCTTGCAGCTGGGGGAGTAGAGTAGGAAGTCTTTTCTTTTTTCCTTTCTTTCAAGATAGAATATATTTAATGAAAAAATTTAAGTGTTTTTGAGAATGATCTAGTTGACAGAGAGTGACTGAATATATAGAAGAAATAATTGACAGTGTTAATTTGCTGAAAAGGTAGGAAAATAGGACCCAAAGCACAAGAGGTGGTCTGTGCTCTAATGTATTGGCAGGGCAAATTCTACAGAAGGGTGAGTGGATTCCAGGCTAAGACTTCCACTTGCTTTGTGAAATAAGGTACATATACATAGTGGCTGCTTGGACGGGGAGCATAACCAAGGGTAGAGGATTACTACCTTATATGCTCACATATCTTCTGTCCTCATCAAATGACTTGTTTAATCAAAATGGTCCCCAAACTTGCTTATTCCAGTTTGTCTGATATTATAAATACATAATCAAATACTACAATGAAATATGGGTGTAAAAAAGGAACTGTTGTTTCTATGAAAGCTTGTTGAAGTTTTTGGGAAAATTTGATAATGCAAGGTGCTAAAAAACTCCTGCATATCTAGGAGGCAACTGTAAAAGATGGAAACATACAGTAAAAAATTTTTGCTCTGCAAGATTCTATTCTTGTTCTAATTTTAAAAGAAAACAGGAATTCACAGAATTATGTCTGAATTTTACAAAGAAAGTAAGATTGAATCTAATAGTCTATACTCAGTTTTTTTTAAAATGCCTTGGCCCCACTTCAGTGTAGGATGAATATATGTTTCCATGACTCTCCATTTCAACTGACCCTTTCAATAAACTGAGCAATTAACTTCTGGACTAAGCTGTCATTAAGAAGGTTTCTATGGATGTTTATCTAGGAGTTCCGGCCAAGATGGAGGCTTAGAGAGACACCCTGTGTCTCCCTCCACAACTAAGAAAGAATACAACTACCTCAAAACTAGAAACAAACAGGAGTTCCAGAAAATCAAACTACATGGAAGTCCAGCAAACAAAGATATAAAGGAGAAATACTCATCCAGACAGGTAAGAGGAGCAGAGCCGGGACAGAGAGGACAAAGTATGGTGGCGGTAACAGCGGCGGGCCAGCAGAAAGTGCAGTCACACATTTTAAAAAGTCAAGAGGGACACCTGGGGAGCTTTCCCAACTCCTGCCCAGACCCCAAAAATCATGGTCCCAGCAACGGGGAAAATCAAGCCTCATTGCTTCTGACTGTGCAGACCAGTGGGGTTGGGGTGGAGACAGAAACTGCCAGTCTCAGCAGAGTCCACTTATTTAACATCCGCAGACCCACCCACTCTGGGAATGATGGCCAGGGAAGCAGCTAGAGGGGTACCAGTCTGGTGCAGAAGTGGGAGAGGTGCCTGAAAAGGGGGCTAGTGCTGGGGAAGTGACATTATTCCCTCTCAAACCACACCCCCACACACAGCACCACAACGTAGTGAAACAGGTCACCCTGTACTGACGAGTCCCTAAAGCTCCAGTCCTTACGACGTAATAGAAGCAACAGCTCTACCTGGGACATGGAGGCAAACAAACACATGAGCCTGTCAGAATGAGGAGACAGAGTACTATGGCCCAAAAGGGGAAACGGATCAAGGTTCCAGTGGGAGAACTAAACGACGAGGAGATAGCCAACCTCACAGATGAGGAGATAGACAACCTAACAGATGCACAATTCAAAACACTGGTGATAAAGATCCTCACAGGTTTGACAGATATGCTTGAGTACAGCAAACGCATAAGAGAAGAAGTGAAGGCTATGCTAAGTGAAACAAAGGAAAATCCACACAAAACCAATGGTGAAGGGAAGGAAACCAGGGTTCAAATCAATGATTTGGAATATAAGGAAGAATAAAGCAGTCAACCAGTGCAGAATGAGGAAGCAAGAATTGGAAAAAATGAGGAAAACTTCCCAAATTTTGCGAAGGAGATGGAAATATAGGTCCAGGAAGCACGGAGTGGCCCAGGCGAACTGGACCCAGAGGGGACCACACCAGGATGCATCATAACTGAGATGCCAAAGGTAAAAGATAAAGACAGAGTCCTGGGGACAGCAAGAGAGAGTTGCTTACAGGGGGGTGCCTATAGGACTATCAGCTGATTTCTCAGAGGACACTTTGCAGGCAGGAAGGGACTGGCAAGCAATATTGAATGTGATGACACGCAACCTACAACCAAGATTACTCTATCCAGTAAGGCTATCATTTGGAATGGAAGGGCATATGAAGTGCTTCCCAGACAAGATGAAGCTAAAGGAGTTCATCATCACCAAGCCATTATTATATGAAATATCAAAGGAACTTACTTAAGAAAAAGATCAAAACTATGAACACTAAAATGACAACAAACTCACCAGTATAAATGACTGAATCTAAAAAATAAAAACAAAACCCAACTAAGCAAACCAGAATAGGAACAGAATCATAGGTATGGGGATCATTTGGAGGGTTAGCAGCTGGGAGGGGCGAGGGGGAGAAATGGGGAAATGGTACAGGGATTAAGAAGCATAATTGGTTGGTACAAAATAGACAGGGGGATGTTAAGAATAATATAGGAAAGGGTTAAGCCAAAGAACTTATATGCACGACCCATGGACATGAACTAAGGGGGATGGGATTGCTGAAGGAAGTGGGTTACTGGGCAGAGGGGAGCAAAGGGGGAAAAAATTGGAACTACTGTAACAACATAATCAATAAAATATACTTTAAAAAAAAGGCTTCTATGGTTACAAAGGTGAATAAGAAGTAAGGAAAAATGAGAGGGAAATTAAGTTATGGACTGCCTATATATAGTATGGAATTTGCTATTTGACAGGCATTTAAAAATTTTTACTCCTTACAGCAACCCTAGACGTTATCATTCCCTTTTAGCAGACCAAGAAACAGTGAGGTTAAATAAATTTCCAACTACCAAGTTATAGAGCTTGGGTAGGAATTCAGTTCTCCTGACCTTTACCCTGAGGTCTAGATAGGCTCTTTTCACTGGTCTTACATGCACCTGGACTTATTCTCAAATATGTCCCACCCTCATGTCCATTAGTCATCCGTCACTGACTGATCCTTGTCCTTTACCTCCCATATCTAATCAATCACCAAGTCCTGTCAAATTGATTTCCATCAGTATCTATTCAATTTGCCCTCACTGCCACCAGCCTTGCACAGATTCACATCTTTTGCATGGACTACTGCAAGTTTCTTGTTGCCACATTTCTTAAAGTCAAATCTAAGCAACATCATCCTTCAATATGAGGTCTGTCCGGAATGTATTCAGCCATGTAATATGAAAAATAGAAACATTTATTGAAGAAGATACAAAATACAAGAAACATGGTACATAGGACAATGACACCTCAGTCCCATTCAAAGTAGGTACCTTGGGACCTCACACAGTTCTCCCAGTCACCATCAGCTGTCCCATTATATTTTCCTGAATCTCATCGATGGTATCAAATCTCTTCCCTTTCTATGGTGATTTTAATTTTGGGAAAAGCCAGAAGACTCAGGATGCCAAATCTGGGGGGCTGAGTCACCTGGGTGATTTGATGTTTCATCAATAACTGCACGAAACGTGATACATGAGTAGGCATGTTGTCGTGATGAAGCTGCCAATCACCAGCTGCCCATAGCTGCAGCCTTCTGAATCATTCAAATATGATAGTTTCCACAGAGGAATGTTTAAGCTCAATGCAAAATTTGATGCAGATTCATTGCTCTACCTGCTCAGTCATTTTTTTTTCTTTATGCATTTTTTTCTTTTATTTTTTGGTTTTTCAGTTACAGTTGTCCCATATTTCCCCCATTGCTCCCCCCCACCCAACCCACCCCTTCTCCCGCAATCATATCCCTCCCCGTTGTCCATGTCCATGAGTCATTTATACACGTTCTTTGACTAGACCTTTCCCTTATTTATCCCCCTTCTCTCCCTCCCCCCTGCCCCCTATTGACTACTATTCTACCCTTTGTCCTATTTAGTTCGTTTGTTTGTGTTGTTCTTTAGTTTCCTGTATTAGGTGATATCATATGGTATTTTGCTTTCTTTGCCTGGCTTATTTTACTAAGCATAATTCTCTCTAGTTCCATCTATGTTGTCACAAATGGCAGGAGTTCCTTCTTTCTTTCTGCTACATAGTATTCCACTGTGTAAATGTACCACAGTTTTTTGATCCACTCATCTACAGATGAGCACTTAGGCTGTTTCCAGTACTTAGCTATTGTAAACAGGCCTGCTATGAAACATAGGGGTGCATAAGTTTTTTTGAATTAGGGTTTTAGGATTTTTCGGGTATAATCCTAGCATTGGAATCGCTGGTTCAAAAGGCAGTTCCATTTTTAGTTTTGAGGTAATTCCATACTGTTTTCCATAGTGGCTGCACTAGTCTGCATTCCCACCAACAGTGCAGTAGGGTTCCCGTTTCTCCATATCCTCCCCAACATTTGTTGTTTGTTGATTTGTTGATGATGGCCATTCTGACTGGTGTAAAGTGGTATCTCATTGGGGTTTTTATTTGCATCTCTCTGATGGCCAATGATGTTGAGCATTTTTTCATGTGTCTATGGACCTTCTGTATGTCCTCTTCAGAGAAGTGTTTGTTCAGGTCCTTTGTCCATTTATTAAGTGGGTTGTTTGTTTTCTTGATGTTGAGTCATATAAGCTCTTTATATATTTTGGAGATCAGTCCCCTGTCTGTGATATCATTGGCAAATATGTTTTCCCATATGGTTGGTCTCCTTTTCATCTTGCTCATGTTTTCTTTTGCTGAGCAGAAACTCTTTAGTTTAATGTAGTCCCGTTTGTTTATTTTTTCCTTTATTTCTCTTGCCTTAAGAGATGTATCCGTGAAGATATTGTTACATGGGATATCTGAAATTTTCCTGCCTATGTTTTCCTCTAGGAGTTTTATGGTGTCATGGCTTATATTTAAGTCTTTGATCCATTTTGAGTTTATTCTTGTGTGTGGTGTAAGTTGGTGGTCTAGTTTCTTTTTTTTGCACGTCCCTGTCCAGTTCTCTCAGCACCATTTGTTAAAAGGGGCTCTTCTCACTCCATTTTATGTTCCTTCCTCCTTTATCAAATATTAGTTGACCATAGAGGCCTGGGTTTATTTCTGGGCTCTCTATTCTGTTCCACTGATCTATATGTCTGTTCTTATGCCAGTACCAGACTGTTTTGATCACAGTGGCTTTGTAGTATTGTTTGATGTCTGGTATCATGATTCCTCCTGCTGTGTTCTTCTGTTTCAAGATTGCTTTGGGTATTTGGGATCTTTTTTGGTTCCATATGAATTGTTGGAGTATTTGTTCTAGGTCAGTGAAATATGTCATTGGTATTTTTATAGGGATTGCATTGAATCTGTAAATTGCTTTGGGTGGTATGGCCATTTTGATGATGTTGATTCTTCCCATTCAAGAACATGGTATTTGCTTCCATTTATTTGTATCTTCCTTAATTTCTTTCTTCAATGTTGCGTAATTTTCAGTGTACATGTCTTTTATCTCTTTGGTTAAGTTTATTCCTAGGTACTTTATTTTTCTTGTTGCTACAGTAAATGGTATTTTCTTTTTTTGTCTCTGTCTCTGGTATTTTATTGTTGGTGTACAGAAATGCCTTAGATTTCTGTATATTTATTTTGTACCCTGCGATTTTGCCAAATTCACTTATTAAATCAAGTAGTCTTTTAGTGGAGTTTATAGGGTTTTCTAGGTATACTATCATGTCATCTGCATATAGTGATAGCTTTATTTCTTCTTTCCCAATTTGGATGCCTTTTATTTCTTTTTCTTGTCTGATTGCTGTGGCTAGGACTTCCAACACTATGTTGAATAGAAGTGGAGAGAGTGGACAGCCTTGTCTAGTTCCTGATTTCAGGGGGAATGCTTTCAGCTTTTGTCCATTCAGTATGATGTTGGCTTCAGGCTTCTCATATATAGCCTTAATTATGTTAAGGTATTCTCCCTCTATTCCCATTTTGCTGAGTGTTCTCATCATAAATGGGTGTTGTACTTTATCAAATGCTTTTTCTGCATCTATTGATATGATCATGTGATTTTTGTCTTTCATTTTGTTTAGGTGATGTATTATATTTATTGATATGTGAATATTAAACCATCCTTGCATCCCTGGGATGAATCCCACTTGATCGTGGTGTATGATCTTTTTGATGTATTGCTGGATCCTGTTTGCCAATATTTTATTGAGGATTTTAGCATCTATGTTCATCAGCGATATTGGCCTGTAGTTTTCTTTCTTTGTTGTGTCGTGACCTAGTTTTGGGATTAGGGTAATACTGGCTTCATAGAAAGAGTTTGGGATTTTTCCCTCTTCTTGAATTTTTTGGAATAGTTTGAGGAGGGTAGGAGTTAGTTCTTCCCTAAATGTTTTGTAAAATTCACCTGTGAAGCCATCCGGTCCATGGCTTTTGTGTGCAGGGAGATTTTTGATTACTGTTTCAATTTCTTTCTTTGTTATTGGTCTGTCGAGACTCTCTACTTCTTCTCGATTCAGTTTTGGAAGGTTATATGTTTCTAGAAATTTGTCCATTTCTTCTAGGTTGTCAAATTTCTTGCTATACAGTTGTTCGTAGTAATTTCTTACAATTCTTGTATTTCTGTGGTATCAGTCGTGATTTCTCCTCTTTCATTTCTGATTTTATTTATTTGGGTCTTCTCTCTCTTTTTCTTGATGAGCCTGGCTAGAGGCTTGTCAATTTTGTTTATTTTTTTTGAAGAACCAGATCCTAGTTTTGTTGATTTTTTGAATTGTTTGTTTAGTCTCTGTCATTTAATTCTGCTCTGATCTTGATGATTTCCTTCCTTCTTTTTGCCCTAGGCTTTGTTTGTTGTTGTTGTGCTAGTTCTTGTAGCTTTAGGATTAGATTTTTTATTTGAGCTTCTTCTATCCTCTTCAGATATGCCTGTATTGCTATGAACTTCCCTCTTAGGACTGCTTTTGCTGTGTCCCATCGGTTTTGGGCTGTTGTGTGTTCATTGTCATTAGCTTCTAGGAATTTCTTGATTTCCCCTTTGATGTCATTGTTAATCCATTCATTGTTTAATAGCGTGTTATTCATTCTCCATGAGTTTGGGTGTCTTTGATTTTTTTTCTCTGAGGTTGATTTCTAGTTTCAAGGCATTGTGGTCTGAAAAGATGCTTGATATAATTTCAATTTTCTTGAATTTATTGAGGCTTGTTTTGTGTCCTATCATGTGGTCTATCTTTGAAAATGTCCCATGTGCGTTTGAAAAGAATGTATATTTTGCTTCTTTGGGGTGAAAAGTTCGATATATATCAGTTAAGTCCATGTGGTTTAGTGTATTTTTTGGTGCCTGTATATCCTTGGTGTTTCTTTGCTTGGATGATCTGTCTATTGTTGATAATGGTATGCTGAAGTCCCCTGCTATGAATGTGTTGTTGTTAATGTCCTTCTTGTGGTCTTCTAGTATTTGCTTTATGTATTTGGGTGCTCCTATGTTGGGTGCATATATGTTTATCAGTGTTATATCTTCTTGATGGATTGTTCCTTTAGGTATTATGAAATGTCCTTCTTTGTCTCTTTTTATTGCCCTTGCTTTGAAATCCGTTTTGTCTGATATGAGGACTGCTATCCCAGCTTTTTTTTCAGGTCCGTTTGCTTGGAATATTTTTTTATATCCCTTTACTTTCAGTCTATGTAAATCTTTTGCTTTGAGGTGTGTTTCTTGTAGACAGCAAATATGTGGGTCCTGTTTTCTTATCCATTCCGTTACCCTATGCCTTTTAATGGGAGCATTTAATCCATTTACATTTAAGGTTATAATTGACATGTATTTATTCATTTCCCTTCGTACCTCTGTTCCTCTACTCTTTGTTTCTCTTCCTTTTACTTAGAACATTCCCTTTAGCATCTCTTGCAATGCTGATTTGGTGGAGATGTATTCTTTTAGTCTTCCTTTGTCTGAGAAACTCCTTATTTCACCTTCTATTTTGCATGAGAGCCTTACTGGGTAGAGTATTCTTGGTTGTAGGCCTTTGTTTTTAATTGCTTGAAATATTTTTGATCATTCCCTTCTGGCTTGTAGTGCTTCTGTTGAGAAATCGGTCAATAGCCTTATCAGAGCTCCCTTGTATGTTATTTGCTGTTTTTCTCTTGCTGCTTTTAGTATTCTCTCTTTGCCTTAGAATGTTGCCATTTTAACTATGATGTGCCTTGGAGTGGGGTTTTTTGGGTTCCTCTTTATTGGAACTCTCTGTGCTTCCTGGACTTGCATAACTTTTTCTCTCATCAGGTTGGGAAAATTTTCTGTCACTATTTCTCCTATCAGTTTTTCTGTTCCTTGTTCTTCTGATCCCTCTTTAATTCCAATGACTCTGATATTGTTCTTCCTTATGCTATCCTGTAATTCCCTTACCTCTTCTTCATACTTCTTCAATCTTTTTTCATTTTGCTGTATCGTCTGAGAATTTTTTTCTACATTGTCTTCTAACTCACTAATCTGATGCTCTGCTTCGTTTAGTCTGCTTTCGACTGATTCTACTGTGTTTTTCAGTTGAGAGATTGCATTCTTCATTTCTTCCTGGTTCCTGTTGATAGTTTATATGTCTTTTTTTATGCTGCTGAAGTTCTCTGCAAGTTCCCTGTAATTTTCTTGGAGCTGTTGGTAACTTCCTTGGAGGTTGTCATAGTTGTTTTTAAGGTTGTCGAATATATTGAGCTTCTTTACCACCATTGTTTTGAATTCCGTGTCTGACATTTGGGCTATGTCTATTCCATCTACCTCTCTTTCTGGGGATTCCTCTTTTCTTTTCATTGAGAGGTTGTTTCTGCGTCTTACCATGTTGGATTCTTCTTGTTTATGTTTGTTTTTTGGATTTGTCTGCTTTGACTTCCCACCTTTGTGGTATGAGATTCTTTATGGGAGATCTGGGGGATTCAGTGGTGCAGTCCCTTTGATCTCCTGAGCCTGATGTTCTTGGGGTACCCTTTATGTCGTTTGTTTATGCTATTTCAGATGGTCTTTGTTAGGATCTTCCTTCTGGCTAGTTGATTGAGAGTCACTCTGTCCACTTTGTCTTGAGTTCTTTTGTGGAGATGCTGTTAAAAACAAACACACAGCCCAGGCAGGAGACCTGCACCCTCAAAAATATCTCCCACCCTCTATCCCGCTATCGTCAGCCAACGAGCCAGTATTAATATAAATGTAGAGAGATTAGAGCTTTTATACTATAGGAAGAATAGATAAGAGTTGTTTTTAGGGAGAAAAATATTATTTTTGAAAGAAGAGATAATAGATTAATAATAGTTGAGACTGTGCAAGACAGTATGTTAATAATTATAGAAGAAAAAAGGGAAGAGTGCAGAATATAGTAGGAAAGTGAAATTGTATAGTACTGGATTTATATAGTAGTTATATTCTATTTATTTAGAGTAAAAGGGAGGCTAAACTAGACCCACAAACAAATAAACAACAATTAAAGAGGAAGGATGAGAAGGAGAGATTGTATGAAACAAATTAGATATAATTTTTTTTTTTCCTTTCAGGAAGAAAAAAAAAAGGAATGTTTTTACTCAGTTCAGCCTTTGTGTGTCGTCTTCTTTTTCTGCGTCCACAGCTGGTCTAATATAGCGGGTCAGAGGTTCCTATTCCTTGTAGCAGCGGTGTGCGCATGGTGGCCGGCACAGCGCGTTCCTTTGGCGCCTGTTGGAGCTAGCTGAGGTGCCCCTGCGCACAAGGCGCCCAAGAGCCCACCTCAGGCCTGCCAAGCCGCTATCTCCAGGAGTTGGTCTCTCGCCTCCTAGGGCTGGGCCCAACACTCGTGCACAGTGGAAGTGAGCGATTGGCGCTTATTGAAGCAGGTGAGGTGCTTTTGCGCTCCCACGCCCATGCGCGCCCAAGGCTGCTGGAGAGCTTGCCTCAGGCCTGCCGCACCGCACCGCATTCCAGCAGTTGGTCTCTCACCTCTTAGGGCGGGGCCCTGGACACTTGTGCTCAGTAGAAGTGAGTGTCTGTGAGATGCTGCTGCCTGCTGTTCCCACGCCGCAACCAGTCACCGTTCCTGCACCCACCTGGGTGGGCATGAGCAGAGCCTGAGCAAGTGCTCTGCACTCCGGCCTGGCACTCCAGCCTGGCGCCCACTGGAGCTGGCCAGGGGCGACTGCACACAGTCTTCTGCATGTCCAGTGGGCCCTCCCTGCACCCTTTGGGGCACTGATCTTATGTCTGTTGGGGTGTGTCCGAGGGGCACCTGGGCACGCGGCCCTGCGTACCTGGGCCAGTGAATGAGGGCACTTCCCTATGCGCGCCCACGAGACCCTAGGGAAGGGTTGGGGAGTGGGTGAGCGCACTTCTGCACCTGCGCTGCTCAAGAATGTCCTATCACCCCCAAACTTTCCCCCCTCTCCGCAGTTCACAAGAGAAAAATACAAAAGAAAAATTACGTTTTCACTTGCACAACAGCACGCTGTCTCCTGTCTTCCAGTGTCAATGCCACCTGGTCAAGTCCCGTCTCTGCCAGCAGGCAGAGATCCGCTTTCCTCCTGACTCCCCTCTGGGGAAGCCTGTGGTCACCAAAAAGCCTTTGTGTCCTTCCAGCCGCAGCTCAGGCAGCCACCCCAGTCAGGAATTCCGTTTCGTCCCTTTTTCTTCTGCTATCCTCACTAAACAGGTTGTTTGTTCCCAAATGGTTTTTCTCTAATCCAGCAGTGCCAAGGCTCAACTCCTGCCAGTGTCCAGCTGCTCACTGAAATGTTCTGTCTGCAATTAGTCCAAACTACAGACGAGTCTTGGGAGCCTGAGAGCGCAGCCTCCCCTCACTCCTCCGCCATCTTCCTCTCCCTCCTACTTGCTCAGTCATTTTGAATGTGATGGCCACACAGTACACACGCTCACTCAACAGCGTTTACTGGTCCCACTGACTAGTACAGTGAAGTCATCATTGTTCATGCATGCGCATTCCAGTTCACTCTTCCTTGGCTGCCAGGTTACATTGATGTCATGCAAACTATTCTCATTATACTAACAATGGCTGGAATTTTTCCGGACAAACCTCATATATAAGTTGAACACTTGGCTCTGCAAGTTCATTTTGCTTCTAGCACCTTACTTTCTTCCACATATGTCCCTGGTTCTCTTTCAAGTCCTTAATGGCCTGTTTTTCTTCTACCAGCCTCTCAAATTTTGATTCTCCTTTGTGGCCACTCCTTGGGTCTCTTATTCTAGCCTCTCCTGGCAAACCCTGTTTTTGGCCAACAGCTTCAACTGCAGTCACATACTGATGCTCACCAAAATGTTTTCAACCATGCCCCTCATGGCATGCCCAAAACTGGACTCTCATCTTCAATCTCCCTGCAACCAACCTCAAACCTACTTCTCCTCATTCCTCAGTGTTATCAATCTCAAACTTAAATGTTAAAATAATCTTTCACCTACCTTCACAACCCAATCTTGTCTTGTTGATTTTTCATGTCTCCAAATTTCCCATGGTTGTCACTCATTTCCAGCCTGCCACTAGCTATTTTGTGCTTGGACTACAGTGAAAGAAATCCTATTTCCAATGAGACTACAAGTCAATCCTCCTTGCTACAGTTCGGATGAGCTTGCTAAGCCATCTGCAACTAGTCCAGATGCCTGCAAGGGTAGCCAATCAATGTTAACAAGTGAATCAATGCTCACTCAATTTAAAATATTTCAATGCTCTCCATCACAAATGGCATGCACTTCAAAGCCTTTGCCATTGCATGTCTTTTGTGAGTTAAATCTTCCCTACTTCTCCAGCCTCAAACCATTGTTCCTCATAATCACTATTTCAGGAATAACCAACTATATCTGTAGTTCTCCAGACAAGTCACTTATCCATGACTCTGACTTTGCACATGCTCTTTCTTGTCTAGAATCCTCTTATCCTCTACCAGGAAGACTCCTACTTCAATATTTTTAGAGCTTTTGCTGTTCTTCCATTTTCTCCTCCCCCTGACAAAGTTCTCCATAAATACCATCATTTTTATAATTGAAGTACTTATTTTTACATAACAATCATACAGTGGCCTATAGAACTGCAGGGGAGAGGGGTTGGGTAGGCAGGTTTAAGAGAAAACATGATCACGCTCCCCAAGAACATTTCTTCTATTTTCAGGAAACTCTTCTCTTCTTTTAAGGGTTACACTTGATATCCCAGGGCTTGAGATCAGTTTTCCAAGTCCCTGACCTGGTCCCCAGGTCATGGTCATCTTCTTCACCCAGCTCCAGCTATCTTACATTAGTGGCCATGCTGAGAGTCCACACAATACCCTAGAATGAGTTACAGTTCTGGTTCCCCTGCTCCATGGCTGTAGTGTCACTGCTCAGAACCATTTTGATCTCATACCCTTCCACTCCAAACTTCCTTTTTTCCATTATACACCAGTTACACTCACTTTTATCTTTAATCTCTACCCCTTCCAACATTCACCCAATTTATCAGTGCCTTAATGATCCGAGTTCTCCTAGAATCCAGCCCAAATCTCAGAGCCAGTCTCCAGCAATCTTTAATACCTTACAAAGCCTGATGCCGACACAATCCACTTTCTCCCACACTTTGTGCTGCTGGAGCACTGCTGGAGAAAAAGCAAAAGTTGGCCTCCAGCCACTGCCTATCTTAAACTTGTTTTCAAAGGCATCCCTTAATCTTTTTTCTTGGCTTTGGTCATTTTTCTCACTGTCTTCCTGGTGGTTAATACTAACAAAAATAGAAGACATGATCTATAGTATAGAATATCAAAATAACACTGGATAAAGTATGAGAAGAAAAAGGCTAAACATAGTAAATGTAACTTAGCTCTAATGCTATATGGCTTTCAGGTTCTCAGTCAATTACTTTCATGGCACTAAGAATACTACTGCTGTCTTATCTGTATTCCTAGAGATTTTTGGGGTTTGAAAAGGGAGGTGAAACATGCACCATTGGGAAAAATGGCTGCTTTCAAATCCCTTCACATTTATATTTTATCAATGAAACATACACAACTTTTGTGTTTTCATTTTAATTTATTGTGTGGTTTAAAGTAAAAGTTAAAACATCATATGAACAAATCATAGAAACTTAAGATATAGTATTGACCAGTTTTAAAACAAAAAAAAATGATCACTTACACACATTCTTCATCTCTAATTTTACATCTTGTTATACAAAGATATTACTAACATACACAATTTTAATTCCTTATAAACCTCTTCGTCACGCAGCAAGATGACAATGCATCATAGCACTGAATAGAATGTTTCCTTTAGAAACCACAGCAGCAGTATTTGGTGAGTGGTTATGCATAGAACTAACTTGGAGGGTAATATTAAACATGAGTCATAAAACAGGCAGCACATGTACATTAACAAAATGGAGTATGTAACTTTTATTAAGGTAAAATGTTACTCTTTATGCTTTAAAAGCTATAAGATACTTTAGATGCAGACAATACAATGCTTTAATTCTAGACACCATAACAAAATACTATTCCATTAGCTGCTGGAGTCTATAACCTTTGAGTACTGTTCATGGCTTTTTAAAGTCAACTTCAAATATAAAAGTTTATCAGTTAAAATCTAAAGTTACATTGGTTACACATTACATTAAAACATATCTTTTCAGAAAAACTGACTTCAAAAAATACTGCATTCTTAACTTAAAATAATTTCAAAAAATGTTGCTCTTAAAAGTAAAAATGTACTACTTTCAAATCATTTAACACGTTTTGGTTTAAAATACCATATTTGTGAAACTACTATTTAATATACTCCTAACTTGCAACAAAATAACAATTCGAAGCTTTTTAAACCTAGTAATATTTAAAGAAATGGGTCAGCACACGTGTGAATTGGCTATCCACCAAATAACATATTTGTTTCCACCATAAAAAAAACAACTACAATATCCACTGGATAAATTATATTTTAAACTTGATGTAAATATTAAAAACCTCATTTAACAGCACTATACAGATATTTAGTATTTTTTGGCATTTAAATCAGAGCAATGCTACCAATACATCTGATATTGGCAATTTTCACAAGTTTCAGAGACAAAGAGAAACACTTGGGAATGGTTTGTTGGGAAAGAAAGAAAACCTACCAGTCCTCGATTTTAGAATTACTCCTCAAAAATGGCATACTTGATCAACATCATTGTTATGAGCATTTAGACACAACTCATACTTGTGTGTGTTTTTAATGCTCAGAACCTTCTAAACTTTAAAATTAACCACAGGCTAGTCCATCTCCTCCTGAGAAGCTGAAAATGCCCTTATGAAGTTCAAAGTTCAGTTATAAAAGCTCTGAAACAGAAAAAATACAAAACAAAAAAACAGAAACACATATATCTCACAAATAATTCTGTGTTAGCAACTATTTCTCTTGCCTTAGAAATATGTACTATAGTGAGTATCTTGGGGGAAGAGGGGTACAGAGCAAGAAAAAAGTTTTGAACAAAGGAATTAGTTTGTAGAATTTTCAAATTGGCATCAGTGGTTTCTGTTAACTCTCCTAAGAGTTAAAACATGGTAGGGTATGAGCTATTAATATGCTTTGAGTATGTTTCCCCAATAAGTAAAGCAAGGCATTTCTTAAAATTCCATTTAAAAAGAAATCCTTGAAGCATAAATATTAATAAATAACACCAACATATACACCTTTACATGGATTAATTTGTGGATGATGCTTAAAGGTTTTGGGGTGTTACATCGCCCCTCATTGTTTAATACTGATACAATATGGAAGCTCTCCAGCTACCAAAGTTTGTCAGCAACCATAATTATCTAAACCTAAGATATCCATTATAAAGCAGAATCCACAGTTCAAAATACTAGACAATGAAAGCTCTAATTTAATCCTCCCAGTACCAAGCCTTTTAGGAACTTTTCCCCTAAATGATGATCATTTTTAATGTGAAATTTAGCTAGTAGGAAGCACTAAAATTAATGCTTGAAACTTGTGTCACTGGGTTTTTAATCACTACAGTCACACAAAAATAGAAAATTACATCCAATAAGGAAATGAAGACAGAAAGATTATGCCCCACTCTCAGCTGCTGGGGACCTTCCTATAGCAAAACTGAAAATAAAGTTATGCTCTGTAAATTCCCTTTTAGTACACACAAAGGGCTACAATGAGAGCAGGAGTGTATATCAGGAATACAACCTGGGGCAGAGCAAGTGAACTGTTAATTAACAAACATGAAGTATGAGGTATCAAACACAATTACACACCATCATAAAAGTGATATATTGTGATGACTAGTTCTTTAGAAACAAAGTTTAAAAACAGAAAAAGAACTTGAATTAATAAAATAAGTTGGCTTTGCAATTCACTCTTATACGACGCAGGTAACAATAAACAGGAAGGTTCTTTAATCCACATCTCTTTTCCAGTAAATACTCAGTCCAAAGTTCAGTGAAGACAAACATGCGAACCTGGCAAGTCATTTTCCATCGAAGTAGGCATTTTCACCCACTCTATTTTTTCTCAATACTCCGTTTCTCTGAGATCTTGTCACTGAATTGCTGTCTGTGAAGAAGTATTTTCTCCGCAGCACATGCCTTGAGTATGAAGTCCTCCCATACAAAAGGAGTAACTAACCCTACTCTTCCTAAAGTAGAAGACAGTTCTTAGGTTCCTAAGTTACTCCTCTAGTCTTGAATAGGTTGCCAAAAAAAAAAGTGCCTCATAAAGGATAACTATTTTAACATTATAAGTCAGAAGTTAGCAAAAATTGCTACCCTAGGAAAAAATAAATTTACGAACTATTTTAAAATTAATCTAAGATACCATCACTTGTAAGATGCACCATATGTATCACTAAGAATAAACACAGGCAATTAAACTGACTTAATGCTTTCATATCATGTATAATAGAATGTTTATGTTTATTCAAACAGAGCTTTTTGAGTTAAACAGATTTTTATCACATCAGTCTTGTGCATACATAAACTGGTTATCACTTTAACTTCCTGTTTCAAGGTCCAAGTCTTCCAAATCGCGTCTTAAATCAGTCACTAATATGTGCACTCTTCCCCACAACAGCACCCTTGGTGCCATCAAGAGCACTAGTGATGGATACACCATTTCTTCAGAGTGCTCTACCACTGTCTTCTGCTTAATGTCAGAAGGAAACTTTGGACGAAACAGCGTTTGACACCTTAACGACAGTCCTGCTCAACACATGACTCGATCGCACCAGCATCTCTTTGCTGTGAATTGCGTTTCATCTATCCCAAGGGTTTTGGCAATTTCTCCCACCTTCAACTGCATCACTTAGCATGTGACAGGCAATCCTTTTGCATGTGTCTCAGTGACAAAATGCAGTACACTTTTATCTACTTGTGGGTATTTTCCCTTCTTAGGGCCTGTAAAAAGCATTTTGTTGTTGCTTTACAATAAAATATGGAATTGTGGTCATTCCTCCAGCAACAGATACTTGGCTCTGCTGCTCTTTCCATGCTTTTCTGCATATACAATAACTTTTCATTTCAGTGTATAGTCTTTTAGAAGACTTTTTAAAATGCCAATTAAATCTGACACATTTGATACCAACAACAAAATGATGACACTATGACAAGGTTTAAGTTCACACACGCACAAGCTAAGGTAATTACATCAACTATTGCCTGGTTGACGTAATGGTGAGTTGCATCCAATTTCAGACAAGTTAAAATGTGTGTGGGAGATAAAGTACATTATAGAACTAATGAAATACAATTTTCAAGCCTGTAATGTTTAACAGATTCACACAAGTGCAAAAAAATAAAACCAAGAGCCATTGTATATAAGTAAAAGCAAATACAGTAACAGGTAATCTTTAAGATGAAATTTGCAAGAGTCCGATTTGGTTTTAATTCCCTTTATTTTCATATGGCTTACATGTAAATCTTTTCTTTTTTTGAATTGGACTTGGAATCCAAGTACAAATGTTCTTCAATATTTTAGCAACTGCAGAGCCAAGTCATTAAAGACAGAGGCCCCTGACTTCCTTTCATCATTCACTAACAGGGGATGATGGCTGAGGTCAGTGGCCTTCATCAGCAGGTGCCCTCCTTTGGCGAGCAGATCTGATCCTGTGTGGAGACAATGAAGCATCCTCTTCTGTTTCAGACCCTGAAGGCTCATGATCTCCCTCTTGGGATCCTGTGTCTCCCACCAGTTCCCGCAGAAACTTGAATTTTGATAAAAAAAGGTGCCATACAAAATACCAACCTAGAGAGAGACAAAAACATTAAGAATAATTATTACACACAATGTTATCAATTGACAACATTCCAGTTAATTTCTGGGGGTATATTACAACACAATATGTATAATATAAATAAATATATGTGGTTACAAATACATATTTATGTAATAAATACTTACTAAGCATTCACTATGGACAAGGCATAAGGATAAACTCTAGATTTCTAAAGGGATGGAAGAAACAGTTCCTGCCTTTACAGAACCTAGAATCCAAGCTTGGTCCACCTACATTAAAATTGCAACGAGTTTATGATACCTAAGTAAGAGCATTTACTGACATGTTAAAATCAATTTTTTTTAAGAGAGAGGGGAACAGAGGGAGAAAGAGAGGGAGAGAAACATCAATATAAGAGAGAAATATTGATAGGCTGCCTCTTGTATGTGTCCTTACCAGGGACTGAACCCACAGCCTAGGCATGTGCCCTGACCAGGAATCGAACCGGCTATCTTTCACTTTGCAGGACAATACCCAACTGACTGAGTCACAGTGGTCAGGGCTAAAATCAAAATTTTGAGAGCATTTTTCTTAGAAGAAAGAATACCCTTTGCTATTTACTAGGAAATTCATCTCTCAAAGCTAATATTTACTAAAAGCAAGTTTTCTTCAATTACAATATAAAAGGCATTGAATAGCAGGAATCAACTGCTCTACCCTGAAAATTTCTCATCAGGACAAAGCTACTCATAAATTTCTAGAAATAACAAGTTTTCACAGAAAATTAATATATTTTCTTTAATTACACGTTGAAAGACAAAAGCCAGAGCACTAATAATACCTTAAGTTCAAGGTTCTAAAAATATAGTATTTTCATGTCAAAGTTATAAAAAAGTTTGAATAACTCTCCTTAAAGAAATTACTAATCAAATTTTGCTTGTTTTTGCAGAAGTTTACCAGTTTTAGAAGCCCGCTAATAAGAGCAAACCATAAAGGAGCTAAAACCTGAACTGGTTGCTCTATAAATAAAATTAACCACTGTAACAAACTTTTTCACGTTAGCATGTTTCCTTTAAACGCTCTAGTTCCATAGACAAGCAATAAGACCACAGCGTATTCTGAAAACTAGCGTTTTATAAAAGCAAAATCTAAACAACTTTTCTAACCCCAGCATTATAACAGGCCAAGATGAATGGCTATTTTGAGGAAAGTTTCTAATTTCACTTGTTTTTTCTTACAGCCTCTGGGGGAAAAAAAAAGGATTAACATAAACTCCTTGGTACTAAGGTTAACTTCAGAGATTTAACATTTCTCAAGTTTTTGCATTCCTTTAAGCTTTCATGCTAACTGAACCATACCACAAATGCACGTATTTTGGTCAACTATGTGTTCAGGTAGGGTACCTAATTTGGTAAAACAGTAAGTATTTTAATGATATTCCAAACTAGCCAGCTCTCTCTTCACCCAAAATTCTTTGTAAAAATAGGCACAGCATTAGTGGAAAGAACACTGGAGAACAAGTCTAAAGTCCCAGCTCTCTCTGACAGTAGGTTTAAACAACTATTATGAGGAAAAAACGAGAAGGTATTGAAAGGACTACCCCAGTGAAAACATGAATAAGAAACCGTTAACAGCCTTATTGCTGATACAGAGAATGTTTTAGTGGTCTGGATGGAAGATCAAACCAGACACAACATGCTTTTAAGTCAAAGCCTAAATCCAAAGCAAAGCCCTAACTTCAACTCTATGAAGGCTGAGAGAGGCAAGGAAGTTTCAGAAGAAAAGCCAGGCAACGAAAGAAAAATACCTTATGCTGTCACCTATTACAGGAAACTAATGAACAACACAAACAAATGAGCAAAATTGAACCAGAGCTATGTAAACAAGAAGTAGACTAACAGTGACAAGGGGGGAGGTGGGATGGAGAGAAGGGGGTAAGAAGGGGAAGTGTCAAGTCAAAGAACATGTATAAATGACCCATGGACATGGGTAACTGAGGGGGGACTGAATGTGGGGGAAGGGAGGGACAGGGTACAGGGAAGCAAGAGGGGGGAAAAAAGTGAGACAACTGTAATGGAAAAATAAACAAAAAATTTTTTTTAGCGGGGGAAAAATGAAAATATGAAGAATGGAAATGCCAGCTGAGTGAATATTAGGACAAAGATTTTCCTTCACGTTGTATATTTTTCTCCCTATTTGATCTCTCCAGAGTTTGGCATTCTAAACAAGTAAGTAATGACTTAAGTTTTTTTGCATAGAACTAATAAGACCAGTTGTTAATAGAGGTTCCTTTTTTTTGACCAAGTCTTTGACTGGAATGTCAAGCCTAAAGGAGACATACTTGGGCTCAGGTTGTTACCAAAAAGCCCTGAGGAACTGGGAATGACTTTCAAAGGTAATAAAAGCCCGCGAGATAAAAGGTCTGCTACCATGGTTGGTTGTGCGGTCCACAGCAATCTCTCCAGGGAAGGAACGAAGGTTGTTTTCCTGAAAGATGGCTAGAAGGGACCTTAAGGCACAATGGAAAACCAGAAAGACTTGGAAAGGACAGGTGTGTACAGGCAAGGATGAATGCCAGGTATGTGGCCCAGCTTCTGTGCCCTGAAGAGCAGACTGAGGGTCACCCTAAATGTTCCTTGGGTAAGTTCCAGCAAAGCAGAACTAAAGATCATAAGTGATCATTTGCTGCTCTTGTTATGTTTATGCAAATGAACAGGATAAATTAAAAATGGACTTAATGCAGTCCCTTTAATGACAAGGAGGGTAATCTTAGGGAGAAAAATCATTATTCAAGGAAAATCACAATGATCAGTAGTAGACTATAAAGTAGGGCAGCTAACCGTCTTAAAAGTTTCTTCTCATTTAAAATATGGTTTCACTTGAAAATTAAATCATGTCTGTGATATCATCAAAGAGATTCAAGTTGCAGACAAGTAGAATGTCAAGTGCCTTGCAACTGGATGTCTTCCCAATAAGACAGTCTTACAGATTTAGAAACTTGTTTGTTGGTTATGTTACATAAATTAACATGTGTTTCCTGTTTTCAAAGGGCATAAGCCTATGACCGCATTACCTGAGTGACTGTCTGTACGCATAAGCCTCACTTAATCCTCTCTGCAGCGCTGCCTCCTGAGACTCAACGGTTTGGCTGAACTAAATGGTTGGGTTGATGAAGAATGGGGTGGTCTGTGGGCTTCACTTTAAAACTGGTTTCTCTTTTCTATCCTAATGGCTTGGACAGAAAGGGCCCAGAGGTCTGAGAGGGGGGAAACCTAAACTATTTCCCTCAGCCCAAACTAAATATAATGGGCAAAAGGGTTTTGGACAGGTGAGATGTGCCTAGCACACCTTCCTCCAAAGAAGCCCTTTTTTTTTTTTTCTTCTAATGTGGAATATTGAAAAATTAACCCCTGCCTTTTGTCATCTAGTAGTTATGGATTGAATGATGTCATTTAACCCTTTTCGCCAAATCTGTTGCTCCCAGAACACAACAAGGATGCCAGCCTGTTAAACCAAGCACGCTGTTGTCCGGAAACAGCTAACGGACCTGGAGTCTGCACGATCCTTCCCCATGTGGGAAGGCCACCCTCCCCTCCACACCCCCACTATTATTAGGGATTTCTGGACCCAAGGGTAGGTAGGACGACGACCATGTCCAGCTTGAAGCAGCTAGAGGAGCTTGAGACCTTCGCCCATTGTCCTTTACAAGATTACAAAGGGTCTTAATATCTGAGAGGGAGGGATAGTTATTTTTTACGAACCATGGGTATGGACTTGGGGGGGGGATTGCTGGGGGAGGAAGATGCTGGGTGGAGGGGAGTAAAGGGGAGAAAATTGGAACTATTGTAACAATATAATCAATAAAGAAAAGCTGGGGAAAAAAAGGAATAAATAAATAAATAAATAAATACACCTCAAAAAAAAAAAAAATAGAAAGAAAAGAAAAGCAGAAGCTAGCAGAGGTCAATTCATGAGATTTAAAGAAGAGAAAGTAATCTCCTTAACATAGAAGTAGAAGGTGAAGGAGCAAGTGCTGAACTAGAAGCTGTAGTAAGTTATCCAGAAGATTTAGCTAAGATAACTAATGAAGGTGACTACACTAAACAACAGATTTTTAATATAGACAAAATAACCTTATTATGGAAGAAGATGCCATCGGGGATTTTCAGAGCTAGAGAGAAGTCAATGCCTGGCTTTAAAGCTTCAAAGGACAGGGCAATTCTCTTGTTATGGGCTAATGCAACTAGTGACTTCAAGTTGAAGCCAATGCTCATTTAGCATTCCAAATATTCTAGAGCCCTTAACAATTATTCTAAATCTTACTCTGCCTGAGCTCTATTAATAGACAACAAAGCCTGAATGATAGCACATCTGTCTATAACATGGTTTACTAAATATTTCAAGCCCACTGTTGAGACCTAGTTCTCAGAAAAAGACTCCTTTTAAAATATTACTGCTCATTGACAACACACCCGGTCACCTAAGAGCTCTGTATACAAGATTAATGTTTTACCTGCTAACATTAACATCCATTCTGCAGCCCATGGATCAAGGAATAATTCTGACTTTCAAGTCTTATTAGTTACGAAAGAGATTTTGTAAGGCTATGGCTGCGATGGATGGCGATTCCTCTGATAGATCTGGGCAAAGTAAATTGAAAACCTTCTGGAAAGGATTCACCATTCTAGATGCCATTAAGAACATTTGTGAATCACAGGAAGAAGGCAAAATATCAACATTAACAGAAGTTTGGAAGAAGTTGATTTCAATCTTCATGGGTGACGTTGAGGGTTCAACACTTCAGTGGAGGAAGTAACTGCAGATGTGGTGGAAACAGCAAGAGAACTACAATTGGAAGGGAGGCCTGAAGATGTGACTGAATTGCTGCATTCTCATGGTAAAACTTAACGGATAAGGAATTACTTCTTATTATGGATAAGCAAAGAAAGTGGTTTCTTGAGATGAAATCTGCTCCTGATGAAGATGCTGTGAAGATTGTTGAAAAGACAATAAAGGATTTAGAATATCCCATGAACTTAGTTGATAAAGCAGCAGCAGGGCTTGAGAGGATTGACTTCCATTTTGAAAAAAGTTCTACTGTGGGTAAAAAGCTATCAAATAGCATCATTTGCTACAAAAAAATTGTCCGTGATAAGGAGAGTCAATTGAGGTGGCAAACTTTATTGTTATCTTAAGAAACTGCCGCAGCCATGGCCACGTGGCTCAAATGGTTGGAGTGTTATTCCGTGCAATGCAAGGTTGCCAGTTGGATTCCCTGTCAGAGAACACACCTAGGGTGCCCCCAGTTGGTGTTTCTCTGTCTCTGTCTCTGTCTCTGTCTCTCTCTTTCTCTCTCTCTCAGAAACATGTCCTTAGATAAGGATTAAAAAGAAAAAAAATTGCCACAGCCACCCCAACCTTCAGTAACCTCTACCGTCAGTAAGCAACCATCAACATCAAGACCAGACCCTTCACCAGCAAAAAGATTACAACTTGCTGAAGGCTCAAATGACAGTTAGAATTTCTTAGCAATGAAGTATTTTTCAATTAAGGCATATATATTGTTTTATTAGACATAATACTATTGTACAAATACTAGACTACAGTATACTGTAAATGTAACTTTTATATGCACTGGAAAGCCAAAAAATTCTTGTTACACTTTAATGCGATATTCACTTTATTGCATTGGTCTGAAACCAAATCTACAATATCTCTGATGTACACCTGCAAATGAAATCACAATATATAGTATTTTTTATCTGGCTTCTTTCACTTTGCATATATTTTCAAGGTTCTTCATCCATGCTGTTGCATGTATTACTTCATTCCTTTTTATTGCTGAATAATATTCCATTTTATGGACAAAAGACGTTTTGTTTAAACATTCACCAATTAATGAACATTTGGCTAGTTTCTACATTTTGGCTGTTATAAAAAACAAAATTTCCACTATTTTTTTGGCTGTAATGACCATTTGTGTACAAGTTCTTACATAGACATGTTTTCATTTCTTTTGGGAATATTCCTATGAGGAGAAATGCTGGTTCGTATGGTAACTTTATGCTTAACCATTTGTGAAACTGCTGTTTTTCAAGGCAGCTGCATTTTACATTCCCACCCCCCCCCAAAAAAAATCCTATTTCTCCACATCCTCAGGAAGACTTTTTATTGTCTACCTTTTTTATTATAGTTACCCTAGCTGATTTAAATTCTTTATCACTGTGGCTTTTATTTGTATTTCCTTAATGACTAAAGATTTGAACATCTTTTCATGTGTTTATTGGCCACCTGTTTGTCTTCTTTGCAGAAATATCTACTCAATTGCTTTGCCCATTTTTAAAATCATTTCTATTCCATCAATGTCTATCCTTATTGCCAATACCACACCATCTTAATTATTGTAGCTTTGTACTCACTTTTAAAATTGAGTAAAGTCCATCGACTTTGTTCTTTCAATGCTATTTTGGGTATTCTGAGTCCCATGCATTTCCATGTGAATTTTAGAATCATATTGTCAATTTCTACAGAAAAAGGCAGCAAGAATTTTGAAAGGAATTGCACTGAATCTGTAGATCAATGTGGGGACCTACACTTTTTTTTTTTTTTTTTTTTACTTTTTAAAAAATACTTCTCTGTACTCAACAAATTTTTCCACAATGGACACATATATTTTTTAAAGATTTTATTTATTTATTTTTAGAGAGAGGGGAAGGGAGGGAGAAAAAAGAGGGAGAGAAACATCAATATATGAGAGAAACATTAATGGGTTGCCTCTTACATGTTCCCAACCCAGGCATGTACGGCGACCAGGAACCGAACCAGTTGCCTTTCACTTTGTGGAATGACATCCAACCCACTGAGCCATGCTGGTCAGGAAAATCAGGAGAAAAACAAATCAGAAGCTGATAAGTAAAACACTAACACACTGTAGACTTACATGCTTTAAATAGCCCAATGCCATTAAGTGGCTTAAATTAATAAAGCCAAATCATTTCAATATGTACTAAAGCCTTAACTCTTAGGTTAGTTTTGAGAACCCAATCTAAATGTTAAAAGAACTCATTTGTCCAAGGCACTGTGCTAAATAGAAATTATAAAAGTGAATTTAGCACGAGGGAAATTATAGTCAAGCTCAAAGAGGAGAACCTCATAAAGATCAAAGATTCCAAAAGTGGCACAAAATAACCACAAAGAAAAGTAAGAGAGGTTACTGAAGGTCTTTTGATTGAAATACAATAGTGAAAGGCTGTCTCCACTGGAGTTCCCATCATAAAATAATGTAGTATCCTTGGGATGATTAAGACAAAGCAAAGTCTCCTACAATGGAAACCTACAAAACAAGGAACTGAGAATAGTTGCAGCAGTAAGTTTTGGGAGAAATAAGAGTAATCAGCTAGATCACAAACTCTCTCCCAATTTTAATAGAATAAAAAAAATTTTTTTTAAATCACTGCAGCAAGCAAATAATGTAAGGAATAGAAAAATCAAAATTCAGAACACAGCAGCCAACTAGAGAAACTCCAGAGTACAGAGCAGCAAGTTAAGGCCACTACCACCATGCTCACCAGTGCCCTCCACACCAGCTAAACCACTCAACTCACATCTCTTTAATTTTTACACCGAAATATGGAGATAAGCAAACTTGAAAAGTATGCTTACTTTTTTCTCTCTTCACTGGGTGTAAGGTATGTGAAGGTGAGGGTGGAGGGGGAATGTGTGGGTAGTGACACGGTTCCCCACAAAAAAATCGTGAGATAGAGTATCCCCTAATATAGATATGGAGTTCATTTACTGGGCAGCCAAAAGGAACAAATATTCACCACGCTTGGTTTTTACAATGGCTACTGTAATGATGGGGGGTGGGTGGGGGAAATGCAATGTTAAAAGATAAATTATAGTATTGATAAGAACTGCTAGTGTCTAGTACATTGAGAAAAGTTGAACAAGTTGTCCTCCATGTAAAATGAATAAGTTCTTACATAGCTATAATTTGGGGAGAGAGATGGGAGAAGGATGTGAGGGAGGGGTATTTCCTTATCACAGTACCTAGAATCAGTAAAATCTAATGCTTCCATAACAAATTGTTTATCAGAAAGTGCTAAGTTTGAACAAGGAATGATACTAAAACTTCCAGGCAGTTTGAATGGAAAAACTATACACTACGTATGTGGGGAAAAGGTAGGTTTACTGTTGTGAGTACATGAAACACAGTTTATTCTTGTATTATTATTATTTACTCAAGGCTAGCCTCAGGTTTATTATCCCAGTCTCTCTCTCTCTCTCTCTCTCTCTCTCTCTCTCTCTCTCTCTCTCTCTCTCTCTCTCTCTCTCTCTCTCCTTACCTCTCTTTCTCTTTCTTTCACTCCCTTTCTCTCTCCTCCTAAAATCAATTAACACGTGCTCTTGCCAATGTTAGCGCATTGTCCCACACACCAAAAGGTTGCAGGTTCAATTCCTGGTCAGGGCATATACCTAGGTTGCAGGTTTGGTTGGGGTGCATATGGGAGGCAACCAATGGATATTTCTCTCTCCCTTCCTGTCTCTCTAAGAGCAAAAAAATAAAATAAAAATAAAAAAATTCACCCTCAGGTGAGGATAAAAATCAAATCAAATCAACGAACATGTCATGTCCTCAGGTGAGAAAAAACAAACAAAATACCCTCCCCAAAATAAAAATCTTGGCCCATATTAATTCTACCAAACACTTAAGAAAGTATACAAACTGTGGCAGACATCTCAATAACCTCAACTGAGCCAAGCCTTTGTATGAACTTTGTGACCTATACCCTTGAGTGTAGGCAGAACCTGTGAACTGCTTCCGACCAATAGATGTAATAAGATAGTTATTCCCTTTGTTTGGTTATGTTATATGGTTAAGGTAAAAAAAGTATTTAGTAAAAGGTATCAATCAGTTGATTCTAAGTTACTCAAAAGGGAATTTATCCTAGGTGGGCCTAACTCAATTAATTAAGTGAAAAGTCTTTAAAAGAGAGAGTAGGCCCTTTCCTGGTGCCAGAGAGATTCTCCTGCTGCCTTAAGAAGCAAGTCACCAGGAGTTCTACAGTCACAAGAAACTGAATGCTGCCAACAACCACAAGAGCTGGGCCAACACCCTGACTGCAGATTTGAGATGGGGAGTAGGACCAGGTAAGCCATACTCGGACTCCTGATCCACAGAAACTGTCAGTTAATAACTGTATGTTGTTTTAGGCTACTAAGTTTGTGACAATTTGTTATTCAGCAATAGAAAATTAGTATACCAATTCTATGCAAACTCTTCCAAAAAAATAAACTCATTTGATGCGGTCTGCATGACCCTTATAACAAGACCAGACAAAACCATTTAAAAAAAACAAAAACAAAAAAAACTACAAATATTCCTCATGAATGTAAATAAAAAGAACCTTTAAAATTTTGTAAATAAAATCCTGAAATATATAAAGAAGATAATAAATCATGAGCAAAGGGGTTTTATCTAAGAAATGTAGGATTGTTTTAACATTCAAAATTAACATAATTCATCCTATTTAACAGACTGACAGAAGAACCACAAGGCCCAATTCACCATGTGAGGACCCAGGCAGAGAGCTCTCACCAGAATGCAACCATGCTGGCACCTTGATCTTAAGACTTCCCAGCCTCCAGACTATAAAAATAAATTTGCTGTTTATAAGCTTAAATAAATTAATTAATAAAATAATTAATTGAAAGAAAGAAAAAGAAAAACCACATGATCATAGATACAGAAAAGGAATCTAAAAAAAAAAAAAAAATCCAACATCCATTTCTATTTTTAAAAATATCTCAGAAAAGTAGTAAAAGGAAACTTTTCTTCTTCAATCTGATAAAGAATATCTACAAGAAAACAAAAACAACAAAAAAACAACCCTACAGCTAACATTGTATTTAATGGTGAAAGACTACATGTTTCTCTCCAAATGATCAGGAAGGCAAGTCTGCTTTCACCCCTATGGACCCTGAGAAGTAACATACCTATTAATACCTACTAGAAGGGCTCAGGTTGGCTAAACGGGCTCAAATTTTAAAAAGAGCCTAGCAGCTTTTCTCCACAGGGACCTCTCATGCAAACTGCACTTCAGGTGCAATGAACTGTCTCCCCACATTGTGTTCCTGTCACCTGAACCAGCCCTTATGAAGGAGTTTCAGGAACTGTATTTCAACCAACAGAACTGCGGCTTTCCTTGTCCAATCAGAGTGGCATCCTGCCCCCGTCCCCATTAGCATCCTCACTGAACAATCAGAGCAACTCCACTCTGACAAATCAGGACAATGTCTTTTGGACCAATCTAACTATGAGGATTTGAAGCCCTCATTTGCATGCGGATGGACAAATCAGGTACCAGGGGCAGGGACTTGTTGTCTATACAAGTCAGCTCCCCTCTAACTTCAAGAGCACACTCACTTTCCCTTTCTACCAAAGACTGAAGATATAGGGCAAAGGGCAGCAGTCTGGACTGGAACAGGTGGAGCAGACTAGAACAGAGCTGTCTAGCCAGAGAGGGACCTCACCCCAGGGCCGCCTCACAGCCATGTTGTTCCACAGACATACTGCTTCATAACTGAGCTGTGACTCTATTGAGCTTCTCCACAGCCATACTGAATCACAAGTGAGCTGTTTGCACCGAATAAAGTTTCCTTCTACACAGTACCTTAAATTGGGGATTCCTGTTGGCATTGAATTGGTGCAAAGGACCATCAGTTAACAACACTTTCTTTCAAAAATGTACTGGAGGTATAATGAGGCAAAAACTAAAAGACATACAAATTGAAAAGAATAGGTAAAACATTCTTCATTTGTAGTTCACAGGAGCCTCTGTGTACAAAACCCTGTGGAATTTACAAAAATAAAGAAACCTTCTCCACCACCCTTCCCAATCTTACTTGAACAGTGAAACTGGGCAAATATACAAAATAAATATTTGTATACAAATATACAAATGAATGCATGACTGATGATCTGAATTAGCAGTTTCGCCAAATATACTGTCAATATACAAAAATAATTTGTTTCTATATATTAACAAATATTAAAAGAATACCATTAAAAATAGTATTAAAAATATTAAAACCTTATAGTTTAAATTAGACTAAATTAGTGCAAGAACTTAATTACACATCAAAATATGCTAAAAGTTGCTAAGAGAAATTAAAGTCCCTAAAAAATGGAGATATGATGTGGTCAGGGACCTCAACATTAAGATGTCAATTCTCTCCAATTTGACCTACAGGGCCAACGTTAATTTTAACAAGCTGATTCTCAAGCTTACAAGGGAATGCAAAGAACCTAAAATAGCCCAAACATTTGAAAAGAATAACATTGCGTAAACTACACAGTTGGCAAAAGAATAGACATATATGAGCCAATGGAATAAAACAGTCCAGATAGAAACCTATACAGAGTCAACTGATTTTCAACAACTGCCTTTTCAATAAGTAATGCTAAAACAACTGGATATTATTATGTATAAAAAAAAATCTTTAACTCAAACCATACACAAAAATTACCTCAAAGTAGATCACAGACCTATAAGCAAAACCTAAAATATAAAAACCCTAGAAAAATTTGTAGGAGAAAAATCTTTGTGACCTTGTGATAATTATTTCTCATATAGGACCCAAAAAGCATTAAACACAAAAGAAAGAAAAAAAAATATAAATAGGATTTAATTAAGACCTCCCCTAGACTCCCAGCCTTTAAAACCACTCAAAACTAAGGTCTCCAGACACATCTTCCCAGGAGCATGCCTGCACCTTTCCCTTCCCCCTCACCTTTCCCCATATGCATGCATCTTCTAAGCTCTAAGGAACCCCAGAAGCTTGCAACCAGGGCAGCAATGGGCAGTGGCTGTCTGTCCTGAGCAAACTCCCTGAACCTGACTCCAAGGTTTTCCTGACTTTCCAGTGAGCTAAAGCAGCCCACCAAGGCTCATTTCTTTCTGATAATATCACCAGAGAGCCAAGGCAGCCTTGTTTAGGCTCTCCTATTGCTCCCAATATCCTAAGCCCTTCTTGTTTTACTGTTCCCAGCTTTAATAAATGTCCTCTAAAAATCACCTGGAGTCGTGTAATGAGATCTTTCCTGCACCAAGTCAAGAACCCACACACTACTGGCTGGCCCTAGGCACACATGCTCAGGGCCAGGTCCCCTTTCAACATTTTATCCATACAATGGAATATTACCCATCAATAAAGAGAATAAATCACTGATATACGTAACGCAGATGGATTTCAAAAGCATTACGTTAAGTCAAAGAAGTAAAATACAAAAACATGTCGTATGATTCTATCTATAATAAATTCTAGAAAAGGCAAAATGGTTATAGAAGCAGTTCAGTTGTTGCCAGGGGGCCTTGAGAATTGACTACAAAAAGACATGAGGGAACTTTCTGTAGTGATGGAAATGTTCTTCGTCCAGATTGTGATGGTGCTCACACTGTGAGAAACACTCACAATAAAACACCGGGACACAGGACTTTAGCAGCAAAGTGAGGCGTTTGTTTATTTATGGGTCTGAAGAGCCGGGCACAGCCGGGCACAGCCAGCCAAAGGCATGCGCACGTGCCAAGCAGACAAAAGCAAACTGGTTTTATACTAATGCAATTAGCTCCCCCTCCCTTCTCCTTCTCCCCTATTTCTCCATTACTGGTTAATTTGGGTTCACAAACTAATGCAATTAACTACTTAACTAAGGGTGTGACTAACCACGGGTAATCTAGTTATAGGTCTATCTCCAACTTATTTGCAAAGTTATCTAGCTACATCTTCCCATTTCTCTGTGTTTGGTGATGACAATCTTCCTCCTTTTGATCCCAGAGGTGTGTGTGAGGAGCTGCGGAATGTCATTTCCTGGCCCCTTTTCCATGATTCATCTGTTAATTATCTCCTACTCGTTTCAGAGTCACTGGCTTCTTTGTCCCTTACAACACTACTATCGTCGTCGTTGGTGGTGGCGGCGGCGGCGGCAGCAGCCGTCCGTCTCGAGAGACGATGGTGTAGCTTCTTAAGAGTCTATCTGCACCGCCGAGAATGGTTGTGCAGTCCGACTCGGGAGTGACACGGTATCTGTCTCCTCCCGTGTTGAATCGACATCTTGCGATGACACTGGAGTGTCCTCTCCAGTGAAGCTGAAGCTACAGAGCCTGGGCAGGGTGATATGGAGGGTCTGCTGTTGCCCATGCAGCAGACCCCCCCTCTCTTCGCAGCTGAAGGGTCCAAGGGAAAGACGGAGTCAATACAGCTTGGCTTCAGGTGCGCCGCAGGAGTTGCCGGTGTTGACTACAACGTCAAACCGCCTTAGGGACTCCGGCTCTGGATTTTCTGTCGGGGTTTACTCCCTTAGCCTTTCCCCTGAAGAGGTATGCCGCAAGGCAGCGGAGGTTTTTTGGAGTCAGAGTTTTCCTTCTCTGATGTGCCCTGACTGGAAGATCGAACCAGCGACACTTAGCTCGCAGGTCGACGCTCAATCCACTGAGCCAAACCAGCCAGGGCAAACAACACTACTATATACATTTGCTAAAACTCATCAAATTGTTCTCAAATTTCTGTTCACACTTTTCAGTGATCAACAAATTTTATCTTATTCTACACCATTATTTTGAAATGTACATTATTCTAAGTAAAACTGTATTAAACTATAGCTAATTTAAACTTATAAAACCAGATTCAGTCTTTGAAAATTCATTTTTCAAACAGCAATTAATTCACACCTGTTAGAAACAAGGACATAGTGACTCTCAAACCAGTGAAAAGTCATTAGTAACAAAGGGCAAATGTAATTAAAGGGTCTTAAGGGCAAATGTAATTAGAGGGTCTCTGAGAAGGGAGCTGACATCACTGGCATATCTACAAACCACAGAAGGGGCATTTAGATAACCGTGTTAGATTGTAACTCCGGAGTAACCAGTAATGGAGAAACGGGGAAGAAGGAGCGGGGAGGGGGAGCTAATTGCGTTAGGGCGGGGAAGCTAATCGCTCTCACTTTAGGGCAAAGAAGATAATCACTTTAGGGTGGCAATTTCAGGGTGGAAAAGATAATCACTTTAGGGTAGCAATTTCAGGGTGGGAAAGCTAAGACTATAAAACCAGTTTCCTTTGTCTACTTGGCGCGCACATTCTCCTGGCTGTGAGGGTGCGCCCGGCTCTGCAGACTCGTGAATAAAGGCCTCGTTTTACTGCTCAAGTCCTGTGTCCCAGTTTTTATTGTGAGCGTTTCTCACAACACCTATTCCCTGTACCTAAATATGAGATAGATAAGCAGAAATATAGTCTATCGTCAGATTTCCCAGACTCTTATTACTTGCAAAATTACCGGCATAAACTCTGCAGGAGATGGATATAGTACCACAGTCTGGATGCCTCCTGCATCTACAAACCTCATCCTAGCCTATTCTTCTTCAAGAGCTGGAAATTACTTCATTTATTCATTCATTCAAATATTCATCGAGCACCTACCATTTCCAAACACCTTTCTTACTGCAACTTATTTGCCCATGATAATGAAGAATTATAGAAAAAAATAAAGCAGAGTAAGGGGAAGGGGGCATGTGTGAGGGAAGCTGGTATCTTAGAGAGGGGTAGGGAGGCCTCACTGACAGCCAGAATGGCAAAGCTACCATTAACTGAGATGGTGAAGGCCACAAGAAAAGCAAGACCAAGAAAGTGGTTTTAGATATGCTAAATTTGAATGCCCATAATACTCATAGTTTAAGAGTTTTTATAGTCCAATCTCCAGGCCCCCAACCACCTTGGAGGTCAGGGGGTGGAGCTAAAACTTCCCATTCTCTAATCTTGGTTTGTTTTTTTTTTCCAGTGATCAAGCCCCACCCTGAGTCACCTCTTATTAGCATAAACTCCAACTTTGTCAAAAAGGGCCTGCTATGAATAACAAAAGACGCTCCTGAATAGGAAAATAAAGAGGGCTTGGGGAGCTCAGTGCCAGAAACCAGGAACACAAAATATATGTTTTATTATCTCATGGAGATGAACTCAGTGGTTGCTGATTGCTCTTGGAGACTTGGGCAAAGAAAAAGCCTGTTTGTATTTGAAAGGAAGGTGATAAAAGAACGAGTATACACACTCAAGTTGATGAATTTCATGTAAAAGTAGTGTACCTGATGGGGGACTCAAATGTTGGAAAATTTTAGTTTCAGGTGACAGCTTAATAATCAATGTATGTAAAGTTATTGTTTCTGGAACTGGAGGTACAACCCACCTTGATTCCAGGAAACCATAAGCAGATCCACCTTTGTGACTCAGGAGGTCTACAAGCAATCAAGACAATCTTTGAGCCATTATGCTCCAGGGTGAGATGACCACCACCCAGGGCACAAAGACCAGCATCCAGGACACAGATAAAGAATGCTGAAAGCTTTTATCTCATTAACCTTTTCCCTAAATTTCAAACCCCTTACCTACATTTTTCTTCTCCTTATAAATGGAATTGAAGACAGTCTGTTAGGGTACAAACCTGCTGTCTTCTCAGATCGCTGACCTTCTAAATAAAACTCCCATGAAGATTCAATCCCTGCCTCTGCTTATTGGGTCTGGTAGATGACAGGCAGCATGAACACTGGCTTTTCTGGTTTCATACCCACAGTAGTGAATCTTTTCTTACACTCTTGTAATTTTTTGTTGAAAGTAATGACTATGCTGTATCCTCTTCTAGAATTTGTAGCAGAATTATGTCAGAACTACGCTTACAAGACACGCTCAAATATTTGGGAGATGAACAGGTGTATGACATACAGCCAAAAGATTGGGAATGAATGAGGAAGGTAAAATAATGCCTAAGGTTTTGTGCATAAAGCGAAAACAAGGAGTTATTTTAGGGAAAGATTCTGAGCTTTACAAAAACACTGGAAAAAAAGAGCAGAATCACGTATGTGAAACTGGTGCTCAGGAGCCCAGAATTTACTACAGTTAACCAGATAAGCAGATAAGAGTGTCTTCTCTTCCGGAGTATGCAAGGTCCTCAAGGGAAAGGATTATGCTTTATTAACTTTTGGACACCCTTGACCACCACCACAGCACCTAAATGTAAGAGTTCATTTAGTATTTTATTGAACTCCATCACGAGGCCACCCCATCACCAGACAACTCCATTGTAAGACAATGCTGGTTTGTACTTCACTTAAAACATACATGTAATGGGAACTTAATTTAATTGTTAATATTAAGGAATCTTCCTTCATTACTTCTGAAAATATATGAAGGCCTATTACACACCAAGCTCTACCCAAGGATTCTGGGATGAGCAGTGAACACACAAAACAAGGTCCCTGCCTTCATGGAGCTTACATTCTCACTGGGGAAACAGACACTTGAAATAGCTTATTTCAGAGAGTGCTAAACTAAGCGTAAATGAGATAGAGGGACTGGATGGACTGCCTAGGTGGTTAGTTGATGTGAAACCTGAAGAAAAAATTAGGAAGACTGAGGAAAGTACAAGGATGGCCTGTTTGTGGAATGCTGAGAGTAGTGGGAAGAAGAATGAAAGATATGTGAAGGAGAGGCCACAGTAGCAAATTCGGGTTGTATTTAGAAATGGGAAACCATTGGAGAAAAGGTTTTAAGCAAGGAGTTGAGGCAGGATAGTAAAAAGCTAGGACAATTCCTTGGCAAGTGGAATAGGAAAACTGAGACATAGTCACAGGCATAAGGCCCAATTTTAGCCAGCCCCCAATAACTCTGCTGCCCCCACAGTAACTGCAGGCACCGGTGACTGCCTGTGTCCTTCAAAGATATCCTTATCTGCTGACAAGATTTCAGCAATTCCGGTGTTCTCAGAGCCTATTTCCCTATCACTAGCTCCAGCTGGACTTTTGAAAGTCCTGCCAACTCCCCAACCCCTTAACCTCCACCCCCACCCCCACCCCCCAACTCTGCTTCTGCTCAGGGCTGCAGTCACTCCAGACTCAGCCTGCCTGCTTGGACTTACCCAATAAAGGCTTTGAACTGGTTTACATGTATCCTCCCTTCTTCCTCGCATGAATCACACATATTTAAAAGGCCAAGCAGTTTGCAGCCATCTAGTAAATCCTATCTTCCATAACCAAGCACACTAAATAGTAAATGGTTTATACTTCTCCTCCCCAACCAGAGGGCAAATACTTTAAATTACCCTATTCAGGAAGACAGAGAGCAGAAATCCAATCAGTGCCATTGCCAAGCACATCCAAGGACAGATGAAGATAAGGAAATAAATTTTATTTTGGCACATCAGCATAAAGCTGATGAATATTCTATTGAGATCCTCCCCTAAATTCCCCATCTTTTACAACCCTCAAGACAAAGGACCCAGTGGGTGCTGCCTTTCCGTTCCTTCCCCCTTTCGTCCCCCAACAGGCATGCATCTCCTAAACTCTAAGGGTCCCCAGGAGGCTTGCAACCAGGGGAGGCAATAGCAATAGCAGCTCATCCTTGGGCTAACTCCCTGAACCTGTCTCCTAAGCCCCCTTTCATCTGACCTTCCAGAGAGCTGACAGCAGCCTTGTCTAGTCTCTCCCCTGTTGCTTCTTCTGTCCTAAGCCCTTCTTTGTTTCACTGTCCTCAGCTTTAATATACAAACTCTTAAGAACCCACACACTACAGGTTGACCTGAGATGGTAACTGATCTAGCAAAGCAAAAGAAACAAACACCTGGATGGCAGGAGAGGGGGATACTAATTGGAGGCAAAATCCAATCAAGAACCATAGAAAAGATCAAGACTTGAGATGGGAAGAGGGAAGGGGAGGGAATTAAAAAGGATGGGTTGAAAGTCCATTTACAGAACTGTCATGCTGGCAGCCAAGTTTACAACACCCAATAGGGTAACAAGAGTAGTCCCCTCTGGAGAGATGGAATACCCACAGAGAAATAGACCTCCAGACACTTAAAATTGGGGATTCCTTTAAAGAAGAACCTCAATCATCCTGCAATGAGCCCAGAGCTGACACTGAGAATTTATCACCTAAGCAAACAAGCAAAAAGAAAATACATGGAAGAAACAAAGGCAATGCAGGGGAAAGAAAAATACTTTATTAAAAACAAGACAATTATAATTAATATGCTTATGGAGATAAGATATTACATACACAAAGCAAGAACAACTGCTATAAAGAGGAGTAATCAGAAAACAAGAAACCTCTAAAATTAAAAATTGGATAGCTAAAATAAAAACTTAAGAAGTAGAAGATAAAAAAGCCCAAACATCTCCCCCCAAAAAAGGGAGAGGAAGAAGGTAAGACAAAATATAAAAGGTAAAAAGATAAAATTAAAGAATCAGCCCAAGAAGTCCAGCATCCAACAGAAGTTTCAGAAAGAATGAAGAAAATGGAGGCAGAAAATGATCAAAAATATAATAGAAAAATTTCCCAGAAATGCAGAATAAAACCTAAACAAAAGGACCCAGAAAAATGAAAAACCATACCAAGGCATATCATTATGATGTTTCAGAATACCAATAACTATAAAAAGACATTTTCAGGCAGGTATTAGCTCAAGAAATTATTTTCCATGCATTCTTTCTTGGAAAGCTACTAAAAAATGTGCTCCAACAAAACAGGAGTGTCAGCTGAGAAAGATGGTGACATGAGATCTGGACAACAGTTTCCGGCAGAAAGAGTAAAGGGCAGGTTGAGAATAAAAGCTGTTAAGAAGGAAGGGGGCTTTGGGACTGAGTTAGGGAGGTGGCAGGGGAAGAGGAGAGAATAATTTCCTTGAACATATAACATATATTTCTGATAGGGGTGTGTAAGAGATCTGAAACATGGAGGAGGGGACAAATAATGTGTACATACGAACAGTAATACTATGTCAATTAAAAATGCAATTATTAACCTCAAAAAAATGAAGGACTATATAAGAAATGAAGTGTAGTCATACTACACTACTGACCAGCAGGGAATATTTACGAAGTCAAAATATAAATCTTGGCTATCAAGTTAGCCAAAAATTATCATTAATGGTATGCAGTAAAAGAAATGGTGCCTCTACCATGGTTAGTAAATAATGTCTAAAACTGCAAAAATCAAGAAATAGCTATGAACAAATTAATTTAGGAATATGGAAGCAAATGAAATAATAAAAACTGAGGACTGCAGGGAACTACTTTTTTAAGTCTTTTAGTACTATTGACTTTGAAACTTCTTTTGTTAAAAATTTTATTCAGAAACAGTTTCTGAATAAAAAGTGTCTGGCCAGTATGTGAAAAGTAGATTACAAAGAGGGAGTGGAAAAACACTAGTTAGGAAACTAAGGCAAGTCAAAAATGGAGACGGTAGACACAGATAAGAAAACATATTGTAGATTTTTTAAAGAGATAAAATTGGACTTCCAGATGGAGTGGCTAATTGTAAGGGGAGATGGATAGAGAGCAAAACAAAAGCCAAAACCAAGAATGACACTCAAGTCCTTCGCTGCTGGTAATATCTAGACGGCAAGGGGGGAAGGGGTCAACTGCTAGAAATCAAGAGGGCTATTTTAGATGTATATATGTTCCTCAACTTACAATGGGGTTACATCCCCAAAATCCCATCATAAATTGATAATATCGTAACACACTAATGCATTTAATTAACTTAAGCTACTGAACAGCATAGCTTATAGCCTGGCCTACCTTAAATGTGCTCAAGAGTAATTGCCTTCTTCTCACCAGCAGCAGGACACACAGATAGACATTTCGTGGACATGATGGGATGCCAAAACATAATATCCAAAAAACACAACACAGTACTCTTACAGAGTATCAGTGCTTTACCCTTGTGATCAGTCGTTTACAATCATGATCTTGTGGCTTACTGGGAGCTGCAGCTTGCTGTGCTGCCCAGCTTCACAAGAGCATACTGCATATTGCTAGCACAGAAGATCAAAATTCAAAATCTGAAGTACAGTCTCTACCGAATATATATAGCTTTCACACCGTTGCAAATGCAAAAAGTCAAAAAATCCTAAATTGAACCATTGTAAGTCAGAGACCATCTTCATTATGTATGAGATGCTTATTAGATCTCTACGTGGAGATATTAAGAAAAAAATTTTCTACACATATGCCTGGGATGGACAAGAGAACTGAAAGCTGGAGATATCAGTTTTAGTCATTAGTTACAGTTAGTTAATATTTAAACCTCTAGGACTAGATAAAACATCATATAGGTAGAGAACAAAAAGAAATAAATTAAAAATAGAAATATATATTTTTATTAGGGCCTAGTATATTATAGAAATATAATAGAAAATAGCATGCATCTCAGGGGTAAGGGCAAGTACTAGTCCACAGAATTTTTATTTCATAGAGAGATATAGGTAGATAGATGTATATGTAAACTTATTGATATATGTAATTTATATATTTATGAATGTACTGGGAATAATGTAAAATGTATTCCCTATTGTAAATTGTGATCAAAAAAAGCTAAGAAATTCTAGGGGATGAGAAGCCAGGAAAAGATAAACAATTAGACATGATGGAAGGAAGAACATCATGAAAGTATGTATGTGTAGAAAAGCCAAGAAAATCCTTCATGGAAAGAATGCTTACTTGTATAAGAGGTTAAATACAATTAGAACTAGTGAGTGACCACAGAATTAGCAACATGGAAGTCATTTGTTACTGACCTTGACAAGGTCAGCTTCAGTGCACAGTGGGAGTAGAAAACATTTTAGAATGAAGGAGAGATTGACAAAAGTAGGCACAACCAATACAGAAAGCAGAAGGAAAACCTCCCTGGGAATCTGAAATTTGAAAATCAATTCACTGTGTAAAATAGCCCAGAAAGAGTTCTAAAATAAACTGGCTATGATTTCCATGGGACATACCTGTGTCATAGATTTCTAACCTCCATTGTCAACTGCATTTGGAGATAGGACCTTTAATTTTTTTTAAATCCTTACCTGAGGAGATCTTTTTTTTTTTAATTGATTTTACAGAGAGGAAGGGAGAGAAACACCAATCCATTGCCTGTTGCCTCCTGTATGCACCCTGACCCAAGATCCAACAGGCAACCAAGGAATGTGCCCTGATCGGGAATCAAACCCACAACCTTTTTGTTGTATGGGAAGATGCTCCAGCCAACTGAGCCCACCTGGCCGGCCAGGATTAGAAAGAATTTTAGAGTTAATTAAGGTTAAATGAGGTTAGGGTGGGGCCCTAATCCAATATTACTGGTATACTTATTAGAAAAGATTAGAACACAGAGAAAAGACCACGGAAGACATAGGGAGAAGGCAACATCAATCAGCCAAGGAGAGAGGACTCAGAAGAAATCAACCCTGCTGATACTTTGATATCAGATTTCTGGCATCCAGAACTGTGGGAAAATAAATTTCTGTTGTTTAATGTCTGTGGTATTTTGTTATGGCAGCCCTATCAAACTAATACAGCACCTGAATTTCTTCTCTCTCAAGTCTGGCAGGATCCTTCCCTCCTCTCCCCGAGCCCAGGGACAACCTAGTCAAAACATGAAGCTTTCCCAACTCTCCTAACAAAAAAGTTCTTGGATTACTTCTCCATAATGTTATTAGTTCTTGACCATTACAATCAAATTAACGTGTTCTTTTACTTACTACACCTCACCTCTAAAACTATGTTTTCTGAAAAACAAAGACAGGGCACTTTAAAAAAATGAGTCAAGTCAAACAGTAACTGAGAGCAAGTCTGATATTTGTAGCAATTAGGAACTTTGATGTCCCAAAGGCAAGTTTGGCAAATATTCTATCAAAGGTGTTGTCACATGTCACACAGTCTACATGTCACATCGCCATGTCCAGGTAGCTTGCATTTTCAAATTAGAACATATCCTCATATCCAAACAAACCAAATATCTGGTTTTCCTAACTTCAAGAATCCTAAACACCCAAAATGCTGACATCAAAAACAGGAAATTGAAAAAATATTTTCAGTTGTTTATCATCAGAAAAGAAAGGCTATAAGTTAGAAGCTTTACTCCAGTGCCTTCGTCAAGCAAGAAAATTAAAAGTATATATACAATATATAGATACAAATACATCTATATGCATATGCACAAACACACATATATTCTCCAAACACAATTCTGGTAGTGAGCAGTTAGTACATTAATCATGTAATGAATACACCCTATAGTACTTATTTTGAATTCTGACCAATTAGTGTATTAACCTGTAATCATATTTCAATATTGTAATTATGAAAAAATAAACTCCTCGATATCTGGTTTGAAATACTTTCCAAATTTTCACAATTGCTCAGCCACTTTACTAAAAGACCACTTGTGGTTATCAACTCCCGTGTATAAAGAAATCAAAAAGATCTAAAATTGTGCTAATATTACCTTGAGAAGAAAGTTTATGTCCTCTCATTGCAAGAAAGAAAAAACCCACAGTAAACAAAATAGCACCATTATTACAAAACTAAGAGTTGGGTTACCTGACCCTGGAAGTTTAATATAGCCAGTGTTTTTAAGTTCTACCTAGTCTCAACATTTCTGTTTGGAATTTAGTTTAAGCTTGAACTCCAAGTAAACAAACAATTTCACATGTGTTTCAAACCCAGCTCTGACCCTACTCCAGATTAAAAGACGGTAGTGAAATCCCTCTTTACTTTAGAGTAAGAATCTGTAAAAAAAAGAAAAAGGAGTAACCAATCAGTTCACCTTCGAATACAGGCCAAGGTTAAAATCTGGGCAGACTGTGGTAAGAATGGCAATCAAGAGCAGACGCTGCCGGTGAAGCAATATCTGGTTTAACCCTGAGTGAAGATGCCCAGACCTGGACCCCGTTCTTTCCCTCTCCAGGATGCCAGACGGCCTGTGATGGGTCAGGGGTACCTCTCCTCTGAGCTTACTCCTGAGAGGTAAGTGGACAACAGATGCTTTTAAGACACCTGTCCACCCACGCCTTAATTTTTTTTTTTTTTAACTAGACAGAATAAGCAAGTCAGCAACACGAGTAGATCTGGCGTGTGTACCACAGCGTGCAATTGCCCCGCGGCGGCTGCCACACTCACCGCACACCATCAGCAGCAAGACGATCAGCAGTGTGGCCACGAACACCAGCAGGGTTAGCCCAACGTTGTGCCACATCTTGGGGAGTGGGGGGCGGGGGGCGGTCGGCTCAGTGCAGCGGGGCTATGGGCGCGGGCGGATCCCAGGCTTCAGTGGCGGGCACCAAGTGCGGTGCAGCACCCGGGCGGCATGGGAGGTGGGCGCCCCTCGGCAGCGCCCCCAGGGGGCGGGACGAGGTGGCGCGGGGCAGGCAGCGCCCCCAAGGGGCGGGGTGGCGCGCAGCAGACACCGCAGCCAATCGGCCAACCGACTCTTCTAGCCCGGGTCCGCGGAGCGTGGGCGGAGGTGTGCTGCAGGGAGCTCCTACCCACTCATCGCTCCCGGGAGCCAGCGACACGGCGCCCGAAGACCCCGACGGCGGCCGGATGCGCTTCCATGGCGGACACTACGAGCCTGTGGGTAGGAGAGAGGGCAGGCACAGGGGCGCGCGGCGATCACGCGGACGTCGAGGCCGCCCGTCCGGAGGGTTCCCTCTGCCCTCACGAACTGCAGGTAACGTCTCCTGGCAGCCGCTACAGCGGATTCTCAGCCCGAGGCCCCCTCCCCCTGCGGCAGCTCCTCACCGAGAGTCCCCACCCCTTGCCTCCTCCGCGGCGCGGGGTTGGCTGGGAGATGGAGTCCAGAGTCCAGTGGAGGCTTGAGGAGGCAGCCCCACAGGAACTACAACTCCCAGAATGCACTACCTCAGCTGCTTAGTTTCTCCCGCCCTTGTTCCCCCTCTGTCTTTGGTTTTTCTCAAGCCACAACCTCTGCTTGCCGACTGCGGGTTTTGTATTCTTGGAACCCCTGCACTTGGCTATGCCAAAGAGCCAGAGTGATTTCAACCATTATTCCTCATACAAAGGCATTTGTTTAAAACCTTGACTGACGAAGCACCAAGAGGAAAGAAAGGGGTGGCAGCTGCCTGAAAAACTGGTTGCATGTGAACCTAGCCCTGTACCTGGGGGTGAAGATTGTATACTTGGGACTTTTGAGGAAGTACCCGCATCCCTGCCAAAGAAACTGGCCAGAGGCACGGAATCTCCCTTTTCTTCCTGTAACAGATGTTGTTTTCATAAGTACTGTATTTCAGAAATGGCCCACGGTGGATTTACGGACATCTGCTTTGCCCTTAATTTACCTCAATTGTCAGTTTAATCCATGCTGCGTCCTTGAGACCAGGTGACCGATCACCCACAGCTGAAGATTTTGCTTCACTAGCTTGAACACATCACTGTGAAACACACACCTTAATAATATCCACTATTCTGTGTCTACCTGAAATGAAAAGTCCTCTATTCTGCCAGATTACATTCATTCATTAAAGAGATACCCCCAAAAGAGGAGAGAATAAATGTGTAGGCCATTTTTAGAAGGAACCAGATATGGCATAAATAGGAAATTTTCAGGAACTGCTAACTGTTATATTGAAAACAAGCAGTGTGATAAAGATAGGGGTGCTATTTTATTATTTTATTTTACTTTTTATTAAATATTTATTTATTTTTAGAGGGGAGGGAGGAAGAGAGGGAGAGAAACATCGATTGGTTGCCTCTTGCACGCCCCCAACTGGGGACCTGGCCCGCATCCCAGGCATGTGCCCTGACAGGGAATAAAACCAGCGACCTTTTGGTTCATAGGCCAACGCTCAATCCACTGAGCCACACCAATCAGGGCTATTATTTTATTTTTAATTGTTCATTTATTTTTTTTTTGCATTTTTTCATGATAGGGGTGTTATTTTAGATTAGAGGATCAAAGAAGGTCTACCTGAGAGAGTGACATTTAATATGAGATCTAAATGACAAAAAGGGTTCAGCCATGGAAAGACCTAAGAGGAAGAGTGTACTGGGTGATGGGAGCAGCTAGTGCAAAAGCCACAAAGAGCAAACAAACTCAGCCATATCTCTAAACCTTGGTAGTGTTTCTCAACCCTGGATGCCCACTTCGAATCACCCATAGAGATTTAAAAATTACAAATGGCCAACCCTCATCCCCATACCATATGAATCAGAGTTGGTGGAGGACATGCATAAGCACAGTAGTTCTTAAAAAATCAGGTGATTCTGTTGTAAATCCCAGGGTTGAGAAGCATTGTTCTAAAGCAGTGATTCTCAGTGAATGGTCTCTGAACCAACAGAATCAGCATCACTTGAGAACTTATTAGCAACCAAGTTCTCAGGCCCTTTTCCAGACCTTTTGATTCCAAAATTGTTGAGTAATCCAAGTAAAGGTGTTGTCTTGGATTGGGGTAGTAATCAATAAAATGAAAAGTGGACAAATTATGGATATATTTTGGAAGGAAAATCATCAAGATTAGCTGCTGGATTAGATGTGGGGACTTGTGAGAAAAAGAAATTAAAAATGACTGTCAGGTTTTTAGCCATAGCTTCTAGGCAGTGCCATTTCCTGAAATGGGCAAGACTGTGCAACCATTTCCCCAGAATGCTTTAGAAACGCCTATCTTTACAAATGATTCTTAAATATTTGGGTAAAGATGTTGTGGCTGGGACAAATTCACACAGCCAGGAAACAAAGTCTCCTAACTTTCAAAACTCCCAAGAATTTTCACTAAACCACGCTGCCATATTGTTACAGAGTGGAGGTCTCTTCAAAAATCCCGAGAGCCGGCAGGTTTGGGGATGGGGGAAAGGAAACAGCTTTTAAGATTCCTTCAATTGCCTGTGGCTAGTGGCTAGTGTCTTTGTTACCACAAATGGCTTTGGTTCTTCCAAGGCCCCAAGAAGATGGGAGGGGTTTTGGACCATAGAATGGTACAGAAAGAGCACACAGCCTGCACAAGGTGCTGTGAATGGTCAGAACTGGTTACCACACCCACTGCATCAGAGAACACAGTCAGGGGTTTTAAAATAAGCAGCAGACATTTTAGCTGGGTTCTCCATGCAGTTTGCAAGGAGGGCAGAGGTTCTCCAGGCGGTTTTGAAAGGGAGAATACCATGCGGCTTTAAAAGGGCAAAGGGAGAACCATGCGTGATCCAGTGCAACATGGCACATGTTTTCCTGGACTGTTATACGGAGGCTGATGACCTCGTACCCCAGATCCTGAAGGAGACAGCTGACAGATAAGGGACGGGGAACTTCTGGGCATGTTTTTGGCTTTTAGCCTTTTGGGGAGCAAGAAAAGTGCTGGGTCCCATGGGAGAACAGGGCTCTGAGCTGAAATGCTCACTGTCCTCCCCAGGTTGGAATATTGTAAATAAAGGCTTGTTTTCTTCAACAAAAGTTGTTGGGTTTTACACCAAGGCGCCACGTGAAAGAACCCAGGTTCGCTCTTTAACAGTTTTGGCAAGCCCAGATGGGACTAATGGAACCTGTAGCCAGGTTCGCTCTGTAACAATATATCTTATCATTTGCTATATTACCTTAGAGCATTTTTCTAAAGATAAATTCTCTAAGGGTTTTCAAGAATAAGGTTTGAGGTAACTCAAGCCATGATTATTTCTGGAGTCCTTCTTACTGTGATTCTCACCCTTGAATAAAATGCTCTGCTCTGCTCCTTCCTTTTTGACTATGTCAATCCTACTTACCCTGCTATATGTCCAATTTCTTCCTCAAGTAAAACTCCCAATTCCTGTTCACTCGCCTGTCTAGCTCATCATCTAAGGCAGTGGTTCTCAGCTTTACTAGTACACTGGGATTACCCACTTAGCTTCATGCTGGGCATACTGAAGGTGGGGTGTATGGTATCAATGGTCTGTTTAATGTCCTGCAGGTTTTGATAAACAGACTTGAGAAACACTAGTGCCAATTACATTTAAAAATTAATTAGGAATTCATCTTGTGATATTCCTTGGGTTGTTTTATATTATTATTTAGTATTATATATATATATATATATACACACATATATTATTTGACTATATATATATGTATGTGTGTGTGTATATATATATATACACACACACATTTTTTCCCCCTCAAATCTGATTTTTCAAAGGGAACATTTACCTCCCTCTCTGCTATCTCCTTCCATAAGGGAGGAAGCTCAATTGATAATAATATGAATAATATGTCTGGTTTCTCTATGCTCTTTATTCTGTCTGTGGCTGGTGAGGGGAGGAGTGACTTATCTAATAAGTACATTTAGAAAAAAGTTAACTGGGTTTGCTGAGCTTGTTTCTTCCCACATTCTTCTTGGGTTGCCTTATGCCTCACCAGCACAGGCTTTTGGCGTAGGGAGGGCCACCAGAGTTCAGCAATGCCTCAAATTAGGGTTTAATGAACAGGCTGGACTGGCTCTCACATTATTATATGTTTTCTGACTGAGTTTTTATCATTATTAAAGGTGATATTATGGCCTCCATATTTCTTACTCATTTTAAAAATTTCTCAGTTGGGCAACATGTAGTCATTATCCCCCCTCAGCAATCCTACACTGCTTTTAAAAATATTAAGGAAAGAAGCCAGGAATTTGGCATTTCTGTATTGCCACATGTTAGGTGCTTGTCAGATATTGGTTGATCCAAATGTTTGATCTCTGAAACTTGGCATTAGACCTAAATTTTAGCCATTTGTTCTCTAAATATTGTGGGGAGAATTATACTTAATGTGGGATACATACAAGGTAACTAAGACAAGACTCATGTCCTCAAGGAAACCCAGTCCTATAGCAAGTATTTACCAAATACCTACTTTGTGCCAGAAACTATATTTGCCAGTAGCAATACAAAAATAAACAAAATATGCCCCCTTACATAAAAGAACTCAAGCATTTTTTTCAATGTTGACCCATCCATGCTTTATGAAATCAATTTAGTGAGTCACGACCAGCCACTAAAGAAATAGAATAGAATAGAATGGAATGGAATGGAATGGAATAGAATAGAATAGAATAGAATAGAATAGAATAGAATAGAATAGAATAGAATAGAATAGAATAGAATAGATCAATGTGTACTACAAATAGTAAAGGCATGTACTACTCATGAAATTTGTTTCATTTGTGTGTGTATGTGTGTGTGTGCATGTGTGTGTGAATTGAGTTGCAATGCAAAACATATTCTTACTGTGGGTTATAGTTTTTAAAAGCTGAAGATCCATAGTCTAGCAGATATGTACATAAGTGACAATGTTAAATATTATTTTACATGAATATCATAGGTATTTTATAGATGAAATTGAGGCTTAGGGAATCTAAAAAATTTGGTAGTAAGTAATGGATAGACTTGACATTCAAATCCCAGTGAGTCTGACTTGAAATTTTGTTTCTGTTGTACCACAAAACTGGGGGTAACAGTAAGGAAGTTAAGGGGAAGATTAAGGAAAAAGTCTTGAGGTCATGAAAATGCATTTTGTGTGTGTATGTGGGGGAAGGGTGAGGGTCCTTAAGATTCCATGGAAAAGACACAATTTGGAGTAGAGGTGTTATATGCTGGTTGAGAACACCTGTTTTATAAGTAGACTCTCACTGTGTGACTTCTGACTTGGTTAAGTTGCTTCATCTCTCTAAGAAATTAAGCCTTTGTTATATTTGTAAACATTTGTAAAATAGGTCTAGTAATACTACCTTCTTCACAGGGTTGTTTTGAGAGTTTATTGAGATGCTATAAAAAACTTAGCACACTCCTGTACTTAGGAGGTCTTCAATAAATGTTAGCTATTAATCTTAATAACCTAATATATTCTAATATATAATGGAAGGAACTGGATAGCAGGATTGGTTTCATTCAATTCATTTTTACTTAATTTGGAAAACAGCCTGTTAGGGTTTGATCAGAGAAGCAGAGCCACCATATGCACATGCAATAAGGTAATGGGGGAATTATTGTAAGAATTGATGACAACTGTACGAGTTAAAAGCAATTAATTTATAAGAATTAAAAGCAATTATTATAAGAATTATTGTGAGAATAAAGGCAGGGCAGTCCATGCAGGTGATTGCCTCTATGTCTAGTGCTGAGCCTTGAGTTGCTATACTGGAAGTTGGAAAGGAAAGTTGGATGTGGAAAAGAGCAAGGGCCAACAAGGACCAATGAAGACAACTGCCACCTACAAAGACTAACTGGAACCCACGTCTGCCTCTCCTGGCCTCCAACCTTGATGCTATAGGTGACATGTAGGAGAAGCTGGAATCCTTAACCCTGGAGCTGCAAGTACACTCAGTTCAGGAATTGGAGAAACTGGAGGAGGTGATGTGCTGGAAGCTGCAGTATATTAGTGGTCTAGGGTTGGCATGACTAAGCACCACAAAGTGGGTGGAGTGAAATCTCAAGTGAAGGTGTTGGCAGGGCCATGCTTTCTTCCCCTTGAATGTTCCAGGTGAGAATCCTTTCTAGCTTCTGGTGATGGCTGGCAATCTTTGACCTTCCTTGGCTTTCAGGGGTATCTGTCCAATCTCTGCCTCCATTTTCACATGGCACTCTCCCCTAAGTGGTTGTATTTCTGTGTCTTAAAGTGGCCTTCTTATAAAAATATTAGCCATTGGATTTAGGGCTCACCCTGATCTAGTAAACCCTATCTTAATGTAAATAATTAACTAATTACATTTGCAAAGATCCTGTTTCCAAATAAGGTCACACTGTGAGATTCCAGGTGGATATAAATTTGGGGGAGGGGAGGGTAAGAGATAACACCATTCAATCTCCTACATGGAGAAACCTCGGTGGGTGCTTCCCCTTGGCAATAGGTGGGCTAGGTGCAGATTGGAAACAATGTACCTGACACCTTCCACCAGCTATTAAAACAGTAAAAATATAATTGGCAGTTGCTTCATTTCTACCTCTCAAATAGCACCCAAAATATCTCTATTGCCCAATACTGATCCAGAAATGTATAGGAAAGAAAAATCTGGGAAATTCTAGCTTAGTTAAGTTGAAATAGTACAAAGCCACCACACAACGAGAGTCGCTGAGGACTTTTTTTTTTTTTTTAAGCAAGAAAATGACTTGATAGAAATGTTTTAAAAACATTGATCTGCAGCAGAGTAGAGGTAAGACTGGGTGTGAGGAAAGATTAGAGACATTAAGAGATTATTGTCATAGTCTAAGATTGTGGTCTCTAAACTTTTTTCCCCAAGCATATTTTATTGATTATGTTACAGTAGTTCCATTTTTTTTCCCTTTGCTCCCATCTGCCCAGTATCATCTGTCCCTCCAGCAATCCCACACCCCTTAGTTCATGTCCATGGGTCATGCATATAAGTTCTTTGGCTTCACCCTTTTCTACATTATTCTTAACTCCCCCCTGTCTATTTTGTACCAACCAATTATGCTTCTTAATCCCTGCACCATTTCCCCATTTCTCCCCCTTCCCCCTCCCAGTTGATAATCCTCCAAATGATCCTCATACCTATGATTCTGTTCCTGTTCTGGCTTGCTTATTTGGATTTTGTTTTTATTTTTTAGATTCAGTTGTTGATAGTTGTGAGTTTGTTGTCATCTAATGTTCATAGTTTTGATCTTCTTTTTCTTAAATAAGTCCCTTTGACATTTCATATAATAATAGCTTGGTGATGTGAACTCCTTTAGCTTTACCTTGTCTGGGAAGCACTTCATCTGCCCTTCATTTCAAATAATAGCCTTACTGGATAGAGTCATCTTGGTCGTAGGTCCTTGCTTTTCATCACCTTGAATACTTTTTGCCAGTCCCTTCTTGCCTGCAAAGATTCTTTTGAGAAATCAGCTCACAGTCTCATAGGCACCCCTTTGTAGGTAACTCTCTGCTTTTCTCTTGCTGCTTTTAAGATTCTCTCTTTATCTTTCAGCTTTGGTATTTTAATTATGATGTGTCTTGGTGTGGTCCTCTTTGGGTCTAGTTTGTTTGGGACTCTCTGTGCTTCCTGGACTTGTATGTCTATTTCCTTTGCCAAATTTGGCAAATTTTCCTTCATTTTTTTTTTTCACATAAGCTTTTGGTTTCTTGTTCTTCCTCTTCTCCTTCTGCAACCCTTATGATTTGGATGTTGGCACATTTTAAGTTGTCCCAGAGGTTCCTAAGCCTCTCCTCATTTTCTTGAATTCTGGTTTCCTCATTCTGTACTGGTTGACTGTTTTTTAGTTCCTTATGTTCCAAATCATTGGTTTGAACCCTGGTTTCCTTCCCTTCACCATTTGTTTTGTGTGGATTTTCCTTTGTTTCATTTTGCATAGCCTTCACTTCTTCCCTTATGCATAAGCATATCTGTCAAGCCTGTGAGCATCTTTATTACCAGTGATTTGAACTTGCTGAGTTCTGTTAGGTTGGCTATCTCCTTGTTGCTTAGTTCTCCCACTGGAACCTTGATCTGTTCCTTCTTTTGGGCCATACTTCTCCATCTCCTTATCTTGACAGGCTCCTGTGTTTGTTTGCCTCTGTGTCTTAGGTAGAGCTGTTGCAGCTTTTACATTGTAAGGGGTGGAGCCTTAGGGATTCATCAATACAAGCAACCTGTTTCACCACACTGAGGTGCTGTATGTGGGGAGGGGGGTCTGAGAGTGAACAATGTCACTTGCTCAGCACTCGCCCCTTTTCCAGGCACTTCTCCCACTTCCATATGGGACTGGCACCTCTCAAGCTGTTGCCTTGGCCATAGTTCCCAGAGTGGGTGAGTTTACGGAAATTTTAGGACCTTAGGGGCCCTTTAAACAAGTAGATTCTATTGGGAGACCAGCAATTTCTTCCTCTGCCCCAACCCCCACTTGTTTGCACAGTCAGAAGCAATGAGGCTGGAACCATGGTGGTAGGAGCTCTCCCCAAGTGTCCCTCCCTATTTTTGAAAACGTGACTGCGCTTTCTGCCATCTTGTGGTTGCCACTGCTGCCACTGCTGCTGCCACAACCACACCACATCCTCTCCACCCCTTCTACCTGTCTGGATGAGTATATCTTCTTCATATCTTTGTTTGTTGGATGTCCATGCAGCTCGGTTTTCTGGAACTTCTGGTTGTCTCTAGTTTTGAGGTAGTTGTATTCCTTCTTAGTTGTGGAGGGAGATGCAGCGTGTCTGTCTAGGCCTCCATCTTGGCCAGAAGTCTCTAAACTTTTTTTGATTATGCATTTGGTAAATGGTAGACTAGATATGTGGGGCCAACCTTCTGGCTGAATACAACTTAAAAATCTGAATTAAAAGAAAATATCAGTGTCAAAAACCACAATATAATGAACAAAAACTGCGCCAAGACCGGGAAACAGACAGAAATGGAAATCCAGCGTGTGAGCTGGTTTTTGAGGGGTTCTTTTACCCAGAGGAGCATCGGAAGGTCCTGAAGAGATACTGAGCAACTCTGGCGCTCTGCTAAAGCTGGCTCAAGGCTCAGGGTACCTGGAGACTACCAGGCATATAAGGCTGAGACATCAAAGGGCTGACCTAAAGGAGGAAGGGGGAACCAAAAATAAACCTGCAACCTGAGTCAGCTTTGCCTGATCTAGTTGACCCAAAAAAGTTCAAATCCTGAAACTGGATTAGGGAAATACTGGATTACTATGGCCTGGCAGAAACAAATGAAGAAGCTCAACATTCTAGGCCTCAAACTACTTCTGCAAATAACCTTTCAAAACTAATCTTCAGCACAAATGCAAACATGTTTTTATTGCTTGTCATGAACACACACTCTAATTCGTGTTGTTTGTTTGTTTTTATTTTTTCTTTTGCTTAAATAGATGAGCTAGAAATGACCAGGAAAATGTACCCTGGTCAGGGCACGTTCCTGAGTTGTGGGTCAGGTCCCTGGTTGGGGATGTGCATGAAACAATGATCGATGTTTTTCTCATGCATCGATGTTTCTCTACCTCTGTTTCTCCCTCCATCCACTCTCTCTGAAAATAAAGAAATAAAATCTTTAAAAAACGACAGAAATGTATTCTCTTACAGTTCTGGAGGCTAGAATTATAAAATCAAAGTGATGGCAGGGCCATGACCTTTCTAAAGCCTCTAGGGGAGGGTCTATCCTTGGCTTTTTTAGTTTCTGGTAGCCCCAGTCATGCCTTGGCCTTTGGCAGCATAAATCCAATCTTTGTCTCCTCTTCATGTGGCTATCCTCCTTCTTTGCCACTGTTTTCTCTTTTTATAAGATTACCGGTGATTAATTTAACTAATTCCAGATTCCCCCCACTATCTGAAATTAGAATGTTCCTGTGAAGTCTTTCATAAGTGAAAAGTGAAGAAGAAATTATCATGAATTTATATGAAAAAAATTTTGAGTGGTCCCAGACCCCAAAAATAACCCACCAAATCATACCAAATACTCTTACTTAGGTCCATTTTGCCCTAAGCAAAACATTTTTCTGAGCTCTTTTAGGCTTTTTAAATTTTTAATATATTTTGATTATGCTATTACAGTTGTTCCAATTTTCTCCCTTTGCTCCCCTCCACCTGGTACTCCCCACTCCCTCCAGCAATCCCCATCCTTAGTTCATGTCTATGGGTTATGCATATAAGTTCTTTGGTTACTCTATTTTCTATACTGTTCTTAACATCCACTAATTTTATACCTACCAATTTTTACTTCTTAATCTCTGCATCTTTTCCTCCATTCACCCCCTTCCCTCTCCCAGCTGATAACCCTCGAAATGATCTCCATATTTATGATTCTGTTTCTGTTCTGCTTGTTGCTTAGATTGTCTTTTAGTTTCAATTGTTGATAGTTGTGAATTTATTGCCATTTTTGTTTATAGTTTTGATCTTTTTCTTAAATAGGTCCCTTTAACATTTCATATAGTAATGGCTTGCTAATGATGAACTCCTTTAGCTTTACCTTCTCTAGGAAGCACTTTATCTGTCCTTCAATTCTAAATGATAGCTTTGTGGAACAGGATAATCTAGGTTGTAGGTCTTTGCTGTTCATCATTTTGAATACTTCTTTCCAGTCCCTTCTTGCCTGCAAAGTTTCTTTTGAGAAATCAGCTGAGTCTTGTGGGAACTCCTTTGTAGATAACTTTGCTTTTCTCTTGCTGATTTTAAGATTCTCTCTTTACCTTTAACCTTTGGCATTTTAATTATGATATGTCTTGGTGCAGTCCTATTCGGGTCCATCTTGTTTAGGACTCTTATGTTGCCTGGACTTGTATGTCTATTTCCTTCACCAAATTAGGGAATTTTTTTCATTATTTTTTCAAATAAGTTTTCAGTCTCTTGCTCTTCCTCTTCTCCCTCTGGCACCCTTGTAATTCAGATGTTTGTACACTTGAAGATGTCTCAGAGGCTCCTTAGCCAATCCTTGCTTTTTTAATTCCTTTTTCTTCTTGCTGTTCTGATTAAATGCTTTTTCCTTGCTTATGTTCCGAATTGTTGATTTGATTCTCAACTTCATCCCCTTCACTGTTGGTTCCCTGTATATTTTTCTTTATTTCACTTCATGTTACCTTCATTTCTTCCTGGGTCTTTTTTATGCTGTTGAAGTACCCAATGAGTTCCTGGAGCATCCTAATTACCAGTGTTTTGAACTCCTCATTGGATAGGTCACTTATCACCATTTTGTTTAGTTCTTTTTCTGGAGTTTTGTTCTGTTCTTTCATTTGGGCCATGTTTCTTTGTCTCCTCATTTTGGCAGCCTCCCTGTATTCATTTCTGTGTATTAGGTAGAGCTGCTTTGACTCTCTTAGTGCCATGGTCTATTGTAGAAAAGTGCACCTATTAGTTAGATGAAGCAGAGCCTTAGGTAATTGCCAGGGCACAGCAACCTGTGTGAACCAGGTTTATGGAGTCTCAGATATGGTGTCATGCTCTGTGGTTCTGTGTGGAGGAGGACTCAGGAAAGGGATAATGGTTGCTGCATGGCCTCTAGAGTTTTGTCCAGAAGGAAACTGTCCCCTGGTACTCACCCTGATGCCAGACTCTTCAGTTTCTCCCAGTATGCTAGTGGTGCTCTTCCAGCTGCTGCCCCAGTGCTGGAGCTAATAGTGAGTGAGTCTGTGTTAGTCCTACAATGGTTGTGAGCCCTTTAAGGGGAGATACCTGAGAATCCCTCAGTTTTCTCCACCACTCCAACCCCCACTGGTTTTTACAGGGACTTATGTTCCTGGCACTGGAACCCTAGGCTAGGTGGTCTGGTGTGGGACTAGGATCCGTCACTCCTGAGGTATTCCTCCTGAATTTTATCCACCACACATGGATGTAGGATCACCCATTCCTCATCTTCAGGTATCCACTTCTCCCCTCTTCCTACCCCTCTGGATGAACATGACATCTTTTTTGTTGTTGTTGTTGTTGTTTTTAATATGCTTTATTGATTATGCTGTTAGAGTTGTCCCAATTTCTTTTTCCTTTGTTCCCCTCCACCCAGTGACCCCCCTCCCTCCAGTTGTCCCCAACCCCTTAGTCCATGCCCATTGGTTGTGCATATAGTTCTTCTCAACATCTTTCTGTTTACTCCATTCCCTCCTACTATGCTTCTTAATTCCTGCATTATCTTCCCCCCTTTCCCTTCTTCCCCCTTCCTACTGAGCTCCCCTCATAATGTTCCCCATACCTATAATTCTTTTCCCACTCTCTTTGCCTACTTAGTTTGCCTGTGTTTCAGTTCCCTGGCTTCTGTTGTTGGTTGTTGTGATACAGTTTTCATTTTAATGTTCATAGTTTTGATCCTCTTCCTCCTAAACAAGTCCCTTTAACATTTCATATAACAGTGGTTTGGATCTAATGAACTCCTTCAGTTTTACTTTGTCAGGGAAGCACTTTCTCTGCCCTTCTATTCTGATTGACAGCTTTGCTAAATAGAGTAATCGTGGCTGTAGGTTTTTGCTTTTCATTATTTTGAATATTTCTTGCCAGTCCCTTCTTGCCTACAGAGTTTCTTTTGAGAAATCACCTGATAGTCTTATTGGAACCCCTTTGTATGTAATTCTCTTCTTTTCTCTTGCTGCTTTTAAGATTCTCTCTTTATCTTTAATTTTTGACATTTTGGTTATAATGTGTCTTGGTGTGGTTCTCCCTGGGTCCAGTTTTTTTTTTTTTTTTGTTTTGTTTTTTAATTCTTTGTGCTTCCTGGACCTGTAAGTCTATTTCCTTCCCCAAGTTAGGGAAGTTCTGCTTCACTATTTTTTCACATAATTATTCAATTTCTTGTTCTTCTTCTTCTTCACCTTCTGGCAAACCTATGATTCAGATGTTGGCCCGCTTATAGCTGTCCCAGAGGTGTCTGAGTCTCTCCTCATTTTCCTCACTTTTCATTTCCTCTTTCTGCACTGTCTGACTGTTTGTTCCTTCCCTACGTTCCGATTTGTTGATTTGATCCCTGGTTTTCTTTCCCTCACCACTAGTTTCATATGTGTTTTTGTTCATTTCAGTAGGACTAGCCTTCATTCCTTCCCTGTCTTGTTTAAGATCTGCTGTTAGATTTGTAAGCATTCTTATAACCAAAGCTCTGAACTGTGCCTCAGAAAGATTTCCTATCTGCTGCTTCATTAGATTAGATATTTACTGTCTGGTCAGCTGTGTCACTGGGATATCTATCAAGATCTGTGCCATCCTGACAGTTTTGTGTTTACCTTTGCTTTCTGAGTGGGACTGACACACCTCCTACGCTCTAAGGGGTGGAGCCCTGTGCACTCGTCACAACTGGGCGACCCTTCCCACCTTGCTGTGGCATTTTCTGTGTGGGCGGGGGTACAAGATGGATTGCTGCTGTTCACTCTCCGCTGAGAGACCGGGAGCCTCCTCCTCTGTCCACACCCACTCCAGGCCTCACAGACCGAGGCTATGGGTCTGCCTTCACTGGCATTGGAACCGCAAGCTGACGGGTCTGGTCTGCAGCTGGGGGTGCTCCTCAGGTGCTTCTCGCCTCCCCTTAAATACGGGTGTCTGTGCTTACTGCCGTCCTGCCGCCATCACTGCCACTGCCACCGCCAACACAGCTTGACCTCTCCTCCCCAGCTTTGCCCCTCCTACCCATCCAGATGAGCACCACTTCTTCATAACTTCATACATTGGACTTCCATTTACTTTCTGGAACTTCTGGTTATCTCTGGTCCTGTGGCAGTTGTACTCCTTCCCAGCTGTGGAGGGAAATGGAGCGTGCCAGTCTAAGCCTCCATCTGGGCCAGAAGTCTGAACGTGACTTCTTTAATTCGTTGGTTGTCAGACCTCCATATCTCCTGATTTTCTGAGAATTCTGGGTGATAGGTGTTTTGTAATTTAGTTGTAATTTTTGCTGTGGTCATACAAGGAAGCGAGCCATCTTTACCGTGCCCCCATCTTGCCTTTTAGGCTTTTCTGATATCTTAGGACATACCTTGCTAACAGATGCACAGAATAAATTGAGATAGAGCACAGATGGTCAGAGACACAGTTCAAGGCTTTGGCCACATGGTGCTGAGATGCTGAATGTGGTTTCTGGGAAAGGAGCTTGGAGGTGCGACTCTCGTTGCTCTGGTATATGCTGCCTCTATGAGGACTTACGGCAAAAACACACATTAAGTGCTATTTTTGCTTTTCCCTTTAATTTGTAAAAGCAAGAATCTCTTCAGATTTCTTTTGAATAATGAAAACAGGCACTGATGCAGGTCTTCTGTGGGGTAAGGCAAACTTACATAAAGTGGGGGTTACCTTTATACCTGCAACAACCCTATTTTCAAATAAATTATTTTGAGATATTGGAGGTGAGGATTTCCACTGATCTATTTGTAGGACACAATTCAACCCATAACAATCACCAAATAGTCTCCATTACTTAAAAAATCTTTTGAACATGATTAATACCTTGAAATTCAACAGCTCAATGATCTAAGTTTGGTTTAGCTTAATATTTAATTTTAATGTTTGTTATAATTATAAAAAGTAACTCAAAATATCCAGAGATCTAAATTAAAGCAGGGAATTCCTGACCAACTTTCTAAATTATAATACAAGTTTTTTTTAACCCTATCGACTTACTATACAGAGATTTTTGTTGATATTCATCTAGTAAATTTCCATCTCTCCTGTGTTAATTGTTTTCAAACACTAATTAGAAGGTGTTGCATTTTTTATTATGGGAACTCATTGGAAAATTTTTAAACAAGTGAAAAAATTCTGGTTCTAATTTGTGTGCAGATAGGAAACACAAGTGTGTAGTTTTTGACACTTAAGTCATATAACAGTGGAAATGTTTTCAAAATATTATCTCAATAGGGTGCCTTTCTTTCAAAAGCAACTACTTTCTCATTTATTGTTAAGAGATCCTCTTTATCTTGAGAAAACAGATTATATGTGTTTTTCTCTTTCCCAGAACTGTCTGCTATGCAGTGTGCTCTAGAGAGCCACTCTATCATTTTGTTGCAGAAAAGCTCTGCAAACTTTATATAGATCTCTTCTAAAATGGACACTGTTATTCACCACCCTTATGTGTTCCCCATTGATGACAGAGCATAGCTCCAGATGTAGGAAGTGCTGGTGGCACTTCAAGGATTGCCTCATCCACACTCCTTCCCGTGGTGGTCTATATACAGGGACTAATCCTTACATGCAAATGAAGACGTGGGCAGCTCCACCTAATGAAGGACAACTTGGAAGGGCCATTCCAGCTCCAGAGCTCCAGTGGGGTCAGCCAAGGAGTCTTTGGCCTGCATTGCAGCTTGTCTTCTCCCTCATCTTGGTCCTGCTTCCTTTTTCTCCTTCCTTTTACTCGTGTTGAACTGAGGGCATGCCTTCATAATCATCCAGCAGTCTGTGTCTCAGTATTTCCTTCTCAGAAACCCAACCTGCCACATCATCCATTAAGAGAAAAAATGCGTAACTTGTCATTATATTTTTTTTGCTGAGAGAAAACCGGAAAACTCCTGTGTGGTACAAAAGATTTGCCTGGCCAGTCTAATAATGACTTACTATTTTAAAGTCTTGCCTTTACAAAATTAGGTCCATTGAAAATAACTCATAGCAAAGAAATAGCAATGCATAGCAATACACTGAAAGTTGATCTCCTACAATGTCCTCAGGATACTTCCTATTATTCTATTTCACATATGACCATATAACATACTGGCCAAGAGAGGGCCTCAGTGTCAATCCTTATAATATATCTTAGGCAAGCTTACTGTCTTACCTTTTAAAATAAAAATATACATTTTCTCATATTTTCTTTTTATGTTCATATGAAAATTAATAAACATAAACCTAATTTAAAATAAAGTCAGGAGGTTAGAAGACATAAGTCTCATGCAGGTGTCACTCAACACACACTACTGACCCCAGTGGGAAAAGATGTACCTTGCATTTCTGACAAGAAGTGATATTAACTTTAGGATCTCAACAGGAGGAAGAAAAGATTTCTACTCACTCAGTCACAGCTTAGCCAATGGGAGACTACCATAAATAACTCAACCAATGAAAAGTCACTGTACTTCAAACTTTGTTTCCTCCAATGAACTCTTTGTTTACAATAGCTTCCTTAAAGTTCATAAAAGAACAATTCTCTCTTTGTTCCTCTAGACTTTTGAGAGGTTCACTATTTGACTGTGTATCCTGAATTGCAATTCTTTGTTATTCCCAAATAAACCCATTTTGTTGGATAAATATCCATTTGTTAAAGGTCAGTATTCTAAATGCATAATATTGCACATTCTGTTCATCAGGGCAAAAAGACATGAAACCTAAATACAGGGTGTGGCAAAGGAAAGGCAAAGGGAGCAACACTATGAAGACAGAACCCATAAGTTGTCTGTGCTACTAAGGACACAGGAAGAGTCAACAATAGCTTCCAGATTGTTAGCCTGAGTGACTGATTGAAAGTCATTGCACTAAACAGAAATCTTTGACTTGGAAAATAAGGAATGCTAGCCATACTAGATTTGGATCACAATGATGGGACAACTAGATAAAGATGTTCAGCAGAAAAATCTTAGTGGGTGTCTGGAGATTATACAAGATGACAATCAATACTCAAATAACCATCTACACATTTGGGAGAGTTAAAGCTAAAGGAGTGATAAAATATAAGAAGAGAACAAGATCAACGTAGTGTTTTTAAAGATTAGGCCTAAAAAAAAAAGACATCTTCAAATCAAACAAAAAAGGTTAGGCCTAGCAGTGGAATTGAGGGTATGTTGAAAAGACCTTAGGTTTTATAGGGGTTCTGAGCATGTCACTTCAAAATATGCCACTTAGGCATATTGATATTTTGAGTAAAAGGTACTGGAAAAATAACATATGCAAGAGACTTCTGGTCATGATGGTGGCATAGGTAAACATGGCTCACCTCTTTGCACAACCACATCAAAATTACAACTAAAACATAGAACAACTATCTCTCAGAACCATCAGAAATCAAGTTGAATGGAATTCTGACAACTACAAAATTAAAGAAACCACATACACATGTGGTGGATTAAAATTTAAGAGGAATATCTCAGGAGCAAGGAGGTCCAGCCCTATACCAGGCCACCTAGCCCAGGGTTTCAGTGCCAGGAAGATAAGTTCCCATAACTTCTGGCTGCAAAAATCAGCAGGGATTGAGTCAATAGAAGAAACTTCTGAAGTCCAAAGCAGTAGCTCTTAAAGAACCCACACACAGACTTACTCAGACTCACTCCCTTTGAGCTCCAGCACCTGGGTGGCAGCTTGAAAGGGACCAGTGGCACACAGGGAAAAACTGAAGTGTCTGGCATCAAAGCAAGAGCTGGGGTACAGCTTTCTCCCATATAAAAGGTGGGCAGAGGCCACTGTCCCTTTTCTGAACCCACCCCCCACACAGCCACAGAGCTTGCAGGAAAGTGCCATATCAAAGATTTCATCAACCTAGCTAACACTATTTGCCCTGTCCTGGAGATCCCCTGAGACCCCACCCTACCCAACTTATGGGCCCACCCAAGCTGTTCTTCCATATGAATGGCTGGTCTTGGTTCATGGTTCAAAATGCCCTGAATCCTCTCAAACAAGCAACAACCATCCTCAGTGATCCCCCAGCCCCTGTACCTCTTTCTAAGTGGCCCCAGGCCCAGCACTAGCAGCAACCAACCTAGATTCACAGCTTGGCTTTGCCTGGGAATCTCCAAGTCTAGCACAAGTAGAAGCCATCTCAGATTGTTTCACAGCTTCAGGAAAAACAAAGGTGGAGGTTGACCTTTGCCTGCACCACCCAGGCCATTTCAGAGCCTTCTCACCCAGTGAATTGCTAAAGGTCATATCGGAGCACCACCCCCCTGCCCCTGCATTGCTGATCATCAATGGAGGGTGGAAGTTGGTGGTAAGTGGTCACAGACGATCCTTTTGGCTAACTGGCCTGGGTAAATTCCTCCCATTGATCTGCCAAGAGCAACCACGGTTTAACTACATGAGGAGGGTATACTCAGTCCACATGAAGGGTGCACCTTAAGTATTCAGCTTGGGTGATAGGGGAGGCTGTGCCAATGGACTCCAAAAAACACCTACTACATTAAGACACACTGCCAAGACATGGAGTCATAGGAGCTCTACCTAATACATAAAAACAAACACAAGGAGGCTGCCAAAATGAAGAGACAAAGAAACATGGCCCAAATGAAAGAACATTTCAAAACTCCAGAAAAAGTCCTAAGCAAAATGGAGATAAGCGATCTATCAGATGAAGAGTTCAAAACACTGGTTATAAGAATGCTTAAGGAACTTAATGAGGACCTCAGGAGCATAAAAAAGGTCCAGTCAGAAATGAAGGATACACTAATCAAAATAAGGAACAATTTACAGGGAAACAATAGTAGAGTGGATGGAGCTAAGAAGCAAAAGACAACCAATCAGAACAAGAAGAAAAATGAGGACAATGTAAGCAACATCTGGGACAAGTTTAAGCATTCCATAATTCACATCATAGGGGTGCTAGAAGGAGAAGAAAAAGAGCAAGAAATTGGAACTCTACTTGAAAAAAATAATGAAAGATAACTCCTTAATTTGGTGAAGGGAATAGACATGCAAATCCAGGAAGCACAGAGAGTCCCAAACAAGATGGATTCAAAGAATCCCACTCCAAGGCACCTCACAATTAAAATGCCAAAGGTTAAAGATAAAAAGAATCTTAAAAGCAGCAAAAGAAGTTAGTTACCTACAGGAGAGTTCCCATAAGAGTGTCAGGTGATTTCTCAAAAGAAACTTTGCATGCTAGAAGGCATTGGCAAGAAATATTCGAAGTCATGAAAATCAGGGACCTATAGCCTAGATTGCTCTACCCAGAAAGCTATCATTTAGAATCAAAGCGCTTCCTAGACAAGAAAAAACTAAAGGAGTTCATCGTCACCAAATCATTATTATATTAAATGTTAAAGGAATTTAAGATAAATAAGAAGATCAAAAGTATGAACAATAAAGTGGCAATAAAACATATCTGTGAACAAGTCAATCTAAAAAACAAACTAAGCAAACAAGAACAGGAACAGAATCATGGATACGGAGAGTGTTTTGATGGTTGCCAGATGAGGTGGAATTGGAGAGTGGGTGAAGAGCTGAGGGGATTAAGAAGCACAAATAGGTAGTGACAGAATAGCCATGGGGATGTAAAGTACAGTATAGGAAATGAAGTAGCCAAAGAACTTATACACATGACTCATGGACATGAACAATGGTGGGGGGATTTCCTGAGGGAGTAGGGTCTCAAGTGGGGAAAATTGGAACAACTGTAATAGCATAATCAATAAAATATAGTTAAAAAATAGTATATCCAAGAAGGGCACTCTGACCTCCTTTTTGTTGCTGGAAGTGGGAGATAAAACTCCGATGTGAAAAGTGCCCTGCCTGTGCCAAGAGGAAGGAAGACATTCTTATCACCACAGATGGGGAATCAAGGCCGAGGGAAATGTATACAAACCAGCCTTCTTAAACTAACCCTTATCTTCCTAGCCATGTCTTCATGATTAACTGCTCTAGTCCAAGCCCCCTTTTTTGGTCACATTTTCACAATTTACTATTTTTTGTCCAACCTAGAAATAAACTTGGATCCTAACTGCTTCTTTAGGTCTTTATGTTTCTTGTGAAGTCTCCCACATACATGTAAAAATTACTAAATAAAGTTTGTATGCTTTTCTTCTGTTAAACTGTCTTATGTCAGTTTAATGTTTAGGCCCACCCGGAGACCTGAGATGGCAAAGCAGAAATTGTACTTCATTTATATTCTCTAGGAAATTTAAAGGAGGTCACAAGGGTGCAGATGCAGGCTAGGAAGTCCTAGGCAAAGGCATAGGGATGGCAGAGGGATGGAAAGGAGAAGATGGGTTCCAGAGATATCACTCGGAAAGGCAAGCTTTGTGACGAACAGGAGTGAGAAACCAGGGAGGAGAAAGAGTTAAATTTTTCCTTTTAGACCTTATTTGGAAAAATATTTTTATTTTAAATACACGATGATTTTCTACTCTCATTCTAAACTTATGGAAATCCACAAATACATGGTTTAAGTCTTTGAAGTGGTTTGGTTAAGTTACAGTTAGGCACCAAACACATGCCATTTTTCCCTATGGCAACTTAAGCAGTTAAGTATAGTAATAGATTTTTATCTACACAAATAGCAACAACTGCTGTGAGCAAGAAAACTTATAAGTCTGATTCTCATTTGCTTTCTTGGTCTAACCATTCCCATGACAGGTACAATATTTAGTTTTAAACCATATGTATAAGAGTTTTTATTGTAGCTGTTTAAGGTAATGTGTTAGTTTTACAGGAAATGCTAAACAATTTAGAGCCTTAAGAGATAGCTATATTATTATTTTCACAACTTAATAGTATGAACATTTATTGTGAATATTGTCTTTGTTCATTTGGGCTGCTACAACAAAAATACTGTAGACTGTGTAGCTTAAAAAACAAACATTTATTTCTCATAATTCTGAAGGTCGGAATCCAAGATCAAGGTACCAGCAGATTCAATGTCTGGTGAGAAACACTTCCTGGTTCATAGAGTACCATCTCCTCATTGTGTCCTCTCAGGGCAGAAAAAGAAAGAGATCTCTTCAGAGTTTCTTTTACAAGGGCACTGATCCCATTGATGAGGGCTCAACCCTCATGACCTAATTACTTCCAAAGACCCCTCCTCCTGATACCATCATATTAAGGTTTAGGATTTCAACATATGACTATTTAGAACAGATATGTATTGCTTTCCTTCAGCAACTCAACCTGTCATCTTTCTAAAGTACCAAAACCACCTCTGCCCAACAAAAAAATTAGGTAACAATAGAGACCAGTGTGTGTGTGTGTGTTGGGGTGAGGGGTGGTACTAAGCAAAAAGAAAAGAATTACTAAATCATGTCATGGTTTTCTTGGTGGTACACAGAATGGAAACTGCATCCCTCAATTTGAACAATTAAGCCCTGACTCTTACATTTCAAGGGAAATGCTATGCTTTACTGGTTCTTTATTTTCTAATACAAATATTTTAATTTCTTTTTTCCCCCAGTATAGTTTTAGAAGTTAATCAGTTGAACAGCTAAGTTATTTCATATCCATTTGAATCAGGACTAGGGGAATATTGCATCTGGGGATTACCAAAACCACTTTGATTGAATTTAGTATTGCAGCTCAAGCTACAATTTTCAATCCACTACTTTAAAAGTACTTAACAATAAAGTACTTTTCTACCTTATCATGAAAATGTAAACCTATGTTCAAACTTTACATTGTCACTTACTTTAAGTCTGGCTAACAGTAACTAATAACATTCCTATAGTATGACTTGTCTACTGGGTTAACTCATTTAATCACCACCTTAATTCTATTAGGTAAGAATTATTTTTATTCCCATTTTATACATGAGGAAGCTGAAGCACAAGAGATTAAGTAACTAGACCAAAGTTATGTAGCCAATAAATAAGAGAACCAAGATGCAGACTCAGAAAGTCAGTCCCGAGACCATGCTCTTAATTATTCTGCTCTTCTGCTTGCTTAAGTAAGAGGTAAGTGGTTATTGGGAGGAAAATACTCCAGCTTGCCTCCATAACATTCCAAGAATCAATTACATAGTTATGTTGTAGGCTGGGAGAAAATCAAACAACTGATGCTTATAATATAAATTGCTCCCGGAAGACATAGCAGGTCTTTTCTGCCATTTACTCTACCCTGGAAGCCCACTTTCCAACATTCTGTCTCACACCATAAGTAAGACAATGCAACAAGTCTTATGATTTTTTGTTGATGAATAGTAAACAAAAATAAAAATAAAAAAAGCTCTAGTTCAATTTTCAAACTTCAAGCCACCATGCATTAATGAGTTGTAGGAAGTATTTTTAATGGATTGAAAGAGAATAAGAAATAAGAGTACATTTCATAGAGTAAGATATTGTCTTATTTATGAAACTTTTGTGTTTGTATAGGATCACAATCTAAAATATATTTCTCACGTTAGGGTGCAAACAAAAATGTTGCTGTTACTGATTAAGTCTATATCCCCGTGAGATTAAGACCAAACCTTCACTCAACAATGGCTGTACATCTGATCTTAAATGCAATCTTAAATGTTTAAGTCTCGCACTTACCACTTACTTTGACAGCTTTTGTTGCCTTAAGAATAACTCTGGATTATATTTAAGATGGCTACTTGGCTTTTGAATCATTTGCCTTGCAACATCTTATTTTGTTTTCATCTAAAACTATATAGATTAAGTTATAAGTGATTTATAGGTGGTTTACAAGTGAATATCACCAAAAATAGAGAGTTTTTCCAACCAAAAAACTAACCAAATGAAAAAAGCCGAAGAGCTGGAAAGGACGGCCAGAAGTCATCAATCTCTTGCTATTTAAAGTGTGGCACACAGACCAGCAGAATAAGCATCACCTAAAGTAGAAACTCAGGCTCTGCCCTAGGTTTACTCCACCCTAGGCCTACTCAATCAGGCTCTGCAAGATCCACAGCTGATATCTTATGCACTGATCTCATCCTTATCCTCCTTCCAAGTCAGGACTTTCAGGTATTAGCAAGGGGAACAACATTCATCAACTTAGATTTAATAGAGCTTTTCCCCAAACTAGAAAATGGCAAGGGAGAATAGTAAGTAGAAGATTTATATTTATATTTATATACATATGAGGTCTGTCTGGAAAAAGCCCAACTATTGTTAATACCTGTGTAATGAGAATGGTTTGCACAACATCAATGTAACCTGGCAACCAAGGAAGAGGGGACTGGAATGAGCATGTGTGAACAATGACTGTACTAGTCAGTGAGGTTGGTAGACACCATTGAGGAAGCGTGTACTGTGTGGCCATCATATTCAAAATGACTGAGTGAGTAGAGCAATGAATCTGCATCAAATTTTGCATTAAACTTGAACATTCCTCCATGGAAACTATTCAGATGGTTCAGAAGGCCGCGGCTATGGGCAACTGATGATTGGCAGCTTCATCGCGACAACATGCCTTCTCATGCATTACATATCATGCAAAATTTTTTTTACGAAACATGAAATCACCTAGGTGATTCAGACCCCTACAACCCAGATTTGGCATCCCACAGCCTCTGACTTTTCCCAAAACTAAAATCACCTTCGAAAGAGAAGAGATTTCAGATCATCGATGAGATTCTGGAAAATATGACAGGGCAGCTGATGATAATTGTGAGAACTATGTGAGGTCCCAAGGTGCCTATTTTGAGGGATACTGAGGTGTCATTGTCTTTTGTACAATGCTTCTTGTGTCTTGTATCTTCTTCAATAAATTTTTCATATTACATGGCTGGATACCTTCTGAGCTGACTATATATGTGTGTGTACATGTATATGTGTACATATTTGTATATACCATATTTGTATGTATAATAGTTTCTTTGAGACTATTACAGGTCTGTTTTTCCAACTCAATGCAAATATATGAGAAAGACATAAGTTTTGTGAAGCAAGACTTCTGCTTTATACATAAACATGGTTATTTATGTCCCCATTCTCTGGTCACCTCACCTACTACTCACTGCCTCACCCACGTGCCCACCTGCTCTAACTCATCACCCTATTCCTTCCTATTTTCCCTCCCTTTCTCTTTCTCTATATGCTTCCTACTGTGCTGTCTCTTGTGCCAAGCAAAACATTAAGCTTTTGCCTATTCTGCTCCTAGGAGTGCCCATCTAAGTGAATTTACATGTGTGGATATTTCCTTATTAGTTTGTATCTATGGCAGATATAATGAAATTTATTAGGGGGTTGTAATGAAACGTATAGTGAAATTTTATTTCACAAATGCATTTATTTGGTTTTAGGTGGTGGACTAAGAAATATGGGGAGGGGGCATAAAGATGAAGAGGATATTGTCCTTATGTCTTTACAGTCTCAAGGGGGTGAGATAAAACATGTTATGCAGAGATGCAGATTCAATGTAAAGAAAGGGTAGACAAGTTGAAGCAGGATTCTGGGCCAGAGCACATGCCTAGGTTGTGGGTTCAGTCCCTGGTTGGGGCACATATGAGAAGCAACCTATCGATGTTTCTGTCTCACAGCAATGTCCCCAACCCACCCCCATCACTCCCTTTCCCTCTCTCTATAATCAATAAGCATGTCCTCAGGTGAGGATTTAAAAATAAAAAGAAGAATGAATGGCATTTCTATAGGTGGAGAAAGAAGAAGGGGGAAGAAGGGCATTTCAAGTGAACATGATGAAACAATAAACAACTGTATATAGAACCTATGGAAGATGAGGTTGAAAAATAAAAAGTGCCTAGTTATAGAGAACTCAACATCACGCTCAGGCACTATGTTCAATTCTAGAGTCTAAGGGAAAGCACTCTTGTTATATCCTGTTATTTCTTCTCCAAACCCAGGGGAGTAATTTTGTTTAGAAACACAGAGCTGATGGTGTCCTGCCTATAGCATCTATCCTATGCCCCAAGTCCCCTTTCCACCAGCTCCCAACTTCCTTAAGTACAAAAGCAAAACTCCCTCCCATGACTCAAAGCTCTTTGGTCCCTTCCCCTCTCAGCCTTGTTCTCTTCACTGGAACCTTCTGTGTTTTACTTCTGAAACCACCCAGGCTTCCTCTTAACTTGTTGCTGTCTGTGCCTAGAATGCTCTTCTTCCTCCCATGCACCCTGCTCTTCATCTGGTGAGCACGTGTCCATCGACATCAGTTCTTCTCTGCTCAATTACCACTTTCTGACTTAGCTGACCTAAGTTAGGTCTTTATCTTACATATTCATAGAGAACTCTGTCCTTTCAAAGTACATCTCATAGTGCATAAACACTTATTGATCTTTTCATTTGGGGAAAGTCTGCAGCTCAATAAGATTGTAAATTCCCTGAAGACATATTTAACATCTTTTTTGCTCAAAATGAAATTCCTTTACCACTGTGCCTGTCACATAGTTTGTTGGATTAATGATTAGCAATGACATAATTTGGACTGAGATTTGGCACCTAACTCAGAAGACATTGTAGAGAGATTGGGTACTGATAAGCACAGGCATGTGTGAGCATGGGGTGGGGGGCTGTTGTGAGGGAGAGAGGCATGGTCTTACAATCTTCTAATTTTCACTAAGTACTTTTCCACATTGTGAGTGTGCAAATTATACATACATAAATGATTGCATGTGCATCTCTACTTCTTCTACAGGATCTGCAGATGAATGCCATTTGTAGATGAATGCAAGGTGGAACCCTGAAAAAATTTTATTTATAAAAAATTGTGTATTTATTTTTACATATTTCAACTTCAGTCACCTTCAAAGTACTCTCCATCTGATGCAATACACCTGTTGAGTGTATTGAATACACCTTTTCCCACTGCTCAAAACAGTTTTTAAACTCATTGATTTTGTTGTCTTTTAATGCTTCTGCTATTTTTTGTTTCACCTCTTCCACATTGGCAAAAGTTTCCCTTTGAGGACGTTTTTCATCTGGGGAAACAAACAAGCAAAAAAGTCACTATGGGCAAGATCAGGTGAATAGGGAGGGTGGGACGTCGGGGTTATTCCATTTTTGGTCAAAAACTGCTGAACACTCAGCCTGGTGCGGGCAGGTGCGCTTTTAAGTCACCCATGATAAAATAGGCAAACGCATCAAAAGAGTCTTCAAAAAAAGAAAAAATCGACTGAAGCCGAATGCAGCTTCTCACAACACCAGCTGATACACTGATATAGGTGGATTTTTAGAACACTCACACAGCAGTGAAAGCCTGTACTAGAAGGGGCCCCCCTCCAGAAGATATTCCGGTTTTTTGGGCCCCAGCCTCATAGTTTGTCAGAAGGACATTTGTTTAAAGGAGAAACTTCTTTTAGTACAGATTATAAATAAAACATTCTTCAGAGTCTATATTTGAAAAAGCACAGGTCAAAAAATCACATTAGCAGGAATCACCTATATTTACAGAGGTGCACATTTCTCCAGCAGAGGGTGCTAAAGTATAAATTTGGCGTAGTGAAGCTTTGCGAGAGTTCATAGATTTGCTTATTCAGTCTTGAGTGCCAGGTTCTTATAGCAATATATATCGGAAAAGGACTTGTCTTGTATAATATAGGCATAGGAGGGCTTAGAATCAAAATTTAAGAAATTTGAAATTTGTAATATTAAGGGCATTTCTTTCATGTTGCTTTGTCACTTTGTAAAACTTTTAATGTTCTCAAGAAAAAACAAACTTGCTGTAGGGTGCTGTATTACATATATTATGCATAATATATTATATACTATGTCAGTTACAAGTAGATGGGAAAATGAGTATTTTAAAAAGGTTTGGCAAAATTAAAACCAGTTCCTCAAACTTGTAGAGGGTATTTTATCACACCCATCAAGCCAAAACTTTCCTGAGGTTGTGAAGCCATGTTTAGAGCATGCACAGCTGAGCAATGATGCAGGGTGTTGATACAGCCCCTCAGCATGGCAGACAACATGTGTTTATTTGAGGGGAACACCATGCTCTCAGAGTGTGACGTAAAACAACATGTGCCCATCAGAGCTAATGTATACGACATGTGCCTAACAGGACTGCGGAAAGAGCATATGCTTATCCAAATTAAGAAAAATATGTGTACAAGAAATTGTGCAAAATCATGACTTCACAACCAAAAGAAACATAAAAGCAGAGGACCTCACACCACAGATGACACACCCCCAGAGCAAGTCACTTCGAGACTACCTGCACGTTCTGCCTCAGGAGAGAGAGCTCCATTGCATGTCTGTTCCTTTGACTCTGCCTTGCAAGATGTTGACTGCCTGGCCCAGTTGGTTTTCAGACCTGGATCTGAGTTGGACTCTAGGGAACTGGGTTTGCTATCCCCCATTTCTCTTGTGGATGTTATTGCTGATCGTTTCTGAGTGGTTGTTATTGTTATTAGATTAGTATGGATTTGGATAGAATCTGCATTAATAAAAGCTGAGTGGATGGCATAGTCACTGTCATTCCTTAGTGCTGGTGTCTCCTATAGGGCTGGTGGTCATACAGGCAGCCTGGCACTTTCAGTTCCTGAGGCTCGGGTCAGATGATTCCAGCGGGGACCCAGGGCTGACTTATAGGAAAGACTATGGCAAAACATACCCTCATGACACGTCTAAAAGGCTATTTTAGATATAAAAGGTTATCTGGAGGCTCATTTGTTTAATCTTCAGAAGTTTATAAGAAACCCTGTGTATAAGTCAAGCTAGTCAAGGTAATACTGAGGTAACAGCCTCAGTAATGTAAAGAGCAAAGGTTTATTTCTAGCTCACACTTCATGTCCATCATGTAGTTGGCTCAGAGCTCTGCCCAGTGTTGTTATCATTAAAGGAACAAGGTCGACAGAGGAGCCACCACCTTGAAAGTCACCAGCCACCATGGCAGAGGGAAAGGAAAGCATGGAACATCATGCATTGGCTCTCAAAGCTTGTCTGGGTGTGGTGGCCACTACTTTCACTCACATTTTCTTAATTAAAACAAATCACTTGGCCACACCTAACTTGGCTGAGTTCTGGAAATACAATACTATGGTGCATCTGGGGGGAAACTAGAAATATTTGATGGATAGCCCTAGTAACTACTGCACACTAAAAATATAATGATAATAAAAGTCATTGTAAATAATATAATGGAAACATTGATTTTGAAGTTACCATTATATCTTCCAAGTAAGTGTCTGTAGGCTATATTATTAACCTAACTTTTTTCCTTAGTTGTAAGAACTGATAGGATGGATAATTTAAAAAAAATTTTTGACTTTTACATTCATTGCTATACATGGTTTGGAGGGGAAGGGTGGGTAGTAGTTTTACTTCTCTACTTAGGTTTTGCTCTGATTATCACTAAAGCATATTTGTCTTTTCTGAGAACATAGTAATTGCGGTATATGTAAGGAGATGGGAAGGGAACAACTGGTCTTGGGAAAAAGGGTCCGGCAGCCAGAGGTTAAGCTTTTGCTGTTGACGGGTGACAAAATAAAAATGAAAAAAATTGCCACTCAGAATTCCCTCTTTGCTTAACCTCATAAAACCAGAGAAACAGATGTCTCTCAAAAGATGTAAAATGGAGTAGTCCTATTAAGTACAGGAAAGAAGAGCTTCTTTTCTTAATGTAATAGACCTAAAAGAAATCTCAGATGGATCTCCCGCTAATCACATAGGGTTTGACCGCCTCCTGCAGTGAAAGCCCTCACTGCTCACCAAGAACAATCCAGGGTTGTAATCGGGTTGTAATCAGAGAGGTACAAAACTAGTTATCTTGGGAACCAAGGCTCTGCTGCCAAGGTAGAGCTGGCAAGTTGCTTGACTTCAACAAAGCTGAAGGATGCTTTAGGTCAGAAGCAGGCTGGCCGTGGGCATCATTAGTAATCCAAAGACAATCCCAGGCTTTTAAAAAGGGACAAGCAAAGAGATAATTGGCATTTATGGATGGTCAATATACTACCCCAACCTGTACCCTGCTGGAAAGGTGGTGGAGGTGGGTGAGGTATTAGCCCCCTTCTACTTATGGTGCAAGCTGCTGAGTTATGGAGAAAGCTGCAAAGAATACTTTGTGCATTTCCACAGAATCAACATGGGGACACAGAAGCCCCCACTACACCTCATTGGAGCGTGGCACTATATTACTTTTCATAGCCATCACCTTCACTCCCCATCCACCTAAACTTCGTTTGCTAACATCCTACTTATTATTCAAGGGTCTTGCAGTTCCCATGTTCTCCAAAAGCTTTTTCTAATCCCCCAAATTAGAATTCTTTTTATCTCTCTGTTCTGCCTCTCTTTTTATTGGTAGCCCTATGATAGCACTCACCAGAGTCCTCTTTTCATCGCATTTGCTTGTGTGTCTATCTGTCTCCCTTCACCCTAACCACTGAATTGTGAGCATTTGGGAGCAGCGATCAACTATAATTTTTCTGCTGAATTTGCCCAGCTTTTATTTAGTTCTGTGTGTACAGAATATGCTCAATACATGTCTGTTGATTTAGATAGACAACATGGACATTTCATGAGGGCATTCAGTTTCCTTCCTTAATCTAAGAACTATCTCAAAGGTCCATAAAAGTTCCCATAATAATTAAGCTCACACACCAGATGGCATTAATTTCTCCTATTATATTTACCCAGACGGTATAGCCTAGTTATTAAGAACATGGACTTTGCCATCAGAATGGCATGAATCTCAGCTCTGTTTCTTATTAACTATGTATTCCAGGAAAATTATTTAATCTCCCTAACCTTCAGCTTTATGTGTATAAAATGGGGCTGATAATACCTAACTCGTTGGGTTTTTGTGAAAATTAAATGAGATAATATAAGCAAAGCACTTGCCACAGTGCCTGGTTCATTAAAAGGCCTCAAAAAGCAGCTATTGTTAGTATCATATGCATTCCCACAAGCTCCTGTGACTCCAACCACAGTAATCATAGAAGTCCAAAAGTGAGCTGTTTAAAAACTGATGAGAGAAAGAGAATCTATAGACCAAAAGAGAATTAAAAGATATATCAATCAGTTGCAATGTATAGAAACCTTATATAGATCCTACTTGAAACTAACTAAACACTGACTTTGTTGGTGTTTAGAAATTGTTAATTTTTAAAGATGTGATAATGGTATTACAGTTACTATTTTTAAAAAGAGAAGTTCCTATTTAGAGTTACACCCTCATACATTCACAGATTAAAATGTACAATATCTGAGATTTGCCTCAAAATAAGCTAGAGTGGAATTGGGGGAAGCAACTGAGAGTTTAGATTAAACAAAACCTGGCTGTTAGTTAACAATTATTGAAGCTGGCTAAGGGTGCAGAACAGTTCCATTCATTTGAAACTTCAGAGTTTTCTATAAATATTTAGCTGTCTGAATATATTCATGAGTCAGTTTCTCCCTGTGAAGCAGTCTCTGAGATGGAGAAAATTTCCCGGGGAGTGCTCTTGGAATCAACATCTGTGAGGGAGGGAAGGAAGCAAGACTGTAGTGGGAAAAGGACTCATTTGGTCCTATTGGGCACTCCGCAGGTAGAATGGCCTTTCAGGGTAGTTCTGAATTAGGCCAAGGGAACTGGGCCTTTCTAGCCTCACTTGACTAGTCCCTGGATATGGAAACAACCTGAGCAAAAGAGAAGGTGTCAGTTTGAGAAAGGCAGCAAGGCTCTCTAGCCTAGACTAAGTCCAGAAACATACTGGGCTATCTGAAGCCAACACTCAAGAGAAACTGGGGGAATAAGTGGACACATATACAGTAGTCCCTCTCTATACCATGGTTCACTTATTGCGGCCTCACTATCACGGGGTTTAAAAAAATATTATATTTAATTATTTATTGCGGATTTTTCACTATATTGTGGGATTTTGCGGTACTGTATACATATGTTATTAAAGTTACGTAGGTTTAAGAGAGTAGAATATGTTTAAGAACATAAGTAGTGTTTATAAAAGTGTGGAAAAGGATAATAACGGAGTGGGAAAGGTTAATAAGGGACTGGGAACAGTTTATAAGAGTGTGGGAAGGATTTATAAAGCCTTAAAATATGTATGAATACTAAAATAAATGTAAGGTTCCTACTTTGCGGATTTTCACATATTGTGTGTGTGGGGGTCTAGAACGTAATACCTGCGATAAGTGAGGGAATACTGTAGTAATAAATATTGGTCAGTAACAAAAAACAAAACAAAACAAGACAATAAACCTTATTTATTCCATTTGAAGTACAAAGACTGGATTTTTTTTATATCCTTAATAGAGATTTTTCTGATAGCAAATATTTTATTTTTGTATATATTTTATGAAGTCAGCTTCCTCTTCATTATCCTGTCTACCAGTTACTAGTTTGAGGAAGACATTTCTGTCATTCTATAGAATGGATGCAAGTGAGGGAGGCATGTATACTTACATACTTCTTCAGGTTGATAATGAATAGCTTTCTCTTGAAAGCTTCCTTGAGAGGAAGCTAGAGAAAGTAAGTAAAAATATTGAAAATCCCTAGATAGTCACATTAACATATTATAGCAGTGAGTTTTGTTTTCTGTAAGACTGAATGGCAGGATTCTGTTTCCATCTCACAAGAGAGTCTAGTCTCCCCAAGCCCAAACCCATGCTCTGGCCTCTCTGTGAGCATAAATGGCCAAAGAGTGGCAGCTCAGTTTAAACACATGATAAAACTATCTTTCAGCTTTTCTGCAACAGTACACTTTAAAATTTGAGTGAAGAAAATATACAAGATTTTTTTCAACTGAATAAAATATTAGATCCTGAAATATCTGAAGTCTTGGTGAGTGTATCTGAAGAGGAGGGGTGAACTATATTTAACAAAACTCTGTTAAATGACTGTAGAGAGAAAAATTAGCTAGTGAAAAACTAATAATCTTAAATTACTAGAAAGTACAAGAACCTGTCCTACATAATTTTAAGTTTTTCACTCTTAGTGGCATATTAGTAGAGTCGAAGTGATTCTATGAGTACAAACAACAAAGTGGAGTATCATCTGCTGAGAATGTAGTAACATTTTCTTTAATGGATAAAATATTTTTTTTACTTTTATTATCATTGTGTGATGGTGTTGGAAACATAGGCAGGGATAAGGCTCCCCTGCTGTGTGTGGAATCAGCTGAGGTCACTCTGTCACATGAATTTAGCAGATAGCTGGGCTGGGATGGAAGGTCCAAGAAGGCTTCACTTACATGTCTGCTGTTTGGTGTTCTTCCATGTGACTTTTTTTCCCTTAACATGGTGTCTCATATTTCAGAAATATGCTTGATCTTCTGTACATCCAGGTGTCTGGTTTACTCAAACAAATGCAGAACCTGTCAGTCCTCTTATAGGCTAGACTTAGAGCTGGTATATGGTCACTTTGGCTATATTTATTGGTCACACCAAGTCACAATATCAGCGCAAGTTTAAGGGGAGGGGAAATAGATTTCATCTTTTAATGTATTTATGGGGGAAAAAGGAACATAAGACAACAACATCTTTATATTTAAAATCTCATACAAATATGAAACAAACAAAAACTAAGGGAATTCATTACTAGAAAACCTAAATCACACCCACAAAAAAGGTCAAGTAAATTCTATTCCTATTCTGGTTTGCTTAGTTGAATTTTGTTTTCATTTTTTAGTTTCAGTTGTTGATAGTTGTGAGTGTATTGTCATTTTAGTGTTCATAGTTTTGATCTTCTTTTTCTTAAGTAAGTCCCTTGGACATTTCATATAATAATGGCTTGGTGATGATGAACTCCTTTAACTTCACCTTGTCTGGGAAGCACTTCATCTGCCCTTCCATTCCAAATGATAGCTTTGCTAGATAGAGTAATCCTGGTTGCAGGTTGCCTTTCATCACATTGAATACTGCTCGCCAGCCCCTTCCTACATGCAAAATGTCCTCTGAGAAATCAGCTGATAGTCCTATAGGAACCCCCCCTGTAGAGAACTCTCCACCTCTCTCTTGCTGCCCCCAGGACTCTGTCTTTATCTTTCACCTTTGGCATCTCTGTCATGATGTGTCCTGGTGTGGTCCCCTCTGGGTCCAGCTCGCCCGGGACCCTCTGCACTTCCCAGACCCAATGTCCATCTCCTTCGCAAAATTTTGGAAGTTTTCCTCATTTTTTTCAATCCTTGCTTCCTCATTCTGCACTGGTTGACTGTTTTTTTCTTCCTTATGTTCCAAATCATTGATTTGGACTCCGGTTTCCTTCCCTTCACCATTGCTTTTGTGTGGATTTTCCTTTGTTTCACTTAGCATAGGCGTCACTGCTTCTCTTATGCGTTTGCCATACTCAAGCATATCTGTCAAGCCTGTGAGCATCTTTGCCACCAGTGTTTTGAGCTCTGCATCTGTTAGGTTATCTATCTCCTCTTCTGTGAGGTTGGCCATCTCCTCGTCGCTTAGTTCTCGTACTGAAACCTTGATCTGTTTCCCCTTTTGGGCCATACTTCTCTGTCTCCTCATTCTGATAGGCTCCTGTGTTTGCCTCCGCGTCCCAGGTAGAGCTGTCACTCCTATCTGGATGAGTATTTCTTCTTTATATCTTTGTTTGCTGGACCTCCATGTAGTTTGATATTCTGGAACTTCTGGTTGTTTCTAGTTTTGAGGTAGTTGTATTTCTTCTTAGTTGTGGAGGGAGATGCAGCATGTCTGTCTATGCCTCCATCTTGGCTGGAAGTTGGGGGCCAAGTAAATTCTATAGGCAGAGGAACATGATGCTTGAAAGAAAGCAGGATCTATACAAAGAAATGAGATGTTCAGAAATGGTTAAACCAAAAGCAAAACATAAAAGATATTTTCTCCTAATTTCTCTAAAAGATAATTTATTATCTAAAGCAAAAAATAGTAGCAATAAATTGTAGAATTATGTTATATTTAAAAGAAAAATGTACACCAACATTTTTGGTATAAAAAAAATAGCACGAAAGATATAAGTGGGGAATTAGAAGTACAAGTATACTGTCACAACATTCTTATAATATATGAGAATCAGTACAATATTATTTGAAAGCTAGACTGTGATTGCTTAAAGATTAGGGCAACCTAAGTATACAAGACTTAATACTATGAGCTAACTTGACTTAGCTGACATTGAGTGAAACCAACATTTCGCGTAACAGTAGCAAAACATGTTTTTTTAAAGTATACATAGAACATTCACCAAGATAGGTCATATTCTGGGCTAAGTAAATAGATTCATATATGGAAGTGCTTTTAGAAATTTAAAAGAATTAAAACCATATGAAATACAGTTTCTGACAATTACAAAATTAAACTATAAATCCATAACAAAGAGATATCTGGAAAATTCCCAAATCTTTGGAAATGAAAAATTACTAAATGACACTAAAAGAGGAAGTCACCAGGAAACAAAATATTTTAATGGAATAAAAATGAAATTACAACATATTTATTATGTGTAGATGTAGCTAGAATGCTTAGAGGTAAAATTATAGCATTGTATGCTTACATCAGATAAAAGCAAATCTGCCCTGGCTGGTGTGGCTCAGTGGATTGCATACCAGCTTCTGAACCAAAGGGTTGCCAGTTTGATTCCCAGTCAGGGCACATGCCTGGGTTGTGGGCCAGGTCCGAAGTTGGGAGCATGTGAGAGGCAACCACACATTGATGTTTCTCTCTTTCTCCCTCTTCCTCCCTTCCATTTTTTCTAAAAATAAATAAAATCTTTTAAAAAAAGAAAAGAAGAAAACCTTACATCAATGATCTAAATACATACATTAAGAAACTGGAGAAAGGACTTCTGGCCAAGATGGAGGCATAGAGAGACATGTTGCATCTCCCTCCACAACTAAGAAGGAATACAACTACCTCAAAACTAGAAAAAACCAGAAGTTCCAGAAAATCGAACTGCATGGACGTCCAGCAAACAAAGATATAAAGAAGAAATACTCATCTAGACAGGTAGGAGGGGTGGAGCCTGGGCAGAGAGGATGCGTTGTGGTGGCGGCGGCAGTGGCAGGCCAGCAAAAAGCGCAGTCACACATTTTAAAAAGTCAGGAGGAACACCTGAGGAGCATTCCCAGCTCCTCACTGGACCTCGAAGCTCACTGTCCCAGCACCGGGGCAAATCAAGTCTCATTGCTTCTGACTGTGCAAACCAGTGGAGGCTGGGGTGGAGGAATAAACTGCCAGTCTCTCAGCAGAGTCCACTTGTTTAAAGGGCCCCCACGGTCCTAGAACATCCGCAGACCCACCCAGTCTGGGAATGACGGCCAGGGCAGTAGCTAGAGGGGCGCCAGTCCAGTGTGGAAGTGGGAGAGGTGCCTCGAAAAGGAGTGAGTGCTGGGCAGGCAGCATTGTTCCCTCTCAGATCCCTCCCTCACATGCAGTGCCACAACATGGTGAAACAGGTCGCCCTGTACTGACAAATCCCTAAGGCTCTGCCGCTTACAATGTAATAGGAGTGACAGCTCTACCTGGGACGTGGAGTCAGAATGAGGAGACAGAGAAGTATGGCCCAAAAGGGGAAACAGATCAAGGTTTCAGTACGAGAACTAAGCGACGAGGAGATGGCCAACCTCACAGAAGAGGAGATAGATAACCTAACAGATGCAGAGCTCAAAACACTGGTGGCAAAGATGCTCACAGGCTTGACAGATATGCTTGAGTATGGCAAACGCATAAGAGAAGCAGTGACGCCTATGCTAAGTGAAACAAAGGAAAATCCACACAAAAGCAATGGTGAAGGGAAGGAAACCGGAGTCCAAATCAATGATTTGGAACATAAGGAAGAAAAAAACAGTCAACCAGTGCAGAATGAGGAAGCAAGGATTGAAAAAAATGAGGAAAACTTCCAAAATTTTGCGAAGGAGATGGACATACAGGTACGGGAATCACAGAGGATCCTGGATGAGCTGAAACCAGAGCGGACAACACCAGAGTGCATCATGATTGAGATGCCAAAGATGAAAGATAAAGACAGAGTCCTGGGGGCAGCAAGAGAGAGGTGGAGAGTTCCCTACAGAGGGGGGCCTATAGGACTATCAGCTGATTTCTCAGAGGACATTTTGCAGGCAGGAAGGGGCTGGCAAGCAGTATTCAATGTGATGAAAGGCCACCTGCAACCAGGATTACTCTATCCAGCAAAGCTATCATTTGGAATAGAAGGGCAGATGAAGTGCTACCCAGACAAGGTGAAGCTAAAGGAGTTCATCATCACCAAGCCATTATTATATGAAATGTCCAAGGGACTTACTTAAGAAAAAGAAGATCAAAACCACGAACACTAAAATGACAACAAACTCACAACTATCAACAACTGAAACTAAAAAATAAAAACAAAATTCAACTAAGCAAACCAGAATAGGAACAGAATCATAAGTATGGGGATCATTTGGAGGGTTATCAGTTGGGAGTGGGGAGGGGGAGGAATGGGGAAATGGTGCAGGGATTGAGAAACATAATCAGTTGTTACAAAGTAGACAGGGGAAAGTTAAGAATAATATAGGAAAGGGTGAAGCCAAAGAAGTTATATGCATGACCCATGGACATAAACTAAGAGGGGTGGAATTGCTGGAGGAAAGAGGGGTACTGGGCAGAGGGGAGCAAAAGGGAAAAAAATTGGAACTACTTTAACAACATAATCAATAAAATATACTTAAAAAAACAAAAACTGGAAAAATAAAAGTAAACCAACCCAAAACAAAAGCAAGAGGGCAATAACGAAGAAAGATCAGAAATCAATGAAACAAAAAACAGTAAACCAATAGAGAAAAAAATAAAACTGAAAGCTGATTCTTTGAAAAAATTATTAAAGTTGATAAATTTCTAGCCATACGGACCATGGTTATAAGAAAGGTCTCAAATTACCAATACTGGGAATGAAAGGGAACATTAGTATGGATCCTGCAGACATTTAAAGGACAATATGATGTACAATATTATGCCCACAGATTTGACAATTTCGATAAACATATTCTTTGAAAGACACAAATTACCAAAGCTTACTCAAGAAGAAATATTTGATCTGAATGGCCTGTGTATTAAATAAACTGAATTTATATTTTAATTTTTTTCTCATATAGAAAACTTCTGGCTCAAATTATTTCAATGGTATGTACTATAAAATTTTTTAATTTTATTCATTTTTATTGTATTTTTCCATTTATCCCCCTTATACCTACCCTTTCCCACCTCCACCTGACCCCCTCCCCCCAAAATATTTTAAAGAAGAAATAGTACCAGTTCTACACAGATCCATCCAGAAAATAAAAGAGAAAGGAGGACTTCCCAACTCACGTATTGAGAGCAGTTTTATCCTGATACCAAAGCCAGACAAAGACATTATAAGAAAATGACAGAATAACAACTCTCAAGAACACAGGTATAAAAAAATTCCCAACAAAGTATTATTGAATGGAATTCAGCAATATATTCTCATATATTGGTCATAATACATCATGACCAAGTAAGCTTTATCCAGGAAATGAAATGTTAATTAATATTCAAAGATTAGTCAATGAAGTTTCAGAGAAGGAAAACTCTGACTCCAAAAAACCTCCGCTGCCTTGCGGCATACCTCTTCAGGGGAAAGGCTAAGGGAGTAAACCCCGACAGAAAATCCGGAGCCGGAGTCCCTAAGGCGGTTTGACGTTGTAGTCAACACCGGCAACTCCTGCGGCGCACCTGAAGCCAAGCTGTATTGACTCCGTCTTTCCCTTGGATCCTTCAGCTGCGAAGAGAGGGGGTGTCTGCTGCATGGGCAACAGCAGACCCTCCATATCACCCTGCCCAGGCTCTGTAGCTTCAGCTCCACTGGAGAGGACACTCCAGCGTCATCGCAAGATGTCGATTCAACACGGGAGGAGACAGATACCGTGTCACTCCCGAGTCGGACTGCACAACCATTCTCGGCGGTGCAGATAGACTCTTAAGAAGCTACACCATCGTCTCTCGAGACGGACGGCTGCCGACGACGAGTCAATGAAGTTTACCATATCAACAGATTAAAGAAGAAGAAAAAAAACCGTATGATTATCTCAATAAAGTGGCAAAAGCATTTGACCGAATTCAACATCAATTGATAATCATAAAAAAGAAATCCCTTAGCAACCTAGGAAAAGAGATAATTTACTCAACCTGATAAAGGACACCTACAAAAACAAACAAACACCTAAAAAACAAAGCAAAACAAAACACTCTAAAATGGTCAGCATATTTAATAGTAAAAGGCTAAAAGCTTTACCCCTGATACCAAAACCAGAAATGGGTGTCTATTCTCATATTTCTATTCAACATAATATTGGAGGTCCTGGTTAGTATAATAAACAAGAAAAATATATATCAATCCCTACTTAAATATCACTCAGAACTAGAATAATGAATCCTAAAATTTATATGGAACCACAAAAGGCCCAGTATACCCAAAGAAACCTTGATAAAGAACAAAGTGGAAGGCATCACACTTCTTGATTTCAAAGTACACTACAAAGCTATAGTAATCAAAAGTTTGGTACTGCCATAGAAACAGACAGATCAATGGGATAGAATAGGGAGCCCAGAAATAAATTCTTGCTTCTAAGGTCAATTTATTTATGACAAAGGAAGCAAGAATATACAATGGAGTAAAGATAGTCTCTTCAATAAGTGGTGATGGGAGAACTGAATAGATAATATGCAAGAAAGAATAAAAAAAGAAATAAGATCACTTTCTTACAGCACATGCAAAAATAGACTCAAAATGAATTAAAAAGTTTAATGCAGGGCCTAAAAAGATAAAACTTGTAGAATAAAACATAGACAATAAACTCTTGGACATTGGTTTTAGCAATATCTTTTTGGATATGTCCCCTCAGAAAAGGGCAACAAAAGAAAAATAAACAAATGGGACTATATCAAATGAACAAGTTTTTGCACAGTAAATTGAAGCATCAACAAAACTAAAAGACAACCTACTGAATGGGAGGAGATATTCACCAATAATACATCTGATAAGGGGTCAATATCCAAAATATATAGGGAACTCATACAACTTAACACCAAAAAACAAACAAACAAACAATCTGATTAAAAATAGGCAGTGGACCCAAGTAGACATTTCTCCAAAGAGGACATACAGATGGTCAATAGATGTATGGAAAGATGCCAACATTACGATCATAAAACCACAATGAGACATCCCTTGCATCTGTCAGAATGGCTATCATCGAAAAATCAACAAACAAAACTTGACAAGGATGTGAAGAAAAGGGAACCTTCATGCACTATGGGGATTATAAGCTTATGTGGCCACTATGTAAAACAGTATGGAGTTTCCACAAAAATATTGCAAACAGAACTGCTGTGTGACCCAGCAATTTCACTTCTGGGTATTTACCCCCCAAAATCCAAAAACACTAATTCAAAAAGATATATGTAGCCCTATGTTCATTGAAGCATTGCTTACAATAGCCAAGATATGAAAGCAACATAAGTGTCCAAGAGTAAACAAATGGATAAGGAAGAGGTGATGTATGCATGTATATATTTACTCAGCCACGAAAAAGAATGAAGTCTTGCCATTTAAGACAACATGGTTAGACCCAAAGGGTATTATACTAAGGGAGATAAGTCAGCAGAGACAGACAAATACAATGATATCATTTATATGTGGAGTCTAAAAAGCAAAACAAATGAATAAATGAAACAGAAAGATGGTCGCCAAAGGGGAGGAAGGGAAAGGATAGATAAATAAAAACAACCTCTTTCTCAGTTCTGTTGCAGCATGACTTTTGTTTGTGATGAAAGGCATTAAAAGCTTCTAATTGGAGTTTTCAGGTATCACATTTTAAAATATCAGTGAACAATGTTAATAATTTGGTATTCACTCTCTTTTCTACCATTTGCACAGAATACAGAAGTTTTCATATCTTCAGATTAAAAAAAGAATAGAAAATGTACACTGTTATGATTGTATATATAGAAAATCTCGAAGAATCTACTAAAAAGCTTCTAGAACAAATAAATAAGTTTAGCAAGGCCACAAGCTGGAATGTCAGCACACCAAAATCAATGATAATTCTATATGATAGTGACAATCATAAATTGAAAAAATTTAAATCATTTACAATAGCACCAAAAGCACTTAATACCTAGGTATAAATCAAACAAGATATATGTAAGATATGCTTACAACTATAAAACAGTGATGAAAGAAGTCAAAGATCTTAATAAATGGACAGAAATAGTAGTTCATGAGTTGAAAAAATATTATTAAAATGTCATTTATCCCAAAATTGAACTACAGATTCAACACAACCCCAATCAAACTTGATGCAAAAAATTTTAAGGAACACTGACAAGGTGATTCTAAAATTATATGGAAAGCAATGGAGCTGGACTAGCCAAAACAATTTTGAAAAAAAAAGTAGAAAACTTATAAAATTTGATTTTTTTATCCTAAAGAAACAGTAATCTAGACAGTCTGTTACTGGTGAAAAGATAAACGCATAGATCAATGGAACAGAATGGAAAGTCCCGAAATAGACCCACACATAGGTGGTCAGTTGACAAAGGTACAAAGTCAACTCAAAGGTAAGAAGATAACCTTTTCAACAAATGGTGCTGGAACAATTTCATATGCAAAAATAAATAAATAAATACATGAAACTTTATTCTTCCCCTGAACCAAATACAAAAACTAACTGAAAATGAACCACATAGACCTAATATAAAACATAATACTACAACATCTCTAGAAAAATATATATAACAAGAGATCTTTGTGACCTTGGGAAGGCAAATATTTCTTACATACAACAAATACCAAAAGCACATTTCATTTAAAAAAAAATTAAAGCTTGAATTTCATCAAAATTATGGACTCTACAAAAGGCTTTGTTAAGAAAAAGAAAAAACAAGCTGTAGACCAAAAAGAAAATATTTGTACTGTACATATCTGATAAAGAATATATAAAGAACTCTCAAAATTCAGTAATAAAAAGCAAACAACCCAATTAAAAATGGACAGAAGGTTTGAAGAGACTCTACTGAAGAGGACATGCTGGTGGCAAACACATGAAAAGTGCTCAGAAAAGGCTGTTGAATGGATGGATGAATGATGGAATGAGGTTTGGTCTTCCAGAAGGCATTTCCTACTTGATTAACTCTTTAGAATTCATTCTGATGATTATTCTAGTAACTAGAGCAAGTGAAATTATTCTTGTACAAACACACACACTAAAGTCATTTAAAAATAAGTTTTAAGTATGTTTACTTCAGGCCCCTTCTAGTAAGACAAATAATTTTTTAAAATGTTGTTATATTAACATAAAAGTATTTCATAGAGCTGCTTGTCAAATGATATGGTATTGTGCAAAGTTCTTGTGAATCAAACAATTTAATGGAGGCCATTTTTATTTAATCAATATTCTTTCTAAAGACCTGGCTTAATGCATAGGTGAATGTAGACTATTCAGATAAGACTACAAAAATGACAAATTTTCATTAAAAATTTCTCTCTCAATTTGGCTTTTGATAGATTGTATCAGTGAGTTCCAGATAATACTACTCAACAAATAGTGTACAGATGAACATCCCTTAATAATGACCTTAACAAGGACATATGTCTAAGAAAACCACCCCATCACCACAATATGGCTACAGGGGGAGTTTCTGCTTTGTTTCAATGCTAACAGTTTATTTCCTCAGCTCTCCTCATTTGTAGAAAGTGGTTAAGAATTAAAAGTTGTTATTATCTTCTTTTTCATGAAGACTTTATTAGTGGGCATTTAAAAGCCTCTGAAATTAGTATTTCTCTCTTCATCTCTATTATTTCATATTTTAAATTTTGGTTTGCAACCTACCTTCTGGGAGAATAAAGGATCTTAACTAGTCTCGTTAAAACATGGTTTGAGGTTGTTGGGTTTATTTTTTTCTATTTGTTTTTTCTCTTTCCTGACGTGGAGTAAAAGTTATTGACCTGTCTGTCCCTCACCCAGTTCAAAAGGACATCAGTTTGTTTTAAACTATTTGTTTAAGGAAATCAAAAAGTGGTCAGGCCTTTGCATTTATTCGTATGCTCTAAGCACTACTGAGATAGCATGCTAAAGTGTGAAAAGATAGTCTGGCTTTTGAGTATAGCTTAGTCTGGAGGATAAAATTATGTATAGTTATCAAATTATGTATAGTCAGCAGCATAAGTTCATTTGGCAAAATCCAAAGCTGTGCAGTACTTGCTAGAGAATCTGGAGGTGGAGTGAGGTTTGGGGGAGCAGGATGAGTCTATCACTGTATGGTGAAAGAGGTTATCCTCTAAATGTGGGATCCTTAATGACTATTGTGTATCAAAGTTCAAGGACTTAGTGGCTTCAGTTCACTAGAAATGATATATCAAATTGTTGCACCAAGAATTCTAGGTATTGGTGTATCCTTTTAATGCTACTGTATACCTTAATGTAAAAGAGCTGGTGAGTACAAGTTCATTCAGCTTCAGTACAGGGAGGATGATCAGCATAAGCACACATAAACTGAAGTATGTACAGTATCTTTTTAAAGATAAAAAATAGAGAAAAAATGCAAAGGAGCTAAATTTTACTTCTTTCATTGGTAGTAAGAAATGTTACTTGGCTGCACACTTGCTGGTTAACCTTATCTCATGCTCTATCATGTAAGTTTCCTAGAAGTGAATTCCTAGTTCCCTGAACTGCAACTATTATTAGAATTCAACAGGCCCCATGGTGAGGTTTCTTCACTGCTCCACTATGTTCAGCTCCACTATCAGGAAAGTGGAGACACGCTAATACTAGAACCAATGAAACACAGATTCCTAATGCAGCCACAATGCTTAATAGAATATAGCTGGAATTATGTCTCCCAATTTTTTTGTAAATCCTTCGGTGCTGGCACGGTGCAGGCCTTGCAAAAGTAATGACCACATTTTTAAATGATAATGTTTGTATAAGTTATATAATTAAATAAGCATTTGTTCAGGGACTACATTTCCCTGTTAATTATATTAAAATACTTTTCAAAGACTTTTGAATCTATTTAGATTCTCACTAGAATGGAAGAGAAACCTTAGGTGGCACAAGATTTTTTTAAATGTAGGTTTATCTTAACTATAGAATGTGTACTATGTGACAGAAGCTGTAAAGACAATTGGAATTAACATTTTAAGTAGAATTCTGATGTAAACTGAAGAATTTGTAGAATCAAATTAATTATAAATTACCTTTAAGAACTAGTTATAGAATGGTGAAAGACGATATCAAGATTATTGACATATGTACTTTTCTATCCAACTAATTTACTGAATCATGTAATATATTTTTTATTGTATTGTAGTTTTTCCATTACCACTTATACCCCCTATTTCCTTTTCCACCTCCACCCACCCCTCCCCTCAGAACCATGTAATATTTTACTCAAAAAATTCTTCATGATTTATTCTCTTCCTGAGTCCCTACCTATCCCCTTGAAAAGGACCCATCACATGAAATAAAGCCATCAATTGAGTTTTTTCTTTTCAGAGCTTATGCAGATTTTAGAAATTTTGGAGTCAATCTATTTTCAGATAGAACATGGTAAATGTAAAAAAAAAAAAAAGGGCAACAACAGTTAATGTGGCACTGTTGATATTGGCAGCTGGCCTGAGTATTTCCAAATTCTACTTGTTTTTAGCTCCATATCCAAATTTTCACCTCTCTCTCTGAAGTTTTGCATTATTACTGAACCAACATCACTGTGCTTCCCCAGCCCTGCCTCTCCTTCATCCTCTGCTACCTGCCACACTCTTCTCAGGAGAACCACAGCTCATTCATGAGACTTTTGCAGGGCCAACTCTTCATTTGAAAACTTATTTATCTGGACTTTCCTACCTAAACAGTGCTGTAGTTAACCGAAGAGTATAAAAGGGAAAGTTTTTGGAAGTAAATTAATAAATGAAGAAGAAATTATAGAGATAGAATATAACAATTTTTCAACCTCTAATAAATCACTGGATGTAGGCACTGAGCATCAACTGAGGCCTAAAGACCACAAAAAAAGTGACAAGAATGTATTATGTGCCCCCTGATGAAAATGCACACTACAAAAAAAAAATTCGAATCTGAATCTGATCAAGCAGAGGTCAGAAGTACATGTTAACCTGTACCCTGGGGATGCCATCAACAAAATCCAGACTGTGGGAAATTCTATAGTACAAACAGATAAATCGCAAGAAAACAAAAAAGAAATTAAATGAGTTGGGATGGTATAGAGATTTAAAGAGACTTAAAATACCAATTGTAATGTTAAAAAAATTAGAAATTTATACAGTTCATCAATTAACATTTTTGAGCCTCAATTTTCTCATCTGTACAGTGGGGCTAGTCACAGGACTATTGTGAGCTACTATTCTAAGTCATTTAGCATGGTTTATATCAGATACCCAATAGTTACCTGCAAATACCACATATAAATAATGATGAGCTAAAAGAATGAGGTTATAAACTGAAACTGCCTGCTATGACTTCTGGATTAATCTTAGGACCCTTTTGGCTGGTTCCCCAGATGTTGAAGAAGTTGCTTGGGTTGTAAAATGCACATGGTTGAAACCTTTGTCAAGTAAAAGGCTTTTCAAACTCCTGAACCTCATTTAGTTTCCTCATCTGTATCTTCTCCATTAGGCTCATTCACCAATCTACTAGTAAAATAAAATGTTAGTTATTTGTGGATTATTATTCATGGAATAACAATTATAACAAAGATACTTTATTAGATAATTTTTAATAAAACTATACTCTTCTAGCTATTAAAAAATATTTTATTTGTTTTTCAGAGAGGGGGAGGGAGGAAGAAAGAGAGGGAGAAAAACATTGATGTGAGAGAGAAACATTGGTTGGTTGCCTCTTTCACACATGCCAACTAGAAACTGAACCTTCAACCCAGGCATGTACCCTAACCAGGAATCAAACTAGTGATCTTTTGCTCCATAGAATGACACCCAAACAACTGAGCCACACTGGTCAGGGCTAACTATTTTTTTCATTCTTCTTAGCCTGTCATCTTGGTGGGACCAACAAAATTTTTGAGAAGTTTTTTGTTAACATATGGTTTTATTATTTTTTAAGTTAAATTTATTTTTTAAATCCTCACCTGAGGATATATTTATTGATTTGAGAGAGAAAGGAAGCGGGGAGAGAGAGAGAGAGAGAAAGTGAGAGAGAGAGAGAGAGATGTAAAAGAGAAACATCAATTGGTTGCCACCTGCACGTGCCCCGACTGGGAATTGAACCTGAAACATTTTGGTGTATGAGATGAAACTCCAACCAACTGAGTCACATGGCCAAGGCTATATGTTTTTTTAATTGAATGTCTTTTTTTATGGGGGGCGGGAGAATAGAAAAAATATGCAGGAGAAATCAGTCTAAAGTAAGCAAAAAGCCAGAGGAATCTATTATATTTTCTGTGTTCATACAAATTTTCTTTCCAAACCATCAGCAATTCCTTTAAATTTTTATTGTATTTTTTCATTATCATTTAGTCCCTGTATACCTTCTCCCCACTGCAATCACCACACTGTTGATCATGAGTCCTTTTTCCTTTTGGATCAATCCCTCCACCCACTATCCTCCTCTCCCTTAGCTATCATCCTACTATCTATGAGGATGTCTCTAGTTTGCTTGTCAGTACAGCTTGTTCATTAGATTCCACATATACATGAAATCATATACATGTTTTTCTATGATTGGCTTATTTCACTTAGCATAATGTTCTCCAGGTCCATCCATGTTGTCAGAAAGAATAAAACTTACTTCTTTGTAACAGCTGAGTAGTAATCCATTGTGTAAATGCCCCACAGTTTTAGCCACTCAGCTACTGATGGATACTTGGGCTGCTTCCATATTTTGGGGATTGTAGATAATGCTGCAGTGAACATAGGGGTGCTTATGTTCTTTCAAATTAGTTTTGGGTTCCTTTAGATATATTCCCAGAAGTGGGATCACTGAGTCAAAAGGCAGATCCATTTTTAACATTTTGAGGTATCTCCATACTGCTTTTCACAGTGGCTGCATCAATCTTCATTCCCACCAATAGTGCCGATGGGTTCGCCTTTCTCCACATTCTTACCAGGACTTATTTATTGATTTATTGATAGCCACTCTGACAGGTGTGAGATGGTATCTCGTTGTGGTTTTAATTTGCATTTCTTTGATCATTAGTAATGTTGAACATCTTTTCATATGTCTATTGGCCATCTGTATGTCCTCTTAGGAAAAATGTCTATTCAGGTCCTTTGCCCATTTTTTAATTGGGTTGTTTGGTTTTTTTGGTGTTAAGTTCTGTAAGTTCTTTATAAATTTTGAATATTAATCCCTTATCACGTGTATCGGCGAATATATTCTCCCATTCTGTGGGTTGTCTTTTTATTTTGTTGATGTTTTCCCTTGCTGTGCAAAATCATTTTAGCTTGATGTAGTCCCATTTGTTTATTTTTTCTTTTGTTTCCCTTGCATGGGGAGACATATCAGATAAACTATTGCTATAAGCAATGTCCAAGATTTTGCTGCCTGTTTTCTTCTAAGATTTTTATGACTTCGAGTCTAATAATTAAATCTTTAATCCATTTTGAATTTATTCTTGTGTGTGGTGTTAACAGGTGGTCTAGTTTCATCTCTCTGTGTTGTATCCGCCCAATTTTCACAACACCATTTATTGAATAAACTACCTTTAGCCCACTCTATGTGCTTACTTCTTCTGTCCAATATTAACTGACTACAAAGGTGTGGGTTTATTTCTGGGCTCTCTATTCTGTTCCATTAATATGTGTCTGTTTTTATGCCAGTACCATTCTCTTTTAATTACTATAGCCTCATGGTATAGTTTGATATTAGGTAGTGTAATTTCTCCAACTTTGTTCTTTCTCAGGACTGTTATTGCTATGCAGGGTCTTTTGCAGTTCCATATAAAATTTTGAAATATTTGTTCTAGTTCTGTGAAAGATGCCATTGGAATCTTGATAGGAATTATGTTGAATCTATAGATTCCTTTGGGTAGTATGGACATTTTAATGATCTTAAGTCTTCCTATCCATGAACACGATATATGCTTTCCACTTATTTGTGTCTTCTTTTTCTCTCTTCAGTGTCCTAGAATTTTCTGAGTATAGGTCTTTTACATTCTTTGTTAAATTTATTTCTAGGTATTGTATTCCTTTTGAAACAATTGTAAATGGGATTGTTTTTTAAATTTTCCTTTCTATTAGTTTGTTATTTACATATAAAAATGCAACTGATTTCTGAATATTAATTTTGTATCCTGGTACTTTGCTGAATTCACTTATCAGTCCTAGTAGCTTCTTGATGGAATCTTAGGATTCTGTATGCATGGTATCATGTCATTTGCCATTAAAGACAGTTTTACTTCTTCCTTTCCAATTTGGATGCCTTTTATTTCTTCTTGTGTGATTTTTGTGGCTAGGACTTCCAGTACTATGTTGAATAAGAGAGGTGAAAGCAAATATCCCTGTCTTGTTCCCAGTCTTATGGGGAATGTTTATAGTTTTTGTCCATTGAATCTTATGCAGGCAGTGGGTTTTTCACAAATGGCCTTTATTATGTTTAGGTATGTTCCCTAAACACTTTGCTGAGAGTTTTTACCATAAAGGGGTGCTAGATTTTATCAAAACCTTTTCTGCACCTATTGATATAATCATGTGGTTTTTATCCTTCATTTTGTTTATGTGGTGAATCACATTTATTGATTTGTGATGTTGTACCAAACTTGCATTCCTGGAATAAATCCCACTTGATCATGGCGTATGATTTTTCTGATGCATTGCTGTATTCGCTTTGCTAATATTCTGTTGAGGGTTTTAGCATTGATGTTCATCAGGGATATTGGCCTATGATATTCTTTTTTCGTACTGTCTTCATCTGATTTTGAAATTAGGATAATGTTGGCTTCATAAAATGAGCTTGGGAGCATTCCTTCCTCTTGGATTTTTTGAGATAGTTTGAGGAGAGGTGTTAGTTCTTCTCAGAATGTTTGGTAAAGTTCACCTGTGAAACCATCTGATCCAGGGCTATTGTTTGTTGGAAGTTTTTTTTTATTACTGCTTTAATTTCACTAGGTGAAATCTGTCTATTCAAATTCTCTGATTCTTTATGATTTAGTTTTGGAGGATAGTATGTTTGTAGGAATTTACCTATTTTGTCCAGCTTGTCCAGTTTGTTGGCATATAGTTGTTTATAATATATTCTTACAATCCCCTGTATTTCTTTGGTGTCAGTTGTTATTTCTCCTCTTTCATTTTTGATTTATTCACTTGGGTCCTCTCTCTTTTTTTCTTGATGAGTATGGTTAAATGTTTTTCAATCTTGCTTGTCTTTTCAAAGAACCAGCTCTTGGATTTAATGATATTTTGTATCAAAATTTTAAGACCCTTTTTCATTTATTTCTACTGTGATCTTCATTATTTCGTTCCTTCTACTCACTTTGGGTTTGTTGTTCTTTTCACATTCCTGTACGTGTAAATTGTTTACTTGAGCTTTCCTTGTTTTGTTTGAGATAGGGCTGTAATGTTATGAATTTTCCTCTTAAGATTGCTTTCCCAGTGTCCTATCGATTTTGGATTATTGTGTTCTCATTTTCATTTGTTTCAAGGTATCTTTTGATTTCTTCCTTGAACTCATTGTTGACCCATTCATTGTTTTATAACATGTTATTTAGCTTTCATGTAGTTGCGTGATTTTCAGTGTTCTTGTTTTGATTTCTAGTTTCATCTCAATGTGGACAGACAAGATGCTTGATATTGTTTCACTGTTCTTAAATTTATTATGACTTGTTTTGTGTCCTAACAGGTGGTCTAGCCTAGAAAATATTCTGCATGCACTTGAAAAGTATGTATATTCTGATGATTTGGAATGAAATGCTCTGAAGATATCAATTAAAGTCATTTGATTTAGTGTGTTGTTAAAGGCTGCTGTCTCTTAGTTGTTTTTCTGTCTGGAAGATCTAGCCATTAAAGTCAAATGGGTGTTAAAATCCCCAACTATGACTGCATTTCTGTCAATCTCTCCCTTTATGTCCATCAAGATTTGCTTCACATATTTAGATGCTCCTATGTTGGGTACATAAATGTTTACTGTGGTTATATCCTTGCTAGATTGTTCCCTTCATCATTATGTAATGTCCTTCTTTGTCTTATACTATAGCCTTGGCTGTAAAGTCTATTTTGTCAATTATAAATACAGTTACCCTAACCTTTTTTTTTTTCCCTTTCCATTTGCACGAAATACCTTTTTCCAACTCTTCTGTGTATCTCTCTATCTGAGTTGGGTCTTTTGGAGGCAGCATATATATGGGTCTTGTTTTCTAATCCATTCAGCTACCCTATGAATTTTGGTTGGAGCATTTAAGCCATTTACATTTAAGGTGATTATTTTTAGATATGTATTTAGTGCCATGTTGTTGTTAGATTATTTTCCTCCTTTTTTTTCTTTCTTTCTTTCTCTTTTTCATCTTCTTCTTAAAGCGAGACCTTTAACATTTGTTGCACTACTGGATTGTTGTTAACAAACTTCTTTATTTTTTTCTTGTCTGGGAAATTCTTTATTTCTCCTTCAATTTTTAATGATAGCCTTGCTGGATAAAGTAACCTTGGTTGTAGATCCTTGCTTTTTATCACCTTGGATATTTCACACCACTCCCTTCCAGCCTGAAATGTTTCTGTTGAGAAATCAGATGACAATCTTTTTGGTACTCCCTTGTATGTAACTACCTGCTTTTCTCTTGTGGCTTTTAGGACCCTCTTCTTGTCTTTAAGCGTTGTCATTTTAATTATGATGTGTCTTGGTGTAGGCCTCTTTGAATCCAACTTGTTTGGGACTCTGAGCTTCTTGGACAAGTGTGTCTTTTTCCTTCACCATATTGGGGAAGTTTTTGGTTATTTCTTCCAATAGGTTCTCAATCTTTTACTCACTTTCTTCTCCTTCTGGTATTCCCATGATGTGGATGTTGTTATGCTTCATGGTATCCAAAAATGTTTCTTAAGATCTCATTTTTTTAAATTTGTTTTTCTCTTTGTTTCTCTGCCTGTGTTTTTTTCCTACTTTGTCTTTCAAATCACTGAAATGACCCACTGCTTCATTTAACCTACTATTTATTCCTTCCAGTGTATTATTTATTTCAGATATTGCATTCTTTATTTCTGACTGGCCCCCTTTTTATGGTTTCTATGTCTTTTTTCATGCTGTTGAGTATCCTTATAATCATTACTCTAAAATCTCTATCTGTTAAATTGCTTGCCTCAATTTTATCTAGTTCTTCTGGAGAACACTCTTGTTTTTTCATTTGCAGTCTGTTTCTTTGTCTTCCCATTTTGGTGGCTTCTTTGAATTTGTCTCTATGTATTAGGCAGTGTGCAAGACTCTGGTGCGTGCCTAAGTCAAACTCTGTTTAATGCGACTGGTCCTGGGCAACCTATTAGGAGCTATCAATGATCCACGGTGTGTGGTTCCCTCTTCTGGGCCTGAGTGTGTGCGGAAAGAACCAGGCTGTTCACCAAGGCCGGCTTTTACCAGAACCAGGCCCAGGGTGGGTGAGTTGAAGCCTCAGAGTTCCCATCAATCCAGCTCTGTCTGCAAGCTTTCTGTAGCATTAAGGAGTGAAAGTTTTCCAGCTGTACTCCTCAGCAGCAGGGCTCAAGCACCACAGGGTTGGGAGGAGTACCCTGCCTGAGAAAGATGGCTCCTACAGTATGGGGAATGATAGCACAGGGATACTGGTGGCTGTTCCTTTAGTTCTCTCCCCAGAGCCACCAGCCCCAGCCTCTAGTTCACTCTGCCCTTCCTGTGCAGGAGCCCAGGGTAAGTGACTGCAAACAGAATTTTGTGTATTGGCTCTTTAAGAGGCTTTCTGAGTCTCCAGTCTTCTCTCCTTGGCAGACAGAAACGCTGCTGCTTTTCACAGCTGGATGTTATCTGAATTCCTTTACTGGCTCAGATGCTTTAGGCAGGGGAGCCCAGCTTGGGGTTTAGACCCCACACTTCACAGGGGAAACCCCCTGGCCACCAAAATATCCCTCTGGCAATTCAGTGTCACCTGTGGGAGCCCAGCCAACCATCTTGTGTCTCCTCCACACTCCCTACTAGTCTCATTGTGGTGAAGTGGCTTCTTTTGTTTGTCTGTAGTTATAAGGCTTCTCTCCAGTTGGTGTTCAGTTGGTTATTCAGGATGATTTTTCTATAATTTAGTTGTAATTCCAGTTTCATCCTGGGAGGAGATTAGTGTAGCTTCCACTTACTCCTTTGCCATCTTGGGTCTCTCCTGTTCATGCAAATTTAATCATCACCTACCTTCACATTATTAACATCTCAAAAATTTACCATAATGTTGTAAAAATGATCTGTTACAAATTAGCTACTCTGACCAAGTTTTACTATATGCCAGAAAGTCATAAACTTCAAAATGATTAATTATGAGGTCCTAGTCTCTAGTCCTACCATTCTCATTCCAGACATAACTATTTCTGGCAGAGAAAGATGTGTGCCTACACACCCCTCTCTCCTCAACAAACACACTTACACTTACAAGGGGGGGATGGGCAAGGTGCGTTTATGTAATGTGTTCCTCCTTGAGACCTAAGTGGTTGGGTTTTAATCAGCAATTCATCACTTTTCTCAATTGATATCTAGGCCTCAAGTTAGGTGTGCAGTAGTAGATTTGCAACAAAAATAGCCAGGGGAACTACTGCCTAGGGTTAATCTCCACTGGTACACCTGAGAAAGGAACAGCTATTCTATGGTGTGGGGTGGAAAGATGTTCTCAAGTTGTCTGGAGAGACTATGATATCTCACCTTCCATGTGAAATAAGCTATCCCACTTTATACTTGTGCTACTTGACATTTATAAAACAATTTAAAAATATATTAAAAAGATGTAAATAAATGCAATTTAACCAAAAGAGCACATATGAAAGATAAAGTGGTAAAGTGAATGGATACTTCAAATAAATAAGATCTGTAGAATGAGCATAACAAAAAGACAAAAGTGAACAACAGGTCATATGGCTATAAGAGCATAAAGTAATGGCCCCATTAGAATTTCTTGAACTGGGTTGGCTGCAGCTGACCAGTGGACATCACATGAGAATGTTGTGTCAGGTTCCCTAGGGCAGAGGTCCTCAAAGGTTGGGCCTCAAGGCAGAGGCTAATGGCCATGGTTTCAACATATGTACATGGATCTCTATCTACAAGAGTGAGAGAGGGGTTTATGGTCTTCCATCCAGCTACAACCCCTGACTCATATGTCCAGACATACTGACTACTTTTTTGTTCCTCAGTCAAGCCCAATTTTTATTTGTTATTTTTTTTTCACCTAGAAGGATTTCCCCTAGATTTTCTCATGGTTTCCTAGCTGGCTTGTTCTGTCATTGATATCTCAAGTCAGCTATTATCTGCTTAGAGAGGCCTTTCTTGACCACCCTATCTAAAATGCCTCACCCCACCAAGTCATTCTTTATCATAATACTATTTTCATGACACTTCTCTACCTGAAATTATTGTTTATTGCCTTCCTTTTTCTCATTAAAATAGAAGCTTTATAAAAGTATCTAACTATATTGTTCAAGACCTTATTTTAAAAATTTAGATTCTACAGAGATCCATGCATCTTACTAATAAAGGGCCAAACAGTAGACAGTTGAGGATTTGCAAGCTATGCAGTTTCTGTCAGAACTACACAACTCTGCCATTGCAATATGTAAATGTATGGGCATGGCTGTGTTCTAATAAAATTTTATTTACAAAACACAGGCAGCTGGCCAGATTTGGCCTGTTGCTGTACTTTGCTAAACCCTACTCTAGAACATTGTACTGGAACATAGTGTCAGGGTCGCCCTGGGAAACTATCGAGGCTTGGAGCTCCGCACAGGTCAGGTGAAGGAAACGAAGCCTGTAAGACCTGACCAGAAAACCAGGAAAGCAGGGTGCATATGTGCCTTGATGCTATAGCCAGTGGGCCCCAGTGGGAATCAGGCCATGAGAAAATGCTTTATGTCTTTTGAAGCTTGCCCTGTTCTTTTACTTCACTTGATCGCTTTATCATACCAGCAGCAGAGGTTTTAACTTTAACTCAAAATGAACTTACCCTCCCTATTTTATGGCCACCTGAAGTTTTTGTGTCCAACACGCCCTGATGTGAGGGATCTGGATGTACCTTCAATTGTTATGCCTGAACAATATCTATTTTCTGTAATCAGCACTATTTAACATTAATTGATGAGCTTTATGTGCATGCTATATGCCCTTAAGCTTACTTCACGCAATAAAATACCTTGGAGGAAGGCAACTCAGGCATTTGTCTCTCAGACATTTGCCAGCCTTCTTTCCTCTAGCATAAACTGCCTGGGAAGTCTTCATTCATCTGTGAGACCAGGTGATCTCTGCAGGTCAGGGGTCCCCAACAACATAGTACTCAGTAAATATTTTAAAGTAAATGAACATAAATCTTTCTTTAACCTTGAGTAATACAAGGTAATTATTGTCCACTTATTACTCCATTCCAACCAAATAAAAAACAGATACAAATATGGCTTAAATGGCATAAGTTTATATACCATAAATCCTTAGCCTTGATAATACTGAATAAAAGATACACTGCATTTGTTAAAAGTAACCTAAGTTATGCCAGTGTGGCTTTACTCCTATCTGGCTTTACTCTTCATCTTACTATTTTTCATTCCTAAACTCATAGGTGCAGAGCTTTCTTTACACAAAGGCAAAGTATATGGACAAGGAAAGGCTGTGACTTTCAGAGTCTGTTTCTAGAGAGCTGGAGAGGCAGTAGTGATGATGAGAACTCTGGATCAGGGCTCAGGAGAACATGTTTTAGTGCTATGACCTATCAGTTGCCTCTAACTTCTCTGAGATAGACATTATTCACCTGTAAAATATAAAATACATACATTAAAAAGAGAAAGTTTGATCTATTTCTAAAACATCATTAAGCTATAATACTATTATTATGGCACTTTAACTGATACACATGCTCAAGCAGATTACAGCTTTTGTGTAATCCATAAAGAGAACAAATAATAAAGAAAATATTATAAAATAATATTGATGGCATATTAGAATATTTTTGATAAATAAGTGGGAATTTATGTATTATCTGTTTAGAATCTTAAGGTATTGTTCTATCTCAGTTCTTTGTTTATAGAGCTAGAACCATTTCCTTTTTTGATTTAATAAAATACTCTTTTTTTCCTTTATTGTAGTGACCAATGAAAGCCATAAAATAATATTTTAAGAAATAGATACAATATAGGTGACATTATAGACCTCTTTCTGGCCCTGCGGATTGATATGTGTTTTTAGATAAATGTAAAATATTATCAGGCTAAATGGTGGGGGAAAGTACAGAGATAATGCAAAGCTTAGAAGTTCCTTCCACATATTAACCAGGTATGCTTTGCAAGGTATAGATGACATCAATGGTACTATTCCTATAAGCAAATAGAGTGCTTCAAGGCTGATTATCACACTTCTTTTCCTTCTTAATGTTGTTAGAAAGACACTGAATCTTCCCCTAAAGTAGACAATGGACTTGTGTTCTCAAAATGTGATCTATGGGGCACCTGCCTGAATCAGCAACCTTTGTGATACTTTTTAATAATTTGTATTTCTGGTTTGCACCTCAGACCACCTGGATCGGTTCCAGGTGTAAGGGACAGATAAAAGTGACACTCAAACCGGTAAGAAATGATTAGCAGCAAAAGAGAAATGTAATCTTGAACAACTGTAATTTAGAAATAGAGGCGCTGGAGACATAAACAGTCAGTTAACCGAGTGTGAGAGGCACCCATCATGGAATATTTACCACCTTGGAAATTGTGGTTAGAGACATGGGGCTGGAGACATAAACAGTTAAAGTTAACCCAGAGTGTAAGGGGCACCCATCACGGAATATTTATCACCTGGGAATTATGCATGGTCGGTGAGTTAAGGAAACTTATTCATGAGTTAATTACTACCCTTAGTTGATTTAGTCAATCACATTAGATTGTAACTCCAGAGTATCCAGTAGGGAAAAACGGAGAGGAAGGGGAGGGGAAGGGAAGAGGAAGGGTTTACTCATGTTAGGATAAAAACGGCCAGCTCAATTCTGGCAGCGCGCACCTTTGAATTGGCTTTCGGCTTCACCGAGAGCTGCAGATCTGTGAATAAACAACTGCCTCGGTTACTGCTAAAGTCTTGTGTCCTGGTGTTTTATTGTGAGCATTTCTCACACAGGTATCTGCAATTGATTAAGTCCTCAGATGCAATTTATACACAGTAATGTCTGAGGATCACTATCTAGATTAAGAAGTCACATTCTACTACATCAGATTAATGATACAGTGAAATTCAGATCCTGTATTTTTCTAGTTCAGTATCCAAAGAATGTGGAAGCTATTTTTATGGCTTTAAAAGTATGAAACATATTTTAAAAATATGGAAAATGAAAAAAATAGAAGGAAAAAATCATTCCATAACACTGCTGTTTGGAGAAAAAACTGTTACTATTTGGTGAATATTTGAGTGCATTTCTTTCTAGTCTCTGATGTCATAATATGGATCATCACAGATTCTGATGGCAGGGGTTATATTTGTGCATCTATCATTGTACCCCCAGGACTTACCATAAAGCCTGGCATAGGATGCACTCAAATATTTTTGAATAAACAAAGTGAATTAATGAATGAAACTGGCATCTAATATACACTTAGCTTTGGCTATATGGACACTTTATAAAAATATGCCAGCATTATATAGAATATTACTCTCTGATTCCCACAAGCATCATATCAATAACATCAATAACTAGTACTTTTATATCAGACATTTTTCTAGTATTTTACTCACATTAATTTAATCCTAACAACAATATGTTGTGTGCCATTTTTATCCCCATTTTATAGATCATGAAACTGGAGCACAGAGAGATTAGGTAACTAATCCAATATCACACAGCCAGTTTATGGAAGAACTGACTCCTGAGCCCACTGATAGTGAGATTTTATGAGACTTGATTAACAAATACATATGTATTTATGGTCCAAAGTTAACCACCCTTGATAAGCAAATACATATGTACCTGATGTTTAGCACTCTAACTATAGAAAAGTCTAAATATTAGGTGATTATATGATAATTAAGACTTAGACCTGACACCTTTGTTTATTCACTCTGCTACTTGACAAAACTACAAATACATCTGCATCACTTCAAGTGTCAAATACTCAGTTTATGTTGCAGGTTCCTTTGTGCACATCCAGATGTGATGTTCCCACCGCCAATAAACGTGTTTACTTTGTTTGTATTTCAGTTTACCACATTGGCCACATAAAGCAAGTAGACATTGTTGTTGTTTTTTTAATCCTCAACTGAGGATATGCTTTTTTCCCATTGATTTTAGAGAGGAAGAGAGAGAAACATACAAGAGATGCAAAAGAAACACCAGTTAGTTCCTCACATTGCCTCCTGAACACGCCCCCACCAGGGCTTGAACCTGCAACCTAGGTATATGCCCTGACCAGGGAATCCAACCTGAGACCTTCCCCTGCACAGGAAAATGCTCCAACTAACCGAGCCAACCAGCCAGAGCTACACATTCTTAATGCTGAAAAAAGAAAAGAAAAGGTCATGTAACACTCTACCTTTCCCAACATCTTCCACCTTGAGCGACAAAAAATATAAATAGATAGATAAATCCACAGCCCAGGATCTAAAATCCCATATATTCTGTTCACAAATAAGTGTTAATAAACCATTAGCCCCTTGAATAAGGTCCTCTCGAGGAAGCATTGTGTAAGAGACGAAATTACCTGCTCAGAATGAACCACTCCCGACCTCATCCCTACAGGAACCCGATTGATTCGTATTCCCGCAAACCTGCACGAGCAAAAGCCATTCTACCTTTAACGTGTGCTTGAAAGCCACGGAGCCGAACAGCAGGACCAGTGCCCTGGCTATCTACATCGCCATCCTCCCTATTGCTCCTGCAGGCACTGTAGCCTCCAGGGGGCCAGGGACAGAGGCCGGTGGCGGGTGGGCCCTTGCCAAGAGCCTGCGAACGTTGAGCCCTTGCGCTCGGAGGGCGCCCGCTGAGCCTGCAAATCACTGCCCGCCCGGCAGGAGGCGCCGCGGCCGCGCGGGTAATGCCGCGCCCTGGGGAGGGGGCGCGAGATGCCGCACAGAGCTGCAGACTCGCCTCCCTCTTCCTCCCCCTCAGCCCTCCTCGTGACGCTGCAGGTGAAGCCCGGGCTAGGGAAGGAGGCGGAGAGCCGCGGGAGCCCGAAACGGCTCCGAGGCTCCCTGCGCTGGAGTGGCGCGAGTCCGAGGGGGCGGGGAGGCGCGGGCGGAGTGTGTGCGTGCGCTGAACGTGGGTGTGGGTGGGGGTAAGTAGAGCAGGCGCTCGGGAGCGCGGAGCAGAGGGACGCCGGCTACCCTGGACAGCGCATCGCCGCCCGCCGGGGTCGCTGTGCCGCAGCCGCCGCGGATCATGGTGAGCGGGGCCGGGCGCCACCACTGCCGCTCTTTCTTTCTTTCGCTTCTGGACCAAAGCGCTAGGCGGGAAGGGGCCGAGCGGGCGGCGGTGCGGGAGCTGCGGGTTCGACCGCTGGAACCCGTCACTGTCGGGGCCCGGGCCCGCGCAGGCCTGGGGAGGGGGCGGTGAACGTTTGGGCTGGGGGTGCATGGGCCGGCCGGAGCCGGTGGGTCTTGGGCACTTTGTCCGAGTCCGCGGTCCCGTCCCGGCCCCTCGAGGCGCCAGCTCTTGTCCTGATCCCTGTTGTGTGACCGCTGCCGGCCAGCGCCGGATGCCCGAAGAAGCTGCCCCCTTCTCCCGCGGCAGCCGGGCCCGCTCGCCGCCCGTAGCTCCTTCTCCCGGCACTCGCTCCCACCCTCCGCCCTGCGGCTCCTGGCGTGGGGAACGGCGTTTCCCTCGCGCTGTGCCGAACCAGAGCCGGGAAATTCTGGGGTTTGGGCTCTAAGCGGTTGAATTCACGTCTCATCTGTGCTCCATGCCTACCGTCCCGGGGGTGTGTCTGTGCTTGCCTGTGCCTCCCTGGGTTTGCAGAGTGGTGTCAGTGGGTAGGTTTTCATTTGTATACCAGGATGGAGGGCCCTCTGAAGTATCCTCTCAAAAACTACTCTCTCTTGTTTCCCAGGCCAGTACCGGACTCTGCTGGGCACTAGCTGGGAAAGGGGTGGGGGTGGGGTTGTGTCTTTCGGTGTCCTATGACCTGCCTGGTTTTGGCAGCAAAGCCTGGTTCTGTGGCTAAAAAGCGGGAAAGTGTGTTGTGCCATGCTTAAAGGACCAGTTAATCCTAGGCAAAATATGGAGCCCACGTTTGCCTAAAGTGGTCCATATTTTATCTTTGCTTCTCTCTTGCCTTTCATATAGTTTCCTCTCCACTTCGCGGGCTGGTTCAAACAGGCTAATCTAGCCTTTCCCCACTCCAGCTGACACTAATTAGTCCTAGATTTTGTCCTCTCTACCCTTTGAGGTGCACACTATTTATCAGATTATATGTGAAGCCTTGTCTGGCCACTTTACCTAAAATTCCAGTCTTTCCCACCCCACTCACCACAGTTCATATTCCCCTTGCCTGCTTCATTTTTTTTCTTCAACATGTAATATTTAATTTACTATCGATTTTGTTTATCTTGTTTATTGAACGTGTTCCCCACTGGAATGTAAGTTTCAGTAAGGCTGAGATTTTTGTCCACTGCTATATAGTACCTACTGCTATTTCTAGTACCTACATACAACAGTGCCTGGCACATAGTAGGTGCTCAATATTTTTTTAAAATTGACCCAACAAAGCAGCATACTTTATGTGACTGTATAGATGAGAAGTGGCACAGCTCTAGGGATTATCTATCCAATTGACAGTTGTAGTGATGAGAATCTCAAGTGAATTTTTAAAGGAGGGATATTCTTGGAAAGAAGCAGGTCAATTTAGTGGCCCTCAATGATAGAAGTAATGGGAGGCCATCTATTATGCCTGGGTCTGTCAACTTCATGCTCTTGACACCTTGACACATGAGTGGACAAATCATTTTTAGGACTCTCTCCTTCCAGGTCTGAATCTTTGTTCCAAATTATTATGAATTGGAATGAGTAAGGGAACAGGTCCAAGGATAACTCCTTCATTGGATGGAAGAGTCAAAGGAATTAACGTGAAAGGGCCAAAATAAAGGGCACGCTTTTATAAGCTCTACCCTATACAATTGTGATACTTCCTCTTTAGATAGCATTTCTTGGTAACTTTGGGTCTGCAGAGGAGCTATTTTAATAAATATAACCAAATTGAAGTCATCTCACTATGTTTAAAAAAGACAGGGGTGAGAAGAGGTAAAATTCATAAATTAGTGGGTCAGCTGAGAGAGACACCCCTTTGGATTCATGTCAAACATGAACAGTCTTATGGTGTCTACTAATTAGTCTTAGTCCAAAACAGAATTCTTCCCTTGAAATTCCCTTTGGTTTTTCCAGTTCCATAGAGTAAATTGATGATAATCTTTGTTTTAAGACTGAAAAAGTGTTTTTTATATAATTTGAGCCAAACGGCCTGGTAAAATTTACACGGGCAAGTTTCCAAAAACGATGCAATTATAGCCATCACTGTACAAGTGCAGTAGTTCTATGATTACTGTCTAGTCCAGATAGGTGGTAGAAATTAAAGGTAAAATGAAAAGGAGAGTAAGTTTGTTTTTGAGATTAAAACCAAACAAACATAAATAAAAAACACCTTATTTTTAAAATCTCAATTTGTATTTATAGGAGATTTTGCTATATTATGATTCCAGTCAGAATATCAAGCCATTTTTTCTTTCTATTCCTTGAAAGTGTTGCATTTTCAAGGGTGACAAAATCCATTTTTAAATTATTCATTCTAAATTATTGGGTAAGCTTAATTTTTGGTTCTTCAACAAAAGGTTGCAATTAAACCAGTTCTCTCCAAAACATTTAAATCACAGTTTGGGAGGTTCAGGTTCTTTTATGATTTAAAATTTAAGTGGATCCATGCCATAGATCTAGTTATGTTCAAGAAACTCTGAACTTAACTAGATCAAACCCTGTTGTTCAGGATTGTGCCCATGATCATCTCTGTCATACCATTTAACTTGACAGGTTTGGGTTTTTAGGAGTAGACACTGGTAAAGGGCAAGAAGTTGTCCTGGAAATTCTTAGACCCAGCATGGTGAAAATATGCCAGCATCAGTAAATTCTAAAGTTACAAATTTACACATTTGTATTTTTTCTTCATTGAATCAGGACATCACTGGTATATTGTGTACACTGACAATGAATCATTCTAATAAATTGTTAGTTTAAATATAACCATTTAAAAATTAACAATTTAATAACTGCAGAGTAAAAAATTGTTCTAGATTTGATGATGTGGCAATTTAGAACTTGAGATCCAGGGTCAGTCATGAGTTTGAAACCCAAAGCCAACATTTAACTATGACCTTGGGCAGATTAACTTCTTTAGGCCTCAGTTTTTTCTTTTGTAAAAGAAGACTAATATTTCCAAAAGTTGGGAGGAGCAAATAAGGTGATGCACTTAAAATAAGCATAATGCTTAGAGTGCTCAGTAAATATTAACTATTATAATGATGTGTTCTTTTTCTCCCATATCTGTTTTCAGTTAAGACACCTCACATTCACCTCTTAAGTTTGCTTCCCCTTATGTGATGATGATAATACATATTTATATCAGCAGTGTCCAGTAGAAATATAATGCAAGGCACATAGTAATTTTTAATTTTTAGTAGTCACATTAAAAAGTAAAAAGAGACAAGTGAAGTTAATTTTAATATATTTTATTTAACTCAATCCATGCAAACATTATTTCAACATGTTATCAATGTAAAATGTTAGATATTTTATGTTCTTTTTTTATACGATGTGTTCAAAACTGGTGTATATACTTATAGCATGTTCAGTTCAGGCTCAGTTTCAAGTGCTCAACAGCCACTTGTGGTAAGGGGCTACTGTATTGGACAAACAGCTCTAGATGATACACGTCTTTCAAATTTACCTCTTTATCTGTTAGACCCTTTCCACTCATGAGAACTCACTGCCACCTTAAACCTAGCATTACAAAAAGACAGCTCACCTTTCAGACTCTCCTCTCTGTTCCCTTTTGCTGTTAGTAATTCCACCAGCTCTCAAGTCTACTGTGTCTGAAATCTGATTCTCACTCTGTTTTCTTTAATATTGTTTATTGTGTAATATTCTCATATTTTTACTAGAAAAAAACTTTAAATCTCTTCTTTCTCTCCAGCCCCCTTTCTACTCTTCTTATCTTTTCTACAGGTTTCCTCTTTTGTAGTCTCTCTCTCTCTCTTTTTTTTTTCCTAACATTTTTACCTTAAGTTCATTATTTCTTCAAGCCAGATTCATGTAGTAACTTGAGGCTGGGGGGCTCTAGTTCTAATATATTCAAAGATTCTCCTCCCCCTTCCCTTCTTGAGAAATATAGTTCTCAAGAACACCTTTTCTTTATCAGATAGCCAAAGAAATATAATTACTTTGACTGATAATCTGATATTAAAATGGTCCACAGAAGAAGAGAAACACAAGGAAGGGAAAAAAAAAAAAAAAACATGAGAAGGGGAAATGAAATTATTTTATCTTTACCTTTAAGATGATTAATAATAATAGCAACAACCATAGCAGTGCTGACACTTTCCATTTATTCATTGCTTTAGAAGAAACAGCACTTTACTCTGTGACTAGTAAACAAAGGCACAAAACAAAAGAATGGGACTGGACCAAGAGTGAAGAAACCTGGTTTGTAGTCCTGGCTTTAGTATTGGCTAGCTCTGTTCCCTTAAGTCACTGTGAGACACTGTTGACTCACCTGCAAAATGGGGTATTTTTCACAAGATCATTTTGTCAGAATCAAATGGGGCTGACCATTACACTGACTTTTCTTTCTGGCTGGATTTTTTCCCCCAAGAGAGCTGTATGACTGTCTTCTTAATATGTTCTTAATTAGACCTACTGTAACCACTCTGTTTAAAACTGGAACCTGCCCCACCATGTTCACACATACCAGATCTTACACCGTTCTTTTTTTGCCCTGTAACACTTATAACCTAAGTATTTACATGGCACTTGGAATCTTATAATAATTTACTTACGATGTTATATGATTTTGTTTGTTGCTTCCTTCCCGTATGCCGGCTTCAGGAGGACAGATTTTTATTTGCATTGTTCAGTGATGTATCTCTAGGCAAATGTCTGACATACAGTAAATGTTAAACAAATGTTTGTAGTGCTCTTTTCTCTTCACATCCCACTTACCATTCATAAAGGAGAAATTGGGAAATGAACATTTGCTTTGCAAACATATTCATAGTACAAGTCCTTCAAAGGACAGTATCTCTTTGATGCATTTAAAATGATCACAGTTCAGTTCAAGCATGTTTCAGTAAATAGTTGCTTCATCAATGCATGTACAGCTGTGTAACCTATTAGTCAATGTTAATGTGTATGTATTCCTACAACTCTGTTTACAACTCACAGTCATATTTGTGGAAGGAGATAGGTTATATGATTTTATATAATGAAATTTATAATTATAGCATTAAGTTGTTACTGAAATAAAAAATGAAATTTTATCTTAGTAATATAAACAAGGCTTTGATTCATGAATTGACTGAATAATTATTTTATTTTATATATATATATGTGTTATGTTTTTTGGCTTTTAGTTAACACTTAAATACACTACAAGTATAGTAATATATTGTATTTATTCATCAATTAAATGTTCTTCAATGCATTTTTACACACATTATCTGCTTTGAAACCTCACAACTTTTTAGAGAGACAAGTCCTGTAATCAGTCTACCTACTGTACAGGGGAGAAAATTGGGTTTCAGAGAAGATAAATGATTTACCCAATGTCACATACTAGAGGTAGCAAAACCAGGTATAAGCCTTTTGATTCCAAACATAGCACCTCTTCTACTACTCCATATAGCCTTAGCCATTAGCCATTGTAAATGTTCTCTTCCTATAGAAATCTGATGAAAGCAATAGCACTTTTCCCTATTATTATAAATGAGAATGAAAAAATCAGAATGACTTCCCCATGTAGTTTCATTACCATGAATTATAAGAATAGATAGATGAGTAAATATATAAATATATGTACATTTAAATATTAAATATACGAAACTAAAAGATTAAGTTCATGTATATGGAAAATGGAGTATGCAAGGGAATGGAATTTTAAATGGAGGTGATCGTGAACAACATATGTACGTATCAAACTTATACGTATCAAACTTAATCTACGTACTGGTATAATAAATAGGGGAATACCCATATGTAGACAATTAAGTAATTTACAAGGGAAGTAAAGTCACTGTTTTTGAGTAGAATGACTGCAGCATGAAGACATTGATCAGAGAGACTTAACAGTAGCTTTGTACATAAATTTTTGTTTCATAAAAAGTTCACTTGGGTTTACTTATAAAACTTTAAAGATTTAAATTATTTTTCTTTATGGTTAAGCAGAATTTGGTTAATAGAATCTTTACATTTAACAGATATTATGGCTACTGGGGGGGCTTTGTTTTTTTTTGTCAGGGTCAAAGTTTATTGACTATTACACTAATTAGTTAAATTAAAAATTAACTCAAGCTTTTAAAGAGGAAATCAGAATGTGTCCATAATGCAAAAACAAAATTAGGCCATTTTCAGTTTTCCTGAAAATTCAGTTCTAATCAACTGACTTTCTTCCCTGCCTCAGGGTGGAATGTGTGGTGTTGTCCAAGGCATGGGAAGAAAGAGGAAGCCTGTACTCCGATCTTCTCTGCTCCCATTCTAGAGGCTTTCCTTAAATGTTACAGGGAAGTGTCATTCTCTTGGAGCTGGCAGCTTCCTTGATTTTTGGAAATGCAGATTTAATAACTGTTTTAACGTCAGTGGTAAAGTCATACTTAGGAAAGAGGGTGCTTTGGGCTGTCAGAAAAATATTCAGTTTCTGTACTTTCCCCTAGTCAAAATGGCACTTAGAGGCTGTTTCATGGTCCTCTCTCCATAGGCTGGGGAATTGTTATTCCTTTGTATTTCAAGGAAGGCATTACCTGCTTTCCTTTGGCCTTTTCTCTATTCAGACTCAAAAAAAGAAATGGCATGTGTAACAAGTTTGGGTTTTTGATTGTTTGTTTGTTTGTTTGCGATTTACTGCCTGAAGTCTGCTTCAAACTCACCAGCACAAGGCAGCCACACTAGTTTCCCTGTTGTATAAGCCCTGTTTCTCCATTAAGCAGTAACGTGGTCCTGCTACTGCTTAATGGTCCTGCTATGGCTTCTAAAATTCTGCGTTGTCTCTTTTGTAAACTAGATTTACTATATCATCCTTTTCTTTTTACAATTTAAAAAGTAAGTGGGAATGTGCTGGTCATTTTGTAATATATTTCTGAAAACACTAATCTTATTATCAGTGCTTGTTTTTTTATAAGATGCATAATAGTCTTAAGGCCTAGTGTAAGCTTTGGAATTAATAGTTCGTATTAGTCCTTTTGAAGGAAAGATATAGGCTCTCTATGTTGACTACCATATACTTTAAAACTGATACCAAGGAGACACAAAACTGTATTGCTTCAGTAAACTTTTGATTAAATGTACTCATTGATTCATTCATTCAACACACGCTCAATAACAGGCAGTGTGCTAAGCACTGTCGTTCTAAATATAAAAGACAGTCTCTGCTTCAAGAAATCTGCAGTACAGTGGGAGAATCTTCTATGTCCTCCAGTGCAAGGAGGCTCAGTAGCTGAGTCTCTATGTCACTCAGGCCAGTAAATGCACTTTCCTGCATGTACCATTTTACCCACCAAAAAGACTTAGTCCAAAAAGGTGAGTTATGTTATTAACAACAACAACAAAAAAGCTGAAACTAAACCCTTTTACTTATCATGCCAAGAATGTAGTCTTTTATTTCTTTATCATGCCAAGAATGTGGTTAGGGCCAGGAGGTAGTTGGCAGTTATAGAGCCAAAATCATTAGGATTCATAAAGCTGAGGTCAAGATTGTGTCTGTTGTTATACCAGAGTACTCAGAAAATGAGTCAATTTAGTGAGGAGAGGAAAAATCAAACCAGTTGTCTGAGAAGTAGCATGAGTAGAAGGAGCATGGACTTAAGACTTGGACAGGAAATTTTAAATGCACATTCCCAGACTGGGTGAAGCCAGACCTACTGACTTAGAATCTCTGAGTGAGGGGCCTTGTAATCTGCATGCCAGGAATCAAATTCACACAAATTTGGAATATAATGCTTGGGGGGTGCAAAGGAATGAGGGACTACTTTCTAGCAAAAATGTTTAGCATATGCTTGATAAAGGAGTTGGGGTCCATGATGAATCTGGAATAGGTTGGATTTTGATATGTAGGAACATGGAGGAATGTAGAATTGAGCAGAACATTCCATTTAAGGAAGTAAGTGGGTAAGGACCCAGAAAGCAAAAACAGATGTATTTGAGAAACATTATACTGTGAGCAATTTATGGATCAGGTCATATTTTCACAGAGTCTAGTATAGATTAGGTGCTCAATAAATTTGTGAAGGCTATGGACTAATTGGATAATTGTATGGGTCTGTTAACTTTTGGAGAGTCCTTAATCTGAGGCTAAGAAGTTTCCTCTAGATTTTGTAAACCAGGTTTTTAAAATGAGAAGTTGAATGATGAAAGCATCATTTAGGGAGATTAATCTGGTTCCATGGTATCTGGCTGGGAGAGAGCCTGTATAAGGAGTTTATAGTGGGGATGAACTGATACATTAGTTCTTACTTATTTTCATGTTATTAACTTTTGAAAACTTACCTCATTAACCACACACTCCTGAGTTTAATTCTGTACTCCATATATTTCATCTATAAAATATGTATAACACATAGTTAAGATTGGTTCAAATTATATATATTATCTTAAGTCCCTTAATATAAGCTAGCTAGTATTAGATACTCAAAATTAGTGGCTATTACCCACAGAAACTAAATCATGTACATCTTTATAACTCTAACTTATTTTTTTTTTTTTTGTATACCTGGAAGAGAGATTTAACTAACCTGACTAATTACATGTATTTACATTTTTAAAATGCTCATAATTTGGTGATATGGATATTAGGTTTAACACTCAGGACTTTTTCTGTAGAGAATGAAAAGTGATAAAGATTTTATTCTCTGATGTTTTTTTTTTCTTTTTCTTTAAGCTTTATGAGTTCTGTTAATGAGAAATTAAAAAAAACTAAACTAATGAGAAATTTAAAAAACTAAACTTCTAGTTTAAAAAGTTATTATTGAGTATTTCTCACCTATAGATGCACTCATAAAAGAATGTATTTTGAAAAAATTTTTTAAGGACTTGAATCACAACTTTAGAAAATCCTAGGAGCTTCACATAATCACATTAAGCTTTAGCTGTTTGCCCAACTGCCTACATCAAATTGCCTATTCTTAAGCTTCTTAATAACGCTTAATATGATGCCTTAACCCCTAAAAATTTACCCTACAAGAAAACAATTTTTTCACTCCTTGCCTTTTCCACTGGATCAGCATTACTTCAGTTGCTAAAATCCTAAATAGAAAAGATTACTGGATTTTTATATTGTGTTGAAAATAATGAGGAAAGAGAATACATATGTGTACATAGCTTCTTTTTTTAAAATATGTTTTTATTGATTATACTGTTACAGTTGTCCCAATTTCCTTTCCCTCTATTCCCCTCCACCCAGTGACCCTCCCTCCAGTTGTCCCCCCCTTTTAGTCCATGCCCATTGTTTGTGCATATAGTTCTTCTCAACCTCTTCCTGTCTACTCCACTCCCTCCTACTATGCTTCTTAATTCCTGTACCATCTCCCTCCCTTTCCCCTTCCCCCTCCCTGCCGACCTCCCCCCAATATGTTCCCCATACCTATAATTCTTTTTCCATTCTCGTTGCCTACTTAGTTTGCCTTTGTTTCAATTCCCTACCTTCTGTTTTTGGTTGTTGTGATGCAGTTTTCATTTTAATGTTCATAATTTTGATTCTCCTTCTTCTAAACCAGTCCCTTTAACATCTCATGTAATAGTGGTTTGGATCTAATGAACTCCTTCAATTTTACTTTGTCCTGGAAGCACTTTCTCTGCCCTTCTATTTTGAATGACAGTTTTGCTGGATAGAGTATTCATGGCTGTAGGTTTTTTATTTTCATTACTTTGAATATTTCTTGCCTGCAGGGTCTCCTTTGAGAAATCAGCTTACAGTCTAATTGAGACCCCTTTGTACGTAATTCTTTTCTTCTCTCTTGCTGCTTTTAAGATTCTCTCTTTATCTTTAATTTTTGACAATTTGATTATAATGTGTCTTGGAGTGGTTCTTCCTGGGTCCAGTTTTTCTGGAACTCTCTGTGCTTCCTGGACCTGTAAGTCTATTTCCTTCCCCAAGTTAGAAAAGTTCTGCTTCATTACTTTTTCACATAATTTTTCAATTTCTAGTTCTTCTTCTTCACCTTCTGGCAATCCTATAATTCTAATGTTTGTTCACTTATAGCTGTCCCAGAGGTTTCTGAGCCTCTCCTCATTTTCCTCACTTTTCGTTTTCTCTTTCTGCACTGGTTGTCTGTTCCTTCCCTATGTTCCAATTTGTTGATTTGATCCCTGGTTTTCATTTCCTCACCACTTGTCTCATATGTGTTTTCGTTCGCTTCAGTATTGAGTAGCTTTCGTTCCTTCCCAGTCTTGTTCCAAATCTTTTAATTCTGTAAGCCACCTTATGACTATAGCTCTGAACTGAGCCTCAGAAAGATTTCCTATTTGCTCATCGGTTAGGTCCCTCATCTGCTGCCTGGTGAGCTGCCTCACCAGGATTTCAGTCATAGTCCGCTTCATCCTGACAGTTTTCTGTTTACTTTTGCTTCCTGGGAGGGCTGTAGGGGGTTGCACTTGTCACTACCAGCGACCTTTCTCACCACTCTGTTGTGCTGTGTGTGGGGGTGGGGGCCCAAGATGGATTCCTGCCGTTACTCTCTGTTGAGAGACCAGGGGTCTCTTCCTCTGTCCCCATGCCCTCTGGGCCTCATAGTCAGGGGCAATGGGGGTCTGCCTTCCCCAGCATTGGAATCGTGAGCTGACGGGTCTCGACTGCAGCTGGGATTGCTCCCCTGGCGTTTCTTGAAGTCCTGCCGCTATCTCCGCTGCTAGCACATACAGCACCGCCCGACTTTTCCGCTCCTGTCGCCCCTCCTACCCGTCCAGACGAGCACCACTGGTTTATAACTTCATATGTTGGGCTTCCATGTAGTTTTATTTTCTAGAATTTCTGGTTATCTTTGGTTTTGAGGTAGTTGTATTCCTACTTAGTTGTGGAGGGAGACAGAGCGTGTTAGTCTAAGCCTCCATCATGGCCGTTAAGTCTGTACATAGCTTCTTTTCTGACTTTTTCCCTGTCAGTTTAGAAGTAACAAATATTGATTAGAAATTTAATTGTATGAGTAAGACTGAAATAAGTGGCAATATAGAACTAACTTTGTATGATTTAGGATAGGACAATGTTAAAAGAAGCTAAGATCAGGTGAGAAGAGTAGAAGATAATGTTGGACATGTTGAGAGCAGTGAATAGACCAGCCTGGCTGGTGTAAAGGTGCTGCATGGAAGACTGGTTCACACAAGGCTGGAGGAATGCTTTTACCCAAACACAATGATGAAGTCTCTGAGTTTTTGGTGATGCCCTCCAGCATAAAACTCTTTTCTACCTAATAGTCATTTGTCATGTATAGCTTGATTCTCTATCAATTCATTTTCACATAAAATAGAATAATTACACCTTCAATTTGTAAGCATCTTTAAAGAAACTTTTCACAATGTCCCTAATAAAGGTAATTGTAATACCATATGTTTGTATAGTACTTTTTAAAAAAGATTGTATTTACTTATTTTTAGAGAGAGGGGAAGGGAGAGAGAGAGAGAGGGACAGAAACATCGATGTACAAGAGATACATTGACCAGTTGCCTCTCACGTACCCCCTACTTGGGACCTGGCCCACAACCAGGCATGTGCCCTGACCGGGAATCGAATCTGCGACCTTTCGGTTCGCGGGCTGGCACTCAGTTCACTGCGTCACAACAGCCAGAGCTGTATAATACTTCTTAATTTAGAGAACACTTTCACAATATCATTTCAGTTGCTTTTCAGTTTGCTTCTTTATTATCTTTTTTGTTGTTATTATTTATTCCCCCTACTGCAATATAAGCTCTGTAAGGGCAAAACCTTTGTATGTCTTATTTACCACTGTAATTTCAGCACTGGAATGGTGCTGGCACATCATAGATACTTAAAGGATACTTTTTGGACAAACGGACAGATGTGTAAAATAGCTTTGTCATGTTTGAGGAAACAGACTCAGAGATTGTGTTATTCAGTCACACAACCAGTAAATGGTGGATTGGGGATTTAGACCCACTTCATACCTATGTCTCTTGTCTTATATCTTATTGTTTGCTTCACTATATTGACTGGCTTTCCTGATACCCATGGTATTTTTAGCAAGACTGAAAAATTAGACCATAAAAAATGACAGGTTTAATCATATCAAAATTAAAAATTTTGAGATGAGAGAAGACATTATAGGCTGACATTAAAAAAAAGGGAGCAGCAGATTAAGAAGAGGTATTTTCAATCTATATAATAATATAGATTATTATATATGCAAATGACTTATATATCAATAAACAGAAGACAAGCAGTCCACTAGAAATATAAATAAAGGTTATTAAGTGGCAGCTCACTGAAAAGGAAATCCATGTATCCAATAAACATCTTAAAGACTTGAACAACTGCAGTAGTAAGAAAATGCAAATTAAAATTATTCCACACCTGTGAACTTGGCAAAAATTTAAAATGCCAACAGTAGGAAATCCCATGAATTTTTAAGAGCAATATGGTAGTTTTTACTAAAATTAAAAATGTATTCCTCGCACATCATAGCAATTCCACAACTGGATTAATTCGCAGAGAAATTCTCACAAACACAAAGAGATGAGTATAAAGCAACGTTGTTTGTGATAGCAAAAACTGGAACAAATAAAATACCCATCAGTAAGGAAATTTTCAGGAATACAAAGAGATTAGTATAAAGCAACATTGTTTGTGATAGCAAAAAACTGGAACAACTAAAATATCCATCAGTAAGGAAATAGATACATAACAATATAGAATAGTCATGTGATAGAATACGATACAGCAGTTATAGTGAATGAACTGTAGTGAATCAATATGACCAAGCTACAGAAAGGGAAGTATGATGTAATACAAATATACATACAAATATACAAAGTGTGGTATTTTTGTTGTGAGTATAAATGTATTAGAACCTGGACAGGAAGGCTTAACATCAAATTCATTACAATAGTTATATTTGAGGAGGGAACAAGGGACACAGGATTAGCGAGATATACAAAGGGAATGATAACTTATGAGTTACATTTTATTTCTCATTCCCAGAACCTTGTAAAAATACTTATTGAATTGATTTTAAAAGATTTGAAACAAATATAACACAACTTTAAATGCGTGATATATTTTTTTCACCATTCTCAACATTTTTATGCCTTAACATTTTTTTCCCAAGTTAAAATAGGTTTGGATTTGGGATCTGCATTAGAGTCTCAGGTCAGAGATCTGGTAAGTATAGCACATGTGGGACAGATTAGCCATGGGGTAGGAGGGCCTTTTATTGTTTTCTTAATCCCTAACCCTTTCATGGCTGACTTAAGATCTGAAAGGCCTTATAAGGTCAGACTGAGCATCCATGCAATTTTAAAAAGCTAAAGGACATATAGAAGGGCATGTTTGTCATTCTTGACATCAATTAAAGGGATAAAGATACTTTCCCATGTGCGAAAAGAGAATAGCTAATAGGACCAGTAATAGCAGTTAATAACATTTATTGAATTCTTACTATGTCCCAGGTACTGTTCTAAGAACCTTTCCTGTTTTCACGCATCCTCACAGCAACCTTTGGAGTTGGTATTGTCATTTCCTTTTTGTAGCTAGGGAAACTGAGGCAAGTTGGAGAAAGAAGCATAAAAGAATAAGGAAAGAATTTTTATTCAAACAGATTATACACCACAAATATTTGTGTTTCCTAATTGAAAGTCAGTTGTAAAGGGCTTTTGAACCCACTGCCTGTCATATCTTCTTGTAACTGAGCAAACCAGGGTCTGCCTCTGTGTTGCCTTGACCCAACAATTACTGTTGAAGGAAACAGGTTTTTATTTACAGGATTCCAACCACGGCGGGGTGCTGAGAAAACTCCTGCTCAAAACTCTGTTCTCCCATGAGACCCAGCACTTCCCTTGCTCCCCATCAGGCTAGAAGCCAAAACTGTGTTCAGAAGTTCCCCATATCCATATCTGTTCTTAAGCTGGCCACACAAACAGTTCTCTGTCCCCTCTGGAATGTGCTCTTGTGGGTTTCAGTCACCATCCTCTTACAGCAGCTGTCTCCTTCAGGATCTGGGGTACCTTGTCCTCAGCCTCCATGTAGTAGTTCAGGGAAACATGTGCCTTGTTACACTGGGTCATGGTGGAGTCCAGGGGGGCACACGTCCCAAGAGAGTGGCTTCTCCATACATCCTTCAGAGAAGCAGAAGTCTGTACTCCCAGTCAGTTCAGGTCAGCTCCAGGCATGTCCCATGGATCCGTGCTTGGTTAGGCAGGTCCCTGCACAGCTCCATCAGCTCTCTCCTTACATCCTTTCCTCCCACGTGGCTATTTCCTTACTATACCAGGCCACATGGCAGATGGGGCGCCCGTCCTACACCCTTTCAGACCATGTGGCTATTCTTCTTTCTCTCTCAGTCTGCCCTTATTTAAAGTGCTTGGCCCAGAACTTCCAATGTGACCTCATATCTAGCCCCTCCTATAATGTGCTACTTTTTCCAGTTCCCCCATATTTTTTTCCTTCTTTCACCGGCCATCTTTAGTCAGGGCAAGAATTCTCAGTGACACACAGACATCCGCCTCCCCTGGCAATGTCAGAAGTCACTGTACTTCTTAAAGTCACGTATGGCTTTTGCCCAAGGGCAGCAGCACAACTATTAACTTGCCATTGTAATGTAAAGTATCTTAAACATTGTATCATCTGCTTCCCCTTTCCCCCCAATCCTTGGCTGTGGGGGTTTTCTCCTATTTTCAGGGAACCCCCTCTCTGCGCCCCATTATACTCTCACTTTCCTTTCTCTAATCCCTGGTTTATCCTGTGTTGTCTTTGAAAATATTTATGTTAAGTATCCCTTAGATCCATTTCCAGTGTTAACACTCAAAGTGGAATTTCATTACTCTCCTTTTTAGACTACTGCATTTCCTCTTCTGGTTTTTCAAAAAAAGATACCACTGTTGAGATAAGCACTAAATAAAGAAGGGACATTTCTCGTGTATGATGTCACTCCCTTGAGATTTTCCTAGTATGATGGCAATGGGTATATAAAGATAGGACAAAATGCTACTGAATTGGGATTCGAAAATGCAGGACACTGAATGAATGTCTATTAAGCTTCTACTTAGTATACAGGCCAATCATGGGTGCTTTTATAAACATGAAATCACTTAATCTTTACAGTTGTGAAGTTAGGATTATTTTTCTCTTTTTTGTAGATAATGGAGGTGTTGCTCAGAGGTGATGTTTTGCCCAAGGTTACGCAGCTACTTAAGTTTCAGAACCAAGACTAGAACCCTTAGGAGACTCATAATTTGCAATGAACCACACTGAATGCTACGCTACCTGTTTTAACCATAGCCTTAAGTGACCACCTCCCCACACACAGATGCAAGATTACCTGAAAATAATCACTACCTACGTGAATGGCAGGACGATACAGCCTTCCTCTAAGCAATGGTGGCTAGTCATTTACTAGCCCTGTTAGTTAGGCAAGTTGCTTCACTTCTCTGTTTCACTTTCTTGATTTGTCAAGGGAGATGGAAATACCTATTTTATAGAGTTAATAGTTAAGAGGATAAAGTGTAATATGCTCAATAAATACAATGACCTAGTAGGCACGTTTAACTGTTTGCAGGTATTACTACTATTTTTATCATCATCTGATTTCTTCATTTATAATGAAACAATAGCTTATTTATCAGAGCAGCAGTAACAAGGGAGACATATAGTGTTCTAGGACAAGGACCTATTTTAATTTCTTCATTTATAATGAAGAAATCAGTGACATTGGGGATAATTTGCAAATTAGGAACTCCTGAATTTTAAAAATTAAAAAAATTTTTTTTAAAGTAAGCTGCATGGCAGCTGTAGATAATTAATGAGGAATAATTTAATTCTCTTTTTTATATGAACCAATCAATATGTAAAAATGTAAAAGAAAGCCTTCAGTAATAATAACTTGGAGGCAATTTACTCTTCTGATGGAGATAGTTACTCTGGACTGAAGCCATCCAATCACTGAGTAGCCTGTTTGTCCATACCTGTGCTTAGCCAGCAGTAAACCTTTTTATAAAAAGTGGCCAAACCAAAGAGCCAGATAATTAGAAAGTTAAATCAAGCAATAGCTTATTATAGCAGCAATAGCAAGGAAGGCATACAGTCTTCTAGAACAGGGACCTATTTTAATGGGTTATGGAGTTAAAATGCTACATACAAATTTGAAGCAAAACCAAATCCTTGAAGAGGAAAAGACAGCCTGTAACCAAAGCAACTTACATGGTTATGAAGAAACTCTACAGTCATTTAGTTGATGGAAGAGGAATCCATGTGTCTGTAGCTTTTACCCCTAAGAGTCCAAATTAGTCTCACTTGGAGCAATGGTATCAGGGAAAAAGCTTTCAGCTAGGCACAGGCAAAAATAAATTGGTTATATCAATAGAAATAAGGCTTTCAAAGTAAGAGAGGTAATAGTTCCTCCACATTCTGAAAATGCTCACTTCTGAGGGCTCTTAAAAACAAACAAACAAAAAACACATGTTGACAAACTGGAACAAAGCCAGAAAAGAATTCTGAAGAAGGTGAGGGTCTAGAATTTATTTCATACATATGGACATGTGTCTAATAGCTAGTGTCAGGTGCTGTTGCTGGAAGGAGAGTCTGGAGACTGGGTGTAAGATATAAGCAGTTTATTGAGCAAGTGGGGACTCGGTGAGACGGAATCTACTCCCGGACCACTTGGGGGACCGCAAGAGTAGGGGGTGATGGGGCCTCCTGGACCACCTCGAGGGCCGGTAGGAGTCCCACCCAGCCTCTGCTAAGATGCACCTTTTAAGCCCCAAACCACGACAGCCGCGGTGCCAGGCGCTCTGGGAAAATTCCGGATTAGGAAGTTGTAACCGCTACGTTTATTATTCTGCCATGGGGTCAGCAATTTTTCATTCTAGCTGACTCTAGGTTCTGACATTTAGGTCCTGACACCCAGTATATTCAATTAGTGCTTGTGTAAGGAGGAAGAGAGGGAGAGAGTACAGAAGAATGGGAAATATTGAATCTGCTCAGGCTGTTTAGCTTAGGAAAGGTGAAGGCTTATGGCAAACGATGCCTACCATCAAATGTCTGAAGGGCTCTTGTGTGGGAGAAAAATATTAGTTGTGTATGCCTTCAGAGGGAAGAACTAGGATTGATGGGTAACAACTTAGGGAGAAAATTTTTTAGGTCAGAATATAGAAGGGTTTTCTAAAAACAAAAATATTTAAAAAATAGAATGTGCTAGCTTACAAAACTTCTCTGAAGTTTTTCCAGTAAGATGGGTGAATTTCTATCAGAATTGTTGTAGAAAGCAATTATATCCTGGTTTGGGTGGAAAGTTGAATTAGATGTCTATGATTTTCTGATACTATGAGAGCCAATAAGGTAGTCCTTGGTTCATCTGAGGTTTAAAAATCATTCTCTGTTTTTCCTCTCTCTGTTTATATTCATAATAAAAACGAGGCCATACAGAGCTAATTCTTGTCCCTTACATTGCTGTGTGTTGGAAAAGAAATCCTTATAAATAAGCATGGTAATTTTTACTATAATTTTAAAAGTCATTTTTCATAAAACAGAAGGATAAGTTTTAAGAAATGGAGATGTAATCACATCAAAATTTTTCAAGTATTTTAAAATATTATTTTACCTAAAATATTAAATCTCTTTAAGAAAAGTTAGTTATTCTTTAGAAAGATAGTTACTCTGTTGGATATAATAATATTAATACTTCATATAGCTATGTAACAGTTCATGTGAAATCAGACTGTCAATAACAATGTCCAGCCTAAGAAAAAATCTTATAAGAATTTATTTGAGCCAAACTGATGACAATTGCCAGGAAGCAAGATCTCAACAGACTGAGAAAATGCTCCAGAGAATGGTAGTTCTGCAACTTATTTTATACATTACAATCAAAGGAGGAAATGTAAAGGGAGTTACATGGAGGCAGATTAGGGAGGCAGGAGAAAGCAAAGCAGGGAAATCTCTTGAGATTGTATAAAAAGTAAAACATAGAGACACTTTTATGTTGGTGGGTATAGGATAGTTAATAATTAACATTTACAGCACATAGAGATGGTATGTGGACAATAAGATAACAATGTGACAATAAGATAACAATGTGTTCTCATGCTCTGGTGCCTGCTGTTTTGCCTTCAGGAGATGTGGAAAAGGTTACTCAGACATTGCAAAAGGTATGTTATCTTAGATGAACAAAGGCAATAGACAATTTCAAAGTTAAAGACTGACCTTTGTCAAGGAAGCTCTAGGCCTAGGACGTGACTACCCACCATGACCATCTTTTTGTTAAGAATTTTACCACCTGTGTGGTTAGTTTTTGGTCTCTGGGTTTGTAAGACCTGCCATGTGGACATCCCCTGAGCTTCTCAGGTTTAGTATGTGGCCCCCTTTTTGTCCAGAAGACAACTGTCAATAAATCCTATTACTTCAATTTTTCATATGCTGGGTACATATAAAACTAGAGGTTCTTGTGTGAGTTAAAGTGTGACCCTAGACAAACAGTTTCATATTAATACAGTGATCATGCTGGAATCACACATGAACAACACTTATTCTGCTGATTCTAAACTATAGTTGACCATCTTAAACATATTTATGTTCCATGAGTACTTATAAAATCTTTGTTTCTAGGTAACTGATAAATCAACAGCAGCTAATTCAGTCATAAGAAGTGAGGTTGTTTCCCTCCTCTCCTCCCCACTGCTGTGTTACGTAATGATGTTCAAGGCCACAAAACTTGTTTCAGAGTCAAGACAAGAACCTGAGTTTCTTAATTTATATTTTGGTGCTTTCAGCCTTATTTTGATGATTAGTGACTTTATAGTGAAGCAATAATCTTTACAGTAGCTAAGTGTATGGGCGTTCCCTTTAAAAGATCTCAGGGGATTGGGAAAGCCCAGTTTTGTTAAATGGGGTTTTTACTTAATATAAGTTAATATAAGTTGGGGCAAAAGTTGTTCAAATGGAAAATATAATTAATAAATAATAATACAAGAATGAATTCTGTTTGGTGTACTTATAACTATAAAACTACTTTTGCCCCCCATATAACATTCAGTTCATTCTAATTTCTGCCATTCTGCCAAGTACATGCAAGCTATCCTTATGGGTATGATATGAATATGTTTTATTCTGAAAGATAAAATAACCACTGATTGAGTTATATAGCTTTCTCTGTGGATATATTTAAGTGACTTCTGTATAGTTCTAGAGACTGAAGGAATAGTAAGCTGGAATGAACAAGGTGAGACTCGGACTGCTCCTCACTCCAGTCCTTCAAAGGGAAGAGTTAGAGAAAGTACTGAATGAATGTCTCTATAACTATATATCTATCTATATCTATATATCTATAAGGTATCTCTCTATATATATTATAGTGACATTTTCCCTTCTAATTTTTACCAGCTGCTACCTAAGTCTCTTGCCTTAAGAGTTGTTATATTAATGAGACAATGACATAAAGAAATACTAACAAAGTGCTTTCATTTTCCCACCATTCCTAGTTTGTCTAGTGAAACAAAGATCTCTATTTAAGAATCAGTTTCTTGGTGGCTGTCTCAGAGATCTATCATATTACACTTCATCCCCAAGTTCAGGATTAATGTATTAGTTGCCTTGCCCCTCCTGTTACAGCTAAAAGGGATCACAAAGGATTTCCTACCCCATGCTGCCCAATTGTATCTTGGCAGCCCTGCATAGCGTTATTTGACCTTTTTGCCCAGCTTGCTCCTGGCCTCAGGAGTCATTTACATTTTCAACCCTAGGGCCCTTTTAAAGTTAGGCAACTTGAGTTGGCCAGACTTTGTCCTTTAAAGAAACAACAAGGATAGGGAAAAACAACAACCACCAGCCCCTCAGTCTAACATTTTGTTCTTTAACTTTTCTAATATATTTAAATCAAGCACACATTTATTTTCATATAATCTGATCAGTAAACTTTCTTTAAGTCTTTACTCTGGAGACTAATTTTGGTCACAATTTGAGAAACAACTAACAAGTGAGATCACTAACAAAGTGGAAGCCATGCTCTCATGACTGTTGCAAATGCTCTTTCCACTGTATCTTCCTGAAAACATCTGCATCAACTATCTTCTTAAAACTCAGGAGTGTTCTCATCTACTCCTTCTGCTGCCCAGAGTCACTATGCATGAGTGTTACTGAAGTTATCCTTTCTTTCTCTTTTAGAGGTGAGGAGATTAAAAAAAAAAAACACTATAAACCATTTATAGATATATTAGCTGTAGTAATTAACATTCTCTATAATAATTCAATTCTAAAAAGCCATATATAAAAGAAAAACCAAATAATCTTTGAGTGCTGGAAGGCTAAAACTAGGTGAAGACTTCTGCCAAGAAAATATTTTTGCAATCATGACATCATGAAAAGAATAATTAGTGCACTTTGTGTATGGTTCTTCATTTTATAGAAGCCGACTAGTTTCTAATAAAAGAATAGATTGAGGGGGTAGGGTGGAGGTGGAAGAGGGTATAAGGGGGATAAATGATAATGGAAAAAGTAAAATACAAATAAACTTAAAAAAATAGAAAAAATACAAAATATCTCATAACTGATCTGATAACCAAGATGACTACTAAGTGACTAACAGGCAAGGAGTGCATACTTTGTGGACACTGGACAAAGGATGATTCACTTCCAAGGCGGGAAGGAGCAGAACAGAACAAGATTTCTTCATTCTACTCAAATTGATGCACAGTTTATAACTTAAGAATTGTTTATTCCTGGAACTTTTCATTTAATATGTTTGGACCATGCATGACTGCAGGTAACTTAAATTTTAAAAGCAAAACCACAGATAAGGGGGACTACTGTATTGTTGCCATTGGGGAAAATGGGAAAACTCATGGTTTTTTTTGCCATCACTTTCCCATCATGTGATATTATACTTGATGACCAAATTAAATGAGAAAAAATGAATAAATTGATGCACACACTTTTGAAAGAAAACTTGGTAATGTTCTCTTAATGAATTATATGACAAAATGGTTGTACTCTTACTCCATTTTAATTTTTATGATACATTTATAATTGTTTCAAATAGACATTTATTCACTTTAAAACATTCCTTATACCCTATTAAGAATTACACTGATACACTGAAGATGAGCATTCAAAGAAGAACTTGCTTGCATGCAGTTGAACTAGAAAATTATTGAATGACTGAAATCATTAAAGTAACCTAATTTACCAAATTACTGTATTAATTTAAAAGACTACAGATTTCAGCTTCACTGATTTCAGTTCTATCTTCCCAGTTCATTTCCAAATTATGCATCAGTTCTACATACTTAAGATATTAGCACCATGTATGAAGATAAAAATACATGCAGTTATCACTTTATTATGTTTTATATTTATTTCCAATAGCTTCAAAACTTATATATAGGCAAAGAATGGGACAGCTGTCTGGTTGGAAGCATTGATGAAGGGGGAAGGGCTTGAAGCTTCTATTATTTAGTACTTTGAAGAAAATTGACAGGAGGGCAACAGGGGGATAAATGGGACAACTGTAATAGAATAACAATACAAAAATTTTTTAAAGGAAATTGAGAAAACACAACAAAATGGTTCCTGTTCTCCATTGAATTGAAATGGTTTATCAGTAAGAAAAAGGATAGTAATATTTCATAAAAGTGCTCATTTAGTAGAATTAAAAACAGTAACTTGAGAAGAACCAGAGAGCAGATTGTGACACACAATGCTAATAAAAATGGGGGTTTGACATATTTACATAATTGTCTTTATTTTCATGCAATATATTGGCAAAGGCAAATGGGCTTAGTCACATATGGTGTATAATAGAAATAAATTATTTTGTCTTTTGCCTTTTTTCTGTAAAATAGATAACACCATCCCTTTCCTCTCCCCCTTCCATAAAGTTATCATTATCAGTCCAGTATTTTGGGAGACCATGTTGGGCTGATGATTGACTGTTGATGAGTTAATTAACATTAATTAAGGTGATATTCCACATGATGTTCAAAATAACATGAGATTCAAATATCAAAATTTAGTTTGTAAAACTCAAACCATCACAGAAGCCAAGTGGCCATCAAAAAAGGCCATTTTATTCACATACAGCTCAGGCTGTATTTTGCCATTTGATGATTTATTTTCCTCTTAGAATCTGTTAATGATATTCAATGTTATTTGACGTTATATGGATTAAAATGCTAAGGGAAAGGTATTATTTTCCTTCACCTCTTAGAAAAGATTTTATGCAATGAAGTGTAGATCAACTGTCACTTTATGATAATGCACCCTCAAGCAAAAAAGTACGTGATAAGCTATTTCATTCATCAGGAAAATAATCTGGACTGCTCAGTAAATCCCTATATTGGTCAGTTTATTAGCTTAAAAGAAGGCAAATATAAAATAATTACTCATATGACTTACAGGTTATCTCTTGCTATATGTTAGCAATAAAAGAATACATCTTTTGACTTCATAAATACACTAAAATATAGTAGATATTTTAGAATAGATAGACTGGAACATACAGAAAAAGTCAGAATAGATAGGTATGCTTATTGCTTAAAAAGTTAGAAATAAAACCTGGTCCATGTTTTTTCCAGTAAATTATTAAAAGCTTTTCTTTGTTTTCCCATTGAAAAGGATGCCACTTGTACATGCAGAATAGCCAACCTGCTTCCTCTCTGGTCAGTACTTGATAACCAAAGCACATATGAACAGAATCTCCTTTCATCACTGTTGTTAATTGTGAAAGAGCTTTATTCTTCTCCATGTCCCCAAATTCAGAAACTGGTACAGTTCCAGTGTGTTCTGAATAGAACCGTCTGGCTTTGGATTAAATATCCAAGGAGTTTTGTATTCACTCACTGCTTCCTGTGGAAGTAAGTAGAAGTTGTAATGGTCATTACAGATAATCTTGAATTGCAACCTTAGCAGCATTATTAGCTTTGTGTCCCTCAAATATTTAGTATTGAATCACTGAATGACTTTATTTTCTAATTGTGAAATTAACACATTTTGTTTTTCTGTATAGCAGATTTCATTTTTATTCACTTGAAATTCAGGCAAGTTATTTAATATCTTGTAATGAGATCAGAATGTTATAAAATAAATGTATCGGGATTTTATTTTCATACTCTTGAAGAGAAGGCCATAACTTGCAAAATGATTGAAAAGAAGCTAATACTTATTATTAAGAATATGCATTTGGCCCTGATTGTTGTTGCTCAGTGGGTTGAGTGTTGTTCTGCAAACCAAGAGCTCACTGCTCACCAGTTGGATTCCCAGTCAGAGCACAGGCCTGGGTTGCAGGCCAGGTTCCTGGTTGGGTGCCACCGATTGATGTTTCTCTCGCACATCCATGTTTCTCTCCCTCTCTTTCTTCCTCCTTTTTCCTTCTCTATAAATAATAAATTCTTTAAAGAAAAAGAATATGTATTTGTTTAGTTAAATTTCAGTTTCCTTAAACTTGTTAAATTTCTGTGTAATAATGAATTAATTCACAAATCATTTAAACCATGTCAATATATTTTAAAAATATATAAAATCTAGTTTTTATACTTAACAAATCAGATATATTTATCTCATATCTTTGTTAACCAGGGACTGTTCTGTGCTCCAGAGATACAAATCCGAGTAGTAGCTGACAATACTTGGTATATGTATGTTTTGTGTCGCACTAGTTCTTTCCCTACCTCCTCACAAATTACCTGCAGTATCCTCTATTTGTAACATATACCCATACCCAGACATTTTTTCCAGGAGTTCTTATAGGGTTGTTTATGAATACTTCTGGTCAGTGTTTCATGACATTTGTGCAGGTAGTTGGCCCTATTCTCTTGCTCAGGTCCCCTTCTGCTGGCGAAGGCTAGTGTTGTCAGATCCACCAAACCACCGCTACATCTGCGGAGTGCTGATCCTGCTGAGCACTCCTGCTTTGCGGGGGTTTACTGTTGCTTATATCAGGTGTCCTGGGCTCTGCTTGGTACTACTGCTGATGCAGAGGAGTGTGCAGGTACCAGATTCTATGCAAAAGTTGAGAATGCTTGTGTCTTCTGTGTTAGAGAGATCACACAAAGCACTCCTCTCTTGCAATCCCAATCTCTTAGCATGTAAAATTAATTACATCCCATTCTTTTTCGTCACTACCCCTAGGACTCTGAGCCATGAAGAATGCCAAGCAACAGACTTTTTACACAACTGAACAATACTCTTCTGGTATCCAAAGCCTTGTTACTGAGTCATCCTTGTCAGTATTTGACAACTCCACCAGTGCATCTCCTTAGGGTGGGTTCCCTCCCAAGATGTTACTCAGGCTCTAGAGCAAAGTGAACTGCCCTTCACTTTGCTGAGAATTCTGAAACCAAGTGCTGAGTCAGGAGCACCAGCTCATGCTCTATAGCAGAATGTGTATACTCCCTCTTGCATATTAGAAAACTATTTAAACTACATGACTGAACTTAGTAATTTCAAACACTGGTATTTGGCTCTTAAAAATCTACTAGTTGGTTTCCACTGAGTCACAACTCTTTATGATTTTGGAATTACTGCTGTCACAATATCCCTCTGCTTTAAAATACAGTGACACTATCAAAGCTCTCCTCTTCCTACTCCCTAGTATTCTTTACTTGCCTTGTATATATTAATGTATACATAATCCTGAAAACTTTCTAAATCTGTCAAAGAACAGTATTGTCAAAGGAAAATGGTCAAAAGTGGATTCCTGAAGTTTGCTATCCTGGTTCTTGGTACGGTTTTGGCAAACTTATTTATTACTAAATTCATTTCATGAATGTTTTATTGAGTGTCTATAATGTGTGCCAGGTACAGAGGATCTTGACCAGTTTTGGAGGAGAGTGGTCATGGAAAACTAAAAGGTGATCAGGAGTCTTCCAAGCAAAAGGAAGAACATCTGCAATGGCACTGAAAGAGAGTTACGCGTTGGGGGAGCTTCAGATAACTGGATATGCCTGGTGCACAGAGTACACAGAAGGCATCTGGAAGGATAGGAGACTTAGAAAAGTGGGTAGAAGTCATTGACTTTTGGCAGAGTCAGCCAAAGAACTTAGTAACACTTATCTGGTTTTAAGAACATTTTCAGATTTTATGCCAAACAGAATGCAAATTCTTCCTGCAGCATCCAATTGGATGCCAAGGAATTGAGGTTAAATGCATAGTGTATATATCTGTACTACTTTAATGCAATCCACTAAAGTCTTACTTTCCTTCCTCTGAGCTCTGTACTGCATTATTTGCATTATATTAAAATAACAACAGCTCTTGTAATGATAAAAATAATGAGGTTGTCACTGAATTAGGCTAGCTTGGGGGCTTTGATTTTTGTATGATTTTAACATACAAAGGCAAAGATACTGTTTTTACTTTTAACAAAATGGTAATCTGACCAATAATCTGAGGAAAGACTGCTGCAAACCTACCAGTGGAAGTCCTACATGGGTTTATTTGTTTCGATCAAAGAAAATATCTTCTTTGTGTGGTAATGGGTGATTCTTTACCCAGACATCTTTCTCCCATGCTCTGTATTAGTGGATTAAGCACAGTGGAGTAACAAAAGACTTGATTGACCCTTCTTGTATCCTGTGAACATCTCTGAAAGACATACAGAGAAATTGTAGAGTAGACAGCTACTGATGTTCTTCATCTTTTAAAGATCATTGGATTTTGGTCACTTAGAATTATCAATATATAATATGAAATTCAAAATTTAACCACTTACTGCCAATTACTGTTGAGAGCTGGGCTGAGTACTATTTTTTCCAGCTTTATTGCAGTATAATTGACATGTGACTTTGTATAAGTGTAAGGTATACAATGTAATGATTTGATATGCTTATATATTACAAAATTATTACCACCATCCATCACCTCACATAATTACCCTTTGTGTATGTGTAGTGAGAACATTTAAGATCTACTCTCTTAGCGACTTTTAAGTATATAATACAGTTTTGTTAGCTATAGTCACAATGCTGTGTGTTAGATCCCCAGAACTTGTTAATCTTATAACTGGAATTTTGTACCCTTAGACCAGTTTCTCCCCATTTCCTCATTCCCCAGCCCATGGTCACCACTCTGTTCTCTGTTTCTCTGTCTTTGACATTTTTTTTCCATTCCTTGTATTTGTTTTTCTTTGCCTGACTTACTTCACTTAGCATAATTCTCTCAAGGTTCATCCAATTTGTTGTAACTTAGAGGATTTCCTTTTTTTTTTTAATTGATGAATAATCTTCCATTGTATAGATATACTACAGTTTCTTTAGTCATTTATCTGTCAGTGGACACTTAGGTTGCATTCATGTCTTGGCTGTTGTGAACAATGCTTCAGTGAACATGGGGTGCAGATACCGCCCCAAGATTTCATTTTCTCTGCATATATATTGAGAAGTGGAATTGCTGGATCATTTCATATAAATTTTAAAGTTAAGTTGATCAAGTTACTTAAGAGATTCACTAAAACTTTGATAAGGATTGTACTAAATATATTGATACACTTGGAGAGAATTGACATCTTTAAAATGTTCAGAGAAGAATACAAAATGTCTCTCCCATTTCTTTATATCATTGTCTATGTCCTTTATAAAGTTTTAAAGTTTTCTTTCTGTATTAGACATTTTTGTATTAAGCATTTCTAGACATTTACACTTCTGTTACTATTGGTTTTTAATTGGTTTTTGCTAAAGTAGAGAGATGCTGTGAGTTTTTTAGACCAGTCTCTTGTAACATTGCTTAATTCTTAATAGATCTAACAGTTTATTTGCTGATTCTCTTGGTTGTTTTAAGTTGATGATTCAGTTGCTAACAAATAGTAATATAATACCTCTCCCCTTCCAATACCTGTATTTTATGTTTTTTAGTCTTCATAGCATTGGCCAATATCTTCAGTATACATTAGACATAGCAGGGAAAGTTCACATGCTTGCCTTATTCCCAGTTTTTTAGAGAATACAGCTGGAGTTTCAATATTAAATAAAATGTTTGCTGGTGATTTTTGGTATATTTTCTTTACCAGGTTAAAGATGTTTCGTTCTATTCAGAATTCACTCTGAAGTTTTTCTTTTAATTGAGACAAACATTATATTAATTTCAGTTGTACACCATGATTCAATATTTTTATATATTATGACACAATAACCACAGTAAGTCTAGTTAACATCTGTAACTATACATAGTTTTTTTGTTATGACAACTTTTAAGATTTTAGCAACTTTTAAATATATAATATAGTTGTATTAACTATAATCATCATGCTTGTGTATTACATTCCCAGGACTTATTTATTTTTTAACTGAAAGTTTATACCTTTTGACCTCCTTTGCCTATTTTGACTGCCCCCCACCCCCACCCCACACAATTCCCTGTCTCTGGCAACCACTAATGTTTTTTCTGTGTCTATTTCTTTTTGTTTGGTTTGGATTTTTAGATTTCACATATCAGTGAGATCATACAGTACTTTTCTTTCTCTGACATATTTCACTTAGAATAATGCTCCCAAGCTCATCTATGTTATTGCTAATGGCAAGATTTACTCCTTTTTTTTTCTTTTAGCTAAATAATATTTTTATTTTATGTGTGTACACACACACACATTCTATCCCACATTTTCTTTATTCATTCATTCAGTGATGGACATTTAATGCTACTTCCAGTCTTGGCTATTGTAAATAATGATGTGATGAACATGGACTGCATATATCTTTTTTTAAAAATTCTATTTATTGATTTTTCTGTTACAGTTGTCCCACTTTTTCCTCCATTGTACTCCCCACATCCCACCCACCCCTTCTCGCTCAGTCCATCCCACCATTGTCCGTGTTCATGGGTCATTCATACTAGTTCCTTGACTAGAGCCTTCCCCTTCTTTCCCTCTTTCTCTCCTCCCCCCACTCCCTTGGTTACTGTTAGTCTGCTCCTTGTTTACTTGCCCCTGGTTCTGTTTTGCTTATTTGTTTGTGTTGTTCATTAGTTTTCTGTATTAGGTGATATCATATGGTATTTATTTGTCTTTCACTGCCTGGATTATTTGCTAACCATAATACTCTCAAGTTCCATCCATGTTGTTGCAAATGGTAGGAGTTCCTTCCTTCTCTCTCCTGCATAGTATTCCATTGTGTAAATGTACCACAGTTTTTTAATCCACTCATCTACAGATGGCACTTAGGCTGTTTCCAGCACTTGGCTATTGTGAATAGCGCTGCTATGAACATAGGGGTGCATAGGTTTTTTTGAATTGGTGTTTCAAGATTCTTCGGGTATAATCCTAGTAGTGGAATTGCTGGATCAGAAGGCAGTTCCTTTTTAGTTTTTGATGAAATTCCATACTGTTTTCCGCAGGGGCTGCACCAGTCTTCATTCCCACCAACAGTGCCCTAGGGTTCCCTTTTCTCCACATCCTTGCCAGCCCTTGTTATTTGTTGATTTGTTGGTGATGGCTATTAGATCAGTGTGAGGTGGTATCTCATTGTGGTTTTAATTTGCATCTCTCTGATAGCTGATGATGTTGAGCATTTTTTCATATGCCTATGGACCCTCTGTATGTCCTCTTTGGAGAGGTGTTTGTTCAGGTACTTTGCCCATTTTTAATTGGATTATCTGTCTCCTTGGTGTTGAATTGTATAACTTCTTTATATATTTCAGAGATCAATCATTTGTCTGAGGTATCACTGGCAAATATGTTTTCCCATATGGTTGGTTTTCTTTTCATCTTGCTGATGTTTTCTTTTGCTAAGCAGAAACTCTTCAGTTTGATATAGTCCCATTTGTTTATTCTTTCCTTTATTTCCCTTGCCCTAGGAGATATATTGGCAAAAATATTGCTACGTGGGGCATCTGAGATTTTCTTGCCTATGTTTTCCTCTAGGACTTTTATGGTATCATGACTTACATTTAAATCTTTGATCCGTCTTGAGTTTATTCTTGTGTATGGTGTAAGTTGGTGGTCTAGTTTCATTTTTTTGCACGTCCCTGACCAATTCTCCCAGCACCATTTGTTGAAGAGGCTCTTTTCACTCCATTTTATTTTTCTTCACCCTTTGTCAAATATTAGTTGACCATATAGACCTGGGTTTATTTTTGAGCTCTCTGTTCTGTTCCATTGATCTATATGTCTGTTCTTATGCCAGTACCAGACTGTTTTGATTACAGTGGCCTTATAGTATAGTTTGATATCAGGTATTGTGATTCTACCTACTGTGTTCTTCTTCCTCAAGATTGCTATTGCTCTTTGGGGTCTTTTTTGGTTCCATATCATTTTTGAAGTATTTTCCTAGGTCTGTGAAATATGCCTTTGGTATTTGAACAGGGATTGCATTGAATTTATAAATTGCTTTGAGTAGTATGGACATTTTAATGATGTTGATTATTCCCATCCATGAACATGGTATATGCTTCCACTTATTTGTATCTTCCTTAATTTCTTTGTGCAGTGTTCTGTAGTTTTCCTAATACAGGACTTTTACCTCCTTGGTTAAGTTTGTTCCTAGGTACTTTATTTTTCTTGTTGCTATAGTAAATGGGATTTTTTTTCTAGTTTCTATCTCTGATATTTTATTGTTGGTGTACATAAATGCCTTCAATTTCTGAATATTGACTTTGTATGCTGATATTTTGTCAAATTCACTTATTAGGTCGAGTAGTTTTTTTGTGGAGTCTATAGGGTTTTCTATGTACACTATCATGTCATCTGTAAATAATGACAGTTTTACTTACTCTTTCCCAATTTGGATGCCTTTTATTTCTTTCTCTTGTCTAATTGCTATGGCTAGCACTTCCAAGACTATGTTGAATAGTAGTGGAGACAGTGGATATCCTTGTTCTGTTCGTGATCTTAGGGGGAATGCTTTCAGTTTTTGCCCATTGAATATGATGTTGGCTTCAGGTTTCCCATATATGGCATTTATTATGATGAGATATGCTCCCTGTATTCCCATTTTACTGAATGTTTTCATCATAAATGGGTGTTGTACTTTATCAAATGCTTTTTCAGCATCTATTGATATGATCATGTGATTGTTGTCTTTCATTTTGTTTATGTGGTGTATTACATTTATTGATTTGCGAATATTAAACCATGCTTGCATCTCTGGGATGAATCCCACTTGATCGTGCTATATGATCTGTTTAATATGTTGCTGGATCTGGTTTGCCAGTATTTTGTTGAGGATTTTAACATCTATGTTCATCAGCGCTATTGGTTTGTAATTTTCTTTCTTTGTTGTGTCTTGACCTGGTTCTGGAATTAGGGTAATACTGGTTTCATAGAAAGAGTTTGGGAGTCTTCCCTCTTCTGGGATTTTTTTGAAATAGTTTGAGAAGGATAGGACTTAGTTCTTCCCTAAATGTGTTATAAAATTTTCCTGTGAAGCCATCCAGTCCAGGGCTTTTGTATATGCTGGGAGTTTTTGATTACTGATTCAGTTTCACTCTTTATTATTGGTCTATTCAGACTTTTTGCTTCTTCTTGGTTCAGTTTTGGAAGATTATATATTTCCATAAATATGTCCATTTCATCTAGGTTGTCAAATTTCTTGTCCTACAGTTGTTTATAGTAGTTTCTTACAATCCTTTGTATTTCTGTGGTATCAGTTGTGATTTCTCCTCTTTCAGTTCTGATTATGTTTATTTGGGCCCTCTTTTTTCCTTGATGAGCCTGATTAAAGGCTTGTCAATTTTATTTATCTTTTCAAGAAACCAGCTACTGGTTTTGTTGATCTTTTGAGTTGTTTGTTTAGTCTCTATGTCATTTAATTCTGCTCTGATCTTGATGATTTCCTTCCTTCTACTCGCTCTGGGCTTTGTTTGTTGTTGTTCCTTTTGGCCCTAAATTCCCCATCTCTGGTGATAAGGTTGCCTTCTACCCTCCTAGTACAGGAAGAGATTTATTTCCTTCTTTCAGGGGGAGAAAGGAGGGTCAGAGTGTCCTATGTTTACCAGCTGCTTATTAAATAACCTTAATTTAAAAAGTGGCATATTTTGGGGTAGCATATTCTGTTCTTCAATTTATATCTGTCCTAAGATGTAGTAACCAAGTATAAGTGTTCCCGCAGATTCTTCAGTACCTTAGTTTCAATCTTATGAAAAGTACTCCCTAAAACATATAACAATTTAGAGTTTCCATAAATGAATAAGAATTTTTACCTATTCCTTACCCTGTGGCTAACTTAGTCTACTGTTCCCTCCAGAGTACAGTAGTTGGAGGTTGAGATGTTGAGTGAGTAGACCTCTCAAAGACATTAGGGTTATCAGTGTAAAATATGCATAAATACGCATTGTGTAATGTCAGTTGCAAGAAAGCCTAAGAATGTTTTATGTCCTCTAAACCTTCAAGTTGTGTTCACAGATATGAACACATTGAACTCTTCAAATACATGAGAGACTGGCTGAGAAGAGTCCCTCAGGAGTCTGCCAAATGAGCTTTCAACAGTGGACATTCATCCTGAGCCCCGGGAATAACATGGGAGACTCATTATGGGATGGCATTCTATCTAGTCTGTGCCCGTTGCTCCTGCAGGGAGACTCCATGTTCTTGTCTCTCAGTCTGTGTAACTCAGCCTTGACCCTGAGGTTCCTGGGAAATTTTAAGAGTTGTTTGGTTAGTCTGAAATATGATATATTCCAGAGCTGGTCAGATCCCATTTTCTGCCCTGCTATCATTGAGCACTTCACATTTAGTTTACTGTGAAATATAATTTTAAAAAGGAAAGTTAAGAATTTGGATACTATGACTTCTTCCAAACTTAACAGTTTTGTCATCTTAATGGCTTTTTATCATTTTAAAAACCAGTGAGGAAGGGAGTTGGTGGTGGGAAATAACTATTCTGGCTGAATAAGTGTTTTTAAAATGGTCTATAAAACTATATCAACAAAGAGAACAAACACCAAGATATGAGTCACTGTATTTTTTAATGCCAAGTAAATAAATAATAAAACAACAAAATGCTTAAACATAAAGAAAGGAATGCAAGGAGAAATGAGTGAACGAGGGAAGAAAGAAAGGAAGCAGGGGAAGTAAAAAGAAGGGAATGTGGAATTAAGGAAGGAAAGAAAGAAAGAAAGGAGTGGAAGAAGGTAAGAAAGGAAGGAAAGTAACAGAAGAGAGAAAGGAGAGGAAGGAAAGGGAGAAAGAAAAAAACAAAATCTGGAGTCCTGTCATTTAAAAATCAGAGAAAGCATAGGCAGAACTTTTGTGGTGGGGTTTATTTATGATGGTGCTAAGTTTCTGATGGCAAGACTGCCTTTGCTAAAGAAAATCTTGAGTTATCAAGGTGTTCAGGATGAGGCCATCCCCACAGTGATCATGAGTTCGCGTCTTCAAGAACAGATCGGGATATGTCCTCCCATTAGGTGCACCTGCTTGATGTTGAGCTCCAATTAATGCCGTTAGAGCTGGGTGGAAGTCCCGACCAGCATCATGGTGGCAAAAACCTAGGTGTGCTCTTCATGGCTATTTCCCAAGTAATCTCTGAGGCAGGAGTGCATGGTGATCCAGTCTACAAATGTGAGTTGCACGTCACATGGCCAAGTAGAAGAAGGGGCAGTTGCAGGACATCACTTGGGTGTTAAGAATCACTGCTCCTGGGTGAGGATGAACATGGTGTGAGAGGTGATGATTGTAGTTACAGCTGATGTGATGAGGTGGGTGAAGGCCAGCTTGCTCTGAGTTATGACACTTCAATTAGTTAGATCTCTTTCTGGTGCTCTAGATTCTTTTCTGTAAATGCTACTTTTCATGTGGAGTTATTTCCTTTTGGCATGAAAAACATCTTTATCATTCTTTGTAGTGGAGTTCTGCTAGCTACAAATCCTTTTACTATGCGTATATGAAAACATCCTTATTTCACTCTCTCATTTTTGAAGGATATTCTGTTGCCCTCCACTGAAGACCCCAAGCAGCCATGATTTGCTTTTTGTCACATAAACAAGCTTACATTTTCTAGAATTTCATGGAAACATATGTATTCCTTTTCTTTTTTTTTTTTTTTGCTGTTTAGCTTCTTTCTGCAGCATCATAATTTTGGCATTCGTTCATGTGCATAAATAGTTCATTCCTTTGTATTGCTGAGTAGCATTTCATTGTATGGCTATACCACAATTCGTTTATCCATTCACTTTTTTTTTTAAGAGAGAGAGGGGAAGGAAGGGAGAAGGAGAAGGAGAGAAACATCAATCCATTGCCTCTTGTATGTACCCTGGGACTAAACCCTCAACCTAAGCATGTTTAGATAATTGGTCAATCAATCAGCAAATTAATGACTGGAAGAATGAAATGTTCCTTCTCATTAATTTCTTTCATCCTCTTCTCTCTCTTCATGTCTTTCCCTTATTTACTTCTGTTTCTGCTCTTCTTCCACTGTGACTACATTTTTGCAAGATTATAGAAAGAACACAATCCCTGTGACCTTTAATTAGAGTGTTCATAGATCTACAGATGTTGTAAAATGGATTTTGAACCTTAGCAAATGAACTGAAAAAGTGTAAACATTTGGATAGGTGTGGCAATAAAAAGAAATCTCATTGGTATTTGTTTTGAGGGTAGGCACATCAGTGACGTTAACATATTTCGTTCAAAAATGAGAGATCTAGACAGATCTGTCCTATTCTAATGACAACAAAAATCACAGTCTTGTCACACTGAGATGTTATGTAACTGATCTTTCTCAAGATCTTTCTGAGATGCCCTTCATAGAAACCAAAGATAAAAACACTGTTCAAAAACTTTCAAAATTATGAGATAATAAAATTTCTAATACACTGGCCAGCAGTAGTAGGTACTAATAAGTGTTAGTTTCTAATCCTCATCCTCCTTCCTAAAGTTCCCAAAGACCTAAGTTTCCTTGAAATTTCTCTCCGGTTTAAAGTCACAAATAAGTAACAGGTCCAAACGCTGTGTGCGTATCACCAAACATGTAGACCTTCTCTTCAATGCCAGTCAATTAATTTTTCTTTTTGGCACTTAACATTTTCTTTGAGAATGAGATGCTTTTGACTGCACTCCAGATATTGATTGCAACAAACGTTCTATATGAACTGCTGAGTGCCATCATGCTCAGTTCACGTCTAGTCAGGGACTAGTTCACGGTCCCCAAATCCTCATCAGAGATCCCTTTCCTAGGAACATGGGGGAGTGCTCTGTCTCATCTTCTCTTTGCTCGAGGAGGAGTTCTAGACCTTTTTAGATGGGCAGGGACACCTTAGCAGGTATTTTGAGCAGTATAATAGCAGACCAGCATTAATAGGAGCTAAATCAAGAGCCAAAAACCAGTTTATCAACCTTAAGATTCTTAGAAGAAATTCTGCAATCCCAATCTGAATCCAATTAATGTGGCAATAATTAATCTGATGTACCCCAGTGATGCTATTTACTGTACTATTAAAGAGATGCTATTGACTATACTATTTAGTGTATAAAAAAGTTTTGAAAACAAACAAAATATAAAGGTAATGGAAAATAGCTATAATGCTTAACTTCCTTCATGGAAAAACAAGTCCCCTTTAGAGCTTTAGACTTAGCTAAATGAAATACAATTCAGCTGTATTTTCATTTAATAATTACATTACATCCTGTAGGTTTAGACTTCCTTTTTGTTTGCATACTTCTGTTTACTGCAACAATAGATGTTACTTATGGAAATGCTTATTATACCTCTAAGCATTTTAGAAGAAAATGGTATTAAGGTCAATAACCCTTTGATGTTGAAATGTACCAACCCTGTTTTTCTGAACTCCTCTTGCCTAAGGAAATGAGAGAGGAATTGTTTGCTTCCAAATCTAAAAGCTTGTGAGAAACCAGGCTACATTTACCGGTTCTCTTTACAGTCAAAAGTCATTGAATCTAGAACCCTTGGAGATTATGTCAACTGCCCATTGTTGATAGTGGTTTGTTTTGAGAATTTCCCCTCAAAACCACTTTAATCATTTTTTTATTTATCTTTTCAGGAGCATCTAAAGACTTTTGATGATGAAGTCAATGCTTTTTTGGACAGTATGTTTGGACCTCGAGGTAAGTGAACTACTTGAGAACTTAATGTGGAAGGAACACAGTATTGTTATTGAAGAGAATTGTCAGTTCTGGTGTCTTGAAAATAGTATGGTACATTTAGAGAGTTAACGTCCCTCACCTTTTTTATACTTCTCCCAGAGCATCCGCAGGCCTCACTTCTCCTGCTCAACCTCTCCTGGGATTAAAGTTCTGGGAGCAGAAAGCAGGAGTAGAATGCAGTGCAATACTTTCCTTTGGTGTCTCTCTAGCTACCAAAGTTACCAAAACCTGGCTACCAAAGTAGGCTGTAGCTTTCCTTCTAAACCTATGTTCCTTCTCTCCTCTCTCCACAGACCATTCACCTTCCACCATCCTCACATGCACAGTCATATAGTATTTCTGCCCTAACATGGTCTTGATAAATTCTCTTTAAAGATGTGGGAGCTTTCTGTGCCCAGGTCTGTTAGATTGAGTTTCTAAACTCTCAGTCATTCTGAGTCTCTCAGTCATTCCTCCATCACCAGTCACTTAAGACTACTGCCATGTGCCAATCAACTTACTGTGCCAGTTGATATATATTTAACAACTCCTCTCAACTTAGCACTAAGTGGTAATAAGTTATCCTAACTAGTCTCCCTTCCTCTAATGATTTATTAAATATCAGCTGGAATAATACTTTAAAAGCCTGAGCACAATATGTGATACCCTAGCTTAATACTCAGTGTCCTTCAGATAAAAAACAAATTTCTTAGCTTAGACTCCATACCCTGTATCATCTTACCCCAGCTGCCTCTCCAACAGGCAGTGCCGCTCTTCCCCACTCAAGCTGACATCTGACATCTTTTACCTCCTCAAATATATAAAATTCTTTCATATACTGTTCCCAGAGCCTGGAATTCCTCCCTGCTATCTCTTACTTCAGGTATCAGCTTAAATGTTACCTTTTCCCTAACAGAGATTTCAGGGAGTTTGCCCCTCTAAAGTAGATCTGTACTCTATTTCAGTCTCTGATATTCTGATCATATACTTTATTGTTATTAATAGCTCTTTCTCCCATGAGAACAGCAACCATGGCTGTTCTTTCCAGTGCTTCTAATAGATCCAGGCACATATTAGGCACTATGTACTTTGCAAATAAATGAAAAAATTCTAAACAACATGTTTTGTTTCACTTGAGCCTTGCTGGATCACAAAGCTGTGAAAAATCTACAAATTATTTCCTCAGCACCATTGGGGGTGGTGTGGGGTATGAAGAGGTTTTTGTTTCTCAAAATCTGAACAGAATTACTTAGAGGTCTAAAGACCACTCTCCAGTTTCTATTCTAAGTAAATGACTATATAATTTTAATAAAATGATACCTTGTGACTGTATAGAACTTCTTAAAAAATACTTTCATATAGTCTTTGGTTTTGTTTTGTTTTTTTCCATTTTATGCTTGTGATGATCCTGTGGGATAGGCAGGGTGGGGTACCTGTAACCTACTTGACTTAATGTGTTCTCTGCCTTTACAGTTCTAGTGGGTAGTGTAGAGGGCATGATGCTCTAACTTAAGCATGCAGGGCTTCTTAGTGACTGTGGCTTTCTGACACTTCCACTAGAGAGTTACATAACAGTCTCTCTCAGCCAACTTCACACTGAACTTTACCATTGGTAAGATCATCATGACCTGGAATTACATGGATGTTGGATCAATTAAGGATAGGATTATAGTTGCTACTCGGTTTTGGTCATTTTTTTTTTTTTTTTTTTTTTTTTAGTATATTTTATTGATTATATTGTTACAATAGTTCCAATTTTTTTTTCCCCTTTGCTCCCCTCCGCCCAGCACCCCCCTTCCCCAACAATCCCCTCTCCAAGTCCATGCCCATGGGTCGTACATACAAGCTCTCCCGCCTCACCCTTTCATATATTCTTCTTCTTCTTTTTTTAAAATTAATTAATTAATTAGTTAAATATTTTAACAATAAAAAATAACAATTCCTCCCTCTCAGACTTAAGACCCTTTACAATCTTATAAAGGACAATGGATGAAGGTCTCGAGCTCCTCTAGCTGCTTCAAGCTGGACATGGTCGTCGTCCTACCTACCCGTGGGTCAAGAAATCCCTAATAAGAGTGGGGATGTGGAGGGGAGGGTGGCCTTCCCACAAGGGGAAGGATCGTGCAGACTCCAGGTTGGTTGGCTGTCTCTGGACAACGGCATGCTTGGTTTGACAGGCTGGCATCCTTGTTGTATTCTGGGGGCAACAGGGTTAAAGGACATCATTTAATCCGTAACCACTAGATGACAAAAGACAGGTATTAATTTTTCAATGTCCCACATTAGGGAAAAGAAGGGCTTCTTTGGAGGAAGGTGTGCCAGGTACATCTCACCTGTCCAAAACCCTTTTGCCCATTATACTTATTTTGGACTGAGGGAAATATTTTAGGTTTAATGGAAGTTTACATTGTAGCAAAGAGACTGTAAGATTGGCATTTGGCAACTGGATCAGTTGACCTCCCCAGTGCCATCTTGGCCATCACAAATCCTTGTCACCTTCTTAAAGTGGCACAAGCTTAAGTTGACTGACAGCCACCTGGTAAGCTTCTAGGTGTCCTCAGATCTTCTCTGATTTTACCTACACCATGTTAGTACTTTTAAGGGGTGTTGTTGTGGGCAAATGCCTGACACAGATTCAGAGCTAACACTTCTCAAGTCCCAAAATAATAATATTCTTACAAGTATAGGTTCTCATATTTTGGTTGGATCAGTTATGAGCCTCTGTGACAATTGCAACAAGTACTTATAGGACCATGACATAAGAAAACAAAAAAGTCAGGTGCTATATTAGTTTTGCAATATGTGATTGACTCAGTGTGTCAATTAATATATATTTAATAACTGTTTCCTTTCAACTCAGCACTACTGGGTGGATATAAGTTATGAGTGAGACAGAGTGGAAATATAAGATCTGGTGTCTGTCTCATGGAGCATGTACTGTAGATGAGAAGGTAAAACTGGCACATCTGAAACATTTGGAAAGCTAACAAGTAAACCATGTGGATGGGTTTCCTAGGGCTGCGGTAACAAAGTACCACAAACTACATGGCTTAAAAGAGCAGCAGTTTATTCTCCCACAGTTCTGGAGGCTACAAGTTTGAAGTCAAGGTGTTGGCAAGGCCATGGTTCCCTTTGAAGTTCTAGGAAAGACTCTGTTCCGTGCCTGTCTTCCTAACTTCTAGTGGCTGCCAGCCAGCCATCTTTGGCATTCCTTGGCTCCAATCTCTGCCTCCATCTTCCCATAGTGTCTTCTTTGTGTCCCTGAATCTAAATCTCCTTTTCTTATAAAAACACCAGTCACTGGTCAGGGCCCCCCCCAATCCAGTGTGACCTTATCTTCACTTGGCTGCATCTGCAAAGACCCTAATTTCCAAATAAGGTCACAGTCACAGATACCAGGAGTTAGGACTTGAACATATCTTTTTAGAGGTTACATTTCAACCCATAACACCATAACAGCAGGTAGGGTAGCAGTTTAATGCAAGTTATTTAATTTTTTACCTTCTATAGCTAAATTTTCTTCAAATGTAAACTAGGGATAATGATATCACCTGTATGTCTATTACAGTGACTGTGGTGATGACATATATGTTTGCATATATGTCCAAACTCATAAAAATGTATACAATAAATATGTACAAGGTTCTATATCAATTATATCTCAGTAAAGTTACTCAAAATAATATCACCTATATGAGAAGACTGCTTTGAGAGTTAAATAAGTTATTGCATATAGAAGACTTTAGAACAGTGTATGACACAGAATAAGCACTCAGTAAATGTTAGTAATAATAGTATAGCCATAATAACAAATTATAATTATTTTATGCTGCTGAGCTATAGTTATGAAATGGCTGGGAGTCAAATGTGAATTCAAATCCTGACCCTGATGCCAACTCTTATACAGCCCTTTGCAAGTTACTAAAGCTTTCTGAGCTGTTTATTAATCCAAAAAGTGGCATAAAATGCTTCATATTTACTGAATTAGAGTAAATAAGCATAGTAATGATTCCAAAGCAGACATTCAAGAACTCTTACTTCTCACCTTCATTAACTTTTCCTGTCATTCAGTGTTCAGCTTAAGCCCTGTTTGCTCCACGAAAACTTCCATTCCAGTCCACACTTGTTTCTTCTTCTGAATGACAACCCAAATCCAGCTTCCTTAATGCCCTGTCATACTGTTCCCTGTTGTATTTGGTATGTACAATGAAAATATATGTGCGAATATCTTATAACTGAACAGAAGTGTTGCTCTTCAGGATTCTCACTGTGTGTGTTTCTTTTCAGATTCTCGAGTCAGAGGATGGTTCATGTTGGACTCTTACCTTCCTACCTTTGTTCTTACTGTCGTGTATCTGCTTTCAATATGGCTGGGTAACAAATACATGAAGAACAGGCCTGCTCTTTCCCTCAGGGGTATCCTCACCATGTATAATCTCGGAATCACACTTCTCTCCATGTATATGCTAGTAGAGGTAAGTATCGGTGTAGCTGAGTCTGGAGTCTATAATTGAGAGATTTTTAGAAGCAATTAAATCTAGCATAGGAGAACTATCCAAGGTTGCTATCAAACTATTCTTTAAGACCTCAAGAACTTGTGTTCTAGCATTTGATAGTATGACTTCTGAAAGCCCTAGAAGTCTTTGTTTCTAACCTGAATTTTTCTTATCCTAATTTAGGCCTATTTATTTATAGTCCTTAGTCTTTCGTTGAAATTTAAAACCACAATTTAGATCTGAATGGGCATTTAAAGATCTTATAATTTTCTCCTATTATGAATTATGATGCTGAGGCTTAGAAAAGCTACGTGATTTTCCTGAAAATAGACAGCTGTTGAGGAAAAGGGTATTTTTAAAATTAAATATCAAATGCAGTTAGTTTGACTGAAATACAAATGTACTGTCCCCTAAAGGATACATCCCGCATCTTTGGGCCACTATGACAATGGGATAGCTGTTTCTCAGGGTTAATTTCTGGAGACCTGAGTTGACCTTCTAGCTCATCTCTAGCTGCCCTCATTTCATCATGTACTCTCCATTCATTTGTAAAGTGCCAAATCCAAGTGATTTTACAAGAAAAAGAATAATTGTCCTGCCAATACAACCTAAGGCCTGACAGATAAGGGGAGGGGAAAGGAGGGAGTGTGATAAACATAAAATGTTTTTAGGGAAAAGTTAGGATAAAATCATTCATGTAAATTATAAATAGCTCTTGATGGCACAAGTATAGCTGCCTTCCTGTATCCTTGAATTAAAACAAATAAGTAAATAAATCCTTTTCTTAAAAAAAATGTTGTCTCATCTATAGAATTACCAGTAATCTGTGCATTAGTCTAAAATGTGCCATTCTAATAATGTTAAAAAACCATTATCTAAAACGACTGTAATTAAACTCTACCAATGGCATTTGAGGTATCAGTCAGAGTGCAGGAGGTGGGAAAGCTGTGCTAACAGTTCTAAACTCACACACATTGGGCTCACTAATCTACCTCACTCTGAAAGGGGAAGTTTTATTTTAGGTTCTCTACTAAATGAATTTTAGTTCACTAGATGAGCTTATGAGATAGTAATTTATTGAGAGAGACTCTGGGTCCCTCGGAATGGATGAAGAAACTACTCAAACACTCACCATTTGAGGAAGGAAAGTAGGGTTTTTTTTCTGAGGAAAATTGCCTCTGTTTCTTTATTAGCCAGGGTTATTATCTACTTTCTACATGCAGAAATGCATAAGAAAAACATGCAGCCCTTCACCAAATGGTTGGGAGTAATAACAAAGGGAAATGCAGATCAATACAGGGTTGAAATGCGCAGGTATTTTACACAAGTTCAAAAACATTTCCTCTTACTTAATCGTTCTGTTTTTCACATTCTGTTGACAAGAATTTGGGGCTATTCAGAGAAAAACAGAGCAGGTCTCCTTTTCCTTAAAAGCCACTTCACATTTTTATTTTACCTTTAAAACCCCCTGGAGGGTGGGAGTCATAGCAAGCAGGAAAGATAAAACCCAGCAGGTTAAGACCCAGGTTTCCATTTTCGGGCTGGGCTCCACACAACGGTCCTCAAAGTCTTTTGAACCATGCCTTCCTGTCTCCCACAATTTATGGTGTTAGTTTCCCTATATATCAACGGGAACAATATTTTTCATTGGATTTTTGTCAGAAGTAACAGTTGTATCGGAAGAGCCAGCTTGAAGATCTGACTACATAGGAAGCTCCAATACCTGCCAGATGCTTTGGTGTAGTGGAGTCAGAAGATCCGAATTCATGTGTCATTTCTGCCAGTTTTCCTGTAATTTTAGAGGAGTTACATAGATTCTCTGAATGAACCTTAGGCAATTTATCTTTGAAATGGAGATATGCTATTTGTCCAAATGAGTTCATGAGTGAGATGTGAGGGTTAATTATATTTGTTCAGCCAACATGCAGTGAGCACTTAGGAGGTATGTGAAGTGTACTAAGCCCAGGATATATAGAGACAGAGTGACGGATTGTGTAATCAGGTGTTCACAGATGGTATAAATAAGACTTAGTAAATGTGAAAAGGCTTTGTACATTTTAAAGTGAATATTAGTTACCATCAATAGAAACAAGAACAAGTTTAGTTTTTGAACAACCAAGTAAATAGTTAATGTCTTTTTACGGAGAACACCTGCACCAAGCGCACTCACTATTATGAGTTTTGCCTTTCTTTTCTCACACTTTTATGTCTCTTGGTTCAAAATCACTATTAGTTGCCTCCTAGCCTCCTCTGATTGTAACCTTTCTCAGGGCAGGCATAAGGTCTTTTCTTTGACATTTCTGGAGTACATTTAATAGATACCAGTCGAGTGATAAATTGAGTTAATCTTGCTGACTTGTTATGCATTGGCCAGATGTTTGCTTAGCCCAGGAAATTATTGCTAAAATTCTTTTTTCAACAAATATGTATTGAGTTCCTTTACTGTATCAGATTCTGTTCTAGATTATAGAACACAGTCTTTGCCCTAGTACAGAGATTTTCAACCAGTATGCTGCAAGAATTTTTAAAACATGCCATACCTGACTATTTAGTCAGGGGCACTGACCTCATGTCCTTAGATTGTCAATTTTAAAAACGATAATAGCCAACATAACAATAGCTGTTTGGTGTGAATGAATCAAAATTATACCTATTTTTTGGAGTGTTGCAGAATTTTAGTAATTAAATAGTTTATATGTGCCATGAGATGAAAAAGGTTGAAAATTGCTGCCCTAGTGCATTGAAGAGTAATAGGTTGGTGGTGGTACAGGAATTTCTCACGAAGGAGGTGATATTTGAGCTGAGACTGAATGATGAAAACAAGCCAGGCATCTAAAAATCTGGGGAGAGTGTGTTCATGCAGAATGAGCAGTGAGTGTAAAGTTCTTGAGGCAGAATAAGCTTGGAGTGTTCAAGGACCATAAAAAGAAACAATGGAACAAGGACACAGCAGACAGAGGAGAGAATGATTCAGGGTGAGGTGGGGATGTGGCTGATTGTATAGGGTCTTGAAAGACATTTGGGTTTTATTCTAAGTATAATGGAAAGCCACAGAAGGATTTTAATCAGGGGAGCAATGTGGATCTCCCTTTTAAAACAGGTTATTTTGGTTGCTACATGGAAATTGGACTATGAAAGTGAGTTGGGGGCAAGAATAGAAACAGTGTCCAGTTAGGATACGATTGCAGAACAACATTCAACAGATGCTAGCAGCTTGAATTAATTTGGTAGAGATGAAAAGCCAGTGGATTCTAGATGTATTACTTTGAAGTAGCCCACATTTCCTTAAGGCTAAGCATGTTTTTCATCAACATGTAGATTGCATGGTTCCTGCACACCAACCCAGCTAGGGGATTAGGAATGGTACACGGTAAGTCATATAGAACCTCCTGTAGTTTAGCTGCTTAATTCTGCTCTTTCGTTGTTCAATTGTCAGGTAGTTCTACAGAGGTAGCACAGGAGTGAAGATAGCCTAAATAAATATAATTGAAGCAGGAAATGCCATGGGGTAACAGAATATCGCCTGTCCTCTCCCACTACTACATTGTTAGTACATAATGAAGAGACTAGAGCCTCTTACAAAAAAATTCAGCAGATTAATAAACTACAGATTATTATTTTTAAGTATATTTTATTGATTATGTTGTTACAGTAGTCTCAATTTTTTTTCCCTTTGCTCCCATCTGCCCAGTACTCCCCTTCCCTCCAGAAATCCCACCCCCCATAGTTCATGTCCCTGGGTCATGCATATGAGTTCTATAGCTTCACCCTTTTCTATATTATTCTTAACTTCCCTCTATTTTGTACTAAACAATTATGCTTCTTAATCCCTGCACCATTTCCTCATTTCTCCCCTTCCCCCTCCCAGCTGATAACCCTCCAAATGATCCCCTTACCTATGATTCTGTTCCTATTCTGGTTTGCCTAGTAGGACTCGGTTTTTATTTTTTAGATTCTGTTGTTGATAGTTGTGAGTTCATTGTCATTTTAATATTCATAGTTTTGATCTTCTTTTTCTTAAGTAAGTCCCTTTAACATTTCATATAATAACGGCTTGGTGATGATAAACTTCTTTAGCTTTACCTTGTCTGGGAAGCACTTTATCTGCCCTTCCATTCTAAATGATAGCCTTGCTGGATAGAGTAATCTTGATTGTAGGTCCTTGCTTTTCATCACATTGAATATTGCTTGCCAGTTTCTTCTTGCCTGCAAACTTTCTTTTGAGAAATGAACTGATAGTCTTATAGGCACCCCTTTGTAGGTAATTCTCTGCTTTTCTCTTGATGCTTTTCAGATTCTCTCTTTATCTTTAACCTTTGGTACTTTAATTATGATATGTCTTGGTGTGGTCCTTTTTGAGTCTAGCTTGTTTGGGACTCTCTATGCTTCCTGGACTTATATGTCTATTTCCTTTACTAAAATTGAGGAGTTTTCCTTCATTTTCTCACATAAGCTTTCAATTTCTTGCTCTTCTTCTTCTCCTTCTGACACCCCTATGATTCGGATGTTGGCACATTTAAAGTTGTCCCAGAGGTTCCTAAGCCTCTATCATTTTTATAAATTCTTGTATCTTCAGTTGGTAATGGTTGACTGTTTATTTCTTCCTTATGTTCCATATCATTTATTTGACCCCTGGTTTCCTTCCCTTCACCATTGGTTTTGTGTGGATTTTCCTGTTTCATTTAGCATAGCCTTCATTTCTTCCCTTATGTGTTTGCCATACTTAAGCATATCTGTCAAGCCTGTTAGCATCTTTATCACCAGTGTTTTGAACTCAACATCTGTTAAGTTGGCTATCTCCTCGTTTGTTAGGTTGGCTATCTCCTCGTTGCTTAGTTCTCCCACTGGAACCTTGATCCATTCCCCTTTTGGGCCATACTTCTCTGTCTCCTCATCTTGACAGGCTCCTGTGTTTGTTTGTCTCTGTGTCTTAGGTAGAGCTGTCGCACCGTTATGTTGTAGGGGGCGGAGCCTTAGATATTCATCAGTGCAGGGCAACTAGTTTCACCACGTTGTGGCGCTGTATGTGGGGGAGGGGTCTGAGAGGGAACAATGCCGCTTGCTTAGCACTCGCCCCTTTTCCAGGCACTTCTCCTACTTCTGTATGGGACTGGTGCCTCTCTAGCTGTTGCCCTGGACATTGTTCCCAGAGTGGATGGGTCTGAACACATTCTCAGACCGTGTGGGCCTTTTAAGCAAGCAGACTCTGCTGAGAGACCGGCAGGTTCTTTCTCTGCCCCAACACCTACTGGTTTGCACAGTCAGAAGCAATGAGGCTTTATTGTCCCCAGCGCTGGAGCTGTGAGCTGCGCGGACTAGTCTGGTGCTGGGAGCACTTCCCAGGTGTCCCTCCCAACTTTTTAAAATGTGTGACTGCACTTTCTGCAGGCCTGCTGCTGCTGCCACCACACTGTGTCCTCTCCACCCCAGCTCCGCCCCTCCTACCTGCCTGGATGAGTATTTCTTCTTTATATCTTTGTTTGTTGGACTTCCATGCAGCTCGATTTTCTGGAACTTCTGGTTGTCTTTAGGTTTGGTTTTTTTTTTAAGTATATTTTATTGATTATGTTGTTACAGTAGTTCCAATTTTTTCCCCTTTGCTCCCCTCTACCCAGTACCCCCCTTCCCTCCAGCAATCACACCACCCCTTAGTTCATGTCCATGGGTCATCCATATAAGTTTGGCTTCACCCTTTCCTATATTATTCTTAACTTCCCCCTATTTTGTACCAACCCATTATGCTTCTTAATCCCTGCACCATATTCCCATTTCTCCCTCTCCCCACTCCCAGCTGATAACCCTCCAAATGATCCCCATACCTATGATTCTGTTTCTGTTCTGGTTTGTTTAGTTGGAATTTTTTTTAATTAATTTATTTGTTTATTTTATTTTTAGAGAGAGGGGAAAGGAGAAAAAGAGGGAGGGAAACATCATTCTGTGGTTGCCTCTCACTCATGCCCCCAACTGGGGACCTGACGTGCAACCTAGTCATGTGCCTTGACTGGGAATCGAACCAGCGACACTTGGCTTGCAGGCCGACGGTCAATCCACTGCGCCACAGTAGCCAGGGCTTTGTTTTTATTTTCTAGATTCAGTTGATAGTTGTGAGTTTGTTGTCATTTTAGTGTTCATAGTTTTGATCTTCTTTTTCTTAAGTAAGTCCCTTTGACATTTCATATAATAATGGCTTGGTGATGATGAACTCCTTGTCTCGGGAGCACTTCATTTGCCCTTCCATTCCAAATGATAGCCTTGCTGGATAGAGTAATTCTGGTTGCAGGTTGCCTTTCATCACATTGAATATTGCTTGCCAGTTCCTTCCTGCCTGCAAAGTGTCCTCTGAGAAATCAGCTGATAGTCCTATAGGCAGCCCCCCTGGAGGAAACACTTCGTCTCTCTCTTGCTGCCCCCAGGACTCTCTTTATCTTTCACTTTTGGCATTTCAATCATGATGTGTCCTGGCATGGTCTCCTCTGGGTCCAGCTTCCTGGACCTGTATGTCCATCTCTTTCAAAATTTGGGAAGTTTTTCTCATTTTTTTCAATTCTTGCTTCCTCATTCTGCACTGGTTGACTGTCTTTTTCTTCCTTATGTTCCAAATCATTGACCTGAACCCTGGTTTCCTTCCTTCACCATTGGTTTTGTGTGGATTTTCCTTCGTTTCACTTAGCATAGCCTTCACTTCTTCTCTTATGCGTTTGCCGTACTCAAGCATATCTGTCAAGCCTGTGAGCATCTTTATCACCAGTATTTTGAATTCTGCATCTGTTAGGTTATCTATCTCCTCATCTGTTAGGTTGGCTATCTCCTTGTCACTTAGTTCTCCCACTGAAACCTTGACCCGTTCCCCATTTTGGGCCATACTTCTCTGTCTTCTCATTCTGACGGGCTCCTGTGTGTGTTTGCCTCTGCATCCCAGGTAGAGTTGTCGCTCCTGTTATGTTGTAAGGTGTAGAGCCTTAGGGATTCATCAGTACAGGGCGACCTGTTTCACCACGTTGTGGTGCTGTATGTGGGCAATGGGTCTGAGAGGGAACAATGCCGCCTGCCCAGCACTCGCCCCTTTTCCAGACACCTCTCACACTTCTGCACTGGACCGGTGCCCCTCTAGCTGCTGCCCTGGCCGCCGTTCCCAGAGTGGGTGGGTCTGCGGACGCTCTAGGACCATGGGGGCCTTTTAAACAAGCGGACTCTGCTGAGAGGCCAGCAGTTTCTGCCTCCACCCCAATCCACATTGGTCTGCACAGTCAGAAGCAATGAGGCTTGATTTTCCCCGGTGCTGAGACCATGATTTGCGGGGTCTGGTTAGGAGCTGGGAACGCTTCTGCGGTTTTCCTCCTGACTTCTTAAAATGTGTGACTGCCCTTTCTGAGGGCCTACCGCTGCCGCTGCTGCTGCTGTTGCTGCTGCTGCCACCACATCGAGTCCTCTCCGACCCTGCTTTGCCCCTCCTACCTCTCTAGATGAGTGTTTCTTTTTTATATGCTGGACTTCCATGCAGTTTAATTTTCTGGAACTTCTGGTTGTTTCTAGTTTTGAGGTAGTTGTATTCCTTGTTAGTTGTGGAGGGAGATGCAGCATGTCTGTTTAGGCTTCCATCTTGGCTGGAAGTCTAAGCTACAGATTATTAATATTTCTGCATGATGTTAAACAACTCTCTTATTTGAAAAAGGCACCAACACACAAAAGTGATGCTGGAAATCAAGACTTCTGATTTGAGGTATGTTTACATGCCTCTCGGTCCAGGTGTCTAATGATCCGAGCAGCGAGCTAGACTTACTGCTGCTGACATTCTCTGACTGCTCAGGACTCAGGATCTTAAAGACATCCTGTGACTTAAACGGAATCTTGCTGAGTACTCCATCTTCCCTGACCTTGATAAGGAAATCAGACAAAATTAAGTACAAATGGTGTTTAACCTTAATCGCTTTCTGAACAGTGCATCCGTTCCTTAGCCTTAAAAGAGTAAGTGATTAGATTTCTGTTTTCCTGTCTTTCTGTCTAGGAATGCTATATAGACTTGTTGGTCAGGAAGCGTTCTCTTTAGTTAATCCTTTAAGCTTCCTCTGTTGTAAGTTTCAAGTATTTTGTAAACATTCCCAGGATCTGCCTGCGAGCTCTTTCCTGGACCCTCCCTGTTAATTAGCATATCTGTAAAATCCAATAAAAGGAAGATGAGGCTTCCCGCTCTCCGCTGTTGGTCTGAGCGAGCCACAGTCCTCGGTGGGTACTGGCTATTCATCCTGCTTATTGGAATTACCTCAGCATCCCCGGCCATATTTAACATCATATCTGTACACTACACAAAAGTTTACATATACTTTTAGGTGTCCCTAGATCCCCTGTAGCCTCTCACTGGTTCCCACTGGAGGCCCAGGCTCATAAAGCCCTGGGAGCTATAGGGTAACTTGACTTGTATTAAATAGATCCCTTCAGGAAAATGCAATCTTTTTTACTTTCGCTGGATTCATTATCCTAATGGTCTATAGTTATCATGATGCTAACTGAAAGGTGCTTTGGTTAGAAGGAAAGAGGTAAATTAGTATAGTGGAGTGAAGAAATGGTTTCTAAAGTGTTCTAAGTGTTTTTAGTGGTTCATCTCTTTTTAATGTTCAGTTTATTAACATCGCATCCCTCCTTGCTCTGTCTATGTAGTTTAACAGTGCTATACCTTTACATATTTCTGATACACAGAAGAAAATGGTAGGCTTTTGTATATAATAATTTATGTAAATCAAAGCCAAAATGCCTTATATTTAGAATTTCAAGTTTCTTCAGTAATAGTGAGAAAGAAAGGAGAAAACCTCTTTTGAAAAATTTCCATAAAGAATAAAGAGGCTCATTTTGTGGAAAGAACACTGGATAAGGAATTAAAAAGGTCTGAATTTCAATCATTGTTCTACTTTCTATCCATGTAATCTTGAAGAAACTATTTATTTATATATTTATTGAGTACTTTTTATGTGTCAGGCATTGAGCAGGGAACTGTAGATAAAAAGATGAACAAAAATGCCTAGATTTTATGGAAATTTTAGTTTTTTAAGCAAGGGAAATATAGACATTAATTAGTTATAACCACACATATGATTGATCATCACATAGCATAAAGTAGTGAAGAAATGGCATAAGAATCTTTCTGAGGCCTGGTCTTCATAACTGTAAAATGATAATAAATATGTACTTTATAAAGTTATTGAGATGATCGACTAAGATATATATATATATATATATATATATATATATATATATATATGCCATTATAGAGTATTATTAAAATTTTAGTGTAGTTTTCTCACATTTGTTTACATTTAATTATGCATTTTACTTGTGGAAACATATGACTAGGTAATTCCTTACACAGAATATTTTGTTACTTAAATTATAGCTAAATTCTGTTTCTTTTTAGATTTAACTTTAAAAGAAAAAAATGTTAGAAGTAAACATTAATTAAGGACTATAACTGTTGATATCAGCTCACAGCAAAAATTAAATCCTTTGATAATAAGTGTTTGAGTACTGAATTGAATCAAAGTCAAATTCTGGGAGAGTTCTACTCCAACCTTGAATAGATGCCAATTAGAAACGTGAATGGGAAATTGTTTTTATCCACATTCTCATGTTGATCCCTCCTCCTTTCTTGCTTCCTTGGCAGCTTATTCTCTCTAGTTGGGAAGGAGGCTACAACTTACAATGTCAGAATCTTGCCAGTGCAGGAGAAGCCGATATCCGGGTGAGTCGTGAGAAGAAGCAAATCAGCCCCCTATCACTGTTTCTCATTGAGAAGAAGAGAAGGCATTCTCCTTGTAGATAAGAGGATGGGGGGCTGGGATTAGATAAGAAAGGAACTCCTGTTTAACAGAAATGTTTGATAACAAAAATGTTTCCCAAGTGTACAGCTATGGGAGACTGATTGAATAAACAATGGTACATCCATGTAATGGATTCCTGTCTAAATGGAATGAGGAAGATCCCTATACTGCTGTGGAATCATCTCCAGGATATGTCTAAGTGGAAAAAAGCAACCTGTGTAACCCATGTTTATAGTATACTTGCTTTTGTGCAAGAAAGTATATGAATATATGTGTGTATTGTTTATGTTTTTAAAAAAAAACAATGATAGGATAACCCAAAAGCTAACAAAGTGGTTTCCTTTTAGGGTAGGAAACAGGGCAGAGGAGACAGAATAGAAGCTAGACATCTCTAAATGTTCACTGTATTATATTTGACTTTGGAACCATTAAGTGTTTTACATAATTATAAAACAAAATTAAATCTAAAAAGGAAGACAGGCAGATTCCCCCCAAAAAATTCAGAAATAAATGAATATACCCATAAATTAAGTTGGTAACATAACTACCCCAAGAAGAATTATTTCAAGTAACATTGAAACACAGTGTTTTGATTGGACATCCCTAATGAGATATATCCTAACAGCATTCAGTAATTTTTTGTTTGCTATTAATAAAGATATGGGTATTCTTTTTTGAGACTGTTATAGATACACTGTAGGATAAAGTAAATATATAGTAATGTTAATATCATTATAACTAATATTTAAACATAAAAGAGATATCCATAAGAAAGTTAAATGAAACTCAGTAATCATAGATTCATATTAGAAATATCAGAACTTACTTTATTTTTTCTAAAACAATCATGGTTTTAGCTCTCTGTACAAAAAATGCCTAGTTAATCTGTGACAACCCAATATAATGAGCAATGAATCCCCAGATTGTTCTCTCAATTACCATAATTTTCCACTAGAAGGGATAGGGTTCTTAGAGAATTGGCCAGTTTTGGGTTTGGGTGGGAAATATATACAGAAGAACCCAGGATCCAGGACCTCCTGTGATAGAAAGCAAGGGAAATATCCAAGGCTACTAGAGTCTTGACAAAAAGATATAGGAGCCACCCTGAAAGGACTCCCACTGGCTAATTATGGGACGATTTGAGTATCAAAAAGGACAATGGCTGCTGAATTGAAGCATATTAAGTTTACTTTTAAAAACCAGAAGTTTAAAATTATACTAAAAATACCCTCACTGTTTTTGAAGGTTGCTAGAACATTAACTCATTATAGGAAAAAAAAAATTAAAGGGAAAGAATCAAATGTTTTCTTGCCTTTCATATGTTGATATCCAAAGAGGAAGAGTTCTTCTCTATAGAAAAGAAAAAGGTATAAGTAACAAGAGAATTAAAATCACCATTTTACAGCTCCTACTGAAGTTATGGATCTAGACAGCAATGATCTGTAAATGATGAAACTGTTGGGTGAAAGTTGAATGGAAACTTCATAATGATTGGATTAGGCTGTTAACACCTGAACTCATTGTACATGAATATCAGAAAGTATGCCCCTCTTTTTCATGGAATCTCAGAGGTGGTTGGCTGCTTCAGCATGAAGCTGAACATCTCTTTCCCAGCCACAAACTCCATACCTTTTATGAGAAGTGTATGGCCATGTAAGTTGCTGCTGACATTCTGGGAGAAGAATGGAAGGATTATATGGTTTGAATCAGTGGTGAGAATGACCAAGTTGTGCCATAAAGGAGGATATCTTGAACCTTGGCCATGTCTGCTGGCTACTGAGTAAGGGGCATTCCTGTTTTACACCAAGGAAGCCTGGAGAAAGAAAGTGCAAATTTCTGCGCAGTTGAATTGTGGATGCCAACCTGAGTGTTTTTCAATTTGGTCATTATAAAAAATGATTAAGAAAGATATTCCTGGTCTCAGTGATGGTACTGTCATTGCCTGGGGCATCTGCAAACTTTTGAGTCTCTCTAAAGATGACGTCCACAAAAATGTCATGAAAAAGCCCCTAAACAAAGGCAGCGAGAAACCTGGGATCAAAGCACCCATGATTCAGCATCTTGTTACTTCTTGTTACTGGAGGAGTCCTGCAACACAGAGGACATTGGGCTACTGCTCTGAGGAAACAATGTACTAAGAAAAATAAGGATGAAATCGCAGAATATGCTAAACTTTTGGCTAAGACAATGAAGGAGGCCAAAGAAAAACTCTAGGAACAGATTCCCTAATGATACAGGATATCTTCTAATAGTTTCTACCTCTAAATCTGAATCCACTCAAAAATGAGATTTTCTAAGAGTAACAAATAAGATCAGATGAAAGAAGAAGGAAGGAAGGAGGAGAGGGAGGGAGGGAGTAAAAGGAAAGGAAAGAAAGGGAAGGGAGAGAGAGAGAGAAAGGGAAGGAGGGAAGAAGGAAGGAAGGAAGGAAGGAAGAAAAGGGAAATTATGTTCCTCCTTATGTAATCTGATAGCAAGTACATAGACCACCTATGAAATCTGGCCCAAAACCTGAAACCTGAATCCAACCAAGCCTATAAGTCTAAGTGCTAATTACAGAGAAGGTGGAGAATAGAGAAACAAATAACACTAGAAAAAAACAGTCATCCAAATCCATAATATTAGTAATATTAGAATTCTATACAACAACTGACCTAGCTTTTTTAAGAATAAAAGACATGAAAGAAAAGAGGGGAGCAAGGAGAAGGAGACTTATTGGTTAAAAGAGACTTAAGAACTATATTAGAAAAATGCAAGCTGGATTTTGTTTGAATCCCAATTTAAACAAACTATAAAGAGATATTTTTGAGATAGATTTGGACATTGATTAGGCTATTAAAAGATATTAGGCAAAAAAAAGTTATTAAGCAATTGTTAATTTTATTAGATAATGTCATGGTGGTTATGTTAAAACAAAAGAAAAATCTCCCTATGAGTAGTTTTTATAGATAAAATAATGTACTTTGGACTTGCTTATATGCTATACTCCCCCCGCCCCAAAAAAGGAAAATAGAATTGATTCAACAAATTTGGAATTATATTGAAAAATTTGAAATTCAATGATAGATACCAAAAGGTTCATTATACTTGTTTTCCCTGCATTTGTGACTGTTTGAAAATATCCACAATAAATAACATGGCTTATTAATAAGGGAACTGGTAGAAAACCTTTTAGTTGAAATCTTTAAGAAGTACATTTTAAAGCATCTTCAAAGCTATAATACAAAAAAAGTAAGATATGTACATTTCTCTACACCCACTTTATTTCTAATATTTTGGGTTGGCCATAAAGTTCATTTGTTTTTTCTTTAAGATGGCTCTAGTAACACGTAGTTGTCTTTAACTTCAAAACAATTTTGTTAGATTATATTGTGACAGCTATCATATCAGCATGGATTTTTTAAAAACTTATCAAAATTGGTAAATTTTTGTGTAACAATTTTAATATTGAAGATGGAAGAAAATATGCAACATTTTCAATATATTATGCTTTATTATTTCAAGAAAGGTTAAAACGTAAATGAAATGCAGAAAAAGATTTGTGCAGTGTATGGAGAAGGTGCTGTGACTGATAGCACATGTCAAAAGTGGTTTGCGAAGTTTTGTGCCGGAGATTTCTGGGTAGATGATGCTCCACGGTTGGGTAGATCAGTTGAAGTTGATAGTGATTGAATGAAGACATTAACTGAGAACAATCAACGCTATACCATATGGGAGATGGCCAACATACTCAAATCAATGAAGTTATTGGTGAAAATGAAAAAATGTGTCTTTTATTTTACAGAAAAGACTATATAGACTTTTTGGCCAACCCAGTCGTATCATAGACCAGTACACTATGGGATACCATACAGTTCTCTATAGGTCATTGTTACATATATGTATTGTATGTATTTATAGTTTAATATTTCTGAAGGTTTATTGTTACCTCAAACAGAAGCCACTACATCTTGAGAAACAGACTGTAGAGCATGTACCCTAATTTCAAAGTTCATGTTATGTAGAGTGTCCTCTTATGTTTATAAATGTTGGTGCTAAGGGACTCAGGAGGGAAAGGAAGTGGTAATCATGACATATTACTGCCAGTGAGGAAGAAGAGCATCTTGATTTTAATCTTTTCTTCTAAGGAAGAGACATGAAAGAAGTAGTCATAGACTGCTCTTGGGTAGTATAATTTTAAGAGACAAAACATGTACATTAGAGGGATAGATAATAAGTTAAATTTAGTGTAACAGACAGTAGTGATCTATTCAGTGCTAGGCCCTGAACAAAGGTGAGGCAGACAGTCTCTGCCTTCAAGTGACTTATATTCTGTGGAAAAAGATGGATTCATAACACTAATTACACTTTATTATGGTTATTAAGATAATAAGCATAAAGTAATTTGGTAATATAAATGAAAAAGTGGTTGATTCAGCCTGAAAAAAGAGGAAAGGTGGTTTTTAGGAGGAGTATGAATTGGTTCTGTAGGTTTAGAGGAATAACTTGACCAGACATATATTTTGGAAAGATAAATACTAGACTAGGTTGAATTGCTGGGAATAAGAAAAAAAACTGGAGGCAAAGATGCCAGGTAGATGCTTTTTCAATAGTCGGAGTGAAATGCATGCCAGTAAAGCATAGGACACACAGAACACTGAGAGGGAGGGCAGCACGAGGGGCATTTGTATTGCTCACCTTTTATTTTTCCCTTTAAAAAATGTTTACAGGTAGCCAAGGTGTTATGGTGGTACTACTTCTCCAAATTAATAGAGTTCCTGGACACAATTTTCTTTGTCTTACGGAAAAAAACCAGTCAGATTACTTTTCTTCATGTATATCATCATGCCTCTATGTTTAACATCTGGTGGTGTGTTTTGAACTGGATACCTTGTGGGCAAAGTAAGTTATTTTGTTAATTTTTTAGTTCTGTGTAATGGATCTTGCAAGACCTCTAGTGTGTCTGCTGTGTTGAGGGTTGCATGCAGAGCAGTGCAGATCAGGAGGGAGGGAAGAAAGGCCAAGGCTGGCCTGCTTTATTGTGCAGGGAAGCACATGTTTGCCAAGGACCATTTTTTTCTGGTCTTTGATACTGGCAAAGTCTGTGTATTACCTTAAATTTAAAAATATTTTCTTTTCCATGCACCAAATGTCCAATGGCCAGAAGCACATATCCTAGCTGGAGCAGTTTTACTCTAGTACTTGGGGTTGAACAAACAAGTATAGCACCTTCCATGGTCACCACTTGGCTGTGGTATAGATTCAATCATTTCAAAGTTTAGGGCTCCTTTTTCCATTCAGAAAAATTAAAGCCACATTGCTGACCCATCAGGGCACTGGCTTTAAAATTTTTTTATTAAGAACTACAGTATGTTTCACATCACAACCCATTCATTCATATATGTATATTTTGAATGAAATAAAAATTTCACGAGACAATATTTAGCCTGGCTCTGTATATATTTTTCAAATTCTATTTCACTTTTTCATAAAATGGATGACAATTCTCATTGCATTGATATACTAATGGGTCCTTTACGACCTGCAGTTTGAGAAATCCTGGGCTAGAGAGAACAGTACTTGCTATTCCATATTGTCTTATACACAAGAATTAAAAAATATTCTATGAAAAATCAGAACAGGTAAAACTCAGTCAAAATGATTTAATTCTGAGATTTAGGATCTTGTAGAGATGAGATATTTTAAAAATACCAAGGGTACAGTATTTCCTCACTTATCGCAGGTATTACGTTCTAGACCCCCCCGCAATAGGTGAAAATCCACAAAGTAGGAACCTTACATTTTTATTTTAGTACTTATATGTATTTTAAGGCTTTATAAACCCTTCCCACACACTTATAAATCGTTCCCTGTCCCTTATTAACCTTTCTCCCTTATTAACCTTTTCCACACTTTTATAAAGACTACTTATGTTCTTAAACATATTCTACACTCTTAAACCTATGTAACTTTAACAACGTATGTATACAGTACTGCAAAATCCCGCAGTATAGCAAAAAATCTGTGATAAATAATTAAATATATTATTTTTAAAAATCCCGCCATACAGTGAGGCCGCAATAAGTGAACTGCAGTATAGAGAGGGACTACTGTATTTGCAATATGTCAGTGACTGTGAAGATGCAAACTTACACTACAGTGTGAAGAAGGAAACTGCCAAGGGGTGCAGTGGGTGGAAAGAGATGCTTTGCACACCTCTCCTGGCTGACAGAACTTAGTTTCTTCAGTTTAGGTATTAAGACTATAATAGACTTAAACTGTAATCAACATATAGACTATAATCAACACCAAAGGACAATATCAAGGTTAAGTAATTTTATGACTGTCAACAGTTTCATTACAAATCACTAGACATATGTCAGTCTAAAATAATCACTGCATAAAGACAGACTTCCTATGAATAAAATGCTATGTGTATGACAGTTTCTATTCAGTCTAGAATATTATTAAAATTATAAGCAGCAACTACTTATTTTTAATTAATTGATGGAAATGAAAACTTCGGTGGGTAAAAAAATCACCAATATTGTTGTACTACCTGGTATTCTGAAACTATATTTGTGTTTTTATATAAATTCAAATGCCATAACAAGTTATTCCAGTCAGTGTTTCTTAAGGACTTACTAGATGCATGGTGTTATTCCTTTTGTTCCTTATTCATTAATTTGCATTTATCTAGATCTTTAACCCAGGATTGGGAAACCAGGCTAGAGAATTTAAATTGGTTAATTAACCAATACATGTTCAGTGCCTTTTAGTTTATATAGTATTTATTATCTCAATCCTACTACAACCTTAAGGGGTAATTATTATTATACCAATTTTCCAGGTGAGAAAAATAAAAATTTATGAAGTCAAAGTAACATAGTAACAGCAGGTCCTCTAGCTTCCCAGTCTCTCTTACCACAAGATTGATGGCTCATAGAGCAGCCCCCTCGATCCCAAGATAACACCTAGAACAGTACCCAGCACAAAGTGAACACTAATAAGCACTTTACACATATCAATTGATTTAATCCTCATAATAGGATTTGTTTCCAACAAATAATCCACCTCTTACTCTTGCAGGTGTATCTTTTAGAACCTTAGTTGACCAACATAGAAACTAGTCCTTTCTCCTTGGTGTCATGAAATACCATCCACCTGTGCTGATGGCAGTTTAGAAAGATTTCATGCAGATGATGGCAGGGTTGAGGAAATGCTTCGGCACAGCTTATCACAGCAAATATCCTAAAATTGGATTTTAGATCATCTTTGTCCTAGAAGTCCATGAGATGACCCAGCCTCTGAGAAGGTCTCGCTGGCCAATCTCTCCTCAGTCCCAGCCTTTTCTTTACCTGCTGGCCCTTCTGTCTCCTCCATATTCTCTTACCTTCCACAGCATTTCATGGTAGGTTTTATATACTTAATTATGAAGAGCAACATATTTTCCTGTTGATTACATGACAGCATGTACTTAAGGCTCTCTACAATCATATTGGCTCATCAGAGGCTTAGTTAAAGCAAAACCTCCACTCTTAAAGAAATTCTGCCATTGGCTTTAAGGTAACATTTTTTTCTCCCCAGTTAGTTGAAAGTAATGAGCTAAAGGACAGTAAGACTTTTGCAAACCAGGAATTACCTGTTTGGTTGGCACACTGAAGCACTATTTTGCTGAATCTGGGAGTAATGGCACAGTAATCAGGGTCAGTTTATCAGTGTGAATCGTTAGTACCATATTTATCATTCATCTTTATGATGAACAGGAAGGATCTCACTTGAGGAAAAAAAGAAAGGAACAGTCTTATTTTCTGGAAGAGCAGTAATTATGTGATACTTTCATAGGTTTCTTTGGACCCACTCTGAACAGTTTTATCCACATTCTTATGTATTCCTACTATGGACTGTCTGTGTTTCCATCGATGCACAAGTATCTTTGGTGGAAGAAATATCTCACACAGGCTCAACTGGTATGTCCTCCCTCCTTTCAGCTCTTCTCCATGTGAAGCTTCTAAATATTCTCATGAATGGGGAAAGGTAATAGGAATCCCAGACTTCTTACAAGTCAGAGGATTTTCCATGTGGGATGAAGCTGCCTATTTTCTCTAAAAATGGCCTTTTAAGAATGAAACCTTGTGTATTTAAATGTTCTTTGTGTACGCAATTAGCTTATTCCTTGCTTTGAAATGTAGGTGAATATGCTGAAATCAATGTTGATGTTAAATTATTTTTATTTCTATCATTTCAATTTTCCATGAGAAAACTAATGAACAATTAAATGAACAATTATAATTACTGACTAATATAACTTTAAATAAAATTTCTGGATAATACAGTATAGTGGGCTGCTTTAGCATTTTCTTGTTTTATTCCTGCAAAATTTAGGGAGTAAGAGTAGTTGATTCTAAAGGTATAAAACCTCAGAGTGGTTTTTATATGACTCGGCCTGGTTCCCTCACCATGATGCCCCTTCTCCCACCCTCCCAGGTGCAGTTCATGCTCACCATCACACACACCATGAGTGCTGTCGTCAAACCATGTGGCTTCCCCTTCGGGTGTCTCATCTTCCAGTCTTCTTACATGCTTACATTAGTCATCCTGTTCTTAAATTTTTATTTCCAGGTAAGTTAAATTTAAATATTCAGTGGTGAAACATAATAGACTATGCACTTTTGCATTATATATTTGTTTAACTTTACTGATTAAATATTATAGTAGCATATGTTTGTTGGTAAATTCAAATAACAGAGATGTACAAAGTAAAAAATGAAATTTGCGTTCCAAACTCCTTTCCCAACACAGGAGGTCCTTCTTGAAGGAGAACCACTCTTAGTCTAGTGGGCATTCTGTTAGACATTTTTCAATGAAAATATATAAAGTTTTATCAAAAGTATTATGCATTTGTGTCATATATATGCACTATGCTACCAAAGTCTGAAGTCTGAAAGTAACAGAAAAGCGAGGTTTGGCTGCCTGTTGCCACAAAAGCCAAATTCGTGAGGCAGATGCTGTTGTAAAACGACAGGGGTTTTATTCAGGTGCTGCGTGATCTGAGAGAATGGCGGACTCCTATCTCTATGCTCATCTCCTCAAAACCAGGACAAAAGGCAGTGTCCAGAGTTCCTGTTCCATTTTAAAGTACAGTCCTTTGAAGCTCACAGGAGGCTACTAAGTGGTCATAGTCCACATCCAGGTAGCATAACTCGTTCCCCACTGCTGTTTATTTCAGGCTCCCTCTTGGAGCCTGCGTGTGGAGCCCGCACAGCCATGGGCCACGCAGCTGCTGGGGCTGCAGGTCATGTACTCCTGGGAGAGAGGGTGCGAATGCGCCGGTGAGAGCCTCACCAGGTGGGCAAGAGAGAGCCAGAGAGGCTCCCTCCAAAATCCATGGGCCTCAGTAGCCACATGGCCCACGGAGAGAAGAAGCAGGTACACCGTTGTGAGTCCAGGTGGAGAAAATGTGTTTCTTTGTTTGCCTGGGATTATATTAGCTTGGATGTGGGATGGACCAGGTGCTTTCTCAAAGATATGACCAATGAATTTCCCAAAGTTTTATATGCTTTGGGTGGGTCTACCTCCCAAATAATCCCTCCCTTTCCCAGGCTAGACTGACAGGCTTCTTTGGTTCAGAACCTCCCCCTGCATCATTTGACTTCTGTTGAGCATGTACTGCCTTCCCCTCTTCCCACCCCCAATCTGGTAGCAGAAGGGACGGGGGGCTTTTATCCTCTATCCAGTTATCTTGCTGGCCCTTCACGCTCAGTGTAAGAACCTGCTGCCATCTTGGCCAGTGGGCAGAGACTCTCCTGATGCTCCAGACAGACTGTCTAGTGATAAAAAATGGAGAAAAACATAAGCTAAATGAATTTAATGTTACAGACTGTTTCCATATCAGCTACTGTGATTTATAGACTATTTATTTGGAAAAAGATTTATTTTAAGGCAAAGCAGTGTGCAAAGTTACACTGACTTTTTCTTGAATGTCATTTAAAGGGAGGAGAGCATTAAAATGCAATTTCAAAGCCACTCTGGTATTCAAGAACTGATGAAAGTTGTAACAGCAGAGACCTAGGTGGTTGTAGATTTAACTTGCTCTCTTTTGTGGGCTGGAGAAATAGCAAACTTCATGAAAAAAAAATGAGAACATACATTTATATTCAAAACAGTACTTTTGAAATTGTATTCAACTACATTTTCTTCTTCAGACAAACAAGTGCTTTCTGATTTTTTAGTTTGCATTTGCTGACAATCAACCCATAGTGGGTTTAACAAGGTGCAACTGTGGGAATAGAATTTTTGATAGCTTTTTGGTTCTTGTGTTTCTGAAATTGGACTGGCTAGCCTTTGTCTGTTATAACAGCTAAAAACTTCAGAATTTCTAAAGAAATAACCATTGATAGAATCAAACAAAGCCACAAAATTAAAAAAATTAGAAAAGCTGACTGTTAAAGGAAAGCTAAGGGAGACTTTTTGGTGTTGAAACTTGAGGACCAATGGATGGCCCAGCAGGGGTCAGCACTGGCACCCAAAGCTTTAACCCTACCTATTGGTTCAATTGAATCTTAGTCTTTTAAAGTTGAGTGTATTCTTTCAATCTTAACCCTTAAAAATGAGATGAGATCAAGTATTTTGTTAGAATAAGCAAAGATAATATGCCAAAACCCAAATCAAGCCAAAGTCACAGGTACTGGTACTTTTAAAATAATAGACAACACTTTTTCACTTGAACTGTATTTTTTTTTTAATTATGTCCTTAAATAAGTCATGGGGATGTGATGTACAGCATGGTGACTATAGTTAATACTGTATATTTGCAAGTTGCTAAGAGAGTAGATCTTAAAAGTTCTCATCACAAGAAAAAATTCTATGCAGTGGTGGATGTTAACTAGACTTATTGTGGTGATATTGTCACAGTATAGAGAAATATTGAATCATTATGTTGTACATCTGAAACTAATATATGTCAATTACTGTATACCTCTATTGAAAAAAACTGAAAAAAAAATCCTTTCCAAGTAAGTAACTAAAGCAGAATAAATTAAATGCTAATCCCATAATGCATCAATACTATACTGGTAAGGTGAAAGAAAGAACCTTTCATTGGATTTCATACATATGTCCCCTTTTCACCCTTTCTTAATTTTAACCAGAAGCTTAAAAATTGTCATATTAAAAACAATAATTTTTATTAGAAAGTTCAGTACCCAGGAAAATCATGCACTGTTTTAGACTATCTGCCTCTTTAGACAAGGTCTTATTAAAGATTTTTTTTTTCTTTTTCTCTTCAAATTGCACACATCCAACAGACATATCGAAAAAAGCCAATGAAGAAAGAAATGGAAGAGTCACCACCAGGGAAAGAAGTTAAGAATGGATTTTCCAAAATCTACTTCACTGCTACTAATGGAGTAATAAACAAGAAGGCACAATAAATACCAAGTAACAAACACAGCATATATAATAGCCTAACAGATTCACTTGCTTTTAAGGCAAGGATTAAATTGAAAGTTTTATATATTTTAGCATAAACTAATTCCTTTTGAGTTTATAAATCATTTGTACCCAGAATGTATTAGCATCTTGCTGTTAGGTTAATCTGTTGAGTACTTCTGTCAACTTCTGTCAGCATTGAGATGAGGCTAAACCCTGTACACCTCAGAACTGGTGCAACATTCTCTCACTTTCTCTCTTTCCCCCAGACTTAACCTCTCACCAGGAACAGTCATCATAATGCCTTATACACACACAAAGCCAGGAAGCACGGAGCGTTATTTTTCATGGCAAGTCTTCAAATAAAAAGTTAAGAGTTCTGTTCACATGAAAATGTTAAAAAAAACGTTAATTATCTTCTAAGTACAGGGTATGTTCTAATCTATATTAAGCAATAACTGTCAGCGCAAAAAGTAATTAGTCCCTCTGTTCCTTTACAAATCAACCCCAGAATATATTAAAAGGGAATCATAAATGGGAAATCTAGTAAAACTTTTCACTCTCTCTCAAGCTGTGTATCTGTCAAATTCCCAAGCCACTCCTAATTTTCAACATAGTGATATGGTAATGAAACTTGTATATTTTTAAAATTTTGAATATTAGTTTTTCTAAAAAGAAAAAGAATCTGCCAAATCCTCATAGCTCAGGGGCTTTGAATAGTTGTTCCTGAGTTTTAATTATTCATGTCTACCTCTCATGTTAAGTTGCCCTAAGTTAGGATATAGACACACACAATGCTCAGTATTTGAAAGTAGGATCTAAGTAAACCTGATTGCCCATTTCTTTCTGAACAAGCACTCGAGTCCAGTCTGCCCTTTTCCTTGGAATGGTATGCCACTGGAACATTTCTAAATCAATTAACAGAGCAATTGGGGAAAAAGAGACGTTGAGTTTGTCAACTGTTTATTGTGAACCTGTTTGTGAATATTACTCCCGAAAAAACTGCTACCAATTTTTGCAGGTTAAGTTTTTGAAAATAGGAACTAAAAATTGGAGGACTATAGAAAGATTTCAATACTGAGCCATCAGCTGGTAATAAGCCACAATGAAGAGTGCCGATGGAGCAAACTCAGCACATCTTTTTCTGGCTCAGATAATGCAATTGGTGCCACAAGTCAAGTGCAAAAGCACAGCAAGTCAATGGATATTTCCTTCCTCCTCTACATATGGGGCTGTTACTCAGTATTACATTGTACCAAGGATGGAACCAATATTTTCCCAAGATTTAATGTTGATTTATACCCTGTGAAAGAATTCTTTATCCCCTATAACTTTCTTTTTAAACATTTTAGGTCCTAATGTTGACATCAAATGCTTAAGTGTCAGAAAGGCAGTGTCACGATTGCCCCAACACATTCCAGTCTGTTTGGGAGTGCCTTTCTGTCCTTTTAAACCTTTTTCCCCCTGAAAAATAAGCATAAAAGCATAGTTTTTAACTTATTTTTCTGGTCTAAAAATATAAAAACACTGACTTTTATATTGATACTGTACTTTGACCTTGTGCTGACTTTTAAAAAATCATCTCTTTCATGTAAAGTACCCACTCAGGATTCTGGCCCACCTTTTGAAAGGTGACTAATCTTAGACTAGTCTTCCTGGTAACAGTGTTGGGCCCTGTAACATTCCCTTCTCTACTTGTTGATCACTTTCTATTGAACAGACATCTCTACCTGATACCACTTAACCTTGGATTTATTTTTCTAAATGGTTTTCTAAAACCATCTTGCTCTAGGGTGCTTAATCCCCACTTTCATCACATTATAACTGTATTGTTATAAGGTTTATTCTCTCCCAAAAACTCATTTTAAAACAAGGGCTACCTTCGAGCATGACTGTTATTGCTGCTCTATTACAAACACAAGTTGGACTAAGGAGAAGGCCCATGGAGCAACTGGACTCTAGTTCTGTTTTAGGTCTCAAACATGTGCTAAAATATGTTCTCAAAGAACATTCCCAGTAAAAATGAGATTCAGAGAGAAGACAGACTTCACTGGTCATTCCTTGTATTCAGCTTATTCTTAATCATCAACAAAGCCCTGGAGTCTCACTGCTCCACATTATACCTGCAATTAGGAGGTTGTCATGGGCTTCATATCTGCAGAGCAAGGAGGCCAGCCATTGTTCAACAGAATGACAAAGCCAAAGAGCTCTAGGTGTGGTGCAGCTTGGAACCTCTCAGATCAAAGGAGAAAACTTGGACAGTTTACACTTTCAAACTCAATTTAATTAGAGGTTTCAGGATGCTTATTTCGAATTGGTCTTTAATTCTAGAAAAGCTTAATAAAACATTTGTAGCCTTAAACCATTCAAGGGCCAGTATAATTACACAGAGCTATGAAATCTTAGGCACAAAAATTGAATCAGGTAAATACATTAACCTGTCATTAAGTGTTATAACTTTACAAAACACAATGTTTACTTTTAATGTGATTTTCCTAAAACAAAACTATTTTTAAAAATCTATATTATCTGTTTAAAAAAATAAATGATATTCCCCAAATAAATTTTCTCTTACTGATAGGAAAATGAAAACATTTAAATGAATACCAAAGCATATCTCTTAAAAATTTTAAACTAACCAAACAAAATGTTTACTTAGTGTAATTAAACAGAAATTTTCAACCCTTCAAAATTATATATTGAACTATTCAGGCATATTGGAGGATAAAGTCCTTCCCATTCCCATGAGAAAGATATTTCTTATGTCTATTTTAAGGCAAAATGGCATATACTGTGACGGGCAAAACAGCACTTCGTGTGTTAGAGACCATTCTGGTTCTTTCTAAATATTTCCATATCATTTTATGATGTTTCTGGGGGCTTCTTTATTTGGAAAATAAGAATATCACTTTGTGGGTTTTCTTTTGAAAGTACTTATATCTTAAAATCAGAGTATCATGATTGGGGTGGCCAGAGAGGCAGGTGAAGCCATTTTTATTTGTAGATAGAGAAAAAGCATTCTGTATGATTGTTGTATAATAAATCGATTTTTACACTAAAGTAAAGCATATTGTGATTTTTCTTATTTGATTCAAATAAGTTGAAATGTGTGTCTGCACGGGATTCTAAATAACTCAGGATTTACTTTATAGTAAAGTGATATTTTAGCAATTAATTTTAGATGTTTATTTTTTCCTTTATTTCAAAAGGCAATTAGCTTTTTTTATATGATGTTATTGCCTTAACATAGTATTCATATACCAAGTTAAACTATTTCAGAAAAAGGTCATTCAAAAGAAAATTTTAAGACCAAATAAACAGAGGATCTAAAGGTATAACAAACAAATTGCTACATAGAATAATCTGGGAGAAGCCCTGGATTGGTTGAGGAGACTAAATTGACACAGACCACTTTGTATGATGCTCTGAAGCCCAGGGCTCCCTTTGCAGAGTGCCTAGACAGGTGGAGAGGCAGCTGCTGCAGCTCAGGAGTGGATGATATATGAGGTGAGGCTTGACCATGGTGAAGCCTGAGAGAGACTTAAGTCAAGGTTGTGAGGCAAGATCACAGATTGGCATTGTGTCAATGTGGAGACTAGAGTTTTGAATGTGATATTAAGGAGAACAAGACATAGGTCCTCCAAAAAGTTACAAAAGATGTGCTCTAAGATTGCTTGTGAAGTTGCTTCATTTCCTGGAGAGGAACAGGGCCGGGTCAGGATTTACTAAGGAAGGGCAGGAATGGGGAGAGAGAATGGAAGAGAAGAAAAGGGAAGGGATGGTGGCACTGAAAAGGGGAAACTTCATGTTAACTGTCTGAATAGGGGCTAGAGTTTGGGGAGGAAGAGTAAACGTTTTTAAGAGCCTTCTATTAACCTAAAAGGCTTTCATTATTTTAAACAGTGGGTAGAACCAAGTCATTAAAACTTTGTGCTTAAAAATAAAAGGTAAATCCTATGTCTCTAAGACAAGGCCTAATAACTGTTGCAAATTAAAAGGTGTTTATGCCTGCCCTGGTCACATGGCTCAGTTGATTGGTGTGTCACGCCATGCACCTGAAGGTTGCTGGTTTGATTCCTGGTCAGGGCACATGCCTAGGTAGTGGGTTCAATCTCCCGTTGGGGCATGTGCAGGAGGCAACCTATTGATCTTTCTCCCTCTCTCTAAAAGTCAATGGAAACATATCCTCGGGTGAGGATTAAAAAAATAAATAAAAAGGTGCTCATGCATGATAAATGTTCACCTAAATAAGTTCCATAGTTTCTTCATATAAAGAATTTTTCAGTATGTGTTTTTAGTATAGCAGGCTTCAGAATCAAGTTAAATTACATTTGTGTATTTAAGGAAGATTTCCACTCCAGGGCACACAAAGAAATAATCACTCTTACAAGACTAACTGCAGTCACCTGAAATAGCCCTTGACCTTCAGTACACATGACTTTCAGTCATGAAGCGGGAGAAAAGCTATTGATTTGTAGGTCATTTTCCTGTCCTAAGAAACTGCATTGAGGGAACATTGGAATGACAACAGGAGGACAAGTAAATGTGAAATTTGTGCTCTCATTGAGCAATTGGTAAATGCAGCCATTTCAGCTCCTAGGAGCAACCACTGGGAGCCCGTTAAGACAGTGTCTGAGTCCAAGTCATGTTTGGATTCATGCGAAGCCCAGCCATGCTGGGTGCTGTCCAAGCTCTTGGCACATGCCTTTCTCTTGTGCACCGCAACCTCTAGTCTTCAGATGGTGTCTGTGCGCTTGTATTTGCCATGGTTCCCACTAAAGTTTTTGCCTTCAGCCTATTAGCTGATCCCCAAAGGCATTTGAATCTGTGACTCCCGATATTGAGCAACAAAAGGAGAAATTCTGCACAGTTTTGCTCAGGCTGATGATGTCATCTACTAAGAGGGAAATGACCTTAACATTCCTGTTGGCTGTGACCCTAATAAAAAATAATAAGAAGTTGCAAATTTCTCTGAAAGACTTAACCACTCTGCCTAACATACTTTGTGTACAACTAGCCTTTATTTTTTTCTTAAGCTAATTTAGTCCCATGGGCTTTGATAAACTGTGGAAATAGTAATGTTCAAATGAAAGATTCATCGAATCTACCTTGTCAGATGCTGTATGTTACAGTAGAGAACAGAAGTGACCCTGATGAAATATCTGCACTTAGAGTTCATAGTCTGGTAAAGTAGATGGAGAAACATTTAGTTATAAAAGAAATATTGACAACGGCTTACCAAGAAAACTTTTCTAAAGGAGGGAATGCATGAGCTTAGTTATGATGAATGAGAAATTCTCCAAACAGACAAGACAGGAACTTTGAGGAAATTCCAGGAAAACCAGTTCTAATGGGAGTCACCATTCCTTCAACAAGTATTTCTTGAGGGCTTCCCATTGCCAGGTGTTGCCCCAGGGTCTGGAAAAAAATGAAGAAAACAGACAAGGTCTTTGCTCAAGGAGCTCGTGACAAATGGACGCCTCCTATGAGCCACATGAAGAATTAACCCAGTGGCCTCGTGAAAAAACTGAAAGGCGAATTCCTAGCTTACCTGAATTCCCAGTTAAAAGGGAGAGGCATAATTACAGAGCTCTCATAGTACATTCAGACACTTCTAGCAGTAAAGAGGAGTCTCAGGGTGATGAGTAGAAGACGAGGCTGAACATGTACAGCCTTGAATGCCAGACTGACAGAGTCATCAAGGTATTCAGCAGAGGAATGATGTGTTAGATGGGTGTTGCGGACAGATAACCCGTGGTTATTGTGGAAAATCTAAGCTAGATTTTCTATAGCAGAGTTCACTGGGAGTTGCCACAAAATTTGAAGGAGGAAGAGTCAAACTTAAGATTCTGAGCTCAGGAACAGCAGTGGGTGGGGCTACCATGAGCTCAGCAAGGGAGGGTCTGGACTGGGAGAGTATGGCAAGGGTGCTGCACACACCCTAAGCTCGGTTGGAAGTTGCTCTGTCCAGCAGAGGCTTTGTGACCATGGCAGAACAAACTTTTACCCAGGACACTTTGTTATGTCTGGGGGAAGGAAGGTGACTGCCTCTGTAGTGGAGACCAGCAATTAGACTTTCTTCCCTTATGCCTTTTATTGAGGAGGATACACATGAGAGATACAAGGTCAAGATTCATGAATCATCAATAGTTTGGAGGCATTATGATTACCGCTAACAATAACAGATTACATGTACAAGTACAGGGGGCACAGTGACCAGTCTGTGTTATGGTTTATTAAATATCTTGGTGCCACACTGGCCTTAGGTACAAGGTTTCATACATTCCTATCTAGAAATTGTTTATATTATACTACAGAAAAAGAAAGCAGAGCAAGTTCTAAAGCATAATAAGCATTTTTCAAATCTAATTCCCACAGAAACCCTCTTGAGTGGTTATCGGTTATGTTCCACACACAGCCTTATGTTGAGACTAAAAGACAGGCATGGCCGGGATTGCTGGTGGCAGTCATGCTCAGGCCAGGGCTACAATTCCCTAAACCATGAGGAGTGGTCACCCACAGGAGAGCAGGAACAGCAGAGGCTAAGAGTGAGCAGTGGACATACTCAGTCTAAGGAGCATGCACCATCCCCAGCTGGTACTTGTCTAATGGGCAGGTACAAATGTACTGCCTGAAGTATAGAAGAGATGCTTAGAGGTAGAGCAGGCGTTCTGTGGCATTCTGTGGCCTAAAGCCATGGGAAGAATGACAGAGCAGGAAGCTAAAAGAACCCTGGGATCCACTGACAACTTAAAGCTACTATTCACCAGCCCTGGATAACCTCCTTCTGGGCTGCTGCTTATAGGAAACAGGGTTGGAGAGGGACGGGACCCTTCTTTGGTTTAGCTGCTAGAATCTGTTACATGTGATCAACTGTAACATGTACAGTTAATTCACATTTCTCCAATTCTCCATTAGGGCTGAGACTTAGTCTAGTATCTTTAGCCTAGATTATTCTTTTTTTCATATCCTCTTTCAGTACTATTTTGATTAGGAGATCTGTTATTTTTGTTTCCCCAAAGAAAATAGTTATTGAATGAGAGTCATTCAAGATATATACAAGGGTATTCACTGCAGATTTATTAGCAATAATAATTTAAAATTACCTGGATGTTCATCAATAGAGAATTGAATGTATAAATTGTAAACTAGGATAATTTGCAGTTATTTTTTAAAAAGTAGATCCATATGTATGACTTAGGAAGGAATCCTACTTTTATTACCGAGAGAACAAAGCTAGAATATACATATATTTAGTATATCATTTATGTTACTTAAAATATACATATGTATACTTATATGAACATTTGTATTCATTCTTCCGTAAATATAGACAAAAATGCCTGGAAGAATATATACCAAACTGTAAAGAAGTAGTTATCCTGGATCATAGATAAGAGGGAGTATTAGGAATGTGGAAAATTTAACTATTTAATAAATGTTATGCTGTTTGAGTCTATTATACAGATGTAATTATCTTGGACGCAATTCTAAAATTACAGAACAACCTTAGAAAGTAAATTCATCTAAAATATAACCACACAGAAAAAAACACAGTTGACATGTTGATGAATATCTTCTAGAATCTTGACCTTTCCTATGTACACATATATGCACAAACTCTCAATATTTGTAATACCCTCTCTTCTTGTTATCTCATTGGTCAACTCTTTCTTTTTAAAAAATTTTACTTATTGATTTTAGAGAGAGAGGGGAAAGAGAAAAGAGATTTGTTGTTCCACTTACACATTCATTGGTTGCTTCTTATATGTGCCCTGACTGGGGATTGAACTTGCAACCTTGATGTATCAGGTCAATACTCTAACCAACTGAGCTACATGGCCAGGGCTTTATCGGTCAACTCTTTCTGATCCTCTTCTGCCAGCTTTATCTCCCTTACCTAACTTCAGTATATTGGATTTTTGTCATGGGACTTCTCTATATACTTAATCCCTAAATTTGACAGCCAGTCTGAAGGTCATCCTTCTGCCATGACTTTCAGTTTCAAATATCCAGTTACCCACCTGAAAACTCCATTCAGATGCTGAAATCACAACATGAATATACATCTTAAATCAAACTTTTAATGTCTATTCACATTCTCCTCCTCCACTTACCAATAAAAGCACACTCTACCAAGTCTTCACCATCTCCTTAAATGATACCAATTCCAAGTTGCTCAGACCACAAACCCGAAAGTCATCCTTAATTCTTCCTTTTCCCCTCCTACCACATCTGATTTATCAACAATGCTTCTGGCTCTGTCACACTTACCCATCTCATCCCATTCCCCTCCCGAACACACACACACGCGCGCGCACACACACACACACACACACACACACACAAAAGACCTCACTGAGGATAGTCCCTTTACTTTTACCCCTTCACTTCAGTTGGAATAAAATCCAGTTTCCTAACCATGGTCCCTAAGGCCGCCACCACCACTCACACCCCTGCCCCCAACCTCAGCTGAGACTACTCTTCCCTCACTTCTTTTATTTGGCTCTCTTGAATTTCTAGAACATTCTAAGCTGCTTATGGCCTCAGATATCTGTCTTGGCCTTTCCCTCTGAAGTGCTCATTCCCGCTGTTCTCACTGCTGTCTCCACTCATCCTTCAACGTTTAGCTCAAATATCACTTCCTTGGAGAGATTTGACTTGGCTCTCCTCCTTCCATACTATGAGTCCCTCTCTCACACTTTTTCCTTCTTAGCATTAAGCACTACCATGAATTCTTATCTGTTTCCTTCTTTACCATCTGTCTATCCTACTAAAATGTACACTCTATGAGGTCAAGGACCTTGAGTATAGTTCTTTCCTCAGCATCAAAGACAATATCTGGTACCTAACAGATCCAATAATTTATTGAGAGAGTGAACACTCATATCCTCAATCTAACACTGAAAACAAATGGGATCATGTTACACATGCCGCTTTGCAACAAGCTTTTACATTTTACTCACTTCTAAATGTCTTCCAAGTCAAACTGATATAACCTAAATCTCTTTTTAATGGCTACATGGCAGATCACATGAAGGTACCAATCTACTTAACCAAACTAGATGGGCATTCAGGCACTTTCCAATCCCCCCCCCACTTAGAATTGTTCCCAATACATATACTGAACGTATTATTGAATAGTTCCATTTCATCTTTAAGATAATTTCCTAGAAGTGGAATTGCTGAGTCAAAAATCACAAAGGACAACTTTGAACACTGAAGGCATTTTTAAAAATCATCCATTTTATTCACTCTCAATAAAATGAAACAAAACACATGATATTTATAATTACTACAGTCTTTAAAAGGTAAACAGAATTGGATTATTATAAAAATATTTTGGGATGTGGTTTATTTAGGGAATCTAGTTGAGAACCCTAAATTGAAGAAAATATCAACTTGATATTGGTATAAAAAGCTCATTATTAAATGCTATGATAATAAACAAAACAATATTCAAGGACTCCAACTACGGTCTTTAAAGTGATTGTATCCAAGAAGAGAGTGGTTCCATATTATTTACTTGTGGGCCGCACAGCACCGGCAGAAGCTCACGGGATGGTAGCCCCATGAGCGGTTGGAGCATCCAGGAAAGTATCGGGGCTCACAGTGCAAACTTTATAAATGTCCTCCATTAGAAATCACTCAAAAAGTGATAACTATATAAACTTCCTCCTTTAAAAGTGATAACTATATAAACTTCCTCCTTTAGAAATCCCTCCATTCAGTCTCAAGTCCCTCTTTGCCTTAATAACAACCAAAAGACAGCCATCCTCCTCCACATTCTTACTCAATGCTGCGTGGACGTCTCCTCCTCTGCCTCAGCCTACAGACCTGCCCCGCCCTCTCAGGGTCTTCCCATCCAAGCTCTACAATTCAGCCCAACAGCAGCAGACTCCCTGATATCCTCAGCCTCTTCTGGAATGAAAATATCTCCCTCTCTTCTTATTTTAACTAAAATGTGGCAACTTCTGAAGGTACCACCTCCCCTGAGGCCCTCTGTCATTTAAGTTTTTTTCCCCTATTATCCTATCACTTCACGACCAGAGGGAGAGGCTGGTGTCCTCCTTACTCCCTATTGCCTCACACAGCTCATTGCCCCCTCCCCTGTAGAAACTGCCTGCTGAGTTTACACCATCCATCTGACTATGCTCTCATCACCCTGGGCCCTTCATTCTCTTGGTTCCTGCCAGCCTTAGTAGTAATCGCAGCAGCATCGCAAGGACCCATCTTCATGCTCTGGCTCCTCAGTTCTCTGTCACCTCACCCCCCGCAGCATTTTCCATCATTTTGCCACAGCCACTCACAGATTTTGATATCAACACAAACTTCCCACCTCCAGAATCTTTATTCTCAACATCCTGCTTTCCGTGCATTCTTCCTGGCCTTTCCAAGGCACCTGCTCCCCTTCCTCTACTGTCACAATTTCTGATTTCACAGAGATCGTCAGTTCATTGACCCTGTCTCATAGACTGAATGTGTCCCCCTGAAATCCATGTGCTGACTCCCTCTCCCCCTTGTGACGTTGTTAGGAAGGAGAGCTTTTAGGAGATAATTAGAACTAAATGCATGATATCACCTAATACAGGAAACTAAAGAACAACACAAACAAAGGAACTAAATAGAACAAAGAGCAGAATAGCAGTCAATAGGGGGGAGGGGAGAGGGAGAGAAGGGGGATAAGTTAGGGAAGGGTTTAATTAAAGAGCCTGTATGAAAGACTCATGGACATGGACAACGGGGAGGGATATGATTGTGGGAGAGGGGGTGGGTTGGGTGGGGGAGAGAAATTGGGGGAAAAGGGGACAACTGTAATTGAAAAGCCAAAATAAAAAAATTTAAAAAAAAAGAACTAAATGCTGTACTATTGTGACAGGGTAGTAAGAAGTGGAGAAATTACTGGGCCAGTGGAGTTGGGAAACCGAGTCAAAACAAATAAGGCCAAACAGTTTGAGCAATTTACAGCCAGCTGGAGAATTGCAAGACTTTATCTCCCCTAACCAAGGACACTTGAAAGCAAATGGTTCATACCTCTCCTCCCTAACCAAAGAACACATAGCTTAAATCTCCCTGGTCCAGGAAACAGAGAACAGAGACCCAATAATGTCATGTGTGCCAGCTAAACCCAAGGACAGATGAACTCAGAAACAAATAACAAAACCCCCATTAAAAGCCAGGCAGACTCAAGATAAAAGTAAAATAATATAACAGACCAAAGAATATTCCCAAACCTCACTATATGCTCATTTTGATACATCAGCATATTAAGTATGCACTTGGAAAGCTAGTGAACATTCTGATGGAAACCTCCCTTAAGATTCTCACCCACAGGAAAAGATAAAAGCCCTCAGGACAAAGACTCAGTGTGGGCTCACTCTAGAGCATGCCATGGCCCTTCCAGGGCATGGACTCTTTATTTGCTCTTGAACTCTAAGGGTCCCCAGGAGGCTTGCAGCCAGGGGAGAAGCAGCTAAATCCAGGCTTATGTCCTGATCCTGTCCTCAAGGCCCCCTGTTCTCTGACTTCCCAGTGAGCTAAAAGGAGCTCCACCTTGGCTCACTTCTTTTTTAAACTATACTTTATTGATTATACTGTTAAAGTTGTCCCAATTTTCCCCACTTTGTCCTCCTCCACCCAGTACTCCCATTCCTTCCTGCAACACCCCCTTAGTTCATGTCCATGGACCATGCATGTAAGGTCTTTGTCTTCTCCCTTTCCTGTACTATTCTTAACATCCTTCTGTCTATTGTGTACCTAGCAACTACGCTTCTTAATCCCTGCACCATTTCCTTCACTCTCCCCCTTCCCCTTCCCAGCTAATAACCCTCCAAATGATCCCCATACCTATGATTCTCTTCCTGTTCTGGCTGTTTGCTTAGTTGAATTTTGTTTTTATTTTTTAGATTCAGTTATTCATAGTTGTAAGTTTGTTGTCTTTTTAATGTTTATAGTTTTGCTCTGCTTTTTCTTAAATAAGTCCCTCTAACATTTCATTTAATAATGGCTTGGGAATAATGAACTCCTTAGCTTTACCTTGTCTGAGAAGCGCTTCATCTGCTCTTCCATTCTAAATAATAGCTTTGCTGGATAGAGTAATCTTGGTTGTAAGTCCTTCTTTTCATCACTTTGAATACTTCTTGCCTGTCCCTTCTTGCCTGCAAAGTTTCTTTTGAGAAATCAGCTGATAGTCTTATAGTCACCCCTCTGGAGGTAACTCTCGCTCTCTTGCTGCTTTTAAGATTCTCCCTTTATCTTTAACCTTTGGCCTTTTAGTTATGATGTGTCTTGGTGTGATCCTCTTTGCGTCCAACTTGTTTGGGACTCTGTGCTTCCTGGACCTATATGTCTATTTCTTTCACCAAATTAGGAAAGCATTCTTTCATTATTTTTTCAAATAAGTTTTCAATTTCTTGCTCTTTATTTCTCCTTCTGGCACCCCTAAAATTTGGATGTTGGTATGTTTAAAGTTGTCCCAGAGGTTCCTATGCCTCTCCTCATTTTTTTTTTTTTTTTTTGCATTCTTGTTTCTTCTTTCTGTTCTGGTTGAATGTTTATTTTTTCCTTCTGTTCCAAATCATTGATTTAAATATCAGCTTCTTTCCCTTCACTGTTGGTTCCCTGTATATTTTTCTCTGTTTTACTTCATGTAACCTTCATTTCTTCATTTTTTTGCCTTACTCAATGAGTTCTCTGAGCATCCTTATGACCAGTGTTTTGAACTCTGCACCTGACAGGTTTACCATCTCCATTTTGTTTTTGTTTTTGTTTTCTGGGATTTTGTTCTGTTCTTTCACTTAGGCCATATTTCTTTGTCACCTCAATTTGTCAGTCTCCCTGTGTTTGTTTCTGTTTATTCAGTAGAGCTGCTTTTGTCCCCTGTCTTAGTAGCATTGCCTATGTAACAAAGGCTCCTGTAAGTTGTGTGGGACAGAGACTTAGGTAATTGCCAAGTTAGGGCAACCCACTTCACTGCTTTGTGGTGAGCGTTTCAGAGATGGGACAATACCACTGCCTGACTTCTGTCAATTTTCCTAGCACTTGCCCTATTTCAATCACTTTACTCACTTCCCATATACGATTTTCACTCTTCCAGTTGCTGCACTGGTGTTTGCATATGTTCTAAGACCATGCAGGCCCTGGATCACTTGGGGAGGGAGGGATACCAGGAATGTTCCCAGACCACGGGGGTCCCCAATGTCCACCGGCCCAGGAATCGAGCCCCTGGTCTAGTGGCTGGTGAACAAGCAAGAAGAGGGAAAAGCAAAGAATGCAGCATTTCCATGCTCCCCGCTTTTTAATGACAGCCCCAGGAATCCCCTTTGCAGTTCAAGTAGATAAGAGGGTATATCCATCCAACCAGTCACCTCAGTAGCCCTACACATGCGCCTACATGCTCCTTTCTGCTGAGTCGTGCCTCCTTGCCCAAGTTGTTGGGGCAACTGTCATACACAGTCCTCTCATGCTTCCCAACCCCTCCCCCATTTCCTGGGCAGAGGATGGGGAGTAGGTCCCTCTGTTACAAAGAGGCAGAAGGAGACTTTTAGTGAAATGGAAAAATGTTAATTATATCATATAATGATAAGTAACAAAATCTGGTTATAAACATAGTATATACAGCCTGACAAAATTTTATATGTATATAATACTACAAAGACATAATATACCAAAATATTAACAGTTGTATTTTCTTTTTCTTAAAGTTTTATATTTTATGTTTTACCGGTAGTTCAATGATTCACTTTGAGTTACCTTCAGTATCAGGTATGAGGTATGGATTGAGACTCATCTTTTCATATGGATGCACAATTATCCCACAATTGTTTACTTTCAAACTGTTTATGCACTTTGTCAATATTTTATTGACCATGTTTATGTAGGTCTATTTCTGGAATCCCCATTCTAATTCATTGTTCTATTTTTTTACCTTTAGGCCAATACCACACTGTCTTAATTACTGTAGACTTATAGTAAGTCCTGAAATAAGGTAGTGTGAGTCTTCCATTTTTATTCTTATCATCTATATATTTTTATTTTTTTATTTATTTTAAATATTTTATTTTTTATACTATTACAGTTGTCCCAATGATTTCCCCTTTGCCTCCCTCCACCCTGGCCCCACAGCTCCCACAGTCAATCCCCACACTGTTGTCTATATCCATATGTTACTCATTCATCTTCTTTGACTAAACCTTTGCCTTCTTTTGATGAGTCCCCACCTCCTCCCTCTCCTCTTACAGATGCCAGTCTGTTCCATGTTTCTAAGCTTCTGGTTCTATTTTTCTCCTTAGTTGATTTTGTTCATTAGAGTCTACTTATAAGTGAGATCATATTTGTCTTTCACCAACTGGCTTATTTCATTTAGCATAATAGTCTCCAGTTCCATCCATGCTGTTGCAAAAGGTAAGAGATTCTTCTTTTTTCTGCTGTGTAGTATTCCATTATGTAGATGTACCAATTTTTTTAATATACTCATCTACTGGTGGGCACTTAGACTGTTCCCAAATCTTGGCTATTGTAAATAGCACTGCTATGAACATAGAGGTACAGTACATATATTGTTTTCAATTGGTGTTTTAGGATTATTACATCTATATATATTAGTTTCACTAGAATATTTCAGATATTAGGTATTTTACAGACATTATGACATTTTTCTCCTTATATTTTATTATGCAATGGCATCACAAGCCACCATAATCCTTAACATCATTAACACTAATTTCTTATTATCCTCTAATTCTTGGTATTTCTTCACATTACTAGGAGCAATTACTTTTAATACTTCTTGTTTTCTTCTCCTATTAAGATTTCTGCCATCTTTAAGAATGAAAACGATACAACAAAACCAATTCACTTGCTATGCCCACCATACCTCTTATTATTATTTCTTATCACATACCATATATGTGATTCACATAAGACATCAGAGAAAGCCTCTGCTAAGCATCTACCCTAAAGAGTGCAGAAAGAGAATGCATTTTCTGATAATATATAAGTTTTAATTTCACTACAACAAAATAACAGAGCTATCTTGTATTTGCTAATATTTTGTTCTTGAATAAAATTCAACGCATTATAATGTTCAAAATCAAATCCAAATTTTATCTCTGAATTGCTTCATGGTCCTAAACAGATTCTCTCAGCATACAACTAAACTTTTTATGAGAATTATACTTCCCATGAATCCGGGCTTCAAACTAATAAACCAGAAAAAAGTACCCTGAAGATATCAAGTAAATGACAAATACCCCTGAATGTGAGTGTAGCTTTAGGGAAAAAAAGCCACACCTTAGAAAAAAAAAAAAGCCACAGTTTATTTCTTTCCATTGTCCTAGTCACAGCCACAAAGGACAAGCACATAGAACAAGGATCCTTTAAAATATCATGCAAATCCATGTACCCACAATAAAAGAATGATCAGAAGTATGCTAAATAATGTTGCAGTTAAAAGGGGGACTGGGGAAATTTTCTCAGTCTCGTTAATGTGCTCAAGAGGCTTAAAGTAATATGAGAAAAAAGGAAACAAAAAGGCGAGAAAGATGTGCATTAGGAAGTTACTTCTTTTTTGAGACTTTCAGCCAAGATGGAGGCCTAAACAGACATGCTGCATTCCCTCCACAACTAAGAAGGAATACACTACCTCAAAACTAGAGACAACCAAAAGTTCCATAAAATCGAATTGCATAAAGGTCTAGTAATACTCATCCAAACATGAGGAGGGGCGGAGATGGGACAGAAAGGACGTGGTGTGGTGGCGTCAGCAGCAGGCCAGCAGAAAGCACAGTCAAATATTTTAAAAAGTCTAGAGGGACACCTAGGGAGCACTCCCAGCACCAAATCAGACCCCACAGCTCATGGTTCCAGTGCCAGGGAAAATAAAGCCTCATTGCTTCTGACTATGCAAACCAGTGGGGTTTGGGGTGGAAGAGGAAACTTCTGGTATCTCAGCAACGTCCACTTGTTTAAAGGGCCCCAACCATCCTAGAACGTCCACAGAACCACCCACTCTGGGAACAATGGTCAGGGCAACAGCTAGAGACCCACCAGTCCCATACAAGAAGTGGGGAAGTACCTGGAAAATAGGCAAGTGCTTAGCAAGCAGCCTTGTTTCCTCTCAGACCCCTCCACTACACATAGCATCACAACATAGTGAGACGGGTCACCCTATACTGATGAATACCTACGGCTCCACCCCTTACAACATAACAGGTGCGACAGTTCTACCTAAGACACAGAGGCAAACAAACATAAGAACCTGTCAAGATGAGGAGACAGAGAAGTATGGTCCAAAAGAGGGAACGAATCAAGGTTCCAGTGAAAGAACTAAGCGATGAGCAGATAGCTAACCTAACAAACGAGGAGACAGCCGACCTAACAGATATAGAGTTCAAAACACTGGTGATAAAGATGCTTACAGACTTGACAGATATGCTTAAGTATGGCAAAAGCATAAGAGAAGAAGTGAAGGCTATGCTAAATGAAATGAAGGAAAATCCACACAAAACCAATGGTGAAGGGAAGGAAACTGGGGTTCAAATAAATGATATGGAACATAAGGAAGAAAAAAACAGTCAAACAGTACAGAATGAGGAAATGAGAATTGAAAAAGACACAGAGAGGCTTAGAAACCTCTGGGACAACTTTAAACATGCCAACATCTGACACGCAGCTTGAGGTTGAAACGTAAGGTATCAGAGAGGGGGCGATCTGAAGATTAAAAGAAAAACACAAGACACAAGATTAATGCAAAGTAGGGATCAGGTGGTCCATTGCCCTCGGATGGAGAGACAATGACACCAGCCTGGGTCCACCAAGTTTATTTATAATGTTTCATTACATCAGCTACTGACATTAGCAATTAGGAGGTAAAACTAACAAATGAAACTTCTAAGAAACGAAACTGATGAGAAACTCCTGAGAAAGCTGTAGGCAGAGTGTTCTCAGATATCTTACAAGTAGCTCCTGCTCTAATCTAAAAGGTCAGGATGTTCCCTGCTCCTGCATTGTTTCCAGCCCCCATGACTCCAGCTTTTGTTATCAAAAGGCTGCATGTTGCAGATGTTTTCAGTCAGGCAAGCCCTTGCAAATACCTGACCCATCAGCAAATGTAGACAATCACGCAAGACCTTGCAAATACCTGATCCCAGCCAAGCGAGTTGACCTTCCTTTTGTAACTTCAGCTTTCACTGTCACCTACAAACATCCAAATCATAAGGGTACCAGAAGAAGAAGAGGAAGAGCAAGAAACGGAAAGCTTATGTGAAAAAATAATAAAGAAAAACTTCCTAAATTTGGTGAAGGAAATAGACATACAAGTCCAGGAAGCACAGTGAGTTCCAAACAAGCTAGACCCAAAGAGGGCCACACCACATCATAATTAAAATGCCAAGGGTGAAAGATAAAGAGAGAATCTGAAAAGCAACAAAGAGGTGCCTATAAGACTATCAGCTGACTTCTCAAAAGAAACTTTGCAGGCAAGAAGGGACTAGCAAGAAGTATTCAATGTGTTGAAAAGCAAGGGCCTACAACCAAGACTACTCTATCCAGCAAAGCTATTATGTAGACTGGAAGGGCAGATGAAGTGCTTACCAGACAAGATAAAGCTAAGGGAGTTAATCATCACCAAGTCATTATTATATGAAATGTTAAAGGGACTTATTTAAGAAAAAGAAGATCAAAACTATGAACATTAAACTATCAACAACTGAATCTAAAAAATAAAAACAAAAACAAACTAAGCGAACAACCAGAACAGGAACAGAATCATAGTTATGGGGATCATTTGGGGGGTTATAAACTGGGAGCGGGAAGGGGAGAAATGGGGAAATGGTGCAGGGATTAAGAAGCATAATTGGTTGGTACAAAATAGGGGAAAGTTAAGACTAATATAGGAAATGGTGAAGCCAAAGAACTTATAACCACAACCCATGGACATGAATTAATGGGGTGGGATTGCTGGAGGGAAAGGGGTTACTGAGAAGAGGGGAGCAAAAGGAAAGGAAATTGGGACTACTGTAACAACATAATCAATAAAATATGCTTTAAAAAAAAGAAGTTACCTTTTGAAATGTTCAAGGTGTTCCTCTGAGTTCCAGCTATCTGGAAGACTAGTCACAATGTTCTAGGGAAATTGTCTTCCACCTGTGTGTAGGAGTCACACACACGTAGGTGCGCTACTTCTTAAAAATGTATAAGATAGAAAGTACAGACAAAATTGGGTCATCCATCCACCCCCAGAGCTATCTCAGCCAATAATTTGACTCAAGAATCATATTCTGCCATAATTCTGATATAGCCCCAATAGTAACAGAGTGGTATTTGTGGAATATTTATTATTTCCTTGGTATTTAAGAACAACACATGTATTGATTCATTTAATCCTTACAAAACCAATCCTAAAATGTGGACACTGTTATTATTCCCATTGTAAGTCTCAAGAAGGAATAGATCTGCCAAGAAGGACTCTGCAGGGTTAAGTGGACATAAATTCGTAACTAGATCCAGCAGCCATTGCTGACAGAGGCCTCTCACTCTTCATTTCAAGGAAAAGCCACAGACACAGTGAAGACCACTGTGCTTGTGCCACTTTATAAGGAGTTCCTGGTATTATATTTCAACCAGTGGGTTAAGATCTACCCCATCCAATTGGAACTGGGCAGCTATATCCTCATTTGCATCTATACTGACCAATTGGAGTGGCTCTATAATGACCAGTCAAGAAGAACAGTTCTGACCAATCAACACTATGCTTTTGGGACTAATTAGAACTGTTTGAATTAGACTTCTAATTCGCATAAAAATGGACCAATCAGGAACGAGGGTGGGAAATTTCTGGGGAGTAGGATGCAGCTACACTTTTGGTTTACCCCTGTGGCTGCGTTCCCCTGGTTTGCAAACTGGTCACTTCAATAAAAATTCACCTCCTTCTGCACCCCAGATTTGGGACTTTAAGTGACACTATTTCACAGAAGAAGAAACAACTCCTGAAGCTGACAAAGTCACCAAGCTAGAAAGCAACAGTGTTGAACTTTGAAGTTAGACAGCCTGGCTCTTCTTAGGCATAAGATCTGAGTTCTGGGGATCCAAGTCTGATTTTAGCGAAGCCTCCACAGCAACTGCTGGTGCCAGGGGCTGCATAAACCCCAAAAAGTCTGCTGACCCATAGTAACTGCAGACACCAGTGAAAGCCTGTGTCCTTCAGAGATATCTTAGCCTGCCGGAAGAACTTACTAACTTTTCTGTTTTAGTAAACTTCTCTGTTCTCAGAGCCTACTCCCCCAAAGCCATCAAAAGAGAGTCCCTTCAACTCTCTTCTCCCTTACCCCTTTAAAAACCCCTGCCTTTCTTTTGTTGGTACTTGACACCTTAGGGTCTCAGCCCGCCTGTCGCAGCTGGCCAAATAAATCTTTTAGACTCCTGGCCTGTTCTTCTGTCATTTCTCCTCTCACCCTTGCTGGATCTAACAGCTCTAAAGCCAGAGTACACAACTGTGATGCAACCCACCACTGTCTCCCTTAGTTTTCAGACATTCTCCATCAGAAAATGATCAGATTCTGTACAAACATGCACACATGCATGTGTGTGTGCGCACACACACACCACACATGGCAACTTTCCTCGGCTGTATGGGTAACATTAATGTGATCAATCAACATGGTCTCCCACGGTCCCCCAGCTACCTCCTATTCTAGGTAGCCACCACCATCTTGTGCCTGGTTTAGCCAATACAGATTCATTTCCACCTTGAGTCCTTGGGCTCTGTCTTTCCCTATTCTGAAAAGGCTCACTCCCTCCTCTCTACCTAAATTTTGCCTTTCTCATGGCCTTGCTGCAAACCCAGGCCCAGGCTCTACCAGCAACAGGTTCCCAGGACCTTTCCTCCACCCATCATAGAATCCAGGGCTTTCATCCTGAGATGGGAGATTTCATCTCCTCTGGGAAATTTTAAATACCTGTACATATTGCTCATATTTTCATTGGGAGGTAGCACCTGTCTCTGGCCTGGTGAGGGATGCAGGAGTTCAAGTAGAATAATTGCTATCTGAGAGCTACTGTGTAGGGTTTGGGTATGCAGTATCCTCTGACCTCCACGGAGGGGAGGTTACAGCTTAGACAATGACCTTCATTACTTCACTGTTGCTAAAGGTAATTCAGAACTCCATTGGTTAAGATATTCTTGAGCCATGTTTTCACAGTACTCTTAACAAAGACCAGGACTAAATCCTTGTCCTTTGGGCAACACTTTGAGAAACATGAGGACATCCTTTAACCTACCTTATGGCAGGCTATTGTCACAAACACAGGTGATCGAGATCAAACCTACCCAGGTGCCTCCAAGGCATGTGCCCAAGCCTCTTTTGAAGGCCTATATCACTCCTCCTGTGTCCATGCAGGTCCAAAATGCAATAATTGGAAAAGAACTCTGAGTTACAGGGCATGAGGTGAGGGACTGAAGCCCTTAGAAAGCAAGCCTTCAACACACTGAAGCCCCCTTCAGCACTACAAGTGAACACTTAGTGGGGCTTTCAGCAGATTTGGAGTCCTATCCTTAGCATCATCATTCATTCATGCAATCATTTAGTCAGTTACTATTTCATTCACTAGACCATCTAATCATTTATTGCTCCATTCAACCAACATTGTTGATATCCAGTGTACCTCAGACACTTTGCTAGGCAGGGAGGAAGACAAGGGAAATGCCAGTCATGGCTCTGCCCTCAAGCAGCTTATAGTTAGGTAGGACAAGGGTCTTAAGGTCTGGGCAGTTCTAAATGTTACTACTGAGTGTTATTCTTGCTAAATGTTAAAAGATAGCACAGTATTTTGCAGACAGCTGTTAATTGGATGAGCTTGACAGGAACTCATACAGACCAATGTAACCAACTGCAAAGGAGAAATCAATGTGTAAGTAACCAAATAGTGTGTCTATATATGCAATGCTAAGTCTCTCTTTGGATATGAAGCCTCTGTATCCTTTACTTGCTACAAATAAATAAAACTCCCTTGCAACAACCATGTCTCCTTCTTGATTAGAGTACCCCAAGTGATGAACCCCTTGAGTTTGATAACACAGCTTGTTTGAAAAGACTCAAATATGTAAAAGAGTAAAAATAAATAAATAAGTAATCAAGAATAGAGTTGTAAGATATTGGCTATAGTATATCCTAGGAAGATTCTAAGAAGAGAACCATCAGGAAAGGTTGCCACTGAAGAGGTATGACTTAGGCTGGTCTTTAAAGTACAAGTTTAGAAGAGGCAGAGAAAAGTGTGTTAAGCAATGGAAATAGCATAAAGGCTTGGAAGCAGGGATAAATAGGATGTGGGGTCCCCTGCGAACAAGGCAGCCTCCCCAGGGCGCGGTGATGTATGAGGGACATATGGAGAGCTTTGGAACAAAGAAGAGGCTTCCCAACTCGATTTTAAACAATAGACATTTATTTTATCACAGTTCTGGAGGCTAGTTCAAGATAAAAGTATCATCAGGTTTGGTTTCTTCAGAGGCATCTTTCTTTAGCGTATAGTTGGCCATCTCCCTGTGTTTGTACATGTCTTTTCTCTGTACATCTCTGTGTCCAAATCTCCTCTTTTTAAATCCACACCCACTTTGATTTTATTTTAACTTTATTACCTATTTAAATATCTCCAAATACAGTCAAATTATGAGGTACTAGAGGTTAGAAATTCAACATATGAACCGGGGTGAGAGGATTCAGCCTATAACAGGGAAAGAAGAAAAAGGAAAAGGGGAGGCAGTTGCAAAGAAGGAAAAAAGGGTGAAGGGTATGTATCAGCTGGGAATGACTTCCTCTGCAGGTGATAGTAATTAACAGAGAATTAAATTAGGGCTTTGCTTTTATCAAAAAAGGTGGTGTGCTAACACTGGTTCAGATTGAAAACAATGTCATCAAAGACCAGGCTCCTGAATTACTTCTACTCTGCTGTCTTTGACTTTTTCATCCGAATGCCGGTTGTCTTGTGGAGACAAAATGGCTGTTGCAGACCCAGAGATCCTGTATGCCTTCAAGACAGGAAGACAGGGAAATAGTCTCCACCAGTAACTTCCCTCTGTCCCTTTCATATAGAAGCAAAATATGTCCCAGAAGCCCCATAACACATTTCCATTTATGTTTCCTTGGCCATAATTGGGTCATGTGAGAAGCCCTGGCTGCGAGGGATTCTGACTTTCCAAACCCTTTGGTAAGAGGCAGCAAGGAAGAAGGGGGTTAGAGAACTAATGAGTTAGTCAATCAACTTTGGGTTAGGGAGGGAGATTGGAATGAGAAAAAAGAATAGAAGAGAGCTGGGGAAAGACAAGAAAAGGAAAATTGTCTGTAATCATTTTAATTAATTTATAAAAAAAAAGTGAAGTTTTTATACACAGCCCTCTCCAGGGTATTCCCCTAGTCTAAACATTAGCTATTGTAATACCCAAAGTTTACTTCAGTGTCTAAACAAGTTCTCATCTTTTAGCATAACCATATACATTTCTGCTGTTTTACAAAGAGTTGGGGGAAAAAGAACTGTGTTTGGAAATAATAATTCAGAGACAGGCCTTAAACACTTGTTTTGTCCTTTAAGAAAACACCTGCAGAGATAAGGTCAAACCAATGTAAGAATCAGCATTCAAATGAGGAAGGGAGCCCACCCATGAGGGCCCTCATGTAAATTTCATGAAAAATCTGGAATTGATACCTACATGCAGGTACTATTGGCAGGCTCAGGTTTCATTTTAATAGCAAGTAAGGGAGTTTAATAAGTTGCTTGGGAATAAACATTCAGATTCATAGGATCACTGAAAATACGTACATAATAATTTGGGAGTTGAGGAAAACTGATTAAAATAAAAATATTTCAGCCCTGGCATTCTGAGCAAGATGAACAGGGAGTCTAGAGGCCAGCAGAGCCCTAACCAGGGTGGCTCAGCTATTTGGCCATCATTCCTTAAAGTGAGAAGTTGCCAGTTCAATTCCTGGTCAGGGCACATGTCCAGATTGCAGGCCAGGTCCCTGCTGGGGCACCTGCAAGAAAGGCAACCGATTGATGTTTCTCTCTCACACCAATGTTTCTGTCCTTCTCTTTCTCCCTCCCTGACCCTCTCACTAAGAATAAATAAATAAAATCTTAAAAGAAAAAGAGGCCAACTATCTCTCCCAACAAAGACATAAAAGACCAAAAAAAGAAAACAAACAAAAAAGAAAAACTAAAACCTAGAATTTTACCACTTTAACACACTAGCTTTTCATTGCTGTTGTGTCCTTCTAGAATCTGTGTACATGTGTATCTTTTCAGATGTAACCATGGCATATACACTACTTCATGTTCTGCTTTATTCAACTTTATATCATAAACAGTTCCCATATTTCTGCACAGTTTTTACTACTATCCTGCACATTTCATTGTGCTGCTGACCATAAGGATTCAATACTTAGGTTGTTTCCATTTTTTTTTTTTAGTTTGTTTTTTGAAAAAAGAAGGCCAAACTCTAAACATTGGAAGAATGCATTGAGGGTAGGCAGAGCAGACTCCATATGCCATGTTTGCTTTCTAGGTCTGCACTTGCCCTTCCTCTGTCCCCTAATCTGCCATCACCTTTGGCATCCTCATCACAGGTGAGTAAAAAGCCCCAGAGCTTTCAGGTACCTTCTGCCCAGAGAAGAAAATGCGGGGTTCACTGCATTCCACTGCAGCAGTAACTTTGACTGCTATCCTGCATCTAGGTAGGAGGGGTTCTTTCAAAACCACATGGAAGGGGAAGCAATAACAAAGACAAAAGAAAGCCTCTTTATTATTGTGCTTAGAGTCCTAGGCAGCAGGCTTGAGGGACACAGGCGCTTCCCCTGGATCGTGAATGGCATGTCCATGCCGTGGCGGCCCTTGGGGTTGGTAGAAATCTTGCATATAGATTCTTCATCATTTCTCCATCTCTGAAGTCTACAGTTATTACCAACAAGTTAATATATTATATTCTCTTAAACAGTTGTCTGTTTTAAGTAAGATTGATCATTGTTTCAGGATTCCAGGAAACAGAAGATTAGGATATTTTGAAGTTAGGATATTTAAACAGGGTTTAATAAAATGGTCTATTTAAAAAAGTGTAGCCAGGAAATAGGAAAATCACAATAGAAAGTGAAGTTTACTCCTGCCTTTGCGACAGGGAAGCCCTTACCACTACTAAGTATACTGATCTCCCAGCACCCAGAAGGAGAGGTGAGGAGAAAAGGCCACCAAGAGAGAACTACTAATGTCGGGGACCACCCAGCAACAATACACATGGATCTGAAGGGAAACTGCTCTCCTCCCCTTTCTGATCCCAGGGATTCTCCTGGGTGATGCCACCTGGAATCTGGAGGGCAGGGCCTTGTGTGGTCCACTCTAGTCCATCTCCCAGGGCACCAGGCAGCATGGAAAGCAGTTCTGAAGAAGCAAAAGGGAGAAATCTGGCACAAAGTTCTTAAGAAAGCAGTAAGATTCTCAAAGGGTACAGACCATATTCTAAGTTCCTAGCTTCCAGAATTATACAGGAACATAGAAATGTTTCTCCTCTGTAAATGGGGATGTTAATAGTTGGCTGAAATGCAGATGGAGTCATTCCAGGAAGACCAGCCTTAAAAAAAAAAAAAACATACTAGAATAAGTTTACATTGATGAGTAGGTGGCAGCAACTGTGTGGGTGATTTGGTGGCACTTTCCCTAAATAGTGCTCTCCCTAATTCACATTGCTTGATGGAGTAAATTCAATGTTAGCAGCTACTGCCTCTGGAGAATCATCTTTGGGGAAAAGGGCAGTAGAGAGTACATGAAGCAGCTCACTCTAGTTAATCTTTCCTCATTACCTTTGATTTGTTCCTCTTAGCTGCAGTTCTTGGACACCCTCTTGTCTCCACTGCTTTGCAATTGCCAAATAAGGAGGCTCAAGCCACCCAGTAAGTTTCCCAGCAGCTGTTAGTCCATGCCACCCTCTAGCTGGAATGAAACAAAAGCAAAATAAAGAGCATCCTTCTGCCCTGGGCCTTGCAGTGCATCCTGATCCTCTTTAATTGATTCTTCAGGCTAAAGTGAAGGGAGATGGACTTCAGGCAGCCTCTCCTGGAAGGAGAAAGTTTCAGAAGAAAATCTGCTGGTTGATGAATGGAGGAATTTCCTCCTTCACTAATAGGTTCTCCAGTCTTAGGCCTGTACCACACGGGAATTCAGACACAGGAGTGTGGACACAAGAAGGAGCAGGTAAGGCCTGAGCTGGGAGGAGAAGCAAAGAATAAAGGCCTCAGGTTAGTGCCTTGATCAACATTGTAGTTTGCCTTATGCACATGTCTATGAATTAGGTGCCAAGATACACGATTATAATTTTCTCTGAATACAGTTTCAATGGTACCCAATTAGAGGGTGAGGACTCCTGAGGTACCCAACAGTGGAAAAACTCCTGAGGCACCAGCATTTGAAAGTAAGGCCAGGTCACTTGCTGGTGTCTATGGCACCCTTGGGCTGGCACTTTCTGAATCTTATAATTGGATTGGATGTTAGATATGCTCTCCTCAAACTTCCAGGAAGACCATTTGACACTTTCACTGAAGCAAAAACCTTGCTACTTTATAAGCAACTTCTTTTTTAACAGCTCTTTTAAAAAACCACTTTATATGCTTGACATATAAAAAGCTATACATATTTAATGTATACAACCTCATAAGTTTTGCTGTAAGTACACATCCACAATCATTATCATAATCTGTCATAATGTATCCATCACTTCCAAGTTTCCTCTCACCCCATTATTATTATTAGAAAATGTTACATGATATTTAGCTAAATAACGAAAAGGCTGTCTAACAGAACGTTCATGTCCAAATAACTTTTCTAGGTCATTAAGTAGACTAGGAAAATGGTAAGTTTTAGACATCTTTAATTCAGGCTTGATGAAAATTAAGTCAAGACTTGATGCCTCCAAATTCAACAGCAGGGACTATAGTGGAAGCAGTCGCTTTTGAGATTGTTATGTGCTTAATTAACCATTAACTTTTGCTTAGAAAAAAACACAAGTGAAGGTCAACTAATATTTACATAACCTTTAAAGTAAATCTTAAGTTGAGTCTATACTTATTTTGTATTTTTTTAAAAATGTGTTTATCAGTCTCTTTAGCTAAGGCAAAAACATTTAGAGAACATTGAAAGGTTCGGTTTTGTTGTTGTTATTGTTAATTGTTCCACCTTGAGACCATGGATGTTTATCATAGAAAACAGCATTAGAGTATTTGTTGTAGAAAACTACAAAGTTCACTTCAAGTTGTGATATATGTTTGGCAGAGTGGCTTGTTCTAATTCCCTAACCTTGAAATGATCTGCTGATTATCATTGTGCTAATTTCTGATGTGTTGACTTAAGTGTGAATACACTATAGATACCATTATAGAGTTATTTTGTTTAATTTTTATTGTTTATGCTATTACAGTTGTGTATGAATACAAGTCTTTATTTCGCAAGGTTGAATGTAAGGGGTGCAATAACTGAGCTGTATGATAACTTCATGTGTTGATTTATAAAAACAAACTGCCCAACAGAAATACAGCCATAGTCAGAAATTTTAACACTCCTTTGACTTCAATGAATATATCTTCCAGACAGAAAATCAAAAAGGAGACAGTGGCCTTAAATGACACATTAGACCAAATCAATTTAATTGATATCTTCAGAGCATTTCACCCCAAAGCAGCAGAATATACATACTTTTTAAGTGCACATGGAACATTTTCTAGGATAGACCGCATGTTAAGACATAAACATGTTATTAAACAATGAATGGGTCAACAATGAGATCAGAGAAAAAATCAAAAGATACCTCGAAACAAATGAAAATAAGGATACAACAACCCAACATCTGTGAAAACACTGGAAAAGCAACCCTAAGAGGGAAATTCATAGCATTACAGACAGACCTATCTCAAAAAAAAAAAACAAAACAAGGAAAAGCTCAGATGAACAATTTAACTTTACACTTAAAGACTCTTGAAAAATAACAACAAACAAAACCCAAAGTGAGCAGAAAGAAGACAATAATAAGAATCACAGCTGAAATAAAATAGAGTCTAAAAAAATGACACAAAAGATTAATGCATCTGAGTTGTTTCTCTGAAAAGATTAAAACGATTGACAAACCTTTAACCAGACGCATCAAGAAAATAAGAGGAGACAAGTAAATAAAATCAGACACACAAAAAGGAGAAATAACAACTGACACCAAAGAAATACAAAGGCTTGTAAGAAAATATTGTGAACAATATGCCAACAAACTGGACAACCTGGATGAAATGGAGAAATTCCTAGAAACACACACTCTTCCAAAACTAAATCAGGATGAGTCAGAGAATCTTGATAGACATTTTTTAAAAAATAATTTATTTGTTTGTTTGTTTGTTTGTTTATTTATTTTTAGAGAGAGGGGAAAGGAGAGAGGGAGAGAAATATCACTCTGTGGTTACCTCTCACTTGCGCCCCCAACTGGGGATCTGGCGTGCACCCTAGTCATGTGCCCTGACTGGGAATCGAACCAGTGACACTTGGGTCGCAGGCCAACAGCTCAATCCACTGAGCCATAGTAGCCAGGGCTATAGACATATTTTTTAATAGACATATTACACCTAGTGAAACTGAAGCAGTAATTAAAAAAAAAAAGAAAAACTCACAACAAACATGCCCTCAACCAGATGGCTTCACAGGTGAATTTTTCCAAACATTCTGAAAACTAACATCTCTCCTCAAACTATTTTATATAATTCAAGAGGATGAAAGACTCCCAAACTCACTTTCTGAGGCCAGGATTATACTAATTCCAAAACTTGATAAAAGATGCTACAAAAAAAGAAAATTATAGCCCAAAGTCCCTCATGAACATAAATGCTAAAATTCAACAACATATTAGCAAACCAAATATAGAAATGCATCAAAAAGATCACAGATCTTGATCAAATGGGATTCATTCCAGGAATGCAAGATTGGTACAACATTCACAGATCAAAAAATGTGATTCACCTATTTAAAAAAATAAAGGGTAAAACCACATAATCATATCAACAGATGCAGAAAAAGCTTTTGGTAAAATCCAGCACCCATTTATGATACAAACTCTCAGCAAAGTGAGAATAGAGGGAACATACCTAAGCATAATAAAGGCCATATATGACAAACCCTCTGACAGTATCATACTCAATGGACAAAAACTACAATGTTCCCTTCAAGATCAGGAACAAGATAAGGATGTCCACTTTCACCTCTCTTATTCAGCGTAGTACTGGAAAGCGTAGCTTTAGCAATGAAACAAGAAGAAGAAATAAAAGCCATCTAAATTGGAAAGGAAGAAGTAAAACTGTCTTTATTTGCAGATGAAACGATATTGTACATAGAGAATCCCAGAGATTCCACAAGAAATTACTAGAAGTGATAAATGAATTCGACAAAGTAGCAGTATACTAATTAATACCCAGAATCAATTGCATTTTTATAAGCCAATAATGAACTGACAGATAGGGAAATTAAGAAAACAAGTCCATTCACAATTGCTTCAAAAAATATAAAATACCTAGGAATAAACCTAACCAAGGATGTAAAAGACCTGTTCTCAGAAAATTATCAGACACTGAAGAAAGAAATTAAAGAAGATACAAGTGGAAGTACATACCGTGTTCAAGGAGAGAAAGAATTAACATCATTAAAATGTCCAAGGCACCCAGCAATCTGTAGATTCAACACAATTCCTATCAAGATTCCATGGCATATTTCACAGAACTAGAACAAATATTTCAAAAATTTAGATGGAACCACAAAAGGCAACAGAGATCCTGAGAGAGAAGAAAGTTGGAGAAATCGTGCTACTTAATATGAAACTATACTATTAGGCCATAATAATCAAAACAGCATGATAGTGGCATAAAACACACACACACAGAGATCAATGCAACAGAGTAGAGAGCCAGAAATAAACCCACATTTTTATAGCCAATTAATATGTGACAGAGGAAGCAAGCACATACACAATGGGCTAAAAATAGCTTATGGGTTAAATACTTAAATATTAGACCTGAAACCATAAAAATCATAGAAGAAAACATAGGCAGGAAAATATCAGACATGGCTCATAGCAATATTTTATTGGATATATCTCCCCAGGCAAGGGAAACAAAAAAATATATAAACAAATGGGACTACATCAAGCTAAAAAGCTTTTGTATAGCAAAGGAAAATGTCAACAAACCCACAGAATGGGAGAACATATCCACCAATACATATGATAGGGGGTTAATATCCAAAATTTATTAGAAACTTACAAAACTCAACACCAAAACCACAAACAACCCAATTTAAAAATGGGCAAAGGAGCTGAATAGACACTTCTCCAAAGAGGGCATATGGATGGCCAACGGACATATGAAAAGATGCTCCACATCACTAATCATCAGAGAAATGCAAATCAAAGCTACAATTAGATATCACCTCACACCTGTCAGAGGGGTTATCATCAATAAGTAAACAAACAATAAGTGCTGGTGAGGAGGTGGAGAAAAGGGAACTCTTTTGTACTGTTGGTGGGAATGCTGATTGGTGCAGCCACTGTGGAATGCATTATGGAGATACCTCAAGAAATTAAAAATAGTTCCGCCTTTTGACCCAATGATCCCACTTTTGGGAATATATTCAAAGGGACCCAAAACACTAATTTGAAAGAACATAAGCATCAGTATGTTCATTGCAGTGTTATTTACAATCACCAGGATATGGAAGAAGCCCGTGTCCATCAGTAGATGAGTGGATAAAACAACTATGGGACATTTACACAGAGCAATACTAGTCAGCCATAAAAAAAGAAGAAAGTTTTACCTTTTGCGACAGTATGGATAGACCTGGAGAACATTATGTAAGTGAAATAAGCCAGTCAGAGAAAGAAAAATACCATATGATTTCACTCACATATGGAATCTAATGAACAAATTGAACTAACAAGCATAACAGAGACAGACTCATAGATAGAGTGAAGATGACAGCTATTGGGAGATGGATGTTAGGGGTAGAGGAATCGAGCAAGAGGAAAATGGACTCGTGAACATGGACACAGTGTGGTGATTACTGTAGGGAGGGGATTACAATGGGGTTAAATGGTGATGGAAAATACAATTTTAAAAAATTTTAATGGAAAATCAGCAAAGATATATAAGAACCCAACAATATTGATCAATTAACTGTATTTAATTGACATATATAGACTACCCCATCTACAATGACAGAATACTTATGCTTTTAAAGTACTTATGGAACATATACTGAGGCAGACCATACATGGAACCATAAACAAGTCTTCCAAAGTTTAAAAGAATTAAAATCACGCAGAGTGTATATCCTCCAATCACAATGGAATCAAGCTAGAAAATAACAAAAAGATAAGAGGAAAATTGCCAAACACTTGATGTGAATGTTACTTTACATGGAAAGGGAGCATTCATATTTGATTCATTTAGGGGTTTTGAGATGGAGAGATTATTTTTAATTATTCGCATGGGCCAAAATTACCACAGGTGTTCTTATAAAAGGAAAAAGAGATATTTTTGACTACAAAAGAGCAGAAAGCAGTGAAGCAATGTGTCAATGGGAGGAGAGCCTGGAGTGATACAGCCACAAGCCAGGGAGTGTCAATGGTCATCAGAAGCTGAAAAGGTAAGAAATGGACTCTTTCCTGGAGTTACCAGAAGGATCAGCTCTGCTGACACTTTATTTTAGCCCCATTAGACTCAGTTTGCACTTCTGGCCTCAGAATGGTAAAAGAATACATTTCTATTGTTTTAAGCCTCCAAATTATGGCAATTTGTTAACAGCAGCAAAAGAAAACTGATATATTGTGAATTTAAGCAATACACTTTTAAAAAAATCCATGGGTCAAAGAAAAGAATTAACAAATACATTGAAGTGAATGAAAATGAAAATACAACATGCCAAAATTTGTATGGGACACAGCTGAAGTAGTGATGAAAAGGAAATTTATAACACTACAGTATTCCCTCACTTATCGCGGGTATGACGTTCCAGACCCCCCGCGAAGTAGGAACCTTACATTTATTCTACACTCTTAAACTTATGTAACTTTAACAACATATGTATACAGTACTGCAAAATCCCACGATATAGCAAAAAATGCGCGATAAATAATTAAATATAATATTTTTTTAAATCCTGCGATACAATGAGGCCGCTATAAGTGAACTGCGATATAGAGAGGGACTACTGTAAATACATAAATATAAAAGGAAATGTAAAATGGTAAAACCACCCTGGAAAAGGCTCAAAACAAGAACTAAAGTTTTGCTTCAAGAATCTGGGAAAAGAAAGACAATATGAACCTTATGTAAGTGGAAGGAAGGAAATAGTAAGGAGTAAAAATCAGTGAAATTGAAAGCAGGAAAAATAATAGAGAAAATCATTAAGACAAAGGGAATACCACAATCAACTTTAATACATACATTTGACAAGTTAGATAAAACAGACCACTTATTTGAAAAACACAAACTAACAGAACTCATTTAATATGAAATAGTCAATTTGAATATTCTGTCAGCTATTAAGGTAATTGTATTTGAAAATTTAAAAACCTCAAAAAAGTAGGCTAAGATAGTTTTACTATAGAACTTTACCAGACATTTAAAGAATTAACATTAATTCTACACAACATCTTTCAGGAAAGAAAAGAGGGAACACTTGCCAATTTATTTTATGAAGCTACTATTTCCCTGGTACTAAAACCATGCAAAGTACAAAAAAAGAAAACTGCAGACAATAATCCCTCATAAACATACACAGAAGTCCATAACAAAATATTAGCAAGTACAATTCAGCTATGTGTAAAAAGAATTATGTGCCATAACTAAGTGGGGTATATTTCAGAAATGGAAGATTCATTCTATGTTTGAAAATCAACCAGTGTAATCCACCATATTCATGAGCCAAAGAAGAAAAATCAAATGATCATATCAATTTATGCACAAAAAAGCATTTGACAAATCAGTACCCATTTGTGAGTTAAAAACTAAGAGAAAATAGGAATGAAGAGGGAATTTCCTAACTTGATGAAAAGGATCTACAAAAAAAGCTAATGTTATATTTAATGGTGAAAGACTAAATGCTTTCCTCTAAGATTGGATACAAAACAAAGATGTCCACTTTTGTCACTCTTACTCAGCACATTGCTGGAAGTTCTAGCCAGTGAATTAAAGCAAGATAAGGAATACAGATCAGAAAGGAAGACATAGTTCCTATTTGCAGATGGCATTATTGTCTATGTTAAAATTTCCAAAGAATCAACAAAAAGCTCTTGTAACTAACAGATGAGTATGTACAGAATTCCATTATATTTCTATATACTGGAAATCAACATGTTAGCATTGAAATTCAAATATATTTACAATCACTAGAAAAAAAATGAAATACTTAGATATAAGTCTAACAAAACAGGTACAGAATGTATATGTTGAAAAACTATACACAATGCTAATGAAAGAAATCAGGAAAGATCTAAGCAAATGGAGAGATACCATATTTATGGATTGGAAGACTCAATGTGGTCAAGATGTCAAGGTAATTCCTATCAAAATATGAGCAAACTTTTTGTAAATATAGATAACATTCTAAAATTTACATGAAAAGACAAAGGACTTATAATACCTAAACCAATCTTGAAAAAAATTAAGGAAAATAGTGGGAGGAATCAACCTACTGTATTTCAAGATCTATCTAATCGAAGAGGGATAAAATGGAAGAAGGGCAGACATGTGGATTAATGGACAGACAGAGAATGCAGAAACTGACCCATATAACTCCTCTGAATTGATTTGGACAAGGGAAAAAAGCAGTTCAGTAAAACAGTCTCTCAACAAGCGATACTGCAGCAATTGCACAACCAGAGGGAAAAAAATAAACTTCAACCTAAGTCTAACACTTTATTCAAAAACTAACTCAAAATGGATCATGGACTTAGATATAAAATATAAAACTGTAAAGTTTTAGGGAAAAAAAACATAGTGGAGGTCCATTCATACTGTCACAAAGGGTAAAACTTTCTCCTACTTCTCCTCCTCCTTCTTCTTCTTATTCTCTTCCTACTTTATGGCTGAGCAGTATTCCATTGTGTAAATGTCCCATACTTCTTTTACCTGCTCATCTACTGATAGACACTTGAGCTACTTCCATATCTTGGTGATTGTAAATAATGCTACTATGGATATAAGGGTACTTATATTTTTCCAAATTAGTGTTTTGAGTTCCTTTGGATATATTCCCAGAAGTGGGATCACTGGGTCAAAAGGCAGACCTATTTTTAATTTTTTGAGTTATCTCCATACTGTGTTCCACAGTGGCTGTACCAATCTGCATTCCCACTAACAGTGCAAACAAGTCCCCCTTTCTCAGATGATAGCCATTCTGATAGGTGTGAGGTGATATCTCATTGCGATTGATTTATCATCTTTAATAATGCCAATATTCAGACTTTTTTTGAAATATGTTATAACACTTTTCCCTCTGTTACGAGCCATATCTTCCTGCCTCTTTGTAAGCTTTGTAATTTTTTGTTGATAGCTGGACATTCTGAGTATTATAATGTGCTAACTCTGAAAATCAGCTTCTTGTCCTCCTCAGAGATAGCTTTTTTTTTTTTGTCTATCGGAAGCTGTAGTCATCCATCATTTGAAGTGACTTTTCCAAATTAATTTAGCAAAATCTATCTTCCTTGTTGTATGTGGTACTGATGTTTCTGTTCTGTTATCTCTATAGTCAGCTTGTGACCTGATAGAGATTTCCTGACATGAATGGATTTTTTTAAAGTGTGTGTGGGATGTATTTCTCTTTACATCATCTGATAGATGTTGCCAGGGAAGCTGCTGAAGCCTTAGAGGGGAAAAACAAAGGGAACAGTCTGCACTGGTCACTCAGGGAACCACCAGACCAACCAAAATACATAGCCCTAAAATTTTCTAAGTCCTTACCATCTACCCTGGCAGCAGCCAACTGTTCTAGGAAGGCAGCAAGCAGCCAGGTTGAGGTAGGAAATGGTAGCTGGTTCACACTCACAGCACTTTATACCAAAATTCAGCTGCCCTTCATCAAGCACTCCCCAGTTATTGGGTCTGGTCAGATTCCAGAGATCTGAAATATAATAGTTCATTCTTACTGCTTTTGCCAGTTAATGGTTGATTCAGTGGGGTGACTGACTCCTGGAGCTTACTATTGTGATAGTTTCTGAGATATCTTTGGTAGTTCTAGATATTATATTATAAATACCAAATACATTTATATATATGGAAGTATGTTGATATAATCACTTTACCCATTCAAGGAAAGTTTAGAAACCATATTTCCTTTTATATTGCTTTACTTTTACCCATTTAAAACATAATTATCTGAAGTATCTTTTCTACTTACATTTAGGACCTCTTTAGACAATGATACATTTGTTGTATACCATCAAACATAAATTATAAAACTCAAGAGGAAAAGGAAAGCCTATTGTGTTTACCCTCATATTTTGGTCTGTTGACTTATTCTTCCTTGTAATCCAAGCTTCCCTTTGTAAATATTTCTTTCTTTCTCGAGAATTTTCTTTTGCCATTCTTTCAGGGTTGGTCTACTGACAACAATTTTTCTTTCTTTTCCTTTATTTGAAAGTGTATTGATTTCCAGTTCACTCTTGAAGGGTATTTTACTGCATATAGAAATCTGGTTTGCAGTTTATTCCCAACTCTTTTTTTTTTAAGTATATTTTATTGATTATGTTGTTACGGTAGCTCCAATCTTTTCCCCTTTGCTCACCTTGCCTGGTACCCCACTTCCGTCCAGCAATCCCATCCTGCTTAGTTCATGTTCATGGGTCATGCATATAAGTTCTTTGGCTTCACACTTTCCTATATTATTCTTAACTTCCCCCTGTCTATTTTGTACCAACCAATTATGCTTCTTAGTCCCTGCACCATTTCTCCCCCTTTGCCCTCCCAGTTGATAACCCTTCAAATGATCCCCTAACCTATGATTCTGTTCCTATTCTGGTTTGCTTAGTTGGATTTTGTTTTTATTTTTTAGATTCAGTTGTTAATAGTTGTGTTTATTGTCATTTTAGTGTTCATAGTTTTGCTCTTCTTTTTACTAAGTAATCCCCTTTGACATTTCATATAATAACGGCTTGGTGATGATGAACTCCTTTAGCTTTATCTTGTCTGGGAAGCACTTCATCTGCCCTTCCATTCTAAATAATAGCTTTGCCAGATAGATTAATCTTGGTTGTAAGTCCTTGCTTTTCATCACATGGAATACTGCTTTCCAGTCCCTTCTTGCCTGCAAAGTATCTTTTGAGAAACCATCTGATAGTCTTATAGGCATCTGTTTGTAGGCAACTCTACCCTTCTCTTTTGCTGCTTTTAGGATTCTTTCTTTATCTTTCACCTTTGGCATTTTAATCATGATGTGTCTTGGTGTGGTCCCCTCTGGGTCCAGCTCACCTGGGACTCTCCGTGGTTCCTGGACTTGTATGTCTATTTCCTTTGCAAAATTTGGGAAGTTTTCCTCCATTATTTTTTCACATAAGTTTTCAATTTCTTGATCTTCCTCTTCTCCTTCTGTCATCCCCATGATTCAGATGTTGGCATGTTTAAAGTTGTCTCATAGATTCCCAAGCCTCTCCTCATTTTTTTTCAATTTTTGTTTCCTCATTCACTACTGGTTGACTGTTTTTTTTCTTCCTTATGTTCCAAATCACTTATTTGAACCCCGGTTTCCTTCCCTTCACCATTGGTTTTGTATGGGTTTTCCTTTGTTTCACTTAGCATCACCTTCACTTCTTCTCTTATGCATCTGCCATACTCAAGCATATCTGTCAAGTCTGTAAGCATCTTTATCACCAGTGTTTGGAATTCTGCATCTGTTAGGTTGGCTATCTCCTTGTCACTTAGTTCTCCTACTGGAACCTTGATTTGTTCCCTCTTTTGGGCCATACTTCTGTCTTTTTATTTTGACAGTCTCCTGTGTTTGTTTGACTCTGTTTCTTTGGTAGAGCTGTCACTCCTGTTATGTTGTAAGGGGTCAAGCCTTAGGTTCTTCATCAGTACAGGGTGACCTGTTTCACCATGTTGTGGTGCTGTATGTAAGGGACGGGTCTGAGAGGGAACAATGCCTCTTGCCCAGCACTTGTCCCTTTTCCAGGCACTTCTCCCACTTTTGTATGAGACTGGTGCCCCTCTAGCTGCTGCCCTGGCCGTCGTTCCCAGAGCGGATGGGTCTATGTATGTTATAGTACTATGGGGGCCCTTCAAACAAGTGGACTCTGCTGAGAGACCAGCTGTTTCTACCTCCGCCCTAACCCCCACCAGTTTGCACAGTCAGAAGCAATGAGGTTTTGATTTTCCCTGGTGCTGGGACCATGAGCTGCGTGGTCTGGTGAGGAGCTGGGAATGCTCCCCAGGTGTCCCTCCTGACATTTTAAAATGTGTAACTATGCTTTTTGCTAGCCTGTCGCTGCCATCGCTGCTGCTGCCACCACAGCGCATCCTCACCACCCAGGCTCCACCCCTCCTACTTGTCTGGATGAATGTTTCTTCTTTATATCTTTGTTTTTTGGACTTCCATGCAGCTTTATTTTTCTGGAACTTCTGGTTGTTTCTAGCTTTGAGGTAGTTGTATTCCTTCTTAGTTGTGGAGGGAGACACAGGGTGGCTGTCTATGCCTCCGTCTTGGCTAGAACTGACCTATTCCCAACTCTTGAATAATGTTATACCACTTCTTTCTGGCCTCCATCATGTCTGATGACTTTCAAGATTTCCTTTTTTATATTTATTTTTGTCTTCAGTGTTCAGAGGTTTGAGTATGTTGTATCTTGGTATTGATTTCTTTGGATTTATCCTTTTTAGAATTCAACTCAGCTTCTTAAATTTATAAAGTTATGTATTTCACCACATTTTGGAGGCCTCAGACATTATTGTTTGACTACTTTTCACCACGTCCTCTTTCTCCTCTCCTTCTGGGATTCCAATGATATAAATGATTGATCATTAGTTATATTCCTCCAAATCCCAAAGGCTTTATTAATTTTCTTTAAGTCTATTTTCTCTCTGTTTTTCCAATGTGGTCACTTCTATTGTTTTATTTTCAAGTTCACTGACTATTTTTTCTATCACTTTTTTTCTGCCATTGACACTATCTATTGTGCTTTTTAAAGTTTCAGTATTATATTTTTCAGTTCTAAATTATTCATTTGTTTGTATTTCATATCTATGCTTCTTTGCTTAAAATTTTTATCTTTTTTGCTGAGAGTTTCTGTTTGTTTTATGTACATCAATTGCTTCTTGAAGTATTTTTATGATGTCTTCTTTCAAGCCTTTGTCAGATAATTTTAATGACACCACAGAAAAGCCATTGACTTTGTTACCTCTGGGTGCTGATGAAAGCCATTGACGCTCCATCAGGCCTCCTCTGACTACCACAGAAGAGATGGAAAAAGCCATCTTGTTACTGCCATATGGGGCTGGAACTCGTGGCTCTTCACGTGGTCTCCACTCACACGTGTGTGTAAGGGAGGCCTCATTATCAACTAACAGAGATGAAAGTCCCGATTCTACTCAGCTTTCTCTGACACCACTCCAGTCTTGGGAGGTTGAGGTTGAAACCCTATTAAATATTTGTGTAGGTGGAAGTCTAGTCTTCTCACTCAGACTGTGCTTCCATGGGTGGAATGAGGCCGTAGATTTTTCCTGTGGTGTTTGGCCGGAGGAAAGTGTTATTGCATTACAAGTTTTGTCCATACCCCTGTTGGGGCTTTTGTTGCTGTTGTCCATACCTGTTGGTGTTTCCAGGTTGCTGGCCTCTTCAGCTAAGTTTGCAATATGTGAAGCAAAAAGAAAGATGAAGAAATTCACCATTTTGTTGTTTATTTTTGCATTCTGAAGCCTCTTGGTTGTCTGTCTTCTCTCTACATTTCAAAATCTTCTGTTGTTTGATATATATATTATTCCCAGGGTTTTTAGTTGTAGTTAGCAGGAAGAATATGGAAAAGGAGGTTTACTCCATCCTCTAAGAAGCAGAAGTCACGATATGTTTTCTACTGTGAAATGGAAATGAGAATAACTGTTGTGTGGATCAGAATGTATTTGTGGAAATTCTGGTCAAGGAAAATAAGTGCAATTTCTGTCACTTGAATGCTTAATTTTGAGAGAGGAGCAGAGAATCCACTCATAACTTGGCTCTTAGAGGTACAGTTAAAAGTGAAATGACCTATGGAGTAGGAGAGCCCTTAAAGACATTAACTAGTGATTTAGACCAGAGCATGTTCATTGTAAGAAACATCAAAGAGATCTAGAATGAAGTACTAGGCTTCTTACTCTTCTGCCAGTGGCTTTGGCATTATCTTCCTCAGCAGGTGACTCTTGAAGTAGAGGAAAGACAAGAACTAAGGCAGGAGGAGGTAGTGAAGAATAAAATTCAAAGATTCCTTGTTATAACAATTCTTGTTAGCTCCTTTGATTGTCTTGTCTTTATATTCACCCAGGAACACAGAATGAGCTGACAGCACCACTGCTCTGACTCCTCAAAAAAGATAAACCTGGGGGTAGGTAGGAGGAACATGATGCCAAGATTCAAAGGGACAGCAGCATTTCCTTGTTCTTTTTCCAGAACAGAATGTGCATTTGGGTACGGAGAACCCAACTTCACAATTGCCAAAGAGACACTACTAGTGCCTAATTGTTTGTAGACCCTCAGAAGCACAGTGAAGGCCCATTTCACCAAGGGGGGTGTTATTGTTATCCACATTCTCAGGTAGTTGAGATGATGTAGCTAAGACCACATGAAAATGGGTGATGCTTTCATAGTAGAAATGTAAATACCTTCCATCATCTCAGCTTGAATGGAGGATTTGTGAAGAGAATGACATAGAAATGAAACTTTTCCTTGAGGGATCACCTCATCCTTGACTAATGAAGCAAAAATGACCCCGATTTCTCAGGTTTTATGGGAAATCCTCCACTTTGATTGCTTTCTCTTAAAGCCTGATGTCTACTTATTTATTGTCTGCTGTGAGTTCCACATCTGTGTCAGTTTCTTTTAAGTTCCATGTATGGATAAGAGAAGGAGAGATCTATGTTGGATTACCTAAAAGACAATGCAAGCAAACAAAAAACTTTGAGTCAATATGGTTTTTATCCAAGAAATTAACAGTTCAATTCATACTCAAAGAATAAGAAACCTGATGCCCCCAAAATGCTCCTTCAAGGTGTATAAGTACAATGTACCTAGCTATGGCCACAACTTTTACCAGTTGTCTCAACCAAAATAATTCCTGTGATATATCTGAGATTATTCTGAAGTACAACCTTTTGTACAACAAACCCTAACATGATTTTCCTAGCATAGATTTAAGTTGGTTTCAAGATTTATTACTAGAAACCTTTTATTTTTAGAACCAAAACACATGGAGAAACTATTTATTTCCTCAACTGTCTTCCATTTATGACTCATATCTGGCCCTTTGTCTTCTGGACCTTCAAAGTGGTATGACTTTCTCATTTATGCCCATCTTTGAAGTTCCCTAGTTCTGCTGTAAAGAAGAGTTTCCCATCATGATCTCTTAAGTGCTGTTATGAAACTTGGAATAGGGAGAGAGTTCCTCCTGCAATGCATGGAGCCTATGTACATTGATCTGAATGTTTGTGTGCTCCTAAATTACATATGTTGAAATCCTAATGCCCAATGTTATGGCATTAGAGGTGGGCTTTAGAGAGATAATTAGGTCATGAGAATGGTCCCCTCACGAATAAGATTAATGTTCTTATAAAAGAGACCCCAGCAAGCTCTCTAGCTCTTCCACCATGTGAGGACACAGAGAGAAGGCTATAAACCAGGAAAATGGCCCTCATCTAACCATGCTGACTCCCTGATCTCGGACATTAAGCCTCCACAACAACTGTGAGAATTTAATTTCTGTTGTTTATATGCCACCAGTTCTGTGATATTTTGTTACAGCAAACTGAACAGATTAAGACAGGGTGTGTCTGGAATATGTGTTTATTGGCTGCCTGTCTCACTGGTGAAGAGGTTCTTGCCCCACCCCCTCAAGGTAAAAATCAAGAGAGGAAGCAAAACAGATTCAAAAGAAGAAGGAGAGGAGATAAGGAGGGAGATTTGTGCATCAAGGGAGTACACAATAATGTAGACTGTGGCTCTCAAACTGCTGCCAGGTCTAGCTTATGTAGGGCTGCGTTCTTCACTCAGGCCAGGTGCAGAGTAGATGTCTTTGCTTTCCACGTTCCCACTGCGAGCTCACATTGACTGATGCAGACACATAGCAGAGCTCTTTGGGGAGTGTCTGAAAAGAAACTTTAAACATATCTAGACAAGCCTTTAAAAATAACTGAAGAGCATTCCCATCCATTGAAAAGAAGAAGCTCAGCCTGTGTAGCTTAGATCAGGATGTAAAATCCTAAAACCATCCACACGCCCAAATGTGGCTCCTGCAGTATCCGTTTTCCTTATCCTCTCTTCAGGAGACAGTCACAGTGAGGACACTTGTGTCGGGGCTCCACCTCCCCTTCTATTCACCAAAGTTCTCAACCTGACAGAGCAGATTCTTTCCTGCTATTAGCCCTGAGCTCACAGTTCCACCGAAGGAAAGAAAAATTACTCCCACCATCCTTATATGACTCTGGCCCTACAAATGAGCAATACTTCAACACTGTGCTCTTATATGTGAGCAATATTTTTGTTTTGCAAAAAACTTGTACTTTCATTGCTCCCTTTGATTTTCAGAAAACAAAGGGTTGTTATTATTTTCATTTTACAAATTAAAAAGTGAAGACAAGGGCACATAATTACATTTTTCCAATATCACCTCCCCCTCACCAAAGAAAAAAGATAGCAGTAACCTAAAACCCAGGTCTTCTGACTTCCTGTTAGTTTAGTGTTTTCACAAATCCCTGACCTTCCACCCCAACACACCGTTGGAAACCCCAGAGGTCTGGGATGTTTTCCATGTTTACTAAACCTGCAGAACTGGTGGGTATGACTTTTGCAACAGGGGTCTGACATTGCCCGTTGGTCCACAGTGGAGCTGGACTTTGTCTTCCCTCGGAGGAGAGGGAGGGACTTGACCTGTCTGAGCTGCTGCATCCTGGAATGTCTGAGGGTATACCTAGCTTGCTGTGGATACATTGTCCCCATGGCTTAAGTAATTATACATTCTGGTTTGTCTGCAATAGGTCCCAATTTGTGCCATTGTCTTAAGGAAATTATTAATAGAGCCTCCTTTCACTTTCCAAGGTTTTGGTGGAATTTGTAAGCCTGAGTCGAGTGGAGAAGGGCTTGGGCTAATGCTTTCCCTTGGGCTAAATGTGATACAAAAGAGTTCTGTCATTTCTCTTCCTGTGTACAGGACAGAGCTTAAAACTCTCTCCTCTTGATACCAAGGGATGCAGACTTGTTCACATCCAGCAGGAGACAAACAGATTATTCCCTTAGATCAGAGCTCACTAGCTTTGTCTCTGGAGTCACTGAAGCCAGCACTCTGGGTCCCACCTCGCTGCCAGCTCGTTTCTGCCAAACCATGCTCCATGCTCTTCATTAGGGAGCTTTCCCCATCGTGAACTCTCCAACTGGACTGCATGGCCCTGTGTGTCCACCAAAGGCACAGCCTTCAGGGTTTAGTCAGCTTCTTAGAGCCTCAGTTTTCTGGGCTGTGAAATGGAGAGAATAATGCCTAAATATTGGGGCATTATGGTCCTGAGCTTCATCCCCCATCCCCCAATTCTCCAAACACTTCCTTGTTCTCCCCAGTCCTCTTCTAAGCAGAACGGCCCTCAATTCCAGGCTGATGTCTGGGGCTTTACTTCATGGGGTCTCCATGATGACAACTGCCTGGGATTCTAAATCCAAATCTCTGTCTGTGTTAGAGCACCTTTTCCTACTTTGCCTTGGACCCACCTTCCTTGAATCCCAACCTGGCCCAATACTGCCATATACATGTAGACATCCTTCCTGGTGAGCCAGATGGAGTTATGTACCCATATTGACAGATGAATGAATTCTCTTAGTTTCAGTCCCACCTGAGTGGGAGGGCATAGGCACAATATTTTACCAGATCCCCTACACAGTGACCACTACTGATGAACCCTGAGTTGCGACCCAACAAAGAAAAAAACAGAGCACATTCCTTACTTAGTGTTAAACAAATTCCTGGCATTTCTATCCACTCGCACATGACCTCAGCTGCTCTGATGTGTCCTAGCCCTGCCTTGACTTCTAAGACTGTCTGCCCTTTTCTTTAGTGAGTGGTTGGGAAGAAGAGGTTGTCTGTGGACAGAGATGTTAACCTGAACTTGGTTATATTGGACCTATGACCTTACATTCTCTCTGTGCTCCATACCTTTAATGCCAGACATTTAATCTCAGAGAGGTGGTTAGAATCATTGTTCATCCCCACAGGAAAACAATTCATGGAAAATGGAAATAGACAGAAAATAATAGAAGAGCTCATGTCAGACAAAATGGAAATGACACCTCTCATAACATGCCTGCATGTGATCCTTTTCTCAAAGATCGCCAATTACCCAACAAAGGAAAAATTTACCTCAGAAAAAATTGACCACTTCTTAGAAAATAATTTCACACTACAATAAATAGAAAAGAGACAATAATAAATTTAGTTCATCATCAAATTCTTAACCTAGGTTTTGATATATTAAAAAGTCAATCTCAGCAATGATCGAAACTCACTTTGTTTATTTGTTTAGCAAAGTAGAAAAGGTCAGGAGGGTGGAGAGATCTTGCTATTTGAGGAAGACACCCTTAGATATTGAATGTCAATCCATCTCTCAGTCACAAACCTCTGAAGAGCAGATGTAGCCAACCTGGTTATATCTGAGGAAGCACAGGTGAAGAAGCACAGAACATTAGCAGAAAAGAATATCAGCTACTGGGGGAAGGAAGGGATTATAAAATAGAGGCAAAACATACTAATATACAGTAAATTTTTAAATAAAAGCAGCTCATTCCTCCACAAGATTATCAGGCTTCTGCATTAGCGTTCAGTGTGACATCATGGCAGCACATCTGGCCTTTGGGAATTACTAGGAGAGAAGAGGAGGTTTTTGTTTCTCAAAACTGTGCTCTTTCTCCTTTCTCTCTGTGTGTTGATGGTCAAATCACTCAAGCCATATATAATAGGAAAATGCTTTAATCTTAAGGAGATTGGCTTTTATATTTTAGACTCATGGTGGGAAAGAAATATAAACCCCTCTTCCTCTGAAACATAAACAAGTTTTATTTCCTACAAAGAGCCCTCAATACTTTACTACTAAATACGAGACTTCAGGAGACAGGGCACCAGAGACAGAGGTTTCTGCATATATGTTACGAAAGCAGCATTCTGAGTGCTGTGGTTTGAGGAGTTAGGAAAGTGTTCTTTTCTAAATATTCCCTTTTCTATCCTGACTCCTTATCAGAAATTTTGTCATCAAAGTGCCAAAAATTGAGTATTTGCTCTACACAGGTATTTGCTACACTAAGAAGGGCATAACTCCCAAAACATATTAAGGCTTTCATATTCTATTACGAATGAAGACTTCTAAGTGCATTCCCATGTCATGCATGGGAAAGCAGGAAGTGGTATCCTGCTAAAATGGAAGAGAGAGCAGATTCATTTTGGTTTTGGGAGAAGGAGAAGTGAGGTGGAATAACCTAGAAGACCACCCAAAGGTGAAGTGAGAGCTCCCACGCATTCAATGGAGCATGAAAAGAGCAACTGTGAAATCACCCAGGGCAACAGAAACATCAAAAGAGGAGCAGACAGGGCCTCAAAGACTGAAAAGGAGGCCACAACCTTCTCTGTACTCTGTGCTCTTGGAGTTCTTCCTTTTTCTCCATTCATGGCTTACTATCGGTCAACTTTATTTTCTGGTTCCCACAGCCTAATGAAATATACAGCAGGTCTTTGAATACTGTTTTCTTCAACAACGTTTCATTATAATGTTGATGAGGTGCTGCAGAAACATAATTCTTTATTTAGATCAATTAGTAAAATTGTTTTTATTACAGGCCATTTCACTTAAAGTCACAGAATGTATTGACAAGTTAAGTGAGGACATGTACATCTCATTAGTGCCCCTACTCTATTCTCAAACCCCACCTAGGTAGCCCATCCTTCATCAACTATGACAAAGCAGCATAGATTTGCTGAAACGTCAGTTATCTGCTGTACTCACCACCTTTCCATGGGGAGACATAAATGTTATATGTATTTAACAAAAATAAATAAGGTAAACATTAATAATTATTACCACCTCCCCATTAAGAGTTATATATTATGTATGATGCATTTAATGAAAATAAACAAGGCAAACCTTAACTATGACTTAATGATTGTACTTTGTTTAGAATGCATGTTTTTAAAATGGTATCCGGGGATAAAAAATGAATGAAATAGATGAGACTCAGTTAATTAAAAAGTTGGAAACCACTCACCTAGGACCTCCTAGTGATTTTTAAACATAAGCTTTTTTGAACATAAAAAGATCTGATCCCTGGCCAGTGTGGTTCAGTTGGATAGAGTGTGCTCCCTTAACCAAAAGAGTGCGGGTTTGATTTTCAGTCAGGTCATGTGCCTTGGTTGCAGTTCCATACCTGTTAATCCCATCCCATCATCTCTGTCCTGTCAGGGATGATCCCTGTTCCAGGCATGTGTGATCCCTGGTCTGGGTGCACCTGCAGGAGGTAACAAGTAGATGCATCTCTCTTGTAGGTGTTTCTCCCTCTCCCTTTCTCTCTCTCTCTAAAAGTAATGGAAAAATGGTTTTAAAAAAATCAGAATTTATCTTTTAGTCTGAAATGACAAAACACACAGACTATATGAAATGTGTGTTCTTCAAGATACTAGACAGACAATGAAGAACAATGATCCTTGAGAAATAGAAAACAACAAGGAGAAGTGGCTAATCAAGAAACTAGTATAAATGACCCATGGACATGAACAGCAGGGTGGGGAATGGCTGTGAGGGGATGGGAGGGACAATGGAAAGCAATGAGGGAAAAAGGAGACAACTTTAATGAACAACAATTTTTAAAAAGCTTAAAAAAAAGAAAGAAAGAAAGCAATAAGGTGAGGCACCTTACTGTCCTGAGATTTTTAAGGTTGTAGCACAGGGAGAGGAAACCCATGAAACCAGTGGACCCCTTGAGTTGAAAAATACAAGGCAGCTAGAGTTTGCAGGACCAAAAACTGAAGAGGAGAGAACTGCAAAGAGAGAAAATCCCGAAGACCCACAGAGGAAGCCCCTTGATCAGTCAGCAAAGTACTGATCACTGCATTCATGTGAAGACACTACCCAAAGCACAGGTGGGGAAAACATTTAAAAAGATTAGAGGAACTAGTACCTAATACTCATACAGGACCAGGAACAATGTTCACATCAGCTAGACTGAAAAACAAAACAGAACTTAAAATGGGCAATTTTCAAGATCAACAACAACAAAAATATATATATATATACAAGATTCAAAATACACTATAAACTAACGACTTAAAAAAAAAAACCTAAAGTACATATGACCCAACAATAACAGAATATATATTCTTTTCAAGTGCATATGGAACAGTGTCCAGGACAAACCATACGTTAGGCCATAAGACAAACTTCAAGTTAAAAAAAAATTACATTGTAGAAAATATGTTCTCAGCCATCGTGGAATTAAATTAGAAATCAATAACAGAAGAGAATATGAGAAATTCAAATATGTGGAAATTAAACAAACTATCCCACTCACTATTGAGAAGAAATCACAACAGCAACAAAAAAATACTTTGAGAAGAGTGAAAATGAAAACACAACATGCCAAAACTTATGGATACTGCTAAAGCAGTACAAGGGAAATTACAGCTGTAAACACCTAGAATCAAAAGAAGAAAAATCTCAAGTAGATAACTCAACCTTCTACCTTAAGAAACTAAGAAGAACAAACTGAATCCAAAACAAGCAGAAAGACTTAAAGGATAAAGGTTAAATTGGAATTTAATGAAATACTGTATAGAAACAATACAAGAAATCAGTAAAACCAATTGATGGTTCTTTAAAATGATCAATAAAATTGCCAACACTTCAGGAGTTTCACTACAAAAAAGGAGAAAGTCATGAATGAGAGAGGATATTTTTACCAATCTTACAGAAATAAAAAAATACTGATAAGGAAATACTATAAATAATTTATGTCAAAGATTAGTTAACTGATGAAATAATAAATTTTTATATCTAGAAGAAATTATAAAATCTAACTCAAAAGAAGAAGTACAATATCTGAAGCATTCTAACACTCAAAGAAAAATTGTGGTATAAAAAAATAATGTACTTTTCCACTCTTTCCATCTCTATTAAGAAAAAAAAGAAATAGTCAAGGCATTCAAATCTGAAAATAAGTAAAGTTGTCTCTGTTTGCTAGTAACATGATTTTATATATAGGAAACCTTAATGACTCCATCAAAACCTGTTAGGACTGATAAACATTCAGCAAAGTTGTAGTATAGAAAAATCAACATAAAAATCAGTTGTATTTCTACACATTAACAATAAGCCATCTGAAAATTAAATTAAGAAAACAGTCCAATTTATAATAGAATCAAATACAATAAAATAGCAATAAATTTAATGAAGGAAGAGAAATATCTGTACACTGAAAACTATAAAATATTGATAAAAGGAATTGAAGAAGAAATAAATAAATAGAAAGATGCGCCATGTTCATGGATTGGAAAAATTAATATTGTGAAAATAGCCATATTACCCCAAATGATATACAGATTCAATGCACTCTCCATCAATATCCTAATGATAGAAATAGAAAAAAAAAACTCAAAATACATGTGGAACCACAAAGGACCCTAAATAGCCAAAGTAATCTTCAGCAAGAAGAACAAAGCTGGAGTCACCACACTGCCTGATGAAAAATATACTACAAAGTTATAGTAAGTAAAACAGTATGCTATTAGCATGAAACTAAACATACAGACCAATATAACAGAATAGAAAGTTCAGAAATAAATGCGTGCATTTATGGTCAACTGATCTTCAATGAAGTTGCTAAGAACACACAGTGGAAAAGGACAGTATCCAATAAGTGTGTTGGGAGAAAGTGGATTTCATATATAAAAGAAGTATGAAATTAGACCCTTATCTCATACAATATACAAAAATCAACTTAAAATTGATGAACAGCTTAAATGTAGGATCTGGAACTGTAAAAGTAGTAAAAGAAAACAGGGGGAAAGCTTCTGGACAATTATTTTTAGGAGCACTTTTTCATATGTCTGAAGTCCATCTGGACATTTTCTTTGGAGAAATGTTTCTTCACATTCTCTACCATTTTTTACTGTATTGTTTGTTTTTAATAATGAGTTGTATGAGTTCCTTATCTTACACTATCTTAAACAATTGCATCTAGTTCTTTCTTGTGTGTGCCCTTTAATTTTTCTCTTGACAACTAAGAAAAGAAATTATGGGTGTTTGTGTTGTAAATTCTTATTTATGAGATGACAGGTCTTAACTGGGGAGTTTTGCTACCTAAGTATCCAGAAAATAATAATTTTTATTTCACAAACAAGCCACAAATAATTGTTTTTTTACATGTTTTATTATACAAATTTTCAAACATATATAGAGTAGATAGATTATAATGAATTCCCATGGATCCACAAACAAGCTTATATATGAATAACTTCCAGCCACTCTGTTGAATTTATAATTCTGTTCACTCTTCCTGTTCCCCTTATGATTTGAGAGCCAACCCCAGACTCACTGTATCATTTTATCTATCCAAGTATCTCTAAAGAGAAAATCTCTTAAAAATCAATTATAACTTTATCAAAAACACAGTTAACACTAGTTGGTTAATGTTAATAATATCCAATTAATTTTATCAGAAGGGTAGTCACTTTTTAAATAGTTCTTTAAAATCAGGATCTAAGTGAGATTTCCCCATTGTTACTGGTAGATATGATTCCTAAGTGCCTTGTCTCTTGCAGGCTCCCTCTCCAGTTCTCTCCCATGCATGTTTGATAAAGAAAGCAGGTTGTTTCACATGCAAAGTTTCACAGGGACTGATTCTTGCGAGTTGTCTGTCTTTGACACACTTGAACAGTTCTCTATATTTTCTGTAAAGTCATGGTTAAGTCTGAATGACTGATTGGATTCCAGTTTCATGTTTTTGTTGTTACAGGACTGCTTTAGAGGTGACAGTATGCATGTGAAATCTGGTTATCTTTCTTTTTATAATGTTAGCAGCTGATGATACTTAGTAATCAGCAGAGAGATTCTCTTCTGTCATTCCTTCATCACTTGTTAGCTGAATACTTCTACAAAGAGGAATTTCTCGCTTATTCTTTGGTCTTTCAGTGTTACATTGATTTTGGAAAGACAGGATAAATGCTTGAATCTTTTAAGTTATTGAACAGTGTTCAAAAGAAAGTGTGACTTTACTAGCATCCTCCAAATGTGACTAATTAATTCTTGTCTTACAAAAATATCATTATAAACTCGGGTATTTGTGTTCTAGTCAATCATAGATATCACTGTCATTGTTGCTCAGATTTTCCCACCTATACGCAGGAGCACCTGCCGGTTGAGCACTGAGTTCTTTTGCACAAGTTCACTGATCTTTGTAATTTCCTTGCAATCTTGTATGACAACATGTTCGAGGCCCATCTTGTACATGTCCTGCTCCAGACCTGGAATCAAACATTTCCCTAAGGAGCCCTGGTTCCATTTAATCGAACGGTACTGAGAAATCACAGTGTCCGTCCCGTGGGGCACTAGTTGCTAACGTGTGGCTCACTTTTGTAGGATGATTTTGTTGACACAGCTACAGAAAGTTTTTTGGAAGAAAAATGTACTGTTTATATTGAATGTTCCAGCTGAAATTTATGACTATAGGGTTTTTAGTGAACCTTTTCAGTTTTACATTTGTATCTCTTATTCCCCATGTTAAGATAACACAGGATGGTAAACTATGACATTACAGACTCATTTGTATTATCCCATGATAACTGTATTAACAGTCTCAGAATAGCAGCACTGCTAATGTTATTCCTAAAAACAGTCGTTTATTTGTTTAGGTAATTCTCTTTTGTACTTAAGGTACATCATATTAGGGCTTTTGTACAGTCTAGTTCCTATGTTTGAAAGTTATTTGGAATGATTTTTTTTTGGGGGGGGTAGTACTATGACCAAATAGATACATATTTTAAAAGATGTTACTCTTTTAAAATTTAACTTTATTCCTTAATTATATGAACAATTTACTGATTCTACAGACAAGTCTAAAAGCAACACTGATGTTTTCTAAAAAGTTGAGTTTCCCAACTGGCCCTTGCCCTGGCCAGGCATCCGACGGGTCAGTGCTGGCTTCTGGGCCTTCAGGCCACGCTTGATCCTTCCCACCTAGGGAGCCCGCGGGGTGCACGGAGGCCAGTCTCAGCGCTGCCCCTTACAAGACAGTCTACGAACTCCAGGGGGCGGTGCCGCGCTGCTGCAGGTGGTTGTTCAGGACCCCAGCATGGGCCAGTTGAGTCTTACTGCTTCCGCAGGATGCTGGCGGACAGTGTGGCAATGGAGAGAGGACCAATAGGTACACGGAGGCGCCTTTTCGTTGGGGTGGCTGGCAAAACAGGTCTCTCTGAGGACATGATGGGGCCGTGAAGGAGACTGGAGTGGTGGGGGGCTTGGCCCCATGGTGGGTTTGTAGTTTGGGAAGCAGGGAGTGGGGATGCTACAGGAGTTTGGGGGCACTGGTGTAGGGGTACAGTGAGCACCTGGGTGAAGCACTGAGTCAGGGAAGCAGGTCCATGCCAGGCCCCAGGCCCCCTGCTCACCTGGGCCGCCTTCCCTGGGGACCAGCAGCGGCTACACACCCACCTCAACCGTGCAGTCCAACCTGAGGCCTTCCTTCTTCCTCTAGATGCAGTGCATCACCTGCATGGAAAGTGCCATCCTGAAAGCCTCATCCAATTTCTCCTCTTTTCTTTTCTTGGGGACACCTGCTGCTTCTTCCCCACAGGGCTTGCTGTACAGGGGAGGGACTGTTGCTCAGCAGAAGGTTCTGGGGCAGGATGACAGGGAGGGACTGGTCTGCGTGCTGGGACTCGAAGTGCAGGGGTCCCTCTCTTACCCTCCAGAACCCTTCCAGTGGAGGAGGTCACCTCAGGGTTTTGAGTGGCTCACCTCCAGTGGGAAGGATGGCCTCGGGTCACTTATAGCTTCACTACTGTAATTCTTTGGAAGCTGGCCAAGGACATCCATCTCAGAGTCTGTCTTCACCATCCATCCTGGCTGAATAACCCGCCCTAACTGTGAGTTTGCCTATGTGCTGGATTATAACACATTATCCTCATTCTCTTTTGACCCATAAGTCAGCACTGTCACAACTCCATGTCTTTGTCCAGTGGTCTTGCTGAGCTACCTGCTTTATGGTGCTTTATGGTGCAGCAAGGACTGCAGGCTCACCTGCACTGCCTGCCCACACCTGCCCTGACCATCCCCCACTCCTGGGAGCTCAAGGCTCAGTCCATGCTACCCCTCCCACTGGTCCTACATGGTGGACGCAGGATGGGTTCCCTGGCTTCCAGGGCTAGGGCTGCCTTTGGAACACACTTGTCAGTCCACTTTTCCACGCTAGGCACCCCCACCGGTGACACCCTGTAGGGAAGAGAGCAGATGGGTGTGGGCCCTGCTCTCTGTCTCCTGCTGCCGCCACCAGGAAGAGAGGTTAACAGTGTGAGGAGGGCCTGTCCTTGGCTCAGACCCTCTGCACTGTCTGTTTTCCAACACGGATTGTTGCAAGGCGACCATTCCATCTGTTCTCAGAACAGCTTCTGCAAACCCTCAGGACTCATCAGGTGGGCTCTGATTTGTAATCCAAGTATGACCAGTAGCCCGCTTCCTTTCTCTCTCTTTCTTTTTATAAAAGATTTGATTTAGTTATTTTTCAGAGAGAGGAGAAAGGAGGGAGAAAAAGAGGGAGAAACATCAATGAGTAGTAGCAACAATCAGTTTCCTCTCACATGCCCCCAACTGGGAACCTGGCTCACAACCCAGGCCGTTGTCCTAACTGAGAATCAAACCAGTGACCGTTCACCTCACAGGCCAGCACTCAGTCCACACCAGCCTGGGCCCTTTTTCTCCTCATGATTAGTTTGAACCTAAAATAAAACTGCCCTGAAAGTAAAAGCAGGGAACTTGAGAGTGTGGCACCTACAATGTGGCCTTTTTCTTCCAGTGGCTCAGCCCACCCTCAGAGAAGATCACTTGGGCAAATGTGACAAACTTTCCCAAGCCTTCCTTCCTGTGGGTGACCTGTGTGTATAGGGGCCAACTCAGACCTGACTGAGTGCTGAGTGCCAGGCAAGGCATTTGGTCAGAGGAGCAAGTGGATTCTCTTCCAAACATAAGTGCAAGGTGCACTTACGTTTATTCTTGTTTTGGACAGCTTTGTGTCTGAGGGCGCTGTGGACAGCTGTGTCTACTGCGTCTAATGAGATCACCAACCCAGAATCTTGGGCTCCTTATTCCCTGAAGCCTCACCTCTTTGCTCCCGTGGGACAAGTTCTGAAAAGTGGCCTGTGCATGGCCCTGCACTTTTGGAAGGGCTTGGGAAATAGGCCTCAGGAAGCTCTGCAGAGCTGATGGGGCAGGCCCAGGTCAGGTGCCTCACCAACCCCACAGAGGGTCTGCAGCAATTGACTTTTTGAGGACGGGCTTCACATGTCATATCTGGGGAGACTCCATTTAAACATGTTTCAGAACCAGACAAGGAGAGAGGAGGGACACAGAGCACAGCTGTGCTGGGTGAGGGGACGTATCCCCCATAGTCCATGGCACCCCAGCTCTAACCCACAAGTTCCTAGCCCACAGACTCCCTTTAGGGTCCCCCTACCTGTCGGCTTCATCTCTTCTAGCCCCTTCCCCTGTAATTCCGGCTCCCAGTGCAGGGGCCGAGCTTGCAAAGACAGCGATGGATGCTTTTGTTGCAGGCCCGGCAATGTCGGGCTTTCACGCTCCTGGAAGAATAATTTGGGAGGAACATCCTGTCAGCAAGCTGTGCGGATGAAGGAAGGGCTCAGAGCCCCCTCAGTCTAGAGTGGGAGGAACAGGCACCAGCAGCCCCAGTCAGAGAAGACCGCTGTCCCTGGGGTGGAAGTGTGACCCTCACCTACAGCTGGCACATGGAGCCAGGGTTTGAGGCCTGGGTTCTGGGATAGGGTTCTGCCCTGAGCCACTGGGCCTCCCTACCATGCCACCCAATATGTCTCCAGGACCCCTAAAGACCCAGGTACTTGACAAGGCCTGTGATCAGGTGGGGGCAGGGGCTCATCTGAGAAACCCCAATAAAGACAGTGCTCTTCTGCTCGTAAATCCTCTCGGAGTCTGGGAGGGGGTCTGTGTACCTGAGGGTCACAGCACCAGTCAGCTGCATGAAAGCAGCCCCTGCTTCTAGAGGAAACAGCACAACCCAGCGGGTATAGGCCCCACACTCATCACTCACACAGTGACCTCACACAGAGAGCAGTAGAGATCCCTGCTGATGTGAGGATGTTTAGAGGAAAGTGGTTCTTGGTATATATGTTTGTTTCTATCATTTTCTTCTGCAGGAGTTATGGAGACTCACACAACATAAGACTGTCACATGGCACAACAGAATCGTGCCAGTAACCTGTGGGTGGGTGAGTCAAGCAATAACTCAGCCCTGGGCCTGGTCAGCACCTCAAAAGGTGTCCTGTCTTTCTCTGGTGTTTGTCCTGAAGATGTGGGTCCAGCCGGTGGCAGGTACCAAGGACAGCCTCTCTTGGCCCTCACTCTCCCTCCAGGAAGGACAAGGCAGAGCCAGCTAGAGGGGCGCTTTCAGCTGGAGTGCTGTTCCTACAAGGGGCATCAGTTTTGTACCTGTGGGTGTGGCTCCCAGTGCTCCACAAAGGGAAAGGACTGTGTGCACAGTGGGCACCCAGCTGCCCCCTGAAGGCTGTGGTGTGGAAGGGTAGCCAGCAGAATGTGTCATGGACAAGAGGGTGCACCACGTGGCAGATGGGGCTTCCTCCGGGGCAGCAGATGAGGCTGACACTGAGGTGTGTGGCCCAAGCCCTTTTTCCCATGTCTGTACTTGGCTCACACACCAGATCGCTGCCAGGGAATGTTCAGGACAGGGTGTCCACGGGATGCAAACTGCACTTATGAGTCCTCGACCTGCTGGCCTGGGTCCCTCTGCCCTCTGCCTGCCAGGGCGTTCAGGCCCCGAGCACTGAGATTGTAGGCTGAGGTGTGCGCCAGGAGCAAGCAGCCACGGGCAGGAGGGGCTTCCTCTGTGAGATCAGAGAACAGGGGCCTGATGTGCACATGAGCCTCACAAGTGTGTGCCATCAGCAGGCACAAGAGTGTCCAGGTTTGCAAGGTAGGGCTGTGGGGTCTGAGACCAGCCGTGGAGGCTGCACACTGACTGGGTGCCCCCCGTGGCAAAGTCCCTGCCCAGTTCAGGCTGAGCCAGGAAGACTCGGTTTGCATAATTCCGGAGCTGAAGAGGGGTGAGGTGGGGACCGAGGGGGGTCCTGGCAGGAATAAGTGGGAGCAGGGAAAAGCAAGCTGACCGTGGGCAGCAGGCTGGGGACACCATGGAAACTTGAGCTAAAGGTCTCAGTGGGCCCAGGTGGCTTGGGAGATAACACCCATCGCTGAGTCAGTTTAGCTTTGTGAGCTGGGGGTGGTCCCCGCCTCGCAGTCCCCTGTGGGGATTCAATGAGATCCCGGTTCCATGCTGTGTGGCGATATAAGACTGCAGGTGTGGTCAGTGGTGGCCATGCATCAGTGATCTCCCCTAGAGCGCTGGGGAAAATGCTCAAAGGACAGAGAGCAGAAGAACAAAGGGCTGAGCTCTGAGATGCACCCAGAGCAGGATTCAGGGTAGGCAGGGTTGCCCGTGCCATGGGGAAGCTTAGGCACTTGTCCTGGGAGGCCTGGCCCCTTACACAGTGGGGACATGCAGGCGCTGGTCACTGTGCTCTCAGGGCCACTGTCACCAGCTCTGAGCCATGTCTGCACTTCCCACAGGTGGTTCTTCAGCTTCATGGTCTGCACATCTGCCTGGTTTTCATCATGTGTATTTTTATGCATCACTATATCAACCCATGTGTGCTCTGCATGGATCCCCACCATGGAAGCACATGCTGCTGCTTTCTGGTTTTGCTTCTGCTTAGATTTCTCATATGTCTGAACTTCTCTTTGCAGCTGACTTTGGGGTCAAAGTCTTTATTCCAGAATGGTCACCAGTGTTCCCCAGGCTGGATGAGAGGGGTGGGGCTCAGGAGCAGGAGGGTGGTCTGGCGCTCCACCCCAGGCTGAGGGCCCAGTGTCCACACTTCAGCCCAGCAGTTTCTCAAGCACCCAGGAGACAGGTTTAAGGTTAGGAGGCGTGAGCCGTCAAAGTGCCCCACTTTGGTCATGGATGGGAACAGGTGGGACAGGAGAGCAGGGCTGTCTGGAGACAGGGCCTGGGGTGATGCGTGACTGCAGGCTCCGTGGGTGTCAACACAGCCTTCTGCTCAGACTCTACCCTGTGTGCTGTCCACAGCCACTCAACACGGCCAGTCGTGGCCATCAACTTCGGGTGGCACATAGGGGACTGAGCTCAAGTTCTTTTCTAGAGAGAGAGAGAGGTGGGGGGGGGAGGGAAATGTCATGCAAAAATGATAAACTGAATGAGGTCTGTGATCTAATTGACAATGTCATACTAATGTCAGTTTCCTGATTTGATATTGTACTACAGTTACATAAGATGTCAGCACTGGCAGTACATGGGTGAGGGGCTCATGGGACTCTATGTACTGTTTTTGTAACTTTGTGTCTATAATTATCTCCAAAAAAAGGGTTTCAAAAGCAAAAATGTCTATTATATTCATATGAATACCAACCAAAAAGTTTAAAAATACTCTTCACTTTGAAAAACATAAACTACCTAAGAATTAATCTAATAAAAGATGTACTTTACAGAGAAAATCATAAATTTTATTGACAGAAATAAGAAAGAAAACCTACATAAATGAAGAGATACTGTGTTCATGAATATTTAGAAGTCTCAAATACTGTAAAGAGAGCAACTCTTCCCACTCTGATTGTGGAGGCAACACAATTCTAATCAACATCAGATTTTGATTTTTAAAGAAGCATGACAATTAAAAAAAATTATATGTAAACATACAAGGCCAAAAAAGACAAGACAAAACTAAACACAGTGAAAAAACATGTTCTTCCAGAGAGGAAAACCTATTGTAAAGCCAAAGTAATTTAGATGGCATGATTTTGGTGCATCAAAAGTCAGATCAACGGGAAATATTAGACATCCTAGAAACAGGCACACATAACATGATATATGAAACTTAATATATAAAAACAGTGCCAGGGCACAATTGTAAGGAAAAGACAGGGAGATAAAATGAAAAGTTCTAAATATCAGTTAATATTTTAACAACATTAAGTCTTTTAATCCATGAACACTAGATGTCTTTCCATGTATTTGGTATTCTTTTATTTCTTCCATCAATGTATGTAGTTTCACAATATTAATTTTTCACCCATGTAATAAAGTTTATTCCTAAGATAGTTTTCTTTTTGATGCTATTATGAAGGGGTTGTTTTGTTATCTCCTCATCAGATAGTTCATAGTATATAAAAAATATAACTGATTTTTAAAAATGCTCACTTGGGAACATTTTTTCATTGCTTTTAGAGGGAGAGAAAGGAAGCGAGAGAAGCATCAATGTGAGAGTGAAGTGTCTATTGGTTGCCTCCCATACATGCTCAGACTGTGGATCAAATCCTCAGCCCAGGTACATGCCCTGACCAGGAATCAAACCTGAAACCATTCAGTTATGAGAAGATGCTTCAACTAACTGGGCCACACTGGCCAGACCTACAAATATGATTGATTTTTGCAACTTGATGTTTTATACTGCAAATTTACTGAATTTGTTTATTAATTCTTGGAGGTTCTTTCTTTTTTAAGGTCTTTGGGACTATCTACATATAACATCATGTCATTTGCAAACAGATAGTTTTACTTCTTCCTTCTGATTTGAATACCCTTTATTTCTTTTTCTTGCTTAATTGCTCTGGCAAGAACTCCTCATATTATGATGAATGTAAATGGAAAAAGTGGGAATCCTGGTCTTAGAGAAATAACTTTTTATTTTTTCAGCATTGAAACATGGAAAACAATACTACTATGAGGTTTCACATCACATTCATCAGGATGGTAATTCTAAAAAATGTGCTGGCCAAGATGGACAGAAATTGGAACTCCTTTCACTGTTTACGGAAATGTAAAATGATGTAGACTCTATGGAAAACAGTATATAGGTTCCTAAAAGTTTTTAACAACATTTGCCATGTAATCCAGTGATCCTAATCCTGGCTATTTTATCCAAAAGCGTCAAAATCATAATCTGAAGTGTTATCAGCACACCCATATGGATAGAATTATGATTCACAATAGCTAAGATATGAGAAAGTCCCAATTGTTCATCAACAGATCAATGGATAATGAAAAAGTTGTACAGAAATACTATGGAATATTATTTTGCCTGAGAAAGGAAGGAAATCCAACATGACATGACACGGATGAACCTGGAAGACATGCTAAGTGAACTCATACATAGAAGGATAAATACTGCAAGATTCGATTTATAGGAGGTATCTAAACTAGTCCAACTTACAGAAGCAGAAAATAAAATAGTGGTTTCTAGGGAAGGGGAGGAGGAAAAAATGGGGAGCTGATATTCAATAGGTATGAAGTTACAGTTATACAAGATGATGAAGTTCTAGAGTTCTGCTGTACATTATAGTGCCTATAGATAACAATAAGGTACCTAACACTTAAACATTTGTTGAGAGGGTGAGCTCGTGTTAAGTGTTCTTACAAAAAGGAAAAGCAACACAAGGAAACTTATGGAAGTAATGGCTGTGTTTATAATCTTGATTGTGGTAATGCTATCTTTTGTGTATGCATATTTTCATCAGATTATATATGTATTAAATATGTGCAGATTTTGTGTATCAGTTATACTTCAATAAAGCTGTAAGAAGTTTATAGAAGAGATTTTCACACATATACTGAAATAAAAGGAAGAAAAAAAGGAAATGGCCAGTGGGCAGTTATATCTGCAGAGAGATGTCTGAACCAGCGAGAGATCTGAGAATACTTGATGATATAAAGCCAAGGGCACAGATGGGAGCATTCAGAAAAATGTGTGACGTGGGAGCAGTGTTGGGTGAAGGAAGCAATGATCGAACACCCTTCTTGAAGAAAAGTGCAGAGGAAAAAGCTTGCAAAGGAATCTGAGAATAACTGCAGAGGTAGGTAGAGGACCCTGGAAGAATCTGTGTCAGAAAGTAAGGTAACAAGACGGTTTGACATTGAGTGGTGTGCACACAATGCAATATACAGGTCTTGTATTGTTGAAATGTACCCTTGAAGCCTATATGACCCTATTAACCAATGTAACCCAAATGAATTTAATAAAAATAAAAACAAAATGAAGAAAAAATTAAGTAAGGCATAGGCAAAACAAGAGGCTGTATGAGAATAGAGTTAGCAATAAACCCGTTCACACCGGAGGCCAGTGAGGGAAGCTTCAGGGTTGGATCTTGTGGCAGGGCAGGACACTGCATAAAATCAACCACCAGGCACCATCTGTCACCAAGGGTAAAGGAGACCCCAACAAGCTGAGGAACAAGATGTCTTCACATGCCTTTGTTGTACAGACTCGCTGGGAAGAGCACAAGGAGAAATGACACCCAGGCTCCTCCATCAATTTTGCTGAATTCTCCAAGAAGTGTTCAGAGACCATGTGTGCAAAAGAAAAGTCAAAGTTGGAAGGTATGGGAAAGAGTGACAAAACACACTGTCACAAGGAGATGATAGATTTATATCCTTTCCAAAGGTGGTAAGGAAAAAAAAAGATCCCAATGTTCTTAAAGGCCTCTATCTGACTTCTTTCTGTTTTTCTCTATCACCTAAATATCAAAGGTGATTTATCCAATGGGAATAATGAAAAGAAAAGGTTGAAATGTAGTATGAACAGTTAGCCAAAGATAAGCAATTGTGTGAACAAAAGTAGCCGAGCTAAAGGAGAAAATGTGAAAAGGATATTGCTGCATACAATGCCAAGGGCCAAAGTAAAGTGGGAATGAAGGGCCTGGGCAGACCCACAGGTTTAAAAAATAGGAACCAGAGGATGAAGAGGAGTAAGAAGAGAAAGATGCTGGAGAGGATAAAGATGAAGAATAAATAACTGTCCTGTAAAGAAGTACCTGGAATATTATGTGTTTTCTCAGGCAATTGTTTTGCTAAGAAAGTAAAATCAAGCGCAGCTCATTAGTTTCCATATAAAACCTGAATAAATGTTTATATAGCTGATAAGGTTATTTGTAGAGAAAAGACATTTGAAAAATGTCTGGTGTGGCCTAGTGGATTGAGCACTGGTCTGCAAACTGAAAGGTCGCCTGTTCAATTCCCAGTCTAGGCACATGCCTGGGTTGTGGGTCAGGTCTCCCAATGGGGGCATGCAAGAGGCAACCAATCAATGTTTCTCTCACACATTGATGTTTTTATCCCCATCATTCTCCCTCCCTTCCCCTCTCTCTACAGAAAACAAATAAATATAATCTTTAAAATAATAAAAACGCAGGTTATAGCTTTTTGAGGAACTACTAAATACAGTTAGATTTTAAAGCTTCTCACGTTAAGTGTTTCTAACTATTGAATGTTTTTTTAAATATCTTTTTTCTTTATTTTTAAAATTACATATTATTGTTTATACTGTTGCACTTGTCCCAAATTTTTGCCACCTGTCCCCCTCCACCACGCCACACAGACTCCTTCAGGAAATCCCCACACTGTTGTTCATGTCCATGGGTCCTGCATACATGTTCTTTGGCTACTTTATTTCCTATGCTCTACTTTGTATCTCCATGACTCTTCTATAACTACCAGTTTGTACTTCATAATCCCTTAACCTTATTTAGCCAACCCCCCAACCCTTGCTTCCATCTGGCAACCATCAAAATGTTCTCTGTATCTATATTCTGTCTCTGTTCTGCTTGTTTACGTTGTTTCTTATATTCAATTGTTGATAGATATGTATTTATTGCCATTTTATTGTTCATAGCTTCAATCTTCTTCTTAAAGGAGACCCTTTAACATTTTAGGTAATACTGGTTTGGTGATGATGAACTCCTTTGACTTTTCCTTGTCTGGGAAGTTCTTTATCTGTCCTTTGATTCTAAATGATAGTTTTTTATGCTGGGTAGAGTAATCCTGGTTTCAGGTCCTTGCTTTTCACGACTTTGAATATTCTTGCCAATCCCTTCTAGCCTGTAATGTTTCTTTTGAGAAATCAGCTGACAGTCTTATGGGGCTCCCTTGTAGGTAACTGCTTTTCTCTTTCTGCTTTTAAAATTTTCTCTTTATTTTTAACCTTTGACATTTCAATTATCATGTGTCTTAGAGTTGACATTTTTAGGTCCATCTTCTTTGGGACTCTCTGTGCTTCCTGTGCTGGCATGTCTAATTCCTTCACCAATTTAAGGAAGTTTCTTTTTATTATTTTTTTTCAAATTGGTTTCCAATTCCCTGCTCATCCTCTTATCCTCTGGCACCACTATGAGGCAAATGTTGGTATGCTTGAAATTGTCCCAGAGGTTGGTTACACTATCCCCATGGTTTTGGTTTCTTTTCTCTTCTTGCTGTTCTGGTTGGTTGTTTTTTGCTTCTTTATGTTCCAAATCATTGATTTGATCCTTGGCTTCGTCCACTCTGCAGTTGTTTCTGTGTAAATTGTTCTTTATTTTAATTAGTGATCCTTCACTTCTGACTGAATCTTTTTTATGTTGTTGAAGTCCTCACTAACTTTCTTGAGCATTCTTATAACCAATCTTTTGAACTCTGCACCTGGTAGAATGCTTTTTTAAATTTTGTTTAGTCTCTATTTTTCTGAAATTTTGTTCTTTTCTTTCATATGGGTCATGTTTATTTGCCTGTTCATTTTGGCAGCTTCCCTGTGTTTGTTTTCCTGTGTTAGGTATAGCTACTATGTCTCCCAGGCTTGATAGAGTGACTTAATGTAGCACGTGTCCTGTTGGGTCCAGTGGCACAGTTTCCTCTATTACCCAAGCTGGGTACTCAAGCTATGTCCACTGTGTGGGCTGTCTACACCCTCCTGTTGTAGTTGAACTCTGATTGATGTTGGCACATCCAAGGTCAGCCACGGCCTGTGCTCTGTCTGGGGCCACACAACATTTGCCACAAAGTGATCTGCAGCTGGTAGCTACTTGTGCTGGGCTTGGAGCTGACCAGTGGAGGTCAAGCAGTGAACAAAGCCCAGCTGCTGCTAGTGCCAGACTGGGGCAACTTAGCAAGAGGCATGAGGTTCACTGAGGGCAGATGCTGCTTGTTTGAGAGAATGTAAGAAAGTCTGAAGCATGGGCTGAGATAAGCCACTTAATAGGGAAAGCCACTGGAAACAGCGTGGTGGGCCTGAAAGTTGGGTTAGTAGGGCCTCACAGAATCACCAAGGTGGGCAACAGTGTTAGCCAGGTTGGTGGAGTCTCAGATATGGCCCCCATGTGCCAGCTCTGTCACTCTGTTGGGGCAGGGTTCAGGAAAGGAAAAGTGACCTCTGTCAGTACTTTTGTGAGGGAGAAATCTGACCCCGACTCTCACCCTGATGCCAGATAATTCGATTCCTTCCCATATGTCTCTGATGTCTTTCAATCTGCTGCCCCCATGCTGGAGCTCAGAAGGAGGAAGTTTGAGTAAGTCTGTGCATGGGTCCTTTAAGAGGAATTTCCTGGGGCTCCAGAAGTTTCTCTCTTCTATACACCAATCCCTGCTGGTTTTTTAAGTCAGAGCTAAGGGGACTTTTTTTCTTAACACTGGAACCCTCGACTGGGTCAGGGAGGCTGGTTTGAAACTGGGACCTCTCAATCCTGAGCTATTCCTCCCAATTTTTAATCTGCCACATGTGGGTGTGGAACTATTCTGTTCCTGTTTTATGCCCTTGCTTCCAGTCTCCATGTGATTTCTTATTTACTTTTGTAATTGTAGGACTTCCATTCAGCTCAATTTCTGATGGTTGTGAATGATGGTTGTTCTATAGTTTAGTTGTAATTCTGATGTAATTGTGAGAGGAGGCAAACCAGTTTACCTAAACTACCATCTTGACCACATTTCATCTTTGTTCTTCCTATAGCATCAATGGAGCTGCTCCGGTACAATGACTCTTCTCACGATATACATATCTTTTCAGGATGAGGTTTCCAGCTATGTGCTTGTCTCGAAACAGATGTTTGACTGATTTTTGGAACATGCCCATCTTCTTTAATTTCTTGATATGTGTATAGGGGTACAGCAAACTTATAGAAATTAGCATCAAAGGCAAATTTTGGGCTTTTTAGAAAGTTGCATTTTGTATAAAAATTGGTAATAAAATTATGTATATTAGCCCTGATTGACGTGGCTCAGTTGGTTGGGCAACATTTCACAAAGCAAAAGTTTGCAATTCCATTCCTGGGCAAGGCACATGCCTAGGTAGTGGGTTTGCTCCCCGATCAGTGTGTGTACAAGATGCAAACTATCAATGATTCTCTCTCACACCAATATTCTCTCCCTCTCTAAAATAATTAAGTGAAATAAAATAAATAATATACTTAAGAAAGAAAGGTGTATAGCAAGTTTCGAGGCGAGGAGGTGCCAAGAGTACTGGATGCTGCTGAGATCTCAAGGTGAAAAACAAAATAGAACCTACTGAAGGTAAGATATAAATGGCAAGAGAGTTAATGAAAATGTTCTAAAGTTAAATTATGATGATGGCTGGACAATTTACTAAAAATCATTGAGCTGTGCACTTGAAATTGGTGAATTTTATTTATTTTATGGTATGTAAATCATACCTTCAAAAAGTTGCTTAATATCTTTTTTAATTTAAAAAATTTTGTAAATTCTATAGCACTTTCATATCAATATGGAAAAAAAATGACTCTGTACTCATACTTTACATCATACTCATGACAAGTTGAGGTAGATTAATGACCTAAAAATATAGAGGCAAAATGTAAAAGCCTTTAGAAGATGATATAGGAGAACAACTTCACAGCCTCAGGTTAGGAAAAGCAAAATTATCTAGCAAGCAACAACCTCCTAACTGTGTTTCTTCAAAGAAGGAGAAGAAATTGAGCAAAGGCCACTAACAAATCATTCCAGGGGAAAGAAAATAAGTGTGACAGGATTCTCAGTTTTCCACAGAACCTGGAGTGAAACAAAGTCTCTCTGTCTTGTGTCAACAGAAGCAAAAGCTGGTCATCATCTGCAACAATGGATACACAATCAGAGAACACAGACTGCAGCTCAGTAATGTAGACATTGTGCCTTTGTAGAATATCCTCATCTATATAGTCAAAGTTTATCAGGTGTCAGGACAAATGAGTAAGATGGGTCTCAAAATGTACCAAAGGAAGCAGACATCCCCCTAATAACTAAATCAGAATACATTCTAAAATTATCCTAACAGAAGTAACAAACAACAACCTTGCAAATGTAAGATTGAAAGAAAGCTCACTTCAATAAGTGGATGGTGGTGATGGGGTAGAAAGGACAGAGAAAAAAATCTGAACAAATGTCAGAGATGGAAGTTCAGAGTGTTGATGGTCTAGGAGTATGACTGAAGGAAAAGGTGGAAGGATGCGAAAGGAGCTGAGAAGGAAAAGATAAGAGCCGACATAGGAACAGGTGACTCAGTTTGCACTTCAGTTGCATAAGCAACAATACTGTAAGCAGAGGTTAGAAATGCCTCTGTGAATACACACAGGCTGTCTCCTCACAGTAAGGTGTACTTACTGGCCCTTGTCTACTTAACAAATTCTATGTACCTTAAAATCTCAAGTCCATGTTTAAACTCCCTGAGCTCTCCAGGCAGAGCTCGGCTCCTTCCCACACAGCCAGGCAAACTTTGAAAGACCATGATTTGCCTTCATCACATCACTTTTAATGACCTTTTTGTGTTTTTGTCTCTTCCTCCTACTAGACTATAAGCTCCTTCTGACAAGGATAGTATATCATTCCACACTAGTATTCATTACAGACCCCAGCACAATGGAGGTGCTCAGGAAATACTTACAGAATAAATGACCAAAACTATATTAAGAAATGGTGGCTATAACAGGCAGCACAGAGCAGATAGAGGAAAAATCAAACAGAGTAAAACCATTTAGGAAACTCCTACAAAATTCTGGGTCAGAAGTTAACAAGGAGCTGACCACAGGCAATGAGTGGAAAACAAGAAAAATGATTCAAAGACATGGGTGACATCAAACAGAAGTAGACAATGGTTACAAGTGTCAAAGCCCTTGTTTCTGGAAAACCATTTATTCAAATATTTGTTGGGAATTTCCTTGGTGTAATATACTATTCTAGGAATTAGGAATGCACTACTACTTCAAAGTGAAATTAAAAATGACTTAGATTTTTAAAATAGTATTGCCCATCAGGTTTTTAAGAAATTAAATTTAGAAGGTCCCTGGCTGGTTTGGCTCAGTGGATTGAGCGTCGGCCTGCGAGCTAAGTGTCGCTGGTTCGATCTTCCAGTCAGGGCACATCAGAGAAGGAAAACTCTGACTCCAAAAAACCTCCGCTGCCTTGCGGCATACCTCTTCAGGGGAAAGGCTAAGGGAGTAAACCCCGACAGAAAATCCGGAGCCGGAGTCCCTAAGGCGGTTTGACGTTGTAGTCAACACCGGCAACTCCTGCGGCGCACCTGAAGCCAAGCTGTATTGACTCCGTCTTTCCCTTGGACCCTTCAGCTGCAAAGAGAGGGGGGGTCTGCTGCATGGGCAACAGCAGACCTTCCATATCACCCTGCCCAGGCTCTGTAGCTTCAGCTTCACTGGAGAGGACACTCCAGCATCATCGTAAGATGTCGATTTAACACGGGAGGAGACAGATACCGTGTCACTCCCGAGTCGGACTGCACAGCCATTCTCGGCGGTGCAGATAGACTCTTAAGAAGCTACACCATCATCTCTCGAGACGGACGGCTGCCGACGAAATTTAGAAGAAAAAGTAGTGGGTTATTTTAAAGGAAATGAGCTTTTCACACTAAATTATAGTCACTGGTTTTTAAGCTAACCAAAAATCTGAAGTAACTCTCAGCCTTTCAGAAATTGACTAACAGTGCCCATCTCCTAAGCTTCCCTTTTCAGACTCATGGAGCCTCTTTGCCAGCTAGGTTGTAGAATGGGGAGACATGACTCCCTAACTTCCCAAAACACTGACTCAATTTCCTCTGCCCAAGAACACTGCAGCTGTCCACTGCACACTTTCCGTGAAGGGATAGAGCTTCCAGGGCACACCTCCAGGAGGGTGTGGCCAACACCTCCAGCCCCTTGATCAGCTAGAATAGACCAACTGTCTGGGTTATTGCTGTGCATAGGTATGAAACTGTGATGGTGCTCACATGTAAGTGTGTTTACAGGCATATGTCAGAGATATTGTGGTTTTGTACCATGGCCACCACATACGCAAACATAACAATAAAGTGAGTGATATACATTTTTTTTGTTTCTCAGTGCATATAAAAATTATGTTTACAATATACTGTAGTTCGTTAAGTGTGAAATAGCAGTATGTCTAAGAATGGTGTATATGCCTTAATATAAATATACTTTATTGCAAAAAAAAAAAAATGCTAACCATCGTCTGAGCCTTCAGTGAGTCATAATCTCTTTGCTGGTGGAGAGTCTTTCCTTGATGTTGATGGCTGCTGTCTGATCAAATGTGACTGCTAAAGGCCTGGGTGGCTGTGAAAGTTTCTTAAAATACAGAGATAAAGTTCTCTGTCCTAAATGACTCTTACTTTTGTGAACGATTTCCCTGTAGCATAAAATTCCATTTGACAGTGTTTTACCCACAATAGAGCTTATTTCAAAATGAGTCAATCCCCTCAAACCTGCTGCTGCTTTATTAACTAAGTTGATGTGATATTCTAACATCCTTACTGTCATTTCAGCAATCTTCACAGCCTCTTGAGCAGGAGTAGGTTCCATCTCAAGAATAGAATCTTCCTGCTAATCTATAAGAAACAACTCCACATCTGTTGAAGTTTTATCATAAAATCGTAGCAATTTACCCACATCTTCAGGCTTCCCTTCCAGTTGTAGTTCTCCTGCTGTTTCCACCACATCTGCAGTTACTTCCTCCACTGAAGTGTTGAACCCTCAACATTACCCCAGAGGGTGAGAATCAACTTCTCCCAAACTCCTGTTAATGTTGATATTTTGACTTCTTTTCTTGAACCATGAATGTTCTTAGTGACAGCTAGAATGATGACTTTTGTCCAGAAGGTTTTCAATTTGCTCAGATCCATCAAAGGTATCCTATGGCAGCTAGAGCCCTATGAAATCTGGTTGGTTTTTTTGTTTTGTTTTGTTTTGTTTTTAATTATTATTGTTTTTCTGTTACAGTTGTCCCACTTTCCCCCCATTTCTTCCCCCTACCCACAGTCAATCCCTACCTCGTTGTCCATGTCTATGTGTTATTTATACTAAACCCTTCCCCTACTTACCCCTCCTCTCCTACCCCCTTCCCCGTTGGTAACTATTAGTCTGTTCCCTGATTACATACGTCTGGTTCAATTTGGCACGTTTGTATGTGTTGTTCATTAGTTTCCTGTATTAGGTGATATCATATGGTATATGTCTTTCATTGCCTGGCTTATTTTGCTAAGCATAATTCTCTCTAGTTCCATCCATGTATTTGCAAATTGCAGGAGTTCTTTTTTTCTATCTGCTGCATAGTACTCCACTGTGTAAATGTACCAGTTTTTTGATCCACTCATTTACAGATGGGCATTTAGGCTGCTTCCAGCACTTGGCTATTGTAAATAGTGCTACTATGAACATAGGGATGCATACGTTTTTTTGAATTGGGGTATCAGGATTCTTTGGGTATAATCCTAGGAACAGAATCACTCATTCAAAGGCGGTCCAATTTTTAGTTTTTTGAGGAACTTCCATACTGTTTTCCATGGTGGCTGCATCAGTCTGCATTCCCATCAACAGTGCACTAGGGTTCCCTTTTCTCCACATCATCACCAGCACTTGTTTGCTGATTTGTTGATGATGACCATTTTGACTAGAGTAAAGTAGTATCTCGTTGTGGTTTTTATTTGCATCTGTCTAATGGCTTGTGATGTTGAGCCTTCTTTCACATGTCTTTGGACCCTCTGTGTATCCTCCTTGGAGAAGCGTTTGATCAAGTCCTTTGCCCTATTTTAATTGGGTTGTCTGTCTTCTTGGTTTTGAGATGTATACATTCTTTATATATTTTGGAGATCAATCTGTTGTCTGAGATATCATTGGCAAATATGTTTTCCCATATGATTGGTTCCCTTTTCATCTTGCTGATGTTTTCTTTTGCTGGGCAGGAACTTTTTAGTTTGAAGTAGTCCCATTCGTTTATTCTTTCCTTTATCCCCCTTGCCTTAGGAGATATATCAGTGAAACTATTGCTATGTGGGACATCTGAAATTTTCATGCCTATGTTTGCCTCTAGGACTTTTATGATGTCGTGGCTTACATTTAAGTCTTGGCTTCAACTTGAGTTTACTCTGGTGTGTGGTCTAAGTTGGTGGTCTAGTTTCATTTTTTTTGCATGTCTCTGTCCAGTTCTCCCAGCACCATTTGTTGAAGAGGCTCTTCTCATTCCATTTTACGTTCCTTCCCCCTTTGTCAAATATTAGTTGACCATATAGACCTGGGTTTATTTCTTGGCTCCCTATTCTGTTCCATTGATCTATATGTCTGTTCTTATGCCAGTACCAGGCTGTTTTTATTACAGTGTCCTTGTAGTATAGTTTGATGTCAGCTACTGTGATTCCTCTAACTGCGTTCTTCTGTCTCAAGATTGCTGCGGATATTTGGGGTCTTTATTGGTTCTATATAAATTTTTAAAGTATTTGTTCTAGGTCTGTGAAATATGTCATTGGTATTTAATAAGGATTGCGTTGAATTGATAAGTTGCTTTGGGTAGTATGGACATTTTAATGGTGTTAGTTCTTCCCATCCATGAACATGGAATTTGCTTCCATTTATTAGTATCTTCCTTAATTTCTTTCTTCAGTGTTACATAGTTTTCTGAGTACCGGTCTTTTGTCTCTTTCTTTAAGATTATTCCTGAGTACTTTATTTTTCTTGTTGCTATAGTAAAGAAGTTTTTTTTCTAGTTTCTATCTCTGATACTTTATTGTTGGTGTACAGAAGTGCCTTCGATTTCTGAATATTGAGTTTGTACACTGCTATTTTGCCAAATTCTCTTATTAGGTCAAGTAGTTTTTTAGTGGAGTCTATAGGGTTTTCTATGTACACTATCATGTCATCTGCAAATAATGACAGTTTTACTTCCTCTTTTCCAATTTGGATGCCTTTTTTTTTTCTTGTCTGATTGCTGTGGCTAGAACTTCCAACACTATGTTGAATAGGAGTGGAGAGAGTGGACATCCTTGTCTTGTTCCTGATTGCAGGAGAAATGCTTTCTATTATTGTCCACTGAGTATGATGTTGGCTTCAGGTTTCCCATATATGGCCTTTGTTGTGTTGAATGAAGTATGCTACCTCTATTCCCATTTTGCTGAGTGTTATCTTCATAAATGAATGTTGTACTTTATCAAATGCTTTTTCAGTATCTATTGATATGATCATGTAATTTTTATCTTTCATTTTGTTTATGTGGTGTATTACATTTATTAATTTGTGAATATTAAACCATTCTTGCATCCCTGGACTGCATCCCACTTAATCATGGTGTGTGATCTTTTTAATGTGTTGTTGTATCCGATTTGCCAACATTTCATTGAGGATTTTAGCATCTATGTTCATCAGCGATATTGGCCTGTAGTTTTCTTCCTTTGTTGTGTCTTGACCTGGTTTTGGAATTAGGGTAATACTGGTTTCATAGAAAGAGTTTGGGAGTCATCCCTCCTCTTGGATTTTTTGGAATAGTCTGAGGAGGATAGGAGTTAGTTCTTTCCTAAATGTTTTGTAAAATTCTCCAATGAAGTCATCCAGTCCCGGGCTTTTGTGTGCTGGGAGTTTTTTGATTACTGCTTCAATTTCAGTCTTTTTTATCAGTCTGTTCAGGCTTTCTGCTTCTTCTTGATTCAGTTTTGGGAGATTATGTTTCAAGAAATTTGTCCATTTCATCTAGGTTGGTAAGTTTCTTGCCATACAGTTGTCTCCAGTAATTTCTTATTATCCTTTGTATTTCTGTGATATTGGTTGTGATTTTTACTCTTTTGTTTCTGATTTTGTTTATTTGGGTCCTGTCTCTTTTTAGCTTGAAGAGCCTGGCTAAGATCTTTTCGATTTTGTTTATTTTTTCAAAGAACCAGCTCCTACTTTTATTGATCTTTTGAATTGTTTGTTTAGTCTCTATGTAATTTAATTCTTCTCTGATCTTGATTATTTTCTTCCTTCTACTCACTCTGGGCTTTGTTTATTGTTGTTCTTCTAGTTCTAGTAGCTGTAGGGTTAGATTTTTTTATTTGGGATTCTTCTATCCTTTGTAGGTAGGCCCACATTACTATGAACTTTCCTCTCAGGATTGCTTTTACTGTGTCCCAGAGATTTGGGGCTGTTGTGTGTTTATTATCATTTGTTACCAGAAGCTTCTTGATTTCTTGCCTGATGTCATTGTTAACCCATTCATTATTTAATAATATGTTATTCATTCTCCACGAGTTTGAATGTCTTTGAGTTTTTTTCTTGAGGTTGCTTTCCAGTTTCAAGGCTTTGTGACCTAAGAAGATGCTTGCTATAATTTCAATTTCCTTGAATTTGTTTGGGCTCATTTTGTGTCCTACCATGTGGTCTGTCTTTGAAAATGTTCCATGTGCACTTGAAAAGAATGTATATTTTGCTACTTTGGGGTGAAAGGTTCTATATATATCAACTAAGTCTATTTGATGTAGAGTGTTGTTCAATTCCTCAATATCCTTGGTGTTTCTTTGCTTTGAAGATCTGTCCATTGTTGACAATGGGGTATCAAGTCCCCTACTATGAATGTGTTGTTGTGATATTCTTCTTGTAGTCTTCCAAGGTTTTCCTTATATATTTGGATGCTCCTATGTTGGGTGCATAGATGTTTACCGTGGTTATATCTTCTTGATGGATTGTTCCCTTAAGTATTATGAAATGTCCTTCTTTGTCTCTTTTTATGGCCTTTGCTGTGAAATCTGTTTTGTCTGACATAAGCATTGCTACCCCACCTTTTTTTTCCTGTCCATTTTCTTGGAATATTTTTTCCATCTCTTCACTTTCAGTCTCTGTATATCTTTCATTTTGAGGTGTGTCTTGTAGACAGCATATATGTGGGTCATGTTTCCATGGATCCATTCTGCTACCCTATGTCATTTGATTGGAGCATTTAATCCATTTACATTTAAGGTTATTATTTACAAGTATTTATCCATTTCCCTTTGTACCTGTGTTCCTCTCCCTCTCTCTTTTTCTTCTTTTTCTGAAAGCATTCCCTTTAGCATGTCTTGCAATGCTGGTTTGGTGGAGATTTATTTTTTTAGTCTTCCTTTGTCTGGGAAACTCCTTATTTCACCTTCCATTCTGAAAGAGAGTTTTGCTGGGTAGAGTAGTCTTGGTTGAAGGCCTTTGTTTTTCATTGTTTGAAATATTTTTTGCCATTCCCTTCTGGCTTGTAGTGTTTCTGTTGAGAAATCAGCTGATAGCCTTATCGGAGCTCCTTTCAATGTTATTTGTTGTTTTTCTCTTACTGCCTTTAGGATTCTATCTTTGTCTTTGAAAGTTTATATTTTAATTAAGATGTGCCTTGGAGTGGGCCTCTTTGGGTACCTCTTCATTGGGACCCTCTGTGCTTCTTGTACCTGGGAGAATTTTTCTCTCCTCAAGTTTGGGAAGTTTTCTGTCATTACTCTTTCCGTCAGGTTCTCTATCCCTTTCTCCTCCTCTTCTCTTTCTGGTATCCTTATGATATGGATATTGTTGCATTTCAAATTGTCCTGAAGCTCTCTTAAACCCTCTTCATTGCTTTTCAGACTTTTTTTCATTTCGTTGCAGCGTCTGGGTGTTTTTTTCTATGTTGTCCTCCAGCTCATTAATCCAGTCCTCTGCTTCATTTAGCCTGCTTTTGATTGTTTCCACTATGTTATTCAGTTCAGAAATTGTATTCTTCATTTCTTCCTGGCTCTTATTGATAGTTTCTATGTCCTTTTTAATGCTGGTGTAGTTCTCAGTAAGTTCCTTGTAGTTTCCCTGAAGTTCTTTGTTGTTTCCCCTGAGTTCTTTGTAGTTCTGCTGGAGTTCTTTGTAATACTCTTGTTGTTGATTATAGTTTTCTCTGAGTTTTTTTAGTTCATTGAGGTTTCTCATTACCATTGTTTTGAATTCCATGTCTGATCATTTAGTTGCCTCTATTTCATCTATCCTTCCTTCTGAGAATTCCTCCATTCCTTTCGTTGGGGTGTTGTTTTTCCTTCTCCCCATTTTGGGTGGCTCTTCTTATTGTTTCTATTCTTAGATTGACCTGCTTTTATTTCCTGCCTTTGTCATGTAACCTTCTTGTACACAGTTGTTGAGCTGCTGCCTCCAACTCATGCCACTTAAAGGGGTGCAGTCTGCTTAAGAGATTTCTCCCCTAGCATCAGGGATGATTCTGTAGTGGGATCTTGTCCACTGCTCTCCCAACTCTTTCTCCAGTGCTAGCACACAAAACTTTTTACAAAGTGCCTCTAGTTCACTTCACACTCCTCTGGCCTCAGCCAGGGGCAAGTGTGCTCCTTTGCACAGGCCAGGGGCGGGTTGATGGGTTTCACACTGGGGTGGGTGAGTTGCGGGTGCCTCTGCATGCCAACAGACAGGTTGGATGCACACCTGGTAGGGCGGACCAAGGCACTTCCGTGTGCATGCTCACAGGACCCAGGGGTAGGGTTGCGGTATGGGCTAGTGAACTTCTTCACCTGGGTTCCTCAAGAATCTCACACCAACCCTAGCCTTTCCTCCCTCATCTGCTAAAAACAATCAAAAGAGAACTGCCCCCAACCCCCACACACACACAACAGGCTGTTTCTTGCCTCTTAGAGTCAGACGCCACCTGGCCCATTCCTGGCTCTGCCAGCGAGTAGAACCTTGCTCTCAGGGGAAACCTGAGGTCACTAAAATATCTTTGAACCCTGCCAACCACAGCTTGGGGAGCCAAGCCAGCCAGAAATCCTGTCTCGCCCCTTTCTCCTCCATGATCCTCACCAGACAGTTCGCTCCCAGACAGTCTTCTCTGAGCCAGCAGTCCTGAGGCTCAACTTCTGCCAGTATCCAGATGTTAACTGAGATGCACTGTACACAATTAGTGTAAACTACAAACACATCTCAGGAGCAAGCAAGCGCAGCCTCTCCTCATGCCTCCACCATCTTTGATCTCTCTTTGTTAAATAGTAAGACTTGAGAGTTGAAATTGCTCCACGACCCATAGGTACAGAATGGATGTTGTGTTAGCAGGCATGAAAACAACATTAACCAGAGCTCTTGGGTGACCAGGTGCATTGTCAATGAAAGAAATCTTTTCCTCTGAGCTGTAGTTCTCTACATGGGCTTGAGAAAGATGTGCTGTCATTCAGGCTTTGTTGTTCACTTATAGAGCACAGGTGAAGTATATATAGCATATTCTTAAGGGCTCTAGGATTTTCAGAATGGTGGTGAGCAATAGCTTTGACTTAAGCCACCGGCTACATTAGGCCCTAACAAAAGGGTCAGCCTGTACTTGGATGCTTTGAAGCCAAGCACTGATTTCTCCTCTCTAGCTATAAAAGTCCCAAGATAGAGCCTATTGTATGTGCACTGAAAATCTATTGTTTAGTGTAGTCCCCTTCATTAGTTATCTTAGCTGGATAACCTACTATAGCTTCTAGCTGCTTCAACATGCACTTTTATGTTAAGGAGACAGCTTCTCTTCTTACACCTCATGAGCCAGACTCTGCTAGCTTCTGCTTTTCTTCTGAAGTTTCATCGAAGTTAATTAGGGCTCTGTTCTGGGTTAGGCTTTGGTTTAAGAGAATGTTGTGGCTAATTTGATCTTCGGACCACTCTAACTTTCTCCATATCAGCAGTAAGGCTGTTTTGCTTTCTTATCGTTTGTGTGTTCACTAGGGTAGCACTTTTCATTTTCCTCAAGAACTTTTCCTTTGCACTCACAGCTTGGCTAATTGTTTGGTGGAGGAGGCCTAGCTTTTAGCCTGTCTCAGCTTTTGACATGCCTTTCTCGCTGAGCTCAATTAATTCTACCTTTTGATTTCAGGTAAGATACCTGTCACTCTGTCTTTCAGTTGAACACTTAAAAGCCATTGTCAGGTTATTTGTTGGCCTAGTTTTAACATTGTTGTGTCTTGGGGAATAAGGAAGCTACACATGGGACAGTCGGTGAGACAGTCAGAACACACACAACATTTATCAGTTAAGTGTGCGGCTTTATACGAATACAGTTTGTGGGGTCCTGAACCAATTACAGTAGCTACCTCAAAGATCACTGATTTCAGAACACAGTAACAAATATAGTAACAATGAAGACACATGAAATATGTGAATTGCCAAAATGTGATGCAGAGACAAAAAGTGTGCAAATGCTATTGGAAAAGCAGTGAAGAGAGACTTGCTCCGGATACAAGATTGCCACAGACTTTCAGTGTATAAAGAATACAGTACCGTGTTTCCCTGAAAATAAGACATCCCCCGAAAATAAGACCTAGTGCATTTTTTTTCAAGCTTAGAAATATAAGGCCTCCCTTGAAAATAAGACCTAGCGCAGTCATTGCTACAGCTCCCCCAAATTCTTGATGGAATTCGAGTTTGGCTAGTTATGCTGATGTTTGTGATGACATGATAACAGTATATTAATAAATGTTGATTTTTTGTTCAACGATAAATGTGAATTCTTGTTCATGGAAAAAAAAAAAAGACACTCCCTGAAAATAAGACCTCGCGCGTCTTTAGGAGCAAAAATTAATATAAGACAGTGTCTTATTTTTGGGGAAACAGGGTATCTGTGAAGGTCAATAAAGTGGAGCGCAATAAGATGAGGTATGTCTGCACTTAATTTCAGTTTAAATGCCAGGTTTCTTGGAACTGCACAGAAATGATTTTAACGTTGATGAGGAAAAATAAATATGTGAAGAAATTGTCACAAGAAAATAAAAAATCTTAAGAGGGGGAGTTACCTACCAGATATTCAAGGGTAGCTGAACAAAGCACTGTCTTCCAAACAGCACTGTGCTGCTGTGGGACATGGAGCGGTGAGACAGACACCTGCATCTGGGGGCAGATCTGAGCCAGGTGTCACCAGGAAATGGGAGTGTCAGGATAGGTGGTCGGTCTTTCACTTTATGAGGAAGGGCAACACGGTGACCAACAGTTATGCTGTGATCAAATAACCTTAGCTCCTATTTCAGTGAATGAGAAAATAAATTTCAGATGACTTGGAAATCAAAATATAAAGAAAGCAAATAAGAATTATAAACTTAGCAAGGAATATGGAGGTTATTTGTATAATCTTGGAGTAAGAAACACTGTTTAAAGCAAGCCGGTTTAAGAAGAGACTAGAGATACTTCTCAGATAAAACTACTCTAATAATATTACAACTTACACACTTGCAGATGAACTTGGGTTGTGATCTGTTTACTGTAAAGATAAATGAAACACAAAAAATTAATAGATAGTTGTTGACATTGAGTTTACCTTACACTAAATTCCAGTCAATTTTTAGCTGATTTTGAGCAGTACCTCAGAGACTCCTGGGTTCAGGGAAAGGGCCTCACTGTGGGGACAGCACGCACCCTCCCGACTCTGGTGCCCTGTGCTCCTGTGTTTTCCCATCTCCCTTTTGCAAACAACTGGGAATGGGATTGCTGACTCATGTGCTTTCCAAGTTGTGTAATTTTACTTTCCCACTAGCAATGTGTGAGGCTTCCAAATTCCCAAAGCTTCGCCAACACTTGGTACTATTGGTCCTTTCGATTTGAGCCTCTCCCTGTCTGTAGTGGTACCTCCTGCTGTTCATCTGCATCCCCCTAGTGCCAGATGGTTGACCATCTTTTCACGTGCTTATTAGCCACCCACAGGTCCACCTTGGTAAACAGTTTGTTCAAATCTTCTGCTCATGTCAAAAACTTGGTTATTTTTCTCATAATTGAGTTTAGAAACTTTTTTATGTGTTCTGGACACCAATATTGGATTAGTAACTATTTTATTTCTGCCTGTGGCTTCTGTTTTCATTTTCCTAATGGTGACTTTTGAGGGGCAAGTGTTTGTAGTGTTGATGAGGAGCAGCTCAAGCAATGGACCTAATGGAGTCAGCCCTGCTGGCATGACCCCAAGCAGAGTGAGTGTAGAAATGATGCAGCACAAACATGTACACCACACACACCAACACACACAGGCACCATATCACACACATGCCACATTCATGTACACACAGATAGCACCATACCCACATGGAAGCAAAAACTGTGAGTATGTGGTCCTAGCTACAGGTGACCTTGGGACTTGAATAACAGGAATGAGACAGCACAAGGACATCAGTACCTGTGGTAACACTTGTGTCTAAAGCACTAATAGTGTTCCTCAATGAGGTATTTGACCTCTTGATTGCGGCCCCGTGGGACATACTTACTCATAACTGCTTTTCCTGTGTACCACTAAAGAGGAGAAAGAAGGAAAAGGGCAGTTACAGACCATCCACTATGCACATGACTCAGTCCCGCAAGACTGCACCCCAGTGTGTCAGGGGATGCGTCCTCATCCACAACACTGGGGAGCTGCTAGATGGCTATTGCAGAGCCCACCTAGCCTTGGGGCAGCGGCCAGCAGCTGCTCACATGCACCTGAGGCGTCCTGCCCCCATTCCTACAGAGGCCACACTGCCTGTCTCACAGCCCATAAAGCGAATATGGACCTAGGACTAGTGCCGTGCCCCGCATGCTTTTTATTAAGCTGAGGCACTGGCTCCAGCATGTGGCAGGGTTGCTCGCCCAGGTGGGGGAGCACCATGGAGCTGAACCTCATCCTCTTCCCTGCCGAGTCTCCACAAGTGCTTTTACTTTTGTTGTGTTTGGGCCTCACTTATCTTCCTCCATTAACTCCATTGGCTCTCAGTGCATTCTTCCACATTGACTCTGAGTCTGGGTCACTGTTGGAGGGTATAACCTTGCGCTTGTGCATATTCTAGTGGAAATATTCATCCCTTTGCATGGCTTTCCCCAATGACCATCAAAATCAGCTTGTAAGCACGCCCTGTGTGTCTCCCAGAGCTCACACTTATCTGAGTAAGGTTTATGGTAAACATTTAATTCTGACATAATGATAAAGTAGGGAAGGCACAGCACAGAACTGCAAACCTCACAGGTGATGAACTGTGAAGCCAGAGCACAAAGCACTTTTATTAAAAGGATGTCCACCAGTTTCTCCTCCAACATTAGCTAGGGGCAATTTATAGAATCCTTCTCTTCCTTAACATCATCCAGGACGCTTTCTCTTCCATTGGCCATGAATGTGGCTTTTGTTCACACCTCTGCCTGGGCACCTCCACGTCGGCCATTCTTCCCAGGGGATCTCAGCCTCACCAACAGTTTCACTCCCACTATGTTCTCAGGACTCATCAGGATGTTCCTGTCACAAACTTCAAAATGAGCATCCAGCTACCAACAGCTTCCCACGTGTCCCCTGCAGTGCCCACTGCAGGGCGTTCATGCCTTCTGTACTCCATCCTCGTCCCCTGGAGTGAGGCTGGTCCTAGTGGCTTTTAGAAAAGGCGATGGGCTGCCACTTCCATGACTGGCCAGAGGGGTGGCTTCCATCCTGCTGCCTTCTCTCTCGCCCCCATTTGCTCACTGCTGTGTTATGAGACGCTCGTCATCTTGGGACATGAACGTGACAAGGATCGGATGGAGGCCACTGGCCAACAACTCACAAGGACTGTGAGCCCCAAGTGAGTCCTCCCCAGTTCAATGGCATCACAGGCCCTGCCAGCACCGTGACTGAGCCTCACCAACCATCCAGAACCAGATGACCCAGCTCAGCTCTGCTGGCCTCTGACCCACAGTGGGGGGAGGTAATAATGTGTGTGCTTTAAAGTGGCTTCATTTTAGGGTAATTTTACTGTAACCAATGCCCCAGCTCTCATGTGGGCCCCACTTGCAATGAGAGTGGCACCAATACCCTCTTGGCTACCTGAGTTGAAATCCCCAGGTGGCCATTACATCCTGTGCATTTTGAGTTCTCCAGTGCGCCCTCTCTTGTTCCTGTAAACTCATCATGTGTGTCCTGAATGGCGGCTGCAGGCTCCTGGCCTAGCTTGCCTACCCAGCGTGTACCTCCAGGCTATTGCACACCCTGCTGAGGGGTGCTCATTCCAAAATGAACCCCTGACCCCATCACACATCTACTCTACCCACCCCACCAGTGCACTCAGCAGCTTTGGGAAGAGCCGCAGCGACCAGGGTTTTGGGCACTGTTTCTATGCGCTTCACGGTCTCAGCTGGGGATGTCCCAACACTAGACCTCCTTCTCTAGAGGCTGCAGGCAATAACCATCCTGACTTCCCAAGAAAGGCTCACAGTATCAGGGAAGCCATTCCACCACCATGCCACCCCCATTCAAGGCCACGATGGATCCTGCCACGCGCCCCCACGGTGTGGACACGAGAAAACCACCAGGTCTCCTGCAGAGTCTGGCTAGTGGCACCCTGTCACGGTGTGGGATGTTTTCATTGTTAGGATTGCTGATCCATGCTTTCCTCGGTCTCCCTGCTCTTTTTCCATGGTGTTCTCGTCTTGCTTCATAGGCTTTATTTATGTCTCTGAACACGGTAACCTACTACTGTGCAATCTCTTTCATGTTTTCTGCGGTTCTTGGAACAGAACTTGCCCTGCTGCCCCTCAGGGTGTCGGTTTGTCCTTTGGGCATGGAGCCCATTTCTGGCTGGCTGAGGGGCAGCCTGCCTCAGGACACATGTGAACGTGAGGGGACAAAGACTGGTCAACCTGAACTGGGGGCTGGGGACACGTACATAGGTAAAGGTGGAAGATGAACACTTGCCCCATTATCAGGAGGCTGAGGAGATCAAACAGCAGCACAAGCAGCCCAAGTGCCGGCTCACAGTGCCGGCTCCCATCAGGGGTTTGGGAGGGACTGGAAAGCCAGGGCGGTGCCACGGGGGGCACCCAGCCAGTGTGCAGCCTCCTTGCTGATCTCACTACACACAGGCCAGCACAGCAAACCTGGACACTCTGTGCCTGCCGATGGCACACACTTGCGAAGCTCATGTGCGCATCAGGCCCCTGTTCTCTGATCTCACAGTGGAAGCCCCTCCTGCCCGTGGCTGCTTGCTCCTGGCGCACACCCCTGCCCACATCCTCTGTGCTCGGGGCCTGACCACCCTGGCGGGCAGAGAGCAGGGGGACCCAGGCCAGCAGGTCCAAACACAACAACTCAGTCTGTGTTATGTGTACAGAGGCTGCTCCTCTACAGTCCTAATGAGGGTCCCCAGCTACATACTTTGTGAGAACAGATTCACACAGCATGTCCACATTCTGTACCATAAGATACGTTTTTGAAGACAATGAGACAGGGAGACCCTGAGAGCATCCATGCTGAATAATGAAACACAGTCCCCCATTGCCCATGGCTCCAGCTCTAACCCACCATTCCCCCAGCCCACACACCTCTCCCTTTCAGGGCCCCCTTTCACTACCCCTTCACCCCCACCCAGCCTCTCACCAGTAATTCCTGCTCCCAATGCAGGTGTTCATCCATTGGGAGTGATGGTTAAAGCCAGCAATGCATTTTTTACAGGCCCCACAGTGTTTGGCTTTCACGCTCCTGGAAGAAACATTTGAGAGGAACAACCTGTCAGCAAGATGTGCAGATAAATGAGGGCTTCAGAGCCCCCTCAGTCTAGAGCGGGAGGAAAAGGCAGCAGCAGCCCCAGTCAGAGAGGCCTGTGCCCCTGGGGTGGAAGCGTGTCCCTCAGCCACACCTTCCACACAGAGCCATGGTTTGAGGCCTGGAGCCAGGCCAGGGTCCCACCCTGAGCCTCTGGGCCTCCCTCTCATGCCACCCAGTATGTCCCAAGGGCCCCTAAAGACTCCAGGCACCTGACCCGGCCCATGATCTGGTGAGGACAGGCACTCATCTGAGAAACCCCAAGAAAATGGGTGCTCTTCTGCTCCTAGATCCTCTCGGGGTGGGGGAGGGGGTCTGTGTGTCTGAGGGTCACAACACCAGTCAGCTGCATGAAAGCAGCCCCTGCTTCTAGAGGAAACAGCACCATGGTGTCCCCCACAAGTGGCCAGAGAGTTAAATTTGGTAACCCACCCAGTGTGTACAGGCCACACTCCCAGCACTCACACATTGACTGCACACACGGTACAGTATAGCTCTTGATGGTGTTTTGAGCTCTTAAACACCAGGAGCAGTTTCCTCACTGCCTCTTCTGTGGGATCGGTGGAAATGCAGACAATATATGTTGTTATACTGCACAACAGAATTGTGCCGCTGACCTGCGGGGGTGTGTGTCAAGGAATAACAGCCCTGGGCTTGGCCAGCACCTCAAAAGGTGTCCTGGCTCTGGTGTTTGTCCTGAAGATGTGGGTCCAGCTGGTGGCAGGTACCAAGGACAGCCTTTCTTGCCCATCATTCTCCCTCCAGGAAGGACAAGGCTGAGCTTGCTAGTGGGGGCTTCCCAATGGCTCCCTGGTCCCCTAAGGGCATCAGTATTGTGCCTGTGCGTGTGACTCCTGGCGTTTCATGAAGGGGAAGACCTGTGTGCACAGATGGGTACCAAGCTGCAATCTGGAGGTTGTGTCAGGGAGGGTAACCTGCATTATGGGTGGCTGGACAGGTGGGTTGCTAGATGGGACCTGTTCCTGGGTAGCAGGTGAGGCTGGGACTGAGCTGTGCGGCCCAAACCTTTGCCCCAGCGTCTATACTTGGCTCCCAAACCAGAACTCTGCCAGGGAGTGAGGAGATAGCATTTCACACACTCAGACCCTCAACTTAAAACTGGCAATGCCAGGGCACCTGACCTGGGCCTGCCCGGTCAGCTCTGCAGAGCTACCTGTGGCCAATTTCCGAAGCCCTTCCAAAAGTGCAGGGCCATGGGCATGCCATCTCCTGGAACTGGTCCCTTTGGAATAAGCAGGTAAGGCTTCCAGGGGGGAAAGAGCCTAGGATTTTAGGGTTGTGTTCTACCCACATGAAGTGGATTAAACTGTTCACAGCCCCCTTCCACATGAAGATGTCCACTTGTTTGACCAAATGCCTTGGCAGGCACTCAGCACTCAATCAGGTCCAAGTTGGTGCCTCCACTCACTGGTCACCCACAGCAATGATGGCTGAGAGAATTTTGGTTATATTTTCCCCAAGATGACCTGGTTATTCTTACTTAGTGACCTTCACTGAGGGTGGGCTGAGCCCCTGGAATGGAAAGGCTACATTGTAGTTGCCACATCCTCAACTTTCCTGCTTTTACCTTTAGGGGAAATCATAAATAGGAAAAGAAAGGGGGCTCCTGGTCACACTTTGATTACAAATCAGGAGCCCCTGATGAGTCCTGAGGGTTTGCTGGAGCTGTTCTGAGAACAGACGGTATGGTCTCCTTGCAACAATCCGTGTTGGCAAACAGACAGTGCGGAGGGTCCCAGCCCGGGACAGGCCCTCCTCACACTGTTAACGTCTCCTCCTGGTGGCAGTAGCAGGAGGCAGAGAGCAGGGCCTCACCGCCTGTTCTCTTCCCTTCAGGTTGCCACTGGTGGGGGTACCTAGTGTGGGAAAGTGGCAGCCTGAGCCCTGGAAGCCAGGGAACCCATCTTGTGTCCACCACATAGGACCAGTGGGAGGGGCAGCACAGACTGAGCCCTGAGCTCCCAGGGGTGGGGGATGGTCAGGCCAGGTGTGGGCAGGCAGTGCAGGTGAGCCTGCAGTCCTTGCTGCACCATAAAGCACCATAAAGCAGGTAGCTCAGCAAGACCACTGGACAAAGACATGGAGTTGTGACAGTTCTGACTTATGGGTCAAAAGAGAATGAGGATAATGTGTTATAATCCAGCACATAGGCAAACCCGCAGTTAGGGCCCAAACTGAGTCCCCAACAGAGCTTGCAGCCCTGACCCTCCACACCGGTGATACATCTTTTTCAGAAACAGGGTCTTTGTGGAAGATCAAATTAGGATGAGGTCCTTAGGGTGCATCCTTATCCACGTGACTGGTGCACTTTTGAGAAGAGAAGATTAGGACAGAGGGACAAACAGGTGAGGACACAGAGAAGGAAGCCATCCTCAAGCCAAGAGACAAGGGCTGGGACTGAGGAGCAGGTCCTTCTCCGGAGCCCTCAGAAGGTTGCAGCCCTGTCCACACCTTGATCTCAGACTTCTGGCCCTAGAAGTGACGGAGAATAAACTTCTTTGAGCCACCCAGTCTGCGGTACTTGTTACAGCAGGAGCCAGGGGAAACTCACACACAGCCCACTGTGCGCTAAAGGGGAGGGTGGGGAGGGGTGCTGGCACCCGCAGGCCTAGCTTGTGAGGGAGCTGATGCTGTAAGAGCATCAAGCAAGACACACAAAACCTCAAGCCACCCTGAGGCACACGACTGAGGTACAAAAGCAGACGTCTCCTGGGCACAACAGAGCACAGCCACTGCTGGAGGACCACACACTTGCAACCCCGTCAGTGAGCCATGGGAGGGCTGACCTGGAAGCTCTGTCATAGGGGACAGGGTCCCATAGCAAGCACCTGGGAAGGGTTTGGGGAGAGCCAACTGGAGCTGTACACTGAAAGGCTATAGTATTTTTTAAAAGTTCTTATTAAACCCACTTTTCTTTGTTGGGCAACACAGACTGACCCCTTGATCAGTGAGAAAGCTGTGGTCGCCCAGTCCTCGCCTCCTTCCTGTCTCCGCAGCTCTCTGCCCCACAACCTGGGGCCTGCTCACTGCACTGCTAAGCCAGGTGTGCTCTCTCTGCACCCACTGCAGGTGAGGGCTGACACTGCTGTGTAAGCACCTGCACTTTAACCAGGACACCGAAATACTGAGCGACACAGAGAATAAAAGAGGGTGCGCATTAGGTAGCTGATGGGGTGCACGGATATCTTGAGAATGGGAGGTACATGGAGTGAGGAGCTGGGAGCGTGAGAGGACCCCTGGGGTTGACTCAGTGTAGAGGACAGAGCTCAGAGGGAGAGCATCCCCAGCATGTATCTGGAGCCCCCTCTGCTGGAGGAGTCCTTGGGACAACAGACAGGTGCTGCCCCAGTGAAAGGATACTCCACAGGGAATGTATTTCCACTCACTAGGCAGCAAGGGAATAAAGATGCAATACATCTCCAAGGCCAGGATCAAGAACATGGCCCAGGATATCGTCTGGTATTTGTGCAGGGGCTTTGACCAGCCATTCACTCTGGACAAGCAAGGTGGCAATGTCCACTTGGCCCTGCTGGTCACGGGTTCTGGGAGGACCTGTCTCTGGCTCCTGCCACAACAGTCCATCTGCAAGACCAAAAAGGGGAGCATGGCAGGCCACGGGCCTCCTTCCCACAGACTGCCATGGCTGGGGAGACTCCAGGGGTGGGAAGCCACTGCCCTGCATCACCTGGCACCACTGTTAGTAGCAGAGGCGGCAGGAATGCCTCTGGACAGGAGCAGTCAGAGGATTCTCCACAGGGGAATCAAGGGGACCCCTGCAGAGTCCAGCCAGGTCACAGCCAGGATGCAGCTGTGGGAAATGGCTCTTAGAGGGTGTGTGGCCCACAGGGCTGAGAAATCCAAAGGGGAACCCACCCACCTGAACCCCAGGTGTGGGCAATAACCAGTCCCTCACAGCCAGGGGCAGCCTACAGTGATGCCAAAGATGGCTAAGGCCCATTTCCAGAGCATGGCCCAGACTATCATCTGGTAGGAGGGGCTGAATAAACAAGTCTGGGGCTTGCTTATAATGCACATGGACTCATCAGAAGACCTATTATCTGTCTGAGGTAAAAACACAGGCCAACACCAGGCCCTCATCCTCAAAAAATATAAGGTAATGTAAGAAAAGCAATGCTTTTATTTGATAGAAATCCTCCCTGAGAACTCTTTCTGTAGGTTAGTGTTAAAACAGAACCAGAGACCATGTCCCTAGAGAGTTCTGTGTTAATTAATCCAAGGGGACAGAGAAGGCCTGTGACCTCTGGCCTCCCCGGTATCACCCAGGGAGAGCAGCTGGGAGGGAACTGTGGCCCCTTCTGGCCAGTGAGGTGGCAAAGGTCACCTGGAAAGGAAAGGACATGTTGATGGGGAGACTACAGAGCATTTGAGAGTGTGGGAGAGGGGGTGAGTGATAGTCACAGCTGCTACAGGTGGACTTTTAGAAAACTTTGCCACATTATGCTATGCAGAGCACTTCATTGTCCCTTCAGAATAAAGCACACAGAAAATATAGATGCTATTGAATATCCCTTAGGAGTTTTCCTAATAGCTCATTCTAGCTGCTGTCCACTGCTTTTGGTCACCCACTCTGGTTCTCCAGGTGTGACATCAGGTGGATGTCAGTGGCCCGGTGCTTACTTGAGTTACATGAAAATCTTGGGGAGACCTGAGAGAATATCACTTATAAAACAAAACCATGGTACAAGGAGTGGGGTAGAAGAACACAAAAAAGTAATATTCGTATAACAATGTGATGTCCCAATAAAAATAATATGCAGATATAAGAGCTAACTAACATAAAAAATATGGCTAAAAAAAAAATCGGAGTCCTATAAGATGGAATGGGAAATCAAGGGTTATTGCAAATCTTGGAAGAGAAACGTGAAGAAAATATAATGATAAGAAAAAATTTAAGTGACATGGAGAACTGTAGCAATATTATGTGTTAGGGTCCCCATGAGGCAATGGAAAGGATGTAAGAGAAGAAACAAAAACAAAGTGAAGATAACGTGTGTTTTAAAGAGATCTAAGACTGGACACAAAGTATGTTCCAAGAACCAGACTGAAATAGTAAAATAAATAAATAAATAAATAAATAAATATATATATATATATATATATATATATATATGTAACCTGATAGATGGATATTTAAACTGTGTATCTGGCTTCAGATTCTATAGCATTTAAAATAGAACTGTTCTTCAAGTAACAAGAGTCTTATGAACCTAATATAGACACAACCAAATTATCACTGAAGTGTGAGAGTAAACTGAAAGATCTTGGAATGTGTAAGCGTCAAATACATTATGTTCTCTCATTTATAGACTGTTAGGGGGTGGATAGCCAACACACATCGCCCCTTCGCTGGCTCACCACCCTGACTTCTCTGCTGTCTTTGACAGGCTCCCTGACCTGACTGGAAACTGAGGTGAGGCCGGAAGCTGTGCTTCTGCATGCTGGATCCTATCTCAGGCACTTCTGGTTCAGGAGAGGTGCTGACGCCTGAAGGATGTGTCTGTGAGTGTGTGTGTGGGTGGGAGGGGGGTGGTATTCAGCCAGGATGGTGAAGACAGAGTCTGAGATGGGCGTCCTTGGCCAGCTCCAAAAAAACCACAGCAATGAAGCTGGAAGTGACCCTCAGGCCACCCTCCCCACTGGAGGTGAGCCTCTCTATGGCCTGAGGTGACATCCTTCCTGGAAGAGTCCTGAAGGGGAAGAGAGGGACCCCTGCACTTCGAGTCCCAGCACGCAGACCAGTACCTCCCTGTCATCCTGGCCCAGAACTTCCTGCTGAGCAACAGTCCCTCCCCTGTACAGCAGGCCCTGTGGGGAAGAAGCAGCAGGTGTCCCCAAGAAAAGAAAAGAGGAGAAATTGGATGAGGCTTTCAGGATGGCACTTTCCATGCAGGTGATGCACTGCATCTAGAGGAAGAAGGAAGGCCTCAGGTTGGACTGCACGGTTGAGGTGGGTGTGTAGCCGCTGCTGGTCCTCAGGGAAGGCAGCCCAGGTGAGCAGGGGGCCTGGGGCCTGGCATGGACCTGCTTCCCTGCCTCAGTGCTTCACCCAGGTGCTCACTGTACCCCTACACCAGTGCCCCCAAACTCCTGTAGCATCCCCACTCCCTGCTTCCCAAACTACAAACCCACCATGAGGCCAAGACCCCCTCTACTCCAGTCTCCTTCACGGCCCCATCATGTCCTCAGAGAGACCTGTTTTGCCAGCCACCCCAATGAAAAGGCGCCTCTGTGTACCTATTGGTCCTCTCTCCATTGCCACACTGTCCGCCAGCATCCTGCGGAAGCAGTAAGACTCAACTGGCCCATGCTGGGGTCCTGAACAACCACCTGCAGCAGCGCGGCACCACCCCCTGGAGTTCGTAGACTATCTTGTAAGGGGCAGCGCTGAGACTGGCCTCCGTGCACCCCGCAGGCTCCCTGGGTGGGAAGGAGCAAGCGTGGCCTGAAGGCCCAGAAGCCAGCACTGACCCGTCGGATGCCTGGCCAGGGCAAGGGCCAGTTGGGAAACTCAACTTTTTGAAAACTTGCATTGCCTTTAGACTTGTCTTTATAATCAGTAAGTTGTTCATATAATTAAGGAATAAAATTAAATTTTAAAAGAGTAACTTCCTTTAAAATATGTATCTATTTGGTGTCAGCACTACACAAAGAAAAATCCTTCCAAGTGGCTTACAAACACAGGAATTTGACTGTACAACAACCCTAACATGATGTACCTTAAGTACAAAAGAGAATTACCTAAACAAATAAACAACTGTTTTTAGGAATAACATTAACAGTGCTGCTATTCTGAGACTGTTAATACAGTTATCATGGGATAATTCAAATGGGTCTACAGTATCATAGTTTATCCTCCTGTGTTATCTTAGCATGAGGAACAAGAGATACAAATGTAAAACTGAAAAGCTTCAGTAGAAACCCTGTAGTCATAAATTTCAGCTGGAATAACCAATATAAACACCCAGAGCATTTTTCTTCCAAAAAAATTTCTGTAGCTGTGTCAACGAAATCATCCTACAAAAGTGAGCCACACGTTAGCAACTAGTGCCCCACGGGACGGACGCTATGATTTCTCAGTACCGTTCGATTAAATGGAACCAGGGCTCCTTAGGGAAATGTCTGATTCCAGGTCTGGAGCAGGACATGTACAAGATGGGCCTCGAACATGTTGTCATACAGGATTGCAAAGAAATTACAAAGATCAGTGAACTTGTGCAAAAGGACTGGGGGGTCCACCTGCAGGGGCTCCTGGGTATAGGTGGGAAAATCTGAGCATCAATGAAAGTGATATCTACAATTGACTGGAACAGAAATACCTGAGTTTATAATTATACTTCTGAAAGCCAAGAATTTGTCACATTTGGAGGATGCTAGTAAAGTCACACTTTCTTTTGAACAGTGTTCAATAACTTAAAAGATTTAAGCATTTATCCTGTCTTTCCAAAATCAATGTAACACTGAAAGACCAAAGAATAAGCGAGAAATTCCTCTTTGTAGAAGTATTCAGCTAACAAGTGATGAAGGAATGACAGAAGAGAATCTCTCTGCTGATTACTAAGTATCATCAGCTGCTAACATTATAAAAAGAAAGATAACCAGATTTCACATGCATACTGTCACCTCTAAAGCAGTCCTGTAACAACAAAAACATGAAACTGGAATCCAATCAATCATTCAGACTCAACCATCACTTTACAGAAAATATAGAGAACTGTTCAAGTGTGTCAAAGACAGACAACTCGCAAGAATTGGTCCCTGTGAGACTCTGCAAGTGAAACAACCTGCTTTCTTTATCAAACCTGCATGGGAGAGAACTGGAGAGGGAGCCTGCAAGAGACAAGGCACTTAAGGAGAAAAAATAGGGACACCTTGCTTGGATCCTGATTTTAAAAATTTACTACCCTTTTGAGAAAATTAATTGGATATTTTTAATATTATACTACTACTGTTTATGGTGTTTGTGAGAAAGGTATTGTGACTAGTTTTTAAGAATTCTTATCTTTAGAAATAGTTAGATGTATAAAAGCAATGATATAGTGAGCCTGGGGTTGGCTTTCAAACATAAGGGGAACAGGTAGAGTGAATAGAATTATAAATTCAACAAAGTGTCTTTAAGTTATTCATATATAAGCTTGTTTGTGGATACATGGGAATTCATTATAATATTCTCCCTACTTCTCTACATATGTTTGAAAATTTCCATAAAATGTGTAAAAACAATTAGTTCATCAAAATGCTATTCTTTAGACTATGATTTATGGCTTGTTCATAAAATAAAAAAATGATTATTTTCTGGCTCCTTCTGTAACTAAACTATCCTCAGATAAGACCTATTGTCTCATAAATCAGATTGCATGACACAAACACCTATAATCACTTTTCTGGTTGTCAAGAGAAAAATTAAAGGCCATACACAAGTAAGAAGCAACTCTGGTTGGGGTTGTTTAAGATAGTATGAGATAAGGAAGTCATACAACTCATTAATAAAAAATCAAAAGTCTGAACAAAAAATGGCAGAGAATGTGAAGGGACATTTCTCAAAGAGGATGTACAGAAGGACTTTAGACATGAAGAATGCTCAACATCGCTAACTACCAAGGAATGAAAATCAAAACCGTGATGAAATATCACCTCTCACAAGTCAGAAGAGCTATTACCAAAATATCAACTAATAAGTGTGAGTGAAGATGTACAGAAAAGGTAACTCTAATGCACTCTTAGTGGGACTGCAAATTTATGCAGCTGCTATGAAAAACAGTATGGAGAGTTCTCCAAACACTAAAAATATATCTACCATATGACTCAGCAATTCTATTCTGTGTAATTATCCAAAAAAAGCAAAAACACATTTTCTGATAGATACATGCTGCCTTCTCTACAATAGCCAAGATGTGGAAGCAACTTAGTTTTCTATTAATAGAAAAAAATGGATAAAGACTTTATGGTATACACATACATGCTAGAATTTATTCAGCAATAAAACAATGTAATTCTGCCATTTGTGACAACAAAGATAGACCCAGAGGGTATTATGCTAAGTGAAAGAAGTCATACAGAGACAGACAAATGTCATATGAATTCAGTTATATGAGAAATGTTTTTTAAAAATTAAACAAGCAAAATAAATCACACAAATTCATAGAAACAAAGAACAAACTGATGGTTGCCAGAGGAGCAGAGAAGAGAGGGTGTTGTCAGTGGAAAAACAGGTGTTAGAAATGAATTAGGTCAGACCTCGGTTCAACGACTCAGTACTTGAGTTCTGGCTAAGAAAGAATTAAGAACCAAGACTCAAATACAAACAAAAGTTTATTTAGAAAGTCACAGAGGTAAAAGAAGTGAGTCATAGAAGAAATGGGCTCAGGAGACAAGTTACAGAGGCAAAAGAAGGGCCTTTGGAGCTTAGGAGAAAGAGAGGGGCAAGGAAAACATGCCTGGGGGAAAGGGGTGGGGAAAGCCTCAGGCATGTGAGAGAGAGAGACAGAGACAGGAGGGGGTCATGTACCAAGTGCATTTATCTGGAAGTCTTAGGGAAGAAGGGAAGAATTCCAATAGAATATTCATTGCTTTCCAGGCATGCCATGCCTGGTCTCCACAGATTGAATGGCACCAGGGGGTCATTAGTCAATGCAGCTGGCCTGATGTCAGCCATGGCATCACTTCATCTGATTTTGCTGCTGCTCTGGACCTGGAGGTGAAGCACAGCCGCAGCATAGATGTCATTTTCCCAGGGGTTTAATGCTTAAGGTAGTGGTTATGCAAGGGCTTATAGTTTTGCCTACTAGTAGGCACCTGGGGCTGTCTGCCCTAAAACCCTCTGCACCTGGCCCATCCTTTCTACTTCAGAGGAATAGGTGAAAAAGTGAGGATAAATATAATCAATAATAGTGTGAAAATTTTGCACAGTGACAGACGGTTTCTAGACTTAGTGTGGTGAGCATATACTAGGTATGTAAGTGTCTAATTACTTACTATATTGTACACTTGAAAATAATATAATACTGTATACAAACTGTACTTTTTTTTTTAAAGAAGCATGTGCCCTGACTGGGAATTGAACCAGTGACCCTTTGGTTCACAAACCATCACTCAAACCACTGAGACACACCAGCCAGGGCATACAAACTATATTTAAAAAAAAAAAAAAAAAGATAGTATGAGAAATTTTAAGCTCATCCGATGTTTTCTTTACTCATTTAAACAGAAAACAGAACTAAACCAAAACAATAAGGAAACATTTTTCAAAAATACTGAAGTACAGGGGAGTCTTAGAAGTCAGTGTAATGTAAACAAAACAACTACCTCCTGACTACTTTTGCTATTAAATTTCTATTTGAAAAGAATCCTTTATTCCCTCATTAAATTCATTTTCTTCTTTCAAGTTCCCTCTTTCCCCCGGTGACAATCATACACATACAGAAATTGCAAACAAAACCAAAAAATACATTTAAAACAAAGATAAATTTCGAAGTTCCACTACCCTGACGTAATTACTGTTAACATTTTAGTGAACATTTTTCTAAACTTTCTCTACACATACATACATATCTACATACAAATATACATACATTAACTAAATTAAGATAAAAATATTATTTGGAAACACTTCTTTGCCCAACAATGTTGTAGAGAACTCATAATGTCAAGTGTTAAACACTGTATTTCTAATGGTCATATTGCTCTTTAGTGGATGGCTATACCACAACTGGTCTAACTAATCTCCTACTGATGAGCACTTAGATGGTCTTTCTGTTTTTTATTTAAACCTGAACAACAACAAAACCATAAACCTCCTTGTGCTAGTGACTTAACCTACTATCTCCTAGCTTTAAGCTTATCCTATAATCTGCTCTGAGATCCCAGAGCTATAAATTTGCAAATTATGCTTCCCATACTGTCTCAGGAGCTGGCTTCTTGTTGGGTTCTTCCAATTAAAGATGCTAGAGCTTCTTTAGGCATTCTGTGCAATAGATTCACTGTCCCCCAGCAACAGCCAGGCCGCCCCTACTGATGTCGGTTGATGTCAACAGGGTTCTTCCACTCATTGAGTAGTCCTTAGCACCTGCACTTCTTCCCAGCTGTTCCTCCAAACATCTTTTTAATGTATTTATGTCTAAACTATCTAGTATGGACCCTGAACCATATACAGTAATCATTATACAGGCATCTTTTCTAATTATGTCTGGGATGAGTTCTTAACAGTGAGACAGCAGTGTTAAAGATTACACACATTTTAAGTTGGTGTATAATACTAACCCACAAAAGCTGCATCAATTTATAGTCCAACCACTGGACTATAAAGGCTAGCTAATCCTGGTTGCAGCACATGAGTGTTTTTATTTGTATTTTCCTTAATTCCTATCAGCAGGTATAAAAGTCTGTTTTGTTCAAAGGGGAAACAACTTGGATTCAAAGTAATAATGACAACAATAATGGCAATATTGCCATATTCATAGCTAAGATAGGCTGAGTACATAATTGGTACCGGACCCTATTCTAAACCCTCCCCAGACAGTGTCCCATTTAATCCACACAATACATTTATGAGGTGGACATTAGTATTGCCATTACAGACATAAGGAAACTGAGGCTGGGAAAGGCTGAATATGGTGATCAGCTTTCCATAGCTAATGAGAAGAGAGCTGAGATATTAGGAGACTATTCATATTTATGAGATGAGAGGGCTCTGCAGTTATAAACAAAGTTAGTCTTCTCCTCCTTGAAGCACCTTTATTGATGATAAAGGCTGCATGAAAACAGTTGATGAAAAAAAAATTGAAAACTTTTCTCTCTAGTGGGTAGGTAACAGAGGTAACAGAAGAAGAAGCTGCCAAATGTCAGCCATTCTCTCAAGTGGTGAAGCCACCTCTCACAACACCAGAACCCTCTGGGCCCTTGAGCAGATGTTGAATTAGCATGCACTGCGCCCCAGGATCAGGGGTGGAACCCACACCTAGCTGCTAGATCTTTCCCCCATTTATCATTCCTCATTCAACAGATCTGCAGTAAGGACGTTCTGTATGCTAGGGGTGGAAAACAGGCTGAACAAGACACAGCCTTGGCCGTTAAGAAGCTAAAATCTAGTGGAGAGCATGGCAAGTGAATGAGAAATTGAAAATGAAGTGATAATTGCTACAAATGTCATTATGGGGGCCTAATGCAGCAGCCCTTAGCCTATGCAGTGCCTTTGTGTGAGTTAAGAAAAGACCCCCTCTGAGTGGGCCCATGCCTTGACAGGCAGGACTGGTGGAGTGAAGAGGCACCTTCCCTCTGCAGGGCTGCAGCCCCCACCCTCCACCCTCCTGGCTACAGAGCTGACCTTTAGCCCCACCCAGGACCTTAGCTGCCTGCTTTGGAGCAGAGCCCCTGTTCTGCACCCACAGCCCAGATTAGCCAAAGGAGATTCTAGATTGAGGGGCTAAGAGAGCAGGACCCTAGAGCCAGAGCTAAGATTGGGCTCAAATCCTGTGACCTGTGTGAACTTGAGCAACCCAGTTCACTACTGAGCTCATTTTCTTCATCTAAAATGAAACAGAAGAAAAAATGATGATGATGATGATGATGGTGATGATGATGATGATGATGATATCGGCCAAGTATTAAGGTTTTCTTAAAGACTGAGAAAATGCTTATAAAGCCCTTGGCACAGGACACACACTCTTAATAAATGTTAGTTCTCATTGTTTTTAATAAGCTGAGACCTGGAGAGTACCCAGGAAAAGAATGGGGCAAAAGTGAAAGGGGACTCTCGGTAGCTAAACTGACTCTCTCCCCTTGCTAATATGTCAGCTGCAAGCAGTCCCTGCCCATGATATGCCGACACTTCTGCGAGCAGCCTTCCAGGCCTGAAGGAACACTAGGCACTTCCAGAAAGGGACTGAGCCACAGTGCCTGCTGTCTTGTCTTCCAGGGACTGCTAGGAAATGCATCTCTCTCCCTAGCCCTAACATGAGATGACGAGTGAATTGTAAGGTCTGCCATATCCATGGACTGAATTGAAGTGAACTGGAGTGCATGTGAGAGACCACAATGGCAGGGGCCAAGGAGCAACTAGGGAGAGAGAGTCCATCCTCCACCCCTTTCCTCCTGGCTACAGTTAGTCAGAACTCCCTCCAGTCACTAGGGCATTTTCCTGAATTGAAAACAGAACGAGAGAGAGAGAGAGAGAGAGAGAGAGAGAGAGAGAGAGAGAGAGAGAGAGAGAGAGAGAGAGAGAGAGAGAGAGAGACTCCATCTGTCAAGTGTATGTGTGTGTGTGTTTAAAAAAAAGAGCTGGCTCAGAGTGAGGTGGGAGTCATTTATTTAGACACATTATTCTGCTCTCTTCCAGGAGTTACTATCACCTGAGTAGTTCCTGCCTCCCAAGGGCTAATCAGCCCTTCAGATCAAGGACTTCTTCCCTTCTCAGTTTCTTCTTCCACCCATGCTCTTATGGAAACAGAACCATAATGAATTTCTCCTTAAGGACTCCTGTATACTGCCTAGAGGACTAGAGGGAGGGACTCCAGTCTCTCAGATCAAGAGAATGTGAGTTTGGAAGTATTTAAGGAACCTTGGATTAAAAACTTGATTTGATCCAGATACAATAATGCACAGGTTCACCTTGGCCAGTGTTGCTCAGTGGTTGGAACGTTGTCCCATAACCGAAAGGTTGTGGATTTGATTCCTGGTTAGGGCACATACCTAGGTTGTAGGTTCATCCCCGGTCAGGGTAGAGGCATGTGTGATCCCCGATCTGGCGCGGACCCCTGGTCTGGATATGCAGGAAGGCAATCAATCAATGCATTATTTGCATTGATGTTTCTCACTCTCCACCCCCCCCAAGAAGAAAAGAATAGAAAAGGAAAGAAAAGAAGAGAATGAAAAGCAAATGAAAATGTCCTCAGGTGATGATTAGAAAAATAATAATACACAGGTTCCCAGGTGGACAAGACAAAGCAGGTGGTTTGATACCCAAGCTTATGTGAAGGAGAGAGAGAGAGCAGAGCAAGGGAATTGAGAATGTTTGCAATAAAGCAGTAATAATGATGGGTCATGGAAGAGAACTTTGAATAATAGGGTTGATAGATTGGAAGAACCCTATAGATAAAAAATTTCACAAATAGAAAAACCGATCTTAAAATGTATATGGAATCTGAAGGGACCCTGAATAGTAAAGACAATCTAGAAAAAGAACAAATCTAGTGGTTTCACACTTTCTGATTTCAAAACTTACAAAATTACAATAATCAAAATATTGATTATTTTGACATAGAGACAGACATATAGATTAATTGAATAGAGGGTCTAGAAATAAACCCTTTGATATGATTTCTGGTGAGTGTGCCAAGACCATTCAAATGGAAAGGAGCGTGTTTTTCAACAAATGTTGCTGGGAAAGTTGGATATTCACATGCAAAAGAATGAAGTTGAGCCCATACCTTACAACTATACACAGAAATCAACTCAAAATGGACCAATGAGCTAAACATAGGAACTAAACAATAAAACTCTAAGAAAACATAGTGGAAAAACTTCATGACATTGGATTTGGCAATGATTTCCTGGATAGTACACCAAAATCACAGGCAACTAATATAAATGATAGCTTGAACATGATCAAAATTTAAAATTTTTGTATACAAAGGACATAATCAACAGAGTGAACAGGCAACCCACAAAATAGGAGAAAATACTTGCAAATCACAAATCTGATAAGAGATTAGTTTCCAGACTATATATCTATAGATACATATATATATGTTTACCTTACAACCCAACAATAACCACACACGCAAAAAAAATTTTTTTAATGGGCAAAAAACTTGAAGAGATATTTCTCCAAATAATATATACAAACAAATGGTTAGTGAGCACATGAAAAGATGCTCAATATCACCAGCCATTAGGGAAATACGAATAAATCAAAACTATAATGAGAGTCCATCTTAAACTCATTAGGGTAAAGAAAGGAGAGGAAGAAAGAAAGAAGGAAAGAAAGAAAGAAGGAAAGAAAGAAAGAAAGAAAGAAAGAAAGAAAGAAAGAAAGAAAGAAAGAAAGAGAGAGAGAGAAGAGGGAAAAAAGAAAAGGGAGGAAGGAAGGAAGAAAGGAAGGAAGGAAGGGAAAAGAAGAAGGAAGGAAGAAGAATAAGTGTATGCGGAATAATTAGAACATTTGTACTTTATTGGTGGGAATATAAAATGATGCAGCAGCTATGGAAAACATTTTGGGGTTTCCTCAAAAAGTTAAACATAGAATAACTATATGACCCAGCAATTCCACTCCTAAATATATACCCAAAATAATTTAAAGAAAGATACATGTACAGTTATGTTCATAGCAGCATTATTCATAATAGCCAAAAAGTGGAAACAATCCAAGTATCCATCAACTGATGAATGGAATAAACATACAATGAAACACTATTTAGCCTTAAAAAGGAAGGAAATTCTGACATATGCTAAAATAGGGATTAACCTTGAGGACAGTATGCTAAATGAACTAAGCCAGTCACAAAAGGACAAATACTGTATGATTCCACTTATGAGGTTGCTGGAGTGGTCAAAGTCATAAAGACAGAGTACAATGTGGTTATCAGGGGCTGGGGGAGGGAGAATGAGGATTTAGTGTTTAATGGGTAGAGCTTCAGCTTGGGAAGATAAAAAAGTTATGTAAATGGATGGTGGTGATGGTTGCACAACGATGTGAATGTGCTTAATGCCACTGAACTGCACACGTAAAAATTGTTAAGTTGTAAAATTTTATATTGTGTATATTTTACCATTTTCTTTACCTACTTATTCACTTACAGTTCAAATCAATAAGCAAGTAAGCTAGGATGAATAAGAAGTGGCAGCCAGAGGGTGGCATCTTTGGTTTTATTATTTGGAGCTAATATAGTTTCAGATAAGTAGAGTCTAGGGTGTGGCCATGGGAGTGTCTGAGGCTGGGCAGAACAAAATGTTATGAAAGAAATCAAGGAGCTAAACTTATACTATTACCATTCCTGTCACTCAGGAGAGGAGAGGGACGGTGAGGAATACTGGAGGACAGAGATGACCATGAGGTGGAGCAGGGCCAGCCTTGTTGCAAGGGAAGAGAGGTTATGGTCTGCCAGAGGTGACATGAAAATCTTGGTGTATGTGGGCTATAGGAAGACGAGGAGTTCCACTGAAAGGGGTGCAAGGAAAGCAGAGTCCCGGGACAGGAGCAGGGCTTTGTTAGGGTGAGGGAGTGAAGTTGGGCAGGGGACAGGCATAGGGACCTGGAGAGGCTGCTCTGGCCATCCTGTTGGGATATCTCAGAAAATCCCAACCACCTGGCCAGGAGAAGCATTCCACATCTGTTTTGGGATTGAGCTCCCTTTCTTCACCTCTGCCGATTTTCAATTTACACACTCCACGCTGGCATGAGAATTTGTGCCTAAGACCTCTTTCACAACTACTAAATGAACACATTTCACAACAAACAATCAAGAATACAAACACAGAAAAAATCTTGGCAAAGCTACCACCAATTTGAGATCAAATATAACATGACCCCAGCAGCCAAAGCCTGAGTACAGGCACTAACTACATTTCTCCCTGTCTGGAAAGTATTGGCAAAGTCATTCCCCACACCAGCCGAGCAGTGTCCGGAAGTCAGTGCAAAACATCACTCAATGAACCCCTCTGCCCATCAAGAAGATAACAAGGCCTTGTCTCTCCTGCCAATATTGTTCACACAGTCTCTTGTTTACTAGTAAACCCACACTGCACACCAATGCATTGTCTTGAATAATTAATCCAGTACATATGAATAATTAAGGTTCAGTTGAGACCTATTGTTGAAAAATCCTACAGTCATTTGGCTTTTTCATGCAGTGTAACAGAGGAACCAAGAATTCTTTGACAAAGCTACTGTGACAGTTAGGAAACACCCATCTAGGTAGCCAGTCCCACTGGAGCCAGCTGAGGCAGGAACCACCTGCTACCTACCTAGTGGCTAACTACACAATTTCATTCCCTTATTGTTATACTGTTTTCCTTTATCAGATAAGCCAGCCAGCCACAGAGAAAATATCATTTACATTTTCTCATTCTTTTTGTTATTTTCTTTCTGGTGAGTGAGAGGAGAAATGCTTTTTGGTGAGGGACAGGTACAAACCACACCACATCAAACCACACCACACCACCACCGCGCTGGGACTATGAATATCAAGTTGAGCCAGATTCCCAAAGAAAATCAATATTCCCTGGGGGAACAGGGGGTGTTTGGGGAAAAAGTATTAACCTGTTCAGGCCACAATAACATTCTCACTCAACACACCCCTGTTAGCACCTTGCATGGACAAGGAATCTTTCTAGGACAGGAATGATGGTGGTGAGGAGGTCACACTAGGTCTCTGACTTCATATAATCTGATCCAAGGGGCCTCGAGGAGCTCCAGGGACTCACAAACTGCTCAACTCTTGTCTGGATGCCAGTCACATACTAACTCTAAAGAAAGAAGCTCCTGGGCTTCCTGTTAATGAAACAGGAAGAAAGGACTCTTAGGAAGCGGCCAGCTGAGAACAATTTGAGGACCGAGGGACTGGAGGAAGTGGGAATCGCAGAGCTGGCAAGCAGAACCGGCCTGGGTCGCAAGATGGTGGAGGAGTAGGACAATTTTTCTCTCATCTCATGACAGAACCAAACTAGAAATAAAATTAAAGAGGAGCAGACCCGCCCAAAATAAACCGAAGACTGCCTGAAAAAGACTTTTGGCCAAGGAAGGGCGGAAGCCAACTTGAGACAGGTAGAAAGGGGAGGGACACGAACTGGGACGGCGCTGTTCACACGGGTAGCAGGCTGAGGTTGCAGCGCGGCTGTGGGAGCTTCCCCCTGAGAAGATTGAAGCCAGGACCCCAGACTGGGCTCCCAAGCACAGAGCGCCAATGTCAGGATCAGCTGCTCACACAGCATCCAGCGGTGACTGGCCACAGGGATGGTGACTGGCCACAGGGATTTTTGTCTGCCCGGGGAAAGAGAGCCCGCTGGAGACAAAGCCACAATTTTTTTTCTTCTTAAAGGAGCCAAAGCACATGTTACTTGTTCACAGAAACTCACCTCGGGCTCCAGCGAAGGGAAGGCATAATGCGCTGGAGTCCTCGAGGAGAGCTGGAGTGGGAGGCATTAGAGAAAGATGTGAGGGAGTGGCTGCAGGGATTTTTGTGCCTGTACATACTTCAATACTACAGCTACCATCCTTCTGGAGAAGAGCAAGCCTCTCCCAGGGGAAAAACAATTACCCCAACCTGTGGGATACTGCTCACCCCACCCTGCATCTTTTCCTTTTCTTCTTCTTTTCCCCATCCTACATCTTAACCTCTGCTGATGAGACAGCAATATACCCAGATGCAGGAGGTGTCAGAGACTGGCTCTAGGGTGCAGCCCTTCCATATATTTTCCCCAGAACCAGACTGGTGCTTGCCCCTCATGGGAGAGCCATTGAAACACTGTCTTGGTTTTTGGCAGACCCAAACTCTGGGCTCTGGAGGCCCCACCCTCTTGCCTACTAGGGGCTCTACCCTGCCAAGTTCAGAGAAATAATCCAGGACAGACTTAGACGTTTGGCATAGGGATGAGAGAAAACACACCCACCATCTTCCCTTTAGTCTAAATGGCACCTTACACCACCTATGAGAGATCCAGGGGTCCCAACCCCCTGATTCTGCCAGAAGACCTCTCAGAAACAGTGAGGTCAGCAACTAAGACTGACTGCAGGCCAGCAGGCTGAGGCATTTAACTGCTGCCCACCCCTGGGCCCAGTGCTGATAAAAGCCAGTCTTAGCAGCACAGCTAGGCACATCCTGTGCATAGCCAAGCCTGGAAAGGAAAGCCACGAATTGTAGATTGCTTGTAGCTTCAAACAGGCTGTGGAGGGCTAGATGTGGACAGCATCTGACACTGGCTTACACCAACTTCAGACAATATCAGAGCCACATCCAAAGGGAAAACTCAACAGGCAGTCACTAAATGTTGCTGAGATGAGTTCCATTTTGTTCTTTTTCCTTATTTTCCTTATTTTTCTTTCTTTCTTTTTTATAAAGTATATTTTATTGATTATATTGTTACAGTAGTCCCAATTTTTTTCCCCTTCCTTCCCTCTGCCCAGTACCCCCTTCCCTCCAGCAATCCCACCCCCCTTAATTCATTTCCATGGGTTGTGCATATAAGTTCTTTGGCTTCACCCTTTTCTGTATTATTCTTAACATCCTCCTGTCTATTTTGTGCCAACTGATTATGCTTCTTAATCCCTGCACCATTTCCCCATTTCTCCCCTTTCCCCCTCCCAGCTAATAACCCTCCAAATGATCCCATAGCTATGATTCTATTCCTCTTCTTGTTTCCTTAGCTGGGTTTTGTTTTTATTTTTTAGATTCAGTTGTTGATAGTTGTGAGTTTGTTGTCATTTTAGTGTTCATAGTGTTCATCTCCTTTTTCTTAATTCTCTTTGACATTTCATATAATAATGGCTTGGTAATGATGAACTCCTTTAGCTTTACCTTGTCTGGGAAGCACTTTATCTGCCCTTCCATTCTAAATGATAGCTTTGCCATTGTAAGTCCTTGCTTTTCATCACCTTGAATACTTCTTGCCAGTCCCTTCTTGCCTGCAAAGTTTTTTTGAGAAATTAGCTGATAGTCTTATAGGCACCCCTTTGTAGGTAACTCTCTGCTTTTCTCTTGTTGCTTTTCAGTTTCTCTCTTTATCTTTCACCTTTGGCATTTTAATGATGATGTGTCTTGGTGTGGTCCTTTTTGGATCTAGCTTGTTTGGGACTCTCTGTGCTTTCTGGACTTGTATGTCTATTTCCTTCACAAAATTTGGGGAGTTTTCCTTCATTATTTTTTCACATAAGCTTTCCATTTCTTGCTCTTGGTCTTCCTCTTCTCCTTCTGGTACTTCTGTGGTTCAGATGTTGGCATGTTTAAGGTTGTCCCAAAGTTTCCTAAGCCTCTCTTCATTTTTTTCAATTCTGGTTTCCTCATTTTGTACTGGTTGACATTTTTTTTCTTCCTTAAGTCTTTACGAACTCAAGAAAATTTAAATAATATTAACCTTTTTCTCAGATCACAATGCATTGAAACTAGTTATCAACCTCAATTAAAAAAGCACAAAAACATTCAGATACATGGAGACAAAAATAACATGTTATTAAATAATAAATGGGTTAACAATGAGATCAAAGGAGAAATAAAAAAGTACCTGGAAAGAAATAAAATGAACACACAACAACCCCAAACCTATGGAACACAGTGAAAGAAGCCCAGAGAGGGAAGTTCATAGCATTCTAGGCCTGCTTAAGAAGATAGAAAAAGCTCACATAAACAACCTAACCCCTGAAACTAAAAGAACTAGTAAACAACAACAAACAAAGCCCAGAGTGAATAGAAGGAAGGAAATAATCAAGATCAGAGCAGAAATGATACAGAGACTTAAAAAGCAATTCAAAAGATCAATGAATCCAGGAGCTGGTTCTTCAGAAAGAGAAATAAAATTGAATAACCTTTAATGAGACTCACCAAGAAAAAAAGAGAGGGGCCCAAAAATATAAAATCAAAAATGAAAGAGGAGAAGTAACAATTGATACCAGAGAAATACAAAGGATTTTAAGAAAGTACTGTGAACAACTATATGCCATAAAATGGGATAACCTGGGTAAAATGGATACGTTTCCAGAAATATACAATCTTCCAGAACTGAATCAGGAAGAAGCAGAAAACCTGAGTAAACAGGTAACAACTAATGAAGTTGAAGCAGCAGTCAAAAAACTCCTAGCAAACAGAAGTCCTGGACCAGATGGCTTCACAGCTGAATTTTATCAATGATTCAAAGAAGAATTAATGCCTATTCTTCTCAAACTATTCCAAAAAACTCAAGAAGATAGAAGAATCCCAAGCTCTTTTCATAAAGCCACTATTATCCTAATTCGAAAACCAGGTGAAGACACAACAAAGAAAGAAAATTACAGGTCAATATCTCTGATGAATATAGATGCTAAAATCCTCAAGAAAATATTAGCAAATTGGATCCAGCAATACATTAAAAATCATACACTGTGATAAAGAGGGTTTTATCCCAGGGATGCAAGATTGGTACAATGTTTGCAAATCAATAAATGTCATACATCACATAAACAAAATTAAAGATAAAAATTATGTGATCATATTAATAGATGCAAAAAACCATTTGATAAAATACAGCACCCATTTATGATAAAAATCTCAGCAAAGTGGGAATAGAGGAATCATACCTCAACATAATCAAGACCATATCCCAAAAACCTACAGACAACTTGATAGTCAACAGGAAAAAACTAAGTTTCCCTAAGATTAGGAACAAGACAGAGATGCCTTCTTTCGCCATTCTTATTCAGTATAGTAGTAGAAGTCCTAGCCACAACAATCAGAAAAAAAAGGAGAAAATTGTCATTATTTGCAGACAACATGGTAGTGTAAATATAAAACCCTATAGGCTCCACCACAAAACTTCTAGACCTAAAAATAAGTGAATTTGGCAAAGTAGCAGGATACAAAGTCAATACTCAGAAATGTATGGCATTTTTACACACCAGTAATCAAATACCAGAAAAAGAAACTAAGAAAACAACCTCATTTCCTATTGCAACAACAACATCAACAAAAAAGTACCCAGGGATAAATTTAACCAAGGAAGTAAAAGACCTGCACTTGGAAAACTACAGGACACCAAAGAAAGAAATTTAGGAAAATACAAATAAATGGAAGCATTTACTATGTCCACACTACCCAAAGCAATCTATAGATTCAACACAATTCCTATTAAAATACCAATGACATATCTCACAGATCTAGAACAAATATTCCAGACATTTATGTGAAACCAAAAAAAGACCCTGAATAACTTCAGAAACCTTGAGAAAGAAGATATCACAACATCTGATATCAAACTATACTATAAGGTCACTGTAATCAAAACAGTTTGGTACTGGCATAGATCAATGGAACAGAATAGAGAGCCCTGAAGTAAACCCACATCTTCATGGTCAATTAATATTTGACAAAGGAGGCAAAAGCTTACAATGGAGTAAAGACAGTGTCTTCAATACATCAAAGGAAATTCTAAATGAATGAAAAACTTAAATATAAGCCATGATACCATAAAAATCCTAGAGGAAAACATAGGCAGTACAATTTCAAATGTCTCTCGAAGCAATATTTTTGCTGATATATCTCGTAGGGCAAGGGAAAAAAGGGAAAAATAAACAAACGGGACTACATCAAATAAAAAATCTTCTGCACAGCTAAAGAAACCACCATCAAAATGAAAAGGAAAGTCAGTGTATAAGAGAAGATATTTGCCAACAATACATCAGATAAGGGTTTAATCTCCAAAATATACAGAGAACTTACACAAGTCAACACCAAGAAGACAAACAATCCTGTTACATCATTTTACTCAACTCACTGGCTAAAATTAGAGGCTCTAGGAGTTCAGTCATACAAGTTCCCCAAGTGAAATAGAATCAAATATCTGTGAACAGCATTAATAAATATCACAGTGACCAATGTGCAGAGTGTGGGGTCGGGAATAAGGGAAGGAGAAGCCAATATGATTAAGTGGAAAGGCTGCCTTAGTTTTGGATTTGTATAGCATTCCTTTTCCCACTGCTATATTCTCTAATCCCTGCCCCCTGCCAGCACACACACTAATATATACTTACGAGAAGGCAAGCATTCTCATTCAGTTATATGTTTTTTAGAGAGAAAGAAAAAAACACTAGTTTTAATATGGCATTTATTTGTACCTCTAGGTCAGCTAATGTTTGTAACTCTGTGGACTGGAATTATTGTCACAGCTGTTTACACTATGGTATTATTAGGTACTCCTTGATTTATCTTACAAATAAAATCTATAGAACTTTTGTTTATCTTATGGGACAAGGTTTGACTACTGCAGTGTCCAATTGCCTTTGCATTAAAAAAACTAACATAGAAGGAGGAAGTCCCATTACCTGTTCTAGCATGAGACTTCATACCTTCTCAGGAACACTGAGCACCTTGATCAGGATGCATATCGCCCTCTGCTGAAGTTGTACCTGTTTCAGACAACTCTTAATATTTCATTCTGTTTCAATCTGTAAAATGTTTATGGGAGAGAGAAGGAATTTCTTGGCTGTTTAGGATCCTGAATCCACATAGGGCCAGGACCCAATTACTAACATACTTTGGAGACATGTAACAGTGGTCACTATCACAGAGGCACAGATGTGCTCATTTATCACAAATGTTGCCCTTAATAACAAAGGTTTTTCCCCCCAAGCATCTTTCATGAAAACAACAGAATCATAGATGGAACTGGTCCTTTTGAAGTACATTTTTACTTTCAACCCTCAGGCGCAGAAGAAAATAATGAAAAGTCACCAAGAAAGAGTTGGTGGCCCCCTACTGATTTTTTTTTTTTTTTTTTGGCTATATTTCTAAATGTTTTATTTCTATGTACAAACACTTTCTCCCTTAGCATTTTGGTTTTCAGAAAAATTTAATTCTATTAAAATAAATAAAAATGGTAGAAAAGTGTTATAATTATTTCCGTTTTCATTGAATTGTCTATTTATGTTTACTCTTCTGCTTCCCATTCACTCTAGTTGTTATTCACTCAGTTGCATATGTTTCCTACTTTTTTATAACAGTGAATTCCACTCTACCCCAATCAATTTTCAAGGTTATCTTTCTCCTCCAAATAGCCATACTGACTTATTAGCATAAGACAGCAGAGTGAAGAAACTTGATGTTTTTACCTCTCCTTTTAACATCAGAATTTAAGTTGTGTTCAGTTTATTTATATTTGCATGTTTTTCAAGTTTATCCAAGGGAATTTGAACAGAACACTGGTATTTAATGAGCTGATAAGTGATTTTTGAAAATGCTCACATTGGAATAATACATAGTTGCTTAGGTTGCATGACAATATTAGTATGTTAATACATGATATTATTACTAATATTTTTATTTGTTTGTTAATTACACTGATACATTGATAAATTGCAAATGGCCCTGACAAAATCTCTCTTTCCTTTGCCCTTTCTCTCTTTGCTGAAGAAACTGTGATAAATAACAAAAAATGTGGATCAACACTTTCAAGAAATGAGAACAGTTAACCTCCTGTTGGTGCTATTTATTATTTTGAATTAGTAAATTTTGTAAAATAGAAACATAACAATAATTTCACATAAAACTCAGATTCTTGAAAATTTTTCTCTGTAAATTCTTCTGTTGGTACTTTGAGTTAGTAAAGACAAAAATCAAACTATACCTCCACTTGTTATATTGAAGTCAAAAGACAAGAGTGCTATCAAAGTAAACCATTTCCTGAAAGTAAGAGGGTTTTCATAGATGTCCTGTATATGGGGACAAACTTCCACAGTTTCTCATATATGAGAGCTAAGTAACTATTTTCCTGTGTGTGCAAAACCTGGAGCAAGAAGCAGGTCATTTAAGATAAATGTGCACAAAGTTCCCCATGATGGCAGTATAAAGTGAGCAAGGAAGTGGAAATAAAATTAAGGTGGCCAAACAGAAATGTATCAGAAGATTTAATTAAAGTTAAAGTGGCTATCTTCAGAATGTGAACGTGATTCTGAGAATTAAGGTGCCAGAAGGCAGTGTCAATAGTTTGGAAGAAAAGTCTGCATATGAGGATAATACTACCAACTACAGATACATAATACAATTGTAATCATTATATTAAAGGTAACATGTTTTTATTACTTCAACTGAAATTGATCATTCTGTTTCATGTATCCATGACTTTTTGTATGCTATCTCTCTGGCCAGATTCTCTTTCCTGATGTGTCCATATAGAGAACTTATATTCAACCTTCAAAATCAGTTCAAATATTAACCCTTCTTTGGATCTTCCCTGAGTCCAGGTTAGAACAGATTTATTCCTACATTATGCTATCATAAAGTACACTTACTTGTTTACATTTCTTGCTTGCAAATAGTGAACTAATTGAGAGTAAGTACTTTTTCTATTTTCTTTATATGTATTCCTGATCTTGGTAGATATTAAGTGTGATGTAAATATGTGCAGAATGAATAGTTCAAAGAATTTTAGTCATTTAAATTCACACTAACTTCTTTCTGGTAGTAAATAGCTAATAGGACCAATTGTCTTCTTCCACTGTTTCTGAATTTAACATGCTAAAAACAGTGTTTTGAATCTATAGATCATTTTGGTTATTATGGACATTTTAACGTTTCTTCCTATCCATGAGCATGGTATATGCTTTTATTTATTTCTATCTTTTTCCGTGTCTTTCTTCAGTGTCTTATAATTTTCTGAGTACAGGTCTTTTACTTGTTTGGTTAATTTTTTTTTAAATTTTATAAAAATTTACTTGAGCCACACAGAGGTACACCTAGAAGCAAGATCTCAACAGACTGAGAAAAATGGTCCCCCTCCTTGGTTAACTTTACTCTTAGGTATTTTTTTAATGCACTTGTAAATGGGATTGTTTCTTAATTTACCTTTTTGCTAGTTCATTATTGGTGTATAAAAATGCAACTGACTTTTGAATATTTATTTTGTATCCTGCTATTTCACTGGGTCCACGTATCAACTTTAGTAGTTTCTAGGTGGAATCCTTAGGGTTCTCTATATACAGTGTTACGTAATGTGCAAAAAGTGACAGTTTTACTTCTACCATTCCAATTGGATGTCTTTGATTTCTTCTTGTCTGACTGCTGTGGCTAGGATTTCTAGTATTGAGTAAGAGTGGTGAAAACAAACACACCTGACTTGTTCCTGGTCTTAAGGGGAGTGCTTTTAGTTTTTGCCCATTGAGTATGATGTTGACTGTGGGTTTGTCATATATGGCATTTATTATGTTGATGTATGTTCCCTCTATTCCCACTTTGCTGAGAATTTTTATCATAAAGGTGTGCTGGATTTTATCAAGTGCTTTTTCTGCATCTATTGAAATGATCACTTGCCTTTTATTCTTCATTTTTTTTATGTGGTGTATCATGTTTATTCATTTGTAGACATTGTACCAACCTTGCATCTCCAGTATAAATCCCATTTGGTCAGGGTGTATGATTGTTTTTAATGTATTGCTGGGCCAAGTTTGCTAATATTTTGTGGAGAATCTTAACAACCAAGTTCATGAGAAATATTGGCCTATAATTTTCTTCTTTGTCTTGCCTTTATCCGATTTTAGAATTAGGATAATGTTGGACTTGTAAAATGAGCTTGGGAATCTTCCATCGTCTTGAATTTTTTGGTGTAGTCTTCTTTTAGAGTATTTTACTTATTTATTTTTAGCGAGAGGGGAAGGGAAGGAGAAAGAGAGTGAGTGAAATATCAATCAATTGCCTCTTGCACACACCCCAATCGAGGACCAAGCCTGCAATGAGGTATGTGCCTTGATCAGGAATTGAACTGGCAACCTTTCGCTTTGCAGGATGACGCTGAACCAACTGAGCCATGCTGGTCAGGACGAATTTTTTTGAATAGTCTTGACTGGCTTCTGGAACTGGGGTTGCACTTAGCACAGCAGTCTCTACCCCAAGATTATGCACATACTCACTAAAAGGACTTCTTTTTTGATGCCTGCTTTCTAATCTATATGGCATTTCCCTTTAAAATAATAATCTGTTATTTCAGATAAAAACAAATATATGTGACCAGAAACAAAAAGGCCCCTATTGTAAGATTCGATTCTTAGGAAACATTCAGAGTAGGTGAAGGAGGACAGACAGAAAGAACGTTGCCAGAGTTGGGAGGAGTAGGGAATTAGTACTTTGGATGCAGAGTGTCCTTCTGGGGAGTTGGAACATCCTGCAACTAGATAGTGGTGATGCTTGCACAGCATCTTGAATGTACTCATGATAGAACCCAAGGGAGAGAAGGTGGGGGAATAGGGGGCGGGATGGAAGGTGAAGGTGCGTGCAAGCTAGTGGGGAGGAGTCAGTGCCAGACACACAGGGAGCACCCACAGAGGCTGGCCAGGAGTGGCACAATTTAAAATATAAACAATAACTTTTATTTATAGCTTATAATAAATAACGCTATAAAGAAATAAAAGGAAACAAAAATCTTAAAAACTCATAGAGGTGAAAGGAAACAAATTCTGGTAGGAGAGGGAGTACAGGGTCAATGAGTGGCCCTGAGACATGTCCCAGAGGCAGCACCTCTGCTGTGGCAGGAACAAGGGCAGGTTCGGGGGAGGGTTCTTCCAGCAGGGTCATTGCTCTTGTCAGTAAGTGAAATCACTGATCTTGTCTGAGGAGGTGCTCAGAGTGGGGGACCCAAGCAATGACCTCACTACCTGACCATAGAGCCCAACTGAACTTGGAACCCTGGTACCCAGACAGCCACATTCTAAAACTGCCCCTACCCAGCTTACTTGGCTAGAGACATTAGAATAGGCAAATGTTTTCTTGCTGTCTGCCCATATCCTGAGACCGTGGCCACAAAAGATGAAGCGGCGGTCATATGTTCCACTGCCATCACCTCTGGGTCTGTACTCAGCCCAGACATCTGTGACCCTTTTCACAGTGGAACCCAGAGGTAACACACAGGGAGGCCCAGGGCAGTTTTGTTCAGGCCAGGCCACCATTCTGATCCCACCTGAGCACCCCTATGTCACCTACCTGTGTGTGGGGGGACTCACATGAAGAGGGCCTTCCCCGAGCAGGAACAAGCTGAGGAGGGTGAGAAGCCTGGTGGGCTAGTCATGTTCTCACCCTAGGTTAAGGCTGGCTTGGTGGACATGGAGTATGGGTGACCTCCTCTACACGACATTTATCCTCAGCCCTGGAGATGAATCTCATTCCGCCTGGGTGGAGGTCTTTGCAGCCACAGGGCTGGGCCTGATCCTGTAGCGGAAGGTACAGTGGGCAAAAGCAGCAGCAACTCGGACCTGGCAGGGCTTGAGGCCTCCAGACCGGGTGCCAGTCGCTGTCATTGCAGAGCTCAACCCAGGTCTTAGAGGAGCAACAGTTGGTTGACAAAGACCCTCGCCCTGTCTCCACCAATGAGAGGCAGGTGTGCCACACCACCGAGGGCCAGAGCAGGGCCAAAGTCCCTGTGGCCTCCCAGAGGTCTGAGGAACCAGGGCCCATGGGTGGCTGAAAAAAAGACTCCTGTCCCAAAGCCTTCCAGGCTCAACAGGCAGCTCAGGGTTTCTGACTCCAACCTGAAGCACCAGGCCCATTTTATAAAAACTGGGCCAAAGAACCTGGAGGCCAAGGAGGCAGAGGCCAAAGGTGGGAAGGTGGGGGAGGTCAGGGTTTGATGAGGGGTGAAGATACAGGCAAGCTTATTGGAGAAGTTGGTGCCAGACACACAGGGAGCACCCACAGAGGCTGGCCAGGAGCAAAGACCAGCCTCAGACCACACACCTGCTGGACTGTTAGTGTGGAGGACATCCTGGGGAAGGTCCTGAGCTGCAGGTTGTCTGGAAGGCTCTGGCTGTGTTCTGTCTGCGGGGGGCACATGGAAATGTAGGCACGTGATCTTTTCTCCTCTTGCAACTCCAGAACCAGCCCAGGAGGAGCAGCTGGTTGGAGACCCCTGCCCCTTCTCAACCAGTGAGGGGCAAGTACACCACATCACCAAAGGCCAGAGCAGAAACGAAGTCACTGTGGCCACCCAGGGGTCTAAGAAACCAGGGCCCTTGGAAGGCCAGAGAAGGACACCTCCCCCAAAGCCACCCAGGCTCCACAGGCAGCTCAGCATTTTAGTCTTCAACATGGAACACAGCACCCACATTAAGCACACCGGGCCAGATGACCTGGAGCCCAAAGAGGCAGAACCCAAATGTGAGAGGGTGGGGGAGGAGGGGGTGGGATGGAAGGTGAAGGTGCGTTTGAGCTTATGGGGAGGAGTCAGCGCCAGGCACACAGGAAGCACCCACAGAGGCTGGCCAGGAGCAAAGACCAGCCTCGGACCACACACCTGCTGGACTGTTAGCAGAGAGGACATCCTGGGGTAGGTCTTGAGCTGCAGATTCTCTGGAAGGCTCTAGCTGTGTTCTGTCTGTGGGGCACACATGGAAATCCAGGCAAGTAGGTGATCTTTTTTCTCACAACTTCTGCAACAGCCCAGGAGAAGCAGCTGGTTGAAAAACACCACTGCCACCTCTCCACCAGTCATGGGCAGGCAGGTCACACCATCAAGCACCAGAGCAGGCCCAAAGTGACAGTTGTCACCCAGGGGTCTGGGAAACCAGGGCCCTTGGATGTCTGGAGAAGGACACCTCCCCTGAAGCTGCCCAGGCTCCACAGGCAGCTCAAAATGTCCAACTCCAACCTGGAGCACAGTGTCAAGTTAAACACACTGGCCCAGATGACCTGGAGCCCAAGGAGGTGGAGCCCAATAGTGAGAAGGTGGGGAAGCTGGGGGTGGGGTGGGGGGTTGGAAGTATGTGTAAGCTTATGGGGAGGAGTAGGTGCCAGACAAAGAGGGGGCACACACAGAGGTGCCCGGCAGTAAATACTGGCCCAAAACCACCCGTCTGCTGGACTATCTGTGGGGAGGAAGTCCTGGGGTGGGTACTGGGTTGTGGCTTCTCTGGAAGGACTGCATGGAAATGCCAGCACGTGGCTGATCTTTTCTCCTCTTGCAACTCCAGTACGTGCCTGTAGAGCCTACTCCTGCTTCAATACCCACCATGCATGTGAAGGAGCTTAGTGCAGGGTCAGACCAGGATGTGTGCCCATCTCCAGCAGTCATGGCACCTCTGGCAGCCACTCCAGCTGCAGCTCTGGAGCCCGGGCATCTCCTGACCAGACTGGCACCCCACCACACCTGCCTGAAGAATCATCTGTCAAACCGGCCCTGATTCCTGCCACAGAGGAGGAGCTGCCCCTGGAAAATGCACCAGGGCCAGTTATAGAGTCAATTATTATTCAATCGGCTCTCCCACTCCCACCAGAAGTTGTTTTACCCACCCCACCCCCCATTTGACCTTTTCCTTTTATTTTCTTTAAGTGTTATGTATTCCTTTTCTCCAGGGCATGATTAAGTTTAAGTATTGAATAAAAGTTATTGTTTGTATTATAAATTGTGTCGTTCCTGAGCATGGCGCACATTCACGATGCCGTGTAAGCAGCACCGCTGTCTAGGTGCAAAATGTTCCATCTCCCCTAGGGAAACCCTGCACCAGGAGTGCCTGCTCCCCGCTCCTCCTGCCCATGGTAATCCCTGATGTGCTACTCATGATGGTCACTTCTGGGGTGGGACTTAGAAATACCATATCTTCTCCTTGGGGTGATCTCTAGTTTTTTTTATAATGCATATAAGACTTTGATAGTCCTAAAAATAGTAAATTCACATGTTCAATGTTACCTACTTATTACTCATTTATGTAATAAAGTCCATTATTTAGTTTTTAATTTTTAAAGGCTTTGTGACAAAAAATAAAGGTTTATTATAGTACAATAATGAATTCGGAAGCAATTCAGAATCAAGAAAAGAAGCACTTACAGGAAGACAAGCTCTGACAGGGGGTGCTCACCATTCCAGTCCTTTCCCTGTGTGTGCACTCTGTGTCGCCATGTGCACATGTGTGCACCTGCATTCCCACACTTATGCATGCATGTGTGGATGCTTGTGCTTGGTCACATGTGTGCACTTGGAATGTTGGGCAAGGAGCATTCTGAGGTGTGAGATCTATTGGAAACTTATTTCCCTAGGGGTGGACAGTGCCACTCAGTCTTCTTCCTCCTTGGCATTTTCTGTGTCCCCACATTAGAATTTCCAAAGCCCCTGCTGTGGAACATGAGCCATTTCCAATTTTTCACTCCCATCATCATGTCAAAGGCAATGACTGTGTCCATAAATCTTTATTTAGGACAGCTTTCTGAAATAGAGATTCTCTGTATAATGTAAAAACAATTTTAAGGTATTGGGGTCAGTTCCCTACATCTCAGGTCACCTTGTCCACTTTGAACCTCACTTGGGAAAGCAGGGGTGCAGGGTGCTGAGACCTGGGGCTGAGACCTCAGGGAGGGAGGAAGGAAGAAGGGCTGGGATCTGAAGAGATGAACATACCTGGGAATGAGACCATGCCCAGCTGGAAGGTCCCATCCGTCTCACCCCTGCCCTGCCCCATGTAACACCCTCCACCCTCATATCCCTACCCACATCAGCTTCACCCTGCTCTGTACTTCAGCCAAGCTATGCCACTTGGCCCTTCTTCCATCCTGGACACTGGAGGGTGCAGCCTGCACATTCTGGTCTGCTCCTCTCCCTCAAAGCATGGAGCCCATTCCTCTCTGCCAGGAAAGCAAGTCTGGAGGCTCAGCCAGTAACAGGACTGCTATGACCATGCTCCATCCAGGTGAAGATCTCAGTTACTGCGGCAGGACCCTCTGGAGCTTGTGTGAGAAGAAGGGATCTTACAAAGGGCCTCATGAAAGGTGCCAGAAGTCAGAGCATCAGGCTTGAGGCTTTGGGGCAGGGCACAGCACCCAAAACACATAGGTCCTCCAGCAGTGACCTCTTCCCTGACCCTGTGCCAACCCCCAGCCGACATACCCTGCATACCCAGCTTCTGTGAGGGGAGGTATGCTAAGTGGGGATGGGGGAGAGAGCCCTCATGTCATTCAAAGTCAGGTCAGGTGAAGCCCACTTGGTCTGAGGCAGCCAGGTGAGGCCACAGTCAGTGACATACCACTTGCCTGCCCAGAATGGGACTCCCCCAAGCAGGGAACATAGGTCCTCAAAGTGGGGACTTACCAGGCTGTCCCTGGAGGAAGAGACAGATGCCCCTGATGGAAGGGGTAACAGGAGAGAGGGGAGAAGAGGACATTTTTGTAGTATCAGTCTTCTAACTGATTTTAACATAAGCCACAGACTCAGAGAAATTGTTTTCAATACACAGATCCGACATTTTTTCATCATGGATGGGTGCTCGATTTCGTCAAATGCTGTTTCAGCATCTGTTGATATGATCACATGATTTGTATCTTGCATTTTGTTTATGTTGTGCATCATGTTAATTGATTTGTGGATATTGTAACAACCTTGAATCCCATCAAAATGCAATTTCTATCAAAATGCCAATGGCATATTTTGCAGAAACAGAGCAAATAATCCAAAAATTTATATGGAACCACAAAAGACCTTGAATAGCAACAGCAATCTTGAGAAAGAAGAACAGAGATAAAGGAATTATGCTACCTGATATTGAACTATACTATAAGGCCACAGTAAGCAAAAGAGCATGATAATGGCAAAAAATAAAAAATAAAAAATAAAAAGACATATAGATCAAAGGAGCAGAATAGAGAACTCAGAAGTAAATCCATGCCTATATGATTTAGAAGTATTTGACAAAGAAGGCAAAAACATACAATATGGTAAAAACAGTCTATTCAATAAGTGGTGTTCAGAAAATTTAACAGATATGTGCAAAAAAATAAAACTAGATCACATTCTTGCACCATACACAAGAATAAAGTCAAAATGGATTAAATACTTAAATGTAAAGCTCAGTACCATTAGAAATCTTAGAAGAAAACATAGACATTCCTTGTAGCAATATCTTTTCTGACATATATCCTTGGGCAAGGGAAACAAAAGAAAAAATAAGCAAATGAGACCACATAAAACTAAAAAGTGCACAGTGAAGGAAATTATCAACAAAATGAAAAGACAACCTACTGAATGGGAGAACATATTCACCAATGGTATATCTGATAAGCGCTTACTATCCAAAATTTATAAAGAACTTATGAAATTCAACACCAAAACAAACAAGTAAACAATTAAAAAATGAGCAAAGGACCTGAACAGACACTTCTTCAAAGAATACATACAGATGGCCAATAGACATATGAAAATATGTTCAGTGTCACTAACCATCAGAGTGATGCAAGTTAAAACCACAATGAGATATCACCTCTCACCTGTCAAATGGTTATCATCAGTAAATCAACAAACAAGTGTTGACAAGGATGTGGAGAAAAGGAAACCTTTATGCACTGTTGGTTAGAATGCAGATTGATACAGGCTTTCGAGTTTTCTCAAAAAATTTAAAATGGGACTGCCTTTTGACCCAGTGATTCCACCGCTGGGAATATACCCTAAGAATGCTGAAATGCCTATTTAAAAGAATATATGACAAATCAACAAACAACAAGTGCTGGAGAGGATCTTAAGAAAAGGGAACCCTAGTGCACTGTTGGTAGGAATGCAGGCTGGTACAGCCACTGTGGAAAACAGTATAGAATTTCCTCAAAAAACTAAAAATGGAACTGCCTTTTGACCCAGTGATCCCGTCGTCGTCCCGTCATCGTCGTCGGCAGCCGTCCGTCTCGAGAGACGATGGCGTAGCTTCTTGAGAGTCTATCTGCACCGCCGAGAATGGCTGTGCAGTCCGACTCGGGAGTGACAATCCCTGCCGCACTTGTTACAGGTGAAGGCAGATGGCTGTTGTTGCTGCTGTTGATGCTGCTTCCGCCTCGATCTTTTCTGGACCGCCTCCTCCTTGCGCGCAGCCTCTGCGCGTGACGTACCTTGCCTGACCGCGAGCCTCCAGGCTAGGCGGTCGTCTGCTTGAACTTCCCATGTGTTGAGATTGATGGAGCATTGTGTCATGTCCTTTTTGCAGGTGTCTTTGAACCGCAGTTTTGGGCACCCTGTCATCCTCTGGCCTTCTGCTAGCTCGCCATAGAGGAGGTCTTTGGGAATACGGCCTGCATCCATTGTTTTGACATGGCCGAGCCACCTGAGGCGTCTCTCACTAAGAACTGCATGCAAACTGCTCATGTTGGCTCGCTTCAGCACCTCGGTGTTGGGGACCTTATCCTGCCAGGCGACATGCAGGACGCGTCGCAGGCACCTCATGTGGAAGCTGTTGAGTTTCCTTTCGTGCCTTGCGTAGGTGGTCCACGTCTCGCTGCCATAGAGGAGAGTGCTGAGTACGCAGGCTTGGTAGATGCGCAGTCTGGTTTTCTCAGTGAGGCTGGAATTGTTCCACGCTCGCCGGTTCAGTTTGGCCATAACTGTGGCTGCCCTGGCGATTCTCCGGTTGACCTCCAAGTCGACTGACAGAGAGCTCGAGATGGTGGACCCGAGGTAAGTGAAGTCATTGACAACCTCCAGGGTGTATCCGTCGATGGTGATGCATGGGGGAGTCCCCGTGCCTTGAGCCATAACATTCGTCTTCGCCAGGCTGATGGTTAGTCCGAACTCCTTGCATGCGTGGGAAAGGCAAGTGACTAACTGCTGGAGTCCCTCTTCGGAGTGTGATGTCAAGGCTGCATCGTTGGCGAAGAGCATCTCACGGATGAGCACCTCTTTGACTTTGCTCTTGGCTCGTAGACGGGCCAGGTTGTAGAGCTTGCCATCGGATCTGGTGTGAATGAAGACACCCTCGCTGCAGTCCTTAAAGGTGTATTGGAGGAGCATGGAGAAGATTCCGAACAGCGTAGGCGCGAGGACGCAGCCCTGCTTTACTCCGCTGCTGACTGGGAAGGCCTCAGAGGTTGCGCCGTTGTAGGACACCGTGCTGTGCATGTTGTCGTGAAAGGACATGACCACAGCAAGCAGATGTGGTGGACAGCCAATCTTCCGTAGCAAGCTGAAGAGACCGCTTCGACTGACCAGATCAAACGCCTTCGTGAGGTCGATAAAGGCGAGGTAGAGTGGTTTATGCTGCTCGTGACACTTCTCCTGCAGCTGGCGTAGGGAGAAGATCATGTCCACTGTTGATCGGCCAGCTCTGAAGCCACACTGGGACTCTGGGTAGACGCGGGAAGCAAGGGTCTACAGGCGGGCAAGAGCGACCCGGGTGAATACTTTGCTGACGACGCTGAGGAGAGAGATGCCCCGGTAGTTGTTGCAGTCGCTGTGGTCTCCTTTGTTCTTGTACATGGTGATAATGTTGGCGTCTCTCATATCCTGGGGGATGTAACCCTCCTTCCAGCAGAGACAGAGTAGATGGTGGAGCGGCTGTAGCAGGACTGGTTTCCCGCTCTTGAGGATTTCTGGAGGGATTCCGTCGCTTCCTGGTGCTTTCCCGCAAGCGAGGCGGTCGATGGCTTTGCTGAGTTCTGCCGCAGTAGGTGGGGTGTCTAGCTCCTCCATGACTGGCAGGTCTGGGATGGCGTTAAGAGCAGTGTCTGTTACGGTATTCCTCGTTGCGTACAGCTCGAGGTAGTGCTCGGTCCACCGCCGCATTTGCTGTTCCTGGTCTTCCTGGTCAGTGATGACCTCACCTGTCTTGGACTTAAGGGGGGCGATCTTGAAGGGGATTGGGCCTGTTGCCTTCTTGATACCCTCATACATTCCTCGTGCGTTGCCTATATCGGCGGCTTCCTGGATGCTTCTGCACAGGTTTAGCCAATAGGTGTTGGCACAGTGGCGGGCAGTCTTCTGGACTTTGTTCCTGGCAGCCCGTAGAGCTTGAAGTGTACTGGGAGTGGGCGTGGCCTTGTAAGCCAGTAGGGCCTTCCTCTTAGCCTCGATCACGGGTTCCATTTCTTCCCAGTGAGCCTCGTACCAGTCAGCGTTCTTCCGCTCTTTCTTCCCGTAAGCAATAATGGTGGAGTTGTATATGGCGTCGCGGAGACGTGACCAATTGGATTCGATAATGTCATCTGCCGCCATTCCCTTGCCGAGTGCATCTTCCATCCTGTTGATGAATTGCTGGGTCTTAACTGGGTTGCTGGCACAACTGGTGTTGATGCGTGGGTGACCCTTCATCTTGGAGTGGTGCAACCTCTTCGACGTTATGCGCACCTTGTTTCCACGAGGGCATGGTCCGTGTCGCAGTCTGCACTGTGGTAGCTGTGGGTGAGGAGGGTGCTGCCAATATCCGTTCTTCTGGTGATGACGAGGTCAAGCTGGTGCCAGTGGCGGGAGCGGGGGTGCCTCCATGACACCTGTTGGATCTCTTTGCACTTGAAGAATGTGTTTGTCACGCACAGGCCGTGGTGACACGAAAGCTCAAGCAGTCGCTGACCATTCTCATTGATCTTTTCTCTCCCAAAGTTTCCGAGGCAGGTGGGCCAGGCCATGTGGTCGGCTCCTACTCTTGCGTTTAAGTCTCCAAGGAGATAAAGAGCGTTACTTCTGGGGATCTTGGATAACGCTTCGTCCAGTGCATGGTAGAACTGTTCTTTCTCTTCGGTGGTGGCGCAGAGGGTTGGGGCGTACGCTCTAAGAATGCTGACTGGGCCGAAAGTTGTTGACAATCGGAGGGTAAGTAATCTCTCTGTGCCTCCTGTGGGTGACTCTATGGAGTTAACAAGCGTGTTCTTCACAGCGAACCCAACACCGTGCTGTCTTGGTTGGTCCGGAGACTTCCCTTGCCAGTAGAAGGTGTAGTTGGTTTCTCTGATAGTTCCGTTGTCGGCCAACTGGGTCTCCTGTAGAGCCGCAATGTCGATGTTTAGTCGTGCCAGTTCCCTGTCGATGACGGCGGTTTTCCTGGCATCATTGATCCACGGAAGGTCTGCAGTAAGTCTGGGACACATGGTCCTGATGTTCCAGCTAGCGAGGCGAAGAGCTGGAGGCTTCTTTCTTGTTTTTTGCTTGGAATTGCCTGATGCGAGTGTTTTGTGGCCCACTTTTCGAGAGACGCCTCTCTGATCCCCACGCACCCAGTGGGGCAGGCGAGCCATGGCGAGACGGCACCTAATTGGCTGGGGGCTGCCCAGCTTGAGGCGGGCGGTAGCTGTCCAGTGAGGTGCGATGACCTCTCCCACCATCAGAAGAGACCCCTGGCGCTCGTTTCCTTCGCCAATTGGATGAGCTTATAACCGGTATCTGTCTCCTCCCGTGTTGAGTCGACATCTTGCGATGACGCTGGAGTGTCCTCTCCAGTGAAGCTACAAAGCCTGGGCAGGGTGATATGGAGGGCCAGCTGTTGCCCATTCAGCAGACCCCCCCTCTCTTCGCAGCTGAAGGATCCAAGGGGAAAGACAGAGTCAATACAGCTTGGCTTCAGGTGCGCCGCAGGAGTTGCCGGTGTTGACTACAACGTCAAACCGCCTTAGGGACTCCGGCTCCGGATTTTCTGTCGGGGTTTACTCCCTTAGCCTTTCCCCTGAAGAGGTATGCCGCAAGGCAGCGGAGGTATTTTGGAATCAGAGTTTTCCTTCTCTGATGTGCCCTGACTGGAAGATCGAACCAGCGACACTTAGCTTGCAGGCCGACGCTCAGTCCCACTGCTGTGATTATACCCTAAGCATGCTGAAACACCAATTCAAAAGAATCTAAGCACCCCAATGTTCATAGCAGTATTACTTACAATAGCCAAGTGCTGTAGACAGCCTAAGCGCCTATCAGTAAATGAGTGGATCAGAAAACTGTGGTACATTTACACATGGAATACTATGCAGCAGAAAGAAAGAAGGAATTCTTACCTTTTGCAACAGCATGGATGGAACTGGAGAGTATTATACTAAGTGAAATAAGCCAGGCAATGAAAGACAAATTCCATATGATTTCACCTATAAGTGTAAACTAATGAACAAAACAAACAAATGAGCAGACTAGAACCAGAGATATGGAAATAAGGAACAAACTGACAGTGACCTGAGGGGAGAGGGAGGGGGATAACAGGGGAAAGAAGGAGAAGGCTCTTATCAAGGAACAAGTATAAAAAGAACCCATAAGCATGGAAAACAAAGTGGAGATTGACTGCGGGAGTGGGGCTGGGAGAGTGGGGCAGGGGATAGCAATGGGGGGGAAATGAGACAACTGTAATTAGAAAACAATGAAATTAAAAATAAAAGTAAAAAAGGAATATATGCATCTCTATGTTCATAGCAGCATTATTCATAATAGCTAACATTTGGAAACAGCTTAAGTGCCCATCAGTTGATGAGTGGATAAAAAAAAACTGGTACAATAGAACCAGAGCGAGGAAAGAAGAAACAGACTGACAGTGACCAGAGGGGTGGGGGGAGGGGAAAAAGGGGGGAAAGAAGGGGAATGGTCTAGTCAAGGAACAAGTATAAATGACCAATGGACATTGACAACAGGAGGGGCGGGGTGGGGCAATGGAGGGGTGAAAACTGGGACAACTGTAATAGAACAGCAAAAAAAAAAAAAAAAAAAAGAAATTTAAAAGATAAAAGTAAAAAAAAACACTGTGGTACATTTACACAATGGAATGTTACACAGCAGTAAAAACAGCATAAATTCTTACCTTTTGTGACAGCATGGATGGAACTGGAGACTACTGTGCTAGGTGAAATATGCCAGTTGGTGAAAGACAAATACCATATGATCTCAGCTGTAAGTGGAATCTAATGAACAAAATAAACTAATAAGCAAAATAGAACCAGAGGCTTAGAATCATGGAACAGACTGACAGCTACAAGAAGGGAATGGGGAGGTGGGGACTGGATGAAAGAAGGTGAAGGGATTAGTCAAACAACATATATAAGTGACCCATAGACGTAGACAATGGAGTGGGTATTGACTATGGAAGTGGGAGATGGGCCGGGTGGAGAGGGACAAAGTGGGAAACATTCAGACAATGGTAATAGCATAAACAATAAGATATTTAAACTTAAAAATATAAAAAGAAAGAAGCTGTTAGATTATAGAACTCTAACTCTAAAATCTGAGCTGGGAGGAAGAACAGACAGACTACAAAGACCACATGGGTTCATATATCCTGCCCCACAACTGGATTTAGAGCTCACATTGTCTGTGAGCTGACCGCTACCTTGAAGCTAACCAGAGACTCAAATAGTCAGGAGTTCTTTCTACAATGATTACAAGAAACCTTCAAATGCCATTCCAGGTAGTTGGTCCTTAACACCCCTTCTCTTTATCCTTACTTTACTGTAATTACTTTTGTTTCTTCTCCTGCTTTTTCTTCTTATCTATCTCCACCTTCTTCTCTTTTTTTTCCTTGAGACTTTCTTTATTTTTATTTTTTTTCACATACTACTGATATTTACTCAGGCCTAAGACAACATCTTACTCATCTCTGTGGATGACCAGCTGCTTCAAACTCAATCAAAGGCCTGGAAACCATAACCTATAATTTCCCAACCTAGTACAATACCTTGCTTTATTAGTAAAGGAGCTATAGTAATAACCCCAAATACTTAAAACAGAGAATTAAGATTAGGCCTTTAGGGAATGTGGTGGATTGATTGCAATAATGGCCCCAATTGTATATATGTCCCTGTATCCATGCTCTTTGTAGTGTCTTCCCAGATTGACTCAAGCCATTGCCTTAAGCCAATGGGACAGCAACAGATGTGATGGAAACAGACTTGAAAAGCACTTGTATACTGGGGCTTGCCCTTTTCCTGCCCTTGGAGTCATGAGCTGCATTGTGAAGGAGCCCAGGCTAGCCAGCTGGAGCAGGAGATGGCACATGGAATAAATAATGACCCATCTACTGAGCTTTCCTATACCAGCTCTCCCCCATGAATCCAGCCAAGGTCAGCCAAGCCTGGTGCAAACTAGCACGGTGACCTGGTTAAGCCCAATACACACTGCTGACCCGCAGAACTAGGAGCTAGATAAATAGCTATTCAGTCACTGAGTTTGGAGCTTCTGTTATGTAGCAAAAGTTCAGTGATACAAAAGCTAATTTATTTCATAAAAAGAACTATAGAGGTCTGGCCGAGATGGAGGCATAGGTAGACATGCTGTGTCTCCCTCCATAACTAAGAAGGAATACAACTACCTCAAAACTAGAGAAAACCAGAAGTTCCAGAAAATCAAGCTGCATGGAAACCCAACAAACAAAAATATAAAGAAGAAATACTCATCCAGGCAGGCAGAAGGGGCAGATCCAGGCAAAGAGGATGCAGTATGGCAGTGGCTGTGGCCAGTGGTGAAAAGCACAGTCATACATTATAAAATTAGGAAGGGAAACCTGGGGAGCAACCCTAGCCGCAAACTAGACTGCACAGTTCACATAGTTCCAGCACTGGGGAAAATAAAGCCACATTGCTTCTGACGGTGAAAACCAGTGGGGTTGGGGTAGAGCAAGAAATTGCTGGTCTCTCAGCTGAGTCTGCTTGTTTAGAGGGCCCCCACAGTCCTAGAACATCTGCAAACCTACCCACTCTGGGAACCAGGACCAAGCAATGGCTAGAAGGGCACCAGGTACATACAGGAAGTGGAAGAAGTGTCTGGCAAAGGGATGAGCGCTGAACAAGCAACATTGTTCTCTCTCAGGTCCCTTCCCCATATATAGTGTCACAACCTAGTGAAACAGGTCACCTGTACTGATGAATACCTAAGACTCCACCCCTTACAATGTAATAGGTATGACAGCTCTACCTAAGACACAGAGGCAAACACATAAGGTTGTCAAATTGAGGAGACAGAGAAGTATGGCCTAAAAGATGGAGAAGATCAAGGTTTCAGTGGGAGAACTGAGCGACAAGGAGATAGCCAACCTAACAGATGAGGAGATAGACAACCTAATAGATGCAGATTTCAAAACACTTGTGATAACAATGCTCACAGACTTACAGACGAGAGTAAGTATGACAAACACATGAGGGAAGAAATGAAGGCTGTGCTAAGTGAAACAAAGGAAAAACCACACAAAACCAGTAGTGGAGGGAAGGAAACCAGGGTTCAAATCAATGATTTGGAACATAAGGAAGAAATAAACAGTCAATCAGTACAAAAGAAGAAAACAAGAATTGAAAAAAACAAAGAAAGACTTAGGAACCTCTGAGACAACTTTAAACATGCCAACCACTGGATCATAGGGGTGCCAAAAGGAGAAGAGAAAGAACAAGAAATTGAAAACTTATGAGAAAAAATAATGAAGGAAAAACTTCCCTAATTTGGTGACAGAAATAGACATACAAGTTTAGGAACACAGGGAGTCCCAAACAAGCTAGACCAAAAGAGAACCACACCAAGACACATCATAATTAAAATGTCAAAGGATAAAGATAAAGAGAGTCTTAAAAGCAGCAAGAGAAAAGCAGAGAGTTACCTATAAAGGGGTGCCTATAAGACTACCAGCTGATTTCTCAAAAGAAACTTTGCAGGCAAGAAGGGACTGGTAAGTAGTATTCAAAGTGATTAAAAGCAAGGACCTACAACCAAGACTGCTCTATCCAGCAAAGCTATCATTTAGAATGGAAGGGCAGATAAAGTGCTTCCCAGACAAGGTAAAGCTAAAGGAGTTCATCACCACCAAGCCATTATTATATGAAACGTTAAAGGGACTTATTTAAGAAAAAGAAGATCAACACTATGAACATTAAAATGACAACAAACTCACACCTATCAACAACTGAATCTAAAAAACAAAAACTAAGCAAACTAGAACAGGAACAGAATCATAGGTATGAGGAGAGGATCATAGAGGGTTATCAGCTGAGAGAAGGAAGGGGGAGAAAGGGGAAGGGAGGGAGAAATGATGCAGGGATTAAGAAGCATAACTGGTAGGTACAAAATAAACAGTGGGATGTTAAGAATAGTACAGGAAAGGGTGAAGCCAAAGAACTTATATGCATTACCTATGGTTGTGAACTAAGGGGGGTGGAATTGCTGGAGGCATGAGGGGTACTGGGCAGAGGGGAGCAAAGGGAAAAGAAATTGAGACAACTGTAACAGCATAATCAATAAAATATACTCACAAAAACAACTACATATCTTTCACACATAAAAAACTCCTACAAATGTATAAGGACCTGATTCTATATATACATCCTTATTCATGAGAATATTTGTATGTTCAGGTACATCCTTTGCTTATTTTGCAATGGCAAACATTTGAAACAACCTCATTTTTTATCAAAAGAGTCTTAGCTATAGTTACATGCTTTGTCAGTGGGTATGCACACTGGTATGAGTCCTCTGGAAGCAATTTGGCAATATCTACCAGATTATAAATTAACTTACCCTCAACCTAGCAACTTGACTTTGGGGAAATTGTCCTACAGATATACCTACAGGGATATTGTAAAACAGTTATTCTCTGCAGGATTGTTAGTAATAACAAAAGGTTAGACACAACCCACATGTCTGTCAACATAGGACTTGTCAGAGAACATCCACAATGAAATGTGCAGAAGCCAACCAAGAACAAGGAAGCACCTTCAGAACAGACAAAGATCTTGAAGTTATCTTAAGTAAAAAAAGAAAAAAAAAAGTGTAGAGAAGTAAGCATAGTATGTTACCTTTTTGTGTTAAAAAGGTGGAGAATAAGGAAAAACATAAAACTCTTGATCTGCTCATAAAAAAATAAAAGTGGTTACTTGGGGTGGGGCACAGCTTGGGGAAATGGCATCTGGTTAATAAGAGCAGGAAGTGAAACTGTTACTGTACTGTATACCTTTTACGCCAACTATATTCGAGTCTTTGCCCTCGTTATTCCACCAAAACTGCTCATTAAGGTAACAGTGACTATTGCTATGCTAAAACACAATGTTCTTTTGTCCATCTTCATTGTACTTAATTATCAGATACGCTTGACCTTTTTCTGCTCCTTGAAACCTTTTCTCTGTTTGGTTTCTCGGACTCCACATTCTCCTGGTTTCTCTCTGACCTCAATGTCTCCTTTGCTGGCTCCTTCTCTTCTCTCTCAATGTCAGACAGCTCCAGAGCTCAATCCTCAGAACTCTTTTCTGTCTACCTACTCTTTGGTGATCAAATCCAGTCCCATGACTTTAAATAGTTTCTCTTTTATTTAAAAATTCCAAAATCTCTACTTTTAGATTTGTTCTCTCTCCTGAACTCCAAACCCAAATAACAGCTATGGTCACCTTAAATTTAACATGTCCATAATAAATTTCCAGCTCTCCTTTCCAAAACCTGCTCTGTCTTCAGCATTTCAGTTCAGAGAAATAAAAAATGATCTGGTGTTCAGTCCTAAAATCTTGTACTCACCCTTCAGTCCTCTCCTCTCACATACCACAACCAATCCAACCACTGTTGATTACTTCCAATGTTACCACCATGGTCTACCATCTTCTGTTGCCTGGATTACTACACCTTCTTACTTGTCTCCCTGCTTCCACTCTGGCCTCTCCGGCCTATTCTCCATCGAGCACTTAGAATACTGACACATCACATCCCGTCAGTACTCTGCTCAGAACCCTCCAGTGGTTCCCATCTCAGAGTAAAGCCAATGCCTTGTATAATGGCCTACAAGGTCTTCGTGGTCACACCCCAAGATGTCCACATGGCCTGCTCCCTCATTTTTGTTCAAATTTCACCTTCTCGATTGCATCTGCCTGACCACCTTCAGCCATCCCCAAACTCTTCATCTCTGCTTTTTTTCTCCATGTCCCCCAGTATACCTTCTAAGGTTCCATACAATTCATTCACTCTGTGTATTGCTAGCTTCCTCCACTAGAAATAAGCTTCATCATTTGCTGCAGAATTCATCCCTAACATATAAGACAGTGGCATATAGTGGACACTCAGTAAGTATTTCTTAAATGAAGAACATGTGGATAAATGAAGTGGTAATAATTTGAAATATGTAAATTGTTTACCTATTTACAAAATTAAATTGAAAGGAAAACAGAAATATGTTTTATGGGGAAACAAAGAAAAAGGGAAAAGTTACTTAGCTAAATAAATGCATTTAGGCAAAAAGAATGAGATAGTTCTATGAATAATCTCCAAGCTAAATCATTAAGTGAAAAAGCCAGGTGCATACATTTAGAAAAATTATAGTCATATATGCAAGAAACTGATTATAATGATTAAGTCAGGGAGATGCATAGCTAAAGGACAAGGAGGGACAGGAACTTTCTTTTCAAGAAACCTCTTTGTCTTTTTTTTTTTTAATTGTATTATGTGCAAACAATACTTGCTCCCCAAAATAAAATAATAAAAGATTGCCGGTGTTATACTCCAAGCTTAGTATGTAACTGATTAGAATTTGAGGTGTGCAAATTTTCCTTATAGGAAGAATGGATCCCAAGACTTGACTCTAAGACATGTCTGAATGTATTAAAGTGTCTGAAGAAAGAATGTGTGTGGGGAAAGAGCAGTCAGCATTGCAAACCTGTTTAGTGCCCATCAAGCACCGTCGTCGGCAGCCGTCCGTCTCGAGAGACGATGAAGAGTCTATCTGCACCGCCGAGAATGGTTGTGCAGTCCGACTCGGGAGTGACACGGTATCTGTCTCCTCCCGTGTTGAATCGACATCTTGCGATGACGCTGGAGTGTCCTCTCCAGTGAAGCTGAAGCTACAGAGCCTGGGCAGGGTGATATGGAGGGTCTGCTGTTGCCCATGCAGCAGACCCCCCCTCTCTTCGCAGCTGAAGGGTCCAAGGGAAAGACGGAGTCAATACAGCTTGGTTTCAGGTGCGCCGCAGGAGTTGCCGGTGTTGACTACAACGTCAAACCGCCTTAGGGACTCCGGCTCCGGATTTTCTGTCGGGGTTTACTCCCTTAGCCTTTCCCCTGAAGAGGTATGCCGCAAGGCAGCGGAGGTTTTTGGAGTCAGAGTTTTCCTTCTCATCAAGCACCACCTAGTGGAGAATCCTACCAACCCAACCAACTTTGAGTGCTTGGTCCAGTAATAAGCCATAATTGTTCCATCCAAAATGACATAAATATGTGCTCCATTCCCCCACCAACAGTCCTCTTGGAGAAGCTGCAAGACCAAGAAGAAGGTCCTCGCTCACACAACCCTGACTTTGGACATGTTACTGTATGGATTTCCATTGGTGAGGTCAATGCTATTGTCTCTTAATTCAATTTGGGTTTGCATTTAATGTGTTCCCTGTCTATAGCAAATTTTCACCTGTCCACAGAGAAATGAGACAAAACACAAATAGTCACTTTTCCCCCCCCCAGACATGTGGATATAATTTTGGGGGGGTGTAATCACTTTTTAAAATGTAATTTGTTGACTTTTTGTGGTGTCAAAATGCCTTCCATAAAACTCTAGACTTGGTAACAATGATATTTCCTCATATTTAATCCAATTAATTCTCTCTTGTCTAATTTTTATATTCTAGGACCAGCTTTAGATCATTATTTGACTTTTTCCACTTGCACTGACCAGCCACAATTTCTAAGTATTCTGATTTCTGGATGAGTTGTTTCTACTGTAAATAAATGAATGACCAGGAATTACGGTGTTTAGACATCTGCTTCAAAGTTGTTTAATGGGAGAATGCCCACAGAAGGATTTGCTCTCAGAATTTAGTACTGGTAGATCAAGAAAATCCCCCAGCTTGTGGTAAATTCACAACCCTCTGCCAGCTCCCACTACCCCTACCCTCACTCCACCCCCAACACAGACTGGAGTGAATAATATAAATTCTAACACTTTTCCTAGGAACCTAAAAAACAATAAGCATGTCTAAGATTTTATACACTGCACATTAGCCAAGCCTTTAGTCTTTCATACTTTTTGATTAGAAGCAAAACTTACCAAGTTTGAGCAGATCATCTATTGCTGAAATTCTTCAAGACACATTATTATTGACCTGAATGCTAAATTATATAGAGGAATTCTTTTAGTTATTGTATGAAATGTATATGATCATATTTGTTTGGTATTTGCATAAAGAAATGTTAGAAGGATACCCTAGAACTTACTAGTATTGGGCAGGATAGGATGGGGAGAGGAACAAAAGTGTTACTTCCTGTGAAACACCTTTTAAATCATTTTGATTTTTGGATTGCAGGAACGTATTACATATTCAAGTTAAGAAAAAGTAGCCCTGGCCAGTGTGGCTCAGTTGGTTGGCACACCATCCCATAGACCAAAATGTCATGGGTTCAATTCCTGGTCAGGGCACATACCCAGTTGTGGGTTCAGTACCGAGTTGGGGTGCATCCAAGAAGGCAAGCAATTGATCTCTCACTCGCTCGCTCGCTTGCTCATTCTAAAACGCAATGAAAAAATTTCCTCGGGTGAGGATTAAAAGAGAAGTAACATCTATATGTATGTGGGGTCTTGTTTCTGTTTGAAGGGTTTTTTGTTTGTTTGTTTGTTTGTTTTGTATGAGGCATAAAGACATGCAACATTTTTGGTGTATTCTGTGCCCTCAGCAAGAGATAAAATCAGATCCCTCCAAAGAGCAAGAACTCATAGGGGTAGTATGTGTCATAATTACATCTTCTAGTTTCTGTATTTAATGCTTAGACATCTTGGGACCTTGCTGACTTTGGAGGGACCACTTCTCTCCAGGCTAGCCGATTCCTAGAGATGTGAGCATGCTTTGTATGTGCAAACAAACCAATCCAGAAGCCACACACCCCCAGCTCCTCCACAGGGCTCTCACACTTACCCTGCCTCACCTGTTCCTGCCTGTGGAAGCACAATAAAGACTCTTGCCCACAGCTCCCTCCTCCCTCTTTGCCTCCTGACCAGTCCTGCTGTTTCCCACTGGGGTCCCACATGGTGTGCCACTTTTTTGGAACCTGTAACTATATTTTTTAGTGTTAATTCTTCTGATCTGCCGGCCTTGCCATACCCTTATAATAGAAAAATCTATATTTTAAAATAGTATGAGCAAGAGGTACATTAGCACAGCCAACATGGGACAGAAATTTCACTTGTAATAAAAATACTTGTAATTTGAGAGAATGCCTTCTTAAATGAAGACCAAGAATGCCTTCTATCCTCAGGGGAAGAACTGTTTTTATTAATGAGCCCCATTGTGTCAATTACCAAGTAGCTTGTGCTTGTCTGCTGTCCTACAACAAGGACAGGTACCACCCACCATGTCAGTTCTGCAGGCATCGGCTGAGGGCAGACCTAGACCACATCCACGTTGCATCTTTCACATCAAGCACATCTCATTTCATTCATGAAATCCAGCATCTATTCATAAAACAAAGAAGGCATGATTCCTCTGCCTGTAACTAGAATTTTTTGACGGTTCCTTTCAAATAGTAAACTTAGGTGACTTAAATTATTTGTTTTGCCAAAAACTATTTTTGTTTTAATTGCACACCACTTTTTATAGGAGCCTAACAAGTTTCATGACAGTAGCCCTCACAGTTGTCAGTGATGAGAAGTATCCAGGCTAACATTGCCAAGGGGTCTCTCGATACATAACATGAGGACATGTCACAGAGCAAATAAAGACAGAAGCACGTTGTTCTAAACCAGTCTCTGGAGAAAAGTGTGGGCAAGACTGCCTGCAACTTCACACATGAACCCGAACTCCTCTGCAATTGCTTCTCTGAACTGATGATTTAAGGGCCGAAAATTCCTGATTCTTTTACTTGGTTAAGTTTTTTATTGATTTCTTTTATTACAAAAGTAAACTGGCTATTTCACATGAAAATTCCGATTTCCAGCCTCTATTGAAAAAGTGGGAGAAATGGCCACACTGGACTCACTCTGCTGGTCCCATAGTAACTGCTGCATAAGCTCTCCATCTGCCAGTACCCTCCATTCCATACTTGCCCACCCATAGTGAGGCTGAGTGCTAACACCATTTATCTGTAGTTCTGGTTCTTTCTGCAATCACTGAAACCAGACAGCTGGGGAGAAGCTCCTCTGTGGAACACGGGTAATGAGGAAATCTCATGAATCAATCAATAATTGAAGCTTGGATGATGATTTCCTAAACATGGTGATTGATTCAAACCTTAACTGCTAAGCAAGCAGCTCTATCCTTGAACAGAACTAAATTTTACCCCTCAAGGGAAGAAAGGCAACTGGTCACCCCCATTAGCCACCCAACAGCCTACTTGAAAGCTGGATGCATTAAACTGAACACAGCTGGAAGGCAGAAGTGAAATGCAAAATGCATGGATATCCCATATGTGCAGCAGGGTCACAGAAGAGGTTTGCTGTGATTGCCCAAGAGGAATGTGGAGAAGGGGAAAACCCTTTTTAAAAGAAGCTGTTCATTCACCTTTCATCTGGACAGATTATTCCATATGGTAAGAACAAAGCATATTCCTCAATAACGACGAGAGCAGCGTGCTCAGTACCAGCCTGAGGGGCGGGGTCTGGTTTCCACCCCCTCCTGACAGGAACTAAAAAGAGACACACCTTTATACACAAACACCTTACATCCATAAAAGGAGAGTAACAAATTTTATTTCATTAAAATAGATTAAAAAACACTGTATACATGAATTAAGATTCTCAATAATTTACTATTATTTACATTAGCAATTGTTGGTCCTTAGTAGATATTGTGAGGATGTAAAGGAGAGAAGCATGCAGGGCCCAGCCCCTCCCAGAGGGCAAAGGGTGACAGGCAGGCTGAGTGAGTGGCTTTCCTCTCATTCCCATCCTTTCATGTTAATACGGCAATTGCGACATTGAGAGCTGGGTAACCAGCAGGAGAGGTGCGCCTCCGATGTCCAGGGCGGCTACAGCAGTTACCCTGAAGAGATACTGGCAGGCCAGGCAGGGATTCTTTTTCTCTAGAGGAGAATTTTAACTCAGGGTCAGCTCATATAAACACCTGACGGTCAATGATTTCTCCTGTCCCTGTTTCCATTCACAATTCACACCCCCTTCTCTGACACAAGCCAACCCACAGTTTCCAGATAAAGATGAAAAACAGAAACAAAAGCCACACATCCTCATTCCCAGGAAAATGCTGATTGCTTAACATACCCTGCCTGTGTCATCCAGAACTTGGCGACTCAACAAAATCTCACATGGATTGTTTTGTGCAGCTGTGATGTCAGGGATATGTCAGGGATGGTGGGGAGTGAAGGGGCCCGGCTGGTGCTGGCCCACTGTGCCAAGAGGAAGGCTCCCTCCATGAAGCAGTCACAGGAGAGGAGGAACCCAGCAAGGCCCTGGGCGTTCTGCCCTTGCACTGTGATGTCCTACAGGCACTTGTGGCTCTTCCAAACACTGTGGGGAGTGAGTCCCAGGAAGGCAGAAACAGGCTGACGGTGTGTGGTGGGGAGGGAAGACCTGTCTGCAATGGCAGGCTTCATTGACTCCTGAGACCTGGCTCCTGTTGTTGGAGACCTTGAGGTTGGCCCTAATCCCAGAAAACCCCACTGCTCCACTCCTGGAACACCAGGCCCCATAGATGTGGGCTGCTGAGTGGGGTGTGGCAGCAGAGCCAGGCTTAGTCAACACAGGTACCACAGAACCCAGGCCTAGAGCCGCTGTAGTGAACAGCAGCAGAAGCAGCAGTTGAGGGCTGCAGAGCAGGGCGTCCCCTGGAGGCTCAATCCAAAATGTCCGTCTCAAAGGGGACCAGGTGGTAATAGGACAAGTTGGTGTCATAAGCTGCTGGGTCATCGCCATCCTCCAGCTCTGAGGTAAATTCACTGCCGTTCTCAAACCTGAAATGGGAAGGACAGAAGTGAGGGCTGGGGCTGGCTTACCCTCTCCCACCTCCACTGAACGGGAGAAAGGACAGGTCATTAGCAGGAGGGCACTTAGGGATCGACCTCACACAGTATGGGTCACCTCAGCAGTGAATTTCCTGGGAGCCTGGCAATGCCTCCAGCCAACCAGGGAGAAGATGACTCACATCCCCCTCAAGACACACCCACTCATTGCCTGAGTACAGTGGGTCTCTGGTCCTGGGTACTGATACCTGCCCTCTCCAGGGACAAGTGGGGACAGACTACGAGACTCCATAGTACACTCCGAACAAGCAGGTCCGACATCACTGAATTCACAGCCTCAGGGCCAAATGGTCCGCCTCAAATATTGCTGAGGACGGCTGCAGCCAGGTGGAAAAACCTCTTGCTACTCAAATGTCATCTCTCTGTCCTCCTGACCTGGGAGTCACCATATAGCACCTGCCTGACAGCCCCACGGAGTGTGAAAACAGACTGCTCCCAAGAGACAGATGGCAGCAGACCATCAGCTCAGCTACACTGCCCTAGATCAGGCATCTAAACAAACACCTGGCAAACCCTTCTGATGCCCCCCCAAGCCGCCTGGTGGTGGACATTTCTTTGTTAAGCTTTAAGCGTTCCTGGGATCACAGAGGATTTCTGTTGCTTTCTTTCCCTGCCAGCCACGTGTCCTGGGCAGATGGCCACATATTAAGGCCCAGTCATCCCTGTCCATGCAAAGCTTTGGGCTAGCTGGGAGAGTCACAACGCCATCCTGGCTTTCTGTGTTTCTCCTCAGCAAAACTCTTCACAGTTGAACTCAATTCTGACATCTGGCCTCCCAAGACAGAAAAGGTTACCTGAAGAATACTGTGGCCCTAGAGCTAGAACCCTGCAGCAACGAATGATGAGGGAGGGTCACCACCATGATAAGCCCTAGCCAGACACTCCTCCCATGAAGCTAGAGGACCTCTCCTTTCCATCATTCAATACACATAATCTTGCATCCTATGTTGCCAGCCTGCATTAGCATGGAGTACCCACAGGTCATGAACTAATGTGCTATCCATATACACATATAGCAGGTGCAATCCCCTGTGTGTGTCATGGCAAGGCATGAAAGGGACAACGGTATTTCAGAGGGTCACCCCCTCGGCATCACCACCCAACCCTTTTATACCAGCATTTCCTGACGTCACTGTGAAGAGTTCTTGGGCCATCTACCCAAGAGGCCTCTGAGAAAGTATGAAAGTGAGAGGGCTGGCTGGAGCCTGTTCCATGAGGCTCAGTCACTGAATAGGGAGCCTGCAGAGGAGACACATCCTGGGGTCACACTTTGTCCTGCAGTCAACTAACCCAGATGTGTGTTTCGGCACGTCGGTCTGCCCTGGTCCATTTTTTATTGTCAGCTGAGTGGATGGGCTGGGACCTGGGACGCTGAGAGGTCCCTCCACCCATGGGATGTGCTTCTCATGCGCCCACATGGAGACTCTGCACACCCAGAGCTATCTCAGGAGCTCCTAAGCCAGACATTTCACACTTATTACCTGAGGTCTTCACAACAGACACTGAAAGACCATAATGGTCCCACTCTAAAGATTAAGAGAAGCCAGGAGAAGTTAAGTAACTTCCTGACACTCACATATCAGGAGAGCCCTGGGCTTAGTCTTGACAGTCAACAGAAGCCAAGCTATGATGCCCCCTCAAGCTGCTGCCCCATAATTCCCAAGGAGATGACCAGAAGCACAAGGTTGAAGGCGGCTGTCCCTCAAGAGGGGCCCAGGTGTCGGGCTGCCTTAGAGCACTTAGAATGGTCAAAGTTCTGTTATAAGAGAGAGGAGGAACGGAGAAGTGGTGTCTCTGGCTTTCCTGCCTTCACTAATCAGACACATTCTCCTTCCCTTCAGAGCAGGCCCCTTGGGCCAAGCTCCAGCCACCGGGGAGTCTGGAGAATTTCTAGCCCTGCAATGTGAGGCCAACATGCAGGTGACACTTCTCCCCATCCCAGGAGACCAGGCCCTATGATCAAGGAGGCTTGTGGCCCCTGTACCACCCAGGACCCAGTACAGACCAGTCCCTAAAGCCTAGCCACATCTACTCAATGGCCCGTCACAGCCAGCCACTAAGGCAAAGGAACTTTGTTCCCGACAAGGTTTATGAACCAAGGTTTTACTGTCCTCTAGAAAAGGCAACTCTTTAAATAAATGTCTGAATACAGGCAGGATGGTTGGGTGTTTCTGGCCACGTCATTCCGGCCTACAGAGCTCTGCATGGCAGGCAGTGAACCTTAGACCCTGACACTGGCTGGCGGTTCCAGGATCCTGTCTGTAAAACTACATTCAAGTCAGCATACTTACAGATGCTCTGCCGGATCCACACCCAGGTGCTGCTCTTTTCCATTTGGTATACTATGGTCAATAACAATAGTTTCTGTATTGGCTAAACAAAATCCATTGGACCTCATGATTTCTGAAAATGAAAACAGTTAAGAGAAACATTCAGGAGGGATAAGGTTTTAAAGTTTGGGGCTTACACCAATCTCTGGACTTCACCCTCCATCTACTGCCCTGTCTCCCCGACATTTTAAGAGAGTACCCTGCACCCCAGAGATGCATTCTGGAGCCCACCTGGAGCTCTGCCACACAGAATAAGGGGCTGATGCCAAGCTTCATGGAAGCCACACCTGCTGACCTAACCCATGCAAGCCAAGAGGCCTCTCTCTCCCTCAGGAAGAGGCTCTGGTTGTCTGAGCTCTCTCCTCATATGCCCTTCCCCATGCATTGAAAATTGGAACAGAGAGAGCACTGAGCTCACATCTGGCAGCCTGGGTTTGAGTCCAGGTCTGTGGCACGCTGCCGGGGGTGCCAGTTTCTAAGCTCTCACCTGTGTCTGAGACAGGATAACACCGTCACTGCCCTGGGCTACCACGATGATCAAATGAGATCGGTGAGCATTTTAAACCAAAATGGGTGACTTCACCTATTGCTTTATCTAATACTGTATATGAACTGATTTTTTACCAACAAGCACCAAGTTCAATAATTTAAAGAGGCCAACAAAGAAAACATCCTCATGTCTGCTTTGGATGTATGGTGTTAGCTTTTTAAGGACATGAGGCTATGGTTGTCCAGTGCCTGACGGGGCAGGAATGAGATGCCTGAGCTGGGAGCTCGGACCCTGCAGCTTAGCCCAACTATGAGCTCTATGATCTCAGGACTCAGTATCCTCAACTGGAAAATATCTGATGCATTCTCAAATTCAAAGAATTATCCAAAGGATTATGATCTTCCCATTCAAGACCTAACACATGGAAACACACAGCTCAAAATAGCCCTTCCTCTCTCCTGGTACAGTCCGTGGCCTGTTAGAAACCAGTCTAGGAGGGAACCTCACCTGAGCTCTGCCTCCTGTCTCCGCCTCCCCCACCCCTCCACCTGATCCACAGCAGGAGGTGAGCAGCAACCAGCAAGTAAAGCTCTCCTGAGCTCCACCTCCAGAACCCTTGTCGCCCCTCGTCAGTGGAAAAACCAATCCCTGGTGCCAAAAAGGTTGGGGACCACTGGCATTGACACTTGGGCACCCAGTCTCAATGGGCATCTGATGCTATTGTTGTCCGGGAGATTGTTTTATTTTATTCTTACATCTCATCATAATTTAGACTATTTTATTTCCATGTATGGATTTTATTTTTTTATAAGTCAGAATGTAACTCCATGTTTATTTTTAATCTTTCTAGGTATTTGGTTCTCAGTTCTTTAAATTTCTCTCCATATGAAGAGATTTAGGGAAACTACACAAAAATGAAGAAAGAAAAACAAAAGATTTCCTCCTCACCCCATGATCTAAATGGCTATTCATCAATAATATTTGCCAAGAAATTTACTGCTCAAATTTCCACTTGGCATTCTGGAGAAGTGACAGCTCATGTTTCACTGGTTTTCTGAAACACCAGCTCAGTCAGTCACACTCCCAGTGACGTCAGTAGAGCACGCCCTGCCTTGCCCTGCCCTCCTGGTTGGAGCCCACCAGAGCTCCAACTTCCTTGAGAATGAGCATGAACAGCCTGCAAGTCCTGAGAAGGAGCACTGAAAACCTACAGAAAGTTGGTGCTTGGAACCTCTAGGGTCAACTATGACATTTCTAGGTACAAGAAGGTGCAAAAAGATGTTTACCAAAGCCTCAGCGATTCTGAAGATGGCTAAATCTTAACAAGAAAGACTAAGATTCTCTCAATTTTCAATGTATGGAAGCACTAATGTAAGTAAAACACACACTCACACACACACACACACACAAAACCACTTTCTTTAACTGCTTTAAGTCTGACTCAAATTTATCTGTCTCAGGAAGTACATAAAGCCTCCAAGTTATGTCAGTATAGCCTAGCATCTCTCTCCCATCCCCTTGCCAGGGGAATTTCTGGGGGAGACACTTACAAGTGAAAACAAATGCCAGTGCCTCAACATGTTGGTGAACGTTATGAAGAGATGTCTTGCATAGGAACTTCCTGATATTTCTTAAACATGAATTTGGAGCTCTGGAAAATGGAATCTTTACCAGCCTCTGAAAACAGATGTGTAGTAAATCACTCCTTAGTTGCCTATATTAGTTCTTTGTGCACAGAAATGTGGTTTAATAGTTTGCAAGGCCATCTGTGCCCTTGAGAAAAATCCAGTTCTGCTATTTATCTCCGGGAAGCTAGCTCCTTCTTGCTCAGTTTCTTCATCTGTAAAATGGGAACAACAGTATCTATCCCAAAGGACATCAGATGCAGATTAAATGAGATAGTGTTTATAAAGAACCTATTAAGGGCCTGGGACTTGATAAATCGTAGTTATTACTGTCATTGTTGCAAATGTATTCATATCTGTTGTGTCATGCAAGTAAAAATTACTAAAGCAATGTTATGACTGCAAAAAAGCTACAGCATTTGAACCTGTCTTTAAACATACTTAAAATGTGAATGTCTTAGAAGTATGGTTAGTAACTACAGCAAAAAGAAAAAAATTACTGGCCAATTTAATTACTTTAATCACATACATGACTGATTCCATGAAATAGTTTATATTCAAGCTATACTTTTGCATTCATATTTTTTCACATTCAGTGGAGTCCTGCTTTGCCATTTCTTATTTTTCTTAGCATTTTCCACTCATTTTAGAATTACAAAAGAGTTGTAAAAATAGTACAGAGTTCTCACATATCCCTCACCAAGTCCTAATGTTATTATTTTAGGTAACTATGGTACAATTATCAAATGCAGAAAATTTACATTGCACAATACTGTTAACTAAACATGACTTTCAACAGCTTTCTCACTAATGCCCCTTTCTTTCGGTTCCAGACCCAATCCAGGACCCCCTGTTGCATTAAGTTGTTGTGTCATAGTCTCTTAGGACCTCTGACAGTTCATCAGTTTTCTCCTCTCTCGGGACCATGACACTTTTGAAGTAGACTGTCCTGTGGGGGACCGCTCCTTGTGGGTTCGGGAATTGTAGCCCAAGCCGTGAGTCAGCCCTCTACCCACCTCTCCCGGAAAGGCCTCTAAGTCTCAGCAGAAAACCGAAAGGTTGTGCAGCAGACAGGACTGAAGGCCACTCAGAGGGTTCCCATGGGAACTGGATTTAAAGAATGCATATTATGCTTTAGAGCTTGCTCCGCTCTTCTTATCTCTTAACTATAAACAATCTGTAGCTAAAAATGTATGAAGCCTTGCACCTAATGCCAGTGTGGTGTCAAGATGTTTAGCAGACCCTGACACAGACTCGTCACTGTGTGCTCTAGATTGATATCTGTAATTGGTAACTGTCAACTGTAACCCAAGTGTCTGAAAGCTTATTGATGATTCATAAGTCTTGACCTTGAATCCCCTACTCAATAAAAGACACAGGAGATGGAAGTTCAGTGCTTTTCTCCACCAGAGAGATTAGCAACCTCCCATCCCCCCCAGACAAAATACAGTGTCCTGGATAAATTTGTTCTGCTGTGGTCATGAAACCTCTGCTGGACGGACAGTTTCCAGTCGAGCCGGGGCACTGGGAGCAGATCAACCTCATCGCCTCTCAATTTGTCTGATGTCTTCAAGAACTTCCACTGAAACCCCTGGCTGCTGTGGCTCAGTGGATCAAGCATTGGCCTGAGAGCCAAGTGTTGCTGGTTCAATTCCCAGTCAGGGCACATGACTAGGTTGCATGTCAGGTCCCCAGTTGGGGGTGTGAGTGAGAGGCAACCATACAGTGATGTTTCTCTCCCTTTCTTTCTCCTTTCCCCTCTCTCTAAAAATAAATAAGCAAACAAGTAAATAAACAAATAAAATTTAAAAATAAGAAAAAAAAAAGTTAAAAAAAAAGAACTTCAACTGAAGTGGTGTGTCCTGGGCAGGAATCCTGCAGAGGGATACCACGTTCTCCTGCACGCATCACATCAGGGGTTATGTGATATCAGCTGGCTTCACACCTGGGATGTGGGTCTGGATCACCTCGGTAAGGAGGTTTCGGCCAGTTTCTACAAAGGAAGGTTACTCTCTTCCCCTTGGTAGTTTAGAAATATCTTTTGGGGCTATGCATTGAGGCTCTACAACTCCTGTTTCTTTTGAAAAAATTTCACACTAATCTTAGCATCTACCAATGGATCTTTTCTGCAGCAACTACTATTGTGGTGCTTGCATGATAGTGATTTTTCTTTTCTTTTTTAACTGCAATAATGTTTTTATATGCCCCATATGTCATCAGTCCTTCAACTCATTAATTCATATATACCTTTTTTTCTTAGACTTGATAACCACTTAGATTAACATGGGATGAAGAATGTTTAAGGTTGTATTGACCCAAAGCATCACCAGGAAAGTCCACAGTATCTCCCGACTGTCCTTCCTGGGGACTTAAGACAAGCTCAGTTCTCCACCAGGAGCGTCTGGCGCCATCTAGTGGAGCCCCTGGCCACTGCACAGTCTGAACATTAGGAGGCTGTGCAGACAGCCTGGATGCTCTTAAGTCCAAGTATGAAGAGCAGTCTCCCACAGCCAGAGAGGCGAGTGCCCATTCCCATGGACCTGCTCCCTTCATGCCATGTCAACAGCATAAGAAAGCACTAACGTGTCTGTGGGGAGAGGACGAGGAGGGTTTGGGTGAGTGGCAGCAAGCCAGGGTGTTTTTAGGAATGAATGCAATTTCACAGGATAGGAGTGGGAATGGAGGGGCAGCCACAGCACAAGCAAAGCCCAGCCCCGAAGGGGCTGAGGGTCTGCAGTGCAGGATTCTAAGGTGACAAAATCAAAAAGCTAGAGTCAGCCAGACTCCGACATGCCTAGAACGACTAGGGGACTTGGGTTTTATTGTGAGCATAAGGTTTTGGGAAAATTAATGAGCTCATGAAATCAGAGTTCTGGGATGACCACATCAGTATTTATCTGGGGCCTATACTAGGGAAAGGGTGAGGCTGATAGAGACATGTGGATGTTCTCAGGGGGTGCCAGATGTGAGGCTCAGGGCCTGAGGATCCCTGGATCCAGCAACACCTGAAATATGGGACTGAGACCAAAGGATACGGCTGGCCCGTGTATGCACTAAGTCTTCAAAGGGATATCAGTGCTACTGCAAATACCAGTTTCATTGAAAATAATTTTTTATTTTAGCACAGTTTGTTGCCTTAATATACTGATTTCTTCATGCAATAAATAATTAAGAGTGCATCTTACATCCATGGGAACACACACACACACACACACACCTGCACACCTACACACTAATTTATGTTGGGAAGACTTCAGAAAGAGGGCCGGAAAGTCCAGGAGCAAAGAAGGGAAGGTTGGGTAGCTTCAAAGGGAGAATCCCCAGACTTGGTGCCCAACTGACTAGGGCAAAAGAAAAGGAGGAAACAAACCCCTTGCAGTCAGAGACTCTTAGCTCTGGAAGGGTTCAAGAGGTGCTCTCCCAGCCTGCCACCTGATACAAGGATTCCTTGGACAGGCCCCCAGGCTTGAGGCTTTTGGGGACAGATTTGCAATAGATGTTTACAAATTCCATTGTTAAGCAGCTCCGTTTATTACGAAGTGTTTTCTGTGCAGTGCCAAAACTGGCAGTAGTTACTTCTGTCCACTGCTATGTCCCAGGACAGAGCACACTGCCCCAGATGACCCGGGCTTCTGGATGGCACACAGAGGTCACCACCCCTGCCTTCCCAGACTTGGATGCTGTGTCCCTAGTCATGCATGCAAGGCCTTGCTGAGGCTCATGTACAGTACAAGTTAAGACATCTCTCTTCAGTCCTTGCACAAAGACAGAGAACATATTTAAACACTCAGCACGGGACTCCACAGCTCTACCTGTTAAACTTCATCTCAGTACTCAGCTCTGTAGGATAAGCATGGCTGTGCATTTACCCATGTCACTGATGAGACAGGACACTAAGGCAAAGGGCTGGGAATGGTCCAGGTGCTGCACTCCAGGAGTCCCTCAAGCAGATGCAATTCCACACAGCTCATCTGTCCTCCTCACACTCCAGGGGCCAACCTGATGCAACAGTTCGGCTCATGCCACCCGCACTAGTCCCAAAAGGACTGTGACTGTGATGCTCTTTGCTCTCGCATTTGCTCCAAACAGAAAGAAATAAAGCAAAACAGAGACACCAGTGCTAGGACTCTCCCACTGTGTACTAAGGGACAGAAGCTTGCCTGCGCTCTGGGTGACAGCATGCAAAACTCCAGACAGCTGACAATTAGGGTCCCAGGGCTCTCTCTGAGACCATAAGACTAGAATCCACAGACACCCACTAAAAGGAAGGATCTGGATACTAGTGGTGCAGCCAAGAAGAGCTCCTGAATCCCTCTGCTCTTCTTTCTAAGAAAACACTGCAAGCTACTGTGGGTAGATTCTAAAGTAGCAGACAGCCCATGCTTGCTACCCATCCTGCTCACACACAGTCATATCTAGAAGTAACTTTTCCATTCTGGGTTTCCAGAAATTGCCTAACCTGTCTACCTCACCCAGCACACAAGTAGGACTCTCATCCCTGCTGTGGCATTGAATTCAAAAGGACACTTTCCTACCAATGACATCATCCCAACTTGTCCTCCTCTCCCCATCACCATGATCAACAATTTCTTCTTAGGATCCAGCTCTGGGATCTTCTCTTGAACAACTTCATTCTGAGTCCTGCTCCTCCATTCCTGCACTTCTTTCCCTCCTCCTCCGTTCGCTAATGGAATGCTGGATGCAGAATCCCTCCTCTCTCCTTCCTACAGATTGAGATGTCCCATAGGCTCTCATGTTGAGCTAAGCTGCATTTCCTCTTACAACGGACTGTCCTTCCTTTTCCACCCAGCATACTCCCCGACAACTGCACTCAAATGCTACCTTGTAGTCCAAAACAAGTTGACTGCTATTGCGTGGGGAAGCCCAAAGCCTGAGACCCCCAGGACAGAGCTCTTTGCCCTACACAATGCTCCTCAGCAGTCTTCACCAAAACAGTACCATAAAAAAATAACAGTGTTCTAATGACAAGTGCAACCCAGACCTTAGAAAACTACCAAAGGGTGAAGTCCAGGCTTCCCCTCTCTTTCTACCTGACCCTATAGGTGAGCTGGCCAGCTGCTCTACTCAGGTGACAACTTGCTCTTACTACTGCTGACCTTACCTCTTTAGTTAATTTATCAATGCTAATGATACCTAAACTGTGTGCTCCCCTTTTGGCCATGACTGCCCTAAAACTATGAACAAATTCAACGCTACGTTATATGAACTATCTTATTTTAGCAAGCTAGACTACCAATTCCACTGATCCCAAAAATTTGCTTCAAAAATGCCTTAGTGATATTCTCATCATTATACTATTTCTTCAGTAAGTTCCAATTTATATAACCGATAAGTCCCTTAGGAAGCAGAAAGAGTGTCAACTCTACATCAGAAAGCACACTGTTTCATAAAGGTCCAGTAACAGCCTCTCACCCATTACTGTTGGCTTGTCTTTCCAGAGCCCAAGGGTGCAAGGTATGTCCAACCATGCACGCCACGCCCTGAAAAGGCTTCCAGAAAGACAGAGCAGCGTTTTCCCCAGGCCTTCCCTGTAGCTCTTACCTGATATTTTCACCGGACTTTGAAAGCTGGGTTGAATTTTATGTACATTGTCATTTTTTAACACCTGATCCAGAGGAGATCTTTCAAAGAAGGTGAGCACAACTTCTGACCTAGAATACTGGGCAAAAATAGGTTAATTACTAAAAATTAATCCTCTACAAGATGGCCCTGAGTTGTTCAGATAGCCCACAGGACTGACTACGCCAAGGAGGCTGCAATCACTGGACTTTTGATTTCCTTATGGCCCCATGTGGCTAAAATGCAGGTAGGACCGGGTGATGGAAACAACGGCCAGTTTTCCTGAGTGCTTGGTATGTCCCCCAGTTTCACCACATCTCCCTTTGCTTTGTAATAAAACTGTGAGTATGTCGACTCTCCCCCTCCATGGAGGAGGAAACAGAAGCTTACAAGAGTTAGGTAGCCTGCCAGACTCCAGTCCAGGTTCTTAATCACTGCTGCACACAAAGCTGGCAAACTTCATTTAAAGGTTACCTGCTGGTGTTGATGCTAAAACTCCCTTGGGTTCCCACATGCCCTCTTCTCAAACACCCTCAGCAAAACCTGTGGGCTTCTGCATGGAGGCAAGAAAGCAAAGCCACTGGAGTGGAGGGGCCACATCCCTTCCTACTCAACACCTCCTTGGCCCATCTTCCATTTTCCCAGGGAGAAAAAAGGTGGGAGTCGCTGGAGCTCACAGGAGTCTCTTTCTCCTGGTTATATCCACCCACCTCCCTACGGCCTGCTACTTCCGGGAGGGGCAAGCAGTCAAGGGGACAAGCAGGTCAGTTATTTGAAAGCTGGCCGAATGTGCCAACCTCTCACCCAACCCGGACCTGACCACACTCACTTTGCATGGCATGCTTATGATGATCTTCAGCAACTTCTCCACCTCATTGAGCCTGGTCTCTATGTCGTGGGCATTCTTTATGGCGACCAGTCCTACAATTGAGACAAACATGCCTAAAATCAGAAAAAGAAACCAGGAAATATGCTCCAAAATTAAATACAGACAATAGGCATCCCAAGATGAGGATGCCACTGCAGTGTCACCGTGTGTGAAAGGTGTCTGGGTATGTCTGCTCAGCCTTATTCATGTGCAGACAGCCCACTCTGAAAGACCTGCTCTAACCCTTATGTTCAGTTTCAAAGACCCAATGAATGATGTGCATGTACGCTGGTGACACTGTCCAAAAGAAGGAGGCTGGCAGGCCAGGGACAACAAATGAGTGGGGCAGGCAGGAATAAGTCCCAGAGAGACCATCTAAGACCCCTCTCTGCGGGAGAGCCTGGGCCAGCTCCACAAATACCCTGGACTTGGTCAGAGCTCAGCCAGACACCACTCAGCAGCCAGCAGCACAGTGACTGCAGCCAGAGGAGGTTGCCTAGGACACACCCACTCCCAAGGACACAGTGGAAGAAGGGACTCATTCTGCTGGCCACAGGCCCATCTAATTGGAGCCCTTATTTAAACAAGTCATTTAAATGCTGAGTTTGGAAGGAAAAAAAATCAGCTTTCTACCCAGAGAAAACCAATGTGGCATGACTCACAGCACTTTTCAGGAATGTGAGTGTCTATCCTTCTTCCAGTTATCAGAAGTCCTGCATGGCTGTTGGAAAGTGTATCATACTGTTTTTATTTTTTTAAGTATATTTTATTGATTATGTTGTTACAGTAGTCCCAATTTCTTTTCCCTTAGCTCCCCTCTTCCCAGTAACTCTCTCCCTCCAGCAATTCCACCCCCTTTAATTCATGTCCATGGGTCGTACATAGAAGTTCTTTGGTTTCACCCTTTCCTATATTATTCTTAACTTCCTCTTATCTATTTTGTTCCTACCAATTATGCTTCTTATTCCCTGCACCATTTCCCCATTTCTCCCCCTTCCCCCCCCCACCCCAGCTGATAATTCTGCAAATGATCCCCATTCCTATGATTCTGTTCCTGTTCTCGTTGTTGGCTTAGTTTGTTTTTGTTTTTATTTTTTAGATTCAATTGTTGGTAGTCGTGACTTTGTTGTCATTTTAATGTTCATAGTGTTGATCTTCTTTTTCTTAAATAAGTTCCTTTAACATTTCATATAATAATGGCTTGGTGATGATGAAGTGCCTTGTCTGGGAAGCACTTTATCTGCCCTTCCATTCTAAATGATAGCTTTGCTGGATAGAGTAGTCTTGGTTGTAGGTCCTTGCTTTTCCTCATATTGAATACTTCTTTCCAGTACCTTCTTGACTGCAAAGTTTCTTCTGAAAAAGCAGTCAATAGTCTTATAGGCATAGTCTTATAGGCACTCCTTTGTAGATACCTCTCTGCTTTTCTCTTGCTGCTTTTAAGATTCTCTCTTTATCTTTAACCTCTGGCATTTTAATTATGATGTGTCTTGGTGTGGTCCTCTTTGGGTCTAGCTTCTTTAGGACTCGGGGCTTCCTGGACTTGTATGTCTACTTCCTTCACCAAATTTGGGAAGTTTTCCTTCAATATTTTTTCACATAAGCTTTTGATTTCTTGCTCTTCTTCTTCTCCTTCTGGAACCCCTATGATTCCAATGTTGGCATGTTTAAAGTTGTCCCAGAGGTTTCTAAGCCTCTCCTCATTTTTTTCAATTCTTGTTTCCTCATTCTATACTGGTGAACTGTTTTTTCCTTCCTTATATTCCAAATCACTGATTTGAACCCATTTCCTTCCCTTCACCATTGGTTTTGTATGGATTTTCCTTCGTTTCATTTAGCATAGCCTTCACTTCTTCCTTTATGCGTATGCCATAGTTAAGCATGTGTCAAGCCTGTAAGCATCTTTATCAACAGTGTTTTGAACCCTGTATCTGTTAGATGGGCTATCTCCTCATTTGTTAGGTTGGCTATCTCCTAGTTGCTTAGTTCTCCCACTGGAACACTGATCCATTCCCTCTTTTGGGCCATACTTCTCTGTCTCTTCATCTTGACAAGCTCCTGTGTTTGCCTCTGTGTCTTAGGTAGAACTGTCACATCTGTTACGTTGTAAGGAATGGAGCCTTAGATATCCATCAGTACAGGGCAACCCGTTTCACCACATTGTGGTGCCTTATGTGAGGAAGGGGTGTCTTGAGAGGGAACAATGCTGCTTGCTCAGCACTCACCCCTTTTCTAGGCACTACTCCCACTTCTGTATGGGACTGACGCCCCTCTAGCTGTTGCCCTGGCCGTCGTTCCCAGAGAGGGTGGGTCTGCAGACGTTCTAGGACCGTAGGGGCCCTTCAAACAAGCGAACTCTGCTGAGACTGGCAATTTCTGCTTCCGCCCCAACCCCCACTGGTCTGCACAATCAGAAGCAATGAGGTTTTTTTTGCCCTCAATGCTGCAACCGTGAGCTGTGTAGTCTGATCTGGTGCTGGGAGTGCTCCCCAGGTGTCCCTGTCGACTTTTTAAAAATGTTTGACTGCACTTTTTGCCACCCTGCCGCTGCCACTGCTGTTGCTGCCACCACACTGGGTCCTCTCTGCCCTGGCTACGCCCCTCCTACCTGTCTGGATGAGTATTTCCTCTTTATATCTTGTTGGACTTCCATGCAGCTCGACTTTCTGGAACTTCTGGTTGTCTTTAGTTTTGAGGTAGTTGTGTTCCTTCTTAGCGGTGGAGGGAGATGCAGCGTGTGTGTCTAGGCCTCCATCTTGGCTGGAAGTCTCTCATACTGTTTTTAAAATGCTATGGCTGCAGCATAGAGGTTCAGGGTAAGTTTCTTTCTCCCCATGAGCAGTGAGGAACACAAATATTCCCATACATTTTCTGTATATTGGCTTCCGAGGGATGGGAAAAATCAAGAGTCCCAACAAAACTTATGCATTTCCCATACTTCCTTTGACCTAGGATGGCAGCCCCTGTGAGCTCTGACCAAACCACCCAGGCTGAAATCTCAGAACTATTATCAGTTACTGAATCAGTTCTTTAAAAGTTTTGGTTTCATCTTGTTTTACAGGAAAAAGGGTTGCCTGTCTTTTAGGCAACTCACTTACTAAGTCTACATAAGTGATAACATTAATTTCCTAAACCACGTATTGAAATTAAGAGGCCCACAATATACAGCCTCTGGAAACCAGGAGCAACCCCAGACAGAGGGCGAGGTCATTTCTGAAAACCTGGGCTACGTTAGAGGATCCTCCACAATAACAGTTCAAATCAAGACCAGGAATCATTCTCTCAACTTCCTATAAAGCACAGGCCACCTTGGGTTCGGGCATCCCTGCTTGACCCAGCGCACCCTCCTCAGCCAAACAGGCCCTGGTGGCCAGCTGGCAGCTGTCCAGGAAGCAGGAGTTGCAGAGGCAGGAGAGTGGGTCATGGCTGGACCACTGGGAGACCCCAGGCCTCTGTCTACACAGCCGTGCACACACCCCAGCACAATGCCCCAGCTATCAGCAGAGAAAGGGACTGAGCCACCTTTCCCCCTTTTTCCTCAGGTTGCCCGGCCCCACCACACCACCCTGCACACTGGAGAAGTCAGGGAAGGGAAGGATGAAAAACATCATATTCTCAGGATGCTTGTTCTTCAGGCCATGAATTTCTCAGAATAGAATTTCAAACACACACACACAAACACACATACACACACACACAGTTTCGCACCAGACACTTTGATCTTCTGCTTGCTACAGAGAAGTGTACAGAGGAAAAGAGAGCCAAAATCCTCTAAAAAGTTGTTTTTAAAAAGAGAGGACAATTATGTAAATCATCCCCACCAAGTGCTTCATTATTCTAAGATGAGCAAAACTATTATTGTACTTCAGTTTTTATTAAAACTAGACTTCTAGTCTTAAGTCAATCAAGTGTATCACAGTAGTGTGTTATGTTCTGTAGGTACATTTGTAGGAAGATTAACCCTTGTCTGGTGAGTGCATACAGAATATTTATATCCATTTTGTAAGTTGTAAAGCATAACTCAACAACCTCAAATCAATATAAAGGTTTCTAATTCTTTTATCTTTGCTTTAACAACGTAAGTTTGATTACATCTTTGATTTCAATGCTCAGCCTATGACTCTGATTGGATTAAGAGTAAAATTTCATTAGATAAGTACATTCTGCTCTATATTGATCTTCTTTTAAGGCAGCCAGACTTAGCAAATAAAACAATGTGCCTATTTAAATCTGAATTGCAGATAAACAATGAATAATGCAATAGTTTGGATAGGCACCTACTAAAAAATTATTCATTGTTTATTTGAAATTTAAACCTTAACTGCATTTTGTGTGGCAACCCTATCTTCTTGTTGTCCCACTGTCCAGAGTGAACTGGAGAAAGGCAAGAAGCACACGGTCAGGCCTCTGGAAATAGTATCAGGGCTTTAACTCAGTGCACAGACCTCCCTGATCTGACCCCAGCCCACCTTACTGGTCCTGTGCCCTGTGAGTTCCCCGCACCCTCACACAACCCCCCAAGGAACAGGTCAATGCTACCCGAACACAGCCCCCGACCCCATGCAGCACTGCCTGTTGATGGGAGAACTGTGCCTGCCAACCTTCCCCACCTCTGGGCTGCTGTATGGGAAAACCCCAACAGTCCTTTAATGGGCTGGCATATGCCCTCTGCTCTGTGAAGCCTTCCTCACAGCACAGTCTGGGAGACTTGGTCTGCCTCTGGGCTTCCAGGAAATGCTCTCCTGACCTCTGCTGAATTCATCACTCTGCACTGTACTTGCTCCTTCACTTACGGGTCTCCCGAAATCAACCACATGAACCTGAGCGTAGGAGGTGCCTTTGGTTCATCTCGCTTTGATCAGCAATCAGCACAGAGCCGAACACATGCAGGGGATTCAATGTTTGCTAGCTGTTTGATGACTGAATAAAGTTGCCTAAGAGAGCACAGAATTTAAGTATTAGTTATCTCCTGGGTGTGTGTTCCATACTGCTTGCAAGGCAGTAATGCAGTTCACACTAATCCACTTCACATTCAGCCAGACCCCAGCCTGAACCAACCAGGAGCAGGTTCTAGGTCACTGACCTCACAAGAGAGCAGCCCAAGGAGGGCAGAGTGGCATTAAGTGTACTGAGTCACCGGCCATCCTGGGTTGATTTTACTTGGGGAAGCATGCAGAATCATTTTGCTTCCTTTCACCTGTTCTTCCATTTCCTAATGGAAGCAAAATGGTATTCTTTGGAACGGAAACGTGCTTCAAAACAAAGGGCGGCTGAGGAAATATAAATGGGGAGAGGAAGACACTGAAATCCCTCCCTGCAAGAACAGAAATGACAGAAGCTAAAACAATCTGGGGTTTTAGCTGCAGCACTTTTTTTTATCATTTACTCCCCCATCATGGCCTCCCAGGTGACAGTCAAGCTGCCGATCCTAGATCAGCTTTCTGAAGGTGCTTCCCCCAATTTTCTCAAAGGAAACCTGTCCACGTGAATGACAAGGGCACTGGACTCTCCTCTGCAGGGGCCTCCGCTGATCAAAGGCAATTCATGAAGTGATGGGTCAGCTGCACTCACTGAAACCCACCTAACAGCAACAGACCAGGGCCAACGGACACTGTGGCTGACGAGCACAGACCGCAGGGCTAGCTGGTGGAGGCTGCCTCGCCCCAGCACAGCCCCCAACGCCCAGATGAGGGAGCATGAAGGACTCACCACTCCTCTAGGGGCCTCTATCAGCCTGGGCCTCTTAAAACTCCAACATGCCCTGGCCAGGTGGCTCAGGTGATTGCAGCATCAGCTGTTAGCCAGTAAATCAAAAGGTTGAAGGTTAGATCCCTGGTCAGGGCACTTGGGAGAGGCAACCAACCGCTGGATGTCTCTCTCCCTCTTTCTCTCCCTCCCTTACCCTCTCTCTAGAATCAATAAGTATATCCTACCGTGAGAATTCAAAAAACAAAAAAACATACCCTCCAACAGCCACATCTCCCTCCTCTCCTGGACCCTGAAAATCACCCTACTTCGATTGTTTTAAGTGTTTCCCATCAAATGGTGGGTATATTTAATGTGTTAGGAAAATATTTTTTTAAATATAAACAAACCCCAAACTGCTCTCCAGGGCCACAGTTCATAAATAAAATAAATCTTCATCTTTACATTTCTAATTGTTCCATGCTTTCTCAATTTCACAACTGGGGAAACCATAAAGACCTGCTGATGACACCCAAAATTATTATAAGTTCTAAAATGACACAGCACTGAAAGGTGAAGTTGTGAGCAGAACCTGTTACAGAAACAGGGGAGTCCAAAAACAAACCCCAGAGTTTGCGGCTGGGAGATAGGGAGCAGGAAGCAGCTTTCAGGATGCCCTTGCATGCCTGGAGCTAGTGGCTGGAAACATTGTTGCAAAGATCCGCTTTACTTCCAAGGCTCAGGAAGATGGGAGGGGTCTTGGACTGTGGGCTGGTACAGAAGAGCAGACAGAGCCTCCGTAGGGTTCTGTGAATGGTCAGAACTGTTTGCAACACCCACTGCGTGAGAGGACGCAGGGGGAGAGAGGAGGCAGGGAGGAAGAGGGAAGGAGCTGCGGACATTTGGGGCTGGCTCTGGCTCTAGGAGGCTCTCTCTCAGGCTCTCTCTGGCCCTCATGCCCTCACTCTCTGGCTCTTGTGGGCTCCCTCCATCTGGCTTGGAGAAGGGGTCTCCAGGCTGCTTTAAGAAGAGGCTCTTGCCAGGCTGCTTTGAGAAGGAGAGGAGATCCATGCGGTTTGCGGGAAGAAGGCAGTTTACAAGGAGGCTGAGAATCCAGGCGGTCCTGCATTGAGAGCTGGAGGGCACCACAGCACAGAAAGGACCTCCCCAATCAGAACTGAGTGATTGGCAGCTACTGGTAAAGCTGAACTGTGCCTAGGAAGTAGGGAAACGGTGTTTCTGACTTTCCTAAGACTGGCCAGGTCAGGGAGGGGGAGGCAGAACTATGTGTAAATAAACAATTCTTTTTTCTTTTCACCAAACTCTGGTATTCAGAGTTATAATTCTGGCGGCGGGCAATCGGGCCCCTAACTAAACAGCCCGTGGGTTCTGTTTCAATCGGAGCAGCCCAGGGGTTCTGTTACAAACCCACATTTGGGACATTTCATTATATTTCAGGGACAGATGACAGAAACTGGGTCCATGAAGTACTGCTACCCCAGAAAAACTAATTCTGGGCATTTGAGTGGGTTTTTTTCATATTTTTTATCCCATCTATTGTATCAGTCCTTTGTGACCCATAAGCTTTGGCTTTTTCAGTTCCTAGGCTGATGCTGAATCCACTGAGCCACACCAGCCAGGGCGAAGCTTTGGCTTTTTAATGGCTGACACAGCTTTTTAAAATATCAATTGTTTACAGTAAATAACAGTTGTAAACATTTTTTAAAATATGTTTAAACAATGATTTAGGATTATCTAAAATTTGGGGTTTTACACTCTAAATATTAGTGATAAAATGAGAATTTTATGGGGATCTTGTTTGGCTCAGTTTTACTATCTAAAACCATAATAATAAATATTGCAAGCAGGAAAAATGGTTGTGAATTTGCAGATCAGCAGAAAAAAACTCAAAACACTTCCTGGTTATGAAGCTGTCATCCTAAAACTGGCCAGCAGGGGATGATAGCACTCTGTGAAAGCCATGGGACTTGGTCCAGTGAGGAGGGCAGGAAGGGATAATCCACTACCAGCCACACAAGGATTCTTCTAACAGGAAGTTGACTCAGTAGACCTCACAGCCTCCAGAAATTTTTCTACTTTCTGATAAAAATATAATCACAAAATACAACCTCAATTTTTCAGAGCTCACTACACAATTTGTGATGTGAAAATTTTATTCAGATTTAGCCCCAATGAAAAACTTGAAACCAAAATATTGATAACACAATTATATATCAGTTTCACTGTGCCTATTTTACATACATCTGAGAGCTAAAATCAGCCCAGGGCAGCAAAGGTAGGGTGCCCTTTCCGTCTAAACTAGTTTAGCCTTGGAAATTGAGAACACCAATGTGTTTCTGTCAGTTTCACAATTAGCTTCTTTATGCAAACACAAACACCTGATTTATTCTTGGACCCCCCAAACTGAACATGCTGACATCAGCACAGAGATCTATCGGTGACAACAAATATAAACAAACCAGTTTCTGAATCTTAGAGACCTGGTCCAAAGTCCCATTTTTTTCAGGAAGTGGAGGCACTGAGTGGAATCCCTCAGGGAACTGTCCCAGGCTTCCTCCGAGGACAGATTTGGGAAACCCAAACCTAGCCTGAGTGCCTTCTGCTGCTATAATTCTGAAAATAAAGGCAGGAGGCTTCTTGGGTCAGTGGAGAAGATAGACCATCCTTTCCAAATCACACGAAAGAGTGTCCATTACTCAAAGAATACAAGTCTAACTTTAAGAGGAGAGCCCACAATAGAGCCCTAGGAAAATTTACTGCAACATAAACTTTCAAGTCAAGTCAAATAACAAATCACATTTACGGAGTTCCTTTTCCATTTCACAAATGTGTCCAACACACTGCATGGAGAAGCAGGTCATGAGGAAGAGGTGAGGAATGCAGGGTCACCTGGCATGCTTAAGAGATATACTAGTATATTCTTTACAAGCTGAACACAACACAAATTTTGGAAAAAATATTTTAGGTTTTCTAGGAAAAGTTTCTAGGCTTACGTCCTAAGTGCACCTGTTTACTAAATAGGTAGCCAACATTCAAGAAATGGAGACTAAGAAATGATGAGCCTGAGAACGTAGAGTGGTTATATTGTTTGTACACGTAAGCATCCCTGGGACCCGCAGCCACTCTAGCGATCTCTACCCCTCACTCCCACCTGCTACACACAGGTGGTGCCCAGCTGGTTCACCCTCCCCTGCCAGCTGCCCTTGCTCAGTGATGCTTGCACCCAATTGTTCGAGTTGAGAATGCCACCCCACGTTAAGTTCTCTGCATTTTCCCAAGAATGAGAGGCAGGGCAGAGATAGAAGCAGGACAGAGACAGAAGAGGCAGAGACAAAATAACACTTTCTCAGGACCCAAGAAGGGGGTGCGAGGAGATGGTCTTCCTTCCTGTGCTTCTTCCTACAGATGTGGGAGGCTCCCTTAAGTGAACGTTACTTTATCATTTGAGGAAATATGTTTGACTTAAAAGTACTGATCTTGACTGTATCCTTCCCTTCATCGTTCTTTCTCTAGGCCTCTTCGTTATTCTCTCACTAAAAGTAGAACTCCCTTACTAAACGTGTTTAAGAAGCCATTCACTTAGTCAGTCTGCCTTAAAACATCAAAGGGACTACCATCCCACTCTAGGCTCTCAGAGCAGGAAGCACCGATCACATCCACTCATCCCAAAGAACGCCTGCCCTCCTGTCCTTGCCAGGCAACCTAGCAAGTATGGGAGCTACCATGGCCAACAGGCCAGGCAGAAAGCCTGCCTCCCCAGTGCCTTCATGCTAGCCAGCAGGGTGGATGTGAGGTGAACAATGGCTGCAGTGAGTGGGGTGTCCCCTGGGAGGCCAGGAAGACTCACAGCCAGGGAGCCACCCTCTCAGGTTAGGAAGCCTGAAGGAAGAGGGTGAGGGAGAGAGAAGGAGGACAGGCCCTGGGATCTGGAAATGTGGAGGCCCTAAGGAGGCCGGGATGGCTAGGGCAGAGGCAGGGAGGCCTGAGACATGCAGGACCTTACACACCACTATGGGGCTTGCCCACAGGAACAAAGGGCAGCCGTGGCCTTCCATGCAGGCTCTGGCCACAAGAACCCTGTCCACCTGGCAGTTCTGCTGCTTATGGTAACACACACACCAGCCCCGGGTATTCCACAGTCATCTGTCCCTCATGAAACTGTCCCCTGGAGCACAGTCCCTGGGCCTGACCCACACAAAGCACCAAATTCTACTCTCTGCCCCAGCAAAGCCACATGCCTGGTCTGTAGGGGTCCCACTAAGATGATGGAGGGGAACCCTTTGTGGGCACTCTCTTTACCACCATCCCTGCTTCTCCAGGACAGGAGGATGAAGGGCAACAACTGGAGAGAGCGCTGTCAGGAGCAGTGGGCCGTGCTCTGGCGCCTGTACTCCATGGCTGAGTGGTTTCTGTTATCTTGACTGTCCACAATGCAGAAATATCTTTCACCTTTTGGCAAAGTGTTTTTAAAGAGAGACAGCAGAGAAATGTGAGGCCTAGACTTCTTTTTAAAAGAGAAGGGGACCCGTGTCCCTTGGGTCCATCCTGAGGGCAGCCAAGATGCTACAGTGGGTTCATGGTGCTATCTGATCGAGAAGCAGAATCAAGTTTCTCCTCTGAAACTTGATGGAAAGGACAACTACCTAGGGCGCCAGCTACCAGACCACCTATGTATATTTCTGGCTGGCTCCTTCTCTAGCTGAGGGGTTAGCTCAGGTCACCTGGTGCCCACAGCACAGTGAGATCTGATGGGATGAGATTCCTGGACCCTGACCCAAACTCAGGCACACGACCACTTACAGAGAAAGGAGTAGAAATCAGAATGAAGTCTGGGCAGCAGGAGGGTGCAGATTTGGGAAAAATAAAACAGAAGGAGAGAGAAAGAGCAGGCTCCACGGAGGTGCACAGTCCCAGCACTGGACAGGGATGGCAGGGCATACTGCCTCTACTGCCCAGGGGGCTAGGGAGAGCACCTGGCCCAGGAGCGCTGCACATGGAAGGGATTCAGAACTGGTCTGTGATTCAGAAAGGCTGCCTCAAGTCCCCCTGAGAAGTCAAAACTGCCCATTAGGAGGGGCAGGGTACCCTAAGGTAAAGCTATGCATGGGGTGGGGGTTGTGCCACAGGTGAGTGGCTGGCCCACCCAAGCACCCACCAGGCTGGACAGAGATGGGCTTTGTGCCCCTGATCTGCTTCCCGAGACCATGTGGCCTGTACACCCTCTTCAGCCACCTAGAAAGTAAACTTGGGGACTCTGCAGTCTGTTTCCTCCATCAGGTGGTGTTATCCCAGCTGGTTTGGGATAGCACAGAGCTTCTCCCCTCTCTGCCCACCTGAGAGTAAGTTGCTAGGCTCAGGGCCTGGGATCAGAGCTAACATCTTCCTCCAGCTAGCTGTCAGGGTTGCAGGAGGCTGGTGGGCATGCCTGTGTCCATACCTTCCTGGTAATACTCTGGATGCCTCACCTCCCATCCCTCAGATGTCAAATCTAAGAATAGCCCGTCTACAGTGCGCAGGTAGATTAATATCTTCAGTGATAAAGGTGAACACAGACGTGCACTAGGAACCACACAGGCTCTCAGTGAGGGGCCATATTTGGAGAAAATGCTGAAATACAGTACTGAAAGCTGGAGCCCTACCTTAGCTCCTCCTGCAGGCCTCCTGTCTCAGTGAAGGGCAATTATACTTCTCAGGCTGAAAGCTTTGCTGTGGGCCCAACACTCCTTTACACCCCACATTCCGTCTCTCAGTAAATGCTGTGTCTCTCCCTTCCATACTGTGTCTGACCACTTCTCATACCTATTCCGCTACACCTGGCACAACATCCCCCCACAGCTCCCGCTGGGCTTCCTTTCAGAGTCTTTCTCAGCTTATTAGCTGGATTGCACGTCAGGTCAAGTCACACTTCCACTCCATGCACCCCATCTCTGAATAAGAACCTGCATATGAGTGTGATTTGCCCACTCCCCACCTCCCTAATCATCTACTACACTCTCCACTCCAGCCACAATGGCCTCTTCACCACTCAAAGCCATCAGGAAGCTAGAGGCCTCAGGTCCTTTGCATTTGCTCTTGCCTCTGCCTGGAATGCTCTTTCTTCCTTCTGCAGTGACGTGACTTGGCTCAGTCCCTTCCTGAGACCTTCCAGACCACTCCACCCTCTCTGCGCCCTCAAGTGATAGCGCCTTTTCTTTCTTACTTTTTTTTTCTCGCTATCTAACGTATTTTTTACTTATCTTGTTTGTTTCTAGACTTTTCCCAACCATAAAAGAATCAAGCAAGCAGCGGTTTTGTGTGTGTATCTCTGTTTTGTTCACTACTGTGTCCCTAGCACCCAGGATGATACCTGGCACATGGAAATAAAGTGGGCTCTTCTTTTCCATTACGGTGGTGTATTTTACTTAGAAAACGATTTCCCTGGACTTACAAAGATCTGAGAAAGGAAAAGGACTTCTCTTAGAATTGTACAATAAAACTTAGGTAGTACCTGGCGAAGGAGCAGCTTGACTCCATGCAGAGAATCAAGGACTAGAAGGAGAATTAAGGTCCCCCCACATCTAGTCCCAGGGAGTGCTGAGCCAGCTCTTACAGGAATCCAGCCATTTCTATAGTGGGCTGTTATAAAGTCCTTTAGCCCTGGCTGGGTTGCTCAGTTGATTGGGAGCATCATCCCTGTACACCAAAAGGTTGCAGGTTCGATACAGAGTGAAGGCACATACCTAGGTTGTGGGTTCGATCCCTGGTTGGGGTATGTACAAGGGGCAACCAATCAATGTTTCTCACATCAGTGTTTCTCTCTCAAGCAATAAAAAAATGTCCTCCAGTGAAATTATTTTTAATTAACACAGTTAAATAGAAAACCCAAGGAAATCTGCTGCCATGTTTAAAATAACACCAAACTATCTCTAGAGTGGCTATAAATGTGAGAATCTGGGGAGCAAAGAGAAAACCGAAAGGAAAGCTGTCTCACTCGGGGCCTCCAAACTTGCTGGCTCTGGGAGCCTTTCCAAAATGATGTGTCTGCCAGATGATGTGTCATGGGAATTGAGCTAATGGTCCATATAATTCACACTCTGGAGTGGGGGGCCATCACCAGGGGTAAGTAGAGGTTATCTTAAGACCTCAGGCAGACCAGCAGCTAAGGAGACTTCTCCCGGCCCACCCTCAGCTTCAGTAAATGCCCCCAAAGTGCCAGCAAGTCTCTGCTTAAGAGGACTGCAGAAATGAAGGCTTCCAGGTGTCACCAGCTGCAGGTGGTCACCCAGAGAGTTAAGGACGTGGGGCTGCTCAGAAGCCCTACAGACTTTCCTGGCCCTTTATCTCACCCTCTGCAATCCTTCCCCTCCTACCTTTAGCCTCTCTGGCCCTTCCTCCCCTCTTTCAACCTCCTCCCTGCCCAGCCTCCAAAGGGCAGGCTGTGGGATGGACGTCAGCCACGCAGTAGGAAATGGGAAGCCACAGCAGTTCTCTGAAAACTCGGGTCCCCAAGAGCCAGGACCAGTCACAAGAGAGGGAGGAGGCCGCTGCAGTTAATCAAATCCGCATGTGGACCCACCCCTGGGGTGCGGGCCCGAGCTTTCCTCTGCAGCTACCCCTGGGGCTGCCCTTCCCGAGCAATGACAGCAGGCTGCGTGGCAACTCGCACTCAAGTTCCTGTGTCAGCGAAGTCAAAAGGGCGCGGCCCCTCCCGGGAAAGGGCTCTGAGGGGCGGCTGCCAGACTTGACGCGACCACTAGCCGGACACTGTCCTTAACTTTTCCCAAACGGTTTCCCCAGCCCCCTCCTGCCTCCGCCTGGACGGGGCGGGGGTCACGGCCAGCCCTCCCGGGAGTGGGAAGGGAGGCGATCGCTAATCCGGAGAAGGGGCTGAGCCTGAGAAGCCTGGGGGAAACCCCTCCACTGGCCGCCCGCCGCACTGGTACTGCTCTCGTCCTAGGTGACGGTCAGGGCACACATCCCGGTGATCTCGGCCGGGGAGGCCTTGGGGCTCCAAGAGCCGACTCCCTGTCCTCTTACCACTGGAGCCCTGGGCGCCCTTCATCTGAAAGCGAGGGAAGGAAGCGGCTTAGAGTCCCCTATCCCATGCCGGGAACGAAGGGGGAAACCGCAATCTCGGCTTAAAGTAACTTCCCTTTGCCCTCCCCCCTCACTTTAATGCACTTTAAAACGACAACGCAACCAGCTCTCCCCCTAGGACCCCATCCCGAGGCGTCTCCGGCCCCACCCCAGAGCCGCAGCCCCCGCACCTTGACGCAGCGGCGCGCGTGCCAGTTCCAGACGATCTTCGGGGAAGGCGTCCCGGAGCCGCTGCCACAGGCGGCCCAGGTCGGCGAAGCTGCGGTGTAGGTAGAGCACGCTGCGGTCCGACCACTCCGTGCGGATCTCGAAGAACTCCTCCTCATCGCCGCGCCGGCTGACGATGAGCCTGCGAATGCCGTTCACCCAGCAGCCTCGCACGAACATGTTCACTAGCGAGGTGCCCTCAAACACCGCCGAGGCCATACCGCGGGCCACGCATGCCCCCGCCGCCGGGGGCGCCCTCGGCCCCCGCCGCCAGCCGGCAGGGGGCGCGTCCGCGCCGGTGTGTGTGCCTGGAGACGGCCTGGGGTCTGCCCAAAGTCGGTCTGAAGGCTCTCCGGGATCGGGGTGTGTTGGAAGTCGGTTTCAGGTTTGCCCCGGCCCCGGCGCGCACTTCCGAGACAGCACGGCGAAAGTCGCTCGTGCCGGACAAGGAGCGGCTTTATAAGGCTCTTCCCACTGCGGGCGGTGCGGTCGTCGACGTCGAAGCCGTGGCAGGTCCGCTTTCCTCCGCCTCCGGGTGAAAGGAGGTGCCGCGGGACGCACGCGGAGGGGGTGGCCTGGCCCGCTGCCCACTGCCCCGTGCCGCCTATCCCGGAGCCCGCGCTGCTGGAGCTGCGTGGACCGCTGCCGGCGGAATTGGGGCCGAAACCTGAGCGCTGGGCTCCGCCTCCGCGCCGCGCCCCCGACCGCCCACGCCGCTTCCTTCCCTCGCGGACCCGGGGCCCGCGGCCGGAGACTGGACGAGAAACTGAGAAGGGAGGGCGTGGCGGGCCTACGTTCAGGGGTTCTCGGAGGAGACTTTTCCTTTCCTCTTCTCGATCCTCAGGCGCGCTCCGGGTCGGGGGCGCTCCGCGTTCCACCCGGCCCGCAACTGAGCTGGGACTTAACGGGTTATCGCGCAGAGAGCGACGCCTGGGCAGAGCGCGCAAGGAGGCTTCGGGGCACACTCCGAATCCAAGACCCGACTCGCCGGGCGTTGGGACTGTAAGCCTAGTCCTTGTCTTTGCGCCACCGCCCACCCAAGGATCCGGCGCCTGAGCCCCGTGTCCCTCCCCGGCCCCCCCGCCGGCGCATTCCAGTCGTGCCACAGCCGGGCCCAGACCCGGACGCTGGCTGCAGACAGACTTGGACGCGGCCGGAAAGACAGACAAGGGGGCAGGCCCCAGCCAGGGAAGGGGCGTCCCCTAGGACCGGCCCTGGGGTCATCCTCTAAAAGGGGGGGGGGCCTTCTGCTAAGATGTGCGACAAACTGGTGATGGGGAAGAGCGTACCGGAACGAGCCGGTAGCCTTTTGTGACACAGGGATTTCGGGAGTCCAACTGGGGAAACCGCCCACATTGAAAGAAAACGGGGGTTCACAGCAGCCGGGATTCACAGCCTCAGGCCCCTTAGGCTGCTCCTAACTAGAAGATGATTTCGAGAAATAGTTTAAGAATTGAAATTGATTCTAGAAGTTACCACATCGCTCGCGCTAGGCAGGGGTGGTGGGGAGCCAGGGCCAGGCCCTACAGCACTTTGCAGAGTTCTAGAAGTCTCAAAAGCCCAGCTAGGGCTGAGGTCGGGCTGCGAGTCACTTTAACTCAATCCAGGAAGACGCTCCTCTCCCCCGCACACACCACCACCAGGTTTTATTCAAACTTCCGCCTAAGTTCACCATCTAGGTCTATCTTGACCTCCCTGTGTTGGTCATTCTCCCCATTTGCCCTGTGAAAAATCTGCCAAGAGCCCGTCCTTGACGGGGGTCAATAAATGTTGAGTGATCGATAGACTGATCAAGGGAATCAGCCAAGGAAGGGACCTAAAAGAACTAAGAAGAGCTAAGTTCCACCTCCCACAACGAAGGCCCCTGAACCCTCGCCTCCCCCCTCCCCCCAACACACACATATCCTCCCTGGACACAACCCTTTTCTTTTACTGCCACTGGCGTGGGCAGCATCTCTAGCACTTTGAAGGCCAGAATTAAAGTGCTTTTATGCATCCAGTTCTGGGGACACACTTTGCTGTGCCAAATCTTTCCTAAGAAAAATTGGGTCTTCATTCCCCTGTTGCCTAGAAGGCCTAACTTCGTGAAGCTGCCCTTCGGTTTTGTGCCAGGCTTTCCTGATTACTAAAAAGGAAAAAGTATTTTCATATCACCGATGTTTGTTTAAAGAGACCTGGAACTAGAGAAAACTGGGTGGCCAAGTAAAAATAACAAGTGCCCCACAGTCACTAATAATTACCAAATTTCAGATTAAAACACAATGAACTGCCATTTTAAAATCCATTTCATTGATACAAATTTTTAAAATCTGTTAAGAAAAATTATCCAAGACCTATCTATAAGACCAAGAGTGTAGTCATCCTTTCAATGTCATATTGAAGCGTCGTTTAAAAGCCCGAGGTTTACTTCATTTTCTAGGGAACGGTACCATTGTTTGATATTGCTACTTTTAGTGAATGGCTAAGACCTTGTAAGGTTATATATTAACCTGTAGATTTGTGCCTGCTGGAGTTGCAAATAATTGTCCCAAAAAAAAGATAACCTCAAAAGTTATAATTTGTTGCCCACTTTTAATATGTAGCAGCAATCTTCTTTAAATATTTTGTTAAGGGCTATATTAACACATTTCCCCAAATCGTCTTCGAAATAGCTTTTTCATTTTACAGATTTTTTTTTATTAAGGAGCTGAATAAATTTTTGATACATGTTAACTCCTTAGTTGTAGAAAAATATTTGAGAGTCATATTTAACTTTTGAAAATTATACATGGACAACTCTAATAACAAGGATTTTTTCAAGGTTATAGAGAGACACATAACCTGATACACTGATTTTGGGTATATCAACTGGAAAGGCTCTTGGAAGGTAGTTTAGCAGCAGTTGTTAAAACTGAAAATGTACATTTATGACCCCAAAATTCCTCTTCTAGGATTCAGTATCAAAAGAATTTTCCACATAGGTGCTAAGAGAAATGTACAGAGACATTCATTGTTGCAGTGTTTGCCAAAGCAAGAAATTGGAAATGACTTAAATGTTCATTAAAAGGGGAATGAATAAATTAGTGACACGAGTATGCGGGAATACTCGTCGTCGTCATCATCGGCAGCCGTCCGTCTCGAGAGACGATGGTGTAGCTTCTTAAGAGTCTATCTGCACCGCCGAGAATGGCTGTGCAGTCCGACTCGGGAGTGACACGGTTTCTGTCTCCTCCCGTGTTAAATCAACATCTTGCGATGATGCTGGAGTGTCCTCTCCAGTGAAGCTGAAGCTACAGAGCCTGGGCAGGGTGATATGGAGGGTCTGCTGTTGCCCATGCAGCAGACCCCCCCTCTCTTCGCAGCTGAAGGGTCCAAGGGAAAGACGGAGTCAAAACAGCTTGGCTTCAGGTGTGCCGCAGGAGTTGCCGGTGTTGACTACAACGTCAAACCGCCTTAGGGACTCCGGCTCCGGATTTTCTGTCGGGGTTTACTCCCTTAGCCTTTCCCCTGAAGAGGTATGCCGCAAGGCAGCGGAGGTTTTTTGGAGTCAGAGTTTTCCTTCTCTGATGTGCCCTGACTGGAAGATCGAACCAGCGACACTTAGCTCGCAGGCCGACGCTCAATCCACTGAGCCAAACCAGCCAGGACTATGCGGGAATACTATATAGCCACAAACATGAATCCATTATTAAAGTATGGCTAAATACTGGAAACAAGATGTCGATGGAAAAAAAAAATGTCAGTGGGAATGACTGATGTGTATAGCATGATAATGTAGATATATATGGCAAACCAATACTAAATTTAGAAAGATACCTGCCAAAACCCATAAAGGTGCCTTGGGAGTGATGAAGAAGTAAAGATAGGAAGATGTCAAGAAAGCCTTTTGTTTTATATATAATATGCTTATATAAATTTCAGAAGTAAATGAATGCACATATTACTTGTGTAACTTTTAAAATATTTTCTGATGATAATGTCGATGAAAGAATCTCTAAAATAAGTACTGGAACTTCTGACTCCTGGTCCTGCCCAGTCTCTGACTGAGACCAACTGCTCACCTGAACTCGCTTTACCAGGATTCACCTTCCATGAATTAGTAATTTAAAACAAAAATTTTAAAAGCCCTTACTGTTGTGAGGACAAATAAATTGGTAGATGGCAGAAAGTGTGCTGTAAACACCTTTGAAAACCTGTGTTATATAAATGTTAAGAACAGATACAGAGGAGCTGGAGTGGTTGGTTTCAGGTTGTAAATCAAGCTGATTAGCTAGTTCAATGCCTCAGGCTACATTGATAGAATGTGAAAATGGAGAACAAAAAGGAGCTCTCTGGGTCACCGCCCATCTTCCAAGCCTGGTGTAGAATTACACAGGTGTATCAGAAAAGGAGGCCTGGCTGTAGGTAAGGCTATGGAAACCAGATACTTCAATCCGATTAATAAGAGTAAATAATGGGAATTAGAGACTTCATGAAATTCAAGGTCTTAACTTTTAAGAGGATGTTTATTTTCTTCTGCAGTTGTTTTGTTCTTAGTTTTTTTGTTTGTTTTTTAAATTTTTATCCCTTCCCTCTTACCTTCAAAGTTAAGAGAAAGATGGTGCAAAGGTTGATAATCAGTCCCCCAGGTCACCCTCTTTGTCCTACTCATTCTGGACCTGACAACACAATAGAAAGCGCGCGCGGGGCGGGGTCACGACTACAAGAGTCTGAAAAATAGATTGACTACTCAGACTAAAACCAGAAGTGAGATTTGGGTAAGGGAGAAGATCCTGGGCCCAGGGTGGCTCAAATCCCACAGGTTCCACAATTTGTAACCACTCCCTCCACTCTACCTCCCTCAATATGCAAAGTTAGATCTAAAGAGTTTTTTTTTTCACTACCTGTGGCTGAGATGAGTTTGATAAACTATATGGGCACCATAATTGACTTTCGAGTTCCACTTCACCAATTGTTTTAGACAGGGTGAGGCAATCAGTGAGCATCCTGCATACCCCATCTCTTCTCTGTTTCTCTTCAAAAGAGTAGTAGTGATGGGGTCTCACAGCTGTGAACATTACCAGACACATAAACTGATCTGATCCTCACAACAGCCTTTCAGGATGGGGAGGTTGAGGATAAGTTGTCCCAAACCCCTGGCTAGCTCCAAACTGAGGGCCTCCTTGCTGATACCACCAGCCTTACCTGGCCCTGGCCCCAGATACATTGGGCTTCCTTCATCGGCTCCAAGTGCCAGATACCTTCCCCCTCCCTCCACTCTTGATTCCCACTCAACCCTAATGCCAGTGTTTCTCAAACCCTAATGTGCCCCATGAATCCCCTGGGATCTTGCTAAAGAGGAGATCCCGATTTGGTAGTTCTGGTTCAGACCTAAGGGGATGTTTTTCTGACAAGTTCCCAGACCTCATCATCTGCAGACTGCTCTGAATAGCAAGGCTGATTCTTGCATAAACCAGACGAAGTGAGTATGGAAAGTCTCAGAAGACACTGTTGTACAATTTCATAGTGCTTGCATTGCTTCATAATTGCAACTAAGCATTAATTATGTTTTCCTGACTGCAATGTAATCTGTACAAGGACAGGGACTAGAATGGTCTCATTCATATTTGTATACCCGATGCCTAACACAGTGCCTGGCATAGGATGAATGCGCAATAAATATCTGTTCAATTTACAAGTGAGTGAAGGTAATGAATGACTGAGTGAGCCAGATACCCAGCACTGTTCTGCCCACCCAAATGATGTCTGCACTGGGATTTCCAATAATTGGACATTTGGGAAGATTTCATAATTTATCATTAAATCTAGATTTTTCTGGAGACCCAAATCTCAGGCATTGAGCTGTCTTAAAAGAGGACTTAACCAAAAATATTCACGGTGGTGATCTCTCAAGAATGGGATGCCAGATATTTCTTTTGTGCACTTTTGTGTTTTCTAAATTTAATGCAATAAACAAGCATTGCTGCAGTATCTCGAAGGAAGTATTAAAAGTTTATCTAAGGAATGTGTATAAATGACTCATGGACATGGACAATGGGGAGGGATATGATTGTGGGAGAAGGGGTGGGCTGGGTGGGGGGAGCAATGGGGAAAAAATGGGACAACTGTAATTGAAAAACCAAAAAATAAAAAATAATAAGGTGGGGCTCCACATGACCACTCGGGCATGAATTCTCTCTGAATCTGTATTTTTATCCAAGTATTCTTTCTCAGCCTTGTTACTTGCAAGGAATCCTAATCCTATTCCTCTCAACCTCATCTCTACGTGTTCCTGCCAACCTGAATATTATTTCACATTGCCCTTTTCTGAGGATGGAATTTTTAAATTTGTAAGAGCCAGCAACAGACTTCACCCGCAGCTACAATTGAGGCATTTGCATAAATTTAAATCACCATTTTTGAACCGGACACTGAAAAATTAATAAAAGCCCAAGACTGTTTAAGATGATTAGTATTACAGCACTGAATAATCCCACTTGGAAGGGCTGCTGCTGTTTTACACTTTTCAGTTACTGGCATTCAGAAAGTATTTTTAAAATAAATATAGGGTGAGACAAAAGTAGGTTTACAGTTGTTCATATAGAAAACAATACAATAATTAATAAATAATACATGAATAAACTGCTGTTTCTGTACTCACAACTATAAACCTATTTTTGCCCAGCGCTGGATACAACCTGTGTGAGGGTGTTCAGCCAACAGCCTATTTGTACCTCTTTCCACACCCACTCCATTGCTGTGAATGCATGAATATATGAGATGACTTAACATGATTTTATTTGAAGCTAAACTTTTTCATATTTATAAGCTGCTTGAAACATTCACTCAAGCTGCTTCCTATTGGCTGCCATGAGCAGAGTTAGCAGGCTTGTTTGTCGAAATATATATATAGGGAAAAAAATCAAGAAAGTTTAAAGATCAAAATTGAAACAGTTAGGAATCAACATTGTAGTTTGACATATAGTGCCTGCCCATGATATTTATCCAAGGACTACCTATTAGGATAAACATCAGGACTCTTTCTATGGTTAGATTACATAGAGGATCATTGTTACTACTAGGATTCTGCACTTTCTTATGTTTTGAATAGAAATGAAATTTCCATGCCTGAACTTCGTTATTGCCTGTGTTGAGCTAACATAGCTGCTCATATAAACCAGCAGTGTTAGCCCAAAACAAATAAGAGTATTTTTATATTTTAATGCATAGATAGAGAAACATAAATATGTCTTGTTTGAGTCCACAAAAGATCTAAGCTGACTTGCCAAAATATTTATACAATAAAAACGCATAAATTAAAATCAAAGCCCTAAGGAAATACAGTAGGAGAGAAAAAGGAGCAGAGGAAAATTAGCATAACCTTATGCACTTACTAAGTGTGGGTTGCTAACGGCTTCCCATCACAGAGTTCCAAAACCTCAGCCTGTCCTCCAAGACTTCTTTGTGACTGGTGCGTCACTCCATTACCCCCAGCCCCCATCTCATCCCCTGCCACTCCCCCTACAGTCTATCCTCCTCAGTCATACCAGTCAGGTTCCCGCCCCCTGACTCCACTTTGTAGTTATGGCTGCCTCAGCCTGAAGCTGCCCTGTATCTTTCAGATGGCTCCCTCCCTCCCTGGTCTGTGCTCAGTTCACCACCTTATCAAAGAAGCCCTCCCCACCACCCTTCCTGAAAGACCATGCTCCTGCCCATCACTACCTCCTTCTTGTGTTCTGTTTTCACAGCACACAACATTGTATATACTCGTGAGTGATTTATCTCTCCATCACTAGCCCAAAAACCCTATGAGAGCAGCAAATGGCTAAGGTAATAGACGCTGGCCAGGGGCAGAGTAAAGGTATTTTTACATGAAAGAATATTCATTCTACAATCTGTGTGCTCAGTTGTTTATTTGTTTGTTTTTAATCACATGGATATGCCCTCAATCAACAAAACAGAACTTTTGCCAGAATCCGATTCATCCTCACCACAGTGATGTTTGAGGAGCATTCAGCTCTACATGATGATGGGATAGGAGAATCTGTAACTAAAGTTTCCATAGCCCAGGGGTGTCACTACTGCACAAGCAAAAAAACAATCAAGACCCCAGCATGGTCCACCCAAAGTTGATTTGAGTCAAGGAAAATTTCCAAATAACATTTAGTCATCATCTGCTGCATGTGTGTAGATATAGACAAACAACCAACAGAGATTCCAGGTGATCCAACCAGACTGACTTTGTTATCAAATAAAACATTTTTCAAGTCACTGCATTTGGGAGTACATTTACCAAAAATGAGAATTTTGGTATTAGAACAGTCTCTTAAGCCATGCTTTCTGACAAGAGAGTGACACCAAGTGTTGATAAGGTCACCCCTAGTATATAAAAATAAAACCATATAATAAGCATAAAGAACAATTAATTCTTAAACCATTTGGGAAAAACTAAAAACAGGATAGTAAATGATATTTCAGGTATTTTTTATTATCATAAATGTAATACTGGTATTTTAAAATGAAAATGGCCTTGTTTTTAGGCTTTGAATGCCAAAGTCCTGAGTAATTAAGTGTCATAATGTTAAGAATTATCTTTCAATTGGCTCCATAATAAATCAATAGATAAAGTAAGTATGGCAAAATGTTAGTATTTTTATTTCTATTCCATTAAGGTGGTTTTATAATATTTTTAATTCTACTCCTTTATCATATCCAGATAATCTAAATATGATTTCAAATCAATATGCTGTAAATTAACAAGAAAAGAGAAAAAGTACTGTTTTCTGCCTTAAAAAACCATTATTTCTGCTGATATTGTCACATTCTATATAATCATCAGTGGCAAGGACTTTTATCAAGCACATTAAAATTAGTCCCAAACTGGTTACTATTCACTGAATTAAAGATTAAGGAAAAGCAAAATCAATCAGTACTACACCTTGTGGGTAACTCTTTGAGTTACCCACAAGGTGATAAAGAATGTGGCAATAGCCATTTTTTAAAGGTTTCTTAGTCCTGAGGCCATTTTTACCATAGAACATGAGCTTCAGCAAATTAAGTTCAGAACATTGCATTTTATGCCCAGTTCATGGAGATGTTCAATTAAGTTTTAATGGAATCAATTTACATGCTAGCTAAAAAGGACTTTAATGATTATTTAATTTTACTGAATGTTGGTGGTAAAATTATTAATGCTCCTCAGAATAGAGCTATTGTTCTGAACATATTTACATAGTTGCACCACATAACATAGAAACTCTAGATTGGTATCAAGTAAACATTTTATTCCATGAGTGACTGAGAAGATTGAGGTACTTCAGGATCATTCAAAAGATTGTGAGGGGATATGTAGATTGATGTTTACTTCATCTGATATCTGTTCATATCTATATGCCCAACATCTTGTCCATTTAGTACAGTCTCGATCTAATAGCACCATCATCTGCTTAGCGTGAGGTGAGCAAGAACTCTAGTTAAAAGACCAAGGCCGATCAGGAGCAAAGAAAAGTACGTATAGAAAACAGCTAGACTGCACCCTGGCTGATGTGGCTCCGTGGAGTGAGAGTCAGCCTGTGAACTGAAAGGTCACAACTTCGATTCCCAGTCAGGGCACATGCCTGGGGATGTGGGCCAAGTCACCAGTCAGGCACTTGCCAGAAGCAACCAAATGATGTATCTCTTGCACATTGCTGTTTCTCTCCCTCTCTTTCTCCATCCTTTCCCCTCTCTCTGAAAGTAAATAAATAAAATATTTTTTTAAACAGCTAAGATAAATAAATAAATAATAAAATAAAAGACCGAGGTTGAATTCTGTTGCCCTTCAGTTTATGGAGTAGATATGTTTCTGAAAAGATATGGATTGACTGTAAATTTGATTAGAATGAGCAGGAATTTGAAATGGGTGGTGTATTTTGCTACTCAACCTCACCTGCATACAGGGGCTTGAATTTGTTCCCAACAGCACTGCCGAATAGCAAAGAGCCCCTCTGCGTTGGGGAGAATTACATAGTTTGGGCTATTCAAGGGAGAAAATATGAGGCTTTTCTGGGGCTCAGGAAGTTTTCAGAGAGATAGATTTCTTGTCCGAAGGCAATGAGCAGGCAGGTGTCAATGAGGATGCTGCCCAATGAGAACAAAAAGAGCAGCTCCCACCACCTGCAATGCCATAAACCACAAGCATGGCTAGACTTCCATGCAGCAGTGTGTGCTGGCTACCAGCTGGTCCTCTCCATTTCCAGTTTCCTTCCCACTCACCTGCCACCATGTTCCCTGCCATATATCCCAAGTGACTTAGGTTCTTCCTTTCCTCCCCTTCCAAGGCATGAACTCTTGTTTCCTGCCTCCAGTATGGCCTTCTTTATGGAATCTCAAGAATGTCATTTCAGGATGGGAAATCCTTATTTATCTCTCTTTGCCTTCTTGACACAATTCTAATTATTCTTGAGGGAAGAAGGAAATGGGGAAAATTTTATATCAAGATAATGTTTGAAGATCTCTTACTACAAGCCAAGAGAACTTCAAAGAGTCCCAGGTGACTCTCCTTTCTAAGGAAATAATTACATCCTGGTTTCCTTTTTGGCTTTTGCATATATTTATATTTTCATCCCCAGATTTTTTCAATGCAGGTATGGCCAAATTAATGAATAAAGCCTCTAATTTTACCCATCTCTCTTTCTCTCTAGTTGGTTTCAATACTTATTTCCAAGTAGCAGCCCAAATTACTTAACTTACTTGTCAGCACATCCCATGTATTTCAGCTAATTGTCAATTTTCTGCCATATGTTGTCACATGACTGTGACTCCCTCACCAATGGGATTTAAATTCTGTCCAGATATAAAGGGTTCAGTGAACTGAAACCAGAAAAATAAAAGCTCAAGGCAACAGCACTAATGCCAGTGTCTTGGTTCAAGGAGCTGATGTTTATAGAAGCAAGTATATTTGTATTAGTTGTTATGATGAATTGTTCTGTCACTTACCCAGACAGAAAAAATAATTGAATTTTCTTTTCCTAAGGGCTCTTTAACTCAAACATTCAAAATGACCTGGCCTCAGTTAGCCCAGAACAGAAGTCATAAGATTGAAAAATTAAGTACAGTAAACACATTTTTAAAGAGATGGAGAAAACACTGCTTTCCAAAAACATCCAGTTTTTGCCAATAATTGAAGAAGAGCTAATAATTGCTAGAATGTTTGCTTCCTCTTTACTTACTTTTTGTTTAATTGCTTATAATGTTTATATTGAGGCTCTGAGTGAGGAGAGTGTATATGTATGGGAAGTTTGTGCTTGAGGGACTTTCTTTCCACCATCACTCATATATATATTCTAGAAAACCAGTGCCAGTTCTGATGACTGACTCTGGGCTACAGGTACAGTTTAGAAGGTGGGCAATTCCTGACTATGCTGCCAGGTTTTGCTGTTTGTTAATAACCCATTTTTAAGTTCAGCAGACTGGTATCTCCTGTGATTCTGATTATACTGCTAAAACCCCACTCAAGCTTCAGTGTCAGCAGATCCCAGTCCAACAGTGAGATTGTTTCCTTAGTTTGCTGGAGCACTGCATTTGAAAGAAATACTTAACACAAAAGTAGCTGCCATGACGAGCCCACACAGCTCCTTCTCAGACCACATTGTTAGAGGTTTTACCTAAAAGCAATCTCTCAGATACCTGGAGTACCTGGCGTGGCTGTGTGGGCATGCTTTGGACAAACAACCAAAGGCTCAAATGATATCCACATATTTCACACCCATGACCGCACCTTCCTGTAGTTTAAGCACTGTCTAGTCGTCAGAGGCCATTATGTAATTTTATATTCAATGATAATAGCTCTTAGTGATTAATTTTGATGCTTTTGGTCACTTTCAGGGAAACAGGTTTTGACACATCATCAGTACTTTTCAAATCGAGAGAAAATAGAGGCAGATGTTTTCAAATAATTCCAGTGAATTTATTTGAAATAGTTAGAATGCAACTACACACACACTGCTTAATTATTTATTATAACTATTTCATTCCAACAGGGTTTGAAGTGGCTCCCAGAACAATGAATACAAATTTTAATTAATAGCTAAGTTGAATGATTCCACTTCCCTGTTCATTTTACCTCGTGAGCTGTGAGAAATGAGGAAGGGTAATTGCCAGGGGAACATGACACTGAATCTGGGAATACCCTGTTCAGCTCAGAAACTTCCAGGAAAACAAACAGGCCTGAGCATATTACTTAGGCCATTTTTCACACCACTTAACTGTTACATACAAATATAGAATTAAAAAGCATTTTAATAAGGTAGGTAAAAATATTTACACATATCTCAAATTACAGTAGTCCCCATTCTTCAACAGGGATCTGATCAAGACCCCCAGTGGATGCCTGAAACTGAAGATAGTACTGAACTCTATGTGATAAGTAAGCCCTCACCTAATGTTGTCCAGAGATTCTTGGAAACTGCACCTTTATGAAAACAATGTGTAATGAAACCAGTCTTACCATAGGTTAATTGATAGCAACAAGAGTCAAATTCCTACATGTATTTCTGGTCACAAAAACATCACCAAACTTTTAAATAAAGACCCAAAACACTTATATTAAACATCAAAATAAATATGAGCAACATATACATCAAAGAAAAATTAACAAAAACAAGTAAGATTTTATTTTTTATTCCAGTCCATGGTTAGGCACAGCTGGAGCCTATCCCAGCAGTTCAGGGCACAGACAGGACCCACTCTTGACAGGATGCCCTTTCATCTCAGGACATACCAGATACCCTATACTCACTCAGATTGGGACAATGTAGACACATCAGTTCACCCACATGCCCATCTCCGGCATGTGGGCGGAAGCTGGAGTCCCAGGGGAAAACACATGCAGATGTGGTGGGAGAGTACACACCCCACAGATAGTGGCCCGGGCCAGAAGTCAAGTTTTCTTCTCACCAATGTTAAAACAAAATAACGTTAAGCAAAGCAATCTTATTCAAGGAGCTGCTGTACCATGTTTTTCCTTATAGATACATATCTACAACAAAGCATAACATAAATTAGGCACAGAAGAGATTGCTGACAATAAGTAATAGTAAAATAGAACAATTATAACAATATACTGTAATAAAAGTTATGTAAATGTTGTCTCTCTCTCAAAATATCTTACTGTACTGTACTCACCTTTCATTGAAAGGAAGCACTTTACAGCTTCTTTTGGCATATCAAAATTGCCAGCATCACTACTCTTATGTTTTGGGGGCCATTATTAACTGAAATAAGGGCTACTTGAACTCAAGCGCTGTGATACCTCAGCAGTGGATCTGTTAACCCAGCCAGCTACTAAGTACTAATGGCCAGAGAGTGAATACAGCATGGAAATGCTGAACAAAGGGATGATTCACATCCTGGGCAGGACAGAGCAGCATAATGTGAGATTTCATCACACTACACAGAATGGTGCGCGATTTAAAACTTTCAAATTGTTTATTCCTGGAATTTTCTATTTAATATTTTTGGACTTAGGTACAAACTACAGAAAGAAAAACTGTGGACAAGAGGATACTTCATTGTATGGGAAGTCTTCTGTACAGTCTCTTCTGGCTGCCTGCCTATGTCTTCTTCCTATAAGGTTTATTCCCTTATAGCTGGACTTTTCCTTTCGGTTGGCTCCTAGCTGGGGGGAATGGTCATTGTTTTCCAACAAAGGCATATCTGGGAACTCTTATATCAAAGAGAGGACTAACAAAGTTCTTTTAGTTGGGGGACTGGGCAGGAAGAAGATAAAGCAGGTGGGAACTTTTATATCTCCTCTTAATCCAGTACTTGGTGGTCTCCCAGGTTCTTCAGTGGAACAACAAAATGGCCAGAAAACACTTTTAAAAGTCTCTATGACAACGAGGTATGAATGAGCGCACTTCCTAAAGGAAATGAAACTCTTAAATGCTTTTGAAACTTTTTTGGTGATTTCAAGAGGGCTTTTTTTCCCCCAATTCACTGATTATAAATCCAGGTGCAAAGCCTGTGATTATTTATCCAATTAACCAGTTACTTTTTTCATATGCATAAAAATTTTCACCTCTCCTATTTAACTGTTTAAAATATAGTTATTAAACACTAACCTTCTCGCCCCATAAAAGTCCCTCTTTGTCCACATTTCCACCCTTTCATTACTCATTCATGCAACAGGTTTCTATTGCCAGGTAGTATATCAAGTGAGAACAGTACCAATATGAGTGGAGGATACTTCTGAACTTTTGACTGCTTCTTTAGAAATGAAAAACAATCCCTCTGGGCCTGAGGAAGTGACCAGGTAGTCAGGGTTTTCATTTATCTTTTTAAATTCCGATTTGTTAGCCTAAGAGATCATGAATAACTGGCTCTTTGGGACTGTGATAAAGGAAAGATGATATTCTAGAAGCTGATCATCTGGTACCTCTGATAAGCCCATATATCAAGTTTTAATTCCACCAAGGTTCAATTTTCAAAGTAGAAGAAATTTGTAGCATAATGTAAACACGCACTAGTAGCCACATCTCTAACTGTAACCAATGTGAGCTTTTTACCACATTGCTTCACAGACTAGGTATCCATGCTGTTGATACCTTACATCATATGCTGCCTGAAAAATATGGTTTGGGTTTTTCCCTACACACCCAGACATCAGACCACTTATTTCTACACCAATTTTCTCATTTACTTTAAGAGACACTTTCTCTATGGTAATAAACTCCAAAAATTGAGTTTTCATCTTGAGAGGCCCCAGTGTTGGACCTTTCTAGTAAACTTAAAACAGCACATTAGATTTGTCATAGCAAATACCTACTATTCTCTTTATAAAATTCATGTACTTGTCCTGGATTTTGTTAGCCTATGAAGTAAGGGGAGAAATCATCAAAGAGAGAACTACAGATACTTAATTTTTATGAATAGGAATGGCCCAAACTTCCAATTTCATTCTCCTGATGAAAAGAATTATCACTATGTGGCATACTTCTGCTGTGGGAGTTTTCTCTGAAATATGCTAATAATTTCCAGCAGTAAGAGCCTTGTGTCTGAAAGGAAAGTAGAGATATGAAAACACAATCAGCTCTAACAATAGATTGAGAGTAACCATGCCTAACCACAAGGGATAAAGATGAAAATAATCATTTCATTCTCTTCCCTCCTTTTCACTGCAATTCTGATTGATTGTATCTTGGGCAGCCAAGCGGGAGTTGATTTGCATATGCCTTCCCAGAACTACCCATCCGCATTCTGCAGTCAGCCAGGGGCCCAGGGGGAGGCATCCTTTCCTGAGGCACTTCTAAGCCCTCCACATATTTTCTTTGAGGAAAAGGAGAGTCTCAAAGATTACTTTCTTTCTATTTTTCATCACTTCTCTGAATAATACAGACACATTGTATTTGCATAACGTATTTTTGGTCTGCACTGAGAGCCCATCTCTAGCTTCCTGAATATGTATTATTTTTTGTGTGATGTCTGAGAGTTGAGCTTCTAATCTTGTTACAAGTCTTTATGTTTCCAGAGAGTTATTCTACAGTCTTTAGAAGTGTACCTCCAATTTGTAAACCTAGCCAACAATTACATTTTCATGGCTGAAAGATGTTAGGTAAAAGAATGCTTTGTGCTGAGAATTAAATCAAAGATCTCTGCATGTATACCCCCGCCCCCGCCCCACTAGACTTCTTGTTCAGTAGAGATTGGCGTTATAGAACTCCCCTTCTCTGGATCACTTCTCTTCATCCAGAGAACCTTTGCAGAACTATGTTCCAAACACAGCATTGTTTACTCCCTTTCACCAAGACACTCTATCTTGAGCACCCCAAAGAATAATAATGTCTAGTCTTGGAGGGAGTGCTTACTTACTGAGGTTCCAGTGAAAGAAAAGGCATGGATCCCAGATGGGTGGGATTTATAAACAAACTGTTCATCCCCAAAAGACTAGGACAACAGACAAGTTATAGTTTCAAAAAATATAATAATAATTTCACTAAGACAAGTCAAAGGCAGAGTCAAACTTCCTCTTCACAGTCATTTCCAGCTGTTAGCTGCTTTGAGACCAAATGCTTTGCCTAGATGATTTCTTCTAACCTTTGCTACAATCTTACAAGGTTGATTTTTTTAAATTATCATACAAATGAGAAACCTGAGTCAAGTGACTTTTTCTAGGTTACATGGTAAGAGACAGATCTGAGACAAGTGATTGTGTCCCTAGCTTGCAATAATTACCTGCAGCTTTAATCCTCACCTACTCCTCAGCCCATCCCTTTGGTGTCTTCCCCGCCTTCCAGGGTAGGACCATGCTCAGATCTGGACTTTTTCTGTATGGTATGTTCTTTTGCCAGCTAACAAACTTGCTTTCCTGGCCTCTTTTTGTCTCTGGCATACTGCTTTCTGACAAGATGAGTGTTTCCCACCAAGCTTGTCATCAGAATCATCTGTGGTGCCTATTAAGAACAGAGGCGCCCTGTATCTTTGGGACACTCTGATTCATAAATCTGGGGGGAACCTGAAACCTCTTTGTTTAACAAGCTCCCTCTGTGATTCTGATAATCAAGTTAGGGAAAATATGCCATTTCCCCCAAGTTTTTGGCACATGCACCTCTTCCATAATCTGAAAAACTTCTTTGGAATTAAAAATAATAATTTTATTATTTTCACATGAGGTTGACCAAAAGTTATTTTCAGTATTTTATTTCACATTAACTTGATCTCAAGGATATGAGAAAGTATTTCTAATGTAAGATCATAATTGATTGTAATTTGTAAGATGCATTTTTACTTTTTCTCACTTAATGAGTGGTTTGTGCTATTTAACACATTTTAAGTCTATATTAAAAAGCACAGTTTGTTGACAAACCAATTTTTAAATAATCTATTATATTGTGTTTGGTTTGGACAAAAACAAATATTAAAGTACAGCTTTAAATTTAGTCACGTTTAAGGCATCAAAAATGAACTGTGGACTTAATATTTTTGTAATTGTATTTTTTTTTTTTTTTTTTTTGCTTTAAAGTCATAAGGAGCGAGTGTTTCTTCTGTTAAATTTAAAAAATAAATTTAAGTCCTTACCCAACAACATGTTTATTGATTGCAGAGAGAGGGAAATGATGAAAGAGAGAGAGAAACATTGACTGGTTGCTTCCCATATGCACCGCAATGGGGGATCAGACCTACAACCCAGGTATGTGCCCTAACTTGGGATCGAGCCCACAACCTTTGGTGTATGGGACAATGTTTCAACCAACTGATCAATCTTGGCAGGGCTCTTTGGTTAAGTTTTATTTTCAATAAATGGAAAATAAATTGGTTAAACTATTCACTGTATTTTCCCTTTAGACAATGGTTTTGAAATACTGGAGACTCTGGTGTCCTTTAAAATTTTCAATTTAATGAGTGTAACTGGTAAAATTTTTGAGGCTTCTTTGATAAATGATTATGTTATTTTCTTCACAAACTTGTATTTAAATGACAGCATTCCAAAAGACTTGTTTATTAACCAATGGCCCATTATGGGCATGAATTTAAAATATTAAGCTAAGATAAAGAATAATGTAGAGAGACTTTTCATCAAGATGTCAGCATAGGCAGACTTGGCTCACCTCTTCGCTCAGCCACCTCAAAATTACAACTAAAATATAGAACATCCAGTACTTGGAACGATCAGAAATCGAGTTGAATGGAAGTCTGACAACTATGGAATTAAAGAACCACATCCACACAGATTGATAGGAGGGGCACCGATGTGGAATGGCTGGTCTGTCACATACATATGGTGGATAAAAATTCAGAAGGGATATCTTGGGAGCAAGGAATCCCAACCCCATACCAGGCCCCCTGGCCCAGGGTTCCAGTGCCAGGAATATAAGTCCCCACAACTTCTGGCTGCAAACATCAGCAGGTATTGAGTCAGTGGAAGAAACTGCTGGAGCCTCAAGCAGTTCCTCTTAAAGAACCCACATATAGACTCACCTGCTCAGACTCACTCCCTCTGAGCTCCAGCACTGGGGTAGCAGTGTGAAAGGCACCAGTGGAATACTGGGAGAAACTGAAGTGTCTGGCATCAAAGCCAGCAGAGGCCATTGTCCCTTTGCTAAACCTTCCCCCCACAGAGCCACAGAGCTGGCAAGCTGGTCCCATATCTGAGACTCCATCAACTTGGCTAACACTGTTTGACCTGCCCTAGAGATCCCCAGAGACTCCACCCCACCCAACTTACATACCCACCCAAGCTGCTTTTCCATATGATTGACTGATCTTGGCTCATGCTTTACAACTTCCAAAATCCTCTCAAACAAGCAACAGCTAGCCTCAATGAGCCTGGAATTAGCAGTTGCCAGCCTAGACCCACAGTTCATCTTCAACTGAGAATCTCCAATCCCAGTACAATTGGAAGCCATCTCAGATTGCTTTATAGCTCAGGCAGGGTGGCCCCGGGCAAAACACAGGTGGGGGCTGACCTTGGCCTGTACCACCCAGGAAACCCCAGGACCAGAGTACCCAGTGGACAGCTACAGACCATGTCGGAGCAACACCACCCTGCCCCTGCACAGCTGATCCTCCATGGAGGGTGGAGGTTGGTGGTAAGTGGTCACAGCCAGTCCTTGCAGCTGACTGGCCTGGGTAAATCCCTCCCATTGACCTGCCAACAGCAACCAAGGCTCAACCACAAGAGGAGGTTGTACACAGCCCACAAGAAGAACTGCACCTCGAGTATCCAGCCTGGGTGAAAGGGGAGGCTCTGCCACTGGACCCTACAGGACACTTACTATATTAGGCCACAGTACAAAGACACAGAGTCAAAGCAATTCTACCTAATACATAGAAACAAACATAGGGAGGCTGTCAAAATGAGGAGACAAACAAACATGGCCCAAATGAAAGAACAGATCAAAACTCCAGAAAAAGAGCTAAACAGAATGGAGATAAGCAATGTATTAGATGCAGAGTTCAAAACACTGGTTATAAGTATGCCCAAGGAACTTAGTGAGAATCTCAGTAGCATAAACATGATCCAGTCAGAAATGAAGGATATACTAATTGAAATAAAGAACAATTTACAAGGAAACAACAGTAGCATGGACAAAGCTGAGAACCAAATCAATGATATGGAACATAGAGAAGCACAAAACACCCAATCAGAACAACAGAAAAAAGAATCCAAAAAAAATGAGAATAGTATGAGCAGCTTCTGGGACAACTTCTAGAGGGCCAACATTCTCATCATAGGGGTACCAGAAGGAGAAGAGAAAGAGCAAGAAATTGGAAATCTATTTGAAAAAATAATGAAAGATAACTTCCTTAATTTGTGAAGGAAATAGACAGGAAAGTCCAGGAAGCACAGAGAGTTCCAAAGAAGATGGATGCAAAGAGGCCCATTCCAAGACACATCATAATTAAAATGCTGAAAGTTAAATACAAAGAGAATCTTAAAAGCAGCAAGAGAAAGACAGTTAAGTTACCTACAAGGGAGCCCCAAAAGAAACTTTGCAGGCTAGCAGGGATTGGCAAGAAATATTCAAAGTCATGAAAAGCGGGGACCTACAGCCAAGATTGCTCTACCCATCAAAGCTATCATTTAGAATGGAAGGGCAGATAAAGAGTTTCCTAAACAAGAAAAAACTAAAAGAGTTCATCACCACCAAACCATCGGGGACTTATTTAAGAAAGAAAAGGATCAAAACTATGCAAAATAAAATGGCAAAAATATATATCTATCAACAATTGACTCTAAAAACACAAATTAACCAAACAAGAAGAACAGAGACAGAATCATTGATATGGATTGTGTTTTGATGGTTGCCAGATGGAAGGGAGTGGGGAGAATGGGTAAAGAGGTGAGGAGATTAAGAAGTACAAATAGGTAGTGACAGAACAGCCATGGGTATGTAAAGTACAGTATAGGAAATGGAGTGGTCAAAGAACTTATATGCATGACCCATGGACATGAACAATGGTGGGATGATGGCCTGAAGGAGTGGGAGGTGCTGGGGGGAGGGGAGCAAAGAGGGAAAAATCAGGACAACTGTAATAGCATAATCAATAAAATATATTTAAAACATATAAAAAACTTAATGCATGTATAAAAATAAGAATAACGTAGAGTCCAATGGCTGTCGGAAGCACCAGCATTAGCTACTGTAGTCAGTACACTGAGGAACAAAATCTGAATACCCCTCCAAACACCACCATGTGGACTCACTCTCTAAATAGGTTGTGAAGGGGGAGATCTCAGAATAGTTATTTTATTCATTTATTATGATAAAATGGAAATAAAAGCAAGTACCATTAACACCTTCAACAACATGAACCCTCTTGAAACCCTTTGACTAGCACTGGTTAAGAATTGAGAAGAGGGGCTCTATGGCTCTCAGTGTGTAAGTTGAGGGATCTCAGTCCTGATTGCCCATTAGAATTATCTGGACAGCTTTTCTGATGCCCACACCCACCCCAGACTATTAAGACAGAATCTTTGCTGGAAGCATTGATTGTCAGGACTGAGCTCTCCGGGGAATTCTAATGTGCAGCCTGGGTTGAAAACCATAGCTGCAACCCAAAGGGATAAATCGGATACTGTGGCAAGCTTAGTATGGGAAGATATTTGGGATATGTGTCTTCAAGTAGTGCACAGTTATGTGGATTGGTGTAAAGAAACCATGTATACTCCAAAAAATTTTGCCTCAAGGATTTTGGCACCTTACCTGCAAGTTGCTCTTAAGAGTTACTTACAAGTGCCAGCTGATGGAATCTCATCCCACGTCATTGAGCATCATTGTTGCTGTGCCTCTCCATCCCCCACTACAGAAGTGCTCCCCAGATCCTGTGTCAGTATAGGAGATTGTAGGGGATTGTTTACCAAACCCTGTTCTCACCTATTCTGAGATCTGGTTCTGTGCTGACCACAGAGAACAGATGAAAAGATGTGCTCTGAGGAATCTCCACCCAGTTGGGGACAGATAACCAAATCAGGGATTACAGCCCCAGCATGCTGAGAGCTGTGAGCTGGATGCCAAAGGTGAGTTGGTGGATCAGCTCCAAATTCTACAGAACCTCACCTCTGACTCCATTCCTAAGGTTCAGGGCAGAAAACCAGCATTTGAACAATTTTTTCTTCTTTGCATATAGATACAGATATAGATTATATTTTCCATATGTCTGTACTTGTGTATATGTGTAGTCTGTCTTTTGTTGTTGTCTACAGAACAGATAAATAACCACAAAATATTGGATTGAAAGCTTCTTTCCACTATGAGTGATGAGCTTGGTTCAAATAGTCCCTAAGCGTGTCATCTCTGGAGTAGGGGGCTGGCAGGAGGACAGGCTAGATGAGAGGACTGGAGTTCACTGTGGGAAGAACTTCATGCCAGGATGAGCATTGTTTAGAAGTGTTATTCTGACTATTATGAAGAGCCGACAGGAGTTTGTAAACATGTGTAGGGGTGGAGGGTGTATATGCTAGGTATGTGGTGTGTACTTGGTGGGTGTGCTGTGTGTGTTGCGTGTGTATGTTTGCATGTGCATACACATGTGTGTTTGAGGCATATGTGAGAGACTTATTCTGATGGATACCTGGTAGTGGCATGTAGTTGATATTATGGAGGGAAGTTTTTAGCATGTGTAGGAGGCATTGTGGGGACAGTCTCTGGCTGGGGGCAGGGGGAACAGGTTGGAAGCTGTTGACTCAGACAGTACTAGTGGAAACAGAAGGAAAGGGGCCAGGAGACAAAATGTGGAAAAGGGACTGATGTCAGCATTTAACACTAACTAGGTGCAGGAACCTGCGACAGGATAACAGTGGCTGTGAGCTTTGCTCCCCACTGTGGTGGTACCTGTGACAGACACGGGGGCATAGGAGGGGACTGGACAGAGGGTCATCTGTGGCCCAGCTGAGTTTGAGGTGCTGAGCTTTTTTGCTCATGGGAACTTGAAACTCAAGACACTAGTTAAAATATAGTGTAAAAGAGAAGAGTGGGAGGAAGCAATGTTTGGGTGGGGGCAAGAGATGGTGTTAGGAGAGCTGACAGACCTTAGGGTATGTATGGTGTCCTTACACATGCCCCCCATACGCAAATGCATGTGTACACACACACACACACACACACACATCCATGACACCTACCCAGAGAAGTGTGTCCCTAAGTTCTTGGGCCTGTCATCCTGGCCAGCTCTGCATCTCAAGCAAGCACGCTGTCCTTTGTATATGGATGAAGATTGTAGTGAGGAAGGACTCTGAATCAGCTAAGGAATTCTAAGGAGAAAACGAAGTTGCCAAAGTGCCCGAAAGACAGTATAGAGCTGTGTGTGAAACAGCCTCCTTCACTGTGGGTTCCTGTTGGAGGAGATTTCTCTGGCGTCCGTGCAAGCCACCTGGGAACCTGAGCCAAACCCATGGAATTGAACTTGTGTCAGGGTCTCTCATCCCGGGTGCAGTGCTGCCAGGCAGTGAAGTGGCTGGTGGTGGAAGTTTGATTTCAGGGGCTTGCAGGGCGGCCAATGTGATAGCAGTGAGTGCTCTGGAGCCATCTTCTCCATGGCATTCTGTTCCTCTACATGTGCTATTTTATTCAACAACACAGAATTCAGGAGAGAGCCTTTTCTGTCATCTCTTTCCTCCCCCAAATAAATAGATCAATAAGTGACAATTACCAGCAAAGCAGGAAGAAATGATTTTCATATTCTCACAGGAGCTTTCTCCACTACTGCAAGCTAATCAAGAAAGCTGCTTTTTCTGTTTGTTTCTTTTCCCCACCACTAACATGTGATTTTCATGCAGCAACTTGAAGTTCCTTCCAAGAGAACAAAATGTGATTAAATCAGCAAGGATGTGCAACTACACGCATGGCTAAGTGCTGATAGACTACAGGCGTGCTTAACACGTAAGCTCACCTCAGCTGAGGCTACCTGCTTGGGATGAAAATACAGGCCCTTGTTTACCAAAAGAGTAGTATGTGTTTAAGTTAACCCAGTTCAGCCCAGTGAGGTAATTTTGGCTTTCATTCCCTTACTCATAACTGAAATCCATGTCTACTTTTGAAAATGCTTTTGCATCAATTTATTATTTTTATGCAACATCAAGGCACGAACCTTTCATAGTCTGTGTGTGTGTGCACAGCCGTTCATTGTCTTATTCCTCATTCATCCAAAGATACTTTATCTCTCAAATTTTCCACAGCTATGACACCAGATGTCCTGTCCTGTTAAATGAGCTGAGATTTGGATGATCAACATAAGGCCTCCTGTGGGCTGTGGCATTAATCACTGGCTATGATGTCATTCCTCTCACCCCAGCAATTGTTCCCAGACCCCAATTGCCTCTGCTTTAAAAATTAGCATAAAAGCAATATCGCAATATCTGACAAATTGCACTGATTCTTTCCTAATTAATCCTGTAAACTAGCTTACCTTTCTCTGCTTGAAATCCTGCATGTCCTAACCAGTCTGAAGATGTTACCCCGGGTGTCTGCATTTGAGGGTAATCTTCAATGATAATCTCCTTCCTAGAATGCTAAGTATTCATCATTTCTGTGCTGCTGGGAAAAATGCCCCCACTTTGGTACAATATTACGTGAAAAAGCCCTGAGGTTGATATAGCCTGCCTGTCCACTGGGTCAGCTCAGACGGGACCACAGTCTGCCCTTGGACTTGTGAGCTCCTTGCAATGCTTGGTTGCTCTGATTCCAGACAGCACTTTTCAGAACTGTCATAGATGGGCGTTAGGCAGAAAGCTTTCCAGAGCCATGTGTGATTCATTCCCCCTTGTCAGAAAGCCAGGAGCACTTTAGTGCCCAGGAGGCTGCTGCCCACTTTTTGCTTCTTGCCAGGGCTGTCTTACCATTCTCCTAGGAGTGCCTGAGCATCTGAAACTCATCTGCCTGGAGCGCAGGACTGACTGGTGGTGAAAGGGCCCTGAGAGACGCCAGCCAGCACGGTCTCAACCTATGGATCTCCCCTGGCAGTAATTATTTTCTCTTCTTCTGTTTGTTCTTTCCTGAAACTGTCCACACAAATGGAACTTCTACCACAAAACACATAACAACATGCAAAGCAAGGGCATCAAAGGATGGGACTGTTTGGTGGGTTCCTAATGGCTCTTTGCTGTGCAAGGGTTTATCCTTCAGATGTTGGCGCATGGACAGATCTAGGGATGATGGGAGAAGGACCAGGTGGACCAGGGCATAGAGGGGGCAGTGGGGGCAGGGCCCATGGCTAACTGACTACCAGTCTGAAAGCATTGCTATGTGGCCTTATGGCCTTACTGGGACATGGTGGGAAATTTTAGCCCTGACTGTTCATTGGGCCTCTCATTCCCTTTGCTCTCTATCCCACTTCCATTCAAAGATGTTTACTGAACAAGTGAAATGGTCTTGGAGCTCTGCACAGGGATAAAAGATGCAATAAACAGCCCTTAGTGCAAGCTGGAGGGGACACTTCTCACTCATACAGCAGGCACCAGTGCTGACCACAGGCCAAGGTCACCAAGTTGTGGCCACACCCTGGAAATGATGGCAGTATGGTGGGAGAAGTGACTGCAGAGTTGGAGCAGCTAAAGCCCAGGGGTGGATGGCACAGGATCAGAAGTTTCCTGTAGCAGATCATTCGAACTGGCCTTGGAGTATGGGTGAGACCAGCAGATGAGAAATGGGAAGAAGAGTCTTTCAGAGAGGGTGAGTTTTCCCAGAGCAGGGAAAGTAAAGGACACCTTCTAGAATGGCTTGTAAACCCATACACTTGGCATGTGAGGTGGGTGAGAAGGACTGACAATGAGACTGGGAACAGTTCAGGAAGGCTTTGAACAGCATATAAGAAACTATATTTCCAATTTTTATTGTGATGAAATACACATAAAATGTATTATCTTAATTATTTTTAAATGTTCAGTTCAGCAGTATTAAATATATTCATATTATTATACAACCATCACCATACTCATCTCCAGAACTCTTTTCATCCTATAAAACTGAAACTCTGTCCCCATTAAACACTAACTCCTCATCCACCTCCCCTCAGCCCCTGGCACCACCATCTACTTTCTATCTCCATGAATCTGACTACTCTAGGTACCTCGTATCAATGCAATTATACAATATTTGCCCTTTTGTGACTGGTTTATTTCACTGAGAATAATGTCCTCAAGGCTCATCCAAGTTATAGCACGTGTCAGAACTTCCTTTTTAGGCTAAATCATATACCATTGGATGTATATGTATTGTTTATTCATTCATCAGTGAGTATATGGGTTGCTTCCATGTTGTAGCTATTATGAATAATGTAGCTATGAACATGGGTGTACAAATGTCTACTCGAGACTTTGCTTTCAATTCTTTGGGACATATACTCAGAACTGGAATTGCTATGGTAATATGATAATTCTATTATGCTGTTTCTTGAGGAACTGTCAAAATGTTTTTCACAGTAACTATACCATTTTATATTCCCTCCAGCAGTGCAGAGTTTTCTGATTTCTCCAAATCCTAGCCAACACTAATTATGGTCTGTCTTTTTTATAATGGCCATCCTAATGAGTGTGAGGTGGTATCTCATTTTGGTTTTGATTGGCATTTCCCTAATGGTGGGTGTAGAGGCTTTTTAACTCTATTCCATTTTATTAATTTAAAAATACACAAGAGAGTTAAAAGAGTAGCATGAAGAACACCTAGATTAAGAACTTTTGCTATATTGAGTGTAAGTTACAGCCACCATGACTTTTCAACCCTGAATACTTCAGCATGCATCATTCTAGAGAATTTGCACCTTGGCTTGTTTGTAATGGGGGAAGCATCAGAGGTCTTCGCTGCTGTGGACAATAGGTAAAAGGACTGCAATGGAGAAATATTTGCAGTCAGGAGAGCACCTAAGAGGCTGTTGAAATAGGCCAGACCAGCAGTTCTGAGGGCTGCTTCAGGTCTGAGTCCCCAGAAGCAGACCCTGAGACAAGGATTCATAAGCAAGAGGTCCATTAAGGACGTGATCTCAGGGAAACCTGTGAGAGAGTAAGAGAAGTTGGCAGGCCACCTAAGGCTGTGATCTCAGCAGAAGTTCCACAGACTGTGGCTTCAGCCCAGTCCTGCAGGGGAACTGGGGTGTAGGAGCCGCTTAGTCTCAACTTCAGACAAGGGAGCTGGGGTTTCACACTGGAGCTGGGCACCAACAGTCAGTGTTGAAGGCCCTCGGGTGGGGCACAAAGCACCCATATCACCTGCTGCTAGGGCCTCAAGCGGGCAGGGGCTGTGGGAGGCAGCAGAGCAAGGCACTGCATGGTGGGACCTGGGAGACTGGGTAACTGCTGTTGGGGACAAGGGCAAGGGAAGAGGTGAAGCACCCTTCAGGTCTCCTGCCAGGGTGATGGAAGTCAAGGGGACCATTCTCTGATGGAGAAATAGGTTGGGAACAAAAAAAAAAAATGATGACTTCAATTTGACATATGTTGGTTTTGAGGTATCTGAGGACATTCAGGGGAAGACTTGATGCAGGGAGCTGAATGGCTGCCCGTAACCTAGAAGGCACGTAAAGCTCTATGTACAGCAGGATCGGATGTGGAAGCCCATCATATAGGATTCCTGTGGGTCCTTGGTCCTCCTGGCATTCGGGGCCAAAGTCCTTGGAGAAAAGACTGCAACGACAGGAAGGCATGAGGCAGATTGTGTGCACTTGGGGGGATTTGTCAAGAGGAAGTAATTAAATGATACAGTAATAATAGCTGCCAGTTATCAAGTCCTTACAAGATGCTAACAGAGCCCTGTGTGCACTATCTTATTTCCTCTTGAAGAGATGCACATACCATTATTATTCTAACTTTATAGATGAGAATATTGAGGCTTAGCGAGATCTGGCATTGCAATCAAGGTCATAAAGCAAATAAGTGGATAAAACTTACGCTTTAATTTTCTGTTTTTACTTATGATCCCCCAAAACATTTCTCTGAGGAAGCAATCCTACAGTGGGACTTTCTCATGAACATTTCTTTGGTTGTTTAGCTGTACCCCTTGCTTTTTAACCTGGTAAACATTTGCCTGCCTGCAAATGCTTCATAGCTCCAGCCTGTCCTGAGGCTAAGCTATTTGGTCTCCCTACAGCAAAGCACACAGTCTATGAAAAGTCATTCATTAAGGGCATTTGCTCAGCATTCTTCATGACATGAAGAAATTTGGGCCATGGCATTTTGTAAACACTAACAAAGGGCATTCTACATGTCTAAGTGGCTTCAGAGAACATCCACATCAGTACAAGCGCATGCTGTGAGCCTGCTGCAGGGCTCTTGTGTGGTAAACCCTGGCCTGGGCTGCACCCAAGAAGCATTGCCTCGCCTTCCAAGAAACAGCAGCTTTACATAACTGTTAGCTTTTTAAACAAGCTGTACAGAAGAAAGGGGGAGTGATTTTTATATGGCCCAGCAGACGTATCAAAATCGGACTGCAGTGGCCTGGAAAAGGAATGTGTACAGTCTGTGTGAGTCCTTCATAAATGAATGATAATAACATTATGACTCATGTAAATTTTTTCTTGGCATCATGTTGCATGGTTAACTTTGTAGATGGGGTTTTCTATCTTAAAACATTACTTTTAGTAATACACGCACATATACGTAGTGTAGACATTTTTAAAATAACAAAAAGTATGAATTGGAAAATAAACATTGCTCAGAATCTCACCACTACAGATAACAACTCTGTTAGCATCTTGATGTAGCTGATGTGTGTGTCTTCACGGACAATTGTCTACTCTGTATTCTGTAATATAATTTTATATTTTTCTTTTTAACTTAAAATTCTATTGTATTTTCCCATGCCACTGGAATTTATTTAAAATCGTTATTTTTAATGGCTGCTTAATAGTCCATTGTATTGATGTTCAATATTGTATTTAATCATTTTTCTAATTTTAGGCATTTAGATTGTTTCTGATATTTTAACTATTGCAAATAATGTCTCAGTAAGCATCTTCTTCACAAATTCTTGGCCATTCCTTCACACACACAGTGACTATACACTGAGAGCTCACTCCGTGCCAGGCAACATGCCAGGGTTAGGAAGAGGTCAGAGAAAAAGCAGATGTCACCCTGCTTTTTTAAAACTTTAATCTCTACCTGAAGATATGTTTATCGATTTTAGAGAGAGACAGAGGGAGAAAGAAACATTGATATGGGCAAGAAACATCGATCAGTAGTCTCCCATACACGCCCTGACTGGGGCTAGAACCCACAACCTTTTGGTGTGTGGGATGACACTCCAACCAGTTGAGCCACTGGCCAGGGCCACCCTGTTTGATTTTTTAGCATGAATACCTAGAAATGGAATTACTTGTGTGGAAGACATAGGGAGAGAAGCCAAGACCAAGGGAGTAGCTTAGCCTTATGAAGGGAGAAGCATTGGCAAAGTATCTGCCAACTCCTGCTTCTGCAGGGCCAAGATGACCATTTCCCTAGGGCTGCACTGACTGTGGATAAGCTTTTTCCAGTGAGTCCCACTCTGGTGTCCAGTGGCCTGCGCATGCTTTAGGCTGTAGCACTGCTAGGGTTTGGTTGAAACTTCCCTTAGTGTGTGTGTATATATGTGTGTGTGTGTGTGTGTGTGTGTGTGTGTGTGTATACACACATATCGTATCGTATCGGCAGCCGTCCGTCTCGAGAGACGATGGTGTAGCTTCTTAAGAGTCTATCTGCACCACCGAGAATGGCTGTGCAGTCCGACTCGGGAGTGACACGGTATCTGTCTCCTCCCGTGTTGAATCGACATCTTACGATGACGCTGGAGTGTCCTCTCCAGTGGAGCTGAAGCTACAGAGCCTGGGCAGGGTGATATGGAGGGTCTGCTGTTGCCCATGCAGCAGACCCCCCCTCTCTTCGCAGCTGAAGGGTCCAAGGGAAAGACGGAGTCAATACAGCTTGGCTTCAGGTGCGCCGCAGGAGTTGCCGGTGTTGACTACAACGTCAAACCACCTTAGGGACTCCGGCTCCGGATTTTCTGTCGGGGTTTACTCCCTTAGCCTTTCCCCTGAAGAGGTATGCCGCAAGGCAGCGGAGGTTTTTTGGAGTCAGAGTTTTCCTTCTCTGATGTGCCCTGACTGGAAGATCGAACCAGCGACACTTAGCTCGCAGGCCGACGCTCAATCCACTGAGCCAAACCAGCCAGGTAAATACACACATATATGTGTATATATATATATATATATATATATATATATATATATATATGCACATGTGCTTCTTTAGAAATAGTGGGCTTTAGTGTCCAATGTGATGGAGTGTAGGAATTTGACACAGTGGTTGTTGTGATGAGAATTTAAACAATTGTACTAGTCAGTTGTCCCTGTAACACTTGTGGGGCCTCAGGCAAAAGCACAAGTAGAGGCCCACATACCATAGGTCTAAATACTTAAAAGTTACTCATCAAACTGTTAAACAAAATATGTTCTTATCCTCTCACTTTTGCAAATATACCTTCATAATGACTGTAAGACCAGGCTCAAATTTAAGATTTCTGAACACTTTGGGGTAGCAGTGCTAACAAGCCTGCTCTAGGCCCTTGTCCTACACTCTTCCCTTTTCTCTACAATGTACAAGAGGCCTCCAAGCTCAGCCATACTCCACTAGATGCCCCTCTTTGGCTCTAGGACCCAGGGCTGTGATCCACTCCAGTAGGACAGACCCTGGGGACGAGATCCATGTAGGCCCTGAACGCAGGAACAGGCAGTATGGGCAGGAAATCTGGGCTCTCAATTACCTAGAACATGGCCTGGAAAAAGAGACATGGCCTCAGGTAGGCACATACTCACCTCAGTGGGTGGGGGCTACACTGGGGCCCTGTAAAGTCTGTGGCCTAGAAGTGGAATTACTTGTGTGAAAGACATAGAGAGGAAAGCCAAGACCAAGGGAGTAGATGAGCCTCATGAAGGGAGAAGCATTGGTTGGAGAGTTATCTGCTGACTCCTGCTTCTGCAGGGCCGAGATGACCATTTCCCTAGGGCTGCACTGACTGTGGACAAGCTTTTGCCGGTGAGTCCCCCTCTGGTGTCCAGTGGCCCCCTCTTGCTGTGACCCCTCTTGCCGAGGTCCAAGGTGTGCACCTAACAGCTACTGTTTATTGAGCTATACTATAAGCCAAGTTCAGTCCTCCATGCTTTTCATGCCTTGTTACTTCTAAATCTCAGGTGTTCAAGATGCCTGCTCAACCCACAGATAGAATAATAGCCCAGCCAAGATTCCACCCTGCAGTCTGACCCCAGAGTCCACACTCTTAACTGCAGTGCTTTACGGCTTCTCATAAAAAGATTGGAAGCTCTAGATTAGATTATTCTGAGACCCACTTCCTTCCCAGTGATGAGATTCAGCTGTGTAAGCAGGGCAGCTCCCAGTCTGGCCAACTCTGTAATGAGGATGGTCCAGAGATCACGAAGGGCTAAGTCTAATATCCCACAACTCCATGATTTCATACCAGCTCACCCACTTTAGACACTCCCTAGAGATAAGTTCTATTACTAAATATTCTGAATCGGGACTTGGTTGATCATTTATGAACACAGGGTATAGTTTTTTCATCTGCGTTTCCTCAGGGTTATCTTCCTGAATGAGTGGAAATGTTGAAATAGCTCTTCCCAGATGGACTTCTCTCTTGTCATCATGGAAATTATGTGGTTCTCTCCTGCTCCTAGCAAATCACAGTGTAGCGTAAATGCATTCCCTTGGAAATTCTCCAAATTCTAGGGTTTGTTTGTTCTTTTTTCCAAAATAAATGTATTTTATCAAAACAATGGACTACATAAGCTTTTTTTCTGAGTTTCAACATCTTGGCTATATGGATAACATTTTGGCCTAGTGTTTCATCCCATTCCTGCACCACTGGGTATGAAAGTAATAACTGGGTCATTAAACGGTCTCTCACTTCCTCTCTATGCAGGCCAGCTTGGGATCTTTGATCAAGAACCTTGGGAAAAGGTGACTGGCCTGTGTCCCACTGTCCCTCAGCAGTCATCTCAATAGTCCCCTAACTGGGCCTTCAGCCTGCGAAAGCACATGGAATTAATATTTTCCCTAAATTAAATTTATAAAATGTTTTGTATCTCCCTAGTTAGTCCCCTTGGACAAAGGCTTGAGAGTAATTGATGTAGAAGTTTGGTCAGTAAGATAACCCCTTGGCACAGATCTAAAAAGTACAACCGCAAAGGGGAGTTCTGTATAATTGCCCAAGTAGGAATAATTTCAATGTGCATATGTTTTTCTCATGGGCTCTGGCAGGATGGTTCCGTGCTTTACTGTTCTCACTTATCCAGTGGGGAAAGAATTCGTTTCTTTTCCTTTCTTTTTTTGTTTGCATGTTAACATCTACAGTCCTTGCAACTACCCTCTAGATCTATTCAGTTTTGTGAGGTGGGAGGGGTTGTATGTTCTTTCTGCATGAATATTTGGCATTTGTGTTCATTGAGTTATAGACCCATTTGGCCATTTTCCAAGTCTCAATCTCAATCTTTTTTTTTCTTTTTAGTCTACCAGTGACAGTTTAGAGCCCTACACCAGCATGCCTTTAGAAGAATGATCCCAAGTCATGAGTTCTAACCTTGACTGTACTGCTTCCTAACTTAGAGATCCAGCTTTGTGTAGCTGTTTCATTAATGGCTGGTATGAGACAAAAGTACCTGCCTTGCTACCTAGAGAGATGGGAAGGCATCTAACTGAGAATTATTTCAACAGACATGAGTGGGTCAATGAAGGAGATAAGAAGGTGAACGAGACATGGTTCTTGCCCTCAATGAAAAATCAACAGGTAAAAATAGTTGATCATGGGATGGTAGGTACATGGGTAAAAGAAGGTTGAAACTTTTGAGTGCTTTGTATGAAAAATTATTGTTTAACGTTTGTGGAGTGACTGTAGTGGGAGGTAGCACCAGTCTGGGGATCTCAGAAGCTGAATTAATTTAGATTATAAGTCCCAGTAGAAAACATCTGCAGTGGGAGCCAAGAACCGGCTCACGGTCTATCTAATGGCAGCTTCTGGAACTGTAGACAAGGTGCCTGGGCAGAACTGGCTTTCAAGAACTAATCTTGCCAAAACAAATCCATTCTGTCACAGTTTTTCCCAATTGTGTTCCATACGCTTTCTGGGATGTAAATAAGTGTAGTAAAATAAAAGAGGAAGAAAAAGAAAAAAAGATTGTGGGCTCAAATAAATTTGGGATATGTGATATACTACACACCCCCTGAAAAGTCATAATATGTGTTAACAGATAGATAAAAGACTCTAAAAATGGAAAACTTTTGTGTTAAATAAATATTTAATTTTGTTTAATTCTGTTTAATTTAAGTTTGTGCATGGAAGACATTTTAGGGTCCCACTTTATATTACCAGGTTGACAAGTAGTCTTCAAAGCATCCATTTGGGAAACACTGAATATGAAAGGTTATGGCAAACATAGTGGGTGATTACAAGAACAACCAGATGAAAGATTGTAGATATGTTAGTATAAATTTATTTCTAGTAGTGGAAAACAAAAACAACCAAAAATCCATGGACTACAGACCTCAGATCACTAAATGAAAACAAATGTATGTGCTCATTGTATTATTACCCATTTATACAAGGATGCAAATGTGCTAATCCACTCAGCATTTTGCTTTACCTTTCTTCTTTACTCATTTGAATATTTCTTATTTAAACCTAATAATTTATTGTAAATTTAGATTTGAATTTCAACTCTGTTACTTTTAAAAATTTACATAAGTTATAGGACATCCCTAAAGTCTTAATGTTGTGAGGGTAAGGAAAAAAATAATTGCTAAATTATTTCATTATGCTTGGTGCATAGTAGGTCCTTTGTAAATAGTTGCTTTCATCTGCCTTATAAAACTGTTATTAAGCATGCCTGTGGTAGCTTAATATGAAGTCTACTGGATTTTGAAATGAAGTTATTACTATTTGCTCAAGGTTATACAGACTGGAGGGAAATTTTGTTTCATGCTTATTCACCTTGTGCAGTCAGCAAAGAATAACCTGAAGTAGGTTTTTTGACTTCTGGTGCCATTTCCTACTTAACCCCAGGAGAGGAGACTGTGGGTGTGAAGCTGAAGTGGCATTGTTGTCATTGTGGCTGTGGCTGGCTCTGGAGCCTGCAGATAGTCACTCCTCTTGCTGTGGGTGGCTGGGATTGATGTCATTCAAGAAGCTCACATCCTTTATCCAGTTCTCCTTTTTTACGTGTGCGCTAAATAACTTGAAGGGGAACATTTTTGCAAAAAACCCAGAGGAAGCAGCACTTATTTTTGCAACCATGGTGTCTTAAGACCTGGGAGTCTCCTTCCCACGTTATCTTCATTTTGAGGAAGTTGGGATCATCTGTCCATCTGTCTGCAACACCCGACAACAACATTGACTGGATACTTGCTGTGTACCAGGCTATAAGGTCCCTCTCCTCATGAACCTCAGTGTTTAGATGGGAATGACTCTAGCATCTAAATCACTCAATGGAGGGCCTACACATATCAATTTGCAGGTGACTATCAGGGACACTTTCCTAAGTCACCAGCAGTCTGGCATAAGGCATGACTAAATTGTAGTTGTCATTGAAAAATCTCACAATCCACTTTCAAAAGTAAATGAATAAATATTGACCATTGGTGGACACTTAGCCTTTTTGTCTTCCCCTACCATGCAAAGTCCTGGGTTTGGGATACTCTGACACTTAAGAAGTCATCTTACTGCCAAACATAGAGGAAATTATTGCTCAGATTTGATATTTACTGTCTGACAAGAAGACTTGGACATCTAATATAATTTGTCTTTGTTTCACAAGGCCAAAGCCTTTATGGATTTGGTATAAAACAGTGAAAGGGCTAAGGCTTTTGGTCAATGCCTATGAAAAAACCCACGACTAGGGCACACCTTCCTCCTGAAATTTCCCTGATTCGGATTTAGGAAGTACAGTCTTTGTGGAAACCAGAAAAAGAAGGAAGCATGTGAAGGTGACAAAGGATGGTCGGCATATTTAAGTGTCTTATGTAGGTAGTTCATAAGATTATCTCATTTAATTCTCCCAACAATTCTATAAAGTAGTTTGTAGGCTCAGAGAGATTAAATAATTGACCAAGATTTTAATTAAGGTAGATCTACCTTCCAGCCTGTTGCCTTTCAGCTGTGCTATGTGGAATTCTGTTTGAATAACATCTGATGAATTAGACAATTAAACAATGATATCCCAATCTGTAGCTTTTTTAAAAGCTAAAACTCTAACTTTTAGTAGAAGCAATCATCTGTCTTCAGCCCTTGGGGTGATGGATTAAGAAGCCTTGGGGATAAAGGGACTAAATGCTAATGGAAAAAAATATAATAAAAAAATTAGGTTTAAAAATTAAAAAGAAGCCTTGAAGGGAGGAGGGAGTCTACCCTTTACCTGCTGGGTAGTCTTAGATGAACCACTCCCAATCATCATTGGACATCAGTTTCCTCAGTGCCAAAACTGGAATACCACTGATACTAAAATAAAAATGGTAACAATGAAGAGCACTCCAAAAAGAAGAGTAAAAGCTTAGATTGTACAAGTATTTGAATCCAGGGCCTGTCGTTTACAAGCTGTGTGACTTTGGGGAAGTAAGTTAAATTATTTAAATTATTCCTCATCTGACAAATAGGAATAACAATAGTACCTTCCTCAGAATATTGTGTCAAGGATTAAATTAATAAAAGACTGTATGCAGGTAAATATTTGGCAGAGTGATTAGAAGTTTGTAAGAACTTAATAGAAGTTAGCTACTGTTATTATCCACACTGACTAATTTACAAGATGGTTGTCACTCTTGAAACTTAAAGCAAAAACATGTGTGGAAGGTGTTTTGTAAACTATAAGTTTACTCTGTTGTTTACTTATCATTAGTGATGATAATAGCTGTGGTTGGAGTAGTGTTTACTATTAATGCTTTTCTTTGCAGTACATGGTAAGAAAGGCCAAATGAGTCAGGTACTTCTTACCCTGAAACGCAGAAACTTGAATGAAATATCCCTGGACATTAGGAGCAAAATTTACACCAAATTCACTCAAAGTGCCCACCACTGGTGAAATAAACACATAACCAAGAAAACATCATGCTGTACCCCCAACACAGCGATCTCCCCCAGTCAGTACCAGTACCACCCAGCATATATTCCCAGGCCAAGCATTCATTCTAATCATTTCAGCTGGAAGAGTGTGGCAAAGCAGCAGCCTGGACATCAGGAAGAGAGCAGCCGGAGTGCTGGTGTGTGTGAGATACCGCAGACACTCACTGCTGATTTCACGGGAACAATGGTGTTCCCAGCTCCTCAAAAGCAGATTGAAATGTTTTGTAAGGAAATGATGAGAGTTGATAAAACATGCCAGTCCCTTTCCAGACCAGGCATGTCAGTTTGTGGCCCATGTGCTGACACTTCCTTCTCCCATTCCCATGGCAGACATCACTAAATGCTGTTATCATTCTGTCCTGCTGAGCCCAGACAGAACTTCAGAATCCTTCCCAACGAAGCACACCGGGAAAATGTTGCTGGAAGACTGGAGTTTTCATGAAAAGTAAAATCTAACAGAATCCCACATTATAGTATCAGCGTAGCAGCCATGCAACATTTCAAAGGATGATGGGTGGCAACTGCAGACCTTGTTGGTTGTCTACCTAACAGCCATTTCCCTATTTTCCCTCTATCTTGGTAGTCTACATTGTATTATGGAACCTAAAAATGTCAGGAAATCAGTTTCCAGTCCCCTCTGCAGCAAGGACATGGGCATATGTCACAAACCTGGCCAATGGGCTACGAAGGGATGCTTCCTATATAACTTCTCATGAAAGTTTTTCTCCCCAATAAAAAGAGACATGCAGAGAGAAACACGACTTCTTATACTTGGGACTCACTTATGTGAAGATGTGTTGTCTAGCATTGTGGCCATCATCTCATAACCACAAGGGGCCAAGCCTAAAAATGGAAACCAGTGCTCTGTGGATGGTGAAGCAGAAAGATGGAAAGCACCTGGGGCATTAATAGCATTCTTTTGGCTGCATTTACCAAATTTGGAACCACTTAGTTATGGACTTCTCATGATATGAGAAACAAGTCCTTCTCGTTTATAGGATATACTATTACGGTAGCCAAAAGAATTCTTACTGTTCTTACATAATCAGTACAAAAGCTGATTGTGCCCATCGCTCACTTTCCCGGCTTCCTGCACAGTTCAGAACGGGCCTACCAGCTAGGCTCCACTGATCACATGCACCCATGGCAGCCCTTGAGCCAATGGTGTGAAGAAACAGAGATGGTGCAGAATCCATGGTAGTGAAGGAGGCAGCAGCCTGTGGGGCCTGGTGATGCCCAATGTCAGGGGTGTCTCTGCTGTAGCCACAGTGACAATATTTGGACTCAGGGGGGTGGGGGTGGGGGCAGGGGGTAGTTCCTGGCTGCAAAGCATCAAGCCTGGCTCTTCATCCTTCCAACAGTTTTTGAGCTTGTCAATAACTTTTAAATAAATTCTCATTTTGCTTAAAATGGCAAAATTGGTTTCTGTTGCTTACTACTAAAAATACTAACTGATACAGTAACCCATATCCTGTGGTTTTGTGTGATACTATCTGAAAGAAGTCCATTGTTAACAACCTGCCCATTTGCCATCTATTTTGAGCATATAAACAGATACATTTCTAAATCCTACTGTGTAAAAAATCAAAACATTGTTTTCTTTTTATATTTGAATTGCCATGGTGAGGGAGGTATAGAATTCAATTAAATCATTAAAATAATCCTACAAAAAATACATGAACTAGCATTTCTTACTTCCTGGAAGGTCACAAGAGCTTAGCTCCTCTCTTCTTTGTGGTTGCTCAGAACGTCCACAATGACCCACTTACCGTAGTGAGAGCTTCCTTTCCAAAGCACAGGGGAGAGGCAGACAGCTCAGATCCCTTCCCGGCTCACCAATTTCATTGTCAGCTCCATGTGTTGTTGCCAGCTTCCTTTACACAAGCCTTATGCTGTGGAGGTTCCTGAGACCTTGGTGTGGGACAAGCTGAGTAGGTTTTGGTAACGGCTGTTTCTCTCTTGACACAATTTTAAGTCCTGTGATAGGTAAGGCTCTAAGTGAAGCCTCCCCCTTTTCAGGTTCTTATGCTACTTGGGCCTTGATAGTAGACCAGATGCCTGACACTGATCCTTTAACTTTTTAGTGGTCTCTAGATTGAAACTACTGCCACAGGCTTACTGGCCTCAAATCTTAATTTCCTGCTACTCTCCTCATCTCCAATTTCTTTCTTCTTTGGTAAATCAATAATAATAAAAATAACAATAGCCAGTTTTTATTAAGTACATACTATCACCCTTGCTACATGCTAGATGCTTTATATACACTATTTAATTTAATCCTCTTACCTTCCCTGCAAAGTATTTTTGTGGCTATTTTACAGATGACAAAACTGAGATGCAGAGCAGTTAAGGTCACTTTGATTAGTCATCTTTTCATAAGTCCATGCTTTATCTCCCAGTCAGGCTCTGTGAAGGCAGAAACTGAGTAATATTGATTTTTCTAAAATCCACACTGGGTCGGTCAGCTGCTCTATCTTTTTATATATCCCATGTAGGAGGATGAGAAAACCTGACTTTACAAGGGAGTTAGTCAGTGCTCTGCTGCAAAGGGTTAAACAATAGGCCCTTTTAGGGACAAAGACCTGATTTGTACTGTTTGCCTGTATCCACTGTGCAGGTACTCCCACCGCCCTGATTTCAAGCTCTGTTGTGAAGGCACTGGACAGAGAGGTCCACCGTTGGCCCTCCTGACCCAGTGGGTGGAAGCTGGCTCTAGCACCTCACTAGCTCCTGGGGAGTGCACAGGGTTCTAGCCCCAAACTTTCTTTGACTATTTGTGTGGTATTTTAGTTCTATGGCCTTCTAGTAGTTTCTCAAAAGCACAATGCCTTGGAAGAGTTTGCTAATGAGGCTGGTAGGTAATTTACCTAAATCTTACTCTGACACAGAAGTCATTCTGGTTGTGGCTGTATCCACTCAGTGTAGGACACACAAGCTTCATGCCACTCCCCAGGGGCACATTCCACCTAGCAATGTGACCCACAGCAACCCTTCTTCATAAAAACAGTTGAAGCAAAGCCTTTTTGTTATGACTTAGAGTAACAAGGTGAAAAATCTCTTCCAAGAATGATTAACACTAAAGATATACAAATCATGTCTGACCAAACACAAACTTTAATGATAAAATATTCTTTCTTCCAGCTTGCAGATCTTTTTGTCACTCACCTGTGTCTGAGATGCTCTTGTTTAAACAAACAACAACAACAACAGCAAAAACCGAACACCTGCTGTTTCAGTCCTGATCAAACTTTGCACCAAGAGCAATGTGTTTTAAAATGCTTACGATAAAAGCTGCTGGAGTCGATGTTTTTGAAACAAGTGTACATAGAGCAATAAATAAACATGTAGATTGCATTGTTAGAAGGGGAATGGATTTTCTAATTTTTAGTAAATCTAAAAAGAGCTCCAAGTCTTTTATTTTAGGTTAATGAAATTGAAAATATTTGGCATCTCAGTAAGAGTATGACATCATAGATATGCATGCTTGAACTAGGGAACTCATTCAATCTTTCAACAAACTTTTATTGGCTGTTTCTTTTTTTTTTTTTTTAATTTTTTTTTTTTAAATTTTGGTTTTTCAATTACAGTTGTCCCCTTTTCCCCTAATTTCTCTCCCCGACCCAACCCACCCCCTCTCCCGCAATCATATCCCTCCCCGTTGTCCATGTCCATGAGTCTTTTATATGGGCTCTTTAATTAAACCCTTCCCTTACTTATCCCCCTTCTCTCCCTCTCCCCTCCCCCCTATTGACTGCTATTCTGCTCTTTGTTCTATTTATTGGCTGTTTCTTAGGTGCCAGACACTCTGTAAGGACCTGGAGATATAAAGAAAAAACACTCAGGCCACTAACTCCGGGTGAAGTGGTTAAAGGATATTTTGGCCCAAGCCAGCGCAGCCAGGGGGTGTATTGGAACACAGCCACAGTGATTCACTGACACACTGTCTATGGCTGCTTTTACCATGGCAGCGTTGAGTAGTTGGAACAGAAACTATATGTCCACAAAGCCTAAAATATTTAATTTGGCCCTTTAGAGAAAAAGTTTGCCAATCCCTGGTCTAGGAAGAGATAATGCAGGCCTAGGCTAAGGTGCTGACCATGGGAATAAAGATGAGGAGATGGAACCTGATGAAATTTAGGAGATGAGATCTGTAGGGCAGGATATGAGCATAGCAGGGAGTGAAACCAAGGATAACACCAAAGCTGTCGTTGGAACCTGCAGAGAGGGACCTCCGCTTCCAAGTCATCTCTTTCCCACGCCTCATAGGCCTTGAGTACATGCCATGTCTAGAATTTCCTGGTGCCTTGTAGGGCAAACTATTTATATATTTTTCAAAAACACCCCTATGTTAAAGTGAATAACTTTTTGTTCTGGAGAGCTTAGGAAAACATGTCTAAAATAAGCACTTCTTTTTTGAGTTAATAGTTTATCGAAATATTGTTAACTACTTTCCCTAATGTTGCCATAGGAATCAAAAGGAGGCCGGACACTTACATAAAGTATAGCAATATTGAATTTGGCAAGCCTAAATCTTAAAAGGGCTTTTTGTGATCATTATAATGACTATACTCACCCAAAATAAAATACTATCAGATAATTTACACTTTGATAGATAAAAATTTGACAAAGTAGCAGGTAGGTGACAGTAAATCTTTGCCTTATTTCTTTACCTTAATTAGAGAACTACTGATAGGTTCAAGGCAGGTCAATAAGCCTTCTATGGGGAAACTGTTCACTGTCAGCACCCCCTGTAATTCCTGTGGTTCAGTAGAAGGTACAAAGGTCCTAGCTCTTACAAGCATCATGAATCAAGCCACATTAAGTCCATTAGTGTAAACTAACCTTATTAATGAGCATGCAACTCAGCAAACATTATTTGGGCCTCCTCGGTATAAAGCATGGCAGAGGCCTGCTCTGAGGTGAGCAGAAAAACCAGCTTTCCCTTAATGAACTCTCTATCCAGTATGGAAAATCAGAGGTTCAGTGTGTATTTGAGTAAGTTAAATGCGATCTATTCTTAGAGGCACTCATTCTGTTTGGCTACTAATGTTCCATCTTCCCATCACACCTTCCCAATTCTTCTGCGAATAGCATGACCCTCCTCCTGCCCCCGCCCCACCATGTGGTTTGAGTGGAAGCTGCTAAACAAAGATTACCTTAGCACTGACCCCAGTCCAACCTGAGTGTCCCCTGCTCCCCGCCACAGTGAGGGGTGCCAGGGTCCTTCTAAGCTGTTGCTGGGAGGACAAAGCCCTTCTTCCTTGTGTGTGTAGCTGTAGACTGGAGTCAAAGCACAGCCACCACATGTTCTTCCTATGGATGGAGTTAGGGACACTGAGGCTGATGACCCTCAGGCAGAAGCCAGGAGATCTATGGCCTCAATCAAATATCTGCTTCCTGGCATCCCTGCCCTTCCCGCAGTTTGGCTGTGAGCCAGCCATTTGCCCATTTTTGCATAAGTTAGTCTGAGTTGGGTTTCTGGCCTTTGCAGGGAAATTTTGTCTGATAAAAATGTGATGGAGGAAACAGAGGAGAGGGAGTGGTTGATTCTAGCTGGGGCACCAGGGAAGGCTTGACAACTGAGAACTTCCAGCTTAGGCCTGAAGAAGAAAGAGTAGGGTTTCTCTAGGCAGAGGTGAGGGAAAGGTACACCAGGCAGCAGGTAGGGCACACTTGCCCCATGCAGGTTCTGGCTGGAAGATGGGCCAGGTCTGATGTGACTGGATGTGTGGTTCAGGAGGCTGGAGAGGATGAGGAAAAAGAGAAACAACTGAAAGGCAGGGTGGGCCAGAATATTTGTGATGAGCTTTGAATGCAGGTGAGGAGTTCCTAAAATTTGGGGTCAGGAGTGCTATTCTTCCAGCCTGTCTCTGAGCAGAAATTACCCTCAAGCACACGGCAATCTGCAGAGCATCACTAGAGAGCTGAATGCCAGGTTTGGCTGGTTCTTCTCTCTCATTATGGGACTCTCACTTCTTGGTTCTTCTGTAATTAGGGCTTGCTTACCGGTGCCTAACTACCAGTGTCAATGACAAGCTATTGAGGAGGAATAAGTCATTCAACATGCACTCTATTCTGAAATACAGTATTTGGGTTACATTGTAATTTGCCTGTGTCTGCTGCTAATGATTAATATATATATATATATATATATTAAGGGTCTTGCTCTTGGAATACGAACGCTAAACTTAAAAAATGTGGTTGTGCATGCTGTTCACAAATTCAGTCCATCACTAAATGTGAGGACATCTCAGGTTTCTTGCAGGTGCTGATCGCCTTTGTTGGAACAAATCTTAGTAAAAAGCATTGCATAATTTTGAAAAAAGATTCTAGAAGTCTCAGAGTCCTGCAAATTACTTCAATAACAAGTAAAAATGGGGAGCAAACAGAACTTCTCTATAGTTTATTTTCAATTTTCTGAAAGTGTGTAATCATTTCAAAATAAACATTTTTAAAATGGGGCTGGGTCTGTGGTTAAGTACATGTGGGAAAAGCTGGACACTGTATCCTTCCCTAGGAGATTGACAAAGCACATAATTTTCCAAAGGTTCTGAGAAGTCCTGCAGCAAAATAACAAGATCATTGGGGGTGAGGAGAGTGGGGTTCATGGGGCAACTTAGGACTCATGTTCATATGTAATAGCTACACATGACGTAGGTTGAATTATCTGTTTCCTTAAGTGGGTCCAGACCAAAAACAAAGTTTGGAGAGGCCATGGGTAAAGATTAGAATTCACACAGGGCTCTTAGCCACTTCTTCTGAGAAGTATGTTTTGAGCCAGCCTTACCTGCCAGGCAAAAACCATCAACAGACTCAGACACCCAGCAATCTTATCCATTACAAACATGCCACCTGTGAGGCCTGCTGTCTCCTGGGAGGACACAGAGCTGGGAGTTAGCCTGGCACATGTATAAGAGAATGAGCAGGCCAGGCGACCAGAACAGAGAGGGCAACTCTCTGTATAAGTAATGGGAACACAAATCAGATGGACAAATAATGTGACCTATAGACAATGAGGTATTGTGGAGGAATAAGATAGCTCTTAGCTTTCTTTAAGAAGCCTAATATCTAATTGATTGGAAGTATTGAGATAGATTAAATCAAGACAAAGAAGAATATTAGGGCTTTATTGGGGCCACAAAATACCATGAGGAGTCAAAGCAGAGATATCATCACTGTTTGAGGGCAGTACTATCATGAAATCCTCCTTGGAGGAAATGCATTAAGATTAATGCATTTTGAAGAATGAGTAGAATTTCAAAAAATATGTCTATTATTTCAGGTAAATGTACTGCAAGTTGCAAGGAATGGAAAACCCAACTAGCAGCAGCGTAAGGGTTAAGAGTCATTTCATTATCTCATATGAAGTATGAAGGCCAATGGGTGAATCTCAAAACCATGCTAAGAGAAAAAAGCTACACCTAAGAGACTACATTCTATGTAACTCCAATTATGTGACATTCTAGTAAAGATAAAACTATAGCAACAGAAAACAGCAAGTTGCCAAGGACTGTGATAAGGGGAGAAGATTGACTATAAAGGGGCACAAGGCAACTTTCTGGGGTGATAGAAATATTCTATATCTTCATTGTGGAGGTGGGCACACCACTGACTACATCTGTCAAAACTCATAGAACTGCATACTTAAAATGGGTTAAATTTTTGTGCATATCTAATAACCCTGATTATTTTACTTAATTTAATTTAATTTATTTATTTTATCCTCACCCAAGGACACTTTTTCATTGCTTTGAGACAGAGACAGAGACAGACACACACACACACACACAAAAAGAGACATTGATGTGCGGGAGAAATATCGATTGGTTGCCACACGGGCCAAAACCTAGGTATGTGCTCTGACCAGGAATTGAACTGGCAACTTTGCCATGTACAGGATGATGCTCCAACCAACAAAGCCACACAGGCCAAGGCAAATTCATTTTATTTTTAATGACAAAAGAATATATATTCATTGTAGAGAACTTGTGAAATACAAAAAAGTCTAAAGAAGAACATTAGAATCATCCATAGAATTGAGGCTTTTTTTTTTTTTTTTTAGTATTTGTTTTAATAAAATTGTGATTACACTTTTAATGTTTTATAATCTCTTTCTAAAATTTTAACTTCAATGCCTTAGGAATATTTTGTCGTATGGATATACTAAAAGTTACTTCACAGTCCCCATTTAGGGGGACTTCTGGCTTCCATTCTCTTCTGCTGTCCTTATACAGACTTGTAATACTCCCTAAGTGGAGTTATTTGGTGAAAGGACAAACATTCTTAGCACTCTTGGCATATTCTTTGGGTTCTCCTCAAGGATGACAAATCATCACTCTTAGAAGGTAGATTTTATTTTTAAGTAATTGAAGAGCCTGTGGAGCCATGTCTAAGGAATGAGATGAGCAAGCTGTAGAATGTTATGTGAGTAACATGATCATACTTCTTGAAAATTCCATAACCTGCTTCTAAAGGCAGTTTCAAAAGGAGGGGGCTCCAGAGTCAACAGACTAAGTGCACAAACTCACAAGACAACCCCTTTGAAGAACAGTTTTCATGAGATAGAAACATTCTACACATGTAATACTTAACATCTTGGATACATATGTACTTGCATATTTGTATATGATTGATTTCTTCATATGTATATGGGTTATTTATTTACATAACTACTATATACCTTGGCATGGTGGGAAAGAGGTTGCAGAATTTTCTGGACTCACTGCCACACTGTCATTACAACTCAGTTCTAGGGCATGGAGCCCACACCTGCAAGAACTGTTCTCCTTGGCTGTGAGTCATTGGGCCTCACCAGGCTTGTCCATGACCACCAGGGATGAGTAACCTGGGAGTTTTACACTTCTGAGTGTCAGCCCTCAAGTGGGCTGTTTCAGCACAGGCCTGCTTTCTTCTGGATGCATGCATTACTTTGTAGGGACATCAGTCATATTAGATTGGGGATTCACCCTACAGCAGTATGACCTCATCTTAACTACATCTACACAGACCCCATTTCCAAATAGGTTCACACCCACAGGTACCTGGATTAAGACTTCAGCGTCTCTTTTGAGGGGACACAATTTGACTTTGCTTTCTTTGTCCAGGTTAAGCCAACTTTTTACAATTTCTGTTCATAACCAAAACTCTTATTATAAACACACATCAAGCATCAACCTCCTGACTGAGTATGTAAATCATTGGTTCTCAACTGGGGGCAGTATTTCCCCTCAGGGACTGTTAGCAATATCTGGAAACATTTTTGGTTGTCATGACTGAGGAGTGGTGCTTTTGACATACTGTGGTAGAGGCCTGGGATGCTGCTAAACATTTCACAATGCACAGGACAGCCCCTAGAGCAAAGATGTGTGTAGACTAAAATGTCAATATCGCCAAAGTTGAAAAACTCTGATCTAAATAAAACATCCCATGTTGGTTGGGACTTGAACATGTCTTTTATGGGGACACAATTCAACCTGTAACAGACCTCCCACAAAATTTAATTTGGCCTTATGCCAAGTCAGATATCTGAATCTTTATCATGATAATGAATGATTGCTCAAAACAAGTTGATTTTAACAATAATAAAATATTTAATTAAAAAAAAAGTCAGTTTGACTTTGGGAAATGGTTGAGAACTAGACACAACAGGAAATGATAAACATCTTTTTTAAATTTTGAATATTCATCACTGATCTCTACTAATATCTGCAGCAAACAAAGCCTGACAGTGCTGTGAGCAGAGGCAAAGAAAAGGTAAAATACGAGACTGTATAATTTTGGAAGTGTCATTTCATTTGAAAAATGCTCCATGGAATAGGGGATGGCATTTGTCTGTTCACCACGGTGTTGCCAGCACTCAGAATGGTGACTAGTACATGGTAAGTGGTGCTCAGTAAATACTTGTTGGATGAATAAATAGTGTCACAGGGAGGAGTTTTGAGAAAAATCCTTACCTCAGAGGCCTCACCCTTTATTACTCAAAACACTATGAAATGACTCCAACTCCATTTCTGAAGTATGAAAATAGTGCTTCTGAGTATGAATTGCTATATGTGAAGATGATAGAGTGGAAATATGTGTGAGTCTGTGGAAAAATATAAAGTATTAGTCAGAACACATATAAATATGTAGAAATAATTATATAATACTCACTTTGTAAACTACTTAAGATAACAGCAGCGAAGAGTACACTGGCTGAAAATGTAAAACCTAGGCTGATGGCTAAGACAGTGCCCAGAGGGAAATTACCTGTGGACTAGAAGGAGCAGTCTGTGAAGACAGGACCTATGGTACAGGAAAGGGGGTTCAAGGAGGCCCCACAAATGCATGGGCGGGATCCCGCCTGACAGAGGGACTGATCACAGACCCAGTGTTCATGCTCCTCTAACCACCCTGTGGCAATGGAGCCTGCCACACACACCGTGTCCCACTCCCAGTTCTGGTTCTGGTCCTGGGAGGCAAGTCCCTCTGCTGGCAGAGCTGCTGCTCCCTACACTATCCACACTGAGCCCTTGACCTGCACCAATGAAGCCAGCTCACACTGGAAGGAGAAGGTAAGAACAGCAATCAAGAGACTCAGAGAACATGGAAAGCTTTGTTTGCCTTTGTGTTCTACTGAATTACTATTCTTAGTCAGCCTGGGGTAAGTCTGTCTGCCACAAAGTCCAGCCGCACATAGATAAGGGACTCCCCTGCTGATGTGTTGGACCTCCCTGGGCGAAGTTCACAGGAGACAGCCCTTGCCTCTTGAGTCCTCTGTCAGGTTCCCCCTCTAGCTCCCAGATGCACCCTGTGCTCACACCTAGCAAACACTGGCTCTCATTGCCCAGTCCCCCTCTGTCATGGAGCACCCACCCAAAGGCTCACCTATGTTGGAGGTTCAAGTGGACTTGCCCTGGGGGCATGGCTGACAAATGGCTCACAGAGAGGCAACCACTTCAATCTCCTGTCTTCTCAGCTGCAGCCTCCTCCCCAGTTGCTGCCCTGGGACCCCAAACTAGGAGTTCCAGACAACAGCCCTCACTCTCCAAGGGAACCCCTACCACACAGGGACTTCTGAGACGCTCCTGAGACTCAGTAGTGTTCCAAGGACAGGGGCTGAAATATATTATAGTTTTACTATAAATAATAATAAAAAGAAGTATAACCCTAATTATTTGCCAGTCACTGTTCTAAGCCCTTTACATGTATAAATCCATGCAATCCTCCCAATAACCCTATGAGACAGGTACATTCTCATTTTACAGATGAGGAAACTGAGGAAAACATCAACTAATGCCCTATATGATACAGCTAGCAAGATTCAGATAGATTAAACATATTTTTATGGATTTGTTTGAGGAGCTAATCCTCCTCTAATACTACTGTTTCTGCAGAGAAATTCTTTTCAATTCCAAACAATTACTTCCCAACAAACTCTTAAGTATGATCAACCTCAGGACTTCACACTGCTATTTTAAGAGTGGTGTCTCAGGCTCTGTAGACCCTTAGAGGAGAAGAGCCCTCCTCCTGCTCCTCAAACCCTACTTCACAATCACCACTTCCTCTCTCACCTCCTCTTTTCTCACTCCTCCACTAAGGACAGGACACAGTTTCATAAGAAAAACAATACTTGAACTTCTTTCTTATTTGGATACATTACTGGGAGAGCAGCACTTTCTAATTGAGGAAACTACCATAAACAAGGAACAGACTAACAGTGACCAGAGGGGAGGGGGAGAGGGAAAAGGGGGGAAAAAGGGGAAGGTTCTAATCAAGGAACAAGTATAAATGACCCATGGACATGGACAACTTAATGGGGATGGACTGTGGGAGACGGGGGAGGTGGGTGGAGCAGGGGAGAGCAAAGGGGAAGAAATGGGACAACTGTAATAGAAAAACAATTAAAAGGAAAAAGAATATCCCTAAAGTTTGTCAAAATTTTTGATTTAAAAAATGAGAAAGTCTGGAAACAGCAGCACCTCATGGCAAGTTATTAGTAAAAGACGGGCTTCCCTTTAGGACAGAATCCCAGGTGGGTGGGGAGGGCAAAGATGGAAGAAAACTGATTGCAAATGTGCAAATGTGTTGGGAGCAAGAGGGTCTTAGAGCAGCACTGAGGCAGTTTCACAGAAATGAGTTAAGTGTCACAGCCCAGTCTGCTCAGCCAGTTTTTGTTCATGTTGTCTCTCTGTGTTAGAAAAGTGACTAAGAAGCAGCAGTCACTCCACACCCTGGGGAACCCAGTTTTCTTTATGATAAAAGGGCTTTAGCTACTGTTGGGGTCCTTTCAGCCCTAGATTCTGTGTCAGTGAGCAGAAACTTCAGGACTGGCCGTGTGACTGATGCCTTTAACAGAGTTTTGAGAAGGTATTGCTTAACTGTTGTGGTTGCAAAGTCAAAACACAGTTCCCAAGACCAGCTCATTTGGTGCAGTCATGAGGAAGGAAGGGACCTGCTGTGGGATCAGCAGTCATGGAGGAGGCTCGTCCAGGCAGCTCCTGTGGGAGCAGCAGCATGATGTCACCCGTACTGGCCAGAAGTGATTTATGAGTGTCTGGGTGTGTGCACACATGTGCATGTGTTAGCATGTGGGTGTGCACATGCTTGCCCACAGTGACTCACTACAGTGTTTTTGTGCCTGTGGACTGGTCGCCTGAAGAGCCAGGGTGGTGTGCAGATGACTTCCACATGGATCTTGGGGGCTCCACATGTGCTCCATGGGACTGTATCCACTGGTGAGCCAAGCAGAAAGGACAGTGTGAGCTGGGTGTCCCTCTGGGGTAACAGTGACGGGATTCTCTGACTGTGGTGCCAACCGCTCTCTGTCTCTAGAGTGGCTTGGTCCTCAGTCTGTTCACTGGGAAACTTGGACATGGGGGAGAGCTGAGGGGAATGCCTGTCCCATCACGGGAGAGCTTCTCCCAGGCTTCCCAAGTTGCACAGCTTGTACCAGGGGACATACTTGTGTCACCATCACCTGGATCATCCCAAAAGGGACTCCAGAAAACTGCACCAGATCATGGAGACAAGGCAAAGTGGCCTACCTGCATGTGACCATAGGGAAGGGCCGCCTTTCCTAACTGTTCCCTCCCACCCCTACCTCTCAGGCAGCTCCCCACCCACAGCTTCCCTTGACATCCCTTCAAGGTTTTGAGCCTAAGGTCCTGACATCAGGTTGAAGGATTTCAGGAACTCAGGACCCCATTCAAAACCTGGGCCCCACTTTTAGTAGCCAAATCTTGCCTTGACAGGGGGATGTTAAGAATAGCATAGGAAATGGAGAAGCCAAAGAACTTATACACATGACCCATGGACATGAACTAAGGAGGGGATTGCTGGAGTGAAGGGGAGTGCCGGGCAGAGGGGGGTAAAGGGGGAAAATTGGGACAACTATAACAGCATCATCAATGAAATATACTTAAAAATTTTTTTAAGTTCATATATAAATTGATCTACTTCCCCATATCCTTCCTCCACAATTGTGCATTCAAAAATAGAGAAAAGAAATACATAAATAGGCTGGTCTCTGAGTATTAGATGTTTGAATGGTTTTAATTGGTTTTATGCCCTTTGGTAGTTTATGATTTCTTTAGGAATTACAAAATATAAACTACTTAAATTTTACTTTAGTTTATAACATAGATATATGTTAAATTATGTATAATTTTATTATCTATGCAATACATTTACTATGATAAAATGATTTATAAATACATAATTATAAAACAAAGCCATCCGAATCTTCATAATCTGGAAACAAAGCAATCCTATGCCATCACAGTTAGTCATACAATCATGATACAAGCAAGCAGTGATTTAACATAACATTAATACTTTTGCAACCCAGAAAAAGTATTTCAATTTTAATTTTATCAATGTTGTATATTTTGTATTTAATTGCTTTTATTTCTAGTTTTATTCATGGATTTAAGATATAAACCTTAGGGGGTTATACCTACTCTTATGTCTATAAATATTTAAATAACACTAGAAAAAATTTAGATATACCCTGAAGTATATAAGAATTTTTTAAAGGAATTTGTATATTTACTTATGTTTGATATACTTTATTCCCTAATTACTCAGGTAGGCTGAAAACTTTACCAGAGTCTATTTTATTTTATTTCCTACCACTTTTGGCCCATTTTAATCTGAACTTCAACATCCACTTGTGTAACAGAACAACACTTTTGCTATTCCCAACTGGATTGAACCACAGATCACAGCACAAGTCTTCATTAAATAAGTTACCTTTGGTGGTTCTTAGTCTCTATTACAGGATGTTAGACCATCAATGACAAAACATACCCGAGAGTTGCACCAAATTCTAAAAATAAGGCAAAACTAAACATTGTCCATAAAAACATCAAGTGCTATTTAATATTATAAATAATCACAGAAAAATAAATTAAATAGCCATTGTTATCTGTCAGATAGAAAAAATTAAAATATTTTTAAGTCCTTAACATTGTGAAGCACGACCTCTCATTCAGCACTCACAAGTACACCTTTCTTTGGAAAGCAACTTTACAATACGAATTTGATGTCATTAAAAAAAAGTTCATATCTTTGCACTCAATATTCCCATTTTTAGCAATTTGCCTTAAACAATTAATTAGATATATGTGCAGAGGTATACGTGTAACCATGTTCAGGTAAAGATGAAAGATTGGGACCAACCTAACTTCCAATATAAGAATGGTTATTTCTGGCCCATTAACATAAGGCAATGTTGTACAGCTCTTGCAAGCCATATTTTGAAGCCTAATTAATGATCTAATACACTATTTGCTCTATACTATTATATGAAAAAGATAAAACATACATAAGTCCAGATATAGTAAGCTCTCAATTTTGTTAAATACAAGGTGGGGCAAAAGTCAGTTTATAGTATGGAAAATAATACAATAATTAATAAATAGCACAAGAATAAACTCTGTTTTACTACTTTAAACCTACTTTTGCCCCACCCTGTTTATTTAGAGAGTTTAGGAACTGGAAGGATATATATTACAAGATGTAACCAGTTCTTAATTATAAGAAATAGAATTAAAATTATTTAACTTTTCTTCTTCGCATTTTCCTATATTCCCCAACATTTCTTCAGTGGACTTTTATTTTTAAAAGTCATTTACCAAAGATAATTTATAAAAGTGCATATTTACTTTGTTTAAAAATCCAGCAAAGATTATTTATAAAAGCAAATAATCTGTCCCATTGACAAACTGATAAAGCAACAGAGACTATTTTACACTGCTACTGAAGTTTGGGAGGAGAATGTAAATTAGCAAAATTTTTGTGGATTTAAATCTGGAAATACATAAAAATTTGTTTCAAAAAAATTTTATTTATTTTGACCTAACAATTTAATTCATTGGTCTTTTTCTAAAAGGCATAAAAAATGCACTGAAAGATTTATGTACATCTTCTGGCCAAGATGGAGGCATAGACAGACTCGCTGCATCTCCCTCCACAACTAAGAAGGCATACAACTACCTCAAAACTAAAAACAACCAGAAGTTCCAGAAAATCAAACTGCATGGAAGTCCAGCAAACAAAGATATAAAGAAGAAATACTCATCCAGACAGGTAGGAGGGGCAGAGAGCATGTGGTGTGGAGGTAGCAGCAGCAGCAGCAGCAGTGGCAGACCAGCAGAAAGCGCAGTCACACATTTAAAAAGTCACGAGGGACACCTGGGGAGCGTTCCCAGCTCCTCACCGGACATGGCAGCTCACGGTTCCAGCACCAGGGAAAATCAAGCCTCATAGTCTCTGACTGTGCAGACCAGTGGGGGTGTGGGTGGAAGCAGAAACTGCCAGCCTCAGCAGAATCCACTTGTTTAAAGGGTCCCCACAGTCCCTTTGCTAACTACCCTGTTCCTCAGTTTTTCTCTTTCTTCCTTTCTTTTTCTTTCTCTTTGTTTCTTTACTCCTTTCTCTTTCTTTTTTTCTTTCTTCCTTCCTTTATTCTTTCTTTCTACCTTTAAAATAATGATAAGAGCAGTACTTACTTCATAAAGTTATAATGAGGATTAAATATGTTAATATTTTAAATCACTCAGAGTAATATTGTTACAGAGCAGGTCCCCCAAAATTCCCAGAGACTGTGGTTGGGGGATAGGGGAATGGGACAGCTTTCAAGATGCCTTTACATACCTGTGGCTGGTAGCTTGTGTCTTAGTTTCACAAATGGCTTTGGTTCTTCCAAGGCCCCAAGGAGATGGGAGGGGTTTTGACCATGGAATGGTGCGGAAAGAGCATACAGGATCTGCACAAGGTTCTGTGAATGGTCAGAACTGGTGCCCACTGCGTCACAGGATGCAGTCAGGGATTTAAAAATAAGGCAGCAGCCATTCTGCAGAGAGTTTCACGCAGTTTACAAGGAGGTAGAGTGCAGAGAACCACGTGGTTTACAGAGAGTAGTGATCCACAAGGTTTGCAAGGAGGTAGAGGAGAGATCCACGCGGTCTGCAGACAAGAGTGATCCATGTGGTTTGAAAGGAGGCAGAGGAGAGTGATCCATGTGGTTTGCAAGGAGGTAGAGAGAGAGCACCATGTGGTTTTAGAAGCTTTGAAAGGGAGAATATCATGTGGCTTTGAAAGAGCAAAGCACATGTTTTTCTGGACTGTTACACGGAGACTGATGACATTGTACCCTAGATCCTGAAGGAGATAGCTGACAGATAAGGATGGGGAACTTCTGGGCATGTTTTTGATTTCTAGCCTTTTGGAGAGCAAGGGAAGTGCTGGGTCCCATGGGAGAACAGGACTCTGAGCTGAAGTGCTCACTGCCCTCCCCAGGTTGGAATATTGTAAATAAAGACCTGTTTTCCTCAACACTAGTTGCTGGGTTTTACACCAAGGCGTCACGTGAAAGAATCCCCTTCGCCCTGTAACAATATTGGTACAAAGTCACCACACAATTAAATCCCACCTCTACTCCCTTTAAAAATGTTTTCCATACCTGCTTTATGAAAACACTGTCGCAGCAAAGCATAGCTTTCAACACTTTGTCTTGCTGGTCACAACATCCTATTTTGGCCAGTAGAACACGAATAGTAAGGTGTTCTTTGAATTTGTTCCCCTGCCTCACTAGCCCTAAACCCACCCACCTTAAGTGAGAGTTTCCATAGAAGAGCTCTAGGTCATTACTAAATAGAAAGCAGTTGTTCACTTTGAACAACACTGCCAACTTTTGGGCCTCAGGCTCTTGAAAATTCTTGCTGGTATTTCCAGATTGCTTTTCTCCCTCCTCCAGTGAGTACCTCCCTTTAAATATACCTGATGAGTGATTATTAAAACACAAGAGGTTTGTTTATATTTTCATATATTGGACTTTAGAGTTTCTTGTCTCATTTAACCAGGAAGGCTTAGGTAGAAACCAAGAAATGATTGCAAGGAAAGACTTTTAAAGGCCCCAAAGAAGGGACAAGGAGCACAAAGGGACCAGAAGGTGTGCTTACCCTGTTACCACTCCCTGTGGGATTGGAGAGCAACTGAGAGGCCTCCTATTCCCAGGAGTGCAGATGAAGAGTATGCAAGGATTTCCCCATCCTCACCACTTCTTTATCTGTGTCCTTACTTTCATAATAGATTTTAATGTGGCATCATGGAAGAATGTCCAGAATTCCAAGAGGCTATAAAGCAGCTAGCCTGTGCTGACCAGAGGCTTTTGGGGTGCTGAGGAGTACATGGATTAGGAGACAGATCTGGATAAAGGACCAGGCTCTTATCCAGCTGTATAAGGTATGAGCTTAGTCAAGTTCCCGAGCCTTCGGGGATCCATTTCCCCATCTGTAAACTGGAGAAAAGGATGTATTAGTTTGCTCAGGTGGCCATATCAAAGTATCACAGACTGGGTGGCTTAACAACAGAAGTTTAATTTCTCACTATTCTAGAATCTTGAAGTGTGAGAACAGGGTGCCTGGATGGTTGGGTTCTGGTAAAAGTTCTTTTCTTAGCTTGCAGTTGGCCACCTCTCACTGTGTCACTGTGTCCTCACATGGCCTTTCCTTGATGTGCAAGTGTAAAAAGAGAGAGAACTTGCATTCTTCTTACAAGGGCACTAATCCTGTTGTGAGGGTCCCATCTAACTCTAATTACCTCCCAAAGCTTTCATCCCTAAATGGGAGTTAGGGCTTGAATATTATTTAAAATTTAGAGTCTGGCCCTGACCAGTGTGGCTCAGTTGATTGGGCATCATATCACAAAGCGAAGGGTCATTAGTTCGATTCCTGGTCAGGAATACTCTGATGTTTCTCCTTCTCTCTCCTTCCCCCTCTCTCTAGACATAAATGAATAAAATATTTAAAAATTTTTTTTCATAGAAGAATGATGTATATATCTCTACAGAAAGACACAGAAACTCTCCAAAGTACCTTTTTAATGGATAAAGTAAATGCAGAAAAATAGAGTATGACCCTATTTATGTTTTAAAAAACTCATAGACATAACTGTATATGTCTATGAGAATATAGAAAATATATGTGTGTATATGTGTATCATAAAGAAAAATTTAGGACACTGCATATAAATTAACAGCTGTTATGGGAAAAGAATGGGATTAAGCAATAATTAAAAGGGACTTGGGTTTATATGTATTATTTTAATTTTTTTCAATGAGATTGTATTCACAAATTACTTATGTAATTAAAAATAAATAAAAATGTTTAAAATGGCAAAAAAATTTTCATAGATTTTATATTCCTTCAGGATAATCCTGTGGACCTCAGGTTAAAAAACATTCCACTTCCCCCATCCTGCCTTCGTAGTGGCTCAGCTTTTTCTTCTGCCTCCCTATCACCCCATTACACAGTGTGATACAGAAGAAAGAACAGGGCTCTGGAGCCAGGCAAATCTAGGTTTAAGGCAAGGGAAGTCACTCTACCAATTACAGGCTGGGCGACCGTGCCATCTGTCAGACATGCTGAATAATATGCATAAAGAGAGGAAAAGATGTAGTTTCTATTGCTAAGGAGCTTCAGTCTGGTTATCCACATGTGCTCAAAACTGTATGAAATAGGGCCAGTCTATACCCAAGACTGCCATGGCTGCCACATCCAAGTGGTGGCCACAGGTGGGACCAGAGTCTCCCCTATTTTAGTTATAACTAAGTCAAAGCCAAACTGGTGTCTTCTTTAGGACTGGTCTCACTCCCAGATGTGGGTCATGCTGTGGCCAGGATAATGGGGAGAGGCAGGCAGCCTCAAGGCCCAGGACCAGAATAACTGCATAGATCGATCCTGAGTTTTCATATACACTTACTTGAAATTGGGGATTGTAACAGTAGATTGTGGAGATGCAGAGTGTTCGAACTTGCTCTTGTGCATTTAGTAATGTGGTGGGAGGGGCACTGAGGAGGGGCCAGGGCCATTAGCACCTGAAGGACTTGCCAGTCTTCCCCAGGCCAGCACGAGTGAAACAGACACATGTCCCCGGCACCCTAACTGCTGGCCTGTAAGTACTCTTCCTTGTCGCCCCCACACTTGAGTGTGCTGAGGGCCTCCACAGGGCCCTATCCAACAGGCCCAGGGCTTCATATTTATGCTCTGATGGAAAACTTCCTACAATAGCACTGAAAATTAAGAAGAATCTCTGACTTTCTACTCTTGTTTGTTCCATTTCCTCTCTCATGATTTATGACTCTCTCTCTTTTTTTTTTTTTTTTTTTTTTGCTATTATTTTATTGTACACTTTTGTGGTAAATTATCTCAGGCAGGAAATAGAGAGGAAGAGAGGGGAGGAGGGAGATGATGATAGATAGATGATAGATAAGTGGATAGGTAGATAGAAAGAAAGAATAGACAGGCAGATATGGATGGATGGGTGGATGGATGATAGGAGCAAACTGCTCTGCAGAGAAAAAGATGAAGGATGAGCAAAAGAAGAAGAGACTTAACACAATTTTATGACCTTGTGTTCACCCCCAGCTCTGCCCTCAGGAACTTTCCTAAGCATTCAGCTCTGGAAGGCAGCTGAAGCCACCCACTGCTGCTTGCCAGGGCTTAGCCTTTCCATTTCCAGTGTGCAGGCAGTCCGAAGCTATGCTCAAAATGAAAGCAAATAAGGAATTAACCAAGGCGCCCTAAGTGCTCATCAGGCCAGGCATTGCCTCTGTGAGTTGGTCAATTAGTTTAGAATCTTGACTTCAGGACAGGCTCGCCACAGCCCCACAGGTGGAAACCGGAAGCTGGCTGATAGATCACTAAAGCTGAAAACCCCAAACTAAAAGTCAATTTTCAAGAATCACAGAATCTCAGAGCTGGATGGTGCTGAGTCTTGGGGAGGTGGTGTGATTTCTCCTGGGTCACAGATACAATGTGTAAAACTATTTTATATTTCACTATTTTGTTTACACATGTACACAAATACCCAAATGGTTTCATGATGATGTCCTGAATTATCAAGTGCATTGTATGTGAATGAACCCTGGTTTTGAGTCTTGAATTAATGTTCTATTCTTTATTAAAAACCTGTTTGGTAAACGAGTAATTCAGTAAAATGATAATAAACAGGGTGGGACAAAGGTAGGTTTACAGTTGTTCATATGGGAAATATTACAATAATTAATAAATAATAATACAAAAACAAATTCTGTGTTTCACGTATTCACAATTACAAACCAACTTTTTCCCCACCCTGTACACACCTCTGCATTTCAAAATCTGAGACAAATTAGACTTTTGATTTTATGATGTCACAATAAAGTTGGTTCTAATATTTCAAAACCTTGGTTTTAGTATTTCAAATTTTTCCATGATTGTGCCCTGTCCTCTCTCCCACCCATCCCTTCCTCTCATGAGGAATCTTGAGCTCCTTCTACCTAAGTCTCTGTAGCATTAACATTTATTACCAAACACCTGCTTAACATTCTTTACCCTCACAGTCCCCATGACTTGAAAATGTGTGTGTATCAAATTATATTTATTAAGAAATAATTTCTTTTCCAAAATGTGGTAAAGTAAAAAAAGTTCCAAATTCTTCCTTCATTCAATGAACAGGCAACTTGATTTGACGAGTAGCATACGGTGGAATGACCTTGTACAATTTCCAGACAAGATCACAAAAGGCTTTGTAGCTTCTACTCATGCTCTCTTGGAATGTTCCTGCTGCTATAAGATGCCCAGGCTGTCTTGTTGGAGAACCAATGAACAGCCCCACTTGCTAGCAGAAGTAGGAATGAAGCAGTCTTGGACCAGGCTCAGTAGACCTTCCAGAGGGCTGCAGCCATGTGGGTGATTCCTGACAAGACTAGAGAACCACCCAGCTGATCCCAGACAAATGACCGAGTCTTGAGCAAATAAATGATGTTGCTTTAAGTTACTAAATAAATATTACATGGAGTGAAATGCAGCAATAGTAGATAATAGAAAAATTACCAGGAGTGAAATACAGTGCAATAAAAGAAAAAAGCAGGAATGTGGCATTATCTTTGGGACCAGGCAGGCTGAGTCTGGAAAGACAATAAGGAGGCTGTCAGCAAACCTTGGAGTGGTGGACAGAGTGTCAGAAGTGGCCGGAGAACCTGTAAAGAGGCTCTTATCTGAGGCTGGAAAAAAGGCAAAGCATGTTGTGGAGTGGTGGGACATGGTGGAAATGTCACCTGGAGCAATAAAAAATGTCACCTTAGAAAATAAAAAATGTTAATGAACTTACACAAACATCTCTACATAGAATGCTGAAGATCAGTTGAATGTTTAGGCTGAATATAATAAAATACTGCAAAAGAGGGATGAATTAAAAAGAAACTGTTGGGTTTTCAAGCAGGATTTAGAGGAAATATAGAGGACCCAGGATTTACTAGTTTAGAAAGTAAAACTCAGCTAAACAAAAGGACATTGTCCCAAAGCATTCTGACATGGCCAAGTAGAAGGAGATATATCTATTTTTAATTTACCCCATTTCACCATTTGGACAAAATTATTTACATGATTCCCACATGAAAGCTGTTTTCACCCAGTCTAGGACACCCCTGAAGTCTGGTCCCACATGGCACTGGGTCCAGGCCCTGTCCTCTTGCGCCCTGGGGTGGGGGGTTGGGGGTCCAGATGCAGGTGATGCTCCTTGGAGGCAGCAACTCATGCAGTTTCTCTTGATCTGGAGATGAGTGATCTAAAAAGACAAATTGCCTTCCCCCCACTAACCAACATATAATGAGGGAACAGGGCACCCACATTGAAAGGGGAGGGACAAGATGCACACAGTCAGGGGCACACAGCAATTCTGAAGTCCAGCTGGGCAAGGGGGTGGGGAGTCAGGGATGTTCCTTATTAGGGGCTCTCAGGTCCACTGTTCTTTTTTTTTTTTTTTTTTCTTATTCTCTGAAAGGTTCTTCTTTTTTCATAAAAATGTTCACAGTTGCAGCTTAGTCCCTTTCTCAGTTGGATTCCTGCCCACAGAAATTTGAGGTCCTGAATATCGCTTCAGTTTGACCCATCTCAGCCACTGTCAGCCTGGGTTCATAGTGGTTTTGCCAGGACAACTCTCTAAAGAGTCTGTGGGTCTCCCATGAATGTGGCCGGGTCTCTTCCATATTCCCTAGCCACATTTATGTATTCTTCCCTTAGCCAGAATTCAATGACTGAGGTTGCTAAACTAAGGTTAACATCTGGTGCTGTTTTTCTGCTGCTACACACTCCCATCAAGAGATAACACTTATTTCCCCTCTCCTTGAATCTTGCCTGGCCCTGAGACCTACTCTTCCTTCCTCTCTCCCTCCCTCTTTCCTCCCTTTCTTCTTTCCTTCCTTTCTTTCTTGCTTCTTTCCTTCCTTCCTTCTTTTGTATATGGTCATCTTCATTATAATTCATAAATACATTAGAAATGGATATCTTTAATGATCTAGGTTCTCATGGGCCTCTATTTTCTGTTCATTCAGGTATATAATTAGAATATTCAGTTTTACTTAAGAATGGTAACATCTTAGTTTCATTATGACAAAGCATTTTGAAAAGGTCCCTGGGCCTCCCCATTCAAGGATTATACTGTCTTAATAGAACTGCCATACTCAGTCAGTGCCTTCTGCAATTTCTTGTAAATTTTAATGGACACCTGGCCGATGTAACATTGTTTACTCTATGGGTTCTTAAGGTGAGTTCTAAGGCTATGCTGAGAATTTGCATTTCTATCCTCTTGTTCCCCTCTGATATACTCTAATGGGTAGTTGCTTATCTTCCAAAAATACAGTATCATTCACTTTGCCAACTCTCCCTGCCAAGCAAAGGACCCCAAAGCATTCTCAACTGCCATGAAGTTGGGTGAAGTTCCTCTTCTTTCCCCAAATCAAGTTATTTGGAACCTTGAGCAAATACAAACAATGCAAACACAGAGCAATAGTCTTCCCTCTCAACTTGCTTTAATTAATAGAATGTGTTAGAAGTGACATTGTACAACTTCTGGTTATAAGAGATCTTGAAGTTTCTACTCCTGTTCTTGTAGAATGCTGCTGCTGCTGCCATGTAAGAAACCCAGGCTCACCTGGCCACATATACGAGACCCATGACTCGCTGGCCAGCACTGCAGCTGATCACCAAATATGTAAATGGAGACATCTTAGACAATACACTTCTAGTTGACCCACCAGATGACCACAGATGCAACAGTGACCCCAAGCAAGACCATCAGAAGAAGCTCCTAAGAGATCTCAGCCCAAATTGCTGAACCACAGGCTTCAAATAAATTATTGAATTTGAGCAAACAGTTGTTACTTATTTGAGCAATTACTAGTTGTTACTTGAGTAAATAAATAGTTGTTATTTTAAGCTACTAAGTTAATATGCTGTTTCATGACAAAAGATCATTAAGATACAAGAAAATAACTCTTGTTTTCAGAAAATGCAGAGAACCATGATGTTATTGTCATGTGGTGTATGTTTTCTCTTGGCCCCATTCCCATTTCTGTGGGTGCAGGAGACTCAGTGGGACCTTGCGGGGATCATCCCTTCATCCTGTACTTCTGTTCCTCAGGTGTTTCTGATAGGGGCTTCAGACACAACTCTACCCAGGTGTAGGAGTGCAAGAATCTGCCTGATTCTCAAACTTTGGAGCATATGGAAGTAGTCAGGTAAAACTGTGCTGCTGGAACTTTAAAGTATGAATCGAGCCACCCAGGGACCTCATTAAACTGCAGATTCCCACCCAGGGTCTGGGCTGGAGCTGACAGTCTGCCTTTCTTTTATTTTTAATTAATTTATTTTAATTAAATTTATTAGTGTGACATTGGTTAATAAAAATTATATAGGTTTCAAATGTACGACTCCATAATATATCATCTGTATATTGCATTGGGTGTTTATTGCCCAAAGTCAGATTTCCTTGTAACCATATATTAGACTCCCTTTACCCTTTACCACTTCCCCCACCCCTTCCTCTCTGGTAACCACGATACTGTTGTCTGGGATCAAAGACCTAAATATAAGACTTGAAATTATATAGAAGAAAACACAGGTACTAAACTTATGGGCCTTGGTCTTAGAGAATATTTTTATGAGTTTGACCTCAAAGACAAGGGAAGCAAAAGCAAAAATAAATAACTGGATGGGACTATATCAAACTAAAAAGCTTCTGCACAGTGAAAGAAACCATCAACAAAACAAAAAGGCAACCAATTAAGTAGGAAAAGATTTGTAAACAATATTTCTGATAAGAGGTTAATATCCAAAGCACATAAAGAACTCACATAACTCAGTAAAAAAAAAAAAAAAAAGCAAACAGTCTCATTAAAAAGTGGGCAGAAGTCCCTGGCTGCTGTGGCTGAATGGATTGAGCATCAGCCTGCGAGCCAAGTGTAGCTGGTTCAATTCCCAGTCAGGGCACATGACTAGGTTGCACGTCAGGTCCCCAGTTGGGGGTGCGAGTGAGAGACAGCCACACAATGATGTTTCTCTCCCTCTCTTTCTCCTTTCCCCTCTCTCTAAAAATAAATAAATAAATAAAACAAATAAATAATTTTTTTTTTAAAGTGAGTAGAGGCCCTGGCCAGTGTGGCTCAGTTTGTTGGGCGTTGTCCCACAGACTGCAAACTCTGAGGTTTGATTCCCGATTAGGGTACTTGTCTGGGTTGTGGGTTCAGTCCCTGGTTGGGGCGTGTGCAAAAGGCAATCAATTGATGTTTCTCTCTCACATTTATGATTCTCTCCCTCTCTTTCTCCCTCCCTTCCCCTCTCTAGAGAATCAATAAAAAAAAAAGAGAAAAAATTTTTTAAATGAGCAGAGGACATGAACAGAAATTTTTCCCAAGAAGACATACAGATGGCCAACAGATATAGGAAAACATGCTCAACTTCATCAGCTATTAGTGAAATGCAAATGAAAACTACAAGATACCTGTTAGAATGGCTATCATCAACAAGACAAGTAACAATAAGTGTTGGAGAGGATGTGGGAGAAATGGAATCCCCATTCACGGCTAGAGGGAATGTAAACTGGTACAGCCACTATGGAAATCAGTATGAGACTCCTCAAGAAGAGAGCTACCATATGACTCAGCAACCCCTCTTTTAGGTATGTACCTGAAAAATCTGAAAAAATTTATTTATAAAGATATATGTACCCCAATGTTCATTGTAGCATTATTCACAGTGGCCAAAACATATAAACAACAGAAGTGTTCCTCATTAGATGATTGGATACAGAAGATGTGGTACACACATACACAATGGAATAGTACTCAGCCATAAGAAAAGATGAAATACAGACATTTGTGACAATATGAATGGATCCTGAGGATTTGGTGCTAAATGTAATAAGTCAGATGGAGAAAGTTAAAAAACCAGATGACTTCACTCATATGTGGGATATATAACTGAAAATGACAAATAAGCAAACAAGACAGTGGACCTTTCTAACAGGCCCCTAGGAGTCACCAGTGCTTCTGGTCCACAACCAATGCCTACAGCAGTGAGGGTCACCCAAGGCTCCCTTAAGCTAGAACCAGGGGCTTTGCCTCTGCTGCATGTTAGAATCATCTGCAGAACTTCAAAAATTGCTGAGGCCTTGGCCCTCATTGGGATCGGGTGTAGCCTGGGATTAGATTTTCCAGTGTTCCTTCATGATTCCAGTGTGCAGGCCAGGTGGAGGACCCCCCTCTCTGAATGGATGAGTCCTGGCACTTTGGAAAGGAGCCCCACCCATGCAGCCACTTGTGTACAGATGGATCCATAATAGAGGAGTTACCTGTACCCCTTCCATTGTAGTTGGAACCAGCCCACCAACAGTGGGCTATAATGGCCAAAGCATGTGCTCTAAGGGCTCAGAGCACATATGTGTGGGACACAGCTGCATGATCCTTGTCAGTCTCACTCTTCACATGTATAGTCTACTCTTTAGGACACCTCTCGGGGTTTGGTAGGCCAGTTAGGGACAACCTGTGCCAAGTACCCAGCTCCGTGAGAGACTCAATTGACAAATAGAGCGGCAAGAGGCCTGAGCAAAGGGTTGGGTTGGGGGAGGGGTAGTTGAGAGGGGTTGATAGCAGGGTCAATGTTCACCAGTATAAACTACCCAGATGGGAAGAGATGCTCCTCCTAAATGTCAAGTCCTTTCCATGTCTGCAATCAGTTTAGTATATTACTTAGTTCTGCCCTGCCAGGAAGGTAGTAACTGTATCACTTTATTTTAAGGACTCCAGCTGTAGAAAACTTAATATTTTAACATTTAAGGTCCTCTTTGGAATGGACTTCTTCTGTGTTTTGAGGTGAAAGAACTTCATTTTGAAAAACAAAACAACATTCATTATATAACATACTGTGTGGAATAACATCACATCAACAGGAAGCTTGGAGATGGTAAATTTATTTGTTTATGCTAAAAAGGCAATTTTGAAAACAGTTCTTATGAAGTTTGGCTTTGTGCTACTGCTCAAGAAATATTAACGTCTGTTTGTGCACCCAGACAAATAATTCCAGCATGGGGACCTTACATACACTAGTTTGAAATGGCTTTGTATTTGGAGTGGGTATGTTGTGGTGCTGTTTGCTTTAGTGGTGGTGGCTATATCTAACAGAGAGAATGAACAGCAAGGAAAAGTAGACTGAAACTGGGAAATGGGGTTCCTATATCTCAGCCCCTTCCCTTCCTCACTGTGCTCTTTTTATGCTCTCCCTCTATTCCTTTCTTCCCACATAACTGTATTTTTTAATTAAAAAACTATCAAATACTACATACGTGTAAACATAAAAAGTGAACATCCCGTTTCTACCCAATTCCTTGAATAGGATTCACACCTCTTAATATGTATAAGAACCACCCAGGGAACATGTTTAAAAGCACATTCCCCAGTGGGTCAGATTTACAAGATCTGGAGTGTGTCTGATAATCTTCACTTTTAACAAGCTTCCTGCCCTCTTCAGTGATTCCATTTCTAGTGGCCACTGAATTCTGCTTTAAGATATGCTGTTAATTCATGTTGACTACTGTCACAAGCTTGGCGTGTGCCCTTTCACACTTATCAATGCACACACAAGCTTACAGAAATATATGTGTGCTATGTGACATGGAAAACAAGCATACCACACAGACCCAAGAGTACACTACATATGGGATACGGTTCTCCCTGCCTACCCACGGAGCCATGAGTCGGGACCCCGATCTGTTATAAAACCAACAATTTACTAGACAATTTAAGAGAAGGTTTAGAACATGCTTATAGATTGCTCTCTGCAGTATCAGACTCCTCACCCTCTCTACCTCACAAAACCTGCCCACAGAGAGTCAAATAAAGGCCACATCTCATGGCTACTGATAGGCTAAAAGTTCTGGCTGGTCTTTATCTGCAATTGGCAATAGATAAGGCTTTCTGATGTCTACACAATGCCTTTAATTCCCTGTGGTGATTGATATTTTGTGGTGAGCAAATACTCTGATGTATGTTCTTTGTGCTTCACTAGACAGAATACTCTGGTTGTTTCTCTGATATAACCAACACCATGGCCCTGGGGATCGATTGCAATTGTGAAAACAGCAAAGATCTTGAGGTCAAACAGGCTTTAGTTCAGCTCTCTCTTTTGCAAGCTATGTGTATATATGTTTGGGCAACTCAATTAACTTCTGAACCTTATTTTTCTACCCGTTAAATGGATATAATGCTTTACCCACAATAATCTTTCAGCAAATTCATTTATTCAACAAATATTTATTGAGCTCCTGTTTACTATACCCTGATGTATTTCATAGCCGACCCTACTTGCCTCTGCTGTAAGCAGTGTTGGGCATGGCCCTGGGAGCTGGTAGTACAGGAGTGAACAGAACTGCAAACGTGCCTGCCTTGATAGAACCCACATTCTGGGCAGCTGTTATTATTACCATCATTATGTCATGGTCATCTATCACTATAACACTGTAAATTGATTTTATCTTTGTTAGGAAGGTAAACAACCAGACTGAGTTGGAGTAATGGGCAAGATATCTGGGCAACTTCTCCAGGCACCAAGCTATAGATGTGCTCAAGCCTTATTGGAATCCATCTCAAATGTGATATTGATTAGTTCAGATTTCCATGTATGACTCCTTAAACAAATGGCTAAACATAAATTGGTTCTGTACCCACCGAAGTGGTCAATCCCTTCAAGTAGAAAGTGAGACGACACTCCTGGAATATGCTCAGCTTTCTTGAGTGACTAGTGAAGGTGCAGTCATTGGTCTCTTTAGCTGAAGTAGACTACATGGTCAGCTAAGGTTCTGAAACCCAATAATGGGCTGCATAGGGATGTTCCCTGTGACTGAATAATTTATTTTATTACATAAAATTTAGACTATTTACTCTGTATCCAAAAAGTGTGTTCAGAAAAGTGCAAAAGAAAACCCTTGAGATAATAAGAACTCCAGAAAAATAGAAAATGTTTCTGCAGTAATGAAAGCCAGGAAAAATAATTTTAAAATATATATTGAATAAGACTGTGTTATTTCAGTTTTTTTGTGTGTCTATGAATGACTAATTGTAATGCAGTCACAGTTGATGGAAAACTGAAATGAAAGACAAGCCCAAATATAGTAAATGTAGATGCTATGTTATATTCAATGTACCTAATAAACCCCTAGATGGAAATAAATGTACATACAGTTTGTACCAAAAGAAAATTTTTTTTCACTAAATAAATGTGGAATAAATGTTAAAAGGATATTGCCTTCAAGTGGGATTAAATTCATAGCTTCCCAGAAACCCTTATGTCTAGGTCCAGTCCTTTTGAGTTGAGATTCTGGGTGCTCTGCCTGGAATAAGGGTCTCAACAGTTGGAGTTAAGGCACTCATTTATTAATTTAAAAATATTAAGGACTTCTGGCCAAGATGGAGGCCTAGACAGACACACTGCATCTCCCTCCACAACTAAGAAGGAACACAACTACCTCAAAACTAGAGACAACCAGAAGTTCCAGAAAATCAAGCCACATGGAAGTCCAAAAAGCAAAGATATTAAGAAGAAATACTCATCCAGACAGGTAGGAGGGGTGGAGCCAGGGCAGAGAGGACACAGTGTGGTGGCAGCAGCGGTGGCAGTGGTGGCCACAGACGGTCAGTGGAAAGCACAGTAACACATTTTAAAAAGTCGGGAGGGACAACCTGGGGAGTGCTCCCAGTACCAGACCAGACCGCACAGCTCACGGTTCCAGCCCCAGGGAAAATAAAGCCTCGTTGTTTCTGACTGTGAAAACTAGTAGGGGTTGGGGCAGAGGAAGAAAATGCCAGTCTGTCAGCAGAGTCCACTTGTTTAAAGGGACCCCACTGTCTTAAAACGTCCACAGACCTACCTACTCTGGGAACGAGAGCCAGGGCAACAGCTAGAGGGGCACCAGTCCCATACAGAAGTGGGAGAAGTGCCTGGAAAAGGGGTGGTGCTGAGCAAGCACCATTTTTTCCTCTCAGACCCCTCCCCCTCATACAGAGCCACAACGTGGTGAAACGGGTCACTCATACTGATGAATACCTAAGGCTCTGCCCCCAACAATGTAACAAGTGCAACAGCTCTACCTAAGACACAGAGACAAATATAGGAGACTGTCAAGATGAGGAGACACAGAGGTATGGCCCAAAAGAGGGAATGTATCAAGGTTCCAGTGGGAGAACTAAGTGATGAGGAGATAGCCAACTTAACAGACAAGGAAATAGCCAACCTAACAGACATAGAGTTCAAAACACTGGTGATAAAGATGCTCACAGGCTTGACACATATGCTTAAGTATGACAAAAGCAAAAGGAAGAAGTGAAGGCTATGCTAAATGAAACGAAGGAAAATCCACATGAAACCAATGGTGAGGGGAAGAAAACCTGGGTTCGAGTCAATTATTTGGAACATAAGTAAGAAAAAAATAGTCAACCAGTACAGAATAAGGAAAAAAAATTTTGAAAAAAATGAGGAGAGGCTTAGGAACCTCTGGGACAACTTTAAACATGCCAACATCTGAGTATTAGGGGTGCCAGAGGAGAAAAAAAAGCAAGAAATAGAAAGCTTATGTGAAAAAATATGGAAGAAAAATTCCCAAATTTGGCGAAGGAAATAGACATACAAGTCCAGGAAGCACAGAGAGTCCCAAAGAAGCTAGACCCAAAGAGGACCACACCAAGACACATCATAATTAAAATGCCAAAGATGAAAGATAAAAAAAGAATCTTAAAAGCAGCAAGAGAAAAGCAGAGTTACCAGAAAGGGGTGCCCATAAGACTATCAGCTGATTTCTCAAAAGAAATTTTGCAGGTAAGAAGGGACTGGAAAGAAGTATTCAATGTGATGAAAAGCAAGGACCTATAACCAAGATTATTCTACGCAGCAAAGCTATCATTTAGAATGGAAAGGCAGATAAAGTGCTTCCCAAACAAGGTAAAGCTAAAGGAGTTCATCATCACTAAGCCATTATTAAATGAAATGTTAAAGGGACTTATTTAAGAAAAAGAAGATCAAAACTATGAACATTAAAATGACAACAAACACATCAACAACTGAATCTAAAAAATAAAAACAAAACCCAACTAAGCAAACCAGAATAGGAATAGAATCATAGGTATGGGCATCATTTGGAGGGTTATCAGCTGGAGGGGAGAGGGGGAGAAATAGGGAAATGGTGCAGGGATTAAGAAGCATAATTGGTAAATACAAAGTAGACAGGGGGAAGTTAAGAATAATATAGGAAAGGGTGAAGCCAAAGAACTTATATGCACAACCCATGGACATGAACTAAGGGGGGTGGGATTGCTGAGGGAGGTGGGGTACTGGGTGGAGGGGAGCAAAGGGAAAAAATATTGGGACTACTATAACAACATAATCAATAAAATATACTTTAAAAAATTAACAAAAAATTTTAAAAATTTAATCCAGTGTGCACTTATTTATTAAAATAAAATTATATAAAAGTTGTGGAGCACTTATTGCATTTATCAGGAATGCAAAAATGAGTTTGCCTCTGCCCGCTCTCACTGAGCTCACAGACAAGGCAAGTGAGAACTGCAGAACAGTGCGCAGTCCTGCAGCACAGAGCTAAAATCCAGCCCTGTTGCACAGCCCATAAAGTTTGCAGGAAAACTGAGAAGGGAGGTAGCCCTGCTAATACATTATTTAGTCAAACTGCCCTTTCCATTGACATCAGTCAAGTGTGGGGTTCTGCCAAGGGGAGGAGCTGCCAGGGTGGCCACCCTGTGGGACTCTTGCTGCCTGGTTCTGGAAAGGGAGCTCTGAGATGAGGGGGTGCTTCCTTCTCATGGAAGCTCTGTTGCTTTAAGAGCAGGGTTCAGTAAACATTTTCTGAAAAGGGCCAGATAGTAAATATTTTTACCTTTGTAGGTCATGCAGCTGTTGCAACTGCTCAACTCTGCCTATAAAGCAGCTCAGACATAGGTCACTGGATAGGGTGCCTGTGTTCCTGTGGACTGGAGTTTACAAAGCAGGCAGCAAGCCGGATTGGCCAGCCAGCTGGAGTCTTCACGCCGCTGCTATTGACCCCAGTTAGGTTACCAAGTAGCTTCACTGTTCACTGTTCAGGCCTGTTGATTTGCTGATGCAGATGCTGTTGGTGACATAAGCTTGTGAAGGAAGAAAAGCAAGATTTCCACCATCTCCCAGATTTAGGTGCAAAGTTCATGTCTCAGAGTCCCCTCGTGTCTGGGCTTCAATTCTGACGTCAGCTTCTGCTAGCTGTCTAACTTTGGGCAAGGCACAAACCCCTATACACCTGGTTCCTCCTCTAGAGAAGGAGGTAAAAATTCCATAGCCTCCTAGCCAGAGGGCGAACGTCACATTGGCTACCCTCCTCCTCCCTTCCTTCACCAGGACCCCACACACCTGCCTTCACTCCTTACAAGAAATAGTGAGTTGCAAGTTCCCAGGTCATGAAGCCACATTCTCGATTGCCCTGGAGGAGCCCTTTATTCAAGGCAAACTTTATAAACATCAAGAGACTATTTTTCCAAAGCCCGTTTAAAAAATCCCAGGCACAATAAAAAGCACATTGTGCTTCTCAGTGTTTGTTTTTAAGAAGTGTTTTTCCACTGGTGTTTTAACTGAAGGGTTTTGTTTCTTCTTTTATTTCTCCTAGTGGCTCTTGGCAACAGTCCACATACCGATATTTCACCCTTAACTCACTTTCGTGGATAAAACTTTCAAGTTCAAGTTTATTGCACTCAGGAATTGGCCAAGCAACCAAATAGCTTCTGTCTCCTGCATCTCAAAATCCTCAAGGCAGTGCAAGCTGCATTTTTCCAGGACTAGGAAGGAATGCCATCGTGGTGATGTCATGGCCCCAGAAGCCAGCCCCTTCATTTCCTGTTTCTTTCCTCCTGACAGACTCATGAATCATATCAGCTTTATCACTTGACTCGGAGCTCATTTCCCTGTTCCCCAAACGTTTGCACTTATAGGAGGTGGGAGCCAAGTGTAATCAAAACATAAAGTCCCAAGCTGCTTTTTCCTTGCAAAACGGGAACACATGTTCTCCCGTCTCGACAGAAAGCACACCATCTGGCTTAATTTGAAGTTTTCTGGCTAAGCTCCCTGGGTCAGACAGTGGTGATCTCATCCGAAAAGCTGGATGCTCATGGTGCCAGAGGCAGGAGAAGTGTGAGCCAAGGTGGCAGCGGGGCCCTTGTGCGTGTCCACTTGTGGCATTCACACAGAATGTGCACTATAGAGAGGGCTTTCATAAAGTAACCCCAACCAAGGTTTAATACGTTTATGAACACAGATGCAATCTGTGGCCATGTTTAGTGATTCTTCCTTGCAACATTTCTCCCCTCTGCCTCTCCCCCTGCACCTCAACATCCTTGACCTTGAGTAAAAGTGTTGATAGGAAAGGGAAAGTCTAACCAAGAATTTAGATACATGAGTTTGAAACTAAAACATCAACGATTTGCAAATATGAGAAAGGTCTGAGGTGGGTCAGAATAGGACTTATCCAGATACTCAGCTACCTGGAAGGTAAGCTTACCTGCTTACAAACATATGTTGCTCAATTTACTGAACACTTATTGTGTGACAGGGACAGCTCTAAAGGCTTTACTTGCACAGTTCATTTCATTTTCAAAACCCTCCGAGATAAATGCAGTTGTTGCCATTCTACAGATAAAGAAACTGAAGCACTAGAAGGTAACTCGCTAAAGTCACATGGCTAGAAAATGTCAAAGCCTGGGCTACCAGTGAGGGTTCTAAACACCTGTGGGTGTACATGTGCCATGTGATATGAGTATCATATTATAAATAGAAACATTAGTTTCTAAAATGCATGTACATATTTCAGAAATCCTATGTATATTTTAGTATAATTATATTTGGCATTATGAGATTTGACATTTATGCTCACTAGAGCCACAGTGATGTGGCATGGAAATATTCAACTTAGTACATATACAATGTAAATATGCATGTATGCAAATAATATTTCTATTTAACACTCTGGGAGCCCCTGGGTCCCAGGCTTGGCTCTGTGTCTCTGGGTGATTCTAAAACAAACCTCTATAACTGCAGGTGCTGCATGTGAAGAGCGAGTGATATCTTTCACCCCTAGTTATGATCCCACATGCCGGTCTCATGGGTTATGATGTTACTACTTTGACCAGGTAATACCAACTGTTTTCTAAAAATGTTGGTTAGGTCAGGCTTGTCCATATTTAATTGGCTTTCCTCCATCTTCTTTGGATAATAGTTTTTCTGAAAAAGGTTGAGACTGTTGAATTCTGATTCTCTCAGCGTGTGTCTAAGAGAAGGAGGTGTTTATGGCACACGAGGCTTACTTTAACTAAGGGACTATGAAGCTGCCTCAACTGGCCAGTTAGCCACATAAACCCTGAGTTTCATCCTCCCATTTCATCCACCTCTCTGAAAGCCATTCCACATCCTCTTGGGGGAAGCAAGCTGAATTTAATTTTTACATTAAATGAGAAGTGTATCTTTTGTGTTTATTTTTTAATTGTGTATAAATACATATAACAATAAATGTGCCATCTTACAGTTTTTTTAAATTTACTGTTCTGTGGAATTAAGTATCTTCATATTTTTGTACAACCATCACTACCAACTCCAGAACTTTTTCACCTTCCCAAACTGAAATTCTGTATCCCTTAAATGCTAACTCTCCCCACCCCCACTCCCCCACCCTCTGGCAACCACCATTCTACTTTCTGTCTCTATTAATTTGACTATGCTAGTTATCTCATGTAGGTGGAATCATCTAGTATTTGTCCTTTTGTGACTGGCTTAGTTCACTTTCAGTAATGTCCTCCAGGTGCACCCATGTTTTGGCATGTGTCAGAATTTCCTTCATATTTAAGGCTGAATGATGTTTCATTGCACATACATACCACACTTTATCCATTCATCTGTTGATAGACACTGGGGTTGCTTCCACATTTTAGGTATTGTGAATAATGCTGCTATGAACATGGGTGTACAACTACCTCTTGAAGACTCTGTTTTCAATTCTTTTGGGTATATACCCAGAAGTAGAATTGCTAGATCATATGGTAATTCTATGTTTAAGTTCTTAAGGAACCAACATACTGTTGTATTTATTTTCCAAAGGTCTACATACAATAGGCAGGTGACTTTAGAAATTCCCACAGTTAAATTTTTTAAAAGATCATAATAAACTTAGGTTTCACGACAAATCTTTACTAACTCAGTGATGGGGTTATAGTTTTTACATTTTCTTTCTCATTTATCTACTTTGAGAAGTTTTACAAGCTTTCTTCTCTTTAAGGATCCAGTCAAATTAGAATCTATTATTAGTATCATACAGTCAATATTATGATATTAAATAAATAATAGCAGAAGAAAGCTCTATAGGTTTGTTCTTTAAAGCAGATGCTAAACATCTAAGATTATTGCTTCTCTCTCTGTTCCCCTGGCATTTGTTTTCTAAAACTTCATATAGACTTTCATTTTTCCAGTCACTTACTCACTCAACAAATGTGAAGCCCTTTGTTGTCTGCGAGGGCACTGTCAGTCAGCACTGTCTTGTTCTGCAGTGTCTACGTCCCTGCCTGTTGCTCTAACTTGCATAATGAACCCCCAGCACCCTCAGGGATTAGGTGAGTCTGAGGGCTGATGAGGCCATGGAGCCTTAAGAGAGCGTGTGTCCAATCTAAGGAGCAGCCACTTGTTGCCCTGTGGGAATACAGACCCATTTTTCCAAGTCTTTCTAATTTCCAGGAAAAGCAAGACATCTAAATTTTAATATGAAATCTCCCAGCTTTTAAATGCTAAACACTTATTCAGAAAAAAGTTGTAGACACTGCTCCGGCCAAATCAAAACACATTTGCAGGGTCAAATGCAGCCTGGGAGTCACTGAATTTGACCTTTGCTCCAGCGGAAACTTTCCAGGATCACAAAGGCCGTATCTCATGACTGGCTTGTTTTGCCCAGGGTCTTTATCAAGAGGGGCTGACTTAGATGTAGTGGGTAAGGGAAAGAGAAGGAAAAAAAGGTTACTCCTAGTTTTTTGGCTTGAGCAACTGGTACAGGAAAACATTACACTGTTACCAGAAAGGGGACCTGGCCCTTTGCAGGTCTGCCTAAGCGCGGCTGGTAGTGTGTGGGCTCTTGACTTTCTGTAGGGAAGATTTCACAACACAAGTCCAGGTGACTAGGAGTGTGTGTTTATTAAAGCCAGAACAGTAGAACAAGGAAAAACCTGACACCGAAGAAGCAACAGGAGGGCTTAGAAATGAACCTTGGCGAGCTGCTTTAGCTTACTAGAAAAGAGCAAAGGGGCCTTGGGGACAGGTTCAGGGGGTCTACCTGGGACAAAATGTCATTGCCCATTGCTGCCCTAGTTACAAGGTTCATGGAGTCCCCCAGAGTTTAGGAGGTGCATGTCTTGGGGAGGGGGCGAGAAAGGCATGGATACGCTCCAGAGAGGGGGGAGAACGGTCGCCACTCACTGGGTCCTTCATTCTAAAAGCTTTTTAAGGGTGGAGATCTTAGGGGAGATCATAGGGGAGGATCTCAATAGAGTATTTATCAGCTTTCCAGGTGTGTCCTCTCAGGGTCTCTCAGGGTCCTGGTCTCAAGATTGGTTGTTGCCAGTGCAGGAGGTCATTTTTCAATGCAACTGGTCCCAGGGCTAGTGTGGAGTTGCTTGTCTGGTTTTGCTGCTTTTCTGGGCCTGAAGCTGAAACACAACTGAGGCCTAGATGTTATCTCCTAGATGTTATCTCCAGGGTGGAAAGCCCAGGGGAAGAGACATTACCCTTGGGGTAAGGTCCTAGTTTTTCTAGTTTTGCCCCCTGCCAGGCACTCTGGGCCTTCTCTCCTAGTGACCATCTTCACCTGGTTGCAAATTGCTCAGCCAGCTTGTTCAGCTGTCTGTCTCAGTTTCCTCATCCCACTTCCCAAGGAATTTTTCTAACTTCTTCCTATCCTGCCTCAACATAAGACTGTCTTTCTTGGTTAAAAAACTATGCATGTGTATCTCTATTTAAAAATATTTGAAGTATACTTTTACATGTGCGTATTCTATGTATGTATACTACATGTGTTCAGTTTTATTATATGTAAATATAAAATATATAATCCTATGATAAGAGGGAGAGAGAGAAAGAGGGAATGAGAAAGAGGCAAAATTGTGAACTTCTCTGGTTTTCCCAGAGAAGTAGGAGAGAACAAAGTAAAGAAGAAAGGGGACTTTTACATTTTGACCTATTTACTTCTGTTTAACTATAATTTTTCAATTATAATATATTAATTTTACCCAGAAAATATACAAAAAGCTATAAACAATGATATCTCTGGATAGTGAGAATATAATTTTTTTTCTATTTCTATTATCTCGTTGTATTAGTTACTTGTTGTTATATAACAATACCACCACAAACTTAGTATCTTAAAATAACACACAGTCAATGTAAACTGTAATTGAAAAAAAATTTAAAAAAAAAAATAACACACACGCACAAAAAAAGAGGGGATGAGTAAACAAGAAATGTAAATAGAGATGAATTTCCACAAAGCTGGCATTGGCTGTAGCTCCTTGGTTTCTTACTTGCCTGAGCCCCTCCCTGGGGCCTTCTATTGCTGAAGCGTTTTCCAAAGAAAGAAACTACAATCACAATTGACTAGGATTGCTATCTCTTTGCATTCTGACTTCCCTGTGATCCACTTCCCCTCATGTCAGGCGGCACTGAATTGGCCAAGGATATTCTTGAGAAACTGTAAAGGGGAAGTTAAGCTGAAGATATATTTAGTTTGTCTCTGACCAGTGACTGGCATAAAGTGAGAAATCTGCAGAACCAAGTTGTTGCAGGGAACAAGCATTTCCAGCGCAAGACCTGGGGCCTTGGGCCTCTCATCTGAATCTACCCTCTTATGGATGACAAACTCTACTGCTGGGTGTGTGCCCCTAGGCTCAAGAATGGTCAGTGGCTGTTTTCATAGAGCATGGATGGAAAGTGGGCATGCACATGTGTGAGGCTCCCCAGCGTACTGGATGGAGCTGGAGGTGGGTAAAGAAGGGGAAGGTCTGACCTCCACTGGGAATTCTAAATCCAAACCAGACCTTTCCAGTCATTATGAAGGCATATTTTTCAAGGAAAAGAGAAAACATATTCACTTAATAGTTTATAGCATGATTTATAATAGTTAATGTATAAAACCTATAGGTATTTAAACATGTGATATATAGACCTCCATGTGTATGTAGTCAAGCCTGAGACCCCACAACATTAGGAGCGACTTTTGTCCAAGTTGTTTTGGTCACTACTGTTGTGTAACTATTGGTCCAAAACTTAGTGATATGAAACAAGCATATTATTAATCTTATGGCTTCTGAGGGGCAGAAATTTGGACAGAGCACAGCTAGTCTCTGCTCCACAATGTCTATGACCACAGCTGGGAAGACCCAACGGTACAGTGATGCTTTATAGCTGGGGGTCAGAATCACATCTGGTGGTTGGTACTGGCTGTCAGCGGGACCATGTATTGTTACTCCTAAATGTGGCCCAGGCTTCCTTAAAGTATGGCAGCCACAGAAGATCTGAAATTCTTACAAGGTGTGTAACATCTCCAAAGGCAAGATATTCCAGATAATAAAGCAGTAGCTGAATTGTTTTTTATGATCTATACTTTTCTGTTGGTAATAACCAAGTCACAAGTCCACCCAAATTCAAGGGAAGAAGACATAGCTCCCTATCTCTGAATAGAAGAAGAGTCAAAGAATATAGGGGCCATGTTGGTCATCGTGGTGTTGGAACAACTCCAAGGAATGTATCTAAGGGCAATTCAGAGAACATTCTGAGGAAACTTGAAATCTCCTGAAATTTTATAGCTCATACATGAAAAAGAAATTAGTAGGGGTTTTCCTCATATGTGACAAAGAGTCTAAAAGTTGTGTCATTATCAGTCATGAATTTCTGAAGCTGAAGCTTTTCTAAAATATCAATAATAAAAATTTAATTTTGATCAACCATGTTGTAGGAAAGACTGAATTATATCCTTCTGTTCTCTTTATAGAAAATATGAAATTTTTACCACATGAAGAGGCAATAAAGAATGTGCTGCCAAAAGTGCAGGCAATTTAGACTGTTACATTATCTTATGAACATCTTTAAAAATATTCAGGACACAGAGTAGTAATCAATCCCAAAGAAGAAGAAATTAGTATAAGAAAGAGCAGCCTAGAAAAACTTCATGGAGCATGAGGGAGAGATGAGATTTCAGCTGTTGAAAGAATGCAGGCTGAAGACAGGGCTGAGTCAGCTGGTAAACCCATATTGTTAGCTTCCCCTGACATCAGTTCTGATTGACTCAGTCTCTGTGTTGATTGATCAGTGTCTGTCACAGTAGTCAGTAAATATTTTGCATATCATTCCTGTCAGTTAGAGGGAACAATATTAGCAAAGAAACAGACAAGGAATATTCTTGGCTCATTTATCAAAAAGTAAGGAAATTAATTATGTAGACTGGATTGAGTCCAGCCAGGGAAGTTTTGGGAACCATAAAACTACAGTAAAAACTAATTGTGAAGAATATTGAATATCAGGCAAAGGAATCTGTACATAATCATGCAAACAGGGGGGAGTGGTGAACCTTTCAGTAAAATAATAACCAAATGGAGATTTTTGTTGTTGTTGTATTTTAGTAAGGTTACTGAAGTAGTTGACTAAGGAAAAACTGTGAAGATATTTTTAGGAGGTGGTTGTCATAATTAAGGCATGAACTTATCAGATGTTAACTAGGGAAATAGGAATTTAGGCTTGTTTGTGTATTACTTCCTTAGCTCAAGTTTTGTATTATTAGCTTATAATGAATCATGTATTGAAGACCTCTAGGTGCCCCACTTAATATCCTCTGTTCCCATCTCCTTCCAGCTGCTGCTGCTACTTCATGTTGGAGTACCCTTTGAGGGCCTCTTCTCACATCCCTGCTTCTCTAATGCAGTAATTGGCTGGGATGTCCAACCAACCCACTGGGCACTCACTGAGAAATGCAGTGCTGTTAACATCATGTGAAGCAACCATGACTGTTACAGAGTGGGGGTCTCCAAAAATCCCCAGAGCCTGCCGGTTGGGGGATAGGGAAAAGGGAACAGCTTTTAAAATGCATTTGCATGACTATGGCTAGTAGCTAGTGTCTCTGTTATGCGAATGGCTTTGGTTCTTCCAAGGCCCCAAGGAGATGGGAGGGAATTTGACTATGAAGTAGTGAGGAAAGAGCATACAGAGCCTACACAAGGTTCTGTGAATGGTCAGAACTGCTTACCATGCCCACTGCATCAGAGGATGCAGTCAGGGATTTAAAAATAGACAGCAGACATTTTAGCGAGAAGATCTACATGTGGCTTTGAGAAGAAGAGAGGAGATCCACATGGTTTGCAGGAAAGGGAGAACTCCATGCAGCCTGGAAAGGAAAAGGAGAACTCCAGGTGGCTTTGAAAGGAAGCGGATGCCGAGCGGCTTTGAAAGGGCAAAGAGAGAACCATGCGTGATCCAGCGCAACACGGCACATGTTTTCCTGGACTGTTATACGGAGGCTGATGACATCATACCCCATATCCTGAAGGATACAGCTGACAGATATGGGATGGAAAACTTCTGGGCATGTTTTTGGCTTTAAGCCTTTTGGGGAGCAAGGGAAGTGCTGCGACCCGTGGGAGAACAGGGCTCTGAGCTGAAGTGCTCACTGCCCTCCCCAAGTTGAAATACTGTAAATAAAGATCTGTTTTCCTCAACACTAGTAGTTGGGTTTTACACCAAGGCACCATGTGAAAGAACCCCCTTTCACTCTGTAACAGTTTTGGTGACCCCAGATGGGACTAATGGAACCTGTAGCCAGGTTCATTCTGTAACATGACCACTGGGGATGTGCACTGTAAGGTAAATGCTTCTCCTTTCTCCCTACCCAATGGGGATGCATTTCATAAAGCTTCCAAAAGTAACTGTGGGATCAGTCACCTGTGAAGATGTATTGACTTTCCTCCTCAGCCTCCCACCTCATCCCCACACTCCCTTGTGCTCCTTGTGACCACATTCCTAAATAAGCCACCCATGTACAAGCCTTTGTATTATGCTCTTCTTTGGGGAAACCCAGGCTAAATTAGAACACGATCGGTCTTCACTTCTTGTTCCTTTAAAACCACCATGATGGATCCTCACATAATGTTCTGCCCTTATCAGGAGAATCAATATGGCCAATAACTAATATCTCCTTTTGATTTTTTTAATTTAAAAAATGAGTTTGTAGAACTGATGCAGCCTTGTATACTCAATAGTGCCCATAAAAAGGTAATTTACAGTACTGAGAAAAGTAGAAAATTTAGAGTCATAAGATCTAGATTTGAGCGTTGCCACTTACCAGGTGAGTGATCGAGGCAAATCACATAAGTCTTCTAATCTTTAGTATCTCCCTTTATAAAGTAGGGAAGTGGCTCGCGGTCAGACAAGGTACGTCACGCGCAGAGGCTGCGCGCAACGAGGTGGCGGTCCAGAAAAGATCGAGGCGGAAGCAGCATCAACAGCAGCAACAACAGCCATCTGCCTTCACCTGTAACAAGTGCGGCAGGGATTGTCACTCCCGAGTCGGACTGCACAGCCATTCTCGGCGGTGCAGATAGACTCTCAAGAAGCTACGCCATCGTCTCTCGAGACAGACGGCTGCCGACGACGACGACGAGTAACTCCCAACCTCACAGGATTCATGTAAGTATCAACAGGACAATGTATGTGTGGCAGGCATTTGCTGATTTGAGTTCTCAGCTTTCAACGCAATTCCTGTTTTTGTTTGGATGGATATATTCACCTTTGCCCAACCATCCCACGCTTCACATTGCCCCAATTGCCCTGTACCCTGCTGTAGGGTGGGCTCTGACTGAGTAAATCCAAAGAGACCATTTATCATTTTCTGGACACTATGATTGGAAAAAGCAAGGACAAATTTGTTATCAGATCTGGGAAAGAAACTCATTCTGAGAGAACAATCAAAGGAACAATCTCTCTTTGCCCTGAATATGAATGGGACAACTTGTAACTTCTGGAAATTTCTAGACATCCTCTTTTGACCCTAGTGTCAACTTAGAAAGGAAGAATGATAAGATTACTGAACTTCTGAATCAAGCCACATCCAATGAATACCCACAGGACCTCTGTTCTTTTCAGAGAAGGGAGTCATTTAATCTATTTAAACAAAGTTAGAGTCAGGCTTCCTCTTATCTGGAACAGAAAGATTCCCTACTGATACACTGTGTAAACAATCTTTGTTGCTTACAAGTCCTTATAAAAGCATTAGTTTTTTACTATTTTTATTACTACTTATTAGCAAGAATACTTATGGTCCCTGGAGTAGTTTTCATGGGGGGCCCAAATGTTGGAAAATTTTAATTTCAGGTAACAGATAATAAGCTTAGAAATCAATGTACGTATATAAAAAACTATTGTTTCAGGAACTGGAGGTATGGCCCACCTTGGCTCCAGGAAACCATAGGCAGTTTCAGCTTTGTGCCTCAGGAGGACTGCAAGCAATCAAGACGGTATCTGAGTGAGATGACCACCACCCAGGACACAAAGACCACTGCCCAGGGCACAGGGACCACCCTCCAGGACACAGGAAAGAATGTTGCAGCTTTTATCTGATTAACTTTTTATTCCAAACCCCTCACCTACACTTTTCTTCTCCTTATAAAAATGGGTCATTTATAATGTAATTTAAGACAGTCTGTTAGGGTACAAACCTACTGTCTTCTCAGATCTCAGGCACTCTGAATAAAGTACCCATAAAAATGCAATCCCTGACTCTGCTTATCGGGTCTGGTAAAGATGACAGGCAGCATGAACATTGGCTTTTCCGGTGTCAGTTTGAGAAAAATTTCTAATATTTCATTTTAATTTAATATCTTCTTTTGGAAAAATATCAAATCACTACTTTATAGTATGCTCAGAAATAGATCCTAGCTAGATGAACTATGTATATAAAGAGAAACAAACATTAAGAAAAACCCCTACAAAACTGAATGAGTTTAAAAATATACATATTAAACTCAAAAGTCATAAAAGAAAGGATTGTCAGATTTGGCTACATAAAAATACAAAAACTTCTATGTGGCAAAAAAAATAGCTTAAACAAAGTTAAAATGCAAAGAACAAACTGAGGAGAGATATTTGAAGCTTATATGCCAAAGGGTTGCTATTCTTAGTATATAAAGAGTTCTTGTAAATCAATAAGAAAAGACAAAATCTCAACAGAAAAACAGGTAAAAGATTTGATCAGGAAATATAAAGAGCTTATGAAAAGATGCTGAACTTAGGATAAAAAAGTCAAGGGCCATCAGGTTATAAAAGATCACTAATAATTGTAATAACCAATATATATTAAATGTCAGACTCTATAAGAATTCTCTCACAGAGGTGTAGGTATAAGAATAATCATTGTAGAGTTTTAGAAAATGAAAACAACTTAAGTGTCAAGTAATAGAAAATTGGTAAAATATGTTATGATACATTACTATATTGAAATACTACGTTGGGGCCATTAAAAAGTATCTGAAAGGCCTTTAAGTGTTAGCATGGAAAGATATACGATATGTTGTTTGAGGTTTCAATGTACACAATGATCCTATTTATATTAAAATACATATGGTAATATACATTTGAAGTCTGAAAGTAAATGTCAACTATTAATAATAGTTATCTCTTAGGTGTAGGATTGCATAGAGATTATTTTATGTAAAGTTTTTACAAAATTTATATAATATAAAAATATTTTTATTTTAAAATAAATAAGCACAAATCAGAGAGATCTTTGGGTTGGATAATCTGTGGCCACCTCCACAGTGAAATGCATCCCTCTTGTCCTCAGCTTCCGAATGATGATGAAGCATCTGGCAGATGACAGTGACTGTCATGCCTGGAAAGGGTGTAAAGAAGGAAGATCTAGACACTCCACCATCTCAAAGTAGTTCATGGAGTGAGATTGGAGGGCTGGCATGGGCAGAGGGAAGGGCTTCCCAGAGAATCATGAGTGAAGAAAAACAGAACTTCCCCAATCAGGAAGTTAGGAAAGGAAAAAATTCCGTAAGGTTCAGGTGAATGTAAGAGATTTGTTTCTCACGTTCACTCTCCTCGAGTAACTGTTTATGTAAATTTTTCAGAAATGCTTGAAAAGTATGAGTAGCACCCGTTTGCCAGGTTCTGGCTGTGAAGACTAGAGGTTGCCCCAACTTATCTGCTGCCAAACAAGAGTGTTCTGTGCCTGTTTTAATACCTTCCCAGCTATTTGGATTTGCCTTAGGGCTAACCTGATAACACATCAGCACTGCTATGACCAGCCAAAGTCTGATATGATTCTATGAGCTAATGCCTTTGGCTGAAGTTACATCTCCCCACTCCTAAAGCCAGGAACTGGTGTTTGGAGTTGTAGATAACAAAGAGCAAGGAGGAACCACACAACAAAGAAATTGAGCTTTTGTTATCCATGTCTTGTCACCAACTTAGATGAGTTATGAAAATGTTCTCTTGATATAACTCTAGATCTGTATAACTCAAAAGGATCATAGAATTCTGTAATTTTTAGACAAGAAAACTGAAGCTTAGAGAATTTATTATATATGACTGTCCTGAGGCTATAACAAACTGTAGAGCCCACTGGAAATCCCAGGCCTCCATGCAGCATGGTTTCCATTCTGTCATTCTACATCTCTGACTGCCACATTCCAGCTAAAGGGTTTCAGAGTTTGAGGAGTTTGTTTAGAGTGATCCTTTACACCTTCACTCTAAACAAAGAATTGAAAATAAAGAGGTAGCACAGAACACTCTTATTGAAATGCCTAGTGTTCCTATTATCAGTAGTGCCTCAGTGTTATATAATCAAACAATGTGTTACAGAGTGGGGGTCTCCAAAAATCCTCAGAGCCTGCGGGTTGGGGAATAAGGAAAAGGGAACAGCTTTTAAGATGCCTTTGCGTTACTATGGCTCGTAGCTTAGTGTCTCCGTTATGCAAATGGCTTTGGTTCTTCCAAGGTCCCAAGAAGATGAAAGGGATTTGACCATGGAATCGTACAGGAAGACCATACAGAGCCTGTGCAAGATTCTGTGAATGGTCAGAATGGGTTACCACACCGACTGCATCAGAGGATGCAGTCAGGGGTTTAAAAATAGGCGGCAGACATTTTATTTAGGTTCTCCATGCAGTTTTGAAAAGAGGAGAGGAGATCCACCGGGTTTGCAAGGAGGGCAGACGAGAACTCCATGCAGCTTGGAAAGAAAAAGGAAAACTCCATGCGGCTTTGAAAGGGCAAAGAGAGAACCATGCGTGATCCAGTACAACACGGCACATATTTTCCTGGACTGTTATACGAAGGCCGATGACATCATACCCCAGATCCTGAAGGAGACAGCTGACAGATAAGGGATGGGGAACTTCTGGGCATGGTTTTGGCTTCAAGCCTTTTGGGGTGCAAGGGAAGTGCTGGGTCCCATGGGAGAACAGGGCTCTGAGCTGAAGTGCTCACTACCCTCCCCAGGTTGGAATATTGTAAATAAAGACCAGTTTTACTCAACACTAGTTGTTGGCTTTTACACCAAAGCACCGAGTGAAAGAACTCCCTTTTGCTCTGTAACAGTTTGGCGACCCCAGATGGGACTAATGGAACCTGTACCAAGGTTCACTCTGTAGCAGGTTTTTCTTTTTTAATATGCTTTATTGTTTCTGCTATTACAGTTGTCCCAATTTCTTTTCCCTTTGTTCCCCTCCACCCAGTGACCCCCTCTCCCTCCAGCTTCCCCTCCTCTTAGTCCATGCCCATTGGTTGTGCAAATAGTTCTTCTCAACATCTTCCTATCTACTCCACTCCCTCCTACTATGCTTCTTAATTCCTGTACCATCTCCCTCCCTTTCCCCCCTTCCCCCTTCCCGCTGACCTCCCCCCAAAATGTTCCTGATACCTATAATTCTTTTCCCACTCTCGTTGCCTACTTAGTCTGCCTTTGTTTCAATTCCCTAGCTTCTGTTGTTGGTTGTTGCAATGCAGTTTTCATTTTAATAGTTTTGATCCTTCTTCTCCTAAACAAGTCCCTTTAACATTTCATATTAAAAGTGGTTTGGATATGATGAACTCCTTCAGTTTTACTTTGTCTTGGAAGCACTTTCTCTGCCTTCTATTCTGAATGACAGCTTTGCTGGATAGAGTAATCATGGTTGTAGGTTTTTGCTTTTCATTCCTTTGACTATTTCTTGCCGGTCTCTTCTTGCCTGCAGAGTTTCTTTTGAGAAATCAGCTGAGAGTCTTATTGGGACCGCTTTGTACGTAATTCTCTTCTTCTCTCTTGCTGCTTATAAGATTCTCTCTTTATCCTTAATTTTTGACATTTTGATTATAATGTATCTTGGTGTCATTCTCCCTAGGTCCAGTTTATTTGGAACTCTCTGTGCTTCCTGGACCTGTAAGTCTATTTCTTTCCCCAAGTTAGGGAAGTTCTGCTTCATTATTTTTTCACGTAATTTTTGAATTTCTGGATCTTTTTCTTCACCTTCTGGCAGCCCTATGATTCAGATGTTGGCCTGCTTATAGCTGTTTGATAAGTTTCTGAGCCTCTCCTCGTTATCATCACTTCTTGTTTCCTCTTTCTGCACTGGTTGACTATTTGTTCCTTCCGTATGTTCTGATTTGTTGATTTGATCCCTGGTTTTCTTTCCCTTACCACTAGTTTTGTATATGTTTTTGTTAATTTCAGCAGAACTAGCCTTCATTTCTTCCCCATTTGTTTGAGATCTGCTGTTAGGTCTGTAAGCATTTTTATAACCAAAGGTCTGAATGGAGCCTCAGAAAGATTTCCTATCTGCAGAGCCATTAGATTAGATATTTGCTGTCTGGTCAGCTGCGTCACTGAAATCTGTATCATGATCTGTGCCATCCTGACTGTTTTGTTTACCTTTGCTTCCTGGGCTGGCTGTCACACTTCCTACACTACGCTCATCACAACCAGGCGACCCATCTCATGACACTGGCATTTTCTGCGGGGGTGGGGGCCCACGATGGATTCCTGCCGTTTACTCTCCACTGAGAAACCGGGAGCCTCCTCCTCTGTCCCCACCCCCTCTGGGCCTCACAGTCCAAGGCAATGGAGGTCTGCCTTCCCCAGCTTTGGAATCGCAAGCTGACGAGTCTGGTCTGCAGCCAGGGGTGCTCCCCAGGTGTTTCTTGCCTCTCCCTAAATATAGGTGTCTGTGCTTACCACTGTCCTACCTCCGTTGCTGCTGCTGCCACCACAGACAGCACAGCTTGAACTTTCCTCCCCAGCTTCACCCCTCCTACCTGTCCGGATGAGCACCACTTCTTTATAACTTCATACATTGGACTTCCATTTATTTTCTGGAACTTCTGGTTATTTCTGCTTTTGTGGTAGTTGTATTCCTTCTTATTTGTGGAGGGAGACAGAGCGTGTCAGTCTAGGCCTCCATCTTGGCTGGAAGTCTCCTGTGTTTGTTTGCTTCCATGTCCCAGGGAGAGCTGTTGCTCCTATTACGTTGTAAGGAGCGGAACCTTAGGTATTCATCAGTAACGGGTGACCTGTTTCACCATGTTGTGGCGCTGTATGCAGGAGAGGGGTCTGAGAAGGAACAATGCCACTTGGCCAGCACTTGCCCCTTTTCCAGGCACTTCTCCCACTTCCACACCAGACTGCCACCCCTCTGGCTGCTGCCCTGGTTGTTGTTCCCAGAGTGGGTGGGTCTGCAGATGTTCTAGGTCCGTGGGGGCCCTTTAAACAAGCAGACTCTGCTGAGAGACTGGAAGTTTCTGCCTCTGTCCCAACCCCCACTGGTCTGCACAGTCAAAAGCAATGGGGCTTGATTTTCCCCAGTGCTAAAACAGTAAGCTTCGTGTTCTGGTGAGGAGCTGGGAACACTCTCCAGGTGTCCCTCCTGACTTTTTAAAACGTGTAACTGTGCTTTCCACCAGCCTGCCGCTTCTGCCACCACCACACCGCGTCCTCTCTGTGCCAGCTCCACTCCTCCTACCTGTCTGGATGAGTATTTCTTCCTTATATCTTTGTTTGTTGGACTTCCATGCAGTTTGATTTTCTCAAACTTCTGGTTGTTTTCAGTTTTGAGGTAGTTGTATTCCTTCTTAGTTGTGGAGGGAGACACAGCATGTCTGTCTATGCCTCCATCTTGAGCAGCGGTCAAGAAGGCACATCTCTTGGTAAGGTGTAACCTCTTCTGCCCCCTTACCCTCTCTCCTTCCATAGGCTTCTCAAATCTGCTGGGCAGAGGGTTCCTGGGTTCTGGGGCCTGGTAAATGAATTCAAGAGAAGAGGCTCGCTTTGTAGCAGTTTTGGTGACCCAGATGGGTCTAATGGAACCTGTAGCCAGGTCCCAGACATGTGGGGCAGACTGACCCCTGAAGCATGGCTGTGGGAATTTCCCAGTATCAGGGAATCACCCTGCAACCCAGCTCAAGGCGTCGGTTACCAGGAACACCACAATGGTGTAAGAAAATAGGTTCGGCAAAGGAGGGAACCCCTAGGCTCTTTGAACCAAACCTGCATGCAGGTTGCGGATTGGACACTGTTCCTCATGGGTGCACTGCCATTTTGGTAAGCCAAGTGAGTGCTCCACTGTGGTTAATGAGTCACATGGGTTTCCCATCATCTTGTGGGTGGCACATACAGGTGCCACCATCTTTGAAGATGCTACATGTGATGCTGTCCCCATCTTTGAAGTGGACAAAATGGTGGGTTAGGTATGTTCTTCAGGTAACGTGCTCTGTTCGCAAAGTGGCGTATGTCTAGACATTCAGGTCATTGCTGCATGACAGGGTGTTTGCAAGGTCTAAGCTTCAGAAAACTGCAGGATATCTCTGCAAATATAGGAACTTAAAGCTGCTAAATACTGAGTTTTAGTGTATAATCCTTCACAGTGTGAAAAAGAACAAGAATTGGAAATGGGTTATGGTTAAATCTGAATGGGTAAATGTATGTAAAGATTGTGAAAGTTTTTAAACCTGGGAAGAGGAAACCTCAACTACTTGTGGTCTGATTTTATGGTTACTGTACTGCTGCTGTATTAGTATTGGCCATTGAGACCTAGGAAAGGTCATCTGGAATTCTCTGTATTGGTATTGGCCATATGCTCTGAAAGAAAAATCGAGGTTTCCTGGGGAAAATTAAAACTTCACATGTAAGAGAGTGAACAAAAGGCATGGAAATGCAATTTTAGTGAATATTAGAAGGACAAGGATTTCCCTTCACACTGTATATTTTTCTCTCTAGCTGATCCCTCCAGAATTTGGCAATTTGAAGGAGTAAGTAATGACATTAGGTTTCTTTGCATAAAACTAATAAGATCAGTTGTTAATAGAGGTTTTGTTAACCAAGACTTTGACTGGAATGTCATGCCTGAAGGAGCCATGTTTAGGCTCTGGTTGTTACCAGAAAGCCCTGAGGAACTGTAATTGACTTTTGAAGCTAAGAAAAGCCCAGAAGAAAAATAAGGCCTAGCACCTTGATTGGTTGTGTGGTTCATGGCAATCTTTCCAGGGAAAGAATGAAGGTTGCTTTCCTGAAAGATAGCTAGAAGAACCCTTAAGGCACAATGGAAAACCTGAAGGACTTGGAAAAAGCAGATGTTTACAGGCAAGACTAAATGGCAGTGTATGACTCAGCATCTGTGCCCTGATGGGCAGACTAACAGTCAGCATAAAGGTTCCTTGTATAATTTCCAGCAAAGCAGACTTAAAGATCATATGTGATCAATCACTGCTCTTGTGTTTATGCAAATAAACAGGCTAAATTAAAATTGGACTTAATGCAGTCCCTTTAATAACAAGGAGAGTAATCTTAAGGAGAAAAATCATGACTCAAGGATAATCACAATGCTCAGTGGTAGACTGTAAACTAGTGCAGCTGTCTATAAAGTTTATTTTCATTTAAAGTTTGTTTTCATTTGAAAGATAAACAAGGTCTGTGACACTATCAAAGATGCTTAATTTATAGGCAAGAAGAACGTCAAATGCCTTGTAACTGGATATCTTCCCAATAAGACAGACTTGCAAATTTAGAGACTGGTTTGTGAATTGTGTTGTGCAAATTAACATGTGTGTTCCTTCTGTTTTCATAAGGCATAAGCCTATGATCTCATTACCCAAGTGATTGTACATATAGACCTCACTTAAGCCCATCTGCATCGCTGCCTCCTGAGACTCAACAGTTTGGCTGAACTAAATGGTTGGGTTGTGGAAGTATGGGGTGGTCTATGAGCTTCACTTTAAAACTGATTTCTCTTTTCTGTCCTAATGGCTTGGTCTGAGGTCTGAGAGGAGAGAAATCCTAAAATATTCCCCTCAGCCCAAACTAAGTGTAATGGGCAAGGGGCTTTGGACAGGTGTGATATGCCCTGCACACCTTCCTCCAAATAAGCCAATTTTATTTTCCTAATGTAGGACATTGAGAAATTAATCCCTGCCTTTTGTCATCTAGTAGTTACGGTTTTAATAATGACTTTTAACCCTGTTGCGAAATCTGTTGCCTCCAGAATACAACAAGGATGTCAGCTTGTCCGGCAGTGCCAGCCCTTGGAAACCGAGCATGCTGCTGCCTGGGAACAGCCAACCGACCTGGACTCAGCAAAATCCTTCCCCATATGGGAAGGCCACCCCCCTCCACAACACCCCCACTCTTCTTAGGGATTTCTAGACCCAAGGGTAGATAGGACGATAACCATGTCCAGCAGGAAAAAGCTAGAGGAGCACGAGACCTTCGCCCATTGTTCTTTATAAAATTATAAAGTGTCTTAAGTCTGAGAGGGGGGAATTGTTACAGAGTGGGGGGTCTCCAAAAATCCCCAGAGCCTGTGGGTTGGGGAATGGGGAAAAGGGAACAGTTTTTAAGATGACTTTGCATTACTATGGCTAGTAGCTTAGTGTTTCAGTTATGCAAATGACTTTGGTTTTTCCAAGGCCCCAAGGAGATGGAAGGGGTTTGACCATGGAGTAGTATGGAAAGAGCATACAGAGCCTGCGCAAGGTTCTGTGAATGGTTAGAACTGCTTACCACACCCACTGCAACAGAGGACGCAGTCAGGGGTTTAAAAATAGGCAGCAGACATTTTAGATAGGTTCTTTATGCAGTTTTTTTTTTTTTTTTTTAGTTAAGAAGTAATACCATATATTCAACGTATGTGTGTGGGTTAGAGATAAAGGCCAGTGTATAATTTCCGAAGGTTGAATTCAAGAGTGATTCATATGCTGAATATCACACGCAAGTTTTCCACCCTGGGAAAGGTCGGCGGAGGTCTTGGGGGTCCATGGCCTGTTGTAGGAGTAAATTGACTCGTCCAACCACACTGAGCACAGTTCCTTCCTCCACTCCTTTGAGCTTCTCTTATATTCTCATCAAGAGATCCTCAGGAACTTTGTTGAAACTCTGGCCAATTTCACAGAAATTGTTTGCATTCCTGGTCATCTGCATTCAGAGTGTCTTTATGCAGTTTTGAAAAGAGGAGAGGAGATCCATGTGGTTTGCAAGGAGGGCAAAGGAGAACTCCATGCTGTTTGGAAAGGGCAAAGAGAGAACTATGTGTGATCCAGTGCAACATGGCACATGTTTTCCTGGACTATTATATGGAGGCTGATGACATCATACCCCAGATCCTGAAGGAGACAGCTGATGAATAAGGGATGGGGAACTTCTGGGCATGGTTTTGTCTTCTAGCCTTTTGGGGAGCAAGGGAAATGCTGGGTCCCGTGGGAGAACAGGACTCTGAGCTGAAGTGCTCACTGCCCTCCCCAGGTTGGAATATTGTAAATAAAGACCTGTTTTCTTCAACACTAGTTGTTGGGTTTTACACCAAGGCGCCACGTGAAAGAACCCCCTTTTGCTCTGTAACAGTTTTGACGACCCCAGATTGAACTAATAGAACCTGTAGCCAAGTTCGCTCTGTAACTAATGTGGTACTTGTTCATTCATTCATTTATCAATGAATGAGTCTGCACTTAAGCCAATGGCAGAGGGAAGCAGCCTGTGTGGTGTTCTCTTACTTGTTTTCTGCAGTCCTTGAAACCACCTTCAACATACTGAAGGGTAAACATTCTGTCTCCACTGTAGATTCACATTATAAAGAGAAGGTACAGACTGACTTTGTTTAAAATTTAGGTGAAAAATTGGTCACTCAATACCAAGAATGATGTTCTTTAGATGGAAGGAAAATGGTGCTAGAGAGAAACATGTAACTTTAGGAATGAAGGTATGTTACAGAGTAAACCTGGCTACAGGTTCCATTGGTCCCATCTGGGGTCACCAAAACTGTTACAGATTGAAAGGGGTTTTTTTCACGTGGCGCCTTGGTGTAAAACCCAATAACTAGTGTTGAAGAAAACAGGTATTTATTTACAATATTCCAATATGAGGAGGGCAGTGAGCACTTCAGTTCAGAGCCCTGTTCTACCACGAGACCCAGCACTTTCCTTGCTCCCCAAAAGGCTAGAAGCCAATACCATGCCCAGAAGTTCCCCATCCCTTATCTATCAGCTGTCTCATTCAGGATCTGGGGTATGATGTCATTGGCCTCTGTATAACAGTCCAAGAAAACATGCTTTGCCCTTCCAAAACCACATGGTGTTCTCCATTTCAAAGCAGCATGAACTTCTCTTCTTCCTGCAAACCACATGGAGTTCTCGTCTGCCCTCCTTGTAAACTGCGTGGATCTCTTTTCTTCTTCAAAAAGCCGCATGGAGAACTTCTCCTTCCTGCAAATCATGTAGATCTCCTCTCCTCCTCTCTAAAATGGTTGCCACCTATTTTTAAATTCCTGACTGTGTCCTGTGATGCAATGGGCATGATAACCAGTTCTCACCATTCACAGAAACCTGTGTAGGCTCTGTATGCACTTTCCACACCATTCCATGGTTAAAACCCCTCCCATCTCAATGACTTTCAAAGGTAATAAAAGCCCGTGAAATAAAAGGCCTGCTGCCATGGTTGGTTGTGCGGTCCACAGCAATCTCTCCAGGGAAGGAACGAAGGTTGTTTTCCTGAAAGATGGCTAGAAGGGACCTTAAGGCACAATGGAAAACCAGAAAGACTTGGAAAGGACAGGTGTGTACAGGCAAGGATGAATGCCAGGTATGTGGCCCAGCTTCTGTGCACTGAAGAGCAGACTGAGGGCCACCCTAAATGTTCCTTGGGTAAGTTCCAGCAAAACAGAACTAAAGATCATAAGTGATCATTTGCTGCTCTTGTTATGCTTATGCAAATGAACAGGATAAATTAAAAATGGACTTAATGTAGTCCCTTTAAAGACAAGGAGAGTAATCTTAGGGAGAAAAATCAGTATTCAAGGAAAATCACAATGTAAAGTAGGGCAGCTAACCGTCTTAAAAGTTTCTTCTCATTTAAAAAATGGTTTCACTTGAAAATTAAACCATATCTGTGATATCACCAAAGAGATTCAAGTTACAGGCAAGTAGAATGTCAAGTGCCTTGCAACTGTATGTCTTCCCAATAAGACAGTCTTACAGATTTAGAGACTTTTTTGTTGGTTATGTTACATAAATTAACATGTGTTTTCTGTTTTCAAAGGGCATAAGCCTATGACCGCATTACCTGAGTGATTGTCTGTACGCATAAGCCTCACTTAATCCTCTCTGCAGCGCTGCCTCCGGAGACTCAACAGTTTGGCTGAACTAAATGGCTGAGTTGGTGAAGAATGGGGTGGTCTGTGGGCTTCACTTTAAAACTGAATTCTCTTTTCTATCCTAATGGCTTGGACAGAAAGGGCCCAGAGGTCTGAGAGGGGGGAAACATAAACTATTTCCCTCAGCCCAAACTAAATAAAATGGGCAAAAGGGTTTTGGACAGGAGAGATGTGCCTAGCACACCTTCCTCCAAAGAAGCCCCCTTTTTTTTTTTTTTCTCCTAATGTGGAACATTGAAAAATTAATCCCTGCCTTTTGCCACCTAGTAGTTATGGATTGAATGATGCTTTTTAACCCTTTTTGCCAAATCTGTTGCCCCCAGAACACAACAAGGATGCCAGCCTGCTAAACCAAGCACGCCGTTGTCCGGAGACAGCCAACTGACCTGGAGTCTGCATGATCCTTCCCCATGTGGGAAGGCCACCCTCCCCTCCACACCCCCACTCTTATTAGGGATTTCTGGACCCAAGGGTAGGTAGGACGACGACCATGTCCAGCTTGAAGCAGCTAGAGGAGCTTGAGACCTTCGCCCATTGTCCTTTACAAGATTACAAAGGGTCTTAATATCTGAGAGGGAGGGATAGTTATTTTTTACGAACCATGGGTATGGACTTGGGGGGGGATGCTGGGGGAGGGAGATACTGGGTGGAGGGGAGTAAAGGGGAAAAAATTGGAACTACTGTAACAGCATAATCAATAAAATATACTTAAAAAAAAAAAAAAAAAAAAACCCCTCCCATCTCCTTGGGGCCTTGGAAGAACCAGAGCCATTTGCATAACTGAGACACTAAGCTACGGGTCATAGTCATGCAAAGTCATCTTAAAAGCTGTTCCCTTTTCCTTATCCCCCAACCCACAGGCTCTGGAGGTTTTTGGAGTTCCCCACTCTGTAACAGGTAGAGAAATGAACATGGTAAATATCTGGGTAAATATAATGAGTTGCCTCCTTTTCTTGAGTTCTGTGAACTGTGTGTTTGTTGAAAGCACAAATTATAAAGTTATTGGATGGGATTTGCAATGCATGTAGATGTAACATATACAATAATTACAATATATAGAAAAGAGTAAAGGGATATAGGGTTTTAACATTACTCTTAAAGTAGTAAAATGTTAATTCAAATAAACTGAAAAATTAAGAATATATGTTGTAGTCCCCAGAGCAATCACTAAAAATCCACAAAAAGATATAGTAAAAACCCATTTATCTAATCATTAATAGACAAATTAAAAATGAATACTAAAAAAATCAAATAATTCAAAATAAGGCAGTAAAGGGGAAACAAAGAAATAAAAATAGGGAGGAAAAAAGAAAGGTAGACCTAAATCCTAAATTATAAACAATAAATGTAAAAGTTCTAAACACACCAATAAAAAGACAGGGACTGTCACTTTTTCTTTTAAAGGACCCAATTATATACTATCTACAAAAACTTGTTTTAAATATATTGATAGAGGTAGGTTAAAGGTAAAAAGATGAAAAAGATATGTCAGGTAAGCATTATTCAAAAGAAAGCTGGAGTAACTATATTAATATCAAAGTAAATTTTAAAGTAAGGAAAATTACTAGAGATTAAGAAGGAAAGTATGGTAATGGGTCAATCTACCCAGAAGATATAACAACCCTAAATGCTATATGTACCTAACAACAGAACTTTAAAAGATATGGAGCAAACATGAATAAAACAGATATAAAGGAAAAATCCACAATTATAATTGAAAGTTTCAATACTTATTTTAGTAATTGATAAAACAAGTGTACAGAAAATCAGCAAGCTATACAACTGAATGAACTGATCTAATAGACAGTTTTGGAGCACACCAATCAACAATAGAACACTCATTCATTTCAAATGCACACATTCTTTTCAAGTACACATGGAACATTCACTAGTATTGACCACATTCTGGGTTATAGTCAAACTGTAAAAGTTGACATTTGTGCTGTCAAGGATTGAATTTTTATGGGTGCTTTATTCAGATGCTGGTGATTTGAGAAGATGACAGGTTATATACCCTAAAAAGCCATCTTAATATTTCATCTCAAGCCAACCTTTTTATAAGGAGAAGGAAAGTGTAGTAAAGACTTTGGAAAAAGGTTAATCAGATAAGAGTAGCAGTCTAGTGGCAAATTTCCTATTTTTCATCTGCTAATCAAAATTCTTTATCTGCATCATGGATGCTCCCTCCCAGGAGTTCAATAGCTCGGGTACTACCTTGATCAATTGCAAAACCCCTGGGGCACAAAGGTTGAATTGCTTTTCAACCTCCTGGAGTCACATAGGTCATGCATTCCAGTTCCTGGAATAGCAGCTTTTCACATGCATTCATCACTTAAGCCTATCAACTATAACTGAAACTAAAATCTTTAACTCTTGAGTTCCCCTATCAATGGAATTATAGGACTACCCTTTAAAATTTAAAAGAATAAAAATCATACAAGTATGTTTGATTAAATAAAACTAAATTAGAAATCAATAACAAAAAAATGACTGGAATATCTCCCAATACTTGGAAATTTAAAAAACTACTTCTCAACAAATAACCAATGGCTCAAAGAAGATATCTCAAGGGAAATTATAAAGTATTTTAAATGGAATGAAAATGAAAACACAACATATAAAAATTTGAAGGATCCAGGTAACACAGTGCTTAGAGAGATATTCGCAGGCTTAAATGCTTATCTTAGAAAAGAATAGTTTCAAATCAATAATCTCAGCTTCTGCCTTACGGAACTAGAAAAAGAGCAAAATAACCCAAAGCAAATAGAAGAAAGGAAAAATAAAGAGCAGAAATCAGTGAAAATAAAAACAGAAAAACAGTTGAGAAAATAAATAAAATCAATAGTTGATTTCTCGAATATATCCAATTTGGTAAACTCCTAGACAAACATAAGTAAAAAAGAAAGAATACCCAATATAAGAAATAAAAGACGAAATCAGTATAAACTCAATAGACATTAAAAAGACAATAAGAGAATAATGCAAAACTATGTATATAAATGTGACTACTTAGATGAAATGAACCAAGGCCTTGAGAGCCACATACTATCAATACTCACCCAAGAAGAAATAGAAACACTGGAATAGTTCTGTCTATATCTATTAAATAGATTGTGATTTAAAAGCTGGCAAGTCCTGGCTTGTGTGGCTCAGTTGGTTGGAACATTATTTCATAAACCAAAAGGCTGCAGGTTTAATTTCCAGTCAGAGCAAATGACTAGTTTGTAGGTTCAGTCCCCAGCTGGAGTGCTTACAAGAGGCAATCAATGATTTCTTTCTCACCTCAATGCTTCTCTCCCTCTCTCTCTTCCTCCCTTTCTCTCTCTCTAAGATCAGTAAGCATGTCCTCGAGTGAAGATTTTAAAAAAAAGAAAAAAAAGCTGCTGCCCCCAAAAAACAAAACCCCCAGGACCTGCAGATTGTACCAACAACTTATGCCCAATGTTTAAAAAATAAGTAACACCAATTTTACACAATCAACATCATACTGAAAGTTCTAGTTGAAGCAATAAGGCAAGAAAAAGAAGCAAAGGACATATAGACCAAAAAGGAAGAAACGAAACAGGCCCTGTTTTCAGACAATAGTTGTCTCAGGAAATACGATGTCTCCATAGAAATCCCAAATATCCCTGGCTGGTGTGGCTCAGTGGATTGAGCACTGGCATGCAACCCAAAGGGTCATCAGTTCAATTCCCAGTCAAGCACGTACCTGGGTTGTGGGCCAGGTCCCCAGTTGGGGGCGCATGAGAGGCAACCACCCAGTGATATTTCTCTCCCGCTCTTTCTCTTTCTTCCCCTCTCTCTAAAAAATAAATAAATAAAGTTTAAAAAAATATTTTTTTAAAAGAGAAATAAATCCCAAGTAATCTACCATAATGTTTATAGAACTAATACATGAGTATAGTAAAATGGAAAGATACAAGGTCAACGGACAAAAACAAATTGCATTTCTATGTTGTCAATGAACCATTAGAAACCAATTTTTTAAAACACCATTGACAATAAATAGCTTCAAAATATTCATTTAATATGTGGGTATGGAGCTAACACGTGCAGGACATGTATGCTAAAAACTACAAAATGATGATGAAAGAAATCAAAGGAGACCTATATAAATGGAGGCCCACACAATGTTCATGGATTGGGAAGCTCAATAACCAAATCTTGCCAAACTGATCTATAAATTTAATGCAATTCTAAAAAAATCCAAGGAGGATTTTTACACAAATACACTAGGTGATTCTAAAAATTTTAAGGGAAGCCAAAAGCACTAGAATACCTAAAAAGTTCTCAAAAAAGAAGGCTGGAAGATTCATACTGATCAATTTTAAGACTCACTTTATAGCTATGGTACTATAAGAAAGCAAAGGAATCCGGTGAAGACAGAAGCGTAGACAGACACGCTGCGTCTCCCTCCACAACTAAGAAGGAATACAACTACCTCAAAACTAAAAACAACCAGAAGTTCCAGAAAGTCAAACTGCATGGAAGTCCAGCAAACAAACATATAAAGAAGAAATACTCATCCAGACAGATAGGAGGGGCGGAGGCGGGGTGGAGAGGACGCAGTGTGGTGGCAGCAGCAGTGGCGGTGGTGACGGCGGCAGGCCGGCAGAAAGCACAGTCACAGATTTTAAAAAGTCAGGACAGATTTTAAAAAGTCAGGAGGGACAACTGGGGAGTTTCCAGCTCCTCACCAGACCTCAAAGCCCACAGTCCCAGCACCGGGGGAATATCAAGCCTCATTGCTTCTGACTGTGTAAACCAGTGGTGGTTCCAGTGAAGGTATAAACTGCGGGTCTCAGCAGAGCCCGCTTGTTTAAAGGGCTCCCATGGTCCTAGAACATCCATAGACCCATCCACTTTGGGAACGATGACCAGGGCAACAGCTAGAGGGGCGCCAGTCCCATACAGAAGTGGGAGAGGTGCCTGGAAAAGGGGCGAGTGCTGGTCAGGCCGCATTGTTCCCTCTCAGACCCCTCCCCCACATACAGCACCACAACGTAGTGAAACAGGTCACCCTGTACTGATGACTCCCTAAGGCTCCGCCCCTTAAACGTAACAGGAGCGACAGCTCTACCTGGGACTCGGAGGCAAACAAACAAAGGAGCTTCTCAGAATGAGGAGATAGAGAAGTATAGCCCAAAAGGGGAACCAAATCAAGGTTCCAGTGGAAGAACTAAGCAATGAGGAGATAGCCAACCTAATAGATGAGGAGCTAGACAACCTAACAGACACAGAATTCAAAACACTGGTGATAAAGATGCTCACAAGCTTGACAAATATGCTTGAGTACGGCAAACGCATAAGAGAAGATGTGAAGGTTATGCTAAATGAAACAAAGAAAAATCCACACAAAACCAATGGTGAATTGAAGGAAACCGGGGTTCAAATAAATGATATGGAACATGAGGAAGAAAAAAAACAGTCAACCAGTGCAGAATGAGGAAGCAAGGATTGAAAAAAATGAGGAAAACTTCCCAAATTTTGTGAAGGAGATGGTCATACAGGTCCGGGAAGCACGGAGGGTCCCAGGTGAGCCAAACCAGGCCCCATCATGATTGAGATGCCAAAGGTGAAAGATAAAGAGAGAGTCCTAGGGGCAGCAAGAGAGAAGTGGAGAGTTGCCTACAGGGGGATGCCTATAGGACTACCAGCTGATTTCTCAGAGCACGCTTTGCAGGCAGAAAGGGACTGGCAAGCAGTATTCAATGTGATGAAAAGCAACTTACAACCAGGATTACTCTATCCAGCAAAGCTATCATTTGGAACGGAAGGGCAGATGAAGTGCTTCCGAGACAAGGTAAAGCTAAAGGAGTTCATCATCACCAAGCCATTATTATATGAAATGTCAAAGGGACTTATTTAAGAAAAAAAAGATCAAAACTATGAACATTAAAATGACAACAAACTCACAACTATCAACAACAGAATCTAAAAAATAAAAACAAAACCAACTAAGCAAACCAGAATAGGAACAGAATCATAGATATGAAGATCATTTGGAGGGTTATCAGCTGGAGGGGAGAGGGGGAGAAATGGGGAAATGGTGCAGGGACTAAGAAGCATAATCGGTTGGTACAAAATAGACAGGGGGAAGTTAAGAATAATATAAGAAAGGGTGAAGCCAAAGAACTTATATACGTGACCCATAGACATAAACTAAGGGGCGTGGGATTGCTGGAGGGAAGGGTGGTACTGGGCAGAGGGGAGAAAAGGGGAAAAAAACTGGAACTGCTGTACTGTAACAATATAATCAATAAAATATACTTTAAAAAAAAGAAAGAAAGCAAAAGAATAGACACGCAGTTCAACAGAACAGAATAGAGTCCAGAATTTAATTTCTTGAATTTATTGGGCAGTATTCTCCATCTATCTCAATTGCCAAGAAGTTGGTATTTCAGGGTAATCTCTGCTCTACTGATCTCATTATCCATGAATCCTACATGGACCATCTTAGAAGCACCACAGAAACAGGTTTTTCGTCCATAAACCCAGTTGGCTCCAGCGTGCTTGTCCCTGTGACTTTACTGGGGGTAGGTGGGGTGGAGGGGATCAGTGTTAGCTGTAAATAGTGTCAGTTGTGGCTGCCATTTTGCCCCAGACAAAGGTTCAGCAAAGCAGCAGATACTCCTCTGGCTAATCACTGCCAGTTGGGATAAAAGATTTTTGAGGTAATTAATCAGTCCCACTATTGTCCCTTTGCACAATCTGAATCATTCATTTCCAGCAAAGCAAGATCAGGGTGGTGTTTAGATACCAATAATCTTCACTGATGATAATATCTAAAATAAGAGGAGACATTGACAAGAGTTTCTTTGAATGCTCACATAACAGTGACTCAATCAGGCCTTACTCTCACTTGGACAAGTCTTCTAAGATGCAACATAAAAAGCCACATTCACCATGCTTGCAAAAGAAAATGTAGATATAGACATAGATATGTCAATATAGACATAGATATATAGATACAGATATCTCCTTGGAATAAACTTCAGTGTGGTGTTGCAATGCTTTCTACATGTTTCTACACTTTCCCCCTCTACTTTAAGTGTACTGTGAAAGGGACAATCCTGATTTGTTCAGAATATTTTCTTTTGGGGGCAGACCTCTGGCTTTTTCTATTTCTCTGAGTTTTCTATGATACTTTTTCCTCTATGGACATCTTTTGAAAGAGAAAGAGGGTCAAAGCTTCCTGTCCTATCTGTACTTCATCTACAAAGTGTCCATGGAATTTCATTTAACTCCGCCCAGCGTGTAGTTAATGAGGTACAGAAAAAATTCCTCATAATTCAATTTTTGAGGAAACTGAAAGGTACATAAAAGTAAAAATGATATTTTCCATAAGTTTCTCAAAAATGTCTTTTATCTACTAGAGGAAGGCCCATTCTAGGTCTAGTCTGTAAACTTATCCAATGATATGTTTATTAATTTTAGAGAAAGAGAGAGTCAAGAGATGGGGGGAGAAAGAAAGAGAGGGAAACATTGATGTCAGAGAGAAACATCAATTGATTGCCTCCTGAATGTACCCTGACCAGGGATATAACCCACAACCTAGAGTATGTGGGAATCAAACCTGCAACCTTTTGATGTATGGGACAACTGAATCACTTGGTCAGGGTGGTCTAGTTTGTAAATATTTTTTTGAAGTTCTGGCCAAGATGGAGGTGTAGGTAGACATGCTGCATCTCTCTTCACAATTAAGAAGGAATACAACTACTTTAAAACTATAAAAAACAACCAAAGTATCAGAAAATCGAAGTGAATGGAAGCTCAACAAAAATAAATAAGGAAGAAAAACTCATTCAGACAAGTAGGAGGGGCAGAGTTGGGGTGGAGAGGACATGGTGTGGCAGTGGCAGTGGCAGTGGTTGCAGCAGCAGTGGCACAATGGCTGTGGCCAGCTGGTGGAAAGCACAGTCACACATTATGAAAATCAGTAGGGACACCTGGGGAATAATCCCAGCCCCAGATCAGAACCATGCAGCTCACGGTTCCAGTGCCAGGGAAAATAAAGCCACATTTCTTCTGATTGTGAAAACCAGAGGGGGTTAAGGCAGAGGAAGAAACTTATGGTCTCTCAGCAGAGCCTGCTTGTTTAAGGGGTCCCCACAGTCCTAGAACATCTGCAAACCCACCCACTCTGGGAACCATCATCAGGGCAACAGCTAGAGGGATGCCAGTCACATACAGGAAGTGGGAGGAGTGCCTGGAAAGGGGCAAGTGCTGAGCAATTGGCATTGTTCCCTCTCAGACTCCTCTCCACATACAGCACCACAATGTGGGAAACAGGTGGTTTTGTACTGATGAATACCTAAGGCTCTGCCCCTTACAACATAATAGGTGAAACAGCTCTACCTAAGACACAGAGGCAAACAGGAGACTGTCAAGTTGAAGAGACAGAGAAGTATGGCCCAAAGGAGGAAGCAGATCAAGGTTCCAGTGGGAGAACTAAGCAACAAGGAGAGAGCCAACCTAGCATATGAAGAGTTCAAAACACTGGTGATAATGATGCCACAGACTTGACAGACAGGATTAAGTATGGCAAACACATAAAGGAAAAAATTAAGGTTATGCTAAGTGAAACAAAGAAAAATCCACATGAAACCAATGCTGAAGGGAAGGAACTCAGGATTGAAATCAACAGTTTGGAACATAAGGAAGAAATTAACAGCCAACCAGTACAGAAGGAAGAAACAAGAATTGAAAAAAATCACGAGAGGCTTAGAAACCTCTGGGACAACTTTAAACATGCTAACATCTGAATCATAGGGGTGCCAAAAGAAGAAGAGGAAGAGCAAGAAATTGAAAACTTATATGAGAAGAAATAATGAAGAAAAACTTCCCCAACCAGTACAGAAGGAAGAAACAAGAATTGAAAAAAATCACGAGAGGCTTAGAAACCTCTGGGACAACTTTAAACATGCTAACATCTGAATCATAGGGGTGCCAAAAGAAGAAGAGGAAGAGCAAGAAATTGAAAACTTATATGAGAAGAAATAATGAAGAAAAACTTCCTAAATTAGGCGAAAGAAATAGACATACAAGTCCAGCAAGCACAGAGAGTCCCAAACAATCTAGACCCAAAGACGACCATACCGAGACACATCATAATTAAAATGCCAAAGATAAAAGATAAAGAGAGAATCTTAAAAGCAGCAAGAGGATAGAAGAGAGATACCTACAAAAGGGTGCCTATAAGGCTATCAGCTGAGTTTTCTAAAGAAACTGCAGTTACGAAGGGACTGGCAAGAAGTATTTGATGTGATGAAAAGCAAGGACCTACAAGTAAGATTACTCTACCCAGCAAAGCTATTATTTAGAATGGAAGAGCAGATAAAGTGCTTCCCAGACAAGGTAAAGCTAAAGAAGTTCATCATCACCAAGCCATGGTTATATGAAATGTCAAAGGGACTTACTTAAGAAAAAGAAGATCAAAACTATGAACATTAAAATGAAAACAAACTCAAAACTATCAACAACTGAATCTAAAAAACAAAAACAAACTAAGCAAACACCCAGAACAGGAACAGAATCATATGTATGGGGATCATTTAGAGCAGCGGTTCTCAACCTGTGGGTTGCAACCCCTTTGGAGGTCGAATGACCCTTTCACAGGGGTCGCCTATGACCATCGGAAAACACATATATAATTACATATTGTTTTTGTGATTAATCACTATGCCTTAGCTATGGTTGGGAGTCACCACAACATGAGGAACTGTATTAAAGGGTCTCGGCATTAGGAAGGTTGAGAACCACTGACTTAGAGGGTTATCAGCTGGGAAGGGGAAGAAATGAGGAAATGGTGCAGGGATTAAGAAGCATAATTGGTTGGTACAAAATAGACAGGGGGAAGTTAAGAATGATATAGGAAAAGGTTAAGCCAAAGAACTTATATGCATAACCCATGGACATGAACTAAGGGGGGTACGATTGCTAGAGGCAGAGGAGATGCTGGGCGGAGGGGAGCAAAGAGAAAAGAAATCGTGACAACTGTAACATCATAATCAATAAAATATACTTAAAAAAAAAAAGAACTAATTTGACAAGACATCTATTATACAGTGTATTGTCAATTTTCCCCTGATTGACCTATACTATCCTAGGTTTATATAAGCCTAAAGTACTTTTAGCCTTAGTGAGATTTCCCCTTTGAGCTTATCCATGATTTAGAAGTGTTCAGAAGTGTTAAGAATTGTGTTTTATGAAAGCAGATTGGTGGTTGTCAGGGGCTGGGCGGAGAGGGAATGGGGAATAACTGCTTGCTTAATGGGTATGGGTAAGAAAATGTTGGAGTGATGAAAATGTTTTAGAAGTAGTTCAAGTGATGATTGCACAACATTATGAATGTACTAAATGCCACTGAATCATTCAGTTTAAAATTATTAATTTTATGTTATGTAAATTTCACTTCAATTTTTAAAATAAAAACGTATTTTAATGGGAAAAAAAGAAAGAAAAGATACAGGTGAAATTAATTTTAATAATATATTTAACCCAACATATACTAAATTTTATCTTCTTAACATGTAATCAATAAAAAGTTATTAATGAGTAAATATATATATATATATATATATATATATATATTGAGTTTCATCTGCAGTCATTGAGATATTATTAATGTGGTAAATTGCACTGGTAGAGATTCCAGCATCGAACTATTTGAATACAGCCTACTTTATCATTTCATATGTATATATTAGTAAATTGCTGGATTTAATTTCTAATATTTTATTTGGAATTTTTGCCACTATATAATTAAGATTGTTGTATAATTTAATTTCTTGCATTTTTATTATCTGGCTTAAATACTAACAACCTCCTTAATAACCTCTTCTTCACATGAGTTGGCCATAGATTTCAGTCAGTTGTAGCGAAAAATTAAATCTTCATCTACCATAAGAAACCAACAGATAAAGTAAAACTGATTAGTCATAAAATAGCAATATAAATTATTGAAAAATAAGGTAAATATGAGGAAAAATATCTAAAATAATTGAAAGTGGTTGCTTCTAGAAAAAACAGCAATAAAATTGGCAACTGTTTGCTTTTGTTTTGTTTTGATTTCAAAATAATCCTTTTAGTATTAATTCTTTTTAAAACCATGCATTAGTATTACTTGGATAAAAAAATTAAAGAAAAAATTTAGATCTCACAAAACTCAGAGACATTTATGCTGCAGAATTTATTTTGAAGTATTCAACATCTGTTAGGTTTAAATTTTATTTTTTAAATTAACTTGACAGAGAGAAGAGAAGAGACAGAGAGAGAGAGATTTGTTGTTCCACTTTTTTATGCATTCATTGGTCGCTTTTTGTATGTGCCCTGACTGGACATCAAACCTGCAACCTTGGCATATTGGGACGATGCTCTAATGAACTTAGCTACCTGACTAGGACCTAGTATTCTTTTTCCTAGGGAACACAGGAAACTCATGGGTTGCTTTTCCACCTAGTATATTTTGCATTTCCCTCTCTCTAAAGAAACATGATGTTTTTTCCTCCACCTTGAAGCATGACAAAATATTAGATTTCTCCCAAGCAAGTGTTGGAAGACATTTTTAACACCCTCCCCGCATTAGAAAGCATTCAGTAAAATCATCTTTATATTTATTTTTAAATGTTCTATGAAGGACTTCTGGACTGGTTACAGAATTCTGTACAAGTCATGCACCGGTTGGTTAGGTGTTTTGGTTTGTTTGCTTTTGTTTTGGGCATCTGGTTGAGTGAGCAGTCCTGTGGCTTTGTTCTGGCAGCGAATTCAGAATACAGTGATGGCTGCTGCAGGAATCTTTGGGGGATGATGCTATTGGAAAGCACATCTTAGATCCACTCTGGGCTGATTGAGAAAAATCAGCTCTTTGAAGACACTAGTCCACCATCAGCTGTTCACGTCACGGCTGAGCTGGAGAGAGTATTATCTGTCACCTGCAGGATTATCATTTTAAGTCAGAATTCAGGTTGGTGGAAGGTAAGTAGAAAACCAATAATGACCATTTCTTTTCGTATTTGATTTTTTGTTTTCAATAAAAACTGAATTGTTTCTGTTAAAATAGTTAAACCAGTAGCTTTTTAGTTTTGTGGGGGTTTTGAAAATTGCTGCTGTTTGTTAGCATATTTGTTTTGCTTGATACCTAAGCCTAGAGGAGGCTACATTTTCTCTAAATTAAAAGTTGCCATTTATTCAGCATCTAAGATTCACTGGAGCAGACTGCTGCTCCCTCCCACTTTTTGTCGTTGTTGTTGTTATTGTTAATAATGAAGTTAAAAGAGTTTAAAGCAGTAGCTTTTAGCTTGGTGAGGTACTTTCCAGTGAGAATCGAAGCCACAAGTGTTACCATCTTGAACTTGTGGGGAAACTTCTTAAAATCAGGACTTCAGACTCTCAGGATATGTCTGCTGCCTTCTATTATTTGCTTTTCCTGTCCACCTTTTTGAAGAGTGTCAGACTAACCTTTTTAAATCTGGGAACTGGTTGGCTATGGTATTTAAAGGGTGTGATTGAGTTAAAGGGATGAATGCTAGACAATAGGAAGAGGGATGATGATGTTTGGGGACTATATTGACATCCAGGTTCTGATTAGATTGTAGAAAGGGCAATTATAGTAGATATGGCCAGACTATAGTTGATTTGATTAAAGTGTAGCTGGTTGGATTATCTAATTATGGAGCGATCTGATTTATGTTATGTCTAATAAAGGTAATTATATAAGGAGCCTGAAGAGAATAGGTTATTGGTAACGCTGTGTATCTGTGAGTGTGGAGGGTGATAGAGGCTTTCTGTAGATTACATTTGAGCTGATCTTGAGGGTTAGCACAATGGACAGCAGGACTTTCTAGGAAGAGTATGTCCAAAGGTAACAGTTATGAAAGGATATCTTCTACCCAGGAACAGTGAGAAGTTCAGGGCGGCTGCTGCATGGTGTGGAGTGTTGGTAAATGGGTGGGTGGGTACCTTTATTAGAGACCTTGTTGGAAAAATGAAGAATTTCAATCCAATCATAAAAGAGAGAGTGGGAGGAGATTTTAAAATAGAAGAAAATTACCAGGTTTATTTCTTATAAGGGATTACTGAAGATAGCATATAGAAGATAGAAAAAATGAGAACTGATGATAGGGCACCTGAGAATATATATATATATATATATATATATATATATATATATATATATATATATATATATTCCCAGATTAGAGCAAGTGGTGGGAAAGGGGAGATGAAAGACAGTAGTCCAGAATAATCCCCAGATTCTTGTTTGGCTAATTTGGTGAGTGTTAACATCACAATATTTCTTCTTGGCATGCAGATGTCCTATTGTCCCACAAAAAAGGGATTTTGCTGTAGCTAGGCTCACTGGCATCACTGCTATGAGAAGGGGATAGGTTGGAAGACTGGCATCTATTTCACAGCCAACATTTTCAAACTAGGTCCCAGGAAGCACTGGTTTTGAGAAATACTACTAGATGCTCTTGATAGTCAGACAAGCTTCACTAGGTACAAGTATTTTAATGAGCCTGTGCCCTGAACTGTGAACTTCAGAAGTTTCTCAATTTTTCCTCCCTCCCTACTTGGGATGGCTAGGGTGGGCTGGAGCTGGGGATGTCCCTTCTCCCATGTGAAATGCCAGAGTTGGCTGGAGTTGAGTACATCTAAACCTCTGAGATATTGTGAATTCGGTCCCAGGCCCCAGCAATAAAACAAGTTATAATGTTTTTGCTGGTGGAGGGACTTGCCTTCCATTTGTAAAACACATAATATCTGTGAAGTGCAATAAAGTGAAGCACAATAAAAGGAGGCCTGCCTGTATTTCCCTTCTCCCAGGTCACTTAGGCTCTGGTGAACTAGTTTCTCCCGAGGGAAGACCTTGTTAAGAACATGGTGCTCTGGTGTATTTCAGAATGGGTCCTTTTCCCTCCCTGTGCTGGGAGCAAGAAGCGATTCTACTCTGATATTAAATGTGGCAAACTGGTTGAGCTCAAGGAGGTAAAACCCATAAAAGTATGCCACGCACCCCCTGCCCCCACCCATGCCTGGGTACCCTGACGTTTTTCTCTCAGAGTTGCCCACACTGAGCCGCTAGCAGTGCATCGATTACAGTTCAGGTTTCTGTGTTACAGGTCACCTTTCTGTGTGGGTTTCTGCTGTTGTAAGTTAAAATACTCTGTATCCAAATGTCTGTCTCTCCAAACTGGGGAAGATGGGGCGGGGGAGTTTGGCTCTGTGACCTTACTTCTCTCGTCATTCTAAGAAGAGTTGTTGATTTTTCATTTTTTTTGATTTCTTACTTGTTGTTAGGATGCAGTGGCAACTTCTAAGCTCTTCACATGCCTAACCAGAAACCAGAGTACCCCCTGCCCCCACTTAAGATCTAGAAGCATTGAGCATTCTGGTAATTTCACCTTCTTGGAAACAGATCTCCTGAAGCCTTCCACCCTGCTCCAGCCTGGATTGGTTTCTCTCTGTGGTGTATTGTTGACCTTCTGGAATTTTCCTTCTGTTATCTTAGTAATCCTTTCCATCTCCCTTGTGTGTTTGCTGTATTTTGGGTCTTCTTGTCTTCTTTCTTGATTTACTTCCTTTTTTTAATGGAGTGCATCCTCTCAGTGCTTTATGATCAAAGATATTTGAAAAGTATTTGTTTTCAGAGTTTAATTTGTAATTTTTTTTCACTTACCCTCTTATATGATTGAAAGTTTGATAGATAGAAATCACTTTCTGTCAGAATGCTAAAGGCATTGCTCCATAGTTGTATAGTTTACTTTCTTGACCATTTCACTGAATACATTTAGCAGAAACTCAAGTGTAGGTGTAGTCACATCAAACCCAGAAATAACCTTTCCAGACCCTCCATGGAGAGAGAAGTGGCTGAGACTAGCTTCCCTCCCCACTCCCCCCTCACTTTCTCTCCAGGTCCAAGCTGCTCTGTTCTCCCTTCCCAGTGTCCCAATGAAGAGGGCTCCTTCTCAAAGAGAGAAACCCCTCTTTTGTTGGTTCATCTGATTTCACAGTCCAACCTCCCCTCCATGAAGTCTTCACCCAGACATAAGTTCTCTCCCAACCTCCTTAACTTCCCATAGCATTTTGTATTTGTCATATAGTAGTTTGTATTGTGCTATGCTTTTTCCCTCATCTTCGTGTGTTCCTTTGTATTCCTCTCTTCCCAGAGTGCCTGGACCACGGAAACTGTTTGTTTAATTGACTTGAATTAAAATGAAATTTTCTCTAGGATACCCTAAACTTAAGACAAGTGCACATGCTCAGACCTCAGTTGGCCCCCAATTTTTCTGGGCAGAATTCAAGACTGAAGTAGACAGGATCCATGGGCCATCACTTTAGAGACTCCCATCCAGATGAATTCAGGGAAAGTTACAACCTCCTCAGGTCGTACTAACAGCTCCACAAAACACAAGATACAGCCCATACTTCTGGCCAACACCACAGGGTTACACTTGTCACAGTGCTACCTCTGAATGAAGTCTGTGTTCTGACTGAAGCACTGCATTTCAGCTTCCACTCTTATCAGTATTATGTATTATTGGATAACTCCCCATTCTTCAGCTTGCAAACCCTTATAATAGACTATCCAGGATAACAGCTAACATGATATGCCAGGAACCAGTCTAAGCAGTTATTTTAACTAATTTTATCCGCCTGAGGATACTATGAGACAGGCTCTGTTATCCTCACTTTACAGATCAGAAAGACAGGCTTGCCTTGCCCGAATAGCTCAGTTGGTTAGAGCATTGTCCTGATACATCAAGGTTACAAGCTGGATCCCTTGTTAGGAAACATACAAGAATCAATCAATAAATGTATAAATAAGTGGAACAACAAATTGATGTTTCTCTTTCTCCCTCTCCCATCTCCTCTCTCTCTAAATTTTTTTTTTTTTAAAGCAATGAAGCTTAAGTAATTTCCTCAAAGTTAGTAAGGACAGAGTTGGGATTCAAACCATGACACTCACTGTCTCCATTTGTACAAAGCACTGCTTTAGGTTGGTGGTTCAACCATTTTGATGACCATGGGTAACTCTGGTGTGGAAATGCTATTTTGTCTGCCAGCCATATATTCCCCCAGTTTCCTTTGGGGGTACCACTGAGTCACCCATGTGGCTCAGATATGGGTATACCATCCTTGGGCCTAGCAATCTGCTTTGTCATCTTCTTGACCATTGTGTTTGGTTCAGGAACAAGAATGACCTGCGCCAGGGAAAGCATATGAACGCTGGGAATTTTATGGGAATAACTGGCCAACAGAAGCTCTCCTTTGAGGTCACAAGATCTAAGATGATGTGTCCAGAGCTTTCAGAGGTCCCACATGAAGAAGGCCTGCCTGACATGAAGCTGACAGAGAGAAAAGCAAGCCTGAGACACAAGCAGGGAGACACCAGTTCCTGATGCCATTGCCTGAGGTTCTTCGATGCCCTGGGCCAGGAGTCCTAGGCTTTGCCCCTGGTATTCTAGTGGACAACCATGAGGCCACTAGAGGGTGCCTCCCTCCAAGTTCTTGCTGACACATGGCCCAAGGCAGTTTCCTCATGCAGCCATTGTAGTGCCCAGCTACACCCTTCCTTAGCACTGACATGCAGCAGCGCCTCAGTTAATATGTGCCCCTAGTCGTCAGTTCAACTGTAGAAAGTAGTTCCAACTACCTCCTGCAGATTACCCCCACGCCAGACTTTAATGTTTGCAGACACTGAGAAGCCTGGCTGCCTTAGTCAGCTTGGGCTGTCACAACAAACCACCAGAGACTGGGTGGTTTACACAAGACATTTATTTCTCACAGTTCTGGAGGTTGGGAAGTCCAAGATCAAGGTGCTGGCCAATTTTATTCCTGCTGAGAGCTGCTTCCTGGCTTGTAGGTGGTCATTCTCCCTGTGTCCTCACAGGACCTCTTCCTTGAGCATGTGGAGTAGCAAGGAGGGAGGGAGGGGAGAGAGAGAAAGAGAAAATATTCTGGTGTCTCTTCTTACAAAAACATTAATCTCATTATGAAGATTTCACCTTCATGACCTCACTTAACCCTAATTATCTCCCAAAGATAATTATGTTGGGGGTTGGGATTCAGTATATGAATTTCAGGTTGAACACAGTTCAGTCCATAGCACTGGCAAGCGGCTATCAGTGTTTGGGCCATGGAGCACAGGGAAAAATTATACGTGGCAGTGGTAAATTATGCCTTGGGGCTAGCACTGTTCAACATCAGGCAGGGCAGAGAGCTGGTGAGGCAAATAAATAGGCAAAAAAACACTTAGGGTGCAGATTTGATCTGGTATTTCCACCTTCTGGAGTTTTCTAATAAAATAGGAAAACTTGAAGCATTACCAGCTAATACAGTATCTGGTGTGAGCAGGAAGCTGAGGGAACCCTGGGGGCCCAGGCATGGAATAGGACCCTGAGGGAAGGGCTGGGAAGCCTTATCCAGCTACTCCGGGAGCCTTCTTCCACAGGGCTTGCTTGGGGAGACCCGAGGGCACCAGAAAGTGCTGAATGTCAACACTGTCACAGCTGCATACACTGTGGGAGAGTCCTAGGATGCCTGAGTGGAAGTAAGGACAGTAAGAAGTTAGGAAAATTCCTTGGAAAGTGGAATGGGGAAACTAAGATAGATAGCTAAACAAACTGGCTGAGCAACTTATAGCCGGACATAGAAGATCACGAGGGTGGAAAGCTCTGGGTGCCTAGCAATGGGTGCCTAGCAACAGGCAAAACTGGCACAGGATCTCGCCCCCAAGGTGGCCTTTACTCTATGCCCTAGAGATGACCAATCAGTGGAGACCATGACTCTGAAAAAACACCTGGAAAAGCGGATGAATATTCTATTGAGATCCTTCCCTAGGACCTCCCCTAAGCTCCCATCTTTTAAAAGCCTCAAGAGGAAGGACCCAGCATGTGCTCTCCTTCCCAGGAGCACACCCCTGCCTTTTCCTTCCCCTTCTCCTTCCCCCACAGGCACACATCTCCTAAACTCTAAGGGTCCCCATGAGACTTGCAACCAGGGGAGCAATGGGCAGTGGCAGCTCGTCCTGGGCTAACCCCCTGATCCTGTCTCCAAGGCCCCTTTTCTCTGACTTCTCAGTGAACTCACACCAGCCCTGCCTTGGCTCACTTCTTTCTTATAACATTTCTAGAGAGCCAAAGCAGCCTCACATAGTCTCTTTCCTGATGCTTCTTCTGTCCTAAGCTCTTTCTTGTTTCACTCTCCCCAGCTTTAATAAAGGTAGTCTCAGAATCACCTGGACTCATGTTGTGAAATCTTTTCTGCACAAAGTCAAGAACCCACACACTACAGGCAGGCCATAGGAAGACCCACTCAGGGTCATATGCGTATTAGCCACTTGTAAAAATCTTCCGTGTAAAATGTCTATAAAATCCCCCCCCCCTTTTTTATTGATGCTTTGAGAGTTCTTATATCAGGGTCATATCAGATATATGATTTACAAGTATATTCTCCCTTTCTGTCAGTTACCTCTCATATTCTGGATATTATTTAAACACAAGAGTTTTTAATTTTTTTTTCTTTTGTTGCCAGCTCTATTGGTATATCTAAGAAACTATTGCCCAACCCAAGGTCACAAAGATTTACTTCTGTTTTCTTTTAAGAGTTTTATTGTTTTACCTCTTACACTTATGCCAAGATCCATTTTGAGTTAATTTTTAAATATGGCGTGAGATAAAGGCCAAACTTTATTCTTTTTGTATGTGGCTATCTAGTTGTCCCAGCACCATTTGATGAAAAGACTATTCTTTCTCCATTCGATATTCTTGGAACCCACGTGGCAAAAATCATTTAAAAATAGATGCATAGGTTTGTTTCTGGACTCTCAATTCTATTCCATTGACTTATATGCTATCATTATGACAATGCTATGCCGTCTTCATTACTGCTTCTTTGTAGTAAGTGTTGAAATAGGGAAATATATGTCCTACAACTTTTCTTCTTTATCAAAGCAATGAATTCTTTCGGTTTTTAGTTTATCTGTGAAAGTCTTTATTTTATCTTCAGTTCTTAAAATGTTTTGTTGATTATACTGTTACAGTTGTCCTAATTTCTTTTCCCTCTGCTACCCTCCACCCAGTGACCCCCCTCCCTCCAGTTGTTCCCCCCTTAGTCCATGCCCATTGGTTGTGCATATAGTTCCTCTCAACATCTTCCTATCTGCTCCACTCCCTCCTACTATGTTTCTTGATTCCTGCACCATCTCCCCCTTCCCCTTTCCCCCCTCCCCACTGACCTCCTCCCAGTATGTCCCCCATACCTATAATTTATTTTTCTACTCTCGTTGCCTACTTAGTCTGCCTTTGTTTTGATTCCCTAGCTTCTGTTGTTGGTTGTTGTGATACAGTTTTCATTTTAGTGTTCATAGTTTTGATCCTCCTTCTCCTAAACAAGTCCCTTTAACATCTCATATAACAGTGGTTTGGATCTGATGAACTCCTTCAGTTTTACTTTGTCCTGGAAGCACTTTCTCTGCCCTTCTATTCTGAATGACAGCTTTGCTGGATAGAGTAATCGTGGCTGTAGGTTTTTGCTTTTCATTATTTTGAATATTTCTTGCCAGTCCCTTCTTGCCTACAGAGTTTCTTTTGAGAAATCGGCTGATAGTCTAATTGGGACTCCTTTGTACATAATTCTCTTCTTCTTTCTTGCTGCTTTTAAGATTCTCTCTTTATCTTTAATTTTTGACATTTTGATTATAATGTGTCTTGGTGTGTTTCTCCCCAGGTCCAGTTGTTTTGGAACTCTCTGTGATTCCTGGACCTGTAAGTGTATTTCCTTTCCCAAGTTAGGGAAGTTCTGCTTCATTATTTTTTTCCATTTCTAGTTCTTCTTCACCTTCTGGTACCTTACAATTCAGATGTTGGCTTGCTTATAGCTGTCCCAGAGGTTTCTGAGCCTCTCCTCATTTTCCTCACTTTTTGTTTCCTTTTTCTGCACTGGTTGACTGTTTGTTCCTTCCCTATGTTCTGATTTGTTGATTTGAACCCTGGTTTTCCTTCCCTCACCACTTATTTCATATGTGTTTTCATTCATTTCAGCAGGAATAGCCTTCATTCCTTCCCTGTCTTGATTTAGATCTGCTGTTAGTTCTATAAGCTGTCTTATAACTCTAGCTCTGAACTGAGCCTCAGAAAGATTATCTATCTGCTGGTCCAATAAATCATGTATTTGCTGTCTGGTCAGCTGCATGATTGGGATCTCTATCATGATCCCTGCCATCCTGACAGTTTGTGTTTACAGTACCTTTGTTTCCTGGGTGTGGCTGTCACACCTACTATGCTATAGGGGGCGGAGCCCCGTGCACTCGTCACTACTGGGCAACCCTTCTCACCAGGTGATCCTTCTCACCCGGGCCAGGGTCCAAGATGGATTCCTGCTGTTCACTCTCCGCTGAGAGACCGGGAGCCTCCTCCTCCATCCCCACACCCTCCAGCCCTCACAGTCCAAGGCAATGGGGGTCTGCCTTCCCCAGCGCTGGAATCGTGAGCTGCGGGTTTGGTCTCCAGCTAGGGTGTTCCCAGGTGCTTCTTGCCTCCCCTTAAATATGGGTGTCTGTGCTTACCACAGTCCCACCGCCCGTCACTGCAGCTCTCACTGCCAGCACAGCTTGGACTCTCTGCCCCGGCTTCACCCCTTCTACCCAACCAGACAAGTACCACTTGTTTATAACTTCATACGTTGCACTTCCATGTAGCTTTATTTTCTGGAACTTCTGGTTATTTCTGGTTTTGGGTAGTTGTAGCTCTTGTTAGTCATGGAGGGAGATGGAGTGTGTCAGTCTAGGCCTCCATCTTGGCCGGAAGTCCCCTACTTTACCTTCATTTTTTAAAATAGTTTTGCTGAACATAAGATTCTTGATTCACAGTTTTTTTTCTCTTTTTTCTTTTTCATCATATTGAATATGGTCTCCCTTGTTTTTGAAGTCTATTTATTGAAGAATCAGTCAATTAATCTCATTAGGGTACCCCAGCACATGATGCATCATTTCACACCTGTGACTTTCAAGATTGTCTCTTTATTTTTGTCTTTCAAAATTTTAACTATGATGTGTCAAGCTGTTGCTCTCTACTTTAATCTTTAATCCTACTTAAAATTAATTGAGGTGTTTGGATGTGTAGGTTAATTCTTTTCAAGAAATTTGGGAAGTTCTCAGCCATTATTTCTTAATGGTTTTGTTGTTGTTATTTCTTTCTTGCTCTCCTCTCCATCTGGTACACCCATTATGCATATATTGATGTGCTTAATGGCGTCCCACATTTCTCTGAGACTCAATTTATTTCTTCTTCATTTCCTTTTCTCTTTGTTCTTCCCATAGTATTATCTTTATTTATCTTCTAGTTTGCTTACTCTTTCTTCTGCCATCCTAAATCTGTTTTTGAGTCCCTAAAGTGAATTTTTTAAAAATTATTTTACTTTCAACTCTAAATTTCTATCTAGTTCTATTTTGTAATTTCTATCTCCTTATTTATTTGTTCTACTTGATAAGACAGTGTCGTCAAACCTCGCTCTAGTTCTTTAAACATAATGTGTTTTTGTCCTTTGAACATATTTATAATAGCTATTTTAAAGTTTTTGTAATGTCCAAAAGCTGGCCCCCTTAAAGGCAGTTTTTATTGCCTACTCTTTTTCCTGAGCATGAATAACATTTTCCTATGTCTTTGTTTGTTTTTTGCATATCTCATAACTTTTGTTGAGAACTGAATATTTTAGGTAACATATTGTAACAATTGTGGATACTAATTTTTCTCCTCTGAGGGACTTGTTGTTTACTGACTTGGCTTGACTACTTCAGTGAAATGTATTTTCCTTGCATTGTGCAGCCTCTGATGTCGCTAATCAAACTTTTCCCCTCAGTTTTATCATTAAGCCTGATTTCCTACAAGTCACTCCTGAGTCACTCCTAGGTTATCAGTCAACCTCCAGTTAGTCAGTGGTTGTGTTTAAGGCCCCTGAAACAGTAACATTTTCACCTTTACTGTTGAATCTGTGCGTGAACTGAAGACTGCTTTCACTGTTCTGGGAGTTTACAAATTTACCCCACATTCATCCAAGGACCAGTAGCTCAGAAATTCCCTCTCTGTTCCGTTTTTGGATGGCTCAGCCTTGGGTGTGTACACAGTGTTTCTGACCATCAGGAGTCACTGTGGGATTAGCTGGGCTCACTTGTCTTTTTCCTTGATCTCATTAAGCTTCTGGCTAGTCTGCCTCTATCACTATCATACCCCATTGCTAGCCAACACTAATTTCAAGCTGATTGCTCCATCGTTTTCAATAATGATCTGGTGCATAAGTATCACCACAGTTTGATCCAATGAAAGTAAAACCCCTTAGCAGGTGCACCCTATTGCTAGTCTTGAAGCTCATGCCAACCTTTTCCTGGGCATAATCTTTGTGCTTTGAATCAGGAGTCAGAGCAGGAAGGGGGTGGGGAACTCACTCTTCATCAGCTGCACCACCTGGGTCCTCCTTACTGAGCAAAAGCTGCATGGGGGTTCGGGGAGTGGTGGACTGGTGCTACTGACTAGCCCCACCATTGACCAGTATAGACCTGCCACAACCCAGAAAAGAAATTTGGAGGTTGGAGGCTGGGTTGGGGGGTGGGGTTAGCCAATGTTCACCAGCTGTCAAATTACTTGGAATAGCTCTTCCACTTCAGGAAGCTAGAGGAGATGGGACTTACCTCTCAGCTGTCCCAAACCATTAGAGCAGTTCGGCCACAAACCAGTGTTGCGAAAAAATGGGGAGTTTGCATTTCTCATCAGCCTCACCCACATTCTTTCTATGTTGGCAGTAGAAGGAATCTAGCTGCCACCACACATTCAGTGTAGGACTTCAGCATGGACCTGTGGGAAGTGAGATCTGCTGATACCTACTGGCTGCTGAATTCACTGGGAATAGCTCTTCTGCCCCAACTAGCTGAGGGAAATGGTAGCTGCCATTCAGTTGCCAAACCCTCTGGAGCAGTTTTTCTATAACACAGATCTATGGGGGAATAGGTGCAGCCCTGTGTCTAAATTCTAGAGTCTCCCACTGTTCTTATCATATCTCTGTAGATTCTGCTGAATATATGCTTCCCAATTTGTTGTAAGAACTTTAATTTTTTGAGAATTTGAATGACTGTCTTTGATAATTTTGTCCAGTTTAATAGATGTCTCTTTGGAGGAGAGTTTTTCTCAAGCCCCTCACACTACTGTTATTCACTAAGATATGTTTTTAAGTGGGAAAAAACTAACCCAAGATGAAAAACAATATGTATTGTATGCTACTGTTTGTGTAAGAGAGGACAGAACAAATATATGTATGTATCATGTATGTTGCACTTCGAATATCTCTGAAAGGATACAGAAGATTCTAGAAACCATTGTTTGGCTCTGGGGAGGGGAACAGAATGACTAGAAGACAAGAGTGGGAAAAAGACTTTTCATAGATTATCCAGTTGTACCTTTTGAGTTTTGAATAACGCAAATGTATTTTATATTAAAATATAAAACATTAAATTTAAACTGAATTTTTAAAAAACTTCAGAAATATTATAAGTGAAAAGAGCCTGATTTTCAGGAAGGATTTTGAGAACTTTAAGATACATCATCAGAGTTTGATTATAGTTGGCCTTATACATTCATAGTTTCCACATTTATAGATTCAACCAACCAAGGATGGAAAATATTCGACAAAAAAAGGTTGTTGGTCATATGTATTATGTAATTAAGCCTACATGGTTGTGTCTATACTAAACATGTAGAGACTTTTCTTTTTTATCATTATTCTCTAAACAACACAGTATAACAATTGTTTACAGAGCATTTACGTTGTATTAGGTACTACAAGTAATCCAAAGATGACATAAAGTGTACAGGAGGATGTGTTTATGTTACATGCAAATTTTATGTGAGACTTGAGCATGCTTAGATTTTTGTACCTGCAAGGGTCCGGGGACTGATTCCTTATAGATTCCAAGGGGTGACCATATTTTTAAGTAGGCAAACTGAAGAGCAATTAATAAAACAAAATAGAACCAGGACATTTATGTTCAAAAAGAGAACTTCCCATCCACCAGGTCACCTCTCCACTCTACCATTTAGCTTCCTTGAGAGAGGAGACACTCTTGCTACACAGAAAAGAGAACAAAAGTACCCAATCAGTAGAGCTGTAAACTTTATGTAAGTTCCAGTGAATTGCCAAAACTTAGACAACTGATACTTGGTTGAATTTTAAAAGATCAAAAATTTAAATAAACGTTTTGTAAAGATGACAGGGTAAGAATTTCAATCCCTTTCTTTTTATTTTATTTTTAGATAACACAGTAAGGTGTATTATAATTAATCAATAGCCAAGACTCATTATACCTCCTCTGTGAGGCTTTATAAGTAAGGGAGCAACATGAAAACACCCTTGCAAAGCAGAGTCGCCTCCTGGACTAGCAAAGTAAGAGAAAAGAACTCAGTAAGTGTCAACCATCCAAAGAGAAAGCAGAATGAGAACAGGTGATAGCAGAGGAAAGACTACAGCCCTTTCAGACAGGTCTCTCCTGGCAGAACTGCCAATAGCTTGGTTTTAGAAGACACTTGTTTCAGGGATCCAAAATGCTGTCCCAGGACTCTTAGTCCCATACCCGCCCTCAAATTTGTACTTAAGTCCCTATGGCCTCCACTTCCATATGCACCTCTGCCCTGAACCCTCTGACTAGTCCTGAGAAGTCCAACTTCACAGAGTCTGGATGACCTCACCACCCAACAGCAATAGCTGGCAGTTTGACTTCTGCAGAGATCTCTGTCCAGAGATATGAACATAGTCAGAAAAGGGGGTCTTATTCCAACACTGGAAAAGGGATTCTATCTAGAAGAAACAAATATGTTCCAGAAAGGATGGCAAAGGGCTTTATTCTTTAGATGTCATACCCAGCCTCCTGAGTTTGAATGCGGGTGTTCTTTGTTATTCTAGAAAAGCATAGTTTTTATACTTTCTTTATTCTTCCTTGGGTTAAAATGCTATGGCATCACCTTACTTCTCCTAATGGGCCATATCTAACATCTGCACAGTTACAACTGGGGTGTGCTCAGCCCTGGCTTGGTAGCTCAGGTGGTTAAAGCATCATCCCAAAATGCCAAGGTTTTGGATTCAATCCCTGGTTGGGGCACATACGAGAATCAACCAATGAATGCATAAATAAGTGGAACAATAAATCAATGCTTCTCTCCCTCTCTCCCTCTCTCTCATCAGTAAAACTTAAAAAAAAATTTTTTTTTTACACAGCCCTGGCATGGTGGCTTAGTTGATTAGAGCACCATCCAAATACACCAAGGTTGCAGGTTTCATCCCTAGTCAGGGCACATACAGGACTCAACTGGTGAATGCATGAATGGGTGAAACAACAAATCAATGTTGATCTCCCCCCACCCCACTTCCTCTCTCTCTCAGATCAATAAACAGACATTAAAAAATATGGCACAAATGGGGCGTGCTCATTGTGAATTTATGGAGCTTGAATAAATTCAAGACTGTTGACGACCTGCGCCCCCTGTGGGGCGGAGAGAAGCGGGGGCACTGCTCAAGTATGAATTAGGTCAGTTCACAGAGCAGGAAAATTAGTGAAGCCATGCGTATTTAAGAAAAATAAAATCAACATGACAGTCCTGGAATATTGTTTAATCTGGATTAATTTGCCTTCTCTAGAGTTTGTATAAAACTTTTAAGTGATATTTATTGTTTTATATTATAAATGGAACACACCCTTACTGTAGAGATTGTTGTTGTTTTTAATATGTTTTATTGATTATGATGTTACAGTTGTCCCAATTTCTTTTCCCCTGGCTCCCCTCCACCCAGTGACACCCCTCCCTCCAGTTGTCCCCCCCACTTTTAGTCCATGTCCATTGGTTGTGCATATAGTTCTTCTCAACATCTTCCTGTCTACTCCACTCCCTCCTTCTATGCTTAATTCTTGCATCATCTCCCTTCCCCCTTCCACCTCTCTGCTAACCTCCCCCCAGTATGTTCCCCATACCTATAATTCTTTTCCACTCTCGTTATCCACTTAGTTTGCCTTTGTTTCAATTCCTTAGCTTCTGTTGTTGGTTGTTGTGATACAGTTTTCATTTTAATGTTCATAGTTTGATCCTCCTTCTAAACCAGGCCCTTTAACATCTCATATAACAGTGGTTTGGATCTAATGAACTCCTTCAGTTTTACTTTGTCCTGGAAGCACTTTCTCTGCCCTTCTATTCTGAATGACAGTTTCGCTGGATAGGGTGTTCGTGGCTGTAGGTTTTTGCTTTTCATATTTTGAATATTTCTTGCCAGTCCCTTTTTGCCTGCAGGGTCTCCTTTGAGAAGTCGGCTGATAGTCTATTTGGGACTCCTTTGTAGATAGTTCTCTTCTCTCTTGCTGCTTTTAAGGTTCTCTCTTTATCTTTAATTTTTGACATTTTGATTATAATGTGTCTTGGTGTGGTTCTCCCTGGGTCCAGTTATTCTGGAATTCTCTGTGCTTCCTGGACCTGGAAGTCTATTTCCTCCCCCAAGTTAGGGAAATTCTGCTTCATTAATTTTTCACATAATTTTTCAATTTCTAGTTCTTTTTCCTCACCTTCTGGCAATCCTGTAATTCAAATGTTTGTTCACTTATAGCTGTCCCAGAGGTTTCTGAGCCTCTCCTCATTTTCCTCACTTTTTGTTTCCTCTTTCTGGGCTAGTTGGCTGTTTGTTCCTTCCCTACGTTCCAATTTGTTGATTTGATCTCTGGATTTTATTTTCTCACCACTTGTCTCGTATGTGTTTTCATTCATTTCAGCAGGGCTAGCCTTCATTCCTTCCCCGTCGTGTTCAATATCTTTTGTTAATTCTGTAAGCTGCCTTATGACTATAGCTCTGAACTGAGGCTCAGAAAGATTTTCTATTTGTTCATCGGTTAATTCTTTTATCTGTTTTTTGGTTAGCTTCATGACTGATATTTCAATCATTATTCCTGTCATTCTGACTGATTTCGTTTATTTTTCCTTCTTGGGTGGGGCTGTCACACCTCTTACACTATTGGGTGCAGCCCCCTGAGCACTTGTCACAACCTGTCGACCTTTTTCACCACACTGTGGCACTTTGTGTAGGGGCGGGGGTCCAAGATGGATTCCTGCTGTTACTCTCCGCTGAGACCGGGAGCCTCTTCCTCTGTCCCCATAGCCTCTGGGCCTCACAGTCCAAGGCAATGGAGGTCTGCCTCCCCCACGTTAGAATCACGAGTTGACGGGTCTCAACTGCCGCCAGGACTGCTCCCCTGGCATTTCTCGCAGTCCTGTCACTGTCACCGCTGCTGCCTCGGACAGCACAGCCCGACATTCCCGTCCCGGTTTCACCCCTCCTACCTGTCCGGATGAGCACCACTGGTTTATAACTTCATACATTGAACTTCCATGAAGTTTTATTTTCTGGAACTTCTGGTTATTTTTGGTTTTGAAGCAGTTGTATTCCTTCTTAGTTGTGGAGGGAGATGGAGAGTGTCAGTCTAATCCACAATCTTGGCCGGAAGTTGAGAATTTTTAAAATACAAAAAAAGGAAACAAATTATTCATAAACATACTAAGAGAAGACTACTGTAATTATTTAGACATTTTTCTTCTAGTTGTTTTTCCCAAATGTAGGTATGTGTGTATACTTGATATATATTTTTATCTTATAGCATATTTGCAATTTTGTAATTTCCTTTTAAATTTACCATTATATTGAAGCATTTTCTCCATGTTGTTTTCAAAAACATCCCACAAAATACTTTTATCTAGATTTCTCCCTTTATTTACTTAAAACATATGTATACTTCATATATATCTTCAAGATATATTATTATAAAGATTTAAAAGAAGCAATTTTCAGTGGACTAGATTTTTTAAATTAGTGTCCTCAGTAATGAAAGGACAAAGTAAAGAAAACGCATGCCTCTCTTTTATTTTTTCCACAAGGGCTCTGAAATTAGGGCTCTCTCCTTGGTGGCTGCTTCTCCCACAGATCTGTATGTGGCAATTTAGATGTGCATTTGTATATCCCGGGAAAGAGGCCTACAATCCTTTCCTACTTTTCAAAAAAGTTGAAGGCCTACCAATCTAAACACTAATTTTTTTTTTTTAGAATGGGGAAAAGTAGCAAGTCTCTTGGCAAATCCAGTAATTGTGGATTAAGTTTTTCTTTCCAAAAACATTTAAATACCATTTGTAGTCACAGTGTGCTTAACACTGAGGCACAGCCTTCCCAAACTGGCATACAAAAGGCTCTGGAACCCTCCCTAATAACTATGAAATGGAATCATCTTCTGGACTGACTTTATTGGGGGGAGAAGAATTTAATTCCAACTTGGAGGTGCAAAGATGAAGAAGGGAAGAAATTTTCTTTTAAATTATAAAACTGCTCCCTCCTCCTCATTAGCTCCCCCTTGTGTACATACAATATTGTTCTGATTTTTTCAAAAGAGGATTAGGAGCCACTCCCATCCTGCTACAACTCCTTTGCTTTTTCTAAGATCTTGATGCAGTGACTGAGGCTTGTTCCCAGTCCACCAGCAAAGGACAGAGCACCTCCCTGCTTAGAAGTTGCATCACTCTATCCCTTGCTGTTAATGACACAATAAACTGCAAATTTCTCATGTATAGCATCCTTCCCTTCTCCTTATCATTCCAGCCACCTTTAAATGCCTCTAAATGCCACCTTCAAATGTAAAGTCAGCTTCACCCTGTCTCTCCACATGAAGCTTTATTTAAACAGGAGGAAATAAGGACACAAAGGTTCCCTGAGCCATTTTATGGCACCCATCAGAACGCTGACAGGGAAGAACAAAATGTCATTCAAACCAGGCCTCTGTGTAGCTTTGATTGAGTGTGTTCAAGGACGCAGCAAGTGGGCTGCTTTGGGGTTTTTACCTAGATGAGATACGGTGATGGGATAAATTCCCTCCATGCTTCTATGGACGTGTAGGAACCAAGGGCCAGAATGGCTTTCGAAAGCTAGCACAAAGCAGTATCCTCCCTCAGAAAGGATGTTTGGATCTGATTGGGGCTGCAAGATGGGGAGTTTTCCTCTTTCCTTTTTTCTTTCCAGAGGACCGGGCATGGGGTCAGTGCTGGGGCCTTTGGGAGAGAAGGGGATGAATTGAAAAAGGTTGTTTGAAAGAGAAAAGAAGCCCAGAACCACCACCATTCTGCTGCTCAGAATCACGGGGACTCTGATGAGGGCACAGGGTTACTAAGAATTCCTTCCTGGAGTATGGCCACCCCAGCAGTCTGTGTTTTCCTGCTGACACAGACAGTGCTGCTCCACCAGCTCCTCTGCACCATGTCTCCACCCCAACTGCAGCCCAGGGCTCTGTCAGCCACAAGTCTACAGCCCTCCAGATTTAATAAATGCAAATATTTAACCAGGAGGTAAGGGTGTTGGTTTGATTTGACACGTTACTTTAGTTTTGTCTTTTTAAGGAAGTTAATGGTTTTCAAGACAACACTTGTCTATCAACCATTTAATGTCACTGATAATATCTGAAGCTATAGGGTATGAAGTGACAGAGTTGGAGATAAAACACTGATTTTCCAAACCTACTTTTGTCTTTGCACAATCATTTTCCTCCCTCAACACACTCCTGTAACAAATATTAGATGGGTCATTCTGATCTGTGTTATTCGGTAGAGAGTCAAATCTTCTCCACTACTACCTTTATACAAAAGTCTGAAAAAGCCAAGACTAATCTCAATTTCAATTGTAAGGAACTAGCAAAAAAAGAAAAGGGAAGTAAGATCAAATTTCAGGACAATATACATGTTTGTATTCCCTTTTTCCTTTCTCATTGTATATGATTTCACATCATGAGAATCTGCTACAAGTCAGACTCAGCTCTGCCTTTGAAAGAAGCACCAAAATACAATTTGTGGGAAGGAAGGGCATCTCAATAAAGGATGAGCCTGGGCTCCGTGAGCAACAGTGACAGAGAGCTCCTCACAAATGTAAGGTCCTGCCAGGTCTCCACCCCAAGATTTTGTTCTATAACATTGAGGTGATTCTAATGCAGAGAAAGGGTCCTAGGCTTTGAGACACACTGGTCAAAAAATATTTTCTTTAGCAGCCTGCTAACCTTCGTGAGGAGAAGGGGATTGGGCGGTGAAGAAGTGCAAACTCTAGGTACAGCCATTATTTTTCAGAAGTTTGGGAAAGGAAAACAAGAAACTGAACAATAGTTAATGATGAATATAAGAGAGAAGGAAGATATTATGTACTATTTTTTTAAGAATGGAAGTATTTTAGTGTATTTATATGCTGAGATGAAAGGACGAATAGTGAGGGAGAGATTGAAGATAATGAGAGAATGGAAGATGATGAATGAGGCTAGGTACAGAGAAGGTAAGAAGGTTTAAAACTGAATGCACCCCCAATGGATGACCAACCAGCTTTGCAGAGGAGAAAAGGCATTTATCCTTTGAGTCAGAATGTTACAGAAGCAAAGTGGGGTTTGTCTGCCTGCCACCACCAATAGGCAAACTCTAGAGGCAGAGGCTGGTGAGAAAGGAAAGAAGTTTTTTATTAAGATGCTGCATGATCTGGGAGAATGGCAGACTCTTGTCTGCCAACCTTCAGAAAACCTAGGGAAAGACCAGGCATCCTCAGCCAGACCAAAACAAAAGGCAATGTCCAGAGTTCCTACTCCCATTTAAACTTACCATCCTTTGGGCCTACAGGCAGCTGCTGAGTGGTCATCCAGGTAGCTTAGCTTGTTTCCGGCTGCTGTCTGGCTTCAGGTTCCTCCCTGGAAACCGTGAGTGGGGCTGGTGCCACCATTAGCTATGCAGCTTTTAAGGACACAAGGTCCTGCAAATGCAAGGACCAGTTCATTCACCAGGTGAGCAAGAGAGCACCCCTGCCTTCCCCTGAGTTTATATTAGTTTTGGGGTATAAGATGGATCGGTACCTTCTCAGAATGCCCAAGTAACTTCTCAGACTTCTGCATGCCCTAGGTAGTTTCACCTCCAGACCAATTCCTTCTTTTCCCAAGCCACACTGACAGGTGTCTGCCACCGTGCTGACCTTTACGGTACGTGTGCCTGCCTTCCGCTGGCCCACACCCAATCAAGTACTGGAAGGGGATAGGAGGGCTTTTCTCCCTAGCCACTATCTTGCTAGTTTTGCCCCTGCTCAGCATAATACTTCCTCCTGCTGCCATCTTGCCGAGGGGCTAGGCAGACTCTTGTTGTGCTGTGCTAACTCTGCACCCTCCCACCTATACACTCCATGCTCTAGTTTCCACATGCAGCGAGTTGCTCATACTCAGAGTCCACTGACAAAATCAAGGGACCCTGGAAACCCTGCCCCGCCTCTCAGGCAGTGCCAAGAACAGCCTTAGCGGGAGGGGCGGGGCATCTGAGCAACACCTCTGCACCAAGCAGCTACAAGGCACAAGCAATGCAGCCTCATGGTCCTGCAAAAGTTCTGCGAAGCTCGAAGTCCTTGTCATGACCCCAGGCAGTTTGGGAAAGTATTGTCCGGCTGCACACCATGCCCTCATTGCCCATCGGAGTGTGGCTTGGTGCAGAAGTGGTTCCTAGCTCCATCTCTGGGTGGCCCCTCCTTTCCTCTGCTCAGCGCGCAATCACCAGTCGGGACTGTCGTCTATCGGTAACAAAAAGGCAATCTTAACAATAAACTTTTGAGATAAAAGGAAATAGGTGGATGGTGTAGTCTAAGTTTAACAGTGTTGCTTGGTAGTTTGGTCTTACTTGAAGTGTTGATATAGGGAAATAGGATTTAGAGAGAAAAGGTATACCAAGTAAAGCTCTACTGTCAGAGCTCAAAAGACCTCTAGTTAGATTGTAATTTGAGGCCAATGACCCAGCAATCTCAGTACATAATATCTCATAAAGTGTTAGACAATATTAAATGGATTTAATACATTGTTTTTAATATTTTGCATTATGTAAAAGTTATGTGTATATATTATGATAGAAATTTGCATTCTTATTCCAGAAAGTTCAGAAAATGCAAACAAGCAGAAAGGGGGAAAAGCTACTCATAGTCCAACCACACAAAGATGACCACTTTTAAGACTTCAGTGCTATGTTAACTAACCTCCAAGATGATTCCTAATAATCCTTTCCTCCCAGTATTCACACCCTATTTAGCCCCCTACCACAGGATGCAAGGCTGACCCCACATGACCAATAGAATATGGTAAAAATGACACAGGCTTGGTCATAAAGACAGTGTCACTTCCACCTATCACCAGGTTTTTTTTTTTTTAACAGCAAAACTATTAACAATTTAGACCAAAGAATTCTTGGTCGTGGGCTGTTCTCTACACTGTGAGATGTTTAGCAGCGTCTTGGCCTCCACCCATTATATGCCAGTACCAATCTCTGCTCAAATATTATAATCAAAAGTGTCTCCAGAAATTACTAAATTTCTCTGGGATGAAGGGGCAAAACTGTCTCTAGTTGAGGGCCATCAGCCTAGACTCTGGACTTGCTAGCTCTGTGGGAAACCAGCCACCAAGCCATGTGACACGCTGAGTGTGACAATAGCTCTGTGGAGAGGAGCAAGCAGAGAAAAACTAAGGTCCCCCCAGCCAACAGCCAGTATCAACTTTCCATCCATTGTAAGGGAGCCACCAGATGACTGTGGATCTGACCAAAAACTGATGACAAATTTCACGGGAGTCAGAACCGCCCACACTGACCACTCCCAAATTCCAAATCCATGGAAACCATGAAAGGTGATAAGTAATAATTATATTTTTAAAACCACAATGTTTGGGGGTGACTTGCTTAGTTGATTTCTTTGGTAATTATTCTTAACATTTGAATACTGAGTGTGTTTAGAGTACACATGCAGATCCTTTTCCTTTCCTTAAAAACATTTCTTTAGGGTCCACATCAAAGATTGAAAAATGAAGATTAGCATGATTGTTTACTTACTACATAAAATTATCTTGTGAAATTAAATCACTCATAAAAATTTCATTAGTGGATAGAAAACACATTAAAACACTAGCCCGAAGTGGGTGGTGGAATTAGATACTGGCCCCAAAGTGAGTCTTGGCTGTCACGTTCTAATTTTTGTGAACTAAGCTCCTGTTTCCAAAGCAATGAGATTATAAGTTTTAGGAATTTGCTCTTCTTTGCCTGGCCAGGTCCTTAGAAGAAGCAATAATGTACTTTAGGAGGTTTCAGTCTCTTACTCAGTAATATGTCATACACAAAGTAAACTGAAGAATAATAGCATTCCAGGAAATTATGCTAATTCAGCCTAATTATATTTGGGTCTAACCTACCTTCTTGAGTTTAAGGAAAATGTGAATATCATTTACCCTTTACAAAACCAGATCTAGATTTTTTTTCTTAAACAGGCTGAATGCACTGGTCCCGCAGTGAGGCACTTATTGATGGAGAAAATCACATTTGTAAGTCCCTAGAGCAATGAATCGGAGGTTCATACTCTTACTGGTCATGTTGCTCTGATACTAAGCTGTGGAGCCAGGTTGTTTTGTTTTGTTTTGTTATTTGAGATTTTGGCAAGGTAGCTTGGGGGGTTTGTTTTTGTTGTGTGTTTTAAATACTATTTTTATTTGACAATGGATTAAATTATCTCCCTTTTTTGACAGTGGGCTGAAAGTATTACTCAGCTTTGGTTTTTAATATCGTCAACAAAAATATATTATTCCATTTTTCCTCTTTCTCATCCAGTCCCAGGTGCTTTGGGAGCTACAGGCTTGGATCAGGGCAGCAGAGCTAGGTCCATCTTGGTGACCTGTGGCCCTGATCTCCACTCTTTTCCTCCAGATACAAGTATGGGCAAATCTAAGAACCACCCCATGCACAGCCAATATCTAAAATGGTACAAAAATGACATCAAGAAACCTTGATACTGCAAATAAATGTTTTTTAGTTTTGGGGGCTGATACCTAGCAGCAATATGGTGGTTATAGAGGGAAGAGGGGCTGGGGGGTGGTAAAGGGTAAAGGGAGCCAAATATATGGTGACAGAACATGACTTGACTTTGGGTGGTGGGCACACAGTGCAATATACAGATCACGTATCAGAAATGTACACTTAAAACCCGTATGACCCTATTAACCAATGTCACCCCACTAAATTCAATAAAATTTAAAAAACTAATTTTAAGAGAAAAGAAACCTAAATCACAAAGATACAAATCTCATAAGGGTGTGGACCCCAAGTTCCTAAGGAACATGCCCTTTGCAAAGAAGCACAAGAAGTGCCTGAAGAAGTTGCAGACCAACAATGCCAAGGCCATCAGTGCATGTGCCAAGGCTATCGAGGCCCTCGTAAGGTCCAAGGAGGTAGCATTCGGGATCCCAAAGGGCAGCAGCCACAAACTTAATCAACTTGCCTACATCATTTCAAGCTTGGGAAACATGTTCATGTCCACAGGGTCTCAGGCTCTGCTGGCCAAAGGCCAAGGCCAAGGCTCAAACCAAGGCCCATTCTGCTGCTGCAACTCCAGCTCTGGCTCAGGCTCCCAAAAGTGCCCAGAGCCCCACAAAGATTCCAAAGTAGAGACCTCTGTCTGCCAACATGAGGATGGAAGGACTGGTGTGACTCCTGGGCTGCTGTCTTCATGTAGCTGGTGTCCTCCTGTGTTATTTGTACAAATAAACCTGAGGCAGGAAGAAAAAAAAGAACTATTCCATTTTTTACTATTGTCAATAAACATGTATTATGCCATTTTTGACTAAGGTTAACAAATACTTATATCATTCCATTAGCAAACTAGTAGTAATAAGTAAATCCAGTTCTAGAAATGTAAATGTCATACAGTGATCATTCTGCAAAATTATTAAGGGAGAGGAAACTGGAAACTGGGGAGCAAAGAAGTATAGATTCTTTTTCTTTGGTTTGGTTTCAAAGTTCTACCAACCAACAAATCACCAAGTATTTATTTGAGGGAAAATGACAGAAAAAGAAAGAAAGGGGAATAAAACCTTATAGACCCTAGAATGAGCCAGGCACTCTGCCATGGTCTTTGTTTGCATTTTCTCATTTAGACTTCACCAAGGAGGTAGGTACCATTTTCTTCAATGCAGAGAGGAAACTAAGGCATTCATAGCTTTAGAAACTTGTTCAAATTTCTAAATGGTTGAAGCAGGATTTGACCCTAGGTCTACCTTATTTCTAACCACTATGTTAAAACATATAGACAACACTTCTCTTCATGTCTATTAAAGTTCTTAACTGCAGACAACATAAAACAACTCTGAAAAGAGACAAGAGACAACAAAGTACTGGCAATGATGTGGAGAAAAAGGAACCCTCATGAACTGTTGGTGGGAATGGAAATTTGTGCAGCCACTGTGGAAAACAGTCTGGAGGTTTCTCAAAAAGTTAAAAATAGAACTATTATATGATCAAGCAATTTTACTTCTGGGTGTTTATCTGAAGAAAATAAAAACTAATTTTAAAAAATATATGCACCCATATTCATTGCATCATTATTTACAATAGCTAAGAAATGGAAGAAAACTAAATGTCCACTGTGCACGTGCAATTAAATATTATTCAGCCACGAAAAGGAAGGAAATCTTTGTGACAACATAGATGGAACTTGAGGGCATTATGCTAAGTAAAATGAGTCAGAGAAAAACAAATACTGTACTATCTCATATGTGAAATCCTAAAAAAACAAACAAAATGAATAAATACATACATACATAAATAAAACACCCCGAACTTGTAGATATATATTGGTGGTTGCCAGATGCAGAGGGTGGGAGGTGAGTGAAATGGGTGAAGATGGTTAAAATGTACAAACTTCAACTTATAAATAAATCATGGGGATGTAATATATTGCATGTTGACTATAGTTAATAACACTGTGCTGCATACTTGAAAGTTGCTAAGAGAATAAATCTTAAAAGTTCTCATCACAAAAAAGAAATTTGTGACTGTATGGTGATGGATGTTAACTAGACTTATTATGTGATTTTGCAATATATAAACAGGTATGGAGTCATTATGTTGTACATCTTAAACTGATACGTTATATATTCATTATAACTCAATAAGAACACATATATTAGGAAAAAAGAAGTAAAAGAAAACAACTCTAGCAAAGTGGACTTCATTGGATGAAAAAGAGTATTGGTGGGGAGTGTGGGATGATATGAACGTGGCTCATAGGATAGGGAGAAGGAACTAGGGAGCAAACAGAAACAAGGAGTCTCTGAAATCCTAAGATGTAGCAACGGTCTCCCTGCAAAGGCCAGTAGCCAGGCCTGCTGCCTGTTTCTGAGAATGACTCAGCCCTGTCTCCCAGTCTTCACTCAGATGTCAGAGTCCCAGAGAGCACGTGTGATTGACCAAGCATAGGGCTCATGCTTACCTTTGTGGATACATCCCAACAGGAAGAAAAATGATCCAATCCCTTCAGCTTCTGTAGTAGAAGAAAGGCCTTTGAATTTATCCTCCACCAAATCCTCATATTGTAGGATACAATCAAAGTCATGGGTGCCAGACAGTTAAGCATGTCAAATGTCCACCATGCTCTTAAAACCTAAATGTCTTTTCTTATGAAAAAACAAAACAAAACAAAACTACAGTTTCAGTATAAATATGACAAATCTACCTGAGACCAATGCATCTTCTTGGCTGGAGCATACACTCTGTGAGGGCAAGGCCTGTGCCTATCATGGTATCCCTCTGAGTCTGGCACCTGATGAGTGTATTGATAGATATTCAATGAATGAATGAATTTTTCCCACTGTTTCTCCCATTACTTCACTCATAAGCATCACAATTATAGTTCTGGACAAAATATGATCAACTTAACTATCTTTACATAATTAAAATGTTATAACCAGTGAGAACGAAAACTCCCTCATGTTCTCAGGCAATATTAAGACCAAATGCCATTCAGTGCATACATTTAGGAAAGCTCAGGATCAACTTTATGGGTTACATGTTCCTTCAAAAATTTCACAAATCGGGACTTCTGGCCAAGATGAAGGCATAGACTGACACGCTCTGTCTCCCTCTACAACTAAGAAGGATTACAACTACTGCAAAACTAAAACTAATAAGAAGTTCCTGAAAATAAAGCTACATGGAAGTCCAATGTATGAAGTCATAAACAAGTGGTGCTCGCCTGGATGGGTAGGTAGTGCGAACCCACGACTGAGAAAGATCAAACTGTGCTGGAGGCAGCAGCCGCAGCAGCGAACAGTGGGACCCGATAAACAGACACCTGTATTTGAGGGGAGGAGAGAAGCGCCTGGGAGTCGGCCAAGCCCCGGCTGCAGACCAGGTCAGTCGACTCGTGATTCCAACGTCCAGGAAGGCAGACTCCATTGGGAGGAGGCCCTGTTCCTCCCTGGAAAGTAACAGCAGGAATCCATCTTGGACCCCCACCCCCACATAAAGCGCCACAGTGTGGTGAGAAAGGTCGCCAGGTTGTGGCGAGCACATGGGGCTCCGCCCAATATAGCATAGGAGGTGTGACAACGCCCCACCCAAGAAGGAAAGATAAACAAAATGGTCAGAATGGCATAATTAATGATTGAAATACCAATCACACAGCTAACGAAAAAACAAGTAAAAGCCTTGACCGATGAACAAATAGCGAATCTTTCTGAGGCTCAGTTCAGAGCTATGGTCATAAGGCAGCTTACAGACCTAACAGCGGGGCTGAATCAAGACAAGGAAGGAATAAAGGCTAGCCCCACTGAACAAACATACATACAAGACAAGCGGTGAGGAAGGGAAAGCCACGGATCAAATCGACAAATCAGAACATAGGTTGAACAAACAGTCAACCAGTGCAGAAGGAGGAAACAAAAAGTGAAAAATATGTGAGAGGCTCAGAAACCTCTGGGACAGCTATAAGCGAACAAACATTCAAATTATCAGATTGCCAGAGGGTGAAGAAGAAGGACTAGAAATTGAAAAATTATGTGAAAAAAATAATGAAGCAGAATTTCCCTAACTTGGGGAAGGAAATGAACTTACAGGTCCAGGAAGCACAGAGAGTTCTGGATAGGCCGGACCCAAGGAGGACCACACCAAGACACATTATAATCAAAATGTTAAAAATTAAAGATAAAGAGAGAATCTTAAAAGCAGCAAGAGAGAAGAGAAGAATCATGTACAAAGGGTCCCAATTAGACTATCAGTGGATTTCTCTAAGGAGACTTTACACGCAAGAAGGGACTGGCAAGAAATATTCAAAGTAATGAAAATCAAAAACCTACAACCACGATTACTCTATTCAGCAAAACTGTCATTCAGGATAGAAGGGCAGAGAAAGTGTTTCCAGGACAAAGTAAAACTGAAGGAGTTCATTAGATCCAAGCCACTGTATACGAGATGTTAAAGGGACTTGTTTAGAAGAAGGAGGATCAAAACTATGAACATTAAAATGAAAACTATATCACAACAACCAATAGCAGAAGCTAAGGAATCAAAACAAAGGCAAACTAAGTAGGCAATGAGAGTGGAAAAAGAATTATAGGTAAGGGGAACATATTGGGAGGAGGTCAGTGGGGAGGGGGAAGGGGGAAAAGGGAGGGAGATGTTGCAGGAATTAAGAAGCATAGTAGGAGGGAGTGGAGTAGACAGGAAGATGTTGAGAAGAACTATATGCACAACCAATGGGCATGGACTTAGGGGGGATACAACTGGAGGGAGGAGGGGAGCAGAGGGGAAATAAATTGGGACAACTGTAACAGCATAATCAATAATAATAAAAAAATTTCACAAATCATGTTTTTAAAATTTTATTTAAAGATAACGTATCATCAAGATTAAATAATCTTTTAAAAACTTCAGTACATATCCTCACAATTTTGTATACCATCTTTAACTTTCTCCAATATAGAAATATTAAACATAGTTATAAGAATGCATATCTTTTGTGTATTATTTTTATAGAAAATATTATAGTGTTTTATGTTTCAACATAAATGATACGTGGCAACATATCATTTCATGATATAATCTTGATGTACCATAATTTATTAAGCCATTTCTTTATTGTTTGAATTCTGGTTTGAATGAATTAGACCTTAAATAAGATATGACTTCTGAGAAGTTCTAAAATATTGTCTTATGAAAATTATTTCAATATTACAGTACACCTATTGATGATTTTACAGTAAATAAAATGTAAGAGGCATATGTGAGATTCAACCGGATGACATAAATTAGATGGAGGTGAGAGAGAAAAAGCCAAATAAACATAGAAATATAAAATGGAGTCAGATAGAAAAGGATTTTAAGTCACGTCACTCACTGAAATGTTAGTTTTTGTGCTCTAGGAGTTTCTTGGATCCATGATTCTATTTAATCTAGAAACATTGGTGTTTGAGCGTATTCTTCAAATTTTATCTCCTTGCACTGTTAAATCCATTCTTAGCTTCTTACTAAGATTATTTTAAATTCATATGCCAAGATTAAAGCAACAATTTGTGGAGTGAAAGGCAGGAATGGAAACTGGAGAATTAAGACATTTTCCCCAGTTAGAGAAAAAAAATACAGGAATCCAAGGGATGAATTTTGACTCATGGGATGATGGAAATTTATGAAGGTATCCTGAAGAGAAATAGAAAAAATGGAAAGAACTATTTCTGTGGAGTGTATATTTACTATGAGAGAATAAAAGATATATATTGTGGTTTATGCCTGTATCAGACACACTTCCTTAAGTGTTCAGACTATGTGTTAGGTCTTAAGGAGCTGAAGTTGTCCCTTTCTAAAAACAGATTCTCGTCCTAGCCCACACTCTTCCCAGTTAAGCAGGCAGATTTTGTCTTCCTGGAATGTTTTGTTTTAGCAGTTGGAGTGACAAACTGGAAAATCATTCACATTGATTTGGCTCTGATATAAACAAAAGTTTTTTCACTTTTCTTTCCTCCATTCACTGGCCTTGCTATAACTTTGAAAATTCACCCAAAGTCCTAACAAAGAGAGGATTCTATCTGCTAGAAAATAGTCTTTGTAGACCACTTCTTCAGTCTGAAACCGACAGTGGTGGCTCATGTGACAATTCAAAACTCAAGTCCAAGTCCTGAACAGGGTAATGGCCTATGTTATCATAGGTCCTTTTAAGTGTCCTTTGGAGTATGTGTCTATAATAGAAAATGCATACTTATTTCTCAGGCTTTATCTGCCCTGTTTAAATGGAAGTTGTATTCAACCCCTGTGTTAGGGAAGTGATCAAACTCTATATGCAGATGAATAGATTAATTACATATCAATATATACCTGGTTATGTATCAATAATAATTTGAGTAATAAATTGACTCTTAGATTATAAAGGTTTCTAAGAGAAAACATTTCTCTTTATTTACATATCGTGATACTATAATGATGACCATGTAAAGTTGACCTAATTTCTGTGATTCACTTATTTATTCAGGAGATATATATATGCTGTTCTAGACATGGTGATACAGCAGGAAATAAGAAGACAAGGTCCCTGCTATCAGGGAGTTTCCATTCTTACTTAGAAAGATAAGTAATAAACAAGTAAGCAGACATGTTATCAAGATAATTACATATTTTTTGCAATAAAACATCCTTTAACAGACCTTTAACATTATTTCATCTGGTGCTTTTGAAAACTCTGGAAGATGGATAAAGAAGAGATTACCATATCCACTTTTGGAAGTTTTATTTTGAAGTATTTTCAACATATAGAAAGATAATATTCTCCAGTTTTTAATGCTGTTATCCATTATGTAATTAATTGGCAATGATTGCTAATATTGCTGCATTGTTTCATCACCTTCTCTCTCTCTCATTTCTCTTAGAGAGAGAGAGATACGTTACCAAATGGGGCCTGGACCCAGAGCAGGTCTGCCTCAGACTGACCTATAGTGTGTGCATTTTTGACTTCATATAGGAAAGATTTCACAGCATGAATCCAGGTGATTTTAAGAGTATGTTTATTAAAGATGGGCACAGTTAAAAAGGAAGGACTTGGGGTACAAGAAGCAACAGGAGAAAGGCTAGGCGGTGCTCGGCTTTGGCTCCCTAAAAACGTTATAGGGAAGAAGTGAGCCGAAGTGGGGCTGCTGTCAGCTCACTGGGAAGTCAGAGATAAAGGATGCCTTGGAGACAAGATCAGGGCATTAGCCCAGGAGGAGCTGGCACTGCCCACCACTGCCTGCTGCTGTCCTGGTTGCAAATCCCATGTGGAACCTTAGAGTGTAGGAGGAAGTAAAAAGTTCATGCCCGGGAAAGGGCATGGGCGTGCTCTACAGCGATCCGGCAACCGATCTTTGTCATCAGGGTTTTTATCTCTCTTCTGTGGGTGAGAATCTTAGAGAAGGGTTTCAGCAGAGTGTTCATTAGCTTTCCACGTGCTTAAATTATTCTAAAATCAGCCAGTGAGAGGCCCATTCAAACTCTTTCTTGTGTCTTTTTGACATGTTCCCATCATTCTTGAGTGCTTCCTTACTTTCTGGCACGAAAAGATGTTACAAGATCATCAGATACTTTTCCTCCCTCAGCCCGGGAATTGGCCCCATTTCTCTAACCAAGGTCTGAGAGCTAGCTGTGCTCATTCCTTCTGGGGTGTCATTGCACACACGCACACACACACACACACATACACATAAGTTTATACCAATATTTCTAATTTCAATTAGAAAGGTTCCTTGTAGCCTTCCTTGTTTCCTTGTTGGTAAAAACCCTCCTCAGCTATACGTGACAGAGAATCCTGAGGAAGTGGGGAGACCACTTTAGATTATTAGGTCATGGGGGGCCTGTCTGAAGAGGTGAGCCTGGATGACAAGAAATGGTGGAAGAGGATCCCAGGTAGAGGAGGTAGCAAGCACACTGCCTCAGGAATGAGCAGGTCACTGTGATCAGGAGCTGAAGTAAAGAGACTAGTGTGGTTGCCACTAAGGTAAGGACCAGATGAGGAATTTGTGGGTTATGCTTGGTGAGAACGGAAGACATTGGAGGATCTTAAGCAGGTTGTGATATGATTCAATTGGTAGGTCTAAAACATCAACCTGGCTACTGTGTGGAGGACAGACTGTGACAGGACAGGAGTGGAAGCAGACAGCAGACAGGAAGGTAGCACACCGTGCTTTCACCCAGTGAGTCGTGGACCAGTGACCCCCACACCCTTTGTTTATTTCAGTGCTGACTTCCAGCTGCAGAAGATGGGGTGCCTGATTAAATTGATTGTGCCTATTCACTCACTTGCCTCCTCATGCAGCTTCTATTCTGCATGAAGCATGTCAGGAGACATGAGAGACTTGACTTCACAGGGACTTTATGTTCAGCATCCATCTCCTGGCTCCTGGTCCAATAGGCACTAATTAGTCATAAACAACCATGAATACCTAAGAGACATTTGGCCCTTTGTAGTTTGGATTTGGGACAAAACCCCAGGAGGACAGTGCTGGTGCAGCCTCTGGTCTCTGATAAAAGGAACATGGCTCCCTTGATATACCTTTTCCCCCACAGTCTGGATGAAACCTCAACAGATGCATTATTATGATACTTTTATTTCATAAGTGCAAAAACGGAGAAACTAGTGACTTGCCTGTGGTCACAGACAATGTCTCCCAGCTCCAACCCCTTACAACCCGGGTCCCTCCTGTCCTTGGTATGCACCTTTATGTAGACATAAAAATTAAGATTACATACCTGGCCACAAGCAGAAAATAGGTCTATATCCCTGAGGATCCACACTTAGAAGAGTTAATGTAATGTATTAAAGTATGTTTATTAAAATCCATGCCTTTGTCTCATTGGAGAGGTTAATGTGTTTTGTAGAATACAAGCTCTGCTTTCCCTGGGTCTCTCTCTCTGGTTCCCCTCAACTTTATATTCATGTAATCAAAATAAAAGGTTATCTGCACCTTGTCTCCCATGCGATGCTTCTCTCTCACTGGGTGGCTACCTTTGTTCTCTTTCCCAAGTACAGAAGCTGCCATGGCACATGGGAGTCAGCAAGAGCTCATGCATGGAGAGTGCACCACAACAGACGCCTGGTGGAAATATCCCAGCCGTGCACAGTGAGAGTTGTATTCATCTTTTGTTTCCACAAACTTAGCTGCTTACAACAACACGAACTTATTGCCTACAGTTCCTGTGAATCAGAAGTTCAATCACAATGTAGCAGGGTCCCCTGCGGGGTCTCTCCATGCTGAAATTCAGGCCAGGGGCTGTGATAGTGCTAAGCCCAAGGTCCCCTTCCAAACTCAGTTGTTTGTAAAATCCAGGTCACTGTGGTCATTACATGTGAGTCCCTGAAGCTCCTAGAGCCCCCACACCCACCGTCGGCTGCCACCTGGCCCACTCCACAACATGCAAGTCCTTCTAGGCTAACAAGGGTGCTGCTGCTTCCGATCTCTCTTCTCAGGAAGCCTTCTTAAAAAAGGCCCACTTATTATGATCTTCATTTTAAAAATTCAAAGTCAACTGATTAGGAACCTTAATTGTATCTGCAAAATTCCTTTCCCTTTACCATATGAGTAACTTGATCACAGGAGTGAAATACTGTTATTCTCACAATCTGGCCCACTCGTCAGGAGAGTGATAAGGACCATGTGCACAGGGGGAAAGGTCATCCATCTTCTTAAAATTGACTGCTTGAGTTAGACTTTTCCCCTACCGTTTTTAACATTTATTTTTAATTGTGGCAAAATATTTAAAATATAAAATTGATCATTTTAAACATTTTAAGTATATAGTTAGTTCAGGGGCATCAAGTACCTTTCCCTCCATCCATCTCCAAAACTCTTCTCATCTTACAAAACTGAAACTCTAAACTCATTAAATACTAACTCTCCATCCTCTGCCCCTCCCCCAACCCCTGACAACCACCAGCCCCAGCCCCAGCTTGTGAATAGGTGTTCTTGAATGCAAGTGATGGCAGGAGCAGAATAAAGTAAAACTAAAAATTCTCCTATCTCACCTCTAAAGCTCACCGTTTTACTGAAACTTAGTTTCTTGTGCCACTCGAAATTAAATATGCATCTGGGCTGAGAATGAACTTCATCTGGTCCATTTGCTGGGCAGAATAGTGAGCAAGAGAAGAATCAGATGATGGAAATAAGACACAATGCCTGATTCCATACTTCCCACCACCTCAGACATAGCAAAACTTCTCACCAAGTCAGCAGTGTGGGACATTTTCTTTGCTTTGGGAAAGGAACTGAATCCAGACCAAATGAGGAACCTCATTCCTCTTTTCCTGCCTCAATTTCTCAATTAATAAATGGTATCTGCAAAGTCAACACTTGTTTTTAAATCACATGCTCCTTATATAGACAGATGTGACATACTAGAAGAGTTGGAATGGTTTTAATGTTATGAGAACTCTAGTCTCAAACTGCAGAATAAAAGAGAATTCTTCAGTTTGGGAGGAAGCTTCCTTACTCAGAAATGTGTCATTATTTAATAAGGTAATAAATGTCATTTTGATTCTAGAGTTTCTAATTGAAGCAGTGAGCTGTGGGTAAAAACTGCATTTTACGGGAGTCTTAAGCACAGTTGTGTCCAAACATCAGAGAATTTTGTTTCCTTCATTTGGGTATGGATGTTGTATTTTGTGCACTGCAGGTTTCCACAGCTTTGTTCGCTAGGTATAATTATTTCCAGACAAGGTGCTCGCTCAGATGACTGCCTCACTGGTAATGTAGCTTTTGAGTATTGCAAGCAGCATCCTGGTAATGTGGCAAAGAGAAATCATAACTACACAAGACGTCATACTTTTAAGCTGTGATAAAGTGTTTCCAGAATAAAATACATAGCTCAAGTTTCAAACCCACATTTGGAAAGACTATAATTTTCCATGTAGATGGAAACTCTCTTCTACAAACAGAATAAAAGATTATGTCAATTGCTTCTGCTTTTGAAATGTTCCTGTGCCTGGAGGCAATGATAGAACACTCAGTGACCAGCCTGTGTTAAGCCCTGCAGAGGAGGGTCCAATGCAGTGAAGCAAGAGCAGCTTTGCCTCTAGACAAACTGAAGAACTATGGCAACACGTTTCCAAGTCCCCAGTCCTCTGCAGACAGAAGAAGAAGTCAGTGGACTGCTGGCACCCTACGTGGGAACCCTGGATGGAAACGTGGTGTCTTTGTTCAGTACTGAAGAACTTGTATTTGCATGGGTTTTCCTCAGATATTTGATTTACATAGCAAAACAAATACAAACTCGGGAACCTTTGTGTTTTGTTTGTTTGTTTTGTTTTGTAAAAGAATATGGGTTGTTTATACTGCTATGCCAATATTTTAATGTATTTTTAAGGTGAAAGAAAACTTCATAAACTTAGAGAATTATAATTATCAGTTCAGCTATTTCCATCTCAAGAGAGAAAGAAATTCCAGTTTCATGATGTCACTGCATTAGCAGATCTTCCTGAGGAGGCAGCTAACTATTCAGACAAACACATGTTCTGTTTGTATAATTTCCTCTTGTGTATCCCAAAAGCAAGTAAGGAGGATGAGCCATGGCAACGTTCACACACACAGCTCTCTCTCTCTCTCTCTCTCTCTCTCTCTCTCACACACACACACACACACACACACACACACACAGTCAGTTTTGCAGCTCTGACCCTGCCTGGCCTCCCTCCAGGAGCTCCCTCTTGGCTCCCTACACCTTACTTGAAAACCTGTCCAAGCCTCCTCATGGTTGTGTACAGACATGCCCACGCTCCTCACTCTCCCACCTTCATTTCCTCTTACTGCTGCTTTTCCAGGTTACCCAGCTTCAACCTTACTCCTCTCAGAAGTGCCAAGGAGCTGGGTCTCAGAGAAGTTCACCCTCACCCACCTGGGACTGGCTCCTCTGTTCACACTTTGTTTCAGAATCCTGTGCTCTCTGCATCGCTGATCCGAGCTGTAGCGAATGGGTTTGTCTAGGGTCTGGAGTCTTCACTTAGTTGTTTCATAGGTCTTTTTCCCCACACATCCAAACAGTCTCTATGTCTCCCCTCTGCTCTCTCAAGGTCTTTCATATTTGCTGTCTTCTTTCCCACTGCCATTGTCTTTCACACAAGCCCAGGTATCACCATTGGCCTGACTTCAAAGCTGTGATCAGGGTTAGACAAAGCCTTGCAGAGACAGGAAATCTAATCCAGCATCACTCAAATAACTGTAAGTTAGGGCTGCAGCAAATTTGTAAAATATGAAAAAAATTTGGAATAGAATTAAGCTCGAAATAGCATTGTGAAATCTGGTCATGTGGTACAGAGATCTGGCAGGAAGAAGTGGTATTCCATAACAGAATGCAGGGACCAGGACTGTGAACCAATATATTTGCAGGACATTGACACAGCAACTATACAACCAGGCCCAGCCTGGCAGTCGGGGAAAATCATGCTGGACATCTCTGCCTCTAGCTCACACTTCCCGCCTGATATCCTGCACACAATGCAACCTCAGCCAGCTGGTAGGGAGTCCCCGAGAATTCACTTGGGAACTCAATCTCAAATTCATTTGGAATGATGTAATTGTTTCCTCAGTGGGCACATGGCTTTTAATTCTGAAAATATACAGAATTCAGTGTAAAAATGATAAAGGTAAGTCAAGCCTTTTTCTGATATATTGGGGTTAAAAATAATTTGTGTATATTTAAAATTTTTCTTATTTGTTATATTTAAAAATATTTTGTGTGCTGACATGTCAGGTCAAACTTGTAATTCTAATTTGAAATATACTATTAAATAGCTGACTTAGATAAAGATTTTATGTTGACATTTTAAGAGATTGTAAAATCCATCATATGTTCAGATTTTCTTATCTTTCCAGAAGAAAGTTCAGGAAGGTATGTTTGTTAACCAGAAAATTAAGAAAGTCAAACACTTGCATTTACAAATGCTGTTAGATATTATTTAGTTAATAGGACTAAAGATTGATCAGTGGCCCCTATAAAAAATAATAACTATCTCTAGATTAATTGTTAAAAATAAGATTTGCAGGTTTAATGGCACATAGAAATGGCATGGGAAGACACTGCCATTGTGCTAACTAAACATTTAAAATATTCACCCTTTGAGTGCCATGTGTAATTCAAAATTCAGATCAATATGAGAAAAAGTTATATCAATATATAACCTGAGGTACAGAAAAAGAGAACAAAACATAAAATACGAATTATTCCATTGTTATTTACATTTATAGACATCGAAAAAAGAGTTGCTGGGAGTGACACTGACACTTATGGGAAAATTTGTCAGTGTCACTCACAGTGACGTGGGCACTCAAAGGGTTCGGTAATTTTTATTATATATGAGTATTTTTTATGAAGCACTTTGGCAAAGATCACATTTTCTTTCATTAAAAAATTTATTTTGTCCCTAGCCAGTTAATTAGAGTGATGAACAATATGACAAGGTTGTGGGATCAATCCCCAGTCAGGGCACACACAAAAATCAACCAGCGAATGCATAAGTAAGGGATAACAAATCAACGTTTCTTTCTTTCTCTTTTCCTCCAATATTCTCTCTAAAGTCAATCAATAAAAATTTTTTTAAAAGATTGTTTCAGTCACTAATGATGAGCCCATGTGCACAATAGCGGTGAGGGAATGGTTTAGGTTCAAGGGATATCCCTGGTTAGCCTGTCCACTTGGGTCACTTAGCTAACTTGTCTGAGACTCAGTCTTTCATCAAGTAACAAGGCATAACGACAATTTCATCATGCAGCCACCTTCAAGGATAGAATAAAAAGATGTGGGTAAAGAAAGCCCCTGCCAAGTACCTACCTATATCAGGCACCTAACAACTGTTATCTCATTTGAAGGCCAACAATAAGAATATATATAATATTCTTTTCTTATGTCACTGTTACCTTAGATTTTATTGGAAATTCATGTTGTAAGACAAAATTTCAGAGTAACCTTGTTAAAATGAATGAAATATATCACTTGTCACCTCCAAACTCTCAAAGTCAAAGGAGAAACCAAGGCCAGGGTTGTGGTTGCTCAGTCTCTGCACAGGCCGCCTCACTGCCTGTCTGCCCTAACAGCCTGCCACTTCCCGCAGTCCAGTAGGAGCTGCTCCTGGGCCATCACACACCGTGTCCTCGCAGGCCTTTGGAACTGTTGTTCAGTCTGCCTGGGTCACCTGAGGCTCCTCTTTAAAACTGCATCCAACTGTATCCTACTTCCCGCTTTGTTCTTCTTTAAAGCCCTTATCATTATTTACTAAAACACCTACTTCACCACACATCTGTTAATTCATATTCCTCCACTGGAATGTAGGTGGAAGCAGAAATTTGTTGATTTGTTTGCTGCTGTACTTAACACATAAGACAGCGCCCAACACCTAGAATAAAAGCAAAAGACGTGACATAAAGAGGAGGCCAGGACTCAGGCAATGTAGGTTTTATTCCAGTTCTATTCTGTGACCTTGTACAAACCACTTGACCTTCCTGAATCTTCATTTCCTCTTCTCCACAGTGGGCACAGTAATCTGCCAGCTGGCCACTGACAGGGTTGCCACAGGATGATTTGAGGTGTGAGGGCACATGTACTGTAAGGCTGTGCAGAAACAATACCAATTATTATCGTCGGTTGGTGACATGTGAAAGGATTGCCCACATCCACACTATATTAAATTATTTCAGATTGAGATTGTTTCCCCTGTGGCTACATCATGTATGACCTACATCTCTAGCACACAAAGTGTTTAGTCCCGACATGGCGCGAGGAAGGATGGTCCAATGTGTTTTCTCAGACTAGTGAACACTAGGGTAGACCTGGAGATTCTGGAGATCTGTCAAGGAGGCCAGATTAACACCTCTGAAATTTGGTTCATTGTTTTGTGAACTTCTTGACAACATTTTTATTGGAGGATGGGGTTGAAAAACTGTATGAAAAGAAACTTGATGAAAAAAAAGTTCATTGCCTTTGATAATAGAACAAGTCTTTAAGTGTATGTTGGGCTCCCTTCTCTTGTGTAGTGAAACTCTTGAGCAGTAAAAGCCCAGGTATGTTTTAGTGACCAGGTCAGTGTGAGAGGTCACCTTGGTAACAATATAGAATAAGGACAGTGGTCCCACTAGCTGAGACCACAGTGTTGAATAAAGCAAGGTCATTTAACCAGTCATCCTTGCCACCACCCCAAACACCTGTGCTTGAGCTAACTTAGGGGCTAGGTTATGTGTGGGGAGGAAGAACAGTTGTGCCTGCTAAGGTTACACCAGACTTCAGTATCATATGTGGCTACCCTGGCCATGTCGCAGGTTCCCAGGGACATAAAACAACACGTGTCTAAAATGTCATTGAACAGGTGACAGAATGGTACATGAAACCAGATACAGGAAATATAAGCTGCCATCCTAATTGTTCTCCAGCAATTTAAAAATGACACATTTTTCATTGCTAGGAACTAAGAACAAGAGATGAGCGCCCTCTTGTGGAGAGACCCTGGGGTACTCGTGATATTGTGCCCACCACCACCGTCTCTTTCCTAATGGGAGCAACTGCCAAATTCACCCAGTTCTCACTATCATCTGACTCAAGTGCATCGTGAGCATATATTTGACAACATCCTTTCAACTTTTCAAAGTAATAATAATTGAAAGGCTAGTAACTCTAATTTCTCTTGCTGGGTCTACCAGTTGCTGTGTGCCTATTCATTCTCCAAGGAGGTTGCACGAAGACACACACCTGTGTCTTACCACGGAGGCCTTTCTTCTGTCTTCTGGGATTCCCAGTTTTGGGGAGGGAGTGACAGCTCTTTTGTTCATGCAGGTCCTCCCCTACTTCAGTTTCACACCATTTATTTTCATGCATGAAACACTTATTACATATTAAATACCATGTAGGCACTGGAGATACCCAAATAAACAGGAATAAACTTTGGCTTTGAGACCCTATCCCTCGAGGGGTCAGAAAACATATATCTAAGTGGTGCTACTGTTAAGGCACTCCAGGGGTTTCCTGCTTGGGGTGTTCTGTTCAAGAATGAGATAAGACTGGTTTTTGCAGGTTGTTGGCAAGGTAGTTTTATTTACTTGCAATGAGTAAAGGAGACAAGGGAGGCTTGGCCGTTGCTTATTTTACATGTGGATTTCTTCTTTGCAATTGGCTACATTTATCCCTTGAGTTCCTGACAAGCTCATCCTGTTAACAGCTGCACCTGCAAAATACTGTGCTACATTGTAATATTTAGCAAGATAACATTTAGTAAGAACTTCCCAGACCTTAAGACTCTTGTCCTACCTAACACTATGATTATGTACAAAGAGCAACAACTGCAAAAAGCTGCAGAAAGAACAAGAAAAGTCTCTGGCCACTATCAACACCCCAGCATCCACCTCACTGAGCGCCCCTCTCCAGACTGCTCAAGAGTTCCAACTGGAGCTGCAGCTGTGGGTACATTGACAGAGCCTGTCCTCTGCTCTCCCTGGCAAGGCTGGCCTGGGTGTGGACACATTGCTTTTCCTCTTTGTTCATCCATGGCAAGGCTGGAATTTTCCAGTAGCAATGTTTACTAGGCAACTGAAGGAAAAAACAAAGGCAAAAAATGAAACGGTAATAAAAACTAGCTTTCTCAGAAAAGGAGCCTTATCCAATGTGACAGGCACCAAGTCCAGCGCATGCTGTCTTGGCGAAAGCAGCTTTTCAGTGCACAAGCCCCTTTTGCTCCTTCACCTCACATGTGGCTCCAGGGGTGCAAGTCCAAGGTGAGGCAGAATGGGGCTCATGTCACTCTTGGGTCTGCTGATATCTGCAGTACTTTCTAGAACCTGCTTTCTAAACTAGGCTCTGGGATGGGCTCACAGCATCCACTTCCCCAGTTCCCATGGCAGCCCACTTCTTTCTGGCCCTGAAAAATGAAACTCATTCTTTCTCTTCTTTTTCTTTCTTTTCTACTTCTTTTTTTTTTTTTTTTTTTTTAAGATCAATGAACATTTGAGTTATGTCTGAGCTTGGCAAAGATTATTTTGGTTATTTTGGGATAGACTCTGTTTTCTAATTCAGGGCATGTCTCCATCTCAACCTGAGATGAGGAAAAGTCAAAATGCCTTCCTTTTAAATAGTTAATTGGAACAAGTCAGTTTATTCTGGGGAAACCGGAAATTCAGCAATGCTGAGTTCGAGAAGTTAATCTTGAGATTGTATTCACTTAGTAAAAACACAGGACGGGATCTGCAAGTGAAGTGGTACTGTCCAGGTCATGAGTAATCAGCAGGCCCAACAGGGGTTTCCAGCCCTGGCTTTGGACAAGGCCTGAGTCTGAAGTCCAGCTCTGCCACTCACTAGCTGTGCCTCACTAAAGCAGGGCCCATACTGAGCCTTGGTGTTCCTGCCTATGAAATGGCACAGACTGCACAAGTTGAGGCATAAGTGAAGAGCTTAGTACAGTGCCTGGTTGTCAATAAATACCAATACGTTATTACTGCTGCTGTTAACTGGGAACCTACTAGCTTCTGTGCACTTGAAAGATTCTTATTTACATCTCAGAATAATCCTATTGACATCCCCAAATCCCATGACCCTCTCCCCTGCCTGCAGCTGCCCGGGAGATAACAGGGTGTTTTCAGGCTGAAAGTAAACTAAACCATGTTCTGCTTTGATCAGCCTGTCATACCCGCAGCTGCCAGAAGGCCAGACCACTAACAAGGCTCACAAAAAAATCCCCCTCTGTGCTCTCCCTCTATAAAAAAAATCTCTTCTCCCCTAGAAAGGTGGAGTCCTGACCGCCCGTGGCAGGGCTCCCTCCCTGCTTGCTGATTTTCCCAATAAACTTCTATTTTCTTGCCCGCTGCACCTCTATGGTCTTCTGAGCAACTCCATTCTTACACCTATGAAATAGACTTCCACTCTGCATTTAGTATAAAGATACTGAGTTTTGAAAAATATGAACTTTCGCCGGCCAAGATGGAGGCTTAGACGGACACGCTAGGTCTCCCTCTACAACTAGAGAGGAATACAACTACTTCAAAACAAAGGATAACTAGAAATTCCAGAAAATAAAACTACACGGAAGTCCAACATATGAAGTTATAAACCAGCGATGCCATTTGGGCAGGTAAGAGTTAAAGAGGGCAGTGCTGTTTGCGGTCGCACCCGGAGCGGCGGGCGGCGAGGAATCCCGGCTACGCAAGCCCCTGGCGGTGCGCGACTCCGGCGCTGGGGAGAGCGGCCGCCGCATCGCCTTGAACAGTGAGGCCCAGGGGGGCGGGAGGACGGATCCCGGTCTCCTAGCTGAATAACTGTGTGAATCCATCTTGGACCCCCGCCCCCAAAGAAAGCACCACAGGGCTGCGAAATAGGTCGCGGACAGGCAGGCGCCGGTCGCTGATTTGTGACGCCAAACGGCGCCGGTCGCTGGGTCATTACGAGTACACAGGCACTGCCCCGGACAGCCGACCCAAGAAAACAAAACACATCTGTCAAAATGAGGCAGACAACTATAGAAATCCCGGTGACACAACTCACCAGACAGCAGATAGAGAACCTGACAGATGAACAGATAAGAAACCTGTCAGAGGCTCAGTTCTGGGCCATTGTTATCAGGTGGCTTACAGAATTCACAAAAGAGCAGGAAAAAGATAAGAAAGAAGCGAAAAAACTTCATAACGAAAGGAACAAAACCGCATACGAGATAGAAGGTGAGAAAAAATCCAGAGTTCATTTCAACAAACTGGAATATGGAGAAGGAACAAGCAGTCAACCAATGCAGCGAGAGGAAATGGGAAGCAACAATGAGAGGATCAGAAACCTCTGGGACAGCTATAAAAGGCCCAACATAAGAATCATTGGTTTGCCAGAGAATGAGGAAGATGAACTAGAACTTGAAAAATTGAGTGAAAATATAATAAAGGAGAACTTCCCAGACTTGGGGAAGGGAATAGACTTGCAGGTCCAGGAAGCAAGGAGAGTTCCCAAGAGACTGGACCCAGGGAGAACCACTCCAAGACACATTATAATCAAAATGTCAAAAATTAAAGATAAAGAGAGAATCTTAAAAGCAGCAAGAGAGAAGAAAAGAATTATGTACAAAGGGGTCCCAATTAGACTATCAGCTGACTTCTCAAGGGAGACCCTACAGGCAAGAAGGGACTGGCAAGAAATATTCAAAGTAATGAAAATCCAAAACCTACAACCACGAATACTCTATCCAGCGAAATTGTCATTCAGAATAGAAGGACAGAGAAAGTGTTTCCAGGACAAAATAAAACTGAAAGAGTTCATTAGATCCAAACCACTGTTATATGAGATGTTAAAGGGACTGATTTAAAAAAACAGAAGCTAGGGAGATGAAACAAAGGCAAACTAAATAGGCAACGAGAGTGGAAAAGGAACTGTGGGTACGGGAAGCATATTGGGGGGAGGTCAACAGGGAGGGGGAATGGGGAAAGGGAGGGAGATGATATAGGAATTGGGGATCAAGGTAGGAGGGAATGGAATAGACGGAGAGAGGTTGGGAGGAACTGTATGCACAACTAATGGACATAATCTAAAAGGGGGGGACAACTGGAGGGAGGGGGGCCACCGGGTGGAGGGGAGCAGAGGGAAGGGAAATTGGCACAAATGTAATATTTTAATCAATAAAACACATTAAATCTGAAAAAAAAAAAAACGGGAAAAAAAAAAAAAAAAAAAAAAAGAAAAATATGAACTTTCATGAGGGCACATTTCTAAATAGCAGAGCTGGACCTTAAACACTAGTCTGTTAATTATCAAAGTCTTTTTAAAATAACTTCTCTTTTTGTGAGGCAAGAAAACATATAGAGAAAAGCATTCAGATCATAAGTGTCAGCTCAAAGAATCACCACAAAGTAAACACACTGTGTAACCAGCAGGAGGTCAAGAAACAGTGTTACCTGTACCCAGGGACCCCCCCTTCATTCCCATTAAAGAAACAGCAGATGACTCTAGGGAAAAGAAGCCCCCAAACCAAGCTAACTTTTCTGGGTGTCTTACTCTTGGCTCTTCAATGCCCTCTTTGCTCTCTGAGGTCTTGAACAGATAATATTTTTGTCTTGCTTTTTTAGGAGACGTGGTCCAAGTTACCTAGCTGCCATTACCAGAAGCCCAAAGTCCAGGCCACTGCCCTGCTTGCAACTAGTTTAGAGGAGGAACCACCCCTGCCAACAACTTCAAGCCTCCAGAACTGTGAGGAAGTAAATTCTGTTGTTTAAACCATGCAGTCTGTGGGCCTTTGTTATAGCAGCCCTAGCAAACTAATACAGAGGGTAACAGAGTGAGACAGCATATTTTGTTATGATGATTGTGACCACATGCTGGGAAAATGAAGCAACCGAAATTACCTGGCTAGAGAACATTTCTCAAAACTCTTGATTCCTGCACAAGCTAAGTGAAAAATTACCTGGGCTCCTGCTGAAAATTATAGATTCCCAGGTCCCATGCAAGAACTATTAAGCCAGGCCTTGGTCTGATAGTTCATTTGGTGAGAGCATAGTCCCGATGCATGAAGGTTGAAGGTTCGATCCCCAGTCAGAGCACATACAGGTAACATCCAATGCATGCATAAATGGGTGGGACAACAAACCAGTCTCTCTCTCTCCCCCACCACCCCTTCTCTCTCTCAAATCAATTTTTAAAATGTTTTTAAGAATTGTTAAGCCAGAATAGCAAGGGTGAGGCCCAAATTCTGCACTTTGAGCTCTCGGCTAATTCTTCCAGGCTTCAGAGTTTGAACATTTGTTCAGAAGGAAAGCAACAAATTCATGACTTGCGACTTCCAAATCTGGCAGTGACCTTTGAACCTGTGATCTCAGGAAAATACAAATCACTCACTTCATCTGCATAGACAACAGAGAAACAATTATTGTGAAAAATGGCCAGGAAAAGTCCTTCAAAACACCTTGTACATTTGCTCATCTTTAATTTACTAAAATAAATTCATATTATTAGTGCCAAGCTCATGAAAATGTCTCAGCTTGCGCAAAATTATAGAGAAATATCCCCACCCCCACATAGAACAGATCTCACGAAATACCTGGTCTCAGGATATTTTCTGTTCTATTATGTCTAAATGTGTGTCTATATTGCCTGTTTCAGAGGAATTTGCATTTTAAGTCTAATCTTTCATTGTGCAATAAAATTCCAAGAATCAATATTTTCTAACAAAAGGATTCCATGATGAGCCCTTTTCCAACCAGAAAATCCTTAACAATAAAAGCCTAAGCAAATATAGGCCAGTATTTTTCTCTCTAGCATTGTCATATGGGGTCAATTCTGTGGAATAGATCCCTAAAAGTGGCTCACACCCCTTTTCCCTTGTCTTTCTCTACTCTATAGTTGGAGAAACCAAAATCTCCATTTCTCAGTCTCTCTGACAGGTGGGGCTTTGGTTGTGTGTGTGCATATTGGGGGGTGTGGGAGGAGGGGGGATGAGGCATGTGCCAGACAATTACAGTCAATGAGATACACATGGAAATCCCTAGAAAGGTTGTCCCTTCCAAAATCAAAGACAATACGTCTTCGAAGAAAGCACTTTCTTTACTTCTAGAACCTCTCCACTCTTCCTGTCCAAAATAAAATGGCAACAATTGGAAGAACAGCAGCTATGTTGTGACCGCGAGATGCAAAGTGTGGAGAGGAAATCCAGTGAGCTCAGGGTGGGGAAAGAAGACAAAGAATAAGGCTTGGTCCTTGGGGCCTTGGCACAAGTTCTGGACTGCCCACCTTAGACTCTTCTCGTGAGACAAATAAACTTGTCTGTTTTAGCCAGTCTTGGGAGGGCTTCTACTATCTGTAGTCACATATTTTCCTAACCAGTAAACAATAGTTGACATTTCCCATCTTTGTATAACTTACTTTTTTTTTTCTCTTTACAGTGAAATGATAGATTTTGAAGGGGTTGATGACTGCAGACGTGCTCTTCCATAAGTTTCTATGCTGAAGACTTGTACAGTCATGCCTATAGCCCTGATAGGGGTCTCTGAGACATACCCTGCAGATCTGACACTTCTAAACTAGAACACTTCTTGCATGTGCTATAAATCAGAGATAAGGGCATTACAGGTACCATTATAAGAACTTACATGTGCCAAGCACTGTTTTAGGGCTGTGCAGTTATTAACTCATTTAATCCTCATAGCATCCCTAACAAGTCTTTTTATTAATCATGGTTTACATATGAGGAAACCGAGGCAGAGAGTTTAAGCAACTTGTCATACAAATGGTCACTGGTAGAGCCAGATCCAGGCCCATGCTTATAGCTCCAGGCTTACAGCTCTTAATCACAATGCTCTCTGTTAACCAGAGTTAACCCACAAGGCAACTCTCAAAATCAGTGAGTTTCTGCGGTACAATTTTCAAGCACCAGGGACTCCAGGCTCCAAAATTCTGAACAACCGGGGAACCGGTGATGTTTCTCAGGCAGCTGGACTTGCTCAGTGATGACGGCAGGACCCTGTCTTCTCCAAGGGTGAGGAAACTAGTTGGAAGCAGACAGATGATCTTTAATAGGCTTCAGGGCCCACTCCTATTCAGGTTTCCTGCTCAAGTCTTGTCTGAAAGTCTTGAAATGTGCCTTGTACAAACTTGCTTGTATCATTTACTTTTTAAATAAGAAATACCCGTTATTTTGAAGAGGAAGTGCTTTATTTTTTTTTCGTGACACACTTTGTTCCATAGCTCACATGAAGGCCATGACTAAACTATATGTTTGGTTATTTTATCTCTGTACCCTACTAGAATTTTATTTATGGTTGCAAAGCTGTAGGTCTGTAACTGGAATTCTGCACATTCTTTTTGCAAATGTTATCTGAAAATAAAATAATAATATCAATCATCTGCTTAATACTTTATGAAACTTATTATGTAGTTCTTATAATGCCTAATTGTACATCTTTAGTTACAGTTGAAAAACCTTCTGCTATAATTCTCACCCAACTTAGGGAATAAAAGCAAGTTTTACCAAGTTAACATGAAAATGATAAAAATTTGCTTTTGCTTCGTTATAAAATCTTCAGCAGGAAATGGAGAAGTCAAGTTGTTTTAGTCAGCTGTGGCTTCCTCCTTCCTCTTTGAAGAGAACTAAATATGCCTGTTTAGTTAGGTCTATTGTTTTATAAAATCACATCTATTTTCTGTGACTATTGTTGATGTGAAATACAAATATGGCATGCTGCCTGCTGGGCTAGAAATACACCCAGAGAGCCAATCCCATTCCTCATTTATGATCTACTGTTCCCCATCATTCCTGCAGAATTCCTGATTGCATTCTTGTTAATTGTCCTAATTTGCCCCTTATTATGCTAGCTACTTTCCATTCAGTTCTGGGCCTCTACTCAGCTGATTTCCGGTGGTTAGTACTTTATGCCTGGATACAGCTTCCTTCAGACTGGTGCAGTGTGAGATCTCTGGTGCAGTATCTCTTCCACTGCTGAAGGGGGCACAGCCGTGGCCTCATGTGCTCACATGTGCCTCATGTGCCCACATCCTACGTAGCCCCAAAGGTTAGGTTCCTTCCCTTACAATCATTATTCATGCCCTCACCGTGCAACTATTTATTGAAACAACCCCCTCACCCCCGCCTTCCAGGCTCAGAGCCTGGTGAGGATGGTGGGTCAAGAAAGCCACTGACCACAGCAAGCCTTTTGAAGGCCCAGGAGCCCATCCTCCTGTGGTCCCCTCAGGTCCCTGTATTGGTTAGAACACTTTCAAGTACAGGTAACAGAATCCCACCCTCAGCAAATCAACAGCAGGGAAAACAGATCATCTCCTAAAACAGGAAGTCCAGAGATGGGGTCCATAATACAAAAATTGAAGAGGGTGGCTAAGGACTTAGTCATTTTCATCTTTCTGCTCCTCCACCTGGTTTCCGCCTGGGGCTGACTATCCCCATGTGGTCATAAGATGGCTGAGGCAGTTTCAAGTGAGACATCCAGAAATAACTATTTCACAGTGTTAGGGATAAAGAAGCAAACCAGTGACTCTCAAACCAGTAAGAGATAATTAACAGATGAATCATGTAAAATGGACCAGGAAATAACATTCTGCAGCTCCTCACACATATCTCTGGGATTAAAAGGAGGAAGATTGTTGTCACCAAACACAGAAAAATGAGAAATGTAGCTAGATAACTTTGCAAATAAGTTGGAGATAGACCTATAACTACATTACCCTTACTTAATCACACCCTGAGTTAAGTAGTTAATCACATTAGATTATGAACCCAGATTAACCAGCAATGGAGAAACAGGGGAGAAGGAGACGGAAGGGGGAGCTAATCGCATTAGTATGAAACCAGTTTCCTTTGTCTACTTTGCATGCACATTCTCCTGGCTGGTGGTGCGCTCGACTCTGCAGACTCATGAATAAACGCCTCACTTTGCTGCTCAAGTCCTGGGTCCCAGTGTTCTATTGTGAATGTTTCTCACAATTTGGGGGTTCCTCCGGGATCCTCAACCTGTGTGCGGGAATGGGCTTTCAGCTGAGGCAGGGAGATGCATCCTACCTGCTTTGGGGTGGCCTGATTGACCCAGGGCCCACCCGCCTCATAGTGTCTGGAAATGGACCCAAGACTTCTTGTTGGGACAGCAGTAGAACAGACTCAGGGGGCAAACAAAAGCAAACACTGCAGTAACCAGGCAACCTCGTGCACAGGCCAAGGTAAAAAAAAAAAAATGGGTTAATTACTGCCTTGGTGGTTGGGCATCGTTGGAGATCGAATATGTGTGTGTGGCTGAGGGCTGTGAGCAAGAAACTTCCAGTATGGGGGGTTAAGCTCACAGGTTTGTGTGCAAGAAATCTCCAGTACGGGGGTGTTGAACACACAAGGCATGGACAAGAAACCTCCAATACAAGGGCTGAGCTTCAGTGTTTCTGTATACAAGAAATCTCCAATAAGGGGGGGTTGACTATTCGAGGCCTGAATATAAGAAACTTCCAGAAAACAAGATGGCGGAAGAGTAACTGGAAGCTACACTAACCTCCTCCCAGAACTAGTCTGGATTTACAACTTAATTTTGGAGAAATCATCTGGAATAACCAACCGAACACTAGCTGGAGAGAAGTCTTAAAACCACGGAGACAAAAAAAGGCCACTTCATCACAACGTGACCGGTAGGGAGTGCAGAGATGCGGAGGAGCTGGCTGGGCTCCCATGGGTGGCAGGTGAAGGGACTGAGAAACAGCTCAGCAGCCAGGGGTTCCCCCTGAGAAGGGCAGAGTCTAAACCCCCAGCTGAGCTTCCCAGCCTACAGCAACACAGTGGAAAGTAAAATAGTATCCAGCTGAGAAAAGCGAAAAGCCACAGGGTTTCTTGCTAACCAGAGAGAAACAGCGGGAGGAAAAGAGCTCTTAAGCAAATCACATACAAAAATATTTTGGCCCCCACTTACCCTGGGCTCAAGCAGAGGGAAGGCAGAGAGGACTAGAGACACTTAGGGAGAGTTTGGTGTGGTGGCTTTGAGGGGAGAACTGGGGAGGCAGCTAACCAGGTCCCAGTGCTGACTCATCCCCAGTACGGCAGGCAGACCATTCCCCCACTCCAAGTGGCGTCAGCCTTAGCGGAAGCAAAAGCCCTGCTTACAGGAATTAAGCTGCCACACCCAGGGTCCTCAAGCCTGACGGCTAATCACAGATTGAATAGATTAACAACTAAAGAAGCCAGACAAAGGCAGTAGATCCCTGGAAGTCTCCAACAGGCTGCCTAGGCCCAGACTGGTACAGGATCTGATGCCACCAGGGGCAGATCCAGGAAGTGCAGATCATTCTAAGAAGCACCAACAAACAATAGGAGTCACAAAAATGGGGAGACAGAGAAACAACCCCCCCATCAAAAGGAAAGGTAGAATCCCCAGAAAGAATGCTAAATGAAATAGAGGGGAGCAAACTATAAGATATGGAATTCAAAACATGGATTATGGAGAAGCTGAATGAGCTCAGCAGAAACTACAAAGAACTCCAGGGAAACTACAAGGAACTCCAGGAAAACTATAAGGAACTTACTGAGAATTACACCAGCATGAAAAAGGACATAGAAACTATCAATAAGAGCCAGGAGGAAATGAAGAATATGATCTCTGAATTAAAAAACACAGTAGAAGGAATTAAAAGCAGGCTAGAGGAAGCAGAAGATTGGATCAGTGAGCTGGAGGACAACTTAGACAAAAACTCCCAGACAGTGCAACAAAATGAAAAAAGGCTGAACAAGACTGAAGAGGCTCTAAGACAGCTGCAGGACAACATGAAACGTAATAATATTCGTATCATAGGAATTCCAGAAGGAGAAGAAGAGCAAGGGATAGAAAACCTGTTTGAAAAACTAATGACAGAACACTTCCCTAACATGAGGAGAGAAAGAGTCACGCAAGTCCAGAAAGCACAAAGGGTCCCAGTGAAGATGAACACCAACAGGCCTACTTCAAGACACATCATAATTAAAATGGCAACATTGAAAGACAAAGAGAGAATCCTAAAAGCAGCAAGAGAGAAACAACTAATAACATACACGGGAACTCCAATAAGGCTAGCATCAGATTTCTCAGCAGAGACACTAAAAGCCAGAAGGGAATGGCAAAAAATATTCCAAGCAATGAAAGATAAAGGCCTACAACCAAGAATACTCTACCCAGCAAGACTCATTCAAAATGGAAGGTGAAATAAGGAGTTTCCAAGACAAAAGAAGGCTAAAAGAATACACCTCCACCAAACCAGCTTTGCAAGAGATGCTAAAGGGTCTGCTTTAAGAAGATGAAGAAACAGAGAGAGACAGAGAGGAACACGAGTACAAAGGGGGAAAATGACAATGAATAAGTACTGAAAGAAAGAAGGAACTTCTACCATTTGCAACAACATGGATGGAACTAGAGAGAATTATGCTTAGCTAAATAAGCCAGGCAACGAAAGAAAAATACCTTATGCTGTCACCTATTACAGGAAACTATCGGCAGCCGTCCGTCTCGAGAGACGATGGTGTAGCTTCTTAAGAGTCTATCTGCACCACCGAGAATGGCTGTGCAGTCCGACTCGGGAGTGACATGGTATCTGTCTCCTCCCGTGTTGAATCGACATCTTGCGATGACGCTGGAGTGTCCTCTCCAGTGAAGCTGAAGCTACAGAGCCTGGGCAGGGTGATATGGAGGGTCTGCTGTTGCCCATGCAGCACAGTCCCCCTCTCTTCGCAGCTGAAGGGTCCAAGGGAAAGACGGAGTCAATACAGCTTGGCTTCAGGTGCGCCGCAGGAGTTGCCGGTGCTGACTACAATGTCAAACCGCCTTAGGGACTCCGGCTCCGGATTTTCTGCCGGGGTTTACTCCCTTAGCCTTTCCCCTGAAGAGGTATGCCGCAAGGCAGCGGAGGTTTTTTGGGGTCAGAGTTTTCCTTCTCTGATGTGCCCTGACTGGAAGATCGAACCAGCGACACTTAGCTCGCAGGCCAACGCTCAATCCACTGAGCCAAACCAGCCAGGGGCCTAAATAAATAAAATATAGTGTGTATATATATATATATGTGTGTGTGTGTGTGTATCCCTGCAATGGAATATTACTGAGCCATAAAAAGGAATGGAGCACTGATAGATGTTACAACATGATGCACCTTGGAAATACTTGCTAAGTGAAAGAAGCCAGTCACAAGACTACGTATTATGTAATTCCATTTATATGAAATGTCCAGAATAAGCAAATCCAGAGACAGAAAGTAGTTTAGTAGTCACCTAGGGCTGGAAAGGTGGTGGTGAAGGTTTCAGGGGTGACAACTAAGGGGTAAAGGTTTTCTTCTGGGGATTATACAAATGTTCTAAAATTGATTTTAGTGATGGGTGCCCAACATGTGACTTAATTCTAAAAACCACTGAATTGTACACTTTAAATGGGTGAATTATATGGCATGTGAATTAATCTCAACAAAACTTTTTTTTTTTTTTAAGTTCTCTGCCCTGGCTGGTGAGTATCAGCCTGCAATCTGAAAGGTCGCTGGTTTGATTCCCAGTCAGGACTCACACCTGGGTTGCAGGCCAGGTCTCCAGTTGGGAGGTGTAAGAGAGGCAACAAGAGGCAATCGATTGATGTATCTCTCACATATAGATGTTTCTCTACCTCTCTTTCTCCTTCCCTTCCTCTCCCCTCTAAAAATAAATAAATAAATAAATAAATAAATAAATAAATAAATCTTTTAAAAATGGGAAAGAAGTTCTCTAAATTCACCATGAACTGCATTTGCATTTAAACCAAATGCATTTTTAAAAATCACCACCTATAACAGTTGTTAGGACTCTTAACAATTTTGCAGCATTATCTTGGAATATTTTTCACAGCAGTGACTTCAAGTTACATTTAACTCATGGACTTAAAAATGAAATTACTAATGCTAAGACCTGAAGTAAAAGGATGCCTGGAGATCCACACATGTTATCACCATCCGCTGAATCAAGAAACCCAAGAGTCATTCCTGTTTCCTCCTTCCTTCAGCCCTCACATCCATGTCATCAGCAGGAAGCCCTGTTAGTAAACTCCATTAAGGGTAGGACTTTATTATTCACTGTAGTATCCTTGGTGCTTAGAACAGAACCTGGCACATATTAGATGCTTAATTAATATTTGTTGATTAAAAGAATTCCTGCTGTCCTTGAAATTAACACCCTTTAAAAGAAAAATTTTTAAACGCTTCATTTGATAATTTGTTAATATATACACTAATTAAAAAAGAAGGTAGCTTATGGAAGTTTCATTTACCATTCTGGTTGCTGAAACATATTAAAGCTAAATTCTCAAAGCGACACAGGTATGCTATGCTGCCAGAATATGTAGAAGTAGAATGTGTAATTTTATTCAAGTTTTCTCATATTACCTGATTCACAGATATTTAAAAGATATTTTATTTTATAAAAACTTACATCTGTAAGCAATGGATTGACCATAACAGAGGACTTAACCTGGAATACAGGATAGGCTGAAGGGCCCATGAACTCCTAAAATTGAATGCAAAATCTAACATGTATATTGGCATGTATATCTTTTTGGTGAGAGTTCATAGTGTAATTAGATTTTCAAAGTCTATGACCAGAGGTTAAAAAATTACTTAACTATAAACAGTCACAAAGTCTTTCAAACATGAATTTGTACAATAAAATTATATCCAACAGCTCCATCTATGGAAACTAATGAACAACACAAACAAATGAGCACAACTGAACCAGAGGTATGTAAACAAGGAATAAACTAACAGTAACAAAGGGGGAGATGGGAGGGAGAGAAGGGGGTAATAAGGGGAAGGGTCTAGTCAAAGAACATGTATAAATGACCCATGGACATGGACAACTTTGTGGGAACTGAATGTGGGAGAAGGGGGGGCAGGGTGCAGAGAAGCAAGAGAGGGAAAAAAGTGGGACAACTGTAATGGAAAAACAAGCAAAAAAATTTTTTAGTGGGGGAAAAAATGAAAATATAAAGAATGCAAATGCAAGTTCAGTGAATATTAGAAGGACAAGGATTTTCCTTCACACTGTATATTTTTCTCCCTATCTGATCCCTCCAGAGTTTGGCATTCTAAAGAAGTAATGACATAAGTTTCTTTGCATAAAACTAATAAGACCAGGTGTTAATAGAGATTCTTTTGACTAAGACTTTGACTGGAATGTCATGCCTAAAGGAGACATGCTTGGGCTCTGGTTGTTACCAAAAAGCCCTGACGAACTGGGATTGACTTTCAAAGGTAATAAAAGCCCATGAGATAAAAGGCCTGGTACCTTGATTGGATGTGCGGTCCATGGCAATCTTTCCAGGAAAGGCATGAAGGTTGTTTTCCTGAAAGATGGCTAGAAAGGACCTTAAGGCACATTGGAAAACCAGAAGGACTTGGAAAAGACAGGTGTTTACAGGCAAGGCTGAATGCCAGTTATGTGGTTCTGCTTCTGTGCCCTGAAGGGCAGACTGAAGGTCACCCTAAATGTTCCTTGTGTAAGTTCCAGCAAAGCAGAACTAAAGATCATAAGTGATCATTTGCTGCTCTTGTTGTGTTTATGCAAATGAATGGGATAAATTAAAAATGGACTTAATGCAGTCCCTTTAATGACAAGGAGGGTAATCTTAGGGAGAAAAATCAAGATTCAAGGAAAATCACAATGCTCAGTGGTAGACTATAAAGTAGTGCAGCTAACCGTCTTTAAAGTTTCTTTTTATTTAAAATTTGTTTTCATTTGAAAGTTAAACTATGTCTGTGGTATTATGAAAGTTGTTTAATTTACAGGCAAGAAGAATGTCAAATGCCTTGCAAGTGGATATCTTTCCTATAAGACAGTCCTACATATTTAGACTTGTATGTGAGTTATGTTACATAAATTAACATGTGTTTTCTGTTTTCAAAGGGCATAAGCCTATGATCTCATTACCTGAGTGATTGTCTGTAGGTATAGGCCTCACTTAATCCTGTCTGCATCACTGCCTCCTGAGACTCAATGGTTTGGCTGAACTAAGTAGCTCGGTTGGTGAACTATAGGGTGGTCTGTGGGCTTCACTTTAAAACTGGTTTCTCTTTTTTGTCCTAATGGCTTGGACAGAAAGATCCCAGAGGTCTGAGAGGGGAGAAACCTAAAATATTTCCCTCAGCCCAAACTAAATATAATGGGCAAAAGGGTTTTGGACAGGTGAGATGTACCTGGCACACATTCTTCCAAAGAAGCCCTTCTTTTCCCTAATGTGGGACATTGAAAAATTAATACCTGTCTTTTGTCATCTAGTGGTTATGGATTGAATGATGTCTTTTAACCCTGTTGCCAAATCTGTTGCCTCCAGAATACAACAAGGATGCCGGACTGTTAAATCAAGCATGCCGTTGTCCGGGGACAGCCAACCGACCTGGAGTCTGCATGATCCTTTCCCATGTGGGAAGGCCACCCTCTACTCCACACCCCCACTCTTATTAGGAATTTCTGGACCAAAGGGTATGTAGGACGATGACCATGTTCATCTTGAAGCAGCTAGAAGAGCTTAAGACCTTCACCCATTGTCCTTTATAAGATTATAAAGCGTCTTAAGTCTGAGAGGAAGGGATTGTTCTTTTTTATTGTTAAATTAATTAATTAATTAATTATTTTTAAAAAGAAGAAGAATAATATATGAAAGGGTAAGGCAGGAGAGCTTGTATGTACGACCCATGGGCATGGACTTGGGGGGGGTGATTGTTGGGGAAGGGGTGCTGGGTGGAAGGGAGCAAAGGGGAAAAAATTGGAACTATTGTAACAATATAATCAATAAAATATACTTAAAAAAAAAGAAAGGAAACTTCCAGTATGGGGAATTGAGTATACAGGGTATGAGCCAGAAACTTCCAATCTGGGGTGGTGAGCTCACGGGTTCATGTTCAAGAAATCTCCAGTAAGAGGGGTTGAGGACACAACCAGATTCAACCACAGCCACAGGAATCGACTGAGAATGGGAAATACAAATTCTAAGCCTAGGGAAACTAAAGAATTATGGAAAATGTTAGAGCATTGGAAAGAAGATCCCCAGACCAAGAATAAGAAAAAACAGAAAATGGTAAAATATTGCTCTCTCCTTTGGCTAAAGAACCCAATAAGGGGCGATCTGTTTTCTGGCCCCAATTTAGGTCTGATGAAACTTGGATTTGTCAATCCCTGATCTTATATGTGAGTGATCAGGCATGAGCTTCTAAGGAAGACAAGGAATATGCTCTCTTTAAGTTATAACCTACAAGCATGTCTACAGGTCTCTTCCCTGTAAAAGAAAAAGAAGATAAAGCCTGGGACCTTCTGTCCTGTCTCCTGCTGCGTTATGGCCCCAGCTAGCCAGTGGCCAACTGGGCACAAGCACCGCAGACAGACAGTACAGACGAATCAGACCAGGGACACTTAACAGGTGCCCAACTGGTAGCTGTGCCCACGACACCCACGGCACTGGCAGGAACTTATTCTAGATTAAGAAAAGAATTAGAACAATGTAAGAAAGACCTGAAGAACTTTCCCATTCCCTCAGAGCACCCAATGTTTCCCTTTAGGGAGGTCTCCATGGGCCTGGGACAAATTGGATATGTCAAGTGCTCCTTTAACAAGCACTGAAGTTAGAAACTTCAAGTGCGATATGAAGCGCTTGGTAGAGGACCCCTTTGAATTGGCAGAAAAATTAGATCAGTTCCTTCGACTCAGCATATACACATGGATGAAATTAATGTCTATACTAGACATCTTCAGTGGGGAAGAGAGGAGAATGATCAGATGGGTTGCTATGAGGATATGGGAAAGAGAACATCCTCCTGGTCAGGGAATTGTCCCAGTCAAACAGAAGTTTTCCCATATAGACCCTGAATGGGATAATAACAGGCCAGAAGATAGGGTCCAGATGAGAGACCTTAGGAGCCTCATCATCAGGGGTATCAAGGAGTCCATTCACCAAGCACAGAATGTCTCCAAGGTATTCGAGATACAGTACTAAATAAATAAAACTCCATCAGCCTTCCTACAGAAGCTCAAGGACCATATGAGAAAGTATTCTGCTCTAAATTTAGAGAATGCTGTAGGGCAGGGATGTTACAGAGCAAACCTGGCTACAGGTTCCATTAGTCCCATCTGGGGTCACCAAAACTGTTACAGAGTGAAAGGGGGTTCTTTCACGTGGCGCCTTGGTGTAAAACCCAACAACTAGTGTTGAGGAAAACAGGTCTTTATTTACAATATTCCAACCTGGGGAGGACAGTGAGCACTTCAGCTCAGAGCTATGTTCTCCCATGGGACCCAGCACTTTCCTTGCTCCCCAAAAGGGTAGAAACCAAAAACGTCCAGGAATTCCCCATCCCTTATCTGTCAGCTGTCTCCTTCAGGATCTGGGGTACGATGTCATCAGCCTCCGTATAACAGTCCAGGAAAACACTTGCCATGTTGCACTGTATCACGCATGGTTTTCTCTTTGCCCTTTCAAAGCTGCATGGAGTTCTCCTCTGCCCTCCTTGCAAACCACGTGGATCTTCTTTCCTTCCTCTCAAAGCCGCATGGAGATCTTCCTTTCCTTTCCAAGCTACATGCAGTTCTTCTCTTCTCAAATCTTCATGGTGTTCTTCCTTTCCTTTCCAAGCCGCTTGGAGTTCTCCCTTTCCTTTCAAAGCCACATGGTGTTCTCCTCCTTCCTGCAAATCGTGTGGATCTCCTCTCATTTTCTCAAAGCCGCATGCAGATCCTCCTTCCTGCAAACTGTGTGGATCTCCTCTCCTCAAAGCCACATGGAGATACTAGCTAAAAATGTCTGCCGCCTATTTTTAAAAACCTGAATGCATCCTCTGATGCAGTGGGTGTGGTAACCAGTTCTGACCATTCATAGAACCTTGCGCAGGCTCTGTATGCTCTTTCCACACCATTCCATGGTGAAAACCCCTCCCATTTTCTTGGGGCCTTGGAAGAAACAAAGCCATTTGCATAGCTGAGACACTAAGCTACTAGCCATAGTCATGCAAAGGCATCTTAAAAGCTGTTCCCTTTTCCCCACCCCCCAACACACAGGCTCTGGGGATTGTTGGAGACCCCCATTGTGTAACAGGGACTCTTAAAAGTCACTGTTGTAACAGAAGCTGGCCAGATATTTGTAAGAAATCGCAGAAGGTAGATAAATGGGCCAGATAGAACAATCAAAAACCTCAGGAAAGCTCAAAAAGTGTATGTTAGAAGAGAGGAGGAGAAGCAGGAGCTTCAAAAAGCTGCAGGATATGTCTGCAAATCTAGGAACTTTTAGCTGCCAGATATGAGTTTGAGTATAGTCCTTCACAGTGTGGAAAAGAACAAGGATTGTAAGCATGTTATGGTTAAATCTAAAGAAGTAAAAGGGTATTTAGAAAGTTTGTGAATGTTGCAGAAGGTCTGTGAAAAGTCATAATGATAAAAAGGACACAGTTATGGAAGTTTTAAACCCGGGAAAAGGAAACTTCAGCTGCTTGTGTTCTGATTTTATAAAAGCATATTTTGGTCCGTTCTGTTGTGGAATTCTCTGTATCTGTTTTTGACCAATGAGACCTAGGAAAGGTCTTCTGTAAACTGGTTGGCAAAAATTCCTTTTGCCACCCAGGACCCAGGAAGGGTCATTCAGGGCTGATGAATCCTCCAGCCTGGGCAGGTGAACATGTCTCTGCCAAAGGCACATCTCTCTAGAAGGCCAGTGGACATACTGGAGAGAGAGGGCCTAGCTATCTGTGTTTTCAATTATTGCTCTGTTTATCCTCTGAAAGGAAAAATTAAGGTTTCCCAGGGAAGTTAAAACGTAACATGAAAGAAAGGAGACCAGGGAAAGTATAAGGCCTGAAAATGAAAAAGGTTTGTTAGAAGTTTATAGAGGTTTTGAAAAGAAGTTGTATGGTTTTAGTAATGGAAGGGATAATGCATGGAAATGCAATTTTGAAGGACAAGGATATTCCTTCATGCCTTTATATTTTTCTCTCTACTTGATCCCTCCAGTATTTGGCATTCTAAAGAAGTAAAAAATGACATAAGGTTTCTTTGCATAAAAATAATAAGACCAGTTGCTAATGGTGGTTTTTGTCAACTGAGGCTTTGACTGGGATGTCATGCCTGAAGGAGGCATGCCTAGGCTCTGGTTGTTACCAGAAATCCCTGAGGAACAGGAGTTGACTTTCAAGGTTAATGAAAGCCAAGGAGAAAAAAACCTGATACTCTGGTTGGTTCTGTGGATCATGGTAATCTTTCTAGGGAAGGAACAAAGGTTGCTTTCCTGAGAGATAGCTAGGAAGAACCTTAAGGCACAATGAAAAACCTGAAGGACTTGTAAAAAGCATGGGTTTTACAGGCAAGGCCAGATGGCAGGTGTGGGGCTCAGCTTCTGTGCCCAGAGGGCAGACTGAAGATTCCTTGTGTGAGTTACAGCAAAGCAGACTTAAAGATTATATGTGATCAATTGTTGCTCTTGTTGTTTTTATACAAATGAACAGGCTAAATTAAAATGACTTAGTGCAGTCCCTTTAATGACAAGCAGGGTAATCTTAAGGAGTAAAATCATGATTTGAGAAAAATCACAATGCTCAGTGGTAGACTATAAACTAGTGCAGCTGTCTTTAAAAGTTTGTTTTCATTTAGAAGTTAAAACTAGGTTAGTAACATCATCAAAAATGTTCAATCTATAGGCAAGGAGGACCTGTCAAATTGCAACTGTTAAATATTATTCCAGCAAAGGTCCTGTGATTGGATGTTTCCACAGTCTTACTGATTAAGAGGCTGGTTTGTGGGTTATGTTGTGTGAATTAACATGTGTATTCTTCCTTCTGTTTGCATAGGACACAAGCCTTTAATCTCATTACATGAGTAATTGTACGTATAGGCCTCACTTAAGAAGCCCATTTCCATCTCTGCCTCCTGAGACTCAATGGTTTGGCTGAACTAAGTGCTTGGGTTGGTAAAATGTAGGGGCAGTCTGTGGGCTTCACTTTAAAACTGGTTTCTCTTTTTCTGTCCTGTAGCTTGGACAGAAATGGCCCAGAGGTCTGAGAAAAGGGAAATCCTAAAATATTCCCCTTGGCCCAAACTAAGTTTAGTGGGCAAAAAGGCTTTGAACGGGTGTGACATGCCTTGCACACCTTCCCCCAAAGATGCCAATTTTTTTCCCTAGGACATTAAACACTAATCCCTGCCTGTTGTCATCTAGTGGTTATAGTTTTAACTATGCTTTTTAACCCTGTTGCCAAATCTGTTGCCCCCAGAATACAACAAAGATGCCAGTTTGTTCAGCAGTGCCAGCCCTTGGAAACTGAGCATGCCACTGCCCGGGGACAGCCAACTGACCTGGACTTTACAAAATCCTTCCCCATGTGGGAAGGGCACCCTCCGCTTCTCACTCCTACTCTATTAGTGATTTCTAGACTCAAGGGTAGATAGGATGACAGCCATGTCCAGCTTGAAGCAGCTAGAGGAGCACGAGACCTTTGCCCATTGTCCTCTATAAGATTATAAAGGGTCTTAGGTCTTAGAAGGAGGAATTGTTACAAAGGAAGTTCCCCCCAAATTCCCCAGAGCCTACAGTTGGGGGCGGGGTGGGGGAAGAAGACAGCTTTTAAGGTGCCTTTGTATAGCTATGGCTGGTAGCTATTATCTTAGTTTTACAAATGGCTTTGGTTCCCAAGGAGATAAGAGGGATTTTGACTATAAAATGCTGAGGAAAAAGAGGTCAACAGCCCCTGGTGGATCATTCAATCCTCACATCTATATTGATGCCACTGGGGTCCCTAAAGGAGTTCCGGATGAGTTTAAGGCTAGGAATCAAATAGCGGCAGGGTTTGAGTCAGTTCTCTTCTGGTGGTCAATAATTAATAAGAATGTTGATTGGGTAAGCTATATTATAATCAGCAGAGATTTATTAATTATACCAGGGATGTTATAGAAGAAATAGCTCAACAGTTAGATACCACCAGTATCTGGGAGAATAGGATGGCACTGGATATGATGATGGTAGCAGTGTTACAGAAACAGGGGAGTCCAAAAATCCCCAGAGCTTGCGGCTGGGGGATGGGGAGAAGGAAGCAGCTTTTGGAATGCCTCCACATGCCTGAGGCTGGTGGCTAGTGTCTTTCTTATGCAAAATGGCTTTAATGCATCCAAAGCCTCAGGTAGATGGGAGGAGTCTTGAACCAGGGGATGGTATGGAGAAAGCACACAGAGCCTACGTAAGGGTCTGTGAATGGTCAGAACTGTTTGCAACGCCCATTGCGTCAGAGGACGCAGTCAGGGATATATAAGCAGCTGCGGACATTTTAGCTCACTCTGGCGCTCTGACTCTCGCTCTCTCTCGCGCTAGCTCTCGGGCTCTCTCGCTCTCACTCGCGCGCTCGCTCTTGGGCTCTAGCTCTCTCTCTCTCTCTCTCTCTCTGGCCCACTCGCGCGCTCGCTCTGGAGCTCTTGCTCTTTCGCTCTCTCATGTGCTCCCTCCACGTGGCTTGGTGAAGGGGCCTTCTCCATGTAGCTTGGAGAAGGGGTCTCCAGGCTGCTCTAAGAGGCTCTTGCCATGCAGTTTTGAGAAGGAGAGAAGATCCACGCGGTTTTCAGGAAGAAGGCAGTTTGCAAAGAGGCTGAGAATCCAGGTGGTTCTGCATTGAGAGCTGGAGGGCACCACAGCACAGAAAGGACCTCCCCAATCAGATTGAATGATTGGCAGCTGCTGGTAAAGCTGAACTGTGTTTGGAAAGCAGGGAAACGGTTTCTCTGACTTTCCTAAAACTAGCCTGGTTTGGTAGTGGGGGAAGCAAGGATATGTGTTTGTGGGTGTTTTAAAGAGCATAAGACTTAACAACAGAAATCCACAAATAACTAAATCTATATAACTGTTAAATAAACAATTCTTTTTCTTTTCACCAAACTCTGGTATTGAGAGTTATAATTTTGGCGGCGGGCAATCGGGACCCTAACTAAAGAGCCCGTGGGTTTGTGTTCAACTGGAGTAGCCCAGGGGTTCTGTAACAGCAGGAAAAGGAGGTGTATGTGTAATGCTCGGGGGACAGTGTTGTACTTTTATCCCCAATAATACAGCTCCTGATAGGACTATCACTAAGGCTCTACAGGGACTGATCACCCTAGCAAATGAACAAGCAGAAAACTCAGGCATCGACAATCCTATAACAGGATGGTTAGAAAACTGGTTTGGCAACTGGAAAGAAATGATTACATCAGCTATTGTCTCCACTCCCTCATTGTAGTAGTAGGTGTCCTTACTGCTTTAGGCTGCTGTATTATTCCCTGCATTAGAGGCTTAGTTCAGAGATTAATTGAGACTGCACTAACTAAACAAATGCCAGTAATTTACCAACAGAATAATCTCCTCCTCCTGGAGCCTGAAGAAAATCCTTGCTATGAGACAGAGAATCAAGAAATCCTCATGAGCTTTGAAGTAACAAATTAGAGGTTTGAGTAGTCAATTTTCCAAAAGAGACAGGGGTAACTGTTAGGGATAAAGAAGAAAGCCAGTGACTCTCACACTAGTAGGAGATAATTAACAGATGAATCATGGAAAAGGGGCAAGGAAATGACATTCTGCAGCTCCTCACACATATCTCTGGGATCAAAAGGAGGAAGATTGTTATCACCAAACACAGAGAAATGGGAAGATGTAGCGAGATAAATTTGCAAATAAGTTGGAGATAGACCTATAACTAGATTACCCTTAGTTAATCACACCCTGAGTTAACTAGTTAATCCTGTTAAGTTGTGAACCTGGATTAACCAGTAATGAAGAAATGGGTGAGGAGGAGAGGGGAGGGGAAGCTAATCATGTTAGGGAGGGGAGTTAATCGCATTAGTATAAAACCAGTTTTCTTTGTCTACTTCACATGCACATGTTCCTGGCTAGTGGTGCGCTCAACTCTGCAGACTTGTGAATAAATGCCTCGCTTTGCTGCTCAAAAAAAAAAAAAAAAAAAGAAAGAAAGAAAGAAAGAAAAAAGAAAACAAGAAAATAGCACAATAAAATAACACTAAATGTCCCTGTCTGTGTGGTTCAGTGGGTTGAGTGCTGGCTGGCAAACAGAAAGACCATCGGTTTGATTTCTGGTCAGGGCACATGCCTGGATGGCAGGCCAGGTCTCCAGTTAGGGGCATGCAAGAGGCAACCAAATGATGTTTCTCTCACAAACTGACGTTCTTCTCCCTCCCTTTCTCTCTCCTTTGCCCTCTCTGTAAAAATAAATAAAATCTTTTAAAAAATAAAATAAAATGGCACTAAATATGTATCTATCAATAATCACCTTAAATGTAAATGGTTTAAGACTTTAACCAAAAAACATAGAGTAGCTGAATGGATAAGAAAACAAGACCTATATATATGTATGCCGCCTCCAAGAGACTCACCTCGGATAAAAACAAAAAAACAAACAAAAAAAAACATACAGACTAAAAGTGAAGAGATGGAAAAAGATATTTCATGCATGTGGAAGAAATAAAAAGCTGGAGTAGAAATACTTATATCCAATAAAATAGAGTTTAAAACTAAGGCAAAAGTAAGAGACAAAGAAGGACCTTACATAATGGTAAAGGGAACAATCCAACAAGAGGATATAACCCTAGTAAACATTTATGCACCCAACATAGGAGCACCTAAATATGTAAAGCAAATTCTTGATGGCTATAGAGGGAGAGATTGACATAAATATACCCATAGTTGGGGATTTTAACACCCCATTGACTTCAATTGATAGACCTTCCAAACAGAAAATCGACAAGGAGAGAGCAGCCTTAAATGACACACTTGATCAAATGGTTTAATTGATATCTTCAGAGCATTTCACCCCAAAGCAGCAACTATACATACTTTTCAAGTGCATATGGAACATTTTCTAGGATAGACCACATGTCAGGAAACCAAACAAGTCTCAATAAATTTAGGAAGATTGAAATCGTACCAAGCATCTTCTCTGACCACAATGCTATGAAACTAGAAATCAATCACAAGAAGATCACTAAAAAATATACAAAGACATGGAAGCTAAATAATATGTTATTAAACAATGGCTGAGTCAACAATGAGATCAAAAAAGAAATCAAAAGATACCTTGAAACAAATGAGAATAAGGACATAACAATTCAAAATCTGTGAAAACACTGGGAAAGCAAGCAATCTTAAGAGATAAATTCATAGCATTACAGGCCTATCTCAAAAAAACAGAAAAAAGCTCAATAAACTACCTAACATTACACTAAAGGAACTTGAAAGAGAACAAATAAAGACCAAAATGAGTAGAAGGAAGGAAATAATAAAGATCAGAGAATAAATAAAGGAAATAGGGTCTAAAAAATAATTTTAAAAAAGATCAATGAATCCAATAGCTGGTTCTTTGAAGAGATAAACAAGATGCACAAGCACTTAGCTAGACTTATAAAAAAAAATGAGGGAGGACCCAAATAAATAAAATCAGAAATGAAATAGGAGAAATAGCAACTGACACCAAAAAATACAAAGGATTGTAAGAAAATAGTATGAACAACTACATGCCAACAAATTGAACAACCTGGATGAAATGGATAAATTTATAGAAACATACAATCTTCCAAAACTAAATCAGGAAGAATCAGAGAATCTGAAGAGACAGATTACACCTAGTGAAATTGAAGCAGTAATAAAAATAATTCCCAACAAACAAAAGCTCTGGACCAGATGACTTCACAGGTGAATTTTATAAAACACTCCAGGAATAACTAACACTTCTCCTTCTGAAACTATTTCAAAAAATTAAAGAAGAGGGAAAGCTCCAACCTCATTTTATGAGGCTAGCATTATCCTAATTCTAAAACCAAATAAAGACACTACAAAAAAGGAATATTATAGGCCACTATCCCTGATGAACATAGATGCTAAAGTTCTCAACAAAATATTAGTAAACAGATATAGCAATGCATCAGAAAAATCATACACCATGATCAAGTGGGATTTATTCTGGGAATACAAAGTTGGTACAACATTCACAAATCAATAAATGTGATTCACCACAAAAACAAAATGAAGGATAAAAACCACATGATCATACCAATAGATGCAGAAGAAAATCTTTGATAAAATCCAGCACCCATTTATGATGAAAACTCAGCAAAGTGGAATAGAGGGAACATGCCTAAACATAATAAAGGTCGTGTATGAGAAACCAACTGCCAGTATCATACTCAATGGGCAAAAACTAAAATGTTCCCCTTAAGATTGAGAATAAGACAGGGATGTCCACTTTCACCTCTCTTATTCCACCCAGTGCTGGAAGTCCTAGCCACAGCAATCAGACAAGAAGAAATAAAAGGCATCCAAATTGGAAAGGAAGAAGTAAAACTGTCACTATTTGCAGATGACACGATAATGTAAATAGAGAACCCCAAAGATTACATGAAGAAACTACAAGAACTGATAAATGAATTCAGCGAAGTAGCAAGATACAAAAATAATATCCAGAATCAGTTGCACTTTTATATGCCAATGATGAACTAACAGATAGGGAAATTAAGAAAACAATCCCATTCACAATTGTTTCAAAAGAATAAAATACTTAGAAATAAACCAAATCAAGGATGTAAATGACCTTTACTCAAAAAATCATAAGACACTGAAGAAAGAGAGTAAGGAAGATACAAATAACTGGAGGAATATACTGTGTTCATTGATAGAAATAATTAACATCATTAAAAGGTTCATACTACCCAAAGCAATCTATAGATTCAATGCAAATCCTATCAAAATTCCAATGACATATTTTACAGAACTAGAGCAAATATTTCAAAAATTATATGGAACCACAAAAGGCCCCACAGAGCAACAGTGATCCTGAAAAAGACAAAGTTGGAGGAATCACACTACCTAATATCAAAATATATTATAAAGAGATAGTAATCAAAACAGCATGGTACTGGCATAAAAATAGACATATAGATCAATGGAACAGAATAGAGAGCTCAGAAATAAACCCACACCTTTATAGTCAATTAACATTTGTAGAGGAAGTAAGTACATACAATGGGCTAAAGATAATTTATTCAATAAATGGTGTTGGGAAAATTAGACAGATAGGTGCAGAAAAATGAAAGTAGTCCCCCTTCTTACACCATGCACAAGAATAAATTCAAAATGGATCAACGACTTAAATGCTAGACCCATACTATAAAAATCAAAGAAAACATATGCAGCAAAATCTCAGACATTGCTTATAGTAATATTTTATTGGCTACATCTCCCAGGCAAGGGAAACAAAAAAAATAAATAAATAAACAAATGGGACTACATCAAACTAAAAGATTTTTGCAAAGCAAAGGAAAACATTAACAAAATAAAAAGACATCTCACAGAATGGGAGAACATATTCACCAACACATCTGGTAAGGGGTTAATATCCAAATTTATTAAGAACTTACAAAATTCAACATAAACAACAAACAAACAAAAAACGAACAACCGAATTAAAAAATGGGCAAAGGACCTGAATAGACACTTCTCCAAAGAGGACATATAGGTGGCAAATAGACATATGAAAAGATGCTCAATGTCAGTAGTCATCAGAGAAGTGTAAATGAAAACCACAATGGGATAGCATGTCACACCTGTCAGAATGGCTATCATCAATAAATCAACAAACAAGTGTTAAAGAGGATGTGGCAAAAGAGGAACCCTTTTGCACGGTTGGTGGGAATGCAGACCGGTGCAGCCACTGTGGAAAGCAGTATGGGGATAAACTCAAAAAATTAAAAATGAGTCTGCCTTTTGATCCAGTGATCCCATGTCTAGAAATATAATTGAAGGAACCCAAAACACTAATTTGAATGAACATAAGCACTCCTGTGCTCTAGCAGCATTATTTATAATTGTCAAGGTATGGAAGTAGCTCAAATGTCCATCAGTGGATGAGTGGATAAAACAACTATGTGACATTTACACAATGGAATATTACTTGTCCATAAAAAAACAGGAAAATTTTACACTTTGAGACAGTATGGATGGACCCAGAGAACATTACACTAAATAAAATAAGCCAGTCAGAGAAAGAAAAATACCACATGACTTCGCTCATATGTGAAATCTAATGAACAAACTGAACTAATAAGCAAAATAGATACAGACTCATAGATAAAGAGCAGGATGACAGCTAAGGAGTGGGGGAGGTTAGGGGGTGCAGGATGAGAACAAAGGAAGAAGACTCATGGACATGAACAATAGTGTGGTGATTGCAGGGGGGAAGGGCTTAAGGGAACTAAATGGTAATGGAAGAAGACACAATAACATTTTTTTTTTAAGAAAAAGAAAATAAATAAATGGAAAAAACATTCTCAAGTGAGCGGATATTCTATTTTTATTTTTATTAGAATTTTTTGTGTATACTTTTATAACTATAAAACTGAAACCAGCCCCAGCCTGTGTGGCTCAGTTATTTGAGCACCACCCTTAAAACTGAAAGTTCGGGACACATGCCTGGGTTGTGGGTTTGGTCCCTGGTCAGGCATGTATGGAAGGCAACCAACTGATATTTCTCTCTCGCATCAATGTTTCTCTCCCTCTCTTTCTCTCCATATCTATAAATAAATAAATAAATCTAAAACCAATTTATAAATTAAAGACAAATTAAGTTACAAAACCAATGAAATTTGTCAGAATTAATTTAAGGTGACAGATGACATTGTTTTGCTGAAACCAGCAGCTACTTCCAACATGAATAAGTTGTTACAGCACCTGCTACAGAAGTCTGTTTTGTATGATAACTTCATTCTCTCTCCACTGTTCCTTCATTCACACTACTTGGAGCTTTGTTCATCCTTGAAACTCTGATGCCCCTTAGCTTATAGTTGGCATGACTGACTCTACATCTTTTCTTTCCCTGTTAGCTAGTGAACATGAAGGTAGTATTAGTTGATAACTACAGACTACATTTTAAGAAACACTGGTTTAGATTGCTTTGTACCTAAATTCTACTTATGATTTGATATTCTGGGAATGAAAATTTTTTTTGGTTAAGATATGGAAAGTGTGAAAAGAGAAAGGAAGAATTTAGAAGGGAAGAGAGATAATTATGTATTGTAATTACATAATATATGGAAAATGTAATGAATTTTTTTCACCAAATCCCTATAGATAGCCCCATATCACCTCAGTTTACCCCCATGTGTGATATAGATGATCACTTTCTACATGTGCCGCAGTATGAAAAAGCTTGGCTACATTGTCATAGAGAATCTATTGTTCATGTGCTCTAGGAGAAAACATAAGATGTTCATAGCAGTACTATATATAACAGCAAAGAAAAAAAAAAAAGGAAATCACCCAAATGCTAATTGGTAATTAAATTGTGATATAGTCACATAATGGAACGTTATACAGCAGTGAGAATTAATAAATCACAAATATACCCCCAAAATACTGGTGAATTTTAGAAACACAATGTTGAGTTTTTAAAATGAGTCATAAACTGTGATACATACACAGTGTGACTCCATTTTAACTAACACTCAAAGCAGGCACACTCCCACCTTAGAGTTTGACTCTGGTTGCTTCCTTGACCTGAACATTCATCTCTCAGATTTTACATAGCTAATGCCCTCACCCCCTTTAGATCTTTGCTAAAATGACACCACTGGCCCTTCTATGTTATATTGCAACCCCTCACATATACAATTCTTCTTGCCAAACTCAACTTTTTCTACTCTCCACAGCATGCCATAGTAGTATCATCTTTTAACACCATCTGCTTTACTTATTTTGCTTATGTTTTATTGGCAGTCTTCCCAGCTGAAATGTAAGTTGCATGATGGAAGGAAGGCACCATCAATGCTAAATCTCTAAGGCTGCCATTTATGTAACTCTTTGAGCATCAGTGAGAATAAAAACAGCGATGGACTGAAACACATCTCCATATTCAAATCCATTTGTTCATTCCGATACTCAGAAATAATAACAAATTGGGACAAATGTAATAGAACAATAAAAATATAAATTAAAAAAAGAAACAGTAGCAACAACAATTACAACAAGTTGCTGATTGTTATATACTAGAAAACCAACTTATTTCAAAAACTGGTAAATAAGAGAAAATAATGAAGCATTTATCTGCCTTTTTCTGTTATGACTGTACTGCAGATAATCAAATAGTTAATGAGGAATAGTTTCTCTTTATAGAAGCATTCCGGCAAACAAAATGAAGAAAAATTATTTAAAAATTAGAAAATTACCATTTTGCAACCTCAAATGAAATAATCTATTCAACGATCATGAATTACCAGGCATTCTGTGATCTCCAGTTGAAGTACACAATACCATCTGTAAAGTGTTCTTGATTCAAAAAAAAAAAAAAATCAAACCTACTATTTAATGACCAAAAATTTAGAAGACAGAGACAAATGCTAAATGACATCACATGAATGCAATTAACAAAATCCAGGCCTCAAAGGACAAATAATTTGTTTTCTTCAAAATATACATTCCAAAGGTAGGGGGAGGGGGAGAAATTAGAAATCAGAAGAGACTTAAGAGGCATATCAGTCAATTGTAATGGTTTGACCTTTTAATCTTGATTTAAACTATTAAAATTTTATGAGATAATGTCCAGAATTTTTAAATGAATGGGTATTTGATGATATTAAGTAATTATTATTAATTATTGTAGATCTGATATTGATTTGGTTATTTTTATTTTTTTTTAATTTTTTTATTTTGGTTTTTCAATTACAGTTGTCCCCTTTCCCCCCAAGATTTGGTTATTTTTTAAAGAGTTTTACTATTTTAGAAAGGTGTACTGAAATATTTATAGATCAACAAATGTGGTTATCTGAGGTTTGCTTCAAAATAATCCAGAGAAATGGTTTCACTTGAAAAAAAAAAAAAGATTGAGCATGAGTTGATAATTGTTAAGTTCGGTGATGGTTACATGAGGACTTACTATATTACTTTTCTTCTCAATATTTATAAAAGTGTTATGAAATTTTTCATAATAAACTTCATCTCCAGGATAATTCATGTATATATTCCACTCAATAAATAATTTATCTAGTGCAAACCTGTACAGTGATGTGGATAAGACTAGGTAACCTGCCTGAGCTCCGTTTCCATCCTGGGTCAATGAATCACTGGGTCCTGCTAGGGCAGATGTGGCAAGTGTCCACAAAATAAACAAATTTTAATTCAATAGACTGTTAGGCATGAAAGTGATGATTTTTGAACACTGGTATCTTGCCATCCAGTTTGTAGGCAAGAGACAACAGGTATGGATATATGTAGATGATGATATTCACCCACAGAGCATCACCTAGTACTTTTATTTCACACGATACCACTCAGGGATGACATACACCCTTATTGTCGTAACCAGGTTACAAGAAGCTCTCCTGACAAAACAGGCCATCTCCCCTGTCAAACACTCCCTTTCTATCTAGTTGATTTGATAGCGGGCTTGCTTTGGGTTAATTTCACTGTAGATTGGCTAGAATATTATTACTCCAGCCAGGATGTTGGATACACATATTCCCATGGTATGCATCAGTAGTTATTCTATGCTGTCTTCTTTGGGAGTTAGCACAAATTACAGGAACACAACACCACACTGGAAGGACTCGATGGGCAGTGGAAGTGCTTTCTCCTACTTTTGGGCCAGCACCAGATATGCTGGGAATGGTACCTTTGCTGAAAACTGGTAGGCCCAGTGCCAAATGATTAGTTCTTTAAGTCCCACATCTATTTCACCTTGTTTTATGGCAGAGGATGTAAAAAAATAAGAGCTAAAGCAGCAGCCTCAGAAGAAAATCAGGCAGTGGAAATGCATTGTTAAAGAGTTCTCAGAAGTAAAAACAAATGGAAAATCTGTGTCCTTGAACACATTTTTCTTCTCTAACACTCACTGCATTTCCATATTTTGGGTAATTAGTACTTGGAATGACGTTCAACCCATAGGTGGAGCATCAGGCCCCCACTGCTGCCATTTTGAAAAAAGTTGCTGTACAGAGGGTCACTTCTGTACTGGGTCTTGGGTCCTCTGGTGGGTCCTCTGAGTACTTAACAGTACTTTACTTCTGACCTCATTTGTTTCCTTTCTTAGGATGCCCATTCCAAAGAGGCAGCTCGCATGACACTGTCAAGGAAGCATTTCAAAGATTAGAAGCCCCAGATTCCCCAAATTCCCCAAAATGGTCCCTTGTCTCCATCAAATACACTGGCCCTGGCAAGGGCCACTCCAGGGTTGTCTTGAACCTAGGGGTGGAGGAAGCCCTGAAAGAAAACTCGTTCCTTGTCATAATAAGACACATGCACAGAGAGAAAACAGGAGCAAAGAGGCTCCTGCCCCATGTTACCCACAGTGAATGATGTACAGTCATTCATGTCCCCTTTCTCCCACTCACTCTTGGTTGTTCTCAACCAAAGCCACTACCCCCTCCCACCTGGACACCCTGGAGATGGGGTTCTGGCTTAGGTCAGGATTCTAGATGGCAAAAGGGAGTCTCAAGATGCAGCTCAGGATGATGCCTCTTGGTTTATGTGGGGATGTCAGGCTGCTTTTGCTCTGAGAAATCATGCAGAGAACAGTCTGCAAGTTTACACCGGGTTCATTGAGAGAAAAGAGAAAAAGAGACTAGACATAAGAGAGAAGCTCCCAGTCCACCTCAGGAGGCCTGTTGGGGCAAGGAAAAGGGGGGAGAGAGAAAGAGAGAAGCGGTGAACTATCAGTCACTCAAAAGAACCTGTAAGGAATACTGCCTCCACCTGTGCCTGCAGGCGCCATCTCTCCACACTTTTCTGGACGTACATTACGGTTAGAGTAAATTCATACGTCAACATGTTCAACAGGTCACTTACATTTCCCTGCTTTTCCCCAGTCAATACAGCGTGCTAGGTCCATAACATTTCTTCCGGGAATGAGCAAAGTCCATTTTTATGTCCTATGGGGGAAGCTGGGACCTGGGTTAATTTGCATAGAGCCTTTTTGCATGTCTAAGGTCTGGCAGGCGGTCAGGCGCCGCCATGTTTTGACAATGAACAAACGGGTAGTGTAGGCTGCAGATGCCCGGAAGGAACTGGGCTGGAGGGAAGAGCCTTTGTGTGCGGAGCTTGCACAGCTGCAATTGAAGCTGCTCTCCCTCCTGCCAATCACACCGACTGGTCTGCCATCCTCTGACAGGTGAAGTTCAGGGAAATCTTGAGCTCAGAGCTGCAACCAATTATACCATGACTGATTCCATAGACTGCTGAGTTTGGTTATCCTTTTTCCACTCAACTAACTTTGAACAATTGCTATGGGCCAAGCTCCATGCTGGGCAATGTGTTTGCTCATAACCCGTTCCCTGGGTTGCCACTTACTTCCAAAACAGGCTCAAGGCTGCACTGGCATTATGGAAAGTTCTCTGCTTTTTTCAGTGGCTTTTTCTTAATATAAAAGGCCATTTATGACACAGGTGGCTGTTGTTACAGCCTGACTTTCAGAAGTGGACTCTGCTCCTCTGGACTAGAACTTTAGGTTTTTACCAGTTAGAATGTTCTTTACTCCCACCTTCAGGCAGGAAAACACAGCCCTCCCTCTGTCTTTGGCAATTAGACTGGAGCAGAGTTGAGACCCTCCTGCCACTCACCCCAGGCAACAGCCAATCACTCTGGGCCCAATGCATCTTCCACACAAGAGGAGCTGCCCCTGGCCTGTGAAGTCAGCCAATTCCAGCAATGTTGTTGAAAATTCTGCTTCATTTTCCATCATTTTAATCATTTAAATAGTCTCTTACCAGGTCATATAATGGCTTGGTTTTGACACTTAGCACAATATAGTTTAATTTTGTTCTGGATATATCCTGATTCCCAAACTATACCATCAAGGGATGTGGCCAGTGGCAAGACTGTGGGAAGCGGGTGGTGATTATGTAACTTCTGCAGGCAGAAGTTCACTTAGTGCAGCAAACATTTTTTAACGGTACCCTGTGGGGTGCCATTTTATTGTGAAGAAAAATAGCCCTTGGTGTAAAGCCAAGAGAGGTGGCAGTGATACTGTTAGAACAAAATTGTTCTGTTTAAAAAATTTCCTCAGAATACCCCAAGGGTGAAAGGCCAGGAGATCCTAGACCAGGAAAAAATAAGTGGAGAGAAGCAAAGCAACAAAGTGACAGAAAGTATTCTCCTTGAAAGAAGAGCCACTGAGAAGTTCCAGATGACAAGGAGAGCAGAAGGGCTTTTCATAACAAGAACTTGAACCACCAGGGATATGTGTTCCTTTGGAGGAAACTCCGTGGTGCATTCACCCCCTCACACACTCATCTTCTGAGACCTTGAGGAGACAGGTATCGCCCCCACCCGCCACCTCGCAGTGCAGACACTGCAATTACAGGGGGGCAATGCAGTAAGACCATCGGGAACTTGGCGCAAGGGCCGCAGAATCAGAAGCTAGACGTGACCAGGAGGAATCTTAAAACACCCCCACCTCCCTGCGAATACGGCAGAGATGCTGCCTCTCCCAGCATTGTGGACTGAAGGTTTGAGGAACTTTACTTACATTTCAAAGGGGGTAGTCACCCCAGCAGCTAGAGGACTGGGCCAAACTATGCACCCTCTCCTGTAGACCTAAGGACTCATTCAGCAAAATTACAGCTGAATTCACTTTGGTTACTATGAAGATGCTGGTTTTAAGTTGGGCAATAAGAACCTGAATACAAATCTGTCTCTTTCTAGCCTAGAGTCTGGCTGGTGAACAAGATCTTTTTCATTTGATGCCACAAATAACACATTCAGAAAGATCCCATCAATTCAGTCCTGTGGAAATATTGGTGTCAGAATTAGCAACACTGTACTCTTTGTATGCCAGGGGTCCTCTGACAGACAGCCTGCTAATCCCCTCCCCAGTAGATTTCATTAATCATACCTTACAAAGGAGCCCGTATTTGATAAAGAGTTGGTACAAAGATGCAGGTCTCAAAAATCATACTGTAGTTTGCTATTCATTTTTCTTTTCCATATAATTACATATATATTTTTATTTTTATTTATTTTGTTAGGGTTTTTTGCCCTTTTTTTTTTGTTGTTGTTCTTTTACAGTTGTCCCAATTTTCCCCCCATTGCTCTCCCCTGCCCCTCCCAGAGTCAATCCCAACCCTGTTGTCCATGTCCATGGATCATTTATATTAGTTTCTTGACTAGACCCTTCCCCTTATTACCTCGCTTATCATATAATTATACTTTTTAAAAACTGAAATAATCATCTGTAACTTTTTCATTATAAATATACTAGTCACAAAACTTGCAAAATCAAGGGGAGGAAAGAATCAGACAACCCTCAGATGCTGGTACAAGCTGCTGTGAACATTGTAATACATTTCCATAAATATTTTGATACATTTCTTTGCAGTTTTTTATTGTTTATTTTTAAAGAAAATTATGAAACCTTTCCAACATATAGAAAATAACATAATAGACACTTATGCCCTCACCCCTAAAATAAAAATATGCTAGCATTTTACTATGCAATTGCAGATATTTTTCTCTTTTAAACAAACAGAACATGACTGAGAAGAAAAGCTCCCATTCTGGGACCACAGCCACCCACACACACCCACATGATGAGGCTTGTGTTGAAGGCAGTGTGCTTTAGTTCCACGGATGATTGTTTTGAGTGTCTTTGAAATGTACATAAATGTTAACCTAGTGTATCTTTTTGCTCTTTATTTTTCCTTTCAACATTATACTATTGAAACTCCTGCAGACCCAATTCACACATTTTTACTGCTGTATTGACTGAATAATGTAGTTTATTCATTCCCCTACTGAAGGAGGGTTAGCTTGTTGTCACTTTGTTGCTGTTAGAAAACACTTTGCACAGGTTCTTGTGATTCCTTTCATATGTTATAGATGCATTACTGGATCCTACAGTATGCACATCTTCACCCACAGAACAAACCGACAGACTTCTCCCCAAATTTTTGTATGCTGTACAGTCCCATTTTTACAAATTCCATTTCCCCTAATACTTGCTAATATCAGACATCCATTTTTCCAATTACAGTAAGGCTATGTGTCTTTTTTGTGTGTATTGGCCCTTCGACTTCCATCCCTTCAGTTTCATTTTACTTTCCATTGTACTGTTTGTCTCACATTGATTACTTGTAGGGTAGTGAGGAGGAGCCTGGGGAGTTCTAGAAGTGATCAAAGCCTCTTCCGTTCTCTGGGGTGGTGGCTGCCCTGCTGGCACAGTAGTTGTTTTTGACTGGAGGGTGTCCCAGAATGGAGAAGAGCATTGGAGAGGCTGGACTCAACAGTGGTAATGAAAAGGAAAGATAAAGGGAACCAGTCTTCCTTTGGGGGACTCCGTGCCCATTTTGTCAAAGACTCAGCCAAGGTATCATCTGGGGGAGGGAAGTCCCAGTTGACTTTCAGAAGTTGAGAAAATGTGGGAAGTGATAAATTCATTTGGGGATTAGCAAAGGTAGAAAGTAGGACCATGAGCAGAAACAGACTCAGAGGACATTCAGGAGACAGGAGAGCCGACCTGAGACACACTCTGGGGAGGTTCTCATAAAGTAACCTCAGTCTGATCCATGGTCTCCTGCCTTACCTCAGGGCTCAGGGTCCCATGCTGAGAGGAGGGGAAGGCTCTTCACTGTTAATTCCTCCCTCCCTTTCATCTCTTTTATCCATCACATCATTAGACTGAAATCCTGCCCATCCTTTCTCCTGTCACTCACTCAGACGGCCAGGTTAGCCAAGGGGCTCCTTTGTTCCCTTGAGTGGATCAGTGCCTGGTCTCTTAGACGTCTGTTCCCTCCAGTCACCCAGCGCACTGTCCTAATGCAGCTCTCTATCAAATCACATCAGGGCTCAAGACCTCCCCAGGTTACATTTTTCTACATTTGCTGCCTTATTGAAGTTAATCCTGCTCAGCTTGGGTGACAGTTGACAGCACAGCTTTCCTTTCCTAGGAACCATCAGTCTGTTCTATGACAGGAATCCGAACTTCCGCTTTCCTTGTCACACCTGTACCCATTAGATCCATGCCCTTGGGCCCAGCTCCCTCCTCTCTGTATGCCATGTTTACACCCACCTCCAAAGCCATGCTCATACTGTTTCCACAGCTTGGAATATTCTCTCCCCTTACTTTTTAAAGCTGTCACAACCAGGCTCAAATCTCTTCCGTTCATGAAGCCTTCTGTGCCCATTCCAGGCTTCTTTTATTTAAAAATTATTTTTATTACTTTAATTTTGTTCTCTGGCCAGTTACCGGTGCTCTCCAGGTTACCTATTCATAAATACAGAGAGGTTGGACTGTCTACACAGTGGTGACTACAATATATTGAACTTATTATGTACTCTGCCATGTGTGTGTTTCCACTTGGAGCTCCACCACAAGTCTGAACAGTAGGTATTGTTACCACATGTCATGAATTCACAGATTCTTTGAAATTTGAAGCATCTTTACAACTGATGGCATCTTACAACTGCAGTTGTTTGGATGGAAGTCTAATTCTCCTGAAGCGATCTGCATTTGCTTCTGTCAGCACCTGGGTGCACTACAAAACAGAGGCTACTTCAAAATGAATTCTGTGCCTGCTTGTGTAAACTCCATCCACTGACTGATCAGAATAGTGTTTTGTGATTTAAATCCTCATGGGGGTTTTCTTTTCCTTTCTTCCCCATGTACCCAGGTAGAGACAGGCATGTTTTCTTACTGTCCTTTGTGCCTGGCAGTTAGTTCTCTTTATCAACAGAGAGTGATTTTGGTGTCTCAGCTTTATGTGGGGATCTCCTATTAGACTCCCTACCTTGCACATCTTTTATTTCTTAGTGGTGTATAAAACTACACTATGTAAAATCATTGCTTGCATCTTTGACTTTATAATGCAGTAATCCTATGTGAAAATGAAAAAACAGTAAAGTAACTAGTCCAGAGCCTGTGGACATAGGTGAGTGAAGAAAAAGCACAGAGGCACTTTTGGCCTATTGATTGATTTGTTGGTTGGTTGGTTCTGACCCTACACTCCTTGGAATTAGATTCTCAATCAATCCACTTTACTGTGAATTCAAATCTCAGTTGAGCAGTCTTTCAATAAAATGTACAAAGGTTGGTATGTATAAGGGAGTAATATTCAAGTTGTCAATATTTAAGTCAAGGATTAGAAGAGAGCAGAAGCTGGGGTTGTCCTGGGAGCAGGAGGCTGCATGAGTCTCACTTCACCTCTACCTCTAGCTTAGCTCAGCTTGGAAAGCCAAGACTCTAAGATCTCCCACCCACAATCAAGTTTGTTTTAAAATTCCTTTCCAAACTAATTTTCTTTTACCTCTTTTTTGAGTGTTCTTTCAAAGAAAATCACAAATTTAAGTGCTCAGCACTTAACGACATGGACGAATCTCAGAGACATGCTGTTGCATGAGTCCATTTAAGAAAAGTTCAAAAATAAGCAAAATCAATTTATGGTAACAGGTCGGCAGGTGGTTACCTTTGTGGAAGTGTAGTGACTGGAAGGGGCCCAAAGGGAGCTTCTGGAATGCTGGTGATGCTCTCTTTCCCAATCGGGGTGCTTGCTACACTAATGTGTTTACTTTGTGCACTTTTCTGTATGAATGCTATGCTCAATGAAAAGGTTTACTGAGAAAAAAAACTAAATCAAAAGCACCCTAAAAACTTCACTGAGGTGTTTGGAAATTACTCCCAACGAGAAAAAGACTCATAAAGGAAGAAAGGGAGTGGGGAACATAGACTAGAGATGAGCTGACTTCAATAATGGGGCTGTTGGAACCTCCGGGAAGCACGTTGCTGGGGAGGACGTCAATACAGGTTTCCAGCTCAATTTTTTAATTTTAAAACAGTATAATGGGCAAAAGGGTTTTGGACAGGTGAGATGTGCCTAGCACACCTTCCTCCAAAGAAGACCTTTTCTTCTTTTTTTTTTTTTTTCTTTCTCCTAATGTGGAACATTGAAAAGTTAATCCCTGCCTTTTGTCATCTAGTAGTTATGGATTGAATGATGTCTTTTAACCCTTTTTGCCAAATCTGTTGCCCCCAGAACACAACAAGGATGCCAGCCTGTTAAAGCAAGCACGCCGTTGACCGGAGACAGCCAACTGACCTGGAGTCTGCACGATCCTTCCCCATGTGGGAAGGCCACCCTCCCCTCCATACCCCCACTATTATTAGGGTTTTCTGGACCCAAGAGTAGGTAGGACGATGACCATGTCCAGCTTGAAGCAGCTAGAGGAGCTTGAGACCTTCGCCCATTGTCCTTTACAAGATTACAAAGGGTCTTAATATCTGAGAGGGAGGGATAGTTATTTTTTACGAACCAGGGGTATGGACTTGGGGGGGGGGATTGCTGAGGGAGGGAGATGCTGGGTGGAGGGGAGTAAAGGGGAGAAAATTGGAACTATTGTAACAATATAATCAATAAAATACATTTAAAAAAGTAAAAAAAAAATAAAACAGTATTCATGCTCCTGTGAACCAAAGCTACTGCTAGCAAACACTCAAAGGGAACACTGAAAACCAGGCTGGCCATCTCCAGAGACAACTGGTGGCTTTTCTGCTAGCTCTGAGCTCTCCTCTGATGCAAGGCATAGGGGTGAAGGTGCAGCAGCTGTGTCCCAAGTGCAGCGATTGCTGTGGGTACCCTGCTTCCACCCTCTGCCACTGCCGTGTGTCAGAGGGTCCTGGGCGGGGCCGGCAGTTCAAGAATGCATATCAGGGAGCCCGCCCAGCCCCCAAAAATGAGTGGCACAGTTGTACTGTGCCAGTGCTGGCCCCTTCATATCACCAAGCACAAGGAAGACATTTCAGACTATCAGGATAACCAGCGAAAGGAAGCCTTATGAAGCTGACAGTACTGCTGGCAAGAATCTGTGAATCAGCTAGATTGCCATCTTTCTGGGTTCGTTTGTGATATATATACATGTTTGTGTGCAAACACACACCAAGCCCCCTGGTTCCTGTGAGGATTTAGTTTCAAGTTCTATGGATTCTTTCTCCCACTTACAAAGAAGACTGTCTGAAAAGAAGGCGTGAACCCCAGGATGGGATGATTTACAGTGGGACCAACCCAGGGAGGGGAAGGTGATCCAGGGACCCAGCTGCTGCTGAAAGCAGAGCTGTGTTTGCAGTGCTGGGGAACATGTATACATCTTTGTTTTCCAGGCAAGGCAAGGCAAGAGACTTCCTGCATGAGCCCTATTTCCTGAGGCTTAGGGAGAACACTGAGATTTTTTTCCCCTGTTTCCAGGGAAAGAAGAAAACCTATCAAGCAAATGATTCAGGGTTCAGCTCCCACATACTAGCTGGGTAAATTGCAGGATGGTGCTTTATATGCAGTATTTGGCCTGGTTCCTGAGCCACTCAGAGCTGCTTATTAAGTGCCACTACCCTGGTGGCAACAAACAGCCCATAAATAACAACCTGATAGTCAGTTACTGATAGGTACCTCCTTTATAGGCTTCAGAAAATTACTTCCAGTCACATTAGCATTTTTCTTTGTAATGTCTTAATAAATCCAGAGAAAGGTGCTCATCTCTAGCACATGTCCATTGAGAGGTAATAGGAAGATGTGTCTTTGCTCTATGGGGTCCCCCCTAACCCTGCTCAGCCTGATCTGTGCTCCTAGGGATAAATCCTGAGTGCAGAGTACTAGTCTCTGCACCTGTGCTGCCATCTATTGTTTGGAGCCTGTGGCTTCTCGGGGCAAGACTGCCCAACATGACCAGAGGCAGAACAGCCCTGGGGGTCAGGGCAGGGACATTTGTAGTCAGGAAGGATCCTGTGGTGTAATGATGACTTCTGTGGCCTTGGAGATACAGCTTCGTGCTTCTTAACACCTCAGCAGTTGCAGAAAAAATAACTCTTTCCTCTCACAGCAGTGTATGTTCTCTGGGAAATAAGAAGTATGATTCTGCCAGCAGTTCTGAAAGCCTGACCCTTTGACAGCCTCCGTGATTATGCAGATGTGCAACACAGCACATACCGAAGTTCTTGCTTCCTAAGAGAAAACAAGTCTGCCTTAAATCTCATCCTCCCACCCCCACAGGTAGTCAAAAACTTTAAAAGTCAACATCTCAACCATTTTTGCAGAAAATGACAGCTGTTTGGGATATTCATGTTTAACCCACACAAATGTAATATGTCTCCCCAAGACACTAGACCTCTTTTTTCTGTCAAAGTGAGTTTAATAAGAACTACATGAGCATGAGATGTGGAGTCAGAGACCCTGCTCCTAGCCTGGCTCCACCATGAATAAGCTGGTAATTTCTCTGAGCCATTTTCTCCATAGCTGTAAAATAGGGACCCTAAAAATGCCTTCTTTGGAGACATCAGTGAGTAAAAAATATACAAAAACAGGTATGAGAGTCCACCTTAGAAACTCCAAAACCAAAATATTATCATGTTACTAAGCTATGAAACTCAGCCAAAACGATGTAATCTGTTCTTATGATGAATTTAACAAACTGACCACTGTGATTTTTACCAACCAGTTAATATGGTTTCCATAAATAATAGTTTGCAGAAAATGATACATAAAAGATTAGCTGTGGAGATGACTAAGGGAAGAAAGTGACAAACATTTCGTTAATTTTATAAAGAGAAATAAAGAAGGAAAAAATGAAGCTGTATGAGTTTAAGACAAACATAAGAGCATAACAAAAAGATTAAGCGCAACTCAGACTAGAACCAATTGCTGGAAAATGAATGAGAGGAAACAAGTTCACTTCCTAAATCCTTATCAGGGTCAAAAGGAAGGAATCTGAAGTGTCTTTACTTTCCCTCCCTAACTGCAGAACAAATTAAAGCAAGACCATTCTCAGCAGTGGGGCCCAGTGCCTGAATCCATGGCTAGTACGAGCCAGACCTCAGTGGCCAGTTGCTGGAAAGACTGTTACAGGGCACTTAGTTCAGCCAAATTGCTGCCTCCTGAGACTCAATGGTCTGGCTGAACTAAGTGGTTGGGCTGGTGAAGTATGGGGTAGTCTGTGGCTTCATTTTAAAACTGGTTTCTCTTTTCTGTCCTAATGGTTTGGACAGAAAGGGCCCAGAGGTCTGAGAGGGGGGAAAACCTAAAATATTCCCCTCAGTCCAAACTAAGTATAGTGGGCAAAAGGGCTTCAGACAGATGAGACATGCCTTGCACACTTTCCTCCAAAGAAGCCTTTTTTTCCCTAATGTGGGACATTGAAAAATTAATCACTGCCTTATGTTATCTAGTGGTTATGATTTTAATGATGCCTTTTAACTCTGTTGCCAAATCTGTTGTCCCCAGAATACAACAAAGATGTCAGCTTGTTAAACCAAGCATGCCGTTGTCCGGGGACAGCCAACTGACCTGGAATCTGCAAGATCCTTCCTCATGTGGGAAGGCCACCCTCCCCTGCACCCCCTGCTTTTATTAGGGATTTCTGGACCCACGAGTAGATAGGATGACAACCATGTTCATCTTGAAGCAGCTAGAAGAGCACGAGACCTTTGCCCATTGTCCTTTTTAAGTTTATAAAGGGTCTTAAGTCTGAGAGGGGGGAATTATTACAGAGTGGGTGTCCCCCCCAAAAACAAACAAACAAACAAATAAAAGGACTACAGAGCATACTTGAGAAAGGACATAAAGTCTCCTTCAGTCAACTCCAATCTCTCCCTTGCTTGTGGTTCCTGCTCTGCAGATTGGCTCAGATGCTTCGGTCTGTGTTTAACCTGTAAAAGGGAAAGAAAAGTCTTAGAGGCTACTCAGCCATGTCCACAATGTCTGGTCCACTGAGCAGGTCTGCCTGCTACTAGAAAAAAAACGCCCTCAAAGTCAAATGACAGCAGAGTCCAGGACAGAGCTCCACATTTATCTCAATCCCATCTGGTTGACATCTGTTCCACAGGGATTAGTGATTGGAAGTCCCTGTCTCTCTGCTCTTGCTCTCGATTCTTTCTTCCTCTACATTCTCCTGGGTCTTTTCTACTCCTCAATTCTCCTAGATGGTATTGACCCCACCATGGGGTCCAAAGCAAGGTCCCAGAGGACATGTTGAATATGGGCCTCAAATTCTTTCCTCATAATGAATCATCAGGAAGAGGATCACAATGTTTTCCTGCTACACTGACGTTCTTGTAGCAAAACTCTTTTGGTTATTACACTAACAGCATTTCTATATCAATTGCATCTTACCACACACCGCCTCTCATCAGAACAGAGAAGAAGGAGGAAAGTCCCACCAGGTAAGGAAGGGGAGGGGGCTAGTCAAGGAACTAGTATAGATGACCCATGGACTGTTGAACAACAGGGTGGGGATTGACTGTGGGAGAAGGGGGGATGCGCAGGACAGGGGAAAGCAAAGGGAAAAATGGGACAGCTGTAATAGAACAACAATTTAAAAAAAAAGAAAAAAGTCCCACTGTATGCTCCTTAAACATGTCCTTTAATTGTAGCTTCAGACTTTGTCCCCTTTGGGGCACTGGCATGTCACTTGTTGAGGCAGGGACCCCTTTCTAATGTCCATAGAATCCTGAACCATAGATGTGGCCAAATTTGCCTCTCCTGATGGCCCACTGCCAAGGAAAAACAAGCCCTATTTTTATTTAGAGGTCCTTAAAAATAGTGTAGGAAGCAAAAAAGGTGGACTAAGTGGCCTCTGGACATCTAATCTAGGCTTAGTAAATTCTGACAAATTCAGAATTGTAGGTTTTAAGAGATGGAGGGGGCTTCACACAATGAGACCCTTTTTAGCATTTGCTGCTACAGGCTGATGAGCTGAATTAATCACTGTTTTTCACTATTAACTAAAGAAAATGGCTTTTCCTTCAAGAAAGAGCTATCGGCAATGACTATAAATTGGTTTGTTTTATGTGGAAAGATGCCCTCGTTATAGTTGTCAGCTAAATGAATGCTTACTTTGACGTGACTTAAAACAGAATTTGGAAATGACAATATATGAATGGGATAAGATGGAGAAGTAAACAGCAATCTCTTCAGTCACACTGGAGCACCACGAAGCACATCCAAAGAATAAATCTTGAAGCTGGCAAGTGAAAATCATAGTCCTAACCATGATGCCTAGTGTTTATTGAGTACTTATTAAGTCCTAGACACTGTACTAGGTATACTATTTGCCTTATCTCACCTACCATTAAAATATATCCAAGCAGGACTATTTGCTACTGAGATCTGCCAGAGCATCATCAAAACCACAGACCCATGTCAATGGTCTAAATGCACCAATTAAAAAACAGATTGCCAAAGTGGACCAAAAACATGACCCAAATATATACTATCTGCAAGAAAACCACCTTATTTTTTAAATAATTTTATAATTTTTAATGACAATTGACATACAATATTATGTTAGTTTCAGATGTACAATCCAGTGATTAAACATTTATATAACTTATGTAGTGGTCACCCCAATAAATCTAGTGCCCACATGACACTATATGGAGTTATTACAACATTATTGATTGGGGCTCAGTGTGATTGGGGAAGATGAGTCTGGCTTGGAACCTGTTCATTTACTGGTGAGACATCAAGTCTGGATACAGAGCTTGAGAGCCATTTGCTTCTTTGTGTCGAAGCCGTCGTTGGTTCTAGAAGATTGGTGAGATCCCTGAACAAATGACAAACAGAGATAAGTGAAAAAGACCCAGGTCCAGGAAAAAGAATAGAGGCCTAAAAAAATGGGACCTGAGGGAGAAAAGAGTTTCAGGCAGTGCAGAACTAATGAGCTCCTGCGTGGCACACGTTATTAGGCCTGAGGCCTCAGGAGAGACCTGATCGCCCTAGTGTAATGGAGGAGACAGGGGTAAGCCGTTAGAGGCTAGCAAGTGAGTGGAACGAGGGAATGGCGGGGCTCTTTCAAGAAGGTGGATGGTGAGAGAGCTTGGTGGGTGAGGATGGATCAGAAGGAAAGAAAAGGGTATTTCTGAGGGTGTCATGGGGAGCATTTTTGTTACCTGAGGGGAAGGATCTAAGGGAGGGAAATAACAGAAGATGATAGCTGGAGATGGAATAAATAATTGAAAGGGCTGAGTTGTAAAGCAGGGGGCATGAGATGGGATCAAGAGAGAACTTCAGAGTGACAGGAATCTGAAAGGAAGCTCTGTCTGGACAGAGTACCACCGCCCCAAGCAGTGGGGAAACATCACAGGGGAAGAGCTACAGATTTGAAAGGAATGACCAGTTCCGGGAGCTGATGGCCAATCATGCATTATTACCATCAAGAGAAGTATTAACTGTTTATTTTCTTTTCATCTGAAAAATTTCTATGGGTCATTCATGTTAATTCTCATGAATCATAGATACGTCAATAGAAATCAACCCAGCCTCGATTAAGTGAAGATGACTTTAATTAGCTTTCATTTTTTGACCCCTAAGGAGAGCATGCTCTTATTAGTTGCTGTCACGGGAGCTGTTTTATTTTGCTTTTCGGCTTTACAAGAGCTTCAGTGAAGAATAGGGCTACATATCAAGACAACATTGGAGGGATTAATTTGTCATCGTGTTTACATCATTATCAAGATAATGGGTTTAACATGAACTATTGTGATTGAGTCCTGGCTGGTTTGGCTCAGTGGATTGAGCGTCGGCCTGCGAGCTAAGTGTCGCTGGTTCGATCTTCCAGTCAGGGCACATCAGAGAAGGAAAACTCTGATTCCAAAAAACCTCCGCTGCCTTGCGGCATACCTCTTCAGGGGAAAGGCTAAGGGAGTAAACCCCGACAGAAAATCCGGAGCCGGAGTCCCTAAGGCGGTTTGACGTTGTAGTCAACACCGGCAACTCCTGCGGCGCACCTGAAGCCAAGCTGTATTGACTCCGTCTTTCCCTTGGACCCTTCAGCTGCGAAGAGAGGGGGGGTCTGCTGCATGGGCAACAGCAGACCCTCCATATCACCCCGCCCAGGCTCTGTAGCTTCAGCTTCACTGGAGAGGACACTCCAGCGTCATCGCAAGATGTCGATTCAACACGGAGGAGACAGATACCGTGTCACTCCCGAGTCGGACTGCACAGCCATTCTCGGCGGTGCAGATAGACTCTTAAGAAGCTACACCATCGTCTCTCGAGACGGACAGCTGCCGACGATTGATTGTATTCCCTAAGCTGTACTTTACATGCCCATGACTATTTTGTAACTACCAATTTGTTCTTCTTATCCCTTCCCCCTTTTTACCCAGTGCCTCAAATTCCTCTAACCTACCTTCAAAATGTTCTCTGTATAAGTCTGTTTCTATTCTGCTTGTTCATTTATTTTGTTTTGTTTTGTTTTAACTTTTTTTTATTCTCACCTGAAGACATGCTTATTGATTTTAGACAGAGTGAAAGGGAAGGATAGAGGAAAAGAAACATCAACCAGTTGCCTCTCGTATGCCATCTGACCGGGATTCTTGTATGTGTTTTAACCAGAACCAAAATTGCAACCTGGCACGTGCCCTGATGGGGAATCAAACCTGTGCCCTTTCAGTTTACAAGACAATGCTCCAACCAACTGAACCACACTGTCCAGAGCTATTTTGTTTTTTATATTTCTCAATTAAGTGATATCTTATGGCATTTGCCTTTCTCTGTCTGGCTTTGCATTCAGCAAAATACCTTCTAGGTCCATCCATGTTGTTGCAGATTCTAAGATTTCATTCTTGACTACCGGCCAAGATGGAGGCCTAGACTGACATGCTCCATTTCCCTGCACAACTAAGAAGGAATACAACTACCACAAAAGCAGAAATTACCAGAAGTTCCAGAAAATAAATGGAAGTCCAACATATGAAGTTATAAAGAAGTGGTGCTCATCCAGACAGGTAGGATGGGCGAAGCCAGAGAGGAGAGTTCAAGCTGTGCTGTCCGTGGCAGCAGCAGCGATGGGCGGTGGATGGCGGTAAGCACAGACACCTATACTTAGGGGGAGGCGAGAAGCGCCTTGGGAGCACCTCTGGCTGCAGACCAGACCTCTCAGCTTGTGATTCCAAAGCCAGGGAAAGCAGACCTCCATTGCATTAGACTGTGAGGCCCAGAGGGGGCGGGGACAGAGGAAGAGGCTCCCAGTCTCTCAGCGGAGAGTGAACGGCAGGAAACCATCTTGGACCCCCAACCCTGCAGAAAATGCCACAGCGTGGTGAGACGGGTTGCCCAGCTGTGATGAGTGCATGGGGCTCTGTCCTCTATAGCATAGGAGGTGTGACAGCCCTTCCCAGGAAGCAAAGGTAAACACAAAACGGTTAGGATGGCACAAATCATGATAGAGATCTTGGTGACACAGCTGACCGGACAGCAAATATCTACTCTAACGAAGCAGCAGATAGGAAATCTTTCCGAGGCTCAGTTTAGAACTTTGCTTAGAAAAATGCTTACAGACCTAACAGCAGATTTTAAACAAGACAGGGAAGAAATGAAGGCTAGTCCTGCTGAAAAGAACAAAAACACATATGAAACTAGTGGTGAAGGCAAGAAAACCAGGGATCAAATCAACAAATCAGAACATAGGGAAGGAACAAACAGTCAACCAGTGTAGAAAGAGGAAACGAGAAGTGAGGAAAATGAGGAGAGGCTCAGAAACCTCTGGGACAGCTATAAGCGGGCCAACATCTGAATCATAGGGTTGCCAGAAGGTGAAGAAGAACTAGAAATTGAAAAATTATGTGAAAAATAATGAAGCAGAACTTCCCTAACTTGGGGAGGGAAATAGACTTACAGGTCCAGGAAGCACAGAGAGTTCCAAAACAACTGGACCTGGGGAGAAACACACCAAGACACATTATAATCAAAATGTCAAAAATTAAGGATAAAGAGAGCACCTTAAAAGCAACAAGAGAAAAGAAGAGAATTACATAGGAAGGGGTCCCAATAAGACTCTCAACTGATTTCTCAAAAGAAACTCTGCAGGCAAGAAGGGACTGGCAAGAAATATTTAAACTAATGCAAAGCAAAACCTACAGCCATGAACACCCTATCCAGCAAAGCTGTCATTCAGAATAGAAGGGTAGAGAAAGTGCTTCCAGGACAAAGTAAAACTGAAGGAGTTCATCAGATCCAAACCACTGTTATATGAAATGTTAAAGGGACTGGCTTAGAAGAAGAAGGATCAAAACTATGAACATTAAAATGAAAACTGTATCACAAAACCAACAACAGAAGCTAGGGAGTTGAAACAAAGGCAAATTAAGTAGGCAACGAGAGTGGGAAAAGAATTATAGGTATGGGGAGCATTTTGGGGGGAGGTCAGTGGGGAGGGAGAAGGGGGAAAAGGGAGGGAGATGATGCAGGAATTAAGAAGCATAGTAGGAGGGAGTGGAGTAGATAGGAAGATGTTGGGAAGAACTATATGCACAACCAATGGGCATGGACAAAGGGGGAGGGGACAACTTGAAGGAGGGGGTCACTGGGTGGAGGGGAACAAAAGGAAAAAAAGTTGGGACAACTGTAATAGCATAAACAATAAAGCATATTTAAAAAAAACTAGTTAAATGCAAAGGAAAAAAAAGATTTTATTCTTTTTTTATGGCAGAGTCATATTGTATTATACAGGTGAACCACTTTTTTATTTTTTCTTCTATCGATGGACACTTAAGAGTGCATTCATATTTTGGCTATTGTAAATAATGATACAGTGTTTTGGGTTTCTTTTGATAACTACTCAGAAATGGAATTGATGGGTGCTTCTTTGCCTCTTCTTATAGCCTTTGTTTTAAGTCTATTTTGTCTGCTACTCCTGCTTTTTTATTCATTTGCTTTTCATAAAATATTTTTTCCATTCTTTTACTTATAGTCAATGTGTGTCTTTTTATCTGAAGTGAGTCTCTTATAGACAGCATATGTAAGGGTCTTTTTTTATTATTCGTTCAGTCCCTCTATCCTTCAGATTGGAGCATTTAATCCATTAGTATTTAAAGAAAATGTTAATAGATATGTATTTATTGTCATTTTATTATTCATATTTTTAATCTTTCTCTTTTCCTTCTCCTCCTCTCCCTCCCCCCCCCCTTCTTCTTCTTCTTTCTTCAAGAAGATCCTTTAACATTTCTTACAATACTGGTTTGGTAGTGATTAACTCCTTTAGCTTTTTCTTGTTTGGGAAGAACTTTATGTGTCCTTTAATTCTAAATGATAGCTTTGCTGGGTAGAGTAACCTTGGTTGTAGGTTCTTGCTTTTTTATCATTTTGATTGTTTTGTGCTAATCCCTTAGACATGCCAAGTTTCTGTTGAGAAATCAGCCAACAGTCTTGTGGAAGCTCCCTTGTAGGACAACTAATTGCTTTTCTCTTGCTGTTTTTCAGATTCTCTCTTTGTCTTTAATCTTTGACATTTTAATTATGTATCTTAGTGTGGACCTCTGTGGGTTTATCTTGCTTGGGACTCTCTGTGTTTCTTGGACTCATATATATATTTCCTTCACTAGATTAGGGAGGTTTTCAGTCATTATTTTTTCAAAGAGGTTTCAATTCCTTGCTCTCTTTCTCCTCTTTCCAGGACCTTTATGATGCTAACACTGGTACACTGTAAGCTGTCCCAGAGTTTCCTTAAACTATAGTCATTTTTTAGATTCTTTTTTTATTCTTGCTGTTCTGATGGGGTGCTTTTTGCTTTCTTATGTTCCAAGTCACTGATTTGATCCCTTCTCATATACTCAACTGTTGACCTTCTGTAATGTATTCTTTATTTTTTTTATTTTTTTTAAATGATTTAATGTGTTTTATTGATTAAATTATTACATTTGTGCCAATTTCCCTTCCCTCTGCTCCCCTCCACCCGGTGGCCCCCCTCCCTCCAGTTGTCCCCCCCTTTTAGATTATGTCCATTAGTTGTGCATACAGTTCCTCCCAACCTCTCTCCGTCTATTCCATTCCCTCCTACCTTGATCCCCAATTCCTATATCATCTCCCTCCCTTTCCCCATTCCCCCTCCCTGTTGACCTCCCCCCAATGTGCTTCCCGTACCCACAGTTCCTCTTTCCCTCTCGTTGCCTATTTAGTTTGCCTTTGTTTCATCTCCCTAGCTTCTGTTTTTTTTTTTAAACCAGTCCCTTTAGCATCTCATATAACAGTGGTTTGGATCTAATGAACTCTTTCAGTTTTATTTTGTCCTGGAAACACTTTCTCTGTCCTTCTATTCTGAATGACAATTTCGCTGGATAGAGTATTCGTGGTTGTAGGTTTTGGATTTTCATTACTTTGAATATTTCTTGCCAGTTTCTTCTTGCCTGTAGGGTTTCCCTTGAGAAGTCAGCTAATAGTCTAATTGGGACCCCTTTGTACATAATTCTTTTCTTCTCTCTTGCTGCTTTTAAGATTCTCTCTTTATCTTTAATTTTTGACATTTTGATTATAATGTGTCTTGGAGTGGTTCTCCTTGGGTCCAGTCTCTTGGGAACTCTCCTTGCTTCCTGGACCTGCAGGTCTATTCCCTTTCCCAAGTCTGGGAAGTTCTCCTTTATTATATTTTCACTCAATTTTTCAAGTTCTAGTTCATCTTCCTCATTCTCTGGCAAACCAATGATTCTTATGTTGGGCCTTTTATAGCTGTCCCAGAGGTTTCTGATCCTTTCGTTGTTGCTTCCCATTTCCTCTCTCTGCATTGGTTGACTGCTTGTTCCTTCTCCAAATTCCAGTTTGTTGAAATGAACTCTGGATTTTATTTCCTTTCCTTCTATCTCGTATGCGGTTTTGTTCCTTTCGTTATGAAAGTTTTTCGCTTCTTTCATATCTTTTTCCTGCTCTTTTGTGAATTCTGTAAGCCACCTGATAACAATGGCCCAGAACTGAGCCTCTGACAGGTTTCTTATCTGTTCATCTGTCAGGTTCTCTATCTGCTGCCTGGTGAGTTGTGTTACCGGTATTTCTAAAGTTGCCTGCCTCATTTTGACAGATGCTTTTTGTTTTCTTGGGCTGGCTGTGGGGGCAGTGCCTGCGTACGCGTCACAAATTAGCGACCGGCGCCTGCTTGTCCGCGACCTATTTCGTAGCCCTGTGGTGCTTTCTGTGGGGGCGGGGGTCCAAGATGGATTCACACAGTTATTCAGCTAGGAGACCGGGATCCGTCCTCCCGCCCCCCTGGGCCTCACTGTTCAAGGCGATGCGGCGGCCGCTCTCCCCAGCTCCGGAGTCGCGCACCGCCCGGGACTTGGCCACCGGGACTCCTCGCCGGGGTCGCGCACCGCCAGGGACTTGGCCTCCGGGACTCCTCGCCGGGGTCGCGCACCGCCAGGGACTTGGCCACCGGGACTCCTCGCCGGGGTCGCGCACCGCCAGGGGCTTGCGTAGCCGCTCTCCCCAGCTCCGGAGTCGCGCACCCCCCGGGATTTGGCCACCGGGACTCCTCGCCGGGGTCGCGCACCGCCAGGGACTTGGCCACCGGGACTCCTCGCCGGGTCGCGCACTGCCAGGCCAGGGGCTTGGCCACCGGGACTCCTCGCCGCCCGCCGCTCCGGGTGCGACCGCAAACAGCACTGCCCACTTTAACTCTTACCTGCCCAAATGGCACCGTTGGTTTATAACTTCATATGTTGGACTTCCGTGTAGTTTTATTTTCTGGAATTTCTAGTTATCCTTTGTTTTGAAGTAGTTGTATTCCTGTATAGTTGTAGAGGGAGACCTAGCGTGTCCGTCTAAGCCTCCATCTTGGCCGGAAGTCGTATTCTTTATTTTTAAATAAATGTTTGTTTATTTATTTTTAGAGAGAGGGGAAAGGAGAAAGAGAGGGAGAGGAACATCACTGTGTGGTTGCCTCTCACTTGCACCCCCAACTTGGGACCTGACATGCAACCTAGTAATGTGCCCTGACTGGGAATCGAACCAGCGACACTTAGCTCGCAGGCTGACGCTCAATCCACTGAGCCACAGCAGTCAGGGCTTGTAATGTATTCTAGTTATTTTATTCTTCATTTCTGACCGGTTCTTTTTTTTATATTTTCTATCTCCATTTTTGTATTTCCTATCTCTTTGTTGAAGTTTTCATTAAGTTAATCTACTTCCCCTAAGTTCATTGAACATCATTATAACCAGTGTTTTGACTCTGCATCTGTTAGATTATTTGTTTCCATTCAGTTTAGTTCTTTTTCTGGAGTTTTGTTCTGTTCTGTCACTTGGTACTTTTTTTTTTTTTTTTTTTTGTCTCCTCATTTTGGCTGCCTCATTGTGTTTGTTTCTGTGTATTAGGTAGAGCTGTTATGTTTCTTGATATTGGTAAAGTGGTTTTATATAGTAGGTGTCCTGTAGGGCCCAGTGGTGCAACCTTTTGTCACTGAGCTGGGTACACTGGGTGCACCTTCTGTGTGGGCTGTCTACACCTTCATGTTGTAGTTGAGTCTTGATTGCTGTTGGCACCTCAATGGGAGGGATTTATTCCCAGGCCAATTCACAGCAAGCACTGGCTGAAACTACAGAGGAGGATCTTCTGTGCAGGTGCCTACCCCACAGTGCAGGACTCACTTCAGTGTGACTCTGGTGCCTGCTGAGGTTTCCCCTTGAATGTGTCACTTGTGCAGGTAGTTGGGTGGTGTTCTGGCATGATCTAAAGCTGTCCACTGGGTGCACTGGCTCTCGGACACCCTGGGAGGTTCAGGGCAAGATCAACTGCCTGGCATAAATTACAGAGCCATTTGCAAGTGGTTGCTACTTGTGCTGGGCTGGAGGTGCCTGGAAAAGGTCAAGTCACAAATTGAAGCTGGCTACCACTAGTGCTGGACATGAGACCACTTAGCAAAAGGTACAGGGCACTCTAAAGTCAAATGCTGCTTGTTTAGGGTTTGTGAACCTTTGAGAGATTTTGGGAAAGTCTGCAGTATGAGCCAAGACAGGCTATTTGCATGGGAAATTCACTGGAAATGATTTGGTTGGGCCCGCAAGTTGGGTGGGGCAGGGAATCATTATGGCAGAGCTAATGGTTTAAGTCACACTGATGGAGAGTCAGATAGGGCTCCTAGGCTGCTGTTTCTGAGGGAGAAAGGCTAAGAAAAAGAAAAATGACCTCTGCTAGCACTTCTGTCTGGGAGAAAGCTGCCCCTATACCCTACTTCAAATCCAGACAATTCAGTTCTTCCTCATATGTCCACAGTAGCTCTTGGGCTGCTACCCAGGTGCTGGAGCTCAAAGCAAGTGAATCCTGCATGTGCAGGCCCTGTAAGAGGAAAACTTAGGGTTCCAGTAGCCCTCCATCTCATTCAGCTCCCATCCCCACTTATTTTAACAGCCAAAAGTTACAAGGACTCCTGGAACTCTGGGCTGGGGAGGGCCTACTATACTACAATGCTATAGTAATAAAAACAGCATGGTACTGGCATAAAAACAGACATGTATATCAATGAAACAGAATAGAGTGCCCAGAAATAAACTCATGCCCATGTAGTCAATTAATATTTTACAATAGAGGCAAAAACATAAAATGGGGTAAAGATAGTCTATTCAATAAACGGTGTTGGGAAAACTGGACATACACATGCAAAAAATGAAACTAGACCATTTTTTTCGACCACATACAAGAATAAAGTCAAAATGGATTAAAGACTTAAATGTAAAACTTGAAACCATAAAACTCCTAGAAGAAAATATAGTCAGTAAAATCTTGGACATTTCTCTTAGGAATAGAAATATTTTTTCTGATGTATCTCCTCAGGGAAAGGAAACAAAGGAAAAAATACACAAATTGGACTATATCAAACTAAAAAGTTTTTGAACAACAAAGGAAACCATCAACAAAATGAAAAAACCTATTGAATGGAAGAAGATAGTCACCAATGATGCATCTGATAAGGATTTAATATCCAAAATTTATAAAGAACTCCTACAAACTTCTGCAATTCAACACACACACGAGAGAGAGAGAGAGAGAGAGAGAGAGAGAGAGAGAGAGAGAGACAGAAATACCCAAACAATCCAATTTAAAAATGGGCAGAAGACCTGAATAGATGAGACATTTCCCTAAAATGGAAAGATGGAAAATAGACACATAAAAAGATGCTCAATGTCACAAATCACCAGAGAAGTGCAAATCAAAACCACAATGAGATATCACCTTACATGTGTTAGAAAGACTATATTTCATTAATAAATCAACAAACAACATGTGAGGCTGGGTTGTGGAGACAAGGGAACCCTTGTGCACTGTTGGTGACAATGCACATTGGTGTAGCTACTATGATTAACAGTATAAAATTTCCTCAAAAAATAAAAAATGAAACTGCCTTATGACCCAATGATTCAATTTCTGCGTATATATTTGAAGAAATCCAAAACACTAATTCAAAAGAATATATGTTTATTGCAGCATATTTATAATGGTCAAGATATGGAAGCAATCCAAGCGCCCATCAACAGATGAACAGATAAAAAAGCTGTGGTACAGCTATATAATTGAATTTTACTTGGCCATAAAATGGAATGAAATCTTACCATTTGTAACCGCATAGACGGAGCTAGAGGGCATCACATTAAGTGAAATAAGTCAGTCAGAGAGACAAATACCATAAAATTCCACTTATATGTGGCATCTAAAGAACAATACAAACAAACAAACAAAACAGAAACAGACTCATAGAGAACAGAGTGATGATTGCTAAAGGGGAAGGGTGTTGGGGGACTGGGTGAGAAAGGTGAAAGGATTGAGAAGTACAGATTGGTAGTCACAAAACAGTCATAGGGATGTAAAGTACAGTGTAGGACATATAGTTAATAATACTGTAATAACTATGTATGGTACCAGGTGGATACTGTAAATATCAGCAGGAACACTTCATAAAGTCATGATTATCTAATCACTATGCTGTACAGCTAAAACTAATACAAAATAATATTGAATGTAAATTTAAAAAATAAAGATAATCTCAGATTAAAATTTTAGATAAGGAACTATAGTCATGTCATAAGGGAGGATTGGAAAAAGAAATCTGGCTAGATATCTTAACATCTTTGACAGTTGGAGTTAGATACTAATTTTTATTCATTTTTATAAGGTATTTTTCCTTAATCTCTTCTTTTTCACTCAGTGACACTGATTTTTTTAAGTATAGTTTATTGATTATGTTAGAATAGTTTGAGTTTATTTTCCTTTGGCTCCCCTCTGCCCAGTACCCTCTTTCCCTCCAGCAATCCCACCCCCGTTAGTTCATGTCCATGGGTCATGCATATAAGTTCTTTGGCTTCACCCTTTCCTATATTATTCTCAATTTCCCCATGTCTATTTTGTACCAAACAGTTATGCTTCTTAATCCCTGCATTTCCTCATTTCTCCCCTTTCCCCCTCCCAGCTGATAACCCTCCAAATGATCCCCATACCTATAATTCTGTTCCTATTCTGGTTTGCTTAGTTGGATTTTGTTATTTTTTAGATTCAGTTGTTGATAGTTGTGAGTTTGTCATTTTAATGTTCATAATTTTAGTCTTCTTTTTCTTAAGTAAGTCCCTTTGAGATTTCATATAATAATGGCTCGGTGATGATGAACTCCTTTAGTGTTATCTTGTCGGGGAAGCACTTTATCTGCCCTTCCATTCTAAATGATAGCTTTCCTGGATAAAGTAATCTAGGTTGTAGGTCTGTGCTTTTCATTACTCTGAATACTTCTTGCCAGTCCCTTCTTGCCTGCAAAGTTTCTTTTGAGAAATCAGCTGACAGTCTTATAGGCACCCCTTTGTAGGTAAGGCTCTGCTTTTCTCTTGTTACTTTTAATATTCTCTATTTATCTTTAACCTTTGGCATTTTAATTATGATGTGTCTTGGTGCGGTCCTTTTTGGGTCTAGCTTGTTTGGGACTCTGTGCTTCCTGGACTTGGATGTCTATTTCCTTCATCACATATGGAGAGTTTTCCTTCATTATTTTCTCACATAAGTTTTCAATTTCTTGCTTCTCATCTTCTCCTGGCACCCCCATGATTCAGATGTTGGCATGTTTAAAGTTGTCCCAGAGGTGCCTAAGCCTCTCATTTTTTTTTCAATTCTTGTTTCCTCATTCTGTACTGATTGACTGTTTTTTCTTCCTTATGCTCCAAATCATTGATTTGAACCCCAGTTTCCTTCCCTTCACCATTGGTTTTGTGTGGATTTTCCTTTGTTTCATTTAGCATAGCCTTCACTTCCTCCCTTATACATTTGCCATACTTAAGCATATTTGTCAAGCCTGTGAGCATCTTTATCACCAGTGTTTTGAACTCTGAGTCTGTTTGGCTAGCTCCTCATTTGTCAGGTTGGCTATCTTCTCATCATTCAGTCCTCCCACTGGAACCTTGATCCGTCCCCCGTTTTGAAACATACTTCTCTGTCTCCCCATCTTGACAGGCTCCTGTGTTTGTTTGCCTCTGTGTCTTAGGTAAGCTGTCTCACCTATTATGTTGTAAGGGGCAGAGCCTTAGGTATTCGTAAGTACAGGGCGACCCATTTCACCACGTTATGGTACTATATATGTGTGATACTGTATATGTGTGAGGGGGTACTGTATATGTGGTCAGAGAGGGAACAATGCTACTTGCTCAGCACTCATCTCCCTTCCAGGCACTTCTCTTAGTTTGTATGGGACTGGTGCCTCTCTAGTTGCTGCCCTGGCTGTCATTCCCAGAGTGGGTGGGTCTGCAGACACTCCAAGAGAGACCAGCTGTTTCCTCCTCCGCCCCAATCCCCACTGCTTTGCACAGTCAGAAGCAATGAGGCTTTATTTTCCCTGGCACTGGGACCATGAGCTGCGTGATCTGATCTGGTGCTGGGAGCACTCCCCAGGTGTCCCTCCCGACTCCCTAAAATATGTGACTGCGCTTTCCGGCAGCCTTTCGCTGCCACCACTGCTGCTGCCACCACACTGCATCCTCTCTGCCCCAGCTCCGCCTCTTCTACCTGTCTGGATGAGTATTTCTTCTTTATATCTTTGTTTGTTGGACTTCCATGCAGCTTGATTTTCTGGAACTTCTGGTTGTCTCTAGTTTTGAGGTAGTTATATTCCTTCTTAGTTGTGGAGGGAACGCATGTCTGTCTAGGCCGCCATCTTGGCTGGAAGTCTTGAGAAATGTACTCTAAATCTGATTAATTTTTAAGCATCAATGAAAGATATATTTCAAATAAGTCTAATAAAAATTTAAGTGCAAAAAATAAAAAACAAAGACATAATCAATGATGGTTACAGGTAAAGGGACAAGAAAAAACAAATAATCATGAACTCTTAGCCCTGATTGGTGTGGCTCAGTGGGTTGGGTGTCATCCTGCAAACGAAAAAGTCACAGGTTTGATTTCTGATCAGGGCCTGTGCCTGGGTGAGAGAGGCAACCAATTGATGTTTCTCTCGCACATCAATGTTTCTCTCCCTCTCTTTCTGCCTCCCTTCCCCTCTCCGTAAAAATAAATAATAAAATCTTTCAAAAAAGAAAGCTTAAGAAATGAAAAACATGAAAAAAGCCTCAGAAATAAGAAGATACATAATTATCACAAGCTCAATGACTCAAATATTATTTGATTCATCCTTCTCACAAAAAACTAGTGACCGAATTAAGATGTTTTGAGAGAGTAAAGTGTTTCAATACGGAGTTCTCATGCATTCAATTGGGTTGAGAAATTCTATGAATAATAATTGTTAGTATATAAATATGTATGTTAATTTAAAAATTAATAAACAACTACCTCTGTAATGACCTATACTTTCCTTTATCAGACCCTAACAGGATTTTCTTTAAGAAAATAGCACATTCCACACTGATAGGCTATTGGATTAGTTTTTTTCCCTAGCTCCATGTTTTAATAATTCTTAGCCTCTCTAGGATATAGAAATTATGTTTATTAAAACCATGTAGATAGGCATTGATATTCTTCCCTGCCCCTATTTTTAAGTGGACAAGCTGTGTGTCAGAAAGGAGCTACCAGCATAACATTCAATCATTAGTCTACCACTGATACCACAGTCCATGGTAGATAATCTACTACGTAGTACAAAGAACATACTAAACCATATAAAAGATAGCCTAGAAACAAGTAAAACTATAACCACACCCTCTATTTTCCTCACTTTTGCAAGATTTCTATTAAGTTTGCAATGTGAGTCAATTTCTGGTGTAAGACTAAACACATAACAAAATCATGGTTGTCCTTTGCTGCCCTCTTATGGGAAATGTACATAAATACACAAAAATCCCAAGCCAATAACTGCAGTCTCACTTTGTCACAACTTAACTATTACAGGTGTTCCTAGCTTTAAATGATAGATGAGTTTCTAGAACAATGCAGCCAGTAATAAAAGGTACTTGATAAATGTTTGCAGAGTTAAATGGGAAATTTTAACCACTGAATGATTTTATAGGAATCATATGATTATTTTTTTAAATAACTCCCAATTTAATCTTTGTGGTATACAGATTGACATATCTCATGTTTAAAGTTATAAAACTGCATCATGTAGCAAATTTATTCATAAGTAAATAAAATTATAAAAATTACAAAATAAATGTCATAATCTAAAACTTTCAGTTGAATCACTTGTTTCAAGCAACTTTGCTTCTTTTAAGAGCCAAAATCTAACAAACAGTTGAAGTGAATGGTTCAAGTTTCTTCTCATTTTCTGCTCTTTGTTTAGTCTTTATAGGTTGTGAACAGAATCTATCTCAAGAGAAAGTGTCTTGAATTCTGCAATAGTCAGGACTGATTAATATTCAACAAAATGTTTAAACAGCAGCATTGCTTGAAGTTTTAATGTAGGTATATAGTTATCTTCCTAGCTATTTCTTCAAACTTATAAGACTGTTAATGATTACACTAAACATTTAAGCCCATAATCTTATGATTTCAAAACAGTGAGGGATTTTTGTAGCTGAGTGGTAAAAGTAATTGTTTCACTAATTCATGAATGAGGGGTCTTTCCAACTCATGGAGGATCTAATACAAGGGAAATTCTCCAGGATTTCTACCAGAATAAAGTGTTTGAATCCTTCAAATTGGACCTTGCCTGGTCCTCTTAACCAGCACTGGGAAAAGGCTATGCACATCACTGAACTGAGTGATGTATGTCATTTCTACATGCTGGGTAGCTACCACAAATTAAAAAAACAAACACATGCAAAATAGTTGCTAGTGTACACACCAAAAATATTTTCTGATCTCTTCAGTAACTCTTACCACAACAATCCCCTGCAAGTTCTTCAAGACCTATGTTATTCATATCTACCTTCCCATTCTCAATGGTATCATACTAGTTCAGGCTTATATTCTTATATTCATTAATCAAATGATGTATTTCTTGAGCACTATATGCAAGCATTGTCTTAGGAGCTATGTACAGAATGATAAACAAAAGAGACATGGTCTGATCTCATGTAACTTGCAATCTGTAAAGAAAAAAGACAGTAAGCAAACATTACAAATAAGAATACTGACAGTTTGATAAGATTTGATAAGGGAAAATAACAGAACATTTTAAGAAAGAATGATAGGAAAGGTAGGTCCTAATTTCTGTTGGGGCAAAGAGAAGGCTGTCATGTGGAGAAATGTTCTCTCTGGAACTGACAATTAAGTCAATACCTGAAGAATAAGTTATAGTAATAAAGGCTGAAGAAATACCAGAAACTCTCAGCATTAAGAGAAGAAAAAGCATGGCATATTTAAGGATTAACATAAGGCCAGTGTGGCTGAAAAATGAGACTGGAAAATAGAGCCTAAATTATCATGGCTTTGTTAAGAAGTCTGGTTTCATTCATGCAAAGTACTAAAAGAGGTTAAGCAGGAAAGTGACACGATGTAATTCATGCTTAAAAGCTTTCTAGGTTTTGGGTAGAGAAAGCTTTGGAGCACGGCAAAGAAAAAATTAGAGAAATCATAATGAAATCATAAAGGAGGCAACTGCAAGAGTTCCAACAAGATAGAGAATTGGATTAAGGTGGTGACATGAGAATTAGGAAAAAAACAGATGAATTTATATATTTTGAAGGTAAAATTAACAGAAATTGATGATGGACTAGATGTAGACTGGTTTTAGCAACTAATGAATGAAGGTATCTCATATACTGACATGAGGAAGAAGGAGCCATTTTAGTGGGTGGGGGTAATTAGAAGTCAGTTTTAGGCATTCCCTTTAAGAGTTCTGTGAGATATACAACTAAATATGTCAAGTAGTCATTATATAAATAAATAATGCAAATGGATGAGATCACTTAAATCATAGAGTAAGAAAAGAAATGCAAGACTAAGCACCTCACATCTGATAGAATGGCTTGGGTGAGAATTTAAAAATTGAAAAAAAAGAATGGCTATTTTCAAAAAGACAAAAAAAAAAAAAAGGTGTCAGAAAGACTGTGTAGAGAGGATGAAAAGAAAAGGGAACCCTTGTACACTGTTGGTGGGATTGTAAACTGGTGTAGCCATTATGGAAAACAGCATGGAATTTCCTTAAAAGTTAATAATAGAACTAGCATATGATCAGCAACTCCTCTTGAGTACTTACCTAAATAATGTGAAAACACTAATTCAAAAAGATATATGTACTCTTATATTCATTGCAACATTATTTATAATAGCCAATATATTGAAACAATCTAAGTGTTCTTTGACATGTAAACAGATAAAGAAGATGTGGTAGGCATATACAATGAAATACTACTGAGCCACAAAAAAGATAAAATAGTGCCTTTGAAACAACATGGATGGATCTTAGGGTATTATGCTAAGTGAAATAAGTCAAATGAAATAGGACAAAAACCATATCATTTCACTCATGTGGAATATAAAACAAAAAAGTAACAACTAACAAAACAAAACTCATAGATACAGACAACAAAAAGATGGTTATCAGAGGGGAAGGGGGTGGGTAGAGAACAACTTGGGTAAAGGGGGTCAAATATAAGGTAACAGAAGGAAATCTGACTTTTGGTGGTTAGCACACAATAGAATAAACAGGTATTAAACTATAATGTTGTACATCTGAACATTATATAATGTTACTAACCAGTCTTACCTCAATACATTTTAAAAAAAGACTAACTAAGCCAAAGGAGGAGAGCCCCAAAGACCCAGACAGAAGGAAAGTCAGCAGAGTATTATGCCTCATAAATTTATATCTAGTAATTATACCTGATAAATGAACATATGAATAGCAAGTTAGTCCATTTTTATCAGTTCCTTATAGAGATCTTATAGAAAAATTAAATGCAAAAAACCAGTATATTTTAAAGGTTTGTCTTCTAGCATTATTATAATCTCATCATAAAGTGATGTAAATTGTTTTCAGTGCAGACATGGCCTGTCTTTTGAACACATCAAATGTATTCCCATCTTAGGGTTTGAAATAGTCTTCCACCTAATCATTTCCCCCTTCGTATTATGCAAGTCTTAGTTCAAAGGTCACTTCTTCAAAGAAGCTTTTAATGGCCATCCTCTGAAGTAGGTTTCCCTTATCCCATCATTCTGCTTTATTTTTTCACACTTAACTTTTACATGTTTCTGACCAACCAGAATGTAAGCTACTTGAGAAAAAGGGTCTTAAACATCTTGAGATCGCCATCATTTTCCCAATGCCTGAAACAGTGATTAAAACAGAGTAGGTATGGAATTACAACTTAATTGTGAAGAAATCATTTGAAATATCCAACTGAACACTAGCTGGAGAGAAGTCTTATAAGCATGGAGAGACAGAAAAGGCCACTTCATCACAATGTGACTGGTAGAAAATGAGGAGATAGGAAAGGGCTGGGTGGGCTCCCATGGGTGGCAGCTGAAGAAACTGAGAAACAGCTCATAAGCTGGGGGTTCCCCCTGAGAGGGAAGGGTCTATACCCCCAGCTGGGCTTCCCAGCCTACAGCCAGAGAGAAGAAAGTAAAATAGCTGTGAAAAGCGAAAAGCCACAGGGTTTTTTGCTGGTCTAAAAGAAACAGCTGGAGATAAAAAACTATTAAATGGATCACGTATGAAAATACTTTGGCACCCACTTACTCTGGGCTCAAGCAGAGGGAGGGCAGAGAGGACTAGAGATGCTTGGGGAGAATTTGGGGTGGTGGCTTTGAGGAGAGAACTGAGGGAGCAGCTGACCAGGTCCCAGTGCTGACTCATTCCCCATACTGAAGGCAGACCATTCCCCTCCAAGTGATGTCAGCCTGAAGGGAAGCAAAAGGCCCACCTGCAGGAATTAATCTGTCTCACCCTTGGTGCTTAAGCCTGATGGCTGATCACAGATTGAGTAGATTAACAACAAAAGGAGACAAAGGCAGTAGATCTCTGGTAGTCTCCAACAGGCTGCCTAGGGCCAGACTGGTACACGATCTGACGCCACCAGGGGCAGATCCAGAAAGTGCAGGTCAATCTAAGAAGCAGCAACAAACAAGAAGAGTCACAAAAATGGGGAGATAGGAAAACAACTCCCCATCGAAAGGAAAGAAGGAATCCTCAGAAACAGTGCTAAATGAAACAAAGGAAAGCAAACTCTTAGACATGGAATTCAAAGCATGGATTATAGGAAAGCTCAATGAACTCAGCAAGCTCAAAGAAAACTACAAAGAACTCCAGGAAAACTATAAGGAACTTACTGAGAATTACACCGGCATGAAAAAGGACATAGACGCTATCAATAAAAGCCAGGTAAATGAAGAATACAATTTCTGAATTGAAAAACACAGTAGAAGGAATTAAAAGCAGGCTAAAGAAAGCAGCAGATTGGATTAGTGAGCTGAAGGACAATGTAGAAAAACATTCCCAGACAGTGCAAAAAAAATGATAAAAGACTAAAAAAAGAATGAAGAGGTTTTAAGAGAGCTGCAGGACAACATGAAATGTAATAATATCCATATCGTAGGAATACCAAAAGAAGAGGAGGAGCAAGGGAAAGAAAATCTGTTTGAAAAACTAATGACAAAAAACTTCCCTAACTTGATGAGAGAAAAAGTCACGCAAGTCCAGGAAGCACAGAGGGTCCCAATAAAGATGAGTCCCAACAGGCCCACTTCAAGACACATCATAATTAAAATGGTAACATTCAAAAAAAAAAGAGAGAATCCTAAAAGCAGCAAGAGAGAAACAGCTAATAACATACAAGGGAGCTCCAATAAGGCTAGCATCAGATTTCTAACAGAAACACTACAAGCCAGAAGGGAATGGCAAAAAATATTCGAGCAATGAAAAACAAAGGCCTACAACCAAGACTATTCTACCCAGCAAGGCTCTCATTCAAAATGGAAGGTGAAATAAGGAGTTTCCCAGACAAAAGAAGGCTAAAAGAATACATCTCCACCAAACCAGCTAAAGGGTCCGCTTTAAGAAGATAAAGAAACAGAGAGAGACCGAGAGGAACACAAGTACAAAGGGGAAAAATGACAATGAACAAGTACTTATCAATAATAACCTGAAATTTAAATGGATTAAATGCATAAATCAAAAGATATAGGGTAGCTGAATGGATTAGAAAGCATGACCCATATACATGCTGTCTACAAGAGACCCACCTCAGAACAAAAGATCTACAGAGATTGAAAGTGAAGGGATGAAAAAAAAATATTTCAAGCAAATGAACATGAAAAAAAAGCTGGGGTAGCAATACATATATCAGACAAAATACATTTCACAGCAAAGGCCATAAAAAGAGACATAGAAGGACATTTCATAATACTTAAGGGAAAAATCCATCAAGAAGATATAACCCTTGTAAACATATATGCACCCAACATAGGAGCACCCAAATATTTAAGGAAAATTTTGAAAGATGTCAGGAGAGAATTAGACAGCAACACACTCATAGTAGGGGCCCTTAACACCCCATTGTCAAAAATGGACAGATCTTCAAAGCAAAGAAACACCAAGGATATCGAGGCATTGAACAACACTCTAGATCAAATAAACTTAATTGATATATATAGAATTTTTCACCCCAAAGAAGCAAAATATACATTCTCTTCAAGTGCACATGGAACATTTTCAAAGACAGAACACATGGTAGGACACAAAACAAGCCTCAACAAATTCAAGAGAATTGAAATTATATGAAACATCTTCTCAGATCACAAAAGCTTAAAACTGGAAATCAACCTCAAGGAAAAAACTCAAAAACATTCAAACTCATAAAGAATGAATAACATGTTATTAAATAATGAATGGGTTAACAATGACATCAAGGGAAAAATCCAAAAGTTTCTGGAAACAAATGATGAACACACAACAAAACAAAACCTATGGGAAATAGAGAAAGCAGTCCTGAGAGGAAAGATCATAGCAATACAGGGCTGCGTAAAAGAGATAGAAGAATCTCAAATAAAAAATCTAACTCTATAGCTACAAGAACTAGAGGAACAACAATGAACAAAGCCAAGAGCGAGTAGAAGGTAGGAAATCATGAAAATGAGAGCAGAGTTAAATGACATAGGGAATAAACAAACAACTTAAAACATCAATAAAACCAGGAGCTGGCTCTTTGTAAAGATAAACAGAATTGACAAGCCTTTAACCAGGCTCATCAAGAAAAAAAGAGAGAGAACCCAAATAAATAAAATCAGAAATGAAACAGGAGAAATCACAACCAATACCAAAGAAATACAAAGGATTGTAAGAAATCATTATGAACAACAGTAGCACAAGAAATTTGACAACCTGGAAGAAATGGGCAAATTTCTGGAATCATATAACCTTCCAAAATTCAATCAAGAGAAGCAGAAAGCCTGAACAGACCAATAACAACTAGTGAAATTGAAGCAGTAATAAAAAAACTCCCAGCACACAAAAGCCCTGGACCGAATGGCTGCACAGGTGAGTTTTACAAAACATTTAGGGAAGAACTAACTCCTATCCTTCTCAAACTATTCCAAAAAAATCCAAGAAGATTGAAGACTCCCTAACTCTATGAAGCCAGTATTACTCTAATTCCAAAACCAGGTCAAGACACAACAAAGAAAGAAAACTACAGGCCAATATCAAAGATGAACATACATGCTAAAATCCTCATCAAAATATTCGCAAACCGGATCCAGCAACACATTAGAAAGATCATACACCACGATCAAGTGGGATTCATCCCAGGGATGCAAGGATGGTTTAATATTCGCAAATCAATAAACGTAATACACCACATAAACAAAATGAAAGACAAAAACCACATGATCATATCAATAGATGCAGAAAAAGCATTTGATAAAGTACAACACCCATTTATGATGAAAACACTCAGCAAAATGAAAATAGAGGAATCATACCTCAACATCATAAAGGCCATATACAAGAAACCTGAAACCAACATCATACTCAATGGGCAGAAATTGAAAACATTCCCCCTAAGATCAGGATAAAGACAAGGATGTCCACTCTCTCCACTGCTATTCAACAGTTTGGAAGTTCTAGCCACAGCAATCAGACAAGAAAGAGAAATAAAAGGCATCTAAATTGAAAAAGAGGAAGTAAAACTGTCATTACTTGCAGATGACATGATAGTATACATAGAAAACCCTATCGACACCATGAAAACACTACTCAACCTAGTAAGTGAATTTGGCAAAACAGCAGGGTACAAAGTCAATATTTAGAAATTGAAGTCATTTCTGTACACCAACAGTAAAATAACAGAGACAGAAACAGGAATAACAATCCTATTTACTGTAGCAAGAAGAAAAATAAAGTACCTAGGAATAAACTTAACCAAAGAGATAAAAGACCTGTACTTGAAAAACTACATAGTACTGAAGAAAGAAATTAAGAAAGATAAAAATAAATGGAAGCATATACCATGTTCATTGATAGGAAGACTAAACATCATTACAATGCTGATACTACCCAAAGCAATTTATACATTCAACGCAATCCCTATTAAAATACCAACGACATATTTTGCAAACCTAAAATCAATACTTCAAAAACTTATATGGAGGTGCGACAGCTCTACCTAAGACACAGAGGCAAACACAGGAGCCTGTCAAGATTAGGAGACAGAGAAGTATGGCCTAAAAGAGGGAAAGGATCAAGGTCCCAGTGGGAGAACTAAGCAATGAGAAGATAGCCAACCTAACAGATAAGGAGAGAGCTGACCTAACATATGCAGAGTTCAAAACACTGGTGATAAAGATGCTCACATGCTTGACAGATATGATTGAGTATGGCAAATGCATAAGAGAAGAAGTGAAGTCTTTGCTAAGTGAAATGAAGAAAAATTCACACTATACCAATGGTGAAGGGAAAAAAACGGAGGTTCAAATCAATGATTTGGAACATAAGGAAGAAAAAAACTGTCAACCAGTACAGAATGAGGAAATGAGAATTGAAAAATATGAGAAGAGGCTTAGGAATCTCTGGGACAACTTTAAACGTGCCAACATCTGAATCATAGGGGTGCCAGAAGGAGAAGAGGAAGAGCAATAAATTGAAAGCTTATGTGAAAAAATAATGAAGGAAAACTTCCCATTTTGGCAAAAGGAATAGACATACTAGTTCAGGAAGCACAGAGAGTCCCAGATAAGCTAGACCCAAAGAGGACCACACCAAAACACATCAACATTAAAATGCTAAAAGTTAGATATAAAGAGAGAATCTAAAAGCAGCAACAGAAAAGAAGAGAGTTACCTACAAAGGGGTGTCTATAAGACTATCAGCTGATTTCTCAAAAGAAACTTTGCAGGCAAGAAGGGACTGGCAAGAAGTATTCAATGTGATGATAGCAAGGACCTACACCAAGACTACTCTATCCAGCAAAACTATCATTTAGAATGGAAGGGCAGATGAAGTGCTTCCCAAACAGGGTAAAGCTAAAAGAGTTCATCACCGAGCCATTATTATATGAAATGTTAAAGAGACTTATTTAAGAAAAAGAAGATCAAAACTATGAACACTAAAATGACAATGAACTTACAACTATCAACAACTAAATCTAAAAAATAAAAACAAAATCCAACTAGGCAAACCGGAATAGGAACAGAATCATAGGTATGGGGATCATTTTAGAGTTATCAGCTGGGGGATGGGGTAGTGGAATAAATGGGGAAATGGTGGAGGGATTAAGAAGCATAATTGGTTGCTATAAAACAGTAATGGGGAAATTAAGAATAATATAGGAGAGAATGAAGCCAAAGAAAGTATATACACAACCATGGACATGAACTAAGGGAGGTGGGATTGCTGGAGGGAAAGTAGGTACTGGGCAGAGGGGAGCAAAGGGGAAAAAATTGGGACTACTGTAACAACATTGTTAATATAATATACTATTCTTTTTAAAGTACATATAGGTAAGTTAAAGAATAGTTAAAAAAAAATTATATGGAACCAAAAAAGACCCCGAATAGACACAGCAAGCTCGAAGAAGGAAAACACAGAAGCAGGAATCACAATACCTGATACCAAACTATACTACAAGGTCAAGGTAATCAAAACAGTCTGGTACTGGCATAAGAACAGACATGTAGCTCAATCGAATAGTATAGAGAGTCCTAAAATAAACCCAGGTGTATATGGTCAAGTAACATTTGACAAAGTGGGAAGGAACTTAAAATGGAGTGAAAAAAGCCTCTTCACCAACTAGTGTTGGGAGAACTGGACAGGGACATGCAAAAAAATGAAACTAGACTACCAACTAACACCATATACCAGAATAAATTCAATATGAATCAGACTTCCGGCCAAGATGGAGGCGTAGACAGACACACTACCTCTCCCTCCACAACTAGGAAGGAATAAAACTACCTCAAAACTAGAAACAACCAGAAGTTTCAGAAAACCGAACTGCATGGAAGTCCAACAAACAAAGATATAAAGAAGAAATACTCATCCAGACAGGTAGGAGGGGCGGAGCCAGGGTGGAGAGGATGCAGTGTGGTGGTGGCAGTAAGCGGAGGTGGCAGCAGCGGCAGGCCGGCAGAGAGCACAGTCACACGTTTTAAAAAGTCAGAAGGAAGACCTGGGGAGCGTTCCCAGCTCCTCACCGGACCTCGAAGCTCATGGTCCCAGTGCCGGGGTAAATAAAGTCTCATTGCTTCTGACTGTGCAGACCAGTGGGGGTTGGGGCAGAGGCAGAAACTGCCGGTCTCAGAAGGGTCCACTTGTTTAAAGGGCCCCCACTGTCCTAGAACCGCAGACCCACCCACTCTGGGAACGATGGCTAGGGGAGTAGCTAGATGGGCGCCAGTCTGGTGCAGAATTGGGAGAGGTGCCTGAAAAGGGGCGAGTGCTGGGCAGGCAGCATCGTTCCCTCTCGGACCCCTCCCCCACATACAGCGCCACAACGTGGTGAAAAAGGACGCCCTGTACTGATGAATCCCTAAGGCCCCGCCCCTTACAACGTAACAGGAGCAACAGCTCTATCTGGGATGTGAAGGCAAACAAACATAGGAGCTGTCAGAATGAGGAGACAGAGAAGTATGGCCCAAAAGGGAAAATGGATCAAGGTTCCAGTGGGAGAACTAAGCGACGAGGAGATAGCCAAACTCACAGATGAAGAGATAGATAACCTAACAGATGCAGAATTCAAAACACTGGTGATAAAAATGCTCACAGGCTTGACAGATATGCTTGAGTATGGCAAACGCCTAAAAGAAGAAGTGAAGGCTATGCTAAGTGAAACGAAGGAAAATCCACATAAAAACAATTGTGAAGGGAAGGAAACCGAGATTCAAATCAATGATTTGGAACATATAGAAGAAAAAGACAGTCAACCAGTGCAGAATGAGGAAGCAAGGATTGAAAAAAATGAGGAAAAGTTTCCAGTTTGCAAAGGAGATGGACATACAGGTCCGGGAAGCACGGACGGTCCCAGGCGAGCTGGACCCAATGGGACCACACCAGGATGCATCATGATTGAGATGCCAAAGGTGAAATCTAAAGAGAGAGTCCTGGGGGCAGCAAGAGAAAAGCAGAGAGTTGCCTACAGGGGGTTGCCTATAGGACTATCAGCTGATTTCTCAGAGGACACTTAGCAGGCAGCAAGGGACTAGAAAGCACTATTCAATGTGATGAAAAGCAACCTATGACGAAGATTACTCTATCCAGCAAAGCTATCATTTAGAATGGAAGGGCTGTTGAAGTGCTTCCTAGACAAGGTGAAGCTAAAGGAGTTCATCATCACCAAGCCATTATTATATGAAATGTCAAAGGGACTTACTTAAGAAAAAGAAGATCAAAACTATGAACACTAAAATGACAACAAACTCACAACTATCAACAACTGAATCTAAAAAATAAAAACAAAACCCAACTAAGCAAACCAGAATAGGAACAGAATCATAGGTCTAGGGATCATTTGGAGGGTTATCAGCTGGGAGGTGGAACGGGGAGAAAGGGGGAAATGGTGCAGGGACTAAGAAGCATAATTTGTTGGTACAAAATAGACAGGGGGGCATTAAGAATAATACAGGAAAGGGTGAAGCCAAAGAACTTAATATGCACAACCCATGGACATGAACTAAGGGGGGTGGGATTGTTCAGGGAAGGGGGGTACTGGGCAGATGGAAGGAAAGATAAAAAACATTGGAACTACTGTAACAACATAATCAATAAAATATACTTTAAAAAATATGGATCAAAGACTTAAATGTAAGCCGAGATACCATAAAACTCCTAGAGGAAAACATAGGCAGAAAAAGTTAAGATGTCCCACATAGCAGTATTTTCACCAATATATCTCCTAAGGAAAGGAAAATAAAGGAAATAATAAACAAATGGGACTACATCGAATGAAAGAGTTTCTGCTCAGCAAAAGAAAACATCAACAAGATGGAAAGGGAAACAACCATATGAGAAAATATATTTGCCAATGATACTCAGACAAGGGATTGATCTCCAAAATATATAAAGAACTTACACATATCAACACCAAGAAGACAGGCAACCCAATTAAAAAATGGGCAAAAGACATGAACAAACACTTCGCCAAACAGGACATGCAGAGAGTCCATAGGCATATGAAAAAATGCTCAACATCACTAGCTATCAGAGAGATGCAAATAAAAACCACAATGAGATACCACCTCACACCAGTCAGAATGGCCATCATCAACGAATTAACAAACAACATGTGCTGGAGAGGATTTGGAGAAAAGGGAACCCTAGTGCACTGCTGGTGGGAATGCAGACTGGTGCAACCACTAAAGAAAACATTATGGAATTTCCTCAAAAAACTAAAAATGGAACTTCCTTTTGAACCATCAACTCCACTGCTAGTATTATACCTGAAAAATGCTGAAATCCCAATTCAAAAGAACTTATGCACCCATATATTCATAGCAGTGCTGTTTACAATAGCTAAGTTCTGGAAACAGCCTAAGTGCCCATCTGTAGATGAGTGGATCAAAAAACTGTAGTACATTTACACAATGGAATACTATACAGCAGAAAGAAAGAAGGAACTCCAGCCATTTGCGACAACATGGATGGAACTATAGAGAATTATGCTTAGTGAAATAAGCCAGGCAATGAAAGAAAAATACCATGTAATATCACCTAATGCAGGAGACTAAGGAACAACACAAACAAATGAACTAAATTGAACAAGGAACAGAATAACAGTTATCAGGGGGGAGGGGGGACAGAAAGAAGGGATAAGGGAAGATTTTGTTCAAAGAACATGTATAAATGAGACATGGACAACAGAGGGGGATATGACTGTGGGAGAAGGGGTGGGCTGGGTGGGGGAGAGCAATGGGGGAAACATGGGACAACTGTAATTGAAAAATAATAAAAAAACACAATAGGATAAAGTCATGTATCTTGTATAGATCTTATAAGTGGTCTGTGAGTATAGAGAACCTGGAATTATCAAAATTATTCACCAGAGGTACTAAAAAATATAATAAGTAATGACATAAGGTTCTTCGCATAAAACTAATAAGACCAGTTATTAATAGAGGTTTGGTTGACCATGGCTTTGGAATATCATGCCTAAAGGAGACATGCTTGGGCTCTGGTTGTTACCAAAAAGCCCTGAGGAACTGGGATTGACTTTTGAAGGTAATAAAAGCCCATGAGAAAAAAGGCCTGGTACCTTGGTTGGTTGTTTGGTTCGTGGCAATCTTTCCAGGGAAGGAACGAAGGTTGCTTTCCTGAAAGATGGCTAGAAGGAACCTTAAGGCACAATGGAAAACCTGAAGGACTTGGAAAAGACAGGTGTTTACAGGCAAGGCTGAATGGCAGGTATGTGGCTCAGCTCCTGTGCCCTGAAGGGCTGACTGAAAGTCACCCTAAAGGTTCCTTGTGGAAGTTTCAAAAAGCAGACTTAAAGATCACAAGTGATCATTTGCTGCTCTTGTTGTGTTTATGCAAATGAACAGGATAAATTAAAACTGGACTTAATGTGGTCCCTTTAATGAAAAGGAGGGTAATCTTGAGGAAAAGCACAATTCAAGGATAATCATTATGCTCAGTGGTAGACTATAAAGTTGTGTAGCTAACTGTCTTTAACGTTTATTTTCATTTAGTTTGTTTCCATTTGAAAGTTAAACTAGGTCTGTGACATCATCAAAGAAGCTTAATTTATAGGCAACATCTTGCAACTGGATGTCTTCCCAATAAGATAGTCTCCCAGATCTAGAGACTGGTTGGTGGATTATGTTGAGTAAATTAACATGTGTGTTTTGTTTTCATAGGCCATAAGCCTATGATCTCATTACCTGATTGTCTGTACATATAGGCCTCATTTAATCCTGTCTGCCTCACTGCCTCCTGAGACTCAATGGTTTGGCTGAACTAAATGGTTGGGTTGGTGAATTATTGGGTGGTCTATGGGCTTCACTTTAAAAATGGTTTATCTTTTCTATCCTAATGGCTTGGACAGAAAGGGCCCAGATGTTTGAGGGCGAGGGACCTAAAATATTCCCCTCAGTCAAAACTTAAGTGTAGTAGTCAAAAGGGCTTTGGACAGGTGTGACATGCCTTGCACACCTTCCTCCAAAGAAGCCTTTTTTTTTTTTCCTGTGAGACATTTAAAAATTAATCCCTGCCTTTTGTCATCCAGTGGTTATGGTTTTAATGATGCCTTTTAAATCTGTTGCCAAATCTGTTTCCCCCAGAATAAAAGGATTCCAGCTTGTTAAACTGAGAATTCCATTGCCTGGGGAAAGCCAACCGACTTGGAGTCTGTAAGATCCCTCCCCATGTGGGAAGGCCACTTTCTTCTCCACATCCCTACTCTTATTAGCGATTTCTGGATCCAAGGGTAGGTAGGACGACAACCATGTCCAGCCTGAAGCACTAGATGAGCATGAGACCTTCACCCATTGTCCTTTATAAGATTATAAAGGGTCTTAAGTCTGAGTGAGGGGAATTTTTGCAGCGCAGTGGGTCCCCAATAAATAAATAAATAAATAATTTAATTAAATTTAAAAAATAAAATAAAACAGAGTAGTTACTTCATTAATATGAGGAATAAAAAGAAATATATGTTTTCAGTAAGTAGTAGAAATCATTACTATTTGTACTTTCAAAACATAATACTAAAGATAGACCTTCATTAGATAAAAGTATGTATTCTAGAATTTTGAATGCCTTATTGAAGTCTTAGCTTTCTTCTAGTTATTAGGACTCCACTGAGCTTTCATTCAGCACTCCTCCTACTTGCTTCCCTGAGGTCACACTTGGCAATATCACTTCCTCTCCTAATGAGTAAACCTAGCATTTCCTAGGGCCTAACCCTAGCCTGCTTATGATATCTAAACATGAAACTAAGTCACTGATTCCTTATTTTTCCAAGGATACCTGGACTCTTTCCAATACTTACTATGCCAAGGGCTAACCAAAGGCTAATTTTTCATCAAAAGAGATTTTAAATAGACGATTTACTAATTGAGATATCACTTAATTAGGGATAAACAAATTGTTTCCTAAAGAAAATTCTACTAGAAGTGAAACTTGCAACTATGTGAATATTATTAGCAACATGTGTATATATATTTCATATTTAAAAAAATTGGACTTCTGGCTAAGATGGAGGCTTAGACTGACATGCTCAGTCTCCCTCTACAACTATAAAGGAATACAACTACCTCAAAACAAAAGATAACTAGAAATTCCAGAAAATAAAACTACACGGAAGCCCAACATATGAAGTTATAAACCAGCAGCACTTTGGGCAGGTAGGAAGAGTGAAAGTGGGCAGTGCTGTTTGCGGTAGCACCAGGGAGAGCAGCACGGAGAGCAATCCCGGCTGCAGTCAAGCTGCAGCAGTTCGCGACCCCAACGCTGGGAAAAGCAGCCACTGCACTGCCTCGGACAGTGAGGCCCAGAGGACGGGAGGACAAATCCGGGTCTCCCAGTGGAGAATAACGGCAGGAATCCATCTTGGACCCCTGCCCCCACACAAAGTGGCACAGCGCCGCAAAATAGGTTGTGGATCGCCATGGTCGCTGGGTAGTGATGACAAAGCACCACAGCACGGCGTAAAAGGTTGTTGGATCGCTGCTAGTCACTGGGTTGTGAAGAGTACACAGGCTCTGCCCCCTATAGTCTGCCCAAGAAGCAAAGCAAAATGCAAATCTGTCAAAATGAGGCAGACAACTATAGAAATCCCAGTGGCGCAGCTCACCAGGCAACAGATGAAGACTCTGACAGATGAACAAATAAGAAAACTGGCAGAGGCACAGTTCAGAGCTATTGTTATAAGGTGGCTTACAGAATTAACAAAAGATTTGAAACAAGACGAGAAAGGGTTGAAAACCACTAATACTGAAAATAACAAAAACACATACAAGACAAGTGGTGAGGAAATAAAATCCAGAGTTCAAATCAACAAACTGGAACACAGAGAAGGAACAAACAGTCAACCAGTGCGGAAAGAGGAAACAGAAAGCAAGGAAAGTGAGAAGAGGATCAGAAACCTCTGGGACAGCGATAAGAGATCGAACATACGAATTATAGGATTGCCAGAGGGCGAAGAAGAACTAGAAATTGAAAAATTAAGTGAAAATGTAATAAAGCAGAACTTCCCAAACTTGGGGAAAAAAATAGACTTACAGGTCCAGGAAGCACAGAGAGTTCCAAAAAAACTGGACCCATGGAGAACCACTCCAAGACACATTATAATCAAATTGTCAAAAGTTAAAGATAAAGAGTCTTAAAAGCAGCGAGAGAAGAAAAGAATCATGTACAAAGGGGTCCCAGTTAGACTATTAGCTGACTTCTCAAGGGAGACCCTGCAGGCAAGAAGGGACTGGCAAGAAATATTCAAAGTAATGAAAATCCAAAACCTACAATCACGAATACTCTATCCAATGAAATTGTCATTCAGAATAGAAGGGCAAAGAAAGTGCTTCCAGGACAAAATAAAACTGAAAGAGTTCATTAGATCCAAAAACTATTATATGAGGTGTTAAAGGGACTGGTTTAGAAAAAGGGGGGTCAAAACTATGAACATTAAAATGAAAATTGCATCAAAAGAACCAACAACAGAAGCTAGGGGATTAAAACAAAGGCAAACTAAATAGGCAACGAGAGTGGAAAAAGAACTATAGGCATGGGGAACATATTGGGGGGAGGTCAGCAGGGAGGGGGAAGGGGGTAAAGGAGGGAGATGATACAGGAATTAAGAAGCATAGTAGGAAGGAATGGAGTAGACAGGAAGAGGTTGAGGAGAACTATATGCACAACCAAAGGACATGGACTAAAAGGGGGAGGGGACAACTGGAGGGAGGGGGGCCACCGGGTAGAGGGGAGCAGAGGGAAGGGAAACTGGGATAACTGTAACAGTATAATCAATAAAACATATTTTAAAAAATTGGCATACACTTATTCAGAAAATATTTCTTAAATGCATATACTCCATCCTAAATAGTCAACTATGTATTTCAGAATGCAGAGGTGCACAGTGGGAAATAATTATTTTCTTTAAGAAATGCAAGTAATATTAACATAAAATGGGCTTATTACTGATATTATAAATTAATCAACAAACATTTTTCAATTTCTCAAATTAATATCTATTACAATCTCAGACCAAAATGTATGAGAACCACTGTCATGAGTTCAAAAACAGACTAAAAACAGGAAAAAAGATCAGGAAGATGCTTTTGTGAGTATAAATGCCTGATTTAGTAGGATGACTATAAAGGGAAATACTCAAATCTTATATAATATGGATCAGAACATGAACAGCCCTAAACCCTAAAGTCTGATGGTGCTTTCCCAACCATCTACTCAAAATAAAAAATACTGAATCATAGAAAAAAGTGTAAGGAGGCTAAACAAATTTCTGAGATTTTTAATTTTTTTCAGTTTTATTGAGTTTTGATTGACAAATAAAAATGTTATAATATTTAGGAGAGATCCAGCCAAGATGAAGGCATAGGTAGACATGTTTTGCCTCTTTCCGCAACCATAAGAAGGAATGCAACTACCTGAAAACTAAAAACAACCAAAACTACCAGAAAATTGAACTATATGGAAGTCCAACAAACAAAGATATAAAGAAGATATACTCATCCAGACAGGTAGAAGGGGTGAAACCAGGATGGAGAGGATGTGGTGTGGTGGTAGTAGCAATGGCAGCAAGGCTGGCCGAAAGCACAGTCATACATTATAAAATCCTAGAGGGACACCTGGAGAGTGATTCCAGCCCCAGACCAGACTTCGCAGCTCTCAGTTTCAGAGCCAGGAAAAATAGTTTCACTGATTCTAACTGTGAAAACCAGTGTGGGTTGAAGCGATAAAAGAAGCTGCCAGTCTCTCAGCAGAGTCCATTTGTTTAGAAGGCACCCAGGGTCTTAGAACACCCACAGATGCACCCACTCTGGAAAACACAACCAGGGCAACAGGTAGAGGGACCGCCAGTCCCATACAGGAAGTGGGAGAAGTGTCTGGAAAAGGGGTGGATGTTGAGCAAGTGGCATTGTTCTCTCTCATAACCCTCCCCCCCACACAGCACCACGACATGGTGAAAAGGATCACCCTGCAATGATGAATACCTAAGGCCCCTCCCTTTACAATGTAACAGGTGTGACAGCTCTACGTCAGACACAGAGGCAAATACAGGAGGCTGTCAAATTGAGGAGACAGAGAAGTATGGCCCAAAAGAGGAAATGGATCAAGGTTCCAGTGGGAGAACTAAGTGATAGATAGCCTACCTAACAGACATAGAGTTCAAACTACTGGTGATAAAGATGCCCACAGACTTGACAGACATGCTTGAGTAAGCCAAATGCATAAGGGAAGACATGAAGGCTATGCTAAATAAAACGAAGTAAAATCCACACGAAACCAGTGGTAAAGGGAAGAACACCAGGGTTTAAATTAATGATTTGGAATATAAAGAAGAAATAAACAGTCAACCAGTACAGAATGAAGAAACAAGAATTGAAAAAAACTGAGAGGCTTAGGAACCTCTGAGATAACTTTAAACATACCAACATCTGAATTGTAGGGGTGCCAGAAGAAGAAGAAGAAGAGCAAGAAATCAAAAACTTATGTGAAAAAATAATGAAGAAAACCTTCCCAAATTTGATGAAGGAAATAGACATACAAGTCCAGGAAGTACCGTTCCAATAAAGCTAGACCCAAAGAAGACCACACCAAGACACATCATAATTAAAATACTAAAGGTTAAAGATAAACAGAGAATCTTAAAAGCAGCAAGAGAAAAGAAGAGAGTTATCTACAAAGGGGTGATTATAAGACTATCAGCTTATTTCTGAAAAGAAATTGCAGGCAAGAAGGGACTGGTAAGAAGTATTCAAAGTGATGAAAAACAAGGACCTACAACCAAGATTACTCTATCAAACAAAGTTATCATTTAGAATGGAAGGGCAGATAAAGTGCTTCCGAGACAAGGTAAAGCTAACGGAGTTAATCATCACCAAGCCCTTATTATGTGAAATGTTAAAGAAAGTTATTTAAGAAAAAGAGAGTAAAAACTATGAACAGTAAAATAACAACCTACTCACAACTATCAACAACAGAACATAAAAAAATAAAAACAAAAACAAACTAAGCGAACAGCCTGAATAGGAACAGAATCATAGGTATGGGGATCATTTGGAGGGTTATCAGCTGGGAGGGGGAAGGGAGAGAATGGGGGAAAAGGTGCAGGTATGAAGAATCATAATTGGTAGTACAAAATAGACAGGAGGGGTGATAAGAACAGTATAGGGAAGGGTGAAGCCAAAGAACTTACATGCACGACCCATGGACATGAACTAAGGGGGGGTAGGATTTCTGGAGGGAAGGGGGATACTGGGCAGAGGGGAGCAAAGGAAAAATTGGGAGAACTGTAACAGCATAATCAATAAAATATATATATTTTTAAAAGAGGCACCTCTCCAGTATATGCCATTTCAGAGTTCACAAGCTATTTATTCCTATAATTTGGAACATTTAACCCAAAGCAATTCCAACTTTCCTAAAAATACTACTAGAACTTAAAACTCGTAGTTAAAAAAAAAAAAAAAAAGGAAATATGTAGGTGACTTCCCTCCCTTCAGATGAAAATGGTCAGGCAGCCATTATCTTTTTCAAGAGATTAAAATAAAAAATAGAAATACTTCCTTTGTAAAAATGGTAGATAATCTAATTCTCTAGCAGATCTCTATACCTCTTACATTCTTTTTTGATAATCATATCTATAAGAAGTCAGTCATAGTTTAATAAGCGCCAAAGTAGGCACTATTCAGCATTATTTACTCCAAATAGTTCATGGACATGACAGAGGTTCTAAATAGGCACAAAATAACTTGAGGAATCAATGACCAAAGCTAACAACATTATTTCTCCAATGCATAAACATGGCATATGTCCTGGAAGTTTTGATTTTATCCTTTCTTTGGTCTTGGGGCCATTTGTAATACATAGCTATGCAGCATTTACTTACTACTTTGGATTCACTTCTATGAGGTTACAATTTTTGAATTATGCCTAATTCCCTCTCCTATTAATTATTAAAAGCAAACATCTATACAATTAAATTTTATAATAATTTCAATAAGAAAACATTATACATTTGGGAAAATAACAAAAATGAATGTAAAGCAACTAAATTAGGTTAGCTAAAAGCTAAAGAGAAACAGTAAGACTGCAGTGGTAGCATGTTATATATAATTTTCAGGAAAGGCAGCCTCATGCCGATGGTCCTTCCATCCACTCAGCCACATAAGAATTGGTCTTGGGCCTGGAATACCTCCTTACCAAGATAAAGAGCCCACATAAACTGTGTGCAGCTTATCACTATGTGTGGGAAAATATTTGTTTCAGGCTCAATATGTGTTCCTTTCCTCTGTTTAAGTGGGTGGCTCAATGGCCCTCACATATGTCCTTAGCATTCAGTATTTCAGACTCCACAGGGGGGTGCTTCTGCTGCACCACAAGATGGTATGTGCAGGCCATTGGTTTTGCATCAAATGGGGATAGAGGGTAGGCTGATCTTGGTGTGTCTACTCTGAGTAAAAGAGTTGTTCTATCCAGTACTTGACTGTGTTGTGTTTTACTTGGTCACACCATTACCAGGATGCAGTGGGCAGAAGTGTTTGGACTTCTACCCCTGGTGGCTAGCATAGTGATGAGCTTTGCTATCCTCCATGTAGTTAAAAGTCCTCCCCAATGTTGTTAACTAATTCACAGTATTCTGCTTAACAATAACGGTAAAAGTAATCTCTATGTTGTCTATCTGACTAACTTTTCTAACTACCATGGCAGTCCTCAAAGTGTGGTCCATGTCCTTTAAGGGCTTCCAAAACCCTTTCATGGGGCTTACAACGTCAATATAGCTTTCATAATACACTAAAACGCTGTTTGCTTTATTGGTTGTGTTGACATTGGTCCGATGCTGCAAAATCAAAAGTGGTAGAACTTCTGGAACCTTACAATAAATCAAGGCAATGGCACCAAACCCTAAGAGCAATCCTTGTATTCTTCCAACACTATGCACTTACAGTCAACAGACCACAAGCTTGTCAAGATATGCTGAAGGTCTTTAACTCTTCAAAATTATGGACATATATTCAAACACAGATTAAGAGACAATATAAATGCATTCACTAGAAAATCATTTTTTATTTCCACATACTTTGACTATATCTAATTATACCAAACTGCCCGGAATTATGCAAGCTCTAAGAGGCTAATCATAACCAGTGCACAAAAAACAAACAAACAAAACCACCGTAAATATAATTTACTGAATTTCATTTAAGATGAATGAATAAGAAGAGCAACAACAAAAAAAGAAATTCTCTAAACTTAGCAGTATGCTTTAAGTCTGACCATGCGGAGACTTAAATAGGTTAATCTAACATAATGAGAAGTCTCCTGAGATTTCTTACATGTTCAGCTTCACAAAGAGCCAAATACTTTGGACACTAATAAAACATTATGTTGACTGATTCCTTTCCTTAATGACTGATCCTGTTCCTCTGTCCCCATTTTGTGTCAAGAAAACTTTTTCCATATCAAGCAGTGATGATTACCTTTACTAGCATGGGAAATGTTAACTGCCTATTCCTTAAGTTCTACAGAGTCATATCTCAATTGCAATAGAAACATATAAAGAGATATTTTGTATTTCCAATGTAATTTAAGTACAACTTGGTCTAAAATACTAGGCTACACAAAATATCTCTTTCATCACATTTTAAGAAGTGAGCTCTGTTGTCATTTCTTCCTGTTTTCCTGCCTTTTATCAGTTCTCTATTTTGAAATTACTTTGGACACCTAATTCTACCAAGGTTCTGAGGTTATACACCAAAAATTTAGCATAAAAGAACAGCTAAAAGTGCTTGGACTGGATCTACTTATCTTTCCTACAGAGGACATTAGCCACTAGAAAGGCCCTTCAGCAGGAATTGTCCAGCTTCTTCGAACAGTGTACATGCTTCATGTGTGAGGCACATGAACACTGTCACTATGACCACTCGGGTTAGGATGTGCAGAGATTTGGGTTTGGGAGCACTCTATTTATGGATAACAAAAGGCATCTTTTCTAGATATTCTTTGTTTTCCAACTAATCTGCATTCTAAAATTGTTGAAGTTTTTGTCTGATTCAGTATTCATTTCTGGTTCTGAATAGTAATGGCACCTATCCTTTAAAATGTGGTGCTAGAAGTTGTTCTTTTGTGTTGCTGATGAACTGGCAAAGCTTGTACCATATATCTCTAAAGAAAGTATTGCTACCAAGCCTCCAATGTGATCTTCAGTCTTCCCCTCGTAAAGGAAAAGAACTGGACATTATGCTTTCCTTTTGCTAAATGACAGGATCACATCAAATTTACTGGGATTTTCATTTAAATTAATTGATTTAATTATGCAGACCCAAAAAGGGGGGGGGCAGAAAATAACATATAAAAAGGCATTTTAAAGGGCTGAGGTTAAATCCTTTTTTCCTCCTAGGTTTATTGAGATATAACTAAAATACGAAAGGACTGGTGTTAACCCTTCACTACAAAGCATAAAAACTTTTAAATAGTTTATTGTGGATGTGGAACAAATAATTTTACTGAAATGATATCTAGTTATCTATGATTCCACCCACTAACACAAAGATACTTCCTCTGTACACTTACAACATATAGAGGTCTACCTCACAAATTTGCTAGCTGAGTCTTTTTTTTTTAAACTACTTTATTTTTTAGAGCAGTTTAAGGTTTACAGAAAAACTGAGCAGAAAGTACAGTTTTACCATATACTCCCTCTCACTCCACCCTCAGTTTCCCCTATTATTAACATCCTGCATCACTGCGGTACATTTGTTACATCTAATAAACCAAAATTGATACATTATTATTAACTAATACTTTACATTAGGGTTCACTCTTGGTGTTATACATTTGATAACTTTGAACAAATGTATAATGACATATATCCATCATTCTAGTTTCATCCATTACAGTAGTTTCACTGTTCTAAAAACCCTCTGCGCTCTGCCTGTTCACCCCTTCCTCCCCCTGAACCCTAGCAACCACTGATCTTTTTACTATCTCCAGTTTTGCCTTTTACAGAATATCATATAATTGAAATCATATAGTATGCAGACTTTTCAGACTCCTTTCACTTAGGAATGTGCATTCGTATTCTTCCATGTCTTTTCATGGCTTCTAGTTCATTTCTTTCTATCACTGAATAGTATTCCATTGTATGGATGTACCACAGTTCGTTTATCCATTCACCTATGAAAGAATATAGCCGCTGAAGAATATAGCAAGCTGAGGTTTACTTCACATATTGCTGTGTTTTCAACTGCAATTAAAAAAATTTCAATACAAAGTGCTTAAACTTCTAGACTGATTAATTTTACCTGAAAAATTAAATAATCTTTCCCTAAACTTCCAAAACCTTCTAAAAGTCAACAAGAAATGACATCACATTAAAATTCTAGTTCGATTGGTGATATAAAGAACTAAAGTGAATATTAAAAACTCTGGAGTATATCTGGTAAAGTGCTTTGGAACAAAATGTAAAGTAAGGATATTCCTGAAAGAGGAATTACTGAGTCAAATGGCATTTACATTTATAAGGATCTTGAGGCACATTGCTAAATTCACTTCTACCATCAGTGTATAAGCAAGCCAATTTCACTAAACTCTTGCCAGCCCTGAATACAGGAATTACTACATAAATACCTGGAATCTGAGAAAGCAAAAATGTATAGTTATTTGATTAAAGAATTACAGATTGATGATGGTGGAGGAGAGGTCTTGGTATTCACCTTGCTCCATCCTTCATTTTAGTTGAGGACACAGATTAAACAACTCAGACGAGGTCACATGCTATTACTTAGTTGCAGAACAATTAAGGAAATTGTTAAATGTCTCCTAACTCTTGATGTAGATTTAATAGTTTTTCTCTAATAGCATACAAGTGACAGTGCTTATTGCCAATCACCTTAAAATAAGCACAACCTTGCCCTGGCTGGTGTGGCTCTGTGGATTGAGCACTGGCCTGCGAACCAAAGGGTTGCTGGTTCGATTCCTAGTCAGGGTACATGTTTGGGTTGCAGGCCAGGTCTACAGTTGGGGGGCACTCAAGAGGCAACCACACATCGATGTTTCTCTCTCTCTCCTTCTCTCTCCCTTCCCCTCTCTGTAAAAAGTAAATAAAATCTTTAAAAAAAATAAGTACAACCTTTAAAGCCTTGCTTATACTCTTCTTTTCTCCACCTACCTTCATTCAATTTCACTGCTTAAAATGGCAGGCATATACAATGCCTCCAAACTTTCTACCTACAGTCCTATTTTCATGCTTTAATTCCAGGCCTGTCTATCCAACACCCTATTTGACATATATGATTAGACATTTAACAGGCATTGCAGCGTGATGAGTTCCACAAACACAATCTCTAACAAAAAGGGTAAAAATGTATTTAAGAAACAATCATGTATAGTTTCTGGAAATTATCCTAAGGACATACAGCAAGGAAACATTTATTTAAGAAAATTTGAATATTTGGTAAAATCAGTGCGAGTCCGAGGCATTTGAACCAAGACCTACTGCTTCCTTCCTGCCCTCCCAACTCAGACAGAAACTCCACCCAAATTGGTGTACCTCCACAACACAGGGCCCCTTCTCCCCCTACTGACAGTCAGAGGACTATCTTCCAGGGAAGTCAGCATTTCTAATTCTACTCCCAGCTCCCTGTTGCTCAGGCTAATTTCCAGAATGCAGTTGAGAGATGGGATTCATGTGTGGGGTGAAGGCTTTACCTCGAGTGTAGCACTACTGAGAACACTGGGCTCTGATTGTCCTTGCCATGCCTCCTCAGGCAGGGGTGCTGGGAGAATCAAGCAGAGAGGACCTGAGGCTACGGCACCCCTCTCCACCCCCGCAGCTAGTGAGCACTCAGCTCCTAAAGGAAGCTGTGACTCAGAGACAAGCATACCATTGTCCCCATTCCCAGCTCCAGAGCTCTGGATCAGAGATTTGCCAGGAGGGTATAAAACTGACAGTTCTTAAACACTTCCCAAAGGAACTGACTTTATTTGCTATGAAGTATAGGAAGCTCAGGCCTAAAGATGGCCTCAAAAACAGGAGCTTTGGGGAAAGGCAACTTGGGGGAGATTGGTAGAATCATTAAACATATAGACTAACTGTAGCCCAGCTACTTTCTTTGAAAGAACCAAGGGAAGAGACCGCTGGTAGAAACCCACATGGGCTCAGACCGCATCTCAAATACTGATCTCAGAAACTTTCAAATGTAGCCTGAATGTGATTGGTTTGGTCTGGGGAGTAATTTATGCCCTAGGGTAATGTTGAAAACAGCCCATCAATCAGCCAGCAATTAGTGGAGTTCACCATCTGGTACAGCAAGGAAGAGACAGGCAAAGAGAACCTTGCCAAAGCCACTATCATTGCAGAATGAGGTGTAGAAATATATTCTAAGGCTGCACCCCCTGAGGAGCAACATCAGAAGCTTTACACTGCAGGGGGTGAAGCGGGGGTGGGCAGTGGGGGGGCATGGGAATAGATTCCACTAAAATAATTGAGACACTAAACAAACGAGTAAATAACAAGACTGGGTAGAACCAGTACCCAGAGTTGCTAAAACATACTAACTGAAATGTCAAGCTTCCAAAAATTACTTGAGCTTCCAGTCAAGATGGCAGACTAGGTAATTGCAGTATTTATCTCTTCCCATGACCACATCAAAATTACAATTAAACTTAAGACCAGTTAACCTAGAGACCCATCTGAAAACTAGCTAAACGGAAGGCCTCTAAGGAATAAAGAAGCCATGTCAAGACTGGTAAGACGGGCAAAGACTCAAAATGGGCAGGTCCCACACCCATGTGTGGCACTTGAGAACTGGAAGAGATATATAGCTTCAGAGGTTCCCCTGAGGAGTGAGGGGTTCTAGCCCCACACCAGGGTCCTCAGCCAGGAGTAATAGTGCCAGAAAAAGGAAAGCCCACAACATATGGGTCTGAAAATCAGCAGGGATTCTATCCATATACCAGGTGAGAAGGAGGGCTGCTGGAAGAGCAGGCTTCCTTGTACAGGGGCTGCACACAGACCCATTCACTAACAGACACTAATCCTAAAACGTCCAGGGAAAGGAGAGCAGGTTAAAAGGTGCCAAAGACATACAGTGACAAACTGAATTGTGTGCCTTCAGGGAGAGGGCAGCAATGCTAGCCATCACTGCCCTATGTTGAGCCCTCCTTCCAAACCTCCAGTAGGGAGACACAATCTTTCCTTTGTTCAGTGCCCCCAAAACAGCTGGTAGGCACAGATGTGCCCTGTACCAAATCTGAATCAATTAATGTGGTGAACACCTCTTGCCCCACCTGGATGACTCCCAGAGACTCCACGCCATCCAAGTTGCATCCCACCCAAGGCTCTTTCAGTGGCAGGCAGAGAATCTTAAAGGCAGCAGAGGAGAAAAAGCTAGCAATATAAGGGAGCTCCAATAAGGCTATCATCAGATTTCTCAGCAGAGACACAATAAGCCAGAAGGGAATGGCAAAAAATATTCCAGGCAATGGAAAACAAAGGCCTACAACCAAGACTACTCTATCCAGCAAGGCTCTCATTCAAAATGGAAGGTGAAATAAGGAGTTTCCCAGACAAAAGAAGACTAAAAGAATACATCTCCACCAAACCAGCATTGCAAGAAATGCTAAAAGGTCTGCTTTAAGAAGATGAAGAAACAGAGAGAGACAGAGAGGAACACAGGTACAAAGGGGAAAAATGGCAATGAATAAGTACCTATCAATAATAACCTTAAATGTAAATGGATTAAATGCTCCCTTTAAAAGATATAGGGTAGCTGAAGGGATAAGAAAACATGACCTGCATATATGCTGTCTAGAGGAGACCGACCTCAGAACAAAAGATCTACACAAGCCAAAAGTCAAGGAATGGAAAAAAATATTCCTTGCAAATGGACATGAAAAAATAGCTGGGGTAGAATACTTATAGCGGACAAAATAAGCTTCATAACAAAGGCCATAACAAAAGACAAAAAAGATCACTACATAATACTTAGAGGAGCAGTCCAATAAGAGGATATAACCCTGGTAAACATATATGTGCCCAACATAAGGGCACCTAAATATATAAGAAAAGCCTACAGCACTACAGTCATCGTAGTGGGTTTCTAACAGCCCACTGTCAACAATGGATAAATCTTCCAAACAAAAAATCAACAAGGATATTGAGGCACTGGAACAACACTCTAGATCAAATGGATGTAATTCATATTCATAGAACATTTCACCCCAAAGAAGCAAAATATACATACTTTTTAAAAGCACATGGATCATTTTCAAAGATAGACCACATGGTAGGACACAAAACAAGCCTCGACAAATTCAAGGAAAGTGAAATCATATCAAGTATTTTCTTGGATCACAATGGCTTGAAACTAGAAAACAACCTCAAGGAAAAAAACCTCAGAAACATTCAAAATTGTGGAAACTAAGTAACATGTTACTAAATAATGAATGGATTAACAATGAGATCAAGAAAGAAATCAAAAAGTATCTGGAACAAAAGAAAATGAACACAACAACCCAAAACCTATGGGACACAGTGAGGGCAGTTCTGAGAGGGACATTTATAGCAATACAGGCCTACCTAACAAGGATAGAAGAATTTCAAACAACCTAACTCTACATTTAAAATAAACAGAGGAATAACAATAAAAAAAAAACCCAGGGCGAACAGAAGAAAAGAAATAATCAAGATCAGAGCAGAATTAAGTGACATAGAGACTAAAAAAACAATCCAAAGGATAAATGAATCCAGGAGCTGTTTCTTTGAAAAGATAAACAAAACTGACAAACTTTTAACCAGATTCATCAAGAAAAAAAGAGAGAATACCCTAATAAATAAATAAATAAATAAAATATTAAAAATAAGAAGTAAATCCATGTCTCATAGTCAATTAATACTTGACAAAGGGAGCACAAGCAAACAATGTAGTAAAAACAGTCTCTTCAATAATGTTAGGAGAACTGAACTGGTACATGCAAAAATATGAAACTAGACCACCAACTTTTACCATACACCAGAGTAAACTCAAAATGGATAAAAGAGTTAAATTAAGTCATGATATAATAAAATTCCCAGTGGAAAACATAGGCAGTAAAATTTCAGATATCCCATGTGGCAATATTTTTGCCAATGTATTTTCTTGGGCAAGGGAAATAAAGAAAAAATAATAATAAAGAAATGGGACAATATCACCAAGAAATTTTCTCAAAAATTAAAAATGGAACTGCCTTTTGGCCCAGTGATTCCACTGCTGGGAATTACCTAGGAATTTCAAAACACTAATCCAGAAGAACTTGTGCACCCCTACATTCATAGCAATGCTATTTACAATAGCCAAGTGCTGGAAACAGCCTAAATGTCCATCAGTAGATGAGTGGATTAAAAAACTGTGGGACATTTACACAACGGAATACTACATAGCAGGAAAAAAAGAAGGAATTCTTATCTTTTCTGACAGTATGGATGAAACTGGAGACTATTATGCTAAGTAAAATATTCCAGCTGGTGAAAGACAAATACCATCTGATCTCATTTATAACTGGAATCTTATGAACTAATGACCAAAATAGAACCAGAGACATGGAAGCATGGAATAGAGTGACAGCCGTAAGATGGGATGTGGAAGGGGAAAATAGCGTAAGGAAAAGGAAAGGATTAGTCAAAGAACAAGTATGAATAATCCATTGACATGGACAATGGAGTGGGGACTGACTGAGGGAGTAAGGGTGGGCTGAGTGGAGGGGGGTCAAAGGGGAAAAAATTGGGACTATAAACAAAAAAAGAGCAGGGGACTCAGAATTTATTTGAAGAAATATTGCCTGAAAACTTTTCTAACCTGGCACAGAAAATAGACATACAGATCAAAAAAGCACAGAGTCCCAAACAAGATGGACCCAAAGAGGGTCACACCAAGACACATCATAATTAAAATGTCAAGGAATAAAGGCAAAGAGAGAAGCTTGTCTTTAAAAATTTTTTTATTTTAGTGAGCAGGAAAAGAGAAGGAGAGAAACACTGATGTGGGAGAGAAACATCAACTGGCTGCTTCCCATAGGCATCCTGACTAGGGACCAAACCTGCAACCCAGACATGTGCAGGACAATGCCCAACCAACTGAGCCACACCAGCTTGGGCCAAAGAGAGAATCTTAAAAGTAGCTAGAGAAAGGCAGTTAGTTACCTACAAGGAAGGTCCCATAAGACTGTTAACTGATTTCTCAACAGAATCTGCCCGCCAAAGGGGATAGGCATGAAATATTCAAAGTGATGAAAAGCAAAGGCTTACAACCATGATTATTCTACCCAGCAAAGTTATTTTTTAAAGCTGAAGGAGAGATAAAGAGCTAAGAAGTGCATCACCACAAACAAGTATGACAAAAAACATTAAAGTGACTTCTTTAAGACGATGAAGAAAATAAACATAACAAATAATAAAATGGCAGAAACTATGTAGGTAACAATAATCACTTTAAATGTAAAAGGACAAAAGGTAGATGTGTCTTTTATTCAACACAGAACTGGAAGCCCTAGCCACAGCATATCAGATAAGAAAACTAAAAAAAAAGGCATCCAAGTTGGAAAGGAAGAAGTAAAACTGTCATTATTTGCAGATGGCATGTTACTATATATAGATTTCTCAACGTTCCCCTAAGAAACTATTAGAACTGATAAATGAATTCAGTAAATTAGCAGGATACAAAATAAATATTCAGAAATTGGTTTCATTTTTATACACCAATAACAACCTACCAGAAAAATGGGGGGTGGAGGGGGGGGGCGGGAGAATCCCATTTACAATTGCATCAAAAATAGGAAAAAACAAAAAAGCAAAAAAAACCACCTCAGAATGAATTTATCTATAGGAAGTAAAAGACCTGTACTTGGAAAATTATAAGACATTGAAGAAAGAAACTGAAGAAGATGCCAATAAGTGGAAATATGTACTGTCTTCATAGATAAGAAGAATTAACATCATTAAAATGTCCGTACTACTCAAAGCAATCTATAGCTTCAATGCAATCCTTATCAAAATACCAATGGCATTTTTCACAAAACTATAACAAATAACCCTAAAATTTATATGGAACCAAAAAAGACTCCAAATAGACAAAGCAAACTTGAGAAAAGAGAACAAAGTTGGAGGTATCATGCTACCTGATATCAAACTATACTACAAGGCTAAAGTGGTCAAACAGCATAGTACTGGCATTAAAAACAGACACAGGTCAATGCAACAAAATAGAGAGCCCATAAATAAACCCATACCCGTATGGTCAATTAAGCTATGACATGGAAGCAAGAATATACAATGCTGTAAACACAGTCTCTTTAATAAATGGTGTTGGAAAACATGGACAGACACATGTTGCAGGAAGACAGATCTCTGGGTAGGGGCATTCTCATGCCCCACCACCCAGGTGACATCCCATGACTCAGGAGACGATGAGCAACTCTCCTCTCCGCCTTCGGCTTTAGGCTGTTGAGGCCACTGAGTCGTGGAATCCTGGGTAAAACAGGTTCTGTTGTGTACTCCATCTGCTTCCTTGTTAATGAAGTCTTGATATGGAGCTGGCTTAGAAGATTAGAGTGTCTGCCTTGCTTCCCTGATAGGTGCTAGACATATCAATGATACTATCACTTGTAAAATTCTCCTGTTGTTGGCTGTAAAGCTCATACCCCCTGTTCTATTTTTAGTAACTTTTGAAACCCTAATAAAAGGAGGATGAGGCTTCCCGCTCTCCGCTGATGGTCTGAGCGAGCCACAGTCCTCCGTTCGTTACTGGCCAATCATCCTGCCTGCCGGATTTATTTCAGCGTCCGAAACCACAACAAACACAACAGACACATGCAAAAAAGTGAAACTAAGACCACTTTTCTTATACTGTATATAAGAACAAACACAAAATCGGTTGAAGACTTACGCATAAGGCTCAAAACCATAAAACTCTTAGAAGAAATCACAGGCAGCAAACTTTTTGACACTGCTCTTAGTAATATTTTTTGGATATATCTCCTTGGGCAAGGGAAACAAAAATAAATATATAATCAAATGGGATTACAGCAAACTAAAAAGGTTTTGCACAGCAAAGGAAACCAGCAACAAAATAAAAAGACAACCTACTGCGTGGGAGAAGATATTCACCAATGAAACATCTGATAAGGAGCTAATATAAAGAACTCACACAACTCAACACCCCAAAACCAAAAAATCAAATTATAAAATGGGCAGAGGACCTAAATAAACATTTCTCCAAAGAGGACAAATAGATGGCCTATAAACATGTGACACAATGTTCAATGTCATTAATCACCAGAGAAATATAAATTAAAACCACAATGAGAAATTACCTCACACCTGTCGAAATAGCTGTTATCAATAATTCAACAAACTTACAAGTGTTAACAGACATGTGAAGAAAAGGGATCCTCATGCACTGGTGGTGGAATTGCAAAGTGGTGCAGCCACTGTGGAAAATAGTATGAAGTTTCCTCAAAAAATTAAAAACAGAACTACTTTATGAACCAGCAATTCAGCTTCTGGGTATGTGTTTGAAGAAACCTAAAACACTAATTCAAACAGATATATTCATCTCTATGTTCACTGTAGCATTATTTACAATAGCCAAATTACAGAAGCAACCTCAATGTCCACAAACAGAGGAGACTGCTTAAAGATGATATGATGCATATATACAATGGAATATAACTAGGCCATAAAAACAATAAAATCTTACCATTTGTGACAATATGGATGGACTAGAAGATATTATGCTAAGTAAAGTAAATCAGAGAAAGAAAAATACCGTAAGATTTCACTTACATTTGGAATCTAAAAAACAAAATAAATGATCAAACAAAATTAAGACAAACTCATAGATAGAATGATGGTTGTCATAATGGAGGAGGGTTGGGAGTTGGGTGAAAAAGGTGAAGGGATGCCCTGGCCAGGTGGCTCAGTTGGTTGGAGTATCATTCTGTATACCAAAATGTTACCAGGTTGATTCCCAGTCAGGGCACATTGTGGGTTCAGTCTCCGTTGCATCAGGAGGCAACCAATTGATGTTTCTCTCATTGGTGTTTCTCTTTCTCTCCCTCTCTCTCTAAAATCAATAAACGTATCCTCAGGTGAGGGTTTTAAAAAAGGTGAAGGGATTAAGAAGTACAAATTGGCAGTTACAAAATAGTTAAGGGGATGTAAAGTTCAGCTTAGGGAATACAGTCATGATACCTCAATAACTATGTATGGTGCCTGCTGGGTAGCAGACTTATCAGGGTATCACTTAGTAACACCTAACCACTATAATGTACAGCTGAAACGTATAATATTAAATATCAACTATAATTGAAAAAAGTGAAAATTTAAATTTATAAATAAAATATCCAGCTTTGAAAGAAAGATTACAAGACATTGAAAGAAACAAAAAAGTATGATCCCATGCACGTAATAAAACAAGCAATAGAAACTGCCTGTGAGAGTAACTGGACATTGGATTTAATAAAACTTTCAAAGTAGTCTTTGTAAATATGTTCAAAGAATTAAAGGAACCACAGTTAAAGAAGTAAAAGAAAGGCCCTGGCTGCTGTGGCTCAGTGGATTGAGCGTCAGCCTGTGAGCCAAGTGTCACTGGTTTGATTCCCAGTCAGGGCACATTATTAGGTTGCACGTCCGGTCCCCAGTTGGGGGCGTGAGTGAGAGGCAACCACACAGTGATGTTTCTTTCCCTCTCTTTCTCCTCTCCCCTCTCTCTAAAACAATAAAAAATAAATAAACAAATTAATTAATTAAAAAAAAAGAAGTAAAAGAAGGTATAAAGACAATGTCACATCAGACAGACTATCAATAATGAAAAACATTATTTTTAAAAAACAAATGAAAATTCTGGAGTTGAAAAGTAAAATAATTGAAATACAAAATTCACTAGAGGGGTTCAACAGTTGATTTGAACTGAGAGAAAAAAAATGAACAAACTAAACAATAGAAATGATGCTATTAGAAAAACTGAGAAAAAAGACGAGAAAAGTGAACAAAGCCTCAGAGAATTGTGCAACACTATTATGCACACTTACATACACAAAGTAAGATCACCAGAAAGAAAGACAGGGGAGCAGGAAAATATATGAAGAAATAATGGCTAAAAGCTTCTCAAATTCATTGAAACACAATCATCTACCCATACAGGTAGCTCAAAGAACTCCAAGTAGAATAAATGCAAAAAGATACATATATAAATATATCATAGTAAAAATGCTAAAAACCTGAGATAAAGATAAAATCTTGAAGGCAGCAAGAGGAAAAACAATTCACACAATTTACAAGGGAACTCCAGTTAGATTAATAGCTGATTTTTCAGCAGAAACATATTCAAAATGCTCAAAAACCTGTTAACCAATAACAGTATATCCAGCAAAGCTATCCTTCAAAAATGAAGAGGAAATAAAGACATTCCCAGATAAACACAACTGAGAAAACCTGCTACTAGCAAACATGCCTTACAAAATATATTAAAGCAAGTTCAGACTGAGAAGGTGACCCTAGATAGTAATTTGAATCCACACATAAAAGCAAACAGCACCAATAATTAATTAGATAGCCAGATACAACAGGTCACATAATGTATTATTCCATTTATATGAAATATCCAATAGGTAAATCTATAGACAGGCTACTGATCAGTGGTTGCCAGGGGCTGTGTTATTGAGTAATGGGCACAAACAGCTTGAGTATGGATTTTATTCTGTATTTATGGAAACATATGGGACTAGATAACAATTATTAACGTACAACACTGTCGATGTACTAAAAACAAAATTTAAAATACATCATGATTGCCCAGAAAAAGAAGTCTATAGAGAAAAACAACTATACATGTGGTTTCCTGGGGGTGGGGCAGGAATGGTAAGTGACTATAAATGGGTATGAGAAAATATTATTGGGGTGATAAAAGTGTTGGTTGACAAATATGTAAATTTGCTAAAAATTACTCAAGTACCTCAATGAAGTTTTTAAAATGCACACATGGACTTCCAGCCAAGATGGAGGTCTACACAGACACGCTGCATCTCCCTCCACAACTAAGAAGAAATACGACTACCACAAGCCTAGAGACAACCAGAAGTTCCAGAAAATTGAGCTGCATGGAAGTCCAGCAAATAAAGATATAAAGAAGAAATACTCAACCAGACAGGAAGGGAGGAGCTGGGGTACAAAGGACGTGGTGTGGTGGTGGCGGCGGCGGCGGCAGCAGCAGCAGCAGCAGCAGCAGCAGGCCGACAGAACGTGCAAATATTTTAAAAAGTCAAGAGGGACACCTGTGGAGCGCTCCCAGCACCAGACCAGACCACGCAGCTCACGGTTCCAGCACCAGGGACAATAAAGCCTCATTGCTTCTGACTGTGCAAACCAGTGGGGGTTGGGGCGGAGACAGAAACTTCCGGTCTCTCAGCAGAGTCTGCTTCTTTAAAGGACCCCCACCATCCTAGAACGTCCGCAGACCCACCCAGCCTAGGAACAACGGCCATGGCAACAGCTAGAGAGGTGCTAGTCCCATAGGGAAGTGGGAGAAGTGCCTGGAAAAGGGGTGAGTGCTGAGCAAGCATCATTGTTCTCTCTCAGACCCCTCCCCCACAAACAGTGCCAAATCTGGTGAAACGGGTTGCCATATACTGATGAATACCTAAGGCTTTTCCCCTTAAAATGTAACAGGTGCAACAGCTCCACCTAAGACGCAGAGGCAAACAAACACAGGAGCCTGTCAAGATGAGGAGACAGAGGAGTATGATCCAAAAGAGGTGAACGGATCAAGGTGCCAGTGGTAGAACTAAGCGATGAAGAGATCGCCAACCAGATGAAAAGTTCAAAACATCAGTGATAAAGATGCTCACAGACTTGACAGATATCCTTAAGTATGGCAAACGCATATGGGAAGAAGTGAAGTGCTAAATGAAACAAAGGAAAATCCACACAAAACCAATGGTGAAGAGAAGGAAATCAGGGTTCAAATCAATGATTTGGAATATAAGGAAGAAAAAAACAGTCAACCAGTACAAAATGAAGAAACAAGAACTGAAAAAAACGAGGAAAGGCTTAGGAACCTCTGGGACAACTTTAAACATGACAACATGAAGATCATAGGGCTGCCAGAAGGAGAAGAGGAAGAGCAAGGAAGTGAAAGCTTATGTGAAAAATAATGAAGGGAAACTTCCCAAATTTGGGGAGGGAAATGGACATGCAGGTCCAGGAAACACAGAGAGTCACAAACAAGCTAGACCCAAGGGGGACCACACCAAGACACATCATAATTAAAATGCCAAACGTTAAAGATAAAGAGAGAATCTTAAAAGCAGCAAGAGAAAAGCAGAGTTACCTACAAAGGGGTGCCTATAAGACTATCAGCTGATTTCTCAAAAGAAGCTGCAGGCAAGAAGGGACTGGCAAGAAGTATTCAGTGTGATGAAAAGCAAGGACCTACAACCAAGACTACTCTATCCAGCAAAGCTATCATTTAGAATGGAAGGGCAGATAAAGTGCTTCCCAGACAAGGTAAAACTAAAGGAGTTCATCATCACCAAGCCATTATTATATGAAATGTTAAAGGGACTTATTTAAGAAAAAGATCAACACTATGAACATTAAAATGACAACAAACTCATAACTATCAACAATTGAATCTAAAAAGAAAACAAACTAAGTAAACAACCAGAACAGGAACAGAACCATAGGTGTGAGGATCATTTGGAGGGTTATCATCTGGGAGGGGGAAGGGGCAGAAATGGGGAAATGGTGCAGGGACTTATTGGTTGGTACAAAATAGACAGGGGGAAGTTAACAATAATATAGAAAAGAGTGAAGCCAAAGAACTTATATGCACGACCCATGGACATGAACTAAGGGGGATGGGACTGCTGAAGGGAAAGTGGGTACTGGGAAGAGGGGAGCAAAGGAAAAAGAAATTGGGACTACTCTAACAACATAATCAATAAAATATGTTTTAAAAAATGTACACATGAAACAAAGCAATTGTACAAAACTATAAATATAATGTGTGTGTATATACATATATATATAATTTATTATTGAACCTATAACATATATGTGTAGCATACAGAAATATTTCTTAATAATATTACAGTAGCTGTGGGTAGAAGCAAAGCTGTATCAGCAAAAGAAATTATTCCAGATGGTAACTGGATATACAAGAACAAGAAATGAAGAGAACTAGAAATTATAAATAAGAAGGTCAATTAAAGCAAAAGCTATACACTTTGCAGGGGGGTCTAGAATGTAATACCTGCAATAAGTGAGGGAATATCTAAATATGTACTTGCTCTCTTTTCTTCTTCCAGCTTCTTTAACATATAATCATTATAACAATATACTGTATTGTTGGGTTTGTAACATTTATAGATACAACATGTGTAACAATTATATCATCAAAAGCAGAGAAACAATAAAACTATATTGGAGTAAGGTTTTTAATGTCATTGGAATTAAGCTGTCATAAACCCAAAGCTTATTCTAGTAAATTAAGATGTATATGACAAGTCCTAGAGCAACCATTAAGGAATTAACTTTTTAAAAAGTGAAAAAAAAATTTAAACTGTTCCAGTAGAAAATATTCACTTAATGCAAAAGAAAGCGGTAAGGAAGAGAGGAACAAAAAAGATGAAATATAGAAAATAAGTAAAATGGGAGACATAAATCTAATAATATCAATAAAATGGAACATAAATGGAGCAAACAATCTAATCAAAAGGCAGATTAGATTAAATTAAAAAATCAAGATACAGCTAAATATATGTATCTCTATAGGAGACACACTTTAGATTTTATGGTACAAATTGTACAAGCAGCAACCATTATCATGTCAGGAAGATGAACTTTAAAAATTTTTTTAAATGTTACTCCAGAAAAAGGACATTTTTTAGTAATGTCAATCCAACCGAAACTATAACATTTACAAATACACAGGCACCTAATTAACAGAGAACCAAAAAACACGTAGCAAAAACTCATAGGAATTAAGGTAGAAATGGACAACTCAACAATATACATGTTGGGTCTCTAAGACTCACATTTTCAACAGACATTTAACAGGTTCTGAAATACCCTATTACTAAAACAGAACTCTTCATTTTGTCCCCACTTAAAATCTACTCCTCTTTTAATCTCTCTTTGTAAATGGCAATTGCATCCATCTAATCGCTCAAGCACAAAACTTTTAAGTCTCTGTCCCTCACACTCCATATCCAACCAATCTGTTTATTTTACAGCTTGTTCTTTCAAAATATGTCTGGAATCAAACCACTTTTTCTACTTAGACCCTGTTTTAAATCACCACCATCACTCACCAGGATTACAGAATTGCCTCCTAACTGGATTCCACCTTTCCTCCAGGGGCCCATGCTGTCTGTCTCCATACAGCAGCAAAGCGACCTTTTAAAACAAACTGTCATTCCTCAACCTTGGACTTACTGTCCAGTAAATTTTAAATAAAATCCAAATCCTGTAAGATCCCTTTCCAGCTTTATTTCTTTACTTCTTTAACCACTGTACTCTTCACATTGACTTCTTTGCTCTAATCAAAAAGTTATTAAAACTAAATTTACAATTCAATCCTATTTTTAAAATATCATTAATACATGTCTAAATGTATAAGCGAGAAAGAACAGCCCTATTAAAAAATGTGAAAAATTATACGTAGAATTATAGACAATTTTTTTCTTATTGCAAAAAAGACTTCTAATTTATTATTTATACTTTTATATATTACTATGTAATAAAATGTATAAAAAACTGTATATAATACCCCTTATATCCAGTGGTGACAGTATTTAACTATACATGAAATCTGGAAATAAACCATGTGAGCCACAAAAGAATCGGAAAAGAAACAAACTTTAAAAAAGAAACAAAAATAAAACAGAAATTGTTTTTATGACAAAGCTAGTATTTACCAATATGTACTCCAGGCACTTTCATTTATTATTTCATTTATGGTAATTCTTGTAATAACCCCATGTAATGAGATCAATTATTCTTATGCTATTCGCGTAAAATGAGGCTCAAAAAGGTTAAATAAGTCGTTTGGTTGCAGAACAAGTGGTGAGGCCCAGGTCTCTCTGACTTGGTCATGTTCTAAATACTATTCTAGATATTGCCTTATTATACTCATGCACAATAGTACAAAACTGAAAAGACTAAAGACAACCTGTAACAAAGGAAAGGAACATCGTGCTGTTTTATAAGTATTTACTGAAACTAGAATTATGTAAAAATTGATGGGCATGTTACATGAAAAAGCAAACTATCACACTTTATATAATAGGACAAGAAAATTTAATATTTCATATGGGAAAAGGTCAAAATAACCCAAACGTTAATGTTGGTTCAGTTTGGGTTAACTCTGGGTGTTTTTTATTTTTGCTTTACCATATTTTCTAGATTTTCATGAACGCATTGGAACTGCTGTAAAAGAAACAACAAAAAAACTAATCTTCTTAAAGGGAAAAGTTTTTGTTTTGTAATAAAGGAAAAAATCAGCTCAAGTGTCTTCCCAAAGGGCCACAAATTCCAAGTCTAGATTTATACTGGAGTATTATCCAAAACGCGATCTACAACGTCTGGGTACTCTGTGGACCAGTTCTTCAAACTGTTTTATAGTGCTGTTCATTTTTGTTTACAGACTACGTTATAACGAGCCTATTGAGAGCTTAACGCTATTGACGATGACAATAGTTTAGTAATCCTTTTCCACGGGAGGAACACAATTCAAAGGCATTTTCAAACTACTCATAGAATGGTATCTTGCATGAAAGTAATACCTAAAAGGAAGCAAAGATGGCAAGAAACAGTCGAAACGATTTAAAAAACGCATGCTTGTCCCCAAAACCTCGTCTCCGGACCAATAAACTTCTTCGATATTGTTTGGGGGGCGGCGTCAAGTGCTTGGCTTTCGAGGTCTCTTCAGCAAGTCAACCTCCGTTTAATTGAATGCGGCCTCCGCGGAGTTCAGCAAAGTTTGTCACGGACGAGGAGCCTGGCAGGTCTAGGCTCTCTACTTGCTTGGTAGGCGGTCGGGCCGGTAGCCTCGTGACTCCGGAAAACCGCCTCCACTGTAACGGCAGCAACAGTACCGACTCTCTGAGTCTGAAGAGAGCTGGCTCGGCCCCACTGAGCAAACACTCGGAGAGGCGGCGCGAGCGCGAAAGTATTGACCATAAGCCAGCAGGTCAGGTTAGATCCACAGCTTCATGGCTGGACATGCCAGACATTGCGGACAGCAACATTCCTCAGACTCGCCCAGCCTTTATTCGCTCGCCGCACGCACGCACGCACGCACGCACGCACGCAACTCCCTGGGCGGTGCGCCGGCTCAGTGCCCACCCACCGGGAAAGAGCGCGCTGGCTCGCTGAGGCCCCGCCCCTCCAGAAATTTACCCAAGGCAAGTTCAGCTCCTTCAGTACCACTGTACTGGGTTTCCCACGAATGACTACTGCCAGGGCAGGTTTCTGGTGCAAAGAGGTTCCTGAACTGGCGGAGGAAAAGCAGCAAGAATGAAAAGTTGGGGTTAAAGTTTGAAAATGAAAAGTTGAGCTAAAGTTTGTCGCTTAATAAATGCTTGCTGAATGATTAAAGTAGTGTTTGCTTTAATTTTAACTTATCATAAAACCCCATTCCTCCAAAACTGTAACAGCAACTTAGAGAGAGATGTGTGTGTGTGTGTGTGTGTGTTATGTGCAGTGACTACTGGCAACTCTGAGTGATGTCCACAGATGTCGTATACTCCATAGCCCTGCCCAGGGCCTGTAGACTCACACGCCTATGGCTTCTATAAGGAGTCAATCCATCTCTTATTTCCTCTTTTCCCGCTGCCTTGTATTTACCAGCGATATTGTCTTTTCCAAAGGACCCTGCCTTTTCTTGTGCCTGAAGTACAATAGATTCGTTCTGTCATTTTTTTTTTTTTTTTTGGTGGTGGTTGTTGTTGCCTCCATTGATTTTTCAGGCTTAATTTACTCTAGGACCCACCTGTTCATTGTTTTGGCCATTCAGGGTGTCCACAGTTGTGGGTGAATACTTGACAAATCCCCTTTCTCGTGTACACTCCATACTGGTAGTGCCTTGGAAGCTAATTTGGTGAGAAAATTTTAAAGGAAGTATTTTGCGAGCATCATTTTTGAAACTTTATTTTTACTATGCTCTTAAAAAAAAAACTTGATTAGTTGTCCAAATCTAAACTTTAGCCAGTCATAATTTAGCTTCAAACCTGAACATCCTTAGGGCTTACTTTCTCCCTCCATCCTTCCCCATACTCAGTGTGCTTAGTTTAATCTTCACACTAAGCATATTGCAAAGAATCATAGAACCGAAGGGGACCAGGGAAGATAATATTATGGTTGAGGAAATTGAGATAGGCCTATGAGCTCTCCACTAATCAGCAAGAAGAAAGAGACTACAGCCTCTGGATCTTGAGAAAATAAGGTATTTCTGGATGCCAATCCAGTGATGTTTTCATTCCTTTTACTCAAAAAACATTTGAATATAAAAGAGATGTGTGGGTGGGTGCTCAATAAATAGATGCTAAACAAATGACATTTCTGTGGAAAGCTGCATGGTAAGAAGGAAAGAGAACAGACCTGGGAGTTAGATTTCAGTTCAAATCCTGGCTTGACACTTAGGAACTGACTCATCACAAACAAATTACCTTACCTCTTCACACCAGTTGGCTATGCTTCTTTAGCCTTGAAGTATACACAAGGTGAGATCCCTTATAGATTTGCACTTACTTCCACGAAGAGATCTGTAATAGGTTTGTACTCCACACACTGTGGTCATTTAATTTTAAAATTATTTAAAGATAATTTGCTACTTTGTGTCCCTTTAATAACATTTGAGCTTTTCTAGACAAAAGGACACATGGCCTTGCCTTCATGAGGGCACAGAGCAGATAATACAAGGAACTACACATACAAAACTGAATTCAGAATACTTTTGAAAAGATGTATAGGGATGAGAATCTAGAGGGAGGAACAATTAGAACTCTGAAATCCTAACATACACAACAATTAGTACATAAACATATGGTCGAAATATAAACCATTTTAACATATATGTGAAAACTTCCCTTTGAAAGAAGTCTTCCAAGTTACTATAGCTGATCCTGATTAAGGAGAAAAAGAGAAATTCTTCATGAAGAAAACAATACAATTAAGGACTATTTAAAGAAATACTACAATGGGGTGGGGAATCAAAAAAAATCAATAATTACCCAAAGATTAACTTGGTATTCTATAATAATAAGAGACCATGAGGGGAAAACACTTCACATTTTAATATGCTTGCGAATCTGCCAACCAGGTACTTATTTTTGTAAGAATAGCTGTAACTTTTCCCCTGTGAAAATCAAAATACAGTACACAAGAATCCCAGATATTCCGAACTCAAATTTCCAGGACAAACGCAAAGTCAATTGATTACAAGACTGAAAGGGATCGCCACCCTGCTTTCAGGTTCCAGAGTATGTATCGTCGTCGGCAGCCGTCCGTCTCGAGAGACGATGGTGTAGCTTCTTAAGAGTCTATCTGCACCGCCGAGAATGGTTGTGCAGTCCGACTCGGGAGTGACACGGTATCTGTCTCCTCCCGTGTTGAATCGACATCTTGCGATGACGCTGGAGTGTCCTCTCCAGTGAAGCTGAAGCTACAGAGCCTGGGCAGGGTGATATGGAGGGTCTGCTGTTGCCCATGCAGCAGACCCCCCCTCTCTTCGCAGCTGAAGGATCCAAGGGAAAGACGGAGTCAATACAGCTTGGCTTCAGGTGCGCCGCAGGAGTTGCCGGTGTTGACTACAACGTCAAACCGCCTTAGGGACTCCGGCTCCGGATTTTCTGTCGGGGTTTACTCCCTTAGCCTTTCCCCTGAAGAGGTATGCCGCAAGGCAGCGGAGGTTTTTTGGAATCAGAGTTTTCCTTCTCTGATGTGCCCTGACTGGAAGATCGAACCAGCGACACTTAGCTCGCAGGCCAACGCTCAATCCACTGAGTCAAACCAGCCAGGGGCGAGAGTATGTATAATGATTAAATAGATAAATTTTTTTGAAAGCGAAAGAGCAGAGCAACATGAAATCCTACATTGTGCTGAAAGCCCTCCAAGTCAGTAAATGTTTTCTCAAATAGCATTTCATTTAGTCCCATACTGTAATCCATTATTAGAGAAAAACATAAATTAGATAACGAACAAAAAATAATGCTTAAAAATTCACTTTACAGAACCAGTGAAACGACTCCTGCGTTACTTCTGGATTTAGCAAAAATTGAAACTAAGTTTAAGTTTCAAATAACGGTTACATATTAAAATACATTTACGTTCTAAGTGCACCTGTAACTTTCCAGTAGTCTCAATATGCCTTTACAAAAAGTGTCTCTTAATGAGACAGAATTCTGAGTAAATTATCTAGCCAGTAAAAAGGTATTCACTGTGCCTCCAACGCGGCCCAGAAGCAAAATCACCATGTTGCTTGCCCTAGCTTGAGAATTTTAACTCAACTTCTGGGCCCCACAGTAACACCAGTTTCCAGAACCGCACGCAGGATACCAATATCCCACTCCCCTTGCACCCATCTCCAGCAAGCCTCCAGACGTAAACGTTCCGTTCTAATATTGACTAGAGCGCAACCCTAAATCACTCCGCCTTAAACCCTTAGCTAGCACCGCCTACAGCTCCTCAAGCCTCCTCACCCAGGAAGTTGCGTCACCACGCTGGTTCGCCCAGTCCCCGGATCCACTTTTATTTCCGGATTCTTAGAGCGGACTCAGCTCCACCGTTCCCTACGCGTTTAGCACATGCGCGACAGCTCCGCTCCCACTTCCTTCACTTCCACTAGCCTTCACCGTCCGGGCAGCCGCCGGCACCGCCGCCGAGGAGTCAGGAAGTTCAAAATGGCCGCCGCGGAGGTTCAGTCTGTGCGGGAACAGCCGGAGTAAGTAGTCTTGAGTGGTACGAAAGGCTGGAGCCCTGGGGACTGCCGAGTGGCAAACGGTGGAGATTTGCATGGGCGAGCGGGAAAGTTCAGGCCTAACGGCGAGAGCTAAACTTTGTCTTTCCCTGCTCAATACATTGTGGGGCGGGAAGCGTGGGGCGCGGGCCGGCGGGCGGCCTGCGAGCTTCACTCTCGCCGAGGCCGCGTCTGTTGGGTCGAAGGCCGCTGCGGCCTGCGGTGCGTCGTTGCCCTGGGAGGCACAGGCGCGAGCGGCCTCTACAGGTCCTGTGCGCTAGGGGGCTGCAGCAACAGTGCGGTCGCATCTTCCTCTTCCTCCCAAGGGGACTGAGCGGAGCTTCTTGGCCGCAGCGCTCAGCAGCACCCGTGTTGGGTATCCAAGGAGCAGTGCGGCAGCCGGGCAAGCCCTAAGATTGCCTGCCTTCTGCCTGCAGTACCTTAGTCGTCCTGCTACTGATGTCAGCTTTAGAACCAGAAAGCGGAGAAGAGACGGGGTGCTGGGATCACCCTCTTTGACCATCCCAGAGCTATAGTTTGTGTACTTCATCTCCCCACCCCTTATTCTTTACTCCAGCACCCATCCGATATTTTCACCGCTGCCTATTGGTAGCTTAATTGCTAACTTGTAAACGTGAGACAAAGTAAGACCAAGTTCTTGATTTTGAGGCCTGGCATTTTTGGCCTGAGTTTATAACGTGTCTTTGGGAGTTCAAGCGGAAGAAGTATTGCAAATTGTTGGCTCCTTCCAAATCCAAGAACTTTGCTTATAATTAATCTAATTTAAGAATCAATGCAGCCAAGTGAAAACATACTTGTACGTTCTGCAGAGGCTAACCATTGCTTAACTGAAATCAGTATTTTGGTTTTCGTGTTTATGCTAGGAACGTTCAAACAAGAACATAAAAGAGAATGAATTTTAAAACAATATTCCTGTTTCGACCGTTTTTTGCATCAGCATTATCTGATTTGTTTTCATCCATTTTAGGAAAGAGGTAGATATAGTCTCCCAGCAACTTGGGCTTGAGAGATAGGAGAAATCTTTGCCACCAGACAGCCCAACGCTTCTATTGCTGTGCAACCAGTTGGACTCCTCAATCATTTGCTTCACTCAGCTAGACAGTAAAGTTTTTCATTAAAGACTTTTGAAAGCTGCTTTATTATCTTCACAGTTTGACTTAGAAGATAGCAAGTGGATGCTAAAGTTTTAACTGGGCTTTGTCTCTGTTTTTCATAGAGTTCACAGTGTAGCACAGTTAACAGTATTTACGACAGTACAGTACAAATCTTATGCAGGTGATTAGTAATGTCTTTAGAGTTCTATAGTATTAACGTTCATTCATTTTATTTCAGGGACACTTAAGACTCATTTTGAAGAGTCCTACAGCCGTATTTTATTTACATATTCAAGTACTAGATTTAATAATAAATAATTTTATTTAGGCCTCTACAATATGAGTGACACTGAGATAGTCCAATTCTGCCTCTCATCCACCATAGAACACTTGGTATAAATGGAATATTTGGTCTGTATGTGTTCCACTTTAAATTATTAGAAGATGTTTAACAAAGAACAGTTTGATATGAAGGCAAGTACTATATATGCTGCTCATAGTGAATGCTGGATATACTTTAGTGTCTAAACAGTTCTTTCGAGGACACTGCGTAGTTTATATGGAATCTATTCAAAATAGAACATTTAGAAAAATAAATATAAAAAAGTTTTAACCTTTCTGAATGCTTTTTAGTGCATTTACATTTGTCAGTCTCATGATCTAGCTCAGCCTTTCATAATTTTACACATTTTCATTTTTATATGCATTGACTTATTTGTATTTACTAAGTACCAGGTACTTATTCAAAGCACTGAACAAATATTAACTTATTTAATCCTATGGCAGTAGATACTGTTCCTTCCCATGTTTTACAGAGGATGATATTGATGCACAGAAAAATTAGGTAAACTTGCCCAAGCTCATACTAAGCAACAGCCAAGTTTTAAACCCAGGCAATCTGGTTCTAGAACCCTGCTCCTACCTATTGTGTGGTCTGGTCTGCCATATTGTGGCTCCTTTAAAAATAGCCTTTAAAGTTTGAAATCATTTTTATTTCTTTCCAGTCTCCCAGAAAAATCCAGTTTTTGATGTAGTGGTTCTAATTCTTTGAAACTTAATCCCAAACCTTATTTGGAAAATGTGTGGGTCAAGGAGTTCATTTCAAGAATAGTTGGTCTTTTGGATTCATTCTAATTTTTACATTTTCATTAGTTCTGTACTAATTTAACTTGTTAGAGAAACAGGCCTAATTACTTTCCTTGTAGAGAAGCAAAGGCATTCATTTTGCTCACCATTCTGTCTCCAAAGCATAAATTGAATGCCCTCCAAATAAGATGTCAAAAAGAATATTCTTTGGGAAAAAAAATGTGAAAAAGGAAGTTAAAGTAACACTTGTGGTTGGTAACTGGTCACTTTATTTAAAAGTTGTTCATAGCTATTTTCATTGTGCCAGATGCCCCAAGACCTGGGCTGTTTAAGGGGTGAAACTTATACATTGCATTTGGCAAAACAAATGAATAAATACTATTAAACACTCCCATATTGCTTGAACTTTTAACACAGCTTTTTCCCCACAAATAATGTGATTGGGAGGATTTTAAATCTATTTTATTGATAATGTTGTTAGAGTAGTTCCAATTTTTCCCCCTTTGCTCCTCTCTTCCCAGTACCCCTGTTCCCTCCAGCAATCCCACCCCCCTTAATTCATGTCCATGCATCCTGCATATAAGTTCTTTGACTTCACCCTTTCTTATACTATCCTTAACTACCACCTGTCTATTTTGTACCAACCAATTATGCTTCTTAGTCCCTGCACCATTTCCCCATTTCTCTCCCTTCCCCCTCACAGCTGATAACCCTCCAAATGATCCCCATGCCTTTGATTCTGTTCCTATTCTGGTTTGCTTAGTTGGATTTTGTTTTTATTTTTAAGATTGAGTTGTTGATAGTTGTGAGTTTGTTGTCATTTTCGTGTTCATAGTTTTGATTTTCTTTTCCTTAAATAAGTCTCTTTAACATTTCATATAATAATGGCTTGGAGATGATAAATTCTTTCAGCTTTACCGTGTCTGGGAAGCACTTTATCTGCCCTTCCATTCTGAATGATAACTTTGCTGGATAGAGTAGTCTTGGTTGTAGAACCTTGCTATCATCACATTGAATACTTCTTGCCAGCCCCTTCTTGCCTGCAAAGTTTCTTTTGAGAAATCAGCTGATAGTCTTATAGGCACCCCTTTGTAGGTAACTCTGCTTTTCTCTTGCTGCTTTTAAGATTCTCTTTATCTTTCACGTTTGGCATTTTGATTATGATGTGTCTTCGTGTGGTCCTCTTTGGGTCTAGCTTGTTGGGGACTGTGCTTCCTGGACTTGGATGTCTATTTCCTTCACCAAATTTGGGAAGTTTCCCTTCATTATTTTTTCATATAAGCTTTCCATTTCTTGCTCTTCCTCTTCTCCTCTGGCACCCCTATGATTTGGATGCTGGCATGTTTAAAGTTGTCTCAGAGGTTCCTAAGTCTCTACTCATTTTTTTCAATTCTTATTTCCTCATTCTGACCTCGTTGTCTCTTTTTTTTTTCTTATGTTCCAAATCATTGATTTGAACCCTTGTTTTTTTCCCTTCACCATTGGTTTTGTGTGGGTTTTCCTTCCTTTCACTTAGCGTAGACTTCACTTCTTCCCTTATGTATTTGCCATACTTAAGCATATCTGTCAAGCCTGTGAGCATCTTTATCACCAGTGGTTTGAACTCTGCCTCTGTTAGGTTAGCCACTCCTCGTCACTTAGTTCTCCCACTGGAACCTTGATCCACTCCCTGTTTTGGGATATACTTGTCTGTCTCCTCTTCATGACAGGCTCCTGTGTTTGTTTGCTCTGTGTCTTAGGTAGAGTTGTCACTCCTGTTATGTTGTAAGGGGCGGAGCCTTAAGTTTTCTCATCAGTATAGGGCGACCCCTTTCACCACATTGTGGCACTGTATGTGGAGGAGGGGTCTGAGAGGGAACAATGCTGCTGTCTCAGCACTCGCCCCCTTTCCAGGTACTTCTCCCACTTCTGTATGGACCTGGCACCTCTCTAGCTGTTGCCCTGGCCATTGTTCCCCAAGTGGGTGGGTCTGCCCATATTCTAGGACTATTGGGATCTTTAAACAAGCAGACTCTATTCAGAGTCCGCCTCAACCCCCACTGGTTTACACAGTCAGAAGCAATGAGGCCTTATTTTTCCCAGCCTTGAGATCATGAGCTCTGTGGTCTAGTCTGATGCTGGGAGTGCTCCCCAGGTGTCCCTCCCTACTTTTTAAAACATGTGACTGTGCTTTCTGCCAGCCTGCTGCTGCTGCCACCACCACACTGTGTCCTCTCCGCCCTGGCTCCACCCCTCCTACCTGTCTGAATGAGTATTTCTTTATATCTTTGTTGGACTTCCACGTAGCTCAGTTTTCTGGAACTTCTGGTTGTCTCTAGTTTTGAGGTAGTTGTATTCCTTCTTAGTTGTGGAGGGAGACACAGTGTGTGTGCCTGTCTAGGCCTCCATCTTGGCTGGAAGTCCTGGAGGTTGTTAATCAGCTCTCAATCAATGTTTTATGACAGACCTCTTATAGACCAGCTTGGTATAGGTATACACCTGCCAAATGTGTTGTGTTAAACTGCAAAGTGTAAATTCATATATATGGAATTTACATACAATAGTCCCCATTTTCACAGGGCATACATTCCAAAACTCCCAGTGGATGTCTGAAAACATGGATAAGGGCAATTTCTGTATATACAGGCATACCTTGCTTTATTGCACTTCACAGAAACTGCATTTTACAGGTTGAAGTTTTGTACTAACCCTGCCTTGAGCAACTCTTTTATCAGTGCCATTTTTCCAACGATATTTGTTCATTTTGTGTCTTTGTGTCGCATTACGGTAATTTTCACACTTTTAAACTTTAGTGCTATTATAGCATGATGTTCTGTGATCAATGATCTTTGATGTTACTATTGTAACAGCTCAGCTGATGGTTAGCATTTTTAGCAATAAAGTTTTTTAATTGAGAAATTGTACTTTGTTTTTAAACAGTGCTACTGCACACTTAATAGACTAAAGTATAGTGTAAACGTAACGTTTATATGCACAGGGAAATTGAAAAATTTTTTGTAACTCGCTTTATTGAAGTATTCACTTTATTTTGGTGGTGTGGGACTAAACCTACAATATCTCCAAGGTACACCAGTACTGTGTTTTCACGTATCTATGATAAAGTTGAGGTTAACAATAATGAAATAGAACAGTTACAGCAATATATTGTAATAAGAGTTATATAAGTGTGGTCTCTAATTCTTAGAATATCTTACTGTACTCACCTTCTTATGATGATATTATCACGTTTCTTAACAGGAAACTTGTCTAAAGCTTTAGAAGAAAGTTGTTAATAATGAAACTAAATTAGCTGCCTTAGCACAAACTCATAATACGTAATATGTTATGCCATTGATTCATTGAGTTAAGTTTTTCTTGATTTACCTAGTCAGAATTCAATTGTTATTTTCTATAAAATTTACCTTAGAGTTCAGCTGGGGAAGGTGGACGTCTGCTCTATGTTTTACTCCAGTGTGGGAGAACTGTAGGATTCTTAAGGTTAACCTAGCTGGACCTAAGATGCTTATAGCATTTTTATCAGTAACCCAGGAATTTCTTGAGAAAACATTCATTAAATTACAGTAGAAACTGGGTGCATTCATGGGAATGACTCTCAGGTAACACTGGCATAATGATATAGATCCTGATTCTTAGATGTTTTAGAAGTGAGATAATCTGTTGGTAAACTCTTAAGAATTTTGAATGAAACTTGTTGGAGGACTTGTAAATTATAGGAAAGCTTAGGAAAGGGGTCAAAGAGCAGATTTTTCTTGGGGAGGGAGGTGATTCAATCATTTGGGATATTGTGGGATGGGAGATTTTTTGGAGAACAATTGCCCATATGTGGGAGTAGCCTGTACAAAGAACAAAGTTGAAATGTCTTTTTATCTTCTGCCTAAATCTGTGATTTTTTCCCCTCCTTCACAATTGAGCCATGTTGGTGTTTTGTGTTTTGTTTTGTTTTAAATACAAAGATACTACGCTTTCTTTTTCCAAGTTGTCTGAAAATGTTTGATAGTCCAGAGGATGCTACTATATTATCCTGTTAGAAACAAGGAAGCTCAAACTAAAACTTCTCACCAGAAGACACAGCTTCCTCTGCAGCTCTCTTTTAATACTTTTTTCTTTCCCACAGTCTGTAGTACGAGAAATGGAGATTGGTAGTCTGATACCTTAAAAATTCCAAGTTCTTCCTTTGTGGTAGCTATGTTCTCCATATTCTACACACCCCTTATTGTCAACTGAAAACTTTCCAAGCATACCTCCAGTGTGTTATTTATTGAACACAGTCCTGGCTGGAGGGCCAGACTTTTCTTCAACCCCTGCCATAATTGCAGTGTCATTACAGACAACCCATCCAACAACATTACCTTGTTCCTCGGCCTCTGACTCCAGTGACCCTGTAACACTATCTCAGCCACACACTTCCACAGTCTCATACTATATCTTGTCATCTCCTGGAATTGATTCATTGAGATCTTAACCTTAGACCAGTTTCTTCCACTAGTTTGATGCCCTGTGACAACAATGATCAGCTTACAGTTTGTTTACATGTTTTTTGTCACCACCACCCCAAAGTACCCCTTCCCCTTCTGGTTAATTTTTTACTTGTTCTGTAGGACTGTGTTTCAACTCGTGTATCTTGTTAGTAAACACTTCTTATTTCCAAAGTTCCTGCTTAACAAATAGCTTGGGTTTTTCTGTAATCTCATACAAGATACTCCCCTTGATCATTTTCAAAATGATTTTAGGTGATTCTTCAGTCTTCGTGTAATGCCTTTATTGATGTCATTATCATTACACTTTTCTGTAATTTTCTTGATGAGGGAGGCTGGTATTAGCCTTGTATGTCTTTGTTTTCCTGCTACCTGGCTTAATGTCTATTTGAGTATAGGTGATTTTTTTTTAATGTTAAAAGAGATTGAATGAATAGGTTTATTCTTAACTTGTGTGGAGATATTTATAGTATGTAGCTTTAAAAACTTACTGAAAGTATAGGGGTGTGTAATTTGAAGGACTTTGACTAAATCACATTTTCCTCCAAAAATTGTATGATTGGCCTGAATTCAGATCCATTTAAGTGTGGTTTTGGTCTCATATTCTAGGATGTGATGATTTAGTATGGAGTGACTTTAAAGGGAAAATTAAAATATTGCTATTGTAGTCTTTGTTTAACCTGGTAATAATGAACATTAAGGATTTGGCAAAATAATTTAGAATCATAAACTCAGGATAGCCCAAACAGTTAAGCACAAAAGCCACCTTCATATGTTCATTTGTATGAACATATTTTGGGAAACTAAACTCTTCATTTGAGACTTAGATTATATTAAATAGCTCACTGAACAAATGCTGTGTTAGACCATGTGAAATTGCTGATTTTCGACTATTGTTGACCTGCAAAAGACCTTTTGATGTCGTTCAACCACAGGATTGCTCAGTGGCTGCTTCAAGCCAAGAATCTTAACTACTGGTCAGTTTCCTTTGAAGTTTTAACTCTTTGAGTGCGAACATTGCTGTGAGCGACGCTAACAAATTTTCCCAAAAGTGCCAGCGTCACTCCCAGCGACTTTTTTCAATAGCTATAAATGTAAATAACAGTGGAATAATTTGTATTTTATGTTTTGTTCTCTTTTTTGTACCTCAGGTTATATAGTGATATAACTTTTTCTCATGCTGATCCAGATTTCGAATTACACATGACACTCAAAGGGTTAACCTTAGAGGCATATTTATACTGTCAGCATCAGCTACTGGGATGGAGTGCTTATTTTGGGTATGACTTAGTATTGGCCCCAGAGATTTAAAAAAAAAAGTGTGCTTCTGAATTTCAAGTGGAGAAAAAGATTAGTCTCCCAATATATGTCTTTGTGTTTTATGGAAAAAAAGAAAGAGAAAATGGAGGATTCCTTTGATGTTAAGTCTGTGTGGAAAATGCTGGTTTAAATATCAAGTTACTGAGTGACTGTTTAAATTGATACTAACATTTTTATCTGGTTTGGATTCCCTTTTTCTATTAAGTGTAACTATTTTAACCTCTTCACTATGTATTTCCTTATACTTTGGTATTTGAGTTCAACCATTAAAAAATATTAAAGCTTAAGTCATTGTTCAGCTCATTTCTTGCCATAATCTATTGAAATAAATGTCTGAAGCTGTTATGAAAATATTTTATGTATTGCATTGAGATATATTTTATTATGACTGCTTGATAAATGATATGATTTTAAAATGTGTTTGATATATTTATAGGATGGAAGATGCTGATAATTCTGAGAAAAGTGTAAATGAAGAAAATGGAGAAGTATCAGAAGACCAATCTCAAAATAAGCATAGTCGTCACAAAAAAAAGAAGCATAAACACAGAAGTAAACATAAGAAACATAAACATTCCTCAGAAGAAGACAAGGATAAAAAACATAAACATAAGCATAAACATAAGAAACATAAAAGAAAAGAGGTTATTGATGCTTCTGACAAAGAAGGTATGTCTCCAGCAAAAAGAACTAAACTTGATGATTTAGCTTTGCTGGAAGACTTAGAAAAACAGAGAGCCTTGATTAAAGCTGAACTTGATAATGAGTTAATGGAAGGAAAGGTCCAGTCGGGGATGGGGCTCATATTACAAGGTTATGAATCTGGCTCTGAAGAAGAGGGGGAAATTCATGAAAAGGCAAGAAATGGAAATAGGTCTAGTACTAGATCTTCAGCTACAAAGGGGAAACTTGAACTTATGGACAATAAAAATAGTACAAAAAAGCGAAGTAAAAGCAGATCCAAAGAACGGACTAGACATAGGTCTGATAAAAAGAAAGGTAAGGGAGGTGTTGAAATAATTAAAGAAAAGACAACTAGGAGCAAATCAAAGGAGAGGAAAAAGTCCAAAAGTCCATCCAAAAGAAGTAAGTCCCAAGATCAAGCAAGAAAATCAAAATCTCCTACCCTTAGAAGGCGATCTCAAGAGAAAATTGGGAAGGCCAGATCTCCTGCTGATGACAAGGTTAAAATTGAAGATAAAAGTAAGGCAAAAGATAGAAAAAAATCTCCAATTATAAATGAAAGAAGTCGTGATCGAGGCAAAAAATCCCGATCCCCAGTTGACTTAAGAGGTAAATCCAAAGACAGAAGGTCACGGTCCAAGGAAAGAAAATCAAAACGGTCTGAAACTGATAAAGAAAAGAAGCCAATTAAATCTCCCTCTAAAGATGCTTCTTCTGGGAAAGAAAATAGGTCACCCAGTAGAAGGCCTGGTCGTAGCCCTAAAAGAAGAAGTTTGTCTCCAAAACAACGTGATAAATCAAGAAGAAGTAGATCTCCAATTTTAAATGATAGGAGGTCTAAACAGAGCAAATCACCTTCTCGAACTCTGTCTCCTGGTAGAAGAGCCAAGAGCCGATCCTTGGAAAGAAAACGAAGAGAACCAGAAAGGAGACGACTTTCTTCCCCAAGGTAACTTGTTTTCAAAATGTTCCTGCTTTTCACCAGTGTACCAGATTTTAAAGGAGATACTAGAGCTTGCGGACGATGAAAGATGAGATAGTACTGAGTTTTATAGTTTTAAGTGTAATGCATTCCACTAACTATGTTAATTGAACAGTATAGGCTGAAATTTTTAACTTTAAAAAGGACATGTCAGTTTTAAGGATTGTGACCTTTCTGTTGTCTCGAACTGGCATGATTTTGAATTCTAACAATAAAAATTGAAACTATAATTTCTTTTAGCCCCAAAATACACTGAAAATAAAAGTGGGAATTTTTTGTTGTTGTTGTTATTCATGTACTTATAATCTAATTGCTGTAAAAAAACCTCTTTTAAGTTTAGAAGTATTAGAAGTGATTTTACTTTTTTACTAATAATGAAAATAATATTAGTATAATACATTTATTCCATCACTTCTTTTCTCATAAGTTATGATTCTCTCCTCATGAGGTGGAGTAACTGTTGTACATAGTTTATAAATGAAAAAAAAATGGATTGCCTATTTACTAGTGTTGTGGAAGTAATAAGTAATTGAAGCACAGAAAGGATTTTGGCAGGAAGGAGTCTTTTGACTAGCTAAACTACTTTAGAAACAGATTTCTTAAGTATATATTCCGTGATTAGACGTGAAATTATCAGCCAAGTTTCACTTAAAAGAATGGTGGCTTATTCTGTGTAAGGATATGAGATCAGCCATTTATTATTGCATGTTAACATTTACTCTGCATGTGTATAAATATAAGCTAGAGTGTCTTTTCTCAAGAAATATCAAGAATGTTCTTTTCAAAGAGCTTTAAGAGATACTCTTGATTCTTCTTAGTTACATTTTAATAAAGTGGCCCCTTTCCTGCATCGAGGGAGTTGTTAATGTTACTGATTACATTATCTAAAGTGTTTCTCTTTTTTCTTTTAATTTACTTGGAGTTTAGAGAGAGGAAAGAAGGGAGAGAGAGAGTAGCATCAATTTGTTATCACTTATTTATGCATTCATTGGTTACCTCTTGTATGTGCCCTGACTGGTTATCGGACCCCCAACCTTCGCGTATTGGGATAACACTAACCAACTGAGTTACCTGGCCAGATCTTAAAGTGTTTCTTAATGATCCTGGTCTCTTTCAATTTGCATTCAGTTTGCGATATTTTGAAGAGTTTATTAAGGATTGGAGTTCAATTTTTGAAACAAAAATATGTTTTGAATTCCAGAAGAGATACTAATTAAAGAGAAATTTAAATAATGCAGAAGCAGTAAATTCTGTCCTACTCTAGTCTTCTACTGTCATTCCTAAGACGAATCTGTCTCTCTAGCCCTTTTTCTACACCCATGCAATTATATGAATATGGTTTCCTTACAAAAATGGAGTCATACTATTCGTGTTAACAGTGGTTTGCTTTTTCCATCAAACACTTCTCTGATAATACATAAAGATATTTTAAAATTGTTTATGTAGCAGCAATATATTTTACAATGTAGATGGGCCATAATATATTTAATCATTGTTTTGTTGAAAATGAAACAAATTTAGGTTGATTCCAGTTTTTCATGATTGTATGCAAGATATCCATGGGTTATGTGTGAGGTTTCTTTGTAGAATAGAGTCACAGAAGTGAAATTGTGGAGTCTAAGGTTATGTACATTTATATGTTAAAAAGTTACTGCTAAATTTCCTTCTATGAAATTTATACCAATATGTATTTCCATGACTAGATGGACTGTCCTTTTCCTTAAACCCTTACTTAATATTTCCTCTGTTATAAGGTAATGTTGATTATAAAATGCTATTATATGTAATTGACATATTAAAAATAAGACTCAATTGCTAAAATGTCAAAATTTAGAAATAAAAGTCTTTAAACTTAGGAAATGGAATGTTATCATTCACTTGGGGAAGCTTTGAGTTATCTGGAATTAGAATCTGTGGCTTTAACCATAAGAATAATCTTAACTATTCTTTAAATTCTCAGACCAGAGTAAATAGGCTTTTTTGTGTGTGCACCTACGATAACACCAAAACATCATTGTAATCACTTGAGTTTACGTTTTGTTACAAAGTGTTAATTTGTGTTTACTATCTTTGGTTTAGCTTACCCATTTTCTTTTTAACATTGTGAATATTTATTTTTACTTATTTTTTAAAATGTGGAATGTGTTATGAATTTGCTTGTCATTCTCGTGCAGGGCCATGCTAGTGTTCTCTGTATTGTTCCAGTTTCAATATATGTGCTGCCAAAGCAAGCACTGTAAATGCCTATTTTTAAATGTGCCTTCTAACAAACATTTTGGAAAGACACAGTTATTTTCCTCATAAGATTTTTGCATGATTACAAAACTTATATACGTTAATGGTAGAAGATTAGAATAATAACTAAAAGCACAAAAAAGGATTTTTAAAAATCACTGTGATAGCATGCCCTTTCTTAATATGCTCATTACAGTTCTGGCAGCCTAGTTGGTTAGAGCATTGTTCCGGTACACCAAGGTTGGGGTTGGATCCCTGGTCAGGGCATAAGTAAGTGGAACAACAAACCAATGTTTCTCTCTTCTCTCCCTTACTCTCTCTCTCTAAAATCCATTTTAAAAAAAGAAAGAAAGATGTTCATGACATGTAGAAGAAATATATTGATTTTTATTTTTATTAACTTGTATTTGACCCCCTTAAGAACACGACCTCGAGACGATATCCTCAGTAGACGTGAGAGATCTAAAGATGCCAGTCCCATCAGTAGGTGGTCTCCTCCAACCCGAAGAAGACTGAGTAGATCTCCCATTAGAAGGAGATCTCGTTCCCCACTCAGACGTAGCAGATCTCCCAGAAGAAGAAGCCGGTCTCCTCGGAGAAGGTAAAGATTCATTAAACTCAGTGTTTAATATAGCTTTCCTTCAAATTTAAATAAATCAATGTTCATCAAAAACTTAGTTTTTAAAAGTAGGACATTTTTTTCCCTCTATTTTTGAGATATAAATACTAAATGAGCTAGTCTTAGGATATTTTTTTTAACTAGCAGGATAGATCATAGCAGCCCAGTTTCCTGTCTTACAGTTTCATACTTATTTTTCTATTAATTTAAGAAGACAGTCTCGAGGTGATATGTATTGTCAGGAGGTGTGAAAGACTCTGGGCAAAGACCTATCTAATTCACAGTAGTGAAAACCGTTTTATGTGAAGCATATATAGTCAGTAGTAATGGGTTGATCAAAAAGGTTGGCAGGGAATCAATTTAAAATAACATATATATTAAATATTTTCATCTAAAATAAATGAATGTTCAGTTGCCAGTCTTCTAACATTTTTAATTGAACTAATACAGGAATATAGTTTAAAGAGACAGTACTCCAAAGGCTTATATTGCAACCACTAAATACATTTTTACATATTTCTGAGTATTTTGTATCCTAGATTCCTAAAGTAGAAATACTTTTTCTAAGCATGTATATGTTTAAATTTTTTTAAGTTATTGTCATATTATCTATTGATTTTCCACTTTGGACAGTTTTTATTATTACCCCTCATATGTTTCTCTTCTGCCTGATTTAATCACCTTTATGCATGTTTCCAGATATAATCATTATTATGATCATAAGGATATTATTCCTTGCTGAGCAAATAAGGGACCTTCATTCTAATGCTTCTAGCCTTCTGGTTCCAAACTGATTGATAAGCTTGCTATTATTGCAAAATTTGTTTTCCTATACTCTTGGTATTCCCTTGTTTTTCTTTTTTGTGATTCAACTTTCTGTATCCAGTGCTTACTGGTTTTACCTCCTTGCTTTGGTAGTGAATATCCAGTAGCTTCCTGAGAAAGTGCATAGGAAGGACTTATGTTTTGGGATCTATGTCTCTAAAAAATGCATTTTATTCTCATTGCTGGTGTGTCAGGGATAGAATTCTAGGTTGACGTTCTTTCTTAAGCATTTTGAAATTGTTCTTTATTACTCTAAAAAAAAAAAAGAATATTGAAATTGTTATTCTCTTTTCTAGCTTCCAATATTGTTATTGAGAAGTCCTATTCTGATGTCAGTTTTTACAGGACTCCCCCCACCCCTTTACAATAAATGTCCTGTGTTCTGAAATGTCACTGTAATGTGGCTTCTTTCCATTTATTTTGCTAGGTACTAGATAGGTCCTTTAAAGCAGGATGATTATGGTTGCCTATTTGGGGGAATTCTCTCTGTTTCTGTTTCTGTTTGCTTTCTTTCCCATTGTTTTCTGTTTTTCCCCATTGGACCTTCTGTGTTATTCCATTGATTTTTTTTTTTTTTCCTTTTTCTTACTCATCTTTTATGTTTGTTCTTTTGTTCTACTTTCAGTTAGATTTTCTCATCCACCTTCTTACCCTTCAACTGATTTTTTCCCCCTAAGCTTGTATATATATATATTTTTTCAAGACCTGTTGGCTGTTTATTTTTTATAAGATTTTACTTTTGTTTTATGGAAATAGCACCTCTTATTTCAAAAATAATGAGTTTGTTTTGTGGAGTTTTTTTTTTTTTTTTTTTTTTTTTTTTTTTAATTCTTTATAGTTTTTTTCCCTCTTACCTATTCAGTTGACCCTTGAATAACACAAGGGGTTAGGACCATTGAAAATTCACCTATAGTTTTTTTTTTTTTATGATGTTATTTATTTATTTTTAGAGATAGGGGAAGGGAGGGAGGGAGAAAGAGAGGGAGAGAAACATTGATTGGTTGCCTCACATATGCTCCCAGCGAGGGACCTGGCCCATAGCACAGGCATGTGCCCTGACTGGGAATTGAACCAGCGATGTTTCGGTTCACACGCTGGCACTCAATCCACTGAGCCATACCAGCCAGAGATCACCTATAAATTTTGATTCCCCAAAAGCTTAGGTACTAATATCCTACTATTGACTGGAAGCCTTACCAATAACATAAACAGTTGATTAAAATATGTTTTGTATGTTATATGTATTATATACTGTATTTTTACAATAAAGTAAGCTGGAAAAAAGAAAATGGTCTTAAGAAAACCATAAAAAAAGAGAAAATACTGTATTTATTGAAAAAAATCCATGTATAAGTGATCCATGCAGTTCAAACCCATGCTCTTTAGTGGCCAACTGTACTTTGTTTTTTTCCCATATTTCTTTTATTACTTATTTACCTTTTCACCTTTTCATTTGAAGACTTTCCTTAAATCAGTGGTTCTCAATCTTCCTAATGCCGTGACCCTTTAATACAGTTCCTCGTGTTGTGGTGACCCCCAACCATAACTAAAGCATAGTGATTAATCACAAAAACAATATGTAATCATATATGTGTTTTCCGATGGTCTTAGGTGACCCCTGTGAAAGGGTTGTTCGACCCCCAAAGGGGTCGCGACCCACAGGTTGAGAACCACTGCCTTAGATAATTAGTTGGATCCTTCCTTGCTGCTTGCTCTGATTTGAAAATTAGGCACTGCCAAATAGAACCTTTCTTCCATTCTGACAATGTGGAACTTATGGATTAGTGAGTATAACTTCAGGGTGATTAACTAGAGACTTTAGCAATCAACAATGATCTATCTTTGGGGGGGTGGGGGGCTTGTGAGATTTCCAGATTCCTCTCATCTTCTGCTGGAGAGTCTAGACCTGGCTAGCACTAGAGTTTTGGTCTTTCATTATGTAAACTTCCCCTTAATCCTGTTTTCAGTAGAGTGCCTCCCCGGGACCTTGGGCCAGTTTTTAAAACCAGCACCTCTCTATAAAAAAATCTTAAGTATTCTGCCAGAATGTGAAGGGGGATGGTTGGCATTTACTGCTGAGTCAGGACGGGGAATATATAGAGTCAAGCTGTTCCTAAAGGCTTTTAGCCAATTCTTTTTAGTTTTTATCTCACCTTTTATCCTTCAGAGGCTTTCTGGGGCTTTGTGGTATGCACTGACCTGTTTCTTTTTCATCTTGTCTGTTCCTATTGGACTAATATTTAGATTTGATCTATAACTACTCTTTCCAGTTTGTATATTTCAAGATTTTGTTGGCATCTCATCTGTCATGACTCTTCACATTTTCTTTGCCTGAAGATTTTCTTTTTAATTGTTCCTTTTGCTGTCCTTTTAGTAAGGTTTCAGAAGAAATCTGATATAAACATGGTTGTCAAATGTGATTAACAGTTTGTTAAGCTCAGCCTGTGTGTTTGGCATTCTACATCCTAACATAAGTTTTACTGCTAATGCTTGAACTATAATAACAGTTTTTGTTTGCTTAACAGGAGGCATTTAACTTTTAGGCATTTATAAAAATGTCTGAGGGCCATATCAATTAAACTTGGGATTTTTGTCACATCTGTCCTTCCAGTATCTAGAGATCTTTTTTAAGTCAGGTTTATTGAAACATCATTTACATAAAATCCACCGTTTTTGGTATAAAGTAATACGAGTTTTGACAAACAGAGCTATATAACCACAACAGTCAAGATATAGAACATTTCTATTACCCCCATAATTTTCCGTGCTCTTGTAGTCAGTAAGTAGAGGAGCTAGCTATGTTTTAGTTCTTCTCAGTTAAGCTGTTTATATATAGTCTTTCTGATAATATGTTTATTTTACTTTAAACTTTTAATTGACTTTGTAATACTTTTATTTTTAGAACAGTTTTACATTCACAGCAAAATTGAGCTTTTGAAAAGTACAGAGTTCCTTTATACCCTTGCTCCCAACACAGCACAGCCTCCCCACCTTTAACCTGTGTGTGTGTGTCTAATCTTTTCTCCTCAAATAGGGACAGAGGTCGGAGGAGTAGATCACGAATGAGAAGGCGGTCTCGATCACGGGGTGGTCGTAGACGTAGGAGCAGAAGCAAAGTAAAGGAAGATAAATTTAAAGGAAGTCTTTCTGAAGGAATGAAAGTAGAGCAAGAATCATCTTCTGAAGATAAGTAAGAGTGACATGTTCCCATAATGTTTTTCTTTTCTAATTTAGAGAAACATTGTTTGACGTAAATCTTTTTTTTCACCTGAATATTGTATGTGGGCCCGTTTGTTTGGTTCTGAATTTGTAAGTTAATCTTTGTGCATATTTTATAGTATATACGGCAGAGGTCATGGTTTTCTGAATTTAGATGTTTCAGTTTTGGCTGTAGTGAATATTGGGCCATTACTTGATCATGATCTTTCTCTTCTTTATTTTTATTAGAAACAACAGATATATTATATAATCTTGCCAAACTTAGTACTGGTTTTGTGAGGGGGAAAATTTTAAACTAAGTTTAGACTTTTTAGTGTGTAAAATGATATATACTTTGCAACTGAGACTATGTGGTGGCAGGTCTGCATGTTAAAATGTAGAAAATATAGAAACATTTCAGTGTCTAATAGTACAGCAGGGAAATATTTTTAATGCAAACTTAATTGTCTAAATAAGGCTAATTTAGAACAATGGTTCTCAACTGGGAGTGATTTGTTTCCCCACTTGGTAATGTCTGAAGATGTTTTAGGCCATCCAGTGGCTACAAGCCAGGGATGCTGTTCCACATCCTCCAGTGTACAAGATAGCCCCCATAGTGAACTGTCAAAATGTCAGTAGTGCTAAGGACAAGAAACCCTGATGAGAGCTAGGTGATGAGAAAATTGAATTGGGGAAAGATGTCACATAGATCCTAACCCCTTCGGAGTCCAGTTTGCTTGCCCTTCTGCAGTGGACAGTCAGTAGCCCACAAAGATGGCTGCAATGGAAGGGATTGTGAAGATTGTGGAGTTCTTTAGTGGACAGTTAGGACCGATCTGGGTCACTGTTGGGAGGTAGAACTATGTTCCCCATTCTCATTGTATGCTAATGTTTATGTGTGCATTTTTGATAGGAAAAGATCTATACCTTTCAAAGGATTCTGTGACCCAGAAAAGGTATCTTATTTATCTGTCCTGGCCCTCTTGTTTTATAGGTGTGGAAACTGAGGATAGAGGGGTGAAATGACTACTATGACAGAGCCAGTGATGACATTTTTTAAATTTAAGGATCTTTTGTTCTTCATTTTGGTGCCATGAAACTGATAAGGGTAAAAATGAGACAACATAAGGTTAAATTACTTGCCAGAATTTCAAACCAGACACTGATACATTTTTAGAAACAAAGATAAAGAGAGTAAGATAGCTTAAAACTTCTGTTCAAACTTACTGATGACTACATTTTTCAGCTTTTATTTTTAAAACACAATTATGGTTATGGGATATCTAAGAATGTTTAAAATTAATTGTATGTATATATGTGTAACATTTTAAGCCTTGAAGACTTTGATGTAGAGGAAGAGGATGAAGAGGCACTAATAGAACAGAGAAGAATACAAAGGCAAGCAATTGTTCAGGTATGTGATTTTAGTAAAATTTAGATCAATTTTCCTTGAATAATTTATTTTAGTAAAATAAAAACTTTTTACTTTAGCAAAGAAGTGACAGTAGTAGCAATTCAGTAGGTCTTGAAAAAAATGATTGTTTCTTAATAAAATTGAAATGGTTACCCTTTCTGTTATACATAGGATTGATATAAACCTCTTCTGTAAGACATAAAGTTTGAAGTTTGCTTTTTTAAGTTTATGAACAGAAAAACCCTCATAAATGAATATAGAATAAATCGAAGGAACTTCATTTAACAAAAGTCAAGCCTGTTACTATTTGAAAGAAAAGAAACTTCTTAATATCTAATTGTTTAAATAGAACATCTCAAAAATAACTTTTAAGACTAGTTTAAAGCTAGGTGTTAAATTGGGTGGGGAAAATAGTCTTCATATTTAATGATAAGGTGAGCTGCCTTGGCAGATTATTGGTTCTTCCTTGACAATCAATCCTGAGATAAAGCTCTGGCCACTAGATCCTTAGTGGGCGGCAGTCCCTGTAAAGTGCCTTCTGTCTTCATTATTAGAATTTTCTGCTAACCATGAGAAGGTGAGTGTGATGGAGGTGAGAGGAAAAATTGTGAAAGGTATGAAGAATATTTAGAGTTTTCTAAATACAGAGAAAAGCAGACAAAAGGAAAGAACAGTCATGGGAGCTCACCTAAACACATATAACAAACCATAAGTCAGGTAACAGTATGTCAGAGTGAAAGCAAGGACTTAAATCACCAGAGGCTGGCTGTCGGGCAAAACTGGAATTCCACAGAAAACTTAACTTTTCTGGGACACTGATAAAATTGTTTTTATTGAACCAACATTTCTAAAGACTTGGTTGAAATTTTTTTTGTTCTTACCCAGGTCCCCAATCCCTTACTTTCAACCCTTGGGGGCAGATGTGCTTCAGAATTCAGAAATATTTGAATTTTTGAAAGGTAATATGGTGTATCTATGTATATCAGCCCCATTAGTGGGGTCTAGAACAGCACCCCATCACCCCATATTTCTGCGGCAAGGCATATTATGTTCATGCTGGGGGAGATAAATAAGACTATAAAATAGTGTCACATCTGTTATGGTCAATTTTGCCACCTAATGAATGTGTACCATACATAGAAAAACTTTTAGAGTTTTGTGGATTTTGGAATTAAATAAGGGATTGTGGATCTGATTTAATCAAGACATCAATACCATTTTAGAAATTTTAACATTTGACATTTTACACAGCACCTCTTAGCAGATGTATTTAGATAGCATCATATTTTCTGAAAATAATGTATTGTTATTACAGAAATATAAATATCTTGCTGAAGATAGCAATATGTCCGTGCCATCTGAACCCAGCAGCCCTCAGAGCAGTACTCGTACACGATCACCTTCTCCAGATGACATTCTGGAAAGAGTAGCTGCTGATGTTAAAGAGTATGAACGGGAAAATGTTGACACATTTGAGGCCTCAGTAAAAGCCAAGCATAATCTAATGACAGTTGAACAAAATAATGGTAAGTTAGATTTTTGTTGTGACCATGCTTTTCTTTGAATTCTTAGCTCTTGTAACTTAATGAGAGATTGTTTGGGATGGGGAAAGTGAAAATTAGGAATGTTACTCAGTAGCTTAACAGTAATACAGTATTTATTAAATGTATCCTAGTGAATGTTCTCTATAAATGTTTTTTATCAGTTCACATAACTGGAATAGTATATTGAATTCCCAGTCATAACCTTCTGTTTTGCTTGCTAGAGTTGTTTTAAAGCAAATCCTAGCCATGATTTCATTTCATCTATAAATATTTCAGTTTGTATCTTTGTTAAAGACTTAATGGTTGGTTTGAACCAAAATCCAAATAAGATGCACTTACTGTATTAGAGTTATATAAGTTGGTTTCTAATGTCTTAAGTCTTTTTTAGTCTTAATAGTTTTTTTCCTCTTTCCACCCTGTCTTCATTTACTTAGGAGATGCTATGGCCATGTGTACTATAAACTTTTCCATTCTGATTTTGTCTGGCCACGTTCTTGTGTCCTTTATCTTATTTGCTCTCTCCTCAGTATTTCTTGAAAACTAGCAGTTAGTGTTAGAGAATTAGGAGTTAGGTTTACTTTTTTTTGGTAAAAATACTTCATAAGTGGTGGTGTGTACTTGCATCATCACATCAGGTGGCAGGTGGTGTGTGGTTGTCTTGTTTTCCATTCGCCAGTTATCCTAAAATGTAGTTTGTATAGGAAAGGCAGGATAAATGCTTGATTATTTTCCTTTATTGACCAATTTTTTTAAAATCATAGAATAGTTAGCGCCCTAGCAGCCTCCACAGATGACTAATGAGATTTTTGTGGGGTTTTTAGTTGGCATCATTTAGTACTTGGGCTCCCATCCATTGCTATCATTTTTCTTTTTGAGGCTCAGATTGTTCTCTCTTCAACGGAGGTGGGGGAGGAACCCTTTTTAGTTCCTTTTAATGTCCTTTGACCCAAATCCTGCAATATTTAATATAGCAAACTTCCTGCAAAAGGTCAGATAGTAAATATTTCAGGCGATCATAATTTTAGACTATTTTTTTTTCTCCATTCCAACTCCTGAGCTCTGTTACTGTAGTGCAGAAGCAGCCACGGCCAGCATGGATGAACGGGCCTGGCTGTGTTCCTCAAAAACTGTTAGGGACACTGAACTTTGAATTTTATAAAATTTTCACATGTCAAAATATTCTTGATATTTTCCCCCAAACCTTTAAAAATGTATAAATGGGCCATACAAAAATAAGCCAGGGGCCAAATTTGGCCCAATCTCTAGTTTTCTGACTCCTGTTCTACCACAGTAAGAGATTCCAGCTCACCTCATGCATATCTTGCCCAGAACAGAATCAGCTATTGCTCCAAGGAACCCTGGTTCCATTTAGTGGGGAAATAATCGTTCAGAAATAGGGTACTTTGAGGTACCTATTACTCCTAGGCCCTTTCTGTAGACAGAGCACAGACATACATGCATTTTTGGAAAGAAGTAATTCATACTGATATTGCCAATTAAAATTTGAGGTTATAGGGATTATATTAACTAATTTGATTTTATATTTCAGTCTCTTTTACAGTAAAAAACTTGGTTCCAATTGCATGATAACTCAGATTATTTTGAAACTTACATAGAGTTGTCAGTATGATTATCAATATTAAAGGTACTGAATGCAATTTGAAATTTCATTAATCTTTTTGTTATTAGGATGCATTCCAAGGTATATAATCACAAATATGTTTTAAAGTCATTTGAAATAATTCTCTGTGTTTTTATATGGCCAATTTGATAGATTTAGGTTTATTTTTATTTGCTTTTGATTTTTAACAATTCTCCAGGTTTTTAAAAATTAAAATATATTTCATGTGTTCTAATTACACAAGCACAAAAAAAGCATACTATAAACACTCGTCTGCATGAAACCTACTTTTTATAGCTGTATACTATTCCGATGTAATGAATGTGTCATAGTTTATTTAATTTGTCTTCTAAGTGTGGATATATGGGGTGTGTTTAGTTGTTGGCTATTCATTGGAGCATTAGTTATAATAGTGTTGTACATTAAGTCATTTTTTTATTTCTAGAAATGGAATAGCTGGGCCAGAAGAGTGAGTGAATATTATATAATTTTGCTCTATATTTCCAAAATCACTTCTATAACAGTTGTACAATTATTGCCGTATACAAGCAATGTCTGAATGCTTGTGTTATCCAGAGCCTTGTTAACAGAGTGTTGCCATGCTTGGGATTTCTAGCCAGTCTCATAAAAGAGATACGGTATTTCATTGTAATTTTAAATTGCATTCTTTTTTTCTAGGAACTCTAATTTTTTGCCCTGTTTTCCTTCTATGGAGTTATTGGACTTTTTAGGAGAGAAATATATATAAACCTATATCTGTTTTTAATGGGGATATTAACTTTCTGAGATTTGGTGCCATTTAGAAATACAATTTTTAAAGAGGAGCTTTCATTTTAATACATAACCATTGTTCAGCAATAAGCATATTAATTTGACATGAATTGGTATTAGATCTTTCAACTTTATGAAATTTATCCTTTTAGTAAAAACTGGATGGTTTTATATATCTTAAGTGTTGTAATATGATTTAAAGTTGGTTACTAATGAAAAACGTGTGCAAGAGGAAAAATGTTTGAATTGCTATTAATGGTTTTCCATTATTTTTACTTTAATTGGTATCTATTTAAATTTCAAATATTAATACTAATTTTCATTAAGGGTCATCTCAAAAAAAGCTGTTGGCACCTGATATGTTTACAGAATCTGATGATATGTTTGCTGCATATTTTGATGTAAGTCATAAAAACACAACTATTAACCAAAAATATAGATAACAAATACATGCATTTGTGTGTGTGTGTGTGTGTGTGTGTGTGTGTGTGTGTGTGTGTGTGAATGGAGGGAGAGGGACAGAGGGATGGATAAAGCAAATTAATAAATGTTAACATTTGGACAAGTGGGTGAAGGGCATCTGGAAACTACTAGTTTTGCAACTTTTCTCTAAGTCTGAAGTTAAGTCAAAATTTTAAAACAAGTAGAGCAGGACAGTTTGAGAATTTCATAAAAGAAGTTATTGGGTTGGCCAAAAAGTCCATATGCTTTTTTCCATAAACTAAATGGCATATTTTATTTTCACCAATCACTATTGATTTGGATATTTTGAGTATGTCAGCTGTCTCCCACGTGGTATAACATTGATTATTCTCAATTAATGTCTTGATTTGATCACTATCAACTTCAGCTGGTTTACCTGCCCATCATCCAGTGAGAAATCTCCAGCATGAAACTTTGCAAAACACTTGACACATTCGATCAGTCACAGCACCTTCTCCATACACTGCATAAATCTTTTTTGTGTGTTTAAGCTGTGTTCCTACCTTTCTTGAACTGATAAAGTGTAACATGCCAACAATGTTTGTATTTTCTTCCATCTTCAGTATTAAAATGGCTACACAAAAATTCACCAATTTTGATAATTTTTAAAAAATGCATGCTGATATAATAGCTGTCACAGTACAATCTAAGAAAATTGTTTTGAATGAAGTTATTGACAACTAAGTGCTACTAGAACCATTTTACAGAAAAAAAAAACAAATGAACCTTTGGCCAACCCAATAAATACCAAGTGATTGAAAGGTATAGTTACCCTTTTGAAACAACTTTTTTCTTAGATTTACAAACTGTATGTGTGTGTGTCGTAGTTAGGTGAGACAAGATGATGTCAGTAATTTCCAGGCCTTTATTAAAACAGAGTTTTCTTTGGGCTTTTATATTGTAGGTGATGGAGAACTTAAGTAAGGATTTGGAGCCTAATAGATAGAGTTCACTGAATTGTTGAAAATGTTATAAGGAGTGGGTTAAGAAATTTTGATCCATCAGCCATTTTTATCACTGTCTTTTCTTGAAAAAGTTTTAAAACTAATTCAAAAGTAAGAGAACATGAGAAGTAGGAAGCTTTGGTAAGAGGAGGTGTGAAGGACAAACATATAATAGGGAATTTAAAAATGGAGTAGGATAAGAAGCCAGTGCCCAGAACCCAGTGGACATTGGTAATTGGCTTAAGTAATGTGTCACATACATATTTTGCAAGGGTGGGGTTGTTAAGAGAGTATGAAGTGATTATTGAGCCACCTGTGTCTGGATGATACTAAGGGGTCTTCTGGATATCGCGGACAGTGATGTGTGATAAAGACCCTTCAGAACTACCAGATACTCTTTAATCTCCTTCCCAGGCTCAATTAGTACAGCCAGTGACATTTCATACATATGTGTGAAGAGAAGCAATGAGTGTTAACATGGACCACTCAGTAAATAAAGTGTGAGAATTGGTAGAAGAGGGTTGTACACTGATTGTTAATTAAGTACCCATCTGTGATTTTTGTCCTCTATTAATAGCTATGAAAAATCAGATCTGATTTGAGTTTTTATTTTCATTTATGTCCTAGTCATAACATTTTTAAAGATACATTGTATTTTTTTCCCTAAACATTATTGTTAATGGAGGAGACTCTGGTAGTCACATTTCATCTGTGTCACATTTATTTGAGTGATGGTAAGAGTGTTTAATTTGACACAAAATGTTTTTAATGAAATTATAGCTGGTTTCACCCATTTTTGCTTTAAAGGAAGTGTTTTAAATGTCTGCCTGATTAGGTACATAACTCACATGGCCTCCTTAATTTCAGAGTGCTCGTCTTAGGGCTGCCGGCATTGGAAAAGATTTCAAAGAGAATCCTAACCTCAGGGATAACTGGACTGATGCAGAAGGCTATTATCGTAAGTTCACAATTCTTATTAATTTTAGAGTTCATTGTAACATTTTATAGAAGTATGTGGCTGATGCAGTCACATTTTGAAGGACCCTAAAAGTCACATTGTAATGCTATCACCTAAAACATGTGGCTCATCTAGCAGTTGCTGAATCTGTGTTTATTTCAGTAGGCACTCTAGAAGCATCGCAAATTTAAGTGGGGTAAAGATTTGATGTGCAATTTAATTCTATTCACAGTTATTTTCAGCCATGAGATAATCCTCCAGAAGGAACACATCCGTCACTTGCTCATCATGATCTTTAACCAAGAGAAAAAACATACAAGGAACTTGTAGATGTCATGAGGACTACAGTTGGAAACACTTTATCCAGCACGTTTCTTCCATATTCAGTGTTAAAATCATCAGTATTTGATAGGATAGCATAAACTCTCCTTGTAATATTGGAAGTGGGCATGTAATTTTAAACACATTATGAAAGACAGTGACCAGTGAAGGCTTGGCTTTGATTCCCCATGGTGTCTAGGAAACCAAGCACACAGTAGAATTTGACACATGTTTTAAGTGACTGCACTATTTCCTGTGTTTTAATTTATTCTGCGCTTCTCATAGTTTTGTTTGTTGTTCTGTTTGGTCAAAATTCTAATTTTTAAATTTATTCCTTTAGGTGTGAACATAGGTGAAGTACTAGATAAGCGCTATAATGTGTATGGCTACACTGGTCAAGGTGTGTTCAGTAATGTTGTACGAGCCAGAGATAATGCAAGAGCCAACCAAGAAGTGGCTGTAAAGATCATCAGAAACAATGAGCTCATGTAAGTTTAGAAAACTATATGATGAAACCTTTAATGACACAGGTATTCACAAATGAAAATATTTTTTTAAATAATTTATTTGTTTGTTTATTTATTTATTTTTAGACAGAGGGGAAAGGAGAAAGAGAGGCAGAGAAACATCACTGTGTGGTTGCCTTTCACTTGGCGCCCCCAACTGGGGACCTGATGTGCAACCTAGTCATGTGCCCTGACTGGAAATCAAACCAGCGACACTTGGTTCACAGGCCGACGCTCAGTCCACTGAGCCACACCAGCCAGGGGCACATATGAAAATATTTTTAAGTGTCATCAAAAAACATCACAATCTGTGTAAAACAAGTATTGCAGTTATAAAATGACAGAAGCAGTACTTTTTGACTGGATATTTAATTTATAGCCATGTGTTATATGTGAAGTACTAAACTATAGGCTGATGCGTACTTCAGTGCATTTCAGTACCTATTATCTGCACTAATATCAACTTAGACTCCTTCCTTCTACTGCTTGTCTTATGGCCATCTTTTGCTATGAATATCTTAAACTCAAGACCAGAGGTGAGAAATAAAAGGATTATATTGATAGTTGCCACCAATTAGCATATGGTGTCAAAAAAAGGAAAGCTGTTTTATCACATAGGCCTGGGAATTCTTTTTATCTGTTGCCTTTTTCCTTTAATAGAGTAGTTACATAATTGCCACACATGTTTTAATGCATAATTTATACCTCACACTGAGCTGGTGTTAAAGTCAACTTACTCTCGGTTTTTGAACTCCGGAAAGAAATGTAGATTTATATTATACTAAAGTCTTAAGCCGTCCTAGGCTTGGAAAGTTCTTTTCTTGTTTTGTTTTGGTAGGTATCCTAACCCCTGTATTATGGACACTAACTTTTTAAAATGTAGCTTATTGACAAATTATAACTAGACTTTAAGAGGATAACTAAATATTAATATTTATATCAAGACTTGAGAATAAAATGTGCAAGATTGACTTCCCTTCAGGCAAAGTAGGTTTATTCTTCAGTGTTTCTGTTTAGTTTGTTGGTTATTTTGGAAATTAACTTCATGAAGACAGTATTTGATTAAGTATTATGTAAAGGATACAGAGACTTGTCATTCCTCACAGATTTATTATTACTACTTAAAAATACAAACTAACACATCACCTATGGTACATCAGATTGGAACTGGCAAATATATAATATATATTAGTTTCCCTAAATTCTGGATTTAGTTAATTTTGACCAAATTTTGTTTTTTATTTCAGGCAAAAAACTGGTTTAAAAGAACTAGAATTCTTGAAAAAACTTAATGATGCTGATCCTGATGACAAATTTCATTGTTTGCGGCTCTTTAGACACTTCTATCACAAACAGCACCTCTGTCTCGTATTTGAGCCTCTCAGGTAGAGTCAAAACTTACACACTAAACTAAAAATTAAGCTTCTTTATCTCTACTTTATCTCAGCGATTTTCAACTGGTACACCGAAAGAATTCTTAAAACATGCAATACCTGACAATTTAGTCAGGGACACTAATCTCTTTTCCCTTAAGATTGTCAAACAGAAATATGACAATAGCCAACACAAGCTATCTGGTGTGAATGAATCAAAATTATACGTGTGTGTGTGTGTTAGATTGGCAAAAAAATATTTTTGGGGGTGTGTTTTGTTTTACATTTTGCTGTGGTTTTTTTAATTTTTGGTTAAGAGCTGGCTTTTTGACAATCATTAATGTATAAACATTAATTGATTGCACATTATGTGCCAGTTACTAGTTGCTTTTAGCCTTCAGCTCAACAAGAGGAATTATCTGAAAATTAAGTACTTCAAGGAAGGATTAAGCCAGAATGAAAAGAAATAGGAAAAGTGGAATTAGAAATACAATTTTGATCTTCAAAAGCATGGCTTTTTTGTTAAGCTTTCAAATATGGACTCATCTAAAACCAGTATGAATTTACCATTGCATATCTTTCCTTTTAGTTATTTTGAAAATTGAGTTTTACTGAAAAATTGTGTTATGTACATACCATTTTATATTTTCTCATTTCAGTGTTGAATAATTTATCAAATGTTTTGGGGTCAGGTGCTTAAACAGAATATTTTCATTGTAATCCATATTTGGGGCTCAATTTCACTTTATGCTTAAATGTTTTTGCTTTTTTTAACATCCATTTTGCATTTTAACCCCTAACTTGTTTTTCTCTCCTAAAAGTATGAATTTACGAGAGGTGTTAAAAAAATATGGTAAAGATGTTGGTCTTCATATTAAAGCTGTAAGATCCTATAGTCAGCAATTGTTCTTGGCATTGAAACTCCTTAAAAGATGCAATATTCTACATGCAGATATCAAGCCAGATAACATACTGGTAAGTGAAATGGTCAGATTGCTCTATATATATCCATGTACCTCCTTACTAGTAATGTGAGATTACCACTGTATTATTCTAGAAATAGCATCTGAGAAGAATAATTTACTATATCTATTACCCATTACAAATGACTACCAATTTTTACTTTTTTGGTAATTGAGCCATGAAATTTTAAAGTATAAAGAAAGAAGAGATAGGCCACTGTTCCAATTTTTTCCTTTTGATTGTGGGTTCAGAGTACACACAAATCCCAAGAGTGCTTTAATATAGTAATGATGGACTTCCTCTGTTATCGGAAAAAAAATTAAAATAAAAAGTGCTACACATGTTGCTGTTTTGAAATAAGGTATGTTTACATTTCTTTGTTCTTTAATTTTATAGATTGACAGAGTTAAGGACACTTAAGGGAATTTTATAGACTGATGGATTTCAGGACATTTAAGAGAATTGCCTTCTCTTAAGCAGATATATGGAGTTGAGTTTAAAGGTGCCCAAAAGTAAATTTTTTAATCCTTTATTCTTTATTCCTTCAAAAGCTGTGTCTTCCAGGAACCCAGACATAGTTACAGCTTGGTTGTGGTTAGGTAGTAGATTGAAAGGCATCTTTCACAATCTTGACCTCTTAACTAACTACTCCTGATGTGGTAGCATGCAGATTCACAGTGTTTGTGTTTTTGAAATTTAGAAATATATATCATCATAATGTAGTGATTATTGCACACTATTTCATTTTACACTACCACATTAAAAATGAGGCATTCCATTTTGATATGTTCGGTCTGAGTTTATAATTATTGCATATCTAATATAACTTGTTTAGAGGAGCTGAGTAATGACAATTATATGGTAGGTACATTATGAATGAATGGTAGACTTGCCAAGTCAATTTAATAGTTGACTTTTACCTCAATTCTTTTTTTTTTAAATTGTGAAATATACCATTCATATCAAAGAATGTATAAAATATGTATAGTATAAAGATAATTATAAAGCGAACATCTGTATAACCACCATACAGATTAAAGAATAAAATGTTTGCCAGTATCTTAGAAGTCCTTCTTTTTAAAACTTGTATTTCTTTGAGTTAATGTTAAACTACTATAGATTTTTGCAAAGATTCTGACACTGAATATTTTCCCTTCTTCCTGAAGAAGGAAAAACTAGCTATCAGAGACCATATGCAGCTGTTTAATGAAAATCCAAAGTTTTTATTTAGCTGACCACTTTAGCCATCAATGTGGTAGAAGTACCTACCACATCCCTCATGAGGGGGCAGAAGTTGTGTGGCCAAACTGAAGTGCACTAAGTATATATAACGCTGCTGTTACTTAAGGCATTTTAACCAGCCCAGGAGTTCCATTGGTAGATTCTAATTTTAAAATGGTCCTGGGTTTTTCTTACTATTGCAACTGCATTTTTTTAATCCTCACCCAAGGATATGATAATTGATTTGAGAGAGAGAGGAAGGGGGGAGAGAGAGAGACATTGATGTGAGAGAGAAACATCCATTGGTTGTCTCCTTCCTGTATGCATCCTGACCAGGGACTGAACATGCAGCCTAGGTATGTGCCCTGATGGTGGATCCAACCCGCAACCTTTTTGGTCTATGGGTGATGCTCTAACCATGTGAGCCACCCGGCTAGGGTGCAGCTGCATTCTTAAGTAGCTAAATGCAGTTGATACTTTAAAAAGCTTTGTAAGTACTTTTCCTTTTGAAGGTACTTGTTTTACTGATCCTCCATATGAAGAGAATGCTTATTGATGTGTCAGTTAAAAATAATCAGTTTCTATCATTAGGTTAATCCTGTGGATATCCGTAATGGACCAGTCTGTAACACTGATCAAGCTTTAGACCATCCCAGTAGAGAGGGCCTAGGGCTATTTATTTAAAATATTATGTTTCTTTTGGGTGGGAACAGTAGGCCAAGTTCAAGTCCCAACTCGGAATTTGTGTGTGTCTCTTTTGAAGGGGGGAAGGGACTCTGGAATATGAATTATCTGCACTTGTTAATCCTGAACATGCTTCTGACTCATGAGTGGCAGCAGTCATGGGAGCAGCTCCAGCCTTTCTCAGCAGATGTCACTGTTACTGTGTATGTTGAAGTATTTACAAAGGAAAAAAAGAAACAAATAACTAATACAGAGTTCATGTTTATCAGTTTTGCCAAGTATATTTAACACTTTCTTGACTAATACCTTCTTTATATTTAAGGGATATAATAATTTTTAGACTTGAAGTCTAAATTTGGGATGGTCTAGCAACTTCTGATGAATGTTTTTATTCCATTTTTGTCCATATTTATTCTGAATTGTCCTGTTTTTGTTGCCATAATAATTTTCTGGCAACTGAAAGTTAACTGAAAGTTAATCTAAGTCTGATCCCTTATTAATGAACATCTTTGTGTTCCTTTAAGTAGTAACTTGACTTAATTCAGGTGTTCTGGGATTTTTAGAAAATGCTTTGCATCAGTGATATTTTTCTCTTAACTACCCCATCTTTTTCTAAATAGCATTGGTTAAAATTAATTTTACTTTTTATTATCTTGTATTTCTTCACTGAGAAAAGTTCTTTTACTTATTATAATTAAATATTTCATAGCTCTTAATTTTTCATAATTAGGAAATTGAGTCATAAAATAATTTTAAAAGGAATTTTAAAATGAGTGACCTTGTTCTCAGTATTGGAAATAACTTCTCAAAGTCAATTATTTTTATTTGATTGTCTTAATTATTCCTGGCATGAATTAAACTTCCATGATAAAATGTTTTGCAGGTTAATGAATCAAAAACTATTTTAAAGCTCTGTGATTTTGGGTCGGCTTCCCATGTTGCGGATAATGACATAACTCCTTATCTTGTCAGTAGATTTTATCGTGCTCCTGAAATCAGTAAGTTTCCTCAAATGTTATTGACTTGGGCCATCATATGTGGTGGGAACTACATATCTAATGTCTTAAGTATTGTTTTCATCACACTTCAGGAGCTGCATGAGGTCATTCATGAGGAAGGGAGCCATAGCAACTTCATCCTCCTGGGTTGGGATGATGGTAGTTGAGACAGGAGTATTGATCATCTCTGGCAAGAGTAGCAAAAAATGTGGAAAATCCTTGACTTTAAAAGACTGCTCTTGATTACTCAAGGCCTGATTATCAAATTTATGAATGGTGTAGAACCTTTGTTTTTTCTCTTCTGTTGCCTTTGTTGAGGCTGATTAGCACCTCTACCAAAGTTGAAATGAAAAAAGAGAAGAAATGTACATTTTTCTCTGCCCCTTCAATTCATTCTTTCCCCACTCCCTTATTTTTTAAGGTTTTAAGTGTGAGTTTCTGTTAATTACTGGGAAAGAACATGAAACTAATGCCAAAGTGAAGTAATAAGATTGTGGTTATATAGTTCAAGCTAAATTAATACTCCATTGATAGAAATAAATAGTAATTGATTGTTTTTTATTATCATATATTTGAACTTCCATTTTGTTTCCAGTTATAGGTAAAAGCTATGACTATGGTATAGATATGTGGTCAGTAGGTTGTACCTTATATGAACTCTATACTGGAAAAATTTTATTTCCTGGCAAAACCAATAACCATATGTTGAAGCTCGCCATGGATCTCAAAGGAAAGATGCCAAATAAGGTAGGACACTAATGTGAGCTTGTATTTTTTTAAGGTCTTAGCATTAGTTTCCTATAGACTAAATGATGGATTGCTGACAATCATCTGATGGCTATAAAACAATTGCAGAGAAGCAAGTATGTGGCTACTATGATTTCTTTAGCTATTTCTCATTTCTGGTCTTTAAGTTAGTGGTTCTAAATCAGGCAAGTGCTATCAAAAGAGAATAGAATCCTGTTTTCCTCTTCCACTCTAAAGTCTGTCTTTATTCTCTTCTTTACCCTCTTGAATCAAGCAGATAGTAGGGTAGAATTGGAATTGAGGAAGAGGGAATTGATGAACATAACTGTTAAATACTATATATATAGTTTCATGTGTCTCTTCTTTCAGAAGCAGCAGTGTTCTTGGGAGCACATAAACATGCTTCAGAGCTGAAATGAAAAAAGATTCAGGTCAGGTTATTTAGATGTAAGGAACTGCTCAGTCATCAAAGAGGAATGGGTGAACATTGAAGGAGGAACTTGATGGCAATCAGTTTATTAAATACTGGAAATTATTTGGGAAAGGAAGGTACTAAGGAAATTTACTTGAAATGACATCTTTCTAACATAAAACTCATTGCTTCAACTGTAATATTCTCTGTTTAACACAAAGCAAGAGCTTTAGGATTATACTTTCAGTTTGTGTTATGTTGGACTTGTTTAGACTAAATTACACAGAAATTAGTGGTTCGTATTTATTTTAATGAGATCTAACCTGTATCATTTTAAGGCTATTTGAGCATAACTTGTAAAATGTCATTAGGTTTCTTAACTGTCAAGAAAAAAGCCTTCAATTGTGTAATACTTTTCCTGTCTAAGAAGATTTTAAGTCTTTGTTTAATCCTCAGTTTGGAATAGTGAAAGCACAACTTGATACCATAATTAGTTTAAGTCACTGCCTGGGGAAATACAGTAATTTCATGTTATGGCCTTTGTATTAGCTTTTTAAAAGATGTTAAACTCTTGAGAGCAGAAGAACCAGAGATCATTTTCAAATGAGAAAACAAATCCAGAGAGTAAATATTTACGACTTGTTATGTATTAAATTGTTAGTAAGCTAAACTGTTTCATAATAGTTCAGAAACTTAAGTTTTTTATTTTGTTTTATTTCCAGATGATTCGGAAAGGTGTATTCAAAGACCAACATTTTGATCAAAACCTCAACTTCATGTATATAGAAGTTGATAAAGTGACAGAAAGGGTAAGTCTCTTTTAAGTGTGCAGGATTAAATGATTATCTTATTGTTAACAAATGAGCTGGGTCATACTAGGAGCCATGCATTTTTTTTTTTTTAAAGATTTTATTTATTTTTAGAGAGAGCAGAAGGGAGAGAGACAGAGAGGGAGAGAAACATCGGTTGGTTGCCTCTTTTATGCTTCTAACTGGGACGTGGCCTCCAACCCAGGCAAGTGCCCTCGGTGGGAATCGAACCTGCAACCTTTTGGTTCACAGGGCAGTGCTCAATCCACCGAGCCATACCATCCAAGGCGGAGCCATGAATATTTTAAAACATTAAAAATAATTCCTTTTTGGTGTTGGCCAGTTCCTGAACAAAATACATCAAGTTATGAAAAAGATGAGATTTTAAAATGTGTAGTATGAGTCTTTTTATGAGAGGTTGTATTTAGGCCCTTCTCATTTCTTCCTTTGGATCACTTTCTTGGTCTGGCCTCCCATCTATCTTCATAGTGATCTTTTTGAAAACAAATTCACCTAAAAACCCTTCATTGGATTTTGTTACCTAGGTAATATATTTAAATTTCTCAGAATGACAGACTTAAGTTCTTTGTGATATGAACTCTGCCATCTTCTTCACTGTACTCTGTAAACCCTCCCATTTCCCACTAAACAGATAGCTGAAGGGCATGCTGTTTCATACCCCTATGCCTTTCCTCATGGACCATCCTGACCTTACCTGCTTCCTGTACTTTCTCATTCCCTAAAAAAATATATATTGAACTCCCAGCCTCAGGTGAAACATACATTCTGTATGAGCCTTTCTAAAAACCTCCAGGTTGAAGTAAGGACTTCTTTATTTTGGCCCCATTATATTGCGTGTCCCTAACTTTGTCAGAGCACTTACCACTTCATGGGGTCAACTCATTTACAGGTCTCGCTGTTCCCTCTTCAGAGTAGGAAAAGTACAGTTCACACAGCAAGTATTTACTGTGCTATTTTCAATTACTTAATACTTTTGAATTCTGATATTTTAATCAAGTTTTAGAGGATATTTGATTACTTTTTACAAAATTTTATTACTGAGTGATTTTTTTTAGAAACTCATAGCTAACTTGTTAACATTTTTCATCTGTTTTCCTATCGCTTCTTGAAAAGACATAGAAGGATAGAGGCAGTTATGTAAAATTTCCAAATGAATAGATGATTATACTTATATATTAATATTTTTAGTAGGCAAAACAGTCTGATGTGTTACATGTTTTTAGTAACTTCATTTAGAGATATACATTTTAAAAATTATTTTTAGGAGAAAGTTACTGTCATGAGCACCATTAATCCAACTAAGGACCTGTTGGCTGACTTGATTGGGTGCCAGCGACTTCCTGAAGACCAGCGTAAAAAAGTACACCAACTAAAGGACTTATTGGACCAGATCCTAATGTTGGACCCAGCCAAACGAATTAGCATCAACCAGGCCCTACAGCATGCCTTTATCCAGGAAAAAATTTAAATGAGATGAAGAAGCTCCAATGGTTTGAGTAATTAAATACAAAGACTGAAGAAATTTCACAGCAATTTATTAATGTATATAAACTTATAAATATTTCTCCAGCAAATTTGAGGAAGCATGATATATTTGAATTAACACCAAGGGAGATATTTCTTTTAGAAATGTTAGTTAATCTGTTTTGTGTCTTATGTGAAATTTCACTGTAGAACTGTTTTAACTGCCAAGACTGCACAAAATTACAGTGCTAATGTATATGGTTGCAGTTCACATAAAAGACAAAAGCATCTGTTATAAAATAAGTAGTAATACTGGGTGGTTGATTTATTTTTAGCAGACTTGGCTTCATTTTGGTCTTCAGGTAAAATGGCCAGCATAAATGCTGTTTATATTCACATTTTCCTAGGTGTGTGTGTGCAGGCCACAGCAGCATGCCCTTGGTGTAGTCATTGCCGAAAGGGGTCTGTTCCTTCTTGAGCCTGCCTGCAGGGACGGTCTCCTCTTTTAAGCAGGTTGTGTACAACATTCAGTACACTGAAGGTAAGCTAAACCATCAACATCACTGGTGGTGTTTTAAGATGTTATTTTATTGGAACAATTGACGAATGGGGATATTAGCTTTGTGGCAGAATTCCCTGCATGTGTGATAACTGATCTTGTTTTATTTTTTGGCATTGCAACTGTGGCATAGTTACAATTTCTGTTCTATTCGTTACATTTAAAATTTGATGAGTATGCGCTTGATGGATAGAGCGCCTTCAGTGTACTGTTTCTTATTAACTTTAATTTTTTTAAATCAACTTGCTATAGACTTTATATACATTTGTTAAATACAGTTCCTAGTGACATAGAAACAATGCGTAGTTTTCATTTACTAAATTACAAATGTTGAGGCATAATTGAAAGTCCTCATATTTAAAAGTTAGATAGACAACATAATGAAATTTTTAACTATTTGTATGTCATTTTGAAAGTGTACTGCTTTATGGTAAAAGTGTTTTTCATTTGTTCATTGTTTTCATTATTTGTGATCATGTTGTCTTTCAATACAGGCATAAACCTTCCACTCTTGAACAAAGCAGCTGCTTTTTAAAAGCGGTAATTGCTTCTTTACCTTTTATTTCTTTTGTAAATGAAGCTTTTCTTTAAGAATGTGACTTTAAAGTGTTGTCTATTGCATAAAACAGTTGACACTCACTTACTGTAAAGTGAAGATTGTTCTACTGCATGTGAAGTGGACCATGCAGATTTCTGTATGTTCTCAGTATGCATCACTAGATAATAAAGTCTTTTGTGAACAAGGCATTTGTAGCCATTTTTAAAAATTTTTGTCTTCAGTGCTGGTAAGTCAGGTAAACTATAAATAGTTAAAAGCAACCTTTTGTTTCTTCCTTAAAGTCTTAAACAGAATTATTTGCTAAAGATGTAAACCTAGCCAGAAGTTTATTATTTTATTAATAATTAGGATCCTAATTATTTCATCAGAAAATTCTACAAATATTGTCAGCTTTGAGTGTAGTGAGATAATTCCTGTAGGTTATGGGGTATAAATCAGGATTTAACTAATGTTTCTGCTATTTTCTCACTTTTCCTTTTGATGGTGCGGAAAGAGAAAAAAGGAAAACGGGGCACAGGCCATTCAACGCCTTCACCAAGGGGTCTGATTTGCTGAGACACCAGCTTCACCTTCTTAACAAGGTTATTTCTGACAGCATGTGTAGATAAACATTTAGCAACAGTTTAAAACAAAAATCATGTAAATCAGCTTTTTTTTTGCAAGACAAAGGAATTGTATTTTTAACATGGTGGAAGAGAATTTTTAGGAATTTATGTAATCTTTTCTGAAAGTTTGGGTTGTAAGATTAATTCTTGTCTCCCTGAGGAATGTGGAAAGTAATCAGATTTTAGGGGCTTAAATAATATTTTTTAATTGTAAATGGGATTTTTTTATTCACCCAGGCACTAATTACAACAAGCATGCACATTTTCGTGCATTCAAGAATGGAAAATCAGAATAGCAGCATTCTTCTGGTGGGTTTTGCTCCATTTAAAGACATGAAATGAACTACAGCCAGGAAGGTGATAGATGATATAATAAGCCAACTTTGAATCTATACCCCATCTCTTCACGGTTTAGACTTAAATAAATACAAGGTGGTGTTCATCTTCAGGTAGAGTGAAGCCTTGTAAATGAGGCATCACAGGTGCAGCTTTCTACCTAAATGGAATGGGTAGAGATTTTCCCACCATTATTTACTTTATTTTGGTGATAATATGCTGCATATTCAAATCTTTTGTAGTTATTTTCACTCAAAATAGTTAACATTTGATACTTCTGATTTTTATAACTTTGTTTTATATAATTAAGTTAACTTTCACTAGAAACAGTTCATCTTATGCCTTCAAAACTTACATGTTCTTTAAAAAAACAAAGTTGCTTGTTACTTGTTCTTTGTGTTTTAGGTGCAGCTCAGTGGAAGATGATGACAACCAGAAGACATGAGCTAAGGTTTCTGTTCCATAAAAGATTTAAAAAAAAAGAACCTTTCATTTAAGTTTTGTCTTAATTTTTTAGTTTCCAGCATTATGATTTGGGTTTCATTAATGTTTGGTACTTAGAATAGTAGTGCTATTGTGTTCATTTGTACGGTGCTTGTTTGATCATGCTCCTGCCTCTTCCCCGTCTTCCCTTCCCTAAAATAAAAATCATGGTCAAATTTAGTGGTATAGAAGACTTGAATGGTGAGATTCCTTATATAACACACAACGTTTTCAAATTTGGTTCCTACGGATTATTAGGGAAACAGTAAACATCAAAATAGCATGTATCAGAACATAGTCTTTAGCTTTAGGTATCTTATCTCCTTGGCAGATGCAAAAGAATAGAAACTGGAATTTTAAGAAAACTATTCAACTTCTTTAATACTCTGTTGTCCAGCTTGCCCTTCAGTAGTTTTCTTTTGAACTAGTGCTCCAGTCATGGTCTTAAAGTAGGCAAAATGCTTCGAGCCATTGTCAGTTTTTCTTTCTAAGGGAAATAAGGGGTGATATACTACAGATCTTTAATATTCTCACATTAAGCATTCCTAGATTAATTTATTTGACAGGAACCCTATAAAGTCTTTATATACATGATATTAGAGTTTGTAATTTTGCCAAGGAAGAGATTTGGAACTCTACAAGACCTCTGTTAGATTGTGGTCATTTAGTGAATAATCCTTTAAAAACCTGCATTCATGTTTCAGAATAGCTGTATAGTTTTCAAATACAATTACCTCGTGAAGTTTTTGTTTTACTACACTTTAGAGCAAAAATGATAGCACATATATCAAGTGATTGTCAGACTTCAGGGTTCATAAATCTTAGGACATAGCTCTCAAATATTTCATAATTATTTCTGTAGTTGGGGGAATAGCTGAGATTTTAGAAAGCATATATATTTTAGACACCATTCTTTAGGTAAACCATATTCTTGAAGTTTATCAGAATTTAGGTTGGAATTTTAAGACTTTGAATGGATGGAGCATCTTATAAATCTTAAGACTGTCCCAATATTTGTATTCACCCCCAAATCCTTATTAATAGCATCTTGTTTCTTTATTTCCCCAATGCCTGTCTCATCCCACTCTACTTCTTCTCAAAATAATTTTGCGTTTTAAGAGAATTTTTGCTTTTTACCATTAGAATTACCACTTTTCTCCTAATTAAAATAACTGAGGACATTTTTACAGTACAAAAAATTTATGTTTTGTAGTATGTAGTAGAGGCAGTGAAATGTAATGTTCTCAGATTTGTTCCATGTCTGAGAATATGAGAACAAATACTTCACTTGGATTTACTCTATTATCATTTTGTAGCAGAACTCTAGCCGGCTAGGTAGAAATAAAAATCTCTGAAATGAAACAAAGGAATTATGTATCTCAAAAAATATAGGCCAGGGAGTTAAGGAATACCCTTTTAAATATTGGAGATAAGAAAGAAACCAGATACTCAAATATGTATCTTCCTCCCTTAGTTATAATGACATCATTAGAAATTGGGCTTCATAAAGTGTTTTTTTCTTCATAGTTTCCTAGTTCAAGCATATATTCAACATGAATTTTATCATGCTTCTGTGTTTTTCACATGTTAATAATGTACACTAAATTGAATTTTAAAATGTTTTCCAGTTTCTTTGATAGATATCATCATGGCATCTTTAATTGTTCTTTTCCTTTTGTATGTAGGGTAAGGGACTGTTCTTCTGAAGAATCTTTCCATTTAGTGATCAAGATATGGAAGCTGAAATCTGAAAATACTATGTATTCTATTTGTGATATCATTTAAATTGTAACTTGCATTTTAACAGCAGTGTTCCCAATCAACTTACTGGAAAAACGTAATAAAATATGTCACTTGTCACTATATCGTCTCCTGATTTTTCCTTTGCTTGGTTATGTTGAGTTTTAAATTAGACACAATTTCTTACCTGATGTTTCTTAGGTGCTGTTTTACTGATATTCACAGATGTGCTTCAAAAAGTATTATGTGCTAAAATATGATTGGGAACTGCCAGGTTAAATTAAAGTTAAATACTTACTTTAATTAAGTTCTCAGAAGACATCTAATGTTCCTTGTGAATCTCAGTGAAGAGGCAAGGTGTGGAGGGAAGCTTCTCAAACTACTGGGCAGGCTGCCCCCTTTCACAGAGCTGCAGCTTGGAAACAGCCAGTTTAGTATGATTATCCTTTCAAACAACAAAACGTTTTCTCAGCAACTAAGTGCAGAACATACACTGAAGGGTATTGTATTCATGTTCTTATTACATGTATTTTTTTATTTGGTTTTCCTAGTAATAGTATAAGCAGTGAGATAACTCCCTGTTCTGTAGTGTTTTAAATAAATGGCTTTATTGCAGATGGGTTAGCCTGACACTTATCCTCAGTCTACCCACTGTTTTCTCCTAAGAAAATGTCTTTAGCTTTTAAAAGCAGAATAAAGTACTTAAGCGGTCCTGTGAATCTCTAGCACATGCAAAGCAGGATTGGAGGGTGGAGGCCCAGAATGTCAGGCTTTGTAGAATATGCTTCACCCAGCTGGAGCTACCTGCCACCGGGAGGCCAGTAGACCAGTTTGATCAAATCCTGATTCTTAATAAGAAATAAGCCGAATGGCAATGGCTCTGAATAGCCTTATAAAGGCTATGGTAGTTTTCTGCTTGGGCTGGAAGAGGATTCAGAGCTATAAAATCATCTAAAGTGGCTGACAAAGGTTAGGAGATACTGTTTTTATTAGGGAAAGTAGTATGTAGAGTGTATTGGATTGGGGAGGGCGTTGCTACAAATTTTCAAGAGAAAAAACCTTTTACATGTGCTTTCTCACTGATGAGAAAGAGTTACCTCAGTTATGAGCCAGAAAGCTAAGAAAAAGTCAATACTGGACAGTTAAACATGGGAATTTATGAGCAAGCGAGTTTAACTGAAATTTCCTGAACAGAATTACTTTATTTTCATTTATTGTATGTCTCTTCTAAAGTTTGCCAAATTTTTCTTCAAAAATATTGGTAGAAGTTTGTTTTCAACAGGGTCTGATAGACAAACCTTTGATTTTGTAACTACACTCCCATCACCCATGGGGAATTTTTTTTCACCAAATTTATACATATTGCCTATTTCAACCAAGTCTTTTGCCCCCGTCATTCTACAAAAAGAATTTGAGATGGCTGCATCTACTTCTACACACCACTTATTGGCCTCGTTTTAGGGCTCAGTTTAAACAACAAAGATTCCCAGCAACTATATTTTTACTAAGTGAGCATGACATTAAAAATTACTAGTCCCTTTGCTTCATAATTGAAATGAGCTGCTAATATATTTTTTTACAAAACTATATGGCAGTTTTGGACTAATTGAAAATGATCTTGTAGGTGTTGCAGTAGCTCCTTTTTATTTAGGTCTAATGGCATCCTAAATAAAGTAGCCTGGTTGTTTCCAATAAGAAATGCACCCTTACCTATCAGTACTACCCCCTCACGCCCGCCTTCTGCCACACATCTTGTGAGAAGTAGGACATTAATCTGTTATAAGTTGTTAACTCCAGTGACAGTTAATTCAGTGCTGAGGCAGCTCATTCCATTCAGTCTGTCCTGCGTCATTCCTATTTTCCCTGATTTATTTTTTCTAATTTGCCAGACACTACTTAATCATATGACTATATGAGATAAAAGATATTCTACCCACCTTACAAATGAGGAAAGTGAAGAACAGAGGTTAAGGTCCTTGTCTGAGGTGTTAGAGCTGTTAAGTGTTAGAGCCTGTGTTTGAATTGAGCAGCCTGCCTGTGGATCCAGTGCTTACAATTGCTGTGTCATGTATAAGAATCTTAAGTGATTAATAAAGTCTGTTCTTTAATCAGAGACTTTAAAGAATATCTACTGCGCACCAAGCAGTGGTTGTTTGGGATACAGTGGTTACAAAAACAGTCATGTCTCTTCCTGAGGATCTTACAAATAAAAATCCTATCATGGTCCTGAGGGGATAACATCCTAGCACCCGAAGAAAGTAGAAATGAGAATGGGTGCAGAGGACTGGTAAATAAGGTTCAAGACTTAAGTTAGAACTTTGAGTGTAAAGAGAGTTAATAGGGGAAAGAAGATCAACGCCAATTGGAATTGAGTGAAAATGTAAGTTCATGTTTGTATTATAATCCTGTGAAAGGGATGTTACAACACTTAGGATAATAACAAAATTGTATAGGATATAGGTAAAATTTATTATATAACAAGGGTTATATATGGCTCCAGAAAATTATTTGACATTAACCTAAAAGTTAAGCACACTTTCTTCAACCCTTGCCTCTAAGAAAACTTAATTGAGCCTTACTCTTATACTAAAGATAGGATAAAAGACATAAACTACCGTTGTTCTCCTCAACATTTATTTGAATTATCCTTTAATTCATTTCATTCATCCCTAACACAAATATTACATCTTATTTGAGGGGAATGATACACACAAAAATTCCTGCCTGCCTTTGTGTGTGGGGAGAGGCCTTTTACTTTTCGTGTTAACGTTTGATGTTTTAATCATGTGTAGCTTTATTTTAATGTTTAAGATAATTCACCAACCATTCACTAAAACCAAAACACTACCTATACCCCAAAATATCCAAAATCTGATCTAAGTGTGTTACATCGAGTTTTTCTTTTATAGTGTGTTTCAAAGTGTGATCTGAGAACCCACCTGCATAAAAATTATCTGGGATGTGTGTTTATATTTTAGGTGCCTGGGACCCGCTCACAAAGGTCCTGTTTGTGTAAGCCTGCAGTAGAACCCAGGACTCTTTTTTGTTTCCCCGATTCTTAGGCACAGTAAATGTCAATCAGTAGTTTCCCTTTTCACCATCTAATGAGTTACGCTTTACCTTAGTTTAAGTTTCAGCTAACCAGAGTTAAGACTTCAGCAACAAAGAGCAAAAAAGGATGCGGGATAGGAGGTGGGGTGAATGCCATTAACCTGAGATTCTGGCTGCTCTGTGGACAGTGACTTTTCCCATTTTTCCTTGGACATGAGTAAAGAGGGTTATTTCATGTCTAAACCCACAGTTAGGCTCCAAAGAGAACTGATCTTATTTTCAAATGACAAAGGGCCTGGGAAATGGAAAGTTTCTAAGAATTCATAGGAGAACATCAACAATTTTGTATATTAATTTAACAAAAGAGCAACTTATTCAGCTTTTAATAGCCAAATACCCAAGGATAGGTCAAAATAATAGACAAAAGAGATTGTGGAGGTGGGAAGGGAAAGAAAAAAGATAACAGTGGGAAGAATTTTTTAAAAATTCATTGATTACAGGTAACTAACTTGTGTATATAATGGAACATATGAATAACTATTGCAGAGATATGTCAATTATACTATTTATTGATGATGGGATTATACTGGGAAACAAGCACAACAAAAGAACAATCTTTTGAGTGGAGCAGTACCAAGTGAAACATTTTGAAACAACATGCAAGAGATTGTCAAATACATTACCTTGGGTTAATATATAGGCTGATCTCAGCAGTGATTTCCACAAGTTCTACTCCATGATCACATCAGGTAATCAGTGTGTGTGTGTGTATGTGTATTTACTACCTGCATCTCAAAATGATAAACCATTTTTAGCTGGGCTTCTTGGAATAGATTTCTTCACATTGATATGTATGGTGAAAATTGTTAATTTTTGCTCAGCGGGTGAGCATTTACCCTTAACTTTAAATGAAGATGATAAACAGTTTAGCTTCTGAATATAGAATGGTCTGTTCAAGGTTATGTGTTTTCGGTAAAGTTTCTTTTTGGTCCTTGGTGCCTTAATTTCTTTTGTCTGGTTTTCAGGAAAAGACAGAGGAATGGGTGTAACTGGTATTAGAGACCTTGGTGGCAGACAGGGTGTTGTTGAGACCACTTTAACAAGTGATTGAGCTGTTTGGGCAGTAGTAGGATTGGTTGAGAGTTCTTGGCATGGATTTAAAACGGAGCTTTTGGGATTCTTAAAGTCATCATAAGTTGCCATCAGTTGTTTTGTTGTGGATGAACCTTTTAGAGATGATGGTTTAGAATTCCATTTGCCAGCACTGCTCCAATTCCTTTTTGAAACATTTTGTTCAAGCTTGCAAGAACCGTAATTCTTTTTTCTTTTTTCTCTAGTTTTATCTACACAAGTTGTCTGAAGACTTACAGAGTCAGAAAGTTTTGGCTGTCTCATTTTGGGTATAGTTTTGAAGGGAGAGGGTTGTTTGGTAACTGCTGGAGTACAGAAAGTAGTTTGTAATCTTGGCCTCTCTTTTTGTATAGTCATGTGCTGCAGTCGTTCCAATTCCAGTAAACGAGTTATCAAAGGTTCAATACAGCTTTCCGGACATTCCACTGTTGCTTTCCAATTCTCGGATTTTGAGAGGGCTAATTTCTGCAAGTCCAGAGTATTGAAAGGAGGAGGGAGAAAATCAGGGTACGGAAATACTTCACTTGGTTCTTCTGTGAAAGATTCTTCAACATTTTCTATTGTTTCTGGCTTTAAGTTCAGGTCCATCTTTTTAAAATAGCTGAGTAAAGTATCATTTGCCTTCTCATTTTCCGATAAATCACTTTCATCTGTTAAATTTTCTTCTACACTGCTGTTTCCATATTTCAAATTCCAGTTTGGAGCAGATAAAGTTTCACCATTCTTGTTTTCTATAGCTGAACATAAATCAACATCAACCTCATTTCTGTCCTTAAAAAAGTCTCCGTCAGCATAGGGCCAGCAGAGACCTAATGATGCTGGCAGTTCAGGGTAAGAACCAACTTGCTTATCAACTGGAGCACTTGTTAGTGAGTAGTTCAGAGTGAAGAGCTTTATGGGATTGTTGGTTGTATTAAAGCCAATTTCCACAGAAGTTTTTTTTGAAATTCCTTAAAAATGATTTAATTAATGAATGGCTTGTTGACTAAAATTAAAATGCTATTAAATAATAATGAATATGTAACCTTTATCAAAGACTGGTTAATGTTTAGTTCCCAGTGGCGTATGTGTATATTTATCTATCTTAACAGAAATGCTAATTTCCAAATATGCTCTGATTATATACAACTATATACATTTTTGAAGTATTACTTAAAATATTAACTGGGCATCCCCTGTGCATGCAAGTAATGAGACCATTATAACTATAAATGGCTAACTGTGGCTAATTATATCTATTTGCCTATAAATATACTGTCCATGCAATTATGCTGTCTGAAAAGGAGGCTAGCCAACTCACACTGAAATTATAATGAAATGTTTATTGACCCAGAATTAGATAAAAGGAAACTCTTAAAGAACATAGATTACTTAATAAAGGATTTTACTTTAGCCATTGTGTTTTTTAAAAAGTATTCTAATAAAAAAGGAGTCAAAACAATGTATATCAAACAAAAATTACCCCAGATATAGTCCATAGTAATTTTCATCTGATGGTGCTCTTTTGCTTTAGGAGTAAATGCTTCTGGATATTATATTAAAATGAAACTGCAGAAAATCCAGGCCACAGAATACTGTTTATTATTAGTTTTTCTAATAGAAATGTTGACATTGAAAGATTTGGTCCATTAATTTATGTATATATATATACACACATACACACACACACACACATATATATATGCACAACACGTACATGTCTATACTTCCCATTAATTATCATCTTGCTTCTTTTAAAGCCAGTTTACCATTTCTACAGAAAATGGTAAAAATTTATTCATTTACTTAAATATTAGGTATACTGACTTGCCTTTGGAAAACCACAGGAAAATTACTTTAATCCTACAAACGGTAATAGACACAATCTATGCTGTGTAGTAAAAAGAGTATGGAATCTGGACACACAAGATCTAGTTTTGACCCCTTTGCCACCATGGAACATATGGTAATGAGAATGCCTACCTTGGAGGTGATCTAAGAAAGGAGATGATTATATGAACGTACTTCACAAAAATGTTAAACACTGAATGAAAATTACCATTACTTTTATTCTCTTTACTTGTTGATGGTATACTGAGGAGAAAAATCTCCATAATAAAATATTTCATTGATAGCAAGTTTCCAACTCTGCAATGTTGTTAGGCCTTCCCAGTATTAACAACAAATGCCTATCAAACACGTTATTCTATTTAGTCCTGACAACAACCCCGTGAAATAGGCACTTTTATTTTCTACCTTTTTTGGGTAAGGAAACTGAGGCAAGGCTGGTTAAGGTCACACATCCAGTAAGTAGTGGAGCTGGGATTTAAACCCAAGTGCTAGGATCCCATATCTGGGAACCAAGCCTGCACTCTGCTGTTTGCTCTTCTGTTAGTTCGTATGATAGAATTCATTTCATTTGACCTCTTACCTTGAAATCCTTGCTCCCAGCTGAGTTTTTTCTTGTAGAAGTAGCCTTGCCTATCCCTATCAGCACCAAAATTCCCTTAGGACTGTGGTTCTCAACCTTCCTAATGCCGCGACCCTTTAATACAGTTCTTCATGTTGTGGTGACCCCAACCATAAAACTATTTTCGTTGCTACTTTATAACTGTAATTTTGCTACTGTTATGAATCGTAATGTAGATATCTGATGTGCAGGATGTATTTTCATTGTTACAAATTGAACATAATTAAAGCATAGTGATTAATCACAAAAAGAATATGTAATTATATATGTGTTTTCCGATGGTCTTAGGTGACCCCTGTGAAAGGGTCGTTCGACCCCCAGAGGGGTTGCAACCCACAGGTTGAGAACCGCGGCCTTAGGACATTAATCAGTACAATCCCTTTAGCACTTTCTGGTTTCACCCTTTAAAAGTTAGCAGTAGGGGAATTTATCCTGAGCCTCTGATAGCTGCTATCAAATAGCCACCCTATTGTCAAAACTTGATACAACAAAGAGGACTCAAACTAAGTCCATTAAATAATACACTGTATATAAAAGTGACACATAACAGTGTTCAGTAAATGATAATTTCCAAACGATAACCTGCATTTTAAAGAAGCATTATAGCTAATTCTAATGCACACTAAAGTTTAAGAACCAAAAAATAAGAATTCAAATCCCATAAGGTCTCAGAAGCAATATTCTATTGTGGTTATTAGTATGAATCAAGCTGCTTTTACATTCTGGATCTACCATTCATTAATTGTATGATGTTGAACAAGTTACTTAACTTGTCATCCTGCCTCAGTGTCCTCGTCTATAAAACAGGGATGATAACAGTACCTACCTTAAAGGATTGCTGTGAGGACTAAATGAGTTAATACATATAAGAAATTCTTCTTAGCACATGCAGTAATACAGTACTTTCTTATCACAAGTCCTTTTTCCTTCAATGAGCAGTCCAAACTATCCATCTAAACCCTCATTGTAACAGCATAGTAAACGCTTAACTACCATATATTGATTACATCTGTAGTGTCTGCGGTCACTTTCTATTTTAGGGTGAGTTTCTATAATCTCCCATTATTTGCACACAATACTTTGTTCTTTTGGTTGTCTTTTTTTGTCCTAGTACTTCAGATAAATAGTTAACTCCTCTGTATTTAAATTTATTTTACTTAGGGGTTTACAAAAATATCCTCTCACCTGTTGTCCATGGTACTTCCTTCATTAAGAGGATAACTCCATAACCGAAATATTCCTTCTTTACTATTCTGATAACAGAAAAGCCATGGACAACATTTTAGCAACTGCATGCATTAAAAAAAAAAAACAAAACAAAAAAAACTTTAGGAAAGGAATATGATGAATAGAATCCCACCTGTGTTCTTTTGTGAGCATTCTGACAAATTAAGTTCTAGACTGGAATTTCCAAATGGTTCTATAAAGCAGCAGAAGACTTTTAAACACAGTATATCTCTGTTCCCTACTCTTCTTCTAAGACTGTATAATTGTTGTAACCAGGGAATAGACTGTTCCAACCAAGAAATATATAATAAAATCCTATAATACTCCCTTATCATTTGTTTTTACTGACATCTGCAGAAATTAGAATAATCTTATAAGTACCAACTACACAGTGTTAACTAATGAGCCTTGAATATTATCTGTATTTTACTGAAAGTGTTCTATATTTTGATCCAAAAAAATGATACATGAAAATTTAATTTTCTAGCTATTTCAATACAAAATATTAACCATTTCAACTGCTTTAAGATACCTTAAAGGCTGAGACCATTTCCCTTTTAGCAATGACTAAAAAACACTATATTCACTACGAAGTTAATTTCCATTTATAGTAGTGTAGGAAACAAGGACATAGTGACTCCCAAACCAGGAGAAAGTCATTCGTAACAAAGGGCAAATGTAATTAGAGGAACTCTGAGAAGAGTTGACAGCATTAGCACATTCACAAATCACAATATGGGCATTTAGATGAACTCGTTAGATTGTAACTCCAGAGTATCCAGTCATGGAGAAACGGGGAAGAAGGAGAGGGGAGGAGGAGCTAATTGCGTTAGGGCGGGGAAGCTAATCACTCTCACTTTAGAGTGGCAATTTTAGGGTGGAGAAGATAATCACTTCAGGGTGGCAATTTCGGGGTGGGGAAGCCAAGACTATAAAACTAGTTTCCTTTGTCTACTTGGCGCGCACATTCTCCTGGCTGTGAGGGTGCCCCTGGCTCTGCAGACTCGTGAATAAAGTCCTGTGTCCCAGTTTTTATTGTGAGCATTTCTCACAGTAGTGTATATTGAAAAAACTTAACATAGCCCTGGCTGGTGTTGCTCAGTTGGTTGGAGTGTCATCTCCCATGCAACAAAAGGTTGCCGGTTTGATTGTTGCTCAGGGCATATACCCAGGTTTAGGGTTTGATCCCAGTTGGGGCGCATACAAAAAGGCAACCAATTGATGTTTTTCACATCAATGTTTCTCTCTCTCTCCCTCCCTTCCTCTTTCTTTGTCCTTGAATGAGGACTTTAAAAAAAGAAAAAACTTAACATCATAAAATAACTTAATGACCAATTTGCAGCCCTGTAAAAAACTAATGGCTTTGGCCTGATTAAAGAACTCTACAGAAATGAAATACAGAGCTTAACTTTGAGGAAAGAATTTTTTAAAGAACATACAAATAATTTTAAAATAATGTTTTGTGAATCATTTGAAGCCAAACATCCTTACCTTGTTATTTTTGCCTGAAAGAATGTGTATAAAAAAATAACAATTAATAGTTACATAAAACTAGTTATACTAAAAACAAACCCCCTTTAATATGAGTGGTTATTCATATTATACAAATGAATATAAATTTGTATATATTTATAAATATAAGTATAAATATTCACATTCAGGATATCTTACCACCTGCTGCACTATCCTTTCCAGGTGGGAGGTTTTTATTTTCAAGAACAGGTACTTCTGAATCCAAATTCCAGTGAGATAAATTCTAAAATAATATCTGTTTTAGGATAAACTTAATGTTAAGAAAATTTGAAAAGCTCAAGTACATAATTTTACATGTCCTTTGGGTAAAGTGTGACAAAAGGCACAAAGCTTCATGACCCCTCCCCTTCCTGTAAGGGTACTACCGGCTGTTATCAGCTTGATTACAATTATTAGTCAGGAAATGGAAAGGCTTTTATGATAATTTATGGTTTCACTCTCATTTTGTTAAAAATAATGGCACATAGGTTTTAAAAACTGACTTAAAAATATAATAAAATGTCCACTTCATTGTGTCTCTGATACATAATGGCAAATGCACGAAATCTCCTATATCTGCATACCAGATCTGAAAAAATCTTTCCATCGACCAAAGAGAATTCTCTAATCCTCATATTATACTCAACACTGAACAGCCCACTATTCATTGTGGACTCCAGCTGTTGAAAAACACTGAGAAACACTCAGGAAATACTCAGAAGAAAGTAAGAAAAAAAGAATAAGAAATGTACTAATATCGATTAAGTATTTATGTTCCAGACATTGTACTGAGTGCTATGGGAAAAAATGTGGGATGTGTAGGAGAGGACTGTAGTAATGTATTCTGCAAAAGGAAACATGAAGAGGTGATTAGTTAATTTTTTTAAAAAGTAAATTTTCTAGGAATGAACTCAGTTATATTCTATATCAAATGAGGAAATCCTTTGTAAATTAAACTCTAAGCAATATACAAATAAAATGTTAGGTAGTATTAGGTTTCATTTCCACACTAAGGAGGAATAGGGAGAAATAAGCCCAAATACAGAATGAAGATTTAACTGATCCGCAAGGATCATCTCCTGATAGGAAGGAGAGTTGAACCTTGAAAGGTAGGCTGTAGGTTCTCTTTTTCTGGTACTGTCTGAAAAATAAAGTTAGTAAATTATTCTCTGATCTCTGAAATAATATATTGTACATCTAGTCCCTATGTGAGACTTAGCTGGAGAGCTTTTTAAAAATAAAGAGTTGAAAAAAAATACTCTGAATTCTGATTCAGTAGGATGAAGATATGGCCCAGTGATTTGTATTTTTAAAACATCCCAGACAGAGTCTCAAGCTCCTCTCAACTATATCTGTAACCCATGTACACTAATGTGCAAAATAACATGTGAACTATCCTTAAAGTCACATATTAAAGGGAAGCTGATGAACTGTGCTGTTGAGATTATGCAATCAAATTAATGTAAACTAAGTTTGTCAACTGGTAAAGAAGCCTGTCAACCACGACAAGACAGCAGCAAGGGATCTCAGCAGTAAGATCCAGGGGGATTTAGGTCTTAACCAACAGGAGCTGCTGCCCAAACACGCAAGGTCAGCTGCATCTGCCATACCTCATGAGAGATGTTTGACACACGCCCGCTGGTGCCACAGTTCTCACCATTTCTTCTGCCCACTCTGCTCCTTTGTTTCCTTAAAGTCCTATACGGGTTGTGGAACAGGTACATTTATGGGTAAGGTACAACACTGATTTTAAAAAACCATGAATGTTGGCTCCCCATCTAAAGGAAGTTAAGAAAATATTTAGAAAGCAGAAGAAAGGGGCTATGAGGGTAGAGTGGGGGTAACAATATAAAACCAAACAAAAACAAGGGCAATCCAGACCACAAAAAGAGCAGGCTGGTAGGGGATAGACAACAGCAAATTATTAGATTTAACTGACAGATTAGGAAATTAAGGTCTGAGGTGACAAAGAAGATATCAGATAGGAAAATAAAATACAAATTAGAAAATATGGTCAATTATCTGGAACTTATAAAACAGAGTCATGAACTCTGCTTTTAATCACCCCAAACAGGCGCTCCATTTGAAAACAGGATTAACCTCACAAACAAGCAGAGCAAGGGCCCCATGAACGTTTCCAAGACACGAAAAGGTCCATAGGACCAAACGCTGTTTTCCACACAAAACTCTCATGGTATCCAAAGCCCCTGCAGTAATCAGTATATTTGCTGATCGTTTACATTTTATTGTCTCCTAGCGGGGAGGGTGTATCCTGAAAAGGAGGAAAACACAGTTTAGGCAAGTTTTGAATCAAAACGGGTATTGATCCACCTGCTCTGTGCCAGGCACTGGTGTGGAGGAATGATGGAGGAAGGAGGCTGCTGCCTGGGGCCCACCAGGTGTGTGCCGCGGGCGCCTAGAAAAGGCCACTGCACCTGGAGGGGCCTAGAGGCCGGGCGGCCTTTGTGACTGGAGTCTGGCGAAGGAGCTTTAGAGCCGGAGAGGAGCTGGATCTCTACAGAAAGGTGCCGGTGGGTGTACAAAGCCCGGGGGTGAGGCCCTTCTCTCCCCGGATGTGCACGGCTTGGTGGGGAGCGCAGGGCTGGGGCCGCCAGGTGGAACCGCGTCTTACCCCACAGCGGCGTCGTCCGCCGGCGCGCTCCCGCCCCGAGGCCCCGGCCCCTCCGCGTGCGGGGCGGATGTCTGGACGGGCGTCCCTTCTGGCCCGGCATTCCTGCAGCGGGAGGACAGGGCGCGCAGCAGACGGCGGGGGACGGCCTGCGAGGTCCGCGGGCTGACTCCCCGCTGTCGGGTCGCCAAGCAACTACCGTCGAGCGTCGGCGCCCCCGACGGCCCCGCGTTCCATCGGACCCACTGGCAATTCTGGGTCTTCGAGTGGTCGGCGGTAGCCCAGGCCCGGGGCATCCAAGGGGTCACCAGGCCGCCAGCCCCGCGGGATAGGCGACGCCGCCCGGGGAGGGCGCCAGGCCTCGGCTTTCACCCACGCACCCCTCTGCGCTTCCTCGGGGCGTCCCGGTCCCCTGGGCCACCGTGGGTAGGTGGCCGCTGGGGGGCGGAGGATCCGCACTAGCGGGGGTCACGGCCTCGGCGCCCACTGTCCCGCACGAAGGCGCAGCTCTCCGGCCCTGACCCTGAACTATCCCCCGAACCCCCGCTCCCACCAGGTTCCACCCCACCCCACCCCATCGCAGGTTCACAAGAAATCAGGAGCTCGCTCTGCCCTGTGCTAGGCTAGACAGGGCTAATCTGTGTATATGTGTGGCTGTATGTAAAGTTCTGTTTATGCTTATAATATGTAGTGTCATAAATATTGATACTTCAAGTAGACGGAAATATTCCTGCTGAGAGCAAGCCCGCCCGCCTCTGGTCAATTTCAGCTCAGTCACTGGTGTTACAACAGGAAGAACAGAAGTTGTTTTTTTCAATGATACGTTTAGATCGTTAGAGCCCAATTTTGCATTCCAAATTCATATTTCTTCAGTTCCATGAAATAATTATTTGGAGTCGGGGAAGGAGAGGAAATAATACATGTATATAAACACACATAGAATATGGGTATATCATTATATATGTAAGTAAATACATAAGTGAATACACATTTGTGACAGCCATATATCTGTATATGTAAGATCTAAAAATGTCAGGTAGGTATAATAAAGCATCGATATTTGAGGGAGTTTTTTTTCAGTCCTTTGCTGATGGAAACTATTGCATTTTGTGGGGTCGAACACCAGCTCTAGATTCAAGCCCCAAAATATTTTGTTAAGCATCTAAAAGCATTTCGGGGGAAGGGATCACATGATTCTTTGAGTATCTTTCCAGGAAAATGCACATAAGAGTATGTACCAGATGTTTAACACAATTTCAAGGGTTTCTGATATTTGATGCTCATCTCCACCCTGCCCCGGGTGTTTGTCTCCTTTCTCTGCATTTTTTCCCCTCAGAAAGGCCTCTCCTGACTACACTTTTAAAAAGCCCTTCCCACTCACATTATTCTGTTTTATAACACCCTGTTTTTTATTTCTTGTCTGTACCCCTCACAATCTTGTTAGTCTTGTTTGCTTTTTAAATTGTCTGTCTTCTCAGTAGAATATAACGTTCTATGAGGGCAGGGGCCTTGCCTGTCTAGTTCACTGCTGGATCTTCATCACTTTAAACTGGGCTGGGCACGTAGTAGGAGCACAATGAATATAGGAAGAATAATTATAAGATTAGCCTATGCCTCTTTGGACATCTCCCTCCTAAGCACTCTCCTCCTTTACACTGTTTTCCATACCATTAATCTAAAACAACTTTCCTCCTAATGCTAAAGAATCAAGGCCAAATTCAGTAGCCAGGCTTTCAGCATAGCTTCTGCTCAACACCTTTCTAGTGTCTACGACATGTCAAACACATCAGACTTTTTGTAGTTTTCCTAAATATTCTCCTTCAAGACATACATTATGTTTACTTTTTCTATAATTGCTGCTCTTTTCAAAAAAAGCCCTCCATCCTTTTATCTGCCTAAGTCCTATTTATATAGATCTAGTTCCGCAGGAAGAATAAATTGTTACCTCTTTCAAGAACCCTATTTTGGGTTATATTATAATGATTTGTTTATAATTCCTTACTGTTACGTTGTAATTATTTATTTATAATATCTCACTCATTTTCTTTTCAATGCCTTGAAGGCAAGACCTGGCCTTATTCTATCTAGCAGTGTGCTGGCATATACTAGGCACTCAATATATGTTTGAATTAATTTACTCAAAAAATAACATTTGCTAGAGTGTATGGTGTGGTTACTATGTGCCAGGTGTAATGCTGAACCTTTTATACAGATTAACTGATTTAATACTCTTAACAACACAATGAAGTTGGTACTACTAGTTATTCCTATTTTATAAATGAGTAAACTGAGACTTAAATATGTTAAGTAACTTTTCCCAACTTGCTGAAAAAAAACAGTGAATTGGGTTAATATTAGGGCCCATGAATTTCCAGCTAATACTTTCTACAAATATATCAGCTGGGGATTTTTTTCCTCTTCTCTGGAGAGGAGACATGAATTGTGTGTGTGCGTACGCGCATGTGTGTGCATTTCACACACCTAGCTCACACATCTCCCATCTTGCTTTATGATTCTGTTTCTGCTTTCTTTTGTTTCAGAATTTGAGCTGATTCTTGATCCCTTAAGGTCCCTCTGAGATTTGTCATCCATTAATACATCCTCTAAAATTTTTTTTCTTGACAGAAATATTTCTAAAACTTTCCTTTTTTCTCCACTTGTCTGCTCTTCCTTTCTCTGGAGACTTTTGAACACTTTGGCATCAGCATCAAAACCATGCACACCACCCCCACTTGTTGAATTTTTAAAGTTTTTAGTATTACATGTTTAAAACTATAGTGACAGAATAGTCTCTGTACAGTATTTACAGGGGAGCACCCATGCTAAGTGGTGAGGAGACAATGCTAGGAGAGAGAAGAACTAAATGTGAAATGTGGTCCTGTGAAATATAAGGGCAATGACTAAGGGAACAGAATGATGTCCTCTCCAAACCCTCGAGTCTAGTTTGGCTCAAGTCCAGGCTTGAGAATGAGGGGATTAGCTGGACAGTGGGCTGTTTTCCATAGTGGGTCTGGTCCAGCTTTAACATAAATCCTTGACCCAAAAGAACATACCATCCTCCTAGGCCATCCTGAATTCAGTTTCCAGTAGTTGCTCAGGCTTGCCTTACTTCAACCTATGCCTCTTCAGCTGATCCAGTTGAGTAGGGTAAAGCCAATATTCTCTGTCTTATGTCATTTAACAAGCTCTTACATTAATTGAATGAAGGCTCCTATTATGACAAAGGTGACATATAGACCAGCAGATAACTATTTTGGAAAGCACTTTGATATATATTATTTTTCATAGTCCAGAGTTATGCAAAGAAATGTCAGTGACAACATTGTTTAGTTTCTGTTTACTCTGTAGGGGAAAAGCTTTTTCTGTTTGAGTCTACCTCTTTCAGTACCTCTCCTGTTTTCACATTGCCCGTGCATTTGCCTCCGCCTCCTTTTATTTTTCCCTACATTATTGCCAAGGTCATGGTTGGTCATAGAATCTTGTTCAGTGTAATTATGTAAATATTTTCAGTAAGTAAGAACATTATTTTCTAATTAATAATATGCATTTTGGTTCTCCAATGAATGCTAAATTAGTGGGGAACATTCCAATTCAATTATGAGCAGTTCGAATTTAGTGACTGATTTAGCTAACTTATCTTTTATCCCCTTTTCTGCTTTGTCTTTCAGTCAAGGCCAGTTATATTTATCCTTGATTTAGGACTCCATTTCTCTGAGAATTTACCTTAACTAGCTTAACTTCCTTGTGTTTGTATAATTTCTTTTTTATGACTATAAAATACTTTGTTAAAAGTTGTGTTTTTGTTTGAAAATTAACCTTTAATACTTTCTTCCCTTATTTGAGAGGCTACCATTCTGTTGCAAAAATATAGGAAATCTTTCAAAAAGTTTATTTATTCCTAGAATGAATGTGATAGTGATGTATATTAATATATTTCCAAAAGTAAGATAAACACATCAGTAAACTCTACACCTGCCTATGATACAGTTAGTACTTTTGAATAAATTATTGATCATATTTCCACCTTTATTTAATTTTTGAGAGACATGATTTCTACAGTTTACATTGCTTAAAAACTCTTCCTGTCCTTCAGATGCCTGCCTGTGTAATTGTGTTTTCTTAGCCTTACATTATGAATTTACTTCGAATTTTGAGTTTCAGGAACAGAACTTACTTTCTGGCGCCAGGAGAGCAGTAGCTTGGCCCCTCTTTCTGGTAGTCAGGACCCTCCCACTTCATTTGCTTTGAATAGAACACTCTCTTTAGGACACTTTCTTTAAGAAACTTGGAGATGATCTTTTCTCTTTGAACATTACTGAATACTTTGCCTTCTGGAAGCCAGCTGATCTTGTCACATTTACCATGGCAGAGGGAAAGTGAAGGGTGTTTGGGGGACAGAACAGCTCTCTTTGGAACAAAAAAGAAAGGACAGAAGGAAGGGAGGAAGGGAAAGTAGGAAGGAGGGAGGAAGAAATTGCTGTTTATCTAAAAGTCATGAATAAGAGATCTACCTATCTAGAAAAACAACCCAGAGTCTTGTAGCTGCTTTGCTGAGGGATTGATCTAAGCGTGCTACTTGCCTTTTATAGCAACTCATGTCATAAGAAAAGGAGTGCTGGCTTGGGAGTGTTCTTTCTAATCTTGTGAGAGAATAAAAACATATTACAAATGTGATTGTGAACAGATAAATATATTGGACACTGAAGAATAGAATTAGAAGTAAGCAGAATACAAAGCAAGATTCAAATGGATTTGTTTTATCAAGGAGCATTAGTACTAATCAGCCGCAGGGTGTTGCCAACCTCCATTCTTGACTGTTAACTTCCATCCTGATTCAGTGTTTTTTCCATCACACCATTATTAGAGAAAATTAATAAGATTGATTCCTTGAAGAAGTCTTACCAATTACAAGAAAAATATTTATCAATCAGATAGTTTATTTAAAAATAAAATGTAATCATTGTGACCTACATGTGGATTCAGCCAAGGCCAGTCAACTTCAGATAGCTAGAAACATTCCATCAGTTGCTACTTGGAGCAATGATTTAAAATATATGGGTCAATTTTCATGGTGTATAAAGAATCAGTTTTAATAGACCACTTCCTTGGCCTGTTGAATGGCTTAAAACATGGCTTGTTCTTTCTATTTATGTAAATGCGGATTTAGAATAAGCACTCAAATTTGCTTGGAAGAAAGAAGCCTCTGGCTTTCAAAATATTTTAACCCCCTGACCTCCACCAATTTTCTTCTCTCTCCAAAAACACCTGTGAAATTATGAGAATCACATTATATTCAAGTGATTCTGGTTAGTTCTATAACATTTTAAATATATCTGTATTCAAAGTATACTTTTTGTTTATTTTTTAAAGTTTTCCTTTTCAAATTTGCAAGTTGAAAATTAAGAAGTGAATTTGTATATCTCCTGCTCTGGGCCCTAATGCTATGATATGACCATGATGTCGTTACAGTCTTGATCAAAAGGTTTTCATTTGGTAAAAAGCCAGCCAGCACAAGCAGCTTTTGCAGCAGTGCACGTGGCGCCATGGCCCCCATTCACTGTGCTGTGGTGTGGTCACAAAGCCCACTCACAGAGTAGCGCAGTTACAGTGCACTGGTTCAGCTGGTGGAGTGTGCTGGGATTGAGGAGGAGCTAAAACAAATCTTATTATTTGTATTTTTGCTCCAAATTTGGGAGTTCTTGGCAGCCACTATATTGCTTGGGACTGTGCTATCAAGTGTGGTGATTTAAGATTATTTAGTACTTCTACTGTCCTCTTTTTGGTCCTCAGTGAAGAATAGCTTCTACAAGTAAAGCTAGAGCTGAGCATTTTTGTTTACTTCACTCCCTCAGTGTTAATTTGGGTAGGAGTATAAGAAGCAGTTTGGTGGCTTACCTGTGTTAATCTGGACATTTCCTTAGTTTTGGATTATGAAGCTCCGTCCTCAGTTCTGCTCAAGAACTGTGCTGACTAAACCACTCTCCCTTAGGCTGTGGAGCCTTAATTATGTATACGCAGGGTTTACAACTTTTAAGTGGTAGATGGGAAAACAACACTGGATGTGTATACACCCATTTCCCTCTCCCTTTTAGGAAAGCACTCTCTTTCCCTCAGATGCTGTCATATCCGGACAGAAAACTGGAGTTTCTGCCTAAAATCCCTGTAAGACTGGTCAAGATATTTTTGACAGGCTGACTTCTTGGGTTTGAAGATGCAGGATGAGCACTGAGAGTTCCAGGCTAAGGTCTGGGCCATTGTGACTCTCAGAATGCGAAGCAATCAGAGACTGGAAAATAGATTCCATATCTTCTTGTAGATGGAGAAAAGCTTGGAGAAAGAACAATTACAAGGGGCTTCACTCTTCAAATTCTCTGTTTGTTCTTCTCTGTAACTCAATTGGTCATCATGGGAATGGCCCAAAACAATCCAATTGTGCTGAAACTTCCACTTCTTGACAAATGTAAGACATCTAAAAATTATGACCATCCTGAAGCTCTGCGTCATACCTTTGAGACACTATCTAACCTTCACAAGCTGCTTCCAAATCATCTGATGGAGACACTTTACTCCTACAAGAGTGAACAGGATAAACAAAAATGTATGTGGATAGAGGGTGAGTGTGAACTCTTTTTTTTTTTTTTTTTTTTTTTGACTGTGAGCTCTTTATAGTAAGTTTTTAGTATGTTGGTCCCAGTTGCCTCTTCTTTTAGTAAGACCTTATTTTTTTACATTGCAGGTATGCTCAGTGCTTGAAATCCATGGCTGCATTCATACTCATCATGCCATAGGGGCCCATGTTCTCAGAGCTTAACTGTGGAATTTACTCACGCACTGACTTCACCATCATTTCTTCACATTCCTTTAATGAATCAAGATAGATCTGTCACTGTTTGTTAGGAAAAGCATATCTGTGGAAAGATGGAAAGGGGATTAAGTGAGAAATACTACTAAATTTACAATTTCAGCTTTAGATTTGATTTTAAGATTAATGATTTCAAACTTTGAAGTTTATTCCTTTGCTTTATTTCCTATTACACCTTCCTCTTATTGCCAGGATTGTAACACCCCAGATAGAGCTGACTGTTTCCCCTGAGGATTAGAAGCAGCTCTCACTTTTTGCAGTTTGGAATTGCCCACCACTCCGAAAATCCATCAGGGCATATAACTGGACTGATTTGAAGAACTGAGTGGAGCCTGCCTCTTGAATTGTTCATGCTTAACTGAAGGACACATGTAGGTAGTAGCCACCTGTGCCCCTGAACCTAGAAAGGAAAATAGCATCTGTCACAGTGATTAAGACACAAATCTTAGATAAGAATGTAGATATTTGGGGGTAATGATTTTAAAACATTATGGACAATTCTGCTATTTTTTATTCTGATAAATCCCTAATCCCTAATCCACAGTATTATGAGTTAATCCCACTATCCAGATTTCACTAAAGATTACATAAAAATCATCAGGATAGACAAATGTTATAGACAGGCAATTCACAAATGAAATACAAATCTTCCATAAGCATGAAGATGTTCAAATACTCTGGTAATGAGGAAAGTAGACAATTGATTATGGAGATGTTCTTAGGCCATCATACTAGGCAAATTTAAAAGATCAATAATGACCATGTGGGGAAATAAATGCTCTCACAATCAATGGTATGTTAATTGATTATCTTTTTCAAAAATAATTTCAAAGTCTCAAAATTAACATGTAAGGTATTGACTTATTGAATGAATTGAACTTGGTAAAGAGGAGGCAGAAAATAATTTTTATCTTTTTCAAAACTTCCCCTTTGACCCGCAGTGTTGATCTTCACTCATCACCTTTGGATGAAATGACAAGCAGTTCTCATAACTTTCCTGTTCATATTCAAATAATAAAAAGTTCACTCATATCCAAACTCCTCACCCTTATCCACTTTAAAACCTCTCTGCTCCCCACTGCTTGGGCTTGACTTAAACTCAGAAACTGGGAGTAAGCCTGGTGGTATAGAGGGTTACTTTTTCTTATTTTGCCCTTCCCTCCCTGGTTGACAAGTGTGAGGGTGGGAGGAACTGAAAAGCATTTTCTTGACTGGTGAAATATCAGATTGTCATCATGCTTTCTGGGGGTGGCAGCTTTCAAAATTTGACCTTTTCTTTCCTGGTATTTGCGTAGCTTCTTGGTGACTTCCCATTGCTGGAGGTCTCTCACTCGACAGCCTTCTGCTGACATATCCCCTTTTCACCTCCACTCCTCCCATCTTTGATGTAATCACTTGCATTCTATTTTAGCAGAGACTGCCTCACCCTTAGGACAGAGCCCTCTTGAGAGGCTATTCAAAAGATGACTGAAAACCAAGTACTTCCTGGGGGGCGGGGGGTTCACATACACCTCATAGGAAATTTGTACCGCTGTTCTCCATATCTTTATCCAGTTGGTGAAAGTACACTGACCTCTTTTCTCCATGGCCACAGGCAGCTGTGGTTCTGACCATTTATCAAGAGACTTTTCCAAGAGTTAGAAGTTGAGTTGTGTTCCCCAAAAGATAGGTTGAAGTCCTAACCACCCCCAACCAGCTCTCCAGAATGTGAACTTATTTGGAAACAGGATCTTTATAGAGGTGCAGATGTAATTAAGATTAGGTCATACTGTAATAGGGTGGATTTTTCATCCAATGTGACTCGTCCTTTTAAGAAGACAGAGACAAACGGAGAAGATGGCCACATGACAGCAGAAGCAGGGATTGGGATGATGTGTCTGTCAGTAGAGGAACACTAAGGACCACCAGCAGACACTAGAAATGAGGGAGAGGCAAGGACAAATTCTCTTCTAGAGGTTTCAGAGGGAAAATAGGCCTGAATATACTTCTCCTTTAACTATGTATGTATAGGTCTTTAAATTGTTTCTTTTATTTACTTCAGTAGAAATCTCTCCATGTATTTTTGCAATTAAAATATAATTTAAAAATTGAAAATGCAGTAAGGTTGAAGAAGTGACTTAGCTTTTTTCCCTTAGCTTCCCAGTGTAGACACTAATAAATATTGATATATCTTTAGCAACTGGCTGTGTTCCTACCATGTAAACTGCTGCCTGTTGCTGTTCCTGTGCCTTTTTTTTTTTTTTTTTTTTTTTTTGGTGTTTGGCTGCAGTCTTTCTGTGCTGTGGTGGAAGCCAGTCTACAGAAGTGCATGATGCAGCAGAGGGAAGTGGCATTTAGGAGGAAGAAATGTTTCCTCTGAGTCATGAGTCTGTGCCACCTAAGGCAGAATCCAGTCACTGAGGGGACATTAGCCTTAGAAGCTCTGAATTCTTCACTAAAAAGCTGCTTTATTTCCAAAAGTGCCACTTCCAAATGTATAGCGATTGCCTATACATCCAAAAGTGATGACCCTATTTCTCACTTTCATCCATCAGGTTATGAATTCAATAATGGATACCAAAACTTCACTGTCACTGTGTCTAAAGATCTTCCTTCTAGTAGATATTTCATCTGACCTTGAAAATAGGTTTTATCCCTCTCCCACCACCTGCCTCTTCATCTACAGGGAAGTTTTGCCTGTATTAACCTGTATTTGTTACCCAGGGCCATTACAAAAAGAAAGAAAAAAATAACTAAAGATTTATTGCCAAGAACCCAAGTTTTTCCTCTATATTTTAGATAATAGTGAAGTTAAATCATAAGAACAACATACAACTGAGAAATGAAGATCCATTGTACTATATGGATTTAGATGCACTGCTGTCCAGATAGTTGTCTCCAAAAATCATAAAACTCCACAAGAGATCCTCCCCCTCTTCCCCCTCAGGTCCCAGTACCACAGTGTGAGGGGTTATGTTGAGATCTGCTTAGTACTGGCTTTATGATGTTTAGTACATTTTCCATACCAGTTTCCCAAATGACTGACTGGCACCAGCCAGAGAGTAGAGAGTGGGAGGAAGTTTAAAGCTTTTGTTTTTTTTTTTTTAATGTTTAAGAAAGTACCTCTCTTGGTTAATTCACTACTTCCCAACCGCCAAAATACTTTGGGAGGTTGCTTAACAGGAGGGTGGGGGCATGTGGGGAGAGGCGGCAAAGGCAGGAAGAGTGGCTCCCATGGAGCGAGTAAGCTTGGAGAGGAAACGAATAGGGCAGCTTGATGTGCTGACATTCCACCACATCCATGACTTCTGCTCGCACACTGAAGATGATTATGAAGTACAAAAGTAACAGATTAAAAAGGTCCCAGCCCCCCCAATCCAGGGTTCCAGTGTCAGGAGAGAAGCCAACATGATTTCTGGCTGTGAAAACTAGCAGGAATTGAGTCTGTGGAAGAAAGAAACTGCTAGACTACCTGACAGTTCCTCTTAAAGGGCCCACACACAAACTTATTCAGACTTACTCTCTCTGACCTTCAGCATGGGGGCAGGAGATTGAAAGACATCAGAGGTATATTGTCCAGCATCAGGGCAAAAGCTGGGGAGGGGGGAAGGTTTCTCCCAGGCATAAGTGCTGGCAGAGACCATTGTTCCTTACCTGAACCCTGCTCAAGGAGAGCCACAGAGCCAGCAGGCAGGTGCTGTATCTGAGACTCCACCAACCTGCTCACACTATTTTCCCCATCCTTGTGATCCCATGAAACCATGCCCCACCCAAAGTTTTGGCCCTCCTGAGCTGTTTCTAGTGTCTTTTCCATATAAATGGCTTGTCCCATGCTTCAGATTTTCCTAAATTCTCTCAAACAAGCAGCATCTGGCTTCAGCAAGCCCCATACCTCTTGCTAAGTTGCCCCAGGTCTTGGTTCACAACCTAGTCTTGCTTGGGCACCTTCAAGGTCAGCACAAGTAGCAGCCATCTACAAATGCTTTGTTGCTTATGCTGTGTGACCCCAGATAGCGTACAGGTATTGGCTGACCTTGGATGTGCCAAGAGCAATCAAGGCTCAACTGCAACAGGAAGGTGTACACAGCCCAAAAACTTGGTGCACCTTGAGTACCCAGCTTGTGTAATGAGGGAGGCTGTGCCACTAAACCCTAATGTAGTAGGTGTTCAACTACTACATAAGGCCACTCTACCAAGCCTGGGATATGTAGTAGCTCTACCTGATAGATAAGAACAAACACAAAATGAAGGGACAAAAATACATGGCCCAAATGAATGAAAGAACAAAACTCCAGAAAAAGAACTAAACAAAATAGAGGCAAGCAAGCTACTAGATGCAGAGTTCAAAACACTGGTTATAAGGATGCTCAAGGAAATTAGTGAGGATCTCAACAGCATAAGAAATATCCAGTCAGAAATGAAGGATACACTAATTAAAATAAAGAACAATTTATAGGGAATCAACAGTAGAGTGGGTTTGCAATATAAGAAAGCAAAAAACAACCAATCAAAACAGCAAGAATAAAAAAGAATTTAAAAAATGAGGGTAGTGTAAGAGGCCTCTGGGACAGCTTTGAGTGTAACAACATTTACATTATGGTGGTGCCAGCAAGAGAATAGAGAGCAAAAAATTGTAAACCTATTTGAAAAAATGACAGAAAACTTCCCTAACTTGGTGAAGGAAATAGACATACAAGTCCAGAAAGCACAGAGAGTTCCAAAACAAGATGAACCCAAGGAGGCCTACTGCAAGACATGTCATAATTAAAATGCCAAAGGTTAAAGATAAAGAGAGAATCTTAAAAGTAGCAAGAGAAAAGCAGTTAGTTACCTACAAGGAAGCCCACGTAAGGCTGTTAGCTGATTTCTTAATAAAAGAAACATTGCAAGCCAGCAGGGATTGGCAAGAAATATGCGAAGTGATGAAAAGCAAGGACCTACAATCAAGATTACTCTACCCAGAAAAGCTATCATTTAGAAAAGAAGAACAGATAAAGAGCTTCCCAGGCAAGAAAAAAACTAAAGGAGTTCATCACCACCACACCAGCATTATATGAAATATTGAAGGGTATTCTTTAAGAAGAAGATAAAAAATATAAATAATAAAATTACAACAAATACATATCCATCAACAATTGAATCTTAAAAAAAAAAAATCAGAACAGAAACACATACATACAGAGGATGTTTTGATGGTTGCTAGATGGAAGGGGGTTTGGGATCATGGGCGAAAGGATTGAAGGGATTGAAAAATGCAAATTGGTCGTTATAGAATACTGTTGGGGTTGTAAAGTACAGCATAGGAAATAAAGTAGCCAAAGGACATGTATGTATGACCCATGGACACGGACAACAGTGTGGGGATTGCTTAAGGGAGTGGAGGAGGCTGGGTGGAGGGGGTAAAAAGGGGAAAAATTGGGACAACTGTAATAGCATATATGTAGTTTTTAGAAATTTAAAAGTTTTTTTAAAAAAAATAATAGAACACCTTAGCCTGAAGTTTTGTTACATATTTTTTACTGCCTCTGGTAATACACATGCACACACACACATGCACCCATGCTCACACACTTGCAAGAGCTAGTGTACTGGTTTATATGCCTTACCTATGCTGATTTGTATCACAATTACTAATTCATCCATTTATCAACCATGTATTTTATTCCATGCATTAAAATAAAAAAAACTAAAAAAACATTCAGGTAGCTTACAGTTCAATATCACCAAAATTTCAACTATAAATTGACAATCTATTATTTTACTTCCAAAAATTTCTTGAGTGTCCCTATGCTTATGATACTTTCTTTCAAAACCAGGAAACTTGCTTATAATTTCAAATAAAGTGGGCTGTAAGATCCAATTAAATATTCAAAGTGAGTTTTAAGTTTTCATTTAACTTTGGTGTGCGTGCAGTACTAAATATCATTCTTCATACTGGGGAAGAGAAGAATTTGTAAATGTTATTCTCTCTCTCTCTAATTTACCCTTAGGTGCTTACAAAAAGAAGTTGAGGCAGTACACTATATTAAAATATGTCTGTCTATAGAACATGACAATCAAAAATTTATTTGAGGCAAAAAATTTATTTTAAATGGATGTCATTAAATACCTGAATTTGGTTAATTTAGCTGAATATTAAATTTAGCTATGAAATTCTGACAACGAAAGCAAACCATATGCTCTTCCTATTGTTCAAGTGTGCCACTGAGAGCTTCCTCATGCCCCAGCTGTGTGATCACTGAGCTAATATAATGCTAAGAGCAGTATGTGGGAGCTGTCTGGGCCAGGCCTTGACAGGAGCCTCAGATTCCAGTCTTGTTTTGACTCACTTGGAGTCATTTTTGGGCCCCTAAGGATCAAGCTATCCATCAAGTCAATTTTGTCAGATTGCCGAGTTATGTACCTTGAGCCAGTTTTTGGTTCTTTGGGGTCTCTGCCAATTGCCCTGTCTGGGAGGGATCATCAGTGGTTCAGCTTGGGATATAACAGGGGCTGGATGAGCTTTGTTTTAATTCCTATGCAGGGTTACCTTGGGTCTCGCCAAGGCTCAGCTTCTGCTCCTGCATTAGGTTTATGACAGCTCTTTTATTTTTGAATACATCCAAATGAATTGCTGAGTTACAGTGTAGCCTGCAAACTGGCTTTGGTTCTCAAATTGTTAGCAGTTGGCAAAGAGATGAGACGCTTACAACAACATCAGTCAACAATATCACTAAACACACTATGTAATTCAACTGATTCCTTCCCTCCCTCCCTTCCCCCCTCCCTCCCTTCCTTTCCCTCTTTCTTCCTTCCTTCCCCCCTCCCTTCCTTCCTTCCTTCCTTTTTCCCTTCCTCCTTCCTTTCCTTTCTCCCTTTCTTTCTTCTTCTTTTCTTTTTTGTAGCAAGACTTTTGATGAAGGAAGCAGCGTATTGAATTGCATTCAGGCTAAGCTCTTTGTCTCATTGCAATTGAGCAATTTGGTTAGGGGCCAACTGAGGTCAATGTGAAGCAGTAGATGTTATGCAAATACAAAATGTCACTAATATCTCTAGAAATAAAAATAATTGTACATTAACTTGCCATCAGTTTGGGAATCATGCACAAATTGTACAAATAACCTTCAGTATGCCCTGGCTGGTTTAGCTCAGTGGATTGAGCGTCGGCCTGCGAGCTAAGTGTCGCTAGTTCGATCTTCCAGTCAGGGTACATCAGAGAAGGAAAACTCTGACTCCAAATAACCTCCGCTGCCTTGCGGCATACCTCTTCAGGGGAAAGGCTAAGGGAGTAAACCCCGACAGAAAATCCGGAGCCGGAGTCCCTAAGGCGGTTTGACGTTGTAGTCAACACCGGCAACTCCTGCGGCGCACCTGAAGCCAAGCTGTATCGACTCCGTCTTTCCCTTGGACCCTTCAGCTGCGAAGAGAGGGGGGGTCTGCTGCATGGGCAACAGCAGACCCTCCATATCACCCTGCCCAGGCTCTGTAGCTTCAGCGTCATCACAAGATGTCGATTCAACACGGGAGGAGACAGATACCATGTCACTACCGAGTCGGACTGCACAGCCATTCTCGGCGGTGCAGATAGACTCTTAAGAAGCTACACCATCGTCTCTCGAGACGGACGGCTGCCGACGAACCTTCAGTATTTGTGGTAGTACAAGATCATTTGTCCATTCATTCATTCATTCATTCATTTGCTGTGTATTTATTAGATATTTAGGACCAGGCTGAGGTGTAGATGTTGCTCAGTAATATTTTTGCAGTGACAGAGTGGAAGAACTAAATAGCAGTTATTAAGTGGCATAAATAGTCTTTCTCAATTAATGTCATGTTACTCTTGCTATGCAAAAATGGAGAGGAACACTGAATTAAAGTAATGTTTACTCTATTACTAGGTGAGAATTCTGAACTCTCTGGCTTAGAAAGGATCTTAGCAAGACATCAATTTCCAAAGGAGATTAATCTGACCCCAAATCCAAGCAGTATGTCCCTGTGGAAAAGAAAAGCCATCAACAATGCAAATCATGGGTGGAAGAAATGCCACGTGTTGGGCAAAAACATAAAGGATCCTCCAATGTCAACTATAGTTGTCAGGTAGGTGTCTAATTTTTGTCCTATGCAGACACATTTAGAGATACATAGGGTGATAAACAAACCCTGTTCATACCTTAGCTAAAAAAAATGACTTAATGTGGTTTTTGAGATATATGGTAAGGATAAAAACAAGCATCGTTCTGTGTAAAAGCACATTTTCACACATCCCAAGCATCTGGAAGAGCCTTCATTGAAAGAAAACTCATGGGGAGAGGGACAGATGTGTGGGTCCCCTATGGATCATTGCGTTCTTGGTTATTGAGGTGAGATCTAGCAGGGCTGGTGTGGGATTCTTGGAGAGGGGGATCCAACCCCTGAACTATGGGGCTTTCATGCTATATGAGTCAGGAAGCACTGGCCCATCTTTAGGATACAATAGTATGAATGGTAGACCTTGGTTTTATCCCTAGTCTGCCACAGTTTACACTGACAGTAATGGGAGGCCATTGTAAGGTCTTAAAAAATGGGGTGACATGATCTGACTTGAATCTTCCCTGGCCTCTAGGGGAGCAATTGTAGAAGCAGAAGAAGGATGGTGAACCTTAGACCAGGTGGTAACAGTGGAGATGTGGAATGGTTGGATTCTGGCACTCAGAGTTAAACTTTGGTTTGTTGGCAAATTATCTTTGTTGGTATACTACCTTCTATAATTATGCCAGGCAGATGTTGTTTCCATATTTTTTTTCTTTAGTATTGCCACATGTATTGTGGCATAGCACATAAGCGATTCCTACATTTTGACATACATAGTAAGTATTCAAAAATGTTGTTGCCAGGCTGACAGGAGAAATGTATAAATTCTATAAAGTCAGAGTCCTCTGCTTTGAAGGTAGCAGACACAAGGAGAGAATTCCAGCTCATGAATTTGCTTGTATGGGAAGCTCCCATTGGGATCATTGCCCTGATAGAATAATTTCCTTGTCTACTTTTTTACAGTATCTTCAATGGCATAACTTGACAATTTGATTTAAAAAATCATATTCAGCCCAGACTGGTGTGGCTCATTGGGTTGGGCATCATCTAGCAAAATGAAACGTTGCTGGTTCAACCCAGTTCAGGCTCATGCTTGGGCTGTGGGCCAAGTTCCAGTTCGGGGTGCATGAAAGGCAACCTGATCAATGTTTCTCTCACACATAGATGTTTCTCTCCCTCTACTTCTCCCTCTCTTCGCCTCTCTCTAAAAATAAATAAATAAAATCTTTAAAAAATTATATTCATATTCAAAGAAGGCAAACACATGCTATAAAATAATTAAAACCATCATATCTTCTCAGACAATGCAAGGCATTGAATTTTTGTCCATTTTAAGAGTCGAAGTTTAGTGATGATACTGATTACTTATGTTAAGATTATTTGCTCATACTTTGGATGCATATTAAGAAAGAAGAAATGGGTAAGGTTTCACAAGTTTATATACCTCAATTTCAGGCTATAATGTCATCATGTGAATTAATATATCTTACTTTACATCTTAGTTTGGCTTTTGTAAATACTGTTAGATTAGTAAAACATAGGAAATGACACATTTTTTCATATTTATCCTCTACAAATATTTATCTTCTTTCTTTAAACACTGGGATTGATAAAAGCAAGCATCCTTGACTTGTCCTCAATTTCAGGGTGTAGTAATTCAGTATTATGTTGGTTATAGGTTTTTATAGACGACTTTTATATGTTTGAAGAAATTCACTACTGTTGCTAGTTTGCTTAGTTTTTACCATAAATGGATATTAATTTTTTCAAATTCCTTCTCTGTATCCATTGAGTTGATCACATCTATTTTTCTATTGATATAGTGAATTGCATTGCTTTTTAAAAATATGTTTATCATGGTGAAATGTACATAACATAAGTTTGCATTTTATCCATTTTATGTGGCCAGTTCAGTGGCATTAAGTAATTCACAATGTAGTGCAAACCATCATCACCATCCATCCCCAGAAACTTTTCATCATCTCAAACTGAAACTCAATGCTCATTAAACACTAACTCCCCATTCCCTCATCCACCCGCACTTGGCAACCACTATTCTACCTTCTGTCTCTACAAATTTGCCTATTCTAGGTACTTCAAATAAGTGAAATAATATGTTTGCCCTTTTTTGTCTGCCTTATTTCACTTAGCATATTGTCTCCCAGATTTATCCATGTTGTAGCATGTATACTCTTTCAAACTGAATAATATTACATTGCATGTATATACTATGTCTTGTTTTATGCATCTGTCTATGGACATTTGAGTTGCTTCCACTTTTGGCAATTGTGAATAATGCTGATATGAACATGAGTGTGCACACATCTGTTCAAATGTTTACTTTCAATTCTTTTGGGTATATACCCAGAAGTGGTAATTCTATGTTTAGTTTTTTTGAGTAAATGCCACACTGTTACCCACAGTGGATGCACATGTTACATTCCCACCAGTAATACTCAAGGGTTCCAATTTTTCCGTTCCTTGACAACACATGTTACTTTCTGGGTTTTGTTTTTGATAACAGCCATCCCAATGTGTTTGAAATAGTATCTAATTGTTTTTTATTTGAATTTCCCTTATAATTAATGACGTTGATAATCTTTATGTCGTTATTGGCCATTCATATATTGTCTTTGGAGAAATGTAGTATTTAAGTCCCTTGCCCAATTTTAAATTGGGTTGTTTATTTTTTACTGTTGTTGAGCTGCAGGCATTTTTATCTATTCTCTTATTTTAACATCAGATATATAATTTTCAAATATTTTCTCTCATTCTGTGGGTTATTATTTTGTTAATGATTTAATGAATAAAGCTTCTAACTTTGATAAATCTGTTTTTTAATATACTTATTTATTTAATTAATTTATTTTTTTAAGTATATTTTATTGATTATATTGTTACAATAGTTCCAATTTTTTCCCTTTGCTCCCCTCTGCCCAGCACCACCCCTCCCCCAGCAATCCCACCCCCCACCTTCCAGTCCATGCTCATGGGTTGTACATACAAGTTCTCTGGCTTTGCCCTTTCCATATTATTTTTAAATAAATAAATAAATAATTTAACAATAAAAAATAACAACCCCCCCTTCTCAGACTTAAGACCCTTTATAATCTTATAAAGAACAATGGGCGAAGGTCTCGAGCTCCTTTAGCTACTTCAACCTGGACATGGTCGTTGTCCTGCCTACCCTTGGGTCCAGAAATCCCTAATAAGAATGGGGGTGTGGAGGGGAGGGTGGCCTTCCCACATGGTGAAGGATTTTGCAGACCCCAGGTCAGTTGACTGTCCCCGGACAACTGCGTGCTTGGTTTAACAGGCTGGCATCCTTGTTCTATTCTGGGGGCAACAGATTTGGCAACAGGGTTAAAAGGCACCATTCAGTCCATAACCACTAGATGACAAAAGGCAGAGATTAATTTTTCAATGTCCCATATTAGGAGAAGAAAAAAGGCACTTTGGAGGAAGGTGTACAAGGCACGTCACATCTGTCCAAAACCCTTTTGCCCACTATACTTAGTTTGGACTGAGGGGAATATTTTAGGTTTCCCTCCTCTAGCTGTTGCCCTGGCTGTCATTCCCAGAGTGGGTGGGTCTGCGGACATTCTAGGATAGTGGGGATACTCTAAACAAGCAGACTCCACTGAGAGACCAGCACTTCCTGCCTCCGCCCCAACCCCCACTGGTTTGCATAATCAGAAGCAATGAGGTTTTATTGTTCCCGGAGCTGGAACTGTGAGCAGTGGAGTCTGGTCTGGTGCTGAGATTGCTCTCCAGGTGTCTCTCTTGACTTTTTAAAATGTTTGACTGCACTTTCTGCTGGACTGATGCTGCTGCCACCACACTGCATCCTCTCCGCCCCCGCTCTGCCCCTCCTACCTGTCTGGTTGCGTATTTCTTCTTTATTTCTTTGTTTGTTTGACTTCCATGCAACTCAATTTTCTGGAACTTCTGGTTGTCTCTAGTTTTGAGGTAGTTGTATTCCTTCTTAGCTGTGGAGGGAGATGCAGCATGTCTGTCTAGGCCTCCATCTTGGCCAGAAGTCCAAAAAAGAGTAATTATTATACAAACAATTCTGGAGCTAAAAATTATAGTAACTAAACTGCAGCATTCACTACGAGGGTTCAATAGCAGATTTGAACAGATAGAAGAATCATCAAACTTAAAAAGAGGTCTTTTGATATTAAGTTTGAGGAGCTAAAAAAGAAAGAATAAAAGTGAACAGAGCCCAAGGAACTGATGGGACACTATCAGGCAGACCAATATACACACATGGAGTCCCAGGAGGAGGAATAAGAAGGAAAAAGGACAGCTATTGTAAAATATATATATCTAATCTATGCTGAGACACATTATAATCAAACCTGTTAAAGACAAAGACAAAGAGTGAATCTTGAAAGAAGCAAGAGAAAGTCAACTCATCACATATAAGGGGTTATCAACAAGACTATCAATAGATTTCTTATCAGAAAACTTGCAGGTTGAAGGAAGTGGGATTTAATGTGCTGAAAGAATGGAACAACTGTTAACTAATAACTCTACATCTGGAAAAAGCTATCCTTCAAAAATGAGGTAGAAATTTAAGACATTCCTATAGAAAATCTGGGGGAGCTTATTGCCATTGCAACATTTTGACCTGTCCATGGACATGCTTTAGAAGAATTGCTAGTGTGTCCATGCTCACATTAAAAAAGAAAAATTTCAAATTAACAACATTGCTTTACATCCCCCCAAAACTAGAGAAAGAATAATAAACTCAATCCAAAGCTAGCAACAGATAGAAGAAAACAATAGAGAAAAGATAACAAGGAGAATGGAAAAACATACTAAATAGTAACTCAAAGCCATGTGAAAATAAAAGTTCTCCAATAAAGACAAGCACATGCACAAATATAAAATAGCATTATTGCAATTTTGGTTTGTAATTCCACTTTTGTTTCCTATATGATTTAAAAGACAAATGCAAAAATATCACTGTAAATCTATGTTAATGGGTATACAATATGTAATGATGCAGTTTGTGACATCAGAGAGTGAAGCTGTAAATGAATAGTTTTGTATGTAATTATGGTTAAGTTGGTAACAATTCAAGATAGTCATGACTTTAAGATGTTATGTGCAATCCCTATGGTAACCACGAAGAAAATATCTATAGAAAACAAGCAAGGTAAGTAGAATTAACAATAAAAATTTTCAAATAGCATTCTTTACTTAAAAAAAAAGAAAACAAGCAAAACAAATGAGAAGGGAATCAAAATATGTCCCTATAAAAAATATCAACAAAAAACAAAGAAAACAGTAATGAAAGAAATGAGGGACAAAAATAATGTATATGAAATACAAAAACAAAAAGACAAAAGTATGTGCTTCCCTGTCAGTAATTGCTTTAAGTGTAAAATTTAAAAATGTAAATGCATTAAAAACACATTAACAGAATGGATAAAATCATCATGATTCTACTATATACTGCCTATAAGAGTCTCACTTTAGATCTAGGCACATGCATAGATTACAAGTGAAAGAATGAAAAACGATACTCCATGCAAATAGTAACCAAAATATAGCAGGGATGCCTAAACTCATTTCAGATAAAATAGATTCAAAATGTTAAAAGAGTTAATGATATAATATAATAATAAAAGCCTCAATACATCAAGAAGATATAACAATTATAAAGATTTACACACCAAATATTAGGGCTCCAATATGTATAAGAATACATTGGTAGAAATGAAGGGGAAAATATTTCTATAATAACAGTTAGAGATTATAATACCCCACTTTCAATAATGGATCGCAAACCACATAGAAGACCAATAAGGAAATAGAGGACTTGAACAACACTATGAATTTATTCAATTACAATTGAATACACATTTGTCTCAAAAGCACATGAAACATTGTCCATGAGAGATTATGTGAGGCCACAGATCAAGTCTTAATAAATTTAAAAAGATTGAAATCATATATAATACTTCTTCTAATCACAATGGAATGAAACTAGAAATCAACAGAAGAAAAATGGTAAACCTACAAATGTGTGGAAATTAAGCAACACACTTTTAAACAACCAACAGGTCTAAGGAAAAAAATTACAACAGAAATTAGAACATATTGGAAGTCCAACAAAGATATAAAGAGGTAATTACTCATCCAGACAAGTAGGAGGGGTAGAGCCAGGTGGAGAGAATGCAGTGTGGGGGTGCCGGTGACTGTGGCTGGCCAGTAGAAAGCACAGTCACACATTATAAAAGTTGGGGGGGGGGGGGGACACCTGGGGAGCGATCTCAGCCCCAGGCCAGACAGTGCAGCTCACAGTTCTAGCACTGGGGAAAATGAAGCCTCATTGCTTCTGACTGTGAAAACCAGTGGGGGTTGGGACGGAGGCAGGAACTGCTGGTCTCTCAGCAGAGTCCGCTTGTTTAGAGGGCCCCCACTGTTTTAGAATGTTCGCAGACCCACCCACTGTGAGAATGATGGTCAGGGCAACAGCTAGAGAGGTGTCAGTCCCATACAGAAGTGCGAGTAGTGCCTGGAAAAGGGGCGAGTGCTGAGCAAGTGACATTTTTCCTTCTCAAACCCCTCCCCCCCACAGCACCACAATGTGGTGAAACAGGTCACCCTGTACTGACAAATACCTAAGGCTCCGCTCCTTACAACATAACGAGTGCAATAGTTCTACCTAAGACATAGAGGCAAACAAATACAGGAGCCTGTCAAGATAAGGAAACAGAGAAGTATGGCCCAAAAGAGGGAACGGATCAAGGTTCCAGTGGGAGAACTAAGTGATGAGAAGATAGCCAAACTAACAGATGCAGAGTTCAAAACACTGGTGATAAACATGCTCACAGGCTTGACAGATATGCTTAAGTATGACAAACACATAAGGGAAGAGGTAAAGGCTATGCTAAATAAAATGAAGGAAAATCCACACAGAACCAATGGTAAAGAGAAGGAAACCAGGGTTTAAATCAATGATTTGGAATATAAAGAAGAAAAAAACAGTCAACCAGTACAAGATGAGGAAACAGGAATTGAAAAAAACGAGGAGAGGTTTAGAAGCCTCTGGGACAACTTTCAATGTACCAACATCCGAATCATAGTGGTGCCAGAAGGAGAAGAGGAAGAGCAAGAAATTGAAAGCTTAAATGAAAAAATGAAAGAAAACTTCCTAAATTTGGTGAAGGAAATAGACATACAAGTCCAGGAAGCACAGAGAGTCCCAAATAAGCTAGACCCAAAGAGGACCACCGCAAGATACATCAGGATTAAAATGCCAAAGGTTGAAGATGGAGAGAGAATCTTAAAACCAACAAGAGAAAATCAGAGAGTTACCTACAAAGGGGTGCCTATAAAACTGTCAACTGATTTCTCAAAAGAAACTTTACAGGCAAGAAGGGTCTGGTAAGTAGTGTTCAAAGTTATAAAAAGTAAGGACCCACAACCAAGACTGCTCTATCCAGCAAAGCTATCATTTAGAATAGAAGGGCAGATGAAGGGCTTCCCAGACAAGGTGAAGCTAAAGGATTTCATCATCACCAAGTCATTATTATATGAAATGTTAAAGGGACTTATTTAAGAAAAAGAAGATCAACACTATGAACATTAAAATGACAACAAACTCACAACTATCAACAACTGAATCTAAAAAATAAAAACCAAAACATACTAAGCAAACAACCAGAACAGGAACAGAATCATAGCTGTGGGGATCATTTGGAAGATTATCATCTGTGGGGGGAGAATGGGGGAGAAATGGGGAAATGATGCAGGGACTAAGAAGCATAATTGGTTGGTACAAAATAGAAATGGGGGGGTAAGAATAATATAGGAAAGGGTGAAGCCAAAGGACTTATTTGCATGACCCATGGACATGAACTAAGGGGGGTAGAATCGCTGGAGGGAAGGGGGTTACTGGGAAGAGGGGAGCAAAAGGAAAATAAATTGGGACTACTGTAACAACATAATCAATAAAATGTACTTTAAAAATAATTTCTTTGTCAATATTGTTTTTATATGGTTTCCCTCATTCTCTTTCTATTTTTATTCATGTTTCCCTTTAGCTAGTTTGAGCATATCTGACAGGTGTTTTAAAGTCTTTGCTAATGAGATAATGCAAACTTTTGTTTTCTCTTACCTCTGTTACTTGTGCTGCGGGGGTGGTGATGAGTGGGGTGTTGCCTTTGTTGTGGGAATTGACTACTGGGTGATGGGGTGGTGGGTTTCCCCACTGTGTACTGGTCACCTTGGTCTCAGGACACCACCTCCATCGTGTGGGAATGTGGAAAGCAGAGAGCTCGTGAGCTTGTAGCACTGCCTACTTGTTACTAAGGGTTTTCAGCACCTCTGTGTTGTGCAGTTCTTCTCCAATGTTGCTACTGGGTTTTCTCACAATGGTGGGAGGGAGTTACCTCGTGGGCAGCAATGTTGCCTTTGCCTCAATTACCCTCCGCTTCAGTGTGGAGGCCACACCTGACTCCTCCACTGTTACTGCAGCAGCTGCCCAACTCTGTGAACACCATCCCAGTCCTGCCTTCTTCCCTTACACATTTGAATACACCCACCTGCAGATGTACTAATATGTGGATCTCTCAGGCATGTCTGTGTGTTGAGCAGATGAGCTTTTTTTTTATTATAGATGTCCTGCTTGTAAATTTAAGGGTAGATACAAACGATTCTTCTCACTCCACCATGATGCTTTTATCACTTTCCTCAACTGTGTTTTTCTTTTTCAGTGGAGCAGTTATAAGAACTGCTTTAAAGCTTTCACGTGACAATGCCAACATTTAGGTCATCTCAGAAATGACATGTATTGCCTTTTGTCACCTAATAGTGTCCATATTATTATGGTCATTTTGTATGTCAAGTAACTTTGGATTGTGTCATGGACACTGTAAATACTATGTTGCATAGTTCCTGGCTCCTGCTGAAATTATCTGGAGAACATTGATGTGTTTGTTTTTTAACTGATTAGGGTCAGACTACAGGCTCTCTCTTGATCTTTGTGTGGGTAGTGGTTGAAATCCCAGTTTAGTGTTCAAACCCTTCACTATATTGGCTTGAGTCTGTCTCACTCATAAACCTGACACTTGTGTGCGTTCCTCCATAGAATAAGGTTTCTTTCTCTCTCTGCTCTGGGATTCTCTCATTTTAGCCCCCCAAGGGATCCTTTTCTTACTTAGAAAGATGTTTCTTTTTTTGGCCAGCCACATCATGGCCACCACTGCACTGCTCCTCACTGGGGGTCTGCCTTTGAAGCATAAGTCTCATGGTCAGGAAAGCCATCTCAGCAATTGTTTCCTTATTTACCACAGTCTGATGATTCCCTGTGCAGATGTTTCACCATACTGACGTCCTAGCACAATCCATCTGCTTTCAGTTTCAGCATCCTCAAGTAGTTTCTTCATATCTTTGTCAAGATATTTTAGTTGAAATTAGTGGGAGAGACAGGCAGTCATTGGCTTATGCTGTCATAGTGCAACTGGAACTCTGCAACACTTAAAGTCTGGCTCTGGAAAAGCTACTTAAACCTCTGTGCTTCTGGATCCTTAATTGTAAAATGGTCGAAGCAACAGTACCTACCTCATTTTTAATGTTTGGCATTTGTTTTTAGAATAAAATGTGATTATGGGCATTAAGCATTAATAACACACAGTAAGTACTCAATAAACATTAATAGTTATTACTGGTCATGTATATTCCATTAGAGTGAACATTTTGGGTTAGGATTACTGGAATAAGAAAAGTAAAAACCTAAAAAGTTAGAGGTTTGTCAGGTTGGTTATCTGGATGATGATGCTTGAGAGTTAAAATGGAAGGAGGATATTTAGAAGAGCAAAAATTTTTTATGCCAATTTTGAAGCCACTGGAATTATACCCTCAACTTTTTCAATTGATATATATGGCAGTAACCAAAACAGTTTCAAGCACAGTTAAGGCAGCTTGCAGGTAAACCTTTTATAAAATACCAAGTTAAATAAGAATCAAGATATTACAGGGTGGGGCAAAAGTAGATTTACAGTTGTGAGTACGCAAAACATAGTTTAATCCTTATATTATTATTTATTTTAATCCTCCACCAAGGATGTGTTTCTATTAATTTTAGATGAAGGAAGGGAAGGAAGGAGGAAGGGAGAGAGAGAGAGGGAAAAAAAGAAACATTCGTTTGAGAGAGAAACGATTGGTTGCCTCCCTCCCACATATGACCCAACTGGGGATTGAACCCATAACCTAGGTATGTGCCCTGCCTGGGGATCGAATGCACAACCTTTTTACTGTATGGGACAATGCTCCAACCAATTAAACCACCCAGCCAGGGCTATTAATTATTGTATTATTTTTCATATGAACAACTGTAGACCTACTTTTGCTCCGCCCTGTACAATAAATAAGGAAATGATTAGTGATACAGAGCACTACTTTCCAGTGAAATAACCCAACTTTCCTTTCATGTCTTTTTATTAAATTATGGGAAAAAAGTGAGAACTAAGGTCCTTATTTATTTTCTGGTAATACTACTGCTTCCATTTACTCTTCTGCTAGATGGCTGAAAAAGAACATGCAGCCCACAGAAGATCTTCAGTCAATCATCCAGAGGCTGTCTGCATTTGGGCCAATTAAGTCCGTCAAACTTTGTGGGCGGCAAAGTGCTATAGTGGTGTTTGAGAACATGACTTCAGCTTGTAATGCTGTGAATGCTTTTCAAAGCAGAACTCCCGGCACAATGTTCCAGTGTTCCTGGCAACAACGATTCATGTCGAAAGATGTAAGACTCCCTGTTATAAAAAAACCTATATAAATTCCTTCTTAATTGTCAAAATGTTTATTGTGAAATGGAGTCCTAAAACAAAAAAGTAATGTTCACATCTGAATGAAAGGTATGACACCAACTTGGATTTCTGAATACATTGTGGACTCTGTGCTGGAATACCAAAATCCAACTATGAAGTCAGTAACTGAGCAGTCCTACCACAGAAGCATAAAATTTAATCTTCCATACAAATGTTATACAAGATTTTGGAATAGGATTTTCTCAGAATAACATTGCAATAGAATAATTGAGAAAAAATTGTTAAAAAACGATAAAGTGATAATGCCATCTATTTAAAGCTCACACTCAAAGAATATATTTTGTTTGGGAAAAGCATATTTAAAAACTGCAAAAGCAGGATGTGCAATGTATTGTATTATTCTGCACATAATGTAAAATAATTAATGTAGGTGCTTGAAACTTTAGTTTGAAGTATAATAAATAATCACATGCCAGAAAGCTCCTCATAGGCAAGAGTGCAAACTACACATTGGAATCCAAAGAAACAAAAGCTAGTTCTCCAGATTTCTTGGTAGACACTCATTTTTCATTACAGAAATGCTGCATCTAGAGCTATCAGGTTATGTCACAGTCAAAAGAATAGAATCTTCTTTCTGGCAATGCTTAAAATCTAAACAGGAACACAGTCATACTCAAAAGCAGCAAAAGGTACCTGATTATAGAAAAATTATTCTGTATTATATACGTGATATAGTGTGACCGCTAATTACAAAAGGCTACAACAAGTCTAGCATATTAATTTTTTAAAAGTATCAATGTTTAACTCAGAGAAGTTTTAAAATTATCTTTCACAAAATGCTAATGAAAACTCTGAAAGTTATCTACATCATTGTGATATAGAAGTCATTTTGGACCTACCCCCAATTCCTTGATTTTTATGGGGTCAAGTTTGAATCCCCTCAGCTGTTGTTAAAGTGTAACAAATCTGCTGCATCCTTAAAATCACAGGCTAAAAAGCAGCTCTCAACAGTTCTAGAGCATCGAAAACCAAAAACAAGTATGCTGTTAGGCCTCCAACCTCTTCCTATTGGTTATTTATGTAAAATATTCAATAGTGATTTTACAAAAAAAAAAAAAAAGAAAAGAAAAGAAGATGAATAGTTAGGAAAAAGGTACCTTTTAAATGAAACTGGCTACTTTGCAGAATTGTAGCTACCTCATTGATTTAAAAAAAGTTTATCGTGGCATCAGTGTAGCAGGAAAGTCAATTTAGCTGCTTGACAGTTTCCACCAGCATTCTCACAGGGAAAGAAACCATTTCCACGAGTGGGACCTGCAAAATTCAGATTGTCTAGTAGCTGTAATTCTGAAAATGCATCTTTTGACTTGGGTAATTCTGTTTGGGAAATAAAAATTAGATGTGGAACTCTAAAATTGCCAGGTTTAACACATTTCTCAATAAAGGAACATTATGGGTGTTTTGGGTGAAATTCTTTACTGGGTGTGACTGTCCCTAACACACAGGATATTACCATTTTTGGTGCTGGAAACTAAATATACCCCCAGTCACTATGAAAACCAAAAATATGGCCCAGCACTCCCAGTCATCATGAAAACTACAAATATGGCCCAGCACTCCCAAACACCATTAGGTGACAGCACTACCCTGAGGCGGTGTTGCCTCACATACGCTAGGCTCGGTTGGAGGTTGCTCTGTCCAGCAGAGGCTTCATGACCACAGCGGAACAAATTTTTACCCAGGACACTTCTTTATGTCTGGGGGAAGGAAGGTGACTGCCTCTCTAGTGGAGAACAAGAGCTAGACCTTTGTCCCTCATGCTTTTTATTGAGAAGGATACGTGTGGGAGATACAAGATCAACATTCATAAGTCATCAATAGCTTTCAGGTACCTAGGTTACAATTAACAATAACTGATTACAAGTTCCAGTACAGCAGGTACAATGAATAGTTTGTGTTAGGGTCTATTAAACATCTTGACCCCACACTGGCACTAGGTACAAGGTTTCAAATACGCCCTGCTAGAGATTGTTTATACTTAATTATAAGATAAAGGAAAGGAGAGCAAGTTCTAAAGCATATTAATATTCTTTGAATCCAATCCCCACGGACACCCTCTGAATGGTTTTCGGGTATGTCTCCCACGCAGCCATTGTTGAGACTTACAGACAAGCACAGCCGGAGTGCCGGTGGCAGGTCATGCTCAGGCCAGGGCTTCAATTCCCTAAACCACAAGGAGCAATTCCCCACATCTCCCCCTTTTTTGTTTTTGTGATACTTATAGTAGAAAGGCCTATGAAGCTTGCTACTTGCTTTTCTTTAATATGATTATGAGTAAATAACTTGCAGATGCATCAGAGGACACAGAGTATATAGCAATAATCAATAAACATTCAGCTGCTCCCATTATCCATATACGTAAATTTGCTCCTTGAAACCAATTTTTAGGGTTAAGCCATTGCAGGTTATCACTTAGGGTTTGAAATACCTTTTGTTCAGCAAGTTGCTTAATGTCCATAAGCTGTTGATGGAGTTTAAACTGCAATTGATTAATTTGGCCTTTAAGATTGGTAGAAAAGTCTCCTCAAAGACGATGTCGGATGTCTTCTTAGGAATGCTGGCTGGAATTCCATTTCAGGGGAGTAACACAGTTTTGAAAACCCTGGGTCACAAGTGAGCTGTTGCCTGGTAACCAGGGCATCCTGACATTCCCCCAGCCACAGTACGGCCGATTCCATGGCTGAGAGTCGGGCCAGGATTTCCTAATCAATATGAGTCTGCTGGATCATTTCCTGAGTGGTTTGGTGAGCAAGGCTTCTACTGTATGGGCAGTCTGGACAGACTCCATGAGGGCAACCGCAGCGGTGGCAGCTGTAGCAAGAACAACAGCAGAGATAATACAAGCAACAAGAATGCCTATAAAGCGTTGGACTCTAATCTCAGCAAGAGCTTGATTGAGTGCCATGAGACCTCTAGGGTCTCGCCATTTCCTGGTAACATTGACTGGCAACCAAATTTCTGATTGCCTCCGCACCATGAAGATGGTTGTTAAATTAAGCTGAGTGACATTGGTCCAAGTAATGCAGCTAGTGTAAATAGAGCTAGCAGTAACATGGAGATAATATACATTAAAAGAGTGATTATAATTAAGCTGAGGCACCCTGGTAATAGCAAGAAACAAGTAAGGGTGAGAGGTGCATACGGTAACCCATTCTTTGCTTAAGATTTTTTTTTTTTTCAGATTTAATGTGTTTTATTGATTAAATTATTACATTTGTGCCAATTTCCCTTCCCTCTGCTCCCCTCCACCCGGTGGCCCCCCTCCCTCCAGTTGTCCCCCCCTTTTAGATTATGTCCATTAGTTGTGCATACAGTTCCTCCCAACCTCTCTCCGTCTATTCCCTCCTACCTTGATCCCCAATTCCTATATCATCTCCCTCCCTTTCCCCATTCCCCCTCCCTGTTGACCTCCCCCCAATATGCTTCCCGTACCCACAGTTCCTCTTCCACTCTCGTTGCCTATTTAGTTTGCCTTTGTTTCATCTCCCTAGCTTCTGTTTTTTTTTTTAAACCAGTCCCTTTAACATCTCATATAACAGTGGTTTGGATCTAATGAACTCTTTCAGTTTTATTTTGTCCTGGAAACACTTTCTCTGTCCTTCTATTCTGAATGACAATTTTGCTGGATAGAGTATTCGTGGTTGTAGGTTTTGGATTTTCATTACTTTGAATATTTCTTGCCAGTCTCTTCTTGCCTGTAGGGTTTCCCTTAAGAAGTCAGCTGATAGTCTAATTGGGACCCCTTTGTACATAATTCTTTTCTTCTCTCTTGCTGCTTTTAAGATTCTCTCTTTATCTTTAATTTTTGACATTTTGATTATAATGTGTCTTGGAGTGGTTCTCCCTGGGTCCAGTCTCTTGGGAACTCTCCTTGCTTCCTGGACCTGCAGGTCTATTCCCTTCCCCAAGTCTGGGAAGTTCTCCTTTATTATATTTTCACTCAATTTTTCAAGTTCTAGTTCATCTTCCTCATTCTCTGGCAAACCAATGATTCTTATGTTGGGCCTTTTATAGCTGTCCCAGAGGTTTCTGATCCTTTCATTGTTGCTTCCCATTTCCTCTCGCTGCATTGGTTGACTGCTTGTTCCTTCTCCATATTCCAGTTTGTTGAAATGAACTCTGGATTTTATTTCCTTTCCTTCTGTCTCGTATGCTGTTTTGTTCCTTTCGTTATGAAAGTTTTTCGCTTCTTTCATATCTTTTTCCTGCTCTTTTGTGAATTCTGTAAGCCACCTGATAACAATGGCCCAGAACCGAGCCTCTGACAGGTTTCTTATCTGTTCATCTGTCAGGTTCTCTATCTGCTGCCTGGTGAGTTGTGTTACCGGTATTTCTAAAGTTGCCTGCCTCATTTTGACAGATGCGTTTTGTTTTCTTGGGCCGGCTGTCGGGGGCAGTGCCTGTGTACGTGTCACAAATCAGCGACCGGCCGGCGCCTGCCTGTCCGCGACCTATTTCGCAGCCCTGTGGTGCTTTCTTTGGGGGCGGGGGTCCAAGATGGATTCACACAGTTATTCAGCTAGGAGACCGGGATCCGTCCTCCCGCCCCCCTGGGCCTCACTGTTCAAGGCGATGCGGCGGCCGCTCTCCCCAGCTCTGGAGTCGCGCACCGCCAGGGGCTTGGCCGCCGGGACTCCTCGCCGGGGTCGCGCACCGCCAGGGGCTTGCGCAGCCCGGATTCCTCGCCGCCCGCCGCTCCGGGTGCGACCGCAAACAGCACTGTCCTCTTTAACTCTTACCTGCCCAAATGGCACCGCTGGTTTATAACTTCATATGTTGGACTTCCGTGTAGTTTTATTTTCTGGAATTTCTAGTTATCCTTTGTTTTGAAGTAGTTGTATTCCTCTATAGTTGTAGAGGGAGACCTAGCGTGTCCGTCTAAGCCTCCATCTTGGCCGGAAGTCTGCTTAAGGTTTTGATGTCAAAGTAACATTTTCCTATCTCAGGATCCTGATTATAAGAGAAAAGTTCTATAATTCTTTCTATAACTGGCAATTCCATTTTCCATATATTCATATGCCATGGGCTTCTATGATTTTGAGATGTAATGTGAATAATGGGTGCCCCAGTACCTAGCCCTGTCTGTGCTAGCTTGGCATAGGTAACGTGGGGAAATGCCTTGACTAGACCATTGTTGGTACTGCCTTTAATTTCCCAATTGGCTTCCCAATTCTCAGCTTGTAAGGGAGTATCGGGAATTCTTATAATGGAGGCCTCTGTGCTTCTGTAGGAAGACCATGTAATAATCTTTGCTGGTTGCTTAATTGGCTCACAAAGAGGCAACTCTGGGGGAGCACTGGCTGAGGTTCGATATACTCTTCGGATCCTAACTGTCCCTATCATGGACATATTAGTTTGCTGCCTTCCGTTATACACAGCATAGGCATAGAACTTATTCATTAAAGGTAAGCACAAAGTGCCAGATAGCATGGAGAAGCAAGCAGGCAAATGCTCTGATATATACATTATATTGTTAGGAATGAGCAACCAATGTTTATTTACTTCTACAGGCCCATCAGGTGGGAGGCAGGTCCTCCTGTCTACTTGGTGTCCTTCTTAGAAAGGGGAGGCTCAGAGTTCCACCAAGTAAGGAGCTTAAAAACTGGTGGATCAAGTACATGGCTCCAATATATATGTTCTGTCTCAGCAGAGAGGCCTAGACCTCCGAGACAAATCAATATAGCTATAATTGTTAGATTTCTCATAGAATTAGAGGACACTATAGTTAAAAAAGCTAGAGAACGGTTTTCAGGGGTGTCCGGTGCTTCAACAATTTATATTACTTCCTCAGCTCTATTAGTATGGCTTCTTAAATCTACGCAAGTTATATTCCTAGACTCAGGAGGGTTTGCGTCCCCCCTAACTTCTCTTGCCCATCTCCTCTGATGCTGGTGATACGCTTGGTTCCGAGTTTGATTTTGAGCCTGGTTCCGAGCTCGGTTCCAATTCCGGCGCTCGTTTATCGCCAGCTGAGACAGCTGGTAGGAAAGTCCTCGAGTCGCCTGATCTGGTCCAACTGGGTGGTCCACAGGCGTGGGCCGTCCCCCATGGTATGGTTTCACTCTTTTTGCTGGTAGCCACAAAAGTTCTGTAGAGGTAGAAACACAGGCATATCCCTTCCCCCAGGTTAGCAAATCAACCGGGCCTTCCCAGTTCTGTGCTCCTTGAGGGTCCCGATACAACACTAGAGGGCGAGGTTCTCTATCTTCTGGTCCATGACGACAGAAGTCTTTTTCAACAGGAGTAGTAACAGAGTCATCACAATTAAAAAAAATTGTAAGTATAGATTGCTAGATTAGTTAGATTCTTAGGGGAGGACTCCATACTCCCCCTTTTTTGTTCTTTGAGATTTTTAAAAGTATGATGGTCCTGTTCAACTATGGCTTGACCTGTTGGGTTATATGGAATTCCTCTTTTATATTTAATGTCCCATCTCTGTAAAAATTCTTGGGTGGATCGGGCTATATAGCCTGGACAATTGTCAGTTTTTATTTGCCGTGGCCGTCCCAAGAAACTAAATGCCTCGAGCCAATGTGCTCGAATATGCTTAGCAGATTCTTCTTTAAGAGCGGAGTCATGTAATGATTCAGAACAAGTATCTATAGATATATGGAGATATTTAAATTTTCCTAAAGGTGGATAATGAGTGATATCTGTTTGCCAAATTAATCTGGGGGCCAATCCTCGAGGGTTGGTCCCACCACTGGGAGGCGCTGCACCCAGCGCCTGGCAATCTGCACATTTCCGAATAATTTGCTTAGCTTGAGAGCGAGGAACACCAAATTCTTTACGAAGTGCTTGAGAATTTTGGTGGTAAAATTGATGAGAGGCAACTGCCTTTTGAAAGATAGTTAATATGCTGACTAAAGAGTCAGCATGTTCGTTGCCTTCTGTCATAGGGCCTGGAAGGCCTTAGTGAGAGCGAATATGGGTGACAAATATAGGATGCGCTCTCTTATCAATTAGACTTTGTAAAGTTAGGAATAAACTAAGTAACTGGGGATCTATAGACTCTTTAAGTAAAGCTTAATCTATTGTGGAGTATAGTATACACCGTATAGCCAGAATCACAAACTAAATTTAGAGGTTTATTTGGCCATTGTTGGAGGACCATAATGGCTCCAGAGAGTTCAGCTCTCTGGGTGGATGAGTGGCTGTGAGTTACGTAGTCTTTCTAACTCTGTCCTTCCTTCCATGTAATGGCTGCTTTTCCAGTTTTTCCTGACCCATTTATGAAAATAGGTTTTGCTCCAGATATTGGGGTAGGAGTAATTTTACTTTTAATATGCAAATTTAATTGAGGTATATTTTGTAGAAGCTTATCTGAAGGAAGATTAATTTCAAGCTTTTCAACATAATCAGCTGTAGTACATTGGAAATCTAGAGACTGACTAAAAAGCTGTTGTAAATACATTTGAGTTAGAGGTAAGTGAATAACCTCCGGGTCATAGCCAAATAATTGCTGAGCTCTCTCTTGTCCCTTGATTATTAGTTGACAAAGGGCAGAGATATAAGTAGTTGTAGTTTTCTGAGGTTGGTGGGAAAGAAATAACCATTCAATCATAGTGAGCTGAGGCTGTAGCTGTCCTAGAAGTCCCGTAGGGGAACGTAATGTAGGAAAGCAAAGAAGCCTAATTGGGTAGGAAGGGTTAATTCTTTTTATTTGTCTTGTTTTAATATGCTGATTTACAATATTAAGTTCTTTTAAAGCCTGAGGAGACAAAATACGAGATGAGTTTAAGTTTGGATCTCCTTTAAGGGTATTACAAAGGTGAGTAAGCTGTTGAGAAGCTATGCCTAAACTAGGCCGTATTCAATGAATAACTCCTAATAATTGTTGAAGATTATAAAGGGTTAATAGGCTAGAGGGAATTATTTCTACCACTTGAGGTCGTATTGTTTTATTAAATAAAGTGAAACCTAAATATTGCCAAAGCTGGTACTCCTGGACTTTTTCCAGGGCTATTTGTAAGCCTGCCTGGGCTATATATTGTTGTAAATGAGCAAAAGTATTAGTTAATTGTTCTTGAGGTTCTTTTTTTTTTTTTTTAAGGAGTTTTTTAATTGATTTATTTGGCATATTTATTTTTTGTAGTTTTTAAATAAATATTTGGCTAGCTTTTTGTTACAAAGGTGATTTTTAAGAGTCTTTGTCCTAGAATGGCCTTTTTCACTCCTGCCTTGCTCTCTCAGGGCAGGGGCTAGAGAGAAATGGTTGAGATAACAGGCTGCAACTGAAAAACGGCTGGAGTTTAAAATCTTTACCTTTTTTTTGTTTTTCTTTTAGGCACCCTGCCATTTTCTGTATGGGTTTGAATAGTAGATTAATTACTTTATTGTTTCTAGGACTTAGTAACTCCTAGGTTTAGAATTTATTGTTTTAAAGACTTATATGGTTAGATGTTTTGTAATATATGCAATTTTTTTATATAATATTTTTAAAGTTATTAGAATTATAATTAGAACTTTGTAGACTTTTGGAGATTTTTGTAAAATTTCCTTATTTGACAAAGCTTTCCAAGTATCTCAAAGTGTATTAAGCCTGATTGGTCTACAGTTTTCTTCTTTTTGGTATGAAGAAAATAATAAGTCCTTGAGATATTTCAAGGGCCCTTTGAAATACCCCAAGACTATAAGGAAGTCTTTTAAATTTTGAATCTTGGAAATTCTGCCAACCAAGGAATATATGTTATGAAATGATATTTGACTATTTAATTGAAGTGATAATAAAAGATATATAATATTAATAGACTGACAAAAATTCAGTTCTTAGCACTAAAAGACATAAATTTTTGAATATTAGTTGAATATCTGAGTAATATACAATATATTAGTTTACTAAATAGAACCTTAGTTTTAAGGCAATTGTAGGAAAAACAGTTTTACAGTTTTTCTGTCAAGGTTTGGATCAGGAGGCAGTAGGCAGACCTGTGTCAGCCGGTGGGCCTGTGTCAGCCAGCAGAGGCTGCGAGATATATTGTGGCTTTTCAGGATCCCAGAGGGAAGGGGTTTGTAGAGCCAATTGTTTGGCAGCGCTCCACATAATCCCCTTTTCCTCCCCCTTCCCTACTTTAATCATGGCTGTGGCACATTTTAATCTTGAGTTATTTTTCTTAATTTCCGTTTTTCTGCAGTGCTTTGAGCCACGGCAGTATGTACTAAATTAATCAGATGCCTTTCCTTAATTTGGCATCTAGTTCCTTTTATTAGTTGTTGCAACAACCTAAAGCTCTTGTTCCTTAGATAACCCTGACACCATTCTTTCATGGGAAGTGGGTCCTTTTTGTTGGTTTTAATTTTTTCCCTTTCTCTGCCTCTCGTTCAATGCGGACCAGTAATTTTTCTAACTCTAGGCATTAATTAGTGTAGGGGGTCAAAGTGTGCTGCTTGTGAGGAGGGCTCCCAAGGGTGTCAGGCCTTGGTCATCCCTACCTCTCTTACATGTCTCAGCTTCTCTCCCAGTCATCTAAACAACTGGAAGAGCTCAGAGTGCTGAATGACCAGTTCTTATTTTGCATGTCCCCGGACGAGCCAAGAATTATATTACTGTGAAGGGAATTTTTTATGAGAACCCTACATGTCTCAGGGGATGACCCCAGACACCTCTCCTAGGTCCCAACTCAGGTAAGGACACCTGAGAATTCAGGCCAGAGGGAGGAAGTGCCTCTTACCTTCGGAGCTTGGTGACCGCCAGAGCCCTCATATAAACTCTATTTCTGGCCTAAAGCTTTTCTCGTTCTGATAAAATGCTAATTGGTGGGAGATGTCATGGGGTAGGACAGTGAGTGCTTGTGACTGTGTTCCTGATGTTGTAGACTTTGACTTGAAGGTGCCTAGTGCTCTAACCTGGTCCGTGTACCAGCTTATCCTGTCACGGGACTTTAAAACGGCAAGCGCCCTATTGACTTTTAACTGTTCGACCTGTGCCCGCAATTTTGTGGCGATTTATTGAATGAGAGAAGCCAAAATGGTCCTTTGAATGAGAGGAGAAACGCAAAACCAAAAACCCCTGCCAAAGAGTGTGGCAGAAAGAAATCCTCCCTTCCTGAACTAAACCACACAGGCAGCCTTTTCCAGAAAGAACCTGGGGCCTGCTGCCCTTACCCTAGGTGAGGTGCCAAAATTCCCAATCCATGCAGTGTAGTTGTCCATGGTCTGGCTCTTGGCCCTGCAGCTATTCCAGGTGTGCCTTCTCTGAGTGCCCCACATCCGGGCGCCAGATATGGCAGAGGTGCCTCACACACCCTAGGCTCGGTTGGAAGTTGCTCTTTCCAGCAGAGGCTTCGTGACCACAGCGGAACAAATTTTTACCCAGGACACTTCTTTATGTCTGGGGGAAGGAAGGTGTTTGCTCTCTCTAGTGGAGAACAACAGCTAGACCTTTGTCCCTCATGCTTTTTACTGAGAAGGATACGTGTGGGAGATACAAGATCAACATTCATAAGTCATCAATAGCTTTCAGGTACCTAGATTACAATTAACAGTACCTGATTACAAGTTCCAGTACAGCAGGTACAATGAATAGTCTGTGCCAGGGTCTATTAAACATCTTGACCCCACACTGGCACTAGGTACAAGGTTTCAAATATGCCCTGCTAGAGATTGTTTATACTTAATTATAAGATAAAGGAAAGGAGAGCAAGTTCTAAAGCATATTAATATTCTTTGAATCCAATCCCCACGGACACCCTCTGAAAGGTTTTCAGGTCTGTCTCCCATGCAGCCATTGTTGAGACTTAAAGACAAGCACAGCCGGAGTGCCGGTGGCAGGTCATGCTCAGGCCAGGGCTTCAATTCCCTAAACCACAAGGAGTGGTTCCCCACACTACCCCAGCAGAGAATCACTGGTAAGGTGTCATCAAATTCTACATGATCAACTGAATTCTTGGTAGGGTGGGAGCAGCAGTGGGGGGCACTGAGGTCCCACAAATGGAGAGGACAGTGACGGCAATCTGAGGTGGAGGGTACTGCAGCCCCATGCAGCTCTCACGCTTCCACAGGAGTCAGGAGTTGAACATCAAACCGATGTTAATTCTTAAAAAAAGATTTTTTAAATTTATTGATTTTTAAGAGAGAAGATTGAAGAGAGGAGGGGAGAGAAACATCAATTTTGTTATTCCACTTTATTTATGAATGCACTGGTTGATTCTTGTATGCACCCTGACTGGGGATCAACTGCAACCTTGCCATATCAGGATGATGATCTAACAAATTGGGCTATCCAGCCAGGGCAAACCGATCTAAATTCTTAAAGCTTATTGCATATAACTTTTTTTTTCATCAGGGCTCTAGTGAAATATAATCAGCGTAAATGATAATTCATTACTGAAAAAAGGCACAGCGAAGGTCATTTAGTTCAAGTATTGAAAATTAGAACTCATAGCACATCTGATCCTTTGAAATACTGAACTTTGCTCTGGAACTCATCACAGTTTTGCTTTTTTGGATAAGAAGTTCACAGCTGCAGTTATGCATTCGTCAGACACCCATCTTCCTTGGAGGACACTAACTTCTTCAGCATTAACAGCATGTAGCTTTTCTTTCTCTGTATTTCTGATGACCTGTTTTGAAATTCTCATGGCCTATAAAAAACAAAAGCCATCAATAGGTTTAAGAGGTATTCTAATAGAGTGGGATTATTCTAAAATTCTGATTCTTGTTTCTCCATTGTTCATTTAATCCAGTTATACATTAAGATATATGTGTAATATAAGACAGTGCTTCTCTAACTTCAATGTGCATACAAATTACCTTAGATACTAAAATTTCTGGTTCCAGAACCGCAATTTTGAGCAACAAAAATGTAAGAGCAATCAGTCACTAGCTATCACATATGCAAACGAAAGTGCTATATTAAGAATCTCTGAAAAATCAACCTATCTCACCTGCTTTCTCATCTAGATTCTAGACTAAACATGTTTGGCAAATACTGCCTATCATTCTCCTCAAAAGTTATCCCGAGAATTATCCCTATGCCTATTTGATATGTTTTTGTAAAAATCAGTACTGTTAACATTATAGCTATTTTTAATCTCAAATTTAGTTGTACTTAAAGCCAACCAAGACATATCTTAATTTTTTGATTGTTTATTCTCTTAAGGTAAATAAATTATTTCCGTGGTGCATACAAGTAAAAAAAAAAAAAAAAAGGGAATACTAATAATACTAACATTTGGGGGGAGCTTTGAATATGCTTTCAGCCTGGCCCAAACTTCTTTCTGAAAAGTATTATCAGGAAAAACTTCTGTAACGAGTCCTTGAGCACATGCTTCTCTTGCTGTTAACTTCTTTCCAAAAATAAGCATTTCTGTTGCCTGAAATGAAAAGCAAGACTAAGAAATTAATGTAATGAAAGGAGGCTCAGTTAACTTCAGAAGTAATTGTTTTGGAGATTGCTAGTGTTTCTCAGAGGAAGAAGCTAATGACCTCAACAGGCAATAGTTTGCAAACTGTAAACAGACCATCACAGGCTTTCCAGAAAGTTTGTAGGGGCTGCTTCTTTTGTGTGTGTCTATGTTAGAGATGCAAGAGCAGGGAGCCTGGGACAGAAATGACTTGAAGCAGATGCTGATTTTATAACCCATGGAAACTATGATGTTCTGTTTTATACACTATAAACAATTATTTTTTAAAAGAAAAAAAATCATTGTCATAGGAAATGCAAACCAACCTTTCAGAATTCCCTTCCCTGGAAATTCTACCCAGTGGTCAAGCTCTGAGGGTTTTCTTTTACCTGCACAGGTACCCAAATTACTTTCAGTTGACTGAAGGAAAGTGAACAACATTAACATTCAGTTTCTAACAAAACTGAAGTCACTAAGTATATATTCTTCTCTAAACCTGCGACTTCGCTTCCAGAAAAGTAGGACTATTTCACAGCCAAATGCCCTAAGCCTTAGGTTTAGTTCTGTCCAACATTCCAAAGTCAAAATCTCTATAACAATTTAAGATATGTGACAAGAGTAAGAGATGAAAAAGAAATATTTACAACAAAACTCTAATAGCAATGAAAATAGGCTCAATTCCTACTTCCCCTTTCAGATCTTGAAGAATGTTTGCTAAGCCTTTCCCCATCCCAGTCTCTCTGGTCTTGTCATGATCCCTTTGGAGCCATGTACACAGAGTGTGGGCTATTATGTTTCCATAAACACAGTGACAGATCTGAGCAGCCACTTAATCACTGATGACTGGAAGTGGAAAACCCCTGAGGCCTCACAGCTGCTGGTACTTCACAGGATTCTGAAAGTAAAGATGTCATTGTATCACTTTCAGTGGATGATGATGCTTACCCACAAAGAACTTAAGGGGAGGAACCAGCCCAGCAGATAAAGGGAGGCTGGCACAGCCCTGTTCCTTCCCCTTAAGAATGCCATTCAGCTGTGGAGGATGAGGCCTGTGCCACTTGCGATGGTCCTGGCACTCAGCAGCCAGCTGAAAGATCAGTTTCCCAGATTCAGGGCGCTGCAGAGTGAGTTTCTAACTTCCCCCCATACAAGACATTTCCCATAGCCTGGTTCTTCCTATTTAAAACTCTCAATTAAAAGAACTGAGGAGCAGATAATATGCTTCTCTTTTGTCTGTATTGTCAAGAGGAATAAGAGAGTATGAGATTACTTTTGGAATAGAGAGGAGTCATTAAAATTTATTTTTTAAGGTTTCCAAAGGTTACCTTGGCTGGCCCCATTATCTTCGGAAAAGTGTAGGAGGAGCATCCTTCTGGACATAAGCCTAGGTGACTAAAAGGAGTATGAAATGTTGCCTATTTAGAGAAAAAAATTAAAAAGAAAATAATTTTTGTAAGTGATTTAAAAATCATTATTTGTCTATATCCTCACAATACTTAGTTGAGAAACTATTTTTTAAAAATTAGGCTTATTGTGGTATTATGTACCCACAAAATACACTCTTTCAATGTATGCAGTCTGATGAGTTTTAACAAATGTATAGTTATGTAGCCACAATCAAAATCAAGATATAGAATATTTCCATCACCCCCAAGTCTCCTTGTGTCCCTCTGCAGTCATTCATTCCTCTCACCCTCAAACAACTCTGACATGTCCGTCCCTAAGACTTTTACTTTTCTAGCAAGTTATATAAATGGAATCATATACTGTGTAGCCTTTTGTCCTTCTGTAGGCTTCTGTCCTTAGCATAAGGCTTTTGAGAGTCACCATTTGTTGTATGTGTTACTAGTTTGTTCCTTGCTATTTCAAGTAGTATTCCATTGTATGAATGTCCTAATTTGTTCACCCTTTCATTAGCTGAAGCTGTCAGGGTTATTTCCGGTATTTTGGCTATTTCAAATAAGGTTGTTATGAACATTTGTGTACAGGTCTCTGCAGGAACATGTTTTTAGTTCTCATGGGTAAACACCTGGAGGAGGAATTGTTTGTTTGTGTGGTAAACGTGTGGTTTAACTTTATAAGAAGCTGCTAAACTCTTTTCCAAAGTGGTGTATACCATTTAACATTCCCACCAGCAGTATATGAGTTCCAATTGCTCCATATCCTCACTAAATCTTGTTATTATCAGTCTTTTTAACTTTAACTGTTCTAGTAGGTATGTAATAGTATCTTGCAATAGTTTCAATTTACATTTCCCTAATGGTTAATAATGTTGTGCATCTTTTTATGTACATATTATTCATTTGTACAAATTCTTTGGTGAAGTAACTATTACAAGTACTTCACCCACTATTTTTAAGTTAGATTGTTTATCTTTTTATTATTGAGTTATAAGAGTTCTTTATACATTCTTTACTTATATATATTATGATTATTATATAATCATAAAAATGATTTCCTCAATGGTGTCTTTTTGTATGTTTTTAAGAGCCATTTACACTTTATTTTCTGTGGGCTATTTATGCCACTCCATTGCCCATTTTTATATTAAGTTGTTGACCTACCACTTTTTAGATGTATTTTAAAAATATAGAGATCAGCCTTTAATATGTGAGTTAAAAAAACTGTTTACTTAATGTCATTGTCTAAATTTTGGCTCAGAGGTATTTTTGATTGGTTTTAAGTACTAGAACTATTTCAATACTGGTTATTTAAAATATAGTCTTTTTTTATATTTCAGAAATATTTCTATGTGTTTCTTGATGAATACTGACAATATGTCAACAGAATATTTAGGCTTTGTTTTCCATAATCATATACGGTGTTTCTATTTTAATGAATATTGTTAAAAGATGTAACTATATAATGTATGTAGCATATTAATCAAAATAATAAAAATATACAGTAAAAAAAGTTATTGTCTTCTCTCCCTTCCTCCCCCAAAAGCAAGCTTATTCAGGAAAATATACTGAGAGGTCACAGCCTAAGGAACATAGCAGAAAACTGAAAAAAGAAAACCACAAACAGGTACATACAAAGCTGATGATAAGTAGCATTAACTTATTTATAAGCACATTATAATTAAGCATTAAGCTAATCTGTAGAAATAGAGCAGTAGATGTAGCTAAAGGTTCAGTCTGAAGCTCTTGCATCAGACTGCTTAGAGACTTTGGGAGTTTCTTAACCTCTTCGTGCCAGTGTCTTCATCTGTGAACTGGGGATAAGCACCTACCTCACAGGATTGCCATGGGCACTAAGTGACTATTACAATGTGCATCAATAGGGTGCCTATTACAGAGTGAGTACTCAAATATTATTTTTATGATTTCAACTTTCTTATTAACTTATAGAAAAAGGATAACATTTGCTGACAGAGAAGCTAATAGGAATTCACTATTACCCATAATAAAGAATAATTTGGTTATATGTGTCAAATGTTAACTCACATTTGATATGGTATTTACTCATAAAGCTAGTAATGATAAATCCTATAAAAAAGAATTCCTCTCTAGTGAGTGGTTCTTTCATCTGTGTCTTTCCCTAATTTAAAATTAAAACCTGTTTTAATTCAGTTAGGTGAACTCTTAGCAGTAGTCATTATTTGTTAAGATATTTTACTTTGGGTCAAATCTCTTAGCATTAAAAACATGTCTATGTTTATATTTATAATATTAAATATATTTTAAATATATATTTTTATATATGTTCTCTAACTTCTATTTTAATTCTAATTTATCTATAAGATGAAGTCCTAGAAACCTTTAAAAAAAATAACGCATGTGATAGTCATTCTGAATACAGTGGGAGAATCAGGACAAGATTCAAATATGATATTTCTCCTCTAAGTAGTGAAGAATGAGATCCCCAAATTCAGGCCAGGTACTCCTCATGCGAGCCCTGTTCAAAGCAGGTCAATTAACTGGTCATTTAACACAAAGAATGTGATCAAGTACTATCGATGTCTGCCTTTGAGCAGAAACTTCCATCTATAAAAGTTAGGCAATGTAGCTCCTAGAATTGCATTTGCTCCCATTATGGGAAAATTATTAGTAAGAATCAGATCTGCCAACATGCTCAATCTGGTTAAATGCGATCTAGTAAAAGATAAACCAAAGAGTGAAGAACCCTATTATAAAGTCCTGTCTATCAGTGGGGAAATCACCTCCAAACACAACTAGGAATCTCATGAGTAGTGAAAACCACAAGTTTCCCACGAGGTTGTAGATTGGCAAATCTTATCATCACATAAGCAAGCGTTACTCTAAAAATTAGATAACCCTACAAGTGATTATTAGTTCCACAGTAGAAGTTCTAAGGTAAGAGTTCTAAGATAAATGTTTATCACACATTTGCTTATAATGACGAAAATTGGAAACGGCCACGGTTTCCAACAGTAAGAGACTGGTTAAGTTAATAAGTTAAATAACTCAAATAAATGTTGCCCTGGCCAGTGTGGCTCAGTTGGTTGCAGAGTCACCTCGTACACCAAAAGCTTGCGGTTTGATTCCTGATCAGGGCCCATCCCTAGGTTGTGAATTCTATCCCCTTTTGGGGTGTGTTTGGGAGGCAACCAATCAATGTTTCTCTCTCACATCAATGTTTCTCCCTTCTTCTCTCTTTGAAATCAATTAACATATTTTAAAAATTTACAAAAATAACTCAAATGTTAGCACTAGTTATCTGAGTGGTAAGATAAGAAATGATTTTAAACTTTTTCCTTTGTAATCGTCCATATTTTTTAAAATTTTATTTTCTACTGTGACATATACTGCTACTAAAGAAAGAACAGAAATTAAAGTCTATATAATTCAGTGGTGAACACAAGACTGAACTGTGTTTTGGGCGACTAACTTTTTGGAACTTTACTTTTCTAATATGCAAAGGAGGGAGTAAGAGTAGACAATGCTTGCAAGTCACCTTCATAGTCTAAAATTCTAAATTCCAGAATTCATTTACTTAAAAAAAAAGTATCAAATAATCCACTTGCATAACCTACAAAGATGCTACTCTCCCCTTCCCCAACTAACTTTCAAGGTCTCCAGACTATTTTACAGTAATATGAAAATTGAATCACTGTTGTGTAATTAGAATAAAATATAGAAACAAAAGAGCTGAGACAACATTCACAACAATAGTTATGTTTAGGAAAATTAAACTTAAAAATTCAAAATAAAATGAGTCAAGTTAGACTAATTCTTTGGGAAAAATTTAAATGTAGTCCACTCAACCACAAACAATATGTAATCTGTTTACTACAAGCAATAATAAAGGAGAGTTCAAAGGATCTCATTTTTACTTGCATTAATTAATAAGTTTCTGGGAACTAACTTACGCTGTCGGAGGCATACACAACATCGAAGAGCCCGAGGGTGGTGACGGCGATCCCCACAGCTGGACCATTTACCAATGCAATCAGTGGCTTAGGAAAATCTATAAAACTGTCTACAAAATCCCTACAAAAATAGAAATACAAAAGCATGTTTACATGTTCCTTAGCAGCATTACTGAAGTACAGGCAAGAAAGGAGGACTCTGGAATAAACAAATTTTTCTGGCCAGGCTGGGTATTTCCGTATCACCCAGCAGTGCCTGTCTTGCCACACCAGATTCATCCAGGCCCCCATCTGAATGACACTTGATGGAAGCTCACAGTGAGTCCTATAATTCGACCTTCGTTCAAATCTTGTATTTTGGGCAGTTAGGTCAGGACTGTAACCTAGCTGTAGGCTTAAGAGATTAAGATGGCTGACTGAGCATACACTGAAATATTAGAGCTCAGAGGGACTTAGAGACTCATCAAGGATAAACAAAATAGGAAGAGAGAAGCCTTACATTTGTTTTTTGAGACTACTTCACAGTCTTCTACTACCAGCAATCACGGAAGTCATGCATTTCTCTGACTGGATGACAATTTGCTAAATTCCTCTGCGTCGACATGAGAGGATTTTATTTACTTTATTTACTAGTTTACTTTTATGCTTTCCAATCAAATTTCACATAGAACAGTAGGATGAACAGGTAACAGAAGTTAAAGTGATAGAATGAACGCCTACATATTGATAGAGGCAATACTAAGAAGTATGCGTGTTCACTCACATTAATTACACTGACACAAGAAGTATTTTTATTTTTGCTCAACTAAATACCAGTTTGGTGAATACAGATGTGCCCTTTAGGGTCAGACAAATGGTACTCTTACCTCAGCATAACAGCGCTATTTTTAGCTTTCTCCTCTACTCCGCCAGGGGGAATATCAGTGAAGTTTGTCAGATCATTCCCACTAGAGTAATAGTCACCATTTCCTATAATTAAAGTCACAAATTCACCATTTATTCATTTTATAATTATTGAGTATCTGCTAGGTACCAGGTTCTATGCCAAGCCCTGGAAGCACACTGGTGAACTGGCTCTGGTTTTTGCCCCAATGTATAGATTAGTGAGTAAACAGACATCGATTTAAAACTAACAAATGCAAGCAATCCAACTATGACACAGAGGACGGGTACATGATGATCATGTGGGTTTGTATCACAGGTTGTTTGGTCTAATCAGGGAGCTTAGGAAAGGGGCTTTTCTAAGAAAGGAGCAACAGCACTGAGATCTGAAGGACAGGCAAAGTTAGCTAAAAAAATGGTGTGGGAAGAATATTCATGCAGAGGGAATACCACATGCAAAGGTTCTGTGAAGGGTGTAACCCCGGTGTTTATGATGGGTTTAATGCAGTGCCATTGTGCAGAGCAGAGGCCCCCGGAGGGTGGGGTGGGGCGCAGGGGGGAAGCTGGTGCAGAATAAGGATAGACAGGATATTGCATGTGAGTCTTTGTAGCTCCTTCGTTCAAAGAGCGGTTGGAGGTGTTTTCTTTTTATTTGTTTTAAAGTATAATTTACATGCAATAAAATGACTAGTTTTAAAGACTCAGTCCAATGATTTTTTGATCACTGTAAATATCTGTGTAATCACAGTCCAAAACAAGATATAGAACATTTCCATCATCCCAGAAAATGTTCCCTTTTTTTCCAAATACCATCTCACCCTGTTCTGAGGCTCTCTGGCCTCAATCACCCTAGTTTTTTCTATATAGAACTTATTTAGATGGAATCATACAATATGTACTATTTTGTGTCTGCCTTCTTTGCTCAACCATGTTTTAAAGATTCACCATGTTCTTGTGTGTATCATTTATTTACTCCTTTTTATTGCTGAGTAGCATTCCATTGTATGAATAGTCAACGATGTGTTTATTTATCCACTGATTGGTGGACATTTTGTTGTTTTCTGTTTTTGGCTACTGTGAAGTAGCGTACCATGATTGTTCTTGTACAAGTTTTTTTTTTTTTAATAGACACATCCTTAATTTACCTTCAGTAATTGCCCAGATGTGTATCTGTGTGTCACTGAGCTGATGTAACTCTGTAATAAGTTGCTGACTAACACTCCAAAGTATTCTCATATCAGAAATGTATAAGGACTCCAGTTGCTCCACATCATCACCAATACGTGGTATTGCCTGTTTTTGGATTTTGGCCATTCTAGTGGGTGACATCACATTGTGGTTTTAATGTGCATTTCTTTGATGATTAACAATATTGAGCATCTTTTCCTTTTTTTAATAAAGGGTCTAAATCTTTATCTAGTTTTTAAATCTGGTGGTTCATCTTATTAATTTGTAGGAGTTCTTTATGTATTCTGAATATCAGTCCTTAATCAGATTTATGTATAGCACATTTTTTGCCCCAGCCTGTGGCTTTATATTTTCTTACTATTGTCTTTTGATAAGCAGCCATTTAAAATTTTCATAGTCTAATTTGTAAAATGTACTTTTTATGGTTAATGCCTTTTCTATCCTGTCCATGAAATCTCTGCCTACCCCAGTGTCACAAAGATATTGTTCTGTTTAGAAGCTTTATGTTCCTGTGTTTTTAGATAACTTTTATTATTAATTTTTGTATAGGGTGTAAGATGGGATTGAAGTTCATTCTCCCCCATATGGAAATTTAACTGTTCTGGCACCATTTTTTAAAATATTTTCTTTCTCCATTGAATTGCCTGGTGCCACCAAAGAGCTTTGAATGTAGTGAAAAGATTGCACTGAGCATGGGGGAGAGGAGGGCCAAAGAGGATCAGGGAGACTAGATAGGGACGCACCAGTTCGAACGACAGTCTGTGGTGGTTTGTACTAGTACAAAGACAGGAAAAAAAAAAGGATTGACACCAGAGACACTGATAAAGTGAAATGAGATTAGACTGGACACTGGAGATGAGGAAGGGACAAGTGTCAACAGTGAATGTTAGGATTCTGATTTACACAACAAGGTAGATGTGGAGCCATCGGTGTGATTTGGAAAAGTGAAAAAGATCCAGGTAGAGGCATGTGGGAGGTGACACCCATGAGGAAGTACCAGGTGGGCACACCAGCTGGGGAGCCCTGTGGAGTGTCCTGGAGATACAAACATGAGAATCACTGGCACATATATAAGACTTTTGTTGAACTAAGCATGAATGAGAGGGCCCAGGGAGAACACAGAGTGAGAAAAGAAGAGTGCCTAGAGTTAAACCTTCAGGAACTCTCCCATTTGATGGCTACATAGAAAATGAATCTGCAGAGGAGATCAGAGAGTGCAACCAGGGAGGAGGAAAACCAGGGGCAGGCTGTGCCACTGGACCCTAGGGAAGACAGAGCTTAAAGAAGGAAGGAAAGTCAGATAAAACCTGTAAAATATCAGTGGATTTCATTACACAAAGGTCAGGGGGGACCAAAGCAAAAGATGGAGATTACACTGGAATTGGCTCGAGGGCCAGTTTCGAAGAAAAGATTCAAAGAATGAACACATTTGTTTTGTAGTAGGGCTTTACACAGTTATATGTGGGGTATTAAGAAGCAAAGAGCTATATTTCATTTCAGCAGTGTTATTACATAATAAATTTGTTCCTCAATTTTTTTCTCTACCAGGAGCAAATAGTGCCATAAACAGTATTTTCTATAATTTTATGAACAATAAATCTTTTCCAAAAAAATTTTATGCTGATGCTCCATACATATATACAAAACATTAAGAGCTGAGCTGTCCTGTGGACTCAAAATAGGAGTGATGAACAACAGAAAGAAATGAAAAGGTGCCTGTGAGTTCAGAAAAAAAATAAAACAGAAAACCATAACCATTAAAACACAATGCCATTAGAAGCACTAAAAGGAGAAAGGACATTGCTAAAAATGCAATTAGGGTACTGAAGTACAGGACTGAGACAACTGAGCAAAAATAAGTGGAAGATGGAGTTAAGAATTCAGAGAAAATAATAAGTAACAGACCCAGCAGACCAGACATTTCTTTTCTATAACTAGAATTTCTTAAAAGAACAAATTGAAACAAAAGTATTCAGAGATATTATAAAAGAAAACTTAAAATAAGGCCTTAATAGTCTGTTTTAAAAAGAATGTGCATTGCCTAGGAAAAACTGATAAAAAATGGGCAAGGATCCCGAAGGTCATCTAGGGAAAATAATTATCTTAAAGAGCTAAAAACAAAATGAATGGCATCCTCAAACTTCTCTCCAGCAACATTCAATGCTAGAAAATAATGGAGCTCTATTTAACAGAATGTACACAGGGAAGAGAGGTTTAGGGCTGTCAGGAAATTCATGTTCACTTCCTTGCCTTTCACAGAGACAACCAACAGATACTGTCCAAAGGGGATAATACAAGATAGAGGTGTTGAACTGTACCACATAAAGCTATAAAAATAATTGTTACAAGCAGTACAATACTTCCAAACTATGAGAAGTAAAACACAAAGCAAAACAAGAGGAACACAGACTATGAAATAAAAAATAACAATCGAAGTATTATAAATAGAAAGCATGTAAGATGCCAGAACTAAAACCTAACATTTCTGTCATATGCACAAATCTAAAGAGGTAAATCACCTTTACAAGAAAAACTCAGACTGGATCAAAGGAGGAAAACCCAAAAATATGCTGCATGAAACATAGCCAATAAAAAAAATAATTCAGAAAAGTGTCAAGTTAAAAGATGGGTAAAGGTTTGCAGACAAGTGCAAACAGTACTGAAGCAGGTGTTATGGTATTAATATTTAACAAGGTTGGTTTCAAGGCAAAAAACATTAAATGAGCTTTAATGGATATTTGGTAATAAAGAACAAACTCCACAGTGAAGACCTAACCATAAATCTTTTACTATCATTAAGATAAAAACTTGCTTTAAAGCAAAAGCTTTTTTTTTTTTAGACACAAAGGAGAAACTCACAGAAACACAATAGTAACAGATGCCTCTAATTCACTTTTTTCCAGTTCAAGACAGTCATTACAAGAAAGAAACGCAATTTGAAGAATCTAAATAATATAAATTAGAAAGGTAAGTCCAACGGACATATTTTAAATTCTATACCTTGAAAGTAAGGAATAACTTACTTAAAAATTTTTTCATATAAGTTATTATATTGTAATTATCACATATAAAAATAGCACAGAACTTATTTTGAAGTTCTCCTGGATGACCAAAAATATTGGCCATTTTCTACTTAATCTTCAAGATAAGAGATTTCAATAGATAGCAATGTACACAAAGTTTTAATAGACTCTAAAAAGTAAAATTAGTAAAACTGATAATCTCTGGTTATAATGAATAAAGCTAGGGATTAACAACAGAAATGAAGACCCAAAAAAACTTTCTGGAAATTAAAGGAACTATTACTATGTAGTGCTTATATCAAAGAGGAAATAGAAACCAATAAAGTGAAGAATATATAGAAAATAACGAAAAGCACTATTTATCAAAACTTAATCTTTCAATTTTTTCACTTATAGAGTAATAACAGGGCCTCCTCTTATGGGGCTGCTATGAGAAAGTTTAGAAAAATTAAGACATTAAAAGAAAACTTTAAAGAGAATTAAAGTGCTTAGAGTGCCTGACAAAGTATTATATAAATATTAAATATCATTATCATTGTTATTAAATGCAGCAATTTTACTTTAAGCAATATAGCCTATAGATATTTTATACATCAGTTGAAAGACATACATTCAAGTTTATTCACTGCAACACCTTTTTATTTTTTTAATCTTCATCCAAGGACATTTTTCATCGCTTTTAGAGAGAGAGAGGAGGGGGGAGAGAGAAACAACGATGCAAGAGAGAGGCGTTGGTTGCCTCCTGTATGCGCCTAGATGGGGGCTCAAACTCACAACCTTCCGATTACAGCTGGGGTCCCCAACCTCCGGGCCACGGACCTTACCAGTCCAGGCCTGTTACGAACCGGGCCACAGAGCAGGCCACAGAACGAACTTGAATGCAATGTGCTTGAATCATCCCGAAACCATCCCCTGGCCCCTTCTGTGGAAAAACTGTCTTCCACGAAACTGGTGCCTGGTGCCATAAAGGTTGGGGACCCCTGGATTACAGGATGACACTACAACCAAATAAGTGGCCAGGGCTACAACACCATTTTAACAGCAAGAGACTAAGTATAATCTACATGTTCCTCAATAGAGGAATGATGAATCAATTATAAAATCCAAAAAATTTACTACTTTGTAGTCCTGAAGAGAAAAACTTAAGATGTAGGTACTGATGGAACAGTTTTTCAGGAAATGTTAAGAAAGGAAGGTGGGTATAATATGTGTGTATGACATGCTTCCTTTTCTGTTTAAAAAAAAAGTAGAGGAAACACACACATGCTTGTACAGTATATATACACAGCCACTTTCTACAAGGCCTCAAGGAAAATTGAATTTTTCTAGGGAGCAGGATTGGGGTTCCAAGGACAGTGAGATTTAGTTTTGTCATGTACCTTTCATATTCTTTGGGTTCCTTTTTTTAAAACCATGTGCCTATATTATACTTGTACTAAAAAACTTACTTTAAGAAATATGAAATGTTCTTTTCCTGTATCAAACAAATGCAACTGCTTCTAGACTATTGTTTTTCTCATCTTCATTCTGCTCGGTTTCCTGGGCATTCACATGAACTGTGAGGGCCATCTTCAACTCCTTCATTCATCCCCTAGAATCAGCTACTAGATTTCTCTCTCTTACCCTCTGTTTTTTAATAAAAGATATGTGATACCTCTAGATAATACTTATTTTACAAGCTCCAATGAAAATTAAAAGAAATCATTCCTGCCTCTACCATGCCAATTTCTAACAAGTTTCTGCTGTGTGCCATGCCCCTTACTAGTATCTCATGTCATCATCTCAGCCATTCAGTGGGGTTAGTAAAACACTGCCTTCTCCATTCAGAAGCAGAGATCACCCACAGGTAGTAAGGTGTGAATCCAGGATTTAACCTCAAGCTGATCTGAGTCCCCACTATGCATGGTGCCCTTTCAAATACAGACTTCCATATTCTCATCAGTCCAGGTCCACAGGCATCCATCATATTTTCCAGTTATATCACAGCACTGATATAATTTCTAATTTTTTTTTTATTATATCTTAAACATTTTCTATATTGTTGGTCTTTACACAATTACACTTTTAAATGCTTGTGTAATATACAATCTAGTGGATGTTCTACAATTTGCTTTATTATTCTATTATGGCAACATAATTTAGAATATTTTCACAACTCTAAGTAATGCTGCAAAGATTGTCTTTCTTGCATAAGAGCTTTCCCTTTGGTAAGTACCCAATTTTAGTACCAATAATACTTTTCTTACCAGTATGTATCTGCTTTTTACAGAGATCAATTTTGTGCCTATTAAACTTTTCATATATTTAGGAATTAGAGTATCTTAGTACTGGAAAAGACCTTAGAGCTTATATATTCAACTTCCTATCTAGTCGGAAATCCCTCAAAATAGAAATTTAATTAAGAAATCTAAAAGTTTCTGCTCTTCTTCAACTACTTGTAAATCACCCATGCTAACTTCTGAAACCTAATACCCCATTACCCCTTTTTTTCTCCTTTGTCCAAAATGTCTTATATACCCAATGTTGCCTCACTGTCTTTGAAATTTTCATGGATTTATCATGTCTATGTGGATTCCCCATGCACATATAGTAAACTTTGGTTTTCTACTGCTTAAAAAAAAAAATCTAAGAAAATGTCTTACCTGTTAAAACAGTTATGGTTGAATCATCCTTGCTTGCAGCTTTAAGTGCAAGAATGATTTCTTGATACATCTGTATGAAAGGGAGAGATGAGGAAAAGAAACTCTGAAAATGATAACCATCACCCAGTGGATTCCCTAATGTCAGGCTACAAGCCTATTTTCTGCAAAGTGCCAAACACTTGTTGGATGTATTTCAATGATCAAAAAGCCAGCCCAATACATTTGAAAGAATTTTCATTCCTTTAACATTACCTGTATTATGTACCAAGTGCTATTGTAGATACTGAGGGAATATATCCACATATTTTTTTTTTTTTTAATCCTCACCAGAGGACATGTTTATTGATTTTAGAGAGAAACATTGAACAGTTGCTTCCAGGACACTCCAACCACTGAGCCACCTGGCCAGGGCTCTACATTTTTCCAAAAGTGAACAAATAAGACACATTCCTTGAGCCTTTGGGTTAACAGAGGGGTTAGCTCTAAAATGGGTGGGAAGTACAAAGTAGCAGGAAGCTCAGAGAAGGCACTGATGCCTATGTAAGGTAGATGGGATGGGAGGTGGTCAGAGTAAGACTTCATCAAAGCAGTTTTTCAACTGCAACCTCAAGAAAGACCATGGGTAGCCCAGGCAGTCTGGCAAATGTTAATGAGTATTAAAAGGCTGGGATCCCAAGAGATTGTAGCAATAGGCCCAATATCTTAAATCAGCAACAGCTCTGAAAATCTTGGATGTGTAGTTGTTATACCTTTTAATACATTTAAAACAAGCGCAGTTTTCACCTTAGATAAGACTTCAATGTGGGAGAGAATGATGAAGAGGGCTGATATTTACAGACACAAAGACACTGAAAAAAATGCAAACTTTTCAAAATATATAAATAAAGGTAAAATCATTTCCATTGAGGGAGGGACTGAGGAAGTCATTTCAGTATTATTGTAGTTATGATGGCACAGCATGACAGGGTAATTGGCAAGAGCCAGGATTAGGAGATGGATATACTGGGGTTTGAAGTTAGGTTTTCCTGCATCTTAGTTATGTGAATTTGAACAAGTTATCACTTAATCTAATTATTGTATTGCTAAATAATAACAGTAGGCTCCTTGTGGAAACTAAACAAACCTCTGTGTGAAAAGGGCTAACACATATTAGGCTCTGTGAAGAGTAGCTAGTATTAGTATTACTGTGATAATATAGAAATGAGTCAGAATAAAAGGAAAAAGTTTTGAGAACCAAATATTTTGTTAATTGAATGGCACATCCAACTTCATGAAATTCATATGTGAGACTATGCTAAGTTAGCATGCTCTTTCTACTATGATGTAGATGATACAACCCAACAAAAGGGGTTACAGCCCTCTCAAATTTTACTCACAGTTCAACACCAAACATCCAATTAACTTCCTATAATTTTTTTCAATGTGAAGGAAATAAGTGCTTATTTTTATTATCATTCTAGTTCAATGACAGATTCAGAGACTAAAGTTGCTCTTGTGAAGTAGCACATTTCAAGTAGAGATGGGTCATGATCAATTAAGACAAAGTCCTCTCCTTTCTCCTTCTACTTATAGGAAATAAAGCTCCATGCAGGTAGAACAGTGCTCACTCTCAAGCCTAAGTGACATGAAGATACTTCTGGGGACAGTCTATACCAACCTTAGAGAACCTCTATGCATATTTTCTTATATTTATATAGGTTTCATTTATATTAATTTATCTGTGCTTCCTTCATTGGGAAAGTTGTAGTTTCTTCTGGGCATGTAGAACCTACCTAAAGTTCACAAATTCTAAATAATGAAGGCCTAGCTCTTTTGTATAAAGATGTAGCCATAATTACTAATCTTCCTGCACAGATCAAATGAGGTATCATAATAATAGGAATGATTCTGAACCACCAGTTTTGGAGTGTAATAGAAGAAGGAAAAAGGACTAAGAACTCCCAAGGAAGGTAACGTCACCTGAGTGCTGATTGCGTTCTTTCTGGTGGGCCGGTTCAATGTGATCTTTGTGATGCTGTCTTCAGAGGTCACTAGCAGGTTTTCATATTCCTGTTGTTTCCTGTCTACTCCAGGCTTCACTTGGCTAGAGGACGCAGGTGAAGAACTCAAACTGAATACCAAATCCACATAGTTCTGCCTGGCAGTTTCCTGAAGAGAAGATGACAAATAACTTAAACCCATGACCAAGGAATAAGCACTTTGAGAAAACTTACTATACTAATAAATAGCACCTTGCAATGGAGAGAGTACAGAGGTTCTGATTCAACAGTCACACGAAGATCTTGAAGGCTCCATCCATAATAGAATGACCATGAGAAACAACCAACTTCCTTTAGGAGTACAGCAAGTAAAATAAAAGTAAAGTAACAAATAAATTTACCTTGGGCAGACTGCCAAGAGCATTCCATGCATCCCATTTGGCCTTATTAATCAAGTCGAACACACCTGGTTTGGGCATATTACAAGGTCCTTCAGTGGCCTGTGAAAAGGAAAGGGACAACTATTAGCCAAATGTTCATGCAAATTAGAATCTTAAATTTTAGGATCCATAAAACATACAACTAGGATTAATGTGCCTTCCCTACCAAACATTTTCACAAGGTACATAAAATGATCTGAAATTTCCCCTTGCTTCTCTTTGATGCTGTTGCTAAGTAGGCACAAACAACAACAACAAAAAAGGACTACAGAGACAAAATGTTCCACTGGTTTTGAGTCCCTAAAATAAGTTATAATTGCCTACATAGGAAAACACCGCAAGATAAAGGTTGTGGGAAAGCACTTCTCAAAAATTCTAATAGTTCATTAGTTTTAAATTGATGATCACATTTTTTTACATACAATTGACATACTTAAGCAAACCATCTTCAAAGGTAATTAGCTAACAAATATTTAAAAACCCACAGTATATTCTGAAAGCCCAGTCAAAGGTACAAAAAAACTACCACTAATTCAGTGGTGGACTTCTGGTAACTGAGGAACAGAGTTATTGCTGAGGGAGCAGGGTAAGGCTGTCAGAGCTACTGGCTCTTACAAAACTGAACCAAAGGACATGTGAGTAGAGAGCAAAAAGCAGCTAGACTTTCCTTGTTTGAGAGCAGGTGAAGAGAGTGTTTTGAGAAGAATAAAATATCCTAGTCAACTACTTTTCAGAAATGGCAATTTAAAACTCCACTTAATAACCACATTAAAAAATGTTAAATTATATAATATAATCAGCTAAAAGAGGAAAGATGGAAGAGCTTTGAAAAACAAAAGGCAGTAAACAAAGCTAAGACAAAGAGACAAGAGTGACTCTGTAAGAGTTAACCACCTGAGAAATTAGAGGCAAAGAAGTCCCTAAGACTTCCCCTACTTCTAATGCCAAATGCGAGGTTTGGGGGCTTGTGATACCACCCTCAGGTTCAGTCATCTACTAGAATAACTTAGAACTAATGATTACAGTTTACTTCCAGGAAAGAATACATTTTAACATCAGCAAGGGAGGAGATGCATAAGATGATGTCTGGAGAAGTACACGTCTCCTGCCCCTACTGTGGAGTCAGGACAGCATACCTCTCCCAGGATTGATATGACGATACACAGGAGGTATCATCCACCAGGAAAACTCACTCAAGCCTTGGTGTTCAGAATTTTCACCTGCAGGTCCAGTGCAATTAAATATGTAAATGAAGTGCCACGCTAAATCACACTGTTACTATCCTATGGCCAGTCCCACTCTAAATCATAGTTAGACTCTGCAGGCAAACAAAGACACTCCTACCAGGAATGGCATTTCAAGGGTTTAGATATTAGGTAATCTAAAGTAACACTGCCCAGAAGCCAAGGGCAAAGGCCAGACCTGTTTTTGGGCAAAGTTAAACTCTTTAATAAACACACTCATATGAAAGTAGAGGAGGCTCATACTAATCAAGGAAAGAGAAAAACAGGTAATACACAGGAGCCCAGAGGAGTTGACGTCCCAGGGTGGTCTTTAGATATTGCAACATAAATTTATATTTTAAATTTTTGTTATAAAAAAATTTCAAACATACACAAAAATAAAATATTATGAATTCCTAATACCCATCACTCAAATTCAACAACAATCATTTTTGTCATACTTGCTTTTACCATTCTTTTTTCATTTTATTTTAGTGACATCCAAGCACCATAGTATTTCACCCCTACATTCTTCATATGCATTCCTAAAACACCCCCAACATTTTTTATATAATCGTGATACCATTAACAACAGTTCCTAGGTATCATCTACTACTCAGTCCATATTTCCCCAATTTTCTCAAAATAACTTTTTCAGTTGATTTATTCTAATCAGCAGCTACACATTTGGTTGTTACAACCTTTAAGTCTCTTTTACTCTAGAGAGATCCTGAGGGGTTACTTTTTGCCCTAATTGGATTTGAAAGTGTAATACGCCACCACATGTATATATACACCTGTGAGAAGTTGACATTAAGGGGAGCCATTTACAAACAGAGCCAAAAGGCAGCCATTGCAAAGGAACTGCTTGCACATCAAGCTTTGGAATGTCTGAACCGGTAAAATAACCTTTAGACTTGGCCCAAGCAACTATTTGTACAACTAATAGGACAGCAGACATGGCCAAAGCATGATTTGAAAACTAATAGGACAAAAAACACCCTAACCATAAGGACTGATGATTATGGACACTCTTTCTGAAGAAAGTCAGTAACTCAGTTTGTCAACACCAACAGAAATTTCTTTACTCATGTAATCACCTCCCCAGCTTTTCTCATAAAAACCCCTTGCTTTCCCTCTATAACTGGGGCACATTTTTGGTTTTTGCCTGAATCTGTACCCCAAATTGAAATTCTGTGATCTCAAATAAATACCTGTTGCCTTTCACTTTGGCATGTTATTTTTAGGTTCTACACTCTTCAAACGAACAGCAGCAAAACAAACCCTAAAAATATTAAAGCTGAATTTCAGTAAAACATACAGCATATCTATTTGAGGAGCAATCTGCTCAAAATGTCTCTAAATTATATCAGGTCTTAGGCATTTACCTGCTTATAAAGTGCATAGAGTTTTAGTTTCACTTCATTTCCTGGATCCTTCTTCAACAGTTTTACCTGATTCACTGCATTTTCAAACTCTTCCTGACTGGCTCTCATTGCTGTTCCACTCATGTGCAACTGAAGTGATGGGAAACTAATGACCTGCAGAGGACTGTAAACAGGCAGACTGATTTCTAATTATTCCCAACCTATGTTTCTCTATAAATATTTTCCCTATACTTGCCCCAAGCAAGTTGGCTGCAAATGGTTAGTGGTTTCCAAAATTATCCCTACATAAAAAATCAAGAGAGAAGCTAACTGTAGTAATTTAAAATAAAGGTAAAGGAAGCTGCTATCCAGCACATTACCTGTAGCAATTCAAATTAAATACAAACATACCTCAAAGATGCTGCAGATTTGATTCCAGACCACTGCAATAAAGTGAGTTTCCCAATAGAGCAAGTTGCAATCTTTTTGCTGGTGGAGGGTCTTGCCTTCAATTTGTAAAACGAATGCAACACCTGTGAAGTACAATAAAAGGAGGTGTGCCTGAACCCAAATGGCCATGCAAATTTTGCCACAGGCAAGAGGTAAATGAAAGGCACAGAAGACAGAAGAGAGCAAGAGACTGAGACCAAGGGGGTAAAGTACACAGAATTGTGCAGTTTGTGTCCCAAGGCTCAGAAACAGCCTCTTCACTCACTGATTTAACAATAAAGCATGGATGAACCTGCAGAACATTATGCTAAGTGAAATAAACCAGAGAAAGACAAGTACCATATGATTTCACTCATATGTGGAATCTAATGAACAAAATAAACTAACAAACAATACAGAAACAGATGCAGAGACAGCTTTAGAGGGGAGGGGGGAGGGGGCTGGGTGCAAAGGGTGAAGGGATTAAGCAAGGGAAAAGAAAAAAAAAAAGGAAAAAGAAAGAAAGAAAGACAGACTCAAGGACACAGACGACAGTATGGTGATTTCCAGGGAAAGGAAAGTGATGGGGGGAGGTAGAAGAGGGTAAAGGGGATAAATGGTGATGGAAGGAGACTTGACTTAGGGTGGTGAACACACAATACAATATACATATCATGTATTGTAGAATTGTACACCTGAAACCGATGTAATTTTATTAACCAATGCCACCTCTAGAGATTCAATAAAATAAAAAAATAAGCAAATTAAATCACAAACAATAATAATAAAGCCTAGCTGAGCAGACACAGACTCACTCCTAACCCCACAATGTTTTAACCAGCCAGCCAGTGGCGGCAGCCAGGTAAGTTTTTAAGCACGCAGTTAGCAGAGGGAAAAGGAAAATTCAGTGCACAGTATTGAGGACACAAGCAAATAATGCATATTCATGATGATGATCTTGAATAATAAAGTTAATGGCATCAAAGGTGATTAAAATAAGTTACAAATAAAGCCCAAACATAGCAAATATATTACTTTATCTACAAAATAATGTGACCTTCAAAGAGTATGAAGTGTAGGTTCAAACTCTGAAATATTAGTGCATAATTGAATAAAATTGGTCTTCATTAAGTCTTACTCTAAATATTTAAGTTTTCTTTTTCTTTTATTTTGGAAAAAGTCAGTTTGGCATCTGGCAGGTTCCAAGTAGAAAACGAAGGAAAATTTAAAATGTCCACAGAAGACTTAAATGGGCAAGTTCTCACAAAATATAGTGCAAACTTATTTAAGATAAAGTGAGGGTTTTTTTTTTTTTGTTACAAAACGCGACCATTTAATATTTAAAGTCGGAAAAATCACTCAAAACTCCATCACCTCGAGACAACCATCATGTTCCAGGGTTTTTTGTTTTCTACGGATAGATTTGTTTTTGGTTTTTACATGGTTTGTATATTCCGCCATTCAGCATTACAGCAGAATTCTCCAAAAAGCAAACAGTTTAGTCCCACACTGATAAATGATTTGCATTTCCAAAGCGTTCAGCAAATAAGCAAAGCCTGCTTAGAGGTCTACCTAAGTACGTTTGTAACCTAGAAGCAGCCAGGGTGGCGACGTGCACGCCTGAGGCTGCGGAGACGCACACCCGCCTGGGTGACACTGCTCTGGCCTCCCAGCTGAGGAGGGTGCGCCTTACAGAAGGTCACTTGATGCCATTCTCAACTTGGAAAACCGTTTTTAAAAGCATGACCCTGATGCTACAGAGTCAAGATAACAGAGAGGGCGACTCCCTCGAGCGGAGACCCCCGCAAGGATGGCAGCGTCCCAAGGGCTCAACACTTACCTCTCTCTGGGCAGCGCTCCGACACCAGCGCCGAACCAGTGTAATTGCCACCCCCGCCATAGCTATTCCGGGGCGTGGGCGGAACTACGGTAGCGAGGGTGGGTTTGGGGCAGAGAGGGACCCGATAGGTTCAGGTGGGACCTGGGCGGGGCCAGCGCGCAGAGTGATTGGGACAGGGAGTGCAGGGGGCAGGGCCGACGGCAGGGAGGGCCCCCGAGCTGTGAGGAGGAGCCCGGACGCAATAGGTCGGGTGAGGCCGGGGTGGGGCCAGGGCGCGGGAGAAGGAGGGCGCTGTGGGTAGCTCGAGGGGCAGGGCCGGGGGCGGGGAGGGCGGAGCTGTGAGGAGGGGCCCGGGCGCGACTGGCTTGCTAGGCCTGGGCTCCCGGGGAGCGGGTGGGCGGGGGCGCAGTAAGTCATTGACTTGTTTTGCTGGCGTGGAAGTTGAAGTCCGGCGACGTTAGTTAGGTGACTTTCCCGTGGTCAGAGTCCTGATTCAACTCAGTGCTCTGAATAGAAGTCCTAAGTCATTTTATTTTTCCGTGATGATAGCCCATTATTATGTGTGCTTCATGAGGCAGATCAGGGTGATAGTGTAGCCAGGAGCAAGGTTGAAGGCCAACTGTAACAATTTGGACTTACTCTAGATATTTTTTCAGGTATTACAAGGTGATGGTTGGTAGGCTGAGCTGAGTCAAAGACCCTCACACCTCTCCCAGGCTGAGGTAGGTGACCCGGTGATAATAGAAATACAGTACACTAGTCAGAAATTGCAGATACTGGAAGATTCACTGGGCTCCAGTAAATGAAATACTATTGATATATATTTTTAAAGTCCCTTATTGGTTTGGACTGCAAAACGTTTTGTAATATAAGTAAACTCTTCTCAGGCTTATGCCTACTATACTTCACACAGAAAAGTGGGATGTGGAACACTAGCTATCTTTATCAAAAGTATAATTTAACAAATATAGAAGGAACATGTGTCAAAGATTTACTTAACTTACTAATTAGGGAACCAGCAGGATAATTGAAAGAGAATTTGAAAGGCCGGTTTATATAATCAGTATAAAAAAGAATGCTGGAATAATTTGCAAGGTTAGGGGCAAAAATACAAAAATGATTAATGTTCTGCAGAGCAACAAAACCATAACCTTTGGGGCGTTTTTTCCCTTTGCTGGGCAAATTATTTGCGTCTTTACTAGCTACCATTTACTGAAGACTGATTAGATGGCAGTGTTGCAAAGATAGGCATTCCTGGTAGAAAATTCATTTTGGGTCCACTTTGATCTTTAAACTTTGATCTTTAAACTGTTACCTGGAGTACAAGCTGTGCCATTTAAACATGGTTACCACAGCCTTGTGGGCGAGGAGATGAGTTCTCAGTAAAAGGAAACGATCAAAGTATGAAGATCCTTATATTGATACTAAGAATTTCGGATTCTGTGTTGAGAGCAGTGGAGAGCCATTGAAGGTATACGAGGAGGGACCCTCAAAACCCCCAAATTGTTTTCTGGTGGATGAGTCCCTTGTAATGCAGGCTTTCCCTGCTAGGTGAGTGTTGTAGGAACCCATCTGTACCAGTGTACCAGCTGGCATTGTCGTGAGAGGCTGCATTTGGCTTCAGTGATTTTTTTTTAAAGACTTTCAGTGTGTTTGCCCATTTCATGATAGATGATTTACGAGCACTCCTGCCCACACAGCGCTGAGTGTTCATCAGTTTTTGACCAAAAATGGCATGACCCCCATGCCTCACCCTCCCTATTCACCCAATCTTGCCCCTAGTGGCATTTTTTTGTTTCCCTGGATGAAAAAAAGTCCTCAAAGGGAAACATTTTGCCAATGTGGAAGAAGTGAAACAAAAAATGGTAGAAGCACTAAAAGGCATCAAAATTGACGAATTCAAAAACTGTTTTGAGCAGTAGAAAGAAGTCTTGATAGGTGTATTGCATCAAATGGAGAGTACTTTGAACGTGACTGAAGTTTAAACATGTAAGAATAAGTACACAATTTTTAATAAGTAAATTCCATTTTGATGGGTCCTCCCTCATAAGTGGTGTGTCTGGTTGTCCAGTTCTTAGTGTAATAATATATTCGTACCATACCCTCAGAGTGAAATGCTTTCAGATAAGAGTAAGAATTGCAGAAGTCCAGTCAAGACCTCATCCAAAGGTCTAATCTCCACCCTGTTACATGATCAGTTCCCCCAGTTCTAAAGAAGGCCTTGGGAGGGGGATGTCCTATTCAGCTAGATCCTGTCTTAGAATATTGATTGCCAGGAGGCGTCTGCCTAGAATGGGAGTTGATACTGTTGTCTGTACAGAGAATCCCAGATCCCCTGAGTGGTCACAGGTGCCCCAGAAGAGCTGTCCTCTTCTGAATGACAGTTGTGCTCAGTGGTGGGGGTAAATGTTTATTTTTTAAGATCACAAAGTAGAATTTACCATTTGTGACACACCTGTCAGTCACAATGATTATTTTTATTTCTCATAGTTAAATGTCATCAGATACTGTTATTACAACACATAAAAAGTTTGTCACATTTAGTCATGAGGAACTATTCTGGCACCATTGTCCAACTGACAGTGTAGGCTAGGAACCTGGAAGCATCTTGGACTCCTTCTGTCCCACTGATACCTCACTTCTATCAATTTTCAAGTCCTACTGATTCTGTCTCCTAAATATTTCATTTTTTTCTCTTTTCCTTCTACCACTGTCCTAATTCACGTCCTCATTGTGTTTGGATTACTGTTACTTGAATTATCATTACTTAAGTTGCAAAACAGCCACAGACCATTTTTCTGACTTCAGCCTCACATTCGCAGTCCGTTCTCTACCTGCTTCCTGACTGACCTTCCTAAATTGTAAACCTGACACTATACTCAGAATTCTTCCCCCTTGATAGAAAATCTTGCATTGTGACCCTTTGCCTTCTGAACAAATCTAAACTTCTTGGCCTGGCCTATGAGACCCTCAAGATTTTGCCCTTGCCTACCTGCCCAGTTCATCTCTCACCAAGATTTGCAATTAAACCTTCCATTTTGGATACCTGAGATGCTCAGCTTCTCTAAATCTCCGAATTTCCATGTTCTCTCAGTTCATGCACTACCTTATCCAGAAAGCCTCCTCTGATCTTCCATTGGGTATGTTCTCTCCTTCTGAGCTCCTTTAACCTCTACAGTCTTTTCTTCCTTTCTCTCTGTATTCCTTTCTTTTTCTTCCTTCCTTTTTGTTGTTTTTTAAAAAGTATGTTTTACTGATTATACTGTTACAGTTGTCTCAATTTTTTCCCTTTGCTCCCCTCCCGCTGGGTACCTGCCTTCCCTCCAACAATCCCCCCCACTTAGTTCATGTCCATGGGTCCTGCATGTAACAGTACCTGTGTCATCTGGTTAATAATATGTCTCATTAGTCACCCAAGGGCACACCCTGGGAGGAATTCTACTCTTACAGTAAACCCATTTCCCATCTTCTGACACACTGCTTGACATAAAATATTCTGTGAATGTGCTGTTGAAAATTTCTATCTATGCCATGTTTTTCCACATTTAGTAATAAACCGTAAGTAAATTGCCATCTTTTTAATTAAGTTGTCAGAAGGAATAAATATCTGTGTTTTTGTGCTTTGAATGTTTTTTTCAATGAAGATAGTTTGAAAGAATTTGACTATTGCCAGGTTCCTGCACTAAAATAAACTAGAAAAAGTGGTACCAAGGTAACTATGGTGTTATTTAACTGTAAATTTCTGAGGGAAAATATGTGTTCTTTTATTAGTCATTAAAGGTATTAATTTACTTTCTGTGTTCTGTATAATTGTTTTGGCGTTAATTCTATAACATTGCTGGAGATCAATTAAACCTGTAATTATTATGCTTTCTTTACTGAACTATACCCCCCCCCAGTTAGGTTTTGTGTTATATAGTATTATATGTTCATGTCAGAAAAATTAAAAATAATATTTGGAATCTTATATGCTTTTGAGTATTCTTCCTAATTGTTATAATATGGGGAAGAATGACATTTCAGAAGTAAACATTTGACTCACTGTATCACCTCAGCTTCAGTTTTCTGTACCTGCAGGATTTGTTCATTCACCCAAGCTGTTTTACCCACATTGTGTGTGTATGTGTGTTGTACAAAATTTAAGCCCACCTTGTTCTCAAGGATTACTTTTTTGCTATTCTTATCTAGCAAATGAATCTCTCTCAGGCATCCCCCTCTGAGAATGACTGAAACTTATAGATATTATTGTGTAAGAGATGGCTGTGTTTTTTTCCAGAGTTATTCCAGTTTTTCTTGTTACCAAAGCTTAACTTACAACCTGTCCAAGAGCTTAGAAAAGAATAAACACAATGACTGAAGTAAATATTAGCTGAGTAGAACCCACAAAGATTCATAAGCTATGTGTTCAGCACAATGTTATATAATATACATTGATATATTTCTGAGAATGAAGTCAGAGAACAGCATCCATGGGTGGTAGAGAAGATGGCACCCATGTTGACCAGCAAAGGTGACCCAGCCTCTCCTTTCTGTATAAGAAAGAAGTAAATTAAAAGTTCTATACATAAATCACAAAATTAAGACTTCAAGGAGACATAGATAATATTCAGGATTCTCAGGTTGTGTATTTGAGAATTCACCTATTTATTAAAATGTGTTTGTAACCTCAAAATAATTGCTTTCAGGCCTTCAGGAGTTTTTCATAGACGTGCTCAGAGATTGGAAAAATTTGAGTCTTTCTATATGCATGTTCCCAGCTGAGGTCATTGTGGTGATGCTCTGCTTTGTTGTTCTGGCTCATACTGTAAACGAGTGTCCTTTTCCTGGTCTATTTAGTAATAGGTTTTCCACATTTTGTATTTTTGGTGATTTCAGTGCCTCCATGCATAGTGCTGAAGTGCTGCCCAGCATACCCAAGCGCAAGAAGGCTGTGACATGCCTTATGAAGAAAATACTTGTGTTTGATAAGCTTCTTTCTGGCCTGAGTTGTAGTGCTGTTGGCTGTGAGTTCAATAATATTGAATCGATATATTGATTCATTATATATTAAATTGATTTCTTTCAACAGAAACACACATAAAGTAAGGTAATGTAGTGATTATGACAATGGGACCAGAGGCTTGCAAGAACTTAACCATGCATTTTCCCTAGGAACAATGGTTTGCTACTCATTAACTTAGCATTCACTGCAACTTAAGAGAATCTAATGTCTACCAATGAGAATTAACTCTATATGCAGCTGTCTTGGCCTGAGTTCTCCCAGAGACAAACCCCCCAAAGTAATTTATTTGGGAAATGATCCCAGGATATGTTGGTGCATGTGTAGGGAAGGAAGGCAGGAAAGCAAAAGCATCCATTGAGGGGTCATTTATCAAGCAAATGACCTCTGTAGGCAATTGAAGCTCAACCAGGAGAAAAACATGTGCCTTAGAGTTTAATTCCATTATGACCCAAGAACATACTATGTATGATTTTGATTCTCTTAAATTCATTCAGATTTGTTTTATGGCCCAGCAAATGGTCTATCTTGGTGAATGTGCCATATGCCTTGGAAAATTGTCAGGTGATATTCTTTAAAAGTCACTTATTGATATCGTCTGCTTGTTCTATTGATTACTGAGAGAGGAATGTTGATGTTACTAAATATAACTGTGATTTTGTCTATTTCCCATTCAGTTCTTTCAGTTTTTGTTTTATGCTCTGTTGTAAGGTGCATATAAATGAATGATTGTATGCTTTCTGGATGAATTGACCTATTTATCATTATGTGTTGTCCTGTTTTATCGCTGGTAAGTTCTTTAAGAACTACATCGAATATAGAGAGCTCTAAAATTAGGTGTCTATTATGTAATATATTTAAGGGAATAAGGACTCAATAGAATGGCATATTTTAAAAGAGAAATAGTAGATGAAACTTGAGATGCTTTGTGAACTGTTTCAGCTTTTCTATCATTGATCCTGGATATTTAAAGGCAATAAATTCCTTCTTGACTCAAAGTAATGGGAGATACACCAAAAGCCACAAATCTTTTTAATGTTGCTCAAGTTAATTTGCTTACCTGTGTATTTCTAGTCTGATTTCTTAAACTTTGTGGGTACTCAGATTTATAAATTTTCAGAAGCCAAGATCAACTTTGTTGCTGCTATACTTTTTTTTATTTCATATGATGTACTAATTGCTGGTCTCAAGCCCTTTTAAGAAATACATTGTACTCTGGATAATTTTATTCCTTTTTATTGAAATTTTCCCCAGAAAAATCTTTAGTTTTTGCTAAATTACAGATATTGAAGATTGGAGTTCTTTCCTTTATGTCTTCAATAAGTGCTTATTGAGCAGTTACCATGTTCCAGGCCTATCCTAGGCACCAGAGAAATGGTTCTGAACTACACAGATAGGGTCTTGCTCCCATGGAGTTCACATCCTAGTGGAGGGAGGCAAAAATAATAGATATGCAAATAAAATAATTTCAGATATTAAATATTCTGTAGAAGCTACAACAGGGTACTGATTTTAAATGGTGCTGGGAGGGAGTTTGTCAAGAAAAACTTTGCAGAGGAAGTCAGGTTTAAGTTGAAAACTGAATGATGACAAAAAGCTACATATGTGAATATCTGGAAAAGAATGTTCCAAGCAGAGAAAACAAGTGTCAAGGCCCTGAGGCAGAAAGAAGCTTGGTGAATTCAAGGAACAGAAGAAAGACTCATGTAGCTTGAATCTAGCAAGTGATAGGGAGAATGGACAAAGCCAGGGAAGAAGAGTAGGAAATGGCCAAATCATTTAGAACCTTGTAGGTTATGTTGAGAGTTTGGATTTTATTCTAAGATTAAAGAAAACACATTGGAAAACTTTAAGCAGGAAGGTATCTTGATTAGATCAGTCTGGCTTGCATGTTGAAAAATGGGTTGAGAAGGAAAAGAGTAGTTCACTGGAATATCAATATAGTTTGTACCAATAAGAGATGAGCTTGAACCAGGGTGGAGCAAGGAAGATGGAGAGAAATAGGTCAATTTGGCGAGCAGGGAAGATGGAGAGAAATAGGTCAATTTGGCAGTGAAGGTGGAGAGAAGTAAGCCAATGTATTTGGGAGGGAGAACATACAGGGTCTTAAGATGGATGGATGAATAAATGTGGAATATGAAGCAAAGATGAGAATTAAGGAAAACTTCTAGGTGTTTGACTTGAAAGATGTGGTGGTACTATTTAGATAAAAATGAAGACTAGGAGAACAGTTGAGTGGAAATGAAGAATTCATTTTGACACAAGTTTAAGGTGAATATTAGAATAATATAATGTAATAATTATATATTATAATATGATGCAACTGTTATAAAAATGCACATTAGACTTCCAAGTGGAGGTGTTAAGACTATTAAATTCACAATTCTTGAGCACCAAGTTGTGCTTGGTACTAAGAGAGACTAAAGTGAACAAGACAGTATCTCTGTCCTCAGTAGCTTCCCATATACAGGTATCCCCCGTATAACACTGCACTTCTATAAGATGGTTTTTCACTCTAACATGGTTACAGAATTGGGGAAACTCCTGTATAACATGAAATTAGGGAAATCCCCGTACAATACTGAATGTGATAAAATTTTGGACTGTATTAATCTAATAAACTCATCCATCAAAGAAATAAAACCAACAACATTAAATGCTTGTTGGAAAAATATATGACTGGAGTCAATTCAAAGTGAAAATCTGATCGAGTCAGCAGAAAACAGGATGGATGCAATAGAAGAACTTGCTAAGTCTTTAGGAGGGGAAGGTTTTGACAATATGACTGTAGAAGATATCCAAAAATTGCTGATAGAAGAAACTGATGAAGCAATTTTGGTGAAAATGGCATTTGGAATGTGCCAAGATACTTAGGGGATGATAGCACTGATGAAAATGAAGAAGTTAAACAGTTTACTCTAAAAAGTGTAAGAAAGGCCTAGACTTAGCTGAACAGTTAGAGTCATATTTCTTAAATGAAAATCCTTGCACTGAAAGGAGCACAAAGTTTAAGAGGGAATTCAAAAGTGCTTAGCACCATATAACAAAATTTATAAAGATTTCTCAGCTAAAAACAAGCAATCTAAAATTTTTTGCAAAAAGTAGAGCATAGAAATCAAGATAATGCTGAAGGAAGTTCAGAGGATGAGGATATCTTGTCAAAAAGAAAATGCATTCGGTTAATGGAGCCTAGTAGTGATGATGAAGAAAACATTACTTAATTCATATTAATATGTAATAGTTTTGATGAAAATTGCTTTAATAAAGGTATTTCTCTTAATTATAAAAATATAATAGTATGTTTTTTTTAATGTTTGGAACCTAATCTCCCTTTTCGTACTAGTTCTTTGTTTCATATAACATGGATTCGCATAACATGGCATTTGTTAGGAACCTAACAACCATGTTATATAGGGGTTACTTGTACTGTGAGATTGTTGGTATTTATAGTGAAATTGTCAGTATTTATAAAGTGAAATTGTTGGTATTTATAGAGTTAACTATTAGCAAGCAGTCCTGAAAGCCTTGTGGCTTGTGGAAATGCGCCCCAGAGATAAACACCTCCTTCTGAGGGCTGCTGTGAAGATGTAGAGCTGCTAGCTGACTTGGGGTTCCCAGGGATGCTGGGCTGGGCTGCAGCAGAGTCACTCACCTTGCCTTTGCCAAGGAACCAGCTGCTTCAGATCTAATCTACATCTTGACAGTGTTTCTGGTTTAAAAGTTTCCAATGAGCTCAGATGGATTTCTAATTTGTGTTATCACTAAGGTACAATCAAAGGGAAGTGCGAAAGGGACAGTGAGAATTCCTTTTAACTGATTATGTGTTCTGAGAAGAACTGTGACGAGATGAGATTTGAACAAGGCCCTGGAAGATGGGAAGGACTTCTACAGGTGAGATGGGTAAGGAGCAGTCGTGGCAGTGAGAATTCCTTTTAACTGATTATGTGTTCTGAGAAGATCTGTGACAAGATGAGATTCGAACAGGGCCCTGGAAGATGGGAAGGACTTCTACAAGTGAGATGGGTAAGGAGCAGTCGTGGCAGAAATAAATGCCTAACGAAACTCCCAGCCATAAAAGAGTAGGGTATATTCCAGCGATGGTCTAATCCTAGTTAAATTAGGGAAAAACATTATTGCAAATATAATCTCATGGCAAAACTGTTGGTCTTCAATAATCCATGCTTGAATCAGCTCTTGGAAAAATATTTAAGTGACTGTTTTAGTTCATGTTATCAGAGAAGTTACAATGAGAGATTGGTGCAGACCTGACCTAATCAAGATGATGGTCCTCAGGAAGAACATTGGTAGCCTGTCACCTATATTGCAGAGCTCAATGAGTAGGGTTTTTGGAAAATCCAGAAACAATTAAAGTTGTTTGTTTATTTTTGAATCCCCTACTCATCTTGCTTAAGGACAGATTACTCAAACTGACTGTTTATTATTTCCTAATTAATCAGTTTAGATAGAAAATATCAAGTATGATTCACTGTTTCCAGACTATAGTTGTCCTCTGCCCTGTCTCTTTCTTCTCCTATAAATCCTGTTTTTGCTTTCATCCCTTGACCACAGTCTTTGCATCTGTGACTGTGTCTCCTTCATATGAATTCTATGTCTCTAAGTTTATTCTTGGCACCTGTCATGTCCCTAGGGTTGCAGCAGACTGGAATCAATGTATGTTTATGCTGACAAGCAAGCACTCAGGTCTAGTGAGGGGGTAGCATGATAGCAAGAATACCCTCAATCCTTCAGATATTCTAGAAAAAAAGAATGGTAGCTTTTATTTTACTGTTTTTTTTTTTAATTAAAAAACTCTCTGTCTTTTCATTGATTTAATAAATGAGAATAACCTGATTTATTCCATATGTTACAAAGATCACTGGTGTAGAGGACGGATTTGAGAGGTTGAATGTGTGAAGGTAGAGAGCCAACGGAGTAATTGCCTCTGTGTCCATGGAAATGGAGCAACCTGGCTAGTGGAGCTGTGAAGGGCAAAGACATGGGTAGATCCTGGGTTTATTTTTGGAATAGAACAGACAGGACTTCCTTATGGATGGTTGGGGGAAGTGAAGGAAGGAGAAGAATTTAAAATGGCTTAGGTTTTTCTGGGCTGGGGAAGACTGAGGGTTGGGTGGGGAGGAATCTGAAAGAAGGGTAACATGTTCAGTGGATTATATATCAGAAGTTTAGTTTTGGATGTATTAAGGACAAGTACAAATTGCTATATTAAGTAGGGGTTTAGAAATATGGGTTTGGAGCTGAAAAGTCAGATTAGAGATATCTTCTAACTGGTTACTACTAATATATGGGAAAGGCATCAATATTTATACATTAATGACTCCAGATGTGTTTCTAAGAAAATTTAAATATCAAAAGTTATGTTGGAAAACAATATTTCAATGGGAAAATATCAGAACAAAGTTTCAGATATGCGATAGCATTATTTTTATGGCAGCCATCTCTAAGATAAAGATCTTAATATTTATACTTGCAAACTCTATTCCCTAATTAAAAATTGTATGTTGTTAAAAACTCAGAGAAAAATCTAATTTACCATGTATCCAGATATCTTTATACCATTTAAATATTTCATAGTTCTCAAGGAACAAAATAACAGTTATCAGAGGGGAGGAGGGAGGTAGAGAAGGAGGATAAGTAAGGGAAGGGTTTAGTCAAAGAACATGTATAAATGACTCATGGACATGGACAACGGGGTGGGATATGACTGTGGGAGAAGGAATGGGCTGTGTGGGGGGAAGTAAGGGGGAAAAATGGGACAACTGTAATTGAAAAACAAAAATAAACAAACAAACAAACAAATAAATATTTAATAGTTCTTACCCTTCTCCTGTTGCTGAAAAAATTCTATCCCAAAGCCACTAGGATGGTAAAACAAAGTTTGTCTCTGTGTAGGGGTGGTGGAGATTTTTACAGTTATATTGTTTTTATGTAGGAGAATGTCCTAGTTTTTTTTAAGTATATTTTATTGATTATGTTGTTACAGCAGTCCCAATTTTCTCCCCCTTCGCTCCCCTCTGCCCAGTACCCCCCATCCCTCCAGCAATCCCACCCCCCTTAGTTCATGTCCATGGGTCATGCATATAGGTCCTTTGGCTTCACCCTTTCCTATATTATTCTTAACTTCCCCCTATCTATTTTGTATCAACCAATTATGCTTCTTAATCCCTGCACCATTTCCCCATTTCTCCCCTTTCACCCTCACAGCTGATAACCCTCCAAATGATCCCCATACCTATGATTCTGTCCCTATTCTTGTTTGCTTAGTTGGATTTTGTTTTTATTTTTTAGATTCAGTTGTTGATGGTTGTGAGTTTGTTGTCATTTTCGTGTTCACAGTTTTGATCTTCTTTTTCTTAAGTAAGTCCCTTTAACATTTCATATAATAATGGTTTGGTAATGATGAACTCCTTTAGTTTTTTTCTTGTCTGAGAAGCTCTTTATCTGTTCTTTAATTCTAAATGATAGCTTTGCTGGGTAGAGTAATTTTGATTGCTTGTCCTTGCTTTTTATCACTTTGCATATTTCTTGCCAATCTCTTCTGGGCTGTAAGGTTTCTTTTGAGAAATCAGCTGACAGCCTTTTGTGGGCTCCCTTATAGGTAACTAATTGCTTTTCTCTTGCTGCCTTTAAGATTCTCTCTTTATCTTTAACTTGTAGCATTTTAATTCTGATGAGTCTTAGAGGAGGCCTCTTTGCATTAATCTTGTTTGGAATTCTCTGTGCTCCCTGGACTTGCATGTCTTTTTCCTTCACCAAGTAGGGAAGTTTTCTGGAGTTTTGAACTGTTCTTTCATTTGGGCCATGTTTCTTTGTCTTCTCATTTGGGCAGCTTCTCTGTGTTTGTTTCTATGTATTAGGTAGAACTGCTATGATCCCTTGTCTTGGTAGCATGGCCTAATGTAGCAGGTGTCCTGTAAGGTCCAGTGGCACAGCCTTCCCTATCAACCAAGCTGGATACCCAAGGTTTGCCATTTAGGTGGGCTGAAGTACCCATTCCTCTTGTAGTTGAGCCTTGGTTGCTGTTGGCAGGTCAATGAGGGGGCGGGGGATTTACCCAGACCAGTCAGCTGCAAGTACTGGCTCTGACCACTGACAACCAACCTCCACCCTTTGTGGAGGATCAGCTGTGCAGTGGCAGGGTGGTGATACTCCAGTGTGGTCTGTAGCTGTCCATTGGGTATACAGGCTCTGGGGTTTCCCAGGTGGTGCAAGCCAAGGTCAGCCCCCACCTGTGTTTTGCCCAGGGCCACCCTGCCTGAGTTATATAGCAATCTGTGATGGCTGCTACTTGTGCTGGGCTTGGAGATTCCCAGGCAAAGCCAAGGTGTAAATCTAGGTTGGCTGCTTCTGGTGACAGGCCTGGGGCCACTTAGCAAAAACTATGGGAGTTGGGGGCTCACTGAGGCTAGATGTTGTTAGTCTGAGAGGATTTAGGAAGTTGTGAAGCATGAGTACTATATTAAAAATCATCACTAAAAAAAGATTTAAAATCAATATTTATTGCACTTAGGTCTGGCTTTAAGTCAAAGAGTAAAAGGAAATTTACTTTAGTTCTCTTACTAACTTAACATATAGCACCTTATCTTGCTGTTATCCCTTTGTTAGTTTATCTCTACCAGATAGCAAATTCTTGAAGGCAGAGATTGTGTGAAGTGCTATATTCCTAACACTAGCACATTTTAGGTGCTCGATAAATGTTTGATGAATAAAACAAGTGAAGGGATAATGACATTTTTGTTGTTTATTTATAATTGGGGGAGGGTAGATTTAGGGTTTAAAGACCCCGGGAAACCTCATAAGACTCTCAGAGTCAACATGTCCAAAATGGAACTCAGTTTTTATTGTGCTCCTGGGACCTTAGCTGCTTCTTCACCTTTGTCACCTGTTACCACACACTTAGTTACAAAGCCAGAATTCCTGTTATTATCCTTGATTCCCAGTCTCTATTGCTCAAGTTCAAGTCCTAGGGTTTTAACCTTCCATTTATTCTTGGACCCCCACCCCATCTCCTACTGAGTTCTTCATCACAGATTATTCCTTTCTAGACAGTTCCATCTCTTCCAGGAGTTTTTAAAAAAATACAAACCCCATCTAGTCACTTCCTTGCCTCGAACGTTCTAGTGGTTTCTGGAACCACTCCAGGCTGTTGGGATAAAGCATAGACTGTGACTTGGCCCTGAAAGTTCTTCAGAGTCAGCCCTTTCCTATTCTTCTTCTTTTTTAAAATCCTCACAAAGGATATGTTTATTGATTTTAAAGAGAGAAAGGGAGAGAAACAGAGAAACATCAATGTGAGAGAGAAACATTGATCGGTTGCCTCCCGTATGCACCCTGACCAAGGATTGAACCTGCAACCTACGTATGTGCCCTGATGAGGAATCGAACCTGCAGTCCTTTGGTGTATGGGACAACACTCCAACCAACTGAGCCACCTGATCAGGACTTGTACTCCTCTTGCTCAATCTTGTCATTCCTGTCATTGATCTTTTCTCCAATAATATAAGCAACTGTATCCCCATAAAATTGCCAATCTCTCCCTTTCCTCCTCATCTCCTTTTTTAGATAATTTCTGCTATACTTACTAATCATTTCTTGTTTTATTATCAGAATCTCTTCCTCTTTATTCTTTGTGTGTGTGTGTGTGTGTGTATGTGTGTATTAGGCAACTCTCACACAAGAACAGGTGTTACACCTAGTTATGTCTAGGACACTTTCATATACATTTTGCTTTTAAATTTAGAAAATGTGTAAAATAAAAATTTCAGTCAACACTATCCAGGGTGGGAGATTGAATAACTTTTCCTAATGATTTCTTTTTTAAAAATTAAATAATTTATTTTTCAATTTTATTTTTTTCATTCATTTTAAAATTGTTGTTCTATTACAGTTGTCCCATTCCCACCCCCCCATTGCTCTCCCCTGCTCCACCCACCTCCACCCTCTCCCACGGTTAATCCCCACCATGTTGTCCATGTCCGTGGGTCATTTGTACTAGTTCCTTGACTAGACCCCTCTCCTTCTTTCTCCTCTTCTGCCCCTCCCCCCTCCCCTCTGGTCACTGTCGGTCTGTTCCTCATTTTTATGCCTCTAGTTCTATTTTGCTCATTTGTTTGTTTTGTTCATTAGGTTCCTGTATTAAGTGAGATCATATGGTATTTGTCTTTCGCCACCTGGCTTATTTTACTAAGCATAATACCCTCCAGTTCCATCCATGTTGTTGCAAAAGGTAGGAGTTCTTTCTTTCTTTCTGCTGCATAGTATTCCATCTTCCTCCTTATTCTTTAGGTGACTTTTCCCCTCCACCATTATGTGCAGTATTGTGGACCTGCCAGTTGTAGGCTCTGATCTGCCCTGGCCAAGGGGAAGATGCATGACTCAGGCTGGGTCTCTAGATCCTCACCTCAGGATTTGGAAATATGACTGAAATGATGCAGGGAAGAACAAAAAATGCTAGGAGCTCCTTCACCCTACCCTGGAGCTTTACATATGGTCAGTAAGTCCTTGCTGGCTGGACCCTGGTTTCCCTGGATCTGCTCTGACTCCTGTATTTTCTGAGTCTGTCCTCATTAGCTCTTTCTAATATGGTCCCATTTACCTTGAGTTGGTCAGAGTCAGATTTTGTGCTTTCAACCAAATAATCCAGCACCCACCACTCCCTCCAGCAGTTCCTCTTCTTTAGTTCATGTCCATGGGTCCTGCATATAAGTTCTTTGGCTACTCCATTTCCTGTGCTTGCTCTTAACATCCCCCTGCCTATTCTGTAACTACCAATTTGCACTCTTAATCCCTGAAGCTTTTCTCCCCTTCCCCCAGACCACCCCTATCCACTGGCCACCATCCCAATGTTCTCCATATCTGTGGTTTTGCTTCTGTTCTAAATGTTTGCTAGTTTGTTTTTTTTAGATTCAATTGTTGATAGTTATATATTTATTGTCATTTTAATGTTTATAATTTGATCTTTTTCTTAAATAAGTCCCTTTAACATTTCATATAATAATGCTTTGGTAATGATGAACTCCTTTAGCTTTACCTTGTGTGGGAAGCTTTGTTATATCCTTTGATTCTAAATGATAGCTTTGCTGGATAGAGTAACCTAGGTTGTAGGTCTTTGCTTTTCATCACTTTGAACATTTCTTGCCAATCCCCTCTCGCCTGCAAAGTTTCTTTTGAGAAATCAGCTGGGAATCTTATGGGAACTCCTTTGTAGGCAACTCTCTTCTTTTCTTTTGCTGCTTTTAAGATTCTCTCTTTATATTTAACCTTTGGCATTTTATTATGGTGTGTCTTAGTGTGGTCCTCTTTGCATCCATTTTGTTTGGGACTCTCTGTGATTTCTGGACTTGTATGTCTATTTTATTCACCAAATTAGGGAAGTTTTCTTTTATTATTTTATCAAATAGGTTTCCAATTTCTTACTCTTTCTCTTCTCCTTTTGGCACCCCTATGATGCAAATGTTGGAATGTTTGAAGTGGTCCCAGAGGCTCCTTACACTATTCTTGATTCCTTGGGTTCTTTTTTCTTCTTGCTCTACTGATTGACATGGAGTCAAAGCAACTCTACCTAATACATAGAAACAAACACAGGGAGGCTGCCAAACTGAGGAGACAAATAAATGCCCAAATGAAAGAACAGAGCAAAACTCTGGAAAAAGAACTAAACAAAATGGATATATGCAATCTATCAGATGCAGAGCTCAAAACACTGGTGATAAGGCAGGAATGAAAGATATATTAACTGAAATAAAAAGCAATTTACAGGTAATCAACAGTGGAGTAGCTGAAGCCAAGAATCAAATTAATGATTTGGAACCTAAGGAAGAAAATTCAGCTACTTCTTGATGACTCTGTGAGCAGCCACAGTGCTTTGCTCTGGCATGCAATGCTGCTTTCAGGATCTTCTCCAGTGTCTTCTCTTCTGTGCGAAAAGGCCCAAGAGCTGTTTTATAGTTGGTTTGTCTGTAGCCTTTCTCCCACCTCCATTGCATTAGTCCTTATTTTTCAATTTTTCTTTGATACATTTATTAGTCAACAAATGTTTATGGAAAGTATGTCATGTGCCAGGCACTGGGTTAGGTATTAGAAATACAAAGATGTATGGATGCAGTTATATTCTCAGGAAAATCATAGTCTGGGGTAGGAGGTCAGGCAATTGATTAGAAACCCAGGATAGAGGAAGATATATGTGCAGGGCACTTACTCCAGACTGGGAGCCAGAAAAAGTTTCTTTAGCTGAGCCTTGATAGAAAATGGGAGATATCCAGGTGAAGGACTTTCTGAACTTGCATTGGACATCTCTGTTATGGGATGCCTAGCTCCTTTCCTTCCTCTGGGAATGGCTGCTCCTCTATTACAACTCTGTGGTTCTCTTGGGAGATGCCATATTAATTGAGCTCTCTCCCCTGCATCCCACAGTCACTTTGTGTTATGTGTTATGGATCAGTCAGGTTTGTACACTGCCACATTAAGTCTCTGAGAGTCCTCTCCCCTGGAATATTTTGAATTGTCAGTGAAACACAGATTCTTTGTGGAAGTAAGGGCAGTAAGATGTGGGACTCTGGAGTTGGCCCCCATGTTTCTTGCCCTGCAGAAAAAGCTACCTGGCAGGGAGAGAGAAGGCTACTGAAGGGAGGCAGAGATAATGATGAAGAATCCTGGGGACATCCAGACTCTGATTCCACATATTCTTGAGACAAAATACATTCTCATTTTTTATATAGCTAGCTGGTCAACCTTTCCTTGGATTAAATGATGCATTTAGTATATTCTAATAAATTTTAATTATTTAATAAATAATATTAACTAAATAACAAAATTCCCAAATAATATCTTCAACTATTTTTGGTCAGGTTTCTGTCACCCACAAACAAAAAGTTTGTGACAAAGGCAGTGTCTTAATCTCTGGGGTACTCAGCCACCACAAGTCAGTGAGAGTGGGAAGACAAGCACTCTTGCTTATAAAACTGGCTGGCATTACACCGCTCCAGCAGTGCTTGATGTTTCTAAGCAGATGGATTTATAAGTCTGATTGTTAGAGCCACGTTGGAGGCTGTACACAGCCTAGATTACTGAAAGACCATCAGAGGGGCTTTCAGGCACTCAGTTCAGAGACCTGTGCCTTTTGTACTATTCACTGGCTACCCTTGTCTTCCCTTGCCTATTTATGATCCTTGTCACCTCAGATGTCAGACTGCCCTTGGGTCCAAAAATAACATCAGTCTCATCCAACTTAGAGCTGTCTGCTGTTAGCTCAGTCCTTGGCCTTAACCTGTTGCCCTGTAGTATAGCCTTGGAAGTTGTGCTTAGTCTTATACTAGCATATGACCACTATCTGTTTTAATTTTGACTTTTTAAAACATTCTTACCTCCTGAGGACATGTTCATTGATTTCAGAGAGAGAGAGAGAGAGAGAGATGAGAAAGAGAGAGAGAGAGAGTGAGTTGTGAGAAAGAAACATCGATTGGTTGCCTCCCATACATGCCTTGATGGGGGATCAAACTTACAACTTAAGTATGTGCCCTGATGAGGGATCAAACTCACATTTTGGTGCATGAGATGACACTACAATCAACTGAGCTACTGGCCAGGGCTTTAGTTTTGACTTTTTAAATATCCAAACCCAACCTATCCAGTGCTACCCAAAGCCAGACAGACACTCATTGGCTAAAAGACCTTTAATAACTTAAGGCAATTCTTGAATTTTAAGAATAGGAGAGGCCCAGAAGGGAACAAGGAATTATAAAGAATCCTTGTGAAAGTGAAAAGCAAAGATAGCTAAAAGAAGCATCTGGAGTTCATAAGGAGGCAGTGAGGAAGATAAAGGTGGGTGGATGAGGGTAGTTACTGGGGCCAAACCATAGTGGGGTTGTCCCCCAGGTCCTTGATTGTCCCAAGACTGATGTGGTCTGGGGAAAATTAGACTTATATCAGTACCCATTTTGAGATTCATCCAGGCCTCCCTGGAGGACATCTACTCCCAAAGTTGGAGCTCAGCCCTGAGTCCCAGTTGTTGATAGAAAAGTTCAACAAAGGTGTTGACTTCAATCCTTATGGTGGGAATGAAGTTCAGTCTTATTATTTTCAATACCAATATTGACTCTGTTTGTCCTTGAACTTTGCTCTCCCACTCTAGACCTCTTAGAGGCACTAAAAGTATCAGGAAAGCAGCAGGTCTTTTGAGATGTTTCCATTTTGGAGCACCAAGTTGAACAGATGTTCAATGCTCATATTCACCTAGACGGAAGTATGCCAGCAGGGAAGTTCCTGTTCCTTTTTAGGTTCTCATTGTAAGACATAAGGAGTTTCTTACCACTTGGAAAATTTTTCTGCAAAGGTACCATAATGGAGACAGTGAGGAACAACAGAGACATGGACCCAAAAACATGCCCTCTATCTTCTCAGCACCAATTCAGGCACTCCTACATTGCAGCTTCACTCTCTTCCTGCTGGGAGACATTAGGAGGAGAAATCAGAGGCAAGATATTTTGGTGAAGCAGCTCAGTTTTTAACTGTGGAGTCAGATCTCTTTTCTCTGAGGTGAAAGGAGCCCAACGGGAACCTCGAAATCTGTGTGGTCTCAACAAGCTCTGAGGAGTAGTGAGGTAGTTGAGTGAAAGGAGGCAGTAGCCAGAGGGAAAAGGAGAGAAGTGAGATAGCCTGGGAAGTTCTGAAATGGAATCAGCCCTATGTTACTAAAACACTGGGGCTAAGATAAGCTATAAAAGATCTGGGGAAATGCTTGATAATGAATGATCTGCCATGAAAGAAATCAGTAAAATAGCTTCTAGAAGTTTCTGCAGAAGCCTTAAAGGAGGCAGTGCAAACACTGTGAGTTGATTGTCAGGAGAAGCTGACACTGGACCTGAATCAGACAGACTCAACCTCAGTGCAGCTCAGACTGCAGGAAGCCAGATAGCTTATAATTATCAAATCTAGATAGCATGGCTCTGATGACAAATTCCTTCCAGCTTCCAAGCGAAAGGGTCAGTGTTCTAAGCAAGCTGTGAGAAAATCTGCAGAATCTATTTCCATTGGAAGTAAAGGCATATTTAAAAATTATTATTTAAATTATATATAGGCACACCTCAGAGATATTGTGGGTTCAGTTCCAGACCACCAAGATAAAGTGAATATTGAAAGGAAGCCAGTCATACAAAATTCTTGGTTTCCCAGTGCATTTAAAAGTTATATTTATACTATACTGTAGTCCTTTAAGTATACAATAACATTATGTCTGAAAAACAATGTATATACCTTAATTTTAAAAATACTTTATTGCTCAAAAACGCTAACCATCATCTGAGCTGTTACAACAGTAACATCAAAGATCACTGATTACAAATAACCATAAGAAATATAAAAATAGTAATAAAGTTTGAAATATTGTAAGAATTACCAAAATGTGATACAGAGACATGACATGAACAAATGCTGTTAAAAAAATGGTGCCAACAGACTTGCTCAAGGCAGGATTGCTATAAACCTTCAACTAAAAAAAAAAAAAACCCACAAAAAACAAAAAGAAACACAATATGAGCAAAGTACAATAAAGCTAGGTGTGCTTATACAGGCTTATCTCATGCAAAATTGAGACTATGTGTTACAGTGAAGGTTAGAGGGTGGCAGCAGGGAAGCTTCAACTGATAAGCCTTACATCCATCTCAGTATACAACAGATGCACCTCTTCAGGGTTGATCTGTTAAAAATAGCAGACCAAGCCCTGACTGGTGTGGCTCAGTGGATTGAGCATTGGCCTATGAACCAAACAGTTGCTAGTTTGATTCCCAGTCAGGGCATTTGCTTAGGTTGCAGGCCAGGTCCCCATTTGGGGGGCACATTAGAGACAACCACACACTGATGTTTCTCTTCCTCTCTTTCTCCCTCTCTTCTCCTCTCTCTAAAAATAAATCTTTAAAAAAAGAGAGAGAAAGAGAAAGAATAGTAGGCCAAAGGGTTACTATGCAGATCTCAGGCTAAAATGAAAAAAGAGAGCCTGGAAAACAAGGCTTTGTGCCTATTTATGTTGGTGACTGCCAGCCTGGAGCAACACAGAGACCTGTGGTGCTATAGATCATTTGGGAGATGTTCGCAGGGACCAGAGGTCACATCTCCTGGGAAAGAGACTGAGATAGCAACTGTGGGGACCCAAGATCCCCAAATCCTTGGGCCATTTGGGAGAGTTGCACAGAGAGGAGTGGGCACCCAAGCACAATATCTGTGCATTACTCTATGGCTTTGGGTCCTGGGCCCATGAGAAGCCCTGGCCCTGGATTTCTGAGCCCCAATCAATAATTTGTGAGCCTCAGTCAACAGCTCAACAAATTTACTTTTGGTGAATCAAACCTTTAGTGAATTGGTCATTTGGTAAATTAGTTTTGAAGAATTGATTATTAGAGAAATGCACAGGACCTTCAAGGGCCTGTCTCACAGCCTAGTAGATACAGGTCAGAAAGTTTAAACAGAGGAGCTCCATTTAGCTTCTTGGTTGAGTTTGAGCATAAAAGGGATAGGTTGGAGGAGGGCAGAATTTTCCTGAGGCCTCTGTCCTCCAGTCCTCCATGGGCCAGAACTGGGCTTGTGTAGGAGTTGGACTGCTGCAGAAGTGGTGGTGGTGGTGGTGGTGGTGGGAAGCAAAGTGTTTATCAGAGAAGTGCCTCTGGGAATGACATGAAGTGGGGGGCTGGGAACAAGAAGAGAGGGAAGGACTGCTTTGAACTGCTGGCAGGAGTGAAAAAATCAAACAGAACCTTCTGTATCTTACAGCTGTGGCAGGTGCATGGGTGAGTCACCTGTAGCCTAGCTCATGTCCAGTGTTTTCTGTCCTTTGCTTGTTAAGACCATCATTATCTGAGACAATGTGGCTGCCCAAATCTCCCCTAAGATAAAAGGCTTTTTGGTCAGACGGGCCTGTCAGGCTGGTGCTAGGCTCTCTGATTGCTGTCTGTACTCACTGACTCCCTCTGGTCCACCTCCTTGGATTCCACCCTGATCCTGTCATTCCTGTTATTCATTCATTCACCCTTCACAGCAAACTTAGCTCTTTGTGTATTAGTTCTATTGTATTTGCCCTGGACTTTGCTGCTGTCATTTTCTTTGCAAAGAAATGCTTTCTGCTCCCTAGATACCTATATTTCCTCACTCTCATTAAATTAAGTTCAGAGACTTCCAGTTAAAAATTCTTCCATTTGTGCAGCTCATGAGCTGGCTCAGGGGCTAACCTCCACAACACACCTAACCACCCTTCAGTAGGAAGAAGATGGCTTTCTGCTTTTCTCTTCTGTAAAATGATGAGGGTGGGTTTAAATGTCTTTATATTCTCTTTTTGTTTTTAAATATCTTTTTTAAGTATATTTTATTATGTTGTTACAGTAGTTTCAATTTTTTCCCCTTTGCTCCCCTCTTCCCAGTACCCTCCTTCCTTCCAGCAATTCCACCCCCCCTTAGTTCATGTCCGTGGGTCATGCATGTGTGTTCTTTGGCTTCACCCTTTCCTATATTATTCTTAACTTCCCCTGTCTATTTTGTATTTACTAATTATGCTTCTTAATCCCTGCACCATTTCTCCATTTCTCCCCCTTTCCCCTCACAGCCGATAACCCTCTGAATGATCCCCATACCTATGATTCTGTTCCTATTCTGGTTTGCTTAGTTGGATATTTTTTAAATTTTAGATTCAGTTGTTGACAGTTGTGAGATTGTTGTCATTTTAATGCTCAAAATTTTGATCTTCTTTTTCTTAAGAAAGTCCCTTTGACATTTCATATAATAATGGCTTGGTGATAATGAACTCCTTTAGCTTTACCTTGTCTGGAAAGCACTTCATCTGCCCTTCCATTCTAAACTATAGCTTTGCGGGATAGAGTAATCTTGGTTGTAAGTCCTTGCTTTTCAGCACCTTGAATACTTCTTGCCAGTCTCTTCTTGCCTGCAAAGTTTCTTTTGAGAATCAGCTGTTAGTCTTATAGGCACTCCTTTGTAGGTAACTCTCTGCTTTTCTCTTGCTACTTTTAGATTCTCTCTTTATCTTTAACTTTTGGCATTTTAATTATGATGCGTCTTGGTGTGGTCCTTTTTGGGTCTAGTTTGTTTGGGACTCTCTGTGCTTTCTGGACTTGTCTGTCTATTTCCTTCACCAAATATGGGGAGTTTTCCTTCATTATTATCTCACATAAGTTTTCAATTTGTTGCTCTTCCTCTTCTCCTTCTGGCACCCCTATGGTTTGAATGTTGGCATGTTTAAATTTGTCCCAGAGGTTCCTGAGCCTCTCCTCATTTTTTTCAATTCTTGAAAATTGTACTGGGTGACTGTTGTTTTCCTCCTTATGTTCCAAATCATTGATTTGAACCCCAGTTTCCTTCCCTTCACCATAGATTTTGTGTGGATTTTCCTTCATTTCATTTAGCATAGCTTTCACTTCTTCCCTTATGCGTTTGCCATACCTAAGCATATCTGTCAAGCCTGTGATCATTTTTATCATCAGTGTTTTGAACTCTGCACCTGTTGGGTTGGCTATCTCCTTGTTGCTTTGTTCTCCACTGGAACCTTGATCCGTTCCCACTTTTGGGCCATACTTCTCTGTCTCCTGATCTTGACAGGCTCCTATGTTTGTTTGCCTCTGCCTTAGGTAGTGCTGTCACTCCTGCTATGTTGTAAGAGGTGGAGTCTTAGGTTTTCTCATCAGTAGAGGGTGACCTGATTCACCACATTGTGGTGCTGTATGGGGGGAGGGGTCTGAGAGGGAACAATGTTGCTCGCTCAGCACTCGCCCACTTTCCAGGCACCTCTCCCACTCTGCATGGGACTGGTGCCTCTCTAGCTGCTGCCCCGACTTCCGTTTCCAGAGTGGGTGGGTCTGCAGATGCTCCAGGACCATGGAGGCTCTTTAAACAAGCGGACTCCACTGAGAGACTGGAAGTTTCCTCCTCTGCCCCAACCCCAACTGGTTTGCACAATCAGAAGCAATGAGGCTTAATTTTTCCTGGCGCTGGGACCATGAGCTGTGAGGTCTGGTCAGGAGCTGGGAATGCTCCCCAGGTGTCCCACCCCACTTTTTAAAACATGTGACTGTGTTTTCTGCCAGCTTGCTGCTGCTGCAGTTGCTGCCACCACCACACCACATCCTCTCCACCCTGGCTCCACCCCTCCTACCTGTCTGGATGAGTATTTTTTCTTTTTATCTTTTTTTGTTGGACTTCCATGCAGCTCGATGTCCTGGAGCTTCTGGTTGTCTCTAGTTTTGAGGTAGTTTTATTCCTTCTTAGTTGTAGAGAGAGACGCAGCATGTCTGTCTAGGCCTCCATATTGGCTGGAAGTTCCTTAAATATCTTTATTAAAGTATAATTGACTCTTCTAACCAAATTACATTGTGTGAGGTTATGAGGAAACGATGCAGATCAAGGGAAAGAAATCAGAACGAGTTTTACTGTTTTGTTATCCTCACAGCTCCCTGAGAATACAGCATGCCATACAGAGCCACATGGGGAAGCAGTAGGGTCAGTTAGGAGGCAGAGGGAGAAGGCAAAAGATTTCATTGTGGTGTCTGTAGGAGAAAATGGGTGAGGCAGGTTGAGCAGGCTCAGTATTGGCTAATTTGAATAAGTTCAGCAGGTTCTGTGGCAAAGGGGCCAATCCTGGTTGTCTTGTACCTGGCTCTTGGGTAATTAGAGCAGGTGAACAGTGGCCCAGAGTCTGAGAGCCCCCAGTAGAGGTAGTTGGGGGTGTGTACTTAATTAGCTGCTAAGAAGGGGAACTGACTGACCTCTAGCCAAAGCCTCAAAACTTATTCAAGACAACATATTGAGAAACTATATTACATTGATATACAATAAACTGCATATATTTAAAGCATACGGTTTGATGATGTTTGATATGAGTAAACACCTGTGAAACCATCATGACAATCAAGGTAGTGAAGGTATCCATCACCTCCAAAAGTTCCCTTGTGCCTGGGAATCCTCCCTCCCTGAACAACCATCAATCTACTTTTTGTCAGTGTATATAAGTTTACATTTTCTAGAATTCTACATAAATGGAATCATACAGTATGTACTCTCTTTTGTCTGAAATCCTTCACTCAGCATTATGATTTTGAGATTCAGACATGTTTTTTCAGGTGTCAATAGTTTATTCCTTTTTATTGGTGAGTGGTATTTATTGTGTGAATATACCATTCACCTGTTCATGGACATTGGGTTATTTCCAGTTTGGGCTATTATTACAGATTACACCACTATGAACACTTGTGCACATACATTAGTATGCATAATACTTTCATGGGTTATATGGTATGTATATGTTTAATATTTAAGGAAAACTCTTCCAGAGTGCCTGTACTATTTTACATTTGCACCAACAGTGTGTAAGAGCCCCAATGGCACCACATGGTACACCAACACTTGGTATGGTCAGTCTTTTAAATTTAACTTATCCTAGTGGGAGTGTGTAGTATCTTACTGTCATTGTAGTATGCATTTTCTCAATGACTTTTGATGGTACGCATATTTTCATGTGCTTATTTGCTTTCAGTGGATCTTTGGTGAAGTGTGTGTTCAAAATTTTTGAATATATTTTTATTGGTTTAATGAATTGTTGTTGTTGAGTTGTAAGGGTTCTTAATTTTTATTTATTTTTATTTTACAATTAAAGTTGATATTTAATATGATTTATATCAGTTTCAGGTATACAGTAAAGTGGCTAGACATTTATATAATTTATAACATGATCCTCCCAATAATTTTAGTACCTACCTGACATTATACATAATTATTACAGTATTATTAACTCTATTTCCATTGCTGTACTTTCCATCTCCATGACTATTTTGTAATTACCAGTCTGTACTTCCCAATCCTTTCACCTTTTTTGTTAAGCTTCATAACCTACCCACCCCTAATCTGACAACCATCAGTTTGTTCTCTGTGTCTATGAGTCTGTTTCTTTGTTTTTTGTTTATTTTTTAGGTTGCACATATAAGTAAAATAATATGTTATTTGTCTTTATCTGTCTCACTTGTTTCACTTAGCATAATACACTCTCTGTCCATAGTGTTGCGACAAACAGTAAGGTTTGTTTTTTTTTTTTGTTATGGCTGAGTAATTTGATTTTCTGTTTGGAAGATTTATTCGTTGATGTCAGTGGGGGTGTTAAAGGCCCCTTCTATGACCATATTACTATTGCTCTCTCCATTTATGTCTATTGGTATTTGCTTTATATATATATATGGTGCTCCTATGTTGGGTGCATAAATGTTTAAAAGTGTTTTATCCTCTTGTTGTATTTATCATGATGTAATGTCCTTTATATTTTATTACACCTTTGTTTTAAAGTTTATAGTATAAGTATTGTTACACCAGCTTTTTAAAATTTCTATTTGCTTGAAATATCTTTTTCCATCCCTTTTCTTTTGTCTGCATGTGTCTTTTAATCTGAAGTGGGTCTCTTGAAGATAACATATACGGGTATGTTTTCTTATCCATTCAGCTCCCCTGTGACTTTTGATTGGAGCATTTTATCCATTTACATTTAAAGTAATTATTGATAGGTACATAGTTATTGCTATTTTGTCCTTTATGTTCTTTAATTCTTTTTCTTCTTAAAGAAGTCTTTCTATCATTTCTTGTAATACTGCTTTGGGGATGATGACCTCCTTTAGCTTTTTCTTTCCTGGGAAGCTCCTTATCTCTACTCCAATTTTATATGATAGCCTTGATGGACAGAGAGGTCTTGGTTATAAGTCCTTGCTTTTCATCACTTTAAATATTTTGTGCCAATCCTTCTGTTTTTCAGAGTCTCTGTGAAGAAATCAGTTATTTTATGGGCGTTCCCTTGTATATAACTGTCTTTCTCTAAGATTCTCTCTTTGTCTGTAACCTTTGGGATTTTGATTTTGATGTATATTAGTTGGAACTCTTTGGGTTCATCTTGTTTGGGAGTGTCTGCACTTCCTGGACTTTATGTCTATGTCCTTCTCCGGGCTAGGAAAGTTTTCAGTCATTATTTTTTCAAATAGATGCTCAGTCCCTTTCTCTCTTTTCTTGTTCTTGTGTTTTTATGTTACAAATGTTATACTTGATGTTGTCCCAGAGATTCATTAAACTGTTCTAATTTTTTTTTTATTCTTGTGTGTTTGTGTTCTGATTGGGTGTTTTTCACTACCTTGTCTTCCACATCACTGATTTGATCCTTTGCTTCATCTAATCTGCTGTTGATTAATTCTAGTGTATTCTTCACTGCAGTTATGTATTCTTCATTTCTGATTGTTTCTTTCTATATCCTTTTATTTATGCTTACTATCTCTTTGTTGACATTCTTACTAAGTTCCTTGAGCATATCTATAACCAGTTTTTGGACTCTATCTGGTAGATTGTTTGCCTGCATTTTGTTAATTAATTAATTTATTTTTTAGATTTCTCTTGCTCTTTCACTTCTGTTTCTTTGTCTCCTCATTTTGGCTGCCTCCCTCTGTTTGTTTCTATGTGTTAAGTAGATCTGCTATGTCTCCAAGGCTTAGTAAAGTGACCTTATGTAGTAGGTGTCTTGTGGGGCCCAGTGGAACAGTCTCTCTGATCACCTGACCCATGTGTTCCAGGAGCGTCCCTTGCGTGATTGTAAATGTCCTCCTGTTGTAGTTCATCCTTGATTGTTGTTGACATGCCAGTGGGTGGAATTGACTTGCAGGCTGCCTGGCTGTGAGTATTGGCCAAAATCACAGTGTATGAGTTTCTGTGCAGAGGTTGACCCCACAGACTGGGATTTGCTTCAGTGGGGTCTGGTGCCTACCAAGACCACATTTTGAGTGTTTTGCCTGTGGAGCTAAGGGGCTTGTGTTGGTTCTGGGGACTTGTAGGAGGGGCTCCAGTGCTGATCAATGTCAGCTGCTTCATGATACCATCCTGGGTCTATCTGTTAGGAGCTACAAAGCTATAAGCAGTTGATAGCTGCTTGTGATAGAACTGGATGTGTATGGGAGAGGTCATGCTGTGAACCAAAGGCAGCTGCCAATGATGGGGGAACTCAGGAGTTGGAAAATTTTAGTTTTCAGTTATAGTTAATAAGCTTAGTAATTAATGCATGTAAAAAGCTATTGTTTCAGGAAATGAAGGTTATGACCTATCCTGACTCCAGGAGACCTTTGTGCCCAGGACGGCTGCAATCAATCAAGATGGTATCTGAGACAGTGTGCTCCAGGGATAGATGTGTACAGCCCAGGACACAGATAAACCATCATGGGTCAACAGATAAAAGGATACTAGAAAAGTTGCTGGACGGTAGCTTTTAACTGACTAATGTTTTTCCCTTAATCCCAAACCCTTTACCTACTTTCCCCCTGAATTCCAAACCCCTTACCTACAATTTTTTCCCTCCTTATACAAAAGGTTAGCACGAAATGAAACATAAGACAGTCTTAGGGTATATAACCTGCTATCTTCTCAGATCACTGGCCAGCTGAATAAAGCACCCATTAAGGTTCATCCTGGTCTCTACTTATTGGTTCTGGTAGTGACAGGCAGCATGAATGCTGACTTTTCTGATTTCACCACTAGTGCCAGGCCTGTGGTTGCTCAGCATAAGACATAGAGTACCTGAGGCTTGCTGCGGCCTGCTGGTTGCCCATGAGGCTCAGCCCCTGAAAGAACCTTGGGCAGTATACAAATTGGGTGAAGCATAGTCTCAGGGGGTCATGAGACTGGGGCAGGTGGTGATCACTAATTAATTGCATATTCAGGTTTGGTGCCAGTGCTTAGCCTGGGGCACTCAGCAAAACTCACAGGTACACCTAGGCCAGCTGCCACAGACATTTAAGAATTTTTTTTTAGAAAGACTACAACATGGGCCATGGCTGGCTGCCGGCTGCCGAAAGAACCTCAGGCAGTGCAAAAGTTGGGTCGGGTAGGGTCTCAGGGAGTCTTCAGGGTGGAGCTAGTGGAGTTCACTAGGCTAACACAGATTCAGATTTGGCAGAGCTGGAGGAGAGCTCAACACAGGGACAATGGCAGTCTTCCCTCCAGTCCTTGCCCTGAAGCCACACAACTCAGTTTCTCCCTGTATATCCCTGGCACTGTTAGGGCCAGAGACCCCATGTCACCTGCCCCGTAACCTGCCACCTGTGACAGTTCTTGCAAAACAGGCTACAGCCAGTGATCACTGGATTCTCAGGAACTGTGACCTGCAGTCACACAGGACCTGAGCCACCGCCTGTGATGAAATAAAGAGGGTCTCCGTCACTGACCATGCACCTATCACAAGGTTTCTCACTGACGGAGGTGACTAAGGCATAGCTGCCAGCATCCTGTTGAGAACTAATTATACCCCCATTGCCCCTTCCTCTTTCCCTTAATCATTTCCCAGAAACCGTAAGTCTCCTGACAGCCATCTTTAATCAGGGGACACTGTTCCTTCACAAACACCTGTACCCTGGACTTTGGAGCTGACCAGCAGTGTGACCCATCCTCCTGGGGGTCTGCTCCATGCCCTTAAAAATCCCTCTATCCCTTTTCTTGGGGCTGCATTCTTCTTGGACTCAGCCTGCCTGCTTGAACATCCTTCATTAAAGGCTTTGAATGGGCCCACCCAACTCCTCCCTTCTTCCAGAGACAAACCTAACAGGTACCCCTCCTGAGTCACTGTCCCTATGTCAGAGCCCACAGTGAGTGCCTGCCCTGGAGAGTCTGTGTGTGGGCCCTTTAAGAGGATGCCTGGGTTTCCAGTAGCCCTTCATTTCACCTGGATGGATGAATCCTTGCTGGTTTTCATAGCCGGATGTTTTGTGGGCTACTCTTCCAACACTGGTGCTCTGGGCTGGGGAGCTCTGTATTGGGCTGGGACCCCTCACTTCACAGAGGAGACCTCTGCAACAGATATATCTTTTCTGATTCTCAGCCACCACATGTGAGTGTGGGGCCAGCCTGCTTCTGGTCTCTGCCCCTACTACCAGTCTTGATGTGGCTTCTTTAAATCCTGAGTTATAGAACTTATGTTTAACTGGTCTTCTTGTGGTTCTCCATGCTAATTTTTCTATAATTTAGTAATTTTGATGTGATCATTGGAGGAGGTGAGTACAGCATCCACCTGCTCTGCCATCTTGACCAGAACTCATTTTAGTTTTAACTCGTTTATTCCTGAAAGTTTTTCTTTCCAAAATTCCTTTTAGATTCAACTGAACCAAAATAAGTCCCAAAACCAAAACTAGTTTTCACTTGTAAGAATTCTTTATATAATCTAGATAGAAGTCTCGTTGCATATGTTTTGTATATTTTCTCACATCCTACACTTTTTAAAAATTTTTCATATTCATTTCCTTTTGAAGGGCAAAATTTTTAATTTTGATCAAGTCATACTTATTTATTGTTTCTTTTACACTTTGTACTTTTACTTTTGTATTTAAGAAATCTTTGCCAAGACCAAGATCGGTAAGGTTTTCTCTTTTGTTTTCTTCTAAACATTTTATAGTTTTAACTTTTACATTTAGGTTTATGCTCCATTTCCAGTTAATTTTTGTATATGGTGCCAGGTAAGGATCCAGGTTGATTCTTTTGCATATAGGTACCTAATTATTCTACGACCCTTTGTCCTTTCCCTGTTTAATTGCCTTTGTATTACTGTCAACAATCAATTGATCATATATATGTGGGTCTATTCCTAAACTCTTCTATTCATCAATTTATCTTTACACTAACATTGCAGTGTCTTATTTATTGTAGATTTTTAATAAATTTTGAAATCAGGTAGAGTTTGTCTTTCCTTTTCAACAGTGTTTTGGCTGTTCTACATCATATTCCTTTTGTTTGTGCCAATATCATACTATTCTAATTACTGAGGGGGTTGTAATGTGTTTTGATGTTTTTTCATGCTAGTTCTTTCAGGGTGTTCTCTATCTACTCAAAATCAGAGGCAGGGCCCTGGCCGGTGTGTGTCAATTGGTTGGAGCAATGTCCCATGGTCCAAAAGTTTGCATTTTCAATTCCTGGTCAGGGCATATACCTGGGTTGTGGGTTTGATTCCCAGTCGGGGTGTGTACGAAGAGGCAGTTGATTGATGTTTCTCTCACATTGATGTCTCTGTCTCTCTCTCTCCCTTCCTCTCTCTCTAAATGCAGTAGAAAAATGTCTTTGGGTGAGGATAAAAACATTTAAAAAAAAATCAGAGGCAGAGCCTCAGGGGGTCAGAGTCATCCCTCTCATCTCCCTGCTCACACATTGCCTAAATTCTCCTGTCCCCCAGGAGGGTCTAGGGGAATGTGTGGGAAAGAGAAGGACAGAAGCAGCCTGCCCTTGCCTCATAAAGAGTCTTTGACTGAAAGGTGCCTGCTATGTAGTGATAGAGCCAACAACTGAATGGAAAGACATGGTCAGATTCTGTCTAGAGTTCTCAAGCTCTAAACATTTCAGACATAAAGACACACTTGTTTTGAGAATGATATAAATCACAAGTGAGGAGGTGGGAGAAGTTCCCTTGGATTTCTTTGAAATTCTTTCACAGCAGCATGACAGGATTTGGATAGAGAGTAAGTTTATTGGCAGGTTCAGAGGAGAGACAAGGTTATTTTCCAGACTGCCAATTATCTTACATGTATACTGTGTCTTTTCTTCAAGGATTACAAAATGCTTTACAAATGTTAAAATGTCAGACAGTCATTAATCCTTCTAATAGCCCAGTGCAATGAAGAATGCAGTTGAATGGTTGAGATTAATGCAAATAGTCTCCCACCTATTCTCACTCATCCCCAAACTGAGCAATGAATAGTGGAAGAACAGCTTCTTATGTGTTAGTGGGATATTAATGGGGGACCCAGAGCTCCTACCCAAGAATATCCACCATACCATATTTTGAGTAGTAGTTATCCAGGAACCTCTTGCTAACAATCAAAGAGCTATTTCTCTGACCAACTTATACATATTTTGGGAAAGAAATCCTGCAAGCTCTCTAGGCAATTCTGTTCAGATAGAAATATGTACCTTTAAATAAATATTTTATTTTATGTAAATATGCACATATAAGTAAATTTACACATTTACAAATTGCTCTTTAAGAAACAGGAAGAATAATTGAATCATTTTTCTTTATAGAAATAATAGAATTTTAGGGGAAGAAGTGAAATTTAAGATCATCTAATGAGGCCATTGGTACACAGAAAGATGAATGATATCTATAGCTCATTGATGAAGCAGACCTAGGCCTAGAACCCAGCCCTCTGGAATTCCTGTTGAGAGATCTTTCCACACACAGACACAGCACATGTCCTACCTCCACACTTGCATGGCCATGGCAGACACCTACAATTAATGGTTCCCACCAAACTTCACCATCTTCCATGAGAGACCTGGCAGCCCTTTCACTTAGTGGGCATTGGCACAAGAAGAAAGTGAAGGTGAGTGCAGACTTTAGCATCAGATAAATAGAAAATCCTGGGTCATTTCATTAATTGCTGGGAACTTCTACAAAACTACTCTTTCTGAGACTCAGTTTTCTTATTTATAAAGTGGGAATAATAGTCTCACCTGAGTTGAGGGTTAACTGTGTCTAGTATTGTAAAACAGCACACTTCCATATGTGCTCAGCACATCAACTGTGATTTTGATAATGCCCGTGATGGCAATGATAACAATGACTCCTTTGTGCTATCTTGCTGTGCTACACTCCGATGTCACGTCTGAAATCAAATGAATAATGTCACCTCTTTATCCATCATCACATATGTGCCTGAGAGTGGTGGAGCTCTACTCTTTTATCCTGTCTCTGCTTTCCTCAGCTTCTTGAAATCAGAGCCACTGGTGTGCTCCACTGGTTGGTTGAAGTTGCATCCAGATGGTACCATCCATATTTTTATGGTGCTATGTCCCCCCATAATTCATATGTTAAGAGTCCTAACTTCCATGGCCTTGGACAGTGACCTTGTTTGGAAATAGGGTCCTTGCAAATGTAATTAGTTAATATGAAGTCATATTGGAGTAGAGTGGGCCCTAAATTCGACGTGGCTGGTGTCCTTATAAAAAAAAGGGGATATTTAGACACAAACATGCATATAGGGAGAATGCCATGTGAAGACTGGAATTACGTTGCCTTAAGTCAAGGACTATCAGAGTTGGAAGAGAGGCCTTGAACAGATCCTTCCCTACCACCTTCAGAGAAGCATGACTTTGCTGACACCTTGATGTTGGATATGTAGCCTCCAGAAGTGTGAGACAATAAATTTCTGCTGTTTAAGCAACTCAGTTTGTAGTACTTTGTTATGAATTTACTCCTTCGGTCCCAGTTTCCAGGGGGCTGGTCACAATGATTGGACTTCCTGAGTTGCTCCCAGCTGTCTCCACTGCCGGGAAGTCTAGGATTTGGAGACCAGGGAGAGCCCTCAGCTTCCCATGTTGGCTTTTTCAGAACTCACCGAGTATAGAATGATTACTTGACTTATCCTCTAATTTCCCCTTTTAAGACTGAGGCTTCATCTGTCTCCAGCTTAGATGACTCTACCTGAACCAGATCTTACTTGAGCATAGCATGCTTGGAAGGCATGGCCTCTTGTATGGATAGATCTTGTGAACAATGGCAGCCTGTTGCTTGGCTCCTGAGTGCTCAGTCTCTCCCTGCCTTCTACAGCCACCACCCATCCCTACACCCCCTACCCAACTGTCAGACTTGTGCATTCACTGACTCAGGAATTAGAACTGAGCCTGGTGCACTGCTGGGACCACTTTGTTGCTCTCTTCTGGTTCAGTGATATCACCTTTGTCTAGGCCCCAGCTCTGTTCCTGAGCTCCAGTTCTATTGCTGAGCAACCTGTAATGGCTCCTTGGGGAGTTCCTTGAGGTAAGAAAACTATGACCTCAAGAAATCAAATATTCTGCCTAAGAATTTGTTGTATCTTTTTATTGCTTAAAATGTCCATGGTAGAAAATCAGAGGAGCCAAAAGAAAGAAAGAAAGAAAGAAAGAAAAGACCTATAATCCCATGACCCAAAGAAACACTCTGCTAATGTTTTGGTTTATATTTTTTAAGACTTTTTTCTTATTTCATTCTTTCTTTGTTTAATTACTTAAATTTTATTTTATCAAAGTAAATAATATGAGCACAGAATTTAAAAAAATCAAATAGTTCTAAAGGGCTTATGAAAATGCAGATGTTCCTTTTCTCTCCCTTCCCCACTCCCTCTGGAATCCCACTCCAGAAACTGTTACTTTCAGTTCTTTTATCCATCTCTTCTGGACCTTGCACATCAAATTATTTTCAAAATTTAGACATTATCTACTGACTGCCTATTGTGGCCAAGAGTTATCTTTCTTACAAGGTCTTTGTCTCTTCCCTTGCCCCCCTACACGGTCATTCAATTAGTCAAAAACAATATTCAGAATATTAATATATATGTGCAGGTAATTTTTGCAGCTGATAGTTGTAGTGTACCATAATCATTTCCTTTGTTCCACTCCTCCTGCTCCCCCACTGAAAGTAGCAGTAACCTGTGTTTAGTTTTCTTTGCATTCATTCCTAATTCTTTGCACACATCTCAACACGTCATAATCTCACAGTGCAATTTTCCTCGAGGTGGTTCACATCAAATAATCTATTGGTTCCATGTTTTTCTTCCAAAGACACCTATTGAAGACCACCCTTTTTCTTCTCCTTGCACTGGTTGCCCTCTGTCCCCCTGGGATTTTTCTTTGCTCTCATTCTTGGAATTCCCTTTGTCTCTTTTCTGTGATGTAGTTTTTCTTTTCTGGATGTCATGCCTTTCTCTTTCTTGTTATACAAATGATGCTGTTGTGAACATTATGTTTTTGGTGTTTGATGCACAACTGTATGAATTTGTCTTGGGCAGATATGTAGGAATGGAATGTGTTTTTTCAGCTGTAATTGGTACTGGCTGCTTTCCATATAAATAAATAAGTACAGCAACTACACTCTCACCAGAAGTTTCCATTGTTCCACAGTCTTACCTGTGCTTGATAGTGCCCGTTTTAAAATTTGAGCCATTCTAATGGGTGCATATCTGTATTTCATTGTGGTTTCAATACTTAATGACTAACTTAATGATGTTAAACATCTTTGGTTATTTATATCTTCTTTCATGGAGTGACTGTTTGAATTTTTGCCCATTTTTATATTGGGTTATCTGTCTTTTCTTATTGATTTGTAATAGTTCGTTTTGTTCTAGATATGTCTTTTATCAGCTACATGGCTACATTTTTTCTTTTGATGACTTACTTTTTCACAACGTCATAAATTCTTAGATTTTCCAATTCATCAATCTTATCCTTTAGGGTTGATTAAAAAAAAAACGTACTGTATAAGAATCTTTGCCCACTCACAAGTCATGAAGATACTTTTCTATTTTATTTTTAAGAAACTTTATTCTGTTACCTCTCATATTTAGTTAAAAAACAAAACAAAACAAAACCCTGGACCAGGTTTTTGTATACAATGTAGTAGTCAGAATTTATTTTTTCTATAAAGATAGGCAATTGTCCCAGCATCATTAACTAAAAAGACCACTTCCCCTATTATAGTTATATGTGTGGGTCTGTTTCTGAACTCTCAGTACTATCCCATTTGATCTACTTATTTATCCTTTCAACAATATTATGTTACTTTAATTATTGTAGTTTTAGAGTAGACCTTGATATGTGTTGGTGTATGTTTTCTGTTTTTCAGATAGTTTTGGCCTTATATTTCCATTTGTAATTAGAATCAGCTTGTCTCCATACTAAACTGAACCAAACCAAAACCAAACCAGACAACAAAAGTCTGCTGGAATTTTTATTGGGATCATATTGCACCTGTAGTTCAATTTGGTGAGAATAACGTACTTACAATACTCTTCTTTCAACCTATGAGCATGAACTGTCTCTCCATTTATTTACGTTTTGAATAAATTTGTTCTATTTTGTAGTTTTCTATATAGAGGTCTTATAAATCTTTTGTTTGACTTTATTATATGTATTTTTTTCTAATATACTTTGGTAATATATAGAAAGTAAGTTAATGTTTCCATATTGACCTTATAGTCTTCAACATTACTAAATTTACTTCTTTATTTTAATATTTTATCTGGAAATTTTTCTTTATGGATTTTGCCTGTACACAAACTTGTCTGCAAATAATGATAGTTTTCTTTCTTTCTTTTTAACCCTACCTTCCTCTCCTCTCTTGACTTCTTGTAAGATCTTTTTGCTAGACAAGATCTCTAGTACAGTGTTGAACAAAAGTGGTGATAGCAGACATGTTTGTCTCATTCTTTCTTTCAGGAGAAGAGGTCTGAATATTTTACAATTAAATATCATCTTTGCTCTAGGACTTTTGTTAACTTTTATTTATTTATTTATTTTTTTAAATGTGTTTTATTGATTATAGTGTTACATTTGTTCCAATTTCCCTTCCCTCTGCTCCCCTCCACCCGGTGGCCCCCCTCCCTCCCCTTGTCCCCCCCTTTTAGTCCATGTCCATTGGTTGTACATATAGTTCTTCTCAACCTCTCTCTGTCTATTCCATTCCCTCCTACAATGTTTCTTAATTCCTATACCATCTCCCTCCCTCTCCCCCTTCCCCTTCCCCGCTGACCTCCCCCCAATATGCTCCCCATACCTATAGTTCTTTTCCACTCTCATTGCCTATTTAGTTTGCCTTTGTTTCAATTCCCTAGCTTCTGTTGTTGTTTCTTGTGATGCAGTTTTCATTTTAGTGTTCATAGCTTTGATCCTCCTTTTTTCTAAACCAGTCCTTTTAACAACTCATATAACAGTGGTTTGGACCTAATGAAATCTTTCAGTTTTATTTTGTCCTGGAAACACTTTCTCTGCCCTTCTATTCTGAATGACAGCTTCGCTGGATAAAGTATTTGTGGTTGTAGGTTTTGGATTTTCATTACTTTGAATATTTCTTGCCAGTCCCTTCTTGCTGCAGGGTCTCCCTTGAGAAGTCAGCTGATAGTCTAATTGGGACCCCTTTGTACATGATTCTTTTCTTCTCTCTTGCTGTTTTTAAGATTCTCTCTTTATCTTTAACTCTTGACATTTTGATTATAATGTGTCTTGGAGTGGTTCTCCCTGGGTCCAGTTGTTCTGGAACTCTCTGTGCTTCCTGGACCTATAAGTTTATTTCCTTCCCCAAGTTTGGGAAGTTCTGCTTTATTATATTTTCACTTAATTTTTCAATTTCTAGTTCTTCTTCTTCGCCCTCTGGTAATCCGATCATCTGTATGTTGGAACTTTTATAGCTGTCCCAGAGGTTTCTGATCCTCTCATCATTTTCCTTGCTTCCCGTTTTTTCTCTCTGCACTGGTTGACTGTTTGTTCCTTCTCTATGTTCTGGTTTGTTGATTTGAACTCTGGATTTTATTTCCTCACCATCTGTCTCGTATGTGGTTTTGTTCCTTTCAGTATGAGTGTTTTTTAATTCTTTCTCATCTTTTTCCAGATCTTTTGTTAATTCTGTAAGCCACCTGATAACAATGGCCCTGAACCGAGCCTCTGAAAGGTTTCTTATTTGTTCATCTGTCAGGTTCTTCATCTGTTGCCTGGTGGGCTGCGCCACCGGGATTTCTATAGTTGTCTGCCTCATTTTGACAGATGCGTTTTGTTTTCTTGGGCCGGCTATAGGGGGCAGTGCCTGTGTACTCATCACAACCCAGCAACCGGCGGTGATCTGCAACCTTTTTTGCTGCGCTGTGGCGCTTTGTTGTCACTGCCCAGCAACCGGTGGCGATCCGCAACCTTTTTCGCTGCGCTGTGGCCCTTTGTGGTCACTACCCAGTAATCGACGGCGGACCAGCAACATTTTTCACTGCGCTGTGGTGCTTTGTCGTCACTGCCCAGCAACCAGTGGCGATCCGCAACCTATTTCGCAGCGCTGTGGCGCTTTGTGTGGGGGTGGGGGTCCAAGATGGATTCCTGCAGTTATTCCGCTAGGAGACCAGGATCCGTCCTCCCACCCTCTGGGCCTCACTGTTCGGTGTTCTGCGATGTGGTGGTTGCTTTTCCCAGTGTTGGAGTCAGGAGCTGCTGGGGTTCGACTGCAGCTGGGCTTGTTCTCCTTGCCGCTGTCCCTGGTGCTAGCGCAAACAGCATCGTCTACTTTCGCTCTTACCTGCCCAAAGAGCACCGCTGGTTTATAACTTTGTACGTTGGGCTTCTATGTAGTTTTATTTTCTGGAATTTCTAGTTAGCTTTTGTTTTGAAGTAGTTGTATTCCTCTCTAGTTGTAGAGGGAGACCGAGCGAGTCCGTCTAAGCCTCCATCTTGGCCGGAAGTAACTTTTATTTATTAAAAAATTGCCTTCTTTCTTAAGTTTTCTAGAACTTATTTTTAACCTTAATTTAATCATTGAATTTTATCTAGTGTTTATCTTTATCTAGTAAGATGATAATATGATTTTTCTCTCTTTGTTAATGTACTTAATTATATTTATTTTTACTTTATTTATTATTATTATTTTTGTTTTGCACATTTGGTTTCCAGTTTTATTATTTCATAATATGAAAATGTTTCTTTTTTTGATTAATTTATTTTATTTTATTTTTTCTATTACAGTTGTCCCAATTTTTTCCCCATTGCTCACCCCCCACCCTGTATATTGATTTTTAAATGTTAAGCCAACATTGCAGTCATAGAACTCCAGAAGTTTGTGCTGATATATGTAGGGTTGGGAAAAAGTAGGTTTATAGTTGTTTGTATGGAAATAATACTAATAAATAATACAATAATTAATAAATAATAAGACAAGAATAAACTTTCAAGTAATCACAACTGTAAACCTACTTTTGCCCACCTTATGTGTATGTGTGTATAATATCACATCACTAGATTGATTTTGACAACACTTTATTATAGAATTTTAATCTGTGTTCATGAAAAGATTGACCTGTAATTTTACTTTATTGTACTATACTTCTCAGATTTTGATATCAAGATTATGTTGTATTAATAGAATGATGTGGGAAATGTTTCCTCTTTTCCTATTTTCTGGTAGAGTTTGTGTATGATTGACAATAATTCTTCTTAAACAGTCTAGAAGGTTTTACTGGTGTATTTTCTGAAGATTTCATTTTCATTATATTTTGTCATTGTTGGGAATAGTATTTTATGTATGCCAATTGGGTCAATTTCTATTGTTCAGAGTATTTATAATTTTACTGATTTTTATGTTTGTTGCAGTTGTTCTATACAGTTATTGAGAAAGAGCTGCTAAGATCTCTGACTATGGAAGGAGATTTGACTTCGGGTGGTAATAACACAAAGCTATATACAAATTATGTATTATAGAATTGTACACTTGAAACTTATATAATTTTATTAACCAATATCACCCCAATAACTTTAATTTAAAAACCTTTTACTATGATTGTGTATTTGTCTATTTCTTTTTAGTTTTGTCAGTCTCTGCGTTATGTATACTGAAGCTCTGTTATTGGAGGCATATGAAGATAGAATTGTGAAATCTTCCTGGTAGCATCATCACTTCATCTTTTTTTTTTTTCTATTACAGTTGCCCCACTTTTTTTCCTATTGCTTCCCCACACTCTGCCCACCCCTTCTCCCACAGTAAGTCCCCACCCATTTGTCTATGTCCAAGGGTCATTTATACATGTTCTTTGACTAGACCCTTCCCCTTCTTACCTCTGTCTCTCCCTCCCCCCTCCCCCCTTGTTACTGTTAGTCTACTCCTTGTTTACATACCTCTGGTTCAATTTTGCTCATTTGTTTGTGTTGTTCATTAGTCTCCTGTAATAGGTGATAGCATAAAGTATTTTTCTTTATTGTCTGGCTTATTTAGCAAAGCATAATTCTTTCTAGTTTAATCTATGTTGTTGCAAATAGTAGAAGTTCCTTCTTTCTTTCTGCTACATGGTACTCCATTGTGTAAATGTACCACAGTTTTTTGATCCACTCATCTACAGATGGGCACTTAGGTTGTTGCCAGCACTTGGCTATTATAAATAGCGCTGCTATGAACATAGGGGTGTATAGGTTGTTTTGAATTGGTGTTTCATGATTCTTTGGATATAATCTTAGCAATGGAATTGCTGGTTCAAAAGGCAGTTCTATTTTTAGTTTTTTAAGGAACTTCCATATTGTTTTCCATAGTGGCTGCACCAATCTGCATTCCCACCAGCAGTGCACCAGGGTTCCCTTTTCTCTGCATCCTTGCCAGTACATGTTGTTTGTTGATTTGTTGATGATGGCCATTCTGACTGCTGTGAGGTCCTATCTCATTGTGGTTTTTTTTTTGCATCTCTCTGATGGCTAGTGATGTTGAGCATTCTTTCATATGCCTATGGACCCTCTGTATGTCCTCTTTGGAGAAGTGTTCGTTCAGGTTCCTTTGCCCATTTTTTAATTGGGTTGTCTGTCTTCTTGGTGTTGAGTCATATAAGTTCTTTATATATTTTGGAGATCAACCCCTTGTCTGAGGTATCATTGGCAAATATATTTTCCCATATGGTTGGTTCCCTTTTCATCTTGCTGATGTTTTATTTTGCTGAGAAGAAACTCTTTAGTTTGATGTAGTCCCATTTGTTTATTCTTTCTTTTATTTCCTTGCCTTAGGAGATATAACAGTGAAAATGTTGCTATGCGGGGTATCTGGAATTTTCCTGCCTATGTTTTCCTCTAGGACTTTTATGGTGTGACGGCTTACATTTAAGTCTTTGATCCATCTTGAGTTTATTCTGGTGTATGGTGTAAGTTGGTGGTCTAGTTTCATTTTTTTGCATGTCCCTGTCCAGTTCTCCCAACACCATTTGTTGAAGAGGCTCTTTTCATTCCATTTGATGTTCCTTCCCCCTTTGTCAAATATTAGTTGACCATATAGACCTGGGTTTATTTCTGAGCTCTCTATTCTGTTCCATTGATCTATATGTCTGTTCTTATGCCATTATCAGACTGTTTTGATTACTGTGGCCTTGTAGAATAGTTTGGTATCAGGTATTGATATTCCTCCTATTGTGTTCTTCTTTCTCAAGATTGCTGTGGCTATTGGGGCACTTTTTTGGGTCCATATAAATGTTTGAAGTATTTGTTTTATGTCTGTGAAATATGTCATTGTTATTTTAATAGGGATTGCATTAAATTGATAAATTCCTTTGGTAGTATGGCCATTTTAATGATGTTGATTCTTCCCATACATGAACATGGAATATGCTTCCATTTATTTGTATCTTCCTTAATTTCTTTCTTCAGTGTTATGTAGTTTTCTGAGTACAGGTCTTTTACCTCCTTGGTTAAGTTTATTCCTAGGTACTTTATTTTTCCTGTTGCTATGGTAAATGGGATTTTTTTTCTAGTTTCTGTCTCTGATATTTTATTGTTGGTGTACATAAATGCCTTTGATTTCTGAATATTGACTTTGTACATTGCTATTTTGCCAAATTCACTTATTAGGTTGAGTAGTATTTTCATGGAGTCTATAGGGTTTTCTATGTACACTATCATGTCATCTGCAAATAATGACAGTTTTACTTCCTCTTTTCCAATTTGGATGCCTTTTATTTCTCTTTCTTGTTTGATTGCTGTGGCTAGAACTTCCAAGACTATGTTGAATAGGAGTGGAGAGAGTGGACATCTTTGTTTTGTTCCTGACCTCAGGGAATGCTCTCAGTTTTTGTCCATTGAGTATGATGTTGGCTTCAGGTTTCTCATATATGCCCTTTTTTATGTTGAGGTATGCTCCCTCTATTCCCATTTTGCTGACTTTTCATCATAAATGGGTATTGTCCTTTATCAAATGTTTTTTCAGCATCTATTGATATGATCATGTGGCTTTTGTCTTTCACTTTGTTTATGTGGTGTATTACATTTATTGATTTGTGAATATTAAACCATCCTTGCATCCCTGGGATGAATCCCACTTGATCATGGTGTATGATCTTTCTAATGTGTTGCTGGATCCGGTTTGCCAATATTTTGTTGAGGATTTTAGCATCTATGTTCATCAGCAATATTGGCCTGTAGTTTTCTTTCTTTGTTGTGTCTTGACCTGCTTTTGGAATTAAAGTAATGCTGGCTTCATAGAACGAGTTTGGGAGTCGTCCTTCTTGTTGGGTGTTTTGGAATAATCTGAGAAGGTTAGGAGTTAGTTCTTTCCTAAATGTTTTGTAAAATTCCTCTGTGAAGCCATCCAGTCCAGGACTTTTGTGTGCCAGGAATTTTTTTTTTATTACTGCTTCAACTTCACTAGTTGTTATTGGTCTGTTCAGGTTTTCTGCTTCTTCTTGATTCACTTTTGGAAGATTATATGTTTCCGGAAATTTTTCCATTTCATCTAGGTTGTCAGAGTTCTTGTGGTACAGTTGTTCATAATAATTTCTTAACAATCCTTTGCATTTCTGTGGTATTGGTTGTGATTTCTCCTCTTTCATTTCTGATTTTATTTATTTCGGTCCTCTCTCTGTTTTTCTTGATGAGCCTGGTAAAAGGTTTGTCTATTTTGTTTATCTTTTCAAAGAACCAGCTCCTACTTTTGCTGATCTTTTGAATTGTTTGTTCAGTCTCTATGTCATTTAATTCTCCTCTGATCTTGATGATTTCCTTCCTTCTACTTGCTCTGGGCTTTGTTTGTTGTTGTTCCTCTAGTTCTTATAGCTGTAGGGTTAGATTTTTTTTATTAGAGATTCTACTCTCATTTTTAGGTTGGCCTGTATTGCTATGAACTTTCCTCTCAGGGCTGCTTTCCCTGTATGCCATAGGTTTTGGGTTGTTGTGTATTCATTATCATTTGTTTCCAGAAACTGTTTGATTTCTTCCTTGATGTCATTGTTAACCCATTCATTATTTAATAACATGTTATTCATTCTCCATGAGTTTGAATGTTTTTGAGTTTTTTCCTTGAGGTTGATTTTCAGTTTTAAGCCATTGTGATCTGATAAGATGCTTGATATAATTTCATATTTCTTGAATTTGTTGAGACTTTGTGTCCTACCATGTATTTTATCTTTGAAAATGTTCCATGTGCAATTGAAAAGAATGTATGTTTTGCTTCTTTTGGGTGAAAAATTTTATGTATATCAACTAAGTCCTTTGATCTAGAGTGTTGTTCAATGCCTTGATAACTTTGGTGTTTCTTTGCTTCAAAGATCTGTCCATTGTTGACAGGGGGTTGTTAAAGTCCCCTACTATGAATGTGTTGATGTCTATATCCTTCCTGAATTCTTCCAAGATTTTCTTTATATATTTTGGTGCTCCTTTGTTGGGTGCCTGTATGTTTACAAGGGTTATATCTTCTTGGTGGGTTTTTCCCTTAAGTATTATGAAATGTCCTTCTTTGTCTCTTTTTATGGCCTTTGCTATGAAATCTTTTTTGTATGATATTAGTGTTGCTACCCCTGCTTTTTTTTCATGTCCATTTGCTTGGAATACTTTTTTCCATCCCTTCACTTTCAGTCTGTATAGATCTTTTGTTCTGAGGTAGGTCTCTTGTAGACAGCATATAAGTGCGTGATGCTTTCTATTCCCTTCAGCTACCCTATGTCCTTTTGATTTGTGCATTTAATCCATTTACATTTAAGGTTATTATCAATAGGTACTTATTCATTGTCATTTTCCCTCTTTATAATTGTGTTCTTCTCTATCTCTCTCTGTTTCTTCATCTTCTTAAAGCAGACCCTTTAGCATCTCTTGCAATCCTGGTTTGGTGGAGATGTATTCTTTTAGCCTTCTTTTGTCTTGGAAACTCCTTGTTTCTCCTTCCATTTTGAATGAGAACCTTCCTTTGTAGAGTATTCTTGGTTGTAGGCCTTTGTTTTTCATTGCTTGGTATATTTTTTGCCATTCCCTTCTGGCTTTTAGTGTTTCTGCTGAGAAATCTGATGATAGCCTTATTGGAACTCCCTTGTATGTTATTAGCTGTTTCTCTTTTGCTGCTTTTAGGGTTCTCTCTTTGTCTTTGGATGTTGCCATTTTAATTATGATGTGTCTTGAAGTGAGCTTTTTGGGGTTCATCTTCATTGGGGCTCCCTGTTCTTCCTGGACTTGTGTGACTCTTTCTCTCATCAAGTTAGGGAAGTTGTCTGTCATTAGTTTTTCAAACAGGTTTTCTATCCCTTGCTCTTCTTCTTCTCCTTTTGGAATTCCTCTGATACGGATATTATTATGTTTCATGTTGTCCTGCAGCTGTCTTAACACCTTTTTACTCTTTTTCAGTCTTTTTTCATTTTGTTTTACTGTCTGGGAATATTTTTCTACATTGTCCTCCAGTTCGCTGATTTGATCTTCTGCTTCTTCTAGCCTGCTTTTAATTCCTTCTACTGTGTTCTTCAATTCAGAAAATGTATTCTTCATTTCCTTCTGGCTCTTATTGATAGCTTCTATGTCCTTTTTCATGCTGGTGTAATTCTCAGTAAGTTCCTTGTAGTTTCCCTGGAGTTCTTTGTAGTTTTCTTTGAGCTTGCTGATCTCATTGAGCTTTTCTATAATCCATCTTTTAAATTTTATATCTGATAGTTTGCTTCCCTCTATTTCATTTAGCACTCTTTCTGGGGATTCTTCCTTCCTTTTGATGGGGAGTTGTTTCTCTGTCTCCCCATTTTTGTGACTTTTCTTGTTTGTTGGTACTTCTTAGATTGATCTGCACTTCCTGGATCTGCCCCTGGTGACGTCAGGTCATGTACCAGTCTGGGCCTAGTCAACCTGTCGGAGACTACCAGAGATCTGCTGCCTTTGCCTGTCTATTTTAGTTGTTAATCTATCATCACTTCATCTTTATGTTGTGACCCTTCTTTATTGTGTGTAGTCCTTCTTGTCATCAAGTCTACTTGTTTGATTATAAAATAGCTACAGGGCTCTGTTTAAAATAGCATGTAGCTCTTTTTTTTTTAAAATTTAGGCTCATAATTTTAGCCTTTTAAATGAAGTATTTAACCTAATAGGAAAGTATTTGGGCTTATATTTGCCACCTACTGTTTGTTTTCTATTTGACCCACCTGTTTATGCTATTTTATTCTTTGCATTTTTTTCAATTAATCTTTTAAAAAATTACTAAATTAAAAAGTTTGATTTGCTGTTATACCTATTTTTTTAGTATCTGTCCTCAGCTTATAATAAACATTTATGACTAAACACAGTCAAATACTTTTATTACTTTCCTGATGATGCTGGAACTTTAGAATTTTTAACTTCATTTATTCCTCCTTCTGCCTTTTGTTATCTTGAATTTTAATTCTAGGCATATTAAAACTTCATAAGACATAACTACTACTGTTTTGTATGGTAAATATTCATGTATATTTTAAATATGTCTACCCTTTTGAGTGTTCTTCATTCTTTCCTTTATTTTTACACTTCACTCTTCTTTACATTTCTTCTCTGTTAATATATTTTGTTTTTATATCTTAAGTATATTTTGCTGAGTATATAAATGAGCAAGAAATACATTGTTCCTCTAGTGTGAAGAACTGAAAAGCTACATAACAAAGGATATGGGTAACAGGGAGGGATGAAGAATCAGCCCCTCTTTCATAAGCAGTTTACAACACAGCTGTTTGCTTCTGCAAGGCCATCAGGAGAATCTCAGTCTACGAAGAGTCTTATATAACATAATGTAACCATGAGAATGATATCCTGTCATCTTTGCCAGTGGTGTAACTTATTCAAGGAGGTAACAGCCTATCATCTTTGCCATATAATGTAATCTATTCAAAGGGTAGATATCCTACCACCTTTGCCACATTCTATGGTAAAAGTAAATCACATGCCTGCACTTAAGGAAAGGGGTTGTACACAAGTGTGTCACCAGAGGGTGTCTGGCACACTACCTATATAGCTTAATGCTCTCTTTCCTTCCCACAAAGAAAGAAACATGTTTGAATTTCCCTTTATTTAGTAAAAACACTTTTTTCTCCTCTATGTCTTTTTGCTTACCTATCTGTCTCACAGATAATGCACATAACTCATATTACAAATGAGAATTCTGAAGCTCAAAGTGAAAATGATTTGCTCCCCCTTTTTAGTCTTTCCTCTAATTTCTGTGCATCAAATTTTATTATGAAAGCCCTTATAAACTGCAAAGTTAAAACTCATATAATGAAACATGTTTAATATAGAAAAGATGAGAAGTACAAGTGGACATAAACAAGAAAATGAAAATTATCTGGGATGATAGAATTTTATCAGCTATTTCTAAATCAGCCAGCATATTCATACCAAAGAAAACGCTTTCTTGCTTGGACAGGATTAATTGCATCATTGATGTGACCCCAAGTAAACCCAAGCACATTATTTCAGGTACTTGCTAACTAAGAACCCACCAGTGTGGATGGATTGTATTTCTTGGGAACTTTGACTATAAGTAATAGAAAACAATTTCAACCCCGGTGATCCTGGAAGATCTTAGAAACGGAGTTTATTTAGATCACTTCATTTTCAGTCATAATTACATCTATCCTCTTTTGTTGAACATGGGTTGGTTTTTAAACTGGGAATGATTTTGCCCCCCAGGGGACATTTGGTTGTCATGAGATGTGGGGCAGAGGGGATGGGAGAAAAACGCTACTGGCATATATTAGGTAAAGACCAAGGTTCCTGATAAACATCCTACAATGCCAAGTATAGTCCCCACAACATAGAATTATCTGGCCCAAAATATTGATAGTGTCAAAGATAGAAAACCCTGATCTCACCCCTTCCTTTGCAGGTAAGTGGCCGAGAGTTTGGTCTCTGCCACATCTACTCTCACAATTTGCTGTCCCCGAGGCAGCCAGACTGTTCAGGGAACACTATCAGCCTATTGTCATTTCTTTCAGATCTTAGGGCAAGTTCTAGCTTAGATATCTGTCTAACTGCAGAAGGACAATGACTTGGAGAATCCAGAATCCAATATTTGTTCCTATCTTTGCCCTTTGGAGTACTGTAGGCCCTGAGAGGCCATAAGCAGCTTTAAAGAAAATCCAAGGCAGATTTAATGGCGGGCACACCGGGTGAGTGCTCTGGGTCCTGACTTCTGAAGGGCCCCTCAAAACCCCAACTTTACACTTTCATGTTCAACTGTTAGTTCAAAACTTTGTGATTATTATTATGCTATTATTAATTATATTACACATATATTCAAATTTTATTGGAAATAAAACATTAATAGTATATAATATTTTTTATTTATTTAAAAATATGGTTAAATGTATTTTTATTTTCCCTGTCTCTCTTTGTTTTAAGGGGCCCAATATTTTCTTCTGTACCCGGGGCCTCAACCGACCTTAATCTGCCTCTGATCCAACAGTAGAACTAAGACAGCAGTTCAAATCAGTGGAGGTGGATGAGATGTATCCTGAAGGTTCTTGTATCGCTCGTAGAAGGGCCTCCCAGGTGGACAGAACAGGACCATGGGGGATAAAAGTCTGAGGACACCAAGAAGGGAATCTGATAGTCACAATAACTGAAGTCTAATAATAATATCAATGAGCCTTTCAGTGATAGACATTATACTGATATGTATTTTTCATCCCTTATTTATTCCTCACAATAACCCTATGGAATATACTATTATTATCTCTACTCCCAAATGAGGAAACTGAAGGCCAGAAAAGTGAAGTGACATACTCAAAGTCACAGAGCCCATATGTAGGAAGAACTGAGATGAAAACCTGAGGGGTTTGCCTGCCAAGCCTGGGCTCATGAGTAGCACCCAGAAGGACCTAAGAAGAGATGAGAAACCCCAGATTACAAGAGGTTGGTCAGGACTCCATCACAGACATGAAGGCTTTCAGATTTGGCATATGAGGGTCTGGACATGGCAACAGCAAAGAGAGATTGGTGCTAAGTAACATAGTGTCACACTACTTGGGGTGAGAATTGTCTCAGGGCTTGCAAGAAGCCGTGAGCTGTTAGGGGAATGAAAATGGGGTAACATAAGGGAAGGAGGAATGGGATTAAGGCAGGATCCAACAGTTTAAACATTTGCTGTAGTCAGGTCCTATGTTCTAAATGGTAGTTTCCTCACACTGAGGATTTGGCAGCTCCAGCCCCTGGGCCTGGAGCAGACTAGCAGGGACAGCACTGTGTGACTTCTGCCCACTCTCAACAGGGGCCTGGCCCCAGATAGACACCAGTTACCAATGCTGTTCTGGACTGAAATTGAGACATATCCCTGTGATCTTGTCATTTCTTTTTGGAGAATTCTTTTATTTCCTCTCCAATACACACTCTGAAATAAAAAACATGAAGTGATAAAAACTTGAGGTCTCAGGTTGGAAAATGGAAATTCTCTGGTGATGCTCTTTTCTATAGAACAGTTTGGTGCAAAGAGGAGAACCTTGGCTTCAGAGAAAGACAGAGTTCAGTCTAAATCCCAGCTCTGCTCCCTGGTTGGAACCTGACCAAACTTTATAACCTTCTTGCATCAGTTTACTTATCTATAAAATAGGGACAAGAATAATTATAATTATATATGTATATAATTCTACACATGAAATTATAAAATATAAATAATAATGTAACCCATAAAACTATAAATATGATTATATTAAAAATACAATATAGATAGAAATATAAAATAAAATATTATATAATTATATAACATTTATATTAATAATGTACAGAGAAGGAAAACTCTGATTCCAAAAAACCTCCGCTGCCTTGCGGCATACCTCTTCAGGGGAAAGGCTAAGGGAGTAAACCCCGACAGAAAATCCGGAGCCGGAGTCCCTAAGGCGGTTTGACGTTGTAGTCAACACCGGCAACTCCTGCGGCGCACCTGAAGCCAAGCTGTATCGACTCCGTCTTTCCCTTGGACCCTTCAGCTGCGAAGAGAGGGGGGGTCTGCTGCATGGGCAACAGCAGACTCTCCATATTACCCTGCCCAGGCTCTGTAGCTTCAGCGTCATCACAAGATGTCGATTCAACACGGGAGGAGACAGATACCGTGTCACTCCCGAGTTGGACTGCACAGCCACTCTCCGCGGTGCAGATAGACTCTTAAGAAGCTACACCATCGTCTCTCGAGACGGACGGCTGCCGACGACGATATTAATAATGTATAATATATTATATATAATTATATAAAAATAAATATGAATAAAATAATTGCTGAGAAGGTTTATATTAGCTATTATCATTTTGTTACTTACCAGTGAAGTAAGTCCCATGTTGACTTGTCCTGAGCTTGGCAAATCAACCTGATTCCAATGGATTGCTTTTTGGGAAAGAGAAAGTCTGTGGCCAGGTTTGGGAGGAGCATATCAGGGAAGACTGCAGGTGATGGTGATCTCTGGGGAGGAATGGCCACAAGGTGTGGGAAAATCCCCAGGGGCAAACCTCTGGGGTGACTGCTCTAGATACTCCACGGCTGTTACTTTTGACTTAGTGATTCTTTCTTTCTTTCTTTCTTTCTTTCTTTCTTTCTTTCTTTCTTTCTTTCTTTCTTGCTTGCTTGCTTGCTTTTTTTATTGTTGTTCTATTGCAGTTGTCCCATTTTATCCCCTTTGCTCTCCCCTGCTCCACCCACCTCCCTCCTCTCCCACAGTCAATCCCCATTTAGTTGTCCATGTCCATGGGTTGATACTTCATTTTTAACATTTCAAATTATAAAATATTTCAAACATCCCCCAAAGTACAAAAATAACAGGCACTGATATACTCAGCCACTGATGTTAATTCAATGTATGTTAAGATTTTGCCGTATTTGTTCAGTTCTTTTTAAGAAACATTAAAGCACTCCTGAACAGTGCTCATCCTCCTTGGACTACATCCCCTCTACACCCCCCTTCTCCACCCTGTAAAGTTCACCAAAATTCCCTACATGTTTTGTTTTTTTGTATCTGTAAACAATTACACCATGTTTTGTTTGTTTAAAAACTAGATGGTATAAATGATATAATCTAAGTTTTCTTTGCAAATTACCCCTTCCCCCCATCACACAGTAGTACACTTTTGAGATTTAACCATGTTCATATGCATATATCTATTTCAGCCATTTTAATTGCCGAACAACATGTCACAGCAAATAGTTTATTTATGTACTCCTCCTATTCAGGGGCATTTAGATTCTGCCTCCCTCCCTTTCTTTCTCTCCTAACCCCTTTGTTTTCTTTTCCTATTACAATAATCTCTGGCCATCATTTTGGATGTCTCCTGGGTGTGAGAGTTTTTCTAGGATGTATCTTTAGAAGTAGATTTGCTGGATTATAGAGATGCTGATCGTTTTCTCACTAGAATCACAAAATTCCTTTTCAGAGTGGTTCTTCCTATTCATTCACCTGCCAACAATGTATGGAAGTTCCCACTGTTTCACATCCTAGCTATTACTTGATGTTATTAGACATAAATTTTCACCCATCTGATAGGTGTAACATATTGTTTTTAATTTTCATTAATTTAAATTTAATTGAACTTTTTTTCACATGGTTATTGGACACTGGTTTCCTTCTCTGTGAATTCTGTTTATATCTTTTGCTCATTTATCAACTGGGCTGTCTTTTTCCACTTAAAAAGTTTGTATATTCTAGATAATTAGTCCTTGATTACATTTGTTAGTTGCTAATAACTTTTTAATTCTTAGGTTGGTTTTTCATGCTGTTTGTGGTTCTTTTATAATAAATATACTTTTTAAAAAGAATTTATTTATTTATTTTTAGAGAGAGGGGAAGGGAGGGAGGAAGAGAGGGAGAGAAACATCAATGCGTGGTTGCCTCTAATGTGCCCTCAACTGGGGATCCGGCCCGCAACCCAGGCATGTGCCCTGACTAGGAATCAAACTGGCGACCCTTTGGTTCATAGCTGGCACTCAATCCACGAAGCCACACCAGCCAGGGCTAATACAGATGTATTAATTTTTAAGAAAGTTCAGTTTATATATATATTTATTTTATATTTTATTATATATATTTTTTCTTTATAATTTTTGGTTTTTACATCTTAAGAAATCCTTCCATATCTGGATGTCATAAAGATATTTACCCATGAATTTTATATATATTTTTTCATATCTAGGTTTTTACCTGGACTCTATTTTTGTTTATATTGTGAGATAGGGAACTAATTTTATCTTTTGCCATATGGATTGTCATTTGTCCCAACATCATTTATTGAATAGTCCATTTTTTCCCTCACTCTTTGTAGGGTTATCTCTTTCAGACACCAGATATGACATATGTGTAGTGTACCTTTTCACTGTGCTCCTGGTGACTTGCAATCACCGCTGCTTGATCTCTGTGCCTGAGAACTTTCACAGAACCACAGAAACTGGAACTTGCTGGGCAACAGACATCTCCTGGGAGCAGTTCACATCCACAGTCTGAAAGGACTTGGCTGAGGAATATCCAGTTCCCTCCCTCCCTCCTCAGGTGGAGTCATTCTGAGACATGTTTTAGACCTTCTCACAGCATCTTCCCATGAAAAATCTTTCCACAGCTCACTGTTGTAGCTGGTTTATTTGGCTATTCACCCTTTATAGACTGCCTCTCTCCCTATGTCAGCTCCCCACACCTCCCAAATAAACTGCTTTCCCCCAAATTCTTGTCTCAGAGCTTGCTTCTAGAGGAACTAACCTAACACGTGTGCCTATGCTTCTAGGCTCTCTAACCTGTCCCATTGTTCTATTTGTCTGTCATTGCCCCACTCAGCTTCTAAAAGCTGTTGAACTCATCCCCCTATCACATGGCAGGTTTACGTAAGAACAGGCCTCTCAAATCTTCATGTTATTCTGAACTGTGTTTTTTGCTGTGTGCTCTTTATCTGTTGGCTGTAGCATTTCTAGTATTTTGATTCTCTTGGCTCTTGCCCTGTGATTCACCTCACCTAATTCCTTACCTTGTTACTCAGCACAATGTCATTTCCTTGCTGTGATTTTAGACTTGCTTCACTTAAGATAGCTAGAATTTTCTGTTAGGCTATGGTCTTTAATTGACTAGATACCACACAGTTAATCATGAAAATAAATAAATAAAACAATACTGGAGAAAGAGAAGGGTGCAGATAATTGGTACTTATCAACATGGTGCCCCTCAGGGTCCTTTTTGGGTCTTCATATTATGTCTTGAAGAAAATGTTGCAGTTTCACTGTGTAAGAAAAAATAAAATCCTGTATTAATTTCACAATTTACTTTGATAATCCTGTGCATTATTTAATTTTTTATCATGTTTAGAAAGAGTATATGTACCTTTCCCCTTCCACTCCTGTACCTTACTGAAGCAATGAGACCTAGGCTTTCTGATCAGCCATTCTTCAAATCAGAGCACTTAGAAACAATGTCAGCAGCCACAGGAATGCTCAGTTTAATTATCTCTTGTTTCTTTGGAGGAATTAGGAATAGATTTCAGAACCCACTGTGTAATCAATTGTATGTTGTGATTTGAACATAATACTATTACAAAGTGGGAGTGTAGTCATTCTCAATTAATACTTTTGTTGTCTTCTTAAAGTCATGAGTTAAAAAATACTGCAATAATTATAATAAATCTGGGTTTTGGACCAAAAAAAGTGTTTCTATGGAAAGTAACCTCACAGGGTGATCTGATTATAAATTTCTAACTGGACATATCATGGTGGGTAGTCACAGCCCAGGCCTATGACTACATTAACGAAAGGTTTTAAGCCAGCCCTTCCTACTGTTCTTGTGCATCTAGGTTAATACACTTTGGAAATACCAGAAATAATACCTCAAAGGGGGTATTTACCCTCAAAAGAGCACATAATATTTTAACTATCCTGAATCAATCCCAGCCTTGCTTTCTGCAGTCTTCTTTATGTCCCCTCCTTAAGTCTACATGCATAGAAGAAACTGCAAAACTTTTATTTTCTGGAGCACTTGAGATCTTGCTGCCTAGCATATGTCATCAGTTTGGCTCAAATAAACTCATAAAAATTCCCTCCAAGTTTGCCCTGACTGCGTGGCTCAATTGGTTAGTGTTGATCCTTATACCAAAAGGTTGCGGGTTTCCTGTCAGCATGCATACAGGAGGCAACCGAGAGATATTTCTCTCGATGTTTCTCTTTCTCTCTCTCTCTAAAATCAATAAATATATCATCAGGTAAGGAGTAAAAAAAATTTTTTCCCCGCAGGTTTTGAATGTTTTTTATGTTGACAGGAACTTACAGATCTTATTTTTAAAATCATAGTTAAAAATCTAAATGTTGGGTAAGGGGGTTGGTACAGTGGGAGTGAGAAAAAGTAAAGGTAAAGAAGAGCCACCTAATGTATTTCTTGGTGGTTTTGGGAGCACTAGAAAGTGCTTATACTCTAAGAATAACTCCACCCAGTTTCTGTTTTCAGTTGTTTCTTTCTGGGCTCTACCATGTGATTCTTTCTCACCCTGAGTATAGTTTACTTAAGCTAGGTAAGTGCCAGAAGTATAAGCTGAGTCCAAATTGTGTGGTAAGTCTGAAAAAAATATTTTAAAGCTTTTCTTTCCTTTTTTTTTTTTTTTTTTTTGTAGGAGACTATGTTGTTATTTATCTATAAAAAAACCATTATTGTTGTGTCCCAGACATGGGAGTTCTACTTATTTTACATGTGTTTCCAAAGTTAGCTTCAGATAATTTTTTTTTCTTTCTTTTCTTTTCTTTTCATATTTTGTTGGACTTACCAATTCATTTAGCCTGTCTTCCCACCAACCATTATTTCAGATTTTCAGATATACGACTTTCATTTACTTCTGCTTCGAGGCTCTTTGGACAGTGCTTTAAGTGTTATTTACATGAAAAGAGCAATCTGGTGAGTGCTCTCCTCCTGGGCTGATTCCTCTGGTTTCCTCTGTGGGGAGCTGGTGTCTTCCGACTAGATGTCTGTGGTTACCACCACAGCAGGCCCAGCCAGGACTGAATGGAGTTGTCAGAGCTCTTATTCCTATCCCTGGTACTTTAAATGACACTTTTATCCTAAGGAAGAGCCCTGAGTCTAACCGCGTGACATGATCGTTTCAGAAATTCCATGACTCCAAAGAACTGTAATTAAGGACCAAGAGATTCCTTTTCATGTGATTGAAAGGTGGTGGTAGAGACGGTAGCATTCATTTCCTTTTAGACCACATTTTTCTGCACATTGTCCTTCTTAAATCTATGTTCCTTACCTGTGAGTATTTCTTTTCTGGTGACCAAGAGTAATTTCAGTAATTGTTTGAAACAGTTAGGATCAATCCTATGGTGCAACGCAGCACCCGTCCTTGTTCTGACATAGCAAGCGCCGTCTGCCCCCTCAGGCCCTACTGAGCCACCTGGAGCAGTCACTATGAATGCAAAGCTCCTCTCTTCTGGCTGTCTTTTTCCTGAGGAGGAGGAAGAAATTTCTCTTCTCTGTGCTCCCACACTACCGGTGCCTTCCTCTATCAATAGCACTCACCACACTGTGCTGTCATTACCTCAGCGTCTCCCATTTCCCCAGGCACAACTCTCAGTGGGATTACTGCTCCTCTAAGCCCTTCTTATTCTTCTTTTTACCCTGGGTTCTGATTATGCTTTGCTTCTCTAGTCTTCAAAATGTCCTGCCTATATGGTTCCTTCCTCTCTCACCAGCTGAAGTGACAGTTCTGCCACCCCAACTACCTATCCAGGGCCTGGCACAGAATAGGCTCTGAACACACATGATTGGCTAAATGAGAAAGTTCTGGTATTATCTTCAGTTTCCCACCCCCGACCTTGTTTTTGCCCCAGTTATCACCATTGGGTAAATGTCTAGGGGCAGACTTTCATCCTCAGTTAATACGTACAACTCTTCTAGGAAAATCTTAGGTGGTCAAAACTTCTGTCAAAATTAGTTCCCACAAGGCAGTCTATTCTTTCAGTTATGGAGCCTTTCCCTGTACTGAATTCCTCAGGATGAGTTTTCTCAAAGATTGGAGGCTATTTGAATAGCATCACTCAAGTCCCTTTATGCTAATCCCAAGCTTCTAGACTTGAAGCCTTCATGAATCTGCAAAGCAGACAGATTCATGACAAAGAAAGAAATATCTTCAAGGAGTTGTCCCCCTGACTCACATGTTGCTAAATGCTCAAATCTAGTAGATTTGACATTCCTTCACTCATAAAGCACAAGATGCAGGAGATCAAAGAGGAATAGTCTACCACTCTTCAGACTTAGTGTATCCCAGAGATAGAAAAACTAGCTGTAGATGGCATGATAGGAACCTGAAAGTTTACTGTAGCCAAATCTCTATGCAGATGGTAATGAAAGAAATAGCATATACTGAAAAAGAACAGCCAGAGTTACTATTGGAATAGAAGTACAGAAAAGGCTGTTGGAAGAAAGAAGAGGACAGATCAAAAAGAGGCAGAATCAATTGTATTAAAACCTAGTATCAGAACTTAGAATTTCAGTGTTACAGTTTTAGAACCTATTTGAGGTGTATCGCAGTTGGCTGCTATGATGCCTAACAGTTTTGATTTCTAAACTTTAACCCCCTCACTTGCTACAGTGCTCAAGCCTCAAATGATACATAAGTCTTAAATAGTGAGGCTTAACAGATTTGCTTTCTGCAGGTCTAAGTCTCAGCTTGCTGGGTGGTCCCCTGGAATACTGTGGGGGGAAAAGAACAACTTTGGGGGAGAAGCACAGCCCTTGTGTCAGAGTGGAGCCTATGATATTTGACATCACTTAATGGCAAGTGTTTTTCCTCCTAGGATACTTACCCCAAATTAGAAGCATTTCTCTATGATGCCTAGTTTGAGAGTATTTACTAACTAGTGCATAAAGTCCCTGTCATTATTTTCCCCTCAGAGAATAAATATACTAACCTAATGGCTGAGTGCTTGTAATGATTAATCAGAGGAGACAGGGAGAATATTACTCTAATTGAAATGACCAAAGCGATTGGGAGGGCTCAGAGATGGACATTTCTACCTGGGGTCTGGGATGACTTCTGAGAATTCTGAAATATGGCTGGGCACATACTCTTGCCCACACCTCCTCTCACAGTTTATTTCTTAATGTTCCTGACTTTCTGGCCGAAAAATAATTTAGTGATTGGGTTCAAGAGTAGTTTTAGTGGTGTATACATATTGCAAAACATAGATGAAAGCACTGAAAAATTAAGACAGCTATTACAATATCTTCACCAGTCACTGTTCCCATTAGTAATCTATTTGAAACACATCTTAGGGGCTGCATCTTAAACTGTGGGCCCCATTTGATAGCAAGTACATTCCAGGTGGCCCGGGGACTCTGTCTGCATGGCCTCTGTCACTGTTGTCATAGCTTCCTTTTCAATGTACCAGTATTCCTGGATTCTCTGAGAGTCTCCTCCCATCTTTAAAGACTACTAACTTGCTATAAGGTAGTTACTTTTTCTTCTCATGAAGTAAGTGAGGAATAACCTCAAATAGAATCACTGTGACACCTTGTGGGCATGGGTAGGTATTGCAACCCAGCCTCCAATTATTCTAAATAATGGCCCCCACCGGTCTTGACTTGGGGCAGACAATTGCTTACTCTTCCCCACTGAAAAGCCTCACGGTCCCCACTTCTACTACCTCCTCAGTCACTCTTTGAAGAGTGAATGCTCTGAATAGGAGTGTGAGAAATTGGTATGCTTGATTCCATGTGACAAGGCAATCCTATTAATTTCCTTCTTCTTAAGTTGGATTTCCAAGAAATTTTTGCCCTATAGATACAGGATTGGATCAGCATGAAGTGCATTAGCTTCTCATTGGAGTTGGTGCCACTCCCAACTCTTTTGACCTCTCTTGTTGACTTCTTTACACCAGAAGGCAATAGGCCTTCTTGGTTCTCCTTCAGCAAATACACCTTTTCTTCCCCCAGAGATAGATTTCCATGGAAACCAAACCAAGGAGAAACATTCTGGAGAGTCAGAGTTTGTCAAGCAGGGTGTGGCAAAAACCACAAGAGAGGTGAGGGGAGAAGCATTTGTCTCAGGATTATATTAGAAAAGCGAGCAAAAATATAGTTAGAGGCAGCAGAAAACCATGTTATATTTCAAATGTTTTTCAGTGTTTCTACTTAATGGGAGTGAAAGACCCTAGAAAAATCAAAAGGCCATACATAGTGCACCTACTGTGTGCGAGGCAAGGATGCAAAGTGCTAGAAAGGGTCAGGTGTCCAATGTGACCCAGCTCTCAGGGAGTTTGCATTATCTGTGGGGAGGTGAGGTGCACAGGAATAATCATAGCAAACAACAATACCACAGGACTGAGACCAATATCATTGGAAGGAGGCAAGTATGACTCCATTTCTCTTTCTGCTCTATTATATTAAAATAAGCAGTGAGAAGAACAAAGCCATGCCAGGGTGAACCTAAGAGAACTCAATCTATAGGCCTGGTTCTCAACCCCAGTCAAAGGAGGAGTTTTTAAATATATCAGATAGTGAGGCATGATATTATAGCATTGGTGATGGTCCAAGAGAAAGACAGACTTAGATGACTGGGAGAGAAAGGACAATGGTTTTTAATGTTGACTTGGCTACATATTTGAATCACCGGGGAAGTTTTAAAAAATATTGATGCTTACCTCACCCTGAAGATTCTGATTAACTTGGGGCTGGGGGAACCTGCACATTGGAATTAAAAACTTTTCCCTTAATAATTTTAGTGTGCAGTCAAGTTTTAAAACCACTGTAGGTTTTATTCCTAGCTCTTTCCTCCACACACGCGCGCATGCACACACACACACCCTTGCTATTGTAATTTTCAGCTTTGCAAAAAATGAATTAAATATTAAATGGAATGGGACAGACTTCAGAAAATCTGAATTCAATAGACACATGAAGATCTGTTTAATATGCTAATGAAGAAAGTGTTGTGGCCTGGAGGTGTGCTGCTGCAATGGATTATGGGAAAGTCTTAAAATAAATGGTTGTTCTGATATGTGCTTCTGACCTGTGACATATTTTCCTCCAACCAGCTGTTATTCTGACTCTGTGCCAATGTTAGTGAAGTGATATGTCTGTGCCAAAGGTCATGAGAATATAACATTTTTCAGTGTCAGTTACAACACACCATGTGTCCCTTAATGTCTCCCTTCCATGCCAGTGACCCCATGACTGTCTCCTCTGGACATTTGGTTTATACCTATGTTTTTCCTTTTGAATCTGTTTAAAAACCAGGAGTTAAAGAGAACAAGGAGACTATTCTCTATTTTCTGACAACAGTGAACTTGAACCCATTGTGTTTATTTTGTGTTTTCTGGTGATAAAACAGAAAGAGTACCTCTTGATAAAATATTTGCCATAGCACCTAACATACTACTTTTTCCCCATTGTTTGAGTGATAACTTGTTGCAGTTGGCGAGCAATTACTCATTTGGTGTGATTTTAGGAATACTATTAAGAAAATCCCGATTTGCCCTTACAATCCAAGTTTCTGTTTAGGAAGATTAGCCTAATGGTAGGCAGGATGGAACGGGCTGGGGAGCTGGCAGTGAGGGAGGTACTGCAGTCAGACTGATAGGAGAGTTTACACTGGAGAAGAAGCAGGAGAAATAAAAAGAGGTTGTTTGTTGGTTCACAGGACATTCTGAGGGTAGATTTCATAGGATGCAGCACTTCTTAGGCAGGAAGGAGATTGAAAGGCCCAGATGATCACAGGATTTCAAGCTTATGTAGAAGAAAAAATGGCTGCAGAGTGTACAGAATCAAGGCAGCTGGGAGAAGAAAATGATGGCTGGGATCTGACACATTTGGTTTCATACAGATACAGACTGCCAACAGGAGTCCACATGGAAATGTTCAGAAAACTGTTGGGAGCTAATGAGAACGTTTAGAACTAAAGACACAGATTTATTATCTTAGATGTGATAGCAAAGTTGTGGGGGTATTAGAAACTGGCATAGGAGAATAAAGAGAAATAAATTGCCAAAACATTAGAAGAATTCCAATATTTATGGTATCTGAAAAAGAAAATGCCCCAGTGAGGACCCAGGTAGAGGGTGACAATGAGAATAACAGGAGAGCTTCTCGGGTGTTGGTGGTCAATCCTGTGATATGCTACCGAGTAGTGAAAAGCAGGCTGTCAATGACTCTCATGAGACCCAGCCTTATTTCACTTGGTCTCTATATTTTTACTTCTTCCTTCTTTTTCTTTGGGTTCTAGTACACTTTTTTTTTTTTGGTCCTGGTTTTCCTCTAGACATTGTTTTCTTTTCTTCCACTCTTCCCTTAAATTGTGATGCTCTTGGCAGGTTTCTGTCCTCAGTCCTCTTCTTTCTCACACCCTGCTCTTTAAGACAAACACCATTGTAACTACCATCTAGGACAAAAAATGGGATGTGACAGCTACATTTCCCCTAAGATTAGGAACAAGACAAAGATGTCCACTCTCTTTAATTCTATTCATCATAGTGTTGGAATTCCTAGCCACAGCAGTCAGAGAAGAAAAATAAATAAAAGGCATCCAAATTGGAAAAGAAGAAGTAAAACCATTATTATTTGCAGATGACATGATAGTGTACATAGAAAACCCTATAGAGGAGACTTCCGGCCAAGATGGAGGCACAGACAGACACGCTTCATCTCCCTCCACAACTAAGAAGGAATACAACTACCTCAAAACTAGAAACAACCAGAAGTTCCAGAAAATCGAGCTGCATGGAAGTTCAGCAAACAAAGATATGAAGAAGAAATATTTATTCAGACAGGTAGGAGGGGCAGAGCTGGGGTGGAGAGGACACGGTGTGGTGGTAGCAGAAGAAGCGGTGGCAGCGGCGGCCGTGGCAGGCCAGCAGAAAGCACAGTCAAACATTTTAAAAAGTTGAGAGAGAAACCTGTGGAGCACTCCCAGCACCACACCAGACCCCACAGCTCACGGTTCCAGCATCGGGGACAATAAAGCATCATTGCTTCTGACTATGATAACCAGTGGGGGTTGGAGTGGAGAAGAAAACTGCAGAGTCTGCTTGTTTATTTTATTTTTTATTTTTGGTTTTTCAATTACAGTTGTCCCCTTTTCTCCCAATTTCTCTCTCCCACCCAACCCACCCCCTCTCCTGCAATCATATCCCTTCCCGTTGTCCATGTCCATGAGTCATTTATGTGTCCTTTGACTAAACCCTTCCCTTACTTATCCCCCTTCTCTCTCTCCCTCCTCCCCCCTATTGGCTGCTATTCTGCTCTTTGTTCTATTTAGTTCTTTTGTTTGTGTGGTTCTTTGGTTTCCTGTATTAGGTGATATCATATGGTATTTTCCTTTCTTTGCCTGGCTTATTTCTCTAAGCAAAATTCTTTCTAGTTCCATCCATGTTGTTGCAAATGGCAGGAGTTCCTTCTTTCTTTCTCCTACATAGTATTCCATTGTGTAAATGTAGCACAGTTTTTTGATCCACTCATCTACAGATGGGCACTTAGGTTGTTTCCAGCACTTAGCTATTGTAAACAGTGCTGCAATGAACATAGGGGTGCATAAGTTCTTTTGAATTGGTGCTTCAAGATTCTTCGGGTATAATCCTAGTAGTGGAGTCGCTGGTTCAAAAGGCAGTTCCATTTTTAATCTTTTGAGGTAATTCCATACTGTTTTCCATAGTGGCTGCACCAGTCTGCATTCCCACCAACAGTGCAGTAGGGTTCCCGTTTCTCCACATCCTCGCCAGCACTTGTTGTTTGTTGATTTGTTGATGATGGCCATTCTGACAGGTGTAAAATGGTATCTCATTGTGGTTTTTATTTGCATCTCCCTGATGGCTAATGATGTTGAGCATTTTTTCATGTGTCTATGGACCTTCTGTATGTCCTCTTTGGAGAAGTGTTTGTTCAGGTCCTTTGCCCATTTTTTAATTGGGTTGTTTGTTTTCTTGATGTTGAGTCGTATCAGCTCTTTATATATTTTGGAAATCAGTCCCCTGTCTGTGATGTCATTGGCAAATATGTTTTCCCATATGGTTGGTTTCCTTTTCATCTTGCTGATGTTTTCTTTTGCTGAGCAGAAACTCTTTAGTTTGATGTAATCCCATTTATTTATTTTTTCCTTTATTTCTCTTGCTTTAGGAGATGTATCCGTGAAGAAATTGTTACGTGAGATATCTGATATTTTCTTGCCTATGTTTTACTCTAGGACTTTTATGGTGTCACGTCTTACATTTAAGTCTTTGATCCATCTTGAGTTTATTCTCATGTGTGGTGTAAGTTGGTGGTCTAGTTTCATTTTTTTGCAGGTCCCTATCCAGTTCTCCCAGCATCATTTGTTAAAGAGGCTTTTCTCACTCCATTTTATGTTCCTACCTCCTTTATCAAATATTAGTTGACCATAGAGGCCTGGGTTTATTTCTGGACTCTCTATTCTGTTCCAGTGATCTATATGTCTGTTCTTATGCCAGTACCAGACTGTTTTGATTACAGTGGCTTTGTAGTATTGTTTGATATCTGGTGTTGTGATTCCTCCTGCTATGTTCTTCCGTCTCAAGATTGCTTTTGCTATTCGGGGTCTTTTTTTGGTTCCAAATGAATTTATGGAGTATTTGTTCTAGGTCTGTGACATATGTCATTGGTATTTTAATAGGGATTGCACTGAATCTGTAAATTGCTTTGGGTAGTATGGCCATTTTGATGATATTGATTCTTCCCATCTAAGAACATGGTATTTGCTTCCATTTATTTGTATCTTCCTTAATTTCTTTCTTCAATGTTCCGTAATTTTTAGTGTACAGGTCTTTTATCTCTTTGGTTAAGTTTATTCCTAGGTACTTAATTTTTCTTGTTGCTATAGTAAATGGTATTTTCTTTTTTTGTCTCTGTCTCTGTTATTTTATTGTTGGTGTACAGAAATGCCTTAGATTTTTGTATATTTATTTTGTACCCTGCTATTTTGCCAAATTCACTTATTAAATCGAGTAGTCTTTTAGTGGAGTTTATAGGGTTTTCTAGGTATACTATCATGTCATCTGCATATAACGAAAGTTTTACTTCCTCTTTCCCAATTTGGATGCCTTTTATTTCTTTTTCTTGTCTGATTGCTGTGGCTAGGACTTCCAACACTATGTTGAATAGGAGTGGAGAGAGTGGACAACCTTGTCTAGTTCCTGAATTCAGGGGGGATGCTTTTAGTTTTTCTCCATTGAGTATGATGTTGGCCTCAAGCTTCTCATATATAGCCTTAATTATGTTAAGGTATTCTCCCTCTATTCCCATTTTGCTGAGTGTTTTCATCATAAATGGGTGTTGTACTTTATCAAATGCTTTTTCTGCATCTATTGATATGATCATGTGATTTTTGTCTTTCATTTTGTTTAGGTGATATATTATATTTATTGATTTGCGAATATTAAACCATCCTTGTATCCCTGGAATGAAGCCCACTTGATCGTGATGTATGATCTTTTTGATGTATTGCTGGATCCTGTTTGCCAATATTTTATTGAGGATTTTAGCATCTATATTCATCAGTGATATTGGCCTGTAGTTTTCTTTCTTTGTTGTGTCTTGACCTGGTTTGGGGATTAGAATAATACTGGCTTCATAGAAAGAGTTTGGGATTTTCCTCTCTTCTTGGATTTTTCAGAACAGTTTGAGGAGGATAGGAGTTAGTTCTTCCCTGAATGTTTTGTAGAATTCGCCTGTGAAGCCATCCGGTCCAGGGCTTTTGTGTGCAGGGAGATTTTGGATTACTGTTTCAATTTCCTTCTTTGTTATTGGTCTGTTGAGACTTTCCACTTCTTCTTGATTCAGTTTTGGAAGGTTGTATGTTTCTAAAAATTTGTCCATTTGTTCTAGATTGTCAAATTTCTTGCCATACAGTTGTCTGTAGTAATTTCTAACTATCATTTGTATTTCTGTGGTATCAGTCGTGATTTCTCCTCTTTCATTTCTGATTTTGTTTATTTGGGTCTTCTCTCTTTTTTTCTTGATTAGACTGGCTAGAGGCTTGTTGATTTTGTTTATTTTTTCAAAGAACCAGCTCCTAGTTTTGTTGATCTTTTGGATTGTTCGTTTAGTCTCTATGTCATTTAGTTCTGCCCTGATCTTGATGATTTTGTTCCTTCTTCTTGCCCTAGGCTTTGTTTGTTGTTGCTGTTCTAGTTCTTGTAGCTTTATGGTTAGGTTTTTTATTTGAGATTCTTCTATTCTTTTCAGACATGCCTGTATTGCTATGAACTTCCCTCTCAGAACTGCTTTCGCTGTGTCTCACAGGTTTTGGGCTGTTGTGTGCTCATTATCATTAGTTTCTAGAAATTTCTTGATTTATTTTTTGATGTCATTGTTAATCCATTCATTATTTAATAGCATGTTATTCAATCTCCATGAGTTTGGGTGTCTTTGATTTTTTTCTCTGAGGTTGATTTCTAGTTTCAAGGCATTGTGATCTGAAAAGATGCTTGATATGATTTCAATTTTCTTGAATTTTTTGAGGCTTGTTTTGTGTCCTATCACGTGGTCTATCTTTGAAAATGTCCCATGTGCATTTGAAAAGAATGTATATTTTGCTTCTTTGGGGTGGAAAGTTCTATATATATCAGTTAGGTCCATGTGGTTTAGTGTGTTGTTCAATGCCTGTATATCCTTGGTGTTTCTTTGCTTTGATGATCTGTCTATTGTTGATAATGGAGTGTTGGAGTCCCCTACTATGAGTGTGTTGTTGTTGATATCCTTCTTGTGGTCTTCTAGTATTTGCTTTATGTATTTAGGTGCTCCTATGTTGGGTGCATATATGTTTATCAATGTCATATCTTCTTGATGGATTGTTCCTTTAAGTATTATGAAATATCCTTCTTTGTCTCTTTTTATTGCCCTTGCTTTGAAATCTGTTTTGTCTGATATGAGGACTGCTACCCCGGCTTTTTTTTCTGGTCCATTTGCTTGTAATATTTTTTTATATCCCTTTACTTTCAGTCTGTGTAAATCTTTTGTTTTGAGTTGTGTTTCTTGTAGACAGCAAATATGTGGGTCCTGTTTTCTTACCCATTCCATTACCCTATGTCTTTTAATTGGAGCATTTAATCCATTTACGTTTAAGGTTATTATTGACGTGTATTTATTCATTGCCCTTTGAACCTCTGTTCCTCTCCTCTCTTGTTCTTTTCTTCTTTTTTCTTAGAAAACACCCTTTAGCATCTCTTGCAATGCTGGTTTGGTGGAGATGTATTCTTTCAGTCTTCCTTTGTCTGAGAAACCTCTTATTTCACCTTCTATTTTGCATGAGAGCCTTGCTGGGTAGAGTATTCTTGGTTGTAGGCCTTTGTTTTTCATTGCCTGAAATATTTTTGACCATTCCCTTCTGGCCTATAATGTTTCTGTTGAGAAATCAGTCGATAGCCTTATCAGAGCTCCCTTGTACGTTATTTGCTGTTTTTCTCTTGCTACTTTTAGGATTCTCTCTTTGTCTTGAAATGTTGCCATTTTAATTATGATATGCCTTGCAGTGGTTTTTTTGGGGTTCCTCTTCATTGGAACTCTCTGTGCTTCCTGAACTTGTATAACTTTTTCTCTCGTCAGGTTTGGAAAATTTTCTGTCACTATTTCTCCTATCAGTTTTTCAATTCCATGCTCCTTTTCTTCTTCCTCTCTAATTCTGATGATCCTGATATTATTTCTTATCATGCTATCCTGTAATTCCCTTACATCTTGTTCATATTTTTTAAATCTTTTTTCATTTTGCTGTATTGTCTGGGAGTTTTTCTCTACATTACCTTCTAACTCACTAATCTGATCCTCTGCTTCGTTTAGTCTGCTTTTGACTGATTCCACTGTGTTTTTCAGTTCAGAGACTGAATTCTTCAATTTTTCCTGGTTCTTGTTAACAGTTTCTATGTCTTTTTTTATGCTGGTGTAGTTCTCTGCAAGTTCCCTGTAATTTTCTTGGAGTTGATGGTAACTTCTTTGGAGGTTGTCATAGTTGTTTTTAAGGATGTCGAGTATATTGAGCTTCTTTACCACCATTGTTTTGAATTCCATGTCTGACATTTGGGCTATGTCTATTTCATCTATCTCTCTTTCTGAGGATTCCTCTTTTCTTTTCATTGAGGGGTTATTTTTGTGTCTTACCATGTTGTATTCTTTTTGTTTGTTTTCTTGGGGGGGGGGTCTGCTTTGACTTCCCTCCTTTGTGGTATGAGCTTCTTTATTGGAGATCTGGGGGTTTCAGTGGTGCAGTCTCTTTGATATCCCGAGCCTGATGTTCTTGAGTTACCCTTTATGTTGTTTGTTTATTCTGTGTGATTATATTTCAGATGTTCTTTGGTAGGATCTTCCTTCTGGCTAGTTGGTTGGGAGTCACTCTATCCACTTTGTCTTGAGTTCTTTTGTGGAGATGCTGTTAAAAACAGAAACACACAGCCCAGGCAGGAGACCCACACCCTCAAAAAATATCCCCCACCCTCTATCCCACTATTATCTACCAACGAGCCCGTGTTAATATAAATGTAAAGAGATTAGAGCTTTTATACTATAAGAAGAATAGATAAGAGTTGTTTTTATGGAGGAAAAATATAATTTTTGATAGAGGGGGTGATAGATTAATAATAGTTGAGACTATGCAAGCCAGTAGGTAATATTTACATTGTATGTTAATAAAAATAGAAGAAAAGGATGGAATAATGCATAACATAGTAAGAAAGTGGGATTGTATTATATTGGGTTTATGTAGTAATTATATTCTATTATTTAGAGTGATAGGGGGGCTACACTAGACACACAAACAAATAAACAATGATTGAAGAGAAAGGATGAGAAGGAGAGGTTATATGCAACATGTTTGAGATAAAGTTTGTTTTTCTTTTGGAAGGGGAAAAAAAAACCAACAAAAAGGGAAGAAAGAAAAGAAGAAAGAAAGAAAAAAGAAGAAAAAAATTTTTTTTTAAAAATCCCAAGAAAACAGAAGAAAGAAAAGATGAAAGAAAGAAGAGAGGAAAAAAAAAAGGGGATGTTTTTGCTCCGTTTTAGCCTTGGTGTGTGGCCTTCTCTTTCTGCGTCCGCAGCTGGTCTAGTGTGGTGGTTCATAGGTTCTTGTTTCTTGCAGCACTGGTGTGCTCCCGCAGTTGCCGCAATGGTGTGCGCCCGCGGTTGCCGGCATGGCGCGTTCCCTTGTTGCCCACTGGATCCAGTTGAGGTGTCCTTGCATGCGCGCCCCTGCACGGGCAGGGCAGCCCTAGAGCTTGCCCCGCGATTGGCGCCTATTGTTGCTGGGCCGAGGTGTTTCTGCGTTCACGCCAAGGTGTCCCCGTGCGCGCGTCCCTGCACGCGTGGGCGGCAGAGAGCTTGCCCCGCGATTGGCACCTCTTGTTGCCGGGCTGGGGTGTTTTTGCGTTCACTCAGAGGTGTCCCCACACCCGTCCCTGCACGTGCAGGCGGCCTGATAGCTTACCCCGTGATTGGTACCTATTGTCCCTGGGCTGAGGTGTTTTCGCACTTGCGCGCCAGTGCCCTTAGTCCTGCTGAGCCGAGCTCCGGGAGTTGGTCTCTTGCCTCTTAGGGCGGAGCCCCGGACACTTGTGCACAGTGGAAGTGAGCGTCTGTGAGTCGCTGCCGCCTGCTGTTCCCGTGCTGCAGCTGCCTGCCTTCCCTCACCCGTCTGGGTGGGCACAAACAGAGCCTGCACTAGAGGTCTGCTTGCCCCACAGTCCTAGAAGTCCACAGACCCACCTACTCTGGGAACGATGGCCAGGGCCACAGTTAGAGAGGCACCAGGCCCATACAGAAGTGGAGAAGTGCCTGGAAAAGAGGTGACTGCTGAGCAAGCGGCATTGTTCCCTCTCAGACCCCTCCTCCCCACACAGCACCACAACCTGGTTAAAACAGGTCACCTAAGGCTCTGCCCTTTACAACATAATAGGAGCAAAAGCTCTACCTAAGACACAGAGGGAAACAAACAAAGAAGCCTGTCAAGATGAGAAGATAGAGAAGTATGGCCCAAAAGGGGGAACAGATCAAGGGTCCAGTGGGAGAACTAATTGATGAGGAGATAGCCAAACTAACAAATGAGGAGCTAGCCAACCTAACAGATGCAGAGTTCAAAACACTGGTGATAAAGATTCTCACAGGCTTGACAGATATGCTTAAGTACAGCAAACACATAAGAGAAGAAGTGAAGGCTATGCTAAATGAAACGAAGGAAAATCCACACAAAACCAATGGTTAAGGGAAGAAAAGCAGGGTTCAAATCAATGACTATGAATATAAGGAAGAAAAAAAAGGTCAACCAGTACAAAATGAGGAAACAAGAATCAAATAAACGAGAAGAGGCTTAGGAACCTCTGGGACAGCTTTAAATGTGTCAACATCTGAATCATAAGGGTTCCAGAAGGGGAAGAAGAAGAGCAAGGAATCACAAGCTTATGTGAAAAAATAATGAAGGAAAACTTCCAAAATTTGACAAAGGAAATAAATATACAGTCCAGGAAGCACAGAGAGTCCCAAACAAGCTAGACCCAAAGAGGACCACACCAAGACACATTATAATTAAAATGCAAAGGTGCAAGATAAAGAGAGAATCTTAAAAGCATCAAGAGACAAGAAGAGAGTTACCTACAAAGGAGTGTCTATAAGACTATCAGCTGATTTCTCAAAAGAAACTTTGCAGGCAAGAAGAGACTGGCAAGAAGTATTCAATGTGATGAAAAGCAAGGACTACAACCAAGACTACTCTATCCAGCAAAGCTATCATTTAGAATAGAAGGACATATAAAGTGCTTCCCAGACAAGGTAAAGCTAAAGGAGTTTATCATCACCAAGCCATTATTATATGAAATGTTAAAGGGACTTATTTAAGTGAAGAAGATGAACACTATGAACATTAAAATGACAACAAACTCACAATTATCAACAACTGAATCTAAAAAACAAAAATAAAAACAAACCTAGCAAACAGTCAGAACAGGAACGGAATCATACGGTTATCAGCTGGGAGGAGGAAGGGGGAGAAATGGGGATATGGTGCAGGGGCTAAGAAGCATAGTTGGTTGGTACAAAATAGGCAGAGGGAAGTTAAGAATAATATAGGAAAGGGTGAAGCCAAAGAACTTATATGCACCACTCATGGACATGAGCTAAGCGGAGGGTGGGTGGGTGGGGGATTGCTGGAGGAAAGGGGGTTACTGAGAAGAGGAGACAAATAGAAAAGAAATTGAAACTACTGTAACAAGATAATCAATAAAATATACTTAAGAAAAAACACAAAAGGAGAGAGCTTGGAGAACTTTGGTGTTGGTGAATGCATAAAGGTGGTGACAGAGGGCATGGGAGCTCCTGGCCCCTTCCCACATACCTCACCTATGCATCTCTTTTCCTGGCTGTTGATTTGTATCCTTTAATATTCTTTGCAATAAACTGGTTATCTAGTGAGTAACCTGAAAAACAAAAAACAAAAGAACCCTATAGACTCCACCAAAAACCTATTCAACCTTACAAGTAAATTTGGCAAAATAGCAGGGTACAAAGTCAATATTTAGAAATCGAAGGCATTTCTGTACACCAACAGTAAAATATCATAGATAGAAACTAGAAAAAAAAAAGATCCCATTTACTATAACAAAAAGAAAAATAAAGTAGTTAGGAATAAACTTAACCAAGGAGGTAAAAGACCTGTACTAGGAAAACTACAGAACACCAGAAAGAAATTAAAGAATGTACAAATAAATGGAAGCATATACCATGTGCATGGATGGGAAGAATCTACATCATAAAATGTCCATACTACCCAGAGAAATTTATAGATTCAATGCAATCCCTATTACAATATGAACAGCATATTTCACAGACCTAGAACAAATACTTCAAAAATTTATATGGAACCAAAAAAGACCCCAAATAGCCACAGCAATCTTGAGGAAGAAGAACATAGTGGGAGGAATCACAATACCTGATGTCAAACTATTCTACAAGGGTACTATAATCAAAGCAGTCTGGTATTGGCATAAGAACAGACATATAGATTGATGGAACAGAATAGAAGCCCAGAAATAAACCCAGGCCTATGTGGACAACTAATATTTGACAAAGGGGGAAGGAACATCAAATGGAGTGAAAAGAGCCTCTTCAACAAATGGTGCTGGGAGAACTCTACAGGTACATGAAAAAAAAAAAAAAAAAAGAAAGAAAGAAAGAAAGAAAGAAAGAAACTAGACCACCAACTAACACCATACACCAGAATAAACTCAAGATGCATCAAAGACTTAAATGTAAGCCGTGACACCATAAAAGTCCTAGAGGAAAACATAGGCAGGAAAATTTCAGATATCCTGCATAGCAATATTTTTACCGATACATCTCCTAAGTCAAGAAAAATAAAGGAAAGAGTAAACAAATGGAACTACATCAACTAAAGAGTTTCTGCTCAGCAAAAGAAAACATCAGCAAGGTGAAAAGGGAACCAACCATATGGGAAAACATATTTGCCAATGATACCTCAGACAAAGATTTTATCTCCAAAATATATAAAGAATTTATAATACTCAACACCAAGAAGGCAGAAAATCCAATTAAAAATGGGCAAAGGACCTGAACAAACATTTCTCCAAAGAGGACGTACAGAGGCTTCAAAGGCATATGAAAGAATGTTCAACATCACTAGCCATCAGAGAAATACAAATTAAAGTAACAATGAGATAACACCTCATACTGGTCAGAATGACCATCATCAACAAATCAATAAACAAGTCCTGATGAGGATGTGGAGGAAAGGGAACCCTAGTGCACTGTTGGTGGGAATGCAGACTGGTGTAGCTACTGTGGAAAACAGTATGGAATTTCCTCAAAAAACTAAAAATGGAACTGCCTTTTGATCCAGCAATTCCATTGCTAGGATTATACCCAAAGAATCCTGAAACACCAGTTCAAAAGAACCTATGCACCCCTATGTTCATAGCAGCCCTGTTTACAATAGTCAAGTGCTGGAAACAGCCTAAGTGCCCATCTGTAGATGAGGGGATTAAAAAACTGTGGTACATTTACACAATGGAATACTGTGCACCAGAAAGAAAGAACTCCTACCATTTGCAACAACATGGATGGAACCAGAGAGAATTATGCTTAGTGAAATAAGCCAAGCAGCAAGAGACAAATACCATATGATAGCACCTAACATAGGGCACTAATGAACAACACAAACACAAACAAATGAACAAAATAGAACCAGAGGCAAGTAAACAAGGAGCAGACTCACAGTGACCATGGGGGAGGGGAGGGAGAAGGGGCAATAAAGAAGGGTCTAGTCAAGGAACTAGTATAAATGACTCTGGACATGGACAACAGGGTAACGGTGTGGGGATGGACTGTGGGAGAAAGGGTGAGCAGGGTCAGGGGGTGCAATGGGGGAAAAAGTGGGACAACTGTAGTAGAAAAAAACAATAATTTTTTTAAAAATGAAAAGATAATATAATCCAGAACAATTGCATCAGAATCTCTCTGGTGCCCAATTATTTGTATGTTATAACAGCTTCCTAAGTGATTGTAATGTGCAGCCAGGGTTGAGAACCGCTGCCAGTAATTATTAACCAGTATGGCTAAGGAACAAGTCTTGATTTGTCAAGTTCTAGTTCACAATGTTCCATGCTATTGATATCCCAGCCTGTGAGTTGGAACAAATCTCTTTCTCTCATTTCAGCATTCCTATTACAAACTTCACTCTCTCTGTGTACACACACACATGTGCACATGCCCACACATACTAGCTCAGAATCTCTGTTCATACAAGCAGTAGTAGAAATGTCAGACTCAAAATGGGGTGTATTCTCTAGATGCCAAGGTCAAACACAGAGGTGTACGTCACTCATCCAAAGACTGCAGTGGACCTAGCCAAGAAAGAGGATTTGAATGACAAACCTTAGGAGAAGCTTAATCAAAAGTTTGGCAGATAGTCTTCCATCCAAAAAAGCAAGACAGAAAGAGATAACCTGGGGATGAGGTATCTGGGGATAGGGATTTTTATAGAACATGAGTGATACTGAATATGAGAAGAAGGGGAACAATTAATGCAGAGGTCACAAACTGTTGACTTATAGATGTCTTTTGTTTGCCTTTCACTGATAGTTCAAAAAAAATCAAAGTTAAAACTGGGAGATTGAACATACAAATTGAATTCCAGTTTTTAAAAAAATCTGAAGGTTTGGTAACAGTAAACCATTGTCCTCACATGGCAACAATCAGTGGCCATAGGTAGTGGCTGTCTACTTTCAACAGAGGAGGGAGTCTCTAGTTCCTCACAGTCCCTTCAGGGCTCCTGACACTTATTTAGATGATGTGACTGCCAACACTGATATCTGTTGAAATTTGTAGCTTCTGGTTTAAGATTTCAAATCAGCCTGGACATTAAGTAGCCATTGAGCACCAAGTTTTTATTTATTGATTTTTATGGTAGCCTTTGCTTCCATACAAATATACCTACAAGATATTAGGGCTGTGTGTTTCATTAGTCAATTGTGCTGGCTGCATAGTGCTATTACCTCTCCCTTTCATTTAAGTGCTTCATTCTGTCCTGCTGTGTTCTCTCCTGCTTGTGATGGCTTGGCATTGTCAGCACTCAGTGTTCAGAGCCTCTTTCTGCTCAGAGTTCAAGCAGTGGATGAATGCCCCATGGTGTCACATCATGGAACTCTCTGTGTAAATATGTCCTCCCAGCACCAAGTAAGAGCTAAAGTGTGTTCAGATGGTGCAGGATACCCCAACCTGTTTTGCTTTATCTTAACCACCTTTCCTAGTAAACTTTGATAGGTAGATTTCTAGGAAAAGTCAAATGAATTTCTAACTCTTCCTTTCAAGAATAAGTTTTTTTTTTCCCCCTTAGAATTGGCCTAGCATATTTTCTTGAAGGTTTGTTTCTGTATTTTCTCTTTAAAGACACAATAATCAAGTTTTTAAAATTTGGCTGACCAGTTTAGGGAAAGGTCTAAATGTTCTGAACTTTGTACTTCTGGTAGGGCCTGTCCTCCCTAAAGACATCAATTAAAGCAAAGGAAACATGATCAAATATTTTCACAAAGTGTTTCCTCCTCAAAGAACAAGACAATCTTGGAGTCTGTTTGCTTGTTGCAAAAATAAATAGGCAATTAAACAACAAACACACGAAAAAATACATGACTCCCAGTGAACTTGTTTCCATTTATAGGTTGAAAAAGCTAAATTCTTATAGCCATGTACTTAAAGTTTATTTTAGTCTCTCTTATATATTCTGTTAAGAAAAAATACCCGAAACTTGTGTATAAAGCAAGGAGATGATTGTATCCCTTTGTTGTCACACTCAAGCACTGTCTAGGGAGATTGAACCTTTGTTTCACTTACTATTTACTATTGGTTAGAGCTCTGATTCTATTAAATTAGATGTTAACTTGTAGATTTATAAGGTATAAATAATTTTTGTCCAATAGAGATGCACATGAATTTTTTCCTTTAGAAAAGATAGTGGCAAAGCTTATGGTTTTATTGTCCTGTAGCTAAGTAACCAGTTGTACATCTAACCTAACAATCTTACCATAGCATTATTTCTTGTGGTGTGTAGATATGCTCAGTCTCTCCATTTCTCTTTGAATCAGCTTTACAATTCTGCTAGTTCCTTTGTTAATGAGTAAAGCAAATTTTTGAAGCATGTTTATTCTTTATTGCTATAAGAGTGATGTTTTTAACTTAAAAAATTGTTCTTGAGGGCCAAGATGGAGGCCTAGACTGACATGCTCCATTTCCCTCCTAAGAAGGAATACAACTACCACAAAACCAGAAATAACCAGAAGCTCCTTAAAATAAATAAATGGAAGTCCAATATATGATGTTATAAAGATGTGGTGCTTGTCTGGATGTGTAGGAGGGGTGAAGCCAGGGCAGAGAGGTCAAGCTGTGCTGGTGGCAGAAGCGGCAGCGGCAGTGGTGGGACGGTAAGCACAGACACCCGTATTTAAGGAGAGGTGAGAAGTGCCTATTGAGGACCCCCAGATGCAGACCAGACCCATCAGCTTGTGATTCCAATGCCAGGAAAGGCAGACCCCCATTGCCTCAGACTATGAGGCCCAGAGCGGGTGGGAATGGAGGAGGAGGCTCCCGGTCTCTCAGAGGACAGTGAACGGCAGAATCCATCTTGGACCCCCACCCCCATAGAAAACACCACAGCATGGTGAGAAGGGTCGCCTGGTTGTGATGAGTTCATGGGGCTCCACCCCCTATAGCGTAGGTGTGACAGCCCCACCCAGGAAGCAAAGGTAAACACAAAACTGTCAGGATGGCACAGATCATGATAGAGATCCTGGTGATGCAGCTGACCAGACAGCAAATATCTAATCTAATGAAGCAGCAGAAAGGAAATCTTTCTGAAGCACAGTTCAGACCTTTGGTTATAAGAATGCTTACAGACCTAACAGCAGATCTTAAACAAGACGGGGAAGGAATGAAGGCTAGTCCTGCTGAAATGAACAAAGCACATATGAAACTAGTGGTGAGGGAAAGAAAACCAGGGATCAAATCAACAAATCAGAACATAGGGAAGGAACAAACAGTCAACCAGTGCAGAAAGAGGAAACAAGAAGTGAGGAAAATGAGGAGAGGCTCAGAAACCTCTGGGACAGCTATAAGCGGGCCAACATCTGAATCATAGGGTTGCCAGAAGGTGAAGAAGAACTAGAAATTGAAAAATTATGTGAAAAAATAATGAAACAGAACTTCCCTAACTTGGGGAAGGAAATAGACTTACAGGTCCAGTAAGCACAGAGAGTTACAAAAAACAACCCAAGGAGAACCACACCAACACACATTATAGACACATCAAAATGTCAAAAATTAAGGATAAAGAGAGAATCTTCAAAGCAGCAAGAGAGAAGAAGAGAATTATGTACAAAGGGGTCCCAATAAGACTCTCAGCTGATTTCTCAAAAGAAACTCTGCAGGCAAGAAGGGACTGGCAAGAAATATTCAAAGTAATGAAAAGCAAAAATATACAATCATGATTACCCAGCAAAGCTGTCATTCAGAATGGAAGGGCAGAGAAAGTGCTTCCAGGACAAAGTAAAAGTGAAGGAGTTCTTCAGATCCAAACCACTGTTATATGAAATGTTAAAGGGACTTGGTTAGGAGAAAGAGGATCAAAACTATGAACATTAAAATGAAAACTGTCTCACAATAACCAACAACAGAAGCTAGGGAACTGAAACAAAGACAAATTAAGTAGCAATGAGAGTGGGAAAAGAATTATAGGTATGAGGAACATTATGAGGGGAGGTCAGCAGGGAGGGGGAAGGGGGAAAGGGAGAAAGATGATGCAGGAATTAAGAAGCAGAGTAGGAGGGAGTGGAGTGGATAGGAAGATGTTGAGAAGAACTATATGCATAACCAATGGGCATGGACTAAGGGGGGTCATTTGGAGGGAGGGGGGTCACTGGGTGGAGGGGAACAAAGGGAAAAGAAATTGGGACTACTGTAACAGCACAATCAATAAAACAATTTTTAAAAAAACTCCAAAAAAAATTATACTTGAACGCTAACTTTATTCCCCCCAAAATAATTTTAGGTAGGCCCATCTCCTGTTCACACACAGAGCCTCTTGGTTGCTGTGGCTGCATCACTTTGAAGTACTTTTGTAGTTAATACACAAGATTAACACTTTATTGAGAAAGAGAGAACTAGTCAATTATCATGGTAATCACAGGCTCACATTTGCTGGGGGATGCAGAATACTTGGGGCATTTATCTTCTGACACATGAATCTTTCTGAGGTTTCCTTTATCTGCTCTATTCCATTTTCACTCATCATAGGATCTGCGAGAGGGAGGCTCAGAAGGCCATCTGGCCTTAGTCACTAGAAAGTATCAATGAGGCTTTCTAACACAGATGTTCCTGAAAGGTTAGGTATAATTGCATGTAAAAAAATTATTTTTCTGGAGCTGGAATATTTGTTTTATTGTAAAAAGTATGGATTATTTAATAATTTCAAAGAAATCACTGTGAAGCTCTGTTCTGCGGTAGTGTAAGATTCTGTTTAATTATCTTCAAATGTATTATTTAATTAAAAATATATTGTCTCTACCAAATATTGAGATAGGTTTGGAAAGTAAAATAGTCTATGAAATGATACAGTGAAAAGTGAAAATGCTTTGCAAGCTATATACAGTGTTATATTTTTACACAAATGTTCTTTATTATTAATATAGTAATTAAATGTAGCTTAAAGTCCCAAGTTATCACTGAAGGAATCATAATTTTTTTGATAGCCAAATAAAAGAACTTGAGTCCACATCTCACTTTTGATTTTATTTAGTAAATTAAGTCCCCTCCTAAATGTTTCTGAGAATTCCCAGAGAGCATGTCAACTGCAAACTTCAGTTGTCAGCTTATTCTAGACTGCTCTGATCATTGGGCTCTCACCTCCTCGTTTTCAATGGTCTCTAATTCACTTGTCAACATAATCACAGTCCTTAATTAATTTCCCAAGAAAATGCTAAAATAAATCTGACACTAACTTAGTAGTTAATAAAACTCTGCTGAAACCATTGGAGAATAATGAAGAGGAATTAAGATACAAAATAAGAAGCAACTCAAAATGTTCTGTTCTTAGGGCCTGCTTCTTGTCATATTTCTGGAGTCCACATTTCCAGGATCCTTTCTCCTCTTTCTGCCATTTTTCCTAAGGGAGATGAAAATCATTTTAAATTATCTCATACTTCTCCTCACAGAGAATAGTCTTTGATATTATTATAAAGAGAAACTTAGTTGTCTTTTACTGAACCTCCTCTTTTCTAGCCAATACCTTGGGTCTTACACTTCATAATCAGAAATCTTTGGATTTTCTCCCTTAAACAAAAAACCAACTCCCTCTTTTGGGAGCAGCCCTGCCCCCCTCCTCCAAGGAATGTAAAAGTTGCTCTAGTCATTTTTCCCCCTCCTATCTACCCTAAAAAGACCACCTGAATGGGAAAACCAAATTCATTGCCAAGAGAAGGGAAGACTTTGAGTGAACTTTTAGAATATGTGATGTTAACTTTCCAAATAATTTGATATGTATATATTAACCACGTATTTAATAACCTTAATCAATTCAGCCATTAATTCTAATAGTTTTTAGATTGTTTTAAAATATTTTATGTACACAATTATTATTTTCAAATGAGTTTTTCATTTTTCAATAGAAACTTTATGCCTTTTATTTATTTCTCTGGATGCATTATACAGACTAAGATCACTATCACAAAGCTGAAAAAATTGATAATTCTGAACATTTTTGTCTTTCAGTGTGAAAGTCAGGGGAAAGTGTTTAGTACTTCAACTTATGTATTCTGTTCACTGCAGGTTTTTGGATATTCTCTTTATTAGATTAAGAGGGTTTTCTTTGAGTTCTAGTTTGCTGAAAGTTTTTCATGGAATTTTATTAAATACTCTTTCTGAATCTATTGAGACAATTATATATTTGTCCTTTATTCTGTTTATGTGGAAAATTGCACTGATTGATTTTTGAATGTTGACTGACTCTTGCATGCCTGGGATAAAACACACTTGCTCAATTGGATTTGCTTTTATTTTGTTGTGAATGTTTAAAAATATTTTTATTATATTTTTTCCATTACCATTTAATCCCTTTATACACTCTCCCTCCCTGCAATCACCACACTATTGACCATGTCCATAAGTCCTTTTTCGTTTTTGCTCAATCCCTTATACCAATTAAACCCCTTATAACCCCTACCTCCCCCCTCCAATAGCTGTTATCCTGCTCTCTATCTATGAGTCTCTATTTTGTTTGTTAGTTCAGTTTGTTCATTTGATTTTACATATGAGTGAAATCATATGGTATTTGTCATTTCACTTAGCATAATGTTCTCAAGATTCATCCATGCTGTCCCAAAAGGTAAAATTTTCTTCATTTTTATGGCCAGTAGTATTCCTTCAGGTACATGTCACATGGTTATTTTATTCACTCATCTACTGATGGACACTTGGGCTGCTTCCATATCTCAGTGATTGTAAATAACACTGCAATGAACATAAGGGTATTTATGCTCTTTCAAATTAGTAATTTGGGTTCCTTCAGATATATTCCCAGAAGTTGGATTGCTGGGTCAAAAGGCAGATCCATTTTTAATTTTTTGAGGTACATTTGTACTGTTACCACAGTGGCTGCACCAGTCTGCATTCCCACCAACAATGTACCAGGGTTTCCCTTTAGATATATATCAGATAATATATTGCTATGAGCAATGTCTGTGATTTTACTCCTATGTTTTCTTCTAGAATTTTTATAGTTTTGGGTATAATATTTTTTTAATCCATTTTCAATTTATTCTTGTGTATGATATAAAAAGGTGGTCTAGTTTCATTTTTGGCATGCATCTGTCCAATTTTCCCAACACTGTTTATTGAATAAATTATCTTTAGCCCATTGTATGTGCTTGCTTCTTCTGTTAAATATTAATTGACTATAAAGGTGTGGGTTTATTTCTGGGATGTCTATTCTGTTCCATTGATTTATGTGTCTATTTTTATGCCAGTACCATGCTGTCTTGATTACTATGGCCTTATTGTATAGTTTGATATTAGGTAGCATGATTCCTCCAACTTTGTTCTTCTTTCTCAGGATCATTGTTGTTATGTAGGGCCTTTTGTAGTTTCATATAAATTTTTGAAATATTTGTTCTAGTTCTGTGAAATACATAATTGGAATCTTGATAGGAATTGCTTTGAAACTGTAGATTGCTTTGGGTAGCATGGACGTTTTAATTATGTTAATTCTTCCTATCCATGAACATGGTATGTGCTTCCACTTATTTGTATCTTCTATTTCTTTCTTCAGTGTCTTATAATTTTCTAAATACAGGTCTTTTACATCCTTGGTTATATTTATTCTTAGGTATTTTATTCTTTTTGAAACAATTGTAAATGGATAGTTTTCTTAGTTTCCTTTCCTGTTAGTTCATAATTGGCATTTGATTTTAATTTGTTTTGAATTTTGGCATCTCATTCTGGCAGAAATTGGCCTATAATTTTACTTTCTTATACTTAACAGATTATGGTGTCATGAAATGCATTGGAAAGTGTTCCCTCATTCCCTTCTCTAAGAGAGCTTGTATAAAAGAGGTATGCTTCTTTCATACATGTTTGGAAAAATTTAACAGTGATGTTATCTGGGACTAGAATTTTCTTTGTGAAAAGGTTTTTAGTTATGGATCAATTACTTTGACAGATGTAGGACTACTTACATTTTCTATTTTTTGTGACTGTTTTAGTAAGTTGTGCTTTTCAAGGAATTTGTCCACTTCATCTCAATTGTCAAATGTATTGGCATAAAATTGTTCATAATAACTTTTTATTACCTTTGTCATATATATTGAATTATAATATTGAAATTTTATATTCTTTCTCTATCTTTCTCTCTCTTTTGATATATTGCTAGAGGGGTATCAATTTTATTAGTATTTCCAAAGAACTAACTTTTGACTGTGCATTTTCTCTCTCATTCACCTGCTTCCTCCTTTATTGCTTTCCACTCTTGTATTTATTGTTTCCTCCCTTCTTTTTTATTTGTGTTTAATTTTCTATTATTTTTCTAGCTATTTAAATTTTTGTTTAAATTGAGGTATAATTGACATATAGCATTATATTAGTTTCAAGTGCACAACATAATAATTTGGTATTTGTTTGCATTGCTAAGTGACCACCACAATGAGTCTAGTTAATGTCCATCACCATATCAAATTTAAAATAATTTTTCTTATGATGATGACTTTTAAGATTTACTTTCTTAGCAACTTTCAGGTATGCAATACAGTATTATTTCTACAGTCACTATGCTGTACATTACATCCCTATGACTTATTTTATAACTGGAAGTTTATACCTTTTCACCCCTTTCACTCATTTTCCCCACTGTCCATGCTCCTGCCTTTCACAACCATTGGTCTGTTCTCTGCATCTATGAGCTCAGTTTTTTAAAGTTCCATATATAAGTTGTTTTTGTCTGACTTACTTCACTTACCATAATGCCATCATGGTCCATTCATGTTATTGCAAATGAGAAGATTTTATTCTTTTTATGGCTAAATATTGTTCTATTGTGCATATACACCACATCTTTATTCATTTATTGGTGGACACAGTTTTTTATCTAGCTTCTTGATATGGATACATAGATTATTGGCTTTATAATTTTTCTTCTTTTCTAATATAGGCTGTGGCAGACATGGAGATACACCACTCAGATAACCTTTCAAGAAAGAACCTGTCCAGCAGCTATGAGTATAATTATCTAATAGTCTCCAGCTGTTATCTCCTCCAGATCTACTTTAATTTCAAGCCAAGTGATGCTCTTTTGGAGAAACCTCCTGGGCAATGTCTGAGCAAAGCAGTGGTAGCTGATTGCATTCTCTTCTCAGGGCAGCTCCCAGCCAGTGACTGAAATAGACGGTGGGACAAAAGCCTAGCCATTTCCACCTAACAGAGGATTCTTCTAAAGGGAAATGTTTGCACCGAAGCTCCTTTTGGGGTATAGAGATCTGTGATCAAATCAGCATTGTGGTTTGATATACAATAAATTGACCTGCAGGAAGTTATGGCAATGTTAATAAAATATGGCGTTCCTGCCCTGGCTATTGTGGCTCAGTTGGTTGGAGCATTGTCCTTTACACCAAAAGTTTAGGGGTTTGATTCTTGACCAGGTCATATACCTGGGTTGCTGGTTCAATTCCCATTCCAGGCATGCACAATCCCCAGTCTAGGCGCATGTGGGAGGCAACCAATTGATGTTTATCTCTCATATCAATGTTTCTCTCTCTCTCTTTCCCTTCCTCTCTCTCTAAAAGCAATGAAAAAAATGCCCTTGGGTGAGAATAAAATAAATAAATAAATAAATAAGTAAATAAACAAACATGGCATTCCTAGGGACAAAATAGTTGGCAGCCTGCAAAGGTATATGTATATGTATACAAATATATAGATTCATGTGCACATATACACTTACATATTCAAAAGAAAGCAATATTGGAAGAAAAGGAGACTGAGGGTGTTCATTCTCCAAAAAAGCTGTGATACTTGGGCCAGTTTCTGGTTATTTTCTAATGATTCCAACTATATGATACTCTGAAAAAGGCGAGGTCATGGAGATTGTAAAAAGACCAGTGGTTGCCAGAAGTTAGAGGAAGGGAGGGATGCATAGGCAGAGTGCAGAGGACTTTTAGGGCAATGAAAATACTGTGTGATACTGTAATGATGGATACATGCCATTATACATTTGTCCAAGCCCAGAGAATATACAACAGCAAGAATGAACCCTAATTTAAACTATGGACTTTGGGGAGTATATAGGAAATCTCTGCCTTCCGTTCAATTTTGTTATGGACCTAAAACTTCTTTTAGAAAGAAAGTCTGTTAAAAAAAATCAAAGGAAAGAAAATCTGTGTAAAAAGTCAAAGGAGGGAGAGTTGGTTGAAAAGAAGTTTGAAGGGAGTTTCTGTGGTGCAGGTAATGTTCTCTTTTTGAACAGGGTGTGCTCATAATCTGTAAATCCATTAAACTGTACATTCATGAAAAAAATATCCAGTTATGACTGAGAAAGAGAATCCATTTTTCCTTTTAGCTCTGTTGTTCGCTTTTTATATTTTGGAGCTAAGTATTTGATGTATACCAATTTATAATTTCTGTATTGTTATACTAACTTTATCTTTTTATCATTATGAAATGGCCCTCTTTATCTAGTAATACATCTTGCCCTAAATACTACTTTGTATAATATTAATATAACTTCTCTAGCTGTCATTTGGTTAGTGTTCTCATGGTATATTTTTCCACCCTTTTACTTCTAACTTTGTAAACAGTATGGAATTGCATCTTGAGAGTGCTATTTATTCATAGTTTAAGTACATTGTGATAATTAAGTTTGGTCTATGTGGTACTGATTATTTGAAATACGTTGAGGTCTATCATGTGATACATTTTCATAAATGTTTCATATTTTTGAATTTTATGTGCTATTTAAACAAGCTTATTTATAGTGCTATTCCAAATTCTACATCCTTTCTCATTTTTTTGTGTTTTCTTAATTTACCAAGTAATGAGAGAAGAGTAATATGGACTTATCAAGTTTTCTTTGTAGATCTGTCAATTTCTACATCATATACTTTGAGGCTATGTTATTCATTGCATACAAATTTAGAATTGTGTAGTTGTGGTTAATTAAGGCTTCTAATCATTTTTTTATCCTTGCCCAAGAACACTTCATCATTGCTTTTAGAGAGAGATAAAGGGAGAGAGAGAGAAACATCAATCTGAGAGAGAGAAGCATTGATTGTTTGCCTCCTACACATGCTGGACTGTGGATCGAAACTGAATCTAGGTATGTGCCCTGACTGGGAACTGAACCTGAAACCTTTCAGTTATGTTATGGCATTCCAACCAACAGAGCCACACTGGCCAGGGTATTTTTAATCACTTTTGAGTGACATTCTTTATTGCTAGAAATACCTTTTACCTTAAAGTGTGTGTTTTTTGATAATAATATACCTGCTCCAGATTTTTTGTTAGTATTTATCTGATTTATTGTTTTTCATATTTGACTTTCAAATATTTTTATTTTTATATTATTCACTTTTTTTTCTCAATAATATAAAGAACTTGAAATTCATTAACTCTTTTCACCTCCATCCCAACTTATATTCTACACTTCTTCAGTATTTTACTTCGGGTTTATTTTTTTCCACTTACTACATTATTGTTTGATAGAGTCGATGCTTGTTTTAATTTACCCACATACTCACCAGAATCTTTGCTCATTATTCCTTCTTGCATCTCAGACCTTCCATCTGTGATCACTTTTATTCTACTGAAACTAAATCCTTTAGAATTTAATTTAGTGAGAATGTCTTGATAACAAATATTCAATTTTTATCTCTATAGTTTGCTTTTCTTCTTCACTGGACATTAGTTTTTTTGGTTATAGAATTCTAAGTTGACAGTTATTTTTCAGCTTATTGAATATATTTATTCTATTATCTTCTCACGTCCATTGTTGCTATGAGAAGTTAGCGGTCAGTCTACTTGCTATTTATTTGGCTCTTCTTTTAAGATCTCTTTCTAGCAAGGTTCTTAAATAGCACTATAATAAATCTGGGGATTTTTATGCATCAGCATTGTGTCACAATAATTCTGAAAAATTCTCAGTTGTCACCTGTAGAACATTCTTATTGTCCTATTATTTTATTCTAGAATTCTTGGTAGACAGATGAAAGGACTTTTTATTTTTTCATCTCCATTAACCTCTATTTTAAGATATAAATTTTAGAAGTATTGCTAAGTCTTTGCTTTCTTGTCAAATGTGTAATATCTTTACAAATACTTTTGGAATCATATCAGACGGTACTGTAATTTCTGCTTTGAGTATTTAACATAATTTTGAAAACTCAAAAGGAGGAGAACCTATTGTATTTATTCATATTTTGGCTTACTATATATTTTTTTATCCTGATATTCTAAGATTCATTTTTTCATCATTTCTTTTTTGTTTTGAGAACTTCCTTTAGTCATTCTTTTGAGGTAAGTGGGCTGGCGACAAATTCTTTTTGTTTTTCTTCTTGATTTTCCCTTTATTACTGAAGGACATTTTCACTGAGCATACAATTCTGAGTTGCAGCTTCCTTTTCTCTTTCAGCTCTTGAAATATTGTGCTAATTTTTTTCTGCCTCCATGTTTTCTCTTTTTTTTTAAAGTATATTTTATTCATTATGTTGTTACAGTAGTTCCAATATTTTCCCCTTTGCTCCCCTCCACCCAGTACCCCCCTTCTCTCCAGAAATCCCACCCTCCTTAGTTCATGTCCATGAGTCATGCATATAAGTTCTTTGGCTTCACCCTTTCCTATATTATTCTTAACTCCCCCCTGCCTATTTTGTACCAACCGATTATGCTTCTTAATCCCTGCACCATATTCCCATTTCTCCCCTTCCCCCCTCCCAGCTGATAACCCCCCAAATGATCCCCCTACCTATGATTCTGTTCCTTTTCTGGTTTGCTTAGTTGGATTTTGTTTTTATTTTTTAGATTCAGTTGTCATTTTAGTGTTCATAGTTTTGATCTTCTTTTTCTTAAGTATGTCCCTTTGACATTTCATATAATAATGGCTTGGTGATGATGAACTCCTTTAGCTTTACCTTGTCTGGGAAGCACTTCATCTGCCCTTCCATTCGAAATGATAGCTTTGCTGGATAGAGTAATCCTGGTTGCAGGTTGCCTTTCATCACATTGAATATTGCTTGCCAGTCCCTTCCTGCCTGCAAAGTGCCTTCTGGGAAATCAGCTGATAGTTCTATAGGCACCCCCCTGTAGGCAACTCTCTGCCTTTCTCTTGCTGCACCCAGGACTCTCTCTTTATCTTTCACCTTTGGCATCTCAATCATGATGCGTCCTGGTGTGGTCCCCTCTGGGTCCAGCTCGCCTGGAACACTCCATGCTTCCCGGACCTGTATGTCATCTCTGCAATATTTGGGAAGTTTACCTCATTTTTTTTCAATTCTTGCTTCCTCATTCTGCTTTGGTTGCCTGTTTTTTTCTTTCTTATGTCCCAAATCATTGATTCGAACCCCGGTTTTCTTCCCTTGATCATTGGTTTTGTGTGGATTTTCCTTTGTTTCACTTAGCATAGCCTTCACTTCTTCTCTTGTGTCTGCCTTACTCAAGCATATCTGTCAAGCCTGTAAGCATCTTTATCACAAGTGTTTTGATTTCTGCATCTCTTAGGTTGTCTATCTCGTCATCTGTTAGGTTGTCTATCTCCTCACCATGCTAGGTTGGCTATGTCCTCGTTGCTTAGTTCTCCCACTGGAACCTTGATCCATTCCCCCTTTTGGGTCATACTTCTCTGTCTCCTCATTCTGACAGGCTCCTGTTACATTGTAAGGAGCGGAGCCTTAGGGATTTGTCAATACAGGGTGACCCATTTCACCACGTTGTGGTGCTGTATGTGGGTGAGGGGTCCTAGAGGGAACAATGCCGCCTTCCCAGCACTCGCCCCTTTTCCAGGCACCTCTCCCACTTCTGCACCAAACTGGCACCTCTCTAGCTGTTGCCCTGGCTGTCGTTCCCAGAGTGGGTCGGGTCTGAGGATGTTCTAGGACCATGGGGGACCTTTAAACTGGACTCTGCTGAGGTACCAGCAGTTTCTGCCTATGCCCCAACCCCCACTGTTGTGCACAGTTAGAAGCAATGAGGCTCATGGTGCTGGGAGGATGAACTGCGAGGTCCGGTGAGGAGCTGGGAACGCCCCCCAGGTATCCCTCCTGACTTTTTAAAACGTGTGACTGCACTTTCTGTGGCCTGCCACCGCCACCATACCGCGTCCTCTCTGCCCTGGCTCCGCTTCTCCTACCTGTCTGTATGAGTATTTCTTCTTTATATCTTTGTTTATTGGACTTCCATGCAATTTGATTTTCTGGAACTTCTGGTTGTCTCTAGTTTTGAGGTAGTTGTATTCCTTCTTATTTGTGAAGGGAGACGCTGTGTGTCTGTCTACTCCTCCATTTTGGCCGGAAGTCTCTGGGTCTCCTCCATGTTTTCTTTATGCCCACAACTTCTAGAACCACATATCCAGTCACAACCCCTCCTTGAACTTCAGTCCCTAATTTCTGATGTCACTGGGCATCTTCACTTGGATGCCCCATGAGTACCTTAAACATATGTCCTTATTATTTCACATCCTCCATACTCTCACACCTGTTTTTCTTTTCTTGGGAAGAAATACTTTTGTGGGAAGGATTTATTTTTCTAATCAATTCAGTGTTGTTGGTAAGAGATTCTCCCTGTGTTTTTTAAGCCAGGCATTTTTTCCTCATGAGTGAGAATTTGTCTGAAAAACTAACTCATTATTTAAAGACATTAGAATGGAACTTTTTTTGTGATTTGTTATTTTATATTGTGAACTGTTTATTTTTATTAGAAATGTGTCTATGGAGATTCTTTGAAGTCTGAATTGAAGGTAAGGACTTTTTTTCCCCTTGCCATTCACTTTGGAGCACTACAACTCTATGAGCACCTCAAGTTAAAATTTCCTTTTGAGGTTTTTCAGAATAGAAAGGTAACAAACAGGAGCCCAAATCCACATGAAGTTCAACCTGTGGTTAAATTTAATTTTAATAAACCCAGGGGTTTATTTTATTTTACCCTTTCTAACCCTATGACTTAAACCATTTCTTTGCTGTTACTTTTGGTGGGGCTTCATTGTTGGTAAAGATCTTTGGATTCCCAGATTTTTATGAGAATCTCATTTTCATTCCCCACCTTTGGTGTGCTCTAGGTTTTCCCTTCTGCCCCTGTACCTGGTGAAGTCAATAAAATAAAAACTCAAGGATTCCAGGTTTTGCCAATAATTTTCCAGGACTTATGCTGGTTTTGGCACTTTCAGAGTTCCTGGTTTCATTTCACTTTGGAGATTGGCATATATTTTACTTTTACATGAGCTTAATGTCCAAAAAAGATTTTAAAAGGTTTCTCAGCCAGTATTTGAGTTATTTCATTTAGGTGGATTATTCAGGTTATCCAATCTGCCATACTGCTGAGAAAAGAGGTTTCCCATAATATATGGTTTTCTTTTATAAACTCTTATCTTCTTAGCTGAATATGTTGCAGTCATAAATATTTAATGATTACACATTTTTATTATTACTTGGGGCTTTTTAAAATAGTTTAAAATTTCTTTTAATTTATTGTCAGCTTTCTTTCTTCCTCTTAACCCTATAATGTAAAATATGCCATTGAAAAATGACCCTCTATAAAGCTGTGCAGTTAGCCTGATTTGACTAGATGTCATGGCAGTGATGTGGCTTAATTTTTTGGCTGCATAACCATCTTCAGTTTTTTTGCCTCTGGGTTGAGAACTTGGAGATCAAAGATGATTTATTGTCTTATTTACACATAAAGTAAAGGGGAACAACATTCTACACTTAGCTGAAAATGTTTATGAGCAATATAATCTCTCAAAAAGCAATTGGAGGTGTAGGGATTAGAAATGAGTCCAGAATGGATACAAAAAGGCTATTTTAGTAAATTTAACACAATCCAAAGAAATAATTATGTTGGAGTGGGAGAGGGTTGCCTTTCCTCATATCTGCTGAGCATTAGTCTGGGATTAGACTGAGAAATGACTCAGGAAGATACATATATACCCATGTACACACATGCACACACACTTGCATACATACACAGACACACTCAGTACAAAAACACAAATGTAATTAAGTGGTTACACAAAAGGAGGAATTCTGGCACATGAGTCATTGGATATTTTTTATTTTCTAACTTTGTCCTAATTCTCAAAGTAGTATGTGTTCATTAGAAAAGCATTGGAAAGTTGAGAAAAATCACCCTTACTGCTACTTCTTAGTAAAAACAATGGCAACACTTTGGTGCATTTCTTTACTTTGCACTTATTAAACAGAGATCAGCTTATACAAAGAAATTAGATCCAATCCTGCCTTTCTTTCCCACTTGATGATTCTATATTAAGTATAGCCTGTGTTCCTATGTTTCTAAATAGTATTTTAATCATGGCAAAACATTTTTTTATGTGGGTTGTTCACAATTTCCCTAATACGTTCTCATTAGACATTGAAATTATTACAAATTTTCCAATAATAAAATGAGTCACTGTTGTTACATCTCTCTGTGTCCTCTGTCTTGCTTCTAAAAAAGTAATTAAAGGTTGTTTTCAATTTCAAGTGTCAGTGAAGTCCCTCAGATCAGAGGCCAGAGTTCAGCCATCAATCTATTGTTTCCCCAGCATTCCCCATGGGATTTCCCACCTCCAACTCCTACACTCAACCTTGCCACAGCAAGTTTTTCAAAGAATTTTTTCCAGCCACATGTGGTATGTGATTCCATTGGAGGGAGTTCTAGTAAATTTAAAAACAAATCCATCTCATTATATTTCAGATGCTATATCCCTGTTGTGTACATAATACATTAGTGCTTGAAGCACCAATTGGTGCCTTGTAAAAGTGCTGAATTATTCTAGATCAGCCTGTACATGAGCATTTGACATGCAGCCAGTTCAATTTGAGATATTTTACAAATGTAAAATACAGAATATATTTCAAAGTCTTGGTATGATAAAAATATAAATTATCTTATTGATAATATTGATTACATGTTAGGATGATAATATTTTGGATATAGTGGATTAAATAAAATATTTTATTAGATTAATTTAATCTTCTATATGTTTTGAATGTGGCTACTAGAAAATGTAATTTTGCATTTGTGGCTGGTGTTGGATTTCTGTTTGAGAGGCCAATTTAGAGCTTAGAAGTTGGAGCCTGGGGCCCCACACCAACGTTCCCTCTCTGGAGAGCACATCCACATCTGCTTTTGGCTCAAGCCTCCAGAATTCTGGGTAAGAGGAAAAATTTTCAGAAGCTTTCTTCCTGTCTCATTCTCTCTCAACATCCTGCATCCCCAACACAGAACACATGGAAACAGAGGATTAGGTAATGAATGAGAGAACTAACCTGGTTGGTTGGTTATACTATCAGATTAATTATATGGTCTATTCTGCATTAAGTTTAATGAGTGACAGATACTCCCAAGTGGAACAGATCTAGCAGTAAAGTGCTCACCATATGCTTTGTGGCTTTGGCTTTGATTGCAGCTTTGGACCATTTTCTTCTCCTCCAATCTGAATTCAATTACTCCTTTTGCAAAAGCTCCAAAACTCCTTTGTGTTTGCTTTCAGGGATTGAGAGCTGGGACTCCACAGACCTTTTTGCCATTTCAGCTGCTAGGCAGATAAAAAATGGTGCATAGCTGAGCTCCCTGCTCTGAGCAGTTTGAGAGGAGAAAGCTGAAGTTGGCACATTTGGATTCAGGAGAAGCCTGAGATAACTGGGCCATTTTCTTTAGATTCAGCAGATTTCCAGGCCTTCCAGGACAGTTCAGCCTCCTAGATAACTCAAGGACTTGGACAGAAGGAGTTGAGTTGATGAGTGATGGTTGACACGCAATCCTGAATGATGCAGCAGCAGGGTGTCTGTGCTCTGGCCTTCACTGGGAGATGGTTAAGGACAGCTTAGAGCCCCTTGGCTGGGATCCAGCCCTTGGGTGTGGCTGTGTGTGGCTCCTGGTTTCTTTACTGTTAAGACTGGGGCTTTGAGGACAGCTGAAGTTACTAATTACCCTAACCCACTTATAAAACTGGTCAAGATCCCATCCAGCCAAAGGTTGTTCCTGCTTTCAGTTATTTTTATAGGGAACCTCTGTTTGCACACAGAGTCATATTTCTAGCCATGTTTGTTTAGTTTCTTTTTCCACTGGCTCCTTCCCTTCAGGTTGGTAGAGGTAGAGTTTCTTATAGCTTGATGCCATTTGAGTGACTTCCAGGTATGTCTGGAATGGGCCTGAAGATTCCCCTATGAAGTGAGAACTTTCAGACTGCTTAATTCCTAGGAGTTGAAGTCTGGAAGAGACGGATGTTGAGTATGCCCCATTCGTGCATACAACAAATATCTGAGTTCCCCTTTGCTGTGGACTAAGCTCCAGGCTAGCATCTGAGAACTCAGATGAACCAGGCAGAAATCCACCCCTGTAGATTCTTGCAGTCTATGAAAAATGATAAATGCCACTAAAAAGCTATACATCGGGGAATTAAGTCTGGGAGTAAAGAGGTTTCAAGAATGAGAAAAGAAATCAGCGACATTTCATGAGAGTAAAATTTGAGCTTACATTGAAAGATGAGTATAACTTGGCTCTAGAGCAGTGTTTCTTAACCTGGGCACCATCAACCAGATAATTCTTTATTGTGTGGGCTGTTCTCTACATTGTAGGATATTTAACAGCATCCCAGGCTTCTACCTATGAGATGTCAGTGGGACCTTATCAATTGTTACAACCAAAAATATATCTAGGCATTGTGTAATATGCCTTAAAGGGAAAGATCACCCCAATTGAGAACCACTACTATAAAGGAACAGGCAAAATAGTATTCCAAAAAGAGTAAAAAGCTGAACAAAGGACAGTGCCTGCATAGACAGAAGGTGACCCAGTTTGTCTGGAATTAAGGGTATGTGAAGAGAACTCTTAGGCAAAACAGTGGAAAGTTACAACATAAGCCCCACGGAGTGGAAGCTTGCTGTGTGTATGTTTTGTTCCATGATGGACCCCAAGCACCCAGAATACAGTCTGCCTCATTGTTAAAACTCAAGAGTGTTAGTAAAGTAGAAGAGAGTCTCAGATCATTTTATAGAGGATTAAACACTGAGTTGAGGAATATAAGTTTTATTGTAAGTAATAGGAAGACATTTGAATGTTTTGGAGTAATAGATGGAAACCACTCATTATAGATACCAATATTAATCAGATAGCCATAAGTCAGGGAGATTGGAGAAGAGGATGACCTTAAGGTAAGAAAACTGCCAAAAGGCTGTTGTAGGAGTCTAGGCAAGAGATAACAGGGGCTTAGCCACAGATAGCATGAGGAGGGAAACGAGAAAAAGAAGTTGCATTTGACAAAAGATTTGACTGTGGGTTGTGGAAAGAATGGCAATGCACAAAAGTAAGGAACCCAGGAAAACAAAGAAGGAAAATGGAAAAGAACTTAATTATTTACACTTTAAAGAAGAATTAACACCAATCCCCATGAACTCTTCCAAACTTATTCCATGAGGCCAGCATTGCCCTGTTACTAAAGTCAGACAAGGCCACTACAAAATTACAGGCCAATATTCCTTATGAACATAGATGCAAAAATCTTCAACAAAATACTAGCAAATCAAATTCAATAGCACATTAAAAGTATCATACACCATGATCAATTGGGATTAAAACCTGGAATGCAAGATGGTTCAACTTATGCAAACCAATTAATGTGTTACACCGCATTAATTGGAATAAAGGATATAATTATATAAGCATCTCAATAGACTCAGTAAAAGAATTTGACAAAATTCAACACCTTTTCAACAAAGTTGAAAAAAGAGATTATCCTCAAAATAACTTTTAAAAATATACACATGTAGTCTGCTAAGTTATTATATTAATATAAAAGTGGCCTCAGAGATAAATATTTTAAGTAATTCCCATAATGCAAAAGGAGAAAGCTAAGCAAAGAGAGGCTAAGTGAATTGTGCAGTGTCTACATTAGAATATGGATTTAGCACCAGAAGCAACACTGTTTATCTCCCTGCCTCTCAGGTATTCCTCATGGCACTGCCCCACTGTATGCTCTTCCCTTGGCATGTAAATTGTCTCACTCAACTTTTAATCTCATACAGTCAAGTACTATTACATTTTGCACATAAGTATTCAATGAATATTTGGTTAATTGAAAAAAATTTACATTTGGAAGTGTGCGTTTAAGATCTATAAGTATCTAGATAAAGAAAAACAGTGGATAGTTGGAAATACAGTGATTAAGCTTAGGAGAAAACTCAGGAAGTGAGGAGTATGGGTATCATTGGCACACAGATCACAATTGGATAAGACTGCTGGATGTGGGGCTAGAAAGGAAGAGGGTCAGTAAGAAGCTCTCATGGTGCCCACATCTATGGGTGTGTGCTGAGACTAGTGGTTGTCCATTACTATCCTTTCTCACCATCTTCCATAATAACCCACATTTTCCTTTTTTTAAGTATATTTTATTGATTATGTTGTTACAGTAGTTCCAATTGTTTTCCCCTTTGCTCCCTTCTGCCCAGTACCCCCTTTCCCTCCAGCAATCCCACACCCCTTAGTTCATGTCCATGCGTTGTGCATATAAGTTCTTTGGCTTCACCCTTTCCTATATTATTCTTAACTTCCCCCTATTTTGTACCAATCGATTATGCTTCTTAATCCCTGCACCATTTCTCCATTTCTCCCACTTCCCCCCTCCCAGCTGATAACCCTCTAGATGACTCCCATACCTATGATTCTGTTCCTATTCTGGTTTGTTTAGTTGGATTTTGTTTTTGTTTTTTAGATTCAGTTGTTGAAAGTTGTGAGTTTGTTGTCATTTTAGTGTTCATAGTTTTGATCTTTTTCTTAAGTAAGTCCCTTTAACATTTCATATAATAATGACTTGCTGATGGTAAACTCTTTTAGCTTTACCTTGTCTGGGAAGCACTTTATCTGTCCTTCCATTCTAAATAATAGCTTTGCTGGATAGAGTAATCTAGGTTGTAGGCCCTTGCTTTTCATCGCTTTGAATACTTCTTGCCAGTCCCTTTTTTTATGCAAAGTTTCCTTTGAGAAATCAACTGATATTCTTATAGGCACTCCTTTGTAGGTAACTCTGCTTTTCTCTTGCTGCTTTTAAGATTCTCTCTTTATCTTTTACCTTTGGCATTTTAATGATGATGTGTCCTGGTGCAGTACTCCTTGGGTCTAGCTTGTTTGGAACCCTCTGTGCTTCCTGGACCTATATATCTATTTCCTTTGCCAAATTTGGGAAATTTTTATCCATTATTTTTTCATTTAATATGTCAATTTCTTGCTCTTCTTCTGGTACCCCTATGATTCGGATGTTGGTATGTTTAAAGTTGTCCCAGAGGTTTCTAAGCCTCTCCTCGTTTTTTTCAATTCTTATTTCCTTATTCTGTACTGGTTGACTATTTTTTTCTTCCTTATGTTCCAAATCATTGATTTGAACCCTGGTTTCCTTCTCTTCACCATTGGTTTTGTGTGGGTTTTCCCTCATTTCACTTAGCATAGCCTTTATTTCTTCCCTTATGTATCTGCCATACTTAAGCATATCTGTCAAGCCTGTGAGCATCTTTATCACTAGTGTTTTGAACTCTACATCTTTTAGGTTGGCTATCTCTTCATCACTTGGTTCTCCCACTGGAATCTTGATCCACTCCCTCTTTTGGGCCCTCTGTGTCTTCAGTAGAGCTGTCGCACCTGTTACATTATAAGGGGCGGAGACTTAGGTATTCATCAGTATGGTTTCACCAAGTTGTGGTGCTGTAGTGGGGGAGGGGTCTGAGAGGGAACAATGCTGCTTGCAGCACTTGCCCCTTTTCCAGGCACTTCTCCCACTTCTGTATGGGCCTGGTGACTCTCTAGCTGTTGCCCTAACCATCACTCCCAGACGTTCTAGGACCATGGGGGCCCTTTAAGCAAGTGGACTCTACTGAGAGACCAGCAGTTTCTTCCTCTGCCCCAACCCCCACTTGTTTGCACAGTCAGAAGCAATGAGGCTTTATTGTCCCCAGGACTGGAACCGTAGTTGTGCGGTCTGGTCTGGTGCTGGGAGCCCTCCCCAGGTCTCCCTCCCTACTTTTTAAAATGTGCGATTGTGCCTTCCACCAGCCTGCCACTGCTGCCACTGCCTCCGCTGCTGCCGCTACTGCTGCCACCACACTGCGTACTCTCTGTCCTGGGTCTGCCCCTCCTACCTCTCTGGATGAGTATTTCTTCTTTATACTTTTGTTTGTTGGACTTCCATGCAGTTTGATTTTCTGGAACTTCTGGTTGTCTCTAGTTTGGAGGTAGCTGTATTCCTTCTTAATTGTGGAGGGAGATGCAGTTCGTCTGTCTAAGACTCCATCTTGGCCGGAACTATAACCCACATTTTCAATTGGGCACAGACTTGTCAAAATAAAAACTATATATCCAGCTTCCCTTGTCACTAGGCATGGCCACGGGACTAACTTTTGGCCAAGATATTGAAGAATCAGTGTCCTGTTATTGCTTTCAGGAACCTAAAAGACATTTGGCACATGCCTTTTGTCTTATGTTCCATCCTGCTTCCTGGAATTGTGATGTAAAGGGCTAGAGTTCTAGCAGTGTCCTCAAGCGATGAGGATGGATGCTACACCCTAAAGATGGAGCAGTAGAGGCTGGCATGGGCTCTACATGACTTTGTGGATCTGGGTTGCTGATTCCCAGAATTTAACATTAGGGAAAGATGAACTTCTACCTTGTTTAAGCCACTGTTATTGTGGGTCTCTGTTGCTTGTAGCTAAATCTAATCCCAGATGACACAGCACAAGAAGAGCAGGCAGGGAAGAAGTGTCAGAGGCTTTGAACAGGAGTGATGTAGTGTCATGGAAACCAATTAGAGAGGATGTGACCCACTGTGTAGAAAAGATGAGGCCTGAGAAAAAAGACACTCTATTTGATGGCTCAGAGGTCACTAGTGTTTTTAAATTAATATTGTTCCAAGTTAACTGTAAACCAAACCATATGAAAAGCTTCCTTGCAGCATCTGCAAATATTCAAGCCCTGCCAATTGAGCTGCACCTTGGGATCTGGAAGGTGCCTAAGTATTATAAGGAGAAAAAATTATTTCACACTTACCTCATCTGCATACACTGTATCAGACTTCAGGGAATTAGTTAAAGCACACAGTCACTGTAAGAAAAGTTGTCCAGATTGCTAAAGGAGGGTTCTGGACAATGAGGGTAAAGAATGAGTGAAGGGCAAGGGATCTCCTTCACTTTCAACTTTCTCTTCACTTGGCCAATGCTAGCTGGTCCTTCAGATCTCAGCCTAGGGTCACTTCCTCAGACACTTCCTGACCCTTAGTGTAGTTCCTCATAGTTTCCCAAGCTTGTCCTCCACATTTCCCCTTGTTTAATATCTGCCTTCCTCAGTGATTTGCTGGTTCTATAAGGCCTTGGATCCTGTCTGGTTCTTTCATTGCTATATCTTCAGAGCCTATACAAATTCCAGGCTAAAAACAGGAGCTCAATTTAGTGCATGGAGTTTATCCTTGCAGTGCTGGCGCCAATACTCTTTTAGTTTGTTCCTTGTGCAGGAGGGGATACTTTCTGTCAATTATAGTTTACACTTAATATTATACTGTATTAGTTTCAGATGTAAATACAGCACAGTGGTTGGACAATCAAATGATCGCCCAGATATTTCAAGCACCCACCTGGCCCCATACATAGTTATTATGATATTATTGACTATATTCTCTATGCTGTAATTTACATCTCTGTGAGGGGAGACTTTTTGAAGTTGCTTCCTCTCTTGGCTTCTCAGTGTTTTCATTTTTAAAAATGGAATGAAAAAGGAAGAGGAGAAAGTGGAATTTCTGTTTAAGATCCTTGTGTTAGGGTTGGATGATGTCTTAATTTCCCACTCATTAAGGGCACCACAGAACCAATTAGTAATACTAGGACTTTGTGGTGCCCAAGGGTCACTCAGGAACTGGAGGAGAAAAGGAGGCTCTTGAAGGAAGTTTCCCCCAGAGTACCTCCCAGCATGAAGGTACCTTGACAGGTACTGTAGGTCAGTACCAATTAGAACATCATCTCCAAGCAAGAGTAGCATTCAGATTCCTTACCTTCTGGCCTCTGTCTCCCCTCTGGCCTTATCTTTTCATTTTCTCTGCCCCCAGTAAGAGTCATCACTCTTCCCCAACACACCTTAGGCCTTCCCAGCTCTGCTCCTTGGCTCAGGTGACTCCTCTTCTAAACATCCTCTCTCCTCCTGTTCCTGCCTCCCAAATGCTACCCTTAATTGGACTCATTAAATGCATCCTCTCTGGGATGCCTTCCCTGGTTCCCTGGCAGAACACATCTTTATTCTCTGAATTTTAACAACTCCTACTGTCTAATGTTCCCTTGAAAATTAGCATATTCTGTCTTGTATTACTGTTATTTTCAGATGTATATTCATCTTGGGCTTCTGTGTAGTCCTTGGGTATCTAGCAGACTGCCTTGTACAAAGTAGATATAAGTGAATACAACCTTATGGCAGCATCCTGTTCCATGGCTATACTCTCCTTTTCCTAAAGTGGAAAGAAGCACGCGCACACACACACACACACACACACACACACACACACACGTGACAACAGCCAGTCCTGCAATCCCTGCTTGTGCTGTTTTCATGGCTTCTCATCTTGGACTGTCAGGTAGACATTCTACAAGAGGCAGGGAACTTATTCTCTTATATCAAAAACCCCACAATCTGCTATGGCTAATAACTTATAAATTGTAGTAGGTGATTATAAGTAAGATGAATGTCATTGTTAAGCAGCAAGTTTTAAAAAAACACATAAATATCAGTGTTTTTCCTTATTGGATTTTCTGACATGTTGGAATTGATCTGAGATCTCATTGAAATGTAAACTATAAACTAGCTTCTGAGGCCTTTAAATCCAGAAGGTGCAAACAGAGATAATAGAATGGTTAGCACCTTTGAGAAGCACACCTATTTGGTGGAATAGTTAGCAGGTTGTATGTTGCCATCCAAAAAGATGACAGCTTTATTCTCACAAAGCTGAAGAGATCGCCTCTAAGCAACTCTTCCTTTGTCTCTTTGCCACTGTCAAAGGCCTTGGCTGAAGAGGTGAGGGGGTAGGCCACAGTCAGAACAGTAACCTCTTCTTGTGACGTAACTGAGATTCTCGTTATCAAAGGCTCCTTTTCCAACCATTCCTCATAGTGTCTTTATTAGTCAGGATTCTCCAGAGAAACAAAAATAAGGTTCTCTCTCTCTCTCTCTCTCTCTCTCTCTCTCTCTCTCTCTTTCTCTCTTTCATCTTCAGATCTTCAGAGAGAGATTTATTATAGGAATTGGCTCACACCGTTATGGAGGCTGAGAAATCCCACAGTCTTCTCTCTGCAAGCTGGAGAACCAGGAAAGCCCCTGGTTTAATTCAGTTGGAGCCCGAAAGTCTGAGAACCAAAAGTGTAACCCCAGTGCCATGTCAAAGTCCTGAGACTAAGGGGACAACTGGTATAAATCCTGGAGTCCTAAGGCCTGTGAACCAGGAGCTGTGATGTCTGAGCGCAGGAGAAAGTACATATCACAGCTCGAGAGAGTGAATTCTCCTTTCCTCTGCCTTTTTGTTCTAGTCAAGCCATCTGTGAATTGGATGAGGCCCACCCACATTGGTGAGAGCAGATCTTTCTACTCAGTCTAATGAATAAAATGCTAACCTCTTCCAGAAACATCCTTAGAGGCACACCCAGAGTAATACTTTACCAGTTATCTGAACATTCCTTAGCCCATCACAGTGACTGTCCCTAATCTCAGTTTAATTGCATTAGGGCTCATTTTAAGCAACTTGACCAAGTCAGAAACACAGCCCCAGTGTCTTCAGAGATTGAAGTAGATTCACATTTAGTGAAGGCAGGGGTGATGCAGACAAAGGAGGCTCCTTTGGGACACTCCTAAACCTGCATCAGTGCAACAACTTGCACTTAGCCACTAACCAGCAATGACTACTCAGTTGGTGTCTTAAAAGGCAGTCTGCTCCTCTACAGATTGCAAGCTTGAAACTGAACTGGGCTAACCTCTTCCTTCTCTTAAACTCTTATATTCATTTCAAGTGTGTTATAAAAACTTATCAACTGATAATCCCACTTTGTTATTGAAAGCTTTCTTGCTACAGCAGATTGAATCAGAAATCATGGATGATTCCTAAGAGACCTATTTTTGAACCAATCTAAGTGACAACTTCAGAGGGCAAATTACTCACTTTAAAAGAAAGGGAAATGATTCCTTTCTGAAAGGAAGAGTAATCCTAACCTGGAAATCACTGGATTTCTTGATAGCACAAATCTAAATAGAGGAATTGTGTTTTCCTTTTTAAAAATCTGCATATAGAATAAAAACAATTTTTGCTTTTGTTGCCTGTTATTTTGGTGTCATATCCAAAAAATCACTGCCAACACCAATGTCCAAGAGCTTTTCCCCTGTGTTTTCTTCTAGGAGTCTTATGGTTTTAGATCTTACATTTAATGCTTTCGTCCCTTTTAAGTTGATTTTTTTGTATGATGGAAGTTTGTAAGAAACAAGGACATAGTGACTCCCAAACCAGTAGAAAATCATTAGTAACAAAGAGCAAATGTAATTAGAGGGTCTTAAGGGACATCCTGAAGGGGGAAAGATAGTCATCACCAGACAAAGGGAAAATGGGAGAAGGGAGTTGACAGTAGTAACATATTTACAAATCACAATAGGGGCATTTAGATAATTGTGTTAGACTGTAACTCCAGAGTAACCAGTAATGGAGAAAGGGGGGAGAAGGAGAGGGGAGGGAGAGCTAATCGCGTTAGGGAGGGAGAGCTAATTGCATTACTATAAACCAGTTTTCTTCATCTACTTGGGGCGCACACTCTCCTGGCTGAGGATGCACCCAACTCTGCAGACTTGTGAATAAACGCCTCGCTTTGCTGCTTAAATCCTGTGTCCTGATTTTTATTGTGAGCATGTAACAGAACCTCTGGGCTGCTCTGATTGAAACAGAACCCACAGGCCATTTAGTTAGGGGCCCGATTGCCCGCCGCCAGAATTACAACTCTCAGTACTAGAGTTTAGTGAAAAGAAAAAGAATTGTTTATTTAACAGTTAAATAGATTTAGATTATTTGCGGATTTCAGCTGCTGAGTCTTATGTTCTTTAAAATACCCACAAACACATAGTTCTGCCTCCCCCTACCAAACCAGGCCAGCCTTAGAAAAGTTAGAAACACCGTTTCCCTACTTCCTAGGCGCAGTTCAGCTTTACCAGTAGCTGCCAATCACTCAAATCTGATTGGGGAGGTCCTTTCTGTGCTGTGGTGCCCTCCACCTCTCAATGCAGAACTGCCTGGATTCTCAGCCTCCTAGTAAACTGCCTTCTTCCTGCAAACCACATGGATTTCCACTCCTTCTCAAAACTGCATGACGAGAGCCTCTTAAAGCAGCCTGGAGAGCCCTTTCAAAACTGCATGGAGAACTCAGCTTCTTTAATCCTCGTGGAGAAGGCCCCTTTACCAAGCCACATGGAGGGGGCGCAAGAGTGAGAGCAAGAACGAGAGCGAGCAAGAGAGAGAGGGAGAGCGCGAGACCGTGAGAGAGCCAGAGAGAGCGTAAGACCCCACTAAAATGTCTGCATCTTCTTATATATCCCTGACTGCATCCTCTGACGCTGTGGGTGTTGCAACCAGTTCTGACCATTCACAGAACCCTACGCAGGCTCTGTAGGCTCCTTCCTACCATCCCACAGTTCAAGACTCCTCCCATCTTCTTGGGCCTTGGAAGTATCAAAGCCATTTTGCATAAAAAAGACACTAGCAACTAGCCCCAGGCATGCAAAGGTGTCTTAAAAGCTGCTTCCTTTTCCCCATCCCCCAGCCACAAACTCTGGGGTTTGTTTTTGGACACCCCTGTTTCTGTAACAAGCATTTCTCACAAGTTTGATTTCATTCTTCTGCATGTGTATATCTAGTGTTCCCAGCATCATTTATTGAAGAGACTATCTTTTCCCTATTGTGTGTTTTTGGTGCTGTTGTCAAAGGTTAGTTGACTGTATATGTGTGAGCTTATTTCTGGGCTCTCTCTTTCATTCCATTTGTCTACATGTCTGTTTTTATGCCAGGATTATGCTATAGCTTTGTAGTATAATTTGGTATCAGGAAGTGCTATGCCTCCAGCTTTGCTCTTCTATTTCAAGATCTCTTTGACTATTTGAAGTCCTTTCTGGTTCCATAGAAACTTTAGGATTGTTTTTTCTATTTCTGTGAAAAATATCATGGAAATTTTGATAAGAATTGCATTAAATTGGCTGTGGTTCTCATGTGATATCCAAATACCCTGCAACTGAAATATGATTACTAGCATGGATTCTGGAGCCTACATGATAGTCTGGGTTTTAATTCTGGCTCTCACATTTACTAACTTTACTTTTTTGTGTCTCAAAGCAGATAGTTATAGCACACCTACAAAAAAAAAAATACAGTTAGTCATAGTACTTACCTAATAAAGGTCTTCAGGAGGACAAATAGAATTAGTACAATGAAAGCTCTTAGAACAAGTCCTGGCACATGCCAAGCACTGTATTAGTGTCTGCTGCTGTTGCTATTATTAGTCATTATTGGAAGTGTGGAAGAAGATCAATATTTAAGAATTATGATTTAGAATTATTAATAAAAGCAATTTAAAGTGCATGAACCCTGAATTTAGACACACCATGTTTCTAGTTCAGGCTCTGTCATTAGCTTTGTGAACTTTATATCTTTAAGTGTCGGATTCTTTGTCTTTTTATAAAACAGGGATGATATTAGTAAATACACTGTAGAGTTGTCAGAGTTAAATAAGTTAATCATTGAAAAATGCTTAGCATAGTCCTGGTGCATAGTAAATGTTCAAAAATACAAACTGTGTCTCATATCATTACTATTATTTACTTTCTTTAAAGAATACTTTCAGTGGTATGCTATCAATTTAAAATCAGTAATTTTGTCCTTTTGAATGCTTGTGCTTGTTTGTTTCAATAGATTATATTTTTGGAACATAAAAATGAAAGGTATAATTGAGAGAAAGTATGATGCTCTCTTTTTCTCTCACTTAAATGTACTTGGAAACCCAATAATTCAAATCAGAAGCCCTTAACAAAGCCTCATATTTTACTTGTTGACAGCTTTCCTAATGTTAAGAAGAGTAACAAAAAGAACATATACATTTCTAAAGAGCCAATCTCACAAACTTAACCTATCAAATGATGGCAAATGCCACATGCCCTTAAATGAAACAGGATTTACAGGAACTCAGATAATACCGAGAGAAAGCCATCATTTTTCTTCGGAAATACAGGAAATAATCTTTTTCTAAATATGTTTTGGAAAAACTCAAAAGAAATATAAAACCAGGGATGCTCTTACATTTCTAATTTCATGAAGTGACAGTAACAGAAGTGAATGCCTAGAACCATGGCAGCATGAAGTTCTCTAAATAAAGCAGCACCTGAATGACAGAGAAAACGGATCATCCTGAAAGACCAACAATTTAAGGCTGCAGGCTTGTGTGCCCCACTCTTCAAAAAAACATCGCAGAAATAAGATAAGATACAATCAGTGTTAGAAGGAATAAACACCAAAACCTTAGTTGGAAAAATAAAGAAACAGATATATAAATTACCTGACATTAGGGGTCAGCAAATCACAGTCTCAAGGCCAAATCTGGCCTGCCATCTTTTTTTGTAAATAAAGTTTTGTTTGAACACAACCTCATCCATTTACTTATGTATTGTCAATGACTACTTTTATGTGAAAACAGCAAGGCCGAGTAATTATGATAGAGACTGTATGGCCTACAAAGCTTAAAGTATTTACTTTTGGCCCTTTACAGAAAAAAGTTGGTGAAAATTAACCGATCCTGTTCAATTAAAGAATCATAAAAGAGATTAAAAAGCAAATGGTAAAATAGAGAAAATATTTGCAACACCTGTATGAGATAATGGGTTAGTAGCTTTAAAATTACAATATAAAAGCTATAAAATATAATATATAAAAATATATTAATAACTTATTAAGAAAAATATAAATGGTACCAACAGAAAAATAGGCAAAGTTGACAAATACCAATTCTGTAATGAAGAACTATGATCTTATGAAAAATAGATAATATCAGTAATAATCCAGGAAATACAAGTTAAAATGATAAAGCTATTTTGCCAGTAAAATGGCATTCTTTTTTTCTTTTTTAAAGATAATACTCAAGATTCATGAAGTTATGGTAAAAGGGATTTTCCTGTACTTCTAGTGAGAGTGTAAATTGGGGTAACCTATCTGGAAGAAATTTGACAATATGTGCCAAAATCTTTAAAATTATGTTTTTTTCTTTGACCTAGAAAATTCACTGCTGGGAATTTTTCCTTAGGAAATAAACAAAGCATATTATATGGGTACAAAGGTATTCACAGAAGTAAGTTCAGTAGCAATCTAACTGAAGAAATGGTTAAATGAATTAGGGTACATACTCAATATACTACTACACAGACTTTAAAAATTGAGTTAGTGTTATGTTTATTGACATGGAATGAGGTTCCCTATTAGAAAAAATACAGCAGAGCCAACTAGAAGGGCAGAAACTCAAGGTTTAAGCTTATGAGATGAACAATATGAGGCTTAGTAATAAAAATACCAGGCCACAGACCCATCAACTATAAGAACTGGAGTTAATCTTGTAGAGCCTTCTAGTTAGACTTCTCATTGCAAATGCTGAGTCTAAATCCTAAAGAGGAAGTGACTTGACCAAGGTCACACAGCTAATTAAACTGAGATGAGAGTCTGAGTCTGCTATGAAAAAGTGTTTGGTTTTTTTCCTGGCCCCCTTCATACCCTGGACAGAGACTTCCAGATGCCTCCTGGAAAATGTTTTAGTAACACTGTTTCTTGTGCCCTGTATGCTCTAAGCCTGTTCCCTGTACTTTGCTTTACCCTAAGTTATTCTTCTTTGTTATTAAATATTTATGAACTCTCTATTTTGAGCTCTTTGAGAACAGAGAACTTGCATTATTTTAATTCCTGTATTTCTTAGATTTAGATTTAGCTAGTACTTCAAACAGTTGATATTCAAATTCTTCAAGAATATCTGTTTCTGTTTTGTTTGGTTGGTTAAATTTCCCCCATGGGCTTATCTGAGGTCCAGTCATCTGGGTCAGAACAGCTACCTTGCCATTTACTAGCTCTGTGACTTTGAACAAACTATTCAACTTCTCAGTGCCTCAGTTTTCTTATCTGGATAATGGAGATAAAAATTATACCTACCCCACAACGTTGTTATGAAAGTTAAATGGGTTATGTTTATAAAACACTTAGAACAGTTCTTGGCACATAGTAAGCATTATATCTGTTCATTTAAAAAGATTTAACTGAGCTGAAGAAATCTCTGATCTGCTATGTACATGGAGGGGTTTATTTATGAGGAAAAAAACCCACATAAATAAACATGTGAGAAGCTCAAATGCTAGTTTCATAATGTATTTGAAGAAAAGTCGTGGAAAAAAAACAGATTTTTTATTTTTTTGAAACACAAAACCAAAGCAAGGGAACGCAGTATCCTAAGTACAGAATAAGAAGAAAATGTTTATTTAAAAATTTGTTTGCCTCTACATGTTTGTTTCTTTGATAAACTGATTGAAATGAAAACTCAATAAAAACATCCATGTTCTTTATGAGGAAAGGGTGGGTTCTGAAGCAAGGATTGATTGCCTTGCTTTTTTATCACTGTCATGGATGTATCATTTAAAATTACAGCTACAGATAAAGCAAACCTAACTGTAGTGTCTTAACCAAATAGGGATTTGTTTTTTTTTCAAAAGCAACAAGAAGTCCAGAAATAGGCAGTGCAGGGCTCGCACAGCTGTTCCACAAGGCCATCAGGGATTCTCCCGTTCTGCTCATGACATGGTTGCTGGGTCTAAATGTATCATTGTTTGCATTTTAGCGAAGAAGAAAGAGAAAGGATGAATGGCAAAAGCAGTAAAACCCGCTGGGTCTTCTAATTTTAAAAGCTTCTTTAACACTTGTTGGTGTGTATCAGTGGATTGGCGTGTCATCAGGTAAACTGAAAGGTCACAGGTTCAATTCCCAGTTAGGGCTTATGCCTAGGTTGCAGGTTCTATCTTTGGTCCAGGTGTGTACGATCCTCTGTCTGGGTGCATGTGGGAGGCAGCTGATCAATGTTTCTCTCTCACATTGATGTTTTTCTCTCTCTCTATGTCCCTTCCCCTCTCTCTAAAGTCAGTAAGCATGTCCTCGAGTGAGGATTAAAATAATAATAATAATAATAATAATAACAACAACAATAATAATAAAGCTTCTTTGGAAACCAGGGACTTCTTAGTACATCTTATTGGCCAGAACTGGGGTCACATGGGCCACTTTTCTCTGTAAGTAAGTTTGGGGAGGTAAATACTTTGGTCACATTGCCCCCTAAACTTGGGTTCTGTTAGTAAGAGAGAAAAGAGGGATGAATGTTGGATAGCAGATGAATATTGGAATACTCTGAACACTTCAATAAGCAACTGAGTAGAAACCAGTGCCATCCACTGCGACTGCGACAACTGGGAGAGAAACTGTATCTTTGGGAGATATTAGCAGTGCTGTTTGGTTATGCTAAGTTAGAAGTGTTTATCAGACATCCAAATGGAGATGTCAAGTCTACTCTTGGACATAGAAGTTTGGAGCTCAGTGGAGCAGTCAGGTTGGGCATTTAAATATGGAATCATCAACATATAGAGTACTTCTATTTTTCCCGTAAAGATCTTGAGGTCCTATAAGGTCTATTTTTCCTGTAAAAAGCATAAGATCCCATAAAGTCATCAGCTCAGAGTACAGAAACAAAGAGGAGATTTGAGAAGAGGGAAGATATGAGGGGAATGTGAAAGCAAACTTACTGGGGTAAGAGAAAGGCTAGGGAGGTGAGTATGTTTTGATGTTCATGGTCTTGACTTTGTGCAACCAGTCAGCCAAATTCTGTGCTTTTTCTTAAGGACTGTTTGGTTACTTGGCTGGAATCACACAAACATAGATTTAACCAGGCTTAGATTTTTCCTAATGAGTGTGACAAAAGAACAAGGGAGCTGAAAGTATTTACAGCTTGATGTTTATAATTATATGATGGACATTGAAAAAAAAGTTGTGGCTCATGGATGGGCAGTCTTGATAATGTGAAAAGTTATGTTGGAGGATTACTAGAACCAACATACTTGAAAGATAATGGGTGGTAGTCAGGCTATGGGATGCTTGAAAAGGGAATTCAGACACGGTGTAATTATTAGTGAAAACAAGATATAGAATGTGATCTTGAGAGTGGGTGGCTAGAACAGAGACAGAAAAAGATTGCTGTAGAGAGAAGATCTAGCATATGAGAGCTATGTGTGGGCTGGGCTAGGATATCTACAGGGGTGGTGAAGTTAACAAAATGAGGACAGGACAAAATGGAAAGTTCACCAGTGATCCAGCAGCTAATGCTTTAAAGGAATGGTAGCAGGAATGGTACAGGGGGTTGGAAGTGATGACTAGGAAAATAGGAGAAAAGATAGGTTTTATATTACAATTATGTGAGCCTCAAAAGAAAACAGTGTCACAAGAGCCAAAAAAAAAAAAAAAAAAAAAAAAAAAAAAAAATCCAAAGACAGGATACTCTGTGTTAAATGTCATAGAGCATGACTCAAGATAAGATGAGAATGGATGAAGAGCAAAAGTGGGGGGATTGGTCCAGAACAGGGAAAAGAGCTCCTCCTCCTCTGAGTATGAAGAGGGGAAGAAAATTGAGTGTTTAGGCTCTGTGGCCTCAAAATACCCAAGCTGGAGGCAAGTCTGTGTTCTGAGAATAAGGAAGGTGGGAATGGTTGGTGGGTAAGCACTTAAGGTTTAGAATAAATGTTGATGAGAATGAGAAAATGTTCTTTTCTAATGACAAATTGGATAATTTGAGATGGATAATGATGAATTCGCTGTGACATCATGAGATGCTGTGATGGTTAATTTTATGTGTCAGTTAGACTGGGCCATAGCATGCCCAGAGAGGTGGTGAAACATTAGTTCTGGATTTGTCTGTGAGGGTAGAGAAGAGATTAGTATTTGAATGGGGGATCTTGGTAAAGCAGATAGACTCTCTAATGTGGGTGGGCACCATCCAGTCCATTGAGGACTTAATTAGAACAAAAAGGCAGAGGAAAGTTGAATAAACTCTGCATGAGATAGGGCATGGATCTTCTGTGGCCCCCAGAGCTCCCAGCTCTCAGGCCTTCATTCCTGGACCAGAAGCTATACTGTTGGCTCACCCACTCCCAGGATTTCACACTACACTGCTGACTTTCCTGGTTCTCCAGCTTGCACACAGTAGATAGTGGGACTTTTCAGCCTCCATTGTGGGGTACAGACAGACATGGGGAGATATGGGAAGCACACAGGCTTGGTTTAAAAGACTCTGACCGCTGTGCGGAGCTGCCCCCAGCTGGGCCTTTAGCTGGCAGGTTGTCTTCTAGGCCTGCTCTGAATCCCACCCTCTGGGGGATTTTAAAGATAGAATAGAAATCCAAAGTGGCTTTTAAGGAAAGGGGAACCTGTTCTGTTTTTCTCTGTAAAGCCTCAAATCCTTGTCAGTAAAATGTGAAGAACAGAACCATAAAGTATGAGGAAGTGCTTTTGACCTTGTGTAAAATAACTGGATGTTTCAACCCTGTATTGATCTGCATTTTCCTTTCACTCCCTACCATTTGGGGAAGTGCTGCATATTTTCCTTAAGTACTTCCCCATGTGGAAAGTGGATAAAAACCCTGGCTAATAAAGAAACGGGGGCGATTTTCCACTAGAGAAAACCCCCTCCCTTCCTTCCTCAGATGGAGAGTGTCTGAGTAGTGTCTTCATTCACTCCAAGGGACCCAGAGTCTCTCTCAGTAGACAATCCACACTTCAAGGCAGAGAGCTTCAAGGGAGGCACTGCTCATGGGAAAGTCAGGTTTCAGCAGGGTCAGAAAGAGCAGAAGAATAGCCTAAAGCAACTGAAAATATGTCAAATTCTTGATTGGGAACAAACAGTATGCCATGTTCAGAAGAAGGCTATAGAGGAGGAGCCGAAGCCCTTTTGGGCAAATAGAGTCAGAGAATGTATGTCAAGGCTGGAAGGCTGAAGTCATGGACTAATATCCAGCACCCCTCACCAACCTCTGCCAGGGTCCTCTCCCACTTTTCACTCCCCTCAGCAATCCTGGTCTCTCACTTTGAGCTCTCCAAACAAAATCTGTTCTTAAAAACTTTGTATGACCCGCAGTCCCCATCAGTATAGAGCTGGCTTGTTTTGGTGTCTGGGAACTGGCTGAACTTTTACCAATTTTATTGTTTTCATCTGAAATATCATTATGCGATCCTTACAGTTAACAGTATGGTTTTCTTTTCATAGTTGATACCACATCTGTATTAATGTAGTTAAATATATCTTTTCAGCTCTTTATGCTCTTATCTCAAAGGAAGCATTGTATTAATGGAAGGATTTAAATCAATGGTGAAGGGAATGATTAAGGTTTACTGATAATTGTGTTATCAATTATCTGTAAGTTAGCACTTGTTATTTGCATATGTAAGGCTGCCCTGGGAATACTGGGATTTCTCCCTCTTAGAATTAATATTTGAAAGAAGAGAACAATTCAACTATTTCAGGAAGGGAAATCTGCAAAGCGCCAATGTCAGTAGTTGGTTTTATTTTAAGTTGTAAAGAGAAGTTATTAAGGCATACACAGCATTAGGTAAATCAAGAGGAATGGAGAGGACATTCGGGAGAAGGAAAATGGTGTATTAAATTAATTTTAACCCTTTTAGGGGGGACGCCGTTGACTTCTGTAAAGAATCTGATGAGAATTTTGGAGTCTTAATTCTAGACAGACTCACATAAGCACAAACATATTAATTCCACATGTATCCTGGCAGGGTACTTGATCTCCCTGTTGCCCACCCACAAGCTCCCAGGCATGGATCCAAACAGGCCACTTAAGGTACTCCGGAGCATGGCAGGCTCAGAGAACACTGGGAACACCAGCTCAATTGGAGATGATGGTTGAGATAGACTAAGAGAAGAAGAGGAGATTGTAATGCTAGGTAGTGAGACTCAAATGTCAAGGTTCGGGGAACATAACTTTGTCTCTGTGGGCATAGGCTGTTAAATATTTGGGGCAGGAGTCCCAGGTCTTGGACAAGTCATCCTTCTGGGCTCTCATGGCTTCATCTATAAAATGGGGATGTTTCTCAGGGTCAGCATGAGAACAAAGTGAAATAGCATAAATAAGGATGTTTGTAAATCTTTCAGGTTATAATGTATAAAATGGAGAATTAGGACGATGGACCAGATTATAACATAATGGGTATATTCAATCACAGCCCTCAACTATGGGTCAGTGCAAATTTAACGTGGCATGGGACTATTAGTAAGGGCAAGAGAATAAGAAAAGTTGCGAACACATTCCAAAGTGAACCAGAGGGAAGGAACAGATTAATAACTTTCAGTGTGAATGGGAAGGTCTTGAATGAGATCAGGAAGAAGATAAGAAATGTTAATCCTGAAAGCCCTGAATTTTTCCACAGGTCTTTCTTCCAAAACCAGATGGCACATAAATTAGATTCTCTGTAAATTATAGAATATTAAAACTTAAAACCAAACCAAAGTGATGTCTTATGTTTGGAACCAATGCACTTGTGCATCTATTGGGAATAATTTAGATTATCTTAACTATTGATTCATGGAAAAAGTTTTGGCAAATGGTTTCAGGCAAGGAATCACGCCAGAAATAGCATTTGTCATACCAGATGGGATGTCTCACCCTTTGGACTGAAAAATTCACCTGTGTTTTTGTGGAAACTGCCTAGTGGTCCATTAAATGGAGCAGGGACATTTGTTATATATCAATGGATGAGTTTTGATTATCCAATGTATATAAGCTTCTGGGATACTTTAGTTTGTTGCTAAATGTTATCTGTAAAGCTGGCCTTTTAGAGAAACTTAATAAAAACCCATTGGTACATCCAAAGGTCAGCTATTTAGAAGATGTGAAACTGGTCCATAGTCACTTTGGGAGAGAGAAGACATTATTAGAAGTTGAGAACCCACCACGTGTAAGAGACAAGTGAAGTCATCTACTCTAAAGGAGGATACAGTGGGATCTTGGTGTCTTCACACTGAAAAGTAACTCCTTGAAAAATTATTTGAATTCAAAGTTGTGAAAGTTGCTCTTCCCCTGACTGGGGCCGTCTTATGCTTATCATTTAAAGTTCAGCCAAAATGTTGCCTTCCTGAGTAGCTTCCTTATCCACAACCCTGTCTCCAGAATTTCTGTCATATTACCCTGTTACTTCCTCCTCATTTCCACACTGAGCTATCTGTTTAGGGCCTTCCTCCCTCCCACGAGGGATTCTGTCTGCCTTACTCCTTGCTGTATTCCCAGCCCAAAGCACACAACTGATTCATATTTGTCAAATGGATCAATCTGTGGAGCTTTTGAAACATTGAAACAAACCCTGATTTACCGGCCAATTCTTGGAGCCCCAGACCTTTTATATTCTTTACTCTGACAAGTCTTCTGGATTCTGTACCTATAAGATAGCTCCCTGCTTCTGCTGCTGCTGTCCTAAATCAGACTTTCTTCACATCTGGACTATTACAGTGACCTCTGAAATGTGCTGCCTGCCTTCAGTCTCCATCCACTCCAGGTTGTTCTGTGACTCCTGCTGGATCAATTTTCCAAGTTCTATTCAAAGAACAAGCCAGCTGTCTGACTTTCAGGTTCCCTCAACTCTATCCCTGGTTCCCTTCTTCTTCGTTTTCCCTTTGAAGCAGTCAAGTCAAAATACTCCTCCCCTTTCCATGCAGAGCCTGCAGTTTCCTGCCTCCAAGCCTCTGCTCAGTGGTTGTCTTTACTTGACCAAATATTATCCAACTTTTAAGACTCATCTCAAAAATTCTCTCTTTCAGGGAGCTTTCCTTGATTTCACTAAACTGAAAGTATCTCTTGCTTCTTTCAACTTTTCTAACAACTTTATTTGTTCCTCTCTTAAAGTATGAAACATATATAAATGTCTGGCTTCCCCCACTAGACTATGAACTCGGTAAGGGTATAGACTAAACCTTATTCACCCTTGTTTTCTATAGAGCACTTAGCACAAAGCCTTGCACATAGGAGATAGTCAAAGTCATAGAATAAAGGACTATGTCTGCATTCTTGTTTGGGTTCAGTTTTATTTTAAGGCCAGGAAAATGCAAAACATCCTGGAATATATTAGTCATAATTTTTGCCAAGGGGAAGAAATTTGTTTCCTGCCTGAAGAATTGCCTGGTGATAGATTGTGGTTTGGAGAGTAAAAACAATCATATCAAACTTTACAATTTGCAACAGGTTTTATGTCACCTGATTCCATGAGCTTGTCAGTGTGTCATATATGTCTCCAGCTTGTAGTTGAGGAACCTGGGACCCAGAGGAGAAGTGAGTCAGCTAGCATGCAGTAGAACTACTGCTTGGGTCTTGTGTTTGCAAATGACATGTACTCTCCTTCCGTTACTGCTGTCTCCACCCTCAACATGAGGTAGGTGGAGACTGTGATAAAGTCTTACTGTGTTTTAAAAAATGGCCCAGAAACTCCAGTATTTCCAATGAATATTTATCCTGGGTGAAAAAGTCTGAAGAGAAATCAACTAAGCTTTCAATTCAAGAAGTTGGAATAAAAACAATTTGAAAAGTAGTAGAGTTCGATTAAAAAGTGATTGAAACATTTGATAAATGGAAAAGATTTTTTCTTGTGAACAATGAGCTGGTCAAGCAAGGCATCTTTGTGTTCAATTCCTCATGTCTCCTAGGATATAAAAGGCAGCAAGACATAAGAAAAAGAGTTCAGACATTAGACCTAGAGAGGCCTGGGCTCAAACTCCTCCCAGGCTTATCATTCCAGAATGCCTGGCTTTGAGAAAATTACTGAGCCCACATTTCCTTATCTATAAATGAAATAGTTGTCATACTCATGTCTCAGATGCTATGAATTTATTATCCCATTCAATTTGCCCCCAGATTCTGAAAAGTATTATTTGTTTTACTAATTTTTAAAAAAAATATGCTTTATTGATTATGCTGTTAGAGTTGTCCCAATTTCTTTTCCCTTTGTTCCCCTCCACTCAGTGACCCCCCACCTCCTCCAGTTGTCCCCCCTTTAGTCCATGTCCATTGGTTGTGCATATAGTTCTTCTCAACCTCTTCCTGTCTACTCCACTCCCTCCTACTATGCTTAATTCCTGCATCATCTCCCTCCCTTTTCCTCCTTCCCCCTCTCTGCTGACCCCCCTCTACTGACCTCCCCCCAATATGTTCCCCATATCTACAGTTCTTTTTCCACTCCCATTGTCTACTTAGTTTGCCTTTATTTTGATGCTCTAGCTTCTATTGTTGGTTGTTGTGATACAGTTTTCATTTTAATGTTCATAGTTTTGACCCTCCTTCTTCTAAACCAGTCCCTTTAACATCTCATATAACAGTGGTTTGGATCTAATGAACTCCTTCAGTTTTTGTCCTGGAAGTACTTTCTCTGCCCTTCTATTCTGAATGACAGTTTCGCTGGACAGAGTATTTGTGGCTGTAGGTTTTTGATTTTCATTACTTTGAATATTTCTTGCCAGTCCCTTCTTGCCTGCAGAGTCTCCTTTGAGAAATCAGCTGATACTCTAATTGGGACCCCTTTCTACATGATTCTTTTCTTCTCTCTTGCTGCGTTTAAGATTCTCTCTTTATCTTTAATTTTTGACATTTTGATTATAATGTGTCTTGGAGTGGTTCTCCCTGGGTCCAGTTTTTCTGGAACTCTCTGTGCTTCCTGGACCTGTAAGTCTATTTCCTTCCCTAAGTTAGGGAAGTTCTGCTTCATCATTTTTTCATGTAATTTTTCAATTTCTAGTTCTTCTTCACCTTCTGGCAACCCTATAATTCAAATGTTCATTCGCTTACAGCTGTCCCAGAGGTTTCTGAGCCTCTCCTCATATTCCTCACTTTTTGTTTCCTCTTTCTGCACTGGTTAACTGGTTGTTCCTTCCCTATGTTCCGATTTGTTGATTTGATCTCTGGTTTTCTTTCCCTCACCACTTGTCTCGTATGTATTTTCATTCACTTCAGTATGACTAGCCTTCATTCCCTACCTGTCTTGTTCAAAATCTTTTGTTAATTCTGTAAGCTGCCTTATGACTATAGCTCTGAACTGAGCCTCAGAACGATTTCCTATTTGTTCATCGGTTAGGTCCTGTATTTGCTGTCTGGTGAGCTGCGTTACCGGGATCTCAATTATGATCTGTGTCATCCTGACAGTTTTGTGTTTACCTTTGCTTCCTGGACGGGGCTGTCACACCTCTTACGCTATAGGAGGTGGAGCCCCGTGTATCGTCACTACCAGGTGACCCTCCTCACCACACTGTGGCGCTTTGTGTGGGGGCAGGGGTCCTAGATGGATTCCTGCTGTTACTCTCTGCTGAGAGACTGGGAGCCTCTTCCTCTGTCCCCACGCCCTCTGGGCCTCATAGTCCAAGGCAATGGGGGTCTGCCTTCCCCAGCATTAGAATTGTGAGTTGATGGGTCTCGACTGCCGCCGGGAGTGCTCCCCTGGCAGTTTTGCTGTCCGTCACTGCAGCTGCCACCAGCAGCGCAGCTTGATCTCTCAGCCACTGTTTTGCTCCTCCTACCCATCCGGAAGAGCACCACTGGGTTATAACTTCATACGTTGGACTTCCCTGTAGTTTTATTTTCTGGAACCTCTGGTTATTTCTGGTTTTGCGGTAGTTGTAGTCCTTCTTAGCTGTGGAGGGAGACAGAGCGTGTCAGTCTAAGCCTCCATCTTGGCCAGAAGTCCTGTTTTACTAATTTTTGCTTCCTTCTCATTCTATAGACAAGGAAATGGGTTCAGAGCGGTTAAAATTCCAGAGCAAGAAGTTGCCTAGATGTTGTACCCCAATGCATTCACTTATTATCCAGTGTACCAGCTTCCATCTACATAAGATGGGATAGGAAAACACAGTCCAGCAGGGTTCATGTGACGGTCAGATAAGAAAATGTGTTTGAAGTGTCAAGATGATATTAATTAGATCCCTTTTTATTTCTTTTAATAAATGTTTATGAATAAATAAGTATACTCAGGTATCTGTATTTTTTAAAATCATGTTTTAATTATAAACCCTTTGTTTAATGATGATGATTACTCAGTCAAAAAGCTGATGATTATTTCAGCTCTTTTGAGTAAAGACATTGCTGGGGAAAGTTCAGCATTAGAAAGGCAGAGCCAAGCACTGCCCTTTACCAGGTGGCAGCACATCCCACTGGCTGGAAAGGCTTGAGAAGCAGGGAAGAGCCTTTGAAGTCCTTTTGAGGTTTAATGGGAATTACATTAGTTAATCAAGGGAAAAAAAACTGGAAAGAAAATATTTTTACAAGAATTATTGAAAGGTTAAAAAATGTATTTAGCACAAATGTTTTCATTAGACTTTTAACCTTTCCTAATAATCAATGTAGCTTCAGTGCCCTGGATGGATGCTAGTAGTAGGACATTAGTCCTCTGGAAGGGAAAGAACCTTGAGGACCTGCAAGAGGGGAGAGTCACAAGATGGACAAGACCAAGACTCAGCCCAGATTTTGAGTCGTTGCTCTGCCTCTTATTAGCTGTGTGACTTCAGCCAAAACCTGTACACTCTTGTGACTCTGTGGCAGAGATTGATATCTTCCTCAAATCATTTTCCTCCCCTCTGGCACATTCTGACTAATGGAATGAACATGGAAGGCACATAAGGCATATCCAGGCCTGGCCTGTTGAAAGCTCCATGAGCCCCTCCCCCTCTCTCTTTCTCTATCTGCTGATGAGGAGCAGAAGGCTCTGAGCACCTAGAAAAGGTCAGAGCCAGAGATGGAAGGGCACTGGCTCTCAAAATGCTACATGAAAGGCAACCATACCAGGAGTGGTCTATAGGTGTGACTAAGTAGGAAATAAACTTGTATTATGTTGAGTCACTGATAAGTCTGTTACCACATCTAGTGTTACCTTTACTAACACAGATTCATTTTCTTTGTTGACAGCATGAGGGTGATAATAGTCTTAGTTGTTATAAGGCTCAAAAGAAATAATATGTAGTCATGCATCATTTAACGATGTGGTTGCATTCTGAGAAATGCATCATTAGGTGGTTTCATTGTTGTCCTAACATGATACAGTACATGTACACACATGTAGATGGTATAGCCTACTATACACCTAGGCTCTATGGTATAGCCTATTGCTCCTAGGCTACAAACCTGTGTGGCATGTTACTGTACTGAATACTGCAGACAATTATAGCACAATGGTAAGTATTTGTATATCTAAACATAGATATAGAAAAGATACAGTAAAAATACATTATAAAAGATAAAAATGATACACTTACCATGCATGGAGTTGCAGGACAGGTGGTTGCCCTAGGTGAGTCAGTGAAGGAGTGCTGAGTGAATGTGAAGACCCAGGACATTACTGTACACTACAGCAGACTTTATAGACACTGTACACTAAATTTACTAAAAAAACTTTCTTCAATAATAAATTAAGCTTAGCTACCATAACATTTTTCTTTATAAAATTTAAAAAATGTATAAAGTAGAAAAATTACAGTAAATAATGCTTGTGCTATAGACCTTGTGCCAGCTACAATGTCACTAGGCAATAGGAATTTTTCAGCTCCATTATAACCTATGGGACTATCATTGTATTGTGTATATGGTCTGTTATTGACCAAAAGATTATTATGTAGCACATGACTGTACAGGAAATCACTGCAGAAACTCTAAAAGCCTTCATTATGAATCTTAATCAGCCTACTCACAGACTAATGACACCCAATCAGACCCACAGGTTTTCTTTCCTGGGTCAATACTGGGCCAGGCTCTCCCCAGAAGAAGGAGACCTGGAACCACAAGCCACCACCTCAATTTCTGTCATGGACACTGTTGATGTCCAAGATGACACCATATAACCCACTTTTGCTTCTTCCTAGTGGATGATGGAGAGCAGGTTGTGCTCTTCCCACTCATCCCCTGTGGTACATACAAATCCATGTTAAAATTCTTCTCTGCTACCTGGAATTTCACCTTTCACTCTCCTCTCCAAAAAAAGTCATCACATACTTACTGTGGAAAATTTAGAATAAAAATATCTATGCAATAAAGATCATTATTAATATCATGACATATTTCCTAAGTATCCCTGGCTGGTTTGGGTCAGTGGATTGAGCGTCGGCCTGCGAGCTAAGTGTCGCTGGTTCGATCTTCCAGTCAGGGCACATCAGAGAAGGAAAACTCTGACTCCAAAAAACCTCCGCTGCCTTGCGGCATACCTCTTCAGGGGAAAGGCTAAGGGAGTAAACCCCGACAGAAAATCCGGAGCCGGAGTCCCTAAGGCGGTTTGACGTTGTAGTCAACACCGGCAACTCCTGCGGCGCACCTGAAGCCAAGCTGTATTAACTCCGTCTTTCCCTTGGATCCTTCAGCTGCGAAGAGAGGGGGGGTCTGCTGCATGGGCAACAGCAGACCCTCCATATCACCCTGCCCAGGCTCTGTAGCTTCAGCTTCACTGGAGAGGACACTCCAGCGTCATCGCAAGATGTCGATTCAACACAGGAGGAGACAGATACCGTGTCACTCCCGAGTTGGACTGCACAACCATTCTCGGCGGTGCAGATAGACTCTTAAGAAGCTACACCATCGTCTCTCGAGACGGACGGCTGCCGATGATGATGATTTCCTAAGATAAGTATATTTTACTATAGTTGAGAACATAATATGCACATGATTTTGTATCTTGCATTGTGTTTTTTTGCTTGTCATTATCATAAGCATTTTCCATGTCACTAAAAATTATTTATTAAATATTACTTTCAGTAGTTCCATAGTATTTTATTGTAAGGATGTACCATAATTTTCCTAACCAATTCCTTTTTCTTGAATAGTTAGTTTTTTTGTGTTACAATAAATACTATAGTGGAGTGGCCAAGATGGAGGCATAGGTAGACATACTTTGCCTTCTTGCAAAACCACAAGAAGGAGCACAGCTAATCAATTAGAACTGCCAGGAAACAGAACTGTATGGAAATCTGACAACCAAGGATTTAAAGAAGAAATATTCATCCAGACAAGTAGGAGGGGCAGTGATGGGGAGCTGGGGTGGAGAGGACATGATGTGGTGGAGAAAAGGTGATGGTGGTAAGGCAGCAATGGTGACCAGAAGAATTGGTGGTCCCACGTTCATGTGTGTTGGATAAAACAGTTAAGGACACCTGGGGAGTGACCCCAGCCCCAGGCCAGACCATGCAGCCCAGGGTTCCAGTGCTGGGAAAATAAAGCCTCATGGTTTCTGGCAGTGAAACCCAGTAGGGGTTGGGGAAGCAGAAGAAAGTGCCCATCTCTCAGAAGTGTCTGTTTGGAGAGTCCCCATGGTCCTGAAAGGCACTCAAGCACACAAGTCTGGGAACCACCACCAGGGAAGCAGCTAGGAGGTGCCAGTCACATATGGGAAGTGGGTGAAAGTGACTGTAAAAGGGGCGAGTGCTGAGCAAGTGGCAGTGTTCCCTTTCTGACCCCTTCCACACATAGAGAGCCTCAAAGTGGTAAAACAGGTTGCCCCACACTGATTAATACCTAAGGCTCTGCCCCTTACAACATAACAGGTGCATCCAGACAGGGAGTCAAAACAGCTCTACTTCATACATAGAAACAAACACAGGGAGGCTTCCAAATTAAGGAGACAAATAAATATGGCCCAAGTGAAAGAACAGATCAAAACTCCAGGAAAAGAACTAAGCAAAAAGGAGATAGCCAACCTATCAGATGCAGAGTTCAAAACACTGGTGATAAGGATGATCAAAGAAATGATTGAGTACACAAAAGCATAAGGAAAGAAATGAAGGTTACCCTAAGTGAAACGAAGACAAATTCATAGGGAACCAATAGTGAATGGAAAGAGGCCAGGGTTCAAAACAATGAATTGGAACATAAGGAAGACATAAACAATCAACCAGTACAAAAATGAAGAAACAAGAATTCAAAAAAATGAGAAGAGGATAAGACTCTAGGACATATCCAAATGTGCCAACATCCAAATCATAGGGATGCCAGAAGGAGAACAGGAAGAGCAAGAAATTGAATACTTATTTGAAAAAATGAAAGAAAAATTCCCTAATTTGGTGAAGGAAATAGACATACAAGTCCAGGGAGTACAGAGAGTCCCAAACAAGTTGGAACCAAAGAGGACCACACTGAGACACATCATAATCAAAATGCCAAGGGCTAAAGATAAAGAGAGAATCTTAAAAGCAGCAAGAGAAAAGAAGAGAGTTACCTACAAAGAGGTTCCCATAAGACTGTCAGCTGATTACACAAAAGAAACTTTGCAGGCAAGAAGGGGTTGGCAAGAAGTATTCAAAGGGATGAAGAGCAAGGGCCTACAGCCAAGATTATGCTATCCAGCAACGTTATCATTTAGGGTGGAAGGGCAGATAAAGTGCTCCCCAGACAAGGTAAAGCTAAAGGAGTTCATCATCACTAAGCCCTTATTATATGAAGTGTTAAAGGGATTTATTTAAGAAAAAGAAAAGGACCAGTGCTATGAATAGTAAAATGACAACAAACTCACAACTATCAACAACTGAATCTAAAAAACAAAAACTAAGCAAACAACTAGAACAGGAGTAGAATAACAGATACGAAGACCATATGGAGGGTTATCAGTGGGGAGGGGGAAGGGGAAGAATGTGGTAAAAGGTATAAGGATTAAGAACCATAATTTATAGGTACAAAACAGACAGGGGACATTAAGAATAGTAAAGGAAATGGAGATGCCAAAGAACTTATATGTGTGACCCATGGATATGAATTAAGTAGGGGGTATTGCTGGAGTGAAGTGGGGTACCAGAAGGTGGGGGAAAAAGGGAAAAAATTGGGACAACTGTAATAGCATAATCCATAAAATACACTAAAAGAAAGTTCTACAGTGACCGTATCCGTAGATTTTGGATTGCTTCCTTTGCAGCCTAAATTCTTTCAGGTTTTAGCTCTGGTAGAAAGCCATTGCATGTATTAGACACAACTTGGCTCCTGGAATGGAATAGTATGGGGAGATCCACTGTGAGACCTGGGTTACAAGAGGCCCTGGGTAAGGGAGGAGAGAACCCTGAAGGATATTGGGGGGCAATTCTTTTCTGCATGAGCTAGGGAGAGGTGCTCAGCTTCTTGAGCATGAGGGACAATGGAGGGTCCTACTTCCAGTTCCCTTTGAGGGTCAGGTCAGCCATTTTTCTTGAGAGAGTCTGAGCTCATGTCTCATGAACCAATGGCTGCACTGCCAGGCCTCACTTCTTGAGTGTTATTCTTTTTTTATTTTGACCCACACCTGAATATTTCAACAGATTGAACTATAATTAACATACCATAACAATTATTCTTTTAGTGTTCAATTAAGTGATTTTAATATAATCACGCAGTTGTAGAACTATCACCACCATCTAATCCCAAAACATTTTTATCAGCCCCCCAAAAGAAACTCATACCCCTTAACTGTCACTCTCCCATTGTCTCCTCCTCCTAAACTCTTGCAACAACTAATTTACTTTCCTTCTCCATGGATTTGCTTATTCTAGATTTTATATAAATAAAATTTATAATATGTATCCTTTTGTTCCGGTTTCTTTCACTTAGCATGTTGTTTTCAAGGTTCATCTATGCTGTGGCAGGTATCAGTACTTAATTTTTTATGGCTAAATAATATTTCATTGCATGGATATACCACCTTTGTTTATCCATTCTTCACTGATACATGTTAGGGTTGTTTTACTTTTTAGCTATTATGAATAATGCTGATATGAACATTTGTGTTCAAGTTATTGTGTAGGTATATATTTTCAATTCTCTTGGGTATATACCGAGGAGTGGGATTGCTGTTTAACTCTATGCATAACCTAGTAAAGAATCACCAAACAGATTTTTCATTCCCATATAACAACTGAGATAAGACCATTATTACCAGCATGTATAAAGGTTTCAATGTCTCTACATCCTCAACACTTGTTATTTACCCATCTTTTTGATTATAGCCATCCTGGTAGGTATGAAGTGGTTTCTCATTGTAGTTTTGACTTGTGTTATTTTAATGATTAGTGATGTTCAACATTTCTTTTTGTGCCTGTTATCCATTTGTATGTCTTCTTTAGAGAAATGTATATTCAAATCCTTTGCTCATTTAAAATTTTGGTTATTTGTCTTATTGTTGAATTGTAAGAATTCTTTATATATTCTGGATTTTAGACTGATCATATGTAAGATTTTCAAATATTTTTTCCCATTCTGTGAGTTGTCTTGTCACTTTCTTGGTGGCATCTTTTTTTTTTTCTTTTTTTAATTTTTATTTTTGGTTATTCAATTACAGTTGTCCCATTTTTCCCTCATTGCTCCCCCCTCCCAGTCCATCCCTTCTCCCACAATTATATCCCTCCCCGTTGTCCATGTCCATGAGTCATTCATATACATTCCTTGACTAGACCCTTCCCTTACTTATCCCCCTTCTCTCCCTCCCCCCTCCCCCCTACTGACAACTATTCTAGTCTTTGCCTATTTAGTTCGTTTGTTTGTGTTGCTCTTTAGTTTCCTGTATTGGGTGATATCATATGGTATTTTGCTTTCTTTGCCTGGCTTATTTCACTAAGCATAATTCTCTTGAAACACAAGCATATTACATTTTGATGAAGTTTGATTTATTACATTTTTCTTTTGTTTGTACTTTTGATGTTCTGTCTAATCCAAGATCACAAAGATTTACTTTTGTTTTCTTCTAAGAGTTTCATAGTCCTACTACTTGCAGTTAAGTTTCTGATTCACTTTGAGTTACTTTTGTATATTGTATGAGATACAGGCCCAAATTCATTTTGTGTGTGTGTAGATATCCAGTATCCAGTTATCCCAACACCATTTGTTGAAAACACTATTCTTTCCTCATTGGGTTGTCTTGGCTCCTTGTTGAAAATCAACTACCTATAAATATATGAATATATTTCTGGACTCTCAATATATTTTTAGCCTTATGCCAGTACCACACTGTCTTGATTAGTGTAGATTTGTCATAAATTTTGAAGTTGTAAAGTCTGTGTCTTCCACCATTGGTCCTTTTCAAGATTGTTTTGGTTATTTTGGGTCTCTGGCATCTCTATATGAATTTAGGAACCATTTACCAATTTATGCAAAAAAAAAATGCAGCTGGGATTTTGATAGGGATTGTGTTGATTATGTAGACCAATTTGGGAAGTATTGCCATCTTAACATTACTTAGTCTTCCACAATGTTATTCTTAAAAAGAAAACAAACCACAAACCTCAACAGTTACTTAACTCACATAACCAACAATTAAGTTTTCCTGCAATGTGGATAGCTCCTATTTCTTCTAACTACTTTTTAAAATAAAATGCTTTGCCTTATAAATGATTTATCTTTTACCACACAAGCTCAAATATGTATATATCTTTATTAGACTATAATGACTCTGTTTTAGTAAAGCTATTAGGGGTAAATACCATGTAAATTTACTTAAAAGATGGAAAAACCAAGGCAAAAAACATTCAAACTGTTGTCCAACTTGCCACAAAAGAACAGCTGAATGGATCTGTGCTAAAATGAGAGGCTCTTGGTTCTTACACTACTATGCTCTCCCAGAGTGTTAGCAAGAGCTGATTTCCCATCTCAACTGCACTCCATCCCTCTGCCTTTCTTTGCACGCAATTTTTGAATACAGTACATAATTTCTCTGATTCTGTTGTCTCTTCTTTATAATAGTGATGTGATCCAGGTGCCCTGGTGACCTCATGGGCCTGTGTCTGTAATATGAGTCACATTTAGTTTTAATGACAAATTACAGTTGCCTGAGCCCCACCCACCTTGGTCTGGCTGCCAGAAACTAACGCCCTTCAAAGTGTATCCCACTTGTTTCTGTGTGTCCCTAGAGAGTGCTTCACTTGCCCAGAGCCAGTCTGTCAGCTGCAGTTACCTGCTCCATCACATCTGCTGCTGTTGTCCTTCTGCACCTGTACCCCATCCCCACCACACCTCACCTAATTTCTGCTAGCCCTCCAGGAGACCTCAGCCGTTGGATTGCCAAAGTCAAGCAAGGGTGCTTGCTGTTTGAGGATTCATTTAAGTCTCCCTGTCCTGTGGGCACCACAATAATTACGTTTCTATATAGACTAAGAGAATGATCTCCACTCTAAATACAGCAAGCAACTCAGTCCCGGAGTTTCTCTGCATCATTCCTGAGAAATCCTGTAAGCCTCAGGCCCTTTTATTCCTAGCCATCCTCCAAACGGATTGAAGCGCTTAGATAAAGAGAAGCCAGCATCCCATCCATACCATTCTCCTCTACTTTTTGTGATCTCCACCTCACACCAACCTCCTCCTACCTCCCAGGTTTCCAAACAGAAGCTTGAATGAATGCAAGAAAAGGAGGGGTAGGGGCCATCTCATGAACAGTGGCTGAGCACCTGCTCAAGGGGCAAACGTAAGTTTCTGATGGTTGAAAATGGTACCTATCCCCAAGAGGCATTATGAGGATTAATTGAAGTAATGCAAATAAAATACATTAAAATAATACAAAATAAAAACTAAAAAATTGACAAAAACCCCAAAGTTTTAAAATATCAAAGTTGACAAGATCCCTTTTCTGGCGGAAGGTACGCTTTCTAAATACTTCTCACTGCCCCAGTGGAAATTTGGGCCTGTGATTCCAGGAAAGACGCCTGAAGTGCCCCCTCCCCAACCCCTTCCTACGGACTTTAAGGCTCCTTAGAGTTCGGGGCACAGATTAGACTCACAGTCAGAATTCTTTCCTCCTCTGCTCTCCTGACAGGCACTTTGAGGTTGATGAACTATGTCTGTGGGTTTGGCCTGTTGGTGCCAGAACAGGGGGGCACAGCTTCTCCTCCCTACTTTCTGCCCAGGGCAGGAAGGGACGGTGGGTGTCCCAGCACACCCACCTTCTGCCCACAAGGCTAGAACATTTCAGTTCAGGGACTCCCTCTGACTTAGACCAAAAATAGAAACTGGTTTTATCCACCCCTGCACAAGGCCTTTTCCCACGACTCCTCCTCCCCAGAAATCCCTGAGAGTTGTTAACGAGCTAACCCCCGCCTCCTCCACCCCGCAGGCCCGGCCCCTCCCACTTTTCAGCTCAGCTGCTGTGCAAACACCAGGGAGCCCACGCACTCTCTTTTCCTTTAGCGTCTATTTCCGCACAGGTGCTGCGTCCAGGCATTCTGACAAAGCTGACCCCTTTCCAATGTGGCCAGACGCGGCCCTGCATAATCGCACTCTGCTGGCCACCTGCACCCCCGCGGCAGTCCCTGACCCTGTAGCAGGTGGGGCCCACTGCGAAACCTCCACAGCGTAGTGAGGACTCAAATGCCAAACTGAGTTATATCCTGTAAGGAAGTTGTGAGTCAGCAGCCTGGCAACGTGAGTTCTCAGTTCTCCTTCTGGTTTCATTTCAACGAGCAGTTATTGAATATCTGGTGTGTTCGCAGAAGTGTAACAAATGATTCTAGATGTTGGAATACAGTAGAAGAAGCACTCTGTGAACCGGTCCCCAAGGACACAGCTACCACAAGACACGGACCCCATCTCCGGTACTTCACAGTCCATGAGGTAATCGGACTGTGGAGCAACCGTGACACGTATAATGGTAAGAATGCGCACAAGGCACAGACGTAAAAAGGAGTAATTCTTTCAGGAGAGTCTTCAGGGAGGTGAAGTGTGAGCTGAGTTTTAGAAAATGAATACAAGTTTGCCATTTGGATAAGAGCAAAGAAGAGCATCCTGTTAGAGGAAACAGGGTCTGTAAACTTGCAGATGATGAACTAGAGCGGAATGTGACCAGGAAGAAACCTGACAGGAGCTTGATAACCCTGCTAATCTCCTGCACTCTTCACAGCCATCTTAAATAAGCAATCTAAGCAAAAATGGCGAGCTTGCTCCAAGACAAGTCTGTAACCCCCCACCCCCCTAACCTCCCCTCCTTTTAATCCCGTGTATTAACTGGAGCTGCCACTGGGCGGTGTGGGGCTTCTGGGACAAAGATTAATAAGTAGTCCAGAAGTCTGGGACAGAAACAAGAATAGGTAAAATCATAAAGGGTTTTTGAATGTCATGCTAAAGGGCTTAAAATTTATCCTGTAGGCTGGAGCTTGCAAGCTGGTGGCTGTGAGATGATTAAACCTGTTTTAAGTCTTATAAAGTTTGAAAAGTCAGCACCTTTCTAGCATCTCTTGGAAAAATCAGAAGATATGTTATAACTGGATTCATGATCCTGCAATGATCCAGGCATGGGCTCTAGGTTTGCCTCAGTCACCACCATTCCCTTCTGCCTCTGGGAACTTTCCTGGGTTCTGCGGGAATTTTGGCACGCCCTCTGCAGGCAACTGGGAGCCACTGGTTTTCGGTAGGAGAGTGTCCAATGGTAGCATGTGGATTGATAAAACTGGTAGGTGATTGAATTTGAGAGGAGGGGACAAGTAATGCCGGAAACAAGCCCCCCCACTCCAGGTCCAGGTGCACACATGAACACTTTAAAATGGTAAAATGGCTTTCTCTTCCTCAATACTTTCAGTTATTAGGTTTCTTAAGACTTCTTTATTCTGTCAAGATTTATTTATGTTCAATTTAAAGATTATTTCTTTTTGTGGGGGAGTACAAATATCATTTTTCCTAAGTTTCACTTCTTCCTTCAATCTCCCTCTCTCCCCTGAGAGCTGGAGCTGGATTGTGGCCTAAGGAGAATATCAAATCCTGGACCACTGATTTTCTGACCTTAGAGGGCGCCTTGTGTTCGTACCCCATAGAACTGTGCCATATTCTTTTTATGTCCAACAAACACCTATTAGTTAACTGGAAGAAAAAGAGGGAATTGTAGGGGGACATGTGGTAGAGGGAATAAAAGAAAAGGACCCTCACTGACCCCAGAGCTAGATGTAATCCACTGCAAATCCCTTTCCAAGTTATAATAATGGCTTACAGATAAGAGAAAGTGAAAAACCCTGAATTCCATTGCTTCCTCCAACAGCTGCTCCCCTCCATTGCTGGGTGACCCACCTAGAGTTGCTCTGAGTCTCCAGTTCTACAGAAGGATGGAAGAAAGATTATATAATGCCGATCAAGTGCCAAGCAGGTGAAAAGTAAGTAGTATTAGTTGTCTGGCAATTGATCTAGCCAGGCTTTCTCTTTACTGCTAGAGCTAATTTCATTCACAGGTACCATGTTATTTACTAATTCAATCATCTCTTTTAGTGCCACTTCTCAACATTGTCCTTTTAAGTAAAATAATGTTCTCTTGCATGTGTCTTAGTTACAAATGTCAGCTGAGATAGAAATCAAGGTTTGAGATTTCCTGCCAGGTATTTGCTCTCCCTGACTCAGATGTGCATGGCTGTTGGCAATCAGTTTTCATGTCCAGCTGTGGTGTATTGAGTGGGTGGGCAGAGGCTCACTCATTCATTTAGCAAGCATTCTGTTCTAGGGTGGGTTCTCAAGGAGGCAGATAGTGAATATCTTATTGGGGAGCTGAAGAAAATACTGGTTGTGAAGTCAGGAAATAAGGCAGAGGAAGGAAGGCACCCAATAAAGGTTCGTTGTCGAGTCAGCTGCCCATTTGGGGACTTCATCGTGCTGGGAAACTTTGGGATCCAGTATAGAACACATGCCTCAGAGTTATCCCACACAGAGGGTGAGAAAGCTGGGATATTTGTAAATCAACTCCCATCCATCATTGACTGAGGACTGCTTCCAGGGAGCACGAATTTCCTGGAATTTCTGCCCTGCTGCTGAAATAGGCAAAACAGGCTTAAGTGGCCAGAGAAAGTGCTCAGCCAAGGGAATGCAGGTGCTCGCAGCTGGAAGTTGGTCCAGTCCAGGCTAAAATGATGAGGACAAGAGGTGGGGCAATGACAACATCTGCTACCTAGTCTTTGAGGACTTTCTGTGTGTAAAGCAGTCATATAATGGTTACTGAGGTGGATTTTTGTCTGTCTTCACAGCGAGGTGGACTTTTGTCTATCTTCACAGAGCTTAGAGCTTACTGGAGGAGATAAATAAGAAACCAGACAGTGCCCAAAATATGGGATATTTTGTGATGGTAGAAAATAGACATGTGTCAAAGAGGGCCTCCTGAGAAGGTAACATCATATCTAGACCTGCTTTCGAACTGGAAATTTTTCCAGTTGGGAGAAGCAGCAGTACAAATGTCCTGAGGAAAGTGAGTTTGTGGCAAACTTTGAGAAACTACAAGAAATTTGGTATGTCTGGATTATAGACTTCAAGGTGAGGGTACTGAAGAAAGAGCCAGATGATGGAGAACTTGGAAAACTATTTGAACAGTTTCTAGAGACATTTTCTTCTCAAGACCAAATCTACTTCCAATTACTATTTCAAGTCCTTAAAGCTTCCTGTCTATTTTATATTTTAATCTTGTATGCAACCTTTTCTCACGTACATACCTTTTAAATATTTTAAATAGAAAATCTGGCAAAGATTTATTTGATTTTTTTACATATTAAATTAACATATAATTGGCAAATTATTCTTGTTCTTAAATTCAATGGCTGGTTCAGGCAGTATTTATAAAGAGCCCTGCCCTTAAGATACTCAAAATATGTAACGGGATGCAGCATATTGTATTTTTCAAAGATAGTTACAATGATACGTCTTAACCCACCCTCTTTTTACAACAAGATTTGACACTCCTCCCAATGAGAGCTGAGCCTTGTGTTTCTTACCCATGAATTTGGATGGGCTTGTGACTGCTGTGGTATTGATACTATATGACTTTTGAGGCTAAATCATCAAAGGCAAGTCTCTCTTTGGTTTTTTAGGGAGCTTGCCTTTGGAGCCCTGAGCTCCCATGTAAGAATTCTGTGGCCACCGTGCTGTGAGGAAGCCCAGGTCACATGGAGAGGTCATGTCTCGTAGTTCTGGCCTACAGCCCCAGTTGAGGTTCCAGCTGATGGCTAACATCAACTGACAGCCATGACACAAATGAATTCTTGTGATTTCTGGACCTAGCCATTGAGTTAACCCTGCCCAGCGTTTGAGCCCTCGCACCTGATGTTCCCAACCTCGTGGAGCAGAGATAAGCCATCCCCACACAGCCCCTTCCTAATTCTTGGCCCACAGAATCGATAAGCATAGTGTGGACAAAAATGATGCCACATACTAAACCTAACAGGCTCAGGGAAGGCCTACATGATGGCCTTACAAACTCAGAGACCAAAAGGAACCACATAAGATGGTCCGAAATTAAAACTCCATAACTAAAAGTGAATCATGGAGGGTAATCATGTCCTAGGCCTGGAGCTTCTTTGACAAAGGTCAATCTTTACCTTACTTGAGCCTGTCTGTTGTCTTTTTACATCAATGATAACATACCTTTGAAATGTCAGAGTAATCCCCTTTTCCAGACCTCTTAGGACACAACCACTGCACCAGAGCAGAAGATCATGGAACCCCTCTTTGTTATCTTGTACCCAAATACCATATCTGTTTGCTATAATGTTAACTACTAACTATCCTGCACCCACCAATGAAAACAAGTGTGTCTCTGCTTTACTTTTTATTCAATCCCAGAGATTTCCCCGCTTTGCTTTCTCTCACATCAATGTACCATCAATAGATTTCATGTAACCTTCCTTACCTCTCTTCTTTTGATTTTAATTATAAAATAAGCTTCAAAACTGCCATTCTCTGGAGCATTTTCTAAATCCATTGAGATTTTGCTTCCCAGCAATTGTCACCAGTTTGCCACCATTATACTAAAAATTTCTGTACAGGTTTGGATGACGTTTTTTATGTCAATGATAGTAAATTGATTGTTCTAACAAACTAAGTTTTGAGATCAATTGCTATGCATAAATAAATAATGCTTCCAGCTATAGGACAGGCAGGCTTACATAGCTGAGTCACGTAGAGGACAATCTAACACCACATATAAAAGGGCCAGGTTTGTGCTACACATCGTTAAGGACCACGTGGAAAGTCACAGAAAGAAGACTTCATAGTGTCTGGAGTTTTGAAAGTCTCCTTGGAGAAGTTTGGGTTGGGGCCCAGCCTGGAAAGATTGTTGACTACCCTCAGCCACTTCCTCTTCTAAACAGAACCCTACATTTCTTTTGACAAACCTTTCTTCTCCCAGTCTTGGCCATTCCGTCAGCCCTGGCATGAGCTGTGACTGGATAAAACCTTAAGGATTGGTTCAGAGCCAAGGAGGCCACCCATGCTCAGGACTTCCTGGAAAGAAAAGCTTCCTATCTTTTGCTTGGAGGCTACCTGAAGACACTTAGTGTGGTATGAGGCTGTGCGACAACACTTCTATTTCAAAGGGAGAGCCTGGGGCAGCTGGAGGAGGCAGCATATGGGCACTGGATGAAAGCTGGCAATGAGGCCTCACTATGAAATGTAGATCAGAGAGACAGGAGGGAGCCAGGGAGAAACCAGGCCATTGGTGACATCATTTGATTTGCTATATAAACGCTTGCTGGAAGCGATTCCTAACCCTAGCTTTTTCAATGCAAACTAGTTTTAATGGGATTTTCTGTGACTTACAACACAAAGACTCCTAACTGATAGCAATGAGTAGACTTTGTTACCAGTTAAGGTGAAGAATTTCTGGCAAAGGGAAAGGGAAACATTTTCTTTCCAAGTGTGTATCACTGCAGGACAGAGCCTATTATGTAAGAAGGGAGAAAAGTTCCCAAGTCAAAAATATTTGTTTGGTATAATGTTTCCCAAAGTTACATTTTTAGTTGGTCAATAAATATGTATGAACCCACTGTATGCCAGGTACTGTGCTGTGTGTTGGGAATAAGACACAATAAGAGTGGTGGTCCCTGCCTTTGTGGAACTTGATTCTAGTGGGAAATACACATTACAGTAGTTATAAATGGGATGAGGTGCAGGAGGAATGAACGATGTGATGGAAGCTATAGCAAGGCCTCACCTAGGCTGGGGGCAGGGAGTGGAGGAAGTTTTCTCTGAGAAAGTGAAGTGATTAAGCAGGGCCTAAAAGATGAGTAAAGATCTGAGTTAGTGGAGGAAGAGCTAGGATGGAATATTCTAGCCAGAGAGAACAGTATATCTTTGGCTACAGAATTTCTAAGGGCTTTAAAAGTATAAATGTGCATTGTGAACCCCAAGAGAAGCTGAGGTGTGCAGCATTCACAAACTTGTTACATGGAGCTCTCATTTATTAGAGGAGCATCTTGTAGGACTTAGAAAAATGGGCATATCTTCAGGAATGAACAGAAGTGTTCTAGGGGCAGAGGGAGCACGATCCTGATCAGATAAAGACTTATGTATGAGAATAGAGGAAGACAGATAGATGATACATGGATGGGTAGATGGATGGATAGATGATGGAGGGACAGAAAAATATTAGACAGGCCTAGAAGGGTCAGGATAGGAGGGCTTTGAACATCAGCGTAAACAGTTTTTTAGTGTCTGAGTATAAACTCATAGCTGAGGTTGTGTGCAAGAAATTTGGGTGCAGGAAGGAGGTTGCCGGGAACCAGGCATGAAGTAATGCAATTCTAGGCTGAAGTAAGGAGTGGGGGCAGAGAGAGAGAGAAGGGAATACATTTAAGAGACACCACAGAGGAGGTGTCATAGAAATCTAGAGTGAAGAGAAGAGCAGCAGGAGGCAAAGTTTAGAGAACAGGTTTGGAGAGGAAAGGGAGCTCTAGGAAAAAAAAAAAGAAGTTTGTTTCTCTCTAGCAATCACTAGTTTACTACACAGTGGCAGAAAAATTTCAAGTCACTGAGTGCCTAAGCATTTGCCAAATCATTAGCAGCACTGGTAAACCTGGGACAGCAGGGAGAACAGTAAAAAGAAATGGTAAATAGAAGCTTGGAGATTTTCAGTGGGTTTTAACCATCGGTGACATCCATCTCCACTACCCCTCCCACCACCAAGAGCTGCCTCTATTTTTGTTCACAATGATCCACACATGTGACATCGTTTCCCTGAAACCTGTGCAGCCATGTTTTATTAAGAGGAAAGAGTGATAAAAATTTTCTATCATGTCAGGATGTGGTAACAGAAGAAAAAGGGAAAGGATTTGAGAGAAAAAATAACTCAGCAGTGCAACATTCATCAGTTTCTCTCCTTCCTTCATCTCGCCTGACCTGCTACCCTGAAATGGCCATGAGAAATGTAGACACAGACAGCGTTCTATGAAGTGGCGTTCTACGGCACAGCCCCTTGATGAATATAGTGATGTTTTTATCCCTTAATTACCCACTCGTGCCTTGGGAAATCAGCGTGCTCCACTCGTTAGAGTCAGGATCTGCCATACAGGCTCCCAGGAGATCACAATAAGATGCCCATTGCAGTCTGCTGCAGCTTCTGAAATACTCCTTCAGAAACCCACGGCTGAAGCCTTTTACCATTCCCTAGTAATTACATTAGGGATCAAGTGTCATTCTTGACCAGAACATTTCCTCTGGTCATCCTTTGTCCTCCTGTAAAAGGCACTGTGAATGAATCACCATCACCCAGAATCTTGACTCATGGACCACAGAGAAGTCCAGTAAGCCCTTGTTGGGACTGGAATGAGCATTCGTATTTTACCCAATTCAGGGGATGTTCCGTGAGCATCGCTGTATCAGGTCCAGTGCTCACTGTTGGGCCAGACTAGTGATGGAAACAGACCTGGAACAAGTAACACCACAACTCATCAGCCTGTGATGAGGTCTATGGAGGCTCCAACGAGGCTGGGGATCTAGGGAGGGACTCATCACTTGACTCTTGGGATTAAAGAAGGTGTCAAGAGGAGGTGACACGTGACCTTGAAGAGTGTGTAGGATTCCGACAAGTAGAGAAAGATATGCAGGCAGAGAGAACAGCATGAATTTATGACCTTATTAGAGGGAAAAAATAGCAGGAAAAGCCATGACCTCTGATATCAAAGAGTGTTGTGGCCTTAAGATTAGGCATTGTAAATGTCATGTTTACTTCTTTATGAATAACAATATAATGGTGAAATTCCAATGAGCATTACTAGTGCCAGGCACCCTGCTATGTGCTGTACATGCATTTTCTCTTTTATCTCTACAGCCTAATGAGGCAGTAAATGGTACTGCTTTCCTTTTACAGATGAGGAAGCTGAGACTTGGAGAATTTCAGTAGTGTGCTTGAGGCCACACAGCTGGAAGCCCTCAAGCCAGGCCTGCCTGCCCCACAGTGCAGACCCTATTCCCTCTCACTTGCAGGCATGGAGTGTGGTAGTGTGTAGGAATTTCCAAACTTAGCTGTGCTCTTAAAATACACAGATTCTCAGATCCCACTCCCAGAAAAGTGATTCAGTGGTGGAGAGGCCAATACTCCGTACTTTTAGAGACTTCCTGGGTGTGTCTAATGGGAAACAATGACATAGGAGCTATGTGCCTTGCAGGGTGGTTTCTGCCCAAAAGCACCTCCAGAGCTCTGCTGCGGTTCTAGTTTCTGTCTCACTGAGAAGGATGAGTCAGAACCTCAAAGGTGGGGCTTCTATACCTGGCCCTGCTGCCAACCAGCTATCTAAGTTTGGATGTCATGGCCTCTTTGCGTTTTAATTCTTTGTATGCCAGAGTAGGGTGTGGACCAGATGACTCCTGAGATTGTCTCAGGCGTTATTATTCAGTGATTCTGACGAAGTAATGACAGAACTTCTATTAGGATGTGACAAATCCAGTAATTGAAGCTTAGAAGTCTCTGTATTAGTTTTCTAGAGCTACTGTAACAAAGCACCATAAACTGAAATGCTTAAATAACAGAAATTTACTGTCTTGCAGTCCTGGAAGCTGGAAGTTCAAGATCAGCCTGTTGACAGAACTACTTCATTCTGAGAGCTGTGAGGGAGGGTCTGTTCTTGGCCTCCCCACCCTAGGTTCTGGTGGTTTGCTGGCAATATCTGGCATTCCTTGGCTTGGAGAAGCATCACCGCAATCTCTGCCACCATCTTCACTTGCTGTCCCCTCCTCCACCTGCTATGTGTGTGTGTGTATGTGTTTCTGTGTTCAATTTTCTCCTTTCATGAAGGCACCAGTCATATTGGAGTAGGGACTCACTCTACTCCAGCATGACCTCATTTTAACTAATTACATCTTCAATGACCTTATTCTCACATAAGGTCAGATTCTGGGGTTATGGGTTCAACATATGACCTTTTGGAGGACCCAATTCAACACATAATATCCAAGTGACAAACCCCGAATGAACCAAAGTCACTTGAACTTGAGTTATGATTCTGCATTGTTTGTTGCAAACAACAGAATCCACTCATGCTAGCTTATGCTAAAAAGGAATTTATTAAAAGATGCTGGCCCTCCCTAGACAGGCCACTGGGTCAGGAAGGACACTCACATCACACTGTGGCCCTGCTGTAGTGGAAGCCCTGTTGCCACAGCTGTGCACAGCCATGCAGCTCCTAGAACATCCCTTGTTGCTGTGTGCAGGGGCTGGGATGCTGGCTGCTAGGCCACTGACCTCAGCAAAGCAGAGAGCCAGCCCTATGCAGCGCCTGCTGCCTTGCATCTCTTTCCTCTCTGCCAGACCCTCACATAGGTATGTCTCATACTCTTTCACTGGGATAATTTGGATAATTCAAAATGAAAAATGTGCATGCCCTTTGACTTAGAGATTCCATTCCTGTGAATTTTTTTCTAAAGAAATAATTCAATGAGTGTCCAGAGATATATTTATAAGCATGTTTGTTTATCAGAGTGTTGTTTATATAAACCAAAGTACTTCAGTACCTGTCAGTGGTAGATTTGTGAATTAAACCATGATACAAATGAATGTTCAGGGAATGAGTCCACATTAAGTGTAATGATATAAATCAATGGTTCTCAAGTTGGTCAAATCCAGTGCCCCCTTTTTATAGTAAATGTTTATAATGCTACCTTTACTATCCTGGAATGAAATTCATAAATAGTATGACCTACATACTCCCATTATGGGCAAAATGGCCTCTTTGAGAACCAGTTACTAGTCTGTTTGTTGACATAGAAAAAGTCTACAATATGTATTTTTAGCACAATGTGTGGTTAAGTAAAAATGTTGGCTTAAGAATCAGTATCTACAACATGATTTCATAAATACTGTGTGACAGAAAAGTGGCTGTGCATGACATTTGTATGTCCACAGAGGAAAAAATCTGAACATATATAAGCAAACATATTAACTGTAGTTTCCCATGATGAGATTACTGATTAATTTTTATAATGATATATTACTTTTTTAATCAGAAAAATGAAACTATTTTTGTTCAGCAACAAATGAAAGATGAAGGCAGGTTTCTCCTACTGGTTTTCAGGCTGGATTTCTTTCTGTCCTGTGTGCTGTGGGATGTTCCGCAGCATCCCAGCCTTAACCCACTAGATGTTAGTGGCATAACCCTCCCCTACCCCAAGATGTGAACCAAGAATATGTCCAGATATGGCCACTGATCCCTGGGTGAGGGGAGCAAAATCACTCCAGGTTGGTAACCACTGCTTATAGAGGATTCAAGGCTCAGGCTCTGGCATCTGCTGCCTGGGTTCTAATCCCAATTGTAACACTTGTAGTCTGTGCAAGTAACTGAGTGCAAGCCTCAGATTCTTCATCTGTACAATAGATGATGGTACCTCATAGAGTTGCTTGAAATTCAATCAGAAAACCTACATTTGAATGATTAGCACATTTCCCGGAATATAGTAATGCTAGATAGCTGCTAGGAATAAGCGGCCAGAGGGGAAATAAAGCAGGGCCCCTGCCTAGTGCAGTCTAATAAAGAACTTAAAACAGGAGGCTAGAAACAAAAGGGAGACATGTCTCACCTGTTGATTCAGCAGTCCTGAGCCCAGTTTGGTAAGATTACCAGGCATTCCAAATACCACAAGCAAAAAACTATGATAGCGCAGGAGGAGAGGAGTCCTTGAAATTCTGTGTGTATCGTCTCCACTAGCTGGAGAAGAAAGCCTTAATAACTGCCCAAGGCCTGGAAGGAGGAGTTGGAGGGGCAACCTAGAAACTGACTAATGTACATAACCCCTAAACCCCAATAGTTGGTGCACTCAGATTAGCTGAATGTCCACTTGTAGCCTCGGCTCAAATGTATAGAACGAACATACTGACAACTTGATTTCCTTTATACTGGGACATTCAGACTAGCTGGGTGCCTGCTTGCAGCTTTGTGCTCATGTGCGTTTCATAAATAAACTTGCTATCTCATTTCCACTATATATGGTGTCTCTCACATGATTTCTTGTGAGCAAGGCAAGAACTGAGGAGGGGGTGGCCCCTACCTTGGGTGTCCCCAGTAACAGTAAAATGCACAAAAAATGTGAGCTTTGATTATCAGTAGGTAAGTGTACCTGCCCAGTATAAGGAAGGAGCTGGATCCCACATGCCACTGTCCACAGGAGCTGGACTCTTTTCATAAAGTCCTGGAAGCTGCTCTCTGGGCTTGTTCTTCCCTGGGATCTGGATAAAGTCTCAGCATGTCCCAGGCCTTTTCTGGTGCCTCCACCCATGAGAACAGTCTCACTTAAATATTTAGTCTAATGTATAAAATCCCAAATTTAATTTAAAGGTGTTTGCCCCCTTCCAAGTCCTCATAGGGGAGGGAATTTGGGGAGGAGCTTCTTCCTCACTTACCTTGTCCCTCGGGAGGCTGCACCTGGGAGCCTCTGGGTCTGGCCTATGCAAGGAGGGGACAAAGCCTTCCATAGCCGGCACTGCACACTCTGATTTGAAGCCCTCTGAATTGAGCTGGTTATCAAAGCTGTTCCTTTTTTGTAAGGGTGTCACTTTGTCACTTTGGTCAGTTTCTCAGAGACCCTACCCCCCACAGCCAACCCTTCCTGCAGATCCTAGGACTCAGGTGACACTCCTTCCCCCCCACTGGCTGGTTCGGAAGCTCCTTCAGCACCAGGGTGCCCACCCTCTGGGGCTGCCCCATGCTGTAGGCAGCCTTACATCTAAGCTCCAGTAAACCGCACCAGTGCCCCCCCCCCCCAATCCCCCCGCGAGATGAAGCATGTGCTCCACTGGGGACCTCAGCTGTCCCTCCCCATTCTCACCCAGGGATGCCACTTGGCTTAAGGTAAGGGGAATCAGCCTGCCCCTTTGGAGCAGAGAGAGATAATGGGCGAGGGGACCTGCAGCATTCCATTATTTTCTCCCAGAGGGATCGCCCACTCTTGGCTACTCTCTCCTTGGTCCCTTCTGTGGGGGACGGATGATGCTGGTGGGACCCGAGTGTGCTTATGCAGCCTGCCCCATTTAGGGTGTGGGGGACCCGGTCTTGGAAGCCTCAGCCAAACAGAGAAAGGTTTCTTTGAGTATCCTGATGGCCTCACCTCCTGAGTCACCTGTATTACAGAAAGCGTCTCTGAAGTCCTGATGGGTTCCCGCTACATTCTCTGAACTCCTTTCAACAAGGCAGCGCTGTGTGAGTCCAAGCCCCAGCTATCATCCAGGCTCCTTGGGAAGTTCACATTTCATGGGTGACAGACAGGCTTGTTAACTGAAGGCAAGGGATTTCTCCAGAAACTAGACTGCCTGGGCACAGCGCCAATGCTGCAGTGATGACTCCCTGGCTACCAGGCTCCTTAGGAAGTCACGTTCAATCTACATGTCCACACAGTTAGTGTGAGCTGGGGCCAGCCTTGGACTCTTCAAGGTACAAAATAACGAGGGCGTTCAGGGTGATGGATCAGATCTTGCAAGGCCTGAAAGGGCCACCTCAGTTTCCAGCCCTACTTAGCTGATAGCCAGGAAATGCTTACAAAGCAGAGGGGTCTGGTTTGCTGCAGGTTAAGGAATTTAAATGATCTAAAGTAGGAAAGTGACTTATAAGTGGAACAGAGAGAACTTGGTGGGGACAGCTAGGACTTCAACACTGGGTCCCTAAGGCCAAGTTTGAAGGGGGGTCCCCAGGCCAACAGCATCCACACAACATGTTAGGGCACCACCCCAGAACAACCCCAAAAATTCTAGGGGTGGGGCCAAGCAATTTGTGTTTTGACAAGCCCTTCGGTGAGTCTGATGCTGCCAGAGTCTCAGAAGCTTGCTCTGACTGGGAGATACCTTGGGGAATTGGTCTAGATGCACCTTGTGATTTGCCTGGGGCAGGAGCCCCCAAGATGAAAATCTGAATTTGGTTCATGGTGGGTTTTAGCAGGGGGTGTGGGTAGTGTGATAATGAGAGCTGTGTTTTTAATTCACCATCACCAGCTTCCCCTAGAAGGCACATGAGTCGGGGGAGAAAAGAGTATGATAAAAGTGGAAGAATATATACTTCTGGAGCTCAGACACTGCAGCCGGGGGTGCTTCTGGAGCATAGTTGGTGAGCGCAAGAACAGAGTGGCTGGCTGGACCCTGGCCTGGGTGGTACAGCTCCCTCTGTGGACTCCCCCCATTCATTCATTCAACAAATTTTAATTGAACACTGAATGTGCTCAACCTGATAAATCAGGACACAGAATTATCATTTGCATTTTGAAGCAAATGTACCACAGAGAGTGCAAAGAAAGGGTGAAAGAGAAAAGGTGATGTGTAGACAGATGATTAGCACGAATGTGAAAAATATCTGTCAGTCACGAACAGCTCTCAGAGTGCAGCCCTCTAGTAACATTTGGGATGGGAGTAAAAGGCTGTTGCCTCCCTATTTGTGCCAAAGTCATTGTTGTATCACAATTCAGTATATTTATTTGAATAAGAACTCTGAGCCATTAATAAAATGTTAAAGTATGCTCATGTTCTTATATTAACAAGATGAGAAAACAGAAAATAAAATTTTAATATTTACATTAAAAATGGTGAAAGCAGTGTACAATATTGGAGAACTTACTCTCCTCTCCCCATTTTGTGCCTTCTAATCTTTCTCAGATAATAGTTTTTTTTAACTTGACTGTGAGATGGTAAAATTAAACAACAACAAAAAAATTGAACCTCTTGATTCAGGTGTCACTATTTGGATTATAGCTGTCATTTCTTATTTGGATTATAGCTGTCATTTCTTTCTCCGTGGGGAAAACTAATTAGTCTCCTCTTAACAGTCCTATGTCTGCTCCGATTATAACAGTTCCAGAAACAAGAGGGCACCTCAATGCGGCCTGTCATATTTTCTCTGCATCATAATTTCTAGACCATTTCAAATCTCCATTTAATCATCACCACCCTCAATTAAAACAATTGTCAAGAGTTTAATAGAGCCTTTGAAACCCATTTAGCTTAAACAGTGTGTTATTGAAGGGCCATCTCTCAGCCACTGAAGCTGGCTTCTTGAGAATTTCATTGTGTGGCCCCAGGGTAAATGCAGTTCATTTAAGCAACTTTCTGTTGGCTTTAGGATTATCATTAAAAAGTAGGAAATTCCCTGAAATTTCAGATATAGTCAACCCGCTTTCAATTTTTGTGGAAAAATAAAGATGTTTGTCAAATAAACTAGTCCTTTTGGGGGGGATGTTTCCCCATCCCTCAGTTGTTTGGTTGTTATTGCTGAGGTCTTGGATGTATTTCAGACATGAGCCCTGAGGAGTAAGAGAGTCTTTCCCAACATTTGACAATGCATTGTCCTAGAAATCCCCAGTTCCCTGGGCTTAAAAACAGTAGGAATTCACAAAGATATCACCCTCCCAGCACAGGCTCCCACACTGCTCCTCTCCACAAGTACTTGTTGTCTTTCTCCAGGTGTGAGATTTGGCCTTGATATTCAGACTTATTTTATTTCAAGAACTCTCTATTAGCAACAGTCTTGGAATGAGAAGACCCAGGTTTGAGTCCTGATTTTGGCACTTACTAGGTAACTATAAGCAATGTCACATTATTTAAATGATACTAAAAATAAAGATATGAATCTCTTTTATATGTATGCTCTTATGTCATGTAACAGAAAAGAAAAAGAACACTTTTTTCTCATTATATTTGAAGTTTGCATTCAAGTACTAATTAAAGATTTTAGAAGCAGTAATTTCTGCTTCTTATAAACTCTGGATGTCTATATTAACTTGATTTTACAAGAATGAAAATGTTGGAATAGGATGGGGAGATTGGGTCCTTAGGTGATTTGCACAGAACCTTGCTCCCTAGGTTCAAAGACAACCCTTATTTTCTCTCTCTCTCTTTTTTAATGAAATATATTTTGTGGTTCAACTATACTGGAATTTGATCATCATGTGAATTCACCAATGAATCTCACCATTGAGTTAGGTGCTGGGGCAGTCTGCACACACCTGGGGCAGGCCCTGGTTCTCCTCCTCTTCCTGGCCCAGGGAGTGTTTCTCCGGTCTGAAGCAAGCTTCTCTACTGCAAATTCTCTTCTCCATTCCTTAGGCTTTTGAAAGCAAATTCCAAGAAGACTTATGAATTTTTTTTCCTGCTTTCTGTCTAGCTATATACTTTCACGAGGTGATGAAACTCACAGCCTGCTGCCTGATTGACTATGTAGTAAGGGAAAGAGGGAAGAAAATATAAACTCATATATGAAAAACTGTCCAGTTGGTGCCAACCAAAGTCATACTGTGGCAATCAGCTAGTCTGAAGGGTGTGGGAAGGCTTTCCTCAAAAGTCTGGTGTCTTGGCAGGGAGGGCTCCTCTGGGGCTGTTTATCAAGAGCTACACATGGCTACTCTAGCAGACAACCCTCGTTTTCTTAGTGAGATCTAGCCTACCCCCTTTTGGAAGAGTATAGACTGGACTCTGGGACTAGGATGGACTCCAACACAAGTTGTGTTGAGAAAGAATTGCAAAAATAGTAACCCTAAACTTCACTGTAGCAATGGCAACATCTATGTCCTTATCTAGTTGGACTGCACTGGAGCAATGGACATTTACACTGTCATGTCCTGGGGTTTTGGCAAACTAGTGTAGACCACCAGGTTTGTAGAGATATCAAAACTAGGTTATGTACGATATTGTGGAGAAAACCTTGCCTGAAGAAGAGAAGTCATCCCCAACATATCACAAAGGACCTCATTAAACAGGAATCAGTAAATATTTGTTAAATAAGTCAATGAAAGACATAAGAAGAGAAGTCATATCTGACTCCATGTGGACTACCCACAAGAGCCCTGGCCAAGCCTCAGCTCAGTTGGTCCTCAGTAATGGCACTGCAAAATATTGGGTTGGCCAGAAAGTCCATATGGTTCTTTTTATGTAAAATAAAAGACATATTTTTCATTTTCACCAATAACTTTATTGCTTTGGATATTTTGAGTATGTCAACTATCTCCCACATGGTGTAACATTGATTGTTCTCAATTAATGTCTCAATTTGATCACTATCAACTTCAACTGGTTTACCTGCCCATCATCCAGTGAGAAATCTCCAGCATGAAACTTCACAAACCACTTTGGCATGTTTGATCAGTCTTAGCACCTTCTCCATACGCTGCAGAAATCTTTGTGTGTGTGTGTTTTAGTTGCATTTTTACCTTTCTTGAAATAATAAATCATAACATGCTGAAAATGTTGTGTATTTTCTTCCATCTTCAATATTAAAATGGCTACACAAAAATACACCATTTTTGATAAGTTTCTTTTAATGCCCACTGATATGACAACTGTCACAATTTAATCTAACAAAATTGTTTCTAATAAAGTTAAAAACAACTAAGCACTAGTAGAGCCACTTAACAAAACAAACAAACAAATAAACGTTTTGGCCATCCCAATATTTACAGGTCTTAGCAGGTGCACCCATCCCTGCCTGCCATCCCACCATAGCATTTTTTCATTGTTTTATATCTTTTATTTCTCTTGTAAAATACACTATTTTCAGATCTACTATCACTGATAATGACACCTCAGGAAGATCCCACAACTTCGACAACACTCTTAAAAATTAAGAAGTCTGGTTGTATCTTACACTGAACATCTATCTTATTGAAGTTAAAGTTTTTTCTTTCCCTTCACTTTGGACGTATCTCCACACCGACCACCCACCCACCACCCACCCACCCCCTGTGGTTGGGACCTGCTCTGGTGAGCAAGTAATTTATCTTGTTTTTCTTCTCTTACTCCTCTCTCTACTGTTTGCACTGCTGGGAGCAGAGCAGGCATTGAAGGAAAGCAGGCAAAAGTCCTCTTACTTGATTAGTGCTGTTCAGTCCAGCCTTAAGTGAACTTTCTCACTTCCCTGCTGTGGGCAACTGCATAGGCTGACCTCTTGCTACCTTTTTCTTCAGCTTGCACCTCCTGAAGGTATATCATAGACCTTCTTAAGTAGGGACCCTTTGACACAACTCAAACTCAACATTACTTGGCATCTGATTGACGTGTGGGCATCCAATGTATCTTTGGTACAAATGGCAGATGTACAGCTTCTGAAATTAGTACTCTCTCTCTCCTCCCTGCTGTCCAAGCTTCTTCACTAGCTTTAGCCTTTGTTCTCCTGCAGGCAAGAAGTAGGCATGGATTTTTATGTTTGTAAGTTCGCATACACTTCCAAGTATTTGAGAACCCATATCAGACCCTCCCAAAGGTACTCCCCAGAACTCTCAATTAAAAGGTCAAGAGGGGGTAAATGAAAGTGTCATCTTACTGTTACAATTCTCCTTAAGAAACCTCCTTTTAAGTTTCTAGTGCTCTATCTAAGCTGTATTCACTATGTTCACTTTCTTCATTTTGTAGTAAGTTCTTTTCTTAAAAATATTTTATTTTTCAAGTGCAGTTGACCTACAATATTATATTAGTTTTGGGGGTACAATGCAGTGATTAGACATTTGTATTCCTTACAAAGTGATCACCCTGGTAAGTCTAGTTCCCATATGACACCATACATAATTATTATATTATTGACTGTGTTTCCTATGCTGTACTTGACATCCCTGTGACTATTTTTATAACTGGCAAGTTGTATTTCTTAATCCTTTTCACCATTTTCTATCATCCTCCCCAATCCCCTCCCATCTGTTTATTCTCTGAATCTACGAGTTTGTTTGTTTTGTTTGCTCATCTATTTTGTTTTTGCTTTTCAAGATTTCACACATATGTAAGATCATATGGCATTTGTCTTTCTTTGTCTGACTTATTTCACTTAACACAATACCCTCTAGATCCATCCATGTTTTTAAAAAGAGCAAGATTTCTTTCATTTTTATAGCTGAGTAATATTTTATTGTATATTTGTACCACCTCTTTTTTATCCATTTGTCTATTGATGGTCACTTAGGTTGCTTCCTTATTTGGGCTGTTGTAAGTGATGCTGTGGTAAACATAGGAGTGCATATTCTTTTCAAATTAGTGTTTTGGATTTCTTTGGGTAAATATCCAGAAGTGGAATTGATGGCTAATGTAGTAGTTCTAGTTTTAATTTTTTGAGGACTCTTCATACTGTTTTCCATAATGACTGTATCAATTTACAATCCCACCAACTGTGCATGAGGGTTCTCTTTTCTCCAAATCCTTTCCAACACTTGTTGTTTCTTGATTTATTGATTATAGCCATTCTGACAGGTGTGAGGTAGTATCTCATTGTAGGTTCAATTTGCATTTCCCCTATGATCAGTAACATTGAACATCTTTTCATATGTCTATTGGTTATCTGTATGTCCTCTTTAGAGACATGTTTATTTAGGTTCTCTGCCCATATTTAATCAGATTGTGTATTTGTTTGGTGTTAACTTTTGTATGAGTTTCTTATATATTTTGGATATAACCTCTGATTGGATGTATCATTGGTGACTATGACTATCTTCTCCCAATCAGTGGATTATCTTTGCCTTTTATAGATTTATTTATTTTTTTGCTGTGCAAAAACTTTTAGTTTGATGTAGTACCATTTGTTGATTTTTTTTCTTTTATGTCCCTTGGCTGGGGAGAATCTTCAAAAAATATTACTGAGAGCAATGTCAGAGTTTACTACCTATGTTTTCTCTAGGAGTTTTATGGTTTTGGTCTTACATTATTCTGTTTTATTTTAATTTTATTCTTGTATATGGTATAAAAAAGTATTCTAGTTTAATTGTTTGGCATGTATCTGTCCAATTTTCCCAACACCATTTATTGAATAGACTGTCTTTACCCCATTGTATATTCTTGTCTCCTTTGTCATAGATTAATTGAATATAAGTGTAGATTTATTTATAGACTCTCTATTATGTTTCATTGATACATGTATCTATTTTTATGCCAGTACCATGCTGTTTTGACTACTATAGCCTTCTAGTATAGTTTGACTCAGGTAGCATGATGTCTCCAACTTTGTTCTTCTTTCTCAAGATCGTTTTGGCTGTTCAGGGTCTTTTGTGGTTCCCTACCATAGCATTTTGAAGCCCCTAATGAGAGGGTTGTACCTGTCACTAGCAAGATCTCAGGAAGGACCATTGTTAAGTGATGCTCAATGAAAGTGAGGGGTTTTCTGGGCTCTCTGCTCCAGTGATGGGGAAATGCTTCACATGAATATTTTTCTTGTATTGTTTTTATTGACTCCTGAATTTTCTTATATAGAGCTACATGCTGACTCTTCACATTGCTCTTTGCCTTAGAATATTTTGCCTTAACTGCATTCATAATCTGATCTTGTTTTTTTTTTTTTTAATGTGACTTTTTTTTCACACATGTGATACCACCGGTACCTAGTGTCTGAGAAAGTTTGGATTCCTTCAGAGCTTGTGCCTGAAGGACTTTAGCTCTCCTACTCTTTAGGAGAATATAGGAGAGAGACCCAAGAATAACCCCAGAGGTAGAAGTTTTTTGGCAACCAGAAGACTTCTCCTGCCTCACTTCATAGTAAGTTCCCTTCCCCATCTATGGATTCCATAGATCATTATGGTGTTGGGAAGGTGTGAAATTGAAAGGCACTATGAAGTAGGAGAGTTTGTTTCTTTTTGTTTAAGTCTTGTTCAGAATACATGCTTTGGAGCAAACTGGGAGACACTTTTATCCACATAAGTGTCATGGTTGCAGTGAAGTCCACCAACATGGCATCAACCTTCGCTTTCTTTCAAGTCACTCCAGGGTCAAAATTTAAAAATATTGAAGTCCCAGAACTAGAAATGTGGATATGTGGGGTGTTTTGTTTGGGTGGCAGTGGAGAGAAAAATGGAGTGCGGGGAAAGGAGGGCATGAACTCAGTGAGAACACCTCCTACCAATGCTACAACTCAGGCATTCCCACCACATTGGCTTCCAGGGCCGATGGCCTAGCTGGGAGGGGTGAGGGCAGGTTCTGGCTGTCTTATGCAGCCCGGGGATCATGCATTTCAGAGAGAAAGTGAGCAGTGCTTGGCTTGGAGGTTTCACTGAACTGTTCAGACTTTGCTCTTAACAGAGTAGTCCCTGCCCCCATTCCCACATATGGGCTGACTCACTGGTTTCCAAGAGGACTTTCCACCATTTGTGATCTCATCTCAATAAAAATAAATGGGCTTGCCTTGCTATATCCCTCTGCTCCAAACAGGCACTGGTTTGCTGTACCAGCTGCACTAGTGATAATGGGCCCTAGTGTGAACAGTAGTGACATTTGAATGGTGCCCTGTGCTTTAGAGTTATAAATAGCTTAGCATCCAGAGGGGCCACTTCTCCACTTCATCCTTTATAGTGGAACTCTTGGTTAAAATGGCAGAGTTATTAGTAATAACTATTTCTTCCCCCTTGGGCCCTCACAATGAAAAAGTGATGCTTAGGACCTTATGTTCAGTAACCATAGCTCTCAGTTTGGGGGAAAAAAAAAGAATTGCTTTTTTAGGGGTAATGAGCTTTATGCTCCCCACATTGATCATGCAGTCTTCCATTCCTGGGTGGTATTTGTGGGCCTCTGTGAGGACTGCACACCTTAAAGACTTAACAGGGCCGGAACTTTTAGAACAATAGTGACATTCCAGGCAGGCTGTGAAGTTTTGCAGTAAATCTGAAAAACATTCTCAAGTAAATGATTAGGAGCATAGGGAAATTGCTACCAAAAGGTTTTTTCCTGGGGCTTGTCTGCATTCCTCCTGTTTTAGGCTTCCACTACGTGAGTGGCCCCTCTGCCACTGCTTTTTCCTGCCACCCCACCTGGGTCTCCTGGGTCATGAGGGAACATGTGGGAGTGCATTTTCAAAGCCCCCAGTCACATCTGGCTGGAGACCTGCTGTGATTGCAGCCTTTGGTGTTGTGGGTGGTTCCAGTGGTAACAACGGGCAGAGATTTCAGGATGACGCGGTGAACAGGAAGCAGCAACACTGCGGGTCTACAGAAACTATATTTCTATTCTTATCACTAGCAGGCCTCGCTGAGAGCTCTGGGTGTGATAGTGATCACCGAGCAAGGCCCTGGTTAGTCAAGTCTCCTCCCTGCTGCTCACCATCTGGGTAATTTCAGGAACCTGCCTCATCTTCCACATCTATAAAGCAAGAGGGCCAGAGTAAGTAGAGGTTCACAAGCAAGAGAGGTCATGAGAACCATCTGGGCAGCATATTAAAAACAAGGATGCCAAGCTAAATCCAAGAAATGCTGTTTTTAAAAGTTCCCCATTGGTGTTGATGCTGATGGTCGATGGACCACAGCTGGGAAAATGGCTCCCAGATTCTCTAATGGGCCCTAGATGTGATAGTAAATTGGCTTCTCTCTGGTTGGTTTTTATTTCCATTTATTTTCATATACACAAACTATTTTTTAATTATCAGGGAATTTATTATATATTTATCACAATTACAGTTAGAAACACTTAAGAGAGTAATAGTTCTAAGCTGAATTTCTTTTTTTAAAATTTAATTTAATTGTTTTTCTATTACAGTTGTCCCACCCCACCCCCCATTCCCACTCCCACCCAGCCCACCCCTTCTCCCATAGTCATTTCCAACCCATTGTCCATGTCTATGGGTTATCGATACTAGTTCCTTTACTAGACTCTTCCCCTATTTACCTCTTCTCCCCCCACACCGATAACTTTTTTCTGTTTCTTGTTCAATTTTGTTCATTTGTTTGCATTGTTCATTAGTCTCCTGTATTAGGTGATCTCAATTGGTATTTTTCTTCCGTTGCCTGGCTTATTTCACTAAACATAATTCTCTCTAGTTCCATCCATGTTGTCACAAATGGTAGGAGTTCCTTCTTTCTTTCTGCAATATAGTATTCCATTGTGTAAATGTACCACGGTTTTTTAATCCACTCATCTACAGATGGGCATTTAAGCTATTTCCAGCACTTGGCTATTGTAAATAGTGCTGCTATGAACATAGAGGTGCATAGGTTCTTTTGAACTGGAGTTTCAGGATTCTTTGGGTATAGTCCTAGCAATAGAATCACTGGTTTAAACGGCAGTTCCATTTTTAGTTTTTTGAGGTAATTCCATACTGTTTTCCACAGTGGCTGCACCAGTCTGCATTCCCACCAACAATGCAGTAGTGTTCCCATTTCTCCACATCCTCACCAGCACTTGTTGTTTGTTGATTTGTTGATGATGGCCATTCTGACAGGTGTAAAGTGGTAACTCATTGTGGTTTTTATTTGCATCTCTCTGATGGCTAGTGATGCTGAGCATTTTTTCATGTGTCTGTGGACCCTCTGTGTATCCTCCTTGGAGAAGTGTTTGTTCAGGTCCTTTGCCCATTTTTTAATTGGGCTGTCTGTCTTCTTAGTGTTGAGTTGTATGAGTTCTTTATATATTTTGGAGATCAATCCCTTGTTTGAGGTGTACATTGTCAAATATGTTTTCCCATATGGTTGGTTCCCTTTTCATCTTGTTAATGTTTTCTTTTGCTGAGAAGAAACTCTTTAGTTTGATGTAGTCCCATTTGTTCATTCTTTCCCTCATTTCCCTTGCCTTAGGAGATGTATTGGTGAAAATATTGCTACATGGGATATCTGAAATTTTCCTGCCTATGTTTTCCTCTAGGACTTTTATGGTGTCATGGCTTACATTTAAGTCTTTGATCCATCAAAGTTTATTCTGGTGTGTGGTGTAAGCTGGTGGTCTAGTTTCATTTTTTTGTATGTCCCTGTTCAGTTCTCCCAGCACCATTTGTTGAAGAGGTTATTCTCACTCCATTTTATGCTCCTTCCCCCTTTGTCAAATATTAGTTGACCATAGAGGCCTGGGTTTATTTCTGGGCTCTCTATTCTGTTCCATTGACCTATATGTCTGTTCTTATGCCAGTACCAGGCTGTCTTGATCACAGTGGCTTTGTAGTATAGTTTGATGTCTGGTGTTGTGATTCCTCCTGCTGTGTTCTTCTTTCTCAAGATTGCTGTGGCTATTGAGGGTCTTTTTTGGTTCCATATAAATGTCTGTGGCTATTTGTGTTCTTTCTTGGTTCTATATGAATATTGGAAGTATTCGTTCTAGGTTTGTGAAATATGTCTCTGGTATTGAGCTGAATTTCTTCAGGCAAAAAGCTAAGTACACAAAGGAGACAATTGAGGAGTTAGCTGGGCTGTGAATCAGTTATTCTACAGAAAATGTTCTAGGGAAGAACTACATGGAGTTGTAATTTTTCTCTTTGCATATTTCCTGTCTTTTCTATTTCCTTTCTCTCTTGTCTCCCTCAGGCAACCCCATGCTTTATTTTTAGGCTCCCTTGATTACACCTGGTAAAGGCTATATGGAAACAGCTGCTGACAATTTTTAAAGCAAATAGAAACCATGGATTCAGGGCTTCTCAGAAGTTGAACTCAAAACTTGACCTGGGTGAGGTACACATCCAATGTCATTATAAAACCCCCTTCTTTTACTATTGGGGATTTTTTATGAGAACAAGAGGAGCCATCAGCAGTTTTTACACTGCACTAAAAATGTTGAACTTTGAATCAAAAGACGTGAGGAAAACTAAAATCATCTGGTCATGAGGAAAAACTTGACTTTCCAGCTTTAGTCACAATATAGCCAGAATTCCCATGTAAGACATTTTTGGATGTTTGTATCTTCTAGTTCAAGTACTTTAAATAGCAATTAATCTGCTAGTGATTGTAAAGATTTATCTTTCTCATTCATTCATTCATCATTCATTCATTCAGCAAATATTTATTAAGGTACCCAGCACTGGCGACACAGTGTGGAGTGAAAACATTGACCCTGCCCCTCAAGTGTCAATTGAGAAGTGCTACTGATGGAGGCACTCTGGTTTGGGAGGTTAGGGGAAGCCTTCCTGAGGAGGTGACAATGAACTGAGATTTGAAGACCAATAAGAAAGAACTAAATGAAGAGAAAATGGAAGGGTTTCCTGGGTAGAAGGAACAGCATTCACAAAGCCACATGGCAGGGAGGACCTAGTGTGTACGAGCTACTGAAAAATAGCTTCTGTGGGAAAATAGCAAATTATTTTTCCCTTGGTCAAAGGAAGAGAGCAAAATTATTACCTCAAAATCGAGATATGTTCTCAGAGATGCCTCCTGAACTGTGCTGCCGGATACACGGTCTAATATGATACCTGTTATTGAGTTTTGCTGTGGGAAACTTAAAGCACATGCTGTTTTATTCTTATTAAATTTTCCTTTGACTTGCATTTCCAAATAATAAACCAAATGTTGCTTAGTTTAATTTTCAAGTTGATGAAACTTCCTTTCCTGTTGCTAATTTAAGTCACTTAAAGTGAATTTTGATTAATCTGGGACAGGAAATTTTGTCTCTCTTAATTGAAAACATTTTGAACTGATGAAATATTGCACTAAATTATTCAGGAAATGGCAGGGCTGGAGGTAAGGAAAAAATTTTTTCTTTTTTAAAATCTCAGCTTCAAAGGATTAATTTCTTCAAACTCTTACAACAATTTTATTGGAAAGAGTTATTGAACTTTCAGTCAGCTACAAATGACTTATCTCTGCTAATTAAAAATAAAAATCTTTCTGGCTGTGTTGACATGCATAATTCCAACAATAATCATACTCTGTACATATACAAGGGCTAATATCATTTCCACAGATTTCTCTTATTTAAAATTCCCAGCATCCTATAACTGGTGGATATGGGGAGATGATCTCCAAGAATGATAATACAATGAGATTGCATCTTTATTTTAAATCATGAAATAGGTACATTATGAATTAGAACTGAACTGCCAGTCACCTTGAAAGGACATATTGAGCTTAAGGTGCTAACTAAGGAATGTCTTCTGTCAATCAGGAGAAAGAGGAAGTGCAATCTTTCTACCTTGCCTACATGCTGGTTTCTGCATGATCTAGCTCCTGCTCATTCCCCTAGACTTACTTTTCTGCTACTCTTTCTCTCACACACTCAGCCTCAGCATGCTTTCTTGCCTGGACACACACGAAGCTATTCCTGCCTTAGGATCTTGGCACTTGCTGTTCTCTCTTCCTCCTGATATATTTATGACACTCCCTCACTTCCTTCTCTGCTCAAATGCACTTCCTTAAAGAGACCTTCTCTGACCAAGCTATCTACAAAAGCATCACCATCGGTATGTATACTTTAGTTTTTAGAGTGGTTTAAGGTTCACAGGAAAATTGAGTAGAAAGTGTAGAACTTTCCCATATACCCCTCTGCCTTCATATATGCATAGCCTTTCCCACCATCAACATCCCTTATGAGAGTGGTACAGTGTGAGAGAATCAATAAGCCTATGTTGACACATTAGTATCATCCAAAGTTATAGTTTATATTAGGATTCATTCTATGAGTTTGGACTAATGTATAATAGTATGTATCCATTAAAATACTATACAGGGCAGCTTCACTGCCCTAAAACCCCTCTGTGTTCTACCTATTCATCCCTCCCTTCCCCTTAACCCCTAACAACCACTGTGTTTTTCACTGCCTCCATAGTTTTGCCTTTTCCATAATGTCACATACTTGGAGTCATACAGTAGGTATCCTTTTCACATTGGCTTCTTTCACCTAGCAATTTGCATTTAGGTTTTCTCCATGTCTTTTCATGGCTTTATAATTCATTTCTTTTTAATCCTAATAATATTCCACTGTCTAGATATAGCACAGTTTATTTGTCCATTAATATACTGAAGGGCATCCTGGTTGCCTCAGAGTTTTGGATTTATGTTGTTCTATTTATTTCCTTTTGTTTTTGTTTTTTGTCTGACTTTCCCCATCCCTCAAGCATTGTAAGGGCAGTGACCATGCCTATTTGTTCACTCTTTTATCCCAATGGCTATAATACTGACTGCCATAATAGGTGCTGAAAGTAAATATTTTATTGAATAACAAAAACTTATGAATGAGAGTCAAAACATAAGAAAAAAAATAATCAAATTAATGAGAATTAGGTGTAACTGTAAAGTAATGACCAGGAGACGTGTTCCCTGGTCCTAGGACACAAGTACCCCAGTTCCTGTGGCAGGGACAGGGCCTAAATAGGCCACTTCGATTAATGACTAAGTGCTCAGGCAAGACTTCTGTTTAAAGAAGGATATAGCAATAACAGAGAGACAGCAGGAGAGAAAATATTTGCACTATATAAAGTGAGGGACCTATATCTAGCATAGCACTAGGGCCTTTCAGTCAATAAGTAAAGGATAGCAACAGCAATGAGTAAAAAAACGGGCAAAAGATATGACAGGAAATTTACAGAAGAAGAATCCCACAAGGCTAGCAGGTATACAACATTTTTAAAACCTTTGTCAATTAGTAAATGCAAATAACATCTACAATGAGGGGTAAATTTATAAGACTAGACTTAAAAAAATTACATGGGGGATAATGGAGACTTGAGGCCAATGAGCACTCATCCAGTGCTGTGGCAGCGTAGGGGAATCCTACACAGGCAGTCATTTCTTACTTGAAAGCCACCCGTGATGTGGCTGCTATCATTACTCTGTCTTAGAGACTATTATTACTCTGTCTTAGGGCACATGTGCATTCTGCAACACAACCAAGTGAAAAGAAGCATCTTAAGAACATTAAAGTTGTTGCTTTTATGGAGTGGGAAAGAAATAGGATGGAGATTGGGAGGACACAGAATGAGTGAGATGGGGCCTGGGAATGGACCACAAAGGACAATTGACCTTGAACTAGAAATATTTAGCCTAAAGTCTCAAAGAAAGAGAAAGAGGGAAGAAAAGGAGGGATGGCAGAAGGAAGAGGTCTGGGACCTGAGAGGAATAAGGAGAAGAGAGAATAAAAAGAGAGGGAGGAGAGTAGAAAGAGAGGAAACAAGGGAGGGAAGATCGGAAGAAAGAAAAAGTCTGAAAACTCTAGAACCCAGCTGCCTGGTTTGAATCCAGGTCCCACTACTCACAAGCTAGACCACCTAGAATAAGTTAAATAACTTTTTTTGTGCTTCATTATGCCTGTCTGTGGAGTGAATAATAATAGTACCTACTTCATGGGCTATACAAAGCTCATGAACAGTGCCTTCGCCTAACTTGGCACTCTGTGGCTGTTAACTGTTCATCTTACAGGAGTGGAGTGAGAATGCTCACGCCACATGTGGCTGGAAGGGAAACAGCAGGATGCTGCAAACAGTGGCAAGTCCCAGAGGCAAAGAAGCAGTGGGGCTGCCAGGAAACTTAAAGAAACTCAGGGGGAGAAATGGTGCCCTGTATTATTTTTTAAAATAATCATAATATTGTGTGGTGTTTATTATGATCCCCACATTACATACAAAGAAGTTCAGCAACAGAGGAGCTGGGGCAGTGGGGCAGGAACTGAGCGCTGCAATTCAAAGCTGCTGGCCTTTGCTAGTGTTTCAAAGTTTCTGACAGTATTTGGGAGATTTTGGAATTTCAGAAATCATGTTATGCTTAAAATAGTTCCAACATTCTTTACAGCCTTTACACATTATTATGAATAAAAACTGTTTTGTACATAAAAATGTCAAGTTTAGTTGTATTTACAAAGAGCTATAACCTATAGACAAGCACTGTCTAATACAAATATAATATGAAACACATTAAGTATTTTAAGTGTTCTTTTTGTTACATTTTAAATATAAAAGTAACAGGTGAAATTAATTGTAATGATATATTTTACTTAAGCCAATATTTCCAAAATGTTATCATATAAATATATAATCAGTATAAAACCTGTTAATGAGCTGTTTTGCTTTTTTTAATTGATACTCATTCTGGCACATTTCAAGTTGGACAAGCCACATTTCAAGTGTTCAATAGACATGAGTAAGCCAGTGGCTACCATATTAGCACAACTATAAAGAACATTCGGACACTGAGAAATGCCAGCAAATATCAGGGACAGTATTTGCATGATGTAACACTTGGATCTCCTAGCACAATTAATATTACACAAAATTGCTTACGATGTTGCCAAAGAACTAATTTTGCTTCTAAAACTTGTTATTTCTTAGAACACCACTCATATGATTTGTGAAGTATGCAATGCACACAAACTTACCAATATTTATTTTAATTTGCAAGAATGACTCATCACTTGGAGCAGACAGCCCTGAACACACACACAAGGCAACAGCCACAGCAACTCTTATTGATGAGATCATGACCATTCTGTGTTCCTGCCCCAGTTCCCAGAAATATCAACTTTAACCTTCACATCCCCACATTAATTCTTGCTTGATGTCAGTGGATTGCTTTGAATAAGTGATATCTCCATGTAGATTATTCTTAAGCTTTAATTGCAGAATTATAATATTCTTTCCAGTTTTCCCAATTTCTTAATTTTTTTTTGAAATTCATTAAAATATATAAATTTCATAAGAAATTCTGGGAAGAAATTTCTGCAAGGAAACATCACCCTTATCCTCTGGGCTTTGTTACTATAATGGCTATAATAGAGATGATCTAGTACCTTTAGATGCCTGTGTGGAGTGCACAAGACATTAAAGAAGACTTCAAATGACTTCTCTATCTTGACATATTTAAAGATTTTCTTCAGTTCAGCTTAGTGATTCTACCAAAAGTACAGTATATTTGTGTTAATAATTTAAATGCTTAAATACTAGGTAATAATTTAATTGGAAGAAGGTGTAGAGAACTGTTCTAACAAAGGTTGACCATTTGGAGCTTACATCAATAAATAATCTTATTGTCATTGTCTTAACCTTGTTGCATAGCAACAAAGGCACTGAACTAGGAACAAACATTGTGTTGTCTTCACCCACACCTGTCTCCCTTGACCATATATTCTTAAGTAATATTATGTCTTATCCACAGAATCCATTTGCAGCAAGCATACGGTGTACACCTAAATTCCAGATTTCTTTGTCTTAAGGTGAAGGTAAGATGTAAGAAAATACTGCTAAGAAAATCGATTCCAAAATAAGGTATTTCACATGAATATACTGAGTTAGGTACTTAAATAAATAAATAAACCAATAAAAGGTCTTATAAAATTCTTATTCAATGAGATCATGACCTGAGTTAGGTGGTTAATAAAAATTGTAGGGAATCACAAAAAATGATAATATATGTGAGGTGGAAATATTTTTTCAAATTAGTGTTTTCATTTTTTTCAAATACCCAGAAATGGAATTACTGGATCATGCAGTAGTTCTATTTTTAATTTTTGAGGAATCTTCATACCGTTTTCCACAGTGGCTACACCAACTTTCAATCTCACCAACAGTGTATGAGAGACATCTTTTCTCCACATTCTCCCCAACACTTGTTCATGGTTGTCTTTTTTTTTTTTTTTTTTTTTTCTTTTTTTTTAATGTATATTTTATTGATTATATTGTTACAATAGTTCCAATTTTTTCCCCTTTGCTCCCCTCCGCCCAGCACCCCCCTTCCCCAACAATCATGGTTGTCTTTTTTGGTAATAGCCATTCTGATAAGTGTGAGGTAATATCTCATTGTGGTTTTGATTTGTATTTCCCTGATGGTTAGTGATGCTGAGTGCTTTTTAATGTGTCTGTTGGCCATCTGTATGTCTTCTTTGGAGAAATGTCTATTCAGGTTCTCTGCCAATTTTTAAATCAGATTTCCTCTTAGGTTTTTTTTTTTTTTCCCCCCTATCAATCCATTGAATATTTAGTAGCATGTTGTTTAGCCTCTATATGTCTACATATTTTCCACTTTTCTTCTTGAAATTGATTTATAGTTTCATAATGTTGTGGTCCAAAAAGATGTTTGATATGGTTTCAGTTTTCTTCAATTTACTGAGACTTGTTTTGTGCCTAACATGTAATATTTCCTGGAGAATGTTTCTGGTGCACTTGAAAATAATGTGTATTCTGCTGGTTTTGGATGAGATGTTTTGTGTATATCTTTTAAGTTCCATGTTTCCTTGTAGATTTTCTGTCTGGATGACCTATCTGTCCATTGATGTAAGTGTGTATTAAAGTCACCAGTTATTATTGTATACAGTTCATCTCTCATTATATCTGTTAGTATTTGCTTTATGTATTTAGGTGTCTTTATGTGAGGTACATGTATGTTTACAAGGATTATATCGTCTTATAGGATTGAGCCCATTATCATTATGTTGATATAATGCCCTTCATTGTCTTTTGCTATAGTCTTTGTTTTAAAGTCTGTTTTGTCTGATATTAGTATTGTTTGATTGCCATAGTAATATAATTCATCCAACTTTATTTTTTTTTAAATGTTTTAGCTATCCTAATTCCTTTGCCTTTTCATCTAAAGTTTAGAATCAGTTTATATATGTATGATACAGATGGAATTTTGATTAGAATTGCACTAAATCTATAGATCTATGGGGGAAAATTTGACGTTTTTACTATATTGAGTCTTCCAATCTATGAACATGGTATGCTTTTGCTTTTATTTATATCTTTTTTCTTTATTTGGTGTTTTGTAGTTTGCAGCTTACAGATTGTGTACATGTTCTGTTGGGTTTATAACTAAATATTTCATTTGTTGTGAGCTATTATAAATGCTATTTAAAAAATTGGTCTCAACTTATAGATTGCTAGTATATAAAAATAATTGATTTTTGTCCACATCTAGTTTTATTTCTTTCTTTCTTCAGGGGAGAGTGTGAACACAATCCCCTACTACCACAAATTATGCAGTCGAGTTTCCCACATTTGGAGAAATCGCAGGGGTTAGCACATCTGAGTGCAATGGATAAGCCTCGCCCTTGGAAAACCACCTTTGTGATTAAGGTATCTCCCCTGTCAGGTAAGTACATATATCCACATCTATTTTTTAACAAATATATTTTAAGTGACTTGCCTTTACAGGGTATTTTCAAAGCAGTCTACTTTATATTCATGGAAATAATAACTTTTCACACCGATACTTTATTGATGTGTGTAGTATATCATTAAGTTGTGTAATTATTGTATTAACACACAAGTGGCATAAATAGGTTTGGGAACACACTGTCCCAACTCTTGGTAAGCATATACATCAACTGGGGAGGGCAGAAGTGTGTCCATGTATTATAGCAGTCTACTAGTTGCAAAGATTCAGCAGGTCTATGAATAAATAGAGGATCAATTAATCCATAGAGTTAATTAATTGAGGGTCAGTTAAGAGAGCGCCTACTGAAAGATCTATATAAAATAGAGGAAGGAGATAAGAAGGCCAAGTTTCCATGACTGCATTTAAATATACAAGTAATGATATATACTGAAAATACAGCAATATATTTTAAACTCACCACAATATTTCTATTGAAGGAGGATTTTTTTTAAAAGAGAAAAGAGCTATAACTCTAATGTTTTTGAAGAATATTTAATGATAGTGGAAGAGACCTTAATTACAATAAGCTAACAGTTTATAATATAAAATTTGATATACAATGTGATCCCACATATGTGAAAAAGTATAGTTATTTATAAAAAAAGTATTTAAAATATATCAAAATATTTTTAATAGTTATCTATGTCTGCTGGGATAATGGTTCGCTTTTATTTATTTATTTTACTACTTAATTACATTTTTACTATTTTTATTATGATCACCTTTCTTTTACAATTATAAAAAAAAGATTTTGTAAAAAAAAGAGGAATTTTCTACCCACTTTATTTGCCACATTTAAATATCTGACAATAATACTGGCATTGTTCTCTTGGGTTGTAAATAACAATTACAGGGTGTTGGCATTTCTACTAATTTCCTATACCTTTGACAGAATCATGCATACTACAGTAGTTTTTGCCATGTAGTAAATTACATTAATGATTATCACAGCTAAAATTATAAAGCCTTCATAAACCTATTTATTTAATAACAATTTATTTAATCTAATAATATTAATACTATTTAATACTTATTTTATTACATAAAGATTTTAAAGAGTTATAAGTAGAGGGCAGCAACAATTTCATGCTTGTCCCCTTCACAACTATGCAACTCTTCATTTTAGCTAAAAGCATAAGCCCCACCATGAAGTGTCAAAACAGAAAGAACTAAAACAGTTATTTCATGGTAGACGAACACTCTGCATCTCACTCCACAACTAAGATGGAATACAACTACCTCAAAACTAGAGACAACCAGAAGTTCCAGAAAATCAAACTGCATGGAAGTCCAACAAACAAAGATATAAAGAAGAAATACTCATCCAGACAGGTAGGAGGGGTGGAGCTGGGGTGGAGAGGACGCGGTGCAGTGGTGGCAGCAGCGGTGGCAGCAGCTGTGGCAGCGGCAGGCCGGCAGAAAACACAGTTACACATTTTAAAAAGTCAGGAGGGACACCTGGGGAGCATTCCAGCTCCTCACCACACAGCGCAGCTCACAGTCCCAGCACCAGGGAAATCAAGCCTCATTGCTTCTGACTGTGCAAACCAGTGGGGGTTGGGGCAGAGGCAGAAACTGCTGGTCTCTCAGCAGAGTCTGCTTGTTTAAAGGGCCCCCATGGTCCTAGAATGTCTGCAGACCCACCCACTCTGGGAACGACAGCCAGGGCAGCAACTAGAGGGGTGCCAGTTCAGTGTGGAAGTGAAAGAGGTGTTTGGAAGGGGGGTGAGTGCTGGGCGGATGGCATTGTTTTCTCTCGGACCCGTCCCCCACCTACAGCGCCACAACATGGTGAAACAGGTCGCCCTGTATTGACGAATCCCCAAGGCTCCACCCCTTACAATGTAATAGGAGCAACAGCTCTACCTGGGACGTGGAGGCAAATAAACACAGGAGCCTGTCAGAATGAGGAGACAGAGAACTATGGCCCAAAAGGGGGAATGGATCAAGGTTCCAGTGGGAGAACTAAGTGATGAGAAGATAGCCAACCTAACAGATGAGGAGATAGACAACCTAACAGATGCAGAATTCAAAACACTGGTAATAAAGATGCTCACAGGCTTAACAGATATGCTTCAGCGTGGCAAATGGATAAGGGAAGAAGTGAAGGCTATGCTAAGTGAAACGAAGGAAAATCCACACAAAACCAATGGTGAAGGGAAGGAAACTGGGGCTCAAATCAATGACTTGAAACATAAGGAAGAAAAAAAGTCAACCAGTACAAAATGAGGAAGCAAGGATTGAAAAAAATGAGGAAAACTTTCCAAATTTTGCGAAGGAGATGAACATACAGGTCCGGAAAGCACTGAGGGTCCCAGGAGAACTGGACCCAGAGGGGACCACACCGGGATGCATCATGACTGAGATGCCAAAGGTGAAAGATAAAGAGAGAGTCCTGGGTGCAGCAAGAGAGAGGCAGAGACTTGCCTACAGAGGGGGTGCCTATAGGACTGTCAGCTGATTTCTCAGAGGACACTTTGCAGGCAGGAAGGGACTGCCAAGCAGTATTCAATGTGATGAAAGGCAACCTGTAACCAGGATTACTCTATCCAGCAAGGCTATCATGTAGAATGGAAGGGCAGATGAAGTGCTTCCCAGACAAGGTAAAGCTAATGGAGTTCATCATCACTAAGCCATTATTATATGAAAAGTCAAAGGGACTTAAGGAAAATAATATCAAACTATGAACACTAAAACGACAACAAACTCACAACTGTCAACAACTGAATCTAAAATATAAAAACAAAATCCAACTAAGCAAACCAGAATAGGAATAGAATAATAAGTATGGGGATCATTTGGGGGGTTATCAGCTGGGAGGGGGGAGGGAGAGAAATGGGGATATGGTGCAGGGATTAAGAAGCATAATCAGTTGGTACAAAATAGACAGGGGAATGTTAAGAATAATATAGGAAATGGTGAAACCAAAGAACTTATATGCATGACCCATGGACATGAACTAAGAGGGGGTGGGATTTCTGGAGAGAAGAGGGGTACTGGGCGAAGGGGAGCAAAGGGGAAAAGAATTGAAACTGCTGTAACAACATAATCAATAAAATATACTTTAAAAAAGTTATTTCACTCTCTCTTCTCATTTCCTTGCATCCTCTAGAATTTGTTGACAGTTGTCAGAGTTATTCATAAAATTTCCAGGTAAACAGCAGGGGCATTTAAAAAGAAGCTTCAAAACATCACACAGTGCTTGCTTCAGCAGCACATATACAAAAACATCATACAGTTTCTAAGGCAACTCTCTCTCTCCTGGTTAGTGGCTTTTTCCCTATTAATTTCCTTAGATCAGTGCTTCTTAACCTTTCCTGGATCATAATAATCTTAGTCATCTGGCTCAAATATTCAAATTTCTGCACACATTTGTCCTAGAGCTTTTCGTGATTATTTTAAAAAGCCTTTCATTGTTGCTTCCGCATTCAGCAAAAGCATTTTCAGTCATTTTTCTCTTTCATGTTCTTTATTAAAGAGTCCCTAAATTCCTCCATACCAAAGCTGTCACCCAACCCATTGATTCCATTTCAGACAAGTCTTTCATAGTGGTCTCCTCCTGACCCCAATCACAGCTCAGGCCATTATCTTTTAGCTCCTTTACTTTGCCAATAGCCTCTAAACTGGTCTCCCTGACTCCAGCCTCCTTATTCCCCCACCATTCACGATGACGCACTGGAGTCATTTTCCTAAAAACAAACCTGATCATGTCCCCTCTTACTTGAAGCCTAGTCTTTATAATGTTTCTCTCTTTATTTTCTGTGTTTAGGGAGAATGTGGTGGTAGCCTATCAACCTGCAATAGCATAGCCAGGAAGAGAGGATCAGAGTGAGAGCACAATTTCACACACTGATAAGTGAACATGCTTTTTTATTTCCCTCTTTAGAGCAATGAGAGGTTGCTTAGGCTGTGTTTCAAAGAGAGGGACCATTTTCAGGGAGTCATTATGTGTCTCTCCAAGGATGATCTGTCTTCCACAGATCTAGCTATCCACTCAGAAGCCAGGCTCGGGCCCAGGAAAGAGAACCACAGTGACATGTGGCCGAATCTGTGCGTGTGCCTGGGAGCCCACAGGTGGTGAGCATAACTGGAGTCTGGAAGAGAGTAAGCTCTGGGCAGTCTGGCAAGTGAAGATAAAAGAAGGACAGACCAAAACTCATGTTTTAACAGTGGTTCTCAAAACTTTGGGGCACATCAGAATCTCCTGCAGAGCTTTGAGAAATTCCTAGCCCCATGCCACCAAATCCTCTTAAATCAAAACCTCTGAAGTAAGAGCTGGCATCTGCATTCTTTTTAACCTCCCAGGGTTTTAGCCTATTTGGGTTTTCCAGGAAAGTTTCTGGGTGCAGCCTAGGGGTACTGAGTCCTTTACACTACTGGTATTAACAGACTTCTCCACACAGGTTTGAACTTTTGGTAATTTTTTTTCAAGAAATTATTTATTTATTTTTAGAGAGAGGGGAAAGAAGGGAGAAATAGAGTGAAAGAAACATCAATGTGAGAGAGAAATCTAGGTCATTTGCCTTTCACCTGCACCCAGACTGGGGGACCAAAGCTGCAATCCAGGTAAGTGCTCTGATTGGGAATTGAATCAGTGGCCTTTTTTTTTTTGCTTTGCAGTATGACACCTAACCAACTAAGTCACACTGGTCACTGGTGATTATTTTAAAGAGCCATTTATTGTTCCTCTACTCATTGAGCAAAAGCATTTTCATCCATTTTCTCTTTGGCACCCATTACATTAAAAAAAAAAATTAGGAGAGAGGCCGCGTGGGGTGCGGGGGGAGGAGGTGCTAGGCCAGTGGGGCCGACAGCAGATATTCCAGGGCAGCGAGAGCGTTCAATCTCAACTCTCATTCAAACTGAGTCCCATTGGCTATTGGGAAATCAGTTTAGTGGATCACGGCCATCATTTAAAAAAAGAAAGAAAGAAAAAGAAAAATAGAAGATATCAGAGTGCATTGTCCTTGCTAAGGGATTATCCAATAACTTTCTTCACATGGCTGTGGGGTCCTTTCACTCATGGGAGCAGAGCACTCAGCCAGCGCTGTTTCAGCACCAGCAGGACCCTCAGTGCAATTCAGAAGATGCCGCAGGTGCGTGTGGTGGACAACAGTGCTCTGGGGAACACCTCATACCATCGCCCTCCTCGGTGCATCCACGTCTATAACAAGAGTGGGGTGGGCAAGGTGGGCAACCAGATACTGCTGGCCATCAAGGGACAGAAGAAAAAGGCGCTAATCATGGGGCATCATATGCCTGGTCCTCGGATGACCCCCAGGTTCGACTCTAATAACGTGGTCCTCATTGAGGACAATGGGAACCGTATAGGGACCCGAATTAAGACACCCATCCCCACCAGCCTACGCCGGAGGGAAGGTGAGTTTTCCAAGGTGCTGGCCATTGCTCAGAACTTTGTGTGAGCGGAGTACATGCCGCTGGCAACAGTGGGGGCCATGAACGGAGCAGTTCCCCAAACCGCGCCTTTGCTGTTGGGGAGCGTGGGGCCCTGTGGCTGGGGAACAGTGTCCTGTGAGAAATAAGCATTTTCACATGTTTTCTTCCAAAAAAAAAATTAAATCCTATATGGAACATTCTGAAACAAGTTCAGCTTGCTCTGTGCCTAGTCAACTGGATGAGGGAGAAAGAGGTAGCTTCCAGGCCTAGGTTCTTATTCAGTAAGACAGAAGGATTGGGGTGCCCATCTTCAAGGTCCCTTCATCTCTAGTCCTCTAAAACGCAATCTGCAGGTTCCAGAGCCTGAGCTGTCTCTGGTCACTTATATCAGGCTGATCTCTGAGCATGGCTGCTTGCCCCAGTGGCACTAGTTCCTGAGAGATATCTGTTGTGGCTCAGATTGAGGCTAAACTATGAAAAATGAGGATGATTAGCAGCTCCAAATTCCCAAAAGGTGGCATTCCTTTATGAGGGACAGGCCACATGTCTACACAGCAGCCATAAGGCAGGCTGTGATGGGCCTCTGATTCAGCCAGTATCTGTCTTCATTTGGGTAGAGGGAATGGCAGGAAACATCACCTATAAGGAGCAAATTAATCACATTAGTTTGGACACCTATCATCTGGGGTTCGAAATCACTTCTGTGAACACAGCATGTTCAGGCAGCCCTGCTGCCCATGAAAACCCAGTTTTTTAATATTATCAGAGCAGTCTTGAAGAAAACTCACATGATTTCGTGCTCATACATACAAATGCATGCATATACATGTGTGAACACATACATAGTAAAACCGGGTGAGCTTAATTCACTTTGGCTAGACTGCTGTCAGGTCTTATAAATACAAAATTATTAGATTTCCAAAGAAAAATTAATAAATAAAATGATTAGATTTCTGGGCCAACATTGGTGCTGGAAATCGTATGTTGCTTGGACAGAGAAGTGATCCCACTGTGATTATATTTTCTGGCTGCAGTTATACACATTCTTAAAAATTACATTTGGGTTCACATATAACAAGTTGTCTTTCTTGAAAAGAATAAAACAACACAAAGTCACTACTGTCTGGGGAAGTCTGGAACATATAGTGCTGTTGAGCCCAGCTGACCACACTGCAAGATATTGTCTCATCACAACTACAGACTGGTTAGGAATGGACACAACTTGGCAATCATGTATTCTGCAGTGAGGTCCAATCCTATATAGATGAGAGCTTTGGAGAAGACATAATTTTAGTGCTGTTTGTGGGCAGGTGAACAAACTGGTGACTTCCATGTTTCTGACCATGGAGAAATGGCACCTTACTAAGGAGCCCCAAGGAAAAGTAAAGTTTAAAGCATTTAGGCTGCATCAAGGAAGTGGAGAGGGCATGTGAGCCCCTGGAGGAGCCTTCCCCCTCTCTGGGAGACATGGGCACCCCAAGGCCTCCTTTTGCATTTTGATGGTATGTAACTCTTTCATGAGGATTGAGAGGGCATTTTGCCCATGGGAGATGCTAAAAATATACTTGTGGGAAGAAAGGAGAAAGGAGAAAAGAAAGAAGAAATGAAAGAAAGGAGAGAAAAGGGAATAATTCAAAGCACTCAGAATAAAACTTTGGTGCTCTTAGAAAGAAGTGAAGTAGAATACTGCAATAGATAGCAGCTGCACAGAAAAGGACATAAGCAGACATTCCAGGGCTCTGCCTTTCTAATCTTAACCTGAGTAAGTTGTTTCACCTTTCTAAACTTCAGTTTCCTCATCTATAAAATGAGCCTATCTTCACAAGAATTTGATGAGGAACAACAAACAAGAGCTATGTCATTTTGTGCTGGCCCACACCATGCAGAGCTTCCCTAAGCTTTACATATGCATACTCATCTAGTTCTTACAATCCTATGAAGTAAGCTCCATCCCCATTAGAAAGAGGAGGCTGAGGCACAGTCACTCAGCTGAGCTAGTAAGAGGCAGAGCTTGGATTTGAACCCAGGGGAATTTGGCTCCTGGGTCCATGCTGGATCCTGCCCTTCTTCGTTAGCATTGGCCCCTCTTTTGACTATTTCACAGGTGAGATATTAATTCTGCCAATTTTTAAGATTTCAAATCATATTTAAAAGTAGTTTGTTGGCTAAATCTGGGTTCTGTGTAATTTGGGAATTATCAATGAATTTGACTCACCCAGGTTCAGTTTCTTGTTAACAAACATAATTGAGAAATGCCTATATTTTGTAAACCAAGCCCCAAAACTATAAAAATGAAATCCACTAATATTTCTGAAGTTTAAGGTTTGCATGAGCAAAACAAGGAAACGTAGGTTTCTCAGCAAAACGGCAACTTCCCAAGAACAAATACATTTATTAGTGGGGAAAATTGGTCTTTTGGGTCACTCAACTTCAGCTCTTCAAGGAAGAACAACTGTATCAAATTGAGTTTATGTCGTGATGTTTAACAGCTGGGCTATAGTACATTTTAAACCAATGTTTAAAAATAACCCCATACAGTGAGAACTGATCCAATTCTAAGGGGAAATAACCCTTGGGGAGTGTCTGGTTTCCTCTGGGCTTAGAACAGACAGGCAGATCTTGTCTGCTCTGGTTGGTTCTCTAACATTAGAACATTACATCTATCCCAGGAGGGAAAATGGTTTACTGGGAAATATTTGGGCATTCACAGGTTCTTCCAGGTGTCTGCCTGAGAATTACTTTCTTACACTCAGGCTTTTTTTCCAACTGTGCAGAGATGAGAGAAGTCTGGAATGGCTTGGGAATATGACCCTATCAGTTCTCAGAAAGTTTTTGGGTATCTGCCTAAACCCAGACCTTCAGTAGCCCTCCTGTTGATTGAATACTTGTAAGTTTTAGGGTGTTAAATATGAAGTACTTGAAACACAGATCTGAAATTTACTTTTTATACAGTATTCCCTCACTTATCATGGGTATTACGTTCCAGCCCCTCACCCCCCATGCAAAGTAGGAACCTTACATTTATTCCACACTCTTAAATCTACGTAACTTTAACAACATACTTATACAGTACCACAAAATCCCAAGATATAGTGAAAAATCCATGATAAATAATTAAATATAGTATTTTTAAAAATCCCACGATACAATGAGGCTGTGATAAGTGAACTGCGATATAGAGAGGGACTACTGTACTTTGTGTCTGCAAACTCAGGTTAACATGGATGCTGATGAGAATAATTAAAAATGAGTTGGTTAACCATTCTCACAAGGGTATTTGATTATTAGGCACACTGCTAAATGTGTCTGATCACATCTTTTTGCTCTTTTTTCTATTGCTCTCTCTCACACACACATTCACTTAAGTAAGTTCAGACTTCCATGGACTTTTGCCACTTTCTTGCTGTTGCTTTTCAGCCCTAATAAAACAGTTATTGGGTAGCATTTCTCTGGAATCAGTGTTGAAATGGGAATTGACATGAAGATGAATCATGAAAATGTGTCTTACTGTTTATGCAGCAATGAAGATTATCAAGATAAATGGAAAGGAGCCAACTGCCTTCTTTATTTATCAGAGTTATTCAGCCTTGTTATTTCTCATGCTGAGTGATTTATTGGTAATTATTGTAGCAAATAAGCAGTCTTGAATGGGCAAAAACTTTCAAGAATTGAGGTGCTTCTGTGCCAGAGAAAACTAAGATATATCATTAACTCTGATACTGAATTATGTGGACGAAATACAAAAACTTGCAAACATTTAGAAAAATAGTAATCAGCATGTGTTGATTATCTCAATCAGAGTGTACATGTTCTTTCCAGGGTAATTTCCACTATATTTTTGTGTTTCACTTTGAGGAAAAGTATTTTGTGGGTGGCGGGGGCATGTATTAGCATGTCTTAGTGAAGTGTGTTTGGACTTGTATTTTGTTTGTTTTACCTAATAAACTCATTGCATACACACAACACTCAAAATTGCTGCATTCGAAATAAATTTTATTTTGATTTCTCCAACCAGTCCAAAGATTTGAAAAAGTCAACATCAAAATTTAGAGTTTAGAAAAGTTGTTTCTTTTTTTAAACATTGATATCAAATCAGTGAGTAGCTAATGGAAATGCATTTGCTAATGAAGACAAGTTACTGTCCACTATAGTCATTCATCAGATATCTAGACCAGAAAGACTGTTCCATCTCCAGACTCATTCTATATAGCAGACCTACAGAGACCCAGTGGTATTCTTGGCCTATTCTAGAAGTGTTTAATTAATAGAAGCCAATTAATGGTCTGTTATTTGATACTAATGGCCAAGCTAGGAACTTGGTGTGTAATTTCTTTTATTTTTTATTTTTTAATGTTTTATTGATTATGCTGTTACAGTTGTCCCAATTTCTTTTCCTTCTGCTCCCCTCCACCCAGACACCCACCCTCCCTCCAGTTTTCTCCCCCTTAGTCCATGCCCATTGGTTGTGCATATAGTTCTTTTTAACATCTTCCTGTCTACTCCACTCCCTTCTACTATGCTTCTTAATTCCTGCATCATCTCCCTCCCTTTCACTCTTTCCCCTTCCCTGCTGATCTCCCCCCTATACGTTTCCCATACCTATAATTCTTTTTCCATTCTGTTGCCTACTTAGTTTGCCTTTGTTTCAATTCCCTAGCTTCTGTTGTTGGTTGTTGTGATACAGTTTTCATTGTAATGTTCATAGTTTTGATCCTCCTTCCTTTAAACAAGTTCCTTTAACATCTCATATAACAGTGGTTTGGATCTAATGAACTCCTTCAGTTTTACTTTGTCCTCAAAGCACTTTCTCTGCCCTTCTATTCTGAATGACAGCTTTGCTAGATAGAGTAATCGTGGTTGTAGGTTTCTGATTTTCATTACTTTGAATATTTCTTGCCAGTCCCTTCTTGCCTGCAGAGTCTCCTTTGAGAAATCAGCTGATAGTCTAATTGAGAACCCTTTGTACATAATTCTCTTCTTCTCTCTTGCTGCTTTGAAGATTCTCTCTTTATCCTTAATTTTTGACATTTTGATTATAATGTGTCTTGGAGTGGTTCTCCCTGGGTCCAGTTTATTTGGAACTCTCTGTGCTTCCTAGACCTGTAAGTCTATTTCCTTCCCCAAGTTAAGGAATTTATGCTTCATTATTTTTTCACATAATTTTTCAACTTCTAGTTCTCCTTCTTCACCTTCTGGCAACCCTATAATTCAGTTGTTTGCTCTCTTATAGTTGTCCCAGAGGTTTCCAAGCTTCTCATTTTCCTCACTTTTTGGTTCCTCTTTCTGCACTGATTGACTGTTCATTCCTTCCCTATGTTCTGATTCGTTGATTTGATCCCTGGTTTTCCTTCTCTCACCACTTATTTCATATGTGTTTTTATTTCAGCAGGACTAGCCTTCATTCCTTCCTCGTCTTGATTAAGTCCCGCCGCTATTTCTGTAAGCTGCCTTACAACTATAGCTCTGTACTGAGCCTCAGAAAGATTATCTATCTGTTCGTCCATTAATTCATGTTTTTGCTTTCTGGTCAGCTACGTGATTGATATCTCCATCGTTATCCCTGCCATCCTGACAGGTTTGTTTACCTTTCCTTCTTGGGCGGGGCTGTCACACCTCCTATGCTATAGGGGGCGGAGCCCCATGCACTCCTCACTACCAGGCGACCCTTCTCACTACACTGTGGAGGTTTGTGTGGGGGCGGGGGTCCAAGATGGATTTCTGGCATTCTCTCTCCGCTGAGAGATCGGGAGCCTCCTCCTCTATCCCCACACTCTCTGGGCCTCAGAGTCCAAGGCAATGGGGGTCTGCCTTGCCCAGCGTTGGAATCACGAGCTGACAGGTTTGGTCTATAGCTAGGGGTGCTCCCCAGGTGCTTCTCGTCTCCCCTTAAATACGTGTGTCTGTGCTTACCACCGTCCCACCCCACATCACTGCAGCTGCTGCCACCAGCCCAGCTTGACCTCTCCTCTCTGGCTTCGCCCATCCTACCTGTCTGGATGAGCACTACTTATTTGTAACTTCATATGTTGGACTTCCATGTAGCTTTATTTTCTGGACCTTCTGGTTATTTCTGTTTTTGCGGTAGTTGTAGTCCTTCTTAGTTGTGGAGGGAGATAGAGTGTGTCAGTCTGGGCCTCCATCTTGGCCAGAAGTAGTCTTGACATGTATAACTCTTATAAAAATACAAATTCCCACAGCAGGATGAAGGAAGAATTCCTCCTTGCCCAGCGAAACACTGCACCTGAACGTCTTTAGCTGGATGGCTCGAGAGAACTCTTTATAAGTCTTCCACAAGCATAATTTGTTGATTGCCAGAATAGTGGAAGGTGCATGCTTTGCACAACCAACTAAACCTGACACTGAGAAACAGAGAGCAGAGATTGAGCCATTGTTTGCATATTTCAGGGCTGAAGTGCCTTCCTGGCTGGATGTTCACCTTCTTTTGAGGCAGGAAGCAGCCTGCTTGGGCAAGTGACCAGCTGATTGTTCACTCTTGAAGAATATGTAAGAATTTATTGGCAAGACAATGGGTGAACTGCTGTACCTGAGAAGTTTCTCCTTCCCCTAAAACTGGGGAGGTCCCAGAGCCTGGTTGGGGTGAAATGTAAATGAGTAACAACTGGTGGAAAGACCAGGAGGCCCACAAACACCCAACTGGAATGTTATTTTCCCATGATATGATCATTTCATATTACTTCTACATATAGAAATTTTCAGAAAAATTTGCTACTTCCAGTCTGTACAACCATGAGAAGGATTTGCTGTCATAACTGAATACTGGTCTGACCATCACAAATACAGAATCCTAGTTTCAGATCTGCCTCTATCTCACTGAGACACTACCCTTGGCTTTGTTTTCTCAACTGCAAAATGAGGAGACTTGACTAGGTAAACTGCAAATTTGCTCTCTCTCTCTGAGCTCCCAGTTTTCCTACATTGTCATATAACGTCCCTGCAACCATCTTTCCAACTTTTCACTTACTCCCTGCTCTGCCAAACTGGCCTGTCATGTTGCCCCAAGCACATTATACACCTCTCTGTTTCTGAACCTGTTATTCCACTATCCTGAGCCTGGGCAAACTCTTCTCTATTGTCAACTTCTCTGACCCCTGTCATTAGGGCAGCATTCAGGGACCCAGCATCACTTTGACTCCCAGCAGAGCTACCACTAACTGTTTCATGTATTTATAATACAAATCCAGGTTTTATTTAAACATAAATATTCAAGGCCCAAAATTAGTCCTGAAATTCACTGACTGCAGTGATCATGGATGAGCTCAGGCTGCTGGCTCTCTCCCTAGGACTCTGTCCAAGAAGCCAGAAGATAGCTTGATGGTTCCCAGAATCAAACGCAAAAAAATTTGAACAAATTTTGGGAAGAAATGGAGAGGTCCCAGGTGCAGTGAGAACCTTAGAGTGAGAGAGAATTTGCTATTAGGGAATGGGTTAGGGAAAAGCTTTCAAGTTAAATCCCCTCACCCCTTTTTCCCCCCAACATTACTCATACTCTTTTGGAGAGATGAAGGTGATAAAAACAGCAGCATCTTAGAACAAGTCCAAGGTGAGAGGATAGACCTGGGGAAGTCCCAGAGCCTGGCTTGGGTAAAGTGTGAATGAGTAACAACGGGTGGAAAGACCAGGAGGCTCTGCACATTCCTGTTTCCCCTCCTGGCTGTCACCAGGGGGTAGTCACCGCATTCCATGGAGCAGTTCCGGGAAGACAGATGTGCCCTAGAAACAGGTCCATCTGTGGCCAATAAGGAGGGAGGGGCTGTTGAAGTTATATTGTAAAACCAGAAGATCCTTCCAAACTCCTATCCCTACCCTTCATTCCTAAATTTAGGAAGGGGCACTAAAAGCTAGGGCTCTGGCTTTTAAAAAAAATCTGCTTTATTAAGGTATAATTTACATAAAATTAAACCTACTGAAATTTTGACAGTTGTGTAACTACCAACACAATCAAGATTTAGAATAAGTCTATCACCTGAAAAAGTTTATTAATGACCCTTTACAGAATTCCCCTCTCTTGCCCCCCATTTTCACCCATCTTCAACACAAAGTTAGATCTGCTCTCTACCATTTTAGTTTTGCCTTTCTACAATCCTGTAATTTTATATAAATAGAATCATATGATATGTAGTCTTTGTGGTCCAGCTTCTTTCACTGAGCAAAATGCTTTTAGATTTCTTCATGCCATTGAGTGTATCAGGAAGTTTGTTCCTTTTTATTGCTAAGGGGTATTACATTGCATGGATACATCCAAATGTGTTTAGCCATTTACTAGCTGACAGATTTTAGAATTGCTTACAAGTTTTGGCTATTAGGGTTAGAGTTAGGGTTAGGGTTATAAACACTATGTGCAATATTTTTTTCTTGGGTAAGCACCTACGAACCAAAATGCTTGGTCATATAGAAAATATAGGTTTAGCTTTATAAAGCAAAAACAACAAACAAACAAAAACCCTGCCAAATTGCTTTCTAAAGTGGCTGTACCATTATGTAGTCTTAGTAGCAATGTTTGAAGTCAATGAGAATTCTAGTTGCTCCACATCCTAGTCAATACTTGGCATGGTTAGGTTTGTTTGTTTAACTTTAGACATTCAAAAAGCGTGTATTAGTATTTTTGTGGTTTTAATTTGCATTTCTCTAATGACTAATCATCTAATGTTGAGCTTCTTTTTGTGTTTTTGTCATATATTTTGTTTGGTGAAGTGACTCTTCAAATATTTTTCCTATTTTTAAATTGTTCTCTTATTGAGTTGCAAGAGTTCTTTATATATTCTGAATACTAGTATTTTGTTATATATATATATATATATATATTCTCCCAGCCTTATTATATAACAATTTCATTCAAATATCTAAAATTTTTTAATTTTGATGAAGTATAATTTATTATTTTTTCTTTTACTTTGGTGCACTTTTTTAGGTAGTATCTATGAATTCTTTCCCTATTTCAAGATTGCAAAGACTTTAATATTAAAACTTTATAGCTTTAGATTTTACATTTAGTTACATGTTTCATTTTGAGTTAACTTTTTCATATGGTATAAGGTGTCAAAGTTCATATTTTTCCATATGGCTATCCAGTTATTCCAGCACTATTTGTTGAAAAAACTGTTCTCTCTTTATTGATATATGTTGACAGTATTGCCAAAAAGTAACTGATTATATGGGAGTGACCTATTTTTTGTACTCTGTACTGTTCCATTGATCCATATGTCTATTCTTACACAATTACCACACTATACTGATTATTGTAGCTCTGTAGTAACTCTTGAAACTAGGCAGTGTAAGTACCCTAACTTTGCTTTTTTCTCAGAATTGTTTTTTCTATTCTAGATTTTTAATTTTTCATATGTATTTTAGAAATGTTGCTAATTTCTACAAAAAAACTTTGCTGGACTTTTGATTGAAATTATATTGAACCTATATATTGACTTGTGCAGAATTGATATCATATCAACACTGAAGTCTTTCTATCGGTAAACATGCTGTATCTTTCCATTTAAATTATATTATTGATACATCAACAGTGTTTTGTAATTTTCAGTGTCTGAGATTTTTATATCTTTTGTCAGAATTATGCATAAATACTCCATGCTTGTGGATGCTATTACAAATACTTTTGAAAAACTTTAGTTTCTAGCCCTGACTAGGTGACTCAGTTGATTGGAGCATTGTCCTGTACACCAAAAGATTATAGGTTTGATTCCAGGTCAGGGCACATACCTAGGTTGCACATACCTGGTGGGGCACATATGGAAGACAACCAATTGATGTTTCTCTCTCACATCTCTGTTTCTCTATCTTTCTTCCTTCCTTCCTCTCTCTAAAATCAATAAACATGTCCTCAGATGAAGATTAAAAGAATTCAATATCTAATTTATTGTTGCTTGAAGGTAGAAATGCAGGCAAATACCATAAAGGCCTTATTTTCAATGTTTGGAGAGATCAAAGGGAAAACCCACCTATGCATCCCCATGGTGATATTGTCCCCGGGGAGGTAGGGTGCAGAAGAATCTTACACTTTTAATGTTTAAAGCATAGATATAGCCCTGGCTGGTGTGGCTCAGTTGGTGGGAGCATAGGCCCATAGCCAAAGTGTTGCAGGTTCAATTTCTGGTTGGGACATGTGCCTGGGTTGTGAGTTTGATTCCTGGTCTGGGTACATATGGGGTCAACCACTTGATAATTCTCTCTTGCATTGATGTTTCTCTTTCTCCTTCCTTTCTCTCTAAAGGCAATGAAAAAAATGTCCTTGGGTGAGAATAAAAAAATAAAATAAAGCATAGATATACATATACATATGTCACTATATAAAAAATATTAGTGTAACTGTGGTTAGTTACACTCATAAATTGCTGCACAGGGACAGAGCAATTATTAAAAGAAATGTTTTAAAAGGGCTTCTTGGGGAGGATAGTGAAAAAAATTGATAAGTGGTTTAGAATGTTGTTTATAGTTTCTGGGCAGTGTGATATTAAAAGTATACAAGTATTGTGCTGAGTATTTTGGTACCTAATCTCTCTAAACTTCTTATGTATTGATCAGATTCTAGCATAGGAAGTTAGTTTTAATGACTTAAACTCAGGACTATATGATTTCAAGAAAGTTTAGTTGATACAAATGATAAACAAATTTAAATGTTGAACAGCTAGGATTTAGGTTGGTGAATTTGGTTGTATTCCTTTAAAGAGTATTGGTTTGTGTTCTGACCTGCAGTTGAGTTACTTGCAGATCAGATTGATCCTTCAGGGTCTTGCTCTTCAGGTTTACCAGGGTTGATCCAGAGCAACCTTTACTTTAGGCCTAACTTAGCCTCACTACTGAGATGTGACCCTTCTAAGGACTCTATCCAATACCCTCTGTATTATGAGGTCTCCTCCCAGCCCTGTAAGAATTCCAGAAAGTGTCCAGCCTATCCCTTTTCAGTGGTTCTTTCTCTGGTATCATGGAGTTTCTTCCCACATACACTCAGATCACACTACTCAGTCAAAGGCTCTAGGAAAATCCTCTGCCCTCTAGCGCTCTTGCTCCAGGTAGCTGCCTCATCTAAAGTCATCTGTCCAGCCAATTCTAGATGCCTTTGCCTTCCCAGACTCAGACCTTTACCTCCACTCAGTGAGACTACTGGGCTTTCTTGGGTTCCCGCTGCCCACATTCTAGCCTAGAAACTGCCTCTAGGCCATAAGCTGGTATAATTGTGGGGCTTGTTTTATTTGTTTCCCTTCTCTCTGGGGTCACAGTCTTGTGCTGCCTATTGCCTAATGTCTATAAACACTTTAGTATTTTTTATTTTCTAATTCTTTTATGTTAGGAGAGCAATTGCTAGCTTTAATAGAACCCAGGGAAAAATAATTATAATGATATATTTAAAGAATGTGAATATCATAAAAGAACATAATTAACTAAAAAATTTACACCAGACAAGAATTAATAGACCAAACAAAGCAAAATTATTTAAATAAGGCTATATACATCTTCAAGTAGATAAAAAAATAATACTCAAACAATGATAATGGAATAATGAGAGCAACTAAAGTTACTGGGTTTGAAAAATAAAATATGTGCCTGCTTACAGAAGCATCACAGACTAGATATGCTGGGAAAGTCCCCATGAAAACTATCAGGAAGATGGATAAACTTTTAAATGTTTTAAAATACTGAATCCATAAGCAAGTAAGGCTAGCCCATATTTCCTTCTCCCCCAACAAAAAAGAATTGAAACAAGTGTCATCAATAAGAGTGGAAATGAAAGCTGCCCTCATTAGAATGTAAGCTCCATGAGGAAGGGATTTCTGATTGTTTTAATTCTGATGGAGTACAAGCCGGAAACAAAGCCTGAAACAGAATAAGTGCTGAGCACCTACATGTTTGACAAATGGATGAGTGAATGAGTGAACATTCTAGGGTAAATGGTGATACTAAGAATCTGGAACTTTGAGTATTAATAGTTTGTCTTACAGGTGTTGCAGGATGAGACCTGGCGCAATGAAAAAGTTAGAGGACCACTGAACGTCTTCCTATAAAGCTGGCCACATTTTTAGTGAAAAGGTTGACTTAAGGGAAAAAATCCACTTGCTAAGATGAAGGAATCCTTCAGGAAATAAATTGGTCACCAGGATGATGTCAGGAGGGGGAAAAAAAAAACACAGCAATAGTCCCCTGAGAATTTGCAACCACTGGCCTTTCCTCACCTGGATCTGATGCTGAATTTATATTTCCTCAGTGGTCAGAGAAATGTTAATTTGTAATTAAATTAAAACAGTTGCAAGTGTAGGAGAATCGGACTTTTTTTTTTTTTTTTTTTTTTTTTTTTTTTTGTGGAAATCATCCCAGATTCAGGGCACTCAGTTTTCCTAAAATTAAACTTAGCGAATAAAAATTCACAGTTTAAAAATATAAGGAAGCAAGCTTCCCTAAATTAAAGTCAGAGGGAACAATGTAGAATAGATTTAGACTCCAAAGTCTTCAGACACTGGAATTATCTAAAACAAAGTATAAAAAGACAATAAATAATTTATTTAAAAACAAGAGATTGGATTAAAGATGAGTAAGTAAAATAGACCATTAAATGTAGTCAGATTTGAAAGAGAAGCAAATAGAGCCTCTAAGAGTAAAAGCAAAAACTTCAAATTTAGTATTGTATATGTAGTTAAGAATGAAAGATACTCTCAATCATACAAGTCTTCATAATTTTTAACATACAATAAAAGTATTCTGTGAAAAATAATCTCAGCAAAGAAAAGAAATAAATCCAAGAGAAAACAGTGAGATATAGGAAGAAAGAATGAATATATAAATTAGAAAAATCCTGTGTTGTTTTGGATATATTTGTTTAAATAAAATGTATTATTAGAATGTATTTTACCTGAGGTTTTTGTTTGTTTGTGTTACTCTTTAATATGGCTACTAGAAAATGCAATGGGACAAGAATAAAAGGAGATGTAAGATTTAAAAGGAAAGAGACAAAACTATCACTGTTTCCTGAGGATCTTTATAGAAAACCTACTAGGCTCAATAGACAAACTATTTTCATATTAAGGAAGTTCAATTTACACATAACTTTATACCAGAAATAACCATCGAGTAAATTTACTAGAAAATGTGATACATTTTACAACAGTAACAAGATTGAGAAAATATCTAGGAATTAACTTAGTGAAGAAGAAAAAACTTTATGAAAAAATATTTTAAACTTTATTATACACGGAGAGTTATAGCATATCCAGGCAACAAATTATGATGATTTTGACCTAGGTGGTGGTGTTGGCAAAAAGTAGTTCAATTCTGGACATATTTTGATGGTAGAGCCAACAGAATTTTCTGAATAATTGGATATGAAGTTAGAGATGAGAAATAAGAGTTAAGAAAATATGTAAAATTTTTGTTCTGAACAACAGAAAGAATGTAATTGTGTTTTAGGAGGGAGACTATGTGGAGTGGATTTAGAAGGAAAGATTAAAACTTTGTTCATGGACATTTTAAGTTTGAGATGTATGTTGGGCGTCCAAGTGGAGATGTTGAATATGAGTCTGGAGTTCAGGAAAAAGGTACAGGCTGGAGGTAAATACCAGGAAGTCGTTAATGAATGAATGGTATTGATATTAGAGTCATGAGACTGGTTGAGCTCACAGAGGTTGTGGTAGATAGAAAATATCCAAGGGTTGAGCCTTGGAGCCTTCCAACATGCCAGAGAGGAAGAATGAAAATAAGGAGAGAGCAGCATCAAATGAACATGTTTCCTGGAGGAGGGTGAGGTCACATTTTAAGTTATAGGTAGAGTAAAATTAGGACTGAAAATTAGTAATTGGATTTAGGAATATGGAAGTCATCAATGAATTGAAAATAAGCAATTTACATTAATAAATTCTATTAGCTCTACTTGTAAATATATTTGGGGGGGCAATACCATATTTGGAGTGGGCTTGAGGGAGCATGAAAGCAGAGCATTTGGAGAGAGTGAGTATAGACAATATTTTAGAGGAGTTTGGCTGTAAAAGAAGAGAAGTGAGGTTTTAAGAAGGAGAAGAAAATTCAAGATAAGATTTTTTTTTTGTAGTGTGTAAAGGAAAAATAATGATATACTGGTACTCTGATGAGTTAGATACATCAGAGGGGGAAAAGTGATAATGACAATGAGAGAGAGGGGTGCTAAGTAGATGAGGAAGATGGAATCAAGGGTTCAAATGGAGGTGTTGGCCTTGACGTCCTAGTTCTTTCATTATTAAATCACCTATAGTTATCCATGACCCCCCATCTTCTCCACCCCACTCCATATTTAATCCATTAGCAAATTTTATCAGCTCTACTTTCACAGTGTATTAATATATTCATTACTACCACCATTCTCTATTACCTGCTCACCTGGTTACTTTACTTGCTCTCTTGGATGTCAGTCTTCCCCTACCCTAATTCTTCTCATAGTATTACCAAAGAGCTGTTGGGGTCCTGCTGCCTGCCACCACCCTTGAGGCAAAATTCCAGAGGCAAAGGTTTGGTGATAAAGGAAAGGAGTCTTCATTCAAAAGCAGTCACTTATGCCTGTTAAGTTACAGCTTTAATCACTTAAACCTCTCAAGTAAGGCTAAACTCTAACACCTGGGTTCTCCTATCATTCCTCCTGTTTTTACTTATTATATTTCTATTAGGTTACTTTATAAACTAAAACAACATAAGATACAAAAGCTACCCAATTCTTGAAGAATTGGAGGCTTCTGCCTCAGAGGTCATCCCCTCTACAACACCCAAAGAAGAATAAACCTGCCACCCTCTGCCAGGCCAGCCCAACCCTAGGCTGTGCCCAGAGTTCCTTCCCATCCAAAATAGCATCCATTGGGAAATGCAGGGAGCTGCAGCATGACCACCCAGGCATCCTTGAGGAACAAGAGCCCAAGAACCAGAGAGCCAGCCCTCTTTTTATTTCCATGTGCTCTGGAGGCATTCAGCTTCTCAGCCAATCCTGTCCTAGACTTGCCTCAGCAAGCTCCTCCTAGAGCTCCTCCTTACTTCTCCCCAGTGGTCTGATCAAATCTCTCTGCATCAGCTGTGCACAAATGTTCACAGGAGCTTTATTCATAATAGTCCAAAAGTGGAGCCAATGCACATGTTCATGAACTAATGAATGGATAAAGTATATGCACTCCTGCACTGGAATACTGCTCAGTAACACAGGGAGTGAACTATATGGGTAATCTCAAAAACATTAAGTTGCATGAAGGAAGCCAGACATAAAAGACTTTGTACTGTATGATGCCTTTTCTTAAAGAACAGTCAAAACTAAAGTGGGTGTAGCAATCTTAACAGTAGTTGCCTCTAGAGGGTGGAGATTGACTAGAAGAGGGCATGAAGGAACTTTAGGGGAAGGTAAAAATGTTCTATATCTTGATTGGGGTGGTCATTATACTTATATAGGCATTTGTCAAGAATGAATCAAACTGTACAGTTAAGATCTGTGTATTTAATGAAAGAAAATTATACTACCTACAAAATACCTACATATAGAAAATCCTCATGCAGGACATGAGGATGTCACATAAAATATATTATAAAAATAATAAAATGAAAACTCAGGAACTGATGAAGATATTATGCTATGAAACGAGGAAAATAACTACATATACATAAAACTTGCACCTGACATGAGAAAGAAAGGCAGACAAGCAGAAGGGAAGTAAGGAAGACAGAAGAAAAGAAAGAGAGGGAGGGAAAGGAAAATAGAAAAGGAGATATATAGGAAGAAGTGGTAATAAAAAGGTGGTAGAAAGGGAGGGGAGGGGGAGAGAGAGAAGGAGGGAGGGAAGGAGGGAGATAATAAACTGAATACTCTCATTGTATTGACTGTTCTTTCTTTCTATTTGTTCTCCCTCCTTAACCAGACCATAAGCCTTGGAAGGGAGGGACTTTCTGTAAATCCTTGCACCTGTTAGTGGCCAGACATGTTGACTGGCTGCCGGTTAATAGGCATTAAGAAACTGTATATCAAACATCAGGTGTGCATTTTGTAGCACAGACAGCCCTTTTATTGGTACTCAAGAGAGAAAAGCCCTGGTAGCATTTTACTGGAAACACTTTTAAGGCAGGGGCCTCTGTGATCTCAAGAACAAGGGCCCCCACATGACCCTTTCATTATCAGGAGGGGCCTCTCGGAAGCCTCAGTCTGACTCACTACAGGTGCATGGGTGCAGATTTTAAATACTCCCAACGTGCATATTGCTTCCACAGGACTCATCCCCTAGAGACACCACCTGGCTCAAGGCTTGCCTGGCTCTCACTCAGGCCGGCCATCTCTCTGCACAGGGGCATCACAGTTGTCGCTCCATTCTGGCAGTTCTGTGCTCCCCCTCTAGACCCGTGTATTAGCTCCTATCACCCCTGGTTCAGTTCCGTTTGGCTCAGTGGTCATTTAGTGAGCTCCTTCCCCATGCCAGCCCCAGGCTAGTTGCTGGGTGGGGGTGCCAGAATGACTGAGTCTAGCCCCTCAAGGACCTCAGGGTCTAGAGTAGAAGACAGAAACAGAGAGAATTTCAAAATGAGGTGGCAAATACTGAGAGTCACTGGCCTTGTGGTTCCAGGGAAGGCTTCTGGGGGCTGATGACTGAGCTAAATCTTGAAGCTCGTGGACGTTGGTTTTCTACCAGTGCACCCCTAAGCAATGTGGCTCTTCATCCCTAGACATTCCCAGGCCCACAGAGTGAGCTGTGCTCTGGCAGCTCCTGCTCATGGCTGCCAACACCACACATTCATCACAAAGACTTTACTGATGGGGAAAGGGTGGGGAAGATGGGCAAACTTTCCTCTAAGCTCCTAGGTTCTTTGGGCTGGTCTAATAACCTAATCAACATGAAACAGATTAACGAGAGAAAATAACCAAATTTAATGATATACATATGTATGAGAACCCTGCATACCTGAGAAAGTCAGAGAGCCCACATACATGAGAGATTCAGAGACAGAAAGGAAAAATAATGTATATAAGGCATTCTGAGCTAAGGGTGAGGTAAGGCACCTCGGGGCTTCAGAGGGGAGGAAGGTCATCTCAGGACGATAAGAAGAACAGACGTTCAGCAATTAGAGGTTTGCCCTGTCTAGCAGCTAGGTCATAAAAAGTTGTCTCTGGTAATAATTCTTATTAGGGGCAAGGACCCAAACTTGAATTCTGTAAGGGAGAGGTAAAAGTTTCTCATGAGCCTCATAGGGTCTCGATCACCTTCAGCTCAAAATAATTTACATGCCAAAGTGTCACATCTAGAGGAGGCCTGTTCTGAACCCTTCATTGCCCAAGGTACTTCATACCTCACACGAACTACCATGAGCCACAGAATCAGAAGGCCCACGTTCAAGTCTCAGTCCCATCTGTTACTAGCTGAATGGCGTATTGCAATTTACTTAACATCCTTTGGCATGAATTTCCCCGTCTCTAAAATGGGCCAGTAACATCCTCCTCAGAAGCCTGTCTTGAGGATTGAAAAGGTCATGCTTTTAGCACTCAGAACCCCCATCTTCCTGCTTTCCCCTTCTTCAGGGGGTGAAACAGGAGTTTTCAAACTGAGCCTCACAGAAACCTTCAGCTGCAGTGCCAGCCAGCATGCAGGATGGCAGTCAGAGTGTGCTCCACAGCTTTGGGAGAGCAGGACTGCCATCTTTTAAATAAGGTGAAGACATTATTTATAAATTCAATTTCTCTTTTTATTCCATCTGTAAATTACATTCTTATCAACATCCTGTGGAGGTAAATTTATTCCCAAAACATAATCAAAGATTGCCAGAAATCAAAAAGTATAAGTATTTTCACCTATGGACAAGGAATTTATTACATTCATTTTACAATGAAAGAGAGCAAGAGAGAGTGAGAGGTGATTCATGTCTCCCAAACCTCTGTCTCTACTACCTTCTACTTTAATAGTTATTTAATACTTATTCATATCAACCCCACCTTAACATATCTCAATTGAAATGCTTTCTAAAACCCTGATTCTACAATTCCAAAGTATGAAAACAGTCTAGGTATTCTATCTCTAGGTTATTAGCAGAAAATCAATTCACCAGAAGTCAATTCATCTTGGAGTCATTTCCATAATGATCAATCAGCCACTTTTTCCAAATGGTAAAATACAGCAATTTATTACAGATGCATGGCAGGGCCCAAGGAAGCCCTGGGGGGGTCAGGACTTGTGGGATCTGGGGCTTCAGGCTCTCCTTCCCTCCTCACCTCCCCTTTCTCGGCTCTTCTATCTTTTTCTCTGTCTGTCTTCAAAGACAACTCCCAAATGTAACAGCTTAAAATAACAATAACCATTTATTACCTTATGTGGTTCCTGTGGGTCAGGAATTCATGGTGGATGAGCTGGGTGATTTTAGGGTCTCTTATAAAGTTACAGCCAAGATCACAAATCATCTGAGGACTGAAGCTGGAGCATTGACTTCCCAGATGGCTGCTGTAGTGTGCCTGACAATTAGCTTTTTTTTATTGTAATTTAAGTGCCTGACATTAAGCTTTTGATTACTGAGCATCTATTCAAAGACATCCATCTCCACATTGCCAGCTACACAAATAGATAAAGAGCCAGGCTGCCCCACTCATGAAGTTCCCCTTTTAGAAATCCCCGAGTAACAAAGATAACTGACCACTTGAGTGACCCCACATTTCCCTTAACCAATAAAGCATCAACCTGAGAAATCCCAGCCCCCCACTCTCTACCCCAATAAGACAAAACTCAGTTTCTTTCTCTCCCTCTCCATGATCTCACTGTGCAACCTTGGCAGGCTGATGTCCCTCTGTACTTGTAAACAACAAACTCTGGTTTTCCAAAGTTGCCTGATGGCTGTTGCTGAGGTGCCCTTGCCATAATAATAGAAACCACAAGGGACAGGGATGGTCTAGCCACAACATTGGCTCAGGTTGAAAATGTCTGGTGAGCTCACCAGAAGTGTGGGACCCGAAGCATTCCCAGGTGATACCACTACTGTGGATCAGCTGAGATCAACCAAACCCTCAGTCACATGGCTGCTGGCAGGAGGCCTTAGTTCACTCCACATGCACCTCTCCCTCAGGCTTCTGTGTGTCTCACAACAGGGTATTGACACTGGCAGTCAACAATAAACCTGTTTAGATATTAGATCACAGAGTTTAAAGATATAGGTATAGGATTTAAGCAAATGTTTCAGTTGCTTTGGTTATCACATAGTTTATAGTCAGAAACTAAGAAAATATATTAGTCATATTCTGAAGGCCTGCCTGTAAAGCAACTTCCAGAAGAAATGTTTAAAAGTACACTTTGCACAAAATAATAGAAAAATGTAGCTATTTAATCATAAAAATGATGGTTTAAACAATGGCAATGGTCAGGAGATGTCTAGTTTCTTCTGCCTTTGCCTTAAAGCTAATATCACTGATTCACAATGATGAGGCGTTTTGCAGAATCTTGGTTCTTCCTGCCCAGCACCCCTTGGTTTCACAATATAATGAGGTTGCTGATATACTGCTTCTTTGTCATGCAAGAGGTGGTAACCCAGGGGCAGAAGGAGTATGGATTTTTTTTTTCAAAAGAAATGAATGCCTTTATGAAAGTTGTGACCAGCTACTGATGCCCAGGAGTCTTGTTGCATTTCCCATCAGTTCCCTGAAACTCCCCTTCTCCTGACTCCCAAGCTGCACAAAATATCATTACTTCTGTTTTCTGGAGAAAGACAGATTTGAGAGATCTTTCTTTCCTGTTCTCTTGCTTTGACCAAATCAAAAACAGCTTTCTTGGTCTCTGAGTACCTGTGTCCTAGTGCATTGAACACATGAGTCTGAATTTGGGATAGCAACAACTCTATCCTAGAGCAAGTCATCCACAAGAAAGTAAGGTAACCATAACTATGTGTTATTTCATGGAGTTCCTGACATTCCATAAAATGAGAAAGAGACAACTGCAGTGTCATTTCCACAACATCCTATAGGGTGCACAGGCTATTCTTACCCCATGTGGGAGAGGACTAGACAGGCTGGGGCGGAGGGCACCCAGAGGTGGGGCTCACTGAAGACTGGCTCCCAGTCTCGCCTCCCTCAGATCCTCAGCCATCACCTCGATTCCCTATCTGTCCCTCAGTCTTCCCTCCTGCCCACCTCTCAGACACTTCCCACACCTGCCCTCCAGCCTCTCCTTTCTCTGGGACCAGCAGCCTGGAAGGGCCCTACACTCATTTTCTCTTCTATCTCTGTGCCCCCAGGCTCCTTCCCCAAGCTCAAGGCCCCCTCCCTGCCCACTGGCCTCCAACTACAGCAAGGAGCTGAGGCCACACACTGACATTCCTTAAAATAAGAACGATTCAGCTAAAACCTGTTTGAAATTGCCAAGTCTATTGAAGACATTCCAGATCTATTGCTAGAAGTTTTATAAAATTGCAGAAATGGCCCTTGAGGTGTGAAAATATTTACAAAACAGGAAATGACTTCACAAAGAATTAGAAAGAAATAATGAAAACCTATAAACTTTCCATGCAAAACACCAGAATTTTGCTCATGTGCATAAGAGGAATATGTTAAAATTCACTGATTATTATCAGCATAATTATTTGCTCCTCAAAACAAGCTGGTTGTGAGTAGATAAACTAGGCAATGGTCATTCTAGAATCTCTCCTTCACAAGTGGCTTTCAGAGAGCAGCCCGCCACAGAGCAGCCTCCCATTTTGGCTGTGAAATTCGTGTCAGCTTCCAGGAGTCTTTCTAGATTAATTCCTTGAACATATTGCCTCTCCAGTGGCTTCAGCTCCTGCCCCCCACCCTGCCCACCCCCAATCCTCAAATACGCTGCAACCCATCCCTTTAGATCAAGCCGTTTGCTTCCTTGAGTAAAATCTAGCCCTCAAGTAAAGCACTAATGGGTTCCACTAATATCAAAGCAGCTTAAGTCTCACAGCAGCCCTGTAACACAGGCATCATCATTCTTTGCACAGGTCACAAAAGTGGATGAGAGAACATTCAAACCTTAGTCTATCTAGTTCAAGACCAAATATGATCATGGGACCATTCCCTCCACTTCTGACTGTAAGTGGGAGAATTGGCTCCTTCTCAATGCCTTTGGTCACCATTCTGTACTTCAGTCATGGGATTCTGGATTCCGGAACCCAGGGAGGGGCTTTGTGATGGTGATGAGAACTCCAGGCTGGGCCGAGTGGTGGATTTGCCTTTGAGAGGAGACCTCTTTCCTAATACCTTCTTGACTGTGTGCACTGTGACTGCAGGGCCCTAAGCTGTCATCTGCCAACCAGAAGTGGTTAGTAAGTGATCAGTGGACCTCCTACTCAGCCTGTGATCCTCAAGCAACTCCCTCTTCCCAGCTGTTCCAGAGGGTCCTCGCCAGGGCCAACAGAGCCCAGGACTCACCATCAGTGGCTTTCTCTTCTGAGGTTGCAAATATGCCTGGCTGATTAATCAGCTGTTCTCTGAGGAGGAAAGAGAATAAATCATTTTAAAGGAAACCTCAAGTCACCAGAGAATAAAAAAAAAAAAAAATCCTTTCAGCAGTAAGAACTTGACAGCAGAGAAAACAAGATGGCGGAGGAGTAAGTGGAAGCTACACTAACATCCTCCCAGGACCAGTCTGGATTTACAACTTAATTTTGGAGAAATCATCTGGAATAACCAACCAAACACTAGCTGGAGAGAAGTCTTATAACCACGGAGAGACAGAAAAGGCCGCTACATCACAACGTGACCGGTAGGGAGTGTGGAGACATGGAAGGGCTGGCTGGGCTCACAAGGGTGGCAGCTGAAGGGACTGAGAAACAGCTCAGCAGCCGGGGGTTCCCCCTGAGAAGGGCAGGGTCTAAACCCCCAGCTGAGCTTCCCAGCCTACAGCAACACAGTGGAAAGTAAAATAGTATCCAGCTGTGAAAAGTGAAAAGCCACAGGGTTTCTTGCTAGCCGGAGAGAAACAGCGGGGGGAAAGGAGCTCTTAAGCGAATCACATATGAAAATATTTTGGCCCCCACTTACCCTGGGCTCAAACAGAGGGAAGGTAGAGAGGACTAGAGTTGCTTGGGGAGAGTTTGGTGTGGTGGCTTTGAGGGGAGAACTGGAGAGGCAGCCGACCAGGTCCCAGTGCTGACTGATCCCCAGTACTGCAGGCAGACCATCCCCTGCCTCCAAGTGATGTCAGCCTGAGGGGAAGCAAAAGCTCTGCCTACAGGAATTAAGCTGCCACACCCATGGTCCTTAAGCCTGACAGCTAATCACAGATTGAATAGATTAACAACTAAAGAAGCCAGACAAAGGCAGTAGATCTCTGGAAGTCTCCAACAGGCTGCCTAGGACCAGACTGGTACATGATCTGACGCCACCAGGGGCAGATCCAGGAAGTGCAGATCATTCTAAGAAGCACCAACAAACAATAGGAGTCACAAAAATGGGGAGACAGAGAAACAACCCCCCACCAAAAGGAAAGGTAGAATTCCCAGAAAGAGTGCTAAATGAAATAGAGGGGAGCCAACTATCAGATATGCAATTCAAAACATGGATTATGGGGAAGCTGAATGAAGTCAGCAGAAACTACAAAGAACTCCAGGGAAACTCTAAGGAACTCCAGAAAAACTACAAGGAACTTACTGAGAATTACACCAGCATGAAAAAGGACATAGAAACTATCAATAAGAGCCAGGAGGAAATGAAGAATATGATCTCTGAATTGAAGGACACAATAGAAGAAATATAAAAGCAGGCTAGAGGAAGCAGAAGATCGGATCAGTAAGCTGGAAGACAATGTAGACAAAAACTCCCAGGCAGTGCAACAAAATGAAAAAAAACTGAACAAGACTGAAGAGGTTCTAAGATAGCTGCAGGACAACATGAAACGTAATAATATCCGTATCATAGGAATTCGAGAAGGAGAAGAGCAAGGGATAGAAAACCTCTTTGAAAAACTAATGACAGAAAACTTCCCTAACATGAGGAGAGAAAGAGTCATGCAAGTGCAGGAAGCATAGAGGTTCCCAGTGAAGATGAACTCCAACAGGCCCACTTCAAGACACATCATAATTAAAATGGCAACATTGAAAGACAAAGAGAGAATCCTAAAAGCAGTAAGAGAGAAACAACTAATAACATACAAGGGAGCTCCAGTAAGGCTAGCATCAGATTTCTCATCAGAGACACTAAAAGCCAGAAGGGAATGGCAAAAAATATTCCAAGCAATGAAAGGTAAAGGTCCACAACCAAGAATACTCTACCCAGCAAGACTCATTCAAAATGGAAGGTGAAATAAGGAGTTTCCAAGACAAAAGAAGGCTAAAAGAATACATCTCCACCAAATCAGCATTGCAAGAGATGCTAAAGGGTCTGCTTTAAGAAGATGAAGAAACAGAGAGACACAGAGAGGAACATGAGTACAAAGGGGGAAAATGACAATGAACAAGTACTGAAAGAAAGAAGGAACTTCTACCATTTGCAACAACATAGATGGAACTAGAGAGAATTATACTTAGCTAAATAAGCCAGGCAACGAAAGAAAATTACCTTATGCTATCACCTATTACAAGGAAACTAATGAACAACACAAACAAATGAGCAAAATTGAACCAGAGGTATGTAAACAAGGAATAAACTAACAGTAACAAAGGGGGAGATGGGAGAGAGAGAAGAGGGTAAGAAGGGGAAGTGTCTAGTCAAAGAACATGTATAAATGACCCATGGACATGACAACTGAGTGAGGACTGAATGTGGGAGAAGTGGGGACAGGGTGCAGGGAAGCGAGAGGGGGAAAAAAGTGAGACAACTGTAATGGAAAAACAAACAAAAAAAATGTTAGTGGGGGGAAAATGAAAATATAAAGAATGGAAATGCAAGTTCAGTGAATATTAGAAGGACAAGGATTTTCCTTCACACTGTATATTTTTCTCCCTATCTGATCCCTCCAGAGTTTGGCATTCTAAAGAAGTAAGTAATGACATAAGTTTCTTTGTATAAAACTAATAGGACCAGTTGTTCATAGAGGTTATTTTGACTAAGACTTTGACTGGAATGTCATGCCTAAAGGAAACATGCTTAGGCTTTGGTTGTTACCAAAAAGCCCTGAGGAACTGGGATTGACTTTCAAAGGTAATAAAAGCCCACGAGATAAAAGGCCTGGTACCTTGGTTGGATGTGCAGTCCATGGCAATCTTTCCAGGGAAGGAATGAAGGCTGTTTTCCTGAAATACGGCTAGAAAGGACCTTAATGCACATTGGAAAACCAGAAGGACTTGGAAAAGACAGGTGTTTACAGGCAAGGCTGAATGCCAGGTATGTGGTTCTGCTTCTGTGCCCTGAAGGGCAGACTGAAGGTCACCCTAAATGTTCCTTGCATAAGTTCCAGCAAGGCAGAACTAAAGGTCATAAGTGATCATTTTCTGTTCTTGTTGTGTTTATGCAAATGAACAGGATAAATTTAAAATGGACTTAATGCAGTCCCTTTAATGACAAGGAGGATAATCTTAGGGAGAAAAATTGTGATTCAAGGAAAATCACAATGCTCAGTGGTAGACTATAAAGTAGTGCAGCTAACCGTCTTTAATGTTTCTTTTCATTTAAAATTTGTTTTCATTTGAAAGTTAAACTATGTCTGTAGCATTATCAAAGATGTTTAATTTACAGGCGAGAAGAATGTCAAATGCCTTGCAACTGGATGTCTTTCCGATAAGACAATCCTACAGATTTAGAGCCTTGTTTGTGGGTTATGTTACATAAATTAACATGTGTTTTCTGTTTTCAAAGGGCATAAGCCTATGATCTCATTACCTGAGTGATTGTCTGTATGTATAGGCCTCACTTAATCCTGTCTGCAGCGCTGCCTCCTGAGACTCAATGGTTTGGCTAAACTAAGTGACTGGGTTGGTGAAGTATGGGGTGGTCTGTTGGCTTCACTTTAAAACTGGTTTCTCTTTTCTGTCCTAATGCCTTGGACAGAAAGAGCCCAGAGGTCTGAGAGGGGGGAAACCTAAAATATTTCCCTCAGTTCAAACTAAATATAATGGGCAAAAGGGTTTTGGACAGGTGAGATGTACCTGGCACACCTTCCTCCAAAGAAGCCCTTCTTTTCCCTAATGTGGGACATTGAAAAATTAATACCTGTCTTTTGTCATCTAGTGGTTATGGATTGAATGATGTCTTTTAACCTTGTTGCAAAGTCTGTTGCCTCCAGAATACAACAAGGATGCCAGCCTGTTAAATCAAGTATGCCGTTGTCTGGGGACAGCCAACTGACCTGAAGTCTGTACGATCCTTCCCCATGCGGAAGGCCACCCTCCCCTCCACACCCCAACTCTTATTAGGGATTTCTGGACCCAAGGGTAGGTAGGATGATGACCATGTCCAGCTTGTAGCAGCTAGAAGAGCTCGAGACCTTCGCCTATTGTCCTTTATAAGATTGTAAAGGGTCTTAAGTCTGAGAGGGAGGGATTGTTCTTTTTTATTGTTAAATTAATGTATTAATTAATTATTTTAAAGTAGAAGAATATATGAAAGCGTGAGGCAGTAGAGTTTGTATGTATGACCCATGGGCATGGACTTGAGGGGGGGGTTGTTGGGGAGGGGGGTGCTGGGCGGAGGAGAGCAAAGGGGAAAAAATTGGAACTATTGTAACAATATAATCAATAAAATATACTTAAAAAAAATCATTTCAATCTCTTTCTTCCTCCTCTTTTTATTCTACCTTTCTCCTGCTCTCTTCACTTTATTCCTTTCTTCCTCTGCCTGTGTTTCCATCTCACTGTTTCTGTGGGCCTCTTTTGATTTCTCGGTTTTTCTTGTGAGTCTCTCTCTCATCTGGGTTTTCCTGGGAGGTCAGAGAGAAGCCTGACTCTCCCTTGGGGCACTCAAGTCCTTGGCTGATATCAGAGGCCACCAACAGGCAGAGGAAAGGGAATCACAGGGGTGACAACAAACTGCACAGTGTGGTTCTTAGGGGGCTACATCCACCTCACCTACATAGAAATGGGCTATGTCCTTGGATTTCTGTGCTATTGCTTCACAACTCCTGGGGAAGTGAAGCAGGTGACGACAGGGTTTGTTGGAAGTAGAGAAGGGCCTGGGAATTTGAGGCTGTGAGGCTGTAGAATGCACCTGCTTTTGTAGAGAACCATGAGAGCAGGCTTTGGCTTCCAGCCCTGTGGAACTTGACAGGGCTACACTGGCCTCATGCAGGGCAGCATAGATGGCCAGGGTTGTCTGTAGGTGGTGCCCCAGAGGCTACTCTGTGTTTATTGTATAAAGAAATGGTCAGGGGACACAAGATCAGTGCATGGGCATGCCTCAGGCAGCCCCGACCCCTGTGTAGGTATCCCGCAGCATGAGGTGCTGGGAAGACATTCACTCTGTGCTCCTTTTGTATAAGGAGCAGCAATGGGCAGTGATGGGGCATCCCTTTGGGTGTTCTCTAAGTACACCAAGTGTGTCACAGGACCAAAAAGGACAGTTAGAGCAAACTAATATCCATCCTCAATGACAAACCATGAGCACCTAATTTTGTATTAAAGGTATACATTTTAAATATTTTTCCTATTCATTAAGCATTATTTTTTCCTCTAAGTACAACTGTCTGCTCTGTAATACCCTAACAGTGTATTTTCAGTCATAGTAAATATTTTGAATAAGGCAGTCATCAAACTTTCACTTTGGAGGTCATTTCTAGAACCTTTCTCATTTTTTCCTGAAGTAGCTCTGACTTTTTTTCACTCCTTTTTGTTTTGTTCTGTTTTCTTTTATTTTCTTTTAAAGGGAGGACAACTAGCTAGCTCATTACTTATATCCTAGTAGGTAGGGCCTATTGCATTCCTAATTTACAGTAGTTTGTTTTGTGGCACTGACTGAAACAGGTGATGGCGGAAGGTGGGAAGCTGTAAGAAACTTAAGCAGGAGAACAAATGATCTGAGGAAGAGGAAATGGAATTAACAGAACATTACTTTCAAACTCAGCAACCTGGAGTCCATCGTGGGGCCAACATTGGCCCAGGGCAAAAGTGTGGAGCAGCAAATTTTGTCTTCAGCATCTTGGCACCTCTCCCCCTCCACAGCTTCCGATTTTGGCACTCCTTGCTTTATTCCTGAAGGGATATTGAATATATAATGTTTACATGTTGCTAGGGCTTTTTAAAAGTTATTTTAAAATTATCTAACTGGACTCTTTGTTTTATTAAGTTTAAAGTCTGTTCTGACTTACCCACAGGGCAGTTTGCTGTAGCAGCCAGCATCCCACATGAGAATCAGAACTGCAGGTCAGTATGCAGAGAAAGAGGAAAGAGCAACTCTTTTCACTGCTTGATGACATGAACACATGCAGAAACGCTCTGTATTCTTGGATGAAAGAGGTCTGTGCATCAGCTCAGGCATTGGCAGTGAACCAGATGTTCCCATCTGATGAGTCCTTGGCATTACAAAGTTAGTTTAAGTTGGCTAGACTCTACAGTAGTACCATTGATGTGGTAACAGAATATATACTGCAAGGATGAATGGGGTGTGGTGACCATCCTCAGAAGCTGTCTAGAGGAGCAGATAAAGTTCCTATGTGTCAAAGATACAAGGTATAATATAGTAGGTGCCATCAGAAAAACTCGGGGGGTATGGGACTTCTAGGAAAGACAAATGACAAAAGGAAGGTTTTAAGGAGGATGTGTTTTTTTATTTGTCTTGACAGCTACCTAGCATTTCAGCAGGCACAGGAATCAGGTTACAGATGACCTGGAAGGGCAGACTAAGGGACTGGGCTCCATCTAATAGGTTAAGAGAAGGGATGCCACACACATTGCTCATGAGCCAAGGCTCATTCCCCTCCAACACTACCCTGGCCACAAACCCAGGGACATAGCAGTAACTGATTGTGGCACTCTTTCCTGTCCTGTATATGGTCTCAGGATCTATATGCTTCTCAGCATACCAACACAAAAATACTAAATGTCTCATGGCTGTCGTGAGGATACCCGTTTGGATCCACCTTCAAGAGACACTTCCCACAGCTGATTGACATTCTCCAGTACTGCTCTGTGCACAGAGTACATTCGACCAATTAGGCAGCTGTGCCAGTCACGAAGTAGGGGCCTGGACTGGGGCAGCGGTTAGTACAGGATGGAAAGGGGAGGCACAAGTGACACTGTAGCATTTACCTGAATTGACTATGCTTGTCACCTGTGTCTCTCCTATCAATGAGGAGAGCAATGATAAATAGTGAGCTATAGAGGAAATAACACCAATGTAGAATTCAGGAAGCCTGGGCTTGGCTCCAGCACTAACTTACCAGGCACCTAGGAGACAACTGCCACTCTCTGACCTCAGTTTCCATCATGTGTGAATGGACATGGTGGGTGGGGCAACCTGATCAAGAAATTCCACTCCTGTCTTACATGCTCCCTCACCCTTTTAGCTTTTGGTAAAAACACACACTAAATTTATCACCTTAAGCATTTCTAAATGTGGAGGTGAGTAGTGTTAAGTACATTCACATTGCATGCTACCATCAAGAAGAAATATATACTTGGTCTTCATCAGCTCTTGGCACAGAGCTCCTAACACCTTTGGAATTTTCCAAGTGAAGAGAATAATAAAGGTGTCTGTTATTATGTTAGTAAGGTGTTTTTTGGAAAGCCCTTCAAGGATGAGGGCTGGTTGCCAGGACAACTGACCAGGTGATTGGGGGTAGAAACTTTCAGTCCCCACCCTCTGTTGCCTCTTGGGTGGGGAATAGGCCTTGCGGGTTGAGTTCAATCACAAATGGCCAATGATTTAATAAATTATTTCTATGTAATGAAGCCTCCATAAAAATCCAAATGGGAGTGTTTGGGTGAGTTTCCCAATAGGTGAACATGTGGAGATTCCAGGAGAGTAGTAGAGAGAAAATGGAAGCTTTGAGCCCTTTCCCCATAGCTTGCCCTATGCATCTCTTTCATTTGGTTGTTCCTGAGTTACATTCTTTTGTAATAAACCAGTAATCTAGTAACCTTGTTTCTCTGAGTTCTGTGATCCACTCTAGCAAATGAATTAAACCCAAAGAAGTAGTAATTGAAATCTCTCGTCTACAGCTGGTAGATCAGAAACATGGGTGAGAACCTGGACTTGTAGTTAGTTGGTGTCTGAAGTGGGGGGCAGAAGAAAGACTTGTAGGACTGAGCCTTTAATGTGTAGGGTCTGGTGCTATTTCCAGAGAGACAGTGTCACTTGCTTGATGGTGTGGAAAAACACACATTATAATTGGTGTCAGAATTCTAATAACCTGAAGTAGATTTGCTGGAGCATGTAGCAGCTTGCTCTCTTTAAAGCAGGGCTTTCCTACATTTTCCAGAAGAGTACCCACAACAGCTACTGTAAGAGAATTCAGACACTAGTCGCTGTCCAGAATTGGCCAGCACATCAAATCTCTTTTTAAAATTCACACAAATTTGGCATTCTGTAACACATTGTGTCATTTTTTGTAATATAACAATGTTTTGAATTACACCACAGCTTAAGGAAAATTTTGTTCTGCAGAGTCCAGGGTAATCTGTTTCGAGGCACATCCACTTATGCCAGGGCTTCCTCAGGCTCTGTGTGATGAACACTGAACTGGGTTTTCTTAAAGATTTCTTCTAGCTCTAACATTCCATGACTTAAAGCAACACCCACCCTGGGGAATCTTCATGTTAAACAAAGATGAAATGAGAGAAAAACTTATTAACCAAAAGGTATGAGTCACTAGAAAAGGGGATTTCAGGCATTCATGTGTCTGTGATGGAGACTGGAAGTGGAAATTTCTAGAGCTGAAATGTCACAGAGGTACAGCCCCTGGTGGGTCTGGCACAAGGGGAGTGCTTTTTATTAAGAGAGGCTTCACTCTCCTTGGGCTTGTTTCCCAGCTTCTTCAGCTCTGAGGGGTTCTAGAAGACATTGCTGACTATGACTCATGCATGTGTCATCAGAACAGAGAAGCAGTTACCCTCTCAATGGATTCCATGGAGACTTAGGGAAGAATCTAGGTGTGAATTCTATGTTGCATCTTACACTTTTTGATTACATGGATTCTCCATTTTGGGGTTGTTTATGGGCAGAATGGGAGGTATGTGACAAAGCAGCTGTCACTGGTCACCAGAGCCTTTTTGTGATTCTGTAGCAACCATGCTGGTAAAACACCCTGAGAAGAAACTAACTATGTGTGTAGGCAACTTTAGGTTTTATTCAAGGAAACAGGAGCAGAGGCCTACTGGAAATCCTTCGAAATCAATTTAGCCAGTATTATAGCTGCCACTTATTTTTAGTTGAGCCTTGGTCTGAGCTGGCCATGAGATGGTTTAGATTTCAGAGCTTTTGATTTCCCTCAAAAGCCTGAACTTGAAGTGTGAACAAGTAGGAGGGAAGTGGAAAAGAAAACAAAGGCAAGACCGGAAAAACTTGGGAAATCTCCTATGGGAGTCAATAGTACTTGGATGTGTGAACTTTAAGATGAACTCTCAAGAGGGAGAGGAATGAAATGAGGAGTCCCAATTAAGGTTCATCTTGATTCCATATTCCATTCCTTTGACATCCTCCTAAGATGTGAAGAAGGAAGGTGGTAATGGTCAATGCTCTCCATGTCTGCATGCAATGACTCATGCTAGGGATACCCTCCCAGATTCTCTCTCAGGAATGAAGGATTTAGTCCCCCAGTTGCTGCAAGTGTCACCAGCAGAGTCTTCAGCTGCCAGCTCTCCTCCGGGAATGCCACAAATGAATAGCTGCCTTGCCCAAGGTATTGGCCTCTTCCTTAGGCTAGCTATGTAAACAATTTGATGCAGAAGATAACTTACAGATTTCTGGCCAAGATGGAGGCATAGACAGACACGCTGCATCTCCCTCCACAACTAAGAAGGAATACAACTACCTCAAAACTAGAAAGAATCAGAAGTTCCATAAAATCAAGCTGCATGGAAGTCCAACAAACAAAGATATAAAGAAGAAATACTCATCCAGACAGGGAGGAGGGGCGGAGCCAGGGCAGAGAAGACGCGGTGTGGTGGTGGCAGCAGCAGTGGCAGCAGCAGGCTGGCAGAAAGCACAGTAACACATTTTTAAAAGTCAGGAGGGACTCCTAGGGAGTGTTCCAACTCCTCACCACACAGCTCCTCACCACACAGCACAGCTCACAGTCCCAGCACCAGGGAAATCAAGCCTCATTGCTTCTGACTGTGCAAACCAGTGGGGGTTGGGGAAGAGGCAGAAACTACCAGTCTCTCAGCAAAGTCTGCTTGTTTAAAGGGCCCCCACAGTCCTAGAATGTCTGCAGACCCACCCACTCTGGGAACAATGGCCAGGGCAACAGTTAAAGAGGTGCCAGTGAGAGAAGTGCCTGGAAAAGGGGTGAGTCCTGGGCAAGCAGCATTATTCCCTCTCAGACCCCTCCCTCACATACAGCTTCACCCTGTACTGATGAATCCCTAAGGCTCCTCCCCTTACAACATAAAGGAGCGACAGCTCTACTTGAGACATAGAGGCAAAGAAACACAGAAGCCTGTCAAGACGAGGAGACAGAGAAGTATGGCCCAAAAGAGGGAATAGATCAAGGTTCCAATGGGAGAACTAAGTGACGAGGAGATAGCCAACCTAACAGATGGAGAATTTCAAACACTGGTGATAAAGATGCTAACAGGCCTGACAGATATGCTTGAGTACGGCAAACACATAAGAGAAGAAGTGAAGGCTATGCTAAGTGAAACCAAGGAAAATTCACACAAAACCAATGGTGAAGGGAAGAAAACCAGGGTTCAAATCAATGATTTGGAACATAAGGAAGAAATAAAACAGTCAATCAGTACAGAATGAGGAAACATGAATTGAAAAATATGAGGAGAGGCTTGGGAACCTCTGGGACAACTTTAAATGTACCAACATCTGAATCATAGGGATGCCAGAAGGAGAAGAGGAAGAAAAAGAAATTGAAAACTTATGTGAAAAAATAACGGAGGAAAATTTCCCAAATTTTGCAAAGGAAATAGACATACAAGTCCAGGAAGCATGGAGAGTCCCGGGCGAGCTGGACCCAAAGAGGACCACACCAAGACACATCATGATTAAAATGCCAAAGGTGAAAGATAAAGAGAGAATCCTAAAAGCAGCAACAGAGAAGTGGAGAATTGCCTACAAAGGGGTGCCTATAAGACTATCAGCTGATTTCTCAAAAGACACTTTGCAGGCAAGAAGGGACTAGCAAGCAGTATTCAATGTGATGAAAAGCAAGGATCTGCAACCAAGACTACTCTATCCATCAAAGCTATCATTTAGAATGGAAGGACAGATAAAGTGCTTTCCAGACAAGGTAAAGCTTGCCATCACCAAGCCATTATTATATGAAATCTCAGGGGGACTTACTTAAGAAAAAGGAGATCAAAATTATGAACATTAAAATGACAACAAACTCACAACTATCAACAATTGAACCTAAAAAATAAAAACAAAATCCAACTAAGCAAACCAGAATAGGAACAAAATCATAGCTATGAGGACCATCTGGAGGGTTATAAGCTGTGAGGGGAAGAGGGAGAAATGGGGAAATGGTGCAGGAATTAGGGAGCATAATTGGTTAGTACAAAATAGGGGTATGTTAAGAATAATGTAGGAAAGGGTGAAGCCAAAGAACTTATATGCACAACCCATGGATATGCACTAAGGGGTGTGGGATTGCTTGAGGGAAGGGGGATACTGGGCAGAAGGGAACAAAAAAGAAAAAATTGGAACTACTGTAATAACATAATCAATAAAATATACTTAAAAAAAAAAGAAGATGCAAGAGGCAGAGAGAGGGGAAATAGATCAGAAATGGCCTTGGGTTCATGACTGGCAATTCCAGCAGTGGCTGTGGGGTGGGTGCTATAAACCATGGGTCTTGGGAGGAAACCATGGGCAGCAGCAGGAGGGGCAGCCTTCTGGTCTGAGAACATTCCCAGTGAAGTCAGGTCAGGGTGGCAAACCAGGTGTGCCATCCTTTCCAAGTACCGTGCTGACAGATGAGACCTGGAACATGGGTGCAGCTCCAGGGAGAAACAGGACCAGAAGCACCTTGTGTTAAATAAGGTAATTCAAAATTGCCAGAAAAGCCTTGAACTGACAGAGAAACAACTTGGTTGTCTAAGAAATCACTGAATTTATTTTTTGCATGTCTCTCTAAACTTTACACCTGCCTCCTGGTGTTTACAGTTTGAACTTACTGCTTTCAATTGTCAGGGTTCAGACATGCCAGGACATGCTTGCTAATTTGGGGGCCAAAGCTGGCAGAGGCCTCTTGGCTTAGGGCCTGCTCCCTCCTGGGATTCAAGTCAAATTGCATTTGCTGCTGGGAATCTGACACAGCTCAGTAAGCAATCCAACAGCAATCTACTTGCAAGGAGGGGTGTGGCAGCCACAGCTGTGCCCTGCTCAAATTTCCCTCCAGGAAACCTTCTGCATGGAGCACAGCTAACTGACAGCATCCAGGTGCTGCACCTTTGGGTCCATCATGGCAGTCGTGCCAAGTTACACTTCTCCAGGTGTCCAATGGGGTACTAGAGCTAGACCATGCCTGTTTGCTAATAGTGTCCTCATCTGAGCAGCTCTGTTCAGCAGCTCCCTGTTGGCCCAGCTGAGGCTGTCACAACTGCTCTGAGGACTGAGGCTCTTCCTGCTTCATCCTCCTTCCTTCTTTTCTCTCACAGGTGTCACACCTGTATTGCAGGATGAGGGCCTTCCGCATCTGCTCCTACTCCCTCCCCTTTATCACAAATATTTTCATCAATAAATCTCTTGCATGTCTCCTTTGATATTGGCATCTGCTTCTCTGAGAACCTGAGTTGACACAAAGAAGAACGGAGAAATGCTCTGAAAAGAACTCTGTAAGAAAATAAAAAATGACATGACTATCTTGACCCAGGAACAAAAACTTGGTAGGTGTTTCTAGTAGAGATTCTCAGTGTAGCTTGTCATCCCTTATTCAAATCCATCCCGAACCAAGTTCTCTTGACTCCTGTCTGGATTCTGAAATCAGAGAATATGACACAAAAATTCCCACTAAACTTTGTGACACTTTGGGGGCATCCTCTACCAGAGTATATCCCAACAGGTGTGAGCCATTCCTCCTAACTTTGACAATTCAGCCCTGCGTGAACTCCCTAAAGTCTCCAGGTGTTTCCAGTGAAGACTCCGCCCTGAAGGCCTGCAGCAGCCATGCTCAGAAGACAGTTACACTACAGGAAGTTCTTGTGTGGAATAACATTGGAGCAGGTACCTGCTACATCAAAATTAATTAAACACTGTTTGCTTGCCTGTTGTTTTATTTTCTCTAACTACACTTCTTCAACCTCAAAATCCCATGATTCTATTTGGTGTAGGTCTTGCAACATGATCAAACTGAAAAGTGACTGATTATATGTGAACTTTATCCTAGGCCTAGACCTATATTCCATTGAACTCTTATGGTCCCATGCCCATATGTACTATACAATAGCTGTTTAATAATGGTTGTATTTCCAATTGCTATTCTTCTTGATAATAAAGACTATCTTTGTAATGGTATTGATGACCAAGAAATTCAGAGCTATAAAAGAAACTGTTCCTTCAAAAAACCGATTTCTCAAGTCACTATTACACATCAGACATAGCAATGGTGACAGTGAGAAGCTGGATGAGGTAAAGATGAGTAAGGTCTCATCCCTGCTGTGAGCTCCTAGCCTGATGGGAAAGACAGGCACAAATCAATAGGTCTGATACAATCCGGTAAGAGCTGCAAAGTGCTGGGACCAGAGTGCTTTGAAGGCACAGGACAGGAAATGACCAACTTTGCCTTGAAGTGCTGAGGAAGGCTTTGGAGAGGCACAATAATTGAACCGGATCTTAAAACCTGAGTAGGGATTTGCCAGCTGTTTTAGTCCATTTGGGCTGCTATAATTAAATATCACAGACTGGGTGGCTTAAATAACAGATACTGACATCTGGAGGCTGGGAAGTACCGGTTCAAGGTGCCAGCTGATTCAGTTCTTGGTGAGGCCCCTTCTCTGGGCTTGTAGAGAGCCGCCTTCTTACTGAGTGCTCATGCGGCCTTTCCTTGGTGCATGGGGGTGGAGAGGAAGCAAAACCTCTCTTCTTCTTATAAGGCCACTAATCCCATCATGAGGCCCCACCCTCAGGACTTCATTAAACCCTAATTACCTTCTTTGATTACACTTTCAAATACCATAATATTGGGGTTAGGGTTTCAACATATAAACTTGGAGTGGGGGGTGGCAGACAGAAACATTCAGCTGCCAACAGTGGGTGAGAAGAAGATGCCCAAGAAAAAGAGAAAAGGTTTAATTGAGGGCAGTCAGGCAGGGACATCACAGCCTTTGCCAGAATGTGATGGAGCACAGGTGCTTCAGGTGAGGTGGTTGGTTGCAGGTAATAAAACAGGTGTTTAGGGCCCCTGAACATGTCCTGAGGAATCTAGCCTTCCCTGGAGGTAATGGGGAGTCCTCTAGTGTTTTGTCATAGTTTGTATTTTACTTATCAAAACCATGAAATATTAATGATTGATTTTTTGTATACCTCACCCATATTCACTCAAAATTGCTAGTTTATAGAGATGATCAATAACCCTCTGACTTCTGGCTTAAAGGTGAAATTAATAGTTTATTCCTCTTAAAATATATACTATATGGAATATAAGCTTTTTTTTTTTGAGAAGGAAGGGGGTAATTTTTCTTTTCTCAAGTTTATGAAGAGCCTCTTATTTAAACTGTGTGGGTTTTCTGGGTTTCCCAGGCCTCACATCAAGGGAATAAGATGTTTCACAAGAATAGAAACAAGACAGTATTTCTTTTACTCTGCTTCTACCTTCATGGGGTGGGGGCAGGAAACCAAGACCCTCAGATTCCTCCTAGACAGCTTGAGGGTCCCCAAAGTGGATCTCTGTGTCCTCAGCTGCCCTATTCCCATTTGCCATTGTCCTGGTTCCTGCCCCAAATCACTGTTTGACCTGCCCTCCTTCAGAACACTCAGTTCTGCTACCACCAAGGCTGCCCAATGTGATCTGGCTGCCTACAGAAGCCTGCACCCCTTCCCACCACCCTGACCTTAGGGTGCTCGGGAGTGGAGTAGATTTATAATGGGTGTCATGAGGAGCAGAAAGGGATCTGGCCAGGGACAGGAAGAAGGCTACTGGAAGTGTATGAAATTTGTGTTCAGAAATGATAAACCTTTGGTTTTTCCCACACAACCTGACCATGTGTGAGCAAATGCAGAGAAAATCAAACAGATTCATCTGGGGTTTGAGGTGAGCAGGGTGAGCCCAGCCCTACCAGAGAGGGAGAAAATTCAAAGAGTTGAGTTAAAGGAGACAGTGTGAGAGAAAGGAAATCCAGGAGGGTTGTGTGGAGATGAAAATCCCTGAGAGGGTGTGAGCCTGGTGTGGAAGAACTGGTCCAGTGAGAATGAGGGAGTGGGAGAAGGGAAAGAGAGGGGCCTGGGGTCAGTGGTTTTATTTGTCGTAGTTTAAATGTCCCAGATCACAGAGAATGTTGTAAATGAAGAAATGAACTTTTCAGATGAAAAATCAGCAGGTGAATATTTTTACTCCCTTTGAAATGTTTGTTCTCTGAGAAATGACACCTAGCCTGTTTGGATTTTGGCTAGGCACTGGCTGGGCACTGGCCCAGAGACCATCTATAAGTCTGTTTGAACCCGTATGGCCAAACCAACATCTTACCTGCAATGCTGTTGCTGAAAAGCAAATCTTTTTACTGATGTCCAGATCAGGCCTTCATTGGATGGGGTCCAGCCCTGGTGCAGGCCAACAGGAGGAGCCACAGGGACTCTGTAGCAGAGCCAGCAGGTGGGTGGGGGAAATTGCCACCATTCTGGGCTCCCAGCCGCTTTAGATCGGCAGGGCCTGGGGGAAGGCGAGGCCTCTGGGGAACTGCCCTGGTATCCCAAGCAGAGCCCAAAGCCTAAGTTAGGCCTGTGGGAGAGGGAGGGCTGGTCATCTCAAATGTATTTCATGTCACTCTGCAAATACTGAGCCAACCCACAGGCAGTGAGAAGACAGACTGACAACATGAAAGTGGAAATGGGAAGCCATGTCCACTGACAGGAATGAGTGGGCCTGCGGTCACATTGTTATAGAAACAGGGGAGTCCAAAAACAAACCCCAGAGTTTGCAGCTGGGAGATGGGGAAAAGGAAGCAGCTTTCAGGATGCCTTTGCTGCCTGGGACTAGTGGCTGGAAACTTTGTTGCACAAAGACCCGCTTTACTTCCAAGACTCAGGAAGATGGGAGGGGTCTTGGACTGTGGGCTGGTACAGAAGGAGCCTACAGAGCCTGCTACAGAGCCTGCGTAGGGTTCTGTGAACGGTCAGAACTATTTGCAACACTCACTGCAGCAGAGGACGCAGTCAGGGATATATAAGCAGCTGCGGACATTTTAGCGTGCGTGCTCCCTCCATGTGGCTTGGAGGAGGGGGTCTCCAGGCTGCTTTAAGAGAGGCCTGCGGGTTGCTTTAAGAAGAGGCTCTCACCATGCGGTTTGCAGGAAGAAGGCAGTTTACAAGGAGGCTGAGAATCCAGGCGGTCCTGCATTGAGAGCTGGAGGGCACCACAGCACAGAAAGGACCTCCCCAATCAGAACTGAGTGATTGGCAGCTACTGTTAAAGCTGAACTGTGCCTAGGAAGTAGGGAAACGGTGTTTCTGACTTTCCTAAGACTGGCCAGGTCTGGGAGGGGGAGGCAGAACTACGTGCAAATAAACAATTCTTTTTCTTTTCGCTAAACTCTGGTATTGAGAGTTATAATTCTGGCTGCAGGCAATCGGGCCCCTAACCAAACAGCCTGTGGGTTCTGTTTCAATCGGAGCAACCCAGGGGTTCTATTACAACATCACATCCTCCACAGTCCTGTCCCTAAGTCATGAGTGCCAGCAAATCATACCAGGGAGAGGTGAAAAGGGCCAGAAAGGTGGCAGGCTTTTCTCTTATGCATCCTACATATAAAGGATAGACTAGGGTAGGGAGGAACATACTTGCGTTTCAGACCTCATCCTCAGTAAAGGAAACTTCAGTGTTTCCTTACCCTTTCTATTTATTCTTTAATATCCCAACTTCCTCTGAAGACGATTTCACAGTTGATCAGGCTTCAATCTTAATAGGCTGTTGTTGCTATGGGATAAAGTTTTAGCCTTGGTCTGGCCCAACCACAAAAGCATCATGTACTGGGACATGGGGCCTCTTGAGGCTGCAGCAATTTGCTTCATTCCCAGCACAATCCTCTGTTGCTCTCCTGGTGAGCCATCTCCTCCAGCCAGCTCACACTGTTTTCCATCCTCTCCTTCCCTTCCCGAGCCTTTGTTTTATTTAAAACAATTTTTGATGTAGAGTCTATTATGTCCCACACATTGTGCTAAGTACTAGCAATTCAAAGAGAAAAGGCACTGTTCCTAATAGGAAACATTGTCTTCTACTTTGGAAAATATTATAAATATTTTTTAGAGACAGGCAGAGTAAAAATAAACAAACTATTCTTTGGTATAGGGATATGCTAATAGGTGCCAAATAAATATTTTTTGAGTCCTTAGCTTTGGAATTTTGATTTTGCTTTTCTATTACAGTTGTCCCACTTTTTCCCCTATTGCTCACCCCCTACCCAGCCCACCCATTCTCCCACAGTCAATCCCCACCTTGTTGTCCATGTTCATGGGTTATTTATACTAGTTCCTTTCCTTACTTACCTACCTTCTCTCCCTTCTCCTCCTTCCCCCTGGTAACTGTAGGTTGCTCCTTATTTACATGCCTCTGGTTCAATTTTGCTCTTTTGTTTGTGTTGTTCATTAGTTTCTGTATTAGGTGATATCATACGGTAGTTTTCTTTCGTTGCCTGGCTTATTTTGCTAAGCATAACTCTCTCTAGTTCCATCCATGTTGTTGCAAATGGTAGAAGTTTCTTCTTTCTTTCTGCTGCATAGTATTCCATTGTGTAAATGTACCACAGTTTTTTGATCCACTCATCTACAGATGGGCACTTAGGTTGTTTCCAGCACTTGGCTATTGTAAATAGCGCTGCTATGAACATAGGGGTGCATAGGTTCTTTTGAATTGGTGTTTCAGGATTCTTTGGGTATAATCCTAGCAATGGAATTGCTGGGTCAAAAGGAAGTTCTATTTTTAGTTTTTTGAGGCAATTCCATAGTGTTTTCCATAGTGGCTGCACTAGTCTGCATTTCCACCAGCAGTGCACTAGGGTTCCCTTTTCTCTGCATCCTTGTCAGCACTTGTTATATGTTGATTTGTTGATGATGGCCATTCTGACTGGTTTGAGGTGGTATCTCATTGTGGTTTTTATTTGCATCTCTCTGATGGCTAGTGATGCTGAGTATTTTTCATATACCTATGGACCCTCTGTATGTCTTCTTGGGAGAACTGTTTGTTCAGGTCCTTTGCCCATTTCTTAAATTGGGTTATCTGTCTTCTTGGTGTTGAATCATATAAGTTCTTTATGTATTTTGGAGATCAATCCCTTGTCTGAGGTATCATGGGCAAATATGGTTGGTTCCCTTTTCATCTTGCTGATGATTTCCTTTACTGAGCAGAATCTCTAGTTTGTTGTAGTTTCATTTGCTTGTTCTTTCCTTTATTTCCCTTGCCGTAGGAGATATATCCGTGAAAATATTGCTAAATGACATATCTGAAATTTTACTGCCTGTTTTCCACTAGGACTTTTATGATGTCACAGCTTTCATTTAAGTCCTTTATCCATCTTGAGTTTATTCTGGGGTATGGTGTAAGTTGGTGGTTTAGTTTCATTTTTTTGCACATCCCTGTCCAGTTCTCCCAACACCATTTGTTGAAGAGGCTCTTTTCATTCCATTTGATGTTCCTTCCCCCTTTATCAAATATTAGTTGACCATATAGACCTGGGTTTATTTCTGGGCTTGTATTCTGTTCCATTGATCTATATGTCTGTTCTTATGCCAGTACCAGACTGTTCTGATTACAGTGGCTTTGTAGTATAGTTTGGCATCAGGTATTGTGATTCCTTCTACCATATTATTTTTCCTGAAAATTGTTGTGACTATTCCGGGGTTTTTTTGGATTCCATATAAATTTTTGAGGTATTTATCCTAGGTCTATGAAATATGTCGTTGGTATTTTAATAGGGATTTCATTGAATCTATAAATTGCTTTGGGTAGTATGGACATTTTAATGATGTTGATTCTTCCCATCCATGAACATGGTATATGGTTTCATTTATTTGTATCTTCCTTAATTTCTTTCTTCAGTGTCATATAGTTATCTGAGTATAGGTATTTTTCCTCCTTGGTTAAGTTTATTCCTAGGTACATTATTTTTTTGTTGCTATAGTAAAAGGGATTTTCTTTTCTAGTTTCTCTCTCTGATATTTTATTGTTGATGTACAGAAATGCTTTCAGTTTCTGAGTATTGACTTTGTATCTTGCTATTTCAAATTCAATTATTAGGTTGAGTAGTTTTTTTGTGGTGTCTCTGAGGTTTTCTATGTACACTATTATGTCATCTGCACATAATGACAGTTTTACTTCCTCTTTTCCAATTTGGATGCCTTTTACTTCTCTTTCTTGTCTGATTGTTGTGGCTAGAACTTCCAAGACTATGTTGAATAGGAGTGGAGGGAGTGGATATCCTTGTCTTATTTCTAATCTTAGGGGGAATGCTTTCAGTTTTTGTCCATTGAGTGTGATGTTGGCTTCAGGTTTCTGGTATATGACCTTTATTATGTTGAGGTATGCTCCCTCTATTCCCATTTTGCTGAGTGTTTTCATCATAAATGCTTTTTCAGCATCTCTTGATGTGATCCTGTGTTTTTTGTCTTTCATTTTGTTTATGTGGTGTATTATGTTTTGATTTGCAAATATTAAACCATCCTTGCATCTCTGGGATGAATCCCACTCGATCATGGTGTATGATCTTTTAAATGTGTTGCTGGATCCAGTTTGCCAATATTTTGTTGAGAATTTTAGCATCTATGTTCATCAGTGATATTGGCCTATAATTTTCATTCTTTGTTGTGTCTTGACCTGGTTTTAGAATTAGGGTAACCCTGGTTTCATAGAAAGAGTTTTACAGTCCTCTACTCTTGGATTTTTTGGAATAGTTTGAGAAGGATAGGAGTTAGTTCTTTCCTAAATGTTTTGTAAAATTTGCCTGTCAAGCCATTCAGTCCAGGGCATTTGTTTGCTGAGAGTTTTTTGATTACTGCTTCAATTTCACTAGTTGTAGTCAGTCTGTTCAGGCTTTCTGCTTCTTCTTGATTCAGTTTTGGAAGATTATGTTTCCAGAAATTTTTCTATTTCATCCAGCTTGTCAAATCTCTTGTCATATAGTTGTTCATAGTAATTTCTTATAATCCTTTGTATTTCTGTGGTATTTGTTGTGATTTCTCCTTTTTTTATTTCTGATTGTGTTTTTTGGGTCCTCTCTCTTTTTTTCTTGATGAGCCTAGTTAAAGGCTTCTCGATTTTATTTATCTTTTCAAAGAATTTGCTTCTGGTTTTATTGATCTTTTGAATTGTTTGTTTAGTCTCTATGTCATTTACTTCTGCTCTGATCTTGATGACTTCCTTCCACTCATTCTGGGCTCTGTTTGTTGTTGTTCCTCTAGTTCTTGTAGCTGTAGGGTTAGATTTTTTTATCAGAGATTCTTCTAGCTTTTTTAGGTGGGCCTGTATTGCTATGAACTTTCCTCTCAGGACTTTCGCTGTATTCCGTGGGTTTTGAGTTGCTGTGTGTTCATTATCATTAGTTTCCAGAAACTTTTTGATTTCCTCTTTGATGTCATTGTTAACCCATTTATTATTTAATAGCATGTTATTCATTCTCCATGAGTTTGAATGATTTTGAGGTTTTTTTCTTGAGGTTGATTTCCAATTTTAAGCCATTGTGATCTGAGAAGATGCTTGATATAATTTCAATTTTCTTGAATTTGTTGAGGCTTGTTTTGTGTCCTACCATGTGGTCAATCTTTGAAAATGTTCCATGTGCACTTGAAAATAATGTATATTTTTCTTCTTTGGGGTGAAAAGTTCTATATATATCAACTAAGTCCATTTGATCTAGAGTGTTGTTCAGTGCCTCAATATCTTTGGTGTTTCTTTGCTTCGAAGATCTCTCTATTGTTGACAATGGGGTGTTAAAGTCCCCTACTATGAGTGTGTTGCTGTCTATATCTTTCTTGGAGTCTTTCAAAATTTTCCTTACATATTTGGGTGCTCCTAAGTTCTGTGCATATATATTTATAAGGGTTATATTTTCTTGATGGACTTTTTCCTTACGTATTATGAAATGTTCTTCTTTATATCTTTTTATGGCCTTTGCTGTGAAATCTGTTTTGTCTGATATAAGTATTGCTACCCCAGCTTTTTTTTCATGTCCATTTTTCTATAAATACTTTTTTCCATCCCTTCACTTTCAGTTTGCATAGAACTTTTCTTCTAAGGTGGGCCTCTTGTAGACAGCATATATGTGGGTCATGCTTTCTAATCCATTCAGCTACCCTATGTCTTTAGATTGGAGCATTTAATCCATTTACATTTAAGGTTATTACCGATAAGTACTTATTCATTTTCATTTCCCCCTTTGTACTCGTGTTCCTCTCTGTTTCTCTCTGTTTTTTTATCTTCTTAAAGCAGACTCTTTAGCATTTCTTGCAATGCTGGTTTGGTGCAGATGTATTCTTCTAGCCTTCTTTGTCTTGGAAACTCATTATTTCACCATCCACTTTGAATTAGAGCTTTGCTGGGTAGAGTGTTCTTGGTTGTAGGCCTTTGTTTTTCATTGTTTAGAATATTTTTTGCCATTCCCTTCTGGCTTGTAGTGTTTCTGTTGAGAAATCTGATGCTAGCCTTACTGGAGCTCCCTTGTATGTTATTAGTTGTTTCTCTCGCTGCTTTTAGGATTCTCTCTTTTTCTTTGAATGTTGCCATTTTAATTATGATGTGTCTTGAAGTGGGCCTGTTGGGGTTCGTCTTCATTGGGACCCTCTGTGCTTTCTGGACTTGCATGACTCTTTCTCTCCTCATGTTAGGGAAGTTTTCTGTCATTTGTTTTTCAAAGAGGTTTTCTATCCCTTGCTCTTCTTCTTCTCCTTCTGGAATTCCTATGATACGGATATTATTATGTTTCATGTTGTCCTACAGCCTTCTTAGAACCTCTTCAGTCTTGTTCAGTCTTTTTTCATTTTGTTGCACTGTCTGTGAATATTTTTCTACATTGTCCTCTAGCTCACTGATCCAATCTTCTGCTTGCTCTAGCCTGCTTTTAATTTCTTCTACTGTGTTCTTCAATTCAGAGATTGTATTCTTCATTTCCTCCTGGCTCTTATTGATAGTTTCTATGTCCTTTTTCATGCTGGTGTAATTCTCAGTAAGTTTCTTGTAGTTTTTCTGGAGTTCCTTAGAGTTTCCCTGGAGTTCTTTGTAGTTTCTGCTGACCTCATTCAGCTTCCCCATAATCCATGTTTTGAATTGCATATCTGATAGTTGGCTCCCCTCTATTTCATTTAGCACTCTTTCTGGGGATTCTACCTTTCCTTTCGATGGGGGGTTGTTTCTCTGTCTCCCCATTTTTGTGACTCCTATTGTTTGTTGGTGCTTCTTAGAATGATCTGCACTTCCTGGATCTGCCCCTGGTGGCGTCAGATCATGTACCAGTCTGGGCCTAGGCAGCCTGTTGGAGACTTCCAGAGATCTACTGCCTTTATCTGGCTTCTTTAGTTGTTAATCTATTCAATCTGTGATTAGCTGTCAGGCTTAAGGACCATGGGTGTGGCAGCTTAATTCCTGTAGGCAGGACTTTTACTTCCCCTCAGGCTGATGCCACTTGGGGCGGGTGCGGGGGGGAATGGTATGCCTGCAGCACTGGGGATGAGTCAGCACTGGGGCCCAGTTGGCTGCTCCCCCAGTTATCCGTTCAAAGCCATCGCGCCAAACTCTTCCCAAGTGTCTTCAGTCCTCTCTGCCTTCCCTCTGCTTGAGCCCAGGGTAAGTGGGGGCCAAAATATTTTCTATGTGATCTGCTTAAGAGCTCTTTTTCTCTAGTTTTTTCTCTCCGGCTAGCAAGAAACCCTGTGGCTTTTCACTTTTCACAGCTGGATACTATTTTACTTTCCACTCTGTTGCTGTAGGCTGGGAAGTCCAGCTGGGGGTTTAGACCATGCCCTCCTCAGGGGGAACCCCCAGCTACTAAGCTGTTTCTCAGTCCATTCAGCTGCCACCCGTGGGAGTCCAGCCAGCCCTTCCGTGTCTCCGCACTTCCTACTGGTCATGTTGTGATGTAGCTGCCTTTTTCTGTCTCTCCGTGGCTATAAGTCTTCTTTGCAGCTAGTGTTCACTTGGTTATTCCAGATGATTTCTCCAAAATTAAATTGTAAATCCAGACTTGTCCTGGGAGGAGGTTAGTGTAGCTTCCACTTGCTCCTCCACCATCTTGGATCTCCGTCTGTGTTGCCCTTTATGTTGTTTATTTAATCTGTCTGGTTGTATTTCAGCTACTCTTTGGTGCATCTTTTCCTCTGGTTAGTTGATTAAGAGTCACTCTGCCCACCTTGTCTTGAGATTTTTTGTGGAGGTGCTGTTAAAACATAATCACACAACCCAGGCAAGAAACCCACACCCTCTAATATCTCCCCCAACTATCTGCTTCTTCTTAAAGTATTTCCTTTAGCATGTCTTGCAATGCTGGTTTGGTGGAGATGTATATTTTTTATCTTCCTTTGTCTAGGAAACTCCTTATTTCACCTTCCATTTTGAATGGGAGCCTTGCTGGGTAGAGTGGTCTTGGTTGTAGGCCTTTGTTTTTCATTGCTTGAAATATTTTTGCCATTCCCTTCTGGCTTGTAGTATTTCTGTTGAGGAATCAGCTGATAGCCTTATCAGAGCTTCCTTTTACGTATTTTGCTGTTTTTCTCCTGCTGCCTTTATGACTCTCTGTCTTTGAATGTTGCCGTTTTCATTATGATGTGCCTTGGAACTGGTCTCCTTCAGTTCATTTTCATTGGGACCCTCTGTGCTTCCTGTTCTTGTGAGACTTTTTTCCTCCTTGTGTTCAGGAAGGTTTCTGTTATTTCTTTTTCAATCAGGTTTTCTATACTTTGTTCCTGTTCTCCTTCTGGTATCTCTGTGATTCAGATGTTGTTGTGTTTCATGTTGTCCTGAAGCTCTCTTAAACACTCTTCATTCTTTTTCTGTCCTTTCTCATTTGTTGCACTGTTTGGGAATTTTTTCTATATTGTCCTCAAGCTCACTGATCCTATCTTCTGCTTCATTTAGCCTACTTTTGATTGCTTCTACTGTGTTCTTCAGTTCAGAAATTGTACTTTTCATTTCCTCCTGGCTCTTATTGATAATTTCTATGTCATTTTTCATGCTGGTGTAGTTCTCAGTAAGTTCCTTGTAGCTTCCCTGGAGTTCTTTGTAGTTTCCCTGGAGTTCTTTGTAGTTCCTCTGGAGTTCGTTGTAGTTTTCTCTGAGTTTGTGGAGTTCATTGAGGTTTCTCATTACCATTGTTTTGAGTTCCATGTCTGATAGTTAGTTTGCTTGCCTCTATTTCATCTATCCTGGCTTCTGGGAGTTTCTCCTTTCTTTTTGTTGGGGTGTTATTTCTCCTTCTCCGTATGTTAGGTGGCTCTTCTTGTTGTTTCTGTTCCTAGATTGACCTGCTTTTAATTTCTGCCTTTGTGGTGTGACTTTCTTGTATATAGCTGTTGAGCTGCTGCCCCTAGCTAATTCCAGTTGTAGGGGAGTAGTCTGCTTAAGAGATTTCTCCATTAGCACTGCGTGTGATTCCGCACTGGGATCTAGTCCACTGCTCTCCAGCTCTTTCTTAGAGCAAGTTCCCAAAACTTTTACAAAGCACCTCTAGTTCACTTCACCCTCCTTTGGCCTCAGCCAGTGATGACTGTGCTCCCTCATGAAGACCAGGAGCTGGGAGGCCATGGATGGGTCATTTGTGTACCGGGGTGGGTGAACTGGTTCTGTGTCGAGGCAGGTGGACCATGGGCACTTCTGCACATCAGCCTGGATCGGCTGGTTACACACCGGGGTGGGCAGGCTGGGGTGCTCCCTTGTTCACACCACCCAGAGCAGGGGGTGGGAAGTGAGTGAGTGTGCTCCTGTGCGTGGTTTCATCAAGAATCTCACCCTTGCCCCTAGCCTTTCCTGCCTGGTCCTCATAAAACAATCAAAAAGAAAGAAAACACACACACACACTCACAAAAGCAAACAAACAAACAAACAAATGCTGCTCCTTGCCTCTCAGAGCCAGATACCACCCGGCCCACTCCTGGCTCTGCCAATAGGCAGAGCCTCACTCTCCATCCCTGAATCCTATCAGGGGAAACCTAGGGTCACTAAGAAATCTTTGCACACTGCCAGCCGCAGCTCAGGGAGCCAAGCCAGCCAGAACTCGCATCTCTCCCCTTTCTCCTCTGTGATCTTCACCAGACAGGTTGCTCTGAGATGGTCTCCTCTGCTGCCAATAGCACCAAGGCTCAACTCCTGTCAGTATCCATATGTTAATTGAGATTCTCTGTCTACAATTAGCCTAAACTACAGACAGGTCTCAGGAGCAAGCAAGTGCAGCCTCCCTCACTCCTCTGCCATTTTAGTCTCTAGCTTTGGAGTTTGGGATGGAAGGTGTGAAATGCCTTCATGATATTCTTATTATTTTATTTTTGAGCTTAATACATTTCAGGTGTGACCAATAGGAATGTATGAACCCTCAAAACAGAAATGCTAGGAAATCGTTGCTCATGGCCTGGAAGGATCTTCCCCAGGCTTCCTTTAAAACCCATCATCCTCACATGGCTTGGGGAGGTGTGGGGGTGGGGGTGGTTGGGAGATGCAGAGAAAAACCCCTTTCAAAATGAAATATCCATGAGACACTAATTGACTACAGCCTGGAAATTCTAATATAAGTCAATAGGGAAATAAGATTTAGTTTACAAAACTTTGAATTAAATGCAGAATTTAAGGCACAAATCCCTCACCTAAAGTCTAGCTTACCCTCTAATTTCCTAGCCTTGTTGTTCCAATGGAGGCTTCCACTGCTTGAGGGTGAAACTGGTTCTGTGACATGTATAAAAATCCTTTGACCCACTATAATGCCAGAGAATAATGTGTTTCTAATTCTTTAAAATATCCAGCTTTTCTCTGCAAAAGAACTCCAGTAGCCCTAATAATGCTCTCCTTCCATTGTTCCTTGGTCCCCACATTTGTTTCCACTTCCCTGATGGAACCCCATGTTTCTCTGCCTTTTCTGTGTAGATGCCTGTGGAGCCTCACTTAAGTGCAACAACCCTATTAATAAGCTACACTTCTTCACTGGCTTTATTGAATAACCTAGTATTGGGAAGCACTTCTGAGCCTCCGTTGATGCTTCTGTTCCAGGTATCTCCTGGAGGCTACCTGCCGTCACATTCTTTGGTCATGTTTATGGCCCTTTTCTCATTAGTTCCACCTGCAGGCCAGACCAGCTCATGGTGAGTGATGTGAACTTACTTTACTTGCTTCTATGGTCCACCATACACCAGCTAACACCTCCTGCAACCCTATGTTGTGTTGTTTCACCAGATGCTGTATGTCACCTGCAGCTGTCATTGTAACAGTAACAACTGTCATTAAGTTTTCCATTTCTGCAGGAGTCTACAAATTACAAAGGGCTTTGACATACATCATCTCGTACTCACACATCAAACCATATTATTTCCTTGTCTGTAATCCTTCAGTGGCTCCTACTGCTTGCAAGATGACGCCTAGACTTCTTATCATGTCATTCAAGGCTGTCATGGTTGTGGCTTCCTTTACAGCCTTTCCCTCTCACCTTCCACTTTGTGCTCTGGAAGCAACAAATTGCTTGTAATTCATACCACACATATCACCCTCTCTCTCCTCCTTCATGCCTTGGCTTTTGCTGCCTCTTTAGTCTACATGCCCTTTCCCATTTTTCCTAGCTCTTTTCTTCCTACCCCAGCCACTTCCAAGCCTCTCCAGGCACACCCATGTTGTAGCATGTGTCAAAAATTCCTTCTGTTTTAAGGCTGAATATTACTCCATTATATGTATATACCACATTTTGTGTATCCAATCACCCAATGGATGAAGGTGTTGTGTTTTACAGGTGTCTGTGTTTGTCTCTCCCTTGTGGTTGAACCAGTTGTCTGATAATGCTCTGCATCCATGCACCAAACACTTTTGTTGTCTCAATAAATGTTGAATGAATAAATGAGTCAATCAATTAACATAGTGATCATCACATTAGCTCTTAAAGTTAGGCAGGATCCTCTGTTACTACCTTCATTTTACAGATGAACAACTCAGACTTCGAAAGGTAAAGGGACTTTCCATTATACTCAATTGCCTTTCTTATCCTATTTGTAATTATACTGAGTAGAAATCATCCTGCTTTGTCCAGACATCATGTCTTATTTTAGACCTCAATCATAGCTTCATTTCTATGATGGTGATTAAACTTCCAGGGAAAGAGATGGTGCAGCTCTTAAGAATGATGTGGAGGCAAAGCTAGGACAGTCTGGGCCCACAGACAAGCAAAAATGTCACAGCCCAGAATGTATTATGGTCCAAGACCCTAAGAAAGTGGTTCTTTCTCAACCAAGGTCACTCTGCCCCCAGTGGACATTGGACCATGTCTGGAGATGTTTTTGATTGACATAACTTCAGGAAGATGCTACTGGCCAGGGATGCTAATTACTCTGTAATGCACAGGACAGCCCCTGACTCCTAACAAGGAATTATCTGGTACAAATATCAATAATGCAGAGTTGAAAAGCTATTTCCTACAAGGAGTTGTAAGGAATTAAGTAGTCTCAGCAGGAAGGGAGCCAACAGAGGGGAATATGAGGGTTTCTGGAGGAGAACCCAAGGGCATACTTGTGAGGGTCAAGCCGGGCTGACCAAAAGTTAGATAAAGACTTCTAGAAGGTACTGAATGACATGTTAACAAGTTGGGTATACTGGTTTGGTGAGCCCCGGAGCCCTGGGGCTTTTTGGAGGCAAATACTAACACCATAGGTCAGTATATTACCAACTTCTTATAATACTATGTGTGTATTACCCTCAGGGATGAAATATTAAAATGACATATACAGACTATATCAAAGCATAGACATATGTATACAAAATAACGTGAATGGAAACAGCAACAGATGTAAGGTGCCATGTGTAGCTAGTTCATCTATGTTCAAATATACATTAATATATATAGGCAAAGATCAAGAATGTTTGAAGCAATACAGAGTTCATATTCAACTGTAATCTTTGTTAAATTTTTACTTTTAAAATGTATTACGTAAACATCCACTTACAGTTTCAAAAATCAGCCGTATAGCCTTTATAGCTGTTATTTGATGGGCTTTGAAACTCCCCCAATCATCATGCTGGTTGTCTGGTAGACATTATTGTATTAAACCCTAAATAACCCAATGAGGCAGGTAGTTTTGTGCCTGTTTTTCAGGTGAGAAACCTGAAATCTGGTGATTATGTAATTGACCAAGGTCACAAAGCAGCAAATGTTGGGCTGGGATGTTCACCAGTGGAGCTGTACCTGTTTCAGGGCCACGGACTATGCTGGGCTGCCTGTGGGATTTGGTGACCAAACACTGTGGTGGGTTTTATCAACAAGTAATATGGAGTTGCCAGTCTGACTCACTGAATAACTAACTCTCTGTTTGCAATTTGGCAGCTTGCAAATAATTGGTATTATCTCTTGACTTCTGTGGTCATGACCCTTTAGGTTTCAGCTTTCACATGATAAATAACAATGGTTTGTCTTTAACACACTGATGTTATGACCTGTATTGAGTCTCAATAATTTTATAAAATCAAAATTATTTCTAAATAGTATTTATATCACTGTCCATAAAACAAAAGAAGTACCTGAATATATCACTAAAAACACAATCTGGTCATAACTACAATTCATTCAAATGGTCTGTTGCCTTGGATATAAAAATCGTTTATTTAAAATTTGTTAGAGAATAATCAGATTTACTTCCTTACTCATTTTTCACTGGTTTCAGGTTACTGAAATGTAAACAACACAATGTTGTCACTTTATGGGACTCCAATTGCAAAGATACCACTCAAAGGTCATGTATTTGCTATGACAGGTTGAACAGCTAAACAGTGTGCCTTCCTTTGAGCCTGGTGAGCCCACAGGGATTCTCTTTGCTCTGTGGTTTATGTCTTGGGTCAGGGGACCCAGAAGGAAAGCCTGAGACAGGGATCTGGTGCATGCTATTGATCATGGGAGGACTCTCCAGGAAGAACTATATGGGAGTGAGGGAAGCAGGCTAGGGCCATGGGACTGAGCAGGGATGTGACTGCCATCCACAGTGGGGAGCTCTGGAGCACAAACCTCACCCCAGACTCACTTAGGCAACAGGAGTTAGTCTTTTATTCTCTCCCCCAACAGTCAATCATTGGTGTAGACTGACCACCTTTTGCCCATGGGATTGTTAAAGACCCCAGTGAGGGGTCACTGAGCAATTAGCAGCCAAACTCCCAGTGCCCAGGGGAGAGTGGGAAAGTGGGAGTGTAGGGTCAGTGAGTGCACTGAGCCAATGAAGGGGATCACATGGGATTGTCAAAAACATCTACTAAAATTCTTTTCTCTCTAAGATCAGGTTTTTCTAAAGAGTACTGTATTATAAAATATTAATGTGTAAAGCAAGAATTAAATAAAACTCAGGTCAGTACACTTAGATACCTTTCCCACTACCCTTTTGTTGTTATAATTGTTGTTTTTTTCTTATTTTATTCACAAATCCTAATGAGACTATACTTTTGTAGCTCATCTCTTTGTGAAACCCCAATTTATGTAAAAAGCCCAAGCTTCAGGTGTCTAGGCCTCACCACCATTCTGAGAACTGCAGCTTTGAACTTCCTTAGCCAGAGAAACTAGATTGGCTGGTCTGACCCCTTCCACCAGTGGTGTTGGGAGTCCTTGCCAATCAACCCAGATTTTATTTTCTCAGCATGAAGACACTGCAGGGTAGGGGACAACACCCCCTCCTTAGCCTACTGCCCCAGTTTTTCTGACAAATGCAGTAAAAGAAAGAACTTAGTCCCATTGGGCTCCCCTACCTGGCTGTCTTCCTCAGTTAGAGGAAGGGACCCCATACCCAATAAGCTCCTCATTTTTACCTTTTTGTTCTAATTTTGTGGGGAAAGCGTCTCTCTTGGCCTCTTGTCTCTGACCAAACTAGTAAGGTCCTAGTAAGAACCAAATGTTACCTTTGACTGTTCCCATGGCAACAGTCTTTTTCCTGACACAAGTGCTTTCAGTTAACCACTGTTAAAAAAACCTGCTTGTACAAGACCATTACTTTTTAAAATACATTTAAATAGACAGGGATTTTATACATAGGTATAAAGCAATCTCACCACAGTGGTTTGTAAATACCTAGACATGGTTTATGATTACGGTTCTTAATTTACTCCATAATCGTCATCATCATCCTAATGATATGATGAATGACACAGAGGTCTGTGTGAAGGTTTATATATTTAAGATGTAAAGACATTTAGACAAAACAAAAATGATAACTCTGAAGAATCTTCATGGATAAAATGTTGAAGGATGACTTGGTGTGTCAAGACCTGAATAAGTTTGTCATGGACTTGTCTATTTTCTACTTGTGCTACAGTGTGAAAATGCTGCTGCAATATTTTTATCTACATATAAAAGTGACCAGAGCACTTTTGTCAAGTACTGTAATGAGTCTTCATCATCTGTGCTGCTGTAGGACCATCTATCTGTACATTCCACTTGGACACCATCACCACCTATCATACTGTAGTTTGAAATCTACCAATCATGAATAGCTCATTGCTGAACTATTGGCAGCAACTGAGATCAACCAGGCTGCGCAGCAGAGAGAAGCTTTCATACTTTCAGATCAATTTGGTGGAGCACTTCATTCATTTGGATGACCTATAGTTACTGCTGCCGAGTTTGCCCCTGGAGCATGTCATGGAATGAAGAGCTGCCAAGGGTCTGATTTCATGTTTAGAAAACAAGAATTTGAACTAATTTGCATCCACTGCACAAGGGATGGTCTTCCAAATCCTAGGATTCTTTTTATATACATGCAGGATCATCAGTAAAACTCATGAAGATGAACAATGAATATAGTTTAGAGAAAAGCAAGGGGTATTTTATAAGGTCAAGAGTCTTCCAGCCAAGGACACTGAATTCCTGTTGGAACTGTAATCATTTTATTTCCAAAGCCAGTATTCAAACTTGCCCAGTACCCACATCTAACCAAACAGGAGAATAATTCTCCTGTTGGGGGTTCATGAAAGTTCAAAAACATGCCTCATCTGGCAGCCATGAAAAGGAAAGCTGCCCTCTGGTTGGTAATCATCCTTGGGGGCACTAAGTAATGACGAGGAGAGGCCCTTCCCTCAGGTGCTTTGGAAATGAGCACGCAGACAAAACCCAGCATCCTGCTAAGAAATCTCCATAGCAACACATTCTTGCTCTAACACTTCTTGGTCCAAAACTTCCAAACCAGACCTTTTAGTAGGACTGTAATATAAAAGGATGTGCTTTTTAAAGGAAATAATCTTGTCCTTCTCTCTCCTCAAATCCTACTACTTACCCACACTGACCCCAAACACACAAGCATGTAAACAGGCAAACACATGCACACATATACATGGGGACCTTAAAGGAGATGCTCCTGTGCCTCTGTCTCCCAGGTCAGATGTCTTTATCCAAAGATTCTGATCTGATGAAGGAAAGAATTAACAAAGTAATAGCTGCTTGTAATTTTAGTAGCAATTTCAAAGGCAAATCAGCAATTTCTTCCCCAAATGATGTTTTTTTCTGTTGGAAATTATCTTTGTGTTTGCCCCCATTCCTAGTTTCATGGGCAGTGAATGCTGGAAACCAACCCATTCTCAGACAAGACAAACAACACTTGCTGAGCTGGTGGAAGGTACTGGTAGCAGCAGTGGTCTTGAACTGAGTAATAAGAATATAAGGCCTAGGGTATCCGAAGTAGGAGAGTCCAGTCAGCCAAAGGGACAAACCTGGGCCAAAGAAGGGAGAAGAGTTCAGCTGACATTTCCAGAAGTCACCAGCAAAATGAGGGGAACATCTAGACTGCTGGGTCTTGAATTTAGCAGGAATCAGAATCATCCAGATGATTTGTTAGAAAACCAACTGCTGAACCCCATTCTTAGAGATTTTGAATCATTGAATCTGGAAAAACGCTTCAAGATTTGGGTTTCAAGCAAGTTCCCAAGTCATGTTAAGATTCAGGGCCCACATTTTAAGAGCCAATGGTTTAGACATCTGAGTGACTGCCTTGTACTAGGACAGCACTGGGAGTGCTAAGGGAGGGAGGTGAGAGAATGGTGAAATAGGATGCTGATACCAAGTACTGTTTACTATTCATGTAATCTTCCCAGCAATTCTGTTCAGTAGATATCATTTCCCATCTTTCTCATAAGAAGCATGGCTTAGAAAGGTTATTTCTCAGGTTCACACAGCTAGCATCTATCAGAATCTAATTTAATTGACCTGGGGCCCAAGTATCAGATTGTCTCTAGATTCCAGGTGATCATCATGTGGAGCAGAGGTTGAGAGCCACTGGTGTGGGGCTTTCACTTTAAATCAGAGAACATTGACCCCACATTGTAGGAATTCTTCCTCAGGATCTGCAGTGGAAAGTGAGTGTCCAAAGTCATCTCTTTGAAAAGAAAAATAGTTTTTCATGTTCTAGGCTTAGGGGACTTGTTGGGAAAAAGAGACAGTAGTCAGCAAAGATATTGAAGAAAAGTTATTTTCAAAGCAGAGAATTTGAATGTTATTCTATGTTACTGATTTCTTCCAGCTAGCTTAAGACAGTAGACTCAAGTTCTAGAATAATCACAATTAGAGGCATGATTAACCTCATACCTCACACCCAGAAATGACCTAGCCAGTGGCTATGACTCAACTATTTATAGACAGTATCAACCATGATCTATGCAGGAAACAAATGGCCCACTCCAATTAAGGTAATCTGAAGACTGTTCCTTAAGGGGGTTATTTACAAAGCTGGGGGCAAGTGGAGAAACCACAAGAGATGGTGCAGTCCCCAGAAGGAGAGACATGTGTAGAGATGGCAACTTTGAGAAGAATAATGACCTCTAGTCAAGGTCAGCCTGAAGCTTCTCCATAAGAAGGAAGCCAGCGGAATAAATATCCCAACTTATTGGTGTGTTGGTCAATGTTTAGTAGCTGATTGTCTGGGAAACATTTCTTTGAACTGATAGCATCTTCCCATTTTCATGGTGTAAATACTCTCTGTGGCCTCTTCCAAGCTCCCAAAGTGATCATTGGATGCAGAATTGGGAAGAGGTATGCAAAATCAGCTCTCGTGAGCTGGTATGAGCAGCCTCCAGCCCACCACTGGCCCAACAGGACTCCGCTCCCTCACTCTAATCTGCCAGGCCTCCCAATTGACTATACCTAGATGGACGCCAGAGGGAAAAGACTCAAGAAGGCAGTTCACATGGACAGCCTCTCAGTCTGCCAGGATGGGACAGCATTAAGAAGAGGAGAAAGAGGAGAAGAGCTTCACAAAGGTGCCCCTGGAGAAGTGGTTTGGCCTTTTTCTTCAGGCTCTGATGACCCCACTGCTTGTCCACCCTCAACCTTTTCCTGCATGCTGCCTAAACAGCCCAAGTTCTGTCACAAGAACAAGACAAATCAAACATGAGCTGAAACTGAAAAGTAAGAGGACATCCCACATGAATACTTGAATCTCCTTCTGTTTTCTTTATTCCAGCATGAGAAGAAGAGAATTAGTAGAGACGGAGAGCGTGCTGTAAGAAGCCAGAGTCAAGTGTTTATTGAGCCTCCTCAGAGTTAGAAACTGTAACTTAGGCCATTTGATCCAGGTTCATCTGATAAGCATTTGCTGGGTTCCCACTATATGCGGGGCACTGTGTGAGAGCTGGAAGGAGTTAGTTCCCACAGTAGAAATGATTTTGCACAAACACTTCCTTTACCACTTTCCTTCTTCACTAAGGTCTGCCAGTAAATAGAAACTGCTCTAGGTCTTTCAGACAGAGGGGGTTTAACTTAGGGAACTGGTTACAAAAGAGTGGAAGAGTTAGGAAGCAAACTGGGGACAGGTTAGCCACAGAAGAAGTTCCTACCATCCCTATGGCTAGGATAAGGTGGGAGGGGGTGGATGTCTCAGAATCTGGAAATTGGGTGAGGGGCTGGAGCCTGAATATGCAATCAGCCACTGACGGAAGTTAACTGCTCTGGCTCTCCATCTGCCCCTCTCTAATCTCTTGCTTGTACATTACTTATTGGATGCACCTACCCAGAAGCTGGAAAACACAGTTCTCTCTGCACACAGCAGAGAAGGGAAAGATGAAGGTGAATGTGAACACAAGCAGGCCCATCAAGGTTCAGTGTAGTCCTTGGGTACATCTATGTGTTTGTTGTCTGGAGCCAGCAGGTCACTTTCTGTGGTCAGGGAGTCCAAGGAAAATGATTAATCGTAGTGTGATCGAGGAGTCAGAGCCAGCTCCATTGAGCTGAATTCTAGGCATCTGTGTCATCAGTCTCTTAAACCACCTTCTTCCTGATATGTTCCTCCTCATCCCTATCTCTTTCTGCGAGTCTCATCCATTTCCTCTCCCCTTTTAGGACATACACCAACAAGCAACCTCTAGACCCTGTCTGGTGGTCCCTCCCCATTGGACTCTGACAGTTGATTTTTACACTGACTGCTTTATGGATTACGTTTTATTCTATAAGTCTTCTATTAATTTGGTGAATGTTGATGTTCCCACTCTACTAAAGGCAGTTGGCTTATCTAAGGACACCCAACATATCAGCAGGAGTTGTAGAATTGAACTCCAAACTCCTGATGACAAACCCTATTGCATCATGGGTGTTTTTTTTTTTTTTTTGTGGCTATAAAAAGATCCCTCTCTGGAGAGAGCCTCCTCCAAGGTTTGCTGAGACAAGCTGAGTGTTGGGTAGTGTGTGCACCTTAACTGGGCAGTGGGGCCGCCAGCCTCCTGTAAGCAGGAGGGACTCTCCAGGGGAGAGGAAGGAGGAGTTGCAGGTGGCAGTACTTTACCTGGAATGGCCCAACTTGCAGTCAAGACATGACACAGTTACTATATTGTAGACAAATCTACCACATGTTGAGAAAAATCTTTCTCAATTGCATAACTATTTATAGTATTTGTCAATTTTTTTGGTGTAAATATTCTTCTTATAGCTTCTTTCAAGACACCAACATGAGGTCACTAGACACAGAATTGAGAAGAGATGTACACAACCAGCCTCAGCCCACTCCTGCCCTGACCTCTGCCCCTGCTTGCCACCTCCACCCAAGGATTATCAACTTGTAGTGATGAAATTTTTCATCCAGAGCTTATCATTTGTGATGCCCATCCCGAAGAAGTAAGGTTTTGGGTGCTCTGACAGACAATGGGCTTGGATATTATCTTTGTTAAGTTGTGTCTGGAAATAAACATAGGGTAACCATTACCACATCTGCTCCACAGCTTAGAAGTTAAGGGCATGACACTGCCTTAGTTTTAATCCTTGCTTTAATACTTAGTAGTTCTATAACCTTAGGCATTTACTTAACTTTACTATGCCCTAGTTTGGGATTAACAATAATGTAAGTTTCATAGGTAGTTACGAGGGTTAAATTATTTAGATGGAATAAAGCACTTAAAATAGTGCCTAATACAAGTAAGCCCTTAATAAATGGCACATGTTACATAATGTTGAGAGATAAAAGTATTCCTCTTAATACATGGGGAAATTAAGGGCAATCTTGCATTTAGATCATTCTCGGGAACATCTCCAGTGTCAGGAATTTTTTTTCACAAGGCTACTTCTCCTATTGTTAGCCCTACCACCAAATGAGTCAAAATCAGCCTCCCAGCAATGCACAGTTCATTGGTCCTAGTTGGTCCTGCTGAAACCACATGGGAAAGTTTGATTCCTCTTCTTCCTAAGGAAAAAAAAGTTGTCATTTTTGGATTTCCAGCAACAGTAACCAACTCTATAAAGCAAGCTATGTTAAATCACAGAATCAAGTAACTGAAAGCTGACCCACAGGAAGGTGGGCGCCCAGAGGATTTCAATCCTTGAAACCACAGATAGTCCCTCAGGTGCCATGAGTCAGGTACAACCATGTTCCATATTCGAGTCATTCACTCTGCTCACATTTGGAAGTTTCACAGAGAGGGCCTAAATGGCCAGTCAAGTCAAACATCACTCTTTGGCTAGGGGAGCAGAAGGCTCCATGATTAACAGTCCTACCAGGATGGCACACCATGAGAATGAAGTAGGTCTCAAAAGACAAAAACTTCTAACTAAAAAGTAAGGTGGTCAGAGGGTGATGTCTTCTCAAACAGCCCTTCAAATATTTGAAGATACTACTCTAAACCATGCAAGGTAGTTCATCCACAGGCTAAACATTCCAAATGTCTTCTATAGTAGAGAGCATTAATAATGAGTTTGGCTCAGGCATTAAACTGAGTTTAAATCCTTGGACCCCCCATTTCTCATCTGTGTGACTCAGCACAATCATTTAGCTTCTGAGGTCAATTTCTTCAACTGTAGAGTGGGAATAATAATAGCAACTCATTGAGTTGTTGGAAAATGAAATAAACATGTTAGAGTGGTGTTTGGTGCCCAATAAGTACTCAAAAGCCATAGGTATTATTGTAATAATTCTAGTATAGCACAATTATACTTTCACTAATATAAAAAGAGCATTTCTTTAAAAACAAAACAACATCATAAGTTATTAGCTAGACATTACTTATGTTATATAGGTATAGCAACACTATGGAGTCATTTGAAATGAATACAAGTGCCTAGATAGAGTCTGGTACTTTCTTGATTATGGTTTAATTGCTACTGAATATTCTTTAATATAACCTGAGCTTTTATTCCCATGGGCAAGTACTAAAAGATCTCTGCTCATTCTGAAATTTTCAGCATTGTTACAGCAATACTCTCTCTCCTACTGCTCTTCCCCAACCCCCACTCCCCTAGACATGAAAAGCCCAAAGGTTATTTCATCTGGGTTATCAGATCAATATATATACTTAAATTATTTCAAAATAATAACAGCTTAAAATCAAACAGATGATTATGTTAGCAATAGAAGGATCCAATAGAAGGATACTTTGGCAAAATGCACCGAGCACCAGTATGCTCTAGGCTTTAGTGAACAAGACAGACACCAAGATCCTGTCCTTGTGAACCTTACAGTCTCTCTTTGCATACACAGTACATCTATGCACCCATTATACTATAAATATATGTGCATATGTATTTTACTCTGCTGCTTCCAAGTTCTTCAAGACACTGTACTTTGTTCACCTCTATTCTGATGCCTGTGACATACATGGTACTCAATGGCATTTAATAGATTAATGAATAAACAAATGAATGGTGGAACAAATGAATGAATGAGCTCACATATTCACAATATTCCTTCCCTCCAATGTGCAATGTTAGGTTTTTTCAAACAAAATTTCCTCTGTGGATGAACCATTTTTAAAAAATATATATGTTTTATTGATTATGCTGTTACAGTTGTCCCAATTTCTTTTCCCTCTGCTCCCCTCCACCCAGTGGCCTCCCTCCCTCCAGTTGTCCCTCCCTTTTAGTCAATGTGCATTGGTTATGCATATAGTTCTTTTCAACGTCTTCCTGTCTACTCCATTCCCTCCTACTATGCTTCCTAATTCCTGTACCATCACCCTCCCTTTCTCCCTTCCCCCTCCCTGCTGACCTCCCCCCAATATGTTCCCCATACCTATAGTTCTATTTCCACTCTCATTGCCTACTTAGTTTGCCTTTGTTTCAATTCCCTAGCTTCTGTTGTTGGTTGTTGTGATGCAGTTTTCATTTTAATGTTCACAGTTTTGATCCTCCTTCTTCTAACCCAGTCCCTTTAACATCTCATATAATAGTGGTTTGGATCTAATGAACTCCTTCAGTTTTACTTTGTCTTTGAAGCACTTTCTCTGTCCTTCTATTCTGAATGACAGTTTCACTGGATAGAGTATTCATGGCTGTAGGTTTTTGCTTTTCATTACTTTGAATATTTCTTGCCAGTCCCTTCTTGCCTGCAGGGTCTCCCTTGAGAAATCAGCTGCCAGTCTAATTGGGACCCCTTTGTACATGATCCTTTTCTTCTCTCTTGCTGCTTTTAAGATTCTCTCTTTATCTTTAATTTTTGACAATTTGATTATAATGTGTCTTGGAGTGGTTCTCCCTGGGTCCAGTTTTTCTGGAACTCTCTGTGCTTCCTGGACCTGTAAGTCTATTTCCTTCCCCAAGTTAGGAAAGTTCTGCTTTGTTATTTTTTCACATAATTTTTCAATTTCTAGTTCTTCTTCTTCGCCCTCTGTCAATCCCTATTATCTGAATGTTCGATCACTTATAGCTGTCCCAGAGGTTTCTGATCTTCTCACTTTCCTTACTTTTTGTTTCCTCTCTCTGCACTGGTTGTCTGTTCGTTTCTTCCCTATGTTCTGGTTTGTTGTTTTGATCTTTGGATTTTATTTCCTCACCACTTGTCTCGTTTGTGTTTTTGTTCATTTCAGTATGAGTAGCTTTTGTTCCTTCCCTGTCTTGTTCCAAATCTTGTGTTAATTCTGTAAGCCACCTTATGACTGTAGCTCTGAACTGAGCCTCCGAAAGGTTTTTTATTTGTTCCTCTGTCAGGTCTCTCATCTGCTGCCTGGTGAGCTGTGTCACCAGAATTTCAATTGCTGTCTGCTTCATTCTAACAAATTTGTGTTTAGCTTTCTTCCTGGGCAGGCTATAGGGGGTGGAGCCCTGTGCACTCGTCACTGCCCGGCAACTGGCAGCGATCAGTGGCTAGCAGCGATTGGCAACCTTTTTCGCCGCTCTGCAGCGCTTTGTGTGGGGGCGGGGATCCAAAATGTGTTCCTCCTGTTACTCTCCACCTAGAGACTGGGAGGCTCCTTCCCCACAGCCTCACCATTCAAGGCAATGGGGGGTCTACCTTCCCCAGCATTGGAATCACAAGCTGCCAGGTTTCAACTGCAGCCGGGATTGCTCCCCTGGCGTTTCTCTCAGTTCTGCTACTATTCCCGAGGCTACCACGGACAGCTCAGCCCAACCCTTCCATCCCAATTCTGATCTTGCCCCTCCTACCTGTCCAGACGAGCACTGCTGGTTTATAACTTCATACGTTGGGCTTCCATGTAGTTTTATTTTCTGAAATTTCTAGTTATCTTTTGTTTTGAGATAGTTGCATTCCTTCTTAGTTGTAGAGGGAGACCGAGTGTGTCAGTCTAAGCCTCCATCTTGGCTGGAAGTCCAGTTTGACTTTCTAAAAGGTACTTTATTCTTGTGGAGTATCTGTGGATGATCCATTGATGGTGGTGTTGAAGTATTGAGAAATCCACTCCTAATTGTTTTTCCTACTGAAAGCAGGCAAAGAATGGAACAAGGTTGTGCTCTAGGATGACAGCCCACATGGATGGTCAACTATAGGCTGCTTCTCCTCAAAGCCTGAGAAGGTGCTGCCAAGGGGCACTGTTGATAGAAACATGGCCAGTGCATACAATTGGATCCAACACATGCTGTCAGGAGCCCAGGAGCTGCTGTTGGTCACTCCTCCCCAAACACTGAGTTTGAGAAATGCAACACTTAGCTGGCATTTCTCCCTTGCTCTCCTCAGGGAAATGCACCTGGCTCCATCACTGCACTTTCAGACACTTTTCTTCAATGAATCCTGCTTTAAAAGAAGAAAAAAAAAGTCCAGAGTGTGGGACTAACTAGAGAATTGGGGCAATGTTCACTCATATGCCTCAGGCAAAAAGTCCCTTCCATGTGACAGATCTCCAGTAACTAAAGCAAGGAACATTTGAAATTTGCTTGTAGTATTCACTCTGCCCAGCTCAGAAAATTTGATTCACACTCACTGAATCCCAAGCACCAGGTTCAGGGCTATAGGGATCATAGAAGTAGAAGTTTGTGGCCTTATGGGGTTGATTGGGGTGTACTCTACATTCCTCTGCTCACTTGGAGGTAGAGATCCAGCCCCCTGCTCTAAATTCTCCCTTGGCCACCTGCTCATTTCATCTCTGCTGTGTGCTAAGCTGTCACTTAGATGAAGTGTCATGAAACAGTGTCTGCAACCTACTTAATTTAACATCATCCCAAGTTCCCTGCAGATTTTATTTTGGCTGTGCTCAGGGAATACACTGCAGATGGCTCATAGTGAGTGATTCTGTTTCTCACTAGCTGTTGAGCTCCTGGGGGCTGAACCAGGCCCCATTTCCATGAGCTCTGTCCAGGCTCCTGTCCTCTTTAGACCACTCAAGATGCCCTAGTAAGACCTTGCCAGAGTCACCTGTGTGTTCGCCCCTGAGACCTGCCTGGCTCAGCTGTTGTGAACATGGCCAGCCCCAACCAGCAGCCTCAGGCACTCAGACATTACAGGGAATAGCTGAGAGCTCTGCTGATACTCTCTTGCCTCTAATACCTGCAACTCTTCTCTTCCAAGTATAGTCATTCTGCTGGATTCAGTCCTTTGGTCATTTCTAGTTATTTCCACTCTTTCCTTGCTTCCCACATTCCTCATGACTAAAGTGACTACAACCTGCTAATTCCTAAAGCTCTCAGTGCAACCTCCTCATCTGCTCTAGATCTGTGGTCCACCACCCCAGATGGCCACCAGTATAAAGCAATTGCAGCACCTGCTGGTCACTATGCTCACATAAGCCCTCTCCGCTTCCTAAACATCCAGAGCTGTCTCACCCAAAATAGTATGAGTGTCCCCCCAACTCTTTCTCCTCTGAGGCTCCCCCATGGCCAACAGATCACCCAGTCCTGCTGAGTCTCCTTAACATTTTCAGCTGTTCTTGGTCTCAGCCTTGAGGCCCTTTTCCTTTTCCATTTAAACAATTGTGATAACTTTCTATAATAAGTTCGCTGTGTTTAGGCTAAACACCCTTGACCCAATCCATTCTCCAATGTTCTGCCAGAGACAGATTTTTTAAAACATAGATTTACTCATGAGATTACCCTGCTCAGAACCACAAGGTGGTTCATCCCCTGTAGCAACAGTGAGAGTCATAATCATCCCCCCATCAGCTTTTGCTGGCTCCCTGGCTCCCTTCAAAGCTGTTGGTATGTTGTAACTCATCTAACCCTCACAATAACCTATGAGAAAAACACTGTTTTATTCCCATTTAAAAGATGAAAAAACTGAGGCATAGAGAGTTCACTCAGCTGGTAAGTAGTGGAGTCAGAATTCCAAGTGCTGTTCATGTTCTTAATCCCTATGCTATGTGGCCTCTCAAGATTTTGTTATTTCCTTTCATAGGAGGGCCTTTTTTTATTTTCAAACAAAACCATACGTGGAATCCTGCGACCATATATCAAACCAGTAACTGACATTCTCATGATGAAACACAGACAGGGGGACACAGGACCTAAAGCCGTGCCCAGTTAGTCTCTCCTTCCCCTTTCAAGGCTACTTCTTGGAAACCCAGGGCTCTGTGAGAGCCAATTTGAAAACACCAACCTATGAGCTAAAGTCTGGCTTAGCTGATATTATGATTCAAAATAGATCCAGGCCTGAGTTTCCAGGGCTGTGGTCATTTAGGCTCGGGGAATATTTAATTCAGATTTTAGCTTTGTTAGAATAATAAGATATTAATTAAACTGGGGCTAAAATGACTATAACAAGCAAAAGCATCTATAGATGCATACACGTAACCACACATACTCAGGGAATAGGAAATAAATCTTCGATTTACCACTCATTTTTCAAGACTTGAAGTCAAAAGAACATATTTTCAGACTGTTAAATAAAGTATTCTAAGTATGGATTATTCTTTGTTTGACACAGGGAGGTTGTCCCAGCCCAACACATTGTTCTTCTCTTGAACAAGGTTATTGATTCTACCCCAGGTTCAGAAAGCTTTAGTCACATCCCTTACCTCCATCTCAGTTGACCTCCTGGCTGTAACTCTAATGATGCCATGGGCCACAGGCTTCCCAGCGTAAATACTGTACTATATACCCTTCCCCCCCGTCTATAGTTAATAAGCAGATGCACTTGCAAAGGGGTCACTATATCTAGTGTTTATGATCTGGTACTTGGTGTAAGTAAGGATATGAGCAAGATGGAAGAAGACATGGAACTCTAAGTGCAGGGACAGGATACAATGTACACTGGGGAACACAATTTTCGTTGAGTTAGATCTGACACTTGTTTTTGACTGACTTTTGGCATCTGAGTCCAGGGATGACCCCAGTTTTTCTCTGTCATGTCAACTTTTTAGGGTGCAGGATGCCCTCTCTTTGTCCCAAGAATCATGCAAAATGTGCATACAAAGGAAAATTTAAAACTTACCTGAAGAAACAAAAATAGAGAGGAGCAGTGTCCTCCAACCCAAGGCATAAGAATGAAAACTTACACCAGGGTGTTGCTGAGGAGATGAATGGCCAAAGTAGGCAGCAGCCCAGTAGGGGAGACAGGCTCAAAATAAGTCAAGTGCAAAACAGATGGGATCCCTGGATGGGGATGAGGGGGCAGAACTCTGGGTCAGAGAGCTCAGGATATGAAGTGAAGGTGTGATTGGTGCATCCCAGGCAGGCGGAGCTTCGGCCTGAGCTGCTTCTGACTCACAAATCCTCTCCATCTCCCTCTTCCTCTCCCTCTCCCTCTCCCTCTCCCTCTCCCTCTCCCTCTCTGGGAGTCTACATACCTGTCCCTCCTGTGTGGAGGACTGCCTTTCTGCTTCACTTGCCAGTGCCTACTCATGCATCAAGAATGTACAGCTTCCAGGCCACCTCTTCAGCCAGGCCTTTTCCTGACTTTGCCAGGCTGAGTTCATCCTGCTCTCCTCGGTGCTTCCCACAACACTCTTCCTTTACAGTGGCACCTAGCATTTAATTTTTGTACTTATTTCTGTTCCTAGTCCCCAGGCCCATCACATCAAACTCACTCAGAGTCCAAAGACAGCGGTGTACTTTCCAAAGCTCCAGGTGTGGCCAAGGTGAGGGCCTCTGAGCATATGTGGGAGGAATTCCAGTGCAGGGAATGTCGCCTCCTGGGTGAGACCTGACCTAACAGGTGTTTGATGATGGAGTGAGTGAGCAGAGGGTGAAGACTTCCAGGGCAATGTCCACACACCTACTTGTCATCTTCCCTTTGAGACTGCCCTATTGACAGCCTGTTTTCTTCCCTCCTCCTCCTTTCAATGGAGCTGACTCTCCTAGCTCTGCTCCTCAAGGTCAGTAGAAACCACAGACATTTTAGAGTCAGACAGTCCTTAGACATAATCCAGTTCACTTCCCACCTGCCACAGGTCCAGGGGGCTCACCAATGTTGCCCCTGACATTCCTCTGTATCTGCCCAGACATTGCTCTTGTCACCCTTCCCAAGGAGTTCATTCCATATGGATCTTTGCTGCTGGCCTCAGAAGCAGCATGTTGGGTGCAAGAGCAGTATTTAGAATGAATCCAGGTCTTTAGAGTGGAGCCTCATCTCTCTACATCCCAAATTTCTCATCTGCAAAAATAGATACTAATGTTCATTCTCAGAACTTAGTGTTCACAATAAATGCTAAATTGTTCATCTTTTTCACTCATTGCACTTAGAACAGTCTCTGGTACAAACAATACATTCTTCTTAAAGAATAATTGAATGAATAATGAAAGAATGAATGCAAGAATGCAGGGTATGTGAAGTGCCTGGCACTTCCACTTAGCAGTACTTAATTTAACTGTGCAGGGGCAATGTTTTTGGTATAGTAACCAACATTCTTCCCCAGCACTACATCAGTCACACTTCCTGGCTCATTACCCCAGAGGCAGAATGAGACATAGCATAATGTGAGTCTTTTCCAAAATCAGGAAAAGATTTTGGTTTCTGAAAGTCCTTGTGGGAAAGGTCTTTCCCTGTCAAAAGGTAAGATGTAGGATTTGGGGAGAGTGGGGTTTCTCTCACAAACCAGGGAGACAGAGGGGAGAGCAATGAGCACAGAAGTTGTCAAAGTCCACAGGAAAGTGTGGACTAAAGTCCCTGACAAGTGAGGTGTTTTCCTGAAAAGTCCTTGAGAGGAACATATGAGTGGCAAAGTCAAACCCTCTGCCTGCTCAGCCTCTTCTTGGGTGAGTACCACTTATCCCCATTAGGCAGAATCCCCATAGGGATCAGCAAAAGGATAAAAGGCCAGGTCAGAGGCTGAGTCATTGCCTACTTCCCACCCAATCACAGTCACCATGGCCTGCTACTCACAGGAGTCGAGCCAGCTGACCTGTCTGCAAGGGTCCAGGAGGATGTCCTTTGAGGGCAGCCAGATGTGCCCCCTGACTGTCTAATGAGGGTGTGCCTCTCTGTGCTCAACACCAGCATGTCTGACTTACCCCTTGTTGACAGCTCCTCACAACATCTCAAGAATCCCACAAGCCCAAGAGAAGGAGGTGTGGCAGGGCAGGGACATAAAGGCCCTGGTGCAGGAATGAGGGGCACAGAATCAATCTATTAGTGAGGCAGGACCATCATGAAACACAAGCTCATTTCTACCAAATTTACTCTCCTATTTTTGGACGACAGCCTTGTGACCACAACACTCCCTTTCTTTGTATAGACAGCCCCAGTTCCTACCACTGAGGGAGGATCCAGAGTCTCAAGTATCCTTTACCCTCATCCCGAATACATACCCCATTCTGTGAAAGTCTCTTGACCAGTAGTGCCCACACTGGGCATGAAGCTGCTGTCTCCTATTGGACTGCCTCTCCATGAGGGAAAATGCCTTCAGCCTTTTAAGATGAACCATTGCTGAGGCAGTTCTTTTGCCCTTATGTTTCCCTGAGAACTGAAACCCATAGTGGGAGGGCATCCACAGCCCAATGTGACCACCTGTACCTCACACATTCTCTTTGTCAGTAGAGCCAAAATAAGGAGCTCCCTTGGCTGAAAGTGTAAACAACCCTTTATTGAGACAAGAAATTATTTCCTTCAAGCCTCAATAGAATAATGAATATGGGCTTTCATAAACATCTAGGAAACACTTTCACTCTGTACAGTCAATTCGTGGGGCACTTTCACCAAGGGTTGTTAGAACTAAAGTGTTTTTGCCTCAATGAACACTCAATACTCCATATAGATCTCAGCATGAAAAGTCATTTTTAAAGTCTATTCAATCTGATTAAATGCTTTCCTGGTCATCTGTCTGGTGTATCAAAAAGGAATGAATACACTTGATTATATTCTCCTAAACTTAGTTATTTATAAAAATATGTATTCAGGTACCCAAAGTGCGGAGTATCAAGCTCCTGGTGGCTGAGCCAAAGGACTAAAAGTGGCTATTGGCGGTATTTGGAAATGCTCAAAGAAAATCTATAAGATTTTCATGGGGGAGAAGACAGAGGCAAGAAGTGATTGTGAATGCAGGTGTGCTGTCCCATCAGGTTGATGGGCCCATGGTGGGGAATATGAGGCTCCAAGAGACCAGGATAGAAATCTGGGAAATGGTTCCCTTTCTCCTCCCTTTTTCTGAAAGTCAGCAAGCAAATAGTATATTTTATTGATTATGTTGTTACAGGAGTCCCAATTTTTCCCCCTTTTCTCCCCTCTGCCCAGTACCCCCATTCCCTCCAGCAATCCTACCCCCCTTAGTTCATGTCCATGGGTCATGCATATAAGTTCTTTGGCTTCACCCTTTCCTATATTATTCTTTTTTAAAATTTTATTTTTATTATTTTTCTATTACAATTGTCCCAGTTTTTCCCTCATTGTTACCCACACCCGGCCCACCCTTTCTCCTACAGTCCGTCCCGACCTCATTGTCCATGTTCATGTGTTATTTATATTAGTTCCATTGTTAAACCCTTCCCCTACTGACCCCTTTCCCTCCCTCCTTCCTCCCCCCTCCCCCATGATAACTGTTACTCTGTTCCTTGTTCAATTTTGTTCATTTGTTTGTATTGTTCATTAGTCTCCTGTATTGGGCGATAGCATATGGTGTTTTTCTTTCATTGACTGGCTTATTTCGCTAAGCATAATTCTCTCTGATTCCATCTGTGTTGTTGCAAATGGCAGGAGTTCCTTCTTTCTTTTTGCCACATAGTATTCCATTGTGTAAGTGTACCACAGTTTTTTAATCCACTCATCTACAGATGGGCACTTGGGTTGTTTCCAACACTTGCCTATTGTAAACAGCGCTATTATAAACATAGGGGTGCATAAGTTCTTTTGAATTGATATTTCAGGATTCTTTGGGAATAATTTTAGCAGTGAAATCGCTGGTTCAAAAGGCAGTTCCATTTTTAGTTTTTTGAGGAAATCCATACTGTTTTCCATAGTGGCTGCACCAGTCTGCATTCCCACCATCCCATATTATTCTTAACTTCCCCTTATTTTCTACCAACCAATTATGCTTCCTAATCCCTGCACCATTTTCCCATTTCCCCCCCTTTCCCCACCCAACTGATAACCCTCCAAATGATCCCCATACCTATGATTCTGTTCCTATTCTGGTTTGCTTAGTTGGATTTTGTTTTTATTTTTTAGATTCTGTCATTGATAGTTGTGAGTTTGTTGTTATTTTAAATGTTCATAGTTTTGAACTTCTTTTTCTTAAATAAGTCCCTTTAACATTTCATATAATAATGGCTTGGTGATGATGAACTCTTTATCTTGTCTGGGAAGCACTTCATCTGCCCTTCCATTCTAAATGATAGCTTTGGTGACTAGAGTAGTCTTGGTTGTAAGTCCTTGCTTTTTAACACATTGAATACTTCTTGCCAGTCCCTTCTTGTGTGCAAAGTTTCTTTTGAGAAATCAACTGAGAGTCTTATAGGTATCTCTTTGTAGGTAACTCTCTGCTTTTCTCCTGCTGCTTTTAAGAGTCTCTCTTTATTTTGAATCTTTGGCATTTTAATGATGATGCATCTTGGTGTGGTCCTCTTTGGATCTAACTTGTTAGGGACTCTCTGTGCTTCCGGGACTTGTATGTCTATTTCCTTCACCAAATTTAGGAAGCTTTCCTCTATAATATTTTCATATAAGCTTTCAATTTCTTGCGTTTCCTCTTCTTCTTCTGGCACCTCTATGATGCAAATATTGGCACTTTTAAAGTTATCCCAGAAAACTCCCGGCACACAAAAGTCTTTGACCAGATGGCTTCACAGGTGAGTTTTACAAAACATTTAGGAAAGAACTAACTTCTATATTCTCAAATTATTCCAAAAAATTCAACAAGAGGGAAGACTCCCAAACTCTTTGTATGAAGTCAGTATTACCCTAATTCCAAAACCAAGTCAAGACACAACAAAGAAAGAAAATTACAGGCCAATATCGCTGATGAACATAGATGCTAAAGTCCTCAACAAAATATCGGTAACTGGATCCAGCAACACATTAGAAAGATTACACACCAGGATCAAGTGGTATTCATCCCAGGTATGCAAGGATGGTTTAATATTTGCAAATCAATAAACATATTACACCACATAAACTAAATGAAAGACAACAATCACATGATCATATCAATATGTGCTGAAAAAGCATTTGATAAAGTACAACACCCATTTATGATGAAAACACTCAGCAAAATTGGAATAGAGAGAGCATACCTCAACATAATAAAGGCCATATATGAGAAACCTGAAGCCAACATCATACTGAATGGACAAAAACTGAAAGCATTCCCCCTGAGATCAGGAACAAGTCTAGGATGTCCACTCCCTCCACTCCTATTCAACATAGTCTTGGAGGTTCCAGCCACAGCAATCAGACAAGAAAGAGAAATAAAAGGCATCCAAATTGGAAAAGAGAAAGTAAAGCTGTCATTATTTATAGACGACATGATAGTGTACATAGAAAACCCTATAGACTCCACGAAAAGACTACTTGATCTAATAAGTGAATTTGGCAAAATAGCAGGGTACAAAGTCATTATTCAGAAATCGAAGGCATTTCTGTACACCAGCAATAAAATATCAGACGTAGAAACTAGAAAAAAATCACACTTTCTATAGCAACTAGAAAAATAAGGTACCTAGGAATAAACTTAACCAAGGAGGTAAAACACCTGTACTCAGAAAACTACATATCACTGAAGAAAGAAATTAAGGAAGATACAAATAAATGGAAGCATATACCATGTTCATGGATGGGAAGAATCAACATGATTAAAATGTCCATACTACCCAGAGCAATTTATAGATTCAATGCAATCCCTATTAAAATACCAACAACATATTTCAAAGACCTAGAACAAATACTTCAAAAATTTATGTGGAACCAAAAAAGACCCTGACTAGCCACAGCAATCTTGAGACAGAAGAACACAGTAGGAGGAATTACAATGCCTGATACCAAACTATACTACAAGGTCACTGTAATCAAAACAGTCTGGTACTGGCATAAGAACAGACATATAGATCAATGAAACAGAATAGAGAGCCCAGAAATAAAGCCAGGCCTATATGGTCAACTAATATTAGACAAAGGGAGAAGGAACATAAAATGGAGTGAAAATAGCCTCTTCAACAAATGGTGTTGGGCGAACTGGACAGGGACATGCAAAAAAAAAAATGAAACTAGACCACCAACTTACACTATACATCAGAATAAACTCAAGATGGATCAAAGACTTAAATGTAAGCCGTCACACCATAAAAGTCCTAGAGGAAAACATAGGCAGGAAAATTTCAGTTATCCCGCATAGAAATATTTTCACTGATCTATCTCCTAAGGCAAGGGAAATAAAGGAAAAAATAAAGAGATGGGACTACACCAAACTAAAGAGTTTTTGTTCAGCAAAAGAAAACATCAGCAAGATGAAAAGGAAACCAACCATATGGGAAAATATATTTGCCAATGATACCTCAGGTAAGGAATTGATCTCTAAAATATATAAAAAACTTATGTGACTCACCACCAAGAAAACAGACAAGCCAATTAAAAAAATGGGCAAAGGACCTGAACAAACACTTCTCCAAAGAGGACATACAGAAGGTCCATAGGCATATGAAAAATTGCTCAACATCACTAGCCATCAGAGAGATACAAATAAAAACTACAATTAAATACCACCTTACACCAGTCAGAATGGCCATCATCAGCAAATCAACAAATAACATGTGCTGGCAAGGATGTGGAGAAAAGGGAAACCTGGTGCACTGCTGGTGGGAATGTAGACTGGTGCAGCCACTGTGGAAAACAGTATAGAATTTCCTCAAAAAACTAAAAATGAAGCTGCCTTTTCAACCAGCAATTCCATTGCTAGGATTACATCCAAAGAATCCTAAAACACCAGTTCAAAAGTTTCTATGCACCCCTGCGTTCTTAGCAGTACTATTTATAATAGCCAAGTGCTGGAAACAACCTAAGTGCTCATCTGTAGATGAGTGGATCAAAAAACTGTGGTACATTTACACAATGGAGTACTACATAGCAGAAAGAAAGAAGGATCTTCTACCATTAGCAACAACATGACTCGAACTAGAGACAATTATGCTTAGCAAAATAAGCCAGGCAATGAAAGAAAAATACCATATGATATCACCTAATACAGGAGACTAATGAACAACACAAACAAATGAGCAAAATTGAACCAGAGGGCATAAGCCTATGATCTCATTACCTGAGTGATTGTCTGCAGGTATAGGCCTCACTTAATCTTGTCTGCATCATTGCCTCCTGAGACTCAATGTTTTGGCTTAACTAAGTGACTGGAATACAACAAGGATGCCAGCCTGTTAAACTGAGCATGGCGTTGTTCTGGGACAGCCAAATGACCTGGAGTCTGCAAGATCTTTCCCCATGTGGGAAGGCCACCCTCCCCTTCGCACCCCCACTCTTATTAGGAATTTCTGGATCCAAGGGTAGGTAGGACAATGACCATGTCCAACTTGAAGCAGCTAGAGGAGCACAAGACCTTCTCCCATTGTCCTTTATAAGATTATAAATGTTTTGAGTCTGAGAGGGGGGAATTTTTATTTTTTAATGTTATATAAATTAATTAATTAATTAATTATTGGAAAAAAAAAGACTAATATAGGAAACGGTGAAGCTGGGGAATTTACATGCATGACCCATGGACATGAACTAGGGGGTGTGGGATCGCTGGGGGAGGGGGTTACTGGGCAGAGGGGAGCAAATGGGGAAAAAAATGGAACTACTGTAAAAAAAAAGGAATTGGATTGGATAAAAAATAAAATAAAATAAAATAAAATAAATAAATTTTTTAAAAAAAGGTTTCCCAGGGGTTCCTAAGCCTCTCTTCATTTTTCTCAATTATTGTTTCCTCATTCTGTACTGGCTGACTTTTTTTTCTTATGTTCCTAATCATTGATTGGAACCCGGGTTTCCTTCCCCTCACCATTGGTTTTGTGAGGATTATTTTTCATTTCACTTAGCATAGCCTTCACTTCTTCTCTTATGCATATGCCATACTCAAGCATATGTCAAGCCTATGAGAATCTTTATCACCAGTTTTTTGAACTCTGCATCTTTTAGGTTGGCTATCTCCTCATCACTTAATTCTCCCACTGGAACCTTGATTCACTCCCTCCTTTGGACCATACTTCTCTGTCTCCTCATCTTGACAGGCTCCTGTGTTTGTTTGCCTCTGTGTCTTAGATAAGCTGTCACTCCTGTTATGTTGTAAGGGGCGGAACCTTAGGTATTCCTCAGTACAGGGTGACCTGTTTCATCACTCCGTGGTGCTGTATGTGGGGGAGGGGTCCCTGTTCAGCACTCGCCCCTCCTCCAGGCACCTCTCCCATCTTCATATGAGACTAGCTGTTGCCCTGGCCATGGTTCCAAGAGTGCATGGGTCTGTGGACATTCTAGGACTGTGGGGGCTCTTCAAACAAGTGGACTCTGCTGAGAGACCAACAGTCTCCTCTGCCCCAACTCCCACCAGTCTGCACAGTTAGCAATGAGGCTCTATTTTCCCCGGCACTGGGACCATGAGCTGCGTGGCCTGGTCTGGGGCTGGGAATGCTCCCCAGGTGTCCCTCCCAACTTTTAAAAATATGTGACTGTGTTTCCTGCCAGCCTGCCGCTGCCACTGCCGCAGCTGCCACATCTGCTGCTGCCACCACACCGTGTCCTCTCTGCCCCAGCTCCACCTCTCCTACTTTTCTGGATGAGTATTTCTTCTTTATATCTTTGTTTGTTGGACTTCCATGCAGCTTGATTTTCTGGAACTTCTGGTTGTCTCTAGTTTTGAAGTAGTTGTGTGTATTTCTTCTTAGTTGTGGAGTGAGATGCAGTGTGTCTGTCTAAACCTCCATCTTGGCTGAAAGTCCAAATGACCATGTTTTGACATTAAGTTACCCATTACATAGAAGTCTGGGTACCCAACTGGCTGGAAATCTCACAGCAGGATTATCTGTTGATTTTGGAGCTGGGCTGCCTTGCACCTCCCTCATCATTAAAGCACCTGAGTTAAGGGAACAGCCTTACAAGTTTAGTCACCTGACAGCTGATTTCTGGAAGTCTCCTGGGGTGGGTGGTGATAGGCCTAGTGTTCCTAGAATGCCTAGCTGAGAAGGCAGACTGAGAAATAAAAACATAAATGTGAACTGTTTGAGAAGGCATACCCTACCCACATCCACTGCCCAGAAGTTTAAATGTATGCAATGGAGGGTCCGGGGGGAGGCAGTGACAAAAGGTAATTACAGCTGAGTAAACTAGAGAAATTGCCACTATTATCTGAGTAGTATGGTCTTTCATGTTTTCAAAAGCGTTCACATGTATCATCTTAGAGGAAGCTGAGGCTGAGACATAGCATGTGACTTGAGACCTTTGAGACTTAAATCCAGGTTTTCTGACACCAAAGCCAGCATTTAACAAAGCTGGACACTATGTTCATGAAGCAAACACAAAACTAGCATTGGCTAAACACCTACTGTGTGTCTGGAACTTTGTTTTATCTACTGAGTCCTTTCCCAGTCCTGCCTGGTAAGTATGAACTTGCCCATTTGACTGAAGAGGAAGCAAGCTCAGATCCAACAATTTGACTGACTGTAGAGTGGTAGGAATTGGAGTTAAAACCTAGCTGTGCCCATCTCCAAAGCCAATTTTCTCTCCTCTCTGCTAATCTAGTCTGTTTATGTCAGATATGAGAAAACAAAGACCCAAGGGTTAAGTGACTTACAGAATCACACAGTCAGTTAGAGGCAGAGCTGAGACTGGAATCTGACCCAGTACACAGTGAGAATCTGGAGTTCTGTTATTATCCAGTTGTCACTGCCCTGAATCAAACAAGACTGTAATTAGGTACTTTGTTAGTTCTTTACAAGTAGCTCTAACATTTAACAAAACTAAGTGATGAAGGAGACCTAGGACTTCAAAATACCCAAAAGAATGTTATCAAAGCCTGTGGTCCGTGGTGGGTCCAGGTCAGGTCTATATATAGATTTAACTGCTCACCAACATTTTCGACTAGTTTGGCTGAGTAGCCTCAGAAAACTCTTTAAAAGTCCTATTTCTCCATGGGTGCCATGAACTGTGCCAGGAATACCTGTGGATGTTGAATAATTAACTCTATTGAGTAACTAATTGTCTGAAGATAGCCTGACTGTGACTCTATTAAAACAAATTAAAAGGTATAATAATCTAATGGCAGTCACATGAATTGTGGGTATACAGCCCAAGTTGTGACCAGAGATGGCCTATGCCACCAAGGCCAAAGTCCACAAGAGCTGCAGAAGATGACAGAGAAACAGAGACTATTCCTAAATTCCCACTGGCTGTCTGTACAGTGGTGACAAAAGGAGACACAGACAGAGGAGGGAGTTTCAACAGATGGTTTCTATCAAGGGAGTAACAGAAGAGATGCTGACATCAAGAAAAAATGGGGATGGTGACCCTAGTGGTGACTATTTCCTGTTCCAGGATATTTGTCAGGGATTTTCATAAGAGAAACACTCATTGTCAAGATTTAGTGGTCTCTACTCTTTACAATTATTTGAGCGTCTAAAGAGATGGGAGCTTCTTACAAATAGAAGAGGATATTTTGCAAGGACATTGGTAGAGGCTCACACGCTGCTTGCAGTAGACTTGAATTTCTTCGCTGTTGCACATTTTTATAAAGGCTAATAAGTACCTGTGGAGGACAGATAGATAGAGGATCTCTGATCTTCTTGAGGGTAAAGGATTGGAAAACAGGTCTGATGCACTGGGCCATATTGTAGTGGGGGCAACAGAGCCCAAGAAAGAGCAGTAATCATTAGAAAAGCCCTCAGGACCATGATGAACAGTTATGCAGGTTGTGCACTGAACAGCTCTAGGGGACACCACTTACTTCTTGATCTCTTTTTGGGTTTGTGCAGTGTAAGCATGCAAGTTGTATGTGATAGCCCTGGAAGTCTAGAACCTTATACAGCTTCAAATCATAAAGATCAGAGAAGAGAATTGATTTTAGGCATGGCCACTCAGCCACCTTGATATCCTGCTGTATCTGAAGAAAAATGGCCTCAGGTTTATTTGAACTTACAGAGCTGTAGTATCAAGCACTATTACAATTTAGGACACAGGTAAATTTTGTATGGAACAAACCATTCTCTACCTAAATAGGAACCATTGTTCTATGGGAACTTGGCCATTAAGTCCTGGGACAGCTGAGAGCAGCACCAGTGTGGTCAGCAGGTCTCCCTGGTGGTGGTGGTAGTGGTGGCAGCAGCTGTGGTCTCTGTCCTGTCACCTCCTTGAGTTGGACCCCTGGCTTTGCTCCAGCAGCGACAAGCACCCAGTAAGTTCCAGTGATACAGGGGCCCAACAGAATTCCCAAGTGCCAATCAGAACTGTTTTACCTCTGGGAGCCTCACACATATTTGGGGAGGGGGGAATCTGTGAAAGACAGACAGGAATTCTGTGGAGCTGAGTTACAAGGATCCACGTAACATGGTCTCATTTATACTCCAAAACTGCCATAACCTAAGACATGCTGGCTGCAGAGATATATTCATTTCACTGCAGAAACAGGCAGAGTATCATAAAATGCTTCACCTTGTATTCTGAAGACTCCTGAGGGAGCACACAAGGAAAGGCTCTAAACTGAAACACACAACAAGTAAAGTGACATGCGCTTCCCAGGGGTCAGAGTAAAGCCAATGATAGAACAATTAAGTTGGGTCACAGAGCCAACAGGAATGAAGCAACTGGGGGATCAGGTGGAGAAGTGGGAAGTATTACTCTAGGTGATATTGCCTAGTGTCTTGACAAGGGGTTGGAGCTAAGAAGAGGACTTTAGCATCTGTGGAGTCTTTTCTGAAACTATATTTCCTCAGCATCTGGCTGTGGCCAAAATCAGGAAAAGAATACATATCCTAACCTGCCTGTTAGGATATGTTACACCCAGAAAATCCAGCTTAGCAGACATATTATTTATCACACTGTCTTGATATTTTCCAAAGTTCCCCAGAAATAGGGGTATCTAAAATTATCAAAATGATGGACAGCCTTCTATAAGAGGAAAGAGTGATAAAAACTATGGACTTTTCTGTATAGAATGATAAGTCTGGGAGGAGAAATCATAAAATTTTATGTGATTCATCCAAAGAAAAAACATGAAAGCACTGTTTTAGTGCAGCAAGAAGAAAGCTATGAAATGATTATAAGAGGTGGTGCTTTGAAAGTTAGGAAGTGCCAGGGTTCCATTTTCACAAGTTAATGTCCCTGTTATTAAGGAGTGTAACACCCTCTCAGAAACTTCCATAGTAACACTGTTGTCCACAGACATTCTTTGACTAAATTGTTGAAAGAGGCATGCATCTCACCCACTTTGGTGTTTTATTGTGTTTTAACATGATTTGGAGAGTAATGGGCATTTGGAAGAATGCTGTGGACAAAATAAGCTGAGATGGACTCCATACTAATTGAACTCTGAAGGACTCTGAAAGTCCCATGTGAGATTTTTTAAAAAATAGTAGACAGTATCCTCTGAAGTCTGTGCTTCTTAGAAACCGGTGGGGATAGTGAAAGGAAAGTGAGGAATACCAAATGGTTACTGGGAATATTTAGGGGCTCTTAAAATTTTCTGGTGCCATTTGTAATGGAGGAAAAGTCTTCAATGTAGTTTAAGAAATATTAGGCTACCAGCATTACCCATTTACTGCCTAGACAATGAATTGACAATTGATCAGTCTCTGCTTTATTATAGCTTTTCCTTTTGTTGTCTCAAATAATCATCTTTCAAACTATGGTTTAAAAACAATATTTATTATTACTTATCTCTAATTCTAAAAATAATGAATTCTTACTATCATTTACTGACCAGTGATTATGTGTCTGGCTTATGTGAAGCCTTTCACATGAAGTATCTCATTTAATCCTCACAATAACTTTGCAAGGTAGGCATTATTACAACCTCCATTTTATAGATAAAGATAGTGAAGCTTAAAGAGTTTCATTAACTTACCTATGGTACTTTAGAGCAGACCAACCTACACTTTAATTACCATACAATACTACCTCATGGAATCTGTTAGAAAGTTTAGAAGACTGGAAAGTAAAAAGAGACATGTCTCTCTTAAGCCTTCTATTCAGATATAAGGTGATATTACTTTAGGTTGTTTCCTTCCAGTCATTTTCTCCATGATTCTTTTTTCTCACTGAAGTGGTTTTATGTGTCATATTTTGTCTTGCATTTTCATAAGACATCTTTATATATCAAATATTTTTCTATAATATCAAGTATTACCCATTGTATGGTTGAACTGTTTTATTCAACTATTATACTATTTTTGGGCATTGAGATTGATCTAAAGTTCATTATTATAAACAGTGTTGTGTGGCAGATTGAAAAACCTGCCCACATACTATTCTCCTCTAATAAAGAGATGGAGTCTATTTCTCCACTACTCAAATCTATGTTGGCCATGTGACTTACTTTGGCCAATAAGACATGAGCAAAGACTCAAGATAGGTTTGAACTCTGGGACTATCTCTTCTGTTGTTTTGGGGGAATCCTGCAATTGCCACCATGTGAAGAAGCCCAGAATAACCTGCTGGATAATAGAAATTTGTGGCCCAGTCATCCTGTCACCCCTGCTGACAACTTCCCAACTGCCAGACCTGTGAGTGAAATGACCCTAAAGCATCCAGTGGCCAGCCAACTCACCAGCCAACTACAGACACATAACGGAGCCCAGTGGGAATTGGACAAGCTGACCCAGTTGAGAAGAACCAAACAGCTTATTAATTATAAGCTAATTATATGGCAACTCTAAGTTTTAGGGAGGTTTGTTACACAGCAAATGCTAACTAACACATTGAAATGAATAATCTTCCATATACACATGTAAGAGTAGAAGTTACAATATAGCATGAAAGTTGGAGAGAGGCTTAGGAATAAATTGAGTTTAAGGATGAATAAAAGAGAAGCGGGTACTCATGAGTGGGATAGAGTCATAGATTGGATGAGAGTTTGGGATGGAGAGAGGAGCCTTAAGAATAAGTGAGAATATCTGTGTGCATTTACTTGGTAATTTTCAAAACCCGAATGTTTACTGGTTTATTATGCTGCACCAAAATGTACCAGAGTGTGTATTTCACCACGTACTCACTAACCACACATATTATTCCTTTTCCTCTTTGTCAGTATGATAAGTGAGAATGATATCTACATGTTTCAATGTTGCACTTTGTAATTACTGGTAGGGCTATATTTATTTACATAGTTACTGTCAGTTTTTCTTTTCCTTGTTCATTTTCTTGGTTTATTTTACCACTGGATATTTCTTTTATTCTTGTTAATATTTGAACTTTTTATCAAAGATGTTGCAACTGTTTTTTTCTAGTTCATATTTTGCCTTTTAATTATTTTTCCAAGACTTTAAATCAACTCTATAGAAACAGAATAAACATTAATAAAATGCAGTCATTTAACGTGTAAAGTCCAATGAGTTTTAACAATTGTATGTGCCTGTGTAAACCCCATCCAAATTTAGAACATTTTCATCACTGCTAAAATTTTTTTCATGCTCTTTTCTAGCCTATTTCTACTTCCACCCTGGCTATAGGCAACCATCAATCTGCTTTTTCTATCATCACAGATTAAAATTGTTTAGGATTTTAATAAAAATGTATTTTAAGCTTTTCATTAGTCAATTATAACAGTATTTTTTTATAAATGTGTTGGTTTAAAAGGACTTTCCCACACAAAAGATTACATAAATATATTCACTTGTATTTTTTCCTAGTTATTTTTACATTTAATCTTTAGTTTTTCTGGGGTTTATTTTAATGTACACGCTGAAGCAGCTATCCTTATTATTTTAAAATGTCAATTTTATCATATATTGAATACTTATATGCACACACACATATACTTGGATCTATTCCTATTAGCTTTTTTTTTAAATCTCAAATTGTTGCAGAGTTGTTTAATGGCAATTGTTTTATAGTTTTCTTTTGTTTTTCCTGTTCTTGGATAACTGATAGCGCATGCATTCCTTCCTCCCAAACACTGTTTATTATTCTTCTCCATTTTTTTCTTGGCAGTTTTTGCTCATTTTTTCTTCCCAATGAACTTCAGAATTACTTTATCAGGCTTTACAATAAAAATTCCTGGGAATCATAGCTTTAATCATGATTTTATTTAGATATTTAGTTTTATTTACACCTAAAGTATTTTTAAGTATTTAAAATATTTATCATGATTTACTTCTTTAAGTCTTATTCATCCAAGTAGGTTGTAAACTTCCTAAGGACAATAACCATGTCTTAGAGAGAATTCTTGGACACCTCCACAATGCCTGGCATATAGGAAATACCCAATAAATGTGTGTATTGAAGGAAGAACCACTCCCCAGAAATCTCATCAGGGTTTTCAAAAAAATAGTTTTTAACTACCAATCAATAGAAGGAATTAATATTGGGTACTATATATCTAACTTCAAAATGTGTTTCAACAAAGTCAAATGAAATGTTTTTTCAATGATTCTATACAAAATAAATGAACAGATCAAATTTGAAATTAATGCCAAAAGCCTGTCCAAAGTCATTTTTCCTACTTGTATTGTTAAATTGATTATTTTTAAGTCTAAGTAAGCCATTATTTTACAGTTTGTTTGTGTGTGTGTTTATGATGAAATTTAGTAAAATGGACTTCTGTTATAAGAATATCTCCATACACAAATTTTAAAACTATAAAACCTTAAGAAAGGTGAACTAAATCTATATGGCTGACTCATAGTTCTGACTTTTTAACCTTAACTGTATCCATTTGCAAAGAAATCTACAATATTAGAACTGAAAGTGCCCTCAGAGAGCCAATTCCTTCATTTAACTGACAAGGAAACTGAAACCCAGAAAAGTAAGGTCAGGTCATATAATTAATTAATAGTTGACAGAGCTGGGACTAGAACCAACGCTGATCACTCCCACAAGAGTGGCATTTCCATGATATTAAGTTGTGATATTGCAAATTTTTGACCTTTTCTCAAAGCTAAGTTAAAATTACTTTTTAGAAGTATGACTTGTAAAATTTTTGCTCTTGTTTTGGAGGGAAGAGTGTCATGAAATAAAACAATCTAACATCAAATCAAACAAATGAACCCCCCAACTCTAAAAGAGGAGTTTTTACTAAAAGATAAACCTGTTCTTTAAAAAGAGCAAGGTTGCTTTCAAAACAAAACAGCAGCCCAATAAAGCTATTGAAGATTGTATGTAATGGACATAAATAGTGAAAAGTGGGAGAAAGAGAGAAATATGGCATTGCATTCTAGAGGAGAAGTGACTTTCCATGAACAAAATAATGGCAAAACACATCAGGCTGACAAAGAAGGTGAACAAAGTGAAAATGAGGCATCTGGAAGCCTGTCAGAGCTAATAGAGAAGGAAACATACCTAGAACAACTCTATCTTACAAGCAATTTCAACCATTGAGATATGTGCTGGGTTAAAGCACAGTATGATGAGCAGTTTTTTATATTATGTGTAAGACAACTTTATAGCCTAGCAAATAAATAATTTAACCTGAGGAGAAACATCCCTGATCAAAGACAATGCAGCCAGACAGCCATCTGACCAGAGAGCATGCATTGTTTTGACCCAAGAAAAAAAGTAAGTTACAGAAGAATGATAGGTAGGTGACCCACAGCTCTATAAATTCAGTAGAGCAAGATGGGACTTCCTAGGTCCAGGCAATATACCTCAATTAAAGGGAAATACATTCACTTTTAGAAAAACAGAAACCAAGAAGACAGCAAAATAGAGAAGTGCACCCTACTCAGAATGATGTTCTAGGAATTTCCAGAAACACTGGGTACACTAACAGATTTATAATATGTGTATATTTATCAATAAAATGAGACTTAGCTTATCTTAGTTTCTTCTTTTTATAGGTTTGGGTAAAGAGTCTTTTCTTAAACTAGTAACGAAATAACACGTATAATTGTTGTTCCCTGGTAACCAGATTTCTCTGGCATGTCTGAATTATTTAGCTTCAAGCATTATGATAAATGGTCTTTCAAAGAAGGAAGGCTGCGGTTTTTTTAAAAAATGAGTGCTTCTACCTCATGCCACATGCAAGATCAGTTCCTGGGTGGAGTGTACTTTAAATGTGAAAGGTAAAACAATAAAGCTCTAGAAAATAACATAGGAATATATCTTCATGACTCTTGGGATAAACAAATATTTCTCAAAAAGAACATATAAAGGATAAAAAATGTCTCTAAAACAAAAGAAGCACTGATCATAAAGGGAAGACTGATAATCTGGATTCCATGCAATTAAGAACTTCTGATCCACAAAAGGCATTATTAGGTGTGAGACTGAAAAGGCAAGCCACAGAGGCGGGGAAGGTATCTATGATATATGTATCCAACAAAACACTTGTGCTCATAATATATTTTTAAAAAAACAAAAACTCCTACAAATCAATAAGAAAAAGGCAGATTAGTCAACTTTAAAAAAAAAGTAAAACATTTGAACAAGTGCCTCATCCAAGGGGATATCCAAATGGCCAACAAGCATGTGAGAAGTTATTCAACATGTTCTTCATGAGGAAAAAGCAAATTAAAACCCCAGTGAGACTCCACAACATACAACACCAGAATGTCTACCATTAGAAAGACAAATTATATTATTATCTGTAGTTGGTAAAGATGTTAAGTAATCAGAACCCTAATACACTACGGTAGGAATGTAAACTGGTACAACCACATTGAAAAGGTTTCTGAACATATCTACTAAATTTGAAAACATGCTTATCTTATGATCCACCAGTTCTACTCTTCTATTTTCATTACATATGTGCAACAAAAGATATATACAAAAATGCTCATTGAAGCATTCATGCTAATGAATTTTATTCATTATAGCTGAAAATTGAAAACAAATCCAATATACATCAACAACAAAATGAACAAAAAATAAAACTGCTATAGCCAGACAGTGGAATAATACAGAGCAATGAAAAGGAATAAAATTACTATTACTCGAACATGGGGGAGTCTCTCAAGACACCAGAAACAAAGGAGTATATACTACATAATTCCATTTATATAAAGTACAAAAACAGGGAAACTTACATGGTGATAGAAGTAAGACTATGGTTACCTTTTGGGGGTGGGTGGGTAGTGACTGGGAGGAGCACTTTTAGGGTACTGACAATATTGCATTTTCTAATCTGGGTTGGATTACACAGGCATGTTCACTTTGTGAAAATTTTTTGAGCTGTGTATTTAGAATTTGTGCACTTTTCTATAGTGCACATTTTTTTCTATACTTTAATCACAAATTTATTTAAGATTGGTTGCTCAACAACATGAATATGTGTGTGTGTACATACACATACTGTACATAATAGTGTGTGTATATACAGTATGTGTGTGTGTACATACACATACTGTACATAATAGTGTGTGTATATACAGTATTCCCTCACTTACCGCGGATATTACCTTCTAGACCCCTCCATGATAGGTGAAAATCTGTGAAGTAGGAACCCTACATTTATTTTAGTATTTATATATATTTTAACCCTTCCCACACACTTTTATTTTTTTTAATTTTTTTTATTTTGGTTTTTCAATTACAGTTGTCCCCTTTTCCCCCAATTTCTCTCCCCCACCCAACCCACCCCCTCTCCCACAATCATATCCCTCCCCGTTGTCCATGTCCATGAGTCTTTCATACAGGCTCTTTAATTAAACCCTTCCCTTACTTATCCCCCTTCTCTCCCTCTCCCCTCCCCCCTATTGACTGCTATTCTGCTCTTTGTTCTATTTAGTTCCTTTGTTTGTGTTGTTCTTTAGTTTCCTGTATTAGGTGATATCATATGGTATTTTTCTTTCTTTGCCTGGCTTATTTCACTAAGCATAATTCTCTCTAGTTCCATCCATGTTGTTGCAAATGGCAGGAGTTCCTTCTTTCTTTCTGCTACATAGTATTCCATTGTGTAAATGTACCACAGTTTTTTGATCCACTCATCTACAGATGGGCACTTAGGTTGTTTCCAGCACTTAGCTATCCCACACACTTTTAAATTGTTACCAGTCCCTTATTAACCTTTCCCACTCCCTTAACCTTTTCCACACTTTTATAAACACTATGTTCTTAAACATATTCTACACTCTTAAACCTATGTAACTTTAACAACATATGTATACAGTACTGTAAAGTCCCGCGATATAGCGAAAAATCCATGATAAATAATTCAATATAATATTTTTTTAAATCCTGCGATACAGTGAGGCCATGATAAGTGAACTGCGATATAGAGAGGGACTACTGTACTACTGAACTATATACTTAAAAATGGTCAAAATGGTAAATTTTATGTTATGTGTATTTTACTACAATTTAATTCTTTTTTTTTTAAAGAAGGAATCAATCCTACTGATACCTTGTCTTTGGACTTCTGGCCTCCAGAACTGTGAAAGAATAAATTCTTGTTATATTAAGCCAAATTTTCACACTGTGGAATGATGAAAATGTCACTAGTGTAACACCATGTTCCATGTTTAGCTCCTTTGAGTTCCTATATCAGTGTTTTCTAAGCTCGAGTTAGTGTTCTCATATTTGTAATATCTATCACCAAAACTAAACATTTTTCTAATAAAAATTATCTAAATTTTAATAAGGAAGTCTCATTCTATATACTAGAGCTAATAGGAAAAACTACAGTACTCCACTGGGGCTCATCAAGCTCTGTGGTTAGGTCAAGCAAATAAACACTGGAGGCAAGCTGCCTACATTGGTGACTCGAGGCCCCTGGAGGGACAGCTGAGCCGAGACATAGTTATCATGATATTATTGACTACATTCCCTATGCTGTAATCTACATCTTTGTGACTATTCTGTACCTACCAATTTGTACTGCTTAGTCCCTTCACTTTTTCAACCAGCCTCCCAACCCCTTCCCCTCTGTCGGCTGTCAGTCTGTTCTCTGAACTTGAGTCTGTTTCTTTTTTGTTGTTGTTGTTGTTCTTTAGATTCCACATATAAGTGAAATCATATGGTATTTGTCTTTCTCTGATTTATTTCACTTACTGTAATACCCTCTAAGTCCCTCCATGCTGCCACAAAAGGTAAGATTTCATCCTCTTTTATGGCCAAGCAGTAGCCCATTGTGAAATGCACCACAGCTTTTTTATCTATTTGTCTATTGATGGGCACTTGGACTGTTTTCAGATCTTGGCTATTGTAAATAATGCTACAATGAACATAGGGGTGCATGTATTCTTTCAAATTAGTGTTTCAGATTTCTTCAGGTATATTCCCAGAAGTGGAATAGCTGGGTGATAAGGCAGGGAGGAAATTTCTTTTTATCCTGGTGAAATTTATTTGTTTAGAAAACAATAAGGATGTTGCTTTTCAACCTTTTCCTAGTTTACCTCCCATCTCAGCCTTTCCTGGCCAGGATGATCCTCTGTCCTTGCATCTCTTTTGCACCCTCTTATCCCTCTTTGGTGTCATCACAGTCTTTGGTTGTATTCAAAACTCCTCCCTCAAGGCACCATTCAAGTGCTCCTCCTCTGAAACCCCATGTCTCCCTCCATTGCAATCCCTAGCTTCTCACTTGTTTGTTTGAACAAATGCCCATCCTGGTGTGGGATTCAGTAGTGGCTTACACGATCATCTTTCCCACCCACTTGCTTTGCCATTGTCCTCAAGGAAGGGGACAGGGGAGGGGATTTCCATTTACAGACTTGCCAGGCACCATATCCGTTACTGACATGGGAAGATTGTTTAATCCTATGTCTACTTTAGAGGCAGGCATTATCATACCCACTTCACAGGTGGGATTTGCCAAGTGAAGGCAGAGAGCTAGAATTAAGGTTTAAACGCAAGTCTGATTTTTGTAATGAGCAGGTTATTGTCTATTAATCTTTGGCTTTATCACCTGGCTTAGGGCCTTGCCCATAGAAAATCCTAAATAAATGTTAACTGGAATGTATGCTCTTTGAGTGTTGGAGGAAAGCAATCTGGGCATCTGAAGTACTTCAGGCTGTGGCATAACTGTGAGGAAAGGGTATTTAGCCTTTAAAAGGGGAGGATTAAAAGAAATAACTGAAGGAATCTCTATTTGGTAGAAAGCAGTGATGTTTCCCAGTGTCTCTCTACCTGACTTCTTTTCCTAACCCAGCTGGTCCAAATGGGATGCTGTGAATAATTTCTTTTTTCCCCTTGCAGGAGCCAAATGTTCTACCTTACACCATCTGAGGTTGCCTATGATGTTTCACTTCTTCTGTATAGGGGCCCTACACTTGACTAGGGACCTTCCCTCCTGGCCTCAGCATGGCACAGCTCACAGATGACCCCTGGAGTGGGCTTCTTCCAGGGAGCAAGGTGGTTACCAAAGGTCACCGCATATCTTTAGCTGCTGTTCCTCCAGCAAGAGATGCCTGCCAACTGTCTCTTCCTTCCCTCTCAGTCCTGCTTCTGTATGTCATCTGATGGCTGGAATTCAAGAGCCCTCTCCAAGTCATTTTCTCCTCCATCAGAGTCAGAAGCCAACCACCTAGGGTTTTGCCCAACCACACATGGTACAGTGGAGTGATGAAATGCCACCCCTGGGTTTTCCTAAGGACTCCCCTGCATCATTTTAAGCTTCCTCCAACTAATCCATCACACAGAGTCCTTATCTCAAATAAATTTTCTCAGAGCTGTTCAGCAGAGTGAAGGATCCACCCTTTCATTCATTCACTGGCCATGCCATTTATTCATTCACTGCCAATTCCACAAGCATCTATTCTATTCTCTTCCACAAACATTTAGTTCAGGGTCTTCGTTCCAGAATTTCCACTGAGTCACACCTGTGAGCTAGCAGTCAGGTCTCTTCAGTTCTCTGAATATACTTCCCTGAGTTTGGCTTCCCACTTTGGTCATTTGACCTTGACTTGACTGATTTCAGAAAAGCTTGTTGGAATTAGGCAGGAAATAGACACTGCAAGGTGGAAGATGGCTTAGCCTCAGAAGAGCTGCTCAGGGCCTGCTGCCAAAGCAGGTTTGTCTCTGAATGCAAGTCTTTGTCCTCTCCTGGACCTACTTATGGCAGGGTTGAGAGTGTGCCTGGTCCTGTTGCCCCACAAAAATGGCAGACATGACAAGTTAGCATGACTTTTGGCTGAAAGCAGGGGTTGCTGCTATGTGGCCCTCCGGCTTGGCTCCCACCCCTGCTACTCATTCCCTCAAACTTCTCTTCTGGATTTGGAGATGTGTGAGCAAAATGAGAAAACACATAATTCTGGTCTTGTGTTTCTTATAGTGCCAATATTTTGGGGGGTTCTTTTTTGGGGACAAAACAAAATAAAAAGGAAAGAGATACAAAAGCAGCGACACCCAGGACTAAATTGCAGGCCTGAAACAAACAAACAAACACAGTTACAAATGTGTGCAGTCCTCTCTGTGATGGCTGAGTGATTTTGAGCAAGTTATTTAACTTCTCTGGGCCCTATGCTGTCACAAGATCCAACAGTGCTGTTGTAAGGAATAGCTGTCTGTGTGTGTGTTCCAGATTTACATAGTTTTCTGAGCTGCATATGCTAACAATACAAAGAGCCCTAAAGGTACTAAATGCTGCAATCCCATGCCTGGGTGGTATTGTATTGCATTTAAGGAGCCAAGGTTGCTATTATTTTCTGTTTTTCCAGAAAGTTAACGGGAAACACAAAGTCCTATTGTTAGGCTAACCTTCTCCTTTTACAGTGGAGCCAATTCTATAGGCACACACCCAGCTCAGCAGCATCAAGTCCCTGGCTTTGCCCATTGAGATACCAGCACCCTTTGGAAAAACTCCCAGAGTTGTTTTTCTCTCTCTGCTCTCCAGCATGAGGGGACAAGAAGCAGCTGAGTTTTGTTACTCAGCAATCAACACAAGTCAGGCAAATAAAAAAGGCTTCCAAAAAACATGCCCACTTTCCAAGGAGAAATATTGTTTGAGATGTTATATTGGATTTGCCATTTGACTATCTACTTTCCATAATTCACGTAGCACAAATACGATAGAATCAAGACAGGTGTAAGTAGGTGAAGAAAGGCAAAGGGGGAAGCTGAAATAGAATATGCAGATTATATATCCCATAATAAGTAAATTTTACTACTGAATGCCAGATAGCAGACAATGGTATGGTAAACACATGTCTTGCCAAGAAGCACAATGTGTCTTACAGACATTATTTTATTATTCACAGACAAGTGTGTTTTCAGTTTAGGGTGGGGACGAGGATGGGAGTATGTGACAGTCCCCTATGAGTTTTTTATTGTTCTTTTCTAAAAATAATCTTTTATTTTTTAATTATAGTTGACCTACAGTATTATACTGGGTTTAGGTATATGATAGTGATTACACATTTATATAACTTATAAAGTGATCACCCTGATAAGTCAAGTACCCAGCTGACACCATATATAATTACAATATTATCAACTATATTCTCTATGCTGTACTTTACATCCCCATTACTGTTTCTGTAACTGGCAATCTGTACATCTTAGTCCTTTCTCCTTTTTCACCCATCCCAGCAACCTCCTTCCATCTGGCAACCTCCAAATGTTCTCTGTATCTATGAGTTTGTTTTGTGTTGTTTGTTCATTTATTTATTATTGTTAGATTTCACATATGCACGAAATCATCTGGCATTTGTCTTTCTCTTTCTGACTTATTTCACTTAGCATTTTACCCTCTAAGTAATTCCATGTTTTTGCATATGGCAAGATTCCATTCTTTTTTATGGTTGAGTAATATTCCATTGTATGTATGTATTACCGCTTCTTTATTCACTCATCTATTGGTGGACATGTAGGTTGCTTCCGTATCTTGGCTATGGTAAATAATGCTGCAGTGAACATAGGGATGTATACACTTTCTCAAATTAGTCTTTTGAGTTTCTCCAAATAAATTCCAAGAATTGGAAGTACTGAGTGCTTCTTTTTCTCTTATTGTAGCCTTTGTTTTAAAGTCTGTTGTGTCTGATATAAGGATTGCTACCTCATCTTTTCTTTTTTCATTTCCATTTGCGTGAAATACCTTTCCCCATCCATTTACTTTCAGTCCATGCATGTCTTTCCATCTGAGATGGGCCTCTTATAGACAGCACAAGTATGGGTCTTGTTTTCTTATCCATTCAGCCACACTATGTCTATTGATTGGTGCATTTAATCCATTTACATTCGAAGTAATTATTGGTAATTATGTAGTTATTGCCATTTTATTATTAATATTGTTCTTCTCCCTTTTTTAAAAGTCCCTTTAACATTTCTTGTAATATTGGTTTGGTGGTAATGAACTCCTTTAGCTTTTTTCTTGTTGAGGAAGCTTTTTATCTGTCCTTCAATTCTAAATGATAGCCTTGCTGGGTAGAGTAATCTTGGTTGTAGATTCTTCCTTGTCAGCAGTTTGAATATTTTGTGTCAACCCCTTCTGGCCTGCAAAGTTTCTGTTCAGAAATCAGCTGACAGTCTTGTGGCCACTCCCTTGTAGGTAACCAACTACTTTTCTCTCGCTGCTTTTCAGATTTTTTTTGTCTTTAACCTTTGGCATTTTAATTATGATGTGTCTTAGTGTGGGTTTCCTTGGGTTCATCTTGTTTGGGACTCTGTGCTTCCTGAGCTTCTGTGTACATTTTCTGCACCAAGTTAGGGAAGTTTTCCATCATCATTTTTCAAATAGCTTCTTAATTCCTTGCTTTCTCTTTTCTCTTCCTTGTACCCCTATGATGTGAATATTGGTACAATTGATGTTGTCCCAGAGGTCCCTTAAACCAGCTTCATTTTTTTAAATTCTTTTTTTGTTGTTGTTCTGACTCGATATTTTCTGCTACCTTGCCTTTCAAATAGCTGATCTGATCCTCCACTTCACCTATTCTACTTTTGATTCCCTCTTCACTTCAGTTATTGTGCTGTTCATTTCTGCCTGGTTCTTTTTTGTGGTTTCTATGTTCTTTCTTATGCTTACTATTTCTTTTTAAAGTTCTCACTTAAATGTAAGCCATGACACCATAAAAGTCCTAGAGGAAAACATAGGCAAGAAAATTTCACGTATCTCACGCAACAATTTCTTCACGGATATATCTCCTAAGGCAAGAGAAATAAAGGAAAAAATAAACAAACGGGATTGCATCAAACTAAAGAGTTTCTGCTCAGCAAAAGAAAACATGAGCAAGATGAAAAGGAAACCAACCATATGGGAAAACATATTTGCCAATGATATCTCAGACAGGGGACTGATTTCCAAAATATATAAAGAGCTTATACAACTCAATGTCAAGAAAACAAACCACCCAATTAAAAAATGGGCAAAGGACCTGAACAAACACTTCTCCGAAGAGGACATACAGAAGGTCCATAGACACATGAAAAAAATGCCCAACATCATTAGCCACCAGGGAGATGCAAATAAAAACCACAATGAGATACCATTTTACACCAGTCAGAAATGGCCATCATCAACAAATTAACAAACAACAAGTGCTGGCGAGGATGTGGAGAAACGGGAACCCTACTGCACTGTAGGCGGGAATGCAGACTGATACAGCCATTATGGAAAACAGTATGGAATTACCTCAAAAAACTAAAAATGGAACTGCCTTTTGAACCAGCAATTCCACTACTAGGATTATACCCGAAGAATCTTAAAACACCAATTCAAAAGAACTTATGCACCCCTATGTTCATAGCAGCACTGTTTACAATAGCGAAATGCTGGAAACAACCTAAATGCTCATCTGTAGATGAGTGGATCAAAAAGCTGTGGTACATTTACACAATGGAATACTATGTAGCAGAAAGAAAGAAGGAACTCCTGTTATTTGCAACAACATGGATGGAACTAGAGAGAATTATGCTTAGTGAAATAAGCCAGGCAAAGAAAGAAAAATACCATATGATATCACCTAATACAGGAAACTAAAGAACAACAAAAACAAAAGAACTAAATAGAACAAAGAGCAGAATATCAGTCAATAGGGGAAAGGGAGGAGGGAGAGAAGGGGGATAAGTAAGGGAAGGGTTTAGTCAAAGAACATGTATAAATGACTCATGGATTTGGACAACGGGGAGGGATATGATTGCGGGAGAGGGGGTGGGCTGGGTGGGAGAGAGAAATGGGGGAAAAATGGGACAACTGTAATCGAAAACCAAAAATAAAAAAATAAATAAACAAAATGACATAATTCTGGAAATAAATAAATAAATAAAGTTCTCACTGAGTTAATCCATTCTCATCCTAAGTTTCTTGAGCATCCTTATAACCAGTGTTTTGAATTCTGTATTTGGTAGATTTCTCGCCTCCGTTTCATTTAGTTCTTTTTCTGGAGAGTTCTCCTGTTCTTTCATTTGGAATATGCTTCTCTCTCTCTTCATGTTGGCTGACTCCCTGTGTTTGTTTCTATGTATTAGGAATATGTTCTATGTCTCTTGGTCTTGTAGAGAGGCCTTATGTAGTATATCCTGTGGGTCCCAGTGGTGTAGTTTTCCTGGTCACCTGAGCTGGGTGCTTCAGGTCTGTCCTTTTTGTGGATTGTGTGTGGCCTCCTGTTGTAGTTGATTCTTTTTTTTTTTAAGTATATTTTATTGATTATATTGTTACAATAGTTCCAATTTTTTCCCCTTTGCTCTCCTCCGCCCAGCACCCCCCTTCCCCAACAATCCCCTCCCCAAGTCCATGCCCATGGGTCGTACATACAAGCTCTCCTGCCTCACCCTTTCATATATTCTTCTTCTTTTTTAAAAAATAATTAATTAATTAGTTAAATATTTTAACAATAAAAAATAACAATCCCTCCCTCTCAGACTTAAGACCCTTTACAATCTTATAAACGACAATGGACGAAGGTCTCGAGCTCCTCTAGCTGCTTCAAGCTGGACATGGTCGTCGTCCTACCTACCCTTGGGTCAAGAAATCCCTAATAAGAGTGGGGGTGTGGAGGGGAGGGTGGCCTTCCACATGGGGAAGGGTCGTACAGACTCCAGGTCAGTTGGCTGTCCCCAGACAATGGCATGCTTGATTTAACAGGCTGGCATCCTTGTTGTATTCTGGGAGCAACAGGGTTAAAGGACATCATTCAATCCGTAACCACTAGATGACAAAAGACAGGTATTAATTTTTCAATGTCCCACATTAGGGAAAAGAAGGGCTTCTTTGGAGGAAGGTATGCCAGGTACATCTCACCTGTCCAAAACCCTTTTGCCCATTATACTTAGTTTGGACTGAGGGAAATATTTTAGGTTTTCCCCCTCTCAGGCCTCTGGGCTCTTTCTGTCCAAGGCATTTGGATAGAAAAGAGAAACCAGTTTTAAAGTGAAGCCAACAGACCACCCCGTTCTTCACCAACCCAGTCACTTAGTTTAGCCAAACCATTGAGTCTCAGGAGGCAGCAATGCAGACAGGATTAAGTGAGGCCTATACGTACAGACAATCACTCACGTAATGAGATCGTAGGCTTATGCCCTTTGAAAACAGAAAACACATGTTAATTTATGTAACATAACCCACATACAGGTCTCTAAATCTGTAGGACTGTCTTATCGGAAAGACATCCAGTTGCAAGGCATTTGACATTCTTCTTGCCTGTAAATTAAACATCTTTGATAATGCCACAGACATAGTTTCACTTTCAAATGAAAACAAATTTTAAATGAAAAGAAACTTTAAAGACGGTTAGTTGCACTACTTTATAGTCTACCACTGAGCATTGTGATCTTCTTTGAATCGTGATTTTTCTCCCTAAGATTACCCTCCTTGTCATTAAAGGGACTGCATTAAGTTCATTTTTAATTTATCCTGTTTATTTGCATAAACACAACAAGAGCAGCAAATGATCACTTATGATCTTTAGTTCTGCTTTGCTGGAACTTACGCAAGGAACATTTAGGGTGACCTTCAGTCTGCCCTTCAGGGCACAGAAGCTGAGCCACATACCTGGCATTCAGCCTTGCCTGTAAACACCTGTCTTTTCCAGGTCCTCCTGGTTTTCCATTGTGCCTTAAGGTCCCTTCTAGCCATCTTTCAGGAAAACAACCTTCATTCCTTCCCTGGAAAGATTGCTATGGACCGCTCATCCATCCAAGGTACCAGGCCTTTTATCTCGTGGACTTTTATTACCTTTGAAAGTCAGTCCCAGTTGCTCAGGGCTTTTTGGTAACAACCAAAGCCCAAGCATGTCTCCTTTAGACATGACATTCCAGTCAAAGTCTTAGTCAAAAAAATCGTTATTAACAACTGGTCTTATTAGTTTTATGCAAAGAAACTTAGGTCATTACTTACTTCTTTAGAATGCCAAATTCTGGAGAGATCAGATAGTGAGAAAATATATACAGTGTGAAGGAAAATCCTTGTCCTTCTAATATTCACTGAACTTGCATTTCTATTCTTTATATTTTTATTTTTCCCCCCACTAAAAAATTTTCTGTTTGTTTGTTTTTCCATTACAGTTGTCTCACTTTTTTAGCCCTCTTGTTTCCCTGCACCCTGCCCCCCCTTCTTCCACATTCAGTCTCCACCCAGTTGTCCATGTCCATGGGTCATTTATACATGTTCTTTGACTAGACCCTTCCCCTTCTTACCACTTCTCTCCCTCCCATCTCCCCCTTTGTTACTGTTAGTTTATTCCTTGTTTACATACCTCTGGTTCAATTTTGCTCATTTGTTTGTGTTGTTCATTAGTTTCCTGTAACAGGTGACAGCATAAGGTAATTTTCTTTTGTTGCCTGGCTTATTTCGCTAAGCATAATTCTCTCTAGTTCCAATCATGTTGTTGCAAATGGTAGAAGTTCCTTCTTTCTTTCAGTACTTATTCATTGTCATTTTCCCCCTTTGTACTCGTGTTCCTCTCTGTCTCTCTCTGTTTCTTCATCTTCTTAAAGCAGACCCTTTAGCATCTCTTGCAATGCTGGTTTGGTGGAGATGTATTCTTTTAGCCTTCTTTTGTCTTGGAAACTCCTTATTTCACCTTCCATTCTGAATCAGAGCCTTGCTGGGTAGAGTATTCTTGGTTGTAGGCCTTTGTTTTTCATTACTTGGAATATATTTTGCCATTCCCTTCTGGCTTGTAGTGTTTCTGCTGAGAAATCTGATGATAGCCTTATTGGAGCTCCCTTGTATGTTATTAGTTGTTTCTCTCTTGCTGCTTTTAGGATTCTCTCTTTGTCTTTGAATGTTGCCATTTTAATTATGATGTGTCTTGAAGTGGACCTGTTGGGGTTCATCTTCATTGGGACCCTCTGTGCTTCCTGGACTTGCATGATTCTTTCTCTCTTCATGTTAGGGAAGTTTTCTGTCATTAGATTTTCAAAGAGGTTTTCTATCCCTTGGTCTTCTTCTTCTCCTTCTGGAATTCCTATGATATGGATATTATTACGTTTCATGTTGTCCTGCAGCTGTCTTAGAGCCTCTTCAGTCTTATTCAGTCTTTTCTTGTTTCGTTGCACTGTCTGTGAGTTTTTGTCTACATTGTCCTCCAGCTCGCCGATCTGATCTTCTGCTTCCTCTAGCCTGTTTTTAATTCCTTCTACTGTGTTCTTCAATTCAGAGATCGTATTCTTCATTTCCTCCTGGCTCTTATTGATAGCTTCCATGTCCTTTTTGATACTGGTATAATTCTCAGTAAGTTCCTTATAGTTCTTCTGAAGTTCACTGTAGTTTTTCTGGAGTTCTTTGTAGTTTCCGCTGAGCTCATTCAGCTTCTCCGTAATCCATGCTTTCAATTCCATATCTGATAGTTTGCTCCCCTCTGTTTCATTTAGCACTCTTTCTGGGGACTCTACCTTTCCTTTTGGTGGGGGGTTGTTTCTCTGTCTCCCCATTTTTGTGACTCCTATTGTTTGTTGGTGCTTCTTAGAATGATCTGCACTTCCTGGATCTGCCCCTGGTGGCGTCAGATCCTGTACCAGTCTGGGCCTAGGCAGCCTGTTGGAGACTTCCAGGGATCTACTGCCTTTGTGTGACTCCTTTAGTTGTTAATCTATTCAATCTGTGATTAGCCGTCAGGCTTAAGGACCGTGGGTGTGGCAGCTTAATTCCTGTAGGCAGGGCTTTTGCTTCCCCTCAGGCTGATGCCACTTGGGGGGGGGGGGTGCAGGGGGGAATGGTCTGCCTGCAGCACTGGGGATGAGTCAGCACTGGGACCCAGCCAGCCGCTTCCCCAGCTCTCCCCTCAAAGCCACCACACCAAACTCTCCCCAAGTATTTCCTGTCCTCTCTGCCTTCCCTCTGCTTGTGCCCAGGGTAAGTGGAGGCAGAATATTTTCATTTGTGATCCGCTTAAGAGCTCTTTTTCTCCAGCTGTGTCTCTCCGGCTAGCAAGAAATCCTGTGGCTTTTCACTTTTCTCAGCTGGATACTATTTTACTTTCCACTGTGTTGCTGTAGGCTGGGAAGCTCAGTTGGGGGTTTAGACCCTGCCCTTCTCAGGGGGAATCCCCGGCTGCTGAGCTGTTTCTCAGTCCCTTCAGCTGCTACCCGTGTGACGCCAGCCAGCCCCTTCCGCGTCTCCGCACTCCCTACTGGTCACGTTGTGATGTAGCGGCCTTTTCTGTCTCTCTGTGGTTATAAGACTTCTCTCCAGCTGGTGTTCGGTTGGTTATTCCAGATGATTTCTCCAAAATTACGTTGTAAATCCAGACTAGTTCTGGGTGAAAGTTAGTGTACCTTCCACTTACTCCTCCGCCATCTTGTTTCCTCTGTTGTAGTTGATTCTTGATTGCTATTGACACTTCAATGTGAAGGACTGACTTCAGATTCATTGGCTATGAGGAATGTCCATGACTACAGCAGAGGAGCTTTTTCACAGGGACTGACCCTACAGAGGGGAATTCACTTTAGCAGGGCTCTGGTGCTTGCTGAATCCACCCATTGGGTATGTTGTTTTTGGAGCTGGTCAGGTGGTGCTCTAGTGTGGTCTGAAGCTGGTCACTGGGTGTGTTGGTTCTTGGGTAGCTTGGGAGGGGCTGTGGTATTGGACAAGGTCAGCTCTTTCCTGTGCCTGGCCTGGGGCCAACTGGTATGAGCTACAAAATGATCTGTAAATGGTTGACACTTATGCTGAGCTTAGAGATGCCTGGGGAAGGCCAAACTTCAAGCTGAGGCAGGCAGCCACTAGGTCTTGTCAGGAGGCCACTGAACAAGAGATATGGAACACGTTGAAGCTAGATGCTACTTATTTGTGGTTTGTGGAACTTTGAGAGATTTTAGTAAGCAGAAGTTGAGATAGGCCATTTGTATGCAAAAGCCACTGGAAGCGGTTTGGGTGGGCCCACAAGTTGGGTAGGGCATGATCTCAGGAAATCACCAGAGCAGGGTGAATGGTGTTAACCAGGTTGATGAATTCAGACTTGGCACCTACCTGTGCCTGCAGGCTCTATGGGAAGAAGACTTAACAAAGCAACAAAATGGAGAAGAACACTGCCACTCCAGCCCTCACATTGAAGCCAGACTTTAGTTCAAGTCTGAAGCCTGTCTCTTTTTGAGCTACTGTCCCACTGGAGCTTAGAGTGAGTGAGTCCAAGTAAATCCTTGCACAGGCCCCATAAGAGGAATACCTGGGACTCCAGAAGCCTTCTGTTTCACTCAGCTGTAATCTCTTCTGGTTTTCACCACCAGAAGTTATGGAAACTTCTCTTCCTGGCACTGGTGCTCAGGGCTGGAGAACCCAGTGCAGGGCTGGAACCCCTCACTTGTTAGTGGGCACCTCTGCAGCCAAGATATTTCTCCTGATTTTTTACAATAGTGTAGGCAGAGACCCACCCATTTCAAGTGTTTGCTCCTCCTACCTGTGTTGACATGGTTTCTTCTGTATATCTTTAGTTATAGGACTTCTGTTCAGCTAGTCTTTGGCAGTTCTCAAGGATGGTTGTTTTGTAGTTTAAGTGTAATTTTGATGTGGTCATAGGAGGAAGTGAGCGCAGTGTTTTCCTACTCTTCAATCTTGACTGGAAGTTCCCCTGGGAGTTTTTCAAACCTCACACACTAGTTACTCTTGTCTTCCCTACTCTTTCACAGAGATTTCAGTGCTCTGATTTTTGAGAAGCCTTGTTCTTTTTAGGGACATACTCCCAAAGATACACCATGGTACTTTCATAGTATAAATGGATCAGAGCAGAGAAAAATGGAATTCTGCTATTTCTTGCCAATCGAATTTTTCCTTAGGCCAGAACCCCAGCCCATGCAATGGAGTCTTAGCTCCAGCTCACAAACCTCAGCATCTTTATAAATTTGACTCTTTACATTTAGTTAAAAGGAATCATTTGAGTATATAAGCAACATCATTGGTAGCCATGGAAGTCCATAATGTCACGGATAATTGATATTCACTAATAATCCCCAAACCTCACTTGTATCAGTAATTTCAGCTCCCCCTTCAAATAAGCTCTTATTGGAGCTGCTAATAACATAGCCACCTTGGCTAGTTTGAGCTCTCTCTCATCTCCTTGACTCAGTTTATCTCCCAGTGGAAGTGTTAAGTATTGAAAAGGCCCATGGCCAGACAGCCAGTGAAAGAAGGAGCTGCAATATCCCACCATATAGAGTAATTAACTTGCTATATATTTATGCCCCATTTCAAGTACTACTAATAGGAAAAATCCTAAATTTTAAAACCTATAAATTCATTTATGATTAATATTACAAACATGTGTATATTAATAAACATGTTCTTTTGCTTTACAAACAGACTCACTATGAGCTTCCTTATGCCAATAGTTATTAATTTCTACAGGTTCTAAAACTGTTTAGAAAAATTAAAGCTATGGGCCCTTTCCCCACAAAATTATATTCACATATATATACATAAAATTTCACTTGTAATGGAGGTTTCACAGAACTGCTAAACAACTTTTAGATCCAATACAATATATTAGTCCTAATGTGAAGATTAAGTAGATGTAATCCCTTTTCTCTATTAGCGTATGTACTATAAGAATGAATAGTACAGAGAGAAAAGATAGCGGAGTAGTGAGGGGAGGCTGCACTTTCTGGCTCCTGAGACTCATCTGTAGTTTGGACTAACTGCAGACAGAACATCTCAGTGAGCAGCTGGACACTGGCAGGAGTCGAGTCTTGGCACTGCTGGATTAGAAAAAACCATCTGGGAATGACCTGTTTGGTGAGGACAGCAGAGGAAAAAGGGATGAGATGGGATTTCTGACTGGGGTGGCTACCCGAGCTGTGGCTGGAAGTACACAAAGGCTTTTTGGCAACCACAGGCTTACCCAGAGAGGAATCGGGAGGACAGCAGATCTCTGCCCACTGGCAGAGCCAGGAGTGGGCCAGGTGGCATCTGGCACTGAAAGACAAGAAACAGCGTACTGCTGTGCATGTGAGAATGTGATTTCCTTCATATTTTTCTCTTGTGTACTGCGGAGAGGGGAGAAAAGGTTGGACATGATAGGACATTCTTGAGGAGCGCAGGTTCAGAAATGCACTCGCCCACTCCCCAACCCTCCCCTTGGGTTGTACGGGCACGCACAGGGAAGTGTCAATGTTCTCTGGCCCAGGTGCACGGGGCCACGCATCCAGGTGCCACTCAGACACACCCCAACAGACATAAGATCAGTGCCCCAATGGGTGCAGGGAAGGCCTGCTGGGCATGCAAAAGACCGTGTGAAGACACCCCTAGCCAGCCCCAGTAGGCGCCAGGCCAGAGTGCAGACGACTTGCACGGGCTCTGCTCATGCCCGCCCAGGTGGTGCGAGAACAGTGGGTGGCTGCGGTGTGGGAACAGTGGGCGGCGGTGACTCACAGATGCTCACTTTCACCATGCACAAGTGTCTGGGGCCCTGCCCCAAGGGGTGAGAGACCAACTCCTGGGGCGCGGCTTGGCAGGCCTGAGGCTGCGCAAAGAGCACCTTACATGAGCCCGCCCGCATGCACGTGCACAAGCACCTCGGCTGACTCCAACAGGCGCCAAAGGAATGCCAGCCACCACAGGCACACACCTCTGCTGCAAGGAACAGGAACCTCTGGCCGGCCTCATTAGACCAGTTGTGGATCCAGAAAAAGAAGATGACACACAAAGGCTGAACTGAGTAAAAACTTTCCTTTTGTATTTTTTAAAATTATTTCTATTTTAGTTTTTTATTTGTATTTTATTTTATTTTAATTATTTTTAATTTCTTATTTTTAATTTTAATTTTTAGTTTTTAAAAAAAATTTTAAAGAACAATCTCTTTAATTTGTTTCATACCATCTCTCCTTCTCATCCATCCTCTTTAATTTTTGTTTATTTGTTTGTCTATCTAGTTTAGCCTCCCTTTCACACTAAATAAATAGAATATAACTACTATATAAATCTAATACTATACAATTCCACTTTCTTACTATATTCTGCATTATTCCTTATTTTTCTTTTATTATTAACATACAATGTAAATATTACCTACTGTCTTGCATACTATTATTAATCTATCAATCCCTATTAATCTATCAATCCCTCTTTCAAAAATCATATTTTTCCTCTTTAAAAACAACACTTATCTATTCTTCCTATAGTATAAAAGCCCCAACCTCTCTACACTTTTATTAATACTGGCTCATTTGTGGACGATAGCGGGGTAAAGGGTTCGGGGATATTTTTGAGGGTGTGGGTTTTCTGCCTGGGTCAGAAGGACTCTCAATCAATTAGCCAGAGGGAAGATCCCACCAAAGAGCATCTGAAATATAACCAGACAGCATAAACAAATGACATAAAGGGTATTCCAAAAACATCAGGCTCAGGAGATCAGAGAGACTGCACCACTGAAATCCCCAGATCTCCTATAAAGGATCTCATACCACAAAGGTGGGAAATCAAAGCAGACAAATCCAAAAACAAAAACAAACAAGAAGAATTTAACATGGTAAGATGCAGAAACAACCTCTCAATGAAAAGAAAAGAGAAATCCCCAGAAAGAGAGGTAGATGGAATAGACATAGCCCAAATGTCAGGCATGGAATTCAAAATAATGGTGGTGAAGAACTTCAATATAGTTGACAACCTCGAAAACAACTATGACGACCTCCAAGAAAGTTACCAACAGGTCCAAGAAAATTACAGGGAACTTACAGAGAACTACATCAGCATAAAAAAGGATATAGAAACTATTAACAAGAACCAGAAAGAAATGAAGATTACAATCTCTGAACTGAAAAACACAGTAGAATCAATCAAAAGCAGGCTAAACAAAGCAGAGGATCAGATCAGTGAGTTAGAGGACAATGTAGAAAAAAATTCCCAGACAATACAACAAAATGAAAAAAGATTGAAAAATATGAACAAGATGTAAGGGAATTACAGAATAGCATGAGGAAAATAATATCCTGACCATCAGAATAAAAGAGGGAGAAGAAGAGGAATGAGGAATAGAAAAGCTGATAGGAGAAGTGTGACAGAAAATATTCCCAACCTGATGAGAGAAAAAGTTATGCAAGTTCAAGAAGCACAGAGAGTCCCAATCAAGATGAACCCCCCAAAACCCACTTCAAGGCACATCATAATTAAAATGGCAATATTCAAAGACAAAGAGAGAATCCTAAAAGCAGCAAGAGAAAAACAGCAAATAACATACAAGGGAGCTCCGATAAGGCTATTGACCGATTTCTCAACAGAAACACTACAAACCAGAAGGGAATGGTCAAAAATATTTCAAGCAATGAAAAACAAAGGCCTACAACCAAGAATACTCTACCCAGCAAGGCTCTCATTCAAAATGGAAGGTGAAATAAGGAGTTTCACAGACAAAGGAAAACTGAAAGAATACATCTCCACCAAACCAGAATTGCAAGAGATGCTAAAGGGAATGTTTTAAGGAAAAGAAGAAAAAAAGAGGAGAGGAACACAGGTACAAAGGGAAATGGATAAATACATGTCAATAATAACCTTAAATGTAAATGGATTAAATGCTCCAATTAAAAGACATAAGGTAACGAAATGGATAAGAAAACAGGACCCACATATTTGCTGTCAACAAGAAACACACCTCAAAACAAAAGATTTACACAGACTAAAAGTAAAGGGATATAAAAAAGTATTCCAAGCACACAAACACGAAAAAAAAAAAGCTGGTGTAGCAGTACTCATATCAGACAAAATGGATTTCAAAGCAAGGGCAATAAAATGAGATAAAGAAAGACATTTCATAATACTTAAGGGAACTATCCATCAAGAAGATATAATACTGATAAACATATATGCACCCAACATAGGAGCACCCAAATACATAAAGCAAATACTAGAAGACCATAAGAAGGATATTAACAGCAACACACTCATAGTAGGGGACTTTAACACTCCATTATCAGCAATGGACAGATCTCCAAAGCAAAGAAACAACAAGAATATACAGGCATTGAACAACACACTAAACCACATGGACTTAACTGATATATATATAGAACTTTTCACCCCAAAGAAGAAAAATATACATTTTTTTTCAAATGCACATTGGATATTTTTAAAGATAGACCACATAATAGGACACAAAACAAGCCTCAACAAATTCAGAAAATTAAAATTATATCAAGCATCTTTTCAGACTGTACTGCCTTGAGACTAGAAATTAACCTCAGAGAAAAAAATCAAGGACATCCAACTCATAGAGGGTGAATAACGTGCTATTAAATAATGAATGGGTTAACAATGACATCAAAGAAGAAATCAAGAAATTTCTGGAAACTAATGATAATGAACACACAACAGCCCAAAACCTATGGGACACAGCAAAAGCAGTCCTAAGAGGGAAGTTCATGGCAATACAGGCATATCTGAAAAGGATAGAAGAATCTCAAATAAAACATCTAACCCTAAAGCTACAAGAACTAGAACAACAACAAACAAAGCTTAGGTCAAGAAGAAGAAAAGAAATCATCAAGATCAGAGCAGAATTAAATGACTTAGAGACCAAACAAACAATTCAAAAAATCAACAAAACTAGGAGCTGGTTCTTTGAAAAAATAAACAAAATAGACAAGCCTTTAACCAGGCTCATCAAGAAAAAAAAGAGAGAAAACCCAAATAAACAAAATCAGAAATGAAAAAGGAGAAATCAAGACTCATACCACAGAAATACAAAGGATTATAAGAAATTACTACAAACAACTGTATGGCAAGAAATTTGACAACCTAGAAGAAATGGACAAATTTCTAGAAACATATAACCTTCAAAATTGAATCAAGAAGTAGAAAGTCTCAACAGACCAATAACAAAGAAGGAAATTGAAACAGTAATCAAAAATCTCCCTGCACACAAAAGCCCTGGACCGGATGGCTTCACAGGCAAATTTTACAAAACATTTATGAAAGAACTAACTCCTTCCTATCCTACTAAAACTATTCAAAAAATCCAAGAAGAGGGGAAAATCCCAAACTCTTTCTATGAAGCCAGTATTACCCTAATTCCAAAACCAGGTCAAAACACAACAAAGAAAGAAAACTACAGGCCAATATCACTGATGAACATAGATGCTAAAATCCTCAGCAAAATATTGACAAACAAGATCCAGCAATACATCAAAAAGATCATACACCACGATCAAGTGGGATTCATCCCAGGGATGCAAGGATGGTTTAATATTCACAAATCAATAAATATAATACATCACCTAAACAAAATGAAGGACAAAAATCACGTGATCATATCAATAGATGCTGAAAAAGCATTTGATAAAGTACAACACCCATTTATGATGAAAACACTCAGCAAAATGGGAATAGAGGGAGCATACCTTAACATAATTAAGGCTATATATGAGAAACTTGAAGCCAACATCATACTGAATGGACAAAAAATGAAAGCATTCCTCCTGAAATCAGGAACAAGACAAAAATGTTCACTCTCTCCACTCCCATTCAACATAGTGTTGGAAGTCCTAGCCACAGCAATCAGACAAGAAAAAGAAATAAAGCATCCAAATTGGGAAAGAAGAAGTAAACTATTATTATATGCAGATGACATGATAGTATACCTAGAAAACCCTATAAACTCCACTAAAAGACTACTCAATATAATAAGTTAATTTGGCAAAATATCTGGGTACAAAATAAATATACAGAACTCTAAGGCATTTCTGTACACCAACAATAAAATATCAGAGACAGAGGCAAAAAGGAAAATACCATTTACTATAGCAACAAGAAAAATAAAGTACCTAGAAATAAACTTAACCAAAGAGATAAAAGACCTGTACTCTGAAAATTACGTAACATTGAAGAAATAAATTAAGGAAGATACAAACAAATGGAAACAAATACCATGTTCTTGAAAGGGAAGAATCAACATCATCAAAATGGGCATACTACCCAAAGCAATTTACAGATTCAATGCAATCCCTATAAAAATACCAATGACATATTTCACAAACCTAGAACAAATACTCCAGCAATTCATATGGAACCAAAAAAGACCCCGAATAGCCAAAGCAATCTTGAGACAAAAGAACACAGCAAGAGGAATCACAATATCAGACATCAAACAATACTATAAAGCCACTGTGATCAAAACAGTCTGATACTGGCAGAAGAACAGACATGTAGATCAATGGAACAGAATGGAGAGTCTAGAAATAAATTCAGGACTATACGGTCAACTAATATTTGATAAAGGAGGCAGGAACATAAAATAGAGTTAGAAGAGCCTCTTTAACAAATGGTGCTGGGAGAACTGGACAGGGACGTGCAAAAAAAATGAAACTAGACCACCGGCTTACACCACACATGAAAATAAACTCAAGATGGATCAAAGATTTAAATGTAAGCCGTGACATCATAAAAGTCCTAGAGGAAAAGATAGGCAGAAAAATTTCAGATATCCCATGTAACAATATCTTCATGGATACATGTCCTAAGGCAAGAGAAATAAAGGAAAAAAATAAACAAATGGGACTACATCAAACTAAAGAGTTTCTGCTCAGCAAAAGAAAACATCAGCAAGATGAAAAGGAAACCAACCACATGGGAAAACATATTTGCCAATGATATCTCAGACAGGGGACTGATCTCCAAAATATATAAAGAGCTTATATGACTCAACATCAAGAAAACAGACAACCCAATTAAAAAATGGGCAAAGGAACTGAACAAACACTTCTCCAAAGAGGACATACAGAAGGTCCATAGACACATGAAAAAATGCTCAACATCACTCGCCATGAGAGAGATGCAAATAAAAACCACAATGAGATACCACCTCACACCAGTCAGAATGGCCATCATCAACAAATCAACAAACAACAAGTGCTGGCGAGGATGTGGAGAATCGGGAACCCTCCTGCGCTGTTGGTGGGAATGCAGACTGGTGCAGCCACTATGGAAAACAGTATGGAATTACCTCAAAAAACTAAAAATGGAACTGCCTTTTGAACCAGCAATTTCACTGCTAGGATTATACCTGAAAAATTTTAAAACTCTAATTCAAAAGAACTTATGCACCCCTATGTTCATAGCAGCACTGTTTACAATAGCGAAATGTTGGAAACAGCCTAAGTGCCCATCTGTAGATGAGTGGATCAAAAAGCTGTGGTACATTTACACAATGGAATACTGTGCAGCAGAAAGAAAGAAGGAACTCCTGTTATTTGCAACAACATGGATGGAACTAGAGAGAATTATGCTTAGTGAAATAAGCCAGGCAGAGAAAGAAAAATATCATATGATATCACCTAATACAGGAAATTAAAGAACAACATAAACAAATGAACTAAATAGGACAAGGAGCAGAATAACAGTCAATAGGGGGGAGGGAGGAGAGAGAGAAGGGGGATAAGTAAAGGAAGGGTTTAGTCAAGGAATGTGTATTAATGATTCGTGGACATGAACAACGGGGAGGGACATGATTGTGGTAGAAGGGGTGGGCTGGGTGGGTAGGAGCAATAGGGGAATATGGGACAACAGTAATTGAAAAACCAAAAAACAAAATAAAATAAAAAAAGGAAGAAAGAATAGTATACCATACAAGACTGCCGGTGTTTAAAGTTATCATAAAAGACATACAAAGCATCAATTAAAATGTATACATAATTTAGTTATGTATATTTTATCAGGGTGAGTGAACAGGTGTTAACCAAAGTTGCTTGGGTTACTTTAAAGACTACACTCAAATCTTTCTATAAAAACTATATATCCTGAAATTGATTGGTAACCTATGGAAAACCATACAATATAGCAGAATAAACATCAATTATTTCTGACAAGAATGAGCTTATCAAAAATGAAATCACAGAGAAGGCGACATTTTAATGGAACACTGAATGTGATTTGAGAAGAATTTCAATTGGTGGAAAGACATAACATTAATGTGTTAGTAATTATGACCAGAAAAAAAGGTGAACCAACAATAAATATCTACCTCTCTGGAATTGAAAGTCATTGGCATTTATCAAAATTTAGAAGCACATCAAATGAATAGGTGATGGGTCTACTTGAAAGCCATTTTCTCCTGCCTTTTCTCATATCCTCATAGTTTTACCTATAGAAATGTGTTCCCTCCACAAAGGGATCCTCACAAACTTCATCTGAAATGTGTTGTTGGCTCTCCAGTCCTTGGGCATTGATGATCTCTCCCTACAGCAAGAGAATGAAATGAAGTGCCAGGTCAAGATAAGTGTACATGAGCAAACTGTCAAGCCCTGACCCCAGCCAAGCAGAGAAGGTTTTCATGTACCAAAAATACCTGCAGTTTCAGAAAGAGATGGTGCCCAGGTCAATAGGACCAAGTGGAGAATTTCATTTTGCAAAAGCCAATACTAGACAAATTGAGCCTTTATAGTGTTTTGCACAGAATAGCGATGTGAATATTATATCTTGAATAAATAAAAATTTCATCTGTAAGAAATTCCAAAAGTTAAACTTCTTACCTTTGCCCTAACAATGGGAATTGGGAATTAACTGGCTATCTGTCTTTTTAATCAAAATTTTGTTATAGATATTTAGACTGGGTATTTTTTAAAATTCAGTGTGTTTTAAGTTAGAACTGTTTTCTTTCAAATAGCATCCTAATATAAGATTCCTATTAGAAGGGAGAACTGCTCTAGTTAAAGTGGCAGAGCTGGGGTGGAATGGGGAAGCTGGTCCCACTTCTCAGTCCTCCTCCAACATGTGGACAGTGTACAAGAAGCATCAATATTACCTGGGAGCTTGCGAGAAATGCAGCATCTCAGGCCTTACCCTGAACCTGCTGAGGCAGAGTGCAATTTGATAAGATTCCTAGGTGATTCAAATGCACAGAAAAGTTTGAAAATCTCTGCTATAATGAACCTTCAGTCCTGTGTTGTGCAATGTTTACCAATGGAAAAGATGAACCAAAGTTATTTTTATAGAAATAAATTATAGGTTACATTATTTTATCTGGTAGTTTATTAAACAGAGAAGGACCATATGATTAACCACATCCCTGCCAAGCATGGGAGCAGGTTAAGTCACCCAGGCCTGGCTGACCTTTCCAGGAATCACAGCACCTTGCCTCTGGCACTGCAGCTCTGTTGCTTGGCCTCTGTCTCGGGGGTTCCATTCTCCCTGCTGAAATCTTTGAGTCCATTTCAGAAGCAGCTCTTCACCACTTTGGCCTGGCCCATGGTGGGCAACCACTACAGTACCTTTGAGGATGCTGGCATCCTTGTCAACAAAGTATTTCTCTGAGCCATCTTGGGAACATAGTTAGAAGGTGAATGAGCAGGTTAATAAATCAACTACAATAGTTTCATCTTCCTGTATTTATGTATTTTCTCTAAACAACATAAATTTCTGACATTTTCACTTAATTTTATGCAAGCTACCTACATTTTAGTCAACCAACCAAACAAACAAATAGATTCATCCACACCTATTCAAGAATCCAAAAGCTCAAATAAGTGTGCCCATGTTGACAAATTTTACACCAAAATTATTGCAGAGGAATTGTGATCCTGAGATCCTTAGAACTAAAATAGTTATAGGTAAATCACAAAGGTCTTACTTGATTCATATAACCAAAAGAAAGAGAGAGAGAGAGAGAGGGAGAGAGAGAGAGAGAGAGAGAGAGAGAGAGAGAGAGAGAGAGAGAGAGAGAGAGAGAGAGAGAGAGAGAGAAACAAAGGAAGAACAAACAAGCTAGCCAAACTTCCTGGTCTGCTGAGTGGAAGCAGTTAAACTCATAGCATGGGCTCAGGTCCCTATTATGGAGTCATGGCTCTCATCTTACCATCCCAGGGCCAGTTCAGAGACACACAATTAGCAGATGCAGTAGCTTTGAAGAAAGATGCTGCAATAACATTACAGTGCACACTATTAATCCTCCCTTTGGCCATCTTGAAAAGGGTCCTCTGGACATTATGAAGTCAACTATTTAGTCACTGGATCTGGCTCTAAGCTAATGGGTTGCCTGGGGACTGAGCATGCCACTGTGGTTTATCAGATAGAGGGGGAACCTTATGAAGTTTACCTGATAAAAATGTTTTGGATCAAGTGTGTCCCACTGGGAACTTAATGCATTCTTGAAGTCATCTGTGGTTATTGTCTTAATTCCTCAACTGTGTTTTTGGAATGGACATATTTGGGAATCCCCATATTGCCTCCCTGACCAGTGGAGTGAGGGTTATTATAGTAGGAAGACCCTACTGGAAGCCTATAGAATAACCCTCCCAACTAAAATAATCAGTCAAAAGCAATACTTCATCCAAGGGAAATTTTCAAAAATTACCACTTGAAAAATGCAGGAATCAGGATTTTTATCAAACCTCTTTCTCCAACTCACCCTTGGTCTTTGTGGAAGACAGATTCATGTCCTGGAGAAAAATAGTGGGCCATTGTAAAAATCAGCCAAACGGGGATTCTAATTGCAGATGTTATTCAAGATATGAAGTATTCACTGGAGCTAATGAGTATAACTGCTAGAACCTGCCATACAGCTATTGATTCAGAAAACACTTCTTCTCTTATCATAAGCACATAATACCAAAAATATTTTTATTTTACCTGGTAGGGAAGACAATATACTTTCAGTGCTGTACTCAAGATTAAGTCAGTTCTATGCATCTGTGTCATGTTTAGTTCCCAGAACATTTAACCATAAATCTACTACCTTGATTATATCATGCTGATAGGACTAGGAAGCAATAAATAGCAAGTACCTAGATACCTAGATATATGTGTATTGGAAAGTGGGAATGAGCTCTCTAAAAATATTACAGGATGGTGGCTTAGTCAATTTTCTGGTGTATGGTACATTTGGCAGGGACATGATAGGATGTTCCCTTTGAAAGTGAATCCAAGTTCTGTGCTTTGCACCACCACCATCAATAAAAAGGTGCAAACCTTGGTGAGTATCTTTGTATTATGCAGGTAACATTCCAAATTTGGTTGTGCAATCCAAGTCATTAACTGGGTAACCACAGGTAACCAGTTTTGAGTTGGGCTCAGAGCAAGAGATTTCTTTTTCAGCTGGTTCAGCCTGAAGTAAAAGCAGCACTGTCACTTGAAATTTATGACCTAGTACTGTGAAATGTCTGTGATGTGATACAGTCCTGTATGAAGCCTGTAGCAAGACTTGACAGAAGAAAGCAGCAAGGTCCTGGAGGATTAGAATAAATACATGTGTATCCCTAGAAGGAACAGCTTTTGGCTTGATGATAGTATGTTTTAGAGTCTGAATGCAAGTGAAACTTGAGATGCACATCATAAACCTGTTATTTTGACTTACCAATCCACCAGTCATTAATGTCCAAAAGTATTCATCATCAATAACAGTGAAATACCAAAATCAGATCTGAGCAAACCCTGAAAGTATAACTAATTTGCATTAACAAGTAGCTTCTACTCCATGGCATCTAGTCCTAAAGTATCACCACTTCTCTTTCAACCTACACGTATGACCTCTTGTGACATTCTGTAGGACCAATGACTGAGAAATAAAATAATTCAACTTTATTTGAAGATGCTTCTTCATGATAGGTGAATTCCAGTGTGAGAGGGCTGCTATAGCATTAAATCCCTAATTAGAGATGGCCCTGAAACACAGTGGAGAAGAGAAATTGTCTCAAGGACAGAATTTTGCATGATAAATCTGATCATCCATTTTATCTGGAAGGAAAAGTGGCTAGATGTATGGATCTATACTGATTTGTAAGCAGTTTCTGAATGCTTAGATGATGGTCAAGGACATGGAAAACTCAAAACATGAGACTTCCTGATAAGGATGTTTGGAGAAAACACTTGTGAATGGACCTCTCAAAAGGGTCGCAGAGCATGGAGACTTTTGTACCTCATGTAACAGTCACCAAAAGACACTTCAGCAGAGGTAAATGGCATGGCCAAGTTTGTGGATGCCATTCAGCCTCCTTCTTCAGTCACCCACTCCTGGGAGAAACAGCCAGTCACATGGCAACAGGTTGATAACACTGGAACCCCCTCACCATGGAGGAGGCAGCGCTTTTTCCTCACAAGAGTAGATATTTTCAAGGTATAGACTTGCTTTTCCAGCCTCTCTCTACTTCTTCTAAAGGCACCATTAGTGGGCTTATTACATTGTGCTATCTGGTATTCCACTCAGCATTACTTCTGACCAAGGAATTCCATTTCACACTAAAAGAAGAGAGTCAATGGCTTTGCCCATAGGGTTCACTGGTCTTACTATACTTCCCATCACCCAGAAGCAGACAGTTATTAAAAATGTAGAATGAGCAGTGAAAGACTCACAGCACCAGGTGAGAGACAACACTGTGAGTTTGCAGTACTGCCCCAAGGAGGTAGGATGTGCCTTGACACACTGACCAATAGAGTCAGAACACAGGAGGTTGGATAGAAAATCTCACTACAACTCCTTAAGACCATTTGCAACAGAGTCATGTGTTAGATCCAGCAGACCTCACAGCCCTCATGCATAAAGTTTTCTATCACCTCTATAGGCAAAGCAACCCAAGAAACTGAGGCTGTGATTGAGGGACAAAGTAACATAGAATGGGTAGCAGAGAAAAAGAATTTATAAATACCAGCTTATGGTTCATTATAAAGACTAATATTGTAATGACTATTTATGCATTTTATTCATTTCTCTATTAGGTATGTATTTATGCATACTAACCAATTTTCTTTTTCTCCCTCTCTCTTTCCTCTGCTGTTTAACATATTGTTGAGTATTAACTGTATATTTTGATGTGTGGGTTTCAGAAAATCGAAATGAGATTGAGAAAGATCACCAGAGGCTGAAAGCCATCAAGAGAGGAATTGGGGGTCTACTCTTTTGAGGAAAGACTGAACGTGTTTTCCATGAAGAGTTGTGTTATGTCAGAGAAGTATGTTATTATTGTTGTTGGTAAGAAGTTCTACCACACAAGGTATGGTGGATGTATATGTTGAGTATCCCACAGGATGGACTATAGTGGTTATCATAGATTGGCTCTCTCAGCATCCATTCCAGCTTCCTGGTGGTGGTCAGCCCATCTTGCAAACACTAAAGAGGCAAAATTGCATTTCCCCAATTGTATTGTCACTAAAACCTGACAATCTGATGCACTCAGGCTAGACCTGAATTTGAAACTGGGAGAAGAAGAAAGAGAGGCAGGTGTAAAGCATCTGTTTGGGATGTGGATCTTGGCAGATGCTGTTACTAGTATCCTGTTTGAGCAGCTCCCTCCAGGTTTTTCTGCTTGCCATAGTGGCCAGCATTCTATTCCTTTGCCATCTATGGCCTCAGAGAAAAGTTCTCACTCACAGCAAGAGCTATAAATATGAGTCTGGTACTGAGAGTTGGGATTTCTACATTTAGCCCTAACAACTGTGTAAACAGCTAAGACCTGGTCCCAAATCCCTTTCTGTTTAAGCTACTGTTCTCTGTTATGACCCCTGCTTGATGTCTGGACAGGGACAATGTTGACAATAGAAGCTTCAGAAATATATAACTGATTTTAATTCATTTAGGCACTCTGGACTATTTATGGACACATATAATGACAAATAAAAAGTATATACCAAATTGTATAAACCTATTACACAAAAGGGCAGTTTTCAAAAGGCTTCAAAAAAATACATTGATCTGGAAGAAATTGGATGTTAGAACTCAAAATACACATTGTATTTGTATTTAACAATAAGAATTGTGTGTTCTTGCAGCTGAGAGGCAGTACATGCAATGTTGGGTGTGCTAGAGCAGATGTCCTGGGTTCAAACATTGAGCCTATTGCTGGCCAACATTGCGAATGTTAAGGAAGTCACTTAACCTCTCTGGGCCTTATTTTCTTTTTTTGGTAAATTGTAAGTAATTATAGTACCCACATTATAGGGTTGTGGTAAAGTTGAAATAAATTTATGTATATAAAATGCTTGGAACAATGTCTGGGGCTTAGTAAATACCCTACACATTTGTTGTTGTGCTTATTATTATTATTATCATTATTATTATCATTATTATTATTATTAGATTTGGGAACCTAATAATAAAAATAAGATGTAGAAAATGCAGCACAGAATAAAAAATGGTATACTACACTGTGTTGTATACAATATACTATTTTTCGGTGTCAGATATCCCCTAAACATAACTCCTTATGAGAATACCTGAAGTCACATTAACAGCCCACAAGGCTACTGTGCCTCAGGGACTCCCCCTGCATGGAGAACTCGCTATTTTCACGATATGCTGCCTCCATCAGGATGCGCTCTGCCCGGGAATCAGTGTAGCTGTGGGTAAGGCCTATGTCTACCACTGCCACCTACTCACTGTAGGCGTAAGTGCCCTGGAACTCAGCTGTATCCTCTGTTAGCTGGGACTGGTAAGCCCTTCCCAAGCACCCCCAAGGACATTGCCAGGTTAGATGTAATTATGGATGTGAATGTCTTCTGTGAGACTTTAAAGAACACATGAGATTAAGAGGCACCCCTGATGCTTATAGCCACCCCAGAGTGGTCAATGAGGTGTGATTGAACAGGAAATCTGTCTTCAGAATGTTCTGGAAATTTTCCTTCTTCATTGTTCTCTAGACCAGTGCTGGTCTATGTCTGCACCATCTGATTCAGTAGCCCCTAGCTTCATGTGGCTGCTGAGCACTTGCAATGTGACTGATGTAACTGAGGCACTGATTTTTACGTTGTATTTATTTTTCATTGGTTTAGATTGAAAAGCCACATGTGGCTTATGATTGCACATTGGATCATGCAGGTCTAAATTGTTAGTCCTAAAAAAGCTGGAACTGTGCCTGCAATCAGGGGCTCAGGCACCTGGTCATTGCCCCATAAGTAATGTTTCAGGTAAACGAATGTCCACATGACAAAAAGGCCAGCTGCCATGTTTGCATATTTCTGTCAGTACCATCCAGATCGGAGAGAGTTTCTCAGGACAACATGGCAAGGATGGTATTAAGTCTATTCCAGTAGATCCCGTCTCCTCAGGTCTGCAGGTGAGAACTGACAGGGGTCATTGCAAGGTCACAGGTAGAAGCTGGCAAGTCAACTCTGGGGAATGACTTTGTATAAAGCAATAGCAATGCTTTGCCTGATGCCATTGGATCCATTTTGAGCAGCAGTCCCTACCCCTCTTTAGTGTGCTTTTGCTTCAACAACCAGCACCTGCAGCTCTTCCTGGCTTTTCCATCTGTGGCATGTAGAGAGCTAGACCTGCCGAAGATCTCCCAGGGGCCCCATAACTATTGAATGAAGGTTGCACAAGCAGGAAGACCAAGGTATCTTGCTGTGGGTTGGGAGACTCTGACACGTAACTCACACTGTAGGTCCCCCGCAGGATCGGGGTGAAGCTGTGCTGCGTGGACTTTGCCAGACCCACAGCCTACCTGAGCATACCTTTACTGACTTCCTTCCTTTCCAGTCCTGGTGCTCCCATTCCCTTACTGCCTTTCCTGAGAGCACTTCCTTGTACACAAGTCCTCCTCTAAGAATCTGCTCTGGGACTTGACTTAAGAGGATACTCTGCTAACCAGACTCAAAAGAGGCTGAGGAATTAATGAGATTACCAATTTGCTATCTAAGTCTACAAGCAATATTTTTCAAGAGGTAGTATTCACCACAAAGAAGCACTTTCAGGGAACTAAGTTGAGGCCCAAAAGTCACTGAATGAAGCAATAATCAGAACGGAATGTGGAAACATTTTCAGCAATATTTCTATTAACTCCAGATAGCCTCGTAGTGTAGCATCATGATGAATGGAATATTATCCTGCAGAGATGGCACTATATTCTTTGCCCTAGGCAGAGATACACAGACACATTCTTCGACTCCCTTAGTGGTATGCACTCAGAAGATCTCATCCTTTGATTTGTACAGCACAACAGGATCTCAGTCTATGACCACACGCTTGGGCTGTAACATAGTTCTGTTTCAGTCTGTGCATTCCAGGCATATTTTCTTGAGGCAACACCTTTGTATTAGTCAGAATTCTCCAGAGAAATAGAACCAACAGGATGTATATAGAGAAAGAGATTTATTTTAAGGAATTGGCTCACACAAGTGTGGGGACTGGCTAGTCTGACATTTACACGGAAGTCTGTCAGGCTGGAGGCTCAGGGAAGAGCTAATGTTGTAGCTCAATCCTGAAGATAGTCTGGAGGCCCAATTAGTTCTTCCTTGGAAGACTTCAGTCTTTTTCTCTTAAGATCTTCAACTGATTGGATGAGGCCCACCCATATTATGAAGAGTAATCTGCTTTACTCAAAGTCTAGTGACTTAAATGTTAATCAAGCCTAAAAAACAAAACAAAAAAACCCCAGCAACTTTATAGCAACATCTAGACTGCTGTTTGACCAAAAACTAAGTGCCCTGGCCTAGTCAAGTTAACACATAAAATTAACCATCACAGCCTTAATTGAACTGTTTTCTGCATGTAAGTTTAGAATGCACTCTCTCCTCCTTTATGGAAACTTGGACAAATTGCTAGTGTTCCCAGCAGAAAGCCATCATTCCATGTGGTTTAGCTCATTCATTTTATGTTGGTTTTGTTGACTTCAGCTTTCTGACCTGAACCCCAAATTTTACTGGCTGTGCCTTCTTTGGGACCTGTGTCTGCCATGCATATTACACTGAACAGGGAACAGAAGAGTGTAAAGATTAAGAGCCTGGGCTCTAGAGTGAGACATAGCCTCAGATCCTAGTCTACCTGCTGTTTGCACACTGTGTGACTTCAAGCAAGTCATTTAGACTCTCTGAGCCTGTTTTTAAGCAGTAAAACAGGAAAAGTACAACATCTTATGGGTGTTGACAGGAATCAATGGAATCATTCATACTACAAATATTTATCAAGCACCTACTGTGAGCAAAGCACTGTCAGAGACCCAGACATAACAGTGACAAAGAAAGAGCAAAGGTCTGAGTCAAGACCTGTGGTCAGAGTGGAGCTTATACTTAAAACACCTGACACAGTCCCAGACACACAGTCACTTGTAGCTGTCATTTACTGCCAAGAGTCATTGACTGCCAACAAAAGCCTTCTTTCAACAGCAGAAAACAACTGTACATTTCCTGAGCATAGCAAAGAAGTGAAGGAGTGGTGTCAGAACACACAGTCTGTCTTCACTCGACGCTATCGTGGTCCTTAGTGGCTCATGGCAAAGGTATTGTTTACTCAGGCAGCTAACTTTTAATTTAATGAAAATGTGAACACAGTGAGGCACTCTTGAGTAGTAGGGGTGTAACCTATAATTAGCATCTGTGGTTTTTCTTCTCTTATGTAATTATAATTTAGGGTATCAAAACCAGGACATGTGACCTAAGTATATTTGGGAGAACAATGAGCAATAGACATATGAACTTGGGGTTGCTCCAGTAAACCCATCATTTGTTGCCACCAAAGAAACAAACTTCACTGTAAGCTCATCTTAAGGAATCCAAACTGCCAGATTGTTCTGCAGTTTCACTTCCCCAGCAGAAAGTTTCTACCTTTTATGTCTCACCTGTGTTAAGGCTTTCCTTATAATTAGAGGTTTACTGGACTGAACTCATGTGGGAAGTTCCATGGCAAACCAGACAGGATCCCTGTCCTGTGAAACCTTGTCAGTGGGGGTGCAGATAGAAACAATCACTCCAATTTAATTACAAACAGCATACAAGAAAAGTGTAGGAAGTTATGAGTGTAATGGGGAACATGATTTGGATGAGGGTCATAGGAGGTGTGTTAGTCAAGACTCACATTAGCATGTAACAGAGACCAATGCTGGCTGATTTAAACAGGAAAAGACATGCGCTGGAGGGCCATTGGATATTCACTGGATTACTGAAAGGGCTGGAGGAACTGGCGCAGAGCCCCCACAGCCAGAATTAACACCCATAGCAGTACCACAAAATGGGATGGTGAGGACACTGCTGCCCAGTGAGTGCAACAGCTGGTACCCGCAAACCTGGTACTGGAGGCTGCAGGCAGCCACCATCTTCCTGATCCAGGAACTTGGCTGTCTCATCTTTGCACCATAAGCCCCTGATTCAATATCTGGAAAGAATCACCAGACTGGTAAAGCCTCAGTCATTTATCTGCCCCCTCACTGCAGAGACTAAGAATGTAAATTTTCTGTGTTTTTTTTTTTTTTTTTTAGTTTGGAAATTTATTTATTTTTTTAAATTTATTTTTACTGTATTTTTTCCATTACCATTTATGCCCCTTTTATCCCCTGCAATCACCACACTGTTGTTCATGTCCATGAATTCTTTCTTTTTCGCTCAATCCCTCCACCATCTAACCTTCACCCAGAGCTGTCAGCCTGCTCTCTTTCTATGAGTGAGGCTGTCTCAATTTTGCTTGTTAGTTCGGTTTGTTCACTAGATTCCACATATGAGTGAAATCATATGGTATTTGTCTTTCTCTGATTGGCTTATTTCACTCAGTATGATAATCTCCAGTTCCATCCATGCTATTTCAAAGTGTAAAATTTCTTTTTTTATGGCCAAGTAGTACTCCATTGTGTAAATTGAACCATAGTTGTTTTATCCACTCAGCTACAATGCTGCAATGAACATAGGGATGCTTATGTTCTTTCAAATTAGTGTTTCTGGTTTCTTCAGATAAATTCCCAGATGTGGAATTGCTGGGTCATAAGACAGTTCTAATTTTTTGAGGTATCTCTGTACTGATTTCCACAGTGGCTGCACCAATCTGCATTCTCACCAACAGTGCAAAAGAGTTCCTCTTTCTCTAGATCTTTGCCAGCACTTTTTCGTTGTTGATTTATTGATGATAGCCATTCTGACAGGTGTGATATGATATCTCATTGTGGTTTTAATTTGCATTTCTCTGATGATTAATGACATTGAGCATCTTTTTGTGTGTCTATTGGTCATCTGTATGTCCTCTTTGGAGAAGTGTCTATTCAGTTCCTTTGCTCATTTTTAATTGGATTGTTTGAGATTTTCTTTCTTTTCTTTTCCTTTTTTTTGGGGGGGGTGTTTAGTTTTATAAGTTCTTTAAAAATTTTGGATATTAACACCTAGTGTACTGGCAAATATGTTCTCCCATTCTGTGGGTTGTCTTTTTATTTTGTTTATGTTTTCCTTTGCTGTGCAAATTATTTTTATTTTGATGTAGTCTCATTTTTTCTTTTGTTCCCCTTGCCTGAGGAGTTATATCAGATAAAATATTGCTACAAGCAATATCTGAGATTTTGCTGCCTATGTTTTCTTCTATGATTTTTATGGTTTTGGGTCTAACATTTAAGCCTTTGATCCATTTTAAATGTATCCCTGTGTGTGGTGTAAGAACGTGGTCTATTTTCATTTTTCTGCATGTATCTATCCAATTTTCCCAACACCATTTATTGAATAAACTATCTTTAGCCCATAATACGTGCTTGTTTCCTCTGTCAAATATTAACTGACTATAAAGTGTGGGTTTTCTTGGCTCTCTCTATTCTATTCCATTGATCTATGTCCTGTTTTTATGCCAGTACCATGCTGTTTTCATTACTATGGCCCTATAGTTTAGTTTCATATTAGGTAGTGTGATTCCTCCACTCTGTTTTCTTTCTCAGCTCATGTTATGAGGTCAGCTAATTTTGATAGTAAGATCTAAAAAAAAAAGGAAAAATTATAGGCCAATTGCTTCATAAAAATAGTTGAAAAATCTTAAAGCATTAACAAATTAAATCCAGTAATTAATAAAAAATATAGTAAAACAAGTCCAAAATGGATTTTATTAAAGCACTGCATGACTGATTTAATGTTCAAAAACTTAATCAGTGTAATTCACCATGTTATGAAAAGAAAGTAAAAATTAGATAATCAGCTAAATAGATACAGAAAAAGCATTTGATAAAATCTACCCATTTATGATAAGAAAGTTTAAAAACTCTTCACAGAGTAGGGTTAGAAGGGAACTTCCTTAAAACTAAGAAAAAGGAGCTTGGGCACAGGATTAAAAAATGGTGGAAAAAAACTCTAAAACAAATGTTACATTTAATGGTGAAATACTAAAAATTTCCTTTCAAATCAAGAAGGAAAGAAAGGTAGTCACCACTTCTCATCAAGAATATATCACAGGTAATTGTGAGTGCAATAAAACAAGAAAAATAAAAAGCTATAAGAATTAGAAATAGTAATAAATTTATTAATTAAGAGCATTATGATTGTATTTATAGATAACCCAGGAGAATCTAAAGAAAATCCATTAGTATTGATAAGTGAATTCCTCAAGGTGATGGATAAAAGTTCTATTTAAAAAGTTTAATTATATTTCTGTATGTCAGCAACAAACAAAATTAAAATTTAGCCCTGACTGGTGTGGCTCAGTGGGTTGGGCATCATCCCATAAGCCAAAATGTCATCAGTTCATTCCAGGTCAGGGCACATGCCCAGGTTTCAGGCCAGGTCCCTGGATAGGGAGCGTGAGAGGCAACCGATTGATGTTTCTCCCCCTCTCATTCTCCCTCCCTTCCTCTCTCTCTAAAAATAAATAAAATCTTTTAAAAAATTGACATTTAAGTGATGCACTTAAAATAATATATACTTAGGGATAAATCTAAGATGCATAATGCCTCTAACCCGAAAGCTGCAGAGTGTATTTGAGAACTTAAAGACTTGAATGAATGGAGGAATAAACCACGTTCTTGAATTGGAAGACTTCATATTGTAAAGATGCAACTCTCCTCAAACTGGTTTATAGATTCAATGCATGTTCAATAAAATTTTCAGGAAGTATTTTTTATGGAAATGGTAAGCTAATTTAAAATTTTACATGCAAATGCAAACAACCACACTAACTAAGACAATCTTATAAAGACACAAACCTGGAGAACTATGTACCAGATTTATATGAGGGAAACTGTAACATCTGATGAACAATTTCAAAGTGGAAATCAATAAATGGAGAAATATTCCATGTTTGTAAATAGGAAGACACAATATTGTCAACATACCAGTCTTCCCAACTTGATTTATAAATTCAATGCAATCCCAATAAAAATCCCAGCAAGTTATTTTTTGTAGATATTGATAAAATGGTTCCAAAGTTTATATGGAGAGGCAAAAAGCCCTGAGTAGTCAACACATATTGAAGAAAAAGAACAAAGTTGGAAGACTAGCACTACCTGACTTCAAGACTTACTATAATGCTATAGTAATAAACACAGTGTAGTACTGGCAAAATGAATAAATAAATAAATATATCAGTAAAACAGAATGAACAGTCCAGAAAAAGACCCACAAAATATAGTCAACTGATTTTTGACAAAGGAGAAAAGACAACACAACTGAACAATGATAATCTTTTCCACAGATGGTGCTACAACAACAGGACATCCACATGCAAATAATGAACCTAGACCGAGATTTACATCCCTCACAAAAAATTAACTCAAACAGATCAAAGATCAAAGTGTAAAATGCAAAAATTGCAAAATCCTAAAAGATAACATAGAAGAAAACCTCGATGACCATGGTTATGGAAAGGACTTTTTATATAGGACACTAAAGGCCATAGCATGTTACTGCACTAAATACTGTAAGCAACTGTAATACAATGGAAAGTATTTGTGTATGTAAATATATCTAAACATAGAAAAGATACACTAGTATAAAAGACAAAAGTGGTACACATGTATAGGGCACTTATCACCAATAAAGCCTGTGGCACTGGAAGTTACTCTGGGTGAGTCAGTGAGTGAGTGGTGAGTGAATGTGAAGGCCCAGGACATTATTGTACACCACTATTAATCTATAAACCCTGTACACTTAGGTTTCACTAAACTAATAAGCATGAGATTAAATCAAGCATAAGAAAAATGATGCAATCAAAATTTACGGATTTGCTGCCAGCATAACATGACATACTGTTTTACAGCAAATATTTTTTATAAGTAGAAAGAGTATACTGTAAAATAACAACAAAACATATGGTACAGTAAATACATAAAAAAGTAACAGTCATTTATTGTCATTATCAAGGATTATATACTGTACATAATTGTATGCACTACACATTATATGACAGGCAGGTGCAATAGGTTTGTTTACACCAGCATCACCACAAACATGAGTAATGTGTTGTGATATGTTATCACAGTTACATCACTGGATTACAGGGATTTTAACTCCATTATAATCTTATGGAACCGCTACTGTATATGTGGTCTTCCATTGACTGAAACATCATAATGTGGCACATAACCATATACAGATTGCAAATAAGTATATAAAAACATTCCCCCCATCATATATCATTAAATAAATGCAAATTAAAACAGCAGTGAATTACCACTACACACCAATTAGAATGTACAAAATCTGGAACGCTGAGAACACCAAATGCTGGTAAGGATGTGAAGCAACAGAAATTCTGATTCATTGCTAGTTGGAATACAAAATGGTATACAGTCACTTTGGAAAAAACTGCAGTTTTTCTTTTTATAAAACTAAGCATAATCTTACAATATGAACCAGATATCACAGTCCTTGGTACTTATAAAAAGGAGTTGAAAACTTAGGCCCATACAAAGACAGCTTTATTCATAATCCCCAAAACTTGGAAGCAACCAAAATGTCCTTCAGTGGGAGAATGGATAAAGAAACTGTGCTCTATCTAGAAAATTGAATATTATTCATCATTAAAAAGAAATGAGCTGGCGAGCCATGAATATACATGGAGAAAATTTATGTATTTCCATATTACTATGTGAAATAAGAAAACCTAAAAAAGTTACCTACTAAACTTCCGGCCAAGATGGAGGGCTAAACAGACACTTTGTTTCTCCCTCCACAACTAAAAAGGAATACAACTACCTCAAAACTAGAGAGAACCAGAAGTTCCAGAAAATCGAGCTGCATGGAAGTCCAACAAACAAAGACATAAAGAAGAAATACTCATCCAGACAGGTAAGAGGGGCAGAGCTGGGGTGGAGAGAACACAGTGTGGTAGTGGCAGCAGCAGGCCAGCAGAAAGCACAGTCACATGTTTTAAAAAGTGGGGAGGGAAAGGTAGGGAGCACTCCCAGCGCCAGACCAGACCATGCAGCTACATTTCCAGTGCTGAGGAAAATAAAGCCTTATTGCTTCTGACTGTGCAAACCAGTGGGGGTTGGGCAAAGGAAGAAACTGCTGGTCTCTCAGTAGAGTCTCCTTGCTTAAAGGGCCCCATACACCTAGAACATCTGCAGACCCACCCACTCTGGGAATGATGCCCAAGGAAACATCTAGAGAGGTGCCAGTCCCATGCAGAAGTGGGAGAAGTGCCTGGAAAAGGGGCAAGTGCTGAGTAACAACATTGTTCCCTCTCAGATCCTGATCCTCATACAGCACCACAATGTGGTGAAATGGGTTGCCCATACTGATGAATACCCAAGGCTCTGTCTCTTGGAACATCACAGGTATGACAGCTCTACCTAAAACACAGAGGCAAACAAACACAGGAGCCTGTCAAGATGAAGAGACAGAGAAGTATGGCCCAAAAGGGGGAATGAATCAAGGTTCCAATGAGACAAATAACGGATGAGGAGATAGCCAACCTATCAGACGTAGAGTTCAAAACACTGGTGATAAAGATGTTCACAGGCTTGACAGATATGCTTAAGTATGGGAAACGCATAAGGGAAGAAGTGAAGGCTATGCTAAATGAAACAAAGGAAAATTCACACAAAACCGATGGTGAAGAGAAGGGAACCAGGGTTCAAATCAATAATTTGGAACATAAGGAAGAAAAAAATAGTCAACCAGTACAGAATGAGGAAACATGAATTGAAAAAAAATGAGGAGAGGCTTAGGAACCTCTGGGACAACTTTCAACGTGCCAACATCCGAATCATAACGGTACCAGAAGGAGAAGAGGAAGAACAAGAAACTGAAAGCTTATGTGAGAAAATAATGAAGAAAAACTCCTCAAATTTGGTAAAGGAAATAAACATACAAGTCCAGGAGGCACAGAGAGTCCCAAACAAGCTAGACCCAAAGAGGACCACACCAAGACACATCATCATTAAAATGCTGAAAATGAAAAATAAAGACAGAATCCTAAAAGCAGCAAAAGAAAAGCAGAGAGTTACCTACAAAGGCGTGCCTATAAGACTATCAGCTGATTTCTCAAAAAAGTAAACTTTGCAGGCAAGAAGGCGCTGGCAAGAAGTATTCAATGTGATGAAAAGCAAGGATCTACAACCATGATTACTCTATCCAGAAAAGGTATCATTTAGAATGGAAGGGCAGAGAAAGTGCTTCCCAGACAAGGTAAAGCTAAAGGAGTTCATCATCACCAAGACATTATTAAATGAAATGTTAAAGGGACTTATTTAAGAAAAATAAGAGCAAAACTGTGAACACTAAAACGACAACAAACTCAACTATCAACAACTGAATCTAAAAAATTAAAACAAAACCCAACTAAGCAAGGGAGAATAGAAACAGAATCAACAGGTATGGGGGACATTTGAAAGGTTATCAGCTGGGAGTGGGAAAGGGGGAGAAATGGGGAAATGGTGCAGGGATTAAAAAGCATAATTGGTTGGTACAAAATAGACAAGGGAAAGTTAAGTGTAATATAGGAAAGGGTGAAGTCAAAGAACTTATATACACGACATATGGACATGAACTAAAGGGGATGGGATTGCTGGAGGGAATGAGGGTTCTGGGCAGAGGGGAGCAAAGGGAAAAAATTTGGACAACTATAACAACATAATCAATAAAATATACATTTTTAAAAAGCTACCTATCATTATGACTTTATATATAACATTCTGGAAAAGGCTTAACTACGGAAATAATGAAAAGATCAGTGGTTTCCAGAAATTGCGGGTGGGGGAGAGAGAGATGGGATATGTAGGCAGAGTACAGAGAATGTTTAGGGCAGTGAAAATACTCTCTATAATATCATAAAGACATTTGTCCAAACCTATAGAATGTATAAAACACTGAGAGTGAACTATAATGTAAACTATGGACTTTGGGTGACTATGATGTGTCAATGTAGGTTCAGCAATTTTAACCATTGTACCACTCTGGTAAGGGAATGTTGATAATGCGGTAGGCCATGTATGTGTGAGAACAGGGGACATATGGGAAGTCTCTATACCTCAATTTTGCTGTGAACCTAAAATGCTCTTTTTAAAAAGTCTTAAAAAAGAACCCATTATCATTTATAATAGCACCCCAAAATACTTAGGTATAAAATAAAATATTTTCAGGATTTATATGAGGAGGGGACCCTCCAAAAAAACAAAATTATCTTCTGGAGGGCGGGTTGCTTGTAGTATAAGCTTCCCCCGCTAGGTGAGTATACTAGGAACCCATCTGTATCAGTGTACCATCTGGCATTGCTGTGAAAGGCTACATTTGGCTTCAGTGAATTTTTTTGGAAGGCACTTTCAATGCTTTTGCCCATTTTATAATGGGTTATTTATGAGCATACCTGCTTACACCATGCTAAGTGTTCAGCAGTTTTTGACAAAAAATGGTATAACCTCCCCTGCTCCATGTCTCACTGTTTCTATTCACCCAGTCTCATCCTGAGCAACATTTTTTTTTTTTTTGCTTCCCCAATGAAAAAAGTTTTCAAAGGGAAATATTTTGCCTGTGTGGAAGAGATGAAACAAAAAATGGCAGAAGCACTAAAAGTCATCAAAATTCAGGAGTTCAAAAACTGTTTTGAGCAGTGGAAAAAATATTGATAGATGTATTGCATCAAATGGAGAATACTTCGAAGGTGACTGAGTTTAAACATTTAAGAATCCATACACAATATTTTCTCAATAAAATTCATTTTGGGGGGATTCCCTCTCATATAGGAAAAACTACAAACTTCTGGTGATATAACGCAAAAATATTTTTTTAATTTATTTTATTTTATTTTTTGGTGTTTCAATTACAGTTGTCCCATTTTTCCTCATTGCTCACCCCCACCCAGCCCACCCCATCTCCCACAATAATATCCCTCCCCGTTGTTCATGTCCATTACTCATTTATACACGTTCATTGACTAAACCCTTCCTTTATCCCCCTTCTTTCCCTCCCCCTTCCCCCTATTGACTGTTATTCTGCTACTTGTTCTATTTAGTTCATTTGTTTATGTTGTTCTTTAGTTTCCTGTATTAGGTGATATCATATGATATTTTTCTTTCTCTGCCTGGCTTATTTCACTAAGTATAAATCTCTCTAGTTCCATCCATGTTGTTGCAAATGACAGGAGTTCCTTCTTTCTTTCTGCTGCATAGTATTCCATTGTGTAAATGTACCACAGCTTTTTGATCCACTCATCTACAGATGGGCACTTAGGCTGTTTCCAGCACTTAGCTATTGTAAACAGTGCTGCTATGAACATAGGAGTGCATAAGTTCTTTTGAATTAGGGTTTTAGAATTTTTCGGGTATAATCCTAGTAGTGGAATTGCTGGTTCAAAAGGCAGTTCCATTTTTAGTTTTTTGAGGTAATTCCATACTGTTTTCCATAGTGGCTGCACCAGTCTGCATTCCCATCAACAGTGCAGTAGAGTTCCCATTTGTTGCTTTGTTGATGATGGCCATTCTGACTGCTGTAAAGTGGTATCTCATTGTGGTTTTCATTTGCATTGCTCTGATGCCTAGTGATATTGAGCATTTTTCATGTGTCTATGGACCTTCTCTATGTCCTCTTCAGAGAAGTGTTTGTTCAGGTCCTTTGCCCATTTTTTAATTGAGTTGTCTGTTTTCTTGATGTTGAGTTGTATAAGCTCTTTATATATTTTGGAGATCAGTCCCCTGTCTGAGATATCATTGGCAAATATGTTTTCCCATATGGTTGGTTTCCTTTTCATCTTGCTCATGTTTTCTTTTGCTGAGCAGAAACTCTTTAGGTTGATGTAGTCCCATTTGTTTATTTTTTTCTTTATTTCTCTTGCCTTAGGAGATGTATTTGTGAAAATATTGTTACATGGGATATCTGAAATTTTCCTGCCTATGATTTCCTCTAGGACTTTTATTGTGTCATGGCTTACATTTAAGTCTTTGATCCATCTTGAGTTTATTCTTGTGTGTGGTGTAAGTTGGTGGTCTAGTTTCATTTTTTTTGCATGTCCCTGTCCAGTTCCCCCAGCACCATTTGTTGAAGAGTCTCTTCTCACTCCATTTTATGCTCCTTCCCCTTTTGTCAAATATTAGTTCACCACATATAGACCTGGGTTTATTTCTTGTCTCTCTATTCTGTTCCATTGACCTATATGTCTGTTCTTATGCCAGTACCAAACTGTCTTCATCACAGTGGCTTTGTAGTATAGATTGATGTCATGTACTGTGATCACTCCTGCTGTGTTCTTCTGTCTCAAGATTGCTGTGGCTATTCAGGGTCTTTTCTGGTTCCATATGAATTTCTGAAGTATTTGTTCTAGGTCTGTGAAATATGTCATTGGTATTTTAATAGGGATTGCATTGAATCTGTAAATTGCTTTGGGTAGTATGCCCATTTTGATGATGTTGATTCTTCCCTTCCAAGAACATGGTATTTGTTTCCATTTATTTGTATCCTTCTTAATTTCTTTCTTCAATGTTATGTAATTTTCAAAGTACAGGTCTTTTATCTCTTTGGTTAAGTTTATTCCTAGGTACTTTATTTTTCTTGTTGCTATAGTAAATGGTATTTTCTTTTTTGTCTCTGTCTCTGATATTTTATTTTTGGTGTACAAAAATGCCTTAGAGTTCTGTATATTTATTTTGTACCCAGCTATTTTGCCAAATTCACTTATTATATCAAGTAATCTTTTAGTGGAGTTTATAGGGTTTCCTATGTACACTATCATGTCATCTGCATATAATATTAGTTTTACTTCTTCTTTCCCAATTTGAATGTCTTTTATTTTATTTTTTTGTCTGTATTGCTGTGGCTAGGATTTTCTTTCTTTTTTTTTTTTAATGTTTTTTATTGATTATATTGTTACAACAGTTCCAATTTTCTCCCCCTTGCTCCCCTCCACCCAGCACCTCCTCCCCCAGCAATCCTCCCCAAGTCCATACCCCTGGTTCGTAAAAATTAACTATCCCCCCATCTCAAATATTAGGACCCTATGTAATCTTGTAAAGGACAATGGGCGAAGGTCTCAAGCTCCTCTAGCTGCTTCAAGCTGGACATGGTCGTCGTCCTACCTACCCTTGGGTCCAGAAAACCCTAATAAGAGTGGGGGTGTGGAGGGGAGGGTGGCCTTCCCACATGGGGAAGGATCGTGCAGACTCCAGGTCGGTTGGCTGTCTCCGGTCAACGGCGTGCTTGGTTTAACAGGCTGGTGTCCTTGTTGTGTTCTGGGGGCAACAGATTTGGCGAAAAGGGTTAAAAGACATCATTCAATCCATAACTACTATATGACAAAAGGCAGGGATTAATTTTTCAATGTTCCATATTAGGGAAAAAAAAAAAAAAAAAAAGGGCTTCTTTGTAAGAAGGTGTGCTAGGCACATCTCACCTGTCCAAAACCCTTTTGCCCATTATACTTAGTTTGGGCTGAGGTAAATAGTTTAGGTTTTCCCCCTCTCAGACCTCTGGGCCTTTTCTGTCCAAGCCATTAAGATAGAAAAGAGAAACCCGTTTTAAAGTGAAGCCCACAGACCACCCCATTCTCCCCCAACCCAGCCATTTAGTTCAGCCAAACCGTTGAGTCTCAGGAGGCAGCGCTGCAGAGAGGATTAAGTGAGGCTTATGCGTACAGATAATCACTCAGGTAATGCGATCATAGGCTTATGTCCTTTGAAAACAAAAAACACGTGTTAATTTATGTAACATAACCCACAAACAAGTCTCTAAATCTGTAAGACTGTCTTATTGGGAAGACATCTAGTTGCAAGGCACTTGAAATTCTATTTGCCTGCAACTTAAATATCTTTGATGATATCACAGACATGGTTTAATTTTCAAGTGAAACCATATTTTAAATGAGAAGAAACTTTTAAGATGGTTAGTTGCCCTGTTTTATACTCTACTACTGATCATTGTGATTTTCCTTGAATAATAATTTTTCTCCCTAAGGTTACCCTCCTTGTCTTTAAAGGGACTACATTAAGTCCATTTTTAATTTATCCTGTTCGTTTGCATAAACATAACAAGAGCAGCAAATGATCACTTATGATCTTTAGTTCTGCTTTGCTGGAACTTACCCAAGGAATATTTGGGGTGACCTTCAGTCTGTTCTTCAGGGCACAGAAGCTGTGCCACATATCTGGCATTCATCCTTGCCTGTACACACCTGTTTTTTCCAAGTCTTTCTGGTTTTTCCTTGTGCCTTCAGGTCCCTTCTAGCCATCTTTCAGGAAAACAACCTTTGTTCCTTCCCTGGAAAGATGGCTGTGGACCGCACAACCAACCATGGTACCAGGCCTTTTATCTCACGGGCTTTTATTACCTTTGAAAGTCATTCCCAGTTCCTCAGGGCTTTTTGGTAACAATCTGAGCCCAAGTATGTTTCCTTTAGGCTTGACATTCCAGTCAAAGACTTGGTCAAAAAAAAAAAAAAAAGGAACCTCTGTTGACAACTGGTCTTATTATTTCTATGCAAAGAAACTTATGTCATTACTTACTTGTTTAGAATGCCAAACTCTGGAGGGATAAAATAGGGAGAAAAATATACAACGTGAAGGAAAATCTTTGTCCTAATATTCACTGAACTGGCATTTCCATTCTTCATATTTTCATTTTTCCCCCACTAAAAAAATTTTTTGTTTGTTTTTCCATTACAGTTGTCTCACTTTTTCAGCCCTCTTGTTTCCCTGCACCCTGTCCCTCCCTTCCCCCACATTTAGTCCCCACTCAGTTGCCCCTGTGGCTAGGATTTTCAACACTATGTTGAATAGGAGTGGAGAGAGTGGACATCCTTGTCTTGTTCCTGACCTCAGGGGGAATGCTTTCAGTTTTTGTGCATTGAGTATGATGTTGGCTTCAGGTTTCTCATATATATCCCTAATTATGTTATGGTATGCACCCTCTATTCCCATTTTGCTGAGTGTTTTCATCATAAATGGATGTTGTACTTTATCAAATGCTTTTTATGTAGCTATTAATATGATCATTTAATTTTTGTCTTTCATTTTGTTTCGGTGATGTATTATATTTATTGATTTGCAAATGTTAAACCATCCTTACATCCCTGGGATGAATCCCACTTGATCGTGGTGTATGATCTTTTTGATGTATTGCTGGATCTTGTTTGTCAATATTTTTTTGAAGATTTTAGCATCTATGTTCATCAGTGATATTGGCCTGAAGTTCTTTTTCTTTGTTGTGTCTTGACCTGGTTTTGGAATTAGGGTAATACTGGCTTCATAAAAAGAGTTTGGGATTTTTCCCTCTTCTTGGATTTTTTGGAATAGTTTGAGGAGGGTAGGAGTTAGTTCTTTCCAAAATGTTTTGTAAAATTCGCCTGTGTAGTCATCCGGTCCAGGGCTTTTGTGTGCAGGGAGATTTTGATTACTGTTACAGTTTCCTTCTTTGTTATTCATCTGTTGAGACTTTCTACTTCTTCTTGATTCAATTTTGGAAGGTAGTATGTTTCTAGGAATTTGTCTGTTTCTTCTAGGTTGTCAAATTTCTTGCCATATATTTGTTCGTAGTAATTTCTTACAATCCTTTGTATTTCTGTGGTATCAGTCGTGATTTCTACTCTTTAGTTACTGATTTTGTTTATTTGGGTTTTCTCTCTTTTTTTCTTGATAAGTCTGATCAAAGGTTGTCTATTTTGTTTATTTTTTTCAAAGAACCAGCTCCTAGTTTCATTGATCTTTTTGAATTGTTTGTTTGGTCTCTATGTCATTTAATTCTGCTCTGATCTTGATGATTTCCTTCCTTCTTCTTGCCCTAGGCTTTGTTTGTTGTTGTTGTTCTAGTTCTTGTAGCTTTACGGTTAGATGTTTTATTTGAGATTCTTCTATCCTTTTCAGATATGCCTGTATTGCCATGAACTTCCCTCTTAGGACTGCTTTTGCTGTGTCCCATAGGTTTTGGGCTGTTGTGTGTTCATTATCATTAGTTTCCAGAAATTTCTTGATTTCTTCTTTGATGTCATTGTTAACCCATTCATTATTTAATAGCATGTTATTCACCCTTCATGAGTTGAATGTTTTTGATTTTTTTCTCTGAGGTTAATTTCTAGTCTCAAGGCATTACGGTCTGAAAAGATGCTTGATATAATTTTAATTTTCTGAATTTGTTGAGGCTTGTTTTGTGTCCTATTATGTGGTCTATCTTTAAAAATATCCGATATGCATTTGAAAAAAAAATGTATATTTTGCTTCTTTGGGGTGGAAAGTTCTATATATATCAGTTAAGTCCATGTGGTTTAGTGTGTTGTTTAATGCCTGTATATTCTTGGTGTTTCTTTGCTTTGAAGATGTCTGTTGCTGATAATGGAGTGTTAAAGTCCCCTACTATGAGTGTGTTGCTGTTAATATCCTTCTTGTGGTCTTCTAGTATTTGCTTTATGTATTTGGGTGCTCCTATGTTGGATGCATATATGTTTATCAGTGTTATATCGTCTTGATGGATTGTTCCCTTAAGTATTATGAAATGTCTTTCTTTATCCCTTTTTATTGCCCTTGCTTTGAAATCCGTTTTGTCTGATATGAGTACTGCTACACCAGCTTTTTTTTCGTGTCCATTTGCTTGGAATACTTTTTTATAACCCTTTGCTTTCAGTCTGTGTAAATCTTTTGTTTGAGGTGTGTTTCTTGTTGACAGCAAATATGTGGGTCCTGTTTTTTTATCCAATTCGTTACCTTATGTTTTTTAATTGGAGCATTTAATCCATTTACATTTAAGGTTATTATTGACATGTATTTATTCATTTCCCTTTGTACCTGTGTTCCTCTCCTCTTTTTTTTTTTTTTTTCTTCTATTCTTTTTTCTTAGAACACTCCCTTTAGCATCTCTTGCAATGCTGGTTTGCTGGAGATGTATTCCTTTAGTCTTTCTTTGTCTGAGAAATCCTATTTCACCTTCTATTTTGAATGAGAGCCTTGCTAGGTTACTATTCTTGGTTGTAGGCCTTTGTTTTTCATTGCCTGAAATATTTTTGACCATTCCCTTCTGGCCTATAATGTTTCTGTTGAGAAATCAGTCGATAGCCTTATCGGAGCTCCCTTGTACGTTATTTGCTGTTTTTCTCTCGCTGCTTTTAGGATTCTCTCTTTGTCTTTGAATATTGCCATTTTAATTATTATGTGCCTCGAAGTGGGTTTTTTGGGGTTCCTCTTCACTGGGACTCTCTGTGCTTCTTGAACTTGCATAATTTTTTCTCTCATCAGGTTGGGAAAATTTTCTGTCATTACTTCTCCTATCAACTTTTCTATTCCTCGCTCCTCGTCTTCTCCCTCTTTTATTCTGATGATCAGGATATTATTTTTCCTCATGCTGTACTGTAATTTCCTTACATCTTGTTTTTTTCATTTTGTTGTGTTGTCTGGGAATTTTTTTCTACATTGACCTCTAACTCACTGATCTGATCCTCTGCTTTGTTTAGCCTGCTTTTGATTGATTCTACTGTGTTTTTCAGTCAGAGATTGTATTCTTCATTTCTTTCTGGTTCTTGTTAATAGTTTCAATGTCCTTTTTTATGCTGGTGTAGATCTCTGCAAGTTCCCTGTAATTTTCTTGGACCTGTTGGTAACTTTCTTGGAGGTTGTCGTAATTTTTTTTTGAGTTTGTCAACTATATTGAAGTTCTTCACCACCATTATTTTGAATTCCATGTCTGACATTTGGGCTATGTCTATTCCACCTACCTCTCTTTCTGGGGATTCCTCTTTTCTTTTCATTGAGAGGTTGTTTCTGCATCTTACCATGTTGGATTCTTCTTGTTTGTTTTTGTTTTTGGATTTTTCTGCTTTGTGGTATGAGATCCTTTATAGGAGATCTGGGGGTTTCAGTGGTTCAGTCTCTTTGATCTCCTGAGCCTGATGTTCTTGGGGTACCCTTTATGTCATTTATTTATGCTGTCTGGTTATATTTCAGATGCTCTTTGGTGGCATCTTCCCTCTGACTCGTTGGTTGAGAGTCACTCTGTCCACTTTGTCTTGAGTTCTTTTGTGGAGATGCTGTTAAAAACATAAACACACAGCCCAGGCAGGAAACCCACACCCTCAAAAATATCCCCCACTCTCTATCCTGCTATTAATATAAATGTAGAGAGGTTAGGGTTTTTATGTTATAGGAAGAATAGATAAGAGTTGTTTTTAAGGAGGAAAAATATGATTTTTGAGAGACAGGATGATAGATTAATAATAGTAGCAAGTAGTATTGAGACTATGCAAGACAGTAGATAAATTTACATTGTATGTTAATAATAATAAAAGAAAAAGAGGGAAGAATGCAGAATATAGTAAAAAAGTGGAATTGTACAGTATTAGATTTATATAGTAGTTATATTCTATTTATTTAGTGTGAAAGGGAGGCTAAACTAGAGAGACAAACAAATAAACAAAAATTAAAGAGGAAGGGTGAGAAGGAGAGATGGTATGAACCAAGTTAAAGAGATAGTTTAAAAAATTTTAGAATGAAAGTAAAAACTAAAATTAAAATAAAAATAAGAAAATTTAAAATATTAACATAAAATAAAATACAAGTAAAAAAACAAAAATGGAAATAAAATTTTTTTTTAAATACAAAAGGAAAGTTTTTACTCAGTTCAGCCTTGTGTGTTGTCTTCTTTTTCTGGATCCACAGCTGGTCTAATGAGGCGGGACAGAGGTTCCTGATCCTTGCAGCAGCAGTTTTCACCTGGGTGCGGTGTTTGTCACGCACCCGGGTTACTCCCACTCACCCACTGTGGCGGGTGCATTCATTTGGCGCCTGTTGGAGCCGGCCGGGGTACTTGTGTGTGCTCAAGGGGGCCTGTGCGCTAGCTTCAGGCCTGATGAGCATTGCCTTGGGAGTTGGTCTCTCGCCCCTTGGGGCGGAGCCCTGGACACTTGTGCACAGTGGAAGTGAGCGTCTGTGAGTCGCCCCCGCCCACTGCTCCTGCACGCAACCTCCCACAGTTCCCGCACCCACCTTGGCGGGCGAGAGCAGAGCTTCCTCAAGTGGGCTGTGCTCTGGCCTGGCACCCACTGGGGCCGGCCAGGGATGTCTGTGCACAGTCTTCTCGTGCCCAGTGGGCCTTCCCTGCTCCTGTTGGGACACTGATCTTATGTCTGTTGGGGTGTGTTGAAGGGGCACCCAGACGCACGGACAGTGACCTGGTTGTGTGCCTGGGCCAGTGGATGAGGGCACCTCCCTGTGCATGCCCAAGGTGAGGGTTAGGGAGTGAGTGAGCACACTTCTGCGCCTGCGCTCCTCAGGAATGTCCTATCACCCCCAACCTTTCTTCCCCTCTCCGCAGTACACAAGAGAAAAATATAAAGAAAAATCACATTTTCACATGCCCAGCAGTAAGCTGTTTCTTGTCTTTCAGCGCCAGATGCCACCTGGCCCATTCCTGGCTCTGCCAGTGGACACAGACTCATTCTCCTCCTGATTCCTCTCTGGGGAAGCCTGTGGTTGCCAAAAAGCCTTTGTGTACTTCCAGCTGCAGCTCGGGTAGCCACCCCAGTCAGAAATCCCGTCTCATCCCTTTTTCCTCCACTATCCTCACCAAACAGGTCATTCCCAGATGGTTTTCTCTAATCCAGCAATGCCAAGACTTGACTCCTGCCAGTGTCCAGCTGCTCACTGAGATGTTCTGTCTGCAATTAGACCAAACTACAGACGGGTCTCAGGAGCCAGAAAGCGCAGCCTCCCCTCACTCCTCCGCCATCTTATTCCCCCCTAAACCAAAGATTTAAAGAATGCAAAAATATTCCATTTTCATGAGAAGGTTCAATGTCACTATGATGTCAGGTCCTCCCAATGTTATCAATAAAAATTAAACAGAATCATGATCAAAATCCCAGCAAGTTATTTTTGGGATGTGTAAAAATGATTCTAAAGTTTATACTGAGAGGTAAAAGACCCAGAATAGCTAATACAGCTCTTAAAAAGAAAAATCAAAGGATTAACAATGCCTGACTTTAAATTTACTATAAAGCTACAGTAATCAAACATAACGGTAAAAGATTAGACAACTTGAGCAGTGGAACAGAATTGAGAGCCCAGAAATAGACCATCACCAATACAGTTAACTAATCTTTGACAAAGAATCAAAGAGAAGTCAATGGTGAAAGTATAGTCTTTTAACAAGAATGTTTGGGAAACTGGACATTCATGGTAAAGAAATGGAATACACAAATCAAAATCCTCTCAAAGTTTGAATTACTCGTAATAGAGGCTTTCCTGAGAGAAATTTTTGAATGAGGAAGTGGGAAGTAAACATTGGGCACCAGAAATTGTTTTGCTATGTTTGGGTGGAGGTAAGGCTGGGGCAGCTGGAAAGAGAATGTCATTGGAAAGAGAAAGAAATGAAGAAACTGGAGACTGAGGTTCCTGGGGAAAAGCTGTACCCTCGTGCTTCCAAGCTGTACCTCTGCCTTAAGTGTCTTTTTTTATTTATATTTTAAGTATATTTTACTGATGATGTTGTTACAGGAGTACAAATTTTTCTCCCTTTGCTCCCCTCTGCCCAGTACCTTCCATCCCTCCAGCAATCCCACCCCCCTTAGTTCATGTCCATGGGTCATGCATATAAGTTCTTTGGCTTCACCCTTCCCTATATTATTCTTAAATTCCCCTGTCTATTTTACCAACCAATTATGCTTCTTAATCCCTGCACCATTTCCCCATTTCTCCCCCTTTCCCCATCCGAGCTGATAACCATGCAAGTGACCTTCCTACCTATAATTCTGTTCCTATTCTGGTTTGCTTAGTTAGATTTTGTTTTTATTTTTCAGATTCAGTTGTTGGTAGTTGTGAGTTTGTTGTCATTTTAATGTTCATAATTTTGATCATCTTTTTCTTAAGTAAGTCCCTTTGACATTTCATATAATAATGGCTTGGTGATAATGAACTCCTTTAGCTTTACCTTGTCTGGAAAGCACTTTCTCTGCCCTTCCATTCCAAATGATAGCTTTGCTGGATAGAGTAACCTCGGTTGTAAGTCCTTGCTTTTCATCACATTGAATACTTCTTGCCAGCCCCTTCTTGCCTGCAAAGTTCCTTTTGAGAAATCAGCTGAGAGTCTTATAGACACCCCTTTGTAGGTAACTCTGTTTTTCTCTTGCTGCTTTTAAGATTCTTTACTTTTCATTTTCAGCATTTTAATGATGATGTGTCTTGGTGTGGTCCTTTTTGAATCTATCCTGTTTGGGACTCTTTGTGCTTCCTGGACTTGTATGTATATTTCCTTCACCAAATATGGGAAGTTTTCTTCATTATTTTCTCACATAAGCTTTCAATTTCTTGCTCTTCCTCTCCTCCTTCTGGCTCCCCTACGATTTAGGTGTTGGCACGTTGAAAGTTGTCCCAGAGGTTCATAAGCCTCTCCTCATTTTTTTTTTCAATTCTTGTTTCCTCATTCTGTACTGGTCGACTATTTTTTTCTTCCTTATGTTTCAAATTATTGATGTGAACCCTGGTTTCCTTCCCTTCACCATTGGTTTTGTGTGGATTTTCTTTTGGTTCATTCAGCATAGCCTTCACTTCTTCCCTTATGCATATATTTAAGCATATCTGTAAAGCCTGTGAGCATATTTATCACCAGTGTTTTGAACTCTACGCCTCTTAGGTTGGCTATATCCTCATTTGTTAGGTTGGCTATTTCTTTATCGGTTAGTTCTCCCACTGGAACCTTGATCCGTTCCCTCTTTTGGGCCATACTTCTCTGTCCTCTCATCTTGACAGGCTCCTGTTTTTCTTTGCATCTAAGTCTTAGGTAGAGTTGTCACACGTGTGACATTTTAAGGAGCAGAGCCTTAGGTATTCATCAGTACAGGGTGACCCGTTTCACCACGTTGTGGTGCTGTATTTGAGGGAGGGGTCTGAGTGGAAACAATGCCGCTTGCTCAGCACTTGCCCCTTTTCCAGGTACTTCTCCCATTTCTGTATGGCACTGGCGCCTCTCTAGCTGTTGCCCTGGCTGCCATTCCCAGAGTGGGTGGGTCTGTGGACGTTCTAGGACCATGGGGGCCCTTTAAACAAGCAGATCCTGCTGAAAGACCAGCAGTTTCTTTCTCCACCGCGACCCCCACTGGTTTGCACAATCAGAAGCAGTGGGGCTCTATTTTCCCTGGTACTGGGACCATGAGCTGTGCAGTCTGGTCTGGTGCTGGAAGCATTCCCCAGGTGTCCCTCCTGACTTTTTAAGACATGTGACTGAGCTTTCTGCCAGTCTGCTGATGCCACCACCGCCACCACCACACCACATCCTCTCTGCCCCAGCTCTGCCCCTTCTACCTGTCTGGATGAGTGTTTCTTCTTTATACCTTTGTTTGTTGGACTTCCATGCAGATTGATTTTATGAAACTTCTGCTTCTCTCTAGTTTCGAGGTAGTTGTATTCCTTCTTAGTTGTGGAAGTAGATGCAGCATGTCTGTCTATGCCTCCATCTTGGCCAGAAGTCTTTCTTACATGTCATCTGATAACATCTTTTATGAGTCCATTAATTCCAGAAAGCTCTCCCTGGGACTCCGTTCAAGTGGGCCAGCAAGTAAGGGGAAGCTCAGCACCCAGGAGCTGAAGGAAAAGTCCCACCTGAGGACGAGTTCCCCTTTTAAGTGGCCATCCTTAAAGGGTGTTCAAGGGGTAGCTGTTTGAGGGACAGTGAGAGATGGACAACCAATACATGTCTCAGTGGGACTGGAGGTCCCCCCGGTACAGAAAAGAGAAAGGTAGTGGGCTGCGCACTGGGCTGGGTGTCTTTTTGTTAGAGGCAGATCTCTCTAATGATACCTATTTTGAAAACAATAAAATCTCATGAAATGAGAGCCATACAGAAAATGCAGGATAGAAGGCACCATTTTAACTGCATGAGGTATTTGTACCAATGGCAACACCAAGATAGGTATGGAAGAATGAGTCCGGGCCAACTCTACACAAAACTGCAGAGGACAGGCAGGCCCTGCCATCTACCCACTTCAGTGCTTGGCCCCTTCTCTCTCAAGGTTCGTTGGCTTCCCTCAGTAGCTTCTTTTGTCTGCTTTTCCTGTCTTCACCTGGCTATGAGAAGTGCCTGCCATTATTTCAAAATTGTGTAGCTTTTGAATAAAAGACTCCTTCCCTTTTTCACCAAACATCTGCCTTCGAAATCTATGGGCAGCAGGCAGCAGGACCCCACTTGTTGTTCAGTAACATTTTTATAGATTCGACCCTTTAGGTCTACATCAAAAGAACTAATCTTGTACTTACACCTAACTCTGACCTATCCTCCTTGTTCTGTTATTTTCTGATTAAGAGTCACTTCCCACAGAAATGACCCTGGAGACAAAACAGTGCTGGGTTTTGGTGAATGGAGAAGTAGCTCCTACTGTAGTCTTTGTGTGGGCTCTGTAATAACCATGTTTTCTAGTTTTTGTATCTAATGCTTAGACCCCTCCCAGGGTCAGTGGGTTCTTAGACTCACCTGTGAACATGCCTTTCATCTGCAAAACAACTGATCCAGAGTCCACACCCCAACCACCTCCTCTGTGGCTCTCACACTTCAGGCCCCTTACCACCTACCCCAGTCACCACAGGGGCAAGTACCAAATAATTAGGGCCAGCCCCTGTGCCCCAAAGCCTGCTGAAATTATTCAAACTAGCCAATTCTAAAACCACTCACTCTGTGTCCCTCATTCCTTCCCACAGAAACCACAGTAAAGACTTGCCATTATGAGACAACTGTAATAGAACAACAATTAAAAAAAAAAAAAAAGACTTGATGCAGTTTCCCCCCTAGCTCTGCCTCTTGACTGACTTTGGTGCTTCTCTATGTGGTCCCAACATCATGGCATGCCCTGCCTCTTGGGATCAATGAAAATAAGAAGCTGTCTTTTTGATGGATGTCGTCTGCTGATTCGTTGACCTCACCATACCTGAATGACAATACAGCTACCATTCTAAAATTCTCTCCCTTCTGTGATGAAAGAAGTGGACAGTCCTGCGGATTTTAAGCTTTGGGCTGATCCTTGAGCCACCAGCCATGGGGATGTGGGAAAAGGCTGTGCTTCCCCCACACTGAGAGTGAGGCTGCGTTAACTGCCTGATTGCCGAGTGGTTCCTCTCTCTGTACTCAAAGAAGGGAAGAGAGTGAAGGGGCAGCTTGTGAATGAGTGGTTGTGGAGAGTGATGTTTGGGAGATCTGGTGCCAAGCTTCATCTGCCCAGGCTCAGGACCCCACTCCTCCACAAACTGGCTGCAAGACCTTGAACAATTTTCTTAAATCCACTTCTGTCATTATTTCCTCATTTGTAAAATGGGGGCAAAACTCCATTAACTTCACATAAGAAATACAAGAGATAATAAACAATACATATAGCTCTCAGAACAGTGCCCAGTCCATAGAGACACTCAATGAATGCTTGCTGTGTGCAAAGAGCACGCTACCCATGTCCCATTGGTCTGCTGCTCTTAGTGTTGCACCAACAGCAAGCCTTTTAACTTTAGAGGCTTTGAGAAATAAAAAAATGTCAGTACTATATGTGGGTATGTAAAAATGTGCTGTCCTGTGATGGCGATCATGAACCAATTTGGGGGTAGCAGAAGGCCACCTGAGATAGACCTTGGATGGAAGAGATTCCACTCTCTGCCTGCCCCATCTTTTGACAGTCATTTCTTTCTTAGCAGTGGTTCTCAAATGTGGTCCCCAGACAAACAGCATCAGCATTACCTTAGAACTTATTAGAAATGCTAATTCTTGGGCCCCACCTACTGAACCAGATACTCTAGGTTTGAGGTCCAGAAATCTACATGTGACAATCCCTGCAGGTGATTCTAATGCACACTCAAGAATGGGAATGACTGCTCTACAGGAGTCAAACCCCCCTGTGCTACTGGATCTGGAGCTAGCACAGGGACTATGGCAACTTCCCTGAGGCATCTGGAATTTCTAAAGCTTATAATAAAAGACAATATGGCCATATATGAAACCTGCTGTCCCCAGGCCCATACAATTTACATTAGCTCTGTGGACGATGACAACATCCCCATCCCCCTAAACAATTCTTTAGCCTGCGTGGCCACATCTGCTTCAGTTACCTCTCATTCCTCTGGACAGTCTTTCCCAGCAGCATTTAAACATGCTTAAGCATCTACCATTAGAGTTATCATTTTTAAATGTCCATTAGATTCCGTCTCTTCCTGATTAAATTCTCCATTGGCACCTTGTTGTAAGTATAATCGAATGAATGTCTGACCATAAGAAATAGACTTTTTGGCCTGGATGTGATACTTAACTTTATGTGTCAACTTGACTGGGTCATGCGGTGCCCATATCTTTGGTTAAGTGTTATTTTGGGATGTGTTTGCCAAGGTGTTTCTTGAGATTAGCATTCAAATCAGTAGACTGAGTCAAGCACATGACCCTCCCCAATTTAGATGGTCCTCATCCAATCCATTGAAGTCCTGGTCAAAAATAAAAAGATGGAGGAAGGAAGAATTCTTTATGTTTGGCTGATTGATCTAGGATATCAGTCTTCTCATGACCTTAGGCTGGGGCTTATAACATCAGTTCTCTTGTTTTCAGGCCTTTGAATTTGGACTGAAATCACACCACCAGCTTTTCTCAGTCTCCAGCTTATAGATGACTAATACACTGGACATACCATGCAGATATGTATTCAAGACACCTTAGGTAGCAATCATTTTTTAGGCTTCCTGGGCTCTTCCCTGGGGGTTGGGGATGCAAGTGCCTTCTGCTCCTGGGTCCTAAATTTATACAGGTGATTCTACACTCCCCACCCACCACTTTTAGCCTCTTCTCAGACTCACCAGCATCTCACTCTCCTGATTCACTTCTGGCTCTCCTTCTTACCCAAACCAGGGAAAAGTATGCATGCTTAGGAAGGGAGGAACCCCTGAGCAGAGAAATCTCTGGCTGCTGATGTAATCTTCCTAATCTATCAGCAATCTTAGGCTTTTGAAGGTCAGAAGGCAAGAATTTTATTCTTGGTATTTGCACTCTACTATTTTATTCCTTCTCTGAAAAATGGGTAGCTAGCTGTTTGAGCAGGAGGATATATAGGGAGGAAAGGAAGCATAAGTTAATGTTTCTAAATATCTTTCTCACCTCACAGGTTTAATAATGTAACTAAAATTATAGAGTAATAGGGTTAGGGTTAGGGTTGGGTTAGGGTTAAGAGTTAACTAATGGAAACTGTGGCCAAAGGTCCAATGTGACAAAATGTTTGGGAGCAACAGTGACTCCTTGGCCAGCATAGTGGTAGGGCTCTCCTATAATAACCTTAATGCAGCTGGTGGAACAGATACAGCCAAATGTTTCACAATGTACAATACTGTTGGTTGTCTTCACTACCTGGCCTCCATAATAATAGCATTTTTATCTGAACTCATAGCAACTCAGAACAAAGACTGTATTTTCTGGCTTCCCTTGTTGGTTCTGGCCAGTAGAACGTGAGCATGTGTTGTATGGTAATTTGTGGGAGCATTCCTTAGAGACAATGTGAGCAGGTAAGAAGGTTTAACAGGGCTTTCTCATAGTGCTCTGTATAAATGTCCAAACTTTGATCTAGACTTTGTAGACACTTTCATTCTACCTTCCATGAATGTGATTAAGTAATGCTTGCTCAGTATTAAACTGTTATCACTTCTGTATTGCAATGACGGGGTGGGGGGCGGGATTGGCTAGATTGTTTTGTGTCCCCTTCAGGGGTTGCCAGATGGACTAACCAGGTGACATACCCTCCTGACAGAAGAGAATCTTCCTGCTCCATCTCCTGTGATTAACATTGGTGCTTACCATTTTTCCTAGACTGATTTTTTACTGGAATTTTTATTGTGATTACCCTGCTCCTACTCAGCAAATATCAGATGTGTTGGAGGAGATATTTCATTTTTTTTGTTTTGTTTTATAGGTCACCAGAACATGAGGCTCCTGTTTGGACTGAAGAAAAAAGCTGTGCAACACCCAGCTATTTTTGGACTTTGAACTATGCTTTAAATATATAAGCTTTATTATTATTTAAGTATGGCAAGGCCAACAGATCAGGAGACAATTGTCCTTGGAAAGAGAGTTTGTTACTCACAGATGCCAAGAGGAGAGAGCACACCAGCCACAGGAGGCTACAGCAAGAAGTACCAGGGGTTAGTTAGGAGTCAGAAGAAGCTGTGAGTTGAGGGAAAGAGCCTTCACTGTGGTTTCCTGGGGAGGATGAGGCAGTGCAGTGTGAGCAGGTTTTGGACTGGCTAGTTTGAATAATTTCAGTGGGCTTGGGGGCATAGGGGATGTCCCTAGTTCTCTGTTACCTGGCCCTGGGGTGATCAGAGCAGGTGGACAGTGGCCCTGAGTGTGAGCACTCAAGGAAAGTGACTGTGCAAACCAGTGTGGGTTGGGGTGGAGGGAGAAACTGCCAGTCTCTCAGCAAAGTTCACTTGTGGACTTTGGATCAGTTGGTTTGCATTTGAAAGACAGAATGAAAGTAAATTGCTTGCTGTATCTAGGAACTGACTAACCCTGGGAGGGTCAGTTCCTCCAGGGTCAGTAAGGACTCTGATGTAAAAGCATCAAAATACAGACAATAAAAGACATAGTTCATATAAACAGGCACAGAATTGTGTGGGACTCAAGGTTGTTTGTGTGCTTACATTTCATGGAGGGGAAGACTATGTGCTATTTGAGAAAAGAAAGGTGCACATGAATGGTGAGGAAGCCAAGGTTATGAAGTTGTTGCAATTGACTCTAATAGATATACTCCCTTTTTTTCTGTGGTAATATGATTGTTTGCTAGGCACGTGGCCACTCAAAATATGTATTTTACAGGTTCCATTTCAGCTAGGTTTAGTTATGAACTAAAACGAGCCAATAGGATGTAAGCATGTTATATAGAAGTTTCTAGGAACCTTATTTAAGATAAACTGATGTTCATCTTTTGCTGCTTTTTCTCCCACTCTTCTTCTTTCTGCTGGATGGAATACAGATGTGATATATTGAGCTGTGGCATCCATATTGGCTCATGAGGTAGATCCCACACATTAGGATGACAGAACCACAAAATAATAGAGGCCTGGTTTTCTCATGACCATGGCCCTGGGCTGCTTTAATAAAAATACAGATAAATAGATTTCCGGCCAAGATGGAGGCCTAGGCAGACAAACTGCGTCTGCCTCCACAACTAAGAAGGAATACAACTACCTCAAAACTAGAGACAACCAGAAGTTCCAGAAAATCGAGCTGCATGGAAGTCTGACAAACAAAGATATAAAGAATAAATATTTATCCAGACAGGTAGGAGGGGTGGAGCTGGGGCGGAGAGGACATGGTGTGGTGGCGGTAGCAGCAGCAGGCTGATGGAAAGCACAATCCCACGTTTTAAAAAGTGGGGAGGGACACCTGGGGAGCATTCCCAGCAGGAGACCAGACCGTGCAGTTCACAGTCCCACCGCCAGGGAAAATAAGGCCTCATGCTTCTGACTGTGCAAACCAGTGGGGGTTGGGGTGGAGGAAGAAACTGCTGGTCTCTCAACAGAGTTTACTTGTTTAAAGGGCTTCCATGGTCTTAGAACATCTGCAGACCCACCCACTCTGGGAACAACAGCCTGAGCAATAGCTATGGGATATGGGAGAAGTGTCTGGAAAAGGGATGAGTGCTGAACAAGCAGCATTGTTCCCTTTCAGACCCCTCCCCCGCAAACAGCACCACACGTGGTGAAATGTGTCGCCACGTACTGATGAATACCTAAGGCTTATCCCCTTACAACATAACAGGAGTTATAGCTCTACCTAAGACACAGAGGCAAACAAACACAGGAGCCTGTCAAGATGAGGAGACAGAGAGGTATGGCCCAAACGGGGGAACGAATCAAGGTTCCAGTGAAAGAACTAAGCAACAAGGAGATAGCCAACCTAACAGACATAGAGCTCAAAACACTGGTGATAAAGATGCTCACAGGCTTGACAAATATGCTTAAGTATGGCAAATGCATAAGGGAAAAAGTGAAGGATATGCTAAGTGAAACAAAGGAAAATCCACACAAAACCAATGGTGAAGGGAAGGAAACCAGGTTTCAAATCAATGATTTGGAACATAAGGAAGAAAAAAACAGTTAACCAGTACAGAATGAGGAAACAAGAATTGAAAAAAATGAGGAGAGGCTTAGGAACCTCAGGGACAACTTTAAACGTGCCAATCACAGGGGTGCCAGAAGGAGAAGAGGAAGAGCAAGAAATTGAAAGCTTATGTGAGAAAATAATGAAGGATAACTCCCCAAATTTGGTGAAGGAAATATACATACAAGTCCAGGAAGCACAGAGAGTCTTAAATGAGCTAGACCCAAAAAGGACCACACCAAGATACATCATCATTAAAATGGCTGAGGCTCAAGATAAAGAGAGACTCTTAAAAGCAACAAGAGAAAAGCAGAGAGTTACCTACGAATGGGGTGTCTATAAAACTCTCAGCTGATTTCTCAAAAGGAGCTTTGCAGGCAAGACAAGACTGGCAAGAAGTATTCAAGGTGATGAAAAGCAAGGACTCACAATGAAGATTACTCTATCCAGCAACGTTATCATTTAGAATGGAAGGGCAGAGATAGCACTTCCCAGACAAGGTAAAGCTAAAGGACTTTATTATCACCAACCTATTTTATGAAATGTCAGCGGAACTTACTTAAGAAAAAGATCAAAATTATGAACATTAAAATGACAACAAACTCACAACTATCAACAACTGAATCTAAAAACTAAAAGCGAAACCCAACTAAGCAAACCAGAATAGGAACAGAATCATAGGTATGGGGATCCTTTGGAGGGTTATCAGCTGGGAGGGAAAAGGGGGAGAAATGGGGAAATGGTGCAGGGATTAGCATAATTGGTTGGTACAAAATAGACAGGGGGAAGTTAAGATAATATAGGAAAGGGTGAAGCCAAAGAACATATGCATGACCCATAGACATGAACTAAGGGGAGTGGGATTGCTGGAGGTAAGAGGGATACTCAGCAGAGGGAGCAAAAGGAAAAAAATTGGAACTACTGTAACAACATAAGCAATAAAATATACTTAAAAACAGATAAGTATATATCAGCTTTAATTCACAGATATTTTCAATATTCTGACACAGAAACCTAAGTTAACTAATAAAATAATTTGTTAGAACTGTATTGCATTCAGATACCAGTTTAAAATCCAAAGCAATTGCAAAGCTAATTAAATCTTCTAAAACAGTCTCTAAAAATATGCCAAAGTAGATTTTTATTAATAATACATAGCACACTTGTTAAAGTCCTACCCTCCCTTTTTTTCCTTATGTGGCAAACAGCAGAATCTATTTCCTTGTGCAGTTCTCTCTCAATCTTTCTCCACATTCTTCTTCCTTCCCACCTGATCCTACTCTTTTTCTGGATTTATTCTCTTTTCCTTTGGTATAAGGTTATGTGCTCTTTGAAACAGAATTAAATCATTTCAAGTTTCTTTTATTTATTTTTTAATGTTTTTTATTGATTATATTGTTACAACAGTTCCAATTTTCTCCCCCTTGTTCCCCTCCACCCAGCACCCCCCTCCCCCAGCGATCCCCCCCAAGTCCATACCCCTGGTTTGTAAAAATTAACTATCCCCCCCTCTCAAATATTAGGACCCTTTGTAATCTTGTAAAGGACAATGGGCGAAGGTCTCAAGCTCCTCTAGCTGCTTCAAGCTGGACATGGTCGTCGTCCTACCTACCCTTGGGTCCAGAAAACCCTAATATGAGTGGGGGTGTGGAGGGGAGGGTGGCCTTCCCACATGGGGAAGGATCGTGCAGACTCCAGGTCAGTTGGCTGCCTCCGGTCAACGGCGTGCTTGGTTCAACAGGCTGGTGTCCTTGTTGTGTTCTGAGGGCAACAGATTTGGCGAAAAGGGTTAAAAGACATCATTCAATCCATAACTACTAGATGACAAAAGGCAGGGATTAATTTTTCAATGTTCCATATTAGGGAAAAAAAAAGTTTCTTTGTAAGAAGGTGTGCTAGGCACATCTCGCCTGTCCAAAACCCTTTTGCCCATTATACTTAGTTTGGGCTGAGGTAAATAGTTTAGGTTTTTTCCCCTCTCAGATCTCTGGGCCCTTTCTGTCCAAGCCATTAGGATAGAAAAGAGAAACCCGTTTTAAAGTGAAGCCCACAGACCGCCCCATTCTTCCCCAACCCAGCCATTTAGTTCAGCCAAACCGTTGAGTCTCAGGAGGCAGCGCTGCAGAGAGGATTAAGTGAGGCTTATTCGTACAGATAATCACTCAGGTAATGCGATCATAGGCTTATGTCCTTTGAAAACAAAAAACACGTGTTAATTTATGTAACATAACCCGCAAACAAGTCTCTAAATCTGGAGAAGAAACTTTTAAGACGGTTAGTTGCCCTGTTTTATACTCTACTACTGATCATTGTGATTTTCCTTGAATAATAATTTTTCTCCCTAAGGTTACCCTCCTTGTCTTTAAAGGGACTACATTAAGTCCATTTTTAATTTATCCTGTTCGTTTGCATAAACATAACAAGAGCAGCAAATGATCACTTATGATCTTTAGTTCTGCTTTGCTGGAACTTACCCAAGGAATATTTGGGGTGACCTTCAGTCTGTTCTTCAGGGCACAGAAGCTGTGCCACATATCTGGCATTCATCCTTGCCTGTACACACCTGTTTTTTCCAAGTCTTTCTGGTCTTTCCTTGTGCCTTCAGGTCCCTTCTAGCCATCTTTCAGGAAAACAACCTTCGTTCCTTCCCTGGAAAGATTGCTGTGGACCGCACAACCAACCATGGTACCAGGCCTTTTATCTCATGGGCTTTTATTACCTTTGAAAGTCATTCCCAGTTCCTCAGGGCTTTCTGGTAACAATCTGAGCCCAAGTATGTTTCCTTTAGGCTTGGCAGTCCAGTCAAAGATGGTCAAAAAAAAAAGAACCTCTGTTGACAACTGGTCTTATTAGTTCTATGCAAAGGAACTTATGTCATTACTTACTTGTTTAGAATGCCAAACTCTGGAGGGATCAAATAGGGAGAAAAATGTACAACGTGAAGGAAAATCTTTGTCCTAATATTCACTGAACTGGCATTTCCATTCTTCATATTTTCATTTTTCCCCCACTAAAAAATTTTGGTTTGTTTTTCCATTACAGTTGTCTCACTTTTTTAGGCCTCTTGTTTCCCTGCACCCTGTCCCTCCCCTCCCCCACATTTAGTCCCCACTCAGTTGCACCTGTCTGTGGGTCATTCATATATATATATATTTTTTGACTTGACCCATCCCCTTACTCCTTTCTTTCCCCCCCCCCGCCCCCCTTGTTACTGTTAGTCTACTTCTTGTTTACATACCTCTGGTTCAATTTTGCTCATTTGTTTGTGTTGTTCATTAGTTTCCTGTAATAGGTGACAGCATAAGGTATTTTTCTTTTGTTGCCTGGCTTATTTCACTAAGCATAATTTTCTCTAGTTCCATCCATGTTGTTGCAAATGGTAGAAGTTCCTTCTTTTTTTCTGCTACATAGAATTCCATTGTGTAAATGTACCACAGTTTTTTGATCCACTCATCTACAGATGGGCACTTAGGTTGTTTCCAGCACTTGGCTATTGTAAATAGTGCTGCTAGGAACATTGGAGTGCATAGGTTCTTTTGAATTGGTGTTTCGGGATTTTTTGGATATAATCCTAGCAATGGAATTGCTGGTTCAAAAGGCAGTTCCATTTTTAGTTTTTTAAGGAAATTCCAAACTGTTTTCCACAGTGGCTGCACCAATCTGCATTCCCACCAGCAATGCACCAGGGTTCCCGTTTCTCCGCATCCTCTCCAGCACAAGTTGTTTGTTGATTTGTTGATGATTGCCATTTTGACTGGTGTGAGGTGGTATCTCATTGTGGTTTTAATTTGCATCTCTCTGATGGCTAGTGATGTTGAGCATACTTTCATATGTCTATGGGCCCTCTGTATGTCTTCTTTGGAGAAGTGTTTGTTCAGGTCCTTTGCCCATTTTTTAATTGGGTTGTCTGTCTTCTTGGTGTTGAGTCGTATGAGTTCTTTATATATTTTGGAGATCAATCCTTTGTCTGAGATGTCATTGGCGAATATATTTTCCCATATGGTTGGTTTCCTTTGCATCTTTCTGATGTTTTCTTTAGATGAGCAGAAACTTTTTAGTTTGATGTAGTCCCATTTGTTTATTCTTTCCTTTATTTCCCTTGCCTTAGGAGATATATCAGTGAAAATGTTGCTACGTGGGATATCTGAAATTTTCCTGCCTATTTTTTCCTCTAGGACATTTATGGTGTCACGGCTTACATTTAAGTCTTTGATCCATTTTGAGTTTATTCTGGTGTATGGTGTGAGCTGGTGGTCTAGTTTCATTTTTTTGCATGTCCCTGTCCAGTTCTCCCAACACCATTTGTTGAAGAGGCTCTTTTCATTCCATTTGATGTTCTTTCCCCCTTTGTCAAATATTAGTTGACCATATGAACCTGGGCTTATTTCTGGGCTCTCTATTCTGTTCCATTGATCTATATGTCTGTTTTTATGCCAGTACCAGACTGTTTTGATTACCGTGGCCTTGTAGTATAGTTTGATATCGGGTATTGTGATTCCTCCTACTGTATTCTGCCTCAAAATTGTTGTGGCTATTCGGGCTCTTTTTTGGTTCCATATAAATTTTTGAAGTATTTGTTCTAGGTCTGCGAGATATGTTGCTGGTATTTTAATAGGGATTGCATTGAATCTATAAATTGCTTTGGGTAGTATGGACATTTTAATGATGTTGATTCTTCCCATCCATGAGCATGGTATACGCTTCCATTTATTTGTATCTTCTTTAATTTCTTTCTTCAGTGTTATGTAGTTTTCTGTGTACAGGTCTTTTACCTCTTTGGTTAAGTTTATTCCTAGGTATTTTATTTTTCTTGTTGCTATGGTAAATGGGATTTTTCTTTCAGTTTCTATCTCTGAGTTTTTATTGTTGGTGTATAAAAATGCCTTCGATTTCTTCAAAAACATTCAAACTCAAGTTTCTTTTAGTTCTCTATCGCTATGTTGATCAACACAACAAAAGTCAAAGCCCCAAAGCTACCATACAACAAAAAAGTCTTATTGTAGAAGAAAGGAGTCTTCTGAAAATACTTATGAGTAAACTTTATTTTCCCCTTATGTAATACTTTGCTTAGGGTTGGTCGATGTGAAAACTCACAGATCCCCTAGAATAATTTTGTCCACCTTATCATTAAACTCAAAAGATTCTTATTTTAAGTCCTCACTTATTACCCACATGATCATAAATGTGAATATTTTGTTATAAGATGCTTATCCAGACAATCTAAAACATGTTTACTTTATCATCACCAAATAAATCACAAAATTTAAATATCTTCATGATGATCTCTTGGGTGATATAAAATATATCAGCATAACGCCAGGGGTCTGAAATACCTAATGAAGAAATGCTAATATAATTTCTTTCACACATTTTGAAAGGTCTATTATATTTTCAAGGGTTATAAAAAAAACTTTCTCAGGAATTTTGAATATCAGTTGTTTTTCCTGTAAAAAGAATTAATGATAGCTACATAGTATTTATTGTTGCATTAAATGAGAAAATGTATATGGAAATGCTTAGAAAATTTCAAAGGTTGGTTCAGGTATAAAAATATTACGCAGTGTGAGTTCACAAGTTCATGGATAAATCAAAGTCAAAATATTTTGTTTTAATTGGAAATCAGCTCTTACAAGATATACTTTAAAAGAACTAAAAAAAAATTACATCAACAATTTCTGGCCAATAAACCAGCTATTTTTCAGTCTGAAAAACTCACTAACACAGTAGGGTTTATTGATATTGCTTCCCTGCTAAACAGAAACATTCTGGGAACAGAAAGAAAAATAAATATGTTGGTCTGGTAGAGGAATTGAAACAAATGTCGAATTAAAAGACATCAAAACAAACCCAATAACCATCTCTGGGACTATAATGAGTCCAGATATGGCAATTAAGCATCCCAAGATGCATCAGATCCATTAACTACCACCGGTCAATTCAGAAAGCACCAATTTTGGATACCTGCAAAGGTAATTAGATATTTTTGTTTCTCCAAGAGATAATTACAATGTGCTTATATTGTATTATATACACATTGAGATCAGGTTTATTTGAAAAATTACTAAGTATTCTGGGACTCACTCAACTTGAAGAACATTTTTCTCTATAAAAACAAAGCACGTTCAGGTACAGAAATGGCATCCCTGAGTATGGTCCACATACACAAATGACCATGTTGAGATAAAACCAAGTGGCTTGGTAGCAAAGCTAATTATTTAAAAACATATCCCTGGACTGTTTTTGGCAATGCTGTCAACAGCAGTTTCACTCTCTGTTGTTTAGTCTTTGTTTGGAATGAAGCCAAACACCAGGTGACAGGGTTATTATACACTGGTAATGTATCAGAGAGATAAAAGGTAAGTATGTGGAGCAGGCAAAATGGGAGGCTACACATATCGCATGACAGAGGTGGAGGAATCTCCCAGGTGATCTGATCTACTGGGCTGTCTTGGAAGTTAATCCATGTGGTTCTATAGATGTTAAGGAAAGAGGAATCTGAGATCTTAACTAGCTTTGGTGGATCAGGGATCCCCTAGATTAGTGTTGTCCAAAATGGAGGACATGGAGCCAGATAGCACACAAGACAATTCACTGAGATTTGAGGGAAAATATTAGAATTTGTATTTATATTGACTCCATTATTGTGGCAAAATATAGATTGCATAAAATTTACCATTTTATAATTTTTAAGTATATTTTATTGATTATGCTGTTATGGTTTCCCCAATGTCTTTCACTTTGCTCTCATGTAATAATGGCTTGGCAAGAGCTAAATCTAATTAAACAAACTAAACAAACAACCGGAACAGGAACAGAATCATAGGTGTAGAAATCATTTGGAGGGTTATCAGCTGGAAGGGGCAAGGGGGAGAACGGGGAAAAGGTGCAGGGGTTAAGAAGCATAATTGGTAGATACAAAATAGTGATGTTAAGAATAGTATAGGACATGGAGAAGACAAAAAATTTATATGCATGATCCATGGGTAGGGGATTGCTGGAGGGAAGAGGGATAGCAGGCAGAGGGAGGCAAAGGGGAAAAATTGGGACAACTGTACTAGTATAATCAATAAAATATACATATTTTAAAATTTTAGGTTTTCTTCATTGAGTATGATGTAAGGTTTAGGTTTGCTATTATAGGCCTTTATTATATTGAGTTATGTTTTCTCTATTCCCATTTTTCTGAAAGTTTTTATTATAAATTGGTGCTGGATTTAATCAAATGTGTTTTCTACATCTATAGATATAATTCTGTTATTTTTATTCTTCATTTTGTTTATGCGGTGTATCATGTTAGTTGATTTGAAGATACCATACTAACTTTGCATCAAGAATAAATGCCATTTGATCATGCTGTATGATCTTTTTTATGTATTGCTGAGATTCGGTTTGCTAATATTTTGATGAGGGTTTTTGTACCTATGTTTTTCAGAGATATTAGCCTATACTTTTCTCTCTTTGTAATGTCTTTATCTGATTTTTGGAATTAGAAAAATCATGGTCTCCTAAAATGAGTTTGGGAGTCTTCCTTCCTCTTTATTTTTTGGAATAGTTTGAAAAGAATACATGTTACTTCTTCCTGGAATGTTTGGTAAAATTCACCTGTAAAGCCATCTGGTCTAGGACCACTGTTATTTAGGAGCTTAGGATAACTTCTTCAACATCATTGGTTGTAATCATTTTGTTTAAATTTTCTGTTTTTTCTTGATTCAGTTTTGAAGGATTGTACGTTTCTTGGAATTTATCTTTTTTTAAAGATTTTCCAATTTATTGGCATAGTTACTCGTATAATCCTTTGTATTTCTGTGGTGTTAGTTATTAATTTTCCTCTTTCATTTATTATTTTATTTATTTGGGTCCTTTTTTTATTAATAAGTCTGGGTAAAGGTTTAGCAATCTTGTTTATTTTTTCAAAGAACTGGCTCTTGGTTTCATTGATTTTTTAAAAATTCTATTTTGTTTATTTCTACTCATCATTATTATTTCCGTTCTTCTACTCACTTTGGATTTTTTTCTAGTCCCTTTAGGTGTAAGGTGAGATTGTTTATTTGATATATTTCTTGTTTCTGAGGCAGGCTTGTAATGCTATGAATTTCCCTCTTAGGTCTGCTTTTATGGTGTCCCATAGGTTTTGGGTTGTTGTGTTCCCATTTTCCTTCTTCTCAAGATCTATCTTGGTTTCTTTTTAGACGTTGTTATTAACCTATTATTTGTTTAGTAACAAACAATGCGGTTTTTTTTAAGTTTCTTTTTCTTATAATTGATTTCTAGTTTTATACAATTGAGGTCAGAGAAGATGCTTTATATGATTTCAGTCTTCTTAAATTTCTTGAGACTTCTTTTGTCTCCTAACATGTGTCTATTCTAGACAATGTTCATGCACACTTGCAAAGAATGTATATTCTACTGCTTTTGGGTGAAAGCTGTGTGGTTATCAATTAAATCCATGCAATCTAGTTTGTCATTTAAGACCACTGTTTTCTTATTGATTTACTGTATGGAAGACCTATCCATTAAGGTCAATGGGGTGTTAAAATCCCCTACTATCACTGTGTTACTGTCAATCTCTCTCTTTATGTCCATCAATATTTGCTTTATATAGTAAGGTGCTTCTATGTTGGGTGTGTAAATGTTTACAAGGGTTGTATTTTCTTGTTTGATTGATCCCTTTATCTCCTAATCATGATTACCTAATCTTCTTTCTTGTCTCTTATTATACTTGTTGTTTTAAAGTCTATTTTTTTCTGTTGTAAGTATTGTTATCACAGCTTTTTTTCATTTCCATGAAATAACTTTTTCTATTACTTCACTTTTGTTATGAGGTGGTCTCTTGTAGACAGCATACATATGGGTCTTGCTTTCTTATCCAGTCAGCTACACTATATCTTTTGGCTGAAGCATATAAACCATTTACATTTAAGGTGATTAATGATAAGTATGCGTTTATTGCCATTTTATTCTCCATAACTATATTTCTCTTTATTTCTTTCTACTTCTTAAAGAAGTTCCTTTAACATTTTTATTAACATGCTGGTTTGGTGGTAATAAACCCCTTTAACTTTTCCTGATCTGAGAAGCTCTTTATTTCTCCTTCAATTTTAAATGATAGTTTTGCTGGATAGAGTAGTCTTGGTTATAGGTCCTTGTTTTTCATCATTTGGAATACTTCATGCCGATTCATTCTTCTGTGATTTGGCTCTGTTAAGAAACTATATGGAGTAAATCTCTAGTAGTCTCCAACAGGCTGCCTAGACCCAGACAGGTACATGATCTGATGCCACTAGGGGCAGATTCAGGAAGTGAAGATCAATCTAAGAAGCAGCAACAAACAAGAAGAGTCACAAAAATGGGAAGACAGAGAAACAACCAACCATTGAAAGGAAAGGAAAAATCCCCAGAAAGAGTGCTAAATGAAATAGAGGGAAGCAAACTATCAGATATGGAATTCAAAACATGGATTATAGAGAAGCTCAATGAGCTCAGTGAGTCAAAGAAAACTACAAGAACTCCAGAGAAACTACAAGGAACTTACTGAGAATTACACCAGCATGAAAAAAGACATAGAAGCTATCAATAAGAGCCAGGAGGAAATGAAGAATACAAGTTATGAATCAAAGAACACAGTAGAAGGAATTAAAAGCAGACTAGAGAAAGCACAAGATCGAATCAGCAAGCTGGAGGACAATGTAGACAAAAACTCACAGACAGTGCAACGAAACGAAAAAAGACTGAACAAGACTGAAGAGGCTCTAAGACAGCTGCAGGACAACATGAAATGTAATAATATCCATATCATAGGAATGCCAGAAGGAGAAGAAGAAGAACAAAAGATAGAAAACCTGTTTGAAAAACTAATGACAGAAAACTCCCCTAACTTGATGAGAGAAAGAGTCATGCAAGTCCAGAAAGCACAGAATGCCCCAATGAAGATGAACCCCAACAGGCCCACTTCAAGACACATCATAATTAAAATGGCAACATTCAAAGACAAAGAGAGGATCCTAAAAGCAGCAAGAGAGAAACAGCAAATAACATAGAAGGGAACTCCAATAACTCTATCATTAGATTTTCAGCAGAAACACTACAAGCCAGAAGGAAATGGCAAAAAATATTCGAAGCAATGATAAACAAAGGCCTACAACCAAGAATACTCTACCCAGCAAGGCTCTTATTCAAAATGGATGGTGAAATAATGAGTTTCCAAGACAAAAGAAGGCTAAAAGAATACATCTTCAAAAAACCAGCATTGCAAGAGATGCTAAAGAAGATGAAGAAACAGAGAGAGACAGAGAGGAACACAAATACAAAGGGAGAAAATGACAATGAATAAGTCCCTATTGATAATAACCTTAAATGTAAATGGATTAAATGCACCAATCAAAAGATATAGGGTAGCTGAATGGATTAGAAAGCATGACCCACATATCGTCGGCAGCTGTCCGTCTCGAGAGACGATGGTGTAGCTTCTTAAGAGTCTATCTGCACCGCCGAGAATGGCTGTGCAGTCCGACTCGGGAGTGACACGGTATCTGTCTCCTCCCGTGTTGAATCGACATCTTGCGATGACGCTGGAGTGTCCTCTCCAGTGAAGCTGAAGCTACAGAGTCTGGGCAGGGTGATATGGAGGGTCTGCTGTTGCCCATGCAGCAGAGCCCCCCTCTCTTTGCAGCTGAGGGATCCAAGGGAAAGACGGAGTCAATACAGCTTGGCTTCACATATATGCTGTCTACAAGAAACCCACCTTAGAACAAAAGATCTATACAGACTGAAAGAGAAGGGATGGAAAAAAAGTATTTCGAGCAAATGGACATGAAAAAAAAAAAGCTGGAGTAACAATACTTATATCAGACAAAACAGATTTTACAGCAAAGGCCATAAAAAGAGACAAGTAAGTACATTTCATAATACTTAAAAGAAAAATAATCAAGATGATATAGCCCTTGTAAACATATATGCACTCAACAGAGGAGCACACAAATATGTTAGGAAAATTTTGGAAGACTTTTGAAAGACTTCAGGAAGGATATAGACAGCAACATACTCACAGTAGGGGACTTTAACACCCCATTGTCAACAATGGACAGATCTTCAACAACAACAAAAAAGAAACACTAAAGATATTGAGGCATTGAACAACACTCTAGATCAAATGGACTTAGTTGATATATATAGAAGTTTTCACCCCAAAGAAGAAAAATATACATTATTTTCAAGTGCACATGGAACATTTTCAAAGATAGACCACATGGTAGGACACAAAAAGAGCCTCAACAAACTCAAGAAAATTAAAATTATATCAAGCATCTTCTCAGACCACAGTGGCTTAAAACAGGATATAAACCTCAAGGAAAAATACTTAAAAACATTCAAACTCATGGAGAATGAATAACATGCTATTAAACAATGAATGGGTTAACAATGACACCAAGGAAGAAATCAAAAAGTTTCTGGAAACAAATGATAATGAACACACAACAACCCAAAATCTATGGGATACAGCAAAAGTGGTCCTGAAAGGAAAGTTCATAACAATACAGACCTACCTAAAAAAGATAGAAGAATCTCTAATAAAAAATTTAACCCTACAGCTACAAGAACTAGAGGAAGCACAATAAACAAAACTCACATCAAGAAAAAGGAAGGAAATCATCAAGATCAGAGCAGAATTAAATGACTTAGAGACCAAACAAACAATTCAAAAGATCAACATAAGTAGGAGCTGGTTCTTTGAAAAGATAAACAAAATTTACAAGCCTTTAGCCATGCTTATCAAGAAGAAAAGAGAGAGGACCCAAATAAATAAAATCAGAAATGAACGAGGAGAAATCACAACCAATACCACAGAAATACAGAGGATTGTATAAAATTATTACGAACAACTGTACCACAAGAAATTTGACAACCTAGATGAAATGGACAAATTTCTGGATACATATAATCTTCCAAAACTGAATCAAGAAGAACACAAAGCCTGAACAGACCAATAACAACTAGTGAAATTGAAGCAGTCATCAAAAAACTTTCGGCACACAAAAGCTCTGGACCAGATGGCTTCACAGGTGAATTCTACAAAACATTTAGAAAAGAACTAACTCCTATCCTTGTAAGACTATTCCAAAAAATCCAAGAAGAGAGAAAAATCCCAAACTCTTTCTATGAAGCCAGTATTACCCTAATTCCAAAACCAGGTCAAGACACAACAGAGAATAAAAACTACAGGCCAATATCACCGATGAACATAGATGCTAAAATTCTCAACAAAATATTGGCAAACCGAATCCAGCAACACATTAGAAAGATCATACACCACGATCAAGTGGGATTCATCCCAGGGATGCAAGAATTGTTTAATATTTGCAAATCAATAAACATAATACACCACATAAACAAAATGAAAGACAAAAACCACACGGTCATATCAATATATGCTGAAAAAACATTTGATAAAGTACAACACCCATTTATGATGAAAACGCTCAGCAAAGTGGGAATAGAGGGAGCATACCTCAACACAATAAAGGCCATATACAAGAAACATGAAGCCAACATCATAGTCAATGGACAAAAACTGAGAGCATTCCCCCTGAGGTCAGGAACAAGACAAGGATGTCCACTCTCTCCACTCCTATTCAACATAGTCTTGGAAGTTCTAGCCATGGCAATCAGACAAGAAAGAGAAATAAAAGCATCCAAAATTGGAAAACAGAAAGTAAAACTGTCATTATTTGCAGACGACCTAATAGTGTACATAGAAAACCCTATAGACTCCACAAAAAAAGTACTTGGCCTAATAAGTGGATTTGGCAAGAGAGGAGGGTACAAAGTCAATGTTCAGGAATTAAAGGTGTTTCTTTACACCAACAATAAAATATCAGAGATAGAAACTGGAAGAAAAATCTATTTACCATAGCAAAAAGAAAAATAAATTACCTAGGAATATACTTAACCAAGGAAGTAAGAGACCTGTACTTAGAAAACTACAGAACACTGAAGAAAGAAATTAAGAAAGGTAAAATAAATGAAAGCATATACCATGTTCATGAATGGGAAGAATCAACATCATTAAAATGTCTATACTATACAAAGTAATTTATGTCATAGATTCAACACAATCCCTATTAAAATACCAATGGCATATTTCACAGACCTAGAACAAATTTTTCAAAAACTTATATGGAACCAAAAAAGACTCCAAATAGCCACAGCAATCTTGAGACAGAAGAGCACAGTAGGAGGAATCACAAGAACTGATATCAAACTATACTACAGGGCCACTTTAATCAAAACAGTCTGGTACTGGCATAAGAACAAACATATAGATCAATGGAACAGAATAGAGAGCCCAGAAATAAACCCAGGTCTATACGGTCAACTAGTATTTGACAAAGGGAGAAAAAACATAAAATGGAGTGAAAAGAGCCTCTTCAACAAATAGTGTTGGGAGAACTGAACAGGGACATACAAAAAAATGAAACTAGACCACCAACTTACACCATACACCAGAATAAACTCAAAATGGATCAAAGACTTAAATGTAAGCTGTGATACCATAAAAGTCTTAGAGGAAAACATAGGCAGAAAAATTTCAGATATCCCGCATAGAACATTTTCAGTGATATATCTCCTAAGGCAAGGGAAATAAAGGAAAGATTAAACAAATGGGACTACATCAAACTAAAGAGTTTCTGCTCAGCAAAAGAAAACATCATCAAGATGAAAAAGGAACCAACCATATAGAAAAATATATTTGCCAGTGATGCTTCAGACAAGGGATTGATCTCTAAAATATATAAAGAAGTTATATGACTCAACACCAAGAAAACAGACAACCCAATTCAAAAATGGGTAAAGGACCTGAAAAAACACTTCTCCAAAGAGGACATACAGAGGGGCTATAGACATATGAAAGAATACTCAACATCACTAGCCATCAGAGAGATGCAAATAAAAACCACAATGAGATACCACCTCACACCAGTCATAATGACCACCACCAACAAATCAACAAACAACTTGTGCTGGTGAGGATGCAGAGTAAAGGGAACCCTGGTGCACTGCTGGTGGAAATGCATACTGGTTCAGCCACTATGGTAAATAGTATGGAATTTTCTCAAAAAACTAAAAATGGAACTGGCTTTTGAACCAGCAATTCCATTGCTAAGATTATATCCAAAGAATTGTGAAACACCAATTCAAAAGAACCTATGCACCCCTAAGTTCATAGCAGCACTATTTACAATAGCCAAGTGCTGGAAACAGCCTGAGAGCCCATCTGTAGATGAGTGGATCAAAAAAACTGTGGTACATTTACACAATGGAGTACTATGTAGCAGAAGGAAAAAAGGAACTTCTACCATTTGCAACAACATGGATGGAACTAGAGAGAATTATGCTTAGTGAAATAAGCCAGGCAATGAAAGAAAAATACCTTATGCTATCACCTTTACAGGAGACTAATGAACAACACAAAGAAACAAGCAAAAATGAACCAGAGATATGTAAACAAGGAGTAGACTACAGTGACAAGGGGGGAAGGGGAAGAGAGAGAAGGGGGTAAGAAGGGGAAGGGTCTAGTGAAAGAACATGTATAAATGACCCATGGACATGGGTAACTGGGTGGGGATTGACTGTGGGAAAAGGGGTGGGCAGGATGTGGGGAAGTAATAGGGAATAAAGTGGGACAATTCTAATAGAAAACCAAATAAACAAAAATTTTTAATGGGGGAATAAAAGAAAATATAAAGAATGGAAATGATGCAAAAAAAAAAAAAAAAAAAGAAAGAAAGAAAAGAAATCATCTGACTGTCTTATCAGAGCTCCCTTATTGGTAACCAACTGCTTTTCCCTTGCTGCTTTGAAGATTCTCTCTGTGTCTTCAACATTTTCTATTTTAATTATGGTATATTTGGTGTGGGCCTCTTTTGGTTCTCCTTTGGAACTCTCTGCACTTCCTGGACTTGTGAGTCATTTTTCTTTACCAGGTTAGGAAAATTTAGTCATTATTCCTTCAGATAGGTTTTTAATCCCTTGCTCTCTCTTCTCCTTCTGGTACCCTTACAATACAGATGTTGTTTCACTTGATGTTGTCCCTTAAGCTATCTTCACTTTAAAATTTTATTTCTTCTTGCTATTTTTATTGGGTGTTTTCTGCTTCTTTTTCTTTCAAATTACTATTTAAATCTCTGCTTCATCTAACCTGTTTATTCCTTCTAGTGTATTTTTTACTTCTGACTGATTCTTCTTTATGGTTTCTATATCTTTTATTATGATTACTATCTCTTTCTGAAATTCTCAATGAGTTCTCCATTCTTCTAAATTCCTTGAGCAATCTCATAATCATTGTTTGAACTTTGTATCTGGTAGATTGCTTGCCTCCATTTTGCTTCATTCTTTCTCTGGGGATTTTTTTTGTTCTTTCATTTGGAGCATGTTTCTTTGTCTCCCCATTTTGGCTGCCTCTCTGCAATTGTTTCTGTGTATTATGAAGATCTGCTATGCCTTCCAGTCTTAATATGACCTTATGTATTAGGTGTCTTGTGGGACTCAGTGGCATAGTCTCCCTGATCACCTGAGCTAGGTGCTCTAGGTATGTCCCTTGTATGTGTCCCCCCCCCCCCCCATTGTAGTTGAGTCTTGATTGCTGTTGGCCTGTTCATAGGGGTGTTGAGGATTGACCCTCAGGCTGGCTAACTATAAGGATTGACCCAATTACAGTGTATAAGCTGCTGTGTGTGGGATGACTAAAAAAAATAAATGTGCCCCAGAAAGGTCTGGTGTCTGCTGAGATCTCCCTCTGGGTGTGCCTCTTATGGAGCTAATTGGGTCATACCCTGATGTTGTCTGAATGTTACCATGGGTTTGTTGGTCTAGGGCCTCTTGGGAGGGACTCTAGTGCAAATATATTGCAGGTGTCCTCTGTGACCAGCCCTGGATTACCTGTTTGGAATTACAAAGTGGTCCAAAGTTTGTGGCTACCTCTGCTGGGCCTGGGTATGGGTGGGAGAGGTCAAGTTGTGCACCAAGGCTGGCTTCCACACACACTGAGCTTTGGGGCAATTCAGCAAAAGTCTCAAGGCACCCCAAGACCCACTTCTGCTTACCAGCTGCCTCTTAGGCTCACTCACTGAAAAAACCTTTTGCGGTAGGTGAGTTGCTTCAGGTAGGTTCACAGTGAGTCACCAGCTAAGGGATCATAGTGTTCACCAGATTGATATAGATTCCAACTCAGTGCCAGTCCTGGGTACACCAAGGCCAGCCACCACTCACCAGGTGTCCACAGATGACATCTTTTTGCAGAGCCAGCCTTTTTTACATCTCTACCCCTCTACCAGTCTCCATGTGGCTGCTTTGATAAACCCTTGGTTTTAAAACTTTTGTTCAACTAGACCTCAGTTGGTTATTTAGAATGATTGTTCTATAATCTAGTTGTAATTCCAGTCTGGACCTGGGAGGAGCTGAGTGTAACTCGCACCTACTCTGCCACTGTCTTTGTTCTTCTCGTTTGGTTGTTCTTTTGTGTGTGTGTGTTTTTCAATAAAACTTTATAAAAAAGTGATGATTGGTCAGGTATGGTCAATGATCACATTATTCTCTATGTATAAGGAACATAATGTCAACCTCCTACTATCCCTCCATTCTTTTTTTCTCTTATAAGTATATTTTATTGATTATGTTGTTACAGTGTCGCAATTTTTTCCCTTTGCTCCCCTCTGCCCAATACTCTGCTTCCTTCCAGCAATCCCATCCCCCTTAGTTCATGTCCATGGGTTGTGCATATAAATTCTTTGGATTCACCCTTTCCTATATTATTCATAACTTCCTTATGTCTATTTTCTACCAACCAATTAAGCTTCTTGATCCCTGCACCAATTCCTCACTTTTTCCCCTTCCCCCTCCCAGCGGATAACCCTCCAAATGATCCTCACACCTCTAATTCTGTTCCTATTCTGGTTTGCTTAGTTGGATTTTGTTTTTATTTTTTAGATTCAGTTTTTGATAGTTGTGAGTTTGTTGTCATTTTAGTGTTCATAGTTTTGATCTCCTTTTTCTTAAGCAAGTCCCTTTGACATTTCCTGTAATAATTTGTCGATGATGAGTTCCTTAAGCTTTACCTTGTCTGGGAAGCACTTTCTCTACTCTTCCATTCTAAATTATAGCTTTGCTAGTAGAGCAATCTTGGTTGTAAGTCCTTGCTTTCCATCCCCTAAATACTTCTTGCCAGCCCCTTCTTGCCTGCAAAGTTTATTTTAAGAAATCAGCTGAAAATCTTGTAGGCACTCCTTTGTAGATAGCTCTCTGCTTTTCTCTTGAGGCTTTTAAGATTCTCTCTTGGATTTCTGGCCAAAATGTAGGCGTAGACAGACATGCTGTGTTCCCTCCACAACTAAGAAGAAATACAACTACCTCAAAACTAGAAACAACCAGAAGCTCCAGAAGATCAAACTGCATGGAAGTCCAGCAAACAAAGATATAAAGAAGAAAAACTCATCCAGACACATAGGAGGGGCAGAGCCAGGGTGGAGAGGATGCAGTGTGGTGGCGGCAGCAGCGGTGGCAGCAGCAGCGGCAATGGCAGGCCAGTAGAGAGTGCAGTCACACATTTTAAAAAGTCAGGAGGGACACCTGGGGAGTGTTCCCAGTTCCTCATTGGACCTTGCAGCTCACGGTCCCAGCACTGGGAAAAAATCAAGCCTCATTGCTTCTGACTGTGCAGACCAGTGGGAGTTGCGGTGGAGGCAGAAATTGCAGGTCTCCGCAGAGTCTGCTTGTTTAAAGGGCCCAAACACTCCTAGAATGTCTGCAGACCCACCCACTCTTAATGACAGCCAGGGCAGCAGTTAGAGGGGAGCCAGTCTGGCATGGAAGTGGGAGAGGTGCCTGGAAAAGGAGCGAGTGCTGCGTAGGTGGCATTGTTTCCTCTCGGACCCCTCCCCCACATACAGCACCACAATGTGGTGAAACAGGTCTCCCTGTACTGAGGAATCCCTAAGGCTCCACCCCTTACAATGTAACAGGAGCGACAGCCCTACCTGAGATGTGGAGGCAAACAAACACAGGAGCTGACCAGAATGAGGAGACAGAGAAGTAGGGCTCAGAAAGGGGAATGGGTCAAGGTTCCAATGGGAGAACAAAGCGATGAGAAGATAGCCAACCGAACAGATGTAGAGTTCAAAACACTGGTGATAAAGATGCTCACAGGCTTGATAGATATGCTTGATTATGGCAAACGCATAAGGGAAGAAGTGAAGGCTATGCTAAGTGAAATGAAGGAAAATCCACACAAAACCAACAGTGAAGGGAAAGAAACCGGGGTTCAAATCAATGACTTGGAACATAAGGAAGAAAATAACAGTCAACCAGTGCAGAATGAGGAAACAAGAATTGAAAAAAATGAGAAAAAATTCCCAAATTTTGAGAAGGAGATGGACATACAGGTCCAGGAAGCACGGACGGTCCCGAGCAAGCTGGACCCAAGGGGACCACACCAGGACTCATCATGACTGAGATGCCAAAGGTGAAAGATAAAGAGAGAGTCCTAGGGACAGCAAGAGAGAGGCAGAGACTTGCCTACAGCGGGGTGCCTATAGGACTATCAGCTGATTTCTCAGAGGACACTTTGCAGGCAGGAAGGGACAGCCAAACAGTATTCAATGTGATGAAAGGCAACCTGCAACCAGGACTTCTCTATCCAGGAAGGCTATCATTTAGAATGGAAGGGCAGAGAAAGTGCTTCCCAGACAAGGTGAAGCTAAAGGAGTTCATCATCACCAAGCCATTATTATATGAAATGTCAAAGGGACTTACTTAAGAAAAAGAAGATCAAAACTATGAACACTAAAATGACAACAAACTCACAACTATCAACAATTGAATCTAAAAAATAAAAACAAAATCCAACTAAGCAAACCAGAATAGGAGCAGAATCATAGGTATGGGGATCATTTGGAGGGATATCAGCTGGGAGGGGGAAGGAGGAGAAATGGGGAAATGGTACAGAGATTAAGAAGCATAATTGGTTGGTAGAAAATAGACATAAGGAAGTTATGAATAATATAGGAAAGGGTGAAGCAACCCATGTACATAAACTAAGGGGGGTGCGACTGCTGGAGGGAAGGGGGGTACTGGGCAGAGGGGAGCAAAGGGGAAAAAGTTGTGATACTGTAACAACATAATCATTAAAATATAGTTAAAAAAATTTTTTAAAAAGATTCTCTCTTTAACTTGAGCCTCTGGCATTTTAATGATGATGTGTCTTGGTGTGGTCCATTTTTGCGTCTAGCTTGTTTGGGACTCTCTGTGCTTCCCAGATTTCTATGTATATTTCCTTCTACAAATTTGGGAAGTTTTCCTTCATTATTTTCACACATAAGTTTTCAATTTCTTGCTTTTCTTCTCCTTTTGGCACCCCTATGGTTCGGATGTCTGCACGTTTCAAGTTGTCCCAGAGATTCCTAAGCCTCTCCTCATTTTTTTCAATTCATGTTTCCTCTTTCTGTACTGGTTGACTATTTTTTTCTTCCTTATGTTCCAAATCATTGATTTCAACTCCAGTTTCCTTCCCTTCACCACTGGTTTTGTTGGGATTTTCCTTTGTTTCATTTAGCATTGCTTTCAGTTCTTTTCTTATGCGTTTGCCATACTTAACAATACCTGTCAAGTCTGTGAGCATCTTTATCACCAGTGTTTTGAACTCTGTGTTAGGTTGGCTATCTCCTCGTTTGTTAGGTTGGCTATCTCTTCATCGCTTAGTTCTCCCACTGGAACTTTGATTTATTCCCTTTTTGGGCCATACTTTACTGTCTCCTCAACTTGACAGGCTCCTGTGTTTGTTTGCCTCTGTGTCTTAGGTAGAGCTGTTGCTCCTGTTATGTTGTAAGGGGTGGAGCCTTAGGTATTCGTCAGTACACGGCGACTCGTTTCACCACGTTGTGGCGCTATATGTGGGGGAGGAGTCTGAGAGGGAACAATGCCGCTTGCTCAGCACTCATCCATTTTCCATGCACTTCTCCCAATTTTGTATGGACTGGCACCTCTCTAGCTGTTACCCTGGCCATTGTTCTCAGAGTGTGTGGGTCTGCGGATGTTCTAGGACTGTAGGGGCCCTTTAAACAAGTGGACTCTGCTGAGAGACTGGCAATTTCCTCTTCCACCTCAACCCCCAGTGGTCTGCACAGAAGCAAAGAAGCTTGACCTTCCCTGGTGCTGGGACCATGAGCTGTGGATTCTTGTCAGGAGCTGGAAATGCTTCCCAGGTGTCTCTCCCGACTTTTTAAAATGAGCGACTGTGCTTTTCACCGGCCTGCTGCTGTCACCACTGCTGCTGCCACCACACTGCATCCTCTCAACCCCGGCTCCACCCATCCTACCTGTCTGCATGAGTATTTTTTCTTTATATCTTTGTTTGTTGGACTTCCGTGAAGCTTGATTTTCTGGAACTTCTGGTTGTCTAGTTTTGAGGTAGTTGTATTCCTGCTTATTCGTGGAGGGAGATGCAGTGTGTCTGTCTCGGCCTCCATCTTGGCCGGAAGTCTCCTCATTTTTGTTTTAATCTGCATTTCTTTAATGGCTAATGATGGTGAACATCTTTTCATGTGTTTATTTGTCAACTGTATCTTTTGTCCATTTTCTAAAGGATAGTTTTTGACTGCTGAGTTTTGAGTTATTAATATATTCCAGATTCCAATCCTTTGTCAGATAACTGTTTTGTAAATATTTTCTCCCAGTCTGTAACTGGACTTTTTATTCTTATAATAGGGTCTTTGGCAGAGCAAAAGTTTTAATTTTGATGAAGTCCAATTTATTGTTTTTTTCTTTGTGGACTGTGCCTTTGGTACCAAGTCTCAGAACTCTTCTTAGCCTTATATCCAGCAGATTTTGCTCCTATAAACTTTTATAAAAGTTTCATAATTTCCTACTTTACATTTAAGTTCATGATTCATGTGCAGTTACTTTTTAAAAATAAGATATTAGGCTTAATTACTTTAGTTCCTTGAAAATTTCACAGACTTTCTTGAAAGCCTAGTAATGGGTCAAAATTAGTTAGAAGGAAGGAACTTATCCAAAATCTAGCTGTATTTTAACAGAATGATCTTTGAGTAGCCCCTTAGAATATTAATTCACAATGCTCTATATTTATTTTAATTCCTAAAATAATAAGTTAAGCTTAATTACTATTTAGTATCCAGGCTAACAGTGTTATTTTTGCTCATCTGCATATCAAATATGGCCTTGAGAAGGGGAAGACTTTCATGTCTGGTGGGAAAGGGAGGTTGGGAGCACTGGGGATCTCCCTTGTTTGTTTGTTTTGACATTATAAGCCCCCTTTGCACTTCATGTGATTCTAATTAGATGGATGTCTACATTGCAATCTTTTAATTAAACTAATTCTCATAAGATACAGAAAGTGACTTTGAAAGATTTGTACAAAAAAAAAATTCCTCTGGACAAAAGATAATACTAATATTGCAAACATAAGTGAACAGCAAGATAGTGGCAGAATTGACACCTCTGCTCCTGGCATGAGCTCTGATACAGCCCCACTGTGAGTAAAATTAGTGATAATCCAATCTAATTGATCAAGGGATTAGCCAAACATCTTCAAAATTCCCAAGGCAGCTTACTGAAATGTGGATTTACACTTATTGTTATTAAAAATGAGCCCTACTCTAAATGCATGTGATTCTTTAGGACACTGGTCTTCCACATTTTTTATCTCATGGCATACATAAGCTAACAGTAATTACTGTAGTTCTGCATCACACCAAAAAATAAATTTTTACCTATCTGAAAAAAATAGGTATAATTTTGACTCATTCATACCCAAAGGTTATTATTGTATTGGATGTTATCATTCTTTTATCTGACAATCTAAGAGAAAACAGGTCAGTGCCCCTGACTAAGTAGTCAGGTTTACACACATAAAAAATTCTTGTGGCACGCTAGTGTGCCATGACACAGTACACCGGTTAAAAGTCACTGCATTAGGATATTAGCCAATCATCATTGTGCACACAGGTTTGAGTTAGGGAGACAGTTAGCTGCAAGGAACAGAAAATACAACCACAGTGATTTAAGATTATTTTCTTTCTCTTGTAACAAGATGTCTGGAGGCAGGTAGGGAGTAATGAGCAGTTATCAAGAACTCAGTTCCTTCCATCTTCTACCTCCACCTTCCTCACCAAGTAGCTTTGTCTTCAAGACTGATGCTGCAACAGAGACTACATCTCTATTAGTAAACATCTCAGCTGCATTCAGAGAGAGGCTAGAGCAAAGAGGAAGAATACGATGGTGAGGAAGATACAATTTCAAGTTTCAAGCAGTCTTCTTTTTCAGTAAATTTTTGTTATTATTTCCCTTTTCTAAAATCCTACTTTTCATGGATTAAAAGCCAGAGTCTCTGAGGGTATACATTCCATGCTGCGCATGAGAAACCCTGAATTGACTTCATTTTAGGAGTCACTTAAGAACAACCCAGCCATGTCCTGCTGTGGAAATCACTAGCCACTCACTGTCATGTCATTGTTAATGAAATAACATTAGCTTTATAATAATAAATTTACCATAAAAACTGTATGTCAACTCTCTTATTAGCAGAAATAGGTCAGCAAAATATTATCATTAATACAACGTTGTCCTTTAGTAATATTACATGTGGTTGACTTGTGAGCTTCTTTGTGAATGTGACACATGCTCTTCTATAAAGGACTGTCACCTTTCTTAAATATCTCAGGTTGGCACTTGCCTTGTATTCGAGAGTAATGCCAAATTGCCCAGTAGTGAAGCTACATCAGGGATTCCAAGGTGATTTGCGGGCATTTCCCCTAGGGAAGAGAGAGAAAATATAAATACCATTTTTGGCAAGATATCCTGAGTTATGTGTTGTGTGTATATAAATATAAATGTAAAACATAAATAGCTATATGCATACACATATATGTGGTAAGTATGAGTTACTGCTGACATTTCCAAATGTGCAAGAGATAGAACTTTCCTTAATTTCTTGAATAATTTGACTTCTCTTTGGCTACAAGTGACCAAGACATGTTAGCCTCAGTGTTTATGAGCATCTATTCCCACTACGATGGCCAGAGTTGTGCATGATTTCAAAATCCTAGACAGTGGCAAGGCATAGTGAGTTATAAAAAATTCCCTTCTTTGTCATTGCTCCATACAAGTTGCCATCCCTGTATGACAGATCCTTCAGGTCTAGATGCTGTTTCCCCTTCCTGAGTCATGTAACACTGAAAACTTCTGAAGGTTGCCCACCTGCCTAGATGCCTCTCGGTCTCCTTCTCTAGGATCTTGCCACCTCTCCATATAGTTTGCTTATCTCTATGTTTATCTCTCTCCTAAGCCTGAGTAAGTATTTTTGTTGCCTGGAACTGAGAAAATTCTGTGCTCTTCATGGTTTATAGCAAGACTTTTTGTCTATTCCTCAAATCTCTTCAACTGCTCTGGGCTTAGGCTTTTAGAAACTAAAGTAAAAAGAACTTAAAGGTTATTTCTGCTTTTTATTCTGATACAACCCTCCCATCAGACAATTAACCAAGTACAAATGAGCCAAGTATCTTATTGAAATTGGTATAAAGGAAAAGAAGAAATGCAGAGAAAAGGAGACCAAAGGTTAATATCTCAAAAAATAATTTCCTGCCACATGTTTATAGATAGGTAATAGATGAAAATATAGTGTGTGTGTATAAAATATCTTAGCCAAAGTTGATATCTTAACTAAAAGAAGAAAAACTTTTTATGGACTATGTTCTATTAATACATTTAATTCAATCATTTTTGCCTCTCACTTTCTGTATGGAAATGGGAAAATAAAAGAAGCATAAATCTTTCTTCTTCCCCCCTAAAACTCTTAACTGAGTTAGAATTTAGATTATGTAAATATAAGAATTCATATTAAATGTAAACAAAAATGACAACAACTCAACATATGCAGAGCTATATGTGGATATAACACATATGGCACATGCCAATGTTGAGCAGAGATTCATAATCATGAACATTTGTAAGTTGCTTTCCATTTTACTCACACCTATAATTTAATTTGACACTCACAATAGCCATGAAAAATATCTTGTGATTACTAGCTGTGTTTTACAGATGAAGGGAAAATGTGACAGCAAGATTAAGTAATTTATCCAAATTCATATAATTGGTCAGTGGTTTATGTGAAAAGTCTGCCCAGATTACATAATCCAAAAGTAAGATGAAAGATAAATAAAATATATTTATATTATAATATTCAATTGTTCATAACTGAATATTTTGTGTAAAGCTAAGTACTGGTAAGTTGAATACAGAGTGGTGATAAATTCAATGTAATCAGACTCTGGGGATGAGTCTCAGGGAATGGTACTTTTAAAAGTTGTCCAAGTGGTTCTAATCAGTAGCTAGGGTTGAGAATCACCGCAGTTTTTGTTGTTGCTGTTGTTGTTTCATATGCAAAGGAGGGGTATATTGAGTGGCAAAGGGAAAGAGAGGGGACCTTATCAGAGCAAAAAGAAGATGGAGATTGATGAGGCTGAGCATTAGGAACTAAGGGGCAGGGGAGGCATATAACTTAAGTAAAACATGTTTTGAATAACTGTGGGAAGTTATAAAGAATCACTAGTGTAAGACAGTGAAAGATCAGTAACTTTACTTTCTGTTAATAATTTTAGATTAGGCTAAACTTACAATAAAATTACTCAAAAATTTTAATACTTTAAATATTTTCCAACCTTTTGGACTCTTTCATCCTCCCAAAGTGTAAAAGTTTCAGAGCAGTTTTCAGTTTTGAGATGGCTAGATTAATAACCTATTTATTTTTCATTGAAATTTATGAAGTAAAACCAAATAAAAGTTGTTCTGTCACAAAATAAAAAATGGACCTTTGATTACTGTCAGTACTAGGTATCACTAAATTGATCTCCAAGCAAGTGTACAGATTACACTAGCATCAACATTGTGTAAGAGATCACATTTCCCCACATTCTTACCACATTTAGTGTTACTGGGCTTTTAAATTTTTGCCAGTTTAATACAGTGAGCACAAGGAGCCATATTCGTACCATATTTGGTGTTATTGAACTTTTTAATTTTTTTCAGCTTTAATAAAGTGAGCACAAAGGCAAGGAACTATGTGCAAGAATAAAAGGTAAATTTTTCATTGGTAGGAGGATGGATAAAGAGACTATGAATAAAATAATTGATAGCATGCCATACATCAGTTAACATATGTTAATGGCACCTACCAGTTTCAATAAATCAAAATATCAGATCTACTACTAAGCCACAAAAAAGTAGCAAAGAATATATACAGCATGATGCCAATTTTAAAGTTTTAAAACACAGAAAAAACTATGTATGAACTAATGCATATGTAAGAAAAATACAAAATCATACTAGGAAAATACACACCAGCTTCCAATATTTTCCTAAAGTAGAAGAAAGGAAGAAATTATGATAGTGGACTTCAGCTGTTTTTGAAATACCTTATTCCCTATCACATTACAAAAGTCATATAAAGCAAATATAAGAACATCTAGATCATTTGGTACATATATATCAGTTACATAATTTTCTATGTTTTTCTTTCTTTCCTTTAATTGTCATTCTGTTACATTTGTCCCAATTTTCCCCCATTGCTCTCTGCTGCCTTGCCCCCCACTCCCACAGTCAATCCCCACCCCATTGTCCATGTCCATGTGTCATTTATACTAGTTCCTTGACTAGACCCTTCTCCTTATTTTCCCCCTTCTCCACTATCTTTTTCTATGTGTTTAGAAATAATTCAAAATTTTAATTATTAAAAAAGTGATGAATTTATTTTGATAGGGATAAGCAGATGTATTTCTGTTAATGAAAGTAGCCTTAGAAAACCTGTAGAGATGTGAATAAACAGGAAAATTCAGACCTCACTGCACAGATAGATTAATTTCAAAAAATAAGCTCTAACCATGCAACAGTTATAAGAAACAAATTAGATATAAACATAACAACATGAATTAATCTGACAACCATGGTTCTTAATTTAAAAAAGAAAGAATAATGGTAAAGTACAGAATAAGATCTGTAGATCACAATCCCATTTACTTATATTATAAGTATAAGCAAAGGGAAATTTCACTTCCAGCCATGCTGGAGTAAGGACTAAAAACATTGGACGAAGGACAGCAAAGAGCTATGATCCCAGAGAGAAGAGAAACATAAGACATAAACCTTACAATCACAAGAAGTTTTTCCTTTAGCATGCTCTCCAGTCCAAGATAAGGGAAGAAAAAACCCAAGCAAAGCATGGTAGCTCTCTGAATTGAGGAGATAGAGATCAGAGATCAGACAATTAGCAGAGTACCAGAAAACAGACAGCTATACAAAAAAATATGCGTAGGTGTTCTTGTGAGTCTTCAGAGGGTGAAACCCCACAAGGACAGGTACATAATTTCCAGGGAGCTATAAACTCAATAATTTCTGGAGCTCACAGAGAAAAAGGAAACACTGAAGGTCCAATAATCCAGAGTAGAGGGCTCTCGAATACCCGAGGCATTCTGTAGAGACTTAGAAGGTGTAGTGGGAGGGTTTCTCTAGCCCTAAAGCCTACTATAGAAATTGTCCTAACAAACCTTAAAAACAGTTATTTAAAGGGTCAAGCTGTTTTTCAAGCAGTTTAACTGCTCAGCAGAACAAAGCCTAATATATTTAAAAGCAGACAACAAAATCCAAACATTAAATAACTTGATAGCTCCATAGCCAGCATTCAATTAAAAATTACCAGATTTGTAAAGAAGTACTAAATGAGACCCATATCCCAAAGGAAAAAATCAATCAAAAGAATCAGAACCAGGAATGACATTAATTGCATAATCAGCAAAGATTTTTAAAACAGCTATTGTAAATATGCTCAAGTTTTAAAATAAAACATTAATACAATGTGTAGAAATGTTAGAAAACATAAGAAAGATCCAAATGGAACTTCTAAAGCTGAAAAATACATCAGAGGTGGGAAAAATATCACTAGATGGTCTTGACATCACATCAGACACTGCAAAAAACAAGATCAGTGAACTTGAATAAATGGCAATAGAAACTATCAAAAATAAAGCACAGAGAAAGAAAAAAAAGCTGAATAAAATTAATAGACCTCAGAGACCTGTGGGACAATAGCAAATTGTCTAACATATGTTAATTAGATCCCAGAAGAAGGGAGGTAGAAAAAAATGAAGATGATAAGGCTGAACATTTTCCAAATTTTTTAAATATTTTAAATCACAGTTTCAAGAAATGCAGTAAACCCCAAACAAGAATTTTCTCAAAGGCATACCCTCTGACTTGTGGACTTGTACCTACCATTGCTGTCTGACCTGATTTATTACTTGAATATGCAGCTGGCATGCAAGGTCATGTCCAATCTCACCAGTTGGACAGAGGTAGAACCAGAGACCTGGCCAGGTCCTTGATTTAGCGGTACAATATTGGGGGCTGGTAACAGAATTCACAATAAGCATATCAGAAATCCAAAAATTGGGACCAAGTCTATCTCAAGACAAAAGGATGCAAAAATATCAAAATGAGCAGAGGAGGATTAAGTTACTGGGAGGCACAGCTAAATTTTCTCAGTCAAGTGGACTTGTTCATTTTTAAATGGGCTAGGCACTTGTATGGCAGATTTTGGTCACAAGAATCCGAAGGATCTTCCTGACTTCTAACAGCAGCAGGGCTGAACAGTGTTCTTTGTGACATATGCTCAAAGTTCTCTTTGAATTTCCTTGCCTCAAACCAGCAACAATGTCCTCCTCTGTTTATCCACAGAAATGGTAAATTTCCTGTTCTAGAGTTCATGATTTACTCACCAAATTTCTGAGAGCTGAGACACCAATTAACAAATCACTTCTAAGTAGAAAATTGTCCTTAAGTCTGTTTTATGCCTTAAAGTTCTTGGAGAGAGGGGAATATTCCTTGTATTTAAGACAAATTAGGACATTTTGTATTTAAGAGAAAGGATTAGAGCATGTGCAAAGGAGTGACCAATAGTGAATCTTTACACACCACAAGGAAAATGCCAGGGAAGTTAAACTTCACCTAGTATCTAGACTTAGAAATTAAAAATTAGAAGTTTCCTTTTTTATATAACATTTGATTATTACAGAAGAATCTATTTCCCTATAGAATATATAAAATAAACACAAATTAAACTCAGCTTACATCTTTGAAAATCTATTTTGAGTAAAACTATAATAAAATTAGGATTATACAATAGTATATAAGCTTCTTCGCCCTGGCTGGTTTGGCTCAGTGGATTGAGCGTCGGCCTGCAAGCTAAGTGTCGCTGGTTCGATCTTCCAGTCAGGGTACATCAGAGAAGGAAAACTCTGACTCCAAAAAACCTCCGCTGCCTTGCGGCATACCTCTTCAGGGGAAAGGCTAAGGGAGTAAACCCCGACAGAAAATCCGGAGCCGGAGTCCCTAAGGCGGTTTGACGTTGTAGTCAACACCGGCAACTCCTGCGGCGCACCTGAAGCCAAGCTGTATTGACTCCGTCTTTCCCTTGGACCCTTCAGCTGCGAAGAGAGGGGGGGTCTGCTGCATGGGCAACAGCAGACCCTCCATATCACCCTGCCCAGGCTCTGTAGCTTCAGCTTCACTGGAGAGGACACTCCAGCGTCATCGCAAGATGTCGATTCAACACGGGAGGAGACAGATACCGTGTCACTCCCGAGTCGGACTGCACAGCCATTCTCGGCGGTGCAGATAGACTCTTAAGAAGCTACACCATCGTCTCGCGAGACGGACGGCTGCCGACGACAATATAAGCTTCTTGCAAACTAATTTTCTTCAGTCATAAATTTTTTTTCATGCACTCAATAAACATATATTTATTTTTCCCACAAAGTTAGGATCATACATCTATATACTTTTTAGTCCCTATATTTTCACTTAACAATACACATAAATATTTTATCATGTAATTCATTCATTCATCCATTATTCAAAAAAGCAATAAATACGTTAAGATAATTCTGCCTCATTCTTTATTGTAGTTATGTCTATTTTTTTCTTATTGTACTGGCTAATTATAATGAAAAACATCTTGATTTGACCTAATGAGAATGCCTCAAGTTCTCACTGATAAATATGGTACTGATTGCCAATTTCAGATAGACAATCTTTATCATTAGAGTTGTCCCTCTATTTCTGTGTTGTTAGAACGTGTTTGTTTACTTACTTATCTATTTAAATCATAAATGGATGTTGAATTCTGTCAACTTCCTCTTCAGCACCAATTAGGAGATGGGACATGGGTGAGGACTGGAATATCAGTTAGGAACTATCTCATTTTATCACTTGCAGAGATGGAAGTCTGCAATCTATACCACAAAGGGAGATAAGAGAGAAGGAGAGATATCTGTGAGACTTTGAGCCTGGCTTCCTGGAAGGCCAAAACCAGGAGAAGCCCAGGAGGAGGAGTGAGTTAGAGGAGGAAGATAATGTGTTCAGTTTGAATGCTGAGTTTGAGGTACCTGAGACATTCATGTGGAGTGTACACCTGGTGGATGAAATTCTGAGTCTTCAAGAAAAGAAAGAGGAAAGGCTAGATCCACAAACTTACCCTCACAGAAGCACAAAAGGATATGAGATCGCCAAGGGGAGAGAACATAGGGTGAGAAACACTAAACTTGAGGAAGGAGGGCTTTAGGAAGCTCTTGGTAACTTGTTGGTGGTCAATGGGTTCATTTGCTGAGAGCTTTTATTATGCTTAACAGACACTGGAGATATAAAAAAATGGCTTGATTGGGATTTGGGCTTGTGGTGGGGTCCTAAAATAGAAAACAAATCTTTCTTTTACATAAGACAGAATGGTAATAATCCATGTAAAATACAAAGAGGAGAGAATGCAACAAGAGCTTACATTTGATGACTTAATCTTTTCCATAGAGCCAGTAATGAGTTCTGGTAAGAGAACGGGTAAGGGAAAGCTTAAAATGAAAACAAGAACAGCTGTTGTAGAGGGCTTTTTGGGAATTAACTAAGAATCAAATGAAAGGTTACAAATTCTGAAAGCTCAACACTGTCTGGCCTGACACTATTGGAAGTTCAATCAGTTTACACCTCTTAACTTTCTCTGGCAGGATTCAGCAATTTGGGATTCAGAGGGAATTACAAAATGAAGAGTGATGGAAAGCCATGGAATGTACAAGTGGGTTAGGTGGAGAACTTCAGAAATACATTGCTCAGATTCACATGGAGATAGAGAAACAAGGATGGGGTCTCAGTAGGAAACAGTCAGTTAACCAAGCACACAGCTTAAGTCAGTCTTTTCCAAAGTGTGTTTTAACCTGCAAAATATATTAGTTTTTAACTGATCCTTTGTCAAATTATTTTTAGAAAATTCAGAGCCTCACAAGGGATATTAATGTATTAAAGATCTAAAAAGTCCTCTTTTTAAACCTAGTACTTTCTAAGATTATTTGAGCTTGAAGTACTTGTTCACATAATTTGTATATATGTCAGGGTAAAATAGATTATAATGTTTTAACAAATCAACCTCAAAACTCAGTAGCTGAACACAGCCAATGTGGGTTCACAAGCAGCTCTGTTCTAAATAGACTCTCGGGAACCCAATCTGATGAAGGTTACAACACTTTGTGACCATCTCAATGTGTAACTCCAGGATTTGCCATGACAGGAGGAGAAAGCACATGAAGTACTTACTCTTTGATGCTCTGGCCTAAAATGATGCACATCACTTCTGCTGACAGCTCATGGGCCATAAGTAATTATATGGCCCACCTGCCTGCAAAGAGTCTGGGAAACGTAAAAAGTACATGAGTATTTGGTGAGCAGCAAATGATTCTGTTCCAAGTAATGTTTGTGGAACACAATTTGGAAAACATTTACTGAGATAATAGAAAACATAAATTGTCCCAGTCCAAGGAGGGTGTTAACAAAGTATTCCTTAGTGTAAAGGAGAAAAGAGTCTGCTCTTCCCTGTGATTGAGGAGAAGAAGAAGAAAATGAGAAGGGAAAGAAAGGAGAAGGATGAAGAGAAAGAAGAGAGGGGGGAATAGAGAAGCAGAAGGAGGAAGAGAAACAGAAGAAGGAGGAGGAGGAACAGGATGTGGAGGGGGTAGAGAAAAAAGCTGCTGCAAAGCAGCATTATTTACTGAGGTCTTGCTCTGTTTTAGGAGTTTTGCTAAGTGCTTGTTTGACATACATGATGTCATATAATTCCCACAACAGCCCGACTGTACGATACACTATTATCCTCACTTTTAAAATCAGAAAATTGAGGCTTAGAATGGTTAGCTGATGTGTCCAAGGTCACAGAGCAAGCAAGTCAAATGAAAATGAAGAGGTTAGATTCAGACCTTTGTCTCTAGGATGGAAAAGGCCATGCCAATCACCACTGGACTCAGAGATCCCATACCTCTCTCTATTCTGTGTTCTCGGTGGCCAGGCCCTTTTACACATAGGCTCTTATTTCATCCTCACTATAACCTTGCCAGATGGATATTGTGCCCTCATTTCATAATGAATGTCAAGAGAAAGTTAAACCCAGTTCTCTTTGACACCCAATGTCCACACTAGTGCACTTAATCAGACCTCTTGTTCTACTATTTTGATCACTGTCTGTGGATTCTTTAGACTTCTCTCAGTTAGATTAGTTCATACACAATATTCTGGACCAGACCTACAGACATACCTTTGTTTTACTGGGGCTAGAATTATGCTTACAGCTTATCTACATCTTGCTGCAAAATATCCTTCATAACGAAATATCTGAAGTTCCTTCCTAAAAATTATATACAGTTTTATACATGCTGCTTCTCCTTCCAATAGCATTAGGAACTTTTCTTAGTTTTCCCTTATGAGCTTGGCATTCACTACCCAGGAATTCTTTGTGTCAGCTGCAAACTAGAAGATTTAAACATGGAATTATAACATATAGAACTAAAAGTAACAAGTTCCAAGCTCTGTGGTTCCTCTGCGTCCAAAGTAAAGAGTCCATAAGTCCATTCTCCAGGGTTCCTCAAGCATACAGGTTCAGCAAAGAGTGTGAAGACCCATGTGGTTGATGTCAAAAGAGGCTAGTAAGCTCAGCTGCTTCCTTTTCAGGTAACTTCAAAGATTAGACAGTAGCAGGCAAAGAGCCTCAGTGACCCTGTGGAACTGGGAGAAACTACAGTAAGAGTGGAGGGTGAGTCTTGCATCTCCAAGAGGCTATGCAAACAGCAAACAAGAAACCTATATTGGTCAATCAACACACCAAGAAAATGACCCCATCAATGTAATGTTTAGGATGATACAGAAAGCTTCATTATCAGTGTTTTAAACAATACAGGGTTGTGTGTGCTTGTTCGTTTTTATCTCCCACATAAAAATAGTCCAAAGGTGAGCAATCAATAGTTAAATATTGGTTCCATTACATTGCCAATGACCTTGACTACTTTTAGCTTTCTGCTCCCTGCTCATGGCATACATCCATCGTGCAGGATGGCTGCTACAACTGTATTCCATGTTCCAGGCTGCAAGAAGGATCATCAGGGGCAGACATGATGACTTCTACCATTAGCCACCACTTTCCACAAGGCAGATTAGGAAATTCAGTCTTTTCAACTGGGTATACTGTTGCTTTCCAAAAATTCAGATGCTGAGGAAGAAAGAGGAAGTGGGTAAGGATTAGGTAATTCATTATGGTCACAGCCTCACAAGGAATCCAATAAACTGCATACATACAGGCAACTCATGGAGACCAGTTAATACAGATTGAGTGAATGCTTATTTTCATTGTGATATTTGTGCTCTGGGAGACAGTCAAGTTTCTTCCTCACCACACATTGCCACCACAGCAGACATCAGCACCACCTTTGACAATCCTGAGCAGCTGGCAGAAGTCTGCACACTCTGAGGTTGACTCCACTCTGCAAGCTCTTTTGCCACCACTTTCTGCCTGTGTCTATCCTTCACATCTCACAGAACCAGTTAGTCCTGTCCCAGATCCCAGCAGGTTACTCACTTCAAATCTGAGAGCCTCAAGAGGTGCCAGAGCTACAGAGGTTGAGGCTAGACTATAAGTATAGTATTTCATACAACCAGGATGAAACAATTTTTCTTCTGTAAGACAAGACTACAAGTTAGGAATTCAGGAACCTAAGCTCTGGCTTTCCCAATCTAAGGGCTGGCAAAAAGAAACAATGTGCACTTAAATTGGTCTAGAATAGCCAGAAATTCATCCCAGCTTGTGCTGTGTCTTTTGTTCCCTCCCACCTTCCACTTAGCTGTGCCTGCCCACCACTCTTGGCCCTGCCTTCCAGGTTTTGTTTTGTTTTGTTTTTGCGTCTAATGATTCAACATCTAACGAGTTCTCAATCTTTTCCTAGCTCTTGGATAGGCCACATCAGCCTGCTTCATGGTGAAGATGAGGATTATCTTCTCCACAGAGCCAAAGGGAAGGCATTGAGGTCCCCTGCCTGGGTCAGCACCTGCTCACGACCCTACACCGGCTCTCTGATTGCTAAGCAGGTAGAGTGGACCAGTGTTCCTCCAACTGGCCTATACACTTTCTGGGGGACTTGAAGACTTTCCAAATAATATTCAGCGAAATATATTCTAAGAGCATCAATGTCCATACATAGTCTTTGCTAATATTGATCTCTTTAAAATGAGCCTGTGTTTAGAATGTATCATTTCTCACTTTACAAATTTATAAAAGAAAGATATATCCCTCATCTATCCCAAATCCTTTTCAGTTCTTTGCTACAAGAGGACACATGAGACAATGGGATAAATTAAAATTAATGGTAAACCAGAGCCCTTATTTATGTTCCTAAACCTTTCTGTCCTTCCCCACCATATACATATTTCTGCAAGAACAAGGGCATGTTGGCCCTTCGGGGCTCATAACTCAGAATACCCATTGTAGCATCAGCTTGTGATGTTGATTCTTTAAAATGTAATATTTGCAGGACTATCAGATTTTCCAAACTATAATAAATCAAACGAAAATTTCACCTGATATCTTTCAGATATAGCATGATTTGTTCAATAAAGTGATGAAAATTTGTTTTATCCAATAATATTATGAAACATTATTCAAATTATAGACTATCCTCATCTTATTTCACCATATAAAGTATTTAATACTACCTATCTTCTATTAACAAAAAATATACTTACTTAAATATATGATAAAAAATTTTAGATGTCAAATTAAAAATGCATGATGAGGACATAGATTTTCATAAGCCAATGTTTGAAAACACTGGGATAGGACAGCTGCCATCCAGGATCACAGTTGTTTTATTATATTTCAGTGTGTGTTAAGTTCCTACTCTGTGCCAGGCACAGTGGGCTTTCTTTGAAATAAGTATGTCTCTCTGTGCCCAAGAAAATGCTCAGCATCCTGGTGGTGGGTTACCTGATGTCGGCGAGCTCTGAGGTCTGCCTCCTACACTGAAAAATATGTACGTCAGACTCCAGGACCAGAAGTTGTGACTCACTAGGAGGTTGTCATGGGAAGGCAGTGTACATCTAGTCACACATTTAAGACTTGCATTCTTTGATGTCCAGGTGCCTGACACAACATGGCAACATAAGATGGGATGTGTCCAGTGCTGTGGTTTCCCGTGGGGGGTAAGTGCTCCCCTGGGACCACACCAATGATCCAGAGAGTTAGAGCACATATAAAGTTTACAAGTAACAGAATATATATAAAAACTGGGAGTGTGTGCTCAAAACTTTCATCCCACAGGGAGGAAAGACCCAGAAGGTGAGGATCCAGACCATGAGATCGATGTGGGGTGTCACCTACAAAGCCACCACAGAGGAAGCTGGCTTAAGGCAGACTTTGAGTGATGGATAGGATGTGGATAATTAGAGAGAAGCAGGGGAGGTGACCAATTGCAATCAATCAGGGAAACATTTATCAAGCAGCTGGTCTGTGCTTGGCTCTGCTCAGGACCCTGAGGAGCTGGGGGAAGAGGATACAGATTTCATAAGGGAGTCCAGGCACAGACACTGGGAAAATTCAAGTCTCATTGCAAGGTAGTATGTAATTAAGGCCCACATCCTTGGTACTGTGAGCACTCTAGGAATTTGGAAGTGGGAGAACTCACAGGAGGTTATAGGGCCTGGGGTGGCCTTCTACAGAATAAAGGATGGAGCAGGGCTAGAAAAGGTAAGATACGGCTGTTGTGGAAAGAGGGAAGGGCATCCCAAACAGAGAAAACAACAGTGGTGTAGACTTGGGGATAGAACTGACTGGTATGTTGAACAAAAGTGGATGCTATGGAATGTGATAAAGCAAGGCCAACCTGGCTGTGAAGATAGTCATTGCTTCAATCAGCAAGAATTCATGGAAGACCTGCCTACTAGCAGCTACAGAACCCAGGGAGGAAGACAGCTCAGCCTTTGCCTTCACAGAGTTCCTAGAGTTAACAAGATGTTAGGTAAAAATTGGGATTGTAAGGAAGGCTGAGAAGAAGACATTCAAGTCATCACAAAGCTTATGACAGGAGGTCTAACCTGGTCTAGGAAATATGAAGAGTCAGGGGACACCAGGGCAGACTGGTGATTGTGTCACACTGGGGTAGGTCTCAAAAGCCAAGGAAAAACAATTTCTCTTTATTCCTAGTGCATTTCACATTGGGAAGCAGGAAGCCTTCACATGGTCTTCACTGGGAAAGAAGCTTATTGCTGGGCAGGCCCAGGAGAAGTGGGGTAGGGATTCCTGTAACTGTAGCTTTCAGGAAGGGTTTGGACAGAGAGGGAATAGAAGCCAGTTGGGGTAGGGGTGGTGCATTGCTGAGAGAATTTAGGAGGGACCTCACATGTCCTGCATTATTCAGTACCAGGCCCACAGGGAAGACATGCATTCATGCAGTTGATTTAAGAAAAGATTTACACCATAGCTGCACAGACTAGCTTCTTGTTACTATGACATTCTTCTGAGGGAGAGCTTTAGACCCCAGTGCTGCAACAATACATACATAGGAACATGGATGGAAGATGAATAGGAGACAATGTTATCATTTTAAAGATACAAGTGCATTTTCCACAAACAGAAGTCCCTTGGTATCTAACAGTTTCACATCAGTGAATTCTACCACCCACAATAAAAAATATTCAAAAAAAAATCCCAGAAAATTCTAAAAAAGTCAAACTTAAAGTTGCCACATGTGGAGCACTGTGCTGAATCCATGAAAATGAAGTGATGTGTAGGTGTACCTTACTGAATCCTATTTGCAAATACTGATTATGTGCAAATTCTATGCCATCTTATATTAGAAACTGGATTTGTGGAAGGTTCAGAATCAATCCATCGCAGATACTGAGAGACAATTGTATTCATTTCAAGCTATTACCAGCTTCTTTATTTCTGTTCTTCTTGCTCTTAAAAAGTTTTTTAATGTTCCTGTGTAAGTATAATGATTATATTCAAAGCATTTACAAGTGAGCCCTAATTACAACCACAGCTGTTAGAATCTTGCCCCATTAGTAAGTGAGGCCCAATAGTTCAGGGGGAAATGGAGAAATAGAGTTGGGCCCCAAACATTTTAGGAATGGGACAGCTCCAGATCATTCGGTCACATTTTACTTGGGCCCTTAGAAAGCACATGTGTTTTTAGGTTAGCTGTTTCCAGGGCTCTGGGTTATTAAAAAATCTGGGTTATGTGCATAAGTTATTTTCACAAATTTGAGTCTGGCTCAAACAAGACCCAGTGTACAGGGGGTGGGGTGGGCAGCTGATTGAACTCTGTTCACAGACCCAAGTGGGCTGAAGATTTGTTCTTATGTAACTTGGAAACAGTTTGTCCCTGCTAGCTGCATTGGTCTGTGGCTGCTGCCAGGGAAAACTAAGGTTGCAGGTTTGATTCATGGGATTTATGAATGGTTCAGTTAGCTTTGCAAAGAAGAAAACTTTATTTTCTTACTAGCTGTGCCCCCTGCCTGGCCAGTATCTGACAAATGGGAGTCAGGTGACAGTAGTGATGGTCTCCCTGGGAAAACCAACTGTGAGCAAGTCCTTTCTGAAGGCAGGACAGAGATGTCATCTTCACACACAAAAACAGTTTACGGTATTTGCAGACACCTCATCTGTAATGTCTCAGTTCCCCTCCTGGGAGGCATGCTGTGAATATAAAATGCAGTCTAAATTTGCTCTTTAGGAAGGCAGTGAGATCCATTGGGTTGATCAAAGGCTTGGACACGGGAGGAGCCGAGATTTGCTTCCCAGCTTTATGGAAGATAATTGATACTCATCATGAAAAAGTACTTAAGGTCAAGGGAGAATTAATATGAATCATTTTAACCAGAGGCTCAAAGAAGCTGATTAAGGTACCACCCCACCATTCTTTGCATGTGAGCAGACAGAAATGGATTCTACAGCTGAGGGTCTTGAACATCAGATGTTAAAAAGCAAATGTTTGTAACTATCTCTCAAATACTCATGGCTATTGAAGCAGCATTTCTATTCCTTTTAGCACTAACTCAGACTTGACAAGAGACTTGAGGATCATGATTATAGCAGTTCTCTTTTCTTTTTAGATGTTTAAAAATGTGTGTGCAATATGCAGCCTTGAGAGTTTACTCTCAAATGGTTTTCTGTCTACCTACAGGAAAGAGAAAATATTAAATTGTTGCAAAGCCAGATGGTCTGGCTTTGTCTTCATCTTGGCAAAGAATGAGACGCAGGAAATTCTGGGTTGTCAGGCATACAAGGTGCATCCCCAAACTAAGCCATGTTCACTCTTTCCTTAACGAGCCTCTGAGCTGCTGCAGTAAAATCTATGCCTCCAAATGATTTCAGGCTACAGTTTTAATTGTTTTACTCTAAGAAGGCATCAGCCATAATGAAAACATATTATTCTTCTTACTTGTTTTACTGGCACCTATAATTCTTCCAAGACATTTCCAATTCTATCACCAAAGCTGATGCCAAGCCTTGATCTATATCATAAAAATACACCTTTCCAGACTCATACCTGAGGGACAGGGGAAGTAGAGGGTATAGAAGTGACAAATGAAGCAGGAAATCATAAAATTAATAAATCAGTCCATGGAAATTATTAGCATGTCATCTTCATTATTCAAATACTTTTCAGATAATTGGATCCTCATTTTGGAAATAAAAATATCTATATTAAAACATCAACAAAACCATTTATAGCCAATGTATCTACAGGTTAATATTCTTAATGCATTTGAAAAAAATTTTATTGAGCTAATAGTCAACAATTATTTGACCTACAAGGATGTTAATTACACATGGTTCAATTTGGTACTAAAACCTTAGTATCAAATGCCCAGATTATTAGTAGAAAATATAAATGGCTTAAAACATATGAAAAATTTATAACCTTACTAACAATCAAACAAATTCAAATAAAAAGCAAAAAATCCATTTTCAGCTATCATAAGTAGCAGGGATGTTCAGAGAGTCTGGCTATCCAGTGCTAGACATAAGGAAACAAGAGTCATCCTACAGTGCTGCAGGGAACCAGAGCTGGCACATCCTTTTTGGAAAGCGAATTGGCAAGAATATAACACAATTAAAAAATTTTTTTTTCAAATCTTAGTCCTAGTAATTCCATTTTTTTTTACTTTATCCAGGGGTGAAAAATGTTATGTCCAAAGACGTACATTGCAATATTTATAATAGTAAAAGTTTGGAAGCAAGCTCCATTTTTAAGAGAAATTAAGCAGAAGCATGGAAAGTAGAGTCAAAGCATATAGTTAAATAAAGATCATACTCCAGGCTATAAAAGAAGACGATAATAGATGAAATATGAGACAAAATTTAACAGCAGTTGTCTGGGTCTTTCAACTTATGTCCTTTCCAACTTAGTTAATGAGCATGCACTATTTTTATCATTGAAAAAGAATAAATACATCACCTCTGGTGCTGGCCTTCAGACAGAGCAGGTAATTGTTTTTCTCCATGGCTCGCAGGCAGAAAGGAAAAGCAGCTGGAATGCAAGACAGTGGGCCAGACAAGGAGCCGGAACACATGGTTTCTGCATCCTGGGTCTCCACCTAATAGTTTACAAGCCTGGACATTCTGGGCCATGCAGAAATGGAGAGAACATTCAGTATAATCCAAGCCTTTCTGTGTAGACCATAAAGAAATGTCTCCTTGCTCCCTCTCAGGGGCTGCAACACACTTGGCTCTCTGTGGACTTCTATGATATACTTTGGTTCCTTTCTCCTGCTAGTGGTTGGAATAATTTGGCATAAATATTCTGTCAACTCTCATCCCTTGTTGTGGGCTGAACTGTGGTCCCCCACCTCTAAATTTATACGTTGAATTCCTAACACCTAGTACTTCAGGATGCAACCTTATTTGGAAATAGGGTCATTGCAGATGTAATTAGTCAAGATGAGGTCATTAGAATAGGCCTTAATCCAACACAACTGGTGTCCTTATCAAGGAGGAAATTTGGACAGATATGTGAAATGTGGGTACATTCTTCACACAGGGAGAACACTAGGTGAAAATTGAAGTTATGCTGCCCTAAGCCAAGGAACTACCAGAATCTGGGAGCAGGGCCTGGAACACATCCTACCCAGCACCTTAAGAGGGAGCAGGGCTCTGCTGACACCTTGATTTTGGACTTCCAGCTTCCAGAACTGTGAGGCAGTAAAGATCTGTTGTTTAAAGCCCCAAGTTTGTGATACTTTGTTACAGCAGCCCTAGCAAAGGACAGTAGCTGACTCCATGTCATGCTGATCTTTCTTCCCTCCCTTCCAATGACAAAAAATAAAAGGCTTCTGGGTCAAATGAGTGTCTGCCGTGGTCCACTGGGCAGAATGGTGTGCTGTTCCTCCCCCCAGGGTGCTGTGCAATCTGTGATTCTGTGAAGTTACTCAGTGAACCATTCAGTCCCACCACAGCTGCTTTCTGGTGAAAATGTACCAGTCACACATGGGGAGAGTCATATGTAAACTTGTCCACCTGTTGCCTAGACATTTGTGTATAAGAATCTTCATATGCTGTCATTGAGTAAGTAATTATCCTGTTACCTTACAAATGACAGAGGGAAAACTTCAGTGTGATGTCAGTAAGACCAAACCTAAATTACTCTGTTAAATTATATGTTTGTCTGGATGCAAAAGAGGCCCCAAATGTGGTTTAATAAGTTGGAAATTCACTCATCTCTCATGTAAAAGTCCAAGTTGGCATGGGGATCTTGCTTGGGAGGTTTGTCTTTATTATGGGTTGAATGTGTCCTTTTCATATTCATATATGGAAGCTCTGAGCTTCAATGTGATGGTATTTGGAGGTGGATACTCTGGGAGGGGATTAGGTTTAAAAGAAGTCATGAGGGTGGCGCCCCATGCTGAAATTAGTGTCAGTCGGTTGGTACCAGAAGAAGAGAGACCAGAGCTTTTAATCACTGCCATGTGAGGATACAGCAACAAGGTGGCCATCTGCAAGCCAGGAAGAAGACCCTCACCAGGTAACCAGACTGGCTGGCACCTTGATCTTAGACTTCCTAGCCTCTCAAACTGTGAGAAATAAATGTCTGTTGTTTAAGCTGCCCAGTATATGGGGTATTTTGTTGCGGCAGTTCAAGTGACTAAGACAATCTTTTTGCTCTGTCAGTTTTGATCATAGCACCCCCTCACACCCTCATTTCCAAGAGGATTCCCTGTCACATTGGCACCCTCCTTTCCAAGAAGGCTCCCTGTCACATTGGCATTCCACCCAGCAGGAAAGAAGAAAAGGAAGAAAGTGTGCCCTACCTCTCCCCATCCCCCTGAGGCAAACTTGACTCGGCACTGCTACCTGAGTCTCACTGGCCAGAAATCAGTCACATGATCATAGGGAGCTGAAGAATATCATCTTTTTTTCTTTTTCCCCTGGGTGGCCAGTGCCCAGGTTAAAAATTCTATTTCTGTGGAAAAAGGGAGAACAGCTCTTAGGGAATAACCTGCTGTCTTACCCTTACAGAACAAATAGATTTTTATGACATGACCTTTTTTTGCTAAGGTCAGGGCACCTGAGAAGCCCATAGCCTCCCCAACACTGGAGAAATCATTGAGGTAATTAGGTTTAGATGAGGTCCTGAGGGTGGAGCCCCAAGGTGGGATTAGTATCCTTATAAGAAGATGAGAGACAAGAGATCTTGTCTAGGAGAGAAGTAGGATCCTGGTCACACTGGAGGAAATGGAGCCTCTTGAATAGAAAGAGTCATTATACCCATTTCCTTCTTCCTCCTATGTCTGCATTTGTCTCTTCTGGGACCACCTTCTAGTTACCCATTAGCCAAAAACTGGGTTGTGGGCATGCTTACTTGCTTTCTTCTGATTGAGAGGTGAAGTGGTTGTTCTGAGGTGGATTGGGTCTGATCATCCATACAAGATGGAAACTAACATTTCCTGTGAGCCAGACACTGTCAGGAGTGGATTTAAAAAGCTGGTACATTTACACAATGGCATACTACATGGTCATAAAGAAAGAAAAAAAAAAGGAATTCTTACCCTTTGTGACAGCATTGATAGACCTGGAGACTATTATGCTAAGTGAAATAAGACACTCAGAAAAAGAAAAAATACCATATGATCTCACTTAAATGTGGAATCTAATGAGCAAAATAAACTAATGAACAAAATAGAAACAGAAGCATGAATAAAGGGAACAGACTGACCATGTCAGAGGGGAGGGAGTAAAAGGAACTGGATAAAAAAAGATGAAGGGGTTAGTCAAAGAACATATATGCATAGACATAGATAACAATGTGGTGAAAACCAAGGGAAGGCAGGGCAGGTGCTGGGCAGAGGGGACAAAGTATGTGTGTGTGTATTGGGGGGGGCGGAGATGAGGGACATCTGTAATAGTGTCAATAATAAAAAAGAATTTAAAAAATTTTTTAAAGAGAAAGGACTGAAGAAAAGTAGATCTTGATGTTTTGTGTGTTCTAAAAATTTAGTGTTGTGACAAAAGCTCTGGGAAAGAATAGAGAATCTAGTTTTGGTTCTGCTGTTTTCCAGCTTGGCTTCTCAAAACCGCAGTTTCCTCATCTTTAAAGTGAGACATTTGGATTTGCTACATAAACCCTCAGGTGCTTTCTAGATGCTATAAAATACAGACTCTAAGCATCACCAAGGCAAGCAGCATGAACTCAACTTCCTTAGGCATGGAATCTGTGAGCTTGTATGACTTTTCTTATTTAACGTGAAAGGGAAAAGCACGTTACCTTAGAGTGCCCAAAATTTAGACAAAAAGTTTTTTATTCATGGGAACCAAGAATAAGGCAATGTGCATGTGAAAAAATATGAACTTACAAGTCCCAAAGGGAAATGGAAGTCTTCCCTTTTAGCTCAAAACCATGAGTCCAATAGACAAGAAGTCCAGTCCAGAATTATCCTGTGGTCTGGAGCCCAGGCTTCTAAGATAGTCCCATGAACAGTGAGCCCCCAACACCTACCCACCTACATTCCCTTCATGCCAAATCTCAGGGTCAGGACTGGGATAGCAAACAGGTTGTGCAACTACATATGAAGAAGACAAAAAGTAAGGGTTTACAGTAAAAAGAAAAAAAATTGGAACAGAAGTCCTCATGGTGTAGCAGACACAAGAGTTTATCTCTACCTTTGTGAAAACAAGCTTTCATTTTAATATCATTCCAAAATAATTAAATTATAAGCTGCAGTGAAGACAGACGATCAACTCACCTAACAATTAAATTTTAAAATGACTTTTGGAGACATCTGGACAAGATGGAGGCCTAGACAGACACGCTGCGTCTCCTTCCACAACTAAGAAGAAACACAACTTCCTCAAAACTAGAGACAACCAGAAGTTCCAGAAAATTGAACTGCATGGAAGTCCAACAAAGAAAGATGTAAAGAAGAAACACTCATCCAGACAGGTAGGAGGGGCGGAGCAGAGGCAAAGAGGACCCGGTGTGGCAGTGGCAGCAGCAGGCCAGCGGAAAACTCAGTCACATGTTTTAAAAAATAGGGTGGAGCCCCTGGACCACACCAGACCACAGAGCTCACAGTTCCAGTGCCGGGGAAAATAAAGCCTCATTGCTTCTGACTGTGCAAACCAATGGGGGCTGGGGCAGAAGAAGAAATTGCTGGTCTCTCAGCAGAGTCCACTTATTTAAAGGGCCCCCACAGTCCTAGAATGTCTACAGACCCACCCACTCTGGGAATTATGGTCAGGGAAACAGCTAGAGAGGCAACAGCCCCATATGGAAGAGGGAGAAGTGCCTGGAAAAGGGACGAGTGCTGGACAAGCAGCATTGTTCACTCTCAGACCCCTCCCTGACATACAGCACCACAACGGGGTGAAACAGGTTGCCCATACTGATGAATACCTAAGGCTCCGCCCCTTACAAGGTCACAGGTTTGACAGCTCTACCTAAGACACAGAGGCAAACAAACACATGAGCCTGTCAAGTTGATGAGATAGAGAAGTATGGCACAAAAGAAGGAACAAATCAAGGTTCCAGTGGGAGAACTAAGTGATGAGGAGATAGACAATCTAACCAACATAGAGTTCAAAACACTGGTGATAAAGATGCTCACAGGCTTGACAGATATGTTTAAGTACAGGAAATGCATAAGGGAAGAAGTGAAGGCTGTGCTAAATGAAACAAAGAAAAATCCACACAAAACCAATGGTGAAGGGAAAAAATTAGGGTTCAAATCAATGATTTGTAACATAAGGAAGAAAAAAATCAGTCAACCAGTACAGAATGAGGAAACAAGAATTGAAAAAAATGAGGAGAGGCTTAGGAATCTTGGGACAACTTTAAACGTGCCAACGTCCGAATCATATGGTTGCCAGAGGAGAAGAGGAAAAGCAAGAAACTGAAAGCTTGTGTGAAAAAATAATGAAGGAGAGTGAACAGCTCGGACAGTGAGAAACTATATGAACTGAGTCTTTGTGGGGACTCCCTTGGCTGGTCACTCTGGGATGACAACTCTGCACCTGGGAGCTCGCACCAGGGCTCCACCAAACAAAAAAGCAGAACTGAGCTGGGGACAGGGGCCCATACGGGAAAGCTGTAGCAGAACTGCAGGCTCAGTAGGGACCCCAGGGAGGCAAGTGGCACACGCAGGAGTACAGGCAGGGATGCAGGCCAGTGCTGCAGCTTAGAGGCAACCCAGAGACTTTTTTGGAGGAGAGGAGACAGGACCTGGGGCTGGGCAGGGACTATTGGCATGCACACACTGGCCCACCAGCAGAACAGCAATGCTCGACAAGCCTGAGGAGGGCTGAGGGTGCCGTAAGACCAGGGGGGAGGGGACTCAACAAAGTGTGGCTCACAGCAGAGCGGTAGCAGGCCCACGAGTGAGAGATTAGCAACCCCAGAATCAAGCTAGATCTCCTCACAGCCAGCCAGCCAGAAAAGACTTGAAACCCATGGAATTTTGACCAGGGGCGGATCCAGAAAAAGAAGACATCACTCAAAAGTTTTACTGGGTAAAAACTGTTTCTTTAATCAGTTTCCTACCTTCTCTCCCTCCTTCTCTTCTTCTTTAATTTTTTTTTGTGTGTTTGTCTGTTTTGTTTATCCTCCCTCTCACGCTAAACATATAGCATATAACTGCTATATAAACCTAATACTATACAATTCCACTTTCTCACTTCATTCTAAATTCTTCCCACCCTTTTTCAACATATAATGTAAATATTACTTACTGTCTCACATAGCCTTGATCCTACTTGCTACTATTATTATTCTATCATTTTCCCTCTCAAAAATCATCTTTCTTTTATTTAAAACAACTCTTAACTATTTCTCTTATAGTATAAAAGTCTTTACCTCTTTACATTTATATTAATACGGCTCACTTGCCGCTAATAGTGTGATTGTGGGTGGGGGATATTTTGGAGGGTGTGGGTTTCTTGCCTGGGATGTGTGTTTATGTTTTGACAGAATTTCTGAAGAAGAACTCAAGACAAGGTGGGCAGAGTGACTCTCAATCAAATAGCCAGACGGAAGGGTCCACCAAAAAGTAACTGAAATACAACCAAATAGCTTAAACAAACAGCATAAAGGGTATCCCAAGAGCATCAGGCTCAGGAGGTCAAAGAGACTGCACCACTGAATCCCCCAGGTCTCCTATACAGGATCTCAAACCACAAAGGTAGGAAATCAAAGCAGACAAATCTAAGAAACAAAAACAAACAAGAAGCATCCAACATGGGGAGACACAGAAACAACCTCCCAATGAAAGGATAAGAGGAATCCCCAGAAAGAGAGATAGATGGAACAGATGTAAGCCAACTATCAGACATGGAATTCAAAAGAATGGTTATAAGAAGCACAATGAACTTGAAAAACTCAAAGAAAACTAAAACAAACTCCAGAGGAATTACAAAGAACTCCAGGGAAGCTACAAGGAACTTATAGAGAACTACACCAGCATAAAAAAGGACATAGAAACTATCAATAAGAACCATAAAGAAATGAAGAATACAATTTCTGAACTGAAGAACACAGTAGAATCAATCAAAAGCAGGCTAAATGAAGCAGAGAATTGGATCAGTGAGTTAGAGGACAATGTAGAAAAAATTCCCAGACAATACAACAAAATGAAAAAAGACTAAAAAAGAATGAAGAGGGTGTAAGAGAACTGCTGGGCAACATGAAATAAAACAATATTCAAATCATAGGGCTACAAGAAGGTGAAGAAGAGGAGCAAGGGATAGAAACCTGATTGAAAAAGTAATGACAGAAAATTTCCTAACTTGATGAGAGAAAAAGTCATGCAAGTCCAGGAAGCAGAGAGGGTCCCAATGAAGCTGAACCCAAAAAGGCCCACTCCAAGGCACATCATAATTAAAATGGCAACATTCAAAGAGGAAAAGAATCCTAAAGAAAGCAAGAGAAAAACAACAAATAACATACAAGGGAGCTCCAATAAGGCTATCAACTGATTTCTCAACACAAAACAATACAAGCAAGAAGGGAATGGCAAAAAATATTTCAAACAATGAGCAACAAAGGCTTACAACCAAGAATACTCTACCTAGCAAGGCTCTCTTTCAAAATGGATGTGAAATAGGGAGTTTCCCAGAAAAAAGAAGACTAAAAGAATACATCTCAAAAAAAAAAAAAAAAAAAAAAAACAGCATTGCAAGAGATGTTAAAGGGGGTGCTTTAAGAAAAAGAAGAAAAAAGAAAGGAAGAGGAACACAGGTACAAAGTAAAATGAATAAATACATGTCAATAATAACCCTAAATGTAAATGGATTAAATGCACCCATCAAAAGACATAGGGTAGCAGAATGGATACAAAAACATGACGCACATATATGCTGTCTACAAGAGACACACCTCAAAACAAAAGATTTACACAGACTGAAAGTGAATGAATGGAAAAAAGTATTCCAAGCAAATAGACATGCAAAGAAAGCTGGGGTAGCAATATTTACATCAGACAAAACAGATTTTACAGCAAAGGTCATAAAACAAGACAAAGAAGAGCATTTCATAATACTGAGAGAAAAAATCCATCAAGAAGATATAACCCTGGTAAACATATATGCACCCAACATAGGAGCACCCAAATATATAAGGAAAATACTAGAAGACTACAAGAAGGATATCAACAGCAACACACTCATAGTAAGGGACTTTAGCACCCCATTATCAACAATAGACAGATCTTTGAAGCAAAGAAACACCAAGGATATTGAGGCATTGAATAACACACTAGATCAAATGGACTTAACTGACATATATAGAACTTTTCACCCCAAAGAAGCAAATATACATTCTTTTCAAATGCACATGGGACATTTTCAAAGATAGATCACAGGACAGGACACAAAACAAGCCTCAACGAATTCAAGTAATTGAAATTATATCAAGCAGCTTGTCAGACCACAATGCCTTAAAACTAGAAATCAACCTCAAGTAAAAAATTAAAAGACATTCAAACTCATGGAGAGTGAATAACATTATATTAAATAATGAATTGGTTAACAATGACATCAAGGAAAAAATCAAAAGGTTTCTGGACACTAATGATAATAAACACACAACAGCCCAAAACCTATGGGACACCGCAAAAGCAGTCCTGAGAGCAAAGTTCATAGTAATAAAGGCCTACCTGAAAATAATAGAAGAATCTCAAATAAACCTAACCTTATAGCCACAAGAACTAGAACAACAACAACAAACAAAGTCCAGAGGGAGTAAAATAAAGAAAATCATCAAGATCAGAGCAGAATTAAATGACATACACACTAAAACAATTCAAAAGATCAACAAAAGTAGGAGTTGTTTCTTTAAAAAGATAAACATAATCGACAAGCATTTAGTCAGGATTATTAAGAAAAAAAGAGAGAGGACCCAAATAAATAAAATCAGAAATGAAAAAGGAGAAATCATGACCGATATCACAGAAATATAAAGGATTGTAAGAAATTACTACAAACAACTGTATGGCAATAAACTTGAAAAACTAAAGGAAATAGACAAATTTCTAGAAACACATAACCTTCCAAAACTGAATCACATAAAAGTAGAAACCCTAAACAGACCAATAACTAAGAGTGAAATTGAAGCGGTAATTAAAAAACTCCCGACACACAAGAGACCTGGACTGGATGGCTTCATAGGTGAATTTTACAAAACATTTAGGGAAGAACTAATGCCTATCCTTCTCAAACTATTCTAAAAAATCCAAGAAGAGGGAAGACTCCCAAACTCTTTCTATGAAGCCAGTATTATCCTAATTCCAAAACCAGGTCAAGACACAACAGAGAAAAAAAACTACAGGCCAATATCACTGATGAACATAGATGCTAAAATTCTCAACAAAATATTGGCAAACAGGATCCAGCAACATATTAAAAAGATCATACACCATGATCAAGTGGGATTCATCCCAGTGATGCAAGGATGGTTTAATATTTGCAAATCAATAAACATAATACACCACATAAACAAAATGAAAGACAAAGACCACATGATCATATCAATAGATATAGAAAAAGCATTTGATAAAAGTACAACACCCACTTATGATAAAAACTCTCAGCAAAGTGGGAATAGAGGGAGCATACCTCAACATAATTAAGGCTATAAATGAGAAACCTGAAGCCAAAATCATACTCAATAAACAAAAACTGAAAGTATTCACCCTGAGATCAGGAAAAAGACAAGGATGTCCACTCCTTCCACTCCTATTTAACATAGTGTTGGAAGTTCTAGCCACAGCAATCAGACAAGAAAGAGAAATAAAAGGCATCCAAAGTGGAAAAGAGGAAGTAAAATTGTCATTATTTGTAGATGACATGATAGTGTACATAGAAAACCCTATAGACTCCACTAAAAAACTACTCAACATAATCAGTGAATTTGGCAAAATAGCAGGGTACAATGTCAATATACAGAAATTGAATGCATTTCTGTACACCATTAAATATCAGAAATAGAAAACAAACAAAAAATTTTATTTACTATAGCAACAAGAAAAATAAAGTACCTAGAAATAAACTTAACCAAAGAGATAAAAGACCTTTACTCGGAAAACTACATAACACTGAAGAAAGAAATTAAGGAAGATACAAATAAATGGAAGCAAATAACCATGTTCATGGATGGAAAGAATCAACATCATTAAAATGTTCATACTGCCCAAAGCAATTTACAGATTCAACGCAATTTTTATTAAAATACCAATGAGATATTTCACAGACCTAGAACAAATACTTCAGAAATTCATATGGAACCAGAAAAGACCCTAAATAGCCACAGCAATCTTGAGACAGAAGAACACAGAAGGAGTGATCACAGTACATGATATCAATCTATACTACAAAGCCACTGTGATGAAGACAGTTTGGTACTGGCGTAAGAGCAGACATATAGATCAATGGAACAGAATAGAGAGCCCAGAAATAAACCCAGGTCTATATGTGGTCAACTAATATTTGACAAAGGGGGAAGGAGCATAAAATGGAGTGAGAAGAGACTCTTCAACAAATGGTGCTGGGGGAACTGGATAGGGACATGCAAAAAAATGAAACTAGACCACCAACTTACACCACACACAAGAATAAACTCAAGATGGATCAAAGACTTAAATGTAAGCCGTGACACCATAAAAGTCCTAGAGGAAAACATAGGCAGAAAAATTTCAAATATCCCATGTAGCAATATTTTCACCAATACATTCTTAAGGCAAAGGAAATGAAGGAAAGAATAAACAAATGGGACTACATCAAACTGAAAAGTTTCTTCTCAACAAAAGAAAACATTAACAAGATGAAAAGGGAAACAACCATATGGGAAAACATATTTGACAATGTACACCTCAAACAAGGGATTGACCTCCAAAATATATAAAGAACTTACCCATTTCAACACCAAGAAGACATACAGACCAATTTAAAAATGAGCAAAGGACCTGAACAAACAATTCTCCAAGGAGGATACAGAGAGGGTCCATAGACACATGAAAAAATGCTCAACATCACTAGCCATCAGAGAGATGCAAATAAAAACCACAATGAGATACCTCACACCAGTCAGAACGGCCATCATCAACAAATCAACAAACAACAAGTGCTGGCAAGGATGTGGAGAAACGGGAACCCTACTGCACTGTTGGTGGGAATGTAGACTGGTGCAGCCACTGTGGAAAACGGTATGGAATTACCTCAAAAAACTAAAAATGGAACTGCCTTTTGAACCTCTAGAGATTCCACTGCTAGGATTATACCTGAAGGATCCTGAAACCCCAATTTGAAAGAACTTATGCACCCCTATGTTCATAGCAGTGTGGTTTACAATAGCCAAGTGCTGGAAAAAGCCTAATGCTTATCTGTAGATGAGTGGATTAAGAAACTGTGGTACATTTACACAATGGAATACTAAGCAGCAGAAAGAAAGAAGGAACTCCACCATTTGCGACAACATGGATGGAACTAGAGAGAATTATGCTTAGCGAAATAAACCAGGGGATGAAAGAAAAATACCATATGATATCACCTGATACCAGACATTAAGGAACAACACAAACAAATGAACAAAATTGAACAAGAAACAGAACAACCGTTATCAGGGGGCAGGGGAGAGGGAGAGAAAGGGGATAAGTAGGGGAAGGGTCTAGTCAAAGAACACGTATAAATGACACATGGACATGGACAACAGAGTGGGAAATGACCGTGGGAGAAGGGGTGGCCTGGGTGGGGAGGAGCAATGGGAGAAAAAATGAGACAACTGTAATTGAAAAACAAACAAACAAACAAACAAACAAACAATAAATAAATAAATAATACTGAAGGAAAACTTGCTAAATTTGGTGAAGGAAATAGATATACAATTCCAGGAAGCACATTGAGTCCAAAATAAGCTAGACCCAGGGAGGACCACACCAAGATATATCATTATTAAAATGCCTGAGGTGAAACATAAAGGGAGAATCTTAAAAGCAGCAAGAAAAAAGCAGAGAGTTACCTACAAAGAGGTACCTATAAGACTCTCAGTTGATTTCTCAAAAGATATTTTGCACGCAAGAAGGGACTGTCAAGCAATATTCAATGTGGTGAAAAGCAAGGACCTACAACCAAGATTACTCTATCCACCAAAGCTATCATTTAGAATGGAAGGACAGATAAAGTGCTTCCCAGACAATGTAAAGCAAAAGGAGTTCATCATCACCAAGCTATTATTATATGAAATATTAAAGAGACTTATTTAAGAAAAAAAAGATGAAAACTATGAACATTAAAATGACAACAAACTCACAACTATCAACAACTGAACCTAAAAAATAAAAACAAAATCCAACTAAGGAAACCAGAATAGGAGCAGAATCACAGATATGGGGATCATTTGGAGGGTTATCAGCTGGAGGTGGGAAGGGAGGGAAATAGGGAAATGGTGCAGGGATTAAGAAGCATAATTGTTTGGTACAAAATAGACAGGGGCAAGTTAAGAGTAATATTGGAAAGGGTGAAGCCAAAGAACTTATATGCATGAACTAAGGGGGGTGGGATATTGCTGGAGGGAAGAGGGGTACTAGGTGGAGTGAAGCAAAGGGGAAAAAAATTGGGACTTCTATAACAGCATAATCAATAAAATATACTTAAAAAATAACTTTGTGGTGTATGAATTTGGCTCTATTTTCAGTCAGCAGCTTAAAATATTTTTTATTAGAGATAAAAATCTACTTCACCTAAATATCCATTATTATAACTTTCCCCTGCTTTGTTTCCATTGTTATAGTATTGTTACCATTGGTGTGTATGTACAAATAAAGGTGTCTATCAATATCAAGCAGAAAATATTTTTAGGTTCTTCAAATTTTTCAATTACTTTCTTCAATGCCTCTTGATTAATTTTATACTTTCCTCTTTATACTCTTTCCTGTTTTCTTTAAGTTCCAACCAATGGTTCACTACCATATAGTCCTCTTCATTTCTAGTGCACAATACAATGCTGGCATATATAAGCGCTCAATAAATATTTGATGAATGAATAAGTCCATGTCAATGGTTCTTAATGTTTGAAATAAAGGCTCCTTGGAAGACATGATGAAATCAATGGATTCTCTTCTCAGGTAAATGAACCCACACACAGATGTGCATGACAGTTTCAGGGCTCATAAAGCCCTCCTCTGGTTAGGGGTTCTTTAAACCCCAGATATCACATTAAAATGTAGGCATTTCTAAAAACAGTAAAAGCTATTTGTTATAGGTTAAATTTATGAGCTGGTAATTTAAGACAATGTTTCTCTCTACTGGTCCCAGAGGCACTGTAAGGTAGAAAGACTGGAGGAATCAGTACCCAAAAGGCCCACAAAACTAATTTAGCATAAGCTGCCCAAAGGGAGGCCATATCTAGGTCTCCTGCCTTAGACTGAAAGTATTGCCAAATATGGAGTAGTGCAGGAGTGTGAAGGATGGAAAGTATTCATTTTACCAGTTTAGCTCACCTTCTCCCACAATACTCTAAGTGAGGCAATTCTAGTCCAGATTTTTTTTTGCTTCAGGTGTCTCAATTTATGCAAATGAATCTTTTAACCCCTAATCAATAGATTCAAACGTTTGTTTGTTTCCTCCCACACTGGGGATATTAGAAATGTTTGACTGATCTTGCATCACGGGAAATGTTGAAACTATACTTTCCCTAAGTATAGTTCAGGCAGATGGCTCCCATGCAAACTTTGGTTTCTATCTTGTAACTCATAGCCCAGGTTTCCTGGTAGTAATGGTATACTTTGATCTGTGCTGGAGTTTCTCAACCTTGGTACTATTGATATTTTGGGCAAAGCAATTCTTGGTTGTGAGAGCTGCCCTATACATTGCAGGATGTTTAGCAGAATCCCTAGACTTTACCCACCAGATGGGCAGCACCCTTCACCCACCTCCCAGCCATTCCCCAAGTACTGACAATCAATATCAATAATGTCTCCAGACAATTGCTTAATTTCCCCTGAGAGGCAAAATCACCCCCAGCTGAGAATCACTCGTCTATACCTGTGCTTGGTCCTCTGAGTATCATAATTGTAAAGTTGAAAACAGAATTTGGAAGTGCTAGGAACAGAGCCACTTCCTGGAGATTTACCATGGACAGACCACCAAGTGAGTCACTCTTCTCAAAATACGCACTCACACTTACCACACTGGCTAAGATGCCTCACTGAGGCTACAAAGATAAAGAGAAAGCAAGGCTTCCTTTGAGATGTGGCCAGAGCTTGATGCCCTGGGCATTAATTCACATGTGAATTGGTTCTATCAAGCTCTCCTTACAGGAGAGCTTCTGGGGGAGGTGAGAGAGAGCTCACTGGGCTGCTTGACAGGGGAGACAGAGAGGTCATGCTGTCTTCAAGGAGGATAGCAATTTGCTCCTACCCAGAGACATAACACAGCAAAGGGTTTGGGCATAATTGTCGTCAGGTAGATGGCTCCCATTGCACCTGGAAAGAGAACACAGGTGTGCTGCCCAGATTGGGATGAAACACATCTCATTCATTAAACGTAGCTTTTCCAATGACCACATTCCTTAGCATTTCCCAGTGGCCCACTTTAAGGACCCTTCATATTTTGCTCATCATTCCTGCTCTTTCCCTGGTCTCAAACTACCCCCCCCCCTCGCCCCCACCTATACTCTGCTAGAAAAATCAGAAAGAAATACAATATTCTGCCTTCCTGTACCTTCCCACTCTATAGGAAAACTTAACAGTGAGCACAGCTGCAAGGCCCTGCCAACAGTTTCAGAACTAAATGTCCTGGAACAGGGTTGCAGACCTTCTTTTGGTCACTAAAGTCAGCCCTAAGTGACAGAGGCTCTGGTGAGCTCTGGCTTGCCACTGTACATAAGTACCAAGTGTTTGCCCTAAAGTAAGACAACCCCCAAATTAAATTCGATGCCGCAAAGACATACAGATCAATATGTTTTAAATCACTTTATTGAGGTCCTTGCTATAGGCAACTTTCATATCAGCCCGGGGCAGTCTTCTCAGGTGCCAAATCTCCCAAAGTGGATTCTCTTTTCTTCTACAATCATGAAGCTCCTAATTCCCCTATCCTTCTACTTCACCCTCCTGTCCAATTCCAACTCATCTCCACTTTTTTCTCATTCCCTCTCACTGCAATCTTTTACTCGAGGGGCTATTATAAAATTATAACGGCATAACCAAATTCACGTGCCAAGAAGTTATTGTGTGAGTGATAGTCTGGGATAAATGTCATCCCCCATATTCTTGAAACTCCACACCAAAGCACTTTAAGACTATCTTGGTTTCTTCAATAAATGTTCATGGGGAAAAAAACTGTGCTGAAATAAAAACTGCTTTTATTTTCCAAATAACCCATTCAGGTTGTTGGTGCTTTTCATTTCCGATTTTTTCTATTGACCTCTGGCCCCACCACTTTGTCTCTCTGCCTTAAACCTTCAAGTTAACAGTGAACTCCCAACAAGCACTTAGATGTGCTAGAGTGAATTCATCAGAATTATTAATAATAGTTAAAAATTGGAAGCAACCACATTGTAAAGGGGAAAAGAGTAAATACATTGAATCTATGTTCATTTGATGGAAAAATATTCCTATTCTCAAAGAACACAATCTAATGGTAAATTTTTAATTCCAAATTATTGTCTCATTATATAAAGAGTATTAATAAAAATTCTAATGATGTTTATATTTCAGGTGAAAATAATGTTACAATTGGATTTCAATTTTCCTCTTTGTACATCTGTATAGATCTCAGATTCTGCCCTATGAACATATATTACCTTTACAATCAGAAAAGAAAAATGAACATTTTTTAAAAATTTCACCTGCTGTGAACATTATTTAAAAATTTAATTCTTCTGTGGTAGGTAGAATTCTATAATGGCCTCCAATACTCTGGTCCTCTGGTGCACTTGGCCTGTGAAGACCCTTCCCTGGAGTGTGGGAGGGACTTGTGAATATCACCAATGAGATTGTATTATATGACAAAGGTAAAGAGATTTTACACATGTAATAAAGTCTCTATTCTGTTGACTTTAAATTGTTCAAAATGGGAGATTATCCTGGGTGGGCCTGACATAATGAAGTGAACCTTTTAAAATTGGGTCCAGAGGTAAGAAAATTAAAGCTTCAGAGACGCTCTCTCCTCCTTCTGGAAGTCCTTGTTCTACAGCTCAATTAACTGACAGCTTCTACCCTTGTGTAGCTCTAGGAATGACTAGAGAGCCTTCCTGGGCTCAAGAAGAGGGGACAAAAGCCAAGGAGGACATGCATAGAGACAAATGAATCAAAGGGAGACTCGACCTTTCTGCACCTTCACTGGCCTTGAAGGAGCAAGCTGCCATCAGTTATGCAGCTGCAGGGAACTGAATTCTGCCAGCAAACATCTGTACTTAGAATAAGAGCCCAGCCCCAGATGTGACCTTGACTGTACCTTTGTGAGGCCCAAAGCGTGCCTGGGCTCCTGACCCATAAAAACTGAGAAAATAAATGTGTTGTTTGAAGTTACTACATTTGTAGTAGTTTTTCACACAGCAATAAAAAACTAACATAAACATTGTTTTTAAAATCCAAAGTAAATCCAGTATCCCCAGCATTGCATGAGTACCCACAGTCCCTGGCTGTGAGCAGCCTGGGAGAGCAGGGTTGTATCAAGCATGCAGGGAGGAATCAGTGTGCTGTCATCAGGGCGCCTTGAGAGAAGATGGAACAGACACCTCCAGGACCCCCACACCTCAACCCCCACACTATGGTCTCTTCCCTCCCCTCTTTATTAAGACTGTTTTATTAAAGTCACCAAAGACCTGTGAATTCCAGCCTAGGATGAAGCCCACCATCTCCTTTCTTTGTGTCTGCACCTGTGCCTCGAGGCCTTGTTGGTGGAAACAAAAGGTGTGTTATAAATGTATGATACTATAAATGTAGGATCTTTATCCTCAAATGGACAAGCAGTGCTGCCCTAGACCCAAAACTCAGAGAAGTGTGTTCTCACCTCTCCCTAATGACTATTCATACCTTCTCTAAAGTTCTCAAGCCTCCCAGCTCCCCTCCTCACCCCCACCCCTACCTGGCCCCTAATGAAACCTATCAGCTAAAATTGCTCTTATTTTGCCCTGTCTTCTGTAGCTCAGGGGGATTGGAGCTTTGTGCTGTAACCAAAGGGTTTCAGGTTTGATTCCCTCCATCCCAGGTCCCAGCACCTGCAGGAGGAAACTGATCAGTGTTTCCACATTGATGTTTCTCTTTAGCCATTCCTCTCTCCGTTCCTTTCTCTCTAAAAGCAATGGAAAAAAAAAAGTCCTCGGGTGATGATAAAAATATATATATAAAATTACTCTCATTTCCGCATAATATACAAATCTACCTTCTTCATTCCTTTTGCTAAAATGGAAGAAATATCATTCCTCCTATCAATGGCCATCCCCTCCACCCCATGGCTCAGGACTTTATTTGCATAAGGACTTTTCTGCCATGATTCATATTCTCTCTCCCTTCCTCCAATCCTTCCTCTCTCTCTTTCCCCACCCCCTATTCTCTTACTTTCTCTCTCTAAGCTGCTGAAGCATCCTATCAGCACACAAACTTGTTTTGGTACCTCTCAACTTCTAACACCAGCCCTCAATTCCACATCCCCCTTCAGCCACCACTTCATTCCCTTGTTCCTCTTAGCCTGTCTTCTTGAAAAAATTTTCTGCACACATTAGCTCCATTTTTTCAGTTTTGATTTACCCTGTATCATACTCTGTGCTGACTTATGTCCCTATCCACACTTGGAAATTTTCTAATCAAAATCACCAACAACCTTCAACAACCCAGTGGACCCTTTTTTTCTTCATTTGACTATCTTTTTTGGTTGTTTTACCCCATCACTGACAGTAACACACTGCTCTCTTTCTGTGACTCCCTCCATTCCTGGCCTCTCTTTCCTAGTCACTTCTGCAGACAACTCCTCCACTGCCAATTCTCCAAACTCAGCCAACTACCCACTTTGCAGCAGTCTCCTGAGGGAGGATGGAGCAGACATCACCACATCTCCCACTTACCCTTTGACCCCCTGCAATTGAGCCTCTTCTCTCCCCTCTTCAATAAAATCAAGACCTCCTTCTCCTCCACCCATGTTTTCTTTCATGTGTTTGCTTCTATTTCTGTGGCTTTAAACACCAGTCCAGGTATTGATGCCTTCCAAATGTCTATGTGAGCCTCAGACCTTACTTCTGAGTAATCTTTCAATTATCCTGCTGCTCTCCCACTCATCTGACTAAGCTGCTATATGTTACTTATTTGTTTATGACATCCCTTCTCAGGGCTACTGCCATCACATCTATATTGAATCATATCTTAAACCTTTTAGGTTAAAAAGTTCTCAAGTTTTGCTGCTCATTAGACTCACCCAAGGAGCTTTATAAAATGTCAGACCCATTAAATCAGAACTCATGGGAAGGGGCAGGGTTGGGGGTACCTAGACAATAGTATTATTTTACAATCTCCAAGGGGTTCCAATCTGCAACCAAGTTTGGGAACCTGTGATCTCATTGGGTATCTGTATGTGCCCTTCCCATCCACTCTCTGTGTGAGAGCCAAAGGGATGATTTTAAAGTGTCCTCTCAGGCTCTCGATTTCATGGGAGTTAAACTCCTCCGTAGCTAATAGTCCTTGATCTGGCCCTGCTCACCTCTCCTTTACACACTGCTCTCTATTCCTTCAACATACCTAGCACCCAGCCCAAAGCCTTCATGCTCCTCCTTCTGCCCACAGGAAAGACACCTTACTCACCCTGCACCTCCCAGAGAGCCCTTTGCTCACCCATGCTGCTTGTTGCCATCCGGGTCTCTCTCCCACAGCACCAGGTTCTTTTCCTTAGAAGCATTTATCACCATTAACAATCATGTATGTCAGCTTTCTTGCTACTGCCCCAGTCTCACTAGTTTGTGAGCTCTAGGAGGGCAGAGACCATAGTTTTGTCAACATTGTGTTCTTAGCTCAGTACTTCGCACAGAGTAGAAATGCTCAGTAAAAAAATAAATAAATAATAAAAATGTGCTAGATGAACACCTGAATTAAACAAGGAACAATGATGGGAACCGGGCACATGTTATACAAACAGGGTGAATTATATCTCTGACCTACAAGGACCCTTAATGTCCAAAAGAGACTCACCTAGACTTTCATAAATGCTCAGAGTCATGAATATCACTCTAACATGTAATTTCCTCAGTTTCCTAATCTGCAACTGTGGGGGACTGCTTTGTGTGGTACCGGGAACCTCGCCACAAGCCAAGCCTTGAAAGAGGCCTGTAAGTCTTGACCAGAATACCGGGAAGGCTAGAAGGCAGGTGTGACCTGATAACTATTCCAAGGGTTCCCGTGGTAATTGGATTTAAAGAATGTGTACTATGCTTTGAATCTTGCTCTGCTTTTCTTATCAGTTGCTTAACATAAATAGAATGTCCAAGATCAAAGCCTAGAAAACATGAAATTCTGCCCCTGGTAGTCATATGATGACAGAATGTTCACTGAACCCTGATCTAGAATGTTCACTGTGTTCCTTGCATTGTTATTTATCATCAGTAGTGCTTGATAGTAATCCGGGCATTTGAAGCTGATTGGTGATTTATGTATCCTGAATGTTTGCTCCCATATACACCTTTCTCAATAAAAAGCATGGGAAAAGAGAGTTTGGGGCTTTTCTCCTCTAGAAAGAACTGCCACCTCTTTTCAACCCAGGCAGAAATCAGTGTCCAAGTCAACTCCTTTCTCCTCATCCGTGATTCCAAAACCTCTGCTGGACAGAGAGTTTCCACAGAGCTGGGCCCCCACATGCAACATAGCTACTCACTTTATGAGACTGAAAATATGTTTGTGTTGAATGAGTGATCTCAATGTCGAAGCTTTGCCCTCATCCTCCTTCATATTCCCTTGTTTCTTTGCAAAATTACAGATTAGTACGTGCCAAGTAATGCCAAGTAATGCCAAAAAGGGTGAATGTTAAATCTGGGATTTCCAAGGACCTACTATACTTGATAATTCCTGAAATTCCAGCTTTCTTTGTCCCTGACGCCCTCTCTCCCTGGAGTGTCTTCTCTCTTGTTAGCCTGATAAACTCATCTTCTCGATTCTGCTCAACAGTCTTCCCTCAAACACTCTTCACCTCCTCCCTCCTGACTCCTCCACTGCCTCCATAGTTTTCCATCATTTTCTGTGTACTTCTCCCTCAGAGTACTTATCAAACCAGACTGCCAGTATTTGCTAACTGGTCTGTTTCTCTCATTGGACTTGGAGCTCTGTGATGACTGGGACCAAATTATGTTCAACTATTGACACTTTGGGAGTGTATTAGTCAGCTCTGACTGCTGTAATGAAATACCATAGGCTGAATGGTTTTAAACAACAAAAATTTATTTTCTTATGGTTCTGGAGGCAGGGAGTGCAAAACTAAATTATCAGCAGGATTAGTTTCTCCTGAGACATCTCTTCTTTCCTTTTTTATGACTAGCTTCTCCCTGTGTCCTCATGTAGTCTTTCCTCTGTGTACACACATTCCTGGTATTTCTCTGTGTGTCCAAATTTCCTCTTCTTATAAGGACACCAGTCATATTGGGTTAGAACCCCACTCTAAGGACCACCTTTAAACTTAATTACCTCTTTTTAAAAACTTTCTCTTTTTTTTCAGATTAGTGTTAAAAGTTTTATTTGAATAAACTCAAAACTCACATGTATGCAATTTCCAATTAATTATATTGCTTTTAGAGTTCCTTACAAGTCCATCTCAAACATAAAAAAAAATAATAGTAAAAGCATTGTCTTGCAGTGGCCAGGTTTGTGTTCCCAGACATATACTGAATTATGAAAGAACTTTGTAAGTTATTACCCCATACACCATTCTATATTAATGAAATGTAACAATTAACTTCTCAATTGTGTATGACACTACATATTTTACTTATGTTGTTAACAGTTCAAAACACATCCCAAGTACTAGTTTTCTTCAGATCTGCCCCCAAACACACAGTATAGTGTAGGATAACACAAAGTTTAGTTCGCAAAAGGTATTGATAGCCTACTTCATACTAAATAGCACCCAACACAGCATGTCTCTGGCACACAATGAGATTCAGTAAATGGGCCCGGGATGATGATGGTGGTTGGTGATTAGAAAAGGAGTAATACGTATTTCAGTATTGAGCTTAGATAATTTCTGAGGTCAATCTCCTAATATTTCATAAGTTAATACACACACAGTATTAAATGCCAGCATAGGATTGAATCCTCTGTACCTCTAGTTTCACAGGAAAACCTTTGATCTCATGAATTTACATAAGGTGTGCTGAGTCTATATCATCTTTATTTTCTTTTTGGAAAGTTCAACTTTTCATGGCTCTACTTATATTAACTACCACCGACACGTACAGTATATATTCTCCTATTAAAATATGTTCAATATTTTATATGATTACATTTTTTAATTTTATTTTTTAGTTTTTCAATTACAGTTGTCCCATTTTCCCCCATTGCTCCCCCCACCCAGCCCACCCCTTCTCCCAGTCATATCCCTCCCTGTTGTCCATGTCCATGAGTCATTTATACACGTTCCTTGACTAAACCCTTCCCTTACTTACCCCCTTTCTCTTCCTCTCCCCTCCTCCCTATTGACTGTTATTCTGCTCCTTGTCCTATTTAGTTCATTTGTTTATGTTGTTCTTCAGTTTCTTGTATTAGGTGATGTCATATGGTATTTTTCTTTCTTTGCCTGGCTTATTTCACTAAGCATAATTCTCTCTAGTTCCATTCATGTTGTCGCAAATGGCAGGAGTTCCTTCTTTCTCTCTGCTGCACAGTATTCCACTGTGTAAATGTACCACAGTTTTTTTGATCCACTCATCTACAGATGGGCACTTAGGCTATTTCCAGCACTTAGCTATTGTAAACAGTGCTGCTATGAACATAGGGGTGCATAAGTTCTTTCAAATTGGGATTTCAGGATTCTTCAGGTGTAATCCTAGCAGTGGAATCTCTAGAGGTTCAAAAGGCAGTACCATTTTTAGTTTTTTGAGGTAATTCCATACCGTTTTCCACAGTGGCTGCACCAGTCTACATTCCCACCAACAGTGCAGTAGGGTTCCCGTTTCTCCACATCCTTGCCAACACTTGTTGTTTGTTGATTTGTTGATAATGTCCATTCTGACTGGTGTGAAGTGGTATCTCATTGTGGTTTTTATTTGCATCTCTCTGATGGCTAGCGATGTTGAGCATTTTTTCATGTGTCTATGGACCTTCTGTATGTCCTCTTCGGAGAAGTGTTTGTTCAGGTCCTTTGGCCATTTTTTAATTGGGTTGTCTGTTTCCTTGATGTTGAGTCATATAAGCTCTTTATATATTTTGGAGATCAGTGCCCTGTCTGAGATATCATTGGCAAATATGTTTTCCAATATGGTTGGTTTCCTTTTCATCTTGCTGATGTTTTCTTTTGCTGAGCAGAAACTCTTTAGGTCGATGTAGTCCCATTTGTTTATTTTTTCCTTTATTTCTCTTGCCTTAGGAGATGTATCCGTGAAAATATTGTTACATGGGATATCTGAAATTTTTTTGCCTATGTTTTCCTCTAGGACTTTTATGGTGTCACAGCATACATGTAAGTCTTTGATCCATCTTGAGTTTATTCTCGTGTGTGGTGTAAGTTGGTGGTCTAGTTTCATTTTTTTTGCACGTCCCTGTCCAGTTCTCTCAGCACCATTTGTTAAAGAGGCTCTTCTCACTCCATTTCATATTCCTTCCTCCTTTATCAAATATTAGTTGACTGTATAGTCCTGGATTTATTTCTGGACTCTCTATTCTGTTCCATTGATCTGTATGTCTGTTCTTATGCCAGTACCAGACTGTTTTGATCACAGTGGCTTTGTAGTATTGTTTGATGTCTGGTATTGTGATTCCTCTTGCTGTGTTCTTCTGTCTCAAGATTGCTTTTGCTATTCAAGGTCTTTTTTTGGTTCCATGTGAATTTTTGGAGTATTTCTTCTAGGTCTGTGAAATATGTCACTGGCATTTTAATAGGGATTGCATTGAATCTGTAAATTGCTTTGGGTAGTATGGCCATTTTGATTAAAACTTTATTTCCATTGTTGACACTTTTACAAATGTCCCCATATCCCCCTCTACCTTCCTCCATGGACCACTCATCCCACCCTGCTCTCTGACCATCACTACATTGGTGTCTGTGTCTATGAATGATGTATGTACATTCTTTGGCTAATCCCTTCACCTTCTTTTACCCAGTATCCCCTCCTCTCTTTGCTCCTTGTATCCATGCCTCTGTTTCTATCCTGTTCATCAGTTTAATTTGTTCATTAGATCCCACATATAAGTAAGATCATATGGTATTTGTCTTTCTCTGACTAGCTCATTTCATTTAGCATAAAAATATCCAGGTCCATCCAGGCTGTGGCAAAAGGTAAGATTTCCTTCTTTTTTATGGCCATGTAGTATTCCATTGTGTAAATGCACCACAGTTCTTTTATCCATTCATCTACTAATGGGTACTTTGGCTGTGTTCAGATCTTGGCTATTGTAAATAATGCTGCAATGAACATAGGGGTGACTATATTCCTTCAAATTGCTTTTTTGAGATTCTTGGGATATAATCCCAAAACACAGATCACTGTGTCAAAAGGCAGATTCATTTTTAATTTTTTGAGGAAATTCTATACTGGTTTCCACAGTGGCTGCACCAGTTTGCATTTCCACCAACAGTGCACTAAGGTTCTCTTTCTCCATGTTCTCGCCAACACTTGTTGTTTGTTGATGTATTGATGTTAGCCATTATGGCAGGTGTGAGATGATATCTCATTGTGTTTTTTTTAACTCATTTATTTGTTTGTTTATTTATTTATTTATTTTTAGAGAGAGGGTAAAGGAGAAAGAGAGGGAGAGAAACATCACTGTGTGGTTGCCTCTCACTCGCGCCCCCAACTGGGGACCTGACATGCAACCTAGTCATGTGCCCTGACTGGGAATTGAACCAGCGACACTTGGCTCACAGGCCAACACTCAATCCACTGAGCCACAGCAGCCAGGCTCATTGTGATTTTAATTTGCAATTCTCTGATGAATAGTGACATTGAGCATTTTTTCATATGTCTATTGACCATCTGTATGTCCTCTTTAGAGAAGTGTCTATTCAAGTCCTTTGCCCATTCTTAATTGGATTTTTTGTCTTCCTGATGTTGAGTTGTATAAGTTCTTTATATATTCTGGAAATTAATGCCTTATCAGATGTGTCATTGGCAAATATGTTCTCCCATACAAGGGTTCCCTTTTCATTTTGTTGATTTTTTTTTTTTGCTGTGCAGAAGACCTATATCCAAAGTAGTAAGTCACAATCTTAGGAACCAGGGATTAGGACCTCAACATTTGAATTTGGGGGAAGGGGACATAATTTGGTCCATGATAGGGAGTGATTGGCTAGTAAATATAAGTAAATGTTTCTATGGCATTCAGGAAAGTGAGAAAGGAGAGATGGAAGAAAATAGAGAATGAGAAAAGGCACAGATCTACCAATTAGAATCAGGCTAATCTCTAATTGATAGTTTAGTGACTTCAATCCTGAAAGCCACACAGAAGGAAGCAGGGCATTTGTTACTTTCCACCCAGGGCAGCTAAGGTACTAACTATGGTCTCTCTTTCTGATTTCTTAAGTGCCCATCAACTACTCTGGATAAGTTACTCTGTCCAGCAGTTTCCTTATCTGTAAAAATAAGGATAAGAAAAGTACCCAACTCATGTGGTTGTCTGGAGGCATAACTGAGATAATGCATCTAAAATGCTTGACAAAGTGCCTGGTACATTATCACACTTAATTCAGCACAGATACAGTTATCATTGTGACCACTACTACTTTGTGGCTTCCTAAGTGAATACAATAACTATGTACATATACTGCAACATACACATATCATCATGTTGGATTTTTGGAATGTCATTTACAATACTTGATAAAATAAAAATTTTATTAACTAGCTATGATTTATAGATGTGAACCACAACATTTTTGTTGAAGAAAAAGTTTGAAATCCACAATAAAAGTCAATTATTAGAAAAAGAGCAAAGAAAACCAATATTGAAAGATGCTTCTTTCCACCAACTGAGTGTTCCTCAGTACCTCTCCTGCTATTAGAACTGAGATAATGGAGTTATTCTAAAGCTTTCCTTTACTGCTCCTCTGGCTTTTTCTGCCCAGAAAAGGTGGTGCCTACATATATATGCTTGTTTGTTTCAATAAATGCTCTAGGGAGCCTGACTGGAACAAATGGTGTTTTCATACTATCTATGTGCTTCTTCTGGATTCTTCCTTTAAAATTATTACTTTCAATATTAGGGGAACCGAGAGCATTGTGGTCTTTGTGACAGTAGTAGTCATTTTCACTCACAGTGAGTAATGCACCACTACATGCAGCCTCTGCTAATGGTCCCTGCTCACCCTCATCTTGGGCACTAGCAGGCGGCAGTGAAATATCACCTTCCTGAGAAACAGGTGGGGAATGTTGAACCTTATCCCTTTGTGTTCAATGAGAGGCCCCTCAGAATGGCCCTGGGGCCAGGGAACAGGTTTCTGGGATCCCTGATTCTGAAGCTCAGTTAAGTCACAGGTCCCACCCTGTCCACTCATAGACATGACAACAGCATTTTCCTGGGCTCAGGAAGAGAAGACAAAGGACAAAAGGGGCATGCAGAGAGAAGAATGGATTAACACGAGGCCTAACTTTTCTGTACCTTCCTTTCCCTCCAGATCAGCAGCTCCTCTGACACCTTCCTTTCCCTGCCCACTGACCTGGCCTGACCTGAAAGGGATGGACCCTCAGAGGGTGGAGTGGCAGCAGCTTCAGCCACCAGTTACAAGAACCAGAAGTATGCAGCCCTTGACTAATGCTTCTACCATTAGAATCCCATGAGACACTGAGGCCCAGAGGTTAATCATCCAGACTCTGGAGCCAGATTCTTTGGGGTCAGGTCCAGAAGATGTACATACCAGCCATGTGAATTTGGACACACCTCCTGACCTCTTCATGCCATGTTTTCATCTCTGCAGTGGAACGAAAACAGTACTGATCTCATGGGTTTGTGAGGATAAAGTGGTGAGAACAAAGTGACTTCATTATGCAAAGCATTAGGAATCTCCCTGGGACATAGCAAATGGTGTGCAGATTTCCTGGCCTTTGGGTAGTGTCTTAGTCAGCTCAGGCTGCCAAACAAATACCACAGACCAGGTGGTTTAAACACAGAAACTTATTTCTCACAGGTCTGGAAACTGGGAACTCTGAGATCAAGGTTTGAGCTGATTCAGTTCCTGGAGAGAAATCTGCCTGGATTGCAGTGGCCAACTTCTCCCTGTGTGCTAATTTTGCACACAAAGGAGAAAGCTCTGGTTTCTTCCTCTTCTAATAAGGGCACCAGCTGTGTCAGGTTAGAGCTCAACTCCACTTTCCTCACAACCACATTTAACATGAATTGTCTCCCAAAGACCCCCTCTCCAAGTGCCATCACGTTCAGGGTTAGAACTATATATGCAGCCCATAACAAGCACATTGCATTTCTCCCCACCCTCCCAGGCCTTATCTTCCCCTGAGGAGTAACACTTAGAGGTACAGCAGAGATAATCTTGTTTGATCAGTACATTGCTGGTACTCGACTGCCAGATATGTTCTCATGACTGAAGGGTTACTTAGGCTCCCTTTCCAAGCCTCTACTTTGAACTGTCTCCCTCTTGTCTGATTTCTGTGGCTCCTGCCTCATTAGCTCAGACCCAAAGTCCCTCTCTGCTTGGCCCCTCCAAAAGAACAATGTGCTTCACCTGTCATTTGATGTAACTTTCTTTGAGATGCTGTCTCTCAGGTAGACAGACCTGGGAGGGGGGGGTAATTCATGATGCTCCTGCTACATCCGCCACTGGCTTGATTGGGGGATCTGCAACTGGGACCTGCAAGGTGTAGGATACACAATGGTCTCTATAGTGCCTGGCAGGAAGGCAGCCAGGAGAAAGGTGTGGGCTTTGTCCCAGGTCTGTAATATAAATCAAGGCACCATGAAAGCAGATAGAGGAAATATGATGAGATAATAAAAATAAGGGCATGTTAAATAAAGCAGCTTTTTATAGGTCGTCTCCCCCAAACTGAGTTCAAAGGTTCTCAGAGACTTGATTCCAGACCCTTCTTATTAGGTAGGCAATACCTCTTGCCATTATACAGATGAGCATATAAGATGGGGTAGGGTGCGATGGAAACACTTCCTCCTGGAAGTCAGGCTTTTTCTTTCTGGAAGCTCAGTGAGGAGGGAGCCATTCATGTGCAGGGAGAGTGCTCCCTTCACCAGTGCCTGCTCTGTCTCTAGAAGTGCAGCCTCTGATAGGCTGAGTGCTTCCTCCCAGACCTCACTCTTTTCGTTGAGGTTGGTGCCTCAAAACCTGACTTGCCCCCACTTGACTCACAGCCCTGGGAATTATGGGATTCAGAGAATCCAGAGAAATGCTTGGAATTTGCTTGAGATGTATTAAGTTTCTCTCAGCCTGCTGTAGCTGATAACCAGAGAATCCCATCTACTTGATGCAGAAGCAGCAAACAGGTTGGGAGGAAGTTAGTCCTAGAGACATGCGCACACACACTCATAGGACTGAAAGTGAATCAAGTCATGTTCTCTCTCTGTGCAACAGTTTTGGCATTGCACACTTCCTACCCCCAGTCTAGTCGTGGGTGAACCTGTTCATGGACAAACCAGGGAAGAATGTACAATTCACTACTTAATGGACTACAAATGCAGCACTTATTTCAAGATTTTCCCATCCAGGTCAGAAGGATGATGTATCCTTATATCATTGTGCTGATAGATGCAAAGGAGAGCTACTCCTTACTCCTCCCCTTTTTGCACTGCCCATTTTCTTTTTCTGTTTAAAAAATTGTATCTATTCATTTTTAGAGAGAGGAGAAGAGAGGGAGAAAATGAGGGAGGGAAACATCAATGTGTGGTTGCCTCTCGCTCACCCACAACTGGGGACCTGACCCACAATCCAGGCATGTGCCCTGACTTGGAATCGAACTGGCGACCCTTAGGTTCACAGGCCAGCACTCAATCCACAGAGCCACACCAGCCAGGGCTGCACTGCCCATTTTCTGTATGTAACAAGCATGTCAGTTTATCACACGTGAAATGGAGGAAGGAATGGAGAACATTTTATTCTTTTTTAAATATCTCTTTTAATAATTTTTTATTTTAGAATATATATTCTTTTTTTAAAAGATTTTATTTATTTGTTTTTATTTTTTTAACATGCTTTATTGATTATGCTGTGACAGTTGTCCCAATTTCTTTTCCCTTTGTTCCCCTCCACCCAGAGAACCCCCTCCCTCCAGTTGTCCATCCCCCTTAGTCCATGCCCATTGCTTGTGCATATTGTTCTTCTCAACATCTTCCTGTCTACTCCACTCACTCTTACTATGCTTCTTTTTTGTAAGTATATTTTATTGATTACGTTGTTACAGCAGTCACATTTTTTTCCCTTTTGCTCCCCTCTGCCCAGTAACCCCCTTCCCTCCAGCAATCCCGCGGCCCTTAGTTTAAGTCCATGGGTTGTGCATATAAGTTCTTTGGCTTCACCCTTTCCTATATTAGTCTTAATATCCTCCTGTCTATTTCATACCAACTGATTATGCTTCTTAGTCCCTGAACCATTTCCCCATTTCTCCCCCTTCCCCCTCCCAGCTGATAACCCTCCAAATGATCCCCATACTTATGATTCTGTTCTTATTCTGGTTTGCTTAGTTGGATTTTGTTTTTATTTTTTAGATTCAATTGTTGATAGTTGTGAGTTTACTGTCATTGTAGTGTTCATAGTTTTGAACTTCTTTTTCTTAAGTAAGTCCCTTTGACATTTCATATAATAATGGCTTGGTGATGATGAGCTCCTTTCGCCTTACCTTGTCTGGGAAGCACTTCATCTGCCCTTCCATTCCAAATGATAGCTTTGCTGGATAGAGTAATCCTGGTTGCAGGTTGCCTTCCATCACATTAAATACTTCTTGTCAGTCCCTTCCTGCCTGTATACTGTCCTCTGAGAAATCAGCTGATAGTCCTATAGGCATCCCCGTTTGTGGGGGCCCTTTAAACAAGCAGACTCTGCTGAGACTGGCAGTTTCTCCCTCCACCTCACCCCCACTTCTCTGAACAGTCAGAAGCAATGAAGCTTGATTTTCCCCGGTGCTGGGACTGTGAGCTGCGAGGTCTGGTGAGGAGCTGGGAACACTTCCCAGGTGTTCCTCCTGACTTTTAAAAATGTGTGACTGTGCTTTCTGCCGGCCTGCTGCTGCTGCTGTTGCTGCTGCCACTGCTGCCGCTGCTGCCACCACCACACGGCATCCTCTCTGCCCTGGCTCCACCTCTCCTACCTGTCCGAATGAGTATTTCTTCTTTATATTTTTGTTCGCTGGACTTCTGTGTAGTTTGATTTTCCAGAACTTCTGGTTGTTTCTAGTTTTGAGGTAGCTGTATTCCTTCTTAGTTGTAGAGGGAGTCACAGCATGTCTGTCTATGCCTCCATCTTGGCCTGAAGTCTACTATGCTTCTTAATTCCTGTACCATCTCCCTCCTTTCCCCCTTCCCCTTCCCCGCTGACCTCCCCTCATAATGTTCCCCATACCTATAATTCTTTTCCCACTCTCATTGTCTACTTAATTTGCCTTTGTTTTGGTTCCCTAGCTTCTTTTGTTGGTTGTTGTGAGACAGTTTTCATTTTATTATTCATAGTTTTGATCCTCTTTCTCCTAACCAAGTCCCTTTAACAAATCATATAACAGTGGCTCGGATCTGATGAACTCCTTCAGTTTTATTTTGTCCTGGAAGCACTTTCTCTGCTCTTCCATTCTGAATGACAGCTTTGCTGGATTGAGTAATCATGGTTGTAGGTTTTTGCTTTTCATTACTTTGAATATTTCTTGACAGTTCCTTCTTGCCTGCAGAGTTTCTTTTGAGAAATCAGCTGATAGTCTTATTGTGACCTCTTTGTACATAATTCTCTTCTTCTCTCTTGTTGCTTTTAAGATTCGCCCTTTCTCCCTAATTTTTGACGTTTTGATTATAATGTGTCTTGGTATGGTTCTCCCTGGGTCCAGTTTTTTTGGAACTTTCTGTGCTTCCTGGACCTGTAAGTCTATTTCCTTTCACAAGTTAGGGAAGTTCTGCTTCATTATTTTTTCACATAATTTTTCAATTTCTAGTTCTTCTTCTTCACCTTCTGGCAACCCTATGATTTGGATGTTGGCCCACTTGTAGCTGTCCCATAGGTTTCTGAGCTTTTCTTCATTTTCCTCCCTTTTTGTTTCCTCTTTCTGCACTGGTTGACTATTTGTTCTTTCCCTATGTTCCAATTTGTTGATTTGATCCCTAGCTTCCTTGCCCTCTCCACTAGTTTCATATGTGTTTTTGTTCATTTCAGCAGGACTAGCCTTTATTCCTTCCCCATCTTTTTAAAGATCTGCTGTTAGGTCTGTAAGCATTTTTATAACCAAAGCTCTGAACTGTGCCTCAGAAATGTTTCCTATCTGCTGCTTCGTAAGATTAGATATTTGCTGTCTGGTCAGCTGCATCACTGGGGTCTCTATCATGATCGGTGCCATCCCTACAGTTTTGTGTTTACCTTTGCTTCCTGGGCAGGGCTGTCACACCTCCTATGCTATAGGGGCCAGAGCCCTGTGCACTCATCACAACCAGGCGACCCTTCTCACCATACTGTGGTGTTTTGTTTGGGGGCAGGGGTCCAAGATGGATACCTGCCATTCCCTCTCCACTGAGAGACCAGGAGCCTCCTCCTCCTCCATCCCCACCCACTCTGGGCCTCACAGTCTAAGGCAATGGGGGTGTGTATTCCCTGGCGTTGGAATCATGAGCTGATGGGTATAGTCTGAAGCTGGGGGTGCTCTCCAGGAGCTTCTCACCTCCCCTTAAATATGGGTGTCCCACCGCCGTTGCCGCAGCTGTCACTGCAGCTGCCACCGCCAACACAGCTTGACCTCTCCACCCCAGCTTTGCCCCTCCTACCTGTTTGGATGAGCACTACTTCTTATACATTGGACATCCATTTATTTTCTGGAACTTCTGGTTTTGTGGTAGTTGTATTCCTTCTTAGTTGTGGAGGGAGATGGAGTGTGTCAGTCTAGGCCTCCATCTTGGCCAGAAGTCATATTTTATTCTTAATACATGAATAGTGGAACCTCATTTTATATTCCCCCAAAACCTGACTATAGGATTCGTGTTGGAGACAAATAGTTTTCAAATTAAGTACTGTGCAATAATTCCCTCAGAAAGGGAAATTTGTTTGGGCTCTAGAAGATGAAAGAGGAGGAGAAAGAGGTGGAGGAGCAGGAGAAGGAAAGAGAGATAAAGCAAGAGGCAGGAGAACATTTTGTACTAGGACATCCAGGTAGCTAGAGGCATCCATTGGAAGAAGCCAGAGACTTCTGGAAGGTGCCTGGCAGTAGCCGAAAGCCCTGCAGTGATGTACACCTGCAGGATGTCTCAGGTGTTAGAGGAGTTAGAGATGTTCTTCATACTTGGTAATGGCTGGGTGAAGAGGTCGGGTCACTGAGGCTATGAGCGCTCAATGCCTAGAATTCAGAGCCCCCACTCCCATTGTCTGCTCATCTCACTGTAGTTTGCAGTGGCAGGGGAGAGCACATTTGGTTCTCAGCTTAATGAAGATGTAGACAATCTAGTTTTTGATACAAAGAAGCACCTGCTGGTGGGTCCCAGGTATGTGCTGTGAAGCTCACTTGAAAGGGCTGGGATTTAAGAATGAAAAAGCACCAAAGAAGGAAGGAAATCCTATTTCTCTCCACAAATCACCTCCCTAGAATACCGGTGCACTTGTCACAGAGATTTTCCCTGTCTCGTTTTGATGGCGAAGGGAACAGAAGTGGAGGAACTTCTACCTGGATTACAGCTCTGAGAACAAGCAAGCCTTCTTCATCCCCACACTTCCCCATTGATCCCTCTCTGTTTTTGCATTCAGCTTGTCTGCCCTACCTCATCTCTCTGTTCCGCCTTCTTCTCTCTCTGTCTCCATCTCATACAAGAGATGCCCTAGTATAATTCAGAAAGCAGGTGACTTTCAGCCCACTGACCTACAGATGGTTGTTCAGACAGTTGCTCTCCCTCTGTCCTCAGCACAGTGCCTATGCTAAAGCCACTGAAGAGTTAAGTCAGCTTTATAAAGCAAAGTCTGTCTGGGAAGATGCTTCATCATTTAACTTATCAAATATGTTAATCCATGTTGATCAATAAAGAGAAAAATCACTCCTGCACTTGTACACAAGAATGTGGTTATTTTCCACCAAAAATTGCTTCACTGGCCACTTGGACTTTATTTAGTGTGACTCAGGGATTCCTGGGAGTCACAGGATCTACAGTTTTTGGAGCTGTCGCAGCCATCCTCTGCTTTCCAGGATCAGGTATCCTGATCCTTGGACCACAGGAACTCAAGATGAGATGGACCAGAGGATCCTGGAGAGAAACAGAGACGGATTTAAAAGGTTGTCACCTGACTCTCTTGACTCTCTCCCAGTGATGTCACAATAAGGGTTCTGATGGGACAATATAGCCTGGAGACATAATAGAACTCTTCCAACCATCAGGACACAAACTGGGTACTGCAGGCTGGACAGCCCATTTCTCAACTGGGAGAAAGAGCTTCTGGGTGAGAGAGTATGGACCAGCTCCAGGACCCTTCTCCTAAATAGAATCTCCCATGTTTCATCATTTAGGACACATGTTTCCTAAAAAGAATAGCAGGATTTCTACTCAGACTGTCACCATTCTTGCTGTCACCAAGGTCCAGTGAGTGATGGTCATTAGATAGTGAGGTCAACCAGTCCTGATTGAACATGGGAACAGCCTCCCTAGGGTATAGGATGCCCCTCCTGGGCTCAGTATCCTTCCTAATGAACTGAGCCCTTTCTAGGTACAACACACTGAGCTGAGCCCTGAACACACACTAGAAATCACCCTGTTCTCAGTCAAAAGACCTGACATCACAGCTTCCCACAATATCTGGGCCAGTCACACTCTCCTGTTGTCACCCAGTAAGTCTGGAGCTCAAGGAAAAGGGAGGCCACAAGGAGGGGTGACTGTGTGTGGCTGCCCCTAAATAGCATGCTTTCATGCCTTTTAATTCTGCTGGATACTGGCAAATAAAGGAAGCTGGGACACTTAAACATGCTCACAAAATGCCCTTCACATAAACCCAATAATCGAAGACCCTTTTTCTCTACATGCTTGCCACTGGGACAAATGCTAAGGCTGCAAAGTGCTCATACCTGTGTGCCCTTGGCTTTGCTCAGAACCCTCTGAATGAAAACACCTTTAATGAAGGGATGGGAAAAGAAGGAAGGGGTTCTGGGGGAAGTTCATGGTAGAGAAAAGAGCAGGATCCTGATTTTCCCAAGGTCTGGATCCCCTGGGACCAAGGACAAGAAGGGGAAAGTGGGAGGGCTGGTACTGCTTAGGACCCTGGTGCCAGCTAGGATGTAACCTTGAGTTTTAGTGCCTTGATCACAAATCTGAAAACACCAGGACTTGTTTGGGGTGGTACCTCTGAACCTACCCTCATTCAAATGATGTCTTCTCATATAGGAGACATATTACATGCCTCACACCCGATCAGCAGTAAGAGGGTGAAGAGATCTGAGTAGCCTCGAGGGAGATGGGAAGCAGTAAACAGACTTCTAGTCTCAGAATTTTCACACTGAAATAGAACCAATAGGGTGGGTGTGGGGGGGGTTACAGTTGTTTATATGGAAAATAATACAATAATTAATAAATACAAGAACAAACCTTGTGTTTTGCATACTCACAACTGTAAACCTACTTTTTCCCCACTGTATACACACACACACACACACACACACACACACACACACACACATATATATATATATATATATATATATATAGAGAGAGAGAGAGAGAGAGAGAGAGAGAGAGAGAGAGAGATTAGGAGGAGAGATTTATTTTTTTTAATTTGCTCACAGGCTTGTAGGGACTGGCAAACAAAATAATAGGGCAAGAGCTAATATTGCAGTCTTGAGTCCAAAGATAGTCTGGAGGTAGAATTTCTTTCTTCTTGGGAGATCACTGTCTTTTCTCTTAAGGCCTTCAACTGATTATATGAGGCCCACCTACATTATAGAGAGTAATCTGTTTTACTCAAAGTCTACTAATTTAATTACATCTAATAAATATCTTCACAGCAACATCTAGACTGATGTTTGACCAAATATCTGGGTGCTGTAGTCTAGTCAAGTTGACACATAAAGTTAATCATTACATATATCTTAATTAACCAACTGGTCATACATTTCAATAAAATTATTGGTCCTAGGAATTCCTCTGGGATTCTGACTTTTCTGGGGGTCTGGTGGGATAAAGCATTCAAAATTACAACAGAGTGGAAGCCACAAGTTAAACTTGATAAATAGACCAGTGATAGTTTAAGTAACAAGCACTATGGGCAAAGTCACACAGAGTCCTGCAGGACAACACACACACACACACACACACACACACACACACACACACACAACACACACATGGAGAAACTGAAGAAGTCTTATTCCATCTCATCCTCTTTAATATCACCAGACAAAGGAGAGGGTTCCCCTTACCCACCTGAGATAACTTCTGCCCATTCTTTTTCTTTTCCATGAACTTTGGACAATTAAAAAACCAGAAATGTTCTACTCATCAGCATAACTTTATCTTTAATGTCATCAAGTATGTCAATGGCTCCAATAGGCCAGTTAAACAACCTGATGATGTTTGAAACTTAAACCCTTTAGAATGTTTTAAAAAAAATCTCTCAGCAATAATGGATGATTTACACATTCAATTCAATACAATAAACACTTACTGGGCAACTACTATGTTGGACATCAAGATAAGTAGTGTTAGGGATACAAAAGTGAGTCAAAATCCCTGCCACCTTCTCTTAAACAACTCACAGATGAGAACTGAGGTGCAGATGGGTTTAGAATGTGTAAAGTCACATCATTTCCCCCACCACTCCTCAAACCCTTGAACAGCTCCCCATGCCATTCAATAAAAGCCAAATTCCTTGGTGACTTCCCAAGCCTATTTGACTTCCCCAGGCCCCTTCCTGACCTCCCTGACCTACTCTTCTACCACCAACCCCTTGGCTAGCTCCAATCCAGCCACAATGACCTCCTGTGCATCAGATGGGTCAGCACACTCCCCTCATGACCATGGCACTTACCACACCTTTTGTCATGGCTGCCCTTTCACAGAAGCACCCACCCAGGAGGTGGCAGAGCCAGTGCTTTATCCAGGATGGCTAAGAATTCCAAGTAGTTGCCTCTTCTTTAAATGCAAGTGGTGCTCCAAAAGGGCTTAAGTAATTTGTCTTACACGCCACCCCTGTGATGTTGCTTTCTTTATTCATTCATCCCACAAACCCATCATACAAGTTATGTATTGCTACATAACAAATTACCACAAAGTTAACAGCTTTTAATCACACATGTGTTATCTCCCCATGACTGGGCATGAGGGGTCTGGCAATAGTATACCTGGGTGGTCTGCTCAGATTCTCACAGGCTGCAATCAAGGTGAAGGTCAGGCTGTGTTCTTCTCTAGAAGCCTGACAGGGGAAGACTCTGTTTCCAAGACTGCTCAGGTTGTTGAAATATTTATTAACTTGTGGCTGTAGGACTAAGAGCTTCAGATTTCTTCCTGGCTGCCAGCTGGAGGCTGCCCTCCATTCCTGATGCCACCACAGTTCCTTGTCCCCCAGCCTATTCCATATGCAATAACAACATGGTAGCTGGTTTCTTCAAAGCCAGCAGGAGAGTGAGAGTGAGTTTGCTAGGAAGTCAAAGTCAACTTCATGAAATAGAGTTATGCAATCCTCACCATCACCATGGTCTCTAAGTTAGTAGCAAGTCACAGGACCCACTCACACTCAAGGGGAGGGGATGATACAGAGGCATAAACACCAAGGGAAGAACCATGGGGACCACCTTAGGGTCTGTTTGTCACAGCCCTTTTGCATCTAACTCCCCAGCCTAAATGACCACAAATTCCAAATGCAAGTGGAGGGAGAGGACTCCAAGCATTGAAAATTTGCCCTATTTGATATTTTGGGCCAGAGCCTGAGCCTTCCCAGATTTTCCACAAATATTGGAAGGACACTGTGGGCAGAGGAGAGAACATGGCCCTGGGGTTTCCTGTATTCCCCCAAAGGAAAACTAGCCTGGAAGAATTGGAACTAGCATTTAACCAAGAAGTAACTTTAGCAACCAAATAATACCTAACTATTGCTCCCAGAAGAAGCTTCCAAACCCCAACCCAACTATTTTCTCTGCTAAAGCTGAAGAGCAAAAAGCTCAGAGCAACAAGAAGCTTGGAGGGTGACTGACAGCCTTCCCTACTAATAACCATTATGTGTTGAAAAACAAATTCACTTCAATGGCAGGCTGTTGCTCACCAGTTTATTGCACTTGACCTGATAGCTATGAAATGCCCTTCTCATGACAAATGCCTTAGCACTGTGCAAATGAAATAAAGGGCTTAGAAACAAGAATTCCAGTTCACATTCTTTAAATACCCCTGCCTTCCAGCAGCAACATTGTACAGCCCTACTTTAAAATGATCCTTCTGAAAACTTCATTGCTAGAGCAAACACCTTTCTTCTTTACAATACATTGTGAATTTAAAAAGAGGCAACATGCTGAGTTTTCATTTTAAAAGGATCCGCCCTGAGGGTGGTGGAAACACAGCCTGCTTTGACTTTCTGTTTGGTTTCTGGCTGGGAGGCCTCGAGGGCTGTCAAAGTGGCTGTTATGGTTGTCAACCTGCCAAAATCACAGAGTTCTCTTCCATGGAGAAGAGAAGAAAGTGAAAGAACTCAGGGGACAGTGGGTGGGCTCCCAATGGCAGGCACTTGTGTTGACCATCTTGCCAGACCCCATGCCAGCCCCCACCAGGCTTATGGTGAGGAAATCTCAACAATTTCATGAAGGAAAGGGTCGTAGATAAAATGGACATTGGGGAGTTTGCTCCCTGAACATTGCGCAGCTCCAGGTGCAGAATCTGTGTGTGTCCCCAGGTCTTATTCTTTGAATGCCTTTGGACAAGATGCTCACTTTCATTTGCCTCATCTGTAAAATGGGAAGAAGAGTAATGGTACCTGTTCTGTCCACCATATCGTCAGCAGCCGTCCGTCTCGAGAGACGATGGTGTAGCTTCTTAAGAGTCTATCTGCACCGCCGAGAATGGTTGTGCAGTCCGACTCGGGAGTGACACGGTATCTGTCTCCTCCCGTGTTGAATCGACATCTTGCGATGACGCCGGAGTGTCCTCTCCAGTGAAGCTGAAGCTACAGAGCCTGGGCAGGGTGATATGGAGGGTCTGCTGTTGCCCATGCAGCAGACCCTCCCTCTCTTCGCAGCTGAAGGGTCCAAGGGAAAGACGGAGTCAATACAGCTTGGCTTCAGGTGCGCCGCAGGAGTTGCCGGTGTTGACTACGACGTCAAACCGCCTTAGGGACTCCGGCTCCGGATTTTCTGTCGGGGTTTACTCCCTTAGCCTTTCCCCTGAAGAGGTATGCCGCAAGGCAGCGGAGGTTTTTTGGAGTCAGAGTTTTCCTTCTCTGATGTGCCCTGACTGGAAGATCGAACCAGCGACACTTAGCTCGCAGGCCAACACTCAATCCACTGAGCCAAACCAGCCAAGGGCCATGTCCACCATATGGGGTTAATAATACCATCAGTATTAAGTGTTTGGCAATCTGTAATGCATTTTGCAAATAAAAGATGATATTACTACCATTAAATTGGACTTTTTCCCTCTTTCTCTACATTTTACCTTGCTTTAACCATTCTCAATGTGGAATTTTTTAAAAAATCATAAGCATAGCCTTTATAAAATTTGGAAGCAAGACCCCACATCACTGTGATAGACTGGGATGCTGCTCAGAGAACATTCTTTGGTGTCTTCTCGATCCTCCATCACCTCCTTCCTACCAGTCCTTGCCTTGATTAAGACTTGGCAGCAACCCTGAAGACAAAGGGCTTTGAACAGAGAGCAAGGTGTCCAGGGCAGGCAGAGAGCAACCCACCTAGAATGGTGCCTGGAATTATCCCTGGCCCCTGTGCATTTCCCTCACAAAGTACCACCTGGAGCCTCATACCAGCCTATAGAAATGTTAACCTTGATATGTGATGAAAGGTTTACCAGTCTGCTAGAGATACCTGAACAAAGTACCCCAGGCTGTGGGGCTTCACCAACAAAATTTACTTCCTGACATTTCTGGAGGTTGGAAGTCTAAGATGAAGGTGTTGGGCGGGTTGATTTCTTAGGCCTCTCTCCTTGGCTTGTAGATGCCTATCTTCTCCGTGTCCTCACATGATAATCTTTCTGTGTGTGTCTGTGTCCCAATCTTCTCTTCTTATAAGGATATTAGTTCTATTGAATTAGAGCCCACCTTCTTCACCTCACTTTAACTTAATCACCTCTTCAAAGACCCTGTCTCTAAATACAGTCACATTCCCAGGTACTGAGAGTTAGGGTTTCAAAATATGAATTTTAGAATGAAAGCCCAATTCAGCCCATTATAAACACATCCATAAGGGTGATAGCCCCATAATGGAAACAGTGTTGGGTTGGAGGTAAAGGACACATGAATGTTTCATTTTCCTCATCTTTAAAAGCTGTTAGAAGGAAATAAATTAGGTCACATAAAAAAAAAAGCTTGATATATGGTTGTCGGATGGGAATTAGAACTCTGGAGAATCTTCCAACTTCTCTTGTTGAGAAACTGGTTTTTCTTGCTGCCCTCTTCTTACCATTATGACCCCAGGGAAGGGAGCCAGACATGTTTAGTAACTGAATAATATATAATAGTTCACTCCTGCTCTTTGAAGATTATGACATCTGTAATTGAGATCTTTATCTTTGCAACAAATGAACTTCGAGCCCAAGACTTCTCACCAATCAAAAGCAGGACCTTGGTGGGTGGGCCAGAGGAAAATGGGCCTGCAGAGAGACATAGAAAGAGAGAAGTCTGTTTCTGGCCATCACAGGAAGCTGGTGAGATGCAGGTGTGTTGTAGGAAAAGACAAAGGCTGCCTGCAGGGCTGCATAACCCTTAGGCAGCCCTGGAGCCTCTGGGGAGAAAACAGACCTTCATGGAAAAAAGCAATCCAGACAGAGAGAAATGGAGATGGAGTGCCTGGGACTCCTGGGGTGGGGCTAGAAAAACAAGTAACAAACAGGACTACATCAAAATAAATAGTTTTTGCATAGCAAAGGTCGTCGGCAGCCGTCCGTCTTGAGAGACGATGGTGTAGCTTCTTAAGAGTCTATCTGCACCGCCGAGAATGGCTGTGCAGTCCGACTCGGGAGTGACACGGTATCTGTCTCCTCCCATGTTGAATCGACATCTTGCGATGACGCTGGAGTGTCCTCTCCAGTGAAGCTGAAGCTACAGAGCCTGGGCAGGGTGATATGGAGGGTCTGCTGTTGCCCATGCAGCAGACCCTCCCTCTCTTCGCAGGAGAACAGATGACCAGGGAGAGGTGTCCTTTCAGGATAGAGTGGAAAGTCTCTCCTCCAGTCAGAAGCCAGAGGGTCTCTAGGGTAGGGGTGATGAAGGCAAAGAGCAGATGGTCCCAGAAGACCCAGGTCTGCCTGTCAGCCAGTCACAGCCTAGTGTTACCTGGAGCTTGCTGAAGTAAGGGTCGGAAAAAGGGAGGGAGAAAGAAGTAATGCTGGAACATGCTTAGGCCACTGGCCCAAGAGGGTTTCTGATGGCCAATGGCCAGCAGGAGAAGCACCAGATTCCTGGAAAGTGGGGAAAAGCTAATGCCAAGAGATGGAGAATGGTGCAAAGGAGGAAGGACAAGGGAGCAGAGGGTTCACCTTGCCCAGCAAGGGAAGGGCCCAGTGTCCTGCAAGAAACCCTACTGTTCTTCTTCATTAAGTTGGGAAATGGCTCACCCAGAGAATAGTCTTTAATTAAAAATAAGTCCTAGACAAATATGATTCAGGACCCCAGGAAGGCCAGGATCCATGCACTGCCACAATCACCTCAGAAGTCTTTTGAGGAGCCTACTGTTGGGCTGCCAGATAAAATACAGAATGCCCAGGTAAATTTGGATTTCAGATGCACAAGGAATAATTGCTTAGTCCCATGTATGCCTATATCCATATGATACATGCTTATGCTATAAAAATTATTAGTAAAGCAGGAGACCATTTATTGTGCCATGAAACAAAGATAAGCTGTGCTCCAGATGCAATGTGATGAGTGGTGTGTGTCACCAAGGACTTTGCATCAGTCTGCTTTATCATCCTCTGTGTTGACCTCCCGCATGGTCTGAGAGCAAGATGGCAGCAGCAACACAGCATCAATCCCAGACATGGCCTGTTATTGGTACAACTTCTGAGCTGCAGTGGAAAAACAGGACAAAGGAAAGAGCAATTCAGAGTCCCATGGCCTCCATATGTCTTTGGACTTGTGGCCAGTGAAAAACAGGAAAAGAAGGGCAGAACTGAGTCAGAGAGTAAACATGTCAGCTGGAGGAAGTTACCTGACATATGTATTAATATATTAAGAATAACAATGAAAGTGAGTGCAGCAACTATGTAAAAATATTAGAAATTGACTAATGAATATAGCAATGAGTAGGTTTTTGATGGGACTGTCTAAACTACATCCTTACCTTGTTTTCTGAAAGGTAGTATGACTCCAGAAGAATGGACTGAAGCATTTGGTTTGTTTCATCCTCCCTTTGGGAAATTACATGTTGCTGCCAATGGTACCAAGTGCAAAAATCCAGAGCAGTTTCTCAGTGGCTTATAAAGGAAAACACTCTGGTTGATTTCTGAAAATATTTCCCTGCTAAGTCATCATCTCCGCAATTGAGACACCACATGAACTTTATCTTCTCTCTTTTATCTGTTCACTTCTATATAAGTCACTTCTAAAAGTAGAGGACTATGTTTACTTAGGAACAAAACTAAATGAACAGTGTAGATACTTTTCAAATGTCATTTAAAAGCAGGTTTTTTTGAGAAACATTGCCAAAGGGATAATGCATTTTAACACAGTGAGAGGACATCAGGGAAATACACATTGTCATTTGTATCTCCAGCCTTTTCTTGAAGTCTCCAAAAATAAAAAGCATATGGAAGGCCATGTCAAAGTTTTGAAATATCAAAACCCAAATCAAATGTACCAGATTTAATTTTCATTTTTCTTTAAAATATGAGGACAGAGTTAATATTAGTAATAAAAATCTGAAAGAAAACTCTCCTGGTGTTTTATTTTCTCTTTTTGTAAGTAAATATTCTTTTAAGGAGCTCACATTTGGACTAGAGCATATATTACAAAAGCAAAACCCTTGTGTTCATAAGAGTCTTCCAAATCAGTCAGAAAGCAACATTTATCAAATCTCTTCCAAAAATACATAAAAATGCGTATAATATTATTATACTTTTGAGGGTACTTACAATCTAACATTGGTAATAGTATAAAGGGGTATTAAGTCATGGGACTGGTTTAACCAAATAGACCTGGGTTCTGGTCTTATTTCAGGCTCACACCATCATTGCGACCTTAGTCAAGATGAAAATTCCTGGGCCTCAGTCAAGTTCCTTGTATCAGTAATGATGGCTCAGCTGCATGTAAGTGGAAACCCAACCACAGTAGCTTATCTCAAACAAGCTGAACTTTTTTCAAAAACATCATGTACCCTGGGTTAATGTAGCAACCTATGATGGCATCAGCCTCCCAGCTCACCATTTATTTAGTCTTTGCCATCTTCAGCTTGTGATTATCATTCTCTTGTTTGTCACCTTTTAGTGGTAAGATGGCTCTTCCAGCTGCAGGCTCACACAAAAAGGAGAAAGCAGGAAAGAAGAAAGTCAGCACCTCCACTGCTTGTAGATCCAAACCATGTCATATGGCTCCCAGCCTCGTTTTCCCCAGACGCAAGGGGCTTGATACAGTGCAAATAAAATGAACATTCAGTTGATAAGCAAGAAGAAAGAAATATAAGTTTGGTAGGCAAATAGCAATGTCTGCCACATGCTTCCCATGAAATAAGGCCTATGTTACTCCCATTCTACCACTCATTCATTCTTGCACTCAACAAATATGTCAAATGCCTACTCTCTCTAGACAGTTGTCTAGGTTCTGGTATCCAGTGCAACATATCTATGGACATGATGATTAGTAGAACAATAAATATTGATTGTCTTACATCACTAGCCCAACAAAGTGGTCCTGGGCAAACTGAATGATAACACAAAAAGGGAGGTTTCCTTTCCTTATTCAAGGGACCAAGCATGAGGGACCAAGCAATTATCTCAAGGGAATAATTGTAGCAAGAATGATAGCTTCTACCTTTTAGTTTCCCTTTCCTTCTCTAGTTTAAGTGCTATAGAATGCCCAGCTCTGCTCTGGTTCATTATCAAAGGGAATCCCTAGTAGAGAAAAGGAGGTGAGATCATGATTTCAGGTCCTTGGCAACCCCTGAGGCTGACCTGCCCCCTTCTGCCTATCTCCTAGGAGAGAGAGCTCATCAGGAGACCATTCCATGCAGTCTGTTTCCATATCACCATTTAAATAAAAACTCACCTGAGCACTCTGAAACCTTCACCTACTGTTTCTGCTAGCGTAAGTTAGTACAAGCCTTTTGGAAAGCAGTGGGGAAGTCACATCAAGAACAACCAAGACAACATTTGCTGATCAGGCTCTGATTTTACTTCTGGAAACCAAGCTTGAGAAAATTATTCAAACTGTAGAAAACCTTCATGCACAAGATATTTACTGTAGCATTTGGTGTAACAGCCTATCAGGAAAACAATCTAAATATTCATCAATTGGAGAATATGCTACGTACACTCAATAAAATGTTATATAACCACTAATTATGATGGTGATAAAGACCATATCTCATCAAGAAAAATGCTTATGTGAATGTTTAAGTGAAAATTACAAAATACAAACTTACGTGTAAATGATCACTGCAACGTTTAAGTATACACACAAAGAAAAAGGTTCTAAAAATTATGATAAAGGGTAAGAAATTATGGTGATTATAGGTGATCATTTTTTTTAAATTTTTATTGTTGACACTATTACAGATGTCCCCCAATTCCCTGCTCTTTGGCTCACTTTATGGGTGGTCATATTTTAAGTGACTTGTTTATCTTAGCCTTCATATTTTTGTGTATATTTACATGACTTTTAATGGAAAAATAAATTCATAATTTGAACAGTGCAGGGAAATAAAGGGTTTTGTGAGCTACTTTACCTTCTCTAGAGTGATATGTAAATTCTGGAGAAAAAGTAACAATCAAGTGGTACTTTCCCTGGTTTAGTTCAGAAGAAAGATGGTAGGAAGAGAGAAAAATGGAGAGGTAATGCTTGTTCTGAATTTTACCAAGCTTGGTAGGACTCATTTTCCTTTTAACTTCCTCCTAGTTGTTAAAGAGAATTTATGTTCTTTTTCCTTGACTTAAATTTCAAAAACCGTTTTCCTGAGTTGAGCTGAATAGTATGACAACAGGCTAGATTTTTGGCCACCACTGACTTGCCCTGAATCATTTGGACAAACCAAACAAAAGTCTCTCCTTTAGCCCAACTAATTTTATTTTTCAATGCAAAACAGGTCCTACCTGTTTTATCTTTTTCTCTTTACACCAGAATTGCCTAAGCAAAGCTAGCCAATGTATTTGCAAGCCAAATTAGTATTTCCACATTTTACTAACCTGTCCCAACCTGTACCAGCAATTGCGCTGGAGAGAGGAAATTTATCCCATTGGGATCTGGGTCTAAATGTCTCAAGCCTTCCCTCAATTCTTCTTTCAACTTGGGCTGCAGACTGATGGCTCCTAGAGGTTCCTCAGCACACTTCTCTGATGAATCCAAACCTTTGGCTATTTCACAAGTGTTTTCAGAGCACCTCCTTGATTTAAAGATCTGTGCTTAGCCTCCCATTTTGAGGGAAACAAGAATAATTAAGTTCCTGTTTTCAAGAAGTTTACAGTTTAGGCAGAAAGGCAAATAGCCAGAATACACAACATGTACATGAAGAATAAATGACCATGAAGAAAAGGTGGAGCTAGAAAGCTAGATATGGACTGAAAAAAGAATCTCAAGATTTTAAATTCAAACACAGGAGATAAAGCATAGACAGGTCCAATTTTCAACCCCATTCTGGAATTTGTGTCTAGGGTGTTCATGAGCTCTTCATATATCTAAGCATCTACAGTAGTAGTTCTTGACTTAGGTAGGGGGAGGGAAGAGGGCTAGACTCTTTGAGAATCCGATGAGTTTTATGGAACCCTGCCCCAGAAAAAGTACACATGGTACCCATGCAAATATCTGCATGTAATTTCAAAAGATTCATGGATTGTATCCCTCCAAAGCCATCCATGGACTCCCAGGACAACACAATGAGAGTATAATAATAATTAATATAGAACATTTTCTGTGTTTTAGGATCTGAATTCTGTACCTATATTCTTTCTTTTAATATATACAACAAAAACCAAGACATATGAAGCATTGTTTCTACTGTACAGTATACTTTAGGAAGCTGAAGCTTAGAGAAGCTACTTGCCCAGTTTAGAAGGTGGATTTAAGCCAAGCCAAGTAAACAAATCTGTGCTATTTCAAATAACAATTGGATGAGGTAGATCATCATCGCCCCACTTCCACCACCATTTTACAAATGAATAAACAGAGGTCTTGGTAGGTTAAGTAACTTGCTCCAGGCCATGTTGACCACAGATTAAGAGTTCTTGACAAAGAGGCAGGATGGAAATTAAATGCTTCCAAATACCAAGTGAAGCATACTTCTGGGGAAAGTTTTTGAAGCAAAAGACTCAACATATGACTTTCCACTGGGTTAGCTGTTTTCTCTTATTGGGATGCAAAGCTAAGAAAGGGTGCAATTGGCACTGTTTGCCATAATGTAGAACAGCCTGAGAAGTCTAGAAGAAACCCAGATCCCCAGCCAAAGTGAATAAAAAGGCAGCTGGAGGAAATGCTCTGTGAGACCTGCATGTCAACCTGGAAGTTCTGAATCTCAAGCCAGAGCTCAGCACCCTGCTCCAAAGGGTAAAAGGGAGTAAGGAGAGCAGAGACTCTAACTTGCAGGAGATGATAGCATGCTGCCATGCAACCAATCAATATACTGCTCATTGAACAACGATGCTGTGTACAGCATATGGAGAGATCATTCATCCTTCAGCGCCAGGGATGCAAAGAAGCTGTGGAAAATTGGAAAATTAACCCTGGCCAGAATTATGTATGCATCTTTAAATCCCTTCACAATAGGTGTCTCCAGAGAGTTGAGACTTTCTTCCACCATTGCATAAAATATTTCTACATTCCTTGTTTGGAAACATTTTCAAGCCAGTGATAATGCTTCAACCTTACTACATTTTAAACAGGAAATGACCACCGTATTCACCAGGCTTGGTGCTAAAGACTTTGGGCAGTTTTCAGAAGTCAAGTTCACTGGCATATGTTCTAACTATAGTAAAAAAATATAGCTCTGAGAACAAGAGGTTGTTTCTGACTGAAGCAATCAGAAATGCTTCATTTTTACCTAGTGTAAATATCATCTCTCATATTAAACCTAAGGGAGACAAGATAGAGCAGTGGTTAAATTATAAGTGTTGATGGCAAAATATTCCTGTCCAGCTACTTGGTATGTATGTAACCTTGGGCACATTCTCGTAGCCTCAGCTTTCATCCATAAAATGGAAATAATAATATTATTTCAAAAAGTTATTGGAGGGATTAAACAAAATTATATGTGCAGGATCTGGATAAACCCTCAACAAAATAGCAACTGTAGTTATTCTAAACTTTTGAGAAAAATGACCTTACATTTTTAGAATATAGGTCAATATTGACATTAGCATGTTTGTTTAATTAATTAAGAAATAATTTTGTAATCATATAGAACAATTTCTCACCAAAGGGTTATGCACTGGTATATCCATTTTACCAATAGTTTAGAATTTAATTAATCATGTTTTTTTTCCAGGCCAAAGAAAACCACATAGCTATGATAGAATTATTCCTTTACCTGTTATTTATGAGGGCATTCTGTGCAGCTCAGAATTTACAGTTATTTCTACTGAATACAGAAATAAAAATCCTCTCCTAGTTGAGGAAACAACACCCAAACATCTTGCCAGCTTCATTGTCTTGTTTTGATCTCATAAAACACATAGGGGAAAAAAAGAAAGAAAAACAAAACACTTCAAATGTTCCAGTGTGGTAAACTGCAACTGTGTTAAAGAGTGAAGCAGAATAAAAATTGTGGTCTCATTTGTCCAGCTCTTCCCAGAGCAAATAACTTGGAAGCAGGAAACATGGAGCCCCTGTGACTTTGGATTCCCAGCACACAGAATACCATGGGCTTGTTGTAGGCCTCAATAAATGATCTTTGATAAATCTTATTACTTAATGGCAACCCATAAAAAAATGCATTACCATTGTGTACTAAAGCCCTGAGAAAACATGGATAGCATCCCAATTCCTCTTGCCCAAAGCACTCTGCACCCAGAGTGGGGCAGCCAATAGCAACTACCTCAATATGTTGTACAAGGAAGAACTGGACAGTGCTTTTCCCATGAGGGAAAAATGTTGATAATGACTAGTGGTTCCCAACTTCCATCTCCTTTTGTTCAGAATGCTCCTTACAAGGTGAGCATTCTCATTTCAAGTATGTACACAGGTCTTTAAAACATAGTCTGGTAAATGTTACCATGAAAATGACCCAGCTTATAAGGAAGTTGATATTAACATCCAGAAGCTTGGATTTCTTTGATTCTTGGCCATTGTTTTGTATCTTTTATGTGGGAAGGGGCAGCTGAGTAACAGCTTAGAGGTAAAATCTAAGACATGTCTACACAGCTTCAGCTGTCCAGTTAATTCAGGATAAAACATCTGTTTTAAGTACCTCACCTAGTTAATAAAGGTCATACTCTGGAACCTTCTGTAATATTGATTCTGGCAGGGGATATAGGTCAAAACCAAGATACTATGGCTGGCACTGTTACTCTAGGCTTGAGCTCCCCTTGGTTTTCTCTCATGGGTTACAGATCAGTTCTTGATTTACATCAGAGATGGCAGACTCAGAGAAGCTGCTATTTCCTATAGAATGAGCTCTCCAGTCCCTACCATGTCCAGTTTTTCACCCATCTCACTGTTTCACCTATGTACACTGTAACCTGCTGGGTCCTAGTATGAATATGAATTGCTGCCCTTACTCGATGTGAATCCTGTTGTGGAATCTTGATTTGACCTCATTTTTCTAAGCCAACTGGGCACTAGATGGGATTCCATTTCTCTGGGTGGTGGCATTGGCCAGCTCTGAAGAACCAGACCAGAGAGAGAAAATGTAAAGCCCCAGAACCCTACCTAAATTCCACCACACATACCTCATAGTCCTTGTCTCATTCAATATGCCCAGTCAGTTCAGCTGTTCTCAGCAATTACACCAGTGATTGATCCCTTACCTTGGTACCTTCAGGGACCCATAGGACATCCTGAGGAGGAAAGTAACCAACCTTGACTTTATTGGTCACTTTCGTTTTCAGAGTGCAATGCCGCCACTGGATACAGATTATAATTTTAGCTATGCCAGTTCTCTGTCTTTGAATTAGAGTCTAATGAATAATCCCCAACAAATAGGACAGTATTCAAGAACTTCCCAGACTTCTGATGAAGACGGAGGCCTAGACAGACAAGCTAGGTCTCCCACCACAACTAAGGAGGAATACAACTACCTTAAAACTAGAGATAGCAAGAAGTTCCAGAAAACCAAGCTGCATGACAGTCCAACAAACAAAGATATAAAGAAAAAATACTCATCCAGACAAGTAAGAGGGACGGAGACGGGGTGGAGAGGATGCAGTGTGGTGGTGGCAGCAGCAGCAGCAGTGGCAGACCAGCAGAAAGCACAGTTACACATTTTAAAAAGTCAGGAGGGACACCTAGGGAGTGTTCCCAGCTCCTCGCCAGACCCTGCAGCTCACAGTCCCAGCACTGGGGAATATCAAGCCTCATTGCTTTAGACTGTGCAAACCAGTGGGGTTTGGGGGGAAGGCAGAAACTGCCAATCTCTCAGCAGAGTCTGCTTGATTAAAGGGCCTCCACAGTCTTGGAACATTCGCAGACACATCCACTATGAGAACGACAGCCAGGGAAACAGCTAGAAAGGCACCCGTCCCATATGGAAGTGAGAGAGGCACCTGGAAGAGGGGCGAGTGCTGAGCTGGTGGCATTGTTCTCTCTCGGATCCCTCCCCCACCTACAGCGCCACAACATGGTGAAATAGGTCGCCCTGTACTGACAAATCCCTAAGGCTCCACCCCTTACAACATAACAGGAGCGACAGCTCTACCTAAGACACAGGCAAACAAATAAAGGAGCCTGTCAAGATGAGGAGACAGAGAAGTATGGCCCAAAAGGGGGAATGGATCAAGGTTCCAGTGGGAGAACTAAGTGACAAGGAGATAGCCAATCTAACAGCTGGGGAGATAGCCAACCTACCAGACACAGAATTCCAAACACTGGTGATAAAGATGCTCACAGGCTTGACAGATATTCTTAAGTATGGCAAACACATAAGAGAAGTGAAGGCTATGCTAAGTGAAACAAAGGAAAATCCACACAAAACCAATGGTGAAGGGAAGAAAGCCAGGATTCAAATCAATGATTTGGAACATAAGGAAGAAAAAAACAGTCAACCAGTACAGAATGAGGAAACAAGAATTTTAAAAAATGAGAGGCTTGGGAACCTCTGGGACAACACTAAACATACCAACACCTGCAGTAGGGGAGTGCCAGAAGGAGAAGAGGAAGAGCAAGAAATTGAAAACTTATGTGAAAAAATAATGGAGGAAAACTTCCCAAATTTTGCGAAGGAAATAGACATACAAGTCCAGGAAGCACAGAGTCCCAGGCAAGCTGGACCCAGAGGGGACCACACCAAGACACATCATGATTAAAATGCCAAAGGTGAAACAGAAAGAGATAATCCTAAAAGCAGCAAGAGGGGAGCAGAGAGTTGCCTACAAAGAGGTACCTATAAGACTCTCAGTTGATTTTTCAAAAGAAACTTTGCAGGCAAGAAGAGACTGGCAAGAAGTATTCAATGTGATGGAAAGCAGGGACCTACAACCAAGATTACTCTATCCAGCAAAGTTATCATTTAGAGTGGAAGCACAGATGAAGTGTTTCCCAGACAAGGTAAAGCTAAAAGAGTTCATCATCATCAAGCCATTGTTATATGAAATATCAAAGGGGCTTACTTAAGAAAAAGAAGATCAAAACTATGAACACTAAAATGACAACAAACTCACAACTATCAACAATTGAATCTAAAATATAAAAACAAAATCCAACTAAGCAAACCAGAATAGGAACAGAATCAGAGGTATGGGGATCATTTGGAGGATTATCAACCAGGAGGGGGAAGGGGGAAAAGTGGGGAAATGGTGCAGGGATTAACAAGCATAATCAGTTGGTATAAAATAGACAGAGGGAAGGTAAGAAAACTATAGGAAAGGGTGAAGCCAAAGAACTTATATGCACTACCCATGGACATGAACTAAGAGGGGTGGGATTGCTGGAGGGAAATGGGGTACTGGGCTAAGGGGAACAAAGGGGAAAAAATTGGAACTACTGTAATAACATAATTAATAAAATATACTTTTAAAAAAAGAACTGAAATATGGTACATGCAGACATGGCCAGCCACATACACACAAGAGAGCTAAAAAGCAGGAAGCTCTTTTCACAGAGCAGGAAAGGAAGTTAAGGGTAGGGGCTGTTACAATAATAGAGCTCTGTTGTAAATATAGAATTCTTTCTATAAAGCTTTTGCAGGGACATAGTGTGTGGGAGTTCCTCCCATAGGCCCTCCCAATACCTGTCTAGGTTATGGTCTCTGTCATAAATTTTGACAGTTCCCATCCAGGGGCACTCACTAATGAATCCCTTCTCCTTTTGCCTACTCAAGGGTTTTGTTCTTGTAGTTATTTCCTTTCGCTTTGCATCACCAATTTTCCTTCTGGTCTATCAGTGTTCTCAGTCAAGAGTGATTTTTCACCATCCAAGAAACATTTGACAATGCCTGGAAATATTTTTGTTGTCATGACCAGGGACTGCAATTAGAATCTAGTGTGGTGAATAGTTCCAAGGTAGAGAAACTTTGTGCTAGGTCATTCTCATTCAGCACACAAATATAATGTATTGATAATATCCCTGTTATGGATTGAATTGTGTGCCCCTAGATACATGCGTTGAAGCCCTAAATCCTAATGTGACTTTATTTTGTAAGAGGATCCTTTAATTAAGCTTAAATGAGGTCCTAAGGATGGAGCCCTAAGCTGATAGGGCTGATGTCCTCATAAGAGGAGAAAAATACTCCATCAATCTCTCTCCATGCACATAGAGGTAAGCTCATATGAGGACACAGTGAGAAAATGGCATCTGCAAGCCAGGAAAAAAAGTCTTAGCAGATCAACTTTGCTGGGGCCTTGAGCTTGTACTTCTAGCCTCTGAAACTCTGAGAAAACAAATTTCTGTTGTTTAGGTTGTCCAGTCTGTGGTATTTGTTATGTTATCCTGAGAACAATAATACAATCCCATCTTAATAACCTTCTACAATCTAAATGTCTACCAACTGGCAAATGAAAAAACAAAATATGGTATATCCTTATGTAATACTATCCAGCAATAAAAAGGAACAAAATGCTGATACATACTATAATGTGAATAGATATTATGCTAAATGAAAGAAGCCAGACACAAAGGACAATATGTTGTATAATTTCATTTACAGAAAATTCCCAGGAAAGGCAAATCTATAGAGACAAAAAGTAAATTACTGTTTTCCTGGGGCTGGAAGTAGGAACTGGATTAATGGTAAGTGGGGAGAAAGAACATTTAGGGATTGATATGTTCTAAGATGGTTTTTGGTGATGATTGCATAACTGAGAAACTTACTAAAAATCACTGAATTGCACATTTAAAATGGTTGAAAATTATGGTATATAAAGTACACTCAATAGATATGCTTAAAGTAAAATAAAATAAAATTAAATCAAGCTTAAAAACTTTAAAAAAATATTTAAAATCTCTCCTAATCCTCTTTTTTTTGGAACTACCAGCTCATTTCTCAGCTTCCATTTGCAAATCCCCCCAGAGTATTATTTAAACCCATTATCCCACATTCCCACCGTCCATTCGCCCTAGCCCACTCCACCCAAGCCTTCGCCTGCTAACACTAATCTCACCAAATCACAAGGACCATCACATGACCAAATCTGATGGAAAATTTACTATCCACAAAATTTCTCACAGCTGATAATTTCACCATTCTTTGTGTTTGTGTGTGTGTGTGTGTGTGTTGGAGGCAACTCCGCCTTACCCTCCCAGCTGATAACCCTCCAAATGATCCCTGTACCTATGATTCTGTTCCTATTCTAGTTTGCTTAGTTGAGTTTTGTTTTTAGTTTTTAGATTCAGTTGTTGATAGTTGTGAATTTCACCATTCTTGATACACTTCTGTCCCTTTGCTTTCAGGCCACCTCCTGCCCAGCCACATTTATCCTCTATTGCCCTCTGTGATCTGTCACCATCACATATTCCTCCACCTCAGCAGCTGCCCCCGTCTCAGACCCCTTTGCTGAATCTTCCCATCTTCTGGCCTATGAGTATTAGAAGTGCTCCTGGGATCATCCTCAAACCTCTTCTCCATCTATACTCACTTTATTCCTCTATGTTTTCCAAAGCAATTTTATACACCGAAGACCCCCAAATTTATATCTCTACTTTACACTCTTTCCTAAAATCCAGATTGGCTGGTAAATCTTCCCTTGGAGGTCTAATAGGCAACTCAAACTAGTTGTCCAAAGCTGAACTCTTGATTCCCCCACATTCCTAGCCTGTACCTCCTTCAATGTGCCACATCCCAGTACAAAGAGCACCACTGTTTTCCCATTTGCTGAGGCCAAAATCTTGGAGACATCTTTGACTTTGCACACCAACCCCATCCAGACAACCATCAAATCCAATTGATCTCTCTTTAAAATATATTTTCAATCCAACCACCATCACTCCTCCACTATACCCTCTTTGCCCAAACTGCCATTATCTCTTGCCTAGACTGTTGAAATAGCCGCTCCAGTAATCTCTCTTCTTTGTTCCCTCAAGTCTATTTCACACAAAGCAGCCAGAGCAATAGTATTAAAATATAAGTGGGGCTTCCATTTGCTCCACCTGTAAGGTGGGTCTACTCCTTTTGAAAGTGATGGCACATTTGGGAGGAGGGGGCAGTGATTCTGCTCTGAGGGCCAGGTCGCTGTAGAGGACAATGATACGAGGACACAGGGCATGTAATGGAAATAGATCACAGAGGGCAACAGAAGATAAATGTGACTGGGTAGGAGGGGCTGGTTGAGCTGAGGCAGAGGGGTTGCCATTTGGGGATTTCTGTGAATGGACTGACTACCAGAGGCAGAGTTGTCTTTTTTAAAAAAAAAAAAACCTTCTAGTTAAGATGGAAGCCTATGTACACACTGTTTACCTCTTCATGCAACCACAGAGAGAATTACAACTGAAACTCAAAACAAGTAACACCCAGAAATGTCAGAAAATCAAACCATATGGAAATCTGACAATTGAGAATTTAAGGAAGCCACATTCATCCAGATGGGTAGAAGGGGTGAATATATGGAGATGGGCAGAGGTGGTGGTGATAGCAGAACAGGTGGTCCCACATTCACGTGTGGTAGATAAAAATTGGGAGGGATACCTTGAGAGCAAGTGATCCTGGCCCCAGGCCAGCCTGCACAGCCCAGGGTTCCAGCATCAGGAAGATAAATCCCCAAAACTTCTGGCTGTAAAAACCAGTAGGGGTTAGGGTGGTGGAAGAAACTGCCAAATTTTCAGGAGACTCCACTTAAAGGGCCCACATGGTCTTAGAACATATGCAAACTCACCCACTCTGGGATTCATCATCAGAGCAACAGCTGGAAGGGTGTCAGTCCCATACGGTGTGTGGGTGAAGTAACTGGAAACAAAGCGAGTGCCAGGCAAACCTCCAGAAGCCAGGCAGAGACATTGTCCCCTCTCTGAGCACTTCCCCCACAAAGAGCTATAAAACAGTGGAGTGGGTTGCCCCACCCTGGCCATTACCTAAAGCTCCACCCCACACAATTTACAGCTGCCTTTTTTACAATAGGCCATGCTACTAAGATAGGGAGTCAAAACAGCTCTACCTAATGCACAGAAACAAACACAGGGAGGCTGCCAAATTGAGGAGACAAAGAAATATTGCCCAAATGAAAGAACAGAACAAAACTCCAGAAAAAACTAAATGAAATGGAAATAACCAACCTATCAGATACAGAGTTGAAAACACTGGTGATTAGGGTGCTCCAAGAACTCATTGAGTCTTGCAAGAACATGAAGGAATAAATGAAGTTTGCACTAAGTGAAATAAAGAAAAATACACAAGGAACCAACAGTGAAGGGGAGGAAGCCAGGATTCAAATCAACGATTTGGAACATCAAGAAGAAATAAGCATTACATCAGAACAGCAAGAAGAGACAAGAAATCAAAAAAATGAGGTAAGTATAAGAAGCCTCTGTGACATCTCTAAACATACTATCATCTGAAACATAGGGGTTCCAGAAGGAGAAGAGCAAGAAACTGAAAACTTACGTGAAAAAATAATGAAGGAAAACTTTCCTAATACAGTGCAGGAAATAAACATATGGGTCCAGGAAGCACAGAGAGTTCCAAACAAGGTGGAATCAAAGTGGACCACACCAAAACACATAATAATTAAAATGCCAAAGATTGAAGATAAAGAGAGAATCTTAAAAGCAGCAAGAGAAAAGAAGAGAGTTGCCTACAGAGGAGTTCCCATGAGACTGTCAGCTGATTTCTCAAAAGATACTTTGTAGGCTAGGAGGGACTGGCAAGAAGTATTTGGTTATGAGAAGCAAGGTCCTACAACCTAGATCACTCTATCCAGCAAAGCTATCATTTAGATTGGAAGGGCAGATACAGTAACTCCCAAAAAGGTAAAGCTAAAGGAGTTCATCATCACCAAGTCATTATTACATGAAATGTTAAAGGGACTTATTTAAAAAAAAAGAAGATCAAAATGGCAACAAATTCACAACTATCAACAACTGAATCTAAAAAAAAAAAACTAAGTACACAACCAGAACAGAACAGAACAGAATTATAGATATGGAGATCATTTGTAGGGTTATCAGCTGGGAGCGGGGAAGGGGAGAAATGGGGAAAAGGTGCAGGGATTAAGAAGCATAATTGGTTGGTACAAAATAGACAGGGGAATGTTAAGAACAGTATAGAAAAGTGTGAAGCCAAAGAACTTATATTCACGACTCATGGACATGCACTAAGTGACATGGGACTGCTGGTGGGAAGGTAGGTACAGGGCAGAGGGGAGCAAAAGGGGAAAAATTGGAACAACTGTAATAGCATAATTAATATATTTAAAATTAATTAATTAATTATAATTAATTTAAAAACCAATAGCATGAACAGTGAATGAGACATCACATAGCCTCTATGACCATTCATCTCCCTAGGGACATGTAGCAATAGCTATGAAGGGAACTCTGACATATTCACCTACACACTGGTGTTTGTCTAGATCTGCAAAAAAGAAGTGACTGATGTGAACCCTGACTTGTGGTATGAGCATCATGCAACCAGCCCCATTCCCACTACCTGGGGCCATGCTGCAGGTTCTCCCAGCCCCAAGCCCGTAATCAATGCAATGGATGTGGCCCTGCCAGGAAGCAAGAGTCTTCTTCCCTTGAAGTCTGTCCATGATTGGTATAAACAGGAAATATGTCTGACTCTTGCCATTGGCTGTGCCTTTTACCTTCAGCTCTCCCCACTTCAGGCACCTGGGAAGATGTTGTCTACTGGAAAAACCTCACTTATTCCTGAGACCTCCAGCAGAGGTTCAGCAGCATGAAGCCACCCCAGCCAGGCACACAATGATTGTGGCTCAATTGTGGCAGAGGAAAGGAAGAAGCTGGCAGTCACTGAGCTTCACAGGAAGTCAAGATCAGGTTAGTCAGAGTAATCTTCACACATCCCCAAGGTGTCTGATTGCACCTGGGGTGAGGGGGAGGGAGGAGAATCCAGCATGACACCCACATACAGAACCTGTTCATGGAATGCCCAGTTTATCCACTCCAAGTTCATTCCTCCTACAGTCATCAAATTTGCAGTTATGGCCAAAGGGGCCACCACATGAGTAGCAGCAGGGGCGGCAACAGTCTGTGCAGCTGGTCCTGTGAGCGCAGCCTCCCCCCACCCCCCCACCAAGCCTTCAAGCCTGGGAGGCAAATGCAACCAGGACAGAAGTGCCCTCCCTCTCCAGGAAGAGGCAACTAGCAAAGCAGGAAAGGAGCAGCCACAGGTCCTCAGGGTCCCACCATGTGGCAATTGCAGAAACGGAGACACCAGCCAGACTACTGTGGAAACAGCTGAAGGCCCAGAAGCAGGAGCCTCATCTCATCCTTCAGATAGACAGCAACAGAAACAAATGGGGTGCAGGGATCAGAAGGGAATCATGGGGAGAAAACAGAGTCCCTCATCACAGGGCAGGGGCCCTTCCTTCAGCTGCCTCCACCAGAGGAGTCAGAAAGATAAGGACTGAGCAGCCAGGGGACAGCTCAGCCAGGCGACAGCCAACTGGGCTCCTGTCCTCACAGAACTGATGCCCTGAAAGAGGCTGGCCCTTCCCCACCAGGGGAGCAGACAGTGCCTGTCCAGGCTCTGCCGGTGACAGACAACAGGCTAATCTGTCTTGAGGACGGTCACAGCCAGCCTGGTGCATGTGGTCATGGCCACCAGAGGCCATCTGTCCAAGGCCTGGGGGAGCATCAGGCAGTGGCGGAGCAGCAGATGGCCAGGGCTGAAGTCCCTCCTGCTGCTGTGACATCCATCCTGGAAATAGTAACCTTAGACCTTGCTGAACAGGAGCCAGAGCAGGAAGCTATAGGTGGGCTCAGGACAGTTCCCAGGGCCACCACAGCTTTCCTTACTGCAGGTTCAGTGAAGCAACCAAGATAAAAGCAGCTTTAAATGACACCCATCCTCTGTCTGATTCCATGTCCCACTGCCCAGTAGTGACCTCACAGTGGATTCTGTGATGTCACAGTCTATAGAACAAGTTCCCACTCTCCAGAAGCACTCCCACCCGCATCTGAGAGCCAGAATGCAGATGCCGCCTTCCCTCCACAGCTCTGGCCTCAGTTCTGCCAGACTCATCTCACCTCCTCCACTTCTTCCCCCCAGGGCCCCTGAATGCAGACGTTCAGTCCAGGCTGTGGGCTAAGCAGGTCAGGATTCCAGTCCTCTCTAGACATTCACAGACAAAGGAGGGATTATCTGATTGCGGGCAAACAGAATTGGAAAGTCTGTCCTGTGACTTTGTGATTCCAGAAGTCAGAGCTCTGGAGAAATGCTCCCACATGTTCCAGGCGACAGTGGGGAATATTCTAGGAAAGTTGTCTGTAGCTGCAAACACCAGGAGCACCCAAACGTCCCTGAACAGGAGGACAGAGAAGGTGTGGAGGAGCACACAGTGCGATGCAGAACTGGAGTGAAAGGAGGAGCAGAGACACGGGGGCAAGGCTGCACCTCCCGTACTGTTGAGTGAACAAGCAAGTGACAAGAAACATGGAGGACAGTCAAAGACAAGACCAGGCATGTGTGTTGAGAACACATGTTTGGCACAACAGTAGAGAGAGGTGGGCATGAAAAACCCCAGAAATCATGAGTGTGGATATCTGCAGGGTGGCAAGAAGGGGGATGTGACTCAGAAGCACACACAGGGACTTCAACAGAGCTGGGGTTGCAATTCTAAAGCAAAGTGCTGGTACACAGGTGAGTCCTATCATGTCTTTTCAGTTTAACATCCCTGAGATCATGGTCTTTAAGTTGCTATCAGCCAGGTGACAGTTGTGACATAGTTGTGTCACCTTTGAAAGCCCTTTAAATGATTCCTGTCGCTTATGCTTTCCTTTTTTTATGTATGCACAAGAGGAATATACAACAAAAATCTGTTTCTCCTGAAAGATCACTTTAGATGAGTATAAAAAATTCTAAGTGATAAAAAATATGTAAGTCAGATCACATCTTTCTCTTGCGCAGAACATCTTAATGGCTTCCTATGACACTTAGCTTGGAGTCAAAGTTCTTACAGGGCCTTTAAGGCCTTCCCTACTTCCTCCTGGATCTCATTCCTGGCCCTCTCTCCTGATGATGGCTCTTCAGCCCTAACCTCCTTGCTTCTCCCTAGGCAGGCCAACCACAGTCCTGCTTCAAGGCCTTTGCACTTGCATTCCCCTTGCCTGGAAAGCTCTTCCATTAGGTATACCATGAAGTTCTCCCTTACTTCCATTTATGAAGACACTCAATGAACCTCAGAGTCTCTTAACTGATGGCAACTTCTCCAATGTAGAAACACCTAGAAAGGAGAAGACTCATTTCAATTGAAAATTTTCATGACCTGCTTATATATGATCCAAAATGATTTTCAAAATTGATTTCTTTGTCAAACTTAGCATTACCAGTAAGAAAGAAGCTGACATCACGAGTCTCCTAGCATGACGCATTGGAAGTTTACACTTTACCTGGGAAGTGTTCCTGCTCAAAATATTTTACTTAAATCTAATCATGAAGACACCATCATATAAATCCAGATTGTGATGTATTTTACAAAACATCTGGCCTGGACTTATCAAAAATGTCGGTATCATAAACAACAGCAACAAAAGGGGAGGAGACTCTTCTAGATGAAAGGAAATTAAACGTAATAACAAAATGCAATCAATGAATCTTGGTGGAACGCAAGGGGACAAATCTACAAAAAATAATTGAGACAATTAGAAAAATTTGAAGATGGACTGTACATTACATTACATTGAATTAATGGATTTCTTAGGTGTGAACATGGCATGGAGGACATTAGGAGAATGTTGCTGTTCTTCGCATACATATGTGGAAATCTCTAGCGGGAGTATCATGGCATCTGTAATTTTCAAATATTTCAACAAAAAAATGCGGAGGGAGAGCAAATGTGAAAAGATGTTAACTGATGAGTCTTGGTAAAAAGATTTTTTATATTCACTATTTTCTTTCAACTTTTCTATATGTTTGAAATTTCAAAATAAAAAGTTTTAAAAATCTGTTTCTTCTATATTAGAAAGAACATCTGCTACATTTCCACACCTGTTTCTGATGGAAGAGAAAGGGTTTCAGGAAGTTGTTTTCTTTATTAGTTAAATAGGCCCCCAGCCCACCAAGCCTTACTTCAGTTCTGAGCCAGAGAAGGACCATGGCAAACACCAGGTGCCTTGTTCCTTAAAAATAGCATTTTCCCAGTCATAATTATTAAGGTCAGTCAAAATCAAAAGCCACAGAGCATGTGGGCATGAGGTGTGGATCTGGATACCGTCACAGGCCTGGTGGATCACTGGGCTTGTAATTTTAGGGACCACTCTGGGAATGCTTGTCCAGTTTCTCCTGTGTCTGCTTTTGGGGTTTGGTGATTACATGTGTTGGTGAAGAACAACGAAACAAAAGCCCCACAAGTCCTGAAAATTAGACATTTCCCAGTTGAACATTTTATTAAGGAGGGGAAAACCTCACATCTCCATGAACAAGACACCACCATCAATTCCCAAAGGCATTGAGAATAGCGAGAGAAAGTACCCCTGGAGAAATTACTTAGAAATATTCTGCTTCACCAAATACTATACAACTAAAATTAAACTAAAATGTTTTTAAGTTGGCTTTGAAAAGACACTACAAACATCAAAAATACTCCTATTCTCTAGGCATCATGTAAATACATTTGTGAACTAAAAAGGCAATGGAAAAACATCTGAAGGCAGATGGATCAATGAGATCAGACAGTAGATCTTACATTATAGGCAGTTTCCTGGTGAATGTCTTTAAGCATGTTGGCTCAAACATGCTAGCGGCATTTGTTAAGACATAGATCCAGACAACCAAATTAATCCATAAGAGAGTCTACTGTATTTGGCACTGTGAGATGTCACAGGGAGAGTTTTTATCCTTAAGGAATTCATCTTTTTATAGAGACATATATGAAAACACTGCAACAATTAGAATTACACAGTATAGTGAACAAGATCAAAGTGAAAGCCTTTAATTTTATTCAAATTAACATCCACATACAGGTCACAATATGTGCCAGGCACTACGCTTAATACTTCAAGTGCATTATCTTATTTAATTCCTACTTCATCTCCATGAGGCAGATGCAGTTGCTGTCTCTATTTCACAAATGATAAAACAGAGACTTAGAAAGATTGATAATTACAAGGTTCAGAGCCCAGGCCCTTAACCACCATGGTATATTTCCTCTGAGCATTTAATCAGATATGAGCAACAATCCAAGCCATACATTTTAAGGCACTAGTTCTGCAACCAGTCCTCAATCAACATCAAATAGAAACTCCCTAAATCTACTAAGTTTTCTCTTTAATCTGTCAGACAACTCATATGCAACTGTACCAAAACCAGGTGCTAAAAATGTCATCTCATTTGTCTGCAGTTACCTTTATAAACAGTTCTTCTTTGCCAATTTTGACAAAGTAAACATAAGACACATCAGACTTATTGGCCAGAAATGAAAGAGAAACAAATTGTACTGATATCTAACACATAGATTATTCTTTTTACAATAGGAGGTCATATAAAATTTTATGTTTCTTCCTTGCTTTAAATGTTCTGTTACTTATACAAGAAAAGTTAGATCAGATTAAAATATATTTATCTTACATAGTAAAAGTGTTTTAGGAAAGCAATTTAGAGACAGAATAATGTTAAATATACCATGGGAAACTAGTTATTTAAAAAGTTATAACATGTCGTTTTTGTACTGTAAAAAATCTTTTGCACATATTTATTTATATTCACCATGTACCAAACACATATTTCAGGCAGCTTAGACAGATACATATGTATAATTCCAGAAAAATAAAATTTGAAAATAATGGATTCAAGGCAAACAGAATATAATGGTAGCCAGGAGTAAAATGAGTGCACAAAATCAATGAAATTATTTGCACTTCACAGAGGTGGGCCCCAAATTTAGCTCTAAGCTGTCTGGTAGCCAACATCTAGAGCAAAATATCATCAGTTACACAACTGTGGGAGACCATACAATTTTACGAAACTAGCTGATATTTTCTGAATTATTCCCATACTTCCTGACTGTAAGGAGACTCTGGATCTGCTCACAGACTCTGTGTCCCCAGTGGCCACCTCCAGCTGAGGCTGCTCTTTCTTTCACACCCACATGCCTCAGGATGCCCCAGAGTAGTTCCATCCTCCATGCTCATTGTTGTTTCCACACCATTCTTAATCTACACTTTTTTAAAAAGCTTCTCTTCTTGTCATTTCCAAACTCCAGTCATTTCCCCTCATCCCTCAAAGACGTTGGCATCTAGCTCTCATTTTTCCACCAGATACCTGTGTGTATCCTTGGTGACTCTGGACCAAAATGCATGCCCACCCAACACCTAGCCACTAGGTGTCCTGCTCCATTCCACCTTGGCCATGTGCTGTCATCTCTGTACATGTTGTATTCTTTTTACAAATCAGACCTTCCAATGCAATTTTTGACCCTGGCTGCACACTAGTACCACCTGATCACCAAATTCCTCTGCCTCAGCTCCAACTTCTGAGTTTCTAATGTCATTGACCCAGCTTAGGACACAATGTGCAAATAGAGTTGAAACTACTGTTCTACTCTCTAACTAGAATCAACTATCTTTCTACTTCCTTCTTTTACTCCAACTATGCCTGTTCTTCAACCTCAAAAACAACATAATCCAACCATATATTTATTGTCTACAAGAGACACACTTTAGATTCAAAGACACAAATAGACTGAAGGTAAAAAAAGAGAGAGAGAGAGAGAGAGTGAGAGATACCATGCAATCAGCAACCAAAAGAGAGTTAGAGTAGCTACACAAATTTCACACAATTGGCCTTTAAGACAAAAAAAAAAATTTACTAGAGACAACAAAGGACATTTTATAATAATAAATGGGTCAATTCATCAAAAATATATAACAATTATAAACTTATGTATATATTATAACAGAGCTTCAAGATACATGATGTAAAAACTAACAAAATTGAATGGAGAAATATACAATCAATAATAATAGCTGGAGACTTACCCACATAAAAAACTCCACACAACAATAGCACAATATGATTATTCTCATGAGCATGTGGACCATTAGGTGAGGCCAGAAAGCAAAACTCAATAAATTTTAAAAGGCTGAATTCACTTGAAGTATGTTTTCTGAACACAATGAATAGAATGAAAACTACTAACAGAAGAAAATATGGAAAAATCATAAATAGTTGGAAATTTAAAAAATATATTCTTAAACTCCCAGTGAATCAGAGAAGAAATCACTAGAGAGATTAGAAAGATACCTTTGAGATGAAGAAAACAAAACACAACATACTAAAACATGGGATGCAGTGAGACCAGTGCTCAGAGGGAAATTTATAGCTGTAAAAATTTACATTGAAAAAGAAGAAAGATTTCAAATCAATAACTGAACCTTCCATTTTAAGAAACTAGAGCCCTGATCAGGTGGCTTGGTTGTTTGGAGCATTGTCCCATGCACCAAAGGGTTGCAGGTGTGATCTCTGGTTAGTTGGGGCATTATACAGGAGGCAACCAATCAATGTTTCTCTCTCACATGGATGTTTCTCTCTCTTTTGCTCTCTCTAAAATCAGGTGAGAATATAAGAAAAACTAGAAAAAGAACAAACTAAATTCAAATCCAGCGTAAGGAAGAAAATAAAGATTAGAACATTAATTAACATAGCAATAATTAAGTAAAGAATGTAAAAACAATAGAGAGAGTGAAAAAGTTGAAGGGATTAAGTACAAACTGGTAGTTACAATATAGTCACAAGGATGTAAAGTACAACATAGGAAATATAGTCAATAGTATGGTAATAATTGGTGCCAGGTGGATGCTAGACATATCTGAGGGAGCATTTCATAAATTATATAAATGTCTAACCACTACACTGCACAGCTGAAACTAATATAAAATAATATTAAATGTCACCTGCAACTGATAAAGAAGAACAACAATAGGGAAATCAATAAAACCAAAAGTTGCTTGTTTGAAAAAAAACTGAACAAAATTAACAAATCTTTAGTTATAGTGGCCAAAAAATAAAAAGAACTCAATTACCAAAATCAGGAATAAAAGACAAAACATTACTACTGACTTACAGAAATAATAATGAGAATAATATAAAAAATTGTATACCAGTAAATTAGATAACATAAATAAAATGGGAAATTTTCAAGAAAGACACAAAATTCCAAAACAAAAGACAGAAGAAAAATAGAAAATCTGAATAAACCCATAACTAGTTAAGAGACTTAATTAGTAATCAAAACATTCTCCCAGGACTAAATGGTTTTACTACTGGATTCTACCAAAAATTTCAGGAATAATTAACACCAATCCTTCACAAACTATTCCAGAAAATAAAAGGGAGGGGATATATCTGAATTCATTTTATGAAACCAAAATTACTCTGATGCTAAAACTACATTAAAACATCACAAAGGAAAAACAACTACCTACTAATATTTCTCATAAATCTGGATGCAAAATTCTTCAACAAAATACTATTTAACTGAATGCAATAACATTAAAAGAAATATGTAAAATAACCAAGTGGTCTTTATTCCAGGAATACAAGGCTGGTTTAATATAAAATTAATGAATAAACCATATTAAAGTATAAAGGACAAAAACTAGGAATAGAAGGTAAGTTTTTCACTTGATAAAAAGCATTTACAAGAATACCAGGCTAACACCATTCTTAATGGTAAAAGACAAAATCTTTTAATTCTAAAATCAAGAAAAAAAAACAAAGATATCTGCTCATGCCACTTCAAAATGGTACTGGAGGTCCTAGCCAGGTCAATTAAGAAAAATAATGAAATAAAAGGCGCTAACATTGAAAAAATTAAAGTTATCTGTGTTCACAGATGACCTTACCATTCTCATAGAAAGTCCTAAAAAATCCAAATAAATTAGTAAACAAACAAATACAGAAATGTTGCAGAATAAAAGATTAATATATAATAATCAAGTGTATTTATAAGCAATAGCAAGAAGAAAATGAAAAATATAAAATAAAATTAATAAAATGTTATATATTGTAGCATCAAAAACATAATATACTTAAGAATAAATTTAACAATGAAGTTCAAGACTTGTACACTTAAAGTTACAAAACATCACTGAAAAAAATCAAAGAATAATTAAATAAACAGAAACACGTTTGTGTTCATGTATTGGAAGACTTAATATTGTTAAGATGGCAACATTCCCCAAATTGATCCACAGAGTCAATGAAATCTATATCAAGATCCCAACAGCTTTTTTTTTAAATAGAGAAATTGATGTCATAATCTTAAAATCCATATGGAAACATAAGAGACATGCAATAGTCACAACAATCTTGAAAGAGAAGAATTAAGTTTGATGACTCGTGCATCCAGATTTTTAAACTTCCTACAAAAGTACAGTAATTAAGATTCCATAGAGCTGGCATAAGGATAGATGACATATAGGTCCATGGAAAAGACTGAGAATCCAGAAGTAAACCTTTACATTTATGATCAATTTCTTTTTGATGAAGGTACCAAGAACATTCAATAATGAAGGAATCATCTTTTCAATAAATGGTGCTTAGACAAATGGCTGTCCACATGCAAAAAAAGGACCACAAAAGAACTTAGAACCTCACTTCACAAAGTATTAACCTTGTATTAGGCAATGATTTCTGAGATATGACACCAAAAACCTGTATAAGCAATTGAAGAAAAAAAGATAAATGAGACTTCATCAAAATGGACACAATTAAGAAGGTGAAAACACAACCCACAGAGTGGAGAAACTATTTAAAAATCATATATCTGCTAAGAGACTAGTATCCAGAATATGTAAAAAAAAACAACAACAATAAATCAAAAACACGAGAGATAACTCAATAATAAAAAAGATAAATAAACCAATTTTTAAAAGGGCAAACATTTGGTAGCAACATTTCTCCAAAGAAATAAATACATGAAAAGATACTCAGCATCATTAGTCATTAAGGAAATAGCTCAAAAACATAATAAGATACCACTTTGCACAAATTAGGATGGTTATGATTTTAAAAAATAGATAATAGCAAATGTTGGAGAGAATGTGGAGAAATTGGAATCCTAATACACTGCTCGTGGGAATGTAACATTGTTAAGCCATACTGAAAAACAGTTTGGTAGTTCTTCAAAAAGTGGAACAGAGTTATCATATGATCCAGCAATCTACTCCTAGGTAAACAAGGTCTGTCCAAAAAATATCCAGCCATATAATATGAAAAATAGAGACATTTATTGAAGCAGACACAAGAACCATTGTACATAGGACAATGATGCCTCAGTCCCCTTCAAAGTTATGACGTTCTTGAGGAAATCTGGTTCATTGGTAGTGGTTTGAATCAAGTCATTAGCAACTGCAGCACAATGTTCCTTCTGTTCTGATAGCAGAAGCCACAGAACAAATTTTACCATGGAACATTTTGTGCCAAGATCCTGCATCAAAATCTTAGACACAGTAGCTTTGGAATCCCTAGATCAGCTTCTAGTCCTTAACACTGTCAGTCTGCGATCTTTGTTTATTGCAGCCCATACACACTCAACATTCTCAGCTGTTCTGCTTGTTGTAGGCCTTTCAGAACATGAATCACTTTCAGCAGATTCTTGACCATCTGTGAAGCATTTGTGCCACACTTTTATTTGCACTGCACTCATTGCATTGTCCCTTCTAAATCATCCTAATAGTTTCCATGGAGGAATGTTCAGGCTTAACGCAAAATCTGATGCAGATTCATTGCACTACTCACTCAGTCATTTTGAATGTGACAGCTACACAGTACACATGCTCACTCAACAGTGTCTACTACTCCCACTGACTGGTACAGTGAAGTTGTCGTTGTTCATGCATGTGCATTCCAGTCCACTTTCCTTGGCTGTCAGGTTCCATCAATGTCACGCAAACCATTCTCATTATATTAGCAATGGCTCGACTTTTCCTGGACAGACCTCTATACTCAAGAGAATTAAAAATATGTTCACACAAATGTTTGTAGATGAGTGTTCATTATAACATTATTCATAATAACCAAAAGGTAAAAAGAACCTAAATGTCCATCAACAGATGAATGAATAAACAAAATATGTTGTAGGTATACAACAGAATAATATTCAGCCACAAAAAAAAAAGTACTGATACATACTAGAAAATGAATGAACTTTAAAGGTATTATGCTAAGTGAAATAAGCTAGACTAAAAAGTTACATGTTCTATGATTTCTTTAATATAAAGTGCTTACAATAGAAAAATCCATGGGGACAGAAATAGATAGATAAATGGTTCCCAGGGATTGAGAGTAGGGGAAATAGGGAGTGACCGCCAATGAGTAAAGTGTTTGTGTGTGTGTGTGTGTGTGTGCATGTGTGTTGATGAAACCTTCTAGAATTATATAGAGGTGGTTGCACAACTTTGTGAATATACTAAAAATCACTGATTTGTACATTTTAAAATAATAAATATTATGGTATATGAATTATATCTCAACTTAAAAAAGAAAGAAGTCAACAGAAAATTTGAATAGAGCACTAAAAAATATTTGCTACACTGATCAAGAAAGGAAGAAAGAAGACGTAAATAATATTACAAATGAAAAAAGGAACAGCACTACCAATCCTACAGAAATTTAAATGCTAATAAGGAAATATTAAGTACAACTGTGTGCCAACAAGTTAGATGCTTTAAATGAAGTGAAAAATCCTAGAAAGACTTAGATGACCAAAACTTACTAAGAAATAGAAAATCTAAGTAGAGATATAAAAATTGTAATTATATTTTAAGCTTAAAAAAGTATAATTATAATTTAAAATATTTCCACAAAGAAAAGCCCAGTCTCAAATGACTGGTGAATTTTATGAAATATTTAAATAGGAAATAATAGTAACCATACATAAACTCTTTCAGAAAACTCTCTTTTGCTTACTAGCTCTCTTTCTCTCTTACACACAAAATGAACTTAGATCTTTATCTTACACCATACACAAAAAATTGACTCAAAATAGATCATAGACATAAATATAAAAGCTAAAAGTAAAACTTCTAGGAGAAAATCTTTGTGAACTTGGATTAAGCAAAGATTTTTTATTTTTATTAATTTTTTTAATGTTCAATGATCTCTGAACTTTTTATTGGTCTCCTCTCCCCCACAAGGGTTGCCCTCCTTCTGCTGCCTTTAATGCCTCAGAACTTTGGTGTTGTTGGCCTCATTCATCACTTTGGGATTAGACAAAAAAATTTTACACATGATACCAAAAGCACCATCAAAAATTAAAAATTGATTAACAGGACTCTATCAAAATTAAAATATTTGCTCTTCAGAAGTCATCATGAAGAAAGTAAAAATATAAGCTACAGACTGGGAGAAAATGCTTAGATATTATATAGCTGACAAAGGACTTGTAGTCAGAATATATAACAAACTCAGTTCAAAAATAAAAAGCTAGAACAACTCAATTTTAAGACAGGCAGAAGATCTAAGTAGCACTTTGCCAAAGAATATGGCAAATAAGCATATAAAGTAATAGTCAACATTATTATGGAGATAGAGATTATGCTTAGCGAAATAAGCCAGGCAATGAAAAAAAACAATACCATATGATATCACCTGATACAGGAGATTAATGAACAACACAAACAAATGAACAAAATTGAACAAAGAACAGAGTAACAGTTATCAGGGGGGAGGGGGAGAGAGGGAAGGGGGTAAGTAGGGGAAGGGTTTAGTAAAGGAACTAATATAAATAACCCATGAACAGGGACAACAGGGTCGGGATTGACTATGGGAGAAGGGGTGGGCGGGGTGGGGGTTAGCAATGAGGGAAAAAGTGGGACAATTGTAATAGAAAAACAATAAAAATAAAATTAAAAAAATAAAAATACCCTTTTGCAGCCATTGCTGAGGCGCCAGCGGTCAAAATGAAGTTCAATCCATTTGTGACTTCTGACCAGAGCAAGAACTGTAAAAGGCTTTTCAATGCACCTTTCCACATTCGCAGGAAGATTATGTCTTCTCTTTCCAAAGAGCTGAGACAGAAAAGTACAATGTTCGATCCATGCCCATCCAAAAGGATGATGAAGTTCAGGTTGTACGAGGACATTGCAAAGGGCAGCAGATTGGCAAAGTAGTCCAGGTTTATAGAAAGAAATATGTCATCTACATTGAACGAGTACAATGGGAAAAAGCTAATGGTCAACTGTTCACGTGGGCATTCACCCCAGCAAGGTGGTTATTAGCAGACTAAAACTGGACAAAGGCCGCAAAAAGATCCTTGAACGTAAAGCCAAATCTCATCAAGTAGGAAAGGAAAAGGGCAAATACAAGGAAGAAACAATTGAGAAGATGCAGGAATAATGTAATCCTTTATACAACTTTCATTAAAAACTTGAAATGAAAAAAAATAATAATTAAAAAAATAAAAATAAAAATAAAATACATGCAGGAGGAATGAGGGAAAAGAAAAAATCACCATTAGGCAAACATCACAGTAATCATTGTAGACAAAGTCCACTAATGGAAGCTAAAATCAGCAGGTGAAAATTGTAGGAAAAAAAAGGATATTTGTATTTCCCCTCAAATATTTGTTAAATACAAAACAAAAACGGAAAACCTCAGTGAGATACTATTATACTCCTATTAGTATGACTAAAATACTGGCAATCCCAAGTGCTGATGGGAATATAAAACTAGATCTCTCACAAAGGCTGGTGGAAAGGCACTCTGAAAAATCATCTGGCAGTATCTTACAAAACTGAACATGCTTGTATACATCTAACACATGATCCAGCAATCCCACTCATAGGTATTTACCCAAAGAATAAAAACACATATTCATACAAAAACCTATATGCATTTTTATAGCAGCTTTATTTTTAACCATAAAAAATGGGCAACAACCCACATGTCTTTCTAGCAATGAATGGATTTAAAAGCTGTGGTAAATCCATTGAATGGAATAGCACTTGGAAATAAAGAGTAAGAAACTACTGATATGCAACACAATAGATAAATTGTAAATGAAGCTAGAACCAACAGGCTACATGTTTTATTAATTCATTAATATGACTGTCTGGAAAAGCCAAAACTATAAGGATGAAAAATAAATCAGAGGGTTCCAAGAGCTGAGTGTGAGAGTAGGATAGGATTAACTACAAAGTACGTGTGATGGTGGGTGGGGGAGGTGGTAATAGAAGAGAATTTATTTAGCAGAACCATTCTAAATTATGATATAGGGTTGAATACATGACTCCACCCATTTTTCAAAACCCATAAAACTATACACTGCAAAGAGCAAATTTTACTGTATGTAAATATAAAAGAAGTCAACCTAAGTGTAGAAGAAACTCAAAATGAAATATAAATGATAACAAATGAACTTAACACTATTACAAATGAATAAAATAAACATGCTGAAGAGTCTGGGGAAGAAAAGAAACTAAATTACTTTAGAAAAATATCATATTGAGTGTATATTGTAAAATTAAAGACAAAAAAGAACTTTTAGTTAATTTGTTTTTCACAATGACATGGGTTAATAGTTCTGAACTACTTAATGCATATTTTAGGGTTGAACAAATAAGTAAATATACTTTTACTAATGAGAGCCAGATCTCTCACTGTTGGAGAAAGGTGTTACAAATAAGGAAAAATGAAGGCTAAAATAAAACCTTGGGATGTTTAATTCATGTCAGAGGTATCAGTATAAACATAAAGTTTAAATATATATATGCATGTGTTTGCAAGCTGAGTACATATATAGACACGCATTGCTTAATGTCAGGGATATATTATGAGAAATGCATTGATAGACAATTTCATCATTGTGCTAACATCATAGAGTGCACATACACAAGCCTAGATGATAGAACCTACTACACAGCTAGGCTGCATGATATAGCCTATTGTTCCTAGGCTACAAGCCTGTATAGCATGCTGCTATAAAATAACAAAATGAGATTAAATCAAGGACAAGGAAAAATGATGTAATCAAGAGACCTAGGAAACAGATGTTTGAGGCTACTGATGGCATAATAGGGCAGACTGTTTTACAGCAATTTTTTTAGTAAGTAAAAAGAGTACACTCTAATATATCAATTTAAACCTATAGTATAGTAAATATATAAACCAGTAACATAGTTGTTTTTTTATCATGATCAAGTATTCTATATACTGTACATAATTGTGTGTGCTATACTTTTATACAACTGGCAGCACAGTAGGCTTGTTTACACCAGCATCACCACAAACATGTGAATAATACATTGCACTATGACATTATGCTATGTATGACATCACTAGTTGATAGAAATTTTCAGCCATGATATAATGTGATCACCATGGTATATGCAGTCCATAATTCACTGAAACATTGTTGAGTAATGTGTGTCTGTGCGTATATTCCAAGATCTATACCCTAAGAAGTCATACAAGTAATGACACCCAGAGAACAATGAGCACATCGAGTGCCTGATCTTGGTTTCTAAATAGCATCTGCCAATAAAAAAGGAAACTAGAGCTTCTATGAGGAAGGTTTTGTTCCAGGACTGGAGTAGGGAAAACACAAGATGACCCTGAAGCATCTTGTGGTGTCAAAATGTAAGGAGGTGCTCAAAAAGGATTCTGGCATGTTGGAAGAAAGCAGCAACTGACCTGAAAGTTCCCAATGGCCAAAACTGGAAAATTTTGAGCAATAAAATAAACAGTGGAACTATGGGGTTATAACCCATAGATTAAAATTAATATACATGAATCTATACTGATATAAATAGATAACAATAAATAAATGAAGGATAAGTTTTTCTAACAGATTTCCAAATAATAAATGTAGAAAAAATGAGGAAAATATAAAACCACCACTAGAATACCACAGTAACAATTGTTGCAAACAAATCTACCAGTGGATGCTAAAATTAATGGGAAAGAGTTTTAGGAGAAAGGGATATTTGGCTAGTCTCAAAGTATGTTCTCCAATATATCTGTTAATTACAATGGAAAAATATTTACTTTACAGTGGAGAAATTCATCAGGCATTACCTTGCCCAAATGATAATGAGACTAATAATGATCACCAACAATAAGATATACTGATTCATGTAACTAACCTGTAATATGATACACTAAAAATGGCACATTACTTCTATAATATTATTTCCAAAAATGAATATATTCAATCTAATCATGAGAAAACACTGGAAAACTCAAATTGATGAAGATTCTACAAAATAACTGACCAGTGCCCTTCAAAAGTGTCAAGGTCATGAAAGACAAGAAAAGACTAAGGAATATTCAGAGACTGGAGGAGACTAAGAAGACATGACAACTCAGTGTAGTATGAATCTTAGATCAGAAAAAGGACATCTGCAAGGAAAGTTGTGAAAGACAAAGTTTATAATTCAAAAAGTGATATTGGATCAATGTTAATATTATAGTTTTGACAACTATACCATCATGTATACGATGACATTTGGAGAAGCTGTGTAAAGGTGACATAAGAAATCTGAACAATTTTTGCAATTTTTTTGAAGTTCAAAATTATTTCAAAATAAAAATCTTTCAAAAATAAAGTTAAATTACAATTTAAAATGGAAAAATATATTAAATATAATAAGCATTTGAAATAATGTTAAACATCATTAGTCTTAGTCATAATGTAAATTAAAAGTATAATGAAATAGAACTACATACCCAAGAGAATGGCTAAAATCCAAAATACTGACAATACCAAGTTTAGTCAAGGATGTGGAGAAAATGAAATTTTTATATATTGTTGGTGAGAATGTAAAATGGTACAGCCACCTTGGAAAACAGTGTAGCAGTTTCCTGAAAAGTTAAACATATACTTAACATACAGCTTAGCAATTCCACTCCTAGCTATCTACAAGAGAAATAAAATCATGTCCACACAAAACTTACACATGAATGTAGCATCATTATTTTTAATAGCCCCAAACTAGAAAAACCCAAATTTCTGTCAGCTGGAAATGGATAAACAAAATGTGATATATCCATACAGTGAAGAATACTAATTACCAATAAAAAGACACTACTGATACATACTACAATATGGATGACTTCAGCAATATTATGCTAAGTATAAGAAACCAAACACAAGAGCATGGGTACAGAATTCCATTCTTCATTCAACACACCTACATTCTGCTATTTTTTTTACCATCTCTACTGGCACCTCCCTGGTCCCAGTGCCCATTATCTCTCTCATGAATTATCACAATAGCTTCCTGATGGGTCTTGTGTTCTTCCCTTCTCCCCTATTTATTCTCAACACAGCTAAAACCTAAGTTAGATCATCTCATCATTCCCTTAGGATTCTCCAATGGTTCTCCATTTCACTCAGGAAAAAGCCAAAGGCCTTAAAAGGCTCACCTCTGTACTCTCCTCTTCTATGACTCATCCATTACTCATGATGCTCCACTCACTCTGGCCTCCTTGCTGTTCCTCAACCATGCCAGGCACACTTCCACAAGAGAACCTTTGCTCCAGTCCTTCCCTCTGCCCAGAATGCTCTTTCTGGGCTCTCAGTTCCTTCATCTTTGCTCAAGTTCTGCCTTCTCAATGAGAACTAACATCTCTGTTTAATACTGAAACTTGCTTCCCCATCTCAGAACTTCTGATCTATTTACCCTGCCCTTCTCTTTCTTTGTTCTCTAATACCATTTTTAATATACTAGATAATTAACTCACTATGTTTATTGTCTTAACACCCCTTGTGAGAATGTAGTCTCCATAGGGACAGATATCTTAGTTTACTTTGTTCACTGATGTGTCCCAAACATCTAGAATAGTGCTTGGTACCGAGTAAGGCCTCAATAAGTATTTGTTGCAATAAATGAATGAATGAATGAGTTTGAGACAAGTAACTGTAGTGCATTTGTGTTATGTTTCCAGTTAAAAGCCATTTGCATTGACAGTCATGTGAGATGGTTGAGATCGTTAGAGCAGAGGACAAGGATTCTACGATTCTAGTCAGGAAATAACTGCATTCACTCAAAGCCACTGCTAACATGTGAAGTGTCCTTTATGTGAATTCAAAAGGATGTTCCTTTCTCCTAGAAAATTCAGTCCTGTACCAAGGTGAGGGCTTGGCAATTCAAGTGTGGCCTGGTTTCATCCCCACTAACCCCCTCAGCCATGTGGTGCCTTACAGTGCACAGTCTGTTCAGATGTACTGGATGGTCCTGTGTCCACATGGACTTCCAGAATAAGCAATTGCCAAAATAGCTCTTGACTCCCCACACCCCACCCAACTCCCAGTCACACCCACCCACCACCACAGCTGTGTCCCCAGGCCATCCTGAATGATTCCTGTGGTCTTACCCTCATCTTATCACATAGGCACTTTTGCCCCAGATTTGGTTCTACCTCACTCATTCTTTTGGTTTCCAAATCCTTGCTTGTGACACTGTCTCTGGTCCATTTGTTCTCTGACTCATGGTAATGGCCCATCTCCCCTCTCCCAGGCTAAACTTTACTTCCCAAAACCATTCTAAGATCACTACAAAATTCTTCCCAGTCTAGACTTCACTAATCTCCAACCCTCTTCCCCAATCCTTGGTCCTCAGACTGTGCTCCAAAACCCTCAGGCTGCTGCCTCTAGCAGTGTAGAGTTGGAGGAAGGGCTAACAGAGACCCAGGGCCTGGACACAGACTCTCTTAATCAAATGCATATCTATTCACAGTATTAATAGCTTTCAAGTATGATTTTTTCCTGGAAAAAAGGTTTTCTGTTTAAACATTAGAATATGGATATTGTATGATTTCAGGATGGACAGAATCATTTTAACTTGGAAAAAACCTTAAGTCACAGTCATCCCCCACTTAAAAGAATTTTATAGAGCACCTATAGAATGTCTGGATTTGAGTGAGGGAAATGCTTGGTCAGCCCTTCAAGATTAACAGAATGTAATATGCATACCTTGGTGTCTATCTTGCTATCACTAATATTTGCTATCTGGTATTATAAACATGATTAAAGTTAAGGTACATCTACTGCAGAAAATAACTTTGATTTTTAAATGCTTGACCTGTAGGTATTTTGTTTTTGTTTGTTTGTTTGTTTTTAAGTAATTATATACCAGGGTCAGAACTTATTGTAATATAAGCATCTACTTCCTAATTTATTTGTTCTGCAAGTTCTTATCTGTGTTGGTATGCTTGATGGAGCACAACTATACTTATATGGGACCCAAAATGCAAATGATAGAAGTTCTTCATGATGAGTCATGTTCTTATCTATCTGCTGAAATTTGCCCTAGGGACAGTGGGCAGATGTTCCACGGGGTCAGGGTGACCAGCCTTTTGGACAAGGAAGAGAGAGGAGTGGGGAAGCAGAAAATGGGAACCACAGGAGCCTCTAAAAATGACCCTCTGATTCAACAACAGAAAATAAACAACAGGATTTAAAAATAGGCAAAGGACTTGAAATAGATACTTCCACACTAGAACCTTTGCTCCAGTCCTTCCCTCTGCCCAGAATGGTCTTCTTGGGCTCTCAGCTCCTTCAAGTCTTTGCTCAAGTTTCAAGGATGATACACAAATGGCCAATGAGCACATGAAAAGATGCTTAACATCACTAATCTTTAGGGAAATGCAAATTAAAATCACAATGAGATATTACATTACACCCATTAGGATGACTACTATAAAAAAAATAATAATAATACGTGTTACCAAGGATGTGGAGAGTTTGGAATTCCTATGGACTGTTGGTGAGAATGTAAAATGCTACAGGCACTTTGGAAAACAGTAAATAGGTCCTCGAAAAATTAAAATTAGAATTATTATATGGTCCAACAAGTCCATTTCTGGGTATAGGTATACACCAAAGAATTGAAAACAGGGTCTCAAAGAGAGATCTGTACAACCATGTTCATAGCAGCATTATTCACAATAGTCAAAATGTGGGAGCAACAAAGTGTACATCAATGGATGAACAGATAAGTAAAATGTGATATAAACATATAATGAAATATTCAGCCATAAAAAGGAAGGAAATTCTGAAATATGCTACAACATAGGTGAACATTGGAGATATTATACTCAGTGAAATAACCCAGTCATAAGAGAATTGATACTGGATGATTCCATTGATATGAGGTTCCTAGAGTAGTCAAGTTCAGAGAGACAGAGAGTAATGGTGGTTGCCAGGGGCTGAGGGGAGAATAAGGAGTTAGTTTTTAATGGATATGGTGTTTCCATTTGGGAAGATGGAAAAGTTCTGGAGATGGATGGTGATGATGGTCGTACAACAATATGAGTATAAGCAGCATGACGGAGCTGTACACTTAAAAGTGGTTAAGATGATACATTTTACATGTGTATTTTATCACAATTTTAAAAATGGGAAAAAGTGACTCTGTGAATTTAAAGGGAAAGGCAGCTGTAGCCTAGGAGAAAAGATAGGTGAGTGCACCCTGATTTGACCAAGTTTCAATGAGCAGATATTTTCAAAATCTTGTCTACAGTGTCATCAGATGTAAAGAAACAGTAGACTGGCAGGAGTGTCAGGGGTATGACTTTTCTGAGAGGCAGCATGGAGATATGTATGAAAAGCTTTTGACATGGTGTACCCTCTACAGCAGCAATTCACTTCTAGCAATTTCAGCTCCAGAAGTAATCATAGATGTTCATCAGACATATCTATAAGGGTGAATATTTACTTACAATATCAAACAATTTTAAACAAATATACAAAAGCGGGGCATGATGAAACGAAATGTTACATGGCCGCTTTACAATTAATAAAAACTATATTGTCAAAGAACAGTTAGTGGCATTGGAAAATGTTCTTAGTATTTCACTAAATTTTTTTTTAAGTTTTTATTTATTTAGTTTTAAAGAGGGGAAGGGAAGAAGAAAGAGAGGGAGAGAAACATTGACAAGCTGCCCCTCACACACCCTTACCGGGAACTTGTCTGAAACTCAGGCTTATGCCCTGACCATGAATTAAACTGATGACCTTTCAGTTTGTGGGACTATAACAAGGGTCCCCAAAAGTCCCCACAGCCCATGGTTTTGGGGGTGGGGGAAGGAGACAATACAGCTTTTAGGTACTTTGCATATTATGGCAGGCTGGTAGGTAAGGCCAATGAAAGGACAGATGATACTGTCTAAGATAGTTTGCATATCAATGGCAAGGGGAGAGCCAAGCCTTTCCTGAAGGCAAGAGCCATAAGGAAAGGAGACAGCCATTTAGTGTGCTGGGCCATGCAGTTTGAAGACTGCAGAGAGACCCCACTAGCCAGCCATGAGGTCGGGTGTGTAAGCAGGTGCCATGTGGTTCTGTATTAAGAGCATGGAGAACACTGTGACACGGGCAGGAGCTCCCCAACCAGGCACAGATGGATGGGAGCTGCTGGGAACACTGATGGAGAGGACACTGTCTTAGGACTTGTGCCTTTCCTGGACTTAACCATGATGCAGTGCAACACGGCAATGCTTTTCTGGACTATTATATGGAGGTTGATGACATCATACCCCAAATTTTGAAGGAGAGAGCTGACAGATAAGTAATGGAGAACTATTGTTTTTGGTTTTGGTTTATAGCCTTCTGGGGAGCAAGGGAAGTGCTGGGTCTCATGGGGAAACAGGGCTCTGAGCTTAAGTGCTCACAGTACCCACAAGGTTGGAATATTGTAAATAAAGACCTGTTTTCCTCAACACTAATTGTTGGGTCTTACACCAAGGCGCCATGAGAACAAGCCCCCCTTTGCTTGGTAACAGGACAATGCCCAACCAACTGAGCTACACTGGTCAGGGCATCACTAAATGTTTTTTAAAATTACAGGACAGTAAGTCCACATTGCATATATTTTCCTAAAAAATTTTTACAGAAAACTGTGAGGTATAGTAAACGTGATTTTATCTTCATCTTTCTGCTTTAATTTTCCAAATTTTCCATACTGGATATGTATTATTTATTATTTTAGAAATAAAAATATTGTGTAAGTATTTTTTAAGTTAAATCTGAGTCTCCTGAATTTCTAGTTGGCAAACACTGAGCCCAGACAAGATTGAATTTTCCCTGGTCAGATGCAAAAAGGGGTGCAAAAAAATGCTACTTTTTTAATTGTCTTAAGTTGGGTTTTACTGTCAAAAACTAGATTGTATAAGAGAAAATTTAAAGTGTTTAAGAGGATAAACTTTGCAATCCCCTCTAAAGCACCTATTTGCATGCAAAGCATTGGAATGCTAATTTCCAATCTTCCCATCTTATTTATTAAAACTGGTCACCCAAGTTTCTCTGGATAGATAATTGAGGGTAAGAGTGCGGGAGGGAGTGAGAGGAAGGATGGGAGAGTCCTCCAGAGCTTAGAAACCAAGCTACACATCCTTTACTATCAATTCTATATTTCATACTTTTGATTCAGATTCTCATTTCCCTATTCCATCATCCAACTATGTTCATGTTATAACTTATCCTCTAAATCAGCAATTTTCAACCAGTGTGCTGAAGAAATTTTAAAACATGCAATACCTGACTATTTAGTCAGGGGCACTGACCTCTTTTCCCTTAGATTGTCAATATATTTTTAATAACAACAGCTAACACAATAGTCACCCAGTGTGAATAAATCAAAATTATACTTATTTTTGTCAGATCAGCAAAAAGTATATTTTTTGATGTGCCACAGAATTTTGGTAATTGGTTTGTGTGCCATGAGATTAAAAAAGGCTGAAAATCACTGCCCTAAATGTATCTGTTTCTATTAGTTCCCCCTTGGACTTCAGCTGCAAATTTGTATTTTTAATTTGTCACAATATTGGTTGGATCGAATGTGGAAGTTACATTCTGGAACACCTTGTCAGAAAATATTGAAAATGCTAGCATTGTGACTCCCTGCTACAGGAACAAAGTAAGAGAAGTACAGGTTCTGAGCTGTGTTCACCCTGCTGGTGGTTCACAGTGACACTCTATGGCTCATGGTGCCCTGGGAGCACAAGTCTGAAAGCCACAGCCTTTGCCACTCTTCTCATATCTAAAGAAAACCAGGACAAAACTGATGACACCAGTGAAGGCCGGGAATTCAGGAAGGCCTGACTACAAGGAGACGAGACGCCAGTGGCTGCAGGAGAAAGCTGGCTTTGTGCAATGCAGAGAGAGCCTGCTCTCACAGTTCACATGGGCAGCTAGACGGCTTCTGGGGCATGGAAACACTCTAGAGCCATGTGAAATCTTAAGTCACTTCAAAAATGAACCCTGTGTGTGACCCATATACAAGGCTAGAAATGTGTAAAACATTCAGTGAGGGAAGAATAAGAATGGCTATTTCAGAGAGAAAGCCCTATTAACTAAGCCAGGAAGACTGACTGCAGCATTTTTAAAAGGATAGTCAGCTTTATCCCAGGGTCCTCATAAAGTTTAGGAAGCACCATGGTAGGTTCAATCTGGCTCTGCCTGGCTGGAGCTCCACCCAACTGGTCAGTGCCTCCCCTCCAACTTCTCAAGTACCCACAAGGTCTCCCTTGCGTCCTGGCCAAGGTTCCATCTGCAGGGGTCTTTCTAAGACACAATTCTGGCCATCCCCTGAATTAATGTTCTACGAGTCCCCCCACCTTCAGGATAACAACTATTCTTGGATTACATGCTGAGCTCTCTCCTCATCCAGCAGACATTTCTTCAGGACTTCATAGTCCAGCTCCCCGGCCTTTGTGCATGCAGTCCCCACTGCCTGATATGTACTCCCTCCAGCATCTGCCTGAGATACAGTAGTCCTGCTCTATATCGCGGTCCATTTATCATGGCCTCACTGTATCGCGGGATTTTTTAAAATATCATATTGAATTATTTATCGTGGATTTTAACTATATTGTGGGATTTTGTGGTACTGTATATGTATGTTGTTAAAATGATGTATGTTTAAGAGAGTAGAATATGTCTAAGAACATAAGTAGTGTTTATAAAAGTGTGGAAAAGGTTAATAAGGGAGAGGGAAAGGTTAATAAGGGACTGGGGATGGTTTTTAAGTGTGTGAGAAGGGTTTATAAAGCCTTGAAATATACATAAATACTAAAATAAATGTAAGGTTCTTACTTCGTGGATTTTCACCTATCTTGTGGGGGTCTAGAATGTAATACCCACAATAAGTGAGGGAATACTGTATTTATTTACCAGCTTAAAGATCAGCTCAAAAATCACCTCCGCCAGCCCTGGCCAGTGTGGGCTCCATTGGTTGGAACATTTTCCCTTAACCAAAAGGTTTCAGGTTCGATTCCTGGTCAGGGCACATACCTAGGTTGCAGGTTCAATCCTGGGTCCAGGCACATACAATCCCTAGTCCATGCAATGTTTCTCGGTCTCCCTTTCGCTTTCCCTTTGTCTCTCAAAAAGCAATGGATAAAAGAAAGTCCCCAGATGAGGATAACAATAATTAATTAATTAATTACCTCCTCCAAACTTCTCAGCCTACTCCTTAGTCCTGGGAGACAAAGAGGGCAGATAAAGTATGAATGTACAAATCAAAAAGAACTGAGTTTGAATTCTGGATCTATTACCTATCAGCTGTGTAGTCTTGGGTGGTATCAAATATGACTAGTGAAATCCACTCTACAGAGATCTTCAGGGAATTAAGAATGCTGCCTCCTCCAAACTCTGCAGCCCTCAGAGATATATTATTCATGTGTATTCCCAGGAGTTTACAAGGCCTTTCCCACTGTAGTGGCCCCCAAATTGTGTTATGAATGAATGAGAAAATTCATTGATAGACTTTTCCTAGGCATCCAGAGTTCTGACACACCTGTGCAGTGGGTTTCGAGTGGTGCTTAACCATGGGGATTTACATAATGATGCCTTGGGGAGGTTTTTAAAAATGCTACTGCTCCCTCTGGCAAAGACTCCACTTCTGTGGGGAGAAGCATACAGGGGATGGACGTTGTTGATAACCCCCAGGGAGTTCAAGGTGCAGAGGATCTGATTCTGAGACACTCTCCCCCTCCTCCCCACTCCTTCTCTTTCTTCCTGCTTCTCCCTGGGCTGACACAGATACCAGTCACCCCACATTTCTGGGACAGGCAGGAGGCAAAAAGAATGGGAGGAGGGATGAATGAAGGTTTGACACAAGCACTGTGGCTGAGGGTGACACACGATCTGCCCCAGTTATAGGGAATAGAGGATGAACATGTAAAAAAATAAAAAACAACAAACAAACCCAGCCTTGTCCAGGTGGCTCAGTTAGCTAAAGGATTGTCCTGTATACCAAAAGGTTCTGGGTTCAATTCCTGGTCAGGACATGCACCTAGGTTGTGGGTTCAATCCCTGGTCTGGGCGTATAGGGGAGGTAACTGATCAATGTTTCTTACAACAACGTTCTTCTCTTTCTCTTCCTTCTTCTCTGACCAAAATCAATAAACATATCCCCAGGTGAGAATTTAAAAACAGACAAACAAACAAACAAAAAAAAAAATGCAGCAGCTCCAGTTCCAAGATGGCAGAGGAGTAAGTGGAAGATACACTAACCTCCTCCCAGTACCAGTCTGAAATAACAACTTAATTGTGGAGAAATTATCTGGAATAACCAACTGAACAATGGCTGGAGAGAAGTCTTATAACCACGAAGAAACAGAAAAGGCCGCTTTTTCACAACGTGACTGGCAGGAATTGCGGAGACGAGAAAGGACTGGCTGGGCTCCCATGGGTGGCAGCTGAAGGGACTGAGAAACAGCTCAGCAGCCAGGGGTTCCCCCTGAGAAGGGCAGGGTCTAAACCTGCAGCTGGGCATCCCAGCCTACAGCAACAAGGTGGAAAGTAAAATAGCATCCAGCTATGAAAAGCAAAAAGCCACAGGTTTTTTTGCTGGCCCAAAAAAAACAGCTGGAGACAAAGAGCTCTTAAGTAATCATGTACAAAAATATTTTGGCACCCACTTTTCACAAGGGAGCTCTAATTAGGTTATCATCAGATTTCTCATCAAAAGCACTAGCAGCCAAGCAATGAAAAACAATGTCCTACAACCAAGACTACTCTACCCAGCAAGGTTCTCATTCAAAATGGAAGGTGAAATAAAAAGTTTCCCAGACAAAAGAAGGCTAAAAGAATACATCTCCACCAAACCGGCATAGCAAGAGATGCTAAAGGGTATGCTTTAAGAAGATGAAGAAACAGAGAAAGAGACAGAGAGGAACACAAGTACAAAGGGTGGAAATAACAATGAATAAATACCTATCAATAATAACCTTAAATATAAATGGTTTAATGCACCAATCAAAAGACATAGGGTAGCTGAATGGATTAAAAAGCATGACCCACATATATGTTGTCTACAAGAGACCACCTTAGAACAAAAGATCTACACAGACTGAAAGTGAAGTAATGGGAAAAAATATTTCAGGCAAATGGACATGAAATAAAAAAGTGAGGTGGCAATACTTATATCAGACAAAACAGATTTCACAGCAAAGGCCATAAAAAGAGAAAAAGAAGGACATTTCATAATACTTAAGGGAAAAACGCATCAAGAAGATAGAACCCTTGTAAACATATATGCACCCAAGATAGGAGCACCCAAATATGTAAGAAAATTTTTGAAAGACTTCAGGAAGTATATAGACAGCAACACACTCATAGTAGTGAGCTTTAACACCTTATTGTAAACAATAAACAGCTCTTCGAAGCAAAGAAACACCAAGGATATTGAAGCATTGAACAACACTCTAGATCATATGGATTTAGTTGGTATATATAGAACTTTTATATTATATATGTACCCTGGCTTGTTTGGCTCAGTGGATTGAGCGTTGGCCTGCGAGCTAAGTGTCGCTGGTTCGATCTTGCAGTCAGGGCACATCAGAGAAGGAAAACTCTGATTCCAAAAAACCTCCGCTGCCTTGCGGCATACCTCTTCAGGGGAAAGGCTAAGGGAGTAAACCCCGACAGAAAATCTGGAGCCGGAGTCCCTAAGGCGGTTTGACATTGTAGTCAACACTGGCAACTCCTGCGGCGCACCTGAAGCCAAGCTGTATTGACTCCGTCTTTCCCTTGGACCCTTCAGCTGCGAAGAGAGGGGGGGTCTGCTGCATGGGCAACAGCAGACCCTCCATATCACCCTTCCCAGGCTCTGTAGCTTCAGCTCCACTGGAGAGGACACTCCAGCGTCATCGCAAGATGTCAACTCAACACAGGAGGAGACAGATACCGTGTTACTCCCGAGTCGGACTGCACAACCATTCTCGGCGGTGCAGATAGACTCTTAAGAAGCTACACCATCGTCTCTCGAGACAGATGGCTGCCGACGACGATAGAACTTTTCCTCCTGGCTGGTTTGGCTCAGTGGATTGAGCGTCGGCCTGCGAGCTAAGTGTCGCTGGTTCGATTTTCCAGTCAGGGTACACCAGAGAAGGAAAACTCTGACTCCAAAAAATCTCCGCTGCCTTGCAGCATACCTCTTCAGGGGAAAGGCTAAGGAGAAGGGAAACTCTGACTCCAAACCTCCGCTGCCTTGCGGCATACCTCCTCAGGGGAAAGGCTAAGGGAGTAAACCCCGACAGAAAATCCAGAGCCAGAGTCCCTAAGGCGGTTTGACGTTGTAGTCAACACCGGCAACTCCTGCGGCGCACCTGAAGCCAAGCTGTATTGACTCTGTCTTTCCCCTTGGATCCTTCAGCTGCGAAGAGAGGGGGGGTCTGCTGCATGGGCAACAGCTCGCCCTCCATATCACCCTGCCCAGGCTTTGTAGCTTCACTGGAGAGGACACTCCAGCGTCATCACAAGATGTCGACTCAACACGGGAGGAGACAGATACCGGTTATAAGCTCATCCGATTGGCGAAGGAAACGAGCGCCAGGGGTCTCCTCTGACGGTGGGAGAGGTCATCGCACCTCACTGGACAGCTACCACCCGCCTCAAGCTGGGCAGCCCCCAGCCAATTAGGTGCCGTCTCGTCATGGCTCGCCTGCCCCACTGGATGCGTGGGGATCAGAGAGGCGTCTCTTGAAAAGTGGGCCACAAAACACTCGCACCAGGCAATTCCAAGCAAAAAACAAGAAAGAAGCCTCCAGCTCTTTGCCTCGCTAGCTGGAACATCAGGACCATGTGTCCCGGACTTACTGCAGACCTTCCGTGGATTAATGGTGCCAGGAAAACCGCCGTCATCGACAGGGAACTGGCACGACTAAACATCGACATTGCGGCTCTACAGGAGACCCGGTTGGCCGACAACGGAACTATCAGAGAAATCAACTACACCTTCTACTGGCAAGGGAAGTCTCCGGACCAACCAAGACAGCACGGTGTTGGGTTCGCTGTGAAGAACACGCTTGTTAACTCCATAGAGCCACCCACAGGAGGCACAGAGAGATTACTTACCCTCCGATTGTCAACAACTTTCGGCCCAGTCAGCATTCTTAGCGCGTATGCCCCAACCCTCTGCGCCACCACCGAAGAGAAAGAACAGTTCTACCATGCACTGGATGAAGCGTTATCCAAGATCCCCAGAAGTAACGCTCTTTATCTCCTTGGAGACTTCAACGCAAGAGTAGGAGCCGACCACATGGCCTGGCCCACCTGCCTCGGAAAATTTGGGAGAGGAAAGATCAATGAGAATGGTCAGCGACTGCTTGAGCTTTTGTGTCACCACGGCATGTGCGTGACAAACACATTCTTCAAGTGCAAAGAGATCCACCAGGTGTCATGGAGGCACCCCCGCTCCCGCCACTGGCACCAGCTTGACCTCGTCATCACCAGAAGAACGGATATTGGCAGCACCCTCCTCACCCGCAGCTACCACAGTGCAGACTGCGACACGGACCATGCCCTCGTGGTAAGCAAGGTGCGCATAATGCCGAAGAGGTTGCACCACTCCAAGATGAAGGGTCGCCCACGCATCAACACCAGTTGTGCCAGCAACCCAGTTAAGACCCAGCAATTCATCAACAGGATGGAAGATGCACTCGGCGAGGGAATGGAGGCAGATGACATTATCGAATCCAATTGGCCACGTCTCCGCGACGCCATATACAACTCCGCCATTATTGCTTACGGGAAGAAAGAACGGAAGAACGCTGACTGGTATGAGGCTCACTGGGAAGAAATGGAACCCGTGATCGAGGCTAAGAGGAAGGCCCTACTGGCTTACAAGGCCACGCCCACTCCCAGTACACTTCAAGCTCTACGGGCTGCCAGGAACAAAGTCCAGAAGACCGCCCGCCACTGTGCCAACACCTATTGGCTAAACCTGTGCAGAAGCATCCAGGAAGCCACCGATATAGGCAACGCATGAGGAATGTATGAGGGTATCAAGAAGGCAACAGGCCCAATCCCCTTCAAGATCGCCCCCCTTAAGTCCAAGACAGGTGAGGTCATCACTGACCAGGAACAGCAAATGCGGCGGTGGACCGAGCACTACCTCGAGCTGTACGCAACGAGGAACACCGTAACAGACACTGCTCTTAACGCCATCCCAGACCTACCAGTCATGGAGGAGCTAGACACCCCACCTACTGCGGCAGAGCTCAGCAAAGCCATCGACCGCCTCGCTTGCGGGAAAGCACCAGGAAGCGACGGAATCCCTCCAGAAATCCTAAAGAGCGGGAAACCAGTCCTGCTACAGCCGCTCCACCATCTACTCTGTCTCTGCTGGAAGGAGGGTTACATCCCTCAGGATATAAGAGACGCCAACATTATCACCATGTACAAGAACAAAGGAGACCACAGCGACTGCAACAACTACCGGGGCATCTCTCTCCTCAGCGTCGTCGGCAAAGTATTCACCCGGGTCGCTCTTGCCCGCATGCAGACCCTTGCTTCCCGCGTCTACCCAGAGTCCCAGTGTGGCTTCAGAGCTGGCCTATCAACAGTGGACATGATCTTCTCCCTACGCCAGCTGCAGGAGAAGTGTCACGAGCAGCATAAACCACTCTACCTCGCCTTTATCGACCTGACGAAGGTGTTTGATCTGGTCAGTCGAAGCGGACTCTTCAGCTTGCTACCGAAGATTGGCTGTCCACCACATCTGCTTGCTGTGGTCATGTCCTTTCACGACAACATGCACAGCACGGTGTCCTACAACGGTGCAACCTCTGAGACCTTCCCAGTCAGCAGCGGAGTAAAGCAGGGCTGCGTCCTCGCGCCTACGCTGTTTGGAATCTTCTCCATGCTCCTCCAATACACCTTTAAGGACTGCAGCGAGGTGTCTTCATTCCCACCAGATCCGATGGCAAGCTCTACAACCTGGCCCGTCTACGAGCCAAGACCAAAGTCAAAGAGGTGCTCATCCGTGAGATGTTCTTCGCCGACGACGCAGCTTTGACATCACACTCCGAAGAGGGACTTCAGCAGCTAGTCACTTGCCTTTCCCACGCATGCAAGGAGTTCGGACTAGCCATCAGCCTGACGAAGACGAACGTTATGGCTCAAGGCACAGGGACTCCCCCATGCATCGCCATCGACGGATACACCCTGGAGGTTGTCAACGACTTCACTTACCTCGGGTCCACCATCTCGAGCTCTCTGTCAGTTGACTTGGAGGTCAACCGGAGAATCGCCAGGGCAGCCACAGTTATGGCCAAACTGAACCGGTGAGTGTGGAACAATTCCAGCCTCACTGAGAAAACCAGACTGCGCATCTACCAAGCCTGCGTACTCAGCACTCTCCTCTATGGTAGCGAGACGTGGACCACCTACGCAAGGCACGAAAGGAAACTCAACAGCTTCCACATGAGGTGCCTGCGATGCGTCCTGCATGTCGCCTGGCAGTATAAGGTTCCCAACACCAAGGTGCTGAAGCGAGCCAATATGAGCAGTTTGCATGCAGTTCTTAGTGAGAGACGCCTCAGGTGGCTCGGCCATGTCAAAAGAATGGATGCAGGCCGTATTCCCAAAGACCTCCTCTACGGCGAGCTAGCAGAAGGCCAGAGGATGACAGGGCGCCCAAAACTGCGGTTCAAAGACATCTGCAAAAAGGATATGACACAATGCTCCATCAATCTCAACACATGGGAAGTTCAAGCTGACGACCGCCTAGCCTGGAGGCTCGCGGTCAGGCAAGGTACATCACGCGCAGAGGCTGCGCGCAACGAGGAGGCGGTCCAGAAAAGATTGAGGCGGAAGCAGCGTCAACAGCAGCAACAATAGCCATCTGCCTTCACCTGTAACAAGTGCGGCAGGGATTGTCACTCCCGAGTCGGACTGCACAGCCATTCTCGGTGGTGCAGATAGACTCTCAAGAAGCTACGCCATCGTCTCTCGAGACGGACGGCTGCCGATGATATAGAACTTTTCCCTGAAAGAAGCAAAATATACATTCTTTTCAAGTGCACATAAAATGTTCTCAAAGATAGACCACATGGTAGGACACATAACAAGCCTCAACTCACCCAAGAAAATTGAAGTTATATCAAGCATCTTCTTATATCACAAAGGTTTGAAACTGGAAATCAACCTCAAGGAAAAAACTCAAAAACGTTCAAACTCATGTAGAATGAATAACATGCTATTAAATAATGAGTGGGTTAACAATGACACCAAGGAAGAAATCAAACGGTTTCTGGAAACAAATGATAATGAACACACAATCCAAAACCTATTGGATACAGCAAAAGCATTCCTGAGAGGAAAGTTCAGAGCAATACAGGCCTACCTAAAACAGATAGAAAAATCTCTGATAAATAATCTAACCCTACAGCTACAAGAACTAGAGGAAGAATAACAAACAAAGCCCAGAGTGAGTAGAAGGAAGAAAATCATCAAGATCAGAGCAGATTTAAATATCATAGAGACTAAGCAAACAATTCAAAAGACCAATAAAACCAAAAGCTGGTTCTTTGAAAAGATAAATAAAATTGACAAGCCTTTAACCAGGCTCATCAAGAAAAAAAGAGAGAGGACCCAAAAAAACACAATCAGAAATGAAAGAGGAGAAATCACAACCGATACCACAGACATACAAAGGATTGTAAGAAATTATTATGAATAACTGTATTACAAGAAATTTGACAACCTGGATTAAATGGACAAATTTCTGGAAACATATAATCTTCCAAAACTTAATCAAGAAGAAGCAGAAAGCCTGAACAGACCAACAACAACTAGTGAAATTGAAACAGTCATCAAAAAACTCCCAGCACACAAAAGCCCTGGACCAAATGGCTTCACAGGTGAATTTTACAAAACAATTAGGAAAGAACTAACTCCTATCCTTCTCAAATTATTCCAAAAAGTCCAAGAAGAGGGAAGACTCCCAAACTCTTTCTATTAAGCCAGTATTACCCTAATTCCAAAACCAGGCCAAGACACAACAAAGAAAGAAAACTACAGGCCAATATCGCTAATGAACATAGATGCTAAAATCCTCAACAAAATGTTGGGAAACTGGATCCAGCAACACATTAGAAAGATCACACACATTTAAAATAAAATAGCACCAAGATGGAGGCTTAGACTGACACACTCGATCTCCCTCTACAACTAAATAGGAATACAACTACCTCAAAACAAAAGATAACCAGAAATTCCAGAAAATAAAACTACATGGAAGCCCAACATATGAAGTTATAAACCAGCGGTGCTCATCTAGATGGGAGGAGGGGTGAGAAACCGCGGTCCTGTCTGTGGTAGCAGCAGGGATAGCGGCTGAACTGCAAGAAATGCCAGGCGAGCAATCACGGCTGCAGTCGAGACCCAGCAGCTCACGATTCCTACACTGGGAAAGGCAGCTCCCCCATTGCCTCGGACAGTGAGGCCCAGAGGGTGGGGGGACGGATCCCAGTCTCTCAGTGGAGAGTAACATCAGGAATCCATCTTGGACCCCTGCCCCCAAAGAAAATGCCACAGTGCAGCAAAAAAGGTCGTTGATCTCCGCTGATAGCCAGGTAGTGATGAGTGCACGGGGCTCCACCCCCTATAGCCAGCCCAGGAAGCAAAGTTAAACACAAGACTGTCAGAATGAAGTAGACAACGATTGAAATCCCAGTGACGCAGCTCACCAGGCAGCAGATGCAGGACCTGACAGATGAACAAATAGGAAACATTTCTGAGGCTCAGTTCAGAGCTATAGTCATAAGGTGGCTTACAGAATTAACAAAAGATTTGGAACAGGACAGAGGAGGAATAAAAGCTACTCATACAGAAGTGAATGGAAACACATACGAGACAAGTGGTGAGGAAATAAAATCCAGAGATCAAACCAAAAAATCGGAACATAGGGAAGAAACAAACAATCATCCAGTGTAGAAAGACAAAACAAAAATTAAGGAAAGTGAGGAGGGGCTCAGAAACCTTTGGGACAACTATAAATGAATGAACATTCGAATAATAGGATTGCCAGAGGGCAAAGAAGAAGAACTAGATATTGAAAAATTATGTGAAAAAAATAATGAAGCAGAACTTCCCAAACTTGGGGAAAGAAATAGACTTACAGGTCCAGGAAGCACAGAGAGTCCCAAAAAAACTGGACCCAGGGAGCACCACTCCAAGACACATTATAATCAAATTCTCAAAAATTAAAGATAAAGAGAGAATCTTAAAAGCAGCAAGAGAGAAGAAAAAAATCATGTACACAGGGGTCCCAATTAGACTATCAGCTGATTTCTCAAAGAAGACCCTGCAGGTAAGAAGGGACTGGCAAGAAATATTCAAAGTAATTAAAATAAAAAACCTACAGCCACGAATACTCTATCCAGTGAAACCGTCCTTCAGAATAGAAGGGCAGAGAAAGTGCTTCCAGGATAAAGTAAAACTGAAGGAATTCATCAGATACAAACCACTATTATATGAGATGTAAAAGGGACTGGTTTATAAAAAGGAGGATCAAAACTATGAACACTAAAATGAAAATTGCATCACAACAACCTACAACAGAAGCTAGGGAATCAAAACAAAGGCAAACTGGGACTTCCGGCAAAGATGGAGGCTTAGACGGACACGCTAGGTCTCCCTCTACAACTAGAGAGGAATACAACTACTTCAAAACAAAGGATAACTAGAAATTCCAGAAAATAAAACTACACGGAAGCCCAACATATGAAGTTATAAACCAGCGGTGCCATTTGGGCAGGTAAGAGTTAAAGAGGGCAGCGCTGTTTGCGGTCAGCGGTGGGGCGGCAAAAAAGCCCGGAGGCAGTCAAGCCCCTGGCAGTGCGCGACCCCAGCACTGGGGAAAACAGCCACTGCATCGCCTTGAACAGTGAGGCCCAGGGGGGCGGGAGGACGGATCCCGGTCTCCTAGCTGAATAACTGTGTGAATCCACCTTGGACCCCCGCCCCCAAAGAAAGCACCACAGGGCTGCGAAATAAGTCGTGGACAGGCGCCGGTCGCTGAATTGTGACGCGTACACAGGCACTGCCCCCTACAGCCGGCCCAAGAAAAACAAAAAGCATCTGTCAAAATGAGGCAGACAACTATAGAAATCCCGGTGACACAGCTCACCAGGCAACAGATAGAGAACCTGACAGATGAACAGATAAGAAACCTGTCAGAGGCTCAGTTCTGGGCCATTGTTATCAGGTGGCTTACAGAATTCACAAAAGAGCAGGAAAAAGATATGAAAGAAGCGAAAAACATTCATAACGAAAAGAACAAAACCACATACGAGACAGATGGTGAGGAAAAAAAATCCAGAGTTCATTTCAACAAACTGGAATATGGAGAAGGAACAAGCAGTCAACCAATGCAGCGAGAGGAAATGGGAAGCAACAATGAGAGGATCAGAAACCTCTGGGACAGCTATAAAAGGCCCAACATAAGAATCATTGGTTTGCCAGAGAGTGAGGAAGATGAACTAGAACTTGAAAAATTGAGTGAAAATATAATAAAGGAGAACTTCCCAGACTTGGGGAAGGGAATAGACTTGCAGGTCCAGGAAGCAAGGAGAGTTCCCAAGAGACTGGACCCAGGGAGAACCACTCCAAGACACATTATAATCAAAATGTCAAAAATTAAAGATAAAGAGAGAATCTTAAAAGCAGCAAGAGAGAAGAAAAGAATTATGTACAAAGGGGTCCCAATTAGACTATCAGCTGACTTCTCAAGGGAGACCCTACAGGCAAGAAGGGACTGGCAAGAAATATTCAAAGTAATGAAAATCCAAAACCTACAACCACGAATACTCTATCCAGCGAAACTGTCATTCAGAATAGAAGGACAGAGAAAGTGTTTCCAGGACAAAATAAAACTGAAAGAGTTCATTAGATCCAAACCACTGTTATATGAGATGTTAAAGGGACTGGTTTAAAAAACAGAAGTTAGGGAGATGAAACAAAGGCAAACTAAACAGGCAAAGAGAGTGGAAAAGGAACTGTGGGCACGGGAAGCATATTGAGGGGAGGTCAACAGGGCGGGGGAGTGGGGAGAGGGAGGGAGATGATATAGGAATTGGGGATCATGGTAGGAGGGAATGAAATAGACGGAGAGAGGTTGGGAGGAACTGTATGCACAACTAATGGACATAATCTAAAAGGGGGGGGACAACTGGAGGGAGGGGGGCCACCGGGTGGAGGGGAGCAGAGGGAAGGGAAATTGGCACAAATGTAATATTTTAATCAATAAAACACATTAAATCTGAAAAAAAAAAAAAAACAAAGACAAACTAAGTAGGCAACGAGAGTGGAAAAAGAACAATAGGTATGGGGAACATATTGGGGGAAGGTCAGCAGGGAAGGGGAAGAGGGAAAGGGAGGGAGATGGTACAGGATTTAAGAAGCATAGCAGGAGGGAGTGGAGTAGACAGGAAGAGGTTGAGAAGAACTATATACACAACCAATGGACATGGACTAAAAGGGGGAAGGACAACTGGAGGGAGGGGGACAACCAGGTGGAGGGGTGCAGAGGGAAAAGATATTGGGACAACTATAACAGCATAATCAGTAAAATATTTAAAAATAATCATACACCACAATCAAGTGGGATTCATTCCAGGGTGCGAGGATAGTTTAATATTCGCAAATCAATAAATATAATACACCACATAAACAAAATGAAAGACAAAAACCACATTATCATATCAATAGATACAGAAAAAACACTTGATAAAGTACAAGACCCATTTATGATGAAAACACCAAGCAAAATGGGAATAGAGGGAGCAGCCCTCAACATAATAAAGGCCGTATACCAGAAACATGAAGCCAACATCGTACTCTATGGATAAAACCTGAAAGCATTCCCCCTGAGATCAGGAACAAGACAAAAGTGTCCACTCTCTCCACTCCTATTCAACATAGTCTTGGAAATTCCAGCCACAGCAATCAGACAAGAAAGAGAAATAAAAGGCATCCATAATGGAAAACAGGAAGTAAAACTGTCTTACTTGCAGATGACATAATAGTGTACATAGAAAACCCTATAGAGTCCATGAAAAAACTACTCAACCTAATAAGCGAATTTGGCAAAATAGCAGGGTACAAAGTCAATATTCAGAAATCAAAGGCATTTCTGAACACCAACAATAAAATATCAGAGATTGAAATTAGAAAAAAAAATCTGATTTACTATAGCAACAAGAAAAATAAAGTACCTAGGAATAAACTTAACCAAGGAGGTAAAAGACCTCTACTCAAAAAACTACATAACACTGAAGAAAGAAATTAAGGAAGATACAAAAAAATGGAAGCATCTATCATGTCCATGGATGGGAAAAATCAACATCATTAAAATGTCCATGTTACCCAAAGCAATTTAGAGATTCAATGCAATCCCTATTAAAATACCAACAACATATTTCACAGACCTAGAACAAAAACTTCAAAAATTTATATGGAACCATAAAAGACCCTGAATAGCCACAGCAATCTTGAGGAAGAAGAATACAGTAGAAGGAGTCACAATACTTGATTGCAAACTATACTACAAGACACTGTAATCAAAATAGTCTGGTATTGGCATATATATCAGACATATAAATCAATGGAACAGAATAGAGAGTCCAGAAATAAACCCAGGTCTATATGGTCAACTAATATTTGACAAAGGGGGGAGGAACATCAAATGGAGTGAAAAGAGCCTCTTCAACAAATTATGTTGGGAGAACTGGACAGGGACATGAAAAAAAAAAAAAAAAAAACTAGACCACTAACCTACACCATACACCAGAATAAACTCAATATGGATCAAAGACTTAAGTGTAAGCCATGGCACCATAAAAGTCCTAGAGGAAAACATGGGCAGGGAAATTTCACATATCCCAAGTAGCAATATTTTTGCCGATATATCTCCTATGGCAAGGGAAATAAAGGAAAGAATAAACAAATGGGACTACATCAAACTAAAGAGTTTCTGCTCAGCAAAGGAAAATATCAATAAGATAAAAAGGGAACCAACCATATAGGAAAACATATTTGCCAATGATACTTCAGGCAAGGGATTGATCTCCAAACTATATAAAGAACTTATATGACACAATACCAATAACACAGACAGTGCAATTAAAAAAAAGGCAAAGGACCTGAACAAACACTTCTCCAAAGGGGACATACAGAGGTCTATAGACATATGAAAGAATACTCAACCTCAATAGCCATCAGGGAGATGCAAATGAAAACCACAATGAGATACCACTTTGCACCAGTCAGAATGGCCATCATCAACAAATCAACAAACAACATGTGCTGGTGAAAATGCGGAGAAAAGGGAAACCTAGTGCACTGTTGGTGGGAATGCAGTCACTATGGAAAATAGTATGGAATTTGCTCAAAAAACTGAAAATGGAACTGCCTTTTGAACCAGCAATTCCATTGCTAGGATTATCTGAGAAGAATCCTGAAACACCAATTCGAAAGAACCTATGCACCCCTATATTTATAGCAGCACTATTTACAATAGCCAAGTGCTGGAAACAACCTAAGTGCCCATCTGTGGATGAGTGGATCAAAAAACTGTGGTATATTTACGCAATGGAATACTATGTAGCCAAAATAAAGAAGAAACTTCTACCATTTGCAACAACATGGATGGAATCAGAGAGAATTATGCTCAGCAAATAAGCCAGGCAATGAAAGAAAAATACCATATGCTATCACCTATACAGGAGACTAATGGACAGTACAAACAAATGAGCAAAATTGAACCAGAGGCATGTAAACAAGGAGTAGACTAACAGTGAAAAAGGATGAGGGGGAGGAAGGGAAGAGGGGTAATAAGAGGAAGGGTTTAGTCAAAGAACATGTATAAATGACCCATGGACATGGACAACTGGTTGGGGACTGACTGTGGGAGAAGGTGTGGGCAGGGTGCAGGGAAGCAATAGGGGAAAAAGTGGGACAATCATAATGGAAAAACAAATAAACAAAAATTTTTAGTGGGGGATAAAAAATGAAAGCAAACAAATTAATAAATGAGCCAGAAAATCCCCTCCCAAAATAAAACCTCACATGTGGGAAAGTGAACAAAAGAAAATGTAAAGTATGAAAATGCAATATTAGTGAATATTAGAAGGACAAGTATTTTGCTTCACACTGTATATTTTTCTCCCTACCTGATCCCTCCAGAAATCTGGCATTCTGAAGAAGTAAGTAATGACATAAGTTTCTTTGCATAAAACTAATAAGACCAGTTGTTAACACAGGTTTTTGTTGACCAAGACTTTGACTGGAATCTCATGCCTAAAGGAAGCATGCTTGGGCTCTGCTTTTTACCAAAAAGCGCTGAGGAATTGGAATTGACTTTTGAAGGTAATAAAAGCCCATGAGAAAAAAGGCCTGGTACCTTGGTTGGTTGTGCGGTTCATGGTAATCTTTCCAGGGAAGGAATGAAGGTTGCTTTCCTGAAAGATAGCTAGATGGGACCTTAAGGCACAATGGAAAACCAGAAAGACTTGGAAAAGACAGGGGTTTACATGCAAGGCTGAATGCCAGGTATGTGGTTCTGCTTCTGTGCCTCGAAGGGCAGACTGAAGGTCACCCTAAATGTTCCTTGGGTAAGTTCCAGCAAAGCAGAACTAAAGATCATAAGTGATCATTTGCTTCTCTTGTGTTTATGCAAATTAACAGAATAAATTTAAACTAGACTTAATGCAGTCCCTTTAATGACAAGGAGGGTAGTCTTAAGGAGAAAATTGCAATTCAAGGAAAATCACAATGCTCAGCGGTAGACTATAAAGAAGCACAGCTGTCTTTAAAGTTTATTTTCATTTAAAGTTTGTTTTCATTTGAAAGTTAAACTAGGTCTGTGATATCAGCAAAGATGCTTAATTTACAGGCATGAAGAATGTCAAATGCCTTGCAACGGGGTGTCTTTCCAATAAGACAGTCTTGCAGATCTAGAGACTGGATTGTGGGTTATGTTGCATAAATTAACATGTGTGTTCTGTTTTCAAAGGGCATAAGCCTATGATCTCATTTCTTGAGTTATCATCTGTACATATAGGCCTCACTTAATCTTGTCTGCATCACTGCCTCCTGAAACTCTACGGTTTGGCTGAACTAAGTGGCTGGGTGGTTGAAGAATGGAGTGGTCTGTGGACTTCACTTTAAAACTGGTTTCTCTTTTCTATCCTAATGGCTTGGACAGAAAGGGCCCAGAGGTCTGAGATGGGGGAAACCTAAAATATTCCCTTCAGTCCAAACTAAGTATAGTGGGCAAAAGGGTTTTGGACAAGTGTGATGTGCCTTGTACACCTTCCCCCAAAGAAGCCATTTTTTTTTCCTAATGTGAGACATTGAAAAATTAATCCTTTCCTTTTGTCTTCTAGTGGTTATGGATTGAGTGATGTGCTTTAATCCTGTTGCCAAATATGTTGTCTCTAGAATATAAGGATGCTAGCCTGTTAAACCAAGCATACCATTGTCCAGGGACAGCCAACTGACCTGGAGTCTGCAAGATCCTTTCCCATGTAGGAAGGCCACCTTCCCCTCCACACTCCCACTCTTATCAAGGATTTCTGGACCCAAGGGTAGGTAGGACGACGACAATGTCCAGCCTGAAGCAGCTAGAGGAGCATGAAACCTTTGCCCATTGTCCTTTATAAGATTATAAAGCATCTTAAGTCAGAGAAGAGGGAATAGTTACAGAGCGGGGATCCCCCTCAAAATAAATTAATAAACAAATGAATGAATGAATAAATAAATAATTTAAAAAATTAAAATAAAAAAACAATTAAACACAAATGTTAAAAAAAAAAAGCAGCTGAACATCGCCAACCATGGATTTTGGCAACTATAGGAGTGTATTCTTGCAAAATCAATCAACAGAACAACTTCTGGCCAAGATGGAGGTTTAGATAGACATGCTACATCTCCATCACAACCAAGAACGAATTTACAACCACTTCAAAACTAAAAACAAAACAAAACAGAAAATAAAAACTACAGGGAAGTTCATCAAAGAAATAAAGAAGAAATATTCAGCCAGAAAGGTAGGAGGCATGAAGCCAGGATGGAGAGAACGAGGTGCAGAGCAGTGGCAGCAGCTGTGGGAGCGGTACTTAGTGGCAACAGCTGGCAGCACAGCTGGCGACACAGCTAAGGGAACGGCTAGCAGCACAGCAAATGAAGCTGTGACAAAAAGCTCAATCATACACTTTAAACTGGGGAAGCTATCCCAGCCCCAGACTAGACCGCACAGCGCACAGTTACCAGACTGGGGAAAATAGAGCCATGTTTCTTCTGACTGTGAAAGCTACAAGGGTTTGGGGTGGAGGAAGAAACTGCTGGTCTCTGAACAGAGGTAGCTCGTTTTGTATGGGAAGGAGGAGAAGTGCCTGAAAAATGGAGAGTGCTGATCAAGCAGCATTGTTCCCTCTCAGACTCCTCCCCCACATACAGCACCACAGCATGATGAAACAGGGTCACCAGCACTGATGAATACCTAAGGCTCCACCCCTTTACAAGGTAACAGGTGTGACAGTTCTACTTACAACACAGAAGCAAACACAGAAAGATGTCAAGATGGGGAAACAGAGAAGTACAGCACCAAAGTGGGGGCAGATCAAAGTTCCAGTGAAAAAACTAAGCAATAAGGAGATAGCAAACCTAACAGATGCAGAGTTCAAAGTTCTAGTGATAAAGATGCTCACAGACTTTACAGAAAAAATTAAGCATGATAGGGAAGAAATTAGGCTATTCTAAGTGAAATGAAGGAAAATCCACACAAAACTAGAGGTGAAGGAAAGGAAACCAGGTTTCAAATCAATGAACTTAACATAAGGAAGAAATAAGCAGTTGACCAGTACAGAAGGAGGAAACAAGAATTTTTAAAAATTAGGAGAGGCTTATAAACTTCTGGGATAGCTTTAAATATGCCAACATCCAAATCATAGGGGTGCCAGAAGGAGAAAAGGAAGAGGAAGAAATTGAAAAGTTATGTGAAAAAACAATGAAGGAAAACTTCCCTAATTTGGGGAAGGAAATGAACAAAAGGGTCCAGGAAGCACAGAGAGTCCCAAACAAACTAGACCCAGGGAGGACAACACCAAGACACATCATAATCAAAGTGCCAAAGGTTAAGGATAAAGAGAGAATCTTGAAAGCAGCAAGAGAGAAGGAAATTACCTACAAAGGTATACCTATAAGACTTTCAGCTGATTTCTCAAAAGAAACTTTGCAGGCAAGAAGGGACTGGCAGGAAATATTCAAAGTGATGAGAGCCAAGGACCTACAACCAAGATTACTCTATCCAGCAAAGCTATCATTCAGAATGGAAGGACAGAAAAAGTGCTTCCCAGACAAGGTGAAGCTGAAGGAGTTCATCATGACCAAGCCATTATTATATGAAATGTTAAAGGGACTTATTTAAGAAAAAGGTCAAAACTATGAATGTTAAAATGACAACAAAAGCACAACTATCAACAACAGAAGCTAAAAAATAAAAAAACAAAAACAAACTAAGCAGACAACCACAGTGGGAATAGAATCATACGTGGGAGGGGGGGTATGTGGAGGGGTGTCAGCTGGGAGGGGGAATGGGGGAGAGGGAGGAAAATGGTGCAGGAATTAAGAAGCATAGTAGGAGGATGCAGAATAGACAGGGGGATGTCTTATACGTACAACCTATGGACATGGACGGCGGGATGTGGGACTGCTGGAATGAGGAGGGTACTGGGTGGAAGGGAGCAAAGGGAAAAGAAATTGGGACAACTGTAAGAACATAATCAATAAAACATACAAAACAAAATCAATTTATAAAACAATGTAGCTAGGGACACTTTCCAGGCAATGTCTTACCAACTATTACATGTAGGCCAGCAGGCCCTCACAGGTCCCTGAAAGGTTACCTCAGCCTTCCCAAGCTTGAAGACAGCAATGGAAGCCTCTTAAAGTGCTGCTTCAGAATTCGTCCTGGTTCATTTACCTCAGTTACCTCAGCCACCAGATCCCTGCCTCCCTCTGCAGAAATCCCAGCAAGAAATATTCTCACTCACCTGCTCCTGGGCTGTAGGACTCACTTTGTCATGCCCAGGAGGAAAACCACAGAAACTGGATAGCACATTCCTCCTTTTGTAAGACTTGGTACAAAGTGCCAGCCATCTACTCCTGAGAAGCTGATAAGGGTTCTTTAAATGTTGTAGGAAATGAAGGGCTTAGGGGGATACTCTGGGGAGAAGGCAAAGGAACCCATCGTAGCCCAGCCCCTAGTAACTGGTACTGCTGGCCATATAAAGTCATTTCCCCATGGTCCCTCCTTCCTCTCTTTCTTCTAGATTCACATTCCCCTGATCACCCAGTGAGGCAGGTTGCTGCTCCTCTGCAGCCCTCTGCCACCCACCTACTAGACACAGGTGCTGTCACAACTTCACACCCCCACTCTCCTCTCCCCTTTGGTCCCCTTTGGTCTCTTGGGATTGGCCGGAACAATTTCTCTGACCAGTCTGCAGGGAGAGTGGTTGTCACACTCCAGATTTGGTGACTTCTGGCTATAGGCTGATGATGGTCCATGAGCCTGGAGTTTTCTCCCTTTCAGTTCTGATCTATCCCAGACACAAACATGGCCTTTATCTGCCCCTCCACCCCATGACATCACCAAGTGTCCTGAGGGGTTTTCTCCTATTGTTAGACTACAACTGAGCTGTCTTCCTTCTCTCACAATGACACAATTGGGAAGCAAATTCAGGTTCTTGAAAATATAACAAAGTGTCCTATAGCAAAATATGAATATAATAGAAAATAGGTAGCCCCACAGGATTAGGGTAGATATATATAATGAGGAAAAAAATCACTCTACCTCACTCTTCTATAAGAATTTAATGGGGTAGAAAAGGGGTCTTTGGGGTGGTAAATGGAGCCCATCATGCTGGCATTTAACATCCATGAATCCACTGCATGAACATAAGCCCCTGAGTGAGCAGAAAGGGATGTGAGGTGTATGTGGATCACCTCTTTTAGTTCCCATGTATGGTCCTCGCACATTTGGGAAATGGTGGAACAAATGTCTGAATGGTTGTAAGGGTTTCAGGTTGACTAATAAAACCACAAATTTCATTATGTAGGAAATGATAATGGCCGCATCAGCATCCCTAAGGGATTCAAACGTCATCCAGGGCCTGCAAGAAACTGACTCAGGGAAGATTGGAGGAACTGATGGTATCTATAGAAGACCAAGGTGGGGATGAATTGGAAGGACCAGAAAATCAGACTCTTGAGGAACTTCCAGAAATTTGCAGGTAGTGAAACGCTTGAGCTGTTTGTTTTTTAATATGATACTTCTGTGACAAAAATTGTCTGTCTCCCCAAATCCTCAGTAAAATCTTCTTCTCGTGTAAAGGCCTTGGTGGGTATTTTTTCTACCTGAGAGCAGAGGGAGTTATGAAAATTAATAAAAAGGCTAAAATGCCCATCTTGGCCAAGGCCATGGGGAGTGTGGGGTGGTAAGATGTGCAAATAAGTCCTAGGAGACAGAGGTAACCGTGGACAGATAAGCCTCCCAAAACATATCCAGATCTTGAAGAAGGCATTAATCTTTCATAATTTGTAGAATAATAAGGCAATTTCACTTAGTTCTTAATGATCAGGGTAACCCAGGAAACACCTAATGTTACACATACCATGCAGATTGAATTTGCCTTACATTTATGTTGAAGCTTCTGATTGTCTTACAAGGATAGAAGAGCTATTAAAGTGTTCACCTCTGTGGTGTTTATCTACCAGCACCATGTAAGCACTAACAGGGTGCAAGGTTCCACCCTGGATGTTCCCAGGTGATGCTTCACAAACTCTCTCAGTAAAGGGCCAGCCATTATTAATTCCAATCCATTCAGAAGGATGTGTGGCCTTACTGTTTGTGGCATGAATACAATTTGTACAACATGAGACTCAACACAAAAATTCAGCAACACCCAGCCTGGTCTATTTCCTGTTTAATAAAAGGAACCCATGAATTGTGCTTAGATATGAATGTCATGGCAATGGCACACTGCTTGGGAGTTTCCAAACTCTTACTTTCCATTGCTGTACTTATCTCATTCCAAATCATAAGAGTTTGCTAATAGATACTGGTCCACACTCCAAAATTTGAATAGTATAGTTCTAAACCACATACATAAATACAAAATTTGTGCTCTCAGAAAGCTCACAAATTTTCCATTAAACTAATACATATATAAGCGTGTTCATCATAAGACTAGGCAATCACAATACTTACTTACAAAACAGGAATGCTTAATTACAAAATGGATTAATACACAATACAAATTACGAGTTTTTATAAAGAAGCAATTTGGGAAAACTAGATTATTAGGAAAGAAAGAAAGAAAATTGGTTTGTGGGGATAGAGGAGAAGAAACGTTTGTGAAGGGGAAAGATCTACAATGGGATCCTGAGGGCTGTTTAGGATCAGAAGAGTTGAAGAGACAGCAGGAAGAATATGAACAAAGGCATGAAGGTCCAAACTCTCCAGGTGAGTTGAGGGACAGTCAGCAGATGTGTTGGGCAGGAGAGGAGAGTTGGTGCTGACATGTATGGGAAGGCAAGTGGAAAGCACAGGTTAGGGCTAGAACATAGAAGACATCAAATGTCGGACACAGAACTTACGCTTCAACCTGTACGTTTACAGAAAACAGAGCACCAGAAAGGAATAGGGGCAGCATTTCATATGACTTATTTAGTCCATGAATTATTTAATAAACACTGCAGGTACAGGAGACTATACTAAATGCTAAGTAATATGCAGAATGGGGGCAGGGAGAGGAATTCAGAGGCGGTACCCCAAGGACTGTAGGACTGTTGAGCTTGAACTAGGACAGTCATGAATAAGGAAGAAATTGGATAAGTCAAATCTGTGATTCCAAGAAAAAAGGGGGAATATTTTAAAACATATTTTATTGATTATGCTATTACAGTTGTCTCAATTTTTCCTACTTTGTCCACCTCTGCCCTGTACCCACCTTCCCTCCAGCAATCCCACCCCACTTAGTGCATGTCCATGGGTCCTGCATATAAGTTCTTTGGCTTCTCCATTTCCTATACTATTCTTAACATTTCCCTGTCTATTTTGTACCTACCAATCATGCTACTTAGTCCCTGCACCTTTTAAATTAACATGTGCAATTGCACATAAGGCATATATTCATCAACACTCCCCCCATTATGCCTAGCTCTCCATCATCCTTCAAGACTCAGCTCAAATGTCACCCCCTTGGCAAAACCTTCCCCATGAGGTTTTATCTACTTTTTCCTCTGTACCTGCATCACACCTTTTACCATCCAACTTTGAACTTCTCACTGGCAAAATAAATGCATGAAAGGCAGAGGAAGGAGTCACAAGTAACTCAGAAGGTTTTAAAAAAAGCTAACTTGGGAGGGGGGACCAAGATGGCCACGGAGTAGGAACAGTGTTCTCAGCTCGCTCCTGTTAAGGAGACAATCCAGGAGGAACAAACTCGGGGAGGAATGACTGAGTGAGTGGGAATATCTGATAACGTGAACGGGGAAGAGATCGTGGGAGCAGCGTGGAGGGGGATGGAGGGGTTTATCACAAACTGCAGGCTGAGTCATTCTGAGACTCCGTGCGTTTGCAGTATCAAGCCGGAGAGCTCACTAGCCGGGAGTGAATTCTTGTAGGGAGTTAGGGAGAGGATTTGGCCGAAAAAGCCAGAGGAGTGAGAGAACAGTGAACAACCAGGACTGGGAGAAACTGTGTGACCTGAGTCTAGAGAGAAACATCCTCAGCTGCAACCTCCGACGGAAAGCTCGGCATCCCGGGCGCGCCCAGCACTTGCGCTAGGGCCCTACCGAACAAAGGAGCAGTTTTGGGGCTAGGAGACGGGCCGCACAGAAAAGCTGTTTCGGAGCTCCGGACCGGGGGAGAACTGTGTTCTTGAAATCAATGTTTGCTCTTTAGTCGCGCTAGAATACAACAGAACAAACGGCAGGTTTGGGGCTAAGAGAGAAATAGGACGTGTAAGTAGGGAAGAGGGCGGAGGCGGAGGTTCTGGAGGGGAGACGGTTTTAGGGCAAGGAGAAGGGCCCGCGGGGAGGGGCTGCTGTGAAGCTCCGGACCGGCAGAGAGCTCCGGTGAAGGAGAGTGCTGCGTTGACCGACCACACTAGAGTCCCACAGAACAAAGGGACGGTGCTGTGGCGGGAAGAAAGATAGAGCGCGCAGGCCGATAGACAGGGAAGCCAGCGGAAGCGGTATCGGAATAGAGAAAGTTTTGGGGCAAGGAGAAGAGCACAGGCAGGAAAGCCACTGCAAAGCTCCAGACTAGGGGAGAGGCCCTGGGCAGGAAAGGGCCACTGGGCCCGGCACTTTGACCGACTGTGCCAGAGTCCTGCAGAACAAAAGGACGATCTTGAGACAGGGAGAGAGGTGGGGTGCGCAGGCATATAGACAGGAAAGAGAGCAGAAGCTGTAGCCTGGGAATAGAGACAGGACTGGAGGCAGGGCGGGGATTGCTGGCAGGCACAGGCTGGACCAACAGAGGGAAGGAGTAGCTGGACAAGCCTGAGGAGGGCTGAGGCTGCCTCAGGAGGGGACAACTAAAGGCAGCTCACAGCAGAGCGGTGGTAGGCCCACGAAAAAAAGACTAGCAACCCCAGAATCAAGCAGAACCCTCCCACAGCCAGCCAACCAACCAGAAAAGATTTGAAACTCATGGAATTTTGAATAGGAGCAGACTCAGGAAGGAAGCAAGGAAAAACCAAAAAACAAACAAACCAAAAACACCCAGAGACTGTGCATAAAAGTTGAATTGAGTTAAAATCCTCATTCTTTTATCTCTCACTCTCTCTCTAACTACCCCTACCGTCAGTCCCTTCTTATTCTCGCTCCTTATCTCCCCTCCCCTTCCCCACCTTCTCTCCCCTTAGCATTCTCCCCTGCATCCTATTCTCAGTTAATTTTATAATTTTAAGTTCTCTCCCTTTCTCACCCTCTCCTTTCTCTGCGCTACTCACCTTCAACTTTATTAAATTTCTTTCTTTATTTTGTCCCCCTTCAGTCTACATTCATTTTTCTTTCATCTCTTGTCCTTATTTTCCTTCTCTCCCTATACATAATCTCTCTCTCCCTATTACACTTTATATTCTAATCTCTTAATATTCAAATTATAATTCTAATCTATCCCCCTCTCCCTTTACTCTCCTATTCTTACCCCTTCTCTTTTTCTACCCCATCCCCCCACTTCTTTCCCTACCTCTTGTATTTCTCTCCTTCATCTTATCTTTTGCCAACTCTTCAATTTCAATCCTCCCCTCCCTAATATCTCCTCTTCTTCCTGATTTCCTTCCCTCCTCTGAGCTCTTTTCCTCCCAAATCCTCTTGCTTTCCTATCTCCTATTCCTCTCTCTCTATATCCACCTTTTCTCTCTATCTTGCAACTTTATATCATGTTTTAATCTCCTAATCTTTTTTATAACATATAATTTAAAAAAGAATTTTAATCCAGTCCCCTCTCTTCTACCTCCCCTTCTTCTTTTGTTCTCTCTCCTACCCTTCTCTTCTCTACTGTCTCTCTCTCTTTCCTCTCTCCCTTCCTGTCTTGCTATTTTCTACTCTGTATTTTTATCCTTAAAAAATTCTCTCTCAATCTATTTCCTACCTTCTAACCTCCCCAGCCCTCTCTTTCAATTTCTGGCTGTCTGTCTACCTGGATGTCTGTTGTGTCTACCCTACCTCCCACGCTAATCATATAGTATATACCGATTATATAATCCTAATACTATACACTTCCACTTTCTCTCTCCACACTGTAACCCTCCCCTCCTTTTCAAACAGACAGTGTAAGTGTTAATTGCTCTCTTACATAACCTTGAACCCAATTGCTAATATTAATACTCTATCAACTTCCAGCTCAAAAATTACCCTTCCTTCATTTAAAACAACTCCTTTCTGTTTCTCCTACGAAATAAGAGTCCCAGTATCTCCACAAGTATATTAACACAGGCTCATTTGCAGCCTATAGTGGGATTGTATTTGGGGGAGACATTGGAGGGTGTGGGTTTCTTGCCTGGGTTGTGTAATTATGTTTTAGCAGCACCTTCACAAAAGATCTCAAGACAAGGTGGGCAGAGTGACTCTCAATCAATTAACCAGAGAAAAAGATCCACCAAAAAGTAGCTGAAATACAACCAGACAGATTAAAGAAATATCATCAAGGACAACACAGACGGAGATCCAGGAGGGCGGAGGATTAAGTGGAAGCTACACTAACCCCCTCCCAGGACCAACCAGTGCTGACTCAGCCCCAGTACAGCAGACAGACCATCCCCCTCCAAGTGGTGTCATACTAAGGGGAAATAAAAGCCCTGCCTACAGGAATTAAGTTGCCACACCCACGGTCCTTAAGCCTGACGGCTGATCACAGATTGAGTATAGTAACAAATAAAGAAGAGAGACAAAGGCAGTAGATCCCTGGAAGTCTCCAACAGGCTGCCTAGGGCCAGTCTGGTACATGATCTGACGCTACCAGAGGCAGATCCAGGAAGAACTGATCATTCCAAGAAGCACCAACAAACAAAAGGAATCACAAAAATGGGGAGACAGAGAAACAACCCCCCATCAAAAGGAAAGGTAGAATCCCCAGAAAGAGTGCTAAATGAAATAGAGGGGAGCAAAATATCAGATACAGAATTTAAAACATGGATTATGGAGAAGCTAAATGAGCTCAGCGGAAACTACAAAGAACTCCAGAAAAACTACAGTGAACTCCAGAAGAACTATAAGGAACTTACTGAGAATTATACCAGCATCAAAAAGGACATGGAAGCTATCAATAAGAGCCAGGAGGAAATGAAGAATACAATCTCTGAATTGAAGAACACAGTAGAAGGAATTAAAAGCAGGCTAGAGGAAGCAGAAGATCGGATCAGCGAGCTGGAGGACAACGTACACAAAAACTCCCAGACAATGCAACAAAATGAAAAAAGACTGAACAAGACTGAAGAGGTTCTAAGACAGCTGCAGGACAACATGAAACGTAACAATATCCGTATCATTGGAATTCCAGAAGGAGAAGAAGGAGAGCAAGGGATAGAAAACCTCTTCGAAAAACTAATGACAGAAAACTTCCCTCACATGAGGAGAGAAAGAGTCACGCAGATCCAGGAGGCACAGAGGGTCCCAATGAAGATGAACCCCAACAGGCCCACCTCAAGACACATCATAATTAAAATGGCAACATCCAAAGACAAAGAGAGAATCCTAAAAGCAGCAAGAGAGAAACAACTAATAACATACAAGGGAGCTCCAATAAGGCTATCCTCAGATTTCTCAGCAGAAACACTACAAGCAAGAAGGGAATGGCAAAAAATATTCCAAGCAATGAAAAACAGAGGCCTACAACCAAGAATACTCTACCCAGCAAGGCTCTCATTCAAAATGGAAGGCGAAATAAGGAGTTTCTCAGACAAAGGAAGACTAAAAGAATACATCTCCACCAAACCAGCAATGCAAGAGATGCTAAAGGGTCTGCTCTAAAAAGATAAAGAAACAGAGAGAAACAGAGAAGAACACGAGTACAAAGGGGGAAAATGATAATGAATAAGTACTTATCAGTAATAACCTTAAACGTAAATGGATTAAACGCTCCAATTAAAAGACATAGGGTAGCTGAATGGATTAGAAAGAATGACCCACATATATGCTGTCTACAAGAGACCCACCTTAGAACAAAAGATCTACACAGACTGAAAGTAAAGGGATGGAAAAATGTATTCCAAGCAAATGGACATGAAAAAAAAGCCGGGGTAGCAATACTTATATCAGACAAAACAGATTTCACAGCAAAGTCCATAAAAAGAGACAAAGAAGGGCATTTCATAATACTTAAGGGAAAAATCCATCAAGAAGATATAACCCTTATAAATATATATGCACCCAAATATGTAAGGAAAATTTTGAAAGACTCCAAGAAAGATATAGGCAGCAACACACTCATCGTAGGGGACTTTAACACCCCATTGTCAACAATGGACAGATCTTCAAAGCAAAGAAACACCAAAGATATTGAGGCACTGAACAACACTTTAGATCAAATGGACTTAGTCGATATATATAGAAGTTTACACCCCAAAGAAGCAAAATATACATATTTCTCAAGTGCACATGGAACATTTTCAAAGATAGACCACATGGTAGGACACAAAACAAGCCTCAATAAATTCAAGAAAATTGAAATTATATCAAGCATCTTCTCAGATCACAATGCCTTAAAATTGGAAATCAACCTCAAGGAAAAAACTCAAAAACATTCAAACTCATGGAGAATGAATAACATGCTATTAAATAATGAATGGGTTAACAATGACATCAAGGAAGAAATCAAAAAGTTCCTGGAAACCAATGATAATGAACACACAACAACTCAAAACCTATGGGATACAGCGAAAGCAGTCTTAAGAGGAAAGTTCATAGCAATACAAGCCTACCTAAAAAAGCTAGAAGAATCTCTAATAAAAAATTTAACCCTACAGCTACAAGAACTAGAGGAAGAACAACAAGCAAAACCCAGATCAAGTAGAAGGAAGGAAATCATCAAGATCAGAGCAGAATTAAATGACATAGAGTCTAAAGTAACAATTCAAAAGATCAACAAGAGTAGGAGCTGGTTCTTTGAAAAGATAAACAAAATTGACAAGCCTTTAGCCAGGCTCATCAAGAAAAAAAGAGAGAGAACCCAAATAAATAAAATCAGAAATGAAAGAGGAGAAATCACAACTGATACCACAGAAATACAAAGAATTATAAGAAATTATTACGAACAACTGTATGGCAAGAAATTTGACAACCTAGAGGAAATGGACAGATTCCTGGAAAACTATAGTCTGCCCAAACTGAATCAAGAAGAAGCAGAAAGTCTGAATAGACCAATAACAGCTAGCGAAATTGAAGCAGTAATCAAAAAACTCCCAGCACACAAAAGCCCAGGACCAGATGGCTTCACAAGTGAATTCTACAAAACATTTAGGAAAGAACTAACTCCTATCCTCCTCAGACTATTCCAAAAGATACAAGAAGAGGGAAGACTCCCAAACTCGTTCTATGAAGCCAGTATAACCCTAATTCCAAAACCAGGTCAAGACACAACAAAGAAAGAAAACTACAGACCAATATCGCTGATGAACATAGATGCTAAAATCCTCAACAAAATATTGGCAAACCGGATCCAGCAACACATTAGAAAGATCATACACCACGATCAAGTAGGATTCATCCCAGGGATGCAAGGATGGTTTAATATTCGCAAATCAATAAACGTGATACACCACATAAACAAAATGAAAGACAAAAACCACATGATCATATCAATAGATGCGGAAAAAGCATTTGATAAAGTACAACATCCATTTATGATAAAAACTCTCAGCAAAATGGGAATAGAGGGAGCATACATCAAAATAATAAAGGCCATATATGAGAAACCTGAAGCCAACATCATACTCAATGGGCAAAAACTGAGAGCATTCCCCCTGAAATCAGGAACAAGACAAGGATGTCCGCTCTCTCCACTCCTATTCAATATAGTCTTGGAAGTTCTAGCCACAGCAATCAGACAAGAAAGAGAAATAAAAGGCATCCAAATTGGAAAAGAGGAAGTAAAACTGTCATTATTTGCAGATGACATGATAGTGTACATAGAAAATCCTTTAGACTCCACAAAAAAACTACTCAATCTAATAAGTGAATTCGGCAAAATAGCAGGATACAAAGTCAATATTAAGAAATCGAAGGCATTTTTATACACCAACAATAAAAACTCAGAGATAGAAACTGAAAGAAAAATCCCATTTACCATAGCAACAAGAAAAATAAAATACCTAGGAATAAACTTAACCAAAGAGGTAAAAGACCTGTACACAGAAAACTACATAACACTGAAGAAAGAAATTAAAGAAGATACAAATAAATGGAAGCGTATACCATGCTCATGGATGGGAAGAATCAACATCATTAAAATGTCCATACTACCCAAAGCAATTTATAGATTCAATGCAATCCCTATTAAAATACCAGCAACATATCTCACAGACCTAGAACAAATACTTCAAAAATTTATATGGAACCAAAAAAGAGCCCGAATAGCCACAACAATTTTGAGGCAGAACACAGTAGGAGGAATCACAATACCCGATATCAAACTATACTACAAGGCCACGGTAATCAAAACAGTCTGGTACTGGCATAAAAACAGACATATAGATCAATGGAACAGAATAGAGAGCCCAGAAATAAGCCCAGGTTCATATGGTCAACTAATATTTGACAAAGGGGGAAAGAACATCAAATGGAATGAAAAGAGCCTCTTCAACAAATGGTGTTGGGAGAACTGGACAGGGACATGCAAAAAAATGAAACTAGACCACCAGCTCACACCATACACCAGAATAAACTCAAAATGGATCAAAGACTTAAATGTAAGCCGTGACACCATAAAAGTCCTAGAGGAAAAAATAGGCAGGAAAATTTCAGATATCCCACGTAGCAACATTTTCACTGATATATCTCCTAAGGCAAGGGAAATAAAGGAAAGAATAAACAAATGGGACTACATCAAACTAAAAAGTTTCTGCTCAGCTAAAGAAAACATCAGCAAGATGCAAAGGAAACCAACCATATGGGAAAATATATTCGCCAATGACATCTCAGACAAGGGTTTGATCTCCAAAATATATAAAGAACTCATACGACTCAACACCAAGAAGACAGACAACCCAATTAAAAAATGGGCAAAGGACCTGAACAAACACTTCTCCAAAGAAGACATACAGAGGGCCCATAGACATATGAAAGTATGCTCAACATCACTAGCCATCAGAGAGATGCAAATTAAAACCACAATGAGATACCACCTCACACCAGTCAAAATGGCAATCATCAACAAATCAACAAACAACTTGTGCTGGAGAGGATGCGGAGAAACGGGAACCCTGGTGCATTGCTGGTGGGAATGCAGATTGGTGCAGCCACTGTGGAAAACAGTTTGGAATTTCCTTAAAAAACTAAAAATGGAACTGCCTTTTGAACCAGAAATTCTATTGCTAGGATTATATCCAAAAAATCCCGAAACACCAATTCAAAAGAACCTATGCACTCCAATGTTCATAGCAGCACTATTTACAATAGCCAAGTGCTGGAAACAACCTAAGTGCCCATCTGTAGATGAGTGGATCAAAAAACTGTGGTACATTTACACAATGGAATTTTATGTAGCAGAAAGAAAGAAGGAACTTCTACCATTTGCAACAACATGGATGGAACTAGAGAAAATTATGCTTAGTGAAATAAGCCAGGCAACAAAAGAAAAATACCTTATGCTGTCACCTATTACAGGAAACTAATGAACAACACAAACAAATGAGCAAAATTGAACCAGAGGTATGTAAACAAGAAGTAGACTAACAGTAACAAGGGGGACGGGGGGGAGGAAAAGAAAGGTGTAAGGGGATGGGTCAAGTTAAAAAATATATATATATATGAATGTTGCCCTGGCTGGTTTAGCTCAGTGGATTGAGCGTCGGCCTGCGAGCTAAGTGTCGCTGGTTCGATCTTCCAGTCAGGGTACATCAGAGAAGGAAAACTCTGACTCCAAAAAACCTCCGCTGCCTTGCGGCATACCTCTTCTGGGGAAAGGCTAAGGGAGTAAACCCCGACAGAAAATCCGGAGCCGGAGTCCCTAAGGCGGTTTGACGTTGTAGTCAACACCGGCAACTCCTGCGGCGCACCTGAAGCCAAGCTGTATCGACTCCGTCTTTCCCTTGGACCCTTCAGCTGCGAAGAGAGGGGGGGTCTGCTGCACGGGCAACAGCAGACCCTCCATATCACCCTGCCCAGGCTCTGTAGCTTCAGCTCCACTGGAGAGGACACTCCAGCGTCATCGCAAGATGTCAATTCAACACGGGAGGAGACAGATGCCGTGTCACTCCCGTGTCGGACTGCACAGCCATTCCCGGCGGTGCAGATAGACACTTGAGAAGCTACACCATCGTCTCTCGAGACGGACGGCTGCCGACGACGATATATATGAATGACCCACAGACGGGTGCAACTGAGTGGGGACTAAATGTGGGCGAGGGGAGGGACAGGGTGCAGGGAAACAAGAGGGCTAAAAAAGTGAGACAACTGTAATGGAAAAACAAACCAAAATTTTTTAGTGGGGGAAAAATGAAAATATGAAGAATGGAAATGCCAGTTCAGTGAATATTAGGACAAAGATTTTCCTTCACGTTGTACATTTTTCTCCCTATTTGATCCCTCCAGAGTTTGGCATTCTAAACAAGTAAATAATGACATAAGTTCCTTTGCATAGAACTAATAAGACCAGTTGTCAACAGAGGTTCTTTTTTTTTTTTGACCAAGTCTTTGACTGGAATGTCAAGCCTAAAGGAAACATACTTGGGCTCAGATTGTTACCAGAAAGCCCTGAGGAACTGGGAATGACTTTCAAAGGTAATAAAAGCCCGTGAGATAAAAGGCCTGGTACCATGGTTGGTTGTGCGGTCCGCAGCAATCTTTCCAGGGAAGGAACGAAGGTTGTTTTCCTGAAAGATGGCTAGAAGGGACCTTAAGGCACAAGGAAAGACCAGAAAGACTTGGAAAAAACAGGTGTGTACAGGCAAGGATGAATGCCAGATATGTGGCACAGCTTCTGTGCCCTGAAGAACAGACTGAAGGTCACCCCAAATATTCCTTGGGTAAGTTCCAGCAAAGCAGAACTAAAGATCATAAGTGATCATTTGCTGCTCTTGTTATGTTTATGCAAACGAACAGGATAAATTAAAAATGGACTTAATGTAGTCCCTTTAAAGACAAGGAGGGTAACCTTAGGGAGAAAAATTATTATTCAAGGAAAATCACAATGATCAGTAGTAGAGTATAAAACAGGGCAACTAACCGTCTTAAAAGTTTCTTCTCCAGATTTAGAGACTTGTTTGCGGGTTATGTTACATAAATTAACACGTGTTTTTTTGTTTTCAAAGGACATAAGCCTATGATCGCATTACCTGAGTGATTATCTGTACGCATAAGCCTCACTTAATCCTCTCTGCAGCGCTGCCTCCTGAGACTCAACAGTTTGGCTGAACTAAATGGCTGGGTTGGGGAAGAATGGGGTGGTCTGTGGGCTTCACTTTAAAACGGGTTTCTCTTTTCTATCCTAATGGCTTGGACAGAAAAGGCCCAGAGGTCTGAGAGGGGGAAAAACCTAAACTATTTACCTCAGCCCAAACTAAGTATAATGGGCAAAAGGGTTTTGGACAGGCGAGATGTGCCTAGCACACCTTCTTACAAAGAAGCTTTTTTTTTTTTTTTTCCCTAATATGGAACATTGAAAAATTAATCCCTGCCTTTTGTCATCTAGTAGTTATGGATTGAATGATGTCTTTTAACCCTTTTCGCCAAATCTGTTGCCCTCAGAACACAACAAGGACACCAGCCTGTTGAACCAAGCACGCTGTTGACCGGAGGCAGCCAACTGACCTGGAGTCTGCACGATCCTTCCCCATGTGGGAAGGCCACCCTCCCCTCCACACCCCCACTCTTATTAGGGTTTTCTGGACCCAAGGGTAGGTAGGACGACGACCATGTCCAGCTTGAAGCAGCTAGAGGAGCTTGAGACCTTCGCCCATTGTCCTTTACAAGATTACAAAGGATCCTAATATTTGAGAGGGGGGGGATAGTTAATTTTTACGAACCAGGGGTATGGGCTTGGGGGAGATTGCTGGGGGAGGGGGGTGCTGGGGGGAGGGGAACAAGGGGGAGAAAATTGGAACTGTTGTAACAATATAATCAATAAAAAACATTAAAAAAAAAAAAAAAAGCTAACTTGGCAAATGGTATCATGCAGTGCCATTTCTGGACAAAGTTCCTATCAGAACTTGTCTCTCATAATTATACTGCTAGAATAAAAAAACACACATTGAATATTAGGTTCAAATAAAATAATAAAAATTACACTTATATACACATTTAACCTCTATCTATATAAAAATAATTTTGTTATTCTCCTCTATTGTGACACTAACCCATTTCATCACTGAAGAAAAATTAGGGGGGAAAGGAGTGACCATTTCAATAGCTAAGAAGTTTCTCTATCATACTCTTCAACTCCTCCTTGGTCAGAAGCAGTCAGGAAGGAATGGTGGGGCACCAGCAATTTATAATGTTCCTATATATTCATTTAGGAACCTGTCTTGGTCAGGACACTACATATGAAGAGTAAGAAGAGTACTGGAAGCATAAATAATAACAAAACCATGGCCAATGAGGTGGATTTTCTTGTATATCATACCTTTGTGTCATTTTTTTAATGTATTAATTTTAGAGAGAGAGGGGCAGGGAGAGAGAGAAATTTTCATTTGTTGTTCTACTTATTTATATATTCCTTGGTTGTTTCTTGTGTGTGGCTTGACCAGGAAATCAACCCACAACCTTTGAGTATTGGGACAACACTCCAACCAACTGTGCTACCTGGCCAGGGCCACCTTCCTACTACTTTTGAGAAAATAAATTTGTAAAGGATATAAGCAAGATCTGTGTGAAGAAATTAAGTGTTTCATATTTTGACTATATAATAATCTTAATTAAAAAAATATTTATAAGTATATATATCTATAAACACATATCAGTATATAGATATAAGAAAAACCCTCATTAATAAATCTTAAGATAACTTATTAAATTTTTAAAATTTAACATTAAACTCTTAACAAATTAAATTTAAATATTAAAATTTTATGTTAACATATAGTTTATGTCAACATAAAAGCAAACTTTCATTTCCAATAAGAAGTAGTTCTCCCAGTCCTGGTGGGGTGGAAGATAGAAGGACTGAAAGCCAGGGGAAGATTGGGGGTGTCTCCCTGAGGCTGAAGCAGATTCCAAATCCAAGGGAACAGAGCTGGGAGCCAACTTTAGAAGTCAAGAATGGAGTTCACATAGGTTAACTCAACCAAAGGGGACAAAGCCAGGATGAAGACTGGGGAACACAGAAAGGGTTCCCAAAATGAGCAGGGATAAGTCTGGGGAAACTTTCTGGAGCTTAAGAAGCACATGACATGGTGTGATGTAGTATGGCATGATGTGGCGTGACATAGTGTGGTGTGGTGTAGTGTGGTTTGGGATGGCATGGCATGGCACTGTGGTACAGTTTGGAACTGTGTAATGTGGTACAGTGAAGTGTGGTGAGATGTGATCTGGGATAGTATGACATGGTATAGTCCGGTGTGGCATGGCATGGTGAGGTATAGTCCAGGATGGCGGGGCATGGTGTGGTACAATCTGGTGTGTCACGGTGTAGTGTGGTATAGTATAGCCTGGGGTGGCAGGGCATAGTGTGACATGCTATGGCATGGTCTGGTGTGATGTGGTGGGGCATGGCATGGGATGCCAAATTGAGCCAAAAGGTGGGAAAACCAGATATAGAATGAACAGTGTTATCATCGGAGAGAAGATGTTTGGGGACTGGAATGGAAGGGACACAAGAGAGCTAACTGGAAATGTCTGCAGGGAGCTAGAGAGATATGCAGGAAGAACACCCAAGGGAAAAGTAAGACCTAAATATGTTGATCTTCCTCTAGAGGGGACAAGTGATGTCATAATAACAGGACGGCCATCTGCTGAGCACCTGTGTACACAGATAGAGCCAAATGTTTTTGCATATGTTATCTCACTAATCCTCACAGACCCTATGTGATAGCACTCAGGAAAGTGAGGCTCAGAGAAGTGAAGCAGTTTGCCCAAGGTCACACAGTTAGTAAATGATGAAAGCTTATGTAAACCCAGATTTACCTCATTCTGAGTAAGACTTCCTGTCAGAGAGTTCTGAGCAGTGATTAAAAAGTGCACACCCCTCCAGAGGACTTGTTAGAACCTGTTTTTGAGGCCAAGGTGAGGGTAGGAGTGGGGAGATGTATATAGTTTGTACCAAAGCCATTGCTTTGATTTGTTTTAAGCCAATGCCAACCTGATTTTATATCTATCAGAAGCACAGGTTGAGAGGTTTCAGAAGCACTAGTATAGAGAGAACAGAGGAGCAAGGGCAAGTCCTTTGGAAATGTTTTCATTCAAGGGAATAAGGTAATGAAGAGGTTACATACAAAATGTTGATGCAGCAGAGGTGAGACTGAGTAACAAGTAAGTTTATTGGCCTTGGAAATCACATGATCACAGTGACCCTTTGGAAGACAGACACAGGATGACTAGGGTGGGCTTTAAATTTGGAGGGGGCTTGGGGAAGGCAGTGGCATGGGCAGGAGACTATTACTTCTGTTCAGAATTTCTGTATGTGTTTGCAATCATGGGATAGATTCAAGAAAAGCATCTAGCTCCAAATTTAGCTGTTAGTGAAAACAGAGGGAATTAGTCACCAGAGGTAAAAGGCAGCCCACAAATAATGACATCAGCAGAAAAAAGAAAGAGGCCAAGAGTCAGCAAAAATTTATACAGCAGAGTGCGCCCCTCAGCTGATACCAGTATACATACTCACACATACAAATACAGTTTCACAGGTTTAATTGATGGAGCACATTGCTAGCAGCTCTCAGATGGAAATCTTGCACAGAGAAATGCTCCAGTGAAGTCTCAAGGAGAAAATGGCAGAGCTGTGAGAGGGCCAGGTGAGCTCTCTGCTCTGTCCCAGAAAGGAATATTGCTGCTTTTCCTGGGGGCTCCCAAAGTCGCTGGCAGCAGGAACAAGATCGCTCATCCAGCCAGTGTGACTGCAAGATTCCTGTACAACTTCCATTTCACCTTCACTTGTTGTGTATCAGAAGCTTCTAAAGAGTGAGAAAGCTCCCATTTAACTGGTGAGCTGTGTTCACTGTGTTAAGGATGACTTCACAGTTCAGCCCCAATGAAAGGTGCCTCAGGGGAAAGTTCCAGATGGTAATCGTAGAATCCAGAACTGTCCCTACAGCCCTGCTTCTCTCTCCTCTCTCTTCAACTGCACAGTGCTGCCACTGCCTCAGATCTTGGGGAAAGTTCCATGTGACACATTCCCACAAGAGGCACTGAAACCCCGCGCTATCCAGACACAAGTGTGGGAAAACTGCTTTCCCACTTGATTTGGTGGAAACATGGCAGTTGGTTTCCAAATTCAACCTGACTTTTCTCCTCATGAGGCCTGAAGCCCAGTACCCATTGCATAATGAGAGTCTTCCTGCCTCCTCACTGCCTCAGTTGTGAGCATCCCTTGGGCAAAGCCCCACATCAAAGTGCTTTCCTGAGCCACCATGTAGGGAGCCAGTGGTAAAAGCAGAAAGGCTGCTTTGAGCCCTCAGACCATCGCGTTCTGTTAGCCCCAAGGCTGCATGTTCAACCTCATTTCTGCGAAACTTCCCTCCTTTGGATGATCTCATTCCATAGAGCTGTGGAGACAACTAGCGGAAGGGGTGAGGTGGCATGGTGTGGTATAGGGAGTTAAGAAAATAGGCAGGGGAAAAGGATATGGAACAAATGGTGATATCATTAGAGAGAGGGTGTTTGGGAACTGGACTACAAGGAACAAACAAGAGAGCTAACTGGAAATGTCTACAGGCAGCTAAAGAGAGATGTAGGAAGAGCACCCAAGGGAAAAAGTAACACCTGGTCACATGGATTTAAGACTTCCTTTAGAGAGGACAAGTGATGTCTTAATAACAAGAGGCCACCTGCTAAGCACCTATGCAGCAAAGATAGAGACAGTGGCTTTATATGTATTCTCACTAATTCTCTCAATGATCCTATGTGATAGCACTCAGGAAAATGAAGCTCAGAGAGGTTAAATAGTTTGACCAAGGTCACACAGCTACTAAACAATGGAGGCACATTAAATTCAAGTTTACCTAGGGTCCCTCAGCTTTTTTACAGAGGGACTCATATCTAAATGAGGCTTTCACAGAGATTTTCAGAAGATGCTGTACAAGGATCCAGGGAGAATAAGGGAATGAAACTAATGATTGCAACCCTCCTGCATTGGTTAGCAAAAACATTTGGTGAGGGGTAACAGAAACCTCCAAATGGTAGCTTAAACAAAATAGGAATTTACAGGACCACTGGGCACCCTATGCCAGGGAGAACAGTTTATGTTGCACTCCTGGAGAAGCCAATGTGGATGCCAGTATCCCTGGGAGCTTGTTTTCCTTTCTTGTGAGGAGAAATCAGAGGAGGACAAGCCAGAGCTGGTTGGCAGTCCCCCAAATCATAAGGATTCCCACTCTACAATCTTCATGCTCATGCTTACAAGATGGCTACAGGCAGTCTGGCTATCACACCCATGCTCTAGACAGAAAGAAGGAGGAAGGGCAAAGAGCAAAAGCAACAGACTTGTCTGAGGCAGCTCCCTTTAAATGGCTTTTCTGAAATCTAGAAGCCTACCTGGTCACCTCCATTTATACCTCATTGGGTATAACTATGTTAAACCATCATTCTTATCTGGGAGGAAGATCAGAGGTGTAGCATTTTTAACTAAGCATGTCACTAACTGCAAAGAAATTGGGATTTTGTTACTAGTGAGAAGGAGAGAATGGACATTGGAGATCAGTCTAGCAAGAGTTGCTCTTACATCTATGACCTACTTACACCTGGGTAACTACACCTGGGTGCTCTACTGCCAAGTACCAGTTCATTCACAGGATCAGTCTCAGGCATGGAAAACTCAGCTTCTGAGCAGAGAATTTCATATTGAAATCCAAAAGATATTTATATAGAGAGAGTTATGAATTTGAGGTCAGACAATGGGGACAATGGATTTTAGCTCACCCATTTCCTCACTGAGGGATTGGATCATGAGAAGTGTGAGAACCACAATTGTGTTGTACCATCACGAGGACAGGATCATGACCCACAAGAAATTTGGACCTTTCTGTTCAGCTTCATGGATTTAGGCGGTATTCTTTAAGGGAATATTGCTTATCTGCTCTGCACAACCAGGACTCCAGAATCCTGGCAAAAACTCTCACTTGGGAATAGCTTGACCGGATAGCTATCCTTAATAATATCCAGAAATGTCCTGTCATGGGTTAAATTATGTCCCCCAAAATTCATATGTTGAAGTCTTAACCTCTAGTGCCTCATGACTATATTTGGAGATAGGGTATCTAAAGAGATAACTTAGTTAAAATGAGGTCATGATGATAGGTCATAATTCAATAGGACTGATGTTCCTATAAGAAGAGGAGACTGAGACACAGACGCAAGAGAGAAGACCATGTGAAGACATAGGGAAAAGTCAGTCTTCAACAAGCCCAGAAGAGAGGCCTCAGAAGAAATCAACCTGGATCTTGAACTTACCGCCTCTAGAATTGTGAGAAAATTAATTTCTTTTATTTAAGCCACCCAGCCTATGGTACTCATCATGGCAGCCCTTGCAAACTAAATAGATTATTTTACAATGGAAATCACTAAGAATAATTGAACTTATACATGAAAGAATGAGAAAACCATGCAGTTGACTAAAGAGTGAACTGAAGCATCCTTCTTCACATGTAAAACTACAGTTTACACACAGTGGAGTTCTGTTCCTTTTAATTCTCACTAGGAAATGAGACCTGGTTGGGGTAAATACCTCTTTCCTAGTCTGGCTGGGACACATTGATCCTTTCTTTCTGTCTGGTGCTTCTTTGAGTCATGATTTTTAATAGGCATCACAGAGAACCTTTCATTGTGTTGTCTGCCATTCTTCAAAGAACCGTATGATTTCACCTATAGGAGGGCTATAAAACTGAAAGGAACAAATGAACAAACAAAAAAACAAGTAAACAAGAACTCATGGACACAGACAACAGTATGGTGGTTACCAGAAGAAAGGGAAATGGGAGGTAGTAAAGGCAAAAGAGAGTCAAATATATGGTGATGAAAGATTTGACTTTGGGTGGTGGGCACAATGCACTGTACAGATGATGTATCATAGAATTCAACACTTGAAACCTATATAATTTTATTAACCAATGTCACCCCAATAAATTTAACTTTAAAAAACAGGTCAGCAAAGAAATTTAAACTATGGGTTAAAATGTCAGTGATTTACATGTCATACTATTAATAAAATATTTAATTTTTTAAAAATTCTTGTTTTTAATGCAGAGTCCCAATGGCTATATTTCTAGACTTTAGTGAAAGCAAGACATGTACAATAGTGAAATTCACAATGCTTTTCCTTCCTTCTAGGCATGCTGTTCTAGCAGCAGTTACTTGTTGGTTAAGTGGCTTCTCTCTCTATCCATGCTCTTCACTTTGTCCTGTGATTGGTGGGGAGGAGGGGTATTGACATAGACTTCCCCTGGGAGAAAGAAACTTCCTATTTAGATACTTTTTCCAACAACAAAATAACTTTCTACCAATTCTCAGGTTTCCTTGACTCAATAATTCTTCTTACTTGACAATATCACACTGCACCTCCAAGTTTGTTCCCCAAATTTGGTATTTAACTATTTTATACCTACTACATGTAGGTAGCAGGAGCTTTGCCAACTCTTCTTTGCTAGCTGTTTTTGAATCTAAGCATTCACTTAAGGCAGTGATTTTCAACTGGTGTGCCACAAGAATTTTTAAAACATGCAATACCTTACTACTTTCACTCTCCTCACCCAGCCCCCAGTCCCCTCCCCCCAAAAAAGAAAGACTCATGGACACAGACAATGATTGGTGATTGACACATTGGGGCGAGGGCATGATGAGGAGGTAGAAGAAGGTAAAGGGGAGATAAATGGTGATAGAAGGAGACTTGAGTGGTGAACACACAAATAATATACAAGTGATATATTATAGAATTGTACACCTGAAATCTATACAATTTTATTAACCCCAATAAATTTAATTTAAAAGAAAACATGCAATACCTGACTATTTAGCAAGGGCACTGACCTCCTTTCCCTTAGACTGTCAAATTAAAAAATGACAACAGCCAACACAATAATAACCATCTGGTGTGAATGAATCAAAATTACACCTATTTTTGTCAGTTTGACAAAAAAAAAAAAAAAAAAAAAACTGTATTTTTTGGTGTGCTGTAGAATTTTCGTAAATAAGTTTTCATGAGACATGAGACTTTTCACTGACCTGAGGAGAGAAGGAGAAGCCAATGAAGAGACCCCAGAAGCATGGTAAAGCTCAGTGACTCAGAGCCCCACAGCCTGCTAGGGCGTCAACTACAACAGCTGCCCAGACAGCCCCACCCCACTCGCCATACAGCCTAGACCTCTTTCTTGCTCATCACCTGGAGGGACTTGGAGATGGGGTGGGAAGGGGAATTAGCAAAATAAATAGATTAAAAATTATCACAAAAAAATGCATAAAAGATAACTCTAGGATAAAATAATGGAAAACAAGATGAAATAAACAATCACAGATAAAAGCTACCAAATTTTAAAAGTAAGTAACCAAATATTATATGCTAAAGAATCATGTTAAAAGGGTGAAAGAGGATTACCTAATCCTTTTAGATACAATGTTTGTTAAAAGAGTGTACTGAAAGAAGGTGAAATGACCAATTCAAGAGGGGTGGTGGGAGCACTGGGCCTTGGGCCAGAAGAGCCCATGGTAGGCCTTGAAGGGTTGCTGCCCCCCAGGTCACAGGCTGTATAGCCCAGGACTCATCTTTTTTTTTTTTTTCCTTTGCATTTCCATACTTTACATTTTCTTTTGTTCATTTTCATACATGTGAGGGTTTTTCTTGGGGGGAGGGCGATGGAGGATTTGCTGGCCATTTATTAATTTATTTTATTTTATTTTTCCCCCCACTAAAATTTTTTGTTTGTTTGTTATTATGTTACAATTGTCCCACTTTTTCCCCTATTGCTTCCCTGCTCCCTGCTCAACCCTTCTCCCACAGTCAGTCCCCACCCAGTTGTCCATGTCCATGGGTCATTTATACATGTTCTTTGACTAGACTCTTCCCCTTCTTACCCCCTTCTCACTCCTCCCCTTCCCCCCTTGTCACTGTTAGTCTACTCCTTGTTTACATAGCTCTGGTTCAATTTTGCTTGTTTCTTTGTGTTGTTCATTAGTCTCCTGTAATAGGTGATAGCATATGTGTATTTTTCTTTCGTTGCCTGGCTTATTTCACTAAGCATAATTCTCTCTAGTTCCATTAATGTTGTTGCAAATGGTAGAAGTTTCTTCTTTCTTTTGGCTACATACTACTCCATTGTGTAAATGTACCACAGTTTTTTAATCCACTCATCTACAGATGGGCACCTAGGCTGTTTCCAGCACTTGGCTATTGTAAATAGTGCTGCTATGAATATAAGAGTGCATAGGTTCTTTGAATTGGTGTTTCAGGATTCTTCAGATATAATCCTAGCAATGGAATTGTTGGTTTAAAAGCCAATTCCATTTTCAGTATTTGAGCAAATTCCATATTATTTTCCATAATGGCTGCATCAGTCTGAATTTCCACCAGCAGTGCACTAGCGTTCCCTTTTCTCTGCATTCTCACCAGCACATGTTGTTTGTTGATTTGTTGATGATGGCCATTCTGACTAGTGTGAGGTGGTACCTCATTGCGGTTTTTATTTGCATCTCTCTGATGGCTAGTGATGTTAGGCATTCTTTCATATTCCTACGAACCCTCCGTATGTCCTCTTTGGAGGAATATTTGTTCAGGTCCTTTGCCCATTTTTTAATTGGGTTGTCAGTCTTCTTGGTGTTGAGTCGTATAAGTTCTTTATATATTTTAGAGATCAATCCCTTGTCTGAGGTATCATTGGCAAATATATTTTCCCATATAGTTGGTTCCCTTTTCATCTTTCTGACGTTTTCTTTTGAAGAGTAGAAACTCTTTAGTTTAATGTAGTCCCATTTGTTTATTCTTTCCTTTATTTCCCTTGCCTTAGGAGATATATCGGCAAAAATATTGCTACTTGGGATATCTTGCCTATATTTTCTTGCCTATGTTTTCCTCTAGGACTTTTGTGGTGTCACAGCTTACATTTAAGTCTTTGATCCATATTGAGTTTATTCTGGTGAATGGTTTAAGTTGGTGGTCTAGTTTCATTTTTTTTGCATGTCCCAGTTCAGTTCTCCCAACACCATTTGTTGAAGAGGCTCTTTTCACTCCATTTGATGTTCCTTTCCCCTTTGTCAAATACTAATTGAGCGTATAGACCTGGGTTTATTTCTGGGCTCTCTATTCTATTCCATTGATTTATATGTCTGTTCTTATGCCAGTAACAGACTCTTGACTACTGTGGCCTTGTAGTATAGTTTGCAATCAAGTATTGTGATTTCTCCTACTGTGTTCTTCTTCCTCAAGATTGCTGTGGCTAATCAGGGTCATTTTTGGTTACACATAAATTTTTGAAGTATTTGTTCTAGGTCTATGAAATATGTTGTTGTTATTTTAATAGGGATTGCATTGGATCTATAAATTGCTTTGGGAAGTATGAACATTTTAATGATGTTGATTCTTCCCATCCGTGAACATGATATATACTTCCACTTATTTGTATCTTAATTTCTTTCTTCAGTGTTATGTAGTTTTCTGAGTACAGGTCTTTTACCTCCTTGGTTAAGTTTATTCCTAGGTACTTTATTTTTTTTGTTGCTATAGTAAATGGAATTTTTTTCAGTTTCTATCTCAGATATTTTATTGTTGGTGTAAAGAAATGCCTTTGATTTCTGAATATTGGCTCTACCCTGCTATTTTGCCAATTTTACTTATTAGGTCGAGGTATCTATAGGGTTTTCTGTGTACACTATCATGTTGTCTGCAAATAACAGTTTTACTTCCTGTTTTCCTACTTGGATGCCTTTTATTTCTCTTTCTTGCCTGGTTACTGTGGCTAGAACTTCTAAGACTATCTTGAATAGGAGTGGAGAGAGTGGACATGTTTGTCTGATTCCTGATCTCAGGAGGAATGCTTTCAGGTTTTGCCCATTGAGTATGATGTTGGCTTCAGGTTTCTCATACACAGCCTTTACTATGTTGAGGGCTGCTCCCTCTATTCCCATTTTGCTGAGAGTTTTTATCATAAATGGATGTTGTACTTTATCAAATGCTTTTTCAGCATTTATTGACATAATCATGTAGCTTCTGTCTTTCATTTTGTTTATGTGGTGCATTATGTTTATTGATTTGCGAATATTAAACCATCCTTGCATCCCTTGGATGAATCCCACTGGATCGTGGTGTATGATCTTTATACTGTGTTGCTGGATATGGTTTGCCAATATTCTGTTGAGGATTTTAGCATCTATGTTCATCAGTGATATTAGCCTGTAGTTTTCTTTCATTGTTGTGTCTTGACCTGGTTTTGGAATTAGGGTTATACTGGCTTCATAGAAAGAGTTTGGGAGTCTTCCCTCTTCTTGGACTTTTTGGAATAATTTGAGAAGGATAGGAGTTAGTTCTTTCCTAAATGTTTTGTAAAATTCACCTGGGAAGCCATAAGGTCCAGGGCTTTTGTGTGTCGGGATATTTTTTTGATGACTGCTTCAATTTCACTCTTTGTTGTTGGTCTGTTCAGGCTTTCTGCTTCTTCTTGGTTAAGTTTTGGGAGATTATGTGTTTCCAGAAATTTGTCCATTTCATCCAGGTTGTCAAATTTCTTGTGATACAGTTGTTCATAATAATTTCTTACAATTCTTTGTATGTCTGTGGTATCAGTTGTGATTTCTCCTCTTTCATTTCTGATTTTATTTATTTGGGTCCTCTCTTCTTTTTCTTGATGAGCCTGAATAAAGGCTTGTCAGTTTGATTTATCTTTTCCATAACCAACTCCTGGTTTTATTGATCTTTTGAATTGTTTGTTTAGTCTCTATGTTATTTAATTCTGCTCTGATTTTGATAATTTCCTTTCTTCTACTTGCTCTGGGATTTGTTTGTTGTTGTTCCTTTGGTTCTTGTAGCTCTAAGGTTAGATTATTTATTAGAGATTCTTCTATCTTTTTTAGGTAGGCCTCTATTGCTCTGAACTTTCCTCTCAGGACTGTTTTCACTGTATCCCATAGGTTTTGGGTTGTTGTGTGTTCATTATCATTTATTACCAGAAACTGTTTGATTTCTTCCTTGGTGTCATTGTTAACCCATTCATTATTTAATAGCAATGTTATTCATTCTCCATGAGTTTGAATGTTTTTGAGTTTTTTCCTTGAGGTTGATTTCCAGTTTCAATCCACTGTGATCTGAGAAGATACTTGATATAGTTTCAATTTTCTTGAATTTGTTGAGGCTTGTCTTGTGCCCTACCATGTGGTCTATCTTTGAAAATGTTTTATGTGCACTTGAAAACAATGTACATTTTGCTTCTTCGGGGTGAAAAGTTCTATAAATATCAACTAAATTCGTTGATCTAGAGTGTTGTTCAATGCCTCAATATCCGTGGTGTTTTTTTTGCTTTAAAGATCTGTCCATTGTTTACAATGGGGTGTTAAAGTCCTCTACTATGAGTGTGTTGCTGTCTATATCCTTCCTGAAGTCTTTCAAAAATTTCCTTACATATTTGGGTGCTCCTATGTTGGGTGCATATATGTTTACAAGGGTTATATCTTCTTGATGGATTTTTCCCTTAAGTATTATGAAATATCCTTCTTTGTCTCTCTTTATGGTCTTTGCTGTGATATCTGTTTTTTTAGGATATAAGGATTCATACCCCAGCTTTTTTTTTTCGTGTCCATTTGTTTTAAATACTTTTTTCCATCCCTTCATTTTTAGTCTGTGTAGATCTTTTACTTTGAGATGGATCTCTGGTAGACAGCATACATGTGGGTCATGCTTTCTAATCCATTCAGCTACCTTATGTCTTTTGATTGGTGCATTTGATCCATTCACATTTAAGGTTATTATTGATAGGTACTTATTCATTGTCATTTCCACCCTTTGTACTTGTGTTCCTCTCTGTGTCTCTCTGTTTCTTCATCTTCTTAAAGCAGATCCTTTAGCATCTCTTGTAATGCTGGTTTGGTGGAGATGTATTCTTTTAGCCTTCTTTGTCTTGGAAACTCCTTATTTCACCTTCCATTTTGAATGAGAGTCTTGCTGGGTAGAGTAGTCTTGGTTGTAGGACTTTGTTTTTTATTCCTTGAAATATTTTTGCCATTCCCTTCTGGCTTTTAGTATTTCTGCTGAGAAATCTGATGATAGCCTTATTGGAGCTCCCTTGTATGTTACTAGCTGTTTCCCTCTTGCTGCTTTTAGGATTCTCTCTTTGAATTTCAAGGTTGCCATTTTAATTATGATGTGTTTGGAGTGGGCCTGTTGGCATTCATCTTCACTTGGACCCTCTGTGCTTCCTGGACTTGCATGACTTTTTCTCTCATCAAGTTAGGAAATTTTTCTGCCATTACTTTTTCAAACAGGTTTTCTATCCCTTGTTCCTCTTCTTCTCCTTCTGTTATTCCTATGATATGGATATCATTATGTTTCATGTTGTCTTGCTGCTCTCTTAAAACCTCTTCATTTTTTTTTCAGTCTTTTTTCATTTTGTTGCACTGTCTGGGAATTTTTGTCTACATTGTCCTCCAGCTCATTAATCTGATTTCTGCTTCCTCTAGCCTGCTTTTAATACTTTCTACTATGTACTTCAATTCAGAAATTGTATTCTTCATTTCCTCCTAGCTCTTATTGATAGCTTCTATGTCCTTTTTCATGCTGGTGTAATTCTCAGTAAGTTCCTTGTAGTTTCCCTGGAGTTCCTTGTCATTTCTATGGAATTCTTTGTATTTTTCTTTGACCTCACTGAGCTCATTAAACTTCCCTATAATCTATGTTTTGAATTCCATTTCTAATAATTTACTTTTCTCTGTTTCATTTACCACTCTTTCTGGGGATTGTTCCTTTTCTTTCAATGGTGGGTTGTTTCTCTGTCTATTTTTGTGACTCTTCTTGCTTGTTGCTGCTTCTTAAATTGATCTGCATTTCCTGGATCTGCACCTGTGGCATCAGATCGTGCACCAGTCTGGGCCTACGCAGCTCCAGGACTCATCTTAGTGCAGAAGTGTCCACCCACATTGCACCTTCCCTGCAGATTGAGAAATCTGTGAGCCCCTTAGCTTTTCCAGATGATTTCCCTGTGACACATCTATCATGTAAATCCAACGCTCAGTTGGCAGGCAGGTAATTCCTCCTCAGACAGACAGGCCACCTGCCAGAATGGGGTGAGTGTTCAGAGGAGCTCACCAAGGAGAACATAAAATCTGCTAATGAGGCCATTTCTAAACACACAGACTGTCTTACAGTGGGCGTGGGACTGTAATTTGGGGAACAAATCAGAACTCAGGAAGGATCTTTAAAAATGTGGCTGGGCAGGGTTCTAATCCCAGCTCTGTCTCTGACCAGCCGCAGGACTCTGGGCAAATTGATTATTTATACTATGTCACAGTGTCCTCATAATTGAGGAGAATAAACCCTGGGAGCTCCAGAGTGGCTCTCAGCTCCTACCATGTTAGACCAGATCCACTCCTTTTCCTCAAACTAGTGCGGACAGGTGGGTTTGCTCCACCCATGCACAGAGCAGGCCGAGCTTCCTGCCTTTGGACCAGAACACCGCTGAGCCAGGAGCCAGGGTCCCTTCCTGTCTGCCCTATAGGACAGATCTTCCCCCTTCCCCCATCTCCCCCAGTTGACAGTAGGCAAGAGATATGCCAGATGCTCAAAGCGGCTGAGGTCAGACACTCAGCAAATGTGGCAGAAACATTCAGACAAGCACCGAGTAATGTGGATGGAATTCTGGAAGGAACCTGCAGGAGTTTCCATTGTGGGGAGGATGAACCTGAGGATGGAGACTGGAGGCAAAGGCAGGGACCAGGTGAGGGACAGATGTTCAGGTGATTTTCTGATGACAGGAACAGACTGTCAGGGGCCCCTGCTGAAAGCCCCATACCCACCCATGTGGCAGGGGTTTCACACTCTGACTTAGGCATATCTGGATGTGACTGTCACTGAGATCTACTGCCCAGATCCCCCTGTGAAGAAGGACAGCTGTGCAGAGTGTATCAGCAGACAGCCCCACTTACTGGTTCCTTCAGGATCTGTTCTGATACTGAGCCAGGCAATTGAACCAGGCACAGAGCATGAAGGGGTGGATGGTTTCAACCCCACGCAGAACTATTCTGAGGCTGTGGGTGCTTAAGTCAAAATTTGGCTTCTCCCTCTGCCCAATGCTGCTTTGTCCTGAAAATCCATCTCTGAGCCTGCTTCTGGAGAACACAGTCTGCAACTCTGAATGGCTCCATGAGGTCAACCTTACAGGATTTGTCTCTGGGGCCTCCTCAAATGAGAGATCTTAGGTAGCCAAATGTGTGCCCACATCTCTTTCCAAGTCTGTATTCAGTGGTGGAGGCTGGTGGTTTGAAATAGGCCATAGTGGGAGTATTTACAACAGGGAAATTGACAAATGTTGCAGATCAGGTCATTTTTTTCTTTATCTAGAGAGCTGATTGTTAAAAATTATCCAGCACACCATGACTTCTAAATGAAAATAGGACTATTCATAGAACCCCACCTTGCTCTATAGCATATCATGCAGATTGCAGAAGTTAGGGGGTGAAGAAGGAACATAGAGGAAATGCAGAATAAAGTTGCAGATGAATTATTCCAAGAGCAGATGTTCTGAGGGGGACTCTTGGATCCCCTGTTCTTATGGGAGATGGAGCTGAGCTGGCAGGAGCAGCAGCACACAAAAAGCCCAATCCTGGTGTTCCTTATCACCTAGAGGTCTGGTCAGGTTCCTGGCACCATGAGAGCTGCATGGGAAGACTATCCTCTAATTCAGGGCATTGAAGACTTCAGCATACACCCCAAATGTAGTTGTGGGATCATTTTCTTAATAGCATGAAAGGCTCCTACCATGATATTAAAGTCCATCCTTTCTGCCATGTTGGTGAATTATTATCTGTCCCCCCCATCCTACTGTGAGGTGAACACATTATCTCATTCCATTTTTTCAATCCCCAAAAAGTTCAAGTCATCACACAGCACCTCCACATACCTCCTTTACAAGAAAGTAGGGTCCCCACTTTGGCATCTTGTTCGGAAATGTTATTGACCTATACTCCAAGAGAAGTGCTGAATGCAACTTTTAGAAAGAAGGTAAAGTCTTTTAAAGACTTTTTAATGGGGAATATATATTTATTGAACAAATATGTATTCAGTGTCTACCACAACACATTTTGCTAACTGTCATATTCTGTGAAGGGTGATGATAGGTATCCTATGAAGGGAGTCTAATTAGTTGGGTCCAGGTGCAGAAAAAACAATAAAACTGTGATCAATGGCAATGGGGCAACATATATTTACTGTCTTTAAATGAATATGGAGAGAAATGTTCCATTAGGCTAGTACATTTGCCTCTAAAAGAATGGTTCATAGGGAAGTAATTCAACCATTTTCTAATGGTGTTCAGATATGGCTCAAATTGAAAATATTATAGACACTTGTTAAATGAGTAAATGAGCCAATTTTGTTTCTTGGATAACCAGAGATGATTAATTCTGTCTTAGAATACATAAAATAAATAAAAACTTAAAAGGTAGCTAAATAGCAACCATATGTATGAGATGAGAGCATGCATATTGATTGAGACAGTATATATGTTAAGAAAAACAGGAAGCTTGACAGGGAATCAAATCAAACCTGAAAAGATGGTGTCCTATCAGCTCATCTGAATTGCCTAAAAGTAACAGAAGTAGAAGTGAACTTACTCTGTTTCCAATTATTTTACCTTGTTAATATGAAATATAAGGGATCTGAACCTCCTTGAAAATAGGATGCAAGTTTCAAAAATAAGGCCTCCCACGATGACATTCAAATCTTTCATAAAAACCTAAACATCAGGGTCCTTGCTTTTGGAATCTCAAACATCTAAGACACAACTCTAATCATTGAACGGTGGCCTCTAAGAAACCAGGAGAAAATTATGGTGGGACAAAAGAGAATAGGAAGGGTAAGGGTCTAATCAAGGAACATGTAGAAATGACCCATGGACATGGACAACAAGATGGGGATTGACTGTGGGGATGGGCGAGGCAGGGAAGAGCAACAGGGGAAAACTTGGGACAACTGTAAAAGAGCAACAATAAAAAGTTTTAAAAAATACCAAAAAAATAAAAATAAAAATGAACTAGAGAGAAAATTTTTTAAAGAAGAAAAAAAGAAGTGAATAAAGACGAGGGTGTTCGTATTATGGACATGGCTCCAGAATTTGGCCACATTTTCTTTCAGGGACTCCACCTTCTTCAGAACTGTCCTCTTCCCTTTTAGGGGGATGGATAAGAAACAAATAAATTTTCTTTTGCTTTGAGAATGCTCCCAAAGGACCCCAGTGGAGAAGTGAATCTAATTAATCTGCCAGTCCTATAGGTTCTAACATCCAGGAAGGTCTGGGCTGCCCCACTTGGGTCTTGTCAAATGGAGAAAGCCATTCTACCAGCAGGATTGCAGCAATCCTGATATTTAAACCTAATCCAGAAGAGCCTTGAATTTATCATATAAGAAGAGAGGAATCTATGAGAGAAACAAGATGGAGGAGGAGTAAGTGGAAGCTACACTAACCTCCTCCCAGAACTAGTCTGGATTTACAACTTAATTTTGGAGAAATCATCTGGAATAACCAACCGAACACTAGCTGGAGAGAAGTCTTATAACCACGGAGAGACAGAAAAGGCCACTACATCACAACGTGACCGGTAGGGAGTGCGGAGACGCGAAAAGTCTGGCTGGGCTCACACGGGTGGCAGCTGAAGAGACTGAGAAACAGCTCAACAACCAGGGATTCACCCTGAGAAGGGCAGGGTCTGAACCCCCAGTTGAGCTTCTCAGCCTACAGCATCAGAGTGGAAAGTAAAATAGTATCCAGCTGAGAAAAATGAAAAGCCACAGGGTTTCTTGCTAGCCAGAAAGAAACAGCTGGAGAAAAAGAGCTCTTAAGTGGATCACATACAAAAATACTTTGCCCTCACTTACCCTGGGCTCGAGCAGAGGGAAGGCAGAGAGGACCGGAGACGCTTGGGGAGAGTTTGGTGTGGTGGCTTTGAGGGGAGAACTGCGGAAGCAGCCAACTGGGTCCCAGTGCTGACTCATCCCAAGTACGGCAGGCAGACCATTCCCCCCCACCCCTCCAAGTGGCGTCAGCTTGAGGGGAAGCAAAAGCCCTGCCTACAGGAATTAAGCTGCCACATCCACGGTCCTTAAACCTGATTGCTAATCACAGATTGAATAGATTAACAACTAAAGGACACAGACAAAGGCAGCAGATCCCTGGAAGTCTCCAACAGGCTGCCTAGGCCCAGACTGGTACAGGATCTGACGCCACCAGGGGCAGATCCAGCAAGTGCAGATCATTCTAAGAAGCACCAACAAACAATAGGAGTCACAAAAATAGGGAGACAGAGAAACAACCCCCCATCGAAAGGAAATGTACAATCCCCAGAAAGAGTGCTAAATGAAATACAGGGGAGCCAACTATCAGATATGGAATTGAAAGCATGGATTATGGAGAAGCTCAATGAGCTCAGCGGAAACTACAAGGAACTCCAGAAAAACTACAAGGAACTTACTGAGAATTACACCAGCATGAAAAAGGACACAGAAGCTATCAATAAGAGCCAGGAGGAAATGAAGAATATGATCTCTGAATTGAAGAATACAGTAGAAAGAATTAAAAGCAGGCTAAAGGAAGCAGAAGATCGGATCAACGAGCTGGAGGACAATGTAGACAAAAACTCCCAGACAGTGCAACAAAATGACAAAAGATTGAACAAGACTGAAGAGACTTTAAGACAGCTGCAGGACAACATGAAATGTAATAATATCCATATCATAGGAATTCCAGAAGGAGAAGAAGAACAGCAAGGGATAGAAAACCTCTTTGAAAAACTAATGACAGAAAACTTCCCTAACATGAAGAGAGAAAGAGTCACGCAAGTCCAGGAGGCACAGAGGATCCCAATGAAGATGAATCACAACATGCCCACTTCAAGACACATCATAATTAAAATGGCAACATTCAAAGACAAAGAAAGAATCCTAAAGGCAGCAAGAGAGAAACAACTAATAACATACAAGGGAACTCCAATAAGGCTTTCATCATTTTCTCAGCAGAATCACTAAAAGCCAGAAGGGAATAGCAAAAAATATTCCAAGCAATGAAAAACAAAGGCCTACAACCAAGAATACTCTACCCAGCAAGACTCTCATTCAAAATGGAAGGTGAAATAAGGAGTTTCTGAGACAAAAAAAGGCTACAAGAATACATCTCCACCAAACCAGCGTTACAAGAGATGCTAAAAGATCTGCTTTAAGAATATGAAGAACCAGAGAGAGACAGAGAGGAATACGAGTACAACGGGAGAAAATAACAATGAATAAGTACTGAAAGAAAGAAGGAACTTCTACCATTTGCAACAACATGGTTGGAACGAGAGAGAATTATGCTTAGCGAAATAAGCCAGGCAATGAAAGAAAAATGCCTTATGCTATCACCTATTACGGGAAACTAATGAACAACACAAACAAATGAGCAAAATTGAACCAAAGATATGTAAACAAGAAATAAACTAACAGTAACAAAGGGGTAGATTGGAGGGAAAGAAAGGGGTATGAAAGGGAAGGGTCTAGTCAAACAACATGTATAAATGACCCACGAACATGGACAACTGAGTGGGGACTAAATGTTGGAGAAGGAGGGGACAGGGTGCAGGGAAGCAAGAGGGGGAAAAAAGTGGGACGACTGTAATGGAAAAACAAACAAACAAAAAAATTTTAGTGGGGGAAAAAACAAAAATATAAAAAAAGGAAATACAAGTTCAGTGAATATTGGAAGGACAAGGATTTTCCTTCACACTATATTGTTCTCCCTATCTGATCCCTCCAGAGTTTGGCATTCTAAAGAACTAAGTAATGACATAAGTTTCTTTGCATAAAACTAATAAGACCAGTTGTTAATAGAGGGTTTTTTTTTTAACTAAGACTTTGACTGGAATGTCATGCCTAAAGGAGACATGCTTGGGCTTTGGTTGTTACCAAAAAGCCCCGAGGAACTGGGATTGACTTTCAAAGGTAATAAAAGTCCACGAGATAAAAGGCCTGGTACCTTGGATAAATGCGCAGTCCATGGCAATCTTTCGAGGAAGGAATGAGGGTTGTTTTCCTGAAAGATGGCTAGATGGGACTTTAAGGCACAATGGAAAACCAGAAGGACTTGGAAAAGGCAGGTGTTTACATGCAAGGCTGAATGCCAGGTATGTGGTTTGAATGCCAGGTATGTGGTTCTGCTTCTGTGCCTCGAAGGGCAGACTGAAGGTCACCCTAAATGTTCCTTGGGTAAGTTCCAGCAAAGCAGAACTAAAGATCATAAGTGATCATTTTCTGCTCTTGTTGTGTTTATGCAAATGAACAGGATAAATTAAAAATGGGCTTAATGCAGTCCCTTTAATGACAAGGAGGGTAATCCTAGGGAGAAAAATCGTGATTAAAGGAAAATCACAATGCTCAGTGGTAGACTACAAAGTAGTGCAGCTAACCGTCTTTAAAGTTTCTTTTCATTTAAAATTTGTTTTCATTTGAAAGTTAAAATATGTCTGTGGTATTATCAAAGATATTTAATTTACAGGCAAGAAGAATGTCAAATGCCTTGCAACTGGATGTCTTTCCGATAAGACAGTCTTACAGATTTAGAGACTTGTATGTGGGTTATGTTGCATAAATTAACATGTGTTTTCTGTTTTCAAAGGGCATAAGCCTATGATCTCATTACCTGCGTGATCGTCTGTACGTATAGGCCTCACTTAATCCTGTCTGCATTGCTGCCTCCTGAGACTCAATGGTTTGGCTGAACTAAGTGGCTGGGTTGGTGAAGAATGGGGTGGTCTGTGGACTTCACTTTAAAACTGGTTTCTCTTTTCTGTCCTAAAGGCTTGGATAGAAAGAGCCCAGAGACCTGAGAGGGGGTAAACCTAAAATATTTCCCTCAGCCAAAACTAAGTATAATGGGCAAAAGGGTTTTGGACAGGTGAGATGTACCTGGCACACCTTCCTCCAAAGAAGCACCCCTCCTTTTTTTTCCCTAATGTGGGACATTGAAAAATTAATACCTTTCTTTTGTCATCTAGTGGTTATGGATTAAATGATGTCTTTTAACCCTGTTGCCAAATCTGTTCCCTCCAGAATACAACAAGGATGCCAGCCTGTTAAATCAAGCATGCCGTTGTCCGGGGACAGCCAACTGACCTGGAGTCTGCACGATCCTTCCCCATGTGGGAAGGCCACCCTCCCCTCCACACCCCCACTCTTATTAGGGATTTCTGGACCCAAGTGTAGGTAGGACAATGACCATGTCCAGCTTAAAGCAGCTAGAGGAGCTCAAGACCTTTTCCCATTGTCCTTTATAAGATTATAAAGGGTCTTAAGTCTGAGAGGGAGGGATTGTTATTTTTTATTGTCAAAGTAATTAATTAATTAATTAATTAATTACAAAAAAGAAGAAGATGAATATATGAAAGGGTGAGGCAGGAGAGCTTGTATGTACGACCCATGGGCATGGACTTGGGGGGGGTTGTTTGCGGAGGGGGGTGCTGGGCAGAGGGGAGCAAAGGGGAAAAAGTTGGAACTATTGTAACAATATCATCTATAAAATATACTTTAAAAAATATATATATTTAAAAAGAAGAGAGGAATCTAAAGAGAACCACGAATCAAGACAAAGTTCCTATAGAGTTGGCCAAAAAGTTCATTTGGTTTTTTCTGTATGATCGCTCTAGTAGTGCTTAATTGTCTTTAACTTCATTTGAAACAATTTTGTTAGATTGTATTGTGACAGCTGTCATATCAATGTCCAAATAAAAAACGTATTCCACACAGTAATATTTTCATTAATATATCCCCTAGGGCAAGAGAAATAAAGGAAAGAATAAACAAATAGGACTATATCAAACTAAAAAGCTTCCACTTGACTAAAGAAACCACCATCAAAATGAAAAGCAACTGTGGAAAACAATATGTAATTTCCTCAAAAAACTAAAAATGGCCCACCCCCTACAACCCGGAGCAGATCTGTATGGCTCCCACTTTGAACCACTATCGTCCTTTGCCCATGGGTGACAACTCAAAGAAGCTGATGCTGGGGGACCGCAAGCTGCTGAGGTGGCTGGGGATCCTGCTGCTGGTACTCGTGGTGTTGTGCCTGTTGGTGGCCACAATCGTCTTCGCTGTGAAGGCCAACAGCCAGGCTTGTGAGGGTGGCCTCCAAACAGAGCAGAAGTGTCAAAACATTACCGACCTACTGGAGCACCAGCTGACCCAGGCCCAGGAAGTCTTACTGAAGACTGAGGCCCAGTCTGCCACTTGCAACAAGACTGCGGTGACCCTGATGACTTCCCTGGAAAAGGAGAAGACTCAGGGCCTTGAGCAACAGAAGCTAGTACAAGAGCTTCAAGAGGAGATCAAGACATTGAAGCAGAAACTGCAGACCACAACCCAGGAGCTGCAGGACACAACCACAGAGCTGGAACAACTAAGAAAAGATAATGAGGGCTTCAGCAGGGGACATGGCCCCACCAACTCGGGCAGCACCCCCAGTATCCTTGTGGTCTCTACACTGCTGTCCCTGTGCCTTGCGGTTCTGCTGGCCCGAGGTTCCAGGAAGCCAGCTGGCCACAACCTGGACTGGTTCCAGTTCTGTTTCCCTGACCTGGCCCGCTCTGAGGGGCCACACAACAGCACTGTTGTGGGGTGGGGAGGGGGTCCAGGTGGCAGGGGGTGTTTCATGGGGCAGCCTTGGGTGTGGAGAAGCATCAGAGTTGGCCCAAGGCTGTCCTCCTCAAACTAGGCAGGTCATGGAGTGGGGGGTATCTGCTTTTTATTGATAAGATTTCTGGAAGGTCACTTTCCTCTGGGGTCTTTGGATGCCAAAAAATAAACATTCCTTTTTGGGGGGATGATCTTTAAAAAAAATAAAAATAAAAAATAAAACTAAAAATGGAACTGCCTTTTGATCCTGCAATTCCACTCCTGGGATTATACCCCAAGAATCCTGAAACACCAATTCAAAGGAACCTATGCACCCCTATGTTCATAGCAGCCTTATTTTCAATAACCAAGTGCTGGAAACAGCCTAAGTGTCCAGCATTAGATGAGTGGACCAAAAAATTGTGGTACATTTACACAATGGAATATTATGCAGCAGAAAGAAAGAAGAAACTCCTACCTTTTGTGACAGCATGGATGGAACTAGAAAATGTTACGCTTAGTGAAATAAACCAGGTGGCAAAAGACAAATACCATATGATCTCACCTATAAGAGAAACTAATGAACAAAACAAACAAATGGTTGAAATAGAACCAGATGCATGGAAACAAGGAACAGACTGGTAGTGACCAGAGGGCAGGGGGAGGGGATAAGGGGGGAAAGGAGGGGAAAGGTCTAGTCAAGAAACTAGTATAAATGACCCATGAACATGGAGAACAGGGTTGGAATTGACTCTGGGAGGGGCAGTGGAGAGCAATGGGGGGAAAATTGGGATAACTATAATAGAACAACAATAATAAAAAAAACCTAATTGGTGAATTTTTGTGCAGCCATTTTAATATTGAAGATGGAAGAAGATATACAACATTTTCAGCGTGTTATGCTTTATTATTTCAAGGGAGGTAACAATGCAACTGAAATGTAACAAAAAAGATTTGTGTAGTGTATGGAGAAGATGCCATGACTGATCAAATATGTCAATAGTGGTTTGCAAAGTTTCTTGGTACTTGACATTTTAGCCAAATAATTCTTTGCTGAAGGGCTGTCTTATGCATTGGAGGATGTTTAGCAGTATCCCTGGCCTCTACACACCGGAAGGCAATAGCTTGAGATAGCAGACATACTCAAAATACCAAAATCAATAAAGTTATTGGTGACAATAAAAAAATATGCTTTTATTTTAAGAAAAAAAAAAACTAAACAGACTTTTTGGTCAACCCAATACATTTCTACTGAGAAGAGAAGCCAGTCAATTTGTAAATAAAGTATCAGAATGAGTAATGCAGAAGCCCAGTCTGAGAATGAGTACTGTGACCCTCATGACAAAATCACCCAGCTCTTTACTTGGTCAGGCCCAGGTCTCCAGCCAGGACCTCCTGCTTTTCTTACATACCCTCTGGCCTCATGACATGCTATTGGTATAGATATCCCAAAGTACAAATGTTTCATGTTAGGGACCTTATACTGAGAAAAAAATTTGTTCTAATAAGTCAAGTACTTTGTCCACACAGAGAAAACCATTGCTCTGAGTGTAGGTAACCCCAAGTTAAAACTCAACTACAGTGGACCCTGAGATCCTTTGACAGGTGCCAGAGGTTAACCTGAAGGTTGGGGAGAGGGAGGCACAGCAGACACAACTTTCTTCTGTAAGCATATATAAGCTTCCTCCATGCCACCACTTAAGAATCCAAGCTTCCAAGGATGGCTCTTATTCTATAAAATAAAAAGAAAAAAATACTAACTGAGGAAAATTACTTAGGTAAAATAATAAATACAAGGTAGATAAAATTTTTTAAAGGTGAAGAAAACATATTTTTGAAAGAATTAACATTTTTTAAATAAAGATATCATTTAGATCAAAACTCCAGAAAAAGAGCTAAACAAAATGGAGATAAGCAATCTTTCAGATGCAGAGATCAAAACATTGGTTATAAGGTTGCTCAAGGAACTTAGTGAGGAACTCAAGAGCATAAAAAAGATCCAGTCAAAAACAGGATACACTAACTGAAATAAAGAATCATTTATACGGAAACAACAGGAAAGCAGATGAAGCTGAGGATCAAATCAATTATTTGGAACATAATAAAGCAAAAATAACCCTGCAGAACAAGAAGTAGGAAAAAGAACCCAAGAAAATGAGGATAGTATAAGTAGCCTCTAGAACAACTTCAAGAGGTCCAACATTTGCATCATAGGTGTGCCAGAGAAGAGAAAGAACAAGAAACTGGAAATCTATTTGAAAAAAAGAATAAAAGAAAACTTCCTTAATTTGGTGAAGGAAATAAATATGCAAGTCCAGGAAGCACAGAAAGTCCCAAACAAGATGGAGGCAAAGAGACCCACTCCATGACACATCATAATTAAAATGCCAAAGGTTAAATATAAAGAGAGAATCTTAAAAGCAGCAAGATAAAAGAAGTTAGTTACCTACAGGAGAGTTCCCATAGGACTGTCAGATGGTTTCTCAAAAGAAACTGCAGGCAAGAAGGGACTGGCAAGAAATATTCAAAGTCATAAAAAACGGGGACCTACAGTCAAGATTCCTCTACCCAGCAAAGATATCATTTAGAATTGAAGGGCAGATAAGGAGCTTCCCACACAAGAAAAAACTAAAGGAGTTCATCATCACCCAACCATTATTATATAAAATGTGAAAGGGACTTATTTAAGAAAAATAAGATCAACACTATGAACAATAAAATGGAAATAAATAAATACCTGTCAACAATTGAATCTTAAAAACAAACTAAGCAAACAAGAAGAGCAGAGACATGGATAATGAGAGTGTTTTATGGTTTCCAGATGGGAGGGGATATTTGGGAATGGTGAAGAAGTTAGGGGATTAAGAAGTACAAATAGATAGTTACAGAATAGCCATGGGGTTGGCTATAATACAAAAAAAAGAGGAGCCAAAGAATTTATATTTATGACCCATAGACATGGACAATAGGGGGGTGTTGACTAAGGAAATAGGGGGATGCTGAATGGAGTGAGGAGAAAGGGGGAAAAATCAGGACAAGTCTAATACATTAATCAATAAAAGATAGTTTAAAAAGATGTCATTTGGAATAATGTGGCAATATAGATATTTCAGAATGAAGTTAAAAGCCAATGAGATTTAAATGTTAAAAACACAAAAGTAAGCACTGAAAGGGAAAAGTTATTGAGATGTCAAGTTTAAAGGATAACTAACAAGAATGAAAATACAAAAGCTATAAAAGTAAAGAAGGCCTTCCAGCCAAGATAGAGGTGTAGCCAGACACGCTGCATCTCCCTCAATAACTAAGAAGAAATACAACTAACTCAAAACCAGAAACAACCAGAAGTTTTAGAAAATCAAACTGCATGGAAGTCCAACAAACAAAGATACAAAGAAGAAATACTCATCCAGACAGGAAGGAGGGGCGAAGCTGGGGTGGAAAGGACATGGTGTGGGGGTGGCAGCAGCAGCGGCAGACTGGCAGAAAGCACAGTTACACGTTTTAAAAAATCAGGAGGGACACCGGGGGAGCATTCCCAGTTCCTCACCAGACCACACAGCTCATGGTCCCAGTACCAGGGAAAATCAAGCCTCATTGCTTCTGACTGTGCAGACCAGTGGGGGTTGGGACAGAGGCAGAAACTGCTGGTCTCTCAGCAGAGTCCACTTGTTTGGATGGCCCCAGCCATCCCAGAGCATGAACAAACCCATACATTCTGGGGGCAACAGCCAGGGCAACACTTAGAGGGGCGCCAGACCCATACGGAAGTGGGAGAAGTGCCTGAAAAGGGGGCGAGCGCTGGGCAAGCGGCATTGTTCCCTCTCAGACCCCTTCCCCACATACAGCGCCACAAGGCGGTGAAACAGGTCACCCTGTACTGACAAATCCCTAAGTCTCCGCCCCTTACAATGTAACAGGAACGACAGCTCTACCTAAGACACAGAGGCAATCAAACAGAGGAGCCTGTCAAGATAAGGAGACAGAGAAGTATGGCCCAAAAGAGGGAGTGGATCAAGGTTCCAGTGGGAGAACTAAGTGACAAGGAGATAACCAACCTAACAGATGAGGAGATAGACAACCTAACAGATGCAGAATTCAAAACACTGGTGAAAAGAATGCTCACAGGCCTCACATATGCTTGAGTATGGCAAACACATAAGAGAGGAAGTGAAGGCTATGCTAAGTGAAACAAAGGAATAGCCACACAAAACCAGTAGCGAAGAAAAGAAAACCAGGGTTCAAATCAATGACTTGGAACTTAAGGAAGAAAAAAACACTCAGCTAGTACATAATGAGGAAATAAGAATTGAAAGAAATGAAGAAAGGCTTGGGAATCTCTGGGACAACTTTAAACATGCCAACATCTGAATCATGGGTGTGCCAGAAGGAGAAGAGGAAGAGCAAGAAATTGAAAATTTATGTGAAGTATAATGGAGGAAAACTTCCCAAATTTTGCTAAGGAAATAGACATACAAGTCCAGGAAGCACGGAGAGTCCTGAGCCAGCTGGACCCAAAGAGGACCACACCAAGATACATCATGATTAAAATGCCAAAGGTGAAAGACAAAGAGAGAATCCTAAAAGCAGCAAGGGAGAAGTGGAGAGTTGCCTCCAAAGGGGTTCCTATAAGACTATCAGCTAATTTTTCAAAAGAAACTTTGCAGGCAAGAAGGGACTGGCAAGCAGTATTCAATGTGATGAAAAGCAAGGACCTACAACCAAGATTACTCTATCCGCAAAGCTATCATTTAGAATGGAAAAGCAGATAAAGTGCTTCCCAGACAAGGTAAAGCTAAAGGAGTTCATCATCACCAAACCGTTATTATATGAAATGTCAAAGGGACTTACTTAAGAAAAAGAAGATTAAAACTATGAACACTAAAATGACAACAAACTCACAACTATCAACCACTGATATAAAATATAAAAACAAAATCCAACTAAGCAAACCAGAACAGGAACAGAGTCATAGGTATGGTGATCATTTGGAGGGTTATCAGCTGGGAGGGCGAAGGAGGAGAAATGGGGAGATGGTTCAGGGATTAAGAAGCATAATCGGTTGGTACAAAATAGACAGGGGGAAGTTAAGAATAATATAGAAAAGGGTGAAGCCAAAGAATGTACATGCGCAACCCATGGACATGAACTAAGGGCTGTGGGATTGCTGGATGGAAGGGGGGTATTGGACAGAGGGGAGCAAAGGGGGGGAAATTGGAACTGCTGTAACAACATAATCAATAAAATATACTTAAAGAAAAGTAAAGAAGCCTTCTGAAAAATATTTTCAAAACAAAATAAATGCAAAAGTCTTGAATATCAGAGAAGTGGTAGAAGGGGAAAGGAGGAAATATAAGATAAACTCTTTAAGCATAAATCAGGATAATAAAACAAGCTACTACATTATTTAGCAAGGTAACAAGCTGATTGGAATAAATAGAAAGATAAAAGTGTTCCCTTGGTAATTTCTATTGTGATTTCCACTTTAACCTAAAAACTATTTTAGAAGTTGGTTGTATAGAATTCTAATTTAATTGGGCTATAGTCAGAGAATATCACTGTGTTATTAATAGAGTCAAGTTTTTATTTCTATTGAATTTATTGAGGAGACATTGATTAATCAAATTATATGAGTCTCAGATGTACAGTTCTATAATATATCATCTGTATATTTTAATGTGTGTTCACTGCCCAATGTTGTCTCTTTCGCCACCATTTATCCCGCCTCTACCCTCTTCTACATGCCCCCACCGACCTTTCCCTCTTGTAATCACTATATTGTTGCCTGTCTCTATAAGGGGTTTTTTTCTTAATCCTTTCACGTTTCTCATGCATTTCCCCAAGCCCCCTCCCTTCTGACAGCTGTCAGACTGTTTTCTGTATCTATTAATCTGTTTCTATTTTGTTTATTTGGTTATTTTGTTCATTAAATTCCACATACAAGTGAAATCGTATGCAATTTTTCTTTCTCTGACTGCTTATTTTACATAGCATAATATTCTCCAGGTCCATCTGTGCTGTCACAAAAGTTGAGATTTCTTTCTTTTTATGACCAAGTAGTATTCCATTGGGTAAATATACCACAGCTCTTTTATCCACTCTTCTACTAATGGGTACTTGTGCTGCTTTCCAATCTTGGCTATTGTAAATAATGCAGCAATGAATATAGGGGTGCGTGTATTCTTTCAAATTAGTGTTTTGGTTTTCTTCTGATATATTCCTAGAAGTGGAATCACTGGGTCATAGAGAAATTCCATTTTTAATTGTTTTTTTAATATTAAAAATTATTTTTATTAAAAAATGTTTATCATTTTTAAAAATATGTTTTATTAATTATGCTGTTACAGTTGCCCCAATTTCTTTTCCTTCTGCTCCCCTCCACCCAGTGGCCACCCTCCCCCCAGTTTTTCCCCCCTTTTAGTCCATGTCCATTGGTTTTGCATATAGTTCTTCTCAACCTCTTCCTGTCTACTACACTCTCTCCTACTGTGTTTCTTAATTCCTGTACCATCTCCCTCCCTTTCCCCCTTCCCCCTCCCTGCTTACCTCCCCCCAATATGTTCCCCATACCTATAGTTATTTTTCCACTCTCATTGCTTACTTAGTTTGCCTTTCTTTCGATTCCCTAGCTTCTGCTGTTCATTCTTGTGTTGCAGTTTTTATTTTAATGTTCATAGTTTTGATCCTCCTTTTTCTAAACCAGTCCCTTTAACATCTCATATAATAGTGGTCTGGATCTGATGAACTCCTTCAGTTTTACTTTATCCTGGAAGCACTTTCTCTGCCCTTCTATTCTGAAGGACAGTTTCGCTGGATAGAGTATTCGTGGCTGTAGGTTTTTTATTTTAATTACTTTGAATATTTCTTGCCAGTCCCTTCTTACCTGTAGGGTCTCCTTTGAGAAATCAGCTGATAGTCTAATTGGGACCCCTGTGTACATGACTTTTTCTTCTCTCTTGCTGCTTTTAAGATTCTCTCTTTATCTTTAATTTTTGAGAATTTGATTATAATGTGTCTTGGAGTGGTGCTCCCTGGGTCCAGTGTTTTTGGAACTCTCTGTGCTTCCTGGACCTGTGAGTCTATTTTTATCCCCAAGTTTGGGAAGTTCTGCTTCATTATTTTTTCACATAATTTTTCAATTTCTAGTTCTTCTTCTTCAGAGAAGGAAAACTCTGACTACAAAAGACCTCCGCTGCCTTGCGGCATACCTCTTCAGGGGAAAGGCTAAGGGAGTAAACCCCGACAGAAAATCCGGAGCCGGAGTCCTAAGGCGGTTTGATGTTGTGGTCAACACCGGCAACTCCTGCGGCGCACCTGAACCCAAGCCATCCGTCTTTCCCTTGGACCCTTCAGCTGCGAAGAGAGGGGGGGTCTGCTGCATGGGCAATAGCAGACCCTCCATATCACCCTGCCCAGGCTCTGTAGCTTCAGCTTCACTGGAGAGGACACTCCAGCGTCATCGTAAGATGTCGATTCAACACGGGAGGAGACAGATACCGTGTCACTCCCGAGTCGGACTGCACAGCCATTCTCGGTGGTGCAGATAGACTCTTGAGAAGCTACACCATCGTCTCTCAAGACGGACGGCTGCCGACGACGGAGTTCTTCTTCTTTGCCCTCTAGCAATCCTATTATTCAAATGTTCATTCTTTTATAGCTGTCCCAGAGGTTTCTGAGCCTCTCCTCACATTCCTCCCTTTTTGTTTCCTCTCTCTGCACTGGTTGACTGTTTGTTCCTTCCCTATGTTCTGGTTTGTTGGTTTGATCTCTGGTTTTCATTTCCTCACCACCAGTCTTGTATGTGTTTTCATTTGTTTCAGTATGACTAGCTTTCATTCCTTCCCTGTCTTATTCCAAATTATTTGTTAATTCTGTAAGCCACCTTATGACTATAGCTCCTAACTGAGCCTCAGAAAGGTTTTCTACTTGTTCATCAGTCAGGTCCCACATCTGCTGCCTGGTGAGCTGCGTCACCAGGATTGCAACTGTGGTCTGCTTCATCCTGACAGTTTGTGTTTAGCTTTGCTTCCTGGGCAGGCTATAGAGGGTGGAGCCCCGTGCACTCATCACTACCCAGAGACTGTGGCGACCGGCGACCTTTTTCGCTGCTGTGTGGCGCTTTGTGTGGGGGCGGGGGTCCAAGATGGATTCCTGCTGTTACTCTCCGCTGAGAGACCGGGGTCCTCTTCCTCCGTCCCCATGCCCTCTGGGCCTCACAGTCAGAGGCAATGGGGGTCTGCCTCCAACCCCCACCCCAGCATTGTAATCAGGAGCTGACAGGTCTCAACTGCAGCCGGGATTGGTCCCCTGGTGTTTCTCGCAGTCCCACCACTATCCCTCTGCTACCACAAACAGCACTGCGGTTTTTCACCCCTCCTACCTGTCCAGACGAGCACCGCTGGTTTATAACTTCATACATTAGGCTTCCATGTAGTTTTATTTTCTGGAATTTCTGGTTATATTTGGTTTTGAGGTAGTTGTATTCCTACTTATTTGTGGAGGGAGACAGGGTGTGTCAGTCTAAGCCTCCATCTTGGCCGGAGTCCATTTTTAATTTTTTGAGGAAACTCCATACATACTCTTTTCCACAGTGGCTGAACCGATCTGCATTCCCACTAAGAGTGCACGAGGGTTCCCTTTTCTCTGCATACTCACCAACATCTGCTGTTTGTTGATTCATTGATGTTACATATTCTGAGATGATATCTCATTTTGGTTTTAATTTTCATTTTTCTCATGAACAGTGACATTGAACATCTTTTATATGTCTATGGCCATCTCTAGGTCCTCCTTGGAAAAGTGTCTATTCAGGTCCTTTGACCATTTTTTAATTTTATTGATTACTTTTTGGTGTTGAGTTCTATAAGTTCTTTATTAATTTTAAATATTAACCCTTTATCAGATGTATCATTGGGAAATGTGTTCTCCCATTCAGTAAGTTATCTTTTCATTTGTTTATGGTTTCTTTTGCTGTGCAAAAGCTTTTTAGTGTGATGTGGTCCCAATTGTTTATATTTTTCTTTGTTTCCCTTGCACAAGGAGACATATCAGAAAAAAAAATAGCTATAAAAAATGAGGGAGATTTTACTACCTATGTTTTCTTCTAAGATTTTTATGGTTTCAAGTGTAACATTTAAGTCCTTAATCCATTTTAATTTTATTCCTGCATATGATGTAATAAAGTAGTCTAATTTTTTTCTTGCACATAACTGTTCAATTTTTCCAAAACCATTTATTGAATAGACTGTCTTTACCCCATTGTATGTTCTTGCCTCCTTTGTCATAGATTAATTGACTATTAAGGTATGGATTTATTTCTGGGCTCTCTAATCTGTTCTTTTGATTTATATGTCTGTTTTTATCCAGTACCATTATATTTTGATGATAATGACCTTGGAATATAGATTGATATCAGGTAGCATGATTCCTCCAACTTTGCTCTTCTTTCTCAAGCTTGCTGTGGCTATTTGGGATCTTTTATGGTTTCATATAAATTTGGGAATATTTTTTCTGGTTTTGTGAAATACACCATTGGTTGTGTGCAATCTATAGATTGTTTTGGGTAGTACAGACATTTTAATAACGTTAATCCTTCCTATCCATGAACAGTGTATATGCTTCCACGTATTTGTATCTTCTTCAATTTCTTTCTTCGGGGTCATATTATTTTCCAAGTATAGGTCATTTACATTCTTGGTTAAAGTTAGTTCAAGGTATTTTTGGATGCAATTGTAAAAGGGGCTATTTCCTTAGTTTCTTTTTCTTTATTTTTTTAAAGTATATTTTATTGGTTATGCTGTTACAGTTGTGCCAATTTTTTTAACCTTTGCCCTCCTCTGCCTTGTATCCCCCTTCCCTCCAGCAATCCCTCCCACCTTAGTTCATGTCCATGGGTCATGCTTGTAAGTTCTTTGGCTTCATCCTTTCCTATACTATTCTTAACATCCCCCTGTCAATTTTGTTCCTACAGATTATGCTTCTTGATCCCTGTACCATTTCCCCATTTCTCCCCCTTCCCCTGCCCAGCTTATAACCCTCCATACCTATGATTCTGTTCCTGTCCTGGTTGTTTGCATAGTTTGTTTTGTTTTTGTTTTTGTTTTTTAGATTCAGTTGTTGATAGTTGTGAGTTTGCTGCCATTTTAATGTTCATAATTTTGATCTTCTTCTTTTTCTTAATTTAGTCCCTTTAGCATTTCATATAATAATGGCTTGGTGATGAACTCCTTTAGCTTTACCTGATCTGGGAAGCACTTTATCTGCCCTTCCATTCTAAATGATAGCTTTGCTGAATAGAGTAATTATGGCTGTAGGTTCTTGCTTTTCATCACTTTGAATACTTCTTGCCAGTCCCTTCTTGCCTGCATAAGTTCTTTTTGAGAAATCAGCTGATGGTTTTATGGGAACTCCTTTGTAGGTAACTTTCTTCTTTTCCCTTGCCGCTTTTAAGATTCTCTCTTTATCTTTAACATTTGGCATTTTAATTATGATGTTTCTTGGTGTGGTCCTCTTTGGGTCCAACTTGTTTGAGACTCTCTGTGCTTCCTGGACTTATATGTCTATTTATTTCGCCAAATTAAGGAAGTTTTCTTTCATTATTTTTTCACATAAATTTTCAATTTCTTGCTCTTCCTCTTCTCTTTCTGGCACCCCTATGATTCAAATGATGGTGTTTTTAAAGCTGTCCTAGAGGTTCCTATGCCTCTCTTCATTTTTTTTCAATTCTTGTTCCTTCTTTCTGTTTCAGGTGAATGTTTATTTCTTCCTTTTGTTCCAAATCATTGATTTGAATTCCAGCTTCCTTCTCTGCACTGTTGGTTACCTGTATATTTCTCTTCATTTCACTTTGTGTAACCTTCAATTCTTCCTTAATTTCTTTGCCATACTCAATGAGTTCTCTGAGCATCCTTATCACCAGTGTTTTGAACTCTGTATCTGATACGTTGCATCTCCATTTTGTTTAGTTCTTTTTCTGGGGTTTTATTCTGTTCTTTCATTTGGGCCATGTTTCTTTGCCTCCTCAATTTGGCAGCCTCCCTGTATTTCTTTCTGTGTATTGGGTAGAGCCGTTTTGACTCCATGTCTTGGTAGTATGGCCTAATGTAGTAGGTGTCTTGTAGATTCCTGTGGCATAGCCTCTCCTATCACTCAAGCTGGGTACTCAAGGTACACCCTTTGTATGGGCTGAGTACGCCCTTCTCTTGTAGTTGAGCCTTGGTTGCTGTTGGCAGATCAATGGGAAGCATTTACCCAGTACAGTCAGCTGCAAGGACTGGCTGTGACCACTGACCACCAGCCTTCACCCTCCATGGAGGACCAGTTGACCAGGGGCAGGGTGGCAATGCTCCAATGTGGTCTGCAGCTGTCCACTGGGGGTGCTGGCCCTAGAGTTTCCTGGGTGGTGATTCCCAGGCGAAGCCAAGCTGTGAATCTAAACTGGCTGCTGGTAATGCCTGGCCTAGAGCACACTGAGGCCAGCTGTTGATTATTTGATAGGATTTAGGAAGTTGTGAAGCATGAGCCAATACCAGCCATTCATATGAAAAAGCAGCTTGGGTGGACCCATAAGTTGGGTAGGGCAGAGTCCCTGGGGATCTCCAAGGTGTGTCAGTGTTAGCCAGGTTGATGGAGTCTCAGATATGGCACCAGCTTGGATCTGTGGGGAGAGGGTTTAGAACAGAGACAATGGCCTCTGCTGATCTTGATGTCAGACAATTCAGTTCCTCCCTTATACCATTGGTGACTTTCAAGATGCCACCTCAGAGCCAGAGCCCAGAGGGAGCAAGTACCAGCAGGGGAGCCTGTGTGTGGTTTCTTTAAGAGGAACTGCTTGAGGCTTTAGCAGTTTCTTCCTCTAACTCAATCCCCATTGGTTTTTGCAGCCAGACATTGTGGGGACTTATCTTCCTGGCACTGAAACCCTGGACTGGGGGGCCTCATGTGGGGCTGGAACTCCTTGCTCCTGAGATATTCCTCTAAAATTTTTATCCACCACACGTGGGTGACAGACCAGCCAGTTCCATGTCTATAACCCACCTACCCATCTCGATGGATGTTATTTCTCTAATTCCATAGTTGTCAGACTTCCATTCACCTTGATTTCTGATGCTTCTGGTTGATGATTATTCTATATTTTAGTCATAATTTTGATGTGGTTGTGTGGAAAGGTGAGCCATGTCTGCCTATGCCACCATCTTGACTGGATCCTCTTTAGTTTCCTTTCTGATAGTTCATTATGGTGCATAAAAATGCGGTGGATTTTTAGATATTTATTTTTTATCCCGCTACTTCACTGAATTCACTTATGAGTTCCAGTAGTTTTATGGTGGAATATTTAGGGATCTCTATATTAATATCATGTCATTTGCAAATAATAATAATATTACTTCTTGCTTTCCAATTTGGATGCCTTTTATTTCTTCTTCTTGTCTAATTGCTAAGGCTAAGACGTCTAATACTATGTTGCATAAAAGTGGTGACAGTGGACATCCCTGTCTTGTTCTTAATCTTAAGAGAAATGTTTTTAGATTTTGCTCATTGAGTATGATGTTGGCTGTGGGTTTGTAATATATGGCCTTTATTATGTTGAGTTACGTTCTCTCTATTCCCACTTGGCTGAAAATTTTTTATCATAAATGAGTGCTGATTTAATCAAATGCTTTTTCTGTATCTATTGATAACATCATGTGATTTTTATCCTTCATTTTGTTTATTTGGTGTATCACATTTATTAATTTACAGGTATTGTATCAACCTTGCATCCTAGGGATAAATCCCACTTGATCATGGTGTATGATCTTTTTAATGTGTTGCTGGATCCAGTTTGCTAATATTTTGTTGAAGATTTTAACTACGATGTTCATCAGAGATTTTGGCCTATAATTTCTTTTCTTTGTAGTGGTTTTGAAATTAGGATAATACTGGACTTGTAAAATACACCTGGGAGTCTGTCCTCTCTGAATTTTAAAAAATAGTTTAAGAAGGATGAATGTTAGTTCTTTGAATGTTTAGTAAAATTCACCTGTGAAGCCATCTGGTCCAGGACTTTTGTCAGTTGGACATTTTTAAATTATTGCTTCAATTTTATTAGCTGTAATCAATGTATTCAGATTTTCTGATTCTTCCTGGTTCAGTTTTGGAAGAATCTATGTTTCTAGGAATTTATTAATTTCATCCAGATTGTACAATTTGTTGGCATACAGTTGTTTGTAATATTTTCTTACAGTCCCTTGTATGTCTGTAGAGTCAGTTGTTACTTCTCTTTCATTTCTGATTTTACTTATTTGGGTCCTCTTTTTTTTTTCTTGATGAGTCTGCTTAAAGCTTTGTCGATCTTGTTTATCTTTTCAAAGAATCAGCTCTTGGTTTCATTGATCTTTTGTACTTTCTAGACTCTATTTCATTTATTTCTGCTCTGATCTTTATTATTTCCTTTCCACTACTCACTTTGGGCTTTGTTTGTTGTTCTTTTTCTATTGTTTATTTGCGATTTTTTTTGTTTCTTGAGGTAGGTCTGTACTGCTATGAATTTCTATCTTAGGACTGCTTTTGTTTTGTCCCATAGGTTTGGGGTTGTTGTGTTCTGATTTTCTTTTTTAAGTATCTTTTGATTTCTCTTTTGTTCTCATTGTTAATCCATTCATGGTTTAATAACATGTTATTTAGCTTTCATATCTTTGTGTGTTTTTCAGTTTTTCCTTGTGATTAATTTCTAGTTTTATATCATTTTAGTCAGAGATGGTGCTTGATATGATTTTAATCTTCTTAAATTTGTTGAGACTTGTTTTGTGTCTTAATATATGGTCTATCATGAAAAATATTTCATGTGCACTTGAAAAGAATTAATTTCTGCTACTTCTGGGTGAAATGCTCTGAAGATATCAATTAAAATCATCTAGAGTGTCATTTAAGACTGCTGTTTCCTTGTTGACTTTTTGTCTGGAAGATCTATCCATTGATGTCAAGTGGAGTCAATTTTTAAGTATTCAAAGTGTGCTTAAAAATAACGTATAATCTTTGTTAGTTGCAGAAATTTCATAAACCAATTTTTATCTAATTAAACAAAATTTTTAAAAATGTGCTGTTGAAATCCTTTATATCTTTATTTTTTATGTTTTATCTTTCAATTTCCTTATAAATTTTACTTGTAATTCTATTAGTTTTTGCTTTATATTTTGAGGCTATATTTTAAATAACATACTAATTTATAATTGATTGTTCCTTCTTCTTGCAGGATTTATCTTTTCTTTTTATGAATGTTTCTTTTATTCCCATTAATAAGTCATTGCCCTAAAATTTGTCTGCAAATTTAATTTTTCCTATTAAAATGTCCAATTTCATTTTTGAGTATTCTATGTCATTTTTAAGTATATCTCTTGTAAATAGCACAAAGATAAATTTAATTTTAAAAATAAAATCTGAAATCCTTTGTCTTTTAAAGGCTTTTAAAGGTTTACACCAATTTTGATTACTGATCTGTATTTCTACTGTCATATTCTTATGGTTTGGACTTACCCTGTCTTTTCTTTTTTCTTTGTCTCTTCATTTCTCCTTCCTTAACTTCTCTAAATTTTGATAATATTTTCTTTATTTCTTCTTTCCTTGGCTGCTTTGGAAGGATACACTGTTCTGTTCTTAGTTTTATCCTTCAACTTTTGACAGTCATAATTAACTATAAATAAGAAAGTTAAGTTTATTTAGTGTTTCCTCTTTCCTCATCCACCACTTAAAACTCCCTGCCTAGCAGTCTGGGGATCACCTCTACATACCTCTCTCTCAGGTCTCCCAATCTTGAACTAAATATTATATTGGTGACTCAAAACTTCCATGTTACAGTGAATGAAGTATCTCTGATTCAGTCATCTTCTAAGCAACAGACAGTTTGGCCCAGGTCCTGTTTAGAAAGGGGGGCCTGCTTCCTCTCACCTCCCTAGTGTTTGTATAAGACAGGGGCCCCTAAACAAAATAAGCAAGCAGTACTTAAGTTCTTCCAGCTTCTGTCACTGTAGGGGAGTCCCATTTCAGCCCCTAGCTTCATGCAATGAACCAGGCCTACATCCCCTCTGCTCCAAGTGAAGTGGTTTTAGTGACCAGGACTTTACAGAATATAAACTCCCAGCCAGAAGGCCCATGACTTCAGCATGTCCCTCTGAGCTGTGTTTATGTTACACATCTGGACCATGGAAATTTTGTCTTGTTTTCAAGTACATCTGTGATCTCTTAATGCCTTCTTTTTGTATGTTATATGTCACTGATAAGTGATGGTTTTGGGAACAAAATTTATTGTGGAAGTGGCAAATTTACAATATCATCTAGACCTTGGGAAAACAACCAAAACTCATTGAGAGAGAAGTAGAAAATGTGGATGGAAAGTTTCTCCAAATCTGGGTCACCTGGGCCAACACCAGGTATTATTGGACTTAAACTTTTTGTCCATCTGATACATAAATAGGCATGCTTTCTTACTTTGATTTCTATTTTTTCATTACAAATAATATTTTCACGGGGTTAAAAGTCTTCTGTGTGTGTGTATGTGATCTTTTTCTTACTGATTTGCAAGAAAGTTGACAAGCAATGCAAGTGAGCCCAGTGGCCCTCCATGAGGATCTGCTGTTGTCATTTCAATGTCTTGCATTCATGGAGAAGTAAGACACCCAGATAACATAGCACCTGTACTCATAAATTCATAGGATACTCCTCCACCCACAGGTATCTCAACTTTTACCTTTACAAGCAGCAATAGTCATTACACAAACAGTCTCAGGGCCCTCGGACAGAATAAATAGTAGAAATTCTTGCTTCTATAAAGTTCTGAAGAACATATTGACAATCAATGATCAGTATAATGACAGTGTAGCATAGTATAGTGGGTGAAAGCATGAATTTTCAGGCCAGATAACTTGAGCTTGAATGCTGTCTCTGCCACTATGACTTATAAGACCTTGGGCAGGTTAGGAAACTTCTCTGAGCCTCAGTTGTCTCATGTGCAAAATGAGCATATTAATAGTATCTTCTTCAAAGTTTTATTTGTATTAAATGAATAAATAGTCACAAAGTGCCTAGTCTGTAGCAAATGCTACATAAGTATTTCTGAAATTAAAAAACATACATAAGATGTAGGACTTCCCTTAATTACCTGGCCACCTCATTAACTGTCATCCATAATTAATGATTGATAGAAATCTGTATCTCCAGTCTAGACTTTCTCTGAAACCTCAGCTGTTTATGTCCAACTGCCTATTGGCTGTCTCTATATGATTGTTCCACCAACACCTCAATCACAGGAAGTCCAAAAATAAATCACCTTACCCTACAAATCTATCTCTCACCCTAGGCCCCTCCTTGGTCATCAGTATCATCATCTACACCAAAAGAAACTTTCAAGTCCTCTTCACTTCACTTCCCTGATCCTCCAACTTCTTTGTTCTTCAACACACTAACCACCCTATTCCAACAAGACGAAGCCTTGAGAGTGTTCACTGAGTTGTACCCACCCTTGTTTCCATCCCATCCACTATTTACTGACTTGGTCCCAGACCTCTTCAAGTTTCTCATGAAGGAAAAAAGAAGAATGATGTTGAAGCAATAACAATACTCACTAAAGAGCAGTAGAAACACATTTCTGATACTGAAAACAAACAACTCTCAACCCAGTAACCCCATCACACTGAAGGCAGGTCCCTTGCATCATCTTTCCAATGATGGGAAGAACAGCTCCTTGGTGCCAGAGTCAAGGGACAATATCTGACTGCTGATAAAAGCCCAATCATGTAAATAGCCACCATGAACAAAAAACAATGTGAACAAGGATTTTGGAGTAGAGCCCAGGGCTTAAGTCATGGCAGAATAAATATATTCTGAAATCACAGCCTATCTAAGTCCCCTTCCTTTTGATTTCCCCATATAATTATTTGAATTAGAGTATTTGATTTTAAAATGCAAAAAAAGTCAACAATGTTCTCTCAATGTGTTGCAGAAATTTTTACTCCCACCAAAGTGTTGGTAGAAAAGTCTGGATAGATATGTTTCTCCAAACCTGGGACACACACCAGTGCCAACACCAGGTATTTTTTGAACTTAAATTTTTTGTCAATCTCATGCATAAAATAGGCATGCTTTGTTGTTTTGATTTGTATTTTACAATTACAAATAAAGTTAAACATCTTTTCATAAGGTTAAAAGTCTTTTTATTTTTGGTGATCATTTTTCTTACTGATTTGTAAGAGCTGATTGTATATTAAGATAATTAGACTTCCGGCCAAGATGGAGGCTTAGATGGACATGCTCAGCTTCCCCCTACAACTAGAGAGGAATACAACTACTTCAAAACAAAAGATAACTAGAAATTCCAGAAAATAAAACTACACGGAAGCCCAACGTATGAAGTTATAAACCAGCAGCGCTCTTTGGGCAGGCAGGAAGAGGGAAAGTGGGTGGTGCTGTTTGCGGTCACACCAGGGACAGGGGCAGGGAGAACAATCCCAGCGGCAGGGAGGACAATCCCAGCTGCAGTCAAACCCCGGCGGCTTGCGACCCCAATGTTGGGAGAAGCAGCCACCACATCGCCTCGAACAGTGAGGCCCAGGGGGTGGGAGGACGGATCCCGGTCTCCTAGTGGAATAACTGTGTGAATCCATCTTGGACCCCCGCCCCCACACAAAGCACCACAGGGCTGCGAAATAGGTTGCTGATCGACACTGGTTGCTGGGCAGTGACGACAAAGCGCTGGCGAGAAAGGTTGCAGATCGGTGCCAGTCGCTGGGTTGTGATGAGTACACAGGCACTGCCCCCTATAGCCGGCCCAAGAAAACAAAACGCATCTGTCAAAATGAGGCAGACAACTATAGAAATCCCGGTGGCGCAGCTCACCAGGCAACAGGTGAAGAACCTGACAGATGAACAAATAAGAAACCTGTCAGAGGCTCAGTTCAGGGCCATTGTTATCAGGTGGCTTACAGAATTAACAAAAGATCTGGAAAAAGATGAGAAAGAATCGAAAAACACTCATACTGAAAGGAACAAAACCACATACGAGACAGATGGTGAGGAAATAAAATCCAGAGTTCAAATCAACAAACCAGAACACAAAGAAGGAACAAACAGTCAACCAGTGCAGAGAGAAAAAAAGGGAAGCAAGGAAAATGATGAGAGAATCAGAAACCTCTGGGACAGCTATAAAAGGCCCAACATAAGAATCATTGGTTTGCCAGAGGGTGAAGAAGATGAACTAGAAATTGAAAAATTAAGTGAAAATATAATAAAGCAGAACTTCCCAAACTTGGGGAAGGAAATACACTTACAGGTCCAGGAAGCACAGAGAATTCCAAAAAAACTGGACCCAGGGAGAACCACTCCAAGACACATTATAATCAAAATGTCAAAAGTTCAAGATAAAGAGAGAATATTAAAAGCAGCAAGAGAGAAGAAAAGAATCATGTACAAAGGGATCCCAATTAGACTACCAGCTGACTTCTCAAGGGAGACCCTGCATGCAAGAAGGGACTGGCAAGAAATATTCAAAGTAATGAAAATCCAAAACCTACAACCATGAATACTTTATCCAGCAAAGCTGTCATTCAGAATAGAAGGGCAGAGAAAGTGTTTCCAGGACAAAATAAAACTGAAAGAGTTCATTAGATCCAAACCACTGTTATATGAGATGTTAAAGGGACTGGTTTAAAAAAAGGAGGATCAAAACTATGAACACTAAAATGAAAACTGCATCACAAGAAACAACAACAGAAGCTAGGGAATTGAAACAAAGGCAAACTTAGTAGGCAACGAGAGTGGAAAAAGAACTATAGGTATGGGGAGCATATTGGGGGGAGGTCAGCAGGGAGGGGAAAGGGGGAGAGGGAGGGAGGTGATATAGGAATTAAGGAACATGGTAGGAGGGAATGGAATACACAGAGAGAGGTTGAGAAGAACTATACGCACAACCAATGGACATGGTCTAAAAGGGGTGGACAACTGGAGGGAGGGGGGCCACCGGGTGGAGGGGAGAATAGGGAAGGGAATTTGGGACAAATGTAACATTATAATCAATAAAACACATTAAAAAAATAATATAAAATCACAATACTGATAGAGAGAGAAAAAGAAAGATAACTCCTTGTGATATAATTGCAATTTTTTTCATTTTGTTTTTTCTTTTTTGTAGGTATTTCTAGACAATTTTTTGTTTCTACATTATGAAATACAGCAATATTTAATTTATTATACATTGATTTCATGTTTTGCTTGCTTAGGGCTTTGATGATTTGCATAATTAAACTCTGTGTAAAGAATGTTACTGGTAACTGCTGCCCCTCTCCTTCCACCATTTAACCCAAGCAGTCTGGTTTCTATCCTCATTATCTGAGACGATCCTCCAGCAGGGCAGACACTCAGGAAAGGCCTTACATGATTATAACTTTGGCATCAACTGAGAGTCTGTCTTATACCAGGCACTGTTTTGGCTCTAGGGATAGAAAGACTCAGAGATGAATAAGATCTAGCCCTGCCTGCCAGGAGCTCAGAGTCTAGTCATGTGAATAAATATGTTGCAGAAAGTATGATAAAAGTCTGTACAGGGTAAACTCAGGTTAAAACAAAACATTAAAAAATCAGCAAAAAAATTTTAAACAGAGGGTGACTTTTTTTTTTTTTTTGGTGTTAAATAAAAAACTATTAAACCAACATCTTTTTAAAGTATATTTTATTGATTATATTGTTACAATGGTTCCAATCTTTTCCCCCTTGCTCCCCTCCATCCAGCACCACCCATCCCCCAGCAATCCCACTCCCCCCACCCCCAGTCCATGCTCATGGGATGCAAATACAAGCTCTCTGGCTTCACCCTTTCTTATATTATTCTTTTCTAAAAAATAATTAATTAATTAATTTTTTAAACAATAAAAAATAACAATCCCTCCCTCTCAGACTTAAGACGATTTATAATCTTATAAATGACAATTGTCAAAGGTCTCATGCTGCTCTAGCTGCTTCAAGCTGGACATGGTCGTTGTTTTACCTACCCTTGGGTCCAGAAATCCCTAATAAGAGTGGGGGTGAAGAGGTGAGGGTGGCCTTCACACATGGAGAGGGGTCGTGCAGACTCCAGGTCAGTTGACTGTACCTGGACAATGGTGTGCTAGGTTTAACCTGCTGGCATCCTTGTTGTATTCTGGAGGCAACAGATTTGGCAACAGTGTTAAAAGACATGATTTAATCCATAACCACTAGTTGACAAAAGGCAGGTACTAATTTTTCAATGTCCCACATTAGGAAAAAAAAAGGTCTTCTTTGGAATAAGGTATGCCAGGCACATCTCACCTGTCCAAAACCCTTTTGCCCATTATACTTAGTTTGGGCTGAGGAAATACTTTAGGTTTCCCCCTCTCAGACCTCTGGGCTCTTTCTGTCCAAACCATTAGGATCGAAAGGAGAAGTCAGTTTTAAAGAGAATCCCACAGACCACCCCATTCTTCACCAACCCAGCCACTTAGTTCAGCCAAATTGTTAAGTCTCAGGAGGCAGTGATGCAGACAGGATTAACTGAGGCCTAAACATACAGACAATCACTCAGGTAATGAGATCATAGGCGTATGCCCTTTGAAAACAGAAAACACATGTTAATTTATGTAACATAACCCACAAACAAGTCTCTAAATCTGTAAGACTGTCTTATTGGAAAGACGTCCAGTTGCAAGGCATTTGACATTCTTCTTGCCTGTAAATTAAACATCTCTGATGATACCACAGACACAGTTTAACTTCCAAATAAAAACAAATTTTAAATGAAAAGAAACTTTAAAGATGGTTAGCTGCACTACTTTATAGTCTACCACTGAGCATTGTGATTTTCCTTGAATCACGATTTTTCTCCCTAAGGTTACCCACTTTGTCATTAAAGGGACTACATTAACTCCATTTTTAATTTATCCTGTTCATTTGCATAAACACAACAAGAGCAGCAAATGATAACTTATGATCTTTAGTTCTGCTTTGCTGAACCTTACTCAAGGAACATTTAGTGTGACCTTCAGTCTGCCATTCAGGGCACAGAAGCTGACCCACATACCTGGCATTCAGCCTTGCCTGTAAACACCTGTCTTTTCCAAGTCCTTCAGGTTTTCCATTGTGCCTTAATATTTATTCTAGCCATCTTCAAGGAAAGCAACCTTCCTTCTTTCCCTGGAAAGATTGCCGAAGACCTCACAACCAACCAAGGTACTAGGCCTTTTTTCTCGTGGGCTTTTATTACCTTTGAAAGTCAATCCTAGTTCCTCAAGGCTTTTTGGTAACAACCAGAGCCCAGGCACGACTTCTTTAGGCATGACATTCCAGTAAAAGTCTTGTTCAAAAAAAGCTCTATTAACAACTGGTCTTATTAGTTTTATAAAAAGAACATTATGTCATTACTTACTTCTTCAAACTGCCAAGTTCTTGAGGGATCAGATAGGGAGAAAAATATATACTGTGAATGAAAACCTTTGTCCTTATAATATTTACTAAAATTGCATTTCCATTCTTTATATTTTCTTTTTTTCCCCACTAAAAATATTTTGTTTGTTTTTCCATTACAGTTGTCCCACTTTTTTTCCCTCTTGCTTCCCAGCACCCTGCCCACCACTTCTCCCACAGTCAATTCCCACCCAGTTGTCCATGTCCGTGAGTCATTTATACATGTTCTTTGACTAGACCCTTCTCCTTCTTACCTCCTTCTCTCCCTCCCCTCCTCCCCCCTTGTTACTGTTAGTCTATTCCTTGTTTACATACATCTGGTTCAATTTTGCTCATTTGTTTGTGTTGTTCATTAGTCTCCTGTAATAGGTGATAGCATAAGGTATTTTTCTTTCCTTGCCTGGCTTATTTTGCTAAGCATAATTCTCTCTAGTTCCATCCATGTTATTGCAAGTGGTAAAAGTTCCCTCTTTCTTTCTGCTACATAGTACTCCATTGTGTAAATGTACCACCGTTTTTTGATGCACTCATCTACAGATGGCACCTAGGCTGTTTCCAGCACTTGGCTATTGTAAATAATGCTGCTATGAACATAGGGGTGCATAGGTTCTTTTAAATTGGTGTTTCAGGTTTTTCAGATATAATCCTAGCAATGGAATTGTTGGTTCAAAAGGCAGTTCCATTTTTAGTTTTTTGAGGAAATTCCATACTGTTTTCCATAGTGGTTGCACCAGTCTGCATTCCCACCAGCGGTGCACCAGGGTTCCCTTTTCTCTGCGTCCTCGCCAGCACAAGTTGTTTGTTGACTTGTGATCATGGCCATTCTGACTGGTATAAGGTGGTATCTCATTGTGGTTTTTATTTGCATCTCTATGATGGCTAGTGATGTTGAGAATTCTTTCATATGTCTATGGACCCTCAGTATATTCTCTTTGGAGAAGTGTTTGTTCAGGTCCTTTGGCCATTTTTGAATTTGGTTGTCTGTCTTCTTAGTGTTGAATCGTATAAGTTCTTTATATATTTTAGAGATCAATCCCTTGTCTGAGATATCATTGGCAAATATAGTTTCCCATATTTTCTTTAGCTGAGCAGAAACACTTTAGTTTGATGTAGTCCCATTTGTTTATTCTTTCTTTTATTTCCTTTGTCTTAGGAGATATATCCATGAAAATATTGTTACATGGGATATCTGAAATTTACCTGCCTATGTTTTCCTCTAGGACTTTTATGACCAACACCATTTGTTGAAGAGGCTCTTTTCACTCCATTTGATGTTCCTTCCCCCTTTGTCAAATGTTAGTTGACCGTATAGATCTGGGTTTATTTCTGGGCTCTATATTCTGTTCCATTGATCTATATGTCTTTGTATGCCAGTACCAGGCTGTTTTGATTACCACAGCCTTGTAGTGTAGTTTGATATCAGGTTTTGTGATTCCTACTACTATGTTCTTCCTTCTCAAGATTGCTGTGGCTATTCAGGCTCTTTTTTGGTTCTATATAAGCTTTTGAAGTATTTTTTTTAGGTCTAAGAAATATGTCATTGGTATTTTAATAGGGATTGCACTGAATCTATAAATTGCTTTGCGTAGTATGGACATTTTAATGATGTTGATTCTTCCCATCCATGAAAGTGGTATATACTTTCACTTATTTGTATCTTCCTTAATTTCTTTCTTCAGTGTTATATAGTTTTCTGATTAAAGTTCTTTTACTTCCTTGGTTAAGTTTATTCCTAGGTACTTTATATTCCTTGTTGCTATGTAAATGGGATTTTTCTTTTAGTTTCTATCTCTGAAATTTTATTGTAGGTGTACAGAAATACCTTTGATTTCTGAATATTGACTTTGTACCCTGCTATTTTGCCAAATTCACTAAAGAGGTCAACTAGTTTCTTTGTGGAGTCTATAGGGTTTTCTATGTACAATATTATGTCGTCTGCAAATAATGACAGTTTTAATTCCTGTTTTCCAACTTGGATGCCTTTTGTTTCTCTTTCCTGCCTGATTGCTGTGACTAGAACTTCTAAGACTATGTTGAATATGGGTGGAGAGAGTGGACATTCTTGTCTTGTTTCTGAGCTCAGAGGGATGCTCTCAGTGTCTGCCCATTGAGTATGATGTTGGCTTCAGGTTTCTCATATATGGCCTTTATTATGTTGAGGTATGCTCCCTCTGTTCCCATTTTCCTAAGAGTTTTCATTATAAATGGGTGTTGTACTTTATCAAATGCTTTTTCTGCATCTATTGATATAATTATGTGGTTTTTGTCTTTCATTTTGTTTATGTGGTGTACTATGTTTATTGATTTGTGAATATTAAACCATCCTTGCATCCCTGGGATGAATCCCATTTGATCATGGTGTATAATCTTTCTAATGTGTTGCTGGATCTGGTTTGCCAATATTCTGTTGAGGATTTTAGCATCTATGTTCATCAGCGATATTAGCCAGTAGTTTTTTTTCTTTGTTGTGTCTTGATCTGGTTTTGAAATTAGGGTAATAATGGTGTCACATAATGAGTTTGGGAGTCTTCCCTCTTCTTGAATTTTTTGGAATAGTCTGAGGAGGTTAGGAGTTAGTTCTTTCCTAAATGTTTTGTAAAATTCACCTGTGAAGCCATCCAGTCCAGGGCTTCTGTGTGCCGGGAGTTTTTTGATGACTGCTTCAATTTCACTCTTTGTTATTGGTCTGTTCAGACTTTCTGCTTCTTCTTGATTCAGTTTTGGAAGATTACATGTTTCCAGAAATTTGTCCATTTCATCTAGGTTGTCAAATTTCTTGTGATACAGTTTTTCACAATAATTTCATACGATCCTTTGTATTTCTGTGGTATCAGTTGTGATCTCTCCTCTTTCATTTCTGATTTTATTTATTTGTGTCCTCTCTGTTATTTTCTTGATGAGCCTGGTTAAAGGCTTGTCAATTTTGTTCATTTTTTCAAAGAACCATCTCCTGGTTTTATTAATCTTTTAAATTGTTTGTTTAGTCTTTATGTTATTTAATTCTGCTCTGATTTTGATAATTTTCTTTCTTCTACTTGCTCTGGACTTTGTTTGTTGTTGTTCCTCTGGTTCTTGTAGCTATAGGGTTAGATTATTTATTAGAGTTTCTTCTATCTTTTTTAGGTAGGCCTCTATTGCTCTGAACTTTCCTCTCAGGACTGTTTTCACTGTATCCCATAGGTTTTGGGTTGTTGTGTGTTCATTATCATTTATTTCCAGAAACTGTTTGATTTCTTCCTTGGTGTCATTGTTAACCCATTCATTATTTAATAGCAATGTTATTCATTCTCCATGAGTTTGAATGTTTTTGAGTTTTTTCCTTGAGGTTGATTTCCAGTTTCATTCCATTGTGATATGAGAAGATGCTTGATATAATTTCAATTTTCTTGAATTTGTTGAGGCTTGTTTTGTGCCCTACCATGTGGTCTATCTTTGAAAATGTTTTATGTGCACTTGAAAACAGTGTACATTTTCCTTCTTCGGGGTGAAAAGTTCTATATATATCAATTAAGTCCATTTGATCTAGAGTGTTGTTCAATGCCTCAATATCTTTGGTGTTTCTTTGCTTTGAAGATCTGTCCATTGTTTACAATGGGGTGTTAAAGTCCTCTACTATGAGTGTGTTGCTGTCTATATCCTTCCTGAAGTCTTTCAAAAATTTCCTTACATATTTGGGTGCTCCCAAGTTGGGTGCATATATGTTTACAAGGGTTATATCTCTTGATTGATTTTTCCCATAAGTATTATGAAATGTCCTTTTTTATCTCTTTTTATGGGCTTTGCTGTGAAATCTATTTTGTCTGATATAAGTATTGCTACCCCAGCTTTTTCTTCATGTCTATTTGCTTGAAATACTTTTTTCCATCCCCTCACTTTCATTCTGTGTAGATCTTTTGTTCTAAGGTGGGTCTCTTGTAGACAGCATATATGTTGGTCATGCTTTCTAATCCATTCAGCAACCCTATTCTTTTGATTCGAGCATTTGATCCATTCACATTTAAGGTTATTATCGATAAGTTCTTATTCATTGTCTTTCTCCCCTTTTGTACTTGTGTTCCTCTCTGTCTCTCTCTCTGTTTCTTCATCTTCTTAAAGCAGACCCTTTAGCATCTCTTGCAATGCTGGTTTGGTGGAGATGTATTCTTTTAGCCTTCTTTTGTTTGGAAAACTCCTTATTTCACCTTCTATTTTGAATTAGAGTCTTGCTGGGTAGAGTATTCTCAGTTGTAGGCCTTTGTTTTTCATTGCTTGGAATATTTTTTGCCATTGCCTTCTGGCTTTTAGTGATTCTGCTGAAAAATCTGATGATAGGCTTATTAGAGCTCCCTTGTATGTTACTAGTTGTTTCTCTCTTGCTGCTTTAGGATTTTCTCTTTGTCTTTGAATGTTGCCATTTTAATTATGACATGGTTTGAAGTGGGCCTGTTGGTATTTACCTTCATTGGAACCCTTTATTCTTCCTGGACTTGTGTGACTCTTTCTCTCATCATGTTAGGAAAGTTTTTTGTTATTAGTTTTTCAAAGAGATTTTCTATACCTTGCCCTTCTTCTTCTCCTTCTGGAATTCCTATGATATGGATAGTATTACGTTTCATGTTGTCCTGCAGCTGTCTTAAAATTTCTTCAGTCTTGTTCAGCCTTTTTTCATTTTGTTGCACTGTCTCGGAGTTTTTCTCTATGTTGTCCTCCAGCTCGCTGATCTGATCTTCTGCTTCCTCTAGCCTTCTTTTAATTCCTTCTACTGTGTTCTTCAATTCAGAAATTGTATTCTTCATTTCCTCCTGGCTCTTATTGATAGCTTCTGTGTCCTTTTTCATGCTAGTGTAATTATCAGTAAGTTCCTTGTAGTTCTCCTGGAGTTCCTCGTACTTTCCCTGGAGTTCTTGGTAGTTTTCCTTGAGCTCACTGAGCTTATTGATCTTCCCCGTAATCCATTTTTTGAATTCCATATCTGATAGTTTGCCTCCCTCTATTTCATTTAGCACTCTTTCTGGGGATTCTACCTTTCCTTTCGATGGGGGGTTGTTTCTCTGTCTCCCCATTTTTGTGACTCTTATTGTTCGTTGCTGCTTCTTAGATTGATCTGCACTTCCTGGGTCTGCCCCTGATGGCATCAGATTGTGTACCAGTCTGGGCCTAGGCAGCCTGTTGGAGACTACCATGGATCTACTGCCTTTGTCTGTCTCATTTAGTTGTTAATCTATTCAATCTGTGATTAGCCATTAGGCTTAAGGTTCAAGGGGGTGGCAGCTTAATTCCTGTGGGCAGGGCTTTTGCGTCCCCTCAGGCTCATGCCACTCAAAGCAGAATGGTCTGCCTGCAGTTTTGGGAAGGAGTGACTGGAACCCAGTGGGCTGCTATCCCAGTTCTCCCCTCAAAGCCACCACACCAAATTCTCCCCAAGCTTCTCTGTCTTCCCTCTGCTTGAGCCCAGCGTAAGTGGGGCCAAAATATTTTTGTACATGATCTGCTTAAGAGCTCTTTTTCTCCAGCTGTTTGTCTCCAGCTAGCAAGAAACCCTGTGGCTTTTTGCTTTTCACAGTTGGATACTATTTTACTTTCTACTCTGTTGCTGTAGGCTGGGAAGCCCAGCTGGGGGTTTAGACCCTGCCCTTCTCAGTGCAAACCCCTGGCTGCTGAGCTGTTTCTCAGTCCCTTCAGCTGACACCCGTGGGAGCCCAGCCAGCCCTTTCACATCTCCGCACTCCCTACCAGTCATGTTTCGATGTAGCAGCCTTTTCTGTCTCTCCATGGTTATTAGACTTCTCTCCAGCTAGTGTTCGGTTGGTTATCCCAGATGATTTCTCCAAAATTAAGTTGTAAATCCATACTTATCCTGGGAGGAGGTTAGCATAGCTTCCACGTACTCGTCCACCATCTTAGATCTCCAACAGATGGTGACTTTTAACTGGAGTTTTGAAAGTAGAACACATTTTGACCAGGTAAAGCTGGAGTGGCCTGAGGAAGGGCATTCCAGGCAGAGGGACTATCTGGAGTCCAGCAGAGGACTACAGCAACTGGAAGTTAATTACATATGGAGAATTAGTCAAATAAACAAATACAGTGAGAATTATGGAAGCCAAGTTTCTCAGCTGTTGTAGGAAGTTACAAATGTGGAAAGGGAGAAACTAGTGTGAACCACTTGGTGTTCCAGAATTTGAGGCAATGTGAACTCATGGAGATGGATGTATGCAGAGATATACACACATATATATCTTAATGTAGAGGTAAATACAAATGTAAATGCAAGTATATAAACCAGAATATGTTTCCTTGTCCTGTCCAGTGAGAGATTCTAGAAGCCATAGTACCCAGTAGCAGTAAGAACACTTAGTATCTAAATGGTGACTTCTAAATATCATTGTGGATTAAGTAAGCCAGGGCTTCTTGGAGAAATGGCTGGTTTGATGATTCAAGCACGGAAAGGATGTGAAAGGACGAGATGAGTCTGAAACATCTTGTTCTACCAGAAAGCAAGTAAGTGTCTCCAAATTAGGGGACATTTTAAAACGACACAGAAACCAGCTTAAAGAGGCTCTCACTGCCAAATCAGGAATACTCTGATCACCAAAATAAATAATAGTAGTTACAGATTGTAAACCATTGAATGACATAGGAATTCATGATTCCATACTGATATAAATACATAGTTAATTATATTAAAAATTTGATGCAGAAATATAAATTCACATTGTCTCAAAGTATTTCCCTATAACATACTTATTAATTACAATAGAAAATAGAGTAACTCTACAGTGGAGAAACTGACAGATACAACTTTAACCAAGTGATCAAATAAGCATCTCCATGATTAAACAAATTGAAATCATATGCCAGGTGATAGGACACAAGGAGACAAACATAGCATAACCCCTGTGCTATTCCCTCCAAAGATGGAAAACCCAAATCAAATAATGAGAAAACATCAGGTAAACCCAAACTCTATAAAATAACTCAGCTGTACCATGGTTGGTTGTGCGGTCCACAGCAATCTTTCCAGGGAAGGAACGAAGGTTGTTTTCCTGAAAGATGGCTAGAAGGGACCTTAAGGCACAAGGAAAGACCAGAAAGACTTGGAAAAAACAGGTGTGTACAGGAAAGGATGAATGCCAGATATGTGGCACAGCTTCTGTGCCCTGAAGAACAGACTGAAGGTCACCCCAAATATTCCTTGGGTAAGTTCCAGCAAAGCAGAACTAAAGATCATAAGTGATCATTTGCTGCTCTTGTTATGTTTATGCAAACGAACAGGATAAATTAAAAATGGACTTAATGTAGTCCCTTCAAAGACAAGGAGGGTAACCTTAGGGAGAAAAATTATTATTCAAGGAAAATCACAATGATCAGTAGTAGAGTATAAAACAGGGCAACTAACCGTCTTAAAAGTTTCTTCTCCAGATTTAGAGACTTGTTTGTGGGTTATGTTACATAAATTAACACGTGTTTTTTGTTTTCAAAGGACATAAGCCAATGATCACATTACCTGAGTGATTATCTGTACGCATAAGCCTCACTTAGTCCTCTCTGCAGCGCTGCCTCCTGAGACTCAACAGTTTGGCTGAACTAAATGACTGGGTTGGGGAAGAATGGGGAGCTCTGTGGGCTTCACTTTAAAATGGGTTTCTCTTTTCTATCCTAATGGCTTGGACAGAAAAGGCCCAGAGGTCTGAGAGGGGGAAAAACCTAAACTATTTACCTCAGCCCAAACTAAGTATAATGGGCAGAAGGGTTTTGGACAGGCGAGATGTGCCTAGCACACCTTCTTACAAAGAAGCTTTTTTTTTTTTTTTTTTTCCCTAATATGGAACATTGAAAAATTAATCCCTGCCTTTTGTCATCTAGTAGTTATGGATTGAATGATGTCTTTTAACCCTTTTTGCCAAATCTGTTGCCCCCAGAACACAACAAGGACACCAGCCTGTTAAACCAAGCACGCCGTTGACCGGAGACAGCCAACTGACCTGGAGTCTGCACGATCCTTCCCCATGTGGGAAGGCCACCCTCCCCTCCACACCCCCACTCTTATTAGGGTTTTCTGGACCCAAGGGTAGGTAGGATGACGACCATGTCCAGCTTGAAGCAGCTAGAGGAGCTTGAGACCTTCGCCCATTGTCCTTTACAAGATTACAAAGGGTCCTAATATTTGAGAGGGGGGGATAGTTAATTTTTACAAACCAGGGGTATGGACTTGGGGGGGATTGCTGGGGGAGGGGGGTGCTGGGTGGAGGGGAACAAGGGGGAGAAAATTGGAACTGTTGTAACAATATAATCAATAAAAAACATTAAAAAAATAAAATAAAATAAAATAACTCAGCTGTATTCTTTTTAAAGGTTAAAGTAATAAAAGTCAAGGATCCTATAAAGGACATTATTGGTATGAGTAGCAAAACTTGGAGTCTGTGGATGAGAATTTTCAAGAGAATGTCTTTGTTCATAGGAACAAATTATTCTGGTGGATGGAACTTTAGGTTGACAAATTCTCTTAAATGGTTCAGGGAAAAATGGTTTTACTGTTCTGCAGCCTTTCTGTAAATTTGATTTTTTTTCAAAATCACAAGATAGAAATATAAGTGAAAACTTTTTTTTTTTTTAAGATACAAGGAGACCACTGCAAGAAATTTCTATGGAAGGTCTTCCTCCTCCTGAAGAGATTCTGGAAGAAACTTTTATTTATCTTCAGGATAATGCCAGGCATTGAGATGAGAGCCAGAGTAGTGTGATCATCCCATTAAAAGCCTAAAAACAAAGCAGACCCATGAGGATGCAGGCAAATGGCTCAGAGCCAGTGGATCAGGTCACTTCAGAACCCAGCCTTGCTCTGGACTTCCAGTTATGGGAGGTATTATAATTCCTTGTTTTGCTTAAGCTGGTTGTGTTAGGTTTTCAATTATTTGCCACCAAAATCCTCTGACTTGTTCATAGTCGTTTGAAAATGATGCCAGGGCATTTTTTTAGGAATTCATGATGTCAGAGAAATAAGTGGAAGCTAAGCTAACCTCCCCCCAGAACCAATCTGTAATTACAACTAAATTGTAGAGAAATTATCCTGAATAACCAACTGAACACTAGCTGGAGAAAAGCTTTATAACCAAGGACAGACAGAAAAAACAACTTCACCACAATGTGACTGGTAGGGTGTACAGAGGAGGTGTGAGAGGGCTGGCTGGGCTCCCATAGGTGGCAGCTGAAGTTCCACAGGGATATTTCAGTGGCTGGGGGATTCTTCCTGAAAAGTGTGAGGTCTAAACCCCAACCTGGGCTCCCCAACCTACAGCACCAGAGGTGGAAAGGAGCCCAGAATACATTCAGCTGTGAAAAGCAGCAGGGTTTCTGTCTGCCAGAGAGAGAAACCTGGAGACTCAGCCTCTTAAGGGGCCAACACACACAATTTTGTTTGCAGCCACTTATCTTGGGATCTTGCAGAGAGGAAGAGCAGAGTAGACTAGAGACACTTGAGGAAAGTCTAGGAATGGTGGCTCTGGGGAAAGTACTAAAAAAACAGCCACTAATATCCCTGTGCTGAGTCATTCCCCATACTGCAGAAGCCATCTTTCTCAGGCAAAGAACTTCTCTCCAAGTGGCATCAGCCTGAAGGGAATCAATAGCTTTGCCTACAGGAATTCGTCATCGTCGGCAGCCGTCCGTCTCGAGAGACGATGGTGTAGCTTCTTAAGAGTCTATCTGCACCGCCGAGAATGGCTGTGCAGTCCGACTCGGGAGTGACACGGTATCTGTCTCCTCCCGTGTTGATGACGCTGGAGTGTCCTCTCCAGTGAAGCTGAAGCTACAGAGCCTGGGCAGGGTGATATGGAGGGTCTGCTGTTGCCCATGCAGCAGACCCCCCCTCTCTTCGCAGCTGAAGGGTCCAAGGGAAAGACGGAGTCAATACAGCTTGGCTTCAGGTGCGCCGCAGGAGTTGCCGGTGTTGACTACAACGTCGAACCGCCTTAAGGACTCCGGCTCCGGATTTTCTGTCGGGGTTTACTCCCTTAGCCTTTCCCCAGAAGAGGTATGCCGCAAGGCAGTGGAGGTTTTTTGGAGTCAGAGTTTTCCTTCTCTGCCTACAGGAATTACTCTGCCCCATCCTGTGGTTCTTAAGCTGGGCTGCTAATTATAGCTTGAGGCTATATCATTGATTAGTTTAACAACTAAGACAGAAAATATAAAGAAGCAGCAAAAAAGGGAAGACAAAGAAACAGACCCCAAATGAAAGAACAAGAGAATTCTCCAGAAGAAGAACTAAATGAAATGGAGGCAAGCAATTGATCAGATAGAAAGGTTAGGGTAATCATTATATAAGGATAGTCAACAGCATAAAAAAAGACATAGAAACCATTAAAAACGACCAGTCAAAAATAAATAATGCAATATCTGAAGTAAATAATGCATTGGACAGAATAAACAGTAAGTTAAATGAAGTAGAGGATCAAATCAATGATTTGGAAGACACAGTAGAAAAAAACACCCAGGCAGAGCAGCAAAAAGAAAAACAAATTTTAAAAAATGAGGAGAGCTTAAGAAACATTTTGGACAGCAAGAAGTGTAACAACATTCACGTCAATGGAATACCAGAAGGAGAAGAGAGTGAGCAAGTGATCAATAACCTATTAGAAGAAATAATTCTGAAAATGTCCATAATCTGGTGAAGGAAAAAGACACACAAGTCCAGGAAGCAAGAGAGTCCCAAACAAATTGGACCCAAAGAGGCCTACAGCCAGACACATTACAATTAAAATGACAAGGCTTAAAGACAAGGATCCACAAGAGAAAAGCAGGTAATTACATACAAGGAATCACCAATTAGACTGTCATCTGATTTCTCCACAGAAACATTTCAGGCCAGAAGGGAGTGACATGAAATATTCAAGGTGGTGAAAAGCAAGGGCCTACAACCAAGGCTACTTTATCTAGCAAAGCTAACAGTTAAAATTGAAGGAGAAATAAGGAGCTTCCCAGAGATGAAAAAGCTAAAGGAGTTTGTTAACACCAAGCCAGTACTGCAACAAATGTTAGAGGGTTTGCTTTAAGAAGAAGGAGAAGGTGAAGAAGAAAGAGGATGAGGAGGAGAAAAAAGAAAAAGAAATAAAAAACAGAAGAAAATAGTTGAAGAATAAAATGGCATTAAATACATATCTGTCACTAACACCAGGGAACACAATTTTCATTAAGTGAGATCTAACACTTGTTTTTGACTAACTTTTGGCATCTGAATCCAAACATGACAGCAGTTTTTCTCTATCACATCAACTTTTTAAGGTACAGGATACCCTCCCTTTGTCCCCAAAATCATACAAAATGTTCAGACAAAGGAAAATAAAGAAAAAAATTACCTAAATATACTGTTTATTTAGAGTTATTTGATTCATATAAAGGCTATATATTGTTACTATAAGTCAAATTGTGTACAACTAGTAAAGTTCTGCTACCAAACATACATATTAAGGTATTTTATCTTTTCAAACAACAGGCTAGGAAATGCCAAAATGAGTTACTTGAAACAGTCTCCTTCAGTTGGCAAAGCTTTCACAAATTGCTTCATGAGATCCAGTTTTATGTGCAGAGGTGGGAATAGAATATTCTTTATGTCAACAAGTGGCTCATGTAGAATGTTTTGATCACGAGGTTTGAGGTCAGATCTTGGAGGCCAATTCAACTTTACCCAATGCTTCTCATGAGCTCTGCTGTCCCACATACACAGAAAACAGGGATACTTGGTGTACCCACATTGCTGATCAAGATGGAAGCAGACCATTTTAAGGACAACACAGATGATCCAATTGTGCTTGTGATATTGCAACAGATCAATGACTCTCTTTATGTCTTCATATTCTTCACAAACAACAAACTGAATGGCCAGTTGGAACTGTACCAAATAAATTGCCATTGTGGAGGAGGACACAATTCAAACTCCACTTTGAGCTATTGATGAAGTCACTATTCAGTTGCTTTCTAGATTGGAATTCCCAATTCCTCCATTAAACAATGTATGTTATGGCAATACACAAAGCCACCATCACTTCAAAAGTACTGCAGAAATGCACTTTCTCTTGATCAAAAATAGGATGCCTTCACTCCTTTTTCAAGCAAGTTTTTCTTGTGCAGTCTTGATGGTAGGAGTTCTAAAGCCTTTTTGGATAGTCCCAAATCTCGTGCCATGTTATTCAACTCATGCTGATCAAATCCCTTACAAACTGAGCCATCTTCAATATCAAAATCTTCGTCATTGCTGTCAGTTTTTCACCATACTCCTGTTTTTGGAAAGAGGGTAGTTCAGTGAAAACTGGCATTGGGATTTCAGCTGAATGAGGCACTGGGCACATAGCTGATAGTAGATTAGGATACTCTATTTTACATTTATTTTTCTTGTTCTATCCTGACATTTTCACTATACAAAAGTAACAGTCACTTGAATGATCTCTGGGCTTTCGCCAAACCCTAGGTATACCAAATGGCAATTTGTCACATGTTCTATTCATCCACATCCATAAACTCTTGACACACTGCTTGCACACTTGTTATTGGCCCAAGACTTATCTTGATAACCAAGTTTTACTTTAAAATATGTAAAATAGGCTTCCTGACAAATGCGCTGATGTTTGTCCTTTGACTGGAAATGGTGAAACTGCCACAGATAGAACAAAATGAATCAGGGTTTTTTAGGTACTTATGATGAAAAATAGCAGAGGCAGACATGATTTGAAGGAAAGGAAATAAATACATATGTAAAAAAAAAAATAAATTCTGCTAACTACTTTTATACAGACAAGAACTCGGACTACAGTTTGGAATATGATTCACTATATAGAGCGGCACACAACCACTCACCACACTGTCTCATGTGTAACTGAATAGCCTAGACAAATATGAACCTATCGCTGATCTCCAAGGTCATCTCCCACCTCTCCCCACTCAAGGGAGGTTTGCTCTCAGCCAATAGGAGAACACTAGTGCTTCCCTCAATCCAGGCTTGATTCAGCCTAGAGTGGTCACATTAAGAAAAAACTGGATGTGATAGAAGGAAACTAACTCCAATTTTTAAATCAACATGCCTAGTTAAGTCTAAAACAGTTGAAAAATTGAACTCAACAGGAATTATGTTAAAAATTGTTCCCTTGTGTAATCACCTTAAATGTAAATGGCTTAAATGCTTTACTAAGAGACATAGGGTAGCTGAATGGATAAGGAAACAAGATCAATATATATGCTGCCTCCAAGAGACTCATCTCAGATCATAAGATACACACAAACTAAAGTAAAGGGGTGGATAAAGATATTTCATGCAAATGGAAAGGAAAAAAACAGCTTAGGTAGCAGTGCTTATATCAAACAAAATAGACCTTAAAACCAAGGCTAGAGTAAGAGACAAAGAAGGACTGTATATAATGATAAAGTGAACAATCCAACAAGAAGATATAACCCTAATAAACATTTACACACCCAATATAGTATCCCTAAATATGTGAAGTAAATCTTGATGGACATAACAGGAGAGAATGACAGAAATATAGTCATGGTCAGGGATTTTAACACACCATTGATTTCAATGGGTAGATCTTCCAGACAGAAAATCAACAAGGAAACAGCGAGTTTAAATGACACACTGGAGCAAATGGATTTAACTAATAACTTCAGAGCATTTCATCCCAAAGCAGCAGAATATATATACTTTTCAAGTGCACACACATTTTCTAGGACAGATTACATGTTAAGACACAAAACAAGTCTCAACAAATTTAAGAAGATTGAAGTTATATCAAGTATCTTCTCTGACCACACTGCTATGGAACTAGAAATCAATCACAAGAACACTGAAAAACATTCAAAGACATGGAAGCTAAATAACATGTTATTAAACAATGAATGGTTAAACAACAAGATCAAGAAAGAAATCAGAAGGTACCTTGAAACAAATAAAAATTAGGACACAACAATCCAAAATCTGTGGGACACTGGGAAAGCAATCCTAAGAGGGAAATTCATAGCATTACAAGACTATCTCATGAAATGAGAAAAAGGTCAAATAAACAATTTAACTTTACACTGAAAGATACTTGAAAAAGAACAATGAGCAAAGCCCAAAGTGAGTAAAAGGAAGAAAATAATAAAGATCAGAGCAGAAATAAACAAAACAAAGTATAAAAATTGATATAAAAGATCAATGAAATCAAGAGCCAGTTCTTTGAAAAGATAAACAAGACTGACAAGCCTTTAACCAGACTCATCAAGAAAAAAAAAAAAGGAAGGACCCAAATAAATCAAAAATGGAAGAGAAGAAATAACAAGTGACACCAAAGAAATACAAATGTTTGTAAGAAAATATTATGAACAATTACATGCAAAAATACTGGACAACCTGGATGAAATGGATCAATTCCTAGAAACATACGATCTTCCACAACTGAATTAGGAAGATTCAGAGAATCTGAATAGAGAGATTACACCTAGTGAAATTGAAGCAATAATCAGAAAACTCCCAACAAACAACCTGAACTGGATGACTTCACAGGTGAATTTTACCAAGCATTCTGAGAACTGACACCTCTCCTTCTCAAACTATTTCAAAAAATTCAAGAGAAAGAAAGGCTCAAACTCATTTTATGAAGCCAGCTTTATCCTTATTCCAAAACCAGATAAAGACACTGCAAAAAAAAAAGAAAATTATAGACCAATACTCCTGATGAGCATAAATACTAAAATCCTCAACAAAATATTAGCAAACCAAATACAGCAATGCATCAAAAAGATCATACACCATGATCAAGTGGGATTTATTCTGGGAATGCAGGTTGGTACAACATTCTCAAATCAATAAATGTGATTCACCACATAAAATATAAAGGTTAAAAACCACATGGTCATACCAATAGAATCAGAAAAAGCACTTGGTAAAATCCAGCATCCACTTATGATTAAATGCTCAGCAAAGTAGGAATAGCGAGAACATACCTAAACATAATAAAGGCCATGTATGACAAACCCACTGCCAGCATCATACTCAATGCTGCAATTGTTGCCCTTAGGATGGGAACAAGACAGGGATGTCCACTTTCACCTCTCTTAGTCAGCATAGTACTAGAAGTCCTAGCCGCAGCAATCAGACAAAAAGATAAAATAGAAGGCATCCAAATCAGAAAGGAGGAATTAAAACTGTCATTATTTGCAGATAACATGATACTGTACATAGGGAACCCTGAAAATTCCACTAAGAAGATACTAGAACTGATAAATGAATTCAGCAAAGTAGCAGAATACAAAATTAATATCCAGAAATCAGTTACATTTTTATATTCCAACAACTAACTAACAGAAGGGGAAATTAAGAAAACAATCCCATTCACAGTTGCTACAAAAAAGAATAAAATACCCAGGAATAAATCTAACCAAGGATGTAAAAGACCTGTGCTCAGAAATTTTATAAGACACTGAAGAATAACACTGAATAAGATATAAATAAGTGGAAGCCTATACTGTGATCATGGATAGGAAGAATTAACGTCATTAACCTGTCCATACTACCCGAAGTAATCTATAGATTTAATGTAATTCCTATCAACATTCTAATGATGTATTTCACAGAACTAGCACAAATATTTCTAGAATTTAAATGGACCACAAAAGGCCCCATATAGCAATGGGGATCCTGACAAAGAAAAACAAAGTTGGAGGAATCATACTCCTATATCAAACTATACCATAAGGCCATAGTAATCAAAACAGCGTGGTACTGACATAAAACAGACACACAGATCAATGGAACAGAATAAAGAGTCCAGAAATAAACCCACACCTTTATAGTCAATTAATATTCAACAGAGGAAACAAGCACATATAGGGGGCTTAAAGATTGTTTATTCAATAAATGGTGTTAGGAAAATTGGACAGACATGCAGAAAAATTAAACTAGACCACCTTCTTATACTACACATAAATATAAATTCAAAGTGGATCAAAAACTTAAATGTTAGACCCGACACCAAAAGATCCTAGAAGAAAACATAGGCAGCAAAATCTCAGACACTGCTTGTAGTAATATTTTATCAGATATACCTCTCCAGGCAAAGGAAAGAAAAAAGAAAAAATAAACAAATGGGACTTCATCAAACTAAAAAGTTTTTGCACAGCAAAGGAAAACATCAACAAAATAAAAAGACAACCCACCGAATGGAAGAACATATTTGCCAATACATCTGATAAAGGTTAATATCCAAAATTTATAAAGAACTTATAAAACTCAACACCAAAGACATAACCCACTCAATTAAAAAATATGCAAAGGACCTGAATAGACACTTCTCCAAAGAGGACATACAGATGACCAATAGATATGTGAAAAGATGCTCAACGTCACTAATTATTAGAGAAATACAGATGAAAACCACCATGAGATATCACCTCACACTTTTCAGAATGGCTACCATCAATAAATCAACAAACAAGTGCTGGCAAAAATGTGAAGAAAAAGGAATACTTTTGCACTGTTAATGGGAATGCAGACTGGTGCAGCCAATGTGGAAAACACTACGGAGATACCTCAAAAAATAATTTAAAAGGATCTGCCTTTTGATTCAGCAATCCCACTTCTGGGAATATATCTGAAGGGACCCAAAACACTAATTCGAAAGAACATAAGCAGCCCCATGTTCACTGCAGCATTATTTACAGTCACCAAGATATGGAAGCAAGTCAGTCAGAGGAAGACAAATGCCGTATGATTTTATTCATCTGTGGAATCTAATGAACAAACTGAACTAACAAGGAAAATGGGGACAGACACATAGATGGAGAGCAGATGACAACTGGGTGGGGAGAGAGGTGAGGGAGTAGAGAGATTGAGCAAAAAAAATAAGTACTCATGGACATGGAAAACAGTGTGGTGATTACTGGGGCAAGGGGGTGTAAAGGGACTAAATGCTAATGGGAAAAAAATACAATAGAGATTAAATTTAAAAACCAAGTAAAATAAAAATGATGCCAGAGTGCTCGATCCCACACCCATTATAAAAAATAATGTCCATTTATAAAATACATACTTGTATGTAGAAATCTTGCTCCTTGGTTAATTAAGTGGATCATGTTAATCAACACAGATAGTGGGAAAATGTATGCACTGCATATCTTCTACAGCCCATTCACTGAGACTTTCAGATTCTAAATAATAAGCAGACCAGAGAGTGAAGGAAGATGTTAGTTTACCACAGTGGGGCACCTCAGTAGGACTGCAATGAATGCTGAGTGGAGTTACCATGTAACTAAGTTGAACATAGTCCAATAGAATTTTAACAAGTTTGCAAAAACTTCCCTCAGTCTTTTTCTACCTATAAGTCTTAATTAATTCTGTTGAAATTTCTAAAAAGAAAAATTTATTATTCTTTCCACAGAAACCTTGAAAAACTCACCAATACCTAAAAGATAAAGTCTTTATCTTATCATGAACCTCAAGCCTCTTCCTGAGCAGGTTGCATGTCAGGTTGTGACTCTCTTTTCTATCCCAATATACCATTCCCCCAGCCATGCTGTTCACATAGGGCTAGGCTGCAGACTGAGTGCTTGTGTCCTCCCAAAATGTTTATGTTCATACCTAATCTCCAATATGGTATTTAGAAGTGGAGCCTTTGGAAGATGTTTGGGTAATGAGGGTGGAGCCCCCATGAATGAGATTATTATAAAAGAGAGCTCACTCACCCCTTCTGCCATGTGAGAAAACAGCAAGAGAATAGCTCTCCATGAACCACAAAGCAGGCACTCACCAGACAATGAGTGTGCCAGCACATTGATTGTGGACTTCCCAGTTTCTATAACAGTGAGGAATAAATTCTGGTTGCTTATAATTCACTCAGTTTATGTTTTTCTTTTTTGTTGTTGTTGTTGTTACAGCACCTTGAATAGATTGCAATAGCCTATATTCCACTGCTGAGGAAGGGAGTTACAAATATGGAAAGGAGGAAAAACTGAATCCTAGGGATGGAGAGGACGCGGTGTGGTGGTGGCATGAGCAGCAGTGGGCCAGCGGGAAGTGCAGTTGCACATTTTGAAAGGTCGGGAAGGACACCTGGGGAGCACTCCCAGTGCCATACAAGACCATGCAGCTCACGGTCCCAGTGCCAGGGAAAATAAAGCCTCATTGCTTTTGATGGTGCAAACCAGTGGGGACTGGTGCGGGGGTGAGGGAGAGGCAGAGTCCACTTGTTTGGAGGGCCCCGTGGTCCTGGAGCGTATGTGGACCCACCCACTCTTGGAGCGATGGCTGGGGCAGTGGCTGGAGAGGTGCCAGTCCCATACAGAGGTGGGAAGGGTGCCTTGAACAGGGGGGAATGCTGGGCAGGTGGCATTGTTCTCTCTCGGGCCCCTCCCCTACACACAGCACCACAATGTGGTGAAACGGGTCACCCTGTACTAACGAATACCTAAGACTCTACCCCTTACAATGTAGCAGTAGCAACAGCTCTGCCTAAGACTCAGAGGCAAACAAACACAAGAGCCTGCCAAGATGAGGAGACAAAGAAGTATGACCCAAAAGGGGGGATGGATCAAAGTCCCAGTGGGAGAACTGAATGACAAGGAGATAGCCAACCTAACAAATGAGGAGATAGTCAACCTAAAAGATGCAGAGTTCAAAACACTGGTGATAAAGATATTCACAGGCTTGACAGATATGCTTAAGTACGGCAAATGCATAAGGGAAGAAGTGAAGGCTATGTTAAATGAAACGAAGAAAAACCCACACAAAACCAATGGTGAAGAGAAGGAAACTGGGGTTCAAATCAATGATTTGGAACATAAGGAGAAAACAACAGTCAACCAGTACAGAATGAGGAAACAAGAATTGAAAAAAATGAGGAGAGGTTTAGGAACCTCTGGGTCAACTTTAAACATGCCGGCATCTGAATCATGGGGGTTCCAGAAGGAGAAGAGGAGGAGCAAGAAATTAAAAGCTTATGTGAGAACATAATGAAGGGAAATTCTCCATGAGTGATGAAGGAAATAGACATACAAGTCCAGGAAGCACAGGGAGTCCCAAACAAGCTAGACCCAAAAAGGACCGCACCAGACACATCATAATTAAAATACCAAAGGTTCAAGATAAAGAGAGAATCTTAAAAGCAGCAAGATAAAGGTTCGAGGATGGCAGAGGAGTGAGGAGAGGCTGCACTTTCTGGCTCCAGAGACCCATCTGTAGTTTGGAATGATTGCAGACAGAACATTTCAGTGAGCATCTGGACACTGGAAAGAGTTGAGCCTTGGCACTGCTGCATCAGAGAAGATCATCTGGGAACGACCTGTTTGGTGAGGATAGCAGAGGAAAAGGGGACAAGATGGGATTTCTGACTGGGTTGGCTTCCTGAGCTGCGGATGGAAATACACAAAAACTTTTAGTGACCACAGGCTTTCCCAGGGATGAATTAGGAGGAGAGCAGGTCTCTGCACACTTGCAGAGCCAGGAGTGGGCCAGGTGGCATCTGGTGCTGAGAGACAAGAAACAGCGTACTGCTGTGTATGTAAGAACGTGTTTTTCCTTTATATTTTTCTCTTGTGTGCTGCAGAGAGGGGAGAAAAGGTTGGGGGTGATAGGACATTCTTGAAGAGCACAGGCGCAGAAGTGCACTCGCCCACTCCCCAACCTTCCCCTTGGGTCGCGCGGGCATGCACAGGAAGGTGCCCTCATCCACTGGCCCAGGCACGCAGCCAGGTTGCTGGCCACGCATCCTGGTGCCCCTCGGACCCACCCCAACAGGCATAAGATCAGCACGCCAACGGGCATAAGGTCGGCCCACTGAGCACGCAGGAGATCCTGCACGGACACCCCTGGCCCACCCCAATAGGCGCCAGGCTGAAGCACAGCCCACTTGCACAAGCTCTACTCCTGTCCACCCAGGCAGGTGCAGGAAAAAAAGGTGGCTGCAGCATGAGAACAGACGCCCACTTCCACCGTGCACAAGTGTCCGGGGCCCAGACCCAAGGGGCAAGAGATCGACTCCTGGGGTACAGATCGACAGGCCTGAGACTACCACTCAGGCCACCGTGCATGCGCACAAGCATGCCGGCTGGCTCCAACAGGAACCAAATGAACACGCCAGCCACCGCGGGCGCACGGGTGTTACTTGGGTGCGTGACCAACACCTCCGCAGGTGCACACCGCTGCCGCCAGGATCACAAACCTCTGGCAGCCTCAACAGACCAGCTGTGGATCTATAAAAAGAAAACGGCACACAAAGGCTAAACTGAGTAAAAACTTTCTTTATTTTTCTTTTTTTTTAATTTTTATTTCTATTTCAGTTTTTTTAATTGTATTGTATTTTTATAAATTTCTTGCTTTTAATTTTAATTTTATTATTTTTAATTTTAAGAAACAATCATTTTAATTTGTTTAATACCATCTCTCCTTCTCATCCTTCCTCCTTAAATTTTGTTTATTTGTTTGTCTGTTTTGTTTAGCCTCCCTTTTACACTAAATAAATAGAATATAACTACTATATAAATCTAATACTATACAATTCCACTTTCTTACTATATTCTGCATTCTTCCCTCTTTTTATTTTATTACTATTAACATACAGTGTAAATATTACTTACTGTCTTGCATAGTCTCGACACTACTTGCTACTATTATTAATCTATCATCACCTCTCTCAAAAATCATATTTTTCCTCATTAAAAACAACTATTATCTATTCTTCCTATAGTATAAAAGCCCTAACCTCTCTACATTTATATTAATACTGGCTCATTTGCGGATGATAGTGGGATAGAGGATGGGGGATATTTTTGAGAGTATGGGTTTTCCTGCCTGAGTTGTGTGTTTATGTTTTTAACAGCATCTCCACAAAAGAACTCAAGATAAAGTGGACAGAGTGACTCTCAATCAACTAGCCAGAGAAAATATCCCACCAAACAGTATCTGAAATATAACCAGATAGCATAAACAAATGACATAAAGGGTAACCCAAGAACATCAGGCTCAGGAGATCAAAGAGACTGCACCACTGAAACCCCCAGATCTCCTATAAAGATCTCATACCACAAAGGTGGGAAGTCAAAGCAGACAAATCCAAAAAATGAAAACAAACAAGAATAATCCAACATGGTAAGATGCAGAAACAACCTCCCAATGAAAAAAAAAGAAAAATCCCCAGAAAGAGAGTAGATGGAATAGACATAGCCCAAATGTCAGACATGGAATTCAAAACAATGGTGGTGAAGAAGCTCAATATACTCGACAACCTTGAAAACAACTATGACATCCTCCAAGGAAGTTACCAACAACTCCAAGAAAATTACAAGGAACTTACGAAGAACTACACCAGCTTAAAAAAAGACATAGAAACTATTAATAAGAACCAGGAAGAAATGAAGAATACAATATCTGAACTGAAAAACACAGTAGAACCAATCAAAAGCAGGGTAAACAAAGCAGAGGATTAGACCAGTGAGTTAGAGGACAATGTATAAAAAAATTGCCAGACAATACAACAAAATGAAAAAAGATTGAAAAAATATGAACAGGATGTAAGGGAATTACAGGATAGCATGAAAAAATAATATCAGGATCATCAGAATAAAAGAGGGAGAAGAAGAAGAGTGAGGAATAGAAAAGCTGATAGGAGAAGAAATGAGAGAAAATTTTCCCAACCTTATGATAGAAAAAGTTATGCAAGTTCAAGAAGCACAGAGTCCCAATGAAGAGGAACCAAGAAAAACGCACCCAAGGCACATCATAATTAAAATGGCAACATTCAAAGACAAAGAGTGAATACTAAAAGCAGCAAGAGAAAAACAGCAAGTAACATATAAGGGAGCTCCGATAAGGCTATCGACCGATTTCTCAACAGAAACACTACAAGCCAGAAGGGAATGGTCAAAAATATTTCAAGCAATGAAAAACAAAGGCCTACAACCAAGAATACTCTACTCAGCAAGGTTCTCTTCAAAATGGAAGGTGAAATAAGGGGTTTCTCAGACAAACGAGGGCTAAAAGAATACATCTTTAAAAAACCAGCATTGCAAGAGATGCTAAAGGGAATGTTTTAAGAAAAAGAAGAAAAAAAGAGGAGAGGAACACAGGTACTAAGAAAAATGGATAAATAAATGTCAATAATAAACTTATATGTAAATGGATTAAATGCTCCAATTAAAAAACATAGGGTAACGGAATGGATAAGAAAACAGGACCCACATATTTGCTGTCTACAAGAAACACACCTCAAAACAAAAGATTTACACGGACTGAAAGTAAAGGGATATAAAAAAGTATTCCAAGCAAACAGACATGAAAGAAAGTTGGGATAGCAGTACTCAGATCAGACAAAACGGATTTCAAAGCAGGGGCAATAAAAAGAGATAAAGAAGGGCATTTCATAATATTTAAGGGAAAAATCCATCACGAAGATATAACACTGATAAACATATATGCACCCAACATAGGAGAACCCAAATACATAAAGAAAATACTACAAGAAGGATATTAACAGCAACACACTCATAGTAGGGGACTTGAACACTCCATTATCAACAATAGATCTTCGAAGTGAAGAAACACCAAGGATATTCAGGCATTGAACAACACACTAAACCACATGGACTTAACTGATATATATAGAACTTTCCACCCCAAAGAAGCAAAATATACATTCTTTTTAAATGCACAGGGGACATATTCAAAGATAGACCACATGATAAAACACAAAACAAGCCTCAACAAATTCAGAAAATTGAAATTGTATCAAGCATCTTTTCAGACCACAATGCCTTGAAACTAAAAATCAACCTCAGAGAAAAAAATCAAAGACACCCAAACTCATGGAGAATGAATAACACGCTATTAAATAATGAATGGGTTAACAATGACATCAAGGAAGAAATCAAGAAATTTCTGGAAACTAATGATAATGAACACACAACAGCCCAAAACCTATGGGATACAGCAAAAGCAGTCCTAAGAGGGAAGTTCATAGAAATACAGGCATATCTGAAAAGGATAGAAGAATCTCAAATAAAACATCTAACCCAGAGCTACAAAAACTAGAACAACAACAACAAACAAAGCCTAGGGCAAGAAGAAGGAAGGAAATCATCAAGATCAGAGCAGAATTAAATGACATAGAGACTAAACAAACAATTCAAAAGATCAACAAAACTAGGAGCTTGTTCTTTGAAAATATAAACAAAATCGACATGCCTTAAGCCAGACACATCAAGAAAAAAAGAGAGAAGGCCCTAATAAACAAAATCAGAAATGAAAAAGGAGAAATCACGACTGATACCACAGAAATACAAACGATTGTAAGAAATTACTACAAACAACTGTATGGCAAGAAATTTGACAACCTAGAAGAAATGGATAAATTTATAGAAACATATAACCTTCAAAAACTGAACCAAGAAGAAGTAGAAAGTCTCAACAGACCAATAACAAAGAAGGAAATTAAAACAGTAATCAAAAATCTCCCGGCACACAAAAGCCCTAGACCGGATGGCTTCACAGGTGAATTTTACAAAACATTTAGGGAAGAACTAACTCCTATCCTCCTCACACTATTCCAAAAAATCCAAAAAGAGGGAGAAATCTCAAACTCTTTCTATGAAGCCAGTATTACCCTAATTCCAAAACCAGGTCAAGACATAACAAAGAAAGAAAACTACAGGCCAATATCTTTGATGAACATAGATGCTAAAATTCTCAACAGAATATTGGCAAACTGAATCCAGCAACACATTAGAAAGATCATACATTATGATCAAGTGGGATTCATCCCAAGGATGCAAGGATGATTTAATATTTGCAAATCAATTAACATAATGCACCACATAAACAAAATGAAAGTCAGAAGCCACATGATCATGTCAATAGATGCTGAAAAAGCATTTGATAAAGTACAACACCAATTTATGATGAAAACACTCAGCAAAAAAGGAATAGAGGGAGCATACCTTAACACAATTAAGGCTATATATAAGAAACCTGAAGTCAACATCATACTTAATGGACAAAAACTGAAAGCATTCCCCCGAAATCAGGAACAAGACAAGGATGTCCATACTCTCCATTCCTATTCAACATAGTCTTGGAAGTCCTAGCCACAGTAATCAGACAAGAAAAAGAGATAAAAGGCATCCAAATTAGAAAAGAAGAAGTAAAACTATCATTATATGCAGATGACATGATAGTATACATGGAAAACACTATAGACTCCACAAAAAAAAAACTACTCGCTATAAGCGAATTTGGAAAAATAGCAGGGTACAAAAATATATATACAGAAATTTAAGGCATTTCTGTACACCAACAATAAAATATCAGAGAGAGAAACAAAAAATAAAATACCATTTACTATAGACACAAGAAAAATAAACTACCTAGGAGTAAACTTAACCAAAGAGATAAAAGACCTGTACTCTGAAAATTACGTAACATTGAAGAAAGAAATTAAGGAAGATACAAGTAAATGGAAGCAAATACCATATTGTTGTTGGGAAGAATCAACATCATCAAAATGGCCATACTACCCAAAGCAATTTACAGATTCAATGCAATCCCTATTAAAATACCAATGACATATTTCACAGTCCTAGAGCAAATACTCCAAAAATTCATATGGAACCAAAAAGGACCCCGAATAGCAAAAGCAATCTTGAGACAGAAGAACACAGCAGGAGGAATCACAATACCAGACATCAAACATTTCTACAAAGCCACTGTGGTCAAAACAATCTGGTACTGGCATAAGAACAGACATATATATCAATGGAACAGAATAGAGTCCTGAAATAAATCCAGGACTAAACGGTCAACTAATACTTGATAAAGGAGGAAGGAACATAAAATGAAGTGAGAAGAGCCTCTTTAACAAATGGTGCTGGGAGAACTGGACAGGGATGTTTAAAAAAATGAAACTAGACCACCAAACTTACACCACACACAAGAATAAACTCAAGATGGATTTAAGATTTAAATGTAAGCCGTGACACCATAAAAGTCCTAGAGGAAAACATAGACAGGAAAATTTCAGATATCCCACATAACAATATCTTCATGGATACATGTCCTAAGGCAAGAGAAATAAAGGAAAAAATAAACAAATGGGACTACATCAAACTAAAGAGTTTCTGCTCAGCAAAAGAAAACATCAGCAAGATGAAAAGGAACCAACCATATGGGAAAACATATTTGCCAATGATATCAGAGACAGGGGACTGATCTGCAAAATATATAAAGAGCTTATACAACTCAACATCAAGAAAACAGACAACCCAATTAAAAAATGGGCAAAGGATCTGAACAAACACTTCTCCAAAGAGGACATACAGAAGGTCCATAGACACATGAAAAAATGCTCAACATCACTAGCCATCAGAGAGATGTAAATAAAAACCACAATGAGATACCACTTTACAGCTGTCAGAATGGCCATCATTGACAAATCAACAAACAAGTGCTGGCGAGGATGTGGAGAAACGGGAACCCTACTGCACTGAAGGCGGGAATGCAGACTGGTGCAGCCACTATGGAAAACAGTATGGAACTACCTCAAAAAACTAAAAATGAAACTGCCTTTTGAACCAGAGATTCCACTGCTAGGATTATACCCAAAAAATCCTAAAACCCTAATTCAAAAGAACCTATGCACCCCTATGTTCATAGTAGCACTGTTTACAATAGCCAAGTGCTGGAAACAGCCTAAGTGCCCATCTGTAGATGAGTGGATCACAAAACTGTGGTACATTTACACAATGGAATACTATTCAGCAGAAAGAAGGAACTCCACCATTTGCGACAACATGGATGGAACTAGAGAGAATTATGCTTAGTGAAATAAGCCAGGCAAAGAAAGAAAAATATCATATGATATCACCTAATACAGGAGATATAAGCAATATAAGCAAATGAACTAAACAGGACAAGAAGCAGAATAACAGTCAATAAGGGGGAGGGGGGGAGGGAAAGAAGGGGGATAAGTAAGGGAAGGGTATAGTCAAGGAACGTGTATAAGTGACTCATAGACATGGACAATGGGAGCGACATGATTGCGGGAGAAGGGGTGGGTTGGGTGGGGGAGAGCAATGGGGGGAAAATGAAACAACTGTAATTGAAAAACCAAAAAATAAAATAAAATAAAAGCAGCAAGAGATAAGCAGAGCATTACCTACAAAGGGGTGCTTATAAGACTATCAGCTGATTTCTCAAAAGAAACTTTGCAGGCAAGAAGAGACTGGCAAGAAGTATTCAGAGTAATATAGACATAATGAAAGTACATATCAGGACCTATTCCCTGTCCACTGAAAGGACCTAGATGCAATAAAAGCAATAAAACCCTGGTCATTAATGAGAACATTTATTCAAGGAAACATCATAAACTTTTACTTTTTAATACTTATTTATGCCTAACCCTATAATTTTCTTCATTAAAACACCTTTGTCATGCACTGCCTATCAAAGATTCCACTGAATTAAAAATACAAAATATAAAGCACCAAAAATATGTCATCAGTTATTATTTATCCCTGCCCTTCCATCAAAGTCTAGCTCAAATGGCACCTTTCCTTTGAAGTCTCCTCTGAAATGCACAGGCAGAATTAACATCTCCTTCCTCTGGAAATGAAAGATTTCCCATGTAACATCAGTTCATCCTTCTCTGTATTAGTGGTGGTTATTCACAGGCACATCTTCCCACTATATTGTGAATTTTTATGGTTGGGATCTGACTTTTTTGTTGTTGTTGTTCCTCCTAGTTCCTAACACAGAGTCTGGCGAATATTAGGTGCTCAGTAAAGGCATTTTGAATTAAATGGGTTCTTTCTCCGCGGAACAGACTGAAGCTAACTGGCCTGACTACAGAGCCAATCACTGGGGTTGACCTCATTAGCACTGGGTTCTACCCAAGGAAGTCAACCATTCACAGGGAATCCAGGGCAAAACCACCAGAGCCCTTTGTTCCAGCTCTATTTCTGTAGAAGACTATCTCACTTTCCTGAAGAGGAGTCAGTCTTCAGAAAGGTGACTCACCTGCTTAAGAGGTCTTTGTCAGAAATATTTGGCTTGACACTGTTTTGCCACAATATAAGCCCCTCTCCATATTGCAGCTGGAGGTGGTGGGTGCATGAAATAAATGTCTGCATTTTTATAACAGCTTACTTGGAGTCTGGCTGGGCTGGGCAACTCCCTAGAAGGGTGATGAAATGACCACATTCTGGCTCAGCAGGAAGACGGCCCAACTCCAAATGCGTTGTGCTGAGAAAAGTTTCTGACCAGGAAGAAAGCTGTTGTGAGACCAAGATGAAAATCCACCTTCTTGGCTCACAGGGTTTTCTTCACTAACCATGCAGACAAGGATGAGCTTCAGATGGGTACTTTGCAGCCTCAGGTTCTTGGTAGTAAGAGGAAATGGCAAACCTTCCCAAAGGCTCTGACCTTGACAAAAGACTGTATTAGTTTTCTATTGTTGCCAGAGCAAATCACCACAAATTTAGTAGCTTAAAACATCGCCACTTTTTTTTTTTTTTTTTTTTACAGATACAAATTTATATTCTACATAAAAATTTCACAAAATGGGTAGCTGGTTGTACCAAGACCTTTGGTGAAGGGGTAAAGGAAGGCAGGGAGTCATTAAGAAGGCAACATGGACAGTGGTCACAGTCACTGGGCAGGAGCAAAGCTGAGGGGAGGTGGGGCTTGGACATGCCCCCCCACTCCCTACTGCATGCACTTGCATGCACACTCCTTGCCTGTCAACGAGGAAGAGAAGGGTCTTGAAGTAGGGGCACATTTCTGACTTGAGAAGCCCGAGATGGTGGGGAGGGAGGTATCTCCCTGGCTAGCTGCTAAATACTGCATCCAAGACACCTGACGCTCATGTGGCACATCAATGGGGTACAAGCAAGGATAGGATGTGATTGCAGGCCTTAAGTGACATCTGACTTCCCAGAGCACAAGAGAGCAGGGACCACTGTCCCAAACATGCAACACACAATGGCTTGAGGACCTGACTAAGGCCTGCTGGGGAGAATGACTGGCCCAGGCTGTCAGCTTGGCCTGACTGGGGCCTGCTTTGCCTCCCTAGCTCCAAGGGTTTCTAGAGACCAGGCACCTGCCAGCCTCTTCCAGAATGTCATTTGGGGTCAGGCAGAGTCCAGGGAGGTTGCTCCTGGGGCTCTAGGAATGTGGGAAGGGAGGTTGAGGCAGCCAAAGACCTGTGAGACTCCACCCCTAGGTAAAGGAGGGAGCTTGGTCTTGACATGGCCAGAAGCCACCTGGCCACCGTACCCTGAGCCTCCCTGGCAGTGAATGGCTGTTAGAGGCTTAGAGCTGGGCTGTCTCTCAGGGCCATCACTCCCCTAACCTGAAAAGCAGCACCATGTGGCCAGCTGGTCCCCACCCCTCGGGGGGCTGGGCTTAGGGGGACAGCTGGAGAAGACAGAGCAGATGAGTGGGTCAGTAGGAGGCAAGGTTGGGGTCCAGAGAGTCTTGCTGCTCAGAGAGGGCAGACCACTGGTCAAGAGTGGAATTACTAAAGGCAGAGCAAGGGGCAGCATGGCTACCTTGGGCAGCCCTACCTGGGAAGGGTGAGGCAGCCTGGGCCAAGGCCTGAGTCTGTCTCTAGCTAACTCATACCCACCCCACTGGCTGTTTCCCAGCCTGGCTCCCCCTCTGCCTCTTTTGTACAGACATAGTTACAAAGATCATGCACACCACGGCTCAGGGCAATGTGGGTATGGACAGCCCCATGACAGAAAGGAGCAGTACAGGGTGGGAAGGAGAGGGTTCCGAGCCGAAGGGCGTCAGCAGCCAGGGAACCTCCTTAGAGTGGACCATCCAGAGTTGAGTGGCAGGTGGGGTAGTTTCTATCCAAAGATACCTCCAAAGATGGAGGCAATGACAATGCCCAGGACCACACAACAGATGATAATCATGATCTTCTTCTGCACCAGAGAAGCAGGAAGGAAAGGCTTCAGTCAGTATGGGAGCAGCTGTGGCTGGGTAGAGCTTTGAAGGGCCTGGACTATTAGTGTATTCTGAGAGGACTGAATGGGTAAAGCTGGCACCTGGCAGAGCCCCAAACAGGCAGGCTGGAGAGTTTGAGGGCTGAATGTGGGGAAAGTGATGACCTGCAATGGGCCTACTGTTACAGAACCCCTGGGCTGCTCCAATTGAAAACAAACCCATGGGCTCTTTAGTTAGGGGCCCGATTGCCCGCCGCCAAAATTATAACTCTCAATACCAGAGTTTAGTGAAAAGAAAAAGATTTATTTAACAGTTATATAGATTTAGTTATTTGCGGATTTCTGTTGTTAAGTCTTATGCTCTTTAAAACACCCACAAACACATATCCTTGCCTCCCCCCCTTCCAAACCAGGCTAGTTTTAGGAAAGTCAGAGAAACCGTTTCCCTACTTTCCAAACACAGTTCAGCTTTACCAGCAGCTGCCAATCATTCAATTCTGATTGGGGAGGTCCTTTCTGTACTGTGGTGCCCTCCAGCTCTCAATGCAGAACCACCTGGATTCTCAGCCTCCTTGCAAACTCTCTTCTTCCTACAAACTGCGCGGATCTCCTTTCCTTCTCAAAACCGCATGGCGAGAGCCTCTTAACGCAGCCTGGAGACCCCTTCTCCAAGCCACATGGAGAAGGCCCCTTCACCAAGCCACGTGGAGGGAGCACACGAGAGCGAGAGCGAGACCCCGAGAGCGCACGAGCCAGAGCGCGAGCGCGAGTGAGAGCCCGAGTCAGAGAGCGAGAGAGTCCCAGAGTGAGAGCACAAGCGAGAGCCAGAGAGAGTCTCAGCTAAAATGTCTGCAGCTGCTTATATATCCCTGACTGCGTCATCTGACGCAGTGGGCGTTGCAAACAGTTCTGACCATTCACAGGTCCTTACGTAGGCTCTGTGTGCTTTCTCCATACTGTCCCCTGGTTCAAGACTCCTCCCTTCTGCCTCAGACTTTGGATGCATTAAAGCCATTTGCATAAGAAAGACACTAGCCACCAGCCTCAGGCATGTGGAAGCATTTGAAAAGCTGCTTACTTCTCCCCATCCCCCAGCTGCAAGCTCTGGGGATTTTTGGACTCCCCTGTTTCTGTAACACTACCAGTGGTAATAATGAGGCACTGGAGATTTGAGAGAGGTGGGATAGAGGCGGGTGGGGAGGGATCTGTGATCACCAATAGGTACACAGGAATTGTGGTTAGGCAGAGCTGGGGCTACTGACCCGGCGCGCCTTTCTCCGATACTTTACTGCCTTCTTGGTGTCAGATACAGCTCTTTCCACGTAGTCCACTGAGTGTTCCACATTGTACTCGATCCTGTCAATCATCTCCCCCTGCCAGAGCAGGAGCACACGAGCTCCAGAGGGCCCTCATGGTCTGGAGGGGTCTTGGGGCAGGACTTCAGGAAAGTGCCCTGGCTCTCCACAAGCATGGCCATGTCCATGAACATGTCATGCAGCTCACGGATGCTGTTCTCCAGCTTGATGATCTCACTGTGCCGAGTCTCAATCTCGCTCAGGGCCTGCTTCGAGATGCTGGAGTCCATGATGATTCTCATCAGGGTTGGGGGAGGCTGGGATGGCGCTGTGCTTCTGCTTCACCTCCTCCACGTTCTCTGAGATCTTGTCAATGAAGCCTCGGATCTCCTCCACCTGTTCGAAGAACTCATCCATGAAGCGGTCTCGGTCCACAGTGACAGTGACATCGTCATCATCATCACTGTCCTTGGCCGTGCGGAGCTCCTGGGTTCGGTCCTTCATGCTCCCGGGAGTGGCCACGGCGCCAGCTGCAGCCTTGAGTCCCGCAGGCGCAGCGGCCTCCCCGCGGCTGCGCAACATCACCACTTATTATCACACAGTTCTGTAGCTTAGAAGCCTAGGTACAACATGGCTTGGCCAGGCGCTCTCTTTAGAATCTCACGGGGGTGAAATCAAGCTATCAGCAGGGCTGTGCTTCTTACTGAGGACTCTGGAAAAACAATCTGCTTCCAAGCTCACTCAAGCCGTTGGCTGATTTCAGTTCCTTGTGGTTGTGGAAGTGAAGTCCCTGTTTCCTTTCTGGCTGCCACCTGGGGGTCACCCACAGCTCCTAGAGTTCTCTCTCAAGTCCTTGCCCATGGCCCCTACATCTGAGAACCAGACAAGGCGTATTGAATCCCTGTCCCACCTAGAATTAAGCTGACTTCCCCTTCTGCCGTGACTCCTTCCAGAGAAGGTTCTGTTTTTTAAGGACTCAGGTGATTAGGTTGGGCTCACCTACATAGTCTCCCTATCTTAAAGTCAGAAACCTAAATTATATTGGCAAATTGCCTTTTGCCATGTAAATTATGCCCAGATTCCAGGTATTAGGGTGAGGATTAGAAGCAGGACCCCACCCAGCATGAATATAATTGAACTTTTTCTTGGTAGAGTACAGCTGGCCTTTGATTTGCAATATGTTGAGGAGAGGAAGGGGAGACTTTAAATCTCCAAATACAGAAAATCTAGGCCTTTGAGCATGTTTCTGAGACACATTACTATACATCCTTAGGCTTAGTGAATTGCACCCACAATCCATCCCCAGCATTTGGGAAATGTTGGGAAGCACAGGTAGATCCAGAGAAGCCGAGACCTGGAGTCCAAGAGCTCCCTTGGGGCCAGGGTAAAACCCAGTACAAGAACACACATACACAGAGCAAGACCAGGGGTCTGTTATAAAGGACTTGCGCTTAAAATTGTTCTTTTTTCTCAAGTTTGCTGTGGCCATTAGGGATATTTTGTGGTTTCCTATGAATGTTAGGATTTTTTTTTTCTATTTCTGTGAAAATGTCATTGGAATTTTTATAGGATTGCATTGAATATGTAGATTGCTTTGGATAGTATGAACATTCCAGCAATACTAATTCCCCAATTTGTGAAGATGGAATATCTTTTCATTTATTTGTGTTTTCTTCAACTTTCTTCATCAGTGACTTACAGTTTTTAGTACAGATCTTTCACCTCCTTGGTTAAATGTATTTCTAAGAGTACTTAGAATGGAATTGTTTCTTAATTTCCTTTTCAGATATTTTGTTATATGTATAGAGAAACACACTGATCTTTTTGTGTTAATTTTATATCATGCAACTTTACTGAATACATTGATTAGTTCTAATAGGTTCTTTTTTTGTTTGTTTTTTTTTGTAGAGTCTTTAGTGTTTTCTGTATATAACATCATGCATCGTGTCATCAGCAAACAGAGAAAATTTTGCTTCATTTTTTCTGATTTGTATGGCTTTTGTTTTTGTTTTTGTTTTTCTTGCCTAATTGTTCTGGCTAGGACTTCCAGTATTCTGTTGAATAAAAGTGGCAAAAGTGGGAATTTTTGTTTCATTCCTGAAAAAAGTTTTCAGCTTTTCACAACTGAGTATGATGTGAATTATGGGCTTTTCATATGTGGCCTTTACTATGTTGATGTACATTTCTTCTATACCTAATTTTTTGAGTGTTTTTACCATGAAATGAAGTTGAATTTTGTCAAATGCTTTTTCTGCATCTATTGAAATGATCATTGTTTTTATCTTTTATCCTATTAATGTATCAGATTTATTGATTTGTGTATGTCAAACCATTATTGCATTGCAAGGATAAATTCCACTTGATCATAGTGTATGCTTATTTTAATGTGTTGTTGTACTAAGTGTGCTAATATTTTGTTAAGAATTTTTTCATCGATGTTCATAATGTATACTGGCTTGTAATTCTGTTTTCTTGTAATTTCCTTGTCTGGCTTTGGTATCAAGGTAATGCTATTCTCTTAAAATGAGTTTGGAAGTGTTCTGGTTTCTCCAATTTTGGGAACATTTTGAGAATAATTGTTATAAGTTCTTCTTTAAATGTTTGGTATAATTCACCAGTGAAACCATTTGTCTTGGGCCTTTCTTTTTGGGAGATTTTTGATTACTGATTTAATCTCCTAACTCACTGGTCTTTTCTAATTTTCCAGTTCTTCATGATTCAGTCTTGGAAGTTTGTTTCTAGAATTTTTCCACTTCTAGATTATTCAGTTGATTGGCATATAATTATAAAAGTCTCTTATTATCCTTTACATTTCTGTTATATAAGTTATAATATCTCCTCTTTCATTTCTATTTTTATTTATTTGAGCTTTCTCTCTTTTTTATTAATTAGTCCAGTTAAATTGTGTCAATTTTGTTTACCTTTTTGAAAAGTCAGCTTGTCATTTCATTGATCTTTTCTATCAGTTTTTCTAACATTTATTTCATGTATTTCTGCTCTGATCTTTATTATTTCCTGCCTTCTGCTAATTCTGGGCTCAGTTTTTCTTCTTTCTCTAGTTCTTTGAGGAATAAAGTAACATTGTTTATTCAAGATTTTTGTTTATTCTTAGTGTAAATATTTATCTCTATATAGCTTCTCAGAATTGTTTTATCTGCATCCCTTAAATTTTAATATATTGTTTTTTCATTTTTTGTTTGCTTTAATATATTTTTTTTATCCCCTTTGTTCAATCTTTGACCCATTGGTTGCTCAGGACTGAACATATTAATTAATTAATTAATTCCCACCTATTTGTGAATTTTTCAGCTTTCCTTCTATTATTTATTTCTAGTTTTATACCATTGTGGTCTGAAAATGTTCTTGATATGATTTCAGTCTCTTAAATTTGTTGAGACTTGTTTTGTGACCTAACATATTATTTATCCTGGAGAATGTTCTATGCACATCTGAGAAACATATTTATTCTCCTACTGTTTGACTGAATGTTCTATTAGATTCATTTAGTCTAAAATATGGTTCAAGTCTAATGTTTCCTTATTGATTTTCTGTGTGGACAATCTATTCATTGTTGAATGTGGGTTATTGAAGTCCCCTACTACTACTGCATTGCTGTCTGTTCCTTCCTTTAGAATTGTTAATATTTACTTAATGTCCTTAGGCACTCCAATCTTAAGTGTATATATATTTATAATTGCTATATTTTCTTGATGAAGTGGCCTCTTTATCATTATATAATTCCTTCTTTGTTTCTTGTTACAGTTTTCTTTTTTTTAATTTAAAGTGTATTTTTTCTGATGTAAGTGTAACTACCCTGCTCAATTTTGGTTTTCTTTCACATGGAATGTCTATTCCACCCCTCACTTTCAGCCTCAATGTTTCCTTAAAGCTGAAGTAAGTATCTTACAGGCAGCATATAGTTGGGCCTTGTTTTTTATTCATTCAGCCACTCTCTGGCTTTTTATTGGAGAATTTAATCCATTTACATTTATAGTCATTATTAGTAGGTAAGGATTTACCATTACCATCTTCTTGCTTTCTGGATGTTAAGTAGTTCCTTTGTTCTTTTCTTTTTCTCTTTGCTGTCTTCCTTTGTGATTTGATGATTTTCCACAGTGGTATGCTAAATTATTTTCTCTTTATATTTTATGTAATCTCCTATAGGCTTTTGCTTTGTAATTACTATAAGACTTACATACAAGATCTTACACTTATAATAATCTTTTTTAAGCTTATAATAATCTTAATTTTTATTTCATACAAAAACTCTACCTTTTTACTCACCTCCCATTTTATGTGTTTGATGTCACAATTTATGTTTTTTATATTATATATTCATTAACATATTATTGTATTTGCACTTCTTTAATACTTTCTTTTAACCTTTATACTAGAAATAAGTGATTTACACACCACTATCACAGTGCTAGAATATTCTGAATTTGTGCACTTACTTTTACCATTATATAGTTTTATGTGTTTTCATGTTACAATTTATTGTCCTTTCACTTCTGCTTGAAAAACTCCTTTTAGCATTTTTTGGAAAGCAGGTCTTGAGATGATGAAATCTCTCAGCTTTTGTCTGTGAGTCTTTATCTCAACCTAAATTTTGAAGGATAGTTTTGTCATGTAAAGTGTTCTTGGTTGGCAGATTTTTCTTTCAGCACTTTGAATATGGACATATCACCCACTCACTTCAGGCCTGCAAAGTTTCAGATGGGAAATCCACTGATAGCCTTATGAGGGTGCCCTTGTGTGCAATGAGTTTTCTTTCCTTGTTGCTTTCAAAATTTTCTTTCTCTTTGATTTTTGAGTTTTATTATACTGTGTCTCAGTGAAATCCTTTTGGGGTTGAATCTGTTTGGAACCTATGAGCTTCATGAGCCTGGATGTTCATCTCTCTCCTCAGATTTGGGAAGTTTTCAGCATTTTTTTTGAAATAGTCTCTCTCTCTGTCTCTGTCTCTCTCTCTGTCTCTCTCTCTCTCTCTCTCCCTCCCTCTCTGTCTCTTTTCCTTTTTCTGGGACTCTTATAATACATATATTCTTGCACTTGATGGTGTTCCATAATTCACATTGGCTTTCTTCACTCTTTTTCATTCTTCTTCTATAACTAATTTCTAAAGATTTATATCTGAGTTCACAGATTCTTTCCCCTGTTTAACCCAATTTGATATTGATGCCTTCTATCGTGTGTGTTTCATTTAATTCACTATATTCTTAAGTTCCAATTTTTATGCTTGTTTCTTATGATTTCTATCTTTCTTTTGAAACTCTTGTTTTGTTTATATATTGTTTTCCTGATTTCACTGTGTTGTCTGTGTTCTCTTGTAGCTCATTGAGCTTCCTTAAATAATTATTTTGAATTCTTTGTCAGACAGTTCATATATCTCCATTTCTTTGGAGTGGGTTACTGGAAAATTATTATGTTCCTCTGGTGATATCATGTTTCTTTGATTTTTCATGTTCCTTGAAGTCTTGCATTGCTGTCTTTGCATTTGAAGAACCTGTCACTTCCTCTAATCTTTACCTACGGATCTGAGAGAGGAATGCCTTCACCGGTCTGTCAAGTTAGAAATTCTGAGGCTTTCTCAGATCTTTTTTATGTGTACACCCACTTCATACTTTTGTTCTTTCTTGCAGGGGAATTCTTAAGATTGTATGTCTTCTGTCAATCTACAGGCTAAGGCTGGGTGCTGAGAGCCCCCTGAGTTTTTTTATCTTAGAGCAGTGTCCTAAAACGCTCATTTGGAAGCTTTCTCCCAATTCTTTGCTATGCACAAAGTTTTACATTCACCACCCACAGAAGCATGTGCCAGGACCTGGCCATGTGTGGGGAAAGGTTGAAGTGCACAGAACATTGGAGGTTTTCATGGACCAATTAGATGGATCACAAGTAGGATGTCCCCAGTGGCTGTGTGTTGGCTTCCTGATGAAGTCTGTGAAGCATTTAGTAGGATAAATTGCAAATCAGTTAGTAGAATCCTTTTGATGGTTTCTGAGCCCTAGTTGCTCTATGCCAGTCTCTCCCAACCCCTCAGCTGTGCAAATCACCTCAGTATTCTGGGTAGTGCTAGAAAAAAAGTGAGCCTCTTGGGCAGCATTCCACACAGCTGGGGAAGTTGAGTGCTCACTCACACATTGTTACTTTCCACCGAGGGAAAAATGTAGGCCAACAGGGTCTCTCTTAGCACCTAGATGTGCCATCTGTGGGTAAAGTGAAACTTCTTTTTATCCTTTTCATTGCATCCAATCTTGGATTTTTTTCTACAATAGTGTACTAAAACTTCTCCATTGGACTCCTGGACTCCCACGAAGGTATTTTCATCCATGAGTGATTGCAAAACCAATGTTCTGTTGGGGAAGGGGGTGGATGACTGTAGACAACTTGTATTCTGTTGTGTTGTTGACATCACTCTCCTGAGGATTTGTTTTAGATATCATAATTTTTATGTCTTCTTAGAGAAGGATTCTGCATATCTTTTAGTGGGGAGATTGGATCAAAGCATCATTGGATCTAGGAGACTAAGCTCTCCTTTACTATCCAGGATATAAAGACTTTCTACTGGCTTTATGGATTTGGAGACCTCTCCTACTGTCAGTTCAAGATCTTTGATAATTAACATTTCAACTAATCTTGAAAGTTATCTCACTTTCATTTTTTCTTATGTTCACACTCTCATTCCTGCTTCCTTTCTTTTTCTCTCAGGATAATGTAGTAGTTAAAATGTAAAGCAGTCTTTGGAGTTAACTTGCTTGGGTCCCAACCTAATAGGTTTGTGAGCCTATTTGCTCTGAGCATCAGTTTCTTTTTGTTAGATAGGAAGATGTTAGTGTCTGGTCAAGTGGATTAAAAATTAAGTGAGATAATGCTAACAAAATGAGTAACTGACACATACTAAGAGCTTTGTATTGATTATGTATTTTTTTTCTCATGTAGAGTTATAGGCATTCATTGTTCACAATGATTTTTCTGCTATCTCTTACAGGTTTTATCTAGAACCTGCAACAAAGAAAAATGGTATAACAGAGGCTTATTCAACAGGCAAGTTAACCTTTTGAAACCACTTAAAACAAAAATAATGGATTTGTTCACAGAACCCAGGGCTGGCTCAATCTTGAATTGAACCATAAATTGCTCTGACCATTGGAATTTCAGGGTTGACTGGACAGAGCTAAAAGCCAAATAATTTACCTACAAAATGACAGAAATGTACATTATTCTTTGCTTCTGGCTTATGACACCTTCTTTTTTCTTCTTTTAAAATATGCACTCTCATCAAATCCTATCTTCTTTTCTTGCTCCACACTCTTTCCTCTGGAGTAATCACAAACAGAGCTCATTTCTAGGCCCTTGTCCCCTAACTCTGTTGTTCCAGCCCCAACCTCTTTTCAAGCTTCCAGTTCCAAATTTCCAGCTGTAGGATGTTTTCACACAGATGTCCTACCAGCACCTCAAACCCACCAAGTGAAAAACAGCTTATTATCTGTCCTTACACACCAGCTTATTTTTCCATTAGTGACATCCTCATACTTCTTATCACTAGGTCACAAAAACCTCGGCCATCTCTGTTCCCACCTGTATCACTCAATTCATTCTTTAGCTCATGCCTGTTTGTTTGTTTGTTTTTCTTTCAGCATCAATTATTCCTTACTTTTCATTTGCTCTACCAGCCCTGTCTGTCTGGTACTTCTCACCTCCTGCCTAGCGCTACTGTATACTGGCCCCTTAACTCATTCCCTTAGCTCCAGCCAATCATTTAACTAATCCAGTCTATATACTGCCATCAGACCAACCTTTGACCCGGCTGCACCTGTTTTAAAAGTATCCATCTTTCTCATTGCCTTTGAAGCAAATGAAATTCCCTGCCTCTGGTTCTAACATGAACCTCTTCGATTCCACTTCAATTTAATTATCTTTCTCTAATTTTCTACAGACTCAGCCAAACAACATTATTCCAGTCTCCAAATATGCTTTGTCCTTGTTGCCTGTGCCTTTGCAGCCTTCTAGTTCAAATACAATCTCATCTCCAACCCCTGTTTGTTCTTTAAGGTCTGGATCAGCGTCCTTTCCTTTAATGAAGTCTCCCATTTCCCAATCAGAAATAACTCCTTAGAAAGTTTCATTCTTTTGAAATTCTTTGACCACCATTTTATACTTTCATGAATTTGACTCAACAAGCACACATTGAACATAAATGAAATGAGAGAGAGTTGTCCTTGTGTACTGGAGGAGTGGAGCAGAGGAGAGAGCAGTTTCTCTTTTCTCAGTATCTCAGTCATCAGACTCACAAGTCAACATCTCCTGGGTATAACAAAGCTACTATAGAGTTATTAAGAATGTGCTATGAGAGTAAAGAATTACTCAACATCTCTTTCTCCCCCCACACTCTCACTGCTGGGTTCCTCCATCTTACAGTAGGGTTTTCAAACTCTATTGCAAGAAGTATCCTGTGGGAACTTGCCAGGTTCTATGGGATCATTTTTGTTTTGTAGATATTTTCTGAGATTGCATCCTTTAGTATATTTATATATTGTGAAGAAGTTATTTCTGAATGCAATTTTCTCTGCCTTTATCCAAATTATACCTATAAATGTCCAGAAAATGCTCATTTTCTCCCAAAGGCAAGGACTGGGTCAGAGAAGGAATTCAATGGACCTGTCATCAAGAAGAGGAAAATGCATTACAATTATCATATTGTGGTTTAGGTAATAAATAATATAAAATGAAAAAGAAAATGTCAGTATAACTTCTCAAAGCCTCTATTCTCAACCTGAATATATTAGCATTTCATTTTTATCATGTCTTTTCATATGCCTCACTCATCTCCTTCAGCCCAGCTCTTCGCTTGATTGTGCTGTCAGATTACCCACTGCTCCCCGGTCTCTCATAAAACATGCTGCAATGACCGTGAGGTTGCACAAAGATAGAGCCACTGCTGGCAGACCCACATACTGCTTCATTTTTTTATTTTTAGTGTGAATTATTGCATTAAAATTTATGTACATTTTCATGAATAAAACACACATATTACATAATGAACAATAAGAAAGTGAACTTCTGTGTAAACCTCCTTAAGGGCTTATTATCAGCAACCAGAAACTCCCCTTGGGTCTCTCTCAGTTGTAAACACACCCAAGTTTCCCTGTATTAGTCTATACAGGCTGCTATTACAAAATACCATGGACTGGATGGCTTAAAAAACACACATTTATTTCTCACAGATCTGGGGACGAGAAGTCTGAGATTAGGGTACCAACCTGATTGAGTTCTAATGAAAGCCCCTTTCTTGGCTAGCAGGCGACTGCCTTCTTACTATGTCCTCATATGGCAGAGAGAGGAAGAGGAAGCAAGCTTGCTGGTGTCTCTTCTTAGAAAACCTATTATGAAAGCTGTATCCTCATGACCTCATCAGAACCTAATCACTTCTCAAAGGCCCCACCCCTTAATAGCATCACAGTGAAGGGTAGAACTTCAACCTAAACTGGGGTAAGGGGAACTCATTCAACCCTTAATACCTCCAGACATAGTCTATCTATACATCACCAACTAATATGTCAGAGTTTAGTTTTACGTGTTTTTCAACCTGAAATAAATGTGATCACATTGTATTCTTTGTCTTGCTTCCATTGCTCAATATCATGTTCTGGCCCTGGCTGGTGTGGCTCAGTGGATTGAGCAGTGGTCTATGAATCAAAACGGTGATGGTTCAATTCTCAAAGTACATGCCTGGGCTATGGGCCAGGTCTCCAGTTGGGGGCATGCAAGACTCAGCTTATCGATGTTTCTCTTGCACATCAATGTTTTTCTCCCTCTCTTTCTCCCTACCTTCTCCTCTCTCTAAAAGTAAATAAGTAAAATCTTTTTTAAAATATTAGGTTCTGAATATTTACTCATATTGCTTCATGTAGCTGTAAGTCTTTCTGTGTTCATTGTTATATAGTATTTCATGGTTTGATCATATTAGAATTTATGTATCTGTTTTAGAGGTAGTAACTAGAGGTGAACAAGGCTGTCATGAGCATTCTTCTACATACAGGCATGTTGCTGTACATTTGCTTGTCTCTCTGGGCATGTACCTCAGAGTGGAATTGTTGGACCACAGAGTATGTGTATCTTCAGTCTCTCTAGGTAAGGCAAGTCTAAAACTTCCACCAGTGGTCCTGCTGCTCCAAATCCTTGCTGCTTATTAGTATTTTCAGAATTTTTAGTTTTTGCCTATCTTATGTAATGGTATTTTATTGTGGTTTTAGTTTGCATTTCCTTGATTACTGATAAAGTTGAGCTTCTTTTTGTTATTAGCCATTTGGGTTTCCTCTTTAGTTTTATACCTGTCCAGTGTTAAGACCATTTTTCTATTGGTTCTTTGTCTTATTGATTTGGTTAAGTTCTTTGTATATTTGAAATTTTAGTCCTTTGTCAGTTTATGTGCCACAAACATCTTCTCCCCTTTACAGCTTATCTTTTTACTCATTTTATGGAGTACTGCACATTCTGCTCCGTTTCATCGAGCTCTATGTTTACACACCGGGAATTATATTTGTCCCTAAACCTGTTTAGGTTGGTTGTAATTGTTATTTTGTTTCCACAACAAAGTACATTGAATGCGTTGGGAAAACTTTATAAAGATTAGTTATTTTAATATATTTACATAGATAGTTATATAGATACAGAGATATGGAATAGGTGAGGCAATGCAATTACAAGAGAACTGGGAATGAAGAAGAGTCATAAAAATCTAAAAGAATTCTGCATTTGCTTTTATTCACAACTGTCTTTAAGATCTGGTTTCATGTTAAAAACCTTAAAATAAGAATTTGTAAATGAGATGCTTTGCATGTGATTTATGCAGGGGAGACCATGTTGAACCAATACACAGAGAAAAAGGCCCAAAGATTGGTGAGTAAATGTACACTTAGATATTCTGAGTTAAAATATAGTATGAAAACATCATTTTTAATAATTCCCACTTTAATTTAGTTTTAAATTAAATTTTCAATGATTGGTTTCATTTATATTAATAAGAGGTCTATAAACCAGCACAAATTATGCTTTATTACAGTTATTTTGTATACCAAATTTAAAATCTTATCACATAAATATCACAATATTTTTGTTTCATTGTGATAAAATATACATAACATAAAGTTAACCATTTTAAGTGTATAATTCAATGGAATTAAGTGCATTCACATTGTTCTGCAACTATCACCACCATCCATCTCCAGAACTTTTCCATCTTCCCAGACTGCAAGTTGGTACCCACTAAACACTAACTTTCTATTTCCTTCCTCTCAACCCCCAAAGTTCTGGTAACCACCATTCAACTATGTGTTTCTATAAATTTGACTGCTCTAGGGACCTCGTATATGTGTAATTATACAGCATTTATCCTTTTGTGTCCAGTTTATTTGACTCAGCATAAAGTCCTTAAGGTTATAGACTGTGTCAAAATTTCTTTCCTTTTCCAGACTGAATAATATCTCATTGTATTATATCACATTTTATTTCCATTCATCCTGTGATAGATATTTGGGGTAATTTCACCTCTTGGTCATTGTGAATAACCATGAACACTGGTATATAATTGAGTCTTTGCTTTCTAGTCTTTTGAGTATACAAGAAGCCAAACTTCTAGCTTAACTTTTTGAAGCATGCCATATTCCAGTATACGCTTTTATTGTGAAGATTCTATAATTTTAGAAAATTTGTAAACCCCATCCCACAGGCTGCAACTATGTATGCCATAGTGTTTCATGAGTTCCTTAGAAACCTGATGTCAGATTGGAAGGGATCCCAGAGGTCATCTAGGCAAATCTTCTCATATTAAAAACAAACAAACAGGGCAGTCAAGAGAGGTGAGGTGACTTGCCTACAGCTACACAGTCTACTGGGAAAAGAATCAAGGCAGAGCCTGGGCCACAGCCAGTACTGTATCCATTGTACCACAGAAGGTGCACCTAAGAAAGGCACCCAAACCCCTCTAATACAAAGGACATAAGATGCCCAAAGAAGGAAGTGCTCTGGATTGAGCTTGCCCTCACCCAGCCTGGTTGCAAGGTTAGGGTCCTGCCCCATGGCACAAATCAATTTTTCCAAGGCCTGGGGGCTGGGCCTGGTGGACTCTCTGCTGGCCCCTCAGCCACCACACCCAGGATCCACCCTTGGTTGCCTGGTACTTGGCAGCAAGTCCCCACAAGGAGACCAGGCCCAGCTGTGCAGCCTGTTTCCTGTTTCCCTTTAGGGTGCCTCCGGCCCTGCCTGCTGGTCTGTGTTATTCTTTGTCAGTGTCCCATCTTCCTGCTGAGTCTGAAATGTGTGCACAGAAGCTTGTAGAGGGAGTGCTGTTTCTTTGTCACCTGTCTCAATGGTGGGCTGGGCTGGTGGCTGACAAAATGTGAAATCGGTGAAATTGTCTTTCACTTCCCATTTAATTTTCTCTCCTCCTCACTTAGGCTTCTTCAGATTTCCAAGACTCTGAGGTTGTACTCAGGATATCAGGAGCTTCCCACTGCAACATCTGACCTCAAAAGGACCTTCACAGACAGCACCTTTTTCTCCAGACTCACCCCTTTGAAACTGGCATGCTGCCTGTCTCCCTTGCTCCTAGTGAGCTGCCACACTGGAAAGCAGACCAATCAATACATGTTTCTCCATTAATGGTAATAAAACTCTCTTCCACATTGTTGTATGGACTTTGCTGCACAAAAATCAATTTCTTATCCATTATATCCAATGATTCCAACCACAGCCTTGTAGAAATATGTGAGGAAAAGACAAAAATCTTCATTTCATTGATGGGAACACTGATTCTCAAGAAGGTAAGCAATTTTTCCAAGAGCTCAGCATCCAGACCTGAGTCCTTTCATGCCTTGTCACAGTTCTAGAGGAGATAATGTCAGGCAATAGATGAATGGATGGATCCTCAAAGGGTATCAACTTTCAACACAGAGCTTTCTGATGTGATGTGTGGTTTGGCAAAGGAGGGACTTGGAGCTGGGCACTTCAGGGACGTGGGAACACTAGTGGGATCCAATAGGTGGGTCCTCTGATAAGGCCTTTCAAATCCCACCATGATGGCAGCTACCTACAACTCAGGAAGTTAGAGCCTTACCACTGGGAAGCAGACTCTTGGACAATTTCCTTGGCCCTGAGCAGGATGGATCCTAGGTCCTTGTAACAACCTAGATAAGAGGTCCAGGTTGAGGAAGACACAAGCCTGCGGGCACAGAGCCAATGCTCTTGGACTGTGCATGTCCCTGCAGGTGGCAGGGCTGTGTGCCTGCCTGCTTGAGTGTGACCACCCCCACCTCCACCTCCAGCCACACACACCCCTATAAATGTGCAGAGTGACAGAGGTGAGCAGTGGCTGTGAGAAGGTGTCAAAGGGGCAGAAGCCACTCCTCCTCTCCCAAACTAAGAAATCCTCTTTCTAATACAGCAAAATGCAGAGATGGAAGCGAGGCATCCAGAATGAGCTGCAGGGCCCAGTCCAGCTGCCCTTTTCAGCAGGAGGACCTGCTCATCAGAAGAGCTCTGCTGGGGCCCTGGGGAAGTGGGAGTGCACAGCTTCAACTTAAACCACTGCTTTGCCCTTCCAGCTGGATGGAGCCTGAGTTTTCTCAATTGAAACTCCTGAAGAATCCTGTGATGGAAGCAATGGATACAGGCCTAGAGTGAGGTGCACTGGGGGAGCTTCAAGAAACAGTTCTTTAAGAAGGCTGCTAAGAAGATTGCCTGGGTTAAAACAAAGGCTCTTTAGGAGGTTTAACACCATAGCTTGCTAACAGATAAATAGAGAACCCTTTTTTTTTTTTTTTTAAATTAACCTCCAGGAAATACCTAAGTAGTGCTTTCAACCCAAGCTGCAGATTTGATTCACCTGGAATGTCCTTACAATATTGACAGCCAGACCCTCCCTCAGAAATTCTGATATAGTCACCTGAGTGCAGGTCCCACGTGGGGACAGGGAGATGTTTCCCTAGGTGTTGCTAATGTGCAGCCAACAGTGAGAACTATGGCCCCTGTGAACTGCCTGCAAGATGCATTGTTCTAAGTGATAGAGAGGATGGAAAGCACAGGCCATGCTCCCATACTCAGGGGGCACAGGAAGGAGAAGCCGACCAGCAAGGAGACAGCTGAGGGCATTGGGCCGCTGAAGGGGAAGGAGGTGGCAAGTGGGAACCTAGCTAATCCACGCCTACTTCCCTGCTGCCTTGCTGGGACACCAATGCCTTTTTGGGCATTGCTGGGGGAACTGGGGTTTGAGTGCCTGTGAGGGAAAAAACAAAAGGTTTAGGCTAATTTGTTATAATACAAGAGAATGCTACCAATTTATACCCAGTTTGATGCTGCATGTGAAATTAATCAATTGTCCTAGATTTTATATTTATAAAGCACTTCTACAACTTACAAAGTACTTTTACATCAGTTCTTCCAATGAAATCTCCCAGCAGCCCTGAGAGAAAGGCAGGACATGCACCAGTATCTTCATTTACCACAGAGTAGGAAACTGAGGCTCAGAAGATTAGGCAACATGAATAAACAGTTCCATGCCTTTTCAGAGGCAGAGTCAGGCTGCCATTCAGCCTGTTGATGCTCTTGTGCTTTCATAAGTCCACTGTGCACCTGGGGTGATGTGTCTTGGGAAACCTTCACAGTGACATCTACCAAGACTCTGGGCTAAGATGTGACCATGTTCTTTCATGCAGCTCAGAGATTCGCCCATTGTGCATAGGACTTTGCAGTGTTCATAGGGAGTATAGCTCATACATTTCAACACACACAAAGAGGAGTGTGTCTTCTACCAAATTATTGAGATACTCTCATACATACACAGAGAATTTCCACAGTATACCCTGATATCTAGACAAATCTTTCCTTGGTAATATGACCTATTTATAATCAACACAGAGTGACAATAATTGAAGATTATTGTATAAGATACCTTATTGTACCTAAATGTACTTCATTTTTGCATTTAGCTATGAGTATTGCATTTCCAAATAAATTGTTTTATAATATCTGTGCTTGTATTATTTATTATTTCTTTATTTTGTTTGGGTCACAGGTGCCATGATGGGAACAGGAGTTCTTCATATTTGGGGCCATGGCCATCTTTGGCCTTCTGGTGAAACCCATTCATTCTCCCCTTCAGAATAGTGTTTTAAATGTATAAACAAAACCGTAACAGATTACAAAGAAAATAGATGATGTTGAAATACAGTTATCAAAACATGAAAAGATTTATGTTATGTTTCCTTAATTAACACATGGAATAACAAGATCTAACATCAGGTCTAAAAACCACTGAGATTTTGAAATGGTGATGAGTGTTAATGATATCCCAAGGTATCTACAATAACTATTGTATGAAATGAAAAAAATCTGACTTCTATTGGTGACAAAGTCACGAGTAGTACCGTTATTACTATGGTTTGTTGCCTACACTCAAAAGTGAAAAAATGCTTAATTTTGAATAGAAATAGCACAAATTAAGATACAGTTTCTTTTTAATTAAAGGATACAAACCCTGCCCTGACTGATGGTGGCTCAGTGGGGTGGGCATCATTCTGCAAAGCGAAAAGTCACCGCTTCTAGCCCCAGTCAGGGCACATGCCTGGATTACAGTCCAGGTCTCCAGTCGGGGGCATGCAAGAGGCAGCTGATAGATGTTTCTCTCACACATCAATGTTTCTCTCCTTCTCTTTTTCCCTCCCTCCCCATCTCTCTAAAAATAAATAAATAAAATCTTTCAAAAAAAAAAAAAAAGAGATACAAACCCCTTGGTATCATGTTAAAGATTCCTGGTCTAAGGTATTTTACCATGTACCTAGTTAGAGAATCCTAATTAAATTTCAAGTTCCTGGGACAACCTTTCTCAAAATGTGTTCATTGGAGTACCAGTTTTGGAAATATTAATAGCTATCTGTCATGAGTTGAATTGTGTTTCTGAAAAAGATATGTTCAAGTCTTTATCCCTGATACCTGTGAATGTGACCTTACTTGGAAATAGGGTCTTTGAAGATGCAATCGAGTTAGGATATAATCATATTCAATTAGCAGAGTCCTAATCCAATGATTAGTGTCTATGCAGTAGTCATAAGAGAAGAGAAGAGACACTGAGACACACAAGGAGATTGAAGTGATGCATCTACAAGCCATGAAACACCAAGGACTGTCAGCAACGCCAGAAGCTAAGGAAAAGGAATGGAACAGATCCTCCTCTTGAGCCTTCCAAGAGAGCAGGCCCACCCAGCACCTGGATTTTTGAACTTCCAGCCTCCAAAATTGTGAAAAAATGAACTTATGTTCTTTTAGGCCCTTAGAAAAAAATGATTTGAGGTCAAAAAGTTTGGGAACCTATGAGCCATTAAGGTTCCCTTCTGGAGACATACAATGTACCTTGTAATAGAGACCCTGAAGACAACGCTTAGTAAAGTTCTCATTTAACTTCAGGTGCCCCCAAGTTTATTAGCAAAAGACACTTTATTTGTGGTACAAGTAAATAGTGAAGTTTGGTGGAGCACTAGATGTTCCAGGAGTACAAGAGACAACAACCAAATTCATAAAGGCACTGAAAACCATAGAGAATCCCAGAAGCATAGAGGACAGAACAGGTGGATGCCTTATAGCTCAGTTCATTCTGCCACTCATTTCTGCACATAAGGGAACTGAGGCTTAGGTAAAAAAATGTGCTTGCCCCTAGTGTTTGCATAATTGGAAACAAATTTATTATTAAACACTGGATTCTTACAGTTGGAGTCAATACAAACTTTGTTCTGAATAAACCCATCCTATCATTTTATAAACCCATTCTACCTAAAAGCTGACTTCTACCTTCCCAACAATTGAAACAAATGTCTACTTATGGAAATGGGTATTTTAAATTATGCCTGGGGCACACTAGGGGAGGTATCTGAGACCAATCTAATCTTTAGCAATGGACAGATCTGAAGAGCCTCCCTCCAGCAGGCAAGCAGCAGCCTCCTCAGGCCTGCTGCCTGCCCTGGTGGGAGCAGGTAGCCTCTTCCCCTGAAAGTTCAGTGAGCTCAGGTGTGTGAGGGCATCTCTAGGAAGACCTTGGGCTCAGGATGCTCTGGTGTTATGACAAGTGGGCACAGTGTTGGGGTCAGGTTGCTTAGACATAGAGCCTGGCACTGGGATGCTTGTCCTGAGTGGTGATTTGTTAAGACAGCAGCTCTCTGAGAATGAGTTAGGAGGAAAGGAGAGAAGCAGGTAAGGGAGGATATGGGTCTGCCTTGAGACACTCCTCCCTCAGGATCCTTATATTTTATCTTTGCTCATGCATTTACCCAATTGCAGTTGAAGCCACCAAGTCTTACTGTGTCTGAGTCCACTCTACAGGTTCTGGAGAGGTTGTCAAACAACCCAAAATTTTGGGAGCTTGTTGTTAAATTATTGGTGGTTTGAAACTAACCACAGTGGGACTATGTTTACACCATGGAACTCTGCAGATGTTACAAATCAGGTTTGTTTTGTATTTTTTTCCAGAGAGCTGGCTTCCCAGTACAGCACTATCATTGACTTGATGAAAGTCAGCTTCTCTCCACCATGGTCTGCAACAATTGTACTAGGACTGTGGCCCATTGCCCGTGCCTGTCTTTCTAACTTGAGCTAGCAGGACCTGTAATCTTGCTGTGGGGATCAGGGTTCTTCAGCCTAACATAGCCCTTTTGTGGGCTCTTCCCACTTGAAGTGCAGAGGGAAAATAAACCACTTATTGCCAAAAAAAGGGGACACTGAGAAACTTTGGGTATAGCACCTTAAAAACACCACTCTTCTAGAGCAGCAGCACCAGGGGCTTTACAGCTTCATTATTTCATGTCCAATATCAAGTGGTTCTCAAAGAAAAAAAAAGAGAGCATTACCCTCATTTCTCTGCCGTCTGCAGGAAGCAGGAGGCTCTGTTTTCCTTAGTGTGGCTAGGGCCCTTCTGCCAGCCTGTCCCCATTTGGAGCCCATCCATTCCTGGTGGGAGTGTCTCAGTTTCACTCCAGATGGTGGGAAGCCCGGCCAGTGATGCAAGCTTCCAGCTCCACAGTGGTACAAATGAATGACTAATGTGTGTCTCTTTAGCCACTTTATTCACTGCCCCTTCCTTTACTCTTGACATTCGGCCAAAATGTCCTTCTGATTTTCTAATCATCCCCTGTAACTGCCTTGGAAATCAGCTGTCTCCCACTCACCAGTATGCCAGATGAATGAAAAAGAATACTGATTTAATTCCCTTTTCAGGCAAAATAGGCAGTAACAAGGAGACAGTTAGACCTGTTGAAAATTCTTGCTTGCTGGCCATATTTACATGACCCTGAATTGCTTGCTTCGCGTTAATTACACAGTTTGGCCTGCTGCCTCTACATTTGGCTCAATTTGGTTTGGAGGCCACTAATATAATGATCTGGGCCACTGGCCCATTTAGATCAAGGCACAGCAAAACTGAAATGAAAGTCACTGGTCAAATTAACCAACAAAAAGTCCAACGTCGTGCTTCTTGGGAAACGTAACCTATACAAGTTTGAAACATGAAATTGCTTATATTTCACTATTGTAATCTTTTTAAAATGATAGTGTTATACAGCTCAACCTAATAATTATGCCCCCTTTATTTGCAAGTAATTACCAATTTAACATCTCAGCATCACGTGGGCTGGGACTGGGGAAAACAGCCAGTAGGAGAGAGAAAGAACCCATCTCTTCCATCTCTTGCTATGGTTCTGACATCCTTTTTTTGTGAAGTATAGTTTAGTAAAAAGAGCTCTAGTTTAACACATGGGGAACCTGTATTTTAGCTCTAGTTGACTTCCTATATGGCCTTCTACAAGCTATTTCTCCTTTAAGCCTCATTCTATTCAACTGAAGCAATATCATCAACATTCTTGTGAGGCCCAAAGGAACTGATGGATGGGAACATGGCTTTTGAACGTGAAAATTCCTACATAGATCATTTATAAAGGCTACACATATTTTGCTTATCAAATCATATAGATATGTGAGTGTGTGTACTCTATCAGGAGAGAATAAATTGTGAAAGGAATCATAACTGATTACTCTTTTGTTCTAGTGTCATTTGTAATAGCAAACAATGCCAAAATAGTAAAAAATTGCCATTGCACTTTTCATTACTCGTCAGGGTGTAAAAGATTTGATAAATAGCAAGAAAATACATTGGCTTTTTGTTTGTTTGTTTTCCTATTACAGTTTTTCCATTTTCCCCCCACTGCTCTCCCTTATCCTGCCCACCCTACCCCCTCTCCCACAGTCAATCCCCACCCTTTTGTCCATGTCCACGGGTCATTTATCCTAATTGCTAGACTTAACCCTTCTCCTTCTTTCCCTCCTTTCCCCTCTTCCTCTCCCCCTTGTCACTGTCAGCCTGTTTCTTATTTACATGCCTCTGCTTTTTGAGGTGGGAAATCCATGTTATTGACAGTAACAAATTGTACTTCTTTGAAAAAGATGTTGTCACAGCTCTTAGAGATTACTTGCATGGCTGCTGAGACATAAGGAAACTCTAAAGAGCATTTAAAGTCCACATGTGTGAGATGAACAGTCTGGCATCCCCACCCAGCCACTCCCCTTTCTGCATTTCCAGCATTTGTGTAACTCAGCTGAGCAGCTGCTTAGGCAGAAGTTTCTCCGTCCAAGAACAGAATGACCAACCTGGGGAGCACCATGTTTTGGGGGTGAGTGTGCAAAGATATCAAGGGTGTTCTTTTAAAACATCTGCTCCTGTCCTTGTCTTTGCTTCTATGCAGTTGCCTCCTGTTCTTTCATTCCAGCAACAGCAGTGCAGATATCTCCCTCCAGAGCTGCTGCCAGCCCCACTCCACCCGCAGCTGTTGCAGCAGGCCCAGGAGAGCAGCGTGACTATGGGAACCTACCCATGAGCACAGCACATCTGCAGAACGTCCGTTGCCCCTGGCTGCAAACCTTCAGACTCAGCTCCCTGCTGTACAGGAAGTTCTCAGTTGGCACCACTTAACACACCCACCTCCCTTCATCAGGGAGGCATCGGTATATTTGACCTTTCACCTCTGAAATGGTCTACTCAGCTATGGCAATATAGTATTTTCTAGATACATGCTTGTTTTTAACATTTCCAGGTTTAGAGAATATTTTGAAAATTCTATTGATGACCCTTTAAAAATTTAAATGGGTTAGCCCTCAGAGGTTAAGGGAAAATATTATCCTAAAGATGAAATAAGAGAATACCAAATCTTTGAGAATGTTATGCTAAGTGAAATAAGCCAGTCAGAAAACAACAAATACAGTATCTATCTGCCTATATGAGTTGTCAAATTCATAGAGACAGAAAGTAGAATGGTGGTTGCCAAGGGGTGGAAAAGGAGGAACAGGAAGTTTTCATTTTGCAAAAAGAAAAAATTTTAGAAATTCATTGCACAACAATGTGACTAAGAATTCTAGAAATTGAATACACAACACTACTAAACTTTACATTTAGAAATGTTTAATATAATAAGTTTCATGTTATATATATTTTTCTACAAGTAAAACTTTTTTTTATTTTAAAAGAATTCCAAATATAGAGGTATTAAAGTTCATGGAGTTACATATATCAGAGTGGCTGTAAGGAGACACAAAAAAATCTACTCCACTATCAATACAAATGTCTATGATCATCTAAAATAAGATGTCTCATTTGTATTAATTGGAAATTTTCTCTAGGTATCCTGCCATTCCTAGTTGTACTTATTAAATTATTATAAAAATACAAAGATGAAAAGAAAGTAGATGCTATGGTCTAAATGTTTTTCTTCCCCTAAAATTCATGTTGAAATCTTAACCTTCAAAGTTGATGGTGATAAAGGTGGAGCCTTTGGGAGGTGATTGGGTCATGAGGGTGGACCCTTCATGAACAGGATTAGTATCCTCTTCAAAGATGCCCCTTCTGCCATGTGTGGACACAATAAGAAGTCTAAGACCCAGAAGAAGGCCCTTACCTGACCATGTTGGCACCCTGGTCTCAGACTTCCAGCCTCCAGAACTGTGAGAAATAAATTTCTGTTGTCTATAAGCCACCCAATCTGTGGTATTTTGTTAGAGTAGCCCAAATGAACTAAGAAAGTATACATACGATAATATTATCTAACAATACTTGGGCTGAAAAAAAATCAGCCCCTTCTCACAGTTGTTTCTTCTCGCCTACAGAGGCTTTGATTTAGAGATGGGACCTGAACCAAAAATTCAACTCACAATAGTTATTCAGTTTGGAACAAGATATGTCTTTTCACATAGAATAAAGGGTAGCCTAGTTTTTCATCTGGTTCTGCCTCCCTCAAGATTAAACTTAAGAGTTCTCCTCAGTGCTGCACTGAGTCCTTTCATCTCAGTTTTGACCAAAATGGAAACCAAGATCATGAGAATTCCTCCCGGCTAATGGTGAAAGGCATTTCCCCTGCACTTGCCAGAGTCTTGGGGGGGGGGGGGGGGGGCATCCTTCCACGGGAGAGTAATCACAGCTCCAAGTGACAGAACAAACAACACCTCCTTTTTCTTTAAATGTAGAAGGGAATTGACTTAAGAAAATTGATATTATAGCCAGTCCACAAGTCAGTATCCCGATGAGATGATTCTTGCTTGACATTTTGACCTCTCTCAGAAGTTACTCCAAAACTGAATTCCCTCAGAAATTAGTAGGACTTCTTTGTTTGGATCCACGCTTCAGGAAATGAACAAAATAAAACAAAACAAAAATGGCTTAGACTATCTAGTCAGGTGCTAGACCTGCCCTTGCATCTGCTGTCAACTCACCAAACCCATCTGCTCCCCAGCCTTGACCTGCAGCTCCAAGTGAGGTTGTTCTGAGATGGGCTCTGCTTGGCACATGACTGGGTCAGGTGGGTGTCTTTGTGTCCATGAGTTCTTGTTGGCAGTGGTCACTACTCTCTTGTTTCTGCTCCTTTTTACCTTAGCAGTCCTCCTGGAATTCCAGGTTCCTTGCTTACCAGCCAACGTCTGGCCCACAACCATCTTTGTGCCCTGATTTCTGACCATACCCAGCCTAGGCATCCTTGTCTCTAAGTTCACCATTGGACTTTGGTGTTGCTCCAGATTCAGTCCCCTCAACACCTGCTTTGAAGCCAGGCTTTATTGTGACTGACTTGGTCTTGATTCTATAGACCAACTTAGAAAAGATGATCACTGCTCTTAGTTTCTGGTTGAAGAGACAGAAAAAATGGAGAGGACAAAAGAGAAATGGATAGGAAAGAGACAGAGAGTCTCTATGATAATGTTTTTCCAAAATTCACAGGTTAGTTAGAACTTACTGTGTGCAAATATAAAAGCAATGGTTGACAGAATGCAAAAAATGAGCACTAGCATTAACTCCCTTCCCATGTAAATATCTGTGTTCCCAAAGAACTGTGCATCACCTCACCCCACCACCAATCCCATAAATGCTGGCTTATTGTAGGACTCTACATTTCTTGAATACAAGAACAGCTCTGCTTGTGTATCCCTAGCACCCACCACAGAATATGAAGGAGAGGAGTCATCTATTCAATACTTGTCCAAAGAGTGAAAGAATTTGGAGCCTCACGGGTATCGGGAGGAGCTGTGGGTGTACCAGTGCTGGTCCCTTCAGCCATCTACATGGCTTCAGTGGGCAGAGTTTGGTTTTTCCTGGAAGGACCATGGGTCCAGTACCCATTCATGCCAAGCCACTTTTGTCTGTCAAGGCTATGGGGTCCCATTTTTATAGATGATGAAGGACAGCAAATAGCATATTTGTGTGACTGCCATTTTCCAGTAAATGGGCACTGCCCCTCCTCCTCCTTTCCAGTCTACCTACCTCGTGCTCCCAGGAGAGCAATCAGTCACACAATGTATACACTGTGCTAAAAAAAGTGACATGTTTACAAAGTGGCATTATTCTCCAAGCACAGAAGCAGATTCTTGGGCACATTATTGTGATGAGTGTATTTAATGAAATGCTCTTTGGGCCAAATTGTCCAATGAAATGAGATCATCGACTGCCAGATTAGGCTGTTCAGACCCAAAATGGATGGTCTTTCCCCAGTCTCAGGTAAAGAGCCAAGATGCTTAATTCCCTTCACATAAGAAAACTACCAGAATACAGTTTGAGATAGTAAAAAGCCTGGAAGTAAGATACCATTTAAATTTTCCATTTTCTTTCAATTATTAATGCTTTTCTTTTTAAGTTTTTTGTTTATCCAGGTTATTGTTTTTTGAAGCATTTCCTGTCACCCCCTGGAGCATTCAATACACAGGACTGAGTGTTTACAAAGCATTGCTGTAGGGGCTGCAATGTGAGGAGGTGGCATTGTGGTGAAACTGCTGCCAATAGCAGGGGTAAAATGCTTCTTTTTTTCAGCAGAAACTAACAGAATGAGAGGGGAATGAGAGGGGTTAAGAAAAGAAGCTTTGACCTCTCAGTGACATTTTGGATTTATCACTCTAGAGAACAGAGAGAGAGAAGGAGAGAGCACAAATCCTGTCATAGATTATATCTCATGCAATGATGCTTAGATAGAGCTGTTTGTGAACTTTAAGAACACCTGCCATGCCTTTGTAACCATCCTGTGAGGCTATGCATGAATTAGCCAGCATTGCAGTAAACGTGGCTTCATCATCTGAGTTCAAATCTTCCCAGCACATTCTGAAGCCTCACCACTTAAGTTAGGTAACCAGCTAGAAAACACTGCTGCAACCCAGAGATCCACTCCAAGCCTCCACAGTGTTGTTTATGGGGAAGATCCAACTGTGCCTTGAAAAGAGATGAATGCAGAAGGTTGGGGTATTGATGCTGGCTTTGTCTTCCCAGAATGTAGCTGGCTGCCTGGCAGATAGCTTTGCAGCAAGGGCTCTGCCTGCAGCTTGTCCAAAGAGCTGTCATTCTTGCTTTGAAACCTTGGCATGACCTGTAAGTTTCCCTCACTTTCCTCCCCCACCACCCAAACCATGGCCAAAATCAGCTTTCTCATTTTTCATGTGGCTGCTCCTAAAATTCTGATGTTCAGAATCCAAGCAGGGGAAAATACTTGCTGTGCAGACATCACCTCCTGCCTTGCCACTGTTCTTCCAGCTCTGGCCCATCAATGAGGCCTCCTCCCACTAAGGGATATCTTTTTATCTTTGATCCAGACCAAAGTCCTCACTCCGTTACCAAGGAATGGCAAAGGCACTGCAATAGGCAGGCTCTCCTTTCATCATGGGAAACTGGCAACTGAGTTGGCACTGGTGATTCAGTGCTCCAGCTAAGCTGGAGCACTGAATCACCTAAACACCTAATAATCCCCTCACTGCAATGTTAGGTCCAGCAGAGCAAGAGGAGAAATGACAGAACAGGCCACGAGTTTAAAAGGTTTATTTGGCCATTTGCAACAGGTGAGCTGAGATGAAGAAGGTGGTGTCAGCCTCAAACAATAGCAAAGCAGGGCTTTTTAAAGGGGACCAGGGAGTTGGCGAGCTAGGGGATGGGGGAGTTGATTAGGAGCAGAAGTTGGCTGGACCACCTGCAGATGGTTCTGATGGGGGACCAGGAATTGATTCTGAGAACAGAGAAGTTGCTCAATACCTGTCTGCAAATAAGGATATCTTTGAAGGACATAGGCCATCACTGGTGCCAGCAACTACTGCAGAGGCAGCAGATTTATTGGGGCTAGGCAGTCCCTGACACCAGCAGCTACTGTGGGGCTTGTTAAAACCAGACCTGGGTTCCCAGAACCCAGGTGTTATGCCTAAGATACATGAATTTTCAATCCTGTTCTCTTCTACCCAAGCATCCCTAAAAAGCTCTTCCTCAGAATAGAAAGCCACATCCTATTCCTCAGTGTGGTACTGGAGAACCCAGATCAAAACAGCCCTATGTTCAGATTCTTGCTCTACTGTGGTATGACTTTGTGCAATTTAATGCACCTCTCTGGTCCCTTTCATCCCTCTCTGATCCCCAGAGATAAGATGACAGCATTAATGGACACCTCCTAAAGATCTTATAGGTGTTCTGGTCACCTTCCTGTCTACTCACATGTACATCCATGTTTTTTTACTTCTTTTCTGTTCTTGAGTTCCCTTGCCAAGTGGCTTTACAAGAGTTTAGAGCAGCAAAAGCCCCTTGGAATGGAGATGACCCAGGGTTTTCTCCTTCTTGCCTAATGCAGCATCTCTGATGGTGGCTCCATCACCCATCAGACAGCCCCTCTCTCCATAGTCCCAGCTCTCACTCAGCAAGCCTGGGCTGGTTCCATTTCCACCCAGTGCCCCAGCTTCTGGGCTAAAGTTAATATACTTCTGATGCTAAAGCTGGTCGAGGCTTCTTGTTTTATTAAGCTCTAATTTGCCTAGCCAACCCCTGTGAGGCTTCTCAGCTCTTCCTGCATAATAAATTCCTTGTATTAAATTCTCTCTGTCGAAAACATTTAAATGACCTCTGTTTTCTGAATGGACCAGGAGTGATGGCATGACCCTCTCCCTTCTCTCTCACCTATGAATCTAGTTCATTAGACATTCCAACCTCTGAGAACATGTTGTGGTTGAAAGCTATTCCTGCTATTCCAGACCCCCAAACACCTCACACATATCTAATTCCCCTCTCCCCATAATAGAGACCACCCCTTAAACAGCTGGCTGACTCCCCACCCAGCTCCTCTCTGCCTTTCCTGGCTAGGGAAGCCTTAAACATTTTCCTACCAGGGGAAAACTGCCCATTCTGAATGGACAAATTAGTCTGCCAACCCTAGTAATATAGGCAAACAACAGCTTCCCTTGCACTAAAACTTCAAAAATAAACAGCACATGGGGCTCACCTCATCCCAGGGGCTCACTGGCATGTTCATTGCTACATTGAGAATTATGGCTGGAAAGGGGGTCAGAATAGAAAACTAAACACCAAGGCCTGAGCTGCTATTCTGTCCTTGGAGCTTTAATATCATTTGTCCTGGAGAACCCTAGATTTTATAAATTCTCTCACCTCCAAGACTTAATCCACTTGACAATATAATTGTCATTGAGACAAAGGCAAGCTGACAGCGGTATTCTCGGTAATGTCCCAGAATATTGCACAATAAGGAAGTAGTCTTCTCCAATCAGTTCAGAAACTTGTTCAGAGGAGCCTGGTATGTCTTTATGCCCATACTTCCCTTGTCAAGGAAGTTGGTAATAACCTGAGAGTTGTTTGAAACTGTATTCCATGCACCTTCCATAATATTTGCAAGGATTTGGAATGGCTCTATAACTGATCTGGGCATATTTGTTTCCCATGAACCTCACCTTTAGAAATATTCTTTTTCATCAAAGAAAGAAACAATTACTTAAACTCACCTCTTACTGTGACAAAATCCCATTTGTGGCAGCCTATGATAAAAGCTTAAGGAAGCCTTCCCTTATATCTTTAAGATAAGGAGTTTCCAACCCTCTGCCCCAGCTATCTTCATAGATACACTCTTCACCAGTAATATACTGGCAGATGGCAGGCAGATAGAAAACTCCCCTGGCCACTGGGGACTGGGAATCTGAGGCCTTGCTTCTCTGACTCCTGACTTGACTAAGATAAAGGGCAAGCCAATCATGTGTTGGCATGGGTAACATGAGAGCATCATAAGTGGAGTTCAGAGAACAGGAGTTCACTACCTTCAAGTGCTTGTTTTTAAGAGAATCTACTACAGGTCACAACAGATACTTAGTAATGTTTAGCCCTAAAGCCTAGTCATGAGGGTGGGTTCTGGACCATGGTTGTTTACTCTGAGGTTTCAGGGAGCAACACTCGTCGTCGTTGGCAGCCGTCCGTCTCCAGAGACGATGGCGTAGCTTCTTGAGAGTCTATCTGCACCGCCGAGAATGGCTGTGCAGTCCGACTCGGGAGTGACACGGTATCTGTCTCCTCCCGTGTTGAATCGACATCTTGCGATGACGCTGGAGTGTCCTCTCCAGTGAAACTGAAGCTACAGAGCCTGGGCAGGGTGATATGGAGGGTCTGCTGTTGCCCATGCCCGTCCGTCTCGAGAGACGATGGCATAGCTTCTTGAGAGTCTATCTGCACCACCGAGAATGGCTGTGCAGTCCGACTCGGGAGTGACAATCCCTGCCGCACTTGTTACAGGTGAAGGCAGATGGCTGTTGTTGCTGCTGTTGACGCTGCTTCCGCCTCGATCTTTTCTGGACCGCCTCCTCGTTGCGCGCAGCCTCTGCACGTGACGTACCTTGCCTGACCGCGAGCCTCCAGGCTAGGCAGTCGTCTGCTTGAACTTCCCATGTGTTGAGATTGATGGAGCATTGTGTCATGTCCTTTTTGCAGATGTCTTTGAACCGCAGTTTTGGGCGCCCTGTCATCCTCTGGCCTTCTGCTAGCTCGCCGTAGAGGAGGTCTTTGGGAATACGGCCTGCATCCATCCTTTTGACATGGCCGAGCCCCCTGAGGCGTCTCTCACTAAGAACTGCATGCAAACTGCTCATGTTGGCTCGTGTCAGCACCTCGGTGTTGGGGACCTTATCCTGCCAGGTGACATGCAGGACGCGTCGCAGGCACTTCATGTGGAAGCTGTTGAGTTTCCTTTCGTGCCTTGCGTAGGTGGTCCACGTCTCGCTGCCATAGAGGAGAGTGCTGAGCACGCAGGCTTGGTAGATGCGCAGTCTGGTTTTCTCAGTGAGGCTGGAATTGTTCCACGCTCGCCGGTTCAGTTTGGCCATAACTGTGGCTGCCCTGGCGATTCTCCGATTGACCTCCAAGTCGACTGACAGAGAGCTCGAGATGGTGGACCCGAGGTAAGTGAAATCGTTGACAACCTCCAGGGTGTATCCGTCGATGGTGATGCATGGGGGAGTCCCCGTGCCTTGAGCCATAACGTTCGTCTTCGTCAGGCTGATGGCTAGTCCGAACTCCTTGCATGCATGGGAAAGGCAGGTGACTAACTGCTGGAGTCCCTCTTCGGAGTGTGATGTCAAGGCTGCGTCGTCGGCGAAGAGCATCTCACGGATGAGCACCTCTTTGACTTTGGTCTTGGCTCGTAGACGGGCCAGGTTGTAGAGCTTGCCATCGGATCTGGTGTGAATGAAGACACCCTCGCTGCAGTCCTTAAAGGCGTATTGGAGGAACATGGAGAAGAAGATTCCGAACAGCGTAGGCGCGAGGACGCAGCCCTGCTTTACTCCGCTGCTGACTGGGAAGGCCTCAGAGGTTGCGCCGTTGTAGGACACCGTGCTGTGCATGTTGTCGTGAAAGGACATGACCACAGCAAGCAGATGTGGTGGACAGCCAATCTTCCGTAGCAAGCTGAAGAGTCTGCTTCGACTGACCAGATCAAACGCCTTCGTGAGGTCGATAAAGGCGAGGTAGAGTGGTTATGCTGCTCGTGACACTTCTCCTGCAGCTGGCATAGGGAGAAGATCATGTCCACTGTTGATAGGCCAGCTCTGAAGCCACACTGGGACTCTGGGTAGACGCGGGAAGCAAGGGTCTGCAGGCGGGCAAGAGCGACCCGGGCGAATACTTTGCCGACGACGCTGAGGAGAGAGATGCCCCGGTAGTTGTTGCAGTCGCTGCGGTCTCCTTTGTTCTTGTACATAGTGATAATGTTGGCGTCTCTCATATCCTGGGGGATGTAACCCTCCTTCCAGCAGAGACAGAGTAGATGGTGGAGCGGCTGTAGCAGGACTGGTTTCCCGCTCTTTAGGATTTCTGGAGGGATTCAGTCGCTTCCTGGTGCTTTCCCGCAAGCGAGGCGGTCGATGGCTTTGCCGAGCTCTGCCGCAGTAGGTGGGGTGTCTAGCTCCTCCATGACTGGTAGGTCTGGGATGGCGTTAAGAGCAGTGTCTGTTACGGTGTTCCTCGTCGCGTACAGCTCGAGGTAGTGCTCGGTCCACCGCCGCATTTGCTGTTCCTGGTCAGTGATGACCTCACCTGTCTTGGACTTAAGGGGGGCTATCTTGGAGGGGATTGGGCCTGTTGCCTTCTTGATACCCTCATACATTCCTCGTGCGTTGCCTATATCGGTGGCTTCCTGGATGCTTCTGCACAGGTTTAGCCAATAGGTGTTGGCACAGTGGCGGGCGGTCTTCTGGACTTTGTTCCTGGCAGCCCGTAGAGCTTGAAGTGTACTGGGAGTGGGCGTGGCCTTGTAAGCCAGTAGGGCCTTCCTCTTAGCCTCGATCACGGGTTCCATTTCTTCCCAGTGAGCCTCGTACCAGTCAGCGTTCTTCCGCTCTTTCTTCCCGTAAGCAATAATGGCAGAGTTGTATATGGCGTCGCGGAGACGTGACCAATTGGATTCGATAATGTCATCTGCCGCCATTCCCTCGCCGAGTGCATCTTCCATCCTGTTGATGAATTGCTGGGTCTTAACTGGGTTGCTGGCACAACTGGTGTTGATGCGTGGGCGACCCTTCATCTTGGAGTGGTGCAACCTCTTCGACGTTATGCGCACCTTGCTTACCACGAGGGCATGGTCCGTGTCGCAGTCTGCACTGTGGTAGCTGCGGGTGAGGAGGGTGCTGCCAATATCCGTTCTTCTGGTGATGACGAGGTCAAGCTGGTGCCAGTGGCGGGAGCGGGGGTGCCTCCATGACACCTGGTGGATCTCTTTGCACTTGAAGAATGTGTTTGTCACGCACAGGCCGTGGTGACACAAAAGCTCAAGCAGTCGCTGACCATTCTCATTGATCTTTCCTCTCCCAAAGTTTCCGAGGCAGGTGGGCCAGGCCATGTGGTCGGCTCCTACTCTTGCGTTGAAGTCTCCAAGGAGATAAAGAGCGTTACTTCTGGGGATCTTGGATAACGCTTCATCCAGTGCATGGTAGAACTGTTCTTTCTCTTCGGTGGTGGCGCAGAGGGTTGGGGCGTACGCGCTAAGAATGCTGACTGGGCCGAAAGTTGTTGACAATCGGAGGGTAAGTAATCTCTCTGTGCCTCCTGTGGGTGGCTCTATGGAGTTAACAAGCGTGTTCTTCACAGCGAACCCAACACCGTGCTGTCTTGGTTGGTCCGGAGACTTCCCTTGCCAGTAGAAGGTGTAGTTGGTTTCTCTGATAGTTCCGTTGTCAGCCAACCGGGTCTCCTGTAGAGCCGCAATGTCGATGTTTAGTCGTGCCAGTTCCCTGTCGATGACGGCGGTTTTCCTGGCATCATTGATCCACGGAAGGTCTGCAGTAAGTCCGGGACACATGGTCCTGATGTTCCAGCTAGCGAGGCAAAGAGCTGGAGGCTTCTTTCTTCTTTTTTGCTTGGAATTGCCTGGTGCGAGTGTTTTATGGCCCACTTTTCGAGAGACGCCTCTCTGATCCCCACGCACCCAGTGGGGCAGGCGAGCCATGGCGAGACGGCACCTAATTGGCTGGGGGCTGCCCAGCTTGAGGCGGGCGGTAGCTGTCCAGTGAGGTGCGATGACCTCTCCCACCGTCAGAGGAGACCCCTGGCGCTCGTTTCCTTCGCCAATCAGATGAGCTTATAACCGGTATCTGTCTCCTCCCGTGTTGAGTCGACATCTTGCGATGATGCTGGAGTGTCCTCTCCAGTGAAGCTACAAAGCCCGGGCAGGGTGATATGGAGGGCCAGCTGTTGCCCATGCAGCAGACCCCCCCTCTCTTCGCAGCTGAAGGATCCAAGGGGAAAGACAGAGTCAATACAGCTTGGCTTCAGGTGCACCGCAGGAGTTGCCGGTGTTGACTACAATGTCAAACCGCCTTAGGGACTCCGGCTCCGGATTTTCTGTCGGGGTTTACTCCCTTAGCCTTTCCCCTGAAGAGGTATGCCACAAGGCAGCAGAGGTTTTTTGGAATCAGAGTTTTCCTTCTCCGTTGGTTTTGTTGAGTTCCCCGATGTTAGCTGCTCACTTGATCTGGAAACTGCTTTTTCTTTTTGAGCATGCTTGCTCCCTGTATCTGACGCATGTTTGGGTAGGCTTTTTGGCTTAGTTGGCTGTAACTTCTCAGGTTCTGTTTTTACAGCCTTGGCTTCAGTGGGATTCATACTGGAAAACTTGCTGGCTGATGCAGAGGAAGTAGACACCCTTTCTGTCCAGATCAATCTCCCCACATGTCATTCTCAGGCACGTGTCTCCCCTGTCAAGTAGAACCAGCGATGGCTCCTGTTGCCCACTGTATCACACAAAAATCCTGTGGAGACACCAAGCCTCACTGACATTTTGATAATCAACTCTAATTCTGTAATTTTTATTTTATTTTATTTATTTATTTATTTTTTTTTTTTTGGTATCTTAGAATTTTCTCAAAATGGAGTCTGTAGTTGATTAACTTAGGGTTAAAGACAGTCTTCAGAAAAGAAGCTCTGTGTCCAGAAAGTGTTAAATCCTGCAAAAATCTGTATTAGTTTGTTAGGACAACCATAACAAAGTACCACAGACAATGTAACTTCAACAAGAGAAGTTTATTGCCTCATAGTTCTTGAGGCTGGAAATCCAGGATCAAGATGTTGGCAGGGTCAATCTACTCCAGTCCTCTCTTCTGGCTTCTGGGGGTTTGCTGGCAATCTCTGGTATCCCTGGGATTGTATATGCATCACCCCAGTCTTTCTTTATCTTCACATGGTGTTCTCCCTGAGTGTGTGGCTGTGTCCAAATTGCTTTTTTTATAAGGACACAAGTCATATTGGATTATGAGGCTACCCACTTCAGGATGAAGTCATCATAACTAATTACATCTACAATGACTTTGTCTAAATAAGGTCACATTCTAAGGTACTGGTGGGTTTGCACTTAAACATAAGCACTTGGAGAGGAAACAATTAATAGTCCATTCTCTGACTCTCTAAAATGCATGTTATTCTCACATGAAAAATATATTAATTTCACCCCAACATCCACAAAGTCTTAAAATCCATTCTAGCATTAACTCTATGTCCAAATCCTCATCTGATTATTGTTCAAATCAGATATGGGTGAGAGCTAGGGTATGATTCATCTTGGGGCAAAATTTCTCTCCATCAGTGAACCTATGAAATTAGACAAGTTATCTGTTTCTAAAATGCAATGGTGGACCAAGCATTGAGTAGACATTCTCACTCCAAAAAGAAGAAATGAAGAGGGAAAAAAAAAAAAAATGATCATAGATCCCAAGAAAGTCTGAAATCTAGCAAGGTAAATTCTATTGGATTTTAAGGCATGAGAATAATCCCTTTCAGCTCAATGCTTTGTGGTTAATTCTAATATTGACAGAGCCATTTCCCTTAATTAATGACTTAGGTATGGTCCTAAAATCACACCTTTCCAGGCCTCCCAAATATAGACCCATAGTCCATAAATTCTATACTCAACACAATTCTCAAGATTTTAGCAACCCATAGCCTAGGTTGTTGACTCTAAGAACTCAGCAGAGCAACCAGTACTCGGGGTTTAGATGCAGTTAGTCTACCATTGACTCTTATCACACTCTGTTAAACCTATTAAGAAATCAAGGATTTTCAAAGCACTTATAGACCTCTGATTGGCCAAGCTGCAGGATCTCAATGTATAACAAGTTTTCAACGCTCTTTCAGAGAATTCTTTCTCCCTTTCACCTCCAGAATCAGAGTGGGAAACACTGTCCTCCTGAAGAAGCAGATTGCTATTTTAAATGGTGTTAAGATAACCTGTGCTCTGCTTCTAAATCCATAGGCAAAGATTTCAGGGCCTTTTTAGGATAAAATGGATGCATTTTCTCATGACACAACAAATACAGTATACTGATGAGCTAGCCCAATAATCAAGATAGAGAAGCACATATACTGTCAATAGGAAGAGGTAAATATTTATCCCTTGAGACAGGATAGTCTAGTATAGGATTTCTCAAAGTGTGTTCCAGAAAGCACCTACAACAGAATCACCAAAATTATATGTGAAAAATACATATTCCTACCATCATCCCCAGATCTATTGGAGCAGAATCTCTGGAGTTAAGTGCCCATTTTAAACTAGCACCCAGTGACTGATGATCTCTATCAGTGATTAAGTTTGAGAACCATTGATCTTTTAAGATCCCAGCCTTTGGTGCCAAACCAACAGCAGCCTGAGAACCAGTTCTGCCAGTGATTAACTATGTGCCCTTGAGAAAACTACTTAACATCTCTGAGCTTCAGCTTTTTTCATCTGCAAAACAGGAGTAGTAATATAGTGGACAGAGTCCTGGGGACAGTTAAATAAATACTGCATGTGAAAGATTAAAAAATAGATGTTAAGAGCATTTGGGATTTATCAGATGTGGTTATATAGAATTTATTTCACAAGACTATTCTCAGTAAAGATGATAAGGTGAGAGTTTCAGTCAAGATGGTAAAGTAAGCAAGTGGGTACTCACATCCTCCCACAACTGCATCAAAATTACAACTAAACTACAGAACAACCATTGTTGATAACCACCTGATAGCTAGCTAAACAGAAGTCCTATAACTAAAAATATACAGAATAAATCACATGGAGACTGGTAGGAGGGGCAGAGATGTAGAACAGGCTGGTCCCACACACATGTGTGGTGAATAAAAATTCAGGAGGGATATCCCAGGAGTGAGGAGTCCCATCCCCACTTAAGGCTGCCCAGCCCCGAGTTCCAGTGCAAAGAAGTCTTCATGACTTCTGGCTGTAAAGACCAGCAGAGATTGTGGCTGATAGAGTTGGAAGGCTTCTGGAGTCCCAGGTAATCCTCTTAAAGGGCCCATTTATAAACTTAATCATTAAACAAATCCTTTGCTCTGAGCTCCAGCACTGGGGCAGCATCTCGAAAGGCACCAGGGATATACGGGTTTTTCACTATATCATGGGATTTTTTGGTACCATATACATATGTTATTAAAGTTACATAGGTTTATGTAGATTAAATGTAAGGTTCCTACTTTGTGGGGGGGTCTAGAATTTAATACTCGCGATAAGTGAGGGAATACTGTATGGAGAACTGAATTGTCTGGCTTCAGGGCAAGGGCTGGAGGGGTAACTTTCTCCCAGACAAAAGTGCTGGCAGAAACAATTGTTTCTTTACTGAGCCTTCCCCTCCACAGAGCCAGAAGGTGGACACCATATCTGAGTCTCCATCAAATCTGGCTAACACTGTTTTCCCGACCCTGGTGATTACATGAGAGCCCCTATCCACCTAACTTACAGTGGCTTTTCCATACAAATGCCCTGTCATGGTTCATGCTGTGGATTTTCCTATAATCTCTCAAAGGTTCACAAATACCAAATAAGCAGCATCTGGCCTTGGCATGCCTCAAAACTCTTGCGAAACAGTGCAAACTCCAGCACTAGTGACAGCCAGCCTCAGTTCACAGCTTGGCCTTCCCCAGGCACCTCCAAGCCCAGCACAAGTAGCAGCCCTCTGCATATCACTTTGTAGCTAATACAAGGTGGCCCCAGGGAGGAAACAGGCAGTGGCTGACCTTGACCTACACCTCCCAAAGGCCCCAAACCTAACACCCAGTGGCCAGCTTCAGAACATATCAGAGCACTGCCCAACCACCTCCACAAATGACACACTCAAAGAGTAAACTCTGCAGACATCAGAGCCACACTAAAGCAAATTCTGTTCTGTAGGGTCAGCCTCTGCACAATAGCTCCTCCACACTAGTCACAGCCAGTTCTCACAACCAATCAGCCTGAGGGTCAGTCCTACCCATTGATGTGTGAAACAGCAATCAAGGCTCAACTACAACAAGAAGGCACACACCTGGAATACCTGGATCAGGTGACCAGGGAGAGAGACAGGGTCATTGGGAACCTACTACATAAAGCTATCCTACCAAAACCAGAAATGAGTATCTACCTAATATATAAAAACAAACACTGGAGGAAATCAAAGTAGAGACAAACAATCTACCAGATATAGAATTCAAAACACTGGTTATGATTATTCACAATGATTTCAGTGACAACTTCAACACAGAGATAAGAAATATAAAAATGGAGATAGAATATCAAAAAGAACCAACAGAAATGAAGAGTACAATAACTGAAATGAAAACTACATTACAGGGATGCAATAGTAGATTGGATAAAGGATAGGATCAAATGACTGATTGAGAAAATAAAGTAGGAGAAAATATCCAATTAGAGGAGCAAAAAAACCAAAAATTTTTTTAAAAAGGATAGTTTAAGGAGCCTCTAGGACAACATCAAGAATACCAACATTCGCATCATAAGGGCGCCAGAAGGAGAGGAGAGAGAGCGAGGAATTGAAAACCTATTTGAAGAAATGATGATGGAAAACTTCCCTAACCTGGTGAAGGCAATAGACATACACATCCAGGAAGCACAGAGAGTCCCAAACAAGATGAACTCAAAGAAGCCCATCATAATTAAAATACCAAAAATTAAAGACAAGAGAGACTCTTAAAAGCAGCAAGAGAAAAGCAGTTAGTTACCTATAAGAGAGTTCTCATAGGACTGTCAGCTGATTTCTCAATGGAAACTTTACAGGCCAGAGAGGCGTAGCACAGAATATTCAAACTGCTGACAAGCAAGGACCTACAACTGAGATTACTCTACCCAAGAAACTTATCATTTAGATTTAAAGGACAGATAAAGAGCTTCCCAGACCAAAAAAAATTTTTTTTAAATTTATCACCACCAAACGAGTATTACAAGAAATATTAAAGAGACATATTTAAAAGAAGAGAAAAAAATTAAAATATGGATAGTAAAATGGCAATAACTGCATATCTATCAATAATACTTTAAATGAAAATAAATTAAATGCTCTAATCAAAAAAACATAGGGTGGCTGAATGAATAAGAAAACAAGACCCTTACATGTGCTGTCTACAAGAGGCTCACTTCAGGTCAAAAAACACATACAGATTGAAAACAAAGGAATGGAAATAGATATTTAATAAAAATAGAAACAAAAAGAAGCTAGGATAGCAATATTTACATCAGACAAAATAAACTTTAAAGCAAATGCTATATAACAAGTGATGTAGAAGAACTCAGCAATTTCATTTCTGAGTATAAACATTAATTTGAAAAGACACGCATTACTATGTTTATTGTGGCATTATTTAAAATAGCCAAGATATGGGAGCAACCTAACTGTCCATCAACAGAAAAAGTGGTGCTTGTCATTGAAACCCCCAGATCTCCTATAAAGAATCCCATACCACAAAGGTGGGAAGTCAAAGTAGACAAACCCAAAAAACAAAAACAAACAAGAAGAATCCAACATGGTAAGACGCATAAATAACCTCTCAATGAAAAGAGGAATTCCCAGAAAGAGAGGTAAATGGAATACACATAGCCCAAATGTTAGAAATGGAATTCAAACAATGGTGGTGAAGAAGCTCAGTATACTCAACAACCTTAAAAACAACTATGACCACCTCCAAGGAAGTTACCAACAGCTCCAAGAAAATTACAGGGAACCTGCAGAGAACTACACTAGCATAAAAAAAGACATAGTAACTATTAACAAGAACCAGGAAAAAATGAAGAATTCAATCTCTGAATTGAAAAACACAGTAGAATTAGTCAAAAGCAGACTAAACGAAGCAGAGGATCGGATTAGTGAGTTAGAAGATAATGTAGAGAAAAATTCCCAGACAATACAGCAAAATGAAAAAAGATTGAAAAAGTACGAAGAAGAAATAAGGGAATTACAGGATAGTATAAGAAAAAACAATATCGGAATCATTGGAATTAAAGAGGGATCAGAAGAACAGGGAATAGAAAAACTGATAGAAGAAATAGTGACAGAAAATTTTGTCAACCTGATGAGAGAAAAAGTAATACAAGTTCAGGAAGCACAGAGAGTTCCAATGAAGAGAAACCCAAAAAAAACCCACTCCAAGGAACATCGTAATTAAAATGACAACATTCCAAGACAAAGAGAGAATCCTAAAAGCAGCAAGAGAAAAACAGCTAATAATATACAAGGGAGCTCCGATAAGGCTATCGACAGATTTCTCAACAGAAACACTACAAGCCAGAAGGGAATGTCAAAAATATTCCAAGTAATGAAAAACAAAGCCCTAAAACCAAGAATACTGTACCCAGCAAGGCTCTCATTCAAAATAAGAAGTTTCTCAGACAAAGGAAGACTAAAAGAATAGATCTGTACAAAACCAGCATTGCAAGAGATGCTAAAGGGAATGATCTAAGAAAAAAGAAGAAAGAAAAAAAAGAGGAGAGGAACACAGGTACAAAAGGAAATGAATAAATACACGTCAATAATAATCTTAAATGTAAATGGATTAAATTCTCCAATTAAAAGACATAGGGTAATGAAATGGATAAGAAAATAGGACCCACATATTTCCTGTCTACAAGAAACACAACTCAAAACAAAAGATTTACACAGACTGAAAGTAAAGGGATATAAAAAAATATTCTAAGCAAACGGACCTGAAAAAAAAAGCTGGGGTAGCAGGCCTCATATAAAACAAAACAGATTTCAAAGTAAGGGCAATAAAAAGAGACAAAGAAGAAAATTTCATAATACTCAAGGGAACAATCCATCAAGAAGATATAACCCTTATAAACATATATGCACCTAACATAGGAGCACCCAAATACATAAAGAAAATACTAGAAGACCACAAGAAGGATATTAACAACAACACACTCATAGTAGGGAACTTGAACACTCCATTATCAAAAATAGACAGATCATCGAAGCAAAGAAACACCAAGGATATACAGGCATTGAACAACACACTAAACCACATGGACTTAACTGATATATATAGAACTTTCCACCCCAAGAAGCAAAATATACATTCTTTTCAAATGCACAGGGGACATTTTCAAAGATAGACCACATGATAGGACACAAAACAAGCCTCAACAAATTCAAGAAAATTGAAATAGTATCAAGCATCTTTTCAGACCACAATGCCTTGAAACTAAAAATCAACCTCAGAGGAAAAAATCGAAGACACCCAAACTCATGAAGGATGAATGGGTTAACAAAGACATCAAGGAAGAAATCAAGAAATTTCTGGAAACTAATGATAATGAACACACAACAGCCCGAAACCTATGGGACACAGAAAAAGCGGTCCTAAAAGGAAAGTTCATGGCAATACAGGCATATCTGAAAAGGATAGAAGAATCTCTAATAAAAAATCTAACCCTAAATCTACAAGAACTAGAACAACAACAAACAAAGCTTAGGTCAAGAAGAAGAAAGGAAATCATCAAGATCAGAGCAGAATTAAATGACATAGAGACCAAACAAACGATTCAAAAGATCAACAAAACTAGGAGCTGGTTCTTTGAAAATATAAACAAAATCGACAAGACTTTAGCCAGGCTCATCAAGAAAAAAATAGAGAAGACCCAAATAAACAAAATCAGAAATGAAAAAGGAGAAATCAAGACTCATACCACAGAAATACAAACGATTATAAGAAATTACTACAAACAACTGTATGGCAAAAAATTTGACAACCTAGAAGAAATGGACAAATTTCTAGAAACGCATAACCTTCCAAAACTGAACCAAGAAGAAGTAGAAAGTCTCAACAGACCAATAACAAAGAAGGAAATTAAAACAGTAATCAAAAATCTCATGGCACACAAAAGCCCTGAACAGGCAAATTTTACATAACATTTAGAGAAGAATTAACTCCTATCCTCCTCACACTATTCCAAAAAATTCAAGAATAGGGAAAAATCTCAAACTCTCTCTATGAAGCCAGTATTACCTTAATCCCAAAACCAGGTCAAGACACAACAAAGAAAGAAAACTACAGGCCAATATCACTGATGGGCAAAGATGCTAAAATCCTCAATAAAATATTGGCAAAAAGGATCTAGCAATATATCAAAAAAATCATACACCACGATCAAGTAGGATTCAATCCAGGAATTCAATAATGGTTTTATATATGCAAATAAATAAATATAATACATCACTTAAACAAAATAAGAGACAAAAAACACATGATCATATCAATACATGCAGAAAGCATTTGATAAAGTCCAACACCCATTTATGATGAAAACACTCAGAAAAATGAGAATAGAGGGAGCATACCTTAACATAATTAAGGCTATATATAAGAAGCCTGAAGCCAACATCATACTCAATGGACAAAAACTGAAAGCATTCCCCCTGAAATCAGGAACTAGACAAGGCTGTCCACTCTCTCCACTCCTATTCAACATAGTGCTGGAAGTCCTAGCCACAGCAATCAGACAAGAAAAAGAGATAAAAGGCATCCAAATTAGAAAAGAAGAAGTAAAACAGTCATTATATGCAGATGACATGATAGTATACCTAGAAAACCCTATAAACTCCACTAAAAGACTACTCAATATAATAAGTGAATTTGGCAAAATAGCAGGGTACAAAATAAATATACAGAACTCTAAGGCATTTCTGTACACCAACAATAAAATATCAGAGACAGAGACAAAAAAGAAAATACCATTTACTATAGACACAAGAAAAATAAACTACCTTGGAGTAAACTTAACCAAAGAGATAAAAGACCTGTACTCTGAAAATTACATAACATTGAAGAAAGAAATTAAGGAAGATACAAAAAAATTGAAGCAAATACCATGTTGTTGTATGGGAAGAATCAACATCATCAAAATGGCCATACTACCCGAAGCAATTTACAAATTCAATGCAATCCCTATTAAAATACCAATGACATATTTCACAGACCTAGAACAAATACTCCAAAAATTCATATGGAACCGAAAAAAAAAAAACCCTGAATAGCAAAAGCAATCTTGAGACAGAAGAATACAGCAGGAGGAATCACAATACCAGATATCAAACATTGCTACAAAGCCACTGTAATCAAAACAGTCTGGTACTGGCATAAGAACAGACGTACAGATCAATGGAACAGAATAGAGAGTCCAGAAATAAACCCAGGCCTCTATGGCCAACTAATACTTGATAAAGGAGGAAGGAACATAAAATGAAGTGAGAAGAACCTCTTTAACAAATGGTGCTGGGAGAACCGGACAGGGACTTGCAAAAAAATGAAACTAGACAACCAACTTGCACCACACACGACAATAAACTCAAGATGGATCAAAGACTTAAATGTAAGTCATGACACCGTAAAAGTCCTAGAGGAAAAGATAGGCAAGAAAATTTCAGATATCTCATGTAACAATATCTTCACGGATACATCTCCTAAGGCAAGAGAAATAAAGAAAAAAATAAACAAATGAGACTACATCAACCTAAAGAGTTTCTGCTCAGTAAAAGAAAACATGAGCAAGATGAAAAGGAAACCGACCATATGGGAAAACATATTTGCTAATGACATCACAGACAGGGGACTGATCTCCAAAATATATAAAGAGCTTATACAACTCAACATCAAGAAAACAAACAACCCAATTAAAAAATGGGAAAGGATCTGAACAAACACTTCTTCGAAGAGGACATACAGAAGGTCCATAGACACATGAAAGAATGCTCAACATCACTAGCCATCAGAGAGATGCAAATAAAAACCACAATGAGATAACCACCTCACACCAGTCAGAATGGCCATCATCAACAAATCAACAAACAACATGTGCTGGTGAGGATACGGAGAAAAGGGAACCCTAGTGCCCCACTGGTGGGAATGCAGACTGGTGCAACCACTATGGAAAACAGTATGGAATTTTCTCAAAAAAACTAAAAATGGAACTTCCTTTTGTACCAGCAATTCCATTGCTAAGATTATACCCGAAGAATCCTGAAACACCAATTCAAAAAACCTATGCACCTCTATGTTCATAGCAGCACTATTTACAATAGCCAAGTGCTGGAAACAGCCTAATTGCCCGTCTGTAGATGAGTGGATCAAAAAACTGTGGGACATTTGCACAGTGGAATATTACACAGCATAAAGAAAGAATGAGCTTCTACTTATGTGACAACATGGATGGAACTTGAGAGAATTATGCTTAGTGAAATAAGCCAGGCAGCAAAAGACAAATACCATATGATATCACCTAGTACAGGAAACTAATGAACAACACAAACAAATGAGCAAAGTAGAACCATAGGCATGTAAACAAGAAGCAGACTAACAGTGACCGGGGGTGGGGGGGTGGAGAAGAGAGGAAAGAAGGGAAAGGGTCTTGTCAAGGAACTAGTATAAATGACCCATGGACATGGACAACGGGGTGGGGGTTGACTGTGGGAGAATGGGTAGGTGGAATGATGGGGGAGCAATGGGATAAAAAGTGGGACAACTATAATAGAAAGACAACAAATAAATTTTTAAAAATACAATAAAAACAAACTAAAAAGAATAAACAATATATGACATTTAAGCAACTATACTATTGAATATAGCATCTGATTTTTATAACCTTATTTGTATAGTTTCATTTTTAGGTGAAGGCATATTTGAATCATCAGAAATTTATGAAAAGTCAAAGAGAGAGAAATTTTTAATTATTCTTAACAGTTTATAGATTTCCCGTGAGGATTTACCTTTAAAGGGTGCTGGAGGTTATTTCAGAGAGGCTCATTTAATGACTACACTGTGTTCTTTCTATAATGAATAGGCAGCAAAAATAATTTTCTAATACCAAAAAAACCAATACACAAAGAGCTCCACTAAAGTATTGGTAGAAAAATTAAACTTTTAAAAAAGAGCAGTAATCCCTTAAAATTTTTGACAAAGGACATAAACAGGTGATTTACAAGAGATAAAATACAGCTATGCTCAAATAAAGGAAAGAAAGAAAAAAGGAAAGGAAAGGAAATAGAAAGGAATAGAAAGGAAAGGAAAGGAAAGGAAAGGAAAGGAAAGGAAAGGAAAGGAAAGGAAAGGAAAGGAAAGGAAAGGAAAGGAAAGGAAAGGAAAGGAAAGGGAAGGAAAGGAAAGGAAAGGAAAGGAAAAGAAAGAGAAAAGATCAACACTTTTGGTAGCAAGAGAAAAACAAATTAAAATTAGATATCATTTTTTGCCCTGGCCAGGTGTCTCAATTAATTGGAGTATTATTTCATACACAAAAAGGTTATGGGTTTGACTGCCAATCAGGACACATACCTAGGCTGCGATTACAATCCCCAGTCAGGATGTGTGTGGGAGGCAACTGGTTACTGCTTTTGTCTCTCTGTCTCTCTGTCTCTCTGTCTCTCTGTCTATCTGTCTCTCTCTTTCTCTCTCTCTCCCCCCTCTTTTTCCTCTCCTCCACATCTTCTCTCTCTAAAATCAGTAAAACATATCCTCAGGTGAGGATTTAAGAAAATGAGATGCCATTTTTCACTGAACACATGGTAAAAAAGAATAATAATATACAGTGCTGTTGATAATGTGGGAAACAAGTATCTTTATATATTGCTGAGGAGAGTGTCTTTCATTTATAGAAAGTATGTGACAATATCTACTAAAATTTAAAATTTCCATACCCTCTGAATTATCAATGCAAACTCTGAAAATCCATCCTTTCAGAAACAAAAGCTATGGTGTATAAAGAGACATAAACATGTTTATAGCAGTCATGTTTGTCAAAATATATAAAGAAAACATTCTAAATGTCCACTAAAATAACTGATCCACACCATAAAATATCAAGCAATTATTAAGAAGTGTGGACTAGGTCTATATCTCTTGACACACAGCAATGTCCATAATGTATTGGTGGGCAAAAGAGCAATATAAGGTGTAGCATGCTCTTGTTACACACACACATTTTATTGAGTTATAACTGGCATACAATAAAATATACCCATTAAATGTATCATTTAATGAGTTTGAACAAATGTATACATTCATTCACCATCACTACAATCAAGGTATTAAAAAAATCTGTCATCCAAAAATGTTCTTTTGTGTCCCTTGGCAATGACTCCCTCCACTAGTCTCAAGAAACCACTGAACTTTCTATCCCTATAGATTAACTTTGCCTGTTTTAGGATCTAATAGAAATGGAATCATATAATGGATACTCTTTTGTGTGTGGCTTCTTTTGCTCAGCATAATATTTTGAGAGTCACCCATATTGTTGCCTGTTTCAGTGATTCATTCTTTTCCATTTCTAAGCATGATTCTATAGTAGGAACATACCACAATCACCAAGTGATAAATGTTTGGGTTGTTTCCAGTTTTTGCCTATTATATGAAACTGTTACAAACATTTGTATACAAACATCTTTTCATTTTTCTTGGGTAACTATATACAAGAGAAATTCCTGAGTCATGTGGTAAGTGTCTGTTTAACTTTGTAAGCAATGCCAAATAATTCTCTCACCAGAAATATATGAGTTTTCCAGTTACTCCACCTCCTTGTCAACACCTGGTATTATCAGTCTTTTCATTTTAAGCATTTAATTAGATGTATGACGGTATCTCATGGTTTTAGTTTGCATTTCCATAAAAACTAATAAAAAATATCTATTCATGTGCTTAATGCCACTTGTATATTTTTAGTGAACTGTCTTTTCAAATTTTGCCTGTTTTTTAATTAACTTGTATTCTTACTGTTGAATTATAAGGGTTATTTATATGTCTGGAACAAATGTTTAGAGATATATAGTAAAATATTTTCTTAAAGTCAGTAGTTTAAGTTTTTATTTGCTTAATGGTGTTTTTTGAAGAACAGATATTTTTAACTTTGATAATGAAGCACAAGTAATGTTTTCTGTGTTCTGTTCAAGCAATCTTTGCTATCCAAGGTTGCAAAGATCTTCTCCTATGCTTTCTTTTTAAAATTTTGTTTGACTGAAAAACCAAAAATAAAATAAATTTAAAAAAATTTTAAAAACAATTTTGTTTGACATTTCGGGCTATGATATATTTCACCTTAATTTTTATATATGGTGCAAAATAAGGTAGAGGTTACTTTTTTTCTACATGATATACAGTTATTCCAGCCCATTGCTTGAAAGAACTATCCTTTGTACATTGGATTACATGTACCATATGACCTATTATTTTAAACTGTGCATATATACGAGCATAGAAGAAAATATAGAAAGATATATATCAAATCGTTAACATAGATCGCCTTTAAGAAAGTGGGATTGAAGGGGAAACAAGGAAAAAGAAATCTTTCTCTTTATACATTTATTTTGTGACTGCTCAACTTTTATATTTCAAAAGAAAAGAAATGTGATGTATTATTATTATTATCTAAAATAAAAATAATACAGAATTGGAAGTGAATTCTGTAAAAGAGAGTAAGATCATTCAGTACTGCAGAGATGAGGTGATGGGCCTGGACTAGAGAATGGCATCAGATTGAGGAGGTGACAGAGACAAGAGATGCTTTGAAAACAAGAGTGGTAGACTTGGTGCCTTAACAAATACAGAGGAAGAAGAGGGAGAGGAGGAAAGCAGAAATGACTCCAAGTTCTGAGCCTAGAAAAATGATGGTGCCAAGGAGGCAAAAATTAGGAAACTGATGTAATGAGTTAATTTCATAGAAAGAAATAATCTTTTACCTGAATTTGAGGGGACCATAGGATATCTGAGTAGGATTGTCCAACCAGCAGTTATCTTTAATTTATTAAAGATAAGTTAATTGCTTAATCTAGAATGACCAAATATCTCCAAGAAAAAGTCCTTGGACATATTTTTTACTTGTACAAACATTTTTTGAGGACCCACCACGGTCAGGCGTCACGTTTCTGGACCAGGTACAGACAGTATAGAGGTAAACTGAATATGACCTGCACATAAGAACATACTGAGCTGGGGAGAGAAATTGGTATGCATCAGTCTACTCGAGCTGCAGTAGCAAAACACCACTGATTGTGTGGCTTAAAATATAGACACATTTCTGGAGATTGGGAAGTCCAAGACAAAGGGGCCGCTCAGTTCAGTTTTGGCTGAGGGTCTGCTACCTGTCTTGCAGATGGCCCTTCTTTCTGTGTCCTCTTGTGCAGGGAGAGAGCAAGAGCAAGCTCTGGTGTCTCTTTCTCTTCCTATGAGGGCACAAATGCAAGCCTGAGGTCTCTACCCTCATGACTTTATCTAACCTTGATTATCTCCCAAAGGCCTCACCTCCTAATACCACTGCATTTGGGGGGGTTAAAGCTTCGGCATATGAATTTTGTGGGGAGACACAAACATTCAGTTATATTATTATTATATTATTATAGCATTTTATTATTTAACAATAACAATACACAATTAGTGGTAATCACTAGTTAATAAAGAAACATAATTGGTACAGAGATTTCCGATACATTGTCTATATTTAAATGATACTTCTAGAGTATTTAAGTGTGTTTGAAAATAATTCCCTTAATTATTTTAGTACTCTTCCCAAGTCTTAAATACTCTATTAACTTATTCCACAAACCCTTTCTTAGCAAATAATGCAAACAGATCCAGTGGGACTTGGCAAGAATAAGTGCAGCCTAAATTAGAGTAAGCTTTCTACATTGATTTTTCTTCTGCTTTTTCAGATAAGGCAACTAAGAGTGATCAGGTATGTGAAAGTGTATTAATGAATACAGAATAACTGAAAAACTAATTACCCCTAATTTCTTGGGAAAAAAAATTAATGAAGATATGTGAGGAAATAAGTTTAGACTCCTCAGAAGAAAGTAATAATGAGAAAATCATTAACATTGATTGAGGGTTTGTCAACTGCAGATGCTATGCTAAGATAGACTTCATATGTTGCATCATTTAATGGTCACACAACCCCTGAGGATTATATTACAATGTCCACTTTACCTATGAGGGTACCAAGGCTCAGAGAGGTTCAGTTACTTGCCCAAGGTCACACACCTAATAAACAGAATAGTAGAGACTAGTTCTCAGGTTTGTCTTATTTCAAAGCTCATGCTCTTAAAATAAATAACTAAGAATAAGAATATAAATAATAGCTATCAGTTATTAAGTGCATACTGTATGTCAAAAACTATGCTAAGAATCTCCTAGTGTATGAGCCATTATCTTCTTCAAAGTTCTCTGACATTTACTGAGCTGAGCTTCTTGATAAACTCTGAGGAAGACAGCACAAAAGAGTGAATACATAAGAATGAGAAAATATGTGGAAATAAATCATTGGTTTGGTTAAGTTATGAACTTGGAGTACTTCTTGTCTTATTTATTTTAAATAATACATTTCCCATAAAGCAAAATTTGTTATAGGAAAGAATAGGAGTTTGTTTAGTACCCAACCCACCGACTATAAGATGAATTATCATGGGGATAAAAAACAAAACACAGTGTCTCTGAGTCTCAGCTTCTTCATCTGTGAAATGGTACAACAACAAAATCACTGCTACCAACTCCCTCTCAGAGAGGTATTATAAAAATCATACAGTTTTTTTTTTAGCTATATATTTAGGCCTAAGACAAAAAATGGCTTACTCATGGTAATATTTATGTGATTTTGACCACTCTGATGCTATAAACACCATGTAAAAGAGTAGGCATTAATAATTAAGACAGCTTGGTGTTGGCATATGGATACATAGATGAAGCAATAGAGAGACTAAAGCATACCACCCTCATATGGGAATTTGGTGTAGGACAAAGTGAATTTCACATCACTGGAGAAAGGAACTATTTCAGTGAGTATGTCCAAACAACTGGACAACCAAATAGAAAAATAACTTTGAAGTTTCCTTTATCACTTATTCCAGCATCATGTCTAGGTGTTTCAAAAAGTAAACCTAAAAATAACCAAACTGTAAATTCCTAAAAAATAACATGGGAACTGATTATATTTGGGAGAGTAAATGTTTTTCCATATAAAACACAAATGTACAGAAAACATTAAAAAAAGACTTCTAAATAAAAATTTTAAATCCTGCAAGGAAAAAAATACCACAAAGTCAAAAGGCACATTACAAACTGGGAGAGAATATGACAACATATATGACAGACAAGGGGCTAAATCCCTTGGCAACTAATTCACAAATATTTACTGAGTAACTATTATGTGCCAGGCACCAATCTGAGCTTTTGGAGATTAAAAAACAAAAACAAGACTTCTGGGAAGATGAAGGCATAAATACACACACTATATCTCCTCATAACTAAGAAGGAATTTACAACCAATTCAAAACTTAAAAAAAAAACACACACACACACACACAGAAAATCCTCTCCCTTTCCCCTCCCAGCTGATAACCCTCCAAATGATCTCCATGTTTATGATTCTGCTCCTGTTCTGGCTGTTCGCTTAGTTTATTTTTGTTTTTTTAGGCTCCGTTGTTGATAGTTGTGAATCTCTTGTCATTTTAATGTTCATACCTTTAATCTTCTTCTTTTTGATAAGTCCTTTAACATTCATGTAATAATGGCTTGGTGATGATGAACTTCCTTAGCTTTACCTTGTCTGGGAGACACTTTATCTGCCCTTCTATTCTAAATGATAGCTTTGCTGGATAGAGTAATCTAGATGGCAAGTCCTTGCTTTTCATCACGTTGAATACACTTTGCCAGATCCTTCTAGCCTGCAAAGTTTCTTTTGAGAAATCAGTTAACAGTCTTATGGGAACTCCTTTGTAGGTAACTCTTTGCTTTTCCCTTCCTGCTTTTAAATTACTCTCTTTATCTTTAACATTTGGCATTTTAATTATGATGTTTTTTGTGGGATCCTCTTTGGGTCCAACTTCTTTGGGATTCTCTGTACTTCCTGGACTTGTATGTATATTTTCTTTGCCAAATTAGGCAAGTTTTCTTTCATTATTTTTTCAAATAAGTTTTCGATTTCTTGCTCTTCCTTTTCTCTTTCTGGCACCTCTATGATTCAGATGTTAGTATATTTAAGGATGTTCCACAAGTTCCTAAGTCCACTCTTTTTTTAAAATTATATTTTATTGGTTATATTGTTACAGTAATTCCAATTTTTTCCCTTTTGCTCCCCTCCACCCAGCACTGCCCCTCCCTCAGCAATCCCCCACCAAATCCATGCCCATGTTTCATACATACAAGCTCTTCTGCTTCACTCTATCAAATATTCTTCTTTTTTTAATAAATAAATGATTAATTAATTATTTTAACAATAAAAAATAAAATACCTCCCTCGCAGATATTAAGACCATTTATAATCTTATAAAGGACAATAGGCGAAGGTCTCAAGCTCTTCTAACTGCTTCAAGCTGGACATGGTCATTGTCCTACCTACCCTTGGGTCCAGAAATCCCTAATAAGAGTGGGGGTGTGGAGGGGAGGGTGGCCTTCCCACATGGGGAAGGATCGTGCAGACTCCAGTTCAGTTGGCTGTCCCCGGATAAAGGAGTGCTTGGTTTAACCGGCTGGCATCCTTGTTGTATTCTGGAGGCAACAGATTTGGCAAAAGGGTTAAAAAACATCATTCAATCCATAACCACTAGATGACAAAAGGCAGGGATTAATTTTTCAATGTCCCACATTAGGGAAAAAAAGGAGGGGTGTTTCTTTGGAAGAAGGTGTGCCAGGCACATCTCACCTGTCCAAAACCCTTTTGCCCATTATACTTAGTTTTGGCTGCGGGAAATATTTTAGGTTTACTCCCTCTCAGACCTCTGGGCCCTTTCAGTTCAAGCCATTAGAATAGAAAAGAGGAACCAGTTTTAAAGTGAAGCCCACAGACCACCCCATTCTTCACCAACCCAGCCACTTAGTTCAGCCAAACCGTTGAGTCTCAGGAGGCAGCGATGCAGACAGGATTAAGTGAGGCCTATATGTACAGATAACCACTGAGGTAATGAGATCATAGGCTTATGCACTTGGAAAATAGAAAACACATGTTAATTTATGTAACATAACCCACATACAAGTCTCTAAATCTCTTAGACTGTCTTATTGGAAAGACATCCAGTTGCAAGGCATTTGACATTCTTCTTGCCTGTAACTTAAATGTCTTTGATGATACCACAGACATAGTTTAACTTTCAAGTGAAAACATATTTTAAATGAAAAGAAACTTTAAAGACGGTTAGCTGCACTACTTTATAGTCTACCACTGAGCATTGTGATTTTCCTTGAATCACGATTTTTCTCCCTAACATTACCCTCCTTGTCATTAAAGAGACTGCATTAAGTCCATTTTTAATTTATCCTGTTCACTTGCATAAATACAACAAGAGCAGAAAATGATCACATATGATCTTTAGTTCTGCTTTGCTGGAACTTACACAAGGAACATTTAGGGTGACCTTCAGTTTGCCCTTCAGGGCACAAAAGCTGAGCTACATACCTGGCATTCAGCCTTGCCTGTACACACCTGTCTTTTCCAAATCCTTCTGGTTTTCCATTGTGCCTTAAGGTCCCATCTAGCCATCTTTCAGGAAAACAACCTTCATTCCTTCCCTGGAAAGATTGCTGTGGACTGAACAACCAACCACAGTACCGGGCCTTTTATCTCGTGGGCCTTTATTACCTTTGAAAGTCAATCCCAGTTCCTCAGGGCTTTTTGATAACAACCAGAGCCCAAGCATGTCTCCTTTAAGCATGACATTCCAGTCAAAGTCTTGGTCAAAATAAAAACCTCTATTAACAATTGGTCTTATTAGTTTTATGCAAAGAAACTTATGTCATTAATTACTTCTTTAGAATGCCAAACTCTGCAGGGATCAAATAGGGAGAAAAATATACAGTGTGAAGGAAAATCCTTGTCCTTCTAATATTCACTGAACTTGCATTTCCATTCTTCATATTTTCATTTTTCCCCCACTAAAAATTTTTTCTGTTTTTCTATTACATTGTCCCACTTTTTCCCCCTCATACTTCCTTGCACCCTGTCCCCTCCTTCTCCAACATTTAGTCCCCACTCAGTTGTCTATGTTTGTGAGTCATTTATATATGTTCTTTGACTAGACCCTTCCCCTTCTTACCCCCTTCTCTCCCTCCCACCTCCCCCATTGTTACTGTTAGTCTACTCCTTGTTTACATACCTCTGGTTCAATTTTGCTCATTTGTTTGTGTTGTTCATTAGTCTCCTGTAATACGTGACAGCATAAGGTATTTTTCTTTCACTGCCTGGCTTATTTTGCTAAGCATAATTCTCTCTAGTTCCATCCATGTTGTTGAAAATGGTAGAAGTTCCTTCTTTCTTTCTGCTACATAGTACTCCATTGTGTAAATGTCCCATCGTTTTTTGATCCAATTAACTACAGATGGGCACTTAGGTTGTTTCCAGCACTTGGCTTTTGTAAATAGTGCTGCTATGAACATAGGGGTGCATAGGTTCTTTTGAATTGGTGTTTCAGGATTTTTCGAATATAATCCTAGCAATGGAATTGCTGGTTCAAAAGGCAGTTCCATTTTTAGTTTTTTGAGGTAATTCCATACTGTTTTCCATAGTGGCTGCACAAGTCTTTATTCCCACCAATAGTGCACCAGGGTTCCCATTTCTCCGCATCCTCTCCAGCACAAGTTGTTTGTTGATTTGTAGATGATGGCCATTATGACTGGATGAGGTGGTATCACATTGTGGTTTTTATTTGCATCTCTCTGATGGCTAGTGATGTTGAGCATTCTTTCATATGTCTATGGACCCTCTGTATGTTCTCTTTGGAGAAGTGTTTTTTCAGGTCCTTTGCCCATTTATTAACTGGGTTGTCTGTCTTCTTGGTGTTGAGTAGTATGAGTTCTTTATATATTTTGGAAATCAATCCGTTGTCTGCGATGTCATTGGCAAATATATTTTCCCATATGGTTGGTTTCCTTTTCATCTTGCTGATGTTTTCTTTAGCTGAGCAGAAAGTTTTTAGTTTGATGTAGTCCCATTTATTTATTCTTTCCTTTATTTCCCTTGCCTTAGGAGATATATCAGTGAAAATGTTGCTATGTAACATATCTGAAATTTTCCTGCCTATGTTTTCCTCTAGGACTTTGATGGTGTCACGACTTACATTTAAGTTTTTGATCCATCTTGAGTTTATTCTGGTGTATGGTGTAAGTTGGTGGTCTACTTTCATTTTTTTGCATGTCCCTGTCCAGTTCTCCTAACAACATTCGTTGAAGAGGCTCTTTTCACTCCATTTGATGTTCCTTCCCCCTTTATCAAATATTAGTTGACCATATAGACCTGGGTTTATTTGTGGGTTCTCTATTCTGTTCCATTGATATATATGTCTGTTCTTATGCCAGTACCAGACTGTTTTGATTACCGTGGCATTGTAGTATAGTTTGATATTAGGTATTGTGGTTCCTATTACTGTCTTATTCTTCCTCAAAATTGCTGTAGCTATTCGAGCTCTTTTTTGGTTGCATATGAATTTTTGAAGTATTTGTCCTAGCTCCGTGAAAAATGTCATTGATATTTTAATAGGGATTGCATTGAATCTATAAATTGGTTTGAGTAGTATGGACATTTTAATCATGTTGATTCTTCCCATCCATGAACATGGTATATGCTTCCATTTATTTGTATCTTCCTTAATTTATTTCTTCAGTGTTATGTAGTTTTCTGAGTACAGGTCTTTTACCTCCTTGGTTAAGTTTATTCCTAGGTACTTTATTTTTCTTGTTGCTATAGTAAATGGGATTTTCCTTACAGTTTCTATCTCTGATATTTTATTGTTTGTGTACAGAAATGCCTTTGATTTCTGAATATTGACTTTGTACCCTGCTATTTTCCCAAATCCACTTATTAGTTTGAGTAGTTTTTTTGTGGAGTCTGTAGGGTTTTCTATGTATACTATCATGTCATCTGCAAATAATGACCGTTTTACTTCCTCTTTTCCAATCTGGATGCCTTTTATTTCTCTTTCTTGTCTGACTGCTGTGGCTAGAACTTCCAAGACTATGTTGAATAAGAGTGGAGAAAGTGGGCATCCTTGTCTTGTTCCTGACCTCAGGGGGAATGCTCTCAGTTTTTGCCCATTGAGAATGACGTTGGCTTCAGGTTTCTTGTATATGGCCTTTATTATGTTGAGGTATGCTCCCTCTATTTCCATTTTGCTGAAAGTTTTCATCATAAATGGGTGTTGTACTTTATCAAATGCTCTTTCTGCATCTATTGATATGATCATGTGGTTTTTTTCTTTCCTTTTGTTTATGTGGTATATTACATTTATTGATTTGCAAATATTAAACCAGCCTTGTATCCCTGGGATGAATTCCACTTGATCGTGGTGTATGATCTTTCTAATGTGTTGCTGGATCCGGTTAGCCAATATTTTGTTGAGGATTTTAGCATTTATGTTCATCAGTGATATTGGCCTGTAGTTTTCTTTCTTTGTTGTGTCTTGACCTGGTTTTGGAATTAGGGTAATACTGACTTCATAGAACGGGTTTGGGAGTCTTCTTGGATCTTTTGGAATAGTCTGAGAAGGATAGGAGTTAGTTCTTTCCTAAATGTTCTGTAGAATTCACCTGTGAAACCATCCAGTCCAGGGCTTTTGTGTGCTGGGAGTTTTTTGATTACTGCTTCAATTTCACTAGTTGTTATTGGTCTATTCGGGCTTTTTGCTTCTTCTTGATTCAGTTTTGGAAGACTATATGTTTCCAGGAATTTGTCCATTTCCTCTAGGTTGTCAAATTTCTTGCCCTACAATTGTTCGTAATAATTTTTTACAATTCTTTGTATTTCTGTGGTATCACTTGTGATTTCTCCTCTTTTGTTTCTGATTTTATTTATTTGGGTTCTCTCTCTTTTTTTCTTGATGAACTTGGTTAAAGGCTTGTCAATTTTGTTCATTTTTTCAAAGAACCAGCTCCTACTTATGTTGATCTTTTGAATTGTTAGTTTAGTCTCCATATTATTTAATTGTGCTCTGATCTTGATGATTTCCTTCCTTCTACTTGATCTGGGCTTTGCTTATTGTTCTTCCTCTAGTTCTTGTAGCTGTAGGGTTAAATTTTTTATTAGAGATTCTTCTATTATTTTCAGATATGCCTGTATTGCTATGAACTTTCCTCTCTGACTGCTTTTGCTGTATCCCATAGGTTTTGGGTTGTTGTGTGTTCATTATCATTAGTTTCCAGAAACTGTTTGATTTCTTCCTTGATGTCATTGTTAACCCATTCATTACTTAATACCATGTTATTCATTCTCCATGAGTTTAAATGCTTTTAAGTTTTTTCCTTGAGGTTGATTTCCAATTTTAAGCCATTGTGATCTGTGAAGATGCTTGATATAATTTCATTTTTTTTTTAATTTCTTGAGGCTTGTTTTGTGTCCTACCATGTAGTCTATCTTTGAAAATGTTCCATGCGCACTTGAGAAAATTTTATATTTTGCTTCTTTGGGGTGAAAAGTTCGATATATATCGACTAGTCCATTTAATCTTGAGTGTTGTTCAGTGCCTCAATATCTTTGGTGTTTCTTTGCTTCAAATATCTGTCCATTGTTGACAATGCGGTGTTAAAGTCCCCTACTATGAGTGTGTTGTTGTCTATATCTTCCTTGGAGTCTTTCAAAATTTTCCTTACATATTTGAGTGCTCCTAAGTTGGGTGCATATATATTTATAAGGGTTATATCTTCTTTTTCTTTTAAATACTGTATTTATTTGTTTATTTTATTTTCAGAGAGAGGGGAAAGGAGAAAGAGAGGGAGGGAAACATCACTGTGTGGTTGCCTCTCACTTGCGCCCCCAACTGGGGACCTGACTTGCAACCTAATAATGTGCCCTCACTGGGAATCGAACCAGCGACACTTGGTTTGCAGGCCAATGCTCCATCCACTAAGCCACAGCAGCCAGAGCTGGGTTATATCTTCTTCATGGATTTTTCCCTTAAGTATTATCAAATGTCTTTCTTTGTCTCTTTATGGCCTTTGCTGTAAAATATGTTTTGTCTGGTATAAATATTGCTACCCCAGCTTTTTCTTTTTTTCTTTTTCATGTCCATTTGCTTGAAATGCTTTTTTCCAACTCTTCACTTTCAGTCTGTGTAAATCTTTTGTTCTAAGGTGGGTCTCTTGTCAACAGCATATATGTGGGTCATTCTTTCTAATCCATTCAGCTACCTTATGCCTTTTGATTGGAGCACTTAATCCATTTACATTTAAGGTTATTACTGATAAGTACTTACTTATTGTGATTTTCTCCCTTTGTACTCGTGTTCCTCTTTGTTACTCTCTGTTTCTTCATCTTCTTAAAGCAGACCCTTTAGCATCTCTTGTAATGCTGGTTTGGTGGAGATGTATTCTTTTAGCCTTCTTTTGTCTTGGAAACTCCTTGTTTCACCTTCTATTGTGAATGAGAGCCTTGCTGGGTAGAGTATTCTTGGTTGTAGGCCTTTGTTTTTCATTGCTTGGAATATTTTTGCCATTCCCTTCTGGCTTGTAGTGTTTCTGTTGAGAAATCTGATGATTGCCTTATCAGAGCTCCCTTGTATGTTATTAATTGTTTTCTTCTTGCTGCTTTAGGATTCTCTTTTTGTCTTTGAATGTTGCCATTTTAATTATGACGTGGCTTGAAGTGGGCCTTTTTGGGTTCATCTTCATTGGGACCCTCTGTGCTTCCTGGACTTGCATGACTCTTTCTCTCCTCATGTTAGGGAAGCTTTCTGTCATTAGTTTTTCAAAGGGGTTTTCTATCACTTGCTCTTCTTCTTCTCCTCTAGAATTCCTATGATACAGATATTATTACATTTCATGTTGTCCTGCAGCTGTCTTAGAACCTCTTCAGTCTTGTTCAGTCTTTTTTCATTTTGTTGCATTGTCTGGGAGTTTTTGTCTACATTGTCCTCCAGCTTGCTGATCCGATCTTTTGCTTCCTCTAGCTTGCTTTTAATTCCTTCTACTGTGTTCTCAAATTCAGAGATTGTATTCTTCATTTCCTTCTGGCTCTTATTGATAGCTTCTATGTCCTTTCTCATGCTGGTGTAATTCTCAGTAAGTTTCTTGTAGTTTTTCTGGAGTTCCTTGTAGTTTCCCTAGAGTTCTTTATAGTTTCTGCTGAGCTCATTCAGCTTCTCCATAATTTATGTTTTGAATTCTATATCTGATAGTTTGCTCCCCTCTATTTCATCTAGCACTGTTTCTGGGGATCTACCTTTCCTTTCAATGGGGGGTTGTTTCTCTGTCTCCCCGTTTTTGTGACTCCTATTGTTTGTTGGTGCTTCTCAGAATGATCTGTACTTCCTGGATCTGCCTCTGGTGGCGTCAGATCATGTACCAGTTTGGCCCTAGGCAGCCTGTTGGAGACTTCCCGGGATCTACTGCCTTTGTTCGTCTTCTTTAATTGTTAATCTTTTCCATCTGTGATTAGCCGTCAGGCTTAAGGACCGTGGGTGTGGCAGCTTAATTCCTGTAGGCAGGGCTTTTGCTTTCCCTCAGGCCAGTGCCACTTGGGGTAGGGGGTTGTCTGCCTGCAGTAGTAGGGATGAGTCAGCACTGGGACCTGGTCGGCTGCTCCCCCAGTTCTCCCCTCAAAGCCACAGTGCCAAAGTCTCCCCAAGTGTCTTCAGTCCTCTCTGCCTTCCCTCTGCTTGAGCCCAGGGTAAGTGGGGGCCAAAATATTTTCATATGTGATCCACTTAAGAGCTCTTTTTTTCCCACTGTTTCTCTCCAGCTAGCAAGAAACTCTGTGGCTTTTCGCTTTTCACAGCTGGATACTATTTTATTTTCCACTCTGTTGCTGTAGGCTGGGAAGTCCATCTGGGGGTTTAGACCCTGCCCTTCTCAGGGGGAACCCCTGGCTGCTGAGCTGTTTCTCAGTCCCTTCAGCTGCCACCCGTGTGAGCCCAGCCAGCCCTTCCGCATCTCCACACTCCCCACTGGTCAAGTTGTGATATAGTGGCCTTTTCTGTCTTTTCATGGTTATAAGACTTCTTTCCAGCTAGTGTTCGGTTGGTTATTCCAGATGATTTCTCCAAAATTAAGTTGTAAATCCAGACTGGTCCTTGGAGGAGGTTAGTGTAGCTTCCACTTACTCCTCCGCCATCTTGGATCCTCTCTCCACAGCTGCTGTTTGCAGATGCCTTCACTGGACTCCCACAGATGTCCAGTCCCTGGTCCTGGCCAGCTGCCCTGGTGAAGGGGTTCACAAAGCAGGGAGCACACGCTTTCGCGCCAGGTCTCCCTGCCAGCTGCCGGGGGCCTGCCCGCCTCTGCCCTCGTGGGTGGCTGCTGAGGACTGGCACTGGGGCAAAAGTCTGTCTCAGGTCCTTTTTTTTTTTTTTTAATTATCTTTTCTTCCTGCTGTTCTGATTAAATGCTTTTTTCTTCCTTGTGTTCCAAATTGTTGATTTGATTCTCATCTTCATCCACTACACTATTGGTTCCCTATAGATTTTTCTTTATTTCAATTAATGAAACCTTCATGTTTTCTTGGGTCTTTTTTATGCTGTTGAAGTACCCAATGAGTTCCTGGAGCATCCATGTATGATGGACAAAAAATGGGAGGGATACCTTGGGAGTGAGGGATTCCAGGCCCAGTCCAGACCACCCAGGTTAGAGTCTCAGCATCAGGAAGATAAGTCCCCATAATTTCTGGAACTAGTGGGGATGGGACAATGGAAGAAACTCCATCCTCTTAAAGGGCCCGCAATGGACTTAGGACTCCCACAGAAACACCCACTCTGGGATTCAGCACCAGGACAAAAGCTGGAAGAGCACCAATGGCATATGGGGGAAAGTGAAGTGTGAGTGGGGAGACAGCTTCTTCCTTGGCAAAACTCCAGAGGCCAGGCAGCAACATTGACTTCTCTGTGAGCCCTCCCCGACACAGAGCAACAGAGTGATGACATGGGTTGCCCCACCCTGGTTCTGCTCCATACAACTTAACAGGTGCCCTAAGATGGGGAATCAAAATAGCTCTACCTAAACACAGAAACAAAATGGGGAGACTGCCAAAATGAAGAGACAAAGAAATATGGCCCAAATGAAAGAACCGAACAAAACTCCAGAATAAAAACTTAATGAAATGGAGATAAGCAACCTATCAGATGCACATAAAAAGTAATTTATTGATAATCTATCACAACTATGAATTCATGCACTCAATAGCCTAATAATTCTGCTTGTAGAAATTTTGCTACAGGTGTATTTGTACACGTATGCAATGACATGTATATAAGGATGTTCACTGTAGCATTGCTTCTAATAGTAAAAGACTTACAGTTAGGCTAGACAGCCATCAATAGAAGAGTGGTTGAGCAAATATGGATCATATATAAAATGGTACAAGTTGTTTAAAAAAATAAAGTGCTGAAAAGCAGACTTATATGTATGAAAGATTCTTCAAACTATATTGCTAATAAAAGGAAAGTTCTCAACAGTTATATGCAATGCTGAGCTAGTAAATGTTTAATAATATAGAAGAATTATAAATATGTGCATATTACATAATTATGTTTTACTAACATAAAGGATTATAGTGCACAATTTACAAATGTTAAAATATACTATTACTCTTCATTGTAAATTTTATGCTGTAACGTCAATGTGAGTTGCTATTTCTTACAAAATCCATTGTCAGTGTTTAATTCTATCACTAACAATCATGTCAAAAAACAGACCACAAATAAAACTTAATTAAACCAGCAAAAATGTCACCCATATTATTGACAAATGAATATGAATAAAACAGGAAGACTAGATGATGTTTCATTTTTATTCAGGAGTAAAATGAAAGTGAAACAACAAATATGTATGTTACAACTTTATGTGTTTATCAATGATATGAGCAACTTTGCTGAATCGGATAATAGTTTTGAATACTGGAAGAATAGTTCCCCAAGTCACAACATAATGAAGTTAGACACAACAGTTTTATGTTTAATTTGCATGACTATGATTTCCTCATCACTTTCTTATGTCAATAAGAGTCAGCAAAAAACAGACCTTGGTTTTGTCAATGCAATTTGGAACACGGCCATGTTGATTCATTTCCATATCATCTATGGCTGCTTTTGTGCTACAACAGCAGAGCTGAGTAGCTGCAACAGAAACCATGCAGTGGCCCACCACAATTCCTAAGATATTGACTAGCCGGCCCTTTACAGAAAAAGTTTACAGACCCCTGGGTTAGACAATCAACAAAACAATAAACCAAGCTCTAATTTCCAAAGTAAATATTGCCACCATTGGCATTGCCACGCCATGAACATGTCCTCACTGACTGCAGAGTTGTGAAGACAAATAAATATCACACCATTATATTATGTATAGTATTTCCACACTATAAATACAGTGTATGCAAATAATCTCAAGAAAATACGTGAGAAAAATATATAAAGTAACTAGGAAGCCATGAGTTGTGCATATTCATTTTAATATAATTTACTTAATTATAAGGTCATATAATTTAATATTTTTTAATTTTTAAGTATATTTTTTAAATTAATTAATTTTGGGGGAGGGGACCCCGCTCTGTAACAATTCCCCCCTCTCAGACTTAAGACATTTTATAATCTTATAAAGGACAATGGGCTCCTCTAGCTGCTTCAAGCTGGACATGGTTGTTGTCCTACCTACCCTTGGGTCCAGAAATCCCTAATAAGAGTGTAAGTGTGGAGAGAAGAGTGGCCTTCTCACATGGGGAAGGATCTTGCAGACTCCAGGTCAGTTGGCCATCCCTGGGCAAAGGCATGCTTGGTTTAACAGGCTGACATCCTTGTTTTATTTTGGGGGCAACAGATTTGGCAACAGGGTTAAAGACCATCATTAAATCTTAACCACTAGATGACAAAAGGTAGGGATTAGTTTTTCAATGCCCCACATTAGGAAAAACAAAAGGCTTCTTTGGAGGAAGGTGTGCCAGGCATGTCACACCTGTCCAAAGCCCTTTTGCCCACTATACTTAGTTTGGGCTGAGGGAAATATTTTAGGTTTACCCCCTCTCAGACATCTGGGCCCTTTCTGTCCAAGCCATTACGATAGAAAAGAGAAACCAGTTTTAAAGTGAAGCCCACAGACCACCCCATATTTCACCAACCCAACCATTTAGTTCAGCCAAACCATTGAGTCTCAGGAGGCAGCGATGCAGACAGGATTAAGTGAGGCCTATACATACAATCTCTCAGATAATGAGATTATAGGCTTATGCCCTATGAAAACAGAACACACATGTTAATTTATGCAATGTAACCCACAAACCAGTCTCTAAATCTGCAAGACTGTCTTACTGGAAAGACATCCAGTTGCAATGCATTTGATATTCTTCTTGCCTGTAAATAAAGCATCTTCGATGATGTCACAGACCTAGTTTAACTTTCAAATGAAAACAAACTTTAAATGAAAATAAACTTTAAAGACAGTTTAAAATAAACTTTAAGTATTAGTTTATATTCTACCACTGAGCATTGTGATTTTCCTTGAATTGCAATTTTCCTCCTTAAGATTACCCTCCTTGTCATTAAAGGGACTGCATTAAGTCCAGTTTAAATTTATCCTGTTCGTTTGCATAAACACAACAAGAACAGCAAATGATCACATATGACCTTTAAGTCTGCTTTGCTGGAACTTACACAAGGAACCTTTAGGGTAACTTTCAATCAGCCCTTCAGGGCACAGAAGCTGAGCCACAAACCTGCCATTCAGCCTTGCTGTAAACACCTGTCTTTTCCAAGTCCTTCAGGTTTTCCATTGTGCCTTAAGGTCCCTTCTAGCCATCTTTCAGGAAAGCAACCTTCATTCCTTCCCTGAAAAGTCTGCCTAATTTAATTTTTAATAATGGTGTTTAACAACCAGCTCATAAAATTAGTGAAAATTTATCAATTGGTTTCTATGAGTCAGCTTCAATCCACCACTGGATAAGGTAGGTACACTGTCAAATGTGTAATAAACATGTAACTGAGATCATAACTGCATATCTGTATAAGATTCTATATCCACAGAATTTCTCTGGAGAATGTATAAGAATCTGAGAACAATCATTGCTTTCTGGGTGGGCAACTGGGGTTCCAGGAGTTGCAGTTGGATATAAATTTATTTTTTACTGTATATTCTTTTGTATAGAGTTTGATTTTTTAATCATATGCCCATGTTATTCTTAAAAACACAATTTCTAATTATTATAATTATTATTATTCTTAACTGAGGACATGTTTAGTAATTTTAGATAGAAGAGAGGGGGGGAGAAAGGGAAAGAAAAACATAGATGTGAGAAACACCAATTGCCTGCCTCCCCTACATGCACCATCCAGAGACCAAACCCACAATCCAGGAATATACCCTGTCCAGGAATCAAGCCCACAACTTTTCAGTGTACAGGATGACACTCCAACCAATTGAACCACATTGGACAGGTGCCAATTTATTATTTTTTAAGTGGATAATTAAATCATTTCTTCCTGGGTTTACCTTTCACCCTATACAGTCTGGCAATGTTCTGGCACAGCCCACCTCTGGCTCAGGGGTGAAAGGCATGCCTTCTGAGGTAAAAGTTTATCAGGGAGAGGGCCTTGGAAGCTGATGACACCCCTATGAATCAGCAGTATTTCCACATGAAAACAATGGCCTGAAAGCAACCTCAAGAGCTTTGGGACCATTTCATTGTCTAGTCTCATCTTTCTTCCTCCATATCTGTTTGTTATTTTTTTCCTGGAAAAATTACATAAGCTTTGCTCCTTAGACAATTTTTCTGGCATTTTGAATAGCATGCCATAATGTCCTGACTGCCAAGTCTTCCTAACTATATTTACCTCAGTGCTCCAGTGCCCTGAGCTGTGTCTGTCCCAGATCAGTGAAGCAGCTGCCAGCAAAGGTCCACACACCTTCCTGACCTCAAGCAGTTACTCTGTGTTTCTTTACTGTTCTTCAGAGATTTTTGAAACCTCTTTCTGTCCCTCTTGATCCTGATATAAGACCTATCTCACATTTCCCACTCTGGTCCTAACCTGGACACCAGCCTCATGGTAGCACCTTTCCCACAGGTCCAGTCTGAACTGACCATTACCATCTAGATGCCCAGCTTGGCTGTGGTCAGTCCCTGCCCCGTCCTCCAATATTCTCCACCCCAGCTTCTCTCTTCCCCTTGAATCCCAAACTATATGTGCTTACAACCTCACCACGAACTCCAAACTATTGACTCATGCATGTCCAGGTTCTTCCAGCTGAGAACATAACCAAGTGTTTTCTAGGTGAGATTTCCTCAGTGCCAACAGGCAGCAACAGGTGTGTCTATGGTCTTCTTGCAAGTTCCTAATAGCTCCTTTGCCCAGCCCAAACTTCCAGGCTAGATGAGGTTAGGGGGTCTCTTGAGTAAGGTTCCCCTGAAGCTGACCCTGAGACAAATTAGTATAAAGTAAGTTATTGGGGTGTGTTCCCAAGGGATATTGGTAGAAGAATGGAAAAGAGGAACAGGGAAAAGAAAGAAGCCAAGCAAAGATGCAATGTTTTTGTTTGTTTTTATTCACTTTAAATATTTTTTCAGTTATAGTTGACATAGAATATTATGTTAGTTTCAAATATATAACCCAATGATTACACATTATATAACTTACTAAGTGATCATCCTGATAAATCACATACCCAACTGACACCATACACAGATATTACAATATTATGATAATATTTTCTATGCTGTACTTTACATCACAGTGACTATTCTGTATTATCAATTTGTACATCTTAATCACTCTCCCCTTTTATTCACCCCCCCAATGACCCACCCATCTGGCAACCATCAAAATGTTCTCCGTATCTATGAGTCTGTTTCTGTTCTGCTTCTTTGTTTACTTTTTAGATTCAAATGTTGATAGATATACATTTATTGCCATTTTATTTTTCATATTTTTAATCTTTTTTCCTACTTCTTAAAGAAGACCCTTTAATGTTTCATGTAATACTGATTTGGATCAACTCCTACAGCATGCTCTTCTCTGGGAAAATCTTTATAGGTCTTTGATTCTAAATAATAGCTTTGTTGGGGTGAGTAATCTTGGTTATATATCCTTGCTTGTCATCAGTTTGACAAGCCACTCCCTCCTGCCTGCAACTTTCTGTTGAGAAACCAGGTGACAGTCATATGGGACTGCTTTTCTCTTGCTGCTTTTCAGATTCTTTCTTTGTCTTTAACCTTTGGCATTTTATTTTATATTTTAAAATTATTTATTTATTTGTTTGTTTATTTATTTATTTATTTTTAGAGATAGGGGAAAGGAGAAAGAGAGGGAGAGAAACATCACTGTGTGGCTGCCTCTCACTTGCGCCCCCAACTGGGGATCTGGGGTGCAACCTAGTCATGTGCCCTGACTGGGAATCAAACCAGCGACACTTGGCTGGCAGGCCGACGCTCAATCCACCGAGCCACAGCAGCAAGGTAACCTTTGGCATTTTCATTATGATGTGTCTTGGTGTGAGCCTCTGGGTGTTCATCTTGTTTGAGATTCTCTCTGCTTCTTAGACTTGTATGTCTATTTCCATCACCAGGTTAGGAAAGTTTTCCATCATTATTACTTTTTTTTTTTTGACATAACTTTTCAATCTCTTGCTCTTTCTCTTCTCCTTCTGGCACCCCCTTAATGTGAATGTTTGTACACTTGAAGTTGTACCACAGGCCCCTTATACTATCCTCATATTTCTTAGATTCTCTTTTTTTATATTTTTATTTTTTGGCTATTCTGATTGAGTATTTTCCACTTTCTTATTCTTCGAATCTCTGCTTTGATCTTGCTTTATCTACTTCACCGTTCATTTCTTGTATTGTATTCTTTTTTACTTTTTTTAACTATATTTTATTGATTATGTTGTTACAGTAGTCCCAATTTTCTTTTCCCTTTGCTCCCCTCGGCCTAGTGCCCCCCTTCCCTCCAGCAATCTCACCCCCCTTAGTTCATGTCCATGGGTCATGCATATAAGTTGTTCGGCTTCACATTTTCCTATATTATTCTTAACTTAACCCTGTCTATTTTGTACCAACCAATTATGCTTCTTAATTCCTGCACTGTATCCCCATTTCTCCCCTTCCCCCCTCCCAGCTGATAACCCTCCAAATGATCCCCATACCTATGATTCTGTTCCTATTATGGTTTGCTTGTTGGATTTTGTTTTTATTTTTTAGATTCAATTGTTGATAGTTGTGAGTTGTTGTCATTTTAGTGTTCATAGTTTTGATCTTCTTTTTCTTAAGTAAGTCCCTCTGACACATCACATAATAATGGCTTCATGATGATGAACTCCTTTAACTTTACCTTGTCTGGAAAGTACTTCATCTGTCCTTCCATACCAAATGATAGCTTTGCTGGATAGAATAATCCTGGTTGCAGGTTGCCTTTCATCACATTGAATACTGCTTTGCAGTCCCTTACTGACTGCAAAATGTCCCCTGGGAAATCAGCTGATAGTCCTATAGGCATCCGCCTGTAGGCAACTCTCCGCCTCTCTCTTGCTGCCCCCAGGACTCTATCTTTATCTTTCACCTTTGGCATCTCAATCATGATGCGTCCTGGTGTGGTTCCCTCTGGGTCCAGCTCGCCCAGGACCCTCCATGCTTCCCGGACCTGTATGTCCATCTCCTTCGCAAAATTTGGGAGGTTTTCCTCATTTTTTTCAATTCTTGCTTCCTCATTCTGCACTGGTTGACTGTTTTTTTCTTCCTTATGTTCCAAATCATTGATTTGAACCCCGGTTTCCTTCTCTTCACCATTAGTTTTGTGTTGATTTTCCTTCGTTTCACTTAGCATAGCCTTCACTTCTTCTCTTATGCGTTGGCTATATTTAAGGATATCTGTCAAGCCTGTGAGCATCTTTATCACCAGTATTTTTAATTCTGTGTCTGTTAGGTTGTCTATCTCCTCATCTGTTAGGTTGGCTATCTCTTCGTCACTTAGTTCTCCCACTGAAACCTTGATCTGTTCCCTCTTTTGGGCCATACTTCTCTGTCTCCTCATTCTGACAGGCTGCTGTGTTTGTTTGCCTCCACATTCCAGGTAGAGCTGTCGCTCCTGTTATGTTGTAAGGGTAGGAGCCTTAGGGATTCATCAGTACAGGGCGACCTGTTTCACCACGTTGTGGCGCTGTATGTGGGGGAGGGGTCTAAAAGGGAACAATGCCGCTTGCCCAGCACTTGCCCATTTTCCAGGCACCTCTCCAACCTCTGCACTGGACCGGCGCCCCTCTAGCTGCTGCCCTGGCTGTCGTTCCCAGAGTGGGTGGGTCTGTGCACATTCTAGGACTATGGAGGCCCTTTAAACAAGCGGACTCTGCAGAGACCAGCAGTTTCTGCCTCCACCCCAAGCTCCACTGATTTGCACAGTCAGAAGCAATGAGGCTTGATTTTCCCCAGTGCTGGGACCATGAGCTGTGAGGTCCGGTGAGAAGTTGGGAAAGCTCCCCAGGTGTCCCTCCTGACTTTTTAAAACGTGTGACTGTGCTTTCTGCCAGACTGCCACTGCCACCGCTGCTGCTGCCACCACACCACAACCTCTCCACCCCAGCACTGCCCCTCCTACCTGTCTGGATGAGTATTTCTTCTTTATTTCTTTGTTTGCTGGACTTCCATGCAGTTTGATTTTCTGGAACTTCTGGTTGTATCTAGTTTTGAGGTAGTTTTATTCCTTCTTAGTTGTGTAGGGAGATGCAGCATGTCTGTCTACGCCTCCATCTTGGCCAGAAGTCTCCTTTGTATTGTATTATTTTAGTTAATCTATTCCTTATTTCTGACTGACTTTTTTTTTGTTTCCTATCTCTCTGTTGAAGTTCTCACTAAGTTCATTTATTCTTCCCTGATGTTCATTGAACATCTTTATAATCAGTGTTTTGAACTCTGTGTCTACTTGATTCCTTTTCTCCATTTTGTTTAGATCTTCTTCCGAAATTTTGTTCTGTTTTTTCATTCGGGACATGTTTCTTTGTCTCTTCATTTTGGAAGCCTCCCTGTGTTTTTTTTTTTTCATGTATTAAGTAGAGCTGCTATATCTCCAAGGTATCTTAACATAGCCTAATGTATTAGGTGTCCTGTAGTTGGCACAGCCTCCCCGTTTACCTGAGCTGAACACTCCAGGTGTGCCCTACCATGTGAGCTGTGTACACCCCCCTGTTGTAGTTGATTCTTGATTCCTGTTGGCACATAATGGAATGGATTTACCCCCAGGCCAATTGGTTGCAAGGACTAGCTGTAAACACCATAGAGAATCAGCAGTGCAGGGCCGCTCTACATGGAGCAGGACTTACTTCAGCAGGGATTTGGTTCACTGTATTTGCCCCTTGAATGTGTCATTTGTGGAGATGATTGGTGTTCCTTTTATGTGATTTGAAGCTGTCTTCCAGTGCACTGGCTCTGGGCCATCTGAGGAGGTGCAGACCAAGGTAAGCTGCTATCTTAGCTGTCGCCTACTCTCTACTTATGACTGCATCTCTAATTTGCTTGTTAGTTCAGTTTGTTAATGAGATTCCACATATGAGTAAAATCATATAGTGTTTGTCTTTCTTTGACTGGTTTACTTCACTTAGCATAATAATCTCCAGGTCCATCCATACTGTCACAAAGGGTAAAATATTCCTCTTTTTTACAACTGAGTAGCATTCCATTGAGTCAATGTTCCATAGCTGTTTTATCTATTTATCTACTGATGGACACTAGGGCTGCTTCCATATCTTGGCAATATTTAGTGATCCAGTTCTCTACTACTGCATGATAAACCATCTCAATTTAGGGTGTAAATCAACTGCCTTTTGTATTATGCCCACAGATTCTGTGGGTCAGGACTGGACAGGACAATAAGGACAACTTGTTTTTGTTCCATCACATCTGGGGCCTCATCTGGGAACACTCAATGGCTCAATAAGGAGGGACTGGCACCATTGGGAAACTTCTTTATGCTCATATATGATTCTCGAGCTGGGATGACTGAAAACAGAGACTATGGACTAGTGGGGATAAACAGGCCTTTCATGTGGCTTTGGGCTTCTCCTGGCATGGCTCTTGTATTTCAAGAGCAAGCATTCCAACAGGTAATGTCTTGGAGAAGAAGAGGTCTAAGAAATCAAGGCAGATGCTACAAGACTTTCTCTGACCTAGTTCAGAAGTTAGTGGTGAATTCTCTTGATTCAACTGCATTTTATTGGTTATAGGCAATCATTCAGACCATCCCAGATGCAAGGGAATGGGCTCCAAACCTTGAGGAGTCTATGGAAAAACTACATTGCAGAAGAGCATGTGGAATGGGAAGTACTGCTGTGGCCATCTTTGAAAACACCATCACCTCATAAACAAAGACCTGTGAAGTGTATCTTTAGCTCAATCCCACATGAGGAGCTTCAGAGAGAGTAGGTCTCAGTCAAGGGTAAAGGAGCTGGACTATTTATACCCATACACTCATTTGTCATTGGCCACAGGCTGCCATTGGGAGAACATAAATTTCTAGACAGTTTGGTCTCTCTGTGAATGCAGACAAAGCAGGCTTTGGAAGCCCTGTGACAATGTGTGTAACAGAGACACATGTGCTGGATCTTGGGATTGAAAGCAAAATGGTAACAAATGTGTATAAAACTGGAAAGGGACCACAGTTGATATGGGCTATCTTAGTCCTCTTGGGCTACTATAACAAAGTAACATAGATTGAGTGGCTTAAAAATAATAGAAATTTATTTCTCAAAGGTCTGGAGGCTGGAATCCAAGATCAGGGTGCCAACAGAGGCAACTTTCAGTGAAAACATTTCAGGTTGCAGACTGTCATCTTCTGGTTGTATCTCACATGGCAGAGAAGAAAGAGAACAAACAACCTCTCTGATGACTCCTATTAAGGCACTAATTCCATTCTGAGGGCTCTGCCCTCATGACCTCATTTAATCCTAATCACTTCCCAAAGCCCCTACCTTCAAATACCGTTATATTGGAGGGTAGAATTTCAGCTGAGGAATTTGCAGGTGACACAAACATCCAGTCTATAACAAGGGCAAAAAGCACCAACATGGTCTGCTACAGAGAATTCCCTCTAACAAAATATCTCAGAACACACCCAATGCTTATTCATTAATTCACTTTGTTGACCAAGGACAGAACACAAAATTGAGTTAAGACAGGTGTGAACTGTCTAGTAGCTCATAGTTTGGCAGGGCCATATAAAGGTAAATTTATCATTGCCATCTACTGAAACATGGGCTGGAATCTCTGCACATACTCACCATTTAAGAGGCTATGTGAAGTGATGGTTGTGTCCTTGTGTTTTAGAGTTGAACAGCTCCTGGCCTCACTATGATTACTGTGTAATCTCTTTTGTAAAATAGAGATAATAAGAGTACTTATTCTACAGAGTGGTGTAAAGATAAAATGCAGTTAGACATTAACATAGTGCTTCTGGTATATGGTGAGTGTTATAAGTGTTAACAATTGCCATTGTTGTTATTTTGGTAAAGGCACAAGAAAAGAAATTATCTACCTAGCTGGGGTGAAGGAAGGGACCATGGGAACTCCACAGAGGACCTGACACTTGAGTTAGGGTGTGATGGCAAGAGCAAGATTTTGTTCCTCAGGGTTACTTATGATGTACATTCTTTAGGCTTAATCCACAACACTGGGCATGGCTGAAGGGAAGCCTAACAGGTTGCTGCTACTACACCTCCACTGTCTGCAAACTCAGCTGGATGCTCAGTGCAGTCTGGCAATCCTCCTGCCTCCTACTGCTAGTCAACCCTACTGCTTCGGCACCACTACCTGCTCTCTATGTCCTCATTCATTTCTTAGCTACCGTGAAACTTAGCTCTTGGATTCCTTTCTACTTCTCTGGCCACAGTTTAATTTTAATATAATAGCTCTCATACATAAAAGACATATAATATATATGTGTATACAACCCAGAGACACAGTTTTGATAATAAAATGATTACACATGTGCTTGCTACCAAAATATAAATAAATAAAACATTACCAGCATATTTGAAGTCTCTATGTTTCCCTCTTTTTTAAAGTATATTTTATTGATTATGTTGTTACAGTAGTCCCAATTTTCTTTTCCCTTTGCTCCTTTCTGCCCAGTGTCCCCCTTCCTCCAGCAATCCCACCTTCCTTAGTTTATGTCCATGGGTTGTGCATGTAAATTCTTTGGCTTCACCCTTTCCTATATTATTCTTAACATCCCCCTGTCTATTTTGTACCAACCAATTATGCTTCTTAATCTCTGTACCATTTCCCCATTTCTTCCCCTTCCCCCTCCCAACTGATAACCTCCAAATGATCCCCAAACCTATGATTCTGTTTCTATTCTGGTTTGCTTAGTTGGATTTTGTTTTTATTTTTTAGATTCAGTTGTTGATGGTTGTGAGTTTATTTTCATTTTAATGTTCAAAATTTTTATCTTCTTTTTCTTAAATAAATCCCTTTAACATTTCATATAATAATGGTTTCATGATGATGAACTCCTTTAACTTTACCTTGTCTGGGAAGCACTGTATCTGCCCTTCCATTCCAAATGATAGCTTTTCTAGATAGGGTAATCTTGGTTGTAGGTCCTTGCTTTTCATCACTTTTAGTACTTCTTTCCAGCCCCTTCTCGCCTGCAAAGTTCCTTCTGAGAAATTAGCTGATAGTCCTATAGGCATCCCTTTGTAGATAACTCTCTGATTTTCTCTTGTTGCTTTTAAGACTCTCTCTTTATCTTGAACCTTTGGCATTTTAATTATAATGTGTCTTGGTATGGTCTTCTTTGGGTCTAGCTTGTTTGGGACTCTCTGTGCTTCCTGGACTTGTATGTCTATTTCTTTGCCAGATTTTGGGAATTTTCCTTCATTATTTTTCACATAAGCTTTCAGTTTCTTGCTCTTCCTCTTGTCCTTCTGGCACCCATATGATTCGGACATTGGCATGTTTAAAGTTTTCCCAGAGGTTCCAAAGCCTCTCCTCATTTTTTTCAATTCTTGTTTCCTCATTCTGTACTGGTTGACTGTTTTTTTTCTTCCTTATGTTCCAAATCATTTATTTGAACCCTGGTTTCCTTCCTTTCACCATTGGTTTTGTGTGGATTTTTCTTCATTTCATTTAGCATAGCCTTCACTTCTTCCCTTATGCATTTCCTGTACTTAGGCATATCTGGCAAGCCCGTGAGCATCTTTATCACCAGTGTTTTGAGCTCTACATATGGTTATCTCCTCATCTCTTAGGTTGGCTATCTCCTTGTCACTTAGTTCTCCCGCTGGAACCTTGATCTGTTCCCTCTTTTGAGCCATACTACTCTATCTCGTCAACTTGACAGGCTCCTGTGTTTGTTTGCTTCTGAGTCTTAGGTAGAGCTGTCGCACCTATTACATTGTAAGGGGCGGAGCCTTAGGTATTCATCAGTGCAGGGCAACCTGTTTTACCACATTGTGGAGCTGTATGTAAGGGAGGGTCCTGAGAGGGAACAATGCCACTTGCTCAGCAGTTGCCCCTTTTCCAGGCACTTTTCCAGCTGTTTTCCTGGCTCTGTTCCCAGAGTGGGTGGGTCTGCAGATGTTCTAGGACTGTGGGGGCCCTTTAAAGAAGCAGACTCTACTGAGAGACTGGCAGCCTCTACCCCAACTTCCACTGTTTTGCACAGTCAGAAGTATTGAGGCTTTATTTTCCCTGGCACTGGAACCATGAGCTGTGTGGTCTGGTCTGGTGCTGGGAGCACTCCCCAGGTGTCCCTTCCTACTCTTTAAAATGTTTGACTGTGCCTGCCACTGCCGCCGCTGCTGCTGCCACTATACCACATCCTCTTCACCCCAACTCTGCCCCTTCTCCCTGTCTGGATGAGTATTTCTTCTTTATATCTTTTTTTTTTGTTGGACTTCCATGCAGCTTGATTTTCTAGAACTTCTTGTTGTGTCTATTTTTGAGGTAGTTGTATTCCTTCTTAGTTGTGGAGAGAGACGCAGTGTGTCTGTCTAGTCCTCTCGTGGCTGCAAGTCCTCTCTATGTTCCCCTCTTTAATTGTATCTACTGCCCTCTACCGAAAATGTCACCATTACCTTAAAATTTATGTTTATCATTCCCGTTATTTTTTCCATATAATATGTCATATTAATTATCTTTTGCTTATAAGAAATTATTCCAAAACTTAAGGGCTTAAAACAATAAACATTTTTTATTTCTCAGGTTTTGTGGTCAGAAATTTGAGAGCAGCTTCACTGAATGGTTCTATATTCAGATCTCTCGTGAGGTTGCACTCAAGACTTCAGCCAGGGCTGCAGTCACCTGATGGCTAGGGATACATTTCCGAGATGGTACACTCACAGGGCTGTTGGCAAGAGGCATCAGGTCCTTGTGACATGGACCTCTTTATTGAGCTGCTTGAATGTTTTTAGAACATGTCATTTGGCTTCTCCCAGAGCAAGTGATCCAAAAAGAGACAAGAAGAAAGCCACATTGCCTTTTATGATCTAGTATCAAAAGTCACACACTATCACTTATGTTTTATTCTATTCATTAGAAGTGAGCTATTAAGTCCAGCTCACATTCAAGAGGACAGGAATTAAAATCCATCTTTTAAAAGGAGTGTCAGAATGTAAGAATTTGGGGTGTGTGTGTCTTATTAATTTAATTTATTGATTTTTTTGAGACACTGAGAAACAGAAAGAAATATCAATTTGTTGTGCCACTTATTTATGCATTCATTGGTTGGTTGTTGTATATGCCCTAACTGGGGAATCAAACCCACAACCTTGGTGTATCTGGACAAGGATCTAACCAGCTGAGCTACCCTGCCAGGGCCTGTGTATCTCTTTTTGTTTATCCTTACCTAAATGGAATCTACTGTATTTGTTCTGTGACTTGCAATTTCATCCAACCTTATATTTTTAATCACTCTTATTGATATGTTGCAGTAGCTTGCTAGGGATGTCATAACAAAGTACCACTGATGGCAGCTTAAACAACAGCAATTTATTTTCTCATGATTCTAGAGGCTGGAAGTCTAAAGTCAAGATGTCATCAGGGTTGGTTTCCTCAAAGGCCTGTCTCCTTATCTTACATATGTCCATCTTCTCCCTATGTCTTCACATAGTCTTCCCTCTTTATGTTTCTCTGTCCTAATTTTCTCTTTTTATAAGGACACTGATAATTGGATTAGGACACACCCTAATGACCTCATTTAACTTAATTACCTCTTTAAGACATTATATCCAAATACAGTCTCATTCTGAGTTACTAGGGGTTAAGACTTCAACACATGAATTTTATAGAGAAATTCTATTCATAACACACATAGTGTAATGGTTTTGTTAATTTTCACTGCTCTATAGTATCTCATTGTCTGAATAAACATAAGTATATTTTTCTATTTTACTATCAAAAGACTTTTGGTTATTTACAGTATTTTGTTACTACAAATGTTACTGCCACATGCTTCCTGGCACCCTTACACATGTAAGATATATGCATCTTTATATTTACTAAGTTAATGCTAACTTCTTTTCCAAAGTGGTTGCACTAATTTACACCCAACGAGCAGCATATTGGAGTTCTTATTGGTCCACATTCTGACCAGTATTTGGTATTGTCAAACTTTCTAAATTTGCTAATCTTGGGGCTGAGATATAATATATTTTGTGCCTCTAACTAGTATTTCTCAGATTAGCAACAAAGTTGAGGATCTTGTCATTTGTTTCTGAAATGCTTTTTCATTTCTTTTGTCTATTTATTTACTGGGTTGCTCACTTTTTGTCAAAGTTCTTTACATATTGTTATTGCGAATATTTCCTCCCAGTTGTGGCTTTTCTTCTTCCTTTCTTTCGCCAAGTTGTATAAATGTTGGCTCCTATTCTTTCACCCATCTCTTGTTTGTTTACCTTAGGCACTATTCTCTCCATGTTTTACATACTATCTTAGTTAGTCAGTTCAATGAATAAATTTTTCACCTACATATACTCCTAAATCCTATACCTTTATCTTTAAAATAACTCTGCTGAACATCTTAAAGTTTACTGAACTCTCCATACTCTCTTTTTCCAGCTTCTGCACATGCTCCCCACTCTTAATGGAATATCATCTCCCACTCCCCACCTCAACTCCCCCATACACTTTTCATCACTAACTCCTACTACAAGTCTCAGGTCTAAGCTTAAAGGAATTTTCACTGTGCTCCCATAACACTGTATAACTGTTCTACCATTGCACTTAGCACACTTTGTTGTAATTATATTTTTACTCGACTGTCTCCTAAATCAGACTATGAATCCCATGACGTTGTACCTTGTCTCATGTCTGTACATAGTTGACATGCAATAAATACTGGTTAAATTAATTATTTTCATGGGGTTAAAAATCATGCTCACCAATACACATAAATGTGCAAATTATTTCTATTATAACATATACATAAAATTTACACATTAATTATCAAAATAAAGTTAAAATAAACTCTGAACCCTGATACCCTAAAATAAATTATTATAAACATGCAAACCCATAGCTAAGATTCATCAATAGCCTCTGTTCAGCCAAGACCATAACTCTATGAAGGGAAAATCTAGACAGAACTTTACAGAATCCCCTCATGATTTTGTTATGCACCCTTGTCCCTCCCCAACTTTGACCATACACACTGCATTTCCTGCAGGAAAAAATGGATGCTAGAGAGAATTGTCTAACCTAGTCACACCTGGGAAGGTAGGAACTCAATGCACCTGAGGAGAAATTAAACAAATTAAAGGAATGATGATATGACTTGGCAATGATTCAGTGGTATGCTTCCCCTGAAGTCATTTGTTTGGCATTGCTATGTGCATAGTCAAAGTTAAAAATGTCAGCTTTGCACTGAATGAACAGCTGTGGAGGCAAAAAAGGGTTGACAATGAATGAGCTGAACTCTTCCTTTGACTCATTTTTCTGATCAAAATGTTGTAAGATGAGCAGATTTACTAGCTTTCTTTTATTTTCCTCTGGGAGAAATCTTTCCAAGCAAGCTTCTCTTAACTGAGTATCAATCAGTAACTTCTAAGTTTATCTAGTGCAAAGTTTCTCAACTTATTAGCACTATTAAAATTTTAATCCAGACAATTCTTTTTGTGGAGAGTCTGTGCATTGTAGGATGTTAGACAGAGTCTATGGTCTCTACACCCTAAATGCTAGTACCCCCCTCCAAGTTGTGACAACCAAAAGTATCTCCAGACATTGTCTCCAGGATCTACTCTAGAGAGATCTCTTGATTTCCTGATTCTAAGATTACCTTGTCTTTAGCCCCCTCTTCACATAGGGGACTAAATATGAATAAATTATTTTTAACCCCTTATCATATGTCCTAGGGAAAATAACAAATAGAAGCCATAAGTCTGTTATGTTAAATGTTTGGAAATGATTGCCTTCTCATAAATTCAGCCCTGATTCACGCTTATCATTTTATAACTTTACTCAGAAGCAGGGAGTGATCACCATTAACAGAAAGTTCCCATGTCTAAGCCACACATTTAAGGACATACAACCTGGGTATGGATACTTGAAAGAATTTTGGTAAGAGCAAAAAGAGGTTGAACATCTAGGAAGGAGTAATGGCATTGGCAAATACGTGGTGATGAATAAAGGGAATGTTTCATGGATGCACAGACCTATAGGACTACCCATATATGCACCTTTCCCATAGACCAGGTCACACTATTGGAGGAAGCCTTCCTGGATTTTAGCAACATATATGACTATGCCTGCCTCTGAATTCCTGACAACCGTGCTTTACCTCTTATCACAGTTGTATTGTTAATAATTTTTTCATATTGTTTTGTATTCATAATGTCTTGTCCCAATTCAATAAATCCCTAAAGGACAATGACAATATCTAGTGCAAATGTTTATACAGCAGGTATTATAAAAGTATAAATTGAACAATTGACTCTGGGAAACAGAGGGAGTGTGCCCAAATTAAATAGTTGGGTTATGATTACCTCTGGAATAGAAAGATCGGTTAACTTTGTTGTAAGTCACTTATGCTAATTAACAGTGGAGGAAATAATATAGATATTTATCAGCATTACTCAAAATTTAATTTAAAAATGCAGTCCAGTGGTATTGTAGTATTTTTCATACTAAATGAAAAGAAAAATTCTTTTTCCTGCAGCTGGTCACATATATGTTACTGTCTTAATCTAGACCGAGCTCTGCATTGAAGTAAATGTCATTTTGCCCATACCCCAATCAGTCATTTTCCCACAAATTACCTTACACATATTATTTTATAATCTTGTAATGGCCTCTGAAATGGTGTATTTTTATTCAATGAAGATTGCTACAAAACAAGGAAAGATGATTGGAAATGCTATATTCAGGGATCTAGGCCAATTTCATCTTCACAAAGGTACTATCACATTGTTTTAACAAACATAAAATAACCGCTGCATATTGACACTGATGCACAGGTTAGGCATGCATCTAACCTGACATTAGTGGAGTGGGGTGGGAGATCCAGGAGATTAGAGAAGCTCTACCCTACATTAGCATCCTCTGTGTCTGCATTTATTCCAGCACCTTCCTTTGAACTCATTATAGCCCTCTCTGATATCATTATCTCTGGGTTGGATTTTTTCACCTAGAACAGTCTCTCTTCACAATTACGGTGCCTCAAGACATTAGAGAGTGAGCCAGTCTCCCTTTAGAATACGTTAGTGCTTTGTAAAGTAAATAAATATAATGGTTTACTTTGTCAATAAATTAACTAAAAATGGCAAAAGTGGGTGAAAAGGAGATAGAAAGAGGGTTTTAAGATGGCAGAGGAATGAGAGGAGGCTGTGCTTTCTGGCTCCCGAGACTCATCTGTAGTTTGGACTAATTGCAGACAGAACATCTGTTAGCAGCTGGACACTGGCAGGAGTTGAACCCTGGCACTGCTGAATTAGAGAAAAATCATCTGGGAATGACCTGTTTGGTGAGGTTAGCGGAAGAAAAAGGGACGAGACGAGATTACTGACTGGGGTGGCTGCCCGAGTTGCGGCTGGAAGTACACAAAGGCTTTTTGGTGACCACAGGCTTCCCCAGAGAGGAATCAGGAGGAGAGCGGATCTCTGCCCACTGGCAGAGACAGGACAGGACCAGGTGGCATTGGCTCTGAAAGACAGGAAACAGCATACTGCTGTGCATGCAAGAACATGATTTTCCTTTGTATTTTTCTCTTGTGAACTGTGGAAAGGGGAGGAAAAGTTAGGGGTGATAGGACATTCTTGAGGAGCGCAGGCACAGAAGTGCGCTCACCCACTCCCCAATCCTCCCCTAGGGTTGCGTGGGCGCACAAAGGGAAGTGCCCTCATTCACTGGTCCAGGTGTGCGGGGCCGCGAGTCCAGGTGCCATTCAGACACACCCCAACAGACATAAGATCAGTGCCCCAATGAGCACAGGGAGGGCCCGCTGGGCACACAGAAGACTGTACGCAGACACCCCTGGCCAGCCCCAGAGAGCTCCAGGCCAGAGCGCAGACCACTTGCACAAGCTCTGATCATGCCTGCCCAGGCAGGTGCATAACAGCGGGTGGCTGCGGTGCCGGAACAGCAGGCTGTAGCAACTCACAGATGCCCACTTCCACTGTGCACAAGTATCCAGGGCCCCACCACAAGGGGCTAGAGACCAACTCCCTGAATGCGGCTCGGCAGGCCTGAGGCTAGCGAGCACACAAATTCACCTGCCGGCTCGAAACAGCGCCAAACCTGCAAAGATTAGGAACCCCTGGCCTGCCTCATTAGACCAGCTGTGGATCCAATAAAAGAAGACGACACACAAAGGCTGAACTGAGTAAAAACTTTCCTTTTGCATATATATATTTTAAATTTTTTATTTCTCATTTAGATTTTTCATTCGTATTTTATTTTATTTTAATATTTTTAATTTCTTATTTTTTTAATTTTAATTTTTACTTTTATTTATAAAAAAAATTTTAAAACAATCTCTTTAATTTGTTTCATATCATCTCTCCTTCTCATCCTTCCTCCTTAAATTTTGTTTATTTGTTTGTCTGTTTTGTTTAGCCTCCCTTTTACACTAAATAAATAGAATATAACTACTATATAAATCTAATACTATACAATTCCACTTTCTTACTACATTCTGCATTCTTCCCTCTTTTTCTTTTATTATTATTAACATACAATGTAAATATTACCTACTCTCTTGAATAGTATCAACACTACTTGCTACTATTACTAATCTATCATCCACTCTTTCAAAAATCATATTATTCCTCTTTAAAAATAACTCTTATCTATTCTTCCTATAGTATAAAAGCCCTAATCTCTCTATATTTATATTAAAACTGGCTCATTTGCTGACGATAGCAAGATAGAAGATGGGGGATATTTTTGAGGGTGTGGATTTCCTGCCTGGGCTGTGTGTTTATGTTTCTAACAGCATCTCCAAAAAAGAACTCAAGATAAAGTGGACAGAGTGACTCTCAATCAACTAGCCAGAGGGAAGATCCCACCAAACAGCATCTGAAATATAACCAGACAGCATAAACAAATGACATAAAGGGTAACCCAAGAACATCAGGCTCAGGAGATCAAAGAGACTGAATCACTGAAACCCCCAGAGCTCGTATAAAGAATCTCATACTACAAAGGTGGGAAGTCAAAGTAGACAAATCCAAAAACAAAAACAAACAAGAAGTATCCAACATGGTAAGACACAGAAACAACCTCTCAATGAAAAGAAAAGAGGAATCCCCAGAAAGAGAGGTAGATGGAATAGACATAGCCCAAATGTCAGACACGAAATTCAAAACAATGGTGGTGAAGAAGCTCAATATATTCGACAACCACGAAAACAACTATGACAACCTCCAAGGAAGTTACCAACAACTCCAAGAAAACTACAGGGAACTTACAGAGAACTACACAAGCTTTAAAAAGGACATAGAAACTACTAATAAGAACCAGGAAAAAAAGGAAAATACAATCTCTGAACTGAAAAATACAGTAAATCAATCAAAAGCAGACTAAACGAAGCAGAGAATCAGATCAGTGAGTTAGAGGACAATGTAGGAAAAAAACACCCAGACAATACAACAAAATGAAAAAAGATTGAAAAAGTATGAACAAGATGTAAGGGAATTACAGGATAGCATGAGAAAAAACAACATCCGAGTCATCGGAATTAAAGAGGGAGAAGAAGAGGAACGAGGAATAGAAAAGCTGATAGGAGAAATAATGACAGAAAAATTTCCCAACCTGATGAGAGAAAAAGTTATGCAAGTTCAGGAAGCACAGAGAGTTCCAATTAAGAGGAATCCAAAAAAACCCACTACAAGGCACATCATAATTAAAATGGCAACTTTCAAACACAAAGAGTGAATCCTAAAAGCAGCAAGAGAAAAACAGCAAATTACATACAAGGGAGCTCCGATAAGGCTATCGACTAATTTCTCAACAGAAACACTACAAGCCAGAAGGGAATGGCAAAAAATATTCCAAGCAATGAAAAACAAAGGTCTACAACCAAGAATACTCTACCCAGCAAGGTTCTCATTCAAAATGGAAGGTGAAATAAGGAGTTTCCCAGACAAAGGCAGACTAAAAGAATACATTTCCACCAAACCAGCATTACAAGAGATCCTAAAGGGAATGTATTAAGAAAAAGAAGAAAAAAAGAGGAGAGGAATACAGGTAGAAAGGGAAATGAATAAATACATGTCAATAATAACTTTAAATGTAAATGGATTAAATGCTCCAAACAAACAAACGAACTAAATAGGACAAAGAGTAGAATAGTAGTCAATAGGGGTGAGGGGGGAGGGGGCAGGAAGAGAAGGGGGATAAGTAAGGGAAGGGTCTAGTAGAGGAATGTGTATAAATGACTCATGGACATGGACAACGGGGAGGGATATGATTGTGGGAGAAGGGGTGGGTTGGGTGGGGGGGAGCAATGGGGGAAAAATGGGACAACTGTAATTGAAAAACCAAAAAATAAGAGGAAAAAAATTAAAAATGAAAAAATAACTAATTAATTGCAATTTCATTTTCAAAATAAAAATATAAATGTAAAAAAGAAAAAATATAAATAAATAAATAAATAAAAGACATAGGGTAACGGAATGGATAAGAAAACAGGACCCACATATTTTCTGTCTACAAGAAACACAACTCAAAACAAAAGATTTACATAGACTAAAAGTAAAGGGATATAAAAAAGTATTCAGAGCAAAGGGACCTGAAAAAAAAAAAAAAGCTGAGATAGCAGTACTCATATCAGACAAAACAAATTTCAAAGCAAGGGCAATAAAAAGAGATAAAGAAGGGCATTTCATAATATTTAAGGGAACAATCCATCAAGAAGATATAACACTGATAAACATATATGCGCCCAACATAGGGGAACCCAAATACATAAAGAAAATACTAGAAGACCACAAGAAGGATATTAGCAGTAACACACTCATAGTAGGTGACTTTAAAACACTGTTATCAACAATAGACAGATCTTCAAAGCACAGAAACACCAAGGATATACAGGCATTGAACACCACACTAAACCACATAGACTTAACTGATGAATATAGAACTTTCCACCCCAAAGAAGCAAAATATACATTCTTTACAAATGCACAGGGGACATTTTCAAAGATAGACCACATGATAGGACAAAATACAAGCCGCAACAAATTCAAGAAAATTAAAATCATATCAAGCATCTTTTCAGACCACAATGCCTTGAAACTAAAAATCAACCTCAGAGGAAAATATCAAAGACACCCAAACTCATGGAGAATGAATAACACGCTATTAAATAATGAATCGGTTAACAATTACATCAAGGAAAAAATCAAGAAATTTCTGGAAACTAATGATAATGAACACACAACAGCCCAAAACCTATGGGTCACAGCAAAAGCAATCCTAAGAGGAAAGTTCATAGCAATACAGGCATATCTGAAAAGGATAGAAGAATCTCTAATAAAAAATCTAACCCTAAAGCTACAAAAACTAGAACAACAACAACAAGCAAAGCCTAGGACAAGAAGAAGGAAGGAAATCATCAAGATCAGAGCAGAATTAAATGACATAGAGACCAAACAAACAATTCAAAAGATCAACAAAACTAGGAGCTGATTCTTTGAAAAAATAAACAAAACCGACATGCCTTTAGCCAGGCTCATCAAGGAAAAAAAGAGAGAAGACCCAAATAAACAAAATCAGAAATGAAAAAGGAGAAATCAAGACTGATACCACAGAAATACAAAGGATTATAAGAAATCACTACAAACAACTGTATGGCAAGAAATTTGACAACCTAGATGAAATGGAAAAATTTCTAGAAACATATAACCTTCCAAAAGTGAACCAAGAAGTAGAAAGTCTCAACAGACCAATAACAAAGAAGGAAATTAAAACAGTAATCAAAAAATCTCATGGCACACAAAAGCCCTGAACCAGATGGCTTCACAGGCAAATTTTACGAAACACTTAGGGAAGAACTAACTCCTACCCTCCTCACACTATTCCAAAAAATCCAAGAAGAGGAAAAAATCTCAAACTCTTTCTATGAAGCCAGTACTACCCTAATCCCAAAACCAGGTCAAGACACAACAAAAAAAAGAAAACTGCAGGTTAATATCACTGATGAACATAGATGCTAAAATCCTCAATAAAATATTGGCAAAAAGGATCCAGCAATATATCAAAAAAATCATACACCACGATCAACTAGGATTCATCCCAGGAATGCAATAATGATTTAATATATGCAAATCAATAAATATAATACATCACTTAAACAAAATAAGAGACAAAAATCACATGATCATATTAATAGATGCAGAAAAAGCATTTGATAAAGTACAACACCCATTTATGAGGAAAACACTCAAAAAATGGGAATAGAGGGACCATACCTTAACATAATTAAGGCTATATATGAGAAACCTGAAGCCAACATCATACTCAATGAAAAAAAACTGAAACCATTGCCCCTGAAATGAGGAATAAGACAAGACTGCCCACTCTCTCCACTCCTATTCAACATAGTGCTGGAAGTCCTAACCACAGCAATCAGACAAGAAAAAGAAATAAAAGGCATCCGAATAGGGAAAGAAGAAGTAAAACTATCATTATATGCAGATGACATGATAGTATACCTAGAAAACCCTATAAACTCCACTAAAAGACTACTCGATATAATAAGTGAATTTGGCAAAATAGCAGGGTACAAAATAAATATACAGAAATCTAAGGCATTTCTGTACACAAACAATCAAATATCAGAGACAGAGACAAAAAAGAAAATACCATTTATTATCGCAACAAGAAAAATAAAGTATCTAGGAATAAACTTAACCAAAGAGATAAACAACCTATACTCTAAAAATTACGTAACAGCGAAGAAAGAAATTAAGAAAGATACAAATAAATGGAAGCAAATAGCATGTTCTTGGATGGGAAGAATCAACATCATCAAAATGGCCATACTACCCAAAGCAATTTACAGATTCAATGCAACCCTTATTAAAATACCAATGACATATTTCACAGACCTAGAAAAAATACTCCAAAAATTCATATGGAACCAAAAAAGACCCCAATAGCAAAAGCAATCTTGAGACAGAAGAATACAGCAGGAGGAATCACAATACCAGACATCAAACAATACTACAAAGTCATTGTGATCAAAACAGTCTGAGATTGGCATAAGAACAGACATATAGATCAGTGGAACAGGATAGAGAGTCCAGAAATAAACCCAGACCTCTATGGTCAACTAATCTTTTATAAAGGAGGAAGGAACATAAAATGGAGTGAGAAGAACCTCTTTAACAAATGGTACTGGGAGAATTGGACAGGGACATGAAGAAAATGAAACTAGACTACCAACTTACACCACACATGAGAATAAACTCAAGATGGGTCAAAGACTTAAATGTAAGCCACGACACCATAAAAGTCCTAGAGGAAAACATAGGCAGGAAAATTTCAGATATCTCACATAACAATATCTTCACAGATACATCTCCTAAGGCAAGAGAAATAGAGGAAAAACTAAACAAATGAGACTACATCAAACTAAAGAGTTTCTGCTCAGCAAAAGAAAACATCAGCATGATGAAAACCAACCATATGGGAAAACATATTTGCCAATGACATCATAGACATGGGACTGAACTGCAAAATATATAAAGAGCTTATATGACTCAACATCAAGAATAAAAACAACCCAATTAAAAAATGGGCAAAGGACCTGAAGAAACACTTCTTTGAAGAGGTCATACAGAAGGTCCATAGACACATGAAAGAATGCTCAACATCACTAGCCATCAGAGAGATGCAAATAAAAACCACAATCAGATACCACCTCACACCAGTCAGAATGGCCATCATTAACAAATCAACAAACAACAAGTGCTGGCGAGGATGTGGAGAAATGGGAACCCTCCTGCACTGTTGGTGGGAATGCAGACTGGTGCAGCCACTATGGAAAACAGTATGAAATTACCTCAAAAACTAAAAATAGAACTGCCTTTTGAACCACAGATTCCACTGCTAGGATTATACCCGAAAAATTCTAAAACATTAATTCAAAAGAACTTATGCACCCCTATGTTCATAGCAGCACTGTTTACAGTAGCTAAGTGCTGGAAAAGCCTAAGTGGCCAACTGTAGATGGGTGGATCAAAAAACTGTGGTACATTTACACAATGGAATACTATGTAGCAGAAAGAAAGAACGAACTTCTGCCATTTGTAACAACATGGATGGAACTAGAGAGAATTATGCTTAGTGAAATAAGCCAGGCAAAGAAAGAAAAATACCATATGATATCACCTAATACAGGAAACTAAAGAACAACACAAACAAACAAACTAAATAGGACAAAGAGCAGAATAGCAGTCAATAGGGGGGAGGAGGGAGGGAGAGAAAGGGGATAAGTAAGGGAAGGGTTTAGTCAAGGAACGTGTATAAATGACTCATGGACATGGACAACGGGGATGGATATGATTGTGGGAGAAGAGGTGGGCTTTGTGGGGGAGAGCAGTGGGGGAAAAATGGGACGACTGTAATTGAAAAACCAAAAAAGAAAAAAAAAGATGGGGTAGCAATACTCATATGAGGAAAAACAGATTTCAGAGCAAAGGCCATAAAAGAAAACGAAGAAGGATATTTCATAATACTTCAGGGAACAATCCATCAAGATGCTATAACCCTGGTAAACGTATATGCCTCCAACATAAAAGCACTCAAAAATATAAGGAAATTTTTGGAAGACTATAAGAAGGATATCAATAGCAACACACTCATAGTAGAAAACTTTAACACCCCATTTTCAACAATGGACAGATCTTTGAAACAAAGAAACACCAAGGATATTAAGACATTGAACAACACTCTAAATCAAATGGACTTAGTTGATGTACATAGAACTTTTCACCCCAAAGAAGCAAAATATACATTCTTTTCAAATGCACATGGGACATTTTCAAAGATAGACCACATGGTAGGACACAAAACAAGCTTCAGAAAATACAAGAAAATTGAAATTATACCAAGTGTCTTCTCAGATCACAATGCCTTGAAATCAGAAATCAACCTCAAGGAAAAAACTAAAAAACATTCAAACAAATGGAGAATGAATAACATTATATTAAATAATGAATGGGTTAACAATGACATCAAGGAAGAAATCAAGAAGTTTCTGGAAAAAAATGATAATGAAGACACACCAACGCAAAACCTATGGGACACAGCAACAGCAGTCCTGAGAGTAAAGTTCATAGAAATGCAGGCCTACTATAAAGAATAGAAGAATCTCTAATAAAAAATCTAACCCTACAGCTACAAGAACTAGAAGAACAACAACAAACAAAGTGCAGAGGGAGTAGAAAGAAGGAAATCATCAAGATCAGAGCAGAATTAAATGACATAGAAACAACAAAACTAAAAGTTGTTTCTTTGAAAAGATAAACAAAATCGATAAGCTTTAACGAGGCTCATCCAGAAAAAAAGAGAGAGGACCCAAATAAACACAATCAGAAACAAAAGAGAAATCACAATCGATATCACAGAAATAGAAAGCATTGTAAGAAATTACTACAAACAACTGTATGGCAAGAAACTTGACAACCTAGATGAAATGGATTTTTTCTGGAAACATATAATCTTCCAAAACTGAATCAAGAAGAAGCAGAAAGCCTGAAGAGACTAATAACAACAAGTGAAATTGAAGCAGCAATCAATAAACTACCGGCACACAAAACCCCTGAACTGGATGGCTTCACAGGCAAATTCTACAAAACATTTAGGGAAGAACTAACTCCTAACCATCTCAGACTATTCCAAAAATCCAAGAAGAGGGAAGACTCCCAAACTCGTTCTATGAAGCCAGTATTACTCTAATTCCAAAGCCAGGTCAAGACACAACAAAGAAAGAACACTACAGGCCAATATTGCTGATTAATGTAGATGCTAAAATCCTCAACAAAATATCAGCAACCAGATCCAGCAACACATTAGAAAGATCATACACCACGATCAAGTGGGATTCATCCCAGGGATGCAAGGCTGGTTTAATATTCTCAAATCAATAAATGTAATACATTACATAAACCAAATGAAAGACAAAAATCACATGATCATATCAATAGATGCTGAAAAAACATTTGATAAAATATGACACCCATTTATGATGAAAACACTCAGCAAAATGGGAATAGAGGGAGCATACCTTAACATAATTAAGGCTATATATGATAAACCTGAAGCCAACATCATACTTAATGGACAAAAACTTAAAGCATTCCCCCTGAGATCAGGAACAAGACAAAAATTTCCACTCTCTTCACTCCTAATCCACATAGTCTTGGAAGTTCTAGCCACAGGAATCAGACAAGAAAAAGAAATAAAAGGCATCCAAATTGGTAAAAAGGAAGTAAAACTGTCATTATTTGTAGATGACAGAATAGTGTACATAGAAAACCCTATAGACTCCACTAAAAAACTACTCGATGTAATAAGTGAATTTGGCAAAGTAGCAGGGTACGAAGTCAATATCCAGAAATTGAAGGCATTTCTGTACACCAACAATAAAATATCAGAGGTAGAAACTAGAAAAAATCCCATTTAGTATAGAAACAAGAAAAATAAAGTACCTAGGAATAAACTTAACCACAGAGATAAAAGACTAGTATAAGTCTACATAACACTGAAAAAAAATTAAGGAAGATACAAATAAATGATAATATATACCATGTTTATGGATGGGAAGAATCAACATCATTAAAATGTCCATACTAACCAAAGCAACTTATTGATTAAATCCAATCCTTATTAAAATACCAATGACATATTTCACAGACCTAGAACAAATGCTTCAAAAATTTATATGGAACCAAAAAAGACCCTAAATAGCCACAGCCATCTTGAGACAGAAGAACACAGTAGGAGGAATCACAATACATAACACCAAACTCTACTACAAAGCCACTGTACTTGAAACAGCATAGTACTGGCATAAAAATAGACATATAGATCAATGGAACAGAATAGAGAGCCCTAAAATAAACCCAGGTCTATATGGTAAACTAATATTCGACAAAGTGGGAAGGAACATAAAATAGAGTGAGAAGAGCCTCTTCAACAAATGGTGCTGGGAAAACTGGACAGGGACATAGGAAAAAATGGAATTAGAACACCAACTTACACCACACACAAGAATAAACTCAAGATGGATCAGAGACTTAAATGTATGCCATGGCACCATAAAAGTTGTAGAGGAAAACATAGGCAGGAAAATTTCAGATGTTCCATGTAGCAATATTTTCACTGATACATCTCCTAGGGCAAGGGAAATAAAGGAAAGAATAAACAAATGGGACTACATCAAACTAAAGTGTTTCTGCTCAGCAAAAGAAAACATTAGCAAAATGAAAAGGGAACCAACCGTATAGGAAAATATATTTGCCAATGATACCACAGACAAGAGATTGATCTCCAAAATATATAAAGAACTTATACATCTCAACACCAAGAAGACAGACAATCCAATAAAAAATGGAAAAAGGACCTGAGCAAACACTTCTCCAAAGAGGACATACAGAGGGTCCATAGGCATATGAAAGAATGTTCAACATTTCTAGCCATCAGAGATACAAATAAAAACCACAATGAGATACCACTTTACATCAGTCAGAATGGCCATCATCAACAAATCAATAAACAGCATGTGCTGGCAAGGATGTGGAGAAAAGGGAACCCTAGTGCACTGTTGCTGGGAATGCAGACTGATGCAGCCACTATGGAAAACAGTATGGAATGTACTCAAAAAACTAAAATGGAACTACCTTTTGATCCAGGGATCCCATTGCTAGGATTATACCCTAAGAATCCTGAAACTCCTATTCAAAAGAACTTAAGCACCACTATGTTCATAGCAGCGCTATTTACAATAGCCAAGTGCTGGAAACAGCCTAAATGCTGATGAGTGAATCAAAAAACTGTGAGCCATTTATACAATGGAATACTATGCTGCAGGAATAAAAGGAACTCCTGCCATTTGCGAGAACATGGATGGAACTAGAGAGAATCATGCTTAGCAAAATTAGCCAGTCAATGAAAGAAAAATACCATTTGATATCACCTAACACAGGAAACTAATGAACAACACAAACAAAAGAGGAAAATTGAACCAGAGGCATGTAAACAAGGAACAGACTAATAGTTACCAGGGGAGAGGGTGGAGGAATAGGAGGGGGGTAAGTAGGGAAAGTGTTTAGTAAACGAAGTAGTATAAATAACCCATAGATATGTACAACAAGTGGGTATTGGCTGGGCGAAGGGGTGGGCTAGGTTGGGGGAGAAGTGGGGGAAAAAGTGGGACAACTGTAATAGAAAAACAATAAATAAATCAAAATTTTAAAACAAAATAAAGTAAAAACTAAGTGAATTATGGGGAAAAAAAGTGATAGAAAGACAGAATAAAGAGTGGTTTAAGGAAAACCTATTGGAAACTTTAGGTGGTAAATTACACTCATTCTGTCATTAATTTGCTTTTATGCTGAAGACAGACAAGGCATTTTACAACAAATAATATGTGAACTATAAAAATATTAAAATAAGCTAAGTAAAAGAATAAGGTAAGTAAAAGGAAGGAAAAAGGAAAAAAAATTTCAGAAAGCTAGGTGAAAGGAAGTATTTTAGTCATTAGAGATGCTATGAGAGAATGCCATCAACTGGGTGACTTATAAACAACAGAAATGTATTTCTTGCAGGTCTGGACACTGGGAAGTCCAAGATCAAGTCACTGCAGATTCAGTGTCTGCTGAGAACCTGCTTCCTGGTTCAGCGATGGCCCTCTTCTCATTGTGGCTTTACATGATAAAAGGATTTGAGACCTGGGGTCTCTTTTGTTAGGACACCTATACCAGTCATGAGGACTCCACCTGCAGGACCTGATCACCTCCCAATAGCCCCTCCCCCATTACTGTCACATTGGGTTTAGGATTTAACATACACATTTTGGAAGGACACAAACAGTCCATCTATAGCAGGAGGCTATTACTGAGACCAAATCTTAGCTCCATGATGCCATACAATCAGGGCTCCCAAGGAAAGCTCATGAGCCCCTCTAGATGTTCCTAACTGTAATTGTGCCTAAGATTCATAAGGAAGGGAGGAGGCATTTGAAAAATGTCCAAACTTACTGAATCAGAATCTCTGGGCATTAATCCCATATATCTGTCTGATAAAAAAGAAATATCAAGAGAGACCACCTTTTTTCTTAACCCTGAGAGGAATTCATTATATATGGTTTCTATAAAGGCCACTGGAAAATGAAATGTACCATATTCAATAACAATGTTTATCACATGGCTATTCCTCACCTCGACCCTCAATAAAGGTTGAGGACATAAGGCTACATCATAGCCTGTGAAAAACTTCCTGCTCTGGAGGTAGCCTTTTGCTCATTTCATGCGACCCAGCCTAAGGCCTACCATAGAAGAATGAGTGAATAGCATATGCTTTGGGTTTCTCCTCCTATGCTTGTGGTGAGGAGTAAATGAAGAAGGCCTTGCACATAGTAGGTACCCAATAAATGTTAGCAATTTTTATTATCATTATTCCCAGAGATCAATGTTCTTACTGGACTTCAGCAGGAGCCCAAACTTAAAATAACTAACAAGAAACAATAACCAAAACAATACCTGCTCACTCTACACCTCCTTTAGTACTACTCACTTGCATAGCTAAGTCTCCAGTGCTCAACATACCTTATTTTATTAATCCTCACAACCACCCCATGGGTAAATACTATTATACCAATTTTACAGATGAAAAGACTGATAAACAGACATGTTAAACATTGCCAGTGAGGCCCTGGCCAAGTAGCTCAGGTGGTAGAGTGTCGTCCCATACACCATAAAGTTGTGGGTTCCATTCCCAGTCAGGGGACATACCTAGGTTGCAGTTTTAATCCCTGGTTGGGGCACATATAGGAGGCAGCAGACTGGCAACAGATGAATGTTTCTCTCTCTCTCAGTCTCTCTCTCTCTCTCTCTCTCTCTCTCTCTCTCTCTCTCTCTCTCTCTCTCTCTCTCTCTCTCTCTCTCTCTCCCCGCCCCCTCCCTCTCCCTTCCTCTCCATCTAAAAATGTTAATAAACATATCCTTAGGTAAGGATTATAAAAATAAGGGTTTTTAAATTTTTTTAAGTGTTGCCAGTGGTATGTAACAGAACTGAATGTCCAACTCCAGGCTGTCTGACTCAAAATTATATGCTCAAAACAACCAGGTTTTATACCTCTGCCAGAGGGTCAGGACTCAGTTTGCTGATAGAGAAAGGAACCACATGCTCCAGGTATTCAGAGGGAGGTAACCAAGTTAGAGTTTTGTTATAAAAATTAAAGCCTGAACTACATCCTATCTCATCAAAGAGGCTTGCCCAAAAGATTTTCTATATATAAGGCCAAAACTCTTATAAAAAAGCAACTTTGAATGGGGTCAAATGCCAAACAGACATGAGTTTTACTCTGAACTTGGCCTGAAAGACTTTGAGAACAGGATTTGTCACCCATCACATGTGTGATGAATGAATGAGCCTCAGAAAATTTCAACTAGTTCCCCAGAACCTGAGTCATCAGATAATCCCACCAACTTTCCCCTGTGTTCAGAACATGACCTGTGACATCCTTTTTTGAAATTTTCTTAACTCTTTCAAGAGGGAAGTAACCCCAGAAGTCATTTCTTTTAAGTTTTTATATTCCAGGGAGTGTAAAGGTTGAGAATGCAGTATGGTGTCAATGTCATAAACATGAGGGCAGGCGGTAAGTGCTCACAAGCTCGCTGCGGAAGTGACATGGGCTGTCCTGTGCGGTGGCAGGCTTTGCCATCAGACCAGCAGCCAGCTCTGGGTCATCCCTAAAATAAAAGCCAAGCAGCAGCTCAGGGGCAGGTTTTGTTTACATTGATGCACACTTCTTGGGAGGAGTTGGTGCCTAGATAGCTTTTATTTACACTCGCGAGTACCAGTCAGTAACAGAGGGAACACTAGATGAACTAACATTCTCTAGACATCCTCCCTGGGAGAGACATTGTCGTTTTGGAGAATTATGACATTTTTAAAGCCTTAATAAGGTGACATATAAAAGCACTTGAAACTCTGACAGCACTGGACAACAAACTCGGAGAGCACTTGGAAAAAAGGAAGCTGCCTGGGGACTCAAGAAGCCAAGCTGTTGGAGCAGCTGTGGAGGCCAAAGCTAGTAACTCTCCACCACCTCCCAGCTCTGGGAAGACGCTTGAGCTCCAGAAAGAAAGGGTCAAAGGGAAAACTTGGAGAGATGGAATAAAGGAAGGGTGCTTTGGATAGATCCCTATGGGACAGAAAGAAGAAAAAGCTTAAGTGCAGCATTGGTTGTAGAAATAACTGGAGGACTGACTAATTGAAAAGCAAAGTTTGAATGTCATTTTGGGATGTGAGATAGCCAAAATCACTTTTTAATCTCTATTTATAAATATGTTTAATTAAAATCATTTTGACAGCAATGAAGCTCTCAGCAGGTCATATTCATGGCTGGGAAGACTAAAAGTAAAGTCTCTCCTTCAAAATGAACAAATTTTTGCCCTGGCCAGTGTGGCTCAGTTGGTTGGGCATCTTCCTGCAAACCAAAAGGTCACAGGTTCAATTCCTGATCAGGGCACATGGAACTGATCAATGTTTCTGTCCCTTTTTTCTCCATCTCTTTTGAATCAATAAAAGGGAAAATATTTTTTAATGACCAAATTTTCTCTAATCCTAAATTGTTTTAACTACTGTAAACTATAAGGCCTAGTGAGAACCAAGGAACACACCTCCTGTATGGAAACAAGATGGAAATTCTATGACACAAGTAGTTCACTGGTATGTACAGAAATTCTACAACTAGAGACCTATCAGCTGATGTCATCCATGAGGAAGATTTCAGAGCATTTAGAAGAAGATCACTGGGAGCTGTCATGAAACAAGTCAAGTCAAACTTTTTTTAAAATATGCTTTATTGATTATGCTGTTACAGTTGTCCCAATTCCTTTTCCCTTTGTTCCCCTCCACCCAGTAACCCCCTTCCCTCCAGTTATCTCCCCTTCTTAGTCTATTCCCATAGGTTATGCATGTAGTTCTCAACATCTTCCTATCTACTCCACTCCCTCCTACTATGCTTCTTACTTCCTGTACCATCTCCCTCCCTTTCCCCCTTTCCCCCTCCCTGCTGACCTCCCCCCTGTATGTTCCCCATACCTATAATTTTTTTCCACTCTCATTGCCTATTTAGTTTGCCTTTGTTTCATTTCCCTAGCTTCTGTTGTTGGTTGTTGTGATACAGTTTTCATTTTAATGTTCGTAGTTTTGATCCTCTTTCTCCTAAACAAATCCCTTTAACATTTCATATAACAGTGGTTTGGATCTGATGAACGCCTTCAGTTTTACTTTGTCCTGGAAGCACCTTCTCTGCCCTTCTATTATGAATGACAGCTTCTCTGGATAGAGTAATCATGGTTGTAGGTTTTTGCTTTTCATTACTTCGAATATTTCTTGCCTGCAGAGTTTCTTTTGAGAAATCAGCTGATACGTAGTTTTATTGGGACCCCTTTGTATGTAATTCTCTTCTTCTCTCTTGCTGCTTTTAAGATTCTCTCTTTATCTTTAATTTTTGACATTTTAATTATAATGTGTCTTGATGTGGTTCTCCCTGGGTCCAGTTTTTTGGAGCTCTCTGTGCTTCCCGGACCTGTAAGTCTATTTCCTTCCCCAAGTTTGGGAAGTTCTGCTTCATTATTTTTTCACATAATTTTTCAATTTCTAGTTCTTCTTCACCTTCTGGCAACCATATGATTCAGCTGTTGGTCCACTTATAGCTGTCCCATAGGTTTCTGAGCATCTCTTCATTTTCCTCACTTTTCGTTTCCTCTTTCTGCACTGGTTGACTGTTTGTTCCCTCCATATGTTCCAATTTGTTGATTTGATCCCTGGTTTTCTTTCCCTCACCACTAGTTTCATATGTGTTTTCATTCATTTCAGCAAGGCTAGCCTTCATTCCTTCCCTGTCTTGTTTAAGATCTGCTGTTGGTCTATAAGCATTCGTATAACCAAAGCTCTGAACTGTGCCTCAGGAAGATTTCCTATCTGCTGAGCTGTTAGATTAGATATTTCCTGTCTGGTCAGCAGCGACACTGGGATCTCTATCATGATCTGTGCCATCCTGACAGATTTGTGTTTACCTTTGCTTCCTGGGCGGGGCTGTCACACCTCTTATGCTATAGGGGGCGGAGCCCTGTGCACTCCTCACAACCAGATGACCCATCTCACCACCCGGTGGCCTTTTGCATGGGGGCAGGGGTCCAAGATGGATTCCTGCCGTTCACTCTCTGCTGAGAGACAGGAGCCTCCTCCTCCATCCCCATGCCCTCTGGCCCTCACAGTCTGAGGCAATGGGGGTCTGCCTTCCCCAGCATTGGAATCCTGAGATGATGCGTTTGGTCTGCAGCTGGGAGTGCTCCCCAAGCGCTTCTCGCCTCCCCTTAAATACAGGTGTCTGTGCTTACTGCTGTCCCACCACTGTCACCACAGCTGCCACCACCAGCACAGCTTAACCTCTCCACCCCAGCTTCAACCCTCCTACCCACCCAGATGAGCACCACTTGTTTATAACTTCATATGTTGGACTTTCATGTAGCTTTATTTTCTGGAACTTCTGGTTATTTATGGTTTTGCAATAGTTGTATTCCTTCTTAGTTGTGGAGGGAGAAGGAACGTGTCAGTCTAGGCCTCCGTCTTGGCCGTAAGTTGTCTCCTCCTCTTGACGGGCTCCTGTGTTTGTTTGCCTCTATCAAGTCAAACTTTTTTGATAAGGAGAGACTTATTTTTCATATAATTATTTTTAAATCATATTCTTTTTTCAGATCATGAAAGTAGAATCTGCTCATTATTTCTTAAAACACTAAAAATATAAATAAAATAGAAGTCTATGTTCCCCACCATGATTCCAACACCTAGAGATGACCACCATTAATCATTTGATATACTGCATATTTACTCACATTTTTCTCTGTATTTATACTATTCTACAAAAGCAGGATTTATACTGATATAGTCTAATTCTTAAAGATTCATGTTATTGGAAAGATGATCTCTAAAACTATATTAATTTTTAAAGTAATTTCAGTTTAACTTAATGTTCACACATGCATGCCTAATTTTTTTAAAACTAAGCATTCCACTTAATATCAGATATTAATATTAGATATATAAAATGATAATACTAATATTATAACTTAACATCATCATTTTAATATTGAGTCAGTTTTACTCTTCTCATGTACAAAAAAATAGAAAGCATGAATCATTACATAATCTTACACCTATTTGTATAGTTAACAATAATGATCATGCTATTAAGCAATTATTGTGTCCATACTAACTTCCAGGTACAGTAATAAGCATCTTAAGAACAACTGTATGAGGAAGGTATTAATATCATGTTTTAGGTGGAGAAAATGAGGCTCAGATAGATTAAGTAATGTTCCCAAGGTCACCCAGCAAATAATTGCAGTACAGTCTCTATTCAAACCTATTCAAGCAAAGTCGGTATATGTTCCATCCTCCTGCCTGCCATTCAAATAATCAGCTTATAGTTATAAAAATATGCACATAAAAAATAAATATGCTTAAAATTTTTTGTGATGTGACAATGTATGTTATGAAATTATTAGTGGAAGTAATGAATTTGGAGTCCATACTGTGACACTCTATCACCAGTGTGACCTTGAGCAAATCTTTTAGCCTGAACTCAGCTACAAAGTGAAGATACTACCTATTTTAATACTGGACTTGCAGGCTAATGTGAGGACTAAATAGAGCAATGCATATGAATATTCTCTTTGTAAACTACAAAAAGCTATACTATGTTATGGATATAGATATATGTCAATCATAAGCTCAATCACAACAGGTTTTATAATTTCACCTTTATAATAATTCCATCAGAATAAAAATAAATTCAGAATTTTTTACTTAATAAAAATAAAAGGCATCTTCTTGCAATATTCAAAGTCAGGGGCATATCTCTTGAGACCAAGTCTGTACTCTGTCCCAGGACTCTCAATTGCTTCCCTAGACTTGTTGACTCTTTTCACCTTTACCCAGGACACCAGCATCAAGACCAGTGACCTTTCCAACTTTGTTGTTTCCCAGCCATGCTTTTTCTTAACCTGATATTAAAATACTAAATTAATTTCTACTTTATCAATATAATACATGTATATATTTTAAATTTTAAACTTAATACAAAAATATTCTTATTATGAAAAAAACAACAGTCTCCTACCTAACTCTCCAGTTTTACTCCTGATATGCTTATTCTGAAATTTGTTCATTAACCCATTTTAGTCTATTATTGACATCTTATTATGAAAATTAGAATATAGTTTTTATAAACTATCTCCCCTGTACCATATTCTTCATCTTCCAAATGAGATTACATATAATTTTCATTGCATGTTTTTGAGTTAATATTAAAATTATTATTATTGGGCTGTGGCATTTTGTGTGGGGGGCAGGGGAAAAATAAAATTATTATGATTGTTTAATATCGTTCACTGCTGAGACAGAAGGTATACTAGGACTACTGTTTTCTCACTTATAGAAATAGAAAATGGCAAATAATAGAGAAAACCAATAAAAGGCAAAGCTGATATTTTAGAAGATTAATGAAATTGAGAAGCCTCTAACTAGACTAGCCACAAATTACCAATATCAAGACTAAAAAAGGAAACATCACCACAGATCCTACAAATATTAACAGAGTAATAATGGAAGAGTATGAACAAGTATATGGCAATAAATTTCACAGGTTAGACTAAATGATCACATTTCTTAAAAGATACAGATCAAAAGACATAAAAGAAGAAGAAATAAAAAGTATAAGTGGGCCTATATCTATTAAAGAAATGGAATTATAATTTAAAACCTTTATAAAAATTAAAGTCCAGGTCCAGAGAGCTTATACAACAAATTTTATCAAATATTTAAGGAAGCAATAATATCAGTCCTACACAAACACCTTCAGAAAACAGAAGAGAAAAAAATTTTTATCTCATTTTATGATTCCACCCATTTCCCTGGTACTAAGGACAGACATTCTAAGAAAATAAGATGATGGCTAATATTCATTATGAACATAAGGAAAAAAGCTTTAACAAAATACTGACAAAATAAACCAATTAATATTTTTAAAAGATAATACATGTTCAAGTGTAATTAATCCAGAATTTTAAGGTTAGTTTAACATTTGGAAAACCATCAATGTAATTTGCCATATTAACAGGATAAAGAGATAAACCTTATGATTGTCTCAGAAAAACATTGACAAAATTTAACAATCATTTATGATTTTTAAAAACTCTCAGCAAAAAGGCAAATTCCCTAATATGATAAAGAGCATCTATAAAAACTTAGATTTTATATCATAGTTCATGTTGAAAAACTTCTTTTCCACTAAGATCAGTAACAAAGAAAAGATATTCACTCTTGCCACTTGTATTTAACACTGAACTGAAAGCCATAGCCAGTGCAACAAGGCAAGAAAAAGTAATATGTCATCCATATTGGAAAAGAACAAGAAAAGCTATTAATGTGCAGACATCAGTGTCTATATACAAAATTATCAGGAAAATATGAAAAAGCTTTTAGAATTACTAAAGCTAATAAATACATTTAGCAAAGTTGCAAGATACAGAGTCAATATTTAAAAATCAATAGGATTACTAATAATAAGCTATCTGAAAAAGAAATAATAAAACAATACCATTTATAATAGCATCAAAAACACTAAACTACTTAGGAGTAAATTTAACCAAGGAAGTGAAAAATCTATTATTAAATAGAACTATAAGACTTTGAGGAAAGAATTTGAAGAAGACACAAATAAATGAATAGATATCTCATGTTCATGGATTGACCAAGTTAATATTGTTAAAATGTTCATACCCAAAGGTTTTTCACAGAAAAAAAAAATCCTATAATTCATACAGAACCACAAAAGACCTCCAACTTTCACTTATAAGGTAAATAGATTCCAGTGATCTAATTTACAGCATGGTCACTATAGTTAACCATAATGTACTGAATAGTTGAAAGTTGCTATGAGAATAGAGCTTTAATGTTCTCACCATAATGACAAAATGGTAATTATGTGAGGTCAAGGCTGTGTTAACTAACCTTATTATACTAAACATTTCACAATAAATGCATGTATCAAATTATCATTTTGTACACCTTAAACTTACACAATGCTGTATGTCAATTATGTCTAACTAAATTTAGGGAAACATCAATCATGTTTATATAGACAGCAATAAACAATTGAAGGAGGAAAATTTTCAAAAAAACTCTACCATTTAAAAAAAAAAAAACATGACATACCTAGGGATAAAGGTGTATATGCTGAAAAGTACAAAACATAGCAGAGAGAAATAAAAAAAAAAGAAGAAGATAATTCAGTCACATGTCACTGAATGCCAGGGATACATTTTGAGAAATGCATCATTAGGCAATTTTGTCATGTGAACATGATGGAGTGCACATCCACAAACCTAGATTGTCCAGCCTACTACACACCTAGGTATATGGTACAATCTATGGTTCCTAGGCCACAAATCTGTACAGCATGATACTGTATTGAACACTGCAGGCAACTGTAACACAATAAGTATTTGTGTATCTAAACATAGAAAAATACAGTAAATTATGGTATAAAAGATTTTTTTAATGCTACATCTACACAGGGCATTACCATAAATGGAGTTTCCAGGACTGAAAGTTGCTCTGGGTGAGTCAATGAGTGGTGAGTGAATATGAAGGTCTAAGACATTCCTGTATGATATTTTAGACTTTATAAACACTGTACACTTAGGTTACACTAAAGTTTTTTAAATTTTTTTCTTTGATAATAAATTAACCTTAGACTATTGTAATGGTTTTACTTTACAAAATTTTTAATTTTTTAAAACTCTGACTCTTTTGTTATAACACTTAGCTTAAAACACATTGTACAACTGTACAAAAATATTTTATTTCTTTATACCTTATTCCATAATCTTTTTTCCATTTAAACATTTTTTAAAACTTTTTTTGTTAAAAACTAAGACACAAACACACACATTAGCCTAGGCCCATACAGGGTCAGGGTCATTATTATCACTGTCTTCTACCTCCACATCTTGTCCCACTGGAAACTCTTCAGGGCGATAACACACGTGGAGCTGTCATCTCCTATGAGGACAAGGTCTTCTTTTGGAACACCTCCTGAAGGCTCTATCTGAGGCTATTCTTGAGGAAGCGTCGCTCTTTTCAGAAATATGTCCATGGTGGTTTGTTTGATTTGTTTCTTTTTTATTTTCATCAAAGATTTGCTTGTAATGAGATAATGCACCTTGAATATTTCTCTACTAATGAAATACTTTCAGTGTTTTCAAACTTTTAAAGGAGCTTATTGTGGTCTGAAAAAGCTTCTGCTAAACACTTCACTCTGAATTTTCATAGGAATTCTTGTTTTACTTCTCCTGCAGTTTCTTTTTCTCTCGCTTCTTTTTCAGCTATGTGTTCCTGTTTCAGTTCCAACAACTCTTCATTAGTCACCTCCTCAGGAAACAAATCTAGGAGCTCCTCAATGTCATCCTCATCCACCAAGGTTAAAATTGTTTGCCACCTCGACCACAGCCTTGTTAATATTAGCAATCTTTTTATCCTTGGCAAATCCTTTATTGAAGTCATGAATGAACCTCTTGAGCATCTTCTTCCAGATGCCATTCATACACATTCCTATGTGACAACACCCCCAAGCAAGGGTGTTTTTGTTGCTGTTTTGTTTTGTTTCTATTTCCTTGAACTTTCTTTTTTATTTTTTAGTTTTGTACATTTTATTGATTATACTGTTACAGTTGTCCCCATTTCTTTTCCCTATACTCCCCTCCACCCAGCAACCCCCTCCCTCAAGCAGTCCCACCCCACTTAGTCCATGTTCATGGGTGATGCATATAAGCTCTTTGACTTTACCCTTTCCTGTACTATTCTCAACATCCCCCTGTCTATTCTATACCCCTCCTACTATGCTTCTTAATTCCTGTACCATTTCCCTCATTCTCCCTCCTTCCCCCTCCCAGCTGATACCCTGCCACATGCTCCCCATATCTATATTCTGTTCCCACTCTGATTATCTGTTTGGTTTGTTTTTGTTTTTATTTTTTAATTTCTGTTGTTGATAGCTGTGAGTTTGTTGTCATTTTAATGTTTATAGTTTTTACCTTCTTTTTCTTAAATGTGTCCCTTTAACATTTCATATAATAGTGGCTTGGTGATGATGCACTCCTTCTACTTTACATTGTCTGGGAAACACTTACTCTGCCCTTGCATTCTAAATGATAGCTTTGCTGGATAGAGTGATCTTGGTTGTAGGTCCTTGCTTCTCATCACTTTAAATATTTTCTGCCAGTCCCTTCTTATCTGCAAAGTTTCTTTTGAGAAATCAGCTGATAGTCTTATAGATAGCCCTTTATAGGTAATTCCCTTATTTTCTCTTGTTGCTTTTGAGATTCTCTCTTTACCCTTAACCTTTGGTATTTTAATTATGGTATGTTTTTGTGTGGTCTTCCCTGAGTCTAGTTTATTTGGGACTCTCTGGGCTTCCTGGACCTGTATGTCCATTTCCTTCCCCAAATTAGGGAAGTTTTCCTTCATTATTTTTTCACATAATTTTTCAATTTCTTGTTCTTCCTCTTCTCCCTCTGGCACCCCTATGATTCAGATGTTGGCACATTTAAAGTTGTCCCAGAGATTCCTAAGCCTCTCCTCATTTTATCTTAAATTCTTATTTCCTCTTTCTGTACTGGTTGACTGATATTTCTTCCTTATGTTCTAATTTGTTGATTCGAACCCTGGTTTCCTTTCCTTAACCACTAGTTTCATGTGTATTTTCCTTCATTTCACTTAGGATAGCCTTCATTTCTTCCCTATCATGATTAATCTTTTCTGTCAAGTCTGTGAGCATCTTTATCACCAGTACTTTGAACTGTGTGCCTCTGTTAAGTTGGCTATCTCTTCATCTGTTAGGTTTGCTAGCTTCTTGTCACTTAGTTCTCCCACTGGAACCTTGATCTGCCCCCTCTGTTGGGCTTTACTTTTCTGTGTCCTCATCTTGACAGCTTTCTGTGTTTGCTTCTGTCTTAGGTAGAGCTGTCGCACGTGTTACATTGTAAGGGGTGGAAGCATAGGTATCTGTCAATGCTGGTGACTCATTTCACCATGTGGCGCTGTATGTTGAGGAGTGCTCTGAGAGGGAAAAATGCCACTTGCTCTGCTCTTGCCCCTTTCCAGGCACTTCTCCTCCTTCCCATGCTAAACAAGCTGCCTCCATTGAGAAACCAATAGTTTCTTCCCCTGCTCCAATCCCCCACTCATTTTTACAGTCAGAAGCAATGTGGCTCTATTTTCCTTGGCACTGGTCTGGCCTGGGACTGGGATTAGCCTGATTTGGGGCTGGGATCATTTCCCAGGTTTAAAATGAATGACTGCACTTTTTGCTGCAACTACAGTCTCTGTGCCGCTAGCTGTGCTGCCAGCTACTGTTGCCGAGCACCACCCCCACAGCCGCTGCCACTGCATCTCACCTCATTCTCTCCATCCTGACTCTGCCACTTCTACTTCTCTGGCTGACTATTTCCTCTTTTATTTCTTTGCTGAATCTCTCCGTAGTTTTAATTTTCTGGATTTTCTGGGGGTTTTTAGTTTTGAAGTGGTTGTAAATTTCTTCTTAATGTGAGGAAGACACATCGTGTCCACCTACACCACCATCTTGGCCAGACATTCAGCAAAGGTGTTTTTTTAATAGCTTTTTTAAATTGTATTTTTCCATTACCATTTATACCCCTTCTACCCACTTCCACCTCCACTCACCCATCCCCCTGCAATCACCACACTGTTGTATGTGTCCATGAGTCCTTTTTCTTTTTTGCTTGATTCCTCCACCCCCAACACCCACCTCCCAGAGCTATCTACCTGCTCTCTCAGTCTGTCTCTATTTTGCCAAGCAAGATTCTTAAAGCAGTTATAGATGTGGTACAGTCATGTGCTACTTAAGGATACATTCAAGAACTGTGTACTTAGGCATTTTCATCGTTGTATGAACATCATCAAGTGCACTTACACAAACATAGATGATACAGCTTATTACACACTTAGGCTTACTGTATAACTTATTGTCCCTAGGCTACAAGCCTGTACAGCATGTTACTGCACAAAACAACACAAAAGTGAATCGGGCACAAGAAAAAATAAACACAAGATACATGAGGCCTCTGCTAGCATAATACAGCATACTGTTTTACAGTAAACTTTTTTTGTAAGTATTGGGTTGACCAAAAAGTTTGTTTTTTTCCATAAGGTGGCTCTAATAACACTTGTTGTCTTTAACTTAATTCAAAACAATTTTCTTAGATTATATTGTGACAGATGTCCCATCCACATGCATTTTTTAAAACTTATCAAAATTGGTGAATTTTTCTGTAGGCATTTTAATATTGAAGATAGAAGAAAATATGCAACATTTTCAGTATATTGTGCTTTATTATTCCTAGGAAGGTAAAAAGATCTGTGCAGTGTATGGAGAAGGTGCTGTGACTAATTGAATGTGCCAAAAGTGGTTTGCAAAGATTCGTGGTAGAGATTTCTTGCTGGACGATACTACATGGTTGGGTAGGCCAGTTGAAGTTGATAGCAATCAAATTGAGATGTTAATTGAGAACAATCAACATTCTACACACAGGAAATAGCTGGCATACTCAGAATATCCAAATCAATGAAGTTATTGATGAAAATAAAAAATATGTCTTATTTTACAAAAAAAACTAAATGGACTTTTCGGCAACCCAATAAAAAGAGTACTCTAAATAATGATATAAAGTAGTATAGTAAATACATAAACAAGTAACTTGGTTGTTTATTATTATTACCATGTATTGTGTACTGTACATAATTGTATGTGCTATACTTTATTTTTAAATTATATGTTATTGATTATGCTATTACAATTGTCCCAAATTTTTCCCCTTTGCCCCCTCCCACCTAGTATCCATCACTTCCTCAGGCAATCTCCCCACCATTGTTCAAGTCCATGAACCATGCGTATAAGTTCTTTAGCTCCTCCATATCTTATATTGTATTTTACATCCCCATGGCTATTCTTTAACTACTATTTGTACTTTTTAATCCCCTCACCTCTTCACCCATTCCCTTACACCCCCTCCTATCTGGCAAACCTCAAAATGATCTCCATATTTATGATTCTGTTCCTGTTCTGCTTGTTTGCTTAGTTTGTTTTTTAGATTCAGTTGTTGATATTTGTGAATTTGTTGCCATTTTAATGTTCATAGTTTTTATCTTTTTCTTATATAGTTCACTTTAACATTTCATATAATAACAGTTTGGTGATGATGAACTCCTTTAGTTTTACCTTGTCTTGAAAACTCTTTATCTGTCCTTCGATTCTAAATGATAGCTTTGCTGGAAAGAGGAATCTGGGCTGTAGGACCCTGCTTTCCCTGACTTTGAATATTTCTTGCTAATCCCTTCTAGCCTGCAAAGTTTCTTTTGAGAAATCATCTGATAGTCTTATGGGAACTCCTTTGTAGGTGACTATGTACTTTTCTCTTGCTGCTTTTAAGATTCCCTCTTTATCTTTAAACTTTGGCATCTTAATTATCATGTGTCTTGGGTTGGGCCTCTTTGCATCCATCATGTTTGGGACTCTCTTTGCTTCTTGGACTTGCATGTCTAATTTATATGGAAGTTTTCTTTCAATATTTTTTCAAATGCTTTCAATTTCTTGTTCTTCCTCTTCTCTTTCTGGCAGCCCTATGTGTCAGATGTTGTTTGATTTGGAGATGTCGCAGAGGTTCCTTATTCTATCCTCTTTTTTTAAATTCTTTTTCTCCTTGCTGTTATAATTGAATGCTTTTTTCTTCCTTATGTTCCAAATCATTGATTTGATTATTGGTTTCATCCTCTCCACTGTTGGTTCCCTGTAGATCTTTCTTTATTTCATTTAGTGTAACTTTCATTTCTTTCTTTATGTTGTTGCCATATTCAAGGAGTTCTTGGAGCATTCTGATAACCAGTGTTTTGAAACCTGCATCTGATAGGTTACTTATCTCCACTTCATTTATTTCTTTTACTGCAGTTCTCTCCTGTTCTTTCATTTGGGCCATATTTCTTTGTCTCCTCAATTTGGCAGCCTCCCTGTGTTTGTGTCTGGGTATTAGGTAGATCTGCTTTGACTCCCTGTCTTGGTACCATAGCCTATTGTAGAAAAGGCACCCATAGATTGTGTTGGGCAGAGCCTTAAGTAATTGCCAGGGTGGGGCAACCTGTTTCACTGCTTTGTGGCTCTATGTGGGAGAGCTCTGAGAGGGGACAATGCCACTGCCTGGCCTCTGGAGAAATCCCTGGGAGGAAAGTGTATCCCAGCACTCGTCCTGTTGCCAGTCACTTTTCTTTCTCCCCTCCTCCCCATATGCCACCTGTGACCTTCTAGCTGTTGCCCTGGTGCTGAACCCCAGATGGGGTGGGTCCACATAAGTCCTGGGACATTTGTGAGCCCTTTAAAAAGAGTCTACTGAGAAACCTGCAATTTCTTTCACCACCCCAATCCCCTCTGGTTTTTACAGCCAGAAGTGATGGGGATTTATCTTCCTGGAGCAGGAATCCTGGGCTGGGTGGTCTGGTCTTGGGCTTGAATAACTTGCTCCCACAGTATCTCTCCTGATTTTTATCCACCACATGTGAATGTGGGACCACCCATTCCACCACCTCTCCATGCCACTCCATGTCTCCATACCTCTCTGTGCATCTCCACCTCTCCACACATCTCTGCATCTTTGCCTCTACTATGTGTCTGGATGAATCTGGCTTCTTTAAATCTTTGGTTGTCAGAGTTCCATGCACCTTGATTTTCTGACAATTATGGGTGACATTTGTTTTGTAGTCTAGTTGTAATTTTTGCTATAGTTGTGTGCAAAGGTGAAGTGTGTTTACCTACAGTTCCATCTTAACTAGAAGTTCATTACTTTCTAAGAGATTATCTTCCAAGTCTCAGTGAAAATTTTGTTTCAGTTTCCATGTTTCTAATTTCAAAGAGCTCTTTTTTGTTCTTCAACTCTTCTTGTTGCTAAAAACACTATTCAACGTTTTTTCCTCCTGATTCCTGCATGTGTGCCTCCTCTAGAGACAATGATAGTTTCTATCTCTCATGCTGAAAGCTGTCCTCAAACGTGTGGTGATCCTCAGCTGTTGATCCATATTCAACTAATAGGAAAATCTTAAAATTGAGTGTCTGCTCTGTATGTATGGGTGAAACTTGTTGACTGGTAGGCTATAGGAGATGATCAAGCCATAGAAAGCTGGCTTTCTTTTCAGGAAATGTCAATGTCTAAAAGTGTTTTCTCTTCAATGATTAATTTTCTATCCTTGGATAGGAGGAATATCTCTGGCTTCAGTATTCTAAGCAGAAGGCAAGGAAAGCAGGTTGGTTGGGAGTGAAGGGGATCTCATTATCAACTATTCAGTTACTTAATGCTTCTGTTTTAAGCCCAGATCTCATTCTTGGCTTCCACTGTGCCCAGTGTCCGAGTCTGAAAACCCTCATATCCAAATTTTTGAAGAAAATAATTATTCCTATAAAACAAAATAATTGGAATAAGATTGTCACCTGGTGAGCAGGGCACAGATAGGTATCATGGGGAAGCAGAGAAGTGGGAATGAGGGTTATAAATTCCATTTACAGATAAATCATTCTATTGCCCTTTATCTCTGTCTTTTAGTGAGCAGAAATTTGGGTCAAGGTGAGCTAAAATGGATCAAAAACTGCTTGGATTCAGTAAAAACTCTCTAAGATAAATCAGGAGTTGAGTGAAATTGGCATTTGCACAATAAAGAAAAGGCTGAGGAGAAAAAAGAAACAAGTGGAGTTAAGTAAGAGCCCAAAGGTATAGAGCAGAGGTCCTTAGGACGACAAACTTGGCTGGAATAAGGTGGGCAGAGAAAAGGAGCATTTGATACACAGAAAGAGATTTACAGGGTTTGTATCAAGCATTTGTAATCTCAAATACAGGCTCTGTCCACTAAACTAACCCTGAAAACTAGAGAAGATGTGCACTATGACACTTTAAGAAATGCTGGGAAAAGAGCAGGTGCTTTTACAGACTTGTGTCTATAGGAGAAGGTGGCTCTACTTGGAACAGGAACTGTTGGGAGTTCTGCTCTTGCCCCCAAACTCATACCTATTGTCCTCAAGAGTCAAATCAGACTTTTCAGAGGTCCAGTGTGGATGAGGAGCTGAAAAAAAATGAGACTAAAATCTCTCAGACAGTTGCTTTTCTCCCCTTCCTCCTCCAATTCCCCAAGGCTGAGGAATTGTATTTTAAAGTGCCATTTCTCCAAATTCTGATTTCCTCTGGACAGCAAAGGTAAAGTCCTGAGTCTAGATATTTTTCAGAATGAGGAGCTCTACATACTAGGTCTCATTCACCCCTTCCTCCCTGAGCTTACTGGTACTGACACAAGCTGGTGCACTTGAGGAAAAGCTGATACCCTCTGGGAAAACAAGCTCAGAGGCCGAATCAACAAGATAATTGGGGAATACCACCTCTTCAAAAGACTAAAAACATACAATATTTTTAAATCCCACCAGAATATTAGAACACTGAGGCAAGAACTTTAAATTAAACTAATATGCATACTTTAAAAAATAGAAATATTAACATGAAACAGAAAAGAAAGCATACAACAGCATCAAACTATAAATAATAGGTATAAAAATATACTATTTGCCATAAAGAACCCTATAAGTGGCATAAAGAACAAAACAAAAACAGCCAAGGAACAAACTAACAATTTGAAAGACCAGGTTGACAAGTTCTCCCAGAAAGAAGTCAAAGAAACAGAAAGTATAAGAGAAAAGCTAGGCAATATGAAGGTTAGAAGTAGAAGAACTAATGTATAAATAATAAAAGTCTTAAGAGAAAATAATATAAATAGAAAGAATAAATAAATTCAAAAAATAATAGGCTATAAGTGCCCATCAGTGGATGAATGGATAAAAAAACTGTGGTACATTTACACAATGGGATACTATGCAGCAGAAAGAAAGAAGGAACTCCTACCTTTTGTGACAGTATGGATGGAGCTAGAGAGTATTATGCTTAGTGAAATAAGCCAGGAGGTGAAAGACAAATACCATATGATCTCACCTAATACAGGAACCTAATGAACAAAACTAACAAATGAGAAAAATAAAATCATAGGCATGGAAACAAGGAACAGACTGACAGTGACCAGCTGGCAGTGGGAAGGGGAAGAAGGAGTGAAAGAATGGGAAGGGTGTAGTCAAGGAACTAATATAAATGACCCATGGACATGGACAACAGGGTGGAGATTGACTATGGGAGAGGGGAGGTGGGCGGGGCAGGGGAGAGCAATGGGAGGGAAATGGGATAACTGTAATAGGACAACAAAAGAAAAAAGAAAAAAAAGGTGAAAGGGGGTATAGTCAATAAAATGTGATAACTTTAAAAAAAGACAATTAAAAAATCAAATTTGTAAAAAATAAAATAAAATAACATAAAAATAGGTTAAATTTTCCTGAATTAGAAAAGACTAGAAACTCCACATTTAAAGGGCCCTGGGCTAACAAAAATATATATATGTATAAGGTAAAACCCATACCTAGATTCATTATTACAAGAATTAAGAATTTCAAAAAAGATTAATTTAACTTTCTAGGGAAGGAAATAAAGCAAATGCAAATTGAAACAATGTTTTCCCACATCAACCATGGATGCAATAACTCAATAGAACTTTAAACCTGAAATTTAGTAACTGCCATTCAAATATATAAGCAGGGTTTTAAAAAATATCTCAAGTACACAAGCCCTCAGATGTTTCACCACAAAGACTCATCAAAAATAATTTTAAATAGGACCTTCAAAGATGGCAGCGGAGTAGGTAGCAGTGTTATCTGCTCGCTTCCATCACGGAAGGACTTCGGGTGCAAACACAGAGAGGAGTGAGTGAGTGAGTGCGGATTTCAGACAGCATGAACAGGGAAGGGAGTGTGGGAGCAGCGTGAAGGAGGGTGGAAAGTTCTGCCACGCACTCCAGGCTGAGTCGCTGGGCCTCCTGGACTGGCGTGTCTGCTGTACCGCACCTGAGAGGGGCAGCTGCTGACTAGCTTGTTAGCCAGGAGCTGCTTGGAGGCTTCCCCCTGCCAGGGGTGCACTGACCAGTGAAGTCTTGCAGGGAGTCAGCAAGAGGGTTTGGCTGAAAAGCTCAGAGGCGTGGGAGGTTAGTGAACAGCCTGGATTGGGAGAAACTGTATGAACTGAGTCTAGATGGGGACCTCCTTGGCTGCAACTTGGTACTGAAAGCTCTGTGCTCTGGGCGTGCACAGTGCTTGCGCCAGGGCCCTACCAAACAAAGGAGCAGTTTTGAGGCAAGGAGAGGGGCCCACATGGGAAAGCTGTGGTGGACCTGCAGACTTGGTGGGGACCCCAGGCCGGCAGGTGGCACACGCAGACATATAGGCAGGGACATGAGTGGATGCTGTAGCTCAGGAATAGAGACATGACTGGAGGCAGAGCAGAGGTTACTGGCATGTGCACACTGGCCCAACAGCAGAAAAACATTGCTAGACAAGCCTGAGGAGGGCTGAGGGTGCCGCAGGAGGGGACAACTAAACGCGGCTCACAGCAGAGCGGTGGCAGGACCACAAGTAAGAAACTAGCAACCCGAGAATCAAGCTGGATCTCCCCACAGCCAGCCAACCAACCAGAAAAGATCTGAAACCTATGGAATTTTGACCAGGGGCAGATCCAGAAAAAAAAGAGACTGCACCCCGGAAGTTGAACTGAGTAAAAATTCTTTGTTTCTTTTTTCTCTTTCCCTCTCTCTTTTCCTTCCCATTCCTCTCTTTTTTTTTCTTTTTCTTTCCTCCATTCCCCTTCTTTTCTTTCTTCTCTCTTTCATTTCTCTCTTTCTTCCTTCCTTTCTTTCTATTTTTTAAAATTTTTTAAAACTCTTCTTTAATCTGTTTCCTACCTTCTATCCCTCATATCCTATATCCTTCTGCTTTAATTTTGTTTGCTTGTTTGTTTGTCTGTTTTGTTTATTCTCCCTCTCATGCTAAACATATAGCATATAACTGCTATATAAACCTAATACTATACAGTTCCACTTTCTCACTACATTCTGCATTCTTCACTTCCTTTTTAAACATACAGTGTAAATATTACTTGTTGTCTTGCATAGCCTTGACCCTATTTGCTAATATTATTATTGTATCATCTTCCTCTGAATAATCATCTTTCTTTCATTTAAAACAACTCCTATCTGTTTCTCCTGTAATATAAGAATCTTAATCTCTCATTTATATTAATACTGGCTCATTTGCTGTTGATAGAGGGATGGTGGTTGGGGGATATTTTGAAGGGTGTGGGTTTAATGCCTGGGTTGTGTGCTTATGTTTTAATAGCATTTCCACAAAGGAACTCAAGACAAGGTGTGCAGAGTGACTCTTAATCAACTAGCCAGAGAAAGGATACACCAAAGAGTAACTGAAATACAACCAGACAGCTTAAACAAATGGCATAAAGGGCAACACAAAAGCATTAGGCTCAGAAAATCAAAAAGACTATACCACTGAATCCCTCGGATCTCCTATAAAGAATCTCATATCATGAAAGTGGGAAATCAAAGCAGACAAATCTAATAAACAACAACAAACAAGAAGAATAAAACATGGGGAGACACAGAAACAACCTTCCAATGAAAGGAAAAGACGAATCCCCAGAAGGTGAGATAAATGGAATAGACATAAGCCAACTATCAAACATGGAATTCAAAAAAATGGTTATAAAAAAGATCAATGACCTTGACAACCTCAAAGAAAACTACAACAAACTCCAGGGAAATTATCAACAACCCCAAGGAAACTACAAAGACCAGGGAAGCTACAAGGAACTTATGGAGAACTACACCAGCATAAAAAAGGACATAGAAACTATTAATAAGAACCAGGAAGAAGTTAAGAATACAATTTCTGAATTGAAGAACACAACAGAATCAATCAAAAGCATGCTAAATGAAGCAGAAGATCGATCAGTGAGTTAGAAGACAATGTAGCAAAAAATTTCCAGACAATACAACAAAATGAAAAAATATTTTAAAAGAATGAAGAGCTTAAGATAACTGAAGAACAACATGAGACTAAACAACATTAGAATCATAGGGATATAATAAGGAAAAGAGGACGAAAAAGGGATAGAAAACCTGATTGAAAAAGTAATGACAGAAAATTTTCCTAACCTGGTGAGAGAAAAAGTCATGCACATCCAGGAAGCACAGAGGATCCCAATGAAGATGAACCCAAAAAGGCCCATTCAAAGGCACATCATAATTAAAACGGCAGCATTCAAAGACAAAGCGAGAATCCAAAAAGCAGCAGGAGGAAAACAGCAAATAACATACAAGGGAGCTCCAATAAGCTATAAACTGACTTCTCAACAGAAACACTACAAGCCAGAAGGGAATGGCAAAAAATATTCCAAGCAATGAAAAACAAAGGCCTACAGCCAAGACTATTCTACCCAGCAAGACTCTCATTCAAAATGAAAGGTAAAATAAGGAGTTTCCCATACAAAGGAAGACTAAAAGAATACATCTCCACAAAACCAGCATTGTAAGAGATGACAAAGAAAATGCTTTAAGAAAAAGAAGAAAAAAAGAGGAGAGGAACACAAGTACAAAGGGAAATAAATAAATACATGTGAATAATAACCTTAAATGTAAATGGATTAAATGCTCCAATTAAAAGACATAGGATAGTGGAATGGTTACCAAAACATAACCCACATATATACTGTCTACAAGAGACACACCTCAAAACAAATATTTACATAGACTGAAAGTGAAGGGATGGTAAAAAGTATTCCAAGCAAATGGACATGAAAAATAAGCTGGGGTAACAATACTTATATCAGATAAAACAGGTTTCACAGCCAAGGCCATAAAAAGAGACAAAGAAGGACATTTCATAATACTTAAGGGAAAAATTCATCAACAAGATATAACCCTTATAAACATATATGCACCCAACATAGGAGCAACCAAATATTTAAGGACAATTTTGAAAGACTTCAGGAAGGATATAGATGACAACACACTCATAGTAGGGGACTTAAACACCTCATTGTCAACAATGGACAGATATTCGAAGCAAAGAAACACCAAAGATATTGAGGCATTGAACAACACTCTAGATCAAATGGACTTAGTTTATATATATAGAACTTTTCACCCCCAAAAAGCAAAATATACATTCTTTTCAAATGCACATGGGACATTTCCAAAAACAGCCCACATGGTAGGACACAAAACAAGCCTCAACAAATTCAAAATAATTGAAACTATATCGAGCATCTTCTCAGATCACAATGGCTTAAAATTGGAAATGAACCTCAAAAAAAAAAAAACTCAAAAACATTCAAACTCATGGAGAATGAATAACATGCTGTTAAATAATGAATGGGTTAACAATGACATCAAGGAAGAAATCAAGAAGTTTCTGGAAACAAATGACAATGAACGCACAACAACCCAAATTTATGTGATACAGAGAAAGCAGTCCTGAGAGGAAAGTTCATAGAAATACAGGCCTACCGATAAAGAAGAGAAGAATCTCTAATAAAAAATCTAACCCTACAGCTATAAGAACTAGCAGAAGAACAACAAGCAAAGCCCAGAGCTAGTAGAAGAAAGAAAATCATCAAGATCAGAGCAGAATTAAGCGACATAGAGACCAATCAAACAAATCAAAAGATCAACAAAAGTAGGAGCTGGTTCTTCCAAAAAATAAACAAAATCAGCAAGCCTTAACCAGGCTCATCCAGAAAAAAGAGAGAGGACCCAAATAAACACAATCAGAAACAAAAGAAGAGAAAATACAACCAATATCACAGAAATACAAAGCATTGTAAGAAATTACTACAAACAATTGTATGGCAAGAAACTTGACAACCTAGATGAAATGGACAAATTTCTGGAAACATAATCTTCCAAAACTGAACCAAGAAGAAGGAGAAAGCCTGAATAGAGCAATAACAACTAGTGAAATTGAAGCAGTAATCAAAAAACTCCCGGCACACAAAAGCCCTTGACTGGATGGCTTCACAGGTGAATTTTATAAAACATTTAGGAAAGAAATAACTCCTATCCTTCTCAGACTATTCAAAAAAAAATCCAAGAAAATGGAAAACTCCCAAACTCATTCTATGAAGCCAGTATTATCCTAATTCCAAAACCAGATCAAGACACAACAAAGAAAGAAAACTACAGGACAATATCACTGCTGACCATGGATGCTAAAATATTCAACAAAATATTGACAAATGGATCAAACAACACATTAGAAAGATTACACACCATGATCAAGTGGGATTCATCCCAGGGATGCAATGATGGTTTAATATTCACAAATCAATAAACATAATACACCACAGAAACAAAATGAAAGACAAAAAAAAAAACATGATAATACCAATAGATGCAGAAAAAGCATTTGATAAAGTACAACACCATTTATGATAAAAAACACTCAGCAAAATGGGAATAGAGGGAGCATACCTCAACATAATAAAGGCCATATATGAGAAACCTGAAGCCAACATCACACTCAATGGACAAAAAACTGAAAGCATTCCCCCTGAGGTCAGGAACAAGACAAGGATGTCAACTCTCTCCACTCCTATTTAACATAGTCTTAAAAGTTCTAGCCACAGCAATCAGACAAGAAAGAGAAATAAAAGGCATCCAAATTAGAAAAGAAGAAGTAAAACTGCCATTATTTGCAGAGGACATGATAGTGTACACAGAAAACGCTATAGACTCCATGGAAAAACTACTCCACCTAATAAGTGAATTTGGCAAAATAGCGGGGTACAAAGTCAATATTCAAAAATCACAGACATTTCTGTATACCAAAAATAAAATACCAGAGATAAAAACTAAAAGAAAAATTCTATTTACCATAGCAACAAGAAAAATAAAGTACCTAGGAATAAACTTAACCAAGGAGGTAAAAGACCTGTACTCAGAAAACTACATAACACTGAAGAAATAAATTGAGGAAGATACAAATAAATGGAAATTTATACCATGTTCATGGTCGGGAAGAATCAACATCATCAAAATGTCCATACTACTCAAAGCAATTTATAGCTTCAATGCAATCCCTATTAAAATACCAATGACATATTTCGCAGACCTAGAACAAATACTTCAAAAATTTATAAGGAACCAAAAAAGAGCCCGAATAGCCACAGCAATCTTGGGGAAGAATAACACGGTAGGAAAAATCACAATACCTGATATCAAACTATACTACAAGACCACAGTAATCAAAACAGTCTGGTACTGGCATAAGAACAGACATACAGACAATTGGAACAGAATAGAGAGCCTAGAAATAAACCCAGGTCTATAAGGTCAACTAATAATTGACAAAGGGGGAAGAAACATCAAATGGAGTGAAAAGAGCCTCTTCAACAAACTGTGTTGGGAGAACGGGTAGGGACAGGCAATAAAATGAAACTAGACCACCAACTTACACTGTATACCAGAATATACTGAAGATGGATCAAAGACTTAAATGTAAGCCATGGCACCATAAAAATTCTAGAGGAAAACATAGGCAGGAAAATTTCAGATATCCCACGTAGCAACATTTTCACTGATATATCTCTTAAGGCAAGGGAAATAAAGGAAAGAATAAACAAATGGGACTACATCAAATTAAAGAGTTTCTCCTCAGCAAAAGAAAACATCATCCATAAGAAAAGGAAACCAACCATATGGGAAAATATGTTTGCCAATGATACCTCAGACAAGGGATTGATCTTCAAAATATAGAAAGAACTTATACAACTCAACACCAAGAACACAGACAACCCAATTCAAAAATGGGCAAAGGAACTGAACAAACACTTTTCCAAAGAGAACATACAGAGGGTCCATAGACATATGAAAGAATGCTCAACATCACTAGCCATCAGAGAGATGCAAATAAAAACCACAATGAGATACCACCTCACACCAGTCAGAATGGCCATCATCTAAAAATCAACAATCAACAAGTGCTGGCGAGGATGTGGAGAAAAGGGAACCCTGGTGCACTGCTGGTGGAAATGCAGACTGGTGCAATCACTATGAAAAACAGTTTGTAATTTCCTCAAAAAACTAAAAATGGAACTGCCTTTTGTACCAACAATTCCATTGTTAGGACTATATCCAAAGAATCCTGAAATACCAATTCAAAGGAACCTATGCACCCCTATGTTCATAGCAGTGCTATTTACAATAGCCAAGTGCTGAAAACAACCTAAGTGCCCATCTGTAGTTAAGTGGATCAAAAAACGGTGGTACATTTACACAATGGAGTACTATGTAGCAGAAAGAAAGAAGGAACTTCTACCATTTGCAACAACATAGATGGAACTAGAGAGAATTATGCTTAGTGAAATAAGCCAGGCAATGAAAGAAAAATACCTTACGCTATCACCTATTAGAGGACACTAATGAACAACATAAACAAATGACCAAAATAGAACCATAATATGTAAACAAGGTATAGACTAACAGTGACAAGGGGGGAAGGGGAAGGGAGAGAAGGGGGAAGGAAGGGGAAGGGTCTAGTCAAAGAACATGTATAACTGACCCATGGACATGGACAACTGGGTGGGGACTGATTGTGAGTGAAAGGGTGGGCAGGGTGCAGGGAAGCAATCAGAAAAAAAAGTGGGACAAATTTAATAGAAAAACAAGCAAACAAAAAATTTTAGTGGGGAAAAATATATACATATAAAGAATGGAAATGCAATTCTAGTGACTATTATAAGAAGAAGAATTTTCCTTCACACTGTATATTTTTCTCCCTACTGGAATTTGGCATCCTGAAGCAGTAAGTAATGACATAAGGTTCTTTGCATGAAAGTAATAAGACCAGTTGTTAATAGAGGTTTTGTTGACCAAGACTTTGACTGGAATGTCATGCCTAAAGGAGACATGCTTGGGCTCTGATTGTTCCCAAAAAGCCCTGAGGAACTAAGGTTGTCCTTAGAAGGTAATAAAAGCCCATGAGAAAGAAGGCCTGGTACCTAGGTTGGATGTGCAGTCCATGGCAATCTTTCCAGGGAAGGAATGAAGGTTGCTTCCCTGAAAGATGGCTAGAAGCAACCTTAAGGCTTGGAAAAGACAAGTGTTCATAGGCAAGGCTGAATGGCAGGTATGTGGCTCAGCTTCTGTGCCCTAAAGGGCAGAATGAAGATCACCCTTAATGTTCCTTGTGTAAGTTCCAGCAAAGCAGACTTAAATATCATATGTGATCATTTGCTGCTCTGGTTGTGTTTATGCAAATGAACAGGATAAATTGAAACTGGACCTAATGAAGTCCCTTTAATGACAAGGAGGGTAATCTTAATGAGAAAAATCATGATCCAAGGAAAATCACAATGCTCAGTGGTAGACTATAAAGTAATGCAGCTAACCATCTTTAAAGTTTCTTTTCATTTAAAGTTTCCTTTCATTTGTAAGTTAAACTAGGTCTGTGACATCATCAAAGATGCTTAATTTACAGGCAAGAAGAATGTCAAATGCCTTGCAACTGGATGTCTTTCCAATAAGACAGTCTTACAGAGTTAGAGATTGGTTTGTGGGTTATGTTGCATAAATTAACATGTGTTTTTTGTTTTCAAAGGGCATAAGCCTAAGATCTCATTACCTGAGTGATTGTCTGTACGTATAGGCCTCACTTAATCCTGTTTGCATCGCTGCCTCCTGAGACTCAACGGTTTGGCTGAACTAAGTGGCTGGGTTGGTGAAATATGGGGTGGTCTGTGGGCTTCACCTTAAAATGGGTTTCTCTTTTCTATCATAATGGCTTGGACAGAAGGGACCCAGAGGTCTGAGAGGGGGGAAACCTAAAATATTTCCCTCAGCCAAAACTAAGTATAATGGGCAAAAGGGTTTTGGACAGGTGAGATGTGCCTGGCATACCTTATTCCAAAGAAGACCTTTTTTTTTTCCTAATGTGGGACATTGAAAAATTAACACCTGCCTTTTGTCATCTAGTGGTTATGGATTGAATGATGCCTTTTAACCCTGTTGCCAAATCCGTTGCCCCCAGAATACAACAAGGATGCCAGCCTGTTAAACCAAGCACGCCATTGTCTGGGGACAGCCAACTGACCTGGAGTCTGCAAGATCCTTTCCCATGTGGGAAGGCCACCCTCCCCTCCACACCCCCATGCCCAGCTTGAAGCAGATAGAGGAGCATGAGACCGTCACCCATTGTCCTCTATAAGATTATAAATGGTCTCAAGTCTGAGAGGGGGGATTGTTATTTTTTTATTGTTATAAAAATATAATTAATTAATTAATTAAAAAATAATAATAATATAGGAAAGGAAGAAACCGGAGAGCTTGTATGCCTGACCCATACAAGGGGGATTGCTGGGGGAGGGGGTGCTGGTCGGAGGGGAGCAAAGGGGAAAAAATTGGAATTATTATGACAATATAATCAATTAAATATACCTAAAAATAATAATAATAATAATTTCAAGGCCCTGGCTCGGTAGCTGAGCATTGTCCTTATACATCAAAATTGCAGGCTCAATCTCTGGTAAGGGCACATACAAAAGCAACCAATAAGTGCATAAATAAGTCGAACAACAAAGCAATGTTTCTCCTCCCCCTACCTCTACTTCCTCTCTCTCTCTTTCTCTAAAAACCAATAAATAAAAAATTTTTAATAGTTTTATATAAAGCACTTGAAAAAGAAGAAAGACAAATGTAGGAGATGATGCAAGAGATATATAAAGCAGTGGTGACCAAATAACTTGGATGAGTTTGTGTTGTATTTTTAAAAATAGCTAAGACTAAAGAAAAGGAATAAAATATCAATGGTAACCCAGATTTAAAGTGTAGATAATGACTACATAGTAAGGGTTTACAGAAGTTGGGGAGAGACCAAGACAAAAGTTTTTGTCTTATTGGGATGGATATTAATGTAACCTTTTTTTTCAAAAGCAAGGAGATTAAAAAGAAACAGAAACCTGGAGACCAAGAAAAAAGGTAAAAGTGGGTCAAAATATATCGATAATTAAAATAAATGTATTTGGATGAAACTCACACTCAAATGATTGGCCGACTGAATATTTTAAATCCAGATATGTGCTATTTATAAGAGATGCTCATTAAAGATAAGGGCATGTAAAGGTTGAAAACAAAAGATGAAAAATGACATGTTAGGCAAATATGAACCAAAAGAAAGCCATAACATATTAGTATCATTTAAATTAGACTCCAAGACAATAAGCACTGTTAGAGATCAAGAGGGTTACTGCTAAATAATAAAACCAAGAAGAGAACAACTTGAAACATAAATGCACATAAAATAGCCTCAAATATATTAGGTAAAATTTTATAGAACTAGGGTAAATTTAACATTGCTTTTTCAGTTGATGGATCAAAAAGATAAAAAGTCAGCAAGGACATAGAAAATATGAACCACTCAGTTACAAGGTATAACCCACCCAAATAACATCTAATGAATATATGTAGTGTTCTTTCAAGTAATGGAAGAACACCTTTCTCAAGTACACATGAAATATATATATAAATTTGATTGTATACTAGACAATTTTAAGAAGTCTCAATGAATTTCAAACTTAAGTACAAGGCAGACTTGAAATTCTGGACACAAAGAAATTAAATTATTAGAAGTTAAAATATAAATTAAAATGCAAACATATTTAGCAGTATTGATAAATTACTCATAGATTAAGGGGGAAATATCAAAAAGAAAAAAAATATATAAAACTGAATGATAGTAAGAACACCATATATCAAAACTTCTGCCTTGACCAGGTGACTCAAGTAGTTGAAGCACCATCCCATGCACCAAAGGGTTGTGGGTTTGATCCCCAGTCAGGGTGCCTGTGGGAGGCAACCAAATATGTTTCTCTCTCTCTCCCTCTCCCTCTCTCTCTCTCTCCCTCCCCCCCTTCCCCACTTCACCTCCTCTATCTCTAAAAATCAGTAAACATACCCTTGGGTGAGAATTTAAAAAACTTCTGGAATGTAGTCGATGTATACTTTGAGGAAAATTTATAGCTAAATACTTATATTAGAATAGAAGGCAATCTCAAAATTAGTGAGCTAAGTGTTATTCTTAAATAGTTCAGAGGGAAAGGCACAACAAACTCAAGTTCAAATTAGAAAATAAAAATAGAAACAGATCAACAAAACAGAAAATAAAAATGCAGTAAAGAAGAACCAAAAGTCTAAGAGCTGGTTCTTTGCTAAAACTAACAATATAAATATCAAAAAATTCTTCAGGATTTATCAAGAAAAAAGTTACAATAAACAATATTATAAGTGAAAAGGGGTATAGATGCACATAAAAATATGAAAAATAAAAGAATATATTCTAGTAATATGCCAACAATTACAAAAACTTAAATTTCTACAAAAACACAAATTAGTAAAACTGACTCAGAACGATTTTTTTGAATAATGTTATTGTTGCTAAAGAAACTGGCATACTAGTTAAAATTATCACCTCCCCACTCCCTCCCAACCCCTCACCACCCCATGCCCCACCCTCACCCACCCACATACACAAATGTACCTGGCCCAGATGGATTTACAAGTAAGATCAAACTTTCATGAGCTAGATCACCTCAAGATAACACAAATTCTTCCAGACAACAGAAAAAGAGAGGCTACTACCCAACTCATTTTATAAGGGGAGGTATTAGAATAGAACCAGTAGTGAACAAAAGGAAGAAAAATCCCTGCCCTCCTGGAACTTACATTCTAGGATGAGTGTGGGAGGAATACACAGTAAATAAATAAAATACAACATAGAGTATGTTAGACAGTGGTAACTGTTGTGAAGGAAAATAAAACAAGAAAAAGGGAAATGGATTGCACCACTTTAAATGAGTTGCATGAGGAAGACCTGACAAGGTGAGAGAGGCTGACTGGGAAAGACAGGCCATTAGCGGGAGCAGGAAATGCAATGGCCCTATGGAGGGAGCATGACTACTCCATGTGTGTCTCGGTTCTCTGTTCAAGAAATGAATGGAGGACTAGGACTGAGTGGCTAGAACTGGGTGGCCAAGGAGGAGGACAGTAGGAATTGAGGGGCCTTTGACCCAGCGCTCTAGGGAAAGAGAGAAATTCTGATATGCCACCCTTAGAGAAGCAGTCCGCCCCTCCGCTGTGAGGCCAGCCCCAAGTGGCAGTTTGAAGGGACACAGAAACAGCATTTTTCAGGTAGACATGATGCAAGAAGCCAATTTGTAGAGAGTAGAGCCAATTGTGCATGTAGCCAGAAAGAGAGTAGGTTTTAATAGCATCTATGTTTTAATATTATTTACAAAGATAGACTTACGGCACCTCAGTGAGATTAGGAGTGCAGGGATAATTAGGGTAACTCACAAATAGAAGAAATTGAGGCTCAGAGAGATTAAGCCATTGGCCCAGGGTCACACAGCTACTAAGCCATAGAGGTAGGGAAAAGCCCAACCTTCTGACCCACTGTCCAGAGCTGCACCCACTCTGTTGTGCTTCCTGACTCAGAGTCCGTGGACACACCCCTCAGACCTTACCTTATTTCTTCCTATGAATTATTATTGTCTCTCATTTTATTCTTTTTGTGGTTTGTTTTCATAAGCCACTTGTTTTAGGGCTGCTTTTATGAGCAGCCTGAGTTAACCTCAGTAAAACCGCTTACATTGACAATAAAACAGCTTTCCTCCATGCATCTCTTTCAATTCTCTGAAGATTTTTTTCTTCAGAGGACTATCTTCAGTAAATGGAAAAAAGCAAACTCCACTTTTCCCCTCCCCCAACACAAAATAAACTGCGTCACCAATAGCCATGATATTTGAGACTGGGTGTCTCTCATTGCAGCAACAGGAGCCTGGTGAGCCCAAGCATCCCTCCCTACAGCTCTGGGGCTGCCATGTCCTGGGAGAAAGGGAGCCCCTACCAAGCCAAACACATCATACCAACTTTATAAATAGCCTTTCAGAGAAACAGACTCTCAGATTAAGCTTCTGCCAACTCCCGTCCAGTGGCCTTATTTTATTTAATATGTAATAGCCACTTTCTACTGACCCCACCCCACCAAAACAAATACCATGTGTGGGATAGACACCCTACAGCTCTTCTTCTCCCACTCCTCCAGCATGCCCACCATCACTCAGGCAAGAGTAGGTGGAAAGGCAGTGAGGTTGCTTTTGGAAAGCCCAGATGGAATACTAGGGGAGAAGCAGGATTTGATCTCTTCAACCCACATCCAACACCTGCTCTTAAAGAGGGGAGGCAACATGATTTATACAAGTAAACATACGCTCCATGTTATAATATTCCCATATGCATACCACTGTACACTTACACAGGTAGCCTCCTGACAGCCCTGTGGAACAACCCAGGTGGGATACCAGGTTCAGAAGGACCCTTGAAGGTCAGTCTCTCTCCCAAGCTCTGGCCAGGCTTCTGCCAAGTATATGTTGTGATGGGCAGCCCACCACCCCCTCAAGCAGCCCAATCCATCTGCAAACAGCTCTCCCAGCTGGAAAGCTCTTTTTTATACAAAGATGAATCCCACTGACTTCCTCAGACCTCAGTGGGACTCCACCAGGGTCATCTGCCTGGGCTTGTCACTGAGACTCAGAAATTCCTCACCCCTGCCCGGCTACCTCCAGATCTCAAAGGAGGACCAACAGGCAGCCCTGGGTACCGCCCCACCCCCTGGACCAAGCCACCAGGTTTTTGTCGACCATTCCTCATGTGTCCAGGTTCTAGGCTTTGCCTCATTTGCTCTCACCTCCCTCACTGCTCATTTGTATACGGAGTGAATTCCCCTCCTGACTAGTCAAAATACGAGCTTCCAGCCAATGGGTGTCTGCATGTGCCTGCCACTGAACCTCACACATGGTTTTCCTACAAAGTGCCCCCCCAAGAGCTCCAGGGCAGAGGGGCTACTAATCTTCCCATCTGACAGCTGAGGTCACAGAAGCTTCCAATTCAAGCAAGCAGTCTGACTGCAGAGCCAGCCCACCCTCGGTGGGGTGGAAAGCAGTGCCCTAGGGAGCACCAAGGAGACAAAGGCTGCTGGTAGGGCCAGTGAGAGTGCCAGGAGCAGTGGCAGCAGCACATCCAGAAGAGGAACTTGAACTCTGAGCCCAGAATGAAGGAACTGCCATTTGAGGCAGATTAAAGCATGTTCTCAATTCTAACTGGGTCAGACAGGTTGATGGAGGAGAGGCATTCCACAAAGAAGAAGCAAAATGGGTAAGCATACATGAGGTGTGTCTTGGGAACATCTGTCATTTGGACAAAAAATGAAGGAAGAGAAAAAAACTGGGAGATTGGGCTGCATGGAGTATCTTTTAACAAATCACCATGAAAGTTTTGCTCGGCTTCGCTCGGCTCTGCATCAGGCCAGGGCCATGAATTCTAGGTTCTTGGAGGATCTGAAGAAGGAAGACCAGCAATCGGGCAACAGAGCTATTTCCACATTGACTCATCCATCCTTTCTCCCCACTCCCCTGTAACATGGCTCACGGGGGAAGCTGTGGTGCCAGCAGCCTAGAGAGGGGTCTCCTGTCCCACACACAGCCAGGGAAGTACTGAAACCAACCCACCCAGAATACACTACGCCAGCCCACTCCTCTTGAAAATCAAGATCAGAGTCAGCCCAGCCACAGCCCTAGAAACTTGACTCTGGTGCAGCTCACACCTTCATTTGCTCCCTCTTGCTTCAACTCAGATTAATGACAATAAAACCTCAGCCATGAATGGGACAGATACATATAAACATTTTTACTATTAAAATAATGTCTTCCTTTTATTACGTTCATAACTGAGGGTCAGATATAAGCAATAAGCTGACTTAAAGCCAGCCATCCCTTTGACCTGTTGACAAAATAATTCACACAGTTCTCAAGTCCTCAGGCACAAAACTGTAAACAAGCTTCCAGTTGCTGAATAACCATTACAGACACCAAATAAAACCATTCATCTTAAAGACATCTCAGAACCTGGAGTGCCTTCGAAAGCATACAAATGGTCACACACTAGTACAAAATGCCAACCACAAAACACCATGTTTCTGCTTTATTTAATTTTTGTACTTTTTCACTGAAGTGTCTAGGCATTTCTATTTGGCTGAGAGAGTCTGGAATGCTAGTAATTGTTCTGGGCAAGTCAACATCCTGGAACACTTCTCAAGCCAACTCTGCTATCATTTGAAAAGTCCCTAAGTTACTCTTTGTTGCTTTGTATGTTACTAGGTAATACCAGTGATTCAATTCCATTCCAACCAACAGTGTTCACTGAATTTCTATTATATCTCCAGAATTTTGTCCCAGGACATTCCTGAAGACTGACACAACCTAATATTTTACCCAATTGATCCTGGTAGGTACACTAAGACTTCTCAGACCACACAACCTGATTTGGAATGGTAGAACCTATAGTTACTATAAATATAGGGTGAGCAAAGACAACTGTGAGTTCACCCTGCCCTGAATGAGTCTAGAGTCTACAACTGTAAAAGGACAAGAAAATTTATATAACTATTGTAACTGTAATACAAGTAGGAGATGAAGAGTGATGATCTGGGGCAAACAAATTACAAAAGGAAGAAGTAATTGTAACTCAGAGAAAAGCTCTGTGGAAGAGGTGGCATATCCCTGTAGCTTATGGTATGATTAGAATTTCAAGAAGTAGGCAGGGATAGGAGAGGTATTCTTGCTTAAAGGGGAGAATGGGAATGGGCACGGTATGTGTGAGGAACAGCAAGTAATGCTCTTCTGTGCCTTGGAGTAAGTCAAAGACCAGAAACACAGGACTAGAAAAGTGGGCTGGATACAATTTTGCTAGTTCTTGAATACTATGACCACCAGAGATTAACTAAATTCTTCTTTCTTCCTGTGACTCAGCTAGACTGTATTCCCCATGTTCCACCATGTGACTCAATTCTTGCCAATGGAATGTTGTAAAAGTGATGTAATGTATACCACAACCAGACCTGGCCCAAATCCCACCTCCTTGGTTCCCAGCTGGGACTCTGTCCAGGCGCTTCTATTCTCTCTGCTGGCTTGGATGTGAGGACATGGCAAGCTTGGAGCCACACAGTGGAGATGACACAACTTGTGTCAACCTCAACTTTGATTGACTGTGTATCTCAGAGCCCAGCCCCATCCTGCTTCCGAAGGGGCTTTTCCTGAGTAAGAAGTATACTAACATGGTGCTAGGTCTGTGTCCATAGTGTGAGCTTTGAAGCCTGTATTCGTTCCAACTAATATACCAGGTTTCGGGGTTATTGAGAGCTGTATTTAAGAAAGTAAGCCTGGAAGGAGAAGATGGCAGAGGAGTGAGGGGAGGCTGTGCTTTCTGGCTCCCAAGACTCATCTGTAGTTTGGACTAATTGCAGACAGAACATATCAATGAGCAGCTGGACACTGGCAGAGTCGAGCTCTGGCACTGCTGGATTAGAGAAAACCATCTGGGAATGACCTGTTTGGTGAGGATAGCGAAGGAAAAAGGGACGAAACAGGATTTCTGACTGGGTTGGCTCCCTGAGCTGCGGCTAGAAGTACGCAAAGACTTTAGTGACCACAGGCTTCCCCAGAGAGGAATCAGGAGGTGAGCGGGTCTCTGGCCACTGGCAGAGCCAAGAGTGGGCCAGGTGGCATCTGGCACTGAAAGATAAGAAACAGCGTACTACTGTGCATGTAAGAACATGATTTTCCTTTATATTTTACTTTTCTGTACTTTGGAGAGGGGAGGAAAGTTTGGGGGTGATAGAACATTCTTGAGAAGCACAGGCGCAGAAGTGCACTTTCCCACTCTCCAACCCTCCCTTGGGTCACGCAGTAGCGCACAGGGAAGTGCCCTCATTCACTGGCCCAGGGGCACAGGGCCGCGCGTCCAGGTGCCCCTCGGACACACCCCAACAGACATAAGATCAGTGCCACAATGGGCACAGGGAGGGTCTACTGGGCATGCAGAAGACCATGCGCAGACACCCCTAGCCAGCCCCAGTGGGAGCCAGGCCGGAGCGCAGACCACGTGCACGGGTTCTGCTCGTGCCCGCCCAGGCAGGTGCGGGAATGGTGGACAGCTGTGGCACAGGAACAGTGGGCAGCTGGCAACTCACAGATGCTCACTTCCACAGTGCACAAACATCCGGGGCCCCGTCCCAAGGGGCGAGAGACCAACTCCCAGTGCACAGCTCGACAGACCTGAGGCTAGCGTGAAGGCCACCTTGCGCGCGCATGTGCACAAGTGCACAAGCACCCCGGCCAGCTCCAACAGGAGCCAAAGGAACACTGGCCACCGCGGGTGCACACCGCTGCTGCAAGAAAGAGAACCTCTGGCCGGCCTCATTAGACCAGCTGTGGGTCCAGAAAAAGAAGACGACACACAAAGGCTGAACTGAGTAAAAACTTTCCTTTTGTATTTTTTTAAATTTTTACTTCTATTTTAGTTTATTTATTTGTATTTTATTTTATTTTAATTTTTTAATTTCTTATTTTTTTAATTTTAATTTTTACTTTTATTTAAAAAAATTTTTAAACAATCTCTTTAATTTATTTCATATCATCTCTCCTTCTCATCCTTCCTCCTTAAATTTTGTTTATTTGTCTGTTTTGTTTAGCCTCCCTTTTACACTAAATAAATAGAATATAGTCGTCGTCGGCAGCCGTCCGTCTCGAGAGACGATGGTGTAGCTTCTTAAGAGTCTATCTGCACCGCCGAGAATGGCTGTGCAGTCCGACTCGGGAGTGACATGGTATCTGTCTCCTCCCGTGTTGAATCGACATCTTGTGATGACGCTGAAGCTACAGAGCCTGGGCAGGGTGATATGGAGGGTCTGCTGTTGCCCAAGCAGCAGACCCCCCCTCTCTTCAAAGCTGAAGGGTCCAAGGGAAAGACGGAGTCGATACAGCTTGGCTTCAGGTGCGCCGCAGGAGTTGCCGGTGTTGACTACAACGTCAAACCGCCTTAGGGACTCCGGCTCCGGATTTTCTGTCGGGGTTTACTCCCTTAGCCTTTCCCCTGAAGAGGTATGCCGCAAGGCAGCGGAGGTTTTTTGGAATCAGAGTTTTCCTTCTCTGATGTACCCTGACTGGAAGATCGAACCAGCGACACTTAGCTCGCAGGCCGACGCTCAATCCACTGAGCTAAACCAGCCAGGGCGTAACTACTATATAAATCTAATACTATACAATTCCACTCTCTTACTATATTCTGCATTCTTCCCTTTTTCTTTTATTATTATTAACATACAATGTAAATATTACCTACTGTCTTGTAGTCTCAACACTACTTGCTACTATTACTAATCTATCATCCCCTCTATCAGAAAATCATATTATTCCTCTTTAAAAATAACTCTTATCTATTCTTCCTATAGTATAAAAGCCCTAACCTCTCTATATTTATATTAATACTGGCTCGTTGGCTGACGATAGCAAGATAGAGGGTGGGGAATATTTTTGAGGGTGTGGGTTTCCTGCCTGGGCTGTGTGTTTATGTTTTTAACAGCATCTCCACAAAAGAACTCAAGACAAAGTGGACAGAGTGACTCTCAATCTACTAGCCAGAGGGAAGATCCCATCAAAGAACATCTGAAATATAACCAGACAGCATAAACAAATGACATAAAGGGTAACCCAAGAACATCAGGCTCAGGAGATCAAAGAGACTGAACCACTGAAACCCCCAGATCGCCTATAAAGAATCTCATACCACAAAGGTGGGAAGTCAAAGCAGACAGATCCAAAAAACAAAAACAAACAAGAAGTATCCAACATGGTAAGACACAGAAACAACCTCTCAATGAATAGAAAAGAGGAATCCGCAGAAAGAGAGGTAGATGGAATAGACATAGCCCAAATGTCAGACATGGAATTCAAAACAATGGTGGTGAAGAAGCTCAATATACTTGACAATCTCAAAAACAACTACAACAACCTCCAAGGAAGTTACCAACACCTCCAAGAAAACTATAGGGAACTTACAGAGAACTACACCAGCATAAAAAAGGACATAGAAACTACTAATAAGAACCAGGAAGAAGTGAAGAATTCAATCTCTGAACTGAAAAGCACAGTAGAATCAACCAAAAGCAGGCTAAACGAAGCAGAGGATTGGACCAGTGAGTTAGAGGACAATGTATAAAAAAATTGCCAGACAATACAACAAAATGAAAAAAGATTGAAAAAATATGAACAAGATGTAAGGGAAGTACAGGATAGCATGAAAAAAATAATATCAGGATCATCGGAATAAAAGAGGGAGAAGAAGAGGAGCGAGGAATAGAAAAGCTGATAGGAGAAGAAATGAGAGAAAATTTTCCCAACCTTATGACAGAAAAAGTTATGCAAGTTCAAGAAGCACAGAGTCCCAATGAAGAGGAACCAAAAAAAATCCACCCAAGGCACTTCATAATTAAAATGGCAACATTCAAAAACAAAGAGGGAATACTAAAAGCAGCAAGAGAAAAACAGCAAATAACATACAAGGGAGCTCCAATAAGGCTATCGACTGATTTCTCAACAGAAACACTCCAAGCCAGAAGGGAATGGCAAAAAATATTCCAAACAATGAAAAGCAAAGGCCTACAACCAAGAATACTCTACCCAGCAAGGCTCTCATTCACAGTGGAAGGTGAAATAAGGAGTTTCCCAGACAAAGGAAGACTAAAAGAATACATCTTTAAAAAAACAGCATTGCAAGAGATGCTAAAGGGAATGTTTTAAGAAAAAGAAGAAAAAAAAAAAAGGAGAGGAACACAGGTACAAAGGGAAATGAATAAATGCATGTCAATAATAACCTTAAGTGTAAATGGATTAAATGCTCCAATTAAAAGACATAGGGTAACGGAATGGATAAGAAAACAGGACCCACATATTTGCTGTCTACAAGAAACACAACTCAAAACAAAAGATTTACACAGACTGAAAGCAAAATGATATAAAAAAGTATTCCAAGCAAATGGACCTGAAAAAAAAAGCTGGGGTAGCAGTACTCAGATCAGACAAAACAGATTTCAAAGCAACAGCATTAAAAAGAGATAAAGAAGGACATTTCATTTTACTTAAGGGAACAATCCATCAAGAAGATATAGCACTGATAAACATATATGCGCCCAACATAGGAGAACCCAAATACATAAAGAAAATACTAGAAGACCACAAGAAGGATATTAACAACAACACACTCATAGTAGGGGACTTTAACACTCCATTATCAACAATAGATCTTCGAAGCAAAGAAACACCAAGGATATACAGGCATTGAACAACACACTAAACCACATGGACTTAATTGATATATATAGAACTTATCACCCAAAGAGACAAAATATACATTCTTTACAAATGCACAGGGGACATTTTCAAAGATGGACCATATGGTAGGACACAAAACAAGCTTCAATAAACGCAAGAAAATTGAAATCGTGTCAAGCATCTTTTCAGACCACAATGCCTTGAAACTAAAAATCAACCTCAGAGAAAAAAATCAAAGACACCCAAACTCATGGAGAATGAATAACACGCTATTAAATAATGAATGGGTTAACAATGACATCAAGGAAGAAATCAAGAAATTTCTGGAAACTAATGATAATGAACACACAACAGCCCAAAACCTATGGGTCACAGCAAAAGCAGTCCTAAGAGGGAAGTTCATAGCAATACAGGCATATCTGAAAAGGATAGAAGAATCTCTAATAAAAAATCTAACCCTAAAGCTACAATAACTAGAGGAAGAACAACAAGCAAAGTCTAGGGCAAGAAGAAGGAAGGAAATAAACAAGATCAGAGCAGAATTAAATGACATAGAGACCAAACAAACATTTCAAAAGATCAATGAAACTAGGAGCTGATTCTTTGAAAAAATAAACAAAATCAACATGCCTTTAGCCAGGCTCATCAAGAAAAAAGAGAGAAGACCCAAATAAAATCAGAAACGAAAAAGGAGAAATCAAGACTCATACCACAGAAATACAAACGATTATAAGAAATTACTACAAACAACTGTATGGCAAGAAATTTGATAACCTAGAAGAAATGGAAAAATTTCTAGAAATGCATAACCTTCCAAAACTGAACCAAGAAGAAGTAGAAAGTCTCAACAGACCAATAACAAAGAAGGAAATTGAAACAGTAATCAAAAATCTTCCGGCACACAAAAGCCCTGGACCAGATGGCTTCACAGGCGACTTTTACAAAACATTTAGGAAAGAAATAACACCTACACTCCTCAAACTATTCCTAAAAATCCAAGGAGAGGAAAAAATCCCAAACTCTTTCTATGAGGCCAGTATTACCCTAATCCCAAAACCAGGTCAAGACACAACAAAGAAAGAAAACTACAGGCCAATATCACTGATGAACATAGATGCTGAAATCCTCAACAAAATATTGGCACACAGAATCCAGCAATACATCAAAAAGATCATACACCACAATCAAATGGGATTCATCCCAGGGATGGAAGGATGGGTTAATATTCGCAAATCAATTAATATAATACATCACCTAAAAAAAATGAAAGACAAAAATCACATGATCATATCAATAGATGCAGAAAGCATTTGATAAAGTACATCGGCGGCGGCGGCAGCCGTCGGTCTCGAGAGACGATGGTGTAGCTTCTTAAGTGTCTATCTGCACCACCGAGAATGGTTGTGCAGTCCGACTCAGGAGTGACACGGTATCTGTCTCCTCCCGTGTTGAATCGACATCTTACGATGACGCTGGAGTGTCCTCTCCAGTGAAGCTGAAGCTACAGAGCCTCAAGAGACGATGGTGTAGCTTCTTAAGTGTCTATCTGCACCGCCGAGAATGGCTGTGCAGTCCGACTCGGGAGTGACACAGTATCTGTCTCCTCCCGTGTTGAATCGACATCTTGCGATGACGCTGGAGTGTCCTCTCCAGTGAAGCTGAAGCTACAGATCCTGGGCAGCGTGATATGGAGGGTCTGCTGTTGCCCATGCAGCAGACCCCCCCCTCTCTTCGCAGCTGAAGGATCCAAGGGAAAGACGGAGTCAATACAGCTTGGCTTCAGGTGCGCCGCAGGAGTTGCCGGTGTTGACTACAACGTCAAAGCGCCTTAGGAACTCCGGCTCCGGATTTTCTGTCGGGGTTTACTCCCTTAGCCTTTCCCCTGAAGAGGTATGCCGCAAGGCAGCGGAGGTTTTTTGGAATCAGAGTTTTCCTTCTCTGATGTGCCCTGACTGGAAGATCGAACCAGCGACACTTAGCTCGCAGGCCGACGCTCAATCCACTGAGCCAAACCAGCCAGGGTAATGATAAAGTACAACACCCATTTATAATGAAAACACTCAGAAAAATGGGAATAGAGGGAGCATACCTTAACATAATGAAGGCTATATATGAGAAACCTGAAGCCAACATCATATTCAATGGACAAAAACTGAAAGCATCCCTCCTGAAATTAGGAGCAAGACAAGGCTGTCCACTCTCTCCACTCCTATTCAACATAGTGTTGGAAGTCCTAGCCACAGCAATCAGACAAGAAAAAGAAATAAAAGGCATCAAAATTGGGGAAGAAGAAGTAAAACTATCATTATATGCAGATGACATGATAATATACATAGAAAACCCTATAACCTCCACTAAAAGACTACTTGATATAATAAGTGAATTTGGCAAAAGAGCAGGGTACAAAATAAATATACAGAAATCTAAGGCATTTCTGTACACAAATAATAAAATATCAGAGACAGAGACAAAAAAGAAAATACCATTTACTATAGACACAAGAAAAATAAAGTACCTAGGAATAAACTTAATCAAAGAAGTAAAAGACCTGTACTCTGAAAATTACATAACATTGAAGAAAGAAATTAAGGAAGATACAAATAAATGGAAGCAAATACCATGTTCTTGGATGGGACGATTCAACATCATCAAAATGGCCATACTACCCAAAGCAATTTACAGATTCAATGCAATCGCTATTAAAATACCAATGACATATTTCATAGACCTAGAACAAATACTCCAAAAATTTATATGGAACCAAAAAAAAACCCCAAATAGCAAAAGCAATCTTGAGACAGAAGAACACAGCAGGAGGAATCACAATACCAGATATCAAACAATACTACAAAGCCACTGTAATCAAAACAGTCTGGTACTGGCATAAGAACAGACATATCGATCAATGGAACAGAATAGAGAGTCCAGAAATAAATCCATGACTATACAGTCAACTAATATTTGATAAAGGAAGAAGGAACATAAAATGGAGTGAAAAGACCCTCTTTAACAAATGATGCTGAGAGAACTCGACAGGGACATGCAAAAAAATGAAGCTAGACCACCAACTTACACCACACATGAGAATAAACTCAAAATGGGTCAAAGACTTAAATGTAAGTCATGACACCATAAAAGTCCTAGAGGAAAACATAGGCAGGAAAATTTCAGATATGCCACGTAACAATGTTTTCAGAGATACATCTCGTAAGGCAAGAGAAATAAAGGAAAAAAATAAACAAAAGGGACTACATCAAACTAAAGAGTTTCTGCTCAGCAAAAGGAAACATCAGCAAGATGAAAAGGAAACCAACCATATGGGAAAATATATTTGCCAATGATATCAGAGACAGGGGACTGATCTCCAAAATATATAAAGAGCTTGTACGACTCAACATCAAGAAAACAGACAATCCAATTAAAAAATGGGCAAAGGAACTGAACAAACACTTCTCCAAGGAGGATACACAGAAGGTCCATAGACACATGAAAGAATGCTCAACATCACTAGCCATCAGAGAGATGCAAATAAAAACCACAATGAGATACCACCTCACACCAGTCAGAATGGTCATCATCAACAAATCAACAAACAACAAGTGCTGGCGAGGATGTGGAGAAACAGGAACCCTACTGCACTGTTGGTGGGAATGCAGACTGAAGCAGCCACTATGGAAAACAGTATGGAATTACCTCAAAAAACTAAAAATGGAACTGCCTTTTGAACCAGTGATTCCACTGCTAGGATTATACCCAAAAAATCCTAAAACCCTAATTCAAAAGAACTTATGCACCTCTATGTTCATAGCAGCACTGTTTACAATAGCTAAGTGCTGGAAACAGCCTAAGTGCCCATCTGTAGATGAGTGGATCAAAAAGCTGTGGTACATTTACACAATGGAATACTATGCAGCAGAGAGAAAGAAGGAACTCCTGCCATTTGCAACAACATGGATGGAACTAGAGAGAATTATGCTTAATGAAATGAGCCAGGCAAAGAAAGAAAAATACCATATGATATCACCTAATACAGGAAACTAAAGAACAACATAAACAAATGAACTAAATAGGACAAGGAGCAGAATAACAGTCAATAGGGGGGAGGGGGAAACGGGGAGGGAGAGAAGGGGGATAAGTAAGGTAAGGGTTTAGTCAAGGAACATGTATAACTGACTCATGGACATGGACAACGGGGAGGGATATGATTGTGTGAGAAAGGGTGGGCTGGGTTAGGGGGAGCATGGGAGAAAAATGGGACAACTGTAATTGAAAAACCAAAAAATTAAAATTAAAAAAAGAAAAAGAAAAGAAGCCTGGTGGCAGATGGAAGCTGATATGGATCTGGGAAGAAAACAATGATTGAATGCCTAGTTCTGAGACTAATGAAAGGTTGAGAGAAGAGATGTGCACTAAGGCAGTGATGATGGGAGGAAGGAAATGAGAGGATGTTTCCCATCATCCATTCACTTCTTTCTATTCAACCTTTATATCCTTGTTTATTGAAACAGATTTCTCAGAGGTCACTGCTAACCTTCTCATCCATACTCCAGTGTCGCCTTTCTTCATTAGCATTATCATCCTACAGCTTTTGACACTGTTAACCACTGCCCTCTTTTTCAGGCTGTCTTTTCTCTGCCTCCCCTTAATATCCTGCTGATCTCTGGAGCTCTTTCTCTCCATTGGCTCTTGTTTCTCCACTGGGCCCTCAGAATAAGTCACTCTGAAGCTTCTGGCTTGAAGCCTGCTCTTCTCTTTTCTAGATGCATGAGATCCCTCGGGGGTCTCATTCACCATCTGGCTACCATCTTCCTGTTCATGGTCACCACCAGCATCACCACCACCACCACCCACATCGAGCAACCTCACCAGTCCTGACTTGTCTTCTGAGCTTTAGATCAAAATGTTCAACTTGCCATCTGAAAAGCCCTGCCCAGATGTCCTGCAGGCACCTCAGTTCAAACTGTCCGAAACAGAGTTTATCCTCTTGTCACTGCCTCTCGCTACTCACCAACTCCCAGCAAAGCTGCTCCTTCTCCATTTCTGGGTGTTTGAGACCAGAGGTTCAGACATGAAGGACTTGAATATCTTGCTAAAATTAAGGTGTGACATTCCCCTCAGAGAATCTAAGAACTCCACCCTGAATCCCAACAGCTTTTGAAAATTGATCTAACACATATTCCAGTTTTACACCATTCATCCCATGTCATGATTGCTACAAATGCACATTTCTCCAAATCATATGACAAAATGTCTACTCCATTTACATGGCCCAGCAGAGCTGCATATGAGCTCATATCAGGGCTAGTGACCCTGTCTTACTGTCTCCTCAGCCAGCTTGGGTTTCAATTCCCTTTTAGCCAAGTTTCTTTTCACATTTCCAATCTGAAGAAAATTCCGTTCTAGAAAATAAAAGTGGAGGATAATTTAAACATTTTGCTTATTCTCAACCACCAAAGAGCATCATGCCATTCCCTCCAAGGTATAGGCCTGTCCTTTCCTCATTCTTTCCACTCAGAACATACCTTTCAAAACCTTTTTGTTCTTGTTATATCTTCACAAGTTTTAATTTAATTCACACTCTACCTGAATTAGTCAGGACTCTTTTGGTCACAAGTGGCAGAAATCCAAGCTAAGGAGGGATTTATTGACTCATGGCAGCAAACCACATGAAGGGCAGGCAGGGGTAGAGGTGGCCTTGCCAAGTCAGGGCATCAAGTCAGGGACTTGGAGCCTATCCGACTCGCCATCTCTGCTCTGATCTCAGTTTCTCTCTGTGTGCAGAATTCTTCCAGCCAAACCAGCTTCTCCAAGGACTGGATTCTTAACAACAGTGGCTCTGACTCATATCCTTAACAGCCCTTTAACCAGAGAGTGAGAGCCCTTCTCCAGGCTCCTGTATGAAAAAGCCCAGGAAAAACTCTGGTTAGCTTAGCTTGGCTCAACCGATTACACCTTTTGGGAAAGTCACTATGATCAGAATGGTGAAGTAGTTTACCCATCCTGCATCACATACCCATCTCTGGTGTCAAGGAAATAGAAGAAATGAAGATGAGGTGCTGAGCACCCCTTGTTACATGTGCCTTTCCTGGTCAGTCCTCTCTATATTCCATATGATAAAGAGCTGTCACTTGCCAGGTAGTTTGTTGTGAATGGGAACCCCAAAAATGAGTCTCCTCCATACACTGTAAAGAGGAGACTATTACAGACTTCCAGTACAGGAATTCTGCAGGGGAGAAGGATCTCCAATGATCACGTCTAGCTGTAATCATCTGCATGCTATGATCCTAATTCCAGATGATGCTGACCTTTGGGGCCATTTCACCTCCCTTTCTGTACTCCTACCCCACTTTTGCTCTACCTACCAACATCTCAGCAATGTCCCAGAGTGCTCTTTTCATGGCCTCCCAAATTCCCAGCCACCTTACCTAGGAACATCCTTCCTCCAGAAAGAACAAAACCTTATGTGTTTAATCTCAGCTAGATGTTTGGGAGGAGGGCAAACCAATGAGTAATTCACACCCAAGCATGACTTTCAGGTGCTCTCCAAGGCTATCATTAACCCTACTGAATTTCTTTTTTTTTTTCTCTCTCTCTCTTTATTGTTGACACATTTACAGATGTCTCCCGTTTTCTCCCTCTTGCCCACTTTCACCCAGCCCCTTAACCCCTCCTCCACAGTCTCCACCACACTATTGTCTGTGTCCATAGGCTGTGCATATATGTTCTTTGGCTAATCTCTTCACCTTCTTTTATCCAGACTCTCCCACCTGTCTCCCCTCTGACATCCATCAGTTAGTTTTATGTATCCATGCCTCTGGTTCTATTTTGTTCATCAGTTTATTTTGCTCATTAGATTCCACATTTAAGTGAGATCATCTGGTATTTATCTTTCTCTGATTGGCTTATTTCACTTAGCATAATGTTCTCCAGGTCCATCTATGCTATTACAAAGGGTAAGAATTCCTTCTTCTCACAGCTGTATAGCATTCCATCATGTACCACAGCTTTTTTATCCACTCATTTGTTGATGAGCACCTGGTCTGTTTCCAAATCTTGCTATTGTAAATAACACTGCTATGAACATAGGGGTGCATATATTCTTTCTGATTAGTGTTTCAGGATTCTTAGGATATAGTCCCAGAAGTGGGACCACCATGTCATAACGCAGTTCTATTTTTCTTTTTTTGAGCAAACTACATACTCTTTTCCACAGTGGCTGCACCAGTCTGCATTCCCACCAACAGTGCACTAGGTTCCCTTTTCTCCATCTTTACCAGCACTTGCTTATTTATCAATGGTAGCCATTCTGGCAGGTGTGAGGTGATATCTTATAGTAGTTTTAATATGCATCTCTGATAACCCTAATGAATTTCTAATGAATAGAAGGAGGTTATGCGCTGAATAGCATCCTACCAAAGATTTATATGTTGAAGTCCTAACCTCTAGCCCAGATGAGGTCTTTACAAAGGTAATTAAGTGAGAATAAGGTCATCAGGGTGGTTCCTAACCCAATATGATTGGTGTCCATATAAGAAGAGGAGATTAGGACACAGACACACACAGAGGGAGGACCATATGAGGATGCAGAGAGAAGGAAGCCATCCACAAGCCAAGGAGAGAGGCCTCAGAGGAAACCAACCCTGTCAACACTTTGAACTTGGACTTCCAGCCTCCAGAACTGAAAGGAATAAATGTCAGTTGTTTCAGCCCCCATCTGTGGTACTTTGTTATGGCAGCCCTAACAAACTAATCCAGAGGGGGAAGGAAGCAAACTTCATGCTGAGGGGCCATCTCAGCACTTTCAAGTACTTAGCTCTATCTGTTCTCTCTCTTCCCACAGGCCTAGAAAAAACAAAAATCTGTCCCTCTCATCAGAAAGGCTGCAATTTCCCATTCCAACAAATAATTCCAAAAATGGACAAAGGGACCCAAAATATACTTGCAAGCATACACTGAAAAAAAGGATATACATAGGAGAAATATTTAACCTCCTTCTCTGTCCAAGAAGAATTGTCATAAATTAGAACTGAAATTAACCTATCCCAAAAAGATAAGTGAAGTTTATTTTTAATAAAACACACAGACACAACCAGGCACTCAAGGACTTGGTTTATACATTGAAATGTAGAAGTTTTGTGACTACTTGGGACAGAACTGCCCCCCAGAACTAGAGCATGCAAGTCTTAGTGCACATCTGAATGAAATACATGGAGAAGCACAAGTAGAAATATAACATATCCGGAATATCAAGTAGGCTGCATTTAGTCACCAGGCCAAAGCCATTCATCTCTGTCCATAGGGAAATATATGTTTCCAACTAAAATTTGTAAAATCTGTAATCATTTTGGTGAGATTTTTCCAGACAGTCCTTGGGAGCCATCCATGCAAATGTTTCCCGGATGTTGAAGGCATGGACATGGAATCTTCAAATTTATCCGTTGATGGACAAGGCAGACTGCGTCAGCCAGGGGAGGGCACAGACAGCCAGCACCAGCCTGGTGAGGACGGCGCCAGGCAGCCAGAATATTCCTTGACAGAGCCAGCTGCCTATTCAACAGAGACACAACACGATGGCTGCGTCTTCTCTATTTTTAAAGTAAATACTAATAAACAGCTAAGAGGGCACAAGAGTCGAGCTCAAAACAAAATCCCTCCGGACAGTCAGGAACTTCAGCAGGCCCAGAAGACAGGCTTGAAAAGTGAGGGCTTAAAGGTTAAAAGCTGAGTAAGAGAATGCTTACACAGCCTTTCAGTGTCACATGGGGGCAACTGACATCCTGGCACTTGGTTTAGCTCACACAGCTACTGAGAGAAAGACTTATTCCAACCCAGACTTCAGCATTTTTTTGCTCCTTTACACTTTCAATTCTCTGCTACTCTTACCTTCTGGATTTCCCCATTTTCACCTTCAGCTAAGACATCGTGGATACCCTCTGACTGCCTATGCCTGCCCCTGGCAATCATCAGGGGCCTTTCTTCCCACAGCTCCTCTCCTGCCCAGAATCTTCCTTCCTTTTCAAACCTTACCTGTGCCCAGTCACTTTCTCTCAGCATGCTCCCTCTCAGCCAGGCTCTGTCCCTCAACACTGTCACAGCTTTCTAGCTCCTTGCATTCTAAGCTGAATTGGCTCTCCCTTACTCACACATGCCTCCCAGCACCTTCTCTCTGCTGCATCTCCCAGTGCGGGAGGTCCAGACCCGATCTTCTCCCTGCTCGCTGGGCACCTCTGTTGTGAGCTATCTCAACAACAGCTACAGTTGGCATAGTTTACAGAGGAGGCAATGGAGCACAATATAAAGAGAGGGAAATTTGCTATCAGAAGATCTGGCTCAGTTACTGGTTCCATCACTCTCTGGCCATGTGGTCTTGGACAAACATGTTTACATTGTGAAACCACCTATATTACCTATTAATGTACGGGGCAGTATAACTGACTCTTGAGAGCATGAACTTGGTGCCAGATCTCAGATTCCAATTCCTACTCTGTCTCTTATTAGCTCAGTCTGTTTTCTTAACCACTCTGGCCCCCAGTTTTCTTTCTGTAAAGTGCAGATGATAACAATAGAACCTACGTGATGATAGTTCTGTACAATACGCTTGTAACATTGTTTGGCATATAAGAAACACCTGAGAAATGTTTGGTGTTGCTATTTACAAACTATAAAGTACTATGCAAATGTTACTTATTTAATTTTAAATTGTCAATTGCTCTCGGTGTTGCCATATCATACTGAACAGGTCTTTTTTGGTGGCACATGAGAGAAATTTAACTCCAAGTGTCCACAATAAAAGAAGGACACTTTGAGACTCATTGCAAAGTCCAGAAATAGCTATGGCCTCAGGCTTTCTAAAAATCTTGCCCAGAATGGGAGAAGGCAGAGTGGGCTGCAGAGAAAGGCAGGGAACCTATTCACCAGAGATCCAGCTTTGTGCCCATCTCTGCATTACTTAAACTCATCAAACAAAAGTTTGGTTTCTGCCTAAAATTTACATTCAAGTCAGAGCAAGAATATGAAATGGACAAGTAAGTGTACATGGCATGTGTTGTTTTGATCAAATACAAAGAACAGGTACTATCTGTCATTTGCAGGCTTCTAACCTACATCCTTTCTGTGTCCAGCCCTCTCAGGAGAGCTGCTGGAGGCTCTCCTGTCACACATATCCATGTATGAGTACATACTCACACACAGAAGTCTTCTCTCCACCTGTAGGGAATCAAGAGGTCCTCAGGATGGGAAGAGCAGCCTAGGAAAAGTGGAGGGAGAAGATCGGAGGAGAGCTCTGAGGCTGGCAGTGAGAGCTGAGGGGCTGCTCTGAGGTCCGGCTGTAGACAGTGTCCACTGTAGACACCAGAACAAAGAGATGCTGAACTCCCAGAGACTTTGGGTTCCTCCAGAACACTTGGCAAGTCTATTTATTTCCAGCACAACTTGGATGTTAATTTCAATTTCTCAAAAATTGCATCCTCTCCACCCTAACCCACCCACCACTTAACCACCCCAGACTAATGCATGGTATGGTTATGGGCTATTAAACAAGGACTGCTTTGGGTTCCAAGAGGGCACATTTCATTTGTTGGTGAATTAATTCATACGAGTACTGTGGATAACAAATGTAAGCCTCTTTTCAAGCAAAAAAAAAAAAAAAAAAAAAAAAAAAGGCATCGTGTAACCTCAAATTACTTTTGCCTGCAAAATTGTATACACCCAGAGCTAAGCACTCTGAGTGACTGAGGATGGCTAGTACTGACTTAGGAATTAGAGGAAGAGATTGTGTGATGCAGGGGAAAGAATGGAACATTTCAGTCCATTTCCTGCTCCTCCACAGACTGGAGGGTGACCTTGGGTAAGGCTCTAGACTGCTTGAGCCTCAGTTTCTTCATCCATGAAATGGGGATAATTATGTCTGCCATGCAGGGTTTTAATTAGAATTAAAGAGAATGTTTATGAAAGGTCTTCTCCCATGGCTGGCGCAGAGATGGCACTTAAAAAGTTAATCATCAAGCTGAAATTTGAAAGTTATATTCTGTTGTACAGGTGATTCTTGCTGTCTGACTTGGCTCACTCCCCTGCTCACTTCTGCTATGGCTCCTCAACCTAAATCCACTCCTCTTCCTTTAGAACTAATAATGATATAACATGCAATGCTAGCATGTGTGAGGCAGTGTTGCATGTATTCACACATTAAATCCCTGCTACAGTTCTGTAGTACCAATTATTATTCCTATTTTACAGATGTAAAAACTGAGGTCCAGAGAAGCTAGGTAACTTGCTTGATGTCACCTATCTAGGATGGGGTGAGCCTGCATCAGAACCCATAGTGCAGAAAATGTGCCACACAGTGCCCCTGCGGAGCTGCTGGGTTTTTGGCCTGAAGTGGTCAATGAACGTATGGCACATTCATTTATTTCATGAGACCATGGGCAGCATTTTGACATGTAAGCTAGACTACCCCCTTCCAAGGGACTGATGCAGATAACCACACCAAAGCCATGGAGAGCCCTGCTCAGGCAGCATTCTGCTTCTAATGCTGTTTCCCTTGCAATGAATACATGCTTTGGAATGACATGGCCACATGCTGAATCAGTTGGGGAATGCTGACTGCAGGCTCAGGGGGAGAAAGGTAGCACAGGTACATGGTCAGCCAAGCAATTTTATTTTCCCTGCCATCTTCTCCCAAAATGTGCTGCTAAGTGAGTGGCTAATGGCAAAGCTTAAGATCAAGGGCCTGTTTAAAGGGCAGTAGATTTACTAAAATACCACTGTGGGAGGAGGCAGAAGTTCACAGGGTGAATAAATGAGGAGAGTGGGAGAACTGAAGAAATCCTTTGATTAATGCAAAAAGTATCTGACAGATGAAAAGGTAGGAGGAAATTAAGAATGTTCAATATGAGTAGAATTCCACCTTAAATTCCCTGTTCTATGACCCCTTCTTACTCTCAAAAGTTCTTTTCCTTTTTTTATGGAGTATTTCCTCACACCACAATCTCTTCTCACAAAGTGATTTTGTAACTTCAGCTTGTGCTGAAGGATATAGAACCCCCTCCCTGCCTTCCCTCTTGCTCTGCACAAGAGCTCCAGCTGGGAGATGCTGTAATACACGCACAATGCGGGGGGCGGGGGGGGGGGCATATAATAAATCCCAGGGGTGTTGTAGCTTAAGCCATAGTGCTTTCTAATTACTAAAACAAAGTTAGGTGATGAGAAAGAAGTGTCCAGGGTGTAAGGCTCATACTTCTTTGGCAGGGAATTCAAAATCCAAGGCCTCGATTGCATTTTAATAGTCTCATATTAGCAAACAGGACTTTTTTTTCCCCCCTGTCTGTAATAAATAATTGACCCAATCCTCCCAGGCACAGTGTGTAAAATTCAGAAGCTATTTGTGTTTATTCAAGGTGACACAAACCATCGAGACTATTGTGTCGTGCAACGCACATGTCTTTTCACTCAGCTCCTGTATACTAGGTGCCAATACAATGTACCATCACAGTGAGAATTCCCAGACCCTCACCGTGCCCCCCCAACCCCGTGCCAGAAGGAAACCAGTTCTCCTCATCTCTGCAACACACAGGTGTCCAGCAGAAACCCCAGAGAAAGGCACTCCAGAGTCAGCAGGTCCGGACCAGGTGCCACTCAGCGTTTAACCACCAGCCCATTCATATGATTTTGATAAAGAAGGGAAAACACGGAGTAGGGTTTCTGTTTTGTCTTACACTGAGATTTGCACAATGGAAAGCTCGAAAGAAAAAAATGAGAGAGAAAGCAGAGCTGAGGAAGATAAATCAGAAAGAAGGAAAAAGAGAAAAATAAGAAGGAAGGAAAGGAGAAGGAAGGAAGATCACTCATGATTTAGCCATGCCTTGCTTCTCTATAGCATTTCTCCACTTCCCAGGGGCTTTTCTGCACTTTGTCACAGCAGCCTTACAAAGTTGGAAAGGCAGGTAGTTAGACTGCTATGTCACTAATGACCCAGGAAAGTGAAATGACCTTTCACTCAGCCAGGTTTGTACACATAGGTTTTGAACTTCAGTACAGTGCCCAACCCCTACAATGCACTACAGGGACAGGGAGGTGATGAAAGGAGAAGGACTGACAGTCTGGCCCTTGGGACCTGCCCTGGGATGGGACAGATGACCTTCAGCTTTTTCACAGCCTTAGAGCCCTGCTCAACTCTTCCCCAAGCATCACACAAGTCAGAAGTGCCCCACATCCTGCATAAGGGCCACCTTGTTCAGGGCAGCAAACTTGTGGCCACTCTACATATCCTTTAGTCACCTTCAAAGAGTTGTTGGAGGTCTTCTGTCACTAAAGCTCCATGGTCGGACCCTTTAAAGTTCTTTTCAATTTTGCAAGATGGAAGACCAAGTTGTCAGTCCAGATCTTACAAAAAGCAGTGACCAAGGTAGAATTAAATCCAGAAAGATTTTATGAGGGGAAATGCCTGTGTCAAGGGCAACAGGAAAGGGTCCTGAGAAGATAGGGGTCTGCCTTCATACCCCACCACACTCAGTCACTGAAGGGGGCAGCTGGTGGGAGGTGTGGCCTCAGTACAAACCTAGTACAGGACCTGGTGCTACAGCTGGGTCCCCGGTCACTAATGCTCCCCACTGCCTTTAGCAGGAGGTCTTTCTGGGCTCACTCTTGCAGCCACCATGTGGCAGTGACAAAGTTTCCAGTGTGGAGGATTTCCTCATGTACCTGTTCTATCAGTTCTGAAAGGCAGCTAATGCCCAGGTTTTGGGGTTCAGTCACCATGGAGGTAATGCCTTCAAAATCAGTATGCATTGCAAGAATGCAGGCTAGATGCCCAAACAGAGACAAATAAGTGTTCACTGGTCCTCTGAAGCCTGGAGCTACCTCCACACACCCCTGGAACGTGCCTCGGGTCAATGGCGTTCTCAAGAAGAGGACTTACTTATGTATTCCATACCTGGCCTAAATGTACAGTGACCAAAGCAGGAGATAAAAACTTTCCAAAAAAGAGTAACGTCAAGCAAGATCCCCCACTCCAAAGGGCAAAAATCAAAAGCTGACTTTATCTGAGTCACCTGCTGTTGTAGCTTGGGAATCCTTGACCCTTGACAGGAGATTCTGAGATGTAATCTCTAACCTATCCTACAGCTGAGCCCTGAGCCAGCCTCCTCCTGGGGGTTGTGTGTGTGCATATGTTTCCAGAGCCATGGGTTTCAAGATTTCTTTTGCATGAAAATCACATGGTAAGTTTGTTAATAGACACCCTTTCCTGAGTCCCAGCTCCAGAGATCTTCCTGCACTGAGTCTGCCCAGGTGGCTTGATGCAAGAGGGGCAGAGCCGCACTTTGAGAAGCGCTCCATGAAGATGGAAGGATGAAAGGGCAATAATGCCAGATGATCATTCTGTATTGTGTAGAAGATGTGCTCTGGGTTTGAATCCTGACTCTACTTCTCAACAGCTGCATGACCCTGGGCAAGTTACTCAACCTTTCTGGCATAAGTGACACCGCATGACTTCTGAAACCTAGGTCATAAAAGGCAATGCAACTTCTGTCTGGCTCTCTTCCCTCTGTCCTTCTGTCTCTCTCTCCTTCTGGGGATGGCCTATTTTTGCACCAGAGAGCTGCTGGTCACATAGCACAATAGGTATTTGAGGAAAGGACTTAGCTTGTGACATTACCTGTCACAAGGTAGCAGGTTATTAACCCATTTTAAAAATCAAGATAACTTTTCTTATGTTAACAGAGTAGCTGAGAGTAAAATGAGATTATCTATATAAAATGTTCAGCATGGGGTCTGGGCACATAGTAAGTGCTCATAAGTGGTAGCTTTCAAACTTACTAATATTATTATCTCTCCCAGTTACCCATTGCTGCATAACAAATTACCCAAACTTAGTGGCTTAAAACAACAAGAGCATTTATGTTGCTCCCAAATCTGGCATCTGGACAAGACTCAGCAGAGACAGCTCATCTCTGCTGCACTAGCCATCAGCTGGTGTGGTGGAAGGTTGGAGCCTGAAAATGCCTGAAAGCTGGCTCACTCACCTGTCACGTATGGATGCTGGCTGTCAGCTGGGGCCTCAGCCAGGTCCAGGGCTGGAACAACCACATGGTTATCTCTGCGGTGTATGGAAGCAGGAGCAAGCATCTCCAGAAAGAGAGACAGAACAGGGACAGAGAAAATGGGAGCCAGGCAGAAGATGCATTGCCTTTCATGACCTAGCTTTCAAAGTCATACAGAGTCACTTCTGCCACACTTAGTTTATTTGAATTGAATCACTGGAGCTGGCCCATATTCAAAAGGAGGGGAATTAGAACGCACAGTTTGATGGAGAAGTGTCAAAAAATTTATGGAAATGCTCTAAAACTACTATATTACCTGACAGCCCCAACGTGTGCCAGTTCCTCTGCTCAATTCTTGGCTTCATGGGGTAATGAGATCCAAATTCTTACCTTTATTATACTTTATCTATAATGCTTAATTAAGCCTTTATAGGCTGGTCTAGATCCTGAGGCCAGGTAACCCCTGGGTCCACTGGCTTCATCATACTAAAATACACAAGAGGGCAATGGAAAATGACATCAGGAGAGCAAGCATAGAGGAAGGGAGATGACAGCAATGGAAGACAGGTAACATTGTAAGCTCACTTTTTCCCCCCAATGTCCTCTGTTCTATGTGACCAGCAGCTCTCTGCAAAAATAGGCCATAGGTTGGGCCACGAGAGTCCAGCCCAACTCAGTTGTCTCAGGGCACTGAGTCTGCAACTCACCTTGGCATGTGGGGTCTAAAGCTGAGAAGCTGTGTTACCACCCTGGGTGATGGACACAAAGAGAAGTATCCATGGCATTGGGAATCCATAAGGCTTATTGATGTGGCCTTGAGCAGAGTGCCTCCTGGCTGCTCCAAGCACTAGGGAGTGAGTCCAGATTTTTGGCCAGTGGTGCTGGGGTGACTGGGGCTTCTGCCCAGGAGCACAAGGAATCTCAAGATTCCAGAGGCACTCTAGCATTTCTGGCAGCAGTTTGAGCTGGCTGGGGGTGGCACATGGCCCATCCAGGCAGCCGTTATTTCTGCAAATCTAACCAGAATGCTAATGTAAAGTCTCGGGCCTCTGCTTCCCTGCCTCAGAATCTGAGACCAAACCCTTAGGAAGGGTTCTTGGGTTCTTTGGGGGAAAGGAATTCCTGCTTTATGGTGGGTTTCAGGCTTTAATAGCCCTGAGCTCAGAAGGTAGCAGGTCTTGTAAGTGGGCCTCTACAATGAACACAGTGGTTGGTCCTCAGTCGGGGCTAATCTTGCTCCCCAGAGTACACTTCACAACATCTGAAGACATTTTGATTGTCACAACTAGGAAGAGGTGTCTAGTGGGTAGAGGCCAGGGATGCTCTTAAAGTGCACAAGACAGCCCCCCACAACAAAAGATAATTGAGCCCAAAATGTCAACAGTGCTGAGGTTGAGAAACCCTATGTTAAGTTAAACTCCCTTCCCAGGTGTTCTGCATCTCCTGAGGCTGAGGAGAAGCCACCTGCAGCTCACAGACCTAAAAACCCCTTTTTGTTTCCTTGTCTGAAGACTACACTCCAGAGGCAGCTTTTTAAGCCACTCAAAGGCCCTAGCACAATGCAGCCTACCTACCCTATCCTTGCAGGGAGAGACCCATAAGCAATTTAGGGAGATCTAAAACACATGCAATCTGATTTTCCATCCTACTTATACCTTGAAGCAGTTAACAACTTATACATTGTAGAAGAAAAAAAAGAAAGAAAAAGAAAACAATCCCAAAGTGTAATCCCTAGGAGACATCCTTCAGGTAGGCCTGTGGTGATACATTCATTGAGTGCTAGCTGCATTCTAAGCACTTAGCTTCAACAGCCGCTAAACTTATGCCTCCCCAGCCCCCTACAGCTTTCATCCATTCACAGTAAAGACCCCCACTGTGGCCTTGAGGCTCAGCAGTACCATGAATTATCCAAGAATGTTCAGTTAGAGGTCACTGAGATCTATTTATTAGGACCAAAAATGGGCTATATTGTAGAAGACCCAGGGAAGAGTTGATGTTGCATCTCAAGTCTAAAAGCATCTGGAGACAGGACTGCTTCTTCCTCAGGAGACCTCAGTCTTTTCTCTAAAGACCTTCAACTGATTGGATGAGGCCCACCCACATTATAGAGGATACACTGCTTTACTCAAAGTCTACTGATTTAAATATTAACCTCATCTTTAAAATATCTTTAAAGCAACGTCTAGACTGTTGTCTGACTAAACAACTAGATGCCATAGTCTAGCTAAGTTGACACATAAAATTAAGCATCATAGCCTACTTACATGGAAAACTCCTTATTATTAAGATAGATTATTTTTATGCCCTTAATTGTGAGCAATGAGGGAAGAGTACACATCCTTTAGGATCTTAGTTGACATTCCCTCTATATAAACCCCTTCATGACCCTCTGCAGCATTAAGTTCTTTAGGGCAGCTAAAAGAGGAACTTCATAAACCTGACAGAATTCATGGAACAATGATGGGTTTTGAAAACCACTTTATTGAGGAAATTTCAAGCTTACACAGAACTAAAGAGGCTAGTATGAGGAATCCCCCTGCATCCAATTTCAACAACCATCAGCTTACTGCCTAACTGTTTTATCTACCCCTCTCCACAAACATAACACATGCACTTTCTTCTGGAGCTAAAAGCAAATTTCAGCCATTTCACCTGTAAATACTTCAGTATATATCACTAACAATAGTCCTTTTAAAATATAACTATAACACTACTGTTCCACCCAACAAAACTAACCATCTAAAATACAGTTGACATTAGATTTTTCACAATTGTCTCAAAAACATCTTTTTCTAGCTGCTGATTGATACTCAGAGGAGTATTGAGCTTCTGGAGAATCAAAGTATGGAAACAAGAGGGGTTTTGCCTTTGGATTTCTCAGCTGGAATGTCCCTTCCTCTCTACGTCCACTTTACCCATCATTCTCTAAGCAGAGCCAGGGATCAGGGGGACACTTTTAGAGTGCTGATGAGGCAGGTGTCCTAGAACCATGCAGGTAGGGCTTGGGGAGACATAGTTCTGACATCAACTTCTCCTCTAGGAGATCCCTTCCTTACCATAAAAACGGCCCTTTCTATGTCTGCATTCTAGGAAGGGCCAAGAGGTCAGAGAGCACATCTTTACTAAGAGCCAGCAACACCAGCTGCAGACTTTCACTGAATCTACATGGACCTCAAAGTTCAAGTACCTGGCACATACTTAGAGATTCCCTGGAGAACTTGGGTTCTTAAGGTTGAGGCAAAGAGGCATGCTCAGTTACTTACCTGTACAAATACACAATTATCTTACTCTGAAACACTCAAAGGGCTCTCTGTGTGTAAAACTATCCATGCAAATGTCATCAAGCAGAAAACATGGGCAACCACCCCAGAAACCCACGACTTTCCTTCAACAAGCCAAGGCAAAATACATCAGAGCCTGTCAGACTTCCTTCCTAGAGTTCTGAACTCAATAATAGAATCTGTATTCAAGCTACAGGTTCTAATAGAAATAAAACTATGTGCTAATTATAGGTTTAAATAAAAAAAGAATTTTGTTTAAACCCAATCATCCTGGCTCATCAAAATAGCTTTTAACACCTTCAGTAAACTCAATTTTCAGCATGTGTTTGCTTCCCCAGTTTTCAAAAGTTATGTTAACTCATCTGCTTACAGATATTTTAGGAATCCAGCCCCATTTTTATAAAATAAGTTCTCAATTCCAGAGGACTAGACCCTGAAGGCAGTATTGTTGGGGATTAAAGTCGAAGGCTCTGGAATCAGATCCCAACACTTAAATTCTTTTCTTTTTTAATATTTTTATTATTTTATTTTTTACTTATTTGTTTTTAGAGAGAGGGGAAAGGAGAAATAGAGGAAGAGAAACACGAATGTGTGGTTGCCTCTCACTCGCTGCCAACTGGGGACCTGGCATGCAACCTAGGCATGTGCCCTTACTGGGCCAACACTTAAATTCTTAATAGCTCCTCGACCTCAAACAAACTAACTGCTTTGGTGTCATTTTCTAACCTATAAACTGAGGACAGGAATATGTCTGTTACGGGACTATTATGAAAGTGTAAAAAGATAGCATATTCCCATTTAAAAAACATTTAGTACAGGCCAGGCACTCTTTGAGGAGGGGGTAATTAACTGGAGACCTGAATGATGAAGATTCAGCCATGGAAATATTTGGGGGAAATTACTTAAAGCAGAGAGAACAGCAAATGCCACAGATCAAAAGCAGTAACAAGTTTGGGGTCTGAGAGGCAGAAAACAAAGGTAGAGTATACAAAACATGGACAGTGAGGCAGGCAAGGCTCGAGTATGAGTCTTGTAGGACTTGAGAAGGAGTTTGGGATCATTCTAATTGTAAAAGGTTTAAGCACAGTGTATGCTGCTCTGATTTAGACTAACATTTCAAAATGATCACTCCATCCACTTTGGAAAAGGGTAAGAAGAGGAATGGTGAGGCCAGTTGGGAGACTTAGAGTGGGACCACAGAGAGAAGACAGTGGCATAGACTAGGATTTGAGCAGTGCCAATGAGGGGAGGTAATCAGGTTTGTAATACATTTTTAAAATAAATCTGCCAAGACTAGGTGAATAAATGTAAGGAGCAAAGGAAAAGAAATGTATAACGAATGATTGCTGTGTTTGAGGTCCCAGAGAGTAAGTAAGATGATGATGCCATTTACTGAGACAGAAAAGACTTGGGAGAAGCAGCCATGAGGAGGTAGAAAAGCCTGAGATGCTCAATAAACATCTAAGTGGATATGTCCATGGGGCAATTTAGGAACCTAGAGACCCAGAAGGAAACCAAGCTATTGGGAGTCTTCAGCATATAGATGGTATTGAAAGCTAAGGGTGCAGATGGGATCATTAGAGAGAAGATAGGAAAAGGGCAGGGGTGGGGGTGGATTCCAGAGCAGAGTCTTAGAATATTCCAGCATCAAGAAGTCAGACATGGGAAGAAGATCCTGAGAAGGAGCAACTGGTGAGGTGGCAGGAAAACCAGAAGAATGAAATGAAATGAAAGTTCAGAAAAGTGTTTACAAAAGGAAAGAGTGGTCAACTTTGCCAAATGTTGCTAAAAGGTCCAGTAAAAAGAGGATAGCAATGAACCATGGCGCCTGACCACACAGCCATCTTTTGTTGACCTCAGTAACAACAGTTTCAGTGTACAGTGGGTCTGAAAGTCTGACTGAGAGGATTCAGGAGAGAAGATGGAAAAGTGGAGCAGACATGATGGTGTCATTTTTCTGGGATGAAGAAGAAAAATGAATTGGTAACCAGATAAGCACGAAGATCAAGGAAGAGTCAAGGACATTTGGATGTGCCCTTGGGAAGAATGTAGTAGAGAGGGAGAAATTGATAACACTGGATGGGAAGATGATCTTTGTAGAAGTTCTCTTTTTGTTAATAATTTGTGTATATATGCATTTTTTTTCTCCTGTTTATCTCTCATGGGATTCTTTAGCTTGGCTAGTCTTTTCTTTTCCTGTATTAATATAGAACCAAAGTATATTAAAAAGTTACACATTTTAATAGGAAGAATATCTAATCCTCCATTTGAGAGAAAATGACCCAAAGGACTGGTTTATTTGGATATATGAAATCCCTAGACAGGTACTAATTCTCTAGCCTTAAAATTATTCATTCCCCATGTTCTCCACATACACCAGATAACATGGTCACTCATGATGATGAGCTCAGCTCCTGACAAGCTGAATTACAGTTCCCCAAAGGCCACATTGTTCCAGGCTGCTGTACCTTGCACCTTCACAACACCCCCACCCAATATGTCTACCCCAGGAACAGCCTCCTGCCATGTTCTCTGAGAAGCTTCCCTCCCTCGGGTCCACACTAACCTCTATAGATTTCTTCTCCGTGTTTTCTTTTTATAAAGGTAATGTGGGGCCCAAGAGAGTGTTATGAACGAAAATTACAGTGAAGACAACTCTGTGAAACTGAAGTGCACTTAACAAAAACAACAGTGATTTTTTTAAAATCATGTGTATTCTTGAAGAAAATAAAGACAATGCAGTAAAGAATGCAAAAGAAATCAAAATTCAACCAAGATTACACCCCAAAAAACTACTACCATTACCATTTTGCTCAATGTCCTGGAGACTCTCTGTAATCTCCTGAATTTTCCTGCATCGCAGAGACTTGTCATAGAACCACAGAATTACTCCTAGACACAACTCTGGTTTTGGTTTACTATGGTAACTACTGCAGGGGCTTGCCTTGCTTTCTTATGTATTTCTATTTAGCACAAACACTGGCACTTATTGAGGACCCATTTACATTTATGGAATTAATGAATAAGGGTATATCTGGCTGAAAAACAGCAACAGCAGAAATAATGCAGTTCCCTGACATCACTGACAGATAAAGTAATTGAGATGCAGAAAGACAAACTCACATGTTCTGGAGGAGGATCTTGGAGTAATGGAAGGTTCATGGTCTTTGCTTTGAAATAGATCTAAATAGAGGAGGTATTTCAAATCTATGTGAAAATATATTTTAAATGAATATGGCTGAGACAACTGGTAAATAATATAAGGAAAACTAAAGTGATAACCTTATTTTATGCCTTATGAAACCATGTAAGAACTAGAAGGCCATGTAGGTAAACATAAACTTGGGATAATAACAGTATAACAAAGACATAGATATAAAAGGAAAGCTCAATTGCTTGACAACACAAAATGAAAAAAAACCAAACTTTAAAAATTGAAAGGCAAGTGGAAAAAGATTTTGAAGTATTAAAATTACAGTGTCAATATATAGAGTTTTTATGAATCAATAAAATAAAAGCACTAATTGGCAAAGGAAATGAAAAAATTGTAATTCATAAAGGAAGAAGTACAAATTGACAATTCATATTCGATTTTATAGAACTATATGTATTACAGAACTTAATGTTACTAAGATTTAAGAAAGGCAAATTTTAAAAAGATAACTTTTTTTTTTTTGCCTACAAGGTTGGCTAAAAATTTACAAGGATACTAACCATTATTGATGACAACATTAAAAAATATGTGTTCTATACTGCTGGTTAAATTGTATATGGGAATAACTATTCTATGGGTGGACTTAGCAATATATATTAAAGGTCTTTAAAATGTGCATGTTAGTTTACTCATTGCCAAAATTAAGACTTTATCACAAAGAAGTATTTAGACTTAGGTGCAAAGATGTTAACTGTGATGATCTCTGGTAATGGGCTTTTGAGTTATGTTGTTCCCTTTGTATTTTCATTATTTTCCAAGTGTTCTGAATTAAACTTAGATATTTTCATTAAATATGAATAATAAATCAGGACTTTTAGTTAAAGATGGCAGTTTGAACTTTAATATTTACCTCCATTTCCTCCACAAAGCAAACTAAAGTAACATGATTTTAATGGCATAGATTCAACAGGACAGCAATAATGGAAAAATATTAGAAGCTGGAAGTAAAGAAAGAAAAATAACTGATTTAGCAAAACCGAATCAACAATAGAAAAAGCCAAAATACAACCTTCACATCACAGACCTTCCAAGGGCTCCAGACTTGGCAGCACCAGGTTTCTTTGGCAGTGAAGAAAAACATAGGGCTAGAAACAGAAGGTTTGGTTGAAAGTTTGTTTGGAAAGCAAACCCCCACCAGCTCTTCTTCCCAACTTCCACAAAAGCAAGAAAACTGGAGGGTTTTATTTTTCCCCACTGAAGAGGTATAAGGCAACATCTCTGAGCTAGGTAACATCATGGAGAAACGAGGGCAGCGGACATTAGAAAGACTAAGGAGAAGTCTACACATTGACTATCTAGGTCCCCAGCTTTCCTCCCCCTCCTGACTCTAAAAAGCTTAGCAGCCAAGCTTATACCCTCCAGGAAGACGGCTCAAAAATTCTTCTCCTGAGAAGAACAAAAGGGTCTGGGGGAGTGGGTGAAAAAGGTGAAGGGATTAAGAACTATTAATTGACAGTTGTAAAAACAGTCACAGAGATGTAAAGTAAAGCATAAGGGATAGAGTCAATAATATTGTAATAACTATGCATGGTATCATATGGGTACTAGACTTACCAAGGATCACTTCTTAAGTTATATAAATGTCTAACTACTATGCTGTACACCTGAAACTAATAGAAAATAATATTGAAAGTCAACTGTAATTAAAAATGTTTTAAGATCAAAGCTTTCAAAAATAAAAAAAGAAAAGAAACAGTTATCTTAACCAGAAGTGACTGAAAAGAAATCCCAGAATGACAGTTGTGCAGTAGGTCTAGAAAGCAATTAAGTCCAAATTAGAACCTGAAAAATCTCAGCAAGCTCTTAAAAAAAAAATGTATTCGTAAAGAAAATGGACTCCCCTGAAAGAAATAAAACAATTTTAAGTGGATAATTTTATGCATGAATACATAAAATGATGAATGCATAGAGTAATAATTAAGTAGTTGCAATATGCTGTCTCTCTTTTTCCTGAAATCACTCTTTCTGCTGGGTTTTTTTGTTTTGTTTTGTTTTGTTTTTAGTTTTTTGTTCTCCTTCAAGAACCTCAGTTAGTTAACTTAAGATCTCATTTCCTTCCCAGTTTGTTTTGCAATCACATTACATGGTTTTTAATGAACACATATTTATATAATCTTAATATTGTAAACTCTGGATACTGGTTTTCAATTTGTAGAATCAACTAATAGGTAAAGCATAAAGGACATATATGGTTATAGAACAGAATATGTGTTATATACCAAGGCACTGAAATGTAACAGCATGGAGGGAAAAGGGTTAGGAGATAGATCAAGGTAGAACAGTGAAAGGAAATGTAGAGAATTTATGGGAAACTCTAAAATTAATAGTTCAAAAATATGATTTAAAACTATAGTGGCAACCAAGAAAATAACTAGAAATACAATATGCTGTCACAGAGATTAGGAATTCCTTCTTTCTTTCTGCTGCGTAGTATTGCATTGTGTAAATGTACCACAGTTTTTTTGTCTACTCGTTCACTGATGGGCACTTAGACTGTTTCCAGCACTTAGTTATTGTAAATAATGCTGCTATGAACATTGGGGTGCATGGGTTCTTCTGAATTGGTGTTTCAGGATTCTTAGGGCATAGATGGAACTGGAGAGTATTAAGCTAAGTGAAATAAGCCAGGCAGTGAGACAAATACCATATGATCTCACCTATAAGCAGCAACTAATGAACAAAAACAAACCAGCAAAATAGAACCAATGACATGGAACTAAGAAACAAACTGACAGCAACCGGGGTGGGGGGGATAATGGGGGAAAGAACGGGAAAGGTCTAATCAAGGAGCAAGTGTAAAGTATAAAGGACCCAGGGACATGAACAATAGGGTGGGGATTGACTGTGGGAGCGGGGGGGGAAGAGGGGTGTGGCAGGGGACAGCAATGGAGGAAACATTGGGACAACTGTAATTGAACAACAATGAAGTTAACTTAAAAAAAAAAGAAGTACAATATGACTAGCAAAAAGTAAAGGAGTAAAGGAAAGAAAGATAAATTCCTCACTAGTATGTTAGGTAGACTATAGATACTACCTAAAATCTTATAAATCAGGTAAATTCATAACATTTAGAATTATGGCAGTAACTATCAGAATGACTAAAAAGAAAGTTTAAAAGGTTATCTCTAAGAGAGAGAATAGACTGAGATTGATAAAGTGAAGGAAAACTTTAACTTTTCATTTATAAACTTTTATTCATTCTCTTATATCATTTAAAATATTTCTTGTACCATTATAGATGTAAAAATTAATGTGCTATTTAAAATTAAGATAATAAATTCCTAAATATGCGTTAATACTATCTTGGCTGAAGTCCCCCATTGATTGGATGATTTGTGCCCCTCCAGTCTAACAATCAATGATTCAATAACCTGGGCCCCCTCCAAGGCTCTCAAAGTAAGGCTACAAATTTGATTTCAGGAAATGTCAACACCATCTCTTCTAGAAGTACATTGTTAGTGCCTTAAGCCCCAACCTTATAAGCAGAGGAAGTCTCTAAGAGCATTTCTCCTCCCTTCACTGATTTACAATATCAGAGGTAAAATATGTTTTTGGAAACAATCCAGAGGACAAGGTTTCCCCTAAGGCCTGCTTTGACAGAGACTATCGTTCTTATAGGACTTGTACTTTACTTTTATATGAAGTATCCAACTTAATGTTCAAAGTATCGCAACAACCCTTTGAGATGGGGAGAGTGTGTATCACTACTCCTTTTTTTTTTCTTTTCTTTTTTTAAATTGATTTGAGAGAGACAGAGAAAGAGTAATTGTTCCACTTATTCATGCATTCATTGGTTGTGTCTTATATGTGCCCTGACTGGGGACTGAACCAGAAAATGGCACATCGGGATGACACTGCTACCAGGCTGGGGTTCACTACTCCTATTTCAACAATGAGAAAACTGAGACCCAGAGATATAAGTTAATACTGGTATCTTCACTAAACTGGCTGCCTCTAGCATCTATAAAAACTCAATGGTGCAACCTTTTACAAACCTTTATTATTCAACAGAAAAAAAAGGAGGAACACTTCCCAGACTCATTTTATGAGCTGTCATAAGTTTGGTATAAAAACTCAGATAAGAACAGTATTGGGAAAAAAATTGAAGATCTGTCTCACTCATGAACAAGAATGCAGAAATCCTGAACAAAATAGTAGCAAACTGAATCCAGAAGCTTAAACAAAAAACAAAAAAAAGAAAAGAAAAAACATCATAACCAAATTGGGTTTGTTCCAGGAATGAAACTTAGGTCAACATTAGAACACATAGTAATGTAATTACTATTAGTAGGAGAAAAATTATGTTGTAATCTGAATTGGTAAAATCCAAAAAAGCATTTAGGAGACAGAAAACTAAAAGCAATTTTAACTTATTTATAAAATAGAAAGAGAAAAAAATGCCTTTAATATAATAAAGGGTATCTTCAAACTAACAAGAGCAAACCTTGTCCTCAATTGTCAAATATTAATACCAGGCTCTTTAAAATCAAGAATAATAAAAGGTTACATACTATCCTCACTTCTACTCAGCACTGCATTGGAATCCTACTTGTGCAGTAAGGTAAGAAATAAGGAAAAAAATAAAGATTTTTTTTAATTGCAAAACCAAACTGTCATCGTTTGCAGATATTATGTTCTCCATAGAAAACTTCCAGTTATCTATAAATTATTAATATTAATAAAATAATTTAGTAAGTTTGGGGGGCATAAAATCAATATATGAGTCAACTGCATTTCTATATACCAGCAAAAATGAAATTAGAAAATGCAATTTTAAAAATATCATTTACAATAGCAACAACAAAATAAGGTACCAAGGAATAAGTCTAACAAAATGTGTATAAGATCTTTTTGGAGAAAATTATAAAACTTTCATGAAAGATATTAAATAAGACATAAATAAACAGAATGATATAATTGTTCCATGGACAGGAAGACTGAATAGCTTAAAGATCTCATTTCTCTCCAAACTGTTCTAAAGATTCAGTAAAAATCCCAATAAGATGTTCTGTGGAACTTTACAATCTAATTCTAAAAAGTATAAAGAAGAGCCTAGAACCAAGAATAGCTCAGACAGGTGAATGTGTTCCACCAGAATCATGTCATAGTATACAGCTTCAGTAATTAGAATTGTGTGTTATTAACACAAGGATAAAAAACACACAAATGGAACAAAAAGAGAACTCAGCAACCAATCAACCCATGCTTAAATCAAACAGGATATATGAAAGATTTGGAAAAAAATGAAAATAAATTCTTGCCTCACACCATGCATAAGAACCAATTCCAGGTGTATCTAAAACTAAACAGGAAAAGTACAACTTTAAAACTGCTTTTAGCCCTGACTGGGTAGGTCAGTTGATTAGAGCGTTGTCACAATATGTCAAGGTTGCAGGTTCAGTCTGCAGCCAGGGCACATACAAGAAGCAACAAACAGATACATAAATAAGTGAAACAACAAATCAATGTTTCCCTTCACCCTTGCTCTCTCTTCTTCTCCCTCTCTTTCTCTCAAATCAATAAATACAAAAAAAAAAAAAAAAAAAAAAAAACAACTTAGAAAAAACCCCAAAAATATTCTAGTGATCTGTGGTTACGGAAAGATTTTTAAACAGGTAAGAAAAGCACAAGCCATAAAGAAAAATAATAAAATTGACTAATATTAAAGACTCTGTTTAGTAAAATCACCACTTGGAAATTGAAAAGACAAGTTTCAACTGAGAAGATATATGTAAAATATAACCAACTAAGAATCATTATGCAGAATATGTGGAGGATCCTAATAAATAAGAAAGAAAAAAGTACAGGAAATATACAGAAGAAATAAACAGACTTTTCTGCGAAAAGGAAACATGAATGGCCGATATATAGGAATATATATATAGACACACTCAACCTCATTATTAATCATGGAACTGCAAATTAAGATGACAATAAAATAGCTTCTCAAAAACAAAACTCAACAAAACCCAGCGCTGGCAAGGATGTAGAACCACAAACATTCTCATACACTGCTGGCAGGAGTGTAGGTTGGCTCAACCACATTAGAAAGCAATTTGACATTCCTGTGAGCTGATCTGCTCAACTTTTATTCCAACCTCCTTCTAGTGTGCCATCTTATATTGCAAAAGGCAGGAAATGAATATATTTCCAAGACATCCCTGCAGCTCGCATTCTGGATATGAGTAGAGTTTGATTTGCCCAATGCTCTCAGTGAGACTTCATCTGAGTTAAGTAGGGAGATAGGCAGGGCTTAGGACATTCGCTTTGCTGGCAGGGATTATAATGGTAGCTTCCCAGTCTTAAAAGGTGGTTTCAGAGCAGAGGCAGCTTGGTTCTGGAGCCAGCAGGTCTAAGAGTGGCTTCCTGATTTAGTTGAAGTGGCTTCCTAATTGTACCTAAGGCAGTGTGGCTTTGGAGCCTGAACCACATTGGCAGCTTTCCAATTCCAAACACAGCTTCTTGACAAAGGAAAAAGTGGGAGCTTTCTTGGTGGCCCGGTTCTTTGGTGTGGCTCTGGAGTCATTATTAGAAGCTCCACCTAAAGTCTGTTTCTTCAACCCTCCCAACGATTCTGTAAATGATCAATAGCCTATAATGAATCCCTTTCTGACTTAATGAGCTAAGGTATATTGTGTTCTTTGTAGCTCTGCCTTGATAGCTACATCTAGCAAAGTTGTACTTTCATACGCCATACATTCCTGCAATTGCATTCCTAGATATATATCCTAGATAAACTTTTGGATATGTAAACTACAAATATGTACAAGAATATTTATTGCAGCATTGTTTATAATAACAAAAAAACTGAAAACAACCCAATGTCTATTAAAAGTAGAATAAATAAATAAGTTGTGGTATATATAAGAGAATACTGCACAGATACTAAATGAATGACCTGTAGCTTCACATATAAACATGGATAAATTGCAAAAATAGTGCTGAGTTTAAATAACTCACAAAATAATATATACAATATGATTTTATTTACACAAGTTTAAAACTCAACAATATATGACTTGGAGATACTTAAGTATGTAAAATAGTGAAAGTAAGTAAAATAGTGGGAAAGTATAGGAAAGAGACAACACAGAAATCAGGGTAATCACTCCCTCTGGTAGGAAGAGGCCGGATATTATCATAGATGATACCCATGAGGCTTCAAACACCCAGAAGGCTTCCACTAACACTTTGGAAGTCTGTTATTCTAAAGTTGGGAACCATACGAAGTACACAACATCACCCATGAAGTGTTCTTACCTAATATGTTTCATTTTAATCTAACCAAACCTTTAATTCTTTATAAATTCCAGATACAGAAAATACAGAGGACAGTGAAACAAACTAAGCAATAAATTTTTTTTTTTAAATCAGACAAATGCAGAATGTGGGGAAGCCAGAAGAGGCCCAATCACTTCAACAAGTCAACAACCTCAGGAAATGGGAAGGGAAGGAACAATTGCTCTAGAAAAAGAGGGATGTTCTTGGTTGCACCCTATTATGAACAAGCCAGATATATAAGACATTCTGGGGATAACTGAGGAAATTTAAATATAGACTAGAGAATTATTAGTTTAATTAGTTGTGATATTGGTACTGTGGTTATATAGGAGAATGTCATTTTTAGAAAAGTAGGATGACGTATTTAGAGGTGAAGCTTCTGGATTATGTAATCTAACTTAAATAGTTTAGAAAATATTACATACTTATGCACATGTATATAATTACATATGAAGCAAATATAATGTAATATTAAAAACTGGTAAATCTAAGCATAGATATCATGTGTGCTCATTGTACACTTCTATTTTTCTGTATTATTTGAAGCTTTTAGAATAAAACATACAATAAACAAAGGATAAGTGTGAAGAAATAATCAAAATGCTAAATAATACAATTAACAATTGTTTGGTTAAACAAATATTTGACACATACATATGCACAGTATTTTCAATAAGAAAATAAAATTTGTCCTAGAAAGGAGGGTTCTCATAATAAATATGTGTACTAACAAAAAAATATGAAGTTATCAATAAATGTTATAAAATGACATCAACTCCTAAACAGCCATATTTTCACACTCCCATCACTGAACTAGCTCATTCTGACTCCATTGTTTCAAGTCTCTCTAGGTCTTTGAAGAAAGACAACCAGATTCTGAGCTTACTGGAGACCCTCCTTCTCTTTCCAGAAAACATACATCAAAAGAGATGGCACTTTGAAGATAGCTGTTCAAAGGTTCAGTAGTAAATTCCTCATGAGAATTTAGTAATAAAGGATTCTGAACCTCAATTACATGTAAGGTTTTATTTTATTTTATTTTTTATTTTTTGGTTTTTCAATTACAATTGTCCCATTTTTTCCCCTATTTCTCTCCCCCACCCAGCCCACCCCTTCTCCCACAATCATATCCCTTCCCGTTGTCCATGTCCATGAGTCATTTATACATGTTTCTTATACATGTAAGGTTTTAAAAGGTTGGAAAAAATCTCCTCTTTAAGGTAAAAATTTTCCCCAAAAAGGAGAATTGAAGCTCACCTTTAAAGTACCTCAACTCTCAGAATCATGATGCCATAATAATCAGTGTTGCTGGATTTAATCAATGTTTATTGAATAATTGGATTCCTTCACAATAATAATTTTCTTCATAAAGAAAGAGTAAGAATGTGGTCAGGAGAAGGACACTTCTAGTCAAGATGTCAGCGCAGACAGACACGGCTCGCCTCCTTACACAACCACATCAAAATTACAAGTAAAATGTATGACAGCCATCACTCAGAACCATCAGAAATTGAGTTGAATGTAAGTTTCACAACTAGAGAATTAAGGAAACCACACCCATCCAAACTGGTATGATGGGTGGAGACATGGAATGGGCTGGTCCCACATCCACATGTGGTTGATAAAAGTTAGGGAGGAATATCTCAGCAATGAGAAGTCACAGCCCCACACCGGGTTTCAGGGCCCAGGGTTCCAGTGCCAGGAAGATAAGTCCCCATAACTCCTAGCTGCAAAAAACAGGAAGAGTGAGTAGGTGAAAGAAACTTTTGAAGTCCCAAGAAATTCCCTTTAAAGAACCCACACACAGACTTACTCAGACTCAGTCCCTCTAAGCTCCAGCACCAGGGCAGCAGCTTGAAAGGCACCAGTGGCATACAGGGAGGAACTGAAGTCTGGTATCAAGATGAGAGTTGGGGGACAGCTTTCTCACAGACAGAAAGATGGGAAGAGGCCATTGCCCCTTTTCTGAGCCCTCCTGTCACTGACTCACATAACTGGCAGGCAGATGCATTATCTGAAACTACATCAACCTGGCTAACACTGTTTGCCCTGCCCTGGAGATCCACTGAGACCGTCCCACCCAAATTATGTGTGCACCCAAACTGTTAACTATGACTTTACCATATGAATGGCTGGCCTTGGCTCATGCTTCACAACTTCCTAAGTCCTATCAAACAAGCAACAGCTTGTCTCAGTGAGCCTCTAGTCTCTGTTCCTCTTGCTAAGTGGCCCCAGGCCTGGCACTAGCAGCAGTCAGCTTAGATTCACAGCTTGGCTTTGTCAGAGAATCTCCAAGCCCAGCACAAGTAATGGCCATCTCAGATTGCTTTATATCCCCAGACAGAACACATATGGGGGCTGACCTTGGCCTGCACCATTCAGGAAAACCCAGAGCTTGTGGACCCATTGCACAGCTACAGACCATATCAGAGCATGACCACCTTGCCCCTACACAGTTGATCCTCCATGGAGGGCGGAGGTTGAATACAGCCAGTTCTTGCAGCTGACTGATCTGTATAAATCCCTCCCATTGACCTAACAACAGCAATTAAGGTTCAACTACAAGAGGAGGGCAGGAGGGCATACTCAGTCCTACCTCAAGTAGCCATCATGGGTAATAGGGGAGACTATGCCATTGGACCCCACAGGACACCTGCTACACTAGGCCACACTACAAAGACAGGGAGTCAGAGCAGCTCTATCTAATACATAGGAACAAACACAGGGAGGCTGTCAAAATGAGGAGACAAGGAAACATGGCCCAAATGAAAGAACAGATCAAAATTCCAGAAAACGAACTAAAGAAAATGGAGATAAGCAATCTATCAGATGTAGAATTTAAAACACTGGTTAAAAGGATGCTCAAGGAACTTAATGAGGATATCAACAGCATAAAAAAGATCCAGTCAGAAATGAAGGATACACTAATTAAAATAAAGAACAATTTACATGGAAACAGCAGTAAAATAGATGAAAGTGAGAATCAGATCAATGACTTGGAACATAAAGAAGCAAAAACAAGCAATCAGAACAAGAAGAAAAAAAAAGAATCCATAAAAACAAGGATAGTGTGAGCAGCTTCTGGGATAACTTCAAGCATTACAACATTTGCATTATAGGGGTACCACGAGGAGAAGAGAAAGAGCAAGATGTTGGAAATCTATTTGAAAAAATAATGAAAGAAAACTTCCCTAATTTGGGGAAGGAAATAGATATTCAAGTCCAGGAAGCACAAAGAGTCCCAAACAAGATGGACCCAGAGAGGACCACACCAAGACACATTATAATTAAAGTGCTAAAGGTTAAAGAGAGGGTCTTAAAAGAGGCTAGAGAAAAGTAGTTAGTTACCCACAGGGGAGTTCCCATAAGACTGTCAGCTGATTTCTCAAAACTTTGCAGGCTAGAAGGGATTGGCAAGAAATATTCAAAGTCATGACAAGCAGGGATCTACAGCAAAGATTGCTCTACCTAGCAAAGATATAATTTAGAATTGAAGGAAAAATAAAGAGCTTTCTAGACAAGAAGAAACTAAAGAAGGTCATCATCACCAAATCATTATATGTGAAATGTTAAGGGGACTTATTTATGAAAAAGAAGATCAGGAGTCTGAAGATGGCGGCAGAGTAGGCAGCAGTGTTGTCTGCTTGCTCCCATTGCGGAAAGGCTTGGAGACGAGTGAGTGAGTGCGGATTTCAGATAGCACCAGCAGGGAAGAGAGTGTAGGAGCAGAGTGGAAAAGGGCAGAAGGCTCACCTGCGCTCTCTAGGGGAGTCGCTGGGCCCCCCAGTCCAGTTGCTGGGCCCCCCAGCCCAGCGCCACTGCTGCACTGCACCCCAAAGGGGCAGCTGCAGACCAGCTCATTGGCCAGGATCTGCTTAGAAACTGCCGCTTGCCATAGGGGCTGGGACCAGTGGAGTCCGGCATCCTGGAGGGAGATAATAGGAAGGTTTCCTTGAAACAGCCAGAGGTATGGGAGGACAGCGAGCTGCCTGGACTGTGGGAAGCTATATGAACTGAGTCTAGGTGGGTACCCCTTGGGCTGGCAAATCTGGGCTGGCTACCTTGCACCCCGGGGCGAATGCATGACAGCACCACTAAACAAAAAGGAGTGGAACTAAGCCAGGGAGAGAGGCCCATACAGAAGAGCTGTGGTGGAAATGCAGACTCACTGAGGACCCCAGGCTGACAAGCAGTGCACACAAGCGAATAGTGAGACACTGCCAGCCAGGGACAGACGCAGACCAGTGCTGCAGCTTGGAGCACAGAGACTTCTTGGGAGGAGGAGTGAAGACAGGACCCAAGGCTGGGCAGGGACTAGGAACCTGCGCACTGGCTTGCCAGAAGAACAATGCTTGCTAGAGAAGCCTGAGGATTGCTGGAGGGTGCCGCAGGACAAGTGGGGAGAGACTCAACTCAGTGCAGCTTACAGCAGAAAGTTGCAGTAGGCCCACGAGTGAGAGAGAGGCAGCCACAGAAACTAGCCAGAGCGCCTCACAGCCAGCCAGCCAGAAAAGATTCGAAACTCATGGAATTTTGACCAGGTGTGGAACCAAAAAAAGAAGACTGCACACAAAGGCTGAACTGAGTGAAAACTCTTTCTTTTTTTTTCCTTCCCCCTTTTTTTCTCTTCCCTTTTGTTTTCTTCCCTTTTATTCTCTTCCTTTTTATTTTATTTTATTTTTTCTTTCTTTTTTTAAACTCTTTCTCTAATATGTTTCTTACCTTCTCCCCATCCTATCCTTCTTTAATTTTTGTTTGTTTGTTTGTCTGTTTTATTTAGCCTCCCTTTCACACTAAACATATAGCATGTAACTGCTATTTAAACCTAATACTATACACATGCACTTTCTCACTTCATTCTGCATTCTTCCATCTCTTTTTGAACATACAATATAAATGTTATTTACTGTCCCGCATAGCCTTGACCCTACTTGATACTATTATAATTCTAGTACCTTCCCTCTAAAAAATCATCTTTCTTTCTTTTAAAACAACTCTTATCTGTTTCTCCTATAGTATAATAGTCTTAACCTCTCTACATTTATATAAATACTGGCTCATTTGCTGCCAATAGTGGGATTGAGGGTGGGGGATAGTCTTGAGGGTGTGGGTTTCTTGCCTGGGTTGTGTGTTTATATTTTAACAGCATCTCTACAAAAGAACTCAAGAAAAGGTGGGCAGAGTGACTGTCAATCAACTAGCCAGAGGGAAGAATCCACCAAAGAGTAACTGAAATAAAACCAGACAGCATAAACAAATGGCATAAAGGGCATCCCAAGAGCATCAGGCTCAGGAGATCAAAGAGTCTACACCACTGAATCCCCCAGGTCTCCTATATAGAATCTCATACCACAAAGGTGGGAAATCAAAGCAGACAAATCTAATAAAAACAAACAAGAATAATTCAACATGGTAAGACACAGAAACAACCTCCCAATGAAAGGAAAAGAGAAATCCCCAGAAAGAGAGATAGATGGAATACACATAAGCCAACTATCATACACTGAATTCAAAAGAATGGTGATAAAGAAGCTCTATGTACTTGAAAATCTCAAAGAAAACTATGACAAACTCCAGGGAAATTACAAAGAACTCCAAAGAAACTACAAAGAATTGCAGGGAACCTACAAGGAACTTATGGAGAACTATACCAGCATAAAAAAGGACATAGAAAATATTAATAATAACCAGGAAAAAATGAAGAATACAATTTCTGAATTGAAGAACACAGTAGAATCAATCAAAAGCAGGCTAAACAAAGCAGAGGATCAGTTCAGTGAGTTAGTTGACAATGTAGAAAAAAATTCTAGGACAATACAACAAAATGAAAAAGGATATAAAAAGAATGAAGAGGGTTTAAGAGAAGTGCAGGACAACATGAGACTAAACAACATTAGAATCATAGGGATACAAGAAGGAGAAGAGGAGGAGCAAAGGATAGAAAACCTGATAGGAAAAGTAATGATAGAAAATTTTCCTAACCTGATGAGAGAAAAAGTCATGCAAGTCCAGTAAGCAAAGAGAGTCCCAATGAAGAGGAACCCCAAAAGGCCCACTCCAAGGCACATCATAATTAAAATGGCAACTTTCAAAGACAAAGTGAGAATCCTAAAAGCAGCAAGAGAAAAACAGCAAATAAATACAAGGGAGCTCCGATAAGGCTATCGACCGATTTCTCTACAGAAACAATACAAGCCAGAAGGGAATGGCCAACATATTTCAGGCAATGAAAAACAAAGGTCTACAACCAAGAATACTCTACCCAGCAAGGCTCTCATTCAAAATGGAAGGTGAAATAAGGAGTTTCTCAGACAAAAGAAGGCTAAAAGAATACATCTCCACCAAACCAGCATTGCAAGACATGCTAAAGGGAATGCTTTAAGAAAAAGAAGAAAAAAAGAGAGGGAGAGGAACACAGGTACAAAGGGAAATGAATAAATACCTATTGATAATAACCTTAAATGTAAATGGATTAAATACTCCAATTAAAAGACATAGGGTAGCGGAATGGATTAGAAAGCATGATCCACATATATGCTGTCTACAAGAAACACAACTCAAAACAAAAGATTTACACAGACTGAAACTGAAGGGATGGAAAAAAGTATTCCAAGAAAACGGACATTAAAAAAAAGCTGGGATAGCAATACTTATATCAGACAAAACGAATTTCACAGTAAGGGCCATAAAAAAAGACAAAGAAGGACATTTAATAATACTTAAGGAAAAAATCCATCAAGAAGATGTAACCCTGGTAAACATATATGCACCCAACATAGGATCACCCAAATATATAAGGAAAATACTAGAAGACTACAAGAAGGATATCAATAGCAACACACTCCTAGTAGGGGACTTTAACACTCCATGATCAACAATAGACAGATCTTCAAAGCAAAGAAACACTAAGGATATTGAGGCACTGAGCAAAACACTAAACGAAAAGGACTTAACTGATATATATAGAGAACTTATCACCCCAAAGAAGCAAAATATACATTCTTTTCAAATGCACAGGGGACATTTTCAAAGATAGACCACATGATAGGACACAAAACAAGCCTCAACAAATTCAAGAAAATTGAAATTATATCAAGCATCTTTTCAGACCACAGTGCTTTGAAACTAGAAATCAACCTCAAGGAAAAAAATCAAAGACATCCAAACTCAGGGAGGAAAAAAAAATGATATTAAATAATGAATGGGTTAACAATGACATCAAGGAAGAAATCAAAAAGTTTCTGGAAACTAATAATAATGAGCACACAACAGCCCAAAACCTATGGGACACAGATAAAGCAGTCCTAAGAGGAAAGTTCATAGCAATACAGGCTTACCTGAAAAGGACAGCAGTATCTCATATAAAAAATCTAACTCTACAGCTACAAGAACTAGAACAACAACAACAAACAAAGCCCAGAGCAAGTAGAAGGAAGGAAATCATCAAGATCAGAGCACAATTAAATGACATAGAGACTAAACAAACAATTCAAAACATCAACAAAAGTAGGAGCTGGTTCTTGGAAAAAATTAAAAAATTTTAAAAAATTAAAAAATTAAAAAATCACATTATCATATCAATAGATGCAGAAAAAGCATTTGATAAAGTACAACATCCATTTATGATGAAAACACTCAGAAAAATGGGAATAGAAGGAGCATACCTCAAAATACTTAAGGCTATCTACGAGAAACCTGAAGCCAACATCATACTCAATAGACAAAACCTGAAAGCATTCCCCCTGAGATCAGGAACAAGACAAGGATGTCCACTATCTCCACTCCTATGCAACATAGTCTTGGAAGTTCTAGCCACAGCAATCAAACAAGAAAGAGAAATAAAAGGCATCCAAATTGAAAAGAAAACGTAAAACTGTCATTATTTGCAGACAGCATGATAATATGCATAGAAAACAACTCAACATAATAAGTGAATTTGACAAAATAGCAGGGTACAAAGTAAATATATAAAAATCTAACACATATCTGTACACCAACAATAAAATATCAGAGAGAGAAACTAAAAAAAATAATAAAACCCATTTATTATAGCATCAAGAAAAATAAAGTACCTAGGAATAAACTTAGCCAAAGAGATAAAAGACCTGTACTCAGGAAACTACATAACACTGAAGAAAGAAATTAAGGAAGATACAAATAAATGGAAGCAAATACCATGTTCATGGATTGGAAGAATCAACATTACTCAAATGTCCATACTACCCTAAGCAATTTACAGATTCAACGCAATCTCTATTAAAATACCAATGACATATTTCACAGACCTAGAACAAATACTCCAAAAATTTATACGGAACCAAAAAAGACCCCGAATAGCAAAAGCAATCTTGAGACAGAAGAACACAGCAGGAGGAATCATAATAGCAGACATCAAACAATACTACAAAGCCACTGTGCTCAAAACAGTCTGGTACTGGCATAAGAACAGACATATAGACCAATGAAACAGAATAAAGAGCCCAGAAATAAACCCAGGACTATATAGTGAACTAATATTTGATAAAGGAGGAAGGAACATAAAATGGAATGAGAAGAGACTCTTCAACAAATGATGCTGGGAGAACTGGACAGGGACATGCAAAAAAATGAAACTAGACAACCAACTTACACCACACATGAGAATAAACTCAAGATGGGTCAAAGACTTAAATGTAAGCCATGACACCATAAAAGTCCTAGAGGAAAAAATAGGCAGGAAAATTTCAGATATCCCACATAACAATATTTTCACAGATACATCTCCTAAGGCAAGAGAAAAAAGGAAAAAAATAAACAAATGGGACTACATCAAACTAAAGAGTTTCTGCTCAGCAAAGAAAACATTAGCAAGATGAAAAGAAAATCAACCATATGGGAATACATGTTTGCCAATGACACCTCAGACAGGGGACTGATCTCGAAAATATATAAAGAACTCATACGAGTCAACACCAAGAAGACAGAAAATCCAATTAAAAAATGGGCAAAGCACCTGAACAAACACTTCTCCAAGGAGGATACACAGAAGGTCCATAGACACATGAAAGAATGCTCAACATCACTAACCATCAGAGAGATGCAAATAAAAACCACAATGAGATACCACTTTAAACCAGTCAGAATGGCCATCATCAACAGATCAACAATCAACAAGTGCTGGCGAGGATGTGGAGAAGTGGGAACCCTAGTGCACTGTTGGTGGGAATGCAGACTGGTGCAGCCACTATGGAAAACAGTATGAAATTACCTCAAAAAATAAAAATGGAACTGCCTTTTGAACCAGCAATTCCACTGCTAAGATTATACCTGAATAATCCTGAAACCCCTGTTCAAAAGAACTTATGCACCCCTATTTTCATAGCAGTGCTGTTTACAATAGCTAAGTGCTGGGAACAGCTAAGTGCCCACTTGTAGATGAGTGGATTAAAAAAACTGTGGTACATTTACACAATGGAGTTCTATGTAGCAGAAAGAAAGAAGGAACTCCTGCCATTTACGACAACATAGATGAAACTAGAGAGAATTAGGGTTAGTGAAATAAGCCAGGCAATGAAAGAAAAATACCATATAATATCATCTAATAAAGGAGACTAAGGAACAACACAAACACATGAACTAAATTTAATAAGGAGAAGAATAACAGTTATCAGGGGGCAGAGGGGAGGGAGAAAAGGGGGATAAGTAAGGAAAGGGTTTAGTCAAAGAACATGTATAAATGACTCATGGACAACGGGGGTGGATATGACTGCGGGAGAAGGGGTGGGCTAGGTGGGGGGGAGCAATGGGAGAAAAATGGGACAACTGTAATTGAAAAACAATAATAAAAATATATATAAAAAGAAAAAGATCAGAACTATGAACAATAAAATGACAATAAATACATATCTATGAACAATTGAATCTAAAAAGCAAATTAAGCAAACAAGAAGAACAGGGACAGCATCATGGATATGGAGAGCATTTTGATGGTTGCCAGGTTGGGGGAGAGGGGTGAAGAGGTGAGGGGATTAAGAAGTACAAATAGGTAATTACAGAATAGCCATGGGTTGTAAAGTACAGCATAGGAAATGGAATAGCCAAAGAATGTATTAGCATCACCTATTGACATGAACAATGGTGTGGGGATTGCCTGAGTGAGTGGGGGGTGCTGGGTGGAGTACAGCAAAGGAGGAAAAATTGGGAAAACTGTAATAGCACAATCAATAAAATATAATATTTTAAAAAGAATGTGGTTAGGAGGCTTTTAGATCACCAGATGTCTAAGGAGTCCCTGGAAGGAAAGGGGACATCTCAGTCTCAGGCTATGAAACAAACCTCCACCCACGCCCAGCACACATCCCCTACAAAAATGCAAGGTGATCCTGAATTCCAAGATCATTGACCTCTTCTGACCCCTTATTCTTCTCAGTAACTGCAGTTAATAATACTAGCCCTATTGTCCACCCACTCCCTCCTTTGGATAGCACTTTCCTCCCTGGACAAGGAGACTGCTCGTGAGCTTCTGCTACCCTTTGTCTGCATCTGCCATCTCCTCGACTCATTCGGTTTCCCTTCTCTGGAGACTCTGTATAGGCATTTCATAAAGATGAACTCTTCACTTACCCTGAGAAAGCTCATTCCTTTCACAGCTTCAACTATCTCCTCCATAAAAAATGACTCTCAAACTTACATCAGTCTAGCCCTCACTTCATTCTTAAGTCCCAGACCCAAATTTCAAACTACCTGCTGGAAATCTTCACTAGTTGACCCACAGGTATTTCAAACTCCATCAGCTCAACATTGAAAGCAAGGGGATGCCCTGCAAACCTGCTTCTTCTTCTGGACTCTCAATTCTTCCATTTCCTCAGAGAAAAATATATTGTAAATTATAATATGAAATCCACATAGAGCACTATCTTATTACTATCACTGCATATCAATGTCCTCTCGGCTCCCCTGGAGCTAAACTTAATGTCTTCATTCTCCTTTAACTGTTTCGTAGAGCTGATTTTCCTGGTTGCGGACTCTGGGGAGCTATCTTGTACACACAAGTCCCAGAGTCCCATCCGCTGGTTTGAAAATCACTGCTCTGGACACATTTTCTAGATCAAGTAAGACTGAAGGGGGACATTGGACAACCCTGAAAAACTGCTTTTATTGGGCTGTGATCTGTTGCAATGCCCTCAGCCTCTCAAAAGATGCTAGAAGTGGTACCATTAAAACTGCTGTGGCACGCACCACAGAGGTATAAGAATGGTCACATACATCGCAGAGGGGCCTTTTATGAGGCAGACTCTGCCTGCTGAGGAAGTCAGCAGAGAGGCTGACCAGAGGTCCCCTGCAGGGAAGTATAGATTAGGTTTAGTGACCCATTTGTTCCTTGAGAACACCTGTTTCTACCTAAGAGCATTCCTGGAAGGCAATGGATTTCAAACAACATTCTGGCCCTGGTTGGGTAGCTTAATTGTTTAGAGCATCATCCCAATACACCAGTCAGGGTACATACAAGAAGCAACAAATGAATGCATATTAAGTGGAGCAACAAAATCAATCTCTCTCTATCTCTCTCTCTCTCTCTCTCTTTCTCTCTATCTCCCCCCCCCCCTCTCTCTCTCTCTCACACACACACACACACACACACACACACACACTCAAATTTTTAAAAAGGAAAACATTCTGAAGAGACTCATCTCTGGGGACAGAGGGAGTGTGGATGGAAGGGAGGCAATGGGAAGGGAGAGGAAATCAATCCCCATACCTGCCTCAACCTAAAGCTGTTCTCTTACATGCTTTATTTGTGGAGCTGCTGTGTTTTTTAACAAAAGATTCCATTTGAACAAAGTATTCTGTAACTTTCAGTGAGTTTTAAAACTACTATTAGGTATAGAGAAGCAGATTGTAGCAAAGTAAATTGAAGGCAGATTGCAGAAGGCCTTGAATTCTAAACGAAGCTGTTCAGATTTTTACTTCAGGCTGCTGGAGAATCACTGCAAGCCTTAGCAGGAGGAAGAGAATGAGGAAAGCAATGTTTGAGAGAGACTAATTTAGTTACATTGTTCATGGTAGAGACCAAAGTTGGGAGATAAAATTTAGGCACTAACTGCAAGGTATTTTATATAATAAGGGCCCAAATTGGAATAAAAAGAAGGAAAAGATGCCAGAGACATTTCAAAAGGAGAAAACTCTGGACTTTGTGATTAGTTAAAATTGGGGATAGAGGGAAGATAAAGGTCCAAAATTATGTCCTGATTTCAGATCAAATGACTGGAAAATGATTGTGTCATTAACAGATATATGCATGCCTTGGGCTGCTACAACAGAATTCCATATACTGGGTGGCTTAAACAACAAACATTTATCTTCACAGTCTGGAAACCAAGAAGTCCAAGCTCAAGGCACTGGCAGATTTGGTATCTGCTGTGGGCTCCCTTCCTGGCTCATAGACATTGTCTTCTCCCTTCTCACATGGTGGAAGGGATGAAGGAGCTCTTTTGGGTCTCTTCCTGTTTATGGGGGCTACAGTCTTATGATCTAATCACCTCCCAAAGTCCCCATGTCTTAATATATTACCTTGGGCATTAGGTTTCAGCATACAAATTTGAGAGGAACACAAATATTCAGTTAATAGTAAGCCAGAGCTATGTGGAGAAAAGATCAGGCATTCCATTTCAGGCCTAAGGAGTTGAATTGACCACAGGACGTAATGGCCACTACCTGTATGGAGTCAATCTTAGTAACTTCCACTGATTCACATAATCATTTCTACTCAACATCAAGGACTACCAAAGTTGTTCCCTAAATCTTCGGTTCATTTCTGTTTCTAGTACATCACATAGACCAAGCTACCATCATCTACCACCTGAACTCCTTCCACAAGTACTCTGGCCCTTCTCTCATCTTGTTTTTATGCAACAGCCTCGTGATCTTTACAAAATGAAAATCTAACTTATTTTACCCTCCTGTTTAAACAGTTTTCAGTGCCACCCTTTTGATCATCCTTTTAAAAGATGAAGTGATGCTGGCTACATGCCTTAGTCCATTCCTTACCTATTTCTCAAACCTCATTGTAAACAGTGCTAGTTATGTTTTAAATTGTTTCATGCTCTGCCCTTTATTCACATGGCTGAACATTCTCCACCCACTCTCTCCAATCTCTAACTCCACCACCTTCTTCCCCTAGTTAGCTCCTAGACTTCCTTCCAATCTGACATCAATTATCTCTTCCTTGGAGACCTTCTCTGAGCCCCTTGCCTAGTTTGATTTCTCCTGTCATGGCTTTCATGGGACTATGTACCTATGGTCAAGAAAAAAAAAGGATATGTAGGTGTATGTATTGAGAACAAAACAAGATATTAAAGTCTCCTGCTTGTCTCCCAGCTAGGGATATTTTATTTCTTCTTTCAAGGTCTGACAACAGTTATCTTCTTGCAATAACATGACAGGCAGCCAGCGTAAGTCATCTGAGGTAGCATGTATTTTCCCAAGAAGTTAACTATCTGGGAAAGATCAGTAAGAACTCTGTGCAGCCCTTTCTGGTAGCCATCGTTACAGCTACTCAGTCATGCTAGATCAACAAGTTCATGGTTCCCTATTTACTCCCACTCTGCCTGGCAGTTCCTAGCATTATAAAAAAGAAAAAACAGAACCTGAGTCTAAGGATTTGTATTAAGAATAAGACCTAAAGTGGGAAATGATTGTGGGTTCAGGCTAAAAGATCCCAAAGGAAAGATGAAAACCAGTGAAGTTTCCCATATGCCATCACCCCAGCAGAACACCTGTAGCTGAGAGCTCTGTACCCCAGAGTCAACTGGAAACACTAATATTTCCTGACCTGCCACTGCCGGCACCAGCACTGAGTCAGCCAGAAGACAAGAAGAAAGAGGCCATGTTTTGTTTCTTAAGAGACAAGTCAGGGGAATGAGGACACATATATCTCTGTGTGAAATACAGGGCCTCATTCAAAGTAGGTCTGAATCAATGTTTGCTTGTTGATGAATAAGCAAACATTAACTAAAACCAATCTCATCATTGTCCCCTGTGAATGAAATTCTCCACCCGCTATTCACACTCTGACTTGCCTCGTTCCCCCAGGCTTCTAGGCCCTGTGAATGTCACCACAGAGTAACAGTCCTAATGTATAGATCTAATCATGCCATTCCCTTCCAATGATTACCCCAATGATTCCAAAGTTAGCTGTACATCAGAATCACCTAGGGTGCTTTTTAAACATGCAGAGATAATGGTCCTACACTTGAAGATTCTGATGAGTGAAATATGCCAAGCATTTTATGCACAATATTTTATTTTGTCCTTTCCATATCCCATGGGTAGGGGGAAGTATAGTCATATCACTATTAAAGATGAGAAAATGAGTCCTTTGACTCAATTAATTTGTTCAAGAGCACATATTTAGCAAATGATGAAACTGTAATTCAGTGTCAAGCCTGCTGCTTTGTTTTATTACATCATATGACCTCTGACCATCCAAATTCCTTACCAAAGCATTAAAAAAGATGACTTCTAAAATTGGTTCACTTTATTGTATACAGATATTACCTTAATTAAAAAGTTAACATTATCTTCACAATACTTATTATTTTGTGTTTTTTTTTTATAGTAGTCATCCTAATAGGTGTGAAATAGTATCTCATTTTGGCAGCTCATTTGTCTTTAATATTTGTTTTCTGGTTTATTAATGTATTTAAAGTTATAGGTTTGCCTTTAAGTACTGCTTTAGCTATATTACACAAAGTTTATCATGTAGTGTTTTATTTAGTTCTAAATATTTATATTTTTAACCAAATGTTGTTTAATAATATTATCTCATTTCTAAACATGTGGGATTTAATTTTAGCTATTTTTTTTTTAAATGTTAGCTCTATCATTGCATTGAAGGGGACTGATTCTTTAGAATTTCCTGAAGCTCTCTTTATGGCCTAATAAATGGTCTATTGTTGAAATGTCCTATGTATGTTACAAAAGAATGCTTTTTGTTTGTTTTAGATCTACATGAATTCTTTAAATTGTATTTTCAGCTCATTCATTTCTATGCTATTTTTACTTCTATTCGATCTACAGTTCTTAGAGATGCACGTTAAAACACTTCCAACTACAATTGATGATTCATGTACTTTTTCCCATTTATTTATTGGAGATAGTTCAAGATTCTACTGTCGGGTACATGGATATTTATAATGATTATACCAATTTTCTACTGTTCTTGAAACATTTTTATGCTGTGAAATAATGCACATGCAGAAAGTTGATAAGCTTATATGTATAATTAAGGAAGTACTTATAAAGTGAACATTCATAGACTCACTACTAAAGTCAAGAAATAAAACATTGCAAACAATTTAAAACAAAATATAACAACTACAACAACAAAAACTCTGACTTCAATTCACCTTTCTAGACTTTTCCAATAGTAATCTACATTCCCCACCAAGCCTTCCATATACTACATGTTTCTTAGGGATTAGACTGCTCATGCCTTAACTCTGTTATTCATTACACCTGCAATTTCTACACCTCTTCTTTCACTCTGTTTCACACTGGGGGGCGCCTTCCCCCATCCCCACCTACTGAAAACCTGCCAAGGCTTCAGATTATTTAAAAAATGGTACCTCTGTAGAGCTGTCTTTCATTCTATCCATGGGAGGGAACCTCTGCCTCTCTCCTCTTTGTATTTCTGCAACTTAGAAAAGAAATTACCTTTCAGTTAGTTTCCATACTCTCCTTGTATTATAGTTATTTTCTTTGTCATCTACTAGACATAGGCTCCTTGAAGGCAGGTCCAGGATCTTGCCATCTGCATTTTGCAGAGCTTCTGATTCAACTTGAGGCATATGGTAAGTGCTTAACAAATATGTTTGCATGCTTTACTCTTAAATCTCCTCAGACAAAGACTCCAGATGACTTACATAATAAATAATCAGAACAAGATGAATAAATGAATGACTGAATAAAGGAGGGGATCAAATGACTCTGTTTGGGTAATATATTCAGCTACTTCTTCCAACAGGCATCTCTGTTCCACTTCACAGGGTCCTCTCCTGGTCTCTCTCTCTCTCTCTCTCTCTCTCTCTCTCTCTCTCTCACACACACACACACACACACACACACACACACACTGTGCTCCTGTCTTTATTATTTGCTCCTCCCACCTGAAAGTTTTCTTTCTCCCTTCCCCTAATTACATTCTAACCATCCTTGGAGACCCTTTCCATATTTACCTCCTCTGCAAAGCTTCCCACACCTCCACTCTCAAGTCTCCTGAGCCCCTCAGATCCTGTCTCATTGTTTACCCATGGCTCTGTTTTTCTTGTTCTCTCCTCATGAGTTCTCTCATACCCTGTGTCCTGACACACAAGTATACCCACAGATTTCTCCTTAATGGGAGCAGAGGAACCTCTTCTCACCTCTTTGACTTTGCCTTAAAAGCTATGTCTTTCACAGTGATGGGTGACTAGACTGGTGTATTTGTTTTCTGAAAATTTTCCCTGAATAATAATTCTTAGTGTGTATGGGAGTTTGTCTCTTGGGTTGGACAGAAGAAGTACAAATCCAAATTGGCCAGTGAGAGACTTCAACTGAGACTACAGGAGGGCATGACCTCACTGCAATTTAAAAGAAAAAATTTACAATTAAGTGGAATCAGACCCTGCTGCCACCCATTTGAGGGGTTTCAGGCTAGAAGCATGTGGAAACAAGAGAATAAGAATTCTGCACTTGAGCAATAATGACTCTGTTATCCCAAGTCATTGGCAGACATTGAAGTAATTTCCATCCCTGTAGGGTGGAGAGATGCCAGAAATTATCCCTGAATTTCTTCCTGGGCAAGGCTATTGGCAGGGTCTCAAGTAGAACTGACAATAGTGGCAAAGAGAGTGAAGAAGACAGAAAGGGTTGGGCCCGAAGACAAGTGGCTGCCATCTCCAGTCCCAGCAGTTGAGTCTTTGAATAGAAACCCAGGACAGCCGTGGGTGGGTGGGGCTACCATCACAGGCATAGCTGAAGGGCACTTATGACCAAGACAGCTGCTGACGCTGGGTTCTCTCAAGCCCTGTGTCTGCCACATTGGGATCCCCCAAGCCAGGACAGAAAGAGGCTTTACTTTCTTTATTTGTACAAACTCATTGACACCTAGAACAATTCTGCTAGTCCCCAAGATGGGGAAGATTTAGAGTGTTAGAGCCAGAGAATTTTTGAGCTTAAAATGGCTCCAATTTACAAGAAATTGGATATGAGAACAAAGAAAAGCATTCACAGCTTATTTGCTACAGATATCTAAGCTACAAGAACCAACAGGGAGGCCTTCCCTCTAGTCTTAGCTCCATCACTTACTCAGTATGTGACCTTGGTCTACCCACTTAACAGGGATGTGGTTCAATCATTCCTGCATCTGTAAGTGAGAGGGTCAAGTGAAATGGCCCCTAAAAATGGGCTTGACAATTCTCTAGTTTCAAGCCCTTATTCTACAATAGGAAGTAAGGGCTACAATCACATAGCTAGTTGGGAGCAGAGCAGGACTGGAAACAACTTCCAGAAATCTGGTGCTTCTCTTCCTACTAAGCATTTCCATTTCTTGCACTCATGATTCCCAGCCCTGCTTTTCACTGGAGTCATGAGAGGAGGATCCTTGAGCTCTAAGGCTAGAAGAAAGCTGGCTCCCAAGATAGTGGTCTGCATTCTGTCACCTCCAAATGCCAAGGAAAGACCTCTCTGCCTCCTTAACAGGGGTTCCCCACAGAACTGACAATAAGTCAAATTCCACCAAGGGGGTGATTAAAGACAACTTGACTATCTGTACTATTTGAGCTTCTTACAATCAAGTCGATATTCATGTATTACTTCATTAACAATTGAGTACAGATTCTTTAAAAGTTTACCGTTAGATTCATTTGTTATGACTTAACTACTTGATTGGTAAAACACAAATATCCCAATGCTAGAGACTGCACACCTAACTCCTTATTGATAATAAGAACAGCTGACATTGAGAGCACATCATGTGCTGGGGTTGTTGTAGCTATCATTTTATTTCACATTTAGGATAGTCTATGAGATATGTGTGGCTGTTACCAGCATCTTACAGATGCAGACCCTGAAGGCTGGAGAGTTAGGGAAAGTATGGAGCCAGTATACAACCTCATGTCAGATTTACTAGGTGATTCATATCCTTAAAACCACACAGTACTGCCACTCTGTGAATATTTATACTAGGCATTAATATGTCTCTAATGCCTTTTCTGAAGTCAGGTTTTGACAGAGAAAATGGGATATGAGAGTGAGAACATCAGAGTATCTGGGTTCAAGTCTGAATTTCAACACTTACTGTACCACTTCAGGAAAATTCACTTCTATGAACTGTGATTCCTCTTATGTTACATAGAAGTAAGGAATCTGGCTTAAAGGACTGGTGCTATGAAGATTAGAGAATACATGTCCAATGCTCAGTGTGAGGCCTGGTGATTAATACGCTCTCAATAAATATAAATTATAGTCGTTATGGTTCAGAAGGAGAAAGGCCAACCTGGGCCTCTTCACAGTATTGCTCCTGGTCAGCTTTGAACAGAGGGGCCATGCTCCGCCAGCTTGTTCAGCTTTCAACTACCCTGGACTTCCCCTGACCTAAAGCAGAAAGGCAGCTTCCAAGAAAAGCCCATTTGATCTCAAATTAAATTATAACACAAAATATCATGGGCAGTTCATAGGAACCCAGTGAGGAAACATGACAAGTTGGGGGTGGGGCTTGTTATCAGCCCTTTAGGGTCATATCACATTTCCCAGCAAACCTCATGGCAATCGGAGGTGCAGGGCCATGCTGACCACCACAGGATTCCATAAGTGCTCTGACCTCAGTTCTCCCAGTTCCCTCAGTTCCCTGTGTCAACAACAGTGATCTTGATGCACCACCTGAGTTAGGGTTCTGCTTAGCTATATATAACATGAGTTAAGTTTTCAAGAGAAATGTCTTAAAACCAAGGGAAATAATATTAGTCTTTTTTTTTTATTTATCCAAAACAAATTCCAAAAGGTATAGAGTTTCCAGAACCATCCCCGACTATGTGTTTCTATAAACCCTCTGCCACAGGCATGCTTATCCACTCCCTGCTCTGCTTAACTCAGAATGAATCATTTCCTGGTCTCAGCCTGAACATCTTGTTACATTTTCCTCATTTTCAGAACTTTAGTCTAAGACACTAGTTATCTGTTTGTTTCCCTACTAAACTATAGGTCACTCAAGGACAAGGACCATCTCCTTGTCATCTTTACGTCTTCCAGCATTTTAGAAAAGGCAAAGAGAGAAACTGAATCGGTCCTTAAGATGTGATGCAAACATATTTTCATGACTGTAATGGCAGCCTTCCAACTCTCACAATGAATACTGGGCTCTGTGGCTTACTTACTCTTTAATATATTGTCATATTTTATTATACATTGCAGAATAGCAAGATATTGACATCTATTGTTGTAAATAAGAGCAGGTTTGACAACTTTAAAAATTGTTTTTTATTCTTTATCATTTCAAAATGTTGCTACTCTTGATGTAGTGCTTAATAATACTTACTGCTGGCTCACTCTCAGATTCAGCCTGGACCTTTGCAATTAGTTAAATGCTATGAGTCTTCATTTTTTCATTTACTTTATTAAATTTCTCTTGTTGGGATTATAATTGCAGGTGGTAATGAGAGAATGCAGAGACCCAGTGGAATTTCATGCCATTTCATGGGAAAAAGTAGGAATAAGAACTGGCAACACAGAGAGTACTACCCAGAAGTTATATCTGAGAGGGAACAATGGTAAGACCTTCCAGCACCTGAATTGGTTCTGATGCAGTAGGGTAGAATTCTTAGAAGGATGCTTTTTATTTAAAAATAATTATTTTACTGGTATGAACTTAGAGATTATTCACCATCAGCATTCACCACAGTCCTCATACTGTAGCTGTTCTGACACCTTCTGTCTTTCAAGCTCTCCTCTCCTTCCATTCTCTTTACTACTTCCCCCACCTGACTTCTCTAAATTAGTACTTTTGTACCTTTCATCCTGTTGCAATGATTACTCTCATGTTCCTTACTGCTTTCTTTAATGACTTCTAATTACCTAAGAAATAGTTGGCTGGGTCTTATTTTCCACTTCCTCCAAGTCAAATGATGGCACATCCTACACCCTATGTTTACGAATATCAGAGAAGACAGAACAAATTCCTTCTGCCTTATCTTCACTAAGGCATGCCTGGATTCCTGATAGGGAAAAATAGAATGGGAAAGTGGTTTTCTACATTGCTAAGAAATAACAAGCAAGTCATGAAAGCTATACCTGCAGAAGTCATCTGTCCATTCTTACATGTATTTATTGTATACGTTTTTTTGAGTGTCTCCTATCAGAAGCACAGAGTTAGGTACTTTGGGGTGGATAGCCTTGAGTAAGACAAAGTCACTGCCTCAGGGAGCTTTTATGCTGCAGGGGAAATAAGACAGGTGCTCAGATTAATACCCTGCAGGGATACAGGTAGCAGGAGAAAAGTGCCACAAGAGCTATGGAAGAGAAATGAAGGAGAGATTGCATCCCATGAGGAAAAACTTGGTGGAAGGTGGAGTCAATTTTGGGAATAATGAGTTTGAAATTAGTGAGGCATTCAAGTACAAGTATGAGCAGGCAGTGGGAACTTGGGACAAAAATCAGGAAGAGGGGGGTGGGTGGGAAGTACAGAGTCCGAAGTCATTTTCAAAAAGTTTGTTCTCAGTTTCCTTACTCCTGTTTTGCTACTGAGATACTTTCATTGCTACACTTTCCGCAGCCCACATGCAGATGGGGCTTTTAATTTCCCAGCAAAGACAATTCCTGCTGCAGCTGAGACATCCAGGATCAACGGTCAAAGATTTCTGCTTAGGCAAAGTTGCATTTCAGTTTTTAAAATAAAAGGTCTGTTTATTTTGTTGTCTTTTTTATGTTTAAGGCAACACCTGCACATACAGTTTTTATCTAAAAGTATTAAAAAAATTTTTTTTAAGTCATCCATATTCCATCCTGGCTGGTGTGGCTCAGTGGGCTGAGTGCTGGCCTGCAAATTAAAACATCGCCAGTTCAACTTCCAGTCAGGCACATGCCTGAGTTGTAGGCCAGGTCCCCAGTCGGGCGTGTGTAAAAGGCAACCAATTGATGTATCTCTCACACATGGATGTTTCTCTCCCTCTCTTTCTCCTTCCCTTCCCCTCTCTCTAAAAATAAATAAATAAAATCTTTTTTTTAATTGTTTTAAAAAGTCATCCATATTCCTACTGTAGAGATGACATAGTTTATAGAACCAAACTTTTCTACTTAATGCAATTTAATGCAAATTAATATATGCATATTGATTTTTTACTTGTATTTTTGTAAAAACAAAAATTGGATGATGTTAGATATAACTTTTGGTATTATTTTCTCTTTAACTACAAATATTATATCACAGCCTCTTTGACATGCACATCTACATCATCATTTTGGATTCCTGGAAAAATATTCCAACTCCTTACTGAGAAATGACAGGTTATTTCCAGTTTTCTTTATTTAAAATTTTTGTTATTGATTGATTTTAGAGTGAGAGAGAGAAAAATTGATCTGCTGTTCCACCCACCCATGTATTCACTGGTTGATCCCTGTATGTACTCTAATTGAGGATTGAACCAGCAACCTTGGAATATCTGGATGACATTCGAACTACCTGAGCTCCCGGCAAGAATTCTTTCTACTTTTATACTGCTTTCCGCTAATTCTGTGATCAATGTTCTTGTATGTTCTTCCCTGTGCCTGTATCTGGGATTTTTGTCCCTTAATATAAATTTGTAGAAGTAGAATTACAGAATCAAAAGATGTGTTTAACTGCATTATTACTTTAAAGAACATTGTCTTTAGACAAAATTTAACATCAAGCAGTTTAAACTTTGGTCTCATCTTACCTGCCTTCTCACCTGTCATGTGATACTCCCTCCCCATCCATACACCTGTCTTGACACTCATTCTTGCAAGGCCTGAGCTGACTATTGATTGGCTAATCACTTTAATTAATAAGATATTCCTTTTCATGGCTCTTAATGGCCCATTTTTATGAACATTAAAATGACTTCTAAAGCTAAATGAGTGAAGCTATAATGAAGAAAGCAAAGACAGAACTATTACGGGGTGACCCTTGAATGACATTCCTCAAAAAAAAAAAAAATATTATTATTGATGTTGAGACATTTTGAATAAAATCAGATCATTTGTCCATCTGCAATGTGAAATTTCCTTGACCTTTTTATTACCACAATCTTTCATTGAAATAGTCACCAGAATTTTAATTTTGAAGATCTCTTTTCACTTTCCCCAATATACCTCCTATTGCCATCACAGAGAAAGAAAATTTTTCTCTGCCACTGAAGAAAACTAAGATTTGGACCAAACCTTCCCCTCTGTGTTTGACAGAATCACAGTCCTTTGGCTTCCATATTCCTTCCTGCAGTGCATCTCAATGGTAATAGTAACACAGGATTATGACCCAACAATTATTAAGTCCATTAAACTTAAACTTGACTGCATTGTCACAAACATCACATCCTAACCTTGCAAAATACATCTGCGAGCAAGCCACAGTAGTCAAGGGGAGTTTTACTGCAGGACTCAAATCTTATTTTACAACCTCATATTTCTTCGAAGAAAAAAAATTGTTGCTTATAAAAATTGAGTCAAATTCTAAAAAAATTCACAAAGTTACAAAAGGAGAATCTAGTCTTGAAATTTTAGTCTCCAGAGATCCTAGATGGAGGCAGAGTAGGTGGAAGCTACGCTAACCTCCTCCCTGGACAAAACTGGAATTACAACTTAATTATAGAAAATCATCCTGAAAATTTAGTCTAGAAATACCTACAAATATATGTAATGTAATTTCTTAAAACCTAACTGAAATGAGTGACTACTGATTTTTTTTCTTTCCAATGGTTCGTTTGAATTAGTACCTTTCCATTGTGAAATTTGGGTTTTCTATTATTCTCTTACACATATTAGGCATACAATAAATGTTTTTTTATAGTGAACTAAATTTAATACATTTAGATCAATATCTTCCATACATTCCTAGTAGTTTATAATTTAAAAACATTAACAACAGCCATTTCAGTGTAGAGATAATACCAAAGAGAGCTTTGCTGAGCTACCTAAGGTAAGTTATTAAGTTATAATTTAACCACAGCCAATATTGCCAATTTGTTTTCAATAATTTGTTCAACTCTTGGAAGGGAACAATGATTTTGGGAGCAGAAATAGATAAAGAAAATTGAAATTCAATGACAGGGGTAAAGGAATACAGTACATACTTGAAATTCTAGCTTCTTGCTGTGAATAGTTAAAAGCTCTCCTACCAGAAAATATTGTGTTGAATTGAAAAAAATTTAGACAAGTGCTGGAAACAGCCTAAGTGCCCATCAGTGGATGAGTGGATCAAAAAGCTGTGGTACATTTACACAATGGAATACTATGCAGCAGAAAGAAAGAAGGAACTCCTACCTTTTGCGACAATGTGGATGGTACTGGAGAGTACTGTAGTACTTAGTGAAATAAGCCAGGCAGCAAAAGACAAACGTCATATGATCTCACCTAGTACAGGAACATAATGAACAAAACTAACAAATGAGCAAAATAGAACCAGAGGCATGTAAACAAGAAACAGACTGACAATGACCAGAGGGTGGGAGAAGAGGGGAAAAAAAGGGGAAGGGTCTATTCAAGTAACTAGAATAAATGACCCATGGACATGAACAACAGGGTGGGGATTGACTGTGGGATGGGGGGAAGGTGGGTGAAAAAGGGGAGAGAAATGGGGTAAATTGGGACAACTGTAATAGAAAAACAATAAGAATATAAAGTATATTAAAAAAAAAAAAACATTGAGACTATGGTTGATTTTTAACCCAATTAAATTTTCCTCCTCCCAAGAAGCCTATTTATTAAAGCAGTATGATAGCTGTTAATATTTTAATTTAATAAACATATCTCTAATGAAAAAATAAAATAATCAAACTGTATTCCAACATGTAAATGAAGCATTCATCTCAAAATGCTACCTTTGTTTGAAGTTACTGCTTTTCTTTTCCAACTGATCTATCTATTAAGAATTAAACTAGACCAATAAATGGAAATAGTAACACAAAAAAAATAAAACATGCTCTTTATAATATATAAACATGTTCCCATGTTCTCAGGATAACAGCACATTGGACGGACAGAGAAATGCCAAGAAGTGTTTTCTTAAATCAGGAACCATATTCAAGCAGCCCCATTTGTCACTGCAATGCACCTTGCCACGCTATTTATTCAAAACTTCCTAATAAGCACATACACCACTTTTTTGATGCCTTACTAGTTCCATGGGTGACTACCCCTGGAGAGTAGATCTGAACAGACAAAACACAATAATGTGTGCTCTGTTCACATTACAACAATTTGCCTTAAGGAAAGCATTTCAGACAGATTTTCTCATATGGGAAATACTCTCTTGTTTAATATTGTAAAACAACTTTAGCCTAAACATGATCATAGAAATCTTTTGAAAGATAAGATAATGTTCTTCAAAAACCAATGCAAAATTTTTAAAATGTACATGCTACAGTGAGCAAAATTGTCCTAAGTTTTAAAATAAAAGTTCTGAGTCCTAGGAACTCCCCTCACACTGAAACTAGTGGGAACAATTGGTTATAATCTAGTATAAGTAATCTTTAAATTGAGATATTAGAATGGTCAGACCACTCTGTTTAATTACATTTAAAAGGCTTTTATGGAATACCCTGATATGTATAAAGCACTATGTACAAAGCAAGAAACAGATGGCACAGCCAAACTGGGTAATTTGAGGTGAGTTTCACTGCCTATTTACAGGGGTGTGGACAGAGCTAGGGAAACCAAGAAGGTGTCGTCCAGTACCCTGGGCTAGCAGCAGGCAGACACCAACACTTGAAGACATGAGGGAGGGGAAGATTATCAGGACCTAGAGAGGCAACTGCTCAGTAAGGGCTGCTCCACTAGAATTCACCACAACCCAGCAAGGAGAGAACCCAGAATTCCTACTCCTCCCAGTCTCCATACTCATATTGGTGCCTCTGTTGGCTGAATCCAACTGGAAAAGAGAGAAAGGAAGCCTGTTGATGAAATCAAAGGTCTCAGTTTCAATTCCTGGTCAGGGCACATACCTATGTTGTCAGTATGATCCCTGGTTGTGGAGAGAATGGGAGGTAGCCAATTGATGTTTCTCTCTAGCATTGATGTTTCTCTCTCTCACACACACACTATCTCTCGATCTATCTATTTCTATCTCTATCTCTCCTTTCCTCTCTCTAAGATCTATAAGCCTAACTTCTGGTGAGGAGTAAAAAAATTTTAATAAGCAAAATTCCTCACACAATCACAGGATCATGATAGCTAACATCTCATGAAAAGGCCACAAGTTTTCATGGTGCTTATCATCTTCAGAGTGATTTTTTAAATTTTTGTTAAGATTTTTATTTATTTATTTTTAGAGACATAGGAAGGGAGTGAGAATGATAGAGAGAGAAACATCAATGTATGAGAGAAACATTGATCAGTTGCCTTTTGCAAGCTTCCAACTGAAGACCTGGTCTGAAACCCAGGCATGTGCCCTGACTGGGAGTCAAACTGGTGACCCTTCAATTTGTAGGCTGGAGCTCAATCCACTGAACCACACTAGTCAGGGCTTTAATCTTTTTATAGTATTTTTCCCATTACCCTTTAGTCCCCTTATAACCTTCTACCCCCAGCAATCACCACACTGTTGTCTATGTCTATGAGTCCTTTTCCTTTGTGCTCAGTCCCTTCACCTCCTAACCTCCCCACACCCTGTTAGCTGTCTGTTATTTTGCTTGTCAATTCAGTTTATTCATTAGATTCTACATATGAGTGAAATCATATGGCATTTGTCTTTCTCTGACTGACTTATTTCACTTAGCATAATCTTCTCCAGGTCCACTCATACTGTCGCAAAGGATACAATTTTCTTCTTTTTTATGGCCAACTAGTATTCCATTGTGTAAATGTCCCATAGTTGTTTTATCCACTCACTTATTGATCAACACTTGGGCTGCTTCCATATCTTGGGGACTGTAAATAATGCTGCAATAAACATAGGTGTGCTTATGTTCTTTTGAATTAGTGTTTTGGGTTCCTTTGGATATATTCCCAGAAGTGGGATCACTGGATCAAAAGGCAGATCCTTTTTAATTTTTTGAGGTATCACCACACTGCTTTCCACAGTGGTTGCACCAATCTGTATTCCCACCAACTGTACAAAAGGGGTCGCCTTTCACTACATCTTCACCAGCACTTGTTGTTTATTGATTTATTGATGATAGTCATTCTGACAGGGGTGAGATGGTATCTCATTATGGTTTTAATTTGCATTTCTCTGATGATTAGTGACGTTCAGCTTCTTTTCATATGTCTATTGGCCAGGTGTATGTCCTTTTTAGAGAAGTGTCTATTCAGGTCCTTTGCCCATTTTTAAATTGAGTTGTTTGTTTTTTGGTGTTGAGTTTTGCAAGATCTTTATAAATTTTGGATATTAACCCCTTATCAGATATATTGGCAAATATGTTCTTCCATTCTGTGGGTTGTCTTTTCATTTTGTTGATGGTTTCTTTTGCGGTGCAAAAAATTTTTAGTTTAATGTAGTCTCATTTGTTTATTTTTTCTAGAGTGATTTTTTAAAATTTTTGTATGCTTTATTGAAATTATATAGAGTAGCAACATAATTATACAGTCAATAAATAGCTAGTCCCTTTGTAACACTGCATATTTGGGGATGCACTTTGGAACTGTGTACTCAGGATAGTGATTGTGAAGGAAAAAAGATTAAGACTGAGGTCTGCTATTGGCCACACTTTCTCCTATACAATTTAATGTAATCCTCATTGCATTTATCATTTAATCTTCATGAAATAATAAAGTGGTAATTTTACCACTACCACTTAATGTAATCTTCATGAAAAAGTTGTAAAGTAAGTATTCCCATTTGTAGAGTTGAGCAAACTAACACTCAGAGAGGTTAAGTAATTTGCCCAAGGTCACACAGCCAGTAAGTAGCAAAGCCAGAGCTAGGTTCCTCTGTCTCAGCTCCACCAGTTGTCTACACCCAGAGCTGTATCTTTCTCTTTTTTTTTTTTTTTTTTAAGCGTTTCCATAGGTCTATTTTTTTTTTAATTTAATCTTTATTGTACATTTTTTCTATTATTATTTAGTCCCCTTATACTCTTCTCCCAGCCCCTGGCTGGTTTTGGCTCAGTGGATTGAGCGTCGGCCTGCGAGCTAAGTGTCGCTGGTTCGATCTTCCAGTCAGGGCACATCAGAGAAGGAAAACTCTGACTCCAAAAAACCTCCGCTGCCTTGCGGCATACCTCTTCAGGGGAAAGGCTAAGGGAGTAAACCCCGACAGAAAATCCAGAGCCGGAGTCCCTAAGGCGGTTTGACGTTGTAGTCAACACCAGCAACTCCTGCGGCGCACCTGAAGCCAAGCTGTATTGACTCCGTCTTTCCCTTGGATCCTTCAGCTGCGAAGAGAGGGGGGGTCTGCTGCATGGGCAACAGCAGACCCTCCATATCACCCTGCCCAGGCTCTGTAGCTTCAGCTTCACTGGAGAGGACACTCCAGCGTCATCGCAAGATGTCGATTCAACACGGGAGGAGACAGATACCGTGTCACTCCCGAGTCGGACTGCACAGCCATTCTCGGCGGTGCAGATAGACTCTTAAGAAGCTACACCATCGTCTCTCGAGACGGACGGCTGCCGCCGCCGACGACGACTCTTCTCCCAACAGCAATCATCACACTGTTGTCCATGACCATGAGTCTTTTTCCCTTCTGCTCAATCCCCCCATCCCTTCACCTCTCCCATCACAGCTGTCATTGTGCTCTCCATCTATGAGTCTGTCCCCATTTTCCTCGTTAGTTCAGTTAGTTAATTAGATTCCACATGAGTGTGATTTTTTTTTTTTAGTTACTCCATTTTTAATGAGAGACTCCATTCCTTTCTTTGTAAAATGAGGGAAATGGTAAATAACTCATTGGCTGTTATAAGGATTAAGTAATATAATTTCTAAACAATACCTGACACTAATTAGGCCCTAAATTAATGTTATTTCCCACTCTTGTACTCCTATTTCATACAGGCAGAACTCAGAGGTATTGATGGTTCAGTTCCAGACCACTTCAATAAAGTGAGTCACATGAATCTTTTGGTTTCCCAGTGCATATAAAAGTTATGTTTATACTATAGTGTAAGTCTATTAAGTGTACAATAGCATTATGTCTTTAAAAAGTACATACCTTAATTTAAAAATACTTAATTGCTAAAAAAAAAAAAATGCTAATCATCACCTGAGCTTTCAGTGAGTTTAAATTTTTTTAACTTTTAAAGGGAAGCCTAAGAAGGTATGCCTGTATACATTTAGATACTAATTTTAGGAACTTCAGAAAGGTATGTCATAGAATCTCCAAATGTATCTGCTCATCTTTGATCCTTGATACTGAGTTAGCAAGTGTGAGTTGAGACAAGTATAACATTTTATTGAACAAAGGGTTTTCAGAATATCATTTCAACCCACTTGATATTCAAATCAATAAATAATAAAATTTATTCCAGTGACATATATTCAAGTGAGGTAGAAAGATAGAAATCACATATTTACAGAGGGAAAATTTAAGGACACTTCTCAGACACGTCAAAAAGAACTTTTTGTCCGTATGTGGGTGGATTGGCAATATACAACTCATAGGTTCAAGCTCACCTGCTGTGAGAAGCATAAATTAGTACAGAACAATGAGGAAAATGACAAAATCATCCTTCTGCATGATTGTAACCAAGGATTATTTGCTTTTTTAGACACTTTTCTCCTTCCCTCTCTTCATTGCATCCTTATCCCCCACCCCCACCAAAAGAAATTAAAAATCTCAAGTATCTCAATTTGATCTTGTGTTTAATGTGAGCGTTGAGTAACTCAGTTTCTCTTTCTTGAATTTTCACTGACAAACTGCTTCCAGCTGCCCTCTAGGTGGGACACCACCACAATAAAATGGACTGTTAGTTGAGGATTTCAGCCACCACCTGGGGGTTCAGTGTGTTCAATGAATGCTTTTTAACAAGGCTAGTAGTGAAATGGTGACAAATGATATAACTTTTTTTCTAGTGTTTGTGGTCTAGGACTAGTTGATTTCAGTCTTGCTGGCTCTTTCTTCTGTGTTAACCAAACTTTTCCACATTTAAAATCTGCTACTGCCTCCCATCCAGGGTTATGGCAGCAGCCTTTGCCCTGTCAACAGAAGCTTTGTTGGTTAGAAGGTTGATATTTTAGTCTACAGGCAAGTATTGATTTTCTGGTCAGTCCATGCTTCAGAATTTATTTTTTTAAGTATTTTTTTTCAACTAGTTAAAATATTTTCTTCGTTAGTTTATCACTCCACTCACATGAAATGACCTTTATCTCCAGTCACACCCGGTAAAATTAGGCTTGCTTGCATATGATTAGGCATCACTGGTCCACAGCTGAGCCACATTTGCTCTCCAAACATCCCTGGTGGCTTGGCTGGTTACTGGGACCTTGCCCAGCCCCAGACTTGTCATGTTTCTCACTCCTGGCGTCCTTTCCCTGGCCTTGGCTGTGGCCCTTCAAGGCACTCGGTCTCAGCTTCCTCCTGTTGACTTTCCTATCCTTGCACAACCTTCCTCCTTCACCCTTCTTGGTTCTAGAATACTTCTAATTATTTCTGCTCCAAGGTCCTGAGCTGACTATTGGCTGAAGTAAAAAAAAAAAAGAAAAAAAAAATGAAAAAGATGGAAAAAGATTGGCAAAGAAGTTAATTAATTATATTGTCCAAAGGTTCTGAAGAAGAACCATTTTGACTTTACTTGGACCTTTGTTTATTGAAGAGAAGGGAAGTAAATTTCACCGAGGACTTGTCAAAGAATTCCAGCAAGTCCTTCAACAGAAGGCCTCAGGTGCTGGGGTAGCCTTCTGCTTCCAATTGTAAAGAAATCTGAGAACATGCTCCTTCAGAGAGACACCATGAGCTGAGAACCCTTTCCATGCACTTCATATCTTGCCCACTTCAATACAACAAGGTCAGGTGGCCATTTGAAGTGGAATAACAATTTTTCTATAATCCAAAGCAAACTTGTGGCACAATCAATAGGCAACTTTTACTATCTACACAGCTCCATGCTATTCCATTAATTTAGTTCAAACCTGTATGTACCCAGGCTTTGAGCTGGTCTCAGTTCTATATATTTTCCAAGCCTAATTCCATCAGAGCACCTTCCCAGAGTTCTTCTTTCCTCCTAAGTCCCAATCTCTATCTTAGTATCAAATCAATTCAAATTAAATTTTATTTATGTGTGTTGTGTGCCTGCTCAGTCCAGTGTGGTCCAAGTCAGCCACATAAACTCATAAATTACAACACAGAGTGATCAAGGCAATAATGTAAGTGGAATAAATGCCCTCTTCTCCAAACACATGAACCTACATCTGTCACATCCTTATTTCTGTCCCTAGAATTTCCCATACACCCTAGATCAGAGATCCAAAAGAGGCCCTCCTGCCTCTTCTTGCTCATCCATCCTTCAAGAATTGTTTGAATCTACTCTCTCTGAAACCTGACTTCACACACATGTGCATGAGCACACATACATGTACACACATGATAAAAAATGAAAATATATAATATTTTTAATCTGTAGAGTTGGTTTAAAGTGGAAAGAAAATTCTCAGTATCCCTTGAGTTTCAACTAAAAAAAAAAAAAAAGAAAAGAGGTAATGGAGAAAAAATGAGGAGAGAGTAGACATTAGAAAAGCAAAATGAGCTCTTTCTCTTCTGGTCCCAGGTGCTTCAAGAGCCATGGACTTCAGTGTAGATATGGCCAAGTCCAAGAACTTTACCACACACAAACAATTCTGAAAATGGCACAGAAACCCTGATCACGAAGATATACATCTCTTGAGGGGCTAGACCTCAAGTTCCTAAGAACACACCCTTTGCCAAGAAGCACAACAAAAAGGGCCTGAAGAAAGTGCAGACCAGCAATGCCAAGGACATTAGTGCACATGCTGAAGCTATCAAGGCCCTCATAAAGCCCAAGGAGGTCAAACTCAAGATTCCAAAAGGTGGCAGCCACAAGCTTAATCAGCTTGCCTCCATCACTTACCCCAAGCTTGGGAAATGTACTGGTGCCTGCATTGCCAAGGGTCTCAGACTCTGCCAGCCAAAGTCCAAGGCCAAGACTTAAACCAAGCCCCAGGCAGCAGCTGCAGCTCCAGCTCTGGCTCAGGCTCCCAAAGGTGCCCAGATCCCCATGAAAGGCCCCAGAACAGACATGTCTGTCTGCCAACATGAGGACAGAAGGACTGATGTGACCCCTGGGCTGCTGTCTGTATGGGGCTGCTGTCCTGGGTTATTCGTACAAATAAACCTAAGGCAGAATCTGTCATAAATAAATAAATAAGTAAATAAATCAATAAGCAACAAAATAAAAGGAAGGAAAGGAGATTTAAGAAGGAGAGACAAAATAAAAGAATGAAAGTAAGAAAAAAATATATAGGCCAGAAATAGTGGGGCTGGAAGGAGAATTTAGTTGTCTAAGAGCATCAAGGGAGGCAGGAGTCCAGAAAAGAAGGCAGTGAGTATCCGCAGCACCCATGTGGGGTGGGTGAGCATGGAAAGCTATCTCAGACCCTCCAAAAGTTCTCAGCAGACTCATCTTATTTTTTGGCCATCTGTCTCAGCCATGTACCCTGACCCACAGGAAAAAGGCAGTGATACCAAGTTCCCTCAAATGTGTTCCAGCATGCATTCTCCCACAGTGTTGGTCCAGATTTTCTGTAAACATTAAGTGGCTCACTGAGTCCTTCTCTCCATCCCCAGGGGACTGAGCAGCAGCCTCCCTAACTCTAATCAACAAGTCCTACCAGCCTCACGTGGCACGGTGACAGTTTTCCAGTCAAACCTGCCAGGTAGGTGTATAGTGACCATCCCAACCTTCTTGGTCACATTGCAACTGCTAACTTCAAGGGAAGAGTTATGGTGTGACCCCCTTCACCACCCTACCCCCCCCCTACCCCCACCACACACACATGCACACATTCCTCCACAGCATGGTAAAATTCCACTTAAGTTAAAGAATTGTATGTTTTTTAAAAATATAATTTTTGAAATATATGTGACTCAGATAAAAAGTAAGCTGTACCTGGGGGAAAGAGAGAGAGAGAGAGAATGAAAGGATAAACAAGGACAGAAGGCCAGTATAATGAACAGTCTCGAAATTGTATGGCACATAGCATGAAATAATTACTTTTTCTTTAACTTCTGCCTTCAATTCTTCCTTTCTAACCTTTTCTTGACTCCTTGAGCTGAACACACAGCTCTTTGCTCACTCAGTTTTAAAACCAACCTCATTCTGGTCATTAAGATTCTATTTCAGTTATCGAGAAGTTATGCCAAGCTAAGTTAAAGATTAGTTTCACATTCATTCAAAGACTTTTCCCTCCCTCCATCTCAGGATGGACTTGTGGCCCTGAGGTCTGTCTGGGCAGGAGCAATACAGTGTTTCTTTTGCATGGTCCTCTTCCTCCTCTTTCTGCTGCTTCTAACCCTTCCGGGGCCAGGTGAGGAGAGAGATGAGAATGGGGGTGAAAAGAATAGGGCAAAAGTACTTTTACAGAAGTCCTGCAGCCTAGCCTATCCTGGCAGTTGTGCCCTGTGCCTAAAGGGTTCATGCATGTGGGTTCTTCCAGATACCTTCAGGGGTCTCAATGTTGCACTATTGTCTGATCCAGGAGAGGCACTGCGCTAATTAATCTCCTCTCACAGGTCCACCCCCACACTCTCTCCCACCTCTGCCTGAGGGTGGGGGGTAGGGGAGCTCCTCACCAATCAGCCTCCCTGGATAGGGCACCAGCAAGCTGGCAAGACTCTGTGACAACTTTGGAGTCCCTCATTTGGCTGAGAGGGGCCAGTAAGAGAAATACTCCAAACTGCACTCTCTCTATATCTTTCTTATGCATGGATGCCTTAAACAGTTTCGGAAAACTTAAGGAAACAATCTCAGAATAATATTTTTAAATTTATAAAATAAAATATGCAGTATTACAGAGGAAACTATATTAAAATGAAGCGATCAAAAACATTTTTCAAATTTGTACTCTAATATGTGTGTTTTTTATTCACACATTATATCGCAAGTTTTAGCAGTAATTTCTAAGTAATGATGAGCATAAATAATATTGTGAGATATCTGCAACAACTGTTCATAATCTGAAAACACATGTAGTTTCCATTGGTAACAAAGGTGCAGTTGTTGCTAATGTTACTGTGCTGTGTTCCCTACATTGATAATGGAAGGGAAAGTGTGAAAATAAGGATGGGTTGTTTTTCTCATACATGTTCATGGACCTCCTGAATTTTATCCACAAACCCCTGAGAACTCCAGATCAAGAACCCAGTTCCATGGAACTCTCCTCCCACAGTTTTCCTGCCTCTGCTTATATAGGTCAGTGAGGGTCAAGGGAGGTGGTTGCAGGGCCGGTTCCGTGGCCTCTTGGTGAAGCTTGCAGCTCCCTTAAGACGAGAGAGAAATTAAAGCCAATAATTCTAAGCTTAGGGACATGCAAGTCTGAGACAACAGAAAAAGTCCAAGTGACTTTTTGGTGTGAATTAAGCTTATGCTCTATATTCCTAAAAATATTCTGGAATTGATACCCAAGAAGCTGTTAGCAGTGATTACCTCTGGGGATATGGTGATTGAGATGAGAGGAAAGGAATTACTTTTTCATATTAAACTCTTTTCTACTGTCTGAAAAAAAATTAATAAAAAATATGTTTTGTTTATGTGGTAAAAAAAATTAGTTTTAAAAAACACTTTAAAACTTTTTCTAAAGGAAACTATATGTGACTTTAACTGATCTAAGGCTGGTAAGGGCTTTAAAACATAAAAGTAACAAAAGAAATGATAGGGATAATTGATAGATTTGATTACATAAAAAGATGTCGAAGCGTAACAATATCACAGAAATAACTAAAAGAGAAAAATAATAAACCTTACAACACATTTGCAACAAAGATTACAGAAAAACAACCAATCGTCTTTTATTATGTAGCAGTTTTATAAATCAATGAGAAAAATGGTAACATGTTATAAATAGCTGTTTTAGATTCTTCAATACCCTTCCTTCTTCTTTATGCCCTGATTCCATCACATTCATCTCCAGAGAACAACTGAGCAGCAAAATAAAGAGAATCCTAAACAGCTGAGGCCACTTCCTCTGCTCTTGCACTCCCAGTTTTGTTCAAGGTTTGGTTACTGACTACTGGTGCTTCAAGCCAGAAAAGGTCTGGATCTTGGCCAAAGTGGACCTGAATTTCTACACTGGAGGGGCAATGAGTAACCTCAGAATCTTTATTCCAGGATATACCCAAAGATAAATGGTATGCTCACAATAAGGATGCAAGAAAGTTTCTTAAGAAATAAAATACTATGATCATTTGCATCTGGCCTTCTGGGGCAGCATTGTGCCACATAGGAAACAGCATGGGCTTTGGAGACCAAAAAAACTAGGATTCAAGTCCTAGCCCTGCTGCTTTTTACTATCTATATAACTTGAGCAAGTCACTTATCTAAATCTTGGTTTATATATGCAGTATTACAGAGGAAATAATGCCTGCCTCACAGGGTTATTGTGAGACCGAGAGATGATATGTGAGATTCTTAACTCACACCATGCACACAAAAATACTCCAGAAGATTTAAAGAAGTGAATGTTTAAATAAAATATTAAGACTATGAGAAATATATTATCTTTATGACTTTGGAATGGGAAAGGATTTCATAAATAAATCCCAAAAGGACAAGTAATAAAAGAAAACATTAAATTAGAAAAAATGAAGACAAAAACCTGGAAGAAGATATTTGTAATACATAAGATAAACAAAACTTTAGTATTTGGAACATACTAAATTATTTTATTAGACAACTTTTTAAAGAAACACCCCCCAAAAAAATGACCAAAGGATATGAACAATAATTCACAGAAAAAATTTTACAGCCAATAGCAAAAAGATGTACAATTTCACTAAGAACATGAAAATGCAAATAAATCCAGTTAAACATTCCACTATCATAAGATTAGAAAAACTTTAAAATTCTGATAAAACCAAGTACTAAAGAGCATTGTGGGGTATCAGGGATTCTCATGTGCTCTAGTGGTAATGTAAATTGATTCAATCACCTTGTAGAACAATTTAGCATTATCCAGTAAAGTAAAAATTGGCACAGCCTTTGATCCAACACTTCTAAAGAAACATTTATATGTGTGCACAGGAGCATATAAAGATGTCCTCAACTGGGGTAGTTTTGACCCCAAGGGACATCTAGTTATGTCTGTAAACATTTTGGTTGTCACAGCTGGGAGGGGGCAGAGTTTCTAGAATGTAGAGGGTGGAGGCCAGGGATGCTACTGAACATCCTAAAATGCACAGGACAGCCCCCAGCCCTCCAGAAAAGAATGATCTGGTACAGAATGTCAGTAGTGCAGAGGTTGAGAAGACCTATGTAAGTCTACAGAAAGTAAAATAAATATCCGTGGAACAGAATTTAGTATACTACACTTGACTACTTTTCTGACGAGTCCTTTTTCTAAATTATCAGACACAGAAAACCACCCTTTCTTTCTAACACTGGACACTGGGCTAGATCACAGAGCGTAGGTGGCAGAGTTGCCTCATCCAAACAATAACCCCTGATTCTTTCTCTGTGTCACAGAGGGTAGAATGCCATCTTCCAAAGAAAGTGCATCCTATAATCATGTTAATAGGGCAAAACATTACGGAATTTTTTCCAATCCTGAAAATTTATCGGGCTTGCAACCTAATTCAGTCCTATGCTAGCTTTTTACAATGCTATAGGGGGCAAAGTTAAAAAAGGTAGTTTTTCAACATCCCAGGAGATAGTTTAGATGATCAGTGTACCAGATCTCAAATCCACACTACTAAATCAACTGCTATCCATATTCATAAAGTTCAGTTGCTAAAATCACACATAGAGAGTGTATCAATCATGATTAGATTCAGTTTCATATCAGAAGACCCCAAAATACAGTGGCTTAAGTAAGATAGAACTTAATTTCTTTCTCAGTTAGAAGTAATCTAGAGGTAAGCAGTCCAGGGCTGGTTTGGTAGCTCCATGATGTCATCATGCTTCTTTGAGCTCCCTGTGCCCCTCATTCTCATAGTCCAAGATGGCAGCTGAAGTTCCAACCAGAATATCCATGTTCAAATCAGCAGGATAGAGGTGGAAGGTAAGGGCATAGTTCTTCTCTTTTAAGATTTCCAGGAAGTTTCTTGCAACACAACTTAATTGCCTGGCCATACCTAAATGGTAAGGGAGTCAGGAAAATACAGATTTCTAGCTGAGCAGCAATGTGCCTGCTTAAAAAACAGTAATCCTTTATTAAAAAACAAAAAAGTAGATTTTGGAAGGCATCTAGCAGTTTCTGCATTAGTCTGGCCCTTTCACTTCCCAAATATCTATGCATATTCTTTTATTCCCTATATAGACCCATGCATCGCTCTGCAAAGGAGACCACCCTGAGTCACACCCACTTATTGCATCTCACACAGAGTCCAGCATCACTAGGTGATGTGCAGCCATTTTCATCACATCCAGATGTAGCTCCTCATGGCCTGGTCGTTTATGAACAAACAATCAAAAGAAGATTTATTTGCATATACATGCAATATAATTGCTGGAATAGAAACAGAGTAACCATGATAGAAACACTCATAGAACAGGGAGAAAAAGGAAATACTATATGTATGGGTGTATAGCAATAACCAAATCCTGCTAAATAGGAAGGGCAAAGACTTTTTTGTGGCAGAGCAGTACATTCCTTTACTGGCTCCGCAGGCGGCTGCTGCCTTGGAGGAACTCCTTTGTACATTGTCCCCCATGAACTCAGGCTTTGCCCTTTAAGAGGTTCATTCTTGCCCATTTCCTCCATGGTTATATCTGAGCTATGGGATCTTATTGGGAGCTGCATCACTTCCACAGACAACTCCTTGTTTGTGCAGATGCGAATACCCATGGATTCTTTTGAGAGTTGATAATCAGAAGTTTTCGCAGGTCCAGCTGAGGATTTCTGTCCAAATGTAGCAAGCTTCCAAACTATTTACTTCCAGTCAGTTCCAAGTATGAGTTGCCACAGAGTAAAACTTTGTTCACACTCATGAAGCCTGAAGATTCTGATCTTTTCTTTGTAACTCTTAACGCTCTGCCCATCTTTTCCTTCTCAAATTGACATTGACGATCCTTGAGACCTTTTGAAAAAAAGAAAGTTGGATAGATGGCAACGCTCATCATCTGATCCTTTTTTAATACATTTTATTCATTATGCTATTACAGTTGTCCCAATTTTTCTGCCTTTGTCCCTTTCAGCTGGTACCCCCCTTCCCTCCAACAATCCCCCCCTCTTAGTTCATGTTCATGGGTCATGCATATAAGTTCTTTGGCTTCTCCATTTCCTATACTATTCTTAACTTCCCCCTGTCTATTTTGTACCAACCGATTATGCTTCTTAATTCCAGCACCATTTCCCCATTTCTCTCCCTTCCCCCACCCAACTGATAACCCTCCAAATGATCTCCATGTCTTTGATTCTGTTCATGTTCTGGTTGTTTGCTTACTTTATTTTTGTCTTTTTAGACTCGAGTGTTGATAGTTGTGAATTTGTTGCCATTTTAATGTTCATAACTTTGATCTTCTTCTTTTTCTTAATTTAGTCCCTTTAGCATTTCATATAATAATGGCTTGGTGATGAACTCCTTTAGCTTTACCTTATCTGGGAAACACTTTATCTGCCCTTCCATTCTAAATGATAGCTTTGCTGGATGGAGTAATCTAGGTTGTAGGCCCTTGCTTTTCATCACTTTTAATACTCCCATAAGATTATCAGCTGATTTCTCAAAAGAAACTTTGCAGGCAAGAAGGATCTGGCAAGAAGTATTCAAGGTGATGAAAAGCAAGGACTTACAACTAGGTTTACTCTATCTAGCAAAGCTATCATTTAGAATGGAAGGGCAGATAAAGTACTTCCCAGACAAGGTAAAGCTAAAGGAGTTCATCATCACCAAGCCATTATTATGCGAATGTTAAAGGACTTAAGAAAAAGAAGAAGATCAAAGTTATGAACATTAAAATGGCAACAAATTCACAACTATCAACACTCGAGTCTAAAAAGACAAAAATAAAGTAAGCAAACAACCAGAACATGAACAGAATCAAAGACATGGAGATCATTTGGAGGGTTATAAGCTGGGGGGGTGGGGGGGGAGAATGAGGAAATGGTGCAGGGATTAAGCATAATTGGTAGGAACAAAATAGACAGGGGGATGTTAAGAATAGTATAGGAAATGGAGAAGCCAAAGCATTTATATGCACGACCCATGGACATGAACTGAAGAGGGGGATTGCTCAAGGGAACAGGGTACCAGGCAGAAGGGGCAAAGGGGAAAAACTGTAACAGCATGATCAATAAAATATACTTCAAAAAGAAACAACCAGTATATACCAGATTGTTACATTTCCTATCTTTTCCCCTAGCCACACCCTCTTTGACATGATTCAGCAAGTAACATTTGGATCGAATATTTTCCTACAGCATAACAAGAGTCACTAACTTTCCAAACAACAATATCTATTTCATCACTGTTTAATACCTGAACTTCTCCACTAAGCTAATGACACTATTGCATTTATTACTTATGTCACCCATCTCCCAGGTGTCAAATTTGATATTGATAAGAATAAGATTTAATATATGAACATAATACATGAAAATGCAAAATAACAGTGACTTGAACATAGAACAAGGTGGTACACCCAAAATGTGACCAGTCAGGTATATACTATGTTTCATTATAAGAGGTCCTAGTAGAAATATAACCTGTGAGTTTATGACTTCGATAAAACATCCATGAGTGATTGAAATAACAGCTCCTTTTCCTATATTGTTTGTAAGCTTTTTTCTCAAGTTGGAACAAGATTTGAGCTCATGTTTCTCATAAAAAGAGCTCCAAAGATTTTATAAGTAGGTTGACTAATTCCTGACTCAGAAGAGCAGCCAAAGTTGGCGATGAAGAGGTAGAGGGCTTATTTACCATTGAGCAGGACACAGGTCAGCGGGAGTTGGGAAAGAAGACATGGAGGGGAAAGAAGAGAAGTGGCTGCAGCCATCAATCCAAAACCTCACTACAAATTGCAAAATTGTGAAAGAACTAGAGAGATGGATGTGTTAAAACCCAAGAATTGTCCAGAATCCTGCTGCTACTGCTTATCATAACAACCAACATTTTTGACACTATACAGTAAATGGCAATGTGATGTACTAAATTGTTTATATACTTAGTTAATCTTCAATAACCTAGGAGCTAGCAGGAAGGGGAGGTCTTGGAGGAAGTGGGAAATGGGGATATTTCAAATAGTGTCAACAATAAAAATATTTTTAAAAAACCTATGAGGTAGATATGTTACAGAACCCCTGGGCTGCTCCAGTTGAAAACAAACCCACGGGCTCTTTAGTTAGGGGCCCGATTGCCCGCCGCCAAAATTATAACTCTCAATACCAGAGTTTGGTGAAAAGAAAAAGAATTGTTTATTTAACAGTTATATAGATTTAGTTATTTGCGGATTTCTGTTATTAAGTCTTATGCTCTTTAAAACACCCACAAACACATATCCTTGCCTCCCCCCTTCCAAACCAGGCTAGTTTTAGGAAAGTCAGAGAAACTGTTTCCCTACTTTCCAAACACAGTTCAGCTTTACCAGCAGCTGCCAATCATTCAATCTGATTGGGGAGGTCCTTTCTGTGCTGTGGTGCCCTCCAGCTCTCAATGCAGAACCACCTGGATTCTCAGCCTCCTTGCAAACTGCCTTCTTCCTGCAAACCGCGTGGATCTTCTCTCCTTCTCAAAACTGCATGGCGAGAGCCTCTTGAAGCAGCCTGGAGACCCCTTCTCCAAGCCACATGGAGAAGGCCCCTTCACCAAGCCATGTGGAGGGAGCACACGAGAGAGCGAGAGAGCGACAGCGAGCGCGCGAGCATGCCAGAGAGAGAGTCAGAGCGCCAGAGCCAGAGCGAGAGTGAGAGCCCGAGTCAGAGAGCGAGAGTCTCAGAGAGAGAGCACGAGCGAGAGCCAGAGAGAGTCTCCGCTAAAATGTCTGCAGCTGCTTATATATCCCTGACTGCGTCATCTGACGCAGTGGGTGTTGCAAACAGTTCTGACCATTCACAGACCCTTACGTAGGCTCTGTGTGCTTTCCATACCGTCCCCTGGTTCAAGACTCCTCCCATCTGCCTGAGGCTTTGGATGCATTAAAGCCATTTTGCATAAGAAAGACAGTAGCCACCAGCCTCAGGCATGTGGAAACATTTGAAAAGCTGCTTACTTCTCCCCATCCCCCAGCAGCAAACTCTGGGGATTTTTGGACTCCCCTGTTTCTGTAACAGATACCACTAAGAGGTTAAGTAATTTACCCAAGGTCATAGCAAATGGCAGAAGCAAGACTTGAACTCAGGAATTTCAGAATCTCTTAATCACTATGGTATATTGTTAGTGACAGATATGGGAGTTTTGTTGTTATTGGTTTTTGTTTTTTGTTTTTTCAAGGAAATAACTCTAAACCAGGTTATCTAGTTAGTAATAACCAATCACTTGTCACCTGCATAATAAGTCTGGTTTAATCAGGAGGAAGTCACTCCAGCTACAGATTATTAATCGATATTTTTAAACTACAGATTTTGGTCTTAATGAGTGCAGTGGAGTTGGAGAGGTTACCATTTAGAAAAATGAGTACTTAGACTCAGTATGAGTGAAGACCCTTGATCCTGCTCTTAGAAACCCCTTTCCTTCCCTCACTGCCCCCTTCTTTCTTCAAATACAGAGTGTTTACTCTGTCAGTTACTACATTTATGACTGGAAATGGCCCAGCTCTGTAGTCCTAGAACAGGATGTTAAATGCTAATTGGGGTAAAGTAAAGTGCTATGTAAGCACATAAGAGGAAGGGCACACCCAGTTTTGTGGGGAATGGGGTAGAAAAGGCTTCCTTTTGTACATGATGCCCAAGCAAAGACCTACAAGGATAAATAGAAGTTAGCCAAGTGTAGGCAGGCAGGAAGACCACCCTGGCAGAGTAGAAAACAGGTGCAAAAGCCCAGAAGCAAGTGAAAGCCTACATTCAGGGAAGTGATGGGTAGCACTATAATTTGAGGGCCATGGGTAGGAATATGGCAAGAGTCAGCCTGAAGACTAGGTTCAAATTCAGAAGGTTCTGGTATGCCATACTAACCACTGTGGATTTTATTCTGAGGATAATGGATGTTAAACATAGAAAGATGCATCATATTTGTCATTCTAGCTTCAGGGTAGAGAATGGTTTGAAAACTGCCTTAGATGGAGAAACCAGTAAGTAGTCTATCTAGTTAATGCAGTAGTGAGATGGAGATGGCCAGAAATAAGGGTAACAACAGGAATGGACAGAAGTTGTTGTATTGGAATGCTGGTGACCAGATGGGGACAACAGAGACTGGTGCCTGCTTAAGTACAGCAGATGAGAGAGAAGGAGGAATCAGATTCAACACCTTGGTTTCTGGCTTGGAAAATGAGGTGTGTGGGACCAGAAATAGGAGAGGAGCAGGTTTGGGGACAGGTTGATATCAAGTAGAAGTCATAGCAGTCTAGAGTTCACCAGAGTGATCTGGCCTAGAAAAGAAGGTACGTAGTTTGTGGCATACAGCGTAATTGGAGACAGGGAAAGGATGAGATTATCCAGAGTAAGTTGACCTTCTTCCTGACACAAACGTTTCAGGCCTTTCTCACTCTTGTGTTACTCATACTGACCAGGTCTTCCCACTGTGGTGGTCCCCAACCCAGTCTACTCTTTGGAGTACTACCTCATGCCAGGATAGTTTGACCTGGTTCTTATCCAAAATTAGTTCTGTGTCCCCCTCCCTATGATCTCTCTCCTAGCTATTCTCATAATTGATTTGATGCTTAAAATGTATAACCATTAATAAATTATTACCTAAAACATTTCAGAATTTTCATTGAAGAGAATGGATTTGAATCCATAGAAATCTCAGGAGGAATACTCATTCATTCATTCATTTTTTTTTCATTTTTTTGGATAAATGGTTATTACTGAGGTGAACTGCCCTTCAATACCATACCCCTGTCGCTATAACTCCCATTTCAACTATGGAGTTTCCAAAAATTAAACATTTGGTTTTTAGCTTTGAATGTATAGGTATAAATTGCCTGGTCAAATCTTGATCCTTTATACAGAACCTGTACAAGTTACTTTAGTACCTCACACACACACACACACACACACACAAGCAGATTTGGAACATGTGTGTATTTCCCACCAATGCAAGGCCCCTAAGTTGGGAACACCAGGAAGTGAGTGGCAGAGAAGAGGTCACTGTGGTTTGGTAGTCAAATGCAATCCTCCAGAAAAGCTTTTCCACTGGAATCATTAGGAGCTTCTATCCCCAGGTGCCCAGAGCAGTGTGGTGTTTGTAATATTACACAGTAATTCTTTTGTTTACAAGGCTGTCTTTCCTCCTACATTTTAAGTGACAGGAAGAGAAATATCACATCTTATTCATCTTTTTATTCCCTCTTCCTGTGTCTTGGCACAGTGCTGTATGTATCAGGTGTTTAATAAACATATGTTGAGCAAATGAATGAATCTGCAGAGATACATGCCATTCATGGATCATGTCAAGTGACTTCTTGATATACCAAGTCACATCAGAAGATTTTTCAGGGTATATAAGATTTCTATTGCTCCATCTTCTACCAGGGAAAAAGCATAAAGAATATGTATTAATAACACAGGCCGTGTGGAAAACATCTAATTGGCTTCTATTGGAGAGTGGGAGAGAGAGAATTCTGAGTGAACAAAAATGGAAATTGATAGCAAGAATTGAGATAGGAGTAAAACTGAGGTATGATGGCATTGGGAGAGGCAAGGGAAGTTAAGAAAGCCAAAAGGATGCATAGACACAGAATGAGGGAATCAGGGAAGGAAGAAGTATCTGGTCAGATGGAGCAAATGATGGCAAAGACATGGAAAGCAAATTTTAATAAAAGAAAAAATAAAGAAGGGAAAGTCCTTAGTAAATGTGCAAAAAGCCTAAAAGTCTGTTGGTTTATAATTAATCACCCCTAATGGGTTTTACAATATTATCTTCTTTGCTGTTAAAGCTTTCCTAAAATGTTTCTCTTCCTAGAAGTCTTTAACTAAAGAGAAGAAACATCTTAACTCCTATAATAAAACTGTAAGAATAGAAGGAATCTTAGCAATCATTGAATTCCTTCATTTTATAGACAAGGAAGTTGAGACCCAGAGAGAGGATGGAGGTTACTTCTCTGTAGACACACTGGCAGATCATTTTGGAGCTTGAGCCAAAATCACAGTCTCATATATTTCCAGACCCACACTCATTCTGATACTCATTTTCTGTTCTCATTTCTCCATACAGATGATATCTCTGTCATCTGAATAAACTGAAAAATGATTTTTTTTTTAATGAGTCAATAGATAATTTGACATAAAGCCAGAGGTCTAAGAGACAGAGGTTGTGCTTTGTTCTCATAGTTCTCGGACCTAGCCCAGTGTCTAGCACAGAGTGGTTTTCATAAGGTTTTGTTTGGATAGATGGATGGATGGACAGATGGACAGACAGATGGATGGACATGCTCCACCAAGGCTGCCAGTGCTTCCCAGATATTTATTGAATAAACTTTGTTTTTTAACTTATGTTCAGATGTCTTCTGATAATTGCTGTCTGAATCCAATTTGCAATTGGATATGGGCAATGACTCCAAGTTGTTTAAAGAACATTCAATAAATATTGATTAAGTAAATAAATGAGATTATTGACACTCAAATAAATTATAATCTCACTGGAAACCTAAGAAATGGACACATGTAGACATAATTAGCAATACAAGACAGCGATGTGTTAAATGACTATACACGTTAAATGACTATACAAGCAATATGGGCTGTCAGTAGAGTGATCCTATGATTTATTTTCTAAACTGGGACCCCTTTGAGAATGAACGGGAACCTTATTCATAAGTAAATTATAAAAGTTAGAGAAAGAATTAAAAGGAGATTCTGTCCATGCTATTGGTTTGTACAGATGAGTTTGCTACTTCATGAAAAAAACAAAACAAAAACACATATCTTTCTAGAGTTTTTAATTACAGATATTTGGCTTTGAGCACCATGTCTTTTTAATGGTTTGATGAGGACAGTCCAACAATTTTGTTTAATGAAAGAAATGTTGCTAATGTTAGGTTTATACTCTTCCTATGTAAAGTATGGACCATGCACCAGCACCATCAGCATCAGCATCACCTGGGAATGTATTAGAAATGCAGATTGTCAGGCCCCACCATAAACTTCCAGAGTCAGAATCTGCATTAAATGCAGTCCCTGGGTGAGTTGCAGGCACATTAAAGTATAAGAAGCATTGGTCTATTCTATATTAATTCTTGCAAAAAAGTAACCTTTATTTAAGTGTTTAAATATGCATTTTTCAACTTTGCTCTTGCTCTGCTTTATAAAATGCATTCAAAGTATGCTTCTTTTTGCTATTTAAGCCATTTCAGTGTTGAAAACTTTAATGATGATAATGAGGGCTGTTTACAAAAAGAACAGTAAAAATGGGATGAAACACCCTATATTCCTACAAATGCACTTTCCATTTGGGGATAAAGATGGAAAATAAACTCGAAGTCATGGGAAATGCTGCTCCATTCTGGTATAGACCAGTGTTAACTCCACCCAACCAAATTTGATTTTAATAATTCTCTCGGTGGGAAGAGGAAAAATGATAGGAGAAACCATACTCGGAAATCTTTACTTTCATTCATTGTAAATACTTAACAAAAGGATTTATCTTTTGCAAATTGAAGGAATATTAATTAACATGCTATGGAGGTACCTTACTCATCTTCCCTGAGACTGTTTGCTGGCTCCAGGCCAGCAGGAATTTGGTAATACTGGGCAAAGCCACAGCTGTGTGCAGGCCTGTGTGGCATCTCTATTTTTGCAGCCCTTACATAGCACCTCCAATCTCCAGTATGTGTTGCTGCACATGTGATCCAATAAACCCCTGTAGAATGAAGCAACAATAATGTGTCCGGCAATTAGCAGGAGAACTTCGGGTCTTCCCAGCAGCCTCTCGCCCCCTGTTAACATTCGAAGCATATCCTGGGCAGTGTGCTCCCGGGAATTCTACTAAAGCCTGTTACAATCCTTGATGCCAAGAACCCCAAGGATAGAGATCTGTTCCCTTCCTCCCCAAGATGAATGCTGTGAAGAGCAATGAGAGGGTTGCAAGTGCCTCCAAATAAAGGTCTTTTACAGATCTTTAAAGCTGTAAGTCATTTTGTCATGGACTCTTGCTTGCTGGCATGACAACTTTAAAAATTTACATTTCCAAGCTTGTGACTTAACAGGCTTTCATTCTAACTTCCAAGAAGAATTAGAACAGGAAAGATTTAAGTGCACAGTGTGGACTGAAATCAGAATAATATTGACTAAGCACCCCATGGTGCTCTCCAAACATAAACCATTATCTGCCTCTTAGGACTTTATTTTATTTTTCAATTTCCAGTATCATTTATTTTGCCTGGAATCTAGATACAATGAAATGTAGCAAGATGGTGCTCAATACTATTAAACCTTATTTAAGGTTCTTTAAACTAAGTATTTGTAAACGTGAATTCACATTCCAGTAAAACTGGAAAACTAAAATTTGATGATTCATAGGATTTTAAATTCCAAAAAAGCACAGGTGAATACTAAAACAATTAAGGCTGTGATCCTGAAAGACCACATAGACAAAATATTTCATTGGAAAAATTATGAAATCTTAGCCCTCAAAGAGATCTTTAGATCTCCCTTCTTCCTTTTAGGGGTATTGTCTATAAAATGATGATTATACCTGCCCTTTTTCATCATATTGCAGTAAGAACCAAATCAGACAAAATGGGAGAGACTGTGTTTGAAACTCTGCAAACTAAAATAATATATATATTTTAAGGATCTTCACTATTATTTTAAACCCAGAAAGCAGGCTCAAATGGTGACTTGTCCACACCTGACTGTGGGCTCCCTTAGACAGGATTGCCCACATGCTAGCTCAACTGGATTAGGTCATTTTCACAAACGCACCTTTTTCTTTTCTTTAGTCACCCAGTGCTCAGGGCATGTGTGCCTTCCCTCGGTCATACAGACCAACTGCACTCTGGGCTCTCAGTAGAGAATGCAACCTTAATTTGAACATCTTGCTGCCCAGTCCTTTGGCAAGTCCTGATCTTTAGGAACACTATTTGTGGGGATTCTCTGAAAAGTATGCATGCTATCCATTCTGCTGCATACCCTAAATTTACCTTTGGAGCATCATCCCATGTACCAAAAGGTCACGGGTTCAGTTCCCCATCAGGGCACATATCTAGGTTGTGGGTTTGATCTCCATTCAAGGCATATACAAGAGCCCCTCAACCAATATTTCTTTCTCCCTTCCTTTCTCTCTCTTCCTCTCGCTCTAAAATCAATAAACCTATCCTCAGGTGAGGATTTTAAAAAATAACTTTTGGATCAAACCTGATCATCAGAGCACTGTGTGTTTAGATCACAAGTTTTTGCCACCTTGTAGAACAAACTTGACTGAATTGTGCACATATAGAGGGATGCTATCAGATCTAACCCTAAGAAATGCATCATTATTTTTAACACAGGGATTTTATTGATTACCCAGTGTGCCATATTGCAGATTCCTCTTTATGTGGACCCAAAGCTTGGCATAACTTAGAGTTCTTGCCTCTTTGCTCTGGCAAGTAGAAAACTTAAAGCCAACTTTGTTTAGTAAATGGGATATATTACTCTGTAATATATTTACTCACTTCTTTTTCCCTTTGACAATTTCTTTTCCCTCTTTGTATTGCCTATATTTTGTAAACCAGCTAATTTTTATAAATCAACTGTAGTTTAATTGAATTTAGTCCCTAGCAGCACTGGCCAGTACTTGCAACAGCTGGATCTTGGGATGATGCTCAACTATGATTTTTCAGAACCATACATAAGTCATGAATATAAACCAGAGAAAGCAGATATAAGGCACTTGATCTTTGACATTTAGCTCTCGGACTCATTAACATGCAAAATAGTAAAATCTCAGTAAGTTGAACTGTATCATTTGGCTTTTGTGACAATTTGGGAAAAGTATTTAAAGTTTACTCTTTATTCTCTGGGTATATTAAATAAATGAAGAGTATAATTTATAAGAAGGAATATTTGAATATTAAAGTTATTTCCCAACAACTTTTATTCTTATGTGCACATTAAAATGCCATTAGAATATATTCATAATCCAACACTGCTCTGTGGAGAACTTTAATATGCTGATTATAAACCCTTCTTAGTTGTTAAAGTAATATGTGATTTACTCTAATTAGAAAGTCTATCCTTGACTTCGGGCCAAGATGGAGGTATAGACAGACATGCTATATTTCCCTCCACAACTAAGAAGAAATACAACTACCTCAAAACTAGAAACAACCAGAAGTTCCAGAAAGTCAAACTGCATGGAAGTCCAGCAAACAAAGATAGAAAGAAGAAATACTCATCCAGAGAGGTAGGAGGGGCAGAACCAGGGCAGAGAGGACACGGTGTGGTGGCAGCAGCAGCAGCAGCGGCAGCGGCAGGCTGGCAGAAAGCGCGGTCACATGTTTTAAAGTCAGGAGGGACACCTGGGGAGCATTTTCAGCTTCTCACTGAACGTAATAGCTCACGGTCCCAGCACTAGGGAAAATCAAGCCTCATTGCTTCTGACTGTGGAAACCAGTTGGGGTTGGGGCAGAGGCAGAAACTACCAGTCTCTCAGCAGAGTCAGCTTGTTTAAAGGGCCCCCACAATCCTAGAATGTGAACAGACCCACACACTCTGGGAATGATGGCCAGGGCAGCAGATAGAGGGGTGCCAGTCCAGTGTGGAAGTGGGAGAGGTGCCTGGAGAAGGGGCGCATGCTGAGTAGAAGGCATTGTTCTCTCTCGGATCCCTCCCCCACATATAGCGCCACAATGTGGTGAAACAGGTCACCCTGTACTGACTAATCCCTGAGGCTCCGCCCCTTACAATATAACAGGAGCGACAGCTCTACTTGGGACGCAGAGGCAAACAAACACAGAAGCCTATCAGAATAATGAGACAAGGAAGTATGGCCCAAAAGGGGGAACGGATTAAGGTTCCATGGGACAACTAAGCAACGAGGAGATAGCCGACCTAATAGACGCAAAATTCAAAACACTGGTGATAAAGATGCTTACAGGCTTGACATATATGCTTAAGTACAGCAAACGAATAAGAGAAGAAGTGAAGGCTATGCTAAGTGAAACGAAGGAAAATCCACACAAAACTAATGGTGAGGGGAAGGAAACCAGGGTTCAAATCAATGATTTGGTACATAAAGAAGAAAAAACAGGCAACGAGTGCAGAATGACAAAGCAATTATTGAAAAAAATGAGGAAAACTTCCCAAATTTTGTGAAGCAGATGGACATACAGGTCCGGGAAGCATGGAGGGTCCCGGGTGAGCTGGACCCAGAGGGGGCCACACCAGGATGCATCATGATTGAGGTGCCAAAGGTGAAAGATAAAGACAGAGTCCTGGGGGCAGCAAGAGAGAGGTGGAGTGTTGCCTACAGGGGGATGCCTAATGGCCTATCAGCTAATTTCTCAGAGGGCGCTTTGCGGGCAGGAAAGGACTGGCGGGCAGTGTTCGATGTGGTGAAGGACAACCTTCAACAAGGACTACTCTATCCAGCAAGGCTATCATTTGGAATGGAAGAGCAAATGAAGTGCTTTCCAGACAAGGTGAAGCTAAAGGAGTTCATCATCACCAAGCCATTATTGTATGAAATGTCAAAGGGACTTACTTAAGAAAAAAAAGATCAAAACTATGAACACTAAAATGACAACAAACTCACAACTATCAACAACTGAATCTAAAAAATAAAAACAAAATCCAACTAAGCAAACCAGAATAGGGACAGAATCATAGGTATGGGGATCATTTGGAAGGTTATCAGCTGGGAGATGGGAGGGGGAGAAATGGGGATACGGTGCAGGGATTAAGAAGCATAATCGATTGGTACAAAATAGATGGGAGGATATTAAGAATAATATAGGAAAGGGTGAAGCCAAAGAACTTGTATGCATAACCCATGGACATGAACTAAGGAGGGTGGGATTGCTGGAGGGAAGTGGGGTACTGGGCAGAGGGGAACAAAGGGGAAAACATTGGAACTACTGTAACAATATAATCAATAAAATATACTTTTAAAAAAGTCTGTCTTTGAAGATGATAAATATGTATTCCTGAAAAATATTTTATCAGTTAAATCCTTTTCAATATGTACATTCCAGACAATCAATTCTTAAAATTGCTTTAAAATTTAGGTAACTCATGGTGTTTGCCTTTACTATAACATTTGCAAATGTCTACTAGTTCTTTATTGAAATTTCTCCCTTGACTTCTGTAATATGACATACTCTTTTTTCCTCTTGCTTGCTCTTTCTTTTTAAGCTTTTTCTTATCAACATTTTCTCTTCCTCCTCACACCCTCTAACTGTGGGCATTTCCCAAGTTGAGCACTCAGTCTGACTGCTTCTCCCTTTACGCTTGCCTTAGAATAACTAATCCTTAAAGCATCAACAATCATTCTTTTTACAGATTATGACTCTCCAGTCCAAATATTTATTTGAGTTCCAACCTCTCAGCTCAGATTAACCACTGAATACTTATATTGACACCTCAAATTCATTGTGTCAACTGTCAACTTTATTTGTTAGTGCTATCATGAAACTTACCGATAACAAAAAAATTTATTTGATTGCATATACTATGTGCTATAAACAGGGGCTTTAAAAAATAAACCTTTTTAAATCCTCTGAACCATAATATAGGAAGGTTTTGCCAACTTTACTGTTAGTAAACCTGGGAATGAGGGAGGTACAGAAACTTGTCCTGTTCTCAGCAAGTACATTGCGAAAATAAAACTTAAACTCAAGTTCGTCATGTTAAACCGCCCCCCCAATTTTTATGTAAAATTAAATTCTCTTTATTTTTTCCAAAAAAACCTTTTTCTATATCCCCATTTTAGCCTGTTACCAAAAATCTCCTACTAAATATAGAAGCTTACATTTTCAGATACTTGTTTTGCCTTCCATCTTCTTAATTATCCTTTATATCAAATATATCCTAAAGTCCTGTAATGTTTCTTGTTCCTGATTCTTCTTTCTTCTTCTGTTTAGTTCACATGATTGTTCATTAATGTCTTTAATAAATTGTCCTCTTTCTGCCTCTAGCTCCTCTGCACACCCCTCATCCTTGAATCACTCCCAATGAACCTTCTGGAGGGCAGCAGTTGCCCTATTTAGCTGATCAGAAGCCTTCTTTCTGCTGACCACAGTGTCTTAAGGTCTTAGCATGACAGTCTAGACTTTCAACAATTCGACCCAACCTATTTTTCCAATTTTATCAGCCACAGCAGCCCAGCATATACCCTTCACTCTCCTCATTCTCCCTGGAATAGTTTCCTTCTACATTTTTGCTCACACAGTCTTTCCTCTCTTGAAATAAATATTCTTCTTCCAACTCTTTCCCTTGAAATGCTCTGAGTTGGTTCTATGGTTTTTACCTTCCTCTAAAGTTTGCCTAATGTATTTTTTATTTGCATTACTCATTCAGCCCAATTATATGATGCCTTATATTGTAAAAAAAATTCTCATGTGTGTGTGTGTGTGGTCTCTTTGGTCAGATTTTAAAATTCTTAGAGGGCAAGAATGAATTTTAAATATCTATGTCCCTCAGAAGTTGGAAGTGAATTATCATGTAAATTATCTAAAACAATATAATATTCAAAGAAAGCAAATTACTTTGATAGAGGAAATGAAAAGAACTTGGGTTTTGAAATTAAGAACACCTGAATTCCCACCCAATCAACTGTCCAGATTCATTCACTTTCAAATTTTTTAATAAAAGAAAATTACTTCTGCCTACCTCATAGCTTATTGTGATATTCAGGGACATGTAGAGCATGTAGGCAAATACTTGGTATCAATGTGTACTGAAAAATGAAACTATTATGGTTATTTGATAACTGAAGAATCACTTTCTTTTCAAGTTCTATGGGAACATAAATGATCAGTCTAGGCCACCATTATATCCATAATTGATTGACATGAATAAATGTATAGAATATGAGCTTAGGTTATTTATCATGTTTGTCTTATATTTCTATATTAAGAATCATACTACTGTATCTTAGAGTTCAAATGATCCTCATCTAAACAGATGATTCCCAAACACAGATCTGCAATAAAATGAGAAAAACATTTTTACAATGAATTTTTGGTAAAACTAAATAGCACAACTTAAAGGATTACCCCATATTTTATGATTGTGACTCTCCTACTTTGTGTGTGTGTTAACAATCTGTTGTTTTATGGAATAATGGTAAGAATATATGGTAGAGGGTATGTTATAAGTTTTGTTGTTGCTGTAATAACTTTTTCAATAAAACAAAAAAATGGCAAACAAATGCTGATTTCCACAAATTTTTTGAAAATGTTATCCCATGTTATTCCAAATGCTTAGAAACCCAAAGAACCCAAGGTCTTTGTCTCAGAGCTGAAATTACCTGACAGAAGTTAAATCAGTTGTCTAAGTTCACACTGAAGACCCTCTGTGAGAATTCTACTCTCTTAATTCTCAGAATATAGCTCATTCATTTTTTTGAATTGTAAACCAAGGATATGTTTTATTGATTTTTTAGAGAGAGAGGAAGTGGGGGAGAGAGAGAGAGAAGAAGACAGAGAGAGGGGGGGAGAAAGAAACATCAAAGTGAGAGACAAATATCCATGGTTGCCTTCCAGATGTGCCCCATCAGGGGATCAAACCTGTAACCTTCAGGTGCATGTGATGATGCTCCAAAAAACTGAACCACCTAGCCAGGGCGAATATGTCTCATTCTTTAAATAAAAAATGTTCTTTTCTACTAATGGAAAGAGGAATCTATTATGCATATAACTTTTAAAGAAAAGGTACATAAATTTTATTCATTTATAATAAGCATTAAAATCCTCCCAAAGGATGACTTTATCACTAAGTGAAAAATCTTGATTATAATCTGTAAACCTTTAAAGGACCTTTAAAATAGGTTTCCTAAAATGTTATATTTTCCTTTTATCTTCAAATAAAATTTGTTTCATTAAAGATAACTTTGCTTACAGAGGAGGATCCAAGATGGCAGAGGAGTAAGTGGAAGCTACACTAACCTCCTCCCAGGACCCATCTGGTACTACAACTTAAGTGTGGGGAAATCATCCAGAATAACCAACTGAACACTAGCTGGAGAGAAGCCTTATAACCATGGACAGACAGAAAAGGCCACTTCCTCACAATGTGACTGGTAGGAAGTGTGGAGACACAGGAGGGTTGGTTGGGCTCCTTCAGGTGACAGCTGAAGGGATGGAGAAACAGCTCAGCAGCCAGGGGTTCCCCCTGAGAAGGGTGGAGTCTAAACCCTCAGCTGGACTTCCCAGCCTACAGCAATAGAGCTGAGAGTAAAACAGCATCCAGCTGTGAAAAGCAAAAGGCCTCAGGGTTTTTTGCCAGCCCAAGATGGCTGTAGACACAGAGAGTTCTTAAAGGGACCATGTACAAAAATACAGTGGCATCCACTTACCCTGGACTCCAGCAGAGGAAGGGCAGAGTGGACTAGAGATGCTTAAGGAGAGTCTGGGGCAGTGGTTTTGAGGAGAGAACTGAGGGAGCAGCCAACCAGGTCCCAGTGATGAATCATTTCTCATACTGCAGTCAGACTACTCCCCTCTAAGTGGCATCAGCCTGAAGGGAAGCAACAGCAACACCCACAAGAATTAATCTGCCCCACCCTCAGAGCTTAGCCTGATGGCTGATCACAGATTGAACAGATTAACAGCTAAAGGAGAAAGAAAAAGACAGTAGATCTCTGGAAGTCTCTAACAGGCTGCCTAGGCCCAGACAGGTACACAATCTGACACCACCAGGGGCAGATCCAGGAAGTGCAGGTCAATCTAAGAAGCAGACACAAACAAGAAGAGTCACCTAAAATGGGGAGACAAAGACACAACCCCCATCAAAAGGAGAGATAGAATCCCCAGAAAAACTGCTAAATGAAATAGAGGCAAGCAAACTATCAAACGTGTAATTCAAAATAATGATTATAAGCAAGCTCAATGAGCTCAGTGAGCTCAAAGAAAACTACAAAGAACTCCAGGAAAGCTACAAGGAACTTACTTCAAACTACACCAGCATTAAAAATGACGTAGAAATTATCAATAAGAGCCAGGAGAAAACTAAGAATACAATTTCTGAATTAAAGAACACAGTAGAACAAATCAAAAGCAGGATAGATAAAGCAGAGGATCGGATCAGTAAGCTGGAGGACAACTTAGAAAAAAATTCCCAGACAGTGCAATAAAACAAAAAAAGACTGAAAAAGAGATTTTAAGAGAGCTGCAGGACAACATGAAATGTAATAATATCCATATCATAGAGATACCAGAAGGAGAAGAAGAGGAGCAAGGGATAGAAAACCTATTTGAAAATATAATGATAGAAAACTTCCCAAACTTGATGAGAGAAAAAGTCATGCAAGCCTGGGAAGCACAGAAGGTCCCAAGCAAGATAAACTCAAAGAGGCTTACTCCAAGACACATCATAATTAAAATGGCAACATTCAAACAAAGAGCGAATTCCTAAAAGCAACAAGAAGGAAACACCTAATAACATACAAGAGAGTTCTGATAAGACATTCAGCAGATTTCTCAACAGAAGCACTACAAGTCAGAAGGAAATGGTAAAAAATATTCTAAGCAATGAAAAACAAATGCCTACAACCAAAATTACTCTATCCAGTAAGGCTCTCATTCAAAATGGGAGGTGAAATAAGGAGTTTCCCAGACAAAAGAAGGCTAAAAGGATGAATCTCTACCAACAAGCATTGCAAGAGATGCTAAAGGGTCTGCTTGAAGAAAATGAAGAAACAGAGACAGAGAGGAACACAGGTACAAAAGGGGAAAATAAAAATGAATAAGTACCTATCATTAACAACCTTAAATGTAAATGGGTTAAATGTACCAATTAAAAGACATAGGGTAGCTGAATAGATAAGAAAACATGACCCATATACATGCTGTGTACAAGAGACCCACCTCAGAACAAAAGATCTACACAGACTGAAAGTAAAGGGATGGAAAAAAATATTTCAAGCAAATGGACACGAAAAAAAGGAAAAAAAGCTGGGATAGCAATACTCATATCAGATAAAACAGATTTCACAACAAAGGCCATAACAAGAGACAAGAAGGACATTTCATAATACTTATGGAAACAATTCCATCAAGAAGATATAACCCTGATAAACATATATGCACCCAAAATAGGAGCATCCAAATATATAATGAAAATCTTGGAGGACTTCAAAAGAATATAGACAGCACCACACTCATAGTAGGGGACTTTAACACCCCATTGTCAACAATGGACAGATCTTTGAAGCAAAGAAACACCAAGGATATTGATGCATTGAACAACACTCTAGATCAAATAGACTTAATTGATATATACAGAACCTTCCACCCCCAAAAGGCAAAATATACATTCTTTTCAGTGCACATGAAACATTTTCAAAGATAGACCACAGGGTAAAACACAAAACAAGCCTCAACAAATTTAAGAAAATTGAAATTATATCAAGCATCTTCTCAGACCACAATGCCTTGAAACTAGAAACCAACCTCAAGGACAAAACTCAAAAACACTCAAATTAATGGAGAATGAATAACATGCTGTTAAATAATGAATGGATTAACAATGACATCAAGGAAGAAATCAAGCAGTTTCTGGAAACAAGTGATAATGAACACACAACAGCCCAAAACCTATGAGACACAGCAAAGGCAGTCCTGAGAGGGAAGTTCATAGCAATACAGATGTACCTAAAAAATACATAAGAATTTCAAATAAATAATCTAATTCTACACCTACAATAACTATAGGAATAACAACAAACAAAGCCCAGAGCAAGTACAAGGAAGGAAATAATCAAGATCAGAGCAGAATTAAATGACATAGAGACTAAAAGAACAATTCAAAGGATCAATAAAACAAGGAGCTGGTTCTTTGAAAAGATAAACAAAATCAACAAGCCATTAACCAGACTCATCAAGAAAAAGAGAGAGGACCCAAATAAATAAAATCAGAAATCAAAGAGGGGAAATCACCACCAATACCACAGAAATACAAAGGATTGTAAGAAATTACTATAAACAACTGTATGACAAGAAATTTGACAACCTGGATGAAACAGACAAATTTTTGGAAAATATAATCTTTCAGAACTGAATGCAGAAGAAGCAGAAAGCCTGAATAAACTAGCAACAACTAGTGAAATTGAAGCATTAATCAAAAAACTCCTGGCACACAAAAGCCCCAGATCAGATGGCTTCACAGGAAAATTTTACCAAACAATTAAGGAAGAATTAACCTCTATCTTTCTCAAACTACCCCAGAAATTCCAAGAAGAGGGAAGACCCCAAACTCTTTCTATGAGACCAGTATTATCCTAATTGCAAAACCAGGTCAAGACACAACAAAGAAAGAAAACTGCAGGCCAATATTGCTGATGAACATAGATGCTAAAATCCTCAACAAAATATTGGCAAACCAGATCCAGCAACACATTAGAAAAATCATACACCACGATCCAGTGGGATTCATCCCAGGGATGGAAGGATGGTTTAATATTTGCTAATATATAAATATAATACACCACATAAACAAAATGAAAGACAAAAATCACATGATCATATCAACAGATGCTGAGAAAGCATTTGATAAAGTACAACACTCAGGCAACTGGGAATAGAGGGAGCCTATCTCAACACAATAAAGGCCATATATGAGAAACCTACAGCCAACATCATACTCAATGGACAAAAACTGAAAGCTTTTCCCCTAAGATCAAGAATAAGACTAGGATGTCCACTCTCTCCACTTCTGTTCAACATAGTTTTGGGAGTTTTAGTCATAGCGATAAGACAAGAAAAAGAAATAAAAGGCATTCAAATTGGAAAGGAGGAAGTAAAACTGTCATTTGCAGATGACATGATAGTGAAAACCTTATAGAGTCCACCAAAAAACTACTCAAACTAATAGGTGAATTTGGCAAAATAGCAGAGTACAAAGTCAATATTCAGAAATCAAAGGCATTTTTATACATCAACAGTGAAATATCAGAGATAGAAACTAGAAAAAAATTCCATTTACTATAGCAACAAGAAAAATAAAATACTTAGGAATAGATTTAACCAAGGAGGAAAAAGACCTGTACTCAGAAAACTACATAACACTGAAGAAAGAAATTAAGGAAGATACAAATAAATGGAAGCATATACCTTGTTCATGTATGGGAAGAATCAACATCATTCAAATGTCCATACTACCTAAAGCAATTTATAGATTCAATGCAATCCCTGTTAAAATGCCAGTGACATATTTCACAGATCTAGAACAAATACTACTTAAAAAATTTACATGGAACAGAAAAGGACCCTGAATAGCATTAGCCATCTTGAGAAAGAAGAACAAAGTAGGAAGAATCACAATACCTGATATCAAACTATATTACAGGGCCACAGTATTCAAAACAGTCTGGTACTGGCATAAGAACAGACATATAGATCAATGGAACAAAATAGAGAGCCCAGAAACAAACCCAGGTCTCTGTGGTTAATTAATGTTTGACAAAAGGGGAAGGAGCATAAAATGGGGTGAAAATAGCCTCTTCAACAAATGATGTTAGGAGAACTGGACAGGGACATGCAAAAAAATAAAAATAAAACACCAACTTACACCATACACCAGAATAAACGCGAGATGGATCAAATACTTAAATGTAAGCCATGACACCATAAAAGTCCTAGAGGAAAACATAGGCAGCAAAATCTCAGACATTCCATGCAGCAATATTTTTGTCCATATATCTCCTAAGGCAAGGGAAATAAAAGAAAAAATAAACAAATGGGACTACATCAAACTAAAGAGTTTCTGCTCAGCAAAAGAAAACATCAGCAAGGTGAAAAGGGAACCAACTGTATGGGAAAACATATTTGCCGATGATACCTTGGACAAGGGTTTGATCTCCAAGATATATAAAGAATTTACACGACTCAGCACCAAGAAGAAAGAAAGTCCAATTTAAAAATGGGCAAAGGACCTAGGCAGATACTTCTCCAAGGAGGACATACAGGGGGCCCATAGGCATATGAAAGGATGCTCAACATCACTAGCCATCAGAGAGATGCAAATTAAAAACACAATGAGATACCACCTCACACCAGTCAGAATGGCCATAATTACCAAATCAGCAAACGAGTGTTGGTGAAGATGTGGAGAAAAGGGAACCCTAGTGCACTGTTGGTGGGAAGGCAGACTGGTGTAGCCACTTTGGAAAACAGTATGAAATTTCCTCAAGAAACTGAAAATAGAACTGCCTTTTGATCCAGCAATTCCAAAGCTAGGATCATACCTGAAGATTCTTGAAACACTAATTCAAAAGAACCAATGCACCCCCATGTTCATAGCAGCATGATTTACAATAGCCAAATGTTGGAAATAGCCTAAATGGCCATCCATAGATGAGTGGGTTAAAAAGCTGTGGTACATTTACACAATGCAACACCATGCATCAGAAAGAAAGAAGGAACTCTTACCTTTTGTGACAGCATGGATGGAACTGGAGAGTATTATGCTTACTGAAATAAGCCAGGTGGCAAAAGAAAAATACCATATGATCTCACTTAATACAGGAACCTAATGAACAAAACAAACAAGCAAAATAGAACCAGAGGCTTGGAAACAAGGGACAGAATGGTAGTGATCAGAAGGGGTGGGGAGAAGGCGGGATAGAAAGGGCAGGGTCTAGACTGGGAACTAATATAAATGACTCATGGACATGGACAACTGGATGGGGATTGAGTTTGGGAGAAGGGAGAGGTGGGCAGGACAGGGGAGAGCAATGGGGCATAAATGGGACAACTATAATAGAACAACAATAAAAAAATGGAAAAAAAATAACTTTGCTTACATAAAAGCTCTGGAAAATACAGAATGCAGGAAAGAATAAAACCCCTGTATTTCCAGAGAGAATCATGTTGATATTTTTTCATAGGCTTGCTAGATATTTTTCTATGCATGTTTTTGCATAGTTGAAACTTTACTGCATATGCCTTTATATTTCCTGTTTCTTCATTTTATTTATTTATTTTAATTAAAATAGAAGTGATACATTCACATAATTTAAACTTCAGAAGATACAAACAGCTATAGAATGAAAAGTCTTCTCTGGCCTCTGTCTGTCAGTTACCCAGTTCTCCTCCTTAATAAAAATTAATATTTCTAGTTTAAAAATTTTTATATGTGTATTTCCAGATGTATTTTATGCATTGTGTTCAGGTCCTTTCACTTGATATTAAATGCATGCATTTCCCCATTTTAAAAAAAAATCTTATTTTTAAGGGCTACATAGTGTTTTATTACAAAGATTTACTTAGTCATGCTTACATATTTGACATTAAAATTGTTTTCAATTTTTCATTGTTAACAATTTTGTAGATCCTACTGCTTAAATTTAAAAAATTAATTGATCTTTTTGTTGTAAAAACTATAAGACTTTGACAATAACATTCTTCAAACAAATTAATTTTATTTTTACTTCTATTTCCAAAACAAGTCTATTGTTTCTTTTGCTGAAGCAAGCCAATCAACCTTGGATTGAAACAATCCTTTATCCACATGCACTGACCTCAACTGGATACAGTTATATCCTTTCATATTTGAGAAAGAACAACCCCTGCTCGGGGTTTCATAACAATATATTGTAAGAATGCACCAGTAGAACAAACTTTGTACTATAAGATGAATAAGGTCTGAGGATCTAATGTAAAAATGGTGCATTGTATAACTGAAATTTACTAAGAGAGCAGAATTTAAATGTTCTCACAAAAAAAGACAAAAACGTGTGAAGTGATGGATGTGTTAACTGAGTGAGGGGAATCTTTTCACAATGTATAATATATCAAATCACCACAATGTACACATTAAATACCTTATAATTTTGTCCTGGTGGGTGTGACTCAGTGGATTGAGTGCCAGCCTCCCAACCAAAATTGATTCCTGGTCAGGACACATGCTTGGATTGCGGGCCAAGTGCCCAGTTGGAGGCGTGTGGAAGGCAACTGATGGATGTTTCTTTTTCTCTTCCTCTCTTTTCCCCTCCCTTCCCTTCTCTCTAAAAATAAATAAATAAAATATTTTCAAAAATAAATAAATCTCGTAATTTTATGTCAATTGTACCTCAATAAAATTGAAATTTTAAAAAAGAGAGAGAGAATGCACCAGTTGAGTTGATGGCATTTTGACTTCACCCTTATCACTGAACTCTCTATGCTGGAAGCATATGGGTTCACAGTACTGTTGGCTAAAACACTTTTTGGAGCACTCTCTCTAAAGGAGAGAGTGAAGATGATTTCAAACACACATAAGGACAAAGACATTTTTAAAAAGCACAACAGTTTAAAACAATGATTCAAATAGTAAACATACCCAAGGATGTATAAATGTTTATGCTACTTTTGAGGACTGTGCGGCGTTGATATGGGCTTAATGTTAAATATTGATGGCATTAGTTCTTTGTGGATTGTTCAGAACAAAAAGTTTCCTTCATTTTGAAGAATATTTGTGAAGTTAGCAATGGATAGAGAAAGGAGAAGAAGCTTTAGCAAAGTAGGGGACAGGCCATCTATTTCCAGCATAGAGAAGGGTACATGTGAAACCGAGCTATTCAGAGTGAGAAGTCTGAACCTATACTGTGAAGAAATTAGCATAAAGGAACCAAGAAGAAGTCTGGCAGGAAAGAAAATATTTGGTTGAAATATTTGTTGTAAAGAGGGAAAAACATGGGGTTAATACAGATTGAACTGTCAAATATAAGACTAACTTTCAGGGGGAAAAAAATCAGTGAGGCTTCACTTCATGTTTTTTTCTGTAATTATCTCCCAACCCACCCAACTTCCAGTCCCATCCTATCCCTAATAAATAAAGTCCATTGGCCTCTCACCATTCCTTAATATGGAAATTTAACATGTTCTCTATTCAGTGTAACTGCTGTATCTCATGCACCCTTCTGACTATATTTTCATATATATGCTATAATATTAAGCTAAAACTCTCTTAAAGAAATGTTCAAAGTGAAAATAGGGAAAAAGATCATTCAGAAGTAAGCACTCCTAGAGATTGCTTCTCTGCTCTGAATTATCTCAATCCATAAAATTGAGTTTAGGTGACTTTTGAGTGTTTGAGTACCCAGGTAGATAACAGAATCAAAGATACATCCTCTTTGGAGAATGAGAGCATTATCCCAGACTTTAAACACTTCTATAATTTTGCAAATACAACATCTGATGAATGAAAAATAATAATGTACTAAAATCAATATAACCCTCACCTGCGTCGCTCAGTTGATTGGGCATAATTTCACAAAGCGAAAAGGTGCCAGTTCAGTTCCTGGTTGGGGCTCATGCCTGGGTTGTGGATTCAATCCCCAGTTGAGGCATACACGAGAGGCAGCCAATGGGTATTTCTCTCTCATATTGATATTTCTCTCCTTCTCTTTCTCCACCCCTTTTCCTCTTTCTAAAAATAAATAATAAAATCTTTCAAAAAATAAAATAAAATCAATAGAAATAGCAGGTGATAGAGAAGGACCCATGTAGGCTACAAACATTAGAGTTTGAGACACTGGCTTCAAAATAATTATATTATTAAGGTCAAGGAGATTAAGAAAACCAAACAAGTTTGAGGATTTCACCAAAAACAAATAAATCAAATGGATAATCTGGACTAAAGAACACAACAACAAAACAGTATAAGAGCAGATCAGATACAACTGAAGAGAGAATTAGTGAACTGAAAGTTAAGTCAGAATTCAGTACCTAGAATAAAGTGGAAAACAAAATAGAAAAATCAGAAAAGATAGCAAGACATGTAGAACTACAGTGAAAAGCCCTAACATATATTCATTGGATCTTAAGAATGAAAGAAGAGACTGAGATAGCAGCAATATTAAGAGATAATGGGTGATAAAATTTGAAAAATAAATTTTGATCCAAATTTAAAATGTAAAAAAAAAATTATTTACTTAACTTGTTACTATAGGACCAATACATGAAAACTTTTTCATCCAGCACAATAATAATAAAATTATCTGTTCTTCAGAGAGAGAGAGAGATAATAGGTGAGAAAATTTCCCAAACTGGTCAAAGGTATCAGTACATAGATTCAATGAGTCTTAGGGACCCAAGCAGGATAAATACACAGACACATCTAGTAAATCTGCTGAAAACCATAGACAAAGAGAAAATCTTAAAAATAGCAAGAAGACAGATTACCTTCAAAGGAACAAAAATATAGTAGATTTCTCAATAGAAATAACAAATATCAGAAGACAAAATATATTCAAAAATATATTCTTCAGCAATTGTTCTAGAATAGTCAGAATTTAGACTGCCAGATTCCCACTTCTAATAAAGGAACAACCAGAAAAAGCCACATATGTTCCAAACCAGTAACATGGATGCCCTGCTTCTAGTTAACCAATTTCTGGCTTCCCCATGCTAACAACCTCTAATCAGAATACACCTGACTACTTACCTTTTTCTCACTATCAGCTTTCATGCTCTTATGACTGCTTTTGAGTCTGTCCCCACTACAAGTGATTATGGATGATTTCCTCACAATAGTAAACTCTGAACCATACTTCCAAAAAAAGCCCTCAAAAACAATCTGAGAGGTTTTTGTATGTGTGTTAATTTGGCTTCAATTAAACAAGTTCTTACTGCACTTTAACACATCCTTCAGTAATTTAGGAGCCCATTTAAGACAATTGATATACCAATTACCAGTCATTCTAACATATTGAATAATACAGGTCTCCTAACTATATAATAGTAGATGGTTTTCATTTTGTATATCTTTAATAGTGAACACAGATGGGCATTAGACTTATAAATGCATAATACAGATAACTTATGAAACTCATATCTATTAACGGCCAAGTCAATGCATAATAATGTTATCAATATTGTCTCATTAATTGTGAAAGGGTGTAGACGGGAGTTGGCTAGGAAGTCTGGTGTATAAGGGGAGAGAGCCATGATGTATGAGGCAGGCAGCTTTGTAGGAGAGCTAGTCTGCCATGCAAGAGAGCCATGTGGGCAGAGTGAGTGTAGAAGAGAAGAGGAGGAGTAGCCATGAGGAAGGAGCCGTGAGTCAGAAGGGGATTCAGCCATGCTGCCTGCAGAGAAGAAGCAGCCATGCAGTTTGTAGTCAGAATTCGGCCATGCGGCCTGGGCTAATAAGAAAGCAGGCACGCTGCTGCTTTGATCGTGCCCGCTCCAGCTGCCTCTGAAGCCACCAAGGACTCTGCTTTGCAGACCTGAACTTCATCTGGATTCTTGGAACTCGAAACATGTTGAGGACACTCTCTTAGGACTTGTGCCTTTCCTGGACTTCACCATGCACGTGCTTTTTCTGGACTATTATACAGAGGCTGATGACAACGTACCCCAGATCCTGAAGGAGAGAGTTGACAGATAAGAAACAGGGAATGACTGGGCTTGGTTTTGGCTTATAGCCCTTTGGGGAGCAAGGGACGTGCTGGGTCTTGTGGGACAACCTGGCTCTGAGCTGAAGTGCCCCAGAACCTCACCTCCCAACCCCCCCCTCCCCCGGCCCCTGCCAAGGTTGGAACATTCTAAAGACAGATCTGTTTTTCTCAACACTAATTGTTGGGTTCTACCCCTGGCTGGTTTGGCTCAGTGGATTGAGCGTCGGCCTGCGAGCTAAGTGTCGCTGGTTTGATCTTCCAGTCAGGGCACATCAGAGAAGGAAAACTCTGATTCCAAAAAACCTCCGCTGCCTTGCTGCATACCTCTTCAGGGGAAAGGCTAAGGGAGTAAACCCCGACAGAAAATCCGGAGCCGGAGTCCCTAAGGCGGTTTGACGTTGTAGTCAACACCGGCAACTCCTGCGGCGCACCTGAAGCCAAGCTGTATTGACTCTGTCTTTCCCTTGGACCCTTCAGCTGCGAAGAGAGGGGGGGTCTGCTGCATGGGCAACAGCAGACCCTCCATATCACCCTGCCCAGGCTCTGTAGCTTCAGCTTCACTGGAGAGGACACTCCAGCGTCATCGCAAGATGTCGATTCAACACGGGAGGAGACAGATACCGTGTCACTCCCGAGTCGGACTGCACAACCATTCTCGGCGGTGCAGATAGACTCTTAAGAAGCTACACCATCGTCTCTCGAGACGGACGGCTGCCGACGACGAATTGTGATAAATGTACAATACTAACACAAGATGTCAATATTAGGGAAAGCTGTGTGGGGTATAGAAAATTCCTATTACCTTTGTAAGTTTTTGTAAATTTAAATTCATTATAATATAGTTTATTAAAGCCCTCACTGGTGTGGCTCAATTGGTTGGGCATCACTCCACCAAGTGAAAAGTCACAGGGTTCAATTCCTGGTCGGGGTACATGCCTGGGTTGCAGGTTCAGTCCCAGTTGAGCGCATAAGAGAGGCAACTGATCAATGTTTCTGTCTCACATTGATGTTACTCTCCCTCTGTTTCTCCTTCCCTTCCTCTCTCTCTAAAGAAATAAGTAAACTCTTTAAAAAATAGTTTATCAAAGAACATTAACTAAATAAGCCCTAAATACTGAACAGAATATGGTATACTCTCTACCATCCAAAAAGTACTCAAAAGTCTGCCAAATATTGGCTTGAACATGGAAATATTATCCTTATCTGGGGAGTAGATACACATGTTTTTGTTGTTTTATTTGTCATTTTTAATGTCTCATATTTCTTTTTCTTTAATGCTAAACTGTAAAGCAATTACCTGGAAGTCAAGATGTTGCTTTCTCCCATAATGGTTATTTAATATGCTTTTTCTAATGTATCATATTATTTGAAAATAATTTTTCAATGATCCTGCTTTGGTGTGCCCAAGCATGTCTAGAGTGTCCATAGAGTGATAGACTCTGGGGGGAAGCCGCAGACTGAATTCACTTCCAGGTCATGTGAGCTCACAGCTTCTTGCAATTATTGTTGATTTATAATTAAGCCTTTTTTTTTTCTGTCAATTTAATCTTTATCTATCCCAACAGATTACTAGGTGCCTGGGAGAAAGGATGATTGTATGTGTATACATTGATTGGCAGGGGGCCTGGCATACAAAAAGTGGTTAAGAAATGTTTCTTGAATGAATGGCTAACTTTATAACTTAATGGTTCAAAACTCAGGCCCTAGACGTACCTGTACCTGAAGATAAATTTTTAGTTTCCTCACTTACTAGGAATGGAAACAATAATAGAGCAAGGTGCCTTATGGACAGATGTGCTTACTTATGGTTTTTTGTAAATGTTAACTATAATTTTTATTAGATGCTTATTGAATTAAAAATATTAATATTTGTAAAGTGTCTTTAACAGTTCTCAGCACAGGGTAAGTGCTTGTGTTTATTTATTTTTTATATGTTGCTGTTGACCAAAGTGAACTGCATTCACTTTGCAGTTAATTACGGATACTCTGGAAATGCTTCCACATTCTTGGGAAAGAAAGACCTAAAATGTATACTATAAATCCTCATTAGTTCAAAATATATTACTCTAGAATATATGATAATTCATAAAAAACCTGGTCTAACCACCTTTGTAGTTATTTATGGTGAAATAATATACTTTTGTACTATAAAAAAGGGATTATTAAACCATTTAAGAAAATGGTTTTAGAGCACTTTGGCAATACCACTCATTTATAATTAGCAATCCAACTTTGCAGGGATTCGTTATCCATCTCACAAATACTGACTTTCAAAATTTTTTATCTCCATCCAAATATAAGAAATATATTTTACATTATGACCGAGTACATAATATACATGTGTATGTGTGTGTGTGTGTGTGTGTATCTGTGTGTATACATTTATACATAATACATATGTGTGTGTATAATGGAAACAATGGTCACCCTAGTGGAGTGATGTCTGTACACTGATTCTTTCCCAAGTCCACCCCATTCTATTCATTCCATCCTGTCTCACTTAAAAAATGGGAGGCAAGATCTATTAAAGTAATCTAAAGATTCACTAATGGTTTGAAATCTGTATCTTGATTTAAAAACAACAAAGAAACAATACAATATTCCCTCACTTATTGCGGGTGTTACGTTCTAGACCTCACCCCCAACCCCCCCCGCGCGATGGGTGAAAATCCGCGAACTAGGAACCTTACCTTTATTTTAGTATTTATATATTTTAAGGCTTTATAAACCCTTTCCACACACTTCTAAACCGTTCCCAGTCCCTTATTAACCTTTCCCACTCCCTTATTAACCTTTTCCATGCTTTTATAAACACTACTTATGTTCTTAAACATATTCTACATTGTTCAACCTACGTAACTTTAACGTATACAGTACTGCAAAATCCCGCAATACAGTGAAAAATCAGCGATAAATAATTAAATATATTTTAAAAAATCTTGCGATACAGTAAGGCCGCGATAAGTGAACCGCAATATAGAGAGGAACTACTGTACTTTTAAACCAGTGCTTCTCAAACTTTAGCATGCATCAGAATCTCCTGGAGGACTATTAAATAGATTGCTGGGTGCCAGCATGTAGGTAGTGGATAGAGAATTTGTATTTCTAATAAGTTACAAAACGAATCTCTTATCCATCTGGGAACCACAAGTCCAGGACCTCTACACTAGAAAATAGTAGTAATTGAAAAATCAAGCCCCAGTACATTTCCACATGCTTGTGTGGCCATAGCTTTATTTTCAGATTCATTTACTCCTAAAAATTTTTTTTTTAATTGTTCTATAAAGATAGAAAGGTGGGGTGGGGGAAAGAGAGAGAGAGAGACTTGTTGCTCCACCTATCCATATCCATGTATTCACTGGCTGATACCTGCATGTGCCCTGACCTGTGATGGAATCTGCAACCTACTAATCCACTTTGCCAGGGCTTCATTTATTCTTATTTTTAACCCCAACCTGCTCTGGTCCTTTGCTAATTCTGGATTCCACTGTTTTTGGTGGACCTAGTATTCCTATTTTCCTTACCAACCAGATGGTCCACACTCATCTTCTGCCCAGTTACTCTCTTACCAATAATTCTCTTTTTCTCTCTCCCGTGCTCTCTCTCTCTCTCTCTCTCTGGCCAGAAAGTGATGAGTTTACTGGGATGGTCTCACTAGAGTGACAAATGTTAAGTGTCCATCACAATAACTGAAGATACATTAACATTAAATGTTTTTCCCAGGAATCCAAAATTAATTAATTACTGCCCTGATATAAAGTCGGCCAGAATTCATGGCAGTAACTTGAGGTTGTTTACTCGTTATGACTTTAGGTTGTTTTCTTTTATCAGAAGGTGGGGTAATAAATGAAAAACTTCCTCCATTTTGATCAGTTACATCAATCAAAAGAAAGTACAACAAATACATATTACAAAGATTCTTTTGGTAGAATTACCATTAGCTAAATAGAAAAAAGAACTGCGTTAAACATAAATCTAGTTAGAAAGAAAATTATCCTTAATTGTAAATAGATGAAGTGTGGGCAATGGTAGAATCTCAGTCCAAGAGGAAATTGGTGAAATCAATTGTGAAGAAGTCTCAGAATTGATATCACTAGGGCAAAGAGATTAAATAAATGATGGCATTTGACTAGGAAACAACATTGCAGCAGCTGGATTAGGTACTAGCTTCTATACAAAAGAGAGAATAGCTGAGTCCAAGACGGATACAGGCAGGGAAAGGCTGCCAGTTGAAATGAGGAAATTGACTATTTGGCCAGGGAAGGAAGTGGCAACCCAAACCAAGAATCAGAGGTTGTCCAGAAAAGGAAAGGGCACTGGTATCTAATTTAAGCTTTCAGGGAAGGAAAAGTTGGTTGGCTCCAAGTTCAGAAACGGTCCTAGCATCTGAATTCATTTTATGACTGGTTCTCTATGTTTCTTTCTTTTGTTTCTTAGCCTTGACATTTTCTTACTTTCTTTTGAGTAGGTGATTGAGATAGGAATTTCCCCAAGTTTTGTGGAGTGGATACTCTATAAAAAGAATGGTATTTAATTTCTTTTGGGCCACAGTGTGCACAAACAAATGATCTTAGGTCACTTCTTCATAAAAACTACAGTTAAATTTTGGGGTTTGGAGAAGGTAGCCAAGATGGATTACGCTTTTAGAGTGCAAAAGTGATGAAGGAAATCACTATTAGCTTTCTTACAGGGCACTGAACCTGAAAATGTCGCGGCTCTGAGAGTAGTAGTTGCTAGATTTGGCTCCTTTTGTCTTTCCAGTCCCATCCCCCATCTCCTCTCCCAGGCTTTGGAATTCAAATGTAGATGAAATGCAGATTTTTGGGAGAATGGAAGAAGTGACTGGTTAGGTTGTTGAATTGGAAAAGAGGAGAATTTCTAATTTAAAATATTTGTTCGTTGTTCTGCCATGTTGAAAACAGCTTTGACCCCTGATTTGAGAAGTCTTGACTTGAGTGGTTCTGATTGTCAACTACCAATTGTTCAGACAAATTTTAAAAAGAAGTAAACTGGTTTATGTTCATCTCCACCACTGGCTCACACCAGGTAAGAGTTGAAGCTTTTTGCTCGTAGATGTGTAGAATTTTAATTGCATGTTTACGTCATCTTGCTTGTTTACTACGATAATTTTTATGTTTGTGTATTTTACTAGTAAGTACTACTGTGTTTCATGTGTTTTTGATACAATGCAGATATCTATCTTGATGTGTATAGTGGATGTGATTTAATTTTATTCTCAATTTACTGAAGATATTTTCATAGCACCCACACATATGGTCGTGGTAACTACTGCAAAACTTCATTATTTCCTAAAAGGTGGTGTAAGTTGAAAGTCATTAAATAAGCTTAGACATAATTACTTCTATTATGAGCACTGATAAAATGTTTATTAAAAAAGCGAGGAAAGAAAACAGAATTTGCTTAAAAGTAAGACAAATTGAAATAATGAGGTAAAATATAAACTTAAGCAAAATAGCATTAAATAAACCACTGGGTTTTTCAGGTGGAGGGCAAATGCGAGGAACAAAGTGGACAGTTGAAGACTTGATCAATATTTCAATCACTAGTTGGGTACCTTAGTACCAGTCTCCTCTGTCAGTGTTTTTAATTAAAATGGAAACCAGCTAATTGTTGGAGGATAGAGGTAGCTAGAGCTGACCTTAGGAGAATAGTTTACCTCTGCTTTGTTATGGAGGTGACATCTACCCTGTGGACACTTTTGTGTTCGTTTGTTTCATTTTTTTTTATTGTTGTTCTGTTATAGTTGTCCCATTTCCCCCCCATTGCTCTCCCCTAGTTCCTTCCTGTGGACACTCTTTTTTTAATGTTGACGAATAATCATAGGATCGTAAATAAGCCAGGTCATCAGGTTCATGTAAATTGACCTTTTGTGTTAACATTTTTAGGCTGTAATACCTTCCCTCACCCCCTTTTTTTCCACAATGGGGAAAGTCAACTTACACTAGGATTGTATGTACTTCAAATGTACTGACTTAATAAGTATGTTTGTTGTGGATGTCTTTCTACCCTTGTTTCTTCCTTCCTTCCCTTGGTAACAGTGGTAGTATCGGAGACTTTAGAGGCAATATCTTGAACATTACAGCACAGTAAGCACACAGTGGAGCAACTTGTGAATGCTTAACAAATTCTGTACTTATCATGGCCCTGAGAAAAAGAATAAATGTCTATTCTTATATTTTTATCAGTCGATCATTGTACATAGGTTTATATGTGAGATGTGTCTGTTCATTTAGATTGAGGATCCCTTTATTATTTACATTTGATTATGCTTGTGTGATTTTTTTTTACCATCTTCTGGAAGTATTTTTTTCTTGAGTAGTGTGCGCTGTTTTGAGACTTGGCAGATAAAAGTCCTCATCTTTGCCTTCAAGGAGCTTACAGCTTACCTTGATGAATTTGTATGCCTAGAGAGACAATAATCAAATGCAACAAATGATAAAATTAAATGAGAGGAGAGAGGGTAATATTTTGAAAGAAGCAGAGAGAATTGGCTGAGCCAAAGGGAAAGAGGCGGAACTTGAGAGAGCCTTGACAAAGGAGGTGGCGACTTTTGTTAAAGCGTTTGATAATAGGAATTGGATATATGCATATCAGGCTTTATTTTGAACTCTGGAGTTCCAATTTATTGAACAAAAACATCTTGTATGTAGAGAATGAGCCAGGGGCTGGAGAGTCAACGGTGAAAATGAGATCTGGGAGGCCATAGTTTTGAAATGGAAATGGGAGGGAAAAGTGGACAAAACAGTTAAAACACACTGAGGTAAGTGCTGCAATGGAGCAGACTGAGTGCTTCAGGAGTCCCTGGAGAGGAAGTAACTAATTTTGCCCTGGAAGTCAGAATACGACGTTTTTTTTTTTTTTTTTTTTTTTGAGGTGACGTTGGAGCTGGAGTTTAAGGTTTAAAGAGGACATTCCAAGTCAAAGGGAATTGCATGAAGAGAATGGTGATTCGACTTTAAGTGACTTAAGAGCAAGCCCTGTGCTTGTTCCTGGGCGTGGGGAGAGCAGGAAACTCAGCGGAGTTTGTGAAAAGCCTTGTGGTTATTACACTGTATATTCGGGGCACAATCGAATGAGGTTTTAGGAAGAAACTGGTGGGAGGAGCTTGGTGACTAGGAGGTTGTTTAGGAACTAGAGCTAGGTAGAGCACCAGGAGTCGGGTGGCCAAAGAGAAGGATGTACTGGGCGAAATGTAGGATTTGATGGTGGTTTCCAGATGTAGGGAATGGGAGAGAATGTTAAAAACTGTCTCTGCAGTCCCTCGTGGAGAAGTTCCGCTGCATTCAGCAGGAAGCTTTGGAGTTGCCGGCTGTGTGGGAGAGTTGGGCCAGGAAGCTTCTTTCTCTTTCCGCACGGACGGGGAAACGTCCAGTCTCCCGGCAGGTGTGCCCTGGAAGCTAGGCATGCGGGCGGTCCCCCACTTAGCCCATTTCCCCTATGAAGTGCAATAAGGGCAGGCTCACTGCTGTTCTGCCAGAGACTGACTGTCGGGTAGTTGTCCACACCGTTCCCTTCAAAGAGGACCACCATTGACAGTTACCTTCCTTTGAAACCGAGACCTCCCTGGAGTCCAGATTCCGACCCCTCTTCCCATCTCCCCTTTGGAGGAGGTGGAAGCTCCAAGAGGAACTGGGAGGCCTGGAGTAGGGTGAAGCTGCGGGCAGCCGCGCCTTCGCACCGCCCTCGCTGTGTCGGGCTCCCTTCCCCGGCTCCCACCTCCGGTCTGCTGCCGAGGGAGCGTGCCCCGAGCGCTCTGTGCTACACCGCAGGGCACGTGATCCGGGCTCCGGGTCTTGGCGGCTGCCGCGGGGGAGGCGGGCACGTGGGAGGGCGGGGGTTAGGGGTGGGTTCCACCTGGCCAAGCCGCCAGTCCTTTGCGGGCTGGTCTGGCCCGGGACGGGCGACCACGGCGTGCGCAAGGAAGCGGGAGCTCTGTGCTCTTCTGGAGGGAAGCCTTGCATTTGTTGGCCCGGCCGCTGCCGTCGGGGCAGTGGGCTCCAGACGCGGGCCAAATGAACCCCGCAGTTCCCTGTTCAATTTAGGGACCGCAGATGCCTGCCCCAGTGGGCACCGGGCCCTGTCATCCTGCACCCACGTCGAGGCTGGCTGGTGGGCGGTGTCCCGGCAGGGTCCGACCTCTGGGAGGGGACTTGGGAAAGTCAGAGCCCCGCCCACCTCTGTCATGGCTCCTCCCACATCTCGCCAGGACTCCGCCCATTGGCCCCTGGCCACACCCCTTCCTGCGGGCTTGCTCTTCGCCGCCACCCGCCCACCTCAACCGGGAGCAGAGCCCACCGCTCTCCTCAGGCGCCCCGCCCCGGCGGCCTCCCCGCCTCTCCTCAGATGGCACTCCGAAAACCCGGAGCGCGGGATTGTGGCTCCGCTGCCGGGTTGCACTGAGCATGCTCAGTAGCTAGGGCAGGTTTTTTTATTTTTTTATTTTTTGGTCGCAAGTAGGAAGATTTTTGCACTACACCGGAGAGGGGGAGCCACGGAGTCAACGGCGCCACCGTGCACTGCCGCCAAGCCCGCCCCAGCCGGCCCGGCCCCGCGGCGGGGCACGATGAGCCCGAGCCGGAGCCGGCCCGCCGGGGAGTGAGCGCGGGGCGCGGAGGGCGCGTTGCGCAGCTGCTCCTGCGCACAACCCCGCCGCGGCCGCCGGCCGCACTGGCAGTGAGTGTGAAAGGCTCCTCGGTGCTGAGCTCCCGGGGCCGGGAGTAGGAGCAGGAAGCGCAGGCCACGCAGGGACCCAACTGAAACAAAGTGTCGGCCGCCCAGCGGCAGCAGCGCCTCGCCCCAACCCTGCCCCTCCCGCCTGCCCGCAACTCCACTGCCCACCATGGCTTCCGAGGAGCTATACGAGGTACCTCCCCTCCCCCTTCCGGACCCTCGGGCAGCCCTCGCCCGGCCGCCCCTGCCCAGCGCGGACCGTGTCCAGTCCGACGGCCCGGCTCTGCCGCCCGCGCCCGCCTCGCCCCCTCCCCCTCTGCGGCCGCAGTTTGCTGGACGGGAAATGTGTGCGAGGGGAGCCTGAGCCACGCTGTCTCCGGGGCCCGTCAGGCTAGGGGCCTCCCCGGAGTTGTCCGGCTCCTGGGGGTGGGGGGGTCCTGGCTGTGGGGAAGTCCTGGCTGTGGGGAAGTAGCGCTCGCACGAGTGACTCGCTCAGACTGAGCCCAAAGTGTTCTTGGCGAAGGTGATGGTTGTGAAGCCCCCGTTACCGCTTGAGGTCTGTGGGCGGTGCGGGGGTGTTTTTCCTGTCCATTTAATAAAGCATGTTAAAGAGGGTTTTGCCTCCTGCTTTGGGGGGGCGGGGGGAGGAGCTAGAGGAAGAGTGCAACTGTCTTTTGACTCTGCTGCCAGTCAAAGCGATGCAAAATATCGCACCGAAAATGCTAAACGTTGACCACATGCTTTAATTAGGTTAGCATTGTGGCCAGAGTCAGGAAATTTAAATTTAACGCTGATATACTATCATTCATTTGAGCCGCAGAGTTGAAAGTAAGAAGGGACACAATCAGAACTTTTAGTTATGGGCAGTGGTTTTGCTAGCTTCAACTTCAAGTTTTGGAGTTATCGGTCTGGATCTTCAGACATATTTTATATGCCTCAACTAACTTCTTGATGTATTTTAAAGTATACTTCCTGGGAGTACAGAAACTTGGAAGGTTTTCTTTTGGATAAATGATTCTTCTGTTTCATATATATTTATAAGTACATCTTCACAAGGGACTTAAAACTTCTGGATACCCTCTAGTTTCACCTTTATGATGTGTTTAGGGACCCCGGTGTGTAGGGACCTAGCAACTATAACAAGTAGAGCCCCTTGTTCCTTGTGAATGAACTCTTAAAGAGTACCAGGTGAGCCCTCTGATGTATCTTGTCAGCATATTATTGCTGTTGGCACATAATGGAGGTCTATTGCCAACAACGATAGCCTTCTAACAGCTTTTTGTTGTTCTTGTTTTTTAAAGCAAATGTTTGCAAAAGTTCTTAGGAGGAGACTGCCTTCTGTAGAATTAATGGTAAGGTTGTTTGTTGCCTCCCCTTAAATTGTATGTGGTCATTGTACTTTATTTGGTGCTGCAAGTGCTCAATTCTATTAAATCATTTTGTACAGTAGCAGTGCCCTACTGCGTCCAGGTACTACCTGGGATTATTTGGGTATTTAAAGGGGAAAAACACTCCTTGTTCCCTGCTAGGAAAGAGAGTGTTGTGTATGAGGAAGGCCCAGAGTAGATGCTAAGATTCAGAAGGTCTTCAGGCTAAGACATACAACTGGGAAAGTACACAGAATGAGGATGTGAGGGGTTTTGGTTTCTCCATTTGATTATTCTTCAATAGTTCAGGCTTGCGTAGTCTTCATTTCTGTGATTGTAAATGCTTAATCGGTTAACTCATTCTATTAGTGTTTGGGTGAGGGTAGCACCTTATACATAAGTTGTATCTTATGTGTATAAAACGATCCTGAAAACTGTTCATTTACTACTAGTGTATAAGGAATTACATTTAGTTCTGTATTTGCTGCTTCTGTATATTTTCTGCACGCTACTTTCCTGGCAGAATTCATTTATACGTCAAATTTTGTACAAAGTTTCTGTTCATTTAGCATGTTTATTGAATGCGTGTCATGGAAGTTTCATGGGGTCAGAGAGAGGTATGAGAATGGTTCATATCTTCAAAGAGCATCTATTGGTAAAGAAGGAAGTATATTGCAAAGGAGTGACACATCTGTACAATTGAACTTTTGATTATGGGTTTTGTTTTAATTTTGGAAGAAAGTTATAGGAGTATAGTTGAGACAATAGTAAATAATATGGTGGGTAGTATCTTTCAGTTTAAGTTTTGTAGGTTCTTCACTTGTAACTAACCCTATGACTATATTGTCATTGAAAGTTGATATTTGAAAGTTCTGCATAGTGGTTGAGAGCCTGGATTTGCAGTCAGAGAACACAGTTATTGAATCCTGACCCTGTTACCTTGGGTGAAGTAACCCTGAAGGCTTAGTTTCCTGATCTGTAAAATTGGGATCAATGCTTACCTCACAGAGCTGTGAAGTTTAGATGAAAAAATATGTAAAGCATGCCCCACAGTTCACATAGTGAACACTAAGTGATGGTTATTATTTTAACTCATCTAACATGCATCCTTAAGGCCTGGTTTTGTTTTCTAAAGATGAATATTTTTTAATCAAGGTGGTAGTATTGGTGAGGCAGAAATGATATGCAGTTGTAAATGAACACTGCAGGCTGACAAACTGTTTGACAAGACTGGGGAAAGCACTATGGTACTTTAGTAGCCGGTCATGAGACATTAATAGCAGTTTTGTCCAATTTTGCCTAAATCAAAATAGATGTTTCATGTTTGGCCTGAGACTCCATAATTCTAGAGGGATATGTTGACAAAGGGGGAAGTTCAAAGTCTTGCTTTTTGAAGTAATGTGGTATAGTAGGATCAGGGATCTGAGGTAGCTATCTGAACTTGGGCAAGTTAGTTACCTTATTGCTAAACCTTTGTTTTCTCATCTAATAAGAAATGAAATCTCCAACACTTAGGATGGTGGCTGATATATGGTAATAGGTCTTTAGTAAGTGCTTAAATGGTTATTGTCATTATTCCTTGTGAGTAAAAAATAAGGGATTGGAGCTTAGACAGGATGGGGTGGAACATCTGCCTGTCAGCCTTCCAAATATTGGAAGAGCTACTTTTAGTTGAAGGATACAGTAGATTTGTTTTCTGCATTACCAGCAGCTGGATCAGGGGAGATAGATTTTTGACTCACTCATGGTAAGAACCTAATAGCTTTCATAAAAAGACAAGCATCCTTTAGATCAGGGGTCCACAGACTTTATGTAAGGGGCCAGATAGTTACTGTTTTAGACCTTGCAGGCCATGCAGTTTTTGTTGTAACTACTCACCTCTGTGGCCATAAACAATAACTAAATGAATGAACAGTGTGTTCCAATAAAACTATTTATGGACAGTAAAATTTGAATTTCATATAATTTTTACATGTCATGAAATAGTCCCTTTTCTAAATTGCTTCAAAATGTAAAAACTATTCTTAGTTTATGGGTCCTACAAAAACGGTCAGTGGGCTAGATTTGGCCTCCACATCTTAGTTTGCTGACTTCTGCTTTAGATGATCTGTTCTGGAGCTGAGGTTTACTTTGGGGTTGGGGCATATGGATGGTGAAATGTGGAGTAATTAAAAGACCTTGTGCTCCAATTCCAGCTCTAGAGTTAGAGCCAGTAGTTCTGGGTTCCATTCTTCACTTCAATATGTTGATTGAATAAGAAATGGACTCTGTAATAACATGGAACAAGCATTCTCCTTATTTGTATATCTTAATTCATTTTTTCTCAGTGAATGTGGGGTTTTCCCTTGAGAACTACTACAGTAGTTAATTTTTATTTCAGCAGGATTTCAGTGATCTAATCTTGACCTTCTGAGAAAATAATCCAACACATAGAAGTAAACTTTTAAAAGTGAAATTGTACCTGGCTTATAAAAATGTCTTAAAGTTAATTAATTTGGAAGAACAATCAGGATTTGGGGAAAAGGGGAGCCTTTTGAATCTCCTTACTTTGGCATAAGATCACTCCTTTCTCGTGAGTACCACAATGATTTTATGTACATTGACCAAAAGCACAGTTATAACTAAAATCTGCACATGTAGTTTAAATGGATGTCACACCATTGGGGATCTTTTGTGGATGTTGATTAAGGTAATCCAGTGTCTATTGTGTGAGGTGTAGCTGGATCTTAAAAGATTGAGTTCACCGGCTCTGGCTGGTGTGGCTCAGTGGATTGACTGCTGGCCTGAGAACCAAAGGGTCACTGGTTCAATTTCCAGTCAGGGCACATGCCTGGGTTGTGGGCCAGGTCCCCAGTTGGTGGGACATGCGAGAGTCAACCAAAAATTGATGTTTCTCTCCCTTTCATTCTCCCTCCCTTCTCCTCTCTCTAAAACTACATAAAATCTTTAAAAAAAAAATTGAAATCACCAAAATTAGAAAGGAAAGAGAGTTATTTGACTTCTGAAGTTGATTGAGGGGCAATAAAGTCAAATGTGTGTATATTTTGAAAATTAACACACTGTCTTAGAATGCGAACTGTGGAGAATATTACTTATTCATTTGCCTAAATAATGGTGTAGAGACATCTCTTGTACTATTCCTTTGAATTTGCTTTTAATTCTTGTGTACTAGAGTAATTCTTATTCTGTTCTTGCTGTGATATCTAATAATCATTGAGTTTTTCCTTATGCTCTATAGTGATTTTAACCATTAAATATATTGAATATATTTTCATGGTATATAGGAAATACTTTATTTCAAGCGTTCTGATTCAAAGTTTTGATTATCTATGATATACAAAGCAAATATGAGTCAAAATTTTGTGAATAAGGGGTAATAGTTTTATACTGTTTGTTCTTGCAGTTGCAACAGCATTGTCTGGGATACTTTTACAGTATGGATTCTTTGGGTCAGACCATGAAATTGTAGTTTTCAGTGTTTGGATGGAGACAGGAATCTATGTTCCAATGAGCTTTTTTTCTGGAATGCAGGTGGATTTAGGACCCTTTGGATTGCAGTGATCTCTGTTTCTGACCCTGAGGCTACAAGTTGAGGTCAGGAGGGTCTGGTATCTCTGCCTTTGCAGAAGAGGTGCTTTAGGTGCACCAGGCTAGTCCTTCTGCAGGACCTTTGACCATTGCTGGTGAGTAATTGAGTCATTGCAGGAAGGAAGTATTAAAGACACTAGGTATGGCCCTGGCTGGGCAGCTCATTTGGTTAGATCATCGTCCTGGTACTCCCAAGTTACAGGTTAGATTCCCTGTTCAGGGCACATAGAAGAATCAACAGTGAATGCCTAAATAAATAGAATGACAAAAATCTTCCTTCCTTCCTTCCTTCCTTCCTTCCTTCCTTCCTTCCTTCCTTCCTTCCTTCCTTCCTTCTTTCCTTCCTTCCTTCCTTCCTTCCTTCCTTCCTTCCTTCCTTCCTTCCTTCCTTCCTTCCTTCCTCTCTCATCTCTCTCTCTTCCTCTCTTTCAAATCAATAAAACAAACAAACAAACAAAAAAACCCCAAGGTAGTTTACCTGTTGTAATTTCTATCATCACTGTATGGACTATGTCTACTAGGTTGTAAGATTGGTGTTTACAGTCTTTAAAGCTAGGACTTTTATTTCTGGTCATCATTTCCTACAGTTCAGATATTGTAATAGTTGTATAATTGTCGAATTACATTTTAATGAAAGAGTAATCACAGTAATGACTCCATTCTTGACTCCTTACTTCCAGGTTCCTCCTTCCTGAAACATTATGTCCTGTGCTGTTTCTCTTACACTTCATGTGAGGCTTTAATTCTAGGATGAGCAGAACTTCTCACTTTACTGTTTCCCACGCGAACTTAACTCTCTTCACCTTCTAAAGGTGGCCAATATCTTGGGGATTCTTTTTCTCTGGGGAATCAGGGAAAGGTATTTTGTGTTTGTATGAAAATTTGTACAAGCGCATATGAGCATCTTTCTGGGGAAGAGGACCAACAGCTTTCACCTGTGTCTCAAAGGAATCTGTGACCCAAGCAAGTATTAAAATTGTTCTTGACGTCTTTGAGCTAGACTTAACTAGTATCAATTAATTAATTAATTAATTTTTGCCAAACTCAGCTCTGCTTCAGCCAGAACCTAAAGTAAAGCCATATTAAAACTTCACTGATAGGGTTTGGAAGTTATATGCTATTTCCAGTCTTTAAGTGGCTATTCTTAAAATTGTATATACATAAATTCTAAAGTTAAATCATCATTTGAGCTATACCTCTCACAATGGAAGGACCTTAAAATCCTTCAACTCTGATCCACCCATAAACTTACATGCTGTTATCTTCCAATGTTTATTATTGTTCATGAAAAAAAAACTTACAAAATAAAACATTATTATTCCATACAGGCAATATTTGTTTAGATTTACTTGTATCTTTCTCAATTTCTTCAATCATCAGTCATATTACAGAACTTTCTTCTGGGATGATTTTTTTTTTTTCTTTCTTGAGTAGTATATCCTTGTAGATATTTCTTTAGTGAAGGGTTATGGATGGAAAAGTCTCTAGGGTTTTGATTACCTATAAATATATTTTACCCTTATTTTTGAAAACTAGAATTGATTCTAAATAGAACCAGTGAATAGGTTATTTCTTTCAGCATTTTGAAGATATCATTCCATTGTCTTCTGGCTTCCCCATTAATTATTGAGGAGGTTGTTGTCAATCTAGATTAGTTGCTTTGCATGAGATCTGTCTTCTCTCTCTGGTCGCTTTTGAGATTTTCACTTTGACTTTGGTGTTCTTTAGTTTTACATTTATAGACATTGCTATTTTGTTAATAAGTGTGGTATATGTTGTGCATTTGTGCCTCATTCTAAAAATTCTAGGTCATTTTATTAAATACTGCTGCTCTTCTGTAATCTTATGGAATTCCAAGTTGTCATTTTTGGGGTTGGCCAAAAAGTGTGTTAGTTTTTTCTGTATGATGGTTCTACTAGTGCTTAATTGCCTTTAATTTCATTTGAAACAATTTTGTTAGATTGTATTGTGACAGCTGTCTTATCAGCGTGCATTTAGAAAAGAACTTATCAAAATTGGTGAATTTTTGTGCAGCCATTTTAGTACTGAAGATGGAAGAAGATACACAACATTTTTGGCATATTATGCTTTTTATTATTTCAAGAAAGGTAAAAATGCAACTGAAACGCAAAAAACAGTTTCATGCAGTGTAGAGCAAAGATACTGTGACTGATGGAACATGTCAGAAGTGGTTTGCGAAGTTTCTTGGTACTATTGACATTTTGTCCAAATACTATTTTGCTGTGGGGCCGTCTTATGCATTGGAAAACGTTTAGCAGCACCCCCGGTCTCTCCCCTCTAGAAGCCAATAACGGGAGTAGCTGACATACTCAAAATATCCAAATCAATAAAGTTATTGGCAAAAATGAGAACTGTGTCTTGTTTTATGGAAAAAACATAATGGTCCTTTTGGCCAACCCAGTATTAATTAAATCTTTTTATTATGTCCTCTATCTCTTACCTTCTCATTTCCATCTCCTTGTTTTAGTTTTTTTTTTTTTTTTTGCATTTTGGGGTTGTCCTTGGTACTAACTTCTGGTTTACTAATGAGCTGTGACTAATATGCAATTTAGCTTATACATTGATTTTTTTTTTAATTGCAACAAATACATTTTTTACTTCTAAATATTCTGCCCTCTTCCCCCATCCCAGTGTGTGGATTGCTTTTTTCGTCTTTGGTGTTTATCTGCTTTTATGATTGACTCATTCTTTATGGTTGGGTTGGGCGAGTTACTGGGACACTTGGATATTTTCCTTGCTTCTTACAAGCCCGCTAAAGTATTAAGATTTATATTCTGTTGAAGATCTAGTTATTTTGTAGTGAGAGGCCCCTTCGGAACATGTTTGCTTTTCTTTTCTTTTTTCTTCTTTTGTTTTTTTTTGCCAGAATCCAAAGAAACCTTATTGATTCGGAATTTGTGATATCACGAATAGGAATTGAGGGCTTGAGCCAACACTTGAGATTTACCTAAAGATGTTGAAAATGCAAAAAGTAAAGATTTCAAGAGAACTGATATGGAAACAGATATAATAGTCACAAAACTAATGCTTCTGAAGCAATATGTTTGACGTCTTTGTTCTGCCTATTTTGGTATGCAGGGCAGGACAAAAGCAGGTTGTGAGTATGCGAAACACAGTTTATTCTTGTATTATTATTTATTAATTATTGTTTTCCATATGACCATCTGCAAACCTACTTTTGCCACACCCTGTATAAGCATATTTTCTGTAACTTTGTTGGCCTGTTCAATTGGTCTGAGCTAGTGAAGCCATAGTTATTGGCTTACTTTTCCCACACCTATGCAGCCTATCCACGCTTCCCTCCTATTGCTTTGCATTGCTATTTTTCCAATAAGTGGTGGACCTTCGACTACTTGCCAGCCTCATTGTCAATCCTCATTCAGGACCTCATCACAATTTACTAGCAGAAATCTTCCCCTTCAAAATCTGTGTGACTAATTTACTTTTTGTTTTGTACTATTAATTATTAATTTGTGCTGCTTGTGCATTATTTTCTGTAGGTATTAAATAATATATATTCTGGAATGGTTGGCTGAATTTTTTTCTATTACAGTTGTCCCACTTTTTCTCCCATTGCTCCCACCCACCTCTTCTCCCACAGTTTATCCCCATGAATGTTTATTTTTGGTTTATTGCAGTACCTTATCTGAGGACATGAATGTGGTGAGCAGTCAATAATTGCTGGCTTTTAGCTAAAATACAAACATTATAGTGACTGGAATTCCATGTGTGAAATTATACCATGTATGTAAGAACCGTGCATTTAGCTATCTTGTTTGAAAAGTCCTACATGGTGTTTTGGAGAAAATTATTTCTAAATTTGATAGAGATAAGTTGGAAAAAAATGTGTTCCTAGAAAGAGTATTTAAAATTTGGCAACAGTATTTATGTTTAGCTGTTGGTTCAAATTGTGGGGGAATGTCTAACAATAGTATTCTTTAGTTGGAGAAGTTAGCCACAATATAGTTAGGAAATGTTTTTAATTTTTGCCTTCCATTTATAATGGGTTCTGACATGTGGAGTTTTCGAGAGGTTGGTAGCTAGCTTCCTAGTGTTTTCTTTTTATGATTGTACATCATGAATATCTTTGGTTAAAATGTACCCTTCATCAGTAGTTTACTGTTTAGGATTTCAGGGCATGACAAATACATTAGCATTTCTTATTTTAGCATATAATGGATCTGGAAGCCTCAAGTATTTAGAATATGTGGAAACAAACACAAAAAGACTTCGAGGCTTGTACACTTTGAACAGTTCTAGGTCTCTCTTGGAGACTGTTTATTATATAGGCATGATATGCTTGGATTTAACTGACTTTCTTAGCATGTTAGAAAAAGACATTTGGTAAGGGAAGGGGGTTGCCAAAGACAAGTTGGTTGATGTAAATTTGCTTTTGAGATGAGCTGTAGAGGGTAGCTGATCATTGTACATCTGTGTCATGAAGTGCAGGGGCTCCTGAGTCTCACAGAGCATCTGAAGAACATGTTTACGAAAAGAAAAGGTGCATGTTGTAAAGAGCTATCAAAAATAATTTTTATAAAGTTTTGGCATGTGACAAAATTTGTTTTTATGTTATGCTTTCCAAAGTTTCCTCCCAGGTATTTCTAACAGCAGGAGAAGAGAGCAAGTGTCCTCATCAGGAAATAAAAGGTGGAAGAGGGAATTGTAAGCCTGGCCTGTTTGTGAATTCTCATTATCCTAAAGCTTTTGTGAAGTTAACAATGTACGTCATAGAATATTTTTTTGGTTTGATAGTAAATGTTTTAAAAGTACTTACCAGTTAACTCTTCTCCATAAATCTTTGCAGGGTGGGGGTGAGGGGGTGTCAGGTTAATGCTTCAGAAAGATGAGCCATGCATTAGTGTCTTCATACAGCTCTTTGCCTCTGCTGTATGTGTGTACCCTGTTAACTATGTTCTCTTCCATGATGATGCTAGGTAAAGGAAATATTAACTGATTTGGTGATATGTAAATGAGAATATCTGAATTCAGTAATCAAAAATTTTAAAAATCTCTTGTTTCAGTAATTGTTTTCAACCATTGAAATGGAACGGTTTTTATTTTCTACCTAAAGTAGTTTTCTGGGTGTTCCAAGAGAAAGTATACTAGGTGTTTTTATCTCTAGTCTGATATTCTCCTTGAAAGAGTAATTCATGAGAGCATTTGTTAGGCCCCCTGTTGGAATGCCTGTTTCATAGCTCCTTCCTGCTCATGAGCTGGGTGGGCCAGGGTCCCCTTAGAAAACTTCCTGTCTTTCAGGGCATCGTCATTCTTCATCTCCTCTCTCCCTGCTGAATTTTTTGTCCCCATGTCCAGCTCTGGTACCTCCAGGTCCCTTTTGAGTCGAGGCGTCAATTATTCGGTGTTTTTTGTTTTTGTTTTTTGGGGGACTCTTGACCCAGATTCTGTACTGTACTTGCTTGTTACCTTGTTCCAAGCCTCTGGCCTGGGAAGTACAGGTCTTGACTGCCCACATTTGCTCACTATGTTTTATCTGCATTCCAGAGGAAATCTTAGCCAACTCTGTCAGCACAGCAGCCCCCACCCCATTAGTCCTCTTGTATGCAGATTAGCTCTTGAGCTTAAGAGGTAAATGATAATTTTGTTATTTTTAAGAGTAGAGAGGTAGAGAGGTGTGGGTGTGGGGGGTGCTATCTAGAATATGATTTGTAGTGCTCTTCCTTCAGAGGGTGCATATGAGTAAAATTTCCTCCAGAATTATTTCGTACACCATCATCATTCAGCACCACTAGCTTCAGCTCATGAATGAGTTTTTTGAGAATGTCTTGATTAAATGTAAAATTAATTTAAAAGATTGTGGAAATGAGCGTGTGTACACCTTGGCAGGAGGAAGTTAAGTGTTAACACCAGACACATTCAGCTTACCCAGGAACCTGATCAAAATCAACAGAAAAGAGATTGTGGTCATGAGTGCTAGGGGTGGGTGTAGGGGAAGGATTGTTTTAAAATTCAAGTTCACTAAAAGGAACGTGAATACATTGGGGTTCTTGTCTTGGCTGAATTCTATTGCAGTAGAGCGACCTGCCTTGGAGTTTGGGGAACTATTTAAGAAGATTTTTCTGTAGTGAAACAGAGTGAAAGAAGAGTGCTTCCCTTAGAGTTTGAGAAGGAAACATTGGAGCAAATAAGGACATTAATATGACCTGTGCTCTGAAGGTGGGTCAGAACTCTATAGTTTCTTTTCTGTGTTGGCAAGCAAGATTGGAGTGTCCCTCTCTATTCCCGAGTCTCAGACTTTGTCAGTGATTGGGGTGGGAACTGAAAGAAAGATGGAAATTCCTATCCTTCCTGTGCTTTACCAGCACTTTCCACCACTCGAAAGTGTAACCTGTTTCTTTGGAATTCATCTGCTGACCTAACAGGGAACACCCACCTGTTAGGACCATTGCTGATTTTATCTGCTTTGCTGCCCTAGGAGGGTTGTCTGCCACAACCTCCATTAAATGGGATGGAACTTCCTCCTGCAGGTAATGCAGGGTCAGCTAGAGCCTTCTTGTCTTCAGAAGCCTCATGGGGGCTGAGCAGAAGTGAAGGTTTTCTCACTTGTTACTGGAATAGCAAAGCACTTGGTACTGCTTCTTCAGAAGCCGTTTTGGTTTTCAGTCACCCCTGGTAGAATCCCAGGAAGAGGAAAGGTCCAGGAGACTGACCTGGCTGTGCTCACTATCAGCCCACTCACCAGGCTTTATTGCTGGACCAACTATATTTCTGGTTCTTCAGTCTTGACAAACCTCCCTGCTCCAGACATTTCTCTCAGTCCCAGTGGGCAGAAACTTTAGTGATTCAAACTAATGCAGCTATGTACTACCTAAGTAGAAAGAGTGGGTTAAGAGCCATGTGCAGTAGTTTCTTAGCTTTAGAGGAGAGGTGTATATTACAAGCTCCTGTCACTGAAAATTGAACAAATCTTTGTTCAGTAATTGTCAAACATATTCCTTTTGGTTTTCCTCTAGCTTTATTCATTTTTGGCTTTTTCTAACACTGGGTCGAGGGAAATGAGATTGAATGGGTTGCTGTCTTTCCCACCTACTTGCTTTCTCTGTCACTGTCTTCACCCCACCCGCTGTTTTAGAACCCTATCCCTGCTACACATTATAGAATATGGGATTGAGCTATTCAGAAAGTTTAGTTTCCTCTTTATGAAGACTTTAGGTGAACAATAGAATCCTTATGTCTTTCTAAAATCAACCTTCAAACTAAACTATGCTAGTCTTGTATATGCCCCTCCCCTTTTCCTTTTGTAGAAAATGGATTTCTCCCTTCTGCTGTACATCATTATCAATTTAGGACATGTCACTCAGTCACGTTTTTGCTTGTCTTTTAATGTCTAAGACATCAATAATGATACAAAGGAGCAACAAACATGGGAAGATTTACTTTCATCTCTCATTATCTGTTTTGGCTGTATGTTAGCAAGAAGCTATTTAGCAAACATCCTTAAATGATATTGATGAAACGTTTAAAAGTGAAGATTGATTAAATTAAAATTTTTTAAATAAATTTTAATGAGCAATTAATGTTACTTAATTCTATAACTATATGGAAGTGACCTTTTGCGTGCTATATAAAAAACTCAAGAGTTCAGGGTTTAAGGTTTACTTTGTGGTTTAGGGTATACTTTAAGGTATTGGAGATGTTATTGTTCCATAAGACACATACAGTTGTCCCTGTGTTTTGAGGGGGCATTGGTTTGAGGACCTCCTCCTGATACTAACATATAGGGATGCTCAAGTCCCTTATATAAAATGGCATAGTATTTGATACAACCTGTGCATATCCTCTTCTATATTATAAAGATACTGTGTAAGTGCTATGTAAATAATTTCTGTGCTGTATTACTTAGGGAATAATAACAAGGAAAAAAGTCTACATATTCACTGCAGATGCAAAAAAACACCACTATAGGCACTTACTACATAGTACTCATCAGTAACAATGCAACTTTTTAAAAAGGTTTCTTTTATGCTCAAGAGAGAGGAGAGGATGTAGAGAAGAGAGGGAAGGAGAGAGAAGAGAGAGAGAGAGAGAGGGAGGGGGAGGGAGAGGGAGAGAGAGAGAGAACATAGATGTGGGAGAAAAACATCAATTGGTTTACTTACTGCATACTGACTGGGGATCGAACTAGCAATCTAGGCATGTGTTCTGACCTGCAGTTGAACCGGCAACATTTTGGTGTATCCGATGACACCACAACCAACTGAGCAATGTAACTTAAAAAAATATATTTTTGATTTCTGGTTGGTTTTATCTGCAGATGTGAACCTGCTGGTATGGAGGGCTAACTGTTATAATACGTTAACCAAAAAAATCCACACATTTTTCTTTATTTTTTTTTCAAAACATTTAATTATTTTTAGAGATAAGGGAAGAGAGAAAGAAGGAGGGAAAAATCCATGGAACACAGAAACATTGATTGACTGCCACTCATTCATGCACCAACCAGGACCAAATCACACCCAGGCATGTGCCGTGGATGGGATTCGAACTGGTGATCTTTGGCTTTGCAGGATGACACCCAATCCCTGAACCAGCTGATCATGGCCCACTCCTTTTTCTTTCTATGAGGACTAGTGTTAACAAGGGTTTCTTAAACGTTAAACTCTTGGTAGCATAAGTTAACAGACTATAGTAGTTCCATTATTAAAGACAAATGATACTAACAATATTCTAATCTCCCTTGTCTTCCATGGTCCTCAAACTCAGCTAAAGAAATCAATCATATTTCCTAATGTAGCCTGTGAAAACAACTGAAAGGCTCAACTGTAATTTCAAAGGAAGACAGTAGGTTCCCTGTGTACAATAGCATGGGAAGCTTTTGTGTAGATCAAAAAAATAAGTAATTAAATTTTAAGGGTAAAAAATGAGTAAGCTTTTTGTACAAGATGAAGCACATTTGCAAGGAGAATTTGCTTAATATACCATCCTGGGAAGCAATTTTTTCATTGTCCTCAAAGATTTTAAGTTACACAGGTGTCTGTAATGAAGCACAAAACATTGATGGAAACAGAAAAGACCAGAGATTCCATTTGTCCAACGTTTTGTCAAAGACAATAAGAAAGTGCTCGTCGAAAGGGAATATCAGAGTTTCTCCAGAGATGATGAATATGAACGATGACCTCACATTTATTATGACTTTTAAAAAGTAAAGTAACATTGACTTGATAGTCTGGTCCTTTGAATTTCCAGAATTTCCGTAGTATCATCATCTTATGTGTGGTTCGTACGTAGAGGCCTTTTGTGTGTGTTTTCATCGAGGAAAGAGGACAGAAGTAAAAAAAAACAAAGAAAAAAAAAATCCAGTATCTGCATCCCAAGATTAACTACCACAAACCATAGAGGATTATCATTCCAAAAATCTCTGTAAATAGAAGACAGAAGAATGAACGTATATCGATAAATTACTTCACAAAAATATAACTATGAGTATATACATGCCATTTAACAGAAAACAAATAGAAGTGAACATGAAGGAACTGTAAACTCTATATAAAACCCACTGTATATCATCGGTCCATTTTTCTTTCGCTGATTGACCTGTTGGCGTTCTTCGTAACGGACGCTAATTTTTGTGTTGTGGCTGACAGATATTTTCTCATTTGTGGTGTGTCCTTTTTTCTTTTTTTTTTTTTAAATAAGCCCCGCCTAAACAGCGTGGGACCCTTTAGCTGAGCCCGCGGCCATTGTCTCTAGCTTCACCAGCCCCGGTGCAGGCAGATCACACCGGTCAGGTGGGTCTCGCCGTCTTGTCCCCAGTCTCGCGGTCCCGTTACCGCCCTCGTAGCGATCCTGTTTCCGCCTTCGTGGCGATCCCAGCCTGCACCTCGACACCAGGTTCTTCCTACTCAGGATGACTTGTCACTTTCTGCTTTGTCTGGCTCCATTTTGGCTGCTCAACTGAGGATCCTGTACAGGTGCCTTGTTTCTTTTCATTCTTTACTAAAACATTTAAAAACCTCTAATATACAGTTGACTCTTGAACAAGAAGGGGTTTGTACATTGAGGCTCCGTTTATGGGCAGATATTCGGCCTCCACCCCACCCCCTACCCCCTTTTAATAATACAGTATGCCCTTCGTAATTCCGGGTTTCGCGTCTGGAGATTGATCCAGCCGGTATAGACGAGTATTTTTGCATTGCAAGTTGGGGATCCAAAATACCGTTTTCAATCCTTGTTTGGTTGAGTCCATGAGGGCAAAGGGCTGACTATAGTTAAGTTTTGGGGGAGTTAAGAGTTTTCTGTGGATTTTCCAGGGTCAGGTGTGGTGCCCCTAAGTTCAGAATTGTTCAGATGTCAACTGCAGTTACATATTTCATCTGCTAAATTGATGAAATTTTAATATTTTAATGTCAAGTAATTTTCATCATTTTTCTTCTAGGTCAAGGAATACTTCCTATTGTTTTCTCTCTTCATTTAAAGTTTTGCTTTTTACAGTATGAACTTGAATCTCCCTAAAGTTTGTTTCTGAGTGTCGTTCTACAGTTTGCTTTTGTGTTGGCATGAAGTTGTGGTCTGATTTCTTTTTCAAATGTGGATAATGTGTTGACACCGTTTACTAAATAGCCTGGCCCTGCCTCCTTTGTCACCTCGGCCACCTGAGAAGTTCTTCATTTATGTATGGATCAGTTTTTGCTGTTGGTATTTGTCTTGACCACAGCACACTGTTGTAATTAGCATGGCTTTAAAATAGGTTTTAGAGACTTGCCCCACCAGATATCTTTATCTGAAAATTTTCTTAAGCTATTCATGGTGGTGTGTTCTTCCAAAATGGAGTCAACTTGTTGATGTACTCAGGACACCATGGCAGTGTAGATACAGCAGTACACCTAAGACATGAAAAAATACCTTCCCCAAGGAACTTATTCTCTCCTTACCTACCTACCTACCTTCTTCTCTTCCTTCTTTCCATTTCTTGATTTGGAGCGAGGGAAAGGAAGGAGAGGGCAGGAACATTGACTTGCCCTTCTATGTGTTCCCACTGATGAGACTAAACCTTTAACCAGTCATGTGTCCCCTCCAGGAATCAATTGATGACCTTTTTGTTCACTATTGATGCCCAATCAAATTAGCCACGCTGGCCAGGGCCCCACTCATTTTATTCTGTGATGACTGGTGTTACAAGGGTTTCTTAAACCTTAAACTCTTTGTAGCATAGGTTAACAGATGATAGTAAGCAGGTCCATTATTAAAGATGAACAGGATCCTAACAGTATTCTAACTCTCCTTTTCTTCCATAGTTCCCATAATTGACTGAAGAACTCAATCACCTTTTTTCTCTTGTAGCCTGTGGAAACAGAACAGGAAGGCTCAACAGTTATTTCAAAGGTAGCCAGTAGGGTTTCTGTGCATAACAGCACTGAAATCTTCTGTGTGGCTCTAAAAAAAAGAAAAAGAAAAAAAAAAGTGGCTCATTAAGTTATAAGGGTAGAAACAAAGTACCTTTGTACAAGATGAAGCACATTTGCAAGGAGAATTAGCTTAATGCATCATCGTGGGTAACAATTTTTTGACTGTCTTCAAAGATTTTAAGTTAAACAGGTGTCTGTATTGAAGCACAAAACGTTGATGGAAGCAGAAAAGACCAGACATTCCATTTGTCTAAACAATATGTCCAAAGACTAATCAAGTGCTCGCTTGAAAGGAAATATGAAAGTTTCTCTGCAGAGATGATGAATATGAACAACGATGATTTGACATTATTATTTTTAAAGAATAAATTAACATTCACTTGGCAGTCTCATCCTTTGAATTTCCAAAATTTATGTATTCATATCGCCTAACATGTGGTTCCTGTGTAGGCCTTGTGTAGGTGTTTTCTGTGAAGAAAGAGGGCAGCAGTCAAAAAAACAAAAGAAAAAAATCCATTCTGTACAACCCAAGATTAATTACCACAAAACCAGAGAATTATCATTCCAGGAATCTCTATACTTAAGAGGACAGAAGAATGAGCGTATATCAATGTTAGTTTACAAAAATAGAAGTACGAGTATATACGTGTCATTTAACAGAAAGCAATAGTTAAAGTGAAGGAACTGTAATTTCTATATAAAACCCATTGTATTGCCTTGGTCCATTTTTCTTTCGCTGATGTGTTGGCGTTCTTTGTAAAAGACGCTAATTTTTGTGTTGCTGCTAGCAGATATTTTCTTATCTGTGTCTTTTTTTTTTTTTTTTTTTTTAATAAGCCCCACCTCCACAGTGCGTTGCTGCGTATCACTGTGCGGGGCCCTTTAGCTGAGCCCGCGGCCATTGTCTCTAGCTTCACCAGCCCCGGTGCAGGCAGATCACACCGGTCAGGTGGGTCTCGCAGTCTTGTCCCCAGTCTCGCGGTCCTGTTACCGCCCTCGTAGCGATCCTGTTTCCGCCTTCGTGGCGATCCCAGCCTGCACCTCGACACCAGGTTCTTCCTACTCAGGATGACTTGTCACTTTCTGCTTTGTCTGGCTCCATTTTGGCTGCTCAACCGAGGATCCCGTACAGGTGCCTTGTCTCTTCTTCATTCTTCACTAAAACATTTAAAATCTCTAATATACAGTTGATTCTTGAACAACAGGGGTTTTAAACTTTGCGGCTTCGCTTAAGGGCAGACTTTTTTCCCACCCTTTCAGTAAATTTAGTATGCCCTTTGTAATCCTGGGTTTCGCTTCTGGAGATTGATCCAGCTGCTATAGACGAGTATTTTTGCATTGCAAGCTGGGGATCCAAAATCCCATTTCTGATCCTTAGGTGCGAAGGGCTGACTATAGTTCAGTTTTGGGGGAGTTAAAAGTTATCTGGATATTCTGGTGTGGGGTTGGTGACCCTGGTTCAGAATTGTTCAAGGGTCAATTGCAATTACATATTTCACCTGCCAAATTGATGAAAATTTAACATTTTAATGTAGTCAAATAATATTCGTCATTTTGCTTCTAGGTCTCTCTTCATTTAAAGTTTTGCTTTTTACAGTATGAACTTGAATCTCCCTAGACTGTTTTTGTGTGTCGTTCTATAGTTTGCTTTTATGTTGGCATGACGTTATGGTCTGATTTCTGTTTCAAATATGGATAATGTGTTTACACCATTTACTAAATAGCCTGGCCCTGCCTCCTTTGTCACCTCGGCCACCTGAGAAGTTCTTCATTTATGTATGGATCAGTTTCTGCTGTTGGTGTTTGTCTTGATCACAGAACACTGTTGTAATTAGCATGGCTTTATATAGGTTTTAGAGACTTGCCCGATCAGATCCTGTATCTGAAGATTTCCTTAACTGTTCATGGTGGTGTATTCTTCCAAAATGGAGTCAACTTGTTGATTTACTTAAGGACACCGTGGCAGTGTAGATACAGCAGTACACCTAATACATAAAAGGTACCTGCCCCACGGAGCTTACTCCCTCCCTCCGTCCATTCCTCCCTTACTCTCTTTTTGCCTCCCTTCTTTCTTTCCTTGCTTGCTTGCTTGCTTGCTTGCTTGCTTGCTTGCTTGCTTGCTTCCTTCCATTTCTTGTTTTGGAGTGATGGGAAAGGGGGTGGGGAGAGGGCTGGAAACATTGCCTGGCTGCCTTCCACATGTGCCTCCCCCAGGAATCAAACCAGTTCGCCACCAATGCCCAACCAAATGAACCACACAGGCCAGGACCCCACTCATTTTTCTTTTTGTGAGGACTAGTGCTACAAGGGTTTCTTAAACCTTAAACTCTTTGTAGTGTAGGTTAGCAGATGAGAGTAGGCAGGTCCATTATTAAAGACAAACAGGATCCTAACAGTATTCTAATCTGCCTTGTCTTCCATGGTCCCCAGTTGATTGAAGAAGTCAGTTACCTTTTCTAATGTAGCTTGTGGGAGCAGAACAGGAAGGCTCAATTGTTATTTCAGAAGTAGGCAGTAGGTTTCCTATGCATAAAACAGCACTGAAATCTTGTGACTAAATAGATAGATAGATAGATAGGAAGAAAGATAGATAGAAAAAAAGTGTGCTTTGTACAAGATGAAGCACATTTGTAAGGAGATTTGCTTAATGCATCATCATGGGTAGCAAAGTTTGACTGTCTTCAAAGATTTTAAGTTAAATAGGTGTGTATATTGAAGCACAAAACATTGATGAAACCAGACCAGGGATTCCATTTGTCCAACATTTTGTCCACAGACTATATAAGCAAGTACTCTCTTAAAAGTGGATATGAATGTTTCTGCAGAGATGATGAATATGAACAATGATTTGGCATTTATTACGATTTTAAAGTAAAGTAACATTCACTTGGCAGTCTTGTCCTTTGAATTTCATAATTTACATAATCTCATCACATTAAATGTGGTTGTATGTAGAGGCCCTGTGTATGTGTTTTCATTGATGAAAGAGGGCGGATATCAAAAAACAAAGGAAAGAAAAATCTATCCACTCTCCAGAACCAAAGATTAACTACCACTAACATAGAGGACTGTAATTCAGAAATCTTTATACAAGGAGGACGAATCAAATGAATGCATATCGATGTTAGTTCACAAAAATAGAAGTACGAGTATATACATGCCATTTAACAGAAAACAAATAGAAGTTAATGTGAAGGAACTGAAAAATCTATATAAAACCCATTGTATTTCATCGGTCCTTTTTTTTTTTTTTTTTATTTCGCTCGTTGACCTGTTGGCGGTCTTCATAACGGATGCTAATTTTTGTGTTGTGGTTGACAGATATTTTCTCATCAGTGTGTCTTTTTTTTTTTTTTTTTTTTTTTTTTTAATAAGCCCCACCTACACAGCGTGTTGCTGAGTATCATTGTACCGGGCCCTTTAGCTCAGCCCGCGGCCATTGTCTCTAGCTTCACCAGCCCCGGTGCAGGCAGATCACACCGGTCAGGTGGGTCTCGTCCGTCTTGTCCCCAGTCTCGCGGTCCTGTTACCGCCCTCGTAGCGATCCTGTTTCCGCCTTCGTGGCGATCCCAGCCTGCACCTCGACACCAGGTTCTTCCTAGGCAGGATGACTTGTCACTTTCTGCTCTTTCCGGCTCCATTTTGACTTCTCAACTGAGGATCCCGTACAGGTGCCTTGTCTTTTTTCATTCTTCACTAAACCATTTAAAATCTCTAATATACAATTGGTTCTTGAACAACAGGAGTTTTGAACTTTGTGGCTCCACTTATGAGCAGATTTTTTCTGTTTTCCCCTTTCCATAATACAATATGCCCTTCGTTATGCTGGGTTTCGCGTCTGGAGGTTGATCCAGCCGGTATAGACGAGTATTTTTGCATTGCAAGTTGGGGATCCAAAATACCGTTTTCAATCCTTGTTTGGTTGAGTCCATGAGGGCGAAGGGCTGACTATAGTTAAGTTTTGGGGGAGTTAAAAGTTATCTGTATATTCGGGTGTGTGGTGTGGCGCCCTAAGTGCAGAATTGTTCATGGTCAATAGCAGTTATATATTTCATCTGCTAAATTGATGAAATTTTAATATTTTAATGTCAAGTAATTTTCATCATTTTTCTTCTAGGTCAAGGAATACTTCCTATTGTTTTCTCTCTTCATTTAAAGTTTTGCTTTTTACAGTATGAACTTGAATCTCCCTAGAGTTTGTTTCTGAGTGTCGTTCTACAGTTTGCTTTTGTGTTGGCATGAAGTTGTGGTCTGATTTCTTTTTCAAATGTGGATAATGTGTTGACACCGTTTACTAAATAGCCTGGCCCTGCCTCCTTTGTCACCTCGGCCACCTGAGAAGTTCTTCATTTATGTATGGATCAGTTTTTGCTGTTGGTATTTGTCTTGACCACAGCTCACTGTTGTAATTAGCATGGCTTTGTATAGGTTTTAGAGACTTGCCCCGTCAGATATATTTATTTGAAAATTTTCTTAAGCTGTTCATGGTGGTGCGTTCTTCCAAAATGGAGTCAACTTGTTGATGTACTCAGGACACCATGGCACTGTAGATACAGCAGTACAGCTAAGACATGATAAGTACCTGCCCCGAAGAGCTTACTCCCTTCCTTCCATCTCTTTTTGCCTCCATTGTTCCCTCCCTTCCCTCTCTCTCTCTCTCTCTCTCTCCCTTCCTTCCCTTTCCTCCCTTCTTCAGTCCTTCCCCTCCTCTCTCTCTCCCTTCCTTCCCTCCTTCCAATTCTTGTTTTGGACCAAGGGGAGAAGGGTGAAGGGAGAGGAGAGGAAATATTGCCTGGCTGCCTTCCGCATGTGCCGTGGGGGACTAAACTAGCAACCCAGGCATGTGCCCCCACTGGGAATCAAACCGGTGACCTCTGTTCCCCACAGATGCTCAACCAAATGAGCCAGGACCTGACTCTTTTTTTTCTTTCTGTGAGGACTAGTATTAACAGGGTTTCTTAAACATTAAACTCTTCGTAGCATAGGTTAACAGATGATAGTAGGCAGGTGATTATTAAAGACAAACAGGATCCTAACAGTGTTCTAACCTGCCTTGTCTTCCATGGTCCCCATAATTGACTGAAGAACTCAATCACCTTTTCTCTTGTAGCCTGTGGAAGCACAACAGGAAAGCTCAACAGTTACAGTAGTTCCTAACTATATCGCGGTTCACTTATCGCGGCCTCACTGTATTGTGGGATTTTAAAAAATATATTATTTATTGCGGGATTTTGTGGTACTGTATACGTATGTTAAAGTTATGTAGGTTTAAGAGTGTAGAAGATGTTTAAGAACATAAGCAGTGTTTATAAAAGTGTGGAAAAGGTTAATAAGGGAGTGGGAACGGTTTATAAGTGTGTGGGAAGGGTTTATAAAGCCTTAAAATATATAAATACTAAAACAAATGTAAGGTTCCTACTAAGGATTTTCACCTATCACGGGGGGGGCGGGGGCTGTCTAGGACGTAATACCTACGATAAGTGAGAGAATACTGTATTTCAAAGATAGCCAGTAGGGTTTCTGTGCATAATAGCACTGAAATCTTGTGTGTGTGTCCAAAAAAGAAAAAAAAATGTGGCTAATTAAGTTATAAAGGGTACAAAGTAAGCTTTGTACAAGATGAAGCATATTTGCAAGGAGAATTAGCTTAATGCATCATCATGGGTAGCAAATTTTGACTGTCCTCAGAGAATTTAAGTTAAACGTGTCTATATTGAAGCACAAAACATCGACGAAACAGAAAAGACCAAAGATTCCATTTGTCCAAAGACAGTAAGGAAGTGCTCGCTTGAAAGAGAAAATGAAAGTTTCTGCAGAGATGATGAATATGAAAAACTATGATTTGACATTAATTACATTTTTTAAAAGTAAAGTATTATTCACTTGGCGATCTGGTCCTTTGAATTTCCAAATTTACATAACCTCATCATCTTCATGTGGTTTGTATGTAGAGGTCTTGTGTATGTGTTTTCATTGAGGAAAGAGGGCAAAGTCAAAAAAAAGGATGTTAGTTTTCAAAATATAACTATGAGTATATACACGCCATTTAACAGAAAACAAATAGAAGTGAACATGAAGGAACTGTAAAATTCTATATAAAACCCATTGTATATCATCGGCCCGTCATGTTTCGCTGATTGACCTGTTGGCGGTCTTCGTAACGGATGCTAATTTTTGTGTTGCGGCTGACAGATATTTTCTCATCAGTGTGTCTTCTTTTTTTTTTTTTTTTTTTTTTTTAATAAAGCCCCACCTACACAGCGTGTTGCTGCGTGTCACTGTGCGGGGCCCTTTAGCTGAGCCCGCGGCCATTGTTCTCTAGCTTCACCAGCCCCGGTGCAGGCAGATCACACCGGTCAGGTGGGTCTCGCCGTCTTGTCCCCAGTCTCGCGGTCCTGTTACCGCCCTCGTAGCGATCCTGTTTCCGCCTTCGTGGCGATCCCAGCCTGCACCTCGACACCAGGTTCTTCCTAGGCAGGATGACTTGTCACTTTCTGCTCTTTCCGGCTCCATTTTGACTTCTCAGCTGAGGATCCCGTACAGGTGCCTTTTCTCTTCTTCATTCTTCACTAAAACACTTAAAATCTCTTAATATACAGTTGACCTTTGAACAACAGGGGTTTTGAACTTTGCGGCTTCGCTTATGAACATTTTGTCCCCCCCTTTTTTCAATAAATAAGTATGCTCTGCGTAATCCTGAGTTTCGCTTCTGGAGATTCATCAAGCTGGTACAGACGATTGTTTTGCATTGGAAGCTGGGGATCCATTATACCATTTAAGATCCCTGGTTGTTTCAATTTATGGGTGCTTCCTTGCAAATTTGAGGATTTTTCCTGTGAAAAACGTCTGTGGCGTTTTAATGCGGATTGCATAATATCTGTATATTGCTTTAAAGTAATATGGTTGTTTTGAAAATGTTAATTCTTCCAATTCATGAACATGGGGTACCTTTTATTTCTTTGTGTCTTCAATTTTTTTCAACAATGTTGTGAGGCTTTTAGTTTACAAGTCCTTTAAGTTTATTCCTAGATGGGATTATTTTTATTTCCTTTTCTGATATTTCATTGTTCATAGATAGATAGGAATACAAGGGACTTTTGTATATTGATTTTGTATCCTGCAATTGTACTTGTTTATTGTTTCTAATAGTCTTTGGCAGAGGTACTAGGGTTTTCTATATATGGACTCAATGTCATCTGCAAATAGTGACAGTTTTACTTCTTCATTTTCAATTTGGATGCCTGCCTTTCCCTTTTTCTTTCCCTTTCCCGTTTTGCTTCCCCTTTTTTCCCTTTTCTTCTCTTCCCTTCCGTTTCTTCTTTCTTCTATTTCTGTTCCTTTTGCTTTGTTTGATTGCTCTGGCAATGAGGACTTAGCAGTACTATATGAGAATGGACATCATTATCTTCTGGGTCTTTGAGGAAAAGCTTTCAAGTTTTCATTCTTGAGTATGATAATAGCTGAAGCTTTGTCATAAATGGCCTTTGTTATATTGTGGCAGTTTCTATACCCATTTTATTGAGTAGTTTCATCATGTATATATGTTGCATTTGTCACATGATTTTTCTGCTTGTATTGACATAAATTATCATATGATTTTTATATTTTCTTTTTTAACATTGTATTTATTTACTTTTAGAGAGGGAAAGGAGAGAGAAAATGGGGGAGAGAAACATCAATGTGGTTGCCTCTCGTGGGTGCCCCTACCTGGGTACCTGGCCCGCAACCCTGGTATGTGCCCCAACTGGGAATGGATTCAGGGACCCTTTGAACCAAAGGTTGGAGCTCAATCCACTGAGCCACATCAGCCAGGGCTGATTTTTTTTTTTTTTTCATTAAGGCAGTGTATCACGTTTATTGATTTACATATGTTGAAATATCCTGTATCCCGGGAATTAACTTCACCTGATTGTGATGTATTTAGTGTATTGGTGTATTTGATTGGCTAGTATCTTGTTTAGGATTTTTGCATCTGTGTTCATCAGAGATACCTGTAATTTTCTTTTTCATTTTTGATTTGTCTTCCTGGTTTTGGTAACAAGGTACCATTGGCCTTGTAAAAGGAGTTTGCAAATATTCCCTCTTAAAAATTTTTGGAGGAATTTGAGAAGGATTGGTGTTAAATCTTGAATGTTTGGTACTGCTCTTCAGTGAAGCCATCTGGTCTTGGATATTGTTTTTTTGGAGGTTTTTTAATTACTGTTGTAATTTCCTTACTAGTGATCAGTCTGTTTAGGTTTTTTAATTGTTCATGGTTCAGGCGAGGAAGGTTGTATATTTCTAAGAATTTGTTCATTTCTTCTAGGTTATTGAATATGGTGGCATCTAACCTTTTATAGTCTTGTATAAATGGTATCCATTGTAACTTTTTCTCTTTCATTTCTCATTTTATTTGAGTCTTTTTTTCCCCGTAGTAAGTTTAGACAGAGGTTTGTCAGTTTTACTAATCTTTTAAAAGAACTAGCTCTCAATTCAATTAATTTTTTCTGTAGTCTTTGTTCTCATTTTTTTTCTGCTTTAAGTTTCATTATTTTCTTTACTGAGTTTAAGATTCATTTGTTCTTCCTTTTCTCATTCTTTAAGGTATAATGTTAGATTGTTTGAGATTTTTCTTGTTTCTTGAGATAGGCCTGTAATGCTATACATTTCTTAGTATTACGTTTGCTGCATTGCCAAAATTTTGATACATTGTACTTTTATTTTCATTTGTCCCTGTATCTTTTGATCTTTTTTTATTTTTTCTTTGACCAAGTAAGTTGTTCGGTAGCATGTTCTTAAATCACCACACATTTGTGGTTTTTCCTGCTTCTTGTATTTAATTTTGTTTCATACTGTTGTGGTTTGGGAAAAAGTGTTTGGTAGTATGTCAGTCTTCTGTAATTTTTTGAAACTAGTTTTGTGCCCCATCATATGGTCTGTCCTTGAGAACGTTGTGTGAGCACTTGACAAGAATATATATTTTATCATTTGGGGATGGAAAGTTCTATAAATAATGATTATGTCTATTCTTTCTAAAGTGTCATTTAAGGTAAATATTCTCTTGTTGACTTTCTATATCCATTGCTATCCATGAGGTATTCAGGATGCACACTGTAATTGTATTTTATTCATTTTCTCTGTTTAGGTTGGTTAGTAATTGATTTATATATTTTGGTGCTCCCAGGTTGGTTTTTTATCTATTGATGTGTTATGCCTTCTTGATGAATCTTTCCCTTAATAATTATAAAATGTCTACATTTGTCTCTTGTTACCTTTTTTTATAATCTCGAAATCTATTTTGTTTGATATAAGTAATGCTACACCAGCTTTTCTCTTGATGCTATTTGCTTGCAGTATAATCTTGCATCCCTCCACTTTGAGCCTGTTTTTGTCTTTACAGCTGAAGTATGTCTCCTGAAGGCAACATATAGTTGGGTTTTGTTTTTTAATCCTCCCTCTACTTTGTACCTTTTGATTGGTGAGTTCAGTTAATTTATAATTAAATTTAGGATGATTATTGATACATGAGGACTTAATACAGTCATTTTATCATTTGTTTACTGGTGGCTCTGTATATCCATTGTTTCTTTTTCCCTTGTTCTTGTCTGCTATTTTAGTTTTGTTGGTTTTATATGATGTTTCTCTCTCTCTCTCTCTTTTTTTAATGTAATATCAGCTCTAGATATTTTGTGGTTACCATTAGGTTTATGTCAAAAAAGTTTCAAGCATACAGTGGTCCTTTTTCTTCTGATTGCACATTGTCTTAATTCACCTGTGCAAATTCAGTCCTTTTCTGCTTACTCTTTTATGTTTTTGTTGTCACACGTTATCCTTTTTTATGCTGTGCTTTCTTTTCCAAATTGCAAGTTACACTGTTGAAGATGCTTTCCCCCCTTTAACTTTTATAGTTAGTGTTAAAATTAAATGTTCAATACCATTTTCTGAAATACAGTTGCAGTGTCCTGCTTCTGTCATCTTACTCAGGGTTTTATGTACTTTTGTCATTTTATTTCAGGTAGAAGAGCTCCACTCAGTATTTCTTATAATTCAGGTCTTATTGTAAATTCCTTCAGCTTTTGTTTGTCTTGGAATGCCTTTATTTTTCCTTCATATCTAAATGATAACTTAGCTGCATATATTATTTTTGGGTGGTGGTTGTTTCTTTCAATATTTTGAGTATTTCATTCTACTTTCTCCTGACTTGTAAGGTTCCTGCTGAATTTTCTGATGATAATCTAATGGCATTTCCTTTATAGGTACTGTCCTTTCTTTTTCCCTGGCTGCCTTGAGAATTTTTACTTCAGCCTTAACTTTTGACAGTTTTAATATAATGTGTCCTGGTGAAAGTTTTTGCATTGAGATAATTGGGTGATCTGTTAGCTTCTTGAATACAAGGGCCCAGCTCTTTCCATAGGTTTGGGGAGTTTTCATTCATTATTTGTTTGAATATACTCTCTGTTACCATCTTTTTCTCTTCTCCTTTTCGTATATACAGTATTCTTATGTTGCTCTTTCGAATGGAGTCAGTTCTTGTATAGTTCTTTCATTTTTTATTTTTAACACTTGGTTCTCTCTCTTCCACTTGTCATTTCTAGATTTCCATCTTTGAGCTCGCTAATTATCTTTTCCATCTTGTCTGCTCTGTTTAAAATGCTTTCTAATGTATTCTTCATCTCATTTGTTGAGCCCTTTAGCTCCAGAATTTTTGTTTGGGTCTTTTTTATGGTTTTAATTTTGGTAAATTACTCTTTGGTCACTGATTTTTATTCTTGAACTTAATGAACTGCTTTTCTGAGTTTTCTTGTATCTTGTTGAGCTAGAGTTTATTTATTTATTTATTTGAGTTTTTATGTCTTGTAGAATTTATTTTGTATCTACAGTCCTCAATTCTCTTGTCATTATGCAACAGTCTTCCATATGTTGAGTTTGGTTTCTGGAGTCCTCATTTTCTTTTTGAGTTACATTCTTACCTTGGTTTTCATGGTACTTGATTGTTTCTGTTCCTGGACATTTGAAGTAGTGAACTGTGTTTTAAGAACTGTTTTGTTCTTAATTCATAAGGTCGATAAGTGTTCTTTTGTTTTCCCAGAGGTGGAGCAATAACACAAGTTTCTGTTTTCTCTAACCTGTACTGTTGGTATCTCTGGGGTCTTGGTGGGGTGGTCTCACCTTGGTCATGGAAAACGCCCTGTATTCCCTGAGATAATGCAGTGTTCCCTTTGTTTTCAGGTTGTGAAGTCTCGGGGCATCACCCCTGAGGTAGGATGTGGTGTGTGATGTGGCTCTGTGCCTCCAACTTCCTGGCGCTGCCTCCTTGTAACCAGAAACTGCCAGTCGTGCTGTGCTATCCAGGGTGTCTACTCCCTCTACAGGGTGCTCCATTTACCACGTTCTGCTGTGATGGGTGGATGAGGGGTACATAAGGGTAGGCCAGTTCACAAATGTGCAGCTGTACCCCTTGCTACAATTGCCAGCCAGAAGGCCATGGCTGCCACACTGTTGTGCTGTATTTCTATCCATTCACCAGGTTTATCCACAGTGGGTGATGGCTGCTACACAGGCTAAAATAAAATGTTGCTTCTGTCCCTCCTGCTGTCTAGTTTGCTGTGTGAATGCGGCAGCCTGACTCCTCCACCCGTATTCCTTCTGCCTGTCCCACCTTTCCTCCTCATTCTAATACACCAGCTTCAGATGTTTCAATGCGTGGTTCTCTCAGATATGTTTAGCAGGGTATCCTTTGTTGAACTGTTTCCTCAGTTCTTGTAACTTTAAGGGGAGAAACAACATCTTCTCACTCCACCATGATATTGATGTCCCAGAGGATTTTTCAGATGTTAGGTCTTCATAATTCTTTTCTCCTTTGATTAGATTGTTTAGTCCAGTTACATTGAAAATAATTATTGATATAGTTGTATTTAAGTCTGTTATTTTGTGCTTTTTTGAGGGCGAAATTTTTGTCATTCTATTAGTCAAAAACTTTACATTTAATTTTAATTTTTTTTTCTTTTAGCTGTATTTCTTTACTTTTTGGGTGGTGGTGGTTGCTCTCAAGGGGTTACAGGGTGCATTCTAGCTTTATCACAGTCTACCTAGCATTAACTGTCTGAGGTAAAACACAGACTTTTTTCAGTAGTATATTTTTCTATCTCCCCTTCTTCTTCTCAGTACTATTGTCATATGTATTATGTCTATATACTTTGTTTAATGGTATATTTTCATTTCCCCCTTATTCTCAATGTTCCCATAGGTTACATATGTATGTATCTGTATACAAAGCACACATCTGTATACTTTGTAAACCTTCAATAGTTTTGTAAATTATTCTTTGAGTAGTCATTATTTATAGAAACTCAGCAGCAGCAGCCGTCCGTCTCGAGAGACGATGGTGTAGCTTCTTAAGAGTCTATCTGCACCGCCGAGAATGGTTGTGCAGTCCAACTCGGGAGTGACACGGTATCTGTCTCCTCCCGTGTTGAATCGACATCTTGCGATGACGCTGGAGTGTCCTCTCCAGTGAAGCTGAAGCTACAGAGCCTGGGCAGGGTGATATGGAGGGTCTGCTGTTGCCCATGCAGCAGACCCCCCCTCTCTTCGCAGCTGAAGGGTCCAAGGGAAAGACGGAGTCAATACAGCTTGGCTTCAGGTGCGCCGCAGGAGTTGCCGGTGTTGACTACAACGTCAGACCGCCTTAGGGACTCCGGCTCCGGATTTTCTGTCGGGGTTTACTCCCTTAGCCTTTCCCCTGAAGAGGTATGCCGCAAGGCAGCGGAGGTTTTTTGGAGTCAGAGTTTTCCTTCTCTGATGTGCCCTGACTGGAAGATCGAACCAGCGACACTTAGCTCGCAGGCCGACGCTCAATCCACTGAGCCAAACCAGCCAGGGCTGTTATAGAAACTAAGACACAAAATTATATATTACATATAACCATGTATTACTATTTGTGGCTTTTCTTTATTTCTTCCTGTACATTCAAGTTGCCAGTGAATGTAATTTCCATTTGGACTAGAAACTTTTCCTTAGCATTTCTTGTGGTAGAGAGCTGCCAGTGATAAATTGTTTTTATTGAAAATGTCCTTATTTCACTTCTATTTTTAACCCTTTGAGTGCCAACGTTGCTGTGATGCTGACAAATTTTCCCAAAAGTGCCAACATCACTCCCAGTGACTTTTTTTGATGGCTATAAATGTAAATAACAGTGGAATAATTTGTATTTTATGTTTTGTTCTCTTTTTCTGTACCTCAGGTTATATATTGATATAACTTTCATGTTCCAAATTTCAAACTTTTACACTTGTACAAATACTGGCACTCTTATAATTTTTACTTACAGTTTAAATGGTCCTTTTAATTTCCTTTATCCTTGCAATAATCGTCGAAACTCTGCAGTGTGCATGATAAGGAAGCTTTTGCTAATGGACATTTTCATTGCTTCATAGTATACTGTTAGTGTTTTTTCTGGTGTCTCAGCAGAGGAGGCTTATTGCTCTCACGATGGAATTGCAGAGAGTCCTTGAGATATTTGACCACCTCATACAGAGAGACAGGAACTGGAATATGGATCTGATATAGAATGAGGGACCTTTTACCATCTTACAGTGGGTCAGTCTTTCTGATGAGGGGACATTGTTTACTGAGGAAATGCGAAGTGCTGCATCTTAGGTCCATTTCACCAGCGATGGAATCACGGAACATCCTTGAAACAGTTGACGCCCCTCTTCTGGAGAGGTAAGGACCCGATATCCTCTGACAATGTGTCAGTCTTTCGGAATGAGGGGAGCGTTGTTTACTGCAGAAATGAAAAGTGCTGCATTGGCTCTCAGGGTATCCCTCTAGTACAGGATTCTCAACCTGTGGGTCATGACCCCTTTGGGGGTCGAACGACCCTTTCACAGGGGTCACCTAAGACCATCGGAAAACACATATATAATTACATATTGCTTTTGTGATTAATCACTATGCTTTATGTTCAGTGTGTAACAATGAAAATACATCCTGCATATCAGATATTTACATTATGATTCATAACAGTAGCAAAATTACAGTTATGAAGTAGCAACGAAAATAATTTTATGGTTGGGGGTCACCACAACATGAGGAACTGTATTAAAGGGTTGAGGCATTAGGAAGGTTGAGAACCACTGCTCCGGTAGGTTGTAAACACAATGAAGGTTAGTCTCTGTGCGTCAGAGCAGATTCGGATGTTACCACTGCCTGACGGTGTTTGCAGTAAATGCACTTTCTTCTGCTTTGGATAAAAAGTATCGAAAGTTGGTATCCTCTGGGTGAAGCAATATTCTTACCATACTAGAGTAGATCATTCTTTTGTGCTGCAAGAGCAAGACTACTTTCGAGAGTCGTAGATGAGGAAAAAGATTCAGTTGAACTTTAGCCAGGGAGTGATCTTATACGATTCTTACAGCCAGTATTCATTCATTTTGTGTCCGTACTTTTTTATATTGGAAAGACATTTATAGAAAAGCTGTAAATGAGCGCCCCAATGAAGAGAAAGGGAGCTTTGTATGAAGAAGGAATTTCTAAATTGATCAGCAATGGATCGAGTGACAGCGATTTTGTGATAAGTGATCTTGAAAGCAGTGCATCTGAAGATGAAGTAAGTGAAGATGAAACTGAACCACCTTTTTCTGAAAGTGATGCTAGTGAAAGCTGTTGGGATGAGAGGGATGCAGGTGGGCAGGACACAACACAACCTCAACATCAGTTTGCAGAGCTTCCAGGTTTAAAGCATGCCCCACCGATGGATTCTAAGCCTTATTTTCGTCTCTTCACTGAAGTGCTGCTGAAGCTGATGGTCACCAAAACCAACAGATACGCACAAAAGCACCTTCAGTCACACAAAAACATATCCCTTGTTTCTAGAGTAGTTCTTGGAAACTAACGACAGTTGCAGGAATAAAATGGGCATAATTACTAAACCAAGCATGTACATCTAGCTACTGGTAGAAAAATAAATCTTTGTCAACTCCTTGGTTCCGGCACATGTTCTCTCGTAACCAATTTTAGTTATTGCTGAGGTTTTTTCACCTTGTAGACAATTCCAAAATCCCCACTCCTTGATGATCCATCTTATGACCTATGTGCTAAATTTCAGCCTATAGTCGATCATACTAATCGTATCTTTCAGCATTACTATACTCCCCACCATCAGTTGAGCATTGATGGGAGTTTGGTTGGTACCAAAAGTCACAGAAGATTATTGCAGTACTTGCCAAATAAATACCATCATCGCTGGGAAGTAAAATCTTGGATGGTGTGTGATGCAGTCTCAAATTACTGTCTTGTAGTCTATGCTTACTTTGGAGCAAAAAGTAATACAGACAAAGAGGATGTGAAAAAAAAACCAAAAACATGGTTTGGTCTATACTGTAGTAACTAAATTGCTTACCGTAGGAAATTATACAAATAAAAGTTACCACATCTTTTGTGACAGTTTTTTTAGTTTGATTCCCCTGGCTGGGTACCTCTACTCAGTAGGAACATACATTACAGGAACACTTCATAGGAATCGGAAATTTCTCCCTCACCAGATTCTACAAAAGTTCAATGTGGGAGAGCTAAGATTTTTTAGAAATGCCTTCCTGTTACTGTGTGGGTTTAGGGAAAAGAAATCTCAAAGAAAGCAGGTATTGCTCCTTAGCTCTTATTCAGGTCCAAGAGTGTCGAACATAGCATCAGAAAGGAATATGACACCAGTTTCCAAGCCAAATATCATATTGGAATATCATATAATCGATACATGGGAGGCATAGACATCTAATATGATGCTTTACGTGTATTTGGATGAAAGAAGAAGACTAAAGTATTGGAAGAAGCTTGTGTTCAATGTATTATCAAGAATGCTGCTGAATGCATGCATTCTTTACAAGGAAAATTTTTTAGGTAGGAACAAACCAATGTCTTGATTGAACGTCAACGCCTCCATAATAGAAGAGCTTGCCAGAGAATGGCATGAAGTTAGAGACACTATTAACAAATCCAGCGATAGAGAAAGTCCACCAGGTTCCTCTCACGTATATGGTGTAAAGATGCTTCCAGAAAGAAAGCTAAGATTGTGTAAAGAATGCTCCACACCAAAAAGAAAAATCAGGTCAAGAACAGTATGTGAGATGTGACAAAGGGCTGCACCCAAATGTGTCAATAGCCACAAATGTTAATATATAAACATTTTTCTATTAATTGTATTGTTTTTGCATTTCATTTTTGTTTATAAACTTTTTCACTGTTTATATATTGATATGTCTCTAGTGTGAATGCCATTTGTGTTCATTTTTTTTTGTATGTTATGAAGTTTTTTTCCCCCAAAACTTTATGCAATATTTGGCATACTTCTTGCTTGTTATCCATGTTAATAAGTGTTTTTTCAAATTATAATCATAGGTTTTATATTATGCCATATATTATACTTCAAAAACCATATTGAAGGAAAGAATTTATTTTTTCTAAAATAATTGTTATAATAAATAATTTAAATGCAATGAGTTTTTTGCTAAATTGCATCAAAGAACACTGCTTACAAAAGAAGAGTGTATTTACTATATGTTGTGAAATTTTCAGATAATTATTATGAATAATGTTTTTGTAGACGTTTTTCATAAACTCTTCATTTTGCAGCAAACTAGCCTGACATTTCTTCCACGAATTTTAGCAATTACGCATTGGCACTCAAAGGGTTAAAGGATAGTTTTAATGGGTACTAGAATTCTTGGTTGACATTTTTCCCCCTCTTCAGAAGTTTTGAGTATGTGGTCCCAGTGGCTCCAGACTTTGTATAGTTTCTAATGAAAAATCGGTGTAGTTTCTTGTCATATTTTTGTGTCTGCAACGTCATTTTTCTTTGGCTGCTTTTAAGAATTTCTTTAACTTTGCTTATAGCAGTGAGACGAAGATGTGTCTTAGTAGTCTGTTTATGTTTATTCTGCATGAAGTACATTGAGCATTGTGGGGATTTTTTCAGATGTCGATGGGTCTTCAGAAATTTTTTCTCTCTTTCTCCCTTGGTATTCCAATTAATGTGTTGGTTTCTTTCAAACATGTCTTTGTAGTCTACTCATTTCTTGTTCATCTCTTTTTCTTCAACTCTTATTTTTTAAAGAGATTTTATTTACTTATTTTTAGAGAGAGGGGAAAGGAGGGAGAAAGAGAGGGAGAGAAACATTGATTGGTTGCCTCTCAAATGTTCCCTGACGGGGGACCAAACCCACAACCCAGGCATTTGCCCTGACTGAGAATTGAACCAGCAACCTTTCACTTTGCGGTATGACTACCCCAACCATTGAGCCATACTGGTCAAGGGTCTTCAATTCTTCCATCATTCAACTTCATTACAAATGGAGAAGAAATCATCAGTCTATGGTTTAGCCAATCTAGAGTTCATTTTAGTGAAGGTTTTACTTATTTGTTTCTCTGTTGACATTGTCTTATCTGTTTACTCATTGATACCATATTTTCTTTAATTCCTTGAGCATATTTTTCAAATTCTTTGAAATACTTATTGTAAGTGCTTTTGAAGTCTGTGATATCCAACATCCTTATGACTTGGCTACAAGCTGACTCAGTCAGTTCTTATTGACTGTTTTTCCCTACATGCAGGTCATACTTCATTGTTGTATTGCTTGTGTGGTTGAAAATTGGACATGGTGTAGTGACTGAACTCTTGTGTTTTTTTCTTAAGATTATTGCATTTTTATTGTAGCAAGCAATTAAATTGCTTGGACTTGAACCATATACTTTGTTTTTCCTGTCATAGGGTAACTTTATATCTCTATCCAGTTCTATTGTCTTTCCTCTGATGTTTCTTTATTCTGGCACTGTATGGGTCTCCCCTGTGCCTATAAGCATCTGGGTAGAAATGGACTTACTCTCTCCATGGTTTCGTTCTGAGAATTTCCCTGGGTTATAGCTACTCTGCCAGTTTTGTACTCTATATTCTGAAGTTTTTTGCAACTATAGCTAGACATGGTTGGGAAAGACCCAAAGTCACAGATCTGGCTCCATGCTACTCTTTCAAAAGATTTCTTTTATGTCTTTGACTGCTTTTTCCTATGCTTCTTGTGGTTTCCTCTGAGCATATGTAGTTCAGCTGTCAAGCATGGATTTCAGCATTTTATGTCCTGAATTTGTCACTCTTACAGTTCTTGCGCTGACAGAAAACTCTGAATTTCTAGTTGCTTCCTCAACTATGAACTCTTGATGCCTAGCACTTTTAGCCATGTTTCCTGCCACCATTTTTCTAGACATAGCTTTTAGGGCTGGACACTACCTTCTCCAAGAAGCCATATATTCATAATTTCTTACCCTTCCTTACTGTTGTAGTTTTGAAATTTAATCCTTTCCTTGGCTTTTGTAAACACTGTCTTTGGGTTGGTTTGTTTTTTAATTAAGTTTACATAAATGTTGACTATGGTTGTTCATGTGAGCTCTTCACTCTTCATGCCATTTTAGAATTGACTTTGTTTTGAAGTATTAGTCTAGTACCATTTATCTGTTTAATGAGCATGTCTTTCTGTTGTGCTTCATTGCTTGTAGAGTCATTCTATTCATTTTTTTCTTGTAATATATTTTTATGAACTCCAATTTCCATCCTTTTTCTATTCATTTTTATTTGAAATTAGTGTTTCTGCATTTTAGGGGAGGGGATGGATCAAGTGAGGTTTTTCTTTTCATTTTTTCCTTTTTTTTAGAGAGAGGGGGAGAGAAACATCAATCAGTTGCCTGTTGTACAGGCTGAACCCACAACCTAGGTATGTGTCCTTATGGGAATTGATCAGTGACCTTTGGCTTTTCGTGATGATGCCTAATCAACAGAGCCACACAAGTCGGCGCCAGGCGAGGTTTTCTAAAGTCACAACTCCAGGTCTCCTCCCTCTTCTGTTGTATATGAACATATATCCTGGTGATTTCTGAGATCTGGTTCTGATCTGCCATATTTACCCTTCCACTTTCATTTTGAACTCCAGTTTCCATTGCTTCTACTGTGTATCCCGTTCAATTTGTATTCTATTTCTACCAGTTTTCCTTAGTAGAAAGCAGTTTTCGCTGGTTGATTTTGAGAGCTCTTAAAGCCTTAGTAGCTCCAGTCCTTTCAGACCTTATTTTGGATTCCTTTTGCTCACCTATCATAGCTGAGTGTGCAAAAGTTCCTTCTGCTTTTGGCTTCTGTTTTCACATTAACTCACTTCTCTAGTTTTTTTCAGTGGGTGAGTATGTGTTGATAGTATTGGGGTTCTTTTGTTTCCACTATCAGACAGATCCTGGTATATCTTAGTCTTACAGCTTTTGGTGATTTGATTTGTCCCTTCTCAGTAGTATTTTGTGGTTTTGATTGTACCTAGTTTTCTTTTGGTTTGGCTATTAGCTGAAGATTGTTTTTTATTGGGGAATTGGGGAGGTTGAAAACTTTTTGCTGTCCTCATTTTCCCATAGTCCCACCTATTTTTTAAGATAAAGCAGGGCTCTTACATTAATATTATTTTGAAGGCTGGAATGTGGGTGAGAGTTCTTTCCCTGTTTATTCCTATAGCCACGATTGATGAAGAGAGTTGTGTTTCCTTACCTCTCTTCCGTAGCTACCCTTTTCTTTGAGAGTGTAGCTTGGAATCTTGCCTGTATGTGGGTTTCTGATCTAACTCACCCCCTCAGAGAGGCTTTGTCTCCTGACCTCCAGATCACCAAGCACCAGTAGGTTCTTTTAGGATATTATCTGTCTTAAGATTTTCTTAACTTGGGTTTTGGGTCCCCTTATTGCCAGCTTGTGAGTATTTAAAGGGATTTTAAAAAATATTTTAACCTAGCTTGTGTGTATATGTTTATTATAGTAAAAGTACGTGTTAAGGTATTTTGTGTACCATGTGGGTGAAAATGAAAATTTCAATTGTTTTTGTTGAAACTTGTTTCTTTTTTTATGACTTATCTGTCTCATTACTTATGCTCTCTGCTCTTGCCTTTTTGATTTTTGAAATACCTTTGTTTTCTGTGCATGTTCTAAAGTGTTTACTATCTTCTTAAGAAACCAGTGCAAGATCCATAATTATTTTGCAACTTGGGCTTTTAGTCACTTAGAAACTAAACCAATATAGATAAAAAGAGAGAAAAAGTAACATGTTATTAGACTTAGGAAAACACAGGTCATTCCCCCCATTTCATTGATTCATGGAATATTATAGTGAGAAAAGTCCTTGGCAATAATCTTGCCTAATCTGCCCTCTTCCAGTTTTACATGCAAGGATACTGTGAGGTTAAGAGAAGCTAATTATTAAATTATGACAGAGTGCAAGGCTAAGAACTTAACTCATGTTCCTTACATCACTGGAAGTCAGGTGTTAATCACCTCCTTTTTTAGAGCTGAAGAGAAATGTTAACAAAGTAGTAAAATAGAATTATAATTCAGATCTCAAAACAAAGAACTCTGTCACCCATTATGCTTCTCTAGTCAGTGGTCGGAAAGCTAGAGAAAACCTAGTTCTTCTGATTCCGAAAACCTGTCCTCCTCTACCAGTAGGAAATGGTAGCTCAAGCTGTTCGACTTGCTCAGATTTTTAGTAAAATTAAAATGTTTTCTCATTAATCTTAGCAGAATCTACACATCACTCTTTCCCTATAAACAATAAAACAGCCCTCCCCTCTGGTCTTTTCCTAATCCTGTTTCTCAGATTGGGCTCAGATACAAGTGGCTGTTAAATGGCAAAGAATTCTTAAACTCCTTTAGATACATTCTCTATCTCATACCAATTGTAGAAATTCTGGTTCTTTGAGAAAATGGTTTTCAGCAGCAAATTAATGTTTAAGAGGAATTAAGACAGTAATTGGATTCTTTAGTTCATCACTTAAATGAAAACACAAAATTGGAAAATCTTGGTAGAACTGTTGGCCCATTTAGCATAAGTATTTGTTGCATTTCTGTACCTTTGTTTCAGGTTACTCTGTATATTCTCATTTTTTTCTTTTTTGTTACCCTTGAGAAGAGACAGATTTTCCTTGACTCTTTCTTTAAAAAGTTTTTAAAAACTTTTTTTGATTCTCACCCAAGGATGTGTGTACTGATTTTAGAGAGAGAAGGGGCAGTGGGGGTAGGGGGTGGAGATCAATGTGAGAGAAAATCCTTCATTGGTTGGTTGCCTCTCATACACGTCCCGAACTGGGTTTGAACCTGCAATCTAGGTATGTGTCCTGACAGGAATCGAACCTGCAACTTTTTGTTGTATGGGACGATGACGCTCCAACTAACTGAGCCACCTGGCCAGGGTCGTTTTCCTTGACTCTTTCTGGAGTTAGTTTATGCACATCTGACATTGTATTATTGCACATTAAGTTTAGTTCTATTTGTTTGGGATGTGGTAAGAAAGAGACATTGTTAATGGTAGCCCCATAGTTAACAATCTTTTACCTAGAATCAAAATTCAAACTAGACAAAAAAATTAGACTAGACTAGAAGATGCTTTTGAATGAGACTAATGCATGTAAACCAGTTTCTGTCTTTAGACACTAAAACTATAAATATGCTGTCAGTGAGTGAATTAGCTTTTCTTTTTTTATGAGTAAATTTTGCTTTATTTTATAAACTTATAAAATCAAGCATGATACCTCATGTTAACCTGTAGCTGTCTTAGCAATAAAGAGATATATTCAGTTCCCATAGGAAGAAGGTTTATGGTTGGTTAAAGAAGAAAGAACTGTAATTAGTGTAAATAGCCAGAAAAGTGATACTAGGACTTGCATCAGGTAGAATTCATTCAGGAGTCAGAAGTCACTCTGGTAATCTTTGTGGGAAGGGGAGATTTTTAAATTTGTTTAGTTGTGAGAGCTGGCTAAGCAGCAACTGCAGAAAGCAGGTACCACTCACGTGAAATAGGAGGGACAAGGAAGGAACTTAGAGGTGGAGCAGCTAATCAAGTGCTGATCCTGACTTCTGAAGAGTGATTGCATAAGACCTGCTTGGGATGCTGAGGGCTGGTGCCATCATGGGAAAACAAAGCACTGGAAGGGAGGAAGGAAGAGAGGAAGAGTCAGGATTCTCTTGGCAGTGTCCCTCCAGCACCCTCTGTTGGCAAAGCCTAACATTGAGTTAGCAGGCAGAGGAGAAATGTGTGCGGTGTCTATTTCCAGTATCACAAAACAAAAAGAAAGCTAATACCTCCTTCATGTTGCTCCCAGAGGGATTTTTTAAAATGTAAAGTTGTTTTTAGCATTTTCCTACCAAAATATCTTAATGGCTCTCAAAAATTTAAAAAAAAAAATCTTTTTTACTTTTACTTTGTAATAATTTTGGACTTTAAAAAATTGTAAAATGGTAAAGAGTTCTCATTTACCCTTCACTCAACTTTCTGAATTTTAACCATTTTTCATAATCATAGTATAGTTACCAAAATCAGAAAATTAATATTAGGACAACTACATACTTTACTCAGATCTTGCTAGTTTTCCCGTTAATGTCATTTTTTTGTTTGGTTATCATGTCTCTTCAGTCTTTTCTAATCTGTGACAGACAGTTTCTCAGTCTTTTATAACCTTGACTCTTGAAGAGTATTTAGTATTTGTAAGTTATTTTGTAGAGAGTTCCTATATTTGAGTTTTCTGTTTTACTTATTTATTTTTTTTCATGATTAAATTCAGGTTAGTACATTTTGGGGGCAAGAATTGAATAGAAGTTTTATTGTGTCCTGTATTAGTCTGCTTGGGCCATCATAATAAAGTACCACATATAGTGGCTTAAACAACAGATATTTATTTCCTCTCAGTTCTGGAGGGAGGAAGTTGAAGATAAAGGTGTTGGCAGGTTTACTTTCTTTGGAGGACTGTGTCCTTGGCTTGCAGATTGCCACCTTCTCCCTGTGTCCTCACATGATCTTTCCTTTGTGCACATGTGTCCTAGTGTCTCTTTATGTGTCCAAATCTCTCTTCTTAATAAGGGCGTCAGTCAGATTGCATGAGGACTCACCCTAGCACATTCATTTTAACTTAATTACCTCTTTAATAGCTCATATCTACAAATACAGTTACTTTCTGAGGTTATGGGGATTAGGACTTAAACAATGGGTTTGAGGTGTAGGCACAATTCATCCCATAATACCTTCTCAATGCATCATCCTAAGAGGAGGGGGCTATATTTTATAACTGGTGAAATTAACCTTGATCACTTGTTTAAGGTGGTATTTGCCCCCTTTCTCCAGTGTGAAGTTACTACTGTACTTTGTAATTAATGTATATCTTGTGGGAGATATCTTTGAGATGATGCAAGTAAACTTTCCTTGAACTTTTGCCCAGTAACGTTAACATTCCATTGGTGGATCTTAATTTCAGTAATAATTTTTGTTATGTTTACCTAATGCTGATTTTTCTATTCCCTTTGCTTTTATCTTCTTTCCCATTTAGTAATTAGAGTTTTTCTATAAGGAAAAGTCACTTCTCCCATTACATATTTATTCATTCAGTTATTTATATCTTTATGGAATCACAGATTTCTAAAATTTCATAGGTTATAATCTAATATTCTATTTTTGTTAATCAGATCACCCTACTCTTGGTCACTTGAAGCTCCTGTGTCCTTCTATAATGCTCCCTTCCCCACTTCCTTTTTTGAGCACTTATTTTCAGCCACCACAGGTGCTCAGGGTTCAACTTGCATTTTTCTTGATGTGGAATCAACCACTTCTCCAGAAAACCCTGTTTAGTTTTATTGGAGAGTAGAATGTAGAAACCAAGGTCTAAGAATAAAGTGTGCTTGGTGCTGCTGAAGTATCATTGCTTCTGGATCTCTTGTGGACAGAGCTATGGAAATATGTGTATGTTTATACAGTTGCCCACACAAACCTACACATCTTTATATTGGTCTGTTTGTGTATGTATTCAAAACACAAAAGTTTATATTGTGATAACCTCCATTTTCAGTTCAACAGCATGGTGTTCGTTCTGTCTTTCCTTTATTTGTAGCTCCTTTCTCCAGCAGTGAGAAACCTGGTTTTCACTATCTGTAATGCATTCACTTCACTCCAGTATGCACATAAAAGTTTTCAGAATTGCTAACTTGAACCCTGTGACAGACTTCACTAACTAGATCAGACGTCAATGGACTGTAGCCCATGAGCAAAAATCCAGCCCATTTCCTATTTTATAAATGAAGTTTTGCTGGAACACAGCCTGCCCATTTGTTTATATATTGTCTGAGGTTCTTCCTCACTGCAGTGGCAGAGTCAGGTAGTTGTAACAGACACAGGGCCTGCAAAACTGTCTGGTGCTTTATAGAAACGTTGCTGACTCCTAAACTCTAGATCAGCAATTTTCAACTGGTGTGCCACAAGAATTTTGAAAACATGCAATACCTGCTTATTTAGTCAGGGGCACTAATCTCTTTTCCCTTAGATTGTCAGATTTTAAAATGACAATAACCAACACAACAACAGTCATCTAGTGTGAATGAAAAGTATTACCTTTTTTTTCTTTTTTGTCAGACTGGTAAAAAAATGTTTTCTGGTTTGCCACAGAATTTTAGTAATTTTTGTTTATATGTGCTATGAGGTGAAAAAGGTTGAAAATAGCTGATACACAGTATATTTTGTGTACAGTTCTTTTGTTTTTAGCCCTACAGTGTCCTACTAAAAATACTGTGTTCCAAAGTTAATTTTTCCTTCCACCTGCTTCTGTGTAGTTATACATTTGTAATAGAGTTAGGTTCATTTGTCTTGACACTTAATTGAATTTCCTACTTGAAAAAGCTGCCAACTGGCATGCACTAAATTTTCAAAAACCCCTGAGGGTTCTATGCACCTCAGTTGGACAGTTATCTGTTCCACAGCAATATCACATTTTAATTATTGTAGTATATAGTTTTTTTATAATCTATAATGCAAGAATACCTCGACTTTGTTCTTCTAGGTCAAAGTTCTCTTGGTTATTTTGTGTATATAGATCATTTTGAGAGTTTTATTTTGGACTCTGTAAGTAGTAAAGGGATTTTGTTTTGCATTTTACAAAGGCAAAAATGGGAGGATCTTTGAGCAATTAATACTTAACACAAGATTTATTTTAATTTTTCATGTGCTACTTTTAAGTGCTTTGTAAATATTGTTACAGGAGATGCAATTAATACCTTCATTACACAGTGAGCAAAGTTAGCCTGGTCTTGTGACTGCAATAAGAAAACAGTGACAAGCCAACAGCTATAGTGTTTTAGTAGAGAGAGTATAGATTGTGTACAATATAGAATGGAGATACCAGCCACAGTTCTAGTCTTCTTCAATGCCCATACCCAGTTTGCATACACCAATATTTAGCATGGTTTACATTATATTTTTATCCTGCTTTTTACAAATAATGAGCTTATCCCCATATCATTAAAATACTTTTATAAATGTAACTAACAGATGTTTTATACTCTCCTCATCATACTGTTTCAAAATCTACTTAACCTTTATAGGCATTTTATTTTATTACATTTTTCTTTTGTGATTGTGATGAATGCGAAAGAATAGGTCACATGAGTTATGGTACATAATAGGAACACTTAGAAACCACCTGATTTCAACTAGAGTTTTTCTAATACGCATGGAACCATGTGCTCTTTCCCTAAAGATACTTAATTACAGTTACAGTTATTATAATACTGTGACCGACTTCTGATTGCACCCCCACCCAGTTAAGAGAGTTTTTGTTTTTTTTTGTTGTTTTTTTTTTTTTAGTACAGTGAAATTACTGGATCAGAAGTCATGAACATTTCAGGCATTTACTGGAGCCATCTATTCACTACCACTAGTAGTGCTTGAGAGAGCCATCCCAGTATTCCCTTACCAGCATTGAGTATTATACAGCAAAGAAAATTAAAAACTTAATTTGCTTGATAGAGAGGTGTTACCTTTTAATTTGCGTTTCTTAGATCACTAGGAGCCAAGTGGCTTTGAAATTTTTGTTAGCTCTTTTATAGTTATATTTTTAAAAATTAATTTCTGTTTACTCTTTATATTAAGGTATTAATGCTTTGTGGCAAATAAATTTTCTCATTTTATTTTCTTTATACTTTTGTGCTTTTTATTTACCTGAGTTTTATTTTTTAACATGCAGGCAAGTTCATTGGTCTTTTCTTTATAATTTGAACTTAAACAGTTTATCTCCAATTGTCAAGTTAATATTTTTAATCATTTTCAACCTTTAAATTTATAATTTGTCTGAAATTTAATTTTTCATATGTTGTGTTGTTTTTTTGGTTTTTTTTTTTCATATGCAGTGTTTTGATGGTCTAAATATCATAATCAGTTAGGCAGTATTTCCAGTATTATTTTTTACTCATCTTGCCTATTTACCAAAAGTTTAAATTTCTCTGTGTACTAGGGTCTGTTTTGGGCTGGTTTGCTAAATCAAATTTAGATGACTTTATTTGTGTAATCTGTTTTTTGGGACAGAAGATTCTTCTAAAGTAACTTAGGAAAAAAGACCTTTTTATATTAAAAATGTTTAGTATTGGTAATTCTTGTTTTATGGCTACAACTAAAATTACATTTTCACAACATTTATATTCTTCGGTATTACAGTATCAACTATTACATTTAACACAGAAAACACCAAGAAATGTAGGGGTAGTTGGAAGTATAAATGATTTGATAACGACTTTTCTAAGAAAGCTCATTTGTTCCTAGGAAAGGGAAGAATTTCTGAAGCCTTTTGAAGGAATACTTTGAGATTGCCCTCCATGTTCATGTTGTATAATTTATGGACTATGTGCAGCTAAATTAGGCTGCCGTCTTTTGCCCTTAGTGGATTGTGTGGGAAGTAGTGTCGTTATCATTTCTCCAGTGTAAACCTAAGAATGAAGATGTGTTCATTAAAAGTTGTAGATTTTACTGACCTTTGTCTTCGTGAGCAAAACGAATCTTTTATTGGTGCCTTGTTTTCCTAATCATGTTCTGTTTATCCTACTTTTATCTGAGAACTTTTCTCACTATATTTAACTTCTTCAGGATGAAGAAAGCAGTTGTATTTCTTAGTAAAAACACTAAATTGGGAAAGTATAAAAGCCAACTCTTAGTACCTCAGGCTTTTAACACTAAAATCACAGGTTTAAAAGTATATTAATTTGATTGTCATTCTTTTGCCAGGTGGCTGAAACAGAGGCTTGAGGGACCCTGGTTTTTTGTTTTTGTTTTTCCCTGGCATTGATGTCCCTCCTGTCTTTAAGTTCACTTACCTGTTGTGAAAGTTAATACAGGATCTGTGTAAATGCCATATTCTGTGTAGGTCTTTATGAATTGGGAATGGTTCCCCAACATCTGCACAAAAATGAGTGTTGGGATTTCGAGTATTGTTCTTAAATCTCAATCTCTATATACCTTGATAATCAAAATACTGCCTGGCTTATTTTTTAAGGCTTTCTTTTTTATGTGTGTAGCTCTTCAGGATTTTTTCCTGAATAGGAGAGTTCTTCATCTGTATCGGATTCAGTGTTTTGTGATAAGTCGCAATCATATTTTGAGATTTGGTGATGCTTTGCTTATAATTAATTAGGAATTACTTATAGTTTTACATTATTTGGTCTAGAGCTTCCTTTGCTAAAATGTCTCCAGTTCAGACAATCTCAGTGTTCAAGCTGGAAGATGATGTGGTCTTCTCATAGTTAACCATTAGACAGATTCTGGGCCCAGAGGTTGAAGTGTTGTCCAGAGTCACACTGGTCAGGCTGAGAGCTGAGCCCAGTTATTCTGACATCTATCTACTCAGTGACCTGTCTACTAGGTAATGGTGGCTTCTGCCCCTTTCCTGTCTGGTTTATTGATAATGTCCATGTATTAGAATTTGCAGTTCATTGAGCCTAGTTCATCACTTTACAGGTATCATCACAAGTACCTGAGGTTTGAGATAGCTGCAATATTTAGAAAACAACTTAAGTGTCACATCAAAGAGTTTAATTATGCCATTTACACCCTTCCCCCAGTCTTTGCTTGTGATTTCTCCTCTTGTCTGTGGTCAGTTGACAGATTTTTCTTTCAGCACCTAAATATGACATCCACTGCCTTCTAGCCTTCATGGTTTCTAATGAAATATCAGCTGTTAGAACCTTAATGAGGATCCCTGGTTCATAACTAGTCACCTCTCTTAACTGCTTTCAATATTCTTTCCCTTTCAGCAGTTCTTCCTGGATTTCTATTTGATGTCAATATATTTCCTCAAATTTGGATTGCTTTGGGGCGTTATTTCTTCAAGTAATATTTCTATTCCTTTCTCCTAGGACTTTCATAATTTGTTGGTCCATTTGATGGCATCTCATTAGTTCCTTATGTTCTGTTCACTTTTCTTAATTTTCTTTCATTTTATGCTTCTCTGACTTGATAAAAATTGTCCTGTTTTCAGGTTTATCAGTTCATTTTTCTGTTTGCTCAAATTTGCTGTAGAACCCTTGTTGTGAATTTTTCACTTCAGTGTTTATATATACATTTCAGCTCCACATATTTATTTGGTTCCTTTTTATAATTTCTGTTTATTTTGTTTATAAATCATTTCTAGTTTCTTTTAGTTATCTGCCCATGTTTTTCTTTAGCTTTTTGAGCATAGTTAAAGTAGTTTAGAAATTCTGTTGTCTAATAAGTCTGATATCTGGGCTTTTTCATTGTTGGTTTCAATTTTTACAAAGACTATATTCCTGATAATAGGGTCACTGAAGTCTCTGTTCTTAGCTTGTGTTCAGCTAGTGTTTTGCTAGATATTTCCTTGGAAGCCTAGAGCTGAATTACCAAAGCATTACCTCTCCTAGTCTTTGCATATTGGCTCTGTGACAGGGCATTCTTTTAACACTTAGGTTTGCGCTGAAGGGAAAGCTTCAGGTCTTCTGAGGTCTTTTCTGAGTGTGCATCTTGCCTTGGGCGTGTGCATGGCTTTCTGTTCCGACTTAGCAGTGCTTTTGAAAGTCCTGATTTCTCTCTCCAGCTTTGTTTATGGGCTTTTTGGAGTCTCTTTATGTCACGACCATACTCTTTTACCACGGGTGTCTGTGGGTTATTGTTAGTTCACCTTGCAGTAGTTTTGAACAATGCCACTTTTTGGTCTAAATTCAAGCTTCTTGGGTCAGTCCTTTTAGTCCTTCTGGTAATCTCCTGTATGATTAGAATATAATCTATAATAATTTGTAAATAAAGTCTGCTCTGCTCCCTTTATAACCAGTATTCAGGGGCCCACATTGGGACCGCAGGCTGCATTTGTTAAAACTGTTTCCACACTGGGGAAGGACAAGTGCAAATACACAAAGCTTTCTTACTATTTTGAAGTTACCCTTTTCATTATTCAGTGTTCACTTGTTTGCTGTAAACCTTTGACTTCTTTCCAGAGTTCTGACAAAGTTGGTTCTGGCAGTTTCTGCTTGTTTTTTGATGTTTCTCTGGGGGATGAGAAGTCCGAGCTGCTTGCTCTGCCATTTTCTTTTCTTTAATGTTTTTTAGATTTTTATGTATTTGTTTTTAGAGAGAGGTGAAAGAAAGGAGCAAGGGAGAGAAACATACATGTGCAAGAGAAATATTGATCAGCTGTCTCTCACACACCCCCAACTGGGGACCTGGACCACAACCCAGGCGTTTGCCATTGACCAGGCATTAAATCCATGACCTTTCTGTTCACAGGCCGGGCACTCATTCCATTGAGCCACATCAGCCAGGGCCCTGCCATTTTCTTGATCCTGTCTATACCTCTGAATGGTTGTCATGGAAGGTCACTCAAGATTTTAAATGTTCAAGGTGTGCATAACAACCATTCCTGTAATTCAAGGGGTCTGCATAAGGTGGGACTACACTACTGCTTTAAACCTATGTTAAACAGTTTATGCTAGCTATGATTTTTCTAATATGCATTGAAATAGTGTTACTAAACGTAACGGTTGCTTCTTGTGCCACCTAAAGGTCATTTTATGTACCACCAGTAGGTTATATATTATGCTTTGGGAAATACTTTTCTGCCATAAAATTAGATCTTGGATGGCATCAGTAATTTTGCTTCAGCAGCCCATGTCATATGCTAGATCAGGTGTACAGCTACATACATTGCATTGTAACAGCCACATTTACTTGTAGGCAATCTACAGTTCATAAATGATTTGTGTTCCGAAACTTCACAAAATTGATGCTTTTGGTTTGGAAACTTCTAAATCATTGTTACTCATAAAGCTTAGGCCTCCAGGTTAGCTCTAAATGCTACCAATAATTATGCAAAGTAGAAAAGGGTACTGCAGAGCCTAAAGTGGGTTTTAATTAATATATTTCATACATGTGCTTTTAGACTTCCAACTCCCTAGAGGAGCTGGGACCTTTCAACCAGTGTGATAAATTCTCTGTTTGGTTTTGTTTGCCTTTTTGTTGTTTAATCTTTCTCAGGGGTCCTAGGAATTGGGCCTTCTGCTTCCCTTTTCCAGTGGTATCACTTGTTATGCACCCCTTGTGGAGCATAGCATGGCTCTTGCTATCTTTCCTGTTTTTGCAGTATGTAAATACTTTGTCCTTCACAAGACTTTTAAAGGAATTAAGAGACTCATGAAATTTTTAAAATCTTGTTAACTTTTTTTTTCTTTCATCTTTTGAGATGGGGAAAATGGGAGTTGAGTACCTATTTTCTATTTACTGTGCAACAGGGTAAAAATAAGTTGCACGTGTTACACAAAGGAAGGATAGCCACAAAGCTACACTTGGGCCAAACCTGCCCTACGGTGCACTAAAGTGTGCTGGTCTGTAGTGTGACTGACAGAGGCTTGGGTTGCACCTGAGAAGCATTGAATGTGAGGAAGAAGGCGAAAGGGGGCCGGAGTGGGGAGTAACTTTTCTGCTTCTGGCTCCTTGCTAGAGATAGCCCTGTGACTTGTAAACCTGGATGTATGGAGAGAACTGGGGATAAAGAAGCTCAGTGGAACAAAACAGGGTTTGTCTCCTGTGGGTGCCCTTGACACAGAATGGTGGGTGTGGGTTGTGTGCTTGCTCATATTTGCTCAGCATCTCTTGTTCACCTCTTTCCCTAGTACACACAGGTGCCTTGTTGAATGGGTAAGTGTCCAGATCGGTAGATGAACCATTTTAGAGGTACGGACCTGAGTATTGCGTAGTCAGAGTCACATGTTCAGGATTTTCTTTTCCATTTGACCCTGTACGTACTTCTCACAGGGTTTTATAATTAGTGACTATAAAATTTATCATTCAAATGGGGGCCCCTGAAAGCAAAAGAGAAGACTTAACATTGTTATATGGTCTAAATGTTTTTCACCAGATTTATTGTATGGTAGACCTGTAAAATTTGTCAATTTGATAAAAGTATTTCCAAAATAAAATAAAGAAGCAAACTGACAAGTATTAAATACATAAGTTTGTCATCCAAATATTATAAAAACTAGTTATTATTCTTGGTACATTTTCACATACTTTTGTCGTGTGCCTTGTTACTGATGTTATTCTGACGAATATTTTTTTTCCTCAGCATGGTTTTGTAAAATTCTCATAACATTGCCTGACAACATCTTTAAAGTTTTTTTTTTTTTTTCAGTTACTAAGTTTGAGATTGTTGCCATTTTGAGTTTATTCTGTGAGTGTCATCTTTTAAAAAATTGAAGTAATGTTGTACTTCCCAGTGCTTCCAGAGCAAGTTTTATTGAAGAGGGTATTTTCAGTGTTTTTAAAAAATTGAGATGTGAGCTCTGGCTGGGTAGCTCAGTTAGTTGAAGCGTTGGCCCATACACCAAAAATACGTTGTGCATTTGATCGCTGATCCTGGTGCATGTGGGTAGCAACCAGTTGATGTTTCTCACCTTGATGTTTTTTTTCTCCTCTCCTCTCTAGAATCAGTTAGAAAAACATCCTTGGGTGAGGATTAGAAAGAAAAAACTGAGATGTGAAATATTTGAGTTCAAATAATATTTTCACAAGAACTGTCTTTTTTACCTCCATTTAGAATACCTTTGTTCAAATAATTTTAAAAGACAAGATAGTCATATAATTGCCTCTTTGATTCTTTTGACTGTTTTGTTTAAATTTAGATTCTCCAGATTTCTTAGTCTTTCAGTTGTATTTCTTTTTTTGTACAGAATATAAATGTACCCAGTTAAAACAGGCACTCTATAAAATGATTCTATGGATGTGTTGAGGTATTCCAAATCATACTTAACTGAATTTCCAAGTTATTGTAGACTTTTAAAGCTCTGAGCACTTGTTATTTATTTATTTATTTTTTACAATGGTACCTTGTTTGCTTCTATAGGGATTAATTTTGCTGTCTTTATTTGCAAGTTTGGTTTTAATAATTGCAGTTAGCCAAAAGCTTCAATAGCTGAATTAAAAAACATTCTATATGTTGAAAGTTTTGACTAAAACTTTTAAGACTTCCAAAAAAGTTCAGATCATTTTGTGATACTTGGAGTTCAAGGTAGTTTCTTGAAGGCTTAATTAGCAGGTGAGCAGCAAAAAGGGAATGTATATTGCCATGCTGCAGTATTTTTAATTCAACTTAAGCCTTCAGAAATCTTTCAGAAGTTTGTTACTGTGTATATATGGAAATCTGTATTCATATTAAAATCACAAAAACAAAAAATGTTCTACAGTGAGCTTTTATGGTATTTACAATACTATCAGGTGTTTCACAAATTATTATTTCTATTTTGACCATTTTCCTCCCACTGAGAACTGTAAAAACCATTTTTATCTGTGGGCCATGCCAAAATGTGGCAGGCTGTATTTGGCCTGCAGGTCATACCTTGCTGTGCCTTGTCCATGAATTGAATGAAAGAAATAGAATCTATAATAAAATAGATTTTCTGTGTGTAAACTGGCACCGATCGGTTTATAAAGTTCTTGTATAGCTAAAGGAGAAGATTTAGGGGGAAAAAAGAGCACTGTTAATTAGACCACTTATTTGATCTAAATGAAAAGTCATGCTTCAGAAATAAACATAAATGCTATAATTCTGTAAATGGAAATTCTTCTGTAGCTGAAATCCCTAATTAGTTCTCCTGGGCACTGTCATCTTAAAAACAGCTTTAAAGTTGGATGCTGATGTTTGGTCAGCAGATGTCTTCTGGTGTTGACATGTTCATTTATATGAGTGGGATCCCATGGAGCATGACAAATGTGCATGAACATTTGCAAGTTATATATTCATCATTAACTTTGTTAAGAAATGGAAATTCAGTCGTCGTCGGCAGCCGTCCGTCTCGTGAGACGATGGTGTAGCTTCTTAAGAGTCTATCTGCACCGCCGAGAATGGCTGTGCAGTCCGACTCGGGAGTGACACGGTATCTGTCTCCTCCCGTGCTGAATCAACATCTTACGATGACGCTGAAGCTACAGAGCCTGGGCAGGGTGATATGGAGGGTCTGCTGTTGCCCATGCAGCAGACCCCCCCTCTCTTCGCAGCTGAAGGGTCCAAGGGAAAGACGGAGTCAATACAGCTTGGCTTCAGGTGCGCCGCAGGAGTTGCCGGTGTTGACTACAACGTCAAACCGCCTTAGGGACTCCGGCTCCGGATTTTCTGTCGGGGTTTACTCCCTTAGCCTTTCCCCTGAAGAGGTATGCCGCAAGGCAGCGGAGGTTTTTTGGAGTCAGAGTTTTCCTTCTCTGATGTACCCTGACTGGAAGATCGAACCAGCGACACTTAGCTCGCAGGCCGACGCTCAATCCACTGAGCTAAACCAGCCAGGGCAGGAAATTCAGTACTTATTACATATTTTCATTAAATCTGCATTTAATTTTTAATTCATTGCTAATACTGTCGCTCATTGTAAAACAAAATAGTCAATAAAATAATATGGATTTACACCATTCAATAAATGACAAAATCATTATATTAAGAACCATTAGATTACCCTCTCTATATAACTTTAACATATCTTATGCACAAGAATCATTGACAGTAGCATACTATGTTCCATCAATTAGTACCTTTTATGCTTTAAGGACGGGAGTGTTAGTAAGCTTGGGCCTAAAAAGGTTCTGGAAAATAGGTGTTTTTGGTTGGTTGACTTTCAGACTTAACCACATAGTAAAATGAGAACTCTGTTCACTGCATGTGAACACTGCCAGATGAGATGTGGCAGAAGCAAGAGACAAAATAGAAGTATATTAAATCAAAGCTGGCTTATCTTAATATGATGGTGAATCATAATACATAACTAAAAATGAAAGGACAGTTACGTGAAACCTGATTGGACATTGAAACAGCAAGTGTCAGCCAATTCTGCAATGATTGTGTGCACCAGAATCATTGGCATGTGTGTTAGTTGTAAATTTCTGGTTTCTATCCCAGAGTTTTAATTTCACTAAGTCTTGGGAAAAGGCTAGCTAGCATGTGGGAGATTGAGGTGCTTATGTATCTCTTTAGTTCATTACTTACCATTTCCCCTTCCGGTTCCACAGTTTGACACCACCCAACTGTTCTCAAGTGTCCTAGTTAGCAGACCTGAATGTCCTTTCTTATACATTCTTTTATCAACCAAGAGGGCTGTTGTACATCTTTGAGTTGAAATTATGTTTATTGCTTTTTGATTCCATTTTTCTGTAGACTAAGCATCTTGTAATAACAGGGTCTAGGTCTAAAACAATGTCTGTATTCTTATCCCGACACAGCGAGGAGGTTGTGGAGGGCCCTTATTTAACCTTCTTAGGGCGCAGGTTGTTGGTGTGTCCACACTTCACTTGTGGCAGATCATCGTGTCACAGTTGTACTTCTGAGTAAGCTGGTGGAGGGAGGGCTCTGTGATGCCACCTCCCAGAGGAAGCACCAAGTGCAGGATGGAGTCTTTCTGAATGTTGTAGCCTGAGAGAGTGTGACCATTCTCCAGCTGTTGGCCAACAAAAATCAGATGCTACTGGTCAGGCAGAATGCCCTCCTTGTCTTGGATTTTAGCTGAGACTCAGTGTCATATTGAGGGTGACAGTCTTACCGATCCAGGTCTTAACAAAAATCTGCATCTTCTGGGAAAGCTGCTCCACTGCCTTCTTGAAGAGAAAGAGCGAAAATGTTCTTTTTCACAAACACATAAATAAGCCAGCATGTGAGAACAATGCACAGCTTCTTCTTTTTAAAAAATGGAATTTAAAAAAAGATTTATTTATTATTTATATTTAGAGAGAGGGGAAAGGAGGAAGAGGTAGAGAACCTTTGATGTGAGAGAGAAACATCTAGTCATTCCTTGATTTTAATTCAGCAGGTATTTAGTGAATGTCTATGTACTAGGCACTAGAGGGATATAGCTTGGTTTTAAATAGACACCCCCCCCAAAAAAAATCTTACCTAATTCTACTTGAGGTATAGTTGAAGGAACATGCAGTTTAGTACCTTGCCATTGCTATATGTTGTATTTCAGTAAAATATAACGTCCTAGGAAGATGCAGTATCACTTATTTTCCCTTTAATGGTTTTGGGGTCACATAAAATGGGAATTCTTTTTGTAAGTATGAATTTTATTTTATTAAGATTTTATTTATTTTCGGAGAGAGGGGAAGGAAGGGAGAAAGAGAGGGAAAGAAATATCAATGTACAAGAGAAACATCAAGTTGGTTGTCTCTCGCATGCCCCCAACCAGGGACCTGGCCCACAAGCATGTGCCCTGGCCAGGAATCAAACTGGCGGCCTTTCAGTTCACAGGCCAGCACTCCATCCACTGAGCCACACCAGGCAGGGCATTTTTTGTAAGTATGAATTTTAAAATACTAGTGGAGTTTCTCTCCTATAAAGATTCTACTCTAGTTCTAAATTTATAATAGTGTTCAATGAGAACACTGAATATAATTTTGTGATGACAGTATATATCAGGAAGTACAAATGAAGTATGTCATTTGATATTGAAAGCAGTTAGTCAGATTGTGAAAACCACACAGTAGAATTTAGCTAAATTCATGAACTGCTAACTGATAAATGAGGTAAATAGTTATCTTTGGGAGTGTGGAGAGGGAGGGATACAAATAATTTGGATACTTAATTAAAATTATTAGGAGTTAAAACATTATTTGATGTTTCAATTTGTATTGGTAAGCAATACAGACTTTATTGAACTAACAAGTTAGAAAATTCTGATTATAATAAAAACTTTGTTTACAAGAGGAGAAATAATAGTTATCAAGTATTTTCATAATAGCTAGTTTAAGAGTAAGTACTTGGGCCTGTGGCTTGTTAAGACTAACTAGGATTTGTGATTTAATCTTACAACCCTTAAATGTTGGGGCAGCAGGCACTGTGAACTCATCAACTCAAAATTCTGATACTCCGTTTTGGGGAGATAACTGTGGATGACAGTGACAACACTTAGATAGCTGGACATAGTTTTTACAGGGTGACTCTTTCACTTTCAAAGCAAGAGGGCATCATATTTGTTAGAGAGTAATTTTCACCCTCCATAGAAGAGCTCTGTTTATAATTTTCTTAACCTTAGGCAAGTCACTCATCTTGGTACCTTTAGTTTTCTTATCTATGGATTGTGGGCCTCAAACAAGGTGGCCCATATTAAGGACTTAACCCAATGCTTGGCACTTAGATATGTGATGTGCTTGATTCTTATTAGCTATTATTACTGATGTAGCTGAAGGTTTTTCCTACAAGAAACATGAACAGTTTACCATATTGGAAAATCTGTTCTTGGAAAGGTTAAGTTCTCTTTGTGGGTTAGGAGTGAGCCTTTGCATTGCTTTCACTGTGTCAGGCAAGATTTAGGGGGTCTTTGAGAAGTTAGAGATCATTTGTGTATATAGACGCACCCTTAACTGAGCAATAATTCCTCCTTAACTCTTTACTACCTTTACAGCTGCATTGTGTCCACCTGCCTCTTGATAAAAATTCTTCTGGGAAATCACTGATATTGACAGGCCTAAGAATGTGACTGCATATATTCAGGCTTTTTTAGCCACGTTTCAACAGCAGCAGGTAGCCATCATTCTTCATATTTAACCATGAGAGACTGGCAATCAAACTTGGGAGATAATCTGATACTTGGGCTGAGGGTGCTCAAACTACCAGCCAGCAATAGAGATGAGGATAGACTTAAGCTGTGGTGATAATGATACTAAGAAACACGGTGTGATTTTTATATTGGGTTAGCCAAAAAGTTTACTTGGTAAACTTTATTTTAAGTAAAAATAAAAGATACATTTTTTATTTTCACCAATAATTTCATTTAGGAACATATTCACGGTTTTGTTCCACTACTTTCTGCCATCTTTCAGGCAACTTCATAATGTTATAGTCCCAAAGCTTTTTTATCTGTTTGAACAAAGAACTGTGCCAGGTACCTTTTGCAGTCTTCCAGGGAATTGAAATTTTTTTCCATTAAGAGAATTTTATAAAGGCCAAAATAAATGGAAATCCAAAAATGCAGTGTCTGGTGAATATGGTGGATCATCATGACTTCCACCCAAGCAAGCTGTAACAGTTTTTGCCTGATCATCAAAGAAACCTGAGGTCGTCTCGCCTTATCCTGATAGAAGATTTTACGTTTTCTGTTGACTAATTCTGGATGCTTTTTGTTGAGGGCGTCTTTCCGTTGGTTTAATTGGGAGCAGTACTTATTGGAAGTCATCGTTTCGTTTTCTGGGAGGAGCTCATAATAGAGAACTCCCTTCCAATCCCACCATATACACATCGCCTTCTTTGAATGAAGGCCTGTCCTTTGGTGTGGTTGTTGGTGGTTCATTTTGCTTCCCTTCCATATTATTGTAGTGCCCACTTTTCATCACCTGTAACACAATTTGTTTTAAACATGGAATATTTTTATTATGTTGAAGTAGGGAATCACATGCAGAAACGTGGTCAAGAAGGTCTTTGTGTTGTGTTTTTTGCCTAACTTAATCTAGCACCCTAATATCAAAGTGATTAACGTAATCAAGCTGGTACAGATGATTTCCAGTGCTTGATTTGGATATTTTGAATATGTTGGCTATCTCCCACCTGATATAACATTGGTTATTCTCAATGTCTTGATTTGATCACTATCAACTTCAACTGGTCTGTCAGACCATGGAGCATCATCCATTGAGAAATCTCTAGCACAAAACTTTGCAAACCACTTCTGACACGTTTCATCAGTCACGGTACCGTCTCCATACACTGCACAAATTTTTCTTTCTTTTTTTTTTTTTTTTTGGCATTTCAGTTGCATTTTTACCAAAAATGTGTGTCTTCTTCAATCTTCTGTATTAAAATGGCTACACAGAAAAGTCACCAGTTTTTTGACATGTATTTTTAAATGCACATTGATGACAACTGTCACAATACAATCTAACAAAATTGTTCCGAATGAAGTTAAAGACAGCTAAGCACTAATAGAGCCATCTTACAGAAAACAACAGAACGGATTTCTTGGCCAACCCGATACTTATTCTAGAAGAAGTCCCCTCACTTACATTTTTTTTAAAGTATATTTTATTGATTTTCCTTCTCTGATGTGCCCTGACTGGAAGATCGAACCAGCGACACTTAGCTCGCAGGCCGACGCTCAATCCACTGAGCCAACTCTGACTCCAAAAAACCTCCGCTGCCTTGCGGCATACCTCTTCAGGGGAAAGGCTAAGGGAGTAAACCCCGACAGAAAATCTGGAGCCGGAGTCCCTAAGGCGGTCTGACGTTGTAGTCAACACCGGAACTCCTGCGGCGCACCTGAAGCCAAGCTGTATTGACTCCGTCTTTCCCTTGGACCCTTCAGCTGCGAAGAGAGGGGGGGTCTGCTGCATGGGCAACAGCAGACCCTCCATATCACCCTGCCCAGGCTCTGTAGCTTCAGCTTCACTGGAGAGGACACTCCAGCGTCATCGCAAGATGTCGATTCAACACGGGAGGAGACAGATACCGTGTCACTCCCGAGTCGGACTGCACAGCCATTCTCGGCAGTGCAGATAGACTCTTAAGAAGCTACACCATCGTCTCTCGAGACGGATGGCTGCCGACGATGAATTTTATTGATTATGTTGTTCCAGTAGTTCCAATTTTTTACTCTTTGCTCCCCTCTGCCCAGTACGCCCCTTCCCTCCAGCAATCCCAGCTCCCTTAGTTCATGTCCATGGGCCGGGCATATAAGTTCTTTGGCTTCACCCTCCCCTATATTATTCTTAACATCCCCCTGTCTATTTTGTAACAACCAATTATGCTTCTTAATACCTGCACCATTTCCCCATTTCTCCCCCTCCACCCTCCCAGCTGATAACCCTCCAAATGATACCCATAGCTATGATTCTGTTCCTATTCTGGTTTGCTTAGTTGGATTTTGTTTTTATTTTTTAGATTCAGTTGTTGACAGTTGTGAGTTTTTTTTCATTTTAGTGTTCATAGTTTTGATCTTCTTTTTCTTAAGTAAGTCCCTTTGACATTTCATATAATAATGGCTTGATGATGATGAACTCCTTTAGCTTCACCTTGTCTGGAAAGCACTACATCTGCCCTTTCATTCCAAATGATAGCCTTGCTGGATAGAGTAGTCTTGGTTGTAGGTTGCTTTTCATCACATTGAATACTGCTTGCCGGTCCATTCCTGCCTGCAAAATGTCTTCTAAGAAATCAGCTGATAGTCCTACAGGCACCCCCCTGTAGGCAACTCTCCGCCTTTTTCTTGCTGCCCCCAGGACTCTGTCTTTATCTTTCACCTTTGGCATCTCAATCATGATGCGTTCTGGTGTGGTCCCCTCTGGTCCAGCTTGCCGGGACCCACTGTGCTTCCTGGACCTGTATGTCCATCTCCTTTGAAAAATTTGGGAAGTTTTCCTCATTTTTTTCAATTTGCTTCCTCATTCTGTGCTTGTTGACTGTTTTTTTCTTTTTCCTTATGTTCCAAATCATTGATTTGAACCCCGGTTTCCTCCCTTTGACCATTGGTTTTGTGTGGATTTTCCTTCATTTTACTTAGCATAGCCTTCACTTCTTCTCTTATGCGTCTGCCATACTCAAACGTATCTGTCAAGCCTGTGAGCATCTTTATCATTGGTGTTTTGAATTCTGTGTCCGTTAGGTTGACTTTCTCCTTGTCGCTTAATTTTCCCACTGGAACCTTGATCCATTTCCCCTTTTGGGCCATACTTCTCTGTCTCCTCATTTTGACAGGCTCCTGTGTTTGTTTGCCTCCGTGTCCCAGGTAGAGCTGTCCTTCCTGTTATGTTTTAAGAGGCGGAGCCTTAGACATTCGTCAGTATAGGGCTACCTGTTTCACCACGTTGTGGCACTGTATGTGGGGGAGGGGTCCGAGAGGGAACAATGCCGCCAGCTCAGCACTCGCCCCTTTTCCAGGCACCTCTCCCACTTCCACTCCGGACTGGTGCTCCTCTAGCTGCTGCCCTGGCCGTCGTTCCCATAGTGGGTGGGTCTGCGGATGTTCTAGGACCGTGGGGGCCCCCCAAACAAGCGGACTCTGTGAGAGACCAGCAGTTTCTGCCTCTGCCCCAACCCCCACTGGTCTGCACAGTCAGAAGCAATGAGGCTTGATTTTCCTTGGTTGGACCTGGGATGGTGAGCTTGGTGGTCTGGTGAGGAGCTGGGAGCGCTCCCCAGGTGTCCCTCCTGACTTTTTAAAATGTGTAACTGTGCTGCTGCTACTGCCACCACCACACCACGTCCTCTCCACCCCAGGTCTGCCACTCCTACCTGTCTGGATGAGTATTTCTTTATTTCTTTGTTTGCTGGACTTCCATGCAGTTTGGTTTTCTGGAACTTCTGGTTGTTTCTAGTTTTGAGGTAATTGTATTCCTTCTTAGTTGTGGAGGGAGATGCAGCGTGTCTGTCTACGCCTCCATCTTGGCCAGAAGTCCTACATTTATTTTTGATGTTAGGGTTCTACATTGTTAAGCAAAAAACACAACACAACACTAAGACCTTCTTGACCACATTTCTGCATGTGATTCTCTACTTCAACATAATAAAAATATTCCATGTTTAAAACAAATTGTTACAGGTGAAGAAAAGTGGGCACTACAATAATATGGAAGGGAAGCAAAATGAACCACCAACAACCACACCAAAGGACAGGCCTTCATTCAAAGAAGGTGATGTGTATATGGTGGGATTGGAAGGGAGTTCTCTATTATGAGCTCTTTCCAGAAAACGAAACGATGACTTCCAATAAGTACTGCTCCCAATTAACGGAAAGATGCCCTTTAATTATTGAAGTAACCAAAGCCAGTTTCTTGTTCAATATCTTATGTTCTGGATTTATCTAATTGTTGCCTGGTGGTGCTTTGTAATTTATGTTTCTACCGCTTGCACTTCTTATAAATAGGTGCTCTGCTGTCTCACATTCTTTCACCAGACCCCCCAGTGGCAGGTTGTCCCACTGGTGGAGGCCAAATTTGGTGGCTTGGCTAGTGTTGTCTCTGTTGTGAAAGGGATGTATTCGAATCTAATCTTAGTAGATAACAAGGTGGGGCAACATGTGGCACCAGGCAGAAAACGTTTAAACACGTAATCTTAGCATCCGCTGACGGTCCTTGCGGAATCTTCAGTGAGTGTTACAATGTGATGATTTTCTAATTCTGTCATTTCTTCTGTATTTAGTAGGTGGAATTAGTTTGTAAAGAAGAGCTTTCTTTCATCAGCTGGTGTGAACTATAGTTCTTCCTAGAAGGGCAGGGCTTAATTCTTTTTACCAAGTTACAACGTTTAAATTTAATATAAAGGTTACCTTAGTTAATGATAGTCTGGGTTTTAATTTCTTTGTGTGTGTATCGTCATGGGCTTTTAATTTTCACTCAGTGATTCCAATACAGTCTTTTTTCCTTCTTTGTTTTTTTTGTTTTTTTTTTTTTTTAGTTTGGATTGTCCAATTATTTAGCCAGTGGGTTCCTTTTTTTTCTTTGACATCTGTCCTGTACTCCCTCATTATTAGTCTTAGAGTTCTTCCTTGCATTTGGCAGTGAGGTTATCCAGACTCTCCCTATACTTCCTCATATAATTGGCAGGAATATTAACTGTGGATAACCTTACTGAATGTTTAATGTATGCCAGGTACTACCACATTCAAACTTCAAACTAGTCCTGCCTGAGGATGGGTATTTTTATTTTCTTCTTAGAAATGAACACACCAGAGTTCAGAGAGGTGAACAGAGGGTAAAGACTTCTCCAGAACCAGTTGTTTAATGACAAAGCCTGCATCTGAATCCAGGCTTCCAACCAATCAAGTTTGGGTCATGTAACCCAAGATAGCTCTAACGGAGCCCTTAAACCTATTCTCAAATACAACTTGACTCCCTTCTTGCTTCAAACCCTTCTCCATCACTGCATTGACTTTGCCTTTGTCCTTTTCCTTCCAGTATCCGTATTTCTGTCAGAGGGATCTATCTTCCTTCCTTCCTTCCTTCCTTATTTTGAAAAAAGCAAGTATCACTTTTGCTTGCAGGGTAAAGTCCAGCCTCTCTTGCACAGCACACTGCCACGTCCTGGTTTGTCACTGGGCCTCTCCACTCACAACACCTTCAGGTACAGAACAGAACAGCTTTTTAGTTCCCAGAACCCTCATTTGATGCTCACTTTTGTACTTTTGCATGCCTTGTTTCATCACCTTGGAATCCTCTTCCCACTTTTATTTATTTATTTTTTAAAAGTCAACACAGGTGTGCATTTCCTGAAAATCTGTTTTCCTGATTTTCTGTGTAAGGTATTCCCTGTGTGTCTACGTCCCTAAAGTGACCCCTAGGTTGCAGTCTGTGTGTGTATGGCCACTGGAGGGCAGAGCTGTGCTTTACCTATCTCTGTAGCCCAGTTCTTCCAGCCAACAAATAAGGTGATATTTGGTAACTCCCAGAACCAGTGCTCTGCACATAAGACCCTATATATAAGGTTGGTGCAAAAAATAATGTCTGATTTCGAGGTCTATTTTAAAAATGAAAAAGCCCATGATTATGAAAATATTTATTTGTTAACATAACCTCCTTTGCTTTCTATAACCTCATTCCATCTGTCAACTAGCTTATAAATGCCACACTGGTAAAATTCTTTAGATTTTGAAGCAAAATATGAATCCAACTCATTTTCAACCTCTTCTCTTGGTGTCAGCTTAAGACCTTCAAAATGGTTCTGTAGTCCCCGAAACAAGTGATAATAAGAAGGAGCAAGGTCAGGAGAATATGGAGGATGAAGCAATGTTTCCCAACCAAGCTCTTTCAAGAAATTTTTGGTGAGTCGAGCTCTGTGAGGACGAGCATTATCGTGATGGAAAATGACACCCTTTCTGTTGACTAAGGAAGGGCTGCTTTTGGTTCAAAGCTGCTTTCAAATGACAAAGTTGTTCACAGTAAAGATTAGCAGTAATTGTTTGTTGTCTAACAGTTTGTAGTGGACAATTCCTTCCATATCCCACCATATACTCAACATGATCTTCTTTGGATGAAGTCCTCCTCTTGGTTGTTGAACTCTTCTTCCTCCTCGACTGATCCACGATTGGCGGCATTTAACGTTATGGTAAAGGATCCACTTCTCAGCACCTGTAACAAGTCTGCCTAAAAAATGGTGCCTGAAGGTGTGGCAAAAGCAATGATTCACAACAAGCAACACGCTGTTGCAGATTCTCTGGAGACAGTTCATGTGGGACCCATTTCCTAACTAGTGAAACCTTTCCTATACTTTTCAGTTGACGCAGCACGGTTGTATGGATACATTAAATTATTCTGCAAGTTCCCTAGAGGTAATGGTGGGGTTTTCTGTGACAACAGCTTCCAACACTTCAGAATCAAGTTTTTTTGGACGACCCTCTTTTGGCTCGTTTTTGAAATCGAAATCCCCACTTCGGAAACAGGAAAAGCACCTCCTGCAACTTCTTTCAGTTACTGCATCGTCCCCATAAGTGCTCTGAATAGACTTTGCTGCTGTACTTGCATTGGCACCTTTTGAAACTCATAGAGTAAAACATTTCTAATGTGGCCTTTAGATGGGACAAACATGGGTGCAGATATTGCAGACGATTATGAACAATATTTTGATAATCTGAAAAAATAAGGTATATATTAATCACTGTGACATCAAGAAATTTTGAGAAGAGGCACAAATTTAATAAATACTGTCTAAAACTTTCTTTTAAAAATGTCTGACATTACTTTTGCACCAACCTGATATATTTGAGCAGGTTATTTTCTCCTCAATGGAATTGTCTCTTAGACTGACTTAATTCAAGTGATAGCCATCTTGCATGACATAGCTCAGGGCTTATCTTCTTCAAGACGTGTTTCTTCATCTCAGTTTTTCTAAATTCAGCATCCCCAGTGAGTATCATTCTATTTATGTGATTTTATACAAGTTGATACTTAGTTATATATTGACTCTATGAGATCTCACAGCTTTAACATGAAGGTTCTTCCCAGTACAAAGAACTGTGCACCCTGTGGGCCCCTAATGATCATTTTGTTTGAAGTTACATGAGCCTTCAGTCAACTGGGAGCTCCATATGTGTGCTGTTTTATTTGGTTGGTTGGTTGGTTGGTTGGTTGGTTGGTTGGTTGGTGAGCAACAGCCATTTATTTCTCACAGTTTTGGAGGCTGTGAAGTCCAGGATCAAGGCATCAGTAGATTTGGCATCTGGGGAGAGCCCACTTCCTGGCTCATGGACATCTCATTGTCTTCACATGGCATAAGGGTGTGTGCTCTCATTTTAAATGAGTTTTTAGAGAAAGAATAAATATAGAAAATCTTATAATCTGGTAACTGTTTTCAAATGGTGAGATGCTAAACCACCTGGAATAAAATACCTGGCAGTCTCATGGCCCTTTGTGAGGGGAAAAGTGGTTCCAAGACTGACAGGTGAAATCTTGCCCCATTTAGCATTTATATACTTAAAAGATAAGTTCTGACCTATTAGAGGCAGCCCAAGAAGGACTAAGTTCCAAGAGACTATAATCCCCCAAATCTGCATCTCTCAGGGTATATGTTGCAGGGAGCTATGCCTGAAGCAAACCTACACTCATTTGCTTGATACTCTTTTGGTCACTTGTCTTAAAAACTAGCTAAGATTAAAGGACGAGCAAATCTCATGAGGCCCCTGATAATCGTCAGCCAAGAGTCATGTAGAGAGTCAGCATTAAGGTTGGAATCCAAGATCTGGTCATGATCATTAAATACATGGATGAGGTAAATATGAGCGCTATTTACCAAATGCTGGAATTGTAGACCTAGTCTGTGTACAGACAAGGATGGTTAAGGATTAAGTGAAGGAAAATAATTATTTCAGGAATAATTAGCCTTAGGATTTTAGATGGACTGGGTAGATTGAAAGATGGTTTATATAAATTAATTGACCCACAATGAATTCTCAGAAAATACCATTGAAAAACCTTTCCTTAATATTCTCTTATTGCAGTAATTTTCAACCTATTTAAGCCATGGATCCCTTCTGAAATCTGCCAAAAAGCCATGAACTCTCCACCTAGAAAACTACATATTTATACGCCCAGAACTTCTTTACATAGCTTTTTTTTTCCCCCTTGAGGGAAGTCACAAACACTTATGAAAGTTATTTTTGGACCATTTTTCTCAAAAGTTTTCTTGACTGCAACCCACAGTTAGAAATATGTTCTACATCACATCCTACTATGCACATATATAAGAATATAAAGTTAAATTTCAAAGAACGTTAACCTTACTATATGCAACATTATGTTCTAGGTAATTTTATAAAAGGTCATCAGTGGAATTGAGTCTGACACACTGAGTCTCTGCCTGCAATTTAAAAAAATAAACTCTCATTGTGCAGAGTTGCCAGGTTTTAGAACCTTTGCTTTATTGTGATCTAGTTTAGTAGTGGAGTCTCTCCTGTATAGTTTTTTTTTTTTTTTTTTTTTCTCCTGTATAGTTTTTATGCTCATTATCTATCTGTTGCTAAGAAGGAAAGGTTGCGCCTGGCTAAATCCTTACCTTGGACAATTGGAAGAAAAGAGTTACAATTTAATTTCTGGCAGATTAAGAGTACTGAGAATTGAACCACCTTATTCATATAGATTGTAGGAATCTCATGATCATGGCCATGCGTCTTTTGTGTTCACAAACAGATAAAGAGCATCAGGGTATAGCAGTGAACAAAATAAAAATTCCTGCCTTTTAGTAGAAGAGATAAGCAACAGACAAGTTTATAAAATAAAGTATGTACTATGTCAGACTGTGATAAGTGCTAAGGGAAATAAAAAAGCAGGGAGTGGTGTGCAGTGTTGAGATACAGTTTGAAATTTTAGGTAGCACAGCGTGGGCGTTAACCTTGTTGAGAAAGTGACTTGAGTAAAGACCTGAAGGAAATGAGGGAGTTAACCATCAGATATTCAAGAAGAGGGCTTGTGGGGCAGGCTTCAGGAAGGACAAAGGCTCTGAATGAGAAAGAAGTGCCTGATGTGTGGGAGGAGTGGTGAGGTCCCTTGGTGTTGGGAGGGGAGTGAGGAGACACAATTGGAGGGCTTAAGCTGGGTAACCTGAGGGTGTCAAGGGAAGAAGCAAGGAGACAGATGGTGACATGGACCAGGATGTTGGCTGTGGGAACATTGAGAGCTACTTGGATTCTGGAAAGACTGGGTATGGATGTAAGAGAGAGAGTTGAGGATGGCCAGTCTGGAGAGGACTTGGTGCCTGAGCTGGGAATCAGAATGGGGAAGGCTGCAGGTGAGGATGGATGCAGGGCATCAGGAGTTCAGTTTGGGGCAGGTGAAAGTTTGAGATGCCTTTTATACCCGGTTGGAAAGGTCAAGAAGATAATAGGGTCTTTAATTTATAATTTTAAGACATTTCCTTATTACTGTTTTAAAGAGAAACCCCAAACCTTTTTGACAAGTGTAGATAGAATTTTTTTGTTCGTGGCAATCCTGTATGGTTTAATGTGGGGCTAAATTCTTAGCAGTTTTCTCAAATTTACATGTATAAAATAGTTTTAATGTAAGGCTAAATATTTAACTTAACAGCTGCTGTAAATGTTACTCTAATGGAGGACTTCTCTACTTGGGGCTAAACTAGCTAAACATTCCTGGAAAATAGGTCCAATGGACTTTTAACAGACTTCATGTCTTCTGTTAATTCTCCCTTCTTTGCAGCTTTGTTAGCCCTGGAAGTATCTTTATTTAGAAATTTTAGTTTTCCTGTTTGATATGCATGATTGCTTTCTGAAGTCCATATTGGTAAATCTTGGGCAATGATTTGTTACCACAATTAAACTTTTTTGATTCCTTTAATCTATTTCAATAAAATCTGTCATTGAATTCAAAAAATTTTTTTTCTTTTGCTTCTCAAAAAGTCTTGTTGAGTTAGAGCTTCTCCCAAACCCTTCATCTAGCTTTACAGGAATTCTGATATTTATGGCTTCTCTTCAAATTCTTTTCTGAAGAAATTCAGTCAGCTTTTGTTGATAACTTCTCATTATGCCTGTGTAGAGGAAAGACCACCTCTCTGGTGAAATAGCATAATTTAAGGATGCAGATTTATATTCATTCAGTATAAAGATTGGTCAACTTCATTAATTGGGTTGTCTTATTTACTTATTCTTACATGTTGCACTAGCTCAAGGCTCCTTGCATCCTTTACTCTTTACCATGCCCTTCAAAATTGGTGCCATATTTTTAATGCAAAGATTTCAACTAGGAGCCTCATTCATTCACTTTCTTTTCTGATTCCTGTTTTCTCAAAACATGGTTTTTGTCTAAAGTGAGACCTATTTCTCCCTCTTTCCCTTAAATAAAAAGAGCTTTGATTTTTGGATTTACAAAAAAAAACATAGTATAGAAAATTCAAGGAGTAAGGTTAATTACACCAAGGATGGGGAAACTCATGTAAAATCTAAGAGTTGGACCTGAAACACTGTTTTATTGATCCTTCTTCCCAGTTATCTCCTTAATCATATGTCATAATGGGTAACATAAATTGTCTCATTAGGTGACAGGCAATGAAATGCTTTATACCTACACACATCAGTTACTTGTCACAGTAACCCTCGAAGGGTCGCTACCACTGTTATCCAGCTATTCAGTTGGAGAGCCTGAGTAACCTGCCAAGGTCACATAGAGCCTGGTAGGGTGAACCCCAGACCTGGCCAACCTCTGTGTGTGGAATTTACCCCTTTGTGTATACATGACATGCATGTTTTTCTGTGGCCTGTCTTGTGTGTGTGTGTGTCAGTATAGCTAAAGGTTGAATAGTTTTGTTGACCTTTTCAATAATGATTTTTCTGAATAATTGTTTTTGCTGTTGGATTGATTTTTGCTTGGATCTTTATTATTTGCTACCTTCTACTTGCTTTGGGCTTTTATTTGGTCTCTGTTTGCTCTTATTTCCCATGGTGGAAAGCTTAGAGTATTGATTTTTTTTTTTTTACTTTTCTGAATAAGTGCTTAAAAATTTTTTTCTTTAAGCCCTATATCTGTTACATTCCATAAGTTTTGGTATTACCGTTTTCATTTCAGTTCCAAATACTTTCTAGTTTATCCTGTATTTTTTTCTTTGACTGTTGAGAAATTTTTAGAAGTGTGTTGTTTGATGTCAAATTTGGGAGAATTCCCAAATTATTGATTTCTTAATTAAATTCCTTGTTGTCAGTGAACAAGATTTTTGCCTGTTATCTGTCTCGGTAAGAATCCCTTTGTCTTAAGTTTTGTCAGATTTCTTGAAACTTGTTTTATGGCCTAGATTATGATCTATTGTGGTAAATGTTTCATGTGCACTTGAAAAGAGTATGTATTCTGCCCTTAACAGGAGAGAGTATTCTGTACATGTAAGATAGGCTGAGTTGGTTGATAGAGTGCAGGTTTTCTATATCATTGCTGATTTTCTGTTTTGATTTATTTTATTAGTTATTGATAGAAGGGTATTGAAATCTCCAGTGTTAAGTGTAGAGTTGCATTTTTCCTTTCATTTCTGTCAGTTTTTGTTTCATATATTTTGATTCTTTTAGGTATATACATAGTTATTATATTCTCAAATATTGACCCTTCTATTATTACGAAATGCTCCTTTTTGTGTTAAATAATATTTCTTGTCTAATAATCTGTCTAATATGAATATAATCATTCTTAAGATTTTTGTGGGCATAGTATATCTTTTTCTGTTCTTTTACTCATAACCTATTTTTATCTTTGAATCTAAAGTGTTCTCTTGTAGATAGAATATATGAGCTCTGTCCAGAAGGTATCCAGCCATGTAATATAAAAAATAGAGACATTGAGGAAGATACATGATACAAAAAACATTGTACATAGGACAATGACTCCTCAGTCCCCTTCCAAGTAGGCGCCGTGGAACCTAACGCAGTTCTCCCAATCTCCATCAACTGCCCTGTCGTATTTTTCGGAATCTCATTAATGGATGAAATCTCTTCCCTTGCAAGGGTGATTTTAGTTTTGGCAAATGCCAGAAGTTACAGGGTGGCAAATCTGACCTATGGGGCAGGGGGTGCTTCACCTGGGTGGTTTGTTGTTTTGCCAAAACACTCTGCAGGACTTGTGATGCATGAGTGGGTGCATTGTCATGATAAAGCTGCCAATCACCAGTTGCCCATAGTTGCAGCCTTGTGAATTATCCAGATAGTTTCTGCAGAGAAACATTCAAGCTTAATGCAAAATTTTAGGCAAATTCATTTCTCTACTCAGTGATTTTGGATGTGACAGCCACACAGTACACATGCTCACTCAGTCATGTACAGACCCCGCTGACTAGTACAGTGAAATTGTCATTGTTCACGCATGCACATTCTAGTCCACTCTCAGCCAGGCTACATCGATGTCATGCAAATCGTTCTCATTATATTAACAGTGGCTGGACTCTTTCTGGACAGAGTTCTTAGTTGCTTTTTGAAGTCTTGTCCGACAACTTCTGCTTCTTGTTTCAAGTGTTCTTTCACATTTTATGTAATTATTGAAAAAGTTGAATTTAGTTTGTTAGTTTGCTAATTTTCTGTTTATCTTGTTGTTTTTACCTTTACTACTTTCTCTTATGCCAAACATTTTTAAACTGTATTTTTCAGTTATATTCTTAGTGATTGCTCTAAGGATTGTAATTTGCATTCTATCTTATCACATTACTTTAATTCCAGTCAATATATCACCTTTACTCCAGTGCATCTTCATTTTTCCCCTCTTTCTTTGTGCTACATAGTCATATATATTATATCTAGTATGTTAGGTATTCACAATGTTGTAATTCATGCTTTATATGGTCTTGTTTTATTTAAAGAAATTGAGTAGAAAAAGAAACAATATTCAACCAGTCTTTTATATTTACCCACATATTAACTATTACCAGTGCTCTTCCTTTCTTCGTTTTGTATTACTAGCTGAAGTCTTTTCCTTTTAACCTATAGGGCTTTCTTTAGTAATTTTTATTTTTGTTAGTGAGTTCTACTGCTGTCAGTGGATTTTCTCACTAACATTTATTTGGAAATGTCTTTATTTTGCCTTTGTTTTGGGAGGATAAGTTAGCTAGAAATAGAATTCTTCATTGATTTCCTTTTGATACTTTGAATGTGTGATTTCCCCTGCTTCCCATCTTTTCTGATGAAAAGCCAACCATTTATTGTTGTTTTCATATTACATACATGCTCCTTGTTATTTTCTCTCCTGTTTTCAGGATCTTCTTGTCTTTATCCTAATGGTTTGACTATTTATTGTACAGTATTTCTAACTGAGGATATCCTTGTATTTACATTGTTAGCTTTGTCACGCTTCTTGAATCTGTAAATAATTGCTTTTTATCATATTTGGAATGTTCCTAGCCATTATTTATTAAAATATATTTTTGCTTTTCTTTTTTCCCTTAATATTTTTTTCTGTTCAGTTTAGATAAAAGTCTGTTGATCTCTCAAAAATTCACTGATCAGTCTCCCATCTCAAATCCACTATGGAGCCCATCTAGTGAATTTTCCATTTTAGTTATTGTGTTTTACAACTCTGGAATTTTTGTTTTCTTTTTACAATTTATTTTCTATTTCTTACTTGAGTCATTGTCATGTTTTCCTTTAGTTTTTTAAACATGGTTTTCACCCCAATTTTAAAAATGTGTTTAATAGTTGATTTGAAATTTTTTTTTTGTCAAATCCAAATAATGGGTAAACTTAAGAGATGATTTTCATTGATTTTTCATTTCTGAGTATTGTTCATACTTTATTGATGTTCTATGTCTTTCTCTGTCTGATTTATTTTATTTAGCATAATGCCCTCAGATTTTCATTTCCCTTAATGATTAGTCTGTTCAGCATTTTTTTTCTGTCTGTGGCCATGTGTATGTCTTCTTCAGGGAAATGTTTATTCAGGCCCTCTGCTTATATTTAATTAGATTATTTTGTGGGTTTTTTTGTTTTTGTTTTTTGTTTTTGTTTTTTTTTGGCAGAGTTGTATGAGTTAACATATATAGCCTTTATTATGTTGAGATATGTTCCCTCTATATCCACTTTGTTGAAAATTTTTATCATAAAAGAATGTTGAGCAGTGGGGAAAAAAGTCTCAATTGGTGTATTATATCAAATGGAGAGTACTTCGAAGGTGCCTGAAGTTTAAACATGTAAGAATAAATGCACAATTTTTTATAAATAAAACCCAGTTTTTTTGTAGCTGCTCCCCCTCTGGGTAATTGGTTGCAATATTCTTTGATTTTTTTTTTTTTTTTTTAACTTCTGTGGTGTTGGTTGTAACTTTTTCATTTATGGTGGTTTTTTTTTGTTTGTTTGCTTGTTTGTTTTTGAATCCTCCCTTTTTTCTTGATGGGTTTAGCTAAAGGTTAGCTATTTTCAAAAAACTAGATCTCAATTTTATTTATCTTTTCTATTTTTAGTTCTAATTTCTATTTGGCTTATTTCTATTCTGATCTTAATCACTTCCTTCTTCTGTTTATTTGGGTTTCGTTTGTCTTAATTTAATTTTGTGATTTCGCTGAGTTTACTTATTTTCCCTAGGAGTAGCTTATAGATTTCTTCATTTTAGTTTCTAAAATAAGAAATGAACAATGAGGCCCTGGCTGCTGTGGCTCAGTGGATTGAGCGTCGGCCTGCGAGCCAAGTGTCGCTGGTTCAATTCCCAGTCCAGGGCACATGACTTGGTTGCACACCAGGTCCCCAGTTGGGGGCGCAAGTGAGAGGCTACCACACAGTGATGTTTCTCTCCCTCTTTCTCCTTTCCATTCTCTAAAAATAAATTAAAAAACAACAAATAATTTTTTTAAAGAAATGAACATTGATTTATTTTTCCTTCAAGTTATTATGAAAAATTTAAATACCTAAGTTGAAAGGATTTTATGGTTAACATTCATGTGCCCACTTACGTAGATTCTTCCATGAACATTTTACTGTTTACTCCACTCTCCATTTACCAAGGCATCTTATTTTTTGACAGTTCTTAAAATAAATGCTGACAGCAGTAAACTTCCCCCTAAAGAGCTTCATTTAGCATGCATTTTATTATCTAGTCCATATTTTTATAGTGTTGTTCTTTTGATGTAAAATTTTCTAACAATGCAGTGGACACCTCTTACATATTATAAGAATTGCTGACTTTAACAAAGACATATTATATACCTGTGCAACCCAAAAGGTTGTAAAGCTTTAAAGCTATCTCCCCAGAAATTTCACTGATGCTGAGTCCCAATCCCCTACCAACCTCTTTTGTTCTTGTTTTTGAAATATGGGATTTTTTTGTTTATTTGTGGGGTTTTTTGTTTGTTTGGGGGTCGTTTTTTTGGTTCAATAATTTTTATTTAAACTGAATCATATAATAAGTATTCTTTTAAGTAAGGTTTTTTTATTTTTCATTCAGTGTAATGTTTTTGGAATTCAGCCATGCTTTTGCATGAGTCACCAGTTTCTTTTTTGTTGTTGAATAGCATTGTATACATATACCACAATTGGTCACTTATTGGAAACTTAGATGGCTTCTAACTTGGATCTTTAGGAACAGAGTGGCTTTAAAGAATTTTATACAAGTCTTTTTGTAGACATATGTTTTTGTTCCTCTTGGGTGAGTAATTAGGATTGGAATTTCTGGGTCATAGTGTCAGTATTTGTTAAGTTTTATAAAGTGCTATTAGACCTTTTCCCAAAGTGGCATACCATTTAAAAATCCCACTGACTTACATAGGATTGTCCAACATGCTCCCTATTTGTGTTTTTTCATTTGAGCCATTCTAATGGATGTGTAGTAGTATCTCATTGGTCTTTAATTTGTATTTGCTCTGTAAATTATGATGTTCCTCACGTTTTAATATGTTTACTGGTCATTCACATAATTTTGAGAATGTATGCTCAAATCTTTTGCCCATTTTAAATTATATTTGCTCTTTTCATTATTGAATTCTTGGCATTATCTATTAGTGAAGGGACCAGACTTTGGAGATATTTTTATGGATATTATGAGGTCTTTTCAGAAAAAGTCCAGCCATTGTTAATATAATAAGCATGGTAACCTGGCAGCCAAGGAGAGTGGACTGGAATGCACATATGGATATATGTAAGCTATATAAAAATACCTTTATTGCTTTTGCATCTGGTCCACTCTTGCAAAAGGCCCAGGTGGGGATAGGGGATGATTGGTGAACAGGTGAAAATAGCTACTGGGAACACCAGTTTGGTGGTGGTGGTGGTGGGTGGGCATCATTGCTGGCACCTGGAGCTGGAATAGTTTACACTTCAGGAGATACTGGGAAGGAAGATACATTAAGATCCTTGTCTTTTGGAACCACTCCTGGAGTCTTCCTCAGTAATGAAAAAGCCTTGGTGTGGCTTGCCCAAATTTTCCCAAGTGACTTAAATACAACTTTAAATCTGTCTTTCCTGGCCAGAATACTCCAACAAGTATTTGATGCATTCATTGTAACCATACTGAGAACTTTGATCAGAAGAAGTATAGGATGACATGCTCATGCACCTGCCATACAGAAGACCTTTTAACACTCTAGAATTCTAGTTTTCTCATCCCCATTGTCATAGTCCTCACTGTTATCCTATGGTGTGGATGAATGTCACCTGAATAGTTGAGTGGACAAACTGGACAGGTTGGACTGAGTGCTCTGAGGCAATCTCCCCAAACAACAAGGACTAACTGTGAATCTTGAGCTCTAAAGCCATGTGTGGCACTGTCAACATGTGCCCCCAGTGATAGAGGGCCCACCTAAGGGAACCCCAGTAGTTGTAAACAAAACTTTCCTGAGTCAACATGGGCATCACTGAGACTGTACTTGTATAAGAGCCAGATATTAACATGTCTCCCTTTCACAGACATGGTGACTTGCCCCTTAAGGCTGGTCATCAAAGACCTTCAAAGTAAATGTTTAAGAAAGAATAATCACTAGGTTATACAATCCTTATAAGATTGTGGAAATCTCTCTAAAATGAGGCAAATACCAATTTCTTTGAGCAAGTTCCTAGAGTAGTAATTGCCTTATTGTATATATACATCCTGTAGGCCCAACTGTTAGAGCCATGGAAAAGGTGATAGGATATTTGTCCCTGACTTTCTCTGAAGTGAGCAATGAATACACCAGGGCTCTGGGAGATATTGAAGGCAGCTCCAGCTCACTGGCCAGGGTTTTACAGATGGTACCATTGCTCTGGATTTCCTTGTGGGTCAAGTCAGAGTTTATGCCATTACTAATGTATTTCTTTGTATGTGCCCCAGAGCAACAGGAAAAGTCAATTCAGACACTTAACGTTGAAAGCCATCTGGCTCTCTGAGATAGACTGTGATGGTTTATGGGATGTGTTTGGCCAGCTGCTTCCAGGACACTGAGAGGCATGGTTTAGCGCAAGATTGCATTGAAGCTTAGCCTGTTGCTTGGAGTCCTGTTGATAGCATTGAATAGCTTTAATTAAATGTTGCATGAGACAAATTGAATGGATTTGTTCCCAGCCTCTGGCCAGGCTGATGGAGTGGTGTACTCAGAGGGAAATTTTCCAGAAGCCAACACAGTGGAAACAAGGGGTGGATGTTGTTGGGAGATAATTCTAAAGAGATCTCTTAAATTTTTATGTCTGGGGAGCGGAGACTCTGACTGCATTTGTTCTGCATTACCTATTCTAGTCAGTAATGTCAGTGCAGCAAGCAGTTCTGGAGACAAAGATAGTACCTCCCTTCAGACCCCTTTATGGTAGATTTACTTATAGCTTTGGATGATAGACATGGGACAGACATGCTAACTGGACCATTACAGAGATTTGATTCCCCAAACCTAGGGTTCCCCTCCTGTAATGCAACCTACTGCATGAGCCAAGTCATCTAGCCCTCTTTATACAGTATTTCCTCACTTATCGTGGGTATTACATTCTGGACCCCCACCCCCACCCCCGGCGATAGGTGAAAATCAGCCAAGTGGAAACCTTACATTTATTTTAGTATTTATATATATATTAAGGCTTTGTAAACCCTTCCAACATACTTATAAACCGTTCCCAGTCCCTTATTAACCTTATAGCAAAAAATCCATGATAATTAAATATAATATTTAATTGTCTAAGTATCAGCATTTGACGTGCTGCTTACCTAAGCCTCAGTTCCTACAGGGCAATATAGTACAGTATTCCCTCACTACTGTAGTCCCTCTATATCGTGGTTCACATCACAGGATTTTTGAAAATATTATATTCAAACATTTATTGCAGGTTTTTCGCTATATCGTGGGGTTTTGCGGTGCTGTATATGTATGTTGTTCAAGTTATGCAGGTTTAAGAGTGTAGAAAAAATACAGAGGAGACTTCCGGCCAAGGTGGAGGCCTAGACTGACATGCTCCGTCTCCCTCCACAACTAAGAAGGAATACAACTACCGCAAAACCAAAAATAACCAGAAGTTCCAGAAAATAAATGGAAGTCCAACATATGAAGTTATAAAGAAGTGGTGCTCATCCAGATGGGTGGGAGGGGCGAAGTCAGGGCGGAGAGGTCAAGGTGTGCTGGTGGCAACAGCAGCGGGACAGCTGTAAGCACAGACACAACCGTATTTAAGGGGAGGCCAGAAGCACCTGGGAAGCAACCCCAGCTGCAGACCAAACCCATCAGCTTGCGATTCCAATGCTGAGGAAGGCAGGCCCTATTGCCTTGGACTATGAGGCCTGGAGGGGTGGGGACGGAGTAGGAGACTCCCAGTCTCTCAGCAGAGAGTGAACGGCAGCAATCCATCTTGGACCCCCACCCCCACACAAAATGTCACAGCGTGGTGGGAAGGGTCGCCTGGTTGTGACGAGTGCAGAGGGCTCCACCCCTTTAGCATAAGAGGTGGGACAGCCCCACCTAGGAAGCAAAAGTAAACACAAAACTGTCAGGATGGCACGGATCATGATAGAGATCCCGGTGACACAGCTGACCAGACAGCAAATATCTAGTCTAATGAAGCAGCAGATAGGAATTCTTTCTGAGGCACAGTTCAGAGCTTTGGTTATAAAAATGCTTACAGACCTAACAGCAGATCTTAAACAAGACAGGGAAGGAATGAAGGCTAGTCCTGCTGAAATGAACAAAAACACATATGAAACAAGTGGGGAGAGAAAGAAAACCAGGGATAAAATCAACAAATTGGAACATAGGGAAGGAACAAACAGTCAACCAGTGCAGAAAGAGGAAACAAAAAGTGTGGAAAATGAGGAGAGGCTCAGAAACCTATGGGACAGCTATAAGCGGGCCAACATTCGAATCATAGGGTTGCCAGAAGATGAAGAAGAAGAACTAGAAATTGAAAAATTATGTGAAAAAATAATGAAGCAGAACTTCCCTAACTTGGGGGAGGAAATAGAATTACAGGTCCAGGAAGCACAGAGAGTTCCAAAACTACTGGACCCAGGGAGAACCACACCAAGACACATTATAATCAAAATGTCAAAAATTAAGGGTAAAGAGAGAATCTTAAAAGCAGCAAGAGAGAAGAAGAGCATTACGTATAAAGGGGTCCCAATAAGACTGTCAGCTGATTTCTCAAAAGAAACTCCGCAGGTAAGAAGGGACTGGCAAGAAATATTCAAAGTAATGAAAAGCAAAAACCTACAGCCACGATTACTCTATCCAGCGAAGCTGTCATTCAGAATGGAAGGACAAAGAAAGTGCTTCCAGGACAAAGTAAATCTGAAGGAGTTCATCAGATCCAAACCACTGTTACGTGAGATGTTAAAGGGACTTGCTTAGGAGAAAGAGGATCAAAACTATGAACATTAAAATGAAAACTATTACAACAACCAACAACAGAAGCTAGGGAACCAAAACAAAGGCAAACTAAGGAGGCAATGAGAGTGGGAAAAGAATTATAGGTATGGGGAACATATTGAGGGGAGGTCAGCGAGGAGGGAGAGGGAAGGGAGATGATACAGGAATTAAGCATAGTAGGAGAGAGTGGTGTAGACAGGAAGATATTGAGAAGAACTATATGCACAACCAATGGGCATGGACTAAGGGTGGAGGACAACTGGAGGAAGGGGGTGGTCACTGGGTGGAGGGAAACAAAGGGAAAAGAAATTGGGACAACTGTAGCAGCATAATCGATAAAGCACATTTTTTTAAAAAGTGTAGCATAAATGTAAGGTTCCTACTTCGTAGGGGGCATCTAGAATGTAATATCCACAGTAAGTGAGGGAATACTGTACTGTGTTGCCCTGTAGGAATTGAGGCTTACATAAGCAGCACAGTCAGATGCTGATACTTAGACAATTAACTACTATGAGTAATAAAATATTTTTTCTCTGATGAGGAGTCTTGTGTTTATCAGCCTCAAAGAAACTGTTGAAATCTAACTTGTAGATTTCAGGTGAAATTTCAGATCCTTCATAGACCTTGAAGGTTTGTTGCAAAAAAAGCACAATTTTTCAGCTCTTGTTCCTTTGAAAGTATCTTTATTTTATCTCTTTCTTTACAGCTTTTTTCTTTTTTGAGATTAATTCACATACCAAACAGTTCATCCATTTAAATTATACAATTCATTGACTGTTTGTTTTTACTTCATTGCATCCATCACCAAGTCAATTTAAGAATATTTGTGTCACTTAAAAAAGAAACCCATGCCCATTAGCTATTACCTGCTTATGCCCCCATCTCCATTGCGTTTCCTTCCCACTTTTACTCCCTGCCTCGTTATCCCTAAATAACCACTAATTTGCTTTCTCTCTCCAAAAAGACCTATTCTGGACATTTAAATAATTGGATCATATAATACATGGATCTTTGTGACTGACTTCTTTTACTTAGCATAAATTTTCAAGATTCATCTAGGTTGTTTAGTATGTCATTTCTTTTCATGACTGAATAATATTCCCTCACATGGGTATATAATATTTTCTTAATCCATTCACCAGTTAATGGACATTTGTTATTTCTACCTTTTGACTGTTATAAACCTTTTTATACAAGTTTTGATGAGGACAGAGGCTTTCTTTCTCTTGAGTAGATATCTAAAAGTGAAATTGCTGGGTCATATGGCAACTATATTTAACTGTTGGAGGATATGTCGAACTGTTTTCCAAAGTGGCTGCACCATTTTACAATGCCATAAGCAGCATATGAGGGTTCCAATTCCTCCACATATTTGCCAACACTTGTTATCTATTTTATTATAGCCATCCTAGGGGAGTATGAAGTGGTATTTCATTGTGGTTCTTATAAGCATTTCTGCTATGGCTATTGCTGTTGAGCTACTTTTCATGTTCTTATTGGCCATTTGTATATCTTCTTTAGGGAAATGTCTATTCAGATTACTTGCCATTGTTAAATTGGTTTGTCTTTTTACTATTGTTGTAAGCCTTTTTGTATTCTCAGTAAAAGTCTCTTATCAAATATAATTTGCAAAATTTTTTCTCATTCTGTGGGTTGTCTAGGTGTGTTTGTTGTAGCACAGATTTAAAATTTGATGTTCACTTATTTTACTTTTGTTACTTTTGCTTTTGGTGTAAAGCAAAGAAACCTTTGCTTACTCTACTATGACAGTTTTATAGTTTTAACTCTTACATATAGATCTTTGATACCTTTGAGTTGAATTTTGTATATGATATAAAGTAGGAGGCCACTTGATTCTTTTGCATATAGATATCCAGTTTTCCCAGCATTATTTGTTGGGAGAAAAAATGATTCTTCCATTGAATGGTCTTGGCACCCTTATAGGGATTCATTTGAACCCTGTATGCAAGGGTGTATTTCTGGGCTTTCTATTCTATTCTACTGATCTGTATTGTCTGTTTATGCCAGTTCACACTGTTGTTTTTTGTTTTAATATGTTTTATTGATTATGCTGTTACAGTTGTCCCAATTTCTTTTCCCTTTTCTCCCCTCTACCCAGAGACACCCCTCCCTCCAGTTGTGTGTCCCCCTTAGTCCATGCCCATCGGTTGTGCATATAGTTCTTTTCAACATCTCCCTGTTTATTCCACTTCCTCCTACTATGCTTCTTAATTCCTGCATCATCTTCCTCCCTTTCCCCTCTCCCCCGTCCCCACTGACTTCCCCCTAATATGTTCCCCATACCTATAATTCGGATATTCGCTTTTGTATAATTGTCCCAGAGGTTTCTGAGCTTCTCCTCATTTTCTCGCTTTTTGTTTCCTCTTTCTGCACTGGTTGACTGTTCCTTCCTTCCCTGTGTTCCAATTTGTTGGTTTGATCCCAGGTTTTCCTTCCCTCACCACTTGTCTCGTATGTGTGTTTGTTCATTTCAGCAGGACTAGCCTTCATTCCTTGCCCATCTTGATCAAGTCCTGCTATTATTTCTGTAAACTGTCTTAAAACTATAGCTCTGAACTGCGCCTCAGAAAGATTTATCTATCTGTTCGTCTGTTAATTCGTGTATTTGCTTTCTGGTCAGCTGCGTGATTGATATCTCTATCATTAACCCTGCCATCGTGACAGGTTTGTGTACCTTTTCTTCTTGGGCAGGGCTGTCACATCTCCTATGCTATAGGGGGCTCCGCCCCATGCACAAGTCACTACAGGGCGACACTTCTCACACTGTGGGGTTTTTGTGGGGGCGGGGTTCCAACATGGATTCCTGCCATTCACTCTCCACTGAGAGACCGGAAGCCTCTTCCTCCCTCCCCACGCCCTCAGGGCCTCACAGTCTGAGGCAATGGGGGTCTGCCTTCCCCAGCGTTGGAATCGCGAGCTGATGGGTCTGGACTGCAGTTGGGGATGCTCACCTGGCACTTCTCGCGGGACTGCACTTATTGCAGTCCCACCGCCTGTCGCTGCAGCTGCCACTGGCAGCACAGCTTGATCTCTCCCCCCCGACTTAACCCCTCCTACCCGTCCAGACAAGCACCACTTGTTTATAACTTCATACATTTGAACTTCCATGTAGCTTTATTTTCTGGAACTTCTGGTTATTTCAGGTTTTACGGTAGTTGTAGTCCTTCTTTGTTATGCAGGGAGACATGGAGCGGGTCAGTCTAGGCCTCCATCTTGGCTGGAAGTCCTCACACTGTTGATTACTGTAGCTTTATAGTACGTTTTGAAATTCAGAAATGTAGTCCTGCAACTTTATTGTTCTTTTTAAAGGTTATTTTTCTTCCTTTTGAAAGGGATATTCTGAGTCCCTTGCAATTCCATATGGACTTAAGGAATAGTATGCCAATATATATAAAAAAAGAATCAGCTGGAATTTTAGTAGAGATTGCATTGACTCTTTAGATCAGTTTGGGAAATATTATGATATTAACACTGTTATATTTCTTGATCCATGATTATGCACTGTCTTTCCATTTTAATTAGGTGTTTAATTTCTTTCAACAGTGTTTTATAGTTGAATATTATTCCTAAATACTTTTTCCCTTTTGATGCTATAATAAGAGGAACTGTTTTCTTAATCTTGTGTTTGTTTTGATCACTGCTACTGTATATAGTTGATGTAGTATACTAAAGTATGCAATTTATTTTTGTATATTGATTTTTGTGGCCCTTGATACTACTGCACTTGTTTGTTCTAATAGATTTTATTGACTCTTTAACATTATTCTATGTTGATCATTTTATCTGTGAATAGAGATCATTTTACTTCTTTCTTTTCAGTCTCGGTGCCTTTTAATTTCTTGTCTAGTTACCCAGATAGAATTTTATACAATGTTACATAGAAGTAGAGTCTTGTTTCTGATTGGGCGGAAGGAGGATTCAGTCTTTCACCGTTGAGTATGATGTTAGCTGTGTGTTTTTTCTCAGTGTCCTTTATCAGATTGAGGAAGTTCCCTCTATTCCTACTTTGTTGAGTGTTTAATTGCTCTTCTTATATCTGTTGACCATGATGTAGTTCTCCCCTCTAATCTATTGATGTAGTAGTATATTACATTAATTAATTTCACATGTTAAAACAACCTTGCCTTTCTGGGATAAAATTTTTCTCTGTAATGGTTGTTTTTATATATTGCTAGATTTAATTTGCTAGTATTTTGTTGAGGGTTCTTTTTATATCTGTAATTCTTAAAAGATACTGATCTCTTTTCTTATGTCTTGGTTATGCTCTCAAGGTAACATTGGCCACATAGAATGAGTTGTGAGGTATTCTGTCTTCTAATTTTTTGAAGAATTTATGAATTGGTGTTAATTTTTCTTAAAAATTTGATATAATTCACCAGTGAAGCAAGCCATTTGCTTTTCTTTGTGGAAAGTTTTTGATTATGATTTTACTCTTTTAATTTGTTATAGAGCTATTGAGGTTTTCTTGAGTGAGTTTCACTAGTTTGTGTCTTGTTTTGGATTTGTTCCTCATAAGTTACCTAAAGCATTGGCATGTAATCATGGTATTATAATTTTTTTAAACTTTTAGTTAAAAAAAAACAAACTATGTTATACCTGGTAGTTCTCCCTCTCACAGCAGTTTCTGTTGCTTGTTACCCCTTATGTATAGGCCACTTGTTCCTGTTTCTTTTCACATCTTTCAATTTTTTAAGAACGGAATATTTTAGGTTGTACGTTATGCAGCTCTGGATACTGGATTTATTTTTGTTATTTGCTTGGTTGTTTGTTTTGTGTCTTTGGCTAGGCTACTTTAGTGGTCTATTTTCTCTACTTGTGAAGGTATGATGTGACTCCTAGAGATCCCAGCTTTGGGTGAGCACACAATTGCACTAGGGTGACAGTGGTTTGAGTGGGGCCCTCTTTGACTCTTTCCCTGATTTCTCTAAGCTGCTGGCTTTATTTGATATTACACTTAGCTTGTTGAATAATTACTCTGTTGTTTTTGACAATGCCTGGTATATAAATTGCTCTGAGATGTCATTCAGTTAAATTTAGGTAGGGGTAGTTTTTGAGATCAGTCTTTGAGATTTGAACTTATTACAGGAAGGCTTTTCTTAGCTGTCTCTTTTCCTGATTCTCCCTGGTGAACTAGATGAGCTATGGTTTAGCTTTTTGCTCTTAATTATCATTGTCAAGAACATTCTTAAGTTTAAAATTCCCCATACTCTGTCTCAAACAACATCATATTTCTTAAGGATAACCTCTCCCCTAGACAAACCTCTGAACCACTAGTGTGGGTGCCAGATAGAGTGGTAACATTGGATCTTCTCAGCTTGTCTCTCACAACATTGAATCTCTCGCCAAGAAGTGAACTGGGGGTAAGAGCAGTCAGAGCCCTGGTGGTTTTTGCCCTATCACCCCTGGGGTAAGTTTTCCTTGAGTAAAGGGCTGCTGGTTTGAGGAAAGGAGCTCTTGACCTCTGTCGTACTGCTTCGGCGAGAGGGAGAGAGGGAATGCTGGTGACCTGTCTTGATGTTGAGATATGATATGTCTCGTACTGAGGGTAGATAGCCCATATTCTTGGCTACACCCATCCAGAGTAAGCTGCTGTCACCCTGAACTGGAGGGCAGGGAAAGAAGAAGATGGGTCATGGCTCAGAAGTCACAAACTTTCTTTGGTCTTATCAAGTGGTAGATTTTCTTGAATAAAAGTTTCATTTACTCCATGGCCTTAGGACAGTGTTCAAAGACTTTAGGTTTTTTGTTTTTAGAAAGTTTCACTAGCTTTGCTTATTTGGTTCGGAAATGTGTGTGCAGAGCTCTTCATTCTGCCATCTCAGAAATAGAACTCTGAGTTGACAGGTTTTCCTTCAGTGCTTTCTCTTCATTTCATCATTGTGGCCCTGTATATAACATCTTTTCCTCCTGTCCTCTACTCACTGGCTAGTGTGTATTTTCCATATATATATTTTTTAAGTTTGACTACAATAATCATTGGTATGGTTTGTGCCGAACATCTGCTTTCCTTCCAAGAATCTGATATTTTGATACATGCTAGGCAGAGTGCCTATTTGACTAGCCCCCAGTAAAAATCCTGGACACTGAATCACTAATTAACTTCTCTGGTAGACAGCACTTTGTGTGTGTTGTGATAACTTGTTGCCAGTGGAATGAAACACAGTTCTTTGTGTCTCTACTGGGAGAGAACCTATGTAAGCTTGCAGTTCCCCTACCTTGATCCCATGGAGTTACCCTTTGCTTATTTTGCTTAATATCCACTGTAGTAAATCATAGCCGAGTGGGGCTGTATGCTGAGTCCTGTGGATCTTCCTAGTGTGAGAAACCCTCACAATAAAAAACACCAGGATATAGGACTTCAGTAGTAGCCGAGGCTTTCTTCACAGGTCTGCAGAGCTGGGTGCACAGCAAAGATATGCACACCCAAATAGACCAAGGATGCTGGTTTTATACTTATACGAATAGCCATCCCCCCTTCCCCTTCCTCCATTTCTCCATGCTTGGATACTCCAGAGTTACAATCTAATGCAAATAACTAAATTAACTGAGGGTATTAATTTCCTGAATTGTTTACTGAACTGTCTAGCTACATTTTCTCATTTTCCGGTGTTTGGTGCTGAATATTTTTCCCCTTTGATCTCAGATGCATTTGCGTTGAGCTGTGGAAATATCACCTCCTGACTTGTAGGTATGCTAATACTGTTGATTCTGACTCAGAAACCCCCCTACTTCAAGATTTAATTACATTTGTTCTTTGCTGCTAATTATTTCCTACCCTAGTTTGAGAGTCACCAGTTTCTTTGTACCTTACACTAGTGAATCATCAAACTTGGAGGAGCTCCCAACATAAGCAGCTATGCTTTCCACTGGACTGGTGTAGTTCAGGAATCTTCTGAGGACTTGAAGGAGTTGATAATGTTGTTTTGGGGTTTCCTGATTCCATGAGGCCCTTTTGTCTGTGATTTCCTCCTTAGATTTGTAGCCACTCTGTCAACTCCTGACTCAACTCTCTTGACACTAAGACTGCACTTTCAGCCTGAATTCTACCAGGAGCAGGTTAGGGAGCACAGAAGTCCTTGGGTTCCCTTGTTTTAAGGCTCCAGTCTCCTTGGTTTCAGGCTTTTGGTTTCTTTCTAGTGCTGTCAAATAGTTATGTTTATATTATTCCTGTATTTTTTTGCAATAGAACTATCTGCCTGTTTGGTGAGGTTTTTTTTTTGTAACTAGTTAACAAACTGTTCTTAGTAGTTAAGGCAACTTTTCCTGTACTTTATAAGCAACACAACTATCAAATGGCTAGTGAAAAACAGATCTTCCTCATCTAAAAAGCTGTTGCTTTTCCAAAGTCCACCAGAATTCTTTGATATAAGCAGGGTTTTTATTTATTTTTCATAGTGATGCTCTGTTGTCCCAAGTTATCCAGCCATTGGTGGAAGACCCAAACATGAGAAAAGCTTTCATCATTGCTTGTGGTTTCAAAGTTATCCTGCCAGCCTTCTTCCACTATTCTGGGAGAAATCCCAGCAAGTATTAGCAACCAGTATGACTGTTGACACAGTTATTGGTGATGATATGCAATGTGACAAACTTTCTGCTGTGATTATTTTCCAACTTTGGTCTTTTTCTTATATAAGCCAGTATATTTGTATGCTTTGCCCTGGTATTATTTCTCAGGCTATCTGGTATTTTAACTGCAAAATGACAAAGGTAATCTTTCTTCTCTTACTGAGCTACTTTAACCAGGTTGGGTTTCTCCATGGATTTTCATTCATGTGTTAGTGAACCTTTTGTCCATGCTTTTCTTTCTGTCTTCTGCAACCCTGTAGCACATTTCAGGCACATTTCTGAGCCTAGAGAGATAATCAGACTGTCCAGAGGTAGGTAAAATGGGTTTAGTTTTTTGATTAATTTCACTGCTCAGCAATCCATTGGAGGACTTTGTAATGTCAAGGAAAGCCTGGTTTTACTTGTTTCACATTTTTGTTTTTTAGATTGAGTTTTAGAAGGTAATTCTAACAAAAAGAACTTTGGTCAGTTTTACTATGCCCTCGGTAATCAAAGAAGGCTGTTATGATTTGGATTTGTCAGAATTTTACTCTACATTTGATTGTGGGTGAGATGTTTGTGCCTTTCTTCATTTTGTCTTGGTTTGTAAAAATCTTAGTAGAAATTATCTACAGTTCTGTAGGTGTCTGAAGAGTTTGTTTTGTATAAAATTCTTTGCATTGCATTCTCCAACTAGAATTGGATACTTGCATATGTTCTTTGAGAGAGACTGTTCATTGATACCCTTTTTCAGAAAGTTATATTGGCAAGAACTCAAGGGGAAGGGGCAGAAGACCTGAAGATTTACTTATGTATCTGTCTTGTGGCTTTCCTTCCTCACCAGTATAATTTCAGGAAAGAATTTTGGGCTTAATATGCTAGTAAAACATTTTGTTGAATTCAGGTGATACCTTTATATGAGAAATTAAAGAGCCCCCTTTGAATCACACACAAAAAAATTATACTTTAATGCACATACATGTACTCTGAGCTTAAAATGTTAGCATTTTATTTGACTTAATTTCAAGGAAATTACAAAAATACAAATGTTACTTTTCTATTTTCAGATGATTTGACTCAGGGAAGAGGTATTTTCATTATTGTGGTTTTTATTCTTTTTATGTTTTGTTATTAAGCTTGTATTTTTTAGATATTATGTTTATACTTTTTTCTTTTCTTTTATAAACAGGTTGAAAGGATCGTTGACAAAAGGAAAAACAAAAAAGGGAAGACAGAATATTTGGTTCGGTGGAAAGGCTATGACAGTGAGGATGACACTTGGGAGCCAGAACAGCATCTTGTGAACTGTGAGGAATATATTCATGATTTTAACAGACGCCACACTGAAAAGCAGAAAGAAAGCACATTAACCAGAACAAATAGGACCTCTCCAAACAATGCTAGGAAACAGATTTCCAGATCCACCAACAGCAACTTTTCAAAGACCACTCCTAAATCACTAGTGATTAGCAAAGACCACGAGTCTAAAAACAGTCAGTTATTTGCTGTCAGCCAGAAGTTCAGGAAAAACACAGCTCCATCTCTCTCGAACCGGAAGAATATGGACCTAGCAAAATCAGGTATAAAGATACTTGTGCCTAAGAGTCCCATTAAGAGTAGGACCACAGTGGACGGCTTTCAGAGTGAGAGCCCTGAGAAACTGGACCCTGTTGAACAGAGTCAGGAGGACACGGTGACGCCAGAAGTGGCAGCCGAAAAGCCAGTTGGAGCTTTATTGAGCCCTGGTGCAGAGCGAGCTAGGATGGGGAGCAGGCCCCGAATACACCCACTAGTGCCTCAGGTGTCTGGCCCCGTGACTGCAGCAGTGGCCACGGGATTAGCTGTTAATGGAAAAGGTGAGTGTCCAGGTGAGCAGCTCAGTGGGCCTCATCTCTGTCAACAGCCATGGACTATTAACTCAGTATGCCTGGTGATTTTTCAAAGGAGTGTAGGTACTCCTTTCTTATGTATGTGTCCTAGACAGCAGGGAGTCTGCAGAATCTGTTTGTAACAGATGTCTACCGTAATCTTTGAAAAAATTTGCCAGCTTCTCCTTTCTAGAAGCCGTGGGGATTTCTCTCACAACCAGTACTGGTGAGCTCTGCTGAATTTATCATCCACAAACTACCACCATGTTGTCTTGCTTTAAACAGTGTCTCACTCTAAATAGTTTGTGGTTGGTATTTTTTTAACAAAAGTTTCATTCTGAAGCCACCTACCTTATACGTCTTATACACTGAATCTCATTTTAAGAATCTAAGTGCAATCTCATTGATTACACTTAGTATTGATTAGATCTCATTGTCCCTTTTTCATAGTTAGGAGTTTATTGAGTGTGGGTGATGTTTTTTATTTTATTTTTACTCCTGCTCCTGGATTCTGTAGCCTAGTTGGTTGTACCATGGCCTCCTCCTCATCTCTTAAGACCTCACACCTAAGAAGTAGCATAGACAGCTTCCTTCCATCCACTTTCCCATGTCTAGCTAGCTAGCCACCGATTTATATAGATTCTATTAAATATTTCTCCAATAGTAAGCCCTACTTGCCCTCCTTCACTTTAGGCCCTGGTAATTTCTTACCTACCGTAGCTTTTTAATTGCTCTCCCTGCGTCCTGCCTTTTGAGAGTTCCCATCCACTCTTGAATAGGAGGGGGGACCCCCATTTGCCACTCTGATTGTAGCACTGCTGTCTCACTTAGCAGATGTACTCCTAGATACCTCTGCTCGCCCCTCATCTACCTTTCTTACTCTGTCTTTTCAAGGCAGTACTCCTGTCGTCCTCTCTTCCTGGAGCATCACATCTTCCTGGCTCCTTGTTCACCTCATCAACCCTGAACCTTCCTTCCAGTTCAAGGGTCAGTGGTTTCTGTGTCCTTTTATCTCTTACGCTCTTCTTGCTCTCCGTGTTGCAGATTGTCATTTTCTTCCCTCAACAAAATGAAGTGATCCTGATTTGTTGGGGGAGCTGTTTTCCTCTAAAGAGAAATATTCATCTAAGACACTTAATCTTGCTATGGTGCATCCAACAAGTTTTGGCTTTGGCAACTTGTGTAGCAGTGAACAGGGAAGCTGAAATATGGGGTTTCCCTTTGGACATGAAATTATTGTCTTGTAGTGATTTTCAGATACACACTTGACTCAAATGCTGCTCCTCTTTCCTACTCCAAAAATTTCATCTTCACCTGTGTAAAGGAACTTGCATGAAGCTTATTTACAGAGTTGACTTTCCGTATTGTTGATCTGCTCATGGATGTAGCTTTCTCTTAACTTGTTGTGAACAAAGGACCATAGAGGTTCAGAGGCAGAAGAGACTTTATAAATCATCTAATAGCATGCCGAGAGGGAAGTTGAGTCCAGAAAGAGTGTGACATTCAGGCAGAACAGAAGGCAGAGAGATGGAATCAGAACATTTATCAATTTCTACTCCCATTTTTTCCCAACATTGCTTGATGCCTCCACCAGACAAAGAAACATCTACTTCTTCACTGATTATAGGACCAGGCCCTGTGCTGGGCCTTGGTGCTATAAACAAAGACTGGGCCATGCTGACTCTGGGGCAGGGGTTGGCAAACTACAGCCTGTGGGCCAAACCCAGTGCACCATTTATTTCTGTAGGACCTACAAGCTAAGAATGGTATTACATTTTATAATATTTGGGGGGAAAGTATGCGGAATTATATTTCACGATGTGAAAATAAAAGAAATTCAAATTTGTGTTCATAAATTAATTTTTATTCCAACACAGTTACAATCATTTGTTAACTTAGGGTGTATGGCTCTCCAGCCACAGGGATAGAGTTGAGTCATTGTGACAGAGACCTTATAACCTGCAAAGCTGAAAAAATTTGACAGTCTGACTTTACAGAAAAAGTTTACTAACTTCTGTTCTAGAAAGTTAGTTCTGGGCAGCGTTTTGTGAGGGGCAGGGGGGCTAGGGGACAAAAATGCTTTAGAAGATGTGTGATTCTCCTTTGTCAACAAAAGTTGTATGTACCTACCTTTTGGGGGAGGGGGCACAATTTGCAAGTCTTTTTGATCCTAAGTTTTCCACATACTTTTATCACACTTACGCAGGGTTGGCTGCCTTCAGTTTTGTATATAAGGAGGACACTGGCTTCTATTTAAATAAGGATCTGGTGACTAACTTCTCTTATTTCTCTCCCCATTTCAAAACATTAAATGTCCTTAAGCATAAAATCTCTTCTGTTCTATGGAGTAAGGTATTTGGGGTTGTAGTAACACTTGTTTCCAAAGCCCTCATGACTTCTTCTCTTTCCTGGACGAGTCCTGTATACTCTCCACTTACACAAGAGGAAGCATAGTAGGCACTTAAGAATGTTTTTAAGACAGTGGTGAATGACATCCCCAATGGCCATGATCTAAATCAGGTTCGCAGATTAAGAAAGAACCGTACCTCCACCCCTAGGAGCCTGCAGTGTGGAGTGTGTTCTTTCTGAAAGGAATACAGTGGCAAAAATGAATGGTGTCTTAGTCAGCTACAAAAGGCTTTTGTTTTGCCAGGGATGAACCTTACTGTGTCCAGAGTGGTGCCTGCACATTGTAGGTGCTATGCAAATGTTTATGGAGGGAATGATTCTAGTGCTCACTAAAGACAAGGTGCTCTCAAGACAAGGATGGTAATGAGTCTTTGCAGCCCTAGCACTGGGTCACATTAGATGGAAGGGAAAAAACTATTGAAATGACAAGGTATGTGAGCCAGAAGCACAGAAACATTCCAGAAAACCTCTTACTCACACTCAGCGTGTATCTTTCCTGAATGAAGACATGCAGTACCGAAGCTGTGTTAAATTGTTGGTCCACACTCAAACATTTTTAAAGCAATGGTTTGGTTTAACTTTACATATTAATTTTAGAGCTACATAAGAAAACTAATTAGTTTTTTAAAAATTAATTGAAGCACATATAGCATCATTGGGAAATGAACCATCTAAGATATTAATCATGTGTATGAGGCGTATTTTTGCCACTAAATGCAGCAGATAATTTAACTATCTGTTAACCAGAAGAGTAAATGTTCCTGGAGAGTTTTAACATACATGATTACTTTTACAGAATAACCATATGTGCATTTAATTTTTAACTTCTAAGTAATAAACAAAGATTTAAAAGATGAATATTGCTTCTCTTAGAAATAGGAGAAATTTTAAAACTTAAGTGAAATTGCTATCTTCTGTGTTCTTTAACTTGCCTAACAAATGTATCCTACAAAAGGAACAATTACTTTTATATTTTTATTTTTTACTTTAAATCTTAAAACAAGTCCCGTTTAGTATATTTGAGATAGATTGAGATAAACAATTAAGGTGCTTCATTAATGACAGCTATATTAATGTAGTCCCTTAGTTTTTCTTATTCTTAAGTAATAGAGCTAAGAGAGCGCTCTCCAGGAGAGAGGGGAGTGCAAGGATATAATCAACTTTTGTTTTTATGTACTATATATGATTTGAATATCCTGTGTAATGCGGAGATTTTGAATGGGAAAGTCAAGTTTGCTATGAAAGATGTTTTTTTTGTTTTTTTTTTTTTTTTCTTTCCTAAAGTTCCTTAGAATTACGGATTTTTAAATTTAAACATCAAACAGATACCTACTCAGTGAAAACATGCAACCCAGCCTCAGAAACCATACCTTGGTTACAGCGTCAGACTGTGGTTGGGCTCTTCTTCTGGGGGCCCTGCAGGAAGCAGAACTGTTGGGACAGCATGGTGGTGATCTTTTTTCCTAGGATGCAGATACTCAAAAGTAGCTGACACTTCGTTTTACTTTCTCCTTTCATGAGCCATAATTTCTTTGGTCAGAGGCTTAATGGACCAAAGCTCTTCTTCAACTGTTTAAAATCCCCCGTGACACACTTGGTTGAGTTGTATTCAGGAACAAGTGCCTGGGAGGTATGTTGCTTGAAGGCAGTAGGTTGCACATCACTTTCCTTACATTCAACACATACTTGTATTTTTCTAACTAAAACAAGCAGGATTTTCTTTTACAATTTTGAGGAGTGTTTAGCAGGTTTTATAATTTCATTGTTTTGTATTTTCTATTCTATTTCTCCTGGCTGGTAGCTGTCCTGCAGCCTATAGCTGCAGCCCTGTGTCCTCAAAGCCTAGGAGCTGCCCTACCAAAACAATTGCTTTTAAAAACTGGATTATCTTACTTGTTCTTTAGTAAATTCAAATATGTAATTGATCACCATTCCACAAGTATAACATTTAGGAAAATGCTATTAGCTATCTTTTTCAAAAAATAAGGTTTAAACCTTACCAGTATTACCCTGTAGGATTGGCTGCTGGATTTAGGAGGGACATGACTAAAGAAATATCTTAAACACGACATATATGACCACCTACACTCTATGCCATGAGCCTTTCACTTAAAAGAAGTTCCAGGAGAAATTGTTCAAAACCTCCTTCTGAGGACGTGGAGTGTAATTTTTTCTTAATGCGAATATAAAACATGATTTCTCCTCCCTCTCTGTAATTATCAGGGAGCTGAAGTGCCATATCAGCAAGCTTCCTTTAGGAAGAGACTTGTGGCCCCCTTGGCCCAATTATTATTTAGGTGCTGTAATTAGAACTCCACCCCAGGAAATGCTAAAAGTCAGGAGACTAGTGCCCAGAGGCAGTAGCTGTTCAGCAGGGCCACAACAGGAAATGCTCATTTGAAAAGAAAACATTTGAAGCCAGGCTATATAACTGTATTGTATGAGACATTGGTCAAAAAAAATATTTAAATTTGAAACCAATAAACATTTGTTGGCACCTCTTGTATAAGAAATAGGTCCCACTCTAGTGGTTTCCACATATATTATCTTACAAGGAACAAGTCTACTTACACATAGAAAGATTACAGAATCTAAACTTGAACCAAAGCGGCGTAAACCTTTGGACAACCTGCCTACACCTTCTTCCTAAGCATTTAATAGGTAGCTTCAGGCAGAATCATATACTTGCCCAGAAAAAATTGTTCCTTTGTTTTCTCCTTGAGGCAAGCTCAGTGGTCCTTGAACCTGAAGATGCTCTAGATTCTAGTACAGTTTTAGGCACAAAGCCTCATGGAAAATATATTCTTGTCCACCAGCAGCCTTCTGTTAAACAATTGGTCACCCTGGGACTGTTTATTTTAAAATATATAGTTATTCACCAATCATTGATGTAGAGCCAAGGCCTTTAAAAAAGGGGTACTATCATTTGCCACTTGCTTGAAGAGCCAAGCTCTTTTCTTAGAATATGGATCATTGATTCGAGTTTGGTTTTGTGTGAAGCACACCCATAATCATCTTCTAATTCTGGTTTGGATTTCTTTAAAGTGATACTTAAAAATCTGAGTGCACAGTTTTAGAATTTTTAATTCTTCTTATTTCCTCATTTCCATCTGATTTGACAATGACTTTGAACCTTAGAGCCTTTCCGAAATATTAGACATAATTTTAATTGAAGCATCAGCTTGCCTTTTGTAATCATATCTCCTGGTTTTTGATAACATTAACTGGCCTAAGAAGCTTAGGGAGTAAAACCAGCCAGCTCTTGAAGAAGGACCCTATATGGGTACTGTGGAGCCCATGCCTGACTGCTGAGCTCTGTACTGTGCTGCTTCTGGGAGACTTATCCTCCTCTTGCACTTTGACGGTTTTATGGTCTGTTAAGGATGATTAGGACTCAGAGCAGTGTTGACCCATTGAGCCCACTCCAGAACCCTTGTGATTGTTTAGTTTTTCCTTTAACTTTCCACTTTTTCCCTATACCTGTGGTGCCCCGGCCAAAAGAAACACACATTTCCAGGCCCCACTCACAGCTTCTGAACTAGAATCTCAGGTGGTCCCAGCAATCTGTTTAACAAGCCTTCAGTGGCTCTGGTGCTCATCAGGTTTAATAACCACCATCTTATCTATGCTGTGTTGTAAAAGTTTGTAGTATCATAAAGCAGTTTGGGAAATAAATACAAACTATTAAATTTTTCTGTTACAGTGTATTTTAGATGCTTAGAGTTAAGTACATTTAGTTCTTGTTCTCCCTTGAGATTGTTTAACCTTAGCATACCTTGATTTAAAAATTGTCTATACATTTGTATTGGTTTTAATGAATACTTTAATTTTTTAAAATGACAGGAAAACATTATAACATAATTAAAACAATCTCAAAGAGAAAAAGAAAGCTATCATCACCCAAGCCCCACCTCTTCCTCCTTCTCTCCAGAGATAACCACTACTAACAGTGTTTTCCTCCACAAATTGGATAAATATGCACATCTTTTAAATATATCAGTGGGCTCATACTTGTTATGTGGTTCTACAACTTGGGATTGTTTTATTGTTGTTGTTGTTGTTTTTTAATTTTATGACACATCTTGGATGTATTTTTATATCCACACAAATAGCTATCAGTAATTTAGTGTTGGCGTTTCTCAGCAGGGGCTGCTTTGGCATTTGGGCCTGGACACCTCCCTGCATCTCTGGTCCTACCATTAAGATGCTACTAACGGTCATTTTAGACCTTTTTCTATATCTATCCTCTTTTCTAGGGAATCATACATACCACCTAAATTGTTCTGGTATTTGCCTTTTTCATTTAACATCACATCTTAGAGAACATCCATTTTCAGTCTCAAATCTCTACTTCACTTCTTTTGAAATTTTAAAGTTGATTTTTAATTTTTTGATACAATTTTAAATCTAGGGGGAAGCTGTGAGACCAGTATGAAGAAAAAAAAACCCTGTATGCTCTTTACCCATATTCACCAGTTTACATTTTGTTTCATTTACTCTTTTCTTTCTCCACCTTCCCTGTGTGTATGTTTCTACACACACGTACATACATGCATGTACATTTTCTCCTAAACTATGAGTTAGTTGGTGACTTGGTGTTGTAAACAAGAGTAAAGCACGAGGACTGTAACTGATTTCAGATTTTTTATAGATTCTGCCAAATGGCTCTCTAAGCAAGCTGTAAGACTGTAAGTGCCCATTTACCTATTCTTAATCAACTTTGAAATATCTGCCAGATGAGAAGGTAGAAAAACGCTATCTCAGTGTTTTAATTTTAAAACATTCAAAATTCTTTTCACAGGTTGTATTTGCATTTATTTTTCCTTTAATTCCTTTTATATATCTCTTGCCTGTTTGGGGTTGGGGGGCGGTTAACTTTTTCAAGATGTGTTGACTTCATGAATGTGCATGTCATTGGTCAGGGACCACACTAATCTCTTCATTCATGAGCTACAGCATGCAAACTACTAAAGGGGGCATTTCAGAAGAGGTCATTGACCTTTGGTCCTCTTGGTACCAACTCAAGGACTGAGACTTTATGCCAGGGGTCAGAATGAATAGGGCCATCTAATCTCCGCATTAAAGCATTTACAGGAGTTTAATGAGAAAACTTCAAATTAACTTGCATTAATTTTATGATTTCTGCTCAGTTTTGACAATACCAAAATGTATTTAATTAACTTGGAGTTTTATTATTTAAAAGGAATTTGGATGCCTAATCTGCAACAGGGTCTTCTTGAACATTCCTCTACTGACATCCTGTATTTTGGGATGAGAGCCATTACACACACACACACACACACACACTCACACTGTGTGTGTGTGTGTGTGTGTGTGTATATATATATATATATATATATATATATATATATATGCCATCAGTCTGAGTTCTAAGGTGATGTTCTATTGCCTTTGTTTTGCCTCAAGTTCCACTAACATTCTACTTCATCTTTCAGAGAATGTTTGTTTTATAGATGAAAGAGAACGTAATTTGATAAAAGTCACTCAGCAGGTGGGAGAATAGAGTTCACATTAGAACCTACTCCTGACTTCTTTTTAGTTAAATTCTGTGTTACACTGGTGACAAGGAACTTTTTACAAGCATATTTTACAGTATTGATAGTACTATATTAGTCAAGACTTTCATCCTGTTTCAAGTGAGTGAAACTGACCTCAAATAGGCTTAATCAACCAAACAAAATGGCATCTGTTTGCTCTCTGTTCACCTCCAGGTTCTCTGCTTCATTCAGGCAGACCCTTCCCCCACATAGAAAAAAGGTGCTGTCAGCAGTTCTAGCAGGCATCCTAACCTCCTCAGCAAACCAGGCAGAAAACTAGTCTTCTCTTTCACAGAAGTTCCAAGATGAGATCAGTTTCATCCAAACTCTGGTTCCCCAAGGGAAATTCAGGGCTGTTAACAATAGAAATGGAAATAGCAACTGCTGTCAGCAGTCTTGACACAACTGAAATTACTGACTACATTTAAAATATAATACTGCTTTCCTAAGTTAAAAAATATCCAAAGTGCTAAATAGTCAGAGTTTGAATAGTAATAATTTACAATTAATACCATGTTTCAGCTTTTTGATGTTCCTTTCAGACTGTACATAATCCTTATCTCACACTACATGTGTGCCTTGATGATCCTCACCATGAAAATGAATTCTGTATTTGTCTTTCACTTCCCAGTTTTTTAATCTTAAGTGGTGTGCTCTTCCAACTCAGTTATATTTTTAATTACAAATGAAGAAGGGCTATTTAAAAACTCAGATCATCAGAAACCTCTTGAAGTATAACACTGAATCCCCAGTGTATAGGGAACTTCTTGAGAATAAGACCCAAGACTTTCCATCCTAGTTTTTCTACTACCTGCCCCATGGTAGGTGGCTCCTAAATCTGTGAAGTGGGTAAAGCATTTTCTTCTATCATGGTTCATTTTAACACGACTTTTCATAATTACCATTTTACTGAAAATTAATACAGTATTGTTTTATCTGAGCAAAATCTTGTAAAGAACTCATTCAAGCTCAGCAACAAATCTGGCAATAGAAGCATTTTAACACAAGGATTTCTGTGGATTTTTTTGTTTTTTTTTTTAATAGTCCATCTTTATTGATACTATTTGGCGGGATATTGTTCTCATATTTTTACTTATTTTTAGAGAGAAGTAAAGGGAGAGGAACTTCCATCAGTTGCCTCTTGCCCACCCCCAGTTGGGGATGTGGCCTGCAGCCCAGGCATGTGCCCTGACGGGGAATCAAACAGGCAATCTTTCAGTTTGCAGGCCAGCGCATAGTCCACTGAGCCATACCAGCCAGGGCTCGTGTTTCTCATTAAGTCCAATATCTGGGCTTCCTCAATGACAATTTCTGTTGACTACTTTTTTCTATGTGTGTGGATCATTCTTTGTCTTTGCATGTCTTGTGGTTGTGTTCTTGTTTTTAAAACAGGACTTCGAAAGTAACTTGGGAACTGGACATTATATTCCTCCCCTGCCTGGGGTTTGTTGTTTTCTGGCTTTCACATTTGGCTCTTTCTTGAAGGTTCTGTGTCTTTGCCAAAATACTCCATCTATTCATGCAAGTTGCCCACCTTTATATGTATCATAATTATATTAATGTTTCTATATGATAATATCTGGGTCATCTCTGAGTCTGGTTTTGTTGATTGCTTTGTTTCTTGATAATGAGGTGTTTTGTTTTTTTTCTTATTTGTATTTCATAATTTTTGTTTGCTGAATATCTTGCATAAAACGAGAAACTGAGAAATAATATTATGTCTAGAAAAGAGTGTAGTTCTTCTTAGGCAGCTACTATGGAGGATTAAAGTCATTTTCATCAGAAATTGAGCTGGATTTGTTTTACTGTGGTTGCTGGAAGGTTTCCCTCAATGTTGTGCTCTGCCATCAGCTTTCTTTCAGCTGTCTCTCTATACCTGTATCATAAAGGACTTCTCTCTTCCATGGTCTTGCCCCTTCCCTAGAAGTAGATTGCTATTGATTTTTTCACTCAGTTATTGATAGGCTGGAGTAGGAAGGTGAAAGGGAGAGTGCTAGGAGGGCAATTATTTGCTCTATCCCGTGTCTGTCTTAGACCTCATGTGCCTCAGCCTTATAGATGGAGATTTATCAGTATTCTTTCTCCTGCCCAAGGGGTAAAAGGCTTTTTCCCTCACACACTGCCCTTCCCTCAGTTTTAATGGTTCAATGAGGTTTGCTGCCCTTCCCCCAGAGGCCTGGAAAAGACCAGAGTAGGTGAGTGGATGTTTATACCTTTCCCAGGGAAATGGCAGACCCCTTTGTTCATGCCTGAATTGCTGAGGAAGTTTGTGACTGATCTTCTGCCTTGCCCCGTCTTTCTTATGAGTGAACTTCTTTCTGTATGTCATGCTGTACCACACTCAGTCATTAGCAGTTCTTCAGTGTTTTAGCTGATCCCTTAATCCCTTCCACTTGTAGTCTGACACAGATAAGACAGCCTGCATGCCCTGTCTTTTATTGAATTTCAGGTCAGTTGGTTGCCTTGCAATCATAGCTCTTTGAGGAGTTCAGAAAAGTTGTTATTTGTAGTTTGTCTATCTTTAGCCTTTTAGCTATGGCCAAGTCTGTTATTAATTCTGAACTCTTACTCTCTTCGATTGGACAAAAAGTTGGTTGAGTTTTTTCTGTAGAAGTAAGAGAGACATTTTTCATTTTCACCAGTAACTTTATTGATTTGGATGTTTTGAGTATGACACCTAACTCCCGCTATTGGCTTTTAGTGGGTAGAAGCCAGGGATACTACTAAACATCTTCCAATGCATAAAACAGCCCAACAGCAAACAATTATTTGGATGAGATGTCCGTAGTACCGAGAAACTTAGCAAACCACTTTCTCATGTTTGATCAGTCACAGCACTTTCTCCACACACTGCACACATCTTTTTTTGTGTTTCGATTGCGTTTTTACCTTTCTTGAAATAATAAAGCATAATATGCTGAAAATATTGCATATCTTCCATCTTTGGTATTAAAATGGCTGCACAAAAATTCACCGTTTTTTTTTTAAGTATATGTTATTGATTATGTTGTTATAGTAGTTCCAATTTTTTCCCCTTTGCTCCCCTCTGCCCAGTACCCCCCTTCCCTCCAGCAATCCCGTCCCCTTTAGTTCATGTCCATGGGTTGTACATGTAAGTTCTTTGGCTTCACCATTTCCTGTATTATTCTTAACATCCCCCTATTTCATACCAACCAATTATGCTTCTTAGTCCCTGCACCATATCCCTATTTTTCCCCCTCTCCCCATCCCCCTCCCAGCTGAAAACCCTCCAAATGATCCCAATACCTATGATTCTGTTCCTATTCTGGTTTGCTTAGTTGGATTTTTTTTTCATTTTTTACATTTAGTCGTTGATAGTTGTGAGTTTGTTGTCATTTTAGTGTTCATAGTTTTGATCTTTTTCTTAAGTCCCTTTGACATTTCATATAATAATGGCTTGGTGATGATGAACTCCTTTAGTTTCACCTTTTCTGGGAAGCACTTTCTGTGCCCTTCCGTTCCAAATGATAGCTTTGCTGGGTAGAGTAATTCTGGTTGCAGGTTGCCTTTTCATCACATTGAATACTGCTTGCCAGTCCTTTCCTGCCTGCCATCAGTGTCCTCTGAGAAATCAGCTGATAGTCCTATAGGCAACTCTCCACCTCTCTCTTGCTGCCCCCCAGGACTCTTTCTTTATCTTTCACCTTTGGCATCTCAGTCGTGATGCATCCTGGGGTGGTCCCCTCTGGGTCCAGCTTGCCTGGAACCCTCCGTGCTTCCCGGACCTGTATGTCCATCTCCTTTGCAAAATTTGGGAAGTTTTCCTCGTTTTTTTTAATTCTTCTTCCTCATTCTACACTGGTTTACTTTTTTTCTTTCATATGTTTCAAATCATTGATTTGAACCCCGGTTTCCTTCCCTTCTCCATTGGTTTTGTGTGGATTTTCCTTCGTTTCACTTAGCATAGCCTTCACTTCTTCTCTTATGCGTTTGCCCTACTCAAACATATCTGTCAAGCCTGTGAGCATCTTTATCACCAGTGTTTTGAATTCTGTGTCTGTTAGGTTGTCTGTCTCCTCATCTGTGAGGTTGGCTATCTCCTTGTCACTTAGTTCTCCCACTGCAACCTTGATCCATTTCCCCTTTTGGGCTATACTTCTCTTTCTCCTCATTCTGACAGGCTCCTGTGTTTGTTTGCCTCCGTGTCTTAGATAGAGCTGTCGCTCCTGTTATGTTGTAAGGGATGGAGCCTTAGGGATTCGTCAGTACAGGGCGACCTGTTTCACCACGTTGTGGCGCTGTATCGTGGGGGAGAGATCTGAGAGGGAACAATGCCACCAGCCCAGCACTCGCCCCTTTTCCAGGCACCTCTCCCACTTCCGTACTGGACTGGCGTTCCTCTACCTGCTTCCCTGGCCGTCGTTCCCAGAGTGGGTGGGTCTGTGGATGTTCTAGGACTGTGGGGGCCCCCCAAACAAGCGGACTCTGCTGAGACTGGCAGTTTCTGCCTCCACCCCAACCCCCACTGGTCTGCACAGTCAGAAGCAATGAGGCTTGATTTTTTCTGGTGCTGGGACCGTGAGCTTAGAGGTCCGTTGAGGAGCTGGGGATGCTCCCCAGGTGTCCCTCCTGACTTTTTAAAACGTGAGACTGCGCTTTCCGTTGACCCACTGCTGCTGCCATTACCACACCACATCCTCTCCGCCCCTCCTACCTGTCTGGATGAGTATTTCTTTATATCTTTGTTGGCTGGACTTCCATGCAGTTTGATTTTCTGGAACTTCTGGTTGTTTCTAGTTTTGAGGTAGTTGTATTCCTTCTTAGTTGTGGAGGGAGACACAGGGTGTCTGTCTACGCCTCCATCTTGGCCGGAAGTCACCTCACCTATTTTGATGTTATTTTTTAATGCATGCTGATATGACAGCTGTCACAATACAGTCTAACGAAATTGTTTCAGATGAAGTTTAAGACAACTAAGCACTACGAGCCATTGTACAGAAAAACTAAACGAACTTCTTGGCCAACCCAATGTTTTCCCTATTTGACTTTTATTTGCAATAAAACACAGGGTTAGCAGAATTTATATGTATATGGATCAGGTTCTCACATAGTTTCTTGGCAGGTCCACAGATGGTGTCATCATAGTGAGCTAGAGCTGTATCTGGTGGGTTTGCACCACCAGCCTCAAGGCCTGCAAACCTCTAGAGCTTAGCCCATGCTTAAGTATAGAAGTGTTTTACTACAGCATTAAAAGCCTAGCAGCTATACCACAATATCCATAGTGTGTAAGAAGAAGGTGAAGAGAATAGGTTGACTTTTTAGCTGAGAAACTAGAAAATGAATCAGTAGGTGAGAATGGGCGGAAGAGTGTGGCATTGTCAGCTCTTTACTCGCTATGCCCTACTTATAAGTTTGTGTCTAAGAACACATGTCTGTTCTATGGACCAGGCTTGGCTTGTTGTAGATAGTACCTTTCTTGTCATTAAATATAATTATCCAAAGTTTTAATTATAGCAAAGTCTTAACTGTGAAACACACTACAAAGAGCTTCCTTTTGGCCAAAGCCTAATGGATATCTATGATTATTACTCAAAGATAGAGATTTGGATTCATTGAAGGTTTTTGGTTTTGTTCCATGTTTTTGATAGAAGTTGTAAAATTGTCTACAGAAAAACAACTACTTTGCTCCCTAGAGTATGGACTATTGTTAGGGGTTTTATGTTTTATAAGTTAGTTATGTTTGTTTCTTTTAATGATTTCTTTGAATGATTAACTTGATTGCAGCAAACTTCCAATATGTGGAAATTAATTTAAATATTTATTGAGAAAATAAACATGTTTGTAGTGACTATTTTCTTGGTACAGACTACATACTTCTACCCTTCTGTTAGGCGGTGATACAGCGTACCAATTTTTTTTTTTAACTTTTAAGGTATTCTTTATATAAGATGTATATTCTTGTGAGTAAATTTTTGTTAGGTAGTCATGAGATGAAGAAATCTCATCCAGAAAAAACTAAAAATAAAGACTGAGGAACTATCACAAATACTGAAAATAGTTCCTAAAAGTTCATGATGGGTTAAATTTTGTCCTTGTTCCCATCATCTGAAAACTAATTAAAAGGCCAAGCAAAGAATGACTAGAAGTGAGGGTGATGAGATCTAGATGGCAGTTTCTGCTACCCCGGCCTCCCTCTCCCCTCTATTAGTGGTTCTGACCTTTCACCTTTAGCTGGGTAGTTCATCACAAACAGCCTAGCTCTATGAGGACAGGGGCATATCTCAGTTCCTCATAGCCTGTTTCTTTTTAACATGAAATCATGTGTTTTCATTTTCTTGTGGTGCTTCATAAATCTGAGGAAGTTTGGTCTTTCTTCATTTATTTGGCAAGCCCTCTGAATCAAGGTTCAGCTACCTGAAGGGCCAGTACCACCTCTCCAACAGACTAGTCTCAGAGGCTGAGGAGCCAAGGAGTGCCCTTAGCCATCAAAGTGCCTCTGCTTTGATCAGCTTTGTTTTTGATTTCTATTTTGCTTAGGGGGGGAAAAATAGCTCTGTGTATGGGGAAATGTAAGGAAAACAATTGCTTTTATGTACATGGGAATTCTGTTGAGTATTGTAATCTGCCATCTTATGCATTATTCTTCCCTTTATCATTTTTTGTTCCTCTGGTTTTAGGGTGGCTGAGTGTCTGTGTATTGGTCTCTTTATTTATTTCAAAGAATTTCAGGGAGATACTTCCCTTGGGTCTTAGAAATACCAGGTTGTCTTCTTAAGTAATAGGTTTATTTTTATCTTGGAATCTTTTTAAATAGGGTTTCCAAACTTGCTCTGGCCTCTAGAAACCACAGAACTAAGGATGTGTTATGCTTTTATCGTAACTACAGGGTTGACTTTTCCTGTGGTGCTCTCACCTTCAGCTCCATCTTGAGGGTTAGTTGGGTTATCAGCAAGCTTTGACTTGGTAGCTTTAAAGATCTTTCAGCCCTTCAGGGTCTATAACATATACACTGATACAGAACTACATATCTAGAGTCATTATGATAGCGTTTGGGAACTTAGTTAAAATTAATGGAAGTGTTAATCTAATTTAAACTATGTTGAATTTAAAGATGATGAAGTGAAGGGTGGAAAAGAGGAATGCTTTAAAATGGTAGTTTCTATGAAGAAGTTAAGCCCTGGACGAGTGGCTCAGTTGCTTGGAGTATCATCCTGCACACCAAAAGGTTGCAGGATTTGATCCTTGGTCAGGGCACACACCTAGGTTTGCAGGTTCAGTCCCCAGTCGGGACATGGCATGTATAGGATGCAAACCAATCGGTGTTTCTTTCTCTCTCCCTTCCTCCCTGTCTCTCAAATCAATAAATATGTATTCTTGGATACATCCTTGGGTAAGGATTTCTTTAAAAAGTTAGTAGTATTTTCCTGTGATGTTTGAATACTGAAGATATTGAAGTGGTAGCACTAAGAAAAGATTAAAAGTATAGATAACAGGTTTGCATTCTTAGCCTGCTGCTGTTGACATTGCAGGTAGAAGGTTGAAGTAGACCTTACTGTGAATATCAGCAGATACCTTGAACCTGGCCTTACTCTAGGTAATAATGTACTTCCAAAGGAGGTATTTGAGGTCTTACGAGGTGTCTCTCCTCCAGGAGCAATAAATATAGATTGTGGATTACTTTTATTTGGAGTAGAGGTTTGTTTACTCTTCCTGTATCTAATCAAGATAGTATCTTCTGTAATTAAAGATTGATCATGCTTGAAAAAAGTTCTCCATTATCCTCTTCCATGATACACTTCACTTTTAAAGATTTTAGTTTTCTCCTTGTTTTGGATGCTGAGAGCTTTGTCACTGCATTATTGCAGTGTGTGTTGAAGAACTGAGTAAAAATGGATGCTTCAGTATTCTTTGGTCAACTAAGAACTTGGTTGCTTTCCTAGATTTAGTAATCCAGAACCCTTTAAGGATTAATGCTCTCCGAGGCGCTCAGCACAACTCAAAATAAAGATTAAAACTGACAGGATTCATATAATAATGCTGTAGATACTGATCTTTATACCACAAAATTTTAAGGCATGGGCAAGGACACTTGCTCATCTCTAGCTCTACCCTGAACTGATCATAGATATTTGTATAGTTTACAATGACTTTGCTAATTGGAGTGTTTTTGTTTCAAAGAACAAGTATCTTCCAAGTTCTTTTTATTCTCCTACTGCCAAACTAAGGAGCAAGGCTAGTGCTCAGAACCAGAAGCACAGGCTTAATTAGGTGTGGATCCTACCTTCAGAGAAGCATATGACTTGTATGTGTACATTAAAACTGCAGGACTGGCAAGGAAAAAGCCATTTCTGGCCATAAAAAGAGAAACAAATAATATATTTTACTTGGGGTTTTACCTATGGACTAAGAGCCTCAGAATTGGCTATGACCCTTGTACAGTTTATCTTTGATTGTTTTAACTCCTTTCCAACATTCAAAGGGTTTTACATCCTTGTCTTCTCTCCTTCCACCAAACCGAAGAAATTTAGCAATAAAATGAAAGTAATCATAGCCCAGCGCAGATTTGAATCTTCTCTGAGAGTTTGATTATAATTACTAACACATTCTAGCTAATTTAGGAAAATATTAACTATAACTTCAAAATATTAAACAGAATTATCATATGTCCCTCTTCTTTATCACCAGGTATGGATATTTTTATATAATCTATAGAAAGTTAACCAATTCCACTTTTAAGTGGAACGAATTTAAAATAGGGATTCATATTTGTACAGTCATTTATAGCAGCTAAGTAAAATACTCTATTCACAAAAGGGTAAATATCATATGATTCCACTTACATGAGGTGTTTAGAATAGTCAAATTCATAGAAACAAGAAGTAGAATTATGGTTGGCAGGAGAATGGAGAGTTCTTGTTTAATGGGGACAGAGTTTCAGTTTGGGAAGATGAAAAGAGTTCTGGAGATGGAAAGTGGTGCTAGTTTTACAACAATATGAATGTACTTAATGCCATTGGATAAACTTTATATTTTATAATTTAAAACGTTATATTCTAAGCTTTGTTTGCTAATAGTTCATTTAGGACTTTTGCAAAATAAACATACAATTACAGTTTAGCTGTTTCTGAGGCTCTAGAATGACCCTTCTTATGCCTATCTTAGTTGTACAGATTATAAGGTGGTAATGTATAGGCTTCTGGCTGGTTTGGCTCAGTGGATTGAGCGTCGGCCTGCGAGCTAAGTGTCGCTGGTTCGATCTTCCAGTCAGGGCACATCAGAGAAGGAAAACTCTGATTCCAAAAAACCTCCGCTGCCTTGCGGCATACCTCTTCAGGGGAAAGGCTAAGGGAGTAAACCCCGACAGAAAATCCGGAGCCGGAGTCCCTAAGGCGGTTTGACGTTGTAGTCAACACCGGCAACTCCTGCGGCGCACCTGAAGCCAAGCTGTATTGACTCCGTCTTTCCCTTGGACCCTTCAGCTGCGAAGAGAGGGGGGGTCTGCTGCATGGGCAACAGCAGACCCTCCATATCACCCTGCCCAGGCTCTGTAGCTTCAGCTTCACTGGAGAGGACACTCCAGCGTCATCGCAAGATGTCGATTCAACACGGGAGGAGACAGATACCGTGTCACTCCCGAGTTGGACTGCACAACCATTCTCGGCGGTGCAGATAGACTCTTAAGAAGCTACACCATCGTCTCTCGAGATGGACGGCTGCCGCCACAATGTATAGGCTTGTTTCAATAAGTGTTCCTCTCTTTATGTGTCAGGCAGGTGGTGAGGATGGCGGGGGACTGGCAAGTGGCAAAGGATAGGGGCTTCACATGGGCCTCTGTCTGGTGTTTGTGTCTTGCTAGCCCTAAGGAGGGTGTGGCTTGTAGGCAAACTAAATGAACTCTGGTGCCAGACACGCCTGACGCCACTGAACTGCAGTTTTCTGAAGGACAGAGTCCACAGATGTCCTCCAGAGACAGGGCGCTCCTTTCAGGTCTAATGGGTGAGGTGTGCCTGTCAGCAGTTGAGAGTGCTGCAGGAAAAGAGCCTTGCATGGCAAAGCTGATGCTCCCTCCTCCAGGAGCTCTAAGCAGTACTAGGTATAAAAGCAAGAGTTGTTAAAGTGAAATGTCAAGGTCCATTTATTAATCAAATTATATTCCATTTTTAAATTGTACATATAGTGTGTTTAATAATTGTACTAACTACCCTGTTGTAGGCTAAGTTAGTAGATAATATAAGTTACAGTTTTAAAGTGGATAGACACAAATATAGAACTTGGAGCTAGATGTGTGAGGAAGCATTTACATATGCACATTGGTTATTTCTTCCCAAACTTACTCTCTGCAGGACTAGAAATACTGGTGGTGACTATGTACTAATTCATCTCTCGGCCCAGGTTAGAAGACTCTGCCCTTCTTCCCGGATTAATGACAGAAGTAACATGAATACTCTTAGGAGCTCATAAAATCTAATAAATGATTTGATATGTTTTGGGAATTATAGCAGCCCTTGTTTTTGTTTGTTTGTCTTTTTTTAACTGGCTTAATATGTACACGTGTTATAGCTCCTGGAATATCTTTCTTATTCCTCTTATCCTAGGGTGATTTTTTTGTTCTTGTTTTTACAGGCAGGTAGGTGAGCTGTTAATTCCCTCTCTTTATTGCCCCAGCATTAAGTCCATAATTCTTTTTAACATTTTATTTTTAGCTTAGCATAACTCTTAAAAGGCTGACTTCAGGCTATTCTTTCTCATCCTTTCTTTAAAAATAATAAACCTTCATTAGAATCCCCTGAATATATATCTGGCCATCTCAGTTTTGTTGCTAATGGCATAGTACCTTAATATGCCATAGTCTGTTTTTTACCAATTATCTTTAACAAATATTTATTGAACACTTACTATATGCAGAGCCCATTAAAATTCAACTCTCTGAAATCTTAAGCAATATTACCTGGAAGTGTTCCTAACCTTCTTGAAGACATTTATCACTAATCACATTGTCACATCATTTACCTTTTGCTCTTTAGCTTTTCATATGTCTTGTGTCATTACTGTGGTAGTAGGCAACTGCAAATGATGGGGAGAGTATTTGTGCATCTGGTGGACCTAGGTATGATCTAAACATGTGCCCCCTCACCGCTTACTAAGCGTAGGCAAGGCAGTTGAGCTCTTTGAACCTTGGGTTTTTATTGAGTAAAATGGAAATTTCATGAGATGCAGGACCTGCGAATGCATTTGAGCCCATGGACATCAGTTGCCACCTTTTTTTACCTCCGTTTTCTGTCTTATGATTATCTCCATTGAGAAACTAGTGTGATCACTGGGATTTCCTCTTTTGCATTTACTGAAGAATAAGGAAAAAAGAGTGTCACTGAATGGGAAGTTCGTTCTGAGGGAAGACAATCAGAATGTAAGAATTTTTACTCCCTTGAATGGTATTATCTAAAAAATTATAAATACAAGAAGTACAAGAAATATTAAACTATTTCCGCACTTTGAGGCTATTAAACTGTGAAATTGTGAGCATGTTTCCTTAAGTGTTGTTTAAAGAAGAAAGCAGTATAACCCTGTTGATGGTGACCAGCACTCACTATTTATTTATCTGTTCTTAATTATTTGGACTTTCATGACCCTCTGATGTGGAGGAAATGTAACTGCTAATCTAATCTCAGTTTTCTTATTTAAGCTTTTGTCTTTGGGTTACCCTGAATATTCTATTTCAAACAAGTATGCTACATTAGTGAAAGATACCAAACCTTTTTACCCCAGAACAGTAGTTTTAGCCTTTGGTGTGCTTTAGAATCATGGGAAAGGTGCTTGTGCAACACTCCCAGAATACCCAGGTAGCTGGGAGTGTGGCCCAAGAAGCATTTTTTACAAAGCTGCCCAGTGATTCTATTGTGCGGTCAGGTTGACAAAACCACTGCTATAGATGGCACTTAGCCATTCAATGTTGTATTTCACGTATCAAACCTTACATTATTATGTATCTCTTGGTTCCTAAGTCTTATTAAAGTTGGTCTTGTGTACTTTTTAGGAAATTATCACTGTCTTACAATTTAAAGTTACGTAGTCTCATTAATTGCTACTTTTCTTTTATATGTCAAAATAAAATTTTTCTTTTTAAATCTCATTGCTCTTTTGTACTATAATTTTAATTGAAGAAACCAGTCTGTGGTTTTGTTGGGTTTTTTTGTGTTGATTTTCAAAATGCTTTCTAATTCTTTGTGCTCTCAGGCTTTTAACTAATTTATTTCACAATTTTCCATTCATCTGCCTTTAGTATATTTTATAGCATTCATGAGTTACATAGTTTTTTCAAGGAATTATTTGTATGCTTCATGGACTAAAAGAGCTTTTGTGCAGCCTCCATTCTTAGGTGTTCTTTTTCTCTTTAAAGAATGAGTAGTTTACAGTATTTTTTTCCAGTTGCTAATTCTGTTCCAGGAGACCCTCATCACGCTCAGCATGGCTCTAGCTCTTGTTAGGTAGCTGGGATGCAAATGGTAATGCCTGCTTCCTGAAACAGAATACCTGGTTAATTAATTCTTAGGAGATGGTGTCATTCACAACAGAGACCCAGTGTTGGGAAAATCTTAACTGTTAGTTAACCTGATAAGTTTTTATTTAAATTGGGTTTTTGGTGTTCTAGTTTTATAGGGAATCTGATTGAATAAAAGGTTTGAAGAAAGCTATTATGGCCATAGAGTTGGCCACAGTCACTGTGGGGAAGCAAAACTAGAAGCTAGAGAACCAATGAAGCTGATTGAGGAGTCAAGATGTGGAAAAATTACTGTGAAAATAGGGTGAATTGCAAAAACAGTATAGAGGCAGGGCTAAAGCAGCGGTTAATTGGATATAAGCCGGCCTGGCAGTAATAATGCATCTACTGCATCTTGTCTCCTCCCCACACTTGCTAAGTAAGGGGAAGTTGTGACACACACACCCCACACCCACAGCCCCCAGGCCTGTGACCAAGTGTCAGATGTTGTGCTTGGGTCTAGGCACAGAGGTGCCCTCCTCCTCAGGGGAAATCAGCTCTTTACAGCTCTATGTGACAAGTGCAGAGAGAAGGTTCAACAGGGAAATACTAAGTCCAGGCTGTAGCTGCCAGGGAAGCCCTTTCTGTGGGTCATGTCCAGAAACAAAGCTCAAGATTTCTGACAAAATGTGTACTGCATGCACAGGTGCTCAGCAGTCTAAAGCTATGTTTTCAAACTTCTCCAGGGCAACCCACTGTGAGAGATGCATTTTTAAAGAAACAAGATGGAGGAGGGGTAAGTGGAATCTACAATAACCTCCTCCCAGGGCCAATCTGGAATTACAACTAAATTAATAGAGAAATCATCCTGAATAATCAACTGAACACTAGTTGGACGGAAGCCTTATAACCACGGACAGGCAGGAGAAACCACTTTACCACAAAAAGACTGGAGGGTAGTGCAGAGGCATGAGAGGTCTGGCTGGGCTTCCACAGGTGGCAGCTGAAGATCCAGAGGGATATTCTAGCGGTTGGGGGCTCACCTGTGAAATGTGGGACCTAAACCTGTCTGCCAGGGAGAGGCGGCGAGAGGCTCAGAGAGCCTCTTGAAGGGCCATTGCACAAAATTTCGTTTGGAGCCACTTACCCTGGGCTCCAGAATAGGGAAGGTAGAGTGGACTTAAGGAGATTTGGAGGTTGTGGCCTCTGCGGAGAGAATGGAATGAACAGCTGCCAAGTTCCCTGTGCTGAGGAGCCATCTTTCTCAGGCAGAGCAATCCTCATCCAAGTGGCATCAGCATGAGGGGAAGCAAGAGCCTCGTCCTGTGGAGGTTAAACCGGGCTGCTGATTATAGCTTGATACTTTAAAAGCGAAAGCGGAAAATACAAAAGAAAACAGCCAAAATAAGAAGATAAATAGACCCCAAATGAAAGAACAAGAGAAAAACTAGATGAAATGGAGGCAAGCAATTTACTAGGTATAAAGTTCAGAGTAATGAGTACAAGGATATTCAAAAGCATGAAAAAGGACATAGAAACCATAAAAAGGACTATTCAGAAGTAAAGAATGCAGTATCTGAAATAAATACACCAGAAGGAATAAATAGTAGGTTAGATGAAGCAGAGGATCACATCAGTGATTTGCAAGACAAAGTAGAAAAAAACACCCAGGCAAGAAAGGATTTTAAAAAGTAAGGAGAGCTTAAGAAACATTTCAGACAACATGAAGCAGAATAACATCCACATCATGGGGAATACCAGAAGGAGAAGAAAGCGACCAAGGGATCAAGAACCTTTTTGAAGAAATAATAACTGAAAACTTACTTAATCTGGTGAAGGAAAAAGACAATACAAATCCAGCAAGCTCGGAGAGTCCCAAATATATTGGACCCAAAGAGGCATACACTGAGACACATCATAATTAAAATTGACAAGGCTTAAAGGGAGGGAGAGAATCCTACAAGCCACAAGAGAAAAGCAGGTAGTTACCTACAGAGAATACCTATTAGACTGGCATCTGATTACTCAGTAGAAACATTTCAGGCCAGAAGGGAGTAATGTGAAATACTCATGGTGATGAAAACCAAGGACCTACAACCAAGGCTACTTTACCCAACAAGGCTAACATCTAAAATCGAAGGAGAAGTAAGGATTTTCCCAGACTAGAAAAGTTTCAGAAGTTTTTTAACACCAAATCAGCACTGCAACAAATGTTAACTGGCTTGCTTTAAGAAAAAAGAGGAAAAAAACAAAGGAAAATAATCTAAGAATAAAATGGCACTACACGTTTCTATCAATAATTGCTTTAAATGTAAATAGCTTAAATGCCCCAACCAAAAGCACAGGGTACCTCAACAGATAAGAAAACAAGATAAATGGATAGATAGATAGATAGATAGATAGATGATAAATAGATAGATGCTGCTTCCAAGAGCCCCATCTCAGATTGAAAGATGCACACAGACTAAAAGTAAAGGGATGGAAAAAGATAAAAGATCTGGGGTAGCAGTATGTGTATCAGTCAAAATAGACTTTAAAACCAGGGCTATAGTAAGAGACAAAGAAGGGCACTACATAATGGTAAAGGGAACAGTCCAACAAGAGGATATAACCCTAGTAAACATTCACGCACCCACCATAGAAACACCTTAATATGTGTAAAGCAAATACTGATGGACATAAAGGGAGATATTAACAGAAATACAGTCATAGTCAGGGATTTTAACACCCCTTTGACTTCAATGGATAGATATTCCAGTCAGAAAACCAACCAGGAGACAGCCTTAAATGACACTAGATCAAATGGATTTAATTGATATCTTCTTAGCATTTCACCCCAAAGCAGCAGAACGTACATACTTTTTAAGTACACATGGAACGTTTTTTAGAATAGACTGCATGTTAGGACACAAACAAATTTAAGAAGATTGAAATCATATCAAGCATATTCTCTGATCACAATCCTATGGAACTAGAAATCAAGCACAAGAGTAGCACTGAAACACTTGCAAAGACATGGAGGCTAACTTGACATGTTATTAAACAATAAGTGGGTCAACAATGAGATCAAGAAAGAAGTCAGAAGATACCTTGAAACAAATGAAGATGAGGACACAACAATGCAAAATCTGTGGGACACTGGGAAAGCAATCCTAAGAGGGAAATTAATAGCATTAAAGGCCTGTCTCAAGAAAGAAAAAAAAAGAAGAAAACCCAAACAGTCTGACTTAACACTTAAAGGAAATTGAAAAAGAACAACTACCAAAGTACAAAGTGAGAAAGAAGGAAATAATAAAGATTCCAGCAGAAATAAACAAAATAGTCTAAAAAATCAATATAATAGGTCAGTGAATTCAAGGGCTGGTTCTTTAAAAAGATAAGATTGACAAACCTTTAACCAGACTCCTAAGAAAAAAGTAATAGGGACCCAAATAAATAAAATCAGAAATGAAAGAGAAATAACAGCTGACACCAAAGAAATACAAAGGATTGTAAGAAAATATGAACAACTATATACCAAGAAACTGGACAACTTGGATGAAATGGATCAATTCTTCCAAAACTAAATCAGGAAGAATCAGAGAATCCAAATAGACAGATTACACTAGTGAAATTGATTTAGTAATCAAAAAACTCCCAACAAATAAAAGCCCTGGACCAGATGGCTTCACGGGAATTTTGCCAAATATTTTGAGAAGGACTGACACTTCTCAAACTCATTTTATGAGGCTAGCTTTAACCTAATTCCAAACCAGATAAAGACACTACAAAGGAAGAAAATTATAGATCAATATGCCTGATGAACATAGATATTAAATCCTCAACAGAATATTAACAAACTGAATACAGCAATGTATCAAAAAGATCATACACCATGATCAAGTGGGATTTATTCTGGGAATGCAAGGTTGGTACACCATTTGCGAATCAATAAATGTGATTCATCACATAAAATGAAGGGTGAAATCCACATGATCATATCAATAGATACAGAAAAGCACTTGATAAAATCCAGCATCCATTTATTATACAAACTCTCAACAAAGTGGGATAGAGGGAACATACCTAAACATAATAAAGGCTGTCTATGACAAACCCACTGCCAGCATCATACTCAACGGGCAACAACTACAGGTGTTCCCCATAAGACTGGGAGCAACTCAGGAATGTCTGCTTTGACCTCTCTTATTCAATGTAATACTAGAGTTCTAGCCACAGCAATCAGACAAGAAGAAATAAAAGCCGTCCAAGTCAGAAAGGAAGAAATAAAATTTTATTTGCAGATGATGTGATTCTATACACAGAGAATCACAAAGTTCCACCAAGGAAGTACTGGAACTGATACATGAATTCACCAAAGTAGCAGGATACAAAATTAACATCCAGAAATCTGTTGCATTTTTGTATACCAATGGCAGACTAACAGAATCAAGAAAACAATCCCATTCACAGTTGCTTCAAAAAGAATAAAATACCCAGGAATAAACCTAACCAAGAATATAAAAGACCTATATTCAGAAAATTTTAAGACACTGAAGAAAGAAATTGAAGATACAAAGAAGTGGAAGTCGTCGTCGTCGGCAGCCGTCCTTCTCGAGAGACGATGGTGTAGCTTCTTAAGAGTCTGTCTGCACCGCCGAGAATGGCTGTGCAGTCCAACTCGGGAGTGACACGGTATCTGTCTCCTCCCGTGTTGAATCGACATCTTGCGATGACGCTGGAGTGTCCTCTCCAGTGAAGCTGAAGCTACAGAGCCTGGGCAGGGTGATATGGAGGGTCTGCTGTTGCCCATGCAGCAGACCCCCCCTCTCTTCGCAGCTGAAGGGTCCAAGGGAAAGACGGAGTCAATACAGCTTGGCTTCAGGTGCGCCGCAGGAGTTGCCGGTGTTGACTACAACGTCAAACCGCCTTAGGGACTCCGGCTCCGGATTTTCTGTCGGGGTTTACTCCCTTAGCCTTTCCCCTGAAGAGGTATGCCGCAAGGCAGCGGAGGTTTTTTGGAGTCAGAGTTTTCCTTCTCTGATGTGCCCTGACTGGAAGATCGAACCAGCGACACTTAGCTCGCAGGCCGACGCTCAATCCACTGAGCCAAACCAGCCAGGAAGTGGAAGTACATACTGTGTTCATGGATAGGAAGAGTTAACATCATTAAAATGTCCATACCATCCTAAGCAATCTGTAGATTCAATGCAATTCCTATCAAAATTCCAGTGACATATTTCATAGAACTGGAATAAATATTTCAAAAATTTGTAAAATTCATATGGAACCAGCAAAGGCCCCATATAGCACAGCAATCCTGAGAAAGAACAAAGGTGGAGGAATCACTACCTCATATCAAACTGTACTGTAAGACCGTGGTAATCAAAACAGCACAGTATTGGCATAAAAACAGATGCATAGATCAGTGGAACAGATTAGAGAACCCAGAAATGAACCCACACCTTTACAGTCAATTAGTATTTGACAGAGGAAGCAAGCACATACAATGGGCTAGAGATAGTTTATTCAGTAAATGGTGTTGGGAAAATTGGACAAATATGTGCAGAAAAATTAAACTAGACCACATTTTTAAATCACACAGAAGAATAAATTCAAAATGGATCAAAGACTTAAATGGTTGAGCCCAAACCAAAAAAGGCATAGGAAGAAACGTAGGCAGCAACATCTTGGACATTGTTGGTAGCAACTTTTTCAGCTGTATCTCCTCAGGCACGGGAAACAAAAGAAAAACAAATGGGACTATATTAAACTAAAAGTTTTTGCACAACAAAGGAAATCATCAATCAACAAAATAAACCCACAGAATGGGAGAAGAAATTCGCCAATTCACTAATAAGAGGTTAATATCTATAATTTGCAAAGTACTTAACAAAGCTCAACACCAAAAAAAACAGCAACCAAATTAAAAAATGGACAAAGTACCTAAATAGACACGACTCCAAAGAGGACATGCAGATGACAAATGGACATGAAAAGATGCTCAGTGTCACCAGTCATCAGAGAAATGCAATTTAAAACCACAATGAGATACTTCTCACACCTGTCAGAATGGCTATCAGTAAATCAACAAATGCTGGCGAAGATGTGAAGAAAGAGGAACCCTTTTGCACTGTTGGTGGGAGTGCAGATTGGTGCAGCCATTGTGGAAAGCAGTATGGTGATACCTCAAAAAATTATAAAGGATCTGCCTTTTGACCCAGCAGTCCCACTTCCAGGAATATATCCAAAGGAGCCCCAAACACTAATTCAAAAGAACATAAGCACCCCTGTGTTCATTGCAGCATTATTTACAATCACCAAGATATGGAAAGAGCCCAAGCGTCCATCAATAGATGAGTGGATAAAACAACGTTAGAAAGAAAATTTTACCCTTTGTGACAGTATGGATGGACCTGGAGGAGATTATGATAAGTGAAATAAGCCAGTCAAAGAAAGATAAAAACCATGTGATTTCACTCATGTGGAATCTAATGAATAAGCTGAACTGACAAGGAAAATGGGGACAAACTCATAGATGGAGAGCAGATGATAGCTGTAGAGAGTGGTGAGGGAATGGAGGGATTGAACTAAAAGACAGAAGGACTCATGAATATGGACAACGGTGTGGGGATGCTGTGGGTTGGGGAGTATAAGAGGACTATATGGTAAGGTAAAAAATACATTAAAAGTTCAAAGTAATCATGAAAAAAGTAAAATTAATTTTTAAAAAATTAGATGCATTTTATCTGATGGGCCAGTGTATTGGTATGTGATGGACTCTAGTTTCTCCTATTTCCTTTTAAATAAATATTGATTGGTGTCCCCGAAATTGATTTTTATATCCCAGAACTTGAAAAGCACTGTTGAGTAGAGAAGAGAGAAATAACACAGCACTCATCCACCCCTGAACAAAGAGTTGATGATCATACTAGGTGTAGGGTAGCAATACTGAAGTGATTAGATGAAAAAGACCTAATCTAGACTGAGCATGAACAATAATTGCTATAGTAGTTGTAATAAGGAAGGAGAAGCCACTTAAATGATTTAGAGCATATACACATAATGCTTGGCTCTTTACTGAGAATCACCATTCAGTTTCAAGAAGCCTTGGGGGCCTTTGCTTTAGAAGCCCTCTTTGTTCCTGGTTCCTTGCCTGTATAGTTTGGTGGGGGAAGCAGTGTCCAGGCATTTTTAGTGGGGTGTAGGTGGAACCCCTGTGTGATATTAGGAAGTTCCTCCTGGAAGGAATGGGGTGATGAAAAGCAAAGCGCTCTTTGAATGTGAGGCTTGATTTTGTAACATTTCCATCCTTAGCTCATTGAACAGTTGCTGGCTAGTTTACGTATTTAGATTGTTTTTATTTTTCCAGCCAGGTCTAAAACATGGCTGTGAATAAATTCTTTTGTGAATTGGGCAAAAAGAATGGTTTTGATACTGAGCAGTGGGAGGGAAACTTACAGCCTGTTCTGCTGTTTCAGTGCAGCGTGTGCATTCCTAAAAATCATCACACTATGCAAAATCATGCACTAAAGTCCACAGGGCTTATGAGGGAAATGGGAGAGGGGTCCAACATTCAAAAACTTTGTTGTTTAGCATCTTTAAAAATAAGACAGGACCCTAATAAAACTGGTAGGACAATGTGACATGTTAAATGGCTATGAAACATAAGTACTACAATAAATGTGGCACTTGATCTTGAAAGAAGTCCTGCAGTTTGCTGGAGGAAGTAAGTGTTGGAAGGACTTAGCTCTTGGATTCTTGTGAAGTGGGCTGGAAGTGGGATCTGAAATCACATGGAAAACTGTGCACATGATGTGAATGGGGCAGCTGTTGGAGGTGTGGGTTTTGTATATTCCTTCCCAGCTGGATGCTCCCAAAGGTGGTGGTTACTAACTTGGTCTAGATAAAAATCAGTCATAAACACAGGTGAAATATGTCATGTGCTCAAGTTATTTCTAATATATCAGTACTGTTGAGGCAAAACATTGTAGCAACACTGACTGTATTCTAAGAATGAGCACACTGGGTCTGTCCAGAAGGTATCCAGCCACATAATATGAAAAATAGAGACATTTATTGAAGAAGATACAAGAAACATTGTACATAGGACAATGACGCCTCAGTCCCCTTCAAAGTAGGCACCTTGGGACCCCACACAGTACTCCCAGTTGGTATCAGCTGCCCCATCATATTTTCCTGAATCTCATTGACAGTCTGAAATCTCTTCCCTTTCAAAGGTGATGTTAGTTTTGGGAAAATCCAGAAGTCGCGGGGCACCAAATCTGGGCTGTAGGGCGCCTGAGCCACCTGGGTGATTTGATGTTCCACCAAATACCTGCACGAGACATGATGCATGAGTGGGTGTGTTATCATGATGACACTGCCAATCAACAGTTGCTTATAGCTGCAGCCTTCTGAATCATCCAAATAGTTTTCGCAGAGGAATGTTCAAGCTTGACACAAAATTTAATGCGCATTTGCTGCTCTACTCACTCAGTCATTTTGAATGTAACAGCCACACAGTACACATGCTCACTTAACAGCATCTGCCGCCCCCACTGACTAGTACAGTGAAATAGTCATTGTTCACACATGTGTATTCCAGTCCTTTCTCCTTGACTGCCAGGTTACATCAGTGTCACACAAACCATTCTCGTTACATTAACAATGGCTATACCTTTTCCCCAATGGACCTTGTATAACCTTAAACCTAGAGATTTCTATGGACAGGAAACTAATAGAATGAGTTCAACTAAGAGACTCAATTATTTATAAAGGATTCATTTAACATGGGGAAAATGGGATAGTGATGTTTTTTAAAGCCTTTAGTTCAATGTTCATTTGAAAAGTTTTAATGAATTCAGTTTGCAGATTACATAATTTGAGTAAAATAGTGGGCTTTGTATAATTAAATGGGAATAGGTTCAGTCCGTGTAAATAACTAATTTTGAAATGTCAGATGTGTAAAGAAGGGATAATAATTCTGTAAAACTACGATGCTTGCTTTCTAAGGTAAAGAAAGTCATGCCCATGAATATCCAAAATGATTAAAAATCAGTTTTGAACTTCTTTTGAAGTTGACCCATACATCCTTGACAACTTACTAAATCTACCAACTTTTGATTAAACAACCCTAAAGTGAAGAGTACTCGGGCAAATAACAATAATTATTTAAAAAGTAAAAGAACACAATTTTGAGAATAAGATCTGCACCACTCACCTCTCAGGTGTGCTGTATGGATTTATGTTAGATTACACATGGGGAACAATTTTTAACATAATTCCTGTTGAGTTCAATTTTTCAGCTGTTTTAGACTTAAATAGGCATGCTGATTTCAAAATCAGTTTTCTTCTATCATGTCAAGTTTTTCTCTACAGCTTATCTTAACACAACCACTCTAGGCTGTTTTGAGCCTGGATTGAGGGCAGTACTAGTGCTCCTATTGGCTAAGAGCAAACCTCCCTCGAGTGGGGAGGGGTGGGAGAGGACCTTGGAGACCAGCGACAGGTTCATACTTGTCTAGGCTATTCAGTTACACTTGAGACAGTGTGGTTAGAGGTTGTATGCTGCTCTGTATTCTGAAGTGTAGTCCAAGTTCTTGTCTGTATACAAGGAATTAGCAGAATTTATTTTTTATTTACAAAAATACTTATTACTTTTCCTTCAGATCATATCTGCCTCTGCTGTTTCTTGACATAAGTGCCCAAACAACCCTGATTCGTTTTGTTTTATCTGTGGCAGTTTCACCATTCTCAGTCAAAGGAAAAACATCAGCGCATTGTCAGGCAAGCCTATTTTGCATATTTTAAAGTAAAACTTGGCCATCAAGATAAGTCTTGGGCCCCTCACAAGGTGTGCAAGCAGTGTGTCAAGAGTTTATGGGACACGTGATAAATTGTCATTTGGTATACCTATGGTTTGGCAAGAGCCCAGAGGTTATTCAAGTGACTGTTACTTTTGTATGATGAAAACGTCAGGATCTAACAAGAAAAAATAAATGTAAAATAGTGTATCCTAGTCTATCATCAGTTATACAGCCAGAGCCTCATTCAGCTGAAATCCCAGTGCCAATTTTTATTGAACTCTACCCCCTCTTTTGAAAAACAGCAATATGGTGAAGAATTAAGTGACTTAGCAAAGATGAAGATTTTGAAATTGAAGATGATTCAGTTCGTAAGGGATTTGATCAGCATGAGTTGAATGATTTGGCACAAGATTTGGGACTATCCAAAGAGGCTTCAGAACTCTTAGCATCAAGACTGCACAAGAAAAACTTGAAAAAGGAGTGAAGGTATCCTACTTTTGATCAAGAGAAAGTGCATTTCTGCAGTACTTTCAAAATGACGGTGGCTTTGTGTATTGCCATAACATACATGGTTTAATGGAGGAATTGGGAATTCCAATCTAGAACGCAACTGAATGGTGACTTCATCAATAGCTCAAAGTGGAGCTTGAGGTATGTCCTACTCCAAAATGGCAATTTGTTCGGTGCAGTCCCAATTGGCCATTCAGTTTGTTTTTGTGAAGAATATGAAGACATAAAGAGAGTCATTGATTGGTTGCAATATTACAAGCACAATTGGATCATCTGTGTTGACCTTAAAATCGTCTGCTTCCCTCTTGGTCAGCAATGCAGATACACCAAGTATCCCTGTCTTCTGCGTATGTGTGACAGCAGAGCTCATGAGAAGCACTGGGTGGAATAGAATTAGCCTCCAAGATCTAACCTCAAACTTGGCGATCCAAACATTCTACATGAGCCACTTGTTGACAGAAAGAATGTTATATTCCCACCTCTGCACATAAAACTGGGTCTCATGAAGCAATTTGTGAAAGCTTTGCCTACTGAAGGAGACTCTTTCAAGTATCTCATTTTGGCATTTACTAGCCTGTCTGAAAAAGATAAAATACCTTAATATGTATGTTTGGTAGCAGAACTTTACTAGTTGTACACAGTTTGACTTACAGTAACAATATATAGCCTTTATATGAATCAAATAACTAAATAAACAGTATATTCAGGTAATTTTTTTCTTTATTTTCCTTTATATGTACATTTTGTATGATTTTTGGGGGACAAAGGAAGGGTATCCTATACCTTAAAAAGTTGATGTGATAGAGAAAAACGGGTCGTTTTTGGATTCAGATGCTGAAAGTTAGTGAAGAACAAGTGTCAGATCTAACTCAACGAAAATTGTGTTCCCCAGTGTTATTTATACCAAGAGCTTGGTAGCTGCTATGATACACTTAATTGACCTGTATTTAAAAAACCTTCATAGACATCATTATAATGGCAGCTTAATGTGTATGCAGTGGATGTACACCATAAGTTGTTAACCATTTCCTTATTAAATTTAGGGCTCTTTACATTTTTTCCATTTTAAAAATAAAGGTATTTGTCCTGGCTGATGTGGCTCAGTGGATTGAATGCCTCCTTCCTAACAGGGTACATGCCTGGGTTGTGGGCCATGTCCCTGGTTGGGGGTGTGCGAGAGGTAACCACACATCGATGGTTCTCTCCCTCCCTTTCTTCCTCCCTTTCCCTCTTAAATAAATAAAATATTTAAGAAAAATAAAAAGTAAAGTTATTTGAATACCTTTTGTATATGAAAACATATTTTCATATGATGTCTTTTCCTTTTGTTAGAATTCTGAAAGGGGAATTATAAGGGCAGAGTTTGACACATCTCAACAAAATTGTTCTCTATAAATATACCACTTTATGTGTGTTTTCTTTGCCATCCCTGATTTAGTTTTTCTTTATCTAAAGGTAGAGAGCATTGTTTCATTTTTACTTTTGAGGTCAATTTTTCTTGTTCTGGTGTTTTTATTTCATTGTATGAAATTTTCTGTGCACATTCTTTGTGTGTTTGTTTTATTTTGGTATGTGGCATTAACTAAAGACTTAAATAGGCCTTTTTTTTTCCTTTTTAAAAATATTAACTACCTTCCTGTCCCATGTGGCTCAGTTGGAGCATTGTTCTGTATCCAAAAGGTTGCAGGTTTGATTCCTGGCCAGGGAACATACCTGTGTTGCAGGTTCAATCTCCAGTCTAGGCACGTATAAGAGGCAACATCAATTCATGTTTGTCTCTCTCCTTTCCACTCTCTAAAACAATGAAAGAATGTCTTCAGGTGAGGAAGGAAGGGAACAATGGAGGGAAGAAGAGAATTAACTACCAAGTTTTCATTACCACTTTATGAATGGTCCATACTGACTTGTATTGATTTGTAATGCATATATTATCATGATAGGAGTTCTGTTTTTAAGCCTAAGTCCAGTGGTGGTTTTCTCTGTACTAAGAGCATGCCCTTAATGTAGTTATATAACTAGTAAGGCATATATCGCTAATACTCTTTTTGAAAAATGTTTAAGCTTGTCTTCCAACCAAATTTTCACTGCTGAGATTGTGATTGGAAGTGTATTCGAATTAAAATTGAGAAAGATAACATCACAATATTTGGTGTTAATAAAATAGGATTGTGGTGCCACAAGTAATATGAAAAAATATCGTGTGGATTTGTTTTATGTGATCTGTGTCAAGTTCTGGCATCAGAGTACAAATGCATTTGATAGATTTCCTTCTTTCCTTGGTGCTGACTCAAGACTTCATAGTCAGCTCTTCCTTACCTTACTTAGTCCCAAAGTGGTTTTCATGGGTAATTCTTTCATAACTATACTTTTATCTTGTCCTGGTCATTTTTCTCTTTTTGTTTCTGCTATCTCAGAGATCAGTCTAAAGAACCCATGTCTTTCCAGAAAGTTGTCAATTTCTTGAAGGTATTCTAAACTATTTGCATAGTGTATTCAAAGTGAGTTTTACTTATTTTTGTTAGGTTGTTATTAAAGCAGGGAGAGGTTTTTTTATGTGTGTGTATGATTAGGCTAGTCAGTTACTACTTGCCATTTTTAATTAAAATTTATATGTAGTCTCTACATGTTTATTTTTGTCCATAAAGATATAAATAGTTATTATGGTGCCGTGTCTATTATGTCTTTTTTTTTTTTTTCTCTGCTTTGAAGATTTTCTGTTTATCACTAGCTTTCAGCAAATTGATTATAATGTGCCGTAGTTTGATTTTCTTTGTGTTTATCCTGACTGGTATTTGTTAAGCTTCTTGGATATTTAGGCTTCTGGTTTTCAACAAATCTGGAAAACTTCCAGTCATTATTTTCTACAGATGTTTTTACACACAAACACACACCTTTTCTTGGACTCAGGTTACACATACGCTAGACTACATGATGTTATCCCAGAAAGCACTTGGGCTTTACTTATTGTATTTTCTGTTTTCACTCTCTGCTTCATTTTGGATAGAGCCCATAGATACGTCTTCAGGTTCTGATCTTTTCTCCTGTCATATCCAACCTTTTAAACATAGCCAGTGAAATTTTTATTTCTTATTTCCTCATATGTTTGTTTTCCTTTAAATCCTTGAGCACATTGAGGTTATTTATAACAGTTTTAGAAATGTTCTTTTCTAGTAATTCCTTCATCTCTCTTTTTTATATCTTTTTCTATTAACCCATTTAATCTTGGTTTTGTTTTTCCTACTTCTATGCATGTCTAGCAAGTTTTGATTTCTAAACGTTGTGACTTTTACATGTTGGGGTGCTGGATAATTGTATGCTTTTAAAAATATGTTTGTTTTGACAGCCAGGTGTTGTTTGCATTTGACTTGATACTTCCAAGGCTTATATTTAAGCTTTGTTAATAAAAATAAAGTGCAGTTCTCGAGTATCCTTTATAATCTAGCTAGTACCTGTTCTGGGGTCTCTAAGCCCCGGGTAGTCATTGAAGTCTTTTGACTCTGGTTGGTGAGAGTTTCCAGGCTTTGAACTCTCCAGTTACTCAATTTACAGGTAATCGTTTTCTGACAAGCTCTGTGTATTTAACCCTATGCATGCTCAGATGGTGTTCAACTCTAGTGGATCCCTAGGCAGTTCTGACTTTCTGTGTAGCTCCCTCCTTTTCAGTACCCTGTCCCACAAATTACAGCCTCCTGGACCTCCTTGGGTCTAGTCTGTGTTCTCAGTTCAGCATTTGCCAGCTGTGTTTAGGTTCCCCTTCCTGCATCTGCAGTGTAGAAATGGCCTCCAAGCAGAAAGGCAGTGAATTGTTGGGCTCACCTGGTTTGTTCCCCTTCAGCATGGGACCATGATCCTGCATTGCCTGGTGTCTGAGATGGTTGTTTCTTGGATTGTTATTAGTTTTCTACTTCTCATTGGCAAGTGAGGAGATCCAGATACTGTTTCCCCTTTGTGGTTGGAAGCAGAAATCACATTTCATTTTTAGAGAGATACACTTTTAAAGCAGTGAATTTTAACAGGTTAACAATACATTTGAGGGTATCTTTTTGCTCCCAGGCATGTTAGAAAAACCATTTATTAGCAGAGGCACTAAAATCTGTTTTTTCTCTAGCTGAATTTTATGCCAGTAAATCCTAGGAAAGCATTTAGTAGTCTCTGAATTCAACTCCTTAAGGAACTTTCTGGTCAAGATGGTGGCGTAGGTAGAGATGCTTTACCACCCTCTACAACAAGAAGTACAACTACCTCAAAAAAAAAAATAATAAAATAAAATAACCAGAACAACCAGAAAATTGAACTGCATGGAAGTCCCGCAAACAAAGACATAGAGAAGCAATACTCATCCAGACAGGTAGGAGGGGCAGAGAGAACATGGTGTAGTGGCAGCAGCAAGGCAGTCACTGTGACTGGCCAGTAGAAAGAACAGTCACATGTTAATAAAAGTTGGCAGGGACACCTGGGGAGCAATCCCAGCCCTAGACCAGACCACATAGCTCACAGCTCCAGTACCTGGGAAAATAAGGCCTCGTTGCTTCTGACTGAAAACCAGTGGGGTTTGGAGCAGTGGGAGAAACTTCCTGTCTCTCATAAGAGTCTACTTAGAGGCTCCCCTGTCCACCAGGGCAACAGCTAGAGGGACGCCAGTCACATATGGGAAGTGGGTGAAGTGACGGGGAAAGGGGCGAATGCTGAGCAAATGGCATTGTTACCTCCCTGACTCCTCCCCCATATACAGCACTGCAAGGTGATGAAATATCACCCCGTACTGACAGATACCTAAGGCTCTGACCCTTATGATGTGAAAGGTGCAACAGCTCTACCTAAGACACAGAAGCAAACACAGGAGGCCTTCAGGTTTAGGACACACAGAAGTATGACCCAAAAGGGGAAACAGATCAAGGCTTCGTTGGGAGAACTAAGTGACGAGGAGATAGCCAACCTAACAGATGTGGAGTTCAAAACACTGGTGATAAAGATGCTCACAGATTTGACAGGCATGATTGAGTATGGCAAATGCATAAGGAAAGAAGTGAAGGCTATACTAAGTGAAATGAAGAAAAATCCCCATGAAACCAACGGTGAAGGGAAGGAAGCCAAGGTTCAAATCAGCAATTTGGAACATAAGGAAGAGATAAACAGTCAACTAGTACAGAATGAAGAAAAAGGAATTGAAAAAATGAGGAGAGGCTTAGGAACACCTCTGGGACAAATTTAAACATGCCATTCCAAATCATAGGAGTAGCAGAAGGAGAATAGGAAGAGCAAGAAATTGGAAACTTATTTGAAAAACTAATGAAGGAAACCTTCCAAAATCCGGTGAAGGAAATAGACATACAAGTCCAGGAAGCACAGAGTCCCAAACAAACTAGACCCAAAGAGGTCCACACCAAGGTACATCATAATTAAAAAGCTAAAGGTTAAAAATAAAGAGAGAATCTTAAAAGCAGCAAGAAAAAAGAAGTTGGTTACCTACAGGGGAGTTCCCATAAGGCTGTCAGCTGATATCTCAAAAGAAACGTTGCAGGCTAGAAGGGACTGGCAAGAAGTGTTCAAAATGATGAAAAGCAAGGGCCTACAACCAAGAATACTCTATTCAGCAAAGCTATCATTTAGAACGGAAGGGCAGATAAAGTGCTTCCTAGACAAGGTAAAGCTAAAGGAATTCATCATCACCAAGCCATTGTTATATAAAATATTAAAGGGACTTATTTAAGAAAAAGATGATCAAACTATGAACATTAAAATGACAACAAACCCAGAACTTTCTACAGAATCTAAGAAATAAAAACAAAAACTAAAAAAACAACCAGAACAGGAACAGAATCATAGCTATGGAGATTCTTTGAAGGGTTGTCATCTGGAAGGAGAAAGGGGGGAGAAATTAGGAAATGGTGCAGGGATTAAGAAGCATAAGTAGTAGGTACAAAATAGACGGGGGTGTTAAGAATAGTATAGGAAAGGGAGAAGCCAAAGAACATACATGCACAATCCATGGACATGAACTAAGCGAGGTGGGGGCTGCTGGAGGGAGGGGCAGAGGGAAGCAAGGGGAAAAATTCTGGAGACAACTGTAATGTCATAATCAATAAAATATGCTTTTTTAAAAAATAAGGAACTATCAGTTCACTGAGAGAACTTTTGGTTCTGTGTTTTCACTGGAGCTGTTCATATGGTGGGTCACCCTAAATTCTCCCTGTTAAATTGTGGAGTGTTTGCCTTTTAAGTTCAGTCATTAGCAGTTGATTCTGTTCTATAGTGCAGCAATTTACTGTCCCCAGATTGGGGTGAAGCAATCAGTTGTGTGATGTGTAGCAGGCCACTTACCTTCTCACCTCTGAGTGGAGAGCGCAGGACGAAAAGGACCTTACAGTCCCTTCCATTCATTTATTTAGTAAATACTGCACACACTAAGCACTAGGGATAGATCGGTGAATGAAACATGGGGATCCTGCTCTCATGGAGCTGTGTGTGGGATATTATTATGTATACTATAAATAAAAATCATGAGAAATAACTTTGGTGAGGAGTGCTACAAAAAAAACAGGAAATGTGGAATGGTGTTGAGAGGAGGGTCACACATTAGATGGGCGGGTCAAGAAGACTTCTCTGAGGAGGTGGTACTTGACCTGCCATCCAAATGAGCAAAAGAAACCAGCCATGTGACACTCCAGGGCAAGGACATTCTGGACATAGGGAAGAGCAAGTACAAAGGCCTTGAGGTTAGCACAAAGCTGGATGGATGGTGGAAGAATGTCATGGCTAGATTGTCATAAAGGAAGGGCCAAAGGTCATAAAATGGTGGGGGTGGGGTTCAGGGGTCAGGATCTAGCTGTGTCTGATTCTGAGACTATCCTGCTGTGAACACTTGTCTACCTAAGTGGGCCTCAGGTGTTACTTGGCCCCATAAGTGGATAATGGGGTCCCAGGAGTCATTGGGTTGGTGTAGGAAGATCATGGTCTGAAATCAATAGGGACTACAATGACACCAGTTTCAACAGAGACGAAAGCCAGGTTCAACAATGCTAGTCAGCACGAGCTGGCATGGATCTATTTCTAATTTTGCAGAACCATGGATAGCTCCATAAGACCTGTTGGCTCCAAGAAAATGTTGGACTTTTTCTGACTCGTGGGTAAAGGCTATATGGACCTCATAGCCTAGGAATCCTGCTTCCATGGAAGGAAGCCACAAGGAAAAGTTCTTGGAGAGTTAAAGAATGTGTGGCTTTTTTAAGTAGAGAAAGAAATGACACCAGGAAGCAACAGTTTGGGGGTGGAAGGAACTGATCCAAAGCCAGCAGGCTTTGTCCTGGGGAAAGGCTGCTATCTAGGCCCAACACCCCTTCCCCTGTGTTACTGGGATTATTCTTAATGTGCTATAGTACCAATTAAAACTTTAGTTTGGAGTTAGTAACTCTAAAAAAGACCCAAACAGCTCTCACTTGTTATTGGCTCACTGCGCGTGTAGTCCGCAAGAATACCATGTTCCCAAGAAAGCCGGATTCTCCGGCCTGTTTCCACTCATTTCACCTTTGTCACATCACCATGCACCCCCAAGTTATATAGCCTTCCAGCTTGTACCTGCACAGTTCTCTTCCTGATATGTTCTCTTTTTAGTCAGGGAAATCATTATTGTGAGCCATCACCTAAATATCAAGTGTCAACTTGCAACTGTATTTCTCTGTTCCTTTGAAACAACATTTCAATGAATTCTGGATTGAACATTTATGTTTTTTTATTTATCAACTTTTATCAGTCTTTCTTGCATCTTATAGCCTGGCTCTTACCCTTGGCACTCTAGTGAAACAACTTGCCCAAGTTTATTAAATTATCTCTATAATCTACCCTCCCTTCTCACTCCAATTACTCTTTCCTATTCTCCTTTACCTCTCTATGGCATATGCCACATCCCATTGTCATAGCATTCTGTACTTCCTTTTGGAAGAATACTGTTGCCTTCCTACTTCTGTGTTGCCTCCTGGTCTTGCACATTGCTCTCCCCAGCACATCCCAGTGAGTTCATTTCTCACTCTTCCCTTTGGTGTTCCTATTCAATTCAACCTTCGTACTTAACTCCAGCCCCTTGTCTCCTGCACACCTTAGGCTCAATGGTTCATAATCATCCACACTCCATTTCTTTGTACTCAAGAAGTTATCTCGTCATGTCAACTCTAGCTCCAAATTGGATCGGGTTGAGGAATGACAGATAGAGGGGAAAGTAGAGATAGCAAGTATACTCAGACCAGGTCATGCTGCTACAGACGTGAGAATAGAGAGTAGTACTGAGAAGAGCTGATTAGAGGGAGGGGGATATCTGATAGAAGAGATTGGAGAACATTTTTGAACACAGATGGGGGAATAACGTGACAGAGGAGAGATTGAGGGTTAAAAGGAAGAGAAAGCCTGTCTTACTGGTAACAGGTCTTTCAGTTAGACATACTCCAGGTTACGAATCCTTTAGAAACTTACTTATGGATTTGCCAGCATTGGAATGGCATCGTAAGCCAAGGTTATGTATCAGCGCTGTTTGTAAAATGAAAAAAATGTTGAATATTGGTGTTAATTGCAATGTGGGTTTGTAAAGTGAATTATAGAATGTTTCTTCAATGGACTGCTCTGCAGCTTTAGTAAAGAATAAGGAAACTATGACCTGATAGACAACGATTTCTAAGGAACACCAAATGAATAAAAGCAGGATATGACAAAACACTATATGTCTGGTATACTACCATTTGTATTTTTTAAAGGGGGGGGTGAAGGAGAAATATTTACATTCTTATTTGCTTTTATATACTGTAAATCAAAATTTTCTAAGAGGTGAGAAAAATGGGAGACTTTTTCAGGTGAAACAGTTTTCAAACTAGGGAAACAACAACATCCAGTGCAACCCGGAAGTGCATTCCACTAAGACAAAGGGGACGCTGCCTTTTATTCAGAAAGTTCCCCTCCAGATTCCCAATTGGTCCAATTTTATGCAAATGAGGTTTCCAAATTCATAGTTTTGATTGATCCAAATTATGCAGTTGTGATTGGTTGTTGTAAATCTAAATGAGGATATACAATTGTCTAGTTCTGATGGGATAGGGCAGGTCTAAATCCATTGGTAGATGAAATTAGGGCTTCCCTGCAATGGTTGTCTCTTTAGACAGCCTACACAAACTAGCAGGGCATAGTGTGGGAAGCCAGTTCAGTCTGAGCATCTTCCCAATATACAGGGTATGTGATGACCCCCTGTCAGCAAATGACCACTAGACTCTTACTCTATAAAATTGAGACCTTCACTTAACCATCTCAGCATAAATTCCTTCTAAGGGTTTACAGAAAATGGATTTTCCTCAGAGTCCACAGTACATAAAGATAGTCAAAGGTACCTGGAAATAAGAAAACAGGGGCTAATGAAGATAGAGAGTCCTGGGCAGATGGCACCCTGGAGAGGGGAAGGTATAGTGGGAGGCCTTTCACCATGTATCTATATTTTTAGATTCTTAAACTATATACATGTATTAAAATCTCTTAACAATTTTTTAAAAATTTGATTATAAAAAAATCATTTCTGCCAATTGAGTGAAAGTCAGATTGTTTTACCTAGGAGATTATTTGACTTAAATGTCTGTTTGTAAATCCTCTGGTGGCTTTGGCTTGTTTTCTTTCACTTTGGAGGAAGTGTTTCTTTTCCAACTCATATTTTATCATGTCCTTTCCCTCAGAGATCTTCTACATTGCTAATTTTATTAATTAGCTTGATCCAGTTTTCTTACATCTCTTTTCCTTTTTTCCTCTACCCAAAGCCCTCTATATACTCATTACCAGGTTAGATAATATGTAGACAATTCATATAAAATAGGAGAATAATTATTTACTAATACTTGAATTCTTACCCTGACATTTCTTGATAATCTTAGGAAAGTATTAAATAAAACTCTTAACTTTATCATAATATTAAATTCAGGACACCGTATTTTTAAGACTGATTCAAAAAGAGCCACCAGGTTTGATGGTGAGGAGCTGACATAGGCGGGAACGTTAGCAAAATATTTATTGTGGCAGGAAAGAGAGCTATCTTTAGCTGTTTAAAAGGTGTTTGAAAATGTAGTAGAACTAGGACCCATCCTGGGACATCAGAAGAAGGACTCCTGAGTATCTTGAGTGCCCCACCTTGGGGCAGTGGTCTGCCGTGGTGGCCATGGCACCACGTGGTAGGGTAGCTCCTCAAAGGTGGATGGTTGCATCATGTCTCTGCACAAATCAATCTTGCATTCAGAAAAGGAAATAGCAGGCAACCTCAGCTCTAGTAAAAAGGTATTTTCTTGAATCAATTTTCTCTTTTCTTTCAACGTCTTGAGCCTGGAGTTAGATACTCTTCATAAGACCCATTCTCTTTTAATTCCATTCCTCAGAAGTCTCAAATTTTGTACCTTCTTTTCTGCAAGTACCTTTTCATCTATTTTTTAGGCATAATAAGCAAAAGGGTGATTTCCTTGTCAGACTTTCATGGCAAACAAATGCCTTTAGAAAAAGACGTTGCAAATGTTCTGATTTTTAACGTTCTTGCATGAAAACATTAAATTCTGAGTTAATAAGGAACATTTTTACCTAATTCAGAGCCAACACTGGAGTGAAGTTAGTATTAGTAGCAGGGCATCACAGACCGCTGTGATTTCAAACTCTCGGCAGGTACATCTCCATTTATGGATACATTAACAGCCAATGGAACAACCAACATACAGACATCTGTTACAGGAGTGGCAGCCGGGAAAAGGAAATTTCTTGACGACAGAAGAGACCAGCCTTTTGACAAGCGGTTGCGTTTCAGTGTGAGGCAAACAGAAAGTGCCTACAGATACAGAGATATTGTCGTCAGGAAGCAGGATGGCTTCACCCACATCTTGTTATCAACAAAATCATCAGAGAATAACTCACTAAATCCAGAGGTGAGAAATGTTCTTGGGCTGGTTTGTGCATCCTGTTTCTCCAAACCCTGTTTTCCGGGCCTGCTCTGCCAAATTGGCGCTTTTTGTGCTTTTTCTAACTCTCCTTCTGGGCTGTTTCACAGTAACTACCAGGAGTTAGGAAGCAAAGGTGAAGTATGGCAGTCTTGGTCCTTGTAACACTTATGACTGTAGTGGAGTTAGGACAAGAGGCATGTGTCCGGTGTCCATCTTCATTCTCAAGTGTGTGGGCTGACCGGAACCAAAGTTCTGAATGGAGGAGATGGTAATTGTGCCTCCAGGTTACAAGCTCATCCCCAAGGGGGCGGTGTACAGGGTCTCTGGGAGATTCCGGCCTCCCTGAAGTTACATGTAAAATGTGTGTGTGCAAATGCTTTTCTTTAGCTTTCATCAGATTTTTGAAGGGTTCTTCATTCGGACAGATTAAAATACTCTGAATTCCCATCCTTTCAGAATATTTTACCGTAATTCCCAGTCAGTCGTCAGTATGATAGTCGAACTTAACAGCTACAATGATTTCAACACACGTTCGTTGCTGTAGACTGCAGAGCTTCTTCATTAGTTAATGCTTCAGAGAGATCATTTCAGGTGGTTTGTGCCCTTCTGAAACACGCGCACGTTCATATACTTGCACCTATGCACCAAACTATTGGGATTTCTGTCTCAAGTGTGGCAGGCTGGTGTTCAACAACAACAACAAAAAACACAGGGAACTGAGCTATTTCTTTCAATTGATTTAATGTGCCACCTGCTGTCCAAAACGTAGAAATACCTAATGGATATACGGTGTGGGCAAAAGTAGATTTACAGTCTTATTCCAGATATATACTACAATAATTAATTAACAGTAATACAAGAATAAACTCTGTTTCGGGTACTCAAACTGTAAACTTACTTTTGCCAACCCCTGTAGTGTGTAACCTGCTTTATCTACTGAGAGCCACAATGACTAGAATATTAAGGTAACATAGATTCACACATCTTTATAATTATACTCTATTCATTATGTAATTATATTCTCTGCCTAGCATTCCTAATCTCTGGTTACAGAAATAAGAAATTTGTGAATTATTTTAAATTATAGCAGATACACAGGGAACAATATTAGGCTATAAATGTACTTTCTATAGATCCAGGTTATTCCATAATGAAATGCTTTTAGGATTCTGTATCAAAGTATTCTTTGCCACTTTAACTTTTGGTGACTTTCAGGTAATGAAAGAAGTCCAGAGCGCCCTGAGCACAGCTGCTGCTGACGACAGCAAGCTCGTGCTGCTCGGCGCTGTGGGCAGCGTCTTCTGCTGTGGTCTCGACTTTATTTATTTTATACGGCGCTTAACAGATGACAGAAAAAGAGAAAGCACTAAAATGGCAGAAGCTATCAGGTATGCATAAATGGTATTTTTAAAACATTGCTTTGAGTGTTTTGCTTTTAGTGTACCAATGAGTGATAGAATAGGCTTAAACAAGCCTTGTCAATGAAATGTACATCTCCTTCCATGGAGAGACACAAGTAGTAAAATTAATTGAATCATCTGTCTTTTCTGTGGGTTTGGCATAAATTACTACTTGCCTTGAGCAAATAACTTGATTTCAAAGCTGGCACAAACCCAGTGAAGTGCTCAGGAAAAGTTTAATGATTAGACTGTAGAAGAGCATATAGCCACATATTTGTAGTATGAGTGTGTTCTATCTTCACCCCTTAAATAAAGATACATTCTCTTTCACATAATAACTTAACCATTTGCTTGACTCTAAAATCAGTTGACTAGGCTGTATAATGAACCAGTTTCACAGCATCATATGAAAAGTTTTTTGTTTTTAGTACAAGCAATATACATTCTTATTCAAATTTATCCTGAGTTTCAACTACACACAAAACTATAACATAGAATAAAAAATAAAAGTTCCCTCTCTCACCTCTTCATCCATAGTTCATTTTTATGTCTTCCCCAACCTTTTTTCTAAACATTTTCAAATATGTATTCAATATACACACACAATTAATATTTATTTTTAGTTCTGTTAAAGTGAATGAAACCCAGTCACCAACAGGAAGACTGTTGTACTTTCCTACATACCTCCCTAAAATGACATATCCCTAAGGACCCTCTGCAATTCACAGAAAGATGAAAACTTACAGAATCACAGATGTGAAAAATGGCATTAAATTTGGTTGAATCTTCTCCGAAATCCCTAGGTACTAGAAGAGTTGAAGTTGAGCCTCTTGATAATTATTGGGCTCCACATGGCTGAGACCCTAAGCAGTGACCTTGCAGCATTTAGAGGTGCATGTCAAGATTAGTGGGCGAGCTTTTTTCTGTTTTGGTGGGTCTGGAGTCGGGTGGGGCATCTTTCTCTGACAGATCTCCACACCTTGGGCATTGCTTTGGCTTTATAACACTTCTAATGATTTTTGAAATTAATATTTTTTCATACTATACATACATGCATACAGGGCATTATCTATTCTTTAATCTTTTTTGAACAGTAGCATTTAGGGGGCTATCATGTAGTAGTTTTTTCAAAAATAGTTTGAAGTTCTCTAAATTTATTTTAAGAATTATTTCTAGTCTCCAAAATAATTTCAAACTCGTAAAATGCTAGATGGCACCATCTTGTTAATTCAGATTGAAATTAAACTGCTTCCCATGGACGTAATTCCTTCACAGATTGTCAGTACCTCTAAGACAACTTGTAGATATTCCTAATTATTACATCCATTCCATCCTTTCTGGATGAACTACATGAATTTAATTTTCATTTTTCTGGTACAAAACATGCCTCAGTTTATGACTGTATGTTTTCTGTAAGAGCACACTGACTTTACACATAATACTGTGATTTGGGGAGACCTGCTGTGATAAGAAAATAGTATTTGCCAGCCAATGCCTTCTCAGTCCTAGCCCACTTCACCCTATAGGCATTTCCCAAAGCGCCCTAAATCTTGTTGGTACCTCAGCCCTAGTCCCAGCCCATTTCTCCAGTGTAGGAATTGCCCTTGACAGTGATTAAGGCTTGTATTGTTGGGATTAGCAAAAGCACAGGAAAGAGAGATCTCATTTATTGAACTTCTGGGTGACTTTAAATGTTTATTTTCATCAGCTACCCACTCCCATTTTTTTCTCCTAACCCTCCCACTCCCATACCACTGACCTCACTACCCACAAAAACTGAATTAGTATTCTAAGGAAAAAGCCAAAATCCTGCTTTAGGGAAACTTACTTGGTTCTTTAAATGAATATATTTTCCTCAATGTGAATTTTTCTTAATGTACTGTGGCAGGATCCTAAAAATAATTAGTTACACCAGATTCACTTAACTTTTACTCTCACTCATTTGCATTTAAATTGCTTTATAGGTATAAGACTGCCCTATACACATAAAGCTATTGCTGTCTATATGTTTTGTTTTTGTGGTATCTTTTGTTCATTTCTTAAACCTTTGGGTCAAAGAATGTCATTGTAGCAAATTTCCAAAAGAAAAGTAGGAAATAAGATTAGATTTAAACATTAGCTTTGTCAGGAATCTATTTCCACCAATGCTGTTATCGAAATTCTTGCTGATAACTAGTTTGCAAATAAGTTGTAATAAAAATATTCAGTACATTAGTGATAAAAGTCTTGGGGAACTGAAAGACAAGGAGCCTTCTCTCTCCAAAAGGGAGGCATCATCTACCAACATAGAATGGGACAATAAGGAATTGGGGAGAGAACAAGAACAAGACCAGCAAGTAAACATGCCCCTAAACCTGACTTCTCCATTTAGTCCCATTCTGTATATTCAAAATGAAGGAAGAGCTCAGTTGAGACATGGTGGTGAACTATTAAAATGTCAGATTCTAGTTTTCCCCAAACAAGTCTTAGAATATTGTTTTTAAGTGGTTTTTCTAACTTTTTGGTACTGTCTGGGCAGTGGTAAATATTCTTCAAAAGAATGGACAGAATTTTGATTTTGTTTAATTATGTCTTTTAAAACTTTATATGTGGCAAATATAATTTCTTTCCTTCCCTGCCATACCTGGCACATTCTTTTAACTCAATTTGCAGATAATTCAAAGGTGACTGAATTTTAAATTCAATATGTTGCATTGATCATGTTTGAATGTTCATGTGTTTTGATTTTAAGTTTTAAAATAACTTGCAAAAGCAAGGAGGACAAGTTCTCTTTGAATGCTAGGCTCCTGAGACCTTCATCCCCAGGCCTGAAGGCAGGTCCCACCTCTACACCTCTGGAAGTAGGGTGGCTTGATGTACAGTACACCTGACTAAGCTATTGTAACTCTGGGAAGTTTATACTAAACAGAAAAGCATTTTTATACAGTTTTGTTTTGTTTTTGTGTTTTTAAATTAAACCAATTTCTCTGTGGACCATGCTAATTTCTGGCATGTCAGAGCTCACACAGAATGATCAGGTTGTGTTCTCTGGAAAGGGAAAATGGTCTTCACTCTAGAGGGTGCAGGTTAATTCATATCCTTCTCAGAAACAGTGATGTCTTTCATATTAAGTTACCACCCCAGGATAAATAAAAATAAAATCATCTTGAGGGGTGAGGAGTCCAGCTCCAAAAATATTTCTCTAGCTTGTTAAAAATATAAGCTTTGATTTTGCAATATCTATTTTAGAAGCAAACTTTTTTCTTTTCTTTTCTTCAAATGTATAAAATGAGAGAAAACTGCTGTGTGGCATAATTAATTCCATTTCTCTATTGAATTTATTATTACACTATTTTGATTTTTTTTTATGTTAATCTACCATCCCATCCATTGTTTCCAGATGTTCATATGAGGCAGATAAAAGTGGAAAGATATGCTTTAAAAATGTCTGCCTTATATCATGGAGATTAATTCAGCAGTTATCTTGTCAAAAGTCATCAGTAACTAAGCATAGAAAATGTACTTCCATCATGTGTACTGACCCAAAATCCTCAAAAGGTGGTAAAACTGAAGTATCTTTGTATATTGTCTACAGTTATTTCAAGGATCTATTTAAAAGGTCGTATGCCTCTCTTTGTATCATTAAAACCCAGTGTGACCTTTCTTCCAGTGCCTCCCAGGCTCTTTCATTTAGAAAGTCTTAATGCAACTCATTCATTCAAATGAGTTTATTTTCCCTCAATGTAAAGATGCAGCAAACCTGTGGAGGACCTTGAGGGGCAAGCTGAGGTCTATGACTGTTGGGGCTCTTTTGAGAACAGTTCCTGGAGCTAGGTTTGCAAGCAGCCAAAATCTGCAGTCCCTCCTTTCCCCTGTCACTTAAACACACAATCTCTCTCTCTCTCTCTCTCTCTCTCTCCCTCTCCCTCTCCCTCTCCCTCTCCCTCTCCCTCTCCCTCTCCCTCTCCCTCTCCCTCAACTCCCCACCCCCCCACCCCTTTCCACCTGCCCTTCTGCAAAACAAAATGTGACCCTTTATGGGAGCGGCAGGGGGAGCACTAAGATGCCAAATCTGAACAGATTGCTCTAGGTTTTAAATTGCTGAATGGTAGAGAGCACCCAGACTGTTACTTTCAGTACCCAAGATAGAATTAGAATTCTGTGATTCTAATCTAGAACTGAGACTGCCTTAAAGAAATTATGTGGTATTTATTTTGGTGTATATTTTTCCTTTTCTTCATCATGTTAAAGAATAACTAAAAGCAACCTTTGAGAGTAAAATGGGATTCTAGTGGTGGATTAGAAGATGCACATTCCCAGTATGGTGTGGCACCAACCTAGCCTAAATTAGAAGGCAACCCGGAATCCTAAAACATGCGTAACAATAACCTTGGCTTGGCTTTATAAAAATTCACATCCTCTGTGAAAGCTACCCTACCCCCCAGTCTCACTCTTCTTTGAAATCCTGCTATAATTGTATTTAGCACACAGTGGAATACAAAATGGTATCTGAGGTTTTTGCTCTTCTTGTTTGGATCTCCTATTTTAAACCAGCTTGTAAACATCTTATCTTTACATTCTCCCCAGGCATTCATTCTAGTTCTGTATAAATTCATGAAATATCGTTTTTTCCAAATAATCAGTGAGTTGTCTAAAATCACATACCAAGTTCAGATCCCAATCCCATGGTTCCTGACCCGAATCCTCCAGTCTTTTTTCAACACTGGACAGTGTTAATAGTATGCCTTGTGCCAGGCTTTCTCTGGGAGAACTTCTAAATTGGTCTTCTGAAGCTCATGGTGTTTGTTGGGCTTCTTATGTCTTCAAGGGAAGGAAGGCTGAGGAAAAAGACATAATGGTCATAGAGCCCATGAGCCACAACAGATAGAACAGCCTCTGTGTATATTACCTGTGATTTTCACATAGGTCCTGTGGCAACAGCCACTTCTGACATGGCAGCCAGGGTGTCATTAAGCCTTTATAACACACAGGGAAGACCTTCAACAAATGTCAACTCAAAATGATTTCCACAGAGTTTGCATCTTGGTAAATAGAATTCCATAATAGTGGATTTTTTGTTGCTCAACTACATAATATTTTGAGTAATTCCTCATTTATTTTTCATTTTAGAAACTTCGTGAATACTTTCATTCAGTTTAAGAAGCCTATTATTGTAGCAGTAAATGGCCCAGCCATTGGACTAGGAGCATCCATATTGCCTCTTTGTGATGTGGTTTGGGCCAATGAAAAAGCTTGGTTTCAAACACCCTATACTACCTTCGGACAGAGTCCAGATGGCTGTTCCACCGTTATGTTTCCCAAGATTATGGGAGGAGCATCTGTGAGTACCTCTTTTAAAAAAATAATTCTATAGAACTTTTTCAAGAAATCTAGTTTGGTTATTGCTTTTCTAAATATATACAGGGTGTCATTCTCTGGGGACTTTTCATCAAATACACTTGTAATTAATTCTTGTTCATTAACTTATTATTAATTCATGAAATCATACAGGATTTTCATACTGATTCATAGAACATTATTGGCATGGTTTTAATCATTTCCTAGAGAAGGACCTTATTCAATGAGGACTCTATATTTCTGCATAATTAACATTGATATCCACTGTTAGTAAATACCTAGTTTATAATCCATACAACAGACTTTGCAATTGAAAGGTCTTTTCTATCTAATAACCTAAAAGCTACTCTTTTAAGTGAAAGGAAGAGTCACACATCTATGTCTTCTTTTTATTCAGAAGACAAAAATTATTAAGCTTAGTGAGGAAGGCATGCTAAAAGCCCAGATAGGCCTTTTGTTCCAGTTAGCCAAGTTGTGAATACAGAGGAAAAGTTTTAGAAGGAAATTAAAAGTGCCACTCCAGTGAACATATGAATGATTAAAAAAAAAAAATCAAAACTGACTTACTGCTGATGTGTAGGAAGTTTAGTGAATTCTGGATAAAAGATCAAACCAGCCCTCGCATTCCTTTAAGCTGAAGTCCGATCCAGAGTAAGGCCTTAACTCTCTTCAGTTTTATGAAGGCTAAGAGAAGAGAGGAAGCTGCAGACAAAAAGTTTGAAGCTAGCAGAGGTTGGTTCATTAAATTTAAGGAAAGAAACTATCTTCACAACATAAAAGTACAAGGTGAAGAAGCAAGTGCTGATGTAGGAGCTATAGCAAGTTATCTGGAAGATCTAGCTAAGACAATTAATGAAGGTGGCTACACTAAGCAACAGATTTTCATTGTAGATGAAACAGCGTTATTTTGGAGGAGGATGCCATCTAGGGCTTTTGTAGCTGGAGAAGTCAGTGCCTGGCATGAAAGGACAGACTGAAGCTCTTGTTAGGGGCTAATGCAGCTGGTGACTTTCAGTTGAAGCCAGTGCTCATTTACCATTTCAAAATCCTTGGGACCTTAATAATTATACTAGGTTTACTCTACCTGTGCTCTATAAATGGAACAACAAAGCCTGGAGGATAGCACATTTGTTTACAACATGATTTATTGAATATTTCAAACCCACTGTTGAGACCTACTGCCTAAAATTTTTTTTTTCAAAATATTACTGGTTTTTGATAGTTCACCTGATCTGATGGAGATGTACAATGAGATTAATGTTTTTTATGCCTGCTAACACCATTATAAGGCTTATAGACTAAGGTGTAATTTTAGTTTTCAAGTGTTATTATTTAAGAAATACATTTTGTAAGAATATAGCTGCCATGCAAAGAAAATTAAAAGCCTTTTGGAAAGGATTCACCATTCTAGGTGCCATTAAGAACGTTTGTGATCCATGGAAAGAGGGCAAAGTATCAACATTAACAGGAGTTTGGAAGAACTTGATTTCAGTCCTCATGGGTTACTTTGATGAGTTCAAGATTTCACTGGAGGAAGTAACTGAAGATTATGTGGAAGCAGCAAGAGAACTAGAGGTGGAACCTGAAGATGTGGCTGACGTGCTTCAGTCTCATGACAAAACTCTAATGGATGAGGACTTCCTCTTATGGATGAGCAAAGAAAGTGGTTTCTAGAGATGAAATACACCCTTGATGAAGATGCTTTGAAGATTGTTGAAATGATAACAAAGAATTTAGATTATTACATAAACATGATTGGTAAAGCAGCAGTAGAATTTGAGAAGATTGGCTCCAATTTTGAAAGAAGTTCTACAGTGGGTAAAATGCTGTCAAACAGCATTGCATGCTGCAGAGAAATCGATTTGTTCATGAAAGGAAGAGTCAGTCAGTGTAGCACACATCATTCTTGTCTTCAGAAGTAGCCACAGCCTTTGGCAGTCACCACCCTGATTAGTCAGCAACCATCAACAATGAGACAAAATCCTCCACCAACAAAAAGATAATGACTTACTGAAGGCTCAGAGGATGATTAGCATTGTTTGGCACTAAAGTGTTTTTAAATTAAGATAATGTACATTGATTTTTTTAGACATATGCTAGTGCACACTTGATAGATGACAATGTAGTATAAACAACTTTTATATGCATCGGGAAACCAAAATATTTATGTGTATCTCTTTATTGAGATGTTTGCTTTAGTGCTTTGGTCTGGAACCAAATCTGCAATATCTCTGAGGTATTTCTGTAATGTCTCCAGAAGCAGATACTAAGGTAGATTTTGGCATGTAGGAAAACTGTTAGGTAGCCAACTCCTGTTGAAGGGACAAGGAATAGATAGGGCTGGAGAGGGGAGCAGTCAAACTATGAGGCAGACCTTACAAAGTTCCAGCCACCCCACGAGAGCTCCAGGGCATATGTGCTGTCAATAGTTGTCCCACAGTGAACCAAAATGGCTGATTGCTTTATTTCCATCATCAATGAGTGTGGGCTGTTGGAGAAGAACATTGTGCCTGTGGACGACTGGCTCCACTGTCGCAGAGGAGTCCCCACAGGAGCTAACAGCTGTCTGCTGCTGACACTACCAGCAGTTGGGCCAGCAAGACCTCCTTTGCAGCGGTTATCAGCAGAACATCCCTGTGTCCATCACACTCCATCCCTTGTCCCTTAGGATGCCTCTTCATACAGTGTGGGGGGCAGCTCCTCTAGGTTCCAGAGGCCACTCTTCCTGGGAGAGACTTATAGGAGGAGGAGGATTAGACAGTGATAACTGTTGCAGGCAAGAGCCACCTGGATGTTAAAATCAGTGGGTAAAAGTACAATGAAAAAAAGGATTTTTGCATCCTCTCATTACTTACGATGGGGAAAAAAGTCACTTTCAAGTGGAGAGGCCTGGCAGGCATCACCTTACTAGTGATTGAAGTTCACCAGAAATAAGACCTATCGCTTGTGGTTTGCTCTCATGTGCTGCACCAAGAATGACATGGTGTCACTGTGCTGGAGTCCTGCCAGACGTGCATCGCCTCAGTCTCACTCTGGGAGTGCCAGGCAGGCCCAGGTTGTGGCACAGTTTGTGGATACTGAGCTGAGCTCTTCTAAAGTAACACAGTTGGAGAACTTGCCGAAAGATGGAAGAACCTTAACAGACTGTGAGGACTAAGGGGACCTGACAGCTCAGTGTAGGATGGCTTCCAGAGATCCTGGGTCAGGGAAAGGACAACAGTGGGAAAACTGGCAACATTTGTGCAGGGTTTGTAGCTTAATATTGTATCAATGGGCATTTTATGGTTTTGATCACTGTAAAATGTGATAAAAGATGTTAATGTTAAGGGAGAGCTAGGTGATAGGTTGCCAGGAATTCTGTACTGCTTTTGTAATCTTCAGTAAGTAAAATTACTCCCAAAGCAGAAAGTTTAAAATAAAGAAATGTAAAAGAGGAGAGGGTTTAATATGACAAACTGCAACCACCTTGCCATAGCTGGTGTCAGTCTTCTCTCACTCTCACCATCACCCTCACCCTCCCCTTCTCCCTCTCCCTTTCTCTCTCCTTCCTGTTTTAGACCACCTCCCTCACCACCTCTGCTGGCCTCAGTTACCTGCCCTGGTGGTAGGGCAGGTCAGAAGCCTGGTCATTGTGTCCTGCTCAGCCGGAGTTGGCAGGGGAGGGGAGAGGCTCCTGGTGGGTCCCAGGGTTCCACACATCCCGTCCTTGCCTGCTGGCCCTGAGCTCAGAGACACCAAGTGCTCAGGCAATGATTATAGCTTTTAAGTTCACTGGGATCTTGCTGTGTCCACTGACCAAGTGTGCCCCCTCTGGGACAGCAAAATCCAGAGATGCGAGGAGAGGAAGCACAACGTCCCTCAGTAGATCATTGGGAGGAATCATAAGTGTGGCCACTTCTGCTTCCATCCCTTTTTTCTCAGGCCTGTGTGTTCCTCCTGTTGTGGGCATGATGCAATATTAAGTTCTCTGTACTGTGTGTACTGTGAATTGGAAGACTGCCCATCCCCGTGGACTATACCTGCCAGGTGGTGCTCCCCTCTTATTTCCGGTCATCCCAGTGCTCCGTCAGCCTGGCAGCTTCTAGAGGTGTAGGATATGACTGCCAGAGGACCTTGTGATCATGGCCCACTCCTACACCTTCATTGCTGTGAGGGGGATCTTCTGGTCTGGTGCTGTACTCTGTGGCGTCTCATGGCTGTGGTCCAGACCCCCATAAGCCTCAGAATGAGGCTGCCTGGGGACCTGCAGGCAGGAAGGCAGGCCCAAGCCCAGAGTAAGTGTCTGTTCGTATGCAAACAGACAACTTTGTGCTCGATGGGCTGGTCTCCTCAGGGATGTTGGCTGAGCAGGTAGCTTGGCATTGGTGTCCGCTACTGGAGGGCTTCATGTGCAGCTGTGGCAATAGCTGAATCAGCCTGACAAGTCAAAGCCCATGCTGTTGAGCTCCAGCACTGAGGTAGTCAACAACCAAGACTGGCCAATGTCACCTTTCTTGTGTAGTTGTTTAGTCTTTGTGGCAGGTGTTATCTGGTGGACACTGACATGACACAGCCATCTACACCCTTTCCTAGTTACATATCTACATGCCTCTACCCCATACCTCTGTGTCCCCAATTTTCTAGGTCCATGACCAGCCAGGCACTGTCCCCCCATTTCAGAGCATTTCCCTCTCATCTTTTGCACCAGTCCACCCATAAACCAAGCTCAATCACAGGGAATGCCCATTCAGCCATAGGTGCTAAGGCAGGACACTGGTACAGCAGTGGTGGGTGACTTTTGGGTCTAGGCCACCTCGCTTGTGCATTTTGCCTGTGCTCTCCGGTGTCTGTGTTCGATTTCAGCTGTGCTGCTGCCACTGGGTCTGCCTGGCCGTTAGACCTTGATGGGCCTAATATAACTCAGCTTGTGATGGACATTTCACTTGGTGTCTCATGGTTGGGTGTTCTGTCTCTGCCAGGCCCAGTAATCACACCAGAATTTTTTTTTTTTAAAGGTATATACTTCTCTGCTAGAAGGTGTGGCCTTGCTTCAGAACCTCAGGAAGCTGCACTGAGATCATCTCTCTGGCATTTGCCATAAGTTCCTCGTGGCATCTTGTCCCACCCTCTCCAGTGTCAATCATAGCAGTTCTGGCATTTCAGCTTCACTTAGCCTGAACCATTATTACTTTCTCCATGCTTCTAGAAGTCATCCCAGTAACAAGGCCACACTGGGGGGCTCTTGCCAGCATGTTAAATTTTGTAGTTCAGAGCTCCCAAATCACTGAACTCCCCTGTCCAAATCTGTGATTTGCCCCCTGGTCAAGAACCCTTAGAATTCAGTCCCTTGTATTCTTCCAGCTCCACCAGCACTTTCTGACTGTGTCATGCAGCTCTTCTCGGGGAGGAAGTTAGTTACAGGCCTAATAGCAAAAGAGGAGATGGCCAGTATTTAAGGGAAGTGATACTGTCTTCTAGAGAGAGATTTCTGCATTGTCTCTAAACACAGGGGCAATACGTGTTCTCAATAGATATGAGCGGGCCATTTATGCAGGCTCAGAGGGGTCAGAGGAGCCTAGGATTCAGAGTTTCGGGGCATCCACCCAAAAGTCCCCATACCAAGTTTATCTTCCTTCTCCCCTCCTCACACAGTCAGACCATCGGTTGTGTGGGTGATCAGCCTTGTCTGGAGCTTGGCAACTCTTAATGAGTCCTGGGTCTGGGTGTGAGTCTCAGCTTTCTCTTTCTCTGCCATCTTGCTAACTTGGAACCCCTCTGCTTATGTCAGTGGCAACTGGCAGTTACCATCCCATCACCTCTTGAGAATTTTATCACTTGGACTGCCACCTCTGTGGGGTTCTGTGGATGCTCCACCTAGTCTAGGAAGGTCTTCATTGCCAACCAACTAGGGAACAATAAATCCTTTTCATCACTGCTTTCGCTCCTACCTGTCACAAGGTAGTTTCTGAAGAAGCAGAGGTCAGGTGGATTATGACAAGCAGGACATGGAGTAGGTGTCAACCTCTATGGCAGGGCAGAGAGGAGGCAAGATTGGGTAGAAGGTGAAGGTAAGCTGTCTTGCAGCTCTGGTGAAGCCTTCACAGAGCCCATGGGGTGATCTGGGGCATCGGTGTCCATCACAGTTGTTCGAGGTGCCTTCACCACACTCAGCCATTGGATGCAGCAGCCCTCAGAAGGGCCTGCCCACAGGTGAGGCTGCCTGGAGAGCTCTTGCCGGTTGTTGTCTGCTGGCAGTACTCCTGGCTACTGGGCAGCAAGTATTTCCTGGGCTGGGGGGCTCTGGATGACATATCTGTGTTTACCCCAAGTGGTCTGTGATTTTTATAGGTGAAGTATGGACACGTCTATGTTGTCTGTCGTACTGTTTTCACTTTACTGCACCCACCTAACAGTACCTGAATCCGGTGGTAAAGAGTCATTATCAAGAAAATTACTTTATTTTGAGTAATTACTGTAAAATGGATTGTTTCCTAATAGTTGCTAGGATTCTGGAAGAAAAGAATCATTATCATCAGTAAAGTCTTTTTATGCTCATTTTGAATTACTGTAAAGGAGATTGAAATAATGGGGATTCTGTCCTCTAGCTGTATAATGATTTAAGTAGATCTGAGGAAAGTGTTGAACAAACTTGACATTTAAACACATTTTGGGTGAAGTTGGTTTGGAAGTGGAGCCCTTGGGCCAAATGCTTCTGCTAAAGGGTGGAGGTCTTCGAGTTAGTCCACTGTGCTCAGAAAGACCCATAAATAGCTTGACAATATTACAAAATGAATGCCTACCCTTCACTCACTAGTCTTTGGTCTCACTGGACAAGTCTTTCTACTCCTTGTGATTTCCTGGTACCACTTGAGCAGCAATTCTCAACCAGGGCAATTGGCCCTATCCTTCACCCCTAGAGGACATATGGCAATGTTTAGAGATGGTGGTGTCACAACAGAGGAGATGCTAGTGGGTAGATGCCAAGAGTGCTGCTAACACTACAATGCATAGGACATCCTCCACACTAAAGCATCTTTATCTGGCCAGTGTCTTTAGTTTCCAGTTTGAGAAATCTGGCTCTAAAGCTGGAGCAAAGAGCCTAAATGTCAAACGATGTAAATTCTGCACTTTTTGGTTAGAGTATCTGACTATAATCTCTATACAAAATGTGAATAAACATGTTGAGGTGAGTGTATTGTGACAATTCGTGTTGAAAGTGACGGTCCAAAGGATGCAGTTCTTTTCGTGAGGTTTTAGTGCAGGTGAGTTTCAGTAACCTAAGGCAAGACTAGAATAAGTTTGGTTTTCCCCACTTGCTATGTGCAAAACTGCCGGAGGACAAGCTAAAGGGATCATGTTATCAGGATAGAAAGACTATACAGGTTTAAAAAGCTGACAAAACTATCCTTTTCTTGTCTCCTGCAAGGAGAAAGATCTTGAAGCCAAGCTGTAGTCACAAGCTATGTAAGAGAGTTTAGAAGTATAATCTACAGTTGAGTCCTCCTTGTGCCCAGTAATCATTTGTAGAATTCCCACTCTGAGCTAGACACTGCAAAATTACAGTTCTATCTCAAGAACTACTGCTGTGAGCCTTTACACTCAGGAGCCTGCCATTTGTAAACCCAGCAGCTCTCAGTCCTGAGATCCTTACCTTGAGTTTATGGTGGGGAACTGCCTTCTGGGAAGTTTAGAGCTTGCTCTGAGGGAGTAAGTGGCAGAGCCACTGCCAAGCCACCTTCTTGAGATTTGAAGCTTCCTGATCCTTCCCACCCAAGCTGGCCAGGCTTCCTCATCATACTTCTTAATGTGATCTTTTTGGCTGAACTTTCCTTTAGCATTTGTCATTTCTCTGCATAGTTACACTATAACTTTTTTTAAATGTTTGGACAATTTTGATCACATTGGGTATTTCTGCGGGTTGTCTACATTCAGTCCCTTGTTCAGTTGCCCATCTTGGAAGAAACTGGCAGCTAAAAAATTTCCTGATGACCATATCTTTGCAAACCTGTTATTTGGGAAGAAGTTTGAAACCTCTCATTTTAAAACTACTGGAAATTAAGTATACGAGAACATATCCATTTAGTGTGAGTGTATCTAATCCTACTAATCTTACCAAGGGAATTTTTCCTAATGGTTTTATTTGATAACTATATTTTAAACAAACTCACTTCCTGTACTTATGTGAGAAAGCATTAACAACCTTAAGTTAGTTCCACCACTTATACTTTTGATGAGTTCAGAAATATCCTGCACATCTAGCTATCTGGTATAAGAAAACTGAGTAGGAAAAGAATCTCAGTTACAGCCAATAAGGAGTTAGCTTAGTTCTAAAAGGAGAAAAGGGGGTGGCAAGGACAACGAGGACAGCATTTTTCTGGTTGATTGCCAGCCCCAGCTGGCTGGCACCAGGCCTGAGAGAATCAAGAAAAGGGAATGACCCTGGCTGGCGTTTCTCAGTGGATTGAGTGCTGTCCTGCAAACCAAAGGGTTGCCAGTTTGATTCCCAGTCAGGGCACATGCCTGGGTTGTGGGCCAGGTCCCAGTTGGGGGCATGCAAGAAGCAACCACACATTGATGTGTCTCTTCCTCTCTTTCTCTCTTGCCCTCTCTCTAAAAATAAGTAAATAAAATCTTTTTTAAAAAGAAAGAAGGGAATGAAAAAACGGAGAGAAGAGAATAGAGGTGGGACTGTAAATTGGCCTCCAGATGGCAAAACAAAAACGAAAACAAAAATCATTCAAAGATTTACGGCCAAGATGGAGGCCTAGACTGACACGCTCCATCTCCCTCCACAACTAAGAAGGAATACAACTACCACAAAACCAGGAATAACCAGAAGCTCCAGAAAGTAAAGCTACATGGAAGTCCAACATATGAAGTTATAAACAAGTGGTGCTCATCCGGACCAGTAGGAGGGGCAAAGCCAGGGCGGAGAGATCAAGCTGTGCTGCTGGTGGCAGCTGCAGCCACAGGCGGTGGGACTGCAGTAAACACAGACACCCGTATTTAAGGGGAGGCGAGAAGTGCCAGGAGAGCACCCCCAGCTGCAGTCCAGAAACATCAGCTCGCAATTCCAACGCCAGGGAAGGCAGACCCCCATTGCCTCGGACTGTGAGGCCCAGAGGGCATGGAGGGCGTGGGGACAGAGGAGGAGGCTCCTGGTCTCTCAGTGGAGAGTAAACGGCAGGAATCCATCTTGGATCCCTGCCCCAACAAAAAGCGCCACAGTGTGGTGAGAAGGGTCGACAGGTAGTGAGGAGTGCACAGGGCGGAACCTCCTATAGCTTAGGAGGTGTGACAGCCCCACCCAAGAAGGAAAGGTACACAAACCTGTCAAGATGGCATGGATAATGCTAGAGATACCAGTCATGCAGCTGACCAGAAAGCAAATACACGAATTAATGGACGAACAGATAGTCTTTCTGAGGTCTCAGTTCAGAGCTGTAGTTATAAGACATCTTACAGAAATAACAGTGGGACTTAAGACGGGGAAGGAATGAAGGCAAGTACTGCTGAAATGGACGAAAACACATACGAAACAAGTGGTAAGGGAAGGAAAACAGGGATCAACTCAACAAGTCAGAACATAGGGAAGGAACAAACAGTCAGCCAATGCAGAAAGAGGAAACAAAAAGTGAGGAAAATGAGGAGAAGCTCAGAAACCTCTGGGACAACTATAAGAGAGTGAATATCCGAATTATAGGGTTGCCAGAAGGTGAAGAAGAACTAGAAATTGAAAAATTATGTGAAAAAAGAATGAAGCAGAACTTCCCTGTCTTGGGGAAGGAAATAGACTTACAGGTCCAGGAAGCACAGAGAGTTCCAAAAGAACTGGACCCAGGGAGAACCACACCAAGACACATTACAATCGAAATGTCAAAAATTAAGGATAAAGAGAGAATCTTAAAAGCAGCAAGACAGAAGAAGTGAATTATGTACAAAGGGGTCCCAATTAGACTATCAGCTAATTTCTCAAAGGAGACTCTGCAGGCAAGAAGGGACTGGCAAGAAATATTCAAAGTAATGAAAAGCAAAAACCTACAGCCACGATTACTCTATCCAGCAAAGCTGTCGTTCAGAATAGAAGGGCAGAGAAAGTGCTTTCAGGACAAAGTAAAACTGAAGGAGTTCATTAGATCCAAACCACTGTTATATGAGATGTTAAAGGGACTTGTTTAGAAGAAGGAGGATCAAAACTATGAACATTAAAATGAAAACTGTATCACAACAACCAGCAACAGAAACTAGGGAATTGAAACAAAGACAAACAAACTAAGTAGGCAACGAGAGTGGAAAAAGAATTATAAGTATGGGGAACATATTGCAGGGAGGTCAGCAGGGAGGGGGAAGGAGGGAAATGATGCAGGAATTAAGAAGCATAGTAGGAGGGAGTGGAGTAGACAGGAGGATGTCGAAAAGAACTATATGCACAACCAATGGGCATGGACTAAGTTGGGGGGACAACTGGACGGAGGGGGTCACTGGGTAGAGAGGAAAAGAGGGAAAAGAAATTGGGACAACTGTAACAGCATAATCAATAAAACATTTAAAAAAGAAAAGCATTCAAAGAAGTGACTAGGGAGAAAAGAGAGGGAACCATGGAGACCCTGGAGAAGAAATACGGGAAGGATGCTTGTTCTTTGTCGCTCCCCACTCATGACGTGCACTCAGGGCCTGGCAAAGTCATTTAAGCTAAGACTCTGTAGTTAACGTTTGCCTTGAGAACATACTTGACACTTAACCTAAGTGATTTAGTTGTGGTGCTATCTTTACTATGTGTTGAGAGTAAGAGAAATGCAAATAAAGTAAAAATTCTCTGTCACCATAAAGCACTTCCCACTAAGTCATTTCATCAGGAACTACTGCTATCCTTTTTCATTGCATGTGGATCTGCCTTTAGAAGAACTATCTTAATGTCTAACAGAAAGGTTAAGTCAGATTTTTTTAATCCATTATTTATTTTAGACCTTTTCACTGAGAAGAGGCCATTTGGGGATTTTGTAGTACATCTCCAAACCCTTCAAACACTCATGACTTTATCTAAGACTTACTCTAGTAACAGGCTTCACCTTGGGACTAAAGTGAGTCATGTTAAGAACTTTACACTTCTGAAGACCCTGTTTTCCATTTCTGCCTACATTGAAAGGCTGGTGAACCAGCTAGACACTTGCTTTGCTAGCTCTCTTGTGCATACTCAAAGCTGTGCATTTCACATACAGTTAGCCGTCTAGATGCATTTACAGAAAGTACACAGGTACTGTTGACAGAGAATCTTCGGGAAGGTTAACCATGCAAGATAGGAAATTGTCACATTAGAAGGGTGCAAAGTTTCTTTGTCAAATGTATATTTTCCCCTTATCTCAGATTCTGTGAGCCTGTCATTAGAATGATATAAAACCCATGCACATTGTGTTGAGACCTTAAAAATGTTTTAGAATCCAACACAACATTAAAATCAATTTCATATATATATTTATATATTTTTAAAGAAAAACAAATGTTAACTTCCTCCATTGAGTCATGTGAAGTAACTATAGTCAGACCCTCCTAAACAGACTACAATAGTGGTCAGTGGGATGCCTTTAGATCCTGAATAGTTTCTTATTTTAAAGTGTAAGCAGTAATATGTGGCCTCTCAAGCTATACTCCAGCAGGACATTCACTGCCCTTAGAACACTGTCTCTCTACTCCTACATTATGTAGTAGCCCTGTGACTGGTTCGGATCCCTAAAATTGCAAATTTTCTAGTCTTGCTTATGCCTGTTTCCTAGGAAACTCTTTTGTGTATTAAATGAGTTCACACATTGGGAAGAGGAAGCAGGCAGAGAGGGACTTGCCAGTAGCTTCAAATTCACAAAATGATCTTCTCTAATTTAGATTTGTTGATTTTCTATTTGATCCTGTATAACATCATCAAATAATGCCTTTTACTTTTTTTTTTCTCAACACTGACCCAGATGTTACTTCCCATCCATGTAGTTGATTACACCTTGCCAGATTTATTCTCAGTGCCCAGGCTCTAGAAGGTGCACTTTGGGTGCAACCTTCCTCGGTTTGAATTTTTAAGGGATGAATTTCTGGGCGGGATCTTCTCCACCTGCCTCCCCCTTGCATTTCATATTGGTATCAACTCTGTTTCCTTTCAGGCAAATGAAATGTTGCTCAGTGGCCGTAAGCTGACAGCACAGGAGGCATGCGGGAAAGGCCTGGTCTCACAGGTGTTCTGGCCCGGGACCTTCACCCAGGAAGTCATGGTTCGCGTTAAGGAGCTTGCCTCGTGCAACCCAGTTGTACGTCAAATTCATTCTCTTATATGTGTGACGATTTTTTTTTTTACCATGACCTTTGCCTCCAGTGAGTTCACACATTTCCCAGTATTTTCCTGCATCCTCCATTTTTGCTCCCTGCACAGCCACCTTCATGAGAAATACTGATGGGAGTCATAATGGATATCACTGCTTCAGATCTGCTTACCTTGTCCTCCCTTTGCAAATGCCCAAGAACTAAAGGAAAGCATTTCAATCTCAAATTCAGTAACTTGAAAATATCCTACAAAAATCGACAAAATATTTGCAGAGTTCCTCCTGTTTTCAAAGCACTTTCATATGTATACTCACTCCTCCCCCCACCAAGGAGGACCTAAGTTTATTTTTAATAAATGTTATGGATAATATTTAATCTAACAAAGTTGCACTTATCAAATTATAAGGTAAAATATTATTTGATGTTAACTGATCTAACTCCCCTCTAAACCAGTAGTTTTCAACCAATATGCTGCAGCAGGCACACTGATAGCTACAAGAATTTAAAGCATGCAATACCTGACTGCATAGTCAGGAGTACTGACTTCTTTTCCTTTTCCTTTACAGTATCCAGTTCAAAACGACAACAGCCAACAAAGCAATAGCTGTCTGGTGTGACTGAATCAAAATTATACCCTTTTCTTTTTTCATCAGATTGGGAAACGAAATTTTTTTGGTGTGCCACGGAATTATAGTAATTAGTTTATGTGTGTCATGAGATGAAAAAGATTGAAAATCACTGCTCTAAGCAATCCCAAACATGAACAACCCTCATTATTAACATTGAATTTTGGTTAGAAAATCCCCTCAGCAGGCATTCTTAGAGTTTTCATTGAGCATCAAAAGAGTTAATATGCACTTCAGGCTCTACACTGGCCCAGACTGCACAGCAGCATAGGGCCACGGCTGGTCTTGATTTTGGGAAAGAACAGGGTATAGCTAGCACAGCTTTCTTTTGAAATAACTTTACAACCATTTTGAAGTTGAGAATTATATCTAGTGTGAAAAGTACTTCATTACGTATATTAGGCCTGATGTGTATTGTGAAAAATGTCTGGAAGTTTTTTTAATAGGCCATTACTCAAGTTTGAGAATCTCCTTCATAAACTTGAGGGTGAAATGGAGCCAGTGCTTCCAGACACACCCCCTGCTAACTAACTGCATGTCGTTTGGTCCAGGTGCTTGAGGAATCCAAAGCACTTGTGCGCTGTAACATGAAGATGGAGTTGGAGCAGGCCAATGAGAGGGAGTGTGAAGTGCTGAAGAAAATCTGGGGCTCCGCCCAAGGGATGGACTCCATATTAAAGTACTTGCAGAGGAAGATTGATGAGTTTTGATTGGCAGGTTGCCTGCTGATGACACTGGAATTGTAGAGCAGGACATCTGGGGCTCCATGATGCCCTAAATCCATCTTCACAACCTGAAACAAGTTCACTCTTAGCTCATGCTTGGAAGCAGGACTTGAAACATTCAAGCTATTTATTATCAAGGAGTTTTTAAGTACTGTAACTTTAAAATAAATAACTACAAAGCTCCTTTGTCCAAACATTATTATTTTATACTTAATATTTACACAAGTATGAAAGTATAATGGTGAGTTCTAGACTGCTCTTTGAAGCTCTAATTTTTGTTATCTTTGGCTTGTACTGTATTGAAAAGAAGTGTGCTTTGCTGGTTTGGGGTGGCAGAAAAGTCTGAAATTATAATTGGTTTCCTTATTTTTTCCTTCTAGAACAGACTCTAAAGAGATACTAGACAGCCTCGCCTCCCCTGCCCCAAATAGAGACATAGAAAAATCTGAGATGAGCTTTTTTCTCCAAAAAGGTACAGATATCTTAGATGAAAATTAAGACAACCTTTTCAGATGTTTCTGATAAAAAAACTCCACTGACAAACATACCCCCAGACTAAAGTACACTTAGGATTTATGGTGAGGGGGAAAAAATCAATTACTTTTTCCTTTTTTTTTAGTTGTAATTCCAGTTTGGTCCTGGGAGGAGGTGAGTGTAAGCTTCCACCTGCTCCACCGCCATCTTGGATTCTCTCTTCTCTTCTCTGTTAATATGTCAGGTTCTTACCCAGTTTACATGAAGAAACCACTGTCTCTCTAGAAGAAAGCTCATTCTGCAGTATTAGTGAATCACTGAATAGTTTAAGTATGAATATCTAAGTTATAAGTTAGTCTTAGTGGGATTTAAATAGTTTCTCTGACCCTTTTTGAAAAATAACTACAACACTTCTTGTTGCTGGGTGAGAAATACTACTTTATATACAATTTTGGTTTTCTATTTGCAGATAAGATTGATGTATTACACCAAAAAAAAGTATTTTTATGTTTATAAAGTGTATTTTTTAGGTTCACTTAGAATATATTTTATTTAATAAGTTAAAATTCTTTTGGCACTATTAAATGCAGAAACTTCTTTTTAAAAAAAAGAACTACCTTATATTCAATGTTTAATGTTCTTGGTCTCTGCTTTCATGTCTACACAATATACTGAGTACAGTATGGTGTCCAAGAGTGCCCTGTATAAATACATTCGCATTCCTTTCAGGAGTGGGGACTGATTCTTGATTACAGATGCCTCTTACTAGTTAGGCTTCTGAGCTTGCAACCATATTGAATGTATGAAGAGTGAAATAAAATCAAAACCTTATTTTTGTACAGTTTTGAAGTTTTTACTTAGAACCGACCACCTCCTGGCTGTGTGAAGAGCTGTACAGTGTATAAATCTGCCTTTACCTTGGATTGGTTGGTGCAGTATTTTTGCATCTGTGGGACCTACTTTTTCGTTCCGTAGTTTGAAATATATATAAACTGTACAATCTGTAAAGTTTTTATAGAATAAATATTCAGCTGTGAAAATGGTTAAATAAAACTAATATTTCTTAACACATCTGAAATGTTTCTCTGATACTTATTCACTTCTGAAGTTTCTCATGGAATGTGTAATCTTTTTTGTGAAATATTCATATGAGCATAAAACATTTGTACAATATAAAGGATAATGAACCACTGTGTAACTACACTGAGGGAGGAACTAGAATATGACCAGTGTCCTCCCAGGTCATGTCTGCCTCACCCCTCCCCAGGTACTGCTTTCATTTTCTGAATTTTGTGTTATTCATCCTGTTGCTTCTGTTTCAAAGCATATTTCTCATTTATATTATCTAGTTCTACCTATTTTGAGTTTTATACCATATACAAGCTTCTGTGATTTATTTCTTGATTCAGTATTGAGAGAATTTGATTTTTTTTTTTTAATCTGTGTACAGAGAGTTGTAACTTATTGTGCATTCTCTACTCAAACCTACAACATAAGATATTTTCATTCCGTTCTATAGATAAAGAACCTGAGGTATGAAACACTTGGCCCAGGGTCATGTGGGTAACTAGGCAGGTAGGACCAGTCTTCCAACCCAATTCAAGGTGGCAAAACCTAGATTTTTGCCACATTGTAACGTCTTTTTTAGAATTTACAAATAAGGCTAATTCAGTAGGTTCATCCTCAGTCTTGGTGAGGGTGACAGATAATGCAGCCTCTCATATTGGTGCAAGTCTAAATCAGTTGAACTTTAGAAAAGAATTTGGCAGTAACATTCAAAATAAATATTGAAAGCCTGGCCCAGTTTATCAGTCCTCTCCCCTGGTGCTTCCAAGCCCCTGGGTTGAAACACTGCTCAGTCCCTCAAAGGTAGAAGTAGAGATGGGTGGGCACTGTTGCCCACTTATGTCTTCAACCAGGGCCATCCCCTTGGCCTTGATTCCTCAGCTGTCATAATAGTAATGACTAGCACACTACAGTAAGCACCAGGTTCTATTCTAAACTCTTGTCAGCTCGTGTGTGTGTGTGTATTTTTAGGATACTCAGTTTTAAGGAAATAATATATATTGTAATAATATATAATCACTATAAAATGAGGCTGTTAAATCTTTTGGGAGGTTGACTTGGTTTCTAACATCACTGGCAGGGAGACTAGATACTATAAAGAAATCAACAGAACCTGAACTTGGGAGATGTTTGAGGGAATTTCATATCCCAATGTAAATGGACATATGAGGAGAGCACCTGGCTAGGGCTGCTCACATGGCTCCTCTGGGCCCCTATAACTTGGTCAAGAGTGAACAAGGGTTTCCTTGGTCTTTATTTATCTCAAGTCACCACATTAAGCACAGACACACTAATTTAGACTTGCACCAATAATGAGGGTTTGACATTACAAAACAGGTCCAGAGGGGTCAGGGGACATTCCCATCATACACAGCCTTGTAAGTGGCCTGGCATTCAGGAGTAGCTCCTAGCTACTGCTCCTCACACTCCACTATGTGGACCTGGCTTCTTCAGCAACTCTGCTTCCCAAAATCAGATTGAGGCAAAAACTGGCTATGAGAAGTGTAGAGCAATGGTCCTCAAACATTATTGCACATTTGAATCACCTGGACTGCTATGGAAGCCCTCAGTGCTCCACGCGAAAACAATTAAGTCACAGCCTCTGCACTGAGATACATGTATCTTGGGTATTGGATGAGGGCAAGTAGCTTGACTTGGCTGGGGCTGGGGTCAGGCAGGAGAGTAGCCTGGAAAATCTAGTCTATTTTGGTCTCCCCGTGGACATGTGATTCTGTGGGTGGAAGTGGGCCATTTGGTTTGAGGCTACTTGGCTCACAATATAGGACTTCTTTCAAGTGGAGGCTGGGCCTTCCAGAGAATTTTGATAGGCTACCAACTACATCTGTTGAGCTGGATCGGTCCATTTAGCTCTTAATACAAAAAAAAAAAAATTCACTACTGGGCCACAGGGACAGTGCTGGCTATGTTCCAGGAAACTCCTCCCTGTCCTGTGGGGAATATTCTGACAGTGTTTCTGATGACACAAATATCTGCTCTGAAAATGGCATTGGATAACTTGAAAATTGATTTAAAAGTTACTTTTTTGATGGGGTAAAAAAATTAAGTATTTCAGAACCAACTGATTTTTAGAGCTACATTATGTTCTTAGGTGACTAAAAATTGTTTAATATAGGCATTTGTAAAAAACAAAAGTTGAAGTCTAATGAGTTTTAACATTAATTTCTATTTTCATAAAATATACATTGCATTCTAAAACTGGGAGATAAAAATATCACCTTTATGAGACATTCTGGAAAGAAAAGGAAAAAAAACCTAAGATACCAGATCTACAAGGGAATAGAAGAGTTGAACAACACTCTAGACCAGGGATCCCCAACCCCTGGGCTGCAGACCAGTACCAGTTGGTGGCTTGTTACCAACTGGACCTGAGGAAAGCTTGCCTGAGCTCTGCCTCTACCCGCCCCATCCCTCACCTACCCTGCCTCTGCCTCTGTCAGTGGAAAAACCAGTCCCCGGTGACAAAAGGTTGGAGACCACTGCTCTAAATCATGTAGACCTAACACATCCATACAACTCTTCACCCAACAGCAGAATACATATTTTTCTTAAGTGCACATGAACATTCCCCAATATAGACCTTATATATGTTAGGCGATAAAACGCACCTCAGTCAATTGAAAAGGGTTGAAATCATACAAAGTATGTCCCAACTACAAAGGAAAGAAAATATTAATAACAAATTTAGGGAATTAAAAAATTGGAAATTAAACATTTCTAAACAGTAAAGAAACCTTTGCAAGAGTAATTCAGAAGTATTTAGAGATGAATGAAAACGAAAAAAAAAAAAAAAGTAAAAGGTACCAGTCAGTACCTAGCCTCTTAGCTTAAGACACTAGAAAGTAGAGAGCAAGCAAGAGGAAGAAAAAGAGCAGAAAAAAGGTGAAGGGAGAATATAAATGGAAAATCAAGGAAATCGAGAGTTCTTTGAAAAGATTTATCAGGCCAAAAAATAAAATACTCAAATTACTAAAATCAGGAATGAAAGGAGTACTACCAATCTTATAAAAATAAAAAGAATTAGACTTATGAGGATTGTATGCCAACAAATTAGATAAACTACATGAGACTAATTCCTTGAAAGACTCAAACTACTGAAACTGACTCAAGAAGAAGTGGAAAACCTGAATACACCTACAACTATAGAGATTGCATCAGTAATCAAAAACTTGCCACAAGAAAAGTTCAGGACCCTAGCTTCACTGATGAATTCTATCAAATGCTTTTTTAAAAAATCAATACCAATTCTTCACAAATGCTTCCAAAAAATTGAAGATGAAGCAACATGTTTTAACCTATTCTACAAGGACAGTATTACCGTTATCAAAACCACACAAAGAAACCACAAGAAAATTGTAAATCAATATCCCTTATTAATATAGATGCACAAACCAGTATTATATGAAATGTTAGGATCTCTAAGAATAATTTAAAAAATAGTATATGAACAATAAAATGGCAATAACTACATATCTATCAATAATTGTATCTAAAGAAGCAAACAAGCAGAACAAACACTCAAAAATACAGAGAACATTTTGATGGTTTCTGGATGGGAGGAGGGTTGGGGGGATGGATGAAAAAAGTGAAGGATTGCGAAGTACAAATTGGTTGTTGCGGGATGTCATGGGGATGTAAAGTACAGCACAGGGAATACAGTCAATACTATTCTAATAATTAGGTATGGTGTCAGATGGGTGCAAGATTTATTGAGATGATCACTTAGTAAGTTATGCAATGTTTAATCTCGGGTATACACCTGAAACTAATATAATTATGTTAACTAATTGAAAAAGTAAAAAATGATTTAAAATAATTATTAAAATTATGTGTGTGTGTGTGTGTATGTATATATGCAAAAATCCTCAACCAAATAATATGGCACCATATAAGAATTTTACACCACAATCAAGTGGGATTTATCCTGGGAATGAAAGTTGGTTCAACATACAAAAATTGATGTAACACATTCAATAAATTCAGGAAAAAGCATTTGAAAAATCCAATATCCACACACTTAAAGTAGGAATATAAAGAAATTTCCTCAATTTAATAAAAGACATTTATGAAAACCCACAGCTAACATCATACTTAATGATGCAATTGGAAGATTTCACCCTAAAAACAGAAACAAGACAAAGGTGCTTGCTCTTGCCACTTCTGTTCAACATTGTACTGAAGGTTCTAGCCAGAACAATTAGACAAGAAAATGATATAAACAATGAAAAATTATTCAGCCATAAAAAAAAGAATGAAATCTTGCCACTTGTGACAACAAGAATGAACCTTAAGGGGATTATGCTAAGTTAAATAAATCAGAGAAAGACAAATGATCTCACTTATATGTAGAATTGAAAAATAAAACACCAAGCTCATTTATACAGACAATAATTTGGTAGTTGCCAGGAGCAGGGTGAAAAGGAGGAGGGAGTGGGGGCAGTGGTGAAGGAGACAAAATGGGTGAAGACTGTCAAGAGGTACAAACTTCCAATTATAAAATAAGTCATGGGGATGTAATGTACAGCATGGTGACTGTAGTTTATAACCCTGTATTGTATGTTTGAAAGTTGCTAAGAGAGTACATCTTAAAAGCTCATCACAAGAAAAACATTTGTAACTATGTATGGTAATGGTTCTAATTAGACTTATTATGGTAATCGTTTTACAATATATACAAATAAAAACAGTCCCTGACTCGTAATGATATTGTAACCGAAAATGTTGGTTCGGCTGCCTGCTGCAATGAAAGCCAAACTCGTGAGACAGGTGCTGGTGCAAAAGGAAAGAGGTTTACTCAGGTGCTACACCTGGGAGAATGGTGGACTCCCAGGTCTCAAAGATTATCCATTCCCCCTTCCTGCTCAAGCCCTCAGTTCTTATAAGGATAACAAAGGGAGAACTATTTTTCTATCAACTATCTTACTAGGTCTTGGCACTCTCAGACCCTGTCCATTCATCTTTATAGCTTTCAGTGTGCTGCGGCTCTATCCATTTTTCCTTCTAGCTTCTGGCGTGTACGATATAAGACCCTTCTGCATCATTTTGGCAAGTGAGGGAGATTCTCCATGCTCGAATGGACTGTCTACAGTAATAGTATGACTTACAATTTTTTGACTTTATGATAGTGTGAAAGTAAAATGCATTTAGTTGAACCTGAACTTTTTAATTCTGAATTTTAATCTTTTCCAGAAATAACGATATCTCGTGATGCTGGGCAGTGGCAGTGAGCCGTAGCTCCCCATCAGGGAACACAACTGATATTCTTCAGGACACAGTTGGCCCTTTAACAACATGGGGTTTAGAGGCACTGACCCCCATGCAGTCAAAAAATCTGTGTATAACCTTTATCTCTCCCAAAACTTTACTAATAAACTACTATTGACCAGAGAAGCCTTACCAATAACATAAAGTCAATTAACACATATTTTGTACATTATATGTATTATATGCTGTATTCTTACCATAAAGTAAGCTAGAAAAAAGAAAATGTTAAGAAAATCATAAGGAAGAGAAAATACACTTATAGTACTGTACTCTATCGATACTATATGTTCATGGTGTCGATAGTTGTTTTAGGCTACATGGTTCATTCGCAAGTTTTTTCAGATTGTTGATTGAAAAACTACATACAAGTGGACCCACACAGTTCAAAGCCATCTGTTCAATGATCAGTTGTAGTATTAAATGCATTTTTGAGTTATGATATTTTCAATTTAGGATGGATTAATAGATATATATAACCCCATCTTAAGTAGAGGAGCATCTGTATAGAGTCATTACCTTCTACACCTGAAACTAATATAATGTTATATGTCAATTATACCTCAATTAAAAAGAAATAAAAGTCATCCAGATTGTAAAGGAAGAACTAAAACTATTTGCAGATAACACAATCTTATATATAGAAAATGCTTAAAAATCCACACACAAAAAAAAGTCTTATTAGAACTAGTTCAGTAAAGTTACAGGAGACAAGATCAATATTCAAAAATCAGTTGTATTTCTATATACTGGCAATAAATATCTAAAAGTGAATTATGAAAACAATTCCATTTACAATAGAATCAAAGTAAAATATTTATAAATAAATTAATCAAAGAAGCACAAGACTTGTGCATTGGAAACTACAAAACAATCCTGGGAAAAAATTAAACACCCAGATAAGTGGAAAGACATTCATGGATTGGAAGACATTTTAAACTGGCTAAACTAAATTCATCTACAGATTCACTAAAATCCCTATCAAAATTACTACTGCCGCTTTATTGCTACCCGGCCATCCAGCTGCTCTTGACTTAGGACCATCCTGCACCTAAGACAGGAAGATGGTGGCCACAAAGAAGACAAAAAATGGTCCCTGTAGTTGATCGACTCAAGGCTCCAACTGGTTATGAAAAGTGGAAAGTACATGCTGGGGTACAAGCAGACTTTCACGATGATCAGAAAAGGCAAAGCAAAACTGGTCATCCTTACCAACAACTGTCCAGCCTTGAGGAAATCTGAATTAGAGTATGATGCCGTGTTTGCCAAGACTGGTGTTCATCACTACAGTGGCAATAATATTTCATTGGGCACAGAGTGTGGAAAATACTACAGAGTGTACACACTGGCTATCATCAATCCAGGTGACTCTGATATCATTAGAAACATGCCGAAACAGACTGGTGAAAAGTAAATCATGCAAAATTTTTCTTTAATAAAACTGGCCAGAGCTTTGTTTAAGAAAAAATTCCAAATGCCTTTTTTGTTGTAGAAATGGACAAGCTAGTCCTAAAAATCATATGGAAATTCAAGGAATCCAGAATAGCGAGTTCAATTTTGAAAGTGAAGACAAAGTACAAAGGGTGAAAACTTCTCAAATTTAAAACTTACTTCATAGCTACAGTAATAAAGACAGTGTGTTACTGGCATAAGGCTAGACATATAAATCAATAGAATTGAATTGAGAGTCCAACAAACCCATACATCTATCATCAATTGATCTTCAACAAAGATGCCAAGACCATTTAAAGAATAATATTTTCAGCAAGTGATTCTAGGACAACTGGATATCCACATGCAAAAAAATCAAGTAAGTAAAAGTTTTAAAAAATAATTCAAAATGGATCAAAAATGTAAATTAAGATCTACAAGTACAAAACTTTTAGAAGAAAACATAGATGTAGCTCTTCATGATGTTGAATCAGGCAATGATTTTTAAAACATAACACTAAAAGCACAGTCAAAATAAACTGCACTCCATTAAAAAACATTTTAACTTTGTACTTCAGAGAACACTACCAAAAAGTGAAAAGGCAACTCAAAAAATGGAGGAACTATTTGAAAATTATGTATGAGATAAGAGTCCAGGATATATAAAGATGCTTACAACTCAACAATAAAAAAGACAATCTAATTTAAAAATAGGCAACAAATATTCATCGTATTATTATTCACAATAGTAAAAAAATAGAAACAACCAAAATGTCCATCAAACTGATGAACAGATAAATAAAATATTCTATATCCAAATAATGGAATGTTATTTGGCAATAAAAAGGAATGAAGTATTAATACTCACCAGGATGTGGTTAAACCTTGAAAACATTATGCTAAGTGGAAGAAGCGAGTCACAAAAGGCCACATATTGTATGATTCCATTTATATGAAATGTGAAGAATAAACAAACCCATAGAAACAGAAAATAGATTAGTAGTTGCCAGGTACTGAGGGATGGAGGATGAGTGTCTGACAGCTAACAAGTACAGGGTTTTATTTTGGGTTGATAAAAATGTTCTGGAATTTGCCCTGGTTGGTGTGACTCAGTGGATTGAGTGCTGACCTGTGAACCAAAGGGTCATCAGTTCAATTCCCAGTCAGAGCACGTGCCAGGTCTCCAGTTGGGGGCCCTCAAAAGGCAACCACACATTGATGTCTCTTTCCCTTTTTCCCTCCCTTCCCCTCTCTAAAAATAAATAAAATCTGTTTAAAAAATATTCTAGAATTAGTGGTGATGTTTCAACAACCTTGTGAATGTACTAAAAACTATTAAATATACTTAATATTTAATTTATGGTATTTGAATTATATCTTTATTTGGGGGGTACCCTGCTCTGTAACAATTTCTCTCTCAGACTTAAGACACTTTATAATCTTATAAAGGACAATGGGCGAAGGTCTCATGATCCTCTAGCTGCTTCAAGCTGGACATGGTCATCACCCTATCTACCCTTGGGTCCAGAAATCCCTAATAAGAGCAGGGGTTGAGGGGGAGGATGGCCTTCCCACATGGGGAAGGATCTTACAGACTCCAGGTCAATTGGCTGTCCCCGGACAACGGCGTGCTTGGTTTGACAAGCTGGCATCCTGTATTCTAGGAGCAACAGATTTGGCAACAGGGTTAAAAGGCATTAATAAAACCATAACCACTAAATGATAAAAGGCAGGTATTAATTTTTCAATGTCCCACATTCGGGAAAAAAAAAAGGCTTCTTTGGAGGAAGGTGTGCAAGGCACGTCACACCTGTCCAAAGCCCTTTTACCCACTGTTATTAGTTGGAGCTGAGGGGAATATTTTAGGTTTCCCCACCTCAGACCTCTGGACCCTTTCTATCCAAGCCATTAGGATAGAAAAGAGAAATCAGCTTTAATCCTCTGAGTGCCAATGTCGCTGTGAGCGATGCTGACAAATTTTCCCAAAAGTGCCAGCGTCGTTCCCAGTGGTTCTTTTTTCAATGGCTATGAATGTAAATAACAATAGAATAATTCATATTTTATGTTTTGTTCTCCTTTTTTGTACCTCAGGTTATATATTGATATGATTTTTTTCTCATGTTGATCCAAATTTTGAATTACATATGGCACTCAAAGGGATAAAGTGAAGCCCACAGACCACCCCATACTTCACCAACCCAACTACTTATTTCAGCCCAACCATTGAGTCTCAGGAGGCAGCAATGCAGACAGGATTGAGACCTGTACATACAGACAATCACTCAGGTAATAAGATCATAGGCTTATGCCCTATGAAAACAGAACACACATGTTAATTTATGCAACATAACCCACATACAAGTCTCTAAATCTGCAAGACTGTCTTATTGGGAAGACATCCAGTTGCAAGGCATTTGACATTCTTCTTGCCTGTAAATTAAGCATCTTTGATGATGTCACAGACCTACTTAACTTTCAAATGAAAACAAACTTTAAATGAAAATAAACTTTAAAGACAGTTTAAAATAATCTTTAAACACTAGTTTATAGTCTACCACTGAGCATTGTGATTTCCCTTGAATCGCAATTTTTCTCCTTAAGATTACCCTCCTGTCATTAAAGGGACTACATTAAGTCCAGTTTTAATTTATCCTGTTCATTTGCATAAACAGCATGAGCAGCAAATGATCACATATGATCTTTAAGTCTGTTTTGCTGGAACTTACACAAGGAACCTTTAGGGTGATCTTAAGTCTGCCCTTCAGGGCACAGAAGCTGAGCCACATACCTGCCATTCACCCTTGCCTGTAAACACCTGCTTTTCCAAGTCCTTTCCATTGTGCCTTAAAGTCCCTTCTAGCCATCTTTCAGGAAAGCAACCTTCATTCTTTCTCTGGAAAGGTTACCCTGAACCACACAACCAACCAAGGTACCAGGCCTCTTTTCTCGGGGCTTTCATTACCTTCAAAAGTCAATCCCAGTTCCTCAGGGCTTTTTGGTAACAACAAGAGCCCAGGCATGCCTCCTTTAAGGCATGACATTCCAGTCAAAGTCTTGGTTAACAAAACCTCTATTAACAACTGGTCTAATTAGTTTTATGCAAAGACCCTTATGCCATTACTTACATCTTCAAAATGTCAAATTCTGGAGGGATCAGGTAGGGAGAAAAATATAGTGTGAAGGAAAATGCTTGTCCTTAAAATATTCACTGCAATTGCATTTTCATACCTTACATTTTCTTTTGTTCACTTTCTTACATTTGAAGTTATTTGGGGGGTGGGGGAGTTGCTGGCTCATTTATTTATTTTGCTTTCATTATTTTTTCCCCACTAAAAATTTTTATTTGTTTTTCTATTACAGTTGTCCTACTTTTTTCCCCATTGCTCCCCCTCACCCTGCCCACATCTTCTCCCACAGTCAATCCCCACCCCGTTGTCCATACCCATGGGTCATTTATACATGTTCTTTGACTAGACCCTTCTCCTTGTTACCCCCATTCCCTCCTTGTCCCTTCCCCCCCTGTCACTGTTAGTCTGCTCTTCTTACATGTCTCTGGTTCAGTTTTGCTCCTTTGTTTATGTTGTTCATTACTTCCTGTATTAGGTGATAACAGATAGTATTTGTCTTTTGTTGCCTGGCTTAGTTCACTAAGCATACTCTCTAGTTCCATCCATGTTGTCGCAAATAGTAGAAATTCCTTCTTTCTTTCTGCTACATAGAACTCCATTGCGTAAATGTACCATTGTTTTTTGATCCACTCATCTACAGACGGGCAATTAGGTTGTTTCCAGCACTTGGCTATTGTAAATAGTGCTGTTATGAACATAGGGGTGCATGGTTTTTTGAATTGGTGTTTCAGGATTCTTCAGATATAATCCTAGAAATGGAATTGCTGGTTCCAAAAGGAAGTTCCATTTTTAGTTTTTTGAGTAAGGTCCATACTGTTCTCCATAGTGTCTGCACCAGTCTGCATTCCCACCAGGAGTGCACTAGGGTTCCCTTTTCTCTGTATCCTCGCCAGCACATGTTATTTGTTAATTTGTTGATGATGGCCATTCTGACTGGTGTAAAGTGGTATCTCATCGTGGTTTTTATTTGCATTTCTGTGATGGCTAGTAATGTTGAGCATTCTTTCATATGCCTATGGACTCTCTATATCTCCTCTTTGGAGAAGTATTTGTTCAGGTCCTTTGACCAATGTTTAATTGAGTTGTCTGTCTTGTTGATGTTGAGTCGTATAAGATCTTTATATATTTTGGAGATCAATCCCTTGTCTGAGGTATCATTGGCAAATATATTGGTTCTCTTTTCATCTTGATGATGTTTTCTTCTGCTGAGCATGAAGTCTATACTTTGATATAGTCCCATTTATTTATTCTTTCCTCTATTTCACTTGCCTTAGGAGATATATAGGTGAAAATATTGCTATGTGGGATATCTGATATTTTTCTGCCTATGTTTTCCTCTAGGACTTTTGTGGTGTCACACCTTATATTTAAGTCTTTGAACCATCTTGACTTTATTCTGGTGTATGGTGTAAGTTGGTATAGTTTCTTTTTTTTTCCATGACTCTGTCCAGTTCTCCCAACACCATTTGTTCAACAGGCTCTTTTCACTCCATTTTATGTTCCTTCCCCCTTTGTCAAATATTAGCTGACCATATAGAACTGGGTTTATTTCTGGGCTCTCTATCTGTTCCATTGAACTATATGTCTATTCTTATGCCAGTACCAGACTGTTTTGATTACCGTGGCCTTGTAGTATAATTTGGTTTCAGATATTGTGATTCCTCCTACTGTGTTCTTCTTCCTGAAGATTACTGTGACTATTTGAGGTCTTTTTTGATTCCACATAAATTTCTGAAGTACTTGTTCTAAGTCTGTGAAATATGTCATTGGTATTTTAATAGGGATTGCTTTGAATCTGTAAATTGAGTAGTATGGACATTTTAGTGATGTTAATTCTTCCCATCCATGGACATGGTATATGCTTCCATTTATTTTTTATCTGCCTTAATTTTTTTCTTAAGTGTTATGTAGTTTTTCGAGTACAGGTCTTTTACCACTTTGGTTAGGTTTATCCCTAGGTACTTCATTTTTCGTGTTGCTATAGTAAGTGGGATTTTTTTTCCTAGCTTCTATCTCTGCTATTTTATTGTTGGTGTAAAGAAATGCTTTCGATTTCTGAATATTCACATTGTACTCAGCTATTTTGCCAAAATCACTTATTAGGTCGAGTAGTTTTTTCGTGGAATCTATAGGTTTTTTTATGTACACTATCATGTCATCTACAAGTAATGACAGTTTTAGTTACTGTTTTCCAATTTATTTATCTTTCTTGTCTGACTGCTGTGGCTAGAACTTCCAATGCTATGTTGAATAGGAGTGGAGAGAGTGGACATCTTTGTCTTGTTCCTGACCTCAGGTAGAATGCTTTCAGTTTTTGCCCATTGAGTATGATGTTGGCTTCAGGTTTCTCATATATGGCCTTTATTATGTTGAGGTATGCTCCCTCTATTCCCATTTTGCTGAGGGTTTTTATCATGAAATGGATGTTGTACTTCATCAAATGCTTTTTCAGCATCTATTGTTATGATTATATGATTTTTGTCTTTCATTTTGTTTATGTGGTGTATTACATTTATTGATTTGCAAATATTAAACCAACCTTGCTTCCCTGGAATGAATCCCACTTGATCATGGTGTATGATCTTTCTAATGTGCTGCTGGATCCAGTTTGCCAGTATTTTGTTGAGGATTTTAGCATCTATGTTCATCAGCGATATTGGCCTGTAGTTTTCTTTTTTGTTGTGTCTTGACCTGGTTTTGGAATTAGAGTAATACTGGCTTAATAGAGGGAGTTTGAGAGTATTTTCTTTTCTTGGTTTTTTTTTTTTTTTTGAATAGTTGGAGAAGGATAGGAGTTAGTTCTTTCCTAAATGTTTTGTAAAATTCACCTGGGAAGCCTTCCAGTCCAGGGCATTTGTGTGCTGGTAGTTTTTTTATTGCTGCTTCAATTTTACTAGTTGTTATTGGTCTGTTCAGGCTTTCTGCTTCTTCTTGATTCAGTTTTGGAAGATTATATGTTTCCAGAAATTTTTCCATTTCACCCTGGTTGTCAAACTTCTTGTGTACAGTTGTTCATAATAATTTCTTACAATCCTTTGTATTTCTGTGGTATTGGTTGTGATTTCTCCTCTTTCATTTCTGATTGTATTTATTTGGGTCCTGTCTCTTTTTTTCTTGATGAGCTTGGTTAAAGGCTTGTCGATTTTATCTTTTCAAAGAACCAGCTCCTACTTTTATTCACCTTGTGAATTTTTTGTTTAGTCTCTGTGTCACTTAATTCTGCTCTGATCTTGATGATTTCCTTCCTTCTACTCACTTTGGGCTTTGTTTGTTGTTGTTCTTCTAGTTCGTGTAGCTGTACGATTAGATTTTTTATTTGAGATTCTTCTATTCCTTTTAGGTAGGCCTGTATTGCCATGCACTTTCCTCTCAGGACTGTTTTCATTGTATCTCATAGGTTTTGGATTGTTGTGTGTTCATTATCATTTGTTTCCAGAAACTGTTTAATTTCTTCTTTGATGTCATTGTTAACTCATTCATTATTTAATAGCATGTTATTCATTCTCCATGAATTTGAATGTTTTTGAGTTTTTTCCTTGAGGTTGATTTCCAGTTTTGAGCCATTGTGATCTGAGAAGTTGCTTCATATAATTTCAATTTTCTTGAATTTGTTGAGGCTTGTTTTGTGTCCTACCATATGGTCTATCTTTGAAAATGTTTCATGTGCACTTGAAAAGAATGTATATTTTGCGGCTTTGGGATGAAAACATCTATATATATCAATTAAGGCCATTTGATCTAGAGTGTTGTTCAATACCTCAATATCCTTGGAGTTTCTTTGCTTCGAAGATCTGTCCATTGTTGACAATGGGGTGTTAAAATCCACTACTATGGGTGTGTTGCTGTCTAAATTCTTCATGAAGTCTCTCAAAATTTTCCTTACATACCTGGATGCTCCTATATTGGGTACATATATGTTTACAAGGGTTATATCATCTTGATGGATTTTCCCTTAAGTATTATGAAATGCCCTTCTCTGTCTCTTTTAATGGCCTTTGCTGTGAAATCTGTTTAGTCTGATATAAATATTCCTACCCCAGCTTTTTTTTTCAGGTCCATTTGCTTGAAATCTTTTTTACCATCTCTTCACTTTCAGTCTGTGTAGATCTTTTGTTCTAAGGTGTGTCTCTTGTGGACACCATATATGTGGGTCATGCTTTCTGACCCATTCAGCTACCCTATGTCTTTTGAATGATGCACTTAACTCATTTATATTTAAGGTTTATTGATAGGTACTTATTCATTGTCATTTTTCCCCTCTGTACTTGTGTACCTCTCTGTCTCTCTCTGTTTCTTCACCTTCTTAAAGCAGACCTTTTAGCATCTCTTGCAATGCTGGTTTGGTGGAGATGTATTCTTCTAGCCTTCTTTTTTCTTGGAAACTCATTATTTCACCTTCCATTTTGAATGAGAGCCTTGCTGGGTCAAGTAGTCTTGGTTGTAGGCCTTTGTTTTTCATTGCTTGGAATATTTTTAGCCATTCCATTCTGGCTTTTAGTGTTTCTGTTGAGAAATATGATGATAGCTTTATCAGAGCTCCTTTGTATATTATTAGCTATTTCTCTCTTGCTGCTTTTATGATTCTCTCTTTGTCTTTCTATGTTGCCATTTTAATTATGATGTGTTTGGAGTGGACCTGTTTGGGTTCATTTTCATTGGGACCTTCTGTGCTTCCTGGACTTGCATGACTTTTTCTCCCATTAAGTTAGGGAAGTTTTCTGACATTAGTTTTTCAAACAGGTTTTCTGTCCTTTTCTCCTCTTCTTCTCCTTCTGGTATTCCTATGATATGGATATTATTACATTTCATGGTGTCCTGCAGCTCTCTTAAAACCTCTTCATTCTTTTTCAGTCTTTTTTTCATTTTGTTGCACTGTCTGAGAACTTTTTTCTACGGTGTCCTCTAGCTCGCTGATCCGATATCTGCTTCCTCTAGCCTGCTTCTGTTTCCTTCTACTGTGTTCTTCAATTCAGAAATTTTTTTTTAAGTATATTTTATTGATTATATTGTTACAATAGTTCCAATTTTTTTTTCCCCTTTGCTCCCCTCCGCCCAGCACCCCCCTTCCCCAACAATCCCCTCTCCAAGTCCATGCCCATGGGTCGTACATACAAGCTCTCCCGCCTCACCCTTTCATATATTCTTCTTCTTCTTTTTTAAAATTATTAATTAATTAGTTAAATATTTTAACAAAAAAAATAACAATTCCTCCCTCTCAGACTTAAGACCCTTTACAATCTTATAAAGGACAATGGATGAAGGTCTCGAGCTCCTCTAGCTGCTTCAAGCTGGACATGGTCGTCGTCCTACCTACCCTTGGGTCAAGAAATCCCTAATAAGAGTGGGGATGTGGAGGGGAGGGTGGCCTTCCCACAAGGGGAAGGATCGTGCAGACTCCAGGTTGGTTGGCTGTCTCTGGACAACGGCATGCTTGGTTTGACAGGCTGGCATCCTTGTTGTATTCTGGGGGCAACAGGGTTAAAGGACATCATTTAATCCGTAACCACTAGATGACAAAAGACAGGTATTAATTTTTCAATGTCCCACATTAGGGAAAAGAAGGGCTTCTTTGGAGGAAGGTGTGCCAGGTACATCTCACCTGTCCAAAACCCTTTTGCCCATTATACTTATTTTGGACTGAGGGAAATATTTTAGGTTTCCCCCATCTCAGGCCTCTGGGCTTTTTCTGTCCAAGCCATTAGGATAGAAAAGAGAAACCAGTTTTAAAGTGAAGCCCACAGACCACCCCGTTCTTCACCAACCCAGCCACTTAGTTCAGCCAAACCATTGAGTCTCAGGAGGCAGCAATGCAGACAGGATTAAGTGAGGCCTATGCATACAGATAATCACTCAGGTAATGAGATTGTAGGCTTATGCCCTTTGAAAACAGAAAACACATGTTAATTTATGTAACATAACCCACATACAAGTCTCTAAATCTGTAGGACTGTCTTATCGGAAGGAAAATCCTTGTCCTTCTAATATTCACTGAACTTGCATTTCTATTCTTTATATTTTTATTCCCCCCCCCCACTAAAAAATTTTCTGTTTGTTTGTTTTTCCACTACAGTTGTCTCACTTTTTTTCCCCCTCTTGCTTCCCTGCACCCTGCCCCCCCCCACAGTCAGTCCCCACCCAGTTGTCCATGTCCATGGGTCATTCATACATGTTCTTTGACTAGACCCTTCCCCTTCTTACCCCTTCTCTCCCTCCCATCTCCCCCTTTGTTACTGTTAGTTTATTCCTTGTTTACATACCTCTGGTTCAATTTTGCTCATTTGTTTGTGTTGTTCATTAGTTTCCTGTAACAGGTGACAGCATAAGGTAATTTTCTTTTGTTGCCTGGCTTATTTCGCTAAGCATAATTCTCTCTAGTTCCAATCATGTTGTTGCAAATGGTAGAAGTTCCTTCTTTCTTTCAGTACTTATTCATTGTCATTTTCCCCCTTTGTACTCGTGTTCCTCTCTGTCTCTCTGTTTCTTCATCTTCTTAAAGCAGACCCTTTAGCATTTCTTGCAATGCTGGTTTGGTGGAGATGTATTCTTTTAGCCTTCTTTTGTCTTGGAAACTCCTTATTTCACCTTCCATTTTGAATGAAAGCCTTGCTGGGTAGAGTATTCTTGGTTGTAGGCCTTTGTTTTTCATTGCTTGGAATATTTTTTGCCATTCCCTTCTGGCTTGTAGTGTTTCTGCTGAGAAATCTGATGATAGCCTTATTGGAGCTCCCTTGTATGTTATTAGTTGTTTCTCTCTTGCTGCTTTTAGGATTCTCTCTTTGTCTTTGAATGTTGGCATTTTAATTATGATGTGTCTTGAAGTGGGCCTGTTGGGGTTCATCTTCATTGGGACCCTCTGTGCTTCCTGGACTTGCGTGACTCTTTCTCTCGTCATGTTAGGAAAGTTTTCTGTCATTAGTTTTTCAAAGAGGTTTTCTATCCCTTGCTCTTCTTCTTCTCCTTCTGGAATTCCTATGATACGGATATTATTACGTTTCATGTTGTCCTGCAGCTGTCTTAGAACCTCTTCAGTCTTGTTCAGTCTTTTTTCATTTTGTTGCATTGTCTGGGAGTTTTTGTGTAGGTTGTCCTCCAGCTCGCTGATCCGATCTTCTGCTTCCTCTAGCCTGCTTTTAATTCCTTCTACTGTGTTCTTCAATTCAGAGATCGTATTTTTCATTTCCTCCTGGCTCTTATTGATAGCTTCTATGTCCTTTTTCATGCTCACGTAATTTTCTGTGAGTTCCTTGTAGTTTTTCTGGAGTTCTTTGAAGTTTCCGCTGAGCTCATTCAGCTTCTCCATAATCCATGTTTTGAATTCCATATCTGATAGTTCGCTCCCCTCTATTTCATTTAGCACTCTTTCTGGGGATTCTACCTTTCCTTTTGATGGGAGGTTGTTTCTCTGTCTCCCCATTTTTTTGACTCCTATTGTTTGTTGGTGCTTCTTGGAATGATCTGCACTTCCTGGATCTGCCTCTGGTGGCGTCAGATCATGTACCAGTCTGGCCCTAGGCAGCCTGTTGGAGACTTCCAGGGATCTACTGCTGTTGTCTGTCTTCTTTGATTGTTAATCTATTCAATCTGTGATTAGCTGTCAGGCTTAAGGACTGTGGGTGTGGCAGCTTAATTCCTGTAGGCAGGGCTTTTGCTTCCCCTCAGGCTGACGCCACTTGGAGGGGAATGGTCTACCCGCAGTACTGGGGATGAGTCAGCACTGGGACCCAGTCAGCTGCTCCTCCAGTTCTCCCCTCAAAGCCACCGTGCCAAATTCTCCCCAAGTGTCTCCAGCCCTCATTGCCTTCCCTCTGCTTGAGCCCAGGGTAAGTGGTGGCCAAAATATTTTCGTATGTGATCCACTTAAGAGCTCTTTTTCTCCTGCTGTTTCCCTCCGGCTAGCAAGAAAGCCTGTGGCTTTTCGCTTTTCACAGCTGATACTATTTTACTTTCCACTCTGTCGCTGTAGGCTGGGAAGCCCAGCTGGGGGTTTAGACCCTGCCCTTCTCAGGGGGAATCCCCGGCTGCTGAGCTGTTTCTCAGTCCCTTCAGTAGCCACCCGTGTGAGCCCAGCCAGCCCTTCCGCGTCTCCGCACTCCCTACCGGTCACGTTGTGATGTAGCGGCCTTCTCTGTCTCTCCGTGGTTATAAGACTTCTCTCCAGCTGGTGTTCGGTTCGTTATTCCAGATGATTTCTCCAAAATTACATTGTAAATCCAGACTAGTTCTAGGAGGAAGTTAGTGTAGCTTCCACTTACTCCTCCGCCATCTTGTTTCTCCAGAAATTTTATTCTTCATTTCCCCCTGGCTCTTACTGATAGCTTCTATGTCCTTTTTCATGCTGGTGTAATTCTCAGTAAGTCCCTTGTTGCTTCCCTGGAGTTCTTTGTAGTTTTCTTTGAGCTTGCTGAGCTCATTAAGCTTCCCTGTAATTTATGTTTTGAATTCAATGTCTGATAGTTTTCTTTCCTCGATTTCTTTTAGCACTCTTTCTGGGGATTTCTCCTTTCCTTTCTGTGGGGGTTGTTTCCCCATCTCCCCATTTTTGTGACTCTTGTTTGTTGCTGCTTCTTAGATTGACTTGCACTTTCTGGATCTGCCCCTGGTGGCATCAGATCATGTTCCAGTCTGGGCCTAGACAGCCTGTTGGAGACTTCCAGGGATCTACTGCCTTTGTCTGTCTCTTTTAGTTGTTAATCTATTCAATCTGTGATTAGCTGTCAAACTTAAGCACTGAGGGTGGGCAGATTAATTCCTATGGGCAGGGCTTTTGCTACCCCTCAGACTGAAGCCACTTGGTGGGTAAAGGTCTTTCCACAGTATGGGGAATGAGTCAGCACTGGGACCCAGTTGACTGCTCCCTCAAATCTCTCCTCAAAGCCTTTGCCCCAAATTCTTCCCAAGTATCTCTAGTCCTCTCTCCCCTCCCTCTCCTTGAGCCCAGGGTAAGTGGGTGCCAAAATATGTTCATACATGATCCCTTTAAGAGCTCTGTCTCCAGCTGTTTCTTTCAGGCCAGCAAAAAATCCTGTGGCTTTTTGCTTTTCACAGCTAGATGCTATTTTGCTTTCTGCTCTGTTGCTGTAGGCTGGGAAGCCCAGCTCGGGGTTTAGAACCTGCCCTTCTCAGGAGCAAACCCTGGCTGCTGAGCTCTTTCTCAGTCCTTTCAGCTGTCACCCGTGGGAGCCCATCCAGCCCTTTTGCATCTCTGCACTTCCTACCAGTCTCCGCCCTTCCTACCAGTCATGTTGTGATGAAGTGGCCTTTTCTGACTCTCTGTGGTTAGAAGACTTCTCTCCAGCTAGTGTTAAGTTGGTTATTCCAAATGATTTCTCCACAATTAAGTTGTAATTCCAGGTTGGTCCTGGGAGGAGGTTAGTGTAGCTTCCACTTACTCCTCTGCCCAAAAGAATCAATTCTAATCTGAATTATAGCTTAATTAAAAGAAAAGAATATATATCCACTAAACTAATTTAGGGAGAAAATGAAAAAATAATTGACTCAAAATAAGCAAGAAAGGAACAAAAAGGATGGATAATAAATAATTAATATTGCAAATTTTAGCTCAAAGTATTAATAAAAATATTAAGTGAAAATGGACTAAATGCTTGTGTGAAAAGATGTAGATATGCATAGATGCTCTTTACAAAAAATATGAAGTTGCAAGTACAAATGTAGAAAATATATACCGTGCAAATACTAACCAAAAACCTGGCATGGCTATGTTAATATCAAAATATCTGCTTAAGTAAAAAGCATGTTACTGTTCATGACAGCAGATTTTTACTGAAAGAACAATTCCAAATACATGGTCACTTATCCTCAAAATATAGACAGAAAAAAATTGATAGCTCTACTACAGAAAACAGACAATGCAAAATCATTAAGGGAGGTTTTGCCACAACTCCATAATTGATAGAATCAGACCCTCTTACACCTTCAATAAAGATACAGGATTTAACAGTCATGTAACTGGTTTTGAGTTGTTTTATATATGTCGGCGGCGGCGGCAGCCGTCCGTCTCGAGAGACGATGGTGTAGCTTCTTAAGAGTCTATCTGCACCGCCGAGAATGGCTGTGCAGTCCAACTCGGGAGTGACACGGTATCTGTCTCCTCCCGTGTTGAATCGACATCTTGCGATGACGCTGGAGTGTCCTCTCCAGTGAAGCTGAAGCTACAGAGCTTGGGCAGGGTGATATGGAGGGTCTGCTGTTGCCCATGCAGCAGACCCCCCCTCTCTTCGCAGCTGAAGGGTCCAAGGGAAAGACGGAGTCAATACAGCTTGGTTTCAGGTGCGCTGCAGGAGTTACCGGTGTTGACTACAACGTCAAACCGCCTTAGGGACTCCGGCTCCGGATTTTCTGTCGGGGTTTACTCCCTTAGCCTTTCCCCTGAAGAGGTATGCCGCAAGGCAGCGGAGGTTTTTTGGAGTCAGAGTTTTCCTTCTCTGATGTGCCCTGACTGGAAGATCGAACCAGCGACACTTAGCTCGCAGGCCGACGCTCAATCCACTGAGCCAAACCAGCCAGGACAAATATATATATGTATATATATATATATATATATATATATATATATATATATATATATATAATATGTTTTATTGATTATACTGTTAGAGTTGTCCCAATTTCCCTTCCCTCTGCTCCCCTCCACCCGGTGGCCCCCCTCCCTCCAGGTGTCCCCTTTTAGTCCATGTCCATTGGTTGTGCATATAGTTCTTCTCAACCTCTTCCTGTCTATTCCATTCCCTCCTACTATGCTTCTTAATTCCTATACCATCTCCCTCCCTCTCCCCTTCCCCCTCCCTGCTGACCTCCCCCCAGTATGTTCCCCATACCTATAGTTCTTTTTCCACTCTCATTGCCTATTTAGTTTGCCTTTGTTTTGATTCCCTAGCCTCTGTTGTTGGTTCTTGTGATTCAGTTTTCATTTTAATGTTCATAGTTTTGATCCTCCTTTTTCTAAACCAGTCCCTTTAACATCTCATATAAAAGTGGTTTGGATCTAATGAACTCCTTCAGTTTTACTTTGTCCTGGAAGCACTTCCTCTGCCCTTCTGTTCTGAATGACAATTTCGCTGGATAGAGTATTCATGGCTATAGGTTTTTGCTTTTCATTACTTTGAATATTTCTTGCCAGTCCCTTCTTGCCTGCAGGGTCTCCCTTGAGAAGTCAGCTGATAGTCTAATTGGGACCCCTTTGTACATGATTCTTTCCTTCTCTCTTGCTGCTTTTAAGATTCTCTCTTTATCTTTAATTTTTGACAATTTGATTATAATGTGTCTTGGTGTGGTTCTCCCTGGGTCCAGTTTTTCTGGAACTCTCTGTGCTTCCTGGACCTGTAAGTCTATTTCCTTCCCCAAGTTCAGGAAGTTCTGCTTCATTACTTTTTCACATAATTTTTCAATTTCTAGTTCTTCTTCTTCGCCCTCTGACAATCCTATAATCTGTATGTTTGATCTCTTATAGCTGTCCCAGAGGTTTCTGATCATCTCCTCACTTTCCTTGCTTCCTGTTTCCTCTTTCCACACCAGTTGACTGTTTGTTCCTTCCCTATGTTCCAGTTTGTTGATTTGATCTCTGGATTTTATTTCCTCACCACTTGTCTCGTATGTGTTTTGTTCTTTTCAGTATGAGTGACTTTCAATCCTTTCTCATCTTGTTCCAAATCTTTTGTTAATTCTGTAAGCCACCTAATGACTATAGCTCTGAATTGAGCCTCTGAAACGTTTCTTATTTGTTCGTCTGTCAGATTCTTCATCTGCTGCCTGGTGAGCTGCGTCACCGGGATTTCTATAGTTGTCTGCCTCATTTTGACAGATTTGTGTTTTCTTTGCTTCTTGGGCAGGCTATAGGGGGTGGCGCTCAAGTATTCGTGGTGACCGGCGGCGATCCGCTCTCTTTTTCGCTGCACTGGTAGTGCTTTGTCGTCACTACTCGGTGACCCGGTAGTGATCCACAACCTTTTACGCAGCACTGTGGTGCTTTGTGTGGGGGTGGGGGTCCAAGATGGAGTCCTGCCATTTTTCTCCGCTGGGAGACTGGGATCCGTCCCCCTGCTCTCTGGGCCTCACCATCCAAGGCAATGCAGGGGCTGCCTTTCCCAACCTTGGGGTCGCGAGGTGCAGGGCTCAACTGCAGCTGGGATTGCTCTCCCTGCCGCTGTCCCTGGTGCTACCGCAAACAGCACCTCCCAATTTTGCTCTTCCTACCTGTCCGACGAGCACCACTGGTTTATAACTTCGTACATTGGGCTTCCATGTAGTTTTATTTTCTGGAATTTCTAGTTATCTTTTGTTTTGAGGTAGTTGCATTCCTTTCTAGTTGTAGAGGGAGACCGAGCATGTCAGTCTAAACCTCCATCTTGGCTGGAAGTTCGAGTTGTTATATTTTCGCAAGTCTCCAAGGGTGAGTTTGGTAGGCAGCTTCTAAATTCACTCTCAATGATCTCCCCCTGCTGACTACCACACCCTCCTGCAGTCCCCTCCTCTTCAGGGTGGACTGGACCAAGTGACTTGTTTTTAACAAATAGGATATGGCAAAGCAATGGAGTGGCATTTCTGAAATCAGACTAAAAAATCCTGTGACTTCCATCTTGCATACACCTGGTCTCTTCCTGTCTCTTCTTGTTCCTCTGGGGAAGCCAGATGCCATGGTGTGAGGGCCCTAGAGATGCACACAAGCCAAGGGACTGAAGGCAAATTCCACCACAGCCAGAGAAGAACTGAGGCCCTCAGACTAGGAACCCATGAGGAGCTAAATCCTGCCAGTGCCCACATGAGTGAGCTTGAGAGAAGTTCTCCGTTGAGCTGTGAGAAAACTGCAGCCTGGTCAACACCTTAACTACAGCCAGTGAAAGACTCTTAGTCAGAGGACCCAGCTAATCCTTGCCTGGATTTGTATTCCAAAAACTGTGAGATAAATAATAGTGGTTTCTAAAATTATTTATTTATTTAATTTTAGAGAGAAAGGAAGGGAGGGAGAAAAAGAAAGAGAGGGGAGAAAGAGAAAAGAGAAACATCAATGTGTGGTTGCCTCTTGCACGCCCCCAACCAGGGACCCAGCCCAAAATCCAGGCATGTGCCCTGACGAGGAATCAAACCAGCAACCCTTTGGTTTGCTGGCTGGAACTCAATTCCTTGAGCCACACCAACCAGGGGTAAATGATAGTGGTTTTTTTTAAGCCACTAAGTTTTGGAGTAATTTATTATGCAACAGTAAATAACTAATACACTCAAAATGATTAGTCTCACTGATCACATTGGTATTTGATAAGTATATAGGTAATAGATATGTATTGAGACATAAAGATAGATACATACATACATAATAGAGAGGGTCTCAACCAAAATTTTTATTTTAACATTCTGTTTATTCTCTACATTTAAGTATCCCTTTATAGGGATCAAATACATAAATGATTTTATGCCTATACAATGAAATTCTGTGCAACTTTTTTTAAAATGTGAGACTTCTGATTAAGATAGCAGAGTAGGTAAACACTGTGCTCACCTCCTCAAATGACCACATCAAAATTACAACTAAATTATAGAACAATCACCCTTGAGAATCACCTGAAGACTAGCTGAACAGAAGTCCTATTACTAGGATATAAAGAACAAGCATGACAAGACCGGTAGGAGGGGTGGAGACTCAGAATGGGTGGGTCCCACACCCATAGTGTGGTGATTAAGACGGGAGAAATATCTCGGCTGTGGAGTTCTCCCCTGAGAAGAAGAGTCCCAGCCTCACACTGGACTCCCCAGCCCAGGGCACCAGTGCTGGGTTGAGGAATCCCCATAACTTATGGTTGTAAAAACCAGCAGGGATTGCATCCAAGTGAGATGAAGGACAGCTGGAGTCCCAGGCACTCCTCTTGAGGGGCTGTGCACAGACACACACTCACAGATCCAATGCAATCCCTATAAAAATACCAATAGAAGTATTCACAAAACAAATATGTAATCCTAAAATTTATATGTACCCACAAAAGACCCCAAATAGCCAAGACAATCTTGAGAAAGAAGAACAAAGTTGGAGGTATCATGCTCCCTGACATCAAACTATATTACAAAGCAATCATAATCAAAACAGCTTGGAAGTAGTATAAAAACAAACACATAGATCAATGGAACAGAATAGAGAGCCCAGAAATAAATCCATACTTACATTGTCAATTAATCTATGACAAAGGAGGCAAGAATATATCAATAAGGTAAAGACAGTTTCTTCATAACCTATATTCCCAAAGGGGGTCGTGCCCAGATATTTAGAAACTGATGCCTTCAGAGATAAGAGCAGCATCTTTGTTGCCTTTTTTTGCACTTACATACCTCAGCTTCAGTGGGTCCTTCTTTTGTGTGGCCTCTGGTATGCTGGGCTGGACATCCCTGTGTTGAAGAGTCAGGCATTCACATATCACATGAACTTTTTTTAAATTCTCACCCAAGAATATGTTTATTGATTTGAGAGAGAGAGAAACTTCGGTGTGAGAGAGAAGCATCAATCAGTTGCCTCCCATATGTGCCCTCACTGGGGATCAAACCATCCACCCCACAGGTATGTGACCTGTCCAGGGATCGAACCTGTGACCTTTTGGTGCACAGATGACACTTCAACCAACTGAGCCACCTGACCAAGGCTCACATGAACTTTTTAGATTTTACTATGAAGCAAACAATTTACTACCCAGGCTCTCTGTCACCCATGGTCCATTCCTGGGTGTTTGGGGGAAGGATGGAGGACTTTCCCCATCTTGCTTTGGGGCTCAGTGCTATGCTAATGAGGTGTTGGTCCTGGCATGGGAACCTGTTTCCCAGCCTCTGATCCCTCACCAAAGACCTTGACCAGCTTGGTCACTAGAGGTACCAAGAGAAAAGACTAAATAGATGGGGCCACTTCGGAGCTCCTGGAAAAGGAGCCTCCTACAGGTAGCACGTCAACACCTCAACAACCCTCCTCAGAAGCACCTCTTCCTGACCTGAGACATCTTTTGGGTAAAAGGAAAAATCTGTTGATGTTTATGCTTTGCTGTAAATTTTCCTTGGTAGCAATCTGTGAGTTTTAACAGTTACCACTGTTTTTCCCCCTTTGTTACTAGAAAGCTTTATTACTTTGGAGCCCTAGACTCCTAGAGTGAGAAACTATTACATCAACACAGTTTGGAGAGAAATGACCTATAATTCTTGTTCTCTAGTGGTGTGTGATTATCGGAGCACCAGTCCTCAGCTCTGCCATGGGAATTCTCCCATGTGCTTTTTTCCCTTACAGGTTTTACACCCAAACCCCCTTCTCAACATCCAATTTTCCCAGAAAGGAGGAGGGGAGAACATCCCATTGCCATTAAAGGGAATAGGGACTCTTGTGATGGACCCTGCAGATTTTGAAGTTCCAATCACAAGCTCCAGTGACTGTTTGTGTTTCATAGTCATAGGGATGAGATGGACATGGGATTGAGTGTTTGCCACCCTGTGTATCTGCTGATCTTCTCCAGGGAATCTTAGGGCATTGACAGTGGTCAGCAGCCACGCTCACTCTACAGAACCAGCCTCTGAGTGGCAGTCTGTCTCTTGTGACCAGAACACTTAGAGAAACCGTGGCTCCTACACATGGGCAGGTTTGGAAAGAGAAATGCATGTACCTGAGTGATTAAAGTATAACCTGAACTACTTCATTGCACACTATGTACATGTGCACAAATGTGTGTGTGTGAATCTGTGTGTGTCAGGAGGAGAGTTTTTTAATGGTTTTATTGAAGGATAATGGACATACAATGAAGTGCACATATTTAAAATGTACAACTGGATAAGTTTTGAAACATGTATACACCCATAGGCACCATCATCACAACCAAAAGAGGGATCATCTCCATCACCCCGAAATTTCCATGTGGCTCTTTGTAACCCTCCCTTCTTCTCTCCTACTTCATCTTAACTAACCGCTGATCTGGTTTTTTGTCACAAATAAGTAGATTGACAACTTATACTACTACTTAAGTCCAACAGGCAAATACTTTCTTTTTGTAGGTTTAAGATTCTCAGTTCCCAGAGAGAGAAAGAGACAGGAACAGAGGCAGAGACAGATGAAAGGTTGGTATTAAGGGCCAACACCTGAGGGTCTTGCCCTAACCATAGCCCCAGCTTTGCTCACATGCCCTGGAACCCCTGCCCACAGGATGGCCCCAACCAGCCTCTGCCAGCTTGGTGGCAATCCTCACTGTCTTTCCTGGCAAATGCCTTACAGTATGGACTCCTGGCCAGTGCTGGCACCATAAAAACAAATGCGAGCAATTTGAAGCTGTCAGCTGCGACCTCACCTCTCATCCCTCTACCACCCAGCTGCTAAAGAAAAGGCACTTCCCTTCCCTCTCCTTTCTGCAGCTTCTTCCAGCTCTGCTCCTCATCACACCAGATCTATCCCCATGGGCTTATTTCCCAGCCCAAACAGCCTCTGGAGCCCTTGTGACTGTAAATGAATGCTTCTCTCCTCAGTCTGCTTGCAGGACTGCATCTCTAGTTGGTTCTGCCCCAAGGATATCACACCTTCTTCACAGGAGCCCTGCACCTATGGGAGGCAGGTGGGGCTGGGTTGGGTGGCCACCTGGCCCCCACTACTACTACAGCTAGGCCCATACTCTTAATGTAGGAGGGATGTTCAGGCATTGGGTAGCCATGGAAATTGTCCAGCATACATATCATGTCCTAGTTTGGGCAAATGATGATGAAGATGCTGTTTTCCCATAAAATAGGCAATAGCATCTGTTAAAGTTCTTAGTTCATTTCTGGCACAAAATAGAGATCAGAAAAGTAGGGCTTAGAAGGCATGTGTAGATTTTAAAAGCTCCTTGGGAGAAAGATAAAGATTTCTTTAACAGGACACCAAAAAAGACTAACCCAAAAAGGAAAAGATTAATATATTGGATAACAGCAAAATTAAGAATTTCTTTTTTTCCCCAATTTTATTGAGATATAATTGACACATACCATTGTGTGGTGACAGATGTTAACTAAACTTATTGTGGTAGTCATTTTGCCATACATAGCAAATCATTATGTTGTACAGCTTGAATTTATACAGTTACAAATTATTTTTCTTATGATGACAACTTTTAAGATCTGCTCTCTTAACAACTTTCAAATAGACAATACAATATTATTAATGTAATCACCATGCTTATTTATTTTATAACTGGAAGTTTGTACTTTTTGACCACATTCATCCATTTCTCCCACCCCTCACCCTCCACCTCTGATAACCACAACCTGTTTTCTGTTTCTATGAGTTTTTTTTGTTTGTTTGTTTGTTTTTTAATCTTCACGTAAGGACATGCTTATTGATTTTAGAAGAGGGGAAAGGAGGGAGAGAGAGGGAGAGAAACAGTAATTTGAGAGACAAAGACTGATTGGTTGCCTCCCATATACACCCCAAGCTGAGACTGAACCCACAATCTAGGCAAGTACCCTGACCTGGAATTGAACCCATGACCTTTTGGTTTATGGGACAACACTTCAACCAAGTCACACTGGTCAGGGCTCTATAAGTTTTTTTTTTATTTCATATGTAAGAAAAATTAAATAATCTTTTCTGACTTATCTCAGTATAATGCCTTCAATGTTCATCCAGGTTATCACAAATGGCAGGGTTCCCTTTTTATGGCTAAATAATACTCCATTGTGTATATACATATATCATATCTTCTTTATCTAGTCATCTGTAAATAGACGGTGAAGTTGTTTCCATGTCTTGGCTTTGTGAATAATGCTGCAATGAATGTGGGAGTGCAGATATCTCCTCAAGATAATGACTTTGTTTCCTTCAGATATATACCCAGAAGTGGAATTGCTAGATCATGTGGTAGTTTTAAGTTTAATTTTTTGGAAGAAACTCTGTACTGTTTTCCATAGTGGCTGCACCAATTTAATTTCCACTGTCAATGTACAAGGGATCCCTTTTCTCCACATTCTCACCAACATTTGTTATCTCTGGTGTTTTTGATGATAGCTATTCTCTAACAGGTACGAGGTGATGTCTCATTGTGGTTTGGATTTGCATTTCCTGGTGATCAGTGATATTAACTACCTTTCCATGTACGTGTTGGCCATTTGGATGTTTTCTTTGGAAAAATATCCTTTCCCAACTTTTAATTGTATTATGTGTTACTTTGCTATAGAATCGCATAAGTTCCTTATATTTTTTGGATATTATTAACCCCTTATCAGATGTGTGGTTTGCAAATATTTTCTCTCATTTTGTAGATTGCCTTTCCATTTTGTCTATCATTTCTATTACTGTGCAGAGGCTTTTTTTTTTTTTTTTTTTTTTTTTTTTTTAGAGAGACTGAGAGAGCAGAAGGACAGGAGAAAGAGAGGATGAGAAACATGAATGCGAGAGGAAAACAAGTTACCTCTTGTATGCACCAAACTGGGAACCACAACCCAGGCCATACGCCCTGACCTGGAATTCAACCAGCAACTTTTCACGTTGTGAGACAATGCCCCAACAACTGAGCTACACCAATCAGGGCATGGTGCAGAAGCTTTTTAATTATAAAATTAAGGGTTTTTTTCATCAACAAGAAAGTGAAAAGGTAAGTCACAGATGGAGAAATATATTTGTAACATAGATATACCAAACAAAAGAGTTGTTCCAGAATATGTAAAAAAATTCCTTCCAGTTAATATGAAAAAGGCTGATATCCCAATTAGGAAATAAAAGTCATTAAGAGCTGAACAGCTGGAAACAGATGATTGCAATGGTTATACAACAATTTGAATATACTAATGCTATAAATTGACAACTTAAATGTAATATATTCTATATTATGTATATGTTACCACAATAAATATGGTCTAATTAATTAATTAAAGATAAGCAGGCATTTTACCAAATAGGAATGAAAGGGGCCCTGGCTGGTGTGGTTTAATGGATTGAGTGCTGACCTGTGAACCAAAGGGTCACTGGTTCGATTTCTAGTCAGGGCACATGCCTGGGTTGCAGGCCAGGCCCCCAATTGGAGCCATGCGAGAGGCAACCAGTCGATGTAACTTTCACACATCGATGTTTCTCTCGCTCTGTTTCTCCCCCCTTTCCCAGCTCTCTAAAAATAAATAAATAAAATCTTTAAATAACTTTAAAAATTTTTTAAAGAATGAAAGATATATGAATAGCCAAAAAACATATAAAAATGCTTAACCTCATAAGCAGGCAGACAAATTTAAACCACAGTAAGAAACCAATACATACCAACCAGAATGACTGAAAATAAAGATTGTTAATCGCAAGTGCTGGAGAGAAACTAGAATAGTGGGTGAAACACTCATCCATTGCTGGTGGGAATGTAAAATAGCACAATCACTCTGGAAAAGTCTTTAGTAGGGTCCTCTAATGCTGAGCACTATTACCCAGAAATTCCTCTCCTTAGGCATAGACCCAACAGAAATGTGCACATATTGTCAACAATGGTGTGTACTAGAATATTTATAGCAGAACTATTTGTTATAGTCCCAAACATCCATCAACAGGAGATTGGATAAATACACTGTAATATATTTATAAAAGAAATCCTTACTGTACTAAAAACAAATCTGCATAGTTGACGAATCTCATTAACACAGTATAGTGCAAAAGAAGCCAGATGTAAAGAATGTGTACTGCGTGATTCCATTTCTATGCAATTTAAAACCAGGCAAAACTAGCCTCTGGCATTAGAAGTTAAGACATTACCTTCGAGCTTGGAAGCGGCTGCTTCGGGGAGGGTGCCCCTGGTAATATTCCACCTCTTGATCCAGGGGCTAGTCAACCAGATGCATTCACTTTGTGATAATTCCTCAAGCTGTACTCAGGTTTGGTGGCTTTTCTGTTCATATATTACACTTACTTTTTTTTTAAGATAATGAGAAGATTTTTTAAGACTTTATTTTTAGAAAGAGGGGAAGGGAGGGAGAAAAAGAGGGAGAGAAACATCAATGTGTTGTTGTCTCTCGCACGCCCCCAACTGGGGTTCTGGCCCACAACCCAGGCATGTGCCCTGACTCGGAATCAAACCAGTGACCCTTTGGTTCGCAAGTTGACACTCAATCCACTGAGTCACACCGGCCAGGGATACATTTCCATTTTTAAAAAGTTTATTTTTAAAAGCTCTTACTTATTAAAAAGTGTTGTATTTCATTTAAAACAAACTCTTCCAATTATCATCCTCACTTGCTCTTCAGGCACCATGTAAAATAATAAAAAGCAGCAAAGCTTTTAGTAGACTGGTTTCCATGTAATAACTATATTCTACATGCAACTCTCAAAGATGCATGCATTCTTCGTGACTATGAAAAAAAAGCACTATGGATTCTGGAATGAATGGATAAAGGGGAAGAGTCAGTCTCCAAATCAACAAATTGAACAATGAGTAAAATTGGGAAATGCCAAGCAGAAAAAGATGAAACTGGCTATATTTTCTTTTGACTCTTTACTTTTACTTATGGAATGAAGGGCTTCGTTCAGTTAAAGAGATTTGAAGCTTGGTAGAGAAGGTAGAGCCAGAGTTGATCCCACGTGAACCCACCTACTGAGCATGCCCCTGTGACCAGCCCTGGGCCTGGGGCAGGGCAAGGGCAGAGTTCCAGTCAAGAGGCTGAGGCATCTGGCTTTGTGGGGATAATTGGCCTGCAGAGATGGTCTGTTCTATTCTGTTCAATTCTATATAGCAACTGCTTCTTGCCAGAAGCTGTGCTAATTTATTAGAGGTGGCTCCTATTCTCAAGGGCAGGGAGCTATATGACAGATTAAATTCAAGGCAATGGTATGAATGCTATAAGTAGACTATGACCACGAACAAGTTGCTTATCTTCTCTGTGTCTTAGTTTCTTCATCTCTGAACTGGGGATAAAGACAGTACCTCTCTCACAGGGTAGTAAGGATGAAAAAGAAAACACATAAAACAGTTAGCCACGTGCCCAAGGTACAGTAATGGCTCAATGCATGACTTTACTACATGACTAAAGATGATGACCAGACCATGGTTATAATGATGATGAGGACACCCAGAATGAGATGGAAGCATGAAGACCCAGACTGGAAATTCAGGAGATCCTAAAGAATGAATAGTTTGAGGGCCCTGGCTGGTATGGCTCAGTGGATTTAGTGCCAGCCTGTGAACCAAAGGGTCACTGGATTGATTCCCAGTCAGGGCACATGCCTGGATTGCGGGCCAGGTCCCCAGCTGGGAGCACGCGAGAGGCAACCACACATTGATGTTTCTCTCCCTCTCCTTCTCCCTTCCTTGCCCTCTCTCTAAAATTAAATAAATAAAATCTTTTTAAAAAGAATGCATAGTTTGAGAGGATATGGCAAAAATGAGGACAGAAGTAAGAGTCGCTGAGAAAGTCCCTGAACCATGACAAAGTGGGGTGTGTGCAAGCAGCCCCTGGCATTCACCCGAGGTGAAGCTGAAATGTGGAACATGGAGTAGAGGGAAGGGGACTGGGGCGGGTCCTGGAAGTCCCTGTGTACCAAAGCAATGAGCTGTAATTTCATCCTGTAAGTGATGGGGAACCACTGCAGCGATTTTTTATATATATCTTTAAGTAAAGTCAGCGGAACTTGGTGTTTGGTTAAGATTGAAGGGAAGAGGAGTCAGTAATGACTGCTGGCTTTCTAGTTTCCAGAAAAGGAGTGGATGCCACTAGAAATGGAGGACATGGGAGGAAGATCAGCTGTGGTCATGTGTTTTGTTTGAAATGGGTTGAGCTTGAGTTGCCTTTAGAACAGTCTATAGCACATGTCCAGCAGGCAGTTAGCTGCAGCCACCTGAGGCTCAGGAGACTGGGGAGATGCGAGTGCAGAGGTGGCGTCAGAGCAATGTGAAAGGTGTCCAGGGAATACGTGTGGAAGGGCAGGCGGTGGTCACCTGAGAACACCAGCACTGGGGGCAAGCAGAGGAAGAGGAGCCCTGTTGGAATAATGGGACTATCAGGGACCAGCAAAGTATGGTGCTCAGGGGAGGACAAATAAAATAAGAACCATAAAGGTCCTCAAGCTGCCATAACAAGTACCACAGGATGGACAGCTTAAACAGTAGACATTTATTTTCATACAGCTCTGGAAGCAGAAGTCCAAGATTGAGGTTTTGGCAGGACTAGTTCCTTCTGAGGCCTCTCTCCTTGAGTATTAGATGATCACCTTCTCCTTGTGTCTTCCTGTGGTCCTCCCTCTGTATGTGCTGTGTCCTAACCTCTTCTTATAAGGACACCAATCATATTAGGGCCCACCCCAGTGACCTCATTTTATCTTAATCACCTTTTCAAATGCCGTATCTCCAAAAACAATCATGTTCTGAGGTACTGGGGACTAGGACTTCAATTGGAAGTGGGGAGACAATTCAGCCCACAACAGCCCATGAATTGGCAGTTAGGAAGCAATTGATAAACTTAACAAGAGCTTTCGAAGCTGGGGGAAGCCAGGCTGCAGAGACTGGAGGGAGCGAGAGGCAGGAAACGGGGCAAGCTGGGGACTGACAATGGGCAGGAGCTGGATGGAGAACCCAGGTCAAGGCTCAGGAGAGACTTGAACATGCTAAAGGCTGAAGGGGAACATCAACAAAAGGAGGAAGGGAATGAAAGGTCAGGATCACAGGGTCATTGTGTGTGAAGTGGGAGATCACTCTGACCACTAGACGTATGCCTACTTCTGGGCCAGGTTGGCCCACAACAAGCACACTGAGTTAAACCCCCTGAAACAAGGGCATGAAGCTTGCTCAGAAATTTTCAAACCCTGACTCATCTTGACTCCCGCCCCCACAGGGATGGTGACTAGCCCAGATAACTAAAAGAAAAGTAGTTTACCTCGGGGAGCTCCAGAGACTTTACCACTGTCACTTAACAAAACAGAAATTTTGATTTTATGGATGAAGACTATTCTCTCCTTAGCTTCACTTTCTTTCTATTTACATGAGATTCCTGGAATAGTCAAATTCATAGACAAAAGGTAGAATGGTGGTTACCAGTGTCTGGGGGGTGAGGGGGCCAGGAATAGAAAGTTAGTTTAATGGGCATAGAGCTTCAGTTTGGGAAGGTGGAAAAGTTCTGGAGATGGATGGTGGTGATGGTTGCACAACAGTGTGAATGTACTTGATCTTATTAAATGTACACCTAGAAATGATTAAGATAGTAAGTTTTGTTATGTGTATCTTAGCCACAATTTAAATACATACATACATGCATACATACTAGACTTTTAAAAGGATTTCTATAGAGTTTGCTTTCCTCCTCAAAGATCTATATATTTGAATATTAGAGATAAAATATTTCTAATGCATTTGATTAGCAAAATGTTGTTTTTATAAAAGCATCAGGCAGGAAACTTGCTCAGAGCCAAGTCTGTGGATACAAGTAACTTGATCTTTCCAGAGCATGAAAAGAAAGTTAAGGAGTTTATATGTCAATTAAATGTTCTTTTAGACAAATAATTCAATTTAATTGGCATTCATTGGGCAGCTATTAAGTGCCAAGAATGAAAGAGAGAAGGATATTTGTTTGTGTTCTTTACATTTTTCGTGCTTTGCTTTTTCACAAATGCTGTCTTGTGTCCATGGCAGTGTCAGGGGTGCTGCTATTTGGGGTGATCACTGCTCTCCAATACACAGTTGGGTCCTTTCCTTGAAGCTGAGAATGGCTCTCCCTGCTGTCCCTTTGTGTCTGGGGTCTCCTTCCAATATGGGGAAGCAGACCCAATGCCCTCCCATGTCCTCACTAGAGGTCCATGTGCCTTGCTAGTCTGAAGACAAAAAAACAAACTTACTGTCAGCTGGCTACTGGAATTCCAGAAAATTCTGAATGAAAACAGCAATTGAAAATGAAAAGGCTTTGTAAACTGCAGCTGATTATTCACTGGCTGTCTTGGGTGTTGGCAGGAATACTTGAAAATCTGCTGCTCAAGCATCCAAAGGAGCAGTAGAAAGTGACGGGGAAGCTCGGGCCCAGTGGCTAGACCAAGCCCACCCTTCTCACTGCCTCAGGCCCTATTAGGCTGAGACTGAGGAAGTGCAGGCCCCAATGCCAGCAGTCAGCAATGGATAGAGGCAGCTTCAGTTCCACTGAACTTGAGACTGTGTTATCCTGAGACTAGGATAATCTGATGTCTAATACTTGGAGCCAGTTATGGCATTTGGCTTTGGGGTCCTGGGTTGCTGAGACTAATTTTCAGGCACACCAGAAATGTCTGCGTTATTTCTCAAATGGGTCAGCAGACTGCTCTGGGTGCCAGGTCTTTGCTGGAATGGATTTTGGATACAAATCAAATATTTAAATGGATGTTTTCCCTCTCTGGCAAGACCATTCCAGCAGTCCTGTAGATTTACTTTTACATAAAATTCTGGCTCCTTTAAATAGGCATTTTTTTTTTCTTCTTGACTGTGCCAGAGGCAGAACAGTGGCTGCACTTGAAAGCCCAAAGGCAACCGATCAGTCGCTGGAAGAGGGGAGCAGGTCGCCTCAGCTAACCCTCTTGGCTAAAAGTGCACTTGTATTGTTTGCCTGCTGGCTCTGTGTGGTTATCTATTGTTCAATTGCACAGGCTTTGGTTTTATGCCAAAAAGCAATGGGTTGTCTGCTATATTTTAGGGAAAAAAAAGACAAATTTATTCATTTCTATCTATTTTTTAGCTTCCTGAGCTAAGTGAAAAAGCAAGAAATTGTTTATGAACATCCCAAAGTGCTGTGAAATATCCAACTGGGTAAGGATAGACATTCTACCTAAGATAATTCTAGATATTTTAAATGACTCCCCTTCTCCTTCCTCTTTATATATGTAGACTTGAGAAAAGTGTTCTGTTCCCCAACTCTTTTTTGAGACCTGGGCCTGGACCATGAGTAAGTCTATGGCCTGGACCATGAGTAAGTCTACAGCCTGGCCAGTTAGTGCTAACACATGAACTCAGGGGCTGCTGGAAAGACATTTCCTAGCAGGTGCAGGAATTTGGTAACTTCCCTCCCAAGGAACCCTAATGGCCAAAGCTCAGCTGCAATGCTTGGAAAGAGCAAGTCGGACATTTTCCTTCAGGATGGGATCCAGGAGGAAGCTGGGTGCTACTCTTACTTACACCATCCAGGCTGCTTCTCTATTGCCCTGCTGAGGGCTGGATCGCCCCTCCCAATCTGAGCCCAGCCTCCCACCTTGAAAGGGGCTCTAATCCAGGAGCTCTGACCACCCGCCCCCCAACACACACTCCTTTCTCCCTCTATCTCCCCACCCATTGTGTAGTCAAGTTTTCCTATGGCCACTCATTTTCTGCTTCATATGTTGCAAGGAGTACACCAAGTCAGTGTCTCCCTCCTCCCACGGGAGCATCAGATGTGCAGCGTGCATGTGAACTCCTAGATCATGTCCACAGTCAAGGTTCTGCCTTGGCACAGCCCATGCAGACGTCATACACTGAGACTCCTGGAGTAATGTCTCAGAATCAAGGAATGCAGCCCCTGGTGTGCACCTGCCATCGTTCCAGTGAGGAAACATCACCGAAACCCACAGTCACAGGAATAGAAGCTAAAGAGAAGCTTGATGCACAGACTTGCTGAAAAGGGACATTATTCATGTCCCCTCTACCTCATAGGGTCATAGGGTCACTGGGAGAACCAAAAGAGTAATGCCTTCAGGTGCCTGGCATGGGTGACCTGTTGTTATTTTAATCTCCTTGTACTGCAGGCATTGCTCAGAATTCAGTCCTTCGATATCACATGTCAACCTGCACAGGGTACAGAAGAAAAGTCCAAGAAGATGCTCAGCATCCTAACTCCAAATCATTCCAGGAGGGATGAATCTTGGAGCCATGAGTTCTCCCTTTAAAATTTACAGTCATGGGATATAAAGTACAGCATAGGGAATATAGTTGATGATATTGTAATAACTATGTATGGCACCAGGCAGGTACTGGACTTAGCAAAGTGATCACTTCATCAGTTAGTAAATGTCTAATCACTATTTTGTACACCTTAAACTAATATAATATTTATTGTATGTTAACTGTAATTGAAAAATAAAATAAATAAATAAAATAAAAATAAATACAATCTAAGGGTCTGGGAGAGTTTGGAAACTAGAACTCTTATTTAATGGATATAGAGTGTTACATTTTTGCAAGATGAAACAAGCTCCGGAGATCTGTTGCACAATAATGTGAATGTAATTCACATTACTGAACTCTACATTTAAAAATGGTTAAGATGGTAAATTTTATGTTATGTGTTTTCTGCCACAATTTAAAAATTATTTTTAAACAAATCCAAGGGACTATTGCCCAGCATGTAGAATCTGGGCTGATGGTCACTGCTCCAACTTTCTATCTCCTATCCCAAGACTACAGTTCCCAGAGTTGGCCTCTCTCAGAAATCCATGGCTTTTATTTTTTTAATCCTCACCCGAGACATGTTTTTACTGATTTTACAGACAGAGAGGAAGAGAGAGAGAGAAAAAAACATCAATGTGAAAGAGAAACATTGATCATTTGCCTCCTGTAGGTGTCCCAACCAAGTATTGAACCTGTGACCTTCTGGTGTATGGGACGACGCTCCCACCAACTGAGCCACTCTTCCAGGGCACATCCCAGCCTTTTGATTGACCAAATATACTCTGTGGTAGGAACGTTTATAAAATGACTTCATCTCTTTCACTAAAATTACCACCTACATAGATGAGCACTGGGCGCCTCCCCCGCTTGGCTGATCTCAGCTTTCCTAGCCTCAAGCCTAAAGGCCATTTACCACTATGTTAGTTCCCTAGACCTGCCATAACAAATACCACAGACTGGATAGCTTATACAACAGAAATGTATCCTCTTGAAGTTCTGCAGGCTGGAGGTCCAAGATCAAGGTGTCAGCAGGGTTGGCTTCCTCTAAGGCCTCTCTCACTCACTCATAGATGGCCACTTTCTCGCTGTGTCTTCCCATGGTCTTCCCTCTGCTGTGTCTGTGTCCTAATGTCTTCTTTTCACCTATATTCCCACCCTCTCCCCTTTGGCAACCGTCAGCTTGTTCTCTATATCTATGGGTATGTTTCAGTTTGGTTTATTAACTTTCTTTTAGATTTTTACATGTAAGTGAAATCATAAAGCATTTATCGTTCTCTGACTTATTTCACTTAGCATAATACACTCTAGGTCCATCCGTGTTGTCACAGATGGCAAGATTTTTTTTTTTTTTTTATGGCTGAGTCATATTCCATTGTGTGTATGTACCACCTCTTTTTCCAGTTATCTATTGATGAACACTTAGGTTCCTTCTATATCTTGGTTATTGTAAATAATGTTGCAATAAACATAGGAGTACATATATCTCTTCTAATAAGTTTTTATTTTCTTCAGCTAAATACCTAGAAGTGGTATTGCTTACTTGTATGCCAGCTCTATTTTTAATTTTTTGAGAAAATTTCATATTCTTTTCCATGGAGGCTGTACCAATTTACCATCCCACCAACATTGTACAAGAAATCCTCTTTCTCTACATCCTCCCCAACATTTGTTATTTATTAATTTTTTGATGCTAGCCATTCTGACCTGTGTGATGTGCTATTGCATTGTGGTTTTGATTTTCATTTCCCTTATGATTAGTGATGTTGAGCATTGTCTTATATGTCTGTTGGCTGTATATATGTCCATTTTGGAAAAATATATATTCAGGTCCTCTGCCTATTTTTTAATTAAATTGTTTGGGTATTTTGGTGTTAAGTTGTAGAGTTCCTAATATATTTTGGATTTTAACTCCTTATCAGGTGTATCAGTAGGTTGTCTTTTTGTTTTGTTGATGGTTTCCTTCATTGTGCAGAGAATTTTTAGTTTTCTATAGTCTCATGTGTTTATTTTTACTTTTATTGCTCTTGCCTGAGAAGATATATCCAAAAATATATTGCGGAGAACAATGTCCAAGAGTTTATTGCTTGTGTTTTCTTATGAGTTTTATGGTTTCAAGTCTAGCACTTAAGTCTTTAATAGATTTTTGAGTTCATTCTTTTATATGGTGTAAATAAATGGTCCAGTTTCCATTTTTTGCATGTGTCTATCCAGTTTTTCCAACACCACTTACCGAAGAGACTACCTTTACCCCATTGTCTATTTTTGTCTCCATTGCTGCATATTAATTGACCATATAAGTGAGGGTTTGTTTCTGGGTTCTCTATTCTGATCCATTGATCTATGTGTCTGTGTTTATGCCAGTACCATGCTGTTTTGATTACCATAGCCTTGTAGTATAGTTTGATATCAGGTAGCGTGATACCTCCAATTTTGTTCTTCTTTCACAAGATTACCTTGGGGTTCCATGTAAATTTTAGTCTTAGTTTTTACATTTATGAGAAGAATGCCATTGGTATTTTAATAAGAATTGCATTGAATCAGCATTTTGCTTTAGGTAGTAAGGACATTTTAGCAATATTAATCCTCCAGTTCATGAGTGTTGTATATTCTTCTATTTATTTATATACTCTTCAGTTTCTTTCTTCAGTGGCTTATACTTTTCAGAGTATTTGTCTTTTACCTCTTTGTTTAAATTTATTTCTAGGTACTTTATGTTTTGCAATTGTAAATGGAATTCTTTTTCTAATTTCTCCTTCTGATTATTTGTTATTGGTTATAGAAATGCAACAGATTTCTTTATATTGATGTTTTATCCTGCGACTTTACTGAATTCATTTATTAGTTCTAATAGTTTTTGGTGGAGTTTTTAGGGGGTTTATATAGTATCATGTCAACCTCAAATAGTGGCAGTTTTACTTCGTCCTTTTCCTTTTGGATATTTTTTATTTCTTTTACTTGTCTGATTGCTGTATCTATGACTTCCAATACTATGTTCAATAGAACTGGTAATAGTGGGCATCTTTGTCTTGTTTCTTATCTGTTACAATAGTTCCAATATTTTCCCCCCTTTGCTCCCCCCCTGCCCAGGACCCTCCCTCCCCCAGCGATCCCAACCCCCTTAGCCCATGTCCATGGGTCATACATACAAGTTCCCCGTCGTCACCATTTCCTATATTCTTCCTTTTTTAAAAAATTAATTAATTAATTTTTTATAACAATAAAAGATAACAATTCCCTCCTCTGAGACTTAAGACCCTTTATAATCTTAAAAAAGACAATGGGCGAAGGTCTCGTGCTCCTCTAGCTGCTTCAAGCTGGACATGGTCGTCGTTCTACCTGCCCTTGGGTCCAGAAATCCCTAATAAGAGTGGGGGTGCGGAGGGAAAGGTGGCCTTCCCACACGGGGAAGGATCTTGTAGACTCCAGGTCAGTTGGCTGTTCCCGGACCATAGCATGCTTGGTTTAATAGGCTGGTATCCTTGTTGTGTTCTGGGGGCAACAGATATGGCAACAGGGTTAAAAGGCATCATTCAATCCATAACCACCTGATGACTAAAGACAGGGATTAATTTTTCAATGTTCCATATTAGGGGTAAAAAAAAGGCTCTTTGGAGGAAGATGTGCAAGGCATGTCATACCTGTCCAAAACCCTTTTGCTCACTATACTTAGTTTGGACTGAGGGGAATATTTTAGGTTTCCCCACTCTCAGACCTCTGGGCCCTTTCTGTCCAAGCCTCTAAGATAGAAAAGAGAAACCAGCCTCAAAGAGAAGCCCACAGACCACCCTATGCTTCACCAACCCAACTACTTAGTTCAGCCAAACCATTGAGTCTCAGGATGCAGCAATGCAGACAGGATTAAGTGAGGCCTATACGTACGAATGATCACTTAGGTAATGAGATCATAGGCTTATACCTTATGAAAACAGAACACACATGTTAATTTATGCAGCATAACCCACAAATCAGTCTCTATATCTGCAAGACTCTCTTATTGGAAAGACATCCAGTTGCAAGGCATTTGACATTCTTCTTGACTGTGAATTAAGCATCTTTAATGATGTCACAGACCTAGTTTAACTTTCAAATGAAAACAAACTTTAAATGAAAATAAACTTTAAAGACAGTTAGCTGCACTACTTTATAGTCTACCACTGAGCATTGTGGTTTTCCCCGAATCACGATTTTTCTCCTTATGATTATCTTCCTTGTCATTGAAGGAACTGTATTAAGTCCAGTTTTAATTTATCCTGTTCATTGGCATGAACACAACAAGAGCAGCAAATGATCACATATGATCTTTACGTCTACTTTGCTGGAACTTATATAAAAAACTTTAGAGTGTAAACACCTGTAAACACCTGTCTTTTCCAAGAGCTTCGGGTTTTCAATTGTGCTTTAAGGTCCCTTCTAGCCATCTTTCAGGAAAGCAACCTTCGTTCCTTTCATGGAAAGATTGCCATGGACCGCACAACCAACCAAGGTACCAGGCCTTTTTTCTCGTGGGCTTTTATTACCTTCGAAAGGCATTCCCAGTTCCTCAGGGCTTTTTGGTAACAACCAGAGCCCAAGCATGTCTACTTCAGGTATGACATTCCAGTCAAAGTCATGGTGAACAAAACCTCTATTAACAACTGGTTTTATTAGTTCTATACAAAGAAGGTTATGTCATTGCTTATTTCTTCCGAATGCCAAATTCTGGAGGGATCAGGTAGGGAGAAAAATACACAATATAAAGGAAAATCCTTGTCCTAATATTCACTAAAATTGTATTTCCATACTTTACATTTTCTTTTGTTCACTGTCCTTCTTGTAAGGTCTTTTTTTTTTTTTTAGTTTGTTTGTTTTTCTATTACAGTTGTCCCACTTTCTTCCCTATTGCTTCCCCAAACCATGCCTTACCCCTTCTCCCACAGTCAGTCCTTAGCCAGTTGTCCATGTCCATGGGTCATTTATACATGTTCTTTGACTAGACCCTTCCCCTTCTTGTCCCCCTCTCTTCCTCCTCCCTCCCCCCTTGCCATTGTTAACTTACTCCTTGTTTACATATCTCGGTTCAATTTTGCTCATTTATTTGTGTTGTTCATTAGTCTCCTGTAATAGGTGATAGCATAAGGTATTTTTCTGTCATTGCCTGGCTTATTTCGCTAAGCATAATTCTCTCTAGTTCCATCCATGTTGTTGCAAATGGTAGAAGTTCCTTCTTTCTTTCTGCTACATAATACTCCGTTGTGTAAATGTACCAGTTCTTTCGAATTGGGGTTTCAGGATTCTTCAGGTATAGTCCTATCAGTGGAATTGCTAGTTCAAAAGGCAGTTCCGTTTTTAGTTTTTTGAGGAAATTCCATACTGTCTTCCATAGTGGCTGTACCAGTCTGCATTCCCACCAGCAGTGAGCCAGGGTTCCCTTTTCTCCGCATCCTCGCCAGCACATGTTGTTTGTTGATTTGTTGATGATGGCCATTCTGACTGGTCTGAGGTGGTATCTCATCATGGTTTTTATTTGCATCTCTCTGATGGCTAGTGATGTTGAGCATTCTTTCATATGTCTATGGACTGTCTGTATGTCCTCTCTGGAGAAGTATTTGTTCAGGTTCTTTGCCCAATTTTTATTTAGGTTCTCTGTCTTGTTCGTGTTGAGTCATATAAGTTCTTTATATATTTTGGAGATCACTCCCTTGTCTGAGGTATCATTGGCAAATATGTTTTCCTATACGGTTGGTTCCCCTTTCATCTTGCTGATGTTTTCTTTTGCTGAGCATAAAGCCTTTAGTTTGATGCAGTCCCAGTTGTTTATTCTTTCCTTTACTTCCCTTGCCTTAGGAGATATATCAGTGAAAATGTTGCTATGCGGGATATCTGAGATTTTCCTGCCTATGTTTTCCTCTGGGACTTTTTTGGTGCCACAGCTTACATTTAAGTCTTTGATCTATCTTGAGTTTAATCTGGTGTATGGTGTAAGTTGGTGGTCTGGTTTCATTTTTTTCCTGTCCCTGTCCAATTCTCCCAACACCATTTGTTGAACAGGCTCTTTTCACTCCATTTTATGTTCCTTCCCCCTTTGTCAAATATTAGTTGACCATATAGACCTGGGTTTATTTCTGGGTTCTCTATTCTGTTCCATTGATCTATATGTCTGTTCTTATACCAGTACCAGACTGTTTTAATTAATGTGGACTTGTAGTGTAGTTTGTTATCAGGTATTGTGATTGTTTCTACTGTGTTTTTCTTCCTCAAGATTGCTGTGACTATTCAGGGTCTTTTTGGGTTCCACATAAATTTCTGAAGTACTTGTTCTAAGTCTGTGAAATATGTCATTGGTATTTTAATAGGGATTGCTTTGAATCTGTAAATTGCTTTGGGTAGTATCAACATTTTAATGATGTTGATTCTTCTCATCCATGGACATGGTATATGCTTCTATTTATTTGTATCTTCCTTAATTTCTTTCTTCAGTGTTATGTAGTTTTCTGAGTACAGGTCTTTTACTTCCTTGGTTAAGTTTATTCCTAGGTACTTTATTTTTTGCGTTGCTATGGTAAATGGGATTTTTTTCTATTTTCTATCTCAGATATTTTATTGTTGGTGTAAAGAAATGCCTTCAATTTTTGAATATTGATTTGTACCTTGCATTTTGCCAAATTCAGTTATTATGTCAAGTAGTTTTTTAGGGGAGTCTATAGGACTTTCTATGTACACTATCATGCCATCTGCAAATAATGACGGTTTTACTTCCTGTTTTCCAATTTGGATGCCTTTTATTTCTCTTTCTTGTCTGATTGCTGTGGCTAGAACTTCCAAGACTATGTTGAATAGGAGTGGAGAGAGTGGATATCCTTGTCTTGTTCCTGACCTCAGCCTCAGGGGGAATGCTTTCAGTTTTTGCCCATTGAGTATGATGTTGGCTTCAGGTTTCTCATATATGGCCTTTATTATGTTGAGGTATGCTTCCTCTATTCCCATTTTGCTGAGACTTTTCATCATAACTGGGTGTTGTACTTTATCAAATGCTTTTTCTGCATCTATTTAAATGATCATGTGGTTTTATCTTTCATTTTGTTTATGTGGTGTATTACATTTATTGATTTGCAAATATTAAACTATCCTTGTATACCCGGGATGAATCCCACTTGATTGTGGTGTATGATCTTTCTAACGTGTTGCTGGATCCGATTTGCCAATATCTTGTTGAGGATTTTTGCATCTATATTCATCAGCGATATTGGCCTGTAGTTTTCTTTCTTTGTTTTGTCTTGATCTGGTTTTGGGATTAGGGTAATACCGACTTCATAGAAAGAGTTTGGGAGTCTTCCCTCCTCTTGGATTTTTTTGAATAGCCTGAGAAGGATAGGAGTTAGTTCTTTTCCTTAATGTTTTGTAAAATTCACCTGGGAAGTCATCCAGTCCAGGACTTTTGTGTGCTGGTAGGTTTTTGATTACTGCTTCAATTTCACTAGTTGTTATTGGTCTGTTCAGGCTTTCTGCTTCTTCTTGATTTAGTTTTGGAAGATTATATGTTCCAGAAATTTTTCCATTTCACCCAGGTTGTCAAATTTCTTGTGATACAGTTGTTCATAATAATTTCTTACAATCCTTTGTATTTCTGTGGTATCGGTTGTGATTTTTCCTCTTTCATTTCTGATTGTATTTATTTGGGTCCTGTCTCTTCTTTTCTTCATGAGCCTGGTTAAATGCTCATTGACTTTTTTTATCTTTTCAAAGAACCAGCTCCTACTTTTGTTGATCTTTTGAGTTTTTTGTTTAGTCTCTATGTCATTTAATTCTGCTCTGATCTTGATGATCGCCTCGCTTGCGGGAAAAGCACCAGGAAGCGACGGAATCCCTCCAGAAATCCTAAAGAGCGGGAAACCAGTCCTGCTACAGCCGCTCCACCATCTACTCTGTCTCTGCTGGAAGGAGGGTTACATCCCCCAGGATATGAGAGACGCCAACATTATCACCATGTACAAGAACAAAGGAGACCGCAGCGACTGCAACAACTACCGGGGCATCTCTCTCCTCAGCGTCGTCGGCAAAGTATTCGCCCGGGTCGCTCTTGCCCGCCTGCAGACCCTTGCTTCCCGCGTCTACCCAGAGTCCCAGTGTGGCTTCAGAGCTGGCCGCTCAACAGTGGACATGATCTTCTCCCTACGCCAGCTGCAGGAGAAGTGTCACGAGCAGCATAAACCACTCTACCTCGCCTTTATCGACCTCACGAAGGCGTTTGATCTGGTCAGTCGAAGCGGACTCTTCAGCTTGCTACGGAAGATTGGCTGCCCACCACATCTGCTTGCTGTGGTCATGTCCTTTCACGACAACATGCACAGCACGGTGTCCTACAACGGCGCAACCTCTGAGGCCTTCCCAGTCAGCAGCGGAGTAAAGCAGGGCTGCGTCCTCGCACCTACGCTGTTCGGAATCTTCTTCTCCATGCTCCTCCAATACGCCTTTAAGGACTGCAGCGAGGGTGTCTTCATTCACACCAGATCCGATGGCAAGCTCTACAACCTGGCCCGTCTACGAGCCAAGACCAAAGTCAAAGAGGTGCTCATCCGTGAGATGCTCTTCGCCGACGACGCAGCTTTGACATCACACTCCGAAGAGGGACTCCAACAGCTAGTCACTTGCCTTTCCCACGCATGCAAGGAGTTCGGACTAGCCATCAGCCTGACGAAGACAAATGTTATGGCTCAAGGCACAGGGACTCCCCCATGCATCACCATCGACGGATACACCCTGGAGGTTGTCAACGACTTCACTTACCTCGGGTCCACCATCTCAAGCTCTCTGTCAGTCGACTTGGAGGTCAACCGGAGAATCGCCAGGGCAGCCACAGTTATGGCCAGACTGAACCGGCGAGCGTGGAACAATTCCAGCCTCACTGAGAAAACCAGACTGCGCATCTACCAAGCCTGCGTACTCAGCACTCTCCTCTATGGCAGCGAGACGTGGACCACCTACGCAAGGCACGAAAGGAAACTCAACAGCTTCCACATGAGGTGCCTGCGACGCGTCCTGCATGTCGCCTGGCAGGATAAGGTCCCCAACACCGAGGTGCTGAAGCGAGCCAATATGTGCAGTTTGCATGCAGTTCTTAGCGAGAGACGCCTCAGGTGGCTCGGCCATGTCAAAAGAATGGATGCAGGCCGTATCCCCAAAGACCTCCTCTACAGCGAGCTAGCAGAAGGCAAGAGGATGACAGGGCGCCCAAAACTGCGGTTCAAAGACATCTGCAAAAAGGACATGACACAATGCTCCATCAATCTCAACACATGGGAAGTTCAAGCAGACGACCGCCTAGCCTGGAGGCTCGCGGTCAGGCAAGGTACGTCACGCGCGGAGGCTGCGCGCAACGAGGAGGCGGTCCAGAAAAGATCGAGGCGGAAGCAGCGTCAGCAGCAGCAACAACAGCCATCTGCCTTCACCTGTAACAAGTGTGGCAGGGATTGTCACTCCCGAATCGGACTGCACAGCCATTCTCGGCGGTGCAGATAGACTCTCAAGAAGCTACACCATCGTCTCTCGAGACGGACGGCTGCCGACGACGATCTTGATGATTTCCTTCCTTCTACTCACTTTGGGCTTAGTTTGCTGTTGTTCCTCTAGTTCTTGTAGCTGTAGGTTTAGATTTTTTATTAGATATTCTTCTATCCTTTTTAGGTAGGCCTGTATTGTTATGAACCTTCCTCTCAGGACTGCTTTCACTGTATCCCATAGGTTTTGGGTTGTTGTGTGTTCATTATCATTTGTTTCCAGAAACCGTTTGATTTCTCCCTTGATGTCGTTGTTAACCCATTCATTATTTAATAGCATGTTATTCATTCTCCATGAGTTTGAATGTTTTTGAGTTTTTTCCTTGAGGTTGATTTCCAATTTTAAGCCATTGTGATCTGAGAAGATGCTTGATATAATTTCAATTTTCTTGAATTTGTTGAGGTTTGTTTTGTGCCCTACCATGTCGTCTATCTTTGAAAGTGTTCCATGTGCACTTGAAAAGAATGTATATTTTGCTTCTTTGGAGTGAAAAGTTTTATATATATCAACTAGTCTATTTGAACTAGAGTGTTGTTCAATGCCTCAATATCTTTGGAGTTTCTTTGCTTCGAAGATCTGTCCATTGTTGACAATGGGGTGTTAAAGTCCCCTACTATGAATATATTGCTATCTATATCCTTCCTGAAGTCTTTCAAAAATTTTCTTACATATTTGGGTGCTCCTATGTTGGGTGCATATATGTTTTCAGGGGTTATATCATCTTGATGGATTGTTCCCTTAAGTATTATGAAATGCCCTTCTTTGTCTCTTTTTATGGCCTTTGCTGTGAAGTCTGTTTTGTCTGATATAAGTATGGCTACTCCAGCTTCTTTTTTAATGTTCATTTGCTTGAAATCTTTTTTACCTTCCCTTCACTTTCAGTCTGTGTAGATCTTTTGTTCTAAGGTGTGTCTCTTGTAGACAGCATGTATGTCGGTCATGCTTTCTAATCTATTCAGCTACCCTAGGTCTTTTGATTGGAGCATTTAATCCATTTACATTTAAGGTTATTACTGATAGTTACTTATTCATTGTCATTTTTCCCCTCTGTACTTGTGTTCCTCTCTGTCTCTCTCTGTTTCTTCACCTTCTTAAAGCAGACCCTTTAGCATCTCTTGCAATGCTGGTTTGGTGGAGATGTATTCTTTCAGCCTTCTTTTGTCTTGGAAACTCCTTATTTCACCTTCCATTTTGAAAGAGCCTTGCTGGGTAGAGTAGTCTTGGTTTTGGCATTTGCTTTTCATTGCTTGGCTTGTAGTGTTTCTGATGAGAAATCTGATGATAGCTTTATCAGAGCTCCTTTGTATGTTATTAGCTATTTCTCTCTTGTTGATTTTATGATTCTCTCTTTGTCTTTCAGTGTTGCCATTTTAATTATGATATGTCTTGAAGTCAGCCTGTTGGGGTTCATCTTCATTGGGACCCTCTGTGCTTCCTGGACTTGTGTGACTCTTTCTCTCATCAAGTTAGGAAAGTTTTCTGTCATTAGTTCTTCAAACAGGTTTTCTATCCCTTGCTCCTCTTCTTCTCCTTCTGGAATTCCTATGATATGGATATTATTATGTTTCATGTTGTCCTGCAGCTGTCTTAAAACCTCTTCATTCTTTTTAGTCTTTTTTCATTTTGTTGCACTGTCTGGGAATTTTTTCTACAATGTCTTCTAGCTCACTGATCCGATCTTCTGCTTCCTCTAGCCTGCTTTTATTTCCTTCTTCTGTGTTCTTCAATTCAGAAATTTTATTCTTCATTTTCTCCTGGCTCTTATTGATAGATTCTGTTTTGGTTTTTTTGTTTTTTTTTCATGCTGGTGTAATTCTCAGTAAGTTCCTTGTAGTTTCCATGGAGTGCCTTGTAGTTTCCCTGGAGTTCTTCATAGTTTTCTTTAAGCTCGCTCATCTCATTCATCTTCCCTATAATCCATCTTTTGAATTCCATACCTGATAGTTTGCTCCCCTCTATTTCATTTAGCACTCTTTCTGGGGACTCTTTCTTTCATTTTGATGGGGTTTTTTTCTCTGTCTCCCCATTTTTGTGACTGTTCTTGTTTGTTGCTGCTTCTTAGATTGATCTGCATTTCTTGGATCTGTCTCTGGTGGTGTCAGATCATGTACCAGTGTGGGCCTAGGCAGCCTGTTGGAGACTATCAGAAGGCTACGGCCTCTGTCTTCCTTAGTTGTTCACAATTTTATTTTTAATTTGAATGTCCTTTATTTTTGTTTCTTGCTTAATTCCACAGTCTAGGATCTCCAGTACAATGTTGAGTAGAGACATCTGATTTGCTCCAGTTGTTAGGGGGAAACTATTCAGTCTTTCACAATTAATTATGATGTTTGCAATAGTTTTTTTTGTAGATATGTTTTATCAGATTGGGGATGTTTTCCTAAATTTTTATGAGAAATAGATGGTGGATGTTGTCAAATAATTTTTCTGTATTTATTGAAAGGATTATGTAAATGTTAAATCAATCCTGCATTCCTAGGATAAAAACCATGGCTGTGATATATTACCTTTTTATTATATGTAAGACTCCATTTACTAAATTTTGCTTAGAATTTTTGCACCTATGTTCACAAGGAATGTCGTGTTGTAGTTTTCTCCCCTTGTAATATGCTTGCCTGGCCAGGGTCCCAGGGTAATTGTGGCGCCAGAGTAATATTGGTTTCATAGAATGAATTGGAAATTATTCCCTCATCTTTGAGTTTTCAAAAGAGTTTGTGTAGAATTGGTATTATTTCTTAAATGCTTGATAAAACTAACCATTGAAGCCATCTAGATATAGGATTTTTGTTATAGGAAGGCTTTCTCTAATTTTTCCTGAGTGAGCTTGGTAATTTGCATCTTTCAAGGAATTTGTCAATTTCAGTTTTGTTGTTGGATTTATTGGCATAAAGGTGTTCCTAATATTCCCTTAATATTCTTTTTAGTATCTGTAAGATCTTTATTAATGATATTTCTCTTATTCTTTTTGTAAAGTATATTTTATTGATTATGTTATTACAATTGTCCCAATTTTTTCCCCTTTGCACCCTTTTTCCCGGTATGCCCCTTATCTGCAGCAATCCACCCGCTTAGTTCATGTCCATGGGTTGTGCATATAAGTTCTTCGGATTCTCAATTTCCTATACTATTGTTAACACCCCCCTGTCTATTTTGTACCTACCAATTATGCTTCTTAATCCTTGTATCTTTTACCCCATTCTTTCTTTTCCCTCTTCCAGCTGATAACCCTCCAAATGACCGCCATACCTATGATTCTGTTTCTGTTCTGGTTGTTTGTTTAGTTTTTTTGTTTTTGTTTTTTTAGGTTCAGTTGTTGATACTTATGAGTTTGTTGTCTTTATTTTATTTATTTATTTATTCATTTATTTATTTTTTAAAGTATATTTTATTGATTATGTTGTTAGAGTAGTTCCAACTTTTTTCCTCTTTGCTTCCCTCTGCCCAATACCCCACTTCCCTCCAGCAATCCCACTGCCCTTAGATCATGTCTGTGGGTCATGCATATAAGTTCTTTGGCTTCACCCTTTCCTATACTATACTTAACATCCCCCTGTCTATTTTGTACCAACCGATTATTCTTCTTAGTCCCTGCACCATTTCCCCTTTTCTCCCCCTCCCCTCTCCGAGCTGATAATCCTCCAAATGATCCCCATACCTATGATTCTGTTCCTGTTCTGGTTTGCTTAATTGGATTTTGTTTTTATTTTTTAGATTCAGTTGTTGATAGTTGTTTTTTCTTCATTTTAGTGTTCATAGTTTTGATCTTCTTTTTCTTAAGTAAGTCCCTTTGACATTTCATATAATAATGGCTTGGTAATGATGAACTCCTTTAGCTTTACCTTATCTGGGAAGCACGTTATTTGTTCTTCCATTTTAAATGATAGCTTTGATGGATAGAGTAATCTTGGTTGTAGGTCCTTGCTTTTCATCACATTGAATACTGATTGCCAGTTCCTTCTTGCCTGCAAAGTTTCTTTTGAGAAATCAGCTGATAGTCTTATGAGTATTCCTTTGTAGGTAACTCTTTGCTTTGCTCTTGCCACTTTTAAAATTCTCTCTTTATTCTTAAACTTTGACATTTTAATTTAATGTGTCTTGGAGTGGTTCTTTTTGGGTCCAACTTGTTTGGGACTCTCTGTGCTTCCTGGACTTGTATGTCTATTTCCTTTACCAAATTAGGGAAGTTTTCTTTTATTATTTTTTTTCAAATAAGTTTTCAAGTTCTTGCTCTTCCTCTTCTCAGTCTGGCTTCCCTATGATTTGGATGTTGGCACGTTTGGAGATGTCCCAGAGTCTTCTTATTCTATTCTTTTTTTCTTTTTTCTTTTGAATTCTTATTTCTTCATTCTGTTCTGATTGAATGTTTATTTCTTCCTTATGTTCCAAATAATTGATTTTAATCCCAGCTTTCTTTTCTTCTCTGTTGGCTTCCTGTATATTTTTCTTTATTTCACTTAGTGTACCCTTTATTTTTTTCTTTATGTTGTTCCTACACTCAATGAGTTCTTTGAGCATCTGGATCACCTGTGTTTTGAACTCTGCATCTGATAGGTTGGCTATTTCTGCTTCATTTAGTTCTTTTTCTGGGGTTTTGTTCTTTTCTTTCATTTGGGTCATATTTCTTTGTCTCTTCAATTTGGCAGCCTCTGTGTGTTTTTTTATGTGTATTAGGTAGAGCTTCTTTGACTCCCTGTAGAAGGGACCTATCAATTGTGTGGGGCAGAGCCTCAGGTAATCTCTAGAGTGGGGCAAACTGCTTCACCGCTTTGTGGCTCTGTGGGGGGGGGTTGAAGAGGGTACTGTGCTGTTGCCTGGTTTCTGGTGGTTTGCCTAGCAGTCGCTTTGTTTTTACGCACTTCACTCACTCCCTGTATGCAACTGGCACCCCTCCAGGTGTTGCCTTGGTGTTGTATCCCAGACTGAGTTGGTTTGCATATGTTTTAAGACTCTGCGGGCCCTTTAAGCAATGTTTCCTGAAAATCTGGCAGTTTCTTCTGCCTCCCCATCCCCCATTAGTTTTTACAGCTAGAAGTTATGAGGATTTATCTTCCCAGTGCGGGGATCCCGGGTATGAGGTCTGGCCTGGGGCTGGGATCTCTCATACCTAAGGCATTACCCACCACACGTGAATGTGGGACTGCCCATGCCCGTTCCACTGCCACTGCCGCCTCTCTGTGCCTCTACACCCCGTCTCCACATCTCAGCCCCTCCTACCCATCTGGATGATTATGGCTTCTTTAAATCCTTGGTTGTCAGACTTCCATACAGTTCAATTTTCTGACAGTTTTGGGTGTTGTTTTGAGTTTAGTTTTAATTAATTTTTTCTTTTGTGGTTGCATGAAAAGATAAAGCTATGCCTCTATCTTGACCAGAAGTCCTCTCTCATTCCTCACCCTTGTCTTTCCTCATCAATCTGGCTGGAGATTTATCTATTTATTCCCTGAAAAAACAAAGCTTTTGGATTCATTAATTTTTCTCTATGGTTTTTGTATTTTATTTAATTGATTGCCACTTTGGTCTTTATAATTTGTTTCTTCACACTTTGGATTTAATTTGCTTTTATTTGTCTAGTTTTTTTCTCCCTCTTTTTTTCTTTTTTTGCAACAGGCAGCCACTGAAACACTTTATTATTTTTCAATTATATTTTTAAAAATAATAAGTGCTAACTTATTTTTTGTATAGCTAATATATCCACATTAAATAGAAAGGGGTATATTATGAAAATTTGCTATCCCATCTATGTCTGAGCTACCCAGTTCCCCTCCCTAGAGGCAAGCAATGTTATCAGTTATTTTGTGCATTCTTTTTTTTTTAACTTTTGATTTATCTGTTGTTTTTCTATTACAGTTGTCCCATTTTTCTCCCATCCTCCACCCCCCACCCCCCACTCCTTTGCGCATTCTTTGTAGAGATTTTGTGCATATTAAAAAAACTCACATGCGCATATCCTCCTTTTTATTTAGGCTTTTTTTGTTTGTTTAAGGTGCAAGCATTTACTTGGAAATGGGGTCCTTCAAGAAGTCAACCTTAGCCCAGGACTTGCTATCTTACACTTTTCACCAATATGGGACACATTTGCAAGCAATATCTTTAGTTTTGAGTTTAATCACTTCAGTCTTTTTGTCATTTTAGTATGGTCTGTGTGCTGTTCATGACAATTTCTCCCATTAACTTCTTTTCAAAGTCAGAGTTCCTTTTTAAATGTAACTCTGTGGGTTTTTTAAGAAAACTTTATAAATACTGACTTCAGTTTGTTTTTCACTGTGCCTCCATTCCTATAAGAGCTCTCCCTAGCATTAGGTACAGAAGATTTGGTACTTCAAAATAAAGATTCTAATACCTTCATGCAAGCCCCATAGCTGGTTCTCCATATTTTACCTTATTACTAAATCTGTTCTTATCTGAGAAAAAGGTAGCTTTGTGTTAAAGTCACAATTGGTAGGACACCAAATATTCTGATACCTTACATTAACCTTCATATTAATCCACGCTCTCATTCCTTCAGTATTAAACACCATGTCTTCATAAACTAATACAGATGCCAATGATTTGTGGAGATGATGTAGCCCACCTATTATTTTATGTATGAGAATGCCTTGGGAGGAGAGGTAGACTAAGGTCATGTACACAAGAAGGACTTGCTGAATTAGCTAGATACTCAGTCCTATACTATGAGTTTTGTAGATAAGCAAGCTAGTAACCTTTTTTATCTCTGTTCATTGTATCCTAAATTGGTTACAATTACCTTTAAAGAGAGAGGTAGTTTACTTTTTTTCCAATTACAGTTCATATTCAGTATTATGTTAAAGTGTGTAGTATAGTGGTTAGACATTTATTTATTTTTTAAAAAGATTTTACCTATTCATCTTCAGAGAGAAGGGAGAGGAGGGAGAAAGAAGGAGAGAAACATGGATGTGAGAAACAGCTATTGGTTGCCTCTAGTACATGGCCACAACCTGCAACCCAGGCATGTGCCCTCACTGGGAATTGAACCAACAACCTTTGGCCTTGCAGGACAATGCCCAGCCAAGTGAGCCACATCAGTCAGGGCAATAGTTAGATATTTTTATAACTTTTCAAGTGATCTTGAAAAGTCTAATACCCACCCGGTACCATACATAGATATTACAATATTATTGATTATATTCCCTATGCTGTAAGTTACATCCCTGTGATTATTTTGTAACTGTCAATTGTACTTCTTAATCCCTTTCACTTCTTCACCCTATCCCACAACCCCTCTCCCATCTGGCAACCATCAGTTTATTCTCTGTATCTATAAGTTTCTATTTCAATTGTTTAGTTATTTTGTATTTTTAGGTTCCACATGTATGTGAAATACTGTAATATGGCATTTTTCTTTCTTGTATGGCTTATTTCACTTAGCATAATATCCTCTAGGTCCTTCCATGTTTTTACAGATGATAATATTTCATTCCTTTTTATAGCAAAATATTCCCTTGTGTATATGAGGTCTGTCCAGAAAAAGTCCAGCCATGTAACAAGAAAGGTTTGCACGATATTGATGTAACCTGGCAGCTAAGGAGAGTGGACTGGAATGTGCATGTGTGAATAATGATGACTTTACTATACTAGTCAGTGGGGGTGGTAGATGATGTTGAGTGAGAATGTGCATTGTGTGGCCATCCTATTCAAAGTGAGCGAGTAGAGCAATGAATCTGCCTCAAATTTTGCATTAAGTTGGAACATTCCTCCACGGAAACTATTTGGATGATTCAGAATTTTTTTCAGGGATGATGCAATGAGTGCAACACAAATGAAAGTGTGGTGAGAACATTTCAGAGATGGCTGAGAATCTGTTGAAAGTGATCCACATTCTGGAAGGCCTGTAACAAGCAGAACACCTGTGAACATTGAATATGTACAGGCTGCAATCAACAAAGGTCGGTGACTAACAGTGTGAGAACTAGAAGCTGATCTGGAGATTTCAAAAACTACTGTGTCCAAAATTTTGATGCAGGATCTTGGCATGAAGTGTGCAATGGCAAAATTTGTCCCACAGAGTCTGCTTCCAGAGCAGAAGGAACATGATGCTGCAATTGGTAGGGACTTGATTCAAACTGGTACCAATGAACCAGATCCCTTCAAGAAGGTCATAACTTTGAATGGGACTGGGGCATCATTGTCCTATGTACAATGTTCCTTGTATCTTCTTCAAGAAATGTCTCTATTTTTCATATTACATGAATGGATACTTTCTGAATATACTTTGTATGTACCACCTCTTTTATCCAATCATCTCTCAACATACACTTGGGTGGCTTCCATATCTTGACTGTTATATATAAAATGTCCTTATTTGTCCCTTGTTATATCCTGTTTTAAAGTCTATTTTGTCTGATCTAAATATTACTACCCCAGCTATTTTTCTTATTTCTATTTGCATGAAGTATCTTTGTCTATACCCTTACTTTCAGTCTGTGTGTGTCTTCCAGTCTGAAGTGAACCTCTTGTAGGCAGCATATGTATGGGTCTTGTTTTATTCTTCATTCAGCTATACTATGCCTTCTGATTGGAGATTAGTAATTTATTTATTTTTAAGTGTGCACAGTATATCATGTTTAATAAAATATATGGAATTTATTACATGTATAAAATATATATAGCCACATAAAATCATGGTCCTTAACTTCATATCTTTATTTTTTCACATATAATATGCTACTGTTTCTTAAAAATTTTTATTGTATTCTTTCCATTACCATTTAGTTCCCTTATACCCCATTCCCCCTTTTACATTTAAAGTAACTATTGATAAGTATATAGTTATTGCCATTTTAGTACTCATATTTTTATTCTTTCTTCTGCTTTTCAAAGATGTCCCTTTAACATTTCTTGTAATACTAGTTTGGTGGTGATGAACTCATTTTGTTTTTTCTTGTCTTTATCTCTCCTTCAATTTTAAGTGATAGCCGAGCTGGGTAGAGTAATCTTGATTATAAGTTCTTGTTTTCATTACTTTGAATATTTTGTGCCAATCCATTCTAGCCTGCAAAGTTTTTGTTGAGAAATCAGCTGACAGTCTTATAGGAGCTCCTTGTAGGTAATTAACTGCTTTTTTCTTGCCACATTTAAGATTCTCTCTTTGTCTTTAATTTGTGACATTATAATTATGCTGTGTCTTGGTGTGGGCTTCTTTGGGTTCATCTCGTTCATTGGGGGCTTCCTGAATTTGTGTGTATATTTTCTTCATCAGATAATGGAAGTTTTCAGTTATTATTTCTTCAAATAGATTTTCAATCCCTTGCTCTCTTTCTTCTACCTCTGGTACCACTATGATGTGAGTATTGTGATGCTTGAGACTGTCCCAGAGGTCCCTTAAATATGCTCATTAAAAAAATTTTTTTTCTTTTCCATTTGGATATTTTCAAATTGCTGCTTCAATTCTCTGCCTCATCTTATCAACTGTTAATTTCCTCTAATGTATTCTTCATTTCAGTTATTGTATTCTTCATTCCTGACTGATTCTCTTAGTTTCCATCTATTTGTGTAACTTCTCACTAATTTCATCTATCCCTCTCCCCAGTTCACCGAACATCCTTATAACCAGTGTACCTAACCATGTTTCTTTGTCTCCTCATTTTTGCTATGTTTGTTTCTAAGTATTTGGTAGATCTGCTATGTCTCCCAGAGTTGGCAAGCTGCCTTTATGTAGTAGGTGTTCTGTGGGCTCAGTACTCAGGAGACCAGAGTACTTCAGGGGTGTTTCTTGTGGAAGTTGTGTGGAAGCTGTGTGTGCCCTTTTGTAGTTGAGACTTGATGTTGGCATGTCAGTGAAAGATTTGACCCTCAGGAAGACTGTTTATGAGAACTGGCCATGGCTACAGTGGATGAGCTATACTGCAGGGGCTATAAGAAGTGGGATTCACTGTAGTGGAGCTCTTGTGCCTGTGGAGTCCACCTTTTGGTGTTTTATTTGTGGAGATAACTGGGTGGTGCTCTGGTGTGGTCTGAGCCAGTCATAGAATGTACTGGTTCTGGGGCCTTTTAGGAGGGGCTCTGGTGCAGGCTTAGGTAAGCCACTGCCTATGACCAGTGCAGGCCCTTGTGGTAGGAGCTACAAAGTAATCAAGTAATCTGTGATTGGTAGCTGCCTGTGCTGGACTTGGAGGCACCTGGGAGTGGCTATGCCATAAACTGAGGCCTATGGTCAATAGTGCCAGAACTGGGGCAGTTTACCAAAAGGCACAAGGCATGCTGAAGCCAGGTGCTTCTTGTTTGGGGACTTTTGTGATATATTAGGAAGCATCACAGTGTGGGCCCAGGCAGCTTGTGAGGAACAGCCATAAAGAGGTTCAGGCTGATAGTGCAGGTTGGGTAGGGTGGGTACTCAGAGAATCAACAGGGTGGGGCAAATTGGACGAAAACTTAAGATTTGTGCCCACCTGCACCTGCAGCCTGAGTGGGGAGAGGGCTCAGCAAAGGAAAAATCAGTTTAGTGAGAGTTGCCCCTCCAGCCCTTGTCCCGAAGCCAGACAATTCAGTTCCTCCCCTTGTCCCTGCTGCTTTTGAGCTGCTGCCCCAGCATGGAGCTAGAAGTAAATAACTCCTTCAGCAAGTAAGTCCATCCACAGGCCCTTTATGAAGAATACCTGGGACTCCAGCAACCTTCTGTCTTTCCCCAGACAGAATCCTCACTGATTTTCAAAGCCATATGTTGTGAGAAACTGGTGGTCCCAGAACTGGTGGTCCAGGCTGGGAAGCCCAAAGTGGGGCTGGGAACCCTAGCTCAGCATGGGGGACCTCTGCAGCTGAGGTCTCCCTCTCAATTGCAATCCTCATCCCTCCCACCAGTCTCGATGTGGTTTCTCCTTTATATCCTTAGTTATAGGAGCTATGTTCAACTAGTCTTCTAGTGGTTCTCAAGGGTGGTTGTTCTAAAATTTAGTTGTATTTTGATATGGTTGTGGGAGGAGATGAGCACTGCATTTAACTACTCCACCATCCTGACCAGAAGTGGTTTCTTAAAGTGGAAATGGAAATCAATTTTAGACCTTTCATTTCAAATACAGCTATTTAATGCTACAAATTTACCTCTAAGTACTGCTTTAACAGCAAACCACAAATACTGGGTTTTTTTCATTTCAAAACAATTTTTTTTCCTTTTTAAAAAGTATAGTTGGTATATATTAGTTTCAGAAGTACAATATGATTTGGTGTTTTTTATACCTTACAATGTGATAACCCCCTAATTTTAGCACTTTCACCATGAAAATTTATGACAATAATATTGACTATATTCCCATTCACATTTTTCAGCTATCCTCCCACCTTTCCTCTTTGGTAACCATCCTTTAGGTTTCTTTCTGATTCTGGTTTTTTTAGATTTCATATATAATAGTGACACCATAGGTATTTGTCTCTCTGACTTATTTCACTTAGCATGATACTATCTAGGTCCATCCATGTTTTCACAAATGGCAAGATTTCATTCTTTTTATGGCTGTACAAGATACATATATTTATCCATGTATCAATGGACTCTGAGGTTGCATCCTTATCTTGGGTATTAGAAATAATGCTGCAATGAACACAAAGGTGCTTTTCTTTTTCTTTAGGCTTAGCCTTTTTGTTTTCTTGTGATGAATGGCCAGAAGTGAAATTGCTGAATCATATGGTAAATCTATTTTTAATATTTTTAAGAACCTTCATGCTGTTTTTTGTTGTTGTTTTTAGTGGCTACACTTTTGTAGTCCATAACAGTGCACAAGGGTTCCCTTTTTTCTGCAGCCTCATCATGTTTACTTTTTGATAATAGGCACTGTAACTGGTGTGAGGTGGTATCTCATTGTAGTTTTAATTTACATTTCCCTGATGATTAGTAATGATCAAATTACTTTCTAAGTTCTCTTTTTAATTTGTTCTTTGACTTGTTAGTTTCCAAGTATTTGGAGATTCTTAAGGATCTTTCTGTTACTAATTTCTCATTTAATCCCATTGTGACCAAAAACATATTTTGTACGATGAATACTTTGGATTTGTTTTTTAATGTGCCATAATGTTGTCTTCATAAATGTTCCATGTGCACTTAACAAGAATTTATATTCTTCTCTGGTGGGGTAGAATGCTCTATAAGTATCAATCAGGTTATACAGGTTGATACTATTGTTCAAGTTTACTGTATTTTTGCTCATTTTCTTCCAGCTTGTTCTATCATTTATAGAAGTATTAAAATCCCTGATAATTGTGTATTTATCTATTTCTCCTTGCAGTTCTATTAATTTTTGTTCCATGTGTTTTGAAGATTAGGTGCAAAAACACTTAGGGTTTTCATTTTACATTCATTGACATTATCAATATGAAATGACTTTAAAATCCCTATTAATATTCTCTGCCCTGAAATCTACTTTGATATTAATATAGCCACTCCAACTTCTCTTTTTACTAGTGTTAGAATGGTATATCCTTTTCCATCCTTTTAACTATTTGTGCACTTCATGAAGGGAGAATATAGTTGGTCTTTTCTCTTTAATCTAACCTAACAATCTCTGCCTTTTAATTGAGGTGTTTACTGTATTTAATGTGATTATTAATATGGTTAGGTTTGATAATATTATCTTACCTTTTCTCTTTATCCCATGTCTTTAATTCTCTTACCTCTTTTCCTGTCATTTTTTGGGTTAGTCAAATACTCTTTACAATTCTATTTTATCTGTTAGTTTAACAGCTACAATTATTTGTTTTGTTATTTTAGTGGTTGCTTTAGGTTTATAGTATATATCTTAAATTTATCACAGTCTACATTCCAATGATAGTGTATCATTTCATGTATAGTACAAGAAACTTACAATAGCATGTTTATAGTATACTTCCCTTCTGATCTTTAAGCTACTATTATCATCCATTTTACTCTAAGATTGTTTTTAAATTCTTTTCATGTAATTTGCTAGGACTTGGGGACCAGAGGGTCTACTGCAAACATATTCTTCAGACTCCAGACTAGGGGGAAATTTGTATCCAAAGGTTTACCCTTTGGGTGCAAAGTTACTGCTGTATTTATCTTGATAGATCAAATAAAATTATTTAGCAGGAATTGTCACCCACCTACTTCTGAGGAAATGACCAGAGGTTAAAGATGATTATTTTCATCTCTTATAACTGAAGACATATTTGTTTTATTCTATTTCCTAAAATGGGGTTTTCTTCCTCCTTCTGGTGTGTTGCCTTTAAACCCATGTGCCATTTTCACTACAAAGCTCTGGATTCTCCAGAGACAGAACTAATAGGAGATACAAGTCCAGCCCTTGTTAATATAATGAGAATGTTTTTCATGACATCAATGTAACCTGGCAGCCAAGGAGAGTGGACTGGAATGTGCATGAGGGAACAATGACGACTTCACTGTACTAGTCAGTGGGGACAGTAGATGCCATTGAGTGAGCATGTGTACTGTATGGCCGTCATGTTCAAAATGGCTGAGTAAGTAGAGCAACCAATCTGCATCAAATTTTGTTAACCTTGAACATTCCTCCACAGAAACTATTTGGATGATTCAGAAGCCCACAGCTATGGGCAACTGTGAACACACAGTCCTTTTACCATTAAGAAATCTGAAAAGCATAAACATAAACAAACATGGTTATAAATTTTGTATTTTTATGGTGGACAGTCATCGTTTGCCCCAACAGCCATCTGAAGCCAATAGTCCTGATTATTAAAAATCACAAAGTTGTATAAATGTTCTCCTCCTTTTTTAAAACCATGTTCATTTTCTCTCCATGAAACAGGGCTGTCTGCAAAGCCTTGAACTGTCAATGTAACCCAAGGAGCTAACTTTGGCTCATCAAAGTAGTGACTGAAAAAGATAGATAAAGAAATTCTTATAAACAGGAAGAATTAGGAATGTTCACTTTTTAAAAAACTTATTCAGGATAAGTGATATTTCTGATGTTCCAACAAAGCTTAGACCTTAATTTTTATTTATGAAAATTAGGAGATGCAAACCAAATTTCTGATGCTATATTGTGAATTCAATAGAGGTTAACTAATATATAATGCATAAAACAAACTTCAGCTTTTCCTACCTCCATTGTGGGAGACCATGAAAGATTCAACAACAACAAAAACCCAAGAGTATATAAAAATAGTTTCTCTCCCTTTAACAGTGCTGTTTTTAGTCTTTGTTAACTGAAACACTGCAGCATAATTTATCAGATTCTAAAAATTAAGTCCTCCTATTGATGAAAATCAAAGTACTAAACGAATAAATGTGAAAAAGAATGCTAGGCTTAAAAAGGAAAACCCTCAAGACTTCAATCTTAGACATTTTCAAAGTAAAGACTGAGAAGACATTATGCTTACTTTGTAGACTTTTCAGTATGGGCTTTCAGTTTCTGGACATTAGGTACAATGCAGCCCTTATTTGTATATTACCCCCCCAAATGAAAAAAAAACTAATACTACTTTACACGATCCTCAGGATATTACTGATCCCCAGTGATTCTTAGGATGTTAGAGCTGGAACTGATCTTACACATGATTTGGATTCAGAGACAGTCAACGCCTTTTTTGCAACTATTTAAAAATGAGACATTTTGCAGAACTCCAATATTTAAAACAGATGTCTTTCATAGAGTACTGTTATTTTCTTAAGTGACATAACTTAAACTGCACCAAACTGATCCAGGGAAGCAGAACAAGAAAAACCGGCAGCTTGTTTTCTACTATTTATCTTTACATAAGGCCAAGTACATGGCAACAGAATTTTCCTATCACCAAGGATAATTATGTCATTTAAGATGATAATGTCACTATACTGTGAGCCCAAGCAAGGAAATAAAAGGGAAATGTGTGTGACAGGAAGCTGAAAGTTGGAACAGTAGGACTGCTTCTAAAATGTCACATTGGCACAGACAAGCAAGATGAAAAAGGCGAAAAGTGTTCATACCACAGCTGTTCCAACAGGAGACTTATCTTCTCTGGAAGTATGAAACCACTGACTGTACACAAACAAGCTTTTGCCATCACTATGCTTGGCTGAGGACAGCAATAGGTTGATATGAAATTATTAGGCTCATTATTTCTGTCACAAAAAAAGAGAGAAAACACATTTATATCTACTACACAATCACTTTCAAAGTATATTAAAGCCCCTATTCAAAACAAGAAGCCAGAGCCCTACAAGACCCAGGAGCTCTTGTACGCACAGGTCAGCGTTACTGAAGACAGCGCCCAGCCAATCGAAGAGCTCCCCGGCACTGCAGGCTGCCTCTGGCTTGCCCCTGAGCTCACCACTCTGCAGCACTGGGCACTGCAGATCTGTAACCACGCTCACTGCTATTTTTGGCTGATGCTCCTGAATTCCGTAATTGGAAAAGTATGACATCATCGTTGATTCTCCGACACCTTAAAACAAACCATATAAGGCCATTTGAATATTATAAACAAGTTCCATGAATCCCTAAAACTACCCCATCCCATCTGAGAGTTATGGGATGCAGGTAGGATTAAGATAGAAGGAAGTTGTGCAGAGCTGTATTCAAATTAAAATCATTTAAGTTGCTTTCAGTTCCTTGTGACTAAATTCTGTAAACATTCATCTTCTTTCACTTTCCCCAGAAAAGCATCACACTTCCACATTCAATCCATGCCAGTTTCATCATTTGCTGTAATAAGAAAATTTCTATAGAAGAAAAAAGAACTGAATGATGATAGAATCGCATTCAAGCTTATCTCTGAACCCAGTAATCCAATGTATCTTAAGGACTTCCCAACAGTCTTGGAAGACAGAAGTAGCGGCCCCCTGTGGAACAAATGGCAGGCTTGTTTACTGTTCAGTTTAAAGGAAATAGTGTCTCCTGCCCTCCAGGGCAAAGGTCAGCAGGCTTACTGCCCAGTACAAAAGATTTGAGTTCCTTAAGCTCCATTCTCCTTTCCTGCAACATGTATGTGCCAGCATCACCTGGTCCACTGTGTCTCCCCCTTTAGGAACTGGGACTTGGTGGACTGATACAAATGCTGGTACTCTGGGCACTGCCATTGCTATCAGTAATTAAGTCCTTTGTCTCTGACCCATGTCTTCTGCCAGCATCCATGAGGCTGTGCAGGCTAACCACTTAGCTTGCAAGAGGGTAAAACTGCAGAACTTTCATAGTTCCTGATAATCCCTTAAAATAATTAGGAATCTTAGAAACAGAGAGCCCTCCAGAACCCAATGCATAGATCGTCCTCAATGAAGACTTCATGTGACAGAAGTGTCAGTCTATCTCTCTGCCCTCTGGTGTCTCTACTGTAAGTAGGAGAAGCATGGAAGTATTACAGACCTCGACTCATGCAAGCAGCCTGGAGCACCAGAGACCACAAACTTATCATGAGGGCAGAGAGATGGGCATATTTCCACAATGGGCCTGTGTGCTTCCCCATTCTCCAAAACAGAGTACTACACTCTCAGAATTGCGATGATCTGATTCATTATAATCCTATGATGTGTTGAAAATACACTTCTAAAAGCAGCAAGGCACATGCAATTGTAAATAGATTAACATGTTTGGTGACCATCAAACTTTGAATTAAATTGATTGTTCTAATCAATTAAAACTTGCAACAAATTTAATCTAATCTCTAATGGCATGCCTATTACTGTGCAATAATGAATAAGCAGTTTGTGTGTATAACTCTAACTGGTATTATTTTAAAACATTACAGCCAATGCTGTTTGCGGTAAGCTGGAGGAAGAAATGGGAGAAATAAAGGTTAGCTGTTCAGCAGCCACTCTCAAGATCTGAACATAGATTATCCTAAACTATGGTTCTTCAAGATGAGAGGGGCCAAAGCAGCTTTCTTAATGTTTACACGTACAGGTACATAATGCCCCTGACCACAGGGATGAAATCACCATTCAATTCTCCATTACTCCTCTTTAATTAACAATTAGATTTCAAAATTACGGCATTTTTTCATAATTTATTCTTCATACCTGTATGATGCCAAGCCAAAAGAAAATCAAATTTCAATAGCTTCTTTTCTTTGAAGGACCAAGATATTCTTTTATACTTCTTAGAATCCGGGTTACATGATAAATCCATCAAATTAATGGAAATTACTTAAAAAATGGAAAGAGAAATAAATACTTCATTCATATGCAGATATGTTACACTGTGGAAAAAGTATTATATACAGTATTCCCTCACTTATCACTGGTGTTAAGTTCTAGACCCCGCCGCAATAGGTGAAAATCCACGAAGTAGGAACCTTACATTTATTTTAGTATTTATATATATATAAGGCTTTATAAACCCTTCCTACACACGTATAAACCATTCCCAGTCCCTTATTAACCTCTCCAACTCCCTCATTAACCTTTTCCACACTTTTATAAACACTACTTATGTTCTTAAACATATTCTACACTCTTAAACCTACATAACTTTTACATATACAGTACCATAAAATCCCGCGATATAATGAAAAGTCCGCAATAATTAAATATAGTATTTTTTAAAATCCCGCAATACAGTGAGGCCGCAATAAGTGAACCGTGATATAGAGAGGGACTACTGTACTAATAAAACAGAATTTTTAGAAGCTTTATGGATAGTGAAAATTACTTTGTTCCTCTTGTCCTCTCTGTGTTTTACCAAAGCAAAACTCTGCCTTTAATGGGCATTTCTAGCATTGAGAGCTAAAAACAAATGTTTTTAATTCATACTTTCCTTAGGTCAAAGACCAAGGACAGAGTCAACTCTAGTCTACCTATGGATGTGGCAACCTTTGCTATTGATGCCCAAGTCAGACACTACTAGCAGAACATCTCTTCTCACATAAGTAAATTTCTACTAGCAACCACAAAGACGTAGGCAAATCAAAAGGCATTCTTTATTAAAAACAAGGTATAGACTCTTACTTTGGGTTCACTACTTTCAATTTTTGACCCCCAAAATAAATACCTAACGGACCATGCCAATTCTATGATCTTTATAAGACGCAGCCTGCCCTGGCTGGTTTAGCTCAGTGGATTGAGCGTCGGCCTGCGAGCTAAGTGTCGCTGGTTCGATCTTCCAGTCAGGGTACATCAGAGAAGGAAAACTCTGACTCCAAAAAACCTCCGCTGCCTTGCGGCATACCTCTTCAGGGGAAAGGCTAAGGGAGTAAACCCCGACAGAAAATCCGGAGCCGGAGTCCCTAAGGCGGTTTGACGTTGTAGTCAACACCGGCAACTCCTGCGGCGCACCTGAAGCCAAGCTGTATTGACTCCGTCTTTCCCTTGGATCCTTCAGCTGCGAAGAGAGGGGGGGTCTGCTGCATGGGCAACAGCAGACCCTCCATATTACCCTGCCCAGGCTCTGTAGCTTCAGCGTCATCGCAAGATGTCGATTCAACACGGGAGGAGACAGATACTACCATGTCACTCCCGAGTCGGACTGCACAGCCATTCTCGGCGGTGCAGATAGACTCTTAAGAGGCTACACCATCGTCTCTCGAGACGGACGGCTGCCGACGACGACGATAAGACGCAGCCGACAGCTGAAGAGAAATGGCATCTTATCCTCCCTGAGGTCCAACAGAGAGCTCTTTGAGTCAGAAGTTTTAAAGATAAGAAAAGCCCATACTTTTTCTGAACCAAAAAAATACACACAATTCAAACATTTAAATTTTCATGAGAAGATTACTACCTTGTTAGAAAATGGAGCAAGCATAATACTTACTAAATTTCATTATTTTTCTACCAGAATAATGAGATGGACGACCTTGAAGTCCAGTTTCTTCATAAGTGTCTTTATCCAGTGATAAAATTAACTTCCCTATAAATAAAATAATTCCCAGAAAAGAGATAAGAGATGTCAAAATTATGATGTGTTCTATGACTAAAAGAAAGCAAGGCAAATTGAGCAGTGAGATATGAAAGCAATAAATTACATACAAGGATTTTATTCAGAATACAATATTATTTATACATACATACAAATACCTTATTTATAATATAAGGCTATTATTTACACAGTATACACACAACAGTATTAATTATAATAGTACATCTAGAAACTTATCCAAATTTCTACTGAAGACAGAATGAACAAGTCATTTTATATCTCTTCTTTGGAATACCCTCGAGACATTAAAAATAGTACATTAGAACTATATGCACTGATATGGAAAGATGTCTATGATATATAGCTTGGGAAAAAAGCAAACTGAGAAACAATATGTAATTTATGTTAAAAAAAAAAAAAAGTACCTTTACATGTATTTATAAATTCATAGAAAATGCCTAGAAGAATGAACACAACCTGTTAAAAATAGTTCCCTCTAAGAAGGAGAGTTTAGAAGAAGGGGATGATAGGGGGACCTTCACTTTATATACATCTGTATGATTTTTTTAAAAAATTTTATTTATATATTTATTTTTAGAAAGAAGGGAAGGGAGGGAGACAGAGAAGGAGAGAAACATCAATGTGTGGGTTGCCTCTTGTGTACCCCTAACTGGGGACCTGGCCCACAACCCAGGTATGTGCTCTGACTGGGAACTGTATTGGTGATCCTTTGGTTCACAGGCTGGCACTCAATCCACTGAGCCACACCAACCAGGGCTGATTTGATTTTTTTTTTTTTACAGTATGTACTTCATTTTTAATTAAAGAAAAAAGAAAAAACTAATGTTGTTACCATTTGGCAGCAGGGCAACAGTATTATCTTCATCGATATTTGTATTGTACGTCAGTGCATAGCACGAACCTGTAAGAGAAAGCCCAGAGGAGAAATTAAGGAAAAAAAAAAAATCACACCTGCAAAAAATTAGTGGATTATCTTTACATGATAATAAATCTTCCAAGATTACTGCTCCAGCTCATTCAATAAACCTAAAACCTGCCACCGCTAACCTGGAGGACATGAAAGGCCAAGCAGTTTGTTTAAACCCCTGCCCAAGACCTGTTTGTGCAAGTTGACTATCATCAAGCAGAAAATGGACTAAGGATGGAGTGTGCATCTTTGGGGATGCTGGCAGAGAGGCACAAAGTGGAATACAAAGTAAGTGTACACACCTGAGAAGCAGAGTTCCAGGTGGAGATTCAAAATATGCCAGGAACTTGTATGAAGTTAAGGAAGCTACTCAATCTCCTCACCTGTAAAATGGGGATCATAGGTCTATTGCATAGTTGTTGCAAGGGTTTAAACTGGATAAAATATTAATAGTGCATACTATAGCTAGTGTCTACACTATTAACAAAGTAGTATCAAGTTTCAAAACAGATGAAAGGAGTAATGTCGAGACCAAACACAAGATGTCCAGATTCATAAGCAGCCCCAGCAACATCAGAATGAGAGGAGCTCCAAGTAACTAGGATTTTTCATAGCTGCACTGGACAGGATGACCAAGGGTCCTACAACAAGATTTAAGTGAGTGGCTTATAAGTATAGTAACTTATATAGTGAGGGTGGGATCCCTTAAGACTTTCTGAAATACAGCTTCAAACAAGTGGCTCCTAGGAAATAACTGGAATAAGCCAATCAACCCAGCAGGTATGAATAGGAATAAGTAGAGCAGAGGAGGGTGAGAGTCATAAAATCGAAGCAGAAGACATCAAACCACGAGTACCCAGCTCTGCAAAGAGCTGCTGTAGTTGCCTCAGGTAACCAACCTTTAGAGACTGCTGGTGTGGGAACTACTGGGAGCACAGTGTTCTTTGCAGCCACACCCAATAGCACTGTATCTGAATACATGATCAAACAACTTTCCTCTTCATTAATCCTTGTTTTAAGATGAGGGATACCCTTTCGTTACAATATCCCCAAGTAACACTTGTGGACAAGTGTCATCAGAAACCACCACCTAACAAGAGCATGAGAAAGAGGAAGGTGAGAATACTGAGAGACGGGGAGAGTGATGCATGCACTTGATCACACAGACTATCTCTACAAGCCCTACTTAAAACAAGAAAAGAACCCTTGTATTGTAATGTGATCTAACTAGTCTTTCTCATCTTGCCATGATCATACAGTTTTTCTTACCTTTCTTTACAAAGGTATTGATGAATTCGTGTGTAATTAACTCATGAAGAGGTAAATTCTTCACAAAGTAATAGGGTCCAGTTTTCGTGACCAGGTTTTTCAGTTCTTTTGACAGAATCCCACATTCAGGAATCAGAAATGAAACCTATTGCAATGTGTAATGTAAACAGTTATTTTCATGTAGATCAACACCCAGGTTTTTAGGAGTGATGTAACATCATGAAGGCTGCTAACTATTCCTCCACAGATTTCTACGAGACTCTTATAAATTAACTTACCAATCTCATGAAAAGTAAAATCTGACAAGTTTTTCATTCCTGACTCAAATGTACAGTACCAGGAAGAGAATGAGCAAGAAAATTTTAATGGAAATGTCTTGTTAATATTTTACCTTTTATAAATTAGCAATATATTTATGTCCTGTTTCTTTAACTACTCCAGTTAAATTTTAGGGAAATATAGGACAATTGAATATTATTTGTTTATCCCAGTACCCACAGGCTTGAATCAAAATAACTGTCCCGTAGGGCAGAAGGGATTTATCCATTTAGAATCAGTTATTAAGAGGTCACTTGGAAACAGAAGTGCTCCTGGATCTTTCCATTTTATAGATACAAAAAATCCTACAGATCAGTGGTGAGCTTTCCATCCAAAGCAGAGATGTTAAACCTATTGGTTTCACATGCTGCTCAAGTGCTCCACACCTGGGAAATCATTCTCCCAAAGCTTGAACACCAGTCTGTTCCCAAGGCTCAGGGTCACTTGTGTCTTTGAAAATCTGGCCAGTCAGGCCTGAGGGAAGATTAAGTTAATCAACTTAAAACGCTGAAGGCTTAAACCATTACCATCTTAAGGCTTTTTTGGAGGCCTATAGCCATTTAAATAGGTTGGTGAAAACCGCCTACTAGACTCTTGACCAGGAATTTCTGTTGTTCTCCCGTACTCTCAGCAAATCCTGGATAAACTAATAATTAACTGCACTGACGCCTCGACTTTCCACATCTGAGAAGAAGGCACTCCAAGAGGGTGACATTGTCAAGAAGCAACAGTCAATATTACCAACCCCACAAAGCTCTTAAGTTGTGCTTGCCAGTAGGGGCACCACAGCGAATTTCTCCCAAAAGCTGCAGAAATGGCGCACTTTGCCCGGAAAACACAGAGGGCAGCAGGCAGGCAAAGTAAAAAGTTTCCATAACTTGTATAGAACAGTAAGTAGTTTCCTGGGCCTGAACTCGGCACGATGCTCTGAAAGACCCACACGCGAGTGGGAGAAGGAATTACGTGCTGGGGACGAGGCGAGAGTCTGGCTTCTACTTGGAGCAAAAGTAAGCTGTATGTGGCTGGCTGGCGGCTGCCCTACGCAGCTGTCACGCCCTTGTAACTCCCTAGTTCCAGCCGTGCCCCTCGGATCTCTCACCGGATGCACCGCACCTGGGCCGGAGAAGGGATGGGAAAAACCTGCTAGCGGCGTTTGAACGAGGCAGGGAGCACACCGCCCCGCACCCGGCGCATCCTGGGAGTTGGAGTCCTGCAGCTCAGTAAACGACGGGCTCGGAGCGGTTAAGAGACAACATCTCCCAGCAAACCCGGCGAGGGGACCCGCCAAGCTAGAGCGTGCCTATCCTAAGCCTGTCCGGCCCATGGGCCCAGGCAGCCGGACTCACCCTGTAATTGTAATAGTGCGTGTCCACAAGATGCCTGTGACGCGACTTGTCGTGGCCGAAGTTGGATTTCTCGCAGACCAGCAAATGCCGGGGTACCTCTCGCAGCCTGCGCAGCGTGGCCATGCTCTCCGGTACGGAAGCACGACAGGGGCTCAGGGCGTCCACCCCACCCCCGACGCCCCGCCTCCTGGTCCCGCCCCCGCCTCCTAGCCCCGCCTCACTCGCTGAAGCCGGCTCCCAGGTGGGAGTGGAGCTAGCGGGCCAATCTAGGCTTCTTTGAAACCTATGCAGAAGCTTATTAGTGGATACCTGACACCGTAAATTCCCTGCCTACAGTTGAAATTACCCGGTACCTGGGAACCTCGAACTTGCATTTTCAAAGCCACCTTTCTCACCACCATCCATTCCTTCTAACTGTTCTCTTACCATAAATCCTCACTCTTAGCGCATCACCCTCGCCGCCCGCCTTAGTTCTTCCCAAAATATTAAGAAAGCTTATTTAGGAAGGTAATACACAATTTCTGTTTTCAGCCCCACAATAAAAGGCTTTTGAGACCACTTTTAAGACCTACTTTAAAATATCTTTCCTGAACCTCGTAATAATTTGATGCTGTTGGTAGTTACAGTGATAATTCATTTTCTGGTTAATTTTTCTGACAGCTCCCATTACTATGTCACTACACGCTTCTCAGACTGGCGTATGCACAGCGCCAATTCTGTGCAGAGAGAATGCCTGCAGCAGAATATCTGGTACAACTTTCTGGAGCACTAATTTTACTGTAAGATTTGGAAGAACCAAAGTTAAGTAATTTACGAAGTATGTATTTAAAAACTTAAAGCTAAGACAAAGCTGGAAAGTCACCTGGCGGTTTATGTCAGTAACTTGTGCCCGAAATGTCAGACTATCCAAGAAAACGCTAAGAAAAACCTATTTCTCATTATTTTTAATGGGAAAAATTATAAGGAATAGCAAGTCAATTGAAAAACTCTACCAGTCTCCAAAAATCACAACATGACTCCTAGACATGAGTTACAAATATTATATTCAGATGTAAAATGCTTAAAACATTACTTCTTGGTCACTTCACAGTTAAGTAACAGTGGTCTCCCTGAACTCAGCAACATTCGATTTGTTCATCTCCTTGGCTGATACTTCTGAAGCTTTGTAAAATGATTCTGGTGGCCTATCAATTGTATTTAGAAGCTTTTCTAGTAAGCCATTCTGTTTAAATGTTTTATTAACTTTTTAAGACTCAGTATAAAATTTATTTACAAACATCATCTGGAAAAACATATTGAGAGATAAATACCTGTTATGTAGTTTGGGTATTGAAAACTCAGAGGTGTCTTCCCAAGGAAACATTATTTGAGGATTTGTTCTGTGGGGTGTGCCTGTACTACAAAACAGAAAACAAAAATCCCATTTATTTTACAGCTTAAAACTATAGCTTCAAGTCAATTTGGGGCTGAGGAGTCCTTTCAGACTACTTTCTATGTCTGTAAATGATTCCTTGCCAATATCATTCATTTGCCCCTCCCTCCCTGGGTCATTTCTATCAGCATACAAAAGCACACTCTAAGGTACATTAAACAAAAATACTTCTTTTGACCCCAGATACCTTGCATTTACCATACTGTTCTCTGCTCCATTAGAGCCACCTGTTCTCACATTTGCTCCTGAACTCATTCTGTTCTAGCTTTCCACTGCACTACTTTAGTGTTGGCCAAATTCAAACCAAATTTGTTCTTTTCTCACTCAGTCTTTTAGTTGCATTTGACACAGAGGCTACATTTGAGCATTTCTTCATCGTATTACCTGTATTTTCTTATTTTCTGATGCTCTGGCATCTGGAGTCTCCATGACCAGGGAGCAAACTTCCAGGGTTGTAAGCATGCCTTTCACTTGCAAACTAACCAATCCACAGCCCACATCATGCTGCACCTCTTCTGTGGGCTGTTACACTCCAGGCTAATACCTCCCTGCCCTCATTACCCCAGGGCCAGGTACCAGACAAATGGGGACAGCCCTTGTACTCCAGAGTTTATTGAAATTATTAAACTAGCTCATCCCAAACCTTCTTAGTATTTTTACCCTGCCTCTCCCATTTCTTTCTCAAGTAAGCTTTTCCCTCATTCCTTCTGCCTCCTGATGGACCGAGGTGCTACCTCAAGTGGCTCTGGGTGGCCTGCCATGCCACCTGTTTCTAGGTGAGTAAAAACTTCTTCCTTCGTGTCAGTCATTGCAATGTCTGCATGTCTTACCACACTTGATTAGAACAAATCTCTGGATAAATTGAAACACTTTTCTGGACTTTTGAGACCCCACTGCCTCTCCTGGATTTCCTCCTACCTCCTCCTGCTCTTCCTCTTCCTCCACCAGATCTTTAGTGATCCTCAGCCCCCTTCTCTTTCCTGCCTGGCCTCTCTTCTCTTCCACACAGTCTCACAGCTTTTAATACATCTGTTTGCTGAACAACACCTGGTTCTCTACTGTGGGGCAAACACCTGGGAGTCAGCTTTACTCTTTTCCCTTCTGCGATCCCTATTGCTATACCTGCAGCATGCATCCTGGTTGCAGCTGTTACAGTCGGGTGAGTAGCAGAGGGGAAATAAAGGCAGGACCCTCATCATTGCAATCTAACAGAGAACTTAATAGAGGCGGCTAGAAGCAGAGGGAGGCATGTCTCACCCTCTAACTCAGCAGTCCTGAGCTTGGCCTGATAACATTGCCAGGTGTTACAACATCACAAGAAAACACCATGCTAACACGGGAGGAGGGCAGTCCTTGAAATTCTGTGTATCCTTTCCACTGTCTGGGAAGGAAAGCCTTTGAAACTGTGCTTTCATCCCAAGGCCAAAAAGGTGGGAGAGGGTCCATAGTACCCAAAGAAAAATCCCATAATTGCCTACTTCTGGTCACTATGTGTTTTACAAGGGAGTCCCTAATGCTTACAGGAAGAGCCCATAAATAACTTCGAGTAACTGCTCAACTTTAATTTACTGCCTCCTTTCACTTATGTGTTTTAGAACAAGATGAACAAACAGAATCTGGAGCAAGATAAGGATTTGGGACAACAGATCTCCACATATACCTAAGTTTGTGTAGTCACGTTTCCCCAAGAAAAGCTGGCACCACCTTTATGCGTCAGTCACTATGTAGCTTCTTCACCCCATCCCGCCAACTATAAAAGTCCTTAGAACAAAGGAATCGTTTCCTTGGTGCTCTTGGCTCTCTGGCCACTGGGCCTCTGGCTGCCCTAGGGTGAGCTTGCCACCCTGGCCTTTGGCCACCCTTGCTTTTGCTCTCCCATTCACCAATAAACTTTGCATACGCACTAATAGGCTTGCTGGTCTGTGATTCTTTACTGTGTCTAAAAGAAGAATCACGGTTTCTCCTGTAACATAGTCTCTTCTCTCCCCAGTCCTACAACCAGTTTCAGCCACTGTCCTCTCTTTCTAGATTTTTGCTAAACACAGCCTCCTGACCATTTTCCAGCTTCCTGTCTTGCCCTCCTGCATTCACTCTCCACTCAGTATCTGGAGTGATCTCTTGAAAGCATGAAAAACGTAATATATGCCACCTCTCTCTGCTTAAACCTGCTACTTGTTTCTCACTGCAGTAGTATAACAGCTTAGATAACCTGGCCCCTGCCTACCTCTGTGGCCTCATTTCCTACCATAACCCACCCTTGCTTGTTCATACTATTGCGTGCCAGGTTTTCTGGCTTCTAGAACTAAAAGCCTCCTTAACTGACAAACAGATCATAGAATCTGGAGCATAGGACATAGAAAGAAAAATCTAAGAAAGAACAAAGTGGGTGGGGACAGAAGAGGGAGAGGGGTTGAACAGTGCCTTGGAGAGCCCTCCTTTTACTAAGAAGAACACAAGGCTTCCGACTTTGCCTTCTGGTCCCCACTGGGTTCTGGAGGGTGAGCCAGAAAGGCCAGAGCCAGGTTGGGTTGAACGTCGGATTTGGCTGAGCATCCAGGGCCCTCCTGGAGGGTAGGGCTTCGTGTGGGCAATTCCCCCATGCAGCCTGCGGCATGAGTTCTGTGGGGGGATGGCCTACTGTGGATCTCGGGCTGGAGTGGGGCTAGTGCCCAAGGAGACCCAGAGACCCCTCAGCCTGAGGGCAAGGTGGGAGCTGGGGTGGAGCAAGAATGACCTCCTCTGACCCCTGCGCCGCCTGCCTGGGGCCATGAAGCTGGACTTGGAGAAACTGGAGCCAAACCCTGAGGAGGAAGTGAGTGAGGACTTGAGATCTCTGCAGAAAAACCTCGAGCAATTTTCTAAGCTTGGAAAGCTGAAGAGGGTCACCCTGCAATATTCCTGAGCTGATGTCAGGCTCACCCCAGGGATTCTCTTTGCAAAGGTGCTCAGCCAAAGACTGTCTGGTGCATTGAACCTCTGTAACTCAGTTTGAAGAACGTGTGTAAGCTGCAACCCCTGCTGCGGAACTAGGTGGAGGAAGCTGAAAACGTCGAGAATCTATAGGAGATACACAAAGCAGAGACTCATGTGCAGGCCCCATAGAAAAATTGAATGAGTATGGAGAACCGAGTCAGGGGCAACCTGAAGAACAGGTTCCAGCAGTGGCCAAAGCCCACCCTGCTTCAGAGCAGCCACATCGCCCCCAGCTTGGGCTGGAGAAGGAAATGTTCCTAGTGTGGTTCGGCAGCCGCTGCCAGAAGAGCAACCAATCAAGTAAAGACTGTTCTCAACGCCAAGCTTCTGAGGCTTCTGGGCCTCCTATCTCAGGCGAACCAGTATCCTTTTCTCTGGCACCAGGGCCCACTTTGCGGGCCCTCACTTCACTGCGCCGTACTCCTCCGTCCCCTTCCCTAAGGCTGAAGCCTTTTCTTCTGTGTCTGCCACTCTGGGCTCTCCCATGCATACAAACTGAAGTGTGTCCCTCCTCAGGACAGGGGAGAGCAAGGGAAAGAATGCTGACAATTGTTCCAGGGCTTTGGGATTAAGTTCTTCCTTCCCTACATAACTGGAAACACAAAGGGTGTGGGGGCAGGGAATTTGGGGAACTGGTTGGATGGAAGATGAAGTTCAATAATGCTCTTGGTTTTAATCTCCACATCATTTATCACTTATCACTTTGATCTTATATAAAGAAGACTGAGACAGAGAAAAAGAGAGAGAGAGATACGCGAAAAAATAAAAGGCTAAAAAAAAAAAAGGAAAAAAGTAGGGAAGATGTACAGGAAGCAAAACATAGTGGATATATATATACCCCAAATAACATAGTAACAAATGATTTTTTTAAACCAAGCTAACAGACTTGAAAATAAATAAAAATAGAAAAATACCTTTGATTGTATTGTAATACAGAACAAAAATACACTTAGTAAATCTAAAAGGACAAAAATCTTATGTATCACGTTTGGGCCTACAATGCAATAAAATTAGAAATAAACAATTTAAAGATGCTTCATTTCTTGGAAATGTTAGTGTTCTTTTAAATAAATTAATGTCTGGGGTCAGGTGCAAATCCAAAGCACAATTACAGTGCCCATAAATATATATGCATATATCCCTCTGTGATATATGCAGTGGTGGTGAAAGGAGAGAGTTCAGTTCATCAACTCAGAAGCTGCTGGAGTGACCAGGTGCTGTTTATCGGTGCCCGGCTTGTCCTGGAGTCACTTAACATCATCGCATTATAAGTGGGAGCAGCAGTGAAGGCCCTGCTGGGAACTGTTACTATTGCAAATGCCAGTAATAAATCAGAGGCTTCCCTCCTGTCGAGCTTGAACTTGACCTCACAGCCTGTTCCAGTTCAGGGCTCCAGGCAACTGCTACAAATGGACCCGAGTTGGTGTACAAGAGCAAAACTGCCATCTGACGGCAGGCAGCGTGGAAACTGGATCCAGCAGCTGCAATGGAAAAAAAAACGAATGGTTCCCAACAAGAACATGTGATCCACCCCATGAGAGGACTTGAATCTCAGAGGTTCTGATAAGGGTTCAGAGTCAGACTGTATTTTCTCTTTCCTTGGCTGTTGACCTTCTGACTAGTTGGAAATCAGTGAAGCACACAAATATTAAAAGTGGCAACTATATCCCTCATGGGTGTGGCTGAGATGGTTGGAAGTCACACCATACATGGAAAGGTTGTGGATTTAATCCCTGGTCGACCTATAAGAGGCAACCAATCTGTGTTTCTCTCCTCTCTCTCCTTGCCTCCCTCTTTCCCTCCCTCCCTTCCTTGCCCCCTTCCTCTCTCTCTAAAAGCAATAAAAAATGTCCTTGGATGACTATAAAAAATAAAAACAATTAAAAATTAAAATGGCAATTATATAGGCTATTGCAGTACTGGAAGTGTACAAAAGAAAGAGCATTTTAAAAGCAGAACACTACTCAATGTTATTTGTCAACTGTAGCTCAATAAATTTGGGGGAAAAACAACATAGAAGAGTTGCACAGTGATTAAAATTCTGTCACATATGTTCATAAACAAGTTCAGAGGAGAATTAGAATTTTTTAATAAGGCTCGTGTTTTTAGTTTGTTTAAAATTTAAAACATGTTTATAAATAAATTGGTATATAAAAATTTTAGCCCTGGCTGGTGTGGCTCAGTGAATTGAGTGCCGGCCTGCAAACCAGAGGGTTGCTGGTTCGATTCCCAGTCGGGGCACATGCCTGGGTTGCAGGCCAGGTCCCCAACTGGGAGCATGTGAGAGGCAACCATACATTATGTTTCTTTTCCTCTCTTTCTCTCTCCCTTCCCCTCTCTCTAAAAATAAATAAATAAAATCTTTTTAAAAATTGTAAATCTTAGCTATTCAAAAACTTCAAATATCTAGAATGAGGCTTTTCTGCATAGCTCAGATTTTACTATAGTTTGAAAACTAATCCATACTATGGTTGATGAAATAATATACATCACAGAGAAAGGAGCAATCACTATAACATTGTATAATTGCTAGTAAATATATAATAATATTGTATATAATATTACATATACAATATTGAACACCTATAATGAATCAGACACTGCTCTAAGCATGTTATGGTCATTATCTCTTAAGCATCCTCTTCGAGGTGGGTTTTAGTATTTTTAATTTATAGTCTAATAGTAAACAATATGTGGTATCAAATAAGAAACTCTCAAAAATTACAATGTTGACTGAGAAATACAGGTTACCGAAAGTGACTATGACACATTTATAGAAAGTTTAAAAATTTACAAAGTTAAACAATATATTATTGGAAGATACATATATAGTAAAACTACAATGAAACTCAAAGGAATAATTTTTTAAAAATTTCGGATGAATGATTCTCCTAGGAGGGAAGTCAAAGGGTTGAATAGGAAAGGGCCAAACAGACGGCTTGAAAGGAAGCTGATGACAGGTACAGAATACATGCTATAAAGAAAAATAAAATACTTTATACCACATATACTATTTTGAATGTATAAAATAGTTCTTGATCACTTAAAATTTTTAAAAACAACCTTATTGAAATACCATAAATACACCATACAATTCACTCATTTAAAGTGTACAATTTAATGATTTTTAGTGTAGTCAGAGATATATGCAACCAGCAACACATTTTCATTACCTCAAAAAGAAACGCTCTTTATATATCACCCCTATCATCCTCATCCTCCTCTGCTGGCCCTAAGCAACCACCAATTTACTTTCTGTCTCTGTAGATTTGTCTTTGCTGGGAAGTTCATATGAATTGGATCATGTACTACATAGACTTTTGTGACTGGCTTCTTTCACATAGTGTAATGTTTCCAAGGTTCATCTATATTATAACATAAATCACTACTTTATTTCTTTTTTGCTGGCATAATAATTTTTAAAATGCTTTATCTTGAATGCTGGTACTTGAGGAAAAATATCTTAATTAGAAGGAAATGAGAAAGATTAAGTTTCTCTTGAGATCTAAAGGATCTTAAACTACTTTCAAGATCTTTAGAGGTGAATGAATGGGTTAACAATGAGATCAAGGAAGAAATCATAAGATACCTTAAGACAAATACAAATGAAAGCACAACAACCCAAAATCTATGGGACACAGCAAAAGCAGTCCTAAGAAGGAAATTCATAGTAATACAGACTTACCTCAAGAAAGAAGAAAAATCTCAAACAACCGAACCTCACACCCAAAGGCCCTAGAAAAAGAACAAACAAAGCCCAAAGTAAGTAAAAGGAAGGAAATAATAAAGGTCAGAGCAAAAGTAAACAAAACAGAGTCTTAAAAAAATACAAAAATACAAAAGTAAACAAAACAGAGTCTTAAAAAAATACAAAAGTCTTAAAAAAATACAAAAGAAACCAAGAGCTGATTTTTGTAATAATAAACACGATTGATAAACTTGTAACCAGATTCATCAAGAAAAAAAGAGAGGACCCAAATAAATAAAATCAGAAATGAAAGAGGATAAGTATGAACTGACATCACAGAAGTACAATGAATTAAAGAAAATATTATGAAGGTTGCATGCCAGTAGAATAATACTTTATCCAAACACACCTGAGAGAAAAAATATCATGTGTATGATATTCTTCAGACAATATGATATTATTCAGACAATAATGTTTCCAATCCTTTCTGTTCACGCTGATTTCTTGATTCTTTTCTCCATGCCACCAAGAGGTTGGGTAACTCATTTCTAAGGTCAGACTTAAACATCATGAGACCTTAAATGTTTCAATGTGGATCTCATACAGTTGCCATTGAGTAAGTAGCATGACCCTAAAAGAATTGCTGGCATTAGGCAGAGGATCAGTCTGGTCTCTCTTGAGAGCCAGTCTTCACTATTCTTCAGCACTTACCCTAAGTTGGACAGATGGAGAGTGGTCTTGATTGATAAAAGATAAACTGGTGAAGAAAGCTAAAGTCTGAGACACCGAGTATCCATTGTTGTGTTTAAGCTTAGCAGGGCCCTTTTGAGTTTGTTTCATAGCTTACTAAGTTAAGTAGTTTGCACTATTTTTGCAACGAATTTAAGGAAAACCGTACAGTTATTGTTTTGATTCTTATTGGTGTATATGAACTACTACTAAAAGTTTGGTAAAATGTATTTTTTAATCTCCTTACATAACTGTTAACATGCACAGAAAGCTGTACATCTGATAAAATATGAGATGAATGATATTTAATAAAGTTATTTTGTATGGTGTCTACATAAAATTTCTCATATTTACAAAAAAATAAAATATTACAAACAACTATATGTGAAAAGATTGGACAACCTGGAAAAAAAAATGAGTACGTTCCTAGAAACACGCAATCTTCCAAGACTGAATCAAGAAGAAAGAGAAAATCTGAACAAACTGATTATAATCAAATAAATGGAAGTAATAATTTAAAAACTTCAAACAAAAGAGGGCCTAGATCAAATGGCTTCATAGATGAATTTTACCAAGTATTCAAAGAAGAACTAACACCAATCCTCAAATTATTCCAAAAAAATTCAAGCAGAGGGAAGACCCCCAAGCTCATTTTATGAGGTCAGCATTATCCTAATTCCAAAACCACATAAAGGGAGGGGTAAGGGAGAGCAATGAGGGAAAAATGGGACAACTTTAATAGAACAACAATTAAAAAATGATTTATAAAAGAGACTAGAAAGAAAATTATAGGCCAATATCCCTGATGAGCATAGATGTAAAAATCCTTAACAAAATATTAGCAAACTGAATTAAGCAATTCATTAAAAAGAGCATACACACTAATAAGTGGGATTTATTGCTGGGATGCAAGTTTCATACAATAACTGCAAATCAATTAACTTGATACACCACATCAACAAAATGAAGGGTAGAATTATATGTTCATATCAATAGATACAGAAAAAGCACTTGACAAAACACAGCACCCATTTATGATATAAACTCTTAGCTAAGTGGAAATAGAGGGAACATACCTCAACACAATAAAGGTCATATGTGACAAATCCACACCTAACACCATATTAAATGAAAAACTAAAACCAGACAGGATGTTCACTTTCACCACTGTTCTTCAACATTGTATCGGAAGTTCTAGCCCCAGCCATCATACAAGAAGAAGAAGTAAAAAGCATCCAAATTAGAAAGGAAGAAGTAAAACTGTCATTATTTTAAGATGACATGATACTGTATATAAAGAATTCCAAAGATTCCACCAAAAAACTACTAAAACTGATAAATGAATTCAGTAAAGTAGCAAGATAAAAAATTAATATTCAGAAATCAGTTGCATTTTTATATGCCAGTAATGAACTATTAGGGAAACTAAGAAAACCATCTGATTTGTAATTGCTTCAAAAAATAAAATACCTAGGAATAAATTTAACCAGAGGTAAAAACATATACTCAAAAAACTATAAGACATTGAAGAAATAATTGAAAAATATACAAATAAATGGAAGCATATACCATGCTCATGGATAGGAAGAATTAACATTATTAAAATATCCATCCTACCCAAAGCAATCTGTAGATTCAATGCAATCCTTATCAAAATATCAACAGCATTTTTCAAAGAACGAGAACAGATATTCCTAAAATTTATATGGCACCACAAAAGACCCTGAACATTCATAGTAATCTTGAGAAAGAACAAAGTTGGAAGTATCATGCTACCTAATATCAAATTATACTACAAAGCTATAGGAATCAAAACAGCATGATACTGACATAAAAACAGACACAATGATCAATGAAACAAAATAGAGAACCTAGAATAAACTCACACCTATATATAGTCAATTAATATATGACAAAGTAGGCAAGAATATACAATGAAGTAAATATAGTCTATGTAATAAATGGTATTGGGAAAATTGGACAAATATGTGCAAAAAGAATGAAACTAGACCATCTTCTTATACAATACAAAGGAATAAACTCAAAATAGATTAAAGACTTAAATGTCAAACTGAAAACCATAAACTCATAGAAGATAACACTGGCAGTAAATGCTGACATTTCTTGTAGCAATACTTTTTTCCCGACCTATCTCCTCTAGCAATGAAAACAAAAGAAAAAATAAACAAATGGGACTATATCAAACTAAAAATGTTTTGCACAGCAAAGGAAACCATCAATAAAATGAAGAGACAACCTGCTGAATGAAAGAAGATATTCCCCAATGACATATCTGATAAGGGGTTAATATCCAAAATTTATAAAGGACTCATACAACTCAACACCAGAAAAGCAAACACTTCAATTAAAATATAGGCAGAGGACCTGAATAGAGACTTCTCCAGAGGACATAAGGATGGCCAATATACATGTGAAAAGATGCTCAACATCACTATCATCAGATAAATGCAAATTAAAACCACCATGAGATATCACCTCACACCTGTAACAATGGCTACCATCAATAAATTAACAAACAAGTGTTGGTGAGGATGTGGAGAAAAGAGAAACCTCATTCACTCTTGGGAATGCAGTATGGTGTAGCCACTATGGAAAACAGCATGGAGGTTTCTTGAAAAATTAAAATTGGAACTGCCTTATGACCCAGTGATTCCACTTATGGATATTTGTCCAAAGAAACTCAAAACACTAATTCAAAAAGACTTATACATCTATATGTTCATTACAGCATTATTTACAATAGCCAAGATGTGGAACTAAACTAAGTGTCCATCAGTAGATGAGTGGATAAAATACGGTGGTACATATATACAATGGAATTTTACTTGGCTATAAAAAGCAATGACAGCTTATCATTTACAAAAACATGGATGGACCTAGAGGGTATTATGCTAAGTGAAGTAAGTCAAACAGAGAGAGACAAATACCATATGATTTCACTTGTATGTGGACTCTAAAAAGAAAAACAAATGAACAATTTAAACATAAACTTGTAGATATGGAAAACAGACTTATGGTTGCGGATTGGGGTGGGGAGGGATTGGGAGGATGGGTGAAAATGGGGAAGGGATTAGGAAATACAAAGTGGTAGTTACAGAATAGTCATGGGGGTATAAAGTCAGCATAGGGAATATAGTCAATAATATTTTAATAACTATGTATGGTGCCAGGTGGGTATTGGAAATATCAGGGAATAACTTTTAAAGTATATGATTGCCTAACCACTGTGCTGTACACTTGAAACTAATACAAAATGATATTGAATATTAACTCTATTTGAAATATACAATTTTAATTAAAAAAAAAATCTCTAGAAGTGGACAGCACTGGTTCTTATTCCAGAACGTGACTTGCATTTTCCTAAATTGTGGAATACTAAGGTGTGGGGTGAATTTTTGATTCCCGATTGAATGTCAATGAGGTAGAGTGGTAGGAAAGTTATTTTACTACAAAAGGAGAAAAAAAAACACTAACGAAGTAGAAACAGAGAAGTGGTGGGGAGGAAAGGAAGGTGAGGGGCAAGCTGCTGAAAGTAGAATGAACAGAGCGTTGAGCAGTGAAAAAGAATAAAAGGTGAAGGGACAGCTGTACTCAGAGGGAAAGAAAGAAGGTGATAAGGTATGAATGGTGGGTGAGATGAATCTCCAAATTCTCCAACAGCTGGAGTCATTGCCCTGGGGCTGTTGGGGGTGGGTGGATACAGTGGAAGGCTAATTCTCAGGCCAAAGTGGGAGTAGAGGATGGGAGTACAGGTGGCATAATTGTGTGCATGGAGATCAACAGAGCCAGGAGAGGGACTTACCTGTATGTGGCCTTCCTGCCCATTGGAAATATTCATTTATTTAATCATCAACCTCTTAATTAAGTGTCTGCTCTGTGCCAGACACTGGGCTAAGCACCAGAAACTATCTTTCTGTCCTTTCTTTCAAGGGATTTATCATCTCATAGGAACAATATTTGTTATTTCTTTTCCATGTACCCACAGTTCCTGACAGTGTATTCCATTTAGAATGGGAAAATTTTAATTATTGTTAATAATTTAAGAAATGAAGCTTTTTACATTCAAAGTTTTTACCAAATTTCAACATCTGAGATGTAGAACTCTATCTTTGCTTTCTTTAAAATTAATAATACAGACAAAATAGAAAATCAAAAATTCTAATTTTCCAATATTAAATGTTCACATTGATACCAGTAGGAGTTTTTTCTTCTACAGTATCCGTGGACTTAGGAACTGTAGGTGTTTATAAAAGGCGGTTGGGAGTGTAGAGAAAAGAAACATGTGACATGCACTATCATTTCTTTGCATTTCAAGTTACTGTGATTGACTAATTCAAACATAGATTTATGAATCTGAAACTTTTCTGTGATATTTGTTTACAATTAAAATGTGCATTTCCTCTCCTTTACTCCTCTTAAATTCAGGCTCAGTCCTGAGCAGCCATCAAAGCATTTCTGCATGGAGGCTGAGCTTCCCTCCTTGAAAACATTTACTAGAAAAGGAAAAGAATGAAGTTGCCTTGAGTCCACTAATATTGGCCATCTTGCTTGCTTTCATGAAAGAGTGTTATTTAGTGTTTCTGTGAAGTTTGGCTCCCTTCACTGTATCACGGTACTATTGGCCCTGGATTCAGCATATATAGTCACATTTCAATACCATCAATGGCACAAGGGACTGACACAGTCTAATGCTTCCTGTGAACTGTATTGGGAACTTATTGGGGTGGCTGGAAGTTACGGCACTTTTTAGTAATCTACATGCCTGTGAAAAATAGGTGCAATGTGTCTCTAGACTCAATTCATTGTGCAATTGGTATTTCTGTTCAGAGAAGCAGAAAAGGTGAACATCCAGTCAAGATGGTGGCATAGGTAAACACAGTTCACTTTCCCACACAACCACATCAAAACTATAACTAAATTATAGAACAACAATCACAGAGAACCATCAGAAATCAAGTTGAATGGAAGTCTGACAACTAGTGGATTAAATAAACCACATCCATCCAAACTGGTAGGAGAGGTGGAGACATGAATAGGTTGGTCCCACATCCACATGTGGTGAATGAAAATTCAGGAGGGATATCTCAGGAGTGAGGAGTCCCAGCCCCACACCGGGGCCCCAGCCAGGGGATCCAGAGCCAGGAGGAAAAGTCCCCATACTTCTGGCTGCAAAAACCAGCAGAAATTAAGTTGGTGGAAGAAAGTTCTGAAGTCCCAAGCAGTTCCTCTTAAAGAACCACACACAGACTTGTTCGGACTCCCGCCCTCTGAGCTCCAGCAGCAGGGTAGCAGCTTGAAAGGCACCAGTAGAATACAAGGAGGAAGTGAACTGACAGACATCAAGGCGAGAGCTGGGGGACAGCATTTTTCCAGATAAAAAGCCAAGCAGAGGGCATCATTTCTTTCCTGAACCTCCCCAGTCCCCAGAGAACCACAGAGCTCACAGGCAAGTCCCATATCTGAGCCTCCATCAACATGGCTAACACTGTTTGCCCAGCCTTGGAGATCTGCTGAGGCTCTGTACCACCCAACTTACAGCTGTTAACAGTGGATTTTCCATAAGAATGGCTGGTTTTGGCTTATGATTCACAGCTTCCTAAATTATTTCAAACAAGCAACAGCAGGCCTCAGTGAGCCCCCAGCTCCAGTACCTCTTGCTAAGTGGCCCAAGGCATGGCACTAGCAAGAGCCAGCCTAGATTCACAGCTTGGCTTCAGCTGGGAATCTCCAAGCCCAGCACAAGTAGCAGCCATCTGCAGATTGCTTTATAACATAGGCAGGGTGGCCCTGGCCAAAACACAGGTTGGGACTGACCTTGGTTAGCACCACCTAGGAAACCACAGAGCCTGCAAACCCAGTGGGCAGCTACAGACCACGTCAGAGCACCACCACCCTGCCCCTGCACAGCTGATCTTCCACAGAGGGCGGTAGGTTGGTGGTCAGTGGTCAGTGGTCACAGCCAATCATTGTAGCTGACTGGCCTGGGTAAATCCCTTCCATTGACCTGCAAACAGGAATCAAAGCTCAACTACAAGAGGAGGATATACTCAACCCACACAAAGGGTGCATCTCGAGACCCAGCCTGGGTGATAGGGGACGCTGTGCCACTGGACCCTATTAGGACACCTACTACTCTAGGCCACTCTACCAAGGCAGGAAGTCATAGCAGCTCTACCTAATACACAGAAACAAACACAGGGAGGCTGCCAAAATGAGGAAACAAAGAAACATGGCCCAAATGAAAGAACAGATCAAAACTCTAGAAAAAGAACTAAACATGATGGACATAAGCAATCTATCAGATGCAACGTTTAAAATACTGGTTTTCAACAGCATAGAAAACTTCCAATCAGAAAGAAAGGATACACTAATTGAAATAAAAAGCAATTTACAGAGAAACAACAGTACAGTGAAAGAGGCCAAGAATCAAATCAATGATCTGGAACAAAAGGAAGAAAAAACAACCAATCAGAACCACAGGAAGAAAAAAGAGTTAAAAAACAAACAAAAATGAATATAGTGTAAGCAGCCTCTAAGACAACTTCAAGTGTTTTAACATTTGCATCATAGGGGTGCCAGAAGGAGAATAGAAAGCAAGAAATTGGAAATCTATTTGAAATAATAATGAAAGAAAACTTTCCTGATTTGGTGAAGGAAATTGGCATGCAAGTCCAGGTAGCACAGAGAGTCCCAGACAAAATGGATGCAAAGAGGCGCACTCTAAGACACATCATAATTAAAATGCCAAAGGTTAAAGATTAACAGAGAATCTTAAAAGCAGCAAGAGAAAAGAAGTTAGTTACCTGTAGGGGAATTTTCATAAGGCTGTCAGCCGATTTCTCTAAAGAAATTTTGCGGGCTAGAAGGGATTAGCAAGAAATATTCAAAGTCACGAAAAGCAGGGACCTACAGCCAAGGTTGCTCTACCCAGCAAAGATGTCATTTAGAATCAAAGGACAGATAAAGAGCTTCCCAGACAAGAAAAATCTAAAGGAGTTCATCATCACCAAACCATTATTATATGAAATGTTAAAGGGACTTAATTAAAAAGAAGATCAAAACTATGAACAATAAAATGGCAATAAATGCATATCTGCCAACAATTGAACCTAAAAAACAAACTAAGCAGACAAGTAGAACAGAAACAAAATCATAGATATGGAGAATGTTTTGATGGTTGCCAGATGGGAGGGCGTTTAGGGGAATGGGTGAAGAGGTGAGGGGATTAAGGACTACAAATTGGTAGTGACAGAATAGCCATGGGGATGTAAAGTACAGTACAGGAAATGGAGTAGCCAAAGAACTTATACGCATGACCCATGGACATGAACAATGGTGTGGGGATTGCCTGAGGGGCGTGGGAGGTGCTGGGTGGTGGGGTGCAAAAAGGGAATAATTGGGACAACTGTAACAGCACAATCAATAAAAAATATTTTTTTAAGAAAAGGGGGCAGTCTTCTAAGACAGCATAGTTCAATAAAAATAGAATATGAGCCATATTTATAGTTTCAAATTTTCTATTAGTCACACTCAAAAACAATAGAAACAGGTAAAATTGATTGTAATAATATAATATAGCCCAATATATCCAAAATATTATCATTTTAAAGTGTAATCAATATAAAATTATTAATAAAATATTTTGTATTTTTTGTGTGTATGCAGAATCTTGAAATTCACTCCATTTTGTACTTCTAGTACATCATAATTTAGACCAGCCATATCTCAAGTGCTCTCAGTTCCCTCATGTGGCTGGTAGATGCCAGTACACGTCGAATGGCTCTGACTCCACGTGACTTCAGGCAGGTGAAGTGCCTAATTCCCCCCATCTCTGCCGGAGGCTAGGGAGCACCCACTTCTGCCAATATCTCTTCTCAGGCCCAAGGTGGGGTGAGATGGTGCCCTGAGGGAAGAGAAGGGTGCAAGCAGGGAGTTTCCAAACGTAGACCACTGCTTCTTGGTGTGGGTCCATTCTCCCTTTCCAGAGATCAGACAGCAAGGAAAGGAAGATGAGGTCCCAAATGGAGGTAACCCTGTGTCTTCAGATCTATCCACAGCCTTCACCTCCAGAGTTCAGATTTGAAGGAAATAGATTAAAGGCAAACTTATTTTGCAATCTGACTTTAAACCCTAGAAGTTGTCTGTTTCCCCTGTGGTGTGGGATACTGTGTAAGTTTAAGCACCAATCACATGCATACATGTCTACAAGTATTTCTGTATAACTCAAGAGATCCAACTTTAAATAAGGGAAAAATAAAATCAGCATCTATAGGATGCCTGATGTTTGTCATGTCCCTTATTATTATTGAAACCTAGCTTTGGTCTGCAATGGGTGTATGTATGTATTAGCTATTGCTGAATAACAAACCACCCTAGTATTCATCTAGCTCATGCTTGAAATGGTCAGCAGTTTTGGCTGGGCTCAGTTGGGCCATTCTTCTTCTCTCAGCTGGGATCTTTCATGTGTGTGTGTGGTAGCTGCTGGTTGAGTAGGGGCCTTTGCTTCTGGGGGTGAGCTGGCTGTTGGCCAGACACTGTGATTCTAAAACTCTCTGTGGTATCTCATCCTCCAGCAGGCTAATAGAGGCTTGTTCTCGTGGAGATGAGTAGGTTCTGGGAAAAAAAGAAAAAGAAAAAACATCTAAGACCTTTTAAGCCTAGTTAATTCAATACTGACACACTATCATATCCCCTACATTCTATTTGACCAAAGCAAATAAGGCCAGCCCCGGTGCACGGTGTTGAAGAACAAGTTCTGCCTCTCATGGGGAGTGGCTGAAAGTCATGTTACAAAGAGTAAGAATAGAGGGAGGAATGAAGAAACACTGATATCTTGGCAATTACCCTCATTGTCCTTTTTCTTGCAGACAAGGTTTGTATAATCTGCAAGTTAGGAAACTTATCCAAAGCCCCTTAGCTACTAAGTGACTGGGCTGGGACTCCTTGTCGACTCTGCCTGACTCCAGAGTCCACCCACTCCTACCAGACAACTCTCCACCTGCAGCTTCCCTAGTCATGCGAGGTTATGGAAAGAGATGCTTCTGAAATAAAAGCAGGAGTACTTTGCGATTTTAGTCTTATCTATTACTCTTTATCATTGGGAATAACCTTCAAAAATGTTGCTGGAGTGTCTTGGAAAGACTTGGAATAATTTAAGGAAATGGCTGGGGGCTGAGTTTAGGAAGTCAAGACCCCAGCAATATAGTTTTTATTTCTAATCAGAGGAGTAATGTGAAAACATGTATAATGCACTCAACAAGTTTGCAAATTATTCTCATCCTCTTGGTATTTGTAGGCTATTTATGATTTTCAGCACACACTAAATCGAACTACTGTGCCTGAAACAACTTCTCACTCTGAAAGCAAATGACATACAGATAGATGAGCTGGAAGATATTTTCTCTTGCTGCAATTTAGTCAAATTCTAAGTAATCTTGAAGTAGTCATTTGATTTTAACAGGGCATAGCTGTTTTCTAAGCCATTCCCCAACCCCCACCATAGCACACATGGACATCACTTGCAGCTAATGAATCCCTGGCCCTGAATTCATGGTTCTTACCCCTGGCTGCACATTAGAATCACCTGGGGTAAGGGCTTTTAAATTTTCCCAAACCCAAGTTGCAACAGACCAATTAAATCTAAATCCCAGGAGTGGGACCCAGACCTCAGTGTTTTATATGGCTCTCCAGGTAATTATAATGTGTGGTTGAGGCTGAGAACCATTGTTTTAAACCAACATCTATTTTTAGAAAGATTTTTATTTTTTAGAGAGGAGGAAAGGGAAGGAGAAAGAGAGGGAGAGAAACATGGATGTGCAAGAGAAACATCAATTGGTTGCCTCTCACATGCCAATGATTTATCAAGTAAATGCAAAAACTTTTGCTGCTGAGTTGTAGCTTTTTAATTTTACCTGCATTCCCTACTTTCTATGTTTTGCATGAACAGAACTCTTCTACTTGTTTTGGTTCTTATTCAACACAGTTCCACAGTATTGAGTGTACACTTCAGTAAAGGACTGTGCTAGGTGTTTAGGCCTTGGTGAGCATCAGTGTCGGGGAAGGAAAGATGATTTTTCTTGAAAAAAAAATAGCATCATTAAAAATCAAAACCATTCTATTTACCAATTTGAGGCAAAACTTGAAAGACTCTAGGGGTCGCCCAAGGATTAGGACATTAATAAATACTCTGGAATATTAAAATCCAAATTTATGATGATGCTATTTTTACCAAACCAAAGTGGCATTTGGCTGCCTGTTGCCACTCATAGGCAAATTCTGGAGGCAGAGGTTGGTGGGAAAGCAAAGAGGTCTTTAATAAAATGCTGCACAATTTGGGATGATAGGGGACTGTCTTCAGGCTGATCTCTTCCACAAAACACAAACAAAACCCAGCCATTCCCAACACGATCAAAAACAGTGCTCAGAATTCCTGCTCCACTTTTATTTGTCCTTTGGAGCCCAGGGTGCTAAGTGGGAGGCTGTCTGGTTTGAGGCTCCTCTCGGAGTCCGTGTGCATTGCCAGAGCTGCCATTGGCCACATGGTTTTCAGGGCCAGATGGTCCCACAAGCCCCAGCCCACAAGTCCATGAGGTGAGTAAAAGAAAGCATGCCACTCCTTTCCTTGGTTTATAACTCTTAGCTCAAAGTTCCGTGCACTCTGGGAGGGTCCAGCCATCCCTCCAATCCCATATTTCTCCCAGGCAAGACTGACAGGTCTTTCTCTGGCACGGCACCTCCCCCTGTCGCAACTTGATCTCTAAAGTACAGGTGGCTACTCCTCTCATCCCACCCCTACCCAGGGTCCAGAAAGGAGTGGGAGGGCTTTTCCCTTAGTCAATCACCCTGTTCACCTTGTGCACACTCCGCACAATGACTTCCTCCTGCTGTGTCTTGCCCAGGTGTGGGGGAATCTGTCATCATGTACTAGGAATGAGACCTCATCCGCTGCCCCAGGCAGTTTCTTTCAGCCCCATCATTGCCCCCCCCCCCAGCCCCTGTGGTCTGGCCAGGTCTGTCTGTATCACTATGAGTGATAGGTTCCACTTTAAAACAAAACAACATACTGCTGTTATTTTGAGGTATTGACTTAGGATTTTTGTGCAAATACTAAGTCGTCGTCGGCAGCCGTCCGTCTCGAGAGACGATGGTGTAGCTTCTTAAGAGTCTATCTGCACCGCCGAGAATGGCTGTGCAGTCCAACTCGGGAGTGACACGGTATCTGTCTCCTCCCGTGTTGAATCAACATCTTGTGATGACGCTGGAGTGTCCTCTCCAGTGAAGCTGAAGCTACAGAGCCTCGAGAGACGATGGTGTAGCTTCTTAAGAGTCTATCTGCACCGCCGAGAATGGCTGTGCAGTCCGACTCGGGAGTGACACGGTATCTGTCTCCTCCCGTGTTGAATCGACATCTTGCGATGACGCTGGAGTGTCCTCTCCAGTGAAGCTGAAGCTACAGAGCCTGGGCAGGGTGATATGGAGGGTCTGCTGTTGCCCATGCAGCAGACCCCCCCTCTCTTCGCAGCTGAAGGGTCCAAGGGAAAGACGGAGTCAATACAGCTTGGTTTCAGGTGCGCCGCAGGAGTTGCCGGTGTTGACTACAACGTCAAACCGCCTTAGGGACTCCGGCTCCGGATTTTCTGTCGGGGTTTACTCCCTTAGCCTTTCCCCTGAAGAGGTATGCCGCAAGGCAGCGGAGGTTTTTTGGAGTCAGAGTTTTCCTTCTCTGATGTGCCCTGACTGGAAGATCGAACCAGCGACACTTAGCTCGCAGGCCGATGCTCAATCCACTGAGCCAAACCAGCCAGGTATTAATGTATTGATGTATAGCATGTATAATGATATATGCAGAAATCATTCATGTAAAGCTAGACAAATTATTACAGTGAGTACACTTGTGGAGCCAATAGCTAGAATCAACTTTGCTCAGGCCCCTGACAATCACTTCCTCCTTCCACAAAGGTAACCAATATCTTAATGACTAACACTGTAGATCAATTTTGTCTTTTTTTTAATTAATTAATTTGTTTGTTTATTTATGTATTTTATTTTTTATTTTTAGAGAGAGGGGAAAGGAGAAAGAGAGGGAGCGAAACATCACTGTGTGGTTGCCTCTCAGTCGTGCCCCCAACTGGGGACCTGACGTGCAACCTAGTCATATGCCCTGACTGGGAATCGAACCAGCAACACTTGGCTCACAGGCCAACGTTCAATCCACTGAGCCACAGCAGCCAGAGCTTTCAATTTTGTCTGTTTTTAAAGACATTTCAGTACAGAAGAATTTAAGCATATTCAAAATAACAAAATGGAATAATAGACCTGTCACCCAACTTTAACAACCACTAATTATCTGCCATTTTTGTCTCATCTATAGCTCAACCTATGATCCACCCCTCACTTTATTTTTCTTAGATTGTTTTCTCATGTGGCAAGATGTACATACATTGAAAAGCACAGATACTATAATAACTGTGGAGTTTTGATAAATAAGTATAACTGTATAACTTTCACTGCTTTTAAGAATAGAATATTTCCATTACCCCCAGAAAATTCCCTCATGTTCCTTGCCAGGCAATTTTTTCCTCCCCTATAGGCAAACACTGTTCTGATTTTTTTCACTATAGGTTTATTTTGCCTGTAATCATACAATAATGTATTCTGTCCAGCTTGTATCACTTCAGCACGTCCAGCATGTTCACGACATTCATCCATGATGTGCATTTCAGTACTTTGTTCCTTGATATTACTGCATTGTATTCCATTGAATAAATATACTATATTTTGTTCATCCATTTTCTTATTGATAACCATGAATTATTTTCTGGTTTTGACTACTATAACGAAAAGGTCTGCGAAGATTCTTGTACAAATACTTTTTGTATTTTATTATTAAATAGAATTTATTAATTCTTTATTAATATTTAAGCGACACCTCCATATTATTTCAATGGTTGCTCCGGGGATTACTATATGCACCTTTAACATATCACAATCTACTTAGAGTTAATAGTGTACTGTTTTAATAAATGTAAAATATAAAACCTTGCTACAGATCAGTTCTGTTTACCTCCTTCTATCCTTTGTTATTGTTGCCACAAATTTTACATCTACACATGTTATAAATCCCACAATACAATGTTATAATTTTGCCTTAAATATTCATAGGTCTTTTAAAGAGAGGCTATACAAATATACTGTTTCTCCTTTATGTTTCACTCACAGTTTTTGCATTCATAGCTGAATCTTGTCTATAGTAAGTAATATTGGGGTGTTCTGGTGATGATTTTATTCTTTGGGTAATAATCTAATGCTATCATTATTTATTTTGTTGCTCACTTTGTTCTAGCTTGCGCCATTGTGTTGACACCTTTTGACATCTCCCATCTTTTTTTTTAAAGCACTTTTTTACTTTCTGGTACTACAAGATGTTCCAGGATAATCTTGTATTTTTCCACCCACAGCCCTAGAATTAACCATTTCCCAAGGAACCCTGGCTTCTTTCATTGGAAAATGATATTTAAAAACCAAGATCTAGGCGTGCTCATTGCTACTGAAGTGTCATCACTGCTAGTAGGCCCTCTTAGCAGACAGAGTTTAGAAATGTATGTATGAATACAAACTCAGGTATACACATTATGTATCTATCTATCTATTTATCTACCTATCTATCTACAGTATCTACCTACCTACCTATCCACCTATCTGAATAAGAATATTTCAAATAGACACAGGTTCATACTGCAGGGTTCATTCTAGAATTTTCCTTTTGTTTGCATGTAACTTCTTTCACCAACAGTGAGAAACTGGGCTCTAATTTTCTACAGTATATTTGCTAACATGTAAAGTAGTTCCAGAATTGCTAACCCATAACCTTGTGAGAAACAAATGTACCAACTAGAGTAAAGTGTTCTGTACAGTTCTATAGTCTTAGAGTACCCAGTGAAAACACTGTTCCCCATAGTTACTTAGGTCAGGAGCTTTCACTTGCACCTCTTCCATACGGTTAGAGTCATTTGCGACTGTGTGCATTCCATCTGAGTTGCCCCAACATCCTGGTTAGTTTTTTTGTTTTTCTTTTATTTGGATGGAGTAAAATGACTCTCTGTGGTTTTGACAACTGCATAGAGTTAGGTCTCCACCTCTGTAGTACCACATGGAGCTGTTTCATACTCCAAAAATTATCTCATGCTGTCCCTTTGTAGTCAATCCCTCCCCCCACCTCATCCCTTAGCAACCACTGATTATTTTATATCCATATAATTTTGCCTTTTCTAGAATGTTATCTAAATCCCAGATGTAAATGCCAACCAGTTTCAAGCAGGAAAAATGTATATGCACTAACCTCCCACTTCTCTGAATAATTGTACCGCCCTGTACAATAGGGGCTGCTATCACTGCAGAACCAGAGTCAGCCATGGAAAGCCCTTCGTGAGACCAGCTTTCTGTCAGCTATTCCCTAAGGCCCAGTTGTAATGAGACCATTCCTCACTGGGTCAATCTATTCTGTCCTCCCAGGTGGCTGGCAGGAAACCCTAGTTAAGATTACGTGTGACAGCTTCTTTTAATCCTAGATATTTGTATTTTAACAGAAACTCATGATGAAAAGGCTTTAAAACTTAAAAGCATAAATCTTTAATGTGTGATCTGGCTATAAAAAAAAAAAAACAGTAAGAGGTTTCTAGCATCTCTTATATAATGATGTAAAAAGAACCCTGTCTTTGTAAGGCCAAACTTTGGTGTTTCTATTTTGCAAAGCAGGGTAAGTTAAAGATGGCATGAAAGACAGGTTGCATGCAACATTATCTGGTCCATCAAAACTAGGTCAGCTTAAATGACTCAATGTGAGTTTAAAATAAAACTTTTTTTTCAGATTTAATGTGTTTTATTGATTAAAATATTACATTTGTGCCAATTTCCCTTCCCTCTGCTCCCCTCCACCCGGTGGCCCCCCTCCCTCCAGTTGTCCCCCCCTTTTAGATTATGTCCATTAGTTGTGCATACAGTTCCTCCCAACCTCTCTCCGTCTATTCCATTCCCTCCTACCATGATCCCCAATTCCTATATCATCTCCCTCCCTCTCCCCACTCCCCCTCCCTGTTGACCTCCCCCCAATATGCTTCCCGTACCCACAGTTCCTTTTCCACTCTCGTTGCCTGTTTAGTTTGCCTTTGTTTCATCTCCCTAGCTTCTGTTTTTTAAACCAGTCCCTTTAACATCTCATATAACAGTGGTTTGGATCTAATGAACTCTTTCAGTTTTATTTTGTCCTGGAAACACTTTCTCTGTCCTTCTATTCTGAATGACAATTTCGCTGGATAGAGTATTTGTGGTTGTAGGTTTTGGATTTTCATTACTTTGAATATTTCTTGCCAGTCCCTTCTTGCCTGTAGGGTCTCCCTTGAGAAGTCAGCTGATAGTCTAATTGGGACCCCTTTGTACATAATTCTTTTCTTCTCTCTTGCTGCTTTTAAGATTCTCTCTTTATCTTTAATTTTTGACATTTTGATTATAATGTGTCTTGGAGTGGTTCTCCCTGGGTCCAGTCTCTTGGGAACTCTCCTTGCTTCCTGGACCTGCAAGTCTATTCCCTTCCCTAAGTCTGGGAAGTTTTCCTTTATTATATTTTCACTCAATTTTTCAAGTTCTAGTTCATCTTCCTCACTCTCTGGCAAACCAATGATTCTTATGTTGGGCCTTTTATAGCTGTCCCAGAGGTTTCTGATCCTCTCATTGTTGCTTCCCATTTCCTCTCTCTGCATTGGTTGACTGCTTGTTCCTTCTCCATATTCCAGTTTGTTGAAATGAACTCTGGATTTCTTTTCCTCACCATCTGTCTCGTATGTGGTTTTGTTCCTTTCGTTATGAATGTTTTACGCTTCTTTCTTATCTTTTTCCTGCTCTTTTGTGAATTCTGTAAGCCACCTGATAACAATGGCCCAGAACTGAGCCTCTGACAGGTTTCTTATCTGTTCATCTGTCAGGTTCTCTATCTGTTGCCTGGTGAGCTGTGTCACCGGGATTTCTATAGTTGTCTGCCTCATTTTGACAGATGCGTTTTGTTTTCTTGGGCCAGCTGTAGGGGGCAGTGCCTGTGTACGCGTCACAATTCAGCGACCGGTGCCTGTCCGCGACCTATTTCGCAGCCCTGTGGTGCTTTCTTTGGGGGCGGGGGTCCAAGATGGATTCACACAGTTATTCAGCTAGGAGACCGGGATCCGTCCTCCCGCCCCCCTGGGCCTCACTGTTCAAGGCGATGCGGTGGCTGCTTTCCCCAGCGCTGGGGTTGCGCACTGCCAGGGGCTTGACTGCAGCCGGGATTTTTCGCCGCCTCGCCGCTGTCCCAGGTGCGACCGCAAACAGCGCTGCCCTCTTTAACTCTTACCTGCCCAAATGGCACCGCTGGTTTATAACTTCATATGTTGGGCTTCCATGTAGTTTTATTTTCTGGAATTTCTAGTTATCCTTTGTTTTGAAGTAGTTGTATTCCTCTCTAGTTGTAGAGGGAGACCTAGTGTGTCCGTCTAAGCCTCCATCTTGGCCGGAAGTCGCTCATAAATTATTTTTAAAAATACTTTTTTGAGGGGGGCAATGTTATGGATCAGAACATATCATTTTATAACAAATAATATGCCCTACTGTATTTGTATCTAATATCCATTAGTTCCTCAATAAATACTTTAAATTTTCAGCTTGAAAATACTCATCATCATCGGCAGCCGTCCGTCTCGAGAGACGATGGTGTAGCTTCTTAAGAGTCTATCTGCACCGCCGAGAATGGCTGTGCAGTCCGACTCGGGAGTGACACGGTATCTGTCTCCTCCCGTGTTGAATCGACATGTTGCGATGACGCTGGAGTGTCCTCTCCAGTGAAGCTGAAGCTACAGAGCCTGGGCAGGGTGATATGGAGGGTCTGCTGTTGCCCATGCAGCAGACCCCCCCCTCTCTTCGCAGCTGAAGGGTCCAAGGGAAAGACGGAGTCAATACAGCTTGGCTTCAGGTGCGCCGCAGGAGTTGCCGGTGTTGACTACAACGTCAAACCGCCTTAGGGACTCAGGCTCCGGATTTTCTGTCGGGGTTTACTCCCTTAGCCTTTCCCCTGAAGAGGTATGCCGCAAGGCAGCGGAGGTTTTTTGGAGTCAGAGTTTTCCTTCTCTGATGTGCCCTGACTGGAAGATCGAACCAGCGACACTTAGCTCGCAGGCCGACGCTCAATCCACTGAGCCAAACCAGCCAGGGTTTGAAAATACTCAACTGCTTAAAAAAGAAACCCCAATTAAGAAACATAGAACTATTGTTTTTCAGTATCTTCCATGGAAGAAAGCGTTCAAACAAAAACAATCATTTTGGTAGAAGATGGGAGCTATCACTAGAACTACTCTTGAACAATGCAAATACTGAATAATAACAGAGGAATTTAATCATACATCCAGGGATAGTCACTTGGAAGTCAAATTCCCATCATGCTCTCTGGAGGCATTTCTGAAATCTTCCCTTTGGACATAAGTTTTTGTCTTCAAAAACAAAAGACAAAAATCAAACCAACCAAAACAAACAGCAGACAGAGAAAGTTGAATCCTGCTTGGGCAGACTCAGAGGAATTCAGTGCCAAAATCACATTGCCAGGAGCCCCACGGGATGAGGGCTCTTGCCAGGACCACACTGTCCCACTCAGCAAGAAGAGACATCAGTGACATGTAGCTTACTTCTCCGTCCCATTAAAACCAAAACAAAACTAAGAAATAATATATTAAGACTTAAGTTCATAACTTAAAACATGCAAAGCATCTAGCTGTAAATTCAACAATGGAGAAACAAATCTATTTGCTACCTGGAAAAACCAGTACTATTTAACAAGAACATGCTGTATGCATCACAGTCTCGTCACCAAGATTATGTTTAACCAACTTTCCTCTGCATAGGAAAACATGCATTTGTTTTTATAAAATAGAGATTACACGGTATACTTTTATAGCCCCCACTTTAAGTACCCAGTGTTAACGCAATTATTTTCCAATTCTTTAGAACAATTTTAATGACTAAATTGTATTAAATCCCATTAGACATTTAAGTCATTTTCCATGTAAATTTACAGGATTATTTGATGAACATTTATTTGGTCCATTAGATTGCAAACCTTGGTGGTTATTTTTTATCACTGTTCTCACTCTGTAGCAGTACTACAACCATACCAAGTAGACTACAGCATCTGTTGAATGAATGAGAAAAGTATCCTTTGATTCTTGGCTCAAATCAGCCTCATCCACAGAACATTCCTTGTTCACCTCAGCTGTTCTAAAATTTCCCCATAGTTCTATTTTTGTAACTCCCTTGCAGGGAAAGAGAAAAATTCTATTTTTTGAGCATCGTTATGTGCAAACCACTGTGCTAGTTATATTCAAGAGGAAAGTCTATGCAAAAAAGGGTGGCACCTCAAACTAAAGGACATGCCAAAAACCCTACCATGAAATTTTCATTCAAGGGGCCTTCTAGAATTCTTCAGTGCCTTCACCAAGGAACCTGACTCTGGAGAAAGTTCAGGTCCCCCTCTAAATGCCATCTCTGTCCCCTATGCCTGGGGACAGTCTGTGAGGACAAAAGCCCAAAGGACAGTGCAACTCAAAGGATCTGACTCTTCACCCTCTTCATAATATCTTTTAATAAACCAGATTCTTAATCTGAATGTAGTCTGATTTATCAGTCTCTTTTGTGATCTGTGTGAAAAATCTTCCCTGACATCTAGGTCATTTCCTGTCTCGTGAAAGTTTATTTTTTAATACTGATATTTAAAGCTACATTCCTTCTGGAATTAATTTTTTGGATGGTATAAGGTAGGTTTAAAATTTGCTTTATACATATGGAAATTCAAATGATCTAGCATCATTAATTTGTTTTAATGTATTTTTTAGAATATGCTTTATAGATTATGCTGTTATAGTTGTCCCAATTTCTTTTCCCTTTGTTCCCCTCCACCCAGTGATCCTCCTCCCTCCAGTTGTCCTCCCCTCTTAGTCCATGCCCATTGGTTGTGCATATAGTTCTTCTCAACATCTTCCTATCTACTTCACTTCATCCTACTATGCTTCTTAATTCCTGTACCATATCCCTCCCTTTCCCCTCTTCCCCCTCCCTGCTGACCTCCTCTCAAAATGCTCCCCATACCTATAATTCTTTTCCCACTCTCATTGCCTACTTAGTTTGCCTTTGTTTCAATTCCCTAGCTTCTGTTTGTTGCTGGTTGTTGTGATAGAGTTTTCATTTTAATGTTCATAATTTTGATCCTCTTTCTCCTAAACAAGTCCCTTTAACATTTCATATAAGAGTGGCTTGAATCTGATGAACTCCTTCAGTTTTACTTTGTCCTGGAAGCACTTTCTCTGCCCTTCTATTCTGAATGACAGCTTTGCTGGATAGAGTAATCGTGGTTGTAGGTTTTTGCTTTTCATTACTTTGAATATTTCTTGCCAGTCCCTTCTTGCCTGCAAAGTTTTTTTTGAGAAATCAGCTGATAGTCCTATTGGGACCCCTTTGTACATAATTCTCTTCTTCTGTCTTGCTGCTTTGAAGATTCTCTCTTTATCCTTAATTTTTCAGATTTTTATTATAATGTGTCTTGGTGTAGTTCTTCCTCGGTCCAGTTTTTGTGGTACTCACTGTGCTTCCTGGACCTGTAATTCTATTTCCTTCCTCAAGTCAGGGAAGTTCTGCTTCATTTTATTTTCACATAATGTTTCAATTTCTAGTTCTTCTTCACCTCCTGGCAACCCTATGATTCAGGTGTTGGCCCACTTATAGCTGTCACATAGGTTCCTGAGCATCTCCTCATTTTCATCACTTTTTGTTTCCTCTTTCTGCACTGGTTGACTGTTCCTTCCCTATGTTCCAATTTGTTGATTTGATTCCTGGTTTTCTTTCCCTCACCACTAGTTTCGTATGTATTTTCATTCATTTCAGTAGGACTAGCTTTCCTTCCTTCCCCGGCTTGTTTAAGATCTGCTGTTAGGTCTGTAAGCATTTCTATAACCAAAGCTCTGAACTGTGCCTCAGAAAGGTTTTCTATCTGCTGAGCCATTAGATTAGATATTTGCTGGCTGGTCAGCTGCATCAGCTGAATCTCTATAATTATCTGTGCCATCCTGACAGTTTTGTGTTTACCTTTGCTTACTGGACAGGGCTGTCACATCTCTTATGCTATAGGGGGCAGAGCCCCATGCACTCATCATTACCAGACAAACCTTCTCACCATGCTGTGGCATTTTGTGTGGGGTCCAATATGGATTCCTGCTGTTCACTCTCTTCTGAGAAACTGGGAGCCTCCTCCTCTGTCCCTACGTCCTCTGTCCCTCACAATCCAAGGCAATAGGGGTCTGCTTTCCCTGCTGTTGGAATCACAAGCTGACAGGTTTGGTCTGCAGCTGGGGGTGCTCCCTAGGTGCTTCTCACCTCCCCTTAAATATTGGTGTCTGTGCTTACCGTTGTCCTGCCACCGTCGCTGCAGCTGTCGCCGTCAGCACAGCTTGATCTCTCCACCCCAGCTTTGCCCCTCCTACCCATCCAGATAAGCACCACTCCTTTATAACTTCATACGTTGGACTTCCATGTAGCTTTATTTCCTGGAACTTCTGGTTATTTCTGGTTTTGTGGTAGTTGTACTCCTTTTTAGTTGTGGAGGGAGATGGAGCTTGTCAGCCTAGGCCTCCATCTTGGCCGGAAGTCCTTGTTTTAATGTATTTTTATCATTAACCTACAGTACTTCATCATACATCACATGTCCACCCACATGTGGGTCAGTTCTGGGACTCTAATCTTCCCCATTTGGTCTGATTTGTATTCTTGTTTTAATATGATTGCCTTAATTTCCATAGCATCATATTAAATCTTTGTAGCTATGGAATAGTTCTCTTATTTAGTTCTTACCAATGTCTCGGCTTTCCTTGGCCCTTTGCATCTCATAAATTTTAGAATCAAATCTTCAATTTCTGTTTTTAAAACACTGCTGGGATTTTTATTTATTTAGTATTAATTTTAATTGGATTTTATTTTCACATTGATTTTTTAAAAAATCTGTTTCTGAGTTTTCCTATTATAATTATGGTGTTTTGTAGGTAACAAGAGAAGGGTTTCTAACTACCAGAAAGCAGGCACAGTATTTTATATAATATTTTAAGTGTCAAACTTGTCCCGCAGGAAGAAAGCTCTAACAGATAAAGTTGATGATTGGTCATTGTTAGCACAACCATCCCATCAAGGCTGGCAGGTTAGCCTGGCATTTCATGGGAATCTCAAAATCCTAGGGCAGACAGGTGGAGCTCTTGATTGTTTCCACAGGAGCAAACTGAGGCAGGGCTCTCAAATTCCCAGGGCTCCATGAACATTCTCAGTGAGCCCAGATTTCACAAAAAACCTGTAAGCCACACTTCACCTGTTAATGAATAAAAATTTAACCAAGTAAATTTCAAGATCTCATTGGCTTTATTGAACAATTCATGAATTGAGCAGCATACCATCAAGTAAACACTGAGATGCTCCAAGAAGTTGTACAAAGTAGAAGGTTCTTATGGGCAGAAACTGGGTCGACAGGAAAGTTATTAGCAAAAGAAAAGAAAGGGTTATTTCAGGCATTGGTCTGCCAGTGACTATCCCAGTGGAGTAAGTTTATATTTACCAAAGGAGATACTGCCAACAGTTGTCAAGGCCAAAGGCAACACCTTAGGCCAGGGGAATCCCGTGGTTTGAGCAAGTTTAGAACTTTGATGTTTGAGGATCACATTCCTTCAGTCAACCTTGCCTGATGATAGAGGGTGATAAATTCCAAGAAGTTTGCAAGGTTTTTGTTAAGCATGATATGATTTGCCCAGTGAAGTAGGTGCCTTGATCACTGGAGGTTGTGGAAGGCAGCTGGAAGCACATTTTCTAACAGTTACTTTGACAGTGTGAGGCATCAGCCTTGCAGCAGGGGAAGGCTTCAACCGATCCAGAAAACACACATAGAACAAGAGCATAGCAATAATCCATGCTAAGTGGGAGCTGATTGAAGTCCAGCTACAGATGTTAAAGGGTCCAGACAGAGTAAGTGTGAGGGTTCTGGGGACCCAAACAGATTTTCCAGGATTATGGACTTGGCAGGTCAGATGTTGCTGGTAGACTGTTTTTGCAATTTTATGGAAGCCTCCCCATCAATGTCTACTTATAAACTGAATTATCTTGAATGCACTATGGTGGGTGAAAGAATGCAAAAACCAAAAATTATGGTTTTTTCATGGAGCCAAAAGAACCAAGTTGCAGTCTTGGGTTTTCCATTGCCCCAAGTGTTCATTTAATTTGTAGCCATTGTTAACTCATCTTAGTTCTCTGATTCAGGAGCAAACTATTGCTATGGTACAAGGACATCAGGATGGCAAAGTCTGGCAAGAAGGGGCTATTCTCTGCAGAAGCAAAATGGACTTCATCCACATGTGCCACAATCGTTATAGCTTCTGTCGCTGCTTCCTTTGCATGAAAGTCAGCTAGGGCATTTCCTCAATACTCAGATTTAGTTCTTTTGATGTGACTTTCAATTTTGATGAGAGAATAATGACAAGAAGATTATTTACTTGCTGCCCATCTTTGGTTGAGGTCTCAGAGGATGTAGAAAACCCCTTTGTTTTCACAGCATCCCCAAATCATGGATTACCCCTGCCCTGCCAAAGGTATACTGGCTATCAGTATAAATATTATCAGTTTGCCCTTTTAATAACTGACATGCATGTAGCAAGTAGATATTGGCTGTTGGGGTCTATAGGGATACTAAAAAAGGAAGGCTGAACAAAGTTTACAACAGTGAACCATTCTGAGTCAAGTGGAACTTGTGACAAAGGTTGTTTGGGTTTGAAACAACCACTTTATTAACAGCTATCAAATCCTGGACATATTGCCATCCTCATTCATTAGATTTCTAAATTGGCAACATCTGCACGTTGCAGGAACTAGTACAGGGTGATTCACATCTGGGCAAATAGGTCTTCTGTGAATGTGAGCCCTTTATAGGTTCTGTACTTTTTATTCTTCCAGTGTCAATATTAGAAGTAACCCACAGATTTTTGGGCACCTGGATTAAAATAGGGGACTTTTGTTGGAATTCTTCCTCTTCTATGTTAAGGATATACTGTAAGGAACATAAAAGACCAAGTTCAGGGTGGTCAGGTAATTCTAAGGTATGGTTTCCATTAAAGGCAAAAAATATTAGTCCTTCAATTCAGAAAAGAGATCTTTGTCTAATAGATTGACTGGAGCTGTATCACATTGCAAAAAAAGAATGTTTTCAGTAAAAGGTCCTGAGTCATTTTACTCCAAGGGATTTGTCCTATGAGGGTAGGATTTAAAGCAGAAAGTATAACTCCAGTATCAACTAGAATTTGGCAAGGTTTTCCATTAATATTAATTGCAGTTTCCCCATATCTGTTTAAGGGAATTACTGTAGGATGGGTCCTTTTGAGGGTCCTCCTGTGGAGGTAGATATGAGGCATTCAAGAAGAATTTGCATAGGACCTTTGAGGACAATCTCTTATCCAGTCTTCAGATCAGCATCTTGATGATGGGTCCCTGGGGGTGGGGGAGCAATGTGGAGTCACTTCCATCCTGTCATCTTTAGGTATTTTTTGTGCCTTTCATTTTTCATTAGCCTTTTGTAATGAGTCTTTTAATGAAGCTATTTTAGAATCTTGAAGACTTTTGGAAGCTTCTGCGCACCAATTAAAATCCTATTCTGTTTGTTCCACTTGAGAGACCTTTCTTTTAAGTGTACTTCTTAAGAAATATTACTTATTTAGAACATTCTACATAAGGGATATTGTAATTCTAGGTTAGTTTTAGCAAAATTTAGCCATATTTCTAGATTTCTGCATCTTCCGAAACTAAATTGTTCTTCAACATAAAATAAACAGGTGTACAGAAGGTGGTGTGCTCAGCTCTTTGGACGTAAAGGATTCTATTTCTTTGAGCTAGCCTTTGGGTTTCTCAGATCCAAATTAATGCCCATGCATTTTTGTTTTGTTTTGTTTTGTTTTTTGGAGGGGTGAGCTATTTTATTTTATTTTTTTTACTTCTAAGATTCCCATTAACAATTAGCCTTCATTAATACAACATTTATTCACCTGAGGCCTCCCACCTTACCCTCGCCAGCTTAAATCAAACCCACCCAGTCCAATCCTGGATCCAATCCAGTCTTTAAATTGAACTCAATCCAACCCTGACCAGTAAACCCCCAATGACTCCCTACATGGAATCTGGTGATTCGGTAAAGAACTGAACCAGCAGACTTCAAAGAATGGGGACTGTGGACTTATTCCAAAACACATGGTAAACTACAGCTATTACCAGAAGCTCCCAAAGTGAAAGCTGAAAAGGATTCCAAACCAACGGGAAAGTGCAGACTGAACCAAGGGCTAGGGATTTGTGTTCCAGATCGAGCCATCTGCCTGCTAAGCTCTGAATTGGAAAGTCAATTATTGGGGGCTCAATGCAAAGCAGAGTTCAGAACTAAGAGGAACTTAAATGTGGCCCTCACAACCTACGAGAAAGACAGAGAACCCAAAGGGGTTGTGGGCACCAGATCTGTGTTTTTTGTCTCTCAAATTGCCAGAGGTCTGCTTTGGTCCTGCCACTGCCATCAAGTCTGTTAATGAAAAAAATTCAACCAAGTACATTTCAAGATCTAATTGGCTTTATTGAACAATTCATGAATTGGGCAGCATCTCATCTAATAAACAGATGCTCCAAGAAGTTGTACAACGTGAAGGTTTTTATGGGCAGAAACTGGGTAGGACAAGAAAACTATTAGCAAAAGAAAAAAAAAAGATTATTTCAGGCACGGGCACCTCTCTTTAAGGAAAAGAAGATTGCCTCACTAGTGTTAATCAGGAATTTCCAGACTGATTTAAGGTCACATTCCTGGGAGAGGCTGAAACTGCAATGAAGTCTTGGTGTGTTGTCATCCTTGGGGCAAGTGACTCCACTTTGGGACTGTTGTTTCTTTTTCAACACCTGGTTTACTTAAAATAGCTACTGAATGAGAGCTTTAACTTGTCCAGTGCTTTACTTTCATATATCAGCAAGCTGTAGAATCACTTACCAAACTTTAATAATAATCGACATTATTTTTATTGAACTGTAATTATATATAAAATTATATTAGTATCAGATGTATGCTGTAATAATTCAATATTTGAGTGTATTGCAAAATGATCACCACAATAAGTCTAGTTAACATTGTCACCATACATAGTTACAAACATACTTTTTCTTGTGATGAAAAGTTTTAAGATTTACTCTCTTAGTCACCATGCTATATACTACATCCCCTTGACACTATTTTTTTTTTAAATGAGGATAGATTACCACACTAAAAGTAAAATTTATGTTTAGAAAAATTTACTTGAGTTTTATAAAATTTACTAGTATGGCAAATATTTTAATTTCTTTCATAATAAATGTGTTATCCTGAGACTGACTCCAACACCCCTTCTAACAGAGCAGGCATGTAGGTGCCCAGACATGACACTCTACCTGCAAGTCAATCAGTGTCCAAGATTGAACTGCCTGCTGGGCTATTAAACATAAGAGTGACTTCCAAGTGAATCCAACTGGGCAGCCAACTGTCAGATGTCTGAATCTTTCTCCCAGTGAAACTGCCCTCTGGTTCCATCTTACCTTCCCTGTTGTGGATCACAGTGCTGACTAAATTGGGAGCAGTTAGGATGGGAGCGAGGAGGGGGTGCATCTACTAATTACATAGAGAAATAGTCAGGGGGCCAAGGATGGGAAGACACTTTGGTTGCAGAAGCAGAATACGCAAAGTGTCAAATACAGAGGCAGAGTTAGGCAATAGCTCAAAGGGTGAATTTATGGCCTGTTTTAAATAAAGTGATGTTAAATATGAGTGAAAATTGTTCAGCACATGCCAAGGTTTGAATTTTGGGCTAGTATATTTTGGTTTGGGAAATGATGGGGCTGTCCTCTGTTGGCTCTGACCTGGGGTTTGATGCATTGAGTAACAGGGTTCTCCCCACCCTAGGAATCTAGGCTATTGACAGTTCTAGCGATGAGTGGTAGTTGTCAAGTTGCATGTGACATGCTTTCCAGAAATCTACTGCTGAGACCACTGCCAGCAGGGTGCCCTATCTGGTGCTCAAAGTAATGACAGGAAAGGGTGCCCTGTTCATGGGCTTTGAGGATTTTAATGAAACTCTTTCAAAGGAACTGTTTTGTGAGCACTGATGAATCTGCTGCAGAAAAAGTAAATGAGAGCTGGAAATAGGACAGAGCCTCTCATGCTGGCCTGGGGCTGAAGAACTCAGGTGGTCGCTGGCAGAGGCAATAATGAGTCTTTTGTGATGGAAACTGGTAATACACAGGGCTGTGGGGCCTGAGATCTCACCATATATCACTAGGTTTGTGGAAGTATAATATCAATCCGATAATTAAAATGTCTACTGTTAACTATTTGTTGAGGATATTTTTTCCCTTTTAGTCAGAGGAAATGAGAGCTGGAGAGAAGGAAAAGGAAGAAAACTTAATGGGAAACAAGACCATTAATTATTAAAAATATCATCATGGCATTATTCTCACAGCTTGCTCAAAAGTTCTAACTATATTTTCATTTTCAAATGTTCAAAGTGCTGATGCGGTTGCTTAGGGTCTCATTCATACTTGACTCTAAGACTTACTTTTGGTCATTACTCTTTTCCCTCCTCTTGTTCTAAAAAAAAAAAAAAAAAAAAAAAAAAAAAAAAAAGATAGACATAAGAAAAAACAGATTGAATAATTTTATTTAAGTTGCATGTCTGGCATGTTCACTACTATATTTCCATGTCTTAAAACAATGTCTGTGTCCTCAATAAATACCAATTGAATAAATACTATTTTTATATTCCCATGCTTCAAACTTCTAAAAAAACAAAAAAGCAATACTAATAGCTTCAAAATAACAGCAACTTCTAGTGAACTTCACACCAGTTTCCCTTTCAGTGTCACATAGTTATTTTTAAAGTGGCAACTTATTTATTTATATTAAAAAAAACAAAGGAAAATAATGTTGTGGGCCTACTTATTCAGTGTTCCAGGGATATCAGACATCCTTAATTTTCAACCATAAGTAATCGTAATAAAAGACACAATGGCAATATGTTTAGATATTCCATAAGTGAGATTATTAATCTTTGCAGACTTAACCCAAATATTTAGACCAAGTCAAAAAAAAAAAAAACAAGCCAAATGGTCAAATCTCAAAACGAAGGGAATGATGTGCTTCAGAGAGCCTCACTGAAAATGATCTACTTCTCTCCAGGTTTCAGCGTCAGTCTGTCTACTCAGAGAGAAGCTCCCCGTGGTCTGACTCCAGTGTATTCCACAACCACAGGCCTTCTGAGAAGGTGGCTGTGCCTTCTCACATTCCCAGCCCAAAAAGGGGTGCTGGCCCCAAGTGCGGCTAATTTATAGGATGACCTCCATCTTAGGAAGTGGACTGATGTGAGACCTTTGCCCAGCAGGAAAAACAACTATCTGAAGCTATCAGATCTTTGCTTTGTGGGGATTTGAATTTGATACCTGTAGAGACTATCAGCACTTGCCAGTCTAGGCAGAAGCATAAGGTGGGCAGAGAGAAGAGTTTTAGATGTGGTAAGTCAGGACAAAGCATGACCAATCCACCAGAAGTTTCCATAACAGAAGCCCCAGGTCCAGGAGTAGCAAACACCTGACCTTGAGACAGTGGGTTGAATTACAAAGCTGCTGTCAGAAGGCTGAACCCAGAGCTGTCTACGAATAAATGACCTTTCTTTTAGGACCCATGCAGCCTGGAAAGGGCTGTTTCTGTACATATACATGCACACACACCCCCCCCCACCTCAGTCTCCTTAGCTAGCCTGGAAGAGCCTAATTAACACGTGTAAATTAATATCTCTCTTATTCTAAAATTCTATCTTTATACTGAACACAGCAAAAATTCCTAATTCAGCTCTGGCTGGTGTGGCTCAGTGGGTTGAATGCCAGCCTGTGAACCGAAGGATCCCTCTTTTGATGCCCAGTCAGGGCACACGCCTGGGTTGTGGGCCAGGTCCCCAGCTGGGGGCGTGCCAGGGGCAAACAAGATGTCTCTCTCACACGTGGATGTTTCTCTCCCTCTTTCTCCCACCCTTCCCCTCTCTCTAAAAATAAATAAAATCTTAAAAAAAACAACCCTCTTAATTCAGACCACTTGTTCCAAGTTTCTAATTACTCCCTTTTGATTAAGCTAAAGTTTATTTTTCTCAGCTCATATTAAAAAGAGAAGGGGCAAAGGAATTACGAAAAATATTTCAGAGGGCAAGCTATTAATTTAATATGTTAATTTAAAACTATTTTATCTATTTATTAAAAATGTATGACCCAGGGAACTTCAGTTAGGTAAAATGAATAGATATCATTAATCTTTATGCTTTTCTTCCCAATAAATGTTTATTTCCTATGTACAAGCCAGGCTCTGTGCCAAGTATCAGAACATAGAAACATAGAATCAATCAAATACGGCATAGTATGTTAATTAAAAAAATAAAATAAAAGTACAATGTTAAATATTTTGACGTGTTGTTTTTTGTCACCCCTATATGTACATATAACTAAAACCCCATTTAGTTATACAGATTCATTTTGCCAATGTTCTTGTAAAAGAAGCCAGTCTCAACAGCATACCTGCTCTTCCACATAATCCTTTTCCTGTACAACACTTAGCAGGTGTTTTAAAAGTTCTCCTGATCTGCAGAGCCTGCCTCACCTGCAAGTTTAACACTTTGCACACTGTATCACCTTTTGAAATGTGTGAGTCAGTCAGCACTAGCTGAGAAGGGTTTAACATCCTGGCCATAAACTTCTTTGGCTTTCCTCAAAACACTGCCATTGTGCCCTATTAAATCAGTTGTCATCTCATGAGTCTACAAATTTAGCTGCTTTTCTACAGCTTCATCACGCACTATGCTTGGGGAGGATACGTTCCAAGACATTCGATGGAAGCCTGAAAGAGCGGATAGCACCGAACCCTATTTATACTATGTTTTTCTCCTACACATACATAATGTCAGGGTAGCCCTGCTCTGAGAAATCGCTCAGAGACTGCTGTGGGAACAGATAACTGGTTTATTGAGGGAACAAAAGAAGGGGGAAAGGGGTTAAGGGGAAAGGCAATTCCCTGGACTGACTTAACAGCCAGTAGGAGAAAGGGAAACGGCGGCGGAGGGGGTGGGGGTAGCTCCCGATCCTCCTCGTGGGCCCGTAGGAACAAGAGAAGCTGGGGAAAGGTGGCACCCGGTCCTCCTCTTGGGCCCGTAGGAACAGGGGAATAGGGGAGAGTGATTCCAGGTGCTCCTCGTGGGCCCGTAGGAATCGCCACCGACACTTCTGCAGGCACCTTTTTTTATACACCTTTCGGTAAGGGGGAGTTTGCTTACTGACATATTCAGTAGGTCATTTACATCTCATTGCTTTCCCCCTCCCACACCAACTTAGTTAACATATCGGATTAAGTCCATTAGCATTTCCTCTTGGAAAGTTTCAGTCCATCAACATATCTTTTGGGAAATGCTAAGTCCAGGGCCAGGTTGATTACCAAAGTCCAAAGTCCAGGTGTCCATAATCTGACACATAGCTATGGTGTTTAATTTATAAATTAGCAACAGTAAGAGATTGAGACCAATAGCTTATAATAAAAGAACAATTATAACAATATACTGTATTAAAAGTTATGTGAATGTGTACTTGTTTCAGGGGATCCTTTGCTATATTCTTCGTCATAGGCTCAGTGCTTTCTAGTGCAACACATTGCTGTCAATCAGAACAGGTTTTCTATTCAAGTATCCCACCTGCAAATGTAATGTGTTCTTCATTTTAACTAAGCAGTTATCACCCAATGTGGCCATAACTTTTGCAGATTGAGATGCAAAAGAAAAACTTGCATGAATTTATTATTCCTTCTTTACAATTTCGCAGATAGAAAACTAGTTCTTACTGTAGATATTACAACCTCAGCATATGACTTTTTCTTGTTAAGCTGAGAATTTTCACCTTCTCTCTTAAAGGAAGTACTTTATGGTTTCTCTTTGGCAGCATCATGTCTCTTGTGCTTTGGGGCCATTTGAAGTAAAATAAGGGTTACTTGAACACAAACCCTGTGCTAATGTGACAGTTGATCTGATAACCAAGACAGCTACTAAGTGACTTATCAGGCAGGGAGTGTCAGCAGCATAAATGAGCTGAACAAAGGGATCAGTCATGTCCCGGGACAGATAGAACAGGACGCCATGGGATTTCACCACACTACTCAGAAGAGCACATGTTTTAAAACTTATGAATTATTTATTGAATGATTTATTTCTGGAAATTTCCATTTGATATTTTCATACTACAGTTGCAGAAGGATTGGCGGCAACAGCAGAAAGTGAAACCTCGGATAAAGGGGGACTACTCTAGATGTTATTCTAGCACTTTCTGGAGTTGCTTTATCTACAGGTTTGTGAATTTCCTCCTTCTCTTTCTGGATGAACTGTATTGTTGATTCATTAACATTGAACTCACAGCTGACAGCAATGTAGAGCATTCCTCAATGAAATTCATCTAACAGGTATTTTCTCCATAAAGCACATCACAGCCTTCTTCCCGTTAGGAACACTAGACAGCACTTCAACACTATGTTTCATAGCCATTTTAAACAGCACAATAATCAACAAAAGGCACAAAAATGTAAAAAATGTGTCACTAAGTAGACCGTGAAAAGGACACTTGTTTATAGCATGAGCTGAAATGAAAAGCAGAGCATCACCTCGTTCAACCTCCACAGGGAGTGTATGCATTGGGTGAGTCAAATTTTTCCCCTCTCTGCACACGTCTGCAAATGACAGCAAAAGCACCAGGGGTTATACATACATTTTAAAAAGTAGACCAACTGGCCAATATGGAATTTGTGGATGATGAAGACCGACTATAATGCCAAAGAGGAGGAGAGAGACCTGTTACCAAGTGAAAAAGCTGCTCTTGTCTCAATAGCTATGCATTGCCACTGAAAGGTTCTTAGCAAGAGAGTGACATGATGACATGAGCTGTGTTGTAGAAAAAGCACTTTAAATGTGAGTCATGGTTTAAAGAAAGGAAGACTAGAGCCCAGCTAGGGTGGCTGTACCCAGGTGAAGGTGAGGGTGAAAGAGTAAGCCACAGGCAGAGATTTGAGGAATAGCTGATCTGAGCACCGTTGGAGTCCAGGTCCCAGTGCTGGGTGCTGGGTGGAGCAGGGGTGGTGAGGGAGGAATTAAGTTCTACCCCCAGGTTTCTGGCTTGGGTGAAAGCTCTAGCCTTAGAGGTTAAGTCCAAACTTCACCGCTCACTAGCTGTGTAAACTCGGACATATTCCTTACTGCCTCCAATCTTCCTTTTAAAAAAGTCTCTAGTATATAGATCCTGTGTGATGGGAAAATAACACCTCTCAGAGTTACTTCGAGATTTAAATACTTGCTGCTGCTTTTGACTTAAAGAGACTAGGAAAAGCAGCAGCATTTGGGGTTGGAGGGAGGAATCCTGTTGGGCATGGTAAATTGGACGTGCCTGTGGACATCCATGTACACACAGTGTTCAGTAGCCATATTATGGGGCCCCAGAAGGCAAGGACCAGAGAAGTTGGGGTGGACATGAACAGATGTGGAAGTTATTAGCAGGCAGGTGGCTGCTACAGCCATGAGAAGTGGGTAGTCCCAGCATCAGAGGTCCAAAGACAAAGCCTGAAGAAATCTGACATTTGAGAAAAGGCTGAGAAGGAGACCAAGAGTGAACAGGAGGAGGAGGAGGAAAACCAGGAGAATGTGGGATAATGGGAGGCAGGGAAGGAGAGCTCCCCCAGTGGGGAGTCACTTAGTCAGTGTTCTGAAAACATAAACTGAAAGTCATAGAACTTTTGAGATGGAAGGGACCCAAGAGACATTTTAATCTAATTCCCTTATATATTTTGATTGAGATTCAAAGAGGTGAATTGAGTTGCTGAGGCCACACTGTGATTTCATAGCAGGCCACCCTAATTCCTAAGGAGTAATAAAATACATTTCTCTAACAGATATTCTAAATTCACAATTTATTTAGGAGATTTTCCCAATTTGACAGAATTAGTGAGGTTTTATTAACATATCAGAATACCTACTCACTTTTTTATGCACTAAGGGGCATATAACGAACAAAACTGTGCCTCTCAGATCTATTTATAGCTGTACATTTAGCAAATCATGCTCTAAAAAAATTTTAAAACAGCAGGAGGCATAACTCATGTTAAAAATAAGACAACAGATAGAACATATTTGCTGATACATCTGATAAAGGGTTAATATCTAAAATTTATAAAGTACTTATAAAACTCAACACCAAAAAAACAAACAAACAGCCCAATTAAAAAATGGGCAGAGGACCAGAATAGATACTTCTCCAAGGAGGACATACAAATGGCCCATAGACATATGAAAAGATGCTCAATGTCACTAATCATGAGAGAGATGCAAACTAAAACCACAATGAGAGACCATCTCACACCTGTCAGAGTGGCCATCATCAATAAATGAACAAACAAGTACTGGTGAGGATGTGGAGAAAGCGGAACCCTAGTGCACTGTTGGTGGGAATGCAGACTGGTGCAGCCACTGTGGAAACAGTATGGAGATACCTCAAAAAATTAAAACTAGATCTGCCTTTTGACCCAGGGATCCCACTTCTGGGAATATATCCAAAGGAGCCCAAAACACTAATTTGAAAGAACATAAGTACCCCTATGTTCATTGCAGTGTTATTTACAATTGCCAAGATATGGAAGCAGCCCAAGTGTCCATCAACAGATGAGTGGATAAAATAACTATGGAACATTTACACAATGGAATACTATTTGCCATAAAAAAGAAGAAAATTTTACCCTTTGCAACAGCATGGATGGACCTGGGGAACGTTATGCTAAGTGAAATAAGCCAGTCAGAAAAAGACAAACATCATATGATTTCACTCATATGTGGAATCTAATGAACAAACTGAACTAACAAGGAAAATGGGGACAGACACATCCTAGATAGAGAGCAGATGACAGCTAAGGGATGGGAGACATTAGGGGGTGGACGGATTGAACAAAAAGGAAAAAGGACTCATGGACAGGAACAGTGTGGTGATTGCAGGGGGAAGAGGGGTATAAAAGGGATAAATGGTAATGGAAAAAATACAATAAATATTAAACAAATAAATATGACAGGCTTCATTGGAGTTGCTTATGCTAAACTCCACATCATCAAACTGAGACTTAACTGAATTATGGTTTTGGCTTTCTTAGAAATGGAATCTTAAACCAGTGAATGAGGAATCTCCTGATTAGCACTTGTTAGATCATCTCCCTGATAGATTCTATTATCCCCTGAAGGAAGGTAACCTTGTAATAATCAACGTGCCTGATAGAACTTCATTATTCCTGCTCCCTTCTGCCTGTAAAAGCTTCTCATTTAGTACAGCTCCTTGGAGCTCCTTCCTATCTGATAGATTGGATGCTGCCCAATTCGTGAATTGTTCAATAAAGCCAACAGGATCTTTAAATTTCCTCAACTGAATTTTGTTTTCTAACACTCATCAAATTGTATATTTTAATTTTAATATATGTAAATTGTACCTCAATAAAACTTAATTTTTTAAACACAGAGCAAATAAAAAGTTCAGCTGTTTAAACTAAAAAGTAATTATTTTTTAAGTTACTTTGTATAGAAAGACTTAAGGGATAGAAATATTTAAATATTTGGAACCCGATCCTTCCTATAGCTTTGAGAACAGCACTTGTGCCTGCCTCATTCTGTCTTTCTTCCCTCACTATGTAACAGAAATAATACTATCTTGCAAGACTGCTCATGGTTTATTAATGCATAAAAAATTCTAGAATAAAATATTAAATACTTGATAAATATTTTCTGGTACATACTATGTAACTAATTTACAAAAAATAACCTTTGTATAGCCAAGTTAGAATTAAAAATTATAGTCCATTTGAAAATATATACAAATATAAGCATATATATGTATGTATGTATATGTGTATGTGTATATACATGTATTCTTTTCCAGTAGGAAAAGAAAACCGCAATTATCAAAGAACATTGACAAAGTATATCTTTTATGTGAGATTATTTGGTTGATCTATATAATAAAAAAATTTTGTGACTGATCTTGTTTTTACTTAATTGTTGAATGTCATTTTGGCTCTGCCAAGAAACTATAACAACTGCTGATTAATAAAGAGAATCAAATGATGAAATTGTCCTGAAGATAAGCCATTTTATTTATTCAAAGTTTACTTCCATTTCAAGAATACAGAAATATACAATGATAAAGCTTTGCAATTATAGAGGAAACATTGCAACAAATCAGGTTTCTCCAGCTTCAGCACTGTGGATATTTGAAGCACCTAAATAATTCATTGTTGTGGTGGGCCTTCCTGTGCATTGTAGAATGTTTAGCAACATCCCTCACCTCTACTCACTAGGTGCTAACAGCACCCCCACCCTAATCTGTGACAACCAAAAAGTATCTCCAGACATTGCCAATGCCTCCTTGAGGGCAAAATTGCCCCCACTGGAGAACCACTGCTATAGCAGCATTCCCATTCTCACATGTCCTGGGACGCAGGTCCCTAGGTGGCAGCATGTCTGTGTTCCAAACTGACATTTCCCAGTAGGTGGACAGATGCAGCAGCCTCCACGTGCTTGGATGCCCTCTACCACTCCCCCTACCCCCAGGCAGAAGCAGAGGTGCAGAAGGAGCTGTTTGCATGGCACTTTGGACAGTTGAGGTAACGAACAAGTCTTGTCTGCTCATGGCACTGCCCAGGCCCTGTGAGGACTCATGCCTTACACTCTGCAGCTAAGACAGTTTTCAGTCCCTTTTATACCTTTGGAATTAAGGAGCTGAAAGAAAGCAAGGCTGGGAAATCTTGATGATTGGATATAGGATAGTTAGCAAGATCATGTGCTCTCCTGAGGGTGGTTACGCTTTCAAGAGGTCTGAAAAGGAGGCATTTCAGAGCTGTGTTAACCCAGAGGCATAAGAGCAGTACACAGGGCTTGCTTAAGACAAAGATGACCTTTTACTGGGGAAGTTATAGGCCTGAGGAGTGACTACCTGCCATGACCTGCTCAATTAGGAATTTATGATCAGATCACCCTATGAGATTACTTTCCATTAGACTTATTACAGGTCCCCTTTCTCATCTACACCATTAGCAGTCACTTCCTATTTCCCCTCCTTGCCTCTGCCTGAGGAGCACTAACCTACTGTGCATCTTCATAGATTTGCCTGTTCTGGGCATTTCACATCATGAAATAATACATTACGTGTTCTTTTATGACTGGCTTCTTTCGCTCAGCATAATGTTTCTGAGTTTCATCCATCTTGTAGCATGTATCAGTATTGGTACTTTATTCCTTTTGATGGCTGAATAGTATTCTATTGCATGAATAGCCCACATTTTCTTTATCCATTCAGCACCTGATGGATATTACAGTTGTTTTCACTGTTTTGCTATTATGAATCATGCTGCTATGCATATTCTGGTACAAGGTTTTGTGGAGACATAAGATTTCAATTCTCTTGGGTATCCCATTTCTCAATAAGATGAGTGAATAAACTTTGCAGTTTTCCCTGCCTCCAGGCTTTCCTCTCAACCTACTCTCCAACCTAATACTAGAGTTGTTTAAACATGTAAACCTTCTCACTGGGTCCATCAGATCATGCTGAGCCTGTAGTTAAAACCTTTTAATAACTTTCTATTGCACTGAAAAAAACGCAAAAACCACAATGTAGCTAATCTCTTTACCCTCATCTTCCAGGGTAGGCCAGAGATGATTGGAAACACACCTTTGTTTCCCCCAACTTGCTTTTAGGTCAAGTGAGACTGTTACAGAAACAGGGGTGTTCCAAAAAACCCCAGAGTTTGCAGCTGGGGGATGGGGAGAAGGAAGCAGCTTTTCGAAATCCTCCACATGCCTGAGGCTGGTGGCTAGTGTCTTTTTTAATGCAAAATGGCTTTAATGCATCCAAAGCCTCAGGTAGATGGGAGGAGTCTTGAACCAGGGGATGGTATGGAAAGCACACAGAACCTGCGTGAGGTTCTGTGAATGGTCAGAACTGGTTACCGCACCCACTACATCAGAGGATGTAGTCAGGGATTTAAAAATAAGCGGCAGACATTTTAGGCAGGCTGACTGCGAATTTAACTAAGGTTAAGGCGGACTGTGCGAATTGGACTAAGGCTGAGGCTGACTGTGCGGATTACAAAAGGACTAACTATACAGTTTACAAGGAGGCTGAGAATCCATGAGGTTCTGGATTAAAGCTGGTGGACCCCATAACACAGACGAGGTCTCCCCAATCAGAATTGAATGATTGGCAGCTACTGGTAAAGCTGAACTGTGTTTGGAAAGTAGGGAAAGGGTTTCTCTGACTTTTCTAAAACTAGCCTGGTTTGGTAGGGGGGAGGCAAGGATATGTGTTTCTGGGTGTTTTAAAGAACATAAGACTTAACAACAGAAATCCACAAATAATTAAATCTATATAACTGTTAAATAAACTATTCTTTTTCTTTTCACTAAACTCTGGTATTGAGAGTTATAATTTTGGTGGCGGGTAAACGGGCCCCTAACTAAAGAGCCCGTGGGTTTGTTTTCAACTGGAGTAGCCCAGGGGTTCTGTAACAAGACCACAGGGCCACCATGCATGAGCAGTTGCCACTAGTAGTAATGTTTGCTTCTTTCTTGTCCCCCATCCATTTGCCCAGGGCACAACCTGGAAGGATACGGCTGCCCTGCTGCAGATTCTTCTTCCTCTGCTAGGGCCCATCTCAAAAACTGCAAGTCACAAGACCCAAACTCTTGAGCTTAACGTGGCTTGGGGAGCAGCCGGTCTGGTGATTTCTGAGCTGTGGTCTGGGGAGAGGCAGCAGCTGGGAATAGAGGCAGGAGCCAGTGGGCAGGGCCCTGTAGGATGTCTTTCCTGCTACTTTTCATCTGAATAAAACTTTTATCTGCTAAAAGAAAACAAAAGATTTGAGAACAAATTGATTTAATCCAACCCTCTTCATTTAAACATGATGAAACTCGGCTAAGGCAAGCAGAGCTCCTCCTTCTCCAAGCTGTAAGTCAGGAAGCTGCTTCCACCCCAGGAGTGGCCCTGTGTCCCCCAGACGCCTGGAGAGTCGGCCACAGCCCGTGTACCTCAGGAACTCTCAAGCAAGAAAGGGAGCCGTTAAAGAACAGAGGACAAATGCTAAAGAGAAAACAAGATGGCAAGCATTAAATCAAAAGTAAAAATAGGAGGAAGCTGCCTTGGGGCCTGGGGCAGAGGCACAGGAAGGGGAATCGTCTCACTAATGACTTGTCAGGCCGGCAGGCTCAGGGGGAGCTGCTGCCTCCAGAAATGTCATCCCAAATAGTGAGAAGAGGTTACATCATGTGATCAGGCTTTAAGGAATGTTGGGGGGGGGGTGTCCCAGGAATAAACTTAAGGGGGAAGGAAAAGAAAGGTGTTGCATGAAAGTCACCAGCAGGGACTGGAAGGTGAGAGGCTGAGCTGTTGTCCTGCTTTCTCATCCCTCCTGGCTCCTGACCCCGCCTGCCCGCAGGAGAGCAGCAGCTGGTGGGATCCAGATGCAATTTTCAAACCAATTAAGAGTGTTGCTGCCTCGGAGGGAGTGCTGTCTGGCTTTCCTGAGTCAGCAGGCCCAGACCAGGACCTTGGGGATGAGATCTGAAGGCTCTAATTGATCCCCTCAGCATTAAAAATAAAAAGTAGCAAGTGGCTACTCTTTTGATTTGAAACTGCTGCAGGGGGTGGGGTGTCTCTTTTTCAACAGCAGTTTTCCATCGGAGGTGCCAGAGCCCTTCTCTTCTGGCTTAACTATTTACACACGCAGCACATTTTCTTGTCCATTTGCACTGTCTCCTGCACGGGCCTCCTGTTCTGAATTCATCATTAGCCGTCCCATTTGCCAGAAGTAAATTCCATCTGGTGTGACAGTGCTGCTACTCAGAACAAAGAAGCCCAGATCTCTCTGGCTGAGAAAAGTCACAAAGACTTTGTGCTCCGTTTCAAAACTGGAACAGTCACTCAGTTAAGACAATAGAGTGGAAAGACAGCCATGGAATAAAGCAGACAAAGTGAGCCAAACCACCCTCCCTGTCTTTATTTTATCTTCACCCGAAGATATATTTACTTATTTTATAGAGAGAGGAAGAGAGAGAGGAAAGAGAAGCAAGAGACATTGATCGGTCACCTCCCATAAGCCCCCCAAGGAAGGATCAAACCTGCAAACTAGGTATGTGTCCTGACCAAGGATTGAACCCACAACCATTCTGGCACCCCTAGCCAGGGTGCCAAAGCATCCTTTTTGGTCATTCTGTAATCCTTAGACCAATCGACTGCTGTTCACTGCTTACTTTTCCTACAATTCGTTTGGCTTTTTCCGGGGTGTGTGTGTGTGTGTGTGTGTGTGTGTGTGATGAACCCCTATTTGCTTCTGGGCTTGATATCTGCACTTGCATACTTGGGAATGGAAATGAAATCATAGCATCCACTCTCCTTAGGAGTGATATACCCAGACTTCTCTTTGTTCTAAAACATAAAAGCCAAAAATAATTTTGATGCTTTTCAATAAAAGTTAGATAGCAGCAAAATCATCACTGACTATAGTTTATAAAAAAAAACACAGTTTGGTACACTATAACACATATAAACATGGGGCTCCAATAGGGCCCAGTCCTGGCATGGTGTCACCTTGCCAAGAAGTAACAGCATGATATAAAAGTAGGGTTGAAAGCAGTCCAAATCTGTATTTAGTCTCTTGAGGGAACTTTAAAGAGAAAAAATATTTTTAAAACACAGTAGAACATCTATAAAAGGTTATATTTCTTCATCTCTCTCCTTTCACCCCCAACAGCTTCCATCACAGCTTCCAAAGACCCTGCCTCTGACACTCTCAACCACCTGATGCCCAGACTACATGGTTCCTCTTCCTCCTTTCCTCCACTCTTTTCTGCTGTCTCTTTATTCTATCCATCACTTTATCCTTCCTGGATTCTATAATTATGTTAGCACAAAGATTCTGTGCAAAATAGATCCTGAGAACCTGAAAGTGCTCTAACAAGGCAGTGGGAGGTGGCAGGAAGAGGGGGGATGAAGAAAGGACCAAAGGCATATCTGTACAATTTTGCATTCCTCCCATGTTTGATCTTTGTGGGCCTCTTTCAGGAAAGAAAACATTTTTACTGTATCCTGCACAGGTGCTTTGCCTCAGCCCTAACCCCACTTCTGTCCTTTCTCCTTCTAATTGATCAGGATTCTCCCCAAGGCCTCTGAAGACGCTCCCTAAGGAGTTCCAGCTGTGTTTCTCTTTGCAAACTAAAGAGGAAAGATATTTTATCTTAAGGACTTAATTCCTCCCTCCTCCAAGGGCTTTGTGTCTACCAAGATGACAGAAAGTTACATGTATTATTTTTCCCTTCACAAGGGCTTTTGGCCACTAAATGACTCATGCTAGCACAACCAGATCCAATGTGGAGACATCTCTAACCCCTGAAAATCTGAGAAGTCTGGAGGTGTCACTCATTTGGTGCCACCCATCCTGGGCCTATCTCATCTATTCATTCCTACAGGAACCACAATAGAAACTCTTTTTGACAGTTCCTTCCTCTCCCTCTGCCTCCTGATCAGCCCTGGCACTTGCCCGCGTGCTCCCCCCTCCCACCCCTTATTGTATGGCATGTATGCTCTCCTCTTGGCAACTGTGAATAATAAGCTATCTTTTCAATGGCCATCATGTACTGATCTGTTGTCCCTAGTATACCTCAACTTTCTTATGAATACACTTTTCTTTGAAAGACCTGGAAAATTTTTCATCCCCACTACCAGTGTTGGCGGTGCAACTTCAAGAAGGTGAAGCTTACCCGCCTCACTTCAGGATTCCCAAGTGCATCCTAGTAACTAACTAGACCTGACCTCTGTTTGTTGGAATTGTACTGGAAAGGTGGCCAAAGTTTCTTTTTCTTTCTCATCCCTGATTATTTTCACCAAGAGTAAGAATTTTGCCTGCCTTGTTTGTGATCAAATCCAAGATTGATTAACAATTTTTGGTTCTCAACTCTCCTACACTGACTTGACCCAGTTACTTCTGATTTTCTAAACTGGGCTCACGTACTGTCCTGGTGGAGGGAACACTTTGGCAGCCTGCCCAATCTGAATACAAACACAAAGTAGTCTTTCCTTTTTACAGACACATTTTATAAACTGTTTACTCTGTAACATGCTTTATCCTCTCTTTTGCATAACCAGGAAGTGAGAGTTTCTACCTCCAGTTCAGAAATCCTAATGACATGAGTAGCAAATAATCCCTAAAGCTGAACCCCATGCACTCAAACAGATAATGCATTTCTCTCCTACAGTGATCATCATCCTTGCACTGTTTCAGTGGTATGCTCTAGTCGTGACTCAACATGCTGGCTGTATATTGCTATGTAAAAATGCCAGGGAATAGTTTCCAAATAAAAGAACAAGATAAAAACCTCAGAAATCTGGCCGATAAAAAGTTCAAAATAATTGTTATGAAGATGCTCACTGAGCTCAAAAGAATGAATGAACATAATGAGAACTTCAACAAAGAGATAGAAAACATGAGAAACTATGAAACACAAGTTATAGACCTGAGAATATAATAGCTGAACTGAACAATACACTAAGGCCTTCAACAGCAGACTAGATGAATGACCTGGAGGACAGGGCAGTGGAAATCACCCAAACAGAGCAGCAAAAATAAGATTTTTAAAAAGTGAAGCTAGTGTAAGGGCCCTAAGGAGCCATATCAAGTGAAATAACATTTGCATGAAGAGTTCCATAAAAAGATGAGAGAAAGGGGTAGAAAAGTTATTTGAGAGTGATCCAGTCAAGATGGCTGCATAGACAGACCTGGCTTACCTCTTCACACGACCACATCAAAATTACAACTAAATATAGAACAACCATCAGCCAGAACCATCAGAAATCAAGTTTAATGGAAGTCTGACAACTATGGAATTAAAGAAACCACATTTATCAAGGCGGGTAGGAGGGGAGCAGACACAGAATGGGCTGGTCCCACACCCATGTATGGTAGATAAAAATTCAGGAAGGTTATCTCAGGAGTGAGAGTCCCAGCCCCACACCAAGCCCCCCAGCCCAGGGTTCCAGTGACAGGAAGATAAGTCCCCACAACTTCTGGCTGCAAAAACCAGCAGGGATTGAGTCAGTGAAGGAAGCTGCTGGAGCCCCAAGCAGTTCCTTTTAATTAAAAAACCCACACATGGACTCACCAAACCAGACTCACTCCCTCTGAGCTCTAGCACCAGTGTAGCAGGTTGAAAGGCACCAGTGGTATACAGGGAGAAACTGAAGTGTCTAGCATCATGTGGAACAGAGGCCATTGTCCATTTTCTAAACCCTCACTCACAGAGCTGGCAAGCTGGTGCCATATCTGAGATGCTATCAACCTGGCTAACACTGTTTGACCCACCTTGGAGATCCCCAGAGACTCTGCCCAACCCAACATATGTGTCCACCTGAGCTGCTCCTCCATATGAGTGGCTGGTCTTGGCTCATGCTTCACAACTTCCTAAATCCTATATCAACAAACAACAGCTAGCCTCAGTGAGCTCCAGCCCCAGCACTACCAGCAGCCAGCTTAGATTTACAGCTTGGTTTCACCAGGGAATCTCCAAGCCCAGCACAACTAGTAGCCATTTTAATTGCTTTATAGCTCAGGCAGGGTGGCCCTGGGAAAAACACAGGTTGGGGCTGACCTTGGCCTGCACCACCTGGAAAACCCAAGGCCAATGCACCCAATGGACAGCTACAGAACACACTGGAGCAGCAGCACCCTGACCCTGCACAGTTGATCCTCCATGGAGGATGGAGGTTGATGGTAAGTGGTCACAGCCAATCCTTCCAGCTGACTGGCTTGAGTAAATCCCTCCCATTGATCTGCCAAAAGCAACCAAGGCTTAACTGCAAGATGATGGTGTACTCAGCCCACACAAAGGGTGCACCTCATGTACCCAGCTTAGGTGAAAGGGGAGGCTCTGCCACTAGATCCTACAGGACACCTATTACATTAGGCCACACTACCAAGACACGGAGTCAAAGCATCTCTACCCAATACACAGAAACAAACACAGGGAGGCTGCCAAGTTGAGGAGGCAAAGAAACATGGCCCAAATGAAAGAACAGAACAAAACCCCAGAAAAAGAACTAAATGAAATGGAGATAGCCAACCTATCAAATGCAGAGTTCAAAACACTGGTGATCAGGATGCTTAGATAAATGACGGAGTATGGCCACAAAATAAAGAAAGAAGTGAAGGTTATACAAAGTGAAATAAAGACAAAATATACAGGGAGCCAACAGTGATGGAATGGAAGCTTGACTTCAAATCAATGATTTGGAACAAAAGGAAGAAATAAACATTCACCTGGAACAAAAAGAAGAAACTAGAATTGAAAAAAAATAAGGAGAAGCTTAGAAACCTTTGGGAAAAGTTTAAACATACTAATGTCCGAATCATTGGGGTGCCAGAAGTAGAAGAGGAAAAGCAAGAAATTGGAAACTTATTTGAAAAACTAATGAAAGAAAATTTTTCTAATTTGGCAAAGGAAATAGACATACAAGTCTAGGAAACAGAGAGTCCCAAACAAGTTGAACTCAAAGAGGACCACACCCAGATACATCATAATTAAAATGCCAAAGATTAAAGATAAAGAGAGAATCTTAAAGGCAGCAAGAGAAAAGCAGAGAGTTACCTACAAAAGAGTTCCCATAAGACTGTCAGCTGATTTCTCAAAAGAAACTTTGCAGGCAAGAAGTATTCAAAGTGATGAAAACCAAGGACATACAACTAAGATCACTCTATCCAGCAAAGCTAACATTTAGAATGGAAGGGCAGAGAAAGTGCTTCCCAGACAAGGTATAGCTAAAGTCATTCATCATCGTAAAGCCATTATTACATGAAATGTTAAAGAGACTTATTTAAGAAAAGGAAGAAGACCAAAACTATGAACATTAAAATAACAATAAACTCACAACTATCAACAACTGAATATAAAATATAAAAACAAAAACAAACTAAGCAAACAACTAGAACAGGAACAGAATCATAGGTATGGGGATCATATGGAGGGTTATCATCTGTGAGTGGGAAGGGGCAGAAGAGGGAAATGGTGTAGGGATCAAGAAGCATAATTGGTAGAAATAAAATAGACTGGGGGACATTAAGAATAGTAAAGGAAAGAGGGGACCCAAAGAATTTACATGTGCAATCCCTGAACATGAACTAAGGGGTGGCAACTACTGAAGGGAAGGGGGTTCTGGGTGGAGGGGGACAAGGGGAAAAAAGCTGGGACAACTGTAACAATATAATCAATAAAATATACTTAAAAAAGAAAACTTATTTGAGAAACAGTGACTGCAAACTTCTTTAACCTGGGGGAGGAAATAGACACTTAGCTCCAGGAAGCAAAGAGGTTCTTAAGCAAAATGACCCTAAAGAGATCCACACCAAGATGCGTTATATTTAAAATGTCAAAAATTAAAGATAAAGAGGCTATCTTCAAGGCAGCAAGAAAAAACAACTAGTATGTACAAGGGAATCTACATCAGCTGATTTTTCAGCAGAAACTTTGCAGGCCACAAGGGAGTGGCATAATATAGTTAAAGTGCTGAAAGGAAAAAACTTTCAACCAAGAATACTTGGCAAGGTATCAGAGAGAAATAAGAGTGATAGTTTTCCAAATAACCAAAAGGTAAAAGAATTCATTACCATTAAACTGGTCTTACAATAAAAAGGTAGTAACCAGTGATAAGAAAACATATGAAAGTAAACATCTCAGAGGTTTCTGGTCAAGATGGGGGAGTAGGTAAACAATGTACTCTCCTCCTGCAACCACATCAAAATTACAACTAAATTATAGAACAACCATCATTGAGAACCACCTAATGTTTAGCTGATCAGAAGACCTTTAACTAAGGATATAGAGAAGAATCCATGTCAAGATTGGTAGGAGAGGCAAAGACACAGAATGGATTGGTTCCACACCCACAGTGCGGTGGCTAAAAAATGGGAGAAATATCTTAGTTGCAGAGGTTCCCCCAGGGGAGGGAGGGGTCTCAGTTTCACATTCGGCTCCCCAGCCCAGGGTTTCAGTGCTGGGAAGATAAGTCTCCATAATTTCTGGCTGCAAAAACCAGAGGACATTGTAACTGAGTGAAATGGAAGGCTGCCAGAGTCCCAGTATCCCTTTTAAAGGGCCCATGCATGGACTGACATACTAGTTAATACCAGCACTGAGGCAGCACCTTGAAAGGCACCAGGAACATAGGAGCAGAAACTGTGTTGTCTGGCTTCAGGGTCAGAGCTGGAGGGGCAGCTTTCTTCCAGGTAGAAGTGTTGACAGAAGCCATTGTCCCTTTGTTGAGCTCCCCAACCCAGCCTATATGTGCACCATTTGCCCTGCTCTGGTGATTCCATGATCTCCCAACTCACCCAGACCAGGAGTTGTAGCAGCTCTACCTAATACATGGAAAGAAATACAGGGAGGCAGCCAAAATGAGGAAACAATGAAACATGTCCCAAATGAAAGAATAATATAAAACTCAAAAAAACAACTAAACAAAATGCAAATAAGCAATCTAGCAGATGCAGAGTTCAGTACACTGATTATAAGGATGATCAATGATCTCAATGAGAACTTCAACAAAGAGATAAAAACATTAAAAGTAACCAGTCAGAAATGAAGAATAAAATACCTGCAATGAAGAATACATTAGAGGGAATCAACAGTAGATTAGATAAAGCAGAGGACTGAATTAGCAATTTGGAAGATAAGGTAGTAGAGAACACGCAATCAAAACAGGAAAAGGAAAAAAAATAAAGAAAATGAAGGCAGTTTAAGGGACCTTTGGGACAACATAAAGTGTTCCAACATTCATATCATAGGGGCACCAGAAGGAGAAGAGAGAGGGCAAGGAATTAAAAACTTGTTTGAAGAAATAACTGAAAACTTCCTTAACCTGGCAAAAGAATTTGACATACAAGCCCAGGAAGCACAGAGAGTCTCAAACAAGATGAACCCAAAGAGGCCCACAGCAAGGCTCCCCATAATTAAAATGTGAAAGTTAAAGATGAGGAGAGGATCTTAAAAGTAGCAAGAGAAAATATGTACACCCCTATGTTCATTGCAGCATTATTTACAACAGCCAAGCTGCGAAAGCAGCCTAAGTGCCCAGCAATAGATGAGTGGATAAAAAAGCTGTGGTACATATGTACAATGGACTATTTCTTGGCCATAAAAAAGAATGAAATCTTACTATTTGCGACAGCTTGGATGGACCTAGAGGTTATTATGCTAAATGAAATAAATCAGAGAAAGACAAATACCATATGATTTCACTTATATGTGGAATATAAAGAACAATATAAATAAACAAAACAGAAACAGACTCATGGATACAGAGAACAAACTAATGGTTGCCAGAGGGGAAAGGGATTGGAGAAATGGGTGAAAAAGGTGAAGGATTGAAAAGTATAGATCTGTAGTTACAAAACAGTCATGGGGATATAGAGTACAGAGAGGGAATATAGTCAATGTTACTGTAATCACTATGTATGGTATCAGGTGGGTACTGGAAATATCAGGGGGAACACTTTACATGTATGATTGTATAATCAGTGTGCTGCACACCTGAAACTAATACAAAATAATACGGACTGTAAATTTTAATTGAAAAAAAACAGAACACTTGAAAAGGATTATGCAAAAGAATTAACAAAGACTGTTAATATTTTACTAAAAAAAAAAAAAAAAAACCCAAACAAAAATTAAAGAAAACCAAAACAAAACACTAATTTAAATGTGTGTAAACATAAAAAAGAAATAGTTGCTTTGAAAACGTTTAGGAATAGGCTCTATGTATGTATATTCCAATCACATAGAGAGTGACAAGTGTATGTTGCAAGTACAATAAGGCAGAAACATGTTCATCTGGTTCATAAACTTTGCTGACTATCTGATTTTTAAGAAACTTAAATAAAAATTTATCTAAAATATGGTTGCTTTTTCAAAGTGCTTTTTGGGAAGATATCTACTTATTTCAACTATTCATTTATTCAAGTAGTTTTGGAACCCCTTGAAAAAAAAGCAGCATTTAGCAAGACTCCATCTCTGACCTTGACCAGCCCCAGGGCAGTTACCCTGCTGTAGTGAGAGCTTGCATCCTCCTCTCCAAGACAACACAGAGCCCCTACCATTGCCCAAGCTGAGGATCTGAGAATACACTCTCCCTCCAGGACCCATGACTCTGGAAAGTGAAGGGCTTGCCCTTAGGGGACCCAACCCCTAGGAACACAAGCTTCTAACCTAGGTTGACTAATGTACATGACATGCTGTGACTGAGATTCCCCACAAAACCATCCCCATTCAACAGAGAACAAGAGCTGAGATATAGGCTTTATCATTCATAGGACCTGACACTTAAGAGCCATAGAACCTCAACAGGTAAGTTATTGGTGCTCCTTAACCTTAGTTTCTTCATCTGTAACATGGAATAATAAAAGCTCATAATAATAGTGCATGGTCTCTTTGAATAAGAACCTCATTTGTATCTTTCTCCATACAAAAGAAAAGAAAAGAAAAGAAAAGAAACTGCAATCTTCCAGAGTGTGGAGGTATTGGCCCTGCATTAAGAAGCACTCTGCGATTGAATGTTGGTGAAAATGGCAAACAGAAATACCAGGAATCCATATACCCTCAGGGTTCACCATTGCACTGGCAGACTCTCTAAAAATTCTGCAACTCTGAGGTCTACTGAAGGCTTGCAATGTCTAGGAGAAGGCTTGAGTGAGTGGTAAATTGTGGTTGAGTTTGGTCAATTTTAGCTGTCAGAATAAAAGAGCCAGGATAGACAAAAACTTCCAATTCTCTAAATTACCGATTGCTGCTTCTAATCACAAAGGTGCAGGCAGAGATAGTCAGCATTGTTTCATTTAAAAAAAAAAATACTTTATTCATTATGCTGTTACAGTTGTCTCAATTTCTTTTCCCTTTGTTCCCCTCCACCCAGTCACCCACCCCCCCTCCAGTTGTCCACCCCTCTTAGTCCATGCACTTTGGTTGTGCATATAGTTCTTCTCAACATCTTCCTATCTACTTCACTCCATCCTACTATGCTTCTTAATTACTGTACCATCTCCCTTCCTTTCCCCCCTTCCCCCTCCCTGCTGACCTTCCCCCATAATATTCCCCATGCCTATAATTCTTTTCCAACTCTCGTTGCCTACTTAGTTTGCTTTGTTTTGGTTCCCTACCTTCTGTTGTTGGTTGTTGTGATAGAGTTTTCATTTTAATGTTCATAATTTTGATCCTCTTTCTCCTAAACAAGTCCCTTTAACATTTCTTATAACAGTGGTTTGGATCTGGTGAACTCCTTCAGTTTTACTTTATCCTTGAAGCACTTTCTCTGCCCTTCTATTCTGAATGACAGCTTTGCTGGATAGAGTAATCGTGGCTGTAGGTTTTTGCTTTTCATTACTTTGAATATTTCTTGCCAGTCCCTTCTTGCCTGCAGTTTCTTTTGAGAAATCAGCTGAGAGTCTCATTGGGACCCCTTTATACATAATTCTCTTCTTCTGTCTTGCCACTTTGAAGATTCTCTCTTTATCCTTAATTTTTCAGATTTTGATTATAATGTGTCTTGGTGTGGTTCTCCCTGGGTCCAGTTGTTTTGGAACTCTCTGTGCTTCTTGGACCTGTAAGTCTATTTCCTTCCTCAAGTCAGGGAAGTTCTGCTTCATTATATTTTCACATAATTTTTCAATTTCTAGTTCTTCTTCTTCACCTTCTGGCAACCCTATGATTCAGATGTTGGCCCACTTATAGCTGTCCCATAGGTTTCTGAGCATCTCCTCATTTTCCTCACTTTTCATTTCCTCTTCCTGCACTGGTTGACTGTGTGTTCCTTCCCTATGTTCCGATTTGTTGATTTGATTCCTGGTTTTCTTTCCCTCACCACTAGTTTTGTATGTGTTTTTGTTCATTTCAGCAGGACTAACCTTCATTCCTTTCCTGTCTTGTTTAAGATCTGCTGTTAGGTCTGTAAGCATTTTTATAACCAAAGCTCTGAACTGTGCCTCAGAAAGATTTCCTATCTGCTGAGCCATTAGATTAGATATTTTCTGGCTGGTCAGCTGTGTTACTGGGACCTCTATAATTATCTGTGCCATCCTGACAATTTTGTGTTTACCTTTGCTTCCTGGGCAGGGCTGTCACACCTCCTGTGCTATAAGCGGTGGAGCCCTGTGCACTTGTCACAACTGGGTGACCCTTCTCACCATGCTTTGGCATTTTCTTTGGGAGTGGGGGTCCAACATGGATTCCTGCTGTTCACACTCTTCTGAGAGACCGGGAGCCACCTCCTCCATCCCCACCCCTTCTGGGCTTGCAGTCCAAGGCAATGGGGGTCTGCCTTTCCCAGCACTGGAATTGCAAGCTAATGGGTCTGGTCTGCAGCTGAGGGTGCTCCCCAGGCACTTCTCGCCTCCTCTTAAATATGGGTGTCTGTGCTTACAGCTGTCTCACCGCCGTCACCACTGCTGCCACCACCAGCACAGCTTGACCTCTACACCCCAGCTTCACCCCTTCTATCCATCCAGACGAGCACCACTTCTTTATAACTCCATACATTGGACTTCCATTTATTTTCTGAAACTTCTGGTTATTTCTGGTTTTGCTGTAGTTGTATTCCTTCTTAGTTGTGGAGGGAGATGGAGTGTCAGTCTAGGCCTCCATCTTGGCTGGAAGTCTTTGTTTCATTCTTTACTGTCATTGTTACCCCTGCCTCTTCCAGCTGAAGCAACTTCCAGGGGATTTAAAAAGCTGAATCTTGTTTTTGATTCCTGTTTTTTTCCCCTTCATATTTTCCTTTCCCACCATTTTACAGGTAGACATTTAAGGACTAAAACATTTAAAAGCGACTATAGCCTGGCTGCTGTGGCTCAGTGGATTGAGCGTTGGCCTGCGAGCCAAGTGTCGCTGGTTCGATTCCAAGTCAGGGCACATTACTAGGTTGCACGTCAGGTTCCCAGTTGTCGGCGCGAGTGAGAGGCAACTACACGGTGATGTTTCTCTCCCTCTCTTTCTCCTTTCCCTTCTCTCTAAAAATAAAATAAATAAACAAACAAATAAATAAATTTAAAAAAATAAGCGGTCAGATATAGAGGAATCTAGAAGGTCATAGTATATACCCAGAGAAACGTGCAGGGTCAGAAAACACCCAAGAAGACCTTAAGTTTACTCTTCAGGTTGATCTCCAGCACAGAAATACCCTACACTAAATTTAAAATAAAAACTAGTATAGGGAAAAATCTGAGTTCTAGAGATAACACATTATGAGATTCAAATGTCCAGTTTTCAACAACAAAAATCACAAGGCATATAAAGAAACAGGGAAGTAGGGTGCACTCAAAGGAAAAAATAAATCAAAGAAAGGATCTCTGAGAAAGACCTGATAACATACTTACTAAACAAAGAATTTAAAGCAACTGTCTTGAAGATGCTCAAAAACCTAAAAGAAGATGTAGACAAAATCAATAAAATGAGGTATGAACAAAATAGAAATAGTAATAAAGAGATAGAAAATATAAAGGAACAAAAAAAAAATTCTGGAGCTGAAAATTATAATAACTGAAATGAAAATTTCACAAATGGGATTCAAAATTAGATTTGAGCAGGCAAAAGAAAGAATCAGTGAACCTAAAGGTAGGAAAAATGAAACTTGAATCTGAGAGACAAAAAGAAAAAAGATTGAAGAAAAGTGTACAGAGCCTGAGGGATCTATGGAACACAGTGAAGTAGACCAACACATACATTGTGGGGTTCCTGGAAGGAGTGTGGGGGGGTATATAGATTATTTGAATAAATAATGTTCTTTTTAAAAAGATTTTATTTATTTATTTTCAGAGAGAGGGGAAAGGAGGGAGAAAAAGAGGGAGAGAAACATTGAGGTGTGAGAGAAACATCAGTTGGTTGCCTCTCACACATGCCAGGGCTGGGGACCAGGCCTGCAACCCAGGGATGTTCCCTGACTAGGCATCTAACTGGCAACCTTTTGCTTTGTGGGATGACATGCAACCAACTAAGCTACACCAGTCAGGGCTAACTTTTAGTAATTTCTGAAGAGATCATACTACCAGCTGCTGCGTCTTGATCTTAAGGAGATATGAGAATTAAAAATCATTTTATGATTATATGTACTATAAAGACAAGCAAGATATTTCTACTTACTTTGGTGCTTATGTATAGTCACAGAGGATGGGAGCAGGGGAGTTTTTAAGTCGTATTAAACAGGAAATATTATGATGACCCTGTTTCTGGCAGAATGGGTTTCCATTTTCAGCTTTCTCCAAAGCGGGAAGTTCTTTTTCCCACCAAAGAGTGAGCTAGATAAATCCTTTCCTCCGCCCCAGGTCACTAACAGTTCCACAGAGTGCAGAACTAAGGAAGTAAGAAGGGCTGACTGTAGGGTAAAGACTATGGCTTCAGCCTGAAGGCCAATAATGCAAAGGAGAGAGAGCTAGAAGAACAGAGGAGAAGATGTGTGTGGGGTGGGTGTGGGGGGAAGAAAGAGGGAAAGAGAGAGAGAGAGACAGGGGTGGTGGGGGGAGGAAGGGAAGGGGTGAGAAGACAGAGGAGGTAGAGGACACTCACTGGGGAATGAATAGCAACAGACTTTTGGTAGAAGTAGAAATATCAGGTTTCTAGAGTACTGCCGGTGATGATTCTGTTCTTCAGTTTGGAGCAGTCATCTAAGTAGAGAAGGGAGCTTACTATATACAGTATTAAGTGCTCTGGCATAATAGAGCAGCATCCATTAAGAAATTGGACATTCACTAGACCACCAACTTACACCACACACGAGAATAAACTCAAGATGGATCAAAGACTTAAATGTAAGCTGTGTCACCATAGAAGTTCTAGAGGAAAACATAAGCAGGAAAATTTCAGATATCCCATGTAGCGGTATTTTCACTGATACATCTCCTAAGCAAGGGAAATAAAGGAAAGAATAAACAAATGGGACTACATCAAACCAAAGAGTTTCTGCTCAGCAAAAGAAAACATTAGCAAGATGAAAAGGGAATCAACGATATGGGGAAACATATTTGCCAATGATACCTCAGACAAGGGATTGACTTCCAAAATATATAGAGAACTTACACATCTCAACAGCAAGAAGATAGACAGCTCAATTAAAAAATGGGCAAAGGACCTGAACAGACACTTCTCCAAGGAGGATACACAGGAGGCCCAAAGACATATGAAAGAATGCTCAACATCACTAGCCATGAGGGAGATGCAAATAAAAACCACAATGAGATGCCACCTCACACCAGTCAGAATGGCCATCATCAACAAATCAACAAACAACAAGTGCTGGTGAGGACGTACAGAAATGGGAACCCTACTGCACTGTTGATGGGAATGCAGACTGGTGCAGCCGCTATGGAAAATAGTATGGAATTAGCTCAAAAACCTAAAAATGGATCTGCTTTTTGAGCCAGTGATATTCCACAGCTAGGATTATACCTGAAGAATCCTGAAACACCAATTCAAAAGAACTTACACATCTCTATGTTCATAGCAGCGCTGTTTACAATAGCCAAGTACTAGAGAAAGCCTAAGTGCCCATTTGTAGATGAGTGGATTAAAAAACTGGTACATTTACACAATGGAATACTATATAGCAGAAAGAAAGAAGGAACTTCCATTTGCGACAACATGGATGGAAGTAGGGAGAACTATGCTTAGCAAAATAAGCCAGGCAATGAAAGAAAAATACCATATGATATCACCTGATACAGGAGACTAATGAACAACACAAACAAATGAACAAAATTGAACAAGGAACAGAATAACAGTTGTCAGGGGGAAGGGGTGGAGGAGAGAATGGGGGTAAGTAGGGGAAGGGTTTAGTAAAGGAACTAGTATAAATAACCCATGGACATGGACATGGACAATGGGGTGGGGAATGACTATGGGAGAAGGGGTGGGCTGGGTGGGGGGGAGCAATGGGAGAAAAATGGGACAACTGTAATAGAAAAGCAATTTTTAAAAAAAGAGAAAAAAAGAAATTGGACATTGAAACAGGATTCCCTGGGAAATTAAAATATTTTAGTACTGTTTTCAAGTTAACTGTACAGATATTTATGGCATATAGCACTTGTTCTATTTGAAGGAATTTCAGCAATTCTCAATGAATCCTTTCGATGTCCAAAGGATAGGACCCTATATTCAGTGGGTGCCTTCTGCCTAACTATTATGGTAAACAAACAAACAAACTCAGAACCCAATGTGGGCAAAAACAGATAAATGGCCCTGCTATCAGAATATGCCTTAACCAGGGCTTATATGTCCTGGCTATCGTACCTCACATTTTAGTAGCAATGCCTGTGCAAATACCCACTTGCCACTAACAGAAAATCATTGAAATGGCTCTTTAAATATGGCACATACTGTGTTTTCAAGTCTAGTTAACTTCTTACCTTCACCCAGGAACTAAAGGCATGATGGCTCTGTCCTCTCGGAAGGCATGTGTGCATGACTGGAATCCTAGTCTGAGTGTCTCTGCAGGGAGGGGTGGAGGGAGGAAGTGGGAGAGCAAGGACAGAAACCTATACTCGTTGCATATATGACTGGTCCTGGGCACTATGCTTCCACATATGTTTGTGATTGATGGTTTCAACAATCTGAGAGGTTGGCATTATTGTGTCCACTTTCCAAAAACTGAGGCTTAAACTGTTTCAGTAATTTGTTCAAGATCCCGGAATAAAGAGAAGGGAAAGCCAAAATTTCAACTGAGTGCTGTCCTAGAACGTTTTCACAGGAGGTCTGTGCTAACATCAAATCTTAAGCCTTTACTCTCAGCCTCAACTCATGCAGAGTATTTCTAATGACACTTCTTTATTCTAAGGCATGCCAAATAGTTGTAGGAATAATACTTGGTAATGGCAAGAGAGAGAGATGGAAAGAAGAGTAGGCAAAGAAGACAAGAACTGACATGCTTTTACCAGGATAAAGTCAGTGTGCCTAAATTGTTTCAGATTTGTGTGTGTGTTGCTTTGGCAGGCCAAATATGACATGTCCCTCAAGATTTGGATCAAATGCTACCTGCCCCTTGTGCTGGCTCCACTTCCTAACTCCCTCCCAGATCCCCTTGGCACAATTAAAAGGGTGTCATATGCCTAACTGCCATCTCAGGACTGAATGTATTTCACCTTTTTTCTCTCCACCCCACCTGATGCAGGCAGAAATCTTCTAAGTGGTTAGAAAGGACCTAAGCTAAGTAAGTCTCTGGTCACTATGCCAGAATCTACTCAGTGTTTCAGATTGTGGCTTTAATTAAGGGGGCTGGAGGGGCAGAGGCAAAGGAGACATACTAGAAGGAAAACCTGGAACAGTAGAAACCTATGTGCATCCTGCCAGATGGACCCACTGGTATTCCTCCCAGACCAGCGGTCCTCAAAGTTTTTGGTTCTAGGATCTCTTTGTTATAACAATTATTGTTGTGTTGTTTTTGAAGACCACCCCCCACCAAGAGCTTTCGTTCACATGGGATATATCTATTGATATTTACCATAATAGAAATTAAAACAGAAGAATCTAAAATATTTATTTATTTATTCAATTATTAATTGATTTTTTAAAATTACATGTTAACATTTAAAAAACCCTTCTTTTATTTAAAACTTCTTATATTTTCCAAAACAACAGAAAATTAGAAAGGTGGCAATGATTTACATAATTTGCACATATTTTTAATGACTAGCTTCAAGAAAGACCACTGATTCTCATATCTACTTCTACATTCAATCAGCTGTGATATGTGCTGAAGGTTATGAAGAAAATCCAGCCTCACAGAAATACATTTGGAAAAGAAAAGAGTGGGTTTAAAAAAATTATTTTTTAATTTATATTTTTTGGGGACAGACAGACATGGGGAGATGTGGGAAGCAGACAGGCTTGGTTTAAGAGACTCTGACCGCTGTGCAGAGCCGCCCCCAGCTGGGCCCTTAGCCCGCAGGTTGTCTCCCAGGCCTGCTCTGAATCCCACCCTCTGGGGGATTTTAAAGATAGAATAGAAATCCAAAGTGACTTTTAAGGAAAGGGGAACCTGTTCTGTTTTTCTCTGTAAAGCCTCAAATCCTTGTAAGTAAAATGCGAAGAACAGAACAATTAAGTAAGAGGAAGTGCTTTTGACCTTGTGTAAAATATCTGGATGTTTCAACCCTGTATTGATGTGCACTTCCCTTTCACTCCCTACCATTTGCGGAAGTGCTGCAAATTTTCCTTAAGTACTTCCGCATGTGGAAAGTGGATAAAAACCATGGCTAATAGAGAAATGGAGGCGATTTTCCACTAGAGAGAACCCCCTCCCTTCCTTCCTCAGACGGAGAGTGTCTGAGTAGTTTCTTCATCCACTCCGAGGGACCCAGAGTCTCTCTCAATATTTAGAGTGAAGGGCAGGGAGGAAGAAAGAGTAGAGAAATATCGATACATTGAGCAGAGAGAGACATTGATTACTGTACACACCCTGACTGGGGACTGAACCCACAACCCAGGCAAGTACCCCAACTGGAAAATTGAACCAGCAACCTTTTGCTCTGTGGGATGATGTTCTAACCAATTGAGTTACAGCAGTCACGGAAGGAAGGAGTGTTTTCAATTGCCTTTTCAGATGACTATAGACTTTCTTCTTTCATAGCACACACATTCAACTAGATATAGTTTCTTTCAGGTAGTTACAATATGGAATCTGACACTTTGTCAATGAACTTTTTAGACTCTGTCACATTACAGCTGGTTTATCTTGCACTTTGCATTAATTTTTTACCCATGCATGATTTTGTAACATCATGCATTGGTTGTTTAGAAAATGAGTTCACTAAGATAAGCAGATCTTTCAAATGTTCATATATTTTGTTATCCATTATCAAAAAATAACATTTGTTTCACTACAGATCCCATCAGAAAAGTCTTTAAGCACTGGGAAGATGTCAAGTATTTTTAAATTGCAATTTTTCCTTCAAGGTTCAGATTTAAAAATTAATAACATTCTTCTCATTGTTTTCCTTGAAGTCAGGGACTCACTTCAATGATTTTCAGGAAGACCCCTGCTAAATGCCCAAGTGTGAATGTTCATCAGTCATTCTTTTCAAAATGATGTTTCATGGAAAAAGCAGAGAGTTTAACTCACACCTCAACAACCACCCAAGTGCTTTTCCTCACAGCAGCATCATACCTTGGCAGTAGAAATGCTTCAGGCATACTTCCCATTGTGTAATACAGAATGTTAAAAGCCATGTACTCAATAGTTGTGCAAATGTCCACAAAATGAAAAGTGAAGTAATGTCAATATTGTTATGAAAATAGTTTTGACGTCACGAACCCCCAACCCCTTCCCCAAACTCTCAGAACATTCAGCTCTGCTGCTTTACTCTTTAACAAAAGCGTGGTGCGTGCTTTAACCTGAAGGGGGAGCTCAAGGCTTTCCGGATCTCTTTTCCTTCCTCTAGACTTCACCCACCATTCCGACCTAGGAACCAAAGAGAGCAGTATAGAAGACACAAAGGGACCCTAACTTTAGAGCTTAAAGTTCTCTCACTCCGGACAATACTCACTTGTCTTCATTCCGTTATTATGTGACTCATTCGTCTACATAAGGTTCCAAATGCAGTCCATCTTCTTTATTGTTCCAGTTACCCAAGATCCTTCTTACGGGTTCCACCCACATGAGGGGTCCAAATGGGCTTTCTGTGCCTGGAGAGAGGAAAGGGCTGGAGCTCAGTGAGACCACTGGGGCCATTGCTCTTTGTCACATGGAATCACTATTTAAAACGGGTCCTGTACACTGTGACAGAGGCTGCTCCCTGGATGCTGCCAGCTCCCTGACCAGACTCACACCCTGAACACCCTGTCCAAGCCTACTCTTTCCACTGGAATAGGATGCTCCAAGGACACAGTTCTTAACTTACACCCCCACACTCAGCCATTGATCTCCAAACCACAGCCTAGGTTCCACAGAGAATTGGCCTGGAGGAGTTCCTGCTGATGCACATGGGTCCTACCCCTGGCCTAGATGCCCTCTGTCCTCATTGTTCTGTTCAGCTTATGGACCTTGCATGGGCTGTGTGTCACTCAACTCCAGACATCGTTGGTGGAGACTTGGTGGGCACCTCATGTCCAACCTAGGGACTCCACAGAGGACCCTGATCTCTGTCTCCCTCTAGCTATTACTTTTTCCTTCCTTTTTCTTAGTTTCTTATTATTTTTCCTGTTTTATCAATGTCATGTTTGGTTTTATAGCTCTGTATCTCCATTTTCCAAGTTTATCAATTTTTAAAATATGTGTTGTTGGTTTTCCATGTTTGTTTCCTACTTTAATTTCCTTTGTTTCTTTAAGGTAAAAATTTCCTACTTATTTTCCTTAATTTTTATTAACTTTTTATATTGGAAAAGTAATAAAACATATGATAAAAGTAGAAAATAAATAAAGGTTATACAATGAAATCAAGCAAGACCTCTGGTTTCCTAATCCCTGTTTTCAGAGGCAACGGTGTTAGCAGCATCTTATGTTCTCTCTAGAAATAATCTATGCATGTAACAAGTATATGCCTCGCCTTTTATTGAACCAATAGAAGCTTACTATGAATACAGTCTGGACCTGTTTGTTTTCTTTTGAACCCTGTATCTTAGAAATTGTTTCATATCAGTGTGCAAAGAGCTACCCTACTATTTGTAAGAGCTGTACAAATAACATGAATTATGGATGTACATAATATACTGGATCTGTTCCCTTTTTATAGGGCATATCAGTTATTTGTGAACTCTTCCTATTACAAACATACCTCAGTGAAATATGTATTAACACATACACATGAGAGGGTGGGATCAAGTTCTAGAAGTAGAAGCATAAGGTCAAAACTAGTTGCTTTGAGAAGGTTGATAGATGCTGTCACATTGCCCTCCAAAGAGGATGCTTTCTGTCATAGGTGTTGAAAGTATTGTTCCCCCTGTGTTTTCTTTTGGTTTTATAATAATTTTTTGACAGGAAGAACTGTCAGGTTTTTATGCAGGTGAATTAATTTTTATGCTTTGCAGGTACATCCAAATAAGGCTTTTGATTTTTGTTTCTTGCTTAAGTGAGGTCTTTTCCAGCCTAAGATATATTTTTCAACTCTTCTACGCTTTCTCCTAGTCCCTTTTGGTTTCAGTTTTTACATTAAAGTTTTTAATCTATCTAGAACTTATTTTGAGAATTAAGATTGAGGAAGAGCTTTATTTCTTCCAAGGTAGCCAACTAGTATCACAAGTAGTATTTATTAAGCAATTCATCTTTTCTCTACTGACTTTAAATGCCACCTTCATTACATACTTCCCATAGTGATTTGCAGTTATTTCTAGGTTCTCTATTCAGTTCTACTGCTTTGTCTGCTTAGTAACATGTCAGGACCAATCCATTAAATAAACATCTTTAAAATATACTTTATTATGTGTTAGGACCAACCCTTTCCTCATTCTTTCCCCCCCCCCCCAAAGTTCTCTGGCTATTTTTATATGAATTTTAGTATATATTGTTCTCAAAAATATTTTTATTTTATGGGGGTCACAACTGTGGATCCACTTAGGAAGAATTAGTATCTTTCCACCATCACTTCATCCAATTCAAGACAAAGTAAGACCTTTTACTTATTTACATCTTCTTTTGTGTCTCTCAGTAGAATTATACTTTTCTTTGATATACAGACTTGAGCCTATGTATTTCTTGATAAGGTTATTTGTAGATATTTTATACTTTTTGCAGTTTTTACTAAATGGAGTATTTTCTCCACTCAAAAGTACATTTCTGAACTCTCGGCCAAGATGGAGGCATAGACAGAGATGCTGCGTCTCCCTCCACAACTAAGAAGAAATACAACTACCTCAAAACTAGAAACCACCAGAAGTTCCAGAATATCAAACTACATGGAAGTCCAGCAAACAAAGATATAAAGAAGAAATACTCATCCAGACATGTAGGAGTGGCGGAGCTGGGGCAGAGAGGACGTGGTGTGGTGGTGGCAGTAGCAGCAGCAACAGCAGCAGGCCAGCAGAAAGCACAGTCACACATTTTAAAAAGTTGGGAGGCACACATGGGAAGCATTCCCAGCTCCTCACCGGCCCTCGAAGCTGATGGTCCCAGCACCGAGGAAAATCAAACCTCATTGCTTCTGACTGTGCAGACCAGTCGGGGTGGGGCAGAGGAAGAAACTGCCGGTCTCTCAGCAGAATCTGCTTGTTTAAGGGGCCCCACGGTCCTACAATATCCGCAGACCCACCCACTCTGGGAACGACAGCCAAGGCAGCAGCTAGAAAGGCACCAGTCTGGTGCAGGAGTGGGAGAGGTACCTAGAAAAGGGGAAAGTGCTGGGCAGGCAGCATTGTTCTTTCTCGGACCCATCCCCTACATACAGGGTCACAATGTGGTGAAACAGGTCGTCCTGCACTGACAAATCCCTAAGGCTCCGCCCCTTAAAACGTAACAGGAGTGACAGCTCTACCTGGGACATGGAGGCAAACAAATACAGGAGCCTGTCAGAATGAGGAGACAGAGAAGTATGGCCCCAAAGGGGGAACAGATCAAGGTTCCAGTGGGAGACCTAAGCGACAAGGAGATAGCCAGCCTCACAGATGAGGAGATAGACAACCTATCAGATGCAGAATTCAAAACACCAGTGATAAAGATGCTCACAGGCTTGACAGATATGCTTGCATATGGCAAATGCATTAGGGAAGAAGTGAAGGCAATGCTAAGTGAAATGAAGGAAAATCCACACAAAACCAATGATGAAGGAAACTGGGGTTCAAATCAATGATTTGGAACATAAGGAAGAAAAAAACAGTCAATCAGTGTAGAATAAGGAAGCAAGAATTGAAAAAATGAGGAAAACTTTCCAAATTTTGCAAAGAAGATGGACATACAGGTTCAGGAAGCACGGAGGGTCCTGGGCAAGCTGGACCCAGAGGGGACCACACCAGGAATCATCATGATTGAGATGCCAAAGGTGAAAGATAAAGACAGAGTCCTGGGGGCAGCAAGAGAGGAGCGGAGAGTTGCCCACAGTGGGTTCCTATAGGACTGTCAGCCGATTTCTCAGAGGACACTTTGCAGGCAGGAAGGGACTGGCAAGAAGTATTCAATGTGATGAAAAGCAACCTGCAACCAGGATTACTCTATCCAGCAAGGCTATCATTTAGAATGGAAGGGCAGATGAAGTGCTTCTCAGACAAGGTGAAGCTGAAGGAGTTCATCATCACCAAGCCATAATTATATGAAATGTCAAAGGGACTTACTTAAGACAAAGAAGATCAAAACTATGAATAATAAAATGACAACAAACTCACAACTATCAACAACTGAATCTAAAAAATAAAAACAAAATCCAACTAAGCAAACCAGAATAGGAACAGAATCACAGGTATGGGGATCATTTGGAGGGTTGTCAGCTGGGAGGGGGGAGGGGGAGAAAGAGGGAAATGGTGAAGGGATTAAGAAGCATAATTGGTTGGTACAAAATAGACAGGGGGAAGTTAAGAATAATGTAGGAAAGGGTGAAGCCAAAGAACTTATATGCATGACCCATGGACATGAACTAAGGGGGGTGGGATTGCTTGAGGAAAGGGGGTTACTGGGCAGAGGGGAGTAAAGGGGAAAAAAATGGAACTACTGTAACAACATAATCAATAAAATATACCTTTAAAAAAAAAGTACATTTCTCTCCCTTGCCCTGAATTTTTACTTTCATTATTTAAAACAAAAGTAAGTCTTTATTTTTTGGTGTTATTTTACTTTTAAGTCCTTAATGTTTAATTTATTCTTAATCCTTCGATCCTTCTATTTTCATGATGCTAACTTATTTCTCAGACTTTAGCTTTTTGTCTCCTTTATCCCAAACATGATCTATTAGCAGTTGTCAATTTTCTTGCACCAGGAAAGTACAGTGTGTACTTTCTATGGTGTTCTCTAACACCCATAAACCACGTTTCATGTATGGTAATGAAAAAATATCTCATCTCCTGTATGAGAACTGACTTTCAGTCAACAGTTCAGTTCTGGCTGAACTGCCTTCTCTGCCTGGAGAGCATGATTTCACTATTAATTTGAATTTTTTATTGCATTTTTGTCCCTTTTTTTCATGTAAAAGAATGAACAACTCTAAAATAAAGAGGGTTTATTCTATTTATAACACAAATGAGACAAAGATAGAAATATTAGTTGTATCCCAAACTTTTAACTTGCTAGGCTTAAACAGGTCAAATGTGTGTTCATTAACAATAGCTAAAGGGTAAGAGTTTGTTTTTGTCTTTGAATTGATGGAAATATTCTAAAATGAACTGCGGTAATGGCTGCACACATCTGTGAATACACTAAAAACCATTGCATTTTACATTTTAAATGGGTGAATTGTACGGTATGTGAATTATAGTCCCTATTCTGCTACAAACACATGGATTAATCCTGGATAAAATACACATGCATCCCTTGTAAATTATATCTCATAAAGTGGACTATTTTTATTTTTCAATTAGTTTACACACCATATTATTTTGTATTAGTTTCAGGTGTACAGCATAGTGGTTAGACAATTACATGCTTTACAAAGTGTATAAAGTGTATTTTTTAAGTTGGAGAAAAAACAATTTCCCTTTTTTTTTTAATAGCAAAAAACTAAATAAATAAGAAGTGAGTAGAGAAACTAAATAAGTATTTTTCCAAAGAAGACATACAGGTGGCCAACAGGTACATGAATAGGTGCTTGAATTACTAATTATTAAAATGCAAATCAAAACCACAATAACATATTACCTCACACCTGTTAGAATAAATATTTTCAAAAAGATAAGACGTAAGTGTTGTTGAGGATATGAAGAAAAGAGAACACTTGTGAACTCTTGGTGGGAACATAAGTTGGTGCAGCCCCAATGGAAAACAGCATGAAGGCTCCTCAAAACTTAAAAATAGAATTACCATATGATCCAGCAATTCCACTCTGGGTATTTATCCAAAGGGGAAAAAAAAAAAAAACTATTTCAGAAAAAATATGCACACTGCCATGTTCACTGCAGCATTATTTACAATAGCCAAGATATGGAAATGACCTAAGTGTCATAGATAAATGGGTAAAGAAGGGTCACAGATTCAATTCCTGATCAGGGCACATGCCTGGATTGTCAGCCTGGTCCCCAGTTGGGGGCTTGTGAGAGGCCACCGATTGATGTTTCTCTTACACATCAATGTTTCTCTTCCCCTTTTTCTCCCTACCTTCCTCTCTCTCAAAAATAAATAAATAAAACCTCTTATTAAAAAGTGTTGTTAAGAGAGGATTTCTTAAGAGTCCTAAACACAAGGAAAATAATTTTTATAACTTAGTATGGGAATGCATGTGGATTTACTATGGGAATCATTATGCAATAGAGTTGACCCTTGAACAACACAAGGGTTAAGGGTGCCAGTATACAGTAGGTTTTATTTTTGAATCAGAATATGTACCATCCTTGTTTCTGCTCCCCTCCTCAAGATGATCACAACCTCTGCTTCCGTTACTAAGGTCTTTAGACTGAGTATCAGGCAGTACAAGAGAAATGCCTTCATCACTTCTTCTCTTTTCTTTGGTATGTTGCAACCAGCTTTGAATAATTCTTATCCACTGTCTTACCTGGTAGAGAACCCCTTTCAGGTAAAAAGAAGCTCTAGTGATAATTTAAATTTTGACAGTATTCTAGGCTGTAATTGGATGCTGAAGAAAGCTGCTTTGATTGCAAGTTCATGCACACTGGCCTCAGTAATAGGAGAGGTCTTCATGTATCTTTTTCCTGACTCTGTTCCCAGGACATTTGTCGATATAACTCTGGGTATTCTTTCAGATAAATTAAGGCTTTGATGAAGAGGTTCTAATTTTTGACTAGTCTCTAGACTGTCAACAGAAGTTGAAGGCAATGAGTCTGACTGCACCTTGTTGGCATCACATAAATTAGCATCATTTCTAGGTAGGGTCTTTCTAAATTTTCATCCTAAATCCATCCATATGACATTTGTCAACATAAATTTGAGTTGTCTTTCTGATGCTGTCTTATTAAGTGATAGGACACCCACGGACACCTTTTTTACTTTTATAATCTAGTGATAAGACCTTGTTTCTTAGCCTTCTTTCCCACCCCTGCAAAGGGGGCTCCCATCATTCTGAGCCTCTGAGTTTGGATAGTGGTGATTTAACACTAACATCTTTTGGTTTTGCATTTAACTTCTTTGTTGTCTTATGTAACTTAGAAGGTGAAAACTCTTTCCTATTTCCTTCTGTGACAATTTCAGATGAAGGCTCACCTCGTCCAGCCTTCCCCTTGTCCATCTTCTGCAGTTGAAGCTGCAGTAGCTGCCATTGTTCTCCCTTTTAAAAATTAGATAACAAAGTTTGAATGAATGAAACATAAACCTTTTGTGTCAAAAATAAAGTGTTTGGGCTGCATGCCATCCCCAGGCTGGGACCAAGGTCCAGGATTTATTTTACTTAAAAAGAAAAAAAATTTATTCATTTTTAGAGAGAGGGGAAGGGAGGGAGAAAAAGGGAGAGAGAAACATCAAATGCCAGGCATGTGCCCTGACCAGGAATTGAACCGGTGACCTTTGGGTTTACAGGCCAACACTCAGTCCACTGAGCCACCAGCCAGGGTAAGGCTCAGGATTTAAAAGGTGTGGTCCATGTCCCGTCAGCTGGAAGTGCTGAGGAAGCATGTCCCTTCTCCTGAGCTTTGCTGCATGAGGAATGATGAGAGGTCTGGGCCATATGTGATGGTGAGGTGGATGGGATTTGTATCTAACTACTTGCATGGTCCAAGCACCGAAGGCTGAGAAATTAACACAAAAACAGGTTCATGACCATTGGAACCCACAGAGACACTGGCAGAAGGAAATCTTATGCTTTCCTGTAGTGTAGCAACACTTTCCCACCTAGGGCTTACAGAACTCCCACAAAAAATGGGTTTACACACAAAGAATTACAAACTTCTTGGAGAAATGAACACTGTGAGAGAATCAACACCCGGGTACTAAATATTTACACCATACGGAGGTCATTATAATATTTGTAATTCTCTGGAAATGGAAGTTTCTCCTATGTGTGTATTGCTCAACTTTTGTATAATTAACTCTGGTACTTTTGTATCAAAGTAGGATGTTTAATACTGATTGATAATTTGCTTTTTTCTTCTCTATTCTCCTGGTTTAAAATACTATTATTTTAACTTCTTAGTAATTATTTCTCCTTAATCTCATGATATCTCTGTATTTTTCTTCTCCCAACACTGTTTTATTTAATACACCATTTCTTCTTAAGAAAGGCTTGAGGTAAGCATAGCTGGACCTATCGACCAAGCCCCACAACTGGAAGCAGGGGAGCCTTGCTGGCTGAGCTGCCAAGGGTTGCCCATCTGCACCTCATCCTTCTGCTGAAAGCTCATCCTTTGTAAGGATGGTTATAAAAAACACAAACAAACAGGGGGGAAAAAAACCTACCCTCACTTGTCACCCAGATGAGTCTCTGTGCAAATGGTACATGGGTGCCTGGATCCATTAGTTGATTCCTGAAATCATATCATCATGGCTGAAGTGGCACATTTTAGAATCTGTGATCTCCAATGAGAATAACTGCTGAATTTGGAGCAAAACAAAGCCTGGCACAGCCAGCAGGAGAAGGGAAGGAGAAAGTCACACAGAACCAGACCTTGGAAGGACCCATGTGGGGATGATGTCCCATGGTCATGGAAGAGGAGGTGTGGCCAGTCTATCACCAGGACTCTGGAACTGCTTGCCCATAAACCAGCCTCCGATGAGTTCATTTCTGTCTCTCTGTCTCCTTTCTCAATTTCACTTCAATACAAGGTCATCCAGAGTAGGAATTTTGAAATAGGGTAAGCTGAGATTTTCTTTCAGAATGGCATTTCGAATGGCATCCAGACAGGGAAGCCCGTGAAGTCCAAGAGTCTTAGCCCCACAAGGCACCTCAGTGCAGTGGGAAATGGCTGAGGCTGGGCTTTATTTATCCACTGTACCCCTGATGGAGAACAAGGTGCTACTCTGGGGAGACTGGAATCCGTAGAAAGTACATTAATCCACCTTCCATTTCCAGTCCGCAGGCCTTCCCTGATGCTGTTTCTATCATGGGACCCTCCCCTGGACCTGTGCTCCCTACTTCTTTTTCCTATTTTATTTTTCTCATAGCAGTTATCATTATTAGAGGACATTATGTTACCCACTTGGGTGTTTTGACATGTTCTGAGCCCCATCAGAATATAAACTCTTTGTTCCTGGGCACTTTGGCCGGCTCACCTCTGTACCTCTGCACTAGCACTGGGCCTGGCCCAGAGAGGTATTTGTTCTATGAATGAGTGATATTCACAGGACAATTGATTGCAAGCCATTTCCTCCCACCAGGTCCCACCAGTGTGGGCACCTCTGTGGACCATGATGGGGGAGCCATCTCCCATGACTAGGCAAATCCCTATATTATTGCCCAACCTCTCTAGGTATACCTCCCCTACTATTCTTCTGACGTCAGAAAGGGTGTGCCCTCTGGTTGCACCACTTTCCTCAGATCTTGAACAGTCTTCTTCATCTCTCTCTTCAGGCCAGCATGTTGGTAACCTGACCAAGGAAGGTCATGTCCAGGTTCTAAGGAACTGGCTGGCCACACATGGCCTCCCGGTGAAGGAACTTGACCTGCGGGCAGTGGTTCAGTGGAAGCTGCTTCTCTGATGAAGTTGCTCTTCTAGCTGGCTCTAACTTTGTTCTCTGGCAAATTAGACATGATATCTGTGTTTGTATATTTATTGTTATTCATCTTTTAAATTATATTTATTTTAAAAATAATTAGTAGACTTTATTTTTTAGAGCTGTTTTAGGTTTAGATAAAAATTGAGTAGAAAATAGAGAGTCTCCTACCCCTCTCCCCATCCTGTTTTCCCTATTATTAACATCTGCATCACTGTGACACATTTGTAACAACTGACAAACCAATAGTGACACATTATTATTAACTAAAGGCCATAGTTTAAATTAGGGTTCTTTGTGTTGTAAGTTCGTGAACTTTGACAATATATAATGACATGTATCCATCACTATAGCATCATACAGAATAGTTTTACTGCCCTAAAAATCCTCTGTGCTCTGTCTACTCATCCCTCCCCCCAATCCCTGGCAACACTCATCTTTTTACCGTGTCCATAGTTCTATCTTTTCCAGAATGTCATATAGTTGGGATCATGCAGTATATAGCCTTTTCAAGTTGGCTTCTTTCACTTAGCAATATGCATTTAAGGTTTCTTCATGTCTTTCTGTGGCTTTATAGTTTTTTAAATTGCTGAATAATATTTCATTGTGTGGACATACCACAATTTATCTATTTGTTCATTCACCTACTGAGGGACATTTTGGTTGATTTCAAGTTTTGCGTTTATATATTTATTTTTTCCATCACTATTTATCCCCCCATACCTTCTCCTATCTCCATCCACTGTCCTCCCACTCCACAACTACCTTGCTGTTGGCTTGGTCCATGAGTTCTTTTCTCTTTTTTTCCTTTTTTGCTTTTATCTCTCCAACCCATAACCCTTCCCAGAGCTGTCAGCCTGCTCTCTGAGCCTGCCTCTATTTTGCTTGTTAGTTCAGTTTGTTCATTAGAGTCCATATATGAGTGAAATCATATGGTGCTCAAGTTTTGCCTTTAAATTTATTTATTTATTTAAAGATTTTATTTATTTTTCAGAGAGAGGGGAAGGGAGGGGAAAAGAGAGGGAGAAAAACATTGATGTGTGAGAGAAACATCAATCAGTTGCCTCTCGTACGCCCCCAACTAGGGACCTGGTCTGCAATGCAGGCATGTGCCCTGACAGGGAATTGACCCAGTAACCTTTCAGTTTGCAGGCCAGTGCTCAATCCACTGAGCCACACTATCCAGAGCTAAATTTACTTTAAATTAGCTCTGTGCCACATCTACTGTGAGGATGAAGACAATTCTCACAACCAGACTGTTGCATTTCAGAAAATGTCTACATCACTCTAAAGGCAAACACCCTGCAGAGAGGCTTCAATCCCATCAATGTAGAACTTACTCTCCTTGGAAAAAAAAAAGAAGAGGCTCTGGGTTGACAAATGGTGGGGAAATAGAAAGGAACTTGCCACTGTTCACACTGCCTGTTGTCCTGTACAGAACATGATCAAGGGGCTTCTGTTACAAGATGAGGTCTGTGTACACTCACTTTCCCATCAATGTTGTTATTCAGAATGGTTCTCTTGAAATTTCTTAGGTGAAAAATACATCCTCAGGGTTCGGATGACATCAGGCATTGCTTGTTCAATATCTCAAAACCAGAATAATAAGTTAATTCTTGAAGGAGATGATATTGAACTTGTGTCAAATCAGCTGCTTGGGTTCAAAAATCCACAACAGTTAAAAACAAGGATATTAGAAAAATTTTGAATGGTATCTATGCTTCTGAAAAAGGAACAGTTTAGCAGGCTGATAAATAAGATCGAAGTTGTCCAGCTACCGAAGCAGCAAGATGTCAGAAGATTCCTCAGGTTTATTTGTGATGTTTTAAAGATGCAATAAAAGATATGTATTGATTTGGGAAAAAACTCTTTTTAATTATATAATTGAAACATACAATATTCATTTCCTTGTTACTACTCCACCTCCTCTGAGTTCACCACATTCCCCATATGCATCTTTCTAGACATTTCTTATGCATTTTTACATTTAAGTACATATAACGCATTATTGCTATGTAACAAAATTACTTCAAATTTAGTAGCACGAAACAATAACAAACATTTAATATTTTACTGTTTCTGTAAACAGTAAAATATTGGGAGTGGCTTAGTTGAGTCGTTCTGAATCCATTTCTCATGAAGTTGGAATGAAGAAGCCTACAGTCGTCTGAAGGCTTAGATCTACTTCCATGCCAGCCCGCATGACTGGCAAACAGATGCTGGTTGCTCCACAGGGCTGCTTAAGTGTTCTCACAACATGGGGACTGGTTTCCCCAAAGCAAGTAGTCCAGGAGAGAGACGGGGAACCCGTAGTGTCTTTTACCACCTAGCCTCAAGTCCCACACAGTCACTTTCACAACCTCTTGTTAATTAACACAGGTTGTGGGAAAAGCATGAATAGCAGGAGACTGATCACTGGGAACTATTTTGGAAGCTGATCACCCTACAGAGCAATTCACTATTTGTTTTTTGCTTCTTGTAGAAAACTTTATGTTTTGAAAAAAGGAAAAATTTAAAATTTTAATCAACTTAAGGTTAACTGATACACACAAAGTAAGCAGTATTAAAACAAATTCAATGCCAGTTTGTAACAAACAATCTGTATTGAGAAGTTTTAACCCTCATAATAATGGAATAATAAAATTATTAAATATGGTCCTGGCTAGTGCGGCTCAGTGGATTGAGCACTGGCCTGTGAACCAAAGGGTCACCGGTTTGATTCCCAGTCAGGGCACACGCCTGAGTTGCACGCCAAGTCCCCAGTTGGGGGTGCGCAAGAGGCAACTACACATTGATGTTTCTCTCCCTTTCTTTCTCCCTCCCTTCCCCTCTCTCTAAAAATAAATAAAGAAAATCTTTTAAAAAATAAAATGATTGAATATGAATATACAGTATGAGGGTTTAAAATTTGTGTGAACTAATAAATATGTTATGCTTGGATGTGGGGATATTGCAGTAATAAGTTAACTTCCAAATATTTAAATTCTCACAGAAAGACCCTACATTTATTACAATGGTAGATATGCTCCAAGTTTTCTTTTTTTTTTCCTTTTTAAAAAGAAATCCCAGTTTCCCACACTCTGATTTATGCAAGGCTTGGGCTTATACATTCGATCCCCAGCATTGGTCTTCGTTTTATTTACAAATACATGTTTGCCTTACAATAGTGTCTCTGGGCCCACACACTGTGTGAGGTCCAAGTTGAGGCTCTAATGGGTTTTGAGGTGTCACGACAATGTGTTCAGGAGAAAGCAGAGAAAAGATAAACCCAGGGCAAGGTTCCTATAACAGCGGCCAGAAAGGTCTAGGACAGGAGACCCGGCTTGCAGGCACTCACGCAGGGGTCACGAGCACTGCCACACTGTCCGGTCAGCGTCTCCCAACCCCGCCCCCACACAGTGCCTGAGAGCCTCTGTTTACTGTCCTGACTTCACAGAGCAGAGATATTGATCACAAACGAGTACAAACTTTAGAGTACAACAGTGTGATCATCCGGAAGAAAACTCACGTCAAAACACCTGTGGTGTTTCCCATGTCATAGGTACAAATGCCGCATGACCTCTGGGCTTGGTTCTTCCATGCTGCTGCCCTTTGCAATTATACACCCAGATCCACAGCCCATCCTGAGAGATCAGGCGCCACAGACATTTAATCACATTGGAAAGGGGATCTTGTAACAGAGAGAGTGGGGACAAAGGGAAGCTAGGAGAAAGAAAACAACTCAATTAACACATCTGAGTACCTACTATGTGCAAGGCTTTATATTTCCCACAGTAGCATTGTTATGAGGTATGCTTATATTTTATATTTTTGTTTTTGTTTTAAAGATTTTACTTAGCTATTGTTAGAGAGAGGGAAAGGAGGGAGAAAGAGAGTGAGAGAAACAGTAATGATGCAAGAGATACATGGATGGGCTGCCTCTCGCACACCCCCAACTGTGGACCTGGCCTGAAACCCAGGCATGTGCCCTGACTGGGAATTGAACTTGGGACCCTGTGGTTTGCAGGCTGGCACTCAATTCCCTGAGCCACACCAGCCAGGGCTGTTTGTTTTTATACGGTGTTTGTCTTCCACTCCTGGACACTAAAATATAAGCTCCCTGAGGCAGGAATTTGTGTCCGTTTTGTTGCCTGCTGTGTCTCCAGCATCTAGAAGAGTGTCTGGCACACAGTGTGCATGCATAATAAGTGAAAGCACTATGGTAATGGGTAATAATAGAAAACAATTACTGTGCACATACATATGCTGGGCTCTGTGATACAGCATTCCTCTTTAGGAAGGCACTAACGTTATCCCATTTCACAGATAAAGAAACTACAGCTCAGAGAGGTCATGCAACTTGCAGAAATGGTGGTCCTGAGGTCTAAACTCAGGGATTCTCTCTCCCAGGTCTTTAGTTCAGACTAAGCCTCCTATCTCATACTCCAGGAAAGTTACAAAGACCAGTTAGACACAGTCTCTGTTCTCTAAGCATAGATATGCTAACTGAGATAAGATTTGGAAATAAGCCAGAACCAACCAAGTCAGAACCAATGGTAAGAAGCATGGCAGAGAAGCAGGCAATAAACACTGAGTTTGCAGGAATAAAAATGAGGCAGATAGAAAAAGATAAACACTATGATATAAACTAACAGAATTATTGCTGAATGATGAGGATGTTTATATTTTGTGCCCTACTTTACCTGTATTTTCTATTTTTTTCCATATGAACAGTTATTGCTTTTGTAATAGGAAAAAATACATATTTAACTTAAGAAATTTTCCTAAGGAAAACATTTAAAAATACATTTTCTAAGGCAAGTCTCTCCAGCAAGCCTCTTCCTTGACATTCCCATTTGCCTCCCCCAAAGTTGTTTGGATAACTTTTCGGTGATACTTTATGCATATACAGGTAAATGATATATATTAAATTTTTTAAAAATCACTTTAAACTAAACTGTAACCCAAGGAGTCAGGAAAGGCTGCTGAGAAAGGAGCTGTACCTCAGGTTACTTCCCAAATGCCTCCAATAAACATGGCCAGGACTCAGCTGGGACAAGTTAGATGGTTGCTTAAGACCCAAAAATACGGGGGCACCAAAAAATTCAGCAATCAAAATAAATATTTAAAAAATAAAATTAATACAAGGGATCCATGAGAAACAAAACATCAACACTTTATATAAAAACAGAACCATTAAAAAGAAAAGGTAGATCCAGTTATATGGGGTTGAAATTTATATAATTGTGGAGGGTGAGAGTCTTTTTTAAGAAAAAGATTATAGAGAGACTTCTGGTCAAGATGTTGTCACAGGCAGACAGAGATCGCCTCTTTGCACAACCACATCAAAGTTACAACTAAAATGTAGACCAACCATCACTCTGAATCATCAGAAATCAAGTTGAATGGAAGTCTGACAACTACAGAATTAAAGAAACCACATCCATCCAGACTGGTAGGAGGGGTGCAGACGTGAAATGGGCTGGTTCCACACCCACATGTGGTGGATACAAATTCAGGAGGGATATCTCAGGAGTGAGGACTCTCTCCACCCCACCCCACCCCCCCGCCCCCCGCCCAGGGTTTCAGATCCAGGAATATAAGTCCCCACAACTTCTAGCTGCAAAAACCAGTGGAGATTCAGTTGGTGGAAGAAACTGCTGGAGCCCCAAGCAGTTCTTCTTAAAGAACCCACACACAGACCCACTTACTCAGACTCCCTCCCTTTGAGCTCCAGCACTGGAATAGCAGCTTGAAAGGCACCAGTGGTATACAGGGAGAAACTGAAGTGTCTGGCATCAAGGTGAGCAGAGGCCATTGTCCCTTTTCTAAACCCTCCCCCAACAGAGCTTGCAAGTTGGTGCCATATCTGAGACTCTATCAACCTGGTTAACACTGTTTGACAGGCCTTGGAATTCCCCAGACTCCATCTGACCAAATTTATGAGCCCATCCAACTTATGAATGGCTGGTCCTGGCTCATGCTTCACAAAGCCTCTCAAACAAGCAACTGCTGGCCTCAGTGAGCCCTAGGCTGGGCACTTGCAGCAGCCAGCCTAGACTCACAGCTTGGTTTTGCCTGGGAATCTCAAAGTCCAGCACAAGTAGCAGCCATCTCAGATTGCTTTCTGGCTCAGACAGGGTGGCCCCAGGCAAAACACAGGTGGGGGCTGATCTTGGCCTGCACCACCTGGGAAATCCCAGGGCCAGTACACCCAGTGGACAGCTACAGAGCATGTTGGCATTCCACCACCCTGCTCCTGCACCGCTGATCCTCCACTGGGAGTGGTGGTTAGTGGTAAGTGGTCACAGCCAATCCTTGCAGCTGACTGGCCTGGGTAAATCCCTCCCATTGACCTTCCAACAGCAAATAAGTCTCAACTACAAGAGGAGGTGTACTCAGCCCACACAGAGGCTGCACCTCCAGTACCCAGCCTGGGTGATAGGGAAGTCTGTGCCATTGGACTCTATTGGACACCTACTACATTAAGCCACACTACCTAGACACAGAGTAAAGCAGTTCTACCTAATACATAGAAACAAACCCAGGGAGGCTGCCAAAATGAAGGAACAAAGAAACATGGCCCAAAGGAAAAACAGATCAAAACTCCAGAAAAAGAGCTAAGTTAATTGAAGATAAGCAATCTATCAGGTGCAGAGTTCAAAACACTGGTTGTAAGGTTGTTCAAGGAACTTAGTGAGGACCTCAACAGCATAAAAAAGATTGAGTCAGAAATGAAGGATACACTGATTGAAGTAAAGAACAAATTTATAGGGAAACAACAGTAGAGTGGATGAAGCAAGAATTAAATCAATGATATGGAACATAAGGAAGCAAAACACAACCAATGAGAACAAGAATTAAAAACAATGCAAAAAAAAATTAGGGTATTATAAGCAGCCTCTGGGACAAATTCAAGAGGTCCAACATTCACATCATAGTGGTGCCAGAAGGAGAACAGAAAGAGCAAGAAATTGGAAATCTATTTGAAAAAATAATGAAAGAAAACTTCCCTAATTTGGTGAAGGAAATAAACATGCAAGTCCAGGAAGCACAGAGGGTCCCAAACAAGATGGATGCAAAGTGGTCCACTTCAAGACCCATCATTATTAAAATGCCAAAGGTTAAAGATTAACCGAGACTCTTAAAAGCGGCAAGAGAAAAGAAGTTAGGTACCTACAGGAGAGTTTGCATAAGACTGTCAGATGATTTCTCAAAAGAAACTATAGGCTAGAAGGGACTGGCAGGAAATATTCAAACTCATGAAAAGTAGGGATCTACAGCCAAGATTGCTCTACACCGAAAAGCTATCATTTAGAATTGAAGGACAGATAAAGAGCTTCCCAGACAAAAAAAAAAAAAAAAAAAAAAACTAAAGAAATTCATCATCACCAAACCATTATATGAAATGTTAAAAGGTCTTATTTAAGGATAAGATCAAAACTATCAAAAATAAAATGGCAATAAATACTTACTTATCAACAAATGAATCTAAAAATACAAACTAAGCAAACAAGAAGAAAAGAGACAGAATCATGGATACAGAGAGGGTTTTGATGGTTGCCAGATAGGAGAGGGATGTGGGGGAATGGGTGAAGAGGTGAGGGGATTAAGGAGTACAAATTGGTAGTTACAGAATAGTCATGGGGATGTAAAGTACAGTATAGGGAATGGAGTAGCCAAAGAACTTATACACATGACCCATTGGTCATGAACAGTGGTGTGGGGATTTCCTGAGGGAGTGAGGGGTGCTGGGGAGGGGGGCATAGGAAGAAAAATCAGGACAACTGTAATAGCATAATCAATAAAATATAATTTAAAAAAGAAAATGATTATAAAATTTCAAGTCAAAAATAGGTTAGAAAACAAATATTTATTGAGAGGAAATAAACAACAAAATATAAAATTTTAAAACCTAACCTACACCAAATACCACAAAATCCAGAAAACATAATGTTTGAATAACTGCCTTAAATGCCTCTAAAATACCTTTTCCTTATTTTTGTACAAAAATTTTGGAAAACCGTTATCAAGTGTCTTTCACATTTCACCTGTAAAAGATGTATCATATAATTTGTGCCTACAAACACAAGAATTTGATAAAAATTGTATTAAGAAAAAAAGTTTCATTCCACATAAGCCTCTCCAGAGCATCTCACAACACAACAGATGACTTTCTTTAGAGTGTCAGTAGGAGACCCAACCACAGAAGTAACATCCCATTGCTATTCAGTAGGTGGGCCCTGCCCACAGAGGGAATCACACAGAACATTGGCAGGAAACAGAATAGGCCACACTAGAAAATGCCATTTTGGGGTGAGGATTATTATGAGCTGAAGAATATTAACAAACTGAAGACAGAGAAAAAAAAGCTCTCTGCCTTCCTCCTGTCTGGCTGAACACAGAACATAGAATTCCATTGGTAAAAGCTTCTGTTCTCCCTACCAGGAAGAGGATGACTATTAGACTCTTAATCACCAGAGAGGACTCCAGGCTCTTACCAGCTCAGAGACAGCACTGAAGGAATCTATATAACAAAACTTACTAAAACCAACCTTGTCTTCCATTAGTTTCCCCTATATATTTACCTCCCCACGGTTTTCCATTCTTAAAAGTATAAACCCCTTTTCCTTTGTCTTGTTACTTCTTCACAAGTGTATTCTTCTTTGTAAAGATGATATAAAAACCCAAATTTTAATTATCCCTTTGAATTAGTCATCACTGAATTTCTCCTGTGTGAATGCCTTGCTGCGTGTGTGAAGAAATTGTTTTCTTCCATTTCCCGTCTTTTGACAGCTTAATTTCTAGGGCCCAAGCTGTAGAACCTAGCAGAATAGAAGAAAAGATTTTTTTTTTTCTTACCACGTGACTACCAGGAGCAGAGATCCCTGGGATCCTGGGAGCTGCCTGTCACAGTGCTGTAGGACACCTTCAGGTACTGCTGTGGACTGTGGCCCTGTACCTTTCTGTCATGTCTCTGGCTAAGTTGGTAGAGTTGGCCACAGGAACATCCTGGAAGCCATGCAAAGCATATTTAATTATTCTCTTGAAGCTTCAAAAATTTTAGGTAAATGGATCACCTGTGATGTAGTTTAGGTAGCACTTAATTCTTTGAGGTATTAAAAACAGCTGATGTGTGTTCACTTAGGCAGCACGTGAACTAAAATTGGAATGATACAGAGAAGATTAGCATGGCCTTGAGCAAGGATGACATGTAAGTTCATGAAGCTTTCCATGTTTAAAAACAAACACACACACAAACAAAAAAACCCAGCTGACCTTATTTTAAAAGGGGGGAGGTCATTTCGAACTTTACTTGTCAGGTACAGATACAAATTGTAAGTATCTTCTTATCCCAATTGCCAAAATAAAATTGGAATCCAACAGTTTTTAATAACCTAGTGAATTTTTCTCATGGCTAAAAGATCTGTGTGTGTGTATGTATATTGTAAATGTGAGATTATTTTCTACCTCCAGATGGTATTGTTAAAATTTATTTAATAAATTGAAATTAATTGATTCAAAGGCAAGCCCTTATAAAGGTTGAGCATTTTAAAAATTCTCAGAAATTAGCAACTAGCTCAAAACATTTTCATGAATTAATCCTTAGTAAATAAAAGCTAGTTTAAATTATTGGTTTAAATAAAACAGACATGTCTTTATTGTACCTGGGTTTGCAAAAAAAAAAAAAACAAAAACGTAATTGCTGAACATAGGTTTACCTATCTTTCGGCTTCTTATTACAAAGAACCTAAAAGATAAATTTGGATCTGTTCATGAAATGTTCTATTGTTTTTTGAGAGAGCATTTGTTTTTAAAATTATGACATGTATTTGATAGTAAAAGCACCTATATTTCTAGAGGTTATAAAATGTCTTTATAAATCTGCCAAGCTAAATAATGCTAATGGTTTACTTATTAATTTTGAGTAGAAATTGAGGTTTTAAAGGTTAAAAATCTCAATATATGTAGGAATAACTTTTCAGTGTTCCAGAAGGGCCTCTGGAACACCTCAGAAGATTTGCTTTTTTTTTTTAATTTTATTTTTTGGTTTTTTAATTACAGTTGTCCCATTTTCCCCCCATTGCTCCCCCCACCCAGCCCATCCCTTCTCCCACAATCATATCCCTCCCCGTTGTCCATGTCCATGAGTCATTCATACACGTTCCTTGACTAGACCCTTCCCTTACTTATCCCCCTTCTCTCCCTCCCCCCTCCCCCCTACTGACTACTATTCTAGTCTTTGCCTATTTAGTTCGTTTGTTTGTGTTGCTCTTTAGTTTCCTGTATTAGGTGATATCATATGGTATTTTGCTTTCTTTGCCTGGCTTATTTCACTAAGCATAATTCTTTCTAGTTCCATCCATGTTGTCGCAAATGGCAGGAGTTCCTTCTTTCTTTCTGCTACATAGTATTCCATTGTGTAAATGTATCACAGTTTTTTGAGAAACTAGACCACCAACTTACACCACACACAAGAATAAACTCAAGATGGATTAAAGACATAAATGTAAGCCGTGACACCATGAAAGTCCTAGAGGAAAACATAGGCAGGAAAATTTCAGATATCCCACGTAACAATATCTTCACAGATACATCCCCTAAGGCAAGAGAAATAAAGGAAAAAATAAACAAATGGGACTACATCAAACTAAAAAGTTTCTGCTCAGCAAAAGAAAACATCAGCAAGATGAAAAGGAAACCAACCATGTGGGAAAACATATTTGCCAATGATATCACAGAAGATTTGCTTTCATGTTAAATTGCATGGCAAGCATTATAAAATAAGGGATTAAAAAACTCCTAATGTATATTGTTGGGGTAAACAATGGTTGTAAGTTAAATGAATAGCCAGGACTGTGGGAAACCCAGGACAGCCACTTGGTTCTTCAAGGCTCCCTGGCAAACCCAATTTTGAGCTTTTGCATTCCTTCATGTATCATAGTGCTTTTAAGCTAGACTTAAGTTAGAAGAAGGAACTTAGGAATTTACACCATTGAAAGGAGACATGTTGCACTATTGTCAAGGTTTGATAAAGTCACTTCAAGAAAATGCCAGATTGGTAACCACTTCCTTTCATGGTGAGCTCCCAGTAGACAAAGACTTAGAGGTCATTGACTGCCACCAAGATATTTTGTTTATTGAAAAGAACATAAAATAAAAGACACTCTCCAACCTCACTGAAAGGGACCTTATCAGGCGCCTAACCACAAATGGGCATCTGCTCCTATCTCTGGCACTCACCTCCACCTACAATGGACACCAAAAACTCCTCATGGATGAGAAGCCACTAACACCAGAGGTAGACAGCTACCCCAAGACATCCATATATCCATAGATTGATATTGAACTCAGAAACCATTTGTTTGATTTTCTTTACCTATTGGCTATTGATATTATTTGTAAGTTAACTTGTTCTTTGGGTTTTTCTTTACAGTCCAGCTGCTTATGATTACTTGAACATGTATAGGATATCTTTATTACTTTTTCTTAAAAAAAGATTTTATTTATGTTTTAGAGAGAGGGGAAGGGAAGGAGAGAGGGAGAGAAACATCAATGAGTGGCTGCTTCTTGCATACCTCCAACCAGGGACCCTGCCTGCAACCCAGGCACATGCCCTGACTGGGAATTGAACCAGTGATCTTTTGGTTCACAGACTGGTGCTAAATCCATTGAGCCACACCAGCCAGGGCTTTAATACATGTTTTATGGCTTACATAAATGTTATACTAGATGTAAAATACAGAAAAATAAGACTGATGGCAAAACTCGGATCATGATAGTTCACAGGATAGAAATGATGAGTGTTCATTCGCAACAAAGGCTGTAAGCCCTGACTGACTCCCGTTTACTTGCCTTTCCCTCTGGGGAAAATTCAGCCTCAACTCACATACCATAGTTACAGTATCACCCCAACCCCAGTGATCCACTATTTCAACAAGACAATGTTGATACTGAGATTTCCTAGGAATAAGCCTTCCTGGTACTGTGAAACCACACTCCCTGACTGAAAGGTTGATCATTAATGCGCTCTTCAGATAGATTTATACCTAAAAGGAAGAATTGTGGGAGAAAAGGGGGTGCTATAATAAATCAGAAATACCTAACTGGGCAGGTCATGGTGGGTAGTCACCCCACAGGCCCATTATCTTTGTTTTAAGCAAGCCCTGTCCATTGTTCTTATTCACCTAGATTAAAACACCTTTGAAATGCGGGAGTAATCCACTTTTTTAGAGGGAGGTGCAACCACTTCCAAGGAAGCACATAATCCTGTTAACTAACCTTGCTTTCTTCCACCTTCATGTAATCTTTCTTATATTCCCTCTTTAATTCCAAATGTGCAAAAAACCTGCAAAACTGTCATTCTCTGGAGCATTTGAGGTCTTGCTTTCCAGCATGTTGCTAGTTTGGCTCAAATAAACTCTTATAAAAATTCTCTACAGATTTGGACCTTTCTTACATTAACAATGGTGATGATGGTTATGGTAATGAAAATAGTGATGATAGTGATGTTATTTTGCTGTGGAGTTCTTTGCTCAAACAAAATGTTGGGGAATCCCAGAGTGTCAAACTGATAAAAATGCAGTTTCTCAGCTACACTTGGAGCAGGGATCTTGGGGCCTTGCTGTCATAGCTCACACCTGCCCAAGGGGCTCCTAGGAGAGCTTTGCAAAAAACAAACAAACAAACAAACAAACAAACAAAAACCTTCCTAAACAGAGGAGAGGGGAATGGAAAAGAGACTAAAGTCAGATTATGTCAAGGTGAGGAGTTTGGACCATAGTTGGTAGATGTACATAGTTGATGTCAAAGCAGGCACTGAGTAAAATTCCTCCATCAGGGCTCTGCCAATTGCCTGGAGGAGGGTCATGTGAGGTGAGGGACAGCGCTATGAAAAAGGGAAGGATGGACTCCAAAGCCACTACAACGAAGGGAAGAATGGGCACAGAACTAAGACCAAGCAGCCTAAAGAAGCCAATGAGAGAGAGTAGAGTCAAGTGTCGTAATGAATCCCATTTTTAAAAAACGCTTTTATTTCGTCCTGGCTGGTGTGGTTCCATGGACTGAGCGCCAGCCTGTGAACTGAAAGGTCACCAAAAAAGCCATTCTGCTCGAATGCCAAAAGCAACCACATTGAGCAACATCAACCCAGCAGCTCCAGCACACAATCACATCAAGGCCTTCCCTTTTCCATGCTCCATAACCGCATCACCTCTGATGGCAGTGAGGTGGCTGCAAGTGTTGTGGGTGCTACAGCTGTGTCCAAGGGAATAATCCACATTTTTTCTTGCCCTCTCTCTCTCTCAGGACAAAGACAACTTGCCTCAGGAGCTTCCTCTCAGACTTCCTGCCCACATATTACCAGCTAAGTCCCTGGGTTATTCCTGAACCAGTCCTGGGCAGGGAGGGGCGCTCTTCTTAGATCCCATGCTAGTCTGGAGGAGAGAGGGGTGGGCTTCCCCTGAGACAGGAGCTATCTGGGGATCTGACAGGTGGAATACCTGTAAGAAAGGGAGAGGGGAGAATGTGGTCCACTACGTCACAGGCTGCCATAAGGATCCTACAAATAGATGAAGTTTCCGTCAGATAGTGAGAATGACAGACATACAGGTTCCCTTCCTTCTGTCCTTCAAGGGAAGATGGCCGTTTCCCTAACCTTTAGTTCTGTCTCACAGAGAGAAAAAAAGTGGGTAGGTCCTGTGGACAAGGTTGGGAAGACAAGCGAAAGGCCTCCCTCCCAGAAGCTGACAAAGGCTCTCTGGGAAAATTGTTCCCAGAAGTCGTAGGTTGTTATCAGTCCTGCACTTTTAAAATTTATTCCTGTTCTCAGATTAGAATTGTGTTAAATATATCAAGAACTTAAGTTTTTACACATTTATTTATGTTATCGTGATTGATATTTATGGCTAACCAAAATCAAGTCAGCAAAATAACTAAATGGAAGTGCAATGACTTAAAAGTGGCATAAAATCTATGTGAAAATAAAAAGTTAACATAGTAAAGCTTGAAATGTTAATAGTTAGGTTTCTCCCTTTCTCTCCCCTGGTGCTCTCTTTAACCCTAGTGCTCTCTTTAAGATTTTATTATTTATATTCTGAAAGAGGGGAAGGGAAGGAGAAAGAAAGGGAAACATCTATGTGTGAGAGAAACATTAATTGACTGCCTCTCACACACCCCCAACTGGGAACCTGTCCTGAAATCCAGGCATGAGCCCAGAGAGGGAATTGAACCAGCGACCTCTCAGTTCACAGGCCAGTACTTAATCCACCAAGGCACACAAGCCAGGGTATAGTGTTTTCTTTAAAAAATGGAAGGTTTTAATAGCTGTGTTAATTTCAGGATTTTCGTTGTGTCCAAGCCCAATCAGGTCTAGGAACCTTTTGAGGTACACTGAGAAAATACAAAGCAAATTGTGTTAACATCCTGATAATCAGACATAAGCAAAAGTCATTCAAATAGAAAAGTCAAATAAATTAAGAATAAAAATAAATAAGTCTGTCCTTAAGGCTTTCTTATTAGCTCTTTATTTCCTTGATTGTAGGAAGGCGGGATGACCGTATCTGACTTGGCGGCTTAAAAAAAATTTTTTTTTAATTTTAGAGAGAGAGAGAGAGAAGCATCAATTTTTGTTGTTCTGCTTATTTATGCATTCATTGGTTCATTCTTGTATGTGTCCTGACCAGGGATCAAACCCTCAACCCTGCGGTATCAGGATGATGCTCTAACCAACTTAGCTATCCAGCCAGGAGCTGACTTGGTAGCTTTTTTAAAGAAAAAGAAAAAAGAAAAAAAAGAAAGCAACATGATTTGTCTTAAGTGGGATTCCAGAGAGGGCTGCAATGGAGCTCAGACTGTGGAATGTGCCAGATGCCTATAAGTGCAAATCCTGGCTCAGTAAGTTTACTTCCTGGGTAACAAGAGGCCTCCAAGACCTAAAACTGGATTTAATAATAACAACTGTCCCATTGGGCTGTGTGACAAAATGCTGTAAGCAGTGTTTAGCACATGATGATCAGTAAGTTTCAGCTGTACTAGATACTATTTTACTCCTAGGTGGCTGAATGGCTTTAGTTAAACAAATCACTTAAATCCCTCCTGGCTTTGTTTTCTCCACTTCAGCAAGTCAGTTGTACTAAAACCTCTTAAAGTTCCCTGATTCTATTAGAAGGCACACATATGAAAGCAAATCAAAGCAGGCAAGCAGGGTCATGTTTTTTCAAATTCATTTAAAGTTTATCCCATTACCATATTTCAGCTGTGTTGATAAATGGGGCCAAAGATGCTATAGAATTTGATCCATTTAAGTTATAAAGCATTTTTTCTTGTGAAGTTTCCATTGCTGCATTTAAGCCCCTGAAAAATCACTGAGATTTTAACTTAAGCAAGCCAATCTCTTTCCAAAAGCTAAAGAAGAGGTAGGAGAAATGTTTCCAAAATGTTTCTACTCTTTTAAAATATTTTTAAATTTTGAGTATTTTTGAAATACTTTACCTTGTTATATATGGTGTTGAGAAGGAAAGGGTTTTCCTCTATCCTCTTAGGTTCTATAACGATCTGAGAATTCAAATGACAAAAGACAATAAGAGGAAAATAAACATACAGATTTTATTTCAGGTTAATACTTTTACTTGTAACAAAGGCCTTCATACAAAGAAAGGTAAATTGTGGGGATGTGACAGACAAAGGAAAAAGGGGTCTGGGCTGAGAGTGGTAAACTGTGGGAAAGTGGGTAGGAAATGTATGGGGTTACTTTAGCAGGTTTGTTTATACAGACTCATCTCAGCCTTGACTCCTGTTTCAGGTGACAGAATGTTCTCCTCTTCCTGGTAGTGGGAACACATTTCACAGGGAAATGTATGCCCTGTTTTTATTAGGTAAAGGAGGTCAGAGAGCCCTTCTTGAACTTGCTGTTTCTCAATTGCCCTCCACTCAGAATAATCAATATGCCTGGTATGGTAATGTTTGTGTCCCCTGAGAATTTATATGCTGAAATATACCTATCTATGTGATGGTATCGGGAGGTGGGGGCTTTGGGAGGTGATAAAGTTATGAAGGTGGAGCCCTCATGAGTTGGAAAAGTGCCCTTATAAAAGAGACTCCAGAAAGCAATTCTGCCCCTTCCACCATGTGAGGACACAGAGAGAAGGCAACTGCCTAGGAAGCAGTTCTTACCAGGTACCGAATCTGCTAGAGCCTTGATCTGGACTTCCCAGCCTCTGAACCTGTGAAGAATAAATGTTGTTTATAAGCCACCCAGTCTATGCTTTTTTGCTATGGCAGCCTGAATGGACCAAAACAATGCCAAGGTACCAAATTTTGGGGTAGAATGTTCTGATCCTTTTCATGGTTTCATGTTATATAAATGATATGTACTGACCCATTTAACAATAAAAAATAAAATCAGTAGTAATCAGGAATAATATTATTTTCTGTACATGACAATGTTATGCACAGAAAAATGGTCTTATTCCTGTTTGCTTAGGGACAGAGAGACAGAGAAGCTGGTCTTATTCCTGAGGCACAGTCTCAAAGATTAAGAATCAGGAGAATTTTTATTCCAGCTCAATTCTTGTCTTGAATGAAAAGTTTGAGTAACTCAGTTTTCCTCTTAGAGCCTTGGCCTGAACATCTGAAACGTTTGAGCTTTAAACTAACTAGCTGAGTTCTCTTGGGTCCCTTCTAATTTGTTCTGTTCTACATAGCATGATGGTTTTAAAAGACACCTGCAATTTCTTGGACACTCTTCCATCAGAAGGTTGAATCTAATTTCTCTCCCTTTGAATATATTTGCTTTAGTGACTCATTCTGTTCCTTAGGAACAGAATGTAACAGAAGAGACAATGAAACTTCTGACATCAGGCCATAAAAAGTGATATAGCTTCTCTGTCTCTCTGTCCCTAAGCAAACAGTTTACAAGTCTGGTGTCCTGCAGCCACTCTGCTAGAGACGACACGGAGCGATGTCTGAGGAGCACCAGCAGGTCCAGCCCCAGCAGTCTGGGTCTTCTGAGCCCAGGCCCCAAACCTGGGCGTCAAATGATCCCAGCTGCAGCCTTCAAGTGTACACAAATGGAGAAGAGTCAAGCTGAACACAGGGAGCCCTGCCTGCCTTACAGATTCATGCACAAAATAAACGCTGTTGTTATTCTGATAAGCAATTACATCTGGGGTGGTTTGTTATGCAGCAGTAGTAACCAGAGCTGAGGGTAAAGCTAGGAGCCTCTGAATGCCTGGAGTAAATATTTTACCAGCTGAAGCACATGACATTTGACATTTCAGTGGTGTGGACTATATGGGCTAAATTTCAGAAAGTTATTTTGCATGCTGCATTATTTAACAATTGACTTCAGTAATCTGGACTCCAGAGTTGAGAAGTCTAGGCCTTATTTTGGATGGGAGTTTAGGGGACACTAAGCGTGGAAGAGAAGTTGACTACACCATCTGGTGTGCCAGAGCAGAGGTGAGGGGTGAGAGCCAGAAACCACCCATTGCCTCCATGCCTTTCAGGAGGCAAGGGAGAGGACTCCAAATGCCAGTGTTGCTGAAAGTGCAGTCATGGGACCTCCTCTTCTTCTGAGCTCTAGACCAGTATCTCCTACTGTGGTATAATAAAAATATTTGGCCTTTGTCCCCAGTCCTGGCAAAAGACTCCTAAGACCCTTGGAACTTCCTGACTATTTCACTAAGCATAATACCCTCTAGCTCTATCCATGTTGTCACAAATGGTAAGATTTCATTCTTTTTATGCCTGAGTAATAATCCATTGTATATACAGGGTTGGCAAATGTAGGTTTACAGTTTTTCATATCGAAATAATATAATAATAAACAATATTATAAGAATAAGATGTTTCACACACTTAAAACTGTAAAGCTTCTATTGTCTCACCTTGCATGTACCACTGCCTTTTAATCTATTTGTCTATTGATGGGCACTTGGGTGGCTTCCATATCTTGGCTATGGTAAATAATGATGCAATAAACATAGGGGTGCATATATCTTTCCCAAATAGTGTTTTGGGTTTCTTTGAATATATACCCAGAAGTGGAATTGCTGGGTTATAAGGCAGTTCCATTTTTTAAATCCTTACCTGAGGATATGTTTATTAATATTAAAAAGATAGGAGGGGAAAATCGATATAAGAGAGAAACATTGATCAGTTAGTTGCCTCACGTATGTGCCCCTACCAGGGAATCAAACCCACAACGTTTTGGTGTATGGGACAGTGCTCCAATCAACTGAGTCACCTGGCCAGGTTCATTTTTAACTTTTGAGGAACTTCCATACAGCTTTCCACAATGGGTGCACCAAATTGCATTCCCACAGGAGTGCACAAGGGGTCCACTTTCTCCAGTCTTGTCAACATTTCTTGTTTGTTGATTTATTGATGATAGTCATTCTGACAAGGGTGAGGTGATAGCTCATTGTGGTTTTAATTTGTATTTCTTTGATGATTAGTGACGTTGAGCATCTTTGCATATGTCTATTGGCCATCTGTGTATCCTCTTTGGAGATGTGTCTATTCAGGTCTTCTGTTCATTTTTTTAATTGGATTGTTTTTTGTTGTTGTTGTTGTTGTTTTTTTATAGAGAAGGGTTAGAGTCAGAAAACCTAGGTTCAAACTCTATCCATGTAGTCTTTTTGTTTTTATTCATTTATTTTTAGAGAAAGGGGAAAGGGGAAAGAGAGGGAGAGAAACATTACTGTGTGGTTGCCTCTCACTCGCGCCCCCAACTGGGGACGGGACCTGACGTGCAACCGAGTCATGTGCCCTGACTGGGAATCGAACCAGCGGCGCTTGGCTCACAGGCCGACGCTCAGTCCACTGAGCCACAGCAGCCAGGGCTGGATTGTCTGGTTTTTGATGATGAGTTGTATGAGTTCTTCATAAATTTTGGACATTAACTCATTATCGGATATATCATTGGTAAATACCCTTTCATTCATTGGGTTGTCTTTTATTTTAATGGTTCCCTTTGCTGTGCAAAATCTTTTTAGTTTGATGTGGTCCCATTTGTTTATTTATTTATTTTTTTTGTTGTTTCCCTTGCCTGAAGAGATCTAGCAGAAAAAAAAAAAACATTGTTAAGAACAAGCCAGAGAGTTTACTGCCTAGGTTTTCTTCTAGGAGGTTTATGGCTTTAAGTCTTACATTTAGGTCTATCCATTTGAGTTTATTCTTGTATATGGTGTAAGAAGGTGGTCTAGTTTCATTTTTTATTTTGCATGTACCTGTCGAGTTTTCTCCAAATTATTTATCGAATAGAGTGTCTTTACCTCATTGTGCGTTCTTGCCTCCTTTCTTATATATTAATTGTCCATATAGGTGTGGGTTTTATTTCTGGTTCTCTCTTCTATTCTGTTGATCTATAATATGCATCTGTTTTTATGCCAGTATCATGCTGTTTTGACTACTATGATCTTATACTAGAGTTTGAGATCAGGTAGCATGGTACCCTCCAACTTTGTTCTTTTCTCAGATTGCTGTGGCTAATTCGGGTCTTTTGTGGTTTCCAAAAAAATTTTAGGTTTTTTTTTTTTCTAGTTCTATAAAAAAATGTGTTTTGGGTAGTATGGACATTTTAACGATGTTAATTCTGCCTCTCCATGAACACGGTATGTACTTCCACTTATTTGTATCTTCTTCAATTTCTTTCTTCAGCGTCTTACAATTTTCTGAGTACAGGTCTTTTACCTCCTTAGTTAAATTTATTCCCAGCTATTTTATTATTTTTGATGCAATTGTAAATGGAATAGTTTTCTTAATTTCTTTTTCCAAGAGATCATTATTGATATATAAAAATGAACCAGACTTCTGAATATTTATTTTGTATCCTGCTGCTTTAATGAATTCATTTATCATTTTAAGGTTTTGTTGTTGTTGTTATTGTTTGTTTGTTTTTGTGGAACCATCAGGGTTGTCTATGTACAGTATCATATCATTTTCAAATGACAGTTTTACTTTTTGCTTTCCAATTTGGATGCTTTTTATACTTTTTTCTTGTCTGACTGCTGTGTCTAGGACTTGCAATACTATGTTGAATAAAAGTGGTCTCACCACTTCTGTTGGCATAAAAATAGGCACATAAATCAATGAAACAGTATAGAGAGCCCAGATATAAACCCGCTCATATATGGTAAATTAATTTATAACAAGGGAGCCAAGATTATACAATAGAGAAAGGACAGTCTCTTCAACAAATGGTGTTTGGAAAACTGGACAATTACATGCAAAAGAATGAAACTGGACCACTATCTTACACCATACACAAAAAATAATTCAAAACAGATTAAAGATTTGAACTTAGGATCTGAAACTATGAGACTCCTAAAAGAAAATGTAGGCAGTAAACCCCTCGATATCTGTCCTGGCAATGATTTTTTTTTTTTATTTGACACTAAAAGCAATGGCAACAAAAACAAAAACAAACAAACAAAAAACCAATAGAACTATAGCAAATTGAAAAGCTTCTGCATAACAAAACAAAACAAACAACTGCCCTCCCAAAAATCAGTAAAGTCAAATGGTAAACTATTGAATGGGAAAACATATTTGCAAACATATATTTGATAAGGGGTTAATATCCAAAATAAATAAAGAATTCATATAACTCAACAGCAAACAAACCCCAAACAATCTGATTAAAAATTGGGCAGAGCATCTGAATGGACATTTTTCCAAAGATGGCCAACAGGTATATGAAAAGGTACTGAACATCACTAATTATTATGGAAATGCAAATTAAAACTAGTAGGTATTGCCTCATATCTGTTAGAATAGCTGTTATCAAAAAGACAAGAGGCCTGACTGGTGTGGTTCAGTTGGTTGGCCATTGTCTTGCAAAGAGAAAGGTTGCTGGTTAGATTCCCAGTCAGGGCACATGCCTGGGTTGTGGGCCAATCTCTAGTTACAGCATGTGCGAGAGGCAACTGATCAATGTTTCTCTCATACATCTATGTTTCTTTTTTTCTTTCTAGCCTTCCCCTCTCTCTAAAAATAAATAAATAAAATCTTAAAAAAAAAAATGGACAAGAAAGGATGTGCAAGGAAGTCCTAGTGCACTGTTGGTGGGAATATAAATTGGTGCAGCCACTATGGAAAACAGTGTAAAGGTTCCTCAAAAAAATTAAAAATAGAACTACCATATGAGTCAGAAATTCCACCTCTAGGTATTTATTAAAAGGAAACTAAAACACTAACTTGAAAGATACATGAGTTCCATGTTCATTGCAGCATTATTTATAATAACCAAAAACATGGGAACAACCTAAGTGTCTGTCAACAGATGAATGGATGAAGATATGGTATATAAATAGTGGAGGATATAAAGTAAATGGATTAATGCTCCAATCAAAAGACATAGGGTGGCTGAATGAATATGCTACCTGCAAGAGACTAACTTCAGACCAAAAGACACACACTGACTGAAAGTCAAAGGATGGAAAAAATATTTCATGAAAATGAAAATTAAAAAAAGAAAAACTGGGGTAGAATACTTAATCAGACAAATAGACTTTAAAACAAAGGCTATAATAAGAGACAAATAAGGATCCAGCAATTCCAAAGAAACCCAAAGCACTAATTCAAAAAGACATATGGAACTTTCAGCCAAGATGGAGGCCTAGACAGACGCGCTCTGTCTCCCTCCACTACTAACAAGGAATGAAACTACCGCAAAACCAGAAATAACCAGAAGTTTCAGAAAATAAATGGAAGTCCAGTGTATGAAGTAATAAAGAAGTGGTGCTCATCTGGATGGGTAGGAGGGGTGAAGCCGGGGTGTAGAGGTCAAGCTGTGCTGGTGGTGGCCCCAGCAGTGACGATGGTGGGACGGTGGTAAGCACAGACACTCATATTTAAGGGGAGGTGAGAAGTGCCTGGGGAGCAACCGGCTGCAGGCCAGACCTGTCAGCTTGCAATTCCAACGCCGGGGAAGGCAGACACCCATTGCCTTGGACTATGAGGCCCGGAGTGGGTGGGGATGGAGGAGGAGGATCCCAGTCTCTCAGTGGAGAGTGAACGACAGGAATTCACCTTGGACCCCCAACCCGACAGAAAACGCCATGGCATGGTGAGAAGGGTTGCCTGGTTGTAATGAGTGCATGGGGCTCTGCTCCCTGTATCGTAGGAGGTGTGACAGCCCCACCCAAGAAGCAAAGGTAAACACAAAATTGTCAGGATGGCACAGATCATGATAGAGATCTCGGTGATGCAGCTGACCGGACAGCAAATATCTAATCTAATGGCTCAGAAGACAGGAAATCTTTCTGAGGTACAGTTCAGAGCTTTGGTTATAAAAATGCTTACAGACCTAACAGCAGATCTTAAACAAGACGGGGAAGGAATGAAGGCTAGCCCTGCCAAAATGAATGAAAACACATACGAAACTAGTGGTGAGGGAAAGAAAACCAGGGATCACATCAACAAATCGGAACATAGGTAAGGAACCAACAGTCAACCACTGGAGAAAGAGGACATGAAAAGTGATGAAAATGAGGAGATGCTCAGAAACCTACAGGACAGCTATAAGCGGGCCAACATCTGAATAATAAGGTTGCTAGAAGGTGAAGAAGAAGAACTAAAAATTGAAAAATTATGTGAAAAAATAATGAAGCAGAACTTCCCTGACTTGGGGAAGGAAATAGACTTACAGGTTCAGGAAGCACAGAGAGTTCCAAAACAACTGGACCCAGGGAGAACCACACCAAAACACATTATAATCAAAATCTGAAAAATTAAGGATAAAGAGAATCTTCAAAGCAGCAAGACAGAAGAAGAGAATTACGTACAAAGGGGTTCCAATAAGACTATCAGCTGATTTCTCAAGAGAAACTCTGCAGGCAAGAAGGGACTGGCAAGAAATATTCAAAGTAATGAAAAGCAAAAACCTACAACCACGATTACTCTATCCAGCGAAGCTGTCATTCAGAAAAGAAGGGCAGAGAAAGTGCTTCCAAGACAAAGTAAAACTGAAGGAGTTCATCAGATCGAAAGCACTGTTATATGAAATGTTAAAGGGACTTGTTTAGGAGAAAGAGGATAAAAACTATGAACATTAAAGTGGAAACTGTATTGGAACAACCAACAACAGAAGCTAGGGAATCGAAACAAAGGCAAAGTAAGTAGGCAAGGAGAGTGGAAAAAGAACTATAGGTATGGGGAACATACTGGGGGGAGGTCAGCAGGGATGGGGAAGAGGGGAAAGGGAGGGAGATGGTACAGTAATTAAGAAGCATAGTAGGAGGAAGTGGAGGAGACAGGAAGATGTTGAGAAGAATTATATGCACAACCAATGGGCATGGACTAAGTGGGGGGGCATCTGGCGGGAGGGGCTTCACTGGGTCGAGGGGAGCAGAGGGAAAAGAAACTGGGACAACTGTAACAGCATAATCAATAAAGCATATTAAAAAAATATGTCAGATGGGAGAGGGGTATGGCGGAATGGGTGAAGAGGTGAGGGGATTAAGAAGTACAAATAGGTAGTTACAGAATAGCCACGGGGATGTAAAGTACAGTACAGGAAATGGAGTAGCCAAAGAACTTATAGGCATGACCTGTGGACATGAACAATAGTGTGGGATTTCCTGAGGGCGTGGGGTGGTGCTGGGTACAGGGGGGCTAAGGGGAAAAAATTGGGACAACTGTAATAGCATAATCAATAGAATATAATTTTAAAAAGACATATGCATCCATATGTTCATTACAGCATTATTTACAATAGCCAAGAGTTAAAGTAACCTAAGTGCCCATCAGTAGATGAATTGATAAAGAAGATATGGCACATATATACAATAGAATATTAGCCATAAAAAAAGAATAAAATCATGCCATATGTGACATGAATGGACCTTTAAGGCATTATGCTAAGTGCATTAAGTCAGACAGAGAAAGACAAATACCATGTGATCTCACTTATATATAGACTCTAAACAAACAAACAAACAAAGCAACACCAAGCTTATGGATACAGAGAACAGACTGGTAGCTGCCAGAAGTGGGGGAAGGGGAGGAAGATAAAAATGTACAAATTCCTAGTTTAACATAAATAAATGATGGATATAATGTGTGGAATGATGACTACCGTTAATAATACTATATTGTATGTTTGAAAGTTACTAAGAGTAGATCTTAAAACTTCTCTTAGCACTGGCTGGGTAGCTCAACTGGTTAGTGTCACTCCCATATGCCAAGGCTGCAGGTTCTATCTGCAGACAGGGCACACATAAGAAGCAACCAATGAATGCATAAATAAGTGAAACAACAAATTGATGTCTCTCTCTCTAAAAAAAAAAAATTAGAAAGATATTTATTCTCACTTTGAAAAGAAAAGTTCTCATCACAAGAAACAGAATTGTAGCTCTGTGTGGTGGATGTTAATTGGAACTATTATAGTGATCATTTCTCAATATATATAAATATTGAATTATTATGTTGTACACCTAAAATATAATGTTATATATCAATTATATCTCTTAAAAAAAAAAAGAAAGAGGAGGAGATACATTTACAAATGGAAATTCATGTTACCTTTACAAACGGAAATTAATGCCAGGCTTTTAGGCAAAAAGTGGGACAGAGAGTTTCTCCTTTGCTGTTAATAGTCTTCAGCTCAAAAGAGTTCTTAATGCCAGAGGGACATACTTTGGAGTAGTATATTCTGACCTCCTTCATCTGAGTTATGTGAGCCAGTCTGGTAGATTACCTGAGTGTAGGACTTGGGAACCCCCAAATTGGTAGTTGGCTGAGACAAACTGTAGTGGCCTGGGCACAGCATTTGCTGCTGGCACCTGAAGTGGGCATTCTTGTTGGAGCGAGCCCCTTAATCCCAGGTAGTCTGAGTCAGATTTGAATCATTGGAACCCAGTTGTTGTCAACGAATTGTGGTCAGAAAGAACTTAAGAACCTACAAAGCTCGATCTGCCCCAAATGGAATTTATTATTATCTTGCATTCCCACTATTCCTCTTCTAGTTGTCCCTGCCCCAGTGACCGCTACTGTCTCCACTCAACTGCTCATGTCCAGATCCTAAAAGCACCTCTCTACCCTCGCCTACTCCTCTATTGGTCCATTAGCATGTAATGTTGGTTTTCACTCCTAAATAGCTCTCAAATCTGTCCACCCCAGCATTATCACCTCTCATGATCACCCTTATTCACTCAAAAAACTGCAATAGTCTCCTAACAGCTTTTCCCATGTTTTCTCTGTCCCCTACAATCTGCTCTTCATCCTGCTTCCCGAATGATTTCAAAACAAATCAGGTTAGTTACACACGTGACTCAAAATCCTTCAATGGCTTATCATTGCTCCAGGCCCTGAGTGGCCCCTTCCTACTCCTCCATCCCCAGCTCTACCAGCTTCTCCTTGCTCTCTGCCCTTGGGCCCCAGGCCTTCTCCAGTCCTACTCATCCACATTCCTCCCCCACACAGGGCCTGTGGATGGCCTCAAATGTTCTTCTTTGCTGTCTTAGATGTTCACTCCCACTCACCTTCCTCACAGAGGCTTCTTTGGCCTTGGGGACCAAGTCAGATCCTGCCTTCTTAGCATCTGCCAGAGTGGCTGAGTCTATATTTGCTTGTGTGACTTAGTGTTTAATTGTGGTTTCCTCCAACACATATATTGAGAGGTCCATGAGAATGGAGACTTCTAATGTCTCTACCAAAGAGAAGAGAATAGGACAGGGATGGGACCAGGGCACTGAACCACCCTGAGAGTAATGCCTCCTTAAAATCTGCTCCCTACCTGCCTCATGTCTCTTTAGTCCTTGCCCTGGAGTGAGTGGGTTCCCTAATGGGGGTTGTAGCCTAGAGAGTCACCACAACTTCAAAATCTCTTTGAGGTCTTATTTTATTTTTGAAGTAGTTTGCAAATTTTGTGTTTAACTCCATAACGTAATACTAAGCCAGGACTGGCTTAGTATTAACGGGAGAAATCTTTCTTCTAAATTACCTAGGTTCAAACCCCACCACAAACTAGCTATAAGATCTGATCGATGAAAAAAAAATCTCTCGCTACCTTTAGGTGCCGTATGTAGAATAGGGATAATAGGACTTCCACTTCACAGGGTTGTTCTGGAAATAAGATCATGCAAGGAAGGAGGCCCCTCAGGTCAGTTAACCGTTGGGCGCTCAATCAATATTAGCTATTAATATGATCCTTATCTTTCCCCTTACCATCTCTTTTACCTGCCCCCACACCCAAATGCCTAAAATCCCTAAAGCTCTAGCCCCTTTAAATTCTGCCAGATAATAAGGTTATTATGCCTTCCTTAAATGACCTGGGTAGAAGGGCTTTGCTTTTTATTTTTTGTGAAATTGTGCGTCTGTTTCTAGACTTTCCAACGTTTTATACAAGTAATGGCACACCGTGCACATAAGTTTCTTAGTAGTTCCCAGAATTCGGTCTCTAGAGCCCAGCATCAGCATGCCCTTTGTCAGAAAGGCTACGGGGCACCACCTCAGACCTACTGACTCAGAACTCCAGGGTGGTGGGCCCAGCAATATTGTCACAAGCGCTCCTGGTGATGCTGATGCGCGCCAAAATTGGAGAACCACTGACTTAGATCAAAGTAAAGTTTGCCTTAAAACAAAACAAAACAGAACAAAACCACTTTTGAAGTCACCACAACCCCGGGTTCTGCACTTTCTGTGAAGGCCCAAAAAGGACTCTCACAGCCTCGGAGCGGCAGACCCCGACTCGCGGCGCGCGAGGACCCGGCGCTGGGCACTGTGGCGTCGGTATCCCGCCGCGGTGGGGGCGGGGAGCGCGGGACCCGGGGAGCAGCGGGGACGTGCTCCCGGGCCCTGCGCGAATGGCCTCCGGCAGCTCTGGGCTCGCCGCCCTGCCCGCTTCTCCGCGCGTCCCCGCAGCGTCTCCGCCCAGACTCGGCCCAGGCCCACGCCTAGCAGCTTTCGGAAGTTCTGAGAGGCGAGCATGCCCGGCAGGGTCGGGCTTCCGACTGGGATCGGAGCTCGGGGAGGCCTGAGGTTTTTGTAAGGGAGACGCTCCACGCTCTGGGGCCGAACCGCCCGGCCGCCTCCCAGCTTCCCCGCAGGCGGGTTTGCCTCAATGCGCCCCTGCCCCGCGGACTTCCTGGGCCCATGCGACTGCCAGGAGGAGCCCGCGACCCTCCACGGACAAAGCGGTCAGGACCTGCGGGCTAACTTTACCGGTCGGAGAAAGACTTCTCACCCCAGTGTCAACGAAAGCTGAGCGCGAGTTCATCCAGGAGCTCCGGAGGCAGGACAGCCGCGGGCCCTGCTGGGGTGGGAGGTGAAAGGGACCCGCAACTTCCAGAAAGCCATCTCCCACTTTCCGCCTGAGTGTTCGGAAACCCCGCCCACGCGCTCTAGCCCCGTGCCGCCGCACTTCCAGGTGTTCTTCTGTCACCCCTCCCGCCCTAGGTCCTCCCCCGTCACGAGCAGGTTCAATCCCGAGGTGGCCTGGCCGGGAGCCGGCCCCTGACCCGCATCCTCCTCCCACTCGGCCCTGCAGCCGCCGCTAAAACCCCGAGGCTCCCACATGGAACTCCGTTCTTTTCAGGAGCTCGGGGTGTGCGCTGCACGCTGTCAAAGATCCAAGGTGTTATTCTCCACAAGTCTGAGCCGGGGTTTCGCGACCCAGTTACGTCCCCTGGCCAGACGGCTTCATGGAGCCTCAGGGAGCGCATCTGCTAACTTTGGAGGCGCAGGCACCTGAGCCCTTGGGAGACCCCCCGCCAGCCCAGGAGCTGCCCGCTGCCGGAATCCTCTGCGTGGAAGGTGGCAGGGACGGCGGAGACACAGGGGAGTCCCGGAGCCCCGACGCCGAGTCCTTGTCCCCGGAGGAGAAGGCTGCCCTCCGGGAGCAGGAGGAACTGCTGGAATTGCGCCGCCGCCGCCGCGCGCGCTCCTTCTCGCTGCCCGCCGACCCGATCTTGCAGGCAGCCAAGTTACTGCAGCAGCGACAGCAGCTCGCCCTGGAGCTGGGCGCAGAGGGCGGCGAGAGGGTCGAGGACGCGCCGCACAGCCCGGGTGGCTGCTGTTCCAAGTGCAAGAAGCGGGTGCAGTTCGCGGACGCGCTGGGGCTGAGCCTGGCCAGCATTAAGCACTTCAGCGAGGCCGAGGAGCCGCAGGTGCCGCCAGCCGTACTCTCCCGTCTCCGCAGCTTCCCCATGAGCGCCGAGGACCTACAGCAGCTCCCTGGCCTGCTGGCCGCGGCCGCCGCGCCCCTCTCCTCGCCACCCCCACGGCTACGTCCTCTCTTCGAGCTTCCCGGGCCGGGCGCCGCGGCCGAACGCCTCCGGCGGCAGCGCGTGTGCCTGGAGCGCGTTCATTGCTCGGCGCCTTCGGGCGCGGAGGTGACGGGCTCCGGCCGGGTGCTGAGCTGCCCCGGGCCGAGGACGGTGGCCGTGCGCTACACTTTCACCGAATGGCGCTCTTTCCTGGACGTGCCCGCGGAACTGCAGTCTGAGCCAGTGGACCTCCAGAGGCAGGAGGCGCCATCAGGGGTACCTGGGCCCGTGGGTGCCGAGGAGGAGCAGCGCGCCGAGAGCTTCCACTTCTCTCTCTGCCTGCCCCCGGGTCTGCAGCCCAAGGAAGAGGAGGAGATGAACGGACCGGATGTTGCGGTCCACTTCGCAGTGTGCTACCGCTGTTCCCAAGGCGAGTACTGGGACAACAACGCGGGGGCCAACTATACGCTGCGCTATGCGCGTCCCGCGGATGCTCTCTGAGCGGTTCGCACGGTCCCCAGCCCAGAGCGGTCCGAGAGCGCTTTGAGGGACGGTGGGAAGGGAGCTTCGCCCCGTGACTTGCCCGGACCCCTTGCTGAACGTGGTCCACCTGGAGTGAAGGGATCTTGGAAGGAAAGGAGGGAGCCACTCAGTCGTAAAGTCGCACCGAGACAGATCCTGCGAGCAAGCATGGGGAGCCCTGGCAAGGCACCCAATCCCCGGCCCTTGTTCTCCTCGCTCAGGCCTTCTTAGCCGGCCTCTTGACTTCTACCCCAGTGTCAGAATGGAAAGAAATCCTCAAGACTCTGACCAGTAGTTTTCTGCAAGAAAAAAGCTCCTGACTCCTGAGCGAGGCTGTAAGACCTTGGCATGTGTTTTTAATTGTAGACATCGTGGCTTAGCCTTTGCAGTTTGCTGGAGACCCCACAGGTTTCAGGGAAAAGACTAAGTATTCAGCCACTTCTCCCCAAAAGCAGGCGCTGGACTATGGGTGTGCGCGGGAGCCTTCCCTCAAGGCTATTTCTCAGAGAAACCCCGTGGGGCCTCAGCCCGCTGTCCTTTTTTCTAAACGGGACTCTGGGAGGTGTTTGCCCAGACCAGACGTTATTTACTTGTGCCTTTGTACAAATGTCCTTTAAAAAAGTAAAACCCGCTTGCACACCCCTTTACGCTGCACTTTATATTTCAGCTCCTGGGGGTTTGGGAGGTTTTGGCAGATAGGCGAGCTTCCTCAGCTGAAGACGTGTGCAGTTTAACAGTAGTTAAGCTGTGGTGAATCTGAATTTCCTTACTTTGATCCTTCCTGTCTGCTATAAAGACCCAGATTTCCCAGGCAGGGCAAAAAAATAAAAATAAAAAAATAAAAAAAATTCTTTAATATGTTCTGTGGCAGGGTTCTTTCCCCTGCCCAAACAAGAAGTTGGTGAATTGAAACGCTGGAGTAGTATGCTGGTAGGCCCTGGCTGTGAGCCATGGGTGCTGGGCACTCATCCTCAACTGCCTTTGTGTAGGCAGAGCACAGAGCCTAGCTTCTTCTAGGCCATTAGCAGTCCGGGAAGCTGGATCCAAGTACAGTGGATAGGGCATGACAAGTTGGCTTTCTGTCCCACTTGGAGCCACAGCAGGTAGTGGTGACTTGATGGATGATGAAACACACCCAGCAAGTAAATGCTCTTAACCAGATGGGTGCCCTGCACATGGCAGGGCTGTGGACATAGGTTTGGTCCCTCTTCATTCTCTGCTGATGGCTGTGGTTGCCAAAATGAGGTGGCCATGAGCAGGGTGCATGGGCATCCTGGATGAGGACTTGATTCCTTCACACCTTGGACATCTCTTGGTAGTTTGTCTTTCTTTAGTTTTCATATTTTCTTGCAATGACTAGGACAATGAATTTGTTTTGTAATGGTAATCTTTAAGGAGGGCGGGATGGTTTCACTACCAAATAAGGGTGGGTTAAATTCAGCCTGAAGCCTGTTCTTGTAGGGCCTGAGAGCTAAAAATGATTTTTACATTTTTAAATAGTTAGAACAATTCAAAAGAATACTATTTTGTGACACATGAGAATGATATGAGATTCAAATTTCAGTGTCCATAAATAAGGTTTTTTGGAACACAACCATGGACATTTGTTTACATGTATCTATGAATGCTTTTCTGCTACATGAGCAGAGTTGAGTAGATGTAACAGAGACCATATGGTAAAGTCCCAAATATTTACTATCTGGAACTTTATAGAAAGTTTCCCAATCTCTGCTCTAGAGAAGCAGTATTTTTTAAACACTATATGATGAGAGTTATAACTAATAAAGCAGTGAAACTTTTAATTTAATTTTTTTATCCTCACCTGAGGACATGCTTAGAGAGGGGAAGGGAGGACGAGAGAGAGGGAAAGAAACATGGATGTAAGAAAGAAACATAAATTGGTTGTCTCTCCCACATGGGTCCTGTCTGCAACCTAGACATGTGCCCTGATCCGGATGCTTCAACCAACTAACTGAGCCACACCAGACAGGGAAAGCAGTTAAACTTTTAGTAAAATTTGCCACTTGAACTATACCTCCTTTGGGTAAAGGTAGAACTGTTTACATTACTCTTAGTGATCTTGATTAGAATAAACACCAGTGTACAATTATTGCTGTATTGGGGAGGGGAATTGACCTGTTGCTTTCTTTCATTTGTTAACCTGAAAATAAAAAGTCCTTTAGAAGTGAATGACAATAAACATTTATTTGGGATCAAAGAATAGCTATTTTGGATGCACTGATTCAGGCAAAAGTCCAATAGTGTTCCAGTTAGGAGACAAAGGCAAAAGTATTTATGAGAAGGGAAAGAGGAACAATTAGATCAATAGAAGGGAGGCATTTTTATTGGTATAGAAACATAGGTATGCTAATTTTAAACAATTTTTTAATTTTCAGTTCTGTAAGCATAATAACTGCTTTTTTGTTACCTTTACAAACAATTCTTTGGGGCACAATGTTGCTTTAGACCCAGTTCAAAGGTTATTTTGCCCTGTTTTAATATTGCACAGGTTTGAGGTATAATGCATGCAAGGCAGTTTCTCTGGCATGGCATCTTTGGCTCCATTTTAAAGTGGCTCCATTCAGTATTTTTTTGACACATCTAAGAAATAATAAATCAGTGCACCTGAAATGTAGCACCAATCTAAATTAATGTCAAGCTACAAAAACTGCCACATATTTTTGTGCCTCAAAATGGGTGTCTTAAGCTATAGAAATATTTAGTTTGAGCTCTGGTTTAGGGACATCACTTTTGATTGTAGTAGTATTTGGCAAAGTAATTGATCATGGAAAAATTTTAAAATAGTAACTTATTAGTGGAAAGTCAGCAGAAGTTAATGAATTACTTTTTACACTTGGAGTAAAGCAGATTAAAAAATGGTCACATAGATGAAATAATGATCTTAATTCACATATACTTATAAAAACTATGATGATTAAAATAGCAATTATTAGAATTCCTTCATTTTTTTGTTACTAAATACAAAAGTAGTCAAGTCCTTTTATGTAATGTTTGGTATTGGGTCTGGTATACCATTTCTTTTTGAATAGTGCTTTATTGAATAATAACACCTAGATACATTTTATATTTTTCATATGTATTTATGAATATATTTTAATTGAAAAGTATTGATAATGTATATAGCCTATAACTCAGATTGAAATGCTGGTTTACATAGTAATAATGCATTATTTTGGAATGTTTGAATTATTTAAAATTAAATTAGGATAAAATTAGGATCCCAATATAATCATCAAACTAAAATCCTCTTGTCTGGTATCCTTTGGAATGGTAACTCATTAAATCTAGAATAAAATAGATGAGATGGGTTTTTAGGAGATATGCACAGCAACTTTCCTATTCTCATTAAAAAAATAGATTTTTAAAAGTATGTTTTGGAATTTAAACCATTAATTTTAAAAGTATTATTTTGTAATAAAACAGATGTCAAACATGGCTGTTAGAAAGGAAATCTAGCTTTGCTCTCCTTCGAATCTTGGAGAACAGCTTTTATAAAGTTCAGAGTTGTGTAAAATATTTTTAATAGCCCAGGCTTCCTGCACATGGTTATAGCCTTTCAAAGTGCTAGAACTGGTAATCTTTTAAATGTTAATTTATTTAGAAAGTGCCAATTTTTCATTACAGATTGATATAGCTAACATTTTGTGAAGAAATGTAAGGAGTTAAAATAGGCTTTATTTGTTTTTTTGAAAAGTTAGTTTTAAAGGAAGGGGCAATACTGACTAGAGTGAAGAAATATTTAAGAGTGTATTTTCTGAATGGAATGAAAACACCCATACTCATCCAAGAAGTAAAATTCCCACAATGAGGAGAATTACTGTTGTTTGCAGTAATATTTACCTCAACTTGAATAAAGGAGGGTCATTCTGCTTAAAAACATAATAGCTTAAGTGTCTTGCCCAACTCTAGTGATCAAAAACCAAGTTCTCAGCTTATTTAATGACCCTGGCCTCCACCAGAGAGCTTCCAGTTTCTTCTCTATGGGCAAGTGTGTCCATGGGTCACTGGGTCTGGGGATGGTAAATGAAATGTGTGTTCCTACCTAAAGAGTTTCTGAAGCAGTGGCTGGGAGTGTGGCTGTCTGTGTGATACTGACAATTCATGGTAAAGATGTTTAGATATTGAATCATAGAGTCCAGAGATGTAGGTATAGGCTTTCACTTGCTTTGATTGTTAGGTAGCTTATAGTCAAAGATTAATAAAATAAGTTAGTCATAGTCTGAAGGCCTGCCTATCTGTAAAGCAGGTTCCAAAAGAAATGTTTAAAAATATACTTTGCTCTCGCTGGTGTGGCTCAGTGGGTTGAGCAGTGGCCTGCAAATTGAAGGGTCGCCACTTCCGATTCCCAGCCAGGTCCCCAGTTGGGAGCGTGTAAGAGGCAACTGATCAGTGTATCTCTCGCACATCGATGTTTCTCTCCCTCTCTTTCTCTTTCCCTTCCCCTTTCTCTAAAAATAAAAAAAAAATCTTTTAAAAAATGTAAAAATTAAAATACACTTTGCTTGATATAATAGAAAAATGTATGAGGTGACCCCCCCAAAAAACTGGAATTTATTTATAAACAATTGTGTATTTATTCGTACGTGTTTAAACTTCAGTAATCTCCAAAGTACTCTCTTCATTTGATGCAATACACCCATCAAGACGTTTTTTCCACTGCTCAAAACAGTTTTTGAACGAATAGATTTTGATGTCTTTTAGTGCTTCTGCTGTTTTTTGTTTCCCCTCTTCCACATCGGCAAAACTTTCCCCTTTGAGAATTTTTTTCATCCAGGGAAACAGAAAAAAAAGTCACTCGGAACAAGATCAGGTGAATAAAGAGGTGGAGCACGGGGGTCCTGCCATTTTTGGTCAAAAACTGCTGAACACTCAGTGTGGTGTGGGCAGGTGTGCTCATAAAGCACTCATCATGAAATGGGCAAATGCATTGAAAGAGTCTTCTCCCCCAAATTTACTGAAGCCGAATGCAGCCTCTCACAACTGATACAGATGGGTTCCTAGAAGACTCACCTAGCAGAGGAAACCTGTACTACAAGGAGCCCACCATCCAGAAGATAATTCCTGTTTTTCTGGGGTCCCCTCTCATAGTTATTTAAGCACAAAACAATGGTAGCTTAAACAATGACAGTGGTCACAAGACATGCAGTTTCTGCCTTTCGCTTTAAAGATAATGTCACTAATGCACAATCATGGAAATACTCTGCTGAATCTTGGTTCCTTGACCAGTTACATCACCTGACCACTGTGAGGAAGGCACCAGACAAGATGATGTCAGGAACTGAACTAATCAGACTAAGGAAAACCACTGAGGCTTACATGAGAACTAACCAATCAGCTTCACCTTCAATCCCTAACCCCTAATCCCCAATGTCTGCCTTTAAAAACCCTTGATTAAAAACCATCTGAGAGTTTGAATTTTGAGTGCTAGCTCCTTGTTCTCCTGGTGTGATACCCTGCCAATAAGCTGCTTTATTTCTCCACTGCACATCTCGGTGTTCAGTGTTTGGCACTGCTGCGCATCAAGTGCGTGAACCCCCTTTGGCTGGGTGGCGTATGGAACAAAGTTTCCTTTCAGGACTCCCAGGTTTAGGAACCAAGATGGCTAGCTGGTGCCAAGACCTAACTAAGGAGGCCAGAATCCTACTGTAGGCAGTGGATGCAGGATCCTGGGAGTGCAGCAAACTCGGGGGACACCAAGGCATCTCAGTCCAGGCAGTCTTCCTGCAGTGCCTGGGAGTGAGGCAGGAACCATGAACATTGGCCCTATGGACAGGGAAACTTTTTCCTGTCACATGGGCAGTGGGCTTTCCACCTGACCACACCCTCACCAGCTCTGCCCTTCCATCTGCCCTGATCAGGTTAGGGCTTCCCTGGTGGTTCCTGAGCCTGCCCACAAAATGTCAGCTCACAGTGAAGCAGACACTTCTGCTCATTTCAGTTTTGTCGTTTTAGTATTGGATTCTTTATACCTCATTTCATGGGTTTCCTATATTTCTTCTTTCTAGCATATGTTTTTGCATATTTTAATATGCTAAGTTTTTTCATTCCCTGACACAGTCACTTTTTTAGGAGCATGTGGCTTGGAGTCACTTGGAGTGTTGTGATCTATGTGATGTGTGCTTTGTCAGGAGTTCAGGAACAGCCTTTCGTGGAGGTTTGGATGTGTCTTTTTTTTTTTTTTTGTGACATCATGGAAAAGAATCAAATGTGCATTTTTGGTTCACACAATGGGACACAAGTTTTTAGGTTAAATGAGAGCACTGTGATGTGTTGTAACTTAAAAAGCAACCTTGACAGTGAGCTTTTTGCAGTCTAGCCTTTGCCCATCAAATCACCATGATGCCAGGGCCTGGACAATCTCCAAGGGCCAAGCATGTGCTCTTTGCAGTCACAGGGGCAAGGGGCTGGGTGCAGGGTGGGATCTGACAACCTTGGCTCAGCCCAGTGCTTCACCTTTCCTCCTATAGAGCAGTCCTAACCATCTGGTTAGGTAAGCAGGCCTGTGCCTGGAAGCCCCCTGAAAGAGGCTGACCCAGGTTTCTGTTCTGGACTACAAAACAGACACATTCTGCTCCATAACCTGCAATGCTTTCTTGTTACTCTAATATTCCCTTGAGCTGTTTCAGGAGACTATCACAATACAGCCCTAAACGGTCCTTTAATTCTCCAAGGGCTGGTGGTTGGATTGGTAAATACTATAAGTTTAGGATCATTAGGATTTAAACTCCTTTGAATCCTTTTTGGTAGACTTTGCATTTGCATTTTGTGGAGTTTAGTTCTTTGACCTTGGTTGTCTGTGAACAGATAAGCAGACAAATTTTGGCAAGGAAAGAATAGTCACATTTCAACTGAATGTAGGTTTTTATTTTATTTTTTTTTTGAGATGGCACAGATCAAGGGCTTACTTTTAAGATGTGCTAGTGAGATTTGTCTAGAGAATCTAACAAAAGAATGGAACTCTATTTAAGTCAGGAGTTCAGAGCCAGTTCAACTGGAAAAGCTATAAACATCTCTGGAAAGCAAAGATACTTTAGGGTAACTTACAGATATTTAAAGAAATTAGACCAGTATAATTTCTCCATTATTGTATTTATTCATCCTGTTCATATTGTTGGCATTTCTCTGATCCTTTGAACCTGGTTCCCTGAAGTCATTTCCCAAGGAGAGTCAATAGCATCCCAATGTATCCTGAAATAGGAAATTCAGTCTGAAAATCTGAATTGAATAAAGATTGAAAGCAGGTGGATTTTGTGAACTAAGCTCGAAACATTTTATCTTCAAGTTGAAAAATTCATGAGCAATCCTTCAGAGCTTTTTCTGCAAATAGCTAACTCGTGTTGTGTTGAGGAAGCATCCACTCCAGCAGAAGAGAAGTTTATGGCCATGGGACACTAATAGTCTTTAAAGGGGCTGTTTTGAATTGCTCTCTAGAGGATAAGAGGTTTCGGCACCTCAGGCCTTGACATCTTTGGGTAAAAAACCCTTTTAGCAGGAAGCTGTGGTGGTACAGTTGAGGCTGGTATCTTTTTATACCCTAAGTAGGTGAAAGAAGTTAGTATTTCTCAGAGAGAATTAGGGTTTTATTTTTTCCCCTCTAATTTTTACACTATTTTAAAAGAAATGTGAATTTATATTCAAACCACTTTAAAGAGTTCAGAGCTTTCTATTTGTATGTTTCTTTAAGTTAGTTTAAGGGACAGTTGTGTCTTTATGCATAGACTTCAGCCATGTTGTTTTTGATATTACCTTTTTCAGCCGGAAAACCCAAAGCCTGTCATCCATCACCCATGTCACAACTATGTGCAGGCTGCAGGATTAGTGAGGTCTGGTTGTTGCATTAGAATGGTGAGTTTAAAAATCTAATTGAGTTTGAAGGTCCCTGGGATAGCTATAAATTGGTATTAAATGGGTAGTTACAGGTATAAATGGATATTAAAGACAAGTGCTTAACAATAAAACACATAGTATGTTCTTTGCAAAAAGGGGATAAGAAAAAAGGAAAAATAAAAAAGAGCTGAGACTGGTATGGCCCAGTGGATTGGGTGCCAGCCTGAAAACCAAAGGTTGCTGGTTCTATTCCCAGTCAGGGCACATGCCTGCGGTGCAGGGCAGGCCCCCAGTTGGGGGAATGTAAGAGGCAACCAACTGATGTTTCTTTCCCTTTCTTTGTCCCTCTGTTCTCCTCACTCTGAAAATCAATAAAATCTTAAAAAAAAACAACCACCCCAAAACCCCTTAGTACATAGTATTTAGAAAGGTTTGTGAGTTCCCTACCTTTGCCCATTACCTGCCCAAATCTGAACTAGAGGTTGCTTCTGATAACAGATCCTGAGTTAATTTGGACTTTGATGTTTACCAGAAAGTCATTAAAAATGAATTTATGTATTGGTGCAATAGGTCCTGAAAGATTAGCTTTTTCTGGCAGAGAAAACATTTTCACAATGGGTTGTAAAGGCATTGCCCTGCACAAACTGCTTGCTTCCTGGGACGTGTTCTCCTCCAGCCCCCACAGACTGCAGCTGATGGCTGCCGTGTGGTTGAAGGTATAGTTTGGAAGCCTTCGCTTTTGGCACTGCCACATCCAGTTGGTTTAGAAGATCGTACAAATGGAAACTTCACTATCCAGATAAATTTGTTACAGCCAAGGGTTTCTAAAACGATTCAGCAACATTCTTTACAGGCACATGTGTCAGAGGCAATGGTGGATGTGTGTGATGATTCATTATGTGAGAACGGAGGTTTGGGATTGTAGGGCAGGGAGACCCACCTTAACAGGCAGTGGCTCCTTGTGAGTGATGATGGAGTTTGTGTTAGCCCACACACCAATGCTGTTAAGGTCCACTGCCACTATAATGTCACCATAATGTCCAAGTCATTTCTCCAGGGTGTGAACATGCAATGGAGCCTAACCAGGTGTGTGTCCTGAATCCCTGAGCTTTCCAGAGATACTGCCTGTGGAGGGCTCTGACTGCCAAAGGAAGCTGATGAGCCCCCCAGTCCTCTCTGGGGTGGGGTGGTTGTCAGAGCTGAAGGGAAGATGCGCATTAGCTTTTGCTGACACTGTGTCTGCCCTTCTTAGCTGAAACCAGGTGGGGCCCAGGGCTGAGCAGCAACAGCAGGAGTGGACCACTATTTCAGATAGCACATTTTATGCAATTCCATTTACATGGTTCCTTCTAATAATGTGAGAAAATAACCTCATCAACCTCCATTTTAAGATTTGCTTGAGAAATGTGCCCAGTGGGAAGTTTGGGATGAGTAACACATTTCTATGAATGTGAGCTTTATAAGTGTTTATTTAATGAGAATTACTGTAGTCAAAACCCAGCCTCATGTTTCTCCTTAATTTAAAAAAAAGGGTAATTGTCAGAGGGGAAGGGGTTGGTGAGAAGGGTGATGGGATTAAGCAAAGGAAAAAAAAGTCTCATGGACACGGACAACAGTACGGTGATTGACAAAGGGAAGAGGGGCATGGGGAAAGGTAGAAGGTAAAGGGGAGATAAATGGTGATGGAAGGACACCTGGTTTGGAGTGGTGAACACACAATACAATATACAGATAATGTGTTGTAGAATTATACACCTGAAACCTATATAATTTTATTAACCAATGTCACCCCAACAAAGTCAATTAAAAAAGGATAGTTATAGTTTTGTGGTTTGAGAATGTCTTTTCAATTTTGAGGACTTGTTTTTTAATTTTCTGTTCACTGCTGTGTTGTATGGTTATTTTTCTGTATGTGTTGAACATTTTTGATGGTCACACCGGTGGCATCTAATGGGTAGAGGCCAGGGTGCCACTAAAATCCTACAATACACAGGACGGCCCCCAGAACAAAGAATTGTGTGGCCTACAACATCAGTGTGAGGCTGAAAAATCCTGAGTTAATAGTATTGTGCCAATGGGAATTTCCTGGTTTTGACCATTTACTAAGGCTATGGAGAGATATCGTCACTTGGAAAAGCTGTGTGAAGGATACACAGAAATTCTCAGTGCTATTTCTGCAATTTCTTGTGAGCTTCAAACCATTTCAAAGTAAAAAATTGTAGTAATAACAAAAATAAGTTAAACATTTAAAAAAAGAAAACCTACTGTAGAGAAGTGTATAAAGCGTTGTCAGGCGCTATGCAGTGAGGAAGCACATCTGGGTGCCAGAGCAGATGGCGTGATGTGAGAGCGTGCACCGGCTCGAGGCCAGCCAGGCCTGCACCTCACACCAGCTTGGTCCTGGCGGCTGTGCGGTTTCAGACAAGCCCCCTTTCCTAGCGAGTGTGTGTTTTCACATCTGCGAAACGAGGGCAGTCATTCTTGCCTAACTAGACAAAGGGAATTTGAGCACAAAGGGAATTTATTTGTGAAGTGCTTGGCATCTTTAGTTCTTTTTCCTTTCCCTCTAGCCTCTGCCAGTTGGTTTCTACTGACTCTATCCTGAGGATGAATGCTGTCTGACTTCATCAGAATGTAGGAAGAATAAATAAATCTTCCAATTTGGGGAAAAAACTACACTGGCCCCCAATGTACTAACAAAACTGTCTTGTTACCTGGACAGCAAACATGCTACTTATTTTCTGTTGTTCCTATGACTGGTTGTGTTATGTATACATGTTGTTATGACATAGTGTAGACAACATGTATATGCTCACCTTATATCTGTTTCACTTCCTTGAAAGATAATCCACCCTATCTCACGAAGCATTTTTTTTTGGGGGGGGGGGGGGCTCCTGTTTGTTAACCACAGTTTAGTATTGTTGAACATTCATTCTTTGTGACCTTAGGCTTGTGGCTGCCCTCTCCTGACTTACTTTCTCCTCCAAGCTGCTCCTTGTCTCTTTCAAGGCTGATTGTCCCTCTGTAGCCATCTGTCCTTCAAAAAGCCGTTCACTCTGTTCTCTTATAAAACTATGCCCAATTCTTTGTATTCTCCCTGCAGTGGCCAGTGTTCCCTCAGTCATCTTATCAGAGATGTTCATTCATCTCTATGACAGCACAGCCATGGCATGTGTGGGGGTTTAGGGGTGCAGGAGGCATGGCTCTCACGGCACTTGCATTTGGGACACTCAAACCTTCGTGCAGATAGCCCCCAATCTACCTTAACAGACACATTTTCTGTACTCACACTTCCACCTGCCTTTCTTCTCCACACCCCACCCAGATCCACACATGTAAGGCAATGCCATTTTCCACAATAAACCTGACACCTGGAACCCATGGGGCTGGTACTCAATCCCTGGAAGGGGTGGGCTTGTAGGTCATGTGGCTCTGCCTCTGTTCCTCTTGGACGGGCCTGCCTCCCTCTGGTGGAGGGAGGTGTGTCTTCGCACAGAAGCTCCTGCCTCCCACAGCGGAGCTGCTTCTCAGGCTAGAGTCTGCTCCGTCTACCCCTTTACATCAATCCTGTTCTCACACACAAGTATGTGGAAAGACATCCAAGGAGTGGCACTGCCACATTGAAAACCTGTTTGGCAGTTTTTAGTGAAACTGACTGTACACATAACCCCTAGATCAGAAATTCCACCTATGTACAGAAGTGTGTACTTATGGGCACCAAGAGACACGTACAAGAATGTTTACAGCAGCATTGTAACAGTAAAAAACTGGAAACAACATATTCAGCAGTCACAGCCAGCAGTTGGAGGCCTTCACACCCCCGCTGAGATGAGGTGGAGAATTCCACCTCACGTCACCCCAGGATAGTCACCCATTGAGCGCAGCAATGGGCAGAACCCGTCACTCTCTTGCTGAGAATGGATGGTTTTTATTTGGTTAGATACCCATAGCGTGGGATGCTACTTGCCAGGATTATTTTATTCAATTCAAACAACTATCAGTAGGGGGTGGGAGGCAACTTGCCCCCACTCCTGCTTGCTGAGAGGGATTTCTTCCCCACTTGTGCTATCTTGCCCCTCTCCTCACTGCTGCCCACAGTGAACTGGGGGGCGGGGCAGCCACTGGTTATGGAGTTCACCTCTCACAGGTCCTGAGGGTAGGTCTTCTCTCACACCAGTGGGAGACCTGGGCACTGTGTACACTGTAGACTCACACATCCCTGGAATAGTCTCCTTGGCAGTATGGACTTAGTTAACCCACTTGACTCTCACACTTGGCAGTGTTGGGAGTAGCTTACACCAGTTATAAAGATGACATCTGTCTTTACTGATCCTCGTTTTTCTTATTTCTTAAATGGTACAAAATTTGGGGTGGGAAGAGGTTGTGTGTTATTTCTTGGCCCTCCTTCGAGACTCCAAGACAACTCTTAGAACCAGATATTACTCCTATTTTGTAGCTAAAGAAATTGAGTCTGAGAAGTTGAGTAATGTGCCCAGGGAGAGAGACTGAGCTTAGATTTGAACCCAGAATAGTCAGACCCAGATCCATAGCTCTTAACCATACACTGCTAGCAGTACAAACACAGAGAAGACAGCATATCTGGAGTTCATCCACAAGAAAGGAGATTTCACTTGGGTTCCTCGTTGGTCTCTCACGAGGGTGGCAAGACATCTAGATCTCTTAGTATCTGGCAAGATCTCAACCTCCCTCTCCTCTCCCTAAATCCTGTCATCAGGTTCCAGCTACCTACTTCTTCTATAGGACTGACACTGGGACTAGGTCTCCTTTTCAGTGGGGACCTAACCTCCTAGAAATGTGAAGTTATTGCAGGCCTCAACAAGGCCTCATAGTTCCATAAAAGCATTAGTCGATGTTCCAAACTGTAAGTTATAGAAACTAAGTCAAGCCAGCTTGAGCAAACAGGCAAGTTGGTTTGATGGATAGTGGGGTATTGTGTAGAATCTAAAGGCAGCTGGGCCTCTCCAGGGTCAGGAAGCCAGGAAGTGTGAAGCCGCCGGAAACAGGAGGATCTTGCTCTGCTTCTTGTCTGCTCTGTTCTGCTGCATTCTCCTCTCCTGGCAGCCTGGATTTCTCCTCTTCTTAAATCTTCCTTCTTCAGGGAGGCCTTCCCTGACCCCCATCATCAGCTCCTAGAGTACCTGCATTTCACCCTTTGTAACACGTGTTAGGCCTGTCATTTTTTCATTTAATTCCCCTGCTAGACTGCAAGCTCTGTGAAGGCAGAGGCTGTGTCTTGTTCACTGGTCTCTCCCTGGCACCTGGCACCAGCTGGCTCTCAGTCAAAACTGAATGAATTAAAATATGAGTGAAAGGACTATAAGGAAGAGCCTGGGCTTGCAAATGATCTGGAGATGCTTAGATTCTCAATTTTCACACCTGCCGACTTGGGGGTTAGATTAGGTGAACTTTAATACATCAGTGCTGACATACTGTCATCTTCGTAGACATCATTTCACATCATCTCAGTCCAGCTCCTTTGCTCTTGGATGGCAGGCTGTGCTTTTGGTTATATTCAGAGACTTGAGATGTTGGGTGAGACTCTGGATAAAGGGGATTAGCGGTACTGCTGCTTTGTGGAAGGGTGGTGTAGATGTGAAGCAAGGTCCGTCAATTCTATGAAGATCTTTCAGTTCCACAATCCAGAGAACAACAGCACCAGAACAACAGAGTTGTGCACTTGGCCATTTAAGGCTTCCCAGGTGTCAAATGTTATCTCTGAAGATCTAGGGAATAGCCGTGCTTTGCCAGTTGTTTGTGTCTCAGAAGTTAACTTATAGTGGTATTTCTTATTTGCTAAATGTTGACAATGGAAAGTAATCTCTAGACTTGGTCTAAATCCCACCTTCAGAACAGCCGCACACACCAGACTTCTGTGAGACTGACCACGAATCCCTTCACCCTGCGTCTCTTAGTGGTGGCGTAGTAAAACAAGTGGCATGCTTTGCTATAGAAACATAAATGACTGTCCCCATGGAAATGTTACTTTATTCAAAGTTCTACAGACAACCTGGAGCCCCCTGAATTGGGAAATACTCTGTACAAGGCACTGCCTGCTGCACCTGCACCTGCAATTTGAGGGAAGATCAAGACCCTTGTTTTATGTCACTGAATTCTCATTCACATCTTTCCACAGATTCTAAATGTATAGTTAAGTTTATCTGAGTTACAAAAATTAGCTTTGCTTATTAAGGCTTTGGGCATGGTCAAGCCCATTCGTGTGCTCTAATTAATATAAAAGCCACCTGCTGTTAAAAGCTTGCAGAACAAGTCAAGTTTGCTGTGTCCACTGTCTCTGTAACTAAAATACGGAGAAAAAGTCTCCCATGGAGTTGATAGCCTGCTAGAAATTTGAGACTTGTAGGGAAGAGGTTCATATCTGGACTTAGGGGTTTCCAAGTAGCAGCTGCTGTAATTAACTAAGTATAAATCAGAGGTGACATCCGTTAGCAAGTACTGTTATTGGATGTAGTTGTTGCCGAACAGCCATAAACTCTACTGACGCACAGTGGAAAGTGACTCAGAGCCACACATAGGGCTGGGAGACTAACCCCACTGCGGTCAGTGGAAGGAGAAACATTTCCCACATTGCTGGCCTTGGCTGTCTGCTGAATGTATATTCTCACACTGCAGCCCTGAGACTACGGGGCCTACTAAGAACTGCTTAGTCTCACAGGTGCATGCGACTTTATCCACGGGCAAAAGCATTCTGAAGTCACAAGTTGTATTGCCGAATAGAATGACTACATGTTTAATCAGTTTGAATGCACTGTTACAACATATACAACCCATAGATGGGATGGCCCCAGACTACTCATGCCCCACTCACATGCATTAAAATGATGGAGGAGGGCAGTTTAGTGGCATGCTGGTCACACTGCCACAGCTATCCTAGAACCTGTAAATACTTACATGAGCCCTTCTCAGACCTATATCCATAAGAAATAATTCACTTAGTACTGTTTACAAAGGGAAACAGACAAAAAAAAAGTACTCAGTGTCTGGGTCCGTCATAAAATCTCCAGAAGTCAAGTAAGTTATTTAATGCTTTCTTCCTGTGTTTTGAACTGATGTTATTTCCAAGGATAAATCCATACAAACTTAAAAAAAAAAAAACTGTAACATACTCAAAGAGCAGTTTCCTGAACTGACTAAATATTGAAAACACTAGGAGAGCTTAAAAAAAATGTACATATAAATTTAAATTATTGTGCTTTACCTCTCACTAAGTCAGAATCCAAGGGGAAGGAAGCATGGAGAAATTTAAAAAAAAACTCTCAAAACCTCCAGGAGATTGACTCAGTGGGTGAACTTGGAAGCCAGCTTTGGGTACCACTGCTAGCAGCAGCTCCTCGAACTTTGGAGTCACCTCCAGTGTTAGTGGGACCCTTCTGATTCCGAAGGTTTGGGGTGGGGCTTGAGATTCTGCACCCAGGCAATGCAGACCCTCAGACCTCTCTGAGCAGCCAGGGTGTGTATCCACCCACCTGCCATCCTTGTGGTTGTTTTGGGACTACCAGGGTGCACCCTCTGCCCTTTCAGCCCTGTCCTCTTTCCTGTTGTCCCCCAAGTCTCTTCTGGTTCTGGACTTGCTTTCACAAAGGGAGGACTCAGCTCAGGGTTGGAGCCTCCCTCCTGGTCCCAGCACCGCCTTCTGCAGGAGCTGCAGTGGCAGGAAACCCAAGTGCATTGTTCAGGATGAGTGTATCTGGTGTAGCAGGCCTAGGGAGACAATTCTGTTTATTGTTAAGAACTAAGAAACACATTCTGGAGATGCTCTATACAAGGGGTGATGAGCAACTAAAGAGGGGCAGAGTGGAAAGGAGATACAGCATTAATGCGAGCGAGCACCAGCTCTTCATTCTAACACTTGAACCAGGAGAGACAGCCACCTTTTTCCACTAAGGCTGCAGAAGAATGGAAACCTCACTTCATTTATCACTTTCTACAGGGCAGGCTGAGCAAGAGGTTATTGTTTTAAGTTGATGCAAGAAGCCACTCATAGTCTGTTGGAAGCCCCCATCCCAAGCACAGAATGGATGTGGAACGTGGTCCATGGTTGCTGATGGTGGCTGGTGGTGGTGGTCATTAGGTCTTGGGCTTCTCTTGATTCTCAATGATAAGTTTGTCAGTTGCATACATTTGGCCAATGTGAACCTGAAAGCAAAGAAAAGACAGATCAGGAATCATGGGGCTCCATTAGCAGTGAAAGGTCAGAAAGAGCATCTGTAACACTTAAATGCAAATGTCTGCCATCGCAGGGCTATTCCCTGCTGCAAACTGCACTGTGGGCAGAATGTAGTTACTAGATTTGCCTTTGCTAATTCCCTGCACTTCGGAGCTGAGCTAATGTACTGGTGAGTCAATGATGACAGAGACACAGGGCAGGATTCTTTCTTACCAGTGAAAGGTTGGTCCCCTACAGAAGAAAAAAAATAAGTATTTGTTGGGTGAAAGATCTAGCAAACCTGGAAGGGCCCCAGACCCTTGTCTTTGGGCAACAAGCAGTTAACACCTACTAGACCAGACACTGTGCCCTGGTGGTATGTGAAGACATGATTGCTTCCTTCAGAAGCTCTGCATCTAGGAGCAGCGACAGGGAAGGAGAGAATTGCCCTATGAGCTGGTAAATGTTAGCAGAGGGCAGCGTGCAGAATTACAGGTCCTTAGAAGGAGATGGGATTCAGCCTGAGGGGGTTAGGAAAACCTCTTTGAGGAGATGGATCTTAAGCAAGGCCTCAGGAGTACAGTAGGCTGAGAAGTGGGAGCCAGGGGAGGGGCGGGAAGCATATACAATAGAGGGAATGGCGCCCAGAGAGCAGCTGGGTGTGAAGGCACACGATGCACTGTGCGTATGGAGAATGTCTAAGACATCATGGGCCATGAGTATGGACGGGCTGGGACAGAGAAGAGAGACAGAAAGTAAATGGTGGGCTATGGCAAGATCACAGATGCTAACTCATTCCGAGGAAAATTTTTAAATGTTAAAAATAGAAGTTGGGATTAGGTTTGTGGTTAAAGATCACTTATCTCAGTGTGAAGGCAAGAGCCTCACAAGAGTGCAGGTGGGAGATGATTTTGGCTTGAATTAAGGAGGTGACAGAGTATAGAGTGGAGTAGATCAGAGAATTACTTGGATGACATACAAAACGGGAAATCAAACAATAGTAGATCAAGATCGACTGGTGTAGATACGGTAAGAATCACTAGCTAAATTTTTTGGTGAGGAAAGAAGTCTCATAGAAATCAATACATGGAGGAGCAAAGACTTGAATCTGTCCAGTGCTTCCTCCAAAATGCTGCTCCTCCACCAGTTCCCTAACCAATGCTGACTTCTTTATAATATGAATTTCATGCCACTGTAACACAGTTGTAGTAATCACAAAAACTCCAATGAAGGAGTGCAGTAACATATTTATTAAATTTTGAGGTAACCATATATATAATTGGGGCCTGCCCAAGATTCACCTTTCCTTTAAAATGTACGTATTCACAGAAACACACAATTAAAAAATATTTTATGCATTTATTTTTAGAGAGAGGGGGAGGGAGGGAGAAAGGGAAGGAGAAAAAGATTGATGTGAGAGAGAAACATCAATTGATTGCCTCTTGTACATGCCCTGACCAGGAACTGAACCCACAACCCAGGCATGTTCCCCGACTGGGAATCAAACCAGCAATCCCTTGGTTTGTGGGACAACACCCGACCCACTGAGCCACACTGGCCAGGGCAAACATACAATATTTTAATTTAAAATCATAACTTGCTTTTACTACTTCGCTTTGTATTATAATCCTTACATCATTAACTGTTTTGGAAAGAATATTTTTAATAACTGCATAATATTCTATTGCAAAGAAGTAGCATAATTTCTTTACTCATTCTCATTTATACCATTTACAAAAGTTTAAGTCTTTTAACATGTCTCTCATTTTTTTCTTATAAAAGATTTCTAGAAGTGGAATTATTAGGTAAACAAGTCTGAATATTTTTATAGATCCTGATAGATATTGCAAAGTTACTTTCCAAAAAGGTTCATTTGTTTGTCTAGCTGACAATGCCTTTGGTGGACTGAGAGAAGGCTGGGCAGCATGTTCAGTCACAGTATGAACACATCTCATCCCACAGAACCACTGTGCATGCTGTGTGTGCTGACGACCACCTTCCTGATGGACGGGCAAGAAGAACACAGGGTTCTCTTGCTGTGTGGCCCTTCAACTATGTTCCTGACAGAAGCCCCCACTAACATAGTTTTAATATGGTATTTATTTCTCAAAGTCCACCAATATAAGGATGGAACCTTTGGGGGACAGGTGCTCTCTTGCAAGAAATGCAGTTGTGATATGGGTGACCCATTCCCAATCAGCTCCACATGAAAGGCTCCAAAGAAAGTTGCAGAATGAAAACAAGGAGGTGATCCAAAAATCCAACTTTTAGGATATAGATTAATATCTTTTCATCTGTCCAGGTCCCTTGGTCTGATACTTACAGTTCTCTGATGGTTGCTACCCTCTTGTGTGCCATGAACTTCTCACCGATGCCAAGAGACCTTGGGATTTGCAGCTTCTGTGTCTTTGCTCCACCAGGAGCTATTCCATCAGGAAAGACTCACTCAATATACACTGACAAAAGTCCACCCACCCTTTGGGCCAGTGGTTGAAGATTCTCTCTTGGAAACACTTCCTACATATATCTGTGCCATTCATGTGACACTAGTTTGGCCTTGTACTGTCACCATTTGTGTGCCTGTCTCAGTTCCTTTGCAGGAATATCAGTGAATGATGGGGAGTAGGAGAAAGACTCAGCTGCCTCAGAGTATAAGTTATGACTGTGCCAGACATGTAGAAGGTGTTCAGTACTTGACAAATAAAAATGCGAGAGTCTGGTGTTCCTGGCTACAAGGCTCCATGTCCACTAGTTCAAAGTCCTACATCTATAAGTGATCATGAAGTGCTTTGTGGTGAGCTCCTAGTGGACATAGGGAAATGATAAAAGCAAGTCAATAAAAAGTAACAGGATTGTTTACTGTAACAAAAATGTTCACCCACTGTTAAACAAAATCAAATGATTTAAATTCAGTCCAGCTGAAAGTTTAAAGTTGTAATACAAGAGTATCCAGGATTGAATCAGAGCAATTACAGAAGAGGCGAGGGAAAAATATTCAGTTCACAAAGAGGGAAACATTAAAATGTTACTTCAACGAGGACGATAGAGTTGAGGCAATAAACATCTGTGTAACAGCCCTGTTGCATTGATTTGGGCTATAAAATGTGTCAGTACGAGTCAGCGGGCCAGGTGGGGATGGATGCTGCGGTGCTAATGACAGAGCACATCACTTCCAAGCTACAGGTGAGGGGAACTGGCTAGTCAATGGATGTGAGGAAGTGTAATTAACAGCTTCAATTTACAGTCCCTCCAGAATCTCAAAGTGACTTACACAGCCACATTAGACTATTACCATGCATAAACTGGTCATTAAAGCTGATCACACTTCTATTCTATAAACGTTAGGACTTGGCACTGGAATCCATTAGGAAAACACACAGATCACTCAACTGCAAGTAGATGGGATGATTGGATGGCCTAGAAACACACGAACTGAGACTCATTAGACAAATTACCTTCTGGGGGAAGGTCTTCACTGCCTACTCATCTGAAGCAATGTGCTGCCTCCTGTGCTACACACCTCATTCTGATTTAGACTCAGAGGAGCTGGGCTCAATTGCCAGGGGCAGGGGCAGGTGCAGTGGCGATGCAGAAGTGGGGCCTCTGCTACTTCCTGCCTATTTCACTGGGTTGTTATAGGGATCAAATGAGATACTAGACTTGAAGAAAGTGTACCAATTGTCTCAAATACTTCCTAGGGTCCAGATACATTAAATGTCTTCATGCTGTTGGGAGTATTAAATAAGAGTAGTGCCAGGCATGAGGTAAGAGCTCGTTAAATGTTACTTATGTGCATGGCCCATCTACTGTCAAGCTGAATACCACTGGCTCTCAGGTCTTGATCTCAAGGACCTCCAAGGCTCATCACCTCAGCTGTGAGAGTCTATGATTTTGTAATATTAAATCCACCCACACTTGCGGAGAGAGGGTGTCAGGGATGTCTGAGGCCACCATTTGGTTTTGAACTTGAGCTTCCTGAGCTGGACTTGAGTCCATTCTTTTGTTGGCTCTGCTCTGAGCGCACAGCTTCCTATCTAGGTAGGGCCCAGCATGTTTTTAGCAGGTCAGAGCAGTTTTGTGTGAGAAGGAGGGGCCCTATATGCTGAAAGGTATGGGAGAGATGTTGACATCTGGTTTTGCCTGTGAAGCTAAGGGGCAGATTGCCCCTGCTCTCTTTCTTGTCTGAGGATGGGAAAACCACCAGGCACGAATGATTCCTTGTCTGATGGTGGACAGTGCCAAATCTTGCTTCTGGCATTGTAATGATTGGACTATTACTACTACTAAAAAAAAAAAAAAAATGATAATGATGATGAAAATAACAGTAACATTTAATGAGCACTTATTGTATGCCAGGCACTGTTTTAAGAACTTAATTAATTAAATCAATTAATTAATCAATTAATATCACAACTTTATAGGAAGATATCATTATCATCATCAATTTACAGGATTTTACAGGCAAACTCCATTTTTGGTGTTTAATCTCCATATTTGGAAGGAGTACAATTGTTAAGATGGGATTGCTCTTCCATTTCACAAATAAGAGACTACCATCTCAATGATCACACTGAAAATATGAGAAAAGGCAGTGACAACAATCACAACAACAACACACCTAGACATTATCTTAATAAGAAATGTGTAATGTTTAGAAAAAAACTATAAAACTTAGAAATATAAAATAAGTTTGAATGAAATGAGAAACTGCAATGTTCATGGAGAGACTGAATCAAATAAAATACCTGTCTCTGGCCAAATTAATTTATGTTTAACAAAATGATGAGATATTTGAGGAAATGACTTTAATGTTTATTTTAATAAATAGGAAGCCAAGAATAAGAACACCTTGAAAAGGTATTAAAGCATTTTTGAGATACAATTAACACACTGTGGCATTGCCCCCAAAGAGAGAAATGAACAGAATTGGAGTTAGAGACCAGACCTTAACAAGCAGAAAGTTACTGTACAAAATCATACTCCTAGGGTGTGAGGTTTAGCTTGAAGAGGCTTCAGTAATGAGAACATCTTTAAAGTCTCCTATGGATCTTTGTGTAACTGATATGTCATGCTGCATAATGTATTTATGCTCACTTCAGTATAAAAATGGTACAAGTTGTTGAGTGACTCTGGCCTTTCCAGAAGATGCACTTCATTTATCTTCTGCCTTTCAGTGCCCCCTCATACCCAATTGGAAGAGGTATATTTTTAAGGTATTGTACTTCCCTAAGATAACTACACTTGATAGGGGCTTTGGAATACTCCCCAAATCATTTGAGCCACCAATATAATGAATCTTTGATGGTAGGATTTCAGCTTTGGCGTCCTGTCAGGCCACCTTTCTGCTCTCTGTCACCTGTCCACCTGTTGTGTGGAAGCTGTGCAGGACGCATGTGCCTTCTCTGTTCTATAACCACATCAACAGCTTTCCACACTGTCTGCAATCCACATAGCAATTCTCTCTGGTGAGACTCCAGGGTGCAGAGTGGCTTTCACAGCCTTGCCATAGTCGGGTTACTCACCATAACAAACTTTTCTCAAATAGACCAGTGTTATCATACTTTATGTCTCTAATAATTTTTATTATTTTTTACTTTTTAAAGATTTAATTTATTTACTTCGAGGGGGGGGAAGGGAGGGAGGGAAGATGGGTGGATAGAGAGAGAGAAAGAAAGCAAGACATCAACATGGGAGAGAAACATCAATGTGTGAAAGAAAATCGGTTGCTTCTCGCAAGTGCCCAAGTGAGGACCTGGCCCGCAACCCAAGCATGTGTCCTGACCAGGAAATGAACCAGTGACCTTTTGATTTGCAGGCTGGTGCTCAACCCACTGAGCTACACCAGCCAGGGCTGTCCCTAATACTTGTTAAAGAAGCAAATTGAAATAGTGATACATAAAATTATATATACTTTTCTCAGTCTTTTCCATTTAGCAACAAGAGGTTTTATAAACCTAAACCACATGGTGTTCCTCTAAAAATAGCTCTTGTGCACATGTCTTTTTTCTTTCTCAAAACCAGTAGCATAAGTTGTTTTAAAAAATGTTTACATAATAACACTACTACTTTTAATTTTGACATCCTTTTATGCCATATAAGAATGCCTGCAGTGTGCAAACTAAATCTTTGGAAATTCAGTCAACAATTGAATGTGCTAGTAGAGGAAGATGGCCAGTTCAGAGAACCTAGGGATGAAAGAGTTTCCTATCCCCATACATACACACCACATCTCCATTCAACTCTGCAAGCCTTGACTTTTAGATATAGTACTGGATATTCCTGAAAGGGAGGGTGCTGGTGAGGAGTGGATCTTTTATTTTTCCTGTGATGTTCCCGGCGGAGTGAGGAACAACTTCATATCTCTTCCTTAAACCCTACATGACAGCTAATAATTAATGTGTTTCATCCTTTCTAGTAGAGACAAGAGAGAAGGCAGATGCAAGAATGTTATGTACCATACATCTGGTTTACATGTATTGTCCTAGCGTCATGTTATTTGACAGAGCCTTCTTTCACTCTCAAGGGTCCCAGTTTGGAGGATAAATTAAATGGTTGCTCTAACTCTTCTCCACTGTTGTCAGATTTCTGGGCCATTCCATTATTTTCTGCATGTTTGATGTTCAATTAAAAAAAAAAGCCCACCATGTGATGGCCTCTTTCTTTTGTATTCCAGGCCATTAGAGTAAAGGAAATCAAATCACTTCAATGGGTCCCAGAGAACTGTGGCCCCAAAGAAGCCTGAAGATGTGGGCAGCTGGCAAGGGATCCCGTGCCAACAAGTACACTTCCTTTCAGAAGAGATACACATGTAAGGCAGTGGTTCCTAACAAGGACTGGATCCAGAACCACAGGGTCAGCTGTCCAGAGCACAGGTGGCCTGGCCTCACTCAAGGAGCTCCTCTTTAGGGAGGTAGGGGTTGGGTCACATCATCACTGCCTTGCTCCTTATCGGCACCCCTCAGTGAGAAAGAGCAGTTTAATCCATGAGGATTCGGGCTGAGACTTTATTATTATTTTAGAATTATTATCAGTTATTTTTTCTTTTGCAGTGGGTGAATATTCTTCAAAAACACCCAAGATATTTACCTACCAGGGGTACTTTGGGTACAGTTACAAGACCAGAGCAAGGGAGGGAAATACCTTCATAGCTTATAATGTTGCTCTGAGATGCCACACTGTTACTGAAGGCCAGGGATTACACCTTCCTGTCTTCTACAGCCTGTTCTTTAGAGGTGCTGGGCATTGTGAATGATTTCTGCCTGCTGGCCCAGACCACTGTTCAGGGAGGGCAGGCCGTTATAAAACAGGGACAGGTGCTGGCTGCCCTCCCATCACACTCACCCTTGAGGGATGGGTGCAGAGCTGGCCATGAGTCCCCTGGGATTGGTTGTGAAGCATTGTATAACTAAGGCCCCAAGAGATGAGGTGTCCATACGCACAAGCACATCATGTTGGATATTAGCAACACTGCAACCTCAGTCACCAAGCCCTTCTTGGAACTGGGCAGAACTCAGGACCCAAACATTACGTCAGAATGAAACCTGACACTTCACTGGGATGGTAACAACAAGAGCCTAGGCAAACTTCCAGATGCCCCATCAAGAGTCATGCTTCTGCGCTGAGCCCCAGCAGCGAGGTCAGAATCCCGGCACCGCTATAATTAGTTACCCGTGATCCAAACTCCAGGGGTGCTGCTGGGACTAGAGAGTTCTCTGTTTATCAGCTGCCTGGGGAATATTGGTGACAAACTTTCTGGGATAATTGGGCTGCTTTGTAATATTTTTCCCTTCAAGGACACCTTCATTTTTGAAGACTTGTGTAATGACTGTACTTCATTTGGTTTTATTTTGTCTCCCTCATTAGATGATGAACGACAGCAGCGTATGTGTGTGGTTAGGCAGTACATAGCACAGCCCCTCCACCCCCACTACTGTTTGAATTGATATGCTCTTGACTTTGTGGGCTTCTAGGTTTGGGGACAGCATTATTTCAGATGTCTGTCACCATCACAGACACAAAATTTCCACAGCAATGCACACAGCAGATCCAAAGTCAAGGTTACAGCACAAAGAAGCGACACTCAACACTGAAAACAGTTTCCAGAGTACAAACCAGAAGTGTATGTCTAATTTTTAAAAAACTTCAGGCTTGTGAAATGTGCTGACTTACTGGCCTCTTTTGAAAACTGTCCAGGATGAGTTTGATGCTTTTTGGTGTTAAAAAGTCAGGATGAGAGAGTGGCCCCAGATGAGACGATGAGTATCCCCTCCCCTGCTGTGCTCATACCTCTCCTGGGCCTAGAACAGTTTCTTTCCAGCCACCACACACTCAACAGTTTCTGACTGATGCCACAATTGGTGGCAACTGCCCTACTTCCACCTCAAGAAATCATGAGGAACAACTGAAAAAAACAAAAAACAAACAGAAAATCATAGTCCACGCATTTTCCTACAACCTGCCCTTTTTTCAAGCTCAGTATCTTCACACGTCAGAACACATAGATCTACTTCTTTCTTCTGAACAGCTGCCATGGATTCTTTTGTTGCCATCCCCACAGGGACCTGCTATGTGGTATGCAGGGACATTAGAATAGATGGTTAGCAACAGCCTCATTTTCCCAGGGCTTGGAAGCCTTCTGGGGATGATATTAAACCTTACGCAACATTGGGGTCTGACATACCAACACATCCGATAAAGCAGGCTCCATTCTGTCTCCCCCCACCCAGAAGTCAGGTTGAAAAAAGCACCAAAATGGACATGAGAGATGAACACCATCAAGAACCGAAACACCTGGCAGGGCCTCAGAGGGAGTGGTGGGTCCAGATGCACTCAGAAGCTATGCTTGATCAGCCTACACCCAGCACACACTTCCCCATGCACCTCTGGCCACGAGAAGCCCAATGGCTTTGCTCCTGGAAGCTCTCTGAGGGAGTGGTTGTGTAAAGTGTGATGGAACTGGGACAAGAGTCATCAGCAGTGATGGGCAGTAAGCTGTGGGAAGTCACTGGCCAATACCTCTGCTTAACCCTACATATCCTAACCCTGAACCCTTAAGAGAGTCACTATCTTCCACAGGACCCCAAATTGGCAGGCTCTAGGAGACACGTAAGTCAGAAATGTCTGGGGAGGGAGACCACTGAAAAACAACCTATTTCTTGGCTAGGGAATAGGGCAAAGCTGATATTTAGCTACTAGGTATAAGACTTGTTAAAATGTTAAATGATTTCCACAAGGTTGGTAAATGACTGCTGCTCAGGGGCCCTCCGGGATTTCTGGACCTCTCACCTCCCTCCTCCAGGTGTCTGGCTTGGTGAGTTGCTGTCCTGTTCAGGTTTGTCCAGCTCTCATACTGATTGGTCACTGCCTATGCCTGACTGATGGTTTAAGATTCTGAATATCACCTGTGGGGTAAGGACTTCGGAGAATAAGTTTGGGCTATTACTGAAAAGATATACAGAGTCTGTAGTGACAGGCTACTGATCATGAATCTCATGTTTTATTATTTATTTCTAGCATTCTACAGGGGAGATGTAAAGACAGCTGAACAGAATGGCCTGTATTTTGCTCCAGGAAGTTATTCTGGATAAGGGAGAGAGGCAAGGCCAGAGCGAGGCCATGGGTTCGACCAGACAGTTGGTTGGGCCTTTTCTTTTGGTGCCAGCTTAGTGCAGCAGCTCCTCAGTGCTCACAGGGTCAAGGACAGGGCAGGGAGCTTTCTTTCTTGCTAAGCCTGCCTCCCCATCCCTGGGCTCTTGTAGGATGTGGGGAATCTGTGGTCAGTTTACAAAGCCTTAGCACTGTCCTTTGAAACCCAGTTATGGAACACAGCTTCTAACAGAACACAAAGGAAGCAGAGAGTCAACACCAGAAGAGCTCTAATGCTCCAAAAAGAGGCACCAAAGTCAACCTCTTCGGTTATGCAGCCATTGTGCTTACTACTGTCCTCTACCATGTAACTAACAGGGCAGACTTCAAACTTGCCACAGGTGGATGCTCCGGATGAAATAACTAGTCCCTAAATACCCCGCCGAGGGGATCAGGATTCAGGACGTCAACTGTAGCTTCATTCCCTGATGGGGCAAAGAACCAGGCTTCTGAATTACAAGCTGCAGAGGCCCTGCCAGCGAGTAACGGTGGCCAGGGCACCTCAGCTCTCCTGCCTGGGTCCTGCTGTCACTTGCCACGGAGCAGGGCACGCTGCGGCAGGCGGTGCCATCGGGCATGGGCCAGCCCACCTGGTACAGGACCTCCCTCCACTTCACCATCTTGGTGCCCTCCTGGCTTTCCTGGAAGGAGGCAGCTGAGAGGTCCTCCCTGCAGCTGCACCCACCCTGAGGACACAGTGGAAGATGTGATATACAAATAATGGTATTTCTCTTGATACGGGCTTTTTCTTTAAATGTGTTGCTCATTTTTAACTGCTAAAGAGGAAAGTACAAAGAAATTAAATCTTCCTGCCCCCAGTTTTTGCAATGGCTGGTTTTGAAAACATCCTGTGACCATTCTCTTCTGTTAGGGAACTGCAATCTAGCAAGACTGGCCCTTACTTCACTTCCACTTGCTTCAATGAAATCATACTAAAGCCATTTTATTAAGAATACGACAATTTTATACTTCTGTAATAATTAAGAGTAATAATTAATATCTGACTAGCACTTTAAAGTTTACAAGATATTTATATAATTTATTGGCTAATCAGGTCATTATAAGGTATGCAGAGCAGGTATCATCATGTCTATTTTATACTTAAGGAGATTAAGGGCTAAGAGGTAAAGTCAGGGTTAATACTTCTTACTCTGACTTGAAGCAAATCTTTAAATTCTAAGCCTGTAATACTCAGTTAATTCTGTGAATACAGTGTGAGTTTTTAAAAACAGTATTATATTAAAACGACAACAACAGCCACCATAATCCCACCTCCCCAAATCTGCTTTGTTTTTATTTATGCATTCTAATTTTCTCACGTTTGTATATGAAAAGCGAAAAGTCACTGTTGCCAAACTATCATGTACATACACTATTTGGTGTTACTAATCTAGAATTTTAATACCAACACATTTCTCCATGTTTCTACATAGTCTTTACAATTCTAAATGTTAAACAGTGTATTTCAATAGATCTGCTCTTAGTATCATTTTAAGGAACTCCTTTTTCTCTCTCTCCCCTTTTTTAAAATTTTGGAGGAAAAAAAATTTTTTTACCCTAGAAAATATATTACTTAAATGAGTTTATGTTTCTTTGGCCGCTTCTCCTTTTCTACTCTTATCTATTTTACCCTTTACTTACACATCCAAATGGGCTAGAAATATGATTTCAGAAATGTATGTCCCTCATAGATGGAATCTCCAAGAGAAAATTATTTCAATTCAGGAAAATGAGGACACACTTTAAATTATCACCACAAGTGCATAAAAGTGGCCAATTAGTGTAGAACAAACAGCCTAGTTGACTCGGTTCTAAGATTGAGTCTCTCTCCATCTAGGAAGTCTTCCCTGACCCACACCCCTGCCTGGCTCCCTCCACAGTGGGCACACAGCTCCCCACTCTGCCGGAGCCTCTCAAACTTTGGTGTGCACTGAGATTTACCAGAGTGCTCTTTGCCAACCTCCAGAGATTATGAATTAACACATCTGGGATGAGGTATAAGATCATGCTTGGGAAAACTGCTCTGGGCCTTACAGCCTTCTTTACTGTCTGTCATTGCACTACCTACACTGCACTGTCTTTATATTTTATGTAGTTTATGTGTTTGTCTCTGACATGTGGCTGTGTGCTCCCTGAAGTCAGGGCTGTGTCTCTTTCATGTCCCTAGCACTTAGCAGTGTGGAGTTAGCTTCCTTCCTGTTCCTTAATGAAACTGTATTCTTTTAAGAGTCTGGAAGCCAGCCCTCGTCAGCTGAGATGTACAAGACATCTCTTGTGAACTTGTGACGTGGTTGGCATAGCCATGGTAGGGAGAAAGGGCCCTTGCCCCACCTCAGTTCACTCCACACAGCTGCTAGAATCATCCCTTATGGATCACATGCAGGTTCCTGGCATAGAAACCTCCGTGGTTTCTCTATGCCCTCATGAAGAATCTTCACACCTGGCTGAGCTTTCAAAGCAACTAAGTAGCCAATAACTTGCTACTGTTGCTTCAATACGAAACCTTGTCCAAGCAGCTTGGGCCTGAGCCCAGCAAACACCCCCATTAGTCATTAGTCATTCCTAGTGCTTGGCATGGTAACTCAGTCAATCTCTGCTGAGTGAATGAAGGAATCCCAGGAGGAGGAGGCACGGTACAAGGTTTCTGTGCAAGCCCTGGCGGAAGAGGAGCAGAACCCAGCACCTGAGCAGTCACCAGTCAAAAGCTGAGCCTGGAAGAAGAATGCCCCTCTCAGGAGCATTCTTCATGTTGTTTAGGAATAAGACATTCTAATTATACTCATGAACTAGAGAAACTCCCACATCTGAGATACTCAGCTATTTTCTACAAAGAATGAAACATGAAGGCTTTGATGATGATCTCAGTGGTAAAAACCATGCTCTGGATTTTCATTTTGACACTTGAGTGCCAAACTTAACCTGCTGTAGGTAGCTTTCCTTTGAACCAATATCTAATTCACTTTTCAGTTCAAACAAGGTCGATGATTCAATTGATCAAGATGAAGAAACCCTGCCTGACTCGGGATTCAGCCTGGAGGATACAGACTGGCCAGTGGGACGCGGCCCTCTGTCGGAGCATGGTAGTCTGCAAAGAAGACCTCTCCCTTCCTCTTTCCTTTCCACATAGTTGCTTAGTTAGAGTGATGTGTTTGAATCACTTAGCTTTGTAAATCTATTATAAAAAGCTGGAGCATTTATCACAATCTTGAGCCCTTTAGATATTATGTTTATTTCCTTTATTTTTCATAGAAATATTCCAAACTCTTCTAACGCACAATGAAGGGACTGCCCGGTGCTGTCAGAGCACATGCTTCCCTCCTGTGGAAGGATATGATACACACTCGTTATGTCCCTGGCCCTCTGGTAGTGACCTGGACAGAGCCACGCCATCAGCATCAACTCATTGTAGTCCTCAGGAGAATGGAAATAACCCTCTAAAACCACCGGAAGATTAGCAGTGCAGCTGCTATAAATGATCAGTTATTTGAAGAATGCAAACAATAGGCAGATATGGTCAAAGAAAATGTATAAAAAATTAACTAAAGCATAGTATAAAAATGATTTTGTGCAGCAATTCCACTCCTAGACATATGCTCAAGAGAAATGAGAACACATGCCCACCCAAAAAGGTATTCAAGACTGTTCACAGTAGCACTCTTCACAATAGCAAAATGGCAGAAACAACTCATCACCTGATGAATGAATAAATAAAATGTGGTCTCTTCATACAATGTACCCATGTAATGGAATACTATTCAGCTATAAAAAGGAATGAAGTACTGACACATTCTACAACATGGATGACCACTGAAGACACCATGCTAACTTAAAGAAGTCAGACACAGAAGGCCAAATATTGTAAGATTTATATACGAAATATCCAGAATAGGGAAAACCACAGAGACATAAAGTAGATTAGTGGTTGCCAAGGGCTGAGGGTAGAAGTGAGTAGAAGAGAATGTGCAGTGACTCCCAATGGATATTGGGTTACTTTCTGGGTACTGAAAATGTTCTAAAATTGATTATGACGATGGTTGTTGAGGTCTGAATATACTAAAACCCACTGAATTATACACTTTAAATCGATGAATTGTATGGCATGTAAATCTAAAAATGTCAAAAGATGTTTTAAAAAAGCCTTTAAAGATTTGTATTTATAGCTTCAATACTATCTCCACTTCCATTGTCCTATTGGCCATTTGGTTATTTAGCACTTGAAACAGGCCAGTCCAAATTGAGATACTCCGTAAGTAGAAACACACCCTGGGTTTCCAAGAAGAGTCCTGCACAGTCACATTCATATATGGGAATGGGGAGCCTCTCTTTCTCCTGATCCCAGCTGTAAGTGGGGGTGGCCAACTGCACAGTCACTGAGTTGCAAAATAAGGGCACCCAAGGGTACCCTCGTGGATACAAGTCTCTTCTTTAGCTCAGCAGTCATTATGGGCTAAATTAAGCTGTCAAACTGGATAGTGCTGAACACACTCCCTTGGGCAAAGTCAGAATTACGATGCTGCCTGGCTGATCCACAGCAGATAACAAGAAGACACATCTTGCTTTCCCTTTTCAGGAAAAGAAATCCTATCTGAAGATTCCAGGGGCCACTTTTAATTAATTGACTGTCACAAATAAGTGGATTTGGAGATTATGCTCTTCCCTTCCCCATAACCATTTTGTGAACTTGTCTTAGGGGCCTCTCACTATTGCCTTTTGTTTTCCTCTCTTTGCCCACACTTCCCGGTGTTCTTATACAACTTTGGAAGTGAACTACTATGTGGGGATGACCAAGTTCATCAATCTTCCTTTTACTTACATCGTTGAATGAGGTCCCATCTCAATGGCAAGCAAGCTGAGGCTGCCAGTACCATGGCGGAAGTGGACCCTCCCACAGAGATGGGGCCTAGGGATTCTCTCAGACAGCTCGTGTTACTTTGAAGGCTTGGCCTTGCCTTCCCAGAGCCTCTAATGTGCAGCTCACATACACACCTGCTCATTCCTTAGAAAGGGCTCTTCTTGGTCATGAGTGGAGTGGAGATCATCTCCACATCAGCACAGTCTCCAAGAGCTTAGAGGCAATGAGCAGCCTCAACCCTGCCCACCCACCAGCCATGCTCCCAGAACATCAAGGACCACTGTATATACATGGGGTGTATCCATCCCATTCCTTCCTGGGGATTAGGGATGCAGGAAATAGTGGCATTGAGTACATGGGCTCTCCAAAGGATTACCTGATGTGTTGGTTGCTGATGTACCAAATTACCACGAACTGGGTGGCTTAAAAGAACACAAATTCTCTCATAGCTGCAGGGGCCGGAAGTCAAAAATCAGTTTCACTGGGCTAAAGTCAAGGTGTCCGCAGGACTGGGCCCTTCTGAAGGCTCTAGTGTCTTTTTCACTTTCTATTGGTTGCCTCTGTTCCTTGGTTTGAGGCTGCTTCCTCCACCTTCAAGACACATCCCTCCAACCTCTGTTGTCGCAACGTCTCTTTCTCCCCTTCTGTAGTCAAATCTCTCTCTGCCTTCCTCTTATAGGGACACATATGATTACAATTAGGGCCCACCTGGACAACCTCATCTAAAACAAGCATGCTTCTGATTATAAGTATCAGGCTACAGAAGGCAATCATCAAGGGCATAGAAAAACAGAATTCCCAAATTAATAAAAGAGGAAAAAAGACATGAAGCTATTTGATAAAACCACCAAAAATAAAGAAAGGAGGAAGAGAAATTCGTCGGCAGCCGTCCGTCTCGAGAGACGATGGTGTAGCTTCTTAAGAGTCTATCTGCACCACCGAGAATGGCTGTGCAGTCCGACTCGGGAGTGACATGGTATCTGTCTCCTCCCGTGTTGAATCGACATCTTGCGATGATGCTGGAGTGTCCTCTCCAGTGAAGATGAAGCTACAGAGCCTGGGCAGGGTGATATGGAGGGTCTGCTGTTGCCCATGCAGCAGACCCCCCCTCTCTTCGCAGCTGAAGGGTCCAAGGGAAAGATGGAGTCAATACAGCTTGGCTTCAGGTGCGCCGCAGGAGTTGCCGGTGTTGACTACAACGTCAAACCGCCTTAGGGACTCCGGCTCCGGATTTTCTGTCGGGGTTTACTCCCTTAGCCTTTCCCCTGAAGAGGTATGCCGCAAGGCAGCGGAGGTTTTTTGGAGTCAGAGTTTTCCTTCTCTGATGTGCCCTGACTGGAAGATCGAACCAGCGACACTTAGCTCGCAGGCCGATGCTCAATCCACTGAGCCAAACCAGCCAGGGCTAAGGAAGAGAAATTAAACTGTAATAAATAGTAGAATGAGATGGAAGGAATAAAATCATCTCTATCAGCCATTTTATGAAATATGAATAAACTAACTGCGATAGATAACAAAATAAAACTCTAACAAAAGCGATAAAGACTGAAAATCAAGAGATAAATTAAGATACACTGGGCGTATTTGGGGGAAAAATACCAGTTTATATTAACACTAGACAAGGCAGAGTCTAACAGCACAAAATTGAATAATGAGCAACATTTACAAAAATGATATAGCAGATACAGCAGTCATAAACCTATAAGCACTAAATAAGACAGTAGCTAACTATATAAAGCCTAAACTATTTGAAATGAAAGGAGAAACTGCTAAAAATACAATTACAGTGGGGAACTTTGATATTCCTTTTTCAAAACTAAAGCCAGTATGTTTAAAAAGGGAATAACACAGAAAATTTGCATAATATAATAAACAAATTAAATACACGTACATGCACCTCAAAGAAAATATTTAAAAAACTTGTCCATAAAATATTTACAAACAATAAGCACTAAAAAAATTGATCAAGGCCTGGACAGGTGGCTCAGTTCATTGGAGTGTCGTTCTGTACACCAAAAGGTTATGGGTTTGGGTCCCAGTTCGGGTGTGTATGGGAGGCAACTGATCAATGTTTCTCTCTCCCAGAGATGTTTTTCTCTCTCTAAAATCAATAAATATGCCCTGACCAGTGTGGATCAGTTGGTTGGGCATCGTCCTGCAAAGCAAAAGGTCACCAGCTCGATTCCTGGTCAGGGCACATGCCTGGGTTGTGGGTTCAGTCCCTGGTCAGGGCAACAGATGTTTCTCTCCCTCTCTTTCTTCCTCCCTCCCCTTTCTAAAAGTAAATAAAAATAAGATCTTTAAAATCAATAAATATATCTTCAGGTGAGGATTAAAAAAATTAAATAAAATAATTGGTCAAAGACTTTGTCAAAGAAAATATTTTTAAAAAGTTTTCCATTTCTCAGGTTAATTTTTTTATTAGATTTTTGAATTAGCTTCCATAGAGTTGCCCACAGCTTTTGTTTAGAGCATATTCTTAATGTATAATCATTAGACATGACATTGTAGAAAAATATTTTATTACCTGGAAAATAAATGTTGAGTGAGAAAAATGCAGGATATAAATCAGAATTGAGGGGCAATCATTATTTGCTTTGGTCTCATAACTTTATCCCTCTTTTATACCTCTAATCTTCCACCAGTCATGGGCTCCCAACCAACAGATCAAGATTTATCAGAAGATCCTATATTTTAACCTGGTTTAACCCAAAGCAAGTTTCCATGATTGTATCCACCTCTTGTGGCTTCCACATAGTGAAGAGAGAAGGTATTTTTGTACCCTATTTCTGCCTCTCTGGGATTAAGTTTGAGGATCACTTGCTTTACATTGTTAGCAATGCATGTCTTGGAAAGTAACATTTATTAGACATGTGCCAGGCCTAGGTGCTTTATCTAGTTTCTCACTTAACTTTTTTCACAATTACTCTAAGTAATAATACTTAATACTCACAGACATCTTATGGATGAGGAAATAGAACCAGATACATTTAGTAACCTGTCTACGTTTTCACAATTAATAAATGAATTAAGGAGTTGACATATTCCACTCCAAGTCTTCTGACTCCAAAATCTACAACCCCTGGGGGGTGGTGGTGGTGGTGGAAATACACACACACATGCACACATTTTTTCTACAACCAAGCTTTATTACTTTATTAGAGTTAAGCACATAAATGGTCAGGGCATGAAAGCGAGGAAATAGGGCCAGATCCTGGGTTGGAGATGAACCTAGAAAGATTGTTGGTGAGGGGAATTTGGGTCAGAGTAAAATGTATGATCTTTTCTAACATACTTCTAAAAAAGTGTCTACTGCTTTTTCTAATTAATATTTTAAATGGAAACTGCATGTTATTCATATAGCAGAGTCTTTCAGTCACTTAGGGCTACAAAAGGTTGAGAAAGATGGAGATGTGCTTTCTAAGTTTAATTTGTAGTTCTGCTTCAGGAGCACATCTTTTCAGAAATGAAAATTTAGGGTATTAACTGAATAACATAGAGCAAAGGAAATCACAAGCTGTCCTCCTCTTAGATTGCATGGAGAACTGAACTTTGCAAAGCGCCATGGGGAGCAACAAGCCACTTGCCCATTGTTTTTCAGTTTATTCAGATTTTGCCAGAAAAGGAAGTTGGCTGAAGGAAAGGAGAACTAGAACTCCCCCCTACTTTTAACCTATTTGCAACTCTGCCAAAGCCACAGACAGGCTGTGGTCTGATCCAATCTCATGGGAAGTGAGTCTTGCTAAGGAGATGGCACTTTTCTTCCTGGGGAAAGGACCAAGCACTGCTGAGATTCCATAGAACTGAGGGCAGTGCAAGCCATCCCTGGATTAGAAAAATGACAAGAAGAAGTTCACTGCCTTCCCTTAGGAGGGATTATTTGGCCTCTTGCCCCTAGATACTCGAGAAGTAGCCAGGATAGGACCTGAGTCTGTTTAGGCACAGCACATGCACATGTACGTGTGTGCGAAGCCTGAGGGGTCACTCATTTCAATGCTACCATTTCATGGGCTATGATACCGTTGAACACATCTAGATGGCAGTTAGAAACAGAGGCTCTTTTCTCCCAAACAGATTAGTATGAAATGATCTTTTTCTTCTCAGATTTTCCAAAATTTTATTTTCTGAAAAGAGATATCATTTTGCATGACTCTAGATAGCTGATTGTCGACATGGTTATTCCCTAGAACAAGAGAGCAGACAGGCAAGAATTTAAATGTATTACACCACTACTACCACCTATGAAGAAAGTTTGAAATCCAGCCTTGGCTGCCACACCTGAGAGATTATGATTTACTTGTCTAGGAGGTGAAATACTACATGTCTTAATTGGTAAAAATTGTGGTAATGTACATAACAAAACTCACCATTTAAACCACTTTAAAGTAGACAATCCAGTGGCAATAATGACATTCACAATGTTGTACAACCATTACCACTACCTAGTTCCAGAAATTTTTCATCACCCTAAAAGGAAACATCATACCCATTAGGCAGTCACTCATCATGGTTTATCCTTCCAGCCTCTGGCAACCACTAATCTGCTTTCTGTCTCTATGGATTTCCCTATTCTCAATATTTCATACAAATGCAACCATACAATACGTAGTCTTTGTGTCAAACTTCTTTCAGTTAGCATAATGCTTTCAAGGCTCATACAGGCTGTAGCAAGTATTGGTACTTCATTAATTTTAGGGCTGAATTCCATTGCATGGAGATACCATATTTTGTTTATCTACTCTTTAGTTGAAAGACATTTGAGTTGCTTCTATCTTTTATTTATTGTGAATATTGCTGCTATGTACTTTTGTGTTCAAGTTTTTGTTCAAACACCTGTTTCAATTCTTCTGGAGTGAAATTGCTGGGTCATATGGTAATTTCATGTTTAACTTATTTAGGAACTGCCAAACTGTTTCCACACTTTGGGATTTTCTAAAGCTCCTCAGGTGCATCTAACATCCGGCCAAGGTTAACAATTCAGTTGGTTAAGATCCAACTATCAATTTTTATATAAGATGAGTGAGAAAACAAAGATGAAATTAGCAAAATACAGACATAAGAACTTACTTCTTCAGCAAATGAATTACAAGAAAAAACAAGAGTGAGAAAAAAATTTAAGGGTGAACCTAGAGTAAAAGAAATTTAAGCAGCATATCATCTAGAACCTATTTGGATCCTAATTCAAATGCAAAGACATACCAAATTAAAAAAATTATATTTGTGATATAAATTTAAACCCACATATTTGATGGTATTAAGGAAATACTATTTTGTTAAGTGTGATAATGTTGTTATAGCTATGCTCTTAAGATGAATCTACCTTTTCAAATATATACTAGTTTCATATAAAATATAAATTTTTTCAGAATAATGTGGGAGGGCATAATGATAAAATGCCATTGGCTATGAGTATACAATTATGAAAGGTGGGTGATGGATACATGGAAATCATTATATTATTATGTCTACTTTTGTTCATATTTTTCCATAATAAAAATTGGAAAAGAATTTGGTATAGCCATTATGGAAAACAGTATGAAGATTCCTCAAAAAATTAAAAACAGAACTACCACAAAATCACTATCTTGAAGAGATTATTTGTACTCTAATGTTCATTGCAGCATTATTCATGATAGCCAAGATATAAAAACAACCTAAGTGTCTGTCAACAGATGAACGGATAAAGAAAATGTTACACACACACACACACACACACACACACAATTAGATATTATTTGGCCATTAAAAAGAAGGAAATCCTGCCATTTGTGAAAACATGGATGAACCTGGAGGACATTATGCCAAGTGAAATAAGCCAGACACAAAAGACAAATACTGCATGATCTCACTTATATGTAGAGTAAAAAAAAAAGTTTAACTCATAGTAACAGAGAGTAGAATGGTGGGAGAATGGGGGAGGATATTGATCAAAGGGAAAAAAGTTTGACTTACAAGGTAAAGAAGTTCTGGAGACCTAATGTACAGGTTTACAGATGTGAGTACCTGAAGCACAGAGTTCATTCTTGTATTATTATTTACTCATTGTTGTATTATTTTCCATACAAACAACTGTAAATCTTCTTTTGTCCCACCCTGTACATGTAAATGGGAGTCATTCTTGTTGGCACTCTTAGGAAATGGGTATTAAAATCTCTGCTGTAGAGCTGGGAAGACAGAGGTGAGGGCAAGCAGCCTGTTCTCAGGAGCTGGTGACTCATCCGGGCTGCTAGCCCAACACCCAGGAGAAACAGAGTCAAAGTTCAAACTGTCTCATCACCACAACTCTATAAACATGGCTAACGCATCATAACTAGAACTTTGATCAACAATACACTTCAAAGTTAGGCAACAGAAAAGCAAGTTCAATTCATGACATGTCACACTGTATTTACAAAAATACAAACTAGAGTTAGAAGGCTGAGGAGTATTATGTAAAAGTAAATATTTAGTTTTAAAACAGTAGCATTTTATTTTTTTTGACACTTTTGATATAATTGTGTTTAATATTACACAAGATTTTTTTTTTAAACTAAAGCTTAACTAAAATTTGAATAAACTTAAAAAATGTTCGGAGGAAGAGGAATTTATAAGTATATGAATGAGTACAACCACACTACATAAGGCTCTAGCACTGCAGAGATCAACAGGTAGGTTTAGACAAACTATGATGTGCTCTGAGTATTTTACAAAGCATAAGTAGTTCATGGTATTTTACAGGTATTTTCAATTTGTGCTGAGGACCTTTGTGGAGCACTGAGTTGGACTTAAGAGAAGTTACGTTGTGCTTCAGCTTGATTTGCACTTGTGAACATGAGGCCTAGCATTCCCTTCCTTGTCATTTCTTACATTCTTATTCACTCATTAAAAGTCTGTTAAAAATGTAACTCATATATTAAAAAATTGCTAAGATGGTAAACTTTGTTATGTGTATCTTACCATAATTGAAAATACAAAAAGTAATGCAAATTTAACTTCAAATTGGACCCTTTCCCTTCCCCTATACTGTAATGTAGCAGGCCAGTTTTCCTTAGGCCACCTTCTACCTCCTATTTCACACAGCAGATTAAAAAGCCTACTGACTTACATTTAAAACATCTAGTTCTACATGTATTTAAACATTGTTGCTTTCCATAGATATCATACCAAAAGCCTCCACTTGTAATCATGATTACCTTTGGTTATAATTAGTTTGTCCTTAATTTTTTAATCTAGAGTTTTCATGTTTGAAAAATCTATACTTTTTTAAAGGTGAGTGAACATTTGTCACACCTGTGGAATTAAAAAGACAATACTGTCTAGGGAATAGGCCCTTCTTGAATGATGGAGATAACAGAAATGGGGTGGTGGTGTGATCTGAGGTGCACATGTTTATATCTTCTCCATTAAAAGGATGATATCACACAAACAGTAAAGCACACTGCCTTAGGGGATGCCTGATTTGCCACTAACCTCCCTTTCGTGGTGGTTAATTTTGTGTGTCAATTTCAGTGGGCCAAGGCATGAGCAGATTAAAAATGGTTTCTGGGTGTCTCCATGATGGTGTTTCCAGGTGAGAACAGCATTAACTGGTGAACTCAGTAATTAGTGTGCCCTCCCCAGTGTTGAGGCCTGAATAGAACAGACAGTGGAAGACGGAAGAACCCACCCCCTTTTCCCTGATTGCTTGAGCTTGGACATTTCATCTCTTCTCCTGTCCTTGGCTTGGGATTTATATCATTAGCTCCCTTGCTTCTCAGGCATTTGGACTCAGACTGAATTGTACCACTGGCTTCCTAGGGTCTGCAGCTTGTAGACTGTGGGACGTCTCAGCCTCCATAATCTTGTGAGCCAATTCCTCATAATAAATCCTTTTATACCCAGTTGGTTTGTTCCTCTGAAGAACCCTGACCAATATACTCTCTGACCTTGGACAAATCACTTGGCTTCTCTGTAAAATGAAGAGTCTGATGATTTCCAACGTCCTTAGCCACTGTATCATTGTATCATCTCACAGAAAAGAAAACATTTTAGATAATCATAAGCTGGGCAGGAACTTGTAAACTCAGGACTTCTTCAGTAGTCTCCTGTATCCATGTGTCAAAGCAGAATTATTGTGCATGAAGAAACCTCATTATGTCCAAATGAATACTAAAACCAAACATTTGAAAGCTGAAAGAAGTTTAACTGATAATTTAATAGGTCTTTCATTTTTGAGCAGTAAACTAGAACCCAAAGGGTCCAAGGAATGTGTCTAAGGTTTCAATGCTCACAGAGATCAGAGCTGGAAGGAATTTTAGAGATTGTTTAACTCAGGATTCTCAAAGATGGAGAGGAAAATTAGAGTTTTTGAGGGGGATTTTCCAAAGCTTTTATCATCACCTCCTCATTCAGCATGACTACTGTAGCAAACTCCACTACCAGTGAAGCCTGTGTATTGGAGTATTAGAAAAAGGCAAATAATCACTAATTTAGAGCTCAGTCTTTTTGTTTTTCTGGAATGGAAACTGATCCAGAGAGAGTAATTTCAGGTACAACTGCAAGTTGAAGAGGGAATAACTAGACCCAGCACACTGACACACCCATTCACCATCACAAACCTGTCTAACAGTCATGGAGGACCTACAACCTGCCACTGTTGCTGTACACGGATGGGGATGGACAATGACTGAGACAGGTATGGCAGATGGTATTTTCCAAAGACAGCCCTGCTACCACACATGCTCATGTTACAGCATGACTTGACTCTTCTCCACTGAGAAAAGGAATTTAAGTTCCCTTTCCTTTAAACCTGGGCAGGTTCTGTTAGTAAATATCTTGACAAATACATCTGGACAGTGGAAGTGACATGTCATGGCTTCTAAGGCTAAGTCATAAAGGCAATATGACTTCTGCCTGGCTCTCTCTTTTGGGACTCTTGCCCTTGGAATCCAGCCACCATGTTCTGAGGAAGCCCAGGGTCCATGGCGAGGCCCCGTGTGCATGCTCTGTCTGGCTGACAGCCCCGGGCAGCCCCCAGCTGACAGCCAGCATCAACTGCCAGAGCAAGTGAGTGAGTGCGCTAACTCCAGCCCCAAGCTTTGCATTCTTCGGGCTGAGGCCACGTCACTGGGGAGCACTCTCCACAAGACATGCCCAGTCTGAATTCCTGACCCATAGAAGCTGGGAGTGGTAATAAATGAAGACTGTTGTTGTGAGTCACTATTTTGGAGGTGATTAATTGTGAGGCAATAAATAGATAATACGTCAAGTCCTTGGGTTTATAGTTCTTGCTAAATTTCTCAGTTTTAATTTCTACTCTCTTACCATTCCACATTCTTGTCTGTAGGTTATAGTTAAAGTGAAAGGACTCTGCTTTTTAGTTTTTCCCTCTAAATCTGAAACATGATTTCCCTCTATGACTTAAACTCTGTGTTAGGAGATGATGTTAAATGACAACATCTTTTGGGGGGCCTACAGCCATGCCCATATTTGAAGAGCCCAGTGTGCTTTAGCAACTCTGCTCTTAATTTTATTTTTGGGAACGCCTTTGCCTAAAATGAACACTGCCATCTCCAGCTGTGTCCCTCAGCCTGTCTGCCAGTGGAAGGTGTTTCACAGAACATCTGTGCTGTTCACAGAACATCTGTGCTGTGCTGCATCGCAGACACAGTGCGCGTGTTCCACTAACACTCCTCTACCTCTGAATCACTAAGTGACTGCATTTTGGATATTCTCCATCCAGCCTTACGTGAAACTTCAACAAGCTGAGCTGCCACACGCATTGTTTCAGAGCTGGGAGACTGCAGTGATGCCATTTCACGTTCAGAATGGCTCATGGCAGATGCTGACAACTCACCTAAGAAGATGACATCTGTTAGTGCTCCAAGGACCATAGCCATACGGAATATCTTCAGTTTGGATTAGAGTCTTGTGCCTTGTTGGCACACCTCTGTCATTCAGGATATAATGGCCATTTTGAACTGATGTCAAAGTTACCCAATAATTATTCAACTATGTCTTACATTGGTGCTCAAATTTACCATCTGGCTTTGGTGACTCATGGCAACCTCCACAGTAAGGTTTCTCTCCTATACATCATGTGAGTTCATGCTGATTTATGGGAAGGTTTTACTGGTGATTCTGATAATCCCTACTTCGATGAAATATACTGGTGACTGTAATATATAGACCTTGAGAGGCAGACAGCTGTGAAAACAGGACCCATTCTGATGACCAACTGAGAATTGAGTCTTTGGCCTTGAGATGCAGGCTGGCCTTGGGACTGATTTCAGAGGGCCTACTTATGTGCACAGACCTGGTTAAACGCCACGATGAAGATGGCTTTGTCACCTTTATCCTGTTCTCTCTGTCTTGACAGAGTTTTTAAGAGTACTATGGTTCTCCTTGGCAATCCTCAAAAATACAAGCCATTTCAGTATTGGTGAGGGCAAATTTTACCCTAGAAAAACCTAAGTGCCCAAGGACTGTGAAGAGGCAAAAGGGAACTAAAAATAAGAGTAGGATTTAACAGCATAATAAAACATTCCACCAGCAGATGGCAATAGATGACTTTGTGAGCAATTCTGGCACCTGGGTTCTGAAATGCTGGGAGGTAGCTTTTAACGGCTATTGTGTAAGTGATTTATGTATTTGGATTCTGTTCAATGTTATAGATACATTACTGAATAAAACATTCACAGTGTATTTTCCACTAGCAGCTGAGCTCCAATTCTAAGCTTCTGAGCCCCAATTCCCAAGGCTCAAAGGAACCCCTGACATCAAATTGCTTTCCTCCCAGAGTAGCTGCTTCATACCCCAGAAAAAGAAATGCTTAGAGAGGGTGAGAGAGATCTGATGTAACCACATCATTGAAATGGTTTACCCCATATGTGTTAGGGAAAGCACATGTTTGACAGCTGGATTCCTCAAGGCAAAACTGTCCAGGGCTTTCCTGAGCTCCCCTGCTGTTCCCTGGAGTTCCTCCATTGCACTCTGCTCAGCACTACTGCATTAAGTCTCCAGTGAGAGAGGGGCCAGCCTCGACTTGGACAAGGAAAAGGAATGGCTTATTTGTAAGAAATAAGTCAAGTACATTAAAAAAGAAATTCTTATACCAGGTTTTAAACCATGGGTTTTTTCTTCCTGTCCTTTCCACAGATGCCAGCTGGGAAATCTCTTCAGCATCCCAAACACTGAGCTAGAACTATCTGGAAGCAGCAGCTGTGTGGTGCTTGCTCCCAAGGCTGTCTAGCCATATCTGGCCAAGCCTCTGTAATCCCTTCCCATGTGGTTCCTCAGCCAAGGTGGCGTGGGAATGCCTTGTGAGGCATCTGAGGTCTGACATGGTATGGGGCTTTCATGTGCCATAGTAAGAAGGTATGGGCCACACTGCTAGCAAAAACCAAGCGTGAGATTCGGCTCAATGCAGGGGCCCCCAGAGGAGGAAATACCCCTCATTGAGAATATGTTTGAGAGGCAGAATGGCAGGTTCAATCACGAGGTTTCCACAGAAACGCATTTTCTACAGGAAATACTGTGAGATAGGCAATCATTGTGGTAAATGCCAACTTACTACTTCAAGTACACAATATGGTTGGTATTCTGGCTTTCGTCACTAACATGTCATATTAGTTTAAGTCCAAGGCAGGCTTTTCCTGTTCTTTCTCGTATTTGCCCCTCCCCTTTTGTCTATTTGAACAAAGGAAATGCATTTATAGTAAGTGGAGATATCATTTTCATTTCTCAGGAGAAGAAAAAGAGATTTATAAAGATTAAGAAATGTACTCAATTTTACATGGATATGTGATGGAGTCAGGGCCAAAAGGGGGCCAAAAATAAAACCCGAGAGTCTGACATCAAAGTCAATGCTTTTCATCACTGTGATGGTAAGGGTCATGGGTATGGTCTTTCTCTGCAATAGCTAGAGCCCTTTTGCCCCCAAAATTAAAAAAAAAGAAAAAGAAAAAAAAAAAATTCATCTAAAAGGAAAGCAATATGATCCTAGTCCCTATAAGATAGCTGCCAAGGAGGAAAAAAGAATAAACATTTCATTTCTTCATTCCTCATGCATACTGATAAGAACAGTGTAAAACACTAGGAAGGCCACCAGTATGTCTTTAATATATACTAATGTGCTCGCATTTATACCCATGGCTTCATTACCAGTGCTGTGACAGCAGTGACTGTTAAATCTGTATTTTTGGACCAGACTTACCTCCTGAGCCCCTAAACCAGCATATTCTATCTTTAAATTCTCTCCAGAGTTCATTCATTCTTTTCCACTCCCATTGTCAGTCCCTTCCCTCTGCCCTTAGTTATTTCTTGCTTGGACTAAATCTTCTACCTGGACATCTGGCTTCATTATCAACACTCTACAATTATTTTTTTCATTACTGCAATCCCTCTAGCTCATACATTTGACACTATCACTTCACTGCTTAAAATAATTCAAATATGCACTCGCTGCGCACAGCGTATTCGCAAGTGCTCAGGCACAGGATGTCTCATTCACCCCTATACTGCTAGCTTAGTGGTGGCTTAGGAGGATTTCCCCCCAGTCAGCCCTAGTAAACTCTGAGTAAATGAATTGTGCAAAGTGCTAAGGGCCCCTTATTAATACCCTGTCCTTATGGAGATTAGATCCTATTGAGGTTGAAGAACAGGCCTGTGCATTATCTTACATCTCATGTTATCTCTGAGGTAGATATCTTTATTCTCACTTTTTATCACTGAGAAAATACAGAAAAGCTAAACTTAATAATTTATCTAAGGTCACAGAGCTCGTAAAGAGAGAACCAGGATTCAAACTCACGGGCTCGCTTCACCAGTACCACCAGGCAATACCTGGAGTACTTGTTAAAGTCAGGTTTCCAGGCCCCACATACTAATCATGCTCTGGCTGAGACCGTTGGCCACCCATTTCTGGCTGTCCTTTCTTTGTCTCCTTCCTTCACAACAAAGCCTCAAGTGGTTGAGCCTCCTGTAAGCCTCAAGGGAGCCTGGTTTCCCTCCAGTCCTCGCTGTCAATCTTCATTGATCTAAGCCAGAGATCTGCAACTGCTGTGCTGCAAGGATTTTTATGTCCCTATTTAGTCAGGGATACTGTCAAATAAAAAAATCACAACGGCCAACACAATAGCTGTCCAGTGTAAGTTAATCAAAATTATATCTTTTTTTTTTTTTGTTAGATTGGCAAAAAATATATTTTTTGGTGTGTTGCAGAATTTTAGTAACTACTTTAGTGTGCCATGAGATGAAAAAGGATGAAAATCCATGATTTAAGTCAATTGTGAAGATATCAATCTTCCTGCCTACTGAACAATTTGGACACGATCATATAACACAACTCTGGTCAATGTGATTAGATGGGACATGGGCTGGAGCCTTTTGGAAAAAGTCTCCTCACTCTCAAAAAAGACACAAGTTAGGCACATGAGCCCCCTCCCTCCTTTTTAAAAACTATTGGACATTGCCATGCTGGAGCCAGGAGGTCTATGGGCCACTGGATTACCCAACCCTGGACTTACTATCATATTCAAGTAGTCCTGAGACATTTTCATGTCAGGGATTTGCAGGGAGAGAGACAGACCAGCCAAGATGGATCAATTGCTGAAAAATGGAATGGCATGTGAGAAGACAGTATGAAGATTAAATGATCTTGCCACTATTCCTCTTCCAAGGGGCAGTGGCTTCACTTGGGCGGGAGATGAACCCCTATAGCCTACAAGAAACCATAACCATTGATATTACTGAGAGTAGGTTTGAGGTTTACATTTTTTTTGCCTGTTTTATTGATTATGCTGTTACAGTTGTTCCAATTTCTTTATCCTTTGCTCCCCTCCACCCAGCAACCCCCAACCCTTAGTCCATGTCCATGGGTTGTGCATAAAGCTCTTCTCTACATCCCCGTTCAATATGCTTAATTCCTGCCCATTTCCCTCCCTCTTACCCTTCCCCTCCCAGGTGACCTCCCCCCAGATGCTCCTCATACCTATGATTCTGTTTCCACTTTAGTTGTCTGCTTAGTTTAACTTTGTTTCCATTCACTAGCTTCTGTTGTTGATAGTTGTGATACTGTTTTCATTTTAATGTTCATAGTTTTGACCTTTTTCTTAAATAAGTCAGTTCCTTTAACATTTCATATAATAATGGCTTGGTGATGATGAACTCCTTCAGCTTTACTCTGTCCGGGAAGCACTTACTCTGCCCTTTCATTCTGAATGATAGCTTTGCTGGATAGAGTAATCTTGGTTGCAGGGCCTTGCTTTTCATCACTTTGAATATTTCCTGCCAGTCCCTTCTTGCCTGCAAAGTTTCTTTTGAGAAATCAACTGACAGATTATAGGCACCCCTTTGTAGATAATTCTCCTCTTCTCTCTTTATCTTTAACCTTTGGCATTTTGATTATGCTGTGTCTTGGTGTGGTCCTCCCTGGGTCTAGTTTGTTTGGGACTCTGTGCTTCCTGAACCTGTATGTCTATTTCCTTCCCCAAATCAGGGAAGTTTTTCTTCATTATTTTTTTACATAATTTTTCAATATCTTGCTTTCCCTCTTCACCTTCTGGTAACCCTATGATTCGGATGTTGGCACATTTATAGCTGTCCCAGAGGTTCCTAAGCCTCTCTTCATTTTTTCTAATTCTCATTTCCTCCTTCTGTACTGGTTGATTGTTTGTTTCTTCATTATGTTCCAATTTGTTGATTTGAACCCTGGTTTCCTTTCCTCACCAGTTGTTTCATATGGATTTTCCTTCATTTCAGTCAGGATAGCCTTCTTTCTTTCCCCATCCTGTTTAATCTTTGCTGTCAATTCTGTGAGCATCCGAATGACCAATGCCTTAAACTGTGCATCTGTTGAGCTATCTCCTCATCCATTAGGCATGCTATCTGCTCATTGTTTAGTTGTGTCACTGGGACCTTGACCTGTCCCCACTTCTGGGTTGTACTTCTCTGTCTCCTCATCTTTCTGTGTTTGCCTCTATGATTTGGGCAAGGGCTGTTGCACCTCTTACATTATAGGGGGCAGAGCCTTAGGTATTTGCTGGCGACAGGTCCATGTTTTGGTGCTGTATGTGGGGGAGGGGTCAGAGAGGGAAAAGTGCCGGTTGCTGCCGTTTTTCCAAGGACTTCTTCCCCTTCCCATACTAAGCAAGCGGCCACCTTTTCGAGACTGACAGCTTCTTCCTCTGCCCGAGCCCCCATCTGCTTTTATAGTCAGAAGCAATGCGGCTCTATTTTCCCAGGCTCTGGAACTGTGAGCTGTGTGGACCAGTTTGGGGCTGGGATAGTTTTTCAGATTTAAATGGAATGACTGTGTTTTTCGTCAAGGCTGCTGCTAGCCATGACTGCCACTAGCCATGCTGCCTGCCGCTCTCCCGCGGGCCCTGCTGCCTGCCAAGCACCGCCCCCGCAGCCACTGCTCCACTCCTCTTTCTCTCCATCCCGGCTCCACCCCTCCTACCTTTCTGGTTAATTATTTCTTCTTTATTTCTTGCTGGACTTCCCTGTAGTTTTAATTTTTTTGATTTTCTGGTTTTCTTTTTTTCTTCCAGTTTTGAAGTGGTTGTAAATTTCTTCTTAGTTGTGAGGAGAAGCTGCACGTGTATTTATGCCTCCATCTTGGCTGGAAGTCTCTGAGGTTTACACTTTAACGATGGTCCTAATTGGATGACAGGTAAGCTTTGCTATGATGTTTGTGTTTTAGTAATTTATTAAAATTTTACTTATTTAATATTTTTAGAGGGGAAGGGAGGGAGAAAGAAAGGGAGAGAAACATTGACCAGTTGCCTCTTGTATGCGCCCCAACCAGGGTCTGAACGCACAGGCATGTGCCCTGACTAGAAAACGAAACAGCAACCTTTCACTTCGCAAGACAATGCCTAAGCGAGCCACACTGATGAGAACATGATTTAGTAATTTAAACATATATTTATGTTCTATATGAACTTCTTTTATAACCTTAACCAAACAAGGACATGTGGGATTTTCTTTTCTTTAACCAGTTAAACTTCTCCCAGGAAATAAACATGAATAGTCGGAGTCTAGCTGAAGTTCTAACATTTTAACCTGAATTTGGGCATGGGTAACAGATTAGGCTACCAGTAGACAATCATTTCAGGATTTCACCCAAAATGCCAGGGACCACAAATAGAAAAGTGTCTCCTTTCCCTGAGAATTGGGGACCAATATGAAGTTATGGTTTAAATTGTAGGTTATCAGTATCCACAAAATACACTGCCCCAGGTTAAGCAAAAAAAAAAAAAAATTCCTTGGATTTACTTAACCAAGTTTTATGGATGCTCATATGCCTTTTATAAGTGGATTGCTTTTAATTTTTGAAGGAAGAGAGGAAACAGAGATACAAAAATTCACATTTATAAAATATTTCAATGCAGAGAAGTAAGGCTTGTTCACCTCTCCCCAGTGTGAAACTTCTCCATGCTAGCAAGTAATTAGGAACCAGTTAATTAGGGGACAAGTTATGTTCCTCTTTCTCACCTCTCCTTGCTCTTTTACTTTCCCAAAGAAATAGCAGTGTGTAGCTTTGTTAAACCAAATTCTCCTGGAAGTTCCAGGTCTCATTAATAAGCTACAATGATAAGAGATGACTGTCTATCTTTTCTTTTGTAAATCAAAAAGTTGTAGAGAGACTTCCTTCCCATGTGGACAGTGGCTTGGAGTGGGGAAGCCAGGATGAGGGGCTTTTCAGTGATGCTTGGACTGAAATTAGCAAGCTCTTAGCCATAAAGGTCTCTGCAGGTCTCTTTCCTCCCTTCACTCCCCTCCCCTTAACGCAGCTCTGCTCATGGCCAGGTCCCAGATTAAATGTCACTTGCTCAGAGAAGATATCATCCACTTCTTCATGCCTTGTAGTATATACTGAACAGGCATGTATTGAAAACATGAAAAGAAAAAGGATAAGCAAAGGCCTTTAAAAGTTCAAGGCTAGCAGATACTTCAGTTTAACAGGAGGAATGACTTCAGAATGGTGCAATGTGCCCTGAGAGTTAGAACTCTGATTTTAGTCCTAATCTGTGTGCATACTTGAACTGTGGCCTTGAACAAGTCACTGTGACTTTTAAATGTTCTCAAACACAAAACATAGATGAAAAAAGTAAGAAAACTAATTATGGAAATGATTATTTTTAATGAAAGAAAAACTTTTAATTATTGAATAGGCAATAATCTTTACCTAGTGATGAAACACACACATCACTTTAACTCAACCAAGAAATCAACTCTTCTAAAACTATACCAACAATAATTACAAAAATGACAGCCTCTTATTTGAAATTATCTTCTATTTACATGGAAGATATATAATGAAATACCTGCTAATTAAACCTATAAGTATACATGTACCATCTCATATATAATGTACTTCCATGTATAAAATTATATGTGGGTTTTGGATATTTTTCAGAACTTGAGTTTCCTTTCTTAATTATCAAGAGCTCCTTTAACAAAATCCATTTTTGACATACTTGTTTGATATAACAAAACCACACTTTAAAATGAAATCTCATATTAATTATTAGATTTTTAGGGTTGTAGGACGACACTATATTTCAAATAAGTAACTGGGGTAAGGAATATTTAGCCAATTTAGCTTTTGATGGACATACAGACCTTCCTGCTCATTATAACTCAGTGAAACTTTATTAATCTATGATATGTTCAGGTTTTCAAAAAGATAAGTAAAAGAGGTGCCAATGTGGTGATTTGGTTTTGCCAGATTACAATACTTTTTTCCCCTTCTTTGTCTAATCAATGCTGCAGACCTGAAGGCCATCAGACCAGGGCTCAAGCCCCAGCTTTGGCATTTACTAGTTGGTTATTTCACTTTGCTTCTTCCTATGTAGATTGGAGATAATGATACCTACCTCATAGGAACGAGAACTGAGGTATGTAAAACCCTGCACACAGTGCCTGGTACATAACAAGCGTATAATAATTGTCAGCTCTAAGCATAACTATTCTTTCTCAGTGGTCTCTCCTCTGGCCATAGCAGAAAACATATGAAGTACCAAATGTACACATGCTTTGCACACAGCAGAGTATCACTTATTACTTCACCTCAGCTTTCAGGTTGACCTTACAAGAGCATGATTCCTACCTGTTCAGGCTCTGATAACTTTCTCAAGTTCTAGAACTACAGTTGAAGAAATCATTTGCATTTCAGGTTCACTCAAATTGGAGTCCTCATTACATCTCTCCAGTCTGCTCCTCTTCTTGAATTTTCATTTGCCAATGATTATGACAGTGCTACAGCATTCTCTTTGTGTCTCCTTCTCTCCCTTCCCAATTTTTGATCTTAAATTTAAGCCCCTATCAGTTCATCATTGCATTCTTACAGTAGCTCCCCAACCAGTCCAGCTGACTACTCTTTTATTTCTCTTCACATGAATATTCAAAAGACATAGCTAGATGTGATCTGTTGTTATTTAACTTCCTACCCAAATCTTGAGTAGCTCCAAAATGCCTTTTTAATGACTCTCAAATCTCCCCCTGGCCTATCTACCTTTTTATCCCTGTATACTGCCACTTCTTCACAGGTGCTGCCCACAGGACAGAGCATATTTAGTGGCTGTGATCTGCCCACTGCTTTCTCCCTCCAGCATCCTTGCTGGAAAAATTCTCCCCAGCTCACACATGTCAATTCCATGTCCTTGAGTAAATGGTTCCTTTAACAGAAAGTGTGTATCCTGCCCCAAATGACGTATATCATTTCTTGTTTATAGAAGGCAATATGATCTAAAGAAAAAGGATGGGCTTTGAAACCAGAAAGGCTTGTTTCTAAGTCTTGATCCAATACCTAGCTGCACAAACAGGGGAAGATTAGTTATTCTCTGAAAGTTTGATCCCTCCTCTATAAAATGGGGTGATAATAACATCTATGTCACAGGATTATTTTGATAATTAAATTAAATGTACATAAAGTATCAAGTAGGGTCTGTGGTGCACACAGAGAAGTTAATAAATATAAGTGTATTTTTCTATGGCCTTGTCAACTGATATTTTTCACTTTCACTTTCTGGGAGAACCACCTGAGTTGCTATTTCATCTCTGGCTGGGCAGTGGGTGCCAGGAGGGCAGCTCCTTGTGGGATTCACTGCTGCACTCCTGCCGCATTCGCACAGCCTGCTAGACATAGCAGGTGATACACACATACTTAATAAATGCATGGAAGACGGTTATAATATCCTTGGCAACTGGAATAACTGAGAATGAGAATTAGAAAGGACCTTAGAAATAAGTCACTCACAATTTCATTCTATAAGTGAAGAAACAATATAACCCATAGATGTTAAATGACTTGCTTATGGTTAGTAGGCAAATAAACACTGGCAGACTCTTGGCTCTGCGCTTTTCCTGCTCCACCTTGTTGCTTCAGTGATCAATGGGACACTGCTGGCAGGGATGTGAGACCAAAAGCATTTCTCAGCAACATGTTACCACTCTTGTAACTTATGCCACTTGGGGAAACATCCACAGACAATAAGCAATTTGTAATCTGACAACACATCTGTAGTATTTCAGTGTCTGGCACGGCATTCTAGATTAAACAAGGAACCAGAACTGGCTTCTAATCTAAGAAAAGTGAGCCCTACTCTATCTTCTTTGGGAAAAATGTCCCTTCAGAAGGTGTGGGTGGTGGAGATAAATGAAGGGGCGGAGAAGGAGTCCTTCCTCCAACTCCTGCTGTCGTGCTACCTGGCGATGCACCTGGTGTCCACTCCCTTCCTTCTGCAGGCCCGCCCTTCACAAGGTCCTGTTCCCTCACTGCTCGAGTGGATGACTACCTAATAATTTTAGTTAAAACTAACGTGCCAATGGGAACCGTTGCCAGGTAATGAGATATTAATTGTGTCCCTCTGGAGAAAGCCCTCCTCTTTCGGTTTACTCTATTAATGGCTGGGTAGGGTTTTCAGGCAGCTCAGAAGTAACGTAATGTGGCAGGGCCGATGCGTTACCCACTGCCCTATAATGATGAACTTGCTGGAGTGTGGAGGAAAGCATAAAGAGCTGATTATATATGGAAAGTACTTAGTATTTTATTTATCTCCAGATCATATATGTAACAATATGTGGTATATCTCCAGATCATATATGTAATAATATGTGGTATTTTCTTAATAGGATACTTAAGACCTGTGGGCTCTTAGGTTCCTTAAGTGAGGAGAATGTTCGCCGAACTCTGCCTCTCTGTAGTCTCACGATTGTCACAATATACTATGCTTTTCAGTTTTGTTTCTGCTGAACCTTTGATAACCTGAAACATGACTAAGATCCCAGGTAATGAACAGTGCATTGAAGGAGAAGTTTGGTGTAGAAGCTAGCACTGGGAAAATAAGTAGATGAAGTGTTACCACAAGGTGCGACTTTGGGCAACTCAATTACCCACAGAGCCTCAATTTCCTACTCTGTAAAAGACAGTATCATCCATGATACTGGTGTTACCTTCCTCACGGTGAGTGACATAAAACATGTGAAACATAACCTGCCAATCTTGTAAAGCCATAATTTTCAATAGGGATGCTCACCAAAATTTCTGTGGTCTTAAAAAAAAACATTCTGATGGGTAGCCAGAGTTGGGAACCACTGTTATACAGTACTCAACAGATGTAAGAGATTAACAATATTTCTAGAACCATTTGTGAACACTTGAATGAACTGACCATATAGTCTGTGAATACAGAAAAATATAAAAGGAAGATTCTAATAATTCCGAAAGAGAAAACAGAGAACTTATCCCTTAGAAGTAGAACATCCCAGATAAAAATGCTAAATTGCAGCAATAAAACCTGAGAGCACCCTATACAGGGATACACAGAATGCTTTGATTCTAAATTATTGGTTCTTGCCTAAATCCAGTAACTGCTAATTGCTATCACAAATGCTAAGGCCACAACTTTTATCTAAGTTATAGAATAAATTAAAAAATCCCTTATAAATAAGATATTCTAAATCTTCAAGTCACTAATTTTAATCATTATCAGTCTGAAATGTTAAATGATTTTCTACTGAACCTTTACACTCCCATCAAGTAATTATCAGAAATATTGATTTCGTTCCATACATTCAATCTTACAAGTTCATAAAATATTAGCTTATTAAGTTAACATAAAAATGTAATCAGTGGAATATAACAGCAGAGGGAATTCCATATTAACACCTGCAAATTGAGTCTAAATACAGAAGATTTAAAATATATCAGTGACACCCCCTTCCCCAGTCCCCAAGCCCTGATATGGGTGGGAAGGGAGGTGACAAAGGTAACTAGATGGAGAACAGTGTGTAGGACCCAAGATCCTGTGCAGACAGATGGAAGAGCAGAAAACAAAACCCCAGCACCTCACTTTACAGATTAAAAACATCGGATTCACAAGTGTACAGTGACTTAACCCAATTATATACTTAATGCTTAATGAGGGCACCAGAATTCATGTCCTTCACCCCAGGATTGGGACTCCTTACAAACAATGTCACTCTAACAGGACAGTTGGTTGAATGGGTAGATGAAGAACGATGGGGAAACACAGCTTCTTTTCTGTACAGAGCCACTGAATCCCCTGCTCTGCCTACCACTAGACTGACTGCTAATAATATAGAAATACAGGATGGATTTTCAGACTCCATCTTTACTAGGCTAATAATTTCTCAGCTACCAAGACCACACATATAGAATGGAAGTTATTGATGCTGGTAAATTCTCTCATTTTCAATAACTGAGTCTTAATGACTGTTTGTATGTGTGTTTAAGAGTTAGCCAAACATACACATACCATTTAGTGATTTTAGCCTTTTATATCAAGATGTTATGGGAGCTACTGGAAAACTGGGGTTCTAATATTGGTTCTGCCATTACCTTGTTCTGTAGTGTTAAGCCTGTTTTCTTAGCAGCAAAAGGTAGAGAATAGCCTCTCCTAGCAACTTCGAAGGTTAAAATGATAATGTAGAGGAGAGCACTTAGGTAATTTTATAGCATTTAGCAAAGCAAAACAAAGATCTTCGGTATGTTATAGCTCTCAGATTGTGTGTGTTCCAACATGTCACACATGATCCTTGTGAAATAATCATCAGTTGATTTCTATGGCTAAGAAAAAGGACAGAGAGAAAAGTCTCGAGATATCTTTGAAGGCAGGCTGGACAAACCAGATGTTCTTTTTTCACACTGAGTTCTCCAGGGTATGTGGATTTAGAATCCTGCTCATTCATAGTGAATTCTTAGTAAATTTCATAGTGAAGTCTTCAATAGGAGTGTATCACCTATCTTTGAGTATTTGCCAAAACAGGAGGCAAAAGTAAAGATTGAAAAACCCTTATCAAATCCAAGACAACAAAGCTTCACTAATAGCTCTGAAGATGATGCCCAGAGATGTAGCCTATACTCAAAAGAAAGGCAGTTGTCCACAAGCCAAGGCTCACGGCCCTTCTCTGCAGGGTGGCACACAGGGCCCAGAGCAGCTGAAAGCCCTGGGAGAGATGCTTTGACCACATGTGCCTGCTAATGACCAGGTCTCTGGGGGCTGAGTGCAAGAACTCTGCCCATGGAATCAGAGGTATTCCAAACCAAGGTAATGGAAGCAATTATTTGAAACAGGGGGTGAGTCAGCCTAACGGTAGCAGAGAGAATGACCAGGGGGGACAAGCAAAGATGGGCAGCAAAGGTGAATGCCAGGAGCTACCATAACATTCTAAAAGACTTCCAGTCTCAGCAATGCAGGACTGTGAACTGCTGGGATCTTTGCTGAGCTGCCTCATTTCCCAGGTATTGTTAGAACAAACCCCATTCCAGATCTGTTTCATGTAATTGAACTCCTGAACCCCTTACTCAGTTTCATGCAAACAGAAGCCATGCTGGGTCGCCTGAGGCAGAGAAGTCTTAGGCAGTCCGGACTTCCCAGAAGCAACTCTGCAGCTGCTTGCAGACCATTTAGGGTTTCCAATCACAGCAAATGTCACAAGTTAATATTATAAAATGTTCTTGGTCTGAGGTCTGCAAACAGCAAGGAACTAAACAGTGTCTGAAGTTTAAAAAAATATTGAAAATTTATATTTACAACAGTATGTTTTAACTAAAGAAGAAATCCTGCAGGTTACTTTAAAATAGAAACCACACAGCAGAAGTCCCAGAGGTGGCATTTAGCAGTGAGGACTGGTTTTCATTTCACCTGGCTTAATGATGAAAACATGAAGGATGGCTCCCAATTCCTCCAAGATCAACATATTAATCCATTTATAGAAATGCCAGAGGAGGCTGTTCCTGCTTTTCTTTAGAAGACAGATTTAGTTTGCTCTTGCTTAAAATTGAATGTATCTCTCAATTTTAACAGTGCCTGAGCAGAGCAGGGTAACAGAGCTGGATTTAACGTAAGCCTGTGGGCAAAGACTGCAGTGAGAGCACCCAGCAGTTGGCAGGTCTTGCTGCCATGCATGAGGTCTGATGAAGACAGGACACAGGTCTTTGAAAAGAGGGTCAGCACTAAATTCCACAGTGGCAACAACACAAAGCATACCTCACTGTTGGCTAGTGGGAAAGAATCAGATAGAAGGAAAAAAGGAAGAATAGTCACCATTCCCTCAAAGTTTTATATATATGTATTTATGTATGTGAGTGTGCTTATATACATACATACAGGTATGAATGTATGCAAATGTGTGCATTTTGTATGTACAGATGCTCCTCAACTTACGATGGGGTTACATCCCAATAAATCCATCCTAAGTTGAAGAGTGTAAGTAAAAAATGCATTTAATATAATTGACCTTCTGAACATCATACCTTAGCCTAGCCTACCCTAAATGTGGTCAGAACACTTACATTAGTCTACAGTTGGGCAAAATCATCTGACACTATGAATATACTATCAGTTGTTTATCCTTGTAATCAGGTGGCTGGCTGGGAGCTATGCCTCCATCACAAGAGAGGATAGTACCATTTGCTAGCCCAGGAAAGATCAAAATTCAAAATTTTAAGTATAGTAAATCCTCACTTAACACCATCGACAGGTTCCTGGAAACTGACTTGAAAGGAAACAACATAAAATGAAACCAATTTTACTATGAGTTAATTAGTATAAATAAGAACTAATTTCTGATGTCATGTTTCTGGTCATGAAAGCATCATCAAACTTCTAAATAAAGACCCCAAACACTTATAATATAAAACACTTAATAAAGGTGAGTCATATATAAATTTAAGATGAATGAAAGCAAATAAGGTAATTCTTTTCCATGCCACTTATTCCGGTTTAGTGCCAAGGGTGGCCAGATCCTATCCTGGTAGCTCAGGGCACAAGGTGGGACTCACCTTAAATAGGACAATCGCAGGGCACATACACACACCCCATCTCTCACTCTGATTCGGACAACTGAGACACCCATTCACCACCTCATATGCACATTTCTGGGATGTGGGAGGAAACTGGAGTCCCTGAAGAAAACCCATGCAGACATGGAGAGAATGTGCATCTGGATATGAATCAATTTTTTTTCTCATCAACATCATAATGAAATGACTTTGAACAAAACAACATTGAGGATCTGCTGTACAGTTTTTACTGAGTGTGTATCACTTCCACACCATCATAAAGTTGAAAAATCGTTTAGTCATACCACCAGAAATTAGGGACCATCTGTATATAAATGTATATGTGTATACATTGTGTAATGATGTATGTACATACATACATGTTAATATATATACACATACAAGGTTTGTCTGTAAAAAGTCTGGACATGGTTAAGAGAATGGTTTGCATGATATTGATGTTATCTGGCAACCAAGCAGAGTGGAGACTGGAATGTGCTTGCATGATGCATGAACAATGATGACTTCACTGTACTAGTCAGTGGGGGTGGAAGATGCTGTTGAGTGAGCATGTGTACTGTGTAGCTGTTACATTCATAATGACTGAGCGAGCAGAGCAGCAAATCTGCATCAAATTTTGCATTAAGCTTGAACATTCCTCTATGGAAACTATTCAGATGATTCAGAAGGCTGCCACTATGGGCAACTGATGATTGGCAGCTTTATTACAACAATGTGCCCACCCATGCACCACAACTAATGCAGAGTTTTTTTGTGAAACATCAAATCACCCAGGTGACTCAGCATCCCTATAGCCCAGATTTGGCGCCCTGCCACTTCTGGCTTTTCCCAAAACTAAAATCACCTTTGAAAGGGAAGAGATTTCAGACCGCCGATGACATTCTGGAAAATATGACAGGGCAGCTGATGGCAACTGGGAGAACTGTGTGAGGTACCAAGGTGCCAACTTCAAAGGCATCATTGTCCTATGTACAATGTTTCTTTTATCTTGTATCTTCTTAAAAAACAAGTCTCTATTTTTCATATTACACAGCTGGATAAATTCTGGACAGACCTTGTATATAAATGTTTATATAGATGTAAGAGTAACTAATCAAGATTTTAAATTATTTCAAGAAGCATAAACAAATATGGACAGAAAAATCTTTGGCAGGTACTATGGGCAATGAAAATCTCCGTTGAACATTATATCACAAGCCAGCATTGATAACAACATTCTCTTCTAAAGCATCTGTCACAGAGTGAGACAAATTGGCTATATAAAGGGTTCTTTCCTCTGGCTTACAGCTCTTAATTGAGGTTATGCTCATCAAGTAGAAATCTAAATGACCATTTCCTTTGCTAGATTAGAAGAGTCAAATCCAGAAGAAACAAAGATTTCTGGAGGCAACATGCCCATCAGTTTGAGCAGGAGTTTTAAAAGGTCCATAATATTAGTGAAATATGTGTGGGAAGACCTTGGTACCCTCATTATGTAGGTAAGTTCAGAATGTGACACTCTGCTGGACCACACTGGGACTGGGGAGCTGAGAAGTTCCAATGCCACTGCATGGGGGAGTCATGTAAGGGTTTTCAACAGGGAGTGATGAGAGGACTAGATTTGTGTCTGGGCAAGTGCCAAGTTGGAGAAGGCAGGATTGACAGCAGTGATCATACTCATCCAGGGGCAATGTTGAATAGGAGGGCCGATTAGTGTGTTGACAGGAGAGAAGTGTAGACTGGAGAGCCGTATTTGGCTGTGGTTGCCACTCAGGTCATACCTGACAAGGATGAAGGTATGAGTTGAGGGGTGGGGGTGAGGAGGCCCAGACTATGGTAATGCTATGATGAGGATGAGCAAAGGAACAGGGGATTGAGTACTGGTGAAAGGGGAGTCAGGAAAGGTTGGGGTATTAAAAAAACACAAGGCAAAAAAGTTTTTAAGAGAAATAGGTCAACACATCATAAGCAGAGAAAGATCTTGCAAGAAAAGGAAAGAAAAATATTTATTATTTTATTATAATTTATTCATTGCATTTACAACAACAAGGTCAGTGATGACCTTGGTGAGGGCAGCACTTGAACTAAAACACTTTTAATGGTTTTTCATTGCCCACTATCCAAAGCCATTTTAAGGTCTCTCTTAAAGACAAAATGTCCTCCTTCAGCCGTTGACAGGGGAACAAATGTTAGATTTTAGGTCTTCCCATTTTGACATTTTGCTCAAGAGTTTTCCTTAAAATTCATACATCTTTATATCTACTCCAAATCATATTCTGCTGTGAAGCTTGATACTTCCCTTAACCTGAAGAGTCTTATCTTAATATTTAACACTGGGCATACATCAACATAGCCAAGCTCGTTCAGATTGTGTGCAAGGTCTTGGAATCTGCTTTTCCTTCTACTCACTGAATATATCCCCACATCCTCATTCTCCTCCTCTGTGGCTTTCTCATTCTAAGCCATCATCGTTTCCTGGGATGTTTTCTTTCTATTTTTATTCATTCTGAAGTCTCCTCTCTTTAAACTTCAGCTTTGATGGATGAATTTTACAATGAAGAAGTAGTTCTGCACAGCACCCATGCAGAAGCGATCTTTTATTTCTCTAGACTTCTTTAGTTATAGTGACTGCTATTTTTGCAACTCACAACAGTAAATGGCACTTTAATTTCAGGTGTGTGTCCACGTGCATATGTAATAATTTTCCCTCTTTCCCAACCGAATTCTAAGCTCCTGGAGAAGCAGCAAGCTGCAGGAAAATTTCAGCTTCTGACATACCTGGGTTCCACTCTCTTAGACTGGTTACCAGCCTCTTTGAATCTCCATTTCCTCTGATGAATAATGGAGGTCATAGCCCTGACTTCGTAGGGAGTGGTTTTCAGCTAAGCTGAGGTATAAGATGGCATCCAGTCACTGATTGGCACATACTTTCCTTTCCTTTTCTTCCTCTGCCTCCATGTCACTAGCCCCTAATTTACAGAGATGAAAATGCTCCAAAACCAAAAAGGGAGCCAATGATTTAGATCAGAAGACTAGAATTCCAGTAATGGTTGCATGCTATATTTACAATATAGGAAGTCACAGGCTAACCCCTCTGGACTTCAGCTTTCCTTTTCTCATTAGACAAATACAGAATATGATGCTACTGCTCCTGTGGGATAATATATACAATGTGCCTAAGACGAGAAGAAGTTGCTAAATTATGGAGTAAACAAAATATTCCAAATTAGTTAATAGTATATAAATTTAGATCTTTTTATTAAACAACAATATTCTGATCTATTGAATGAAGAAGAATCAGGTTAGGGGTTTGTCAGAACATGGAGGCAGCTAGAACGCACACCTGGACTTTTGGTATATGCTAATCAACCTGGCCCTGGGCTTTGCCATCCCCAAAAGATATGCTGATGGATTTAGCAGTTCCCAAAAGATATGCTGATGGAAATGGTAATGGAACTAGCCCGGATATGTTAACTAACCTGATATGTGTGTGTGTGGGGGAGCAATGAGATGTAAATGACCTACTGAATATGTTGATAAGCAAACTCACCTTCACCTAAATGTGTGGTTGACAAGTATAAAAAAGGTGCCTGCAGAAGTGCAGGTGGAACTCCTATGGGCCCATGAGGAGGACCAGGAGTCTCCATCCCCCATTCCCTGTTCCTTTGCTCCCCATTCCCCTTGTTCCTACAGGCCCTCGAGGGTGGACTGGGAGCTTCTCTCTTACCTCTATCCCCTTTCCCTCCCTTCCCTCAATAAACCTGCATGTGAAAACCTAGATTTGTCTCCAGGTGATTTCTCAGCAAGGCTGCCCTAACAGAGTTGTACATTAAAATTTTATTTCCTGTTTGCTCTTTGGATTGGCAGAAGAGATGGGTAAAGAAACAGAAGAAATATAAAATATGAAAAAAAATTTAATCTAAATGATAAATTGTTAAGATTTACTTACCTTATAAAATCAATTAAAGCAGCATAATAAAAAATATTAAAATATAGTATATAAATTATTTTTGGTTACTAAAGAGGAAAGTAAATAAGATATTAATCACTGAAGAAAGCATGTACAAAAAGGCTATACAAATTATGGAAAAATAACTGAGGCCTTTTCATTATAGCATATCTGTATTCACAACACCATTTAAAAAATAAAAATTAAAACAACAATGATCACCATGTTTCTCATTGGAAGAAGCTGCCAGAGAGACCTTTGCGCTTTCACAGTACAGTATTGACATACTTGGTTACACTCATGAATTCTTAATCAGTGTACTAGGGTTGAGGAGAAGGAAAGAGGGAGACCAGCTCCATGTGCTAACAATCTAGGCCTTCCTTGTTTGCAACAGCAGTCTCTGCTGAACTAGCACTTTGTGTGTGTTATCTTCAGTGAGGTGCTCACAAGGTAATCAGAAAGGGAGGAAAATCTTTCCCTTTAGAAAATCTGTGAGCATATTCTTGAAAAGGCAGTTTCACTATTTCCTGTTAGCCATTCCCAGGACTCATAATCCCTGGAAAGGACTTGTAAAAAGAATAAGTACCCCTCCTCCCAATCAAGCCGAAACATAAATTATGCAGTCTAACAGGGTTGCTCTTCAGGGCAATCAAGGCATTTCTGTTTTAACTGTGCCCTGACTAAAGTGCCAGCAGGGGTCTCAACCATGCGTGCACATCAGAGTTACCCAGGGCGCTTTTAAACTTCCCAGGGTCCAGGCTGCACCCTGGATGCCAGGCATCAGCAAGGTTTTAGAGCTCTCCAGAAGATTCTAATTAATGAGTAGGTATTAGAGCAAATAATTTTAACTTTGTCTTGTATGAAGTTCACATCTGTTTCACTTACCTAAAAACCAAACCATCAAATCTTCAGCTTAAAAAAATTCCCAAGCAGAGCATATACAACATACCTCCTTATTTCAACTATCCTTCACAGTATGTGTTCCTTCATTATTTCCTTAAAGATGATACTAGGGACCAGGAATTGTGAGTCTGATGTGGCTCTGCATTAGGGGTGAAATACCCACAGCTCAAAGATCAGGGGGTGGTGGTGGTGGTGGGTGTGTGTGTGTAAGGGGGGAGAGTAAGAGAGGCAGATTGAACAGGCAGTAGGGGAGATCTGTTTGCTCACATTTCATGGTAACAGAAAAACTAATATTTTAGGGTTCTAAGTACGTGTGAAAGCATCTGGTGTTTCCTGCTGTTGCATCCTTTAGATTCCACATGTTTATATGTCCATGGCATCAAGATATCATGAGCCTAAGACAGTAATATTTAAAGGACAATGTGTTATAATGTAATCACATAGTCCGCTGATGTTTCATAAGCATACTAGTATTTTAGAATGTCAGTGGTGGAGAAGTTCTAGCTGAATATGTGAAAAACATATATATTCTTTGGCTTTCTGAATATTACCTTTTGTGAAGTGAGGATTCAAAAATTTTAACCCATTTTTAAAAGTTGATTTCACTTAAAAAAAAGAAAAAGGATTTGTAGGAGGAGTTCTTTATATATTCTGGATGTGAATCTTTTTTCAGATATTTTCTCCCGTTCTGCTTTATCGTTCTCGTAATAATGGTTCTCTTGGCATCATAATTTAAATATACTGTTAATATTCTATTAAATGTACAATATTAACTTTTTCTTTTATGGTTCATGTTGTGTGTCCTGTTTAAGAAATCGTTGCCTACGCCAAGGTAATAAGGATGTTTTTTCCTCTAAAACTTAATTTTTAAAAACCTTTCCCACTTAAATCTACAGTACATTTTTATGAATGAAGTGTGGAAGGGGTCAAGATGCTTTTCCTTCCAAATAGCAACGGAGTGAAACCATTTAGTGAAAAGGCTATCCCTTTCCCAGTGCACTGCAGTGTCAGCTTTGCCATAAATCAGGTGACTATATATAAGTGAGTCTCTTTCTAAACTCTCTTGTGTTCCACTGATCAGTGAGCCTAGCCTTGCACGAATGCCACACTATCTTAATTGCCAGAGCTTTAGAATAGGTTTTGTATATGCTAGTGTAAGTATTTCAGCATTCTTTTTCTTTAAAAATGCCTTGGCTATTCTTGGTCTTTTGTATTTCCATGAGAATATTTTAATGAGTTTCTCAGTTTCTGTGAAGAAAAAAAAATTGCTAGTAATTTTACAGGGATTGCATTACATTTACACATTTCTACACTTACAACTTTATAATATTGGGTATTCCAATCTACAGACATGAAATATCTATTTCTTTGTGTACAAATACATGAAAAGGTGCTCATGTCCATGAGTCATTAGAAAATTTAAAATTAAATTCACCACATGTACTAGAATGATTAAAATGAAAAAAGAAAATACCAAATATTGGACAGGATGTGGAACAACCACAATATATAATATATTGTTGATGTGAATACGACTTGATGCATCCACTTTGGAACACTGCTTGGTAGTATCTTCTAGAAAGCTCAACATATGCAAAACCTATGACTTAGCAATTCCATTTCTAAAATGACCATTTACTGGAAGACAAGTACCAGAATTTCATATTCACACAGTTCAAAATAGCTCCAAACTTGAAACTACCCAAATGTCCATCAATAGCAGAAACAATAAATTTTATTAACATAATGAAAAAATATACAGCCGCTAGGAAGAACCATTCACACCAGCAAGCAATTATATGGATAAATCTCAAACAATATTGAGTAAGAGTTGCCAGATTCCATTTATAGGAAGTTTAAAACCAGGAACACAAATCTATGAGAAGTCAGCAGAGTGGTAATCCTTGGTGGGGTATAGTGACTGCAAGGAAATACGAGGGGCTTTGGGAGTGCTGATAATATTCTCTTGATTGATATGGGTTCTGAGTACATCAATACATTCAGCAGTATTCTTATGATATTGCACTGTTTATATATATGTGTGTTTTATTAAGTTTTTAAAAAACCTTTTTAAAGGAATTCATAATTGCATTTTTCATTTAAAAATGGATTCACATTTTTGTCAAAATTTATCTTTCTTAATAGAAAATAAATACTTATTCCACTTTCATTTGTTATACTTCAAGTTGCTAATTAAAAAAAAATAGTTCAAAATAATCCTGAAAAACAGATTCACTTTTGATCAATTCCCCCTTCCAGTTTGCCTCTCCTCTCACCCAGAACATTCATATTACCGATAACCTAAAGGGAATTAAAACAAAAATACTAAAAAACAAAGAAGGGAAATTGTATACTCCACAGAATCTTTGAAATAGAAAATCAGCTTAAAAGTTTAAATGTAGTACTACTGTGTATTATATCTTTGAATTGAGCATGCTGAACTCTTTGTGAGCATGTAATTAGAAACATTTTTACTTTTTTTATGAGACACTTCCAGTTTCAATGAATTTGTCTTAATTTCCCATTATCATCACTTATTACTCCAACCCGTTATAATTATTTAACAATAGCTTTAGCATGGGCACAACTGCATGCGTCTGTGTTTATTTTTCAAAGAAATATAATACCATGAAAATAAAAACAATCATTAAGGGACCCTTAGCCATCTTTTTGCAAATTAGTTATACTAACACCCAGCTGTTACAATTTGTTTTTCTATAGTTTTTTCTGTCAACACTAAAGTAATCAGTGGATGCAGTTATGGAATTACAGGAAACTAATTTTTGGATATGACACAACGAAATGTTCTAAAAACTTGCAACAAATGCTAGCTTATTTCCTTTTAGTCCATTCCTAGAAAATAGGCTACTGAGATGGAGCCTCACATTTCTTTCTTTAAGTATATTTTATTGATTATGTTGTTACAGTAGTCCCAATTTTTTTTCCCTTTGCTCCCCTCTGCCCAGTACCCCCCTTTCCCTCCAGCAATCCTACCCCTCTTAGTTCATGTCCATGGGTTGTGCATGTAAGTTCTTTGGCTTCACCCTTTCCTATATTATTCTTAACTTTCCCCTATTTTGTACTAAACAATTATGCTTCTTAGTCCCTGCACCATTTCCCCATTTCTCCCCCTTCCCACTCCCAGCTGATAACCCTCCAAATGATCCCCATACCTCTGATTCTGTTCCTGTTCTGGTTGTTTGCTTAGTTTGTTTTTTGTTTTTATTTTTTAGATTCAATTGTAGATAGTTGTGAGTTTGTTATTTTAATGTTCATAGTGTTGATTTTCTTTTTCTTAAATAAGTCCCTTTAACATTCCATAGAATAATGGCTTGGTGATGATGAACTCCTTTAACTTTACCTTGTCTGGGAAGCACGTTATCTTCTGCCCTTCCATTCTAAATGACAGCTTTGCTGGATAGAGTAATCTTGGTTTAAGTCCTTGCTTTTCATCACGTTGAATACTTTTTGCCAGCCCCTGCTTGCCTGCAAAGTTTCTTTTGAGAAATCAGCTGATAGTCAGCCTCACATTTCTATACTTCACTATATAAAAATTTAAAAAGACTTCCGGCCAAGATGGAGGCCTAGACTGACACGCTCCATCTTCCTCCATAACTAAGAAGGACTACAACTACCACAAAACCAAAAATAACCAGAAGTTCTAGAAAACAAAGCTACATGGAAGTCCAACGTATGAAGTTATAAACAAGTGGTGCTCGTCCAGATGAATAGAAGGGGCGAAGCCAGGGGTGAGAGGTCAAGCTGTGCTGGCGGTGGCAGCAGCGGCAACTGGCGGTGGGACAGCAGTAAGCTGTATTTAAGGGGAAGCAAGAAGCACCTGGGGAGCACCCCTGGTTGCAAACCAAACCCGTCAGCTTGCGTTTCCATGCTGGGGAAGGCAGACCCCCATTGCCTCGAAGTATGAGGCCCAAAGGGCACGAGGAGGCTTCCGGTCTCTCAGCAGAGAGGGAACAGCAGGAATCCATCTTGGACCCCCGCCCCCACACAAAGCACCACCGTGTGGTGAGAAGGATCGCCAGGTTGTGACGTAGTGACGAGTGCACGGGGCTCTGCCCACTATAGTGTAGGAGGTGTGACAGCCCCGCCCAAGAAGGAAAGGTAAATACAAAACTGTCAGGATGGCAGGGATAATGATAGAGATCCCAATCACGCAGCTGACCAGAAAGCAAATACATGAATTAACAGACGAACAGATAGATAATCTTTCTGAGACTTGGTTCAGAGCTATAGTTATAAGACAGCTTACAGAAACAACAGTGGGACTTAATCAAGATGGGGAAGGAATGAAGGCTATACCTGCTGAAATGAACAAAAACACATACGAAACAAGTGGTGAGGGAAGGAAAACCAGGGGTCAAATCAACAAATTGGAACATAGGGAGGGAACAGTCTACCAGTGCAGAAAGAGGAAATGAAAAGTGAGGAAAATGAGGAGAGGCTCAGAAACTTATTGGACAGCTAAAAGCAGGTCAACATCCAAATCACAGGGTTGCCAGAAGGTGAAGAAGAACTAAAAATTGAAAAATTATGTGAAAAAATAATGAAGCAGAACTTCCCGAACTTGGGGAAGGAAATAGACTTACAGGTCCAGGAAGCACAGAGTTAAAAAAAAACCGGACCCAGGGAGAACTACACCAAGACACATTATAATCAAAATCTGAAAAATTAAGGATAAAGAGAGAATCTTCAAAGCAGCAAGAGAGAGGAAGAGAATTATGTACAAAGGGGTCCCAATTAGACTATCAGCTGATTTCTCAAAAGGAGACTCCGCAGGCAAGAAGGGACTGTCAAGAAACATTCAAAGTAATGAAAAGCAAAAACCTACAACCATGATTACTCTACCCAGTGAAGCTGTCATTCAGAATAGAAGGGCAGAGAAAGTGCTTTCAAGACAAAGTAAAACTGAAGGAGTTCATCAGATCTAAACCACTGTTATATGAGATGTTAAAGGGACTTGTTTAGAAGAAAGAGGATCAAAACTATGAACATTAAAATGAAAACTATCACAACAGCCAACAACAGAAGCTAGGGAACTGAAACGAAGGCAAACTAAGTAGGCAACGAGAGTGGGAAAAGAATTATAGGTATTGGGGAACATATTGGGGGGAGGGCAGCAGGGAGGGGGAAGGGGAAAGGGAGGGAGGTGGTACAGGAATTAAGAAGCATAGTAGGAGGGAGTGGAGTAGACAGGAAGATGTTGAGAAGAACTATGTGTACAACCAATGGGCATGGACTAAGTGGGGGGGGCGGGGCAACTGGAGGGGCGGTCACTGGGTGGAGGGGAGAAGAGGGAAAAGAAATTGGGACAACTGTAACAGCATATTCAATAAAGCATATTTAAAAAATTTAAAATGAAACTAGGAATTATAGAAAAAGCTGAGATTGTTTAACAAAACCAGTAAACTAAAAGGATAGATGGGCAATTTTAGCTTTTTTCTAAAATATAAAATTATAATACAATTATAATTCAAGTTTCAATAAAAATAACACAAATCTTGGAAGAAAATAAATTCTCATTCGCTATAATAGCAAGTGTTGTGAAAGAGCTACATGAAGATTATTTTGTTCTTTTGTATTTACCTCAGCTTTGGTGGTACATTAAAAAAACAGAATTTTTAAGGAATACAGTACAATAACCATCACTACACAGAGTTTTATGATGGTGTTAAAGCCATATAAAAAAACCTATTTTTAACCACATTAAACATTTAAAAGTTTAATTTGAAAGGAAGTTACCCAATATAATCATATGATGATATAAATGGGGTGGAGCTGACACAGTGACAGAGGCTTTAAAAAGCCATGTTGTAATTTTCTGTCCTAGTTTTGAATATGTATATATTGGACAGTTATTCTTCATCTTTTAAAAGGTGCTTTACTGCCTCTGTTGATTTTGGGGTAGGAAGTGGATTAGAAAATGTTGTTGTGCCTAAACTATTTCCTATTTGTCCTTCTTTGTTTCAGGATATCCATCTGGAGTAGAAGGGAGAAAAACAAGTTCTTTTTACCCCATAAATAACCCATACTGGGATGTATGCTACCATCACCACCACTAGGTGAGACTTAAGCACAGGTGAAGCAAAAGACTGGTCCGAGTTCCATACGCTTATGTTTGGATTGAGAAGGATAAGTGACAAATAAGTGGTTTAGAATAAGGAGGAATGCAATAATCATTTTAAAATGCTCACTTGGATGAATAAATTATTGAAAACTGGGACCATTTGTACTTGAATGAAAAGAAGTTGAATTAATTTTGGGGGGTGTAATTTGTTATATTCAAGGGAGGCAAAAACAAACAAACAACCCCTCAAAAACAAAAAGCCATTAAAACCAAATCCAGCTAAACCAAAAAACTATGTAGTTGGAAACACAGACTTCCAGGGAAGAAGAGGGAGGGCCATGCCTCCTACATAGAGGTCCCTCTTCATGTGTCCCTGTGCATAAATGACAGTGTAGTCACAGGAATAAATGGTTGAAAGTTGTCAAGTACCTCCTCTGTGTAAGCATCTCAACAGACGAATTCAGAAAACAACAACAAAAAGTTTCCCAGTGTGTAAGTGTAAAACTGATTAACCCATAAAAATCATTTTACTGTGGTATTGTCTCCAAATGCTACACCATTAGAATTTGACAAGAAGTATTGTTTACCCTGGAGAAGTGATTACTTCAAGATGGCACCTGAAGTTGATACAGTTATAACTCAGTACTCATCAGCTTCAGAACTCATCAAACCCTGTACTCCTCACATTTTGACAAGAAAAACATGTTTCAGCACTCGGCGCTTACTCAGGACTCATCAACTTGCTACAACTTGTACAAGTCACAATGCTGCCCTGCAAGAGAAAATGCTGTATCACTTGTTGCTTGCTCGGTACTCGTCGGTTTTGTCACTTGTCACAAGTTCTGGAATGAACTAACGATGAGTACTGAGGCACCACTGTATGTGGTCACTGGCATTTAAACCTTTGTGGTAATTACAAAAATTGTTGGGGTAAAGCCACAGAAGCCAATTTTTGAGGAGTGCAATTTCAGAAGTGGTAGATCAAAGCAAATGCTTCAGGTATGCCTTAACTTACTCAAAAGACATATCCTAGTGACTGTACTTTAACAAATATATATCAAAGTAAATTTAAAATAAGCTAGAGGTAATTAGGCTTGATTTAAAAAACCATAGTGTGAGCCCTGACTGGTGTGGCTCAGTAGGTTGGGTGCTGTCCCAGAGTAAAAGGCCACTGGCTTGATTCCTGGTCAGGGCACATGACTGGGTTGTGGGTTTGGTCCACGCCAGGGTGCGTTTGAGAGGCAACCAATTGTTGTTTCTCTCTCATGTAGATGTTTCTCTCCCTCTCTCTAAAACTAAATAAATAAAATCTTAAAAAAAAAAAGAAAAAGCTATAGAGTGACTCCTAAATAAAGGCAAGAAGCCTTTTTTTGTGTGCAACTTACTTCTCCACTAAGTTAATCTTCCTAAAGCATGTCTACTTTTGTTCCCACCTTCATTTGAAAAATCAATTCTAATGCTACTCTCACTACCCAACCCAATGCATGCTAGGGCTTGAGGTGTTCTATGCAGTTGACATAGAACCTTTTCCCAACAATTCAAACATTTTTAAGGGGAAAAATCTTAATTTTGTCTTTTGTTTTAAGAATAATATATACACAGAAGGGCATAACATGAAAAAAATGTCTTATTCTATGCCTACAAAATACACAGAAACACAGCTGTCAGTTCAAAGTTCATCTTTGCTTTGAGCTCCTTCAGATTAATTCTCTTCCATTATTAATTCCTGTAGCAATATTGAGTACACTGTCACGCACTGGCTTGTTTTTGTTTTTCAACCTGTTTTAGCTCCTTTTATATCTATAACAGCACTTAGCATAGTGCTGGGCACACAATGTAAACTATAAAAATAGCTGTCTAATAATGTTTTGACATTCTGAATTATAAGTATAATTCACCTTTCTTTTCCTGCTCTCTAGGAAGAGCATTTTCACACACATACAATATTTCTTAATGGCCTGATCTTCACTGAGAGGAAGAACCTGCTTTTTTTGGGTTATTACTAGCTGGGCTCTGATCCAGAAATCAGTTTCTGGAGAAATACATTGCATTTTATTTTTAGCTATGAATGAGATATATTACATTTAAAAATATTTTATTTATTTATTTTTAGAGAGAGGGGAATGGAGGGAGAAAGAAAGGGAGAGAAACATCAATGTGTGGTTGCCTCTCACACTCCCCAAACTGGGGACCTGGCCTGCAACCCAGGCATGTGGCATGTGCCCTGACTGGGAATTGAACCAGGGACCCTTTGGTTCATAGGCTGGCCCTTAATCCACTGAGCCACACCAGCCAGGGACACTTTTGTTTGTTTTCTTAAAGTAGTTCGTTCTCCTAATAAAATATAACCATGGATAGAAAATAACAGATAATTGTATTTTCTATCATATTAGAATGAAAACACTTTGTGTAGAAAGCAAGGAAGTGCGCAAATACTAATGGGCCCAGTCAAAGGGACACAGAAACTGGGTAGAAGGGGTTAGTGGGACAATGTGGGACAATGTAAGCACCAGAAGGAATAATGATGGTAATGGATGACAACACTTAGAATAAAAAAGAATCTATGGGTCTATAATGGTACTCTAAAAACTAGGGGGAGAAGAGGGAGGGAGGGAGTAGCAAAGAAAAAGCTCTTCTTTATATTAATAGAATGCCAGTTAGTTATAAAATCACCTTCTGCAACCACCCATGTACTAATTCCTCCAGATAAGGGTATCCCCAATAATGCTGAAGCCTGGATAAAAAAGTGCTGCAGAACAGGACATTCACCAGATCTCATGTAAATGACCAAATTGAGCACCCCCAAGAATGTGACAAACTTACAGTATGTGTCTCCTGACTTCCCTCATGTAGTATTCTTGTCAGAAATGTTTCACCTGAACCTGATCATGAGGACAATGAGACAAGTCCAGATTGCAGGATATTATCCAAGACAATTGACTTGGACTCTGCACAACAGAAATGCCACAAAAGATAAAAGGCAAAGGTGGTGGTAGACAGAGGTCATGGTGGTCCAGCATTAAGGAGACAAAAGTAACTGATAGCTGGTGGGTTTGGAGGGGAAATGAGAGGGAGGGAGAGGGAAGAGTATGAAGGGGTAGTATGGATTAATATGTATTGGATTGTATTTTACACCAATGGATAATGTCATTGCATCATTGAAAAATGTCTTGGAAGTAGTATTGGTAATGTGGCTACGTAAGACAACGTGCTTGTTCTTAGAAGATACATGCTGAACCATTTAGGGGTAAAATGCCATTTTATGTGCAACTTACATTCAAATGGTTCAGGAAAAATATACAGCAAATGTGACAGTGTTAGTGATAAAGAGAGGGAAAACAAGAGGGTGTGCAGATGAGTGAGAGGGAGCAAATGTGGCCAATATTACTGTCAGTCAGGGTGAAGGGCAAATGGGTTATTACTATGTTGTTGTTTTGTTACATTTTGGCTCTTTCACTTGAATACCACACCTTTTCATTTATATAACAGCAGTTAGATCTGATCACTTTGAGATTCAAAGGAGATATAAAACTGGTGAGTTTTTAATAAGAATATAAGGAACCAACTGACAAACAACAAAAGGTATGAGCAAAACTTTTCAGGGCACATGAGAGCATTCTCTAGCAGGTATCCCTTTTAAAATACGGAATTTCATTGAGACATTAATGGTCCAGCCAACAACATACCTAAATAAATGGAACTAAACAGATACACCAGGTGAAACTGCTGTGAGTGAGTACTGGATAGGTGAATTTACAAATACGGAATCTGCAAATAGTGAGGATCAACTGTATATGAAATACATACTTTTCATACCTACACATTAGACACATTTTCCTGCCAAGTAAAACCTTTTTTCAATGTTGGAAGTGTTTCCTATCTAGGGCCGCAACTCACAATTTATAATTATATGCCAATTTATTTGCTTGCCTTTTTACCAACTGCTCCTCTTACTATTCTGTAAGCCCCACAGGAAAAAGACCAGTTCTGCTTCATCCTGTAACCTTGCACTCTGCACCTGTTGTGTCACTGCTACCAGGTTTGGAGGAGGGAGAGATGATCCAAGACCCAGAATACCCTGTGGCTTTAAGAGAGGTAAGTTTTTAAGGAATGGCCAGCAAAGGTGCTGTGGAGAAACATATTCAGGGACAACGAACAAACACAACCACGGCCCAGGGTCGCAGCTGGGAGTAGTGGCAATAAACAACTGGGTAGACTAAAGAAGCTGAACTTTAAGGGATTCAATAATGGTAAACAAATCAGAATCTTAGAGGATTCGTTTGGTTGCAATATATAGTGTGGGTTGAAGGGAGAAGAGACTGTATGATTCCCACCCATAAACTTTGACTGCCAAAGGGTTCTGGACCTAGAAAGAGGTAAGGTAAAGGTCAACATCACATTGCTTCATTTGAAAGCAAGAGTTTCCACTAACTCTCCAAAAAGCCTAATGGAAATAACTTCTAGCCAAGATGGAGGCGTAGACAGACATGCTGCATCTCCCTCCACAACTAAGAAGGAATACAACTACCTCGAAACTAGAAACAATCAGAAGTTCCAGAAAAACAGACTGCATGGAAGTCCAGCAAACAAATAAAGAAGAAATAATCATCCAGACAGGTAGGAGGGGCAGAGCTGGGGGCGGGGAGAAGACACGGTGTGGTGGTGGCAGCAGCAGCGGTGGCAGTGGCAGGCTGGCAGAAAGTGCAGTCACACGTTTTAAAAACTTGGGAGGGACACCTGGGGAGCATTCCTAGCTTCTCACTGGACCTCGCAGCTCACGGTCCCAGCACGAGGGAAAATCAAGCCTCATTGCTTCTGAGTGTGCAGACCAGTGGGGGTTGGGGTGGAGGCAGAAACTACTGGTCTCAGCAGAGTCTGCTTGTTTAAAGGGTCCCCACAGTCCTAGAACGTCCACAGACCCACCCACTCTGGGAACGACAGCCAAGGCAGCAGCTAGAGAGGCACCAGTCCCATACAGAAGTGGGAGGACTACCTGGAAAAGGGACGACTGTTGGGCAGGAGGCATTGTTCCCTCTCAGATCCCCCACCCACACAGCGCCACAACGTGGTGAAACATGTCACCCTGTACTGACGAATCCCTAAGGCTCCGCCCCTTACAACGTACCATGAGAGACAGCTCTACCTGGAACACAGGGGCAAACAAACACAGGAGGCTGTCAGAATGAGGAGACAGAGAAGTATGGCCCAAAAGGGGGAATGGGTCAAGGTTCTAGTGGGAGAACTAAGCGACGAGGCGATAGACAACCTAATAGACGCACAATTCAAAACACTGGTGATAAAGATGCTCACAGGCTTGGCAGATATGCTTGAGTACAGCAAACGCATAAGAGAAGAAGTGAAAGCTATGCTAAGTGAAATGAAGGAAAATCCACACAAAACCAATGGTCAAAGGGAGGAAACCGGGGTTCAAATCAATGATTTGGACAATAAGGAAGAAAAAAAGTCAACCAGTGCAGAATGAGGAAGCAAGAATTGAAAAAAAATGAGGAAAACTTCCCAAATTTTGCGAAGAAGATGGATATACAGGTCCGGGAAGCACAGAGGGTCCCAGGCGAGCTGGACCGAGAGCATCATGATTGAGATGCCAAAGGTGAAAGATAAAGAGAGAGTCCCGGGGGCAGCAAGAGAGAGGTGGAAAGTTGCCTACAGGGGGGGTGCCTATAGGACTATCAGCTGATTTCTCAGAGGACACTTTGCAGGCAGGAAGGGACTGGCAAGCAGTATTCAATGCAATGAAAGGCATCCTGCAACAAGGATTACTCTATCCAGCAAGGCTATCATTTGGAATGGAAGGGCAGATGAAGTGCTTCCCAGACAAGGTAAAGTTAAAGGAGTTCATGATCACCAAGACATTATTATATGAAATGTCAAAGGGACTTACTTAAAAAAAAGAAGATCAAAACTATGAACACTAAAATGACAACAAACTCACAACTATCAACAACTGAATCTAAAAAATAAAAACAAAATCCAACTAAGCAAACCAGAATAGGAACAGAATCACAGGTATGGGGATCATTTTTAGGGTTATCAGCTGGGAGGGGGGAGGGGGAGAAATGGGGAAATGGTGCAGGGATTAAGAAGCATAATTGGTTAGTACAAAATAGACAGGGGGAAGTTAAGAATAATGTAGGAAAGGGTGAAGCCAAAGAACTTATATGCACGACCCATGGACATGAACTAAGGGGGTTGGGATTGCTTGAGGGAAGGGGGGTACTGGGAAGAGGGGAGTAAAGGGGAAAAAAATGGAACTACTGTAACAAATATACTTTAAAAAAGTCTAATGGAAATAACATACTGATCCACAATAAAGTGGAACAACTGAATTCAACTGTTGACCTTTTTGGTTTAAGCTGGAATTCTACAAACTTGTGATGATGATGCACAAATGGCCTCACATTATTCCCAGCACTGAATTGGAATCCGTGTAGCTGTGGGGTGAAGGTCAGGGGCTCTGCATCGATAGTTCCTAGATTGGAATCCTGCCTCTGCCTTATTACTAGCTATGCAATGTTGGGCTTAGGTTTCCTTATCATAAAGTAGAAATGGCATGGTGTCTGTTTTACAGAGTGGTAATTTATATAAATAAGGTAAGTTATATAAAAACCAGAACCGTACCTGGTATATGGTGAACACTCAATAAATGCTAGTTATTATTATTGACAGCTATAAGTGTTTTTGATTACTAAAAACAGCAAGATAGCTAGCTTGGTCAACAGAATTCTCATGGAACCTATGATGCATAGGAGAAAACAGTAAAATGGGTACCAGTGGCACAAAGCTTGAGAAACACTTGATTAAGGCAAGAATACCAGTTGGGGGATTACTGCAATAATCTTGGGTTAGAACAAGATTTTGAACTAAGCAGGCAGAGCTAGAGATGAAAAGAATAAGAGAGAAAGAAAAAGACACCAGACAGAAAGAATGGACAGGAGATGGGGACCAATTAATAAGTAGAAATGTTGGGTGTGATAGTTAATTTTATGTGTCTACTTGATTGGGCCACAGGGTGTCCATATAGTGGGTCAAATATTATTCTGGGTGCTCCTTTGATGGTGTTTTTGGGTGATAATATTTAAATTGGGAGGCTGAGTAAAGCAGATTGCGTTCCATAACGTGAGTGGGACTCATCTACTCAGTTGAAGGCCTGAATAGAACAAAAAGTCTTTTCCTCCCTTGAGTAATAGTATTCTTCTCGCCTATGACCTTAAAAGGAACATCAGGTTTTTTTTTTTTACTTCCTTTTTTGAACTCAAACTGACAGAAAGGCTCTTCCTGGGTCTTGAGCCTTGAGCCTGCTGGCCTTTGGGCTAGAATTAAAGCATTGGCTCTCTTGGTTTTCAGGCCTTCAGACTTGGACTCTGACTCACACACACTCTCCCCCCCCTTCTCCTATTGGTTCCATTTCTGTGGAGAACCCTGATTAATTCATTGGTCAAGGGAACATTCAAGTTGAATCTACAGTTTCAACCACGAGTGGTACAATTAACAGATGTTTGGATACAAGGAGGTGGAGCATATTTTGAGAAAAAAAGTTTGAGTTTGGGACAGTAGGATATTCACTTAGATAAATCCTGCAAGCAGGAAAAAATGTATGAACAGAAGGTGAAGTATGTGAACATCATATCCTGTGTATTTAAAATGTAGTCTTGCCCAAATAAATCTTTGATAATTCACTGCCAAATTTAAGCCTAGAGTAGTAGTGACAGTCTTTTTGGAAGTTTACTTTTATTCCTTGTTTCAATATTACATTATATAATTTTAATATAAAATAGCCTACATATGAAGGGATATAAATATATATATGAGACCTGAAGAGAAATAATAAATTAACTTCATTCTTAAGTGGTATGAAATTGATATTAAAAAGAAAAACAAAAAACTAGGAAGTAGGTATAAGCTGTAGGTCAAAGCCTTAACTGGAGGCCATTGATTAGGTTTAAGAGTTGAGGAACCACTTGGCATTGTATATATACAATACATACATGCATTTTTCAAGGTGAGTATCCAGAGCTTAGATTCACAATGGGTCTATCACCCCAAAAGTAATTAGGTACAAAATAGCTTTTCTTGCCCTGGCCAGTGTGGCTCAGTTGTTTGGAGCATTGTTCTGTAAACCAAAAGGTCACTGGTTCGATTCTTGGTCCAGGCACATACCTGGGCTGTGGCTTCAGTCCTGGTTGGGGTGTGTACAAGAAGTAACCAACTGATGTTTCTCTCCCTCTCTCTCTCACTCCCTTCCCCTCTCTCTAAAATTAATAAGCATGCTCTTGGGTGAGTATAAAAAAATCAGCTTTTCTCACTTTATTCCTTTTAAATATGGCCATATGAAGAACACAATTTCTTCTAATCTGATAGCACAGGGTTAACACAGCAGTAGAACACTAAAAACAAACACACCTCCTCTCTTCCGAGTTGGAGATGTATAAAATCTCCTTATGTTGGGTATATATTTTGACCCATCAGGTTTATGTCTAGTAATCTATCCTAAAGAACCACTATATAAATGAACAAAGATATATTACAAGGATGTTGATTAGAGCACTGTTTAAAGTAGCAAATGCTGATAGTGATCTAAAGGTCCAAAAATAGGAACTGGCAAAACAGATGACGGTGATGTGTATTTTTACTGACTTGAAGATGTTAATTTTAACTAAGAGATCATAAAGTTATGAATGATTAGCAGGATTCCAAAATAAACATACACTCGTATGTATCTATTTGTAGAAGTAACATTCTAGAAGAGTACACATGAAAATAATAGTATTTCATGAAAGAATTATGAACAACTTTTCTTTCTTCTCTCAAATATTACTATAACTATGGATTATACATGTAATAAAAAAAGCAATACTTACCTTGACCCAACCCTCCCAATACACACAAAATCCCTAATTATTCATCAACATTATATCCAGCTCCGACTCTTAGTCAGGAAAACACTGAAATATTGCTTCATAATATCCTCCATCCCTTCAGTTCCTGTGTTTACAAATATGAATCACTAAAGCCATTGGGCATCTAGCACTTGAAGACTTATTCAAGTTCAAAGTTTAGAGCTCTTGCCTGAGAAGACCCACAATGTCAAAAATGGATGATGGGGGTGGGAGGGCAACAATGAACGGTGAAAGAGAGCCAAACTTATTTTGATGATTAGGAATAAATCTAGAAGTTTAAACTTCCTCAGGCATAATATAAGAATCAATAGTTGATGTCTGTTAACCAGTTATATAAACATTTTAAGAGTCCAAAGTGATGACAAAGGACCTCTTTCTGTGTTGGAAACTCAGAGCAAATTGTGTAGATTTTATGATGCAATTCGGATGGTAGGTGCTGAGATATGCCCCCTGCTTTTATCAAACATGACAGATTTATATCACGTTTAAATTGTTTATTACTGTTACTTTTAGGTTGAAGGGATAGAGAAGAGTTACGAATGAAGGAAATCTACTCAGAGGTAATCAGTTTCTAGTACAGCACACTGTAAATCACGACATCATTGGGGCAGAGTCCGTAAACCCACAGCGACACCCACACAGCCATGCGGGATGTCGACAGGACTGCGGTCTGTATTTGCATGTTGCTTCAGTCGTGTGTTTCAGAAAAGGCACTCCTGAGTTCACACACAACGAGCATTGCAGGCTGTATCAAGAAACTTGCTCGTGTCCAAAACGGGCTGTGGTGACACACTATCTATGTGATTACAGCCTAGCTGGATGGAAGTCATAGGTTGGCAGCTGATGTAAAAGGTGACAAGTGTAAATGTGCCGCAATCCCATGCATTCTGACATGTTGGGAAAGCATGCTGAAACATGGGCTGCTTCTGCATGAGGAGCACCATTTGAAGAGCAGCAGTTTTCAGAAAGCCCAGAAGAAAAGAGCTTCTCTGAGAAAAAGAGCATTCCCAAACACTTTGCACACAAGGAAGCCCTGGACTGTGATCCCAGTTTCATGGACACCTCCATTCAGTGGCTCCTGGTCCTGTTTGGCAGTGGTAGAGGCCCTAAGGAGAAAACGATACCAACATTCTGGACCTGCAGGGCTGAAAGTCCCGCTCTGCAGACCGCGGGCCACACCAAGTTACAGACCTGGCCTAAAGGGCTCTCCACCACCTTACAGAAATGCTTTGGTCATGCAGACATACACTGACATCATTCTCATGCTCACAAAGTCAAAATGCTGACATCTACATTAATTCTAAAAGCACATGTTAAGCACTTGGGAAATTAAAGTTATTCATTCATTGGTTAGTTGTCCATCGCTTTCTAAAAATGGGCTTTTGATGATTTTCAGAAATAATAATTCTATCTCATCCCCATCTCCCCAGAATATATCAATAAGACAATAATGTATTATTTCAGTGACCTACAGGGCTCACATCCAACAGCTATATTTTACTTCTTGGTGTTAGAAGATACAAACAATAACTTCCCCAATGATGTAGAGCCAGGCTGCATAGCAGCTTCTTTACTGTCAATAAATCTATTTTCTAATTATGTAGAAAGACATGTTTGTCTTTGGCCCTGATTACATTAAAAATACCAGCAGTATCTTTGCTTTAATGTGCATTCTAGAAACATGACTCCCCAAGTGAATATGATCCATTAATAACATCTCTTTAACTACTGTCTAATGATTTTTGCTGACACGTAATAGACTATTTTATGACTGTTTTCAACCATCTGTCCTGCTTTTTTTCAATATGAATTTGCCAGAGATGTAATGAAATTTCTTGTGCTTTGTGCCATTACACATGTGTTAATACCAAACACAGTAATTAAACATATCAACACTGTCACACTCGTTGTATATGGAGCTATGTTCTGGGCATTGTTCAGGAAACTGGAACATTCTGTCTGAATGTTTTTCCACAGCTACTCCTTGAGCTAACCCAAGGTTTTAATTTGTAGCAGTATTTTCAGTTATGTACCCATGATGTGTAGGGTTAGTGAAACATGAGGTCTGAATAGGTCTTGTTCTAGAACAAGAACAACTAGCAACATTAAAGATGCTGTACTTCAAAGAGTTAAGCACAATGTTTAAAACTGCAATTCTTTTTTATTAATGAACAATATTAACACATTTGAAATTCCACTGAATCGTTAATGAAGAGAGCGATTAGTGAATACAGAGTGACCAATAAAACATTGTCATATTTTAAGCTTTTTTCTAATTTACAAATTTACTATTTGCTGTGTCTTATTATGGGCTGGTCACTTTCCATGGTAATTTTTCTGAGTTTAGGGCTCATACAAAAAAGGAAAATAACTTGAAAAAGAAGTACATCTTAGCCCTGGCTGGTGTGGCTCAGTGGAGTGAGTGCCGACCTGTAAACCCAAAGGTGACCTGTTTGATTCCCAGTCGGGGCACATGCCTGGGTTGCGGGCCGGGTCCCAGGTTGGGGGTGTGTGAGAGGTGACCAATCAATGTGTCTCTCGCACACCGATGTTTCTTGCCCTCTCTCCCTTCCTCCCCTTCTCTCTAAAAGTAAATAATTAAAATCTTTAAAGTTGACATACATTAAAAAAAAAAAAAGGAAGGATATCTTATAGTAATGAAGCGCCTTTCATAACCTGCTTATAGAGCTGCTTTCAATAGGAAGTTATTCTGGAGACAAGAGGCAGATTCCTGGCAGCACTGGCTGCTGTGGAATAAGGAGACCTGTGCAGTGATATTGGACCTATTCCAAAGCCTGCGATAAATCTGGGTCCAAGAAGGAGGGTTCTGGTGACTATTAATGTCACCCTTGGCCCTGAACTCCAGATTCTGTGAGAACTGTGATCCAATATGCAAACTGGAGAAAGCTGCGTCCTCTTCTTAGTTCTTCATTGTCAGATCTGATGTTTTCCACAGAACCTTGGATATATTCCTGGCTTCTTTTTTGTAAGTTAGGTTAAAGGAGGAATAAAGAGTATCCCACTAGCAGCTCCCTGTGTTTAGATCTCACAATGAATCTGTACAGGGAGCAATGAAAGCTCTACAGTGTATTTAAGTATCATGAAGATTTCACCTCCATTAAGAGAAAAGCCACTAATTTCAACCCTCCAGGGCATCAGTCATAGTAATGTACTAAGGAGATTGTCATCTTTAAAATCAGTGAATGTGGTTAAAATGACAAATACACCCATCTCCCTACTCCTGGCTTCATGCAGAGGTGATAATGAATAGAACCCAAGGGACATGTATTGCACAGGGAAATTTTCACAAAGACTCAAGTCACGAAAATGAAAGTGAAGATCACTCAGTGTGCTTCATCCTATTTGGTGTCACTGGGCATTTCTTCTCAGAAGGAGGGGGTTACTTATAAACTTTTAGTTAATGATTAGTTCAAGGAGGGTAGGGATGAAAATAAAGCTTTAGCTTCCTTAAATTCTCCCTGGTCCTCTATCTTTCTGTAATTTTTGTTCTGTCTTTACAGTTATAGTTGGTAAATGTAAGGTCCCAAATATTAAATTGAGATGAATATATAAATAAATATTGTCCTCGCTTTCTTTTAAGTACGTAACATGCTTAAGACAAGTTTAAAATCTAAAAAATTTGAGATGAGTTGTGAATATAAAATACAAGCCAATCCTTCTTCAATTTTTTACAGCTAATAATTAAAGCTCTGCTTCTTAGCCAGTTGGGTTTAGAGACATCACACACTTAATTAATGAACTAAAATGGTGCAATTCACATGCTAATTACAGATGAAGGAAGAATGCCTTCCACTTGCCGAGAAACTATATTCTCTCGCTAGAGGCTTTGAAAATATTAAGGTAAGCAGCATTTAATGGAGGTGCGTTCCAGACTCCAACGTGGAGATTCCCGTGGCTATATGTGAATATGTGATCCTAACTACTGCCTTGTTTTGAGTTTTGGACCTTTGGAGAGGGGTTCTGAGCCAGTGCATAGATAATAGCATAAACCCAGACCTCCAGAGGATCTAGCGATCAAAAATTATATGCCAGCAGGAAGTTCTGGAAGTACAAAGACTTCATTCCTACTTTTAGTTGGAACTAACAGCTGTCCCTTAAAATGTACAAAAGCTTTCCAGTAAGCCACAGCTCCTTCCACTTGAATATTTTATGTTTGTTCACCCTTCTCTTTCCTGCCTGTTCCACTGATTTAAAACATAATAGGATGCAGGGACTTCCGGCCAAGATGGAGGCTTAGACGGACACGCTCGGCCTCCCTCTACAACTAGAGAGGAATACAACTACTTCAAAACAAAAGATAACTAGAAATTCCAGAAAATAAAACTACACGGAAGCCCAACGTATGAAGTTATAAACCAGCGGCACCCTTTGGGCAGGTAGGACGAGCGAAAGTGGGCGGTGCTGTTTGCGGTCGCACCAGGGACAGCGGCAGGGAGGACAATCCCGGCTGCAGTCAAACCCCGGCAGCTCGCGACCCCAACGCTGGGGAAAGCAGCCACCACCTCGCCTCGAACAGTGAGGCCCAGGGGGGCGGGAGGATCCCGGTCTCCTAGCTGAATAACTGTGTGAATCCATCTTGGACCCCCGCCCCCACACAAAGCGCCACAGGGCTGCGAAACAGGTTGCGGATCGCCACTGGTCGCTGGGCAGTGACGACAAAGCTCCGACGAGAAAGGTTGTGGATCGGCGCTGGTCGCTGGGTTGTGACGAGTACAGAGGCACTGCCCCCTATAGCCGGCCCAAGAAAACAAAACGCATCTGTCAAAATGAGGCAGACAACTATAGAAATCCCGGTGGCGCAGCTCACCAGGCAACAGATGAAGAACCTGACAGATGAACAAATAAGAAACCTGTCAGAGGCTCAGTTCAGGGCCATTGTTATCAGGTGGCTTACAGAATTAACAAAAGATCTGGAAAAAGATGAGAAAGAACCGAAAAACACTCATACTGAAAGGAACAAAACCACATACGAGACAGATGGTGAGGAAATAAAATCCAGAGTTCAAATCAACAAACCAGAACACAGAGAAGGAACAAACAGTCAACCAGTGCAGAGAGAGGAAACGGGAAGCAAGGAAAATGATGAGAGGATCAGAAATCTCTGGGACAGCTATAAAAGGCCCAACATAAGAATCATTGGTTTGCCAGAGGGCGAAGAAGATGAACTAGAAATTGAAAAATTAAGTGAAAATATAATAAAGCAGAACTTCCCAAACTTGGGGAAGGAAATAGACTTACAGGTCCAGGAAGCACAGAGAATTCCAAAAAAACTGGACCCAGGGAGAACCACTCCAAGACACATTATAATCAAAATGTCAAAAAGTTAAAGATAAAGAGAGAATCTTAAAACATAATAGGATGCAGGTGAAACTCCTAGGCCCTTCTTGAATGACTGTTGAGGGGGAAAATGTAAGAGAATATAATTAGAATATAGTAAGATAACTGTAATTCTTCTGAGGACTCCAGGCAACAGAGCTGTTTCAATACTAAGGAGAAGAGGCCTACAATTTATAAGAAAACTTTATTTGAATTTTTTCAATTACAGTTGACATACAATATTTTATTCGTTTCAGGTCTGTAACATAGTGATATAACTTCCAAAGTGATGACCCGCCCCCCCCCAAGTCAGGTACCTACTTGACACCATACATAGTTATTACAATATTATTGACTATATTCCCTATGCTGTGATTGTCTTAAAATATGGCCACAAATTTTATGACACTCCTACCATTGAGAATTGGGGGAAGAGGGGAGTCCTTTGTCCCCATCCCTGAAATCTGAGCTTGTGACTGCTTTGACCAATGGAATATGGCAGAAGTGATACCATCTGACTTCCAGGTTAGGTTATAAAAGGCCATGTAGTGGCGACTTATCCTCTGGAACACTTTCCTCTGTAGTTCTAACCATGATGTAAGAAGTCTGAGGCTGTGATGATGTCAGGAAGCCCGAGCCACATGCTGCGGCCACAGGCAGATATTCTGTTTTGTTCAAGATTCATAGTTGGTGCCAGCCTAGACACCAGACCATGTGATGAAGCCTCCATGTAATTCCAACCCCCAGTTAGTTTAGTTATCCCCAGCACTGCAGTGTTCCCAATTGAGGCTTAATCATGGATCAGAGATAAGCCTTTCCCACTGTGCACCATCTGAATTCCTGATCCATCTGTGAGTGTAATAAAAATGGTGGTTGTTTTTCATTGCTAAGTTCTAGTGGTAGTGACAGATCAATGGAACAGGGCCTATAGAATACTAAGAAAACACCTGAAATGGCTTTTTATGCTATAAATGATACTGTCCATTAGCCTCTTCTAAGAGGGTTCTAAGTCCTATCCAAAGTTTTCAAATTGACAATTCAGCAGTCTCCAGTCTGTTCCTCAACTTCTCAGAAGCCAATGGGAAAGATGTTTTCATAGTTTTCACTTCATAAAGTAATGTGGTTTATAAATAATTCTTGGCTGTTCTGTGCCTCAGGGCTAAAGCACCAAAAGAAGTTTGCTAATGTTGTGATCTGACAAATTTGCCTTTGAAAATGAAATTTCCATCTTCATATTGAAAAAAAGAATGATGTCAGCTGATTACCCTTTTTGACAGCAGTTTAAAGTTTTGGTGAATATGAACGTCAAATTTCCCAAAGTGGAAAAATGAAATTTCATCTGTGTTGGCATGGAGGCATAGAGGTATGCCTGTTCTGAAACCTTCTGTTTTCCCAAGTTGCCCATCACATAATCGCACAGGAACAGTGTTATACACAGGAATATGCTTCTGTAATGATCTAAATGAAATAGTTTCTAAATGCTGATTTTGCTTAGGGTTGTTGGCTCTTTGAAAATATCTCAAATACCTCCTACTGTGTATATGTCTAGAATGTATGTAAAACTTGAGAATGGCAACGTGAAGGAAAAATGTGGAAAAGTGATACTACAGTTGCATCACCAATAACTGAAGAACTATCAGATCTCCCATTTCTTTGTCTTTAAGAGAGCTGTGCTCTTGAAAGGTTTGACCACAACTGAAACGTTTGTTTCAGTAGCAGAAATTACAGGTGATTTTGAAATTTCTCAACTTGGCATTTTTCTGCTATTTACTATATCTTCTTAAGACTTTCCTTAAGTTGCATAGTTGATGTACTCTTAAGGATCTCAGAAAGACGTCTTCTGTTACAGTGATAGGAATAATCATGACCTGACCAAGAAACACTGCACGTTCTTCAGGAAGACTTCTTTTCAAGCACAGGCTGCCTCTTAATTCAGTGATATACAAGCTCACTGGTGCCAACACAATTATCATCTGAGTGAAGGATGCCTGTTTAATTTAGCTCTACACCCAATCTCCCATGTTGGTCCTGCTAGGACATGTTTCTTTTCTACTGTTCTGGTTTGAGGAATCCTCGAGTCTTTCCTTCTATCTTTTTAGGCATAGCTGTCACATATGTCCTTATGAAACCCCGTTATTTCAATGACTAGCGAAAATATAAAATTCAACTAGAGTCATAATATGCTCTAACTTGTTCTGTTCATTTAATATCACTGGTGTCCAACAGAACACTTAGCAACATAGTAGGTACTCAATATTTTTTGAATGAATAACTCATATATTCTTTTGCAGATTCTGTGTTGGCAAAGTTTCATCCTCTGAGGGTAGATTTATCTTTGGAAATAGTTAAAAGTGATTGAGTCAGGTATAAAGAAAGGAGCCATGATACTACTCAATTTTCTTATGTGCACTGGAAACTAAAACTGAGGGTAATTTTGAAAAAGAAGTTTATTGTAGTACACAGGCAGGCCCTCAAGGTGAATGATTTGAAGAGTAATACTTGGATGTAGACATTCTCATATGGTTCTTAAAAATCATTGTTCAGGATTCCTAAGCATAACTCTTCTGAAAAATAAAGCTTCTAAAACTAAACTCTTTACTTTCTGTAGAAGTGTGTATGTATGGGAATAAAAAATACAAAAATCACTTATATCAATGTTTCTTAAATGGACATTTAAATGTGGATAGACTTCATATTTTGACAATCTGTGATATTGTAAAAGGGACTGACAAACATTTAGTCTTCCCATCTTGGCTTCCTATTCTATATCCTTCCTGTTTCTCTACATCAGTCTGAAGCAAAGCACCAATATAGGCAGAACTAGAAAGAGACAACCTTGTTCTCTTCCCTGGCTCCCATCTTCCTGTGGCAGGAATTATGTGCAGTGAAGTAAATGATCTCTTCCCTAACGCTGCCTGCTGCCTATGGAATTCAGGATTGTGGAGAAATGTGATAATGGGACAGCGTTAAAAAACAAACTGGATCAAATAAGAGGAAAACGATGCCAACAGTAAGGTTGGAAGTAAGATATGTTGAAGATGAGCATTACTGTGAATTAGCTAGAAGCAGACCACCTAGGCCCTAGGTGATAACCATTAACACGATTTAGAGTGGACCCTTGGCCTCCCTCTCCATCTGGCATTCTTTACTGAATGTCTTAACTGATTCAAGTGCCAACTTTTAACCCAAATGAAAGCATAGCAAATATGATCAAATTAGAATTTCTTTTTTTTAAAAAAACTGATGTAAAACATATATAGTAAAGCATATACCTGATTAGTGAGTCAAACTGTCTTTCTAATGGCTGAAGGCAAGTAATTCCCTTTTCTGATAAATTCCAAAAGGGAAAAGTTCATGACATCACTTTTAGCATTAATATTAACCACTTCAAGGACAAGAAGAAAGAATCAAAACACAGTTAATCCCCAAAATTGTCAGTAAAATCCAAAAAAATTGAAAATCAGAAAAGTTTGCTTTTTCTAAAGATCATGTACAAAGGAGATTTTGTAGTTCCTATAAAATGACAGAAACAGAAAAATCAACACTGAGCACTGCATGGCAAGTTGCACACTACATTTAGTGGAGAGAGGAAGTAAACTCTTTCGGAACTCTTATAAGGGCACTAACCCCATTCACAAGGGCTCCATCCTCATGATCTCATTAATCCTAATTATCTCTCAAAGATTTCACTTTTATCATCACACCAGGGCTTAGGGTTTCCATATATGAGTTTTGGGTGGGTAGAGGGGGATCACACAAACATTTGGTCCATAACAGACACAGCGTACCATTTTTTAACTAACATATAGGCACTGCATGAGTAATCCACTCCAATGTCTAATAGCACCAAAGTGGTTGCAGACATTATTTATGCTCAGCAAATTCTTTTAGAACTTTCTGTTGGAGTCACTTTTTCAGATTTTACTTTTCAGCACTCTGCCTGTCCAATGCTTTCTGTGTTTCTGTATCCTGCTCTGTAGGTTTCTATTGATAATGCTTACGCACTCCCCTTAAAAACAAAGGCACGCGCACATCCTCAGTTAGGACATATGTATACAGATACACACAAAAGCTTGTCCTTGTGTCCACATGGCCTCCATGCTTTTGAAAGCAGGGACTGTCAGGTAATTCTCCCCCTTCCTCACAACACCGCCCCCCGCCCCCCACCAACACTTACTCTAAACATCCCAGAACATGAAGTCATTTAACAATTTATGAGACCTACTGGCACCCCCTATTAATCTCTGGCAGTCTCATTGACAAAATAGTAATGGCTGGCCAACTCTTGCCAAGTGAAGATTTAGATGACATTTAGACCAACAACTATTTCCCTCATCTTTCCTTGGATGCTGGGTGAAACATAAACTAAAAACATGTATTGCTGTCATCCAGTCAATGTGAACAAGACTAACAGAGGAGCAGAGGCTACAGAAGGGACTGAATGTGAGCCCAGGCCAGGTTTGGGAATCAGGTAATTTTTGGCAATAGAAAGAAGCCCTAGATCACCTAGCCTGACATGCTTATTTTACAGCCCGAAGACGAAAATGGCCACCCCTAAAATGTACAAACATGACGTGATTGCACCACAGCCTTATTCCTAGGGTTGGCCTAGGATGAAGCTCTGACCCAGGCTGTAAGGAGAAGTCTAAAATACAGAGCAGGAAAAAAAAAGATTATCAAAGTGGTTAAATGTGGTATTTCAAATTAAGATTACCTTTTCAAAGTTTTTTTTTCTTTTTCTTCTAAATAAGAGAGAAGATGAGGCAGCTATCCCCATCCCAGTCTTGCTTCGCCTGTTTGAAAGGCCATTTTGGCTTGATCCCAGTGGGGAGGCTGGAAGACTGTGCTACCATCATTTTGGTGTCTTACATTTGCAGAGAATATCATGATTATAAAAAAGCTTTTACATACATTATCTTTTCTAACCCAGAGAAAAACAAAGGAAATGAACAAAATGGGTGGAGTTGAAAGAGTTTTCTCTGATTATACTTCCCTGTTACAAATGGTTAAAATAAAATGAGTTTCTTTTAAGGGGTTTATTAGCAGTTAAAATTTGCTGTTTCATAGATGAATAAAGCATGCATTTGCATGTGTGTATACGTCTGTGTGCACAGTTGCATGCCCTTGTAAGACTAGGGAGTGTCCCACAGATCATATTTTTACTGATTTTCTTATCACTGAGAATTAAATGCACAATTACAAAAAATAAAAAGAAAAAGGAACAAACACCCCTCAATAACTCAAAGTCAGGGTCTAATATTTTTTTCCCTTTATTGTTGTAAAACATATATAACAAAATTTATCATTTAAACCATTTATTTAAAAAATGTATGCTTTTTGAATAAAATTGTTGCTAGTTACACATAAAATTGATCATTTACACTGTTTGTAAGTGTACAGTTCTGTAGCACTAAGTACTTTTACACTGTTGTGCAGCCATCACCACCTTCCATTCACAGAACTCTTTCCATTCTACCAAACTGAAACTCTGTCCCCATTAAATGAAAACTCTCTATTCTGCTGGCAACCATGATTCTACTTGTTGTTTCTATGAATTTGACTACTCTAGACACCTCATATTAGTGGAATCATGATATTTGTTCTTTTATGACTGGCTTATTTCATACAGCATAATGTCTTCAAGTTTCATACATGTTGTAGGATGTGTCAGAACATCATTCCTTTAGAAGGCTGAATAATATTCCATTGTACGTATATACCACATTTATTTATTCATTTATCAGATGACATTTGGAGTGTTTCCAACTTTTAGCTATTGTGAATAATGCTGATACAACTATGGGTATAGAAATATCTCCTTGAGACTCTGCTCTGAATTCTTTTTTGTGTGTGTGTTTGACATTTTTTATTGTTTATTCTATTACATTTGTCCCATTTTTTTCCCTTTTTGCTCTCCTACACCTAGCCCACCCCTCTCCCACAGTTAACCCCTCTCCATTGTCTATGTCCATGGGTCATTCATACATGACTGACTAATCCCTTCCTCTTCCTTTCACCATTCCCCACCTCCCTCCTCAACTCCTACAGCAATCAGTCTATTCCATGTTTTTCTTGCTAGTTTATTTTGTTCATTAGATTTCATTTCTAAGTGAGGTCATCTGGTACTGGCTTATTTCACTTAGCATAATAGCCTCCAGTCCCATCCATGTTGCCTCAAAGGGTAGGAATCCCTTCCTCTTTCTTTTTGCTGCATAGTATCCCATTGTGTAAATGTACCTCAGTTTTTTGATCCACTCATCTACAGATGGGCATTTGGGCTGTTTCTAACACTTGGCTATTGTAAATAGTACTGCTGAACATAGGGGTGCATAGGTTCTTTTGAACTGGTGTTTCAGAATTCTAAGGGTATATTCCCAGCAGTAAAATTGCTGGGTCATAAGGCAGTTCCATTTTTAATTTTCTGAGGAAATTCCACACTGTTTTCCACAGGGGCTGCACCAGTCTGCATTCCCACCAACAGTGCACTAGGGTTCCCTTTTCTCTGCATCCTTGCCAGCACTTGTTGTGATTTATTAATGATGGCCATTCTGACTGGTGTGAAGTGATACCTCATTGTGGTTTTAATTTGCATCTCTCTGTTGGCTAGTGATGTTGAGCATTTTTTCATATGTCTATGGGCCATCTGTATGTCTTCCTTGGAGAAGTGTCTATTGGGATCTTTTGTCATTTTTTAATTGGGTTGTTTGTTTTCCTGGTGTTGAGTCATATGAGTTTTTTTCTTTTTTTTTAATGTATTTTGACAATTAAATCCTTGGCAAATATGTTCTCCTATACAGTTGGTTCCTTTTTCATTTGGATGATGGTTTCTTTACCTGTGCAGAAACATTTTAATTCGACGCAGTCCCATTTGTTTATTTTTTCCTTTACTTTCCTTGCCCTAGGAGATATAACAGCAAAAATATCGTTACCTGAGATATCTCAAACTTTACTGCCTATGTTTTCCTCTAGGACTTTTATGGTATCATGACATATTTAAGTCCTTTATCCATTTTGAGTTCATTCTTGGTGTATGATGTAAGTTGGTGGTCTAGTTTCATTTTTTCCATGTACCAGTCCAGTTCTCCCAACACCAATTATTGAAGAGACTGTTTTTACTCCATTGTATGCTCATGCCCTCTTTGTTAAATATTAATCAACCACAGAGACCTGGGTTTATTTCTGGGCTCTCTATTCTATTCCATTGATCTATGCATCTGTTCTCAATGCCAGTACCAGACTGTTTTGATTATAGTGGCCTTGTGGTATGGTTTAATATCAGGTATTGTAATCCCTCCAACTTTGTTCTTCTTTCCAATAATTGCTGAAACTATTTGGGGCCTCCTTTTGGTTCCCTATAAATTTTTGGAATATTTGTTCTAGATCTCTGAAATATGCCATTGGTATTTTAATAGGAATTGCATTGACTCTGTAGATTACTTTGGGTAGTATGGACATTTTAATGATATTAATTGCTCTGAATTTTTTTGAGAAATATATATATATACATACACACACACACACACACACACACACACACTCAGAAGTACAATTGCTGGATCATATGGTAATTTATGTTTAACTTTTTTGGGGACTAGCCACACAAGTTGTGTTTTAGAATAACTTGCCCCATGATACTTATAATACACTTTTGGTTTATGGTTCTGCTTACCATTAATTTCTTATTGTACTTAATTATAGAAATGTGATTATGTCAGATGGAGCCTCATTATGCCAGCCACACAGCCTAATCGATTTCCTTTACTTCTAGCCACACACCACAGTATCTAAGGTAGAAACAAACAAGGTCTCAACACAAAATCATAAACGATGATTCACCTAAGTAAATACATTTGCTTACAGGGTAATAAGAGAGCACTAGCATCTTCTAGTAGATGGTCACTGAGAAAACCTGAAGAGCCTATAATCCCTAGAGGCCCTTAGAAAACCTCTGGATTCTTCTGAAATTTATACCACCTGCTTACTCCACCTTCTCCGGGGCTACCATGTATTGCAGCATAAGTGTATACTGTGGGCTGACCCTTCACCCAAACTTGTAACTCTTGTCTACTGATTTCCTTCCTTATATGATTTCACTACCTAGCTCAGTTCCCCTGTCCATTCATTCTTCTGCCAGCATTTTCAGGCTTTTCAGCGTCTATGCTACTAACCTTGCAAACATCCTGGCTTACACATATTATCTTCAAATCCAAGGATTTCCATTGCATCCCTAATGTTACCTACCCTTATGTAGCAGCTTGAATCTCACTGACACATCCAAGCCCCAGACCTTTATTGAATCTCCCATATACCTGCTTTTCTCAGTTTGTCATTCCCCAGGTTGCTCTTCCTTTTTAATGTGTCCTCCAGTTGACAGGTCCCTCCTGGCTTGGGCCTGATGACTGGTCACTGCAGTGATGCATGCTGGGGTAACCCTGCCTCCCCAGACTTCTACTGCTGTATTCTCCTTGCCAATCTCAGCCTGGAAGAATGAACCAAACTCTCTCTCCCTATCTGCTCCTGAATATTGCAAAACAGGAATTACGTACTGGTCTTGCTGATTCGATTTTATCATCTCTGTGGCAGTTATCCTTCTTCCATTTTTAATGGACACCCATCACTTTCTCCACATCTACTGTAACAGACTCTTCTCACTTTTCTCTTCTCAAGCAACACATGATCAGTCTTATAACCCAAACTTTTATACAGAGTTTTGCTCTTTACATTTTTTGAAAGAATTGGGGCCAGGTAAAAATTAATGAATTTTCATGTAAAAAACTCCCACAAAAGTATAAAAATTTGATAGATTTGGTTACATAATTACAAGTTTTTGCTATATTTTTAAAGTATATTTTATTGATTATGCTATTAAAGTTATCCCAATTTTTCCCCTTTGCCCCACCCCCTGCCTGGTACCCCCCTTCCCTCAAGCAATCCCCCTAGTTCATGTCTATGGATCATGCATCTAAGTCCTTTAGCTTCTCCATTTCCTTTACTATTCTTAACATTCCCCAGTCTATTTTGTTCCTATCAATTATGCTTCTTAAGCCCTGTATCTTTTCCCCCATTCTCTCCCTTCCCTCTCTCCAATGATAACCCTCCAAATGATCTCCATATCTATGATTCTGTTCCTGTTCTAGTTGTTTGTTTAGTTTGGTTTTGTTTTTCAGATTCAGTTGTTGATAGTTGTGAGTTTGTTGTCTTTTTACTGTTCATAGTTTTGATCTTCTTCTCAAATAAGTCCCTTTAACATTTCATATAATAATGGCTTGGTGATGAAGAACTCCTTTAGATTTACCTTGTCTGGGAAGCACTTTATCTGCCCTTACATTCTAAATGATAGTGTTGCTAGATAGAGTAATCTTGGTTGTAAGTCCTTGCTTTTCATCACATTGAATACTTCTTGCCAGCCCCCTTTTGCCTGCAAAGTTTCTTTTGAGAAATCAGCTGATAGTCTTAGAGGCACCCCTTTGTAGGTAACTCTCTGCTTTTCTCTTGCTGCTTTTAAGATTCTTCTCTGTTTACCTTGAACCTTTGGCATTTTAATTATGAAGTGTGTTGGTGTGGTCGTCTTTGGGTCTAGCTTGTTTGGGACTCTGTGCTTCCTGGACTTGTAGGTCTACACTTTCAACTGTTTGCTGGCTGTAACTATAAGTTACATTTCCTTTTTTAACATGGTTCCTCTTTGTTCCCTATTGCTAATGGCATTTCCATTGATCAGACACACACACACACACACACACAGTTACACTGATGTAAAAAGTGAACTTTACCCATAAAAAGGCAGCTCAGATTGGTGAACGAGGTGCTCATCGGGAATCAGGTAGTATCTACCCACATCCTGATAAACTCAGGTATTCTTTTTCTTTGCTATTAAAACTGAGTCAGATATTAATTAATGTGACATTTCTGAAACACTAGGATGCTACGTAGTCATAATGAATACCTGAATTAAACAAGGGTGTTGATATTTTAGGCTGACATATGAATGTAGTCGTTGGTTTTGTAATAATTACTTTTGCAATTTTTAGCTACTTTTAAAGGTGTTTGTAAAGTTCAAAGAAAGTAGCTATATTAGATCAGTGACTGGTTTTTAAACTGGTTAAGGAAATATAGTTTAGCTTTTATTCAATGCTTAAATGTTTAGCAAAGATCCATTTAAGTTTTAATTACTGGCTATTTAAGATTAAAAAATAGATCATTAAATGGAGAATAAACTTATCCACGGCCATAAGCTACCCCTGGATATTAAAAGGCAGTAGATACTAGAGAGGTATGCCAGACATATCTCTGTTCAGTGGTCCAGAGCTATGGCTGTGTCTAGGAAGCCCAGGTGCTCAGAACTACAAATCTGAGCATGTGTATTTTAAAATGTGGTTCCGAGATGTGACCTATTCAAGAACCACTGTTTAGATTCTGCTTTTATATCCAGTGTAGTAAAGTACAGTAAAAAGTGTGGCCATGTAACACTAATTACTAGTGGAACCACATTTGTTTGACAATCAATGGACATTCTGTATTTAGTTGAAACACACCAATTTTCAAGGAAGCCATAACCTAACAATAGAGAATATTTTATGTGACAGAGATTTTTATTGTACAAAGATTGAATTCCCAGTCAGGGCACATGACTAGGTTGCACGTCAGGTCCCCTAGTTCGGGGTGCGAGTGAGAGGCAACCACACAGTGACGTTTCTCTCCCTCTCTTTCTCCTTTCCCCTCTCTAAAAAACAAACAAACAAACAAACAAATAATTTAAGAAAAAAAGATTGAGTCTGCTTTTTTGCTTTATTTTTTATAATCTAGCTGTTTCCACATATAGTTGTAGAGACTATAATGAAAGCATAAATCTTAGATGCTAAGTGCAAATATCTGGCACACACATTATTTCATTACTAAAACGTTTCTCTTCCTCTCTGACTTTCCTCCCCTAGGTAGTCTCCATGTAGAGAAATGTTAACCTATAGCTAATGTGCCTTTATTTAGAAAGGCATTTAGGAATCAAGTCTGTTGCTGGTTAACCAGAGCTTATGGGTAAATGGCTACAGAAAAGAGAAAACGAAACATGCTGCTTTGCAATACCTGCCCTTTCCCATGATGTATAAAGGAAAGACTCCCTGTGCTTTCCACCCTGTACAGCATTTTCCATCTGCTGCTGGGGTAGTAGTCTTAAGTATATAACTATGGGAGTCTGCAGGTTTGAGTGGCAGGCATCATTCCTTGTTTATCTTAGTCAGTGAAAAAAGGTTATATGATGTCTGGCATATAACAAACACAATAAATGGTAGCTACTGTTACTGTTGTTGTTCTTATTATATTTGGAACATATATATTTAGTGAAGCAAAGGTTTTTCATCCAAAGGTATCATACATGTACCAACATAATTCTAAGAGATTCCAAATGTTAAAACATTTCTGGAAAATAAGCCTACTATTGAGCAATTCTGCTTAGCCTATACAATCTCCTATTCTGAGTTTCACATCAGACCTCATTTTTCTCTACTCCTACACCCCTCTCTTCCCCCTTCAGATCCACTAAATTAAGTGTGTGGTATAGAAGTGCTCATTTCTCATTTTTTGGCCATGTAGCTACAAATAAACAAAATAGGCAGGAAAAAAGAATTTGACAACTTAATAAGTAAGCCTGGATCTTATTTAAGGCTCTGCTTTAGTTGTTAAGAATAATAAGAATGAAAAGTCTTATTTTCTTTTCTTGTGTATCAAAAGCTTTTATGGAAGAGATGAAGGATAACCTATTCCATTTTCTCGTCTTCAGACTTGCCTGCATTGAAGACAAATGGTTTTCCATATATATTCTTGTATGTCAACATTGTAAGTGCTGTGTATTAAAATAAACAAATTCCAAAAATCTAAAGCATGATACAAATGGTTAGTGGCATAAAATTTCACAATAAATGGATTCAAAATTATAACTGGATATTCTTCCCTTCTTCTCCAAAACAGCTCTTTCTTTAAAAGAAAAAAGTTATACTTTTCTTTTTGCTCTTTAAAAGGCAATAGATATTAAACAACCTGGTGTTCACACTTCTATTAAGGCTTGATATTATTCTGTGGAGTTGTTAAAAATTCTAAGAAAACAAAAAAGAATTGCTTATATTTTATAAAGAGCAACCTTATTAACATTTTAATAAACTAATTTAAGCCATCTGGTGTTTAGAAAATGGATCTGGTTCTCCAAAGAAAATAAACAAGATATAAATAACTCGAGTCCATGGGATTTTTTTTTTTTTTTTTAAGGAAAAGGAGTCCTTTTTGATCATATACCCTGCATTCCTTCATTCATTCATTCACCCATCAAACCATGCTGAATGCCTTCTGTGGGTCAGCCACTATTCTAGGTTGCAGTGTTAAAGTCTGCGTTTAAGGCACTTACAGAGGACAATAAACAGATGATCTGTGCAGAAGTCAGCAGGAAGACATGGAAGTGAAAGTAAGAAAGTTGCACCTCCAGTTAAGCCTTGAAGGGCCCCACTCTCAGGATAAAACCCAAGTATGGGGTGCAAGGTCCCACAGATCTCTGGCTCCTGCTTATCTCTAAAGCTTATCTCTGCAAGCCCTACCTCTCATCACTGGTGCCCTTGCCTTCACCTGGTTAACTCCTACCTGCTCCTTGGTTAGTGCTTCTGAAAACCTTACCTCAAACTGTCCCCTCCTCCTCTCCTCCCATCCTGAGAGCTGAGTCTGTGTCTAACACCACTGAATTCCTAACGCCTGGGTGGAAGTGTGGCACAAAGGATAAATATTTGTGCAATGACTGACTGACTGAAGGAATGAGGGACGCTGTGTGTGTTTGTGACTAAAAAATGACTGAATGCTTGCCTGTGCTCAGGGCTGGCAGAACTGGAGGTGGCAGGATGGAGGGAAAGAGCAGGCATTTAAAATGGTTGCGAAGGGGATTTTCCCAGGAGGATAGACCCTGCCTTTCCCACAGTCTAAGCTTCTGGATATACCAACAGATACTAGGGACAGACAGATTTGGGCTCAAATATCTCTGGGTTGAAATTAAAATTGAATATAAACACACACCTACTTTGTCAGAGATGAGCTACATAAAGTTTACAGTGTGATACCTGAGACAAAGCAAGCCCTCGATAAAGCAAAATCTTATCTAATATAAAATATAATACAAAACAATACTACCTAGTTTTGGCCCATGAGAAACCCAGGGTCCAGTAGAAGAACAGACCCACATGGAGGCTGACACACAGACAGTAAGTGGTTTCTTAAGAATCACAAGGCTGGCAAGTAGCAGGGCTGAGATCTGAACAAAGGGTTATCTTGTTTCCATGTCTGTGCTCAGGTGAGATGTAAAGACTGGAGAGGCTTGAGAGCCATCAAGGGGACAGACGTGTCATGGTGGTGGATGTAATCTCAGGGAGAGTGGCTGCTGACGGAGCCTGCAGGTGTGCTTATGTTTTAGAGGGACAGAAGAGGAGACAAGCAAAGGAACAGGACTAGCAGGAGGGGCAGGCAGGAGTGAGGACTAAGACGCCAGCAGCTCAGAGATCTCTAGGAGTGGGGCCAGTCAGAGCATTCAGATGCTGCTGAGATGTCTACTTGGACAAGGGCACACACGCTGTTAGTGGTAACCAGGAACCTATTATCTTTGCAAGGGCTGTTTCAGTACAGCTGGGAAACAGGTGGCATGGAGTTGGAGTTCCTGAGTACAAGTTACCCTGCAGAAGTGAAAGGGAAAAGAGCTGGGCAGGAGCTGGACCTGGAAGCAAAGAAGCTGAAATATTTCTGGCTGTGGGAGAACGGAATGTGCTTTTGGAGAGTTCAGTGGAGCAGGGGAGCAGCGGAGAGGAAGAGTGTGAGGCTCTAGGAGAGCAGATGGTTGAGGAAGCAGGATCAGCAGGGTTTCACAGGAGGAAACCGAGGTAAGAGGTAATAGAGAGCAAAGCAGAACCAGTAACTTTGATAAAAATGATGGTGGTTTCCTTATGAGGTAAACGGAAGATATAAAGATGTTCTGCTTTGGTAAGTTTAAGACAAAAATGTCTACTGGACCACTGGAAAAAGTTAAGCCGAACTCCCTATCTCCATTCTTATACCAAAATAAATTCTAAAGGCATCAAAAATTAAACCTAAAAAGGTTTTATGAAAGCATCAGAGGAAAAAAAACACAAGAAAATTCTTGTAATCTTGGAGTGGGAACTTAGCAGGATGCAAAATTCAAAGGCAATAAGTAAAATGTAATTATATAAAATTAAATTCTTCCATAGGAAAAAATATATACTAAACAAGGCCAAAAAATAAATGACAAATGGGGAAAAATATATTTGTGATAAATATGACAAGAAACAACAAGACGGTAAATAAATATAGAAAAGAAACACACATGGCCAATACAGTAGTCCCTCTCTATAAAGCGGTTCACTTATCTCGGCCTCACTGTATTGAGGGATTTTAAAAAATACTATATTTAATTATTTATCGCAAATTCTTCGCTATATTGCGGGATTTTGCGGTACTGTATACGTACGTTGTTAAAGTTAGGTAGGTTTAAGAGTGTAGAATATGTTGAAGAACATAAGTAGTGTTTATAAAAGTGTGGAACAGGTTAATAAGGGAGTGGGAAAGGTTAATAAGGGACTGGGAACAGTTTATAGGTGTGTGGGGAGGGTTTATAAAGCCTTAAAATATATATAAATACTAAAATAAATGTAAGGCTCCTACTTCGCGGATTTTCACCTATCGCGGGCGGGGGGGGGTAGGTATCTAGAACATAATACCCACGATAAGTGAGGGAATACTGTATACATAAATTATTTTTAACTCTACCCATAATTAAGGAGATACCACAATTTACAAATTGGGTTGATAAGAGATGAAAACATTTCATATTCTCAGGGCTGAAGAGTGAGGATGAAGACAAGATTGCTGGGATGGTAAACTGCTGGGCAACGTGGTAACGCTGGTCTACATTTTCCATGCCTGTACCCTTAACTCAGCCTCTTTTACCTCTAGGCCTTTATCCTACACAAAGACACAGGTGCGGGATGTCTCTACTTCACTGTTCATAACGACAAGAAGCTGAGATCAATGTAAATGTTACTGTTGCCCCCAAATCTAGATATTTTCCATTGGAGTACTATTGTGTTCAATGATTTTTTAAATAAGAAAAGTTGATCTGACCCAAAGAATGTTTTACCAGGGCTAGAAAAGTAGTGATATTGGCATCTTCACCTGCTAGGTAGAAGCAAAGAGAAAATTTACATAATTTTTCTAAGGTCCTTCAGAGATTTAATGGCAGAAGCAGAACTGAGTTCAGTCTTCTGCTTTCTAATTTACCTCAAATTTCACACAGAGGGATTACACTCTTCCTCACATTAATTTATCACAGGGTTTTTCTGGCATCAGTTCTGAGTTCATTTTGGAATAATAAAGTATTACACTAAGCACCCAGAGCAGATCGTACTGGTGTCACTGTAAATTCATAACAGACTTAAAGTAACTGATTTCCTTTAGTTCTTTTTTTTGTTTTTAAACAATTTGGCTCAAACTGAGAATGCTCAACATTTTTTAATAGTTATGACTTCTAATGCTCTCCTTCTGTGTAGATGTCGTTTAGTACAATGTAACTCTGCTTAGGAAAAATCCATTTAGAAGAAAATTCATTTGGTATTCTGTAGTAGCACCATTTTTGAACTATATTAATGAGGAGTCAATTCTGAATGTGATAGCTCTAATAGGCTTTGATATTGAAAATTTAATAGAATGTTATTATTTAATTAAAATCACTTCCCCCCAAACAGACATACACATATACACATGTACAGTATGATAACCTGACCATCTCTCATGTGACTAAAAATATCTAATTCCAGAAAACATTATTTTAAATCAGTCATCTTCCTCTGACATATTTGGAAGCTTTTTCTTCTGTCAGACTTTCCTGTGACATAAAGCAGTCAGAAATCTCTGTGCCATGTCTCAGCTGTCCAAAAATGAAGGCTTGGAGGAAATGAAGCAGACAGTGTAAATCAAAATTCCTATGTTTTAATGGTAAGATGGAAGGTCAGAGGTTAAGTGAGCTCAAAAGCCCCATCTTTTCCTCAGTAAAGGTTGCAGAGAATTAATTGGCATTCTGTTCCATCCCAGGAAAAGCAAAGATTAAAATATGTCTGGGTTGCAATTCCCATTGTGGGGATGTTTCTGGGTTAGAGTCCCAGGAGTCAAAATCTAAAATCTTAAGTGAGAAAGATGTATCAGAGCTGTGGATTGATCAGTCTAAAATTTTAAAGTCAGTTTTCCTAATTTTAAATAAGTTAAATTAGAACAACTGATGTAACTCTGGTTAGGGAAAATTCAAACCCAAAGTGCCATTCTAGAATAAAAACTGCCATAACTGACCTTTACCAGCAGTTTTGTTATAGAGCACGAACATGTGAGATTATGAGGTGAAGCAGTCACTGTGTCCTGAGGATTAAAAGAGAAGCTGCAAGAACTTGTTATGAATATAAAATATTCCAATTCCACGGAGAAATAAAAATCTCAGGTGCAATCATAAATATTTCTTATCAGCAAATAGTGGAAAAGCTTCTCATAGTCTCACAACTACAGGCAGACTTTGCATTTCACTATGCTTCACAGCTATTGTGTTTTCGTCAACAAGGCAGAACCCGCCACCAGAAAAAACAGTGGCTCACTTAACGCTCAGATGATGACTAGCATCTTTTATCATTGAAGTATTTTTAAATTAAGGTGTGTACACTTTTACACATAACGCTATTGCATACTTTGTAGACTACAGTATAGTGTAAACATAAATTTATATGCACTATGAAATAACAAAATTCACGTGACTTGCTTTATTGCGGAGGTCTGACATTCAACCAGGATTATCTCTGAGGTCTGCATGTACTGACTAGAATTAAAGCTAGTGTCTGAATCTGTAGAATGTTAAGTGGCTGAGATGGGATTTCCTGGGAGCAGTGTGGTTTCTGGGTCCACACTCTTACCTACTCTACAGCACTGCCTCCCACCAGGACAGAGAACTGGTTCCACTTCTGCAAGCACAGAAGACAACATCTAACCCTCCTGCATGTGACTGATGGTCTTCCAGGTATAGGAGGACAGACCTCTTGGGTCTTTCACATTTGCCTCTTTTTTAAAAAAGCTTTCAACTACTTAACAGATTATATGGGTTCAGTCCTTTGACACCTAGGTCTCCCTCTTGTTTGGGTTTGGTCAAGTTTGTTCCTGAGAGGTAAAGAGTCAAGCCATGGACTCCAACAGCCCTGGGTTTGAGTCTCAGCCTTGCAAAGTTACCTAGGCAGGTAACTCAGCTCACAAAGCCTCAGTTTCCTCTTCTGAAAAATGAGATCATAACAGTTCCTTCTTCATAGGAGTCCTCACTGTCTTTCCAAATAATTTTTTTCTGAGGAGGATCCTTGGCACAGCACAACACTCTCCGGGGAGAAGCTCTAGCATTCATTTGGATGGTGACACTGAACTTGACGGGAATGTGTTGCACTGTCTTGGTAAAGCTTTCTTCTAACTTCATTGGAATGATTTGACTCTAACTTAATTTTATATGGTGACTCTGACTCAATTCTTTGTCTCTTGCTGCACATTTCCTCCTTTCTCATAGAAAAATCCCCATAACAATTATAATACATCAAAATATTGATACAAATCTTAAGCCCTAAGAAGATACGTGTGGACATGACTTATTATAGAAGTTCCTGTGTTTATAACTTAGCAATTAGGAAATATTGATAAATGCAAACACATTATTGATGTCAATTAAAAAAGCACAAGACTGATGAGCCCTTCACAGGGCTTTGACACAGGCAGTTAGAGGGCAATGCTCATCAATACACATCTAACCTCTGTAAGTGCCGAGGGAAATTACGCTGCCAGGAAACAAAGGGTGCTTTCACATTAAAGTAAGACTATTTAAATAGATGAGCATCTAGTCAACAAAAATATCTAATAGGATCTCAAGTAAACTGCAACAGAAAAAAACAGAATGCTTACTAGGGACTCATGATACGATAAATAAGGAAAGTAAGTATTCAACAGGAGTCAAAGAACATGACACACTGGCTTGGCTAAAGGGTGGCTCAAGTGTCTGAGTTGGTTGGACTTGATTACACTGAGTAAATGAAGAGTGTGTGTCAAGCCAGAACCCTAATAAAATGGCAGTTTTTAGGGTAGTATCTTAGATTATACACTGAAAATGTGGTACTGGCCTCCTCCCACAACCACATAAAAAATACAACTAAATTAAAGGACAACCATCATTCAGAACCTCCTGAAATCTAGCTGAAGAGAAGTCCTACAACTAAGGATTTAAAGAAGCCACCTTGAGACAAGTAGGAGGAGCAGAGACGTGGAACAGACTGGTCCCACGTGGCAGATAAAAATCAGGAGGGATATCTTGGCTGCTGGGGAGGTGCCTCCTGAGAAGTGGGGGTCCCTGGTGCGCACCAGGGCCCTGAACCCAGGGTTCCAGTGCTGGGAAAAGAAGTCCCCATAACTTGTGGCTGTAAAATCCAGTGGGGATCGTGGTGAAGGGAGACATGGCTTCTGGAGTTCCAGGCAGTTCCTCTTAAAGGGCCCATGCATGAACTTACTCACAGTCATTCCCTCTGAGTTCCAGTGCTGGGGCAGCATTTAGAAAGGGAGCAGGGACATACAGGGAGGAACTGAAGTATCAGGCATTAGGGCGAGAGCTGGAAGGGCAACTTCCTGCTTGCAGAGCCCGTTGTTCCTTTCTCAGCTCTCCCCTCACAAGCCAGCAGGCAGGTGCCATATCTGAGACTCTATCAACTTGACTTACACTGCCTGCCCCACCCTGGAGAGATCCCCTGAGGCCCCACCAACTTTCATCCCAGCCCAAGTTGTTTCCAGTGGCTTTTCCATACAAATGGCTTGTCTTGGCTCATGCTTCAGACTTTTCTAAAATCTCTTAAATAAGCAGCACCTCGCCACGGGATGCCCTGTGCCTATTGCTAAGTGGTCCCAGACCTGGCACTAGCAGCTGCCAGCCTTGGTTCACAGCTAGGTCTTTTCTGGGCACCTCCAAGCCGAGCATAAGTAGCAGCCATCTCAGACTGCTTTGTAGCTCATGCGAGGAGGCCCCAGGCAGAACACAGGCAGTGGCTGACCTTGGCCTGCACCTACTGGAAGGTCCAAGAGCCAGCATACCCAATGGATGGCTTCAGACCACATCAAAGCACCACCCAACCACCTCCACAAGCAACATAGTTAAGGGATGGACTCAGCGTGCACCAGAGTCCTGATGAAGCAAGACCTGCTCTGTGGGGTCGGCCCCTGTACTCTGATCCTCCACGGTGGTTGCAGCCAGTCCTTGCAGCTGGTAGGCCTTGGGGTAAAGGCCTCCCACTGATGTGGCAATAGCAATCAAGGCTCAACTACAATAGGAGGATGTATACAGCCCACACAGGCGGGGGCAGGGTGCACATGGAGTGCCCGGCTCAGGTGAATGGGGAGATTGTACCACTGGGCCCTATAAGACACCTAGACATTAGGACACTCTACCAAGCCTAGGAGATGTAACAGGCTCTACCTAATACAGAGAAACAAACAAAAGGAGGCTGCCAAAATTAGGAGACAAAGAAACGTGGCCCAAACGAAAGAACAAAAACCCAGAAAAAAGAACTAAACAAAACTGAGACAAGCAATCTACTAGATGCGGAGTTCAAAACACTGGTTGTAAGGATGCTCAGTGAATGCAGGGAACAGTAGATGAACTTAGACAGAGCTTCAACAGCATAAAAGAGGACATGGAAACCATAAAAAAAGAACCAGTCAGAAGTAAAAGATACACTAACTGAAATGAAGAATAATTTAGAGGGACTCAACAGTTAAGTAGATGAAGCCAAAAATCAAAACAGTGATTTGCAATATGATAAAGCAAAAAGCACCCAATCAGAACAGCAAAAAGAAAAAAAGAAAAAAAAAAAAAAAGAAATGAGAATAGTATAAGAAGCCTCCAGGAAAACTTCAAGCATACCAACATTTGCATCATAAGGATATGCGAAGGAGAAGAGAGAGAGCAAGACATCGAAAACCTATTTTAAAAAGTCTGACGGAAAACTTCCCTAACACAGTGAAGGAAATAGACATATAAGTCCAGGAAGCACAGAGAGTCCCAAAAAGATGAACTCAAAGAGGCCCACAGCAAGACACATCATAATTAAAATGCAAAAGGTTAAAGCAAAAAGAATATTAAAGCAGCAAGAGAAAAAGAGTTAGTTACCTATAAGAGATATCTCATAAGACTGTCAGCTGATTTCTAACAGAAACTTTGCAGGCCAGAAGGGATTTGCAAGAAATAATGAAAGTGATGAAAAGCAAGGACCTATAGCCAAGATTACTCTACCCAGCAAAGCTGGGTAGAATCAAAGGACATATACAGAGCTTCCTAGACAAGAAAAAGCTAAAGGAATTCATCATCACCAAACGAGTATTACATGAAATGTTAAAGGGTCTTCTTTAAAAAGAAGAAAAGAAAAAAAAAAAAAGATACAAATATGAAGGAAAAAATGGCAATAAATACATGCCTATCATCAATTAAATCTATAAAACAGAAACAGACTCATAGATACAGAGAACATTTTGAGGGTTGCTAGATGGAAGGAGGGGTTAGGGGACTGGGTTGAAAAAGGTGAAGGGATTAATAAGTACAAATTGGTTGTTAAAGAATAGTCATGGGATCTAAAGTACAGCATAGGGAATATAGTCAATGATATTCTAATAACTATGTATGGTATCAAATGGGTATGATTTATCAGATGGGTATGATTTATCAGATGATCACTTAGTAAGTTATATAATGTCTAGTCACTGGGGTATACTCCTGAAACTAACATAATATGGTATGTCAACTGTAATTGAAAAAATAATTTTAAAAGAATATATTTTAATATTCCTAGGTACCCTATTTTGGAGGACCTAAAAAGAGTTTTAGATATATTTCAAATGGATGGTATAAACAATCAAGGATCCATTCTCTATGTATAGAGGACTGGGGTGGATTCTAAGAGAATGGAGGCACTGGGAATTTGTCAAGAAAAATTGCTTTAAAAGGAAGGGAAGATAACTAAGTTTTGGTCATGACGGGTTTCAAGTGTTGGTAAAATATCCAAGTGCAAATATCTAATGGACATGGAGGCCAACAGTTTGCATGAAAAGAGAGGACCAATGATAACTTCTCATGGGATAAATTATATCACAGCTGTAAAGAAGAATAAGGACATAAAAAAGCCTGAATGACTTAGTGATAATGAGGTCTATGCTTCTGAGACAGTAGTTGAATTTTTGCAAGGAAGAACCTAGAGTTAAAAACAAAGTCAATTAATAGTGTGTGAAAGAACTTTATGAGGCACCGTGAAAGAAAACATATATTATCCTTGACCATCTGGGAAGCTATTTGTCTTCAATCAATGCTCAGGGAGGATCACACAGAACAATGAAAGAAACGGATTGTCATCCAGAGCTTCAGATCATCTGAATTAACCCCTGGCTACCCAAGTCACATATCCATCTCTTATAAGCACTATATAATCAACAAGGGCTTAAATTGGTTCTCATTCTAGAGAATAGAGTTTAGATATAGAGAAAGACCAGTCTGAAGTTCATGTGAACAAAACAGGTAAATAATAATTAAAAAACTCTTCATCTTCCTTAGAGCAATTAGGTCGAAGTTTGCCTTCCAGTATAAATCTGGTTGTTTTATGTGCAAAAGGTATATTCTATGCCACTTCCCTATACTGGTGTGACTAAAGTCATAACAATATATAATAGCAAGAGTTCGCAAAAATGTGGCAAAATTTGAGCTCTTATACACTGCTGATGATAAGGTACAATGGAGCAATCACTTTAGAAGACGGTCTGTCAGTTCCTCGAAAAGTTAAATATAGAGTTACCATGTGACCTAGCAATTCCACTCTTAGGTATATGCTCAAGAGAAATAAAAAGTTATGTCTGCACAAAAACTTGTACATGAATGTTCATAATATTATTCAGAATAGCAAAAAAAGTAGAAACAACCAAATGCTCATCTACTAATTAATGGATAAATAACACGTGGTATGTTTATAAAATGAAATGTTATTTGAGGTTAAAAAGAATGAAGTATCAATATGTGTTATATCATGGATGAACTTTGCAAACATTATACTAAGTGAAAAAAGCCAGTCACAAATACAAATTCTATTTATATGAAATGTTCAGAATAGGTAAATCTATAGAGACAGAAAGTAATTTGGTGGTTGTCAAGGGCTAGGGGAGAGTGGATTGGGAGTAAGTGGGGTCACTGCTAATGGGTATGGTGCTTCTTTTTTGGGTGATGAATGCTCTAAAGTGATAGTGGTTGTAGAACTCTGTGAATATACTAAGAGCCATTAAACTGTACACTTTCACTGGATGACTTTGTGGTATGTGAATATCTCAATAAAGCTGTTAAAAAAAAGGCATACACTGAATGTTCCAGCAAGTTGAGAAACACATGATCTAGTAAAATCTACACAGTATTGACCTTCACTAGGGAAGAACAGATCAAAGTGCCAGACTAAAACTGTCTCAGTTTTATCACTGGGCTGAACCTTGAGTGGTTCTGGAATTGAGAAAAATCAGACTAGATTTCCAGACAACTGTTTGAGAAAAATTTGATGCTTTAGCCTGGCTCAATTTAAGCCCTAACAGCCAGTTCCTTTGAGTGTTAGAACATGTGGCCCAGTGATGAGCATTTGTCACTGGGCCAGCTTCCCAAAGCTGTTGCCCTGGTCTCCTAGATGCTCCCGAAGTGATCTGAGTAGATGCTGAGGACAACCAGTGCAGGACAAACAGACCAAAGTGAGAGCATACTCCTATCAACTCTCTTGAATGGCTGAACATATTTTACAAGTATTTTTCTTCGTATATAGCGATATTAATTTTCTTTTCTTTCCATATATTCCCCCTGAAAGGAGGAAGGTGCATGACTTCCTGAATAACTTTACTGCATTTGGAGTCCGACTTGGGAAAATGACTGCTATGATACGGGACACTACAGAAATTCTTTTTGCCAGGGTTTATGTGACAACCAGAAGAGTAGGATGGATGAAATACAATATATATGAGCAGCAAACCCTCACGTGAGCGGAAAAAAAAAATGCTACTCCCTGAGATGAGAATTGCATTTCTGAGATGTATGCCATTCTTTTGACACTAGGCCTTGTTATTCTACTTGGCTGTCAAAGATATTGTCTTGCAGTATCAGCCCGAACCCCAATAAACCCCAAGGCATGTACCGTATCTTTCTTGAGGTGAGCAAATGAGATTTTCAGTTGTAATAAGAGAGTTTCATTGTTTAATATATAAAAGTACGTAGAGTCTGAATCTCTGTAAAAGTACAATAGAGTAAAAATCACTCCCAGAACAGAGGTTTAATTAAAAGAGATCCAGAGATCAGTAATCACAGAAATCAAAGACACCTTGCTCATAGGACCAAGCCTCCTGAGGAACATGCAACTCTGTTCAGGTTGATGGGGGGCGGGTGCCCACTTAGTAGCCCTCTAGTTCAGTATAAAGTACTGGTTCTCAGCCTCAGTGGCACAATGTAATCATTTGGGGAGTTTTAAAAATACTGATGCCTTGGTCCAACCCAGAAACTCTAATTCTGTTGGTCTGAAGTGGCCTGGTCATGGGATTTGTAAAAGCACCTTAGGTGATTCTTAATGTCCACAAGGCTGAGAGCCACCAGCATGAGGTGAAAAATCCTGTTTTTGAAGATCCCATTAAAGGCCAGGTAGCCTTGGTCCCCCAGTAATACAATTTAAAATAGAAAGTTGAATTGAACTAAATTTCAAGTGTATCACAACATACTGGCACAAAACACTTTCACATTAAAGCATTGTCCCATACACTCAAGGGCTGCATGTTCGAGCCCTGGTCGGGGCACATACCTAGGTTGCCGGTTCAGTTGCTGATCGAGGTGTGTATAGGAGGCAACTGACCAATGTTTCTCTCTCACATCAATGTCTCTGTCTTTCTCTCTCTCCCTCCCCTCTCTTCCCCTTGCCCCCTTTTGTCCCTCTCCACTCCCTTTGTCCTTTCCTCTTGCTGTAAAATCAATAAATATATCCTCAGGTGAGGATTAAAAAAAAGATTAAGGGTTTCATTTCTTGAGGAAACATTGCAGTTGTTTTGGGATTGGTTAGTTTTTCTTAGAAATATTACAAAGTGCTTGGATAATGGAAAACTTCACTCGTATGATTGAGTGTCCGAGGTGAGTAAATGGATAAGTACAGGGCCATGATATGGAATGCACTAGTCTTACAAGCAATCAGGCAAACCTTGGTACTGTATGCCTAAAGGGTCCTGTGTGCACAAGTGCACACATGCTCTTCCCTGTCCAGCCAAAAACTTTAGATCCCTGACAATAGCCATCAATTGGGGAGAGGGAGCTGTGAGTATTCCTTTTCTTTGTGTGAGTCATTTCACTGGTCAGACTTAATATTTTCTGAACCTTCTGCTCAGCTCTGGATCTGCTCTCCTGGCTCACCTCCTTAGCTAATGTTTGCTGACTCTGGAGGAAATACTCTTCCTTTCATACTCATATAGCAGTAAAGGGCTAAGAGCTGTGAGGGCTGGCGGTCACTGCACCTTATTTCTGTGTATGTGTGCACCTGACAACCCAGAGCAAGGAATTTAGACATCATAGGGTTGTGCGTGCCTTCCCCAGAGACTCACTCCTTGACTTTGAGCACTCACTGGCTCTCGGTTGAAAGGAGTTTCCAAGGATACAAAAGTATATCTAAATCAAATTTTTATAAAATCCATTTTATTGAAATGCAATTCTTATCAAAATACCAACAGCATTTTTCATAGAACTAGAATGGATAATCCAAAAATTTATATGAAATAACAAAAGCCCTGAATGTCCACAGCAATCCTGAGAAAGAGGAACAAAGTTGGACATATCACACTATCTGTTATCAAACTACGTTATAAGGCCGTAGTAATCAAAACAACATGGTACTGGCATAAAAACAGACACATAGATCCATGGGACAGAATAGGGAACCCAGAAATAAACCAATGCCTATATGGTCAATTAATATATGAGAAAAGAGGCAAGCATATACAATGGGGTAAAGACAGTCTATTCAATAAAGGATGTTGGGAACACTGTACTGATACATTAAAAAAAATGAAATTAGACCATCTTCTTATAGAAGAATAAATTAAAAATGTATTAGACTTAAATGTAAGACTCCAAATCATAAAACGCTAGAAGAAAACATAGGTAGTAAAATCTCTGGCATTTCTCTTAGTAATATTTTTTAATGATGTATCTCCTCAGGGAAGGGAAACAAGAAAAAAGTAACAAACAGGACTACATCAAAATAAATAGTTTTTGCATAGCAAAGGTAACCATCAATAAAATGACAACCTATTGAATGAAAAAAGCTATTCATCAATGACATATCCCATAAAAGGTTCACATCCAAATTTATAAAGAATGACACAATTCAGCACCAAAAATTTCCCAAACAATCCAATTAAAAAATGGGCAGAGAACCTATGTAGACTCTTTTCCAAAGAGGACAACCCGAAAGCCAACAGGCATGTGAAAAGATGCTCATTCAGCATCACTAATCATCAGAGAAATGAAAATGAAAACCCCAATGATATATCATCCCGCACCTGTGAGGATGGCTATCATCAATAAATTAACAAGTGTGCTATGGATGTGGCATAAAGGGAACCTTCCTGCACTGTCGGTGGGCATGCAGATTTGTGCAACTGGGATGAAAACCAATATGAGTTCTCAAAATATTAAAAATGGAACTGCATATGACACAGTGATTCCATTTCTGCGCATATAGCTGAAGAAACCCAAAACACTAATTCAAAAGAATATGTGCATTCCTATGTTCATTGCACCATTATTTACAATAGCCAAGATATGGAACCTATCTAAGTGTCCATAGATAGACGAACGGATAAAGAAGAGGTGGTACCTACATACAATGGAATATTACCTGGGCTTAAGTAAGGATGAAATGTTACCATTTCTGATAGCAGGAATGGATCTAAGGGTATTATGCTAAGTGAAATAATTCAGACAGAGAAAGAAAAAATACCATATTATTCCATTATAAGTGGAATCTAAAGAGCAAAATAAATAAACAAACAAAATAGAAAGGAATCCATCAATACACAAATCACATTGATGGTTGCCAGAGGGGAGGAGGGTTAGGGGATCAGGTGAAAAAAGTGAAGGGATTAAGAATTACAAATTGGTAGTCACAAAATAGTCACAGGGATGTAAAGTACAGTACAGGGAATGTAATAATATTGTAGTAACTCTGTACAGTGCCAGGTGAATACTCGAGATATGGAGGGGGCTACTTTGTAAAGATACGATTGTTTACTATGCTGTATACCTGGAATTAATAGAAAATAATATTGAAAAATAAAATTTAAAGTTCTTCAAAAAAAGACTTACTGGAGAGCAGAAAGGCCAAGTCTGCAGCTCATGCCACAAGTCAGAGGAAAAGCATGCGCTAGAACCATTGTTTCTGAGTTTAAAAACTCTTTCTTCTGTGTTGTCCTACCAAACCACCTTGTCTTCTTTATTAAACATTAATGGAGTGCTTAATACTTCTATGAGGCACCGGAAATATCATGGTGAATAAGCAAATGACCCTGTCCCTGTGGAAGGTCAGAGGCCTAGGAGTTTATTTCTGGGCTCTCTATTCTATTCCATTGATCTATGTGTCTGTTTTTATGCCAGTACCATGTTGTTTTGATTACTATGGCCTTGTAACATGCACCTGCAAAGCCAAGTAGTCAGTGCTGTGGCCCAGAAGACAATGAGGTGTCAGCAGGCAAGAAAGGTGAAGGAAGGGCATTGAGGCCTTCCCTCAGGAGCTGGTGGAGGCAGAAAGGAGTTCCCTGGGTGTACGTGCTGTGCTGGTCCAATGGACACAGAGGGCCCAGCCCTCAAGGATCCTGCAAGTCAGCTGAAGACTCAGGTGCTGCCAGTCATGAAGCAAATGCAATGCTGCAAAAGCAGGACATAATGTATGACTGTCCATGGGACAGGCTCTGCATGGTACAGAAACGGGCAGGAGCAAGCCTGTCCCCAATGGTTCCCTGAACTGACTAGAAGAGTGGTCAATGTCTTGTAGGAGAAAATGAGTTCAGTTTAAAAAAATATTTCCAGAAAGAAGAATAGTTTAATATCATGAAAAATACAGCTATTGAGATAGTTGCAAATAGCTGCAAACTTTAAATAACAGCTGGATAATTGAGAAAAGCAAAACACTAAGTTTGGCACTGTTAAGATAAAACCCAGTTCAGAGCAAGAGAATAATTAATTTTTTTCTCTCTGGTCTCCCTTGCCCCATTCCACTATTTCTCAGGTTTGTGGAATCCTAGTGAAAAAAACCTCATTTGTAAACAAGGTATCTATAACCTGTCACCTGTACAGAAGGGCAGCTTCTGTTCCACACTATGACTTGTGTATTCCTGCCATCACTGTGTGTTAAAAGCTTTATGAAGTATTGCCAAAGGCTTTTCTCCAATTGATTTCCTGCTGAGGCTGACTATGAAGAACGAATATTACATAACCCAGCATTATGCAACCCAGTTAATCCCCCACACTAAACAAAACATGGTATCTGTCAGATCTGGGCAATCAAGCTTTCTTTTTAAAGTCAATTTAGTAAATAGAGAAGGTCAGGGACACAACTCACCCTTGTTCAAAATCTAACCCTCAGAGGTATGTTTCTGGGACCTAATGATCATTTTCAGAATCAGAAAATGTCAGACATTGAAAGGGATCTTAAAGAGCCATGGGATGACCCTCTCCTTACCCACAGAAGGACCCGGCATATGAGGACTGCCTGACAGCTGCCAAGGATGGGGTTGGGAGAAGAACCCACCTCTGCTGGCTCCTGGGCCAGCCAGCAGTCAGTGATTGAGTATTTATTGGGCTCTGATGGCAAACCTACCTCTGTGTGGGCAACTCTAGAATACACTTACTTATTAGTGAAATTCAGTAATAACTTATTGAAAGAAACCCCCAGTCCAATCTCAACAAGGTAGTTACAGTTAGGTTTGTTAAATACAGCAGGTTCATGAAATTTTTTTTTTCTTGCACTATTAGAGATTTTTGAAACCAATTCACCACGGACTTTCTGGTGATGCAATCACTAATTTAAGATAGGCTTTGAAGTGGAATCCATTTGGCCTTGGGGTTAATGCTGTTTTCAGTACATTAAGGAAGTGAGATGGGTGAAAACAGGTACTGTGTAGCCCGGGTTGGTGTGGCTCAGTGGAGTGCCAGCCTGCAAACCAAAAGGTCGCAGGTTTGATTGCCATTCAGGTCACAATCCTGGGTTGCAGGCCAGGTCCCCAGTTGGGGGCGTGCGAGAGGCAAACAATCGATGTAGCTCTCACACATCAATGTTTCTCTCCCTCTGTTTCTCCCTCCCCTCTCTCTCTAAAAAATAAAATAAAATAAATAAAATCTTTAAAAACAAAATTAAGAAGTACTGTGTAAGAATAAGAAAATAGTTAAAATACTGATTTAATTGCGCACTAGCATTATTTAATAAAACTAAGATTATTACAGTACCACATCTTAAGAGAATTTTTAGGGATTTTTGACTATTTATTACTGACCAATCCATAAAATGGCAGCCTTAATTACCAGATAAGAGGAAGAGATAAAAATTTCTGACACACACACCACTTGGTTGTTATTTCAAAAACATAATAAGTACAAAACTAACATTAAGTTAAGAATGGTATTCTTTTGTCTTTAGCAGAAAAATTGAATGATGATAATGTTTTAAGAGAGATTAAATATCATGACCAAAGACAGAGAGCTACTATCCTTGTGTTAAGAATTTAAATTTAGGTGTACCTTGTTCAAAACTTCTTCTCTTACCAACTACTCTTATTATATTTCTAAATAAAACAACAGTTTTTTTTTAGGATGATACAAGTATAATTAGGAGAAATCTTTCCAATAGCACCAATAAACCTATCCTTTATATCTTCATATATACAGATGAAATCCATCAAATTTGAAAATATCCAACTGCAGATATCAAATGTTCAGGAAATGAGTACATGCTTTCATATACACACTGGACATGAGGGGGTCAATATCTCCCTGCATCTCAGAGGATGGGGTATAGGAAACACAAATTAACATGAACAGGGTGAGCCCCTTCTATTGCCCTTTTTAGAAGATGTGACATTGTTTCTTTGTCATCTGGGGAGAAGATCTTCAGCATAAGCATGACTTGAATTAACTTTGATTGCTTGAAAGGATGAGCCACGCAGTAAGGCATCAAAAGGTTTCCACTGAAGGGCACTTCAGTGATAGCTTGTCAGGGAAAGCGCAATTGGAGCTACAACCTTCGGATCTACAGGGAAATTCTGAGCAAACACTTCTTAAATAAGGTGGCTGAACTTTAACATTTTCAGACTGTGGTTTTTGTATTTTTTATTCTTTTGAAGGCAGAGATAGTGAAAATGTTTTTTTTCAGAAATGATAAAGGAGACCAGCCCCTGGCATAAACTATTCATAAAACTACAGAAGGTAAACTGTTAGCTTCTAACAAGAATTCTAAATGAACAATTAGACTTCTCTTATTTCCAAAGTCTCATTTACCTTCTGTCAAGTAAGGCCACCCACAGTGTGATCCCTCTTCTAAGAAGTGGCTAAAAAGTAAGAATGAATATGGGGCTTACCCTTCTTCTAATTGTGTGTCTTCAGAAAACTATTCAAACACGGCAAGCCTAAATTTCCTCATCTAACCCAAGGAAAATAGTATGTTTCTTACAAGACTGCTGTCAGGAGAACCTGAGACAACACATTCAAAGTGCTCCGTACAGAGCATCAGTGCACAGAGAGGCACTGACAACAAGCACACACATCACCACCACCACCACCACCTTCATTAACAAGATCATCTCTTCACAGATGTGTAAATAAGGCAAACAAACAATTTGCCCAAGATCACGCAGTAAATTACTGTCAGAGCGAGATTAAAACTTCTACCTCTTGGTTATGAGATTACAGGAGGAAGTCAAATTAGGAAGAAATTAGCATTAATATTAAGGTGGGGCTTGAGTAAAGCATTTTAATCTTTCTTTTGCTTCTTACTCAACACATTATTACTTGTCAACTGTTATTTCTTTTTCTTTGAAAGAAAATGTTCTGCTCAGAGATAGGTGCTAGTACTGGTGATAAAATCAGAAATGAAGGAAGTGCACAGCAGAGGTACAAGCAATGTTAATAAAATCAATTTTCTGACTTTCCTTGTAACAGAAAAGTTAAGATCAAGACAAGTTTTTGAAATTTGTGACAGTCAAAACACAGGGTGGGGCAAAAGTAGGCTTGTAGTTGTGAGTACGTGAAATACAGCGTTGATTCTTGTATTACTATTTATTAATTATCCTGTTATTTTCCATATGAACAACTACAAACCTATTTTTGCCATACCCTGTACATACCTGCTACAACTTTGCTCTTCTGTAGCCTAAACTACACAGTTAAGATCTTGATGAAAAATGGTCAAGGAAAGCTGAGCACAGAGTAATTTACTCTAAAATGTACCAGCAAGTTCCTTCAAGTAAAGAAGAAGGGGAACAGATACTTACGTGAAATGTTGAACCATAGAAATCAAGAACTGGAAATAGCCTTAGAAATCACAGCACAATCCTTACATTTTACTGATAAGGCACTGAAGACTCACAGATATAAATCCAGTTGTTCAAGCTTCAAATGACTTAAGCCTCCCACCCTCAAATACCAGTGTCTGAAGCATTTACTTCTTTTTTGCAGAGGGGGTGGAGGGAGAGATATTTTTTGTAATTGTGAAAAATAAAAAATTTACCATCTTAACCATTTTTAAGTGTACATTTAGTACTAAGTGCATTTACATTGTTTTGAAACAAATCTCCAGAACTTTTCAACCTGCAAAACTGAAACTCTGTACCTTTTAAACAACTCTGCTTTCCCCACTGCCTCCCGCCCCTGACAACCATCACACTACTTTCTGTCTCTGTGAATATGACTATTCTCGGCACCTCATATAAGTGGCTTATTTCACTTAGCATAACATCCTCAAGGTTCACCGGTGTTATAGCATGTGTGAAAATTTCCTTCTTTTTAAAGGCTGAACAATATTCCACTGTATACGTACACATTTTCTTTATCCATTTGACCCATCAGTGAAAATTTGGGTTGCTTCCACCTTGGCTATTGTGAATAGCGTATAATTCTCTTCATGCAATGTAAGTGCCACTAATAAAAGGACTGACTTTCATTTACTCCATTAAAACAGCTGCCAAGCAAATTTTAGAGATTCAAAATGGTACTTAAGCTAAAACCTATATGAGGAGCGATACAGAATACGCTATTACTTTTGCCCAAGAGGACCTAAAACGTTTCTACCTCTTCACAGGCTGTTGTAAAATATGAGAACTGTGAGTGAGATATCACTTCTAACTACAGTTTTAACCAGTACTGAGGGCACAGGAGTGGGCTCTGCAGTGACTGATACGAGAGAAGACAGTCATTGTTCACCAGCTTCTGATTTCTCAACAGGCACATTCAAAAAGTTACTGGTGGACATTTCTCTTCAATAGTCATTTAAAGACTAACCCATAAAATAGCAAATAAAAGATACGGTTTCAGAGACTCACCTACTACCACCCAAAATGTGAATTAGGCACATTACTCTGCTTTTAGTGATCTATAAAAATGGTGACTAAGTATAAGCCAAGAAACACTGAAAACACTTCACCTCATTTATACACACACTTAGGTTAACAAAGATGTGTGCTACCGGAAATATCAACCCCTCGCCTACTATCTTTAATGGCTGTATATAGTATCTGTTCTAATTGTTTACAACTGAAGGTTTATGATTCTGGGTTGATACATCCACTATTTGAATCACTTCACTAAAAAACAAATAAACCTACTAGCTTAAGAATAGCCAATGCGGTATAAAAACATCATCACTGAAAAGCTTCTGGCAAAACTGGTATGACTCTAAAACTGTCATTATCCAGAATTATAAAACATCCAGTTTATCCCCACATTGTACAATTACATACTAAAGTAATACTATATTTCTCCATGCAATTACATTGGAAACTCAGTTCTCAAATGTGGTTCATTCTAGAAGGCTGTTGGAGAAGCAATTTGTTTGAAAACCAAATTATACAGGTTACTCATCATACAGGTATCATTGCAAAAGGGTCGTTGAGTCGAGATCTGAAGTTTTGTTCAACAACCGAGACATTTATTTTCCGTGAACAACTTGGTCCAGAATCAAATTGTCCGAGATGGGAGACGTCTGAGAACCAAGGTTTGACTGTTACAGATAAACCTTGTTTTTCTAGATTCAGCCCTTACCTTGATACATGCTTAACTTATCACTGGTAGGGTAACCAAACATTATTTAGATCTAAACTTGGTGCTAAGTATACCAGCCTATGTAAGTCAGTGGTTGGGAACCTTTCAATGTGGAATAGTTATTTCTTTCCTAGAGATCAAGGTTTTACCTGGCTAACTACCTATGAAAAGGGCCCAAAAACCAACATTTTACACACACACACACACACACACACACACACACACAGAAATAAACAACTCCTGTTACCCAGGTTTGCTGGTATATTACGAGAACCTGGGAGAACTCTAGATTGTTGCCTTCGTGGGATACACACTCTAATGAACACTGATAGCATCACATGGCTGTAAATAAACTCCAACTTTGCACAGATATATTAATTTTCACCAGATTTCAATAAAAAGTTGCTACACACTTAGGAATATTCTTGAACTTACAATCTTAAATCTTAAATCACACATTTAAGGAAGTATCATCACAGTACAGAAAATATAGGTCTGGTAACAACCCCATTGTCACAGCTCTCTAGTTTCCCATTTCCAGTAGCGTCTTCTGTTCCTTCACTCACAGACACGTGGCCATTACATTAGGTATGTAATAAAGATTATAACTCTATTTCAAATGCTTGGAAAATGTGTTCTCTCTGATGAATGCAAAATCTCTGTGAACTACACATGGGAGGATGCTGAAGGTGCAGGTTCAGAGAACACCTGGAGCCTCAAGGCTATAGTGCTCAGGAAGTACTGATACAAAACACGGCACCTGTGGCTGCTTGGAACGCAAAGGGGCGCAACAAACTGCAGAACTGTAAGGGGAGTGATTAACTGAAAGTTGTTTTAATTAATGCCTTATAAATAAGAATCAGAAGAAGCATCTTCAGAATGACTAGATGAAAAAAAGAACAAAGACAAAAGCAGAGTCTGGTTGACTTTCTTGTTTCTCTTTCTGATATAAAATACCCAAGAGCCTTGTTTATCATTTGAGGTAGAAAGTCCTTAGGGACTTCTCTGCTGCCCAGATTGTGTGAGAACTGTTTGCCCAGTCCTACACACAGCCCAGCTTTTGTGCTTCCTTTCTTGCACCATCAGGCATATACTGTACAGAAAAGGTTTCTCCAATTTTTCTGATCCACTTGGGAAGCAAATAGGAAAGCTTGGTTTAGTGGGGACTAGTCCAGAACTTGCTTTCAGGAGACAGGAAGAACTCCTACAAGCTGCCAGGGTCAACCTGTCTTTATAGAACTATTTTATATGAAAACAATGGGAGTTTATAGGAAGGCAGGATCTCTCTGCTTCTTATGAGATATAAGATGATGCCCATAGCTAGAAAGAAATTACAGATTGCCAGACTGAATTCTAATTTTCAGGGACAGAGTTGGTCCAAAAATGTCAAAGAAAGAACATGTAGTATATATATGTCAGGCTCCCATTTTGTGGGCCACAATTATGAAGAAGGAGCAAAAGGAGTCTGACTTGCTTATAATGGGGAAAAATCAACCTGCTATTTTAGTTCTTCAAATCAGAGCAACCCTTAGGAGTGGCATGAAAGGCTAATAAGAAATGCTGATGCTCTCTCGAATCCTTCAGGTTGCCACAATGAAGACTAAATAACTCTGTGCATTAGGATATAAAGGAAGAATGACTCTGATGAGAGAGGGAGCTAGGTTGATGTGGTCCTTAAATGTCTTAGGAACAAAATTGGGGAATATCTTTATTCTTCAGTTCCTACTGACTCAGGCACTCACGTCCTTGAACTTCTGAGTTTGCTCTAAGGCAGTGGTCCCCAACCTTTTTGACACCAGGGACTAGTTCGTGGAAGACAATTTTTCCTAGGACCGTGGCGAGGGGGATGGTTTCAGGATGATTCAAGTGCATTACATTCAAGCTCACCTTCTGCTGTGCGGCCCGGAGAGGTTCTGGTCTGCAGCCCTGAGGTTGGGGACCCTTGCTCTAAGGCATGAGAAGACCTGAGTTCAGACTTGGTCATGTGGCTGTGGACAAGGCATCCAGCTTTCTTGAACCTTGGTTTCTCTAACCCCCAGAAAGAAAATCTTTCCACAGAGATTTCTTTAAGAATTGCAAAATCTTACCATGCTTACAGTTGTATTATTAGCATCACAGCTGACTGAAGTGACTGAAAAATTAGAAAGAAGATCTACTTTAAAGACTAACTAGAAAGCAGGGAAGTAGACACAGTGGTGAGAGAGGACAAAGTCTGACGGAGGATTTCAGTTTGAGTAGTACCTTGTAGATGTGCATGTCTGGCAGCTGGAAAGGTGGCTGTGGGCTTTCTCTATGTGGAAAAGTGATGCTGAGATTGATGTGCATCCTGGTGGATGGTCTCTGGGTCCAAGTACTAAAGTGAAGAAGGGACTTGATATGAAGGACAGTACAGCTCGTGAGGGTAATGTCTCAAGATCCTCATTAGATTTCTGCTTTCCGTTCAAGGTTCATTCTCTCTGAAGAGAGGTTTTGGGCAGCTAGCAAGATATCATGATTTTGGTGGCACAAACCCCTTGACTGTAGGGTATGATCTTGGGGGCCAAACTCTTTATATAATCATTTAGTCCACAAATAATTAAGAGCCAACTCTATGTGGGGCTGTTCTACATATTCTGGATAACAATAGCAAGTATTTACTATGTGCCAGCATCCCTTTAAAGGTTTTATATATGTTAACTTATTTGATCCTCATTATAACCCATAAAGTTGGGCCTGCTATCATATACACTTCAAGTTAGGCACCGAGAGGCTAGCTATCTGGTTCAAGGTCACAGTAGGTTGAGTCAGGATTTGAATACAGACAGCCTGGCTCCATAGCCCATGCTCTTGCATACCAGGTAGCAGTGACCATGATAGGTGAGATCCCTGTCCTCACAGAAAAGGAGAAACCAGACAAGTCAACAGTAGTGTTATTTTCTGTTTGATAAGTGCTGTAATAAAAACTAAAGGAGGATAAGGGGATAGAATGACAGAAGAAAGCATACTGTGGTCAGGGAAGCCCTCTGTGATAGGTGAAGTCTGAGTGGAAAGGGGAACTAGATGACTGGAGGGTCTGGGAAGACATTATTCCAGGCAGAAGGTGCAAAGGCTCCGAGATGGAAACAAGCTGGAGATGTGCCAGCAACATGAAGAAGGTACTGACATAGCATGAGGGAGACAAGAGCAATGGAGGGCGTTTGAGGACTTTATAACGACCTCAGATTTTATTGTCAGGGTGCTACAAAGCCCCTCTTGGGTTTTGACCAGGGGTGTAACCTGCTCTGATTTTCTTTATAAAAAAGATCATTCTCGCATTGTGTCAAGTTGGGGAGAGGGGATATCAGGGAGGCAAATTAGAAGAAGGCTATTATAGTGGCCAATGAGAAGAAAATACAGATGCCATTTTATTTAAGGCCTTTTCACCAAAGTCAACTTATACCAGCTTAGAGTGAGGTGGCCCGAGAAGTCCACTACATCTCATAGGTCACTATGGTAAACGGTATTCTTGAATTCAGGAACAGTCTTGATGTGAAAAGGAAGTGAACGCAAACCTCCCAGTTGTTGATGTATATCTGGCTAACTAGTTCTCTGATGGAATGAGAATGCTTTCATTTGTCAGGGCCCCTGTGAGCAGGGTCTTCACGGTTCACATAATCAATCACCTGCTGCTTAGTTAGTTAGTCTGGAAGCCCTGGGCACTGTCCAGGCTGTCCTGCTGAGGGCACAGAGGTGCCAGTGTTTTGAGTCTGCTTTAAGAGCATTCACTGGGGATGTCTAATGACACCTAGACTAGTCTTTTTTTTTTTTTTTTTTTTTGAGAGGGTAGTTTTAGCATTTCAAATGAAGACACAGCTGAAATAGTGGAACAGATTACCTACAGGTACCTTTTCTACTTTGAGCAACTTTATACTAACACATAAAACCAAGCCTGTTTTAGAGATGCTTACTGTTATATGGGAAAGTGCCAAATAATTAAATCTTTCTGAGTTTATGCAAAATAAGGACTTAGGCTCCTTGTTTTTCTAAGTTCCAGCACTAAAGGATCCCATAAAATTCAACCATTAATTCCTGGAAAATGCCATCATTCTAGAATTTTCAAAACGCAACTCATATTTATCTGCCACCATCAAAGAATAAGCAAATGTGTAGGTCGGTTTTTTTTTCTTCTTTTTATGGCTACCTTTTCATTCCCTTAGTTAAAGATCATTTCCTAGGCTTGTCTGAATGTGGCAAAGTTATTCTATTGCTAGATAACTACAGTACTCAGGAAGGGTCATCAGATTCTGAAATGTTACTTTAGAAGTGATTGTTTCCTTATGGAGGCAATAGAATAAGACCTTTAACTTTGACATAAAATGAACTACAGTTTTTAATACTGCTTCTTTTTTAAAAAAATTCTGTTTAGAGTCAAGCATGAAGATTACATGTTAATATATTATGATATGATACAAAGTCAGTCAAGCTGGGATCTCCTGATGATGCTAAATAAGTTCTTTCCAAAACACAAGCACAAATTAGAAAAATGGTAAGGGGCTTCCCTTCCACAGTTTATTAACAAATTTATAGTTAAGAGAGAAAATCAAAGAGGCAGAAATGAAACTTATGGTGTGACTGTTGCTAAATCCAGGAAAAATAGTGAAAAGTAAAATTTTGTTTAGAGAGTGAGAAAATCATTTGACAGCAGGCTACTCTAGCCTTTGGCTTTCTAATGAATTTTGCATAAAGATGTACATGTCACACTACCCAGAGAATGTGCTGTGGTAGATGCTCTGCTCTACCTCAAGAGCAAGAGAAAGGCAAGCACACATCAAGGTGATACCTGGCATTTCTACAAGATGAAAACAAAAACACCTCCCAGGGTTCTTTATGGGGTCAATCCCAAAGCAGGTGTTTATACCACTTGCACCTGCAGATACACCTCCCATGTGGCAACAAAATTAGGTTAATCGCCAATGACCAAGTCTTCAAGAAATGGCAATCTTGCCTTGAACTATGATTTTATAATATTAAGAAAAGTAGAATACATTTATACTCTTTGACACAAGTCCATGTATAAATGTGTAATATATGTTACAAAAGGACAACATTTTTTGATGTTTCCTATACTTAAAGCTTCAACCTTTAGTTAAATGTGAAAACTCAGCTTCCCAAAGAATTAATTCCCTGGAAAGTGTGAACAGCTGATACTTTCCTTTATGTTCTCCTTGAATTCAATAATAAAATAGGTCATCTTTCTATATCTATACAAGTAAAGGGAACAGTTTCATGATTCTATGTAAATCATAAACACCAAAAGCAGTGATGTCGAATCAAGGGGATATGACAAAGCTTTAAGGTCTTAATGAAACACAGTACATCATTGAACTGTCTTACCTGTCGACGAATCATTCCCAGGTCTCTTTTGGCTTTATTCACTAGAGTCTGAATTTCTACAGGATCTTTTACATTCTTATTTTCTCTGAAGGCATCTCTTATCCTCCTGATAGCATAAGTTCTAAATAAATACAGGGGAGAAAAAAAGTAAAGGTGTCAGCATCTCTGAAGCTATGCTTTTAAATGAATTTAAAAGTTTTCCCTTAGGAATCATTGTCTGATATTCTCCTATGGATAATCCACTTTGATATTTGCTCTTGGGACAGGTTCATCCATTACAATTCTGGGATGACTAAGCAAACATATTTAGGGATATAAATCTACCCCAAACGACTCACATATAAATGGCAAACTGCCACTGAAATGCTCCTTAGATTGCTGGTTCTTTATAGAGTTATTCACATCTCGCTTCCCTCCATTTACATGGGTAACTGAATCTTTAATGTACAGAGACAAAGCAAGAACGGAGAGGAAATGATGCACCACATACACATGCACCAAGACAGTGATCTAAACTGGACTGGGGGCAGCACTTCAACCTTGTCCCATTTTGGCTGTTTCTTCCTTTTGTGTAACTTAATATGTTAGGATCCACATCAGGATCCTACCTCAGTCCAGAGGGGAAATTACACCAGAATGCTTTAAAGTACACAACTCTTCCTTTTCTTCTTGCTACTTGTTATTGCAGCTAGTATTTGCATCTCCTTGAGTCACTGTCATATCAGTGTATTCAAAGAGGGTAGCTGGTCTGGGTAATTAGCCATAACATAAGAGTCAAGAGTCCTTAACCTGATAAAATCCCACACACTGAGAGTCATGGCCTTGACCCCAGGCCCACCCATCTGCACCGGATTAAAGACAAGGCACTAAGGAGAAGCAGCCCAAGTCAAACATATCAGACACAATTTTCTTCTGTCTTTTGATCACGACAGATAGCTTGGCTCTTGACTTTGAACATCTGCTTAATAATCCATGTGAAACTATTAGTAATGTTTAGAAAAAGAAGGATGGAATTAATGGCAAAGAAATGAGAGAAGAGGAATATAATTTCCCTGGGAGCTGGAGTGGGTGGATATTGGGAGATGGATACAATTTACTGTGGAACCTTATTTTAAAGAGGATTAATTTATTTTAGATAAACATTTCTAAAGTAAAAAAAAAAAAAAGAACACTTTAAATTAAACATTCAAATATCAGGTCCATTTGCATTTAAAAGCAAGAGTAAAAAGAGATCTTGTAATATGAACCATAAAGAAGAAAGGAAGTCAGTTTAAGAACTTGCATTTTTAGGAAGTAAACCACTGCCAAGACTTTCATCTTAATCCCATGTGAACCATCTGAAGTAGGTGTAGAGGAGCTTCTCTTAGAGCAGCAATGACTGGAAATGGAATCCTTGCACTAGTAGACACTTCGTAACAACTGGGACTCATTCACTTATAAAGGCATAAGGGAGAACATTACTAACAGACTTATAGACTTATATAGAATTTTCTTCACATACAGTTACTAATTCAATAAGATTTTAGATAGTAGGTAAGTAAGCTAAAAGCAATTTCTGATCCACTTTCTTGCACAGCATAATGATTATCTATATGACTCAAAAATCAATCTTCCTCATACCCACACACTCCTCCAAAACAATTTCTTTTTTTGATGGTGATGGGAGCAGAGAGGGGACAAAGTAATTTAAATGGAATATTTTATTTAATATGAAGATTGATTTTATAATAGAAATTAACCTCAGTGAATCATCCTGAATCAACTGTATTGATTCTTTATTCAGGATGCTGCATGGGCTGTTTGGAAAAATAAAATGGGCAATTATAGTAATTATTAAATAGATTTTTCTAAAAGCTAGCTACTAGCCAAAAATAGCTAGGAAAAAGATGTATGGCTTATAATATAAAGACCTAAATTCTTCCAAAGTTTAAGGAAATTAGAAAACAGCTTAAGAAAGAGTTCATCACCACCAAATCAGTATTACAAGAAGTGTTAAAGGGCCCTTTTTAAGAAAAAGAAGAAAAACAGATACAAAATATGAATAACAAAATGGCAATAACTGCATACTTATCGATAATTATTTTAAACGTAAATGGATTAAATGCTTCAATCAAATGATATAGGGTGGCTGAATGGAGAAAAAAACAAGACAGCTACAAGAGACCCACTTCAGACGAAAGACACACAGACTGAAAGTAAAAGAATAAAAAAAGATTATTCCATGCAAATGGAAATAAAAAAAAGTTGGGTAGCAATACTTATATCAGTTAAAATAGACTTTAAAACAAAGGCTATATAATAAGAGACAAAGAAGGACATTTCATACATAATATCCAAGATATGGAAGCAACCTAAGTGTCCCTCAATAGATGATCAGATAAAAAAATGTGGCACATATATAAAATGTAATATTTACTCAACCATAAAAAAGAATAAAATCTTACCATTTCCAACAACATAAATGGACCTAATGAGAAATAAGTGAGAGAAAGACAAATGTCATGTAAGCTTACTTACATGTGGAATCTAGAGAACAACATAAATGAACAATCAAAACATAAACTCATACAGAGAACAGATTGATCGTTGCCAAATGGGTGAAAAAAGGTGAAGGGATTAAGAAGTACAAACTGGCAGTTACAAAACAGTCATGGGGACATAAAGTACATCATAGAGAATATAGTTAATAATACTATAATAACTATGTATAATGCCAGGTAGGTAACAGACTAAGGGTGAGGATCACTTTGTAAGTTATATAATGTCTTATCACTATGTTGTATATCTGAGAGTAATATAATATTGAATGTCAACTATAATTGAAAACAAAACCGCACCCACATTATAAACAGACGCAAAAATACACCCATATTATAAACAAACATAAACGCAAAAGTGGGAAAATATGTATTTTTGAAAGTCCTGTCACAAATGTTAATTCTCTTTACATTTAATATCATTTGGGTTCATAGCAAAACCTCTGATGATCCATACTGCACAACACAGCTAAGCATAATGTGAGATGGTAAAAAAAGTCAATTATCAAAAAATAAAATAAGAAAATAAAGAGCTCTAAGAAATCATAAAAAAAACTATCAATAACCCAACAGAAAGTAGCAAAAGCTATATAAACTGAAAATTCTCAGAAAGTGATAATCAAATAGCTTATAAACATGAAAATATATTTAGCTTCATTCACAGGAAAAAACACAAATTTAAATTCCACTGAGATATGAATTTTAAAAAACAGCTGACAACTCTCAACAATTTACTATCAATTGAGCTCAAGGTCCTGCATTTTATATAAATATTTTGCTGTATATTCTTGTTGTCCCCCCAAATCTCCAAAGTTCATACCTAAAATAAATCTAGATTTTCACATAAATATGTCTACAGCAATAAAAAATTGTTCAAATTTTGGATGCACCTTTGACATGAATGATGTAATAGTTGCTTGCCTCCTCTCTTTCTTGCTCTTCCTTCTTCTCCAGCATCTAAAACCCAAGGAATTTCCTTTTCCCTAAGAGTAGACATTGCATTGGCTCGGAATGATAAAACTACTACTTCATGAACAATTTTTCAGTTGTATGAATTATTATTTCAAATGATCACAAATCTGGCTGAATTTTAAAATTTTTATAAGAAAGGACCAACCACCAATTATTTCAATTTTGCCCCTACCCTAAATTTTATCATTTGCATTTTTTAACCATTACTAAAGTAAACCACTCTGGCTATCAACCTCTTGACTATACTACCGAGCAAGAACATTTCAAAGAAAAATGTGCAGATGCTGCAATGAAAATAGCAAGTCACTCGCTGCACAGTGCCCTGCATTAGGATGATTTTATTATGAGTCAGGTGCCATTTGAAATAAGACACGAAAAATGACACACAGAGCAACAACTACCAATTATAAGAAAGCAGACGGCATCCACAGACACAGTAAGTCTATGCTTCTCACACAAATGATTGCTCTCCCTCTGTCCTCCTGAGCTTTGAAGTTTCTCAGCACTTCTTTGTGCAGTTGATTCCCATTTGGTTTTTCCTCTCCAACCCAGCCTTTGCCCATCTCTGTGCCTCCAAGTGTCCACAGCAAAGATCAAACTCCTTTATGAGATTCTTTCACCAATTTTCCAGCCGCAAAGCAATACAGCAGGTGTGAATGAAAGCTTTGTAGTATCTGAGGCCCTTCTTCACTTTCTCCCAGAACCACTGTCAGCCAAATGCAGGCAATAATAATCACAGCCTCCTCAGCATGTGGAAGCTCACATTGGCTTTCACATCCAAAAAGTGCGCTCTGAAAGCCAGTTGATGTATTACCCCTCATCTGTCATCCTTCACTGCCGCCCCAATGCTGGTTTCTGTTTATCAATCCTGAAAACCATCTGTGCTTTTCCTCCTTCCCCAACCCCAAGTTAATTATCCTAGTAACAACTCAACACTTTCTGTTTGTATCTTTGGGGCAAACTCCTTCAATTGCTTGACAGAAGATACCCTTCATCCACTTTCATTTACTCACTCATGTCTTGCCCCTGAAGACAGTGCTTCCTTCATAGCCATGAAGAGGAAGCTGCCATGCCTCTAGATTCCACTGGGCTGAGACAACAGTACCATTCTATTCACCCTTACACAACTTTGGGGCCATGCTACCTGATGCAAGCATGTTGTATGTCTCCTTGATGCTGTAGTCTGCTCACATCTTGAGGTCAACTGTCAAGATTCATCAAGCCTTAATATGTAGAGAGCATTCAGTGCATATATAACATATATAAACCACCAATTTTAGGTAACTATTTTTAATAAAAATAGTGTCTTTTAAAGTCAATAACTTTTATAGTGAGTTAGATGACAGTGTTGGCAGTCTTTTACTGAGGTATCTATTAATATGTTTGCTTCACTGAATGCAGTTCCAGAGCTAGTTGGTTTCTCTTCTTGTTCTTTAGAACTACTAGCTATTTCTTCCTAGTTTTCTTTGTGGGCTAATCTTATTCTGCTGCTTCTTGTATGTTGTATTCTTTAGGGCTCTGCAATGTATCTCTTTTCTTTTTAATAAAATCTCCTTCAGCAATTGCCTCTGTGTTCAACTATCATATACTATATGACACTGAATAACAAATTTTTCTCACGCCCACACCTCCTTTCTGAGTTCTGCATACATAAGACAGCTGCCTTTTGGACTTGCCAAAAAAAGGTACTCACTACATTCACTACAAATTCTCCCACTGAACCTTTTCAAAATGGAAGTCACCACTTTCCTTTCCTCTTGCCCCCAATGGCCAGTATTCCCTTCCTAGGTAGGAGCATCTTTATACAACCAACAGTCCAAGTCAGACATTTGGGGATTCATCCTACATTCCTTCCTTTCCCTTAATTCCTTACATTCCTTCAATCACTCAATCTTACTGATTCAATCCTCTACATCCCTCCAAGTCACCTTCCACTTCCCCAATTCATCAGTCTGTATCTCGGTTCAGGCTCTTATTTCTCATGCCACATCCTTGGGATTATGGTATGTATGTATATATGTGTGGTATATAATAAAATGGATAGTAACACCAATAGAGAGCTAGAATGTAAGCCCCACACAGTAGGAAGTTTTATCTTTCTTGTTTACCATGGATCTAAAGTGCCTGGTTCAGAGATGGTGCTCAATAAATATTTCCTGAACAAATATCTTATCAAAATGTCATAAGCAATATAAAAAAGATAATCAAGAAAAATAACAATAATCAATAAGAAAAACACAACGAAGGATAAGAAACTTAAAAAAAAAAAAAGGATGAAAAGAGTTTGTAGAACAAAGACTGAAATAACCTCTGAAAGGTAACAATTAAAAATTTGCCATGAGAAGTCATTGAAGAAATAGGGTTTGAAGCCTATTATATTATGTAAGCACCATGCAAGGTGCTGGGGATATAGCGGAGATCAACAAGGTTATTGGCTGCAGACACCAGTGGGGGATGACGTCTGTGTATAAAGAGATGAAAGAGGAAATAGAAGCCATTTAAAGTGGACATAAAGGGTCTAAGGAGACATTTTTGGGGGGTAATGTAACAGTTCTTATCTTGATTGGGGTGGTGTTTTGACAGGCCTATATATTTGTTAAAATATTAACCTGTATACCTAAAATGGATGCATTTCATTGTATGTAAATTATTACTCAATAGGTTGAACTTTTTAAAAAAAGATTTTCTTTATTTTTAGAGAGGGGGAAGGGAGGGAGAAAGAAAGGGAGAGAAACATGAATGTGTGGTTGCCTCTTGCAAGCCCTCAACTGGGGATCTGGCCCACAACCCAAGCATGTGTCCTGATTGGGAATCGAACCAGTGACCGTTTGGTTTGCAGGCCAGTGCTCAAAGGTTGACTTTTAAAGAAAATTAAAAGTAAATAGTATAGGAGTTGTATTTGCCCACTTAAGAAAAGCAAAAGAGGCAAAAAAAACAAAAACAAAACAAAACAGAAAACAAAGATTGCAATTCTAGAGAATTATGTATCTAGCTAAAGAAAGTAAAAATTAACACTTTTAGAGAAACCAGAATAGAGTGCAAACTAGAAAATCAAATCTAAAACACAGAAAAAGTAAATGAATTGATGAGAAATGTTAAAAAATTTACTAACCTTCAGAACAAGCAAAGCTATACGTATAGCCTATGAATAATAAATGTGAACAAACTGAACTGAGTAGGTACTTAAAGTTATAATGGAAGAAAATGTCCCAGGAGTGATTATAAAAAAATTGAGAAGACTCATTTGAGGTTTAACAACCAAAGGATAATCCCAATATATTTGCTTATAAAACCCTGAACTCCAGGGTCAGAGAACAAGTACTTTAAGAAAGGACAAAGAAAGAACTTTAAGCAGATAATATTGAATGAAATATGGATAAATATATCCTCAGATTTCTATTTTCAAAATCCATAGTCATTTGTTTTGAGGGTCCAAAGGGATAACAAAATAATATCTGTGATTTATGGCACAGGTAGCATGTACAGGGTATTGTGCTAAGTCTAGATATATCTGATCTCATTTAATCCTCACAAACTATTACCCAGAGATATTTAAAATATTTAGGCCAAGATCATGTTTAGTAAGTGGTAGAGAGCTAGGTTCTCAACGTGGCTGACCACAGAGTCTGGTGATTTTCAACTCTAGCTATGCTTCCTCCAGAGGTCAATAATTCTGCCCAATCTTTGATAAGTACTTGGTATAAGCCAACTTAATATACATTTTAAAAAGCATTAAAAAAAAACTGTCTCTGGTATCACAGAGCTTAAAAAGATCATCTTATCTCTCAACACTGCTTCAAGGTTTCTACAAATAGTTCAAGAGCCAAGCATGTCTTATAGTGGCTGAGATCTTTATGAGGGAAAGAGCCACTGACATAAGCAGTAAGAGCTTGAGTTGGTCTTAAAAAGGAGGACAGTGACCAGTGAGAAGGGTTGTATAGTGAGGGGGTGAAATTACTATCAGAAAACCCACTTTAGAGACCAAAACTTCTGTTTTGGGACAGATGTTTAAAATTCCCTAATGGTTTTCCATTATCTTCAGCATAGGGTCAAATGCATTAGCAGAAACAGTATACTCTTGTTTATCAATCCCACTCCATCAGGCACCACTCCCACACAAACCACTTCCAGCCACATGGGAAGACTTAGTTTTCTCAGTTCTCTCTCCATCAGGCCTCCCTCTCCATATACAGAGTGTCCTTCTCCAGCCTGATTTCTTGGCTAATTCTTACTTGTCCTTAAAGACCTAACCCAGTTAGAAGAAAATATGGCAAAAGATTGATATCCTTAACATATAAATAGCATGTATAAATCTAGTAGAAATTCAGTAGGGCCAAAGACAATAAATGCATAAGAGGCATGAAACAGTAACTCACAAGTGAGCATAGAGTGACTAAATTAAATTTAAAATGAGTGACTAAATTTAGAGAGATAGATGGATCTAGATCAGTGATTTTCAACTGGTATGCTGCAAGAATTTTTAAAATATGCAATACCTGACTATTTAGTCAGGGGCAATGACCTCTTTTCCATTAGACTGTCAAGTAAAAATATGACAACAGTTAACACAATAGCCATCAGATAGGCAAAATATGTATTTTTTGGTGTGCCACAGAATTTTAGTAATTAGTTTATGTGTGCCATGAGATAAAAAAGGTTGAAAATGGCTAATCTTGATATACAAATGTTCAGCCTCAGTCATAATCAAATAAATGTACTTTTCAACAAGGTACATTTTTCTGTCCATTAAATAGGCAGAATTCTTTTTTTTTTTTTTTTTTTTTTTTTTAAAGCAAAGGGCATGTACATCCTGTTGGTTGGAGTATGAACTGGCACTTAATTTTGGAAAATAGCATAATAATGGGTATCAACCATCATAATCTTTTATCCAGCAATTCTACTTTTGGTGATCCTACATAAATAATCTCAAACATGTGCAGAAATATATACAGAAGACAGTTATTTTAGAATTATTTTTAAGCATTAAAAATAGAAACAACCTAAATTTTTAACAATGGAGAGGGAGCTACATTATGACATTACGTAGTTTTTAAAATAGATGTTTCAAAAGAAATTAAAGTCACAGGTTCAAAAGCCAAAGGTATAAAGAGGTGTAATGAGAAACAGCAGTCTCCCTCCCTTTCTGTCCCTCGTACAACCCACTCCTGTTCTTTAGTTCTTCTCTATGGATACATTATCAGTTAGCAATTTCTAATGAATGTATTAGATCCATATTAAAACCTCTTTGTGTATATTTTAACTTCACAAGTGGCTGCATTCTAAGCATACTGTGCACATTTAATTTTTCAATTAAAATATATCTTAGTGATTTCATATCAATGCAAATGAAACTGACTCATAAATGGTTGTATAATATTCCATTATATGGATGAATTGTAAATCATTTAGCTAGTCCTTTATTAAATGTTTAGGTTGTTTCCAATCTTGCTATTGCAAACAATGTTGTAATCAGTATCTTTGTTTACTATGTAGCATCACAGGCAATGTGTCTGTGGGATCAATTCTAAGAAATGAAACTGGCAGAAAAGGATACGCATATTTGTAGTTTCAATAAAACATTTGTCAAAATTCTCTGTAGAGGTACCAATCTATGCTTCCACCAGTAATCTATAAGTGTGCCTGTTTCCCAACACCTTTGCGAACACAATGTGCCATCAAACTTTCTGATCTTTGTTACTGACCACCTTTTCACAAGTTTAAAGCTGTATTTCTGTTTGAATCCTTTACCTTTTCATACATAATTCAGTAATTTGTTCTTCTGACTTATTTGTAAGATCTAAATAAGGAGTTTCAGAAGTGAGCCCTTTGTGAGGAGTTGCAATATTCTCTCTGGTTTGTTATTTCACATTGTCTATAGTGTTTGTGTATTTTTGTTATGTAGAAATATTCAGTTTTTATGTAGTCAAGTGTGTAAATTTTTATGTTATGACTTCTGAGTTATACATGATATGTACTAAAGATTTCTGTACTGTGAGATCACAAAAACATTCACTCATGTATTCTTGAGAACTTTCATGGTTTACCTTTTTTTTGTTTCATTCTTCAATCTTTCTGGAATTGTTATAGTGAAAGGTGTTGAATTTGAAGCAAATTTTTTTCTCTAATGCTTAGTTTTTTAAAATTAAGGATATAACTTTATCTTTAGTATGATCTCAATTATAGAAAAAATAGGTATAGAAAAACAACAATAAAATATAACAGTATGTTAATAATTCCTCTTGATGACTAAAGTTTATGCTTTCTAAATTATTACAATATTTATTATTTCTGAATAATTTTTAAGTTCCTAGTGACGTAATAAAGTCAGTAATAGATCACAATAAAGAAAAATGAGTGATACAGAAGGTTCAATTTGTGTGAGAAGAGATCAGAGAAAAAAATATACTTAGATAAATATATATAGCCCGGTGAGGTATATGAAAGGGAATTAAACTAAAGCAGTGTTATGGGAAAGAGGAATAGGCTCAAGAACTTTTTAGCAGATAAAGACAATAGGTTCTAGCCTGGGTCAGGTGGCTCAGTTGGTGGAGCGTTATCCTGTACACCAAAAGATTGTGAGTTTGATTCCTGGTCAGAGCACATACCTAGGTGGCATGTTTCATCCCTGATCAGTACGGGAAGTAACCAATAGATGTTTCTCTCACATCAATGTCTCTCTCTTTCTCTCTAAAATCAATAAACATATCCCCAGGTGAAGATTAAAACAAACAAATAAACAAAAAAACAGACTCTAAAAGTCTATAGACAGATTATTTTGAAGCAACAAAAGTACAGCAAAGGAGGAATGTCCAGTGGGCTGACAGCTGCTAAAGTTACTAATGACACGTTTTGAATCTCAGGTGAGAAGGCGCACGCTGGCAATAAACTGAAAACCCATTAAGAATGAAGAGTGAGGCAGAATTGTGGGGACAGATGAGTTTGTGCCAAGGGAAGCAGTAAAATGAAAAGAGAAGTTAGTCTTGGTCAGAGCCCTAGAAAAATACTATTAATATTTAAGATCAGGCACAGGGGTCAGAGGAGAGTCAGGAAAGACAAGAGACAAGAAGGCAAACTTTACAGGCAGAGTACATAAGATTGTACAAGTCCTATAAAGGATAACACAAAGGCTAAAGAGTCCCAACGAATTTAGCAGTTAGCATGTCATTAGTAACTTCAGCAAGGACAACGTCAGCATATACTTACTGACTACAATGTGGTAAATGTATGAAGAAAAAACCCTAATTTTTGGAAATCAACTCAAACAATAATTGGGCCTAGAAAAAAGTTCACTACATAAAAAGAACATATTTTTAAAATAATGAAAATGATAATGCATAAAATCTTTGGAACATAGTTGAAGTCAGATGAACATTAGTGGCCTACTTAGCCTTGTTAGTAATGAAATAAAAGCAGAGCATAATTAAGAATATTTCTTCATATTTTAGAATGGCAAAATAGCATCCCAAGAGATTATAGGAAACAAGGTGTTTAATAAATATGTTAAAAAATTAAAAATGAAAAGAAAGTAAAATTAGCTAAGACAATTGAGATTGTTCCTTTATGTTATAGCTTCTGAGGTATATATAAGAAAAAAAATTATGAGGAAAACAAAGAGTGAGAGGATTGGATGTTTGGGAAAGAGGGGTTTAAAACAAATATTTCAGAAACTGAGAGCATGAGCAGACTCCAGAACCTGTCTAGAGTTGAGAAGAGCCAGTTGAGGTTGGTAATATTCTGGATGGTAATACCAGTTCGCCAGACTGGGTGATTTTTCTCCAACTGTGTTTGGTTAGGTGCAGTTAAGGAAAAGATAGATGTCTGAGTAAATCCACAGCTGCAGTTTTGTCAGATGAGTGTAACATAAGGGCAAAGAGAGAAAAAAACCTTCCAGGGTTCAAAGGAGCTGGTGCTAGAAATTTCTTCCCCCATGATAAGGAACTTCTGAAGGTCCCAGTTCTTAGAACTCAGGCTATTCCCCTATGCAGATCCTTCTGTGGGAGTCAAGTCTTAATCTAAATGTCCAATAATAAATAGTCAAAGAAATGACGGTAAAGTAATGGACTGATCTATTAAAATAATACTTATAAAAATTATGTACAAACAAGAAGTATATTCAAAACACTAGGACCTAAAAAACAATTTTATATAACTAGTTTTTTTGGTAAGGGTCTATGTGGATTTAAAAAAAAGTAATAGTCTTGTAAAGAAAAAAAATACACAACTAACAATGTAATGGAAAGAAAGGCACAGGTAATATCCTGTAGCGGATCCTCCCCTCAGGCCTAAGAGTAGAAGTTCAGGAGCCTTTCTGTCCAGAACTCCTTTTGGGTGCTTAAAAACATTCAAGGTCTTTAACCCATAATTCATCAAAATTAAACTTCTAATTATGACTTGGATCTATCCTAAAAACTGACATTTTGTTGCAAACAAGATTTTTCAAAGTGTAAATCAATTTATCAAAGGAAAGGCCACATATAAAATGCTGTCTAGCTCTTTTGCAGTAGGGCATATGGATCACACCGTGGTGAGATCCTGATTTCTCTTTCATTTGGTTTTAGGCGTGGGTATTTATACAGTGCAGTATGCTGCCAGCTGGAGCCTGAGAGTTGGTGGCTATGGCTAAAATTCATAGTCCTCTTCTCACATTTCCCTGGACTAAAAGATGAACACATCCTTCACTTGTGAGAGGAAAAACAAAGATCATACTCAAGTAATTAACTGGCCTCACATCTACATAGCCTCTTCTTATGGATTGGTTATATTTCTATTAAAAGTATCACTGTGACATAATAAAGGCTGTGTGTGCAGAGACGGGATTTTCTGACTTCTCCTCCCCCTCCCACTTAACAGAAATGAACTTGACCTAGTATACAAAAAGCAAGTTCAATCTTTCATTATGTAACAAGGGTTGAAAGTTAGATTACAGAATATAATTTTTTAAATTTTATTTTAAAATTATACTGCAAACTAGCCAATATAAAATATGACCTTTAAATGATTTAAAATTTATGGAGAGTAACTATCTATGGTGGACTATTCAATTAATTCTAAATTTTCCAATTTATGGGAGAAAATAAAGCATGAACAATGGAAATTCCTCTTGGTCATTAAACTCAAATTTCCTCATTAAAATTTCACATTAGTGCTGCTAAAAAGGAGCCAAAAATGCGTTTTGTTTTATTCTTTCCCTCTGCCATTAGTAACCAGCAAGAATAAATGAACAAGAAAGGAAAAAGGATAGAGGGCACAAATAAGTCACTTGGCTTGTAATACACATTATTTTTAAGGACAATTCACATAAAAAAATTATGCAGATCAATTATCCCTCCCCTTTCCCCTAATGTGTGAATAGCAGAATATTTGCAGGCTTATTCAGAAGAAAAAAAAATCTACATAAAAATATTTCAGGTATACAGTAACCTCACCCATCCACCAAACAACTATACACCAGAATTCAGGTTGCAAAATTCAATCAAAATCTTGGTGCATTTCCCCCGAGTATCCTGGCATTGAAAGGACAGCAAAAGACAGGATGAATCTCCATTCCCCCAATCCCTGAATACTGGACTGAATACAGGGCAAGGGAGTACATTAGCTAACTTTACTTTGCTAATTTAAAGGATTCTGAAGTCTACATGTAAATTTATGCAAATGAACACATTAATCACACCCTTGGATTTACTGAAAAAATCAGGTAGCCCTTTACCCCCTGGAAGAGTTTTAATTTTCCCTTTCATGGAGAAGAGGCATCCCTAAAGTATTATCAAGTCTAAAACTCTATGAATTTAAAAATGCAATTAACCTTTGCATCTCCTGGGATGACATAAGCAGCATGAGGCTTGGAGTACCAGGCGTTACAATAAATGGATGGTTATTTTGATCTTGGTGCTGTATTGTCTTAAAGTTTGTTTGATTGGTCATTTATAATACAAATAACTTGTTATTGCATCTTTCTTCCAAGTAGGTCAAAATATTTCCATACATTACATAACTTATTTCCATAATATCTGTGAATCATTTAAGGGTTTGGTTGTTAAGATTTAATTTTATTTTAAAGAACTTGAAAACTTCAAGGCTGAAGAAAATTGAGCAAACATTTGCATTACTGTTTATCCTATTACTTTTCCATATTAATACTAAATAATATTAGAACACACAACAAAAAAGTATACGTGGTAGGGTCAAATAAAAAATGCAGTCTTAAAATAAGCTCTGATAATTAATATGAATCTAATGCTTCTCATTCTGCCACAGGACTGGCAATAGGAACCTTTACCTGTGGGCATAATACAACTCTCCCATTTGGGCACACTGTAGTGAAGAAACCTGGCCACAGGCTGTCCCTATAACCTTCCATGTCTGTGGTCACTACAAAGAGCTCCTGTGACAAAACTACCTGCTTAACTGGACAGCATAGCTCTTGGAAATTCCTTTGGGAAGGGAAGAGATGATTCTCATTGGTGGTGATGCTTTCTGCACACTTAAGAGCATACTTTCGTTAGAAGACATGGAAAGACAGGCATTTGAGTATCATTTTACTAACAGGAATCAGGATACTTAACAGAAGTGAAATGTACTGCACTGCTAATAAAATTCTTCACTATATCTCACTGCATTTTTCTTTTGAAATTTGATATTCTTCTAACTCCTTAAATTGAAGGTTCCAGCAACTGCTTCTCTTTGGACAATGACGATAACAGTGTAGCTACCAAGTAGCTACATTGTAAAATACAAAGGGCTTTACTTACCACCACATATTTTAGCACAAAAACTTCAGGAATCAGAAATCTGCAACATACTTTTCATTTTGATTTGCATGAAATTTTATTATTTGGCCTAAATCCAAGGTGGACTTTTCTATATACATAAATGTTCAGAGCAAGAATGTATTTGGCCTAAATCCAAGGTGGACTTTTCTATATATATACATGTTCAGAGCAAGAATGTATTTGGCCTCAGTATTGTTTGTAATTCCAGGATCCAATATGCCCTTCTCAAAATGAACTGACACATTCACAGTAGATATTTAACAATCATTTTTTTCCCAAAGATTTTATTTATTTATTTTTAGAGAGATGGGAAGGGAGGGAGAAAGAGAGGAAGAGAAACACTGATGTGCGAGAGATACATCTACCGGTTGCCCCTTGCACACCCCCAACTGGGGACCTGGCACATAATCCAGGCATGTGTCCTGACTGGGAATCAAACTGATAACCTTTCAGTCTTCAGGCTGGCGCTTAACCACTGAGCCACACCAACCAGGGCGGTATTTAACAATCACTTTAATGTAGGGCCAACTAAATTAAAATAATTCGATTTTCTTTAACAACCTACTGAAATTTTAAAATTGTCCACCTTGCATTAAAAGGCACGTAACTGTGATAAACTGTCTTTACCAAAATGAATTAACACAAAAGAGAGTCCTATCTTCTCAACCCATGTTCCATACATTGAGGTTCAGTCAGGAAGCGCTCTTCACTGCATTCTTTTGCAAACATGTTTCCTAGAAATAAGGAGGTCTCATGTACATGATCAACATGGCCTGCAGAAAATGGATGATTTGGCAGATGTGTGGAAGGCCTTCCAAATGCCTAGCTGTGCTTTCAATAGCCTAAAGCAGGTGAAAATCCAATTTGACATGTGGACCCCTGCCCCCAACAAAATGCCACAGCATGGTGAGAAGGGTGGTCCTGTTGTGACAAGTGCATAGGACTCCGCCCCCTATAGCATAGGAGGTGTGACAGCCCCGCCCAGGAAGCAAAGGTAAACACAAAACTGTCAGGATGGCAGGAATCATGATAGAGATCCCAGTGACGCAGCTGACCAGACAGCAAATATCTAATCTAATGAAGCAGCAGATAGGAAATCTTTCTGAGGCACAGTTCAGAGCTTTGGTTATAAAAATGCTTACAGACCTAACAGCAGATCTTAAACAAGATGGGGAAGGAATGAAGACTAGTCCTGCTGAAATGAACAAAAACACATATGAAACAAGTGGCGAGGGAAAGAAAACCAGGGATCAAATCAACAAATCGGAACACAGGGAAGGAACGAAGAGTCAACCAGTGCAGAAACAGGGAACGAAAAGTGAGGAAAATGAGAAGAGGCTCAGAAACCTACGGGACAGCTGTAAGTGGGCCAACAACCGAATCATTGAGTTGCCAGAAGGTGAAGAAGAACTAGAAATTGAAAAATTATGTGAAAAAATAATGAAACAGAACTTCCCTAACTGGGGGAAGAAAATACAGGTCCAGAAAGCACAGAGAGTTCCAAATAAACTGAACCCAGGGAGAACCACACCAAGACACATTATAATTAAAATCTCAAAAATTAAGGATAAAAAAATCTTCAAAGCAGCAAGAGAGAAGAAGAGAATTATGTACGAAGGGGTCCCAATAAGACTACCAACTGATTTCTCAGAAGAAACTCTGCAGGCTAGAAGGGACTGGTAAGAAATATTCAAAGGAATGAAAAGCAAAAACCTACAACCACGATTACTCTATCCAGCGAAGCTGTCATTCAGAATAGAAGGGCAGAGAAAGTGCTTCCAGGACTAAGTAAAACTGAGGGAGTTCATCAGATCCAAACCACTGTTATATGAAATGCTAAAGGGACTTGTTTAGGAGAAAGAAGATCAAAACTATGAAGATGAAATGAAAACTGTATCACAACAACCAACAACAGAAGCTAGGGAATCGAAACAAAGGCAAATTAAGTAGGCAATGAGAGTGGGAAAAGAATCATAGGTATCGGGAACATTATGGGGGGAGGTCAGCAGGGAGGTGGAAGGGGGGAAAGAGAGGAAGATGGTACAGGAATTAAGAAGCATAGTAAGAGGGAGTGGAGGGGACAGGAAGATGTTGAGAACTATATGCACAACCAATGGGCATGGACTAAGGGGGCGGGACAACTGGAGGGAGGGGTGTCACTGGGTGGAGGCAAACAAAGGGAAAAGAAATTGGGACAACTGTAACAGCATCATCAATAAAGCATATTTTAAAAAATAATAAGAAATAGAAGTAGTAAGGGCTCTCTGGCCTCCCACTTTCTGCCTAAAAGTAGGGTGTAGGGAGAGATGCAAGATGGTAGTGGAGTAGGTAGGTGGAAGCTACACTAACCTCCTCTCAGAACGAAACTGAAATTACAACTAAAATAATTATAAAAATGTCATCCTGAATCAGACTTCTGGCCAAGTTGGAAGTGTAGATAGACACAGTGCGTCGTCTCCTTGCACAACCATAAGAAGGATCACAACTAACCTCAAAACAAAGAACAACCAGAACTGCAAGAAAACCGAATTGTATAAAAGTCCGACACCAAGGATTTAATAGGGAAATATTCATCCAGATGGGTAGGAGGGGAGGAGTCAGGAAGCCAGGGTGGAGAATACGAGGTGTAGCAGTGGAGAGGCAGCAGCCAGTCGAAGAAGCAGTCCCACACTCACGAGTAGCAGATAAAAGCCAAGAGGGACTCTTGGGGAGTGATCCCAGCCTCAGGCCACATTGTGCAGCCCAGGGTTGCAGCACCAGGAAAATAAAACCTCATAGCTTCTTCCTATGAAAAACAGTGGGGTTTGGGGCAGTGGAAGAAACTGCTCGTCTATCAGAAGAGTCTGTTTAGAGGGCCCCCATGGTCCTTGAATGCATGCAAACCCACCACCTACTCTGGAAACCACCACCAGGGCCATAGCTAGAGGGGTGCCAGTTGCATACGGGAAGTTGGTGAAGTAACTGGAAAAGAGGCAGGTGCCGAGCAAGCGGCATTGTTCCCTCTCTGACCCCTCCCCCACAACAGTGTCATAAAACAGTGAAACAGGTTGCCCTCCACTGATGAATACCTAAGGCTCCACACCTTAAAACATAACAGCTGTGCCCAGACAGAGAGACAAAGCAGCTCTACCTAATATACAGAAACAAACACAGGGAAGCTGCCAAATTGAGGAGATAAAGAAATACGACCCAAATGAAAGAACAGATCAAAACTCCAGAAAAAGAAGTAGGGAAAAAGGAGAGAGCCAACCTATCAGATGTGGAGTTCAAAACACTGTTGATCACAATGCTCAGAGAACTCACTGAGTCTGACAGATGCATAATGGAAGAAATGAAGGCTACACTAAGTGAAATAAAGAAAAATCCCTGGGAACCAATAGTGAAGGGAAGGAAGCCAGAGTTCAAATCAATGATTTGGAACATAAGGAAGAAATCAATAGTCAATCAGTACAGAAGAAGAAACAAGAATTGAAAAAAAATGAGGGGAGAATAAGAAGATTCTGGGACAACTCCAAAAGTGCCAACATCCAAATCATAGGGATGCCAGGAGAAGAGGAAGAGCAAGAAACTGAAAACTTATTTGAAAACATAAATGGAGGAAAACTTCCTAATTTGGCGAAGGAAATAGACATACAAGTCCAGGAAGCACAGAGAGTCCCAAACAAGTTGGACTTAAAGAGGACCAGACCAAGACACATCATAATTAAAATGCCAAAGGCTAAAGATAGAGAGAATCTTAAAAGCAGCAAAAGAAAAGAGGAGTTACCTACAAAGGAATTTTCATAAAACTATCAGCTGATTTCTCAAAAGAAACCTTGCAGGCTAGAAGGGACTGGCAAGAAGTACTCAAAGTGATGCAAAGCAAGAGCCTACAACTAAGATTATTCTATTCAGCAAAACTATCATTTAGAATGGAAGGGCAGATAAAGTACTTCCCAGGCAAGGAAAAGCTAAAGGAGTTCATCATCACCAAGCCCTTACTGTATGAAATATCAAAGGGACTTATTTAAGAAAAAGAAGATCAAAACTATGAACAGTAAAATGATAACAAACTCACAACTATCAACAACTGAATCTAAAAAACAAAAACAAAAACAAACTAAAACAACTAGAACTTGAACAGAATCACAGACATGGATGATAAGCGGGAGGTGGAAGGGGGAAATTGGGGTAAAGGTACAGGGATTAAAAAGCATAATTGGTAGGTACAAAATAGACAAGGGGTGAAAAGGAAATGCATCTGTCAAAGAACTTATATGTATGACCCATGGACATGAAATAAGGGGAGGATTGCTGGAGGCAAGGGGGTACCAGGTGGAGGGGGACAAAGAAAAATAAATTTGGACAACGGTAATAGCATAATCAATAAAATACTCTTAAAAAATTATCCTGAAAAACCAACTGAACACGAGCTGGAGAGAAGCCATATAACGAAGACTTATGGAAGAAACACATCACCACAATGAGACTGGTACGAAGTGAGGATGCCTGTGAGGGTTGGCTGGGTTTCCACAGGCAGCAGCTGAAGTTGTGGAGGGATAATTCAGTGGCTGGGGGGCTTCCCCCTGAAAAATGTGGGGTCTAAACCCCAATCCAGGGCTCACAGTCATTCCCCATAGTGCAGAAACCATTTTTCTGGGGAAGAGTACTTCCTTCCATGCTGCAACAGCCTGAGAGAATAACAGCCCCACCCTCAGGAATACCTCTCACCCCACCCTGAGGAGTTTAACCCCAGCTGCTGAGGAGTATAGCTGGAAGCACTTTAAGTGCCTGAGTCTAACAGAAAGCCTGTGGGTGAATGCGGCCCTCTGGAAGTGGGAATAGAGGGAACGTACCTCAATATAATAAAGGCCGTATATGACAAACCCACTGCCAGCATTACACTCAACAGGCAAAAATTACAAGCATTCCTTTTAGGATTGTGAACAAGGTAGGGATGTCCACTTTCACTTCTCTTATTCAACATAGTACTGGAGTCCTAGTCGCAACACTGATACCAGAAGAAGAAATAAAAGACATCCGAAGTGGAAAGGAAGACTTTAAACAGTCATTATTTGCAGATGACATGATACTACACATAGAGAATCCTAAAGATTCCACCAAGGAACTACTACACCTGATAAATGAATTCAGTAAAGTAGCAAGATAGAAAATTATTACCCAAAAATCAGCTGCATTTTATATGCCAATAATAAACTATTAGAGAGAAATTAAGAAAACAATTCCAATGACAACAAACTCACAACTGTCAACAACTGAATCTAAAAAATAAAAACAAAATCCAACTAAGCAAACCAGAACAGGAACAGAATCATAGGTACAGGGATCATGTGGACGGTTATCAGCCGGAAGGGGAAAAAGGGAGAAATGGGGAAATGGTGCAGGGATTAAGAAGCATAATTGGTTGGTGCAAAATAGAGAGGGGGAAGTTAAGGATAATATAGAAAAGGATGAAGCTGAAGAACTCATGTGTACAACCCATGGACATGAACTAAGTGGGGTAGGATTGCTGGAGGAAAGGGGGAACTGGGCAGAGGAGAGCAAAGGGAAAAAAAGTTGGGACTACTGTAACAACATAATCAATAAAATATACTTAAAAAAAAGAAAAGGAAAGAATCCCATTCACAATTGCTTCAAAAAGAATAAAATACCTAGGAATAAATTTAACCAAGGATGTAAAAGACCTGTATTCGGATATTATAAGACACTGAAGAAAGAAATTAAGGATGATACAAACAGGTGGAAGCACATATATTCATGGATTGAAAGAATTAACATCATTAAAATGTCCGTGTTACCCAAAGCAATCTATAGTTTAAACACAATTCCTATCAACATTCCAATGACATATTTCATAGAACTAGAATAAATATTTCAAAAATTTATATGGAACCACAAAAGGTCCCAAATAGCAACAGGATCTTGAGAAAGAAGAACAAAGTTGAAGGAATCATGCTACCTAATGTCTAACTATAAGGTCACAGTACTCAAAACCACATGGAACTGGCATTAAAACAGACTCACAGATCTGTGGAACAGAATAGAGAGCCCAGAAATACACCCATGTCTTTATAGTCGATATTTGACAGAGGAAGCAAGCACACACAATGGGCTAAAGTCAGTTTATTCAATAAATGGTGCTGGGAAAATTGGACAAACACACGAGGAAAATTGAAACTAGACCACCTTTTTCAGTACACAGAAGAATAAATTCAAAATGGCTCCAAGACTTAAATGATAGATTTGAAATCATAAAAACTAGAAAACATAAGCAGTATAATCTTGGGCATTACTTGTAGCAATATTTTTTTCTGATATATCTCCTCAGGCAAAGGAAATGAGAAAAAAAATAAACAAATTGGACTGCATCAACTAAAGTTTTTGCACAGCAAAGAAAACCATCAACAAAATAAAAAAGCAATCCACTGAATGGGAGAAGATACTTCCTATACATCTGATATGGGGTTAATATCCAAAAATTTATCAAGAATTTATAAAACTGAACTCCCAAAAAACAAACAATCCAATTAAAAAATGGGTCAAGTACCTAAATAGACACTTCTCCAAGAGGACATTCGGATGGTCAACAGACATATGAAATGATGCTCAAAGTCACTGGTTATCAGAGAGATTCAAATTAAAACCAAAATGATATATAACTTCACATCTGTCAGAATGGTTATCATCAATAAATCAATAAGCAACAAGTGCTGGTGAGGATGTGGAGAAACAACCCTTCCATCCTGTTGGTGGGAATGCAGGCTGGTGCGGCCACTATGGAAAGCAGTATGGAGTTACCTCAAAAAATTAAAAATGGATCTACCTTTTTGACCCAGTTACCCCATTTCTGGGAATTTATCCGAAGAAACCTAAAACACTAACTTGAAAAATATAAGCACCTCTGTGGTTCACTGCACTGTTATTTATTGTAGTCAAGATTTGGAAGCAGTCCAACTGTCCGTCGTCGTCGGCAGCCGTCCGTCTCGAGAGACGATGGTGTAGCTTCTTAAGAGTCTATCTGCACCGCCGAGAATGGCTGTGCAGTCCAACTCGGGAGTGACACGGTATATGTCTCCTCCCGTGTTGAATCGACATCTTGCGATGACGCTGGAGTGTCCTCTCCAGTGAAGCTGAAGCTACAGAGCCTGGGCAGGGTGATATGGAGGATCTGCTGTTGCCCATGCAGCAGACCCCCCCTCTCTTCGCAGCTGAAGGATCCAAGGGAAAGACGGAGTCAATACAGCTTGGCTTCAGGTGCGCCGCAGGAGTTGCCGGTGTTGACTACAACGTCAAACCGCCTTAGGGACTCCGGCTCCGGATTTTCTGTCGGGGTTTACTCCCTTAGCCTTTCCCCTGAAGAGGTATGCCGCAAGGCAGCGGAGGTTTTTTGGAATCAGAGTTTTCCTTCTCTGATGTGCCCTGACTGGAAGATCGAACCAGCGACACTTAGCTCGCAGGCCGACGCTCAATCCACTGAGCCAAACCAGCCAGGGAAATCCTAGATCTGTATATAGTATTAAAAACCCTTGGTATTATATTTTGAAATATTATTTCTGTGAGATTCTTGAAATATTTTTTTAAAGATGCATGGTTCTCTTTTGCATTTGCTCTTAGATATGTAGTTCTCTCCTCCGTCCTTTTAATCTTTGACTTCATCTCATTTTAAAATGAGCATAGTCAAATTTTCTCTAACATCTCTTCTTGCTCTGAATGTATAAGCTGAACTTTAAATTTTCAGACTCTCTCATCCCTTCTTTAGACATATATCTGCCTCAATATTAATCTAATGGTGTTTGTTTAATTCATAGTAAGAAGAGACTCTTCATTTCTAACTGTCCATTAGTAAATAATTAAACAACTATGGTACATTTACACAGTGGAATACTACTTGGCTATAAAAAAGGAGAGATTTTACCCTTTGTAAGAGAATGGATGAACCTGGAGAACATTATGCTAAGGGAAATAAGCCAGTCAGAGAAAGACAAATACCATATTTCATTCATATGTGGAATCTAATGAACAAAGTGAACTAACAAGCAAAATAGAGACAGACTCACAGATAGAGAACAGGCTGCCAGCTTCCATTAACTTCCCATTATATTTCCTTGTCAATTTTTCCACAATGTTCTGCCAGTAGACAGGCATCTAAATCTCGTTTGCCTAGTTACTTCTCCTCAGTTTATCACCTTTTGTTAAAATGGTACGTCCCCAAGTCTATCTTTATCTTTGGGGTTTTCACTTTTATATGAAGTCACCACCCCCAGACATATATGAGTAAAAATATTACCATGAAATAAAAGTCATATGCATTTTCTCCTGTTAATCATTTGACAGTTTAATTCAAAGGCTCCAGGCACAGAACATAAGAGGGAAGAATAAGAGTTTTCCTCCCCTGCAGTGGGCTGTGGGATTGTTCAGGATTGTGGGCAATTGTGTCTTTGAGAAGATGCTGATCTGTGGATGAAGAACTTGGTCTTACCCAACCATCCTTTACCGCATTGGTATTCTATAGCTCTTCCTATAGTTTGTTCCTTTACTCCTCCACTCTAACTACCATCTTACTTTGCTTAAAGAAGTTTGACTCTGTAATTTGACTCTAATTTCAAGCCTTATTTCTTACAACAAGCCTGTATCATATATTTTCTATATGATGCTATACTGCACCCCCCCCAAATAAAAACTCACATTGTTTATTTGAGAATAAATTTAGCACTACTTTATACTTGAAGTATTAGTTTGGGGGGAATATCTACCATTATTTCAAAATAGTCTTTGTTTTACATCTGATACCCCTGAAATGTAGAGAAAGCAGTACTTTTGTGAGATGTATTTATTGCTCAATAGAAAATCATTGGCTCACTCCGATACTAGTCCCTCTCTATATCGTGGTTCACTTATCGCGGCCTCACTGTATTATGGGATTTTTAAAAATATTGTATTTATTGCGATTTTTTTGCTATATCGCGGGATTTTGTGGTACTGTATACGCATGTTGTTAAAGTTATGTAGGTTTAAGAGTGTAGAATAAATGTAAGGTTCCTACTTCGCGGGGGGGGGGTGGGGGTGTCTAGAATGTAATACCCGCGACAAGTGAGGGAATACTGTACTGTATTAGGTATACAGATTTAAATGGAAACAGGCCAAGGCTTTACAAAGTTCCTGGTATTGGGGACACATTATAAATTACTATATCTTCTAACAGGAGCATATATACAGTGCTTTGAGTACAGAAAAGAAGGAGGGAATGACTCAGCTTGGGCTTTCGGAAATCTTTCTAGGGAGGTTTACATCTTTGAAGGAGGAATAGAATTGTACCAGAGTGCAGAAGCCATCCTGCAAAGTAAGGCAAACGATTATTTTAGAATTCTAAATCTAATACAAGGGCGTAGCCTGCAAAAAACCAGAATTATCTTCTGGAGGCCAGTCCCCTTGCAGTACAGGCTTCCCCGTGAGGTGAGTGTTCAAGGAACCCATCTGTATCAGTATACCAGCTGGCATTGTTATGAGAGGCTGTGTTTGGCTTCAGTGAATTTTTTTTACTCTTTCAATGTGTTTCCCCTTTCCCGAGGGGTAATTTATGAGTGCACCAGCCCACACTGCACTGAGTGTTCAGCAGTTTTTGACCCCTACACCCTACTGAAGTTTCATGTAAGAATAAATACCAATTTTTTATAAATAAATATCAGGGTTTCTTGGGTCCCCCCTCATATTTCTGTATGAGTGGAAAAATGTAAGAAAAAGGAGAAATAGGGAAGGGATGCAAACTTTTGGAAGGTGAGAGGGAAAGAAAAAACAATTTAAATATAAGGATCTCAACATGGGATATAATTCTCTGGTAATATTTAATTGCTAGATTAAGGGAGAAAGAAAATATTTTAACAGTAAAGACGTGCTTTCAGTGTTATGCCTCATAAGCAAAATTTAGTTCCCACTAATGAACACATCCAACTCCTGTGCCCCAGCACCCCATGAAGGCCCCACCCCTGGCCACCTTCCACCTTCTAGGCTCCTGTGGCACTTTGTTTCTAGCATTTCCGATATCCCTCTTTATACTGTCTTGTATACTAGAATTTATACACAGGTCTTCTAGGTTCTTCATCTTCTCAAGTCAGGAAGCTGGCCCCTGTTCATCTTTACTTTCCCATAGGCCACACTACACTTTGAACATAGTTGGTACTCTGTAATCACTGTTGAATTGAGATTTTTTAAATTTCATTAGAAAACAAGGAAACAAAAACTCCCATAGACTAGTGTAAATGTAAGATTTCTATTGCCAACAGGATAAAAATAAAATTATATTTAGCCAGAAGAATTATATACATCAATAGACTAAACTGATAGTCATTAACTTATTACTTTTTCAACTACAGCTGACAGACAATACTATAATAATTTCGGATGGACAGTACAGTGGCTACTTAAATAATTTATGAAGTGATTTCCCTGGTAAGTCCAGTATAAGTCATTAATTTTTTTAACTAACAAGCAATTTCAGATATTTTTATTTTTCATTTACTAACTACATGTATATATATTTTCTTCACTATTCATTTAATAACCATTACAGCGAATTATTATTAGACCAGTTCTGGAAATAATTTACATGTATCAGCAATTACTAGCATATTATATTTCAACATCTGTTATGTTAGGCATACAAGGCACCTGACACAATTGATCATTACAATTCTACTCTTGCAACAACATTAAGTATGTAGAGGTAGGTTAGTTCTGAATATTTTAGACAGAAAAATAATCTGGTTGTGTTAAGTGTTTACAAAGTAATCAGGGAAAAAATGTGTTTACTGACTGCCACCAAAAATTTTGATAATATAAAATGTTCTCAGTCCTCTTGAGATTACTAGTATATGTAATATATTGGCCTGGAAAAAAATGTTATCACTATGTGAATACTAAACTCCACCTTTCTGAAGGCAACTGGGTCAACAAAATTATGACTACTGGAAAAGAACAAAGTATAGTCAAAATCTTTCTCCCAAAGCCAGTTTCCTGTAGGCAGATGTTGAGGTTTTAAGAAACAAGAAGAGTGGTCTTAATAGGTGATGGCTCTGAGCTCAAAATATTATTTAAAAAATTAGCTTTAGAAAAAAGTTTCTAAAACTAAAGTCTTAATTTTTGGCACATGTTAAGGGCTCATAAATCAAACTAACCCTATAAAATAAGCCAATTTAGTTACACAGAAATTCATTTCAAAAGCAATTTATTTGAATGTCTTATCTGAATATTATTTTGTTTAAAACAGATAGTCTGTCATAAAAGCTCCTTTAAAAAATCTCTAAGGTACAGAACTGGAAGGCTTCAAAAGAGTGGATCCAAGGTGCTCAGGGGTCACTAGCTCTTTCCAGGTTAACTCCTCCAGATAAAGCTTCAGCTTTCTACTTGGTCTAGATCTTATCTGGGAATATAACTTTATATCTATTGTTCAAATCATATCAAAACTTTGAGTGAAGTAAGTACTATTTACAGAGGACTGCCTGAAAGGCAAGCCTCCTAACTATTTCTCTGAATACTCTAAATCCTGTCTGTGGGTTGCACCAGAGACCTGAAATTTTGGTCTCTTGCAAAACTGTTTAATTCACTTCGGACTTGTTATTGTCTTAATTAGACAACATTCTGAGATTCCAAGAGAAATTGCTCTTTGAAACTGGTTGTATTTATGCTGAGGATACTACCCTTCATACAAAGAGCCACAAGAAAAGTTTCTTGGATTTTAGTACCATGTTGTGCTTTTAAGCAACTGAATGCTTTTACATTATAGAAACTGTGACTCATATAACTTGCCATGTCCTCTCTTTGCATAGGCTACTGGGAAGCTCAGAACCAGACCTGAGGCTGTTCTTCTGGTTGCCAAGTGTCCTGTCTTGTTTTTTAAAAAATTTTATTTATTGATTTTAGAGAGAGGGAGAAGAGAGAGAAACACTGATGAGAGATAGGGCGAGGAAGAGAGGGAGAAAGAGAGAAAGAAACACTGATTTGTTGTTCCACTTTTTTATGTATTAACTGGTTCATTCTTTCTTACATGTGCCCTGACTGGAAACTGAACCCACAACCTTGGCATATTAGGATGATACACTAACTAACTGAGCTACCCAGCCAGAGCCCAAATGCACTAACTTCTAAGTACTCAGTTTGCTTGCTAACCTCATTCCAGGTCTCATTTTGGTTTTCTTATCCTTATTTTCCTGAATTTCTCACTTAAAACATATACAGAATCCTGATTCACTGGTTAACAACATATTAAAATAAGTTAAGAATAACATTAAATGTAGTTTGTTTTCAGTTTATTTAAGAAAGCATGGGGTTCCCAAATTTCTTGGTCGTTAATTGAGAATTTGGAACAACAGTGCTAAAAAGATGTTAAGGTTCCCAGGCTAGTTCAAGAAAATTTAATTTAATCACACAAAGCAAAATGATAATGTTAAAGAAAAGTTACTGTCATTCAAGACAAATTCTGTAGGGTAATTCTATATTCATGTTAAAAAAGAAATTTTTCTTATTACAGTATTTGTGTGTTAAAAGACATTATTGATTGCTCAGACTCATATAGGCAGAAGATACTAAATTCATATTTGAATAACAGAATAATCCACATTTTATTCAGTTAAGTTGACTTGCTCTCTTTCCTCTTCTTATATAAACAAATAACTAACAGTAATTTAATTCAGTTAAGAGTAGCAAAAGGAATATAGATCTTTGAAGAACAATAAAATGTTAATTTTAGGATCCTGTTTATTTTGCTAAAGCTTATACATAATAGGAAGTAAATGCAAATTTTGATGCAGGGTCAGTTAATATTTCTAAAAGCATAAAACTAATCTATTTGAATACTTGATTTTTATAAGTAAATTAACAAATTTCATATATAAACATAATAATGTCTTGGACAGTTGTTCACAATCCTAGACTATGTCTTATATTTACTGGGCTTTTATTCAGCATTTATTCAATTCTACTTAGTCAAATATTTTGGACATTGCTATTAAAGGAAAAATTCTGCTTCTGTTAACCCTTTGTATTATTTTTATCTTTTTCCTTTTTTATTAAGTTTATTGAGGTGATACTAGTTAACAAAATTATACAGGTTTCGGGTGCACAATTCTATAGCACATCATCTGTGCACTGTATTGTGTGTTCACTACCCCAAGTCAAGTCTCCTTCCATCACCATTTATCCCCCTATATTCACCTCCACCTCACTCCTCCCAACTTGTGCTACTTTTAAATGCCTGGCTTCAGTGTGGCACAATCAGATCTGGGATTAGAAAAACATTCTGGAGGCAACATGAAGGATGCTTGGTAGAACTAAGACTTGGAGGCAGAGAAGTCAGTAGAATGCTGTTATAAAATCCAGACAAAAATTGATGATGGCTAACAAGGGTAATCACTGTGGGGACACACAATTTCTCCTGGCAAGAGAAATACGTTAAGAGAATCAACTGGGCAAAAAGACCAAATGACTAAGGGTAACGGAGAAAAAGTGAAGTGATTTCCTCCTATCTTGAGAGCTGAATATCCAATGAGAGGGAATGCAGGAGGGCCAAGTTTGCTGGGAGGGCTGGAATTGGTGAGGGAGGGAACTGGACACACTCAATTTGGTAGCATACCCAGAAAATGCAGGGAGCCCTTGGAAAGGAGGGTTTGCAGGTTACAGGAGAGACAGGTGAGTCCTCAGAGTACCCAGACTTGAAGCTACAACTGAGTGCAACTAAGGAGAGCATGTGATGGTCAAGATGTAAATCAAGGGGCTTCTTAGACTGAAGGAAGAGGCAGAGGAGGAGTATCAGCAAGTGGGGAGGAGACCAGGAGACAGTGGTGTCCCGCATGTCAGGGAGGAAAGGGAGATGATCTTGCCGAAAGCTGTGATCATGCCAAGTGGGGCAAACAAACATGTAAAAGAAAGATTTAGGCAAGGCAGACTATAGGAGACTTAAGGGTAAATAGAAGCTGACAGAGTGAGCAGGCTGTCAGGGGATCATCCGCATCCTAAGCAGCATAAATCACACTGGTGTGTCGGGTCACAGCTTTCAGAATAGCACCTTCCTACAGAATCTGGTTTTCTATCCTATTGTTACAGAGTGGGGAAGGGATCCCCAAAGTCCCCAGAGCCCATGGTTTGGGGGAAGGAGATAATACAATTTTTAAGATACTTTGCATATCTGTGGCAAGATAATAGCTGTGCTGCTGCCCAGGTAAAAGGGCAAAAGATACAACTTAAGGTATTTTTCATAATAAAAATATGGTGTTGGGGGTCTGCATTTAAGATTAGGGGGGAGCCATGTGGTCTGAATGGATGTAGAAGATCCCCACTCCCATCCACCACAAAGTCTGGTGTGAAAGAAGGGGGCCATGTGGTTTGAAAGGATGTTGGAAAAGCCTGATGGAGAAGCATGTTGTAGCAGCCATGTGAAAAGTAGCTATGCAGTTTATAGTCAGGATTCAGCCATGCGGCCTGGGCTAGTAAGAAAGCCGGCATCCTGCTGCTTTGTGACAGCTCTAGCTGACTGTGAAGCCACCAAGGACTCTGCCTTGCAGACCTGACTCTATCTGGACTCTTGGAACTTGGGACATATGGAGAGGACTTCATCATGATCTAGTGTAACATGGCACATACCTGCCTAGACTATTATACAGAGACTGAAGACAATGCACCCCACATCCTGAAAGAGAGAGCTGACAGATAAGGGATAGAGAACTGTTGGTCTTGGTTTTGGTTTATAGCCTTTTGGGGAGCAAGGGAAGTGCTGGGTCCTGTGGGAGAACAGGGCTCTGAGGAGTGCTCCCTCCTCCCACCTCCTTTTACTGTAAATAAAGATGTGTTTTTCTCAACACTAATTGTTGGGTCTTACACCAAGGCACCATGGGAACGAGCCCTGCTTTGCTTGGTAGCACTATGAGGTTCCTTTGGGCACAGGCCCTCAGCCATCGTTGTCGTCATGCCATAAGGAAGAGCATGCAAACATGGTGCAGAACAAGAGAATGAGCAGAGAGAAGTACAGAAGGGAAACCACGATCACAGCAGGGAGGTTCATGCCTCTGTAGCTTGAGTTCTGCAGCAGTTAGGAAGAATCTGGGGCCTGTGGTCCAGGAATGTTTCCTTCCATGAGGGTAAATGGGGCCATAGAGTAGCCTTGGGCCAAATGAAACTCACACCCTGGGAAGATCACCTACCTTCACTCAACCCAGCTCTGCCAAAGTGGGCCTTACCTGTATTCTACTGCTGTAAACCTTTCCTTTAGGACACAGTAACCTTTCCCAGGCTTTCTGCTCATCGGCTTGAGTATTTTTTCTGTTTCCCTCTGATAAAATCCTACTTCCCTCTGTGCAGATATGTTACTGTTCATTAACATCACTCCTGCCCCTCTGGTGATATTTTGGAATATGGCATGTACCCAAGATATTTTATTTTCAATTTATAAAACTGAACCCTTTGTGATAATATTACCTTAGGATATAAATGCACAATACTAAATACTTATTTATGAAACCTAAAACAAAATATCAGCTGGGAGCAAAATCTGTTAAAATATACCTGTGAAATGATAGTTTTAACTACTCATTTTCTCCTCTGTCTTAAAAAAAAAAGGTGAGCACACAAAAGGATCAACAACCCGAGGAGGAGATGTGCTCCAAAGACAAAGCATTCTGGAAAAGGAATTCAGGGGCTTCCACTTCTCAACAGCCAGGACTGTACACCCGCACTTGTGGTATTCAATGTGGGCTTTATGTTTGTGAGCAAGGCTAGGGAAAGGAAGGACCCCCAGGAAAATAAAAATAATGATCTGGGAGTTAAAATTACTGAGGCCAAACTCTGACTTGCACTTTGAAGCCAAGGGGCAGGGTGTATAGAAGGAGATCCAAAGTGATGCAGCAGTAGCTCCACAGAGGGGTTTTTCAGGAACAGCTGATGTGCATCCAGGGGGCAGGACACCAGAATTCGCTAGTCTTTCTTGTGTAAAAAAAGCCCACCCAAAGAAAAAGTGCTGTATCTTCCCAAGAAGGCAGGTGGACGTATAGAAGGCTATGCCCCAAGTCAACACAGAACATGAGGGAAAGTGTTGCTGTTGGAGGACTTCGGTGTCAACCCTGCTCCACACTAGCTATATGGTTTTAGGGTTGCTACCTTAATTCTATGAGCTGCAGCTTCCTTATTTGCAAAATGGGAGAGATTCATAGAGCTTTTATGATTAAATGGGCTAATGAAAGGAAAAGTCCTAACATGTCTGGCCAATGGGAAATGCTAAGGTAAAAAAAGAGCTATTATTATAATTATTGTACTTGTAAAATGGAGTCATCATACCTATTTCATAGTGATTTATCTTAAATTACATAATGCACTTTAAAGTGTACAATATATAGTTCTTCATATACAGCATGTGCCCAATCAATGTTAATTTACTCAGGAGCCTCCCTTTCCTCTTTCCCCCCTAAACACTGGGAGAACTTCCTGAATGTGGAACACATATCCCTAAAGCAGTAAACAGCCTCTGTGCCAAGGATGGATTTTATTAACATTATGATAGTTTTCATCAAAATTTGAATGAAATCAATTCTCCCAATGCTTTTGATCCTGGGAATGAAAGTAATTTAGCCTCAGCAGAGTGCAGAATTTGCTGTTACAAAGGTATTTGTGAGACCACTACCTCCAGTGGATTTAGTAATATAAAGTACTGGAAGACTTTTGTTATAACACAATCTCACTAGAAGGAAACTCCATAAATAAAACTGATAAATTTGTACCCCAATGTCTAGCACAATGCCTCGTATATAGCTCAATAAATATTTGTTAATTGAATATGGCTCACAGGCATATGTTATATATCAATGCCTTTGTCAAAAAGTTATTGTCCAATAATCAATAAAACACATTAAAAAATTAAAAAAAAAAAAAAAGTTATTGTCCACAGGATCGAAGAGAGGAAAACAGGGACTGGAGATAACTGGCAGACATTATGTTAGCGTTGGCAACTGACACATTGTAGAATAATGGTGCATGATGCCTGTTTGATTCAGGAATACAGGTTTCTCCTCCTACTCAAAAGTAGAGCATTCCTGTGAAACCTCTCCTAAGCTAAAATGGCATTAAGCAAAGAAGCAATTACTATTAATTTATGTGGAAAAAAATTTGAGAATTCCCAGACCCAAAGTTCAAAGTATGCTCAAGGTCTTTATTTCATTCACATGATCGAAATACTTAATTACATACAGTTTTATCCTAAGTGTAACATCCTTACAAGATTTCAGGGTTTTCTGCGACCTCAGGACACAACTGTTAACAGATGCAGAAAGTTAATCAAGATAAAACCCAGATGCTCACACACACAGATCAAAGCTCTGGAGGTGCCACTCTCACTGCTCAGGATCCACGCTTCCCTTCTGAAGGCTGCTCTAACACATGCTGAACATTATTTTTGCTTTTCACTTTTTTTTTGTAAAGTGAAAATTTTCTTCATACTTCTTTAGGCTAGAGAAAACAGGTACTAATATAGGTCTTCAGTAAAAGAGAAGTGGCATAATTCGAACACTCGAGAAGCAGGGGATACCTGTATTGGAGATTATAATAGAGCCCTTCATCTTTAGCAAAGTCATAAAACAAGGTTCTTTAACCACATAAAACTAATGCAAACACTCCCAACCATATTTCCACTACCTTAAGAGCTTTACAGATTACAAAGCAAGCACATGCAAGTTCTCTCATTTAAAGATTTTCTGGCTTGCTTGCATTTTAATTTGTTGAGTCCCTACTATAGGCAAAGCCAGTGGGAGATTAAAAAAATATGAATATAAAAGAATTTCTGCTCTTAAAGTACTCACAATATAGTAGGGATCAGCAAATCCTTCAAGGGAAACCTGTGCTAAGTTTGTCTGTTTTTCTGCTCTGTCCACACTTGACAAGGTGTTCTACTCTGCTCCGTCACTGAGGCTGACCTTTGGGACCAGAGATCTGTGTGGCTATGCAGAATGCTGGCTTCTCATACTGCTGTTCACAGTTCCCATTCTCCAGTACATGTTAAAGACTTAGGGAACAGAAAAGAAATCAACCAGATTCTCTTTTTTTAGGTTCCGATATTTTGAACAAATGTGTCTTCAGGCGGGCAAATGAAAATACCAAGGAACTGCAAAATGAAAACAGGCTGCACTGAAAGGTAATAACTCTTTCCTCCATTCTTAAAGAAGAGAAAAATGGAGGACACAGTAAAAATAAACACTGCACCCCCTCTTATTCCCCAGGGTTAGAAGGATGCAGGGAAACAATCTCCTGTGGTAATTATATGCCTGAAATATATTAAAATTTTCAAGTGATTGTGGATTAAGTTAATTACTATGGAAATAAGATTAATTCCAGTAGATGATTATACCTGTTAGTAGTACTCATTATTAAAAAAGTCGTTATTTTGCATTTTGGTTAGTTTAAATTAATTAAAAGAAAGAGGTTTATTTTTCTCCATATATTATACACTGGTTCTTCTGACCTTTGAAAATTCTTCTTAGTAAAAGAGATACGTGAAAAGGAAGAGAAAAATTATGTGACTGTCTGTGCCCTAAATATGGTCCCCTTTGTTATTTTACCAAAATCTTTTCACTCATACTTGTTAATAAGCGGTTACCCATACACACAGCATTCACTCATACAACAGTTCTTATGCTTTTACAGTGTAAAACTGTAAAGGGAACAAAATCGATTCAAACATTGTGCCTACTGACCAGGGATGACAGTCTAGCAAAAAAAGAGGCAAGAGTGATGGGAGAATTAACATGGCCGAATTAACAAGGCACCTGGAAAACAAGGGAAGTGCCACAATAAATACAATCCATCGATTCACCACATGCTGGTGCACCCACCCTTGCCTGGCTTGGATGCTAGGGTGATCATGGTGTGCAAACACACACACCGTTCTCGACCTCCTGGAGCATGCAGTCAGATGAGTGGGGGAGTTGGTCTACTAACTGAATTTTGAAAGATGATTAGAAATTTGCTGTATAAAGGGAGGAAAGTGTGTTTCTGACACAGGAATCAATACGTGACAACATTAAGGCCTAAAGCCATGTGGAACCATTGAAAAATGAGAGAAGTTTGATCTGGCTGAAGTGAAAAATAGACTGGAAGAGAGGAAGCAGAACATGAACAGTGGCATGGAAGTGAAGAAGAAATTTTATTCCAAAAACCATGTACAGCCTCTGATGGATTTTAAAAAAATCCTCACCAGAGGACATTTTTTTTTGCAACGCTTTTAGAAAGAAAGGAAGTGGGGGGTGGTGAGAGAAAGAGAGAGGGGCATCATTTGGTTGCCTCTCATAGCCTCCCCAACCAGGGATCAAATCCGACACCTAGGTATGTGCCCTGACTGGGAATAGAAACTGACCTTCTGGTGTACGGGATAAAGCTGCAACCAACTGAGCCAAACCAACTAGGTTGCACCTCTGATGCATTTTAAGCAAAGGGGCAGAGAGGCTGGGCGAGAGCATATACATTGTGAAGTCAAAGTCGAAGTCTTGGGTTCAAATCTTGGCTCTGTTCCATACAAAGTCTCTAAATTGTATTTCTTTCCCACAGAAATTATCCACCCATTACACATAGCTGGGTGCTGAGCTCAAAAAGTCAACTACCTGCATTTTAGAAAACTCATACTGAGGAGAACACAGTACAGAGGGGACTGGCAGCAGAACACAGAAACAGCTATCTGGGTGAGGGGTACTGATAGTCTGGGCTAAGGTAGTGGGGATGAAGAGCAGTGTAGGGGCCTAAGAGGTATCCAGGCAGACTATGTGGAAGAGCAAAGAGAAAGGTAAAGGGACAAAGGCACCTGGGACAAATAATGAGTTGCCAGCTTAGGTGTGGCAGGTTTAGATGTGGTGTGAGTTGCCTATTTAATCTCTGAGGTGGACTTGCAGGAGGCAAGAGAGTAATGCCTCTGTAGCACGGAACAGGGGCCTGGGCTGGAGACTTGGGAGCCCACTTAGAGGTGGGTGATAGAAACCATGGACTGTGGAGTCCCAGTCAAGGTAGTGGCGTAGGCAGACATGACTTGCCTCTTTGCACAACCACATCAAAATTACAACTAAAAAATAGAACCACGATCACTCAGAACTGTCGGAAATCAAGTTGAATGGAAGTCTGACAACACAGAATTAAAGAAACCACATTCATCCAGACTGGTAGTAGAGGCACAGATGTGAAACGAGTGGTTTCTCACCCACGTGTGGCGTTTAAAAAATTGGAAGGGATATGTCAGCAGTGAGGAGTCCCAGAGCCCCATACCAGGCCCCCAGCCCAGGGTTTCAGTGCCAAGAAGATAAGTCCCCACGAACTTCTGGCTACAAAAACCAGAAAGAGATTGAGTCAATGGAAGAAACTTCTGGAGTCCAAGCAGTTTCTCATAAAGAACCCACACACTTACTTACTCAGACTCACTCCCTCTGAGTGAGCTGCAGCACAGGGGTAGCAGCTTGAAAGACACCAGTGGCATGCAGGAAGAAACTGAAGTGTCTGGCATCAAGGCAAGCTGAGGCCATTGCCCCTTTTCTAAACCCTCCCCTGACAGAGCCGGCAAGCTGGTGCCATATCTGAGACCCCATCAACCTGGCTAATACTGTTTGACTTGCCTTGGAGAGCCCCAGAGACTCCGCCTGACTCAAATATGGGCTTTTCCATATGTATGGCTGGTCTCTGCTCATGCTTCACAACTTCCTAAATCCTATCAAACAAGCTACATCTGGCCTCAGTGAGCCCCAGGCCCAGCACTAGCAGCAGCCAGCCTAGACTCACAGTTTGGCTTTACCTGGGAATCTCCAAGCCCAGCACAAGTAGCAGCCACCTCAGATTGCTTTATTGCTCAGGCAGGGTGGTTTCAGGTAAAACACAGAGGGGAGCTGACCTTGCCCTGAACCTCCTGGGAAACAACAGGGCCAGTGCACCCTGTGGACAGCTACAGACCACATCGGAGCACCACCACCCTGCCCCTGCACAGCTGATCCTCCACAGAGGGCAGAGGTTGGTGGTAAGTGGTCACAGCCAGTCCTTGCAGCTGATTGACCTGGGTAAATCCCTCCCATTGACCTGCCCAGAGCAACCAAGGCTCAACTATAAGAGGGTGTACTCAGCCCACATGAAAGGCACAACTTGAGTGCCCAGCTTGGGTGATAGGGAAGGCTGTGCCACTGAACCCTTTAGGACACCTACTACATTAGGCCACACTACTAAGACAGAGTCAAAGTAGCTCTACCTAATACATAGAAACAAACACAGGGAGGCTACCAAAATAAGGAGACAAAGAGACATGGCCCAAATGAAAGAAGAGATCAAAATTCCAGAACAAGAGCTAAACAAAGTGGAGATAAGCAATCTGTCAGATGCAGAGTTCAAAACACTTGAGAACCTCAACAGCATAAAAAAGATCCAGTCAGAAATGAAGGATACACTAACTGAAATAAAGAACAATTTACAGGGAAACAATAGTAGAGTGGATGAAGCAGAGAATCAAATCAATGATTTGGAACATAAGGAGGCAAAAAATCAAGCAATCAGAACAAGAAAAAGAAAAAAAAGAATCCCACCCAAATTAGGATAGTATAAGCAGCCTCTGGGACAACTTCAGAAGGTCCAACATTTGTATGATAGGGGTGCTGGAAGAAGAGAAAAGAGGAAGAAATTGGAAATCTATTTGAAAAAACAATGAAAGAAAATTCCCCGATTTGGTGAAGAAAATAGACATGCAAGTTTAGGAAGCACAGAGAGTCCTAAACAAGTGGATGCAAAGAGGTGGACACCAAGACACATAATTAAAATGCCAAAGATTAAAGATAAAGAGAGAATCTTAAAAGCAGCAAGAGAAAAGCAGTTAGTTACCTGCCTGGGAATACCCATAAGACTGTCAGCTAATTTCTCAGAAACTTTGCAGGTTAGAAGGGATTCTCAAGAAGATATTCAAAGTCACAAAAAGCAGGGGTCCTACAATCAAGATTGCTCTACCCAGAAAAGATCATTTAGAATCAAAGGGCAGATAAAGAGCCTCCTAGACAAGAAAAAAAGTAAAGGAGTTCATTATGCCAATATTATATGAAATGGACATGAACAATGGTGGGAGGATTGCCTGAGGAAGTTGGAGGTGTTGTGTGGAGGGGGGCCAAGGAGGAAAAATCATGACAGTTGTAAAAGCATATCAATAAAATATAATTTAAAAAAAGCAGAAACCATGGATTGTAATAAAATTACAAGGAAAGGAGAAAGAGGGGAAATAAGAGTAAGGGCCACCCACAGAAACCTGGGGATTATGGATATACCTTTAGGTATACAATCGTAGTGTCAAGTGAAGTCTTTCAGATACGGGGAAGGAGAGCTGCCTAAAAACCAGGTGCTGAGACTGAATGCTGCATTCAGGATTTGGGGTCTAGATTGGGCAGAGCCTGTGAGGAATGTCCCTCACACAAGGCTGTCTGATCAGTCTGCTCTAATTTAGTCATACCCATCATGGAATTCCTTTCTTTAGAGTTTCAAGTTTCAGGCTAAAGCATTAAGTTGCCAATAAAAGCTGTACTTAATATTTCAGTATCTCCAGAAGTTTAGCAGTCCACCACAGTGCTGAAAACTTTTCATCCTTAGTCTGGTAAGGAAAGAAGCAGAATGCTAACCTCTAACACACAATGAGTGCTCAATACAGACTTTGCCAAGTGAATGAATAAGAAACATTTGAAGCAGGATAGAGGACCAATGGCTTTTTCTCACTCCAATCTGGCCTCAGTGAACAATTTTCTCAATTAACTTAGCTTTGTGTTTAGTAGCAAGCAAAGAGGATTTTAGGTAAGAAATGCTTCTGCACATAGAAATGATTTCTGATTAAAATAACATCACTCTTAGGGATGAGATCAGGGGAGGGATAATTATATAGGGAAAATATTTGTATTTATTCTCAAAATGCGGCCAGCCAAAAAGAAATGTATGAAAACATTAAATGAATAATTGTGCTATAGAGTTAATATTCATAATTATAATGAATTGATGAGTAATTTTAAATAAACTATGCCAAAGGAGAAGTACTAAACCTACTTTTAAAATTGCCCCAGACACAAAAAAATAAATATAAGACTAAGAGATGCATTAATGACAACTAATGAGGGTAGAAACCATCTATTAACTAAAACAATTACTCTGAGAATAGATACAATCAATTAACTAGCATAATATATAAAAGATACATAACTAGAGAAAGAAATGTGCGATAAGCATGTAGACTACTGCAGATTAAGTTAACACGAAGGGCCAAAGAGTGCTCTGAAATTGTGCTGGAAATGTTCAGATGCTCTCCGGAAGCTATAGCACTGCACACAGACTCACAGAAAATGTCTTCTTTGGCCCTTACTGGTGTGGCTCAGTTGGTTGAGTGTCATCCCACAATGTGAAAGGTGGCCAGTTTGATATCTGGTCAGGTCACGGGCCTCAGTTGTGGGTTCAGTCCCTGGTTGGGCCATGTACAAGAGGCAACCAATTGGTTTCTCTCACACATCGATGTTTCTCTCCTTCTTTCTCCCTCCCTTCGCCTCTCTCTAAAAATAAATGTCATCTTTGTATCAAGTTGGCACTGTCCTTGATATGTGAACACTTCCTCCCCCCTTCCAATTATATGATCCTAAATTAAGCTTGAGCCATTCTCTTTAATCCAGCATATTCAAGCTATCACTAAGACCAGCTATTTCTATTTCTCAATATACCTCTCCATGACTATTACCATTGCTCCAGTCAGGCTTTCGCCATCTTTTGACTGAACTGAACTAATGCAATTACCTCCTAACTGGCCTCCAGTTTTGGTTTCTTTTTTTGGCGGGGGTAAGGGTGGGTGGGGTGGGTGGGAGATCTAGCTAAAAGTTGTATCTGTAGTCTGCTTAAAACACCTGAATGGTTTTGCACTACCTAGAAACACGTTCCAGCATATTGGCATAGCATACAAAGCTCCCTGTCATCTATGGTCCTTCCTATGTTTTCTCTTTAGCACTATCTTCTCCCACTACCTGCCATCATTGACACCAAACTACCAAACTGCTGGTGTTCCTTATACCCAATAATTACACTATTCTTTACAGCTCAGGTTAGTCACCATTCCTTTCTTAGACTCAGTTCCCTTCCAGGTCAAGCTCTGTTACCCCTCCTATTTGTTCCCACAACGGGCTATTCAATTCTGTCAGTACATTGCTACCACATTGTAATAAAATATCTATTTATTAATTCAACATTTATTTATTTGTCAGTGAGTGTATCACTCTGTGCACTGAACTGCAAGCTCCTCTTTGGCAAAGATCATATTCTATTAATCTCTGTATCTCCAGCAAGGAGCAAAGGGTCTGGTACATAGCAGGTACTCAACAATGATTGCCGAATAAAGGCTCACACCAACCTCATTGTACCAAAACTATATATTACAGTGTTATTTGGATTGCTAATACCTGGTATAGAATGTGGTTCAACAAGTTTAATTGAGTTTGTTAAATGACTGCTAGCTATTGCTAATTTTAAAACTTTGGCAGCTGGACTAACTGGTATTAGAGATAATTATGTAGTAACTAATTTATTTGTATCCACTGAAACACAGAAGTAATTTTGGAGTACCTACTGTGTACCAAACACTCTACTAGAAAGTTTTGTAACTTTAGCATTGTCAATTTATAGATGACATACCAGGGAGTAAATGATTTATACCTAGATTACAGAGCGAGTAGCTAGTTAACCTCTAATTTGAACTAGGTATCTTTAAAAAAAACCTTTCTATTATTATTTTTAACCTCACCTAAGGACATGTTTATTGATTTTTTAGAGAGAGGGGAAGGGAGGGAGAGACAAAGGGAGAAAAACATCAATGTGAAAGAGAAACACTGATTTGTTGTTTCTTGAATGTGCCCAGACTGGGGACGAAACCCACAACCTGGGTATGTGCCCTGACTGGGAATCCAATGCAACACCTTTTGGTTTATGAGATGATGCTCCAGTCAACTGGGCCACACTGGCCAGGGAATGAACTAAGGTCTCTTAATTAAAAGGCCAGACATCTTTCTAAATCATAATTATCTTGCTCATGATTCTCATTCTCATTCATAACACTGAAAACAACAGTTAAAGCAATTTAGTTCAGAAAAAAGGGGAAAAATAACAAGTGGAAGTTTTAGCATAAAGTCATTGAGATGTTTGTTCTTTTATTTGTCATAAAAGGTAAGTTCTGTGAGCTGTTTTATTTTTTTTACACTTCAAAATATCTGAGTTTACTGAGTAGTTATAAAGCCAGACAGATAATCAAGATGTCCAGATGACACATTAAGTAATAAGTGGCGATTTTAAATCTGCGTCTTAGAGCAGGGGTGGTAGAGACCAGCTAAAGAAGGCATTCATATTATTAATCCAGGCAAAAACCAGGAGAATCCACCTTAATTTATCTCAATCTTGCTAAATCTAGAAATTCACAGCTTGGTTTTATTTCTGAAAGTTAGAATTTTCCTAAATTGGTTAGGCACCAGTTAACTGAGAAAATAAATGCTAGGACAGTGTCAGGAATAGGGTCACAAAACAGAAGTAATAGGATATGACTTCTCCATAACAAAGTATACATACAGATACTGATGTGAGTGATTAACAGGCAGTCAATTTTCTACGATGCCCGTTACAGCAGTTTTAAAATAGAATGTTTTGTAAGTGCACCTTACAAAAAAGTATTACTCTACTGCAACACAGGATAATTTAGATACTTTAAGAAAGTTCTGTATACTTATAAATGCATTTTGTAGTAACTTTACTCTCCACTTTTTAATCTGTTGCTGTTATTTTTCTCTTTGCCCTGATTCTCTCCTTTATTATTTTTTAATTATAACATTTTATTTTATTGTATTTTATTTTATGTATTCTTATAAAATTTTTAAATGTTTTAGGGGGCCAAAGTGAAGTATAAATAGAATTAGTGCAAACTGAAAACTCAGAAACTAAACTCAATAAATCAGCATGATACACTGATCTAATTTTTATTATCATCATTTTAAATGCTCACCTGAGGATATGCTCATTGATTTTAGAGAAGAAGGAAGAGTAGGAGAGAGAGAAACATCTATGTGAGAGGGAAACATTGACTGGTTGCCTCTCATAGTCTCCCAGACTTGGGATAGAACCTATAACTCAGGTATGTGTCCTGACTAGGGCTCAAACCTGCAACTTTTTGGTGCATGGGACGAAGCTCCAACTCTCAGGCATAAAACCTGGGTTTTGGGAATTCAGGTCTAATTTTGGCAAGCCCCCATAAATCTGCTGCCCCCACAGTAACTGTGTCAGAAGTGACTGCCTATGTTCTTCAAAGATATCTTTGTCTGGTGACAAGAATTTAGTAACTTTTATATTTTCAGAACCAACTCGCCCATTGGACCATCTGCAGAGTCTCGCCGACTCCCCTCTGCAGAGTTTTGCCAACTCTTTTCTGTAGAGTCCCACCAACTCCCCCAGAGTCAACTGCAGAATGTCCCACCAACTCTTGCACCCCTTAAGAATCCCTAACTTGCTGATATTCAGGGCTGACGCCACTATGGTTTTAGCCTGCCTATTTGCAGCTGGCCTGTTCTCCTGTCATTTCTTCTCTTATCCTGCCAAACCTAACACCAACCAACAGTCACTTCGCCAGGGCTCTAATTATTTAACACTTCCTTCTATTGTCAAGAGTAAAAAATAATGTTATTTTTTCCCAACAACTTTAGGCTGCTGAGTATCTTAAGTGTTTTCTTCTCTAAGTTAACTACAATTTTTTACTTATTTTTCAAAACCATTATCACTCAACATGACAGAAGTTAAAACTATAAGAGAATTAAAAAAAAATTTTAAGCATAGACTTCCGGCCAAGACTGACACTCTCTGTCTCCCTTCACAACTAAGAAGGAATACATCTACCGCAAAACCAGAAATAACCAGAAGTTCCAGAAAATAAATGGAAGTCCAACGTATGAAGTTATAAAGAAGTGGTATTCCTCCGGATGGGTAGGAGGGGTGAAGCGGGGGTGGAGAGGTCAAGCTGTGCTGGCTGTGGCAGCTGCGGTGAGGGCGGTGGGACGGTGGTAAGCACAGATACTGGTATTTAAAAGAGAGGAGAAACGCCTGAGGAGCACCCCTGGCTGCAGACCAGACCCGTCAGCTCGCGATTCCAACACCGGGGAAGGCAGACCCCCATTGCCTTGGATTATGGACTGTGAAGGCCAGAGGGTGTGGGGATGGAGGAAGAAGCTCCCATCTCTCAGTGGAGAGTAAACGGCAAGAATCCATCTTGGACCACCGCCCCCACACAAAACACCATGGTGTGGTGAGAAGGGTTGCCCGGTAGTGATGAGTGCATGGTGCTCCACCCACTATAGCGTAGGAGGTGTGACAGCCCCGCCCAGGAAGCAAAGGTAAACACAAAACTGTCAGGATGGCAGGGATCATGATAGAGATCTTGGCCACGCAGCTGACCAGACAGCAAATATCTGATCTAACAGATCAGCAGATAGGAAATATCCTGAGGCACAGTTCAGAGCTTTGGTTATATGAAAGCTTACAGACCTAACAGCAGATCTCTAACAAGACAAGGAAGGAATGAAGGTTAGTCCTGCTGAAATGAACAAAAACACATACAAAACTAGTGGTGAGGGAAAGAAAACCAGAGATCAAATCAACAAATCGGAACATAGGGAAGGAACCAACAGTCAACCACTGCAGAAAGAGGAAATGAAAAGTGAGGAAAATGAGGAGAGGCTCAGAAACCTATGGGACAGCTATAAGCGGGCCAACATCCGAATCATAGGGTTGCCAGAAGGTGAAGAAGAAGAACTAGAAATTGAAAAATTATGTGAAAAAATAATGAAGCAGAACTTCCCTAACTTGGGGAAGGAAACAGACTTACGGGTCCAGGAAGCACAGAGAGTTCCAAAAAAACTGGACCCAGGGAGAACCACACCATGACACATCATAATCAAAATCTGAAAAACTAAGGATAAAGAGAGAATCTTCAAAGTGGCAAGACAGAAGAAGAGAATTATGTATAAAGGGGTCCCAATAAGACTCTCAGCTGATTTCTCAAGAGAAACTCCGCAGGCAAGAAGGGACTGGCAAGAAATATTCAAAGTAATGAAAAGCAAAAACCTACAACCACGAATACTCTATCCAGCGAAGCTGTCATTCAGAATGGAAGGGCAGAGAAAGTGCTTCCAGGACTAAGTAAAACTGAAGGAGTTCATTAGATCCAAACCACTGTTATATGAGATGTTAAAGGGATTTGTTTAGGAGAAAGAAGATCAAAACTATAAGAATAAAATGAAAACTGTATCACAACAACCAACAACAGAAGCTAGGGAATCAAACAAAGTCAAACTAAGAAGGCAATGAGAGTGGGAAAAGAATCATAGGTATCGGGAACATATTGGGGGGAGGTCAGTGGGGAGGGGGGAGGGGGGAAAGGGAGGGAGATGGTACAGGAATTAAGAAGCATACTAGGAGGGAGTGGAGTAGACAGGAAGATGTTGAGAAGAACTATACGCACAACCAATGGGCATGGACTAAGGGGGCGGGACAACTGGAGGGAGGGGTGTCACTGGGTGAAGGGGAACAAAGGGAAAAGAAATTGGGACAACTGTAACAGCATAATAAAGAATTAAAAACAAAATTTAAAGCATATTTACTGACAATGGATAACTTATCTTTCAGAAGTCTGAGAAACTTTTCCTTTGACACAAATGAATTGCTTCTAGTTGTTGTGGGGCTATGTAGAAGAAGGAACCAGGTAACAACAGTTCTAAAAGAGTGCCACAGGCTATATCAATAAATTCAGAACAAATTTAAGACACAATTTGAGAAGTTAGAAAATTAACAGTACAGTGATACCCTGGCTAACGAGTGACCCTGCTAACAAGTTTTTCAGCTAACAAAGATTATTTTCACTGTTTTCAGACTCAGCTAACAAATGTTTTAGTGGATGTGTGCGCTAACATACAGAGCAAACATGAATGGTCAGGCCATTCCAGGAGCTTGTCTTTTCCATCTGTATGTGTGTGACAAAGAAATGAGCTGACCGCATCACATAGGGTAGACCCACCAACCGGACTGGGTTGTTTACATTAGAGACAGTGAGAAGTGAGATGCCTGATAACATAAGCTGCTTCATATTTGATGACAATGTACCGTAATGGTGTAAAGATTGTCAGTTCTTCATTCTAGTTTCCATTCTCCTTCATCCATTTGGTGAGTTTTTGCCCTTTTATAGTGTGCTTCATCTCAACCTTTGGTGAGTTTTTGCCCTTTTATAGTGTGCTTTTTACTATTTTATAAAACTTATCTTTAAATAGTGGGCAGCATCCAGAATGGATTAAATGATATTCTATAGAAATCTACGCAAAATCATGTTTTGGCTAACGAATGTGACTGTGGAACAAATTATCTTTGTTAGCCAAGGTATCAATGTAGTCTTTTTCTTTTATTCCTCTCTCCTCCTTTTTTGTCTTCTTGCATAGCCTGTAATAAGAAAGTTAAAGCAGTTTTCACAGAGAGGTATGATTTGTTCAACATTTTATGGCGAACAAAACTCTCATTTGGCTGCTTATAACAGAATTGTATGGTTTTTTTGATTCCTCATAATATACTCATGCATTTCAAGACTTAAAAAAGAGGGAAAATTTTTTACTGGGGAAAAAAATGCCTAATCATTTTGTTAACAATACCTGCAAACAAAATGCAACATTTTAGGCTCACCAACCTGATAGCTATCCCAGGTGATATGTATCCCTAGCCACTAATAGATGACAGAAGTATCCTCTTATCCAAGTTGTGACAACCAAAAACGTCTCCAGACATTATCAAATAAAACTGCCCTGGTTGAGACCTACTGCTCTAAATACTCTTCCTGGAAATTTCACCTAAGATTTTAATTCTACTAATAACATTCTACTTATTGCATACTTTGTGCCAGGCACAATTCTAAGTATCTAACAAGAATTATCTCATTTAAGTCTCACCACTCTGATATCTTTCTGTATTTACATCAGTTAATGGCACAACTTTTACCATTAACCTCTCTTGTGTCTCAGCTTAACTGGTAACCTGGTGGTCATTCTAAATTCTGCTTGGATTCCTTTATCCCTGAATCTAATCATTCAAGTCCCAACAATTTTACTTTCTAATCAATCAAATATGTCTCTCTCTCACTATTCTTGCCCTCACTAGGGCCCTAATCTTTCCTTAGCACATTGTAATTGTAACCATCTCCCATATCCTTGTATTCAGCCCTCAAAATTATCTTCTACATTGCTTTTGGAGTGATCTACCAAATGTACAAATTTGGCCATGTCACTTTATGGCTTAAAGCTTTTTATTGACTGTTAGTTAACTAAGAATAAATTTCAGGTTCCTTAGCATGGCCCCTTGATCCTTGAAAATGTGACCCTTTCCAAACTCAGTCTTGTCTTCTGTTACCCCCTGAATCACACTTTACTCTCTAGTAGTATTCTACTCTTTGTCATTATCTGAGCATACTGTGCTGCTTCGTGCCTTTGATCCAGTGTCATCTTCTGGGAAGCGTTCTTGATTCTACAACCTGTGCATGACTGTCCTAGCACTTACACAGTTTGAGAAAATGATTGCTATTAAGTGCATCCCATTGAGGTTTGTAAAACAAAAGTCATTGATGGTAGGTGCCTTGCTAAACCCAAGCTCTCATCTTTCTATCTCCAGGGTCTGATATGGCACTGGGCAAAGAAGTCTTCAGATTGTTTTGGAAGCGCTTAAGTAAGAGAATACATAGGAACAGAACTGATTTAGATGGCGTTGGGGGCTGTGGAATGAAAAGAATCAGGAAAACTTTTGTCCCAAGGTTATGACTGAACCGATTTTCAAAGGAAGAGGACAAACTCAGGACAAGGAAGATTAAAAGGTATTCCAAATATAAGAGTGTAGGTGTGAGGGATTATCTTTGAAAGCCCCAAGACATAGCCTTAATACAAAAGGACATATTTTATGAGGAGTTTTTTAAATCCTGAGATAAATTTTAGAGGGAATCTCAGGTTTTAGGTCAATGATTTCACAAAACATGTTAAAGTGTTAGTGGGGATCTCAGGTTTTAGGCCCATGATTTCAGAAAATGGTATAAAATGATTTCCACATTCCTCTAGATAATACATTTATATGAGGATAATAAATAGAGCTCAAAAGCATTACCCAAAGTATAATTTGAACAATTATTTTCTAAATGTATATTGCCTTATAGTGGCTCATACTGAAACTCATTTTCAATTTTCTGCCTACCAGGCACAGCCTTGAATGACTCTCTAGTTTACCCGTTGACTTGGCATTTATACATTAAAAAAAAAAGTTAAGTCTTCTATGTAGATTTCACCACATGGCTCATAAGTCATTTCCAAATGGAATTTTAGAAATGGGAGGGTCATTATAGATTACCTAGTACACAAGGCTAATATTACAAGCAAGAAAACTGAAACACTGGGTTTGAGTGAATTGTCCATGGTTCTATATTCCGAGGGCTTCCACTTGAGTTTTCTATCATGTGCTCCCAGATCTTCCCTGTCTTTTCAGTGTGTGACCTGTGTGCTGATTCCCAGTTCTTGTTTATTCTCAGTAAATTTAAATGACAAAAATCCTCTTTCCAACTGGTGAAAATGATTGGGTTCCACTTATCAATGTGCAGATTTTGTGGTTCCTTCAACAGATTTGGTTAAGTTCTTGGTGCTAAGTACTTGGTTAATTTTACTACTATATACAAACATTACCTTCCAAAGCCAAAGTCATTAAGAAAAACCATGTATTCCCTGAAATATCTAACTGACCAGGTGTGTATTAATCTCATCAGTGTGACTTAGATGTTAGGATAAGTTCCCTTTCCATGCAGGTAGCTAAAAATTAGACAGTCACTGCTTGAGAGGTCTAGTGTTCTATTGGATAGCTAAGGTTGTACTAGTCTACCCATCACAGGGCTTGCGAGCTCATACAGAAGGGGGAAGGGGCACTACCTGATCAGGTCTGGTCTAAGGGTAGGCTTTGCTCACTGGAAGTCCAACCCACAAGCAGACCAATCACCAAAAGTGAGAGCTGATCTTATCAGATTCTTGCTTTGGGAATATGTTTCAAATGCAGAGAGAATTAGGTAGTTAGAAGATACCAAATGTAAAAGAATGCAGGGAGAAAAGTCACAAGAAACACACCGCAATTATGGGTCAGAAGTTATAAGGAAACAGAAGAGAAAGCTGAGGCTCCTAAGTACACAAAAGACAGAGAAAAGAATTAGAATAAGGGGCTCGAGCAAATAGGAGAATGCGGCAGGCATGGAAGAAGTTGCTCGCTATATTGAAGATGTTAAGAGTTTAGACTTATTCTCCCGCTGCTAAGATGCCAACAGCTGGGTCCCCATCTGGTGAGGCCACGATAAACGTTTCAGCGACTAAGTTTTTGTGAGACCTTTATTCCTTTACTGCTACTTGTGTGTCCTTCCAACCCTCTCACTTCCGCTGCCACCACTTATCCCAAGTAGAAGGATTTGATTCTTGCAACTAAAATGGCTAATTAACACACCTAGGGAGTGAACAGTGGGTAGAGCGAGCCTTCAGCCTGTGGACATGTGCTACTGACTGGTCACTTCTGTCAACTCTTCCAATTCTGTGGGAAGTTCTACATACGCAACAAACTGGTCCTAACTTAAGCACTTGCAGTTTTCCCGCGCATCCTTCCTATGGCAGAAGCACACCATTAACCATGCTCCCAGAGCACTAACCACGGTATCCGACTTGGTGTGGGGGGGTACCTCACAAGATTTATCTTTGACACAATGAAGGGCACGTCCCCGGCTTATCCCCGCGAGGTTCCAGAGGGCCACGCTCGCCGGCAATACGCTTATTCGTGGCGGAGCCTTTCCGTCACGTTCCGAGATCGCCGGCGCGGGTCAAGAACTCCCTGCACCCGGAGACATTCCCGGGCAGCCAGCACCCCGGACCTCCCGGCCCCCGCCGCCCGTCGAGTCACCTGTAACTGTAGGCGCTGAAATGCTTGCTCTCTCTCAGCATCGCCCGGTATAGATCTAACACTTGCGCACGGCTGGAGGCTGCCATTTTGGAAAGAAAAAAAAAAAAAGTGGGTCCTCTTTGCGGAGGTCCCGACTTTAAACCAACCACAAAATTTCAGCCTGTGCAAAACCACGAACTAAATAAAATGCAGTGGGGTTTCGTCTCGCTAGCGAGTCTGGCCTCAGCATGGGATCAGCTACCGCCCTCGCCTCGGGCCACTGCGGACGGCGCGCCCCCGCAGCTCGCTGCTTGGGGAGGCAGGCGCAGGCGGAATTCGGGCAACTAAGGGGGAGGTGCCCACGAGGAAGGCGGTCCTGCTCGCGTGTTCCCAAGGAGACTCTGGCTTGTAGCAGCGCTGGGAGCGGGCTGAGGGTGGGAAGCCTGAGAGGCCCCGAGTAGACAGAACTAAGCCACGGGGATGGGACCTGGGGGTCGCTCGTGCATGGCGCCACCCTCCTCCGGAACGGAAGAGGTCGGAGAATCGAGCACTGAGAACGTGCGGCCGGCCAAAGAATGCCTTCGCTAGAAAAGTCCTGGGTTACGGCGAGGACATTTGTTTGTCAGCACAGCGCCAGGTTGCACCTCCGCTGGGCGTGAGGCCGCGGTTTCCGAGTAACTGAGCGCTTGGCTTGCGGAGCCTCCCACTGGCTGCGGATGCCCGCCCCTCCCCCTGAGGTCGCCCTCGGCGCTGCCTGAGAGGCCGCGTGGGATTTCCAGGGTCTTTTTGCTAAGGTTGCTCTCTATCAGTGGGCCATGAATGGGGGCAACTCGCTGAACTCGGAAACCGCGGCATCGGGACGCAGAATCCACGGGTTAATGGTTCCCTGGCGCTCCGGCTCCGCTCAGGGCTACCGGGTAAGGGCCCTCGGGGGCAACGTCCGCTTTCTTGTCAAAATGGCAGCGCCCAGCATACTCCGAACGGATCTCTGAGGTAGGGGTAAGAACCTTCGCTGGGAAAGTAAGCGAGCCTACCGCGCTCCGAAATTTAAACACCCCAGGTCTGGGCCTCCGGGCGAGCGGTGGGTAAGTGCCCATCTCGCTGCCGCGTGGGGTGCGACGTGGGCGGTTGGTGTAGTAGGGAGTTAATTGGCCATGGTTTTTTTCCCCTTTGTTGGGTATTCAGTTCTCGGAGTTTTGCTTTTGAGTCACGATCCTTTAGAGTTTTGTCACTTAATGAATGGGTACTAAATGTGGGGTGGCCTGGGCTGTAGGCGTGGGTGATTAATTGGGCAAACTTTAGGGATCCAAGCACTCTGTCGCTTTGCAGATTTTCTCTTGAAGCTTTGCATGACTGAGTTTCTCCCGTGCCTTTTTTCTGAAGACGTCAACTTTTCTGAACTACCATGTGTAACATGGTGGGTAAAGTTGGTCGTTCTGGTCCTTGAACGTAGGACTGGGCACAGGGAATCCTGATCTAATTCATGTTACTGTGTTTGCAAAGCACGTGTCTCTGGAATCTTCCTGTGTGTAATCAACGTTAGGAAGAGCCAGTTTTCTGCCCCAAAATACATAAAACGATAACTTTGTAGGTTGCAAAAAATGTTTACACTAACGTCTTTCTTAATCCAACCACTGAATTATGGCTTTGTTTCATCTATTTAAGATTATCTGTTTCTTTAAAAAAATAATTTATTTATTTGTTTATTTATTTTTGGAGAGAGGGAGAGAAACATCACTGTGTGGTTGCCTCTCACTGGCACCCCCAGCTGGGGACCTGGTGTGCAACCTAGTCATGTGCCTTGACTGGGAATCGAACCAGCAACACTTGTTTCGTAGGCCAATGCTCAATCCATTGAGCCACAGCAGCCAGGGCTGATTATCTGGTTTTGAAGTGACACTTGCTTTATGTCAAAGCAAACTCGTATTTTCAGGAACTTTAAGGGCAGGGAACACTTCTTTTACCTTATCACAATTAACCGTATATGTATACTTGTTATGTTACTTGTTAGACTGCAATGGCATTTTTAAAAAGGCATGGAAGGGAAAATACTTAAATCCTTTTAAGCTTCCTGTCTGATTTTTTAAAGATCTCGTATGTCAGTGAGTCTCAAAGTAGGCTTTTTTATGGAGTAGCCTAACTTTTGTCACTCTCGTAGGTTGATCACATCATTGGGCAAGTCTTTCCTTAGTTTTTGTTGAAAGGGCTTTTAATATTTTGAGTTTATCCTTTGGCATTACTTAAAGGCTTTAAGCCCAAGGGAAATGCACATTATTATAGAAAATTACAATGTTGATGCAAGTTAAAGACAGAAAAAACCAACAAAGAAGAAAAAACATAAAAATTATTTTACCTTGTTTAAAAATAGTGGGGATTGCATTATTTTATTATATTTTACTTTCATCTAGAAAATGAAGTTGGGATAATTATACAATAATTGTTTATGTGTAATTATCAAGCAATTTAATCATTAATGTGTATAATTAAGGTATCTAAATGACTTCAACTTTGTTGTAATCAAATAAGACTTTCCAAATAAATATATAAAATTAAGTTTTTTGGATAGCCTAATCACCTGTTGGCACAAGGTTAGGAATGTGATAGTTTCCCAGTTGACTGTAAGCTAAGTCCTCACAAAAATACTTTTATTTTATTTGAAATAATTTACCATATGTTATATATCATTGCCTTGGAAGATGAATAAAAATGATCAAATTCCAAAGCCAAATCTCTACTTTTAATACATTTTCATTGCAGAGATGACTATTTTCAATATTAGCTCTATCTGAGGTTGAAATGAGGTTGAAAGTGGAATTGGGCCAGAAGCTAGGTGGACCTTACTGATATGTCTTTTAAATACTCATTTATTCTGGGCTGAGTATTCTCTTGGGTTATGACTCATTAACTACCATTTAGGCCTCAAATTAAATATTTTCTTAATAGTCACCTATCCATAGTTATGAAATATCTATAGTTCTTTCCCTACCAATGTAAAATGATATATTACCTTAAGTTAAAATTAGGATTGTTAATGAACATTTAATGCATTTCAAAGAGAAATTTCTCTAACCATAGTAAGCAAAATAAATGTAAAAACAATTTACTGTCTTTAGGCTTAAATATTAAAATGATGTGTAAAGAAAATCTTGTATAAATCATCAACTTGTGATACTATGATCTAGAAATCATTAAACTCCAAACATGGGTCCAAGTCTTTATTATACATAATTGTCATTTGATTTTATTGATTCTTCATTCTAGTAGACTTATGAAGCTGGAAGAGACCTTCGAGGTTAACTCACTCATTTTTACAAGTGAACAAACAACTTCTTTCCTTATTCATGCTTTCATTTATTCATTCACCATTTATTGAAAACTTCGTAAGTGCCATACATTATACAAGATGATTGAGTTACAGTGATGGGAGTCTCCCTCCCCTCCCAGAAACCAATAGGGACCTAGATAAGCAGAGTAATAATTTATTTTTGACAGGTGCTATGATTAGGGGTAATATTATCAAGTGTTAGGGGAATACAGAGAAGGAACATTAAAGTAGATTTTGACCTAAGGGACAATCTTCCATCATAGAAGGTATTTTCACAATGAATAATAAGACCCAGGTGAAGAATGTACAATAGTACATTAGAGATTGTATTGTACATTTAAAGCATGGGAGCACAAGGGAGCATGATGAATTCAGGGAATTTCAAGCAGTTAGATGTGTGATGAGACTTAAGACATGGTTAGCCCTGTACCTGCTTTTTTTAAATAATGTTTCTTCTGTTTTGGGGATATGTTATTTCTTTTCATATTATACATTGGTTAGATCACAGAAGTCAAGCAGAAGTTAATATCTGAGCTATAGGTGTTAGGTTTTTTTTGGTGTGTGTGTGGTAGGCTTTTGTTTCAAACCATATTTTTGAATTGTGTATTTGATGAGCACTAAAATTCTCTTTCTTTGCCTCCACATTCCATGATAGTTGACCAGCCTGGTATTTCAAGTCACTCTTCTTGTGGATGCTTGAGGATATAAATCAAATACTGATCCTGTTTTCCAGGAGTTATAGTTTAAATACAATTTGTATGTAATTAAAATATAGGGTAGAAGGTATGAAGTCCTGCAAGGGAAGTACTTATGAAGTGTTAAGGGGTTTCAGAGCATGAAGAGGTCACGTCATAGCTGATTCCTGGGCCACACCTCAGAACAACAATGCATGGCTGAGGCCCAGTCCTCCGGAATTTTTTTTTTTTTAAATCCCCAGAGGATTGAATAAATCCAGGCTAGAGAAACCTTGATCTGTGGGAATGAAGGGGTCTTTATGGAAGAGGTAGTGTTGATATTGAGCTTGAGAGGATTTAGGTTTGAGCTGGGTCTTGAAGTGGGTTATAGGATTTGGACGCGTGAGTGTGGTGGTAAGATAGCTACTGCAGGCAGGTTCACCCTTGAGAGGGTAAAGGAGAGATGGTCTGAGTGAGGTCTAGGGAAAAATAACCTTGGCCTAGGGAATGTGGAAAGGCCTTATCTAGAGCAGGAGAGCTACGAGGGTGAGTACTGGGAAATACAGTGGGTGGATACCAGCTGAGTCCTTGTGATCTCAGTGAGTCTCTTGGACCTGATGAGAAAGCTGTTAACATACCTGCATTTAAGGGAAGGGGAACAGAGAGGTGAGGTTATTTAGCCAGAGTTATACAGCTAGGAAGCAGTGCGGGTGGGCCTTGGCCCAGGAGGTCATCTGTCTAACTGATGCTACAGTTTGACAGAAAGTCTTCAGTGCCAGCTTCAGGAATCTGAAGTTTGTTAATTTTCCTTGAATAACATGGGTAAATTTTAGTCATACTTGAATTTTAATTTAGCTGGATTCTGACTTATTTGTAAAGCTAACTGGTTTGTATAGGAACTATTATAAATTCACAGAGACTCTCAAATGTTGATTTTTATGCTAGATTTTTAGTCTTTTAAGAAATTTACATATTTTTTCTGTAACATCTCTTTGAAAAGGCTTAGTGCCTTTTTTTTTAGGTTGTCTGGTTGTGTGTGTGAGAGACATTACCTCTTGGGGGATTTTCTGAGACTCACATTTCTGTGGAAGCTCTTTTCAGATCATCTTAAGAAAATCTGTTCTCTGAGAAAGTTAGAATGCTTCATTGGTTGGAGGCTAAGGGTTCTCTTGTGGGCAGCAACAATAAGACTGATAAAGTGTATCTAGTGTCACTTACTTCTAGAGGATCTTTCTATTTAAAATTAATTCTTTGCCTTCTAGCCCTGGCCAGGTAGTTCAATATAGATTGGAGCATTGTCCCCAAATACTAAGGTTGCTGGATCGATCCCTGTTCAGGGCACATAAAAGAATTAACCAATGAATGCATAAATAAATGAAACAACAAGTTGATGTTCCTTTCTCTTTCTCTCTTTTCCTTCCTTTCTCTCTCTCTAAAATCAATAAAATAAAAAACAACAACAACAAAAAAAAAACAAATTAATTCTTTGCCTTCTAAAGGAAAGAAACCATCTTTTCTTAGTACAAATGCACACCAACATGAGAATTCATTTACAGTGTGGTATATGGTAATATTCTGTTGCAGATTACCTTCATTCTTCTTTTTCTTACTAGTTATGAGGAGTAAATTTTAGGACTAATGTTTTTATATTGTCTGGATATTTTAGAATGATTTGTTAATCAGACAAGCTCTACCCATCATAATGATAGCCGTTATTTATTGAGCTAATCTTCTCTTCCAGAAGCTCTGTAGGGCACTTCACAAACATCTCATTTCAGTAATTCTTCTAAAGATAAAATTGGAGTACTGATTGGCTTCTTTGAATGGGTGTTATAGCTGCCATCTCGTTTGTCCAGATCAATTGGTTGTTTACAGAAAACATGTAGGATTCTCAATATTGACTGTTGAGAAATAAACTGCCTGTGTTTTGATCATCACTGGCAAAACACTTTGTCGCTGTCTCAAGATATACAATACTGAGTTCTGTGAAGTGAACTGATCTCTTGGAAGGACAATCTGTCTAAAGGAAAAACCAAGTTATTCCTTACTGTGTGTTTCTCTCCTGTGTTTCTCCTTATTATTCACACAGAACACTTCACTTCTGGTCACCACATTTTTGTTTGTTTTTTTGCCGTCATATCAAGCAGTTCACTGCAATACCTGCTGGGTGTTTTAAATTTCAACTCAATTCTGACATTACCCAGAGGTAACATCAGATTTCACCAGACTGCCTTGTTCAGATGCCAATTGCAAGTAGTAGGTCCCTAGGTTACCCACAACTGTCTAATTTGGCTACAAATTGAAGGTTCCTGTGACCCCCTCCTCAGGCTTGATTAATTTGTAAGAGTGGCTCACACAACTCCGGAAAACACATTTGCCAGTTTAATAAAGGACATGATAAAGGATGCATGAACAGCCACATGAAGAGGTATATGTAATGAGGTCTGGGAATCAGAGACGCTTCTTTCCCTATGCCATTGGGGTGCATCACCTTCCTGGAGTGGATGTCTTAACTGATGTGGACACTGAACCCCATATTATTGGGATTTATGGAGGCTTCCTCATGTAGGCATGATCAGTTATTAACTTTATTTCCAGCCCCCTCTTCCCTCTTTAGAGAAGTAGGGAGCTGGGTTAAAAATTCTAAGCTTCTAATCATGGCTCTTTCTGGTGTTCAGGAGCCCACCCAGTTACCTCATTAAATCAAAGATCCTCCTAGTGCTCTTACTACATTGGAATTTACAAGGGTTTAAGAACTTTGTGTCAGGGGTCGAAGACAAATATCAGAACAAGAGATGCTCCTAGTATTCTTATCACTTAGGAAATTACAAAGGTTCAGGAGCTGTGCCTGGAACCAGTCTATCTATCTATCTATCTATCTATCTATCTATCTATCTATCTATCTATCTATCTATCTATCATCTCTCTCTCTCTCTCTCTCTCTCTCTCTCTCTATCTATCTATCTATCTTTCCTATTATCTCACAGTCTTTGATACTTGTCTTTGGGCTACTATAACAAAGTATCATAAACTGGGTAGCTTATAACAACAGAAATTTATTTCTCACAGTTCTGGAGGCTAGGAAATACAAGGTCCAAGTGCCAGCAGATTCAGTGTCTGGTGAGAACTTCCTGGTTCACAGAGGTTCTACTTTTCTTGGTGTCCTCATGTGGTGGAAGGGGCAAGGGATCTCTGTGGGGCCTCTAATTATAAGGGCGCTAATCCCATTTCTTAGGAGCCTCATTATCTAATCACTTCTAAAAAACTCTTATCTCCTCTTAACATTGGTTTTTAACTTATGATTTTAATATGAATTTTGGGAGGACATAAGCATTGAGTCCATTGCAGTTCTGTATTGGAGAATGTTATTACCAACAGAAGCTAAACAATTCATGATTTCTTTACCATTATAATGACTCCTCTACTTTTATATAATTTAATATTTTGTAACTTTTTAATATAAAAATTTATTTGTTGAGCAGACTTGAAGCAATTCATTTTGGCAAACCTGTGTCCTATATGTGTAAGTTTGAGCTTGAGTTAACTAATAATATTTAAGAGTAATAAAAACCTGGCTTGTGTGAAATGGATTACAATAATATTGACAGGCAGTAATGCGGAGTTAGCGTCAGTTAATGAGATATGTTCATTGGGAGAATTATCTTTATAATGGTTCCCCAAATTCTGGAGTGCAGGGGAAAGTGAAAACAGAGAAGTCATGAAGTAGAAGAAAGCTTACCAGGCAGCATACTTTCTTTCCTCGTCATTTTGAGGAAGGGGCATCGTTATCTGTTTCAAGTCTCGGAGCACCTTGGAACAAGTGCCTGTGCCTGAGCTTTTATGACTTTAACGCTTGAAGCTCAGCAGTCGCCTTGCAGCCCTGAGGAAAAAACCCGAGGGAAAGGACAAGAGAACTCACGAGATTCCAACCCAAAGCCCTGACATCTCTGATCTGCTGCGTGAACCCTGGAACTGAGGCATCCAGACTTCATGTTAAGTAAAAAATAAATATCTTTCTGTCTTAACCCATGATTATTTGAGCTATCAGGCAGCTCAGTACATCTCGACTTAGTGTCAGAAATAGAGTTTCATTGCTTCAGTCTTGTCAAAAGTCTATTTGGAATTTAGTACATACACTTGTTAATTTAAGGTCATTTTTTATGCAGTTTGTGATATTTTCATGTATTTTTTTTATAGAAATTGATTATGTGTCCACACAGGATAAGCCCTGCCCCAGGACCTTTGTACATGAAGATTCCTCTCTGGTATAATCAATCTTCTCCCATACTCTTCATTTCACTAGTCACTACTCAGCTTTATTGTCCCATCTTCAGCAAGGTGTTCCGTAGCCTCAGTTTAACCTTTCCTATTGTATTATTTTTTTATATAGCATTTTATTCTTTACCGTAACTTTAAAAAAATCCTCACCCAAAGACATGCTTACTGATTTTAGATAGAGGAGAAGGGAGGGAGAGAGAGGAGAGAAACATCGACTCTCTCTCATACGTGCCCCTGCTGGGGACTGAACCCACAACCTAGGCGTGTGCCCTGACCAGAAATCAACGCTGTGACCTTTTGGTTTATGGACAGTGTTCCAACCAGCTGAGCCACACGGGCCAGGGCTACCTTAACTTTTTATATTTAAAAATTATATACCTGCGTAATTGTAAGTTAATGGTTTCATGTTGGATTCTCCCATGAGAAGAGGGCAGGGAATAGTTTGTTACTGTAGCTGTAGTGCCTAGTGGGCGTTCAGTGAACATGTCTTGGGTGACTGAGTGAAAGAAGACTGAAATCCTTAAATTTCTGCATCCTCCATCTTCCTGTTCCAACCACTGTCACCAATTTTAGGTAACATGAGATTTCAGCCACAGCAGTTTGTTTCATTTGTTCAGATGACATTGTTCCCTCCCAATGTTTCCTCCTGGTTATGGTTTAAGTTTAGATTTTACAACAGGGAATAGTGTAGTCCTTAGCATACTAACTGAGCAAGCATCTTGGCAGTTTCTTTAAAAAAGTGGTTAAGTATTTTGGATACATTTTCTCTTGTGTTAGGATTTATTCTCCTACAATTTTATATTATCTTAAAACAAGCTGTATTGACATTATTTTTCTAATTTGACGTGAAGAGCCCCTGGTAGTGAATATTTTTATTCTGTGTTTTGAATAACCCTGGAAGCATGGAGATGAGTCTCATTTTAACAGGTTTGGTTACCAGGCATGTTATTTAAAATTGCATTTAGAATCTCCATATTCTTTCTAAAAGAGTATGTAGTTAGTCTCTGGAGAGGTCGTAGAATTGTTGACACAAGTTACTGACTTACAATGGGTATGCTTTTAAATAAAATTTTTTAGTTTCAGCAGGCTGTAATCCTAGATTGTTGGTAATAGTTTTACTGTTTCTTGAGAGATTTACCATACATTTTTGAAATGATTGTAAATGCTGTATGTATGTGGTATGTATGTAAGGGAGAAAACTGGACTAGGGTGTTGTGAATTTGGTTACATTTCACAGCTGTCTCAAGCTTTCCTGTATCATTTTAGGTAAATCATTTAACATTTCGGTGATTATATAATTTATTTCCTAAACCAGAACACTGAGATCACTGAAAGTGGGTGCTATTAAATAATTATTCTGGGACACAGACATACCTGAACTGTCTTGGGGAAACTGGGACGTATGTACAGTAGTTTGTGGTGACAATGTTAATCTGTACTGTATACCCTTGTGTTTTAGGATCTTCCAATATTAGGGAGGCCTTCTTCTCATGACGAGGGCATATATTGTTTTGTTTGTAGAGATAGATATTGTAAGAATCAAGAGTCTGGAGCTCATCAAAGACTTAACTTCTCTTTTATTCCCTGAAGGATCCCTGTATCTTTGCAGCCCTCTGCCCAGAGGTTGGATTCTTTCTTTTTTTTTTTTTTATTTGAATTTATTGGGGTGACACTGGTTAATAAAATTATATAGACTTCAAGTGTACAATTCTTTAACACTCGTTGTATATTGTTCTGTGAGTTTTGTTTCTTTAATAGTCTGGATCTCTCTGGATCCCCAGTCTGTTGTGGTTTCATCTGCAACAGGAGATTGGGGGTGGGTGCGGTGCAATGCAACAAAAGGGTTCTTTGTGCTTTAGGGTTGAATCTCTGCTTGACTAGCTGGCTGTTCTAAGATGTGGGAGGGAGGGAAGAGTTCTACTTTTATTGTTTCACTGGATAGACAAAGTGTGGATGCATGGTTATATCTAATCACAATCTTATAATTGTTTGGGTTTCTAAAAGAAAGCTTCTGAATACAAATATGAACATAAAGCAATCAGGCATTTCAGAGCAGGAAATTGCAGACTTTTCCCTTAGTCTTCTCTGTTGCAGCTTTGTAGCCTGTCTTTGGGAAAGAGCTGCAGCCCTGTGTTACCTGGATTAAGACAGTAATAATCTGTTAACTCAGTCTGCTCCCTTGAGAAGGAAGAATGATCATATGTCAGTGTTATATGGTCCTGAGTTTCATGTACTAGGTTTTCCTCAGGGTCACAGACAATGCTTAGAGTCCTCTTCCTTTCCAAACATTTTCTAACCATTGTTAAGCATTGCAAAGACATCTGACATACTTTCTTACTTGGTTCTCATACTAATTGAATGAAGCAGGCATGCTACCCAAATTTTACCAAAAACAAAACTATGAGGATTAGAGAATTTAAATAAGTGGCCCCAGTTCACACAGCAGATTAGGTACTTGAAGTGTGAGGACTGTTTGTTTCCAAAATGTTTGTGTTTCCCAGATAATATCATGCCACATTTGATTTGGTGGTATGAGACCTGAAAGTGTCTTGAGAAATTAAATAATTTTCATTGAATTCTTATTTTCAGTAATTAGCATCCTACTACAGTGTACTCTGTTTTACCTCTGGGTAATAAGCATTCTTTTTCAAGCCCTAGTTGTCCAAGGGGTAGGTTATTTTGCATTGTGTTTGGTTCTGTGCTTGAAAAAGTATAATTAGTGTGTAAATACTTAAATGAATAGAGTGAATAAACATTACTATGCATAAAGGTGTCGTCGGCAGCCGTCCGTCTCGAGAGACGATGGTGTAGCTTCTTCAGAGTCTATCTGCACCGCCAAGAATGGCTGTGCAGTCCGACTCGGGAGTGACATGGTATCTGTCTCCTCCCGTGTTGAATCGACATCTTGCGATGACGCTGAAGCTACAGAGCCTGGGCAGGGTAATATGGAGGGTCTGCTGTTGCCCATGCAGCAGACCCCCCCTCTCTTCGCAGCTGAAGGGTCCAAGGGAAAGACGGAGTCGATACAGCTTGGGTTCAGGTGCGCCGCAGGAGTTGCCGGTGTTGACTACAACGTCAAACCGCCTTAGGGACTCCGGCTCCGGATTTTCTGTCGGGGTTTACTCCCTTAGCCTTTCCCCTGAAGAGGTATGCCGCAAGGCAGCGGAGGTTTTTTGGAGTCAGAGTTTTCCTTCTCTGCATAAAGGTGTAGTCATTGAATATTTGCTACTTGATTGGTAATTTGATAAAACTTGTTCTTTGGTTTTGTATTTTGCTAGAATCTCTCCTAACCTTTTTTCAACTGTAATATCAGTTTTTTCCCACTAGAACCACTAATCTGCAGGTTCTGCAATTTAAGGTGGAGGAATATGAATTTTCAAAGATTCAGGGTCCTGTCAGTTAGCTCAATTAGTTAGAATGGTCTGTGTGCTAGACAACAATAAGGAACCACAGAAGAAAAGGTTTATGAATTCCTGTGTTTCTGTCATATCTTGCCCTTCCATTTTTTCAACATATGCAGGTCGTTTAGTGATTGGAAAACTATGCAGTGATAAAAAACTACTGTGACTCACAATGCTTTTAAGTAATTTTGAATTTTACAGCAGACATTAAATCTGTCTGATTTTGTGGAGATTGGATAATTTTTCAAAGTTAGAATTTATTCTCAGACTAAAGAAGATTAGGGACTCCTGGTTAGATCATAATAATGCCGGGGTATTTCTGGCATGTTAACTCTTATGTTTCCAATATCTTCTATGACTGCAGAACACCTTCGTACGCCCTGCATGTGGCAGAAGCGTGTCCTCTCATCACTCAGTGGACATTTATTCTCCTGTGAGGGTCATCCTTGGCTCCCTCTTTGTAAATATTTACAAGCAATCAGTCAAATTCATCCATCTATTTTACCTCTAATCTGCTTCTAAATTTGCGTGCCACACAATATATTATTAGCAGATAGACGCTGAAATAAATTATTAGATTGATTGTACTTTGCATAGAAGTCAATAAATATTTGCCAAATGACTGGTCAATAATTCAATGGAATATCCCACTAATGCTGCAGTTTCATGATTTACTAATGTTCCTTGGTTTTCTTATTTCTTTCCTCTCAAAGTTGGATTTCTTTTGTAAGGGGCAAGGAAATGGTGACTCTCAAACCAGTAGAAAATAAATAGCAGCAAAGGACAAATGTAATTAAATCTGGAATCAGGGGGTCTCTGAACCAGAGTTAACAGTATCAGCACACTTACAAATCAGGAAGGGGGCATTCCGTAGCTCAGTACAAATACTTCTGAGGACAAAGGATATCTGAGATCAAAGAGGGTGGGGGAGATAGTCATCACCAAGCTTGGGAAATGGGAAAATGTAGTTAGACAACCCAGCAAACAAGATCGGGAAATTTCAAAGAGCTGTAGGCAGACATGTAACCAGATCACCCTGAGTTAATTTTCACCCTCAGTAATTCAGTTAATAATGTTAGTTGTAACTCCAGAGTCTCCAGCATGGGAAAATGGAGAAGGAGAAGGAGAAGGAGAAGGAGAAGGAGAAGGAGAAGGAGAAGGAGAGGGAAAGGAGGGGGTGGTGGTGGCGTTTACTCGTGTTAGGATAAAAACAGCCAGCTCTGTTTTTTCGGCGCGCACCTTTGATTTGGCTTTTTGGCTGTGCCTAGAGCGGCAGATCTGTCAATAAAAAACTGCCTCGGTTACTGCTCAAGTCCTGTCTCCTGGTGTTTTTATCGTGAGCGTTTCTCACACTTTCATGCTGCAGAAGTCTTGTATTTAAAGCTAAGTAATGTGAATTTTAAAATTTGTATGGCTCTGTTATGGTAGCTCAGTTGTTTTTTTCCTTCACCTCTGATGTTCCTGGTTCGTAACTCATTAGCTCCTATTTGCACTGAAGCAACAACTCTTTGCTTATTTTGTGCCAGGTTTGGGGCTAGCTGCTTTATGTATTTCCTTATCTAATATTCATAACAATTGTATAAATAGTGATTTTTAGCCTTTTTCATCTCATGGTACACAGAATCTAATTACTAAAATTCTGCAGCCGATCTGACTAAAAAAAAATAGGTGTAATTTTGATTCATTCACACTGGATGACTGTGGTTGTGTTGGCTGTTTTTTTTTTTTTTTTTCTTTTGACAATCTAAGGGAGACGAGATCAGTGCCCTGGACTAAAATAGTTAGGAACTGCACATTTTGAAAAATCTTGCAGCACACTAGTTGAAAATTGCTGGTATAGAATGAAGAAACAAATAAAGGTACAGGGCTGGCTGAGATTTGGGGTTAAAACACATTTTATTGACTGAACAACTTTCATACTCTCTATTTAAGCATTTCTCTTATTTTGCTATGCCCACCTTTCAGCTTATTCTTTTTGATACTGCTACACTCCACCAGGACTTAGAATCCATTGGACTTTCTACCTTTTTATTGTGACATATCCATCTCATATCTTCTCTCCTTATCCAGCCTAGATTTTGTGTCCACTGCTTTTTAATACCATTCTAATTGGTTTGCTTTCGACGAGTATAGCTCTCAGTTCTAATTATTTTCCTTCTCTGCTTTGTTGATGTGTTTTTATTGGTAGAAGTGATGTACAGTATAAGGAAGAAACATTGCGGATGTATGTACACCTGGCTACCCACTGTGTATTTCTGTCTGTAGTTTAGTGATACCGTGTGTGTAACCAGTATGTTGAACTGAGGTGACCTATGGAATATAAGTCAAACACTGGATGAGAACTTCCCTCACCCACTGCCCCTTCAAAAGACCCTGCAATGGGAAAGGTTGGTGGAATGTATATGACTTTTTTCTGTTTCTGTACTTACCCTTTTCTCCTGAGCTAGCTCTCGACTACTTAGGCCCCTGCCAGGTTGGAAGAGTGGGAAAAGGAGAGGAGAGTGAAGGGATACAATGACTCTCCATTAGCTGGGGTGGTTTAGTGGTCTAGGTTTGACTGTCTAATTGGATATTTTCCTGAGCTCTTCAGAGGACCCCCTACTGGGTCATTCCAACTTTAGCTTCCCTGAGTTTGATGACTCTTCTTAGACTTGGTATGCTGCCCTTTGCCGCTGGTTCTTCCACTGAAGAAACATTAATTGTTGGTGTCATTTCACCTGCCCGGTGCTCTTATGGAAAAGTTACAATGGCTCAGTGCTGGCTCTCTCCCCTCCTGTCTTCCTGTGGCTCATGAGACATGCCTACTGCTGGTAAGTACAGTAACTTCCTCAACACAGCCTCAGCTCCGCTTCAGGTTTCTAGCATTTCCCAGTACAAGTTGGGTGCATGCTCATGGTCTCCCTTCCGTTGAGGAGTACACATTGGCCCTCTCTCAAGGGGATTCCTTGGAGTTCCCACTCCTTTAGCTAAGGGGCCTGATACCTTATCCCAGTAGTTGAAGGGAATAAGGCCAGAGGCTCCACCAAAGCTGTTTTTTTGAAGGAATTCTTATAAAATCTCTCCTTTTTCTCTACTCTTAGAATCTTTGAACTGATTATAGTCCTATAATTGTACGAATGACTTGCACTCATTTTCTTTATAAATTGTACATTTTGGTATGTGTCATTTAGTCATTTTTGCCTCATTTAAAACTTCAACTTAATGTCTTGACTTAGTTTTCTAAAAATAATAGTTTTCTAAAAATAATACATGATCATTATTTAAACATCAAAATATAGTAGAAAAGTGGAACAAGACATTTAAGCCACTCAAGTCATACAATCTAGAAATAACTGTAGTTAATATTTGATAACCATTGTAAACACTTTTCTCTTGAGTTTTTATGTAGATGAATGGAAGGATGGATGGATGGCTTAAAAGTTCTTTATAAAGGTAGGATCATATCACACATGATATCTTTACTTTTTAAAAATTATTTAATTTAAATGTAACAGGAGAAAGAAGTACAACTGAAGGGGTTGTTGAATTTCAAAACAGTCATGGAACACTTTTGTTTGGGTCATTATGACTTCTTTGACAGACTTGATTTTAGCTGGTATATATTTCCTTTGAAAGATGAAAAAGGTAAATGTGTTTGCAATTCCTTCTATCTTTTCTCCCTGTTCTACCCATTGATTTGTCATATTTTATTTCATGTTGCCAAGGTCTTTAACTTTGTGTTCTTCAATAACTCCAGTGGGTTCTTTAGCCATACTCTTAAATGGTTTCAATGCTCACCAGCAGTTCTTTTATAACAATTTTTCCATTTCTTGACTATTTATTTTGGCCAGGCTTTTTTGGGGGGGAGGGGTGCGCTAGAGTTTCTTTTATTAAGGTTGCTCAGGAATCGCTTATCGGTGTTACATCCTTGAGTTCCTGTAGGTTTGGGAATATGCTTACCTTTATAAAAGAAACCTTGGCTGGACTTAAAACTGATACCAACCTGACTTTTCTTTCTCCTTAAGAGACTTGCTTTTTCTGCCTAATAGCATGGAATCTGGTTCCAGATATCATATTTTGAGTCACTCTCCTGCTTTTCAGAGCCTGTGTGATGACTTTGTTTCCTCTCAACTTTAATTACTTCACCCATTATATATTTGTAACACTTCTTTGTCCAGTCATCTATGGAAAGACAATGAGATTGTTTCCACATCTTGGCTACCATGTATAATGTTGCAGTGACCATAGGGTATCCTTAAGAATAAATATTTTCAATTTTTTTTGAGTAGATAGCTGTAAGAGGGATTACAGGGTCATATGGTAGCTGTGTTCTTATTTTTGGAGGAACTTCCGTACTGTTTTCCAAAGTGGCTGTATCAATTTACATGATTTCCAGCAGTGTATGAGGGTTTCTTTTTCTTCACATCTTCTCCAACAACTGTTATTTCTCATTTTACTAGCCATTCTGACAGGTGTGAGGTGGTAGTTCATTGTGGTTACTATACTGATTTCCTTTATAGCTAGTGAAGTTGAGCATCTTTTCATGTTATCTATTGGCCATTTGTATGTCTCCTTGGCAAAAGTGTTCAGGTCCTCTGCTTATTTTTTAATTGGCTTGTTTGTTTTTATTATTGTTGAGTTGTGTGAGTTCTTTATATGTTTTGGATATTAGCTTCTTCTTGGAGGTATCATTTGCAAATATCTTCTCCCATTCAGTTGGTAGCCTTTTTGTTTTACTGTTGGTTTATTTTACTGTGTAGAAGCTTTTTAATTTGATGTGTTTCATTCATTTATTTTTGATTTTACTTCCCTTGCCTTTGGGGTCAAGTTCATAAAATCCTCTCTGAGACCAAGGTCCATAAGTTTAGTACCTATGTTTTCTTTAATATAGTTTATTGTTTCAGGTATTATATTCAAATCATTAATCCATATTGAGGTAATTTTTGTGTATGGTGTCAAATAGCAGTCTTAGTTTCATTCTTTTTCAAGTAGCTTCCCAATTCCCCTAACACCATTTATCGAAGAGTTTATTCTTTCTTTATTGTATATTGTGGCTCCTTAGTTGAATATTAGTTACCTGTATAAATGTGTGTTTATTTCTCGACTCTCAGTCTTGTCCCATTGGTCTGTGTTTCTGGTTTTCTGCCAGTGCCATACTGTTTTGATTATTGTAGTTTTGTAGTATACTTTGAAATCATTGAGTGCTTTAAAAAATTTTTTTTAAAGATCTTGGCTTTGTTCTTTTTTTCTCAGGATTCCTTTGGTTATTAGGGGTCTTTTGTGATTCTATACAAATTTGGTGACTTTTTTGTTCTTTTTTTTGAAAAATGCCATTGGGATTTGAAGAGGATTGTATTAAATCTGACTATTGTTTTAGGTAATGGGGCCATTTTAACTTTGTTGATTCTTCCAGTCATTGAACACAGAATATTTTTCCATTTCTTTGTGTCTTTTTCAATTTCTTTTAATGATGCCTTTTAGTTTTATTTATTAATTTTTTGGTTGTAATTGCAAATAGATTAAATTTTTTTCTATTTTGTTGTTAAATGTAGAAATGCAATGGATTTTTTTACATTGATTTGTATCCTGCAACTTTACTGTATTTATTTATTTATTTTTAAGTATATTTTATTGATTATGCTATTACAGTTGTCCCAATTTCCTTTCCCTTTGCTCCCCTCTGCGCATTTACCCCCTACCCTTCAGCAATCCCACACCCCCACTTAGTTCATGTCCATTGATCATGCATATAAGTTCTTTGGCTTCACCCGTTCCTGTACTATTCTCAACATCCACCTGTCTATTTTGAGCTTACCAATTATGCTTTTTAATCCCTGCACCATTTCCCCCTTTCTCTCCCCTCACCCTCTCAGCTGATATCCCTCTAAATGTTCCCCATAGCTGTAGTTCTGTTCCTCTTCTAGTTGTTTGTTTAGTTTGTTTTTGTTTCAATTTTTTAGATTCTGTTATTGATCATTGAGAGTTTGTTGTCAATTTATGTTCATAGTTTTGATCCTTTTAAGTAAGTCCCTTTAACATTTCATATAATAATGGCTTGGTGATAATGAACTCCTTTAGATTTACCTTGTCTGGAAAGCACTTTCTCTGCCCTTCCATTCTAAATGATACCTTTGCTGGATAGAGTAGTTTTGGTTTTAGATCCTTGCTTCTCATCACTTGGAAAATTTCTTGCCAGTCCCTTCTTGTGTGCAAAGTTTCTTCTGAGAAATCAGCTCATAGCCTTATAGGAACTCCTTTGTAGTAACTCTTCTTTTCTCTTGCTGCTTTTAAGATTCTTTCTTTATCTTTAACCTTTGGCATTTTAATTATGATGTATCTTGGTGTAGTCCTCTTTGGGTCTCATTTGTTTGGGACTCTATGCTCCCTGGAACTGTATGTCTATTTCCTTCACCAAATTAGGGAAGTTTTTCTTCATTATTTTTTCAACTAAGTTTTCAATTTTTTGCTCTACCTCTTCTTCTTCTGGCACCCCTATGATTCAGATGTTGGCATGTTTAAAGTTGTCCCAAATGTTCCTAATTCGCTCCTTGCTTTTTTTTTTTTTCCAATTCTTGTTTTCTCCTTCTGTACTGGTTGACTGTTTATTTCTTCCTTATATTCCAAATAATTCATTTGAATCCTGGTTTTCTAACCTTAACCACTGGTTTCCTGTGAATTTTCCTTCATTTCTTCCCTTCCATGCTTAATTTTGCCTGTCAAGCCTGTGAGCATCAATATCACCAGTGTTTTGAATGGTTCATCTGTTAGGTTGACTATCTCTTCTTAACTCACTTCTCCCACTGGAACTTTGATCTGCACTCTCCTTTGGGCCATACATCTCTGTCTCCTCAATGTGACAGCCTCCTGTTTTGCCTCTGTGTCTTGGGTAGGGCTGTTGCATCTGTTATGTTGTAAGGGGCAGAGCCTTAGGTGTTTGTATTTGTCAGTGTGGGGGCAACCCATTTCACCACACTGTGGCACTGTATGTGGAGGAGGAGTCCAAGAAGCAAGGACCCTGCCTGCTCTGCACTCGCCCCTTTTCCACTGAACAAATGAACTCTCTGCTGGGGGACTGGCACTTTCTTCCACCACCCCAACCTCCAACTGTTTTTCACAGTCAGAAGCAATGTGGCTTTATTTTCCCTGGGCACTGGAACCGTGACCTCCCTGGTCTGGTCTGGGGCTGGGATAGTTCTTTCCTTTCCGACTTCTGTAATGTGTGATTGCACTTTCTACTGGCTGGCCCCAGCCACTGTGCCACCCCTGCCACCAGTGCTGCTGCCACTGCTGGTGCTGCCACATTGCTTCCTCTCTGCCCCGGTTCCGCCCCTCCTACCCGTCTGGATGACTATTTCTTCTTTATTTCTTTGTTGGACTTCCCTTCAGTTCGATTTTCTGGAACTTCTGATCGTTTTTGATAGTTTTGAGGTTAGATGTATTCCTTCTTTGTTGTGAAGGAAGGTGCTGTGTGTCTACCTATGCCTCCGTCTTGGCTGGAAGTCACTGTATTTATTTATTGTTTCTAATAGTTATTATTACTATTTTTTTTTTGTAGAATCTTTAGAGTTTTCTATAAGAATCTTGTTTTCTCTGAAAAGTGATAATTTTACTTTTTTATTCCCAATTTGGATGGCTTTTATTTCTTTGTCTTGCCTGATTGCTCTGGCTAGGAATTCTAGTATATGTTGAATAAGAGATGTGAGAGTGGGCATTCTGTCCTATTCTTGATCTTAGAAGAAAAGCTTTCACTTTTTCATCATTGAGTATGATATTAATTGAGGATTTGTCACTTATGGTCTGAATTATATTGAGACAGTTTCCTTCTGTACTACTGTATTGAGTGTTTTGATCATAAATGGATTTTGTATCTTGTCCAATGCTTTTTTGAGTCTATTGCGAGATCATATGATTATTTGTTCTTTATTTTGTTGATATTATTTTGGTGTGTCTATGTTGAACCATCCTTGTGTCCCTGGAATGAATCCCAATTGATCATGATGTATTATCTTTTTAATGTATTCAATTTGCTAGTGTTTAGGATTTTTGCATCTATATTCATCAGCAACATTAGTCTAAATTTTTTTTTGTGTGTGTGTATGTTGTCTTTGCCATATTTTGATATCAAGGTATTGTTGGCCTCATAAAATGCATTAGGAAGTACTGTGTCTTCAGTTTTTTTGGAAGAATTGAGAAAGACAAATATTAAATCGTTCTGAATGTTTGGTGGAATTCACTAGTGAAGGCATTTAGTTCTGGGCTTTTACTTTTTGGAAGGTTTTTGATGACTGTTTAAATTTCCTTACTGTTAATTGGTCTATTTAGATTTTCTAATTGTTCATGATTCAGCCTAGGAAAGTTATATATTTCTAAGAACTTGTCCATTTTTTCTAGGTTATTGAATTTGGTGGCATAATGCCTTTCTTAGTATTCTTGTTTTTAGCCTTTTGCATTTCTGTGGTGTCTATTGTACCTTCTCATCTTTCATTTCTGATTTTGTTTGTGTCTTTTTTCCTTTTTTTCTTAGTCTAGACAAAGCTTTTCAATTAAAAAAAATTTTTTAAAAAAAAAACAGCTCTGTGGTATTAATTTTGTTATTGCTTTTTTTGTTTGTTTTTTTATTTTGTTTAGTTCTGCTCTGATTTTTAATTATTTCCTCTTGCTGACTTTGGGCTTCATCTTTTCCTAGTTATTTAAGGTAAAATGTTAGGTTGTTTATTTGAGATAGTTCTTGTTTCTTAAGGTAGACCTGTAATGCTATAAACTTCCCTCTTATGGCTTTTGCTGTATTCCCCCAAATTTTTATATGTTGTATTATTATTCTTATTTGTCTTTATGTATTTTTTATCTCTTTTTAAATTTCTTCTTTGACCCAGTTGTTATTTAGCATGTTGTTTAATCTTTATATATTTGTAGTTTTTCCAGCATTCTTTTTGCAGTTGATTTCCAGCTCTAAAGCATTGTGATTGGAGAATATGCTTGGTATGGTTTCAATCTTAAATTTGTTGTTGCTAGTTTGTGCCCGAACATATGGTCTATCTTTGAGAATGTTTTATATAAACTAAAGAAGAATGTATATTCTAGTGTTCTGGGAGGAAAAGCTCTGTAAATATTGATCATGTCCATTTGGTCTAATGTGTCATTTAAGGCCTATATGTCCATATTAATTTTCTGTTTTGAAGTTCTATCCTTTGCTATTAATGGGGTATTTAGATTCGCTACTATTATTGTTTTTATTTTATTTTTTCAATTTCTCCCTTTGGTTCTGTTGGTAGTTGCTTTATATATTTTGATGCATTCGGGTTGGGTTCATATATATTGTGTTATGTCTTCTTGAGGTATTTTTCCTTTTATCATTATAAAATTTCCATGTTTGTCTTGTTACCTTTTTTATCTTGCAACCTATTTTGTTTGATATAAGTATGGCTACATCTGGTTTTGTCTGGATGCCATTTGTTTGGAGTATCATTTTCTATCCCTTCACTTTGAATTTGTGTCTTTGCAGCTGAAATGTGTCTCCTGAAGGCAGCATATAGTTGGGTTTTGTTTTTTTGTTTCATCCTGCTACTCTGTACCTTTTATTTGGTAGAGTTCAGTCCAATTACATTTAGGATGACTCTTTATACATGGGTATTTACTGTAGCCATTTTATCTTCTGTTTTCTGGTAGGTCTGTGTTTCCATTGTTTCTTTTTCCTTGTGTTTTTGTCTCTTATTTTAGGATAGTGGTATTCTATGATGTTTTTTCCCTCTGATTTCTTTTTATGTTAATGTGCTTCATTCTAGTTCGGTTTTTTTGTGTGTGTGTGTGTGTGGTAACCATTAGGTATATGCAAAAGAAATATTTTATTTACAGTAGTCCTTTTTCTTTTGATTGCAGTGTATCTATTCACCTGTGTGAGTTCAGTCGTTCCCCCTCTTTTATGTTTTTGTTATTCCATTTTATGGTCTTCATTTATAAATCGCAGTAGTTATTGCCTTCTTATTTTAAAGCTTGGAACTCCTTTAACCTTTATGTTATATTTAAGTATTTAATATCCTATTCTGAAAAATGCCCTTGCTTCTGTCAACTTACAGCTCTGTGTCCTTTTTTTTGTTTGTTTCAGATAGAATGGTACCTTTCAGTATTTCTTGCAATGCAGGTCTTGTGGAGGTAAATTCCTTCAGCTTCTATATATTTGGTAAAGCCTTTATTTCTCCTTCATATTTAAAGGATAACTTTGCTGGATATATTATTCTTGGCTGGTGATTTTTCTCTTTTAATAATTTGAATATTTGATTCCATTCTCTTCTAGTTTGTAGGATTCCCACGTAAAAATTCCATGAGAACCTAGTGGGGTTTCCATTATAGGTTATCATCTTCTTTTACCTGTTTGCCTTGAGAATTTTTCTTTGTCATTATTTGACAGTTTTAATATAATGTGCCTGGAGAAGGCCTTTTGGATTGAGGTAACTGTTCTGTTGGCTTCTTGGTTTCAAGGATCCAGTTCTTTCCATAGTTTTGGGAATTTCTCATTGATTATTTGCTTGAGTAGGCTCTCTGTTCCCTTCTCTTACTCTTATGTTTTTGGTATATTCATTATTCTTATATTGCTCTTTTAAAGGTGTCAGTTAGTGCCCTGACTGGTATAGCCCAGTGGGTTAGGCATTGTCCTGAAGTCCAAAAGTTAGCTAGTTCTATTCTTGGTCAGGGCACATGCCTGGATTGTAGGCCAGGTTCCTGGTTGGGGGCGTGCAAGAGGCAGGCGATCAATGTTTCTCCCACACTTTGATGTTTCTCTCCCTCTCTTTTCTCTCCTCCTTCACCTCTCTAGAAATAAATAAAATCTTTAAAAAAGCCCCCAAAATAAAGGAATCAGATAGTTTTTGTAATGTTCTTTCATTTTTTATTTTTTACTCTCAGTTCTCTTTGTTCTTCCACTTGAGTCCTTTCTAGATGTCTAGATGTTTATTTTCAATATCACTAATTCTTTCCTCCATCTGGTCTGGCCTGTTTCCTAAGTTCTCTGGTTGGTTCTTCATCCCATTTATTGAGTCTCTAGCTTTTGAACTCATTGAATTGCTTTTCTGAGTTTTCTTGTATCTCTGTTTTTTTTTTAGAACTGCAGTCTTAAATTCTCTCATTTAAATCAGTCTTTCATGTCTTCACATTCTCTGGAGATTTTTAAATTTTATTTTTGAATTCTCTTGTTACCTTGGTTATTTATTGTGTTTGATGGATTATTTCTCTGCCTAGGTATTTATGGAAATAAAGTGTTTTTGAAGTATTTGTTCACTATTTAGCTGATGTCTTTCTTTTATTTTCCAGTAGGTGGTGCTGAAGCACAAGTTTTTATTTTCTTTTACCTGCACTGCTGGGGCTTCCAGGATCTCGGGCAATGTTGTTGTGGCCATGGAAAGCATCCCATATTACCTGAGGCGATGGGTGTCCCCTTTATGACAGGGGGGCCTTGATCTTGAGGCACCACTCCCATGGATTGTAAGTGGCAGGCTATGGTGTTTTCTGGCCGGTGTGTTCTCAGTATTGCCTTCCTGTAGCCAGAAGCTGCCAGCAGAGCCACTCTGTTGAAGTTGACCATGCTGCCTCTACCAGTCTCCCCTATGATAGGTTGGGGAGGGGTGGGCTGGGCAGATGGGTTCATGTTTCCAGGGTTCTCTTCTCTCCTGTGGTGTTAGCTGTAATGAGTACAGACAGAGCACTTAGGCTGGAAAGTTTTTTCCAGCTCTTTTCACTATTTGCAGAGAGGATTTTACTGCTAGACTGGCCACAGGGGGATTAGGTGGGCAGGTTCCCATGTCTGCAGAATCATTCGTCTGGTGCTGGTGCTGGTGCTGGTGCTGATGGGCTGTTAAATGCTGTGATCCTTTGCTTTTCTGTCTCTGACTTTGGGCTTTTCTGTCTCTGACCCTGGGCCCAGCCTCAATATGTGCCGACCACCCGGGTACTATTGCTATCTCTGCTTTTTCAGTTTACCCAGTGGGGGTTGCACACCAGCCTGTCACTCCTATTGCATTTGCTGAGGCCCAGGCAAGAGGTGGACTGTTTGGGGCTTTTGTCTGTCTTGCCTGCCCTGCTTGCTCTAATGTGTCCACATTCAGATGTCTCAATGTCTGGGTCTTTCAGATGTGTTTGTGTGTTGAGCAGGGATTCCTTTGTTGATTATAGCTATCCAACTTGTAACTGCAAGGAGAGAGACCTGCAGGTCAACTCATGTCACTATGCTACTGATGTCACTCTCTTTTCCTAGGTTGTTTGTGAGTTTTTGCTTTCTGGGTTTGAGGGTTGCTTGCTTTGTGAAGAGGAAATATTTCAGAGGCATTATTTATCAGAAACTTTATGACCAAAAATCAAAATATAGACAAAGCAAAGGAAATAAAATGTACTTTGTGCTATGCACTTTGTGTACATTCCCATTTTTAGTTTTCATGAGATCTTTGAGAAAGATGGCAATATTCCTAACAAACAAATGGATAAATTAAAGCTTAAAGAGTGTGTGATTTACTGAAATGTTGAGGCTAGAATTTGAACCTAAGGCTATAGGACTCTAAAGCCATAGGGGTATGTTTGTTCTAGGATTTGGATTTCTTCATTGCCCCTGGGCTAAGTATTTCATTCTTCACTAGAAGTAGGGTGACATTCTTGAAGTGTTTTTCTTTGTTCTGATGTTCAGATTCATTGACTCTCTTTTTTGGAATTAGGTGTTAACTGACAGTTTTGTTTAACAAGTAAGTTATGATCTTCTCTACCAGTTGACCAGTTGGTATTAGCTTCAGAAAAATATGGAGATTATATTTGTAGCTGTGAAAATTTGGAAAATAGTTTACTGAATGTGTCTCATGTGTGAAGAGATGAGCTAAAGATGCTTCTGTTCTTTATTGCCAGTGGCTCATTTGGATTGCTCAGAAGTTGACCCAGCTCTCATTTTTCAATACCTGTTATATATTAGTTGTTTTATTTATATATATAAAAGAAGGATGTCTCTAAAATGTTTTAATTATCACATCATCATTTTAGTCATTTGAATAAGTAAAGCAATCAGATGACATTACTTGAAACTTAAGTTAGAAATCGAGTAGGAAGAAATAGATTTTCTTTGTTAATAAAATTGTTTTTGCATCCTGCATACTGACATAGGCGTGAAAGAAAATGGCTGAAACAAATGCGAAAGCCTTTTTACAATTTAATTCACAATTTACACATTCATTTATCTTACATGTCAGTGAAAAATTACCAACTATTATGAACTAGGACATATTATATCACAAAAGAACCAGAAAAACTCATTAAAAATATATTGAAGTGTAAAAAGTATTGTATTCTTGATATCCTCACATCTCTCTCTTCTGTGTACTTATGTACATACAACATACTGAATTTTACTTAGGTAAATGTATATTTTTCAGTTGTCCATTTACATGTTCTTCCATTTGCTCCAAAGCTATATTCATGTAGCCATGCAGACAAACGAGGACCCCTCAGTAACTCACATGGAATTTAGTTTTACTACACTAGTCATCTAATGATGTGCTTTAAGAAGTCATTGGAGGTTTGCTTCCATTCACTCATTTTAACAATACTGATCAGAAATCTGGGAGGTAGGAAGTATGAGTTCTAATCCCAGCTTTGCTACTTAATTAGCTTTGTGCCTTGAGTAACTGATCATTTCACCCCTCAAGGTCCCAGGTTTCTCATCTCTTGCTGGGATCCGGAACCCCCACTCTAGGCGCCCCACAAGCCTGGACTCTGCTGACAAATGGGATGAAACTGAGACTGTACTAGTTGTTTTACATCTCATTCACATTAATCTTGGTAAAACCCTGATGAGATATAATGAGTGCCATTTTTCACGTGGGGCAACTGAGGCTGAAAGAACTTACACAATTCGGCCAAGGATATACAGATAGTTAATGGAACTGGGATTTGAACTCTTGTCTGCCTGTTAGATCAGGCTCTTCCGTTTCTCACAATCCATCTTCCCCTCATGCTTCTATCTAGGAGAGAGAACAGGATTTGAATTGTCTAAGCAGGCTCAGACATCAAACCTGTCTTTATCTGAACGTATATCTCTTTAGTTGTTCCAGGATCACATTAGCTGACAGGTGGATCACCTTTTGGTTTCATTAGCCCATTGGTTCACTTCTCTCGCCTTACATTACACACCTGAGAACCTTTATTTCTATTTATGTATTTTTTTAATGCAAGTAAGCCTTTATTTCCTTATTAACAGAATGTTTGATAAAGAAACTACATATTTAAAGGTAGAAGTTCAAAGCACATTGAGGGAGAGTCCTTTTTTAATGCATTTAAAGAAATTCATTTTACATATCAATAAAATTAAAAGAACTTATTTTGAAGTTTTTTATTACTGACAATTTCTGAAAAACATATAGTTGATTATATTTTTCCATAGAAAAGCAATGTTAAAATATGGAATTTTTCCTGTACTAGAATTCAGCATTCAGATAAATCACTAGTCTAAACATCAATAGGTCATAAATGCAAAAAAAATCTGCTCTAAAAGTCTATACTAATTTAAAATACTATTCCCAGTTCTATTAAATAGGCGTAAATATATAGCACATATTATAAAAGGCATTGCATGTACTATTAAGTGCACATATAGTAAAAAAATATAATAGAAGACCTAAAACTAAGGTACTTACTATACTTAACATTAAGTAATCTTCGCATCTTAGAATTTAGTGTATTGCTAAGGAAATAGATGGCACAAGACTCTTTAAAAAGCCATCCAGATATTTAAAAACTTTTTTGATACATTTTTCTACAATAAGCAGAGGCATTGAGCCACCTTATTAATTCTAGATGTATTACTTCACAGAAAATATTTCCAGTGGCAATGACACAATATATGTCCTCTTCTCAATTTACTGGAGGCTAAAGTTGTAAAGGCTGCATCAGACAAAAGGTCATTCTGCCTAGCATTGATTGCTCTTGCTGTTATTAGTAAACTATAGAAGGAGTTACCTGGTCACTGGTACAAACTAAAAGAAAAAGCTTCAAAACACTTTGTTGTTGTTGGAGTTGGCCAAAGTGAATGAGGATAAACAAATATTGGTCATTTGCAGAGCAGAAAGCACTATATAAAGTTAATCTGAGATGCTCTTCTTAAAGGTGCTTTTTCTATAAAGAAATCTGACTCAGCTAGATGAAATAAATCACATAACTTTTTTTTCTTCTTCACTTTCTCAAGGTGGTTTTCTTGACCTGATTTCATGTATGAATGTTTGGCAAATGGTGTTAGGTTATCTGGAGGCTTGAGGAACATCTTGTTTACTAATAAGAGCTAATTAAAGAAAAAATTAAAGGAAGCTGGTTACACAAATATCTTAGCAGTTCGGCTAGAAAAAAGAGCACCTAATTCTTTACACAAACATGCCATGGTGGATATTTTACAGTACAAATGAAATTGCAAAGCCTTCCTAATCAGGTTTATGCAGTACCCAAGAATACTTGCTTCAGTCCTTATTGAATCAGTGATAGTTTAGAAATTACTGTGGCTTGATTTGGTGGTTAGGGAAGAAGTTCCTCTGTTCTTTGGAGCACCCTGTTGTAGTCTTTGCCTCTGTGGGAATAAGCACTCCAAATACAAGTGTTCCTGCTGCAGCTGCTGCTTCTGAATTTTTAACCAGCTTTGCCAGGGCCAGGACAGGGGAGGCAGATTCCTCCCCACGCTGCTAGGGCTGCTGCACCAACTCTGTAACTCCTGGCTCTCTGCAGGTGGTACAGCTCAGAAGCATGCCTCACTGCTGCCACCTCCAAGGCCTGGGCCTTCCTTTTCAGCTCCTTTCTGTCTTTCGCATCATGCTTGTGGTTGGCTTATTTGTTGATTCTTCAGTAATGTTTTTTCCTGGAGGTACCAAGCATGGGCCTTTGCAGCTGTCTCAGTTCAGGCTTGCTTTAGCTCCTCCTGTAATGTCTGCAGTTCTCTCTACTGCTTCTCTTTTACCAGTTAAATGCCCCCTCACTGCCTCCAGCTGCTGCTTCAAATCAGATTCCAGCTTTTCCTTCTTCAAGAGCTGTGTTGTTTTAAGCTCTGAAGTTTGTTTCACATATTGGGAGGCTAATTCTTGTCTCCTTTATAGGATCTCATCACTTTCTTCTGCATGGTTCTTCCACTGATTTTCAATTTCACCTCTCTACACCTTGGATTTGTTGATCAGGTTAGCCAGCATGAATTTAGTCTTGGCCTGGACAGGTAAAATGTTCATTATGTAGCAGCCGGATTCCCCCATTACCACTTTTTATTGGATTTAAGTTTTATTTGTTGGTTCAGTTTCATCACTTCTGCTGTCTTTCCTATAAGCCTCATTGCTGCCTTTGTTGGCTTCTCTGGCTTCAAAAAATTACTTATGAAACTGAAATACGATGTAGAGGGAATACTGGTGTCCTCCCTTGTGGCAAGTATTTCTGGTTCCTTGGGTCTAGGCTCAACACAAATTTCCACCATCCAGAACCCTGCAGGTCCCAGATCACCTGGGTACTGGGGGGCCCCCTTGAGTGACATTACGGCTCTGGCTGGTGCTCTCGGCCTCCGCAGCATAGCGGTCCTGGACGGCACTCTGTGCCTCAGTGACACTGCAGTCCTGGACTGTGCAGCACTGGCACTCAGGTCCCTGGGGGCTTGAGTGTCCACTTCATAGGGGCTGAAAGTGGACTTCCTGGCCTTTTCCCTGCTGCAGGAGCCTGGCTCTGGGGCTCTCAGGTCTCTCCAGGCTGTCCCAGGAATCAGCCAGGCTTCCCCAGGTTCATTTCCATTATGCTAAACTTGCCCTCCTGCCACTCACTGTCAGTCCTGCTCCTTGCACTGCCAATACCCTACCGCTGTCTGGGGTGGGTTCCCAGGCAGGCTCCTGAGCCAAGTCAGCACAGGAAGCTGGCCTGGGAGCTCTGGCATCCCCTCACTTTCCTCTCTTTACCTGGTTAGGGCTGGTTGGATCCTGTCATACTCTCTTTCCCAGCTCGCAATGTGGGCATCTCCCTAGTCAAGTCTCCATGGTGACTGAGTGGAGGGGGCGGAGCCAGCAGAATTTAGGAAGGGGATTGGGCCCTAGTGTGTCTATTGGCTTTGGGAGTACATATTTTTCTGGATACAAAAAATATCCTGAGGTTCCTGTGGTGGACTTGTTTTGTGAGTAGCCACCTCCAGTGCCCCTTAAGCTCCTTCCTAAAAGCATTAGCATTCATCTTATTTGGGAGCACATCTCCTTGTCACACCTAAAACCTTTAAAGAAATAACAATATCTAGTTACACTCGGATCAGTCAGTAACTCTGGACATGGGATCCAGCAGTAACGTCTTAAAAAGTGTCAGGGGTGTGGTTAGTGGCGGTGTTAAACCTTGGTTCTTGAGTTTGACTAAAGAATTCAGAGCTAAGAACTCTAATGCAAGAAGTTTATTTAGAAAATCACAGAGGTAAAAGAAGTGAGCCAGCTGGGCTGCATGGATTCAGGAAACAAGTTACAGAGGCAAAAGAAGGACACTTCGAGTTTAGGAGAAAGAAAGCACCTGAGAAAGAAGGAGTAGGCATGAGAGAGGGAGAGAGGAGAGCGCGCATGTGTGCGCATGTGCATTTGTGAGTGCACTCCGGGTCCCTTGCCTTAAAGGTTTTTATCTGTTTTCTAGAGACAGGAATTTTAGGGGAGTTCACCCTAGGAGGCCACCAGTGCACCAGAGGACAACTGGCCGTCCTGCCTCAACTGTCTTCAGGGGGATGAGGGTGCATCCTCTGGTTGCTTTGTGTAGCTCCTTGAAAGGGAACATGAGCCGTAACAAACAGCCAGTTGCTGTTAGATAGCAACTGGAGTTGAAAAAGCTATGTGAAGAAGATGAAAAGAACTAAAATGGTAAGGTGTGTGTAAGTGGGGGTGAGTTGCTGGGCAAAGATGTTCTAAGTTCCTGAGCTGTGCAGGCACTGAGGAGTTCTTTGGAGTTTCCCCTCAGTCCTGACTTTTGAAGGCTGGGGGTCTTCTCAGTCCCTCACATGTGAGCTGTCCATGGGGCAGTGACTGAGGCACAGTGGTGCTCACTGAATTTCATGGGAAAAGGATGATCTACCAGTTTGTTGTCAGTATGTTGCTGTTGGAAGTCTGTGTGACTTGTTGCCTGTGGCAGAAATACTGACCACCTGCTCTTAAATAGAAACTGCTCGACTTGTGATGAAAATACCTTAATTACCCGTGTTAATAGTGGCATGAAGAATACAGCTAGCTAAAATTTACAGTAATTCAGAAACCTCACTTAAGCCCATTTTTCCTCTGCTAAGAAGTAACAAAATTAATTGCTCTTTTTGTACCTGCCTATCCAGAAATTAGAGCTTCAAGAAATGAAGTGATAAAAAGCCAGGTAATTTAGAGAGAGGAGAACAACCTAGGGTAATATAGGGACTATTGTCTAAATTCCCCATTGGAGTAGGTTTGTATGTCATTTAACTGCTTTGCTTGGTGTTTCAGGTTTGTTTGTTTTTTTTTTAATCCTCACCTGAGGATATGTTTATTGATTTTAGAGTGAGAGAGGAAGGGAGGGGGCAGAGAAGAGAGAGAGAGAGAAACATTGATTGGTTGCTTCCTGTACGCATCCTGACTGGAGATTGAACCTAGGTATATGCCCTAACTGGGAATCGAACCCATAACCAACCAACTGAGCCACCAGCCAGGATGGTGTTTCAGGTTTAATGAGACAGCTGAAAAATTCACTAACATCAGTTTCTGGAACATCTAGAAAAATATATTTGTAAAATTTACCTTTTTCACCAATTTTTAGTGTATAGAGGTATTAATAGATTTACATTGCTGTACTGCCATCATCACTCTTCATTCTCTGGAACTTTTTCATTATCTTAAATTCAATTTCCACTGAGCAATAACTCTCCATTCTTCACTCCATGTGGCTCTTGGTAACCACTGTTCTACTTTCTCTTTATATCAATTTGATGATGAATTTTTTCATTACATGAAATTCCGTAGTCATTGTCCAAACCAGTAGAATACTGATTTCTAAATGTCTACAGGGATTGCCTCTAACTAAATGCATAATTACCTAATATTGGGAAATGGTAGACCCTTTTTGTTAAGGACTTGAAACCATCCAATTTAGTCACTGCTCCTAGCCATCACTAACCTTACATGCTCATCCTAAGAAAGATCATCTCTCTCATAAAAACAAAACAAAACAGTAACTCTAGAAAATAAGTGGCAGGTGGTAAAATTGACTTTGTTGAATATGTGTTGTCATGTGCTTGGTATTCCAGACTTTTTACCAGTCTCCATTGAGAAAAGCAAAAAGACTCAGGAACAGTTACTTAATATTTTTAATACCTCCCAACTTAGCAGTATAAGTATAATGTCATTGTTAACACTGGGCAGCTATGAAAGAATAAGTACATCTAAGCTTATGGGTTCAAGTCATTTAATAGGAATTTTGGAAATTTGGAGGAAAGTGTTACCTTCACCAAATGACTTGCTCTTTGTTGGCTGTGGGTACATCACTACTCAGGAGACTAAGGAATGGAACAGGAGATGCAGCCCCAAGGGGAGTGGCTTACCGTTGGCATAGGTGCTTAGAAGACAGCACCAGAGTGAGCATGTGAGGGCTGCCCTAAAAGACGCACATAGTTACGCAGTCACATCCTGATTGGACATTAGGGAAAGTTTCCTGATATAAGTGGTTTGTAAAGCAGTGGGCACTGACGGCCTCAAACCATTTAGCTGGTACATGTGAGGAAGGGAAACAGACATGAAATGGTGCAAAACTGATGAGGAGACCACCAGAGTTCAGACTTCAGTTACTACAGGTGACATTGCTGAATTAAAGGATACAGTATTCCCTCACTTATCGCGGGTATTACATTCTAGATCCCCCCCCCTGCAAAGTAGGAACCTTACATTTATTCTACACTTTTAAACCTACATAACTTTAACAACATACATATACAGTACTGCAAAATCCATGATAAATAATTAAATGTAATATTTTTTAAAAACTCACGGTACAGTGAGGCCACAATAAGTGAACTGCGATATAGAGAGGGACGACTGTATATACATCTTAAATGTTGATAGATATTGCCAAATGATCTTCCATAGAGATTTTAACAATGCCTGTTTCTTAGATCCTCCTGATAGAATGTCAGACAATATGCTGTTTCCCAATCTGTACATTAAAAAGTATCTCGTCATTTTACTTTGCATTGCTTTGAGCATCTATTCATAAATTTCAGAAGCATTTGTAATTCCTTTTTGTGCAACATTTTGTCAGTAGCTGATGCCCATTTCTCTATTTAGAAGTTGGATTTTCATAGAATGATTTTAGTGGTTCTTATAAATCATGATTCTGGAGTTTTGGTGAATATATATTGGGATCGTATTAAGACAACAGTCATCTATTTCTATATTACTAAGTTTTAATGAAGAGTGGATGTTAGGGTTTGTTAAATACCTGTAGAGCATCATATGATTTTCCTCCTTTGATCGTAGGGTAAATAAGAGGATTGCATTTCCTACCTTGATTTGTTCTTATATATTCTATGCATGCTGATCAGTCACCACTCACTCTTGCCGTGGTATAATAATCCTTTGGTGGTTTCTGAGTTCTGCTTATTAAATGTTTTGTTTGGGACTTTTGCATATAGTTTCATAAATATCTAAATTATCACTGATATAGCTTTTCAAAGATCATCAGTATTCTCCTAGTGATTAAATTAACCCTTATCTCATTTACAGTCTTTAATCTTCTGTTTAGCTGTGACATTTTACACCCTGACTAGTGTTTTCACCCTGCCTTCTTGAAATGCTCACCTTTTTTTTTTGCATTAAAATTTATATATTTTTTGAGAATTATTATTTGTATTTTTTTTATTGTTGTTCTATTACAGTTGTCCCAATTTTTCCCCCGTCGCTGTCCACTGTCCCCCACCCACCTACAGTCAATACCCACTCTGTTATCCATGTCCATAGGTCATTTATACTAGTTCCTTGACTAGACCCTTCCCCTTCTTTTCCCCCCTTTGCCCCCTCCCCCCTCCCCTCTGGTTCTGTTTTGCTCATTTGTTTGTTTTGTTCATTAGGTTCCTCTTATAGGTGAGATTACTGTGATACTATGAGTTGAGCTGTCAACTCGGTGGTGGCTTCTCATAGTGCCTATCTGTCTGCCTAGAGCCTTTCTACTTGACCTTCTTTCAGGTTTGACATTATCTCTAAGGTAGACTGACCTCTCATATATTGCTTTAGCATGTCTATCTGCATATCCTGCCATCACCTCAAACACAGTGTGTCTAAAATAAACTTATTTTTCACCCCCACCCCAAATTAGCTTTTCCACTTGGCATACCTGCTTTTGTTTATTGTTACATTTAACATTTTCTTAATAATCCTGCCTCTAGCATGTATTGAGCACCTGCTGTATTGCAGACCTGAGAAACCAGGCAGCAAGGAGGAAAAGTGGGAACAAGGAGGGCATGCAGCAAATGTAGATTCTGTTTTCAAGAAACGTGATGTGCTAGAGAAAAAGACATTGTTTGAAGAGGTGAAGAGAAAAAGAGGTTAAGGGGAGTGTGATTTATTTGTGGTGAGGAAGCAGTCAAAGGTGAGAAGTATCAGGTATAAGAATGAAAGGTTAACAGGAGCAGTGCCTAGGAGGTGCTTGAATCAATATCAGGAAGGGAAAGAGAAGGAAGGGAATATTCAGAAAGAGTCTTGGGAGGAGAAACAGTGGGCACAAGAACGTGAGACCTGTGTTAATGAAAAAGGTAAGGTTTGGTTCTTGAAGAGAATAGATATTTTAAGTCCTGAAAAATTTTCTTCATGTTTGCTATATCTGTATTAGCAAAATCGTGTCCTATTTTGATAGACTCTTTAAGTCTGTAGGATTGAATGGAGGACCATTAAGGGCTAATCTTTGTACATAGTAGATGCTCATAGTTACTCTTTAAATTTAAGGATACATCGTAAGTACATTTTTTTCTGTTCAGGGAAAACTGCATTTTTGTTGTTCTCTCCTTTAGCAGTTTGGTATCAGGCACTTTAGGGCAGGTAGGAAGCAATTCTTGTCTTTCTCAGTGTCACAAACCACTTAACAGCATGTTGGAGTAGCTTTTGCAGTGATAGTGCCTCTGTGTGGTAGTGGTGAGCCATGCACCCCAGTGAGCAGTCCCCGCCGGTTGTCCTGAGAGAGCATTCCTCACCCAGTATTCCCTTGAATTCCTAACAGTCTCAGTGTGCTGCTCCTTTTCTTAGGGCTTCTTTATTCCAGTTGTTTGCCCTTACTATTAAGAAAATTCATGTATGGGAGCTATCGTTCTTACATTTTTCTCTCTCCTTCCTATTCGTGATCTCATCCATCTGCTTAGAACACATTTACCTCTCCTTTTGCGTGATGGCATTTCATATACTATGATAGCTCTGCCCTTACATCTCTTCTTACCCAGGCTAAACTGTTTTTTTTTTTTTTTTTTTTGTTCCTTTCCCACTAAATAATTGATTTCCAGACACTTTATAATTTGCCAGCCATACTGTAATTCCTGTAGGTTTGAATTTTAAAGAGAACATTAGATTAATTACTTTAAGTGAGGGCATACTACTATCTTTCCCTTTTTTCATTTGTACTGGTAGAATTATAATCTGACTTACCCTGCTCACTGATAGTGTTACAGAACCCCGCCATTGCTGTCTGGAATAGCTGTGGGATTTGATTGCCTGCTGCCAAGAAACATGATTCCTAGGGCAAGAGTTTGGTGAAAGTGGAAAGGTTATAGAGATTCAGAATAATGGTGGATTTCTGCCATTAAGTCTGCTCCCTTTAAAATACCCCAAAACACATAATCCTGTGTCCCTTTGCCAAACGAGGCTGGTTTCAGAATACACCAGTCAGAAGTACCGTCTTTCAGAAAAGCAGAAGTCTGCAGTTCAGCATTTCCGCTCACAGTTCAGCTTCAAGCATCCCTCATGAATCTGTGCTTGGCTTGGTGGGTCCTAGCACAGCTCTATCAGCTCTGCCACGATCTCCTCCTTCTTACTCCAGACCTCTGGGCATGCTCCTATTCCAAACCTCGTGGCTTCCGCCTTATCTACCAGACCTCGTAGCTGACTCCCTTCTACACTCTTTCAGACTGCGTGGCTTCTCCTTCTCTTTCAGCCTATCCTCGTTTAAGTGCTTGGCCTGGAACCTCTATGTGACCTCACATCCAGCCCCTCCTATGATATGCCATTAGGCTAGTTCCCCCGTATCTTTTACCTTCTTTTGGCTGCCATCTTTAGTCAGAGCAAGAGTTCCCAGCGACTTCCAGGGTGGGCATCTGCCCCTGCCTCTGGCGCAGTTGCTCCCCAGGTATGGCAGGAGTCCCTGACTGCTCTCAGAGTCAGGCACACCTTTGGTGCCCTAGGTGGCAGACCTCTTCCCTTCTGAAAGGCATAGCTGTTAACTTGCCGTTATTATGCAAAGTATCCTCACCACCATGTCATCCACTTCCCCTTCCCCCAATCAAGGTTTGTGGGGAATATGCTCTGCTATTTTCAGGGGACCCCCGTCCTGCACCCCATTGCAATAGTAATTTATACTGCTTTTCGTAAAGGTGTTAAGCAGTGTATACTTCTCTTCAGAATTTAAAGTGATTTTCCCTATCCATCATCCTACCCTCTGTCACTGTATACAGAAAATAAGTGTATGTATATGTGTTGTATGAGTGTGTTTAAGTATGAATATGAGTATACGTAATTATACTATATTCTTACACATATATTTATGTATAATTATATGCACAATTATACACGGAATATATATAACAAAATTATGTATACTTTATATACTGTATAATTATGTATATAGCATGTATCGTGTGTGTGTGTGCACGCGCGCACACGCGGTGGCGGAGGGGAGAGAGTAGTTTCTACATTTAAAATAATTTCCAAATTAGTGTTGACACTACCTCAGAATCTTTGGAGTTGTAGACACCTCCTGGGTCCCGTTTGTGCTTTGTACCTGAGTGGGCAAAGCTGGATCTTGCCAATCCAAACTGGAGAAGAAAGGCTGTACTTGTGTGCTTGTGGCCTTTGGTTCTAACCCCGTCTCCAGAGCACAGAGCATATTCTCACCCAGTAACTTGTAGAGGGCTGTCTGCTAAGCTCCGGCAAGGAGGTGTCTTTAGGTAAAGAGCCTGACAGTGTTACCTGGGAAGATAAACTGGTTTTGTGTTGATTCTTTCCAAAGCAAAAAAGAACATTTCCTGGGTTTGGTGAAGTCCTGTAGCATGTGATCATATGTGATTTTGCATATTGAGCCTGAGGCATTTCCTTTGCCTAAGGTGGCTACTCAGGTAGCTTGGTGGGGAATTGGGCTGTAATTATTCGCTGGAGACTGTATCAGAGGCAGCAATGATGTAAATAAAAAGGTAATGGTGGAATGGGAGGATAGAGGATTTCAAAGCAGGGGCTTATACTCATTGGTGTCCTCTTCTCACACTCAGAACGGCATACACATTGTTCTAAATCCTTCCCATGGCAGTGCTTCTTCTCCCGATCCTGATTCCCTGCCTGGTACCTAAGAGTAGCCATTTTTCCCTTTAGCTATTTTCCCTTGCTCTTCTTGTTCCCACAGTTAGCCTACCCTGGGCCTGCTGCAGGCCAACAGAAGGGGACATTCAGTCTTCTGTTCCTACATGCTTTCCCACCTGCTAGCTATCCTCCCTCCCAGACACAGAATCTTCTAGAGTCAACCTACTTTCTGTAATGTCATCTCCTTCCTTGGTGGGCCTTATAGTATGCACAAATTCTGTATCAGAAATAGCTTTGCTTGTATGAATGATTAGGTGGAAAAGTCTTCCAGAAAAAAACACTGTTAGTATAAATGGGGAATTCTTTAAGACAGGAGCATCAATCATACACCAGCCTCCTTTTCAGTAGGTGCTTTGTAGCCGTACTTCTGGAAAACGTAAAGCTGTTTACTCCATTGAAGGCACAGGATAGGGGTGAGTAGAAATGAAACCACAGAGCCCTCTGCTTATTAGTGTGTTCAGCTCCTCAATTATGGGTATCTGTCTGGTTCTCCCGTAATACTTTCATATTTTCTACCTGTTTCTTATCATCTTTCTCCTACCCATTCTGCCTTGTTCCCAGAGCCCTCCTTATATTTATCAGGGAATTGTCACTATATCCACAATGTTCTTTTCCACTGCTCATAAGTGATGTCACAGTTATGACTGGGTGACAAAGATTTTGTTCTCTGAGTCTTGCATTTCCATCTGTCCTGAGCCCTGTGGTTGTCTCATATCTTGTCCCAGTATTTGTCCTGAGTTTTTGCTGTCTTCTTTTGGTTCCTAGTCAGTAGTTTTGAGCAACTTTTTCTGATGCTTCATTGTTAGCCTATTGAGAGCCCAGTTAAGGGAGTAAACCCCGACAGAAAATCCGGAGCCGGAGTCCCTAAGGCGGTTTGACGTTGTAGTCAACACCGGCAACTCCTGCGGCGCACCTGAAGCCAAGCTGTATTGACTCTGTCTTTCCCTTGGATCCTTCAGCTGCGAAGAGAGGGGGGGTCTGCTGCATGGGCAACAGCAGATCCTCCATATCACCCTGCCCAGGCTCTGTAGCTTCAGTTTCACTGGAGAGGACACTCCAGCGTCATCGCAAGATGTCGATTCAACACGGGTGGAGACATATACCGTGTCACTCCCGAGTTGGACTGCACAGCCATTCTCGGCGGTGCAGATAGACTCTTAAGAAGCTACACCATCGTCTCTCGAGACGGACGGCTGCCGACGACGATGAGAGCCCAGTTGACCTTCTCTCTTGTGCACTGGATTCTTACCAGTTACATTCTCTGACACTACAAAAGTTGATGGCAGCCATTCCAGGACATAATTGTAACCTGTGGTTTTCAACATACAGTGTAGCCTGATTCTCCCATATGTCCTGTGTGGGCCATTGTTCTGTGTAGGTGCTGGAAAAATGTAAAGCTGTTTACTCCACTGAAGGCAGAGGATAGGGGTGAGTAGAAATGAGACCACGAGTTGGGGGGTGGGGTAAACCAAAGCTCGTGTTATCGTACAGTTTACATTTTCCTTCATGGAGTTTAAGAACATACTTTTGAAACATAGAGAAAGAAAAATACTGCTCTGTTGGCTTTTTGATACACAGATGAGCGAAAAGAGCTACTGGTTTGTCTGTGCTGTTACTTCACTGCCTCTGATTTTAAGCAACACAGTTATTGAATCTTTTCTCAGTCATCAAATGGGTCTAATTTTGAAGGCTGTGTTAACTCATATATACTTATAATTCTTTGAGTTACTTTTAAGAAGTATTCAGATGGATTCATGGACTGTTAGTACAGACTTAAATAAGCCTCCAGTATGTTTGATTTTTTTTCCACAGAAATTGAATCTCTTAGTATGTTCTAGTTGTATACTTTAAGATTATCTATATTGTGTCCATATGTAATAATATTACTTTTCCCTTACATTATAATAAATAACTTTTACCAATAGATACAGATATTCAAATATACAAGGTTAAATTTTTGCAGTTACATAGATAGCCTAAAATGACATAATTGACACTCACATGCATATCATTATTTTAAATCCTATGGAGTTGGCAAAAACATCAGTTCATTATTCTAAGTTGACTTATAAGATGTTTAACTCTCAATATTAATATTGTAAAGAGTATTGTCTTCACAACTGAGATGCACTTACATCAGGAGAATTTTAATGGTTCATTTATTTTAACAGTGCTAACTGAATTATTCTTAAAAATGTAAGAAAATTTTAATAAAATATTTTGATGACACAGTTAATATATAATACAAATCACATTCCAGATTTCAGCCAAAGGAGAAGGATTTACTTTTGAATTTTATTTTTAAAAGTTTGAGTATTTTGTAGTTACTACCACAACCAAAAAGACTGGATATGGTATACCTGTGGTATAGTTCCTAAAATCAGGTACTGGTTTGAGTTCTTATATTAGGGAAAATCCAAAACAGAAACAATGCTATTCTGTTATGTTCGGCTACTTTTTAGAAGCTAGTTATAAAATTAAAAGATTAAAAAAAAATAATGTATTTATTTGTTTGTTTATTTATTTATTTTTAGAGGGGAAAGGAGAAAGAGAGGGAGAGAAACATCCCTGTGTGGTTGCCTCTCACTCGCGCCCCCAACTGGGGACTTGACTTGCAACCTAGTCATGTGCCCTGACTGGGAATCGAACCAGTGACACTTGGCTCGCAGGCCGACGCTCAATCCACTGAGCCACAGCAGCCAGGAAATTATAAGATTTTTAAAATTGCTATTAAATAATGGTGTTTTTACATATGAAATTATTTTGGAAAAAATAAATAAGAATTAGCTTCCTGCATATTAAATTTTTTAAAACTACAGGAAAGTTGACTTTGGGTTTACCTTTATCATACTTAGGAATCTGGACTGGTCAACAGAAGTCTTAGGATCAGGGATTTTGTAACTCATGTTTATGTGCCTGTACCAACTATAATGGCAAATTTGTGGGTGGAGTCGGGAGCAAGCAGTATTATCTGACAACTTTTGCTTTCTTATATAGAAATTTCTCTAGTTAGGTAGAATACTGTCAGGTTCTGTGGACATAAGATGTGGTATCTCACTGACTTACCACTGGGATTGCAAATTCTATAGAATAAAAGATAGTCAAAGTATTATGGATGTCTATTTTATTGACAACTTAAAATGCACAGTATGTTCATTTCTAAACTTTTGAAGTCAGTAAACAAGACAGCCTAGATTAAATAATATAGTTTTTCAATAAGAATGCTCTCATGGAGAATATAGTTGAGTTTCTCTAGTTGTACTACTAAAGCTCTAGGTTGACAGACTCCTGTTTGATGACCTATGGTTGGTTGATGAGATCAAACTTACTTGGTAATAATCCCCTTTATTCCCTGGGGATGGGTTTAAACAGTTCTTGAATAGAAGCACTGTGATGGTCTTCTGTGGAAAATTTCTTTCAAAACGTCTGCTCAGAGCATATACCATATATAAGTTCCACTTTCGTCTGTCTCACTTTTTTATACTTCAGACATCAGTGTAGAAACCTTTGTGGCCTGATGTGTTCACCACTAGGAAGGGGTGTAGTTAGTATTTACCTGCTAAGTGCCTAGTTATTTTCTTAAGTTCACTCTTAGTGACATGATCTGATACAAGGAACTTGGTTTTATTCAGCATAAGAAGCTGTTGCTTAACCTTGATTCTTTCATTTATCATTGGGATTTAGTAGGATGCTGCGTTTGAATAAGTTGAACATCTTCTAGTCTTTATTTCAAAATCCATCACCACTTGAAGCACCTCTCTTGAAGGATATGTGCCAGAGGGTTGAGCAGATGGTGGCTGAAAAGGCCTAAGAGGCTAATGGCAATTCTAACACCACAAGCTATTAAACTTCGGGAAAAGACAAATAAACAAACAAACAAAAAACTATGAATTTTTTGAATTTACATTTTATTTTTCAATTACGGTTTATATTCAATATTATTTTATACTAGTTTCAGATGTACAGCACGGTGGTTAGACAACCATATATTTGATGAACTGTTCCCCCCAATATTTCTAGTACCCACTTGGCACCACATACAGTTATTATAATGTTATTGACTGTGTTCTCTATACTGTACATTACATCCCTGGGACTATTTTATAACTGCCAGTTTTACTCCTTAATCCCTTCACCTTTTTCACCCAGTCCCCGAAACCCCCTATCAACCATCAGTCTGTCCTCTGTATTTATGAGTCTGTTTTTCTCTCTCTCTTTCTTTGCTTTTTTTTTTTAAGTTCCACATATAAGTGAAATCATATGGTATTTGTCTTTCTGTGTCTGACTTATTTCACTTAGCATAATATCCTTGAGGTTCATCCATACTTTTGCAAATGGTAAGATTTACTTTATGACTATTATCTCATTGTATGTATGGACCATAACTTTTTTATCTAGTGGTCTGTTAATAGACACTTGGGTTGCTTCCATATCGTAGATATTGTAACTAACACTACAGTGAACATAAGGTTTAATATATTCTTTTAAATTAGTATTTTGGGTGTCTTTGGATATTTACCCAGAAGTGGAATTGGCTGGGTCATAAGGCAGTTCCATTTTTAATTTTTTGCAGACTTTCCATACTGTTTTTCATAGTCTCTGCACCAAACTCCATCCCCACCAGCAGTGCGTGTTTTCTTTTCTGCACATCCTTGCTAACACTTGTTTGTTGATTTATTGATGATATTTGATTCTGACAAGTCTGAGGTGGTATCTCAGTGTGGTTTTAATTTACATTTCTCTGATGAATAGTTACATTCAGCACCCTTTCTTTCATCTATTGGTTATCTGTATGTCTACATTGGAGAAGTATCTTTTCAGGTCCTCTGCCCATTTTTAAAATTGGATTGTTTGTGTTTTTGGTGTTCACTTGTCTGAGCTCTTTTTAAATGTTGGACATAAACTCCTTATCAGATGTGTCATTGATGAATATCTTCTTTCATTAGCAGATTGTCTTTTCATTTTTATGATAGTTTTCTTTGCTGTGCAAAACCTTTTTAGTTTAATGTAGTTCCATTTGTATTTTTTCCCCCTGCCCAAGGAGACATATCAGAAAAATATTGCAATGAGAAATGTTCGAGATTTTACAGCCTGTGGTTTCTTCCAGGATTTTTATGGTTTTGAGTCTTACATTTAAGTCTAATCTATTTTGAGTTTATTCACATGTATAGTGTAAAAAAGTGGTCTAATTTCATTTTTTTGCATGTACCTGTCCAATTTTTCCAACATCATTTATTGAATAAACTATCCTTAGTCCATTGTATGTGCTTGCTTCCTCTTTGAAATATTAATTGACTATAAAGGTGTGGGTTTATTTCTGGGCTATCTATTCTGTTCCGTTGATCTACATGTCTGTTTTATGGCAGTGCCATGCTGTTTTAATTACTATGGCCTAATAGTATAATTTGATATTAGGTAGTGTGATTACTCCAACTTTGTTCTTTCTCAAGATCACTGTTGCTATTCGGGGTCTCTTGTGGTTCCATATAAATTTTTTGAATATTCTAGTTCTGTGAAATGTGTCATTGGTATCTTGATAGGAATTGTGTTGAATCCATAGATTGCTTTGGGTATTATGGACATTTTAATGATGTTAATTCTTCCTGTCCATGGACATGGTATACGCTTCCACTTATTTGGGGTCTTCTAGGTGATTGGATTTTTGATTAGGCATTTGTGTTTGGGATCCCTGGTGTAGGAGAGAGAAGGGGCAGGAAGGAAGCAAGGACCAGTGTTTTTCGGAAGGGAAGGAAGGAGTAACGGACAAAGAGTGGAGAAGGGTATGTGTGTGTGTCAGTATTGGGGGAGTCTGTTGTCTTAGAGAGTAGGGTGAGGTGGTGGTCTGTGGAGAACTAATATTTCTCAGGAACCTAATCCATGTCAGACACAAAGCTATGTACTTTCATGTTTATTACATCCTTACAATAACCTTGGCAAGGCTGATATAGAAATCATATGTAGTTTCAAAGGAAAAGTGGAAAGGAAGGTAAGAAGATACTAGAAAAGATCTTCTAAAAGTAAAGAAAAATAGTGTGATGATTGTTAGAGATGAACATCACATAGTGGTAGATGTGGTGGTGTCTTTATTCTAATTTTTGGGGGTATGGAAGGTAAAGTAGTAGGTTGAGTCAGAAAGGTAAAGTTGGTTATTAAGTTGGGTACCTTGAAGTTATTTGAGCTCTCTACTTTTGTGTATGTTTGGAAATTTTAAAACAAAAGGTTTTTTTTTTTTTAAAAAATGTCTAGCAAAGAAGCAAAATAGTCTTGGTTGTGGTAAAAAGTGGAAGAGTATTTATGAATAGCAGGGGGACTTCCTTCTCTCCCGCTTTCAGACCAACATGATACCATAAGTCTATGAACCTGTTTTTGAGGCAAATTATTAACAAACCATTTAGGAAGTAAAGACAATAAAATCAGTTGTTGTTTTTTTTAAATCCTCACCCAACGCCGTGCTCATTAATTTTAGAGAGAGGAGAAGAGAGTGAGAGAGAGAGAGAGAGGAAGAGACACGTTGGTTCCCTCTTGTATTGCACCCTGACTGGGGACTGAACCTGCAACTTAGGCATGTGCCCTGACTATGAACCCAACCTGGGACCTTTGGGTTTATGGAATGATGCTTCAGCCAACTGAGCCACACCAGCCAGGGATAGTTTTTTTTTTTTTTTTTTTTTTTAAAATGTGGTCATTTCAGCTTAATGTGTGAAGACTGCAGAAATTAGGTGGTTTTTTTAATCTTCGTTCTATTGCAGTGGAATTTTTGTCATTGATATTAAAAGGAAGCTCAGGACTGGAACTGTCTCATTGCAGAAGGTATATAGCTCTCTAGAAATAGATGCTTCAAAAAAGGGAGCTATAAAGGCAGGAAAATAAGATAGTAGCTATTGTTTATGGAGATCTTATGCTGTGCTGGGCACTGTAAACACATAACATATTTAATCCTTATAACAACTCTAGGAGGTAGGGACTATTCTTCCTTATTTATTTTTATTTCATTGTGGTAAAGTGTAAAAGACATAAAAACTGCTTTTTTAACCATTTTTAAGTGTGTAGTTCAGTGACATTAAATACATTTACTTTATTGTGTAAAGTATCATCACCATCCATCTCCGAACTTTTTCATTTTCCCTAACTAAAACCTTGTACTCATTACACTAACTCCCCATTCCTTCCTTCTCTTAGCCCCTGGCGACCACTATTCTGCTTCCTGTCTGTATGAATTTGACTACTCTAAGTACTTCATAAGGGTGGAATCACAGTATTTGTCTTTTTTAGACTGGCTTATATCACTGGAATAATGTCTTCAAGGGTTCATCCATGTTGTGGCATATGGCAGAAATTCTGTCCTTTTTAAAGACAATAATATCCCACTGTATGCATGTACCACATTCATTCATATGTCAGTGAACACTGGTTGTGTTCCCCTTTTGGCAATTGGTAATACGTATTTTGTTATGAACATGGATGTGCAAATGTGCTTGAGTTCCTGATTTCAGTTCCTTTGTGTGTATACTCAGAAATTGAATTGCAAGACCATATGGTAATTCTATGTTTAATATTTTTAGGAACTGCCATACTGTTTTCTACAGTGACAGCACCATTGTACATTTCCATCAGCAGTACACTAGGATTCCAATTTCTCCAGGTAGGAGGTAGGTACTATTCTTATTTCAGTGTTACATAGAAAGAAAAGAGGTACAAAGAGATTAAGTGAGCATACGCAGCTAACATGTGCAGATCTGAATTTGAACCCTACAATTTGACTCCAGAACCTTAGATATACAAGTAAGGTGAGGCACAGAGACACGATTAAGGGCACTATGTCTAATATAGCGTCAGAACCTGCATTCAAACCCAGGTAGTGTGCCTTCCGAGTTTATGTTGTCAAACATTCTTAAGATTTAGTGATTGGCCTTCCTCCTTCCTTCTCTCCCTCCCTTCCTTTTCCTTCTTTCCTCCCTTTTTTTTTTTGGTTAAAAGTACTATTTTAAAAAAAGCAATATTTTATAGAAAGATACTAATTTTTGAATATCTGTATATGGTCTATTCTGCTTTTCTAAATTTATGCTTCAAACTATTTTGTTATTTAAAATATTTAAAAATGTACACAATATGTTTGAGTTTCTTTTTATTTAAATTTCTTGTGTAAATTTTGCTTTTAAGTGTTTTGAATAAATCCAAATTGTTTCTCATGGAATTTTTAATACCTTTTCTACCTGTGTCCGCCAGAGTGTCAACTAAAAGCTAGCAGGACTTTCTAAAGCCAGATTTAAATTGAGGGTATTAATGGTAAACACTGAGGACTTAAAAAAAATTCAGATAAAGTGAATTTTCCAGCTTTATCATAGAAGAGCAACATCTAAGAAATGTAACTGTTCCTTTAATCCCTGTGTATATTTTGCTAAGAGGGTGTACATTCTCTCTCAAAGAACAGTCATTAGGTGGCCTTGAGGCATTCTGGAAATAATGCCATTTCTGGGCGATGCTGGCTCAGCTGGGCTCATGTGTCAATTCATGTTGTGATCTGTCTCTAGAGCTTCTTACCAGGGAAGTGCCCCTGAAAATAGAGACTGATGGGTCTCCTTGACCCTGCTCAAAAGAGGGAGTTCTGGGTGTGCATGGGCCTGAGCTCCTTTCCAAGGGTTGGGGTGAATGGCTCATACAGTACACTTTCATAGCTGGGTGTTATTTTTGGTTAAAGGCTCCTGGTCTCAGCATATCAAAGGTCCACTATTTTGCTAAGATGAATTCACTGATCTTGAAGGTATCTTTAAAATCTCTAATTTGGTGGTTGGGAACCACCTTGGATGTATACTGCAATCTACCTGGGGAGCTTGAAAAATAATGAGGCCAGAGGCCTACCTTCAGAGATTCTGATGTAATTGGTCTGGTGTGTGTCCTCCTGGCTGTAAAGACTTTTAAAAAGCTTCACAGATAATTCTGATGTGTATTGTGTTAAGGTGTAGGATTGTTGCTCCAGTTTCTGTCGAGTACTTTGGGCTGCTGAGATTTTTGCTGTCTCAAAAGATACAGAAATGTCTGTTCTCAGCATGTCCTTATTAGTGGGATTGCTGGAATATATTCCTAATATGCCAAGGGAATCTTTTCTATTTTGTTTATTTGTGGTGGAAAATTATTTTCATATCCTTTGGAGTATGTCTGATATTCATATAATTTAGTGATGGTTGCTGTAGAAGACAGATCTCATTTACTTTGCAGAGCTTTGAATTTAGAGGTACAGAGGAAGGGCAACTCTTTGCTCTCATAGATTTTAATGCAAGCTCCAGGTCACTTTCTGAGTTCTGATGGCAGTTTCATTTTATAAACTGAAGACTGATGATGTTTGAGATGCCATTTCTGTAGTTCCTGAAGGCTTCTCATTTATACCCTCACCACCTCTAGAGCTTGCCTTTCTGTGCATTTAAACACTTGGCCGGTTCATTACTTCGTGAAATCTGGCTATATCTTTGATTAAACCACGTAGTTAATCTGAGAGTTCTTTGGTTTAGAGCAGAGGTCCCTAACCTGCGAGGACCAGTACCAGGCCACATAGCAGGAGGTCAATCATCCTGAAACCATCCCCTACCTGCTGGTCCTTGGAAAAATGGTCTTCTAAGAAACCGGTCCCTGGTGCCAAAAAGGTTGGGGACTACTGGAGAGAAATGATTTGTCTTACATTACCTCTGGGCCTTGGAAGTTTGTTTAAAAAGACAGTGATGAGTCTGGGATTGTACTCTGCATGACTGTGGCTTTAAGATAATTTGTTTTAAAGTTCATCAGAGTTTAGAGATGAGATTTGGAGTTTGAGGAAGCAAATGTTCTATCTTTGGTTTGGTTTTTAAAATGAGTATTACATTTAAAACCTTTGTCCTTGTTTGTGGTGCAGTCACTCCCCCTTCTCCCCCTCTCCGATCCTGTTATTCGCAAGTAGGGTGTTCCATGAAACCTTTTGTGTGCCAAAATGGTATAAGGCAAAAAAGCAATTACCATTAATTTATATGAAAAGGTTTTGAGTGTTCCCAGACCCAAAAATAACCTACCAGATCATACCAAATACACTTAATTACTTTCAGTTTTATGCTAAGTGTAACACCCTTATGAGTGCTGTTAGGTTTTTCCGATATCTTAGGACACATTTTGCTAATGGATGCACAAAATAAATCAAGATAAAGCACAGATGCTCATGGACACAGTTCAAAGCCATGTGTCTTGATGCAAAGATGCTGAGTATAGTTCCTGGGAAAGCAGCTTGGAGGTGGGACTCGCTGCTCAGGTAACATGCTGCCTCTATAACATCTCAAATGCTGAATGCTGTTTATATCTATTTAGGTGTACATCATAGTGATTCAGTATTTATATACATTATGAAGTGATATTTCTAGTTACCATCTGTCACCATACAAAGCTATACCAGTATTATTGACTATATTCCCATGCTGTACGTTACATCACCATGACATTTATTTTCTTTGGTTTTCTTTTGGTTAGTGAAAACAGACTAACGAATGTCTTTCATAAGAGCAAAGTAGCATATTGTGAACTTTCAAAATGCAGGGAATACATGTATTCTATTTATGAGCGCCCTGTCATCAGTTGAAGCAGAAAGGAGGTATGGTGGCTTTGCTGCTGTATATCTTTTAGAGACCTCACTTAAGGGCAGAAAATGATTGGGTTACTCTAGTAGTGGAGGACAAGGACTTCCTTACCCACTTCAAAACCTTCTCAGATATAGAGAACAGAGAAATACATACATGTGTATGTGTGTGCAATATAAATATATGTAGTGTGTATATCAGTGTTATGTCTGTTTATATTCCTACATAGCTACTGAATCAGGATGATAGAGAGGAAATTCTCTTAGGGACATCTGCCATTGATCCTCCTTGGTTTTTTCAAAGAGAGGCACATTTGGGTTAGATATAGCATTCATATTCAGGTATTTCCATGATGGTTGTGGGGACTGGACCAGGAAGATAGCTCTCTTTTCACGTTTGTGAAGTTTCTCCTCTTAGTTAATTACCTTAGTGACAGGTGTGTGTGGAGGTGGGAGGTAGAGCAACAGCACTGTTAGATGAAAGGAGCAGATTGCTTAGATAAAAGGCAAGGGCATTCTGGTCATTTCTGATGTCTTAGGAAATGAAAGCTGTGCTCCCTAGAAAGGATTTTAAGTGTCTCATGGATCAGTTAGTATGATTTTTCTAGTCTCTATTCTCATTTGTTTTCCCTTTCTTCTTCCCTCTAATTATTCCTTGGTGTTGACCTCAGGGTTGATTAGTTACATACGTCACCAGGAAGAGGTCAAGGGTCATAGCAATGGGGGCGCTTAATTTTCTGTTGCTTTAATGTAGTTTTAACATGTTTAAAATGAATAAGGCAGCAAGGTGCCAGCGAATTCTCTTTTAAAACATAGCCTATTATTTTGTAGGGGATATTTTGCCAGTGCCTGTTGCTGTCTCCACTCCACCTAACTCTAGCCCATTCCATCCCACCTTCTGGGTATTTCAAAGCCAACATCATTTCTAAGAGAAACAATTCAGAAATGCTTCCTTTGTATCAATGATAGCTTGTGTCATCTTCATATAGGAAGTATAGAATCAAATACATTATGGTAGGACAGGGAGGGACTACTAATATAACTACAAAACAATTGCATTTTTTGTAAAACTAGAAATTCCATTTTTATTGAAAATAGGGTAACTTTTACACAAAGGTAGAGGTAGTGTCTGATGATTACAGTGAAGCACCTACTCTGTCAGGCATTCTATAGAGGTTGAAAGACAAAGATGAGTAAGACGTGGGGCCTACCCCCTAAGAAATTTCTAAGGAGCTCCTTCTGCCATTTATCTTCTTAGCGATACACTTTTCCATAGTTATCAATCACACCTGTCTTCGTCCTTGCTCACTTACAGATGCCAGGGCGACAGCTTTCTCACTTGGCGCACTTCCTCTTTGGATTGCAGTGCTCTTTTCATTGAGACACCTCTACTCCAAGTGTGCTCCTAGGACAGCAGAGTTTCAAATTCTCCCCCGACACTTCATATCTGCATTCTAACAACTACAAGTCCCTTGGACTTACAAAATGTGCTACTATGTGGATTCCATTTCAGTGGGGCTGGGTGAGGCCTGAGGAGTTGCATTTCTAATGAGCTCTTCCGTGATCCACGTGCTGGCCTGTGGACAACACTGGGAATATCAAGGCTTTCCTCGAAAAAGCCTATACTTAATCTCCCCTATTGTCAGAGAGTAGCAAAGATGTCTGGCTTCTCTGATAATATGGAATAGCATAGGTAGCTAGCCAACTAGTTCTGACCTGAATACTCACATGGGGGACTAAAAGTTAAAATAAAAGGACCTGCATGCCCTGGCTTGATTGCTCAGGTAGTTGGAGCATCATCCCATACACTGAAAGGTTACAGGTTTGATCCCTGGTCTGCACATACCAAGTTGCAGGTTCGATTCCCAGTCAGGGCGTGTGCAGGAGGCAACTGATTGATGTTTTTCTCATATCGGTATGTGTGCCCCCCCAACCCCCCCGCCCTGCTCTCTCTCTCTAAAAATCAGTGAACATATCCTCTAGTGAGGATTTGAATGAATGAGTGAATGAATGAATGAACCTGCTTACTATTTGCTAGACACAGCTTTCAGCTTTAATAATATACTTGATCCTCACAATAATCTTATGACATAGGCACTGTTACTATCTCTATTTTACAGATGGGGAGACTGAGGCACAGAGAGGTTAAGGAGATTGACCAAAGTCACCTTAACTAATAAGTGAAAGAGCAGGGCTTTGAGCCCAGGCAGTAGGGCCTCAGTACTTTGAAAGGATTGCTGTGTGCATCCTCTGTGTCTAAGGTGTTGTATTCATAGGGAAGTGGAGTCAGATCATGATTCATAATAAAGGTGTCTTGATGTGGGTAGCGGGGTGGTTACAGAAAGCAAGCTGAGTACAGGTATGTGGTCAGTATAAAGAGAGTTTAGCAACAGAAAGTGGGACTGTGCTATTCAGAAAGGAGAGACATGCAGGTGCTGGTAGCTGAGGAACAATAGCGCCTGTGTGGCCAATTTTTATTAAAACATTACGAAGTATCAGACTCTGGGGTTTACATTTATTATTTCATTTAAACCTTATAATCTTATGACATAGGTATACATTTTATAGATAAGGAAACTGAGGTTTAGAGAGATTAAGTAATTTTCCTAAGGTCAGCAGAGAGGGTTTAGCATAATTTGAATTGTAGGTGCTGTCTGATTTCAAAACCTGTTTCTGAAATTTCTTTGCTGCTTCCATGGGCAGGGTTGTGAAGCAGAAATTAAGAAATAGGGGAGATCAGAACTTGGTTATTGAGACTGCTATGTAAAGAGATACTTGGCCACAGGGATGAAGACGAGAAAACAAGAGCAGCAATTCAGAGAATGGACAAGATTCCCTCAATGCTGGCCATTTAAAACTGGGCTGGAGCTCTTTAAGGCCTCCTTTGTAGGACTGGTCCTTGGTTTGGCCACAGAGCTGATCCTTCATGTGGGGTTAAGTAGCCCAAGTTTAAGTCAGTTTCCATCTGATGATTAATGTTTGGTAAGAGTGAGCACTCTTTCTGATCTCCTGTATCCTTCATCCCTGTGGCAGCCCAGGAGAGACCAGAAAAGCTCTCACTTTGACTTCTGTTTCTTAGTCACACGTGTGTGTGTAAACACATATTACCAAACTCCTTGCTTCACCAGAAGTGAAAGGTGGTTTCTGCTTTCTTCCACCAATCTTTATGATTATTGTATTTCTTGCCACAGACATTTCTTACGGCTACAAATGTGAAAATCTGAACTTACTTTAAATAAATGGTCTTATAGTCCCGTGTGACCCCATATATATCTCTCAAACAGATAACTATTCTGACAGCATATATGGTGTGTCGGGAGAATTCCCTGCCTTGGGATGCTCATAAAGGAGGGATTGATTGGGGTTAGCAGATGGGCACTGCTCTTTTTTTGGCAATCATCGACAAGTATCCAGCGCCTCCCGGTGGCTCTCCATGAAGCTGTTCTTTGCACACACTCCCAGCCCCTCCCCCGTGCAATGTGGATTGCTGCTGTTCCCTTTCTCCCCTGGGTCAGAGGGCAGTCTGTGCTGTCTTATGTGGCCCCTTTCCTGTTTATCATTATGATCAAAGGCTTGTATTTCATTAAAACAAAAAATTTATAGAAGCATCAGACCTGTATTACAAAAAGGTAATAGGAAAAGAAAAATACCTTCATTCACTATCCTAAAACCAAGGTTACCCTGTTTTAAACTTTTCTTCAATGATTTTTACATAGTTGTACCTGTTGTTTTATATCTGTATTTTCCCTTATTTGTACACAATCTTCATCATTACCATTTTAATGGTTGCATGAGATTCTGTTGTGATACTATACTATTAATTATTTAACTCTGTTGTTGACATGTACATTGCTCCCAACTTTTCACAATTATAAATAATACTGCAAGGCATATCTTTTTGCATATAACTATTTCCATATATTGAATTAGGTTTTTATGATAGAGTCCCAGGTGTGGCATTACTAAGTCAAATAATATGAACAATTTTATGGCTTCTAAAACATATTGCCAGATTGCTTTCCAGAGGAGTGGAACCAATTTATAATGCTATCACAAAGTCATTTGTTTCACAGTTGGCCAGCTAGGGTTAGGGATGCAGCCTCTTGCAGTAAAAGGGGAGGAGGAAGAGTGTGTCTGTGTTTGTAAAACTCACTTGTTCATACATGTATCAATTTAAGCCTCAATGACACAGCATCATTTTTGTTAATAGGAATATACTGGGTATCTAATGCCAATATGCTATTCATCCATTTCAGTGTTTAATATAGCACTGTGCTAGAGACTGAATAAAGCAAATTTTGTATATTTTCTGTTTCCCTGGAATTTGACATTTTAAAAGAGTAGATAAATGTGAATTGACAAAAGCATTCAGCCACTGTGACGAGGTTCTTAGTGACCCCTGATTTCTCAGGAATCCCTAATGCTTTGGAGGGGAATGGGGAAGGAGGTTGATAGGACAGGCAGGGTTCAGGCATTGGAAGAACCTGGGCATCTGCTCAGGAGCACACTTAACCTCGGTCCCCAGAATGATGTCATCTGATTGCTATAGTTTTTCAGAATGGAGCGCTGTTTTGAGAAGGATTTTGAAGTCGCATTCCGTCGTCGTCGTCGTCGTCGGCAGCCGTCCGTCTCGAGAGATGATGGCGTAGCTTCTTGAGAGTCTATCTGCACCGCCGAGAATGGCTGCGCAGTCCGACTCGGGAGTGACAATCCCTGCCGCACTTGTTACAGCTGAAGGCAGATGGCTGTTGTTGCCGCTGTTGACGCTGCTTCCGCCTCGATCTTTTCTGGACCGCCTCCTCGTTGCGCGCAGCCTCTGCGCGTGACGTACCTTGTCTGACCGTGAGCCTCCAGGCTAGGCGGTCGTCTGCTTGAACTTCCCATGTGTTGAGATTGATGGAGCATTGTGTCATGTCCTTTTTGCAGATGTCTTTGAACCGCAGTTTTGGGCGCCCTGTCATCCTCTGGCCTTCTGCTAGCTCGCCGTAGAGGAGGTCTTTGGGAATACGGCCTGCATCCATTCTTTTGACATGGCCGAGCCACCTGAGGCGTCTCTCACTAAGAACTGCATGCAAACTGCTCATGTTGGCTCGCTTCAGCACCTCGGTGTTGGGAACCTTATCCTGCCAGGCGACATGCAGGACGCGTCGCAGGCACCTCATGTGGAAGCTGTTGAGTTTCCTTTCGTGCCTTGCGTAGGTGGTCCACGTCTCGCTGCCATAGAGGAGAGTGCTGAGTACGCAGGCTTGGTAGATGCGCAGTCTGGTTTTCTCAGTGAGGCTGGAATTGTTCCACGCTCGCCGGTTCAGTTTGGCCATAACTGTGGCTGCCCCGGCGATTCTCCGATTGACCTCCAAGTCGACTGACAGAGAGCTCGAGATGGTGGACCCGAGGTAAGTGAAATCGTTGACAACCTCCAGGGTGTATCCGTCGATGGTGATGCATGGGGGAGTCCCCGTGCCTTGAGCCATAACGTTCGTCTTCGTCAGGCTGATGGCTAGTCCGAACTCCTTGCATGCGTGGGAAAGGCAAGTGACTAACTGCTGGAGTCCCTCTTCAGAGTGTGATGTCAAGGCTGCGTCGTCGGCGAAGAGCATCTCACGGATGAGCACCTCTTTGACTTTGGTCTTGGCTCGTAGATGGGCCAGGTTGTAGAGCTTGCCATCGGATCTGGTGTGAATGAAGACACCCTCACTGCAGTCCTTAAAGGCGTATTGGAGGAGCATGGAGAAGAAGATTCTGAACAGCGTAGGCGCGAGGACGCAGCCCTGCTTTACTCCGCTGCTGACTGGGAAGGCCTCAGAGGTTGCGCCGTTGTAGGACACCGTGCTGTGCATGTTGTCGTGAAAGGACATGACCACAGCAAGCAGATGTGGTGGACAGCCAATCTTCCGTAGCAAGCTGAAGAGTCCGCTTCGACTGAGCAGATCAAACGCCTTCGTGAGGTCGATAAAGGCGAGGTAGAGTGGTTTATGCTGCTCATGACACTTCTCCTGCAGCTGGTGTAGGGAGAAGATCATGTCCACTGTTGATCGGCCAGCTCTGAAGCCACACTGGGACTCTGGGTAGACGCGGGAAGCAAGGGTCTGCAGGCGGGCAAGAGCGACCCGGGCGAATACTTTGCCGACGACGCTGAGGAGAGAGATGCCCCGGTAGTTGTTGCAATCGCTGCGGTCTCCTTTGTTCTTGTACATGGTGATAATGTTGGCGTCTCTCATATCCTGGGGGGATGTAACCCTCCTTCCAGCAGAGACAGAGTAGATGGTGGAGCGGCTGTAGCAGGACTGGTTTCCCGCTCTTTAGGATTTCTGGAGGGATTCCGTCGCTTCCTGGTGCTTTCCCGCAAGCGAGGCGGTCGATGGCTTTGCTGAGCTCTGCCGCAGTAGGTGGGGTGTCTAGCTCCTCCATGACTGGTAGGTCTGGGATGGCGTTAAGAGCAGTGTCTGTTACGGTGTTCCTCGTTGCGTACAGCTCGAGGTAGTGCTCGGTCCACCGCCGCATTTGCTGTTCCTGGTCAGTGATGACCTCAGCTGTCTTGGACTTAAGGGGGGCGATCTTGGAGGGGATTGGGCCTGTTGCCTTCTTGATACCCTCATACATTCCTCGTGCGTTGCCTATATCGGCGGCTTCCTGGATGCTTCTGCACAGGTTTAGCCAATAGGTGTTGGCACAGTGGCGGGCGGTCTTCTGGACTTTGTTCCTGGCAGCCCGTAGAGCTTGAAGTGTACTGGGAGTGGGCGTGGCCTTGTAAGCCAGTAGGGCCTTCCTCTTAGCCTCGATCACGGGTTCCATTTCTTCCCAGTGAGCCTCGTACCAGTCAGCGTTCTTCCGCTCTTTCTTCCCGTAAGCAATAATGGCGGAGTTGTATATGGCGTCGCGGAGACGTGACCAATTGGATTCGATAATGTCATCTGCCGCCATTCCCTCGCCGAGTGCATCTTCCATCCTGTTGATGAATTGCTGGGTCTTAACTGGGTTGCTGGCACAACTGGTGTTGATGCGTGGGCAACCCTTCATCTTGGAGTGGTGCAACCTCTTTGGCATTATGCACATCTTGCTTACCACGAGGGCATGGTCCGTGTTGCAGTCTGCACTGTGGTAGCTGCGGGTGAGGAGGGTGCTGCCAATATCCGTTCTTCTGGTGATGACGAGGTCAAGCTGGTGCCAGTGGCGGGAGCGGGGGTGCCTCCATGACACCTGGTGGATCTCTTTGCACTTGAAGAATGTGTTTGTCACGCACAGGCCGTGGTGACACGAAAGCTCAAGCAGTCGCTGACCATTCTCATTGATCTTTCCTCTCCCAAAGTTTCCGAGGCAGGTGGGCCAGGCCATGTGGTCGGCTCCTACTCTTGCGTTGAAGTCTCCAAGGAGATAGAGAGCGTTACTTCTGGGGATCTTGGATAACGCTTTGTCCAGTGCATGGTAGAACTGTTCTTTCTCTTCGGTGGTGGCGCAGAGGGTTGGGGCGTACGCGCTAAGAATGCTGACTGGGCCGAAAGTTGTTGACAATCGGAGGGTAAGTAATCTCTCTGTGCCTCCTGTGGGTGGCTCTATGGAGTTAACAAGCGTGTTCTTCACAGCGAACCCAACACCGTGCTGTCTTGGTTGGTCCGGAGACTTCCCTTGCCAGTAGAAGGTGTAGTTGGTTTTCTGATAGTTCCGTTGTCGGCCAACCGGGTCTCCTGTAGAGCCGCAATGTCGATGTTTAGTCGTGCCAGTTCCCTGTCGATGACGGCGGTTTTCCTGGCATCATTGATCCACGGAAGGTCTGCAGTAAGTCCGGGACACATGGTCCTGATGTTCCAGCTAGCGAGGCGAAGAGCTGGAGGCTTCTTTCTTGTTTTTTGCTTGGAATTGCCTGGTGCGAGTGTTTTGTGGCCCACTTTTCGAGAGACGCCTCTCTGATCCCCACGCACCCAGTGGGGCAGGCGAGCCATGGCGAGACGGCACCTAATTGGCTGGGGCCTGCCCAGCTTGAGGCAGGCGGTAGCTGTCCAGTGAGGTGCGATGACCTCTCCCACCGTCAGAGGAGACCCCTGGCGCTCGTTTCCTTCGCCAATCGGATGAGCTTATAACCGGTATCTGTCTCCCGTGTTGAGTCGACATCTTGCGATGACGCTGGGGTGTCCTCTCCAGTGAAGCTACAAAGCCTGGGCAGGGTGATATGGAGGGCCAGCTGTTGCCCATGCAGCAGACCCCCCCCTCTCTTCGCAGCTGAAAGGTCCAAGGGAAAGACGGAGTCGATACAGCTTGGGTTCAGGTGCGCCGCAGGAGTTGCCGGTGTTGACTACAACGTCAAACCGCCTTAGGGACTCCGGCTCTGGATTTTCTGTCGGGGTTTACTCCCTTAGCCTTTCCCCTGAAGAGGTATGCCGCAAGGCAGCGGAGGTTTTTTGGAATCAGAGTTTTCCTTCTCTGAAGTCGCATTAAGCTCAGTGGAAACAGTACTATGATCAGTTAGCAATCCTAGATGTTTGTCATCGCAATTTTCTTCAGTTCTTTATATATATTGCCTATTGGATTGTAAACATTTAAGTGCCTTATAGTAGGGACTGTACCCTTTAAAATGAATAATTTTTAAAAATTTATTTTTTTATTTATCATTTATCCCTCTTAAATCCCCATCTCGCACCCTCCCCAGTTACCACACTGTTGTCCATATCAATGAGTCCCCTTTGCTTTTTGCTCCATCCCTTCACTCCCTAATCCCCTCACCCCCAAGAGCTGTCAGCCTGCTCTTTCTATGTCTATGTCTCTATTTTGCTTGTTAGTTCAGTTTCTTCATTATATTCCACATATGAGTGATATAATATGGTATTTGTCTTTCTCTGACTGAATTATTTCACTTATCATAATGTTCTCCATGTCCATCAATGATGTTGCAAAGGGTAAAGTTTTCTTCCTTTTTACAGCTCAGTAGTATTTCATTGTGTAAATATCCCATAGTTGTTTTATCCACTCATCTACTGATGGAAATTTGGGCTGTTTCCATATCTTGGTGATTGTAAATGATGCTGCAATGAACATAGGGTGCTTATGTTGTTTTAAATTAATGTTTTGGGTTTCTTCAGATAAAGTCCCAGAAGTAGAATTGCTGGCTCATGAGGCAGTTCCATTTTTAATTTTTTTGAGGTATCTCCATACTGGGTTCCACAGTGGCTGCACCAATCTGCATTCCCACCAACTGTGGGATTCCCCTCTCTCCCCATCCTTACCAGCACTTGTTGTTTGTTGTTTTATTGATGATAGCAATTCTAAAAAAATAAAATGAAAAATTTTTATACCTGTTTCCTAAAGCATTAGCACATTGATTTGTATGTTATGTAAGTGACCGTTTTGTGTCTTCTGTTTGAATGAATGAGGAATAGTCATACTTTATTCTCATGGTCCCAGGAGTTCTACCAAAGCCTTGTAGATAAGTAATGGGATCCCACATTACTTACATTGTGCCCATGTGTAGAACCTGCAGCAGATTTCACAAAAGTGAAGTAAGAGGAAATTTCAGCTGAGAAATTTAGTAAAGGTAATGCCAGAAAAGACCCTTGACTCACACGAGTATATGTTAGTTACCTCCCAGATCATCTGATAGGATATTCTTTTTTTGACAGATGAATAAATAACCCATTAAGAGTGTCTTCTCCAAGGTCACACAGATAGTGGCTGATGATAGGTCACTTAGATCTGGGTCTCTTGGTTCCTGATACAGTATTGGAAGAATCTGGGGCTCTTGTTTTGCTACTTTTATCCCTTGGGCCCTCAAGAGATGTATATTTGGAGACTTAAAAAAAAAAAAAATATGCTCACATCTTTCCTCTCTTGTAGCTGCATAGAAATGTGTTTACAGATTGTAAAGTTGATGCAATAGTCAGACTGGTGTCCAGCACAATGAAGGCCTAAAGATTTGTGCTGAGTGCCAAGAGATAATGCAGGATCAGAATTCAATTTCATACAGAATTATCGCTTTGTGTTATTTCCGAGTTTGAATAGAAGCTTTTTCTTTTTTATTTCAGAGGAAGAATGTTCAATGTTAGTTATGGTGTATGAGTTGAGTGTATTTGCCACAATTGTGAGCCTAATAAAACTCATTATGATCCTTATGTACAGAGAAGAGATTTTGCGGGTAGACTTCTTGGGACTTTGTCTGCCATACTTAGTTCATAATAAAATTTAATTATCTATGATAGCTCTCTTTCTGGAGCAGGTCCTCTATCTAAATTCTTTTAGGCAGTTAGAGGAAGATTAAAGGTAGCTCCTGAGTCTTTTGTTTTTAAAAAATAATCAGCTTTAAATAATCAGTATCTCAAAAAAGGCATATTTAATAGTGGCAAACTGCTCCTCATCATGAATTTACCGACTGTACATTTATTTGGGGGTAGAAGTTAGTTTAAATAACTTTCCATGCATCATAGAATCTTCTGAATGTTTATGGTTTTATGCAGTACACACATTCATCTACAATCCAAATTTAGGTACATAAAGCTCTTTGACTTTTAATGAGCTTTGTAGATGTGTGCAATGTCTGGAACTTGTGGATAATTTAGAAATAAGCAAATAACTTGGGACCATCTTCTGGAAGCAGTTTAGATTATGAATGAAGCTGTAATCATTCTGAATGCTCCTTTAATTCAAAAGGATGGCAGTTTCATTCATAGCATTCATTTATCCCCAGAAATTAAAGTGTAAAAATTTCAATATGAATTTCTTCTGGGCTTTGTTTACTATTAATCTGTAATAAGTCTCATAGCTTAGTTTTGTGTAGTTTTTTTGTGTGTTTCAGGAGACTTTTTTTGTTTATACTTTCACACTTATGCTTTATAACAGCTCTGGGAAAGTAGACTGCGAATTATCTTTATTATCTGAGGACTTATTGTTTGACATTTGAGGACAATATTGCCAACTTAGGAAGTACATTAACAGTGGTACAGAATATCAGAGTAAGACAGCAAGAAGAACCAAGAGAATAACAAAACTTAAAAGCTTTATCTCATTTCTGTAGCTGCTGGGAATGTGCTCATTGAGGAGGGTTTTGAAAAGTAAGGTTATTCTTAGGATGTGCTTTTCCTTCTTGTGAGGCTTTTCTTCTTGTCCCCTGTTCCAGGCTGTTATTTCTTCTTTTAATTTTTTAACACTGATAAAATATTTATTATCGTATCTACAGATCTTATTCAGATTTTTACCAGTTATTCCGCTAATATTTATTTATCATTTATATTTATTTGCTTTTGTTTAAACAAATTTTTAATGTTTTTTTTTTCTTTTTATAGAATTTATTGGGGTGAAACTGGTTAACTAAATTATACGTTTCAGGTGCACAATTCTACAGCATATCATCTGTACACTGTATTTTATGTTTGGGCTGTCATTTCATTTTTTTTTTTTTAAGTATATTTTATTATGTTGTTATAGTTGTTCCAATTTTTTTCCCCCTTTGCTCCCCTCAGCCCAATACCGTGCTTCCCTCCAGCAATCTCACCCCCCTTAGTTCATGTCCGTGGGTCATGCATATAAGTTCTTTGGCCTCACCCTTTCCTATATTATTCTTAACTTCCCCCTGTCTATTTTGTACCCATCTATTATGCTTTTTAATCCCTGCCCCATTTTCCCATTTCGTCCCCTTCCCCCTCCCAGCTGATAACCCACCAGATGATCCCCATACCTATGATTCTGTTCTTAATCTGGTTTGCTTAGTTGGATTTTGTTTTCATTTTTTAAATTCAGTTGTTGATAGTTGTGAGTTTGTTGTTCATTTTAATGTTCATAGTTTTGATTTTTGTTTTTTTAATAAGTTCCTTTAACATTTCATTTACTAATGGCTTAGAGATGATGAACTCCTTTAGATTTACCTGGTCTGGGAGGCACTTTATCTGCTCTTCCATTCTAAATGATAGCTTTGCTGGGTAGAGTAATCTTAGTTGTAGGTCCTTGCTTTTCATCACTTTGAATACTTCTTGCCGGTCCCTTCTTGCCTGCAAAGTTTCTTTTTAGAAATCAGCTGATAGTCTAACAGGCACCCCTTTGTAGGTAACTCTCTGCTTTTCTCTTGCTGCTTTTAAGATTCTCTCTTTACCTTTAACCTTTGGCATTTTAATTATGATGTGTCTTGGTGTGGTCCTCTTTGGGTCTAGCTTGTTTGGGACTCTCTGTGCTTGCTGGACTTGTATGTCTGTTTCCTTCACTAAATTAGGGAAGTTTTCCTTCATTATTTTTTTACAGAAATATTTAATTTTTATTCATCTTCTCCTTCTGGCACCCCTATGATTCAGATGTTGGCACGTTTAAAGTTGTCCAAGAGGTTCCTAAGCCTCTCCTCACTTTTTTCAATTTTTGTTCCTCATTCTGTACTGGTTGATTATTTCTTTTTTCTTCCTGATGTTCCAAATTATTTATGTGAACTCTGGTTTCCTTCCCTTCACCATTGGTTTTGTGTGGATTTTCCTTTGTTTCATTTTGCATAGCTTTCACTTCTTCCCTTATGTGTTTGCTGTGTTTAAGCTTATCTGTCAAGTCTGTGAGCATCTTTAACACCAGTGTTTTGAACTCTACGTCTGTTAGGTTGGCTATCTCTTCGTCTGTTAGGTTGATTATCTCCTTGTCACGTACTCTATCACTGGAACCTTGATCTGTTCCCTCTTTTGGGCCATACTTCTCTGTCTCCTCATCTTGACAGGCTCCTGTATTTGTTTGCCTCTGTGTCTTAGGTAGAGCTGTCGCAGCTGTGACGTTGTAAGGAGCAGAGCCCTCAGTATTCATCAGTATAGGGCGACCCATTTCACCACTTTGTGTTGCTGCAGGTAGAGGAGGGGTCTGAGAGGGAACAATGCTGCTTGCTCAGCATTTGCCCCTTTTCCAAGCACTTCTGCTTCCTGTTTTGGACTGGTGCCCCTCCAGCTGTTGCCCTGGCCGTCATTCCCAGAGTGGGTGGGTTTGCGGATGTTCTCGTTCTATGGGGCCCTTTAAACAAGTGGACTCTGCTGAGAGACCGATAGTTTCTTCCTCCGCTCCAGCCCCCACTGGTTTGCACAGTCAGAAGCAATGAGGCTTGATTTTCTCTGGTGCTGAGACAGTGAGCTGTGCGATCTGGTCTGGTGCTGGGATCGCTCCCCAGGTGTCCCTCCTGACTTTTTAAAACATGTGACTGCGCTTTCCGCCAGCCTGCTGCTGCCTCCACTGCTGCAGCCACCACACCGCGTCCTCTCCGTCCTGGCTCCGTCCCTCCTACCTGTCTGGATGAGCATTTCTTCTTTATCTTTGCTTGTGGGGCTTCAGTGCAGCTTGATTTTCTAGAACTTCTGGTTATCTTTAGTTTTGAGGTAGTTGTATACCTTCTTAGTTATGGAGGGAGACACAGCGTGTCTGTCTAGGCCTCCATCTTGGCCAGAAGTCTCCAAGGGATGGTGGGTGGTTATTTCTTAAAGAGCCATGTCAGACCACAGTGTCAACTCTTAACTTATCAATTTTAAGACCTCTAACCTGGACTTGAATTAAAAATTGAGTAACTAACATGTGCAGGTGCTGTAAGTGCTGGAGACCAGTATTGAACAGCAAAGGCATAGTCCCTTTCTCCAGGCGCTTTTGACTGGTGCTTTCTCTTGGGGATGTGTGATCACCAAGGAGGTCATGTTCCTGCTGCCTTAGAACTTGGTGTTTAATGGGGGCTACCATCAGGTCAGTAGGCAGTTAGTGTTAGTACAAATAGAGTGCATAGGATGGCCTCTAACCCAGATTTGAGGATTCTGGGAGGGAAAGTGTGAGCTTGAGGGTTGGGGGCGGGTGAATTTGGAAGGTGGTGTGAGTACAAAGCAAATTATCAGCAAAATACAAACAACCAACCCCCTAAAAGCAAACTTCAGCGTTATTTACACAGATAATGGCTTACTAAAGGATTATATAAATCCCATGTTGGAAGTTAATCTTCCTCTTGTCTGGGAGGGATATGTCAGACAAATCCCTTGGCTAGAATATACCACAAAGTCCTTCTCCCACGTCCCAGGTTGCCTGTTTGTTGAGAGCTGTGAGCAGGATTCGATTTTTTTTAGCTGTTCTAAGGAGACTGCTGTCAGCTAGTTCTGGGTTATCCAGTCACTTCCTGAATTACTGGTAGTATTATATTTTGCTTTTTGTGACTTAATTGGTTTGGGGTGCTCTGGGGCATTGAGAATTGTAAAGGTTCTCAGGTTTCAGCGTGTAGCAAAATTTGGGACTCTCCAAGCCAATTTATGAAGGCCTTATAATTATGATGAGGCATATTGATTTTGTCCATAGAGACATTTTTGGTACTTAGGCACCACTAAAGGATTTTTAACCAGTAGAGTGACTTGGTCAGACCTGTAATTTGGAAGATCTCACTGGTTGTTTGGGAGAAAATGGGTTGGGAGTCTAAGATTGGAGGCAGTGAAACCAGTTAAGGAGTCACGGTAGGTAAAGATGGCTGGATGCGGGGAAAGAGGTGGAAGTGAAAAGAGGTAGATGGATCCCTGAGGTACTGATGAGATGGATTTAACAGAACTTGTGGTGGATGCAGTGAGGTATGTGGGGTGGAGGAGAGTGACCAGTTGGCCTGGGTGGGGGGAAGCCGGGAGAGGAGGGATGATGTGCGTAGAAGGGTGGGTTGTTTTCCATTTTTCAGTTGGGATCACCAGCTCTGATGGTTTCCCCTTCCAAGAAATAGCTGAGGACGTTCATCAGTACTTTGTAAGCAGTGATCTCAGTTGGTGAATTGCCTGTAGTCTGGTTTCTCCTTAGGTAGAGCTTGTGTCTTGTTTCTCTTCAGTTTAATCGCATGTGTTTTTCTCTCTAAGGATTAATCATTTTATGTATCTCATCTGCATATGAGAATTACTCAGTAGGGATTCTTCCCACACTTGTGATGCCTGGAAGCCCTAGTGGTTGTGGGCTCACCAGTGGCTCAATGACATCTGAAGAGCTTCAGCTCCCTTTTGTCAAGAAGGAGGGGTAGGGACTTCCGGCCAAGATGGAGGCTTAGACTGACGCGCTCGGTCTCCCTCTACAACTAGAGAGGAATACAACTACTTCAAAACAAAGGATAACTAGAAATTCCAGAAAATAAAACTACACGGAAGCCCAACGTATGAAGTTATAAACCAGCGGCGCCCTTTGGGCAGGTAAGGGGAGCGAAAGGGGGCGGTGCTGTTTGCGGTCGCACCTGGGACAGCGGCAGGGAGAGCAATCTCAGCGGCAGGGAGGACAATCCCGGCTGCAGTCGAACCCCCGCAGCTCGCGACCCCGACGCTGGGAAAAGCAGCCACCACATCGCCTTGAACAGTGAGGCCCAGGGGGGCGGGAGGACGGATCCCGGTCTCCTAGCAGAATAACTGTGTGAATCCATCTTGGACCCCCGCCCCCAAAGAAAGCGCCACAGGGCTGCGAAATAGGTCGCGGACAGGCGCCGGTCGCTGGGTTGTGACGAGTACACAGGCACTGCCCCCTATTGCCGGCCCAAGAAAACAAAACGCATCTGTCAAAATGAGGCAGACAACTATAGAAATCCCGGTGGCACAGCTCACCAGGCAACAGATGAGGAATCTGACAGATGAACAAATAAGAAACCTGTCAGAGGCTCAGTTCAGGGCCATTGTTATCAGGTGGCTTACAGAATTAACAAAAGATCTGGAAAAAGATGAGAAAGAAGCGAAAAACACTCATAACGAAAGGAACAAAACCACATACGAGACAGATGGTGAGGAAAAAAAATCCAGAGTTCATTTCAACAAACCGGAATATGGAGAAGAAACAAGCAGTCAACCAATGCAGCGAGAGGAAATGGGAAGCAATGATGAGAGGTTCAGAAACCTCTGGGACAGCTATAAAAGGCCCAACATAAGAATCATTGGTTTACCAGAGAGCGAGGAAGATGAACTAGAACTTGAAAAATTGAGTGAAAATATAATAAAGGAGAACTTCCCAGACTTGGGGAAAGAAATAGACTTACAGGTCCAGGAAGCACAGAGAATTCCAAAAATACTGGACCCAGGGAGAACCACTCCAAGACACATTATAATCAAAATGTCAAAAATTAAAGATAAAGAGAGAATCCTAAAAGCAGCAAGAAAGAAGAAAAGAATCATGTACAAAGGGGTCCCAATTAGACTATCAGCTGACTTCTCAAGGGAGACCCTGCAGGCAAGAAGGGACTGGCAAGAAATATTCAAAGTAATGAAAATCCAAAACCTACAACCACGAATACTCTATCCAGCGAAACTGTCATTCAGAATAGAAGGACAGAGAAAGTGTTTCCAGGACAAAATAAAACTGAAAGAGTTCATTAGATCCAAACCACTGTTATATGAGATGTTAAAGGGACTGGTTTAGAAAAAGGAGGATCAAGACTATGAAATCTAAAATGAAAACTGCATCACAAGAAACAACAGAAGCTAGGGAATTGAAACAAAGGCAAACTAAACAGGCAATGAGAGTGGAAAAAGAACTATAGGTACGGGGAACATATTGGGGGGAGGTCAACAGGGAGGGGGAATGGGGAGAGGGAGGGAGATGATATAGGAATTAAGGATCATGGTAGGAGGGAATGGAATAGACAGAGGTTGAGAAGAACTATATGCACAACTAATGGACATGATCTAAAAGGGGGGGACAACTGGAGGGAGGGGGACCACCAGGTGGAGGGGAGCAGAGGGAAGGGAAATTGGGACAAATGTAATATTATAATCAATAAAACACATTAAAAAAAAAGGGGGTAGTTGGGGAAATACAGTTTTCATTACTTGTCATATAATTGAATTGAGAATTTATATTACTTTTCATCTGCAAAGTCATTGGAGAATTTGTGAGGCGAATTTTATATAGCAATCTTCGAGTTGTTTGAGAATGAAATACTATCTATGTAACAAAAGTTAACTTGTGCTCTGTTTTAAGAAAATCCAATATACGAAAACCTTAAATGACAAACCAGGCAAATTTTGGTTGTAGATGATTGGTTGATGATGATTTTACTGAAGAATTCTCGGCTTTGTGAATCTTTCGTGATATAAGGTTTCTATGTTTGTTTAAATGGTTTGGATTTCAAGAATAACATTTTTGGAATAAGGAACAGCCTATCTGGGTATTATATAATCTTGGACAAGCATTTAAGCATTAGTTTTAAGATTCCCCTTGCCCACACATAATGCTAGGTAATTTAAGACAATTACAATCTTACATATGTGCTGTCTGACCATTCCCCATTACTGTAGCTTTTGTGTAAAGTTGTCCCGTCTCATTCCTTGCATGCCACACCTGCATAGTTGAAATCAAGCTTTTTGTGTGATATATAGGTCTGTTGACATGAATGTGATTCTAGCGTCACACATTATATGTAATGAAATTCACTATCTAGTTAAATGAGTAATTTTGAAGCCAAAAATCACAGAGGTACATGTGAAATTCACTTGATGGTGAGATAAAGGAGCAAAGAGAAATGATCAAACTACAACCTGAAAGAAAAGCCCAACTCATAATCTGAAAAATAGTAACGTGTAGCAAAGTACTATCTCTCCCCTATTTTTCAAAGAAAGAATAATATACTAGCAACAAAACATGTATTTCCCAAAGCATCAAGATCTACTGTTTGCAACATACGGGGGTGGGGGTGGGGTGGGAGGGGAGGTGGGGGCACGCAAAAAAACCAGAATTATTTTTCTGGAGGGTAGTCTCATTGTAATACAGGCTTCCTCCGCTAGGTGAGTGTTCTAGGAACCCATCTGTATCAGTGTACCAGCTGGCATTGTGAGAGGTTGTGTTTGGCTTTAGTGAAATTTTTTGAAGACTATTTCAATGCATTTGCCCATTTCATGATGGGTGATTTACGAGCACACCTGCCCTCACCGTGCTGAGTGTTCAACAACAGTTTGCGACCAAAAACAGCATGACCCGCAAGCCCCACTCTCCCTATTCACCTGATCTCTCCCTGAGCGACATTTTTTTTCCCTGCATGAAAAAATGTCCTCAAACAGAAACACTTTGCTGATGTGGAAGAGGTGAAACAAAAAAAGCAGAAGCACTAAAAGGCATCAAAATTGACAAGTTGAAAAATGTTTTGAGCAGTAGAAAAAAAAATGTCTCGATAGGTGTATTGCATCATATGGAGAGTACTTTAAAGGTGACCTAAGTTTAAACATGTAAGAATAAATACACCATTTTTTTATAAATAAATTCCAGGTTTTTGGGGGTCTCCCTTCATACTATTTTGAAAAGGATTTCTTTTATTTCTACAGCATAGGTTGATTTTTGGAGAAGAAGGGAATAGAGGGCACCAGAATACCAAACATATATGTGCTGGGCTGGTTATAAATGCATGTTCAGAGGCAAATGACCATGATAAAAGACCATATAGGAGACTGCTTTATTTAAATTAAGTTGTTTCCCTCCTGCCACCTTGTATGGCATCAACAAACGAGTTGTGGATGAGAAGTAAAGCAGCATATACTTTTGGTGCTCACTCTGTCATTTTGTTAGGGTTTCATTATGGAGAGGGATGCTGGTGGCTCTCCAGATGCTTAACTGGCAGTTGTAACTGACTAATGGAGCCATATTCATGCTGGCTGACATCTGGTTTTAGAAGTTACTTATAAAGAAAAGATCATTGTAATCAGAACAGCTAGAGGTACAACTCAAGATTTATCTAGGGTGAGTGACACTATAACATGGATTAGCTACTTCTTTGAACACTTGTATGTATGTGCTGAGTGTATTTTTCCTTTGTGTATGGTCCTTTCAGATCACATACTATAAGAAAAACAGTTGAAATAAACATAGATTTTTGATGGTTTGAACATTATAAATAGGACTATAAAACTTCAAAATAATACATTAATAAACCAAAAACTTACCAGGACAACATGTAAAGAGCTTGGTAGTTTACACTTCTGTCTTTACAATAAGAAAATAAACCCAACAAACTGAAAATCAACAACTCTTATTAGATACATCAGAGAACTGAGGTCACAGGGCAAAAACTGCTGTGCTGTGAAGTGGAGAGAGAAGCAGATACCAAGAATCACAGTTTTCCAGAAACATATGTCTGGGAGCAGAACCTCTTCCCCTGGCCCCATAACTCACCACCAGGACTAGTAGGAATAGTTAAACTGTAATAGATAAATTCCTGGAGGCTTGGTGTGCATAAGCTTGAGAGTTAAAAACAATCAGGGCCCAGTATGGGGGCAGTTGGGTGAGGTTTACACTTTAATGAATTTTACTTCTAGAAGTCCCACCAGAGCCTCAGAAAAATCTTCTCCTTTTTCTGGCAGTGTTGCAGGCTTTCGCTTCAGGAATGAATTTACCATTGGCAATAAACTGAGTATCTTCTGTGGCAGTACTTGCCTTCTTACACCTGGAACTCTTCCAGACCCATACTTATGATGGCCCCTTGCTGGATTTATGGAGCTTTGGAGTTTGTTTTTTTTATGATGGTCATTTGATCACTGCCTTTTAGAGGAGAGACATTCAGTATATGTAATATTTCTTTTTTCATGTCCATAGAGAGTGAAGACCTGCTTCAGATATTCCTGATCCTCAACCCCAGTGAGAAGGGCATTTTAGAGGAAATCATGAAGGACCCACGGATAAACATGGGCCCTGAAAAGGAACTGAAACCTTACATCTAGCCTCTCCCTCACTATCAGGACCCTCAGCATACTGAGTCAATCCTGAGCATGGGCTGTAAGTTGGAAGAGAGTGATAACTCATTAATGGCCTGAAGCATGAAAAAAAAAAAGGGACCACCTGTTGGCATCAGGGCTACAAACACCCCAGCGGGAGGGCTACACCATCATCATGAATTCCCTGCCTACGACTAATCCCACCAACATTGCAGTCCTTGCCCATCCTGTCAGACAGAGCCTAAGGTCTCTGTCAACCCAAGTTGTGGAGTATTGTCATTCCCACCTTCACTTTGTTCTCTAACACGGAAAATCGGTGGCGTGAGGACCAGACGTCAGGATGAAAGTCTAGCAGAAGAGCATAGTGATTGTAAATCCCTTACCTGGCCTGGAGACAAAGACTACCATCCAAGCACAGCCCCCCACGATGGCCCTGTGGTCTCCCATGCACCTACTATACCGGCAATGGTGGTAGAGCCTCAGGTGGATCCAGCTTACCTCAGCTGTATGTGCATGGCCTGGCCAGCTCAGAGGGCCTTGTCCAGTGGAGGATGGAGTGCAAATTTCTGTGGGGTTCTTTCCATGGGGTTTAAATTAAGGTACTGTGGCACCTTCTTGGCATTCCAAAGCATTATGGCTAAAATAACTGTGAGTTGAGCTTATAGGATTGCCAGGAGCCTGGGGGAAGTAAGGGGAGAGGCTGTCCCCTCCACCTGCACCTGGTGAAAAACTTCAGAGACTGAGCTGTTTTCCATTCCCCTGCTCTTCTCCCTCTTCTGTGTTCATGAGGGGGGAAGATGATTTTATACAAATAAAGAAATGAAAAACTTTAATGGGCAAGCTTTTAATATCTTATTTTCTGAGTTGCTTTTAATGATGGATTGTGGGAGGGGATTATTAATTTGAAAGTTCAAATGTAGGTTTGTTTTAGAGAATATAGGACTGTCACTTCCTTGAGAAGATTATATAACAATGATAGTAACACCAACTAATAACAATAACATTTATTATTGTCCAGAGACTTTCTCTACCATTCCAATTTATTTTAGCTACAAATGCCCATTTAGCAGATTGGGAAATGAATGCGGAGGGAAGTTAATTAGCTTGTTGACATCATGGACCTGGTGAGTGGCAGAACATGTGTCCTGAGCTTCTGCTCTCAACACCCATGTTCTGTGGCCTCCCTAGGTTCAGTACTGTGGCCTATAGTATCCTGTTTTAGGTATCCTTATGTGATTAGTTATACTGTCTCTCTTAAATGGAGAATTCAGTCATGAGAGAGGAGACAACCAACCACTTAGTGTAACACTTTTCAGAGCCTCTTGTGATTTAATTTGTCTGCAGTCCCTTAGGTCTTCTCTGAACCAGTGGGACACAGTCTTGAGTACAAATCGACCTGGCAAATGTGAGAGAAAAGTGAAGCTTTTCAGAGTACTAAGAGTATATGGAACCCTATTTAGCCCAAGGGATGAGGTCTCGTAGGCCGTTTAATATGCAAGTTGTCCTCTGTGGTATTACAGATGTTGGAGAAGCCTAATTCAGTTCTAAACCAAAGGGTGGTGGCTACCAGGGTGGCCTCCTCCTCCTCTTTTCAAAACCCTTAGGAGCTAAGAGAGCTCCTACGTGGAGCGATGACTTCTGGTTGAACTATGTTGTATGTTGGAAATTTGCTTGTTCAATTGGAAGAGCCTTTGCCTAGCCCAATCTTTTTCTATTAATGTACAAATTAATTTATCCAAGTAATTCATATGTATATTTTCAAACAAATGTATTTATTGGGTAGCTACTATGGGCTTGAATCATCCTAGAGCTAGAAAGGTGAATAAAGTGGAATACATGTTCTCAAGGAGCAAACACTAGTTGGAAGTTCATTCACAAGTATTTATTTTATGCCTGGGACCAAGCAAGTAATGAAGAGGCATCTCTTTACTTTTAGTCGTTGAATGGTACAGATGTATAGCGGTTGGGCACTGAATCCAGCCTGGGGAGGGCGATTAGGCTGCTGGAATATAAAGGGAAGATGAGGCTTTGTAAAGGAGATGATTGAATGGGTAGATGGGTGGAAGTTCGCTGGCTGAGGTTTGCTGGCTGAGGAGGGAAGAGGGCAGGATGGGCCTTCAGAGATCTGGAAGGGCCTTCAGAGATCTGGACCTGAGAAGGTTAGCAGAACCTACATTTCAGCAGGGAGTTATGGGTGTGGTGAAAACAGCACTCCTTTCAGTTGGAAAGGTAGGGCCAAGGAATTAGGTTCCCAGCTGTCTGGGGCCAGCAGAGGCAGACAGCATGCTTTACCCACGTTTCTGGCTTGCCTAGGACATAGGCACTAACTGAGATGACTTCAGATGCTCAAACTCAGTGCTTTCTAGAAGATGCTCTTTAGAGCACAAGATGCTTGGATATCAATAAATGCCATGTGATAAATAGGTCCCAAGATTAAATTGGTTCAGAAAATACAAATATCCTTTGTGAATCTTCAGGGAGAGTAAAGTCCACTCTTTTCCAGAAGGTTTGGAAAGCATTCCCACCTGAACATCTTGAGAAAATAACGTTCAGAGTACACACTGGGAAATGCCGTGTTAGCCCCCAAGTGGCATGGATGCTACCTAGCTGGTCTCATGTGTCTTATTTTTCCTGAAGACGCACTGTTCTCCCAGAGGTTATTCTGACAGGCTGGAGGAAGGCAGCTGCAGATGCATTAATAATGGGAAGATCCACAAATGGAGAGTGAAAGCAGTTGACCAGTTGACTGACCTTCGGTTTAACCCACTGCTGCTCTTTTCTGTACTGGGTTTTGTAAGCTCTTAGCTCTGCAAAGTACCAGTTTTACACTATGGCTGGAAAGCATTTGCTCCTTCTTTCTCTCACTTCTTTGTTTTCTTCTGACCCCTTAAGGCAGTACAGATACTGGCATGGATATTAAAGTCAAGAGCCATTTTAATAAATGGAATACTGGTTGAGAGAAAGTAAAAGTTCTTGATAGGGATGGGAGAGGTTGGGAAATTGATTTTCGTTTCTTGAAACTTGAGAAAATTGTGGTTTTTAAGAGTTCTAGTTTTTGGTATCAAAGGAAGCTTGCTAAATTTTTTTCTTTAGTGAAAGCTACCATAGGAGTCATCTCTCATCTGTATCAGAAATGTCAGTTATGACTGAGAGCTGGTTTTTCAGAGAGGATCTGACCTACTCTTGGGTCTCAAAAGGAAGAAAGGTAATAGATTTCTCCTGCACTTTGGTTATCTCTACAAAATGACCATTGTCCCATTATTCTCCTGACATTAGTGTTAATTTCACTAATTGATAGGTATGTGATTGGTATTTTTCATGGTGTTCTTGTTCTTTTTTAAATCTTGTATTAAAAAAGGTCTTAACAGAACATACAGGTTCATGTATTGGACTTGATGTTCTTGCAGTTTGTAAGTCACCTTTAGGGTGGGGCTTGGACAAGAACAGAGGGAAAGAAACAGTGTGAGTGGGAATGTGGGAATGTTGAGGTTCGATGTTCTTGTTTATATTTATATTTCCCTCTCATAAATGGATCCCTGGCCTCTGTGCCTTGAAGGAGACAGAGTTAGGACAGTTGTGAGGTTGGTGAGGTGAGAGCATTGCATAGAAAGCAAAATTTTGTGCTAAGCTTTGTTATATCTACTTCATCCTCATTAGGTAGATGTCTTCTGTGTTTAGTGTGCACTCCAGAATCATTTTTCATCCATATAGAAATCTGTCATATAAATAGCTTACCTTTTGAAAGTTATCCTGTCTCTAAAGTAAATCTGGTTGGATGCTGGAACCTCCAGTCACCAGCTCTCCTTCTCCTGCCCCTAAATCCTTCACACACAATGGCTCATCATTAGGAATTCATTAGAGATGTGCTGTGGCATTTTCCTGTAATCATTAATGCAGTATAACTAGATACTTCCTGAGGTGCTCAAAGATGTGAATTACGTCACAAAAAACACAGTTACTCAAAATACATGGTGTGAAGGAAAGTAAATGCCTTTGCTTTTCAGGAGAGGTTGAACTATAATTTATTATTTCCTATCACTCTGTGGGTTCATTGGGCAGTCCTCTGTTACACATGGTTTTTGGCTGTTACTCATGCAGCTGATTTCAGAAGGCAGCTAGGCTTGGCTGGAAGGTCCAAGTTGGCTTGTCTTGCTTGTGTGGTGTCTGGGTGCTGGTTTTTGGCTAGAGCACTTTGGTTCTCCTTCTCATCGCCACTCAGGAAAGTAAATGTCTTGCAATATTTTAAAATAAACATTGGTTTTGAAGCCTTCTGTTTTTTGTTTTTCATATGTGGAATAAAAATCTTAGTAATTTATTAGTTTTCAAAGTGTCATTTAAGATTGAAGAAAATAGAGGCCTTTGTTGACTCGAATGAGTGATAATTCACACCTCTATTTCTGACTTGCAATTTGAGGGGATGGTGGTGGCACAGTGATGTCTTTGTTTTGGGAAGGTACCTATGAAAATAAGTACAATATGGTCCCAACTCAAGAAGTAAGCTACCTACCTGTTGCTGAATAGGACTAGCACAGTGGTTGGCACATAACAATGCTCAAGAAATAGCAAATTTTCCTCTTTCCCTGCAAGGAAGTTACAAAAATAGAACTACAGGGAAATTTCAAAAGAGAGACCATGGTATACAGCTCAGATGGATCATGAATATTCTGTGGACGAGGCTGATTTGAGCCAAGAATTGAAGGATAGTTTCCTCATTCGTTAATCAGATGCTGTAGTCTACCTGGTATTGTTTTGGTACTGTTATGGAATGAGAATAGTGACCAAAAACTAACACAGGTTTTGCAATCTGATGAGCAAGACAGATAGATCATCAAATAATCGTGTAAATAAATATAAATCTACCTGGAAAATGGCTTACATTTTCAATAGGAAAGAGATTAAATAAATTATAACATGTTCTTTAATGTAATGTGATCTTTGAAATTGTTTCAAAGAATTGTAAAATGATTGCAGTGACACTGGGTATTTAAAAATGGGGCTATAAAAGTATAGAGCATAATCTACAAAAACAAACGTGTATTTGCTGTGCAAGAGAAGTTGGTTACGTAGCACATTGAACAGTAGTTATACCCAGTGATGAGGCTGTGAAGCTTAGAGCATGTTCTTTAAATACTACCGATTTTGTCAGGCAGCAAGTAGATTTATTTTTTCATCATATAACATTGTGTAACTCTACACAGATGCTTTGTATGCTTTAATTGAAGAACTAAAACCTTGGCATATGTTCTTTCTCTGTTTATTATTTCATTTTGGTTTTGATGGGATGGAGAAGTAAGCTACCTACCTGTTGCTGAGGTCTCTTCTTGCTGAGTGGGACAGTGTGGTCCTGGTGAGAGCCCTCATCCCATGGGGCTCCTAGTGATGTGAGTTTGGCACTGAATTCCTCTGTGTCTGCCCAAGCAGGATTCATCTTTCTCTGTTGTTTGTTTCACTTTGTTTTGTTTTGTCTTTGGTCTGGTATTTTTGAAGAGAAAAACTTGTGTCCAAAGAGGCAAGTTTCAGAAATGTTTCCAGAGATAATGATGGGAGTTTGATTATTATGTTTGTGTTCCTCTTCATCTGACTAAGGTCCTGTGTTATTAATCAAAATCTGGATTGTTGTGGATTATTTGTACTATTTTATAAGTGATGAGTCCCATCTTCTCTAATACCTACCAATAATTATTGTTTGATTTAAAAACTTTTATCTTGGAAGCCACTGTAATGTTATTACTTTTATCAGTTTATTACAACAATAATTCTTTTTCTAGGTGGGATTGTTTTAGTTTGTTTTAAAGCATCTGCATTTTCAAGGGGGAAATTTAAAAAGTATTTGTAAAGTATGTACTGATATAACCGTAAGGACAGACTATGGCATGTAATTTTTCATAAAATGTGAAGATTCTAGAAGTATTCCTTCTAATCTGTAATGTAAAGACAGGGTTATTTTTACATCATGATTTAAGAGATGCTTAAAAGTTTTCCTACAGCTTTCTTTACACCCAAAATTGTACAAGCAATGAGTTAGGCTTTTCTTACAGATTTCGTTATGAGTTTCTGTTATGTTATGAATATCTAGGATTGAGAGCAGTTATAATCTGAGTCTTAACAAGGGTTTCCTGTTAGCCACCTGGGAGGACAGAGCAGAATGACCAGGCTGGTGAGGGTCTCATTACGGCTGGGCCTTAGGGAATAGCTGGCAGGAAGCTGGTCTCGCCAAGGGCTTTCCATGGTGGACCCTGGCTCTGCAGTGACAATAGCCCCTGTTGTACAGGGCTGTACAATTATTCAGAAAGAAGTGAGGATAATGCACATACATTTTCCCTACTTTAAACTGGTTGGCAATTTCTGGGATTTATTCTCTTCACCAATTAATTTTTAATTGATTCAATTTTTTTTTCGCCCTTACCTGCCAATCACTGCTCTTTTCAGGGATAAGTGCAGGGGAAGAGACTATCATTTTTTTTAAAGTGTTTGTTACAGTTCTTTCTGCTCTTATGTGATACTGTGGATCCTCCCACCTCTGAACCATCTTCCCTTCCCTTTCTCAGTTCTTCTGCTTCTTGTATTCTGAATATGTAGGTGAAGGAGCATTTGAACTATTTTTGTGAAATATTGTTCACAATATAGTTAATGTATGAAGAGCATACATCCAGGGACCCAAAACAGGTATATAATTAACAATGTACAAACAGTGTTTGAGAAGTTGTAGCTGTTTATTCTAACACTGTGATGAAATGATGAAATCTAGCCTTTCCGGGCTTGGCTTGACCCCCTGAGATGTAATCCGTTTTCTAGAAAGATGTGCACCGAGGACCATGTTCTCTTGAAGGAGAGTCAGACAGGCTCTCTGTGGAGAACAGATCACACATTTCCTTTGTCACTTCTCAGCCTTTTTAGGTTGTCATGTTGAGAGACATGCTATCTTGCAGCAGGAAGGAGTTTGTTCTCCAGCACTGGCAAACATCTGGTTCCTCATACTTCTTATGTGGCTCACAGGTGCAGAGCTCAAGAAATTTGAGATTTTGTCAAATATGGCTTTCACTTTTAAGAGTGTTCCTTTTAATTTTGGTTAGTCTTTTTAGATTAAAAAAGAATGTTTCTGTGTTACTTGGTTACTCCATAAATACATGGCATATTAATCCTTTTTGATATCTCACCCCTTTGTAAGTTGGCAACTTTTGTAGATGTTTTAAAATCTTTTTTTCCCTCTGTCAAAGGGAAGAGAAATAGCTGAATACTGCATGCCATAGCACTGGAGGCAGTTCTATTTCCAGCTTGAATATGCAGCTAAGGAAATTGCCAGACTGATGCATTATTAATTTTTTGCTCCCTGATGCTAAGTGCACCTAATGGGTATGCTAAATGCTGCCTCTCTGCCATCCAGTGGCAGGCAGGGACTGGCATAGTCCCCACTGCTTTGTCTGCCTCCCTGTGCTGGGGCTGGTTTCAGTTGTGTCCGGCCCCCAAGCTTCAGGGGTGTAAGGATCACTCAGTTGCTGAAGAGCAGGAGCCACAAGTGTTTCTGGTAGGGTGTACGATCTTCTTACAGGTCAAGCAACAGGTTTCTAAAACACAAGTATCAGAAATATTCTGCATGTATTTTCAGTGTAGCCGTGAAAAAAATTGTCTACTGTTTAGGAAGGTACTACAATTTTGTTTAGTGATAAATTTATTAAATGATTATTTTTCTTCTCAAACTCATAAGAAAGAATGACATGCAATGACCAAATAATTTTGATATATACAATATATGTGATGGCTGAGTTAGTTACAAAACAGTCATCACTCTAGCAGTTAAATCATGAATTGCCAGTTTAAGGGAAAAAGTTACAAAGGTTTAATAAAAATATGAAAACATTTTAAATCTCACACATAGTAAAAGAAATGCATAAAAACATATTTTTAAAGCATTAATTGCAGAGTTGACAAAAACTCACAATACTCTATGTCAGGGAGAAACTTCTCCCCTACTATGGGGGAACATTCACAGGTACAACTTTTTTGTATGGCTGTTTTTGTATGGCCAACATATTTTTACAGTTTAGATTATACATACACTTTTCGTTTATTTGTTTTTGCCATGACAGGTACCTCTTATTTCATCCTTATATAAGTGGAGAAACTCCAAAGGAAGGTGATCCAGGATTGTTCAATATGACATTATTTATTTTATGTGACCATCAGTGGAGAGCTTACTCTGCCCCTGTTCCCTCTGATGTGTAATTCAGTTGTTTAGGGCTTATGCTCAGCCCCAGGAAAAGCCAGGTTACTGTGCTGAGGACTGAAAGGACATTTATTCTGGGCAGTATGATCATGGATTCCAGAGCAGGGGACTTGATATGTCAGGAGGAACACTTTTTATTTTCTTCAATCAAATCATTAACATTGTAATCAGGGCCATCCAGCAACTCAGCAGGTGAGGCCTTGATCACAGGGCTGCTGTCCCAGGGCTCAGATGACTGCTTTGAGATCCTCCTGGAGGTCCTTATCTACAACCAGCAGGGACTGAGTGGCCCCAGCAGATTGGCTGGACCTCATGCTGCTGAGGAAACGGCCAGGTTCCTCCTTTTCCACCCCACTCCTCTACCATCTTTGCTAAAGCTTTGAGTTTCAGGCAACAACAGCTCTGCCATTTCACTCCCATTAGACACCTGGGCCTGGAGCATATCTGTGACACAGGAGCTCCACTGCCCTCACTCACAGCCACAGTGCTCTGTAATCATTAATGTCTCCATGTTCAAATGTCAGCAGCTGCTCAGAGTAGTAAGTGTGGGAGCATACAACACAGTTGTGCTGAGGATCGTTTTTTCCCAAGAGGGAGCATTTGGTATCACTGACCTGTTGATAGGCCCTTTTCATTAACTTACATATCAGCCTCTTAACTAACTCTGAATCCTCTTGTATGAATTCAGCTAATTAGTGCAGCTAGCTACTGTTGTAGCCAAACTCAGTATTAAGGACATTCAACCCATGAAATACTGAATTGGTTTGTAAAAATATAATCATGATAATTAATGGTCAGTCAGCTTAGGCTGCTGACAGACAAATGCAGCTGTGCCTTTGCCCTGCTTCCTTACGCTGCAGTGGTATCTCAGTTACCACTCTCTAAGGAAATTGTGCTCGAGAGTCAGCGAATGTAACTTTCACCAACTATCCCCCATCCCTGAAAAAAAAGGAAGAAAAAGAAAGTAACATTTTTTTATTATGTTTTATTTAGTAGGCACCATGCTAATGCACATTTTTTTCTGTTATTTAATCTGAAATCTAGGTAGTGTGTCAAGGGAGTTGATGAAGAGCACACACAGAAAAGGTCCACTGTGGATTGTGAAGACTGCCCAGAGGGTCTGCAGTTACACCTGCATCACTGCGTGCCGCAGCGCTGAGCTGACCTTTCCCTCCTTTTTATTTTTTATTTTTTTGACTCTTAATCCTGGGACTGATGAGGCCACAACCTGCCTCACTTGAGAAAATAGAAAGTTGGGAGGGAGCGGACAGTTAAACCTGCACTGCCTCTCACCTTGTGTTGAGTCCCTCTGGGCAATGATATTATCCTGGGCTTTGTTATTTACAATAGCCAAGATTTGGAAGCAACCCAAGTGTCCATCAGTAGATGAGTGGATAAAACAACTATGGGACATTTACACAATGGAATGCTACTCAGCCGTGAAACAGAAGAAAATTTTACCCTTTGCGACAGCATGGATGGACCTGGAAAACATTATGCTAAGTGAAATAAACCAGTCAGAGAAAGAAAAATACCATATGATTTCATTCATCTGTGGAATCTAATGAACAAATTGAACTAACAAGCAAAATAGAGACAGCCTTCTAGATAGACACCAGGATGACAGCTCTGGAGGATCAGGGGTTAGGGAGTGGAGGGATTGAGCAAAAAAGAAAAAGGACTCATGGGCATGGACAACAGTGTGGAGATTATACGCAGAGGGGCTGGGTGGAGGTTGAAGAGGGTTTAAGGGGGATAAATGGTAATGGAAAAAATACAATAAAAATAAACTATTAAAAAAAGAGAAATAATGTACTCCTGGTTTATACAGCTGACTTTTAGTAGCTTTTTGCAAAGTTTTATCCCTTTCAGAGATCAGGCATGGGATATAACAGATCTGTTCTTATATAGTAGGAGAGTCCTTGAAATTCATGATACTCTTTGCAGATTACCTTAAAATACTGAACTTAATATATTTTAAAATATCTAAATGTTTACCTTTTATATTTGTTAATGTTAAATCAGACATTTGCTTATACTAGATTTCAGTATAGGCCAGCATTAAGGGTCTTCCTGTCCCCCAAATGTAAGAAAATAAATTGGGAAGAGTCTACCTGTCAGGTTTTTAATAAAATATGTAGGAAGATATTTTAATGCTGGCAGACTGCTCAGTCTCGTATCCTCCCATCCTCCACCCTGACTTCACTGTGGGCATCGTTATTTGAAAAGATGGTCTAGAGAATAGCTGTGTGGTTTTGCAGAACAGTCGTGCTGTTCCATTGGTTTTGAGTGTGAATGATATGAAGGTAGGAGGACTCCTGTTCCATTTTTACATTAGGATCTTTGTGTCTGTCTGTTCATGGACAAGGTCATATTTTAAAGAATTAACAGGTTAGGATTCAGGTTCTGGATGAGCTCTTTTCTTAAAAGAGTTCCTATAGGACCATGAGGAATGACTGTCTCAATCCTAAGCCAGTCCCTCTGGTGCATGACACCTGTGAAATAATACTACATCTTCCTCTTCTTATTAATGTTAATTTTGTGATTTCAAAGTGTAACTGATGACAGTGTGTTTTAAGTGTCTTGGCACCTTATATTTTCTTCCTTTTGGTTTTCAAGACATGATATGATGCCCTGCCTGGGTGCTTAATTGGTTGGAGCGTCATCCCCTACACCAAAAGGTTGCAGGTACCTAGGTTGTGGGCTCAATCTTCTGTTGGAATGTGTACAGGAGGTAATGGATCTCTCTCTCTCTCTCTACCTCCCCTTCCATCTTTCTTTCTGTCTCTCAAATCAAAAGCATATCCTTCGCTGAGGATTAAAAAAAAGAAAATCCCATGAAGTTGTTAGAAATTCTTTCGTACTAAGAATGACTTCTTTATTTATTTATTTATTTTTAGGGTAGATTGAAGCAGTGATTTTTAAAACAAAGAGAGCAGAACTAGAACATCTTAAATTTTTAATCCTTTCTTTACAGGTTACCTATACCACTTTTGATTAAGAAAACTGTAGAAAGTTAGTAACTGCCACAAGCGAACGCCAGGCGGTGGCACATGTCAATTTTCCAGAGTCCTGCTTTGCGAGGTGTCTGAATGCACTGCTCGGGGTCTCTGCTCACACTCGCTGGAATCAGTTATGGCAGATTTTAGTCCACAGGTCGCTTTTCCCCATATTTCTTTGTAAACTCTTCAGCATTCTTACAGAATTTTTTACGGTCCTTAGAGTATTCTTCAGCTAGGTCAGCCCGAAGTGGGTGCTCGGGCTGGGGATCGTTCACCAGTGCTATGAGGGACTGGATTACTTGGTCGGTTTTGGTTGCTGGCTTCCAGTTTTCAGCACTAATTACTGGCAGACAGACCTGCCCCTTTTCATCGATGATGGGGTGATAGATCTTTGTTTTAAATGTGATCTTTGGTGGTTTGAATGGGTACTCTGCTGGAAAGTTGATTTCGATTCTGAAAGCCCCCTTATCATATGGAGGGTTGTCAGGAACAATAAGCCCTTGCCAAGTCAATAAATTAGCTTCATCAACCCGGATGTTACGGAAGTTTTTCATTCCACAGTTGCGGATTTCTTCAAGCTCCTTCATCAGCCTCCTGCTGGCCGCCATCTTGGATCTGGTGCTGCTCAAGAATGACTTCTAAACCATTCTTTTTAGGAACACCTTTTCCACTGCAGTTCCAAGGCTAGAACTTTGTTCTTTGAACCTTAATGTCAACAGTAGGAAAGTTTACTTACTGCAGATGGATCCAATTATGTGCTAAAGAGCTCTTCTGTCCCTCACTACTGCTTCCACACATAACCTTATAAACAAACCTTCACCAGCCAACTTTTGCTGTGGAGGCAGCTATGGTGAAATTAGCTTTGATCTTGGCCTTGATCTGAGGGAGTGCCGGGTCTGAAAAGTTAGAGGGAGGGAGAGTTTCTAGTGCTACCATCCCAATAAGGTCAGAACATACCTTTTCAAAATGGTCCTGTTCTATGGGGTTGGGGAATTCTGATGTGCTAGATTCTTGTGTAGGTAGAATCTAGGGTTAGTGTTCCAGTTACCAAGTGGCCTGATAGATTTCCAACCACTCCAGTGAACATTGTTTATTTAAAAAATGAGTGGCTGCCAACCAACTCATAAACAAGTTGGAAGAATGTAATTCTCTTGTTACTTGAAGTAAACTACCTGGTGCAATATTATAAAGTTTCTGTAGCATACTGATTGCCAAAATTAGTCATGTGCTTTACCTTACTCAATTTCTCCCAACATTAGAGTGATTGTTCAAAATTACGAGTGAGAGTGAAATCTAGAATGAACTTGTAAGTGGCTCTTAATTGACTATAATTGTTGTCCTGTCATGGTTGACGTGCCTATAAATTGTTTTTACTCATGACATTTAAAAAAAAAATTCTCACCTGAGGATGTGTTTTTTTTTTTATTTGAGAGAGAGAGACAGACGTTAATGTGACAGAGAAACACTGACTGACTGCCTCCTGCATGCACCCCGACTGGGGATGGAACCCACAACCTTTTGGTGTACTGGATGATGCTACAATCAACGGAGCCACCTGGCCAGGGCTTTATTATAACATTTTTGATACCAAATAAATACTTAACCAATTCTACGACACTGACACCAACTGCATTTTCTGTAATTAAATTAAATTCTGCCCTAACCATCCAGAGTTAGCTCAGATCCTACAGGTAAAGGGTATAGTTCCCCAGACTCCTTCCATCTTTAGATGCTAGTCACCATTACTCCTCACCAGTACTGATGTACTTATAAGGAATACTCTGGAGCAGCTGAATGGAAGCGATGCAGAGGAGGATGTGTGGGGAGGTTGTAGGTTGGGGCAGCTGAGCCTCTGGGGGCATGCCACCCTCCCAGCGCCTGGGTGTATTCACCAGTGAATACTCTCTGAAGCCCATCATTTAGGAATTTTTTGAATGGATATTTTATTATGTAACCAATATAGGAATATTATGGATTAGAAAGTTCAGGGAATTTCATTTTCAGTAATAGGCCCCTTTGGAATATGCCTCCAGGCTCTCTTGGAGATATTCATTTATTCTATTCAGATGGGGTAGTTAGATTTGGGTAGTAAGGACAGGCAAGCATTTGAGTATACTTTGTAACTTTTAAAAGGGTACAGATATTGGTATTATTATAGGAGACATTAAGTCAATACTTGATTGATAATCTTATTCCAGATATTTTTTGGACTGTTATGGATTGAAGTTTTCATAGGTGGTCTTTTGATAAAAGATTTAATTTTCTATATTTTGCTTAGCTGAATTAATCATAGTGTTCTTCATTTTAATGTCACCGTTTTCAAGGTATGTTTACTAGACTAATGACTAATGATTTGTAGTTTTAAGTGCTTTATGTTAGATACTAATAATGAAAGATTAACCAGAGCCATGTTTCAAATCTTTTTGGAGCATTTAGATGTCATGCTTCCCTTGTGTCCAGCCTTCCATGTTACACCTCTTTATTTCTGGCCACAGAAGGGTTCAAAAAATAGTGTTCTCCTGGTGGCTGGGATTTCCTTTTATCTGACTCTAAAGATTAACTTCACTGACATTCATCTCTATTTTTCTTTGGAAAATTAGGCCCAGTAGTGGAATATCAAAGTTGAGATAAAAGGAAGGACATAGATAAGGAAGAACTAGAGATTATCTGCCCTACGACTCACATTACTTGTTACTGGGTCATAGTAACAGAGTAGGGTTAAGTCTAAAGGAAGTGTGACAGAATTGGACCATGAAACAAGGTGTGGGTAATATTCCCAAATGGTGAAGGTATATTTCAGAGAACACTTGCTGTTTTGTAGGGCCTAGTCTTACTCTTTTATAGTCACTGGTCTTAAAGGAGGTATAATATTACTCTGAACTGATTGTCCAACATTACCTCTGTAATTTATGATCTCAACGAGAACTTGTATGAAGATGTATGCATGGTTTGGTGAAAATCATCTACAGTTTCTTCAGCTCTTATGTGTCATTTACTGTGCTAATGACTTTAAATACTGTATTATTTTATTTAGTTTTCATGGAAACTTTGTGAAATGGATATTTTTTATCCCCTATTTTTCAGACAAGAAACTGATGTTCTGAGAGGTAACGATTTGCTTAGGGTCCAGGTTAGATTTGAAAAGTACTGGAGGTGGGATTAAAACCCAGAACTGTGTTACTCAGGTAACCTGTAACAAGACATTGAACACCTACTATGTAGCAAGCACTGGGCTGGGTACTGGAAATGCAAAGAAAAATTAAACTGCTCTCCCCTTAAGTTAATACTACACTGTCTTCATTAGAATGCTAAGGAGATTCCAAAATGACTTAATTAAAAGCACTGCATAAATACATTACATTATATTAGGTTGGCAATGGTTTCCTGCCAATAGGAAATGCCAAGAATCAATAGGAAGAAGTATTTGGTTATAAAAAAGAAATGAGCAGAGCCATAGAAAGGCTAATTGAAAGCATGGAGTGTTAGAAACCTACAGATTTATTTATGTGAAGTTTGGAAGATTATACTCTAACAATTTCTGGCTGGTTTTGATGACTGATGATAAACTGAAAATAGCTGAGCTACTTAGATTAACTCAAGTTGCTTTATTTAAACCATGCTGTCTCAGAGAACCCTACTTTTAATGCACCTGAAGTGCACACCTGTGTCATGTTGGGTATAGGGTGTTTTAGAGTCAGGGGAAAGGAAGCAAACAAGGGCAATATTACGTGGTTTCAACATCATTTATCAGTCTGTTGCCTATGATGTTGTGCCAGAGCAGCCAGTGATAATGTGTGAAGGGCAAGTAGGGGAAATGCTCATTTTTGGAAAAATGATTAGAATCAAGACAAGGGATGAGCTATATTAAAAACACAGTGGCTCAGTACTAAGGAATATTAGAAGAGCAATATTACAAATTTGCTTTTACTTAGAAAGATGAATAATTCTTTGTAGACCCTGCATTAAATTTATAGGCAAAATCAAGAATGTTATACTAATATTGTTTCTTATATGATTTCTTGAATTTAATCCAAAATACTTTATTTTTGTATCGATAACTTCTGAAATGTACCATTCTGCTTTTTGGATTATCTGGGCATTTTTCATCACCAAGTAGTTTTTTCTGCTTTGACATAATTATATTAGTGAAATTAGAGAAAATAAAAGATGTGCTTAGGAGTCATTAATATTAAAGCGATAATGTATATTTTGGTTTTACTTGAAATAGGTGGATATATATGTGTGTGTATGAGGTCTGTCCAGAAATAGCCCAGCCATTGTTAATGAATGGTTTGCAACCTGGCAGCCAAGGAGAGTGGACTGGCATGTGCATGTGTAAACAATGACTACTTCATTTACTCGTCAGTGGGGGAGGTAGATGCCATTGAGTGAGCATGTGCACTGTGTGGTCGTCACATCCAAAATGACTGAGTGAGTAGAGCAACGAATCTGCATCAGATTTGGCATTAAGCTTGAACATTCCTCTGAAAAATATTTGTATGATTCAGAAGGCCACAGCTATGGGTAACTGGTGATTGGCAGCTTCATAACAACAACGTATCCACTTATGCATCATGTCTTGTGCAGTTTTTTGGCAAAACATCAAATCACCCAGGTGATTCAGCCTCCTATACAGCCCTGATTTGGTGCCCAGCAACTTCTGGCTTTTCCCCAAACTAAAATCACCTTTGAAAGGGAAGAGATTTCAGACTGTTGGTGAGATTCAGGAAAATACAACAGGGCAGCTGATGGCAATTGGGACAACTGTGTGAGGTCCCAAGGTGCCTACTTTGAAGGGGTCTGAGGTGTCATTGTCCTACGCACAATGTTTCTCATATCTTCTTCAATAAATGCCTCTGTTTTCCATATTACGTGGCTGAATACCTTCTGGACAGACCTTGTATATATATACACACACACATATATGAAATCAATCTCATTTTCTCTGTATAACATTTATAACTTGATTTTTGTAGATGAAGAATGGTTTCAAGAGTTTAAAATGACTTAGTAGTTAAGACAGGGTTAGACTTTGAGCCCAGGACACCCCCTGCCTCCCGAACTATTGTTTTTGCTGGAGTATGCTGCTGTTTATGGCTTGAAATTACTGACTTGCAGTTGTCAGCAAGATTATAGAACATGCCTCAGCGGTGTGGGTTGGTTGGTTGGAGCACTGTCCCATAAACGGAAAGGTTGCAGGTTCAATTGCCAATCAGGGCACATACCTTGGTTAATGGTTTCATCTCCAGTGAGAGCGTATATGGGATGCAACTGATCAATCTTTCTCTTTCACATTGATTTCTCTCTCTCTGTCTCTCTCTTTTTCTCCCTCTTGTTCCTCCCTCTCTAAAAGCAGTGAAAAAATGTCCTTGGGTGAGGATTAAAAAATACCAAACATGTTGGTAAAGCTGTAGTGTTGTTTTGATTTACTTATTTTGAGCACCACAATTATATTAAGTAGATACTTTCAAGGAAGTCCTATAGTCAGTATACAAAATGTGTAGGAAAAGTTCTGCCAGGCTAGGTTTTGAACCTTTTTTTAAAGGATATATGTAATCACCTATAGCAGTGGAGGGTGCCTTTCTTAATTACTGATAACTGACTTTTAGAAATCCTTTTTGGCAACTGTTACTTGTGAAACTACTTTTAGTTTGTTGTGCTTCTCTTGTCTGGTTGGCCTATCGGTATTTTGAGCACTCCCTAGCCAGGTGTTAGACCAACAATATACCACGTTAAGTGTCTGGGTTCTGACTTTGAACTCAAGCTTCACTCATTTTGTTTGTATGTAAACCATCTGTTGTATCTTTCCCACTCCCTTCTGGCTCTACAGACTTGACTCATCATTGAATACCTAGTTGGAGCCTCACCTCTTCCATGAATGCATTCCCATTCATTTTCACATTCCTGCTCCTTCTGTACCTCTGTGGGACTTTATGGCTGTTCTCTTATTAATCATATGCTCTTTTATAAATGTATTTCTATCCATCTATATTGTGAATACTCTGGAGCTTCAGCTTCATACTGTTAAACTCTTTGATATTGTGGAGAATGATAAACAACTATTCTGTACAAAGTGGGATTTAAAAATATCTTCTTAGAAATTATTTAGTGTAACTTTATTTTAGTAAAGCTCTCTGGCAGTAGAGCAGTAAAATGGTTTGATCATGCGTGGTGTTACAGAGTGCCAGGAGTGTAACTCTCATATGTTGTTGGTGGGACTTTTTGGTGGAGTGCTAGTGCATTGCACTCCTGCTTGGGAGATCCCATTTGGCCATATATGTTCAAATTTAAAATGCATAAACTGATGTGGAAATGTGCACCTGAAACCTGTATAATTTTGTTAACCAGTGTCACCCAGTATATTCAGTAAAAAGGAAAATAAAATTTCTGTAGTAACTGTTTGACATTGCAATTCAACTTTTATTATTTTATTTAAAAATATTTAATTTATTTTTAGAGAGAGGTGAAGGGTGGGAGAAAGAGATGGAGAATAACATCAATCCGCTGCCTCTTACATGTACCCTGACTGGAGGACCAACCGCTGTCCAGGCATGTGCCCTGACAGAGAATCGAACTGGCGACCTTTTGCTTTGTGATAGGACACCCAACCAAATGAACCATACCAGTCAGGGCTGCAATTCAACTTTTAGAAGTTTATCCTAAGAATGTTAGTATGTGTATGCAAACATACGTGTACAAGAGTGTTCTTTATAGACTTACTCATTTTAACAGAATACTCAAAAAATTTGAATGTTCATTAATAGGAAATAGCTGAGTACACTGGAGCTTTCATATGATGGAATACTTGGTACCATTGAAAAGAATGAGGTAGATCTATGTGTTACTGGACTTTTATTATATACCAGCAATGTAAATTCTTAACTGACAACAATAAGATGCAGAACAGTATGCTAACACCTGTGTAAAATTTTTGTTGGAGAAAGGTGTATGTTCACACAGAATCGTATAGCATGGCATGGAAACGTGCCTACTGGGAGGTACAGAAGCCAGTTGAATTTTACTTTTCACTGTTTACCCTCTTATAACATTTGAATTTTATTACCATATACTTGATTTATCTATGAAAAATATTTGATTAATTTTTAAAAGTCTGATTGTACAGATTTAAAATTCCCAAATCTGTTGACTTAGCAATGGTAGATAAGCTAATATGTGTAAAGAACCTAGCAGAGTTCCAGATGTAATAATGAATAGTCTGTAAATTATATGAGTGATGGTCATGGTGGAGATTGGTAGGGTAGTAATGATGATGTCAGAACTTTTCTTTGAAGCACCCCTACCGACAGAGGATAGAGAATGTTCCATCTCTATCTCGCCCTAAACTCAGGGATATGAATAATTTTTAAGAGATGGTCTAAAGTGTGAAATATTTTATAGTCCCAGTATTTTGGTTTAAAAATTGCATTTTTCTTCTCATTTATAATATTTCCTTATTATTTTTTGAAAATAAAATAATTGTGAATCACCTAATATCAAGAAAATAATTTAAAAACTAATGTATTTCCCCAGGGGAGAATAAATTATTCAGTCAAAATTTTCAGTGTTGCCAGGTGAGCCATGTTTATCTTGTGGTGATATGGAATCTTGTCCATTGTTGCCTAGCTCCAGGTGTCTGCAAGCTGTATTTCAAGAAGCAAGGCTTCCTATCTAGAAATAAGGTTAAGATCTGATATTGCATTTTGATGATTTCTATGATGATTTAATGACTTATGAAGTTGGTGGAACCGAACTTGGCGTCTAAGTCATGTGATTATCTATTGTCATTGACTTGTTAGAGCATCAGTTCCCTGGCATGTGTGACCATTCTGTAATAAAGTGTAGTTGTTCAAAATTTTTACTTCCAAATCCGTGTCCTCTCACTTCAAGGGTCTTTATTACTTTAAGTGACTCATACATTTGCAAATTCTTTGTCCATTTCAGATCTGCCCCCATCAGTCCAGAAAGAGGAGCAAGTACTCTCCTGGAAGCTGGAGGGGGAAGCCGGAATAACAAATAAAGGAGTGCTAGGGAAAGATATAAAGCTCACTAGCAGGTGAAGGTGAACTTTATTTCTTGAAATAAAAAAGTGTGCTTGTGATTCCCAGACCTCTATTTAAAATGATGCAAAGAACTATTTATATGGTGTAAGATATTAGAAAGGCCATCAGCGTTTCAAAGAGCTGATAGTTTCTTCTGCAGAGTATTGAAGCTTTCTGGTTTGATGGACTGTATCCATAAAATTATTAATAGGTATGTTTTAAATCTTTGTGTCTTGTACTTATGTATTGGTATTTTTAATCAACATTGAAATCGAGAATTGATTTAATTAAATGCACGGATATTATTCAGATAGAACCGGTTTCAAACCCAGTTTCTTCTGAACACATATTCTTACATGAAAATTAACATGTAAAATTTAGCAGTAATTATAGTGGAAATTGTATTTTAGCAATGCTCTTAGGTGAAATAAAATTATAATGGGTGATTCAGTGTGCAAAAATGTCATGAATGAGTTTTTTACTATTTCTTACAGAGATTTATGTTTTTGGAGAAATTGTGTGACCAATAAACAAAGAATATAGAATATTTAGAAAAATAGAAAGTGAAGAAATTTCATCATTTGATATACAAACATAGATCTCTTTTTATTTAGTCATAAATAGTAATGGATAATACTTACATGTACAATAAGTGTAGTAGATAGTGGGTACTTCTGCATTTAATTCCATTCTTGTTTTTACCTTTGCGGCAGGCATTTTGCCTTATACAGAGAAGAGAGACAGGCAGGTTTATTGTTTAGATTGTGCTGAACCTCAGAGGTGCTGCCCACTTGCTTAATGTCTTCCCAGTGCAAACTCAGAGAAACAGTGGATCTGTTAAGCACAGAGCTCTTGTAATACTTAATATGAAAAATTGCAGAGTCATAAATGTAGTTGAACTATTAATTTTCAGCTGTTTTTCCTTATTCTGTTTTCTTTTATTTATCTGATACTGTCTCCTTTGAGATTAAAACAAACCAAAAGGTAGAATTTTTTTGGTAAAGCAGCTCAGAGTGGAGGAAAAAAACATCTTTCTTCTAAATACACCCATCATTCTAGAGTTATAAAGTAAGAGAGCCCTTTTCTCTTGAAGAACAAAGACATGGCAGTCTGATGTTTTTTAAAAGTCTTCAGAGACTTTATTTAATACCCATGTAATTGGAAGTTGTGAGTCTTATCTAAGTGTTTCTAAAACCAGATATTTCTTCATACGTGTGCTGTCTCTTTGAGCAAGCAAACAATTTCAAAAGCCCAGATTTGTTCTTGAAATAAAAATGTATGCTTGTGCTTCTCAGATCTCTATTTAAAATGATGCAAAGAACTACTTATATGGTGTAGGATATTGCGAAGGCCATCAGCATTTCAAAGAGCTGATAGTCTGTCTCAGAGCTCAAGTAAACAGTAACTGACTTCGTCATTCACTGCAGAAAACATTTCCAGTTTCTTCTTTAACCTTTCAGATGTGTTGATGTTTGTAAGCATCAAGAGCCTTAAATTCTCACTTGATGAAATTTATATATCTTTCATTTATTTCGTTTACTTTTATAGAACAGTCATTCTTAACCCAAAATCAGTTAAAGAATTACCAATATTTCATTTTTTATCTTTTTCTGTTTTGTTTTCTTTTAAAATATATAATAGAACACTACATAACTATCTATGATGTGTTTGGCACATGGCATGAAGTGAAGATCAGTTTATTTTTCTCCTAAATACATAGAAAAAGTTTTAACACTATTTCTATATAATTTATTACTTCATTGGTTTATGAAAATTTATATTAAGTTTAAAAATATCTCAGTCTGTTTACTGTGTCAGTTCTTGTGCCAGTTTTCATTATTGTTCTTTCTCATTTTTAAAAAATTTCATAGCTTCTGTTATTTGTTTAATTTTTCAGATAGACTTGGGGATTATTTTAAAATTCTCCTGATCTTCCCCTGGCTCCTATAGAAATTTCCATTGGGAATTACATTAAAATAATTTGGGTAGAGCTGGCATTTTATACCATTCAATCTGCCTATATAAGGTATAGTTTTTTCTATTCATCCTGACCTTCTTTAATGGTTTTTAGTAAATTTCTGTTATTTACTTCAAATAAGCCCCTTCACATATGTTATTATGAAAGATGTTTTTTATTATAACCTTATTTCCTGTTGGTTATTGAAAAATGCTGTTGATTAAAAAATAATTTTAATCCTCACCTAAGGATATATTTACTGATTACAGGAAAAGAAGAGAGGAGAGAGAGAGAGAGAGAAAGAGATAGAGAAACATTGATGTGGGGGAAACACCGATCAGTAGCCACCCACACACCCTGATGCCTGACTTGGAATTGAACCTGCAATCTTTTGGTTTACAGGGTGAATTTCCAATAAACTGAGTCACACCAGCCAGTGCAGATTTTAAAAAATTTAAATTTATAATGTTCACCAAAGTATTTGCCCTAGAAATTTATCCGTTGATTCATTTGAGCTTTCTAGAGAGAAAGTTGTGTTGTGACCCATAATACTTCGGTTTCTTCTTTCCGTTAGTCATGTTCCATTACTTGCTGTCTTTTGCGCTCTCATATTGGCTAAATTCCTAAAAATTAAAAAAATATATAATGGTTGTAAAGTATCTAGTATCTGTTAGAAATGATTTTACAACTTACCTAGAGACTGTAGGTTACTTTATACCATGAAAAAGGTTTTAGGGAAATTGTCACATTTCCTCGGTGATGAATCAGTGATATCTCTTTATATTTTTGATATAAAGATTACAATTTTAGGGAAAACTTAATAAAAGCATAACCTTCCAGAATCTTCTTCCTGACCTCCTGGTCTTGGTGTTTGGGTCTCGGAGCGGCTGATAGCAAGATGTCTTCTGGAAGTGCTAAAATTGGGCACCCTGCCCCCAACTTCAAAGCCACAGCTGTTAGGCCAGATGGTCAGTTCAAGGATATCAGCCTATCTGACTACAAAGGAAAATATGTGGTGTTCTTCTTTTACCCTCTTGACTTTACCTTTGTGTGCCCCACGGAGATCATTGCTTTCAGCGACAGGGCAGAAGAATTTAAGAAACTCAACTGCCAAGTGATTGGTGCTTATGTGGATTCTCACTTCTGTCACCTGGCCTGGATCAACACACCCAGGAAACAAGGAGGACTGGGACCTATGAACATTCCCTTGGTATCAGACCCCAAACGCGCCATTGCTCATGACTATGGGGTCTTAAAGGCTGATGAAGGCATCTCATTCAGGGGCCTCTTTATCGTTGACGACAAAGGTATCCTTCGCCAGATCACTATAAACGACCTTCCTGTTGGCCGCTCTGTGGATGAGACTCTGAGACTAGTTCAGGCTTTCCAGTTCACTGACAAACATGGGGAAGTGTGCCCAGCTGGCTGGAAACCTGGCAGTGATACCATCAAGCCTGATGTCCAGAAGAGCAAAGAATATTTCTCTAAGCAGAAGTGAGCACTGGGCCATTATAGGGTCATGGCGGCAGTGTACAGCCATGAGAACAAAACCTCTCTTTTACTATTGTCGTGCTTAAAACACAAGACCTTAGATTTAGGCCAGATGTGGTATGGGACAGGAAAGGCCTTTCCTGCAGGATTTGGGGAGGCCAGCTTTTCTTTTTCTGGAGGAAATGCCCTGAACTTACGGAGCAGGCCAACTGATGTGTACACTAGTGGGGCATCACCTCTTATCTTTTGTAGTTTCTATTAAACTTGAACTGAGAAAAAAATAAAAAATAAAAAAAATAAAAGCATAACCTTCAAAATGAATATAAAGCAGATTTTAAAATTGATTATTGTATATTTTTGTTCTATTTTTCTAGGTGGAAACTTGGTGCTATTGGGAAAGAGAAAGACTAAAATCCAATTTTATGCATAATTGCTTTAATGGGTATATTGGTTATATGGAATAAAATTAAAATAGTTTATATTTTTATTAGATTCAGCAGTTAACTTTTAAAATTATGCTTGTATGATAACTTTCTGATTAAATTTTATTTATTGTTTTTCCTTTTTTTTCCATTTTTTAAAATTGTTTTTCTAATAAAGTTGATGCACTTTTTCTCCCATTGCTCCCCCACCACCCATCCCCCACCTTCTCCCACAGTCAATCCCCAACCTGTTGTCCATGTCCGTGAGTCATTTATATACCTTCCTTGAAGAGACCCTTCCCCTACTTATCTCCCTTTTATCCCACCCCTTTTCTCCCCTAGTAATTGTTAGGTCTGCTCCTTGTTTACATGCCTCTGGTTCAGTTTTGCTCATTTCTTTGTGTTGTTCGTTAGTTTCCTGTGTTAGGTGATATCATATGGCATTTGTCTTTCGCTGCCTGGCTAATTTCGCTACGCATAATTCTCTCTAGTTCCATCCATGTTGTCGCAAATGGTAGGAGTTCCTTCTTTCTTTCTGCTGCATAGTATTCCATTGCGTAAATGTACCAGTTTTTTGATCCACTCATCTACAGATGGGCACTTAGATTGTTTCCAGCACTTGGCTATTGTAAGTAGCCCTGCTATGAAAATAGGGGTGCAAAGGTTTTTTGACTTGATGTTTCAGGATTCTTCAGGTATAATCCTAGCAATGGAATTGCTAGTTCAAAAGGCAGTTCAATTTCAGTGTTTTGAGGAAATTCCATACTGTTTTCCATAGTGGCTGCACCAGTCTCTATTCCCACCAACAGTGCACAAGGGTTCCCTTTTCTCTGTATCTTCACCAGCACATGTGGTTTGTTGATTTGTTGATGATGGCCATTCTGACCAGTGTGAGGTGGTGTCTCATTGTGGTTTTTATTTGCATTTTTCTGATGGCTAGTGATGTTGAGCATTCTATCATATGCCTGTGGACCCTCTATATGTCCTCTTTGGAGAAGTGTTTGTTTAGGTCCTTTGCTTATTTTTTAATTGGGTTGTCTGTCTTCTTGGTGTTGAGATGTATAAGTTCTTTATATGTTTTGGAGATCAATCCTTTGATGTATCATTAGCAAATATGTTTTTCCATATGGTTGGTTCCCTTTTTATCTTGCTGATGTTTTCTTTTGCTGAGCAGAAACTCTTTAATATTATGTAGTCCCATTTGTTTATTCTTTATTTCCTTGCCTTAGGAGATAGATCGGTGAAAATATTGCTATATGGGATATCTGAAATTTTCCTGCCTCTGTTTTCTTCTAAGACTTTTATGGTGTCACGTCTTACATTTAACTCTTTTATCTGTCTTGAGTTTATTCTGGTGTAGGGTATAAGTTGGTGGTCTGGTTTCATTTTTTTTGCATATCTCTGTCCAGTTCTCCCAGTATCATTTGTTGAAGAGGCTTTTTTCACTCCATTTGATGTTCCTTCCCCCTTTGTCAAATATTAGTTGATCATATAGACCTGGGTTTATTGCTGGGCTCTGTATACTGTTCTACTGAACTATATGTCTGTTCTTATTCCAGTACCTGACTGCTTTGATTACGATGGCCTTGTAGTATAATTTGATGTCAGGTATTGTGATTCCTCCTACCGCGTTCTTCTTCCTCAAGATTGCTGTGGCTATTCGGGGTCTTTTTTGGTTCTATACAAATTTTTGAAGTATTTGTTCTAGGTCTGTGAGATATGTCACTGGTATTTTAACAGGGCTTGTGTTGAATCTATAAATTGCTTTGGGTAGTATGGACATTTTAATGATGTTGATTCTTCCCATCCATGAACATGGTATATGCTTCCATTTATTTGTATCTTCCTTAATTTCTTGCTTCAGTGTTATGTAGTTTTCTGAGTACAGGTCTTTACCACCTTGGTTAAGTTTATTCCTGGGTGCTTTATTTTTCTTGTTGCTATAGTAAATTAATTTTTTCCCTAGTTTCTATCTCTGCTATTTTATTGTTGGTGAACAGAAAGGCCTTCAATTCTGAATATTGACTTTGTATCCTACTATTTTGTCAAATTCATTTATTATGTCAAGTAGTTTTTTTTGTGGAGTCTATAGGGTTTTCTGTGTACACTATCATGTCATCTGCAAATAATGACAGTTTTACTTCCTCTTTTCCAATTTGGATGCTTTTTATTTCTTTTTCTTGTCTGACTGCCGTGGCTAGAACTCCAAGACTGTGTTAAATGGGAGTGGATATAGTGGACATCCTTGTCTTGTTCCTGATCTCAGGAGGAGTGCTTTCAGTTTTTGTCCATTTAGTATGTTGGCTTCAGGTTTCTCATATGTGGTCTTTATTATGTTGAGATAATCTTCCTCTATTCCCGTTTTTCTGAATGTTTTTATCATAAATGGGTGTTGTACTTTATCAAATGCTTTTTCAGCATCTATTGATATAATTATGTGATTTTTGTCTTTCATTTTGTTTATGTGGTGTATTATGTTTATTGATTTGCAAATATTAAACCATCCTTGCATCCTGGGATGAATCCCACTTGATCATGGTGTATGATCTTTTTAATGTGTTGCTGTATACAGTTTGCCAATATTTTGTTGAGGATTTTAGCATATATATTCATCAGCGATATTGGCCTGTAGTTTTCTTTCTTTGTTGTGTCTTGACCTGGTTTGGAATTAGGATAATACTGGCTTCATAGAACGAGTTTGGGAGTCTTCCCTTTCCTTGTATTTTTTGGAGTAGTTTGAGAAGTATAAGCATTAGTTCTTCTGTAAATGTTTTGTAAAATTCAACTGTGAAGTCATCTGGTCCAGGGATTTTGTATGCCGGGAGTTTTTTTGATTACTGCTTCAATTTTACTAGTTGTTACCAGTCTATTCAGGCTTCCTGCTTCTGCTTGATTCAGTTTTGGAAGATGATATGTTTCCAGAAATGTTTTCATTTCATCTAGGTTGTCAAATTTCTTGCCGTACAGTTGTTTGTAGTAATTTCTTACAATCCTTTGTATTTCTGTGTTATTGGTTGTGATTTCTCCTCTTTCACTTCTGATTTTGTTTATTTGGGTCCTCTTTTTTTACTTGATGAGCCTGGTTAAAGTCTTGTCGATTTTGTTTATCTTTTCAAAGAACCAGCTACTGGTTTTATAGATCTTTTGAATTGTTTGTTTAGTCTCTATGTCATTTAATTCTGCTCTGATCTTGATGATTTCCTTCCTTCTACTCGCTCTGGGCTCTGTTTGTTGTTGTTCCTCTAGTTTTATAACTGTAGGGTTAGAATTTTTATTTGAGATCCTTCTGTCGTTTTTAGGTAGGCCTGTATTGCTCTGAACTTTCCTCTCAGGACTGCTTTCACTGTGTCCTATAGATTTTGGGCTGTTGTGTGTTCAATATCATTTGATTCCAGAAACTATCGATTTCTTCCTTGATGTCATTGTTAATTCATTAATTATTTAATAGCATGATACAATATTCCCTCACTTATCGCAGGTATTACGTTCTCGACACCCCCCCAATAGGTGAAAATCCACGAAGTAGGAACCTTACATTTATTTTAGTATTTATATATATTTTAAGGCTTTATAAACCCTTCCCACACACTTATAAACCATTCAGACTCCCTTATTAACCTTTCCCACTCCCTTATTAACCTTTTCTACACTTTTATAAACACTGCTTATGTTCTTAAACATATTCTACACTCTTAAACCTACGGAAATTTAAGAACATACGTATACAGTACCACAAAATTTTGCAATATAGCGAAAAATCCATGATAAATAATTAAATATAATGTTTTAAGAAATCCTGCAATACAGTGAGGCTGAAGTAAGTGAACTGCGATATAGAGAGGGACTACTGTATTCATTCTCCATGAGTTTCAGTGTTTATGAGTTTTTCCTTGAGGTTGATTTCTAGTTTCAAGCCATTGTGATCTGAGAAGATGCTGGATATAATTTCAATTTTCTTGAATTTGTTGAGGCTTGTTTTGTGTCCTACCATGTGGTCTTTGAAAATGTTCCATGTGCACTTGAAAAGAATGTATATTTTGCTTTTTTGGGGTGAAAAGTTCTATACTTATCAACTAAGTCCATTTGTTCTAGAGTGTTGTTCAGTGCCTCAATATCCTTGGTATTTCTTTGAAAGATCTGTTTATTGTTGACAATGGGGTGTTAAAGTTCCCTACTCTGAGTGTGTTGTTGTGGATATCCTTCTTGTAGTCTTCCAAGATTTTCCTCATATATTTGGGTGCTCCTATGTTGGATGCATATATGTTTACCAGGGTTGTATCTTCTTGATGGATTGTTTCCTTAAGTATTAGGATATGTCCTTCTTTGTCTCTTTTTATGGCCTTTGCTGTGAAATCTGTTTTGTGTGATATAACTGTTGGTACCCCAGCTTTTTTTTCATGTCCATTTGCTTGAAATATTTTCTTCCATCCTTTCACTTTCAGTCCGTGCAGATCTTTTGTTTTGAGGTGGGTCTCTTTTTTTTTTTAAGTATATTTTATTGATTGTATTGTTACAATAGTTCCAATTTTTTCCCCTTTGCTCCCCTCCGCCCAGCACCCCCCTTCCCCAACAATCCCCTCTCCAAGTCCATGCCCATAGGTCGTACATACAAGCTCTCCCGCCTCACCTTTTCATATATTCTTCTTCTTTTTTAAAAATAATTAATTAGTTAAATATTTTAACAATAAAAAATAACAATCCTTCCCTCTCAGACTTAAGACCCTTTACAATCTTAGAAAGGACAATGGACGAAGGTCTCGAGGTCCTCTGGCTGCTTCAAGCTGGACATGTTTGTCGTCCTACCTACCCATGGGTTAAGAAATCCCTAATAAGAGTGGGGGTGTGGAGGGGAGGGTGGCCTTCCCACAAGGGGAAGGATCGTGCAGACTCCAGGTTGGTTGGCTGTCTCTGAACAACGGCATGCTTGGTTTAACAGGCTAGCATCCTTGTTGTATTCTGGGGGCAACAGGGTTAAAGGACATCATTCAATCCGTAACCACTAGATGACAGGTATTAATTTTTCAGTGTCCCACATTAGGGAAAAGAAGGGTTTCTTTGGAGGAAGGTATGCCAGGTACATCTCACCTGTCCAAAACCCTTTTGCCCATTATACTTAGTTTGGACTGAGGGAAATATTTTAGGTTTCCCCCCTCTCAGGCCTCTGGGCTCTTTCTGTCCAAGCCATTAGGATAGAAAAGAGAAACCAGTTTTAAAGTGAAGCCCACAGACCACCCCATTCTTCACCAACCCAGCCACTTAGTTCAGCCAAACCATTGAGTCTCAGGAGGCAGCAATGCAGACAGGATTAAGTGAGGCCTATACGTACAGACAGTCACTCAGGTAATGAGATTGTAGGCTTATGCCCTTTGAAAACAGAAAACACATGTTAATTTATGTAACATAACCCACATACAAGTCTCTAAATCTGTAGGACTGTCTTATCGGAAAGACATCCAGTTGCAAGGCATATGACATTCTTCTTGCCTGTAAATTAAACATCTTTGATAATGCCACAGACATAGTTTAACTTTCAAATGAAAACAAATTTTAAATGAAAAGAAACTTTAAAGACCGTTAGCTGCACTACTTTATAGTCTACCACTGGGCATTGTGATCTTCTTTGAATCGTAATTTTTCTCCCTAAGACTACCCTCCTTGTCATTAAAGGGACTGCATTAAATCCATTTTTAATTTATCCTGTTCATTTGCATAAACACAACAAGAGCAGCAAATGATCACTTATGATCTTTAGTTCTGCTTTGCTGGAACTTACGCAAGGAACATTTAGGGTGACCTTCAGTCTCCCCTTCAGATCTGCACAGAAGCAGATCCACATACCTGGCCTTCAGCCTTGCCTGTAAACACCTGTCTTTTCCAGGTCCTCCTGGTTTTCCATTGTGCCTTAAGGTCCCTTCTAGCCATCTTTCAGGAAAACAACCTTCATTCCTTCCCTGGAAAGATTGCTATGGACCGCTCATCCATCCAAGGTACCAGGCCTTTTATCTCGTGGACTTTTATTACCTTTGAAAGTCAGTCCGAGTTGCTCAGGGCTTTTTGGTAACAACCAAAGCCCAAGCATGTCTCCTTTAGGCATGACATTCCATTCAAAGTCTTAGTTAAAAAAGAAATAAAAAAAAACCTCTATTAACAACTGGTCTTACTAGTTTTATGCAAAGAAAGTTAAGTCATTACTTCTTTAGAATGCCAAATTCTGGAGGGATCAGATAGGGAGAAAAATATACAGTGTCAAGGAAAATCCTTGTCCTTCTAATATTCACTGAACTTGCATTTCTATTCTTTATATATTTTTTCCCCCCACTAAAAATTTTTCTGTTTTTCCATTACAGTTGTCTCACTTTTTCCCCCTCTTGCTTCCCTGCATCCTGCCCCCCCCTTCTTCCACATTCAGTCTCCACCCAGTTGTCCATGTCCATGGGTCATTTATACATGTTCTTTGACTAGACCCTTCCCCTTCTTACCCCTCCTCTCCCTCCCATCTCCCCCTTTGTTACTGTTAGTTTATTCCTTGTTTACATACCTCTGGTTCAATTTTGCTCATTTGTTTGTGTTGTTCATTAGTTTCCTGTAACAGGTGATAGCATAAGGTAATTTTCTTTTGTTGCCTGGCTTATTTCACTAAGCATAATTCTCTCTAGTTCCAATCATGTTGTTGCAAATGGTAGAAGTTCCTTCTTTCTTTCCGTACTTATTCATTGTCATTTTCCCCCTTTGTACTCGTGTTCCTCTCTGTCTCTCTCTGTTTCTTCATCTTTTTTTTTTTTATTACTGATTATATTGTTACAACAGTTCCAATTTTCTCCCCCTTGCTCCCCTCCACCCAGCAACCCCCACCCCCAGCAATCCCACCCCAAGTCCATACCCCTGGTTCGTAAAAATTAACTATCCTCCCCCCCTCAAATATTAGGACCGTTTGTAATCTTGTAAAGGACAATGGGCGAAGGTCTCAAGCTCCTCTAGCTGCTTCAAGCTGGACATGGTCGTCGTCCTACCTACCCTTGGGTCCAGAAAACCCTAATAAGAGTGGGAGTGTGGAGGGGAGGGTGGCCTTCCCACATGGGAAAGGATCGTGCAGACTCCAGGTCAGTTGGCTGTCTCCAGTCAACGGCGTGCTTGGTTTAACAGGCTGGTGTCCTTGTTGTGTTCTGGGGGCAACAGATTTGGCGAAAAGTGTTAAAAGACATCATTCACTCCATAACTACTAGATGACAAAAGGCAGGGATTAATTTTTCAATGTTCCATATTAGGGGAAAAAAAAAAGGGGGGGGGGCTTCTTTGTAAGAAGGTGTGCTAGGCACATCTCACCTGTCCAAAACCCTTTTGCCCATTATACTTAGTTTGGGCTGAGGTAAATAGTTTAGGTTTTCCCCCTCTCAGACTTCTGTGCCTTTTCTGTCCAAGCCATTAGGATAGAAAAGGGAAACCAGTTTTAAAGTGAAGCCCATAGACCACCCCATTCTTCACCAACCCAGCCATTTAGTTCAGCCAAACCCATGAGTCTCAGGAGGCAGCGCTGCAGAGAGGATTAAGTGAGGCTTAAGCGTACAGACAATCACTCAGGTAATGCGATCATAGGCTTATGTCCTTTGAAAACAGAAAACATGTGTTAATTTATGTAACATAACCCACAAACAAGTCTCTAAATCTGTAAGACTGTCTTATTGGGAAGACATCCAGTTGCAAGGCACTTGAAATTCTATTTGCCTGCAACTTGAATATCTTTGATGATATCACAGACATGGTTTAATTTTCAAGTGAAACCATATTTTAAATGAGAAGAAACTTTTAAGACGGTTAGTTGCCCTATTTTATAGTCTACTACTGATCATTGTGATTTTCCTTGAATAATAATTTTTCTCCCTAAGGTTACCCTCCTTGTCTTTAAAGGGACTACTTAAGTCCATTTTTAATTTATCCTGTTCGTTTGCATAAACATAACAAGAGCAGCAAATGATCACTTTTGATCTTTAGTTCTGCTTTGCTGGAACGTACCCAAGGAATATTTGGGGTGACCCTCAGTCTGTTCTTCAGGGCACAGAAGCTGAGCCACATATCTGGCATTCATCCTTGCCTGTACAAACCTGTTTTTTCCAAGTCTTTCTGGTTTTTCATTGTGTCTTAAGGTCCCTTCTAGCCATCTTTCAGGAAAACAACCTTCGTTCCTTCCCTGGAAAGATTGCTGTGGACCGCACAACCAACCATGGTACCAGGCCTTTTATCTCACGGGCTTTTATTACCTTTGAAAGTCATTCCCAGTTCCTCAGGGCTTTTTGGTAACATTCTGAGCCCAAATATGTTTCCTTTAGGCTTGACATTCCAGTCAAAGACTTGGTAAAAAAAAAAAAAAAAAGGAACCTTTATTAACAACAGGTCTTATTAGTTCTATGCAAAGAAACTTATGTCATTACTTACTTGTTTAGAATGCCAAACTCTGGAGGGATCAAATAGGGAGAAAAATATACAACGTGAAGGAAAATCTTTGTCCTAATATTCACTGAACTGGCATTTCCATTCTTCATATTTTCATTTTTCCCCCACTAAAAAAATTTTGTTTGTTTTTCCATTACAGTTGTGTCACTTTTTTACCCCTCTTGCTTCCCTGCACTCTGTCCCTCCCTTCCCCCACATTTAGTCTCCCCTCAGTTGCCCATGTCCATGGGTCATTCATATATATATATATATATATATATTTTTTTTTTTACTTGACCCTTCCCCTTCTTACACCCTTCTCTTCCTCCCCCCCTCCCCCCTTGTTACTGTTAGTCTACTCCTTGTTTATATACCTCTGGTTCAATTTTGCTCATTTGTTTGTGTTGTTCATTAGTTTCCTGTAATAGGTGATAGCAGAAGGTATTTTCTTTTGTTGCCTGGCTTATTTCACTAAGCATAATTCTCTCTAGTTCCAACCATGTTTTTGCAAATGGTAGAAGTTCCTTTTTTCTTTCAGTACTTATTCAATGTCATTTTCCCCCTTTGTACTCGTGATCCTCTCTGTCTCTCTCTGTTTCTTCATCTTCTTAAAGCAGACCCTTTAGCATCTCTTGCAATGCTGGTTTGGTGGAGATGTATTCTTTTAGCCTTCTTTTGTCTTGGAAACTCCTTATTTCACCTTCCATTTTGAATGAGAGCCTTGCTGGCTAGAGTATTCTTGGTTGTAGGCCTTTGTTTTTCATTGCTTGGAATATTTTTTGCCATTCCCTTCTGGCTTTAGTGTTTCTGCTGAGAAATCTGAGGATAGCCTTATTGGAGCTCCCTTGTATGTTATTAGTTGTTTCTCTCTTGCTGCTTTTAGGATTCTCTCTTTGTGTTTGAGTGTTGTCATTTTAATTATGATGTGTCTTGAAGTGGGCCTGTTGGGGTTCATCTTCATTGGGACCCTCTGTGCTTCCTGGATTTGCATGATTCTTTCTCTCCTCATGTTAGGGAAGTTTTCTGTCATTAGTTTTTCAAAGAGGTTTTCTATCCCTTGCTCTTCTTCTTCTCCTTCTGGAATTCCTATGATACGGATATTATTACGTTTCATGTTGTCCTGCAGCTGTCTTAGAGCCTCTTCAGTCTTGTTCAGTCTTTTTTCATTTTGTTGCACTGTCTGTGAGTTTTTGTCTACATTGTCCTCCAGCTCGCTGATCCGATCTGTTGCTTCCTCTAGCCTGTTTTTAATTCCTTGTACTTTGTTCTTCAATTCAGAGATCGTATTCTTCATTTCCTCCTGGCTCTTATTGATAGCTTCCATGTCCTTTTTGATGCTGGTATAATTCTCAGTAAGTTCCTTATAGTTCTTCTGGAGTTCACTGTAGTTTTTCTGGAGTTCTTTGTAGTTTCCGCTGAGCTCATTCAGCTTCTCCACAATCCATGTTTTGAATTCTGTATTTGATAGTTTGCTCCCCTCTATTTCATTTAGCACTCTTTCTGGGAATTCTACCTTTTCTTTCGATGGGGGGTTGTTTCTCTGTCTCCCCATTTTTGTGACTCCTATTGTTTGTTGGTGCTTCTTAGAATGATCTGCACTTCCTGGATCTGCCCCTGGTGGCGTCAGATCCTGTACCAGTCTGGGCCTAGTCAGCCTGTTGGAGACTTCCTGGGCTCTACTGCCTTTGTCTGGCTTCTTTAGTTGTTAATCTGTTCAATCTGTGATTAGCAGTCAGGCTTAAGGACCGTGGGTGTGGCAGCTTAACTCCTGTAGGCAGGGCCTTTGCTTCCCCTCAGGCTTACGCCACTTGGCCGGGAATGGTCTGCCTGCAGTGTGCGGATGAGTCAGCACTGGGACCCGGCTGGCCGCTTCCCCAGTTCTCCCCTCAAAGCCACCACACCAAACTCTCCCCAAGCATCTCCAGTCTTCTCTGTCTTCCCTCTGCTTGTGCTCAGGGTAAGTGGGGCCAGAATATTTTCATATGTGATCCACTTAAGAGCTCTTTTTCTCCAGCTGTTTCTCTCCAGCTAGCAAGAAACCCTGTGGCTTTTCGCTTTTCTCAGCTGGATACTATTTTACTTTCCACTCTGTTTCTGTAGGCTGGGAAGCTCAGCTGGGGGTTTGGACCCTGCCCTTCTCAGGGGGAATCCCTGGCTGCTGAGCTGTTTCTCAGCCCCTTCAGCTGCCACCCGTGTGAACCCAGCCAGCCCTTCCGCGTCTCCGCACTCACTACCGGTCACGTTGTGATGTAGTGGCCTTTTCTGTCTCTCCGTGGTTATAAGACTTCTCTCCAGCTGGTGTTCGGTTGGTTATTCCAGATGATTTCTCCAAAATTACATTGTAAATCCAGACTAGTTCTAGGAGGAAGTTAGTGTAGCTTCCACTTACTCCTCCGCCATCTTGTTTCTCCTGAGATGGGTCTCTTGTAGGCAGCATATATGTGGGTCATGTTTTCATATCCATTTCGCTACCTTCTATCTTTTGATTGGAGCATTTAATCCATTTACATTTAAGGTTATTATTGTCAGGTATTTATTCATTTCCTTTTGTATGTGTGTTCCTCTCCCTCTCTCTTTTTCTTCTTTTTCTTAAAGCATTCCCTTTAGCATCTCTTGCCATGCTGGTTTGGTGGAGATGTATTCTTTTAGTCTTCCTTTGTCTGGGAAACTCCGTATTTCACCTTCCATTTAGAAAGAGAGCCTTGCTGGGTAGATTATTCTTGGTTTTAGGCCTTTGTTTTTCATCTTTGGAAATATTGTTTACCATTCCCTTCTGGCTTGTAGTATTTCTGTGGAGAAATCAGCTGATAGACTTATCGGAGCTCCCTTGTATGTTATTTGCTGTTTTTCTCTTGCTGCCTTTCATATTCTCTTTTTGTCTTTGAATGTTGCCATTTTAATTATGGTGCGCACTGTAGTAGGCCTCCTTTAGTTCATCTTCATTGGAACCCTTTGTGCTTCCTGTACTTGTGAGACTTTTTCTCCTAATGTTCGGGAAGTTTTCTGTCATTATTTTTTCCAATCAGGTTTTTTCTCCCTTGTTCTTCTTCTTCTCCTTCTGGTATCCCTATGACCCAGCTATTGTTGTGTTTCATGCTGTCCTGCAGTCCTGTTAAACCCTCTTCATTCTTTGTTAGTTGACATGTTGATTATGATCTCGGATGCTGAGATAAATCCAGCAAGCAGGATGATTGGCCAGTAACGAATGGAGGACTGTGGCTCACTCTTACCAACAGCGTAGAGTGGGAAGCCTCATCCTCCTTTTATTAGGATTTCAAAATTTACTAGAACAGGGGGTGTGACATTCCAACTGACAATAGGAGAATTTTGCAAGTGAAATAATTCTTTCAAAGTATCATTAATATGTGAAATACAGGCAGGGCAACTCCTGGTTTAGGTAGCACCTATCAGGGAAGCAAAGCAGACCCACTAATCCTCAATGCCAGCTCCATTTTAAGACTTTATTAATAAGGACGCAGATGGCGTACACAACAGAACTCGCTGTTCCCAGGATTCCATGATCCAATGGCCTTAACAGCCTAAAGCTGAAGGCGGAGACAAGATTTGCTCATCATCTCCTGGGTTGTGGGATGACACCGGGGCGGAGGAGCATGAGAATGCCCCTACCCAGAGATCTGTGTTCCTGCAACAGTCTTTTTCATTTTGAAGCATGGTCTGGGAATTTTTTTCCATATTGTCTTCTTACTCACGGATCTGATTCTCTGCTTCATTTAGCCTGCTTTTAATTCCTTCTACTGTGTTCATCAGTTCAGAAATTGTGTTTGTCATTTCTTCCTGTCTCTTATTGGTAGTTTCTATGTCCTTTTTAATGCTGGTGTAATTCTCAGTAAGTTCCTTGTAGCTTCCATGGAGTTCTTTGTGGTTTCCCTGGAGTTCTTTGTAGTTTTCTCTGAGTTTGTTGAGTTCATTGAGGTTCCTCATTACCATTGTTTTAAATTCTATATCTGATACTTTGCTTGCTTCTATTTCATCTATCCCTCCTTCTGAGAATTCCTCCTTTCCTTTTGATGAGGTGTTGTTTCTTCCTTTCCTCATTTTAAGTGGCTTTTCTTATTTGTTTCTGCTTCTTTTATTTCCTGACTTTGTGGTGTGACCTTCTTGTAGAAAAATGGTTGAGCTGCTGCCTCTGGCTGTTGACACTTGGAGGGGAGTAGTCAGCTTAAGAGATTTCTCAAAAAAAAAAAAAAAGATTTCTCTTGTAGCATTGGGGATGATTCTGCACTGGGATTTGGTCTGCTGCTTTTTTTCCAGAACCGGCACCCAAAAATTTTCCAAAGTGCCTCTAGCTAACTTCACCCTCTTTTGGCCACATCCTGGGGTGAGTGTGGTCTCTCACTTCAGCCAGAAGCGGGCTAAGGGTGGGCCAGTGGGCTGCTGTAGTGGGCGGGCCTGGGTCACTCCTGCACGCAGGCACTTGAGGGCATGTTTCATTTAGGTAAGTTATTACACTGGGAAACACAATTTTCGTTGAGTTTGATCTGACACTTTTTCTTGACTAACTTTTGGCATCTGAATCCAAAAATGACCCCAGCTTTTCTCTATCACGTCAACTTTTTAAGGTACAGGATACTCTTTGTTCCCCAAATCATACAAAATGTACATACGAAGGAAAATAAAGAAAAAATTACCTGAATATACTGTTTATTTAGAGTTCTTTTTTTTTTTTATATATATAAAGGCTATATATTGTTACTGTAAGTCAAAACGTGTACAGGTAGTAGTGTTCTGCTACCAAACATACATATTAAGGTGTTTTGTCTTTTCAAACAACAGGCTAGGAAATGCCAAAATGAGGTTCTTAAAACAGTCTCCTTCAGTTGGCAAAGCTTTAACAAATTGCTTCATGAGACCCAGTTTTATGTGCAGAGGTAGGAATAGAATATTCTTTCTGTCAACAAGTGGCTCATTTAGAATGTTTGGATCACCAGGTTTGAGGTCAGATATTGGAGGCCAGTTCGAGTCCACCCAGTGCTTCTCATGAGCTCTGCTGTCCCACATACACAGAAAACAGGGATACTTGGTGTATTCGTGTTGCTGATCAAGAAAGAAGCAGACCAATTTAAGGTCAACACAGATGATCCATTTGTGTTTGTGATATCACAACAGATCAGTGACTCTCTTTATGTCTTCATATTCTTCATGAAAACAAACTGAATGGCCAGTTGGGACTGCACCAAATAAATTGCAATTGTGGAGGAGGACACACTTCAATGTCCACTTTGAGCTATCGATGAACAGTCGCCATTCAGTTGCATTCTAGATTGGAATTCCCAATTCCTTCATTAAACCATGTATATTATGGCAATACACAAAGCCACTGTCACTTCGAAAGTACTGCAGAAATGCACTTTCTCTTGGTCGAAAGTAGGATACTTTCGCTCCTTTTTCAAGCAAGTTTTTCTCGTGCAGTCTTGATGCTAGGAGTTCTGAAGCCTTTTTGGATAGTCCCAAATCTTGTGCCATATCATTCAACTCATGCTGATCAAATCCCTTACGAACTGAGTCATCTTCAATTTCAAAATCTTCATCGTTGCTGTCACTTAGTTCTTCACCATACTCCTGTTTTTTGAAAGAGGGTCGTTCAATGAAAAGTGGCACTGGGATTTCAGCTGAATGGGGCACTGGGCATATCGCTGATGGTAGACTAGAATATGCTATTTTATGTTTATTTTTATTGTTCTATCCTGATGTTTTCACTATACAAAAGTAACAGTCACTTGAATGATCTCTGGGCTCTCGCCGAACCATAGGTATACCAAATGGCAATTTATCACGTGTTCCCTTCATCCATAAACTCTCGACACACTGCTTGCACACATTGTGAGGGGCCGCAGACTTATCTTGATCACCAAGTTTTACTTTAAAATATGCAAAATAGGCTTGCCCGACAAATGCACTGATGTTTGTCCTTTGGGAATGGTGAAACTGCCACAGATACAACAAAATGAATCAGGGTTGTTCAGGCACTTATGATGAGAAATAGCAGAGGCAGACATGATCTTAAGGAAAGGAAATAAGTACATATGTAATTAAAAAAATAAATTTTAACTCCTTGTATACAGAAAAGAACTCCAACTACACTTTGGAATACGATTCACTCTATAGAGTGGCACACAACCTCTCACCACACTGTTTCATGTGTAACTGAATAGCCTAGACAAGTATGAACCTGTCACTGGTCTCCAAGGTCGTCCCCCACCCCTCCCCACTTGAGGGAGGTTTGCTCTCAGCCAATAGGATAGCACCAGTGCTTCCCTCGATCCAGGTTCGATCCAGCCTAGAGTGGTCGCTTTAAGATAAGCTGTACAGAAAGAACTGGATGTTGTAGAAGAAACCTAACTACAGTTTTGAAATCAGCATGTCTATTTAAGTCTAAAACAGCTGAAAAATCAAACTCAACAGGAATTATGTTAAAAATTGTTCTCCAGTGTTATCTTTCTCTTGTGTTAGCTTGTCTTTTCATGATAAAAGTTCCAGGATCTGCCATCCTTAAGTTAGAGGCTGAGGGAAGCCAACTGTATAGCTCCAGGCCAAATACAGTGGCCAGAGAACCAGAAGCACCAATATTTTGGGGTAGGAGCAGCTCAAGCAAGAATCTCTGATTAATTAATTTGCTTTCATGGCATGCTGTTTTCTTTCTCATGAATTATTTTCCCCTCCATAACAGAAAGTTGAAATTATCTCCCAAATTTGTTCCTTTCTGTGTTTTCTTCTTATCTTTCTGTACCGTTACCTGGATGCAGATACATGTCTCCTTTCTTTTCTCCTCAGCAAACTTTTGGATAACTCTTCAGCTGTCCTACAGAGTTCATTTTGAACTGGCAGGATCTGTTCCCTAGATGCTTCTGCAGCAGTGACTTACTCCAAATGCCTCTGAATGACTCCCTTCCCTTCCACCCACCTCAACCCACAAGCCACATGTCTTGCCTCAGAAATTCACCTTATTGATGGGGCTGTCTCTGATCATCTCAAAACACGATTTACTGGAGTCCCAGGGCACTTTATGGTACTCTTTATGGTATTTAGCATTCTATAGCTTACATTCTGTGTATTTGAGTCATGTTTATAGTTTGCCACAGTACTTCATGGCTAGGTTGTGTTAGTAATGAGTGCCTAATGTCACTGCCCTATTTGTCGAGTGAATGAGTGGGAATCTTCTTGTATTTTGGTGCTCAGTGTTCTTTTACATGCTTTATCAGTTTTCCTATGTGGTTCCCAGATATGTTATCCTTTTCTGTATATGCTATATTTTCTCAAAAATGTAATCTTAATAATGATCATGGTAAATGCTTATTAGCTATTCTTCCCTGAATATGGTTTTTCTTTTTTTTAAGTATAGTTTATTGATTTTGTTGTTACAGTTGTTCCAATTTCTTTTCACTTGCTCCCCTCTGCCCAGTTACCCTCCTTCTCTCCAGCAATCCCACCCCCCTCAGTTCATGTCCATGGTTTGTGCATATATGCTCTTTGGCTTCAGACTTTCCACTATTAATCTTAACATCCCCCTGTCTATTTTGTACCAAACAGTTATGCTTCTTAATCCCTGCACCATTTCCCCATTAATACCCCTTCCCCTACCCATTCCCCTTCCCATCTGATAATCCTCCAAATGATCCCCGTACCTATGATTATATTCCTATTCTGGTTTGCTTGTTTTTATTTTTTTAGATGCTGTTGATAGTTCTGAGTTTGTTGTCATTTTAATGTTCATAGTTTTGATCCTCTTTTTCTTAAATAAGTCCCACTAACATTTCATATAATAATGGCTTGGTGATGATGAACTCCTTTAGCTTTACATTGTCTGGGAAGCACTTTATCTGCCTTTCCATTCTAAATGATAGCTTTGCTGGGTAGAGTAATGTTGGTTGTAGGTCCTTGCTTTTCATCGCATTGAATACTTCTTGCCAGTCCCTTCTTGCCTGCAAAGTTTCTTTTGAGAAATTAGCTGATAGTCTCATAGGAACCTCCTTGTAGGTAAAACTTTTTTTTTTTCTTGCTGCTTTTAAGATTCTCTTTTTATCTTAAACTTTTGACATTTTAATTATGATGTGTCTTGGTGTGGTCTTCTTCGGGTCTTGTTTGGGACTCTGGGCTTCCTGGACTTGTATGTCTATTTCCTTCACCAAATTTGGGAAGTTTACCTTTATTATTTTTTTCACATAAATTTTCAGTTCCTTGCTTTCTCTCTTCTCCTTCTGGAACCCTTACGATTCGGATCTTGGCATATTTAAAGTTGTCCCAGAGGTTCCTAAGCCCTTCTTCGGTTTTTTCAATTCTTGTTTACTCATTCTGTGCTGGTTGATGGTTTTTTTCTTCCTTATGTTTCAGTTCATTGATTTGAACCCCAGTTTCCTTCCCTTTACCATTGGTTTTGTGTGGATTTTCCTTCGTTTCATTTTGCATAGCCTTCACTTCTTTCCTTATGCGTTTGCCATACTCAAATATATCTGTCAATTCTGTGGACATTTTTATCGCCAGTGTCTTGAAGTCTGCATTTATTAGGTTGGCTATCTCGTCTGTTAGCTTGGCTATCTCCTTGTCACTTAATTCTATCACTAGAACCTTGATCTTTTTCCTCTTTTGGGCCATACTTCTCTGTCTTCTCATCTTAACAGGCTCCTGTGTTTGCTTTGTGTCTTAGGTAGAGCTGTCGCTCCTGTTACATTTTAAGGGGTGGAGCTTTAGGTATTCGTCAGTACGGAGCAACCCCTTCATTACGTTGTGGCGCTGTATGTTGGGGAGGGGTCTGAGAGAGAAGAATGCCACTTGCTCAGCACTCGTCCCTTTTTCAGGTACTTCTCCCACTTCCAGTATGGGACTGGCGCCTCTCTTGCTGTTGCCCTGTTTGTGGTTCCCAGACTGGGTGGGTCTGCAGACATTCTAGGACCATGGAGGCCCTCTAAAGAAGCGGACTCTGCTGAGAGACAAGCAGTTTCTTCCTCCACCCCAACCCCCACTGGTTTGCACAGTCAGAAGCAATGAAGCTTTATTTTCCCTGGCGCTGGAACCGTGAGCTTTGTGGTCTCGTCTGTTTCTGGGAGTGTTTCCCAGGTGTTTCTCTCTGCTTTTTAAAACCTGTGACTGTGGTTTCTGTCCGCCTGCTGCCGCCGCCGCCGCTGCTGTGGCCACCACACCGCACCACATCTTTTCTGCCCCAGCTCTGTCCCTGCTACCTGTCTGGATGAGTATTTCTTTTTTATATCTTTGTTTGTTGGACTTCAATGCTGCTCCATTTTCTGGAACTTCTGGTTGTCTACAGTTTTGAGATAGTTGTATTCCTTCTTAGTTGTAGAGGAAGATGCTGCGTGTCTACCTATGCCTCCATCTTAGCTGGAAGTCTGTTTTTTTCTTAAACATATCAACAGTGCTCATGACACATGCAGTTATATATATTCTTTTGGGGCATTATATGTTGGTATCATAAAAATGAGTTGAAACCTAACGGAGTTTCTAAAGTAGTTTTTCCATTACAATATTAAAAAAAATTACTTTAAAAACATACCATTATGACCAGAAAAGAATACAAGGTGGTAAACATACAAATGTGGCCAAATCTAAGACTTTATGGCCAGTGGTATGACGGTATTTCTCTGTCAATATTTTACATCCTCTAGGGAAAAATGTACTCTTTTAGGAACTATCATGCTATTGGGAAGGTTTTATCTCAGTAACAAATCACTAAATTTTACCTATCAAATATTCTTAACCAGCTTAATCAAATACAACTATAGTAGTTTTAATCATGATTAATGAGTAATAATATCTAATAATATAAATAACAATACTTAATGAGCTCCAGTTACGTGCGTTTTACATTTAATCATCACAATAAACCATGTTTTGTATTTAGTCAATTTTGAGGCCACATTTTGTGGTAAAGTATTTTGCCCTGGTATACAATGGGTTACCTGTGAGATGTTTTTCACTTGGCCTTGCTCCTATCAGAAACCTCTACTGTCCAGGAAGCAGGCTTTGTGACATTACTTGGGTGATCACATGTGTTCCAGAGGATGAATGTGTGTATCCTAGGTGTATTCCAAACTCATTGATTATTCTTCATGAGGTCAAGTGTAAAATCCAAACTAAGGGCTATTCTTGGTGAGGGGTTAATCCTACTGCCAAACTGTGTTTTTATTCCTATAGTCTCAGAATGCTTTATAGGAATTCTCACTTTTCAGAGGAGAAATTAACCCAGTTTGAAACCATTTTCCTTAAAAATGAAAGTTAGGATTTTGATGTTTTAAAAATTATTCTTAGCACACGTTTCCTAATATTAGAAAACAATATAACCATATCCTTAAAAGAAAGAAGGAAGTGGTCTCAGGAGAGGGGCTACCTTAAGCTTCTCTTGTTGTGGGCATAGGGGTTATTTCCTGGGAGCTGCTGATTATTTAGTCACTGCTGAGCCATCTTCTTTCTGTCTGGGGGCTGCTGTGACTGTAAATTAATTGGACATTGGTGGAAGAGGAGCTTCGAGGCCTGAGAAGGAACAGAGGACACAAATGGATGGAGAAATCTTTTTATGGACTGAATTTCATATATACATGTTGTTTCACTTTCATTTGCCTGCTCTGTGGCCATATGGAGAGACTTTATGTCCTGAGAGAGTTCTGAGGGAAGCTGTGCTTTCCTGGGAGACAACTGGAAGATTTTGGCTGTTAGTGTTGTATTCCCACAGCCCTATGGGACTGTTGTGATGTCACTTTTTATTTTCATATATCCGCCTTGGGTATGTTCACTGATATATCAAAATTTATTTTTATTTTTGGTGGATTTTGTTTCTATCTTCAAACACGTAACTCCAGCACAATATTTTAGGTTCTCCAGAGTGTAAGAATTATTTGAATAGATGCACATTATTTGTTTTTAAAAATTCTAAAAATGTGTCAGGGAAGATTCCCCCTTTTATTTAGTATCACATCACATCTTTATAATGGCAGAAATTGTTCTATGCTGATTTTTTTGTTACATTTAAAAAAAATCAATGCTTACAACATATGTAATGCAATTGTTTATTTAAAGTATACTTATTTAGAGTACACTGAAAGTGCAGTAGAATAGGAAAATTAAAGAGCCCTTAATTCTCTTTTTGTTTTGTTTTGGAATTTGGTTTGTACTAGTATATGCCATTTGATTGAATGATTTTGCCCGTTTTCCATTTTCTTATTTCTTAGGATATCAGAGCTTATGAATTGGCGCTAAAGTAGCTGTTAGTCAGATAATCAGGAATTTCAGTTGTATCTGGGAAGCTTGATACATGTAGCTTTTATTGTCTCACAGATTCCATAGGTGAGAAGTCTAGCTGCAGCTCAGGTGGGATTTTGCTTCAGGATCTATGAAGGATAAATCAAGGTTACTAGTTGGGCTACATTCTCATCTGGAACTTGGGATCTTCTTTCATACTCTTGTAGTTGTTGGTATAGTATGTTTTTCAAACCATGTTATGGAGGCCCTACGCTTTTAGGGTGAACTAGATAGGAGCTATTGTTGTGGTAGAACAAATACCTAATTGTAATGAGTTGGAGAGGATGGAAGAAAGGAATTAGAGCCATCAAAATAGATACTTTGGAGTTGATTTGTGGTGAACAGTGGAGATTAATGGATTGATTAGTAGCTGGAGGGAGAGATAGGATCAAGAGATGGATTTAAAATATATATATAAAAAATAGGCTTGGCCAAGTGTCTCAATCAGTTGAATCATTGACCCATACCCAAAAGGTTGAGGGGTTTGGTTCCCAGTTGGGTTGTGTACAGGAGGCAACCGATCGATGTTTCTCTCTCACATCGATATTTCTTTTTCCCTTTCACTCTTCCTTCTCTGCTCTCTCAAACCAATAAACATATCATTGGGTGAGGATTAAGAAAATATATAGTAATTTGTAAGACTATGTGAATAAAGCCTAAATAGTTCATTAGGAAAAAATAGTAGGAAAGTCTAGCTTCCTAGGCCATGAAAAGACAAGGAAGAAGGCATTGAAAATTTATATTTTTTACTTTCTACTTGTTAGCCTAATTATGACTCTGTGATATTACTGTTTTTATTTTATTTACTTAAGCACATCTTTACATCTGAATTGAAACCCAAGATAGTCATTCTCTGGCTACCTTTCAGATCTTAGTAATTCCATGTCTCCTTTCTTGGAGGAAAAATTCCATCTTCCTACTTCTCCTTTGCTCCTGTCTTGTAGTTAGAAGCTTATAAGCAAGGCTGACAGTTGCAGTGGTTATTTGGGGTTTGACTTATTTTCATTTTCACCTTATGAATTTTTGCTTATGATTCAAAACTAATTTCCTTGGATGTACTTTATTTAAAAAGGTAAATGAAAGGAAGTGAATTGCCTTTGACTACCTTTTTTCATGTATGAAGAATGGATTAGAAGAACATCTAAGGTACAAGTGCTTCATTTATCTGTATCTTTATGGGTCTTGGAGTTTTCTGCTGATAACTATGAGCTATTAATAATAGCTTGTGGAGTAGCCAGGGCAGGTGTCTACTCATGGGGGTGAAACCTAGAAAACAAATGTAAAACATATATTGCCCAAGAGTCTTGGGTCCTAGTCTTTTTTCTCACACCACAGACTGTCGTCCACTTTCATTCACAGTGCATTCTTGAGAAGGGTTTTAAGACTTCAACGTACAGAAGTTAAACATGTGGTTTATCCCAGAGAACTAAGTTAAATCTGTATTTTTATGTTCAGCTATTATGCAATGTACATATATTTAAAAAAGAACATTAGGAATATGTTAAACTGAAATGTAGACAGTTTTACAATGTTGAAATTTTGAAGCTGAAGTTTTGCTTTTGTCTGTAGAACTGTCTATAATCAGTAAAATATATATATGTATTTTTTAATTTGTTTTTCTATTACAGTTGTCCCACTTTTTTCCCCCATTGCTCCCCCCAGGCCCCCACCCTTCACCATCAATCCCCACCCCATTGTCCATGTCCATGGGTCATTTATACTAGTTCCTTGACTAGACCCTTCCCCTTCATACCCCTTCTCTCCCTCCCCCTGGTCACTGTTAGTCTGCTCCTTGTTTACATGCCTCTGGTTCTATTTTGCTCTTTTGTTTGTTTTGTTTATTAGTTTCCTGTATTTGGTGATATCATGTGGTAGTTGCCTTTCGTTGCCTGGCTTATTTCGCTAAGCATAACTCTACCTAGTTCCATCCATGTTGTCGCAAATAGTAGGAGTTCCTTCCTTCTTTCTGCTGCATAGTATTCTGTTGTGTAAATGTACCACAGTTTTTTGATCTACTCATCTATAATCAGTAAAATATATTTTTAATACTGTTATCAATGATGGTCTTTGAAGGGGCAGAGCAGAAACTCATAGAGTTTGATTTTTCTCTTTTACTTTTTTTTTTTCAAATTAAGGAACTCTCTACCCTATCTTGATAAATGATTCTGTGGAAAATATATGCCTGTGAATAGATCCATGAATTTGCTGTTTGTGTTTGAGTTACTAGAATGTTTTTCCGATGCTAGTTTTTATTTCATATTTTTATAATCTTCTTAAATTTTCTGTCACTTCTCTCATCAGTCTTTAGACGTTGTGGTCTTATATTTGGGATAGGTTTACCTTTTCCCTCTTACCTCTGCACACTGAGTTGATAAGCTTATGTCCTGTAATTGACTGTGAGTCATCACTTTTATACTCTGAATTATGTCCTTCTTTGTCTCAGTTGTGTTGTTAGTATCAGCACTTATGTTCTTCCATTTATGCTCCTCATTTTTAGAAACTAATTAAGTAAATGTGATACAGTATTTAAATAATTACACAAATAAGAATTGCTTGGACTTGTTGATAACTGTACTTTACTGTGATGAAGTAGTGGGATATGCATGTTCATCAGCTGATGCATGGATGTCTCAATTAGGCTCACAAGAAATGGTTTGAACATGTTTCCTTTTAATGTCTGAAAGTGCTGATTGCATGAAAGTCATGCTGTGAAGTAGGGGAGTGCCCTTAAATAGCGTTGTGATCTTCATTAAATTGACTCTTTTCTGATCAAGTTGGTCCTATGGTCCTCTAGATTCTTTTCCAATGTGATAATGTGATTCCACTTGGGATATTCAGATCCTTACACAGAAATGTGTATTTTTTCTTTGGTATGATTTGAATAAGTTGATTATATTTACCTCTTTTTTTTTTACCCAGCCAGGTACAGATTGGAAACTGGGATTTATTATTATTTATTTTTTACCCTTTTCTTAACTCAAATAATTGCAGGCAGCTTACAGCAAGGATGTAAATTTATGATAAAACATAAAAATAAGGAGGATGAATTAGAGAAATAGAAACAAAAGTGGAAAATAAGAATCACACAGAAGTATGGCAAGTATGTTGATCATCGGCTATGCAGATGCTGAGGGGAGTAGGGAGGCAGAGAGTCAAGGTCCCTGACAGAGGGCAGGAGTGAGCTATGTTGGAGGCAGTGTTACGTGGACCCTGCCTCCGGACTGTTCTGTGGGAGACGACGGCCTTTGTCTTGTTGGCTACCCCAAAGATTCTCCTTTCCTCTGAGGACTGTGGTGTTATGTTTACCCTTTAAGAGCTTCAAAATGAAATTCACCTCCTTAGTCACTTTTAAGAGAATAAAAAATAGTTAGATGAACTAAAATGTGGTCCTTATGCATGAATGATCATTGCTTCCTCTGAAGTGCCCTTTGACTTCTTTGCTGTGATCTCCCTGACTGCTCTGCCCTTCCACGCCTTCTTTTCAGATATCTCGCTTTTTGTTTTAAGTGGGTAGGTAACTAGGTTTCAGCTCACCAAACATTGAAGAAGCCACTGTGTTTCGTGTGGTGATTTCAAAGCAAGTGGTCTACAGGTCAAATTTATCTAAGTCTAAAATCATGATCCAGGAAGGCCTGAGCAGCTGCTTCCTTTGCAGATACTGGCTGTAGTTGTGGTCAGGGACCTGGTTTCTTGTGGGGACTATTTGCTCCCATTGCTGCAGAGGAATGAGACCTGGAGATAGAGGCCGTAAGGGATGTAGAGACATCATAGGCCCAGAGAAGAAATAACAAGGATTTCTAACAGATGAAACTGACTTGAAGGAATGCCCTGAAGTAGAGCTAATCTCCTTTTCATGTTCAGAGTGGCTGCCTGGCCTCCTTCCTATATCTTGGGTAACCTGTAGTATCCTCTTGAATACACTCTATCTACTTCCCTGTTCTGCTGACCTGGAAAGCTAAGTATTGGCAATTGAGCCAGTGGTTAGGGAGAAGGCAGTGTATTGTTAGAGCTGGTAGACAGTACATCTCCTGGGAATCTCCATCTGTATTAAAGGACATGCTGCACCCAATGATACCCTGTTCAGCCATTGGAAGCAGTGGGATGACAGTGAGTGATATTGGTCTGGGTAACTGGAATTTATCCATTATCCATCTAATTCAGTGGAAAAACTGTGGGCTTTGAAGTTAGATCTGGGCTTCTGATTCTTACCACCACCAATTTTTGTGCAATATAACTGTAGACCATCATTTTCTTTTTCTATAAAATAATATCAATTTTGAATGATAATAATGGCTAAATGAGATAATATATGTAAGGTGCTCAATTATGATTCAGAAATAATGATTCCATTATTATTTTTATTATTAATTGTTCTTCTTCCAGACCTTTTGCAAGAGATGTTGTAAAAAGGTAAGCAGCTTTCCTCTCTGCTGTAAAGGTGGAGAGTCTTAAAGGCATGGTGCTGTTTTGATATTTAAAATATATTAGAAAGACCCAGGGCTGCATAGATTTTAAAACTGGTAGCCTACTAGAGTATGTTTGACAGAGTGTCACCTCCCCTCACGTAAATTAAATTAAGAGAGGCATCGTGACTATACCAAAAGATCAACTCCAGGGCTCCATTAAATAGTTTACCCACAGGTTCTCAGACACACATGTGTAAAAGAGGTCCATGTGCTCTTCGTTCAGAATAGGTAATAGAGATTCATAAAGGAGACTAATTTCAGCTTAGCGTTTGAATTTTGTGTTTGACAAGAGCAGACAATTTAATGCTGTAATGTGGAACAGGAAAGTGGCTTGAACTTTAAGCATATTCCTTTTTTCCTATTCTCTTACTTCACCCTGAGATTTTCACATTTATATTAATTATGTCTACAGCTCATATTAAGCTATACAATAGAATCTGAATTTCAAATAAATGTCAAAATCAGAAAATAGGCCTATAATCTTTCACAGGCAGCTATGAACAAAATGCACTTCTGTTTTTTGAGTATTTTGTCATCTGAAGCACAGACCTCATTTTTCAAATACTTTGTCACCAAAATAACTAGAAAATCTCATTAAAGACTCCTCAGGGGTCCTGGGTATTGTGGCAGGAGGAAGAGCGAGCAGTGCATTGCTGGTATCTGACAAGCCTGGGCTCAGTCCACCTCGCACTGACTCCATGATGACTTGTCTCTTTCTTAGCTAGACCCAGTTTCTCATCTGAAAAGTCAAGGTATTAAACCAGTTGATCTTCAGTGTCCTTTCAAGTATTCTGTTTCTCTGAGAGTACATATGATGTACCACTCTGCATATTTTACTCAACTATTCCTGTAAAAGATATGGATACTTTGTTATTCACAGAGGCCCATGGTACTTGGGTGAATAAAATTCATTATTTTCTCCAGCAGTGATTGTCTGACTGGGAACCGAAGTGGCGACCCTCTGGTTTGCAGGCCGGCACTCAATCCACTGAGCCACACCAGCCAGGGCTGGATTCTTATACTTAACATATTGCCATGCTTTTTTCATCTTTTCATTTACAAATATAAATTTATATTTCAAAGTAGGTTGCAGACTTTACTTAAATGCATATAATTAATACAAGTCTTTTTATTAGGTGAAGTTTACATACAGTAAAATGCACAGATTTTAAGTATACCATTCACTGAGTTTTGACAAATGTATACACCTGTGCAATTCAAACTCCCTATCAAGATATAAAACATTACTCATACCTCAAGAAGTCCCCTCATGCTCCTTTCAAAGATCGGACTTCACTCCCACCTTCCAGAAGGCATTGTTTTGATTTCTTTCCACTGTAGTTTATTTGTTCTATTACCTTACGTTAAGGGAATTATCTAGTATATACTCTTTTGTGACTGCTGCCTTTTACTCATCATAATGTTTTTAAGATTCTTGCATGGTATTGTGTGTATAGTAGTGTGTGTGTGTCTGTGTCGTGGTATTCCTTTGTATGACTATACCACTGTTTGTTTACCCATTTTCTCTTGAGGGACATTTGGGCTGTTTATGGTTTGGGGCTGTTATGAGTAAAGTTACAGTGAATTATCAATAAAAGTCTTTTTGTGGACATTTTCTCTTGGTGAAATACCTAGGAATGGAATTGTGGATCATAAGATAGATTGTGTGTTTAGTTCTATAAAACATTGCCAAACTTTTTTTTCTGAAGAGGTTATACCATTTTACACAGTCACCACAAATGTTTGGCAGTTCTGGTTTTTCCACATCTTTGCCAACATTTAGTGTCGTCAGTCTTAAATTTTAGTTATTCTGTTGGTGTAATAATAATCAATTATAATGGTGGTATTTTACTAGACTTCATTTGCTTTCGCCTGCTGACTAATGATGTGAAGAACCTTTTTATGTGCTTATCAGCCATTTTTATGTTTTCTCTGAAGTATTTGTTGAAATCTTTTGTTTTTTAAGTAGGCTGTTTCTCTTTCTATAATTGAATTGTAGAAATTCTTTATATGTAACAGCTGTCATATTCACGCTTTGTAAATATCTCTCCCAGTCTTCGGCTTCTCTATTCATTTTTAAAGATTTTTTTGAAGAATAGAAAATTTTAATTTTCAAAAAATTTGTCTATATTATATTTCATAGTTATTGCTTTCTGTGTTATAAGAAAACCTTAGTCTATTCCAAGTTACAAAAATATTCTCATACATATTCTTCTAAAAGTTTCATGTTTAGGTTATTGTTTTTTATGTTTAGGTCTTTGATGAATCTTGATTAATTTATGTATACCCTGTGAGGTAGGGGCTCTGCCTTTTGGTCACTCCCCAACATAATCTCTGTTTCTGTTACCCTGGCAGACTGGTCATGGCAATGTACCGGTGTGTTCTATTGTTAATTTCTTTCAACGAATATTCATTGAGTTCTTATTGTGTGCTAGGCCGTAGGCTTGGTATTGGGCATATGGTTTTAAGCAAAATAAGTAATCCACTATGGAGGTGGTAGTCTAGTAAGGATAAATAGACATTAAGCAGATAAACACAAATGGTTTTATATTTATGGCTGTGAAGTGCTATTTATCCTTTAAAACTTGCCTTCATTCAATACTTCAGAGCCAGTCGTAATACACCACCATGTCAGTAGGCAAAAGAAAGTTATGTGATCATGTCAGTTGATATAGAAAACATGTGACAAAATTCAATCCTTATTCAAGATAAAAAATTTTCACCAAACTAAGAATAGAAGGGAACTTCCTCAACTTGATAATGGGCATCTATAAAATTCTCTAGTTAACATCATGTTCAATGCTAAGAAACTGTTTTCTAAGATTGGGAAGAGGCAAGGATGTCTGTTTTTACCACTGTTATTCAGCATTGGATTGGAAGTTATAGCTACTGAAATATGGCAAGAAAAAGAAATAAAAGGTATTCCAATTGGAAAGGAAGACATAAAAGTATCCGTATTTGCAGATGATATAATTTTCTGCACAGAAAATGTACCCCAAACTACTTCTCTAAAACTAATAAATGAGTTCTGTAAGGGCACAGGATATACTAATATAAAAATTTATTTCATTTCTGTATACTAGTAACCAATATGTGAGAAACAAAACCACAAATACTAATCACAGTCACTCTCAAGATAATGAAATACTTAGGAATATGTTTAACAAAACATGTATAGGATCTCTATGCTGAGAATTATAAAATGGTGAAGAAAGAAATCAAAGAAGACCTAAATAAATGGAGAGACATACTGTGCTCACAGATTGGAAGTCTCAATATAGGGGATGTCGCTTCTCCCTCAGTTGATATATATGTTTAATTCAGTGAAAATCCCAGCAAGATTTTTGTTTTCACTTAAAAACATCTTTGATGAAGTAGTAAAAATTACTAATATTAAATTTAAATCTTTGATCACTTGTGTTCTTAGAAATATATATGTATGTGTATGTGTGTCTTTGTGTGTATGTATATACTTTATATTGGGTTGGCAAAAAAGTCCATTTATTTTTTTTCTGTAAAATAAAAGACATATTTTTCATTTTCATCAATAAGGTAACTGATTGGGATATTTTGAGTATGTTGGCTGTTTCCCACGTGGTATATAACATTAATTATTCTCAATTAATATCTCGATTTGATCACTATCAACTTCAACTAGTCTACATGACTGTGGAGCATCATCCAGTGAGAAATCTCTAGCAAGACACTTTGCAAATTATTTTCGACATGTTTCATCAGTCATAGCACCTTCTTCATACACTGCACCAATCATTTTTTTGCATTTCAGTTGCATTTTACCTGTCTTGAAAAAATAAAGCATAATATGTTGCATATTTTCTTCCATCTTCAGTATTAAAATGGCTACACAAAAATTCACCAATTTTGATAAGTTTTTAAAAAAAATACACACTGATATGACAGCTGTCACAATACAATCTTAACAAAATTGTTTCAAATGACTTTAAAGACAGCTAAGCACTTCTAGAGCCATCTTATGGAAAAAACCAAATGAACTTTTTGACCACCCAATATAAAGTTTTTATTCTGGACCAAATACGTGTTTTTGTTTTTATAAGAACAATAAGCTATATGACCAAACCAAAGAAGTGGATGGGGAGACATAAAATTAATGTTTTTAGAATACAATAATGTATTTTTACACTATTATGAAACAGCTAGTGGTTGGTGGACCTCAAAGTTAGCAACCCAGAAAAACTATATTTCTGATATATAGCTTATGGAAGATTATCAGAAGTACTTTGTCAGAATATTGACAGGGAGTAACTGATCCTCCCTAACAAAGTACATTTCTCCTCTCTCCTGTTAGAAAAGCTCAGTCTATAAAAGCAGGGTGAGGGTATCAGAGGAGATGCCCAAACCCCCCAAAACTGTAGTTCATTGCATTCTTTATATCCTCTTCCAGTAGTTTTTCTAGGATAAGAGACATGTTCCTACATACAAAACAAAGAGGGTATCATTTCATTTGTATCATTTTTTTAGCTGCTCTACCTATTTCATGTCAAAAAATAGTTCTAATTTCTGTCTTCTGTCACTTCATTATAACAGTGTTTCAAGGGCCCTTTAAAGCTTGAGCACTTAAGCTGTTTCCAAATGGGGATACTCACTGTTTCTTGTTTTGCTTTATTTAATCATTTAGAGGCAGTACACTTTTTCAATCTATAAAATGACACCATGTCTAACAGACTAAGTCTCTGGCAATAAGAATTTGAAAGCAACCTTTTTCCCCCCATTTACATGGTAGGTCAACAACTGCCACTGTGGTCTTTGAAGGTAACATGGATTTCTGAGAGGAAGGTAGTCTTAAAAAAAATGGAGCTTCTTTCTTTTTCAGAAAATTAGCATTGATTTTTTAAATCTAAAATCTAAAATGATTAAAATATGTAATGCTTACTTTGCTCAAGTATTTACTTGTCACTCTGTTGGTGCTTATGCTTTCTCTGTGTGAAGGAAGAAACCGTGGGTCATGGAAAGAGCACTAGTTAAGGGCTAAAGAATAAAAGGCCTAGTCTGTAGCTGGTCTGCTGTCTGGTCCTCAGTTTTCTCCTCTGTTAAATGCAATGGTTGATCTAGCTTTTATTTTCAAGTTCCCTCTGATTTAAAAATTTTAAGTTTGTTTTGAAATGTAAATACTTCCTTAACTAGCCACTGAGAGAGTAGTCTTTTCTGATGTTGAAGATGCCTGAAAAAATGGAGCTTGAAGCAGACAAGGAAACCAGGCTTTGAGCCTTTCCACTTCGTTTTAAGTGAATTATTGTAAGAACAGTCGCAGACATTCTAGTCTAAGTGATGAAATATTTTCCAAATCTCAGTATGTTAATATCTCTCTCTTTTGTAGAGAATAATTTTCTACCCATGTCATTCTTCTGGTACACAGCCTCAGGCTGGGAATTAAAAGCCTCTAAAAATTAAAAAATGGCTTTTCAATGCTTGTGTATTGAAACCAGGCACTTAATTCTTTAGGTCTGCACCCAGCTTTAGTGCTCTTTAGCATTTGACTCTGATGAGCTTAATTATTTTGCTTCTTTGAGAATTTATCACAGAATGAAAGTCTACCTAGGGAGGAAGATGTAGTACTATTATTGTAATAATGGTAGGGGATCTGCTGGCCAACTGAAATAGAAGGAGGAGGCAAAAAATGAAAATCACTAAAAAACTATGATTGCACAGAATAATAATAGTTTTTTCTAAAGTTTTACTGTCATCCCTAAGAAAAGTTTAAATTTGGTCTATAGCCTTTATTTAATGATATAGTAACATCGCAAAATATGTCTACACCAGGGGTTCTCACGCTTGCTAGCATCAGAATTACCCTCAAGGCTCCTGAGGCAGGGACTGCTGCCCATGCCCCTAAGTACCTATTTCCTGGGTCGAGGGTGGGGCCTAAGAGTCTATTTCTAACAGATGTTAGAAGTTGATGTTGCTGGACCTGGGATCACACTTTGAAGACCAATGTACAAAATGATTCTAAGTGTTATTTGAAATAATAAGTTTAAATTTTCTAGAAAAATTAACTTATGTGTAAAGCTCATTCTTTACTACGTATTTCTAAAATTTCTTCATTTTGTATCATGCTCCTTATAGCTCTCTCCTTTGGTGGGAATTGAGAGCTTAAGGTCATGAGATATTTTTGCTTTTAAATGATTCTCTGGCCCTGGCTGTTGTGACTTAATGGATTGAGTGCCGTCCTGGGAACCAAAGGATCACCTGTTCGATTCCCAGTGAGGGCACAGGCCTGGGTTGTGGGCCGGTTCCTAACACAGTGATGTTTCTCTCCTGCCCTTGCCCTCTCTAAAAATAAATAAAATCTTAAAACAAACAAACTCAACCTTGGTTTAAAAAAAAAAAATCGCTGTGCTGTTCCCTTTTTTGAGAGTCTGTTCTCAGTTTCCTTAGTGTACAGAATCTCCAAATATTTGTGATTCCTCATTTTAGAATTCACTTGTTTCTACTTGCATTTTTTATTCTTGATTTTATTTTTGTCTTTTTACTATTTTAACCCAAGGCTTAATATTACTGTTTTTTAGATTATTAATGTTTAATGATATTTTCTTTGAGCAAAGGTCATGAAATTTTCTATCACCCACACACACATTACAAAATTAAAAAGATTAAAAAGTTATATGATGAAAAAATAAGTTTTTTTCCCACCTCTGTTTCCCAGCCATCCAGTTCCCTTCCCGGGAGGCATTTGTTGTTACTAGTTTCTTGACATATCAACAATCCTTACTCACAAAATTTGCTTAATTGCTAAAATTTATTTGTAACCTTAAAATCAATACCTGTAGGGCTTTCAGTTTCATTTGAGGACATGTGCAGAACTTCAAAGATTTTGATGGTCCCAATCCCTGAGGTTCCCACCTGAGGTTGAACAATATGACACACTGCTTTCTTGTTACAGCTCTCATACTCTAAACAGTGTCTTTCTTCCCCGTCTGTTTAGTGCCATGTTTTCTGCATTTTTGTGCTTTTTGTTGGTGATTTTACTATTTAAAATGGCCCCCAAGTTTAGTGCTGAAGTGCTGGGTAGTGTTGTTAAATGCAAAAAGGCTGTGATATGCCTTATAGAGAAAATATCTGTTTTAGATAAGCTTTATTTGGGCATGAGTTGTAGTGCTATTGGTTGTGCATTCATTTCAGTGTTAATGAATCAGCAGTATATGTTAAATAGAGTGCCTTACACAGAAATACACATAAAACAAGGTTATGTGTTGATTAGTTGACAAAAATGTGACCAGAGGCTCAGGAAAACTAACTCCATTTCCCCTAAGAGTGATGGTTTAGTATCACTAATTCAGTGCTCTCAGAGATGTTATAAATCATAATTACTGTGAAGAATGAGAATTAACTGTGTATGTTATTATTTTCATTTTCTATTTATTTTGCAATTTCAATGAAATGCTTTCACTTACTAGCTAATCCTTAGAACTTAACAAAGCTTGTAGAGAAACACAGAGCTATATTTTTTACAGGGGAATTTTAATATGACTCGGACTGATGGGAACTGAATTTCACTTTTCTGCCATCTTGCCAATATGTTAAGAATATGATTTAGCATGCACATAACAGCCTTCTCTGAATTAAGAATTAAAGGGTGTTGTTTGACTTCCATTCTTGTAAGTGACTTGCTATATGAACTTCAGTGCTATGCTTTGGTTTTTTAACTACTTTATGATTAGATCTTCTGTCGGGGAGGCTTGAGCAGTGGAAATATCACTCTGAGTTAATGAATGGAATCTTTTCTTGGTGAAACAATAATGTGGAAATATATAACATAGATGTTTTTAACGTGGTTTACTCCTTTTGACTTGGAACAACATTCCTTTTAAGGGCAAAATTATTATTCCTGTCCTCAAGTAGCTTAAGATCTAGTAAATGCCTAGCATCCTAACTGGTGAGTGAAGTGTGCATTTATAGGAATCATTGGGAAGAAAGAAGAGGTGGGTCAGTTCTGTCTTAGGATTGTATGGGGAATGAGACATGATTTCACAGGGATAAAATAGGAATTATGAATCATGTCAGTGAGATAATGTGTTTGAAAAATTACCAAGGAACTTATGGTAGGTCGGTATTTATCAGGACAGAAATGCAGGGGCAAATTGGAACGAGGCAAGAGTGAGAAGGCCTGAGCTTGAATTCAGATGCTGCCGTTTAGTACTTTCAGGCAGCAGGCATGACTTTGAGCAAATTAGTTTATGTCGTTCACAGTGTTTTCATGAGGATTAAATGAGAGAAACAATAAAAAGAAGAATAAAGAAAAGGAATCAGGGAGAAGATAATGTCACATCACCATTTGTTGGTAGAGATATGTGTAAGGCCTTTAGCCTCTACTTAATAATTTTGCAACAAAGGACTGGCAAAGTCTTTGGTTACTGTAATTTACTCTTTCCTCCATAATAGCCAGAGACTCTAGGATTTTATACACAGTGATATTATTTGGAGAATCTTAGACAAAACCAGTTTATTTAGAATATTCAGGATAAAATAATTTTTAACCTGGAGGCTATTTCTTCTATATGAAGTAATATTTCTAATTGCATAAAATAGTTTTTAATATGCACTTTAGTGATTTGATTTAAAACAAGTTTTAATTTTACTTGTCATAGTCATCTTGCTTGCTAAATTATTTCTGGATGACCTTTATTTTTTTCAGTAGTTGAATATTTTTTATTTTAAGATTTTATGCACATATACATTAATATGAATATTATATAATTATTTTAAATGCATAATTTAGGGGATAATATGTTGTCATGCTGCAAATATGGAATATGTAGAACTATACTAAATACCTTTCATTAAAAAAATAAGTGATGACTAGTAGGATGATCTAAGTTGAAGTTAGCAGTTTTGAGGTTTCACTTGACTTTGAGGAGATGCTAGAAAGAATACAGGATGAGTTTGGTATTTTTATTTTATGTATGTATGTCTCTGTGTGTGTTATATTTTTACATGCATTGGAAGGGTTTTTTTTTCCACCCTGGCATATTCAGGAAAGTATTCATTGATAGTAATGGATATTGGTAGCATGAACTTAATATTAACTGATAACTTTCCTAAGTGAAAGTAGTGAAAGTATGGTTGGGAGTCCACCTGTAATTCCAAATATGATGATACTTTTAGGCACATTAGTCAATCTTCAAATTAATTTTTGAGGGTCTTTGGTCTGCAGTCATTACCTCATGCATTTGTTTAATTACAGATTTTAACCTTTTGACTTATGATAGCAAAACTGATTTCTCTTGATACTTCCAGCCAAGATGGAGGCATAGACAGACATGCTGCGTCTCCCTCCACAGCTGAGAAGGAATACAACTACCTCAAAACTCAAAACTAGAGACAACCAGAAGTTCCAGAAAATCAAACTGCATGGAAGTCCAACAAACAAAGATATAAAGAAGAAATACTCATGCAGACAGGTAGGAGGGACGGAGCCTGGGCAGAGAGGACATGGTATGGTGGCAGCAGCAGCAGGCCGGCAGAAAGTGCAATCACATGTTTTAAAAAGTCAGGAGGTACACCTGGGGAGCGTTCCCAGCTCCTCACTGGCCCTTGGAGCGCACAGTCCCAGCACCAGGGAAAATCATGCCTCATTGCTTCTGACTGTGCAGACCAGTGGGGTTTTGGTTGGAGGCAGAATCTGCCAGTCTCATCAGACTCCACTTGTTTAAAGGGCCCCCACGGTCCCAGGGCGCCCGCAGACCCATCCACTCTGGGAATGATGGTCAGGGCAGCAGCTAGAGGGGCGCCAGGCTGGTGCGGAAGTGGGAGAGGTACCTGGAAAGGGGGCAAGTGCTGGGCACTGTTCCCTCTTGGACCCCTGCCCCACATGCAGCGCCACAACTTGGTGAAAAAGGTCGTCCTGTATGACTAATCCCTAAGGCTCCGCCCCTTACAACATAACAGGAGTGACAGCTCTACCTCGGATGCAGAGGCAAACAAATATAGGAGCCTGTCAGAATGAGGAGACAGAGAAGTATGGCCCAAAAGGGGGAACAGATCAAGGTTCCAGTGGGAGAACTAAGCAATGAGGAGATAGCCAACTTCACAGATGAGGAGATAGACAACCTATCAGACACAGAATTCAAAACTCTTGTGATAAAGATGCTCACAGGCTTGACAGATATGCTTGAGTATGGCAGACACATAAGGGAAGAAGTGAAGGCTATGCAAAATGAAATGAAGGAAAATCCACACAAAACAAATGGTGAAGGGAAGGAAACCGGGGTTCAAATCAATGATTTGGAACATAAGGAAGAAAAAAAGTCAACCAGTGCAGAACGAGGAAGCAAGAATTGAAAAAAATGAGGAAAACATCCCGAATTTTACAAAGGAGATGGTTGTATAGGTCTGGGTAGCATGGAGGGTCCTGGGTGAGCTGGACCCAGAGGGGAGCATACCAGGACCCATCATGATTGAGATGCCAAAAGTGAAAGATAAAGACAGAGTCCTGGGGACAGGAAGAGAGAGGCGGAGAGTTGCCTACAGGGGGTTGCCTATAGGACTGTCAGTTGATTTCTCAGAGGACACTTTGCAGGCAGGAAGGGTCTGGCAAGAAGTATTCAAGGTGATGAAAAGCAACCTGCAACCAGGATTACTCTATCCAGCAAAGCTATCATTTGAAATGGAAGGGCAATGAAGTGCTTCCAAGACAAGGTGAAGCTAAAGGAGCTCATCATCACCAAGCCATTATTATATGAAATGTCAAAGGGACTTACTTAAGAAAAAGAAGATCAAAACTATGAACACTAAAATGACAACTAACTCTTAACTATCAACAACTGAATCTAAAAAATAAAAACAAAATTCAACTAAGCAAACCAGAATAGGAACAGAATGATAGGTATGGGGATCATTAGGATGGTTATCAGCTGGAAGAGGGGAGAGGGAGAAATGGGGAAATGGTGCAGGGACTAAGAAGCATAATCGGTTGGTACAAAATAGATGGGGAAGTTAAGAATAACATAGGAAATGGTGAAGCCAAAGAACTTATATGCACGACCCAGGGACATGAACTAAGGTGTGCGGGACTACTGGAGGGAAGGGGATACTGGGTGGAGGGGAGCAAAGAGGGGAAAATATTGTAACTACTGTAACAACATAATCAATAAAATATATTTTAAAAAAAGCTTCTAGTGTGACCAAACATTTTCAGATCTTTCATTTTGAAAATATAGCATTTCTTAGCAAAGAGTTATGATAGTCATTTCTCAACTGAATTATAGTGATGAAAAGACATCTCTTCTGAGTGGGAACATAGCATTGTATATTCAAATAATGATTGTATTTAGAATTGTTTTCTCTGCTCCTCTTTTCCCCCTTAGACTTAATTTTAATAAAAGACATTATGTACCCAAAGTTAAGTATTGCAAAAGAAGATTGAAGTATCAAGGGATTTCTCTGGCCCTCTGAGCTGCATCCTCTGGCACTCTCATTGGACTTGCCCTCTGTGTGCAGCTGCCAAGTTCTTGCATAATTGCCTTGACAAATGGCATACTCATTAATATTGCAACTGGGCCTTTGCCAGCTCGGGGATGCCATGTGCCTCAGGCAAAGTTCAGTGCCAATTTCTTACTGGTGTCTTTAAGCCATGCTTTAAATACATGGTTGGAACCAGTGATGGATAAATAGTCATTTTAGAGAAACTTTATTTACATTTATCCATTCAAGAGAAGAACTTTTGTGAATGATAAGGGGCTGCTTCTGGTGGTCTTTCTGAGTTGTAGACTCCTGTGTACTGGAACTGTGGGTTCTTTCCTTGGGGGCTTTCTTTTTGTTACATGCTCCAGAATCAATCAGAAAAACACACCTTGGTGAATTCTTAGAGAAAATAATTTATTCACTTTATTCTCTGCTAAAGTACTGAAGGTACAAAAATATGGTTGTTGTTATCAGTGTCTACCACTATTTGTAGGAATTAGGTACATCAGCTGCTGTGAAAAATAATAATTATGTTTAAGTGGACCAAGCTCAAGGAAAGAGCATGGGATGCTCTTAGTACAACTGCGTGTTAAAATGTTCTCGCAAGCATTTCATGTTGCTGCAAGTTAATGATTTCAAGATAGAGTGTCCATTTGATTTTATATTAGTTATTTTCTACTGGGAGAGATGTACATGTCCACAGATAATTTACTACTAGGTTCATTTGGAATGAAAGTGTGAATATTTCTATTTTAAACATCTAGGTTATTGAAATTGATTTCAAACAAGCCAGCAAGAAATAAGTTTTCTTAATACTTAGTTCCAGAATTTGTAAAAACAGTATCTTCTGTTCTTCTGCACATCGAAGATAAACTCTTAGTAGTTCTATTCTTTGTGTATTGCACAAACTCCTTCCCAGAATAACCCCTGCCACCTAGTTATTCTTCAAGGTAGAGCCTTGTCTCTGATAACTAACTTCATTTGTACGTGGACTTTTCTATTATGATCTTACTCTCAGTTGAAAAAAACTCTGTCTGGGTTCTCCAGGATCAGGAGCTGGCCTTGTGCCCTATTTTAATTTGTAAGACATTTACCCTATTTGACCAAGTTTCTACTATGTTCTTGGCTTTTCTAATTTCTTTGGTTTAGGTAGTGTAAATATTCTCTAGCTTAATCTTCTCAGTTTTTCTAAAATGTATAACTGTACTGACACAGATTTTCTTGAATTCAGAACAGGCTTCTTCTACTAACATAACATGATATATTTCATTTTTCCAATATATTAAATTGCATTTTCCTTCTGTTCAATGTCACATAGGGGGTAGGATAGGTGAAACCACTTTAATTGAATTCCATTACTATTTTGCCACATAATTAAAATTCTAATGCCCCTGTTAACTTACCTAGGTGTATATACAGTATTCCCTCACTTTTCACGGGTATTATGTTCTAGACGCCCTCACCCCCCGCGATAGGTGAAAATCCTCGAAGTAGGAACCTTATGCTTATATTAATATTGATACATATTTTAAGGCTTTATAAACCCTTGCTACACACTTATAAACCGTTCCCAGTCCCTTATTAACCTTTCCCACTCCCTTATTAACCTTTTCTACACTTTTATAAACACTACTTATGTTCTTAAACATATTCTACATTCTTAAACTTAACTTTAACAACATATGTATACAGTACTGCAAAATCCCGTGATATAGTGAAAAATCCGCGATAAATAATTAAATATAATATTTTAAAAAATCCCGCGATACAGTGAGGCCGCGATAACTGAACCGCGATATAGAGAGGGACTACTGTATCAGAATTAAGGAAAATGCTATTTATGGAAGGACTCAAAATACTGGGATTATTCCCCAAAACACAGGTGCCAGAGAACTAAAACATGGTGTGTATCCTGGGAAAGAAGCCAAGAAAGGGCAGGACAGTAAGTTTGTGATTGTGTTGTAAAGTAGCCTAGACTTAATATTATGTGTAACTGAATTTAATGGCACTTTGGAAATGTTAAAAAGAGAGAGAGCCCTGTGTATAACTGTTATTAAGTAGGGGAAGAATTCTTACACTCTATCTTAAGTTCTTATTGTTGGGCTAATAATAAAATTGACAAAAGGTCAGATTAAGACGAGAAAAACCAATTTAATTTATGTGTACAGGAAATCATAAGTGATGCTCTCTGAAATGATGGACCAGCCAACATTTTATACCCTTTAAACAAAGAAGTAATAAATTTGTGATGATCTGACAGGATAGAAAAAAGTTAGTGCTTATTAATAAGGACTCTAAGCAAGGTTTGGGTATTCATTAGTGAGGAATCCAGAGTTTGGGCTTGGGTAGTAAATTAGCAAAGAAGCAACAAAGTTTGTTTATATAGACTCTTTTGATTCTGAATTCCTTAACTTCAGCTGTAAGAGTGTCTCTTTCCCTGGAGCAAGGGGGCACCTTTCATAGGGAAGATTTATTTCCTTCATTCAAAAAGACAAGGGAGGACCATGTGCCCTCCGGCTCCAACTGTTTGTCAAGGAACTTTAATTCAAAGTAATCAGTATACCATCGTGGGACATTTTGGGATGACCTGCCCTGGGCCCTGACATTTTATTATTATCAGTAACACCTATAATAGAATTATTATAAACCCAATTGTGGTATATCTGTGAACTATTTTACGTATGTGTGGGCCCCACCATATACAGCCTAAAAATATAGAAAGGCTAGTTGTGAAATTTATGCAGGGACAGTGATGACCGAGAATTAGTGATAAGGCCCTGAGTGGTGTGTCTGAGTGGATTGGGCCTCGTACTGCAGACTCAAAGGTTGCTAGTTTGATTCCCGTCAGGGTACGTGCCTAGCTTGCGGGCCGGGTCCCTGGTTGGGAGTGTACAGGAAGCAACCAATTGATGCTTCTCTCACTCTTTATCCCTCCCTCTCCCTTTCTCTAAAAGAAGTTTTTAAAAAAGAACTAGTGACAAGTAGGAAAACACTACATAGCCCAAAAAGTGCAGATATTGACTACATTAATAAAGAAGATTGGACAATGAAGAACTGAGAAGGTGATTTATTGGTTATGAAATAACTTAGAACATACCATAAAAAACTGTCAAAGGTAGGTATAAATATTCAGAGATTGGCTGCAGAAATTTAAGAAGCTTCATGGTGTAAAGTGTCTGAAAGCCTGCAATGAAAAGCTTTGTTCATCAGAAGTGAGTTAAAAAATGATATTGATGGTTTTGCTAATATTCATTGAAAATTTTAGTCTTGAGTAGATTTGCACTGTAGATGAAACAGCATTACACTGGGACTAGGTTTCTAGAAACATTAAGGATGACCAGTGAGAAATCACCAACTGGTTTTAAGGATGCTAACCATTGGTTAACTCTTCCTGGATGTCAGTGTTTCAGGCACATTGTAACCATAGATAAAGTTGGAAAAGAATGGGGGCAAACTTGCAATTTACTTAGATATTATTATTTATATAAGAGAGAAGAGAAAACCAGAGAAATATTTTCTGATCACTTCTTTACTACTTGTATCTTCAATACAATTCACTAATGATAAGCTGGGTTGGAAGAAAAGTGGAATTTTGTTGTTTTCTACTTCTTGTGAAAGTTAATGTTTTTGACATTTGCCTTCCCAACAATTTGACATCTGTAATAGAGCCTGGTAACCAAGGAATTTTATGCCTTCTGAAGAACAAGTATACACATATTAAAAAATAGAACAAAACTGTATACTTGCTTTAGTTAATAGTTTCCTAAGTTTCCAAGACATTCTGAAAGAACTCAACTTTAAAAATGTTATTTATATCAGACCCAGTAAATCCATTTCTGGGTATTTATCTGAAGAAAACAAATTCTAATTCAAAAACATATGTGTTACCTCTATATTCATTATAGTATGTCTTATAATAGCCAAGATATGGAAACAACCTAGGCGTCCATTGATAGATAAATGGATAAAGAAGATGAATGGTGGAGGCATAGGCAGACACGCTTTTTGCCTCTTTGCAGAACCACAGAAGGAATTACAGCTATATCTCAGGGCCAATAACAATCAGAACAGTCAGAGGAATCAAACTGTATGGAAGACCAACAACCAAGGATTTAAAGAAGCCACATTTATCCAGATGGGTAGGATGGGCGAAGTCATGGAGACAGGGAAAGGTTTGGAGATGCAGTGTGGCATGGAGAGGTGGCAGAATGGCCAGTCCCACACTCACATATGGTAGATAAAAATTGGGAGGGTTACTTTGGGAGCAAGCAATCCCAGCCTCAGGCCAGACTGCACAGCCCAGGGTTCCAGTGCCGCAAAGATAAATCCCCATTACTTCTGGTTGTAAAAACCAGTGGGGGTGGGGGCAGCAGAAGAAATTGTGGATTTTCAGGAGAGTCCATTTGAAGGGACTGGATGGGCTTAGAATGTACAGAAATCCACCCACTCAAGCATTCAGCACCAGGGTAACAGCTGTAAGGATGCCAGTTGCATATGGGAAGTGGGTGAAGTGACTGGAAAAGAGGCAAGTGCTGGGCAGAGCTCCAGAAGTCAGGCAATGGCATTGTCCCTTCTCTGAGCCCTCCCCGCATACATAGCCACAAAGCAGTGAAGCAGATTTCTTCACCCTGGTGGTTACCTAAGGCTATACCCCACACAATTTACAGGTACCTTTTCTAAGACAGGGAGTCAAAGAAGTTCTACCTAATATACAGAAACAAGCACAAGGAAGCTGCCGAGTTGAAGAGACAAAGCAATATGTCCCAAATGAAAGAACTAAATGAATCAGAGATAACCAGCCTATCAGATGTAGAGTTCAAAATACTGGTAATCAGGATACTCAAAGAACTCATCGAGTATGGCAAAAACATAAGGGAAGAAATGAAGGTAAATACTATGTGAAATAAAGAAAAATCTACAGGGAACCAATGGTGGAGAGGATAAAGCCGAGAATCAAAGAAACGATTTGGAACACAAGGAAGGAAAATGCATTCAATCAGAACAGCAGAGAGAAAAAAGAATTAAAAAGGGATAGGCTTAGGAACCTTTGGGACAACTATTAACATACCAACATCTGAATCATAGGGGTGCGAAAACTAGAAGAGGAAGAGCAAGAATTAAAAACTTATTTGAAAAAATAATGGAGGAAAACTTTTCTAATTTGCTGAAGGAAATAAACATATAAGTCCAGGAAGCACTGAGAGTCCCAAACAAATTTGACCCAAAGAGGACCACACCAAGACACATCATAATTAAAATGCCAAAGGTTCAAGATAAAGAAAGAATCTTAAAAATAGCAAGAGAAAAGAAGAGAGTTATCTACAAAGGAATTCCCGTAAGACTATCAGCTGATTTCTCAAAAGAAACTTCGTAGGCAAGAAGAGACTAGCAAGAATTATTCAAAGTGATGAAAAGCAAGGACCTACAACCAAGATTACTCTATCCAGCAAAGCTATCATTTAGAATGCAAGGGGAAATAAAGTGCTTCCCAGACAAGGTAAAGCTAAAGGAGTTCATCATCACCAAGCCATTATTATATGAAATGTTAAAGAGACTTATTTAAGAAAAAGAAGATGATTAAAACTATGAACATTAAAAGGGCAACAAATTCACAACCACCAACAACTGAATCTAAAAAAACAAACTAAGTGAACAACCAGAACAGGAACAGAATCATAGGTATAGAGATAATTTGGAGGATTATCAGCTGGGAGGGGAAGGGGAGATGGGGTAAAGAATGCAGGGGTTAAGAAGCATAATTGGTTGGTACAAAATACACAGGGGGGTGTCAAGAATAGTGTAGGAAATGGAGAAGCCGAAGATCTTAAATACATGACCCACAGATGTGAACTAAGATAGGGGATTGCTGGAAAGAATGGTGGTACTGGGTTGGGGAGGCAAAGGGGGAAATTGGGATGACTAATAGCATAATTGATAAAATATATTTAAATAAAGAAGATGAATGGATAGAGAAGATAAACATGGGTGAAGAAGACGTATTGCATATATATGGAATATTATTCAGCAATAAAAAGAATGCAGTCTTGCCATATGTGATATCATGGGTAAATCTAGTGGGTATTATGCTAAGTGAAATAAATCAGAGAAAGACAAATACCGTATGATTTCAGTTATATGTGGAATCTAAAAAAAACAACAAATGAATAAATAAAACAAAGACCCACAGATACAGACAACAAGATGATAGTTTTCTAAAGGGGAGAGAAGAAGGATGGGTGAAGAAAAAAGAATATGGCATTAGGAAAAACGAGAAAGCCCTAGAGAGATTCGCAAAGACACCAATTAAGGGTAAAAATGACTCCTAGTTGGACCAAAAAAAAAAAAAAAGAGAGAAAGATTAAAGATGAACATTTTTGACTCTTAAATACTACAGCTATGTTAACTTAATAATCCTCACATTTTCCTTATGAGGTAGAACTGTTCTATTCCCCATTTTAAGGATGAGGGAACGCACATGCAGAATGGTTAAGTAACACTTTTGTTAGCAGACACTGTCAGTGCTCTGCCTGTATATGTCTATTCTCTGGATTTTTACCTGTAAGATTGGGGAACAGTTCCCCTTTACTCTGCTTCCTACCTCAAGAACCTGCATGTCTCTCTGTCTGTTTTTCTGTGCCTTTGTCTCTTGCTGTCTCTCTTCATGTCTGAGTGCTTTTTCTGTCTGCAGAATTGTATTATAACAGGGCAGGGTGGCCATTTCCAAATTTCCCACAAGTCATGGTTTTGGGGTAGGGGAAGGAAGTAATGCAGTTTTGAAGGTACTTTGCATACCTATGGCTGGTAGCTAGTTTCTTAGTTATGCACATAGTTGTGGCCACTGCCGGGGGTCAGGGAGATGGGAAGAACTTTGACCTTAGAGTGGTGGCTGAGAGCTCACAGGCCTGTGAGAGATTCCTGCAGGTGGTCATGACTGGTCCCTGTACCCACTGTGTCACAGGTTGCTATTTGGATTTAAACGAAAGGCGGGAGCCGTTTGGGCACTGGACCACGCAGTTTTAAAGACTGCAGAGGGACCCGACCAGCCTGCCATGAGGTCGAGTGTGTAAGGAAATAATTGAGCCTTTTCTGAAGGGAAGTGCTAGAAGGAAAGGAGCCAGCCATAAGGAAAGGAGCCAGTCATAGGAAGGGGGCCATGATATTTGAAAGGATAAAGAAGGGCCCCGGTTCTGCTATGAAGTCTGATGTGAAAGAAGGGCCCCGCTGTCTGTCATGAGAAGAAGCATGTTGGAGGAGTATGTTATGTAGCCATGTGAGAAGAAGTAGCGGAGTTTTGTAGTCAGGATTCATCCATGTGGCCTGGGCTAATAGAAAAGCAGGCATGCTTCTCCTTTTGTTATGCCTGTTCCAGCTGACTCAGAAGTCACCAAGGATTCTGCCTTGTAGACCCAGACGCTATCTGGAGCCTTGGAACTCGGGACATAAGGAGAGGATACTCTCTTAGGACTTGTGCCTTTCCTGGACTTCACCACGATCCACTGTAACATGGCACATGCTTCTCTGGACTATTATACAGAGGCTGATGACTATGTACCCCAGGTCCTGAAGGAGAGACCTGACAGATGAGAAATGGGGAACTATTGGGCTTGGTTTTGGCTTATAGCCTTTTGGGGAGCAAGGGAAGTGTTGAGTCTTGAGGGAAAACAGGGCTCTAAGTAGGAGAGTTTCTAGCCCGCCACCCCTCCCAAGGTTGGAATATTGTAAATAAAGACCTGTTTTTCTCAACACTAATTGTTGGGTCTTACACCAAGGCTCCATGTGAAGGAGCCCCCCTTTGCTCGTTAACACAATCTATTTTGGCTTTTGTGTGAAGCAGGCTAGGGAAGTCAGCACTCAAAAAAAAAAAAAAAAAAAATCTACGCAGTTGCTAATGCTTGAAATGAGGTTGGTAAATCAACACCAGCAAATGCTTGGAACTGGCTTGGGGCTACAATGATATTTGAAAATGAACCTACAAAGAAGACATTGAAGGTTTTCATGTTACTGATGAAAAGATTACATCATATTTCTCTTCTTATCAGAAATTGATCAGCCAGAGTTGTAAGTTGAATACTCAGTTTGATAATGTTGTACCTCTTGTATATTCCTTGAATGATGGGGAAATTGCTGAAATGGTGTTACATTTAGACAAGTATGAAGAGAGTAGTGATGATGTTGATGGTGACATTATAACATGTGATAATGTGACTTATATTATGAAATAAATATTTGGTCTTTGTTGTTTCTAGCACAAGCTCCTAAAACAACTTGTAATTTCTAATAGTAGTTGTAACCCTTGTAATTGTAACTTATAGGGACATCTTTTGTTATAACATTTAATTTTGTTTCCAGTTCCTGAAATTACTTCAGAACCATAAGGTGAAGTGGGTGTCTTTTGTTATTTATATAACAGGCCCTTTCCTACCACACTTGAGTTTATGTTAGTGAGGTGAATTTTGGCAAGTCCCCTATATACAGTAATCTGAGAATGAGGGCTGGTTGTCAAGGAAACCAACCAAACCTCTGGGGAGGGATAATGGAACTGGAAATTGAACTTGGTCACAAATGGTCAATGATTTCATCATTCACGCCTAGGTAATGAAACCCAGCAGAACATGGTTCTGAGAGCTTAAGGGTTGCTGTTTACGTGGAGTGCTGGAAGCCCAGAGGCAGTATGGAAGCTCTGGGCCCCTTCCCACATACTTGCCCTAAACATTTTGTCTGTTTAGCTGTTCCTGAGTTGTATGTTTTTGTAATAAACTATAATATAGTAAGTAAAATGTTTTCCTGAGTTGTGTGAGCCACTTGAGCAAATTAATTGAACACAAGGAGGGGGAACCTCTGATTTCCAGACAGTCACCACCTGGACTTGTGATTGGCATCTGAAGTGGGGAGAGAGCAGTCTTATGGGACTGAGCCTTTAACCTGTGGGACCTAAAGCTGCAATCTTCAGGTAGATAGCACAGAATTGAATTAAATTGTAGGTCACCCATCTGGAGTCTACATAAAATTGCTTGGTGGTATTAAAAAACACACATCAGAGCAGGTGAAAAATTCCCTTAAAATCACAGTAGTGAAAAACGTCTCATCAGTTATTCCTGGCCTTGCACAATGAGTGTTCAGGGATAGTAGGAAGCAAGCGGTGACTCAATTGAGGAAAAGCTGCTCAGACAGAAACCCATGTCAAACAGACAGGAAACAGGAGCAAGCCTTTTTAAGTGCCATGCATTAGTGCTGCCCATGATTTGAGAATGCTATTTCAGGCCCATCATTAGATGTCCAGAGTGAAACTGGTGATTACCCTGATTGATGGTAATACTGCCTTACTTTTCTGAGATTCTCTGGCAGTCTCATACAAGGAGTTGCATATATAGCATTGGTATTAGCTTAATTTGAACTAAGTTTTAGTGAATATTTTCCTTAGAAATAAGTAAATAAGTTACAATGTAACATTTTAACTTTAACATATGACAAAAACTTCATTAGTGGGTATAATTGAGGACTATTTATTTGATATAGGATCTGATATTATCAATTTCCTAGAAAATTGGTATGTCTTGGGAAAATACCATTGAATGGTTGGCATTGTTTAGGACAGTTGATTTATAGCTGGGAAAGAAAATTGGAAAGGCGAAGTTTTTTATATGCCAAGCATTCCAAGTGCATTGTTACAAAAATTAATGCTTAGCTGGTTATGGAATGCAATTAATTAAACGATCTATGGCAGTGTTATATTTATACTGGCATTTATTCTTGATGTAATTATAAGTGGGTTTAATACAGGTCATAAAATTGGCTAGAGCTCAACTTGACAGACATTTTTAAGTAACTTTTTCTGATAATAAGTTAATTATTTTAACATCAAAGTTTAATTAAAAATGTAATAGATAGCCTCCGGCTCTTCGCCTCGCTAGCTGGAACATCAGGACCATGTGCCCCGGACTTACTGCAGACCTTCCGCGGATCAAGGGTGCCAGGAAAACCGCTGTCATCGATAGGGAACTGGCACGACTAAACATCGACATTGCGGCTCTACAGGAGACCCGGTTGGCCGACAACGGAACTATCAGAGAAACCAACTACACCTTCTACTGGCAAGGGAAGTCTCCGGACCAACCAAGACAGCACGGTGTTGGGTTCGCTGTGAAGAACACGCTTGTTAACTCCATAGAGCCACCCACAGGAGGCACAGAGAGATTACTTACCCTCCGATTGTCAACAACTTTCGGCCCAGTCAGCATTCTTAGCGCGTACGCCCCAACCCTCTGCGCCACCACCGAAGAGAAAGAACAGTTCTACCATGCACTGGACGAAGCGTTATCCAAGATTCCCAGAAGTAACGCTCTCTATCTCCTTGGAGACTTCAACGCAAGAGTAGGAGCCGACCACATGGCCTGGCCCACCTGCCTTGGAAACTTTGGGAGAGGAAAGATCAATGAGAATGGTCAGCGACTGCTTGAGCTTTTGTGTCACCACGGCCTGTGCGTGACAAACACATTCTTCAAGTGCAAAGAGATCCACCAGGTGTCATGGAGGCACCCCCGCTCCCGCCATTGGCACCAGCTTGACCTCGTCATCACCAGAAGAACGGATATTGGCAGCACCCTCCTCACCCGCAGCTACCACAGTGCAGACTGCGACACGGACCATGCCCTCGTGGTAAGCAAGGTGCGCATAACGCCGAAGAGGTTGCACCACTCCAAGATGAAGGGTCGCCCACGCATCAACACCAGTTGTGCCAGCAACCCAGTTAAGACCCAGCAATTCATCAACAGGATGGAAGATGCACTCGGCGAGGGAGTGGCGGCAGATGACATTATCGAATCCAATTGGCCACGTCTCCGCGACGCCATATACAACTCCGCCATTATTGCTTACGGGAAGAAAGAGCGGAAGAACGCTGACTGGTACGAGGCTCACTGGGAAGAAATGGAACCCGTGATCGAGGCTAAGAGGAAGGCCCTACTGGCTTACAAGTTCACGCCCACTCCCAGTACACTTCAAGCTCTACGGGCTGCCAGGAACAAAGTCCAGAAGACCGCCCGCCACTGTGCCAACACCTATTGGCTAAACCTGTGCAGAAGCATTCAGGAAGCCGCCGATATAGGCAACGCACGAGGAATGTATGAGGGTATCAAGAAGGCAACAGGCCCAATCCCCTCCAAGATCGCCCCCCTTAAGTCCAAGACAGGTGAGGTCATCACTGACCAGGAACAGCAAATGCGGCGGTGGACCGAGCACTACCTCGAGCTATATGCAACGAAGAACACCGTAACAGACACTGCTCTTAAAGCCATCCCAGACCTACCAGTCATGGAGGAGCTAGACACCCCACCTACTGCGGCAGAGCTCGGCAAAGCCATCGACCGCCTTGCTTGCGGGAAAGCACCAGGAAGCGACGGAATCCCTCCAGAAATCCTAAAGAGCGGGAAACCAGTCCTGCTACAGCCGCTCCACCATCTACTCTGTCGCTGCTGGAAGCAGGGTTACATCCCCCAGGATATGAGAGACGCCAACATTATCACCATGTACAAGAACAAAGGAGACCGCAGCGACTGCAACAACTACCGGGGTATCTCTCTCCTCAGCGTCGTCGGCAAAGTATTCGCCCGGGTCGCTCTTGCCCGCCTGCAGACCCTTGCTTCCCGCGTCTACCCAGAGTCCCAGTGTGGCTTCAGAGCTGGCCGATCAACAGTGGACATGATCTTCTCCCTACGCCAGCTGCAGGAGAAGTGTCACGAGCAGCATAAACCACTCTACCTCGCCTTTATTGACCTCACGAAGGCGTTTGATCTGGTCAGTCGAAGCGGACTCTTCAGCTTGCTACGGAAGATTGGCTGTCCACCACATCTGCTTGCTGTGGTCATGTCCTTTCACGACAACATGCACAGCACGGTGTCCTACAACGGCGCAACCTCTGAGGCCTTCCCAGTCAGCAGCGGAGTAAAGCAGGGCTGCGTCCTCGCGCCTACGCTGTTCGGAATCTTCTTCTCCATGCTCCTCCAATACGCCTTTAAGGACTGCAGCGAGGGTGTCTTCATTCACACCAGATCCGATGGCAAGCTCTACAACCTGGCCCGTCTACGAGCCAAGACCAAAGTCAAAGAGGTGCTCATCCGTGAGATGCTCTTCACCGACGACGCAGCTTTGACATCACACTCCGAAGAGGGACTCCAGCAGCTAGTCACTTGCCTTTCCCACGCATGCAAGGAGTTCGGACTAGCCATCAGCCTGACGAAGACGAATGTTATGGCTCAAGGCACGGGGACTCCCCCATGCATCACCATCGACGGATACACCCTGGAGGTTGTCAACGACTTCACTTACCTCGGGTCCACCATCTCGAGCTCTCTGTCAGTCGACTTGGAGGTCAACCGGAGAATCGCCAGGGCAGCCACAGTTATGGCCAGACTGAACCGGCGAGCGTGGAACAATTCCAGCCTCACTGAGAAAACCAGACTGCGCATCTACCAAGCCTGCGTACTCAGCACTCTCCTCTATGGCAGCGAGACGTGGACCACCTACGCAAGGCACGAAAGGAAACTCAACAGCTTCCACATGAGGTGCCTGCGACGCGTCCTGCATGTCGCCTGGCAGGATAAGGTCCCCAACACCGAGGTGCTGAAGCGAGCCAATATGAGCAGTTTGCATGCAGTTCTTAGAGAGAGACGCCTCAGGTGGCTCGGCCATGTCAAAAGAATGGATGCAGGCCGTATCCCCAAAGACCTCCTCTACGGCGAGCTAGCGGAAGGCCAGAGGATGACAGGGCGCCCAAAACTGCGGTTCAAAGACATCTGCAAAAAGGACATGACACAATGCTCCATCAATCTCAACACATGGGAAGTTCAAGCAGACGACCGCCTAGCCTGGAGGCTCGCGGTCAGGCAAGGTACGTCACGTGCAGAGGCTGCGCGCAACGAGGAGGCGGCCCAGAAAAGATCGAGGCGGAAGCAGCATCAACAGCAGCAACAACAGTCATCTGCCTTCACCTGTACCAAGTGCGGCAGGGATTGTCACTCCCGAATCAGACTGCACAGCCATTCTCGGCGGTGCAGATAGACTCTCAGGAAGCTACGCCATCGTCTCTCGAGACGGACGGCTGCCGACGACGACGACGAGATATCCATTTACAAAATTTAGATATAGAAAGGTATAAAATAGAAAATAAGGACCAGCGATAATAGCTATTAAATCTCTTCCCAGGGTTTCTAAATATAGTATGTATGTATTTATAGGTAGATATATATTTACATAGTTAAGATCATATTGTACATACAATTTTATATACTATTTATCACTTTATAAGTATACAGTTATATCTTTAAAACTTTGCCAGCATGATTTTTTATGAGTGCGTAATATTTTATTTTATGGTTGTACTATAACTTATTTAATCATTCCCTTGTTAGGAATGTTTATGTTGTTTGTAATTTTTTTCTATTATAAATCATACTATAATGAAACTTCTTTGTGTTTAATTTCTATCTTCATTTACATTATTTTCTTGTGATAAATTCCTAGAAGGGTTAATTACCTGTCAAAGGTTATGAACAGTTTTAAGTCTCTTGACATTGCTGAATTGCCTTCTAGAAAGGTTGCACCAATAACATTCCCATCAGTGACAGGGAACTGCCTCTTGCCTTGCTCTTTCATGAGTAAAAGTTAATGGAAGGTGGCTATTTCCCACCATTATGTGTAAAATTTGTAAACTGTTTGTTGACTGAGTCAAGCTTAATTTTTCTGGGTAGAAACTATTTTTAAGTACTGCATGTGGAGGTTAATGGACTGTGCCTGATATTTTGTATGGTTGTGACTGCATGTGGGTCATGTTTGCTTACCATGGGCCTTTCCAGTAAGTGAATTGTACTTTAGAGAAATTACCAGTGTAGTAGAGTTCATACAATGTTTAGTTTCTCCTTCACATGCAAGACCGTGGGAAATTGAAAGGAAAGACTGTTAGTTAGAAAATTTATTAATTCTCACAACATTTATTCAGTGTTTTACTAGTTCTAGTCACTGTGGTAGATTTATAGCAATGAAGAAAGTTTATAGTGTTTTCAGTGTAGCTTTTGAACAACAAGAGAATCTACTGTGATCCATGACCATTTAATAGGATGCTTCAGATACTTTATTTTAATTAATTAATTACATTTAACTTAATTTTTAAAATATATAACATACATAGTGAAATGATTCCTACAGTCAAGCTAATTAACATATCATTTCCTCACATAGTTACCGTTTCTTTTTGTGTGTCTAACAAGAGTACCTGAAATCTACTTTTAGTAAATTTCCAGTATTCATTGTTGTATTAAGTGTAATCCTAATGCTGTACATTAGATCTCTAGACTTAATCATCCTACAAACTTCAGCTTTTACCCTTTGACCAACATCTTTCTGTTTCCCCCACCTCCACATCCTTGGTAACCATCTTTGTAGCCCCTTTTCTTCTATGTATTAAACTTTTTTAGATTTCGCATGTGAGACCTTAACTGGGTTTAACTTGGAGTAGAAAGAACATTTACCTGGGAATCAGGCCACTGGGTTCTTTTGTCACCCGTGGCTATCATTAATTGGCTGCACATCCTGGGGAACACAAGTAATCTGTGACTTGGTTTCCTTATATATAAAATGTGAGCTTTGGACTAAATGACCTCAATGAGCCTTTTTAATTTTTTTTGATTGTACTGAAGATTGAATACTCCCTTTATTTATATAAAAGCTGAAATCTACACATTATTTTAGAATGTAACTTGTATGTTAAGATGTAATTTCAGGAATTAGTTTTGATTGTTTTGGGTGTAGAATTCTCATTTTTATTATATGAGGATCTAGATCTGCCCTGTCCACTGGAAGCTCCTAGTTTAAAATAATGTGGCAATTTAAAATAAAATTAAGTAAAATTAAAAATTAAGTCCCTTAGTTGGATAGTCAGTGCATAATTAATACAATTGAGTTTGATCCTTGTCCTATGAGGTAGGTATTATTTTCTGTATTTTATACATGAGAAACTTGAGGGTCAGAAAGGTAAGTTAATGTGTCAGAGAATAATATACAGCACCTAACTGGTTGGCTTTGGGCTGTATCCACATGGATATTTGTAGTCTTTGCACATCTGTTGTATTGATTCTTCTCACTATTGTACCAGTGTTAGCACATTTAATATCCACATTTGTACTTTTGTTACTTTTAGTGGCTCTGTAATCTGCATGCATTTGTGACTGGAAAGATACGCTTAGTAGTGTGGAAGAACTTTTTAGAGTTAAGGTAAAATAGGGCTCCACAAACTTTCTGTGAAGGACAAGATACTAAGTATTTTAGGCCTGTGGTTCATACAGTCCCAGTGGCAGCTATTCATCTCTGACTCAGTAGTTGAAAAGCCCCTACAGACAATATGTGAACAAATGGGCATTCTCAGGTTCCAACACACCTTTAGTTACAAAAACAGGACATGGACAGGTTTGCCCTTCAGATCCTATGTTCAATGGTATTTCATTCCCACCATCTAAGCTAATGTGTTTTGATTCATTGATTTATTCATTTGCGTATTCATTTATATATTTAAAATGCATTGATGTATGAAATACATTGCTCAGATAAGGTAAGCTAAGATAGGTAATTAAAGAGATGTAATTTGAATTTAACAGTCTTGGGTCTGTTTTCATTGACAAGTACTTGAATTGCCCGGAGTTTTGAACTTTGTCCATAGATAGGTGTTTGAGTTTTTGCAAGTTACAAGATCTATTTGAGCCTTATTTTCTTTGTCAAATAGTAAGAATAATACTTACCTAACTGTTGAAAAGGTGACAAGGAAGACCACTGTACCAAGAGAAGAATGGCTCTTGGCCCTGGTATTTATCTTCCTGGGTCTCCTGTATTTTCCAGATGAACTTAGTTCTTAATATAAGGCAAAAAGAAAGGGGTTTATTTTTCAGATGGAAGTGGGAAAGCTATCATAGTCATTCTCTTTCTGTAAAAGATGATAATAGAGAAAAAAACAATTGTTTTGGGTGGGGAGAAATGATAGTGGGGGAATTATACGAGTATACAGGGGCTGACTGGATAGATAAAAAGTCTGAAAATGAGGACAAGAAAATTAAACTTCTTCAGCAATGGAGAGGTAGGTGAGGAGAGCCAAGAAGGGACATAAGGATGGAGCCCCTCTGTAGGAACAGTACTAGCAGTGGGTTTGGATATGTGAGGAGCTAGGAACTGAGAGGGAAAGGGAAGTCAGTAATGTACAGATAAGCACATCAAAAGCATCTTTTCCACAAGAATTCTGAACTTTGTATAAAGCATTTGTCTTTGGAAGGAAAAAATACTTTATGTCTTGCCAAGGGCGCTGAGCTGGGTAGCTAACAGCCTAACAGTCTGACTTTGCACTAAGATGTATAAGGCAGCACATACATATTTAAAATTCATATCTACTGCAGTGACAAGGCACTGAGCACTGTAGATGGGAAGACACATTTCTTTTGAAGCTGAGCCAAAAACACTTTTCAAAAGAACTCTGACAAAATAGTTTCATAAGTGAATAAATCCAGTGGATTCTTGGGTATCTTTGAAAACTTCTCACATGCTGGCAGTGTGAGACAAAGATGCTATGCACAAGCTTGTAATAATCACACATGTACAATAATATAACTTGGAGCTAGATATTCTCAGTTACAGGTGAACTGTACTGCCTGGGTCCATACTGGATCTGCTTTTGATGGTCACTTGGAGCAATATACTTCTCTCCTAATGCAGCATAATACCATGAAATTATGTATTTTTTTTGGTATGATTGTAAAGCCCTTTAAGTGAAGTAACCACATAGTTAAATATGCTTTAAAATAGCCAAATAGGTAAAAATTCCAAATTGTAGATGATGGATTTGGGTGATTTAAGTTTATAGTAAATTTTTTATGAACATAGGGATATGATATCTAAAGATTTTTATAACTGAGATCCCTGAGTCAATTTAAAACTTGCCTCTGTGACAGTGGGAAAAAATATACTGTGTTAAGTGGTCTAGAATCCTTCAATATTTTTATCTCTCCCTGAACCTTAGTTTGTTAGCTGTTTCTGGATCTTTGTCACCTCATCTGTGATATGAACAGTGTGTAGTAGATGACTGCTGGGGTGACTTTCACCTGTGAAATTTGGTGCTCTTCTTATTAAATTCTAGGCATAAAAAAAAAGGTCTCGTCAATACTCTGTCTTCTGGTTTCTCTGAATCCCTTCCCAAGTAAGTTTAGTCCTGCTCTTGGCCCATTGGGGGTGCATCATAGAACTTGCTCTTTTATAAAACAAAAATGTCATTGATGGGACGCTGCCATGGTATTAAGTTTGAGCGACATGACCAGATGTGAGGATAGAAAGGGTTTGCATATATAAAAATAATTTTAGCTGTCCATTGGTGTAGTCTATCACATTGTGTGACTAAAAAAAAAAATTTTACTAAAGATAACCACCATCTAAAGTGATATATTCTATCTCAAATGTAAAAAAGATGTTTTAATGTCATTTTTAAAAAATATAGTGAAACAATTCAGAAGTCATGATCTGTCAGAGGTAAGAACTTTGCCGTTATGAGGGAGAAGGACAGAAATGCGAAGGATGGCTGTTTCAAATATCTTCTGCTATATTGATACTTCAGATAATACATATATATAATCATGTGCTTCCTTTAATTAACATGAGACATTGCTAGAGTTCAACTAAATTCTGCCTGTTAAGTGATCCGTCTAAAGTTTTTTGGTTATAGAATGTAGTCAAAATGAAAGGAAGTCATCATATTTAAAGTTTTATTCAGCATGAGTGGTTCAGAGCGTGACATGATGTGATAATGGAAATTATCTTTCAACCCAAGGATCTCAGTGGCAAGGGAAGGACATCTAGCTAGAGATTAGAAATATAAAAGTGACATTAAATATTCTTTTGATTTAGAGCAGTGAATGCTAAGCCTCTGTCAGCAGATTTTCTTAACTGGATATTCTGTGGTTGGGGGGAGGTGGTCGGGGAAACAAAGATATCAGTAGGGCAGTGGGGGAACTTGAGGGAGACATGAAAGACACATTTACTATACTCAGGGTGAATCTTAACCTGTGTTTTGCATGTGTGCTCTTTCCAGAATCCATGAGAAGGTTCTACAATGGTTTGTTCAGCTCTCAGAAGAGTTGCCCACATGCGTGTCTACCTGGTGAGGAAGGCCAGTAGCGTCTCCAGAGGCCGTCAGCATCCAGCCTTGGGCTCTCACCCTGCTGCTTCAGGGTTTGCTGCCCGAGGAGCTCCAGGTGGTGTGGTAGAGCTGCTGGGTCAATCCTACCCTCAGGATGACTACAGCAACCTCTCCCAGAAAGTCCTCTCAAGGGTTGGCAGGAATCTGCACAACCAGCAGCATCACCCACTTTGGCTGATCAAGGAGAGGGTGAAGGAGCATTTCTACAAGCAGTATGTGGGCCGCTTTGGGACTCCGCTGTTCTCGGTCTTTGACGACTTTTCTCCAGTGGTCACGACTTGGCAGAACTTTGACAGCCTGCTCATCCCAGCTGATCACCCCAGCCGGAAGAAGGGAGACAACTATTACCTGAATCGGACTCACATGCTCCGAGCACACACATCTGCACACCAGTGGGACCTGCTGCACGCTGGGCTGGATGCCTTCCTGGTGGTGGGCGATGTTTACAGGCGCGACCAGATTGACTCCCAGCACTACCCGGTTTTCCACCAGCTGGAGGCTGTCAGGCTCTTCTCCAAGCATGAGGTGAGTATTGAGACGTTTTCTGTTGAAGGCATGGATATTTTTGTTGAGGTCACTAAAGTTTATCTCAGTGAAACCAGAACAGTTGTTTTTTGCATTTGCGAATCATCCATCCTTGATGACATTCTTTGTACAGGCTGAGCCTTAATAATTTTTGACTAATTTGCTTTGTTAGTGACTACAGATATTGGTAGGCTTTTGTTTCCTCTTGTCTGTCTTTATCCTTTAATAGTGATCTGCCTTTCTTTGGGTTTCTTCTTAAGAATGAATAGTCAGTGGCTCAAATTTATTCTCAATCCAAGGTGGTTAAACATACAACACTGAAACCTGTGATAAGTTTATTCCAGGTCTGTTAGAAGTTCATTATCTGTTTATGCTGTTAGAATTTCTTATCCTATATTAGAGAGGACTGATGACTGATGATTTTTTGGTTTAAACTGTAAAACTGTGTTCTTGTTTCCAAGTTCTTTCCTTAACCTCCCGTATTTTATATTTGTGGACTCTACTTTTTTTCTGCGAGATGTCTTTTTTAAAAAAAAATGATTTTATTTTTAGAGACAGGAAGGGAGAGGGGAAGGGAGAGAGAAGGAGAGGGAGAGAAACGTCAGTGTGTAGTTGCCTCTCATACACCCCCAACTGGGGACCTGGCCTGCAACCCAGGCATGTGCCCTGACTGGGAATCAGAAGAGCGACCCTTTTGTTCATAGGCTGGGTCTGAATCCACTGAGCCACACCAGCCAGGGTGTAAGGTGTCCTAATTGTTGCTATTCTTGAAGTATAAATTTGCATGCACTGAGCCTTTTTGACTAGGAAATCTGATATTGTGGTCATTCTCAAAAGACCCAACTCATTTCATCTGTTAGCTCATACCCTAATGTATTGTCTGCCTGCCTGCCTCCCTCCCTCCCTCCCTCCCTCCTTCCCTCTGTCTCTTCCTCTCTCTCTCTCCACCTTCCTTCCTTCCTTTCTTTCTTTCCTTCCTTCCTTCCTTCCTTCCTTCCTTCCTTCCTTCCTTCCTTCCTTCCTTCCTTCCTCTCTCTTCTTTGGCAAATTATGAAAATCCTTGAAACTTGAGTCTATGTCCTAAAAATCTGCAATACCACTGTCTTTTATTCATATATGTATTTTTAATTTAATCTTTATTGTATTTTTTTCCCCTTACCATTTAGTCCTTTTATACCCCACTACTCCCAGCAATCACCAAACTGTTGTCCATGTCCATGAGTTCTTTTTCCCTTTTGCTGAATCCCTCCACCCACTAACCTCCCCACTTTAGCTGTCATCCTGCTCTCCATCTATGAGTCTGCCTCCATTTTGCTTGTTAGTTCACTTTGTTCATTAGATTCCGCATATGAGTGAAATGATATAGTATTTCTGTTTCTCTGACTGGCTTATTTCACTTAGCATAATGTTCTCCAGGTTCATGCATACTGTCACAAAGGGTAAAAGTTTCTTCTTTTTTTTTTAAGGCTGAGTGGTATTCCATAGTGTAAATGTTCCATAGTTGTTTTATCCATTCATATACTGACGGAAACTTGAACTGCTTCCATATCTTGGTGATTGTAAATAACGCTATAATGAACATAGAGGTGCTCATACTCTTTTGAATTTAGGGTTTCTTCTGATATATTCCCAGAAGTGGGATCTCTGGGTCAAGAGGCAGATACATTTTTAATTTTTTGAGTTATCTTCATACTGCTTTCTACAGTGGCTGTACCAGTCTGCATTCCCACCAATAGCACAAAAGGGTTCCCCTTTCTCTCCATCCTTGCCAGCACTTGTTGTTTGTTGATTTATTGATGGTATCCATTCTGACAGGTGTGAGATGATTTCTCATTGTGGTTTTAATTTGCATTTCTCTGTTGATTAGTGACATTGAGCACCTTTTCATATGTCTATCGGCCATCTGTATATCCTCTTTGGATAAACGTCTATTCAGGTCCTTTGCCCATTTTTTAACTGGTGTGTGTGTGTGTGTGTGTGTGTGTGTGTGTGTGTGTGTGTGTGTGTGTATGTGTTGAGTTTTAGAAGTTTTTCAAAAATTCTGTGTAGTAATCTCTTTATTAGATGTGTCAGTGAATATGTTCATCCATTTTGTGGGTTGTCTTTTTATTTTGTTGGTGATTTCCTTTGCTGTACAAAAACTTTTTAGTTGGATGTAGTCCCTTTTGTTTGTTTCTTTCTTTTGTTTCCCTTGCCTGGGGAGATAAACCAGAAAAAATATTGCTGTGAGCAGTGTCTGAGAAATTGCCGCCTATGTTTTCTTCCAGGATTTTTGTGATTTTGTGTCTAACATTTAAGTCTTTGATCCAATTTGAATCTACTCTTGTGTGTGGTGTAAGAAGGTGGTCTAGTTTTATTTTTCTGCACAGATGTCCAATTTTCCCAACATGATTTACTGAATAAACTATCTTTAGCCCATTGTATGTGCTTGCTTCCTCTGTCAAATACTAATTGACTATAAAGGTGTGGGTTTATTTCTGGGTTCTCTATTCTGTTCCTTTGATCTATATGTCTGTTTTTATGCCAGTACCATGCAGTTTTGAAGAGTATGGCCTTATAGTATAGTTTCATATTAGGTAGTGTGATTCCTCCAACTTTGTCCTTCTTCTTCAGGATCACTGTTGCTGTGCGGGGCCTTTTATGGTTTCATATAAATTTTTGAAAAATTTGTTCTAGTTCTGTGACATATGTCATTGGAATCTTGATAAGAATTGCATTGAATCTATAAATTGCTTTGGGTAGTATGGACATTTTAATGATGTTAATCTTTCCTATCCATGAACATGGTATTTGCTTCTACTTATTTGTATCTTCTTTATTTCTTTCTTTAGTCTTATAATTTTCTGAGTACAGGTCTTTCACATCCTTGGTAAGGTTTATTCGTAGGAATTTTATTCTTTTTATAGCAATTGTGAATGGGATTGTTTTTTTAATTTCCTTTATTAGCATATAAAAATACAACTGATATCTACATATTAATATTGTATCCTGTTACTTTACTGAATTCATTTATCAGTTATAGTAGTTTTTGGTGGAATCTTTGGGATTTTCTATTTATAGTATCATATCATCTGTAAATAATGACAGTTTTACTTCTTCCTTTTCAATCTGGATGCCTTTTATTTCTTATTCTTGCCTGAGTGCTGTGGCTAGGACTTCTAGTACAATGTTGAATAGAGGTGAAAGCAGACATCCCTGTATTATTCCTGATTTTAGGGGGAATGCTTGTGTTTTTTGCCCTTTGAGTATGGCGCTGGCAGTGGATTTGTCATATATGACCTTTATTATATTTAGGTATGCTTCCTTAAATCCCACCTTGCTGACAGTTTTTATCATAAGTGATACTGGATTTTATCAAATGTTTTTTCTGCATCTGTTGATATAATCATGTGATTTTTATCCTTCATTTTGTTTATGTAGTGAATCACATTTATTGATCTGCAGATGTTGTAACAATCTTGTATTCCTGGGATAAATCCCACTTGATCATGTTATATGATCTTTTTTGAAGCACTGCTTTATTTGGTTTGCTAATATTTGTTGAGGATTTTAGAATCTGTGTTCATCAAGGGTATTGGCCTATAATTTTCTTTCTTTGTAGTTTCTTTGATTTTGGAATTAGGATAATGCTGGCCTTGTAAAATGAATATGGGAGACTTCCCTCTTGAATTTTATGAAATAGTTTGAGAAGGAGAGGTGTTAGTTTTTTTTGGGGAGGTTTGGTAAACTCCTGTGAAGCCATCTGGTCCAGGGCTTTTGTTTTTTGGGAGTTTTTTCTTATTACAGCTTCAATTTCACTAGGTGTAATCTGTCTATTCATATTCTCTGATTCTTCCTGATTTGGTTTTGGAAGGTTATATGTTTCTAGGAATTTATTCAGTTTGTCCAGGTTGTCCAGTTTGTTGGCACATAGTTATTCATAACATTTTCTTACAGTCCTTTGTATTTCTCCTCTTTCATTTTTGAGTTTATTTATTTGGGTACTTTCTCTTCCTTTTTTGATGAGTCTGGTAAAAGGTTTGTCAATCTTATTTATCTTTTCAAAAAACCAGCTCTTCGATTCATTGATATTTTGTATCAGTTTTCTTTTTTAGATTCCATTTTGTTTATTTCTGCTCCGATTTGTATTATTTTCTTCTTTTAAGTGTGAGGTTAGATGGTTTATTTGAACTTTTTCCCGTTTTTTGAAATAGGCTTGTAATACTATGAATTTCCCTCTTAGGATGTCGCAAAGATTTTGGATTGTTGTGTCCTCATTTTTACTTGTTTCAAGGTATTTGTTGAGTTCTTCCTTGGTCTTGTAGTTGACCCATTTCTTGTTTAATAATATGTTATTTAGTTTCCATGTCTTTGTGTGTTTTTCATTGTTCTTCTTGTTATTGATTTCTACTTTCATAGCATTGTGGTAAGAGAAGATGCTTGATATGATTTCAGTTTTCTTAAATTTATTGAGACTTGATTTGTGTCCTAACATGTGGTCTCACTTAGAAAACATTACATGTGCACTTGAAAAGTATGTATGTTCTTCTGCTTTGGGGTGAAATGCTCGGAAGAATCAATTAAATACATTTGATATAGTGTGTCTTTTAAGGCCACTGTCTCCTTGTTTATTTTCTGTCCGAAAGATCTATCCATTGAAGTCTATGGGGTGTTAAAGTCTTTGCCTCTGACTGTATTTTTGTTGATCTTTTCTTTATGTTCCATCAAGATTTGCTTCACATATTTAAGTGCTCCTATGTTGGGAGCATAAATGTTTACTAGGGTTCTATCCTCTTGTTGGATTGTTCCCTTTATCATTATGTAGTGTTCTTTTTTTGTCTCTTGCTATAGCCTTGGTTTTAAAGTCTATATTTTCAGATATAAGTACTGCTACTCCAGCTTTGTTTTTCTTTCTATTTGCATGAAATATCTTTTTCTATCCTTTTACTTTTAGTCTGTGTGTATCTTTCAATCTGAGATGGGTCTCTTGGAGGCAGCATATATATGGGTTTTTTTTAAAAGTATTATTTTATTGATTATGTTGTTATAGTAGTTACAATTTTTTCCCCCTTTGCTCCCCTCTGCCCAGTACCCCACTTCCCTCCAGCAGTCCAACCCACCTTAGTTCACGACCATGGGTCATGCATATAAGTTCTTTGGCTTCACCCTTTCCTATATTATTCTTAACTTCCCCCTGTCTATTTTGTACCAACTAATTATGCTTTTTAGTCCCTGCACCATATCCCCATTTCTCCCCTTCCCCTCTCCCAGCTGATAACCCTCCTAATGATCCCCATACCTATGATTCTGTTCCTATTCTGGTTTGCTTAGTTGGATTTTGTTTTTATTTTTTAGATTCAGTTGTTGATAGTTGTGAGTTTGTTGTCATTTAGTATTCATAGTTTTGATCTTCTTTTTCTTAAGTAAGTCCCTTTGACATTTCACATAATAATGGCTTGGTGATGATGAACTCCTTTAGCTTCACCTTGTCTGGGAAGCACTTCATCTGCCCTTCCATTCCAAATGATAGCCTTGCTGGATAGAGTACTCTTGGTTGTAGGTCTTTGCTTTTCATCATATTGAATATTGCTTGCCAGTCCCTTTCTGCCTGCAAAGTGTCCTCTGAGAAATCAGCTGACAGTCGTATAGGCGCCCCCCACCCCCCCGTAGGCAACTCTCCACCTCTCTCTTGCTGCCCCCAGGACTCTGTCTTTATCTTTCACCTTTGGCATCTCAATCATGATGCGTCCTGGAGTGGTTCCCTCTGGGTCCAGCTCACCCAGGACCCTCTGTGTTTCCCGGACCTGTATGTCCATCTCCTTTGCAAAATTTGGGAAGTTTTCCTCATTTTTTTCAATTCTTGCTTCCTCATTCTGCACTGGCTGACTGTTTTTTTCTTCCTTACACTCCAAATCATTGATTTTAACCCCGGTTTCCTTCCCTTCACCATTGGTTTTGTGTGGATTTTCTTTTGTTTCACTTAGCATAGCCTTCACTTCTTCTCTTATGCGTTTGCCATACTCAAGCATATCTGTCAAGCTGTGAGCATCTTTATCACCAGTGTTTTTAATTCTGTGTCTGTTAGGTTGTCTATCTCCTCATCTGTGAGGTTGGCTATCTCCTTGTCACTTAGTTCTCCCACTGGAACCTTGATCTGTTCCCCTTTTTGGGCCATACTTCTCTGTCTCTTCATTCTGAAAGGCTCCTGTATTTGTTTGCCTCTGTGTCCCATGTAGAACTGTTGCTCCTGTTAATGTGTAAGGGGTGGAGTCTTAGGTATTCGTCAGTACACGGCGACTGTTTTACCATGTCATGGCGACGCTGTATGAGGGGGAGGGGTCCAAGAGGGAACAATGCTTCCTGACCAGCACTCGCCCCTTTTCCAGACACCTCTCCCACTACCACACCAGACTGGCACTCCTCCAGCTGCTGTCCTGGCTGTCGTTTCCAGAATGGGTGGGCCTGTGGACATTCTAGGACTGTGGGGGCCTCCCAAACAAGTGGATTCTGCTGAGACTGGCAGTTTCTGCCTCCACCCACACCCCCACTGGTCTGCACAGTCAGAAGCAATGAGGCTTGATTTTCCCTGATGCTGGAACTGTGAGCTGTGAGGTCGGGTGAGGAGCTGGGAACGTTCCCCAGGTGTCCCTCCTGACTTTTTAAAACGTGCGACTGTGCTTCCTGTCGGCCGGCCGCTGCTGCTGCAGGTAGGTGCTGCTGCTGCTGCTGCCACCACCACTGCTGCTGCCACCGCCGCTGCTGCTGCCACCACCACACTGCGTCCTCTCCACCCTGGCTCTGCCCCTTCTACCTGTCTGGATCAGTATTTCTTCTTTGTATCTTTGTTTGCTGGACTCCCATTCACTTTGATTTTCTGGAACTTCTGGTTGTCTCTAGTTTTGAGGTAGTTGTGTTCCTTCTTAGTTATGGAGGGAGACACAGCATTTCTGTCTATGCCTCCATCTTGGCCGGAAGTCAAGGGTCTTGTCTTGTTTTCTTATCCATTCAGCTACCCTATGTCTTTTGGTTGGAATATTTAAGCCATTTATATTTAATGTGATTATTGATACGTATTTAGTGCCATTTTATTGTTAAGAGTACTTAATTCGTTTTTTTTCTTTTTTTTTTCTGTTTAAAGCAAGCTCTTTAACATTTGTTGCAGTACTGGGTTTGTGTTAACAAATTCTATTAGCTTTTTCTTGTCTGGGAAGCTCCTTATTTCTCCTTCATTTTAAATAATAGCCTTGCTGGGTAAATCCCAGTAAGGGATTGGTTGTAGATCCTTGCTTTTCATCGCCTTGAATATTTCATGCCACTCCTTTCTGGCCTGAAATGTTTCTGTTGAGTAAGTAGATGCCACTCTAATTGGTACTTCATTGTATGTAACTACCTGCTTTTCTTTTGCGGCTTTTAGTGTTCTTGCTTGTCCTTAAGCCTTGTCATTTTAATTATGATGTGTCTCAGTGCAGGCCTCTTTGGGTCTAACTTGTTTGAGACTCTCTGAGCTTCTTAGACCTGTGTATCTTTTTCCTTCATCAGATTGTGTAAGTTTTTGGTCATTGTTTCTTCAAATAGCTTCTTGGTCCCTTGCTCTTTATCTTTTCCTTCTGATATTTCCATGATGCAGATGTTGCTATGCTTCATGTTATCCAAAGTATTTAAGCTCTCCTCATTTAAAAAATTTCTTTTTCTTTTTTCCTGTTCTGCCTGGGTGTTTTCTCTACCTTATCTTCAAAATCGCTGATTCCATCCTCTGCTTCATATAACCTAATGTTTATTCCCTCTTGTGTATTTTTTAAAATTTCAGATATTGCATTCTTTATTTCTGACTGTTTTTCTTTTTTTTTAATGGTTTCTATGTTTTGTTTTTTTTTTAATGCTGTTGAGTATCCTTATAATCAGTACTCTAAACTATCTGTTAAATTGCTTGCCTCCATTTCATCTAGTTCTTCTGGAGAATTCTCTTATTCTTTCATTTGTGGTCTGTTTTTCTGTCTTCCCATTTTGGCTGCTTCTTTGTTAAACTAATCAGTGATATAGCCTTAAGCGTAATGAGCAGCCAGGGTAGGGCAGAGTAATTCCTGCGGGCAGTGCTATTGCTTCCCCTCAGGCTGATGCCACTTGGAGGGGACTTCTCTGCTTGAGAAAGATGGCTCCAGCAGTATGGGCAACAACTTAGCCCAGGGATCCTGGCAGCTGTTCCTTTAGTTCTCTCCTCAGAGTTACTAACCCCAGACTGTCATCAAGTGTTTCTAGTCCACTATGCCCTCCCTCTGCTCATGTCCATGGTAAGCAGCTGCAAGTAAAATTTTCTGCGTTGGCCCTTTAAGAGGCTCTCTGTGTCTCTATCTCTCTCTCTTTGGTAGACAGAAACTCTGCCACTTTTCACATCTGGATGTTATCTGAGTTCCTTTAATCGCGTTTGTACTGTAGGTTGGGGAACACAGCTTGGAGTTTAGGCACTACACTTCTCAGGTGGAAGCCCCTGGCCACTGAAATATTTCTCTGAAACTTAAGCTGCCACCTGTCGGAGCCCAGCCAGCCCTCTTGCGCCTTCTCTTCACTCCCTACCAGACTCATGGTGCAGCAGTTTCTTCTGTCTGTCCTTGGTTATAAGGCTTCTCTCCACTTAGTGTTCAGTTAGTTATTCAGGATGATTTTTCTACAATTTAGTTGTGATTCCAGATTAGTCCTGGAAGGAGGTTAGTGTATCTTCCACTTATTCCTCTGTCATCTTAGACCTATATTCTATTCATATATTTTTAAACCATCTCTTTTTAAAATTAAGAAACAAATGGAATTAAATGAGGCACACGAGGTATTTTTATTTTACTTCTTTAGCACTTCTCCCAAACATGTTAATTCCAACGAGCAATAATTATTATAAAACTCCTTCTTGCCCACACAAGCTAAATGGGTTGTTGGATAAAAAAAGGAATAGTATAGGTTATAGGTGATCATTGCCTTGTTGTAGTAAATGTGATGTTGTAGGAGACAACTATTTGCCTCAGGACATGCAATTTTCTTGAGAACCTCTGCTAATACAAAAAAACAGTAAGTTACTTTTATGCAAGCAGTCTGCTCAGAGTTAATCTCAGCACTCCTTAGATGAGTATTCTTACTGCTTGGAATTACTATTTTCTAAGTTAGGAATTATAACTATTAATAAATGTATGGATCTTTTAGAAAATGAAAAGGAAATGAACAAAGACAAATCAAAATCTGGGAAATATGACCAAGTGATAGAATGTCACCCATAATTAATGTGATGCCAGTAATATGATGTCTAGGCCACAGCAGTGGGCAGGTACTCAGCCCAGCTTACCTCATTAAAAAATATGAAAAAGGCGAGTGCACTAATTGTAAGCCCGCATGCAGTGAGAGTGGTAGGAAGCTGCAAGACTCACTTTAGCATTTTAATGGAGAAACAATCAAGAATATCTTAGAAGGTGCAATATAGGAAGAGAGATAGGGAATTAATTCTTATTTTATCCCATATTTGTTTTGGATCTAGTCCTATTTAGTGCATAACAGGCATGGCTAATATAATCTGATGACTGTATATTCTGCCTTATAGTTAAAAAAGTGCACCCTCACATATATGTATATAGCTAAAGTTATACTTTAATAAAGTAATTCCATGGTTATCGTTTCATTTACTTCTCTTAATAAAAACCTTGTGAGATAGATGGAAGGTTTAATGACTTGCCTAAGGTTATCCAACCCATTGGTGGCAGAGCTAAAACTTAACTCAGGTTTTCTGAGTTCATTGCCCATTCTACTGTGTTCTGTTGCTATTCGTGGAGCTGCTTTGTAAGTGGGATTGTTACCAGACAGGAGGCCTGGCCCCAAGTGAGTCTGTGTAGGGCTAGCCTGTAGTGTGTAGATGCTTGACTTCATGTAGGAAAGATTTCACAATATGAGTTCAGGTGATTATAAGGGTACATTTATTAAAGTTGGGGACAGTGAAGCAAGGAAGGGCTTAGCATAGAAGAAGCAACAGGAGAGCCTCGGCTGGGCTGCCTTAGCTCACTAGGAAGTTAGAGACAAGGGGGCCTTGGAGACAGGTTCAGGGGATTAGCCTGGGATGAGATGCTGCTGCCCATTGCTTCCCTGGTTGCAAGTCTCAGGGTCCCTTAGATTTTGGAGATGTGTACCTGTAGGGGAAGAAGTGAGGGAAGAAGAGGGGAAAAGGAATGACCTAGGATGTTCCGCAGAGGGAGAGTGTGCTGGGTCCTTTGTCTTGAGTTTTTATCTCCAGCTGACTGAAATGTTAGAGGAGGTCTTAAGGGAGCGTTTCAGCATACTAGTCATCAGTTTTCCAGGTGTGCTCTTTCAGGGTCTTGGTCTTCACTGATTGGTCAGTGACAGAATGAGGCAGAATAGTAAGAAGTTAGGAAAATTCCTTGGCAAGTGGAGAAACTGAGACAGATCGGTGAACAAACTGGCTGTGCAATTTACAGCCAGACACAGAAGGTCACCTCCCTACAGATGACATCTAGGCCTCAGCTGTATGTCAGCTCCAGACCCAGAAAAGCAGCAACACCAGGTGGGTGATGCCAGGACCAACTGTAGTGACTAACAATCTCCTGCCCTGGCTCTGACCTGTCAGTGGGGATCAGGACCCTGAAAGAGCACACCTGGAAGTCTGATGAGTAGTCTGCTGAAACAGTCCCCTGAGACCTCCCCTAAGATTCCCTGTCTGCAAGAGAGAGAGAAAAACCTCAAGACGAAGGACCCAGGGTGCGTTTTTCCTCTGGAGAGCAGCAGGAGCCATTCCCCTTACTCTTTTCTTCCCTCTCTTTCCCCACCACAGGCATTCATCTAAACTCTAAGGGACCTCAAGACTTGAAACCAGGGGAGCAATGGGCAGTGGCATCTTGTCCCAGCCTAACCCCCTGAACCTGTCCCCAAAGCCCCCTTCTCTCTGACTTACCAGTGAGCTAAGGCAGCCCAGCCTAGGCTCTCCTGTTTCTTCTTCTATGTGTAAATGCTCTTCCTTATTTCCCTGTGTCCCAGCTTTAACAAACATCCTTTAAAAATTATCTGGATTTGTGTTGTGAAATCTTTTCTGCACGAAGGCAAGAACCCACTGCTACTAGCTGGCCCAGGGCAGACCTAATAAGGGCCAGGCCCATATCTGGTAACAGGACTTGCTAATGACCCAAGTGTAGGGCTTCCAAGAAGGGTGTATGGGTAGAGGGTTGGTGTTATTTTAATTCTTTGCCCCAACTAAAGTGTTGGTTCTAAACTTTATTTGGTAGAAACTTGGTAGACCCCATTTAAATGATATGATCACAGTTAACATTAATAAAGCAAAATTGATAGGACATAGTTAAAAAGGTACTTGCAGTATATTTAACTTTAAAAAACTTAATATCAGTGAATTGTGTTCAATTTAGGATGCAAAAACCAAGCGGAATTGTTCTAAAAAGTACAAGGGAAGTGTGTTTTATGTTTTGAATAATCCCAGATCTTACAAACAGATATAGCAACTGGAATAGCAAAACCCAAAACCACAGGCAACATTTCTGAGACATTTGTGAAGATCTCCCTAAGAACTTCACAAATGGGTAGGGACTCACAATAGACAGCTGGAAGATCTGCACTGTGTCAGATCTGAGGTACAGGAAAGCAATGGGCCTGGGAAGAGGAGAGCTTTCTTAGGGTCTCTAAGAGAAAACACTTTGGACATCCAAATTTACTAGAGGCTTTGACACTAAGTGCTAGTAATAAACTGTTCACTGATGACCATTAATTAATGTCATAAAAAGAGGGGCAGCCAGACTTCCATGTCTCCTAATGAAAGAATACAATACTAACTGTAAAGTCTTGCCAAGAAACTTGAAATTCAATCTGATCAAAATCTAGATCTAACTACCAAATTTGTAGAAGGCACAGAGGACAGAGAAACATGTTAAACTACACTCTGGAGATGTAATAGGCAAAATCCAGCCTGTGGGAAATTCCACATATAACAATGCTACACAACAGGTGATGTGCATAATGAATAAATAGAAGAATCAAAAGTAAGCACTTAGAAATGTATAAGCAATGTTTAGTGTTTAAGAATGTTTAAGCCAGCATGTTTAAGCACATTATTAGTGGACTTCTTTTGTTGAATAGAATGTAAACTGATTCAGGTGTTCCTAAATGCTCTTGAAGGTTGCATGTGCTCAGTCTGTTTAGTAGTTCTGTGTAGTAGGACCATGTATCAATTTGAGACTGATTGGCCATCTAAAACTGTCCCTTTGTCAGACACTTTGAGAAGCATTGCTCTACGAGATGATTGATTCTGTTTCTGCAAATAAATTGTAAGGAAAAAAAAAATTTGGACAGAATCACTACATGTAGATCCCATCAAGAGAAAATATCTTTAAAGAAAAAAAATGAGATCATTGGAAATTGAATACTAACTGGATATTTGAATATAAGGAGTTATTTTTATTTTTAAGGTATAATATTATATTTTTAAAAGTCATTTTCTGTTAGGGATACATATTGAAATACCTGTGAATGAAATGGTCAGATGTCTGGGATTTTCTTCAAAATAATATAGGATAGGCGTTTGAGGATGAATGTAAGAGGATTGGTCATGCATGTATTGTTAATTATTGATGCTGGGTGTTGGACACATGAGGAATCATTATCCTTTCTATTTTTGCATCTGCTTGAAAATTTCCTAATAAAGGACTAAAGAAAAAGAATGAAGGAAACCATTGGGATCAGTCAGGCAATCAAAAGACAAAAATAAAAACAAAAAACCCAAACATGCTGAATATGCACTGGGTCCAGGAATGTAAGAAGGTATCAGATAATTATGAGATGATCCATGATTTCTTGGGAAAGACAACTATAAAAATTTTTTAAAAAGCAGCAGGAGGCAGGAAATATTAAGCATAAGAACCTGCATTGCATGCAATAGAAACCTGAAACCAATTACATCTAGAATTAATAGCCTCTCTTTCATCAGCCTGAAGTGATTTTACATGTAAGTTTTTACCAAATCTGAAAGATTTGTGCAGTCTGTTTGAGAGACTAGAAAAAGAAACCTACCAAGCTCATTTTACAAAATAGATAATACATTTTAGAAGCTTCATTTTTATGAACATAGATTCTCTTAAAATATACAGATGTAAAATTATTAAATGAAATATTTACAGAAAGGTAATTCATTTGGTATGTTCTGCCCTACCACATTATTATTATACATGTATTATATTGTACCATATTAACTGATACAGGAGAAAAATCATGTGATCACATCAGTAGATGTAGAAAAGTAATTTGATGGCATTTAATGTTTTATGATGTTAAAAAGCATTTGATGACATTAATTATTCATGACAAAACTTTCAACAAGCTGGGAGTACAAGGGAACTTTCTTAACATTATAAATTACTTTGTCAAGCACAACGAACATCGTAATTAGTGGTGAATCGTGATAAACATTTCTATCAAAATAAACACCATTTCAAGATTACTTGCCATCACTATGTCTGTTCATCATTGCATTGGAAGTTCTAGCTTATGCAGTAAACCAGAAGGAGAAATAGAAGTTATAAGCATTGGGAAACATGAGATAAACCTGTTTCATGTGTAGATGATTTGATGGTCTACCTAGAAAATTGAATAGAATTTCCATGTCAGTTATAAGAAAGAAAATATAGGGAGAAAAAAAATATAGGGAGAAAGAAAATATAGGTATATTTCTTAATCACAAGTAATCACCAATTAGAAAATTAATAGAGTATAGATTTCATTAATAGTATTAACTAAAACTTTGAAGTCTAATTGTTGCAGAAGATGTTAGATATTTATAGATAAAATTAATTAGATATTATTAAAGGACATAAAAGAAGAAGTAAAGGAGAGCTGTACCATATTTGTAGATTCATAGGCAGAAAAACAATACTATGAATATGGCAGTTTGCCTGAAATCAATCTGTAAATTCAAATTCAAGTGCCAATCTAATAAAAATGCCCAGTGGGTATTTTGGAGAAATCGAAGGACTTATTTTCAAGTTCATAGGAAGAACAAGTTCATGGACAGCCAGAACGGTTCTTAAGAGCACCAGTGTAAGGGGACATGCCTTCCCAGGCTTCAAGAATATAATGTTCCAGTTATTAAAATAGTTTAATATTAGCACGAGGTTAATCAAATAGAGAACTTTGAAACAGCTCTACTCACATTTTGGAATTTATTATCCTATTGTAAAATAGAAGTGATGTTAAATACGTGTAGAGATAATGGAGTCTGCGTAAATTTATAAAGAAGAAAATTGCTATCTACCTCACACTAAATGCAAAATTCAGTTCTGGTTGGATGGATTCACAGTTCAATGGAGGAAAAATTGGGAGCGCTATAAAAGAACAATGATAAAAAAGGCAAAAAACGTTAAAGGAGACAATAAAGAGATAATCATTATCACACTGGGGGTAGAATATGGTATCTAAAACTTAGAACCCCTAAACAAGAAAAATCCTTAATGGAAAAAATTGTTAAAGTTCACTACCTGAAGGTAAAACTTCTGCCTAATAAAAGATTTCATTATTTTAGTTAAAAGACAAGCAGCAGGCTGGGTGGAGATACTTGCTTTGCTTATAACTAACAGAACATTTGGGTGATCAAATAAAAAGGTCTCAGTATGAAAAAAAGAATCTAATAGGAAAAAGTCTGACAATACCAAGTGTTGGCCGATATGTGGAGCCATGGGAATGCTCTTGGGGAGTATAAAAACCCGCACCTAGAATTCCATTCCCATGTATATATTCTTTGGATACATTCTTAAATACTGTACTTATGTCAGCAGATAGATGAGAATGTTCATAGTGCTGTTAGTATTAGCCTAAATTTGGAACAACCCATGTTTCTACCAAGAGTAGAACAGATAAACAAATTGTGGTATATTTATACAATGCTATGTGACTGTCATATCTGTGAAAATGAGTAAACCACAGCTATATACATCAACATGAATGAATATAGAAAGTACTGTTAGGCAAAGAAAGAAAGTTACAATAGCTTACATTGTATGGTTGGATTTATGTAAAATTAAAAAATGGGAAAATATATTATTTAGTGGTTAAGCCATATGTGGAAAAGTTAAGGAAAGTAAGGGAATAATTTAAAATTCAGTTTAGCTACTTCCACGAGGAACAGCAAGGAGATAGTGATCAGAGGGCATGAAGGGGGCTGCAGCGTTTTTGCTACTGTTCTGTTTCCTGAAAATGGATGTGGGTGATGAGCACTCATGTATGTGGTTTTATTATTCTTTGACCTTGATATACTTATACACTTTTCAAGAATGATTTATTGTGTAATTTTTTTAAGGAAAGAAAAATGGACAAAGAGCATTAATAGCCTATTGATAGAAGAAACATGTGATCAGCCAATAAATAAAGGCCAGCTTTATCAGTGAACAAGAATCGACCAGCTATTATTTCAAACCCATTAGATTAGCAAAAATTAATAATCCTGACACTAACAAGAATCTAGAAAAACCATAAGTCTTATACCCTTCTAGTGGAGTGTATAGTTACCACCATTTTGTATAGTTATTTGGTGATTTCCAAAAAATTGTATGCTCTGTGGTCATTCTTTAAAAAATATTTAAAAAGAACAATGTACATCTGTGCATTGAATACTTAATAACACTCAACATAAATAAACTAGAAGTACCTCTGTCAACATGGATGAGGTTTCAATACAATATTGAGAAAAAAATAGTGTTATTAAACAAGGATATCTTTTTATAGGTATTTCAAAATATGCCCAACAACACATGCTCTCACTGTGTACTTGCTCATGCTTTCTCTGTCTTTCTCTGTTTCACTTACTCCAGCCTTTTCTCTCTTCACACTCACAAATACACATGCACATATCTCAGTCACACCTACAGTATTTTTTTTTTTGTTAGATAAATGTGTAGGTAGGTGTGAAAAAATTACATGGGAATGATAAACACCAAAATCATGACAGTGCTTTCACCTGTGAGGTAAAGGGAGGGTATATAGTACCTGGCATATCATGGTTTGCAAATGATGCAAAATATAATGATTTTTTGAAGCATAGAAGGATTTTTGAGACTAAAAGTTTGAGAACCATAGTTCTATAGCTTCAAAACTAAATTTTTACAAAACACTTACAGAGACGTTTATTTTGTTAAAGAATAGCAGATTTTGTGTGTTTGACAGACCCACCAGAGGGAGCCCATACAAATCATGTATTTATTTAATCTGATTAAAAAATATTAATTAAAAAGTAAGAACCTGAACCAATGTTCAAAGAAGCTGTATTTTTCTTTTGTCCCTGGTGATGCCTTGTCCTGTTTCACCAGCTCTGCTCTGTGCAAGGTTCCTGGGAATGCACCGGGGGCTGTGTGGGAGGCAGCCATTCTGTAGCTTATTCTTTCCTACTGGCTGCAGGCTGTTTCCTCAGTGTGTCTTCATTCTCCTTTGATGACTTCCTCTGGGCCGGTTTTATCCAGGCTCTTTCTCTTACACACATATATATATGCAGGCAAGTCTTCCTCCTGAATTTAAGATTATTCGTGATAAGCTTTTCCTTCTTTGCTCAGAAACAAAGGGGGATGTTTTTATAGGAAAGATGAGTGAAAGTGTACAGAGAAGTAAACTTTCGATATAGTCTTGACCACAACACATTACTAAAGTAAGATGTCTGCGTCATGTTCATATTCCATCCCGCTCCCAACCCCCTTTTTTTAAAAACTAGTCATCATTCCCCATTTCTTCCTGTAGGAGTGTGGTTTAAGGGGTTCTTTCCATAGGTTGTTCTCCTTGCCTGTAATGATTCAATCCTTTGTGCAGTGGCTATCCTTCATTTTGAACAACCCCTTTTAAATCTTTTGTGATTCATCTTTATTTATAAGCCACTCTCATTTATCATTAGAAAATTTCTCTTTTGCTCCCTTTGATATTCTCTCCCACTTTCCAGATGGTTCATTAGAACCCTCCTGTTCTTAGGCTTCTTTTTCCAAGCTTCCCCACTGTTACTCTAGTGGTTTTGCCAAGGGTAGCCTCTTTATTCCTGCTTTCTGTCCCAAATCACTTTCTTGTCTTTCAGTAAATGACAGGGTTTTATTTTCCACCATGTGGTTATTGGGTTTCCTTAATAGCCTCATGCAGAGAGGCTTTATTGAAGACATTTTTATTTGGCCTTGATAGGTTATAGTCACCAGGTTTTCCTAATCTCTTCAAAATCTTTTAGGAAGGACTCTTTATGTTAAAGACACACTTAAATTGAAATGGCTTTAATTTTTAAAATTCTTTTTCTCTACCCAAATGTTTACCTAGGTATATCTCTTGACAGTGACCTGAAAGGCAGCTGGTCACAGCCAGGAGTCCACAATATTTTGGATTTGAGTAATACCCCATTATTGGAGGACAAAAGGAGTTTGGAGAACCAAAGAGAGGCTGGTTTTCTGTGGCACAGGCCTTTTGCAGATAATTAATTCTCGATCTTAACAAGACAGAAACCAATAGTCTCTTAACCTAAGACCTTGTCACTGACCTATAACATTATTGTCCATAATCCTCATTGAACTTTCAGCACTTAATGCCTTGAATTTTTGGCTTGTGTACATCTGGTATGGTATCTCCATTGGTTAGTCAGTTCCTTAAGGGTGTCACTGTGTCTTCTGTCCCTCCTACTTCTAACCCAGGGTCCTGCACAGAGTAGGAGTTGGTAGATGGGCATTTGGATGTCTTCCTTGTTCTAGTCTGCCAACGTCCACTCTGTAAAAGGTGGCAGCGAACACAGTTAACTTTGTGACAATACCTATCAGCTTTTCTGGTTTGCACTCTCAACTATTTCTCATGCTCCAGCCTTCAGAGCAGGTGTATCAGTCAGCTGGGTTATAAGACAGAAACCGTACAGTTACTTGATCAGGGAAGAATTATTAAGTACAACACAGAGAACTGGGGTAGTGAGGGGTTGGTTAGTAAGAGTAAAGAGGACCCCAGAGAGTACAGAACAGCTGATTCAAGGAGTAGCTGCTACCCCTAGGACTGATACTAAGCTCCCAAGTGTTAGAAACAAGGTCATAGTGACTCCCAAACCAGTAGCAAAGTCATTGGTAACAAAGGGCAAATGTAATTAAAGGGTCTTAAGGGCAAATGTAATTAAAGGATCTCTGAGAAGGGAGTGGACAGCATTAGCATATTCACAAATCACAATAGGGGCATTTAGATGAACGCGTTAGATTGTACCTCCGGAGTATCCGGTCATGGAGAAACAGGAGAGGGGAGGGGAAACTAGTTGCATTAGGGTGGGGAAGCTAATCGCTCTCACTTTAGAATGGCAATTTTAGGGTGGAGAAAATAATCACTTTAGGGTGGCAATTTCAGGGTGGGGAAGCTAAGACTATAAAACCAGGTTCCTTTGTCTATTTGGGGCACACACATTCTCCTGGCTATGAGGGTGCGCCCGGCTCTGCAGACTCGTGAATAAACGCCTCGCTTTACTGCTCAAGTCCTGTGTCCCAGTTTTTACTGTGAGCGTTTCTCGCACAAGGAAGAGGCGCCCATCCCCAGCTAGTGCTCACTGAATGCCACGGGTGGTAGTGGTGTCATTGCTGGTGGAATCACTGGATACCCACACTCTGGCATTTGCTGGAAATCTCTCCAGGTTTCAGGTAAAGCTGTTTTGGGGGAGGTGTCTTGCAGGAAGCCCCCTTCTATGAAACTGCCTAAGAGGGGTAATTAGGGAAGCAGCTGGTTGTGGTGGGGAACTGAGTCCTGCTGCTGCTTGCTTTGCAGAGCACCTGGGATACAGCAAGGATCCCTTTCTGATATCTCTCCAGGGACCTCTACTGACAGAGCTTAACATTGAGCCACATGGCACAGGAGAAATATTTAGAGGGCCCAACTTGGTTTTCATGGAGCAGTCAGTGAAGGATTGATTTGTGGTGTAGAGGCAATGCATTGATAGTGGGAACAATCAGCTTGCTCCCTTTCCTGAATATCTAAGTCTTTAGGTAGATAGATTGTTACTAACCAAGTATAAATGCTGCTTGGAAAAGTTATATTTAGGAAGACAAAAACATTTGTTCTTGATTCCAGTTTAAAATTTATGAATATAATTCAGGTAGTATGGATGCACTCTAGTTATTCGCTCTTAGTATATGGGGTACATAGAAGATATTTTGAAGGGTAAAAGCTTGCACTCCTGAACCAATATAGCATCCAGGGAAAAACAATGGATATTCTCTATGTCTCATTCTTCTAATCTCAGGAAAGTTATTACCATTTATATTCAACACTTGCTGTTGCAGATCAAGAGGGCCTCATTAGGTTGTACTAAATCCATGTAATCACAGTAATAATATTTTTGTACTAGTTGAAGTGACATGTGAAAGTAGCAAAAACATTTTCACAACGATATGCTGTTTCACAGTAGCCTTCACATCTTGCTGGAAACCACATTTCTTTGCCTGGTGCACATTACAGAAAGCTACTTGTATGGATGGAGTGGCATAATTCACATATTCAGCTTGGTAGGGGCATGTGCGGTGGTAGTCAGAGGGAGTTTTCTTTACTAGCGAGCCTCAGAACCAGCTAGCAATCTGTGTATGCATATCCCGTTGAATTATATATTAGGTGCCTGAGATGTAAGGGATGACACTCCTGATGTTTGACTTATAGTGTGCCCTTTAAGAGGCATGTTAAAGTATCTTCTTTTTAAGGCTTTGTCCTTGAATTTACGTCTAATGTCATTCTCCTGACTCATCCTGGGGTAGTTATCTGTGAAATTGTAAATTTGTGAATATGAATGAATTAGAAAGATAAAATGGAGTTTTCTTAAATGTTATCTAAACAGTGATATTTTTCAGTTATATAGGACTTTATATAATGTTGTATATGATTGATAGCATTTCATCATAATGATTTCTAACCTTTTTCTTTTATCACTTTGGACACTGCCCTTCCGCCCCACCACACATAGGACTTTATATATAGTTTAAGGAATATTATATGCTCTTGTCTTATATTATGAAGTCATTGTCAAGGAGAAAAAAACGATAGTTCAGTCTCCCTGTCAGCAATTCCCAGCATAAGTCTGTAGTAGATTGGAAAGCTATTGTTCTTTATTCTCATAGCAATTTTCTTTCTTCCTACTTCTGCTTCTTATTTATTTATTTAATTTATTTGTTGTTTTTCTATTATAGTTGTCCCACTTTTTTCCCCATTGCTTCCACATACCTTGCCCACCCCTTCTCTCACAGTCAATGTCCACCCCATTGTCCATGTCCATGGGTCGTTTATACATGCTCCTTGACTAGACCGTTCCCCTTCTTACCCTCTGTCTTTCCCTCCCACCTGATCACTGGTAGTCTGCTCCTTGTTTATATGCCTCTGGTTCAGTTTTGCTCATTTGTGTTGTTCATCAGTTTCCTGTATTAGGTGATATCATATTGTATTTGTCTTTCCCTGCCTCTCTAGTTCCATCCATGTTATTGCAAATTATAGGAGTTCCTTCTTTCTCTCTGCTGCACAGTATTCCATTGTGTAAATGTACCACAGTTTTTTGATCCACTCATCTACAGATGGGCGCTTAGGCTGTTTCCGACAGTTGGCTATTGTAAATCATGCTGCTATGAACATAGGGGTGCATAGGTTCTTTTGAATTGGTGTTTCAGGATTCTTCGGGTATAATCCTAGCAATGGAATTGCTGGTTCAAAAGGCAGTCCAATTTTTAGTTTTTTGAGGAAATTCCATACTGTTTTCCATAGTGGCTGCACCAGTCTGCATTCCCACCAGCAGTGCACTAGGGTTCCCTTTTCTCCACATCCTCGCCAGCACTTGTTGTTTGTTGATTTGTTGATGATGGCCATTCTGACTGGTGTGAAGTGGTATCTCATTGTGGTTTTTATTTGCATCTCTCTGATGGCTAGTGATGTTGAGCATTCTTTCATATGCCTATGGACCCTCTGTATGTCCTCTTTGGATAAGTGTTTGTTCAGTCCTTTTCCCATTTTTTAATTGGGTTGTCTGTCTTCTTGGTGTTGAGTCGTATGAGTTCTTTATATATTTTGGAGATCAATCCCTTGTCTGAGATAGCATTGGCAAATATATTTTCCCATATGGTTGGTTCCCTTTTCATCTTACAGATGTTTTCTTTTGCTGAGCAGAAACTCTTTGATGCAGTCTCATTTTTTAAATTCTTTCCTTTATTTCCCTTGTCTTAGGAGATAGATTGGCAAAAATATTGGTACATGGTATATCTGAATTTTTCCTCCCTATGTTTTCCTCTAGGACTTTTATGGTGACACAGCTTACATTTAAGTCTTTGATCCATCTTGAGTTTATTCTGGTGTGTGGTGTAAGTTGGTGGTCTAGGTTCATTTTTTCATATGTCCCTGTCCAGTTCTCCCAGCACAATTTGTTGAAGACACTTCTGCTTCTTTATAATACTTCTCTTCGATCACATGGGAACTAAACTGGGATTATATTTGGTGGTGATTACATAAACAGCAGCAGAATTTTGGGGTAAGTTAGCTATAAGAAGGCAGAGAATGCTGCTTAACTTGAAAATGACCAGATGTCAGCTATTGAGGTGATTTGAGGGTTGGGATCAAAGTCAAGAGCTAAGGTTCTGAGGCTGTCTAAGAAAAGGAAGGTGAATTGAATGTGTTTGGGAAAGCCAAGGGAACAGTCTCTGCCTAAGTCTGAGAGCCTCTGTCCTGAGGTAGGGAATATTCCTGAGCAGTGACCATTCCAGATTCGAGAAATGGCCATAATTGTTTTATGTTTAGAAATCTCGTAAGTAACAGAGCTACCTGCAGATGGGACTCGGGTACAGAGTTAGGTGGCATGGATCTTGTGGGGAGCATATCTTACCACACATACATTGAAAGGTGGCTCTTGGAGGCCTCTTATGTGCTAGGGGTTTAGATAATTTGTTCTATGTATTGTTTAGAGTTTATAACCCAGGCTTAAACCAAAACATAGAAGGATTTACATTAGACAAATGGAAATAATAACTCTCACTAAGAATTATAAGTGACAGACTGTTTCAAAGGGAATTTGGGTTACCTTCTCCAGGAAGATATTTCTCAATATTTTTAGGGTGTGATTCTTAGATAAGGTGAATGACTCTTCAGTTCAGTTGTCCCAACTCATTCACGTTTTTAGTGCAAAAAGAACTCTGTGATACCAATGATGTGGTATTTCTTAGGGGATTTGGTGGTAGGACCATGTGAAATATGTAGCTATCTGCTTTGACAGTAGTGCTATAAATGATTCTTATTTGAACTATAGTGTCTTAAATATAATTGTAAGATATCATTAAACTTTGATTCTATCATGCATCAATGTATATTGTACTATAGCTTTTCTCAAGTAACCCACAAAAATTCATTCAAAATGATACAGCTAACATTGATTTATTGTTAAAAGGCTCTACCAGCATTTGAAATCTAGAGCCAACCTAGGGTACCATTGAAGACTGACTGATAGTTTTCTTCTTGTGAATTGTGGAGATTCCAACTTTTAAATTGTGTTTTAGGATAATAGGAGATTTTTGGTGTTGTCCATTTGTATTAGTTAGGGTTCTTTAGAAGCAGAACAAAGAAGATATGTGTGTGTGTGTGTGTGTGTATACACCTATATATGGTTACTATAAAGAGATCTATTATAAGGAAGTGGCTCATGTGCTTATGGAGGCTGAGAATCCCTGACCAAAGGCCTGAGAAGCATGAGAGCAAGTGGTGAAGTTCCAGTAGGGATCCAAGTCTGAGTGAATACTGGTGTCCCAACTTGAGGGAAATAAAAAATAAAAAACAAAATATAAAATAAATATAAACTATAATATAAAACAGCATAAAATAACAAATAAAAGGCAGAGGGGAACATTTTTACTTAGTTTTTTATTCTATTTTGGCCTTCAAAATGTTGAATGAGGCCCACTCAAATTGGAGAGTGCAATCTGTTTTACTCACTCTGATTCAAATACTAGTCTCACCCAGGAACACTGTCATAGACACACCCAGAAATAATGTTTAACCAAATATCTGGGCATCCCATGGCCCAGTCAAGTGGATACATAAAATTAACCATCACACTGTTCTTGGGCAATCAGGCTTTATGGGTGGAACAGTGAAAGTCCCTCATCAATTCTAATAATGCCTTAATTTTGTTCTATGGATGTCTTGTTTTAGAAATTCCTAGTAAACCATTTAGTCAATTACTAGTAAATAGCGTTTATTTGTACATAAAAGTGTTAAAGTAAGAAATTTTGCATTTTTGGCCATTCAAGATTGAACAAAAGACTTGAACTTTGGGTTTTTGGCCCTTGGAACTGATCTGTGAGCCTTGGCATCGTACATGGAAAATGTTTTCAGTAGCATTGCTTCTTTTTATGGAAATAACACCACATTTTGAGCCGGTGAGAAGAGAATCAAATCCTGGCTCTGAATTTCACACTCTGAGGACCTTTGATAAATTATTTAACCACTTGGAACCTCATTTTCCTTTATTAAAACAAGGACAACTCCTGAGTTGTGGTTAAAGAACCTAGCATGATGCCTTGTGACTGGGAGATGCTCAGCAAATTATACATACCCTTATATTTATCTTCAAAATAGGTGTCTGCTCTGTTCCTGTTTAGTATAGACCTATCTGTGCATCATCAACATGAATCAGATATCTTGTGGGTCTTCGTTTCTAGGTCTGATCTACTTTTTTAAAGCCACTTCTATCTTTCATGTTGATTAGTCATATGACTTCTGTCATCTTCCTTTAGAGTAGGTGATAGAATTTAGATGGGCCTCAGCCTTGTTATATTTCACCTACTGGCACCATGAATTTGCTGTTTAGCTACCTGAAGAAAAAAAGGCAATTTTTTTCTCTTTGTTTTAACTGTTATTATGGCCTAGGAAGAGGATGACAAGATATCACAATTGTAAACTTAACAGCAGAGTGGGTGGAGGTTTTCTCCTTTAAATGATGGTTGTCATGATAACTAGTTCACACCAGGACAAGGTGTTTTTTTATTGTTGCTATTGTTGCTTTTTGCTTGAACTCATCCAGACATTGACTCTCTCATGCAGTTTGTGTACAGCTTCATGTAATTTCCTTGCTTTGGTGGATGGAAGTTTCTGATGTTTTTCTCTATATAGGCTAGAGGTTGGCAGAATATTAAAAAATCTACTTTTTTCTCCCATTGGTACCCCTAGGAGAACCCCAGGAGAATAAATGTGCTGAAAAATATTCTTGTCACAATATGTCAGAGTTGGTACAAGCAGGCAAAACAACTGACCAGATTTTGGAGATTCCCAGAAGCCTTTGGTAATGTCTTTGGGGCATGAAAGGAGGCAGAAATCACTGATACTGCACTGACATTGCTGGATCTGCCAGGAAACAGCCGTGGGGAGTCACATGGGCGCCAACTAGCTGACCTGAGTATGTTCCTGACCCTGGCTTCTTGAGAACATGGAGTTTTGTTGCTAAACAAGGAGCTCAATAGCCTCCATGATATATTCAACATGAGGCTTCTGTCATGGAGGCTTAAGTGAGGGGGGATATTTTCCAGCAGGACCTGTTTGAGTTTGCAAATGAAGGTCCAGTGTGTGTGTGTAGTGCGGGCGGGGCGGGAGGCTTCTCTGAGAAAACTGCTGAAACCATCGGGATATGTCCATTTGAGACTTGAGCTTCTTGTCCTGTATAGCATTCTCGCCAGCCAATATTTTGTTCAGCTGCTTGGCAGAAGTTGCCTTTCAACCACCAAAGTATTTCTGTAGCATCTTTCACCACAGAAAATTGATTGTCTCAAATTTTTTCCCATTATTTCAGTGGCACAAAGTTTCATGTGAAAAAGAGGAAATAAGACAAACAGCAGGGAGAAAATCGAGTCTGCTTTTGCAGTACAGAGCTTTAATGCATTCCCTCCCCTGTGCTAATCTCTGTAACTTGATTAATTGGCATGTGGTGTGTTACAAAAATCCAGGGAATGGCAAAACTGATTCAATATCAATTAGCTAAAACAGGAACAGACCTCCCATGGAGACCGCAGGATGGAGTTGTACTGTATTTAACTAGGTCCTTTCAAACACAAGTCCTCTCAAATGATGAACACTAGAAGATCTCACTTAGGGCCAGTTGTTTAGAGAAATTAAAAACTGGAAATTAGCAGCTGAAATCCACTTGGATGAGTCTGCTATCCCTTTAATATGTCTGTCTATTCATCTCACTAAGACATCCAATCCTTCCTCCAAAGTGATTTGAATACTTAATATTTGCCGAAATGCTTTAGTTGGATTTAAATAACATAATTGAATTTGCTTGCTGCATTCAGGGGAAATGAAGGCTTGGGAATTCCTGTGGTAAGATATGTGAGCGTGCTTATTTTTATAAGTGATTCTTACTTATTTTTCTGTCTGTGAACCAAGAATTAATAAACAGTGGGTCTGTCAAATATATGAGGGACTCATCAGAGTTACAGGCTTTATCTGTCACTTTCCAGGTGACTAGCTTGTCCCTGGGGCTTAGAGATGATGTGCTTAGTGACAAGCTTTGGTTGAGCTGAATTGGGTATAGATTGCCTCTTTGTTTAGATATGATGTATCGTAGAAACCTCATCCTAAACAGGATTGTTGTAAAATAAGTTCCTAAGTGCTATTCCTTTTGTTTACAGCCTAGTGAGAGAGACAGATAAACTAGAAACTCTATACAACGTAATCAGCACAACGAAAGAGTTATGGCCAACCTACAGAAGAAGGAAATCTTTATTCCTGGGGGTAATAACAGAAGGCTTACCAAAGTATGTTAAAGAGAAATTTGAAGTGATTCAGGCAGAGAAGGTGTGCTGTGTTCCAGATAGTGGGAGTAGCAGATTTGGAGGCATGAAGATAAAAGGGAATGTGAAGAATTCCTGGACTGTGTATGGTAGAGTGTTGGAGCAGGGAGTAAGTGACAGGAAATAGTTATAGAGAGAGAGGCATAAACTGCTTCATGAAGGATCTTCTAGGTAACCTTATGGAAACTGGGCTTTAGTTTAAAAAGAATAAGAAGTCTTTAATAATTTTTCACGCATAGGAGTGATGCAGTCAGATTGGCATTTTAGAAAAAATTTTGCAGAGTAGTCCGTGGAATAGAGCAGTGTAGAAAAAGAATGGAGATGATGAGACTGATTAGAAGATTATAATCATCCAAGAAACCATTGCAGGCCAAGACAAGGAAACAGAGGGATGACATATGAATGGATAGGCTTGAGTGTTTAGTGTTGAATCTACTGGATTTGGTGGCTGCATGTGGGAAAGGGAAAAGCATTTGAAAATAACTCTTACTTTTCTTCCCAAGGTGAGGGATCCCAGGAGGAGAAATGTGTTTTGGGGTAGGGGTCAGGAGTTGAGTTTGCAATATGTTTAGGTGGAGGATTTGTAAGTGGAGATGTCCAATAGGCAGGTGCATATATGTGCCTGGGCCCTGGCCCCATCATCAAGAATGGAGACAGGGATTCCGATCCATCAGCATACAGATGGTCAGTGTAGCTATGAGTTTAGCTGCTTTCCCCTAGGGGAGAGTGAACAGAGTTAGAAGTGTGCAAAGCTGAAAATGAAGCCTGAGGAATACAAATATTTAGCAACAGGAAAGCAAGGAAGGGGAAGCTATGAAGAATGACCAACTTAACTGTGAAGAGGAGTGAGGATAGACTAGCATGAAATGGGATTTGTGGGAGTTTTGTTGGTTTCTGTGGACTGTTCGTTTAAAGCAAAGAACTGATTATGTTACTGAGGAGGAAGAGTCAGAAATTAAAGGTGTAGGAGACATGGGATGCTTTCTAAGTAAGAACATCAGAGGAGACAGATAGTGATGGGATTGGGTGTATTCAAGTCATTGGGAGCTTGACTAGAGGAATGTGCACTTTTCTTTTTCTAAATTAAGGTGGGTATGAGATATTGAAGCATGACTGCAGAGGCAAATGCATTTATGAATAGGAATGAAAGGCTAGAAGTTGGGGGCCATTTTATCTGATAACTTCTCTTTTCTCAGGAAGAAGGAAAAGCCAATTTTATTTTCCCCCTAGTGAAAATGGTATAGGTTGGATGGACATTTTCAGGAGTGAGATACATGATTAGATAGTCTCTGAAGTTAATTGGAGAGAACAACTAATACTTCTTCCTCTGAGATTTGGTTCTGGACTCAGCACATGCTTAGAGAGGTAGTCTTAAATTAATTAAGTAATTAAGAAGGAACGAGCAAAGCATCCACTGTGTTCAAGGCACTGTCATGATGTGCCTTACTCTTTAGGTCACACCTGTTACAGAGAGTCCTTTCCTGCTGCTCCTGAGTTGGTTAAAAATCACGGTAGACTGTCTTCTTTCACAGTAAGAGCTTGAAATGCTGCTCTTTGGGCATTAGTCTCTCTTTAGCATGCTGACCTCAATCGGCAGAGTATATGGTCTCTATATTAAACTTTTTAATTTTCTTTTTATTTTAGAAGAGTTTAGGTTTACAGAAAAATTGCAGAGACAGTACAGAGAGTGTTTGTGTACCTGACACTCAGTTTTCCCTATTATTGACATCTTACACTAGTATGTGTATTAATTAGTGAACCAGTTTTTTTGTATTATAACCTATATTTATTTTTGTCTATATTTCCAGACCTTCTTCCTGTGGCTTTTCCAATTATCTTTGAAAAAGATAATTGGCATTGAGAGGAGCATTTGTCTACTGATAATTCAGAAACAGGAGTTGAATCAACAACTTAAACCGTCTCTCTTACTGTCTTTGGGATTGCCTTATACTAACCCCTACTTCTGATCTCTTTGAGAAATCATGCAGTTGAGGGGGAAAGCCTGCATGGAAAAATAAATACAACTTGTATCATGTCAATATAACGCTGGTGTCAGTTATATGTGTCTTTCAAAAAGTATTATGATCTAATAAATACAGTTTGTTAGACAAAAAGAAAAAAACTTTTAAAAATGGGTTCATGCGGAACAAATAATGAAAAGAGTATTTTTTTGGTGAAAAGATTGTACACCGTCACTAGTGGTAACACAAGTTCTCTATCTTCTTTGCCTCTAGATGGCACTGATTTTATGCTGGCCTATCATTTTTGACCTATACAATTTGGAATTAAAAAGGTCTCTTCTGCTTAACATCACATTCATGTTCACTAGTGCACTCTGTTTTCATTTTCGACCCAGCAGAACACAGAACTAGGAACCTCTTTTATTTGCTGTAGGAATCCATTCATAACAAAGTCATTTGAGTGATACAGAATTTGCTGTAATTTTTTAAGTAAAAATGAAGAGAGTATTTGTGTCATGTAATCTGCAGTGAAATCATTCTGGAAAATTTTAAATGAGCCTGTCTCTTATCTCCAAATCCCCTTCCACATCCCCTATCTGTGTGTCCTATGGTGACCTTTAGGTTTTCACTTCCCAGTTCTCCTACCCCCACCCCCTACCCCAGGCTCCCAACTGCCAAAGAATTCTCTTTACTTGTTACTCAGAGACTACTGTTCTTTTAAAAAATGTTTTCCATTTAATAAAGCTGGTAATCTCTTGAGTTAGATCTTTTCTAATAGAGTCACACAGCTAAATTAAACATTAAAAAAATCAGTTTGCAGAAATGTTTTATGACTATAGGCATAGCTTCATTCTAAGACAAAGCACATCAACACCATAATGTCACTTTGGTACTATTATCAGTTTTAAAGCTCCTCCTCCTCTTCCCCATTCTCTCCCCCCTCTTATTCCTCCCTATCTTTTTCTCCTCTTACTCTTCCTCCTCTACCTCCTCTTTCTCCTTTCTGTCTTTCTCCTCTTCCTCCTCCTCCTTGTCTTCCTCCTCCCACTCCTCTCCCTTCTCTTTTTCTTCCTCCTCTTTCTCTTTCCTCTGCTCCTGCTCATTCCACTTTCCGCCTCTTCTTTCTTAAAGTGCTCGTTTGCACAGCCTAAATTCATAGTTATGACTGCATTTCTTTCTCTTTTTTTTTAATCCTCACCTGAGAAAAATCTTTCAGTGGTTTTAGTGAGAGGAAGGGGTTGGGAGTGGGGATGAGGAGAGAGAAACATTGATGTGAGAGAGAAACATTGATCAGTCGCCTCCCGTACATGCCCTCACTGGGGATTGAACCTGCAACCCTTTTATTTATGGGATGATGCTCCAAACAACTGAGCTGCACTGGCCAGGCCTGACCTCATTTTTTTCTTGTATTCAACCCATTTGAACTATTTTGTTTGGCTGTATCACCCACCAGTATTTTTCCATTAACCTTATCTTGGATTTTCTCTTCATTACTCATGTCACTTGTACTTGTATTTGCATTTGATACTGTTCAGAGCACGTATGTTGTTAAGGGCTGTTCTATATAGGCTGTAGAATTTTGCTTTATTACCTCAGGGAAAGATCGACTTATGAACCTAAAATTAACTGAATTGGTGACTGGCTTACAAACTGGTTAAAATTTCAAATGCTGTTGAAGTAACATTATCATATTTGTTTTAATGTTATAGTGCTGAAATGCTTTGTAACTTGAAAACATTGTATCTGTTTTTAACTTATCTTTTAAAACATTGTCTTGATGCTGCTACCACAATTTCTTGTTCCAGTACTTCCCTTGTTTAGGTTATTCAGAAAGCAAGCATACTTTTTCTCTCATTGTGAGATTAGGCTAGCCCTCAAACCTGTTGCCAAAGGCCATAGCTCAGGCTGGAATGTGGAATTGTTTCATCAGCAGAGATTGAGTTAAAATACAATGAACTTGTGCTCCTGTGTATCTCACATGCTTAAAATATTCTTGTTGCGTACCTTCCCTTTTATGAGCTGCCAGCCACCATAGGGACTACTTAAATTAAGATTTTCTCTTGATTATTTTCTATGCCATGTCACCATTTAGAGCTTTATAAAATGAATAGCAATATCAGAAACCCAGGTCTTTTCCCTCTGGAAGGTTTCTTCTGAACCACTTTTGGATTTGAGCAATGTTTCTCCTGCTTTCTCACCTGTATGAAGAGTATTTATGTGTTCAACTTTCAAACATTTCTGTTTCACATTTCTACTACTGTTTCCTTTGGTTCTCTTCTTTCCTTTAGGTAAGAAGGAAAGGACTGAGCTAACCTGCACCAACTTCTGGTGTCATAATAGGCACCACAGAAATATCAGCCTCCCTAGACTTGATATGGCCTCTACCACACAGGGCCTTCCTGTTAATGATGCAGAACATTGTTGTAATTCACATTTGGTTTCAAAGCAGTCGTCCTCAAATAACTGTTCACATTGATGCAATTGCACATATTAATGCGCTGAAAAGAAAATCTTATCATTTTTGAAGTGTTTATTTACCTTGTACAATAATAATTTAGTTAGAATAAACTGTTTAAACTGTCACTATGTTATATAGGGTACCCAAAGCAGACTCAGTGTGCGACACCACTACAGCGCCTCTCTCTTCATGTTTTTTTTTTTTTTTTTGAAGAAAAACAGCATTTATTAAGTCTATATATGTCATATACTATGCCAGATGCACAGATACACACACACACACATCCTCATTTGTCCGACAGAAGTGATTACCTCATGAGGCTGTCCTGTGGATTAAAGATTTATATCTATAACAGCATTGCTACTGACAGATTAGAACATAGACTCCGAAAGGTGAAGAAGTGACTTGTCTGTGGCTGTGATGCTATTAAGTGATAGAATGAAAACCTGAACCCAGGTCTGGCTCAAAATGCAGAATGCTTTCCACTGAATCATATCTATGCAAACAGCCTTACCCCTCCATAGTATTATTGTAACAGTTGCTGCTAACAATTACCTAGCTCTTCTCATGTGGCAAGCCCTGTGCTAAACAATTTATGTATATGATCTTATTTAATCCTCGTAATCACACTGTGAGGTAGTTTTTATCAAGATCTCCATTTCTCTCTTCATGTTTTATATTCAGTTCTTAACCCCATCCATCAGACTCTGTGGATGCTTTCTGCATGGAAGCCAAAGAGTTGATAATGTATATTCTGTCCTGGAAATTACCATGGAGCCTTGGAGATGCAGTTGTGAATCAGATTTTGGGTTGAATTCAGGCTCTACAACTTATTTAATAGGGAAGTTATTTAACTTATCTAAACCCCAGGTTTCTTATTTGAGAAATGGGGAAATAATAAGGATTGTGAATGAAACCATGTAGTAAGCAAGGTAAGCACCCAATAAGGTAGCAGCTATAGTCGTCGGCAGCCGTCCGTCTCGAGAGACGATGCTGTAGCTTCTTAAGAGTCTATCTGCACCGCCGAGAATGGCTGTGCAGTCCGACTCGGGAGTGACACGGTATCTGTCTCCTCCCGTGTTGAATCGACATCTTATGATGACGCTGGAGTGTCCTCTCCAGTGAAGCTGAAGCTACAGAGCCTGGGCAGGGTGATATGGAGGGTCTGCTGTTGCCCATGCAGCAGACCCCCCCTCTCTTCGCAGCTGAAGGGTCCAAGGGAAAGACGGAGTCAATACAGCTTGGCTTCAGGTGCGCCGCAGGAGTTGCCGGTGTTTGACTACAACGTCAAACCGCCTTAGGGACTCCGGCTCCGGATTTTCTGTCGGGGTTTACTCCCTTAGCCTTTCCCCTGAAGAGGTATGCCTCAAGGCAGCGGAGGTTTTTTGGAGTCAGAGTTTTACTATAGCTATAGTAAATGATCAATAACTGTTAGCGATGGTAGTGCAAGCAACAGCAGCAGCAGCAGTAGCAGCAGTAGCAGCAGTTTGTTAAAGGATGATTTTATCTGTTGCAGGAAATCAGAGAGACAGGGTAGGTGTTTAGCATTGATATATAAAGCAGGTTACATAAATTAAACCAATCACCAATGGATATTTTTAAATGGCTGAATAGGAAAATGGTCACTTTGGGAAGTCCTAAGTAACTTCCTGAAATTTTGCTATCATCCAGGCCCCATTTACACTTGGCCATTCATAGAATTTTACATAGATGTATATTATTTTCTGATCGTTTGCTTTTCTGTTTGCTCTTAAAATGTGTTTAAAATCTCGGTCATTTTGAAAAATTTTTTTGGCATTCTAAATTTTAAATCTAATTGATTTTTGCAGTCAACTTTTATTTATTTTTACTTTTTTTTGCACAATAAAAAATACATATTTATTATAAAATAATGCTTATTTCATGATGAGAATAGAAAAACAACACTATGAGCTATTAAAAAAGTTCTGGAGCTCAGACTCTGAGGAATAAGGATAAGAGGCTTTTGTGTCACTTGGAGCAGGAGCACACTATCTTGAGGCTCTCCATGCTCATGCGTGACAGGTGTGGCACAGCACGTACAGAATACTGGGAGCATGGCTCAGAACCTGCCAGAAACACAAGGAGACTATATGGTCCACATGAGATTCTCTGGCCATGATGATCAAAGAGGGGAACTTGAGGTCATATGGGAATAATGAATAATAATTAGAGCCTGTAAGCAAAAGTGGACTCCCAGAAAATTATATGCTTGATTTTGCTGGACACTTAGAGGAACTACTAGCCTGCAATTGCCTTAGTCCATTTTCACAGCCTGAGGTTCTCTCTCTCTGCCCAGGTACTGTGACATCTGCCTACAAGTCTATACAAGAACTGGCTTATTTTTGTATTCATCCTTATCGTGAGGATAAGTTCTTTAGGGCTATTTATCTGACACCCAACTTGGTCATATACTGAGGACTTTTACTTTGGCCTCACTTGCTGTGGTAGCTTGTCACAACCAATGTTCAGTTTTTCGATTGATACATTGGATAGACACATATTCTCAGTTTGGTGCTGGGCTTTCTCCCCGCCCCCCTCTATTGTGTTACTTTTTCAATGCTTTTAAGAATTTTTGTGTTTTTTAATAGATTTATCAGGATGTTATATTCTAAATATTCAGCCCAGTATTACTAGAAACAACAGTTAATTTATTATTTTATTTAAAAGTTTTTTATTTTTGATTTCATGAGACATCAGGTGAAAAGAATGGTAGATTCATTTGTTCAGTTTTCCTTCCTGAGTCAGTCTCCTAGAAGGTAAAGATCTGCTTTGCTGTTAAAGGTGGGGGCACTTTATTTAAGTGGTAAAGCAGCTTATGAATAATAATAGCTGTGATTAGTAATTATGATTGTGATGATAAAGAGGAAAATTTATTTAGCCATTACAATGTGCCAGCTACTCTATGCTTTTCATGCATTATTTTATTTAATTATTATAAAGTGTCTGAATTTAGTATTACTATTTCTACTTTACAAAGCATTACCTGAGGTTTAGCTGCCATATCACTTGCTGGAGTTTTCCTGGAAATAAGTGGCCCTGTCCTGGGCTTTGGAGATACAGGGTTAGCAAAGTCGAGCATACTTCTGTCTTCATGGACTTCACAGGATTTAATTCCTAGACTATACTTTCTACCTAGTTTCAGGACACATTAAGGATACTGTGGGATGGTCAGGAATTTAATTTTAGAGTTGAAAAGTCTGATTCACTGGTATTTCCGCTAGCATTGAGGACAATATCTCTTGTGAGGAAATGACTGTAAGTTAACACAGAAGTAAAATGGAGAGATCATCAGAGATCAGAACAGTGTCTTTTAATTCCCTAAACACTGGAGCATAGTGCTTTTGTTTGAAGTTGGTACTAAATGAATGTTAATTTCAATATGTTCATTAGCCATAAGACAATGGATTTTATTCCCACAGTATGTTTTTTGATATAGATGCCAGGATACTGTTTTTATTAATTTATATTATTATCCTTGGTTTACAGTTATTTGCTGGTGTAAAGGATGGAGAAAGCCTGCAGCTCTTTGAACAGAGTTCTCGTTCTGCCCATAAACAAGAAACACATACCATGGAGGCTGTGAAGCTGGTCGAGTTTGACCTTAAGCAAACACTTACCAGACTTGTGAGACATCTGTTTGGAGATGGTAAGTTCACAAACGCCTTTGTCTTTGGGTGCTTAAATAGTCAATACTTATCGTCATTCTGAGATCATCGAGGCTAGTTTTGTCTAGATTTTTTGGTTTAAGTTGTGGCTTTATGGTTCAGGTCCATAGTGAGGTAGACCTTATGGATTATCTAGTTCATTCCATGTGAGGATCAAGAGGATATGAAAATAGAATTTGCTAGAGAAACAAAATGATGATATCCTGTGATGAGAATGATAATGGACTAAGATCAGGTCATTTATCCATGGTGAGAAAGCATACAGACTGATTAGTGTTCTTATATAATTATATTGTCATTAGGTCAGACTTGAACAATGGAGCAAGATTCTTTTTCTTTTTAATTTTATTTATTTCTTTAACTTAAAATTGTTTCAATTACAGCTAACATTCAATATTATATTAGTTTCAGGTGTACAGCATAGTGTTTAGAGAGTTATATAACTTAAGAAGTAACCACCTCAATAAGTCTAGTACCCATTTGACACTATACATAGTTATTACAATATTATTGACTACATTCCCTATGCTATACTTCACATCCCCATGACTGTTTTGTGACTAGCAATTTGTACTTCTAAATACCTTTACTTTTTCACCCAGTCTTCTAACTCCCCTCCCCTCTGGCTATCATTAGTCTATTTTCTGTATCTATGAATTTGTTTTAATTATGTTTATGCTGGTCTTTAGATTCTACATATAAGAGGCATCATATGGTATTTGTGTTACTCTCACTGACTTATTTCACTTAGCATAATACACTCTAGATCCATCCATATGGGACAGGATTCTTTTATTTATTTGTTAAATATAATTTTTTATTTTTAAACATATTTTATTGATTATGCTGTTACAGTTGTGCCAGTTTCTTAATTTCTATTCCCTTGCTCCCCTCCGCCCAGTACCCCTCTTCCTCTGGCACTTATCCCTCCACCCCCCACTTAGTTCATGTCCATGGGTCGTGCATATAAGTTCTTTGGTTTCACCCTTTCCTATATAATTCTTAACACCTTCTCTTTATTTTGTACCAACCATTTATGCTTCTTAGTCCCTGAACCATTTCCCCCATTCTCCCCCTTCGCCCTCCCAGCTGATAACCCTCCAGATGATCTCCATACCTACGATTCTGTTCCTGTGCTTGTTGTTTGCTTAGTTTGTTTTTATTTTTATTTTTTAGATTCTGTTGTTGATGGTTGTGAGTTTGTTGTCATTTTAATGTTCATAGTTTCGATCTTTTTCTTAAGTAAGTCCCTTTAACATTTTGTATAATAATGGCTTGGTGATGATGAACTCCTTTAGCTTTACATTGTCTGGGAAGCACTTTATCTGCCCTTCGATTCTAAATGATAGCTTTGCTGGATAGAGTAATCTTGGTTGTAGGTCCTTGCTTTTAATCACTTTGAGTACTTCTTGCCAGTCCCTTCTTGCCTGCAAAGTTTCTTTTGAGAAATGAGCTGACAGTTTTATAGGAACCCCTTTGTAGGTAACTTTCTTCTTTTCCCTTGCTGCTTTTAAGATTCTCTCTTTATCTTGAACCTTTGGCATTTTAATTATGATGTGTCTTGGTGTGGTCCTCTTTGGGTCTAGTTGTGTGGGACTCTCTCTGCTTCCTGGACTTGTATGTCTATTTCCTTCCCCAAATTAGGGAAGTTTTCCTTCATTATTTTTTTACATAAGTATTTAATTTTTATTCATCTTCTCCTTCTGGCACCCCTATGATTCAGATGTTGGCCCGTTTAAAGTTGTCCCAGAGGTCCTAAGCCTCTCCTCATTTTTTTTCAATTCTTGTTTCCTCATTCTGTACTGGTTGACTGTTTAATTCTTCCTTATGTTCCAAATCATTGATTTGAACCCCAGTCTTCTTTCCTTCACCATTGATTTTGTGTGGATTTTTCTTTGTTTCACTTAGCTTAGCCTTTACTTCTTTCCTTTTGCATTTGCCATACTCAAGCATATCTGTGAAGTCTGTGAGCATCTTTATCATCAGTGTTTTGAACTCTGCATCTATTAGGTTGGCTCTCTCTTCATCGCTTAGTTCTCCCACTGGAACCTAGATCCATTCCCTCTTTTGGGCCATACTTCTCTGTCTCCTCAACTTGACAGGCTCCTGTGTTTGCCTCTGTGTCTCAGGTAGAGCTCTTGCACCTGTTAACGTTATAAGGGGCAGAGCCTTAGGTATTTGTCAGTAACGGGGCCTGTTTCACCACGTTGTCGTGCTGTATGTGGGGAAGTGGTCTGAGAGGTAACAATACCTCTTGCTCAACACTTGCCCCTTTTCCAGGCACTTCTCCCACTTCCTGTATGGTACTGGCACCTCTCTAGCTGTTTCTCTGGTTGTGGTTCCCAGAATGGGTGGGTCTGCAGACATTCTAGGACCGTGGGGGCCTCTAAACAAACGGACTCTGCTGAGAGACTGGCAGTTTATTCCTCTGCCCCAACCCCCACTGGTTTTCACAGTCAGAAGCAATGTGGCTTTATTTTCCCGGCACTGGAACCATAAGCTGCGCATTTGGTCTCGTGCTGGGAGCGCTCCCCAGGTGTCCCTACTTTTTAAATATGTAACTATGCTTTCCATCAGCCTGCCACTGCCACAGCCTTCTTCTGCTGCTGCTGCTGGCACCACACCGCTTCCTCTCTGCCCTGGCTCTAACCCTCCTACCTGTCTGAATGACTATTTCTTCTTTATAACTTTGTTGGACTTTCATGCAGCTCGACTTTTTGGAACTTCTGGTTGTCTCTAGTTTTGTGGTAGTTGTATTCCTTCTTTGTTGTGGAAGGAGACGCCACGTTTCTTCCTACTCCTCCATTTTGGCTGGAAGTCACAAGATTTTTAACCATGTGAGTGGGCCCAGTGGAGAAGTTTACATATTTATATATTATTACTACAGTTAATAGCAAAAATATTAACAGTGAATTTCCTGGAAGAACAATATTTTTAAGAGCTGGACCCTCACTTTAGTCACTTGCTCTTGATTATTTCTCTAATAAAATTTTTGTTTGTACTGCATGCCCTTCCACTGATTTCTAGCTTCCTTGAGATAATATTTTGTTTCTTTTTGAAAGCTGTGAAGAGAAGGTTAGGACATTTTTCTTAATTGTGACCTACAATTTAAAAATGTTTAGAAGACAGAAGCTAAGTAAGCTCTTATTCTTGTGAGCTGTTTAAAAGAACATCTTTATTGAGGTATATTGACAAAAAATAATCTATATATATTTAAAGTATACAATCTGCTAAGTTGACATACAATAAACTGACCATATTTACACACTTTTATTAGTTTGACCTAGGTATATACCTGTGAAACCACCAGCAGAATCAAGATAATAAACGTGTTTATCACTCCCAAAAGCTTCCTCCCATCCCTTTTCTACATCTCCTCATTCCAGGCAACCAGTGAACTACTTTTTGTCAGTATTGATTAGTTTTCACCTTTTAGATTTATGTAAATGGAATTCTATAATGTCTACAATTTTTTTCTTTTTTTTTTGTCTGGCTTATTTTACTTAGCATAATTATTTGGAGATCCATCAATGTTGTAGTGTATATCAATAACTCGTTCCTTTTTATTGCTAAGCACCATTCCATAGTTTGTTTATTCATTCACCCACTGATAGACATTTGGATTATTTTTAGTTTTTTGCTGATACAACTAAAGCTTCTAGACGCATTTCACACACAAGTCTTTGTATGGACTTATGCTTTCATTCTCAGCGGAATTGCTAAATCATATGGTAGGTGTATTTTAACTTTCCGAGAAGCTGCTTAACTGTTTTCTGAAGTGGTTTTGCAGTTTTACATTCCTTCTAGTTGTGTATGAAGGTTCCAGTTGCTCTACATCTTCCTTAACACTTGATATATAGTAAGTCATTTTAATTTTAGCCATTTATTTTTTATTTTTTATTTTACTTTTGCTTAATTTCTTCACCTTTTTCACCCAGACCCTCTACCCCCACCCCTCTACTATGAGTCTGTTTCTATTTTGTTAGTTTATTTTGTTCATTAAGATCCACATATTTGTTCTGATTCACCTTTCCTGAAATTTCTATATTTTTTGGATTCTTTTCTTCTTTTTTAAACTTTATTATTATTATTTTTTATTTCTTGGAGAGGGGGGAAAAGAGAGAGAAAGAGAGGGGGAGAAACATCGATATGCGAGAGAAACATCCATTGTTGGCCTCTCGCATGCCCCTAACTGGGGACCTGGCCCATGACCAAGGCTTGTGCCATGACCAGAATCATATTGATGGCCTTTTGGTTCACAGGCCAGTTCTCAATCCACTGAGCCACACCAGCCAAGGCTAATTTTAGTCATTTTAATGGGAGTGTAGTGGTATATCAAATAAGCATTCAGCATATATAAAGATTTTTAAATAAGCAAAAATCAATCTGAGAGAAATGAGTGAATATGAACGTGACAAATGATGTAGTTAGAGGACTAATGAATATGTGAAAAGATGCTTATGCTAATTATTAATCAGAGGAAAACAACTGAAAACCACCATTAGCTATTCTTTGCCATTTTGTATATATACAAATATTCGTTTTAGGTATATTTTATTGATTATATGGTTATTGTCCCAATTTTTACCTTTTTGCCCCCCATTGCCCAGTACCCCGCTTCTCTCCAGTAATCCCACTCTTAGTTCATGTCCATGGTTTGCGCATGTAAGTTCTTTGGCTTCACTCTTTCCTATACTAATCTTAACATCCCTCTGTCTATTTTATTCCTACCAATTATGCTTCTTGATCCCTGCACCTTTCCCCCATTTCTCCCATTCTCCCTCCCAGATGATAACCCTCCAAATGATCTCCATACCTATGATTTTGTTCCTGCTCTGGTTGTTTAGTTTGTTGTTGTTTTTGTTCTTATTTTTTAGATTCAGTTGTTGATAGTTGTGATTTGTTGTTCATTTTAATGTTTATAGTTTTGATCTTCTTTTTCCTAAATAAGTCCCTTTAGCATTTCGTATAATAATGGCTTGGTGATGATGAACTCCATTAGCTTTACCTTGTCTGGGAAGCACTTTATCTGCCCTTCCATTGTAAATGATAACTTTTCTGGATAGAGTAATGTTGGTTGTAGGTCCTTGCTTTTCATCATACTGAATACTTCTTGCCAGTCCCTTCTAGCCTACAAAGATTCTTTTGAGAAATCCACTGATAGTCTTATGGGGACTCCTTTGTAGGTAACTCTCTTCTTTTCTCTTGCTGCTTTTAAAATTCTTTCTTTATCTTTAACCTTTGGCATTTTAATTATGATGTGTCTTCCTGTAGTCCCCTTTGGGTCCAACTTGTTTGGGACTCCCTGTGCTTCCTGGACTTGTATCTCTCTTTCCTTCACCAAATTAGGGAAGTTTTCTTTCATTATTTTTTCAAATTAGTTTTCGATTTCTTGCTCTTCCTTGCCTTGTTCTGGCACCCCTATGATTCGGATGTTAAGATGTCCCAGAGTCTTCTTAAACTCTCCTTATGTTTTTGAATTCCTGTTTCTTTATGTTGTTCTGGTTGAATGTTTATTTCTTCTCTATGTTTCAAATGGTTGATTTAAACCCTAGCTTCTTTCCAATCACTCCCATTCCTGTTGGTCCCTTGTATATTATTTTTCTTTATTTCACTTTGTATAACCTTCACTTCCTCCTTTATTTTATGATCATACTCAGTGAGTTCTCTGAGCATCCTTATTACCAGTGTTTTGAACTCTACATCTGACAGGCTGGCTATCTCCTTTTCACTTAGTTCTCTTTCTGGGGTTTTGATCTCTTCTTTTGGGCTATACAGTGGTCCCTCTCTATATCGCTGTTCACTTATCACAGCCTCACTGTATCGCAGGATGTTTTAAAATATTATTTATTTATCGCAGATTTTTTGTTATATTGCGAGATTTTGTGGTACTGTATATGTATGTTGTTAAAGTTATGTAGGTTTAAGAGTGTAGAATATGTTTAAGAACATAAGCAGTGTTTAGAAAGTGTGGAAAAGGTTAATAAGGGAGTGGGAAAGGTTAATAAGGGACTGGGAACAGTTAATAAGTGTGTGGGAAGGGTTTATAAAGCCTTAAAACATATATAAATACTAAAATAAATGTAAGGTTCCTACTTCGCGGATTTTTATCCATCGCAGGGGGCGTCTAGAATGTAGTACCTGCGATAAGTATGGGAATATTATACTTCCCTCAGAGAAGGAAAACTGATTCCAAAAACCTCCGCTGCCTTGCGGCATACCTCTTCAGGGGAAAGGCTAAGGGAGTAAACCCCGACAGAAAATCCGGAGCCGGAGTCCCTAAGGCGGTTTGACGTTGTAGTCAAACACCGGCAACTCCTGCGGCGCACCTGAAGCCAAGCTGTATTGACTCCGTCTTTCCCTTGGACCCTTCAGCTGCGAAGAGAGGGGGGGTCTGCTGCATGGGCAACAGCAGACCCTCCATATCACCCTGCCCAGGCTCTGTAGCTTCAGCTTCACTGGAGAGGACACTCCAGCGTCATCATAAGATGTCAATTCAACACGGGAGGAGACAGATACCGTGTCACTCCCGAGTCGGACTGCACAGCCATTCTCGGCGGTGCAGATAGACTCTTAAGAAGCTACACCATCGTCTCTCGAGACGGACGGCTGCCGATCGATCGATCGATCGATCGATTATACTTCCCTGTCTCAACTTGACAGCCTTCCTGTGTTTTCCTTTGTGTATTAGGTAGAGCTGTCGCTTCTGTTACATTGTAAGGGGCGGAGCCTTAGGTATTCGTCAGTACGGGGTGACCCGTTTCATCACGTTGTGGCGCTGTATCTGAGGGAGGGGTCAGAGTGGGAACAATGCTGATTGTTCAGCCCGCTCCCTTTTCTAGTCACTTCACCGGCTTTCCATATGCAACAGGTGCCCCTCTAGCTTTTGTCATGGTGATGATTCCCAGAGTGGGTGGGTTTGCCTACATTTTAGGACTGTAGGAATCCTCTAAATGAACCCTCCTGAGAGACGGGCAGTTTCTTCTGCTGCCATAGCCCCCTCTAGTTTTCACGCCCAGAAGCAATGAGGCTTTAGTTTTCCCGGTGGTGGAACCATTAGCTGCATGGTCTAGCCTGGGGCTGGGATTATTCCCCAGGTGTTCCTTCTGGCTTTTATAATATTGGACTGCTTGTTCAGTCAGCCATCTGCCCACCGCCTCCACATGCGTCCTCTCTGTCCCAGCTCCCCAGCTCCTCCCCTCCTCCCCATCTGGATGAGCACTTCTCCTTTAAATATTTGGTGGTCAGGTTTCCACACAGTTTGATTTTATGGTAGTTCTGGTTTTCTTTTTTTTTTGAGGTAGTTGTAATCTTTAGTGGTTGTGTGAGAAGGTGAAGCATTTCCACCTACCCCTCCATCTTGGCCAGAAACCTAGAAATATTTTTAACAATCTAGTATTTGTAAGTATTGTCAAAGACATAGAAAAGTAGATGTAGTACAAAGCCCTGGTCTTATGTAGGCGTCTCAGCTGCCAACCCCAGCTGGAGCTCAAGTACTCACTTACTCTTGATTCACCTTTGTTTTTTCACATCTCCAGATTCCCCTGCTTACCTGGGAATTCAAATGTGTATTTAAAAGGATTCTTGTTATAATTTACTACATTTCTTTAAAAAAATATATGCTGTATTGATTATGCTGTAACAGTTGTCCAAATTTCTTTTCCCTTTGTTCCCTTCCACCCAGTCACCCCCCTCCCTTCAGTTGCCCCCCACTCCCTTAGTCCATGACCATTGGTTGTGCATATAGTTCTTCTCAACATCTTCCTGTCTACTCCACTCCCTCTTACTATGCTTCTTAAATCCTGTACCATCTCCCTCCCTTTCTCCCCTTCCCCCTCCCTACTGACCTCCCCCCAATATGTTCCCCATACCTATAATTGTTTTCCCACTCTCGTTACCTACTTAGTTTGCCTTTGTTTTGATCCCCTGGCTTCTGTTGTTGGTTGTTGTGATATAGTTTTCATTTTAATGTTCATGGTTTTGATCCTGTTTCTCCTAAACAAGTAACATTTCAAATAACAGTGGTTTGGATCTGATGAACTCCTTCAGTTTTACTTTGTCCTGGAAGCACTTTCTCTGCTCTTCTATTCTGAATGACAGCTTCGCTGGATAGAGTAATCGTGGTTTTAGGTTTTTGCTTTTCATTACTTTGACTATTACTTGTCAGTCCCTTCTTGCCTGCAGAGTTTCTTTTGAGAAATCAGCTGATAGTCTTATTGGGACCCCTTTGTACGTAATTCTCTTCTCTCTTGCTGCTTTTAAGATTCTCTTTTCATCCTTAATTTTTGAAATTTTGATTATAATGTGTCTTGGTGTGGTTCTCCCTGGGTCCAGTTGTTTTGGAACTCTCTGTGCTTCCTGGACCGGTAAGTCTATTTCCTTCTCCAAGTTAGGGAAGTTCTGCTTCATTATTTTTTTCACATAAGTTTTCAATTTCTAGTTGTTCTTCTTCACCTTCTGGCAACCCTATGATTTGGATATTGGCCCACTTATAGTGTCGCATAGGTTTCGGTTTCTCTTCTCATTTTCCTCCCTTTTTGTTTCCTCTTTCTGCAGTGATTGACTGTTTGTTCCTTCCCTATGTTCCGATTTGTTGATTTGATCCCTGGTTTTCCTTCCCTCACCACTAGTTTTGTATGTGTTTTTGTTCATTTCAGCAGGACTAGCCTTCATTCCTTCCCATCTTGTTTAAGATCTGCTGTTAGGTCTGTAAGCATTCTTATAACCAAAGCTCTGAACTTTGTCTCAGAAAGATTTCCTATCTGCTGCTTTGTTAGATTAGATATTTGCTGTCTGGTTATCTGCGTGATTGGGATCTCTGTCATGATCTGTGCCATCCTGACAGTTTTGTGTTTACATTTGCTTCCTGGGCGGGGCTGTCATACCTCCTACGCTATATGGGGCGAAGCCCCATGCACTCATCACAACCGGGTGACCCTTCTCACCATGCTGCGGCGCTTTCTTTGGGGGCAGGGGTCCAAGATGGATTCCTGCCATTCACTCTCTGTTGAGAGACCGGGAGCCTCTTCCTCCATCCCCACCCCCTCCGGGCCTCACAGTCCAAGGCAATGGGTGTCTGCCTTCCCCGGCGTTGGAATTGCAAGCTGATGCATCTGGTCTGCAGCCGAGGATGCTCCCCAGGCACTTCTCCCCTCCCCTTAAATATGGGTGTCTGTGCTTACCACCGTCGCCGCTGTCACCGCTGCTACCGCCGCCAGCACAGCGTGACCTCTCTGCCCTGGCTTCACCCCTCCCACCCGTCTGGACGAGTACCACTTCTTTATAATTTCATATGCTAAGACTTCCATTTATTTTCTGGAACTTCTGGTTATTTCTGGTTTTGCGGTAATTGTATTCCTTCTTAGTTGTGGATGGAGACAGAGCGTGTCAGTCTAGGCCTCCATCTTGGCTGGAAGTCTCCTGTGTGTGTTTGCCTCTGTGTCTTAGGTAGAGCTGTCGCTCCTGTTACGTTGTCAATTTACTACATCTCTGGTTCTCTATTTTAGCACATTTTGTTAGAATATCTATTTTCAAATGTGTAGTTCATGTAATATTTAAGAAACTAATAAATAATTCTATATATTTTTTATATAAAATTTAAAAAAGCGTATGTCAGCTTCACACTAGTTTCTTTTTCTAGGAGATGGAGAATCGTATTAGGAAAGAGGTACAAACCAGGCTTCAAGTGTGTATATAACATTTTATTAAAATAAAAAAGATAAGTTAAATATAAAAGCAATGCTATGATTTGATAAAACTGAACAGTGGGTGCATGGATCTTTGCTATTTTTTACTTCTGTCTCTTTGTTTGAAATACTTCATACTAAAATAGTATAATATAATGGTGAAACGGGTTTGAGATAGATTATCGATGTGAAAATTTTATTATAGTTAGTTTCTCTTTACTTTCATGATAAAAGTTATGATATTTTTATTTTATTTTACTTTTTAATTAATTTTTTGTTTTCAAATTATCTTTAATTGAAATATTTTCCTTTGTAGTTCTTAACTAGCTGAGCATACCACTCCACCACTGCTGATGCCATGTGTGATATCATGAGGTGTCGGCCATCAACATTGCAGCCCACAGGCTGGGCAGTCCAAAGGATCTCTTTAATGGTTCCAGAGAATTCTCTAGCTAAAGATTAACGCTGCATCTGTCGGGCAATGTTGACAACCTCATCAAAAGTGATATTTCCACTGTGCTTAATGCTTTTTTGCTTTTCTTTCTTTCTCATGGTGATTCTTTGAGGGCTCTGATGATCAGGGCAGAGGCAGAAGACACTACCTCAATCTGGCCTGTCTGTTCTGAATAGTCAGTTTCACTGTGATCCTCAGACCCATGCAGTCACCAGTTTCTTTGGTGATGTCGTCATCAACCTTTTTGGAAGACAGGCCTAGGGGGCTGATTTTGGGGGCCAGGGCAGATGTGGCACCAACTTCCACACTGGAGCACCTCAGGTATAAGAGTTTGATTTTGTTGGGGTTGAACTTTTGCGGCATGGTGGAGGTGCCTGGTGTCTGATGAACCCAGGTTCAAGATGACCGAAGAAAGTTGTACTTTCACCTCCTCTGAGTCGAAAGCTGAAAGTGTTATTTTTAGAAGTAATATAATCTAGTTAACGCTGCAGGGAGATGAAATTTTTTAAAGCCATTTTTGTAGTCGGTTTTGGTAGATGGGCTTTCTTATATTTTAGGGAGATAGTGTTCTGTCTCTAGTAACTTTACAAAGATATTCAGGCTTATCTGTATTTTTTATTGTCAATCTATAGAGAGACTCGTTACAGCTCTCCTTATTTATGTCTTGCTGTTCACATTTCTATCATCAAATGATTTGCTGTTTGTGAGGTTTAGAAACTGCTTCTCGGTTAGATAACTGAGTGGTTCTGAATAAATAGGTAGCCTGCTTTCTCTAATGACTAGTATTTCCTTTTCCTCCTATTTCTTTGTTGCTTTTCATCAGCCCCATTCCTTCTCCCCTACCCACCCACCTGACCTCTACCACACCTCTGTTTAGTACCGCCAGCTCCTTCACTGGCTAATTCTTGTCTTCTAGTGTCAGCTCAGATGTCCTCCCTCTAGGACCTGTTTTTGCAGTTCATGCTGAACCCTGGACAAGGTACCTTTTTGTGGTCATCTAAGCTCTCTTTGGGGCGTAGGCTTTTACTTTTCTGAGCAGGAAGCACCCCTGGATTTCCACCATATTGCAGCATCACAGTATTCTATAAGCTAGATATAATCCCTGTCTGCAAGGATACATGAATCTTAAATGCCCTCACAGGGAAACTGTGTGTTACGGGAGCAGGTGAGGTTCCTTCATCAGTATTCGGCATGTGCTCCAGGAAAGGTTCTTGGCTGGGGAACATCAGAACTGACACAAGTCATTAAGAATAAGCAAAAGTGCTAGAGCCTTAAAGAATGAAGAAAGGAAGAGGGGAAAGGAAGAAAAATGGTTAACAGAGAACTCTTATGACCACTGAGAAACAATGGTATGTAATCAGAAAAATTAAAGTTCTTTCATCCTTTTACTCTGAAATCTTGAATAGGTCGTTTAGTACTTTAGGCCTCAGTTTTCTAACTTTCTAAGGTGCCCTGTAAAAAGAAAAATTTAAAGAAATGCATAAAACTGAAAATAATGAAAGAATAAAGAAGGGAATGAGAATTATGACAAAGCAGGGAGCATATGAAGGAATAGTAATACAACCGAAGAATAGTAGTTATGGCTGATTTGTTCTAATTTTGTCTAATGAAATGAGATGTAGCTTTATGTCAGATTGTGGTACAGCAGTCAAACTGGTGTTGGATGATGGCCTTAACATTGTCTCTGAGCACCAGCAAATATTTTTTAAAGAATACAATGTGCCACATACTGTGGAGATTATAAAAACATTATCAGGGGCCTTGAGGATATACATTTCTCTGAATATGGTCCTGAGCTTCCCTTTGTGTTATTACTTTTAATATTTGTATTTGGATAGCTTTTAAAACCGTGCATTCGGGTGAAAGTTCCTGGATAGCAGTTTTCCTTATAAAAAAACCATTTCTGCAGCATATGATTTTTTTCTGGCTGTGATACCCATCATGCCCATGGCCAGTAATTAACAATCTTAACTTGAAACAGTAATGAAGTTGCAGCTTTTTTGCTTTCGGGAATTGTTTACTTTATTCTTAAAATATATTGGCCTAGACTGTTAGGTTTTGGATTTCATTACAGATCAAAGTTGCTATTTTATAAATCTTCAGATTTCCTTTATTGTGGAATGGCATTAAAGTGAAAAATGTACCTGCTTGAAGAATACTTATATTGTTCACATGTACTAAAGTCTACCTGTGAACAAATTCTTATTTTTTCTTTCTTCCCAACCATGAGATCATTTTTAATTCTTTTCACACAGTATCCAAACACCCTGAAAATCCTTAAAGACATATTAGCCACACATCTTTGCCTAGCCCCTGTGCATCTTTGCGTAGCCCCCGTGCATCTTGGTCTAAGTGCTCCGTGCATCTGTGCTGAGTATATTCTCAGGGAGCAATTGTCGGAGGGGGTGTGTGAGCCTGTGCCCGGTGTCCGCATGTTTATAACACCTGCTAAGATGCTCTCAGGGAAGATACTAAGCAGGGTGGGAAAGTGACTCAAACCAAGGCCCATTTTATGAACTATAAAAGGTGAGGAGTATGTATTACAGAAAACAGGTGCTGTTTGCTCTCATAGTTTTCACATGAACGTTAACAGCTCCCTCAAAACTCTTGGTTATGTCTTCTGTACTTTGAAGAAAAATGCCTTGTACTTGCTTAAAGCATTTCAGAGGGTCATTTCAGTTTTTTGGGGGGTGGGGGTGGTGCTAGTTTTATAAAAATGTCTTGATAAGCCTGTCTAGGTACAAATATTCTCTATGTACAGTACTCTCTTAATAATACTTAATAATACTAGGTACAATACTCTTAATAGCAATGATAATGATGATGACAATAATAGAGATAATAATTAACAGTTCTAAACACTGTGCTAAACACTCTTACAAGAATTTTTTTTTTTGACCTTTTTCTATGATGTAGGTATTTAAAAGTGTTTTCTCTTATATTGATTTTAGGATAGGGGAAGAGAGGGAGAAAGAGAGGGGGAGAAACATTAATGTGAGAGAGAAACATTTATTTGGTGCCTCTCACATGCACCCCAACTGGGGATGGAACTCTCAACCGAGGCATGTGCTGAGAATTGAACTGGTAATCTGTCAGGCTGTGAGACAGCGCCCAACCAACTGAGCAACAACAACCAGGGCATGTGATATAGGTATTATTATAATCCCCATTTTTTAGATGAGGGAACCTAGACACACAGAAACCAAGTACCAGGTGAAGATCACAGAGCTGGGAAGTGTTTGAGGCAGTTTTAGCCTAGGCAGTCTGACTTCTGAGCCTATGTTAGAGGCTAGCTCTTTTTTTTTTTTTTTTCTTTTAAAGATTTTAATTTTTTTTTTTTTTTTTTTTTTTTTTTTAGAGAAAGAGAGGAAGGAGGGAGAAAGAGAGGGAGAGAAACATCCATGTGTGGTTGCCTCTCGCACACCCCTGACCAGGGACCCGGTCCGCAGCCCAGGAATCAAACCAGTGACCCCCTGGTTTGTAGGCCAGCACTCAGTCATCTGAGCCACACCATCCAGGGTGAGGTTAGCTCTTTTGATAAATCATTTTAATAAGACTCTGAGGCCTATGAAAGCCATGGTGTTAAAAATTGGTTCTCTTCCAAGTGTTGCCTTCTGACTGTCCCCTTACTCTGACTCCCTATCACTGGCTTGTGGCAACACCCTATTTACCTCATCATATTTAATTACATTCTGGGTACCAAAGATCACTTAAAAACTTCAAATTCAATCTTTCTTTAATTAGTTAATGAGTAGGAACTGCCTTGGCAGGCCTCAGAATTATTCAACAACTCTTTTGTTTGTTTTTATAAATTTGTCTAAGCTTTTCCCTTTTTAAAAGTATTAGTGTTGCATTCCTTTGTTCTTGAAAAGCAAAATTAAACATCAGAACACGCGCTTTCCTTGTGGCAGTTTGTGTTGTTATTATAGTTGTTTTAGTTTCAGGTTTTTTTTTTCCGTTCTCCAAAGCAGTTTATTATTTTCTGCTAACATTTCAATTGTACCAGCATCCTAAGGCTGTTACAAGAGAGGTTATCAGCTTAGAATTACGACGAAATAAAATAACCTTTAGACTATTTTTATGCTTGTCGAATCTGCTGTCATTTTTAACATTTCTAAATTGTTTCTTCTATATTGTACCATATTTGGCAAATCATTTCTTTCAGAGAAACTAAGGTGGGGATTTAGAATTCCTAACATTTTAGTCCCACTTTCTCTCATTCAGGTTTTACAGCCCTTCTCTTGCACAGTCTTTTTACTAAATATTGGAATTTCCCTTTATAAAACATTTGTGTCATAGCATAGTTTGGATGAACTAGTCTGCAGGGGAAATGGATCCTCTGTTGTTGACTAGATATGTTGCCATGGGCAAGTCATGCTTCTTTCCATTTGTTTAAAAGCAAAAAAGGCTTGTGGGGGTCAGTGAGATGCACCTCCTAGTGTCCCCTCCAAGGCCTCTGCCAGTGGGAATGCAGGTGGCCTCCAGCTGTCAGCCACCTCGGGGATTGCCTCCCCTGTTGGTAGCCTTCTTGCTTAAGGATGTGCCCTTCCTAGAGCTGCCCACATCTAAAGACTGCTTGTGGCAGGAACATAAAGGCCCAGCATTTTGCCTAACACTCTATTGCCCCATTCAAGGGCAATTCTGATGGGCTGTTTCAACTCCAGAGTTCTGGCCCTCAAGGTTAAGGCTTTTGGGGGCCTGATTTGTTGTCTTCTCCCTCTGCCCCAACCTGCTGCCACCCTCTTAGTTCCAGACGTGTGGATTCCCTTGAATTAACTTGTTTGTCAGCCCAGCCTTCACAGGGACCTATATGTTGTCCCATTCAACGAGAACATTTCTGGGCTCTGTACTGTTGTTCTGGTCAGGAGTTTTTCCATATCATTTCATATTTTTCTCTATTCATGAATCTCTCAAGTCATATAAATTTCTAATGACTATGTTGTGCACCTGAAGCTAATATTGTATGTCAACTATCATTGAAAAACAAAAAATTATAAAAAACAAAGTGAAAGTGGTTGATAATAATAATTAGGTTTATAGTCTTCAGTTCTACTTTGTTCCTAAAATTGACAAATTAAAAAAAATTAAGCATGTTGAGTAGTTTTTAAGTCTGGTGTCATCTGATTTGGAGAGGTTTGTCTTTCTCAGAGTACCTAGAAAGTGAAGTAGCAAAGTGGTAGTTGTGTTTAGGCAATGTTAAGTTGCCTCACTGTGTCTTGGATATAATTTAGGCAGGTTGCACTGTCAGGTAAAAACTGGCTGACATACTCAACCTCTCTGAGCCTTGGGATCACTAGCTATGAAATGGGGATAGGAAATGTCTTGCAGTGTAGAGGTGCTTAGTGGAAATAGAACATCACCTTAGGAATCAGAAGAACAGAGATGTAAGACCCCCTTTTCTTTAATGTCTGGAGAATGGAGAAAATATATATTAGAGTTGATCTCTGGTCTAGGTGTTGGTACAAGGAAACCTCTCTAGAGAAAGCTTGAAGTGACAGTGGTTGAACTGAACTGGAGTATATTTAAGAAGCCTAAAGTTCATGATTTTATGGCTATTGGGAAAGGTATAGCAGATAGTTTTTCTACGGCAGAAATAAGAAGTTGAAATTGTTGGGATTTTATTTTAAATAAGACAAAATTATGGGGCCTTGAGGTACAGACAGTGAAAAAAAAGTATTTAAAATTTTAGGGGTACTGTATCAAGATAGTTAATGTGCCAGGAACGACACCTGTTGCATATCGTTTCTTCTTGTAGTGGTCTTTCAGGTGGTTGGAGATAGGTCACCCGGAAAACATTAAGATTTATGGGAGAGGGAAATTCCCTTCTCTTCTCCTTAGGTTCATAGAAAGCTCAATTTCTTGATTCATTCCTGTCATTTCTCTTTTGGCCTCTCTTCTAGCCCTAGCCCTATCAAAGACTAGATAGTCAAGGCAAGGTTATTTAAATTCTGTTATCAATCACTTTAAGTCTTTTGAACCCTTGACTTGTCCAACTCACTTGTTAAACACCTCACCTTGAAAAACTCACCTGTTAAACACCTAACCTTGAATTGATACCGAGATCTACTTTTCCTGTTTTTTCCTGTCTGCTCATTTTGTATTTAATGATATGCCATTTTAGCCAGGCCAAGGTCAGTAGGGATCTTTTTTTTCTTATCTTTGGTCCATTCACTGTACAAATTCTTTCTCAGTTATTCCAGATCATGAACAAGTCTCAACATTCCTAGTCTCTGTCAGAGGATAAGCTCATCTATTTCATTAAGGAAATTTAGGTGACCAGGTGTGAACTTGGTGCTTACTTGGCCTCCTGGTCCCATGCTTCTTGATTCCCATTCCATTATTTTCCTCAATGATCAATTTAAAATATGTTCTAAAACTTTATCATCCCCAAATAAAACAAATGAAGAAATGCCATCATTGAACTTTCCTTTCTTCCTTCTCTAGAAGCTTACTCTCCTTTTCTTTTTTAGCCATACTTTATTGCATGTACCTTTCTGTTTCTGCTCAACCCAGGTCATGTTGATTTTAACGGTTCTACTGAGGTCACAATTGACTTCCCAATTATAAAATCCAACAGATTGATAAAAAAGTGTGGACCATTTCTGCTTATTTAATAAAAAAAACAAAGCTAAACATTTTAAAGTATATAATTTAAGTTGTGACATATTTATACACATATGAAATCACCACAATCAATGTAATGAACATATATCTATTACCCTCAAAAGTTTCCTTGTGCCCCTTTGTTATATCTTCCTACCAAACTAATCAAGTAGTGATCAGCTTTCTGCCACTATAAATTAGTTTGTATTTTCTAGATATATGCAAATGGAATCCTATAGTATATCTTCTTTTGCCTGGCTTTTTTTCACTCAACATAATTATTTTGAGATTGAGCCATTTTACCTTTCTACTAGCAGTATGTGAGAGTAGAAGTTGTTCACCATCCTTGCCAATATGGTATGGTTGATCATTTTAATTTTAGCCACTCTAATAGGGGTATAATGGTATCTGACTGTGATTTTAACTTACATTTCTTTGCTTATTTGCCATCCACATACCTGCTTTGGTGAAGTGCCCACATGTTTTGCTTATTAAAAAACCAGTTTTCCTATTATTGATTTTTGAAACTTCTTTATATATTCTGGATATGTCTTTTATCAGATATGTGATGTGCAAATATTTTTTCCCAGGCTGTGGCTTGTCTTTTCATTCTCTTAACAGGATCTCTCAAAGGACATATGTTCTTGATTTTGATGAAATAAAATGAAACATTTTTTTTTCTGTTATGAATTATGTTTTTAATGTTTCTGAGAAATCTTTGCTAATCAAAGGTGATATTTATTTACTCTGTTTCTTTTTCTAGAAGTGTTATAATTTTCAGTTTTACATTTAGGTCTGTGATCGTTTTGAAAAATTTTATATAGTATGAGGTATAGATTGAAGATTTTTTGCATACAGCTACCTAGTTGTTCTGTTACCGTTTCTTAAAATGATCACCCTTTTTCTACTTTAATTGCCTTTGTATCTTTGTCTAAAATCAATTGACCATATATGTTTGGGTCTATTTTTGGGACTGTATTCTGTTCCATTCATCTATTATTTATCTATCTTGATGTAACATTGCACTGTCTTTTTTACAGTAGCTTTCTAATAAGTCTTAAAATCAGTATACATTTTTCAACTTTGTCTTTTTCAAGTTGTTTTAATAAGATTATTTGAATTTATATGATTACTGTTATGGTTGGGTTGAGATGACCATTTTGCTCTTTGTTTCTGTTTGCCACATTTATTCTTTGTTCTTGCTTCTTAACTTTGCTTTCTTTGGATTCATTATGGATTTTTTTTAACTTTAATTTTATCTACTTTGTTTGGCTTATTAGCTAAAACTTTCTTTGGTGTTATTCTAGTGAATGCTTTATTGTTTATAGTATACACTTATGTTGTCATAATCTATCTTCAAGTGATATACCACTCAACAGTATACTTTTATATTTCTCTTCTTGGCCTTTGTGCTAATTGTTGTCATATATTTTATTTCAATATATGTTGTCAACTCCCAAATACATTGTGGTTATTTTTTTAAACAGTTGATTAGCTTTTAAGGAGACATAATTAGAAAAAAGTCTTATATTTAACCAGGTAATTATTATTTCCAGCTCTGTGTCTAGGTTTCCAACTGATGTTATTTTTCCTTTGCTTGAAGGTCATTGATATTTCTTGTAATACAAGTCTTTTAGCACTTATTTTTTTCAGCTCTGGCATATCTGAAAAAGTCTCTTATTTTTCAGATATTTTTGCTGGGTAAATAATTCTATACTGACAATTTTTTTCTTTCAGTTCTTTGAAGATATTCTCTTCTCACTTGCATTTTTCCTGTGAGAAATCTTCCGCCATCCTTGCATTTACCTTTATTCTTCTGTACATAATGTATTATTTCTCTTTGGCTGTTTTTGAAATATTTTCTTTGTCATGGGTTTTAAGCAATTTGATTATGACTTGTGTAGGTGTAATTTTTATCAGCTATCTTGTGCTTGGGTTTGGTGGAGTTTCTTGGATCTATGGGTTTATGTTTTTCATCAAATTTGAGAAATTTTGGGAAATTATTTCTTCAGATATTTTCTCTGTCATTCCTCTCCTTTTGGGATTCTATAATTACAAGTATATTTGGCCACTTGAAACTTTTCTACAGTTCTAATCTCTGTATACTTTCTTCCAGTTACTTTTTTTCTTTTGTATTTCATTTTGAATAGTTTTCATTGGTATATTTTCAACTTCACAATGATTTTTTTCTGTAATGTCTCATCTGCTAATTCCATCCAGTGTTTCTTTCTTTTTCATGTCATTTATTTGTTTCAGTTAGTGTCTTTTTTATACCTTTTATATCTCTTCTTTACATTTTCAATCTTTCCTTTAGCTATTTGAATATACCAAATACCATTATTATATGTATTTTAATGTCTTTTTCTATGAGCTCTATCATCTGTGTCATTTCTTGGTGAATTGCTATTTATTTTTCTTTATGTTTGTTTCTTCTTTGCATACCTAATAATTTTCTATAGGATGCCAGACATTGTTAATTTTACCTTGTAATGTATTGGATATTTTTGTATTCCTGTAATAGTATTCATGTTCTGGGATTGGTTGAAAATACTTTCATCCCTTTGAATTTTTAAAAAAAGCCTTATTGGATAGGACCAGTGTAGTATTTTAAATTGAGGTTAATTTTTCTCACAACTGATGTAAAACCCTTCAGTAACTGGCAACCCCTGAATTATGAGGTTTTCCGCTTGGTTCCTGGAAATTGGCACTATTCTTGGTCCTTGTGAGCTCTCAGCATTATTTTCTCTGATCCTCTTCTGTGGTGTGTTCCCTGGTTTCAGGTAGTTTCTTCATCACATGTGCACTGACAGTATTCAGTTGAATACTAAAAGGACATCTTCTGTAAATTGTCAGAGCTCTCTCTCTATGCAGCTCTCTTCTCTCCATCAATCTGTCCTGCCTAGACTCCCAGCTCTGTTTCCTCAACCAGGGAAGACTTCTGGCTCCTGTGCCCTCTTTCCTTCCTGGGGCCGTGTTAGGGCCACACTTCTCAGGGATCGGTGTCCTTGACTACCTATGTATAATATCTTCTCTGGCGTTGTTTCATATATTGTGTCTTTTTAACTTTTAATTTTTTAATTTTTAGTTTTCCTTTTCATGTGGAAGAGTAAAACTAGTTTGTTATTCAGTCTTGTCTGGGTATGGAAGTCTCTCCTCATTTGACACTTTTGACTACCCATCTTTTAGATACCTTTTTCCTCCCATTTTTCCATTACATTTCTCATTTTTCTAACTTCTTTTTTTTCTTCTTTTTCTTATACCTCTCTAATCACCTTCTTTGGCTTCTTTTCTGATACTGCTTAATGTTTGTGACAGGAGTTCTTTGAGACTAGTAGCTGGTGTTTTTTTTCTCAAAGCAGAATTTGATTGGGAGATGGATAAAATCCTAAAGATACATTGTGTGGATCTGGTTTAGAGAAGGATTGTCTTACTTTTTTTTTTTTTTTTTAACAAATCAGTGAGTTGTGCTTTCATTTATCTCTTAGGTTATCTGAAACATACTTATTTTAAAATCTCAGGTTGTTTGATAAAATTAATTTCATCTAGAGTGAATTTATGTTCAAGTGTTGGTATTCTTGGCTTTCTTAGTCTGAGATTTATTCCTATAATTTGAAATTTTTGTTTGCAGGGTCATATGTGGTAGAAGATTTCTGTTTTTGTTTTTCTCCCTTTCTCTGTTTTTGCTTTTCCCCTCTTGTCCTACTCTGCTTTGCTTATTTCTCCTCTCCATGGTTTTGCAGTTGGTTTTACCCAGCTTTCCAGGCTTGAAATCCAGAAGCAGGGTTTAGAGGGACCTGGCAGATGTAGTGACCAGCCCTTATTTGGGGCAGATCCAGTACTGTGGCATGCATCTCTAAGCCTACAGTTTTTCAAAGCTACAACCCCAAGCTGTATTTGGTGACAAATTTTGTCATCCTTCTTTAATCAGCACAGAGCTCTGTTTCATCCCAGTGTATGACTTCAAGCTTTTAACCTCCTTCCGATCCAAAGCCAACAAACAGTATGCTATCCTGCAGAAGACAAGCTCCAGGCTCTTTTTCCTGGATTTGAACTTTGAGCCCAGCAACGCTGTGCCTTATCTTGTCTCATCATTTTGCATTTCTGTTCTGTTTTGAGCCTGTGGAGGTATTTGTCTTAAATCTTTGAACTTAAAATGTGCCTTTTTGTCTTTCTCTTTTTTATAAGAACTGTTATGTGTTAGAAGAACAAGGAGACTAGACTGACAGTGCCATTTTGGACTTGTAAGGGCACTTTGTGTGGTAAACTGAATTCGTGTAATTTTTCATTGTCTGTTCCAGTGGAGGGCAGCTTAGGGCTTTGTTGTCTGACATACCTGTTTTTGAGTTCTGATCTTGGCATTTACTAGCTATGTAAACTTAGATTAGATACACTGTTTCAGTCATAGTTCCTGTGTCTGGAAGATGAGAACAGTGATAATTATTGTGCACTGTTCATGTCAGCCTTACATCAATATAAGGAATAAATTAAAAAAGGCATGTAAGTATTTAAGCACAGTGCCATAGTAAATTAACAATGCTAATTAAGGAATACAATTTAGAAATGCTTATTTTCCTTCACATTTTTATAAAAAGGTTAGATATATTTTAGATTATATTCTGATTTTCAATGACATTCAATTAAAAAATCACCCAGTGAGTTATTTTTTTAGTGCCAGGCACTGTGCTAAGTTTTTACAAACTTTCTTTACTTAATTGTCAGTAAAACTTGATGAGGGAAGTATTATTTTTATTTTAAACAAAATTGGGGCAGTGAGAGATTAAATCACTTGCTCGAAGTCACTTGGCTAAATGTGGTGGAGGTAGGATTTGATTTTAGATCTAGATTGCTATTCCCATAATTACGCCTGACCTACCCAAGTCTCTGTGACCAGATTTGTGTAGGGTGGAATGTGAGCCCCGTGTCTATAAGGCTTGTCTATGTAACCACCTCTGTGAATGGGTTAGAGCGGAAGATTGAGGACCAGAGGGTTTGCAGCTGTAGCTATGACTCACACCCAGGCTAGGTTGCTGTTGGGTGTCCCCTTCCACTCAGTATATAATTGGAGATTGGTCACTTATTTTAGTGCCTTGGACACCATACCTAGATTTCGAATGAGGGTGTATTAAATTGTGCTACACCCCATTTCTAATGCCATTGTGAGGTGGAGACATGATAATATCTTAAGATCCAAGCCTTGATCAAAAGGATTCCTGTGTGTGGGAGTCCTAGGGTGACAACCTGAAGTAATGCTTTAACACACCAGAGGGCTAGTAACTGTGGCATCACTTAAAACATCACCAATGGTGAGAGAATTTGCTAGACTTTTATTTTTCCCTGATAATTTTGTGTATATCTTAGCAAAGGGAGTCACTGTGGCTGAAATAGTGCTAACATCTACTGTGTGCTAGGGAGGTCCCACACCAAAAGATTTTATTACCCTCTTTCCCACTATGAGAAGGAAAAGATGATATTTAGCATTAACTTTGTAACTGGGATGATTTCATTCTACTTACAAGTCTGCAGTACTGGACTTGGGAGTATGTGGCTATGCGGGCACCTAGGATATATATGGCACACTAAAGAGCCACAGTGGTGACATTGCTATGTTTGTAAGGCCGAAGATAGGGAAGGAATTGTTAGTTGTGAATAACTTCGTGCTACTTGTGAGGTGGGCTTTGGAAATGGAATCAATGTTCATAGTCCCACATGGATGCTTCAGGCCTTTCATGTGCCTCCTCTTCCTCATTACTGCCAGCCAGACAGTTATTCAGTCCAGAAGACACTCATTTCCTGTGCTAGAGGAGAGGCAAGAGATGCAGACAGACAGCAAGGGTGAGGAAGCCGGCAGGAATCTGGGACTCTTGTCTGTGCGTGCTCAGTTATTGCATAAAAGGGGGCTGTATATGGAGGTCAAGTTGGGTGGCCTTTCTTCAGCAGAGCACCAAATCGTCACTTGGGACCTGAGCTCTAGTTTGACTTTTTCACCAATTAGTAGTATGGCTTTGGCCCCCTTGATGATGGGAGTATAAAATTCTACAGCTCCTATAGAGGACAATTTGGCAATATTTATTAAAATTATAAAAGCATTTACTTTTTGACCCAACAGGCTAGTTTGTTGCAGCATCATTTTTCACAGCAAAATACTTGGATATAGTCTAAGTATATATCAGTGAGGACTTCTATAAACATGGCGTACACACTTGATGGAACACCATGCAGGAGTCAGAACATGAATGAGGAGATGCTGTATGTATTCAGCTAAAGAGGCCCCCAGAACATGTCATTTGGTGAAAAAAGCATGGTGCAGAATAATATGCAGAGGATGCTGTCCTATATCTAAGGAAGGATGGAAAACAGAGCTACATGTTTGCATTATTATGCAGTGACATGTATCTTTTTGCAGAAAGCACAAGTAGCAGTACTGGTATCAGGGTGCCACATTGTATTTCTGTGATGCCAATGGAGGGAAAACATATTGAAAAATGGATTCGCAACAGCAGTGATTAATTGTATATCTGTATACTCAACTTCTAAAGTTTTCTGCTTCAGTGGAGAGTATCCTTAGTAGAATATCTAAAATTAGTTGTATATGTTATTGTTTGGACCACCAGCCTTTCAAAACTTTGGGAGGTGGTTCTGATTGCAAAGTCCCATCTTCGAAAATAAGGGTAATGGGAAGCAGAGGAAGGATCCCTTAATGTGTCAGTGAGTCAGGGGAACGAAATGTTATGTTTATATGAGGCCCATCATGAAGATGAGTTGGAGGTAAGATGGAATGACATTTGTTTAATATTTAAAATGTGTTGGAGTGCTTAGGTGTGGCAGCATTGCTTAGGAGTCAGGGATTGGTGGGAGGAGCTCCCCCGGCCCCCACCACACACACAAACTCGGACATACTCCTGCATTATGTCCCTGACTGGTCTTGCCAAGAGTCAGGATGTCCAGACCTGGTACACAGAGCGGACAAGATGCAGTGCTGCCTTTCCTGGCTCCAGATTTTCTGTGGCAGGTAGGGGCAGGTAGTGTCCTGCCAAAACGGAGATTAGTGTTTCTGCTGCACCTCTTCAATTTGGGCTCACATTACCATCCTGAAGGAACCTTCACCAGTCATTTCTGAGGTCCGAGCTGAGGAAATGCTTCCTGTGGCCTTTCCTCATTCTTTTTTTTTTTTTTTTTAAATATATTTTATTGATTATGCTGTTACAGTTGTGCCAATTTCTTTTCCCTCTGCTCCCCTCCACCCAGTGACTCCCCCCCCCCCAGTTGTTCCCTCCTTTTAGTCCATATCCATTGGTTATGCATATAGTTCTTCTCAACTTCTTCCTGTCTACTCCACTCCCTCCTACTATGCTTCTTAATTCCTGCATCATCTCCCTCCCTTATCCCCCTTCCCCCTCTTCGCTGACTTCCCCCCAATATGCTCCCCATACCTATAATTCTTTTCCCACTCTTGTTGCCTACTTAGTCTGCCTTTGTTTGAATTCCCTACTTCTGTTGTTGGTTGTTGTGATACAGTTTTCATTTTATTGTTCATGGTTTTGATCCTCCTTCTCCTAAACCAGTCCTTTTAACATCTCATATAACAGTGGTTTGGATCTAATGAACTCCTTCAGTTTTACTTTGTTCTGGAAGCACTTTCTCTTCCCTTCTATTCTGAATGACAGCTTCGCTGGATAGAGTATTCGTGGCTGTAGGTTTTTGATTTTCATTACTTTTAATATTTCTTGCCAGTCCCTTCTCCTTTGAGAAATCAGCTGATAGTCTAATTGGGACCCCTTTGTACATAATTCTTTTCTTCTCTCTTGCTGCTTTTAAGATTCTCTCTTTATCTTTAATTTTTGACATTGTGATTGTAATGTGTCTTAGAGTGGTTCTCCCTGGGTCCAGTTTTTCTGAAATTCTCTGTGCTTCCTGGACCTGTAAGTCTATTTCCTTCCCCAATTTCAGGAAGTTCTGCTTCATTATATTTTCACATAATTTTTCAATTTCTAGTTCTTTTTCTTCACCTTCTGGCGACCCTTCTCACCACATTGTGGCGCTTTGTGTGGGGTGGGGGTCCAAGATGGATTCCTGCCGTTACTCTCCACTGAGAGACCGATTCCTCCATCCCCACACCCTCTGGGCCTCATAGTCTGAGGCAATGGGGGTCTGCCTTCCCCAGCGTTAGAATCACGAGCTAACGGGTCTGAACTGCAGCCGGGACTGCTCCCCTGGTGTTTCTCGCAGTCCCGCCGCTGTCACCGCTGCTGCCTCGGACAGCACAGCTTGACCTCTCTGCCCCGGTTTCGCCCCTCCTACCCGTCCAGACGAGCACCGCTGGTTTATAACTTCATACGTTGGACTTCCATGTAGTTTTATTTTCTGAAACTTCTGGTTATTTCTGATTTTGCGGTAGTTTATTCCTTCTTAGTTGTGGAGGGAGACGGAAAGTGTCCGTCTAGGCCTCCATCTTGGCTGGAATCGGCCTTTCCTCATTCTTGAACAAACTCAGCATCCTTATTCAGGAGAGAAAGCAGAGACTGTACCTCAAACTCCAAAGAGGATCTCTGCTTCTGAGAAAAAGTGGGCTCCTGCTGGTTTTCTATTCAGAACTTCTGGGTGGAATAGCTGTCATTATACCCAATCGGGAATGAGGCAGCAGGGGTTCAGAGAGGTTAATTAATCCTTCCATGGTTTACAGGAAAAAAAGGTAGAAATCAGAAACTTGAGTCCAGGTTTGGTTTATTTTGTGCTACTCTTTTTCTGCTTGGCTCTACGTTCTTGGCTGTAAATCTCACAGAGTTCTAAGGCCATTTTTACAAAGCTCTGAGCTTCATTTATGAATATGGTTTAATAAATTTTTATGTCCACACAAACAAAAAACAAAAGAAAGCACTTTGATATTAGTTTCATTAGATATATATAATACATGTGCATGTAATTTTCCTCTATTACCTTAATAAGAGTTTAGTATAATTCATAATGAATCCATAGTTGGATATGTTTACAAAAAAGTTCCCCTCTGTTAATGTATTACACAAAATACATAGTTTTTAGTGGATTTTTTTTCACTGACTCCTGATATTTGTCATGTGAAATAAACCATACTCAATAGAGTTTTAAGCTGATTATTCGTCATCACATCTTTTAATACAAGATGCATATCAAGATGGTTTTTAACCTGATATTATTATTATTACTATATTGAACTTATAGGGCAAAAACAAATTGAAAGTATTTTTTTGGATAATATAAAAATATTCAATGAATAATTCCATGATCAGTGATTAAAAAAAATTACTTTTAATGTGTCAGTATTGTTGTATTAAATGTGGTCGAGGGCGTGGAAGTAATCCCAGCAAGGAGAATGAGTCGGTTGGAGGTCTGCTGCTTGCTCTGGCAGGTCAGCAGCGAGTGGCGCAAAGACCTCTCCTTTTATTGAGTTTTACAAGTATAGAAATCAATAGGGAGGGTAAGGAATGAGTTCACAGGCACATTCCAATATTGATTACATTATACAATTACTTACTTGGGATTACAACAAAAGGAGGTTAATATATAAACTATAAAGAATGTTTCCTATCAAAAACAAAAAAAAAGAATTCAATCATCTATTCTTTTAAGACTATGGGAACAGCCACACTGTTCCTTAAACATTAACAGAAAGCACGCAGGGTTAAGCACTACCTGTGCTCGGCTTTGTTTGGTTTCCTTGTCAACATCAGGGAGGATGGAGTACTCAGCAAGATTTCTTTTAAGTCACAGAATGTCTTGAAACCCTGAGGCCTGATCAGTCAAAGACTGTCGGCGCTAGGGAGTCCAGCTCGCCAGCTCGGGTCTTAGGACACCTGGACCGAGAGGCATGAGAACATGCCTCAGTTTAGGAATTTTGATTTCCAGCATCACAGTATAATGGAAATTTAATTGTTAGAATGTATAAAAGAATTGGTCTTTGGCAAAAATTACACATTATTATAGTTGGCTTAGAAATAATTATCATTTATGTTTGAAACAGATCCATAGGCTTCTCAAGAATGGAATTTTAGCATTTGCTTATTTATGTGAAGAAAGCAGAGTTTAAGAACTGAAGATATCTTTAAAATAGTAGAACAAAGAAAATGAATGGTTTATGGATTTGGCATTCTTGGCAGCGTCATATAAATTTCAAAAGGAAACTTTTAGCAAAAGATCTGAGGAAGTGAAAAGAATTAAAAACTTCCCAGTTTTCTTAGACAAAACTTTTGGCAGGCTGTGCTTTCTGTCTTACTTTCTGTGGTATTATCAATGAGCTCTATTCCTCAAATCATTAGTATTAATCATCTTTGTGGATTCTGAAAAACTTTGGCTAACTTCCCTGCCTTTCCTGCTTTGCTGGGTGTGTGGAACAATTAACCTTTCATTGCTACTGAGTGAGCCACCTGTAGGATGGTAGAGCGAGAATAAACCGAAGGCTATGGTGGCTGAGGTCTTAACCCAAAGAAGAGCAAGGGTTGATGCAACCAACTTATGGAAATTTTACCTTAAGAATTTATTCAATATTAAAAAATGTTAATTTGAAGTTACATTTTTTTCTAGTTTTATAAGTGGTAAAGCAAAAGCCCTTTAGTGTAAAAGAAGGTTTCTGGAGAAGGGGAGAGATCATTACATCACTTTTCACTTTGGTCCTTGTGCTTTGATGTCCCAACAGTTCAGATGGGTCCTGTCTGTAGGGAGGCTCAGCATCGCATAGACTTGAGGCAGTAGGGATTTAATTTGGTCTTAATAGACATTCATAATAAAATTACTTTAGTCAACACTTGTGATTATTTTGAGGGCTTATTAATGTCTCAAATCGTTTTTCTTTGACTAGGGGAAACTTAACTTTTTATAGCTGTGAGATATAAATCTATATAAGCTATGCTATTTATTTAGACTGTCCAAAGGAATAAAATAAGGACCTATAAAGAAAATTAATTTGTGTTGACCTTACCTAACTAAGTTTCAGGCACTTAGGTGATGTTGAATTACATGATGATGAAATCATGTTAAACCCTGAGTTCTCCTCTTGCTTTTGGCAAAATTTGAGATAAGTATAAAAAGCCATGTACACAAAATCACTTTTTCTAAATTGTTTTCAGGACGTGCTTTCCTGCCAAGAATTACCAAAAAGAATGATAAAAATTGTTTTGTCTGCCAGTCCTTCTGCACTCAGTTATACATCCCTGTGCTTCACACATTTCTGTTTGCCAGCAGGATTGTCTCTGGAGGTTTTCAGTATGGATATTAGTAGGGAATTATTGGCTCCAATGATGGACAGTCACACAGGTGTACAGATATTTTCTTCCCAGACTACAATTGTGAGTAAGCAATTGCTCTGCACCTAGACCTTCTGTGTAGAAAAGTCTGGGCTACACAGGGGACTTGTAGACATTCTTCCAATGGCCTGCAACAGGGCCAGCTTTTTTTCCCAGTTAGAAAAAAATGTTGGCAAACCTACTCAGTAATAAAAAGGAATAAACTCTTGATATATACAACAACATAGGTGAATCTTAATTATGTTGGATGAAAGAAGCCAGATGAAAAAAAGAGTACATTCTGCATGATTCCACTTTTATAAATTCTAGGAAATGCAAACTCATCTATACTGACAGAAAGGAGATCAGTGATTGCCTGAGGATAATGGGGATGAGAAGAGAGAGGTAGGGACAATGGGCAGATAGATAGGATTACAAAAGGGCATGTGGAAACTTTGAGGGGTGATGGATATGTTCATTGTATTTATTGTGGTTACAGTTTCGTGGATGTATACATATGTCAACATTTATTAAATTCTATACTATATGTGCAGTTTAATACTGTCTGTTATACCACATGTATAGTAAAATTGGAAAATATTGTATTATTATTATAAACAGAAATTATTCACTTGCCTTAGACAGTAGGGAACTGGGAAAATAAATGCAACTAAATTAGAATGACAAAAGGAAACTACCTTCTCCAGGATAATTTGGGGCATAGGAAAGGTCTCTGCATCTCAAAATTTCATTCTCATCTGATTTTGGACTCCTCAGATATCTTTTTAATGGGCAGGGAAATGTTTTAATTGTCAAGAGCAGGAGTTAAACCTGGGTTTAACTTAGGCACCTGCTAGCTGTGTGCCTTTGGGCAAGACACTTGGCCTAATAGCTTTTCTCGCTATCTGTGAAATGAGATGATAGAGGCATAGTAACTGCTCAACAAGTGGAAGCAATTTTTGATATTATTTCTATTTATTTCACATTCTGATTACGACTAGGTTTAAAATGCAAATATTCTTGGATGAGAAAACATAGTATTTTAAATTCACAGAGGGGCATGTTACCATGAAGAAACACAAGCAGGATGTTGCCTCAAAGAAGAGAAAGATCATTTGCATGGAGGGAAAGAAACGTAGGGTGGAGACTATAGGTGATTTGCCCGGTGTCCACTTCTTTGTGTGCTCCTCACAGTGGGCATCTAGCCACTAGGTGATCTTCTCATCTGGTTTCTCTGCTTTTAGTAACCTCTGCACTTCACAGGCTTTGTTTTGAGTTCATTAGTCTTTTCTTTTGTTAAATAATAATATCATTGTTTATAAGTACCATACTTATGATTGATTATTGAGAAATTCATTCTAGCATTTAACATGTACTTTGTTTATTTAAAAGTAAGTTTATCATCTACAGAAAAATGTTTTGACATTTTAAATGTTTTGCTTAAATTCAGCTGATCTTATTTTAACTTTTTGTTAGCTCTTATCAACTTAATTAAAAATTAATATATACATGTATTTATGGAAATGAAAGTTGATTAGTTTATCCTAAATGGGCCATAGTGTTGATAAGCAAGTTTGAAGGACAATATAGTAAAATATTTTTTCTTTAATCCTGAAAAGATGCCATTTTCACTTAAGAAATTAGTAGAACTACTTGCTTTCCCATGATCTTGATCTAATTTTTTCTCTGCCACGTAGTTTCAGGCATTTGACAGGTGATTGATTTGGTTTTAGAGGGTCCTGGAACTGCACAAAGTGTTTTTCATATTGAAAAAGACATACCTAGTTTTTTACAAGTTTTAAGGTATATTGCCTCCCCCTATCATGTTACAAATTATTTGCTATTTATTTTATTCAGAATGTGGAAATTGGTGTCATTAGCTGAAGATAAATTTGATCACAAGAAAGGGTAGAGTGCCTTTTAACACTTTTTATTTGGCGTCTTTGCAGATCTGGACATTAGATGGGTAGACTGCTACTTTCCTTTTACTCACCCTTCCTTCGAGATGGAGATCAACTTCCATGGAGAATGGCTGGAAGTTCTTGGCTGTGGAGTGATGGAACAACAATTGGTAAATTCAGGTAGAAAAGAATCCAACATTTCATTTACAGGCTCTCTTAAAAAATAATCTCCTCTCATTTAACCTCATTTACACACTCATTTACATATGTATCTGCATCTTCTTATAGGGGTAACCTCACCATCTTTACTCCTAGTGCCCTTCAGACTTATCTCTGACACTTAACTCTGGAAGAACTTACTCTCTCCCACCTAATTTTGTAATGGCTCTTTTTGGGGGAAGATCTTTTTTATTAGCACTTGGATTGGTACTTTGTGGTTTTGTATTTGTTGGTATGTTGGTTTTTAATTGTCCCACTAGTTTTTGATGCATGTCACATGAGTACTGTTTGTCTTCCCAACTGAACTATTTAAGAACAAAGCCAATATATAGTTTTTTTTTTCATACTGCAGATATATCATAAATACAATAAAACAATATAAAAACAGGCATATAATGTATAGTTGTTTGAGGCCCTCAGTGTTGGCAGTGCCGCATAATTGAGGACATGTAAGAAGACTGGTCTCTGCTTAAATTCTATCTATATCTATAGGTACTTGAGAAAGATCTTTCCAGCTCTTACTTGCAGGACCATTGCTTAATAAAAATGATTATTTCTAAACTTAATTTCAGAGCAGCGAGATTTTTTTTAAAAGTCATTCATATTTAAAAAACAAACAAAAACCCAAAAACCCAGAATCCCCCAAACCCCCAAGTCAACCAAGGCAAAAAAAATAATAAACAAACATAGATCTTACTTACTTAATTAATTGGAAATCTTGCAAAAATATCTCTTTAAATATATGCTAATACTCACATTTATATTTGGCAGTATTATTGTCACCTGTTCACCTTTGCCAATCTTGAGCTCTCCTTCACAAGCAGTATCATTAGAAACAGTTTTGAAGTCATCTAAAAATAGATACAGATATGGATTTTTATAAGATACCTGGATATCAAAAATATGAGTATGTTTCAGAGTGATGTCTTTTATCAATAACCACTAATTAAAATGGTTTAGAAGTCTTTATATTACAAATAAACAAAATATTTAAAAAGTCACTACCTGAATTTATAACATTTTCAGAGTATAAACCCTCTATGGAAGGGCTGAGATTGTACATTTGAGCAGGGGCTCCTTGCATAAGCAAGCAGTGAGCAGGAAGTGATACATATTTCCAAGTGCACTGCCTCCCACCCCACTGCCCAATCCCTGACCCAGCTCCTGTAGAAGGACATTTGCTCTGTGGTGTTGGAGGACAGTGTCTCTGGTTCAGGGTTGGTCACAGGGCTTCCTGTAGGGGAACAGCAGTCCATCTTAGTGACTAAAAAATGTGGGTAGACTGTAGATAAGGTCATGGGGTTAGGGAATAAGGGTGGGGCAAGATGGAGGAGATGAGGTGGCAATGAAAGTACAGGAGTTTGTGTTATGTGGATCTCAGTCCTGAAGACCTGGCCTTTCCTTCTTACTCTTATGCAGCCTCCATCTGCATGGCCTGGACTTAATCATCTCTCAGATTCCTCTCCATTCTTCCCAGGAAGCCTTTGGGGAAAGCCCAGCATACTGCCAAATGCTTCTTAGAGATAGTTTTCAAATATTTACTAATCTGTATTAGAGAAGAGGGATCACAGAGGTTGCTAATTAGGGCCTCTGAGTAAAAGTTTTGTTGCCTGAGCTTGGGTTCTGTCAGTTGACAGCTGTGTGTCTTCACACAAGTGTTTAACCTCTGAAAGTCTTAATGTTCGCATAGTTAAAATGGGAACACTCCCTCAAGGTTTTAGTATAAAGATTAATGGAGGTGATACATGTAACACACTTAGCATAGTGTCTGGCACCTGGTTAACATTCAGTAAAAATTAATTGATAATTTAAAAAAAATTTCTAGTGATTAGAGCTATTTATCAAGAGTCCCCTTATTAGGAAATATGTAAAGGGAGGCTGTCCTGCATATCATAGAAATGATTTATAATCAATTGGAATTGTATTACCTTTGTTCTTAGTCATCTCAGTATCTTTGGTTCTAGACTGAGCGATTGATTTTAGAGGAAACAGGAAAATTAAGAGTACTAAGAAACAGAAAAATCAGCTTAGTAGATGTTAGAAAACAAAAACTTATGGGAGCACCTATGAAAGATTTAATCTCTCCTTGAGTAGGAACTAACTTCAAATACTTCTGTTTTTATTTCACTTTATTTTTTAGTTTTGCTTTCCATTTATTTCTCATTTTTATTTTTTTAAATTAAATTTATTGGGGTAACATTGGTTAATAAAATTATATAGGGTTCAAGTGTATCATTCTATAATATATCATCTGTGTATTGCATTATATGCTCACCACCCAAAGTCAAATCTCTTTGTCACCATGTATTTGACCTCCTTTACCCTTTACTATTTTTACTCCTCCTCACTTCCCCTCTGGTAACCACCATACTGTTGTCTGTGTCTATGAATTTTTTTTTGTTTTGTTTGTCTTGTTTATTTGTAGTTTTCAGTTTTATATCCCACGTATGAGTGAAATCATATGGTTCTTAACTTTTGCTGGCTGACTTATTTCACTTAGCATAATGTTCTCCAGGTCCATTCATGTTGTTGCAAATGGCAGTATTTCATTTCTTTTTATGACTGAGTAATATTCCGTTATATATATATATGTACCACATCTTCCTTGTTTAATCATCTATTGAAGGACATTTTGGTTGTTTCCATGTTTTGGCCACTGTGAATATGCTACAGTGAACATAGGGGTGCATATACAGGGGTGGGCAAAAGAAGGTTTACAATTGTAAGTGAAACACAGAGTTTATTCTTGAATTATTATTTATTTTGGTATCATATATTTTTCCATACAAACAACTGTAAATCTGCTTTGCCCACCTCTGTATCTTTAGGAATAAATTTTTTCAAAATTTTGGGGTTTCTGGGTCAAATGTTAACTCTATTCTTAAGTTTTTGAGGAACCACTGGACTGTTTTCCATAGTGGTTGTACCAGTTTACATTCCTACCAGCAGAGAATGAGGGTTCCTTTTTCTCAACATCTCCAACACTTGTTATTACTTTTCTCGTTGATAAAATCCAATCTATAGGTGTGAGATGGTATCTCATTTTAGTTTTGATTTACATTTCTGCAATGGCTGGTGAAGTTGAGCATTTTGTCATATATCTTTTGGATCAAAGACCTAAGTATAAGACCTGAAACAATAAGGTGCATAAGTTTGGTATGGACCTTACTAATGGACCTTGGTCTTAGGACTTTATGAATTTGACTTCAAAGTCAAGGGAAGTAGAAACAAAAATAAATGAATGGGACTTTTATTTTATGGCATAAAGTTTGAATGAATCCTTGGTGGTCTTCTCTCAGGGGTGATTGGTGTGAGGGGTCAGAACTAAGAAAGAAAATAAAGGAATGAGCATCTTACATATTAGTTGACACTTGGAATTGTGCTTCCTTATACATTTTCCAATATCCTTGTTGGGTTTTTGTGAGATTTATGCACACAGTAATTTACTGAATACAGTTATTTGAAACAGGTTTTCAGGTCATTATTGCACAAAAATGAGATTGCTGTTCTACAAATAGATCCACATGTCAGGTATTCTTGGAGGAAATGGCAAAGTGACAAAAAAATAAAAGGAGAAGGAGAAGGGGAAGGAAAGAGACACCTAAGATGTAAATATGTTTGAGAGATTCACAGTGGTGGTAGAATGTGCTTTCAGTTGTAGGAAATTGTACACATAAAATTTAAATTAAATATCTTGTGAGAGAGAGAGAGACTAAAGAAAGGGAAGAAGAGACAATTTTAGAAAACAAGTTCTGGGTAGGCTTTGCTATTTGACCTTGAAGTTATTATTACAAAGTTCTGCTCTGTGTTCTCAGACTCGAATGTGTTTTGACATATATAGTTAAAATTTTAAACTGTGTGCTGCCTGGCAGTCACTAACCACAGACAGTATTTGTAATTTCAGCTTATTTTTTTATTTCTGAGTTTCAACAGCATAGAGAAGACTGTGTACAATTCATCCCTTTAATTCTCCTACATTTTCTTCCCTTCCTTCCTCTGCCCTCCCATAACCTGCCTTTTTAAATAGAACATCCAACAAACAATAAAGTTGGTGGTTGTAGATTCTCCTTTTTTAAAGTTCTTGTAGAGGTGCTGTGTGCCAACATCTCACTAACTAGTTTAGATGCTTTCTTTTATTTCATCTTGGTAATAGGGATCTGGGGTAGAGCTGTTATTATACCTATTTTACAGAACCTGAGCAAGCTTATCAAGATCAAATAGCTAGATAGTGGTAATGCAACTTCTGCAAATCTTTGTGACAGCAGTTAATTACTGTGTTGTGCTACCTGAATAAGAAGTGCCTAGAAATTCATTGCAAATGAATTATTTTCACATCGAATGAAGAACAGCAAACAAATGAAACAACAGCAAACAAAAAACTGTTCTGTAGTTATTCATTACCCCTGCAGAAGAACAATGCCCACCCTGTGTATTATCTCCTATGGTAGACTGTATGAGATTTGATTGCTATTTGAAAAGTCAATGAAAACACTTCATTGAACATTCAAGTTGGTTACGGCACATATGTGTTTTTTATGTACAGAATGAGATAAGGCTCTTCCAGATAGCTTATAGAATTTTACTTTAATTCTTTAACTTACAATGTCTTTACCATTGCTTTCAGAGTCCTAGATTTAGTTATTATGAGGAGAGTGGTTACTGTTTTCATAATGTGATTTTCTTTCCTTTGAGGAGATTTATTTGAGGACAATAAGGTGTCATGTTCTCCAAATATTGCACACTTATTTCCCAGTGGGTTGACTCAGGCTGCTAATGTCTTTTCAGATAGTATGTGGAGCATGAACATCTAAAACAATCACCAGGGGTGATTATGGGTTATGATAGTGCCAGAAAAAAATTACCACTTATTGAGCCCCTATGGAATTTAGAAGATTGTACATAGGCCGGTGGCAGAGGTAGGAAAGGCTCTGTAGTGGAAAATAACTTTTTAAAAGTGGAATCACCTTCCTTTCTCCTCTATTCAAATGTAAAAATTGACTCTTTGGGGGAAAACATGTAAATATGTACATAAACAGTTTTCAATTTTAAACAGTCATTTTTATTTTATTCATTTGTCAGATATTTATTGAATTTCTTCTAAGGCTACAGAAAAAAAAGCATTATCTTTGACTTTGAAAACAGTACAGCACACATAGACATAAAAATAAATGATGACAAGATCAATCTAAGAAGCAGAAACAAACAAGAAGAGTCCCCCCCAAAATGGGGAGACAGAGAAACAATGGCCCATCGAAAGGAAAGAAGGAATCCCCAGAAAGAGTGCTAAATGAAATAGAGGTAAGCAAACTATCAGACATGGAGTTCAAAGCATGGATTATAGGAAAGCTCAATGAGCTCAGTGAGCTCAAAGAAAACTAAAAAGAACTCCGGGGAAACGACAAGGAACTTGCTCAAAATTACACAAGCATTAAAAAGGACCTAGAAACTATCAATAAGAGCCAGGAGGAAGTGAAGAATACAAGGACATAGAAGCTATCAATGAAGAATACAATTTCTGACTTGAAGGACACAATAGAAGGAATCAAAAGCAGGCTTAGAGGATGCAGAAGATCGGATCAGTGAGCTGGAGGACAACATGGAAAAAAATTCCTGGACAGTGCAACAAAACTATAAAAGACTGAAAAAGAATAAAGTGGTTTTAACAGAGCTGCAGGAAAACATGAAATGTAATAATATCCTTATCATAAGAATACCAGAAGGAGAAGAAGAGGAGCAAAGGATAGAAAACCTGTTTGAAAAAGTAATGATAGAAACTTCCCTAACTTGATGAAAGAAAAAGTCATACAAGTCCAAGAAGCACAGAGGGTCCCAATGAAGATGAACCCAAACAGACCCACATCAAGACACATCATAATTAAAATGGCAACATTCAAAGACAAAGAGGGAATCCTAAAAGCAGCAAGAGAGAAACAGCTAATAATGTACAAGAGAGCTCCGATAAGGCTTCATCAGATTTCTCTACAGAAACACTACAAGCCAGAAGGGTGTGGCAAAAAATATTCTAAGTAATGAAAAACAAGGCCCACAACCAAGACTACTCTACCCAGCAAGGCTCTCATTCAAAATGGGAGGTGAAATAAGGAATTTCCCAGACAAAAGAAGGCTAAAAGAATGCTTCTCCACCAAACCAACATTGCAAGAGATGCTAAAGAGTCTGCTTTAAGAAGTTGAAGAAACAGAGACAGTGAGGAACACAGCTATAAAGCAGAAAAATGACAACGAATAATTACCTATCAACAATAACCTTAAATGTAAATGGATTAAATGCACCAATCAAAAGACATAGCATAGCTGAATGGATTAGAAAGCATAACCCACACATATGCTGTTTACAAGAGAACCACCTCAGAACAAAATATCTACACAGACTGCAAGTGAAAGGATGGAAAAAATATTTCAAGCAAATATACATGAAAAAAAAGCTGGGGTAGCAATACTTATATCTGATGAAACAGATCTCACAGCAAAGGCCATAAAAAGAGACAAACAAGGACATTTCATAATACTTAAGGGTTCAATTCATCAAGAAGATACAGACTTTGTGAACATATATGCACCCAACATAGGAGCACCCAAATATATAAGGAAAATCTTGAAGGACTTCAAGAAGGATATTGACAGCAACACACTTATAGTAGGGGACTTTAACACCCCATTGTCAACAATGGACAGATCTTCGAAGCAAACAGATACTAAGGACATTGAGGCATTGAAGAAAACTCTAGATTAAATAGACTTAATTGATATATATAAAATTTTCACCCCAAGGAAGCAAAATATACATTCTTTTCAAGTACTCATGAAATATTCTTAAAGATATACCACATCGTAGGACACAAAACAAGCCTCAGCAAATTCAAAAAAATTGAGATTATATTGTCTTCTCAGATCACAATGGCTTTAAACTGGAAATCAACCCCAAGGAAAAAACCCAAAGACATTCAAACTCATGGAGAATGAATAACATGCTGTTAAATAATGAATGGGTTGACAATGACATCAAGGAAGAAATTAAGAAATTTCTGGAAACAAATGATAATGAACACACAACAGCCCAAAACCTATGGGACAGCGAAAGCAGTTCTGAGAGGAACGTTCATAGCAGGACAGAAGAATCTCAAATAAAAATTCTAACCCTGCAGCTACAAGAACTAGTGGAACAACAACAAACAAAGCCTAGAGCAAGTAGAAGGAGGGAAATCATCAAGATCAGAGCAGAATTAAATGACGTGGAGACTAAACAAACAATTCAAAAGATCAATAAAACCAGGAGGTGGTTCTTTGAAAAGAAACAAAATCAACAAACCTTTAGTTAGGCTCATCAAGAAAAAAAGAGAGAGGACCCAAATAAACAAAATCAGAAACTAAAGAGGAGAAATCACAACCGATACCACAGAAATACAAAGGACTGTAAGAAATTACTACGAACAACTACAAGATTTTTGACAGCCTAGCTGAAAGGGACAAATTACAGGAAACTTTAATCTTCCAAAACTGAATCAAGAAGAAGCAGAAAGCCTGAAGAAACAGATAGCAACTAGTGAAATTGAAGCAGTAATCAAAAAACTCCTGGCATACAAAAGCCCTAGACTGGATGGCTTCACAGGTGAATTTTATAAAACATTTAGGGGAGAACTAATGCCTATACTCCTCAAACTACTCCAAAAAATACAAGAAGAGGGAAGACTCCCAAACTCGTTCTGTGAAGCCAGTATTACCCTGATTCCAAAACCAGGTCAAGACATAACAAAGAAAGAAAATTATAGGCCCATATCGCTGGTGAACACAGATGCTAAAATCCTCGAGAAAATATTGGCACCGGATCCAGCAACACATTAAAAAGATCATACACCACAATCAAGTGCAATTCATCCCAGCGATGTAAGGATGGTTTAATAATACACCAAATAAAATTAAAGACAAAAGATCACATGATCATATCAATAGATATCAAAAAAGCATTTGATGAAGTATAATACCCATTTATGATGAAAACTCTCAGCAAAATGGGAATAGAGGGAGCATACCTCAACATAATAAAGGCCATATACGAGAAACCTGAAGCCAACATCATACTCAATGGGCAAAAACTGAAAGCATTCCCTCTGAGATCAGGAGCAAGACAAGGATGTCCGCTCTCTCCACTCCTATTCAACATAGTCTTGGAGTTCTAGCCACAGCAGTCAGACAAGAAAAAGAAATAAAAGGCATCCAAATTGGAAAAGAGGAAGTAAAACTGTGCTTATTTGCAGATGACATGATAGTGTATGTAGAAAACCCTACAGACTCCACGAAAAAGCTCCTCAAATAGGTGAATTTGGCAGAATAGCAGGGTACAAAGTCAATGTTCAGAAATCGAAGGGCTTTCTGTACACCAACAATAAAATATCAGGGATAGACACTAGAAAAAAATCCCATTTACTATAACAGCAAGAAAAATAAATACCTAGGAATAAACTTAACCAAGGAGGTAAAAGACCTGTATTTGGAAAACTACATAACTCTCAAGAAAGAAATTAAGGAAGATACAAATAAATGGAAGCATATACTGTGTTCATGGATGGGAAGAATCAACATCATTAAAATGTCCATACTACACAAAGTAGTTTACTGATTCAACATAATCCCTATTAAAATACCAGTAACATATTTCACAGACCTAGAACAAATACTTCAAAAATTTGTATGGAACCAAAAATGTCACTGAATAGCCACAGCAATCTTGAGGAAGAGGATCACAGTAGGAGGAACCACAATACCTGATATCAAACTATACTACTAGGCTACTGTAATCAAAACAGTCTGGTACTGGCATAAGAACAGACATGTATATCTATGGAGTAGGATAGAGAACCCAGAAACAAACCCAGATCTATATGGTCAACTAATATTTGACAAAGGGGAAAGGAATATCAGATGGAGTGAAAAGAGCCTCTTCAACAAATGGTGCTTGGAGAGCTGGACAGGGACATGTGAAAAAAAACAAAACTAGACCACCAGCTTACACCACACACCAGAATAAACTCAAGATGGATCAGAGACTTAAATGTAAGTCATGATACCATAAAAGTCCTAGATGAAAACAGAGGCAGGAAAATTTCAGATATCCCACATAGCAATATTTTCACTGATACATCTCCTAAGGCAAGGGAAATAAAGGAAAGAATAAACAAATGGAACTACATCAAACTAAAGTGTTTCTGCTCAGCAAGATGAAAAGGGAACCAACCGTATGGGAAAACATTTGCTGATGATACCTCAGACAAGGGATTGATTTCCAAAATATGTAAAGAACTTTTACATCTCAATACCAAGGAGAAAGACTAATTAAAAGCAGATAAAGGACCTAAACAAACACTTCTCCAAAGAGGACATATAGAAGGTTCACAGGCATATGAAAGGATGCTCAACATCACTAGCCATCAGAGAGATGCAAATAAAAACGACAATGAAATACCACTTCACACTAGTCAGAATGGCCATCAACAAATCAATAAACAGCAAGTGCTGGCGAAGATGTGGGAACTCTATTAGTAAAATCAGTGGAAGCATCATAGAGGAGGTGGCATTTGACCTGGGTCTTAAACAGTAATTGTCAGATGTGTGTTTAGTAATCAACCACCTGGGTAGTTTATATAAGATGACTGTTCATAGAGTGTCAGATTCTGTAGATCTGGGATGGGCCACACTGTGTATTTTAAATAAACCTTGGATAATTCTTGTGAATGATGTGCACTCAGACCATGCCTCAGAAACTCTGTCTTTAGGATAGGTAGAATATTTTCCTTAATATTGGGGTATAATTAAAGTATAATGAACTAGACATATTTAAAGTGTACAGTTCGATCCATATTTGACATATGTATCTGCAAAACCATCACATAATCAAGATAATAAACATTTTCATCAACAGCCAGTGTATCCTTGTATCCTTTTTCTAATCTTTTCCTTTCTTTACCAGTCTCTAGGCAACCACTAACCTAATTCTGTCATTGTAGATTACTGTGGATTTTCTACTTTTATGTAAATAAATCATACAGTGTGTATTTTTTATACTTCATTTCTTTTCTTTAGCATGGTGATTTTTTTGATATGTTAATATTGTTATCTGTCAATGTTATATGTATCAATTCTTTCCTTTTTTTTTTTTTTTTTGAATATTGTGCCTTTCTATATATATACGTGAATTTGTTTATTCATTCACTTATTGATGGACATTTAGGTTGTTTCCAGTTTTGGATTATTACAAATAAAACTGCTATGAATATTTGTATAAAAGTCTTTGTGTGAACATATATTTGCGTTTCTCTTTACAAGAAAACCTAGGAGGAGAATGGTCTATAAATGCCAGATAGATAAACGCATTTGAATTGTATTCAGCTCTGAACACAATTATCATTGTGAAAGAGCCATATTTATCTCTGCTAATTTTCTTTCTTAAAGTCTGTTTAATTTATATTAAAATACACATTCTAGCCTTACTTATCCCTCTTCAGTTACCTTGTGTTGTTTAAGTTACATGTATTATGTCTACAAACATTGGAAATGGCACCATTCACTTTTAAAAACCTTTTGCTTTAAATAATCATATGCATTATAAGGAACTTAAGAAGAAAACAGCATTTTTGAATATTTACCTGGTAGTTTATCATTTCTTTTTTTCTTTCTTCATTCCTGAAGTTTCCTGTTGCCTTTTGGTGTTTTTTTCTTTCAGTATGGAAAACTTCCCTTAGCATTTCTTACAGAACATTCCTGCTGGTGACAAGTTTCTTAGTATTCCTTTATCCTAGAATGTCTTTGTTTACCTTTTATTATGAATGATATTTTTATTGAGATAGAATTCTGGATCAATAGATCTTTTTACACAACAATTTAAAAATATTGTTGCATTGTCTTCTGCCTTTATGGTTTCTGTAGAGAAACTCAATCATATCATTTGCAGTTCTCCTATTATAATGTTTTATCTTTCTTTACCTACTTTCTAGATTTTTATTTCATTATTTTTGTTTTTGTCATTGCATTCTTTAGCTTATATGTGGTTTTCTTTGAGTTTATCTGTTTTAAGGTTCACTGAGCTTGAATCTGTAAATTTATGTCTTTCACCAATTTTGGTAAGTTCCTCGTGATTACTTTTTTTTTTCTCATTTTACTTCTTAAAGTATATTTTACTGATTGTGCTGTTACAGTTCCAGTTTTTTGCCTTTGCCCCCCTCTGCCCACTACCCCCATTCCCTCCAATAATCCCACCCTTAGTTCATGTCCATGGGTCATGTATATAAGTTCTTTGGCATCTCCATTTCCTTTACTTTTTTTTTTTTTTTTTTTTTTTTTTTTTTTAAGAGAGAGGGGAAGGGAGGGAGAAAGAGGGAAAGAAACATCAATGTGTGGTTACCTCTTGTGTGCCCCTCAACTGGGGACCTGGTCTGCAATCCTGGCATGTGTCCTGACTGAGAATTGAACTGGCAACACTTTGGTTCCCAGGCGCTCAATGTACTGAGCCACACCAGCCAGGGCTCCTTTACTATTCTTGACACACCCCTGTCTATTTTGTACCTACCAATTATGCTTCTTAATCCCTGTGCCTTTTTCCTCATTGTCCCCGTTCCCCTCTTCACTGACAATCCTCCATATGATCTCCGTATCTATGATTCTGTTCCTGTTCTAGTTGTTTGATTAGTTTTCTTTTCTTTTTTAGATTCAGTTGTTGATGGTTGTGAGTCTGTTGTCATTTTAATGTTCATAGTTTTGATCGTTTTCTTAGATAAGTTCCTTTAATATTTTGTATAATAATGGCTTGGTGATAATGTACTCCTTTAGCTTTACCTTGTCTGGGAAGCATTTCATCTGCCCTTCCATTCTAAATGATAGCTTTGCTGGATAGAGCAGTCTTGGTTGTAGGTCCTTGCTTTCCATCACTTTGAGTACGTCTTGTCAGTCCCTTTTCCCCTGCAAAATTTCTTTTCAGAAATCAGCTGATAGTTTTATGGGGACTCCTTTGTAGGTCACTTTGCTTTTCTCTTGCTGCTTTTAAGATTCTCTCTTTACCTTTAACCTTTGGCATTTTAATTATGATGTATCTTGGTGTGGTCCTCTTTGGGTCCAGCTTGTTTGGTACTCTCTGTGCTTCCTGGGCTTATTTGTTTATTTCCTTCACCAAATTAGAGAAGTTTTCTTTCATTATTTTTTCAAATAAGTTTTCAATTACTTGCTCTTCTTCTTCTCCTTTTGGCATCCCTATAATTCAAATGTTGGCAGTTTTGGAGATATCCCAGAGTCTTGTTATTCTCTCCTCATTTTTTTTTCAGTTCTTTTTTCTTCATTCTGTACTGGTTGACTGTTTATTTCTTCCTTATGTTCCAAATTGTTTATTTGAACCCTGGCTTTCTTCTTTTCACTGTTGGTTCCCTGTGGATTTTTCTTTATTTCACTTAGTGTAGCCTTCATTTCTTTCTTTATGCATTTGCCATGCTCAGTGAGTTCTGTGAACATCCATATAACCAGTGTTTTTAATTCTGCATCTGATAGATTGCCTATCTCTGTTTCACTAAGTTCTTTTTCTGGAGTTTTTAGGTGGTCTTTCATTTGGTCCATATTTCTGTCTCCTCAATTTAACAGCCTCCTTGCATTTGTTTATGTGTATCAGATAGAGCTGCTTTGACTCCCTGTCTGGGCTTACCTGCTGTGGTGTAAGGGGGGGAGCCTTAGGTATTCACCAGGTCAGGGCAACCTGTTTCACCACTTCTTGATGCTGTATTTGGGGGAGGGGTCAGAAAAGGAACAATGCAGCTTGTTCAGCACTGGCCCCATTTCTAGTCACTTCACCCACTTCCTGTATGCAACTGGCACCCCTCTAGCTGTTGCTCAGGTTGTGGTTCTCAGAGTGGGTGGGTTTGCATACATTCTAGGACCATGGAGATTTTATAAACAGACTCTCCTGAGAGAGGGGCAGTTCCTTCCACCTCCCCAACCCCCACTGGTTTTCACAGGCAGAAGCTATGAGGGTTTATTTTCCTGGCACTGGAACCCTGGGCTTTGTGGTCTGACCTAGGGCTGGGATTGCTCCCCAGATATCCATCCCAGCTTTTATTCACCATAGGTGAATGTGGGACCGCCTCTTCTGCTGCTGCCTCCTCTGCCTTGCTGCTGCCGTCTTGACTCTCCCACACCGAGTCCTCTCCACCTTGGCTCCCCATCTCTGCCCCTCCTACTCGTCTGGGTGAATATTTCTTCTTGAAATCCTTGGTTGTTGGACTTCCATACAGTTCGATTTTCTGGTAGTTCTGGCTGTTTTTTCTTTTTCTTTTTCTTCTTTTAAAGTTTGAGCAGATCTTTTCTTAAAAATTTATTTTAAAGATTTTATTTACAGTATTTATTTTTAGAGAGAGGGGAAGGGAGAGAGAAATAGAGGGAGAGAAACATCAATATGTGGTTGCCTCCTGTGCGCCCCCAACTGGAGACCTGGCATGCAACTGAGGCATGTGTCCTGACTGGAAATGGTTGTTTTCTGTTTTGCGTTTAGTTGTGATCCTTCTTATGTTTGTGCGAGTAGCCTAAGCTTCTCTACCTATGCCTTCATCTTGGCTGGAAGTCTCGTCATTACTTCCTTTTTTAAGAAGATTTTTAAAAAATTTATTTTTATAGAGAAGGGAAAGGAAGGAGAGAGAGAGGGTGAGAAACATCAATGTGTTGTTGCCTCTTGCATGCCCCCAACAGAGGATCTGGCCCTACAACCCAGGCCTGTGCCCTGACTGGAAGTAACCGGCGACCCTTTGGTTCGTAGGCCGGCACACAATCCACTGAGCCACGCTAGCCAGGGCTCGTCATTACTTCTTTGGATAACATTTGTTTCAATTTCTTCCTGCTCTGCTTCTGTAACTCGAATTACAAGCATATTAAATTTTTAAATTTTATCCTGAAGATCCCAAGATGTGGCTCACTTTATTTTCATCTTTTCTCTCTGTTATTCATATTAGATAATTTCTGTTGGTCCATCTGCATGTTCAGTGATTCTTTCCTCTCTCCTTTCCACTTTGATGCTTTGGTCGTCAAATACATTTTATTTAATTTTAGATACTGTTTTAGTGTTAAAAATTAATTTGGTTATTTTTTGTTGTTTTTTCTATTTCTGTGCTAAGAATTTCTATATTTTCATGTTTCTCAAGTGTGTGTTGTTTTTTTTTTTTTTTTAAACCTCATGGAGCATAGTTACAATAGTTGCTTTAAAATCTCTTGATAGTTCTAACATCCGGGTCATCTCAAGATAGACTGCTATTAAGAATTGTTCACATGTTCCTTGTTCTTGCTCAGACAGTTTTGGATTGTATGCTGGAAGTTGCCAGTTATAAGTTGTGTACACTCTGTGTCCTGTTAAAATCCTGTGGTAACTGTTGATATTTTCTTTTATTAGATGATTAACCTGGTGAGGTGTAGGCCTTCGGTTCTGACTTGCTTCCTGTGGGCAGTGGTTTCAAATCTCAGTGTAGGTCTTTGCTGTGCTAATTTGTGTCTGTCCTCACTTGTGTGAATGTTACAAATGTCAGTTCAGTTTTCTCTACCTGCTGTGCTGATTTGAGCTTGTGCTCTTCATATGTAGCTCAGGGGTTGGTTGATACTTGTGCAGGTAGAATTAGGGCGTCTTTTCTGGGGGGTGTCTACTCCATCTTACAGAAGTCCTTTACCTGTGTGTGGAAAAACTGTTTCTGCTTTGCAGCTCTGCAACTGGTGCCAATCTTTGGGGCAAAATAATGCGAGGAAATAACCAAAAAGTCTTATGCAATTCATCCTGTGTAGTTTACTTCTTCAAGTTTTCACTTTCCATCAAAATTTGTCTGTTTACTTTTCAGTGTTATATTAGTTGTTTTATGTACTTGTCCAGGGATTTGTGGTGTAATCAGAGTCAGGCTTATGTGTGACTTGAGGATGGATTGTGAAGACACTCCAGGTGAAAGGATAATTCCATAACATAACTATGTGGTACCAGAAAAGTGTGGGTGTATTGGCTCTACTGTATATTTAGTCCATTAATTTTATTAATCAGTATTAAGCATTGTGAATTTTTGAGGTAAAGCAACTAGGTGAGACCATCAAGACCTGGCAAACTCTGGCTCTTTCCCTTTTTTCTTTCTTTCTTCTTCTCTCCCTTTCCTTTATTCTCCTAACTTCCTCCTCTTCCTTTAAATCATTCTTGACCTTTTTAGTGCTACATCAGCCCCATGTGTAGGTTTTCCCTTGTAGTTCCTTCCAGTGACATATTTTCAAGCTGTCAGAATAGAGATATCTGTTCAAATATTTACTTAGCCTGTGTCCTTTTCCCCTTTTCAAAATGAGGAAGATGGCGAGATTTTTTTCTGATATAAAAGCGCAATGTAATTATTGAAAGATTAAGAAAATAAAGTATGAGAAGGTAATTTCTTTGTCACTTAGATAAAACTATAAAAATATGCATATGTGTGGGTTTATTTCTTGATTCTTGATTCTATTTCATTGCTTTTTATATCTGTTCTCATTCTTAGTGCCACACTGTTTTGATTCCTATAGCTTTGTAGTAGGTTTGAAATTGGGAAGTCTGAGTCCACCAACTTTGTCGGTCTATCCATTCTTTATTCTTTGCCATAAATAAATTCAAATCTTTCTAATTAAAAAACTTATTTTTCTTAAATTTTTTTCATTGAAATACTTTATTCTTATACTTTATCTACTTCTCTCTCTCTCTCTCTCTCTCTCTCTCTCTCTATGTATGTATCTATCATCTTCCAGTCCTTTATTAGGGCTATCAAATCATTATCCACCACCCACCTTAAGAGAGAGGACATTATGCAGATGAAGTCCCCTGTGTATCCCTTCCTTTTGGTATCTTCCTATGAGCCCTTCTGTGAGCAATCACTATTCTGAATTTTCTGTTATAACCTTGATCTTTACCATAGTTTTAATATGTATTTTTAAAAACAAGTTAACTCTTATTGGGTTTTAAACTTTCACAGATGGACTCACTCTGTACATCTTTTTAGACTTTCGTTTTTAATGCAGTATTGTGAAGATCATCTTAGTCGTTATGTGTGGAGTTTTAGTTCATTTATTTTTCACTGCTAAAATTCTATTGGATGAATATTCCAGTTTATTCATCCTTTTTTTTTTTTTTTTTTGCTATTACAAATGCCAATTGCTGAACCTTCTTGTACATGCTGTATGTATAGGTGTAAGAATTTCTCCAAGGTATATTTTATTTAGTAGTGGAATTGCTAAGTCAATACTTAGGAGCATCTTTTGATTTATTGGATAGCACTAGATTGTTTTTCAAAGCAGTTGGGTCAGTTTATACTGCCTTGAGCCTGCGTGTAAGTTCTTGTTGCTCTATATCCTCTTCAACACTTGACTTTCTTCAACTTGCTTTGCCAATCGGATGAGTTTAAAATAGTGTCTAACTGTGGTTTTATTTGCTTTTACCTAATCACTATTAAGGTTGAACATATTTTTATATATCTAACATAGTTTTTCTTTTTTCATTTTGAGGTGGGTTTTATTTTTCTGTTTATCTTTTTTATTAATTGGTAGGAACTCATCATTTATTTTGAATGTAGTAGTCCCCACTTATACATAGGGGATATGTTCCAAGACCCCCAGGGGATGCCTGAAACCATGGATAGTACTGAACCCTGTTTTTTTTGATACATACATATCTATGATGAAGTTTAATTCATATATTAGACTCAGTAAGAGATTAACAACAATAACTAATGATAATATAGAACATTGTAACAATATACTGTAATAAATGTTATGTGAATGTGGTTTCTCTCTCAAAATACCTATTTTACTGTGCTCACCCTTATGATGATGATGTGAGGTGATACAATACCCTATCAATTCAAAAACTTGCCCTTTTGTACTTTAAGGAAACACTTTATGGCTTCTTTTGGCACATATGAATTGCCAGGATGACTGCTCTTGTGTTTTGGGCCGTTCATTATTAAGTAAAATAAAGGTCACTTTAATACAGCACTGTGATACCTTGCCCATTGATCTGATATCTGAGACTGCTACTAAGTGATTAAAGGGGCAGGGAGTGTCCACAGTGTGAATATGCTGGACAAAGGGATGATTCAAATCCTGGGCATGATGGAGTGGCATGGTGAGAGATTTCATCACACTACTCAGAGTTATGCTCAACTTCAAACTTATAAATTGTTTATTTCTGGAATTTTCCACTTAATATTTTTGGACTGTGGTTGACCATGGGTAACTGAAACCACAGGAAGTGAAAACCACAGATTTGGGGGATTGCTACTATACCAATCATTTGTCATTTTCATGTATTGCAATTGTATTCTCCAGGCTTGTGGCTTTCCTTTTTTTCTTTTTTTTTCCCTAAGTAACTCTTTCATAAATGGAATATATATATTTCTTACTGGCGTAGCTTTAGTTTTCTTTATATAACATCATTCTGCAGAAAAGTTACTTTGTCAGGGAATGTGAGTGGGTGTAAGTTGACAAGTCCCTAACAATAACCCTCTTCTTGTCATGCTTGATTCTGGTAGTTTAAGTCTCTGATGTTATTGGTATATCATTCATATTTTAAGCAATGGGATTCTAAATATTTAATGATTTTCAAGCATCTACCCTCTCTCTCCTAATGTTCTGTCAGCTTGGGTCCTACCCTCTGTGACAGGTTCTCTGGATTGAGAAGGTATATTCTAGGAGGTATTTGTTTGACTAGGAAATGTAGCTTGGGGCTTGCTTGGGAACTCCATTTATATTGTTTGCACAGAATTTTATTTGTTTCCTGGCATATTTTTAAAAAATTTCTTTCTAAGCTTGCTTAGTATTGCTGTTATTGCAGTGAAAGTAAGGGTTCTGGTAGCTTGTTTCAAGTTGTGCTATGTGTTTATATTTCTCATGTTTTCACAGCTGTTGTATATGTGTTGCATACTTTCTGTGGCATGATTTTGTACATAGGAAGCTCCTGGAAAGCAGAAATTGTATTCTGTTTATTATTTTCAATGTCTGAGGTCTTATATATTTGGCAAATAAAAGGCAATTGTCATTTAATTCCTCAGTCCTTCCCTGATCAATGTGAACTGAATTTTCCTTTTTTTCAACTGTTTTTCTTTTTCCATATTTTCTCCTCCTTTCACGAAACAGTAATCTTAATAACACAAACCAACTATTAACTTCTGTATTTATTTTTATTGTTTACATTATTACAGATGTTTCCATCCTCCACTTCGACCACCTCCCGCTGCCCTCGCCCCCTCCTTCCTTCTGGCCTTCATCACACTGTTGTCTGTGTCTATGGGTTATGCAAATATGAGGTCTGTCCAGAAGGCATCCAGTCATGTAATATGAAAAATAGAGACGTTTATTAAAGAAGGTGAAAGATACAAGAAACATTGTACATAGGACAATGACACCTCAGTCCCATTCAAAGTAGACACCTTGGGATCTCACACACTTCTCCTAATTACCATCAGCTGCCCCTTCGTATTTTCATGAATCTCATCCACAGTGTGAAATCTCTTCCCTTTCAAAGGTGATTTTAATTTGGGGAAAAGCCAGAAGTCACAGGGTACCAAGTCTGGGCTGTAGTGGGCCTGAGTCACCTGGGTGATTTGATGTTTTGCCAGAAACCTCTGCACAAGACATGATGCATGAGTAGGTGCATTGTTGCGATGAAGCTGCCAGTCACTAGTTGCCCACAGATGCAGTCTTCTGAGTCTTCCAAATAGTTTCTGTGGAGTAATATTCAAGCTCAATGCAAGATTTGATACAGATTCATTGCTGTACTTCCTCAGTCATTTTGAATGTGACAGCCAACACAGTACACATGCTCACTCAACAGCGTCTATTGCCTGCACTGACTAGTACTGTGAGTTGTCATTGTTCACGCATGTGCATTCCAGTCCACTCGCCTTGGCTGCCAGGTTACATAGATGTCACACAAACCATTCTCGTTATATTAACAATGGCTGGACTTTTTTCAGACAGACTCCTTATATTCTTTGGCTAATCCCTTCACTTTCTTTCATGTAGTCCCCCGCGCACACCCTCCCCGCCCAACAGCTCTCAGTGTGTTCCATGTATCTATGCCTTTGTTTCTATTTTGTTCCTCAGATTATTTTGTTCGTTAGATTCCACATATAAGTGGCATCATGTGGTATTTTCTTTCCTGATTGGCTTATTTCACTTGGCATGATAATCCCCAGGTCCATCTGTGCTGTCACAAAAGGTAAGAGTTTCTTCTTTTTTACTGCTGTGTAGTATTCCATTGTGTAAAATGTACCACAGCTTTTTTATCTGTTCATTTACTGAGGGGCACTTGGGCTGTTTCTAGATCTTGGCTATTTTAAAAATGCTGCTATGAATATAGGGGTGCATACAAGTATATTATTTTGAAGCAGTGTTCTGGGATTCTTAGGATATATTCTCAGAAGTGGGATTGCTGGGTCAAAGGCAGTTCCATTTTTAATATCTTGAGGAAATTCCATATGCTTTTCCACAGTCTGCATTCCCACCAACAGTGCATAACGGTTCCCTTTTCTCTACTTCATCATCTTATTTTTTATTTTTTTATTTATCGATGTTAGCCATTCTGGCAGGTGTGAGGCGATATCTCATTGTGGTTTTAATCTGCATCTCTCTGATGATCAGTGACATTGAGCATATTTTCATCTCTATTGGCTCTCTATGTCTTCTTTGGAGCAGTGTCTATTCAGGTCCCTTGCCCATTTTTTAATTGGATTGTCTTCTTGGTGTTGAGTTGAATAAGTTCTTTATATATTTTGGAAATTAACCCCTTAAGAGTTGTGTCATTTGCAAATATATGTTCTCCCATACAATGGATCCCCTTTTCATTTCATTGATGGTTTCTTTTGCTGTACAGAAGCTTTTTAGTTTGATGTAGTCCCATTTGTTTGTTTTTTCTCTTGCCCTTGGAGATAAATTGGCAAAAATATTGCTACCAGAGATTTCTAAGATTTTACTGCCCATGTTTTCTTTTTTTTGACACTATGAAGCTGATGTAGTAATTTGTGAGTTTCCAGATAAGAGATTCCGATTAGGAAGAAATTGGTATTTGGCAAGTCTGGATTGTTGCAAATGGTCATTTATTTAATTAAACTCCATTATTTTTCCCAGGTCTTCCCCATCCCTGTATCCATGTACTTTGCTACTTTGAAATGCTTTCCACTGTGGGAGGAATATACATCTCTGCTGATGATTTTTGGCTTGGACACCTGGCTACTTTGGCTAATGGGGTATTAGCAGATGTGATACAAACAGAGACTTGAAATGAACTTGGCAGTGGTTTTATTCTCTTTTGTTTCCACCTTTGTTATGAGATGAACATGAATAGCCTGCTGGTTCTGAAACAGTAAGAAACACGTGGCATGGACTTGTACCAGCCCTGGAGCCTGAAGCCCAGCCTCGTCTGGACCAGCTGAGCCCCATCCCCAAAGAAATGTGGTTGTTCTCCACCACTGAGATTTTGTAATGGCTTGTCCGTACAGAGCAGCTCTGTGATGAAGTGTGTGTTGTGGTTGCCTTGCATTTTCTTTCTCAGCTTATCCAGGGCTCGCAGTGCTTACAGTTCTCGCTTTCAATACCATTACACAGAATTCATTTATTTCTTTTGAGCTTTTCCTTACTGCCTCCCTTTCTAGCTTAGTGAGAAAAATAATAAGGAAAGAGTTGGACTTTTTCTGTTTTTCTCCCTTCTTAGAGAAGTCTTTGAAATAGATTCCCAGTATTTTAGTTTGTGTAGTGGGCTAAGCCAGACAGGGATTGGGAGTGGGATTTATCTAGAAAGTTGTCCCCATTGTGTTTTTGAAATGCTACAGACACGGAATGTTGTGTATGCATGCATGTGCACATGCATTCTTAGTATAAATTTTTTAGTTCTAGTCCCAGGTGTCTAGCTTTAATCAGTCTCAAGTAAAAAACTCTAAAATCACTAGAATGTAATCTTCATGAGAACAGGGATTTCTCTGGTTTTGAACATTCACTGTCATATTCCCAGCCCCTAGGACAATGCCTATCATATAATAGGCACTCAATATACATATTATAAAGTGAATGATGGATACTTGAGTGGGTGGAGCGCCCCTTCCTCATCCTGACGCTTGCTATTCTTTCTCCAAGGCATATTGAAACAGTAATATGAGAAGGGACCCCCTGCCCCTCCCCCTCTTGTTTCCCTGGCTGGCCCTTGGCCTCTCTGCTCCCAGATGCAGTTCCTAAGTTAATAGAAAGATGCTGTGGGAAGCACAAGGGCCTTGGAGTGATGATCTGCCCATAGTCAGGCCCAGCAAGTCCTGGTTAGCTCTCAGATCCATGATTTGGCCTTCTAAACCAGAGATTCTTAATATTAGTAAAACCCACAGGGAAAGTTTGTTTTATAGCACCACAAGGAAAATTGCATAGCAGCAGGACGTTGGTGTATATGGTTGGTTAACTAGGTTGCTTCCTCACACCTCCTTAAGGAAACTCTCAGACTTAAATATAAGAAAAATAAAAGATGTACATATAATTGAATTTTATTTAAAGTATTTATGAAACTCATGCCTCATGGGATCATTTCAGCTTTGCAAGCAGGTAGTGATATGCTTTTCAATGGCTCAATTTTATTTTCTTCCTTGCAAGATGCAATTTAGAAGTTTAGGAATTATTTATGGTACTGTGGGGATAAACACAATCCGCTAAGTTATTTTTGTGTGTGTCATTTTTTTCAGGATCTGTTTTGGTATGTTAAGCTGGAAGCAAGGTCTTCATGAAATGGATATTATTAGGTATTCCGCAGAAAACAAGATTTGATATTCTACTCAGTGTGGAAAATAGAAAGGAGTTCTATCACTCTCTTTATTGGAAAGCCTCTCTGAGCTAGGAAGGACTAAATCTGTGCAAGGGTAGAGTGAGCAGCATTGCCCATACTTATTTGATCACAGAATCCCTTTATGAAAAAATCCTTTTTGTGGAGTGTGTTCCAAGAAGGACACTTAGGGAAATCCTTGTCCATTTGGCTGCTGGGTTGACAGTAATCTAGGAAGGTAGTTGAAGTGTATTTGGGAGAAGTAATGGCCAAGTATAGTAAGATATTCTTTTAAAATTATACCTTGATGAATGCCTTCAATGTGAAGAGACACAGCTGATATTAACATACAGAATTTAGAACATTTATTTTATTTTAAAAATTATTTTATTTATTTGTTTTTATAGAGAGGGGAAGGGAGGGAGAAAGAGAGAGAGAGAAACATCAAAGTGTGGGAGAAATGTTGATCGCCTATCTCCTGCATGCCCCCAACTGGGCACCTGGCCTGCAACCCAGGCATGTGCCCTGACTGGGAATCAAAGCTGCAACCTTTTGGTTCACAGGCTGGCACTCAATCCACTGAGCCACACCAGCTAGGGCTAGAATGTTTGTTTTAGACTATTTGTCTGTGGAACCCTGGAAATTGAGGGTTTATGGGCTTTGAAGGCATTATGAAGGAAACGCTCTCAAAATCCGTTATTCAGTACTTCCATTTATTAGAGCCAGCCTTAACTCTCTTTGTCCATTCATTCAACAAACATTAAGTATTATGTGGCAGACACCATGCTAGGAGCTGCAGATACAGAGGTTATTTCTGCCTTTGAAGGACTTGCAGTCTAGTGGGAGAGACTGACAGGTCATCTACTATGTCCTTAGTGGTGATTACACTTGAAATAGTATCGTAAATGGGTCCTTGAGAGACTGGGTCCTTGAGAGACTGGGCAAGGCTTCACTGAGGTTATAATGCTTGAAATGAGCAAATAAGGTTGAGTAGGTTACATGATGGGGTTAGGGTGAGGAGGAGATCTTTTCCAGGCACTCAGTAGCTTGTGCAGAGGCATAGAGCAGGGTACAGCACTGCTTGTTCTGGGAAGACTGCTTAATGTGGAGTGCTAGGAAAGCTAGGTGCCTGGGAGTCAAGTAGAGAAAGCTGGAAACCTCCTCAGTAGTGCTTCGCTCTGGAAGGGCTTAGAAGGCGAAATAAAAGACCTTAAGTCTCATCCTTTTGGTAGTAGTACATGATTGAAGAATTTTACGTAGGAGAGAGGTGTGGCATTACTGGGGAGGGTGAGGCAAAAAGTGCCTGTTCAAAGGCAGGGATCCAGGTGACAGTGCAGGCTTAACTGATGAGAGTGGGAGCTGAAGCGGTGGCAGGAGAGGGAGATGGTGGGGCCAGATTGGAGTTAATCTTAGGAGTAAGCCAGGTTTCGTGTGCACAGGGCCCACGTTCTTGGCATGATGATATCATGGGTGTAGCAATCAGATAGTTCTGGTTGCAGCTTTCCCAGGCATAACTGATACACAGAACCTTTGGGTCTTCTTCACCACTGCACATTCTTCAGAGAGTGAGAGGTGAATTTTACAGCTCCCCCACCTCCTTTACCTTCAGTTGCCTGAACCATAAATAACCGGGATAACTTCTTTCTCGTTATGGAGGCACTTTTAAAAGAGAAGAGGCAGATCCTCTCTGAAGTAAAAGAAGTTACTTTTCTAACTTGTTTTAGAAAGTACTCTTCTGAATTACATAGGCCCCAAGCCCTACAAAACCGGGATTCATCCCTGGATGAAATGCATGTAGTAAAGATGGCTCTTATCTCTCTCGACCATTGTTCTGGGTCTCCTTGGACAGGTTTTCGCTGGCTCTGAGTCCAAGTGTGTGCCTCAGAGAGTAGATTGTTGATGAGTCTTCTGCATCGGCTGTATGACACATAGACATATGCCTCTAACTGAGTATACCTGACATGGTTTTTGTATAGCTCCCCCTCTTTGGATGTGGGCCTTTTTAGTTGATTCATTTAATTAAGGCCATTCTTCCTTATTTCATGGCTGGTTATTTCTCTGCTAGCCATTTAGGGGGCCGGGCATTGGAGTTCCTCATTAGTTGCACTTACGTTCTTAGTCAGTGTTGCCTGGAATAGTAGGAATATGGAAAAGTTAGGGAACAGAAAGGGACAGTGTCTCCTAGGACTTGCTTATACTGGTACTTACTAGCTACTGCTGACTGGTTTCCTTGACCACCATTGGTTAGGTGTACATGTCTTTATAGAAAATATCAGGAGCTTTAGGCCAGAAAGATATGCCTTCACTGATAAATACACTTAGCACTTAATGTCTTTGAATCTCAGTACCTAATCTATAAAATGAGAATAACATGTACCTATTTGGCATGGGATGAAGAGTAAATGAATTCATGCATATGATGTGCTTAGCATGCTGTCTGGTACATAGTGAGTGATCAAAAAGTGTTAGATCCTTTCTACCCTAATTTTAACCCTTGCATCTTTCAGAGGGTGTTAAAGTTGGAAATAATTTCAGATGTCATTAGCTCTTTTAATCCCCTGAAATTACACATAAACTTTTGCATTTATTTGTGAAGGAGCATTTAGGGGACATGGGAAGGGGAGTGAGCAACAGAACAAGGGAGAGTAATTGTAGTTTTCATTGATTTTCAAAGTGTTCTATGGCTTAAAAAAGTTAAGAACCACTGAGCTAGTCTAATATTCTTATTTTGCATTTGAGGAATTAGTTTCTTTTTTTTTTGTTTGTTTGTTTTTTGGTTATTCAATTACAGTTGTCCCATTTTTCCCCCATTGCTCCCGCCCCCCCCCCCCCCAGGAGGAATTAGTTTTTAATGGAGCAGTTTTAGGTCTGTGTGATAGAGAAACAAATGTGGCTATGATTTGAAGGGTACTGAACAATTCCTAACTAATGATGCTGTCTGCCTTAAGGACCTAACTGAGACAAGAGCAATTTGTTAGGTGAAGTTGCTTGCTACCTAGGAGGGCAAAATATTCATCAAATGTTTATTGAGGGAAGGGTGATGAAGGCAGGTAACATTTGTTGGAAAGTTAGATGCTTGGCAAGCAAAGATGAATAAGGCAGAGCTTCTGTCTTCAAGGAGCTAATGATCTAATGAGGGGTATAGTCATATACATAGCCCCAGAAACGTAAGTTGTCACACCAGGTAACAGGTAGATTCAGAAACAAGGTCTCTGGGAGTCAGGAAAGATAGCCCAGATAAGTTACCCTGAAGATGTGTTACTTTACCTTGATCTTGAAAAATGCTTAGGACTTTGCCAAGAGAAGATATAGGGCCTTTTATGCAGAGATGAAGCATGTTCCAAGATACACACTTCTAAAAGATCTGGAATGTTTAAGGACAGAAAATTTTTATGTGAATAGGGTAGCGTGTGTGTGTGTGTGTGTGTGTGTGTGTGTGTGTGGTAGTGAATCCAGAGGAACCTGGAGTGTGATGGGTGTTGTTTGTACAGTTAAGGAGTGTGGGCTTGGCTTGATACTATGATTATTGCAGCCAGTAGGGATTTCTTTGGGAGGGCGAGGGATTGGCAGAGTAGAAGAAGGCAGCCTGTTCATTTACCATGTAAATTTATTTTCTGGGTAACTCACTTGAGGAGATAGGTGTGCATGTGTATCCTCCCACTCTCTGCTTTTGCTTCCTTTTTTTTTTTTTTTTTTTTAATATCCTTTTAGTTTTTAATGGTAATAGAAATATATGTTCTTTTTCTTCCTTCTTAAAAAAAGTATAGTATACTTTTTAAAAAAAACTATTATTATGTTGCACCTTTTTTTCTTTTCACTTACAGTGTATTTTAGAGCTCTTTGTATGTTGGAGAGCATACTCATTCATATTCAGTGCCTGGCTTTTCCATTCTGTGTATGAGCCATAATGTATTTAAGTAGTGCTGAATTGATGGACATTTTCTGTTGTTTGTAATCTTTTGCTGTTGAAAACAATGTTTGAGTGTATAGCTGTACACACATGTCACATTTTGTATGGAAGTATCTCTATGGAATTTGTTTCTTGAAGTGGAATTGCTAGGTCAAAGAGTATATGTGTTTGTGATTTTTATAGACATGCCTATCAGCTAGACCTGGTAGATAACCATGTCCTACTTATTTCCATTCCTATCTGTGAGTGTGAGAGAGCTTGTTTCCTTACATCCTGCCAACATTTGATCAACATTTGTGTGTTTGCTTATCTGGCAAATTAAACTGGTATTTCTTTTATATTATATTTTCTTTTATTATTATTTATTATTTATTTTTATAAATTTTATTTCTTTTATTTGTATTTTTATGTGGTTTAGAGACATTTTTATTTCCTCTTCTACGAAATGATTGTGGCTGTGTTCTAATAAAACGGTATTTATGGACATTGAAAATTTTATATAATTTTCATGCGTCATGAAACAGTATTCTTCTTTTAACATTTCTCAACCATTTAAACATGCAAAACTCATTTTGAGCCTGCAGGCTGTATACTAACAGTGGCAGTGTGGGCTGGATTTGGCTTGCAGACTATAATATGTTGATTCCTGTTTTAGGCAAGAGGAATAGCATGTTCAAAGGTCAAGAGCAAGAGAAAACACACTGGCACTTCTGTAATAATATCCCTTGTTTAGCTGGTCTCCTTGCATCCAGGGTCTCCAATTTATCCTACATGCAATCACTACATAGGTCTTCTTGGGCCATCTCTTCCATTTAGTCTGTGCTGTGCTCTTCTTAGTAACTTTAAGTGATTCTCTATGAAAGTGATTGAGATCCTCCCCTCATTATCTGCTTTGTTTGCTGCAACTTCCCTTTAGGACAGTTTTGGGAAAAATTCTGCTCCGCTGACAGTAACATAGTATTTTAGATATGATTGGAGTGCTATAAAAGCTTCAGGGCTTCCTAGGTCACTGCAGATTCCTATCAAGGTCTATCTGGAAAAAGTCCATCCATTGTTAATATAACAGAACAGTTTGTGCAGCATCAATGTAACCTGAATGCACATGTGTGAACAATGATGACTTCACTGTACTACTAGTCAGTGGGGGTGGTAGATGCCTTTGAGTGAGCATGTGTACTCTGTGGCCATCACTTCAAAATGACTCAGCAAGTAGAGCAATGAATCTGCATCACATTTTGTGTTAAGCTTGAACATTCCTCCTTGGAAACTATTTGGATGATTGAGAAGACTTTTGGGGACAATGCAATGAATGCAGCTCCAATAAAAGTGTGGCACAAATGCTTCAAAGATGGTCAAGAATTTGTTGAAAGTGATCCATATTCTGGAAGGCCTGCAATAGCAGAACAGCTGAGAGTGTTGAACATGTTTGGGATGCAGTCAACAAAGATCTGTATGAGCTCCCAAGGTGCCTGTACTGAAGGGGACTGAGGCATCATTGTCTATGTACAATGTTTCTTGTATGTTGTATCTTCAGTAAATGTCTTTATTTTCCATAGTACATGAATGGATACTTTCTGGACAGACCTCCAGCATACAGAGTTTGCTTTCATTCTGAGCTTTCTGTATATTTCCTGAAAAAAGGACTTTTGGATTAATTTACATATAAAAGTCTTATATTTTCATCTCATTTTTATCCTGCTACTTCAGGTAGAGAGAAATAAATGAAAAAGTCTTCAAATGTTGACTTTTAAGACTTTATTACCACAGACAGCTTCATTGTACTTGTGGAAATCTAGTGTGCTTTGAAGGAATTAATCTAGCCTTGCTTGCAATCTGTGTATGTTTACAAAGAATGAATGAACATTGTATTACGTTTTATGAAAATTCAATTATTTCTGCCTTCAGGAAACATGTTCTGCTTAGTATTTAATTCTCAAGTAAGTCACTATGATGGTTTTTGAACTGTCGTAAGAATTTAGAATTTTGAACTCACTGCTTACTTTCAAAATCCATGGGGATGTGGCTAGTTGAGACTTTTCATCATTACAGCCCTGACCCTGTATTTGGGGTTATGGGCAACATTTGTCTCTTTGGTATAGAGCTAATATGAGCTATTCCTGCTGGATTTTTCTTAGAATTACATGGTGCTCTGCATGATTAATATTTTATTTTGTACTCTACTATATATAGATTCTCTTTGGAATCTGTATGATAGTTACTCAACTTACCCTTTTCTTCCACAAGACTCTAATCTTTAGGGTAAGAGCCATATTTAATTCATATTTGCTAGTGGTTGCAATATTAAAAATCACTGAAGAAATGATGAATAAGGTTTTCAGCAGGCAGAGATGGAGTGGGGTGTACTGTGGCCAGGGGTACAATTTGAATCAGGCTGAGTGCGTTGTTGCTTGGAATCTTTGAGGAGGAAGGTGTAAGGTGGATGCAGCACAGGGCTAGGAGTTGAGAATGAATTGGAAAGGTAGATTGGGGCCTAGATCAGGAGACACAGAAGGGGTTAGGAATGGGAAACCACTGGGAGTTCTAAACAGAAGTCATGTTTAGATCATTGTGCCATAACAGGTTCTTGCTGACCTGGCCTTTTCCTGCCCCTCTAGCTTTCTCTCTCAGTCTTGTCTGTAGATACTCCATGCTCTGAGGAGCTCATGACTGTCCCATACATCCCGTGTCCAGTGTTTTCCGACAGGGCACTAGGCATTCCTAGCACTCGCTTGTCAGAGTGCACTCTAGTTTGTGTATTGCTCTGCCTCCCTGCTATTCATGAGCTGTTAAATGAGAGATCATGTTGCTCCATTTCTTTGTCACCAGTGCTTCACGTATGCCTAATCTTTAGTAGGTACTCAGTAGATATTTATTGAATGTACAGAGGGGTGAATGCATTCTGTACTGAAATGGGCAGAGTTGGGAAGTAGTGAGATTAGCCAGGAGCATCATACAATAGCCTAGGAGAGGTATGTTGCAAGAGTGAATTATATCTGTGACAGTAGAAATTCAAGAGAGGAAATGGATTCTGGAGACCTAAGGAAGTAAAGCGGACAGTGGGCCACAGATGAAATGGGTGTTGTGAAGAGCCAAGGGGAGCAGGAAAGCAAAGAAAGATAGGGCACCTGAAATGCACATCATCATCTCACCTCTAAATGTTTTATTGGGAGGTTAGAAAGCCATTCTCTGTAGATCTGATTGATTTTCAGTTTAACTGAGGATTAATTCCTTTGATTTGAAAAATTATTATTCAAAGTTGCACAGCAGAGTGAATCATAGAGCACTAATGCATACTTTGCTTAATTATTTAACTTATTTAGATTTAATCAGAACACAATTCTACAAAGGCTATGAGATAGCAACATCTATAGATATAGATTTATCGAGATAAAACAATAATCATGCGGCAAAAAGTAAAGAAAAAATAGAATTAGGAAAATAATAGAGCCGGGTTAAGGTTGCAACGAAGCAATACACATTTATCTCAGTTGCTATAAGGTGACATAGATTTGTCTCTAGATGCCTAATGGTAAAAGGAAAGAGGGAAATATATACGGTTTACAGTATCTGCAAAGTAAAAATATTCCCATTTTTTTGCACCCTCCCTAATCTGTGAAGGAGAGTATCTTTAAAACAATTGAATTTCATAATACTCTTTTTTACATCCCTTAGTCTTTTACTAGTGTGGTAGGATTTGATTTGCTCTTTATGTGCTTAATATGTAATGAAGTTAACTCTGAAAGATCTCTATAACGCAAATGCACAGATTATTTCCAAACCCTGTTTTCTTTTACTGATTGCTTCCTTGATGAGTCAATACTTGCAAGCTCCTGGGTGTATGGCATGTTGCCAGATGACTTAATGGTACAAAAGTTATGTAGGCATTTCTTAAGGAACTCACGGTCCTAATGGGCAATCTAGATATAAACACATGGAAAGTGTGTTACATGCAAGAGTAGAATAAGATGACCATCTAGGAGAGAGAGCAAAGCAATACCTGATCCACTGCTATATACATGCTGAGGCATTACAGATGTCTGCGAATTCAGAAGATGGAGAGACATGGCCAGGGGAGGTTTGAGAAAGGGAATGATTTTTTTTTTTTTAATATTTTATTTTTAGAGAGGGGAAGGGAGGAAGAGAGGGAGAGAAACATCGATGTGTGAGAGAAACATTGATTGGTTGCCTCTTGCACGCTCCCAACCTGGGACCTAGCCCAGGCACGTGCCTGTCTGGGAATCGAACTGATGACCTTTTGGTTTGCAGAACAATGCCCAACACACTGATCCACACCAGTCAGGGCAGGAATGATTTTATTTTATTTTATTTATTATTTTTTAAAAATATGCTTTATGATTATGCTGTTACAGTTGTGCCAATTTTTTTTCCCTTTGTTCCCCTCCACCCAGTCATCCCCTCTCTTCAGTTGTCCCCCCCTCTTAGTCCATGCCCATTGGTTGTGCATATAGTTCTTCTCAACATCTTCCTGTCTACTCCACTCCCTCCTACTAGGCTTCTTAATTTCTGCACCATCTTCCTCCCTTTCCCCCCCTTCCCCCTCCCCGCTGACCTCTCCCCAGTATGTTCCCCATACCTATAATTCTTTTCCCACTCTTGTTGCCTACTTAGTTTGCCTTTGTTTCGGTTCCCTAGCTTCTGTTGTTGGTTTTTGTGATACAGTTTTGATTTTATCGTTCATGGTTTTGATCCTGTTTCTTCTAAACAAGTCCCTTTAACATTTTATATAAGAGTGGTTTGGATCTGATGAACTCCTTCAGTTTTACTTTGTCCTGGAAGCACCTTCTCTGCCCTTCTATTCTGAATGACAGCTTCGCTGGATAGAGTAATTTTTGTTATAGGTTTTTGCTTTTCATTACTTTTGACTATTTCTTGTCAGTCCCTTCTTGCCTGCAGAGTTTCTATTGAGAAATCAGCTGATAGTCTTATTGGGACCCCTTTGTACGTAATTCTCTTCTTCTCTCTTGCTGCTTTTAAGATTTCTCTTTTCATCCTTAATTTTTGAAATTTTGATTATAATGTGTCTTGGTGTGGTTCTCTCTGGGTCCAGTTGTTTTGGAACTCTCTGTGCTTCCTGGACCTGTAAGTCTATTTCCTTCCCCAAGTTAGGGAAGTTCTGCTTCATTATTTTTTCACATAAGTTTTCAATTTCTAGTTGTTCTTCTTCACCTTCTGGCAACCCTATGATTTGGATATTGGCCCACTTATAGTGTCGCATAGGTTTCGGTTTCTCTTCTCATTTTCCTCCCTTTTTGTTTCCTCTTTCTGCAGTGATTGACTGTTTGTTCCTTCCCTATGTTCCGATTTGTTGATTTGATCCCTGGTTTTCTTTCCCTCACCACTTATTTTACCTGTGTTTTCATTAATTTCAGCAGGACTAGCCTTCATTCCTTTCCCATCTTGTTTAAGATCTGCTGTTAGGTCTGTAAGCATTCTTATAACCAAAGCTCTGAACTGTGCCTCAGAAAGATTTCCTATCTGCTGATCTGTTAGATCAGATATTTGCTCTCTGGTCAGCTGTGTGATTGGGATCTCTATCATGATCTGTGCCATCCTGACAGTTTTGTGTTTACCTTTGCTTCCTGGGCGGGGCTGTCATACCTCCTATGCTATAGGGGGCAGAGCCCTGTGCATTCGTCACAACTGGGTGACCCATCTCACCACACTGTGGCATTTTGTGGGTTGGGGTGGGGTTTCAAGATGGATTCTTGCCGGTTTATTCTCCACTGAGAGACCGAGAGCTTCTTCCTCTGTCCCCACTCCCTCTGGCCCTCACAGTCCGAGGCAATGGGGATCTACCTTCCCCAGCATTGGAATCGCGAGCTGAAAGGTTTGGTCTGCAGCCAGGGGTGCTCCCCAGGTGTTTCTTGCCTCTTTTTAAATATGGATGTCTGTGCTTACCACCATCCCACTACTGTCGCCGCTGCTGCTGCCACCAGCACAGCTTGACCTCTCTGCCCCAGCTTCGCCCCTTCTACCCGTCTGAATGAGCACCACTTGTTTATAACGTCATATGTTGGATTTCCATGTAGCTTTATTTTCTGGAACTTCTGGTTATTTCTGGTTTTGCAGTTAATAAATTTCTTCCTAGTTGTGGAGTGAGATGGAGCGTGTCAGTCTAGGCCTCCATCTTTGCTGGAAGTCTGATTTTACTTTTTAATGATAGCCTTAAATATATTTTATTATGACTTTATAGACTAAGTTGGAAATGAAGTTAGTATTTGATTCTTTAAACAAATTTTGAATTTTAGTAGTCTTTAGAAACATCATGTTCCTTTTTTTTCCTTCAAGGAAAGCCTAGTAATTTTATGAGTACCATTTTAGGTTACTAATTATGTCCTTCATTCCGTGGAGCCATGGTCATTCTTTTCTGCTGTGACTCTTTAAATGCTGAACTGACAATCCTTATGTCCTAATTTATATTATTTTATTGCAAGTGTTCTGTACTGTACTGAAAAATAAACTTGTTTTTTAAGGGATAAGCTTTTAACAGTCAAATCTCTGTCATTATAACTTCTTTGTAATCTTTGGATTCTCAATGCTCTGAGGGCAAAGTCTAAAACATATCATTGATATGCCCTTCGAGATAGTGTCTTTTCTCTCTCTAGTCCTAACTTCCTCTCTAGCGACACCAAGCCCCTGTCCACCTGGCACTCAGCATTTCTGTTCTTCCTCCTGCTCAGGCCTTGCAAATACTCTTCCTTCTGCTGGGACTGCCCTGGTCGGGCAGAGGACCCGTGAGACACTGGTTTAGCACCTACACAGCTCCTATGGCTCTCATCACCATTGCAATTAACTGATGGTAACTGTGTCTATATTTCAATATCTCTTATTCTAGCCCCCTTTCCCAAGACTGTAAGTGCCATGAGGACAAGGACCCTGTTGGTTTTTCACAGCTGACTCCCAGCATGTAGCAGTGTCTGTTGCAGAGCTAATGATCACAAATACCTATTTTTGAACAATAGTGTCGTTGTGAGCTTCCCTTCTCTTGCCTTCATTCTCGATTATTACTCATTTGCTATTTGTTTCTTGCCCTACAGATGGTTACCAAGCACCTTTTTGATTTTAAGTATTTGCAGCAAGTTCCAAAAAGCCACTTCTAAGATGACACAAGCCTCTACTTATTGCCTTTCAAAATATATACATTTTAGTGCCAAGGGAAGATTTTTGAAGCTTGGGTATGTGTTAGTCTCTAGGGAGCCTGTGGGACGGCCAGATTGTGGGAGTGTTAGTCAAGTAATGCCTGATATAGTTTACTGAGCAATTTCAAAGCAGAGTAATGGCAGCAATCTCAGAAATTCTAAGCAGCAACGTTGTAAAAACACAGAGAGTGTGTTACTTTCATTTCATTGACCTGAAATCAGGATGTTTCCCCTATTCTGCTCCCAACTGGTTTTTATTACCTTAATATTCTGTGTTATGGAGGGTCTTAACATTTTCAAGATGAAATTCTTTGGAGATCTATAAAGTGCGGGTTTCCAATTTCATTGCACTTAATTAAAGGGTACTAAAAAATGCAAAAAAAACCTAACCCCAAAACACAACAAGCATAATGTGGGATGGTAAAAAGAGCTTTATATTCAGCATCAGGTGACCTGGATAATAGTTGTGGTTTTACAACTCATTGATTCAACTTCATGGCTGGACTATGCATAATTAGTTGCAGGGAATCCTCTGACCAATCTCCCAGTCTTTGTTTCCTCAACTATAAAATGAAGAGATTAAAGACAATATTTAAAATTGTTTGTAGTCCCAATTTATACTTGCATACAATTCATCATTTTGTTCATTCATTTAACAAATACTTATTGCATACCTACCATGTGCCAACTACTCCTCTAGGTCCTTGAGATACAGCAGATTGTAAACCAATGAACCCCTTGCCCTGCTGAAGCTTGTGTTCTTGGGGCATTTGAGGAGTTTAATGTTTACTCAGTATCTTTTTTTACAGTTCTGTAGGAGTAAAGGGGTGTGGCTAGAGGACATGGTCAGTAAAGAGAGGGTATTTCTCATAGTGCCTGAAGGGTCAGCAGGGAGGATAGAATATCCCTCATCCCTGTCTGTTTTTATTTATCCCCACTTCCTGGCAAATGTACCACCTCACAACAAGGAGGAAAGGGAGTCTGAGGGTAGCCCTCTTGCCTTGGTCTTATGTTACAGAAAATTTCCCAGGACCCAGAGACCAAACAGAGGCTGACAACTCTATCATTAAATTAAGAGTCTATTAAAGGAACTTCCTTACAAGGCACATCTTGGGTGGTGGCAATATGATATGGATATCCTCCATGCTGTGTGGCAGGTGCTAAGGAGTTACACAGAACAGAGCAGGATGGATGGGAGTACTGGGATGTGACCCCACCTCTACCCTCCACCCCCCATTGGGGGAAATGCTTTGGATGCTTGTCTTGGGCAGGGCAATGGCCTGGTCCAAGAATCAACCTGTCTGGGGCATAGGGAAGGGGTCCATCAGACAATTCAGAAGGGATTTTTTTGGGAAACAGTCTCTGTTCTGGCCAGGATCTAGCTAGCTGCTCTTGCAGTGGTCAGGTCATGGATTAGTCTCTTCTGCACACCTTAGTGAGAGAGAGCCTTTCCAGCTATTAGATTTAGTTTCCAGTTGTGACACTTCAAATACTCAGTGAGCCTTTACTGTCTGCAAGGCAAAGTAAAAACACCTGCTCTTCCCGCAAGGCTTTGAACCACCCTCCTCACCTTTACCTACATGTGCCCTGGGCAGTGGGCATGTGGGCACTCAGTGTCCCCTAGCACTCAAGGTGCCTGCTCTTTCATCTCTAGGCCACTGTGCAGTTTGCTTAGCTCACAGCACAGTCTCACCATCTCTGCTAGACAGTGTCACCCCCACAGACAGGCATGCTGTGGAATGGCAGTGCTGTCATAGCCTGCTTGACTCCTTTCACAGGACACTTGACCACTGCTTAACACAATGCCAGCACAGACCAGAGCCACAGAAGTTGTTGAGTAGACTGTTGCCATGTTCTTCTGTGATATTTTTCATAGTTTACCTTTTGGTATGATTACTTAAGCATCTTTTTAATGTAGATCTGAGCTCCTTGAGAGCAAGGCCTTTGTTTTATTTATTTATTTAATCCTCTGAAGCACCTGGATCCTGGCTCAGTAAATATTTAATAACCTGAAATAAACAGAATTGAATTATTGGGTCGTTGAATTTGAGAGGTGGAAATAGGCATATGGTTTTCATTCCTGTTTCTCTGAGGGGAAACTGAGTCAAAGAAAAAATAACCCATAAGTCGTTGTCTCATCCACGGCTAAAAATTGGGGGATGTAGCTCAGAGATCAGAAATTGATCAGTAAAAGAGCATTATAATTTTGAAAAGCTTCCAGCTCTCTCCTTTAATTTAGAAGTGTTTTGTACGTTTCACACTCAGATCTGTTATACAAATTATGCTTTGTTTGCTGAAAAGGCTCCTGAAAAAGAAGGGGTTTGCTTTGACATCAGCCATGTCCCTGACTTAAGGTGGAGATGGGACATGTATCACTCCGGCATGGCTCCCCATGGCTGTTGTGGGTCCTTTGCCCATCACTCTCCTGTACAGGCCACAATCAGCTCCAGGGCACAGCTTATGTGTCTTCTCCTGCCTCCAATGCCCCTTGCTCCCTTCCTTTTGGCTCCTGACTCTGCCTTCTGCTCTTCAGGGTCTGTCTAGGCTTAGTCCTTTGTAATCATTTAGAGTGAGGGCTGTCCCCCGGCTGGTTATGCAGTCTTGGCTTGGCAGGAAAGGGGTTTGGGCTAAACACCTGACTCCCTGCCTTGGCTAGGAATGCAAGAAACCTGGCTGGTAAAGCTGGCCTTCCTGCCCAGGGCCATGGAGCACTGCTCTCTAGGAAGGGGAGCATTCTGCAGCTCCTTAGCCTGCCAGACCCTCCGTAGTCTAAACTGGCACATGGATTCACAAATGGAAAGAACTAGAGAAGATCTGGATTTCCCCTCTATCCCAAATAACTGCTAATAATAATGAATTATTAGTAGCAAAAAGTCAGGATCTTGTTTTTCACAAAGAGACCAGATCCATGAGCCCTGGATAGTTATGTAACCCAACCAGTACTCATGGATATTGCTGAGGTCGGCCCTTTCACCCAGAAGCCTGCTCAGTGAGGACAGTTTTATTGTTTCTTAGAGCTAGTCAACATGTCTGTTGTTTCTTATTCGTAAGAATGGCAGGGAGTAAAGGATTATTTATTTCCCTTGATATTTTTCATTTCAAGAATCAACACGGGCAGATTTATAGTGTTCACAACATGCTGGTAGCAATTTGATTGCAGTAAGAATGAAATTTCAGTCAGGCAAGTGCAAATTTATTTGTTGTGGTGAGAGGGGCCATACTTGTATAAATGGTACAGCTGTACCCTGAAGATGACTTATCAGAGGTGCTGGTGGTAGTTTTTATTCTTCGTTTGTTCTTAGATGTCTGAGGTTAAAAATTAAGGAATGAAATATATTAATTTGACTAAGTGCAATATTTCAGTTGGATGTGTTGCTTTGTAAACTTTTGCGTTAACTCACCACACATCATGTTTAACAGAACTGGTGGACTATTGTCCATGTGGACAGCAAGGAGGGAAGTGTGACTGGCTGAGCGGTCCATGGGTCTGTTTCTTATACCCACACTATTTAAAAGAAAAACAAAATAGTTTTATATATTTCTGGAACTCATGACTGTTGGAATACTTTAGAAGCAAATTTGAATTTAGGCGACCTATTTTACCTTCAGGTCAAAATGTTGGTATTTTTGCAACTGTTTAAGGCAGAGACAGTTGTTTGTGATTACCTCAGACTTATTTCAGGTATTTTATTTATCTCAGAAAACCAATATATGATTGTTGTATTTGAACCCCGGTATACTGAAATGTTGCTTTAGTATCTGATCTTCTATTACTTTAGCTACAATTTTATTTGTGTTTTTTGTTACAGGTGAAGTATTGTCTAGTTGTGTACCTGAGACCTGTATAATTTTATTAAAACAGATTTGTGTTTTTCCCCTCTTTTGAGCCCCTGGATTACAGTGACCCAGCCAGCTTTCTAGACAAGAGTGGGAAAAGCTCCCAGGTGTGTGCTGCCCATGCTGGTGTGCCCAGAGTAAAGGGACATCCGTCTGTACCCAGAGTGCCTTGGCCTCCAAATGATAGGAGCATACATGCCACTTCCTTTTCTTTCCTTATTCTTTCTTTCTTTCTTTTTTTTTTTTTTTGAAAATTCTTTTCATTAAAGTTTATTCACCTCATAATTTAAGGAGTCAAATGGTTCTACAGGTTTTAGTACAAACCCCAGCAACCCCGCCATGTGCCTTTCCTTGACTCCTCTTCTCCACATTCCCACTTCCTTCTTCCTGGAGGCAGCTAGTTTCAACTCTTAGAGCTGATCCTTGGACATAACTCTGTATCCCTAAGTACCATGCTCATATTGCTGCTTCTTGATATCTTTCCATTTAAAACATTCTCTTTTAACTATGCAACATGAAATATGAGGATTTAGCCATTTCTTCTTCACCCTAACATTAAAAGAGGTGCCCTTCTCATCTCCTAACTTATGTACAGTTAGAGTATAATTTGGGATAGGTTAGTAATCTGCATTGGGTTATTGTGACTATTTATTATAAATGTTATTTATCTACAGGTGAAATATTTAGTAAACTATGATTACCTTCTCTATCCTATAAAGCTTCTTATTTAGTTTTTTTTGTTTGCTTACTCCTCCCTAATTCAACAGCATATTCTTAAAATAGTCAGAACCTACTCTTAATATATTCACATACATCTGTTTTTCTTCCATTTCTTCTTTTGGGGATGTCTTTCTTAGAGTCGTCTGGGCAGGTTGATTTTTACACTTGGCACTAGGCAGTTATCTTGCTATCTCTCTTTGCCATACTCTTGGACATGCCCATCACCTCTCGATTGTATGGGTTATGCTGTTTCCTGTGTCTTCCTGTGTATCATATTACTTAGGGGTTCAGTGGGAGGAGAGAAAACCTATACCAGCTATTTTAAACAAAAAGGGATTTAAAATAGAGATTAGGTGCCTTTCTAATTATTGGAAGTGCTGGAGGAGTGAGCTTGAGGCTGAGCCCCTAGGAATGTCCCAGAACCACACAGCTGCCCTGACCTGTCAAAGGCATTGCATCCTCTGCCACATTATGGTGTGAAGGATTCCAGAGGCCACCACTGGGATTGCTCACTTCAAGAACCTTCTACTGAAGCTATAGTAAAAGAATCGAACCTGTTGAAGTCAGTGACTCTTGATACCCATATAGGTGATGGCAACTAGGCACTATCCGCTTAACAGAAAAACCCAGTAGTTCCTCTGCCATGCAGACTAGCAAAGAAAGTCCAGGCTGCAGAAGGATGGCCTCCAGTTCCATATTCCAGATCTTATTGGAGTGTGTCTAGTTGGAGGAACTTAATTTACTTAAAGAACTCAGTAGCAAGGAGGGCCAGGAAGTATAGTGGTTTAGCTTTACAGCTTCTGCCATACAGAAAGATACATAGAAGTGGATATGAACGCTGAGTGCCATTCCACCATACATACCACACCGGGCTTCAGTTGTGTGTATGTGCGTGTGTGTGTTTGTATACTATCTTGTTTTGATGAACTTTATCCTCCAATGTCTTTCTGAGAAAGCATACATTGGAAGCAATTTCCCCGAATTCTTGCATGTCTGAAAGTCATTTACTCTGTCCTTCTATTATGTATAGTAATCTCTTTAGAGTATAACATTTTTACAAAAACCATTTTCTTTTTTATTGTATATTTTTCCATTACCATTTAGTCTCCTTGTATAACCCCCTGCTCCACCACAGTCACCACACTGTTGTAAATGTCCATGAGTTCTTTTTCTTCTTTGCTTAATATTTCCACCCTTTACCCTCCCTGCTTCTTAGTTATTATCCTGCTCTCTCTGTGTGAGTCTGTCTGTATTTTGCTTGTTAGTTCAGTTTGTTCATTAGATTCCACATATGAGTGAAATCATATGGTATTTGTCTTTCTCTGACTGGCTTATTTCACTTAGCATAATGTTCTCCAGGTCCATCTATACTGTTGCAAAGGGTATAAAATCTTCTTCTTTTTCTTCTTTGTCTTCTTCTTTTTAATGGCTGAGTAGTAGGCCATTGTGTAAATGTCCCATAGTTGTTTTAACCACTCATCTACTGATGTACATGGACTGCTTCCATATTTGGCGATTGTAAATAACACTGCAGTGAACACAGGGGTGCTTATGTTCTTTCAAATTATTGTTTTGGGTTCCTTCAGATTTACTTCCAGAAATGGGATTGCTGTGTCAAAAGGTGGATCAATATTTAATTTTTTAAGGTAACTCCATACTGCTTTCCACAGTGGCTGCACCAGTCTGCATTCCCACCAACAGTGCAAAAGGGTTCCCCTTTTCTCCACATCCTCGCCAGCACATGTTATTTGTTGATTTATTGATGACAGCCATTCTAACAGGTGTGAGATGATATCTCATTGTGGTTTTACTTTGCATTTCTCTGATGATTAGTGATGTTGAGCATCTTTTAATATGTATATTGGCCATTTGTATATCCTCTTTGGAGAAGTGTCTATTCAGGTCCTTTGTCCATTTTTTTTTTAATTTATTTATTTGTTTGTTTTTACTTATTTATTTTTAGAGAGAGGGGAAAGGAGAGAGGGAGAGAAACATCAATATGTGGTTGCCTCTCACTTGCGCCCCCAACTAGGGACGTGACGTTCTACCTAGTCATGTGCCCTGACTGGGAATCGAACCAGCGACACTTGGCTCACATTTGTCCATTTTTTAATGGGGAAAATAATTTACTTTTAGGTGTTGAATATTGTTTAATAGATTTCACTGTTCCTGTTTAGAATTTTGAAAACATTATAATTTCTGATCATATGTTTGTGACCATTTTTTCTCTTTGGGACTTCATATTTTTTAAAGTATCATTGTGAAATAATTTGCATAACAAAAGTTACCCACTGTAAATATGAAATCAAGCATTGTTTAGTAAATTTATTAATTCTGCAAACATTATCAATCTTACGCCTCTAGCCCTAGCCAACCACTGTTGTACTTTCTGGCTCTATAAGTCTTTCTTTTCTAGACATCGTAAATAAGTGTTCCTTTGCATGTGGCTTCTTTCACTCAGCACACATGTTTTGCAGTTCATACTATTAGCATGTCACTGTAGTTCCTTGCTTTTGTTTAATAGTATTGTATATATTTTGTTTATCCATTCACTAGTTGATAGGTATTTATATTATTTTCAGTTTGGGGCTATTATGAATAATGCTGCTATGAACTTCCACTCACAAGTTTGTAATGAAATGATTTCATTTCTCTTTGGTAGATACCTAGGAGTAGAATTGCTGGGTTGTATGTAAATTTATGATTAACTTTTGAAGACACTGCCTAACTGTTTTCCAAAGCGACTGTACAATTTTACATCCCCAACAGCAATATACCAGCATTTTACTTTTTGTTTTCATCCTCACCAATACCTTGTACTTGTCTGCCTTTTTAATAACAGTTATTTCAGTGGGTGTATAGAAGAATTTCATTATAGGTTTAATTTGTATTTTTCTCATGAATAATGATGTTTAGCATCTTTAAATGTGTTTATTAGCCATTTGTATTTCTTCTCTGGTGAAATGTTATTCAAATGTCTTGCCTATTTTTAATTCAGTTGTCTTATTATTTAGTTGTAAAATTCCTTTTTAAAGTATATTTTATTAATTTTGTTATTAGACTTGTTCCAATTTTTCCCCCTTTCCCCTCTCCACTGGGTAACCCTCTTCCCTCCATCAACCCCCCACCTTAGTTTATGTTCATGGGTCATGCATATTAAGTTCTTTAGCTTCTCCATTTCCTGTACTATTTTTAACATCCCCCTGTCTCTTTTGTGCCTACCACTAGGGAACACAATTTCCGTTGAGTTACATCTGACACTTGTTTTTGACTAACTTTTGGCATCTGAATCCAAAAATGACCCGAGTTTTTCTCTATCACGTCAACTTTTTAAGGTAAAGGATACCATCCCTTTGTCCCAAAAATCATACAAAATGTACAGACAAAGGAAAATAAAGAAAAAACTAGAGGTCATTTCAAAGAGAGTTTATGGGACCAAAACCAGGAGCTCTTAATGCTGTGACCTGAGATGGAAGTTCTCCATAGGATGTAATAGACACTCAATAGTACTATGTTTTCCTGAGGAGCTATAAGATTAAACTACTCATATCAGTGATTGGTGTGTGGGAAAGTAAATAAAATAATTGTTCTACAAAAGAAGAAAAAAAGAAAAAATTACCTGAATATACTGTTTATTTAGAGTTTTTTTTTTTTTTCATATAAAGGCTATCATTACTGTAAGTCAAATTGTGTGCAAGTAGTAAAGTTCTGTTACCAAACATACATATTAAGGTATTTTATCTTTTCAAACGACAGGCTAGGAAATGTCAAAATGAGATACTTGAAACAGTCTCCTTCAGTTGGCAAAGCTTTAATAAATTGCTTCATGAGACCCAGTTTTATGTGCAGAGGTGGGAATAGAATGTTCTTTCTGTCGACAAGTGGCTCATGTAGAATGTTTGAATCACCAGGTTTGAGGTCAGATCTTGGAGGCCAGTTCGAGTCCACCCAATGCTTCTGAGCTCTGCTGTCCTACATACACAGAAAACAGGGATACTTGGTGTATTCGTGTTGCTGACCAAGAAGGAAGCAGACCATTTTAAGGTCAACACAGTTGATCCAATTGTGCTTGTGATATTGCAACAGATCAGTGACTCTCTTTATTGCTTCATATTTTTCATGAAAACAAACTGAATGGCCAATTGGGACTGCACCAAATAAATTGCAATTGTGCAGGAGGACATACTTCAAGGTCCGCTTTGAGCTGTCGATGAACAGTCACCATTCAGTTGCATCATAGATTGTAATTCCCAATTCCTCCATTAAACCATGTATGCTATGGCAATACACAAAGCCACCATCACTTCGAAAGTACTGCAGAAATGCACTTTCTCTTGGTCAAAAGTGGGATACTTTCGCTCCTTTTTCAAGCAAGTTTTTCTCGTGCAGTCTTGATGCTAGGAGTTCTGAAGCCTCTTTGGATAGTCCCAAATCTTGTGCCAAATCATTCAACTCATGCTGATCAAATCCCTTACGAACTGAATCATCTTCAATTTCAAAATCTTCATTGTTGCTGTCACTTAGTTCTTCACCATACTTCTGTTTTTCGAAAGAGGTTCGTTCAATGAAAAGTGGCACTGGGATTTCAGCTGAATGAGGCACTGGGCATATATCTGATGGTAGACTAGGATACTCTATTTTACATTTACTTTTCTTGTTCTATCCTGACGTTTTCACTATACAAAAGTAACAGTCACTTGAATGATCTCTGGGCTCTCGCCGAACCATAGGTATACCAAATGGCAATTTATCACGTGTTCCCTTCATCCACATCTGTAAACTCTCAACACACTGCTTGCACACCTTGTGAGAGACCCAAGACTTATATTGATCACCAAGTTTTACTTTAAAATATGCAAAATAGGCTTGCCTGACAAATGTGCTGGTGTTTGTCTTTTGACTGGGAATGGTGAAACTGCCACAGATATAACAGTGAATCAGGGTTGTTTAGGCACTTATAATGAGAAATAGCAGAGGCAGATATGATCTGAAGGAAAGGAAATATGTACGTATGTAAATAAAAATATTAATTCTGCTAATTCCTTGTATACAGATAAGAACTCGGACTACGCTTCGGAATACGATTCACAATATAGAGCAGCACACAACCTCTCACCACACTGTCTCATGTGTAACTGAAAACTTAGACAAGTATGAACCTGTCCCTGGTCTCCAAGGTCGTCCCCCACCCCTCCCCACTTGAAGGAGGTTTGCTCTCAGCCAATAGGAGAGCACTAGTGCTTCCCTCCATTGAGGCTCCATCCAGCCTAGAGTGGTCGCATTAAGATAAGCTGCAAACCCTGGCTTCTGTGGCTAAGTGGATTGAGCATCGGTCTGCGAACCAAGTGTCGCTGATTCGATTCTCAGTCAGGGCACATGACTAGGTTGCACGTCAGGTCCCCAGTTGGGGGCGCGAGTGAGAGGCAACCACACAGTGAAGTTTCTCTCCCTCTCTTTCTCCTTTGCCCTCTCTCTAAAAATAAGTAAATAAATAAACTAACAAACAAATAAATAAATTTTTTTTAAAGATAAGCTGTGCAGAAAAAAACTTGACATGATAGAATGACACTAACTGCAGTTTTGAAATCAGCATGCCTTTAAGTCTAAAACAGCTGAAAAAGTGAACTCAATAGGAATTATGTTAAAAATTGTTCCCCAGTGTTGTTTCTTAACCCCTGTACCTTTTCCCTCATTCTTCCCCTTCCCCCTCCCAGCTGATAACCCTCCAGATGATCTTCATATCTCTGACTGTGTTCCTGTTCTTGTTGTTTGCTTAGTTTTGTTTTTCAGATTCAATTTTTGATAGTTCTGAGTTTGTTTTTATATCAATGTTCATAGTTTTAATCTCCTTTTTCTAAAATAAGTCACTTAAACATTTCATGTAATAATGGCTTGGTGATGATGAACTCCTTTAAAGATTCTCTTTTTATCTTTAGCCTTTGCCATTTTAATTACAGTGTGTCTTGCTGTGGTCCTCTTTGTGTCCAACTTGTTTGGGACTCAGTACTTCCTGGACTTGTATGTCTATTTCCTTCACCAGGTTATGGAAGTTTTCTTTCATTATTTTTTCATACAAATTTTCCATTTCATTGTCTTTCTCTTCTCATTCTGGCACCCCTATGATTCAGGTGTTAGTGCATTTGGAGATGTCCCAGAGTCTTCTTATACTTTTCTTGTTTTTTAAAATTTTTGTTTCTTATTTTTATTCTGATTGAATGTTTATGTCTTTCTTATGCTCCAAATTGTTTATTTGAACCCTGGCTTCCTTCTTTTCACTGTTGGTTTTCTGTGGATTTTTCTTTATTTCACTTGATATAACCTTCATTCCTTCCTTTATGTTGTTGCTGTACTCAATGAGTTCTCTGAGCATCCTGATCACCAGTGTTTTGAACTCTGCATCTGATAGGTTGGCTATCTCCTTTTTGCTTAGTTCTTTTTCTGAGGTTTTGTTCTGTTCTTTCATTTGAGCCATATTTCATTGTCTCCTCAATTTGACAGCTTCTCTGTGTTTGTTTCTGTGTATTCGGTAGAGCTGCTTTGACTCCCTGTATAGTGCACCTGTTATATTGTAAGGGGTGGAACCTTAGGCATTCACCAGGGTGGGGAAACATGCTTCATCGCTTTGTGGCTCTGTGTGGAGGGAGGGCCGAGAGAAGGGACAGTGCTGCTGCTTAGCTTCTGCAGGTTTTCTCAGCACTTGCCTCATTTGCAGTCACTTCACCCACTTTCTATATGTCATTGGCACCCTTCCAGCTGTTGCCCTAGTAGTGAATGCCAGAATGGTTGGGTTAGCATATGTTCCAAGTCCTTTCAGGCCCTTAAACGGACTCTCCTGGGAAAATGGCAGTTTCTTCTGCCACCCAGAGCTTATGGGGCTTTATCTTCCTTGTGCTAGAACCCTGGGCTGTGTGGTCTGGCTTGGGGCTGGGATCACTCACTCCCAAGGTATCCCTCCCAATTTTTATTGATCACACGTGAATGTGGGATGCCCATTCTGCTGGCTGCCACTGCCTCTCTGCAATGCACTGCATCTTCTCGCCTTTGCGCCCTGACTCTGACTCTCCACCCCTCCTACTCACCTGGATGAATGTGGCTTCTTTAAATCCTTGGTTGTTGGACTTCCATACGGTTCAATTTTCTGGCAGTTCTGGGTGTTATGTGTTTTGAGGTTAGTTGTAAATCTTTTTGTGCTTGTGTGAGGAGGCATAGTGTGTTTACCTGTGCCTCCATCTATACTGGAAGTCTGAAACTCTATATAATGTAACTATAATATCTTTTTTATTTATTTAAGATAATTTGCATATATTTTCTTCTTTTGTGTGACTTATCTTTATTTTTTTAATGATCACTTTTAAAGTAAAATAGTTTTTAATTTTGATGAAATCAGCTTATCAATCTTGTTTTCTTTTGTGGATCATGCCTTTGGTGTATATTAAAAACTTTTCAGCTACCCAATTCATGAAGATCTCTTATTTTCTCCTAGATATTTATTATTTTATTTCTTGCATTTAGGTATACGATCCACTTGATTTAAATTTTGTGCATGATATAAGGAATTATTTTAAATTAATCTCTTTGAATGTGGATATCCATTTGTCCCCGAGCTTTTGTTGGAATGACTATTTTTTCCTCATTAAATTGCCTTGGTATCTGTTGAAAATACATATACAACCTTGATTATTATAGCTTTATAGTGTATTTGAAATTTGGTAGTGTGAGTTCTCAAACATTTTTCTTTCTTTCAGAATTGGCTGTGCTAGCTCCTTTGTCAGTATGTCAATATAAATTTTTGAATCCGTTTGTCAATTTTACAAAGAAAGTCTGTTGGGATTTTTATAGGAATTGCATTTAATCTGAAGATCATTTTGAGGAAAATTGCCATTTTAACAGTAGTGTTGCATTAACATGTAATGTCTTTCCATTTATTTAGATCAGAGATTGTCAAACTTTTTCTTAAAGGGCCTGATAGTAAATATTTTATTCTGGTGACCTACTCAGTCTATGTTATACTTAACTCTGCCATTGTAAGGGGAAAGTACTGTGGATAGTAAGTAAGCTGAGACTATGTTCCAAAAACATTTTATCTGCAAAACCAGGAAGCTGGGCTATGGGCCATACATTGTAGACCTCTGGTTTGATAATTTAAAATTTTTCTCAGCATTGTTTTTATAGTATTGAGTGTACAATGTTATACTTATTTTATGAAATTTATTTTTATGGATTTTATTCTTCTTGATAATATCGTGAATGGAATTGCTTTTTTAATTTCCAGGTTATTCATTGTTAGTAAATAAAAAATGCGATTGGTTTTTATATATTGTTTTTGTATTCTATTACCTTGCCAACCTTGTTCATTGGTTCTAGAAGTTTTTGTAGATTTCTTGGACATTTTAGGGACCTCTTTCCTTTTTGTCTCTGTGTTCTGAGACTTCACATTACATATCTTGGTGTGGGCCTGCTTACATCCATTGTGTTGAGCTGATTTTCCTGTCATCTATAAGAAAACTAACAGAGGAATTCCTTTCTTGAGTTTAGAGGATTTATTTTGTTGCTTGCCTTTGTAAGGAAAAATAAAAGAGCATAGTTATGTTATTATGTCTCTGCTCAAAATATCATAGGAAAAATTTACAGCAATAATGGATGTGATAACATTTTAATAATACAGATTATCTGTAGATTCATTTCTTTTGCCTGTGGCATAAATACATAAACAGCATTAGCAAAGTATGGTTGTTTAGGTATGTGCTATTTATGAGCAGATTTGTTTTCTAAAAAAAATGCTGGATTAAGGCACATCACATGTGCCATTTTTTCTGTTTCTTCTGTGCATAAAACTGCTTTACTGATTCTTCATGCCCTTAACAGCATATTTTAACACTAGATTGCTTTTATTTTTCTCTCTGTTTACATTACTGATTTACTCTTTCCCCTCCCCAGTAGTATCAAATTGATAAAGCCCTTGTTAAAGGAGGGGAATAGAAAAGTCTTTAATCAAGTTTTAATAGGTAATGCAGTTATACTGAGTTAAAGGAGGGTTTGTAAGGTGCAGGGAACTCATGCCCAGCACTGTGGAGTGGTCCAAGATTCAGTCTCTGACCTTAAGAATGTACATCTGGTGGCTTTTCTCCATCTTTCTGTGAAAGCATGTGATAGTAAACCAGGCTGTATATGTCTTTTGGAGTCTAATTTTAGTGATTGTGTATTTGTTCATTTCTTACTTTATTAATCAGTTTATTAATTTATTCAGCAACATTTATTGAGCACCTGCTATGCATTGATTCTGAGAATACAAACAAGATAGCCCTCTTAAAAGGTAAGGATTCCATTTGGAATGAGATAGAAATAATTTCTTATGCTGCCCCCTATTGAGCTTGAGAAATGGGCTTTGACTCAGCAGAACAACTGGGTTGGCAGCAGCTGGTTCCACCATATGTGCAGGTCCCTCACTCCCACAGACTGATAGTCATGACCTTGACCGTTTCTCAAGTCCATGTCTTCATGTCCATCAGGGCAGTCTGGTAGAGTCATTGGGAGTCCTGGACTGTCTTCCAGCTTACCCCAAATCTTCTTCATTATTGACAATACATTGGGGTAGGAAGAGTCTCTTCTGTCAGGCTTTGCTGTACGTATCAGATAGCGTTGTCACTTTGTTTCTTTTCTGTTTCAGCTACTCCCCCCACACATCTTATTTTATTGTCATTGATTTTTTACTACTGTTTAACTTTTTCTTAACCTACTTAGATATCTGTTTTCCTCTCCAATTTATAAGTTCTTAAAATACTGGGATAGTATGTGTTATTTTGAAGTAACTTTGAAATCAGCAGCAGTACTATTATTATTTAGCTTTTTACAATGCTCAGAAGTTTTCAAAATACACAGCAACCCCACGTCAGATGTAAGTACTTCTTTTATAGATTTAAAAAATAACCCCCAAAAAGCAAAACAAAAAACACTACTTTGTTTCAGAGAGATCAATGATTTAATAGTGAGTTTGAATTATTTATCCTGAACAAACAAAAATGACAAAACGGCCATCTGTTTATAAAGGTGATGTGTCTTTTCTAGAGTCTTTGAAGGTACAAATAGAGGAATCATGCAAACTGCAGTATGAGGGCTATAGGTTAGATATAATGAGAGCTCTGTCATAGGGAGGTTGGTAAGACTGAACTGAGTGACTAAGAGGATGAAGAACTTTTTAATTTAGTGAGTAAATTTTCCTTTCCTTGTAGGATTTTAAATATAGCCCTCTTAAATGGAATAGATTTTTGGGATATCTTCTGACAATACAATTATAACCCTAAGCGTCTCTCAAATCTGTTTATTTAAAAGCAAAAAGAGGGAGAGGGGAATCTGGATTTTAAGTACTTACTTTTATTTAGTTGTGTTAGGATAGAAATTGAATATATGTTCATCTTCATTGACTCTCTCAGGTTAAGCCTCTGACAGTTGAAAAAGTGGCAGCAATGAAAACAATTATGACAGTAGAATTAGAAAGGTGATTGTTATGGGGGTAGAGGGGAGTATTTTATTTTTTCAATGTTAACTACCACTCATTTAAAGTTAACTTAGTCTGGGTAACCTTTCAGTCTCATCTGCAGATTATAGCTCATTTAGAATTTTGCTCATTGACTTCTAACCCAAACCAAACCAGCTCAGCACGCTGCGTCTGTAGCAGGGCTACTGTATGAGCTTTAGGCTACATCTCCAATTGATTTCCTCTTCTTACGTATGACTTTTTAAAGACCCCTGGTAAGCCTTTCTGTTAATGTATTTTGCTCCCATTAACTTGGCACAGATGGGCACACCTCTGATTCTCAGTTTAATGGTAACTTCTATAGCTATTTCAGTGTGAGTGCTCCCCCGAAAACTAATCATTTAGTCTTTGTATTTATTGGAAATTATTCGACAAGCACTATGAGAATACCTTTTTCCTCTCATATTGGAAGTTTTTTAGTGTAAACATCATTAGCATTTTTATGTTTTTCAATTTTAAACCCAAATGCTGTATAGACCATTTCATAGCCATATTAAAAACAAAAAACAAAAAACAAAAAACTATTGACCTCTGTCCAGATTCTTCCCAGGTAGATGAATCAATATGATCCTTATTTTTAGCATCTCAGTAACCCTGTGGTAAGTAGCCCTTAGCAGGATGTACCTGCTTCTTTCTTACACTTACTCCTGTTTAGTTCTTTCCTTTCAAAGGTGGTAGATAATGTCTAGGTATCTGATTGCTACTTCTCTCTTTGCCTCTGTAACTTTACAATGCTCTACCTTCTGCCCATAGTCCCCTTCGCCTTTCCACTTTCTCCCTTTAATTTCTGCTCATCCTTAAAGATTTAACCTTAACCCTGCTTCCCTTTAACGTTCATTTGCCAATCTTCACAAATTCTCTATTTGCCCCCCTCCATTTCCATTCCTGTTCCCATTGCAGGTCAACATGGGGCCTTTCTTTGTATAGTTGACTCTTGAACAATATGGGTTTGAACTGTGTAGGTCCACTTATAGGCCAACTTTTTTTCAGTAAGTATATTTAGTACTGTAAATGTATTTTCTCTTTATGATTTTCTTAATAACATTTTCTTTTCTACAGCTTACTTTATTGTAAGATTATATTATATATGATACATATAATGGACAAACTACATGTTAATCAACTGTTTATGTTTTCTGGGGGGCTCAAAAGTAATGCATGGATTTTTGACTGCATGAGAGTCAGTCCCCCTAACTCCCACATTGTTCAGGGGTCAGCTGTATTTCTAAAATGCTTTGTGTACATTTCCAGTGCTATTTCCATACTTCTATGGTTTCTGACTTTCTTTTCTATTTCCCCCACTAGATTTTGAGCTCCTTAAAAGTAAGAACTGTGTTTACTCAACTCTGTACCCCCAGTCTTAACTCTGAAAACATAATCTATAAATGTTTGGTGGAAGAAAGTGAGGTGGTATATTATGTATATACCTCTTCAGAGGTGTTGTTTATTCTGCCTTAGATCAGTGCAGTGGATGTGAGTCTTCATAATAGACCGAATGACAGCTAGCGAGAACTTTTTCTCAGGCCTGCTGACAAAGCAACTTATCCCTTAGTACAGCGATTCTCAAATCTGGGGAGCTTGATACAAATGCAGGTCCCTCCAAGATTCACATTCAGGCTGTGTGCTGGGTGTCCGAGTTCTTCAGCCTGAAGCAGCAGCCTAGTGATTCTGTGCAGGGAGTTGTTAGCCACTTTCCAAGGAGCACTAGCTCTTGCTGGCTCCTCTCTGGGTTCCTGCTGCCCATGAGGACTTGGACACCTCAGTCATATGCTGAAATGCCTTCTTTCTCTACCAACAAGGCCAGTGACCTTCTTGGCTGGAATGGTAAGGGGAACATAGTCCTCAGTTCTTGTAACAGATATTGAATACAAGTAAAAGTTTTAGAAAAAGAAAATGAGATACAGGTAGTGAATTCTTTTATAAGTTGAATAGTCGCTTACTAATTTATTCATTGTGAAAGTGTACATTTTAAGAAATTTGTTTAAATTAAACAAGATGTTTCTGTGTGTAACGTAAGGTTTTTGAATTTAATAATGATTCTTTCCACAGGTAGTCACCCATTATTAACTAATCCTTAAATGGAAATTTTAAGCTTGAAGTAAAAACATATTACTGCAGTTGAAGAATTACCATTGAAGCTTCAGAAGCCCTTATTCAGGTGCCATTCCATTTCTGAGAATGTCTTCATGATCGCTGCTCAAGAGTTTTTCATTGTAATATGTGTGAGTGCTTGAAACCGTTCCTGCTGCTTGAGAGCTAATAGCATTTATTTATGAGGAAATAGGTCTGAAATGTTACTAAAATACTTTTCAGTGAACTATAGTCTCCTTTGCTAGATCATCTGAAATGTATGTTTCTGATATTAACAGTCTTAATTTTTTCCCCACATGTTATGTAGTGTAGTTGAGCAATCTAATTTTTTTTCAGTAGCTTCTTTTTCCCTCATAGAGGCATCTAGCAAATCACCATCTCATGGCTAGGTTTTCTCATTGTAAGATAATGAGTGTGAGAATTACCATAAAATTTTGTTTTAGGAGGCTGTGAATATTCACATGGTATTCTGGGCTCTTCCAATGAGATAGGATACCAGAAGAAAAAAAGTGCCTTCATTGTATATAAGATAGTAGCTATCAAATAAATATTAGTTTCACTTTTTTGTTCTTCCTGCCTACACACACCCACCTGATTGCCCTCAGATGAGTTGCTTTATAACTGTGGTGGCTCTTGAGGCCCAGATGTTCACGGGCAGTCCTACTTCCAAAGATTCTGTCTGTTTTTTAGAGTGTGCTTCTCAGTTTGGAGTTAGTGTCCATACTGCGGGTACTTACTGTCTGCATCTTTTTCTGGACTCTCATCCTTGGATGGCTTTTATCTTAGTTCCTCATTCAGAGAGTGGTGTCTTGATCCTTTTAGTACCTCTAATACTGGCATAGAGAAGGTCTTAAAAATATGGGCATTTTGTCCAGGGGTAATCCTGAAACATACAGTCAGTGTTACCTTAGTTAATTCTGTGAATTTAACTCTAAGAACTTGGTCAATTTATTTGAAAAGTACAGTTTCACAGGTTTAAGAGCAGGCTATGGGAAATTTCTAGGTCCTAATTTTGCCCTGCCCTTGCCATCAGGATAAACTTAGACACATTATATAACCTCATTGTGCCTCAGTTTTCTTATTTGGTAAAATGGGGATGATAATACTAATGTTTATCTATTAGGGTTTTTCAAAAGATTAAAGAAGATTCTATATGAAAACACTTAGAATAGTTTTTGGCATACAATTACATTTTGCTGACTGTTAATTTGAAAATGATAATAATGTTAGTAGTATTATTGTTATTAGTAGATTTCTTTAGACTTTTCTGTGTCCTAATTAGTAAAATAAATGGGGTTGCCCTATGAAATTATTTCTAGGATTCCCTATGCCTTTACCATTTTACAGTTCTATGGCTGTAGATATGCCCTTTGATGCTAATAAGTGTCATTGCCTTAAGAAAGTTATCAGAAGGGAATGATAAGCCATTTTTCAAAACATTGTTTTCTTAATAATGTGATTTACTTCAGAATTCTATTAACTAGAATACATACGGGTATAATGTTTGTCATCCATTTTCCTTATTGAGAGACTGAAGCCAGTAGTTAAAACATAGTCACTAACCATCACAACTGGAAGGGACCTGGGCTCCATCTTCTATAGAAAGTCTGTGATATTCTCAACCCAAGGTTTCTGGTGATATGTTACACACATCAAGATAAACTCTTCAGAGCTGCAATGTAGTGGAAACCCTTAGCGTCAGCAACATCAAAGTTGATGATTTTCTAAGTGGTATTTCTCATCTTGCAATACATTGCAAAATAATGTCCTTAAACTGTGAAATATTGGACATATGTAGTACCAAAGTTATCTTAATATTTAGAGCATGACAACTAGATCCCCCCATCCCCTGGCTTATAATGAAAAAATTTAGCCATGTATTGAAAGAATTTTTGTGGTAGTAATGTTGTATTTTATTATAATGACTGAATTCCTTTTTATATTCTTATCAAGTATTTCATATTTAGAGAGAACTACATAAGGGTGGTCTATAATATTATAGGAAGAATACTAATTTTCTAAAATATGGTATGACCAGAAATCTTTAAGTCTATTTCAAAGGGGGCCATTTCATTTATAAAATTAATGTCATTTTGAATAGCATTGTTGAGCTTTCATCTTTTTCCTGTGTCTATGGTTAGGTTCCAGATTCCCTGCATAATTTGTAAACCATTTTATGTCCTAACACCTTCCACAAGAAAAGAATGCTGCAGTCAGTTCCTACTCTTTTTTCTTTTAACACTTTATTTGTTTGTTTATTTTATTTGTAGAGAGAGTGGAAAGGAGAAAGAGAGGGAGAGAAACATCATTGTGTGGTTGCCTCTCACTTGCGGCCCCAACTGGGGACCTGACTTGCAACCTAGTCATGTGCCCTGACTGGGAAGCGAACCAGCAACACTTGGTTCGCAGGCCTACGCTCAATCCACTGAGCCACAGCAGCCAGGACCAGTCAGTTCCTATTCTTATTCAAACAATTCCTGTTCTTAAGAATGAAAAGGTAATTTGATCTGTCTTTATAGGGTAGTGTGTGGGAGATATACTTGTGTAGTTCATATTCCTTTCCAAATAATGGAAGTTATTGATTTCTATATCTGGAACTTGTATCTGTAGATACAACTATAGATTTGTAATTGACTTGGTGTCCCGTAACCCCCATATCTAGTTATTGTGTGACAGGAAAAATTTGGAGGTATGTCTTTCTGACAATTTCAGTTTGTTGGATTCTAGTTATTTTAAGTCTTATGGGATTTGGGTCCTTGAAAGGACCAGAGACTTACACACATGTCTTGACAGAACTGTCTCTAGCCATTGCTGCTTCCTCTGTTTCTTGAGGGCACTTAGCAGCAGCCCCATGGTCAGCTGCCCACCCTGTTGTTTTCCCACCTTCCCCATTACCACCGCACAGCCCACTGTGCTTCCTTCCAGTGCAGAGCTGTGCTCCCTCAGCCCCATCTGCTGTACCAGCTCACAGCAGAACCGCTCCTCCTCCCTGTCTGAGCCCCATGCTCACTGCATACCCCTCTGTTCTGTGTCCCTCCTGGCATCAGCTGAGAAGACTCAGTGGCAGAGGTGACAAGTGGCTAATCTTGCCACTGGGTAACCTCTTGTTGTTCTCCTTAGACCACTGCTCAGGCCTGAGAAAGCCCCTTCTGCCCACTCCATTATGTCAGAATCTGGGAGCTCCCTGTTAATTGCTGCTGCAGCAAATCACAGACCATCTGCCAGCTCTGGATTTGGGCATGCAGCATATTCTGAACATGGTCCTTGTGTTCCTTATTACCGCTGGGTTTCTCAGTGACACTCACTTCAAGGGTAAACTGATAATGTTGCATGCAAAACTTAAAGGTGATGGATAAATATGTGGTCTTTGCTTCTAAAAATTTAAGGTTTGGGTTTGGAGGAGGAAATTTATAAGCTAGGGAGTTTTCATTATTTTGGTTTTCTTTCAGGACCTGGATTCCATGATCAACAGCTTTTTTGAGTCCAGTCTCCTCAGAATTTGATTCTACTCAGTGTTCTTAATGGTTAACATTGTTTAGTGGTTAACTCGATGAGTTTAAGATTTAGATGGCCTGGATTTGAATTCTGGTTTTGTCACTTATCAGTGATGTGACCTTCCACAAGATACTTATTTTCTCTCTTTGTCATTCTCCTCCACTTAAAAATGAGAATAATATTGATACTGACTTTGAAAGTTATAAAAATTAAAGAATGTTGCACATGGAGCAATTAGAATAGTTTCTGACACAAAGTTTAATGAATGTTAGACTTTAATATGTTATTATTTAGTATATTGTTATTATTACTATTATTATCATCAACACCTTTTCAAAAGAAGTTAATTTTTAATAAGGAAGCAGAATTTCTTCAATATACTGTTCTATTTCAATTCTAAGCTGAACTTGTATTTGGAGTTGTTTAAATGTTGTTTAAGGTCATCATTTACATAATGAAAATGATAAGAGTGATGTTCAAATAGTTTCTTTTTCTTTGCTGCATAATTTTTTTGTGTTATGATTACTAAGTACATATAGACTCAAAAGTGGGTTTCTTCTGTTTTAGAGTAGGGGTATGGGTTTGTTCCAAATAAACTCATAAATGAAGTCGGGAACTAACTAGTGCTATGAATGTGAAAAATTCTAAGAAAAAGGGGCTTTCTTTTTCACTCGCGTCTTCTAGAAAACAGAGCAATCAGTAAGATCCTATTTGAATCCGGTTTTCCCCCTCTTATCCTAGAAGAATGTGAGCAGAAAGAGACTCCTTTTTAAAAAATCTTTTTAAGTTTTGTTCATGATGTAAAAATTGAGCACTCTTAATTTTCTGAGACCTTTCTTACTCTTTTGTAAAAAAACCTTAGGTACATTTGAATCATCTTCATACAAGGATATTCTATTATAGCACCTACCTAGTCTATTGTTTTCTGTTTTCTCTTCCTCTTTCCTTGCACCTTTCTCCCTGCTCTCACTTTTCAGTAAATGCCATCTAAGCCAGAGCATAAGAATACTTGGTAACAGTGAGTGAATACTGTGGTGAGATTTCAGACACTGAGATACTGACCTAGAAGCAGCAGTAGGGGGCACTCGGCCCCTCATTTCATAACAGTGGAGCATACACCAAACATCTTTCATTTGAGGACCTAAAAATGAATTGCACATATTAATTAAGTTTTGCTGAGACCTTGTTCAGTTATCCAGTGCGAAGTGTCTGAAATAAGTGGATCTTATTTTAATCTTGGGGAAACTGGCTATAAGAGAGAATTTCCTAAGACTTCATAGAAGAGTCAGAATTTCAGTAATAACCCAGGAATCCTTTTGCTTTCCCTACTCTGACCAATATCCCAGATATTTCTTCATTTAAGCAGAACCGAAGAGAAAACCCAGGAATTTTAATTTCCTCAGAGTAGTTCCTTTATGCAAGGTATATGAGATGTATGCTTTAAATAAATCACATACCCACAACACTGTAAGGCCTATTTTAAAATTAATCCTTTTTGTAAGATAGTTAATCTAGTGGCTCTTTTTTTTCTTTAACCAACAAAGACCCTTAAAAAAGGAAAATAAAAAATAAATAGCATTTCTGGAATCTGTGCAGGCAGATCATATTTTGTGTGATCTTGTTCACTCATATTATGTGGTGATTAGAGCAAGGCTTCAGTCAGCTGGAGGATTCCCCAAGGCAAGGTCTCGTCCCACCAGTGCACATGGCGTGTCCTGTCTAACACCAGGGCGACTTGAGAATTGAGCCCCGGGAAGCTGCAGTGTAATGCAGCAGATGAGCACTGGTGGTTGTCATGGAGATCGCTAATATTGCTGAAACTCAAAGAAAGGGCACTTGCCTTAGCTCAGAAGCCTGCCTGAAAATGAATGAGAAACAAGTGGAATTTAGAATAGCCTCTCAGCTAGTTGTCCTACGTGGAGTTTTAATTTCCTTTTCTTTCCTCTTCCTCTTCCTTTTCAAAGAATAGATTGAAAACAAAGCTCTGTTATAAAGCATACTCAGGCCTCTCTGACCTCTTGTCAGTCTGACAACCTTGGAACGGATGTATATTCATGATGATGCATGACTAATAGGATTGGGGATGGGAGCCTTGGCAAGGCGTGTGCCGGCCCTTCTGGTGCCTGTGCCCCTTGTCACTGGGATTTAGTAGGCACCTTGGGATTTGTCTGTAGCATATGCGCTGCTGTTAATGATTGAAAAATTACCACAACAATTAGTCACGGATCGCTAAAGGCAGGGCCCCCAAATGTGATGGACAATGTGATTAAATCCATGTATGTGACAATTAACTCTCCTGCAGGTTTATCCACCAAGGAATGTGCCCTAGGGGTGAGAGCAAAGGGGAGTGAGAAGGAGGAAGAAAGGGATAACAAAAAGGAGCAGGAGAAATAACACTGAAGAATGGATCTGATACAGCTGGCACTATTGGTCTTAATTTGATCCTGAATTAATCACAGCTAGATTAATTCTGGTTTTATTGCACCTTTCTATTGCCCATTTATTTATATCTCCCTTAATTTTATGGAGGCATGACTGATTAAATTCTGCCCATGCCATGTTTTTAAAAATTTAAAATCAAGTCTCTCGATTTAATGCAGTGTTCTAGGTGGTCCAAGGTGCAATTATCTTGTAAAAGCTAAGCAGACACCAGACATAGCATGTCATGAATCCCCTTAGGTGTCACAGCTGACTAACCCAGAATAAATATTTGTTTGCCCAGTATTCTGCCTAAGCAAAAAAGCAGCCTTGTGATGTCAATCTGCTTCTTTATTTGGGTGGAAGAAATAAGAACCCACACATACACACAACTTTGTTAAGTAAAAGGAGCACAAGTGCAGTTTATGTCACATACAAAATTTTGTGCACAAGGAAAAGCAGTGTTAATGTTTGGATGAACTGTCTACAAATATTTGTTTATAGCATAAAAGATTAATGCTTATATTCAACATACATGTTTATATGTGGGACCATGTTTAACCAGATGTACTGTTCTTATTTTCTTTGTATTAGTCTTATTTTTAGAGTTTTCATATTTATGTACAAAACACTGCATTTAAATAATGCCAAGGAGGTGGTATCACAAACCAGCATAAATAAGCAAAGCTTCATGGTTTGTAATTCATATACCTTGCATGCATGTATGAGTTAAGAATTCTGAACTCCTAATTCATGAGAGGGCATCTAAAGCTTTAGGAAATATTGAATTATATATACATAGGTGGTTTTTCTTCTGTCAGTGTTCCTTAGGATTATTATTCTGTTGCTCTTGTTTACAGTGATTTGGTAGAAGACTCAGTTTTTTAAATTTGCAAACTAAAGTAGATTATCTTTGTCACTTGCATTTTAACCCTATCTACCCAGGCACAAAAAGATAGAGGATCTGTTTATGATGTGGGCATCAGTGTTTTTTAACATAGTAGTAAATGCAGATAATCAGCACAAGCAAATATCTTACTGCTTTGGTAGGACAGCAGTTAGATACCCCTAGAAACTTGCATCCCTAATGGCTGATATCACCACTTTTTAGAGCAGCAAACAAGAAACCAGTCCTAGCTGTGGATTATCCCCCTGTTGCCAAATTTATACTTACCACGTCAGCCTCCCAATAACCAAGCCTTCAGTTGTGCCAGGAATTAATGTGAAGTTAGGAAAGCATTTCATTCATGAAATATCTTTCATACCAAAATAAAGTAACTACATGCTTCTTTTACTTTATTTTTTCAATTACAGTTTACATTCAATATTCTTTTATATTAGTTTCAGGTATACAGCATAGTGGGTAGACAATTATATACTTTGCAAAGTGTCCCCTCTAGTATTTCCAGTACCCACCTAGAGCATACTTCTTGAGACACCATGTACATAAACCAACTCAAAATGGATTACAGACTTAATCATAAGACCCCAAACCATAAAACTATTAAGAGAAAACACAGGGGAAAAGCTTCTTGACATTGGTGTTGGCAATGATTTCTTTGGATATGATACCAAAAGTGCACACAACAAAAGAAAAAATAGGCAAGTGGAGCTACATAAAAATAAAAAGCTTCTGCACATCAAAGGAAACAATCAATAAAATGTAAAGGCAACATAGGGAGTGGGAGAAAATATTTGCAAATCACATAACTGATAAGGGGAGATGTCCAAAGTATATAAAGAGCTCATATAATTCAATGGCAAGGAAAACAAACAACCCAATTTTTAAAATGGTCCAAGGACCTGAATAGACATCTCTCAAAGAAAGACATACAGTGGCCATCAGGTATATGCTCTCAACATCACTAATCATCAGGGAAATGCAAATCAAAACCACAGTTAGATCCCACCTCATGCTTGTCAGAAATAGCTATTATTAAAGAAAAAAAAATGTTGGCAAGGATGCAGAGGAAACCCTTGTACACATGCATTGTTGGTAGGAATGTAAATTGGTTCAACCATTATGGAAAGCAGTATGGTGGTTCCTCAAAAAATTAAAAATAATACTACCGTATGATCTAGCAATCTTACTTTTGAGTATATATCTGAAGTATCTCAGAGAGACTCCCTATACTCCCGTGTTCATTGTAGCATTATTCATGATAGCTCAAATATGGAAACAGCCTGAATGTCCATGCCCAAATGAATTGATAAAAGAAAATATGTGTATATACATTGAAATAATATTCAGCATTAAAAAGAAATAAATCCTGACATTTAGAATGACATGAATGAACCTTGAAGACATGTTAAGTAAAATAGGCCATACACAAGAAGACAAATACTTCCCGTTTTCATGTATATGTAGAATTTAAAATAGTCAAACTCATAGAAGCAGAGAGTAGTAATGACAGTTGCCAGGGGCTGACGGGAGTGTAAAGTGGGAAGATGGTGGTGAAGGGGTACAAAGTTTCAGTTATAAGATGAATAACTTTAGGGAATCTGATGCACAGCATGATGACTATAGTTGAAATATTATATTGCACACTTGAAATTTGCTAAGAAGGTATATCTTAAGTCTTTTCACCACATGCACACAAAAAGAAAATAGTAACTATATGAGGTGATAGATGTTAATTAGCTTTATTGTGCTGATCATTTTACAATGTACATGTACATCAAACATCATGTTGTACACCTTAAATATATACAATTTTTATTTGTTAATTATACTGCATTAAAGAAAATGCAAAGAAAAAAGAAAAAGAAAAACATGAAAAAAATGTGTGTAGAATATATTGCAAGAACACAGATCATTGTGGCAGCAACAGAGGCCTCAGATAATTTCATTAGTCTGTTCTGCGAGCAGATTTTATTTAACCTGTCTGTCCACTGGTAGCTTTTTCCTATTGTAATAAAATTCGAGGATGTTAGAGATAGAAATAATTTTCTAGATGATAATATATCTTTCACTTGAATGGTACTTTTACAAATTATTTTCTTACTTTCTGATCCAGGCCTATTTTGGGAATAAGCAGGGAATAGCCTTTCCATTTTAAGAAACAGGAAGCCTAGGGTCGGAGTTGATAAGTGTTCTAATAATTATTAACTGAAGCATGAGAAGAACTTGAGCCTTCTGTTTCCTAGCCCCTGGCTGGACCTGTCATCTCTTAATCTAAACCTGTGCTACCAATGCTAAGTAGAATAAATACCCAGAAGCCTAGGCAGGATGGAAGTGTTCACACCTCCATAGTTCTCTCACGTTGACTGAGGAGTCCCAACTTGCAAGTGGAAAACAACCACCATCACTGCTAAAATGGCTGGTTTTGGTGGTGAGTAAATTAATTCATCCGGGATAGCCTTCCCACCTAATCCCCTAAATTGGTGCTAGTTTAGGCTGTCTCATGACCTGTTCTGAGTGACTGTGAATGGCCAGGTGGTTGATCATTTACTGCTGGTGGCCGTGTGGCCATGCTCCTCAGGACTGCCCATCTCAGCCGTGGAGAGGCTGCTCAGGACCACCAAGTGAGTAAATCCTCGTTGCACATGCAAATATTTTTAGAAGTCTCTGGTCTCTGGTGTTTCCTTTACTATAAAATATACAAATTATTGCTGCCATCAGATATTCATGTTTATTTTAATATATACAAGTACTTAAAATTATTTGTCATATAGTAAAATGGTGGCTTCGGGGGATTCTGTCATACTTAACCTGTGAATCTGCATTTCCTGTACCTATTCGCTTAAGCCTTGTACCCACATTAAAGAAGACTGGGCTTCTGGGGTATGTTTGCTTCTTTCAATGCAGATCTTTTCACTTTTGATTCATTTGTTCCAACATCCTTATTGCAGCTACTGTATTTAGTTTGTTGCCTACAAATTTTGTTAAGTTTGTCTGCTCTTTTTTGTTGGCATAGTTATATTTTACTCATCCTATTCAAAGTCTGTTATCTTCTGTTCCAGTAGATACCACAGCATGGAGAGCATGGAATATGTTTTAGGAGTCTGAACTAGGGATTGAATTCTGCTTTCCTCTAGTATTCTGTCTGTTACCACTGGGCAGTCTCTCCTTGAAAACCCATGAACAGGAAGGTCTCTAGATATTCATCTAGTTTTGTCTCCCAGCAGGATAAAGCCATTTCTAATATGTGGTTGTTAATCTTTTAAATTTTGTTCACCTTTCTGATTCCTAACTTCTACTTTTGCATCTATAAAAGCTATAGCCTCTTATAACAAATGCTATGATAACTCAAATCTCTGTATAATAAAACAATTGCCAAAGCCCTGTGCAATGACCCAGTTCAGGTGATATAGTATATATAAAATGCCAAGATATTTTTTTGAAAGCATTCTGGTTTGAACTAACAGTATTGACTATCTTATAGCTTAATTTCAAAGGCTGACAACCTTAAAGCAGTTAAACCTGCACAGTCTCACCTGAGTATACCAGTCTGAGGTCAAGATATCAGCTAGCCACCTTGATGCGCCCTGTTCTAGTACAGCCCTCTGCTCCTGAGGAAGGGAGAAGGGAAGGACAGTTGAGAGACTTAGCTACCAGTAGCGTGGGCTCTCATATCTGTGTGTGGCTCCTCCACCTCCCCATAGTAGTAAGCAAGCATACACCAACCCAAGGCACATGTGCACACAAAGGCACAGACTCATGCACACCTGCACATGCCACACACATATACACATGCACACACACACCTTAGGCCTTAGTTCCTAAACCTAAAGGGACTAGGCTGAATAAGGGCAAATAATGGTTTGTGTAAAATTGAAGAGGGCCTGTAGCTGGGGGACTCCTCGGGCAGCTAGCTCTCCCTAGCTACAAATAAAGTGAGTAAAATTCTGGAAGATAAGTGACATGACCAGGGACACAGAGTGTCTACTGGAAGCTCTAGGGAGAAATCTTCTGAGACCCAGTTTAGTGCCGCTTTAGTATAGCATCTCAAGCACATGGTGAAAAAGATATTGCCAAGGGCTGTATTTAATGCTTTCACTGTTTGAGGCAGAATTTTTTTAAAAGTTAATTTCAGGTTTTGCATATAATTTGTTCTCTTTCTGATAATGAACTGTTAGGTTTTTAATCCAGCAATACATAAGCCTCTGGTAAATGGAGTATATGAGCCATTAGATTATCATTCCCTGATGTAGAGAAGATGAAGTTCTGGGTGAAAAGGAGGTTATGGTTATTAACTACTTCCTTGAGACTGGGGATGCCTGGGCAGCTATGACTGGGTTGTTAGGGCCATAGCGCTGCCAAGACTTGGCTGAAAACTCCTCCCTCCCTCCCCTCCTTTCTCCCTTTCCACTGAGCTTAGTACCTAAATATATCTAAGAGCAGATAGAGACCACATAATACATTGTATATCTGGATATCCACAAGGCATTTGATAAAATATCCCCAGAGGCCTTTGTAAGTACCATGGAGAAATGAGGGCTGGGGAAAATAATACATTTACTTAGATTTGTACTTATTTGGATAGATCTTTCCAGTATGGATTTAATATTAAACCTGCAGGAATATTTATAGTGGAGCTGGGCAGAGCTCTGCCTTCAGATTTGTCTTGCTCACGGTTTTTATCAATGACTTTGATGAAGACATGTTTATCAGATTGGCAGTTGACAAAAGCCTGGGAGGGACAGTTAATGTGATTAGTGACTTGATCTTGAATCAAGAAAACCTTGATAATCTGAAATGATATGCCAGAAATAACATGGTGAAAAATAGTAAGATAAATATAAAGCCTTTAAATTAGGTTTAAAAAATTAACTGCACAACTTCAGGGTAGGGAGAAATGGAGGATGTAATTTGTCACAAATTCAATATGAGTTAACTTATGATAAGGCAGTTGAAAAATGTAGATGATATTATAGAAGCACAAGTATGCAGTTCAAGGGAAGTATTCAGTTGAGCAGACCACATCTGGATGACTATTGAATAATTCCTCTCTTATCTGGGGTACCCTAGCCTTCAAAGATTACTAAATGGTATGTCTAGTTGAATGAGTTAAATGAAAATATTTCATTGCAAGGTGCAATATATAACTTTTGGATAGACTATTTGGTACAGAGAAATGACTATCTCAAAACACGTCTTGGGAAATTGTTAAAAATCTAGAGAAAGCCCTGACCTTTGCTGTCTCCTTCCTGGCTCTCTGCCACCCCACCCCTATGCTGAGATGTTTTAAGTAATTGTTACCATTATTAAACAAAGGTGTCTTCATCCTGGCCAGTGCAGCTCAGTGTGCTGGAGTATCATCCAGTACACCGAAAGGTGTGGGTTTGGTTTCTGGTCAGGGCGCGTACCGAAGTTGCAGGTTCAATTTTCGGTGGGGGCATGTACAAGAAGGCAGCCAGCCAATCAATGTTTCTGTCTCTCTCTGTCTCTCTCCTCCTTGGGTGAGGATTATATGTATATATATCTCCCAAAGGTGTCTTCTTTTGTCTTTATTGCTATCCCACTCTCCAGGTTTAACTATATTGTGAATCTAAAGTGTTTTAATGGTAGTCTCTGTAAGTAGGCTTCTGCAACCCCTATAGAGGCCTTGAAAAATAAAAACAACATTGTGTGTGTGCATGCACGTGCTAGTCTTTTGGTTGAATGCATTTTTCAAAATTAAAAATGAAAGCACTCTTTTAAAGTTCTCTTTTGCAGTTAGCCTGCAGCTTAGTGTTTACTGGCAGCAGAAAAAGGCAGTCAGTCCTTTATACATGTCTTACACTTACCACCCTTTCAATTCCCTTCTCTTCGCTCTGGAAAGAAAAATATTCTGGCACAAGCATCTTTTCATTGTCTCTGTTTAGAACGGGTACCACCTGCCTCCAAAGCCCAGGGGAGCCCTCTGTGAGTTCCTGCCCAGGCACACCACATGGTAATGCGGACACTGTGCCAGCATTCCTTACTAATAGGCTGGGGAGAAGGGGAGAGTCCACATGGGGGAGGGGAAGTGCTGAAGCGTCACAGCGCCTTTAGCCACAGTCACCTGTTTATTAGTTAGTTAATGGTGTCTGTGGTGTTATGAAGGGAGAATGAAAGATGTGCAGCATTTTGCAAATTGTCAGTTGAACACAGAGTGGGAGCTGTAATCACCACCACAGTTTCATTTCCTTCTTTCTCTTCTTTGGATCCCCTGAGTTCATTGTTCTTAGGCTTGAGGAAGGGGGAAGGTGACTAACCATTTGTCATCTGTAGCCCAGGATCTGTATCCATTAAGTTGACTCTTCAAAAGAGAATATAACTATGACATAATCTCCTACTACCAGTTCCATTGTTTTTCAGAATCACAGTCCTATTTATTACTTGATTTAGCCATGCACGACTTTGCAAGAAGTTCCTCTTAAATTTCTTGCTGGTTATTTCAGTTTATGCAGTCATTGTTCCCTAGGAATTTGGAGTGTCCATGTTAGTACATATTCTGACAGGGATGCCTAGGCAGGGCCAGAAAGGCAGGCTCTGTTGAAAACACAAGGCTGCTTATTAATACACCCTCCCCGTCAGCTTCATGGTGCCTGTTTCCCACTTGGAGATGCGGCCCTCACCATGGATTCTTGCTTCTCTGTTCCACATGTAAGAAGTGTAAGTATCCATGGCTATCGCTGGGAGACTGTCCTTGCAAGTTCCTTCTTGGCATGAATGAGTTCATCAAAGGCTTTTTTCAGTAGAGGTCTTTCCAGAGTGAGGTCCAAGCCTCATGAAATGGAAGGGAGGAAAGTCAAGGAAACATGGATTGTTTTCCTTAGAATTGGGCATTTTTTATTGGTAAAATGTGAATAATAATGTTTATCTCATAGGATTGCCAACTTAATTATTTTTTGAATCAGGTGGGAAATAAATACCACATTTCAAAAGTTATAGGAAGTAGAGTTTCCCCCCTACGCACATTTTTGTATATCTGAAGTCAGTATTTATCTTAATAATCATTATCATTCTTCAATTATTTTCTTTTGTAAATAAATAATAATAATGCAGCATCTTCTAATCAGGGATATTTCAGGTTTGATGAAATAAGATTTAACTGACCAGGGCTGATGCTGAATTAAATTAAGTAACATGAGGAATGCAAAGCTCTGCAAATGCCTATTTCCATTTGGTTGGGGCTGGGCCCTTTATCTTGTGCTTTGTTAGTGGACAGCATAAACATGGATAGAGACTTGGCCTCTTTACTTCCTAAATGATGTCTGGGTATGCGCATTTCTTCCTCTTCTTCCCTCCCTTCACTGTACATACAGGTACTGAGCTCTGGCACCCCTGGCAGCTTACTAAGGAGCAGGATTCCTAGTAGTGAAGGACAGTTTTTGTCCTGAGGGAGGTCATGGTCTAGTGGAAAGAGCCAGACCAGTGAACACACACTTAAAAGTCATTGTGAGGAGTGTTACAGAGTTCTGGAAGAGCATAGAGAAAAAGCCCCAGCTCATTTGGGGGTGGGGAGAATAGGAAGCGCTTCAAGAAAGATATCACTCAGGCTGAGTTCTAAAGGATGATAAAGAGTCAGCAAGGGAAGCTCACAGTTGGCACTTTTAAGAAATTGCAGTAGGGGAGATAGTGCTTGTTCTCATTTGCAAAGAAGTCTGCCTTGGGTCACTCCCTTACCACTTCCTTGCCTAGCTGGGTTCATCCATAGCTGTGATGGAAAGAACCATGCAAGCTCAGACTCACCTCTGCTGCTGGGGACCGCCTTCCACCTTCTGCCCTGGAGGTTTCTCCAGTTATGGGTGCTCTGAAGGCCCCTGTCCAAGAGCTTCTCTTGAAGTGCAGTCCTCAGCTACAGGAGTGGGTGTTGGTGGAAAGGTGCCCCAGGCTGACAATTCTTAGACATCTTCTGTGTGGTGGCTTTGAGATCCTACTGCTCACAGTAGCAACCTGATAACACACCTTTACTTTAGCTTTTCTTCTTTGATCACTCTCCCTGCATCCTCTCATCTTTCTGGGACCGACTTCCCCCAGACCTACCCACAACAGTCTTTGTGCAAGCTCTGCTTTTAGAGCAACCCAAATAAATTCATTACTGAAATGATTTTCACAGTAAGTACATAAAGCTTGTATTGAGAAGATTTAGAATATGCTGTAAAACTTGCCAACAAAGTGGGCCCAAGAGATGAAGAAGGGGATGTGTAAGTCAAGGAAGACTGTTAGACAAAGACAACCAAGAGCTAACTAGATAGAAAGTAAATATACACATGCATTTCTAAGCCTTTTATGATTTATATGGTAGCAAGCAATTTCAGTAGATTTAATTCAAACCATCAGGGCTGCAATAACCTAGGTAAGAAAGGAGATTTGGAAATTAAATTGACAAGCAAAGCTTTCAGGCAAACACATTGGTAAATGGCAAAGGGGAACGTGTGGAAGAAACTGTTCAAAAAATAATCATGAGTGAGTTGAATTTATGGTACTGAATTTTATTAGTAATTAATAGAAATAATTTGGTCATCATTATATGGCATTGGTGTGTTACCAGTCAGAAGTTAGAAGACAAATACGATCTCCCTCATTCATGTATTGGTACCTAGTAATTAAAATTGTGTGAGTTTCAGGTTTTAGATTGCAGCATGGTCTAATGAAACTTTTGATGATGATGAAAATGTTCTGTAAGCTGTCCATTATGGAAGCCACTAACCACATGTGGCTGTTGAGTTTAAGTTGCACATGAATGCAACTAAGGAACTAGATTTTTAATATTAGTTAGTTTTAATTAGATTGAAATGGAATAGCTACATGTGACCACATTGGCTACCTCATTGGGCAATGCAGTAAACAGAACATAAGAAAAGGATACAAAGTACCTAAGGCTCAAATATAACCTACAGGAAAATATGGGGACAGTCACTGGGCCAAGGGCAAAAAAGTATAGCTTGCCATACACTGTAAGTCCCAGAGGCTCCTCAGGTCACAGGGATCACAGAGAGGTGTGAAGGATGTCAGAGAGAAGACTTATATTAACTGTTTAGAGGGCATAATGAGTTTCCAAAGGCTCTCAGTTGTTGCTGCAAGAGTGGTGTCCTTCTTAATGTGCGTACCCACCTGAGGGCAGGTAGAAGGGGCAAAACTGTTCATACCTTTGAGGGGGCCTACACTCCTGGGAGCTATTTTCTTGATTTTTAGGGCCTTCTGTGAAAAAGCCACCTTATCCTTCAGAGGCTGTTCATATTCCAGAAACTGGTAGCAGCCCTGAAGGAGCCCTGTCCCCACCTCTCCCTCTGCACCTACTTAACTTGGTAGAAGAATAGAGGCTGGTTCTCCCACAGGGGCAGAAAACCCACGGCCTTAGTTAGCTATTCTGCTTGAATCAGTCAAACTTATATGGTGCTCATCTGTGTACCATTTGGTTCTTCTTCATTTCATTTTGTTTCAGCTTCTGCAGAAATCTTATTTTATAGATAAGTCAGTAGACTTCGAGGTGCCACTTCTTCGATGTAGCGTTGAGTCCCATTGTGTTTCAATTTTCTCCTTTGTAAAATGGGCATCCTTGCTCATGAGGCTGTTTTAAATATAACATGAAATAATGAATTCAAAAGAGATTATACATGTGTAATGTTATTTTGGTGGCTATCTGTACTGAACTTGATTAGGGCATATCTTGGTCAGCATTTTTTTGCCTTTGCTTAGACTGAAATACCTTAATGAAATATAGGAAAATGCTCATATGACTTGATTTTAATGTCCTCTTTATACTGTTAAGATTTAAACTGGGAAACTAGGTTTGACATTTCTTCCCAGGATAGTGATTGTGGTGGTTAGTTCTGGGTCTTTTTCTGTAAAGGGCCACATTTTAGGCTTTGTGGACCATATGCTATCTTTTTTTGCTTCTTCTTTTCTAAAACCGTTTAATAATACAAAACACATTCTTAGCTCCTGGTCATATAAGAACAGGCCCTAGCTAGATTTGGCCTGCAGCCTGTAGTTTGGTGACCACTGCTCTAAGGCTGCTCTTTCCGGTCCAATATGGTAGCCACTAGCTGCACGCAGCTAGGTAAACTTAAATTCATTAAAATTGAAAATATAATTACCTGGTAATCAATCACAATTGCCATATTCCAAGTGCCTAGTAGCCCCATGCACCTGTGGCTGCTGAATTGGTCAGCACAAATATAGAGTATTCTCAGCATATACAAAGTTCTGTCAGGCAGCCTGCTCTGGAGTGAGGTGGAATCCCAACTTGGCCACTGCCTGGTCTGATGGATTGAGACTAGTTATTTGTTTTTTCTCAGCCTCTGTTCATGAAACTGTAAAATGGATATTAAAGTATTACCACTCAAGGATGTGGTAAAGATTTAATGAATATAAAGTACTTAGCACAGGGCCATGCTGTGCTCAATAAATGTTAGCTGCTAATAAGATAGAGGCACATACATTTCTGTTGCTGTTAATTCTAACACAGCTTAATTTTTTAAAATTTATATTTGGAGGAAGGGATAATCATCCTTTTTTTAGAGGGCATTCGTGAAGCATGAGATTGCGTTTGGTTTTGGTTTTAGTAGTTGCCCAGTGAAAGAAAAGTATTCCTCTAAGCCCTGAACAGTGTTACCACTTAGAACAGGTGCCTTCTCATCTGTCATTTCTGTGACTTGTTTTCAATTTATATTTTGATTTAGGTTAGTGTTCACTGTGTGGTAATTTCATGAAAATTCCATGATAAATATTTGTTCATCTTAGTGGTGGGGTAGAGATAAAGGTTAGCTCAAAGGGGGGAATACTCTGCAATCACAATTTCAGAGTAAATTATTGTTTTACTTTTGCTTACGAAGGAGTTCTAGCCATCACTATATTGATTAGCTTCTCCTTCAATGCTAGTATAATACTTGTTGTTGAGCAACAAGACTTCTTTCATATATTGTAATGAACCAAATGTGATGTCAGGAGGCCAGTTTGTGGTGTCATGGGCTTCTTAAGCCTGGCATTCCTTTCTTTCATTTCTTCATGGGCAGCTGTCAGCCATACCTACATCATGTGACTGTATGGACAGGTCACTCTGAGCCAACCCTTTGCCTTTTATGCAGCATGATTTGTTTTTGTTCTTGCTGAAGACAGATCATGGTCTTTACATGCTAATATTATCAACTGATAATGGTAACATTCTAGTAAACACAAATCAACTGTTGATCAATTGAATTGCATGATTTACATAGTCATCTGGGCTTGTGTGTGTGTGTGTGTGTGTGTGATGTGTGTGCACGCACGTGCGTGTGCAGTATACATCGTACTGTTAGAATTCTGAGGGGGTCCTGCCATCGACAGAAACGCAGGTGGTTGGATGTTGTTTATTTCTGCCCAAGGATACTGATGATTATTTCAAAGAAGATACAAAGTGAGGTGTACATAAAAAGTGCAGTACTCAAGGGAAATAACAGCGCTTACACAGAGAGGACGTTTTGGTTATTTTTCAATTTGCATATCAAGGTGTGTTGTTGTTTCCCCTCTGAGACATCAGTCCTATTTGTGTGCCTGGGCCTCTGTGTTCACCTCGTAGATGGACTCCTTTTCATCGTGTGCAGGCCGCTGGTGGCACTGAGGGCCCCATCAGCCATTGCTGGCCCTGGGCAGCACATAGTATAGCCTCCCTGTGAGCATGGGATGGAGAAGTGCTTATTGAGAATGGGTGAGAGCCAGAAAGCAGGGCCTCTGGTGGGAAGAAATTTAAATCTAAAATAGAACCAGGATATGCAAAATGGAAAATCTCACTCATGAGCCCTCAGGAAGATAAAACTTAAGGACTAAGAAACTGATTTCTCATAAATGCCTAATTTACAGAATATTTGGTTGATAAGTGGTTGGTCAAAGATTGTTTAATACCAGCCTTAGAAAACTCTGCCAAGGCATGAACAGGAGACGGCCCAGGTCTGGTAGATCTCGCAAAGTGGACTGAATTGAGCTTTGCTTGTGTGACTAGACTGGACTACTTTCATTTGCTCAGAAAAATTTCAAGGCTACTTTTCTTTTGTTTTTTACTTTAACTGCCTCTCAATGAACTCTTCCATCTTTACATTTCCTGTCCATACATACAGCCTACTTCATACTCTCAACAGACTTGCCTATAGCTTGCTATAGGTTGCTTGATACAGATGCCAATTTCTCTGCTATTCCCAGATATACTTGTTCGTTTGCACTTGCCTTAGTTTACCTTTTTATTTAAGTTAACAGATGCAAGGTACTTGAGCAGTTAGGGACTGGCACTTAGGCAGGGTGCCAAATTTTAGGAATTGTGGTTTCTAGAATCTAGACCAACAGGCTTGCTCATGAAGCGAGTTAAACTCAGTGGTTCTAAATCCTGGAGCAAAATTTGTGAGAATCAGTCTCTAATAGTGAGTGGATGAAAGACAGGTTAGTAATGGGACCAACTGGCACTGTCATTGCTAACATGCATTGAGCACTCAGCAACTCTGTGCTAAGTACCCAGGTAAAACATACTTCAATGATCTCCTTTAATGTTTATACCCCTGGGTTGGGGGAGGATGAAGAGGGCTTAAAGGGGGTCAAATTTATGGTGATGGAGGGACAGTAGACTTCAGGTGTTGAGCACACAATGCAATATACAGGTGCCATATTATAAAGATGTGCATTTGAAATATACATAATGTTATTTAACCAATGTTGCTCCAATAAAGTTAATTAAAAAAAAAAAAAAAACGTTCAAACCCTGAGTGAGTGGTTTGATTAGACTGTTCTAAAGTCCCTTTCTTTGGTCGTTGATAAGCTTTGATTTTTCTAAGTCCCAGAATCATCAGTCTCCCCTTAGCACCTTTACTGGGTTACGTCAGTTGAGCTCCATGAGGCACATGTGCTCCCTGGCACACAAGAAGACTCAGTAAGTTCTGAATAAGTAAATTAAACTCCATGTCATTCCATGTTTGCGGGGCGTGGAATCAGGCTTCCGGGGGTAGTGCTTATTCTGGAGAATATTCTCCCTGTGAGGCAGTGTTTATAATGCTTGAGGATAATTTCTTTATGACTTTTCTTCTTCATTAGGAAGTTGATGTCTGTGCCAGCTGCGTCCTGGGAAAAAATGAGTTTTTTTCCTGTGCCCTGGAGTTAATCGTTAGCTTTTGTGTTAGGCTCAGACTTTTCTTTAACTCTCACTGAATCTGGTCCACACCTCCACCCAACCTTTCCTGAAACAACACTGGTTGAAGGGCTTGATCTTCAAGAACAAAAGTGCAGCCATACATTTGTGAAGATATTCAAAAGGCTGTCTTTAGTCAGGCTGTGTTTCACTTCCTTGTGGAGAATCTTTTCACTGGTTCTGTGTATATTGAATACCAGGCTACCAGGAGGTTTAAAGTCTACCAGTACACTGCCTAAATATTTCTGCTGACCTCATGTGGTTAAATTGATTCCATTGTCAGAATTATTTACTCTATAATAATACCTGACAATGCACACTTCATATTCAGAGGAATGAATACTGTTACAGCACAGTGAAGCACGGTGCTGTAGAAAATGTTTTAGATTTTTGTTTGCCATAGATCCCTTGGTTGAAAGAGAGGAAGTTTAATCAAGCATGAGAGTTTAGTTGTGGAATTTGAGGTGCCTCTTGGAGAATTTATATTTTTGTAGGGCTTTAGCTATTGTTTTTGGGAAGATCACTGACCCTGACTTTTCTTGCAGCTCTTTTTTAGCTGTTAAATAACTTATACTCTACATATCTAAATTCAAACCCATCATTTCTTCCTATTCTCCTCAAACACATATACGTACACACTTATTTATTTACCTGATTTTCTTAATGTTTTCATTAAATTTATTTAGTAAATATTTATTGGGTTCTTATTATGTAGCAGGCTCTTTTCTAGGCACTGTATAGCAGTGAATAAAACAGAACAAAACTGTACCTTATGGGGCTCATGGTCTGGTGGGAGTAGACAGCCAGCAAAGTGAATGAGTAAATTAAATATAATTTACTAGTGTTTAGTGTCATAAGATCATAAATGATATAGTGAAAATAAGCAGAGGAGCATAGAAAGTGCTGATTAGTTGGGTAGGTGAGGGTGTTTCAGTTTAAAATAGCACAGTCAGCAGATGCCTCACTGGGAAGGTGACATTTGATATTTTAATGGAATCATAATCCTCCCAATAGTCATATTTGAATGTCTCCTGTGATTCTCCTTCACCTCCAATCAGTTGACAAATTCAATCAGTTCAGCCTGTGTAATATATATGGCTTCCATCTATTTCCTTCTTGCTATTCATGATGCTGTTACTTCTGGTTAAGGACTTTATTGTTCCCTCTTGTAAGCTATATTAATTTCCAGGTAGGTCTACCATTCACTAGTCTTTTAAATTTGATTTTCTGGTTAGTCCTTAAGAGCTTATTAAAGTGTTTTTGCATTTTATGTATACTGAACTTACAGCTGAGAAAAATAGGTTATAAAAGTTTTGTACATTTTAATGAATTTGTTTTCTTTGGAGTTGAGGAGCATATATAATGTTATGTACATAATGATAGTATTTTTTATTAAGGTATTATTTACATAAAGTAAAACTTAACCATTTCAAGTATGCAGTTTGGTTAATTTTGGTAAGTACGTACAGTCATGTAACTACCACAGTCAAGATATGTAAAGTTTCCTCACACTAAAAAGCTTCCTTATGCCCTTTGCCATAGTCCTCTCTCCCCACTCCAGCCTCAAACAATTACTGATATGGTTTCTGTCACTAGAATTTGCCTTTTCTAGAATTTCATGTAAGTAGACTCATATACTGTACTTTCTCTCACAAAGTGTTTGAAATTCATGTTGAATTTACTATTTTATTCTTTGTAATTGCTGAATAGTATTCCATAGGGTGGATATATCACAATTTATTCATTTATCTGCTAGTGAACATTTGGGTTACTTCCAATTTGGGACTGTCATGCATAATGCTACAATGAACCCAAGTATAGTTGGATATATTTGTCACTTTCTCTTGAGTAAACAAGCCTATAAGTGAAAGAAGGATCATTTGGTAACTGTACATTATATGTATTGATTTCTAAAGTGATTTACCATTTTGAATTTCCACCCACAATATGTGACCATGGTAGCCAGCCTACAAGATGATCCCCAGTGGTCCCTGCTTTCTGAGGTTCTCTCTTCCTATATTGTATCAGGGTTAGTTTAAGTGATCAATAGAATACAACAGAGATGATGGTATGTTACTTCCAAGCTTAGGTTATAAAATACAGTGCAACTTTCATTCTGATTGTTTGCTTACTCTCTTGAATCACCACTTTGGGAGAGGCCAGCTGCCATGGTGGGAGCAGCCCTATGCAGAGACCCACATGTTGAGGAACTGTGGCCTCTGGCCAACTGCCAATTAGAAACCAATACCTCCTCCTGACAGCTATGTGAGGGAGGCTGGAAGCAGCTCTTCCAGCCAGGTCACACCTCCAGGTGACTGCATCCTCGGGACACATCTTGAATGCAACCTTACGGGAGACCCAGAGTCAGAACTACTCAGCCCAGCTTGGCTTCCTGGCCACCAGAAACCATGTGAGGGAATTAATGTTTGTTATTTTAAACAGCTATGTTTTTTGAGATAGTTACATGGCAGTAGATAAGTATTACAATGAGTTTTCTAGCTTCTCTGACTTTGGCAACATTTGACATTGTCAGTCTTTCAACTTTAGTGATTCTAGTAGGTGTGTAGTGATGTCTCATTGTTTTTAATTTTTATTTTTCTGAAAACTAATGATGTTGAGCATCTGTGTATGTTTTTAACTGCCACTTGCATTTTCTTTTGTGAACTGTATATTCCTACTTTTGTCCATTTTAAAAATTGGCTTGTCATTTTGTAAAAAATTTCCTTTGAAAATCTGTTGTACTCTCTGCACATGACATGGGAATCCTTACCTACAAGGCCTCTGAAATTGTTGCTGAGCAGAATTAAGTAGGCCTGGCAGTAATATTTTTTAGCAGCAGCATTTGGACCATACTTTGCCTTAAGTTCTCAATCTTCCTGCCTTTTCCTGGAGTGACATTGAGTTAATTAGTAACCATTGAAGCTAATTTGCTAGCCACTACTCAGAATCTTTTCTCTTGCCAGTTACTGAGAATTCCATAAACACAGTACTTTTTCCGTATTGCCTAATTCCTTCTCTGCTCTTGGAATTTCTCCTCCTATCATCTGCCTCATTCCACACACACACACACGCAACATTTATCATTTTCTTACCTGATTCATATTTTACTATCATCCCTAATTTTTGTTTCCATCATGATCGTATCTTCTTTCTCACTAGTCCTTTTAACACTCATTGCTTTTAAACTTTCCATATGTCATTAGAATAACATTATTCTTTTAACACTTCAAAATTAAGTATATGTGATAGGGAATTCTAGGACAGTGGTTTTCAGTCAGATTAGCAGAATTCTCACAAAGTTGTTGTAAAGATTTGATAAGATACAGTACATCTTGACTTTAAGAGATGAGCCAAAGAATAGACTCTGAAAAAGTAAAATGTATTATGCAAACATTAATACAATATTATTATTTACTGCTGGTTTTGTTTAAATGAGTATATCCTCACAGCTTTATGTTAAGCACAGATTTTAAATTCTGTGAGCAATAGAATCATATCAGCAAATATTTATTGAGTATCTGCTATCTGTTAAACATTGTACTAGCTCTGTAAATGTCAAATGGCATTTGGCATATTTTCTATGAATTATGATTTATTTTCTATTCAACAGGTATTTATCAAGTCCATGATCTAGGCACAATGTTAGGCAGTAGATCTTTGAAAATGTATAAGCCAAGAATGTTATGGTTCAGGAGCTCTCAGTTAGAGAGGCAGACACAGAGGCTAGTTGTCTCTATGTGGCTGTCCTCAGTGCAGCAGGGAAGCCCATGCAGAGCACAGAGGGAGCTTCCAGGAGCACCAGGTCGGTTCTGCCTGCGTATTGCCAGAAACAGCTTCCTGAGGAGTAACATTGGCCTGGTACGTACGAGTTTACCAGATGGCAAGGGTAAAGAAAGGACATTGTAGAGCAGTGGTTCTGAACCTTCCTAATGCCGCGACCCTTTAATACAGTTCCTCATGTTGTGGTGACCCCCAACCATAACTAAAGCATAGTGATTAATCACAAAAACAATATGTAATTATATGTGTGTTTTCTGATGGTCTTAGGTGACCCCTGTGAAAGTGTCATTCGACCCCCAAAGGGGTCGCGACCCACAGGTTGAGAATTTCTGTTCTAGAGTGTGCAGGATAAGGCAATATACAGAGGTGTATTTGATAACTAAAATACAGAGAAGTTTCTGTATGCTTTTCCATCCTTACTGTGCAAGTCAGGATGTAGTTAGAATAAAACATTAACAGATTTTAGAAGGACAGGACTGTACCTCCTGATATTGTTCTATTTTATTTTTGTGACTCATTACTTTTTTCTTCATATCAGCATTCACCCAGGTTATTTGTTAACTTTATTAGTGCATTTGCTTCTGCTTCTTTTATGGTGATTATTAAGTGCATTTGGGGCTATGTAATTTCATTATTTCAAAGTCTGTGTTACATAATTGGAGCCTAAATTAATGTAACTAAAAAGATACTTTATTCTAACTTGATAAATTTTGTATTACTAAACCAATTTGTTTTTTCTTCCTGCAACCTTTCACTTATTGTAATTTGCTTAGTGACTGTAGCCAGGTGGCAGGCATTACATTAGATTCAGCAAACCGAACTCCTTTCCTGACCCCACTATTGAAGTGTTTCAACTTTAAAAGTGTCTTTGTAGAATAGGAACAATGTTTGCCTCTAATCTTTCTAATCACAAAGCCACCTACAAATTCCTCTTTTTTCCCCTCCTACCGACCTGTATTCTGAATATTTCTCATTTAGAAATGAGCCACATATTGCTCTCCTGTTATTTAACTATTCAGTAGTTGCTTTTAATTGTAATTTTTTTCATTTGTTCTTCATCTCTCCAGTATTAATATTCTTGAAAGTAGAGTGCTGGGTATAGGACATTTAAGAACTACTTCTTTAAATGAACTAAGAGTGTGACAAAATCTTAAAAGACCTAATACTTTTTGTCGTGTGGCTAGATCAAACCTGCGCTAGGCTGACCTTTGAGGGGAACTTAACGTCTGCCAGGACTTCAAGCCAGGACTTGAGGATCTGTATTGCTAACTAGTTCTACAGACTTGGGTAGGTCATTCAATGTCTCTTAGACTTGGTTTTCTCGTCTATAAAAGGTGGGCAACAATATACTTATTCATGGGGTATCTTTTGAGGATTAAAAGAAATAATGAAAGGAAGACACTTTGGATGAGTATCTCTCACTTTTAAAAAATTACTAACATTTTTGTTATGTAGCACTAGAGATGATAAATTATTTTATAAAGTAGAAAGTGTTATACAAACATTTTGCTATTATTTGCTTTTAATTTGTCTATGGTATTATTGACATACCTCTCTTTATTATGAAAATGCTGTTTTAATTTGAAGATACAGTGGGTAGTACAGTCTGTAACTATGACAGAATGTCTGGAATGCCTACACATGGGTGGTAATCATTGGAACTCATGTCAGAAGTTGATCTTGGGCCATTGTTAGAGGCACTTCAGTACCCCCTTGTATTGATGATTATTCTCTAGTTCTTGTTTTCTGTTTTTATTCTTTATCTGAGGTATCACGCTGTCTTTGTGGGGATGGCTTTGGGGATACTCAAAATTTCAAGAGTTAGTAACACTATTTGTATTAGATTTGGTTTTAAAAAGTAAAATTCTAGATGTTAGAACCATAACTTCTTTAAAAGACAGAAGAAACCTTGGTGATCATTCAGTCCAACCATTCTTAATTTCACAGATAAGGCTTGAAAGTTCAGGAAGCCAGCTAGAGGTTGCACAGCCCAAGGACTGGCCTCCCGTCAGTGTTTGCTGGTGCTCAACACTGCCCAGTTTGCTCCTCAGCAGTGTCACACACTGACACCTCTGCTGCGTTTCTGTGACCTTGGCACTTGCTCTCTCCCATGTGTCTTCCCATTACTAATATGAGCAAAGTAGTTTGATTTGTCCTGTAGAGGCTTATTTCATATGTTTGGGAGGGTGGTCCTCTAGTGGACAGGCAGACCATTAATTAGGTTCATGCCTGCTAATCCTCTTCTCTCTACTACCATCCTTTCAACTTCAGGTGTCCCCCTCTGGTGTACCTTTTACATTTTATTCTTTCTTGCTTTTCCATTGTCTCCTTTGCCATGTTGCCTGCCCAAGTTCACACATTTGATGAGTGAAATTTCAAATGTAGTCTATACTAAGAGATTATATTATTTTTCTATTTCTCCTTCCCCCCTTTTCCTTTAAAGTTAAAGTGTTCATGGTCTTCTAATGGTCTAGAATGTCAAAGGAAAACTAGGTGAGGAAACAGCAATGGAGAATAGCTCTATAACATGCTGCCAGTATAGATCAGATTAACCTTCTCCTTTTTAACCCTTTTTTAAATAGTTTTTAAAAACTTAATTAATTAATTAATTAGTTTATTTATTTTTAGAGAGAGGGGAGAGAAACATCACTGTGTGGTTGCCTCTCACTTGCACCCCCAACTGGGGACCTGACGTGCAACCTGGTCATGTGCCCTGACTGGGAATCGAACCAGCAACACTTGGCTCTCAGGCCAACGCTTTTTTGACCCTTTTAAACAAATGAACATGTTGGTCTATTTGAGAAGTAATTGCTTTTCTCTTCAGAACATACTTCTTAAAATGACCACCTGTGGGAGGTTATGCATTCTGGGTGACAAAGGATGGCAGGAGTGTAGAACCTTGTTTTCCCTCCCTGTTTTTCATCACCTTCATTTTCTGTTCTCTCAAATAATAAAATCTTTTTTCAACTATAGAAACTGGAGAGGTTAAAAATGTGATTCAGATTAAGCACAATAAAAATTGTATCCAACTTAAATTAGAATACACAATTTTAGTTTTTGGTCCAAGGTGGTATGCCAGCTGGAAGATGTAAATTTCTCATCACTTTCTGCCTGTTTCATCTTTCCTTTCCTTTTCTGCATTGTCATAATTATCTAACTTTATTATTTTTATGATATTCTCTCTCTTGGTAAGTAAGTCTTTGTGTTCCTAGTAGAACCAGAAGAAATTGTACTTCGAGGATTTGATATTTTGCCAACTGGCTTCTATAATTAAAAGTAAATTGGAGATGTGAACACTGCCTTTGTTCTGTTGAAACTTTTGGGGTTTAGTCTGATAGAAACACAAAAAGGTGCAAAAAAAAAAAAAGAATTTGGAGGTAGGAAAAGAAAATGTAAGCATGCTATTCAAGGTAAAGGGTTCCTAATGTAACTAAACCCTTAGGCCTTTGGGCTATCTATTCCAAAGTTGTTCTTTTGTTGAGGTCATAAGATCATCTGTTAAGTTTTATCCAGAATCAAGCCAGTAATATTGAGGTGGTAGTTTATGTTGTTCATGGTTGGCCTGAGCACACTAATTGTCTTCCCAGGTGTAGTAATCAAGAGCAAAAACCTACATAGAACTGTTTAGAACCTGAGAGAGATTTTTATTTTAATTCTCATGCCTAAGCATGAATAGTAAATAGATTACAACTCATGTATCAGCCCTAACTGACTGGTTGCCCAGAGTACAGCGCTGGGAAGAATTACAAGGACTAGACTGGCCATTCTTTAACATATTGCAGCATTGTTAGATCCTATCTCAGCTGCTAACCACCCCTTAACTGTGATATTACTTTTATTTAAACTCTTACACTATTGTGTTATACAAATTAGACTTTAAGCTCTGCAAGGGCAAGAAACATGTCTTTTTCTTTCTTTTTTTTTTTTTTACTGTGTGGTTGCCTCTCACTTGTGCCCACAACTGGGAACCTGACGTGCAACCTAGTAATGTACCCTGACTGGGAATCGAACCAGCGACACTTGGCTTGCAGGCCGACACTCAATCCACTGAGCCACAGCAGCCAGGGCTCTTTTTCTTAACTATTGCATCTTTGGCATCTAGATCTGTTCCTGGCACATTTTAAACATTCAGTAGATGTTTGATGAATGAATGAATGAATGAATGAATGAAATGAGAACCTTTTAAACATTCAGGTTTTATTGTTTTGACTTTAATCAGTGAGTTCTAAAGTTAGGTACTTGTTATACATACTTTGATATTGAGATAGGCTGGGCATAGGATTGATCCAATACTAAAATCACTGGTCACTTACTTGTAGGAGGAGGAGCCAGAGCTAGCATGAATAAATGAGAGATCAGTAACCACAACAGTCTCATGCTTATTCTCTAGTAGCTTTTTAAATCACAAGAATTGCTAGTAGATTTTTAGATAACAATTGGCAGAGGTAACCTATAAAGTCTCTTCTAATTTTCATGTTTTGTCTGTAATTTCACTTTTGGTTTTCTGTCTACTTTTAAGTAGACACTATACAGTAGCAGAATAGTCTCAAAAATACAGCAAAGAAGAAAAGAAAGAAAAACCGTTTTCATGTTTAAGGGAATATCAACTGGAACTATGTGAAAATACATGTAAAGAAAAAAGTTGATTCATTGGACTTCCTCTGACACATTCAGAAGCTCTCAGAATAGTTAGCTTCTTTTCATTTACAGTATGTCCTTTATTTACTTGTGTGCTTGTTTCATTTAGTACAATGATACAGAACATGAGGACTCTCTGTTTCTCTCAAGATCATAACTTTCATTCCAGAATAAAGTTTTTGTTCTTAAATTTGGCAAAACCTTTCTTGGCCTGATGTTAAGTTCATAACACTGTTTTCTGCATATGGGAGAAAATGCATTTCATTAAAATCGTCAGTGAACCTCCATCTCCCCCCAAATTACTATGACATGGTTTTCCACCGTGATCCCTCTCCCCCACCAGCTGATTCCTCTGCTGACCTTTTTCTTAATTACTTTGGCCACACTGCATAAAACTATGTATTTCTTTTCTTATCATTTTTTGAGGGGGGAGTTGTTAATTTCACTCAATAGTTTTTTAATATATTGCATTTTTTTTTGATTGCTCTGTAACACAGCATATTGCTTAAGTGGATCATTTGTCACTGAGATTACTTTAGATGATGAGTTGAGTGTTGGTATTATAGGAATAATTCTAAGATTATTAAAAGGGAGACCTTATGAAATGTTTAGCATACAGAGTTTTTTTGTGTGTTTTTTTTCAGCGAAGTCGGAAGAGTTTAGGGAAGCTAGTGAATTTGCTCTGCCTAAAAGTTAGACATCTGTGTCTAGTTTACAGGAGATAAGAGGGCGTATTACTTTGTTAGGGCTGCCGTAACCAAGTCCCACAGACTGAGTAGCTAAAAAAACTTAATTTATTTCCTCAGAGTTCTAGAATCCAAGTTCGGAGTTGGTTTTCCCTGAGGTCTCTCTCCTTGGCTTACAGAGATGGTCACCTTCTCCCTGCATCTTTACATAGTCTTCCCTCTGTACCTGTCTGAGTCCTTATCTTTCCTTATAAGACACCATTCCTTTTGGATTTGGGTCTACTTCAGTGACCCCAGTTTACCTAATTACTTCTTAAAGACCCCACCTCCATATACAGTCAGATTTGAGGTGTTGAATGTTAGGACTTCAACATGTGAATGGAAGTGCACAATTCAGCCCATAACAAGAGGCGAATAAACTCTAATCCCATGACTGAAAAGAGTTTAATGGAAATGGTGCTGGGAATTAAATAAAGTCTTGTATATGAAGATTTCAAAAACTCCAAATTCCTACTAATAAGAATGATAGTGTCATTATCATTATTATATAACATAAGTTATTATAATATAAAAATGCTAATGTTATTTGAAATGCCCAAATTTGAGTTAGAAGTGGAAATGTTTGAACTTGTGATACTTTTTCCCAGATTCCCAGAGAAACCAGCTTGCAGAGGAGAAAAATCAAAATGTTGGGACAGGTGCAAGCAGTCAGCATCATTGCAACTCTGCTGAGTTTTGACCAGGTCTAAAGAGTGGATCTTTCTGCCAGACCTATTGAGGGTGAAATTCTCAATGCAAGATGAAGAACAAAGCAAACAGTACCTTAAATGGTTGACTGTCATGGATTAAATGCCAGAAAAATGAGTGAAAGGGACATAGTAGTCTTTTTGTAATAACAGAAATAAAAATGTTTTACCAAGCATTATTTCACAACTTCAGTAAAAAACCTATCTGTATCAACTATTACCAACTATCTATATCAACTATTACGTGAGGTACTGACATTGAAAATGAATGCCAATAATGTCATTCAAACTTCTTAGAGTTTCCTCAATATATTTTAAATGTTTTGTACAAAGTTACTCTGTTAGACAGCTATTGATGTGGGTAATTTTATTACTCTTAGTTTCATTTTAAGTAGAATTTAGAACATGTCTGCTTTAAAGATGTAACTCCTTGACTTATTTTTCTTTACCTCAAATAAACAAGTCATTAACCTTTCATTGTAATGGGAGCTAGAACATCTGAAGCCAATTAATTGTTTTACATCATAGTTCATTGTGAACAAACATAGTTTTCAGTCTCCTTTTCCCAAGTTGTTATAATTTAGGGACTGTGTAGTTAATTATACAGCTCTAGAGCCAGTTTTAAGAGGGATCAAGTCTCTCTCAAACACATCTGCTTTAGCTGCTATGCTGGGGACTCCAGGAGGAATAGAGTCTCTCTGGAGGTGTTCAGGACTTAAATATTTGTTGAGGTAGGCAATATGATACTACTTGTAGTTTGACTGAATGGGATGTAGGACAAATCTTAAAGGATAAGACGCGATTAATTTTTTATTTTTCATGATATCAAGAGTTCTAAATTGGGAACACAACCTTCTCTGATAAGAAAAGAGTTGATTCTAGATTATATTAGAAGACATGCTTATTTTGGTGGTAGAGTTTTTAGGCTCTTTGTTTTTTTCCTTTTGCTCTTGTCATCAGGCTTTTGGATATTTTATTTTCCAGAGTCATTACTCAAGAGTGCCAACAGGGGAAAAGAAACACCAAGGTGAAAATCAGGTCCGCTAAGTTAACAGTTTGACAAGTCTGATGGAGTTTTACTTCTGATAAAGCTAAAAGCGTTGAGATCTTTTGACTTTTGTGTTTCTTCTTTAGATTTGAGATTGCTTGAGGGAGGTATCTGTTCACCTCTGTGTCCCTAACACCCAGACCAGGCACTCAGTAGATGTTGTCCGAGTTCATTGTTGAATTAGATATATGATCTGTATATCTTTTGTTTTCAGTTTCCACAAAGAATAAACTGGGTTTGGTCGTGCCTGCAACTGACTCCTGCAGCCCTCCTCAAAGCAGCTCTCACTCTACCCACACTTAACTTGCTGAGTTAAGTAGAGGAGCTTCTCAATTAAATAGAGGAAACCTTGAACACAAATGTACCAGGATGCTAGAAGTTTAAATGTGGCATTTGCATTTCCACTGAAGCAAGCGGTGCCTTTTTTTTACTGAAAGAGTTTTGGAACCTGGCAAGGTGGCCAGTTGATTGGAGCATCATCTCGTACATCAAAGGTTGTGGGTTCGATTCCATGTCAGGGCACACACCTATGTTGCAGGTTTGATTCCTGGTCAGGACATGTATGGGAGGCAACTGATCAATGTTTCTCACATCAATGTCTCTCTCTTTCTCTCCCTCCCTTTCTTTCTCTCTAAAATCAATAAATATATCCTCAGGTGAGGATTAAAAATAAGAGTTTTGGGTGAGGTATGCATTGATTATGACTGCACCCAACTTTTCACTGTTAGTTCGTTAACCAGGTTCAGGCCAAAGTGAACCTCAAGGACCCTGAGAGGGTGGAGCAAGCTCCTTTTTTCAGAGTGAAGTATCTTGTGTTAGAAAAAGGTGAAATAAGCCAGTACGGTACTTTTTGGTGGTTTTGTGACGAAGGTACGGTCACATCTTTTCTTCATGAGATGAAGACTGCAGGTGAGAGTTCTTCAGCCTGACTCCTGTGACTGGGGCAAGGTGGTGAAAAGGAAAGCATAATTGAGAATGGAATTAGAACGTTCGATTTTTAATCTCAGATCACTAGCTCATTGCATCTATGACCTTGGAGCAAGTCATTTAATCTCTCTTGGCCTCAACACATTCATAAGATGAGTGAGTTAAATGGATTGATAACTAGTGGTTACAACTCTAAAATTCTGTGCATTTAGAAAATTCACATGTAGAAAATTCACAGTTCCCCTGAGGTTCCCATAGAGTTCTCAGAGTTAGCTCTAGTCCAAACTTCGGGCTCATTTTCTCCCAGTTTGGTTCCCTTTGGCCTGGTGGTGTCACTGTATGCTGGAAAACTGGTACAGAGCCACTTATCCAGTTCTGTGTGTGTGCCAGAATATGTTTGATGGGATTATATGTTGTTTTACTTTTAAAAACTAAGTCTGATTTAAGTAGTAGTCACTAAATACTTAAACTTTGGGTATAGCGGTGATCTATATTTCTCATTTATTTTGTGTGGGTTTTCAGTTTTCTCGGTGTGATTGTTTCCTCTCAGCACTTTCTCTCTTCCCTCTGCATAAATGGCTATAAGGGGCAGTTGACATTTTGTCAGAAACGCATGCTAGTTGTACCAAGCTGAGGTAGCAATTCTAGGGGCAGTGTCCTTTGCAAATGTGTTGTTTTATGGAGATATAATTTTTACATGATTCTTTGCATCAGTAGTTTTTGCACATGACATTGTTTAAAAAGCCTGTTGGGTATTTGATCCAGTTCTCTGTTGTTCAACAGTGATGCCCTTTCCCTTCCTCCAGGAAAATTGATGTTCTCCAACTCTGAAGAGTGTATATGTGATACTGGCCACTGGGGTACTGCATTTTCTTCATCTTTGAGAAACATGCTGATGTAGAGGCTGAGAAAGTATTCATAGAAATACTGCTTTTCTCAAGGCTGCTTACAGCTGCCTGTGATTTTGTTGAAGCAGAATGCAGACTTAATAAGATTTGAGGAAGAAGGTAACACATTAAAGAGTGTCTCTCCCAGACAACGCAGGGGAAATGAAAGGCTAGCCGAACCAGCCAAGAATGGAGCAAAGCCAGGTGGAGGCTTAAGGAGAGCTCTGTGCTGCTGCCGTCCACTGTATTGCCATCACAGCAGAGCCAGGTGCAGGCCTGTCTCGCACCAAGTGTTGGCTAAGGAAGATACCAGGCAAACTACAGGATTAAGAGCATAGACTCTGGAGTCAGAGCTGGATTTCATTTCTGAGGGAGTCGGGGTGCTTTGATTATAAGCCACAGAAACCAATTCTGGCTAACTTAGACTGATATGGGGTGGGTTAGAATGTGTTAAAGGGGCACCGAGTAATTCATAGAATTAATGAGGGCTCAAACAGTGAGCCTTCAAGGATAGGAACCAGGGTAGCACTGGGATCTGGGTAACCTCTCCAAGGTGGTGCCACTGGAATGATGGAAAAGAAAGCACTTTTTGTCCTTGGGACATTTCATTCAGGCTCTAAATCCCTGAGAGAGATGTGATAAGTTTTGCCTTGCACATTTTCTTTGGGGGAGTGGTAGGGAGGGTCAGAGTGATTAACATATACAAGATTATTTCACCCAAAGAAAATTGGGCTACCCTTATCAAAAGAAGGGGTTTAGGTTGTTAGGTAGACCAAACCAATGCATGTATATATCAATGAATCCTGCCACTCAGCAGGTTAGTATCTGAATCTTGGGTAAAACCTCAAAGACTTGGGTAATGTCTCGAGTGCCTTAGCTTTGTATTAAGAAAACTGAAGGAAATCAGTCTGCTGAAGAAGTAAGACCCATTTCATAGCTATGCTCTCTGGGGACATTAAAAAAGGTAATTCCTGTAAAGCTCTTAGCACATGCCTTATATTTAGTATGTGCTCACTCAGCAATTTTTAGCTATTTTAATTACATTTTCTTAGCAGAGTCATTAACTGATGGGGTAACCTACACACATGTTATTTTTTTCAGGACAGTCCCAATTTATGTCTTTATACCTTCCAAATTAGTATGGTGGTAGAAATCTCACTTTAAAATAAAGTATCATTATTACTGGTTGCATTAATACAAGCCAGGATGGGCTTCATAGGCCTTTGGGGTTTGGCACATTGTATAGGATATAAATCTGAAGATATTCATTTATTTTACTTTTCATTAATGTTTTTTAGTTTTTAAACTTTTAATCCTTGCCTGAGGATAAATTTATTGATGAGAGAGAGAGAGAGAGAGAGGGAGAGAGGGAGAAAGAAATGTCAGTGTGAGAGAGAAACATTAATCAGTTGCCTCCTGTAAGCACCCTGACTGGGGATCAAACCTGCAACCTAGATTTGTGCCCTGACTGGAAATTGAACCTGCAATCTTTTCTTGATGTATGGAGAAATGCTCCAACCAACCAAGCCCTCTGGCCAGGGCTGTTTTTTGTATTTTTTTAAAAATAAACTCTTTAGTAGCAATTATGCCTTTCCCCTGCAAAAACTGCCTTTTTTAAGAAGAAATGAATTACCAGATTCCATTTCTCAAGAATGTTGATATTGAATGTGTAATCTGTCAATATTGATCGTTCACATGAGGACCATATGATATCACTGACCATAAGAAAACCCAAAACAAATAAATCTGATGCAGAAGCATTTGCATCTATTTAAAGAATTCCAAAGATGAGAGTTTAACACATGAAGCATTTTTACATCTTGTTTTTTGAAGAATGTCTTTTCATTTAGATCAAATAACTGTTGTTCTAAGTTACTTTTACTCATTTTGGAGTTCCAGTTTTCTTGTACACACATAAAAATTAGCAGTAGCTGTTAATATCTTGGCTCCACTAACAAGGGAACTTTACAAACAGTTGTGATCATGTCAGTTTTATATCAGCATAATCTCAGATACTGCAAGTAGAAAATTAAATTAATTCCAATAATTTTTCTGTATTTTTTCTTGTCCAATTGATGAGACCAAAGGAAAGCTTTAGGAAGTTCATTCTGTCAAAGGAAACACATCTGATGTTATTGTACTTGTGATTGTAAATCCAATCTAAAAGTTCAACATTTTTAGACAAATTATTTAATTTTATAATATTAAAAGTTTTGTGGAGTACAATGTTTTAATAAAACCAACACTTATTACTAAATTTAGAAAAGTGAAGCATAAATATACTTGGAATTGATTATGAAAATATATGCATATACACATACCTCACTATACCATTTTTCCAACAAAGCTGAAGTTAAGTACAAAAAGCATATCTCAGTTTGGCAAGAACATACTTGCTATCTTTGCTGCCTCTAATCAGCTGAATTTTAGCAATGTATTAGACTTTGGAAAACTAATTTGTGTCTCCCCAAACTATCCTACAGTCTTATTGAAAGTATGATTCCTTTACATTTGTCTGCATTTTTTCCCTAAAATGAGCTGGAAATCTTTAAACAAAGTGTTCAATTAATTGAACACCAAAAGCATCAGCATTTGAAGCTTTTAGAGAATTATAATATTAAAAATAAGACCTAAAAATGAGAAGATATAGTAATATACCCTTATAAAAGCAAACAGGGGCTGAAGAATTTATGTGATGAGGGCCCGATGCTACACAAAATTTAATTTTGAAATTCTGTAGTTCTGATTTAGAATCCCTCTACTATGGAAAGAATGTTTTTGGTGTAATTTTTGTATTTAGTTGGAAATTTTTTTACATTGTAGTAAAATGGAATGACATTGAGATGGTTTAGAATATTGCATCATTTAAATTTAGCAAAACATTAAAAAGTCATAAATAGAGACAGTTTATATGAAGAACTTGGTCATGTTGTTAAAGACCTATATACTCTGAATTGAAGGAGGAAGACAGTTCCTTTGAAAGTGTTATGGCCAAAATGTTTATGCATTCCATTAAAAACCAGAACTGTGAATATTGGCCATTTGGTAGGACGTGTCTGAGCATATCCATAATTTCAGAGGGTCTTTTCAAAAATCGAAATTGGGGTGGTCTTCAAAAAGGGTCTATTGAAGGTGCCAACAATCTCAAGTTGCACAAAATTTAACTTCAAGATTGCAGGCAATTTTCTGACCAAAAAATAAAATACTGAGGTTGGTTGTATTGAAAGTGTATACTTTTAGAGAAATACTAGAGATGAAAAGGTACAATTATGAAACTGATCAAAGTTTATAAATATATGCCAAGACCAATTATTGATTATATTACTTTTAAAGTTCATAAAATTAACAAAAAAGTTTTTCTATTTTGCTTTAATATAAACAGGTTTTTTTCTTTTTTTCTTTTCTTTTTTTTTAAGAAAGAATTTTGTGTTTGGAAATAGTTTCTGAATGAAGTGATTCTGTAGGTTGATTAATATAAGAAAACCAGTTTGTCAATAAGTAATTGTTTTTTAAAAAATTTATTTTTTACAGCTCTTTTCACTCTCAGAATTGACTTGGTTTGAATGGTAAATTATATGGATATTTTGTTTATTAAATAACCTTGATGGGTCTTTAGGATTGAAACATGGCAAAATTCATAATGTTTACAGCAGGTTGTAAAGGGTTTCCTTTCTCAGAATCTCATTTCCTCTGGGGTTCCTTCAATGGTCCAGCACGGTACTCAGTTTATCTGTGCCTTAGCCAGTTTGCTTCACCCCACCCTCTTCCATCATTGATTAGCTTCACTCCATCCTAGACAATTGTTAGATGGTGCCCCTGCCCAGGCTGGGGCAATAACACATTTTGCCCAGGAGTTTTGGATTTAAGACAACAGATTTTACAGTCTCTCCTCAGTACCTAAAGCTATAGTATGTGAAGCCAGGAAGCATTTGGTGGCCATGTGTCAACAGACAGAAGAAGAAAGCAGATGCAGAATGGGGGGCAAGATAATATTTAATTTCCCAGGTGGAGTTTTTCCTGAGGTTTACCTTAGCTTCCACGAGTCACCTGAACATTTTTATAGTAAATTAATCTTTTGCTTTTGTGAATTCAAGTTTAATTGCTATCAAGTGCAACCAGAAGACTCATTCCTTACTCTCCTGAGTTTAAAGCAAATTAAGAATAAGACGCAAAAGCAGATGGAGGAAACAGAATGGCAACTCAGTTTCTTCTAAGCTGATTGGACAACCTGATTTTAACACTTCCTTTCTACCATCTCTGCTCCTCCCTCCTCTCCAGCCCACCTAAGGGAGTGGTAGGGCTGGCGTAACAGGTGTAATCTCTCATCTGATTGATACGGAAGCAAGGAAAAAAGCACATTTCTACTGTTTGAGGTCTTTTAATAGAAATATGGACCAATGAGGTGACTCAGTCCTTCAGTGAGGGTTCAGTATGGGCAGAGTAAGAGGTCAGAAGTTGCTCTACTGGAAATTTCTCTGCAGATGGAAACACAAGGCCAGCAGAAAGGAGAGCACCCCACCACAAGTCTGACCTGACACCTGGACCCAAATGCTCTAGATCAGCGGTTCTCAACCTGTGGGTCGCGACCCCTTTGGGGGGTCGAACAACCCTTTCACAGGGGTCGCCTAAGACCATCGGAAAACCATATATAATTACATATTGTTTTTGTGATTAATCACTGTGCTTTAATTATGTTCAATTTGTAACAATGAAAATATATCCTGCATATCAGATGTTTACATTACGATTCATAACAGTAGCAAAATTAGTTATGAAGTAGCAATGAAAATAATTTTATGGTTGGGGGTCACCACAACATGAGGAACTATATTAAAGGGTCGTGGCATTAGGAAGGTTGAGAACCACTGCTCTAGATAAATGGATACCAGCAAGCAGATGGTCAGGCAGAGAGCATGGGCCTGGGGTATGGCTGAGGACCAGCCAGCCCTTAATGTGCTGCCTGTCCTAACAGCATTTTCTGTTTGCGGCTCTCTGAGTGCTCCCTTAATGTTTTTGTCTCTAGCACTTCCCACCACTGCCTGAAGATTTCTAAGTGTCATTCTACATTAGCATTTCCCAACGGTCAGATAGAATTACGAATACTAGCTGATAACATTACTAATGATGCTTTGGACCTGGAGAATAATCTGCTTTTGGGGGTTCAGAGCAGATTTAGGTAGCAAATGTGGCAACAAGTGAAAGAAGCCTTCTGTTGCAGTGGTTAATCATTTAGCCATTTGGGAAAACTGCTGGATGAAAAATTCCTCTGAAAGTTTGTGAACAAAAAGATAGCAGGAAAAGTATAACTATAACAATAAGTCCTTGGTGTTGCTCTCGGCAATTCAGAGTTTTCCACAGAGAGAGGCTAAAAAGCTAGCTATATATTTAAAGAGTGCCCTCTTTCTTGCAAGTGTATCTAACTGTAAATGGCTTTGATTTTTCAACCCAGGATTACTTTTTTCCAGTTTTGTACATTTGAGTGCACATGCACTGCTGTTTGGAGTTTTAGATCTTTCGAAAAACTTATTCACACAGACACCTAACCTCTCCACCCTTTTTCTGCCACCTACCTTCTCTGTGAATACAGTACTCACAGACTTTCAAAGACAGAGGTTTAAGAACTTGGCAGCCAAAAATTGATGGCACGTAACATATTAGCAGTGTGTTTGACAATAGCAGTTACTTACCTGTGCTGTGCCTGACTAGCTTTCCTGTTGTGTGTGGTCACGCTGGCAACACTGACTTAGAAACTGGACACACAACTGAAATTTTTATGTTTAAAACTCATTTGGGGTTTGAGGGATCATATCCTACATATGTTATTCCAGTTCATAAATAAGAAGCCCTATTTTTAAAGGCTGACATTGTGCTCCTTTTGACTTATATAGTGGCTAAAAATGAGCTTGAAGCATATTTTTCATCCTTTCTTTTAAGTTAATTTTTAGTACTTTATGTTTGAAAAGCAATTAGAAGTGAAAAGTCCCAGACAAGAGTAAGTAATGGGTGGGCTGGAATGGAAGATAGGGGACTCGTGATGGTTTGAAGAGAATATGATAATAGCTTTCAAGAGAGGTAGAGATTATAACTGGAGCTTACTTTTAAAATTACGTTCATTTTCCAGTGGCCTGGCCTGGCAGTCAGTGATCTCTGTGATAGTAGTAGGTCAGGTACTGAGGATGGTGCTCCCGTCGTGACGACACATGGAGAGAAGACCAAGAAGAGAGCAGAGGAACAAAGAAGCCCCAAGCAAGGGAGAAAATGTTTCAGCCTTTCTTTCTCAGGGATTTCACAACAACATTTGTTACTTCGTTGAAAGTACAGTAGTTCCCAGAACAGTGTTATTTATAAACATTCAGCCTATTAGAGACCTCACCATCCCAATGGGTGTCTGAGGCTGGACAGACATGCCCAGACTATGCCTGCTGGCAGAGTTGCCTTTTTCTTCCCAAAGTCACAATATCTGTAAAGCAGGTAATCAAGAGTTCTGGTTTTTCATATGTCGATGTGGGAAGTGAAGGAATCATTAGGTTTTATTAAAGCAGGGTATTTTTCTGTACCTCAGAATCAGTTATTTTTTAGTTCCTCTACCTAATTACCTAGCACTGCAATATATATTTTATATCCCAATGGGGACTTATAAACTGCTTGAGGAGATAAGAGGCAAAAATGTGAAATACCTCAACAACAGGGAAGTATGTGACATCAACTGTAAGGGCCACGTGCATGGAGACAGGAGCCTTTTTGCCTTGAATTTAGATGGTCCATGTGTTGACATATGGTATCATTTTGGAAACCACATCTAAGAGAGGATCATCCTCCAAATGAATTCCTGTCAGCAGAATCTCTTTTGTAGTCTTTGTCCTAATTGATTTTTATCACCATTGGAATTTATAAGGTGAGCAGATAATTCAGCAAGAAATGAACTGGGAGTGAGTGAGTACTTGGAAGCATGAACTGAACAAAGAGCACAATGTGGGAGTGCCCAGTGGGATATCTGGACTGTGAGAGGGTCCCTTGGAGGAAATGGGAGCAGAGCTGGGAATGGAGCCTGTGGTGCAGGAAGGAGAGCGCAGGTGTGTGAGCAATGCTGAATGGGGCAGAGGCTAGAGTGAGACATACATCCTACTTGGAGCCCTGAATGGAAAAACTAGGAAACTGATTTAGGTGACAATTAAGATCCGGTAGGTCCGTGGGATGGGTTTGAGAGGATTCAATAAGTCATCAGAGGATCAGCCAGGCAGCAATGTGCAGGATGACTAGGAGAGGGAAGGTATCCCAAACCATGAAGCGAAGAAAACTTGAATCATCGTGCAATCACTGGAAATGAGAGGGCACTGTTAAATTAAGAAGTAATTTGGGACCTTGGCTGCTGTGGCTCAGTGGATTGAGGGCCAGCCTCCCAACCAAGTGTAGTTGGTTCGAATTCCGGTCAGGGCACACGCCTGGGTTGCATGCCAGGTCCCCAGTTGGGGGAGCGCAAGAGGCAACCACACATTGATGTTTCTCTTCCTCTCTTCCTTCCCCTCTCTCTAAAAACAAATAAATAAAACCTTTTAAAAAAAGTAATTTGGAGGAACAAGTAGCAGTATGTAGTGATAATACAAGATAGGAATCAGTGACTCTTTTCTGTAAAGGGCCAGATAAATATTTTCAGCTTTGTGGACCTGTCTCCCACTGGTCTTTGTAACTACTCAAATCTGCCCCTGCAGTGTGAAAGCAACCAGACATTACGTAGGTGAATGGGTATGGCTAGGTTTGGATCAGGGGTCATATTTTCCAGTCCTTGATATTAGGGGTAAAAAATAAACCAAACCAAACCAAACCAAACAAAAACCTTTGTAGCCCTAGGGAATAGAAATGGACGTAGGATATAGACTGGGAACCCCAAAGCCAAGACTTCATTTTGCTGAAGCCAAATTGTTATGAACTCTCTCTTTCTGAGGTATCAAATATTTAGCATTGCCCAGTTCCACCTACTTAGGCCTTGCTTAGCGTGGAACTCCAGGATAACCTACAGCTTCAGCTGGACTTCTATCTCATAAATGGTTTCTAGCTTACATTATGTAGCTGATGAAAATGTCACAAAGAAATTTCAGTAAGCATATTGGCAGAATGAGCTGACGGTGACAGAACAAAATTGGCCCAGGTTTTTATAATTTAGGTGGAGCTCAGAAAATGAGAGAAAGACTTGAAGGGTGCAGGTAAATGGATAGTAGGTTCTTAAGGATAGGACAAGGGGTCCTTAAAACATCTAAGGGACTTACTTTCCCAGGAAGTAGATGATGAGTGAGAAAAGGATGTCAGGAGGGTAATACACGAAGCTTGATGCTGGAGCTGTAAAGTAATGGGACATAAGGAGGGTAGGCAGAGCATCAGGACTGTTCTCGGAGTGGGTGGTTTCTTTATGTGGATACCTGCTGCAGCACTGTTTTGTTTTGATTTTGTTTTTTTTTTAAACAGGTTACTGGGAAGAGCATTATCCACAGTACAATGTCCATATATACCAACACATAACACATGTATATTCCTCCCTGTGTTTATATATACATATAGTATCTGGTTTATTTTCCTTTTACTCAAAACACATTGTCTCCCAGTTTTGTTTTCTTATTTATTGCGGAGCTCTGTCTGGTGTTGTTAATAGTAATTTTAGCTTTTTGTGAGGCCTGCATGTGTTGGTTTGGGGGATTACAGAGATTATCATCTAGATAGATGCAAGGAGGAGCAGAACCATAGAGTTTTACAGGAGAGGCAAAGGATAGACTGGTTTGTTTTTTTCTCCCCTCTCTTTCATTTTTACTTTTCTTTATTTTTTTAAGAGTATTTTATTGAATATGTTGTTACAGTAGTCCCAATTTTTTCCCCTTTACTCCCCTCTGCCCAGTACACCCCTTCGCCTAGCAATCCCACCCCCCTTAGTTCATGTCCATGGGTCATGCATATAAGTTCTTTGGCTTCACCCTTTCCTATATTATTCTTAACTTCCCCTGTCTATTTTGTACCAACCGATTATGCTTCTTAGTTCCTGCACCATTTCCCCATTTCTCCCCCTCCGCCCTCCCAGCTGATAACCCTTCAGATGATCCCTTACCTATGGTTCTGTTCCCATTCTGGTTTGCTTAGTTGGATTTTGTTTTTATTTTTTAGATTCAGTTGTTGACAGTTGTGAGTTGTCATTTTAGTGTTCATACTTCTGATCTTTTTCTTAAATAAGTCCCTTTAACATTTCATATAATAATGGCTTGGTGATAATGAACTCTCTTAGCTTTACCTTGTCTGTGAAGCATTTCATCTGCCCTTCCATTCTGAATGATAGCTTTGCTGGATAGAGTAATCTTAGTTTAAGTCCTTGCTTTTCATCCCATTGAATACTTCTTGCCGGTCCCTTCTAGCCTGCAAAGTTTCTTTTGAGAAATCGGCTTATAGTCTTATAGGCACCCCTTTGTAGATAACTCTCTGCTTTTCTCTTGCTGCTTTTAAGAGTCTTTCTTTATCTTGAACCTTTGGCATTTTAATTATGATGTGTCTTGGTGTGTTCCTCTTTGGGTCTAGCTTGTTTGGGCCTCTCTGTGCTTCCTGGATGTATATTTCCTTCACCAGATTTGGAGAGTTTTCCTTCATTATTTTTTCACATAAGCTTTCAATTTCTTGTTCTTCCTCTTCTCTTTCTGGCACCCCGATGATTCAGATGTTGGCATGTTTAAAGTTGTCCCAGAGGTTCCTAAGCTTCTCCTCATTTTTTTCAATTCTTGTTTCCTCCTTCTGTACTGGCTGACTGTTTTTTTCTTTCTTATGTTCCAAATCATTGATTGGAACCCGGGTTTCCTTCCCTTCAACATTGATTTTGTGTGGATTTTCCTTCACTTCACTTAGCATAGCCTTCACTTCTTCCCTTATGCATTTGCTGTACTCAAGCATTATCTGTCAAGCCTGTGAGCATCTTTATCACCAGTGTTTTGAATTCTGCATCTGTTAGATTGGCTGTCTTCTCATCTGTTAGGTTGGCTATGTCCTCATCGCTTAGATCTCCCACTGTAACCTTGATCCATTCCTCCTTTTGGGCCATACTTCTTTGTCTCTTCATCTTGACAGGCTCCTGTGTTTGTTTGCCTCTGTGTCTTAAGTAGAGCCGTAGCTCCTATGACATTGTAAGGGGCAGAAGCTTAGGTATTTGTCAGTACAGGGCGATCCATTTCACTACATTGTGGTGCTGTATGTGGGGTAGGGGTCAGAGAGGGAACAATGCCGCTTGCTCAGCACTTGCCCCTTTTCCAGGTGCTTCTCCCGCTTTCATATGGGACTGGCACCTCTGTAGCCATTGTCCTTGCCATCGTTCCCGGAGTAGGTGGGTCTGCAGACGTTATAGGACTGTGGGGTCCCTTTAAACAAGCGGACTCTGCTGAGAGACCGGCTGTTTCTTCTTCCACCCCAACCCCCACTGGTTTGCACAGTCAGAAGCAATGAGGCTTAATTTTCCCTGGCGCTGGGATGGTGAGCTGCTCGGTCTTTTCAGGAGCTGGGAACGCTCCCTAGGTGTCCTCCCCACTTTTTAAAACATGACTGCACTTTCCACTGGCCTGCCGCTGCTGCCACCACACTGCGTCCTCTCTGCCTGGGCTTTACCTCTTCTACCTGTCTGAATGAGTATTTCTACTTTATATGTTTTAAACTGATATTCTTTTTTAAAAATTTTTATTTATTTATTTTTAGAGAGAGAGGAAGAGAGGGAGAGAAACATCAATGTGTGGTTGCCTCTTGTGCGCCCCCAAATGGGGACCTGTTGTACAACCCAGGCATGTGCGCTGACTGGGAATCAAACTGGAGATACTTTGGTTCACAGGCCAGTGCTCATTCCACTGAGTCACACCAGCCAGGGCTGGGTTTTTTTTTTTGTTTTGTTTTGTTTTTTTAATTCAGTGATTCTGTTGTTCTCTAGTGAGGAAAATATGACTGTTCTGTTTTCAGGGATGGCAGATGTGATATGTAATCACTTCAGGGTGGTTTCATTTGGTCCCTTTGCCTTCTCCCTGCATGTGCATCCTGCCTCACTTCCTTCCATGAAACCCTCTCAGAGCCATGTAGCTAAAGTAGTTTCTCCTTGTTCCCACTTCAAAGAGTACTTTCTCTGAACCTTTCTATAGGCATAGCATAGCCTGTCTTTCCTCCCAGTCTTTAAACTTCTGAAGTCCCTCAAAGCAGTGTGTATGGGCCTCGCAGAATGACTGGGAGGATTTTAAGCTGTTTGAATGCAGAGCCTGTGTCTTACCTATCTTTGTAATCCCTGTGCCTTGTACAGAGTCTAGCGCATTAATCGGTGTTTTTTGAGAGAGTAAATGAATATGTGGGTGGTGAAACAAAGCAATGAGCTTGACTACATTGTAGCAGAATGGATTCTGAGCTTCATATTTGAGTCCTACAACCACCATCCTCATGTTCTTTTAGAGATTCATTGCCAGGGGAACTGAACTCACAAAAATAATATCCAGCTGAAAAAGAGCTACTATTCATTAGTGGCTAGCAGTGACAAGAAAGAATAATAGACGCCAAGATGAAGATGTTTTACATGAGCAGGATTTAAGAAATCCTGAGAATTTTTTGTAGGTGAAAATGAGAAAAATGAAAGCAGTTGTGCTAGTGAGAACCAAACTGTAAATTATACTTAAACAACTTTCTAAATAAATATAAATCATGAAGTTACATAAAATCATTTTGATTTTATTATGTTAATATTAAGAAAATTTAATTTTCAGGTACAGATGCCAAAAGGCCTCAAGACTTAAAATAATAAAAAAACTAATCACAAATGGGCAACTTTCTTAAATAACTGTAAGAACAGTGCAATTAAGAAATAATACCTTATCTATAAAGTAGAATGAAAGTGCTCAAGTATACAAGAAACTTAATTACAAGCATTAAAAATCAAAAATAAAAACAAGAGTCTAATTTCCTAGGCCAGGTAATATCTCCAAATATATTTGGGGAAAAACTGAGGTAAAGGTCATTTCAGAGGCCTATGGCCCTAAGTGGTCCTTTTCTCTGTCTTCCTTATTAAGCTCATCATCCTGGGCCTCTTCAGGCCATTGAATCTTGACTCATACATCTATTATATTAATTATTTCTTCCAGCTATGGGAGACCTAGAAGTCTGATAAGCATGCCTCTCCTTCCTCCAAATGCCTGCTAAGAACATGAAGTAGAATAGGGGCAGTTCAGGGCTTGTAAAATCACAAGTTTCAGATCCATCTAAGTGAACAACTGAACCCTCTATGAAGATATCTTAAGAGACTTAAGCCAAATGCTCTGTTATAATCTAAATATGCTTTATCTATGGCATTTTTTTTTGCTTACCTACACAGTCATGCAACCACAAGAGACAATAGGAATGAGATATTAGTCAACACTCCTCATTTCAAGCATCAGAAACCCAGCTAGAGCAGAAAAAGGTGTTTCAGTTGCTTACATAAGTTGGAGGCCCATGGGGTGGACTGGCTTCTGATACAGTTGGATCCAGGCCACACAGCTAATTAGAGGTAGAGTCAGTACTAGGGTTTAATTCTGATCCCAGGGCAATTCTGTTCCCATTATGTGGTGCTACCTCAATCAATATCTGCTGAATTAAAAGCAAAATGAAAAAAGAGGGACATGTGTTCTCCCAGCATTGCTCTAATAGGTTATTCCGATTTTACGTCTCAAGACCTGCGTAGTTTATGTTCCTGAAGGAAATCATCAAAGTCTTTTGGGATTCCTCAAGAAAGAGAAAACCATTGCTTTCTACTTGCTTCATTCCACTTTGTATACTAAGTTAGGGTAGATGCTTTGTCCCGTAATTATTTGTCCCTCCATTTATTCTGCAAACATTATTTAGCATTTTCCAGGTTACAGATGCTGTGCTAGGCATTTGGGATGCAAGTGTAATGAAGATATTGAGAACTGGAAACAAAAGAGTTCAAGCGGAAGGCCTACTAAGCATATAAATATGAATACCTTCATTTGTTCATTCTTTTCTTAAGTATATTTTATTGATTATGTTGTTACAATAGTTCCAATTCTTTCCCCCTTTACTCCCTTCTGCCTAGTAACCCCCTTCCCTCCAGCAATCCCACCCACCTTAGTTCATGTCCATGGGTTGTACATATAAGTTCTTTGGCTTCATTCTTTCCTATATTATTCTTAACATCCCCCTGTCTATTTTGTACCAACCAATTATGCTTCTTAGTTCCTGCACCATTTCCCCATTTCTCCCTCTTCCCTCTCCCAGCTGATAACCCTCCAAATAATCCCCATACCTATGATTCTGTTCTTATTCTGGTTTGCTTAGTTGGATTTTGTTCTTATTTTTTATGTTCAGTTGTTGATGGTTGTGAGTTTGTTGTCATTTTAGTGTTCATAGTTTTGATCTTCCTTTTCTTAAGTAAGTCCCTTTGACATTTCATATAATAATGGCTTGGTGATGATGAACTCCTTTAGCTTCACCTTGTCTTGGAAGCACTTCATCTGTCCTTCCATTCTAAATGATAGCTTTGCTGGATAGAGTAATCTTGGTTGTAGGTTGCTTTTCATCACATTGAATACTGCTTGCCAGTCCCTTCCTGCCTTCAAAGTGTCCTCTGAGAAATCAGCTGATAGTCCTATAGGCACCTCCTGTAGGCAACTCTCTGCCTCTCTCTTGCTGCCCCCAGGACTCTGTCTTTATCTTTCACCTTTGGCATCTCAATCATGATGCGTCCTGGTATGGTCCCCTCTGGGTCCAGCTCGCCCAGGACCCTCCATTCTTCCCAAACCTGTATGTCCATCTCCTTTGCAGAATTTGGGAGGTTTTCCTCATTTTTTTCAATTCTTGTTTCCTCATTCTGTACTGGTTGACTGTTTTTTTCTTCCTTATGTTCCAAATCATTGATTTGAACCCTGGTTTCCTTCCCTTCACCATTGGTTTTGTGTGGATTTTCCTTTGTTTCACTTAGCATAGCCTTCACTTCTCTTATGCATTTGCCGTACTCAAGCATATCTGTCAAGCGTGTGAGCATCTTTATCACCAATGTTTGGAATTCTGCGTCTGTTAGGTTGTTTATCTCCTCATTTGTTAGATTGGCTATCTCCTCGTTGCTTAGTTCTTCCACTGGAACCTTGATCTGCCCTCTCTTTTGGGCCATACTTCTCTGTCCCCTCATTCTGACAGGCTCCTGTGTTTGTTTGCCTCCTCGTCCCAGGTAGAGCTGTCGCTCCTGTTACATTGTAAGGGGCGGAGCCTTAGGGATTCATCAGTACAGGGCGACCTGTTTCACCACGTTGTGGCACTGTATGTGGGGGAGGGGTCCGAGAGGGAACAATGCCGCCTGCCCAGTGCTCACCCCTTTTCCAGGCACCTCTCCCACTTCTGCACCGACTGGCGCCCCTCTAGATGCTGCCCTGGCCATTGTTCCCAGAGTGGATGTGTCTGCGGATGTTCTAGGACTGTGGGGGTCATTTAAATAAGCAGACTCTGCTGAGAGTGGCAGTTTCTGCCTCCACCCCAACCCGCCCTGGTCTGCACAGTAAGAAGCAATGCGGCTTGATTTTCCCTGGTACTGGGACCGTGAGCTGTGAGGTCCGGTGAGAAGCTGGGAACGCTCCTCAGGTGTCCATCCTGACTTTTTAAAATGTGTGACAGCGCTTTCTGCCAGCCTGCCACCACCACACTGTGTCCTTTGCGCCCTGGCTCCACCCCTCCTACCTGTCTGGATGAGTATTTCTTCTTTATATCTTTGTTTTCTGGATTTCCATGCACTTTGATTTTCTGGAACTTCTGGTGGTTTCTGTTTTTGAGGCAGTTGTATTCCTTCTAAGTTGTGGAGGAAGACGCAGCGTGTCTGTCTATGCCTCCATCTTGGCTGGAAGTCCTGTTCATTTTTTAATCAATACATATGTATTAACCATGTAGCAGGTGCCAAGAACCAGATTAGGTGTCATTGGTGGGCATGAAAGACTAGGACATATGTGGGGAACTGCGAATAGTTTTATAATATAGCAGAAATTCAGGGCACATTTGGGAGAATATGGGAACTAAGGGAAATCACCAGTCACATTGGGGAAACCCTAGACAAGTTGACATGAAAGCGTCGTGGTCCAATTTTCATTCTAGGAGTTCCAATTGTAGGTGTGTTAAGTTGGGTTGGAGAGGGTGAGGACTGGAGGTTGTGGGAATAGCTCCCAGGGGAGAAGACAAATAGCTGTGCTAGGTAGGCAGTGGTGGTTGGGATGGAGAGAAGCTGGATTCAAGAAGAATCCAGAGGTCAAATTAGCAAGGCATAGTGATTCATTTAATGTGAGAACGGTGAGAGGGAATAGAGTCAATACAGATTCCGGGCATTTGGGTGAATGATGAGATCATTAACTGAGATTGGAACTCTGAGAAAAGCAGCAGAATTGTGTTCATGTTGTGTTCATGTTACCCAGAGTAGTTCCTGACACACAGGAAGGACTCAGTAAATAACTTTTGAGTGAATGGCTGACTATAAAAAGTATAATACAAAGTTTTATGGAAGAATTGGAAAAGGAATTCATTTTAATCCAAGAAGGTCATAGAGGTGTCCTGAAGAAATGATATTTAGCCTAAGGTTGAAGAATAAATGGGAATAAGCTAGGGAAAAACTTAGTAATGTTTATATGAGACTCTGAAACTGAATCCAGGGCTCACCTCTCTTTTTGTTCTAGGTGCTGCCTCTCCACTTCTGGCTTTGACTCTTGAACTTCTATTCCAGAAGCCTCTTCTATCTGTCTAGAGAGTCAGCGGGTTGACTAGGATGATAAGAATGATAATGATTGTCATTGTAACTACCACTTATTAAACAATTTTGTTGTACTACTCTATTTCAGCCGCCCTCAGCCATAAGAAATGAACACTGAGTCCTTAGGACTTAACTGCTGTCAAAGTTTCAGTTAGGCTCCAGTGAGGGTCCTTCTGAGCCCGCAGGATGGGAAAGGCTTTAGAAACCGTTAACAATTCTAAGAGTCAAGAAATAATTCTATGAGGTACATTTTATTTTATTTTTATGATTAAAAAAGTTTTTTTTAAAGCATACAAAACAGTAAAACAAAACGAACAAATAAATAAATAATAAAAATGAGGGATAGGGAAAATATAAGATAACGTGAATCTAGAAATATCCCAGATATGTTTTGATTTTTAGAAAGTTCTGTGTATTGCAGATTTACAAGTAATTCAGCCAAACTCTTAAGTGAAGCACAAGTAATCTGCCAAACATCTAGTTAAAACAAGTTGTGTGTATTATAATGAAATTTTTTCCAACCAAGTACACATTTCTAATGGAAGGAAGTGTACTTCAGATGAACATTAAAAAGACCAAAATCTTGATCATTTCAGAGCTGTGAATAGCCTTGCCATGCATAGTTATTCTGTAATAACAATTAGTAATTACGTAGTTTAATTCATTATTTAGACCAGCATGGCAGCATTTAAAAGTCTGAGCATTTATGAAAATCTGTTTTAAATGTCTAAAAGTTTTTCATTATGAATTTAAAATTCAGACATTAAGGAAATTCATGCCACTATTGGCTGAAACTATTCTGGCTGAAACACAAGGTAATCATGCTTTCAGTTTGCACAATAACTATTACTGTGAATAGCTCTGCCTTGGCGAAGAGTATCTTTTCTGAAATTGATGCTTACTAACTCTTTCCAAAAGTTCCAGTACAATCTTATACTGGCCTCCCTATATATACAATTAGGAGATTCAAAGTGTATATCACTAATTCTCCCGAAAATGGCACCTGTGGCTTTTAATTAAAGATATATTATAGTATATGTATAAATGGGGAAGAATTTAAACTGGTAGAATTTAATGAAGTAACTTCTGACAGTAATAATAAAACCCTTTTTACAGTTTCAGTAATAGGTGATGCAGTAATGCTGCTCATGGGAGGTGAATGAAGCCACCTTGAAGTTCCATGATACTTCTGTCAACAGGAATTTCTTATTGGCTAATATTTCATGTAAAAAGAAAACTCTAGGTCCTAGACTATAGTGACATAGACTGGTAAAGCCATTTCATAACGATATTGCCAGTTTTAGAAACAAAATCGGTACTAAAATTTTGATTCAGCATTTGATTTTGTCTGTGTATTTTCTACAGTAATTATTTTATACCTGATAACATCTGCAATTTAATGTATAGTTTATTACGTCATTTTAAAATAGTAGCAGAAAATATTTTAAAGTAGATCTGTATTTAGTAATTTAGAGTAATATTAATTACATTTGCCATAGTACTCAATTTCAGGATATATTTCCTTAGATATGTACTTTAGTTTTCTGTTGGTTATTATTTAGGTTAATTTAGCATGTGCTGCTGCCACTGAAAAACAACCTGAAAATCCCAGTGACCTAGCACAACCAAAGTTTATTTCTTGTTCTTGTGGGGGCCAACCCATCCATTTGGCAAGTCAGCATAGCAGACCCTTTCCAGCCTACAACAGTGCCATCTACGTACTGGCTCTAGGCTCAGGGGAGAGAGGTACAGAGGTGACACACCCGAGAGGTGACATGTGCCACTTTCACATGTTTCCTTGGCTAGAGCTAGTCACATAGCCCTGTGGAGCTGTAGCATGACCAGAAGGAGATGCACAAAGAGTATTTTTTGAGTGGTATATTCTCTGCCATGACATTTTGAAAGGAATTGACATCAATAATAACAAACAACTAAATTTCCAATTGTACAATTTTTCTCTAATTTTAAATGGATTTTAATTACAAATTTTATTTTATTACTGTGAATAGTTGACACACCACACAGAGTGGTATAATCAAAAACTACAGGGCACGTGATTATGGTGGTAGTTCTGCATTAGCCAGTTCTGTAAATTTGTATTCATCATTTAAACTCTTTCACCTGTCTTTCTTCATTTGTAAAATAACTAGATCAAATCTAAGATCTCTTATAACTTCAAAATGAAAATTTCTTTATTCTACTCAAGCCATAACAGAGGTATAATGTTTTCACAAATAAGCTCTGCATTGATAGAGAACCCCCAAACAGGATTGTGTATGTTTGCAATATATTTTTTGCTTTTGTTGTTGTTGTTAACTGAGGATATAAAATGTTTACTCAGGAATCCAGAATTTAAACTTACAACTCTGATTTCAGTGGTGCACATGCTATTCCAATTCTTTTTTAATTCAACAAAGATTTAATTGTCTGCTACAATGTACAAGTGTTTTGCAAGGTGTTTGGGATATAAAAATGAGTAGATCTCTTAGGATTTTGCTTTGGAGGAACTAGTACTCTGGCATTGGAGACAAACTTGTGGAGAGAAGAGTTCAGTGTGCTTTGGGAAGTGTTGTCATGGTGGAATTCATAAGCAGTTAATGGAATATGAGCCTGTACTTGCCACAGCTTGGGAGGTTGGAAGGGCTGTCTGATATTAATTTCAAAATATGAATGAGTAAGTTTGGAAAAAAGTTCAAGGGCATAAAAGAGCATGGTAAATGGGGAACTGTATCAAGCATCTCATTAGGTATAGACCTATACTGACCAACACGTTAGTCATCAGCCACATGTGGCTAATCCACTCTTAAGATGTGGCTAGTTCAAATTGAGATTTACTTTAAGTGTAAAATATATTCCAAGTTTCAAAGACTTAGTTCAAAATAGGAATATAAACTATATCATTAATACTTTTAAAATATTGATTGCATGGCAAAATGAATATTTTAGATCTATTAGGTTAAGTAAAATATGTTAACATAATTTATTTCACCTTTTTTCTTTTTTGATGTAGCTACTAGAAAATTTTAAATCACGTATGTGGCTTGTATAATATTTCTATTGGATGGGGCTGTTCTGGGGCGTAACTTTTAAAGGAAGATGTAGCAGGAGTTGATGCTGTGGAGGGTTGTGGGAATCACGATGTGAAGAGTGTTAGGTGCTGGTCTCTAAGCAGCTTTGTCTTTAACTGTTTAAATTGGAGAACCTGAAATAGTGGAATCACAGGTCATGCTTTCATTTTCAGTTGGCTGTGGACTATGTGGATGGTGGTGTGCCTGACTAGAATGGGGGCTGCGATACTCCTGAAAGCTGTTTCAGTGTCCAGGCCGTCAAATATGAGGGCCGCATAAGAGCAGTGGCAGTAACTATGGAATCTGAGAGTTGGACTGTTGGATCAAGGAGTCAAGGGTGACTCTTGAGTTTCTGTCTTGGGTGACTGGTGGTGGTGGGTGGTTGTGTCACAAACTGAAATTTTGAGTTTTGAAGAAGTATGCTGTGCATTGGAGAGGGTAGCAGTGAGTTCAGTTTTGGAAATGTTAATGTAACTTTGCTATGGCACATATTCAAAATACATTTGGATATATGAATCTGAAGTTCTGGAAAGAGATCAGGGCTAGAGAAATAGATTTGGGGGTATCTGGTGGTGGATAAAATACTGGGATTTCATGTAATTACTTACAGAGAATATAGAGTGACAAGCATAAAGGGCAGACATGATTGCCTGAGGAAAATATATGAATAGATATGACTGTGATACATTTTATTTCTCTTTCTTGTCTGATTGCTATGGCTAGAACATCCAACACTGTATTGAGTAGGAGTGGAGAGAGTGGGCAGCCTTGTCTTTTACCTACCTCAGGGGGAATGCTCTCAGTTTTTCCCATTGAGTATGATTTTGGCTTCAGGTTTCTCGTATAAGGCGTTTATTATGTTGAGGTATACACCCTCTATTCTCATTTTGCTGAGAGTTTTTATCATAAACGGATGTTGTACTTAATCAAATGCTTTTTCAGCATCTATGAATATGATCATGTGGTTTTTGTCTTTTATTTAGTTTATGTGTTGTATTCTGTTTATTGATTTGCGAATGCCCCTGGCTGGTTTGGCTCAGTGGATTGAGCGTCAGCCTGCGAGCTAAGTGTCGCTGGTTCGATCTTCCAGTCAGGGCACATCAGAGAAGGAAAATTCTGACTCCAAAAAACCTCCGCTGCCTTGCGGCATACCTCTTCAGGGGAAAGGCTAAGGGAGTAAACCCCGACAGAAAATCCGGAGCCGGAGTCCCTAAGGCGGTTTGACGTTGTAGTCAATACCGGCAACTCCTGCGGCGCACCTGAAGCCAAGCTGTATTGACTCCGTCTTTCCCTTGGATCCTTCAGCTGCGAAGAGAGGGGGGGTCTGCTGCATGGGCAACAGCAGACCCTCCATATCACCCTGCCCAGGCTCTGTAGCTTCAGCTTCACTGGAGAGGACACTCCAGCGTCATCGCAAGATGTCGATTCAACACAGGAGGAGACAGATACCGTGTCACTCCCGAGTCGGACTGCACAGCCATTCTCAGCGGTGCAGATAGACTCTTAAGAAGCTACACCATCGTCTCTCGAGACGGACGGCTGCCGAAGAAGAAAATTGATTTTATAATATATAAAAAAACACAGTAAGTCCATCATCGTTAGGTTCTAGGAAACTACAACTAGGAATAGAATATTTCTTTCTTATCAACATTATATGAAATGACATCCAAAGACTAGTATGGCTGTGGTAGATTTCATAAAAGATCACTAATTTTATTATAATTAATTTTAAGAGTGTATTTCTATTAATAGTAATATCAGTGTTGACATTATGCAGGAATATCTAGTTTGATAATTATTTGCTAATTTTAAAATAATTATATAACTAATAATTCCTGTTAAAATTGTAAATGAAACAACAGATAATGAAACTGGTTTTACTGTAGGTTAGTTGATACAAACAAGAGCTAAGTTCCTATGCCATATTATTGGTCACAACGCATCACCAGACTTCTAAATACAGACCCGAACACTTCTAATATTAAACATTGAAATAAATGTTTGCTACACATGCATTGAAGAAAGATTAACCAAAACAAGTAAGGTCATTATTTTCCAACCTGCTTACTCTAGTTCAGGGTTGCAGATGGCTGGAACCCATCCCAGAAGCTCAGGTGCAAGGCAGACCCACCCTGCACAGAACACCCTCCCATCACAGTGTGTACCGTACACCCAGCTGCACCCACTTAGACTAGGACAAGGTAGACACACCAGTTCATTAATGTGCACATCTCTGGATCTGGGAGAAAATTGGAGCACCTAGAGAAAACCCACACAGATGTGGGGAGAATGTGCACCTTGCACAGACAGTGGCCCCAGCTGGGAATTGATTTTTTTTTTCAACATTGTATGAAATGACGTTATTTGAAGACCTGCTGTATGGCCATAATTAATTCTATAAAAGATCACTAATTTTTATTATAATTAATAATAAATGTGTATTAATAGTCATATCAGTGTTGGCATAATGCAAGAAATAAATATTTTTAAAATTATTTGATAATTTTTAATAATTATATAACTAATCATTCCTATTGAAATTAGTTTCTAATTTTGTTATTATTAGTAACAAAACTGATTCCTAATAAAATTAAGAATTTGTAGCAGTTGTAATATTAGCACTTTTAATTCTACTGGATGTTTAGAAGATTTTCAAATTAATGTGAACTGACAAAATACTTATAATTTATTAAGGAACCATTTTTGCATAAAATAGAATGATTGTTTTAAGATAAAACTTATAAAATGTTGATATAGTGACACATGATATAATACATAACATACAGAATTCTATATCAAATGAAAAGCATCATGGCAAAATTTTTCTAAAAGACATGGATAGATGGTGACCAGGCTGTACCCGTGAATAAGCAGTAAGTTTGCCAGCACATTCACATTGGGCATATGAGCTATGACTTGTGAAAGGAAAACCTCAGATAGTACCCACTACAAGGGATGAATGTGTAGCACTTCAAAACGAAGGATGTTATCGTCCTTGTCAGAAGCAGCAAAGATCTGTGTTATAGACTGAATGCTTATAGCCCCCCAAATTTATATGTTGAAATTCTAATCCCCAATGTGATGGTATTAGGAGGTATGGGTTTTGGGAAGTGATTAGGCTTTGCCTTCATGAATGTCATTAGTGCTCTAATAAAAGTGACCCCAGAGAATTTTCCTTCTACTTTGTTATGTGCAGATACATTAAAAAAAAAACAAAAACAAAACAAAAAGCAGGTAGCCTGTGAAGCAGGAAACAAGTCCTCACCAGACACTGCATTTGCCAGTGCCTTGACATTGGACTTCCCAGCTTCCAGAACTGTGAGAAATAAATTGTGTTGTTTATAAACCACCTAATTTGTAGTATTTTGTTATAGTAGTCTGAACTGAGTAAGACAATTGGCTGTAGGAGACAGCTTAGAGTTTGGCAGATAGGGGCTCTTATTAATGTTTGCGAAACTAATCTTTATGAAATGGTGTGGTAGAAGCCAGATTACAGTTAAACTTAATTGTACTGAGGAGTAAATAGGAGCTGAGGAAGTGGAAACAGTGAGTGTAGACCACCGTTTTTAGAAGCTTCTCCAGAAGGCAAGAAGTGAAATACAGGAAGATGTAAAATAAGCTAAAAGCACGTCAAATTTGACTGACTGAAGAAAGGGGTCATGATTTTGGAAACTATTTGCTGGCTGAGGCTTGGGCAGGGAACAGAAATACCATAGTTCTCTCCTCTGTGGTTTCACTTCCCATGGTTTCAGTTACCCTTGGTTAACTGAGATCCAAAAATATTAAATGAGAAATTTCAAAAGTAATTTGTAAGTTTTAAATGGGGTACCTTCTGAGCAGTGTGATGGAATCTGTCATCATTTTGTTCCATCCCACTCAGCACAAGAATCTTCCCTTTGTCTGGTGTATCCGCTCTGTATACACTCCCCACCCATTAGTCATTTAGTAGGTATCTCTGTTATCAAATGGACTCTCATGGTATCACAGTGCGTGTGTTCAAGTAAGCTTTATTTTAGTTAATGTCTCATTCACTTCCCTTCATCTCACCACGTAAGCATTTTATTGTTTCACATTATCATAAGAAGGTGAGCACAGTACAATAACATACTGTGAGACCGTATTTATATAATTTATAGCATATATTGTGATAATTGTATTTTATTAGTCATTAATCTTTTACTGTGCTAAATTTATAAATTAAATTTTATCATAGGTATGTATGTGTAGGAAAAAAAACATAGTATGTATAGGGTTTGTTACAATCCACAGCTTCAAGCATCCATTAAGGGTGTTGGAATATATATATCTCGTCGTCGTCGTCGTCGGCAGCCGTCCGTCTCGAAAGACGATGGTGTAGCTTCTTAAGAGTCTATCTGCACCGCCGAGAATGGCTGTGCAGTCCGACTCAGGAGTGACACGGTATCTGTCTCCTCCCGTGTTGAATCGACATCTTGTGATGACGCTGAAGCTACAGAGCCTGGGCAGGGTAATATGGAGGGTCTGCTGTTGCCCATGCAGCAGACCCCCCCTCTCTTCGCAGCTGAAGGGTCCAAGGGAAAGACGGAGTCGATACAGCTTGGTTTCAGGTGCGCCGCAGGAGTTGCCGGTGTTGACTACAACGTCAAACCGCCTTAGGGACTCCGGCTCCGGATTTTCTGTCGGGGTTTACTCCCTTAGCCTTTCCCCTGAAGAGGTATGCCGCAAGGCAGCGGAGGTTTTTTGGAGTCAGAGTTTTCCTTCTCTGATGTGCCCTGACTGGAAGATCGAACCAGCGACACTTAGCTTGCAGGCCGACGCTCAATCCACTGAGCCAAACCAGCCAGGGGTATATATATCTATATATATCTATATATAGATATATATACACACACACACCATGGATGAGGGAGAACTACTCTAATGCTTTTAATTTCTCCATCAATCCTGAACCTCCCACAAGATCAAGGACAAGGAAATGTCTAATAAAAGAGCCTGTCTGTATTCCAAGTGTCCTTTTAAATTTTTTTAATATACTCTTAAAGAAAATCTGAGTTTCTTATCCCAGTCTTCTATGTATTTTCTTTTTTTAATAATGAAATAAAATAAGGGTCCTATTGTGTTATCAAGTTCATTGTCTGGTTTTTGATACCATCATAGTGTTTATTCAATTATGTCTCACTGGATGGATCCAGGCGTGGTCTTAATGTTGAGCTATGTTGAAAAGCGAATGATTTGTCTATTCACAATTTTATTGTGTTGCTTTTAATAGGTAAATAAGATTAGAAGAGATAATTCAAACTCAGAAGTATGCACATTAGCCATAACCTTAGGCAACTTCCTTAAAATTCAGTTTTGATTTCTATCAAATAACATCACTAAGATTGGGGCCTCTCTCTCCAAAACTGTCATGGCTGATTCCCCACTATGCCAGGTTCTTGGCAGTTTTCAGGGGTGGTGATAGCAGTACTTGATCTTGACCAAATGTGTTAGAGGACCGTCACCATCCTATGGCGAGCAAAACCTGAGAATCATAAATGTAGTTCAAAGATGATACATCATGATGGATTTTTTTTATGACTGTTTTTATTTCTAGATTTGTCAGGCATGAATGTAGGCACTTAAGGAGAAACTAGTTACAGCTGGTGTTCACATACCCAAATTTCCTGTCTTAGTTCTGGATCTTGCTGGGAATAGCCACTTCCATTTCAAAGCTGCCAGTTAGAAAAGTACTTGTAACTCCTGGTTTCTTAGACTAAAAGTTACATAGTTATTTCTTTGTATCTGGCAGTGTGTGAAGAAAAGTGACCTGTTCTGTCCCTGCCCTTGCAGGACACATTTTAAAAATTATTAAGAAAAATTTCAAGCATGCCACAAATATAGAGAATAATATATAATAGATTCCCTGTTCAAACCACCAGCTCATGAAATAGGACATCACAGATTCAACTAAAGTCCGCTGGCAGCAGTGTATGAATGCCCTGTTTGTCCACCTTCTTGCCAACATTTTTCATTGCCAGACTTACAGTTTTTCATTGATGAATGAAAAATGATGAAGCCAAAATTTTCAAATTATCCTTGGCGTTCCTAAGAATAGATAACACATGGAGGATAAGTACTCAGAGAAATATAGTCCCAAAAGGAAGTAAAATATTGATTAAAACTTATGATAAAGTTACTAAAATTGAAAATGAAGGAATATTGACATATATGTATGTTAGTGCATCAAAATATTTTGAACATCCTGTTGGATTTTTGTTGGTTAGAATGATTGATTTGACTACTACCCCTAAGGGAGTCAGGATAGGCTTTTGTTTTTTCTTTTTATATATTTTTTAAACTTTTTTTATTGTTGTTCTATTATAGTTGTCCCATTGCTCTCCCCTGCCCCACCTACCCACCTCTCCCACAGTCAGTCCCCACCCTGTTCTCCATGTCCATGGGTCCTTTATACTTGTTTCTTGACTAGACCCTTCCCCTTCTTTCTCCTCTCCATCCCCTCACCCCTCTGGTCACTGTCGGTCTATCCCTTGTTTCCATGCCTCTGGTTCTGTTTTGCTCAGTTGTTTGTTTTGTTCATTAGGTTCCTGTATTAGGTGAGATCATATGGTATTTGTCTTTTGCCACCTGGCCTATTTCACTAAAGATAATACTCTCCAGTCCCATCCATACTGTGGTGAAAGGTAGGAGTTCCTTCTTTCTTTCTGCTGCATAGTATTCCATTTTGTAAATGTCTGAAAGTTTTTTGATCCACTCATCTACAGATGGGCACTTAGGCTGTTTCCAACACTTGGCTATTGTAAGTAGGGCTGCTATGAACATAGGGGTGCATAGGTTCTTTTGAATGGGTGTTTCAGGATTCTTCGGGTATAATCCAAGCAGTGGAGTTACTGGATCAATACACAGTTCCATTTTTAGTTTTGTGAGGTAATACCATACTATTTTCCACAGTGGCTGCACCAGTCTGCATTCCCACCAACAGTGCACCAGGGTTCCCATTTCTCCACTTCATTGCTAACACTTGTTGTTTGTTGATTTGTTAATTAAGGCCATTCTGACCGGTGGCAGGTATTATTTAACAACAAGAGTGATAGCCACAGACCTGCTTCCTTCCTGATACAATCACACAAGATGAGCTCTGGGTCATAGAAGTGTGTTGTTGTTGTTGTTGTTTTCATACTCTTAGGAGTTCTTAGAAATCCTTTCTTTCTCTTTGTGGTTAGTTTTGGTTTTCTATTTTGTTTGCTTCTCTCTCTCTGTCTCTCTCTCTCTCTCTGTCTCTCTCTCTCTCTCTCTCTCTCTCTCTCTCTCTCTCTATCTCTCTATTTTACTTTTAAAATAAACATTTTCAAAACTGTCAGCTCCTGGCGGCTTGAAGAAGGTCCTGATGACTTTTCAGCTTTTATCTAAGGTTTGGGTTTTGGTGATGACAGGCAATGGGGAAAAATTTTTTTTGCATTGATATTCAGTAACATTTGATATTCGGAATAACAGTTGACAGTCGACACTGAAGTAGAAAAGCAGTGTTCAACATATGATATTAATCTTGTACTACAAAAAATATGGGGGGATATTTTATAAGGTTACTTGGTTATGAATTTATGAAGGGAGAGGCAGGGTCTCTTCCAGTGTGCATTGTCATAGTTCGTGCAGTGTCGATATGCACTAAGTAGCCCTTGGCTGAATGCACTCCAGAGGTTCCTTTATATTCTTCATGTAATGAAGACCTCTGCTTGAATAAAGAATTTTAAAGCTGGAAAAGTTTTTTGAGTATTCTGACCAAGACCTGACTTCTAGCAAGGCAAGGAACTCACTACAAGTCTGACATAGGCAAGATTGTAGAATTGTAGATTCTTCCCAAACTCATGACTGCACAGCCTCTCTGGGTAACATGTTTTAGTGCTTAGCTCCTTAGACATTCAAGGATTTAAAAATATATATTTTAGCCAAATTCTTGCTACTGAAACTTTGCACAGTAGGGGTACTTTTCTTAATAGCAATGTATAAGTGGTCTACTCTTTACAGATTTTCTCCCCCTGAGCTTATATGAAATGTTTATAATGAGTTAGCAAAATGATTTTCTTAGGACAGGAGAAGTGGCATTGATCCTAAGAATTTAGTGCTAGTCAGAGGTTATGTAACTCTAAAGTAAGTCCAGATTCCCCTAGCATATCAAAATGTTAAGGCTGATTAATAGTCAAGATAGGCTAGACCATGCTGTGCTAACAAGAGAAATTCCCTGAAAGCTCAGTGGCTTAATCCATTGAAAGTTTATTTCTCAGTCAGACAGAGACCAGTGTGGAGTCTCCCATCCAGTTATAACATGTGGAACATGTGACTGCCAAGGTCTCTGCCTCTGGAAAAGAGAGAGAACTGGAGGGTCTCTTAAGAGTCAGACCCTAGAGGGGGTCCATTCTGTCTGCTTAGATTCCATTAACAAGAGCGCAGTCACATGACCCCCAGTCTCTCTGCACTGAAGGTGGGGACACATACCCGCCTTCATTACCGGGAGGATGAAAATGAAGCAGGGTTTGGTTTTCACATAGCATTTTCTCCCACACAGATTGTTTTTTTTTTTTTTTTTTTTTTTTGAGATTTTATTTATTTTTTAGAGAGAAGGGAAAGGAGAGGGAGAGAAACATCAATGTGTGGTTACCTCTTGCATTTCCCCCAGCTGGGGACCTGGCCTGCAACGCAGGCATGTGCCCTGAGAATCAAACCAGTGACCCTTTGGTTCGCAGGCTGGCGCTCAGTCCACTGAGCCACACCAGCCAGGACTCTCCCACATAGATTATTCTTACTGGCCTAGGTGTACACTGACAACATTTGTTGATGAAAGTGACAATCTGTATCATTGTTCCAAGATAAACTACCAATTTGGTCTGTCTGATTAACACATTATGTTATAGACGTTTCATCTGCTTAGATCTGTGGAACTGTGTTTTTAACTTTGCCAACCAATATCTTATTTTTGTCCAACTCTATTCCAATGTCCTTTTAAGTTCCCTTTCATCTGTTTTATCTTTTTTATTCCATAGCCATAGGTAAAAAATGCATTGGATTTCCTTGAAAGAGTGAGCTATTTTCTTGACTAAATAGATGAATTTTGTGCAAGATTTAACATTGGAAAAAAGGAATAAGAACGGAGTTATTGATAACATTTAATTTATTCTTCTGTTGCCTTTTCCTATTTCCCACCATTTCTACTTGGTTTAATATTATATACTACTCTAATTTGGATCAGGAGTAAAATATTTAAAAATTTTAAGTATTTATTTGTTATGCAGTGGCATAGGAGGAGGCAAGAGTAGGTGTGGGACAGTAGGAAGCACAAAGGCAGAGAGAACTGAAAGAGGCCATTTGGGATAAAGGTAGGGGAGAGGGAAGGTTGAAGTAAAACATATTCATAACAATGCATTTGATGAACAGGACTCAGTAGAGGTAAACTCCCTGCCCCCCACCTTTGGACTTCTTTTTTCTTTTTTTCTTTTTTTTAAAGTGTATTTTATTGATTATGTTGTTACAGTAGTCCTGATTTTTTTTTCTCTTTGCTCCCCTCTGCCCAATACCCCACTTCCCTGCAGCAGTCACCCCCACCTTAGTTCATGTCCATGGGTCGTGCATATAAGTTCTTTGGCTTCAACCTTTCCTATGTTATTTTTAACTTCCCCCTGTCTATTTTGTACCAACCAATTATGCTTCTTAATCCCTGCACCATATCCCTATTTATCACCCTTCCCCCACCCAGCTGATAACCTTCCACATGATCTCTGTACCTATGATTCTGTTCCTATTCTGGTTTGCTTAGTTGGATTTTGTTTTTATTTTTAGATTCAGTTGTTGATAGTAGTGAGTTTGTTGTCATTTTAATGTTCATAATTTTGACCTTCTTTTTCTTAAGTAAGTCCCTTTGACATCTCATATAATAATGTCTTGGTGATGATGAACTCCTTTATCTTTACCTTGTCTGGGAAGCACTTTATCTGACCTTCCATTCTAAATGATAGCTTTGCTGGATGGAATAATCTTACTAAGTCCTTGCTTTTCATGATCTTGAATACTTCTTGCCAGCCCCTTCTTGCATGCAAAATTTCTTTCGAGAAGTCAGCTGAGAGTCTTATAGGCACCCCTTTGTAGGTAACTCTCTGCTTTTCTTTTGCTGTTTTTAGGATTCTTTCTTTATCTTGAACCTTTGACATTTTAATTATGATGTGTCTTGGTGTGGTCCTTTTTGGGTATAGCTTGTTTGAGACTCTCTGTGCTTCCTGGACTTGTATGTCTATTTCCTTCACCAAATTTGGGGAGTTTTCCTTCATTATTTTCTTATATAAGTTTTCAATTTCTCGCTCTTCTTCTGCTCCTTCTGGCATCCTTATGGTTCGGGTGTTGACACATTTAAAGTTGTCCCAGAGGTTCCTAAGCCTCTCCTCATTTTTTTCAATTCTTGTTTCCTCCTTCTGCACTAGTTGACTGTTTTTTTCTTATGTTCCAAATCATTGATTTGAACCCCAGTTTCCTTCCTTTCACCATTGGTTTTGTGTGGATTTTCCTTCGCTTCATTTAGCATAGACTTCATTTCTTCCCTTATGCGTTTGCTGTACTTAAGCATATCTGTCAAGCCTGTGAGCTTCTTTTTCACCAGTGTTTTGAACTCTGCATCTGTTAGGTTGGCTATCTCCTCGTCGCTTAGTACTCCCACTGGAACTTCGATTCGTTCCTCCTTTTGGGCCATACTTCCCTGTCTCCCGATCTTGATAGGCTCCTGTATTTGTTTGCCTATGTCTTAGGTAGAGCTGTCATTCCCATCATGTTGTAAGGGGCAGAGCCCTAGGCACTCATCAGTAGAGGTTGACCCGCCTCACCATGTTGTGGCACTGTATGTGGGGGAGGGGTGCTTGAGGGAACAATGGTGCCTGCTTAGCACTTGCCCCTATTTCAGGACCTCTCCCACTTCCATATGGGACTGGCGCCTCTCCAGCCATCGCCCTGGCCACCGTTCCCAGGGGTTCTAGGATGGGGGTGGGTGGGTGGGGGCTTTAAACAAGCAAACTCTGCCAAGAGACCGGTAGTCTCCTCCTTCGCCCCAACCCCAACTGGTTTGCGCAGTCAAAAGCAATGAAGCTCTATCTTCCTCAGCACTGGGACCGTGAGCTATGTGGTCTGGTCCAGTGCTGGGAGCACTCCCCAGGTGTCCCTCCCAACTTTTTAAAACGTGTGACTGCACTTTCTGCCAATCTGCTGCTGCTGCTGCTACCACCACACTGCGTCCTCTCCACCCCGACTCCGCCCCCTCCTACCTGTCTGAATGAGTATTTTTGCTTTATATCTTTGTTTGTTGGACTTCCATGCAGCTCGGTCCCCCGGAACTTCTGGTCGTCTCTAGTTTTGAGGTAGTTGTATTCCCCCTTAGTTGCGGAGGGAGACACAGCATCTGTCTAGGCCTTCATCTTGGCCAGAAGTCAGAGATAAACTTTTAAAACAGTTTTATTTTTACACCACTCCCTTCAGCAAATTCTGTCTAATCATTCTTCCTCATAAAGAGTGAAAGCTCAAGCATATCCCATAACTTTCCGTTCATTTTCAAGTGCAGTTCAGTCTAAAGCAAAGCTTCTACCTGTTCTCTCAGAAATGGGCGGTGTTGGAAGCCTAAAGTGTGATGATGGTGGAATAGGGGTACAGAGGGTTGGGTAGGGAGGAGAGAAGTGAAGCAAGCGGCAGCACAGGCTTTCTTTCACTGGTGGGGTTGGAATCTGGCACTGGTGACTTCCGGGTGTGACCAATACCGCATGCTAACTTTTTTCTCATGGGGTACTTTTGTGGTTCCCTTAGAGGTTTCCCACTAGTGATGTTTGACTGAAGGCTGCAGGGATGGGTATTGTCATAGCTCATGGTTTGGTCTCACCCCAGGGTCTTTGTGTTCAGTGGTATTACTTACAGGTTCTTTCTGTTGAGGTCAACTCATCCACAATGGAATACCTGTGGATGGGTGCTTCTCAAGGTGGCTCACAGCCAACTACTTTTTGATGAGTGCCCATTTAGGCTGCAGAAAACTCACAGTTCTCTTGCTGTTACTCAGCACAGACCTGTTTTTCTGCTCCACTGCTACAGCCTTTCCCATTTAGTCTTCAGCCTTTAGAATTGTTTAAGTCTGGGTGAGTGGTAGTTCCTAGGTCCCTCAAATCCATGAAGATATATACCAAATTGACTAAACCTCCCCACTTCTTGATGGAGGAGTTATACCCTGTCTTCACTAGGAGGGAGGTAAAGGTAACCATCTACTGTAACTCTCCAAATAGGTTATTACTGCAAGAACACAGTGAGTTCTTAGATTTTACTAGTATATTGTGGAGGGGGTTGATGAGCAAATTCATCTCACTGTCTCATAGCATATCTGTTGTCTTTCTTAGCTTTTATTGCTAACAATTGTAAATATTCTGTTTTTTAAATTATTTATTTTCAATTACAGTTGTCATATATTATTAGTTTTAAGTGTACACTTCAGTGAATAGACATTACATAACTTAATAAGTGATCATCCCAATAAATATTGTACCCCTCTTACACCATGTATAGTTATTAGACTATTATTGACTGTATTCCCTAAGCTATACTTTACATCCCCATGATTGTTCTGTAACAACCAATTTGTACTTAATCCCTCCCAACCTCTTTCCCATTTGGAAACCATCAAAATGTTCTCTGTATCTGTAATTCTGCTTGTTAGTTTATTTTGCTTTTTAAGATTCAATTGTTGATAGATATGTTTTTATTGACATTTATTGTTCATAGTTTTGATCTTCTTAAAGAATACCCTTTAACATTTCATATAATACTGGTTTGGTGGTAATGAACTCCTTCAGCTTTTTATTGTCTGGGAAACTCTTTATCTGTCCTTCAATTCTAAATGATAGCTTTGCTAGGTATAGTAATCTTGGTTTTAGGTCCTTGGTTTTCATCACTTTGAATATTTCCTGCCAATCCCTCTGTCCTGCAAATTTTCTTTTGAGAAATTAACTAACAGTCTTATGGGAGCTCTCTTGTAGGTAACTAACTGCTTTTGTCATGCTGCTTTTAAGCTTCTTTCTTTGTCTTTAATTGTTGGTATTTTAATTATGTGTTGTGGTGTGGCCCTCTTTGGATTCATCTTGTTTGGGGTTCTCTGTGCTTCCTAGATGTATATGTCTATTTCCTTCACCAAGTTAGGGAAGTTTTCTGTCATTATTTTTTCAGATAGGTTTTCAATTTCTTGCTCTCTCTCTTCTAGTTTGGGTACCCCCATGATGCGAATGTTGGCATGCTTGAAGTTGTCCCAGAGGCTCCTTGCACTTTCCTCATTTTCTTTTTTGATTATTTTTTTCTACTTGCTGTTCTGATTGGGTGTTTTTTGCTTCCTTATATTCTAAATTGCTGATTTGATTCTCAGTTTCATCCACTCTACTCTTGATTCTCTAAGTTATTCTTTATTTCAGGTAGTACACCTTTCATTTCTGACTGGTTCTTTTTTATGCTGTTGAGATTTTCACTAAGTTCACTGAGTGTCCTTATAACCAGTGTTTTGAACTCTACATGTAGCAGATTGCTTGTCTCCATTTTGTTAGTTGTTTTTCTGGAGTTTTGTTGTGTTCTTTCATTTGGGCCATATTTCTTTGTGTCCTCATTTTGGTAGCCTCCTGTATTTGTTTCTATGTATTAGGTAGAGCTGCTACATCTCCCAAATTTGGTAGAAAAGCCTAATGTAGTAGGTGTCCCTATTACTGAAGCTGGGTACTCGAGCTGTGCCCTTTGTATTGGCTGAGTGCACCTTTCCTCTTGTAGTTGAGCTTTGATTGCTATTGACAGGTCAATGGGAGGGATTTACCCAGGTCAGTCAGCTGCAAGGACTGGCTATGACCACAGATCACCAACCTACGACCACTGTGAAGGATCAGCTGTGCAGGGGCCCACTCCACAGAGCAGGACTTAACTTCAGCTGAGCCCTGTTGTTCACTGAGTCTACCCCTTGCATGCGTCGCTTGTGGGAGTGGTTGTGTGGTGGTGCTCCAGTGTAATCTGAAGCTGTCCACCGGATGCTCTGTCTTTGGGGCCTCAGGGCAGGTGTGGACCAAGGTCAGCCACTGCCTATGTTCTGCCCAGGGCCTCCTGGCATGAGCTACAAAGCGATCTGCAGATGGCTGCTCCTTATGCTGGGCTTGGAGGTGCCCAAGCAAGGCTAAGCTGCTGCTAATACCTGGCCTCGGGCCACTTAGCAATTGGTACAGAACTCGGTGAGGCCAGATGCTGCTTGTTTGAAAGCATTTAGGAAAATCTGAGCATGAGCCAAGATAGTTAATTTGTCTGGAAAAGCCACTGCAAATAGCTTTGCTATACCTGAAAGTAGGGTGGTATGGGATCTTGGGAATCACCAGGGTGGGGCAAACAGTATGAACCAGATAGAGTCTCAGATATGGTGCTCACCTGTTGGCTCTGTGAAAGGAGGCTCAGCAAAGAAACAATGGGAGAAAGCTGCCCCTCATCTCTCACCCTGATGCCGGACAATTCAGGTCCTCTGCTCATGTGTTCTGGTGCCTCTCAAGCTGCTGCCCCCATGCTGGAGCTCAGAGAGAGTGAGTCTGGGTAAGTTTGTGTGGCGGCCCTTTAAGACCACTGCTTGGGGCCCCAGAAGTTTCTGTCTCCTTCACCCTCAATTTCTGCTGGTTTTTACAGCCAGAAGTTATGGGGACTTCTCTTCTTGGCACTGGAACCCTTAGCTGAGGGGCCTGGTGTGAGGTTGGGACCCCTGGCTCGTCAGGGGGAATCTCCATAGCCAGTTGTTCTGTAGTTTAGTTGTAATTTTTATGTGGTTGTGCGAGGAGGCGGGTACCGTGTTCACCTATACTGCCATCTTGACCAGAAGTGGGAATATTCTACTCAACATTCTATTTCACATTCACTTACATTGAATCAACAATGATAACTATGCAAACACAAGAGGATTTATTAGTATATCATATGAACTATATGTTTCCAATAAAGCTTCAGTGGCAAATCACAAGTTCAAAGTGGAGAATGTTCATTGCTCCCTTCTGTCTCTATTTCCCCAGAACTGTATAACAGTCTTTACAAGCTTTTGTACAGCCTTTACTCTGTTCTAGGCCCTCTCCTGAGCCCTTTACTTTATAGTGGCTCCATGAGGTAGGTACTGTTAATTGTCCTCACTTTACACATAGGGAAGTTGAGTCAGAGAGGGGTTCAATAACTTGCCCAAGGTCACCCTACTAGGACAGTCTGATTCAGAGTCAGTGCTCTTAATAGTGGGTGATTAAGCTAACTGCATATGTAAAGACTGCAAATTACTTAGAGCCCAGTTTTCCTCTGAGGAAGAAAACAGGCCTCTGTCATTCAGCAGCAGCTTTCTGCTACTAGTGTGAGATCTCAGTGCACTACCAAAGAGCAGGAGGCGTTCCAGGATGGCATGTGGGGAGCCTCTGAGTAGGGCCAATCAACAAAGCCTTTGTGGAATACACAAGGGCCAGGGTTTCTTCATCTTTTGGGTGCCCATTCTCCTGGGGGAGTTCTAGGAAAGAAACACCTGGTCTCTGCTTACTGAGAAATTTATCTCTGCTCAGATTCTACATTCTTCCCAGTAAGCAGAACCCCTGCCCCCCATAAGAGAACTCTGTACATAGAAACTGCTCTGACCCAGAAAGTGGGTCTGTGCCCTGCCCGTCCCCTCTTCTCTGTCAAGTTCTGAGAGCCCAGAAATATTTATAAAACGGAAGGAGGTGAGGCAAGAGCACATTCCTCAAGAGAGCTCAGATTTACATTGGGAAGAAAAGGCATGAAAATATCTTCATTCAGGGATCCAAAAATACTATTTATCAAATTAAAAAGTGCCTATTTATTCATGTGTCTTGTATAGAAGTAATAGTTGGATGTAACCCATGTAGGTTGAATGGGAAAGGGAAAACTGGATTAAGACTGAGAGGGGAAAGGAATTACAGAGTGGTGCACTCTGCCAGGTGAGTGTCCCAGGTTCTGGGGAGAATCTCCATCTATTGACTTTAAGAACTCTAGGCAGTCTTGTTAGCAAAGGTTTTTTACCAGGCTACCATGTGGAGGGCAGGATTTTGACCTTCACCAATGTGTAGAGCTGCAGTTGCTTTTTTTGGTTAGAACTGAAATTTCTTGGGCTAATTTTAGATCCATGTGCAGTTGTGGGAACAGAGAGATTTTGTGTATACTTTATCCCATGTCCCCCAACAGTAACATTTTGCCAGATTAGTTCAGTGTCACATCAGGTTACTGACATTGACACAATCCATTGATCTTATGCAGATTCCCCAGTTTTACCTTAATTCATTTATTTCTATACAATTTTATCATGTATTCCCCACCAAAGTCAAGGTACAAAATAGTTCAACAGCACAACAATCCTTCATGCTGTCATTTTACAACTGCATTCACCCCTCTGCTGTTCCTAACTCCTAGCAATCATTAATCTGTTCTCCGTTCCTAAAATTTTGTTATTGCAAAATGTTATAGAAGTGGAATCATACAGTATGTAATCTTTTGAAGTTGGTGTTTTTCATTGCACTTAATACACTGTAGATTCATCCAGATTGTTGCATCTATCAGTAGTCCATTCCTTCGTATTGCTAGGATTAGTATTCCCATGACATGGATGTCCCACAATTCATTTAAGCATTCACCTGTTGAAGAACATTTGGTAGACTTGCTTTTGACTTCTTGGGTTATAGATGGATTGGCCTTCAGTGGTTGTTTTGACTTTACGTCATTTTCTTACCACTATAAACTTCTGGATTGGTATATATCATATGTTGATAGAAAAAAAATCCATCCAGTGTATTTTTCGTACTATTGTATTAGAGGCTTATTATTGTTACAATTGAATTACTATTATTCGTGGCTTTCCTACAGTGGGAAACCAGTAGGTGACCTTTTGTAATGTTACTGGCTCTGTATAATTTCCTTATGGAGTGAGTGAACAGTGCATTTGTGACTATAATCCATGCTTTTCAGGTCTTATTATGAGTAGTTGCACATACCTGAGAGGCTCAGGCCCTGAAGAAATCTAGGGTAGACAGTGATGCCATGCCTCCAATCAACCCCTGATTGCTTTGGCTTCCTGAGGGCTGTGTCCGCTAGTAGCAAACACTGTTGAAGAGTTAAGTCCTATACAGAAAACTGTACAAGTGCCAGTGAAGGGGACAGGAAACAGGGGGTTAAGGTTTAAAAATAAGGAAGAAAAAGTGGTTCAAAGAGGTTGGCAAGGAAGTTTTGGTTAATTTGTCCTTCAGGTATGTGGAAATAGATTGTATCAAACTATTTAACTTCTCTTTAGAAATTTTTTAAAAAAATGTATTGATGATTAACTTGGCTCTAGCTAAGAGGTTATATAGGCCACTGAATTGTGTATTTGGGCTAACACTAAAGGATGCCTTTTCTCTTGGTGTAGGTACTTGCTAAAGTAGGTGGTCTAAAACAGTAAAGACCACAAATATGTAACAATAAAGTTCAGACTATTGGAGCAGACCAAGGAAGAAAAGAGAAGTCTTTACAAGGTATTCTGATTAATTTGTCTTTTTTTTTTTTTTTTTTGAAAGGTCAAAGAATGTTTCCACAGCAGTGAAGCAAGCCAATTGATATCTATCCAATAATACACAGTGATAATATTTTCCAGGATTTTGTGTATTGCCCAGTGAGACTGGTGTTCTAGGTAGACAGATAACAGGCACAGAACCTTGAATTTGTAGTTTGTCTGCTCTTGGTGAGATAAAGATCTGCTACTTTTCAGCTACTTTTCCTTTGGGGGTTGGATGCAGTTTGAGTTTTTGTTCGTCTGAAATGTCATCTTTTAATTATATTTTGAATAAGGATGCAGGGAAATGCAGTTTGGTTATGAGTAAATCTTAAAAGGCTCACTGGCTCCTTTATCTACTGTTTAAAACAACTCCCACTAGTGAAGAGTGTTTCATTAATTGTCATTACTTGGGAATTATGGAATTAGAACAGCTGATGTTTCTTTTATCATTCATATATTTAAGTGACTGTGGCGTTACTTACTCTAAATTTAAGTTCCTTTCAAGGTTAAAAAAAAATTATAACAGTGTGACAAGGAATAGAGCACTATTAACTTTTATTTTGGAAAGCAATTTTTCTAATGAGATATGAAAGCACACTTTTTCAGGCTACAGGGGAGCAAGTTACATAGCAGAAAGAAACAAATAAGTATATCTAACTTAATATAATACTTCAGGAATGTTGGCTGTGGGTTAACATGTTTAAAAGGTACATCAGTGGTTTTGATGCCACACTCAGAAAGGAAGAAAGCGTTCTTTTCAGGTACTTTTCTATTCAAGTACTATAGCAATGGTGCTTTCCCTCTAGTAGCGAGGGGCTGGCCCAAGGGACTCAAGTTGGAGCTGAACCTATAAGTCTGAGCTTCATGGTAAGTGGAATCAGAGGACCAGTGCTATCTTTCAGAAGCACTGTGTTGACCTTGTCATCTAAAGGCATGTCTCCCTGGGCCACAGTGCTCCTGTCATTTTGGCCCAGCGAATTTACTGACCCTCTGAACATTTCTGTTCCTTTCTTCCTGAAAGACTTCTCAATTCTAGTTAGTTTTTGGCTTGTGGCCCTGTTTGATAATTCTCGCTGATAAGGAAATTTAATGATACATTTGAAGTAAATGCTGTAAAAAACATATCCCAACACTAACAACTCTGTACAGCATTTGAAAGTTTATTTAAATATCTATTATGGACATAACTCACCTTATGAAAATGGGTATATGAAAAATCCACATTTAGTTAAAAGTTCATGGCCATCTTTAGTGCACTTAAAATATTTCATTTTTTTAAAAGTTTCACCTGCAAATTTGGGGAATATATTGTTACTGAAACTTCGTATGCAATTTAAGCAATTAAAAACAAAATGTAACAAATAATCAAACAAAAGCAATTTCTAGCTTAAAAATGGAAAATGTCCCAAGCTAGTAAAATGTTAGCAAGGCTAACTTTTGCTGAATGAAAACTTTTATTTTCAATGTTCTGCATAACAGTACTTAATTTTCTTGAGTTCTAGGATATTATATTGAAATGTGAGGTAAAGAGGTGGAAGATATAAATACTGTTTTTGAGGGGCTAGTCAAAGGGAGATATAAGGGGTGGAATGCGACTTCTTGTCTGATCATATTCAAGTAAATATATTTAGCTTTCAACTCTTTAATAAATGCTAAGCACGGCATTACTATTCCTTTTATATTTTGAAAAGATCTGAATTACCCTGTACTATTGCCAGTTAGCATAACTTCATTTCATATTTCTACCTCCATGTGTTTGCTTTTACTTTTCCCCCTGTTGGAAGATCTTTACCTTTTTAAACCCTGCATGTCATGTACACCATCGTCACCTGATCCTTCCAAAACATTCTTGTTCAGCCTACTTAAAAGTGATGAGACATTTCTTTCTCTGTTTCTGTAGGACCTAGTTCTGTCACTGATAGGACCTATCACATTATGTATTTACAGGATTTTTCTCTCTCTACTTTGAAAGTTTACACGCCTTGAGAACTGAACTATGGAGCTACATGTGATTCATATTCTAAATCTGGCTCTCCTTAGTTGTTGTTAGATTAAACCAGTGCCATTCCCATCCCTGTGTGTTTGTTTATTTGTTTGGACATGTTACACTCTACGGTTTGAGAAACCAGACAGCATACAGTCATTTTCCTTGCATAGAGGAACAGCCAAGTGACACTGTTCTGAGTAAAAATGTAAGAAGTGTAGGGGCCTTTGGGATAGACTTGTTTCCCTATGAAAGCAACAGGCATGAGAGTAAAGCTTACTAGGACCACTCCTTCCTGCCTCTTGCTTGGAATAGGATGCCTGAAGATGGACAAGCCAGTTTACAGTTGTGAAATCACTATAATAAAGATGAAAACTGAACTAAGATTGGTGGAGCAGAAAGATAGGGAAAAAAGAAGGTTCTTTGATGTCATCCTTGAGCTGCTATATTGAACATGAAAATGCCTACCTCGAGAATTCTTGTTACGAAAATGAAATGTCTATTATTAAGGCCACTCTTAATAAGACTTTCTGTAGATTGCAGCCACAGGTTTTCTGGATAGCTATGTAACCTTGCACAAATTAGTTAAACTCTCTAAACTTTGGTTTTCTTACCTATAAAATGGAGCTAATAATAGTGACCTAACAGTGTTGATGTGAAGATTAAATGTAATAATATTTTCTAGCACATGGTGAGCTCATAATTGTTTCTTTCAGCTCCTTCCTTCATTTAATATTGTTTATCTGGAAGCAAATACTGAATGGTTTTGCACAAATATAAGCCACAATGAATATCTGTTGAATGAATTAAATGATTATTAGAATAAAGTAGTCAAACAGACTTTGCAAGATAAACTACTATATTGGATTTCCACGGACATTTTAATAGCTGAGTGGACAGTGGAAAAGGAATTTATCTGATAATCAAGGTATAGCTAGGAGAGAAAGGTTTTTGAAAAAGAGCTCTGGACAATAAAATAAGTCTTCCATGGTGGTAGTAGGTTTAAAATTAGCCACAATGTCTAACCTTATCATTAATTTTTCTCCTACTTAAATTTAACTTGGCTATGTGACTTATTTGCTTTGGCCAATAAGGATAGTAGTAAATATGATACAAGCAGAAGCTTGAAAAGTTTGTGCTTTGGAACTTGTCCTCTTTAATGCAATTAGATCTCTATGACCACCATGAACATGAGCCTGAGCTAGCTTAGTGATGAGACAGAACCAAAGTGTCCTAGCTGACAGGCAGTCAACACCAGACATGTGCATGCCAGCTGACCACATGTGCATGAGTCAATTTAGTTGAGAACAGAAAAACTTTCCTCCTAAGCTCAAAGTGCCAACCAATATGAGCTAAATGAATATTTGCTTTAAACCACTGAGTTTTTCAGTGGTATGTTATGTAGCAAGAAACAACTGACCGAAGGTTGTTTTGGGAACTCCTGGTACAGGGTAGATAGGTGTCCCCTGTGTCCAGTTGTGATGCCCAGAGGAGGAGAGAAGGACACCATCTCACTTTTGTCATGCCATTTTTCCATCTGGATTCTAGAACCTGAGCCTAATGATGAAGAAACCTTAGACAATGTCAAATTGAGAAATATTTGTAAAGTAATTGGTCAGGATTCTACAAAAATGTCAATGTTTTATAAGAGCAAAAAAGGCTAAGAAACTGCTTCAGATCAAAGGAAAGGAAAGAGACATGGTGTCTGAATGCAGTATGTAATCCCAGACTGGATCCTATACTGGATCCTATACTAGATCCTTATTAAACTGCAGAAAAAAATGGTACAAGGCTGTTACGGGGACAATTCACAGCACTTAAACATTAACTGCCAATTAGATACAAGTATTACATTGATGTGAAATTTCATGTATTTGATAACTGTGTTATGAATACATAAGCTAGTCTCTTTATTCTTATGAAGTGTTCTCACTTTTCTGTACCTTTTGGTGTGCTCATATAAAGTGAGCATTACATGTGAGCCCCTTGGAGCTTATAAGAGCAAATCCAAAATCAGCATCTTTAATTCTCAACTCATGATATCAAGGCACCAACACTGGGTGCTGCTGTTTTTCTCCTATAGGATAATTTCCATTGGAAGTTTAGAGTTCCTCTACTCTGACTGTTCATTGATGACCTGCGGTGACCATCATATGTCTCTAACTTGTTGATGTCATTGATTTCTTGTGCACTTGGACTGAGACATATGCTTCTTAGTTCCCTTCCTTAAGGAAGTTTATTATCAGGCGCAGCTGTGTTAATATTTTTCCTGAAGATGTCTACATTATTGCATGTAGACCTGACGACTGCACTTCCTAGTTGTTAGTACTTTTTAAGAAATAATTCAAGTGTGTTATATGGCTGTCTTGTCAGGGTCATTTTCATGCTCTGATAAGAGTTGAAGCCAGTACATGTCTATCAGTAGTGCTTCTTTCTATACTTTTGGAATGAATCTCTATAGCATCCTTTGATTTAGTTTTTCTGGAATTTCCCATATGATTCTTGATCCACTTTTACTGGTTATTTTAGGGTATTCGTAATCTTATTAAGATCCTAATTTCCATGTCTGGTGCCATCAGGACTTAGACCCTTGGTGTACACATCTCCCACTGATACATGATTGTTAGACTGTAGAGAAGGCTACTTGAGTCCCACATAAAAACTTAAATTTGTTATTTGTTTATAGAGTCCTGAGAAAAGGTTTTAAGAAGACCAGGGAGACCAGGGTAATTTTAGTGCATAAAATCTGAACTATATGTTCTTATTCTGTAGTATATCAGGATTTATGCACCTGGCAGCAAGATGCAGAAGCCGTAGATAGCAGCGGTTTAAGTCACACAGACATTTTTTGTTTATTTAGAAAACTAAAGTCCTCACGTATAGGTTGCAGGGCTGGCTTTGAGTGGTACAGGTGTTATAGGAAAAACCTTTGTTCTTCTCACTGATGCAGTAAAGAATTACAGATCAGCAAGCATATTAGCATGCACACAGTTTATTAGTGAATGGGAGAGCAAGAGCAAGGGTGGCCAAAGGCTGGGATGGCAAGCTCCCCCTAGGGTAGCCAGAGGCCCTGCGGCCAGGGGCCGAGAGTGCCGAGAGAGCGAGTCCTTTGTTCTGAGGAGATATATAGTTGGTGGCATATGGGTGAAGAAGTTACATTTTGGTTGGCGGATAAAGATGGTGCCAGCTTTTCTCAGAGGGACGTGACTGCCCAAACCTAGGTATGCGTGGGGCTCAGTTAGCCCGAATCCTCATCTTGCTCCAACTTCCATTTGTTCATGTTGTTGTAAAACACACAAGTGAAGGGAGGCAGTAAATTAAAGTTAAAGCAGTTACCCAGAGTTATTTATGGGCTTTTTCTTTGGGTGCTGTGGACCTTCTCCCACCTTTCTGGCCTTGGGATGAAAGCACAGTTTCAAAGGCTTTCTTTCCCCGATAGAAATTCATAGAATTTCAAGGACTTTCCTCTTCCTGTGCTAACATAGTGCTTCTTGTGATATTTTAACACCTGGCAATGTTATCAGACCAGGCTCAGGACTGCTGAGTTCGCGGGTGAGACATGTCTCCCTCTGCTTCTAGCCGCCTCTATTTAAAGTTCTTTTTAAAATTGCAATAGGGAGGGTCCTGCCTTTAGTTCCCTTTTGCTACTCATTCGACTGTAGCACAGGCACTTTAAACTCACCCACTTCTCTCTCCTCAACATATTGGCTTTCATCTGCCAGCTTGTTACCTCCTGGTCACATGTTGGCTACAATAACTCCAGGCATTATATTCTTGTGTGATAGTATTTAATGCACAAAGGAAGATGGGGAGAGTTCCTGAGGGTCCTTATCTGAGAGGAAGCTCTCACCCTTGAGCAAGCTAGCAGATTTCCTCTTGCATCTCATTGGCATGACTTCCCGTAGGCCAGTCATTGGAAAATGGGGACCCCTCCACTTGGAATAGGTACACTGCTGTCCAAATTGCAAATAAGGCAGAATGAGTGCTGCAGAGGCAACCAACACTGTCCACAACACCTATATGAAAACTCAAGAAGCAGAAGGATGCAAATTCCTAGTGCATAGATCCATTCCAAAGGGAAACAGTAGACATATATAAGAGTCTCATTGGGCAGGACCATTGGGAATTGCTTCATGTGCTATTGATTAGTGTGTGCACCAGAGACTGCTGTCTCCTTATTAAACTGCAGAAAATGGAAATCTAGGACCCAAGAAGAAAAGGGGAAGGTTTTTAAGATGGGTGCTAAAGAGTTTGTGGTGGTGGTTAAGTTGACTAGAATGCAGTCTAGCTCAGACTGTATTAAGGACTACTGTTTTCATGATTTGCAGAATCTGATCCATAGTCTGTTCCATATCATGGACAGGTTCTTTTAAGAGGTCTGACTTTGGATCATGTGAAGGACTTATTGACGGAAGTGTGTGGAGTCAAGGATATATGCAACAAGAGAAATTTTTCAGGCAGGAGATTGATCTTTGGGCACAGCTTGAAAAGTCAATCATCTAGTAGCAGGTCTCTGAGGAAGCAGTTCAAGAATTGTAGCTGGTAAGCAAGGGATCAAGGACTAAATCAGTGGTGGCAAGACAAGAAATAATAATTTATGTAGGTGTGCTAGCCGTTCCTGGCTTGAGCTGGATGTACCCTATTGAACAGGGGGTACTGTGGCTGTCATAACTAATGATCAAGGGAAGTAAGAAGGTTTTGTTCAATACCACTGCTAAAATAAGCCCCATCAGTTCACTCTATATCCACTCCAGTTTGAAAGGCCTGTTTGGAGTGATAAAACCCCACATTCAGAAAAGTGCGGATATATTTGAGCACCTACTTATGCAAACCATTTTATTGACTTTCATGGAGTAAAGTCAATCAGGAAATTGCCAATTACGAAGTAGAAAGCTCACAGACATAAGTGGAACTTTCTGATGTTATGAAATACTTTGAACTTAGCCCCTCTAAGTTAATGTTTGAACCTGAATCTGGGGAAGCATTCCCTGGATATGTACTTGAAGGAAGAAACAAAACAAAACATAAACTTGAACCCCAGTATCTGTGTGATATTGCTTAAATGACATTTATTTTTTAAAAAGATAAAAATACCAGTCTGACATTCCCCATAGGATCATTGTGAGGATCAAAATCTAGATAATATAGATGAAATGCTTTGTAATTTGTAAATTCCTACAATATGTGAATGTTAAATGCTAGCTTGTTTCAGTATTAGTGTAGCAGTTATTTTGGTTAAGTGTCAGTTCATTAAGTCAAAGAATTCCTCGAAATCAGTCCCTACTGACAAGGAAGGAAAAACTTACTATAATTAAAAAAAATTATATATAATAAAACTTCAATAGTTTTAATTTGACCCTTGGCTTTGCTACAAAACAACCTTTTAGAGGAAACCTCAGGATGCAGGGGCTGTCTACATTTCAAGAATTCAGTCACTGGAGAAGAAAATGAAATAGATGGAATATTGAAACAGAAACAGTAAGATCCTAGGTCTCAATGAGGTCGTGACCCTTGCCTGCTGTTGCCCTGTATAGAGTAAGTTCAGTAAACAGTGACAAAGGTAAGGATGAATGAATAGAATATTCATTCTTTCCTTTGTTCCTTCGTTGTATTCCAGTTCTCTCCTTTCTGAGAGGTCTTTTCAGAAATTCCATCTCTAAAAGCATCACTGCTAAAATATCACCTCATAATGTGATAGATAAGACCTCTCACACATTTTACAAAATTAAAGTGACTACCAGTATTCCAACTTCATTTTAAGTATGAAATTCTTCATAATACTGCCCATTTAAATGAAGCAAGTAAATTATAAAGTGGAAAAAAATCTGTAAACCTTGCCTTTCATACCATTCACTCATTTTCTTGCAAATATCTGAGCATTTGTTTATATGCCAGACACTGTTTTAGCCACTTGAGATATACAAGTGATGAAAACCAGCCAAGATCCTGACCTCATGGATTATAGGCTAGCAGCAGAGTCTAACACTAAACAATAAATAAAATAAATATGAAAACTTCTAGTATCTTAGAAGATGATATTCTCTGAAGAAAACAAGGCCGAATAAGCGAATTGGAAGCGTAGATTGGTGAAAGGTTTACAATTGTAAAGAGGGCTGTAGAGGAGGCCTCATTGAGAAGGTGACATTTGAATAGAGACCTGAAGCAGGTATAGCAAAGACCATTCCCAGTGGACATTACTGTCTGGGCAGGGCGTGCAAAATTGCGTGTCCCTGCACATCTGAAAGGTCAAGGGGCACCAGGTGGCCAGAGGAGAGAGCAGCTGGTGGATTCTTTTGTCTTCTGTTATGTTGTTAAACATTAAACAAAATTATTTTGTGGTGGTTAGTATTTCATTGAAGGTTTATTGAAAGTACAATCTTAGATAACTATTCTAAACTGAGCCAAATCCTAGATTGTTAAAAACTGGAAGAAACTTGTGATGCTCTCTTATTGCTGTTTTTTTCATTTTATGGGAGAAGAAGTTGAGGCCCACTGAAATAATTGGCAACAAAATGGATCAATTAGTAGATATCATTGTTTTCAAAGATGGATTTGGTAATGACTGGCTGGTTTGGCTCAGTGGATTGAGCGTCGGCCTGCGAGCTAAGTGTCGCTGGTTCGATCTTCCAGTCAGGGCACATCAGAGAAGGAAAACTCTGACTCCAAAAAACCTCCGCTGCCTCGCGGCATACCTCTTCAGGGGAAAGGCTAAGGGAGTAAACCCCGACAGAAAATCCGGAGCCGGAGTCCCTAAGGCGGTTTGACGTTGTAGTCAACACCGGCAACTCCTGCGGCGCACCTGAAGCCAAGCTGTATTGACTCCGTCTTTCCCTTGGACCCTTCAGCTGCGAAGAGAGGGGGGGTCTGCTGCATGGGCAACAGCAGACCCTCCATATCACCCTGCCCAGGCTCTGTAGCTTCAGCTTCACTGGAGAGGACACTCCAGCGTCATCGCAAGATGTCGATTCAACACGGGAGGAGACAGATACCGTGTCACTCCCGAGTCGGACTGCACAGCCATTCTCGGCGGTGCAGATAGACTCTTAAGAAGCTACACCATCGTCTCTCGAGACGGACAGCTGCCGACGATTTGGTAATGAAAAAAACGATATTGTTTTAGTGAAGAACACACAGAAATTTCCTTCAAACTTTGTAAATGTTTAGCCCTTCAGAAATTTTATTTTTATGTGGAAAAATATATATAATGTAAGATAAGCCATTTTAACCACACTTAAATATACAACTCAGTGACATTAATTGCATTCACAATGTTGTGTAGCCATCACCACTATTTCCAAAATATTTTCATCATCTCCAACAGAAAACTGTGTATTCCTTAAGCAGTAACTCCCCATTCTCCTCTCCCTCCAGCCCTAAAAACCTCAGATTTTTCTGTCTCCATGAATTTGCCCATTTCTTGATATTTCATATAAGTAAAATCATACAATATATATCCTTTTGTGTCTGACTTCCTTCATTTAATATATCTTATTCAAGGTTCATCCATGTTGTAGTGTGTATCAAAACTCCATTCTATTTTAGGGCTGATAACATTCCATTGTGCATGTGTATATAGGTATATATACACACCACATTTTGTTTATTCATTCATCTGTTGCCAGAATTGAATTTTTCCACCTTTTGGCTATTGTGAATAATGCTGCTGTGAACACTGGCATACAATTATCTTGAGTTCCTTTTTTAATTCTTTTTGCATATATATACATATATATATGAATTCATGTGTATAAATATATATATGTGTGTATATGTGTATATATACACATACATATGTGAAGACAGAGAAGAATTGCTGAGTCATATGCTAATTCTATGTTAACTTTTTGAAGAACCACCAAACTGTATTTGATAATAGCTGTACCATTTTACATTCACAACAGCAATGCACAAGGATTCTAATTAGTCTATATCCTTGTCAGCACTTGTTTTCTGGGGTTTTCATTTGTTTTATATTATATCCATCTCAGTTGGTGTGAAGTGGTATCTCATTGAGGTTTGGTTTGCATTTCCCTGATGATTAATGATATTAAGCATATTTTCATGTGCTTGTTGGTCATTTGTATATATTCTTTGGAGAAAAGTCTTTTCAAGTCTTTTGCCTATTTTAAAATTGGATTGTTTGTTTGTTTATTTGTTGAGTTATAGGAGTTCTTTATATAACCTGGGTAGTAAACCTTTATCAGATTTGCAAATCTTTTGTCCCTTTCTGTGGACTGTTTTTCTCTCTTTCTCCTGTTCTTCTAGAGCCTTTATTTCTTTTAGAGTAGATTTAGGCTCATAACAAAATAAAACGTAAGGTATATAGACACCCTGCCTCCACTCATGTATAGCCTCCCCCATTGTCTTCATTCCCACCACAGTGGTACATTTGTTAAAATTAATGAACCTAAATTGACAAGTCATAATCACCCAAAGTTCATAGTTTACCTTAGGGATTATTTCTGGTGTTGTACATTCTGTATGTTTAGACAAATGTATAATGACATATATGCATCATTTTAGTATCATACAGAGTATTTTCACTGCCCTAAAAATCCTCTGTGTTCCGCCTATTCGTCCCTGACCCACACCCTAAACCTGGCCTGCCACTGTTCTTTTTACTGTCTCCATAGTGTTGCCTTTTCTGAAATGCCATGTAGTTAGAATCATACAGTATCTACACCTTTCAAATTGACTTCTTTCACTTATTAATATGCATTTAAGTTTTCCTCCATGTTTTTATATAGCTTGATAGTTTATTTCTTTTTAGCAGTAATTAATACTCTGTTGTCTGAATATATCACAATTTATCCATTCACCTACTGAAGGATATTCGGTTGCTTCAAAGTTTGGGCAATAATGAATAAAGCTGCTGTACACATCCATGTGTAGGTTTTTGTGTGAATATAAGTTTTCATCTCCTTTGGGTAAATACCAAGGTATGCAGCTACTGGATCATATGGTAAGAGTGTGTTTAGTTTTTATAAGGAAACACCAAACTGGCTTCTAAAGTGGCTGTACCATTTTGCATTCCCATCAGCAGTGAATGAGAATTTCTGTTGTTCCACATCCTGGCCAGCATTTGGTGTTGTCTCTTTTCACTCTCTTGATAGTGCCTTTGATGTACAAAAGTTTTTAATTTTGATGAAGTCCAATTTATCTGTTTTTTCTTTTGTTGACTGTGCTTTGGGTATCATGAAGATTTTCTCCTAAGTTTTCTTGTAAGAGTTTTATAGTTCTAACTCATAAATTTAGGTCTTTGACCTACTCTGAGTCCGTTTTATACATGCTATGAGATAAAGGTCCAACTTTATTTTTTGCATATGAATATCCAGTTTTCCTAGCACCATTTGTGGAAAAGACAGTTCTTTTTGAATGATCTTGGCGACTTTTGTCTGAAATCAATTGATCATTGATGTGAGGGTTTAATTCTGCGTTGTCTATTCTATTCCATTTTTATATATGTTTATCCTTATGCTAATACTGAACTGTTTTGATTACTGTGGCTTTGTAGTAAATTTTAAAATTGGGCAGTGTGAGTCCTCCAACTTTCAATATTGTTTTGGTTATTTTGGGGTCCCTTGAAATTCAATACTAATTTTAGGATGAATTTTCCCATGTCAGCAAAAAATGTATTTAGGATTATAATAGGGATTCCATTGAATTTGTATATCACTTGGATACCATGGCCATCTTAACACTGTCTTCTAATCCATTAACATGGATATCTTCCATTTATCGGTGTCACTTTAAATTTTTTTAATAATGTTTTATAGTTTTCAGTGTATCGGTCTTTTGCCTCGGTTACATTAATTCCTAAGTAATTTATTCTTTTTTTATTCTATTGTAAATGGAATTGTTTTCTTAATTTTTTCACATTTTTTATTGTTAGTGTGTAGAAATACAACTGACTTTGCACCTTTATTTTATACAACTTTGCTTAATTCATCTAATAGTTAAAATATTGTTTGTGGCTACTTTAATGTTTTCTACGTAGAAGATCATATCATCTGGTATGGTGATAATTTTACTTCTTCCTAGTTTGGATATCTTTTATTTATTTTTCTTGCATAATTTCTCTGGCCAGAACTTCCCATGCTATGTTAAATAGAAGTGGTAAAAGCAGGTGTTTTTGTCTTACCCCTGATCATAGGGGAAAAGCTTTCAGTCTTTTACCATTGAGTATGATGTTAAATGTGGGTTTTTCTTATATAGCCTTTATCATATTGAGGAACTACCCTTATATTTCTACTTTTCTAAATAGTTTTATCATGAAAGGCTTTTGCATTTTGTCACATACTTTTACTGCATCAGTTTGGACGGTGACAAGGTTTTTTTCTCTTTTTATTTTTTTCCATTCATTTATGTAGTGTAGTGCATTGATTGCTTTTGTATTTTCAACTATCCTGGCATTCCTGGGATAAATCCTACTTGGTCATGGTGCATAATTTTTTAAATATGCTACTGAATTTGATTTGCTAGCAATTAGTTGAGAATTTTTGTATCTGTATTCATAAGGGATATTGAGCGATTGTTTTCTTTTAGTGAATCCCTCTGAAATTATATTTTATTTTATTGTCTTTAGTTTTAATTCCTCTTTTCCAGTCTCATCTCATCACCTCTAAACAAACAGGAGTGTGTATTGGGAATTCCTTTCCTTTATGAAAGTGAGCCAAGAATATGTTCTACCTTGTATTAATTTTGTAAAGATTAAAGTGGTGCTAGAAGAAGACCAGGAAAGCAGAATATTAATTTACAGTCTCATCAATAGCTCCAATCACAGGAAAAATCAAATTAAACATTGTATTTTATTTCTGAAAAATTGACGTGTTTGGGTTTCTACATGTAGTCAGCTTAAAATTACATTTTGAAGCAAGGATTTTACTTATAGTCTCCAAAAGGTTAAATAGGTCACTGATCTAAATTTGTAGGTAGGGCAATAACTCTCATTTCTAGGCTTCAGATGGGAAGCTGGGAGTGATCTCATTGTAGCAGTTTCTTTGAATTGACAGAAAGCTAAGTCTGACTTTATTTAAATACCACATGCTTTCCAACTTTCAGGAAAGATTTGTCTGAGAAGCTACATTTTCTTGGAAGTTGAGGGATAATCACTTAAACATGACACCATTTGGAATTTTTAAGAACTTCTCCAAATTTCTCACCTTTTATTGCCTGACGAAAGTATCCTTGTATAATATAACCTTTTCTCTGCAGTTCAAGGTCATTACACCCTTGATGTGAAGGCATGTAGGCTTCACTCCTTGGTGCAGCTCAATGTAGTAGTTTGCTCACGTATAGACCTTTTTCATAACCAACAACTGCCCGTTCTCACATTTGGTGATGTGGCCTTTTCTGTATGGCACAGTGATTTTTCTAAGGACTTCTGGGATGGAGTTTTGAAAGTATCTCCACCCCACCCCACCCCCCAGGGCCTTCCAGAGACAGCATAGATGTCCTATGCCTTCCAAGTTATAGTGTTGAGCAGTAGCAGCCATTTTCAGTCTTTCTGCTGGTGTCCTTTGCTCCTCACCATGTCACACCTCCCGGTCTAGCTTTCTTACTCTGATATGCTCCATGCCCAGGGGGTCTCTGTTTCAGAGATGCAGAGCAGGGGCTATATGCATAGTTAGTGCTTCCTTTCTGCAGTTAGGGCAGAGCCTGGAGAGCCAATTACTGTAGAAGGAACAACTCAAGAGATTAGATGGTTTTAGAAGCAAAGACCAACTTAGTTTCTCCACTTTCAGACTGATGACTTCTTACTGTTCACTATTTTTTTTTCTTTCATTTTTTGGTTTTTCAATTACAGTTGTCCCATTTTTTCCCCCATTGTTCCCCCCCACCCAGCCCACCCCTTCTCCCACAATCGTATCCTTCCCCGTAGTCCATGTCCATGAGTCATCCATACACGTTCCTTGACCAGACCCTTCCCTTACTTATCCCCCTTCTCTCCCTCCCCCCTCCCCCCTACTGACTACTATTCTACTCCTTGTCCTATTTAGTTCGTTTGTTTGTGTTGTTCTTTAGTTTCCTGTGTTAGGGGATATCATATGGTATTTTGCTTTCTTTGCCTGGCTTATTTCACTAAGCATAATTCTCTCTAGTTCCTGTTCACTTTTTTATTGCCGCTGCCACCACACTCCTTTCTCCTCTTCTTTTTAAGCTTTCCCATCCCTGGACTCGTATCTCACATTAGTTTTCTTCTGTTTATAAGCTAACCTTCTTAGATTTTTTTTTTTAGCAGCAACAACAAAACAACAAAATTTCCTGCATGGAATGCTCAATTTAGTACAAAATTACATTAATAAGAATACCAGTTTCTACACATCCTGAATATTCTGTTTAATTGAGGATGGTTCTCTACAGTCAGTTTTCTCCTCTGTGGACTCTAGTTTACTGGAACTCTCTAGTATTGGAATGGGGAAAAAATACTGCCTCAAGCCCTGTCAGCTCTTGAGCACCAAGCAACAAATTACAGCTGAGAAGTGCCAAAGACCTGAAAATTAGACCTGCCTTGGCTAACACTATCTTCAGGTGTCTAGTTATTTATGGCTCACTTTCTTCATAAAGAATTTGAAGTGCCATATAAAAGTACGTACCAGAGGATAAAATAAGTAGTTGAGATAATCAGGACAAAGAGGAAATAAGGATGAAATAAAACTGGGACAGGAATCATACAGAGAAATGTACCCTGAACACTTGTACATTTGTAGAGGTGACCTGCATGGTTGGCTGTAAGCTTCCATGGGCTCAAAGTAAGGAGTGAATTATGATCAATTATTTAACTCAGAGTATCCTTAAAATAAAAAACAAACCATTTGTTTGGGAGAAATAAACTTTTTGTGTTCCCACTTTCTTAGTCATTTTCTTAGATCTGATTTCAGTTTATTTCATGAAACCTCATAGGAGGGAAGACTTTGTCTTACCAGGATTAGCACCCTTGACAAGGAGTACCCTGCACAATGCAGGAGTGCAGTTCAGAGGAAGCAACTCTAGATGAGACCAAGCCAAAGTGTTTCAAAGGTAAATTTTGGTACACTTCAGCAAATAGATGCCATATTCTTTTTTGCAACCCTCCATGGCAATTGATTGTCACAAGAAGGTTTTTTGATAAGAATGAGTGTAAGAATCAAAGATTGTAAACAGTTCCTAATCAGAGTCTAGTTCTTTTTTTTTTAATATGCTTTATTGATTATGCTGTTACAGTTGTCCCAATTTCTTTTCCTTTTGTTTCCCTCCACTCAGTCACCCTCTTCCTTCCAGTTGTCCTCCCCCCTTAGTCCATGTCCATTGGTTGTGCATATAGTTCTTCTCAACATTTTCCTGTCTACTCCACTCCCTCCTACTATGCTTCTTAATTCCTGTACCATCTCCCTCCCTTTCCCCCTTCCCCGTCCCTGCCGACCTCCCCCCATAATGTTCCCCATACCTATAATTCTTTTTCCACTCTCATTGCCTATTCAGTTTGCCTTTGTTTCAATTCCCTAGCTTCTGTTGTTGGTTGTTGTGATACAGTTTTCATTTTAATGTTCGTAGTTTTGATCCTCCTTCTCCTAAACAAGTCCCTTTAACATCTCGTATAACAGTGGTTTGGATCTAACAAACTCTTTCAGTTTTACTTTGTCCTGGAAACGCTCTCTCTGCCGTTCTATCTTGAATGACAGCTTCACTGGATAGAGTAATTGTGGCTGTAGATTTTGCTTCTCATTACTTTGAATATTTCTTGCTAGTCCCTTCTAGCTTGCAGTTTCTTTTGAGAAATCAGCTGATAGTCTTACTGGGACCCCTTTGTATGTAATTCTCTTCTTCTCTCTTGCTGCTTTTAAGAGTCTCTCTTTATCCTTAATTTTTCAGATTTTGATTATAATGTGTCTTGGTGTGGTTCTCCCTGGGTCCAGTTTTTTTGGAACTCTCTGTGCTTCCTGGATCTGTAAGTCTATTGCCTTCCCCAAGTCAGGGAAGTTCTGCTTCATTATATTTTCACATAATTTTTCAATTTCTAGTTGTTGTTCTTCACCTTCTGGCAACTGTATGATTCGGACGTTGGCCCGCTATAGCTGTCCCATAGGTTTCTGAGCCTCTCCTCATTTTCCTCATTTTTTGTTTCCTCTTTTTGCACTGGTTGACTATTTGTTCCTTCCCTATGTTCCAATTTGTTGATTTGATCCCTGGTTTTCTTTCCCTTACCACTAGTTTTGTATGTCTTTTTGTTCATTTCAGCAGGACTAGCCTTCATTCCTTCCCCATCTTGTTTAAGATCTTCTGTTATGTCTGTAAGCATTAGTATAACCAAAGCTCTGAACTGTGCCTCAGGAAGATTTCCTATCTGCTGCTTCATTAGATTAGATATTTGCTGTCTGGTCAGCTGTGTCACTGTCACCGGGATCTCTTTCATGATCTGTTTCATCCTGACAGTTTTGTGTTTACCTTTGCTTCCTGGGCGGGACTGTCACACCTCCTACGCTATAGGGGTCGGAGCCCCGCACACTCCTCACAACTGGGCCCTTCTCACCATGCTGTGGCATTTTCTGTGGGGGTGGGGGTCCAACATGGATTTCTGCCACATACTCTTCGCTGAGAGACCAGGAGCCTCCTCCTCCATCCCCAACCCCTCCAGGCCTCACAGTCCAAGGCAATGGGGGTCTGCCTTCCCCAATATTGGAATCGCAAGCTGACAGGTCTGGTCTACAGCCAGTGGTGCTCCCCAGGCGCCTCTCGCCTCTCCTTAAATATGGGTGTCTGTGCTTATACCCATCACGCCAGTGTCACCGCAGCTTCCACCACCAGCACAGCCTGACCTCTCCACCCAGATTCCGCCCCTACTGCCTGTCTGGATGAGCACCACTTCTTTATAACTTCATACGTTGGACTTCCATTTGTTTTCTGGAACTACTGGTTATTTCTGGTTTTGCAGTAGTTGTATTTCTTCTTAGTTGTGGAGGGAAACAGAGCATGTCTGTCTAGGACTCCATCTTGGCCAGAAGTCTTCTGTCCACAGTCTAGTTCTTTCTCCCCATTTGCTTCCCTCTGCCCAGTATCCCCCTTCCCTCCAGCAATCCCACCCTTCTTAGTTCATGTCCATGGGTCATGCATATAAGTTCTTTGGCTTCACCCTTTCCTATGTTATTCTTAACTTCCCCCTGTCTATTTTGTACCAACTGATTATGCTTCTTAGTTTCTACACTATTTCCCCATTTCTCCCCTTCCCCTCTTCCAGCTGATAACCCTCCAAATGATCCCCACACCTAGGATTCTGTTCCTATTCTGGTTTGCTTAGTTGGATTTTGGTTTTATTTTTGGATTTACTTGATAGTTGTGAGTTTGTTGTCATTCATAGCTCTGATCTCCTTTTTCTTAAGTAAGTCCCTTTCACATTTCATATAATAATGGCTTGGTGATGATGAACTCTTTAGCTTTACCTTGCCTGGAAAGCACTTCATCTGCGCTTTCATTCTAAATGATAGCCTTGCTGGATGGAGTAGTACTGGTTGCAGGATGCCTGTTATCACATTAAATACTGCTTGCCAGTCCCTTCCTGCCTGCAAAGTGTCCTCTGAGAAGTCAGCTGATAGTCCTATAGGTACCCCCATGTAGGCAACTCTCTGCTTCTCTCTTGCTGCCCCCAGGACTCTGTCTTTATCTTTCACCTTTGGCATCTCAGTCATGATGCGTCCTGGTGTGGTCCCCTCTTGGTCCAGTTTGCCCAGGACCCTCCGTGCTTCCCAGACCTGTATGTCCATCTCCTTCACAAAATTTGGGAATTTTTCCTCATTTTTTTCAATTCTTGCTTGCTCATTCTGCACTGGTTGACTGTTTTTTTTTTCCTTATGTTCCAAATCATTGATTTGAACCCCAGTTTCCTTCCCTTCACTATTGATTTTGTGTGGATTTTCCTTTGTTTCACTTAGCATAGCTTTCACTTCTTCTCTTATGCGTTTGCTGTACTCAAGCATATCTGTCAGGCCTGTGAGTATCTTTATCACCAGTGTTTTGAATTCTTTGTCTGTTAGATTGGCTATCTCCTCATGTGTTAGGTTGGCTATCTCCTTGTCGCTCAGTTCTCTCACTGGAACCTTGATCCATTCCCCCTTTTGGGCCATACTTCTCTGTCTCCTCATTCTGACAGGCTCCTGTGTTTGTTTGTCTTCGCGTCCCAGGTAGAGCTGTCGCTCCTGTTATGTTGTAAGGAGAGGAGCCTTAGGGATTCATCAGTACAGGGTGACCTGTTTCACCACGTTGTGGTGCTGTATGTGGGGGAGGGATCCAAGAGGGAACAATGCCACCTGCCCAGCACTCACCCCTTTTCCAGGCATCTCTCCTACTTCCGCACTGGACTGGTACGCCTCTAGCTGTTGCCATGGCCGTCATTCACAGAGTGGGTGGGTCTGCGGACATTTAGGACTGTGCTGACCCTTTAAACAAGTGGACTCTGCTGAAAGACCAGCAGTTTCTTCCTCCACCCCAAGCCCCACTGGTCTGCACAGTCAGAAGCAATGAGGCTTGATTTTCCCCGGTGCTGGAACTGTGAGCTGCTATGTCTGGTGAGGAGCTGGGAACGCTCCCCAGGTGTCCTTCCTGACTTTAAAACATGTGACTGTAATTTCTGCCGGCCTGTGGCTGCTGCCACCACACCATGTCCTCTCTGCCCCATCTACCTGTCTGGATGAGTATTTCTTCTTTATGTTTTTTTTTTGTTGGACTTCCATGCATTTTGATTTTCTGGAACTTATGGTTGTTTCTAGTTTTGAGGTAGTTGTATTCCTTCTTACTTGTGGAGGGAGATGCAGCATATCTTTCTATGCCTCCATCTTGGCCAGAAGTCCACAGTCTAGTTCTTAAGCTTTGATGCACAATGTGGTTAACATTTCAGGTGCTTGATAGAATGGCCCCCTCACTGACCTTAACATTGGGTTCTCTCTGGTAGAGCCAGTCTCCTGTCTTCAGAAGAGGGCCTGGGCCTATCTCTCCTTACAGCCAGGTAGAACTGAGGCCCCTGAATCATGCATAAACTCATGTATTACTTACCTTTGAAATATATTCCTTAGGAATTTTTATATAGAGGACCATGCCATCTACAAAGATAGTTTTACTTTTTCCTTACCAATCTGTTAATCTGTTTTTATTTTTGCTATGACTTTACAATTTTTTCAAATTCTTGGAATTCAGGTTACTAGAAATAGTAATAGAAATAAATAATGAGTGGACATCTTTGTCTTCCGTCTGACCATGAGGGAAAAGCAACAGTCTTTCGTTATGCCGTATGATATTTGCTGTTGGCTTTTTATTGTCTTTTATTAGATTGGAGAAATCCTTTGTTCCTCATTTGCTGAGTTGCTATAGTGAATGGATGTTGAATTTTGTCAATTGCTTTCTGTATCAATGGAGATAATACTGTGTTTTCTTTTTTAACCCACTTATATAATGAATTACATTGATTGATTTTCGTATATGAAGCTTACTTTGCATTCCTGGCATATATCCAGTCATGATGTGGCGTCCTGTCACGTATTGCTGGATTCAATTTGTTGATATTTTGTTAAAGTTTTGTTTTGTATGTTCCTGACAAATGTTGATTTGAAGTTTTCTTATCTTGTAATGTTTTTATCTGGTTTTGGTATATGAGTAATGCTAGTCTCATAAAAATTTTATTTTCTTTCTGGAAGAGTTTTGTAGAAGTAGTACTGTTTTTTTCTTGACATTGTGAGAGAATTCACTAGTAAAGCCATCTGGGACTCAAGTTTTCTTTGTGGGAAGATTTTTAACTACATATCTAATATCTTTAATTGTTATAGGTTATCTATTTCTTCTTAATAAGCTTTGGTAGTTTGTTTCTTTTGAGGAGTTTTTCCATTTCATGTGGTTGTTGAATAATTGTTGATGTACTTGGCATAAGGTTTATTTATAATACCTTATTATCCTTCTTATGTCTCTAGGATCTGCCTTTAGTGAGGTCCTGTCTTTTAATCTTGACTGGTAATTTGTGTCTTGTCTTATCTCTATTTTTCTCTTTATTATTAGTCTAGTTAGAAGTTTATCCATTCTGTTGAGCTTTTCAAAAAACCCATTTTTGTTTTCATCAATTTTCTCTATTGTTTTTCTGTCCTATTTTATTATTTCATGCCATTTTTCCCCTTCGTTCTTTTTAGTGTGTTCTTAATTTTACTTTATTTTCCTAGTTTTTTCAGGTAGTAGCTTTGAGACCTTTCTTTTTTTCTCATATAAGAATTTAATGCTATAGATTTCTTTTGAATCACAGCTTTAGATGTATTCCACACATATTTATATGTTGTATCTTAATTTTATTCATTTGGATGTGTTTTATAATTTTCTTGTTGATTTGTTCTTTGACTCATGCATTATTTAAAAGTATGTTGTTTAATTTCCCTTTATTTGGAGGATTTTTCAGATTTTTATATTGTTGATTTCTAATTTATTTTTACTTTAGACATAGGGCAGTTCTTATAATTTTCAATCCTTTAAATTATTTTGAGATTGTTTTGTGTCCCAGAATATGATCTATGTTAGCAAATGGCCCATGTGTGCTTGAAAAGAATTGTATTGTTGAGCAGTGTCTTGTTTATAATTTTATATGTGACAAAATTACCGGCCTATGATGTACACATATTGGAATTTTTCAAAGTTCTTCACTAAAGACCAATTTTTTCCAATCTATCCATAACTGATACTGAATACTGTGTTTCCATTTATCTTTATGATTGACTTGATGCCATGTGATAACCGAAGGTGCTGCTATTTAACTAATAATGAAGCGTTTTTCTAGCTAGACCTTGCACATACAATCTTCTGGTTTCATGAGTGTTCAAGTTCAGCTAGAGTGATTGGGGGGGATTTGTGAAACAATTTTAAGTTTTAGGGTTTTTTATATTTTAGAAAAAGAGTAAATGCAAAATAAGAACAGAATGTCAAATATGGCTCTTTGAGATCATTTGTTCACTGTTCCACTCTCACACACACATTTACTGGTGATAGTCTCCAGATTTGTGGGGTTTTTTGTTTGTTTGTTTGTTTGTTTGTTTTTTAAGTCCCTAACTGAGAATATGTTTAGAGAGGAAAGGGGAGAGAGAAGGCCGGGGGCAGAGGGAGAGAGGAGGAGAGAGGGACAGGGGGAGAGAGAGACTGAGAGAGACAGAAACAGAGAGAGAGAGAGAGAGAGAGAGAGAGAGAGAACGTCGACATGAGGAAGAAACATAGGTTGTTTGCCTCTCGTATGTGCCTGACCGGGAATCAAACCCACAACCTAGGTATGTGCCCTAACCAGGCATCAAACCTGCATACAACCTTCTGGTGTATGGGACAATACTCCAACCACCTGAACTACCTGGCTAGGGCCAGATTTATGTTTTAGAAAGAAAATTAGGTGCACCATCACAGATGGACTGGCTAGATAGACAGACAGTGACTAGATGTTTCTTGGAATACTCCAGGTGAGAGACGTTTGTTGAAGACGCCAAGTGTGCAGTGACAGTAGGACAAGAATGAAAGTATGGTTTTGAAAGAAATTCTGCATATAATTCACAAGTCTCCATCTGAAATGATGTAGCCTTGGGAGCATTTCTATAGATATTTATTAATAAATAAAAAAACAGCATATCATGGTTTTGTCAATTTTCATACCTTTAATTATTCACTAGCTTTTAAAAAAGGTTTTCATGCATCAATATGAATTACTTTACAGTATTTTGCTCTTCAGCTGCTCTCTTAGGCAGCTGATTGGTTGGTCAGGAGTTGTGTGCACATTTTTGTGAGCCCATTGTTTGTGTGGTTAAATACCCTCCCCTCCTCCTCACTTGAATGTTCACGCTTACTCTGAGACACAGGTGCTCTCTGCACTTAGTCAACCACTCGCTTTTCTTCCAGACCCCTTCCCTCCTACTCCTGGGCCAATCTCTTTCTGCGTCTTCCTTTTGGTGGTATCATTTAATATTTTTATTTTTTTATCTTTTAAACAAATCATTTAGTGAGACTCACATTTCTCCATGCTTCTATTGTCATGTGTTTGTCCTCATTTTATTTATAAATGGTTAATTTACACATTTTTATTTACAAATGATTAACTTATGATCAGTTAATTAATTTGCACTTTCTGTGAGTCAACTCCGAAACCCTGCTCTCTGCACCTCCGTACACCTTCCCCATTGAAGAGGTTTCTTGAGTCTGGAATTTCTTTTACCTGTCTCCACATTTTGGATCTGTATTAGTTTTCTTTTGCTGGGTAACAAATAACCTTATATTTATTTAGTGGCTTAAAACAACACAAATTTATTATGTCACAATCTCCTTGCACCAGGAGTCTGGATTGGATCCCATGCTTGGTGTCTCAGCAGGTTGAAACAAAGGTGTCAGCAGGGCTGTGTTCTCATCTGGAGCTCCAGGTCCTTTTCTGAGCTCATTCAGGTTGATAGGAGACTCATATCCTTATGGCTGTGGGAGTGAGGTTCCCATTTCCTTGCTGACTGCCAGGACCTTGCTCAGCTCTCTGAGGCGTCTCTCAGTTCCTAGACACATGGCCCTCTCACTTTGTATCATCAGCTCATTTCTAGTCAGCAGGAGAACCTCTCTAGTTTGCTAAGCTGGACTCTTATATAAAGTAACCTAATCACAGGAGTGAAATCCACCCCATTCACAGGTCCCACCCACACTAAAAGGCAGGGATTTATACAGGGCATGAGCATCAGGGTGGGAATCTTGAGGCCATCTCAGCCTACCCAGGATCCTACTGCTGCTTTAGCAGACAGTTGAAATGGTGTTCCTTTCATGAGCTCTTGTCATGAGCTTTTCCAGCAGTATGAGTTGCTCTCTCACCTTCTTCATACAGCAGTGTATTATCTCCTTTCTTACTCTGTCTCAGATAAGTGAAATAAACCCACAGTGTTTATGGCCTTACCATAATCTGAACAACACATTTTACCTTTGGAGTGAGTGGTACTGGATATGCATTTCACCTTGGCTTGCTTGCTCTCAATGTGTTGTTGAGGTAGCTCTTCTAAGCATAAGTTGTATTTTAATATTACTGACAGTTCTCGAAGGCCTGACACACGTTTTTTAAATGTTAACGGTCCACGGTAGCATGTTTTGAACACATCTGCCTATCCAGTAAACCACTTAAGGACTTTGTAACCAGAGCATAGTTATGTTTCAATCAGGGCAAACAAGGATTACAGAAAAGTCATGTATCAGAAGCAGGAACCAGGGCTTAAAAGAACCTACACTTTAGTCAGAAATGAAAGTCAATATTAGAGACAATATGACTCCAAAGTGCCTCACTGAGGACAGCAAGGAACATGGGGATCAGGAGCAATCTAAGATTGGGCATCGTCTTGGATGTCCCCACAGCACCTCCCCAGTGCCTTGCCACTAGCAGGCACTCAGCAGTGCTGTTGGTTGGTTACCAGGAAGTGGTATATACCTGTGCGCTCTTTATGATTTTACAGCAGTGTCTCTGTTGTTGTCGTTGCTTCCCGATTGTAGCTGGTGCTCAAGATCAGATCGGTTGGGCCTTTGGCCTGGGGTTAGAAAGACTGGCCATGATTCTACATGACATCCCCGACATCCGCCTCTTCTGGAGTGAGGATGAGCGCTTCCTGAAGCAGTTCCGTGTGTCCGACATCAACCAGAAGGTGACATTTCAGGTAAGGTGATGTGCAGGAATCAAGTAAATAATAATAAAAATGGTTTTTAAGAATTAGGGAATCATATACTTGAAAAGAAATTATTGAATTTAAAAAGAATGTGAATTTGAGAAGAGGTTTTATATCGAGGTCCTTCAGCACGCCACAAGAGTTCATAAACCCTCAGAAATTGTATGGAGAAAAAAGAGATTTATCAAGCTGATTACTGTAAGCAGAGAACCAATTTTGGGCTTTTTAAAAATTATTTGGGCATTTTGTTATTATGAAATAGCAATCTTTATAACTGATGATACTTTCAAAGTTTAGGTTTTCTGATACTAAGGTACACACATTGGCTTTCTTTTGATTAGTGTTTGTTATACATATCTCTTTCAGCTTTTGCTGTCACTTTATATCTTTATATTAAAAGTATGTCTCTTATAAACAGTATAGAGTCATGTCTTTTTTAACTCAGTTTTAATTTGTTAAATACATCTTACATTTAATATAATTACATACATGGGATATTCTTGGGCTTAATTTATTATCCTTTTATTTTTTTCCCCATTTCCCCCCCTTCTATTCTTTATTTGGAAATTGCAGTTTTGTTGGGCTTTTTTATTTGTTTTGTTTTATATTCTGTTTTAGTATCCTTATTGCTATTTAGTTTCAACATTTTGTATTATTTTAAGTAGTTATTCTAGATTACAATATGCATAATTAATTCACCTCATTTTACCATGAGTAATTATTACATAACTTCATGAAACAGTTAACAATATTATGATAGTGTAATTCTTTTTATTACTCCTATTTTTTGTATTATTGTCATCTTTTATTTCTCCATGTATTATAATCCACAACATATTACTCTATTTACTTCATATAGCCAATTGTCTTTCAAAGAAATTAAAACTATATTGTTTTATATTTCCCTTGATATTTACCCCACACTGATTATTCCTTTCTGCTGCTCTTGATTTTTCTCTGTGATTATTTCCCTTAAGTCTGAAGAACTTCTTTTAATATTTTTTGTAGTGCAATATGAAATTTTTCAGCTTTGGTTTGTCTGGAAATGTCTTTGTTTCACCTTTCTTTTTAGGAATATTCTCCTTGTATATAGGTGTCTAGGTTGCCAATTTTAATGTTGTTTTTCCTTTCAGCTTTTGAAAAATGTCATTTCATTGCCTTTCTGCTTTTACTTTGGTTTTCAGCAGTTTGACCCATGTGTGATTTTCTGTCTGTTATCCTGCTTTGCGTTTCACTATGTTGGATTGTCTTTCAACCACCTTTGAAGATTCTCATCTACTATCTCTTCCAACAATTGTACTCTATTTTTCCCTCTTTCATGTATGTCAGACCATTTAGAATTATGCTGTAGAACTCATGCTCAGGGTTTGTTTTTGATTATTGATTTTTTCCTCTCTGTGCTTTATTTTGGATAGTTTTTATTGACTTATCTCTGTGTTTACTAATCTTTTCTATTGTGTCCAGTTAATCATTAAACCCCTCCAATGAATTAATCATTTTATATAGTGTACTTACCAGTTCTACAATTTCTTTTTTTTTAACTTTGTACTTTAAAAATTTTAATAATGAACATTACTTTCATTAACTTAACATACAATATTTAAACTATGTTTTCCTAGATGCATTTTTTTATTTAGGTTTTTTTTTAAGTGTGTAATTTTGTTTTCCAGAGATTTTATTTATTTATTTTTAGAGAGAGGGAAACATCAATGTGTGGGTTGCCTTTCGTGCGCCCCCAACTGGGGACCTGGCCCGCAATCCAGGCATGTGCCCTGACTGTGAATCGAACCCGTGACACTGAATTTTTTTTTTTTTTACTAAGAATAGAGTAGGTAAAAAATGAACTGATAAAAATAAATTGAACTTTCAGTACAGAGACCTAATAAAAATGTGACATACTTTGAAGTACCCCTTTTTCTTCAATTATATACATCCTCACCCCACCTCCAAAACAAGCTATTTCAAACAAAAGCCCTTAATTGATAACTTTGAGGAAAAATACAAACATGATTTTATATATATACACACAGCTCTCAACATCTGCATCCTGGCTGACAGGAGTAATGTATAAACTTAGAGATTTGTCCAAGAACCTAAAGATGGCCGCATAGACATTTTCTTCAGTGAGACATCCGCATTGTGCAGTGGGCTGTATCCCTGTAGGTGGTATCAAAGCTGTCAACAAGACACTGGTGTTAAGAATTAATCATTTCCAAGAGTAAGACACCACAGTAATATGGACACTATAGAGTTTTGGTCATAGAAAGGAAAAAGCAAAATGCAAGAGTGCATTCTTGGGACAAGAAGAGTCAGGTAACTTTGTTTTCAGTGCACTGACAAATACCTCTAGCAAGCCTAAGAATATACCTTCTCACAGTACTTGTCTTTTCTGGTACTGCTAATCTTGAAAACTCTTATCATGTTTAAAGAAAGGAATGAAAAAAAGAAATGTTTCCAGAACCATGCCAAGAATAGTATGGAGAAGCAAAATGCTAGGGTTACTTTTTGTTATTTAAAAAGAAAAATGAATTCCCTAGGTACCTGTTTGTACAATAATGATGGTCACACTTTATATTGTATAGTTAAGAAAAAGAGGCATAGGACTTTAAAAAGGGGGAAAGAATTAGGATAATATGCCACTGATGCAAATCTATATCCTTGCTCACCTTTCAAATGAAAAGCCCCAATCCCTTGTCCTACACATATTATCCTATCTTTTAAGATGAAAACTGAAGTGGGGGGGGAGGGTACCACAGAATGTAAAACTGCTTAAAGTGAGAATACAGAAGCCACTGTTCAAGAAACATTCTTGTTTCACTGACTGGAGTCTTCAATAAAATAGAGTATTTTTATAAAAGAGCAACAAACTTACCAGTTCCATAATTTCTACTTGCTTTCCTTTAAGTGTTTTTATTACTCTGATGAAATTCTCCATCTTTTCACCCATTTTGTACATTTTTTTTCTTAAATTCTTTAGCATATTCATAAATTATTTTAAAGTCCGTGTCTATTAATTTCAACCATTTAGTTATCTGTTATTCTCCTTGTATGCTTCTTTTTCTTCTTATGCGTCACATTTTTTCCTGCTTTTCACTTGTCTTGCTTTTTAAATAGTGTTTAAAAGAAAACAGAAACTGAAATAGATAATACTTATCCTCAGAAAGCCTACCCTTTTCCTGACTGGCAACTAAGGGGTTTCGGCCACGTCACTTGTAATTAGGAATGGGATTTCACATCTGATTTGCTCTAAACGGTGAGATCTGGCCATGCAGTAGTTCGGGATCTATGCATATGAGATTGTAAGCTCTCTTTCTGCTTTCCACCAGTTGCTAGCTTCTTCCACACCAGTGCTTGCTAAGTAAAAATATTATGAAGGAGAATTGGCTGGCAGTGAGGGCTATTTTCTCCATTTTCCAGTTTGCTGCACCAGCCAATGATTGGCTCATACAAATGCGGCTCATTTCTCCTTATTGAAGTGAAATATCTTTACCAAGAGCAGGCTAGTGCTTCTGACTACTCAGGCCCCCGTGGTAGAAGCCGCCACCAATGTCTGTTCATCCTAGAAGAGCTCATTTCTCTGGAATTTCATTCGTTTAGACTTCTGTCCAGATCTCCTCAATATCTTTTATGATAGATCAGATTTTTAAATCTATTGTTTTTTCACTGTTACATTGGGACTGAAAAAAAAAATCTTTTTTTCTTTTCTTTTTTTTTTTTTTTTTGCTACCTTTTGCATCCTAACCAAAAGTTGGACCTCCTATCATTAATTTAATGTTTTGGTTTCGTTTTTAATGGCCTTTTAAAAAATTCTCATCTATCCCACTCCTTCTTTGGCAACTATCAGCTTATTTTCCATATCTGTTTCTGTTTCTACTTTGTTTTATTTATTCTTTTGTTTCTTAGATTCCATGTATAAGTTAAGTCATATGGTATCTGTCTTTCTCTGTCTGACTGGTTTCAGAACTGCAACTTTTGATTATTAATTTAATTTTTTAGTTTAATCTTTAATAGGCTTTAAAAAATTCTATTTTCTTTAAAAAAAAAAGTAAGCTGTTTATTTTTAATCTAGTACCAGGATCTTGTAGGTAAATTTGGAATAAAGCTGCATCTAAATAATCAAAAGTAAAAACTGGCTAAGGATCTAAGTTTTTATCCTTTAATTTTCCATTTTTAAGTCATTTATTTAATTGCCAAACATTGATGGAACACCAATCAACACTACAGAGAGTAGTGTGCCCTACACTGTGGTGGGTAAGCACAGAGGAATAATACAGTTGCTACCACAAATTAGTGGCTCAAGTCCAATTTCAGTTGTACTCACAACTGTCTTCTCTTGGGAGACACAGAGATATTCAGGAATAGACTATGAGTCTTTTGTATTAGCATTTTTTTTCTGCCTTCAAAGTTGAAAATCAGTGTATCCATACCTGTCCTGTTATGTATTTAACATCATTGCTTTTGTGTAAGAAACTTAAGAACTTCTGATGTGGCAGATAGGATTTGATTGCTGAAAAGTATGTCTGTAAAATACTTTGTAATTTGTAGGTCTCAGAAAGGTATTTCCTAATTATCCACTTATAATTAGTACCTATTAATTATGTTTTTTATTAGTTTCCTATTACTGATATACCAAATTACCACAAACCTAGCAGCTTAAAACAACATGTTTTTATTATTTTGCAGTTGTGGAGTTCAGAAATTCAGAATCCAACCAACTGGGCTAAAGTTAAGATGTCAACAGGACTGAGTACTTTGGGAGGCACTAGGGATGAATCCATTCCTTGCCTTTGCCAGCTTCTAGGGCTGTCCTCTTCCTGCTCTCAGGGCTCTGTTATTGCCTTTTTTCTTCTCTTTCCCTTTGTGGTCATGTCACCTTCTTTCTGAATTTTTATCTCCCTTTTACAAGGACCCTTGTGATTATAGGAAACCCACCAAGATAGTTCAAGATAACCTCCACATCTCAAGATCCTTTTTTAATTACATCTGTGAAGTTCTTGAATGTAAGGTCACATATTCATAGGTTCCAAGGATTAGGACATGGTTACCTTTGGGAGATCATAAGTCAGTCTATCACATTTACCTGTACATGTTCCTCATGGTAAATTGCTTGTCTTCAGATGTAAGAGAGCGGATTTTGTTGTTAGGTGTATGTGATACAGATAGTATTAAAGTGTTGGCAATTTTTAACTGTTTGTGTAGAGTGGTCATGTTTATATATGAAGAGAATAAGAGACTCATTTTGTCACCTAATGTTGTTGGCCTGTCTTAAGAAGAATATTTTACATGATTATATTACTATGTAAGACTCTTCCCCAGAGAGGATAAGAGGATATATGGAAGGAAAGGTCTGCTGGCAGCTGTGAGCTTGTGGCTTCTCTGGCCAAGAAACTCTGGGAGCCATTTGGGATTGTATAGTGCAGGACTGGCAGGAGGCAGAAATTTCTCTTCTGTCTTCTCCCTTCAGTCCCTCTATGCTTTAGGTCTCTGACATCTTCCTCTGCATAGTTTCCAGGGTCTTGCAGATCCATCCACCTGGCTGTGACAGCTCTCTTCTAGGTGCAAACAAGTCTGATTTACATCGCCCTGAGGCCTCATCTCTGCTTATTGTTTCCTAAATACCTTGAAAACAATTGTTTAAGTCTAATAAGTAGGAAACTCATGTTATAGTATGGTTTTAATTCTTGGTTTTTTATTTTATATGTCGAGTTAAATGCTTGTTTTTGGGCCTTTCTTTACCAAACCTGGATCAGTGCTTGAAATAAGTAGATGAGCAAGCTGGTGGCTTTATCATGCAAATATTGTCTTGTTCTATGCAAAAGATCTCTGTTCCCTACTCCAACTCCTCCTGTAGGGCTCATTCTGGGCCCTTGTGTGTGTCTGGTACCACCCCTGAAGTAAAACTCATTGTTTCAGTGCATTGAATTGGATACTCAATAATCTAACTTTTGTTCATTCTTTAAATGTTCTTTACACAATCCTGGATTATGAATTCAATATTTAGTCCTACACAGAGTAATACTTGTTATTGAAAATTTTTTTCATTGATCAACATTGTAAATATTATTCACATATTTTACTTAAAAGTTATTAATTCCATGTGTGTCCATGGTTGCTCAGAAAGCCAATCCCTATTTGATGAAGTAATTCAGCAGTGTTGGTTTTTATCTTTCTTCCCAGTGAAGGAGTTTTAATGGCTCCCTTTTGTGGGTATGGAGTATATTTATTTCTAATCCTGGATAATATCTCAAATACGTTTTACTACAACAGGAATAGGTGAGAATGTGTGGGTATTGACATGCAAGCCTGTCATACCAATCCCTATACCAGATCCTAATAGTTATAGTTAGTGATTAACACATTTAAATCTTACTCTTGTGTTCAGCATTATTCTAAAGGCTTTACATGTCTTAATTTAGTCCTCTCAATAACCTCTGAGTTTAGGTACTATTATTCTCCTTGTTTTACAAATGAGGAAATGGTAGCTGACTGGTCACTGTGTAGTAGCACAGTATATTGTTCATTCAGGGATTCAAAGAACTATTTCCTAAAGTTTTATCCTGAGTATAAAATTTATAGGTTGATTATTCAGAGCCAAAGGATTTAAATTTTTCTAACAAATTCGAAGATAAACATATAACTTAGAGAAAATAAGGCATTGAGTTTAAATGATCTAATTTATGAACTTTCTAGTAACAAGCTACCTATATTAATGCTTCTCAAACTCCGTGTACTGATGGATCACATGATCTTGTTAAGATTGTGATTCTGATTCAGTAGGCTCAGTATGGGGCCCGAGACTCTGCATTTCTAACAAACTCCCAGGTGATACTGCTGCTGTTGGTCTATAGACCACACTTCAAATCTGCATAATGATGGACAGAATCATATTATTATTAAAGCTCAGCTACCCTCTTCTGTAAAATGAGATGATAAAATGAAATAGTCTGGCCAGGTTATTAAATTCACTTTCTCCTCTTTTGCACTATAAATTTCAGTTTAACATGACCATCACCATAAATCTATAATTTATGATTTTTTTTTTTTTTTGCACTAATCTTGGCAGTCTTTTCTTTCTTCTTATCCTAGGTTTTGGTACCTTTAATTTCAGAGTTGCAGTACTATTATACTTTTGGTTTTATGAACTGCCTAAGCTCTTCTTTCCTTCTTCCTTTCTTAATTTCTTTCTTTTTTGCTCACTCATTCATTTATTCTTTTCTGTTTGTCAGTGTGAGGGCACTGTGGAAATGAAGTCATTCAATTTAAATGCACATTTTAAATATTATGCTTAAGTCCCAGATGTGTACTGTGAGTAAGCCGTGAAGAGAAAGTGTTAATATTTAAATTAGAAATAAATAGAACTAGAGATGATGAAAGATAAGACTGAAAGCGTGTAGAATTTGGTTATCAGTAACTATAAAAGGGTTTTAATATCAACCCAGTCATACACCCTGGGGACAGTAGCAGAGTTTGTTCTTGTTCTCGCTATCATACTCTGCATTAGCAGGGAGTGCTCTGTTATATGAGGACTGGGAGTTTCTTAAGACTAACGTTGGCCATTTTTTATTATTTATGTCTTCTGGCAATCATAGTTCAGTGAACCATACATCTATACATTAATTTGTTTAGTACCTTGTAATACCTGCCATTTATTGAGTACTGTGTCCAAGTCACTGAACTAAATACTTTACCTATATAGCTTCCATTTATCACAATCCAGTGGTGTGGGCACTATAAACACATTTTATAGATGATGAAACTGAGGCTTGGAACCGCTCCAGAGAGCTCCTAATATTGAACTACTAAACTCTGTTGTTGCCTAGACCATGCATTGTTCTGGAGTCAGTAACATGAAATTGACAGTTCCTGACTTCAGGTCGATTCCTTCCAACTTAGATTTATCAATAGGTAATTATAAAATAATAGGAAGGTACAATGATGGAGCTATGCATGGATGAAAGTAGGATTTTGCTGATACTGACCAATGCATGTGAAGGTCAAATTTTTCTTTATTTAAAATTCTTTTTTGCCAGTTAATCCTTCAAGTCCTTCCATGTTTCTCCAGAATTATATTAGGACCGTAGCCTGGGATTACTTCCTAATCTTCATGACTTGGAATAGCTCCTAGGTCTAGTTTTGCTTTCATTATCATAAATGTTGTCTGATAGAGACTTAATGCAGGATTCTACAGTGTTTCCTCATTGTATTCCTGAATAAATTCAGCTGTGAGAATCCCATCAGCTTCATTGTATTGCAGTGAAATTAATGTATCTCACATTTTTTCACTATTTCCATGTTCGTTTTTCCCCATCTCACACAAAAAAAGCATTTAAGTATTTTTCTTTTGCTGGAAAAGGGATGTTTATCCCAGGAGAAACCAATAGAAAGAGGTAGAGGAAGAAGTGGGAAAGGTGACCAAGCATAAAACCTTTTATACGTACTCCGTAATCTTTGTTGACTGCCAAAAGAGGAGATGCAGTAAGCATGGGCAGGTTTGTATTGAGAATCATTATAGTTCTTATAGGTAAAGCATTCATAACAGAGTCTGCTACATAGTAAGTATTTCAGCCATGGTAACTATTATTCATATTTTTGCCACCACCACTGCTTTTATTATCACTACCGTCACCATAACTACTAGAAAACACACTGTTCTGAGCACAGCAGACATGGTCTTCATGTTTCCTGGGCCTTCATGCCCACAGCTTTCAGCTTCAGCTTGGTTTGCTAACAAAGGAGTTATATAACCCCTAGCCTCCTGATGCTAGGACATTTCACTGACCCATAGTCTCTTTAGAGTCCTGTGGATTGTGGCCCCATGTTTGTATTGGAGCCTCTTATCAGGGGCCTGCAGATTCATGACCGTTCTGTATTTTTGTGAAAGCAGTGGTTCTGTCATCGTCGTCGGCTGCCGTCCGTCTCGAGAGACGATGGTGTAGCTTCTTAAGAGTCTATCTGCACCGCCGAGAATGGCTGTGCAGTCCGACTCGGGAGTGACACGGTATCTGTCTCCTCCCGTGTTGAATCGACATCTTGCGATGACGCTGGAGTGTCCTCTCCAGTGAAGCTGAAGCTACAGAGCCTGGGCAGGGTGATATGGAGGGTCTGCTGTTGCCCATGCAGCAGACCCCCCCTCTCTTCGCAGCTGAAGGATCCAAGGGAAAGACGGAGTCAATACAGCTTGGCTTCAGGTGCGCCGCAGGAGTTGCCGGTGTTGACTACAACGTCAAACCGCCTTAGGGACTCCGGCTCCGGATTTTCTGTTGGGGTTTACTCCCTTAGCCTTTCCCCTGAAGAGGTATGCCGCGAGGCAGCGGAGGTTTTTTGGAGTCAGAGTTTTCCTTCTCTGATGTGCCCTGACTGGAAGATCGAACCAGCGACACTTAGCTCGCAGGCCGACGCTCAATCCACTGAGCCAAACCAGCCAGGACAGGTTCCGTCATACATCTACATATTTAGAGAATTGCTACCACAGATTTCTTCTTTGTTTAAAGCACTTTAAAAAAGAAAAAGGAAGTTCTCAGCATCTACTTTAATAGCTTTCTTGTAGTGTAGATTGGAAGGATATGTGTTATATGACCTTTATATATACACACTCAATACCCATATTACATTTTCTTGGCTATTAACCTTATGGAAATGTACAAGAACCTTCTATTTATAGAAAACACATTAAACCTTAAATCTTGCCAACATCTATAAAATTTGACAAGTTATGTGCAATATATTTTAGGAATCATTTAACTAGAAGAGGTTTTGGTATTTTTATCTCTGGAATCAGAGGGATACATTAATACTGCAGAATCATATAAACCAGATAATAGTAGTTGATGGATTTTAAGTTTACAGTTAAAAGTTACAGTTTTAATAATCATTTCATAATGCGTGTATCCAACCATCAAGTTGTACACCATAAATAGATACAATTTTGATTTGTCAATTATACCTCCATAAAACTGAGGAGAAGAAAGAAATAGTATTAAAAGCAAATAATCAGAATAAAGGACAGAAATAAACAGTTCTGAAGGACTTGCCATAGGAAGAAAGAGCATGTCAATTAAGCAATGATGGGTATGTAGGTCAATGGGTTTTTTTTTCCAGTTGTGACTGTGGGAAGTAATTCTTACAAAAGAGCAGTAAGGGTGCTTTCTGGCTTCAACCAAGAAAGACCAAACTCAAATGGCTTAAAAAAACAAAATATAGGAAACCCTCAATAATGCCAGGGCTCTAAAATTTGAGCTTTCTTCTCCTCAGACTTGAAAGACGGCACAGGGATACCCAGCATCACTCCTACAGCCATGTCCAAAGCAGAAAAGTGCCCTTGTTTCCTTTTTAAATGTGGAGAAAATTTTTATGGAAGTCCTCAGCAGGCCTTCCTCATATCTCATTGTCAAGGTAGTTCAAGTAAGCCTGCTGTTTTCTGACACTTACACCAAGCTCTTATCATCATAAGTGCGACTTACGCTTTTGCATTATTTTACCACCAGCAATGCCAGATGTGTTTAATTAGGCCCTCTCTTACTACTGTACTGTTTTTATGAATAGACTGTTAATTATGAAATGGGATAATGGGACTGCTAGAAAAGCTATTCCACCCTAAAATCTTCTACCTTGTGCTAGGTAGTGCTTGAAATCACCCTTTAGAGTTTGCGTCCTTTAGTTTAATGCTTTGATTCCTAATCAAATGTAAAATAATCCTTTTGCCTAGATCTGGTTCTGCCTACTTTCACAGGACAGATCGATGGGATTCATGGATAGTATGTTGGCTATGGACATTTTTTTTTCCCTCTATTTGAACATTAGTATAGATATTAGGGTCATCATGGCACATCCAACTAAGTTAACTATATTGACCAAAGGGAAAAGGCCTAAAATACTAACCCCAAGGTCACTCACTCTAGGAATGAGATCCTCAGCGTTATCAAAGAAATAACAAGTGTTGATTAGAGCCAGTGCAAACGGAAAATCCAAGGTTTATATTCATGTTCTAGTGACCAAATTAAATAAAATAATTTACCTTACTGAATTTTTAGTCAACACAGGAAAGGACAGCCGTTCTGTGTCTTTAATTGACCTCATCCTGTACAACAGGAAAAACAAATCTGTTCGCTGTTTCAATTAGAGGTGTGCACTGCTCCTTGACGCAAAGGATAAGAGGAGAATTTGGGTTCATCTGAAATGTAAGGACTTAAAAGTCGGCCTGTGTTTAGACAGAGAAATGAGAATTGCTTTGTGATGCCATCATTGCACAGCTTTTCCAACAGTACATTTATGTTATCATTTTGTACGTGTAATCTTGTGATCTTGTAAATGAAGAATGGGTAAAGTAAGCAGTAATTTATATAGTGGGTAGTTTAATTATTCTTTCTATCACTTGGCTGAGTAATAAATCAAATGTTTTCTTTCAATAAGAAGGAAAAAATTATTTTTCTAAAGAGCCTCCCTATGAGATTTATAAATTACAATTATTGGCTATAATTCACTATCAAGGATAGTGAATTATAAATAGATGATCCTCATAGAGTCCATCTGGCAGAGTTTGAACTACATGTTAATTGGTGTTTGCATACCATGTAGCTGTTTCATATTTATTTTTATTCATTTTTAAAATGATGAAATACTCTATAAATATACATACATGTATTCCTTGACTAGATTTGTTAATAAATAGGACTGTGTGCCCTCCAACCAGCTATCTACCTCTATCAAATATGGTGGGATTTTACCACAGATTCTTTTAAGGACTAAAAGCATTAGAAATGCAGTTGACCTATGCCTCCCTGATGACATTCTCCTTCCTGCTTTCCTCCCCAGAGGTGACAGCTGACTTCAAGTTGATGTTTACCATTCTAATATTATTTGCATATGTCCAAAAACAATTTGTAGGATTATTTCAAAATATATATAAAATAGCCAGAATAGTTTAAAAAATAGAAATTCAGAGAGATTATATGAGAAATTTGATGAGCAGATTCTAAAATTTATATAGTAATATGGAGGGCCAGGAAGAAGCAAATAACTAAGTTGAAAGACTTGCTTCATACAATGTCTTTTTAAAAGTTACAATAATTGTGTGAGTGTGGATCTGATGCAAGATAGACATACGGGCCCATAGAATCAATAAACCCAGAAACACACCTGTGTTATGCTAGACTTATGCTAACACCTGCACTAGGGAACAGAGAGGCAGGAGGAAAGCCTTTTGTGACGTGGAGGAGGGATAATTGAGTATCCATATATCCATATGGAAAAAAATGAAGTGACCCCATGTTTGTAATTATTCAACAGTGAATTCCAGAGTGTTTGTAGATCTAAACATGAAAGGTAATAAATACTGACTTCAAAAGTTATTTTACCATGAGTGATTCTTCGATTCTTATTGGAGTAAATCTAATTGGGGAGATTGAACTAAATGAACTATGGTAATGTAAAATTAAAACCTAATTAAATGTCTGATCTTGAAAGTTTTGAAATTAGTATTTATTTAAAGTGGTTGCTGTAAGTTTTTTAGTAAAGCCTTTTATAAAAATTAGGGACGTTTTCTTCTATTTCTAAGTTTGCTACGAGTTTTTATCATAAATGATATAAAATTTATCAGGCCCATCCTTATATTTTGAGGGGATCTCATTATTTTTTGGCTTTATTCTGTTAATGTAGTGACATATAATGATTATTTTTTGCATAAACATAACTTGGTTAAAATACATTATCTTCTTAATATATTTCTAGAATTGATATGCATATATGTAGGATTTCTAAATCTGCGTTCAGCGGTGAGATAGGCCTGTAACTTTCTGTGTTTCTTATGTTCATATCAGGTTTTGATGTTAAGATTATGGTATCCTCGTAAAACTAATTTTACAGTAAGGTATTTCCTTTTTCTTCTTAATTTTTTCTTAATATGTTAATTGACTTTAGAGAGACAAAAAGGGAAAGAGAAAAAGAGAGACACATAGATATGAGAGAGAAACATCGATTAATTGCCTCCCTTATGTGCCCTGCCTGTGGATTCTACCCACAGTGGAGGTATGTGCCCTGACCAGGAATTGAACCTGCAACCTTTTGGTATGCGGGACCACACTCCAACCTAGCCACACTGGCGAGGGCCAGTATTTCCTTTTTCTATTCTCTGTGAGAATATTTTGAAGATCGACATTATTTTTTTCTCGAGTTTTTGATCAATTTTAACAGTGAAGACTTCTGGTCGTGGAGTTTTCTTTGCGGGAAGTTTTAAGCCACAAACTTTTTTCCTAGATATTAAGCTATAGAGACTTTGTTTTTGTTTTGTGTCAGTTTTAATAAATTGTATTTTAGGAATTTGTGCATTTCATCTAACTTCTAAATGTATTTGCATGAATTTCTTTGTAATATTCTGTTATTATGTTGACATTTAAAAACTTTTTAGTCAATAGTTAAGCACATTACTAACATTTTATCAAATATTGTGTACACTTTTTTAAATACTAAGCTATCTTTTAGAGTTTGCTTTTTTTCTTAATGAAATATATCCTTTGAATATTTTTTATGTGAGGGATTATAAGTGGTAAACTCTTGATCTTTGTATATCTGGCAATGTATTTATGTTGCCCTCATTCTTGAATGATAATTTAGTGGGGTATAAAATTCTACAAGAGGAGTCAATTTCCAAAGCACTTTGAATATACTACTTCTGGTCTTTGTCCTTGAAAAGGCTGATATTAACAGAATTGTTATTTCTTTGCAGATAATGACGCCTTTTTCTTAAGTCTTTCTTTTTACATTTGAAGTTCTCCAGTTTTACTATGATGCATCTTGGCATGGAATTTATCTACTTATCGCACTTAATACTTTAGAAAAATGTGTTATTAGCTCTCTTTAAATGGTGGTTCTACTCCATTTCATCCACCACCGTTTTTCTGGTCCGCTTTTGTATATTGGAGTTTCTTAGCTATCACCCATGTAGCTTAACTATTCTTTGTCCTCCTGTGCTAGTCAATTTCTCAGTACTTACTAACAACTTCATAGTTTTTTTCAAGTTTTTTTTTTTTAACTTCACAACTATTACTTCATTTTTTCCTAAGATTACTGTTTTATTTTTTTCTCTACCTTCTTATTTCTGCCTGGTTTTGTTTCCTAATTCCTTGATTTTAAAAATGGTTATTAGTTCTTTGTTTACCAATTTGAATATCTTTATTATGTTACTTTAAAGTCTTTAGCTATTCCATAATATTGAAATAGTTTCTAAAGTATGCTCTGGTCCTTGATGAAATTGGTTGGGTTTCTGCATATTATGATTTTTCAGTGTTTCAAAAATCTAGTTGTCCAAGTTCATTTTGAACATGTGCTCATTTTTCTCCATTTTTTAAATCATAAATACTCTGCTCATCCTTCCTGGCCTATGGCCTTGTATGGCCCCCACTTGGCCCCAGGGTGCCCAGTTGACAACTAGTCTTTTTGGCATTTTAGAGTGCCTAATTCTTAATTATATAGTCGCCAAGTTAGTGGGAATTTGGTTCAAGAGACTATATCTGTTGCCTTCTTTCCCTTTAGCTTCTTTTTCCTATAAAGGAAGAGGTGATGCAAAGCATGAACTCATAGCAGCATCTTGAGAGAAAGTTGAAATGAGACCATGAGGCAATAATTTCCTTAACAGTTAGGTTTCTAGATGAGTCCTTGTTCACCAGAACCCAAGTTATATGGCATCTGTCTGTGTTACAGTCAGCGTTTTCCCTATCCTGACACTCATTGGCATGGCACATTTCCACAGATGTACCCAGACTTCCAAACTATTAGTGACTCAACCCTTCTCCCGCACAACCAAATCATACTTTTATGCAAAGAGTCAATTTTATATTCTTTAAGTGATAACCTAATTTGAATATGCATAGAAATACATGAACAAATATTTTATATATAAATTATTATGTAATATATAAAATATATAATATATGTACATTATTATATAATATTTACAATGTATGTATGTATATTTAAAATTTTAAAATACAAATAACATAAAACTCACTGTTAATCTTTTTAAAATGTACAGTTTGGTAACAGTAAGTACATTCATATTATCATGCAATTATCACCACCATTTATCTCCAGTACTTTTTCATTATCCCAAACAGAAACTCTGTAACCATGACATAGTTACTTCTCTACCCCTTCCTTATTCCATAGCCACTGGCAACCACCACTTCACTGTCTGTCTCTGTGAATTTGACAATTGTAGGTACATCAATTAATTATGTCTTTTTGTGACATATTTTGTTTATCCATTTATCTGCCAGTAGACACTTGGGTTGCTTCCACATTTTTGCCTTTGTGAATAATTCTGCTGTGAATGGCAGTATATAAATATTTCTTGAAGACCCTGCTTCCAGTCCTTTTGGATATATACCCAGAAGTACAATTGCTGGATTGTATAGTGATTTTAATTTTAACTTTTTAAATGAATCATCCTACTGTTCCCACAGTGGCTGCACCATTTTACGTTCTTACGAACAGTGCTCACATTCTTCCTAAAAGTAGTTATTTTCTGCTTTTTTTAATAGTAGCCGCCCTACTGGGTGCGAAGTTGTATCTGATGGTGATTTAGATTTGTATTTCTCTGATGACTCGTGATGTTGAGTATATTTTCATGTGCTTATTAGCCATTTGTATATTTTCCTTAGAGAAATGTCTGTTCAAGTCTGTCACTCATTTTTTAATAGGGTTTTTTGAGGTCTTTTAAATATATTTTTAGAAGTATATTATTTGCAAATTTGACTGTTGTGGTGTTAGTAACAAATTTCCGGCAATGCAGATCACAATTGTTAGGCATCATGTTTGAAAACTTTATATAACACATTTAGTCTGTTACTGACTACAAGGTCATTGGTATCATTTCCATGTGACTTTTCTTGGTCCATTTTTTATCATCTTTCTGTTAATTTCCTAAATACATAGCTATTTTTTTTTTAGTATAGCCTAATGTTAACACTTGAGTTCTTGTATGTTAAGGTTCCTAAAGTTCAGACAATAGAGGAGAAAGAGTTGCTTCTTGCAGTCTTTGCAAATTATTAATATAATTAGTTTACATACCAGTCATATCAGCCCCCAACATCATTTGTGAGTATGTGTAGGGAAAAATTGAACTGGAATTTAGAAGCCTTAGGCCTTAGAACTATTAGTTAGTCATAGCTATTTTGCCTTGGGCCACTTAACCTACCGACTATATCACTAAATTTCTGCACTGGTGAAATAAGTCCAGTTGGATACTCTCCAGGGTCATTTCATAGTCATTTCATGTTATGAAAGTGAGTAAGATTTTTAAAATCTTCTCTACTGTCCACCTCAGATTTCATTGCTACTTCTGGTATTCATTTTGCCAGTGTTTTTTCTTTAGTTGGCTATGGAGAGAGATTATGACTGTTCCTGGGCCCTTATCTCTCAGAAAAGTCCTGCCAGGTGACCGAAATACCTCAAAACTGATTTTGAGTTCTAAGATCAAGAGGAGCAAAAAGAATATGGTAATATGAATAGCATTAATGATAGAGATCCAAATCTCTACCTTTTAAGATCTTTTTTTTTGTAACTACTGTTTATTAAGGAACCTCAAGAGGAATTCTCCATCATTGTGGCCCTTCCTCACAGCTCCCTTCTACAGGTATAAAAATAAGAGATAGCTCTTCACCCTGGATACTTTGCACTGGCTGCTCTCCCTGCAGTGGCATAACTGGCAGTCAATAAAGACTGGATATTGAAGAATTCCTTTTAGTTAGCTTATGATTGATTGTGCTAAAATTGGAGAATGTAAGCCTCTTGACTTCTGTCTTGTGACTGTCTCTGTCCCCCATGTCTCTGTCTCTCTTACTGTCTTTTTCTCTGTGACATTTTCTCATACTCTGTCTCTGTCACTCTTATAATACGTGGTTTTAATCCAAATGGGTTGTCAACATAGCAGGGAGGAAATGGTCCAGGACTGCATGAAACCCACAAAGGGAGTTACTTTCCTGATGTTCGTTGAGACCATAGATGATGTGTATGAAATGTAACAGGATTTATTCCAAATACAAGAACTTTATCAATTATTCCTTCAGGAAACATTTTGAACATCTGGTCTTGTGCCAGACACGGTGCCTAACACCGGGGATGCAGATCGAGTATTTCCTTGCCCGCAGATAGCTCATGCACTGGTGGAGGGGACATAATAGGAATAAGTGCTTTATTAAAGGTAATCCATGGAAGTCTGTACTGAGTGAGAAACGGGCCAATAAAGGGAGGAAAAGGAAGCAAGGACACAGGTGTGGAGGCATGATCCTGCCATATCTCTGGTTTTGCTTTTAAGGTATGTATAAGGAGTGTTCTAAGATGGAGGGGCAAATGTGGACAAGAGGAAATTGTAGGTTAGAATTTGGATATTATCTGGAAGGCAGTTAGTAACACAACAAATGTCATAATCTGATCTCCGTTTTAGACAAATAATATGAAAGGTGGGTTGGAGATGAGAGGTGGGTTGGAGCTATGAGGCTAGGAGTCCATTGTAGGCCTGGCATAGTGTCTTGGGAAGAAAGGATGTGAGACTGAAGAAAGCAGAACTAGAAAAACTGGAAGGTACAGTTTAGAATCAAGACATTTTAGATGACAAAACTGAAAGGTCTTGGAGCCTGGTGTTAGAAAAAGTACGGTGACCATATAGCTTACCATCTAGGTTGAGATGTGGCTCCTCTGAGAGTTGAAGGGGGCTCTAAACTGTGCTGCTGCTACACATACAGACTGCAGCTATACATGCAGAACTGGGCAAACTGGGTATGTAAATACTTCAGGTAAAGATAAGTGAGAAAGAGTAATTCCCAGGTTTCTGGCTTTGGGGGCTGGCTGAATGGGAAACAGGAGTGAAAAAAAACAGATCTGAAAAATTTACATGAGTGGAAAAATTTAAACTTAGGTTCATCAGTATGGCCTTTGCTCACCCTGCTTTTTGTTGTTGTCTTCATCCTTGGTGTTATTTTGTTTTAATCAGCATAGGCCAGTCCTCTGTTGAGTGTGTGGTTGCAGGTGGTGCAGTGCCCACGTGATATCTCAGACCAAGGCAGAAATTGAAAGTTGGAACAGGGGTATTTCTTGGGGAGGACGGGTGAAAACTGAGTTCTGAGAGGGTGGTCCAGGGCAGGTTAAGTCTGGGGTGTGCATATCATTGCCAGGGAGGCATAGTGATGCGTGAGGACCAGGGTTGGTATTGGGAATTGCTCTGAAGAGGACAGAGTGCAACAACCAACAAATAAGATCTGGATGAAGCTTCCTGCAGACAAGAGGACTGCATGTACAGAAGTGGGGTGGGGATACAAGAGGGGCCTCAGAGTCAGACATACAGTCTGTGGTGCCTGCTCAACCAGATGCACTGGCTGGCGCGACTCCTTGGAGATGTTACAGACTCCTGAACCTTGCTTAAGGACCATTACAGAAATATAATCATCACTGAAGGCTGATGTCAAATTATTATGAGGGGAGGAGGGGATCACAAATCACAGTTTTTTAAGCTTTTCGAGATTTCTTCTGGAATGATTCTGTATGTTAGTTAGAAAACATTTTTTTTTTTTCTGATCAAAGACTGTAAAATGAAAGGAAACTATTAGAATCAGATATTCTAGTAAGCTGTTCACATTTGGAATATTTGGAAGATCTTCCTGATGTGTTTATTTTGTTGTAAATGTAAGGACATGAGAAAAGAGGATGGTATTGAAAGTTGGCTTGCATTATTATTTAAAAACTTCAACAATCCTGAATATTATGGTATGCTCTTTGTATTCTGGTGGATGATGAAATCCATTGATCTTCTTTTTCACTTTTCTGGACTTCCGTTTTCCATCGTTAGCATTTATTACCATAACTTTGCATCTTCTAAAGGTAATTCAGTTTCCCTTTTCCCAGATACTGCAGATTTCTAGTTTTATAGGATTTTTTCCTTCTCAGTTTCCCAATTATCACCTTGTTAGCTACATGCCTGCTGCACAGAAAATTGTATTGTGCCGTTTAACCTTTTTAAAAGGAAAAAAATAGAATCAAAAGCAGACTTGTTAATGGGCTAATTCAGCCTCAAAGGAAGTCTCTGGGTGTGGAGCCTCAGCATCATTACAGAAGGAGAGAGCCTGATTATTTAATAGATTCTAGAAATGGAACAAAGAAAGATTAGTGACAGGTCCCCAGAGTCTGGGAGGGCCGCTGCACTGTCACTGCAGCTTGCATTTCCAGTTTCAACCACAGAGGTCAAGCCTGATGAAAAAACTATTTTTCCGTCAGTTTCTGCACATACCCTTATGGAAGAGGCAACTCCATTACCATGCCATTCTAAAGTAATTCTCATTAATCATTTCATCCTGTGATCACCTTTATTTCCTAATCGTCGTCGGCAGCCGTCCGTCTCGAGAGACGATGGCGTAGCTTCTTAAGAGTCTATCTGCACCGCCGAGAATGGTTGTGCAGTCCGACTCGGGAGTGACACGGTATCTGTCTCCTCCCGTGTTGAATCGACATCTTGCGATGACGCTGAAGCTACAGAGCCTGGGCAGGGTGATATGGAGGGTCTGCTGTTGCCCATGCAGCAGACCCCCCCTCTCTTCGCAGCTGAAGGATCCAAGGGAAAGACGGAGTCAATACAGCTTGGCTTCAGGTGCGCCGCAGGAGTTGCCGGTGTTGACTACAACGTCAAACCGCCTTAGGGACTCCGGCTCCGGATTTTCTGTCGGGGTTTACTCCCTTAGCCTTTCCCCTGAAGAGGTATGCCGCAAGGCAGCGGAGGTTTTTGGAGTCAGAGTTTTCCTTCTCTGATATTTCCTAATATAGAAGAAATAAATAGATTCACTGGCTGTTTCATTTTCAGATTTCTCATGACAACATTGTAACTTTACATTTAAATGGTTATTTATTTTACTTACTTTCACATACTGCATCTATTACAGGCAGATAGGCAGTCATTAGGATGTAAATTGAAGTTGGGCACTGAACAAATGAGGTGGAGCCACAAGCTTTATTTATTGACTAATTAGTTTTCTTATGATTAGAGGAGAGCCAATAGGAATATGTAAAGCTATGGGTGGTTAGCCTACATTAATATAAACACATGCCAATTTTATTTTGGTGTGACTTAATTCATGCTTCTTTTGTGACATAGGGGTGTAATACCTTCATTTAAAAGTGATTTTGATCCTTATGTAGTTATTAAAGAATAGTAGATAATTTAATGGAAAAGGTTGTTGAATCATATACAAAAGCAGTTCTAACAGTAGTGCTTAGAGAATCCTGCCCTTTAAAGCAACAGAAGTTGAAGACACCATGAGACCTTGATTAAGATTTCACAAGTTTGGTATTTTCAGAGATGGCTTTGAATCATGAGCCCTCAAGTTATAACAGTCTCTTCCAGTCCCTCTTGCCATCATCTGACCACCTTCCTACGTCACCTAGCAGCTCTGGCACCTGGCTGGGTTCTTCTCTCCGTCATCCTAGGAGCAATGCCCAGGTACCACAGTTACTTGGCCTTCTGTAAATCAGACAAAAAGCATTTCCACTTGACTTCACAAATTTACTTCACAACTACACCCGGATCATCCAACCACTGTTCTTTTGCCACAAGTTTCCTCTCATAGCCCAGTTCTCCTTTCTGCCCCTCCGACCCCCACATTTCTGTTAAGACCTCTCTTCAGCCTCCTCTTCACCCTCTGTCTCTTGCCCAGCCTGTAAGCGTGCCTGCACCCCCAGTCCTCACTTCTTGCTCCATCAAGTCCAGACTGAGCCCACAGTCAATGACTTCCCCTCTCCTCTCACCAGCACCCTCAGTTCCCTCCCTCTGTTATTTCTGCTTGCTTACCTACTCAAGCCTTTTTCCCATGTTAACCCCCAAATTCCATTTTTTCCTGTTTGCACATGTTGTTTCCATGTTGAACATGCCCAAAATAAAATTAGTGCGGCAGGGCTGCCCGACCCCTCTACAAATGCATGATTTCTCATGGGGAATTCTAGATTTGTGCCACAGCCTTCCTCACCTCCAAACTTCAAAAGTCACCTCATTTTGCCACTGGAAAAAACTAAGGCCATCTATCATGAAATCTCTCATCTTCCCTCTTCAGTACATCTGATTTTTTCCCCAATACTTCTCTGTCCATCCTAGATGTACCCAGTCAGAATCTTTGGGGCTGGGAACTAGAAATCTGCTTCTTAACATGTTCCCAGTGATGCTTTGGTAGCTTAACATGTGAGAACCTCTAACACCCACTGTTAGAATAACAACTAATTGGTTCCAATGACTCTGGGTTCTTTCCATGTCCAGGCGTTATCCACATATCAGGACATTACTATCTTGTGTTCACATTTTTAATAGTTCTCCATTGCATAAGGAATGGATTTTGAACTCCTTAGCATGATATCCAAGTTTTTTGTTCACAAATTTTCCATTCCTATCCTGTCTCCTGCCCTTGCCTCCCTCATGCCCTCTTTCTGACAATCACATAAGACTTCTGCTTTCAGAATTTAATTATTTATTGGTTCATTGATCTCGTAACTTTTTGTTGAGTTTCTTGTGACCCAGACACTGGACTCAGCCATTGAGTTTCTGACTATAACATAGTCTCTGCTCTCCCTGGAATTACAGTCATGCCTCTGCTCCATTGCTTCTTTCCAAAAGGCCTTTACCTCCTCATTTCTCTTGCTGGAAATGACAGCTAACTTTTATTGACTGTTTACCATGGGTCAGGCATTCATATGGCTTAGGTGCTGTTATCTTGATATCTGCCTATTACAGTGAAGCCACTTGCAGTTTGGAGTCCTGGAGCTGATACAAGTGCACTGTGGATTTGCAGCCCCGTCCTGACTCTGGAGCTTATGTTTTTCTTCCCTGTGCTCCATTCTTCCTGGTTTAGGCCACCGTGAGGCTGCTCTGCAGCCCTCCCACTCCTACAGCCCTCTCTCTCTCTCTTTTATTTTAGTGTTTCTTCTAAACATTTGACAAAATTTAAGTGCCTGTTCCATACTAGGCTTACTGTAGCACTTTACACTTTGTACCATGGTTGGTCCTGTTTTCTCTCTGCCTCTGGGCTTAGAAGACTCTAAAGTAACAGTGGATCAGGTTTTATGCCATTTATCTTCAGTGCTCAGTGCTGGTTTTCTTTGTAATACTAGCATAGTGTGTGGGTCATAGCAGCATTAAGTAATGTTTAATGAATGATATCTAGGAAGCAGAGCATTTTCAGTTAGAAAAAGCATAGCATTTTCTGTAATCTGTGACTATATATATTTGCCAACTAAAATCATGGTGAGAATATGAGACTGTTGAGCCTGCTACACTGTCAAGGCTGAGAAACTTTTTCCAGGGACACTTCAATGGAAGCATTTGTGTTTAAATGGTGAATATGCTAATTGCATGGGCTTCCCAGATACTTTATTAAAATCAGTAGGAGAATACCTTTTAGAAAATAGATTTAATATGTGGAGCGATAATATTTGTAATAGAAGAAGATTGAGAATAACCTTGACTTCCATCTAGAAGAGATCAGTAAGTAAGTTATGGATCATTTGTAAAAGAAATGTTAGCCACTATGGAAAACAGTATGGACCTTTCTCACAAAACTAAAAATGGAACTGCATTTTGATCCAGCAATTCCATTGCTAGAATTATACCTGAAGAACCCTGAAACAGCCATTCAAAAGAACCTATGCACCCCTATGTTCATAGCAGCGCTATTCACAATAGCCAAGTGCTGGAAACAGCCTAAGTGCCCATCTGTAGATGAGTGGATCAAAAAACTGTGGTACATTTACACATGGAATACTATGTAGCAGAGAGAAAGAAGGAACTCCTGCCATTTGCAACAACATGGATGGAACTAGAGAGAATTATGCTTAGTGAAATAAGCCAGGCAGCGAAAGACAAATACCATATGATCTCATCTAATACAGGAACCTAGTGAACAGCACAAACAGACAAGCAAAATAGAACCAGAGGGGAGTAAACAAGGAGCAGACTGACAGTGACTAGGAGGGTGGGGGGAGGGGGAGAACGGGGAAAAGAAGGGGAAGGGTCTAGTCAAGGAACTATACGTAGTATAAATGACCCATGGACATGGACAGCAGGGTGGGGATTGATTAGGGGAGAAGGGGTTGGGGGTAGGGGAGGCAATATGGGAAAAAGTGGGACAGCTGTAATAGAAAAACAATAAATAAATCAAAATTTAAAAAAGTAAAAATAAAATGAGAAAAAAAGAAATGTTATATTGCAGTGAAAAAGAATAAGGTAGCTCTGTGTGTAAAATGAAACAGTAACTATCGCATGCTCCCACTTGGATTTAGAAAATAAGAAAAATATACACCATCTGTGTGTTCACAGCAAACTCATAGAGGAACACACTAGAAGCTCTCAACAGTGGTTGCACTGTGGTGGTAGGGGTGGGGGGGTGGGGGGGGAGGGGTTTGCTAGAGGTCTAAATTAGGAGGGAGACATTTTTATATCATAAATCTTTATAACATTTGGTTTATTTGCTATGTGCATGTATTATGTTTTTGGCTATTTGTTTTGTACTTGTGATTTTTTTGGTAAATTTTAACTTTCATATAAATTCAAACTTATAGAAGAGATACAAGAATAGTGCAAGGAGCACTTAAATACCCTTTATGCAGATCAGGGTTGCATGTGTGTGTACATGGTTGATTCTCATATTTGTAGTAGTTATGTTCTATAAACTCACCCTGAATGCTGAACACCGAACTGAAACTCTTGGGGTAAATACAGGATTAGGTTCCTAACAGTCTCTGATTATAACATTTTCATCAACCAGTAAGTGCATAACATTGTTTTAGTTGTATTTCTATTTAAGACACCTTGTTTAATATACAGTTGATTCATTAACATTAAACTCCTGACCAGCAGCACTGTAACCTATACTGAACTGAAGCTACCTAACATACGTACTTTCTCCCTAAGGCTCATCATAGCCTTCTTGAACTTAGGAACACTGTATAGCACTTCAGCACTGCTTGGGGACCGTTTTAAATATCAAAATCACCAATACAAAGCACAAAAATAGAGAAAATGTGGCACTAGGTAGACTTCAAAATGGATACTTGTTTGTAGTAGGAGAGCTGAAACAGGAAGGCAGAGCATCACCTTATTCAGCCTTAGCTGAGAATGAAAGAGTCAGGCAACTCAAAGTTTTTGCTACTTTGCTCTTATCTTCAAATGACTAAAAATGCTGAGAGTGTTGATTTGGGGTTACAAATATGTTTTAGGAAGTAGGCAAATTGGCAAATAAAGAATCTGTGAATAATGGGCATAGTATATATAGTGTCTTTTATGAGAACGTCGTCGGCAGCCGTCCGTCTCGAGAGACGATGGTGTAGCTTCTTAAGAGTCTATCTGCACCGCCGAGAATGGTTGTGCAGTCCGACTCGGGAGTGACACGGTATCTGTCTCCTCCCGTGTTGAATCGACATCTTGCGATGATGCTGGAGTGTCCTCTCCAGTGAAGCTGAAGCTACAGAGCCTCGAGAGACGATGGTGTAGCTTCTTAAGAGTCTATCTGCACCACCGAGAATGGCTGTGCAGTCCGACTCAGGAGTGACACGGTATCTGTCTCCTCCCGTGTTGAATCGACATCTTGCGATGACGCTGGAGTGTCCTCTCCAGTGAAGCTGAAGCTACAGAGCCTGGGCAGGGTGATATGGAGGGTCTGCTGTTGCCCATGCAGCAGACCCCCCCTCTCTTCGCAGCTGAAGGGTCCAAGGGAAAGACGGAGTCTTTCTATGATCTAAATATATAAATATACATATATATATATATATACCCCCTCCAAATATTTGAGATCAAGTAGTTCACCCTTTCCTCCTAAATGCTTTAGCATGGTGGTCCCCAACGTTTTTGGCACCAGGGACAGGTTTCGAGGAAGACAGTTTTTCCATGGATCGGGTGGGTGGGGGTGACAGGAGGTGGAGCTCAGGGGGTGATAACGAGTGAAGCTTTACTCACTCGCCTGCTGCTCACCCCCTGCTTTGGGGCCTGGTTCCTAACAGGCCACAGACTGGTACTGGTCTGTGGCCTGGGGGTTGAGGACCTCTGCTTTAGCATGTATTTTGTTATTTATTTATTATTTTAAAAAGTTTTTTAAATATATTTTTCTTTTTATTGAACTTATTGGGGTAACATTGTTTAACAAAGTTATATAGGTTTTGGGTGTACAATTCTATGATACAGTCTCTGTTTGTTGTTTTTTTGCTTAATCTCTTAACCTTTTTCACCCAACCCCCAAAACACTCCTCCCTTCTGACAGCTGTCAGTCTATTCTCTGAGTCTATTTCTATTTTGTTAGTTTATTTTGTTTTGGTCACTAGATTCCACATGTGAGTGAAATTATCTTTCTCTGACTGGCTTATTTCACATAGCATAATGCTCTCCAGGTCCATCTAGACTGTTGCAAAGATTAAGATTTCTTTCTTTTTAACAGCCGAATAGTACTTCATTATGTAAATGTACCACAGCTTTTATATCCACTCATCTTCTGATGGAAACGTGGGCTGCTTCCATACTTTGATATTGTAAATAACATTGCAATGAACATTGCACTGTATATATTCTTTTTGAATTAGTGTTTTGGGTGCCTTCAGAAATATAGTCCCAGAAGTGGGATCACTGAGTCAAAAGGCAGTTTCATTTTTAACATTTTGAGGTGTTTCCCTACTGCTTTTCACAGCGGCTTCACCAATCTGCATTCACACCAACAGGGCAAAAGGGTTCCCCTTTCTCCACATCCTCACCAGCACTTGTTGTTTGTTAATTTATTGATGATGGCCGTTCTGACAGGTGTGTGGTAATTTCTTATTGCAGTTTTAATTGACATTTTTCTGAAAAATTTTTTAAATTATCACAGTACAGTTAATAAAGTCAGGAAATTTCATGTTGCTTCAACATCTAATTCATAGCCCATACTCAAATTTTGTCAGTCTTTCCAATTATTTCCTTTATTGCTATTTTCTTCCTCATCCAGGATCCAATACAATTTTATTTGTGCACTTAGTTGTCACGTCTTTGGTGTCCTTTAATCTGGAATAATTTCTCAACCTTTGTTTATGTTTCTTGACTTTGACATTCTTTGAAAATTAAAAACTTGTATACTAGAATAGGTTTCAGTTTGAATTGTCTGTGCATTTCTCATGATTAGATTTGGATTGTGCATTTTTTGCAGGAGCACCACAGGAGTGATGTTTTCTTCTGCTCAATACATTATATCAGGATGAGCATGGTGTCAGTTTGCCCCATATTGGTGGTGATAGCTTTGATCATTAGGCAAAATTCCTCTACCAGAAAGTTACTCTTTTTCCATTTGTGAATAATAAATGATTTATTTACTGGGCAATACTCTAAATTTCACTCACAGGTTTTAGTGAATATTAATAAAAATTGATGTTTATAATTGATATTCTACTACAAGAAAAGCTTTCCTTTCTCCCTCATTTATATACTTTATTCAATGAATTGAAAACTACCATTTTTTTTTTTAATGAGCCTCTCATTTTCCCAGATTTGGCCAATGGGAGCCTCTTTAAGGTGGCCCCTGTGTCTCTATGATTCTTAGACAACTTTTGTATTATCTGGGGTGATTGGAAATGGTATTTATCTTGATAGCTAGATTCTAAGAATGCACACATATATTGAGACTATTAAAAATATTGAACTATAGTCTGTAGCGTCTCTTGTATTATTTCTAGCTTCAGCAAAGGAGTAGATAATACTGAGGATAATGGGAATCGGTTTCTCACTATTGAAGAGAGGAGTTATAGATATGAGAATAGGAAAGGTAAGAACAAATCCCACTTACGAAATTAGAATTCAAAGTATTGATATAAACTTATGATATTTTAGACGGAAAATTAAATGTGTATGTGTTCGTGTGTTCCCTCCTCCCTAGCTTTGCCCACTTTGAGGGCCTAGAAACAGCAGTAGTAGTGAGCACACCTGTTACCCAGATCTTGGTTTCTAAATACCATTCTCCACTAAAAGGAAGCATGGCTCCTTGTATAGTAAAAAAGACTGAATCCATGGCCAGAGCAGGGAAAATATGAGATTTGCCTGTAATATGTCACTGAACTTCATGTGATTTTATATTTATTTTTCTCTTCACAGTAGTTTCTGAAGGATTGAATTACACTCACTTATTCCACTGAACTGTATACTAAATTCATAGGGAAACTTTAGACCATAGAGCCTTTGCTAAACATAAGTCTAGAAAAAAGGATATACTAATACCTAGCAGTAGCTCTGGAGGAAAAATTTATTGCCATTGTATCTTTCAAAGTGCCCTCCTGCATCCATTAGTCTTAGTTGCTATTTCCTGAAATCTGATAACATTTCCATTGCATTTAGAAAAGAGTAAGTAGTGGTTGGGTCTTCTGGTGGCTGCCTAGCTCCTTCTTCCTCAGCATTTGTGGAGCTTGTTTCCAAGAGCAAGTTCTCAGCCAGGGTCCCAGCATCCCTAAGCCCTAACCCACCAGTGGCAGCTCAGGCTATGACTGTTCCCACCAGCAGGGGATCCACCTTCTGGGGAGGAAACTCTGGACTGGTGGGATCGTCCCCTTCACAGCACTTGGCCTGCCTGTCACTGCATGTGCAGTGGCCGTAAAGAAACCTGTGTGCACAGGGGTGGCAGAAATCAGGGAAGTGGGCTTCATTACCTTTTCAATTAAAGAAAAAAAGTCAAGTATTTGGAATCACAGCAAAATGGCAAAGTTTATAAGAAGTCAAAAACGTAGATGGTTGTTGTTTTGAAGGTTTGCGGCCTAAAAGTGTGCAGAATGACAGAGGGAAGGAGCTATTCTCACAAAGCGATTTATAGCGTCAGTATTCACCCTCTATTTTTTGAGAGCGTGGTGTGTGCCCAGTAATAGGGAGTGCTCCTGTCTTAGAGAGTGCCCAGTATAGCTGTAGAGAGACAACCAATGCACAAGAAACAATTTTAGAACATGTGAGTGCTCTCTTGACTGGGAATGCAAAAGGATTTAAAAATAAAAATAATAACAAGGAGGAAGGAAGTTAGTCTATAATGGCAGAATAGTGGATTTCAGAAAGCATTTATATGGGTTATATTTTGGTTTTTATTATTTTAAAAAGGAAAAGATCAGTCTAAAAAAAATCCAGCCTGCTAGTGCTGCTGTGGAAGAAGCAACTGGTTTTGCTGCTGAACAGTGTCCCACAGGGTGCCGTTTCTCAGCACCGCACACACGCCATTTCCAGGGCAGGTGTGTGCGAGATTGCGAGATGTTGGATGTACTTATTTGCTCTGCGCTCTGGAGCCTCCTCCAGCTGAAAGTGCTGCTGCTGCTAATGCTGAAAAGGGAGAGAGGAAAAGAAGGGCATGGTTAGGTGTGTTGCCTGTGCACTTGGGGGACGAGGTGGTTTCTTCTCAAGGCGTCATATTTCTTCTTCCCGGGATACTTTTTACCAGGGTCACAGCTTTACTTCAATAAGTCAGCATTGGAACCAGATGCTAGTATTATTACTATAAATAATAAGCAACCTTTATTAAGCACTAAGTTACCTGCTCAAGTGTCTACGCTAAGTACTTTTTATATTTTTTCTATAATTTTATAAAACCATAAAGACAAGCACTGAGTATCCCCATTTTATAGATGAGGAAACTGAGATTTAGATAATTTAGAAAATTTGTTTCTAAGTTACACAACTATCAGGTTGAACCATCTGAAATTACTTTTGCGGCAGATCAAAACAGTCAATTATTAGCAATTTCATATGGTTCAATCTGATCATTTGTGGCAGAGCCTTTGCTACCAGGCAGCTCTAAGCTTGTGTGTATATACTGATGTAAAACTCTCCATGACTGGGCCAACTCTTAATCAAATTTCATCTATTTGAAAAAAAAAAAGGCCTTTACCAAAGTTAAAAAAAAAAAGTTTGCACTATTTTTCAGTAAAATAGCATAATCCTTTATGTTAAAAGTTAAAGACATAGAATAAAATTGATGATGTCACTGCTGATAAATGAGTGCTCAACTTGGTTGATTTTACAATGTAATATGTTGGTTTCTTTTTACTGGCTTGAATTTTTTTCCAAGCAGGGTAACCAGTGAAAGGCACTATAGAGATGTTTGAGGCATATTAAAGGAGTTCTTAGCCAAGGTCTGATGGACTTTAAGTAATAAAGACCCTGCCATGTCTGGTGTTTCCCCACCCTCAGTCATTCATCATTATACCAGTGACACTCTTTAAACAAACATCTTACCAATGAATGAGTGTTCCGCATGCCCAATACATGCTTTAAAAAGTGTCATTGTAAAAACCAAATGGTTCAGGATGCTAAAGGTATCACTTTTCGTCTTTACCAATTATAATCTAAAAGGAATGAAATTAGAGTAAAGAATATTTCTATCTCAGATACATTCCCAGTTAGGTCTCAGATCACAGGAAATTCAGTTCTGGCTACCAGTATTTAGAAAGTACCTACTGTTGGGACATCCAGATGAAGCACTCGGCAGAACTTTCAGAAGAGTTATAAATGCTTAAGTATGCCCTCTTGGTGCTTCAGTTTCCCCAACTGTAAAATGAATGCAGTTCTACTTTCAAGGTATTTCATTTGTTTGACAAGTTAAATTTCCAGTGAAACATGGATACCATTTAAATTATTAAATAAAATTGGTCAGTAACAGAAACCAGCTCTCTCACTCTGTTCTATATATACAATTGAGAGTTATTTATTTGTTTGTTTGTTTTACAGGTCCTCATATCATGCTTTCAGGAACTGTTCTAAACACTTTACATAAGAACCTATTACACAGATACTGTTAATATCCCCATAATACATATGAGGAAACTGAGACTCAGAAAGGTCACATAGTAGACCCCCAGCCACATTCTCAGGCAGTACGAGGCAGAGCAAGTTCTGAATGCAGACAGTCTGGTTCATACCCTTACCAAATACACATTACAGCCCTGCAGTCTGGTCTGTTCTCAGCATAGGCAAGTGGCTGTTTTTACTGGGGAAGCCTGTGGTGGGCAGGTTCTCTTTTGTTGTCCCTAAATGTGAGGCACTTTGCCCTTATTTCCTGAGGAAATTATTGCAGATGCTGAAGGGTTAAGTGGCTTTTTTATCCAACTTGTGGTAGACTGAAAAAGCAGAAAGATGAATTCTTCCAAGAGGCATCTCTATTTCAGTTTTGGAATAGCCAAGTCTCTCCTCTTCCTTTGCCTCCCCTCCCCCCACTCACCTGGAGTATGCAGATAAGGGCACCAGCAGGCCTGAGTGTCTGCCAGTCCAGGTAAGAAGACAGGGTCACCTCCCTCCTCTTTGTCTGTTGATGCTACTCCCCTATCAGAATTCTACTTTCCCCTCTTCCTTTTACTTTCATAAACCTATTCATTCAAGCTGTAAGACAGAAATAATAGAATTCACTAGACTCTTGGAAGGAATTGGGCACTTTTTGCAATATCATCATCTTCCCCTTCCCACAAGCCCCACCATCGAAACAAGCAAACAAGCAGCCATCCATTTTCTGACTATATCTGCAAGTGCTTATTACTTTCTGCCTAGGAATTTTATATACTTGAAGCCTGTGTGTGTGTGTGTGTGTAGACCATCTTAGGTTCTGTCAGTTGCATTTTTCCTTGATGTTTTTTTTTTTTTTTTTTTACCTTTTGTAGATATGTATCTGCCCCCAAGTAACATTTACTGAAGAAGTCTTTGAAATAAATCTCTGAAAACAAAAGCTACTTTATTCATCATGTGCATTGAGGACAGCCAGGGAAGCTCATCTGGAAAATGCATAATTAGAAACCAGAGGACTATGTTTGTGCATGTGCCTGAGTGAGGGGAGCCGGGGGTGGAGGGGTAGATATCCATGGCGTTAATAAAATCTTGGTTTTCAGTTCCCTTTTTCTCTGATCGGAATAAGAATTAGGTTACATGGAAACTAAATTACAAGAGGCAGCAGAGGAAAGAAAAATACATTATTTTTATTATTGTAATATCCTCCTTCCCATATTCTTTTTCATACCAAAACAGGGTGCTAGAGATCTTTCGGAATAACTATATATAAAAAGAAAGCCGCGTTTTGTGGGGAAAATAAATATTTACTTTTTGTAGTATAAAAACTTTCCATATTTCTTTTTTAAAGGCTATTGGTCCTTAGGATTGGCTCCTTGATATATTCAAGTCCTAGTAATCATAATATGACTAAGCCAAATTATTAAGAAGTCTTATTATGATATAGTCTCTGTAAACCACCATGGCTGAGGAATGAGGTTAATTAAAATGAGTGGCTAACTGGGAGCTAGATGCCTAATCTTAAGATGACTGGTAACTTAAGAAAACAAAAATGCATTTAATACAAAAAGACTGAAAATAATGCTTAATCGGCATAGTATCGTCTGGCAGCAATTTAGGATGTGTTTATGTGGAAAGAGCGTGCTCCTTTTCTGGCACTGACTTGGTGGCTCTCTGACTTTTGTCAATTCATTGAATCTCTTTGGGCTTCATTTTCTTCATCAATAAAATTGGAATGCAGTGATTTGTGTTTTATCAAGGTAACATTGAAGAATATTTAAAATAGTAAATGTCAAAATACCGTATACATGTAAGATTACTTTTATTATCTTCCTATCACAGATGTGTTACAGTGATAGTTAATAGAATTTGAGATTAATAGAATCATAACAATAAGATTTATTTTAATTGAGGAGGTTTCAGGTTAGTGAGGAAAAGGTGAGGTCATAAGCTGTAGATCTCTAAATAAAATATTATTTAAAAAAATAAGGTTTGCAAACATTTGACTTGTTTTAGAAAATCTATATTGCTCAACCCATAATTATGAGATTTCACTTATGTTGGCTCCAGAATCTATTCTTTCTACCACAACATATTCCATACTGTGTTCCTTGAAAAAGGAGATTTTATAACTAAATTTGGAGACATGGTTTTCCTTACTTAGAGATTCACAAAACCTCTTCTAGTGTTTTAGAGGTTCTGAGTAAGAAACCTGAAGCTAGCATTTCCCAAACTTATTTGACCATGGAACCCTTTTAAAGAGGTCATCTGTTAACATTGTTTAGGTCTGACGCCCCACGGTGCCTCGAGTTCGTGAGCTCTGGAGGTAGGTAAGACTGCCCATGTTCGAATCTCACTTATGTGACCTGGAGTTAAGTTACTTAATTTTCTGAACCTCAATATTCTCATTTTTAAAAGGGAGACAATAATATTAATGTCATATGATTGTTAATGAGATAACTTATGTCTTTAATACATATTGTTAAATGAGGTATTGTAGTTTAATTATGAGATAACAGGTTTATAGACTTGTAAAACTGATTTTGGAGGTGATGGGATAGAGGTTAGGCTGGAAGCACTTAATGGCCAGTGGTCCTCTCTGGCTTTTTATTCCCCAATTAAGAACACAGCCTGGTCTCTTTATAAGTTTTCCTTTTACTATATGAAGCATGACCTTGAATATTTCCCCAGAGCAGTCTTATTACCTCCTGTTCTTGGTATCCGAGCTTCAGGTCACCAATTCAAATGTGTCCTCATGAGGGTGTAATGAACTTAAGAGGCCCAGTGGAAAGGCCTTGGGAAGTGGTCTGGGCTGTGGGCAATAGGGTGTTGTCTGCCCCTTCTTCTGTAGGGGCCACTGCGGTAGTCTTATGGAAGTCCAAGCCCAGTGTGGCCACATCTACTTTTTATGGGATAACTTAGAAATCCAGATGATGTTAATTTTTCTGATTTTTAACTCTATACATACAAAACAACACAACATTTGGCCCATGAGTTGTCAGTTTTTCAGTCTCTGCCTTAAAAGGAAGCTTGCAGGCATTTCCTGGTACGATTGTAGGTGCTGTCTTCTCCCTCCCCTACCATTTTTCCCACCTTTTAGCTTTGCTCTGATATCTGCCCTTGCTAAGAGGAAGGAAACCCATTTTTTAGGACTGTTTCCTCTGAGTCCTCATGCCTAGTAATCACCATTTATTCACCGATTGTCCACTAGATGCCAGGCTCTATAGGTCCATTTACAGGTAACTCCTAGTGGGAACCCAGCTGTGTGCGCTGTGATCCCTGCAGCAGCCTGGTAAGGCCCTCTCAGGTCTAAATCATGGCTGCATTCTAAGGCCACACCTGCCTCTTTCTCTCTGCCTTTCTCCATATTCACACTGTCGTCATAGCTGACCAGCATCTTAGGGGACCAGTTTCCAAAAAGTAATACTCCATCAGATTGAACCGTTCTTGATAGTTTCTTTGACAGTTTAAGGTTAGTGTTTACCATGTTGCTCCTTTAAAGTTACGTGGAAAACCGACCCTCGCTATTCTGTTTCTGTTGTCATTGGGGGTGTTTCTCTACTTCCTGAGGAGCTCTGTCTTATCCATCTTCATAATCTCTGTGCCTGTCACAGTAACTGACACATAGAAAGGGGGGCTGGGTAACAAGCCCAGGAACTGGAGTCAGCTTCCTGGTTCCCACCCCAACTCTGCTGCTCACTAAAATGATACAGTTCTATATAGTATAAAACTATAATCCTGGGCAAGTTTCTTAGCCTCTCTGCCTCAAGCTCCTCATCTCTACCAAGGGGTTGGTGTGAGAACTAACGGGAAGCAGGAGGGCAGTATCTGGCACATGGAGCTCCATAAATTCTGGCTCTCATTAGTAGTAGGATTAATGTTCACATGGCTGCAGTGTAATATGTGCTGTTCAGAGGAATGAGCTCAGAATACTAGTTTTGTCTTCGGCAGTGATCGTCTCTAGAACAGTATGAGAACCCTCTTTTATTTTGAAAACAGTGAGAGCCCTGTAGCTCTGCTCAGCAGTGTGGTGTTTTTCGGAGCCTGCTCGATTTGTATACAGGCTGAATGAGGTCACCTCTGCCGATGGGCTGGACTGCAGCAGTCACACTGCAGTGACTCCGGAAGTGTCAGTGAAGCGCCGAGCATGTGTTTCGGAGCAGTAGTGGTATCCTGTTAACATTCCAGAAACATAATCAGCAAAATGTTTTAAGAACATTGTTGCTGAATATATATCCTTTTGGAAAATCATTTCCAAGTATATATTTTGTTTTTCTCCATTTTGTGGATAAATAGGTATCAAATAGTCTTTAGTGTGTAGATGCAGAACACATTTTAAAAACCGACTGTCTCATACCTATAAATAAGCTGGTGTACCGTGGTGGTTAAAAGCACAAATTTTGATGTCAAGCAGACGGGGTCCACATCTTGTCTCCACCCTGAATAGCTATGTGACTTTGAGTAAGTCACTTCTGTAAGTTGCAGTTTTTTCATCGATAAACTAGGAAACCATTAGTACTTACCTCCTAGGTTGTTTTTGAAGATTAAATGTTACAATGTATGAAAGGTCTTCAGCTTAGTATCTAGTAAGTGCTGGCACATAATAAATGCTCAGTAAATGTTGGATAATATATTTAAAATTGACAGAGCTACTGAATAGTGAAGAGTGATGCATATGTGGAGAAAGTCCTTTTACAGAGCAAGAGAAACAGTGCATTAGACTAGAGCACTGGTTCCCAGTGTTCTGTATGCATCAAAGTCCCCTGGGGAGCCCTCATAAGAGAACTGCTCAGGCCCTACCTTCAGAGGTGGAGATTCCATTGGTTATGGGCTGGGGCACCCAGCCAGCTAGATTGAGAACCCTTGGGCCAGAATCCATGCTCTATGGATAATGTTGTCATGGCCAGAGTCCACCTGAGCAGCCCTTACTGCAGATTGCACCTTGATGTCACTTAGCACAGAGGTGTGCATTAGTTGATGAAGAACAGGCTTGGGGTACCAGTATTCATTCAGCTCTATCCCTCTGTCTTAAGAAAATATTCCCAGTATAAAATCCGCTGATAGGGATTTAGATAGATAGGAGAGGAAACTAACACACCAGACACATTCCTCTTTTACTACTAAATTTATGTAGTACCTGTCCCTTTCTATTTTATATTAGTCAGTGGAAGTATAGCTTTGTAAATTGGACGAGACTGGTCAGCATTTTGATTTTTTTAAGGGAGGGAAAAAATTTGCTCTCCTTTTGTACATAGACTAGAATGGCTTATGAGCATTTTTAGACCATTCTCTTTCACTAAGTTTTAAGCTCCTTTTGAAGAGCCTCTATATCTTGTTCATTTTAAATTTCTTGCCAGCTGCCTTGTACATTGTAGGCAAACAGTGAAATTCCTGGAGAATTGGATTAACCATGAGAAACTGGTTACTAGTCATCAAGATCAACTTTGAAAATTTATTCTGGGGTCTTTAAGTTATCCAGATCAGCCATATATAAAAATATATATAGATCTGAGAGAACAAGTACAAATGAACCATTACACTTTCACAGTAAATCCACACTTAGATTTATTTATTGAAACTTTGGGAATGGATGAGGCAACACTCTGGTGTTAATGCCATTGAAACTCATATAAAGAAAACTCACCCTTTTGTCCTTTTAAATACAAATAAAAATTAATTTCCTGGGACTTGAGGAAAATACCATCTTTAAATCAAATTAGTTATCTAAAAGTCACACTAAGAACTAAGGCCAAGCAGCAACAGGCAGGATGTTAACCCAGGAGCTTAGTGATCCTAGACCGATTGGTCAGTTTCTTGTATTAGAGAGTTGATTGAATATGACAAGGAATCTTAGGTTATCTATACAAGTTACATTAACTGCTCTGAGCAGTCGCTCTGTTAGATACTGTGGGGGAGACCACAAAAACACAAGACGTGCCTTCTGCTCTCATGAACGCCCTCTTTTGTCCTGACATGCAATCAAGTTACCTAGTAGCCATGTCCACTTGGATGTCCTGATTATGTTTCAAGTTCAACATACTAACATAGTTCATCTAGTCTTAGCATTTGGAACTGAAAGGAACCTCAGCTATTATCTCTTAGATTTTGCTGATAGAGTATCTTTGCTGAAGACAATTTTCTTGCTCTGAGCATCTCCATCCCATTCATGACATTGTACAATCATTGCTAAGGTAGTCCCTCTCTTCATTCATTGAACTAATTTAATTGATATTTAAATTAAATATTTATGTATTTTTAATATATTTCATTGATTATGTTATTAAAGTTGTCCCCATTTTTCCCCCTGTGCCCCCTCTACCTGGTACACGCCTTCCCTCCAGCAATCCCCACTTAGTTCATGTCCATGGGTCATGCATATAAGTTTTTGGCTTCTCCATTTCCTATACTGTTCTTAACATCCTACTGTTTATTTTGTACCTACCAATTTGTACTTCTTAAACTCTGCACCTTTTCTCTGTTTCTCCCTTTTCTCTCTCCCAAATGATAACCCTCCAAATGATGTCCATATCTGTGGTTCTGTTTCTGTTCTGCTTGTTTGCTTAGTTTGTTTTTTATATTCAGTTGTTGTAGTTGTGAATTTATTGCCATTTTAATGTTCATAGTTTTGATCTTTTTCTTAAGTCCCTTTAACATTTCATATAATAATGGCTTGGTGATGATGAACTCCTTTAGCTTTATCTTGTCTGGGAAGCACTTTATCTGCCCTTCTATTCTAAATGATAGCTTTGCTGCATAGAGAAATCTAGGTTGTAGGTCCTTTCTTTTCATTACTTTGAATACCTCTTGACAGTCTCTTCTAGCCTGTAAAGTTTCTTTTAAGAAGCCAGCTGACAGTCTTATGAGAACTCCTTTGTAGGTAACTATCTTCTTTTTGCTTCTTTTAAGATTTTCTCTTTATCTTTAACCTTTGGCATTTTAATTATGATCTGTCTTGGTGTGGTTCTCTTTGGGTCCAACCTGTTTGGGACTCCCTGTGCTTCCTGGACTTGTATGTCTATTTCCTTCACCAAGTTAGGAAAGTTTTCTTTCATTAGTTTTTCAAATAAGTTTTTAATTTCTTGCTTTTTCTCTTCTCTTTCTGGTACTCCTATGATTCAAATATTGGAATGCTTGAAGTTGTCCCAGAGTCTCTTTAGCATATCCTTGTTTTATTTTTTAATTCTTTTTTCTTCTTGCTGTTCAGACTGAAAGTTTTTTTTCTTCTTTATGTTCCAAATCATTGATTTGATTATCAGCTTCGTCCATTCCACTGTTGGTTCCCTATAAATATTTTTATTTCACTTAGTGTAATGTTTATTTCTGCCTCGGTCTTTTTTATGCTGTTGAAATACTAAATGAGTTCCTTGAGCACCCTAATAACTAATGTTTTGAACTCTTTGTCTGATAGATTGCTTATCTCCATTTTGTTTTGTTCTTTTTATGGGGTTTTGTTCTGTTCTTCATTTGAGCCATGTTTCTTTGTTGTGTCATTTTGGCAGCCTCCCTGTGTTTGTTTCTATGTGTTAGGTAGAGCTGCTTTGATTCCCTGTCGTACCATCGTGCCGTATTGTAGAAAAGCTCACCAGTAAGCTGAGTGGGGAGGAGCCTTAGGTAATCACCAGGCAGGGGCAACCCCTGTGAACATGACTGATGGAGTCTCAGATGTGGTGTCGCTGCTCTGTGGTTCTGTGTTCGGGAGGGCTCAGGAAGAAGTCAGTGCTGCTGCCTCGCCTTTCGAGTTCTGTCTGAGGAGAAGCTTTCCCCCCAGCACTCTCCCTGATGCCAGACACTTCAATTTCTCCCTGTATGCCACTGGTGCCCTCCCAGCTGCTGCCCCCATGCTGGAGCCCAGAGGGGGTGAGTTTTGCACAAGTCCTAAGTCCATTGCAAGCCCTTTAAGAGGAGACTCCTGAGAATCCTGGAGTTTCTTCCACTACCCCAACCCCCACTGATTTTTATAGCCAGAACTTATGGGGACTTATCTTCCTGGCACCAGAACCCTGGGCTGGGTGGTCTGGTGTGGGCCTGGGATCCCTTGCTCCTGAGGTATCCCTCCTGTTTTTATCCACTACACGTGGGTTTGGGGCTTCCCGTTTTGTGTCTCTGTGTGTGTCCACATGTCTTTGTGACTCTGCCCTTCCTACCTATCTGGATGAATGTGACTGCTTTAATTCCTTGGTTTTTGGACTTCCATACAGCTTGATTTTCTGATGATTCTGGGTGAGCCATGGTGGTCTATGCCTCCATCTTGACCAGAAGTCTCTAAACTAAATATTTAAATTAACCCATTCTTATTTCCCTGTCAGCTTGTAAATTTCTCAGGAAAAAGAATATTTTACTAATCTTGGTGTCTCTTGTGTGCCTTCATGTTTCTTTGCACATAGTGTTTAGGAATATTTGTTGAATGAATGAATAAAGAAAAAGGAAGCACTGACAAAGTTGGGTTGATTGATGCCAAAGTGTTTGCAGACAATATGTTTTTGTAGACATTTTATTTTTATATCCCTTCTCTAGCCTTTCTAAAATGTGCCATTTTTGTTTTTATTGGCTTGAATCTTTAAGATACAACCGCTACTATCACTTGAAATATATATTTAAGACAGTTGAAAACAGTAGTTAGAGCTAACAGTGGAAAATTCACCAACCTGCCAGCTCTAAAATAGACTTAGCTGCCACACAGACTCTGTTTATTGGATTTATCCAGTGCCTTTGCCTTAGAGCTGAGAGGGCCTTTGCCAGTCACCTGAAGGGATCCCATATTTCACCTATCCACAATCAATAGGCAATAAGAATGTCTCCGATGCTGACATATCCTGCTTTGTGTCTGCCCTCACTTCCTTCTTCATCACCAGCCAGTATTCCCTGCCTGCTGCAGTGGGCTCCACAGTGGGAGAAGCCCAGAAGGGTGGATATGGCAGGTACACGGGCCTCTTAAAGGCAATGACAGTTCAAGGGACCATCCATGAGGCTGGCCCAGCACTGAGCTACTACTACTCACAGCCTCTTTGGGCAATTGTGGGCTCTTCTCTATTCTGCCTCAGTAGTCAAATTCTCCACCTAGCCAGTCTCTCCTCCCATCTCAGCTTTCTGCCTTATCTCCTTAACATAGTCTGAGAGAGGGTGAGCCAACCAAAGCCTTCCTGAGCACTGACATAGTTCTGGTTCGTTAGCAGCACACAGAACACGTGAGGAGGGACAGACAGCACAGACAGAATCCTGACTGACAATGAGCCAGTAGTAAGCGTATCAGCTCAAAGGAAGTTCAAGGTTTCATACATAGCTCACTCTTATGCCATTCCTCTTGGAAGGTTCACCACTATAGCACCTTCATGCAGGAATTGCACCTTCCCCTGCCCCCACCCCACGGCCTCTGCAAACACCTTTCCAAACACAGGGGCTCATGCCCAGCAACATAGTTATCATCATAATTCAGGGACTGGGTCAGGTGGTACAGGTAAGAGAATGGAAGCAGCAAAGAAATAAACCCTCCAACTGAAATGAGGAGCCAGTCTTCTTCCCTTTTCCCCACCCTTTTCAGCCTCCCTTTCCAAAAATGAACAGTTCAATAAAAGAAATTGAGAATATTGGAAACCTCTGCCAAAATGAAACTACCTCCTAATTGGTTTGTCCAATTCAGGTTCTTTATACCTTCCATAGAACAAAAATAGTCTCCATATCACTTGTCAAGTGAGGCTAACAGGGAGGCATTGCAAATCACTTGACTCCTCAGATTTTGGGGGAGTAACCTATTGAAAAATAGCCTATAGGAAAACGCTGGACTGCATTTCATTCGGGCTCAGGCTGAATTTCCTGTGACATTGCGGGGCAGAGGAGAAGCACTGGGGACAGGAGAACAGTGGGAGGGTCTGTGCTGATGACAGTGTAGGGTTGTTTTCTGACTCAGTGCTATTTATCAAACACAATTAGTGACAGCCCTTCAGGGCAGCAGGTGGCTGCACATGCAGTGACTGAATCCCTGGCTAAGGACCCTGGAAGGGAGTCATTGCCACCTGCCTGGCTTCAGTGGCGTATCCCTCCAGCCTTGTTTCATCAACCTAGAAACATGAACCCCTCCTGATGCTCATTCCCACATCCCTCACCTCCTTGCTTGGGTCTCATCTTCTGACACCACTGAGTTTTATTTGATAAACGAATGGAAAAAAACTTGAAGGGTCATAGGTCTGATATCTTTGCAGGGATAGAGATACTTTAGGGTGTAGTATATGGAGAGTGTTTCTTTGTTGAGTGGGGTCTTTGGAAATTTCCCTAAATGGTCAGAGGATCTGTGCTTAAAGAAAATTTGTTTTTCCCTGAGCAACTTATCAACACCTATTTTTTTCATTGCTTTGTTTAGATTTATGTTGTGAATTGGTTATTCTGATCTTATTGCTGTCGTGTATGAGGCTCCGGCATGATATCAGGGATAGGGACCACTGACTCTTGGTAAATCTCTTTCCCCCTTCTTTCCTAGGTATGTATATCAGTCAGGATCCACACAGGAGACAGAAACCACACCAGTGTTTTGTTTGTTTTTCTGTTTTTAAGCAAGGAGAAACTGATATAAGGAAATGTTATTTTTCGAGGGAGGTGACTAAGAAGTGAAAAGGAAAACACTAAAGTTTCATGGATAGAACTGCAGGATGCAGCTACACCCCTAAAGCTGAGGGAACAGAGGAAGGAGTTGGATTTCATGAAACTTAGAAGCTTGGTGGAGGTGTCCCTCAAAGCTAAGACCCGGACTTCTGAGGAGGAGGAAGGGCAGATGTCTCTGAGCTCAGAGGAGGCACCCTGGGGGCTGGGGCACCTGGGAAGGGTACATCGAGGCTGGTTCTGTAGCTGTTAGAAAAACTGCATTGTGGATTCAGCTGCTACTGGCCAAACTGGCATTACTGGGTGAGGAAGCAGTGTTGCTGGGGCCCTCACAGAGGAAGCCAGCAGGGAGGAGCCAGTTCTTCTGTGTCCTCCCATCTGCAGCCTCCCTGCAGACAGTCGTTGGCAGAGCAGAGATGTGGTTTGCAGAGACCAGCTTAGCCTCACGCAGCATAGTGCGTGGAGGTGGGCGTGGTGCTGGGAGGCAGGAGCTTAGCAACTGGCATGTGAGGTGAAGGGCCTCATTAACTGAGAGGAAATCTGAAGTCTCCCTCAGTCACTTGGAGGCTTGAGTATCCTAGTCTTGTTTCCTCCTCTTCAGCTTCACACTTTAGCTCTCCAGAACAAAGGTATAAAAAAACCCTCAGCATTAACGCGTGTCCAGTTTATAATTCCTTCATCCTTTCTGCAAAGAGGGCTCTACTCCTAATCCTTTGATGTATGTACCCAGGGGAGAATGATGGCTCAGCTCTACCTTCCAAAGTCCTCTTCTCAAAGGAGCTTTTGTCTTCTCTCGGCATTTCCCTGAGGGCCCTTCTCACCCTTTTTCTGCTTTACTACCCTGAGAACCAACATCCCTAGAACTGCTGCCAGATCAAGTCTGGTGAAACCAGCTATCTCAAAAAAACAGCTCAAAGTTTTCTAATGCAATTCCACAAGTGTTGGTCATTCCCATTGTATGTCAGGCACTGCCCTTCCTATAAAGATGTAGAAAATGTGGTCCCTGCTCTGGAGACATTTTTCATCAGGTAACACAAAGAGATATGTAAACTCTCCCCAGGTTATGGACCATAATAAGTGCCACCGCTTGAGGAGATAGTAGAATCAGCTGGATCTGAGTTCACTTATGGTTTCGCCAAGCAGGAACTAGAAATAAAGTGGTAAACACTTAGGTATTTACAGATCTCCACATGGCCCCCATGATGGCTCATTCTACAGATGGGAAACTGAGCCATAAGGGAACTGCTCACAGTCACCAAAGCTAGCTAGTGGCAGGGCTGAGAGTTCCAGCTGAGTGACGCTCCCCACTAGGCTTCATCTGAAGACTAGGTGAGATAGTAGTGCCTGTTTTAGGTAAGCACTAAGTGGTAACCATTGTTATGCTGTTAATCTGATGAATTTTTTAAAAGGCTTATAAAACAAAAAAAGGGATAATTAATCATGCCTTACCTTGTATGGTATGTTGTAACTTATAAGGGTTTTTAATATACAGTAGTCCCTCTCTATATCGCGGTTCACTTATCGCAGCCTCACTCTACTGCGGGATTTTAAAAAATACTATATTTAATTATTTATCACGGATTTTTCTCTTTATTGTGGGATTTTGCGGTACTGTATACGTATGTTGTTAAAGTTACGCAGGTTTAAGAGTGTAGAATATGTTTAAGAACGTAAGTAGTGTTTATAAAAGTGTGAAAAAGGTTAATAAGAGACTAGGAATGGTTTATAAGTGTGTGGGCAGGGTTTATAAAGCCTTAAAATATATATAAATACTAAAATAAATGTAAGGTTCCTACTTCGTGGATTTTCATCTATCGCGGGGGGGTCTAGAACGTAATACCCACAATAAGTGAGGGAATACTGTATATTATCCCATTTAATCTTCATAATAATTCCGGATGGTAAGGATATCTTTCCTGTTTACAGAGGCGTCTACTGAGATCGGGGCATGCCACAGCTCAAATAGGAATAGAAGGGTCCTAAGAGACCCAGGAAGGGCAGCATGGCCATTGCAGGCTCACCATATTCAGGGGTGCTTGAGGAAGAGCAGCCCTTTGCCGGGTGTGGTGTGATGTAATGGGTGAGTTAGAGATTTGGGAGTCACACGATCCTGTGTTCAGACCCCACCTCTCTCATTACCTGTGCATCCCTGGGCAGAGCAGCTTCTACTCTTCATTTCCCCATCCCCACAACTGGGTGACACTCTGCCTCTCGCCACTGTGAGGGCGGCTAAAGGAAAGTGAAAAACCTTATGTCATGTACAGGTAACCAGCATAAATGGTAGTTTTGAAGAAAGGAAGAAATCTCAAAAGTTGGTTTCATGGCTGACCCTGTGTACATTCTGAGTGCCTTTGCATAAGGGAAATTAATAATGAACATGGAATGTTACCTCTTGAGTGATAACATTTTGCTTGCTCATAGCCTCAGCAATATTGCCTAAGGTTTATTTAATGGAACTCAGAAAAGCTTGTTTTTCCACCTCTAACTAGTTAAAAATTTTAAACTGGCAAGAAACCCAGAGTCATTTGGGGTGGCGGGAAGTATAGTTTGAGTGAAGGGGACACAGAGACACCCTGGGAGTGCAGGCATGGGTGTGCTCACCGAATGCCTCTGCCTTTCCTTCTGGCCTCTGAGAGTCAGGGTGACATGGCTCCAGAACCCAGCAGAGTAAAAAATTTGAGTTGCACCGAGTCCTTTTTGTTGAAAATTTAGGAAATGCAAACCTCACTAAAAATCTTTATCAGGTTCCCCTTGCCCAGCTTGGTTAAACCCAGCATTTCTTAGCTGTATTTAACAATGGCCTGGGTTTTTCAAGGTACCCCTCGTGACATCCTGTGGGACAGTTTGGATCAGACAACAGTGTGTGAGGTGCTAAGTGACTTCTTTGGCAGATGAGAAAACTTGGGCCCATGCAGCTGGCAGTGTGTCCATGGTTAGAAGCAGAATTCTAGGGCTGCTGCCTCTGCACAGGGGGCTCCCATCATGGCAGTGTCTTCTCCAGAAAGTAGTCAAGTCACTATTTTTCTTTCCCTGTCAGGTTTGACTTTTGACCAGACAGACAGCCAAAAACTTCTTTCTATGGTCTCCTTGTTTTATTGTTTTAATGATATCCTACTGAGACTTTTACCTGATGATGGAAGGCGTGTTTTCTTCTGGGAAGGGAAAGGTGCTTTAATGACCCCATTCTGGCTCTTGTCAATATTTACAAAGATGGCCATGTCTGGTCCAACACCACAGGGGGCCTTTCTGTGGCTCCAGTGCACTTACCACATTTCGTATGTACTGCTTTTTAAGGCCTTCTTCCCCCTAGTCTGTGAGCTCTTTGGTCACAGGAATGGTGTGTAAGTACCAGAGCAGCCAGGGCAGGCAAGACACATAGTAAGTGCTGAGACACATAGTAGGTGCCTCATAAAATAACAGTTGTGTGGTTCTCCACTCTGATTATGCTTAAATTCTGCTAGTTTCAGGAGAGTGAGAGTTTCTCAAACAGAACCCTGTATTCACATTTCATTTACTTTTAACTAAGGTATCACATCTGCCCTCTATGGACTTTGTCATGGGCTTTGTTGGACTCATTTGGATTTGGCGCATAAGAAAGTAATGCTTCACATTTCTCCCTAACATGGGGAGTTGAACTTATTGTTTTGTTTGTTGAAATGTTGGGTTAGCCAAAAAGTTTGTTTCTTTCTTTTCCATAAGATGGCTCTAGTAGTGTTTAGTTGCCTTTAACCTCATTTGATTTTGTTAGATTGTATTGTGACAGCTGTCATATCAGTGTGCATTTTTAAAAACATCAAATTTGATGAATTTTTGCGTAGCCATTTTAATATTGAAGGTGGAAGAAAATATGCAATATTTTTTGGCATATTATGCTTTATTATTTCAAGAAAGGTGAGAACACAACTGAAACACACAAAAAAAGACTTATGCAGTGTATGGAAAAGGTGCTATGACTGATCAAATGTGTCAAAAGTGGTTTGTGAAGTTCCATGCTGGAGATTTCTCAATAATGCTCCACGGTTGGGTAGACCAGTTGAAATTGATAGCGATCAAATTGAGACATTAATTGAGATAGCCAACATGCTCAAAGTATCTAAATCAATAAAGTCATTGGTGAAAATAAAAAATGTATCAATTATTTTATGGAAAAAACTAAGTGGACTTTTTGGCCAACCCAATATAATCTAATATTAACAGGTGGATTTTTATCTTAAATAAAGAAAAAGCAATTTCTTTATAAAATGTACATGCACAAACTGGAGCCAGTATTTCCATCCATTACATAATTTTTCTAAGTAAATGACTAAACATAGATACCTTCTTTGCTTTAATTTTCTTTTTATCTAATATTTGGTGTTAGGAAACAATATGTTTAAGTTATGAACATAATAGAATGAATACTCATGAAGCCACCACCCAGCTATGATGACTACCATGAGTACTTTGCATCTCATGTTCTTCCTTCCCCATCCTAACCTATCTCCCCACCCCCCGTCTCCCCTTTCTTTGCTCAGACAGCTACGATATTTTCTCATAAAAATTTAGGTGGCCACAGATAGCTTTTTGTTTCCTATTTCTGACCTATGGCCAGGAATTGAAATTAGACTATATTCTAGAGAAATCAAATCAATAAATGTTTTCAGAAGTCATTAGCTTAACCCACCTCCCCTGGGCACTAATGTCACCAAACAGGATGGTGAACAAAGCTCTAGGCACAAGACACAGGGTAGATTTCTGTCCAGTGGGGTCTTTTGCTGAGAAGCAACTGGAGCAGTATTGATTCTTTGGCATTTGGGGGGTGGGGGTGGGGAGGAAAAAAATACTAACCCTTTGAGTGCCATGCCTAATTTGAAATTTAAGTCAACATGAGAAAAAATTATATCAATATATAACCTGAGATACAAAAAAAAGAGAACAAAATATAAAATACGAATTATTCCATTGTTATTTACATTTCTAGCCATCGAAAAAAGAGTCACTGGGAGCGACGCTGGCACTTTAGGGAAAATTTGTCAATGTCGCTCCCAGCGATGTTGGCACTCAGAGGGTTAAAACGTGTAGTATAAGGGTCATGGGTGAAGAGGGTGGGGTGAGGAAGAAAGGCTTCCTGTCTGGAAGGATCAAATGTTTTGTCTTTATTACAATTTTGAACAAGCCATGGGAAATCAGATTTCTTAAGTTCTTCATGTTAATTTTTGTCTTGCCCATTTTCTTGTGAACACTCAAATAGTCATGAATTCAGGCGAGTTCGGGTTACTTTCTCTAAGTGGCCCTCAGTCTTACCTCGCAGCACATAGAGTCCCTAACAGAATGGAGGACTTACAGAGATTGCAAAATGACATAAAATGAGAAAAAAAAATTGTAAGCCAGCTCATGGAGTTCATGCTCTAAACATGGACCACTTGGGGGTTAAATTTGTGGTTGGGGGTTAATAGACCTAGTTTCTCATTATGCATTTTTAAATTGAGGGCCTCCATTCACATACTTAAGGCATATGGATGGGAAATATGTCTTCTATTAAACGTGATTAACTGGAAAAATTATAATCAAAACTATGTAATCTCACAAAATATGGGGATTATATAAGATCATGAAGATTCAGGCAATAAATTTCATGGAGGGTTTAAATGATTGGGCAAATGTCTACAAATATTTTACTTCTGAGAGGAAAAACTAGAGTACAGAAGTAATGCTGGCTTAGAAAGGCTAAATTATTTAATCTGAAAAAGGGAATTTAAGAGATGAAGACTGATAAATTCTGAAGATGAAATAGAGACAATAGGAAAGAGCAGTGTTCCATTTCTAGAGACCCTTATTTCTTCCATCAGTAAGTTTACTTATTCATTTATTGTTTTCATAACTTATTGGGATATAATCCATACTGTATAATTTATCCATTTAAATTGTGTGATTCAGTGATCTTTAATGTATTCACAAACATGTGCAACCATCTCCACAATCAGTTTTAGAACATTTTGTCACCCTGAAAAGATATTCTTTTGTCTTTGGAATTTGTAGTTTGTATCAAATACTCAGCCAGTGCTCTGAGATAGTGGTCTGGGCTGCAGCTTTATGCAATGCCTTCTTTAACCAGTGACACATATGATATTTTATTGGAACAAAGATTACTGAGGTTTACTTTTTCTGGTTGTTTGTTTGTTTTTTCTCTTAAGTCAAAAACCATTGCATTTGGACAAGACCCTGAACCCTTGCTCTGATCCCAAAGGCCCCATGGAGAATGTGGGGCCACATGCTGCGGAGCTCTCCCTGCCCACTCTGCTTAACTGCCTACAGAGCACAGCTTTGTTTTTCTAATACATAGTGGTATATGATTTGTGTTAAATAAGGAGTTTCAGAGCTTTAAAGTAAATTTGAGAAGATTCAAAAATATTTGAAATTCTGTTTCTGGTCTTAAGGAGTTCAGTAGATAGTTGTGGGGGCCATGGTATGGAAACATGGAAAGTTAATTCAGTGCAAGGTTGTCGGTGTGATTGTTCCATGGGATTTTATTATGGAAACACTTTGTTTCCTGTGGGTCTTCAAACAGAACTGAAATTCTGTCAAAAGTTAAGAACAAATATGGGAGGCTTCCTCGAAGTTTAGAAGAATGTGTAGAACCTGGTGGGTCTCATGTGGTTTCCCGGTGAAGTACCAAAAGTTACTCGAGTAGGAGTATGCCCACGTCTGACCAATGCTGTGTACTCCTGGCATCCAATGAAATTAAGTAAGAATTAAAACAGAACATTGGAACAAAGTGAGAAAATCTGTAACATCAAGGCAGCATGGAATCATGAGTTAAAACAACCTGAATTTGCAAAGTACAAACCTGCCTGCCAAATATGATAAGCAGTTTTTTCTTGTAAAATGGCTAGGTGGAATTAAAGTAAGGGCTGTCAAGGATTTGAATATAGAGCAAAGTAATTGATTGAGCACATTATTTTTATAGATAAAACTGATATTTAAGTTAATTTCGATAAGAAAACAATCACATGCACTGTAAATTGACCAGAAGTGCTTATAAATCAAGATGATTAATGTAAAATCTAAGTGAATCATTTGAAAAGAAAATGTCATAGAAAGCACTATAGGGATGAATGTTAGATTTGGTCTTATTTACACAATTATTAATTAGGCTAAATAGACTGTTTCTGGAAAAGGTAATAGAAACTGATTCCCTTTGAGCTCTTAGTTTTAAATAGGAGGCCTTAAAGCATAGGGGTTAAGAGCACAACCTGGCCCTGCATTTGATCTTGACTCTGCTACTTACTGGCTTTTGAACCTTGGGCTATAACCCATGGTTTCCTCGTGGCCACAGTGGGAATAGTGGCCATCTCATTTTAGCAATTGTGCTGCGTGTTAATGAACTGATACATATGAAGTGCTTAGCATAGTCCCTGGCACACAGTTAGCACCCCATGAAAGGTAACTGGTAATAATATAATCACAACAAAAACGAAGGGAACATGCGTTCTGATCTAGAAAGAGAAGCAGTACCCAGAGGAACTGCAAAAAATCCCCCTAAACTTGACCATGGTTAAAAGCTGACTGAAAGTCACCTTGAATCACCTTGACCATGTCAGAACTCTGTGGAAAACTCTGTTAGAGTGACTGTCAAAATAATTTTTAACCCCCCCCAAATAAATATATACATATATGAAATAGCTTTGCCTAAAAGGAGGAAAACGGAGACTGACTGACTAATACTAGAGTAGTAAAAAAAACCCTGCATTAGGAAGCATGATACTCTGTTATCCTGCCTCTGTAATGTAAGAAAAGAGAAGAACATTTAAGTTAAGAGAGAGATTTTGACACAGAAACAAACTTCATTGGAATAAAAGTACCAACTGACAGTGTAAGGTTATCTTCCTTGAGAATATTTATGAATAGGTACAGGGGGTGAGAATTTTGATTTTATAATGGAAGGATAAGAAGGGAGTCTTTGAGGATTTTAACCTTAGAAGGTACATGGAAACATTTGTATTTTAAATATGGGGAGTGGAGGTGAGCCTGGAACAAGAGGCCAGTTAAGATGGAATAATCCTGTTAAACCAAAATCTCACTTCTTAGACATCACTATACGCAGCCCTTTCCCACAGTCACTTTAGCAAGTTTATGATTTATAATTGGGTCATAGACATCTGCCAAAATTGTGTATTGGTTGAACTGATCAAGTCAGTGTCTTGGCTAGAAAATGATTGTGTGCTTTATGAATGTTTCTTCATGTCATCTTCACTGCAGTTTGCTGATAGAGGCACTATCTCCAGTTTATAGATGAAGAAACTGAGGCGAGTGACTGTACTTCAGGCATGTGGACATACCAGGCCTGACTAACTTGGCTGGGAAAGATACACTGAACCACCTTGAGATGTAGACAGTTTGTCACTTATGCAAACTGTCAAAAGAAGAGCAGCCACAGGTGCCAGCTCCCCATGGTCCTCCTCCCACACACCAGAAAAGGAACAAAAGGGGCTATGATGGTTTCCTAGAGCTTCTCTGACAAGGTACCACAGACTGGTGTCTTAACAGAATCTGTTCTCTCAGTCCTGGAGACTGGAAGTCTCCAGATCAAGGGCCTGCAGGAGTGATTTCTTCTGAGGAACCATGTGGTATGAGGAAGAATCTGGTCAAAGTCTCTCCTACCTTTAGGTGGTTTGCTGACAATCTTCGGCATTTTTTTTTCTTGTACAAACATCCTCACATGGTTTTTTCCCTGTGTGTATGTTTCTGTGTCCAAATTGCCCCTGCTTTAAAAAATTAATTATTTTTTACTTAAATTTATTGGGGTGACATTGGATAATAGGATCATATAGGTCTCAAGTGTGCATTTTTGTGACACTAGATCTGTATATTGCACTGTGTACCCACCACCTATAGTCAAATCATCTTCTACCACCATATAATAGACCCTTCTACCCCACCCCTCACCCCCTCATCCCTTCTCTCTGGCAACCACCACATTGCTGTCTGTGCCCACAAGTTACAGTTTTATATCCCACATTTGAGTCAAATCATATGGTTCATAGCTTTTTCTGACTGACTTATTTCACTTAGCATAATATTCTCAAGGTCCATTCATGTCGCAAATGGCAGTATTTCATCTTTTCTTATGGCGAAGTACTATTCCATTGTATGTATGGACCACATCTTCTTTATTCAGTCCTCTATCGGAGGACACTTGGCTGTCTTCACGTCTTTGCCACTGTGAATAATGTTGCAATTAACACAGGAGTGCATATGTCTTTGTGAATATATGTTTTCAACTTTTTCAGGTAGATACTCAGGAGAGGGATTTCTGGGTCATATGGTAACTCTATTGTTAATTTTTTGAGGAACCACCATACTGTTTTCCATAGTGACTGTACCAGTTTACATTCCCACCAGCAGTGAATGAAGGTTCCCTTTTCTTCACAACTTCTTCAACTCTTGTGATTATCTGTCTTGTTGATAATAGCCATTCTTACAGGTGTGAGGTGGTATCTCAGGGTAGTTTTGATTTACATCTCCCTAATAGCTAGTGAGGTTGAAAATCTTTTCATATATCTGTTCCCCATTTGTATGTCTTCTTGGGAGAGTGTCTGTTCAGATGCTCTGTCCATTTTTCAGTTGGATTGTTTAATGCTGAATTTGAGTTCTTTATATATTTTGGATATTAAACCTTCATCAGAGCTGTTTGCAAATTTTGTCGGTTGCCTTTTTGTTTTGTTGTGGGTATCCTTTGTCATGTAGAAGCTTTTTAATTTGATATAGTCCCATTCATTTATTTTTCCTTTACTTCCTTTGACTTTAGCGTCAAATTCATAAAATGTTCTCCATGACCAAGGTCCGTGAGTTTAGTACTTATGTTTTCTTCTATGTAATTTATTATTTCAGATCTTATGTTTAGATCTTTGATTCATTTTGAATTAATTTTTGTACATGGGGACAAACTGTAACCTAGTTTCATTCTTTTGCATGTGGCTTTCCAATTTTTCCAACACCATTTGTTGAAGAGATTTTCTTTTCTCCATTGTGTGTTTCTGGCTTCTTTGTCAAATGTTATCTGCCCATGTACATGTTGTTTTATATCTGGGCTCTCAATTCTGTTCCATTGATCTGTGTGTGTCTGTTTCCCGCGAAAACCTTGCTGTTTTGATTATCATAGCTCTGTAGTATAATTTGAAGTCAGGTAGTGTCATACCTCTGCTCATTTTTTTTTTTTTTTCCCAGAATTGATTTGGCTATTTGGGGTCTTTTGTGGTTTCATATAAAGCTAATGATTAATTTTTGTTGTTGTTGTTCTAGTTCTTTAAAAATAATGACATTGGGATTTTGATGAGGATTGCATTAAATCTATATATTGCTTTGGGTAATATGGCCATTTTAACTATGTTGATTCCTCCAATCCATGAATATGGAATATCTTTTCATTTTGTTGTACCTTTTTCAATCTCTTTTAATAATACTTTGTAGTTTTCAGTATATAGGTCTTTCTGATCTTTTGCTAAGTTTATTCCTAGGTATTTTATTCTTTCGGTTATAATTGCAAAAGGAATAGGTTTTTTTTTCCATTTTTTTCATAAGTTTTGTTAGTATATGAGAAAAGCAATGGATTTTTGTACATTGATTTTGTATCCTACAGCTCTACTGTATTTATTTATTGTTTCTAATAGTTTTTTGGTGGAGCCTTTAGGGTTTTCTATGTACAGAATCATGTCATCTGCAAAAAGTGACACTTTTACTTCTTTCTGAATTTGGATGCCTTTTATATTTTTCTCTTGCCTTATTGCTCTGGCTAGGACTTCCAAAACTGTTGAACACGAGTGATGAGAATAGGCATCCTTGTGTTATTCCTGGTTTTAGAGGAAAAGCTTTCAGTTTTTTGCCATTGAGTATGATATTGGCTGAGTGTTTGTCATATATGGACTTTACTATGTTGAGATACTTTCCTTCTATTCCTATTTTATTGAGAGTTTTAATCATAAATGGGTGTTGGATTTTATCAACTGCCTTTTCTGCATGTATTGATGAGTATATAATTTTTATCCTTTATTTTGTTAATGTGTTATATTACATTGATTTGAGTGTGTTGAATCATCCTTGTGCCCCTGGAATAAACCCCACATTATCGTGCGGTATTATTTTTTAATATATTATTGTATTCAATTTGCTAGTATTTTGTTTAGGATTTTTGCATATGTATTCATCAGAGATATTGATCTGCAGCTTTCTTTCTGTGTGTTATCCTTACCAGATTCTGGTATCAGGCCCTTAGAAACTGTGTTAGGAAATATTGCCTCTTCTTCAATTTTTTGGAGAGTTTGAGAAGGATAGGTTTTAAGTCTTCTTTGAATGTTTGGTAGAATTCACTGATGAAGCTGTCTGGTCCTGGACTTTTATTTTTGCGGAGGTTCTTGATGGTTGCTTCAATTTCCTCACTGTTGATTGAGTCTGTTTAGATTATTTAATTCTTCATGATTTAGTCTAGGCAGGTTATATATTTCTAGGAACTTATCTGTTTCTTCTAAGTTATTGGATTTGGTGTCATGTAGTCTTTCACAGTATTTTAGTACAATCCTTTGTATCTCTGTGATGTCTGCTACTCCTCTTTCATTTCTGATTTTGTTTATATGGGTTTTTTCTCTGTTTTCCTCACTGAGTCTAGCCAGCAGTTTGCCAATTTTTATTAATCTTTTCAAAGAACCAGCTTTTTGTCGTATTAATTTTTTGTATAGCCTTTTTGTTCTCTATTTCATTCAGTTCTTCTCTAATTTTTATTATTTCCTTTCTTCTGCTTAATTTGGGTTGCTTTTATTCTTCTTTTCCTAGAGCTTTCAGATGTAATGTTAGGTTGTTTACTTGAGATTTCTCTTGTTTCTTGAGATAGGCCTGTGATGATATAAACTTCCCATTTTTACTGCTTTGCTGCATCCCAGAAGTTTTGATATCTGTATAGTCATTCTCATTTGTCTCTATCTTCTAATCTCACCTTTTATTTCGTCTTTGACCCAGTCATTTTTTAGTAGTATGTTGTTTAATCTCCACATGTGGGTTTCTTTAGTTGCTTTTTGAAGTTGATTTTTAATTTCAAGACATTGTGGTCAGAGAATATGCTTGGTATAATTTCAATCATCTTGAATTTGTTGAGGCTAGTTTTGTGATTCAACATATGGTCTATCTTTGAGACGGTTTTATGTGCACTGGAGAAGAATGTATAATCTGATGTTCTGGGATGACAGCCTCTGTATATGTCAGTTATTTCCATTTGGTCTAATGTGTAATTTAAGGCTGATACTTTTTAATGGATTTTCTGTTTGGCTCTATCTAGAGCTGTCAATGGAGTATTAAGGTCTCCAGCTATGATTGTGTTTTTGTCAGTTTCTCCCTTTGGTTCTGTTAGTAGTTGCTTTATATATTTCAGTGCTCCCTAATTGGGTGCATATATATTAGGAGGTGTTATGTCTTATTGATGTAGTGTCTCCTTTATCATTATAAAATGTCCATCTTTGTCTCTTGTTACCTTTGTTATCTTAAAATCTATTTTGTCAGATATAAGTATGGCTACAACCTGCTTTTCTGTGGATGTTATTTTTGGGGAGGGTCATTTTCCACACTTTTACTTTGAATCTACCTTTGTCTTTGCAGCTTAGATGTGTCTCTTGAAGGCAGCATATGGTTGGGTTTTGGTTTTTAATCCCATATGCTATTTTGTGCCTCTTTATTCATGAATTTACATTTAGGGTGATTATTGATGTATGAGGATTTCCTATAGCCATTTTATGCTTTGTTTTCTGGTAGCTCTGTGCCTCCATTTTTTCCTTTCCTTGGTGTTTCTGTTGATTTTGTTCAGTGGTAGGTATTCCATGCTTCTTTCCTCTGTTTCCTCTCTTTTAAGCTATGTGTCTCACTTTTTGGGGGCAGGGAGGTGTCTACCATTAGGTTTATGAAAAAGAAAGTTGCATATGTACAGTAGTTTTCTTTTTCTTTTGAGTGCATCTGCTCTCCATCCTCCTTTGCTGGTTCAAGCCTTTGCCTCCTTACCTTTTATGTTTTTGTTGTCACAAATTATCCCTGTTTATGCTGTAAGTTTCTTTTTTCTGATGATCTTACATGTAGTGTTGTGACCTTTTGCTCTTTGTTTCAGGGCAAATAACCCCTTGAGTATTTCCTGCAGTGGAGGTTTTCTAGTGATAAATTTCCTCAGCTTCTGTATGTCTGAAAAGGTCATTACTTCTTCATATTTAAAGGATATATTATTCTTGGCTGGTCATTTCTTTCTTTCAGTATGTTGAATATTTTTTTTCCACTCTCTTCTGGCTTGTAGAGTTTTTGATGAGAAGTCTGATGATAACCTGATGGGTTTCCTATTATAGGTCACTTTCTTTTTTTCCCTGTCTGCTTTGAGAATTTTTTCGTTGTCACTAATTTTTGACAATTTTAATACAATTCACCTTGGAGAGGGCTTCTCGGATTAAGGTAACTAAGTGTTCTGTTTGCTTCCTGGATTTGAGGATCTAGTTATTTCCATAGGTTTGGGAAGTTCTCATCCACTATTTATTTGAATAGGCTCTCTTTCCCTTCTCCTTCTCTTCTTCTTCTGGAATACCTATAATTTTTATATTGCTTTTTCTGATGAAGTCAGTTCTCATAAAGCGCTTTCATTTCTTTTATATGCTCAGGTCTCTCTCTCCTTTCCTCTGCATCATTTCTAGATTCCAATCTTTGATATCACTAATTCTTTCCTCCATCTGGTTGGCTGTTTCCTATGCTCAGTAGTTCCAGATCTCCTTCATTGAATGCTTCATCTCCAGGATTTCTGTTTGATTCTTTTTTAAAGTTTCAATGTCTTTGGTAAAGTTTTCATTTTGTTCATTAATTTGTTTTCTGAGTCCATCGAATTGCTTGTCTGTATTTTCTCACATCTCACTATTTTCAGAACTGCAATTTTGAATTCTCTGTCATTTATATCATATATTTCCATATGTTCCAATTTGCTTTCTGGAGATTTTTCATTATCTTTCTGAGCTACCTCGCTACCTTTGTTATTGGTGGTATTTGATGGGCTCCTTCTCTGCCTAGGCATCTATATATTATACTTCGCTAGCAGGTTTCTATGAAGAAGTGGTGCTAAATTACAAGTTTTTAAGCTCTGTGAAATCCCAAACCTGACCTCTGCTGCTGCTGTCAGTATAGCAGCATATAGCGGTGGGTGATGTTTGTGGGTGTGGTTTGTTTTGCCCTCTGGGTAATGGTGACCTCAGACTTCCACAGGGTCCCCACCCAAGTGCCCCAACTGGAGATCAGTCACAGAGGGAAACGGTGATTCTGATGTAATAGTTCTGAGGTTTGCCAGTAACATGCTCTGAAACCCGACACCAAGGGCTGTGGTAGTCTGAAAGGCATTAGGGCTCTGTGGTTCCATTTCTTTGTTTGGAATACCAACCATCCCACAGCCAACAGTGGTGGCAGAATCCTTGTGCCACGTCCTTGCTCAGGCCCCTTGATTGGTTCAGCCACAGTTTGTACCTCTCACTCCTGCAGAGTGCCCACCAAGACTCGCTGATCCTCCTGGCTAGTCAAAGGAAGCACCAGCTACATCTGGCTTCCTCCTCTCTCTGACCTAACCCCAGGGAAGACTCCGGGCTGTGGGACTTCATCTGTGGCCTGTTTGAGCTGTCCTCCTCCCTTCTCACGTCCCCTGTTTGTTCCCATTTGCCCTCCTTTAGATGCTTCAATGTGTTCATCTCTCAGACATGCCAATATGTTGGGCAGGGAATTCTTTGTTGAGTTATAGCTGATCAACTTGTCGAAAATTCAGGTGGAGAGACCAGGAGGATATATCACACTGCCATTCCTCTGACCAAATTTCCCCTTTTTATAAGGACACCAATATACATTTCTAATATGGATGCAAAGTATACAAACATACGTGTATATATCTTATGTTAGTAAAGAATGGGCAACAGCAGACCCTCCATATCACCCTGCCCAGGCTCTGTAGCTTCAGCTTCACTGGAGAGGACACTCCAGCGTCATCGCAAGATGTCGATTCAACACGGGAGGAGACAGATACCGTGTCACTCCCGAGTCGGACTGCACAGCCATTCTCGGCGGTGCAGATAGACTCTTAAGAGGCTACACCATCGTCTCTCGAGACGGACGGCTGCCGACGAGTAAAGAATGATTTTGGTTTCTTTTTTTTGCTCCCTTGTTACAGTAGCCTCAGTTGTCTGTGTTTGAATGCATGACACAATTCTGAATGTGGGTTACAGACGGCAGTCCTTGTTCTGACTCCTTGAATGACTTTTGCTGGGTTTGTGAATCCGAGAAGTTCTGTGCAAAAAAATTGTGTTTGTAAGAATATGTGTTTTTCTGAAACAAGGATTTGAATCTTCCATCATATTCTCAGAGAGGTCTGTGTCCCCTCCCCTACAGTTAAGGACCAGCATCTAAGGAAATATGGGGAGTCAAGTTGGTGTTGCTTTGTAAGCTGTTCTTTACCTGTTAACATACGCACAGCAGTGACAGATGAAAATCTAAGAAGAGGATATGAAAAAGTCAGAACCATGCCTTTTCCTTCTCTCCCTAAAAAAGATTTCTCTCTGTAGACAAGAGACAAACACAAGCACAAAGCAGAGAGTAAGGCCGAAGACAGACACTGTGGGCTCCAAGATTGTAAGTAGGGAGAAGAAGCCAGTGGTTTACTTGGTGGAATGTCAGGACTAAAAGGGCTCTGCATGATGTGCTGGGCCAGACCATATGCTCTCCTTGAAAATCAAGGCTAGTGGTGGCCATGCTTCCCTTCTCTAGATGGGAGGTAGTAATCACTGCAGCAAATCACTGTCTGTCTGATATGGCCTCTAGCTTATAGGAAGCTTTGATCCTAGGAAGAGAGCAGGACAGAAACAGACACCTGACCTCTTTATCAGAAACTGAGATATATCACCCCTATTGCATCATCATCAGTATCCCCTTTGGGCAGGAAACACTATCAACTTGATTCTTGGATTATGAATACAAGTAGAGGAACTGCAAAAAATTCTAACCAAGGAGGGGTGATTAGTGGGACAACATTAGCAGTTATTCCCCATACAAGTGGGCCTGCATACGCATATTCCAAAACCCATGAAGAACTCTCACCTTAGTGTCAGAAAGCCAAATCAGCAATCAGAATCTGAATTCACAGGAGGTTAGAGCAAAGTCAGAAAATATTATTTTTAAAAAGTGCATAATGCCCTCAAGGAGATTGATGTAGGAATAATAACCATTAAAAAAAAAGAAAGAAAGAAAGGCCCTGGCTGCTGTGGCTCAGTGGATTGAGCGTCGGCCTGCGAACCAAGTCTCGCTGGTTCGATTCCCAGTCAGGGCCCATGACTAGGTTGCATGCCAGGTCCCCAGTTGGGGGTGTGTGAGAGACAACCACACAGTGATGTTTCTCTCCCTCTCTTTGTCCCTCCCTTCCTCTCTCTCTCAAAATAAATAAATAATTAAATTTAAAGAAGAAGAAGAATAGGAAATTCTGAGTAAGGGGCAAATACAGACAAGAATGAATAATTAGATATGAAAAAATAGAAATATTAGAGATGAGTAATAGATTTATTGAAATGAAGAAGGAAAAAAAAGATGAGACTAGACTCAGTTAAAAGGAGAATTAGTAAATGAGAAGCTGTTACTGATGAATCACCCAGAATTCAGTGCAACTACATACAGATTAAAAACCTAAAACAGATCACTTAAGAAAAATGGAAGATAGATCAAGAGGCTTTGCAATATGTTAACATATTACTGCAGTTTAAGAAGACAATGAAAGGAATTGCAGAGAACTAATGGCTGCAGTTTTTCTGATTTGGAACAAGACACAAACCCTCTGAATACTGAGCAGGTTAAGGAAAGATAAGTACAGGCCTGGCATAATCAGAATCAAAGTACAGAGCCTCGGAGATAAAGATAACACTCTTTAAAACTGCTAGGAACTGCTAGGAAGAAAAAAACAAGTTCCCTAGGAAGAAACACTGATTGGCAGCAAACTTGCCATCATTACTAATAGGTGCAGAAAAATATTTTGAAAGTGCTGGGGGGAGACAACTGTAAACCTACAATTTTGTGCCCTGCCACATTACTTAAGTGTGAGGGTTTCAGACATATAAATACTAGAGAGAGGTTTGCCTCCCACATGCTTTCACTGAAAAAACTATTGGAGGATATTCATCTGCAAGAACAAAAGTGAGAAAGAAGAAGGCTGCATCAGAAATTGTGAGAGGTCTAAGATTTTATCATACTTGCAAGTTAACAAGGTAGCCTGCCACAGATTCATGGCTGCTGGCAGAATGACATGAGACTCCGGGGTCAGAGACAAAGGACTTTATTACTCACAGCATGCAGGCAGCATGAGTTTCCTGTGCCAATTGGTTCTCCTAAGCCCCCAAATCTCGTAGGGATGATGTGGAGCAGCTCCAGTGGACGCTGGCTCACATTCAGGGCTTAGAGCACAGCTGAAAACCCTGAAGTTTAGGAACCCTTCAATCTTTTGTTTGTTCACTTGTATTTGTTTGCTACTTTTCTTCCCAATCTTTTAAAGAGGTTGTTAGAAAACCCTGAGGAAGACATTTTCTTTATTTTCCTGGTGGAGAAACTAATCTGCAGTCTGCCCCCAAGAGAGGGACTACCTCTGTCTTCAAAGGCTGTTATACAAGCCATTACCAGTTTTGTAGAAATTCCATGGAGAATAGTCTCTCAATAAACAGGTGGGATAAAAATAGAGAATTAGAAAACAATTTTAACTTAAACTTAACTATTGCTTTAGATAACATTATTTTGTGTGGGCTTTTTAAAAGATAAAACTCTTAATAGTTAGGTACAGGATCAGTTAAATGAAACTAAGGTTCCTGTCTTATTTAAGACCTGAATAGAGACCATAAGTAAATATAGACTTTAGGACAATTTATTTATTTGTGTGTGTATTAAAGAATAGAAATACAACTTGGAGCTTTTTAAACTGAAGAGGGGAAATATTACAATATTGTAAAATATTGATCAATCCAATAGAATGTGAGAAAGGAGACAATTTATGGAAAGAATAAGCTTGTGGGACATATCCAAAGAGGTACATGAAAGAAACTTTATACCCTTAAGTGCTTTTTTTAACATAAGAAGACCCCAAATAAATGACTTATTTTTTTACCTAAATAACCTGGAAAAAGAACAGAATAAAACCAATTAAATAAGACATTGTTAAGTAACTGGACTCTGGCACTTAAATTGCCACCTGCTTCACCTGCAGGTCTGAAGACTGAGGTGTGGAGGGATGTGTGAGCCTTTTATTTTTTGTTTTGATTTTTTATCTTTTATTATTTTTTAATGTATATTATTGATTATATTGTTACAATAATTCCAATTTTCTCCCCTTTACTCCCCTCCACTCAGCATCTCCCTCCCCCAGCAATCCCCCCCACAAGTCCATACCCATGGTTCGTGAATACAAGCTTTCCCGCTTCACCCTTTCATATATTCTTCTTCTTCTTCTTCTCTCTCTTTTTTTAGTAAATATGTGATTAATTAATTATTTTAACAATAAAAAATAACAATCCCTCCCTCTCAGACTTAAGACCCTTTGTAATCTTATAAAGGACAATGGGCGAAGGTCTCGAGATCCTCTAGCTGCTTCAAGCTGGACATGGTCGTCGTCCTACCTACCTTTGGGTCCAGAAATCCCTAATAAGAGTGGGGGTGTGGAGGGGAGGGTGGCCTTCCCACATGGGGAAGGATCGTGCAGACTCCAGGTTAGTTGGCTGTCCCTGGACAATGTCATGCTTGATTTAACAGGCTGGCATCCTTGTTGTGTTCTGGAGGCAACAGATTTGGCAAAAAGGATGAAAAGATATCATTCAATCCATAACTACTAGATGACAAAAGGCAGGGATTAATTTTTCAATGTTCCACATTAGGGGGAAAAAAAAGAAGAAAAGGGCTTCTTTGGAGGAAGGTGTGCAAGACACATCTCTCCTGTCCAAAACCCTTTTGCCCATTATACTTAGTTTGGGCTGAGGGAATAGTTTAGGTTTCCCCTCTCTCAGACCTCTGGGCCCTTTCTGTCCAAGCCATTAGGATAGAAAAGAGAAACCGGTTTTAAAGTGAAGCCCACAGACCACCGCATTCGTGTGATCCTTTCAAAGGGAAGGAGCGGAAGACCATGGGGAGAGTAAAGGGACAGGGTAGTAAAGCTTTGTACACAAAGCTGTTTCAAAGAAAAGGAAGGGGGAAGAATAACGGCAGCTTCGAAAATCAAATTGATGTGACCCAGACGACATGGAGAATTGTTCTTTTTGGAACCATAATTATAATTTTTGAAAATTCAAACTTTCCTGAAAAACTTGGAAAATGTAGACACAGACCTCATAGTGTGGTTAGTTCAACAAGATTTCAGCTGGTCCTTGTTAGCCAGGCGCTGTGCTGCTGCTGCTGGGCTGCACGCATGAGTCAGACATTAGTGCTGGTCCTGCAGGACCCAACAGAGAAGTGAGCCTAAAAGGGGCACATAGTGCAGCTGTGGGTCTTGGGGTAGGCCTGAGGCGGGGCAAGCACATGACTCCATGATTACCCCAATGCCCAGCAGGGAAGAAAACGGTTTTCATGTTGGAAGTGTCAATAAGTGGCCAAGATAAGAGGTAAAGGTGGGCAAACTGAAACACATTTATAGGTCTGTAGGATTAGCCCAACGTAATAAAATAAGGATATTATTCCAAGACTATTACAGGTATTCTGAATGCAATAAATGTAATGTAGGAAAGGGGAAGAAAAGTCTTTTTCCCTCTACTAGGCCTCTCCTGGGGCTCTGTAACAAGATAGATTAAGAGAAAAACAAATTTATTAACATGTGCATTACACATATAACACATAGGAGTATCCAGAGATGAGAAACTCAAAACATTGGTTAGAAGTTGAGTTTATATAGCAGCTTAGAAAAAAGAACAATACATTTTTAGAGAAGTGATAAAACAAAGGAAAAGTAGCTTGAATATGTAGGGCTGGCAAATTGTGGAAAGGTAAATACGTAATATAGGAAACTTATTGAAGATAAGAACTAATTAGCAAAGTTCCTTTTGTAGATTCCTCTGGTGCTATCTCTGGGCTGATAAGAGTCTAGAGTTGCCTCAGTAATTAGCTCTGGTCCTTAGTAGTAGAGAGGGGAGTTGGGACACCTTTGCAAATTTATGTCCTGCTCTTACGCAGATCAGGGAAGGGCTGAGAGTTTTTCTTATATCAGCTTCTCAGTTATCTTTAGCTCAAAATAATCCTTATCCCAAAGTAACATATTTTTCTACCCTCCAATAAGAAGAGAGAGTTACAAAGATGTTTACCATCAATCAGCATAAAGGGAATAAAGTACAAGCTGGACTGACCTTACTTGGGTGCACAATACTGCCCCCCTTTACCCAACCCCAGCCAACACCTCTAGCATGCCGAAGTCACTTGGTGCACTAGCTGCACAAATCAAAGTTGAACCTGAACTCTTTTGTATCTTAAAGATAAAGTTGAAATTTCTTTTATACCCTTCTTGAATACTTTTCCCTCCTTCCCCAGAGGTAATCATTGTTCTGAAGTCCAGTATATGTAACCTTCCCACATCTATTTTAATACAATTTACACATATAAATTATTGTTATCCTGTTTTTTAACTTCATGTAAATGTCATACTGCATCTATCTTATTAAAATTTACATTTTTAAAAACCTCAACATGCTTTTTAATTTTAGCCATGGTGATATATGCATCTCCATTTCATTCATTTCAAATCTTATGCATTGTGTATATAGTATAACTACATATGAAAAAGTAATTTTATATTAGGTAGATACTAATAATACCTCCATTTACAGATGAAGCTGAAAGGCAGAGATTAAGCAGCTTGTCCAAGTCACAAAGCTAGTAAAGATTTAAATTTAGGATCGTAGATTTTGCCTGTTTTATTCCAGTTCATTTAGTTCATAGCTCTTCTTGTTTATTGCCTTGGTTAGGATTTATAGTGAGTCAGCAAGGATGAGAGTAGATAGCCTTATCTTACTCTTAAGTTTATTTGGAATGCTCCTAAAAAATACTTAGCATTAAGTATGTTTACTGTAGGTTTTTACTAAATATACATTGTTAAGGATGTTGCCTTTTTATTCATACTTCACCAAAATTTTTTTTTCTTACAACAAATATTAATTTATCAAATGCTTCCTGTCTGAAAAGTCACATGATTTTTTTTCTTCATACTGTTTGTCAATTAGAAAAATTTATGGTTTTAAATCATTCCCATTATTTTGGAAAAACTATACTTCATCCTTTTGTAATATTTTGTTAGTATGCTATTGAATTGTGTTTGCTGAAGTTACATTTAGGTTTTTTCATGTAGTTTGTAAGGTAAAATTGGTCTACAATTTTTTAAATAAATTATTCTCTGCTTCTCCAGCTTTGGCTTAAATTTTATAGTAGCCTCATAAAATTAGTTGGGTTTTCCTCCTTTTATGTTTTCATGAAACAATTGATGTTATGTTTTCATGAAACAATTGATGTTACTAAAGCAGCTACCTTTACCTTAAATATTTGATAAAGTGATGCTGTGGATCATCTCAGTTGAACACTTTTGTTGTAAGATTTGACTGATAATTCAATTTGATACAGTCATTGGTTTAAGTTTTCTGTATTGAGTGAAAATTATCCATTTATTCCAAGTTATCAAAGTTATTGTTATTAAATAGGTTATAATATTCATTTGTGACTTGGAAAGTTTCTACTATATCTATAGTTTTGATCCCTTTTTCAATTCTTTAAAAAACAAATAAGAATTATAGAAGGATCTTAAAAGAACTCATCAGTAGATGATTACTTGATAAAACTACCATAATGTTGGGGGAAAATAGAAGGCAGCAAGAAAAGAGGAAAACCCAAATATGAGGTGGATTGACTCCGTAAAAAAAGCCATAGATGTGAGTCTACAGGAGCAGGGCTGGGCTGTTGTGGACAGGACATTGTGGATGTCACTCATTCACAAGGTCACCAGGAGTCAGAGCTGACTCAATGGCATGTAACATGCACAATAAAGTAGGCATGCTTCTGTCTAGGTCAAGAAAAGAAAAGAAAAGAAAAGAAAAGGAAAGAAAAGAGAAAACACAATATTAAAAGCTCTTTAAGGTCTGTGAAAGGATTTCAATCTAAAATGGAATCAGAGAATATGAAATGGGCCCTCAAAAGTTAAGAACTGAGAGACAGATTTCCAGTAGATGCCTGATTTCCAGAAGATTGCAACTTATCTCCTACCAATGAAAATCCATGAAGAATCTCTCCCCATCTGCAAGCCAGTGAACTTACTGCTTGAATGCTGGCTGGACTTCCCCTCTTTACACTTGCCCATAAATACAGCCCACCTCAAACCTTCAGTGGACCTGCCTGTAGCTTGTTACAGCATGTGTTTCATGAATTGCAATTCCTCTGTTATACATGGATAAACTCAACTTCTGGTAATTTGAGCTTGCCTCAGTTTACCTCTTTATTTAGGTTGACAATTCATTTCCAATTTTAAAATTCCTGATTCTATGATTGTGGAATATTAAATCCCTGCCAGGTCACTTTGCCTGTCCACCTGTAGACTTTTTGGTATTTCACCTGGTTACTATCTCCTCATCACAGCGTAGCCAGGGATGGAGGCAAGTCTCCATGCCTTATTTACTTGATATAGCTATTAGCTGGTCCAGTTAGAGAAGAAAGAACAGTTGAATTGATTCATTGTGCTGTAGCCATTGCTCACACAAGGCAGCTGTGTGAGTCACTCTTAATCAATACCTACAGTGTCACAGGGGTTATGCAAGATAATAGAGATTCAGAGGTGAAAAAAGATACACATCCCACTTTCAAAATTGTAACATATTGGGAAGACATACATTAAATAAGTAACTACACAAACAATTGCAGTCATGAAAAGTACTATCAAAGAGAAGTATAAGGTGTCGTAACAAGGAACTAACAGTCTTGGACGATAAGTGAGTGTTCTGGCAGGGTAGGGAGGGCAGGAAATAGCGGTGTGTTCAAGAAACCAAATAAGCTGGGCTAGGTCTGGAGAACAACAGAAAGAGGTACAACCTTTTAAGAACTGGGCACTTTACCCTAAGAACAATGGGAAGCCATTGGATGGTTTTATACCTACCTTTATTAAGCACCAGAAAGCGTACATTTCAGTAACTGTAGTCTGTAATCTTATTATTTTAAAAACAAAATTTTATTGCCCCCCTCAAAAAAGCAAGAGTCCCTAGTGTTAGGGATAAAGAAGCAAGCCAGTGACTCTCAAACCAGTAAGAAATAATTAACAGATGAATCAGGGAAAAGGGGCCAGGAAGTGACATTCTGCAGCTCCTCACAGGTATCTCTGGGATCAGAAGGAGGAAGATTGTTATCACCAAACACAGCGAAATGGGAAGATGTAGCTAGATAACTTTGCAAATAAGTCAGAGATAGACCTATAACTAGATTACCCTTAGTTAATCACACCCTGAGTTAAGTAGTTAATCCGATAGATTGTGAACCTGGATTAACCAGTAATGGAGAAATGGGGGAGAAGGTAAGGGGGAAGAGGGGGAGCTAATCACATTAGTATAAGAGCAGTTTTCTTTGTCTACTTTGCACGCACATGCTCCTGGCTGGTGGTGCACCCCACTCTGCAGACTCGTGAATAAATGCCTTGCTTTGCTGCTCAAGTCCTGTGTTCCGGTGTTTTATTGTGAGCATTTCTCACACTAGTAGTATAGGTATCCCACATCTGACACATACTAATTAGTATAGTGGTTGATTCTTTTAGTTAAACCATTACTTTAAATTTGTTATAATTTGTTAGCTTGAACTAGGTTTGCAGTACAATAGTCTGGGGTGTTTTCTCCATGGTTTTAAAAACTGTATTTACTGTAATACACATTTTTAATGTTTTGGGGGCCTATATTCTGGCTGACTGCTTTCTAATCATGCTGAGTGCTGTGAAGGGTTGCAGACGCTCCCGTTTCTGTCACCAGGTCTTACTTACTTCTTGTCTCAGCAAGTGTGGCACCTCAGTTTGACAGGAAAGAGGAAATTTCAGGCTAATCTTGCCAATCCCAGCCTTTTACCTAATCTTTCTAAATTTTCATATTGATTAAATGACAAAAGGGTGTTGTCAAAAGAAAAGCAACTTGTGTAACTGCCAAACTCCTATTGTCTCCAGTTGCTGCATTAACCCATGGGACATTTATCACAGTGTCTTGACTTTAGGAGAGAAAACATGAATGTTTTTCAGGAGCACTGGTATTTTGACAGGAGCACCTGGATAGTAGCTTAATTATGTTCTTTTGAAATGTGTGTTCTGCACTGATGTATTTGTTAGACAACTACATTGTTATTCAAATTGAATAATCAATTTATATTTGAGTATTTAGTTTTTCAGGGTTTTTCCCATTTTTAAACTTTTATACATTTTCTGATCAGGGATGCACCAAAGGGTTTATAGTGATATCAAGCTTGATGTAAATCAATTTGTAAAATTTCCCTTCTAACTAAGGTATGGCTTTAGCAGATATTCTCTTGGACTTCATAGTTATATAATGAAACTTTTAATAAAACATTTTTTGTAATTTATAAACCTAAAGTATGCTCAGACATATATGTGTTAATCATGTGAACAACTGCAGTAACTTCTAAAAGTGTTTAACTTTAAATGTTTATCCAATATAATAATGAACTACCAAACTCTTAATAAACTGGAAAAAATGGGGAAAATGGCTGCATTGTGTTTATCACATCCTTAGAGGCATAATTTGAAAAATAATTCCTAAATGACTACTCCTCAGTCCATTTCTTTATTTTAATAATTAGAAATATTAACAAATAATGACATTACTAATTGAAATATCCTTTTTGATAATCCTTTATTTCTCCATTAAAATGGCTTCCTGAAAGTATCAAAGGAAGTTAATGAATCACTTATTAATTAAATGTGAACTTTTCTCCTCTGGAAAAAACTGAAATATGATAGATTCAAATTGCTTCATACTAAATTGAACATTGATAGTGATATAAATATAATAAATGGTAATGTTACACATAAATGTGGTAAGAATCTATAACATTCATAATGGAATTTGCTAATTTTGAATACTAACTTCTCTTTTAAGTTCATTTTGTTCCTGAGAATTCAAGTGCTGAGATAATGTTTTACTAGCATTTTCTAATTAGCCAAGTATAACTTTCCATGAAAAATTTAAACATTCTTATTTAACAAATCAATCTATATTTTCTTCTCTTGTTTTGTTAGCCTCTTAGCAAATACCCTGCTGTGATGAATGACATTTCATTCTGGTTGCCCCCTGAGAATTACACAGAAAATGATTTCTATGACTTAGTCCGAACAATTGGAGGAGACCTGGTGGAAAAAGTTGATCTTGTAGACAAGTTTGAACACCCAAAGTAAGTAGAAAACTTTCTGATTTTATCCTTTTTTCTCTATGTGACAAGAGGCATATGGAAACGTACAATAAAATTTTGCTGTAACCGAGTGCTTAGGAGACAAAATATCTTCTGAATTTATAGTGAACGTATAGCTTACCAGAAAAGCCGTTCATTTCAATCCTCTCTGAAAATCTTTCTAAAATGCATTTTTAATCTTTCCTGCCTTAGTAAAGAAAGTATATGAAACAGAATGTTTTGAAGTTCTTGGAGTTTTTCAGTATTGCTCTTGGAGGTGATTTTGTGGCGTATCACGTCACAGAAGGTGAGGCGAAGGAGGGGTTAGCAGAGGGAAGGCTGTTGTTACGTGAGTCTCCAGGCGAGTATTTATCAAGCATATAACGCCAGCCAAAACTATATTAGATCCTAAGATAAAGTTTAATAACTTTATCAGAACCCATTTCAATGTTGGCTTGTTCTCCCTGATATCTATATTTGTCTCTCACTAATCAGGTTTAACTGTGTTTTGGTTTTAGAAATGTTTTTCTTGAATTATATTTAAGGATTTGTATTGATTCATTGTTCTGTTCTTGAGGGATTTCAGTTATGCATGAGGAGGCTGTCCTTTGATTTTTCTACCTATCATTTTCTCTCTAATATTTTAAAACTCTGTTTCAAATGTTTCCCACTTTATTTTGAATGTTATTATAGATGTTATCCTCTCTGCTCCTTACTGCATTTCCTTGCACACATTCTATTTCCATCTTCAGCTACTTTGTTTTTCCCTTTTTGTGAATTCTGCAAGCTAACATTTCAGTTCCTATTGTCTTGCTATCTTTTCTCTGAGTTATTTCTGCTTTGTGATTTTCCTTCATAGGGAAATTCTTCATTTGGTTTTTAAAATTTACTGTAAAGTAAATATTTGGCTAGAAGCTTCATATAATTCATTGGCCTCATTTTTCTACAACTTCTCTGTCATTTTCCTTATCCTTTTTCCTATTTGTAATTGATGTGTCGGTGATATGCAGGTGATGGCCTTTTTGTCACTCAAATTTGAATGTATTGGATTTTCTGAATGAGCTGTTTACACAGGTTGAGGGGTGAGGTTTGAGGGTTCACTTGGCAGGAGGGCTAGTAGTCATTCAGGCTAGTTGTTTTCACAACTGTAAGGTTTTCTTTTCCCTCACTGCTAAGAAACCAACTTTTTCTTTTAATATGGCTCATTCATCTCTTTGAGTCTTTGTGTAGGTCTGCCTCCCACCCCAAATCTACCCTTGTTACAAACATAAGATTTAGCTTTGCTAACTCCACATTCAGTACTTGCTGGTGATATAGACTTTGCACTTCAGATTATAACTCTTAGTGCTGAGAAATGTATTTTTGCTGGTGTTAAGGGAATATGTGTTCAGATATATGGCACTCTGTGTGTTTCTTCTATGCTTTCTCCCATTTGGTTTCTACTTGATTTCAGCTATTTTTTGGCAGCCTTTAAATATATTTTGGAGCTTGCAGATGATATTTATCTCCTAACTTTGCAGAAAATAGAATGAATTTGCAGGGTAGCCTGGTTTCCTGATATGACAGGAGTACCCATTCAGCCCTGTACTTTTATGTGAAAAAGAAGTTTCCAGTTTACATGTTGATACTGAAAGTCTGGATAATTACTTTTGAAATGGAGGAAAATAGTAGAATAAGACTTATTGCTGAGTATTAACTGACATGCCAAAGGGACGTGACTTGTCAGTGTTTTTCATTCTTGTTTAATATGCAGATAACCTTCTGGAATCAAGGTTTCAGAATCTATTCTTAATTTTTTACTTCTCAAGCTCTCGCTATTAAAAGAGTAGATAGTGCTTTCCGAGGGCGGCCGCAGAGTCTCCGAAGCTGCCCCAGGAACCGGAGCTGTCATACCCCCTCCTTTTCCTCTCTCGTTGCGACCAATAAAGGCCGTTCATACCGGAAAAAAAAAAAAAAAAAAAAAAAAAAAAGAGTAGATAGTAAGTAGTGGGCCATGTAGTCTCTGTCACTTTGCCATTTCGAAAGCATCCATAGCGAAAATGAAATCAAATGATCATGGTTGTGTTCCAATAAAGCTTTAATTACAAAAACCAGTGGTAGGCTAGATTTGGCCCATAGTTTGCTGACCCCTCTTAATGAAGAAGGAGACACATAGTTTTTTAAAAGATTCCCAACTCACAGATGCTGCAATTCTTCCAAAGGGGGTCATTCTTCCTTGAGCACCTGGCACGTTCCTGGTCTCCTCCCACTTGGGTGGTGGCAAATGAAGAGTCACCTGACCCTGTACTCATCAATGCATACCTTGACCTCAAAATTTATGTTATGTTATTTTATTTTTTTATCTAAACACATCAATTAAACATTACCATATAATCCAAAAGAGCTCAGTCTCTTTCTTTACCTAACATCCAAAACTGAGAAATGCTAGTACTGAGTGAAAGGACACTTTCTGAAATAGACAAGTGTTATTTTTTGGACAAGAACAGATCCCAGGATGTTTCAGAGAGACACAAACTGTTGAATCTGAACATAATTTTATAATGTTACACAAATGGGCAAATTTTTTGTTGTTGATTTCAAATAACAGTTTGTGCCCTGAAGGAGGATAGTTGTTCAGGTTAGAAGAAGCTGACATTTTTTTCTAGTTCATCATTCAGAACCTTCTCCCAGGGTACATTTGCCATGTAATCTATAGGCCACTTAATGTGCAGAGAGTCCTTGTAGTTCCACATTTTATGTAACAAAAAGTAGAGTAGGGATTAATTACTTCTGGAGAGGAGAGCTGGGGTTACTGTGTGTGCTTTGATACCTTTGGAATATTGTACTATATGCATGTACTACATAATAAGAAAGCACTGTTGCTTAAAATGTCTCTTATACTGGTGTAGGAAAAGGAGCAAAGAAGAGCAAATGGAAACTTAACTATTGTCTTCAAATGCTGACACCTCATTTGAGGAAGCTAACCAATCTCTTCTCAGTTGTGGAGATGGACTATAAAGTAAACTGGACTTGACTGGCATAGATTTGCTTTGAGCTTAAGGAAGAACTTTCTGAAAGTTAGAATTACAAATTTTAAAAGAAGCACTGTTTGATTCAACCACAAGAAAACAGGGTAGTGAAAAATGTCCCAGGTGTCTGCAGCAGAGGCTGGCTGGAGATGCCCAAAGCAGAGCTACTCATGCACTTGCACTTTCTTCCTGGGGCTGCTGACGTTGCCACATCCAGTTCATACACGTTTCCTGAGTCCTTGTACTATTAGTCAGGGTCTGGTTATGGCTGAGATGCCAGAAGTGAGCAGGCTGACCTGTGGACACCAGAGGTGAGTCTCAATTCTTCCCAGCCCTACTTGATCTTTCTTACAGTTATATTTTATAAAATTTTGCAAAAGTACAGGCAGACCTTGTTTTATTATTCTTCACCATATTGTGCTTTACAGATACAGCCTTTTCATCAACATGGAGGCAAGACCCTCCACCAGCAAAAAGATTATGAGTCTTTGAAAGCTCAGATGATGGTTATCATTTTTTTAGCCATGAAGTAGTTTTAATTAAGGTGTATACATGGGTTTCTTAGACATGATACTATTGCACACTTAACAGACTATGGTATAGTGTAAATATAACTTTTATAAGGCATTGTAAAACCAGAAAATTTGTGTGACTCACTTTATTGTGATATTCGCTTAATTGTAACGGTCTGAAACTACACCCTCGGATCTCTCCAAAACATGCCTATAAGTATACTGGAATATTTGTCTTTATTTTTAATGGAATTCAGAAGAGGGACTTCACCACAAGCGGCACTTTCTCGTGTGGCTGGCCCCTCTTCTGAGTGGGTGCGAGTCATGGACATTACCTGTTAATAACTTTTCATAATGTGGTGTGGGTAAGGCAATTCAGGTGACTCCTCCTTCCTTCCTCTCTTCCTCTAATCTTTCCTTTTCTTCCTTCCCTTTTCTCTTCTCTTCTTTCTTCCTTCCTTCTTCCTTCCTTTCTTTTCTTGATGTGTTTTTGCTTTGTCAAATAGCACCCAATAAAAATGCCAACACACAAAACTTTGAAAATAAGAATGGTGGAGATTCAGCCATCATCTCAACACTCCAACACATCTCAACATTTTTACATTTTCCCAGTCTTGACTTTTTCCACACTTGAGCATCAAATGACATTTGACCCTTGACTACTAAAGATGGTATGTACTTTTATCACTCCATTAGTTCTAGGGCAGGGTTTTTCAACCCCTGTACTATTTTGGGCCAGATAATTCTTTATTGTGGGGCTCTCCTATACATTGTAAGATGTTTAGCAGCTCTGGCCTCTACTCACTAGGTATCGTAGCATACACCCAATCACAGCCCCTATGGCAGTCAAAAATATCTCCAGACATTGTTAAATGTCCCTTGACAGGCAAAATTGCCCTGTTGAGAATCACTGAGATATCACTTAGCAGAAGACATTTAATTTCTTTTGAAAAAGATTTCTTCATTATTTTTATGTTATGACCAGCTAGGAGAAGGGATAGGAGGACCTCACAAGGGAGAGGTGTTTCGTTGGGGTTCTTGTGGTTCCTGTACTTGATGAAGCACAGGAAAATCTGGACAAACAAACTAGGCTTCCCAAAGAACAGAAACTAAGTCAGGGTCTGACCTTCTCTGTCTCCATCACTCTTTCTGTGGTATGTCTACCAATTTCTACTTCTCAATTCCATTTTATTTTCTCATACCCACTCTCTTTATCCCCACCTTTCCACCATATAGCTTCTGCTCTTTCATATCATGTGAAGTTCAGAGTACCCTGCCTAGCTCCTGATTCTAAATGACTTCAGGTTCCAGCTCTCAGCATCAACCACAAGTCTTTTGACCAGTTCTAACTCTCAACAAAGCAAACCCAGTGGGCCCAGCTCAACTTTTCTCGCTAGATTATAGATAACTGACCAGCTGGAAGACAGGCTCCACTCAAGTCATATGCCTGCCCTTGTCTAATTAACCTCATGGATCAACTGGAGAGACTTCTGACCTTAATTTATAAGTTAGTAGGTTTACTGTTTATATAGAACTTTTTTGTTTTCTCTTTAACCTGAACTCAATAGCTTTTGATGCAGGCACTATCATTTTTGTATTTCCTTGAATTTTATGCAGAGAGGCATGCCATGAATATATTTAGCAATAAATTATTCAGTTCCTCTATTACGGGAAATAATGGGCTATTGGGACCACAAGAAAGTTGAGTCAAGATCCCAGTTTATTTTATGTATATATACTTTATTGATTATGCTATTACAATTGTCCCAATTTCTTTTCCCTTTGTTCCCCTCCATCCAGTCACCCTCCTCCCTCCAGTTGCCCCCCCTTAGTCCATGCCCATTGGTTGTGCATATAGTTGTCCTCAACATCTTCCTGTCTACTCCACTCCCTCCTACTATGCTTCTTAATTCCTGTACCATCTCCCTCCCTTTCCCCCTTTCCCCCTCCCTGCTGACCTCTCCCCAAAATGTTCCCTTTACCTGTAATTCTTTTCCGACTCTCATTGCCTTCTTAGTTTGACTTTGTTTCGTTTCCCTAGCTTCTGTGGTTGGTTGTTGTGATACAGTTTTCATTTTAATGTTTATAGTTTTGATTCTGTTTCTCCTAAACAAGTCCCTTTAACATTTCATATAACAGTGATTTGGATCTGATGAACTCCTTCAGTTTTACTTTGTCCTGGAAGCACCTTCTCTGCCCTTCTATTCTGAATGACAGCTTCGCTGGATACAGTAATCATGGTTGTAGGTTTTTGCTTTTTATTACTTTGGTTATTTCTTGCCAGTCCCTTCTTGTCTGCAGAGTTTCTTTTGAGAAATCAGCTGATAGTCTTATTGGAACCCCTTTGTGTGTAATTCTCTTCTTCTCTCTTGCTGCTTTTAAGATTCTCTCTTTATTATTAATTTTTGAGATTTTGATTATAATGTGTCTTAGTGTGGTTCTCCCTGGGTCCAGTTTTTTTTGGAACTCTGTGCTTCCTGGACCTGTAAGTCTATTTCCTTCTCAAGTTAGGAAAGTTCTACTTCATTATTTTTTCACATAATTTTTCAATTTCTAGTTCTTCTTCACCTTCTGGCAACCATATGATTCGGATGTTGGCCTGTTTATAGCTGTCCGATATGTTTCTGTGCCTCTCCTCATTTTCCTCACTTTTTGTTCCCTCTTTCTGCACTGGTTGACTGTTTGTTCCTTCCCTTGTTCCAATTTGTTGATTTTAATCCCTGGTTTTCTTTCCCTCACCACTAGTTTTGTATGTGTTTTTGTTCATTTCAGCAGGACTAGCCTTCATTCCTTTCCTGTCTTGTTTAAGATCTGCTGTTAGCTCTGTAAGCATTTTTATAACCAAAGCTCTGAACTGTGCCTCAGGATATTTCCTATCTGCTGCTTTGTTAGATTAGATGTTTGCTGTCTGGTCAGCTGTGTCACCGTCACCGGGATCTCTATCATGATCTGTTTCATCCTGACAGTTTTGTGTTTATCTTTGCTTCCTGGGCGGGGCTGTCACACCTCCTATGCTATAGGGGGCAGAGACCCATGCACTCATCACAACCAGGTGACCCTTCTCACCATGCTGTGGCATTTTGTGTGGGGGTGGGAGTCCAACATGGATTCCTGCCATTCACTCTCCACTGAGAGACCGGGAGCCTCCTCTTCCGTCCCCAACCCCTCCAGGCCTCACGGTCCAAGGCAATGGGGGTTGGCCTTCCCCAGCGTTGGAATTGCAATCTAATGTGTCTGGTCTGCAGCTGGGGGTACTCCCCAGGCGCTTCTCACCTCCCCTTAAATACGGGTGTGTCTGTGCTTACCACTGTCCTGCTGCTGTTGCCGCAGCTGCCGCCGCCAGCACAGCTTGACCTCTCTGCCCTGGTTTTGCCCCTCCTACCCGTCCAGACGATCACCACTTCCTTATAACTTCATACATTGGACTTCCATTTATTTTCTGGAGATTCTGGTTATTTCTAGTTTTGCGGCAGTTGTATTCCTTCTTAGTTGTGGAGGGAGATGGAGCATGTCAGTCTTGGCCTCCATCTTGGCTGGAAGACTCCTGTGTCAAGTTCCCAGTTTTTATGGAGCCAATAACACAGGAAAACTGAACTAGCAATGAAAAGCATAAGGTGACAATAAGGTTAGTTAAGCCTAATAAATGGCCTACATGATTTTTTGTACATAATTGATGCTCAGTAAACTTGCATTGACTTAAAATAAGAAGCATATGTCTAAGGCTGTAGATTCAGAGGAAAGAGACCATTGATTGGTCTGGGAAGATTTACCAAGGAGACAGGATGGCAAGCCCTCTGTGTCTGTCTACCTTCTGATACCTGTGAATGAGATGCACTTAATCCCGATGCTAATTAATGTGAGTAAATTCTCTTTAGTAGAAAATTTGAGTCTCTATAAAAAGAACTTGGGGGTTTTTAGATTTTTTTTTTTTTTTTTTTTTTTTTGGCCAGGACTGATTCACTTTTGGTGGTCACTTTAAGAAAAGGGGATTTATTTAAGGAGGTACCTGACTCAGAACTGAGAAGCTATTCAGAACCAAGGCAGATCTAAGGACCAGAGACCTTCTACATCTGAGTGCCTCTGACTTTGTCCTTCTTGCTCCTCCTAGTCAGGTGTGTATCCTCCACTGCCTACCCTGCCCCCCCAACTTATCACATATGAGCATTTCCACCTCTTTCTGCATTGGCCAAAGTCTTTTCTAGTCAGCCTTCTCCATGATCCCAGCACAAATTCTGGAAGGAACTAACCTAATTGACAAACATCATTCCTTTTGGGCTGATCCCTTGCACTAGACCTCCTGGGTTGCTGGGCAGTCTGTGGGTAGATCACTATTTGGTTAAGAACCCATTATTGATCCAGTTAGGCACCATTAACAAAGCAGTCCAACCACTTTCCAGAACAAGAAGCCACAGGCTGAATATTTTTATCAGGAGGATTCACTGGAGAGTTTTTCAGAACAAATACCCAAGTATTGCCTTCCTCTTATCCCACCAGTCTACTCCATATATAGAACTCTATGAAATTGCCTTAATTATTGGCTCATTCATATGTTTGATTCTTTAATTACATGTAAACTTTTTTAGACTATTCTACTTAATGGAAACTCCTTAGGTGGAAATGTATTACAGTAGCTTGCTTTTATCTTCCCTCAGTGTTTATTAGTGGAAGGAGATTCACTACGTGATGCTTGGTGGGTGGTAAGGTGATCCTTCTTTGTTCCTCAGAGGAGCTTTTTTTAAGAATTGGACGTAGTTTATGACATAAGAAGCAGAGGCAATGTAGTCCAGTGGAAAGAGCTCAGAATTCAGAATCAGAAGCCATGAGTGGAATATTAACTTTTTCACATTCAAGGTGTCTGTTATGGGGACTTTCTGAGCCTCAGTTTCTTCATATACCACCAAGAGTACTAATAGCATCCTTAATGCGAAAATGTCATGTGCCTATATATGTGAACTGCTTTGAAAACTCTAGAGTTCTGAAAAAATAACCTCCATACAGCTGGGAATCTTAGCTTTGGCACCAAATACAGATGAATGGGATGTTCTGGTAATAAAGGAAAGCAGAATGACATTTTATATAAAACTGTCATTCTGAAATGATTCATGTTCTTCCTGCAACTTAAGGAGTAAAATTTTTAATCAGAAAAAAGTTCTTTTTAAATTAGCATAGATGCTGATCAACAGAGCTGTGTAGTCATTGTGGTTGTTCTTTGGATTGTGTGTTAGAAAAATCCTACGGACAGTGGCAGGTGGGATGACATGTCTGGTTTGCAAATCACTCCCTGGTCTTGTTTTTTTTTTTTTGACAGAGGCAAGTAAGTGCAGTTATCTGAACTTAAAGATTGGTCAGCAGTGAAAAGCCAACCACAGGTAATCTTGGGCAGCTTGTCAAAAGTCATGTCCCCTTGAAATTGATAGCATGCACTGCTGAGGAGAAGGCTAGAGGCAGCTGGGCTGCTTTTGAACTCTCCTGGCTGCTTCTCTTTCTTCATTTTTATTGTAGTGCTGATGCTGTGAGTATGAGAACTTTTATTGTTATGGTTCAGATAGCACAGAAAGCAATTCTAAGAAAACTATTTTTAGCCTGGATATTTGTTTCTCCCTACCTTCCTTCTTTTTTTAAGGAGTCCACGAGGGGCGTATTTCATCATTGTCACACAGCCCTGTTTGCCAGTGTTAAACAGATGAAAACACAATTAGTTCAGTTTCTCGACACCTCGTTCCACCTCATCCCCCAGCACGTCACCAATTACTGAAAGGATTCATTGGGATTGCCTTCAGCGTTGACCTGGCAGGACCCCAGGAGTAGCATCTCTGCCCAGAGCTGAAAGTAGCAGAGAGACTGTTTGACCTCAGCTAGAGGAGGAGAGGGGCCAGGTGCTGGATGAGCTGCACCTATAGTGATATGCTGTGTTATAGCACATTTTCATAAAAATTAACAATGAAACCATGTTTTCCTCTTTAACTTTCAATTAGCGGTTCTCGGGGGGGGGGGGGGGGATCTTTGGATACTGTCATCCCTTGGCATCCCATGTACCTGTTTGTGGTGTGGAGATTGAATGCTCTCTTTCCAAGATGCAAGGTAAGAGTAACTCATGTCCCTGATTTTTTTATGTCCTACCTCCAACAGTGTTGATCAAATTAAAGCAAATTAAAATGTGCATCAAGGGCAACCAGTGAGGGGAAAAAAAGTTACAGAATCACTAGCATAAATGGGATGGAGAGGGGCAGTCCCACCCCATCATTTTGGACAATATGAATAAGGCCTTAAATTGTTTTGGGTCTTTAAATTTGTTAAGACAGTTCACAAGGTCACTTCTTTTGACTAGCTACCACCCAGATTTGATGTCCAGAGCCAGCAATGGGAGTTTGTCCTCCCCTTCCACCCACCTCCACTGTCAGTTCCTGAGTTGGTTACCTTATTCTTCAGTGCCACAGAAGCTTGGCCTTGAATGCCATGGCCATCATAGTTAATACTGTATCCTAAAAACCGAGAAGTTTATGACACCACTATACAGCCTCAGAATTATACATAGGGTGACCAAACGTTATCCTAATTATAGATTTTGAAGTTGAATCCGTAAAGATGGGCCTATGATTTGTAAGGAAATCTAAGGGGATCTATAGGTGAGACCTCTTTGAGTCACTCTTCAAAAATTAAAATTTCTGAACAGCAGAGATGGCCATGGCAGACTTAGGCCTCACCTTGCCATAAACAAAGCCTTTTCTGCTGCCAGTTCCTCTGGGCTCCAACATCACACCGCCCAGAGCCATGACTCATACAATGTATAGGCTGGTCAGTGCCATGCAGCAGCGGCCCTGTCTGTCTCTCGAGCTAGTTATTTTCCTTACCTTGGTTATAACTTAGGCTCAAGCAGCAGCCAGCATGATGTACTAGAGAAGACAGGGGCAGGCACATGTGGGATGAGAGGTCAACTCCAGGGAGAGGGACCAGTGGTGTGCACAGATGGTCCAAGCAGCACCCAAGATCTAAGGTATCCTATTAGGGGCATTGATAGAAGAGCAGGTGTCAGTGAACACAGTGGAGAGGGCAGGGGAATGGACAGGTGGTTACAGAGAAGCAGGGCTTGGGGGCGGCAGTTCCGTCACTGACACGGGCTCAGCTGCAGAGCGGTACGGACGCTTTCCCAGGTTGCAGCAGAACCAGGAGCAGGACTGCTGGATGCCGCGCTGGTGGGCCGCTGCCAGGGCTCCCGGCTGTCTCTTTCTCAGAGTTGGAATTGGGCTTGCAGTCCAGAATGAGGCCAAATCTAAGTTCTGGGGGCGGGAGTGTGTGGGGGCAGATAAGTTACAAAATCCAGGAGACCAACAGGTCTTTACAGGCGCTTCAGTTTGTTTGTTTGGTTTTTTGTGTTGTTTCAATGGTGTATAGTTTCACAGCGATTATTTATTCCAGTGTTGTTTGGAGTGAGGGGAGGTATTATCACGATAGGAATTGAATCAGTTTTCCAGTGAGGAAAACTGGAGCAAGGTAGAATGTTCCATATCATTTACATGAAGAGGAGGGTACCTCAAGGCAATGGAGTGCAGGTAAGGGAACCCTGTCTTGGTGGGGTCACTAGTTGCAGTAAGCAGTCTAGGGACTGAATCAGGGAACTAACACTCAGATATCCTGAGCATGTCATCGCTCATCTGCTTACACAGTCTGCCTCATGAAAACCCCCTCACGTGTTTCTGGAAGTCCCAGAGGGGGCTTCCTATGTGTTCTCAAGCAGTCTTGCTTCTGTGGACCATCACAGGGCTCGCCTTCTTGCCACCAGGGTTTCTTGTGGAGCATCCCTGGCCTTGTGCTGCCCCAGCCACACACCTCTGCGGGGACAGCCCTGATGTCCTGTGGCACCCATGGTTTGTGCAGAGCTCTGCCTCCCACCCCACCCCCCTGCATCATGCTTCTCTTCTCTGCTTTGAACCCAATTTCCTGCTGCCTTGCAAAAACCTTCCCCCAATCCTCTCCTTACGCTTTGCCCTTCAGTTAAACACATGCAAAGAAAGGCTTGGGGATTTCAGTTTAGACCTGACTAAACCTCAGTTTAGACTAAAAATCTTCCATGTTAGCACAATTTAGATATGAGGACAAAATCAACAAAATGCCAGTTACCTTACAATCTTTTGTGAACATAACTATTTTGTAAGATGTCTTATATTTGTAAGATTCTCAAAGGAGAAAGAATACCCCACAAGAGTTTTTAGATTCTATGTTTGACAGATATGGCTACTTTTCTTAGCTTCTACTTCCTCCTGGAGGAAAGTGACGATAGTAAGAATAGGAAAGAGGAAACTTATAGTGAAAGCTAAGCAGGTGAAATATTTGTACAGGAGATGACAGCTGTGGTCTAGACTTTAACACAGCACTTTATTGTTTATCCCAGCAACTGTTAAATATGGGGATTTCTCATGGCAGGTCATCTGTCCCTCAATGTACAGGGTATGCAATTTTTGAAATTCTGTAGTAATGGTGGAATAAGCATTTCTAGCACGTTCTTCTATTTTAACAATCCCCACATTGCATTGTATTTATTCATTTTTCTACCATTGTACTGTGAGTTACTGCCAAGCACTTGGTCATGAATTTTCTACTATATTTGGGATATAGAACATAGGAAGTACTTAATAAACATTTTTGATGATTAAATGATAAAAAAAAAAAGAAATAAAACTCAGCAACAACCTATGTTATATCATATTTTCTCAGGGTATAACTGACTTCTCTCCCTTTTTGAATCAAAAAGATACTGCATTTGGTACCTATCGTTTTTTAGTTGGGCGACCAGAACTCTTTACAATCAATTATGATGACTTCTTGTAGGAAAGAAGAACAGCAGGGTGGGAATTGCTCCTTAGGGACAGGAATTGAGTTGCAGTAAGCTGGGTTCTGAATAAACTGCTGGTTTAAAAATAATGTAGTTTGGACCAAATATTTAGATAGAGAAAAGGAAAAAAGGAAAGTGCTTTTAAGAAAGCTGACTATCTTCTACATAAAATACATTTTAAAGCTCTGAGCTCCCAGAACCAGAAAACTGGGGTATTGGAGGTATGCAAATTATTCATGATTACCTAAGAAACCTTTTTCTGATTGGAAGAGGAAATCACAGGATTGGACAGAAATTCAAGAAGTGAAACTATAATGTATTTTGTGTGTGTGTTTGTTTGCCACAAGATGGGGAGCAAAGATATTGGAAAGAAGGTAACATGAAAGGAAGAAAAAAGCTGTCTGTATGAGAAAGACAGAAACTTCAGATCTCTTGACTATGGAGTTTCCAGACCACTTTACCATTCTGTTCAGAGAAACAGGAGTGGTGCAGCCTGACAAGGGCTGTGGGCATCCTCCTCTAGAAGCAGTTCTTCCCTTGTATGCATGGTTAATAGAGGAGCTTCCACATGGTACATTGGGACTCTGCTCCTTGGCGTCCTCGATTCGTCCAGTGGTTCCTAACAGAGCTGACCAACTAAGGCCTTTTCTGTGTGATGTTTGGAGGGAAAATCAAAAGCTTAAAGTGTGAGTGATAGAGTTACGAGCCATCTCTAGCCATGTTCCACATAGTGGGAAGAATGTGGCAAGCAGAGAGAGAGAGAGAGAGAGAGAGAGAGAGAGAGAGAGAGAGAGAAGGAAGCAGCAACAGAGACATGAGATGGAGAAAAAATGCTGGTGTGGCTGTATGCCTGGTTTCATCCTGTTCTGAGGCCCAGCTTCAACCTGCCCTTCCCACAGCGTGGTTGTCCCACTCCTTCCTCAGATTCCATAAGTGAGTGTAATTCCACTGATGGTTTGATGTGGGTTTCCATTACTTTATACCAAAAGAGTTTAAAGACACATGTAATGGCACACTCTTGGCAGTGCAAGAGGGCATGAAGGAAGAGGTAACAGGCTGAAGTGATCAACTTCAGCAAACTCTAGAGCACCACAGAGATGAAGCTTGGTCCTCAGGTTCCTAACGTTTCTTTTCAGTATGAATTTTAAATGTTTATTTTTCTCTTAGCTAGAGTAGTGAAAAATTAATGCTATCTCAAGTTGTGACTCATTCATTCCAGTGAACATATATTGAACACTTATTGTGGGTGAGTCACTGTGCTATCTGATATTTGAATAGGAGATATAAAAGTGATTTTTAAAAATGAGCTCTCATTATCAAGGAGCTTATAGTCTGGTAAGTCAGGGCACATAGATATTTACAATTCAATGTGACAAGGGTCTTAGATGAAACATGCACAACCATGATTTCAAACAAGGACACCTAACCCCTTACTGTGCCTTAAATGCTCAGAAACTTTTATAGATCATGGTTCAGCTGAATCTTGAAAGACAAATAGGAATTAGATACGAAAAGGATCACAAAATTCCAGGCAGAATGGGTGCCATGCACAAAGACAGGACGACAGAGACATAAGAGGAATTTAGTGTGACCAATATATAGGGAACATAAAAAAAGGGGGGGGAAGAAAAGAAGCAGGAGAAGTTGGCCATCCAAAGGCCTTGTATCCCCTTATAAAAACGTGGACTTACTAGGTAGAACATGTCGAGAGCCGTTAAGCTAATTCAGCTGTTTTCAGTTTGTAAATAATTATCCATCTCGAAAGTGTTAGCCACGAATAGACTGGTGGTAGAGGAAGCCGTAGAAGCGCATCTGAGTAGTCTGAGAGGAGTTGAGAGTCTGAGCTGACACAGGAAGGAACCTTGTGGGAAGAAGCTGACTAATAGGAAAAATATTTGGGAGTTAAAATCAAGGAAGGGTGGACCCCTTCAAGGGAGGTGAACATGAAGATGGAGAAATGAATATAAATCCCAGGGTCCTGACTTGTGTGGCCATGAGGAAGGTGGTTGACATTGAGATAGGGGCTAAGCAGGGGGAGCAGTGCTTTGGTGAGGATTATTTGATTACTTTTGGGCTCCTTGAGTTTTAAGTAGGACACAGAATGTTGACCTAAGAGCTCATGAGAGTGAGGTGTATAGTTGATAGTTGGACCTCAGGCATGACTGAGGGGCTCAGTAAGTGTCTAGAACAGGAGAAGAATTAGAGGAAAGAACCCCAAGGAGGATTTAGGGGATGGAAGTGAGGGAGGAACTCAGAGGGTGATCCCAGAGGTCAAGGTAGAGAAGCAGAGACTGAGTGGTGCAAGCCACAGAAGGTACAGTCTTGCAGGCATGAGATTACAGCGGCAGTAGGCGATATGCAAGGCCGCGTAGATTTGGCCGTTAGGAAGTCTTCAGTATTAAGTTCAATGATAGAAAATACTTTGGATAAGCATATTTCTTCACATTTCCCCCTGTGTGCCTTCACTTATATTTATTCCACACACACACACACACAAAAAAAAAACAATTAGAGAATACTTGATTCAGTGGATATGTACAGAGGGTTGCTGTTTTAGTGAGCAAATAAAATGTCCTAACTTTGGTAACTAGACCTGACTCTTCATAGCTGTGTGTCTGGTAATTTTCATTCAGAGTAGTGGTGTAGAGAACTTTCACTTTTCTGTCTCTTATCTGTTTTTTATTTTCCCTCCCTATGTAGTTCTGTTAAAGGATAAAGTAAGACAGCTGAAAGATCTCTAGGCCTTCTCTGAGAAGCAGATGATTAGAGATCAATCAGTTCACTTCCCAGCACTTAAGATAAGCCTCATTAAACTCAGTCTGTTTAACTTAAGAAAGGATATGGAATGGAAATTAAGACTTGAAAATATGAATGGATTTCCAAATTCGAACAGTAATTTGACCAGCATTTCTTAAAATGGCACATAGCGAGGAAAAAACTCCTTCAAGTTGCACATAATTTTCTTTAGTTTTGTATGGCAGGGGAATCTAGGTCTGTGTGAAATGGCCTCCCCGAAAGGATGAGTCCAACCCTAGGAACAGAAGTGCAATACAATACAAACTACACACAATTTTGGAAATTAGGCCTAACCTCCACTCACCTCTCAAGCCAAAAATAGCCTCCCCAGAATGAGAGAAAGAAAGCCAGGAAAGGACGGTATGGGGAACATATTGCAAGGAAAACCGAGAAGAGTTGACAGTATTTAGAATGTTATTTTTTAAAACCTGGATTGAATTGATGAATACCTATACATTGAACTTTTTTATTTCAGGATTCCTACTGCAAGAGAATTTATTTAAATATGAATCCCAAATGTTATATCATATCTGACACAGGAATATATCTGACAATATTAAACAGATCACATTCTTGAGAAGACAAGTCTGAATAGAAGCTATTCTTAGCATAGTTTAGTAAAAGAGATCAGTGTAGATATTTAAGATGGAAAAATACTAATAGTTAGTAGAAAACTAAAATTCAAGGTCCCTCGAACCTTCAAAGCAGATCTGTTTTTAAGTGTTTCTCAGAAAACAAATGTCTTAGAGATTAGAGCTGGGGGTCCCCAAAGCAGTGGTCCGGCCTGCTCCTCCATATTCCATGTCCTCTTTGTGTGGAGTCTGAACAGCCAACCTTAAAATGACCTCACATCTTGGGTACTGCCCTGCCCCTTGGCAGCTTTGCTCAGCCACTGACTGGACAAAGTGGAGACCTGAAATTAGACCCTATAATACAGGACCAGATTTATTTATTTACATATTATAATTATACTCAAATTATTTTAACTGATATTTAGGTTTCCTACTGGCAACACAACGAGAATATTTTTTTTCTTCTAGCTCATTCTGTAATGTAAAAATAGCAAGGCGGTAATTGTACTCATAATTGCAAATTTGTTTAATTAAAAGTACATTCAGTTGTTCTGACACTTTTAAGCAACTGAAAAGTAGCTATTATGATCTGTTAGTATGCTGCCTAGAGTGACTAATAATTTTAGTTAGATGGTGGTTCTTCATCATCAATAAATGTGAAAAATAAAGTTAGCATTAATAATTTCAAAACTTTATATCTGTTTATCAATTGGGCCTTCACATTATGTTTTTAAAACCAATTTTGTACTTCACTCCCTAATAAAAATAAAGAAATTGTATCTGTTAAAATATCACATGCGTGGGTTCTGTGGAAGCACGGATCCAAATAACCCTTGGCAAAATAAAGGAGGTTGTCTCCACAGTTGTTACTTTCTGTACTGCATTTTACCTCTGAATCCAGTCTCTCAAATTCTGAGGTAAGGCTATTTAAAATTGGCCTCCATTTAAATAGTGTTCCCATAGAAAGGCTACTCTATACTTTTTTTTTATTTAATGAGATGAAAATCACATGATAAATCCAGCCATTTTTAAGTGAGTAATACCATGGCATTCAGTACATTCACAATACTGTGCAACCACCACCTCCCTCTGGTTATCTAGGGCCAAATGTTTCATCACCCAAAACCTCATACCCATTACACACCGCTTCCCACCCCCTACCCCGTCTCAAAGCACCCGGCAACCACCCATCTGCGTACTCTCTACAGATTTCCCTGTTCTGAATACTTCATATAAAACAGTCATACAATATGTGATCTTTTGTGTCTGGCTTCATTCACTTAGCTTAATGTTTTTGAGGTTCATTTACATTTTAGCATGTATCAACACTTCATTCTTTTTTATGGCTGAATACTTTTCCATTGTATGTATTACATATATATATACCCATTTGTCTCTCAATGGACATTTGGGTTGTTCCTGCCTTTTGGCTACTGTAAGTAATCCTGCTATAAACATGTGTATAAAAGTATTTGTTTGAGTACCTGTTCTCAGTTCTTTTGGGTATATATATATACCCAGGAGTAGAATTGCTAAGTTTTGGTAATTCTATGTTTAACATTTTGAATTTTTCTCCTAATTCTTTAAGTGCTTTGTCCATATTTTCTGTGGGTTTTTTTTTAAACAATAAAACATCTCATATTTGCTGGTTGGGTAAATGAGAAGTATGCCATATGGTAAGACACAATGGAATTGGAATTTGCAGCCAGCACATCTGGTTGCAGGACAATATTTGATGAGACCTCTGTTCTAGACAGGCCCTGCACCTTTATTTCTGAAGGTTTTGATTTAGGCCCAAAGTCTACTCCTTAGAACTGAATACCAGAGGGATCCTGCACTAGGCAGACAGTGCTTTGTATTTTGATTTGGAATTCAATGAACGGTTGATTTGATGGTGTAAGTGAATTCCAAAGAGTTGCTGTCAGTGTTTATGAAACAATGGATACCAGTCATTTTTAGGAGCTGACACTATTTTGCTATCATCTATTGGTGTTTTAAAAATCTGTTTCATGGTAAAATCATTTCCAAAACACATCAGCTATTAGACATCTATTTTAAAATAGCATTGTTTCACTAATTTACAAAAAGCAATTGCATTTCTTTTTAAGTTTTAGAAAGTGTGATAGATTTGCTTTTTTAAAAATTTTTTAATTAGTATTTCTATTTGGAGATGTCTAATTAGCATTCCAAAATTTAAAATTATATAAAATCATAACACTGGATATAGTTTAAAAAATGGCAACACTTAGGAGGAAGACTAAAAATAAAAATCTGTGAGGAAGTGTGTAGTCCATATGATCGTGTGAGGAACACACTCACCCCATCAAAACTCAAGAAATGGACTTGAAGACAAAAAATACAGTGAAAGTGAGGCTTTAATGGCGGTCTTGCAAAATCGGGTGTCTGGCATGCAGGCGCACCTAGTGGAGACACACGAGAGTTTTTATTTCTTAGCACGTAGGTCCCTTCCCCCAGTTCTTCATTGGCTAAGTACTATGGGAGATACAATCTTTCTGATCATGTCTAAAAACGATTGCCTATTCCCTCATCCCTTTGTTCTCGAAGGCATTCTGGGCAAATCATGGAAGTCCCCAGCCCCTGCCACGTCCTCTCTCTCATGTATCCTGTTCCCTCTTTATTCTCTGGTTTCCTCAGAGACCCTCTAACCAACATTTTGCGGTTTGGCACATCTACTACACTATGCAAGCTGACTACCAGTTGTTTTCCATTAACTGTACTACCCTGAAAATAGACCATTTATATCTCTATTCCTTACAACAGTGAGTTTGACACTAGGACTCTGAGCTTTTACAGCTAAGACTTGATAGCATAGTGGCTATCTTTCGGGGTATTTTTCCAGCTCCCATTAATTTCTCCTTCTCTTCTCTGTGAACCATTCCTGTCTCCCAATACAGAGCAGAGCAGTGGGCCACGGCAGCGATTTTGTACAATGAGGCTTCCTCTACAGCCCCCCTTCCTCCCACGCTCCAGTCTCAGCTGATTGAACTCAGACAGACAGCTGACCCATGAAGAGAATTTACAATTGGGAGTGGCAGAGATTCAGTCTTTTCTTTTGACAGAAGTACCTTTCATATCTCTGTTTGCCTGGAGCAGAGAGGCAAAGAATAGCAGTTTACAGAGAAGAGAACCAAGCAGATATATGGAGGGAAATAGAGATGGGAGGACAAGATCAGTCTGGAAGACACGCTTGGCCCTGTCCCCCTGAAGCAAGTATCCCTTACCTATCAAAGCAGCAGGAATATATTTCTCTACTTGCCCCAGGAGTCCGGAAGAGGCGTTCTGGAAATACAGTGGTATCCCATTGCTGTCCCTGGAGAGCCTCTTACTTTAGTGACTAAGTACTTTGGCACTTAGGCACTTTCTTTGTGAGCCTAAGTGTCTGTTCTAATCAGTGAGTTATTCTTCCTGACTGGTGCACTGACAAGCTGCTCACAGGTCCAAGAGTGCCTTGCAGACTGGGAAAAGCCATTCTAGGCACCAAATGGCGAGAGTTCCATAGAACATACTGATGAAAAGCAAAGCCTCTTTATCAAATCTTTCCATTAACACTGTCAGAGGGAGCTTCAGGCAAGTGTACGGGGAGACACTTGACACACACACACAGCCATTTTCCCAAGAGTGTGGCAAACTCATGAGGAAGAAGAAAGAGAGGGATCCAGAGTGGAATGAGAAGCCAGGTCAGGCCAGTGCTGTTCAACGATTCCTGAAGAGGAGGACTTAGATATTAATATCCCATCCTCCATATATCCCATCTAGTTAGTTCTGTCTGGTGGTGTCTGAATTAACTGTGTGAGGAGAAAGTGTGAGGGCACTGTTTACTTGGCCCCAGCATACACTGAGTGCTTATTCACCGACCTCGTTACACCCTCAGACTTCTGGGCTCCCTTTGAGACCCAAGGCGGCTGAGGTGAAGCGTATCTCCAAGGAGACACAGCCTCCAGGTGAGAGAGCCAGCACTCAGCTCCCAGAAGTCTGAGCCCAGGACATGTTCCACCAAATCACTATATTGCTTCCAGCACATGGCTTTAATCACTTGCAGGACTCTTTGGTGTCTTTATAGAGACCCAACAACAGAATTTTATCATCTCATGGTTCTAGAGTCTGGAAGCCTCAAATCAAAGTATGAGTAGATTTGGTTTCTTCTGAGGCCTCTCTCCTTAGCTTGCATATGGCCATCTTCTCCCTGTTTATTCACATGGCCTTTCCTCTGTGCCTGCTGTACCCCAATCTCCTCCTCTTATAAGGACACCAGTCATATTGAATTAGGGGCCACCCATATGACCGGTTGACTTAATTACCTTTGTAAAAAACCCCTCTCCAATTACAGCCAAATTCTGAGGTACTAGGGGTTAGTACTTGAACATATGAACTGGAGGCGGGGGGAGGGAGCAGGCACACATTCATCCCACAACAGCTTCCTCTAGGAATCTTAATGGATAGCTCTCAATGTCAGTCCTAGTGTGATGTCTAAGGTGAGCAGTGGACTCAAGGAGAGCCCTTTCAGACAGACTTCAGCCTGGTTTTGCTGTACCATATACAGGGAGACGGGGCTGTTCAGTCATTCTCCAATTCAATATTCTAGTACAGGACTCTAAAATAATCACATACTTTTCTCTTTGAGGTTATAATGAAAAGAGTTAGTTCAGGGAGTGGAGGCTTCCCGAGAGGATGTATAAGCTGGTAAGGGAGACATAAAATCACCGTAGTCTTCTCAGAGCAGACCTCACTGAGAACTGATCTCTCGCAGGATCAGATGCTTTGCTAGCACCCAGGGAGCATGTCCCATCCATGCCTTTATTATGCACTCCCTGTTCAGTGCTCAACCATTATGGTACTTTGACATCAGATAAACCTCCATTTGCTCCTGAAGACTCTTTTTATGTTTGTGGTATGTCCTGTTTCCTCAGGAGAGAGTATCGGATTGGTCCACAGAGTCACCACCAGCATGGGACAGAACGCAGGTCACTCATTGCTGCATGACCAGCATCCAGTCTTGGTCCAGCCATCACAGGCCTGCTGATGGGGTCAAGCAGCCAGAGCACGGAGACTTACGCAGGGGCAGTGGAGGCAGCAGGCACTCTACAGCCTGCCCAGCCGCACTTGTAGCTGTCAGGCAGCTTATAGAGCCTATCCACTATATAATAAATCTGCTTCTTAAGACAAATACCATATGATTTCACTTATATGTGGAATCTAAAGAACAGAATAAATGAACAAAATAGAAAGAGAGTCAGATACAGAGAACAGACTGATGGTTGCCAGGGGCAGGGTTGGGTGAGGAGGAAGGGTTGAGGCAGTGGGAAAAAAGGTGAAGGTGTTAAGAAGTACAAATCAGCAGTTACCAAATAGTCACAGGGATGTAAAGTGCAGCATAGAGAATGTAGTCAGTAATATTGTAATCTCTATGTACAGTGTCAGAGGGGCACTATATTTATCAGGGTGATCACTTTGTAAGGTATATAAATGTCTAACCACTATGCCGTACACCTGAAACAAAATAATATTGAATGTCAACTGTAATTGAAATATAAAATTTTTAAAAAAGATAAGCCTACTTCTTAAGAAATTTCTCTTAAGATGCATATGCAATGAAATTGATTGTAGTTGAAAGAGACCTGCATTCTAACTCTGTCTTTTCTTTCATTTGGACAAATCAGTCCACCCCTTTTAGCTACTGGTTCATCATTTAAAAAGTGGTATAATAGCCCCACTTTAAAAGCAATGTTATAAGTTTAAAATGAGATGAAGTTCTTAAAAGTACATCCAAATATTTTACAGTGAGGTGTTAGAGTTTTTATTTTAACGTATGTTTCGTCAGGCTTCTGTTTTGCTGCCAGTGTGTTCCTAGTGCCTGTTACTGAACCTTTGTATTTCATGTCCTGTCATAGGGGTTATTTAATCGGAAGCTATGTTGGTCTCACTGTTATTTGAAATTTTCATGTGAAAGGTTGTAATGTTTATACTCTGCACTTCAAGAACTCCTAAAGATTTGAGGTCATCTGAGAATCATGTGAGATGCAGTCAGAATATTTTGGAATGAGAAGTAGGAGAACATGGTCCAGAGTTCATCAGGCCATTGAATCAATGACCTTTGAGAAACTCTGTGGCACCTGGGAAGGCCACGTTTTGTTGGGACTTGAAGAATTAGATCTACCTTCCTGTCTTCTTTAATCAGCCTTTGGTTCTTTATTTGCGTGTGGGTCCGTGAGAACAGCGCCGGTGTGGGCTCTTGAAGTTCAGGGCATTGAAAAGGTATGTTACACTGGCACCATTTCACTCACTGATGAGCAAAGCCCTGCTTCGGAATCAGTCTGTCACTCCCCATTAAAGATGTGGTCAGGGGCCCTGCATTGGGGTAGCTGTGCTGCCTGCTTGCTGCTTCAGTCCTGGGCATCTGGTTAGAACACAGAAGTCTTTGAAGGATCACCTGCTTTCTTCCCATTGCTACAAAGCTTTAGTATTCCAGGGTCACACACTTACCCTAAGGTAAGTTCTTTTTCTAGTCGACTCTCAACTCATCTGGTGGATTTCTAAATAATTCTTTAAAAAAAAAAATCATGCTTCCTTTTGGTAGTATCTATTTTGCTATTGAACTAAGTTTGTAAAGTTTGTATTCCAAAGATAATGTTTTACTTTTTCATGAGCGTGTGTCTTCTTTCAAGTCTTTTTTTCCTGTAAGCCCATGTAGGCTTTCTCCTTAGGTGTGTGTGTGTATGCGTGTGTGCGCACGCGCGTATGCATGGACACACACTGTTGAGTGTCTGTTCTGTAGGACTGAGGCTCAGAGAATCTCACTTACTGGCCTGATGTTCCGTAGCTATTAAGTGGTTGTGGCAGGAACTAAAGCAGACACAGCAGCTCTACTTTAGTTCATACTGTGCAGAACAGTCAAATTAAATCTGGGAGGTGGCCACCCACCCTAGTCAGAGCACCAGAACTTTATTTTTCTAGATCAATGTAATAGACTTGAGGCCTGGATTGTTCACATAACCAACTAATAGCAGAGAAGTCATGACAAAGCCCCCACTGCCCTGCTCCCAGTACAGGCTGGAGACTGGCCAGTGCCTCTTCTATTGGAAAGAGTACTGTGAGAAGAATAAACTGTTGTTTTGGAAGATTGTCCTCATTTTCAAAACGCCATTCATCCCCCTTGGTGCTCTTCTTATAGTAATGTGTCACCACACAGTTACGGAGAGGGGAGGTGTACCAATTGATTCTTTTTAATAGGCATCTCTATACACTGAATGTTCCGTTGTATTTTGTATGTCAGCAGTACCAAGGACAGCACACTCCCAGGCTGCATCTCCTTTATGTAAAACTTAGAATGATTTAGCCCCGGGAACTAAAATAGGAGATGCATGCTTATCCGGAATGGTTTTCTGGGAGTTAGCATAAAAACCAGCTTGGTTTACCTGATATCAGAGTTCAAATACAGGGGCCGCCAGGCAACCTTCACAATGCAACACAGGGATCCCTTTCCTTAGGAACTTCTTGTGATGCTCCTGTCTTCCAAGGAGAGTTGTTCATCTTTGGTGTTCACTATGGCTATATGTATATATATATATCATCAAAAAGTCACTAATGTTATATTGAACTTAGTATTTTTCATCTTTCCCCTTAGACTATATACTCAAGAGTAAGAATTTTGTCTTACTGATCTATTTTCCTCAGTGCTTATCATAACAATTGGACAATTAATAAATATTCACTGACTGACTAAGCTCTCCTTAACCAAACTTATGCTACTACTACATAGTACATATGTGTATGTGTAAATGTGTATTTATATGGATTACAACACATACATACATGTAAGTATACACATATATAATACATATTTTAGATACCTGTAGCTTATCATTTGGAGGTGACAGGTTTATAACTATAAAAAATAATCCATGCATAGAGCTCTTCTGAATACTATAAATCTTCAGTGTTTTTTTTTTTAAAGTAACTTGTCCATTGTTTAAACTTTCTGATTGTTTGGAATAAGGACTGATGATGCTTTATTGTAAGATAAAACTGTTATTCTGAAAAAAAAATCTCAATTTAGAACCTTTTGGAATATCTTAAAATAAGTTTCCCCATTTAAAACAGTAGTTGAGAGTTGACATTATAGCATATCCTGTCTTTTCCATATATGTGGAATCCATGCCACACTTAAGGAAGAAGACTGGAAAAGTTTTTAAATGTAAAACAAACAAACAAACTGAACTTCTCCTGTGCACCTCATTCCAGCTTCTGTTGCAGACTTTGGATGCCTGCTCTCCAGGATAGAGGAGCGTCATCTGCACAGCTGTAAACAACTTAAGGACAAATTTGAAATGCATTGTACTGTGTTAGGTGCTGACCAGTTCAAAGTCTAATATGCTGGTAGGGCAGGGCAGGCACAAAAAGATGAGACCCATGAGTAAACTCACTGGGTACATCAGATCTTCTGCAATCCAGTTTATGTCTTCAAAGATCCCTCTACGTTTTCATGATACTCCGGTACCCAGCAGGCTTGCTGAATGTATTTGCCATGTCTCTGATTGGGTCTGTCCCTGAAGTGCACGGCATCTTGACATGAACATGTCCTCATCCCAGAGAGATCAAGGGCTTGGAGCTAAGCTTCAGGAAAAATCTTGATTAGTAGCTTTTTAAAGAAATATTTTATATATTTATATACATACACATACACACACATATATAAAATTAATAAATAGCTCCACTATAAGAAAAACTCTTTAACTCCCTTATGATCTATCTTCACAAACACAAATTTTTTTCAGGAAAAGAAATCAAATCTATGTGGGTGAGACAACTGAAATAATAACCTAGCTTTGATCAGAACTCCTTGTTTTAACATTTCCTCTAAAGATGATTTCTAATCACTGAGCTTCCACACCACACAAAGGAGTAATTCTCTTATACATGTTTCACTCTGAGCTGTGATTAGAAACAAATACCAGAAGGAGAAATCTCACATAGGAGCTGAAATGCAGGGCTGTGGAGTATTTAATAAGTGTGGAGGCTTGCTCCGGGCAGTGACCTTGACAGGTGACATTGACATGCCTATTCACTTGCTCAGTAAACAAGTCCCAGATCTTTGGAGCAGCACTGATGATAGTAGCAGGGTGTTAGGTAACTTATCACATGCTACCATATGTACAAAGATAAGGCAACCATCTGACTCATTAAACTGTGAGCTTGAGTTCAGAGGTGTTCTGGTAGCAAAGAGGGATTTGGACTACTACACCTACAACTTCTCATCAGTTTCCTTGGGTTTGAGGGCCAGTTTTTAGCATGGACTTCTTAGTACACGGTCTCTACCTAAGCAGTAGTGGAACATGGGCTTTATTAGTCCAAGATGAGACACAGGCCTGGAATAAAAGACCAGCGAAAGAAAAACTTAAGTGGCTAGGGTCAAGTGCATGGTGGGATTATTGAGAAGGTAAAGACCACCCTGTTAAGGAGAAAAGAGATCCCTGACGCAAAGTGTTTGCTGGGGCACTTACTGAACCCCTGAGAAGGAGTTTCCAAACTCTTAAGAATATACAATGAACACATAATCAAAACACCTGCATGCCAAGAAACAGAAATATTTACGATGATGGCAATCCCATTGGGGGCAATGCCCAGACAGAGAAGGTTACTGTGATTTATAAAACAGAGGATTCCTCCACAACGGATCACCATTTAGGCATGGTACAAACATCCTTGAGCCTGCTTCTTTCTTCTTTGAGAGTTGCCAGTCATGTGTATTGGTTCCTTTTAGCCCATCTTCGGATAGCTGAAAGAGTGTCAGCATTTCTCTGCATGTGATCTTACAAAGCCATTCAGCACGCTTAGCCACATGCTTCCCTTAAAAGTACTATTGGGAAGTTATGCTCTGCCCAGAGAAAAAGCTTGCAGGCTCCAATGTTTGATCTATCAGTTTTAAATTCAGTACCAATGGGTTGCTTATTTTACGAGGTTCCTAAGGCTTCAACCTGCATTTCTACTCCCAGTAGGTAATAATATGGTTTTTAAAATTCTCCCTTTGCCAAAGTATTGAGAGAAGCTAGAATGAGTGGCAGCTTTATTATGTTGGTTGCTCTTTGAATATGTTTACAAATGGGAATAGCTACACACTTGGGATCTTTGAGGATTCACCTTAATGTAACTTAGAAAATAGACTTAATAAACTCCTATAGTTGACTCAGATCTTAGGATCCTAAGGAAGCGATATTTAAGCACAGAATAGTTCCTTAATGAAAATCTTTGCACTAAAAACTGACTGACTTGGATAAGGTATCCTCCCCACCTTCAAGGATGCTTAAATTCTGCCTAGATTGTCCTGTCAGTAAATATTTGCAACCTTTGAAACAGCAAATGACAGTCAGTCTGCCTCTGGTGGAAGATTAAGGCATGACAAGAAAGACAAATACCATATAATCTCACTTATATGTGGAATCTAAAAAACAAAAACAAAATAAAGACAAAACAGAAACAAACTGATAGAAGCAGAGAACAAACTGATGGTTGCCAGATTAGAGGGGTGTTGGAGGCTGGGCAAAGAGATGAGGGGATTAAGAAGTACAAATTGGCAGTTACAAAATAGTCACGGGGCTGTAAATTACAGCATAGGAAATGCAGAGGGTGGGACAAAAGTACGTTTATAGTTGTTCATATGGAAACTAATACAAGAATAAACTCTGGCCCTGGCCAGTGTGGCTCAGTTGGTTGGGCATCACTCAACAAACTGAAAGGATGCAAATTCAATTCTCAGTCAGGGCACATTCCTGGGTTGCAGGTTTGGTCTCCAGTTAGGGCAAGAGCGAGAGGCAACCAATACATGTTTCTCTCTCCCATTGATGTTTCTCACCTTCTCTTTCTCCCTTCCTTCTTTTCTGGAATCAATAAAAGAAAAAGAAGAAAACGAATAAACTCAGTGTTTCCCGTACTCACAACTTAAACCTACTTTTGTCCCATCCTGTATGGTCAATAATGTAATAACTGTATGGTGCTAGGTGGGTACTAGACTTACTGGGGGGATCACTTCGTAATTTACATAAATGTCTAACCACTATGCTGTATACCTGAAGCTAATATAATACTGAATGTGAACTGTAATTGAGCAAACTTAAAAATAAAATCAGGGACTATACAGAGGACCTTTACCTGCTTACAGGGAGAACTAAAACAGCCAGAATGTGTTCCAAGTATCTAAAGAGAAATTTGGCTGAGTCTCTGGGCTACTGTTTCTGTTGTTATTTTAGATTTACTCAATTAGAGTCACAGCAAAGTAAATTGAGCTGTGTTTCTGATCTGAATATGGCCTCAGAAGAGAATAAAGAGATTAACAGACCCTGAGGGACAGAAGAAGAGTGCCTGGCCCCTCCCTCTGTACACAAACCAGGCTTTACAGGTTCATTTATGAAGGACAAGACCAAAGCAATGCTGTGTAGTCATTTTCCTGCTTTACTTCCTTCTGAAATTCCCTCTGTGACTGTGAAATGCAGCAAAAGTAAAGCTGGTGTGTGTGGAAGCTTTCAAGATGAAGAAGAGGGCCTAACTTTGGATAAATACCAAGAAGTAGAATTGCCGATCATGTGGTAGTTAGTTGTTAGGTCCAGCAAGAGTGAAAGGAGAAATGACAGGAGAACAGGCCGTGATTCTAAAAGATTTATTTGGCCAACTGCACAAGAGGGCTGAGACCAGGAAGGCAGGAAGGTGTCAGCAGCGAGCGAAAGAAAGGCAGGGGGTTTTAAAGGGGAGTTGAAGGGATTCTCTGTAGATGGCTTTGGGATAGTTGGCTCTGAGAACAGAGAAGTTTACTAAAACAGAGAAGTTACTAAATTCTTTCCAGCAGGCTAAGATATCTTTGAAGGACACAGGCTTCACTGATGTCAGTAGTTACTGTGGGAGCTTGCTAAAACCAGACCTGGATTCCTACAACCCAGGTCTTATGCCGAAGAGTAGTTATATTTTTAATTTTTTGAGGAACCTCCATACTATTTTTCATGATGGCTGCACCAAATTATAAATCCACCAACAGTGCCAGAGAGTTCCCTTTCCTCCACAGTCTTACCAAGATTTGTTTGTTTGTTGATTTATTGGTGATAGCCATTCTGACAGGTGTGAGATGTTATTGTGGCTTAAATTTGCAATTCCCTGCTGATTAGTGATGTTGAGCATCTTTTCAAATGTCTGTTGACCATCTGTGTATCCTCTTCGGAGAAACGTCTATTCAGGTCCTCTGCACATTTTTTTAAATTGATTGTTTGTTCTTTTTGGTGTTAAGTTGTACGAGTTCCTTATATATTTTGGATATTAACTCCTTATCAGTTATATTATTGGTAAATATGTTCTCCTGTTCAGTAGGTCGTCTTTTTATTTCACTGATGGTTTTCTTGCTGGTAAAAAATTATTTAGTTTGATGTAGTTCTACTTATTTATTTTTTCTTTTGCTTCCCTTGCCTGAGGAGACACACCCCCAAAAAATATTGCTGAGAGCAATGTCAAAGAGTTTACCACTTATGATTTCTTCTAGGAATGTTATGCTTTTGAGTCTTACATTTAGTTTTTATCCATTTTGAGTTTATTTTTGTATGTGGTATAAGAAAGTGATCTAATTTTATTCTTTTGAATGTATCTGTCCAGTTTCCCCAGCACCGTTTATTGAAGAGATTGTCTTTGTTCCATTGTACATTTTTGCCTCCTTTGTCGTAGGTTGACTGTAATGGTGTGTGTATTTCTGGGTTCTCTATTCTGTTCCTTTGACCTGTGTGTCTGCTTTCACAGCGGTACCATGGTATTTTGATTACTACAGCCTTGTAGTATACTTCCAACCTTGTTCTTCTTTCTCAAGATTACTTTGACTATTTGGAATCTTTTGTGACTCCGATATAAATTTTAGGATTGTTTTTTATTCTTGTTCTGTGAAAAATGTCATTGGTATTTTGATATGGGTTGTATTGAATCTGCAGATTACTTTGAGTAGAATGGGCATTTTAACAATATTCATTCTCCCTATTCATGAGTACAGTATAGCCTTCCTTTTATTAGTATCTTCTTCAATTTCTTTCTTCAAAATCTTGCAATTTTTCAGGTACACGTCTTTCTTTCTTGGTTAAATTTATTCCTAGGTATTTTACTCTTTTTATTTAATTGTGAATGGGACTGTTTTCTTAATTTCTTTTTCTGATAGTTGGTTGTCGTGTAAAAATGTAACCGATTTCTGAATATTTATTTGTATCTGCTATTTTCCTGAATCCATATATTAACTTTAATAGTTCTTGGTGGATTTTTTTTTTAGGGCTCTCTATATGTCATGTCATCTGCAAATAATGAGTTTTACCTTTTCCTTTTCAATTTGGATGTCTTCTTTTTTTTTTTTTTTTTTTCTTCTTTGATTGCTGTGGCTAGGACTTCTAATTCTATGTTGAATAAAAGTGATGAAAGTGGAAATTCTTATCTTGTTCCTGATCTTAAATAAAAAACTTTAAGCTTTTCATCATTGAATATGATGTTATTTGTGGATTTGTCATACAAGGTTTGCCTGGAAAAAGTGCAGCCATTACTTATATAATGAGAATGGTTTGTGCAATATCAGTGTAAGCTGGCAACCAAGGAAAACAGACTGCAATGCACATGCATGAACAATGGCAACTTCACTATATTAGTCATTGGGGTCAGTAGATGCCATTGAATGAGCATGTGTACTGTGTGGCCATTGCATTCAAAATGACTGAGCGAGTAGAGCAACAAATTTACATCAAATTTTATGTTAAGCTTGACCATTCCTCTGCAGAAACTATTCAAATGAATCAGAAGGCTGCAGCTATGGGCAACTGGTGATGGGCAGCTTCATCACTAAAATGTGCCCATTCGTGCATCATGTCTCATGCAGTTTTTTTGTGAAACACCAAATCACCCAGGTGACTCAGCCCCCCTACAGCCCAGCTTTGGTGCCCTGTAACTTCTGGCTTTTCCCTAAACTGAAATTATCTTTGGAAGGAAAGAGATTTCAGACCATCAATGAGATTCAGGAACATATGACAGGGCAGCTGAAGGCAATTCGGAGAACTGTGTGAGGTCCCAAAGTGCCTACTTTGAAGGGGACTGAGTTGTCATTGTCCTATGTACAGTGTTTTTTGTATCTTCTTCAATAAACATCTCTATTTTTTTATGGTACATTACTGGGTACTTTCTGGACAGGCCTCATATATGACCTTTATTATGTTGAGTTATGTTCCCCTTATTCCCACTTCACTGAGAGTTTTTCTTTTTATCACAAATGGATACATATATGGGGAAAGGTTTTTTTGCATCTATTAATATGATGATATGATTTTTATCTTTCATTGTGTTTATGTAGTTTATCACATTAATTGATTGGTGGATATTGAATCAGTCTTGCATCCTGGGAATAAATCCCACTTGATCATGGTGTGTGATCTTTTTAATGTATTGTTGAATTTAGTTTGCTTATATTTCGTTAAGAATTTTTGCATCTCTATTAATCAGGGATATTGGCTTATAGTTTTTGTTTGTTTGTTTTTTGTAGTATATTCATCTGGTTTTGGTTTCAGGGTAATTCTAGCCTCATAAATTGAGTTTGAGAGCCTTTCCTCCTCTTCAGTTTTTTTGAAATAGTTTGAAAAGGGTAGGTGCTAATTCTTCTTTGAATATTTGGTAAAATTTACCTCTAAAGCCATCTGATCCAGGGATTTTGTTTGTGGGGAATTTCTTGACTACCAATTTGATTTTGTTAGCAGGTATTGGTCTGTTCAGACTATTTGTTTCTTCCTGATTGAGCTTTGGAAGAATATATGTTTCTAGGGATTCATCCATTTCTTCCAGGTTATCCAATTTGATCACATATAATTGTTCATAGTATTTCTTTATGATCCTTTGTATTTCTGTGGTGTTGGTTGATAATTCTTTTTCATCACTTCTGATTTTATTTATTTGGACTATCTTTTTTCTTCATGAGTCTGGTTAAAAGTTTATCAATTTTGTTTACCTCTCAAAAAAACCAACTCTGGCTTCACTGATCTTTTCTATTGTTTTTTGAACTATTTTATTTATTTTCATTCTGATGTTTATTGTTTCCTTCCTTCTAATCACTTTGGGCTTTGTTCTTCCTTTCCTTTTCATTTAGTATAAGTTTAGATTGTTTATTTGAGGTTTTTCTTGTTTCTTGAAGTAAGCCTGTATTGCTATAAATTTTGCTCTTAGAATTGCTTTGACTGTGTCTTGCAGGTTTTGGTATGTTACATTATTTTCATTTGTCTCGAGGTATCTTCTGACTTTTGTTTTAATCTCATTGGTAACCCATTGTTTAGTAGCATGTTATTTAGCCTCCACGTGTTTGTCTTTTTTCAGTTTTCTTCTTGTAACTGATTTCTAGTTTCATACCATTGTGATCAGAGAAAAAGCTTGATATAAATTCAGTCTTCTTAAATTTACTGAGACTTGTTTTGTGACCTAATATGTGTTCTATCCTGGAAAATATGCCATGTACACTTGAAAAAAATTATATTTTGCTGCTTTGGGGTGAAACGTCCTAAAAATATCAATTAAATCAATTAAATCTACTATGTCATTAAAGGCCACTGTTTCCTCCTCAATTTTCTGTCTGGCTGATCTGTCCATTGATGTTAATGAGGTGTTCAAGTCCCCTACTAATACTCCGTAACTGTTCATCTGTGCCTTTATGTTTGTCAGTATTTGCTTAATATAAAATATTTAGGCACTCCTAAGGTGGGTGCATGGATGTTTACAAGAGTTACGTCCTCTTGTTGCATTGATCAACTTACTATTATAAAATGCCCTTCTTTGTCTTTTGTCATAGACCTTGTTTTAAAGTCTGTTTTGTCTGATATAAGTTTTGTTAACCTATCTTTTTTTTATTATTACCATTTGTATGAAATACCTTTTTCCATGCCCTGTGTGTGTCTTTTGATCTGAAGCGGGTCTCTTGTAGGCAGTGTGTGTATGGGTCTTGTTTTTGTATCCATTCACCCACCGTATGTCTTTTGATTGGAGCATTTAGTTCATTTACATTTAAAGTAGTTATTGATAGGTATGTAGTTATTCTCTTGCTCTCTTGTATGATGATGACTTCTTATTATTCTGTTTGAGTTTCTTTTCATTTCTTGTATATCTCTTGTAGATTTTTGATTTGTGGTTACCATGTGCTTTTCATATACCAAACCATATTTATAGCAGTATATTTTAAGTTGATGATCACTTAAGTTCAAACACATTATGAAATCACTACAATTCTTACTTACCCCCTCCATGTTTATGTTTGTGTGAGTGTGTTTTTGTATATCCTTTAATTTATTGTTGTAATTACACATGATCTTCTTACTTTTGCCTTTTCACCTTTGTGCTAGCTTTATAGTTGGTTGATCCACTGTTTTAATATGTGTTTGCCTTTGTCAGTGAGAATTTTTTTCTTCCTATATTTTTATTCATGCTTTTAATCCTTTCTTTTTTATTATTTATTTGTTTTTAGGGAGAGGGAAATGGAGGGAGAAAGAGAAGGGAGAAACATTGATTGGTTGCCTCTCGCATGCACCCCAACTGGGGACCAAATCCATAACCCAGACATGCTCCCTGACCAGGAATTGAACCAATGACCCTTCACTTTGTGGGATGAAACCCAACCAACTGAGCCACACCAGTCAGGGCAAGCCTTTCTTTTCTTCTTAAAGAAATCCCTGTAACATTTTTGTAATACTGGTTTAGTGGTGATGAAGTCCTTTTGGTTTTTCTGTTTGTTTTTGTTTGTTTGTTTTTCTTTTCTGGGAAACTATCTCTCCTTTGATTCTAAATGATAGCTTTGCTGGCTAAAGAAATCTTGGTTGTAGGTCTTTGCTTTTCATCACTTAGGAAATTTTGTGCCAATCCCTCCTTGCCTGCAAAGTTTTCGCGAGCCATCTGGAAGGAGTTATAAAGTGATCTTCAATTGTTAGCTATCTGTGCTAGAATTGGAGGTACCTGGGAGAGGCTAGGCTGCCAACTGAGGCTGGCTGCCACTAGTGCCAGGCTTAGCAAGAGGTACAGGGCACACTGAGACCAGCTGCTGCTTCTCTGAGGTTTGTGAATCTTTGAGTGATCTGAGGAAAGTCTGCAGTTTGAGCAGAGGAAGGCCACTTGAGTGGAAAAGCTGCTGGAAGACTTTCTGGTATGGCTAATGAGCTGGGTGGGGTGGGGTCTCAGGGAGTCACTAGGGCAAGGCAATTGGTGTTAGGTAAGTTAATGGACAGCCCAGATTTCGTGCCCGCCTGTGCCTGCCTACTGGGTGTAGGGAGGACTCAAAACCAAGGAACAACACTGTGTGCTAGCCCTTCACCCCCAGAGAGAGCTGCCCTGAAGTTAGTTAATTCAGTTACTCCCCATTTGTGTCCCCGGTGCTTTACAATCAGCTGCTCCAGTGCTGCAGCTCAGAGCAAGTGAGTTTATGAGCAAGTGAGTCTGTGGGAGGGTTTTTTAAGACCTTCAGCACCTAGGTCTCCAGCACCTCTTTTTCTCATCCAGCTGCAGTTCCCACTGGATTTCACAGTCAGGTGTAGGGAATCCTATTTCCAGCACTGGAGCCCTGGGCTGGGGAGCCTTCTGAGGGGCTGGAACCTCTTGCTCCTCAGGGAGAACCTCTGAAGTCAAGATACTCCTCCCATTTCTTAACTGCTATACTGTGGGTTTGGAACCTGTCCATTCCACATTTCCACCCCTTCTACCAGTCTCCATAGGCTTCTTCTATATTTTTAGTTATAGGAATTCTGTTAAGCTAGCCTTCCCGTGGTTCTTAATGATGGCTGCTCTGTAATTTCATTGTAATTTTGATGTAGTTTTGGGAAGAGGTGAACACATTTACCTACCGCACCATCTTGGCCAGAAGTCTAATGTCATTCTTTTTTATTCCAATGTTACTTTTATTTCCATGACCTCTCACTGTTTCCAGAGTATGACTAATGCTGCCCTTCATATCAAGGCAATGAGAATTAGATTAGTAAAGAACATCTAAGCTGCAGTGGCTCTGCCACTAAGTAGTTGTGTGACCTTGAACAAATCACTTATCTCTGGGAACCAACTTCCTACCTGTGAAGTGAGGGAGTGGGGTCTTCTGGCATTGCCCTTCGGTGGTTTGTGTCTCATGGCCTGGGATTCCAGTGGCACCTTTACTGTAGAAAAGAGGAAGAGTTTTTAAAAGAATGCCCAGTAGTGTTTGGATTATCAGTCTGTTTAACAGAACAGTGATGGTTTTCCTAGGTCCTTAAAAATATTTTCACTATAGAACACCTAGGACAGGAAGATATTAAACCCTCCATGTCTCCTTTACTTGTTGTTCCCACTGATGAGTTTGAGGTTCTGAAGGAGGAGAGTGAAAACAATAACCCAGATTTATTTTTGTTTGAGTTTTGTTTGCTGTGTTCCTCACCCACAGTTAGTAAGGCCATGGTTGTTCTCCACTGCCAGCTATTTTTTGATTAGGGGGGTTCTTCACTTTTATCCCATTCCAAGCAGGGAAGGTGACGTCAGGCCTACCTGTTTTTTCCTGCCTCCTCTTTTCTTTCCTTCCTAGAAGGACCAATGTCTCATTCATCTTTGTACTCTTAGCATAGCATTTTGCACATAGCAGATCATCAAAATATATTTGTTTATTGCATTGGTTCAGAAAGAAGGCAAAGAAGATGAGAAGAAATACTGGTAATTAAAACTCGAATTTAACATAATCCACCTTGTCCTCAAAATAAAATGGAATCAACATAATAAGCTAGGAAAAAAAGTGCGCGTACATTTCCCATTCTGGCGTGAATAAATGTTGACTAGAGTAAACTAAAACGTTTTGGAAATGGAGTGATCACCTCTGATTTCTATAACATCTTGGAAAATTTGTAACTTATTCTATCAAAGTTACTCAGATCACTGCTTTCTTCATCCACAAATATGTCAAGCACCACACCTCGAATACAGAAACAGGTTAAAAATAAAGCATAATGTCTCCTATGAAAGGGACAGGTGGTGAAATGAGTAGAATTAAATTCAGGTGAAATACAAATATGTGCTTCAACTTCTACAGAAAAATCAGTGAATGATGCTACCACACATCCAGTGATCCAAACAACCTTCAGGATTCTCCCTCTTTTTACAACTCCTGCAATTAGCTTGTAACCTAATGATTAAGAGCATGAAATCTGGAATCAGACTGCCTGGGGTGCATTCCAACTTTGCACTCACTGGCTGTTTTTATCTTTCTGTGTCTCAGTTTCCTGATCTGCAAAATGGAGGTATTAATAGTTCCTGCTACATTCACACTGTTGTGAGAATTAAATGAAAGTAAAGTGCCAAGCATGCTGCCTTCTGATCTGAACAGCAGTCATATTTCTCATTGTAAACAAATATATTATTGTTTGGTTTATAAGTAGTCTGAGAGACATAGGATAATTTCAGAGAAATTCCCTTAGATAAAGTCACCTGTGCTGACCCAGGGTAGATTCACCAAGTTAAATGCCAAACTTGACATCTCTTAGCCAGCCAGTCTCTTTTACCAGCTCACTAATGTCATTGCCTCATTGAAACTTCAAAAACAGAACTGACTTTACAAGTGGCACCTTTGGTCCCTGCTCTCACTTGCTGTCAAGAATATGAGATATCCCCCAAATCCATGTCGTCTGTGTGCCACTTGAACTTCTGAGCCCCCAGTCCTACCAAGCTGTTTGGGTGTAGCTCATTCCTCTCTCCACCTGGGTGCTGTGTGCCTGAAGCGGGAGCCAGAGGAGGCTTCCCTCTTCTGTGCATGGGGACCCGTTCACAATAGGTTGAAGGGAGAGAAAAGGAAATGAATCTTTTTTGGACCCAGAATCTCTAGGTGTATCCTTCCTTGGTTTCTATTTTATGACCACCAGAACTCCTCTGCCTCCTTTCTGAGGCTTTCTTTTTTAATCTTTGCTTTTTCCCCATCCCCTTCCCCTGACCTCAAAGAATTCAAATCGTAAAGGCTAGATTTCTTTTTTCTTTTTTTTAACACAACTCTCTTTATTTGAAGTATATAGTTCAAACCCACTACCCATTTTTATTTTCTTTAAAGCATTTTTAGATCTATAAAAATATTATTTATTAGCATGTCTACCAGCAAACACACTCCATGGAAACAAGAACTTCGTCTGTATTGCTCATGCTCTATCCCCTCGGACCAGACAATTCCTGGCACTTAGGTTCTCACTCAATGACTATTGAATAAATAAATGCTATATAAAATATTATTGTCCTATATATTTATAATGTCTGTGGGTTAATAGTCAATTAATAGTCAAAAGACACTTTGCAAGCAAGAAGGGACTGGCAAGCAGTATTCAATGTGATGAAAAGCAAGGACCTACAACCAGGATTACTCTATCCAGCAAACTATCATTTGGAATGGAAGGGCAAATGAAGTGCTTCCCAGACAAGATAAAGCTAAAGGAGTTCATTATCACCAAGCCATTATTATATGAAATGTCAAAGGGCTTACTTAAGAAAAAGAAGATCAAAACTATGAACATTAAAATGACAACAAACTCACCACTATCAACACCTGAATCTGAAAAATAAAAACAAAACCCAACTAAGCAAACCAGAATAGGAACAGAATCATAGGTATGGGGATCATTTGGAGGGTTATCAGCTGGGAGGAGGAAGGGGGAGAAATGGGGAAATGATGCAGGGATTAAGAAGCATAATCATTTGGTACAAAATAGACAGGGGGAAGTTAAGAATAATATAGGAAAGGGTGAAGCCAAAGAACTTATATGCACAACCCATGAACATGAACTAAGGGGGTGGGATTGCTGGAGGGAAGGAGGGTACTGAGAAGAGAAGAGCAAAGGGAAGAAATAATCGGGACTACTGTAACAACATAATCAATAAAATATACTTTAAAAATAGTTAAGGCTGGGATTTAGAAGCTGCTCATTATTCTGTTCAACATTCTTATTACAAAATGTTTTTTAAAAACACCAAGCCATACTATGGCCCAGAGTGTCAGAGTTAATTTCTGTAAGTACATTGGCATTTAGTTAATCTCTTTGAATTAATGAGTCTTGCTGAGTTATGGCTGATGTGAAAAAGTATATGGTTAGCATCTGTTTGTTCTGTGCATGTATCTCTCATGCACACTGTACATATATTTTAAGGAACATTTCTTTGGGTGCTGTGTTTTTTTCTACTTATATCTTCATCTTAAAAATATAAATAGATCATTCACTCCAGTATCCTTCAAGTAGCTTGCATCATTTCACTTTTTTAAACTTTTACATAACCAAAGTTTCTATCTCCAGTATACATTGTTTGGAAGATTTGAGTGGGTGGGAGCAACCCTAAAAATACTCAGGACCGGCTTCTAGTGACCCCCAAGGCTTAATGTACAGCTGTGCAGGCTAGCTGCTGGGTAATTTATTCACAGTAACACCACACCGGATACCACAGATCGTTTAAAGATAGAGCTGATATTTTTTGTTCATTTTTGTATCCCCCTCAAAGTGTAACACAACTTTCTGCACATAGGAGATGTTTTAATAAATTATAACTGAATTTGTAACATTTTTATTGGGGTATAATTGACATACAATGTTATATTAGTTTCAGGTGTACAAGTAATGATTTGATATTTGTATATATTGTGAAATGATCACCACAATAAGTCTTGTTACCATCTGCCACCATACATAGTTACAAATTCTTTTCTTGTGCATAAAATTTATTGCATGTGGTAGTAAGAAAAATAAAATATCAGCATTTATTAAATGTGCACTGCTAGTTATTATGCTTAATGCTTACTATACAGTATCTCATTTTAACTGATTGCAGCTCTATAAAATGAATGCTACGACTATTACTATTTTATAGATGAGAAAATCAAGGCTTAGAGAACTTATGTAACTTTTCCAAAGTCCACACAAGTACTAAGTGACAAAGCTGGGATTTGAACTCCACCCTGTGTGATTCTAGAGCCTGTGGTCTTATCCATTTGCTATATAGAATGGATTGATCCTGATGAGAATCCACAGGTTAAGTCTGTCATATGGGGTCTAAGGTTGACATGAGATGAAACCCATGGCTGTTAGTCAGTAAGACCTGAAAGTGTCTCTCTCATTGACTTTTTGGTTAAAAAGAAAATCCCAGACATTTCCTGAGGTGTTTCTTTGATTTCTCAGAAGTATTTTGATCATTGGAAAAGTTAGCAGTTGACATTCATATTATTGGGTTAGGGCCCCACTGTTGGAACCATTCCCTTCCCTGTTAGAAATTCTTTCAAACTAAGGTCAGAGCGCTGAGCCTGGGCTTTTGTTTGGATTCCTGGAGCAAAAGTGGGGGGCATTCAGGACAAGGTGTGGAAGGGGTGTGCAAGTGGCAGGAGGCTGAAAGGTGTCACTTGAATTTTCAAGGTCTCATGATATTTATCCTGGTACAGATTTCAGAGTGGACCTATCTCTACTAGACGGCTTATGTTGGAGGAGGCCATGTACTCCTCTGGAGGGTATGTGCTCTTGTGGAAAGGGTTGGGCTTTAGGGTCAGGCAGATCTGAGTTCAGGTTCTGATTTTATTTCTTACTGGTTTTGCGAACTTCAACAAATTACTTACCCTCTCCTGGTCCCTCAGGTACTTTACCTAAGAAGTAAGGAAAATAGACTTGTGATTAAAGACGACAGATTGAGCATTAGCATTAACCTCACTTACCTCTCAAAATGCTATTACAGTAACAGTAAAGCTTTTTTCAAGGCATAAATTACTCGAAAGCTAAGTCAATGGAATAGGAGAAATCAGCTACATAATTTTAGAAGCTGAAAAGCAGTTAGAGAAGTGGAAATGACTTTAAGCAGATAACAAAAAGCTGAAATCCAAGTTGGCAGTGGGGAAAGTCAAGCAGTAACTCAACATAAACTGCAGTATCCCTCATAGATTCAAGAATTAGTAGACCTATTACCTTGGGAGTGGGGTAAAGATAGGGCTAAAATAGGACTGTTAGTTGAATGTGTGCTTGAGAAGCAGAACCCCAGATTTTCTCCCCAATTCTGGGTCACATACCTGCAGAAGTCCAATAACCAATAGGCCTTTATCTTGGTAGGAGTCTGAAAATTAGTTTCTGGAGAGGACAAAGCACAGGGTCTCAGATTTCGGAGCTGAAGTGTATGTTTGCTAGCTGGATGTTGAGATACCCTGCCTTCTTCACCCACTTGCCTCCCTGAATCTTAGCCACTACGATCATCACCCTCACCATTGCCTAGTGGGAGGTTGGAATAGCTGCTCTGGGGATCTTACCAGCCTAGGAGAAAACAGCTTGCATACTAACATCAGGGGTTCCCCAAGAAACAGACCACACAGATTACTCGCCAGTGAACCCCCCTCATTCAGTAAGCCTTCACCTTCTCCGTATGCATGCAGTGAGCATACAAACACACAGGGCTCAACAGCTCACTCTGAAATATAAACACACATCCAAGAAATACCAAGTGTTTACAAAGTAGGACCAAAACAAAAAACAAAATAAAACAAAAACAAATGTATCTTAAAGGAACCATAGACTGTGAAGGGAAAAGACATGAATTAAAGAACTTACCTTTAACATTATCAGAGAAGTAAAAAAGGAAGAGATAGTAACAAATGCAAAGAAATGACTCATTAAAAATGGAATATTCAGAGAACAAAAAGGATTCTTAAAAATTAGAAATGTGGTAGCAGAAATGTAGAAGTTATAAAAGGGTTGAAAACTAAAGTTGAGTTCTCCTGAAAAGAAAAATTTTAGAGAAAACATCAAAAAATTAGAGCACAGTGTAGCAAGCCCAACATCCAAATAAGTTTCAGAAAGAGAGAGCAAGAAAAATAGAAACTCCTCCAAGAAATAATGAAAGAAAATTTTCCAGAACCAGAGGACATGCATTTCCATATTGCCGGGACTCGCCAGACTCACCAAGTAGGACCCAGTATGATGAACAAAACTAGAACCACGGTGGGACTCTCAGGGCCTGACTGAGTGATGAAAACTAAGGAGAAGATCCTGAAAGCTGAGAGGCAGAATGTGAATCAAGAGTTCGAACAGCCTTGTGTCTTGCAGTAGCTCTAGAAGCCAGAAAGCAATGTCTTCAAAAGCTTGAACAAAAGTAATTTTCAACCTAGAATCCAATGTTCAGTCATACTATCTATCAAACCGGAAGGTAGAAGAATGATACTTTCAGACTATTAGAGGACCTGTTCACCAAAAAGAAAAGTAAGCCAAGACAAGATCTCCAAGCAGAAGATCCAATGTAAGAGAAAGGCAAAGGCATCCCTGGGATGATGGAGAACTTTCACCCAGCCCCAGCCATGGTACAGCCCTTCTGAGGGGCATCATCTAGACTAGAGCAGATCAGGAGGCTCTGCTATAATTAGGTGATTACCTAATAACAGTAATTGCCACTTCTATATATTGAGAAGTCACTGTGTGTAAGACACAATTCTGAACAAACACGCATTAACAGTTAAATCCTAACAGTAGCCCTATTCGATAAGTAATTATTATCTTCCTTGTACAAACAAGTGAACTGAGGCACTCGGTGCTTAAATAATTTGTCCAAAGTTACATAACTAGTAAGTGGCAAACTGGGATTTGAACCCAGGCATTGCATACATGTAGCCACTACACCATGCTTTCCTCTTCCCTCACAACAGGAGAAGAGCGTGGAAGTGCACGTATTTGTAGAAACAACACAGATGAAAAATCAACCCAGTTATTACACCTAGGGAGAAGAAAAAAGTTGGACGGAAAAGGTATCATGCCTATGAGTTTGCACAATGTGAACACTGAGTGGTGAGCTAACAAAAAGTCAACATGCCTTTATTGGGAAGGTGGTGGAGCAGATGTGTGCCAAGACTGGCGGTGTGGGGCTGTGAGGTAGCAAAGGAGAGCTCAGTGCTTTTCTTCCACAATTAGTATATAATGCCTAAAACAGACAAAAATCCCAAGAAGTAGCTATAAAAGCATCTTCTTTAAAGATACAGAGATAAATACCAAAAGAATCAGCTAGAAGAGTTGAAAACAGGTCGCCTCTGGGGAACTGACTGTGGCAGGATTGGGGCTGGGGGCTGCTGTCTTTCAGAATAAGCCTTAGAATTATTTGGCTCTTCTAATATATGCAAGTATAACTTGGATAAAAGCAAAAAACCCTACATTTTATAAAGGAATATCTTGCAGTACTGTTATAAAATATATTTATCTTACTAGAAACTTAGTAAATGTTAGTTTTTCTCCTTACTTTTACTTTTCAGGCACATGCAGAAATCAAAGATTGGCATGTGGCTACACTGGCTGACTACTTTTCTCTCTTAAAATTGCCTAGCTACCCCCCCCCCCTTTTTTTTTTCAGTTGCTAACATCTGGCGAAGAAGAGAAAAGTAGGGAATTCTGTTGATAGATTCTGTTGATCAGTGCTTGTTAGCATCTGTGACCCTTACTGGGCACCCAGATTGAGGCACAGCAACTGTAAAGGTCCAAAGAGTCACTAATGTGGTTAGCAAAACCTCGTGTTTTGATGGGAAGGGGTATTAAGAGCATCTCACTGCACTCTGAGGAGCGGGCGTGCAGTGCATTTCCTGACTGCCAGTCATGACAAACTTTCCCCTTAGATCGTCTGTAAGGAAGCGATGCATCAAAGATCCTAAAGGTTTCTGTTAGGGCACCTCAAACTAGGGCAAGAGGCCAGTATCTTGAAAGGTAGAGTTTGGAATTCGTGTGTGTGTGGGAGAGAGAGAGAGACAAAATGTGTGTATTTATAAATCATGCCATATGCCATTTGTTCAATGCAATATGCATTTTATTTTTTTCTCTTCTTCAAAGATAGAGAAAGCCTATTAGAAAATCTAGTTATATATATATGTATATGCATATATATCTATATTAATATCAAGGTTTTTGTATTAGTTAATTTATTTTAAAATGCTTTTCACTTCTAGAAAAATCTTGGATATTGCTAAATCTGGACCTTATTGAAGGACCACTTCTTATTTTATAGTACTTCTTCCTATCATAGAAAAATTATGAAGCTTCTTTTTAAAGTATATTGAATTACTATACTCTTCTACTCAGTAATCCAGGTGACCTTTACATGCAAACCCTATGTCTCTCTCAAAAAAAAAAAAAAAAAGAAAAAAAGATGCTTTTCCATTCAAATACAGTATACTGATACTCATTGAGCACCTACTATGTGGAAGGCATTGGACTGGCTGCAGTGGATACAAAAATGGATACAGTAGGCTCAGCCCTTAGGCTTTTTACAATTAATTTTGGAGAATAAATTTATGAGAACTGAGTGACAGCAACACAAGTCTGAGAAGAATAGTGTATCAGAGAAATAAACAGCCCCTCTCCTGAGGCTCAGAGTGGACAAAATCTCATATCAGGGATCAGGAAGAGTTAGAATATGAGTTGAGTTAGGGATTTGCCGTTATCTCCAGCCTCCTTTAATTCATTCATTTACTCTTTCCACAAATGAAAGTGCCTACTGTGTATCAGATGCCCCTCTGAGCACTGGGGGTGCATCAGTGAACAGAACAAAGCCCTCTTCATGGATTCAGAACCCAGCTGAACACCTTTCATCACAGCAACTGCTAACAGAAGTGAAAAAAGGATAAGTTGCATCTCCTCTGCTCTGCCTCTGACGAGCCTTTCAGGATAGTTGAGAAGTTTCCTGCCTGGCGCACAGGACATGAACCTTCAGCTAGCCTGGGTAGTTGTTGGTCGTCTTGGGGTTTGCCTGACATGAGTGCTGTATGTAAGCACAGCATCAGTGGTGCCCTGGGTTCACTGAGAGCCTCCACATCACACATGGAATAGCCACGCCCAGCAGAGGCAGAAGCTCCTGCTCTGGCTCTTTGGCCAAGGAATCAGAATTCTATCAGGGCCCTCAGGCCTCCAGGAGAGGCACGAGCAGGCTGACTGTGAAAGCCACGGCTGCCCCAGCCAAACTGGGCCACTGGAGGGGGAAGCTCTGCTTTCACAGGTCCTGACAGTCCCAGACCTTCCTTCTGCCATGCCCATGTGTTTCCTCTTGGCAGATCATGAGCCAGCCAACTCTCTCCCAGTCCTTCTCTTCAGTGTTAGTTGTTCACTTCAGAAAGATTAAATCAGAACTTTAAAACACTTTCCTGGAGTTGCTGTTTAAAATGTTTATCCTTAAGAAAGATGTTGTCAGACATCCTTTGGAGTATAGTTTTGACTGCCTTAGGGTTTGAGTACTGCTCTTCCCCTTAGATTAACTGAAGGTTTTATAAGGAGATTTGCAAGACAAAGTCTTGAGAATAAAGACTTGAAACTCTGAGGATGGAATTCCAGCCATTGTAAAGAGTGTGCAGAAGATATTGACACATTCCCTGTACCACTCAGTAGATTGGAAGCCTTCTACTTCACTGCACTTGAGATATTTTGGCATCTTTCCTTCTAATCAGATGCTTTTTTCTGTGTCTTTCTGTCCAAATTTTGTCTTTCTTAAATCCAGTAGAGCTTGAGTTCTCAGTATGTCATCTAAGAAAGCATTCTTTCCTTACCATTGGAGTAATATTTCTTTTCAATTTGATTTCTTATTCATTCATTTTTGTGCCTGGGATCCCACCTTTCACTATAGTGTAGCCATTTTAGGTTACTATTATTAGTGATACCACAAACTTAGTTGCTTAACACAAAACAGTTTTATTACCTCACAGAAGTCAGAAATCAGTTTCATTGGGCTGAAGTGAAGATATTAGGGCTGGTTCCCTCTGGAGATTCCAGGGGAGAATCTGTTCTTACCTTTTCCAGCTTCTGGGGGCTTCCTCTTCATATCACTCCAGCTTCTGCCTCTTGTATCTCATCTCCTCTTCTGACTCTGACCCCTCCTGACTCCCTCTTATTAGAATTCTTGCGATCACATTGGACCCACCCAAAACCCCCACCTCCCCCTCTCAAGATCCCTCTTGACATGTACGGTAATATGTTCACAGGTTTCAGGGGTTAGGATGTAGACATCTTTGGGGGACCAAAACTTTGCTTATCACTAGCTAATTTTTAAAACTTTTAAATCAGCTGGTTGTTTCTTTTCCCCTTATCTGTCCCTAAATATTTATGGACTAGCTTTGCAAAATGCATAACTTCATAAATTAAGAAGTTTTAGAAAACTTTTATAAGAGTTTCTTAAAATAGTTAAGAAATAAGTAAGTTATCTTAGTAGCGACTGTGAGCTATCATTCTGAAAACTTGATTTAAACTACAGGTGTATTGAATATGATCCTAGAGAGTCATTAACACTCTAGAAAAAATATCTCTATTTTTGTTAGAAACTTTTTTTTTGTTTCCCAATAACGTGCAAGGCAAGGAAAGGGACAGTCCCTTTGTTGTTGCTCTTGCTGTTGTGATGTTGTTATGGATTCTTCCATATACCTAGCCAAGTCTGGAAATGTTATTTGGACTAAGGGCCTAATTACCCTTCCCTGTGAAACCTGGACCCTCTTCCACATACACTCTACCACATCTCCAGATTTCTTATTTGCCACACATTTATAATCAGGCAGCCTGGCTTGTTGGCAGGGTTTGTAAGTAAGAGGAAATAAGCTCAGTGAATAGTATCTTTCAGCTTAATTACATAGCCTACTTTTTCTTTCATTCTGATCCTTGCCCACCTTCCAGAGCAGTGACACTTTAAAACAAACCCTGGACTAGTTGCATGTCTCTCTTTAACCTTGTTCTCTGAGACAGCTATTTTAAGCATCCGTGTGGTGTGTCCCAATGAGAGTGAAAAAAACCTGTGAATGGCCAGCCATAGTGTAATCATTTTGATAATCCAGCGAGTGTCACCTGATTCACTTCTGACACATTCTTTAATAGTACATATATATAGATAGTAAAATATTATATACTTTACATATTATATATACATATAAAGTATATGTAGATTATGTATATGTATTGTGCATTTACATATAATATGTATATACATACAGTAATATATAATAATATGTAAAAGCCTTGAAAATTCTTTTTTTTTAAGTATATTTTGTTATGTTGTTACAGTAGTCCCAATTTTCCCCCTATGCTCCCCCCTGCCCAGTACCCCACTTCCCCCAACAATCCCACCTCCCTTGGTTCATGTCCATGGGTCATGCATATAAGTTCATTGGCTTCACCCTTTCCTATATTATTCTTAACTCCCCCCTGTCTATGTTGTACCAATCAATTATGCTTCTTAATCCCTGCACCATTTACCCATTTCTCCCCCTCCCCCCTCCCAGCTCATAACCCTCCAGATGATCCATATACTTATGATTTTGTTCCTATTCCGGTTTTCTTAGTTGGATTTTGTTTTTATTTTTCAGATTCAGGTGTTGATAGTTGTAAGTTTGTTGTCATTTTAGTGTTCATAGTTTTGATCTTCCTTTTCTTAAATAAGTCCCTTTAACATTTCATATAATAATGGCTTGGTGATAATGAACTCTTTTAGCTTTACCTTGTCTGAGTAGCACTTCATCTGCCCTTCCATTCTAAATGATAGCTTTGTTGGATAGAGTAATCCTGGTTGTAGGTCCTTGTTTTTTATCACATTGAATACTTCTTGCCAGTCCCTTCTTGCCTGCAAAGTTTCTTTTGAGAATTCAGCCAATAGTCTTATAGGCACCCCTTTGTAGGTAACTCTCTGCTTTCCTCTTGCTGCTTTTAAGATTCTCTCTTTATCTTTCACCTTTGGCATTTTAATTATGATGTGTCTTAGTGGGGTCCTCCCTGAGTCTAAGTTGGGATTCTCTGGGCTTCCTGGACTTGTATGTTGATTTCCTTCGCCAAATTTGGGAAGTTTTCCTTCATTATTTTTTCACATAAGCTTTCAATTTCTTGTTCTTCCTCTCCTCCTTCTGGTACCCCTGTGATTCAGATGTTGGCATGTTTAAAGTTGTCATAGAGGTTCCTAAGCCTCTCCTCATTTTTTTTCAACTCCTGTTTCCTCATTCTGTACTGGTCGACTGTTATTTTCTTCCTTATATCCCAAAACATTGATTTGAACCCCGGTTTCCTTCCCTTCACCATTGATTTTTCTGTGGATTTTCCTTCGTTTCATTTAGCATAGCCTTCACTTCTTTTCTTATGTGTTTGCCATGCCCAAGAATATCTGTCAAAAGCCTGTGAGCATCTTTATCACCAGTATTTTGAACTCTGCATCTGTTAGGTTGGCTCTCTCCTCATTGCTTAATTCTCCCACTGGAACCTTGATTTGTTCCCCCTTTTGGGCCATAATTCTCTGTCTCCTCATTTGACAGGCTCCTGTGTTTGTTTGCCTCTGTGTCTTAGGTAGAGCTGTAGCTCCTGTTATGTTGTAGTGGGCAGAGCCTTAGGTATTCATCAGTACAGGGTGACCTGTTTCACCACCTAGTTGTGCTGTATGTCGGGGAAGGGTCTGAGAGGGAACAATGCTGTTTGCTCAGCACTTGCCCCTTTTCCAGGTGCTTCTCCCACTTTCATATGGGACTGGCACCTCTCTAGCCATTGTCCTTGCCATCGTTCCCAGAGTAGGTGGGTCTGCAGACGTTATAGGACCATGGGGTCCCTTTAAACAAGCGGACTCTGCCGAGAGACGGGCAGTTTCTTCCTCCGCCCCAACCCCCACTGGTTTGCACAGTCAGAAGCAATGAGGCTTGATTTTCCCCATTGCTGGAACTAACTGTAAGCTGCAGGGTCTGGTCTGGTGCTGGGAGAGCTCCCCACTTTTTGAAATGTGTGACTGCGCTTTCCTCCGGCCTGCTGCCGCCACCACTGCTGCCACCACACTGCATCCTCTCTGCCCGGGCTCCACCCCTCCTACCTGTCTGGATGAGTATTTCTTCTTAATATCTTTGTTTGTTGGACTTCCATGCAGCTTGATTTTCTGGAACTTCTGATTGTCTCTAGTTTTGAGGTAGATGTATTCCTTCTTAGTTGTGGAGGGAGACCCAGTGTGTCTATCTAGGCCTCCATCTTGGCTGGAAGTCTCAAAAATTCTTTTCAATTATTATCCTCTAATCCTTTTTTGTGTGTGGCATATAATTTAAAAAAAAAAGAAAGTGCACTTATTATTGTCCGGCTACCATCTCCCCCTTGGTTTAGGAGACTGATCCTTGAATCTTTTTAATTAGAAGCCTTTATCTAAATGAGGGTCTAAGAGGTTAAATCCCTCTGGCTGAACACAGATTAAGGATCACTTGGTGCAATGAAGACTTTTTTTCACATTGCCGCACTGATCAGATTGCCCAATTAAGCTTAGAATAGGAAATGGTGTAGAAGATTAGATGTGGGAAATCATTTAGATATTTGCCCTCCTGTTAGGAGATCACCAAATTCTACTTACTAGGGGACCCAGAGTTTTCACTGTTGAGATGCAGAAAGGTAGCAACAGTAAAATTGGTCCTGGAGGTGTTTTTTCCTAGAGTCTTCTGCCCTCAGAAATAAGGTTCTGGCTCCACAGGGGCTTTGGTTTATTAGTGCTCCCTTGGGATTTATGTGCTCTTAGCTACATGAAGCCTGAATTGCATTGAAGGTTTTTAAAAGCAGAGAATACTGAAAGGGAACACAAAGTCATTTTCAAAAATTGAAGTTCAAAGTTGTAACTTTTAAGTTTTTAATAAAAGTTTACATTATAGTCAATAGTTTATAAAGGCACAGACTCAAGTTGTGCTTAAGAGTCTGGGCTTGCAGGCAGGCCGCCTAGGTTCAAATCTTGGCTCTACCGCTTACTATATGTGTTTCCATAGCCTCAATTTCCACAGTTGTGAGTTTGGGAATAACAATAGACAGTGCCTTCCTTAGAGTTATTGTGAAGATTATGCAAGTTCTCACTTAGGACAGTAACTGGCTTAATAAACATTGGTGGTTATTACTGTTACTAACTTATTGTTGTTATTACTCTGAAGAGATTGGAAGCAACACATTTTTCAATAGTTTTCATCCCCAATAGTAAAAACCAAAAAATCAGGTAGATATTTCAAGGGAGTAAACATTGAGCTCTGCAAATGTGTCCTTCTGAGACTTCTTTAAGAAATACATATTGCATGGCATTTTATTGTCATAGCCATGATGGCATTTACATTGTATAAACTGTAGGGATCTTGCCAACGATTTTCCATTAAAGAACCAAATTTCTCCAGAATAAGATAGATACATTATTAGCAAAATATATGACTAGAATTTCTGTCAGAAATTTTCAAGGAGATAAATTTTAGGAGAAATTCAGCATTTCTCCCCCAAGATATAACCAAGTTACCTGTTAGTTTTAAATTTATGTCCAATTGCTTAATCATTCTTTCCATGGATACTGATTATAAAAATTTTATTTTTTATATAGTCTTATCCAATTTCAGATGTGGATTACTTTTTATTTGACTGAGTGCCTCCTGAACTCCCAGGTTCCTTGACAATGATGTCCACATGTCTTATAATTGTTCCTTGTAATGTTTTACAATATATTGGGAGACCTCTATGTAAATTTTCCATATTGGACCATAGTTACTCTTTTACCATGATCTTTGTAAACAATTGTTGATTTGATTACCAATAGAAAGGATTTTTTTAAAGTCACACATGACTTATTGTGATTAGTATGGTTGGTTAGGGCCTCACTGTCCCTGACTTTTCTCTGCTTATGCAGATGGTTAATTGTGGATTCATCAAATGTTAGAGCCGAGAGAAAGATCTTGAATGTCATATAGTCCTACTATGTCATTTTACTGTTGTGATTATTAAACCCAGAGACACAAAATTTTTCCAGGTAAGACTGACCATGCTAGTTAGTTTGAGAGCTGTCACTAGACTTCGATTCTTTTGGTAACTAAATTAAGGGGGTTGAGAAGAAAACTTACATTTATTTTGCACAGAGGCTTGCCATCCATTGAAGAACTCAGAGTTTAGTGAGGTGACGATGAGGTGTTTAGATAATTGCAGAACTGTCTTTAGATTCCCAGCCTATGCTCATCCCCCTACACTGGAGTGCCCGTGTCAGGCTGATATAATTATTTGGTAAATACAGGCTTTAGTTCATCTCTACAACTGTAAAGTCAACTTTGTTTTTCATGCCTGTCTTTCTAAGTATCCAGTCATTTATTTTTCTGGCTCCGAGTCATTCATTAGAAACACTCATCAGTGTCTGAGCTATGCTGGATGCCAGTCACTTTAATGCTACATACCAAGGAAAGAAAACCATAATCCTGGCCTTCAAGTAATTTATGGTGTAGTTGAAGGAGACAGACATATAAAGAACAAAGTATAGAGCTATGTTAAAGCAACTGTGATATACCGATATATAGATATATATACACAAACGTGTGTGTGTGTGTGTATATCAAGGTACATTGAAGACACAGTTTCAGTCCTGCTAAATCCTCCTAAGGTTTTCACAGATAATTCATGTGTTAGTTGATGGAATGTACCGTCTCAAGGGTATTTACATTTTAAAGTGGGTTGGAAATCCTGCTTTTCTCTCTTCTCTCCCTCTTTCCCTTTCCTTTCTCTTAAGTTGGGGAATGTGTCCAGAATGAGTCATTTCTTAAAAAGGTCCTGCTGGCAGATGGAGCGGTCACCTTAAGTGTTTACCCCACTCTAGAAAGAGAATGCTATTCACCACTCCTGCACTCTGGTTCATGATCTAGTTACTCCATTAACTCACTCATTCATTCATTCATTTATTCAACTGAATGTCCGTTGTGTACCAGGCACTGTAGATTAAGGGGGAAGCAAAGACAGACATGGCTGATGTTCTCAAAGAGCTTATAGTCTAGACTACATGGAGAAACTGATGTTAATCAAATAATCACACAGACATATGTGAAATGACAACTGGAATAAGTGTTATCAACATGGTGCTTTAAGAACAGCTGGACACTGGAATCAAGGTTGAATGTGACATGGGAAAGAGAAAAACATTCAAAGCTCAGGAGCTGCACAAACCTGGCTCTGGCAGGAAGAAACCTGGAACATCATGGACCCAGTAAGAGAGTCAGTGTGGCTGGACAAAGGGGGCAATGTGGTAATGAAGCTGAAGAGGTGGGTAAGGCCAGACCATACTGGGCCTTATGGGCCAATAAGGGTCTCTCGCTTTATCCAACAGCAGCAGGAAGTTCCTGAAATGTTTTCAGCAAAACATGTTACATGATTGGATTTGGTTTTCAGAAAGATTTACTCTGGCTGCTTTGTGGAGAATGGATTGGATGGGGGAAAGTGGAGCCACAAGTGTAGGTGCGCAGGTGTGCAGGTTCCTCATTTATTGCAGTGGCTACCCCAGAGATGGTGGAAACTGGACTGAGGTTGTAGCCGAGGGAATGAAGAAATGAACAGATTTTAAGATTAATAAAACCTAAAATATCCAGAACTTCCTTATTAATTGAATATGAACTTATAAGGGATGGCACCAAGTGTCTAACTTGTAGAACTGGATGGATTGTGTTGCCATTTGTTGATAAAAAGGATATGACTGGTTGAGATTTAGGTTTTAACACATTGACTTTGAGGCTTACCTGAGATGCTGAGGTAAACACGTTGCAGAGGCAGTTTGAAATAGTCTGGAGTATATAGGAGACATAGAGACTGGAATATAAATGTGTGAATAATCATAATTTAAGATGTTTTGGAACTGAGAGTATGAACAAGATTGACTATGGAGTGGGAAGAACAAGGAACTTTGGGTAAGTCTTGAAGGACTCCATCATTTAGGGGCCAGGTAAAGGATAGCAAACCGGAATGGAACAAGGGAAAGCTGAATGGAATGTGGGAGAATAAAGGGAAGTGATTTTTCGGAGCCAAGGGATATGTAGAGTTCAAGATAAGAATGATTCAAACCAACATATTACAACATATTGAAAGACTGATGATTTGGTGAATGACTTAACAGTGAGCCGTTGTATTAGTTACATGGGGGTTAGTGGTGACCTTCATGAGAAATGATCACTTTGAATGATGTGCAGGTTCATCATTTATGAAGCAAGGTTAGAGGGGGTTGAGAAAAAAAGTGGGAGGGGGAGAAATGGAGCTAGTGAGTAGATACCTCAAGGGAAGGAGAGAGACAAGGTTGTGGTTGGAGGGGATGTATGAGTCAAGGGAAGGTTTGTGAAAATATAATAAACTTCAGTGTGTTTAAAAGTCAATGGGAGAGCACCAAAAAGAAACCCTGGTGTAAAGTATGGATTTTGGGTGTCAGTGTAAGTTCATCATTTATAACAAATGTACCACTCTGGTGGAGGATGTTGGTACATGTGTGAGGGGAGGAGCTAGCTATATAGGAAAGCTTGGTACCTTTCTCTCATTTTTTCTGTGAACCTAAAACTGCTCTACAAAATAAAGTTTATTTAAAAAAATAAAAGTCAATAGAAGGATCCAGTAAAAAAGAAGAAGAAAGAAAAGAAGTTGGCTGTGTAAGGGATAGAGAGAGGGAGTAGGGACACCCAGTGGTGCAGTATTCCTGAGAGAGGGCAGAACACTGTGGGGCCCAAAGCTGAAGGGGCCAGACAGAGTTGGCTTCAGAAAGGAGGAGAAACAGAATTGGGTGAATATAACACATGCTTCTCAATTCAGCAACTGGAAATGAATAGAGTTCCTACCTGAGTGCTTCTCTTTACTCCGTGAAGTAGATGGGAGGACTTTCTGCAAGATGGATGAAGGGGTGGTCAGGTCAGGAAAGTTTGAGGATAATGGGGATCATTTGAAGTGCTGTGGTAGAGGGGAGGCGGAGGCAAAGCAGAGAAGCCAAGCTGAGTGAGGCGCGTGCTGGTCACTGAGGGTGTGACTGTTCACCTGTGGTTTGACTGCAGGCACAAATCCTTCCTGAGTGTCTGACGGTGCTGACACATCCCAGCCTTCTTTCTTCATTGGGAAACCTATATTGAACTAATCTCTTGAGAAGCTGGTATGTCCAACTGGGCAAAAAGATATTTTACAATGAATGAAAAATAAATGGAAAAATATTTGTTGTTGTTTTGCTTAGATTTTCTACTTGGGCTTATCATTGACATGGATCCAGGCCACTGTACTTTTGATTGACTTCTTACCATGGGTTTTCAGCCTCAACATTTTTTTAAATTCACAATTTTTTAAATATCTTTTTTCTTCTTTGTCAGCTCTTTTATTATACACTGTAGTTTTCATTTATTATATTTTCCCTTTTCTTACAATGCATTGTTTACAATGTTATTACTGCTGTTCTGTATGCATATTATTACTTCAGTTTTGCAGGGAGTTCCCTGTGAATAGCAGAATGTAATTCATGAAATATTACAATCATGCTCATAGCACCTCTCTGCTGTATGTTAAATTCACTCAAACAACAATGCAGAAGTAGTTACCCATACTGTCAGCTTCTAAAGCTTCATGCTGCCTCTTGTGTTTAAAAGGAGCCTCCCCTGATTCTTCTTAGGATGGAGCCACAGAGGGAAGTATTGCCTACTGAGGCCACTCCCATTTCTGGCACCATTTGAACTAACTCAGGAACAAGTGTCTCTAGATTAATTCAAATGTAAGTAAAGATACATAATTCTACTTTGTTATACATTTAAATTATAATTATCTAAGAAAGTGATGCTAAATAGCCATTTTTCGGGTCCTTTCAAGAGAAGGTAGCAACATGTAATTGGCGGGTATGGTGATCATAGGGGAGATTCTCAGGTCAGACTGCGTGGGCTTGAATGCAGGATCTGCCAGTTGCTGGCCATGTGTGACCTTGGGCAGGTTATAACTTCTTTGTGCCCCAGTTTGCTTCTCTATAAAAGAGAGCTAATAGTACCCATCTCATCGGGTTATTGTAAGGATTAAAAGAGTTAATTCATACAAAGCTTTTAGAACAATGCCTGGCACATCGTAAGTACTTAATAAATTCTATTATTTTAGTACTATAATGGTGCTTCTAAAGTTTATAATCTTCTATTGCCTCCATTTGTTGGCAGTTTCATTTAGGAAACAGTATGTAGGTTATTGTATGTCTAAATTAATATGATCCGCAGTAATAATATTTTCTATTATATGAATGTTGATTTAGTGTCTCCCATATATATAATAAGCAATATTTATTCCCTTTGCATTAAAAACAACCTCCCATCCCCCTGGGTTACTATATGGCTCTCAGATATAGCTTGCTCTCAGATTCAGCCAGCTTGGCACAGATGAAATCATTCTTTTTGGCTCTTTTTAACCACAAAGCAGAGGAGTCAGATGATTGACCTTTTGAGAAAACATTCTTCCAAAGACTGTTTGGATGGCATCTACTGCTGCAAAGATATAAGATTATTTAGAACTGCTTTGTGCTCCCTTAATTGAAAAGCCCTGACATTGACATTGAAGAGGGATTGGCTTTGGGACCACCAGCAGACAGCTTTCTTTAGTGTCTTGTATTGTTAATGACTCAGAATATTTTCTAAAGAGATCGGAAGCAATCCACTAAAGGAAAAGCTGAGAGAACTTGGGAGCTTAAAAAGTGAAGAGGAGGGATGTGAGAAAACTTTTAAAAAGACAGAAGTTGGTATGGATAAAGGTGTGGTGCTAGCTCCCTGGCAAATTTGTCATTCATCCCAACCCAGCTACTCAGAATTTTTTTCCAGTGGGAAGAAAGATGATGAGAAATCCTGTCCTAAAGAACAATGAAGATGTCTTTGAAATGGTGTAAGGAAAGCCAGAGGCAGACATGAAGTGAAGGTGTACCGCATCCTGCCCTATAGATCTCAAGAAAAGATTTCCTTAGCACTGTTGTTTGCTGCTGGCTCATGTCAGTGTGTGTACTGGCAGCACAAAGGATGGACTGTCTACATGCTGGCCACTGCCATGTCCTGCAGGCTCTTACCTGTCCCCACAGTACACAGCTCTGCTCACAGCCCACAGCTGCTGCCTTCCTCTGCCTTCAGCCTTCCTCACCAGCACTGCTCTGCTATTGACCTCTCAGGAGTGGAAATGCAGTCTGAACACAAATTAAATGGCAGTCCTTGGCTGTTGTTTTTTTAAGTGTATTTTTATTGGTTATGCTAATACAGTCGTCCCAATTATTTTCCCTTTGCCTTCCTCTGCCTGGCATCTTCCTTCCCTCCAGCAAGCTGCCCCACTTCATGTCCATGGGTTGTACATATAAGATCTTTGGCTTCTCCATTTCCTTTACTGTTCTTAACATCCCCCTGTTTGTTTTGTACCTACCAATAATGCTTCTTAATCCCTGTACCTTTTCCCCTCTTCCTCCCCCTTCCTCCTTCCCATGATAACCCTCCAAATGATCTCCATATCTATGATTCTGATCCTGTTCTAGTTGTTTGCTTAGTTTGTTTTTGTTTTTGTTTTTTTTAGATTCAGTTGTTGATAGTTGTGAGTTTGTTGTCATTTTAATGTTCATGGTTTTGATCTTCTTTTTCTTAAATAAGTCCCTTTAACATTTCATATAATAATGGCTTGGTGATGATGAACTCCTTTAGCTTTACCTTCTCTGGGTAGTACTTTATCTGCCCTTCCATTATAAATGACAGCTTTGCAGGATAGAATAATCTTTGTTGTAGGTCCTTGCTTTTCATCACATTGAATACTTCTTGCCAGTCCCTTCTTGCCTGCAAAGTTTCTTCTGAGAAATCAGCTGATAGTCTTATGGGAATTCCTTTGTAGGTAACTCTGTGCTTTTCTCTTGCTGCTTTTAAGATTCTCTCTTTATCTTTCACCTTTGGCATTTTAATTATGATGTGTCTTGGTGTAGTCCTCCTTGGGTCTAGCTTGTTTGGGACTCTCTGTGCTATCAGGACTTGTGTCTATTTCCTTTGCCAAACTAAGAAAGTTTCCTTTCATTATTTTTTCAAATAAGTTTTCAATTTCTTGCTCTTTCTCTTCTTCTTCTGGCATCTCTATGATTTGGATGCTGACACTTTTGGAGATGTCCCAGAGTCTTCTTATTCTCTTCTCATTTTTTTTTTTTAATTCTTATTTCTTCATTCTGTTCTGGTTGAATGTTTATTTCTTTCTTATGTTCTGAATCGTTGATTTGAACCCCAGCTTCCTTCCCTTCACTGTTAGTTCCTTGTGGACTTTACTTCACTTAGTGTAGCCTTCTTTTCTTCCCTTATGCTTCTGCTGTACTCAGTGAGTTGTCTGAGCACCCTTATCATCAGTGTTTTGAACTCTCCATCTGATAGGTTGGCTATCTCAGTTTCATTTAGTTTTTTTGGGGATTTTGTTCTGTTCTTTCATTTGGGTCGTATTTCTTGGTCTCCTCAATTTGGCAGCCTCCCTGTGTTTGTTTCTGTGTATTAGATACAGCTGCTTTGACTCCCTGTCTTAGCACACCTGTTACATTGTATGGGGCAGAGCCTTAGGTATTCGTCAGTGCATGGCAACCCCCTTTACTACTTTGCAGCTCTGTATGTGGTGGAGGGGTCAGAGAAGGGATAATGCTGCTGCCTGGCTGCTGGAGGCTTGCTCAGTGCTCTCATGTTTCTAGTCACTTCACGCCATTCCCCTATGTGCCTGGTGCCCTTCTGGCTATTGCCCTGGTAGTGGTTCCCAGAGTGGGTGGGTTTGCGTACATTCTAGGACTATGCGGACCCTTTAAATGGACTCTTTTGAGAGACTGGCAGTTTCTTCCACCACCCCAACCCCCACTGATTTTCACAGCTAGAAGTTACGAGGCTTTATTTTCCTGGTGCTGGAACCCTGGGCTGCATGGTCTTGCCTGGGGCCGGGATCACTAGCTCCAAACTTATCCCTCTGGATTTTTATCTACCACACACGAATGTGGGACAACACTGAATGTGGGGCCACCCGCTCCGCTGGCCCACTGCTACCGCCTTGCCACCACCACACTACGTCCTCTTCATTCCTGCTCCCCATCTCCGCCCCTCCTACCCATCTGGGTGAATATGGCTTCTTTAAATCCTTGGTTGCTGGACTTGCATATAGTTCAATTTTCTGGCAGTACCGGGTGTTTTTTATTTTGAAGTTAGTTGTGATCCTTCTTATGGTTGTGCGAGGAGGTGAAGCATGTCTGCCTACACCTTCATCTTGACTGGAAGTCACAGTCTTTGAGTTTTAAAGAAAAAAAAAGAAAACTTTTTCATTTTAGAAACAAAAATCTTAATGTCTCCTGTGTTAATTCACTGTATGTCCTGTGAAATGGGTTTCACCTCTATGCTAATTTAATGCTGTTAATAGAACCTCTTCTGCACTAGAAGAGGAGAGAACGGACTGGAAATCAAAGACTGTCTGATTGGTTGAGAGCCAAATGAGCCCCCTCAATTCAGCCCTCCATAGAAATTGTCCTCTGGACTGGCCTAGCCCTCCAGATAGCTAGCCTTGTGCTGAGGGCCACGTTATGGGAGCCAAGGGCTTCACCTCCCACCTAGAAAGCTGTACTCCAAAGTCTTGGACATGGCTTTATCACCCGAGTCTGCATGTTTCTCCTTGGTCTTGCGCAAGTGATTTCCCTGGTATATCCAGATCCCTTGATACTCTCCACTTCTGTTTTAACCCTTTTAGTGCCAGCGTTGCTCCCAGTGACTCTCTTTACGATGGTTATAAATGTAAATAACAATGGAATAATTCATATTTTATGTTTCCTTCTCTCTTTTTTTTGTACCTCAGATTATATATTGATATAACTTTTTCTCATGTTGATCCAAATTTTGAATTTTTACACTTGTTCAAATACTGACATATTAATTCTGTTATAATTTTTACTTAATTTTAAATGATCCTTTTAATTTCATTTATCTTTGCAATAATTGTCGAAACTCTATGCAGTGTGCATAATAAGGAAGCTTTTGCTAATGGACATTTTCATTGCTTCATGGTATAGCATTAGCATTTTGTTTATAAACTGTTTTTCACTGCTGATATCTATTGATATATGTCTCTAGTGTGAATGCCGTTTGTGTTCGGTTTTTTTGTATGTTATGAAGTTTTTTTTCCCAAAAAAATTATGCAATATTTGGCATACTTCTTGTTTTCCATGTTGCTATGCGTTTTTTTCAAATTATAATCATACGTTTTATAATATGCCATATATTTTACTTCAAAAGCCGTATTGAAGGAAAGAATTTATTTTTTTCTAAAATAATTGTTATAATAAAATAATTTTAATGCAATAAATTTTTTGCTAAATTGTGTCAAAGAACACTACTTACAAAAGAAGAGTATATTTAATATATGTTGTGAAATTTCAGCAAATTATTATGAATAATAATGTTTTTATAGACATTTTTCATAAACTCCGCTTTTCTCAGCAAAATAGCCTGGCATTTCTCACACGAATTTTAGCAGTTACACATGGCACTCAAAGAGTTAAATGAATAATTAGTTCATAAAAAGCGTTATCTTAAAAGCACAGAGTAACCCATAATTCCATGACTGTAAGTTCTTTGAATATGCAGACATTGTATTTTGTTAATTCTAGACATGTCTTTTCTCTTGTTAGAACATGAGATATTGAGGATGGGAACCTCATCTCTGTACCTTTAGTGCTAACATGGAACCTTCCTCAGAGTACACACATATTATACTCATGTTGAAATTTATAACCGTGACCTTCTGGAGATTCCTATGGGTCTGCCCCCTACTAGGGCAGTGGATACAGAAGCTATTGGAAGAGTGTCATTTTCACTGTTCTTTAACTGGTTCTAAAAAGACACTTCTCTTTTTTTATTTTAGTAAAAGGCGAAAGATTTATTCGTTTTGAAAAGAAACCAGAGCATAAAGACACTTCTCTTTATCAATTTGATCCTGCTAGTTCTTTTCACCTAGTTTTCTATATCCTTCCATATGCGATGCTGCTGCATTTTGTTTTAAACAGTTTATGATGAAAAAGGAGAATACTTCATGTTTAAGGGGCAGAAATAAGAACAATTGGAGAAAATTATAAAAGGTTGATTTCAGCACCACGTAAAGAACTTTCTAACTATGGGAGCTTTTTGTGAAGGAGCAAGCTCTCTATCACTGAATGTGTTCACATAGAAGCTGGGTGGTCAACATTAAACTTGGGTGCCTGCCCTAAGACTCAGCTGGCCAAATTGTTGACGAATGGCTGACCCGGAGGAGCCTCTCAGCACACAGGAATGGAGGAGCTGTAGTGGAAGAATACGTGGCTGTGGTTCCTTGGGCCCTCTCCAGGGGCAGGATGGGGCTGGCAGTTCACCGTGGTGCTTGAGCCCATGGGGCACAGCTCTGAGAATGTGCAGAGAGGGCTGACTGGGACCGAGATGCACCTTGTCTTCAGCACAGAAGGAACTTCTTGGAAATCTAGTACTCATACACTCCTGGGGGATTTGAGATGAGAATGTCAAGGAGACACAGAGACGTGGGTGTGTGTGATTTCTATTTGCTTGATGATAAGGCTGTAAGCTTTATGTTCCCATTGTATTCATTTTCCCCTTCATCATTTTCTGGTTCATGATGTCTGAACCAGAAACAGGGAACTAGGGAAGGTATTTTAGTGACCTGGAATACAGAAAAATACATGACCCAGTTTCTGGAAGCATCGGGGGCTGAAATACATTTAACCATTTGGAAAGATAATGGAAGTTATGCTTCTTTCTTTAACTATTTCCTTTGAGGTTTAACTATATATTATTGGCCCTTTTAATTATTTTATAAAACAGACTCTGGCAGAACTCAAGTGGGTAAATGAAAAGCTAGTCACCAGCCAGTTACTGGGTGACATGTTGGCAGCAGATGACAGCTCTGTGGCAGTGCCACTCTACTGAATGCAAGGAGCTGGTGAAGTGCCAAAGTGTTACAACAGATTTGGAAAGTGGTGACTATAATTGTAGAGGTATTGCCACTGAAGGGACTCAAAAAGGGACAGTGTGTCTGGTCCCATGGTAGGAGCCAGAAGGAAGAAAGGACAGTTCATAGCCACAGAAAGTCTAGGGTGCTGTACTTGAAAAGACTGCCATGTTTATCGGTTCACTGCACTCATTTAACCCCACTGGGTGCCTCCTGCATGCAACACCTGTAATGGGAGTGGTGAGGCATACGAAGAAGAATCCAGTAACACTCTCAACTAACTTTGAAATTTAGTTCTTACTGAAAAGTAATGCAACTAAAAGCCACCATTTTTTTTTAAATACAGAGCAAGACACATTAATGTGCTCACCAAACTCTGAGGATCCCAGAATGTGCTTTGAGTTGAAAGAGGTACCACCTAGACGTCCCATGAGTGACTCTTCCAAACAGGAGAGCAGCCAGCTGATTGGTATAATAATAGTATAGAGTCTTCTCCTGTCTGGTGCTGGGAACTGCAGAAGACTTGCCAGTTAAAAGGAGAGAGAGAAATGTAATCAGTATTTAGTGCACGGTGCAGATTTGCCATGTCCCAGGCATATGCAGTGCTAGACACTGGAGATACAAAAATAGACAAAGAAACAAAATAATGAAAATGTGATTGAGATCATCACCAACAAAACCAAAATCTGGGGATAAAAAAAGAGGTATCAGTTGGCATTAAAGATAGCCTCTTAAAAAAATCAGTACCATTGTAGAACAAGCAGCTGAACCCATAGAAATATGGATTGTCAGAGCTAGATGAGCCCTTAGAGCAATCTAGTTTAGAGGTGGGGAAGTGGAGACCCAGCAAAGACAGGCAAAGATGTTGGCCCAGTTTAGTTTACATTCTTTCTGGCTGTATTTACAGTAGGTAAGTATACCTTTACTTTAGTGTTTTGATGAAGAGAGATGCTATCTCTTCTCAAAATATTTTGGGCTGCTGAGGACCAACTCTTAGAGCAGGAGAGGCACTTTGTGGCTTTGATGAGGAAATATTTCTGTGGTGTGCGAGCTTCCTGAGCTGCCAAGCCTTTTCACAATCTCCTGCTTTATTGTTTCATAACACATCCCTTTAATGCTCAGGAGAGTTTCTCTCTACTGTTCCTCAGCTCGGCTCCTTCAGAAGTACCTGCACACTGACAATAAATAGTAGGTCTGAAAACAGATGAGAGGTTTTCAAATTTGGCTTTTTCCCCCAAGGGATGATGTAGGGTTTAGTAGCTTCCATTATGTTGAATTTTACTTATAAGTGGTGATGACTTGTATACAACTTGAGTTTTATTTTCTGTTTTACATGTATTTCCTGTGCAAACACATAAGCAAATATTTAATTTACTTTCACTCTTGTGCTGTTGAATAGCAACAGCTAGTGTAAATGATGTGGATAATATAATGATTCCAGTATGGGACTGCCTTTGAGAACACTTGGTAGATAACCCAGCACACTGTTAGAATTTTCCAAATGTGTGAATGAGACGGAAATAGCTGGCTGAACAGTCATTTCCATCAGGAAATCAGAGAAAACAATGGGAAAAGCATTTTTAAAACTTAACTAAATAAATTGATTTTTAGATGATTTTTACTGCTTGATTCATGCAAAAAATTCAGTCTGTTATTCTTCATGTAGAAAGAGCTGAAGCACAAATGTATGGCTTTGAAGACATATCTAAGTTTGAATCCTGGTTTCACCTCTTAGTTCAATGGACCTTGAACAAGTTACTTAACATCTCGGGGCATCAATGTATTTTCCCTTGTAAAAATGGGATGGTAATACTACTGCATAGTATTTTCAAGAGTATTATAGTTTAATAATAAATATAAGATGTACCTAGCACAGTACCTAAAAAGCAAACAAATGTTATTCTGTCCCCCTATGAAAGAGTAATTCTGTAAGGATAAATGGCAGTTATTTCATAACACTAAGCAGACGGAGCTGTGCTGGCCTCCCATATCATTGCCTTCGCTGATAGGTCCTTGAGTGGTGTGTGCTCTGTTTCTACCACTGGATGCTATAAGAAACAGCCATAATGAATAGGTTATTGCATGTCCAATTGGAAAATTGTTGAGGATCTTGTCCATTATATCACTCAGCACCTACGCTATAGAACCTTTTGTGAGAAATGTCTTAAAAATCTACTATACTACAAAGAGAAACTTAGCTTGCCTCAAGGTACCAGTAAATTTAATCTTAAGAATCATGTCACTCACCGTTTTCCCTTTTACAGAGACTCAGAGCCAAGTTTGAAGCTCAACTGATTTATGCAGAAGCCTTCATAGCTTGCTATGTGCATTGCCCTGTCCCTGATCTCGGTAGTCCTGCGCTTACATTTCCCATATTGTTCTGTGTAGGGGGAGAGGTTTTGATGCTGTTTTAAGGTATTTCAGCCACAACTCAAGAGTTGTCTAGTCCTGCCTTGCAGTCACTCCTGTCCATCATGTGCTCCTGAAAGTGTCAAGCAGAGAGGGGCACCCTGCACCACAGTCCAGAACTAGTGAAGAAGAGGCTGAAACACACTTCTACCTCATTCTAAACCCAATCTTCAGATCTTTTCATGCCTATTGCACAGCTTATGGTCTTTGAAGGGGATGGGAAAGGAGTGGGCAGAAGTGAGTTGGGCTTGAAAAAGGTGACAGTAACTTCCCACCCCTCATATTGAGTCTTAATTTTTATTCATAGTCAAAAGTTATTTAATTATGTACTTTCTTTTGTAAGCCTCCTTAAATCCTTTATAGAATGAGGCAAGATGTAAAAACACAAAGCTTCCAGATCAAATACATATATATTATATATGTAAATATACACACACATATATACATATATAAAAATTAAATGTAGCATGTTAATGATATACTCACCTAAAGATGGATGATTATTCCCCAAATGCACGTGTATACAAAGAGCATTCAGTGGACGGGGCTAGCCATAGGCAGTTTGCTCATTTGTCAAGTCATAGTTAAATTTCTACACTCGAATCACATAAGTTAATACTGACCAATTAATTTGTATTGAACAGACAGTGCACCTCACTAATCATTGCAGATATCAAACTGCAAGAAACCATTTCTTCACAGGGCTATGTCTCCTGCTCAACTCTTAGCTTCTATGTCCTTCATACTTATAGTACATGGCCCACAACTGATGCATAATAAATGCATAAGGGAGAAATGGATAAATGAGAATTTTTTAAATGGGGGAGATTAATCAGAATAAATGAAATGTGGAATATTAAAATAGTTGCCAAGGAATGGCATTTTGGAAAGTTGTAATTACTTGTATGTACTTTCAAAAATACACACTATTCCCCTAACCAAATGCTACTAAGTAAGATCCTGCTTTAATGGAGAGATAATATGATTTTTCATTAGCACAGACTGCACTGAAGTCCCGTGACACTTTTTAAAAACAAACACACTTTTTTAGTGTTTCCATGCAGCTTGTTCTCTCAAAAAGTTTATCATCTGATTTACATTGTTCATTTTCTTAGCAGGCCCTGTCCTGCTGTCATTGTAAACTTACAACTGAGACTTCACAATTATTACTATTCTTTTTTTTAAGTAGATTTTATTGATTATGTTGTTATAGTATTCCCAATTTTTTCCCTTTGCTCCCCTGTGCCCAGTAGCCCCCTTCCCTCCAGCAATCCCACCCCAATTAGTTCATGTCCGTGGGTCATGCACATAAGTTCTTTGGCTTCACCCTTTCCTATATTATTCTTAACTTCCCCCTGTCTATTTTGTACCAACCTGTTATGCTTCTTAATCCTTGCACTGTTTCCCCATTTCTCCCCCTCCCCCCTCCCAGCTGATAACCCTCCAAATGATCCCCATACCTATGATTCTGTTCCTATTCTGCTTTTCTTAGTTGGATTTTGTTTTTAATTTTTGGATTCCATTGTTGATAGTTGTGAGTTTGTTGTCATTTTAATGTTCATAGTTTTGATCTTTTTTTTTCTTAAATAAGTCCCTTTAACATTTCATATAATAATGGCTTGGTGATGATGAACTCCTTTAGCTGTATCTTTTCTGGGAAGCACTTTATCTGCCCTTCCCTTTGAAATGACAGCGTTGCTGGATAGAGTAATCTTGGTTGTAGGTCCTTGCTTTTCATCACTTTGGATACTTCTTGCCATTCCCTCCTTACCTGCAAAGTTTTTTTTTTTGAGAAATCAGCTGATTGTCTTATAGGCACCCCTTTGTAGGTAACTCTCTGCTTTTCTCTCACTGCTTCTAAGATTCTTTCTTTATCTTGAGCATTTGGCATTTTAATTATGATGTGTCTTGGTGTGGTCCTTCTTGGGTCTCGCTTGTTTGGGACTCTCTGGGCTTCCCGGACTTGTATGTCGATTTCCTTCACCAAATTTGAGAAGTTTTCCTTCATTATTTTTTCACATAAGCTTCCTCTTCTCCTTCTGACACCCCTTTTATTCAGATGTTGGCATGTTTAAAGTTGTCCCAGAGGTTCCTAAGCCTCTCCTCATTTTTTTCAATTCTTGTTTCCTCATTTTGTACTGGTTGACTGCTTTTATCTTCCTTATGTTCCACATCATTGATTTGAACCCCAGTTTCCTTCCCTTCACTATTGGTTTTGTGTGGATTTTCCTTCGTTTCATTTAGCATAGCCTTCACTTCTTCCCTTATGTGTTTGACATGCTTAAGCATATCTGTCAAGCCTGTGAGCAACTTTGTCATCGGTGTTTTGAATTCTGCATCTGTTAGGCTGGCTGTCTCCTCGTCACTTAGTTCTCCCACTAGAACCTTAATCCATTCCCTCTTTTCTGCCATACTCCTCATCTTGATGCCTGTGTTTGCCTCTGTGTCTTAGGTAGAGCTGTTGCACCTGTTTTGTTGTAAGAGGCAGAGCCTTAGGTATTCATCAGTATGTGCAACCTGTACTGATATGGCACTGTATGTGTGGGAGGGTTCTGAGAGGGAACAATGCCTCTTGCTCAGCATTTGTCCCTTTTCCAGGCACTTCTCCCACTTCTGTATGGGACTGGTACCCCTCTAGCTGTTGCCCTGGCTGTCGTTCCTAGAGTGGGTGGGTCTGCAAATGTTCTAGGACCATGGGGTGCCTTTAAATAAGTGAACTCTGCTGAGGGACTGGCAGTTTCTTCCTCTGCCCAACCCTCACTGGTTTACACAATCAGAAACAATGAGGCTTTATTTTCCCTGGCGCTGGAACCATGAGCTGTGTGGTCTGGAACTGGGAGCACCCCCCAGGTGTCCCTCCCTCCTTTTAAAAACATGTGACTGTACTTTCCACTGGCCTGCTACTGCCACCACCACCATACTGCATCCTCTCCGCCCCTCCTACCTAGCTGGATGAGTATTTCTTCTTTATATCTTTGTTTGTTGGACTTACATGTGGCTCGATTTTCTGAAACTCTGGTTATCTCTAGTTTTGAAGTAGTTGTATTCCTTCTTAGTTGTGGAGGGAGACACAGCATGTCTATCTAGGCCTTCATCTTGGCTGGAAGTCATTACTAATTCCTAATTAAGACTGGAATCAGGTGGCTTTACTGAATTTATATTTGCTTGAAACATTTTTATTTTTAGTATCCTTATTGTGCCCACCCTAGACTATATATTCAGCAGTCTGCAGTCTATGCCTGACTATATAAAAGATTTTAATGTTCACACACCATAATAAATAATGAGTGTCAGTGAACTCATTAGGGTAAATCCTTAGGTAATTACTTTCTGCCTTAGTTAGGGAACTTACGGTGGCATAAGCTAAAATTATTCCATTTCAAGACAAACCCTGAAGTAGCTGTTATAGTTAACTATAATTCATTTGCCACATGTTTATTATGGTTAAATTTCACTAATTTAGGGCCTGTTCCTGGCCAGCAGCTGAGAAGGAGGAAGTTTCAGTGACCATGAGTTCCTTAGAAAGAAAAATGAGGCTCACGACTGAGCTTTCAGAACATGACATGAGAGCTGCTCCCACTCTGTCTTCCTTCTTCTTTTCCCCAGAGTTAGATAGGTTTGTTGCTGCAAGTGTTTGATTAATGAGCTGGTCAGGCATTAGATTAATGTGGTGTAACAAGAGGAAATCTCAGCATTGAAGTGGGGGTCTGCTCAGTTATCCATTTTGATTTGGAACTTTCTAAATTTACAGAAAACTCTTAGATCCAGAGTCATTGTGAGAGAAACAGATTTCTCTGAATTGTTAGGCTCCCTTCTTTCATGACCCCCTTCCTCTCAAAATCATGAGGCTAAAGGTGTTATTTCTAACTGGGCCTTCCAACCCAGAAGAGCGTTTTCTCTGGAAAAAAGTGTAAAAGAAGAACTTCTTCAAATAACCAAACCAGAGGTTAGCTTAACCTCTGAAAGGTATTTCTACTGAATGAAAATGGGATACCCATAGGAGAAATCACACCAGCACTGAGAGGTGAAGTCTTATGAGCCATCAGCTTTTGTCTAAGGACAAAAGTTAAGATTCACTGTAGGTAGGTTGTTCCTCCTGAAGACAGGAGCCATGCCAGGAAAGGAAACAAAATTCTGATCATGGAGAAGAGCAAGGATTTCAGGAAAACATCCTATTTTTCCATAAAAATATGTATCAACTTCAGAAATAATAGATGCTGTTCTAATAGCTCAAGAGAGTGTGAATGGACTCAGGAGTCAGTGGCCGCATGAAGGTTAGAAAACAGCAGGGCCTCTTCAGTGGGAAGACAAAAGTAAGAAGATAGCATTGAAGTATGTGGAATGTAATGAAGGTTCATTGGGGTCAGTAGTACGGTTTCCTTCACCAAGTACAGACAATGCCAGTAGGGCGGCCACACCCACACGTCCCTGGGGCCCGCCCTGTGACTCCAGTGGCACAGATGGCCCAGCCGGATGCTCTGGTCGTACCCTGGCCATTGAGTCCCAGGCCAGTTTCGCTCTCAAAGGCTAGGCTTTCTGACTCTCAAACTAGTGTTCTTTCCACTGTACTACAGTTGCTTCCTTTGTTCCCAACTCTTCTGAAACCTCCTTTTTTCTATTTTGATCAAATTTTGTCTGTGCAAATGGTTTGTGACTTTAATAGGCAAGCTGTGATATAAAAAGTAATCTTTAGGTTATATAATTTCAGGAGCAGGTTAATTTTTCCAGAATTCTGGTATCAAAGTGAAGATTTGGTTTAAGCTATTCGAATTCAGGGAAAAACAATAAAGTCTCTGTACCTCCACCCTTCCCCTGCGTCCCCTCGCCCCTTTTTAAAATAGCATCTGAAGTCTAGGTTCATGATGGAAGGTAAGTTTGGTTGCCACTGACAATGTGTTCCTTTCTGTTCTTTCCCTGGAGTTTGCGGACACCATATTTTTCCTTTGGAGTAGAAACACCCTTGCGTGGTGATAGTGATGGGATAAGGTGGGCCACTGCAGTGAATGTACCCACTGGGCCTTCCAGCTATGATGCCCAGAATTCCTAGACATTTATTAGGGGAAAGTATGTGAAATTAGCATAGTCAAAGACCTATGGAGACGATAGCTGTGCAAGAAATTTATCTCATCTACCATTGCAGCTTAATATCAAGTCAGCCTACCAACATGTGGCCCAGCACCTTCCATGTGCCCCATACTGTGCTTCTTGTCCAGGAGAGGCAAAAAATTGAATGAATGTGGTCCCTACCTTAAAGGAGCTTGGGGGAGACATAACCAATGAAAGCAGCAACCTGTACTTCCCATGTTGATTCTAATCATATATGTGTCTGTTTCAAACCAGAGTGTGCCTTAAGGGCAAAAGCCATGTCTTATGCACAATGCCTGGCACATATTAGGGGGCAGCGGATTCAGTCCTGTTTGTGGGACAGAAATGAACTGGTACTGCCTGTAGCACCTGCTGTCCTTTTACTGTAATTAGGACTCAGTCGGCACATCTTCCCTTCATGCCCTTCCCAGGACACACATGTGGGTCTGTCCACCCTGGTGGTGCAGGTGTCTGGGGAAGGAAGAGAAGATCTGTGTCAGAAAGGATGTAATTACAATAGTTTTGTTGTAAAAGTGGGTCTTGACAGTAAAGAATTCTATGTTCCCTGCATTTGGGGAGAATTTGGATGAATTTATACTAGTTAGACTTGTACCAGCACTTTGGAAGTAAGGGGCAGATATAAGAAGCATGGGGACTTTCTAAGAACTGAAGCTGCTTCACTCCAATGCTGATGATGCTTGTTTCAGATAAACTCAAGCTTATAGGAAATATAGTGCAGAGCTTCTCAAATGAGGACCTTAGTATACAGATGCGCACACGTATGTGTGCCAACATGAGCTCTTGACTATTGAGGTATGATTACAATATGGGATGGGTTTTATACAGATGGGTCCCGACTTTTGATTTAACTTAGTGATTTTTTTTAAATTTTATAATGATATGAAAAAGATATGCATTTAGTAGAAACCAGCTAGCAATGATGTTTCGTAGGTTAGGTTATGTGTATTAAATGTACTTTTGACTTACAATATTTCAACTTACCATCATTTTATCCAGTCATACCCCGTCATAAGCCAAGGAGCATCTGTATATGGATATATATATAGATATGTAGTATAGATACATTTCAGAAGACTGGAAGGATATTCAACAAGATGGTTAACTGCTTGTCTCTGGATGGTAGAATTATTATATTCTTTAATATATTTTACTTATTGATTTTTATTTTTAAATCATTTATATGAATTAATCATGTAATTTTTTAACTCAACCAAATCCTAACCAAAATGGTAAAGTAAGACTTACCAATGTTAAGTGGTCCAGCCAAAGATTTATGTATATATTATATGCCAATGCTGACTTAAACACCATTTGTCCTGAGTATACATCTTCCTTTTTGAGGGGGGGGGGGGTGTCAGTTTAAAATTGACTATTTTCAGTTATTTTTCTGAAAAGAAAAGAAATAGGAAAGCAGATGTCACAAATCAGAGAAACTGCTGCATGTTAATAGATTCACACCATTTTTTGCATCTAAACCTAATAAAGTTAACAGCCCAAACTTTCTCTGTTTGTAAATATTCTTGTAAAGTCATCTTCCTGTTAAGGATATGTTTGGTAGGAATATTAAGAGAAATACCTATTGGTCAGCTATTAAGTTCTAATTGGCCAAACTGCAGAAGACACTAATGGCTGACCCTTGGATGGTATGGAAACACACCAATGCAATAGACTAGAAGTTGGGAAATCTTGTTTCCATTTTCCTCCTCCACATACCCAGTGCCTATAGACAAAGAGTGATGATTTTATGGCATGTAAAGTATTTCTGGTCATTTGTTTTCTTCTCAACAGTTCTATGACTACCTAATTTCTTTTGGCCTAGGCTCAGATTCTTAAGCATGAGTTAGAGGGCATGATATTTGGCTTCTCATGGCGGAATGCCTATAATCTAAATGAGATCAATATCATTAAGTTCTTCTGGGAGAAGTACTATTTTTGCCAGTTTCCAGCATTATAAAATACTTCTACATTTATAACTGTGTCATTTTATACTCAAAGGGCTATTTTTAGAGAGATTATCTGGTCTAGTTCTTCACTGTAAAAATAAAAAAAGCTGAGACAAAGTTGAAAAGGTACAGTCAAAGGGAAATGCCCAAAGTCCCAAGAAGTAGTGGCAGGGCTGAGGCCAGATCCCAGCCCACTTTTTATTACTTCTAATATTCAGCACTCCTTACCGAAGATTTCCCAATTGTTATGGGGAATTTATGCATTTTTTATGGGGGAAAGAAATTTAAGAACACAGTACCTGGCAAGACATAGGTAGTCAATAAATACTTGGTGACAAAGATATTTGATATACTTGCATATGTTCATATATTAAGTAAATACAAAAAAAGCACATTTGCATACACACATAAACTGGTTGACGGGCAGGTAGATAGGTAGGATGGTAGATGGACAAACAGGCGGGTAATATGTAGCTGGTAATAGCATGTGTGCTCTCTCAGTCAGCATAAGAATTAAGTTATCACGTGTCCTCAATCTACATGTCTCTCTTCAAAGGAAGAAAATCTGAAGATAAATGGCTGTATGTTTGTGTTTTGATACCACTTCAGTATTGTCTACAATAACCCTTTGTTCAGTCATGAAACATATTACCTGCCATTCCACATGTACCAAATATAGTGTTAATCAAGTTGTTAAATTAGGATAATCATAGAGGAAGTGTAGTAAGAACGTTACTCAGTCATTATACAGTACATTTCCAAGTTTCTCATATTTCATTTTAAAAGAGTAATTTATAAAACATTAAACAAAGAGCTAATCTTCACAAAAATAGAGTGATAAGTTTAGAGATAAGTAAAATAAACCTGTATTAATTCATTATACCTTACAGAGGGTACATTGTTTATATGTTTTCCATTGGTTAATGTATCCAGCAGGGAGTTAAATTTCATTTTCTTTTCCAATTCATAGAATGTGTCTTCTTAATCACCTTTTCTACATATTGAGCAACATGTTGGTCATAATCGTGGCATATGCTATATCGAAAGTATAGTGAAAATCATTCTTTTTCTCCCACCTGAAGGAAATTTCACCTTTTAATCGAATGAAGGAAGCATTTCAAGTATAAATTAAAATAAAGATAACTACTATTGAGTTTGATTGGGCTCATATAAAAAATAATAAAATAGCAATCAAAACAACTTGAGTCAAGCTTGGTGCAGAAAAATTTAATATAACACACTTCATTTAAGTATGCAAGGAGATTTTCTTAATGGTACTTAAAGATGTCAGCTTCAGTTATCAAGGAAACTCACTTGAATGGAACATTAGATGTACTTGTCTATTATTGGTGATTTCATTTTTTTTATTCTTTCTTTCCTCTATTCTTCTATTAGGCTCTATGCCTTCAATTGGATTTTGCATTCATTAAATACAAATAATGTCACACCTATTAGACTCGATACATATTTAGAAATATGTTTATGTAATCTTCCATTTTTAAATCATGAGAGTAACAATATATTTTATTGCACATGCCTCTGGTGTCCTAGTTTGAGATCTGCTTAAATTCTCAGTAATATCCTAATAAAACTATGGCAGAGAGCAAAGCTAGACATAAGGACATTTACAATTTCACATTAAAGTAGAGTCTGTGCCACGTGGCTTATAACTATATATTCAATTATTGCAAACAGTATTTTATACAGAAAAGACTCAAAGCAGTTAAAAATTCTATATGGAGCCATACTTCTGAGGGTGAAAGTATCACTTAATTATCTGTTGAATGCTCACAAACTTAATAGGGCTTAGTCTTTGCTTTTATTCTGTATTAGCAAGGGAAAATCCTATAGCTGGTCTTAAATGTATGCTCCCTCTTGCCTTGGTGATAATGACTACAAGATTTTCTCCCTTACTTTTGCATTGTCCCATGGTATTTACTGCTTCCTGAAGTCAATATAGACAGACTTGAGCCAACTTAAATCTTGTTTCAATATTTACTTAGTACAAAGAAAATTCCATTTTAGAAAACCACAGAGTATAGTCATTCCTGCAACAACCAAGAAGAGATAGTTATTACTGTTAGAAAGAATTATTTTGCCCTGCTTTACATTTTTTTTTTTTAAGATTTTATTTATTTATTTTTAGAGAGAGGGGAAGGGAGAGAGAAAGAGAGGGAGAGAAACATCAATGTGTGGTTGCCTCTCATGTGTTCCCAACTGGCCCACAACCCAGGCACGTGCCCTGACTTAAGAATCAAACTGGTGACCCTTTGGTTTGCAGGCCGGCACTTAATCCACTGAGCCACACCAGCCAGGGCTGCCCTACTTTACTTTAAGAGTGACCAAAATAGTTCTTTAAACATGTATTTCAAGTTCAGAGGAATGTGTATATTTAAAGTGCCCACACATCTAAGATTGTTCACCATTAGTTTCATGAACTGCTATTCTTTTAATAAAAAATATTTGAAATGCATACTCAATTATGCTTAATATTTATATAAATGTGGGAATCAAATTCTTTATCAAACCATGAGTCTGCCTTTCTTCTTGTATGGGCATGGTATGAATTCTGAGAATCAAAGCAACCATAATTAAAAAGGACTGGTCTGTAGGTAAGTAATGTTTGTGTTAAGCTTTCTTTCAACTCCTTCTGGTTCCCTTTCATCAAGTTCTTTCTTCCCATCGTACTCTGCCCTGCCCCTTCACACCATAATATCTGTTAAGAACTTGGTGATGATCCAGCATAATAAAATACTGTTAATCAGACTTCTCAGAAGATAGAACACATAAGTGGTCTGTTCCAAGCACTTACTAATAATTAGAGTATAGCGCAAAGACAAGGTAGCTGGCTGTCTTCAATATTCAACTCACCTGTGTGAAAGGAAGACCCATAATGCTGGGTGAATCCCTGTTAATGACAGTGGCCTTGCCATAGGGCTTTGGGAAATTAACTTGGCTTCGGTGAGTAGGACAGAGAGGAGTGAGCACCTGAGGGACTATTGCCAAAGCTCAGGGTTATTGTTTCTTCCACTGTGTGCTTGTATAACAGAGTATGTGTACATTTCTAACACTTCTAGTTTTGCCTTGTACTTATTTGAAATGTTTCTTTACATGTCTGTTTCATTCACTTGATTGTAAAATTCCTGAGGGCGGGAATTATAACTCATGCCTGGCACAAAGGAGACATGCAGTAAATGGGTATAGAATGAATGAGTGAATGAATGAATGAATGAATGAATGAGTCTGTCAGGCAATGGTTAATCCAGATGGCAAGAGTAAGGGTATGGATTCAAATGATGACATTGAAAACTACAAATAAGTGGACAGATGTGAAATACAGAGAGGGAGAACTAGAGAAAAGTAAGAGAGGGATCAAGGACTCAGCATCTTCAAGGTTCTGAGCTGCACAAAAGGGAGAACTACCGTGGCAGTGGTAGAAATGGGGAACTCAGAGAAGTTTCATGAGAGAATTTGACAAATATACTTTTAAATCAATTAAATGAAAGCTGAGAAACTATGTGTCAAACATTTTTTTTTTCAATAAAACAGTCTCTAAAATGCGCCTCCATTTCTAGCCTCTGACATCTTCCCACCCAGTTTCCTGGAGATATTTTTCAGGTAAATTACTTTGTAGCAGCAAAAATACCTTTTATAGACCTAGCAGATGTTAATCTTTTAAAGAAAATTACCTCAGTTCTTGAAGGTCACCATCCTTTGTAGACTTAGGAGGAAAGGAGGTGAGGGATACAGAAAACCTGAGACTGATGTCTTGAGGAGAAGGCTTTCCCAGCCCAAGGGAAGTCCATTCCTCAGAAGGTAATGGCCAACAAGGGCCAGTTTTGGTGCCTTCAGTGATTCTAAGTTCACAACAAAGAAAACACATTTCTTACAATCTATGTTATACATTCTGTGCCTTAAGCCACTAGTGCAATTAACCTCATAATTCCAAGTAAATAATTTCTGAGGGGTGGGACTGACCTCATTTTATACTCAGCCACTCTTTGTAACACGAGGGCTGCTTGGGTACACTTCTACTTCTTATAGTCTTCTGGAGCTTCAAACACGTCTCACTCCTCCACCCTTTAGATATGCCGAAGAAGGAGCTATTGTATTTAGCTGAGTGATACATAAGCCAGGAGGAAAAGAACCCGATATATGTTAAAATCTGTGAGTTACAGAGAGAATATCACAAATAATTCATTTAAAATTTTCAGCCCTTTGTTCTTCAAATTTTCAGAATGAACTCTAGATTTCCCAAGGTTTCCTTTAAAGTTCCATCTGATGCAGAAACATCTGCCATCTGTTTTCTTAAGTTTTTGTCCATTGTCTGTCTGATATCCCAATGATGAGGTTGCAATCATGGGTTGACCCAGAAGTAGTGACCCTTGGATCAGGAGGACTGTCTGAAACACATTGATTTGTGGTTGGAATAATAAGGTGAGCTCCAGTTACATCCTGCCAGAGGCCTTAGGAAAGAGTCTCACAGATATTTTTGCTGGAGAAGAGGTGGCATGCTGCAACTGACCTTCTGTTGAAAGCCAGAAATGAGGTGACAAAACAAACCTTTTACTTCCTAATATTTCCTTCAGGCTATGCTTTTTTTTTTCTTTTTTTAGTACTGATACCCTCTTTAACCTTAGAGTCTATATCTGTAAGACATGAAAACTAGGTCCTTAAAATGAGTGATCACTAGCCCTGGAATGTACTTGTAACCAAATATACTCTCGGGTCATGAGCTTTCTCTCACCATGTTCCTTTAAATCCAAATAAAAACATTAAGTCCTACTTAACCAGCATGCCCTGTTGAATGTTTTTGCAGATTTTGTAGGGCTATTTATCCCCTATTCTTTCCTCTAGTTTTGAATTTTTGTTACCGGATACTCTCCATCACTCCTACCATTTAAAAAAATATTTTACTCATTTATCTTTAGAGAGAGGGAAGGGGCGAGAAGAGAAGGAGAGAGCATCACTGTGTGGTTGCCTCTTGCATGCCTCCAACTGGGGACCTGGCCTGCAACCCAGGCATGTGCCCTGACTGAGCATTGAACTGGCAACCCTTTGGTTTACAGGTTGGCTCTCAATCCACTGAGCCACACCAGCCAGGGTGTCAGCTTGTCAACTATCCACAGTTGTTGACTTGTCCACAACATTGATCATCTCACCCACTTTTATTCCCCAGGATACCCTAAACCGTACAATGACTTACAAAAGGTTGGAATCACATGATCATTCCAATAGGTGCAAAAAAATCATTTGACAAAATTCAACATAAAGAAAGTCATCTATGACATTTCCTACAGCTCACATCATACTCAACAGTGAAAACTGAAAACCTTTCCTCTAACATCAGGACCAAGACAAGGATGCCAACAATTGACATTTCTATACAACATGGTACTGGAAGTTCTAGCCAGAGCAATTAGGCAAGGAAAAGAAACAGAAGGCCTCAAAATTGGAAAGAAAGAAGTAAAATTATCACTGCTTGCTGATTGCATGATTTTTTTATATGGAAAACCCTAAGGACTCTGTCCAAAAACTGTTAAAACTAATAATTTTAGTGAAGTTGCCAGATTCAAAATCAGTACACGGAAAGTAGTTACTTTCTATACACTAATAGTGAACTATCGGAAAAAGAAGTTACAAAAAATCCCATTTATAATTGTATCAAAAGAATAAAATACCTAGGGATAAATTTACCAAGGAAGTGAAAGACCTATGTATTGAAAACTGTAAAACATTAATGAAGTAAATTGAAGAATACACAAATAAATGGAAAGATTTTCCCAGGTCAGGATTGAAAGAATCAATATTGTGAAAATGGGCATAGGACCCAAAGCAATCTACAGATCTACTATAATTCCTATCAAAATTTCAATGTTATTTTTTTCAAAGAAATAAATAATCCTAAAATTTGTATAGAAATACACACACACACATACAGACACAGACACACACACACACACTCCTACCTCCAAATAGTCAAAGCAATCATAAAAAAGAAGAAAAAAGCTGGAGGCATCACATTTTATGGTTTCAAACTATACTACAAAGTTATAGTAATTAAAACATTATGACATTGGCACATAAGTAAGACTCATAGGCCAATGGAACAGAATTGAGAGCCCAGAAGTAAACCCATGCATATATGGTCAATTAATTTGACAAAGAAGCCAGGAACATACCATGAGGAAAGGACAATCTCTTTAATAAATGTTGTTTGGGAAACAGGACAGTCTCATGCAAAAGAAAGAAATTGGATCAACATCTTATACACAAAAATTAACTCAAAATGGATTAAAGACTTGAACATAAGACTTGAAACCATAAAACCCCTAGAAGAAAACATAGACAGTTAGTTCCTTGCCATCGGTCTTGGTGATGATTTTTATAATCTGACTCTAAAAGCAACAAAAGCAAAAATTAATAAGTAGAACTACATCATACTGAAAAGATTGTACACAGCAAAGGGAGCCATCAACAATATGAAAATCCAGCCTACTGAATGGGATAAAATATTGCAAATCATATATCTGATAAGGGGTTAATATCCAAAATATAAAAAGAACTCATACAAGTTAATAGCAAAAATAACCCAAGCAGTCTGACTTTAGAAGTGGGCAGATGATCTAAATAGACATTTTCCTAAAGAAGACATACAGATGACCAGCAGGTACATGAAAAGATGCTCAACATCTTTAATCATCAGGGAAATGCAAATCAAAACCACAATGATATTTAACTTTGCACCTATAATAATGGCTGTTATCAAGAAGAAAAGAAACAATGTTTTGGCAAGAACGTGGAGAAAGGGCAAGCCTTGTGCACTGTTTTGGGGGATGTAAAATTGGTGCAACTGTTATGGAAAACACTATGGAGGTTTCTTAAAAAATTAAAAATAGAACCACCTTATTATCCAGCAATTCCACTTGTGGGTATTTATCTCAGGAGAATCAGAACACTAACTTGAAAAGATATATGCTCCCCCATGTTCATTGGAGCATTATTTATAATAACCAAGATATGGAAGCAACCTAAAGGTACATTGATGGATGAACAGATAAAGAAATTGTGATAACAGACACATACACATGGAATATTAATTAGCCATAAAAAGGACATCTTGCTATTTGTCACAACATGGATGGACCTAGAGGGTATTATGCTAAGTGAAATAAGTCCGACAGAAAATGACAAATACCATATGATCTCTCTTCTCTGTGGATTCACAAAAGAAAAAAGTTATGTAAATCAGAAAAACATCTACATAAATATATAAATATGACTTAAGTCATGGAGATACAATGTACAGAATGGTGACTATAGTTAATAATGCTGTAGTATTCATATTTGAAAGTTACAGAGTAAATCTTAAAAGTTCTCATCACAAGAAGATTCTGTAACTATTTGGTGACCATGTTTACATTTACTGTGGTGATCATTTTGCAATATATACGAATATTGAATCATTACGTTATACACCTAAAACTAATATAATGTCATTATTTTTTAAAGGATTGGTAATGGAGAGGAAACTAAAACTGAATTTCTGAATCACAGTTGTGACAGTTTTTCAGTGTTTTGTCACTGCAGTGAATCATTTACTGGTCATCTCTTGTCTGCTTCTGTGTTGAATAAAGCAGCTGTCTCTTTAAGGGAAATCTATCATCTCCTTGCTTCCTGTGGGTGCCTGTTCTTCCCAAGCTGCCATCTCTTTGGAGTGACCCAAGGACACCCCCACAACTCAGTTTTCTTCATAACAATCTCCTACTGTGATATTTTTCTATTTAACTACTTAGAGCGATTTAGATTCCTCTATTTCAACTTCCCTATTCCTAAAGGGCTTACTTTCCATTTAAAAAAAGAAAATTTATTATAGGGTTTTTGCAAACTAAAGAGCTGTTCTCCCTCTAAAGCTGAAATTTATCCTCTAACCCAATGTGAAAATAGCTGATTTCAAATATAGATTAATAGCAATTTTCTTTCTTTCTGATTTCAATAAACTCTGATGGCTACCATTACAGTGTAGCTCTGATACTGAGGCTCAGTGGGTTCTTTAGAAACAACTGTGTGATCAGGGCACTTGTGTTGTGCATAGACATTCTATAAATGTAGGCAAAGTTCTATTTCAGTCCAAGACCTTGTATAAAGGTGTCTTTCCAATGGGGAGAAACATACCCAGGAAAATAAGACTGTAACTCTGATAGTAAAAGTAGCCATGGGTTGTACAAAGTCATCTATTCCTCCAGCTTGTCCAGATATCACCCACTATTATTTATCCAGAGTCAGATAGAAAAGGATGTCTGCTAGGTATCTCTATTAACAATAGAGGTGGACCTAGTGTTGGCATGAGAAATGTCTAAACCTGTAAGAATTGTTTTTAGGATTTTATTTATTTATTTGTTTTAGAGAGAGAGGAAGGGAGGGATAGAAATATTGATGTGAGAGAGAGACATCTATCTGTTGCATCTCATACATACCCTGACCGAGGACCAAACCCGAAACCCAGGCATGTGCCCTGACCATGAATCAAGCTGGCAGGTGACCTTTCACTTTATGGAACAATGCCCAACCAACTAAGCCAAACCTGTCAGGGCCAAACCTGTAAGAATTTTTATGAGTTTATTTGAGCAAAATTGATGAGAATTGCCAAGAAGCAAAATCTCAACAGATTGAGAAAATGCTCCAGAGAATGGCAGTTTTACACCTTATTTTCTACATTATAATCAAAGGAGGAGGCACAGGGAGGATTACATGAAATCCGCTGGTGGTAGATTAGGGAGGTGGAAGAAAGCAAAGCGGGGAAGATCCCAAGGATTGGATAATGAGTAAAACGGAGTCTCATAACTTCTTTTACATTGGTGCATACAGGATAGTTAATAATTAACATTTACAGCACATAGAGATGGTATGAGGGGTACAAGATAACAATGAGGGGTCCCATGATCTCCCACCCTGGTGCAGTGGTTGTGCCTGAGGGGTCTAGAGAAGGGAATTACTCTGACATTCTAAAGGTAGGATATCTTAGATGCAAAAAGACAATAGACAGGCTCAGCTGAGTTAAAGATTGGCCTTTGTCAAGGAAACTGTGGGCCTAGAACATGACTACCCATCATGACCCACTTTTAGTTAGGAATTTTTGTATTCAGATCATCCTATGTGGCTACTTTTGGTCTCTGAGTTTGTAAGGACACCATGCAGGCCTCCCCTGGGTTTGTAGGTTTTGTATGGGGCCCATCTTACACCCACACTAAGGAAAGTGTTAAATGAGAATTACGGTAAACTAGAATTTAAAAAGAAAAGCAGTATGCTCTGTATTTTCCACACAGCTACTTGGGCTCACACACATCTGTCCCGTCTTTCCTGACATCATCACCACAGACAGCTTGTATGGAAGACAATCTATTTTCTTCTAGAAAATTTAGCAAGTACTCACTCCTAGATCCACTACCAAATCCATAACTCATGCTTAACATTTGCCATAGTTCCTTCTAATCTTGTTTCCATGTATTTTTTCCTTTTGCAAAGTTGCATTTGAAATGTATATAATATTTTTTGCTTATAAAGTAATATTAACAGTGGCTCAATCAGTGAAAAAAATTTTCTCTTTCTAATAGAAAAATGAGCAGTTTGATGGAAAAAAGTTCACTAAACAGTTTATCTAAATTTATAGTCAGAAAAAACAAATTTTAAAACGTTTAGCTTCACCAGTAATCAGATAAATGCAATTTAAAATAATGATTTTACTTTTCATCCATAGTTTAAAATATAAAAACAATAATATGTTTTTCTGATGAGGAAGTAGTGATATAACTGTTCTCATCCAAGGCTGACATGAGTGTAAAGCTCCAAGAGTCTCTTATGGTATATAAATCAACCTAAAGTTGTCCATGCCCCTGATCCAATGATTCTCCTTCTAAAAATATGTGCTAAGGAATTTATCTGAGGAGAGTTTAAAGACTTAGGCATTACTATTTATAAAAGTGAAAATTTGGAAACAAATGATACCTGTTGAGAAACAAATTAAGCTGTATTCATCTGAACAATGGGCTAATTTGCATATATTTAAAACACTTAAAAGAATTGTTATGGACATTGAAATAAAAAGGTTCACAATAAAACAGTAGGTTTAAAGAGTAAGGAGAAGAATATGTGTTCTAATTCTAATTTTATAAATATTTACCTATGCTCCCCTAAGGAAGAGTGGAACAAATACAATCATATCAATGGTTATAGGACTACAGGTGATTTTTACTTTCTTCTTATATTTTCCCTTATCTCCCAAATTATTTTCAATGAGTATTTCACTTGTATACAAGTGCGGAAAGTTAAGTAAAGCGGAAAAAGAAAACTTCATTCCATTACAGCAGTTTATCAAGCATTTTAACAGCGCAAGATGGGAAAAATCCCTAGGATATACAACCCCTTTCTTCCGCCTCTGAGTGGCTGATCCATCTGCTAACAAACTGCTGACTATTTTCTTAGGAGATGAAAGAAATAACATGGGCTCTGACATTGCCTTTATTAAAGTCTTTTCAGGTGGCTTCCACCTGTCATTTTCTCCCCTCCTCCTCTCCCCTGGCTTCTTCCCTCCCTCTTTTGATGCTGTTTCCTGAAGCTAGCTACATCTGGTCAGTGGTTGAAGTCATTCTTTTATTAATAATTTATTAAGTGATTCGAGTTTTCTAACAACAACCCACAGTTTGCTCTAATAAACTAATGCGAATAAAAGTTGGAATGAAGGCCACTCAGGGCATACCCTGCCCTGGTCAGAATGTGGTTGTGGTTCTGTTAAAAGGACATTTCCGCTACTACCACAATTTATGTGGCATTTTTACTCTTAGTGAGCTTTTAATACCCAAATGTCCCCAAATAGAGGAATGAATCAGTAAATTATGCTATATCACCTTGATGGAACATTACAGGCCATTAAAAATTACGAAGACTAGACTAACAGCAATAAGTGTTATAATAAAAAAAAATTAATACCTATGTATGGTTACAACAGTGTAAAAATATATATTATACTTGCATTAAAAGAAAATAAAGGGAGCATGGAAAAAGGAAAATAATTTGATGGCAAATGATAGAAATGTTTTTTGAACTCAGCAATAAATGTGTATTGAGCACATACCATATGCTAGGCACTGTGCTAAACCCACTTATTTATTATTAAAATATAGTTGTATAATATTTTAAATTCTAAAAAAAATGTAAGGTAGGGGTGGTGGAATTCATTCTCAAAGTGGTTACTATGGGAAGTGTGACTGTATCTAAAAGACCCTTAATATATTGTACCATCTTTTTCTACACTAGACTTATGTAAAATTTACTCCACCAGACTCTAATATGTCTACTTAATCCTTAGTGATCCAGATTTAGCTTTTCTCGCCCTCTACTGCATATTATTCTTTCATTCATGCACTGAACAGATACTCAGCACCACTGTGTGCCAGGTTCTTTTCAGGTGTCGGTGATACACAGGGACCTCATTGGGTTTCCAGGCTACTGGAAAGGACAGACACTAAACAAGAAACAGTTTCATTGACAGTATGATTTCAAGTAGTGATACCTATAGTGAAGAATAGAGTACAGAGAAAGAGAGTGAAGTGGAAAGTGGTAGCTTATATTAAGGAGAGTCAGGAAAGACCCCACTGAGAAAGCAGGAATGTGAAGGAGCAACCATAGAAATTCTGGGAGAGGTAGAGGGAACAGAGCATGCAAAGGCACAGAGGCAGGAACAAGTTTGGTATGTTTGTGAGACAAAATGAGTTCAGAAAAGTGGGCGGGGGCCAAGAAATGCAGGGCTATGTGGCCTGTAATAACAGAACTATTCTAAGTATGTTGACAAGTTTTAAGGAATGTGAGCAGATTTCCTACTTCTCAGTAGAGAATGGACTGTCAGAGAGGAGGAGAAACAGAGGTTCAGCAGTCCAGATGAGAGGTGAAGGTGGCATGGCCTGGGATGTTAGGTGTGGATTCAAGATCTGTTGAAGGCAGAGCACATGGGAACGTGCTGATGGGAGGCAGGAGGGAGATAATGACAGTTCTTAGATTTGGGACTGAATCACCAGGGGAATGGTAATGACTTTTTTCTGTGAGGGAGAAGGAATAGGTTTTATTATTTTTTGGTGAAAAAATTACCTAGATCTGACCTGAGTGTGTTAGGTCAGTCTGGAAGCTGTTACTAATTCCCGGAATTCCATGGCTATATCTTCAGGGCTGAGAAAGGGTTTCTTGGGACAGTAGAGAGACCTCCAGCCAAGGAGCTGGGAAACTTGCTACAAAATAGCAGTGTGATGCAGGGCATATTATTTTGCCTCTTAAAGTTACAGTTTCCTGAATATCTTCCCCATCTGCCTTTCAAAGCTTTGTAAACCATTTAAAGTTGAATACAGATACAGTATGATGTCATCATTGTTACCTGCACTTCCACAAGGTGAGCATTCCAGTTTAGAAGCATGACCTGAAGCATATGTGAAAGGCCAGGTCATCAGAGGATCTCCCCTGATGTGCTCGCTCTATTATTAAAGCCCACCAACCAGTTCACCCCCAGCCTCTCACCCAGCACTTGGCTGCACACCCGTCATGTGCCAAACAAGCAAGCACTGTGCATTAGTACTAAAAACCAAATGACTTAACAAGAGCCTCTTTAAGAGTGAAACAAAGCATATTCTCATGAATCCCTTAGTATCCAAAAATTAAATTTGTGTTTCATTCTCTGAGAATTCTTGCCAACTAAGGTGGTTGGTTTTTATCATCACTGCCCTCCTGTGTTAGCGACGCTGTGTTGTATTTCCTGGGGACATTTCCATCAGCCTTACCCTAGATTAAGCCAGCTGTATAAATGAGAAGCCAAAGCAAGAAGCTAACTTCTCCCCACCAGACACTGCCTAATAGTTCCAGTCAGCAAAAAATTTTTTTCTTTTGCCCTCTTAAATACCATTTTGAAAAGTCCCAATACTTATCACCTAAAGGAGACATCTTATATATTGAATGCAGAAGTAGAATGGATTTTGAAAGAACAAGTTAATCTAAACCATGAGATGTTTTTCTTGCTAACAGAAGCCTAATTCTATTATATCTGAAAAGACTCTATTAAGACAGGTTTCTTTGACTCCTCGCACTTAATTTAAACTTCTAAGGGCATTCTGATTGCCAGCTCACCAGCTAAGAGAAAAATATGTAAGTCTTTCCCCATAGCAATTTTAAAAAACTAAATGCAGCCAAAGAATTTCCTTCAATAATTTCTTGAAGACATCCACAGTCCTTCCCCCAAAATGCTATGCTGTTCATGAAGGCTCATGACAGTGAGAAGCTCACCTCGCAAGATGTGAGTGTGTGTGGAAACAGACTAGCTCAGAAGGCTCTTCACAACCAGGAAGGAGGCAGCTCCACCCAGAATGCAGGCTGAAAGCAAACGTGAAGTGGGCCAGTTGTTTAAGGACAAAACCAATCAATAGTTTCTTAATTTCTGCCATTTCAGGGAATTTTTTTTTCCTCGTGTATAATTGGTTTTTCAAAAAGGATTCATTATTCATGAGCTGGGTACAGGAGCTGAGATTTCCCCCTTGGTTTCTGGAGTGCGTCTCCCTCTCTTTTCCCCAGACTGAAACATTGAATTGATTGGGGTTAATAGAGCCCAAGGCTGGCTTCAAAACTGTCATGTCCAACCCTTTAAACAAGCTCCAGTTGTAACAATTGAGGTAAACAGGCCTCTTTGCAACATCGTCCAAGTCACTATTTTAATGCGGTAGCTTTAATACAAGCATAACTGACCTTGATGACATTTCTGCTAGCCTGTCTGACTGACTCGGCTGTGCAGAGAATAGGAAGAACTTCATTTGGGGAGCAGTTCAAGCTGGAGAAACTCCCTGAACTGGAGACGGCATTTTACATTCTGCCTGCAGTGAGTCAAGTATCTGAGGTTTTGGCAGTAGGGGCTGGACACAAAAGTAAGAAGAGAATGTCACACCCCAACCCTGACTGGACTCCACAGGTCATGCCTAAGACCAGAATGAGGTCACATTCAAAGGCTTCCTAGAAGAGGCTTATAGTGGGTCTCTTACTTTCTGTTTGAAAGTCTAATTGCCTTGACATTGTTTTCATATATTTTCAGGTGGAAAAAAAAAAACAAAACACCTTAACTATCCAGAAGAATAAAGACTATAATTTTAAAAGAATATTATTTAGATTGAAGAACTTTAAAATACAGTTTGCACAATGCTACTTGTTAAACGTTTAAATCACTTTCTGCTACCTCAAGATTCCCATATAACTGGTGAAAATGACACCTAGTTGAATTTATAGCACCCGGAAGCACACCTAAGGAAGACTGATGGACGAGGATGTTGATCTGTTTCTCCTGCATCGCCAAGCACAGTGCCTGGGCCATGGTGGGTGCTCAGATCCCTGCAGAAGTCATGCAGGCTTGCTCTTGTTCGTAATAACAATCTGTTCTCATGAACCTCTTACATTGTTAAAATTCATCTCAGCTTCAGCTTTTAATATAATAATAAGCAGCCATTGGTGTATACTTTGGCAAGCCATGAAAACTCTTTTGGCCTCTTTTCTATTAGAACTGATTGGCTAAGCACTGACTCTGTACCACACCCTAAGCTAGGCACTGGGAAGTCATGTTCAGAATTTACCTTGATACTGAAATTTTTGAAAACCTAGAGGAAGTAAAATATACATGCAGAAGCTAACAGGCTTAAAATATTAATGCTTAATGTTTAGGAAGTTTAATCTATTTACTGCTAGCCAACATTAGGCAGAAGAATGCTAAATTATTTTTATAATGTACCCAAGAAAATCTTTAATAGATGCTGACTTGAAAATATATGTATACTAATATATTGAAATTATGCCATGTGAAATATGATATGTGTGTGGTTATTTTACATTCATACCTTGTATGTTGGTCCACATATTTAGAATATGTCATAAAGCCAAATCAGTGGCCCTGTTACCAGGCCTGGTAATCTTCTAGCTCTTTATCCCAGCCTTCCCTGCTTTTGCCACCAGAAATGAGGATCCTTACAGATCCTAGTTAATACTGTATTTTTTAATGGAGACTTGACTTGGGGTGGTGAACACACAAGACAGTGTACAGATGATGTGCTGTAGAATTGTGCCCCTGAAACCTATATAATTTTGTTAACCAGTGTCACCCCAATAAATTCAATTTAAAAAACTCTGTATTTTCTGTTCCCCATCCAGAGTTTTGTTAGATCCTATATGAGAGAATCCTATATCACCTGTTTTACAAAAGAAATATTAACAATAAAAATAAGTTATTGCACTCTTTGGACACAGTAACATTCTATTAGTCTACTTCTTCATATAGCAAATCTACCCTGGCATTCTTTTTTAATGTCCTCAGGATAAATGGTTTTCAGTTTAAACAGCTGCAGAGACATCTGTCAGACACTGTTAGCTGGAACCGATGAAAAAGAAAAATGTGGCATCTGAAGAGCAAGATAAGCTAAATATTTTATTTTCTTTTTGGAAAACCCTCACCAGATTTGCCCCTTTGCCACTAATATTTGAATAGCTGATGATTTATGGGGAATCCATCCTTTGGCTTTTACGTAGGGAGTAAGAGACGGACGATTGCTTCCCAGCATGCGGCTGTTTAGCAGGATATTAATGGGCAGGGTGACTAATTCGTTCACATTGTTTCTGTGGAAGTTTTGCAGTGCTTTGGGGAAGCATTTATCCTTAGCAGTTGCAAGATGGCCTGTTTTCAAATAAACCTAGGTAAAAATCTAGTTATGTATTTCTTGGTGACAAACTACCCTAAAATCTTTGTGATATAAAGCACTGATTGTATTATACTCAGCATCCCTGTCTCAGTTCTGTGATGTTGAGGGCTCGTCTGGGAAGACGCAAAGACTGGGAGCGGCTCGGTTGTGGGGCTAGAATGAGGCACCTTCACTCACAGATGTGCCCGTGGGTGGTGGCTGGGACTTGAACAGATATGAAAGCCTGTCCGTTTGCAAGGGGAGAGGACACAGCCCACGTCTCTCCAATAGAATTGTTACGGTCGTATCAGAGGAAGAACGTGTAGTGTGGAATATATCATTGCGGCCACATTTGAGAGAGAGCTTGTGCCACACTCCATGTGGAAGCCTTCCATGGGTAATGAATAAGTGGGGCTCTGGCTGTAACACATCTGCAAATGTGTTTATAGGAATAGGACTGCTCCTGTAGTTTTCCTTGCACACACTAAGGCCAGTGAATGCTAGGTCTAGTACCTGAATGGTAGACCAAAGTGCTGAGTTAACAGTGGATAACCAATATGAGTATTTTTTAAAATTAAAGTTTAACCAAAAGAGCTATTGCTGCTCTGAACAATTTTATCATGACACCTTAGATCAAGGCTACCTTTTTTGTTTGTTTGTTTTTTTTTTTTTTTGAATAACAGTCATAATACTATGATTAGAATGTATGGGAAAAGTAGATTCCTTCATGTAAAAATTGATTAAGATTTGACTCCATACTCTCTTAAACTAACACGTTTTAAAATAAGTAAGTTCTTTGAATAAATTTTTATTTTCTTTATTTAGCCATGATAAATAAAATCAGGTAAGAGACTAATGAGAATATTGAATATACAGCATGTACATAAATGTTTCTTTGCTTATTGTAAAGGAGATTGCCAGTGTGTGTTGTAATTATGATTCTCATTTAACAGAAGAGGACTGTCAAATGCCATCAAAATTTCTATACTTTTACTTTCTTGTGTCAATTCTGCTCTTTGCTCTGGAGCAATTTCTCTTTTTGTTCTCTCAAAGTTAAGGTAAAGACATTGTGCTTACCCAAAAGCTGTGTGCCCATGGAGTTATCACTAGCATTTGTCCTGGGCTTGAGCTCTGATCCCAAAATGATCAAAAATCTCTAGATCCCAAAGTACCCCAAGAACTGAGCTGAGAATTGATCTTGCTTGATGCGAAATTAAACAACCTAAGCATCTGTGGCAGTGGCTCAGCCAGCCAGGCCCTGGGTTCTTGAGCAGTGTGCTGTGACTCTCTGGTCTATCTATTCCAGGGAAACATGCATTCACCACAGGTCTGTTTCTCATTCACTGGACCTATTAAGTGATGATGATGTCTAAAATCTAGGGGAAGGGAGGCTACCCTTTATTGAACACTTCCTGTGTGCTGTGCAGTGAGTCATAACTACATTATTTTATTTGTCTACATTATTTTATTATTAATTCTTGGAGGTAGCTTTTATTATCTCCATTTTACAGATGGAGAAATTGAAAATCTGGGACAATGAGTAACTTGTGGAAGGTCACACGATATGTAACTAATCGACCCAGCCTCTCTGACTACTTTGAGCAGTTTAGAGAGATTAAATTAGAAGCAGTTCTTTGCTTCTTGGAAAAGTAAACCTATCAGGAAACTTAGAAGCCATAAAGGAAAAGAGCGATGAATTTATTCACATTAAAATTTAAAGCTTCTGCTCAACAAAATGTACCAAAATATTGTATCTAGGACATTTAACCAACCAGGGCAGTGGGGAGGGAGAATTTCCATGCCATTATAAAAGACTAATTTTCTTAATGTAGCATAGAGCTTTTATTTATCAGTGAGTGAGAAATACAGCTGATAGTAAACATAGGGAAGGGTGTTCAGTGCTCTCATGATTAGAGTAGTACAAATTAATAACTACAAGTTATCTTTTTCAGCTGTTGGACTAGCAAAGATTTTATAAGTTGATAATATTCAGTGCTAATACTCAAATGTATAACAGATTCTATCCATCTGTATTATTTGTTGATGTGCAAATTGATACAATTCTTCAGGAAGACAGTTTCAAGATATATATCAGAATTTAAAATGCACATACTCTATGACCCAGATTTTATTTATTTCACAACTATCTCAATACAGGTATTCAAAGATGTATGTACCTGTATGTTCATTGCAGTGTTTCATCTCATGCCAAAAACTGTTCTTCAATAAGAGACTGATTACATAAATTATACAATGTTCATACTGTGAAATACTAGTGGTCATTATAAACAATTACATACTGCAGTAAGAAAAGATGTCCAAGATATATTGAAAGAACCATTCTATAGATTATTAACCCATTTTCTGTTTTTATAAATATGTTGACTATTTGTGCACAGAAAATATCTAAAAAGAGAAAAAGAAAATTGTTAATAATTGTTAATTTCTGCAACAGTTCATACTCCATTCTGTACAATTTAAATTTTTATTATGAGCATATATTTTTAATAAAATAATAATTTTTTAAAATCCAGTGTGGAAGACATTCATTAATTAGGGCCCAGTTTGCAAGAAGTAGTCAGTGTAAGTGGATCATCTCCTGTTGTTAGATAGAACTTACCCAACCCTGGAGAACAGTCATCAATTACTTAATAGACAATAAAGGCAATAAAAATTGTAGAAAAACCAACTAGAATCTCTTGGGAATGAGTCTCTTTGGCTAGATGAGTTTTTCAGCCTCACAGAAATAAGGAAAAAAGGCAGGAGACACTTCCTGAGCTGTTATTCAATTCCAATGTATTTTAATATATTTTCTATTTACTGAAGTAATACAGTCATTGTCAAATTAAGAAAATACTAATATGCTCAAAGAAAAAAATTAAAATCTTACTTGGGCTTTATTTTTAATGGGTTGTACATTTAGACATACGTAACAACTATATGATTATGTGCAAGCAAAGAGAGCATATTAATGAACTGATGACTGATTAGAATGAATTTTGACTTTTGTTTTAATTGAGTTATATGAGAGGTAAAGGAAACAAACTAGTGGATGGAAAATTGGAGGGTGTTTGAGAGTCCGAGAGTAGAACTGAAAGCATTCTTTGAAAAGTACTCTAATTTCCAACCAAGGTAGGGTCACACTCCCCAATGAAAGCAGCCAGCATTGCATAGAACTTTGGAGATGAAAAAATGCTTAACTTCATTTTATAATTGAGAGATTTGGGTCTAGTTTGTGTATTATTAAAATATTTACCAAGTACCTAATGCAGTATTCTTTCCACCTCCTGATACTCTTAATACAAAATATATCTTCTGGGACATTGCTCATTATTCACTTTCAATAAAAATAGACAAAATCATGAGATACAACTACAATTGATAAGTTGTCTTTGAGGTGCTTCCAAGTCATTATTTTAATACTGTATTTACACAGAACCTGTTTTACATTCATTTGCAGACTTCAAATACCTAATTTCAGGGTGCAGTTTAGCTCAGTGACATTAGTGCCTTCTGAACTGTCTTTGGTCTGGTGTGAAGTGAGAGGTCTGAAAAGTGTCAAGCTAAATCTTCAACTTAAAAACAACACTTATATTTTTAATTAAGAAAATCATCCAGCCCTGGCTGCTGTGGCTCAGTGGATTGAGCATTGTCCTGTGAGCCAAGTGTCGCTGGTTCGATTCCCAGTCAGGGCACGTGACTAGGTTGCACGTCAGGTCCCCAGTTGGGGGTGCTAGTGAGAGGCAACCACACAGTAAAAAAGAAAAAGAAAAAAAAGAAAATCATCCAGTATTATTTGAATCTTCCTAACCATAGGTTTGTGTCACAATCTTTAGTTAAAACTCTGAATGTAGAAAACTGGCTTGAAGGGAGCCTGGATTGAAATAAAGAGCAGGAATGAAAGCCAAATAATGTTGGATTCTCACTAGCCATGATATAAGGGACTAGGGAAGAAAAACAAAACACCATGGCAAATAACACTTATTTCAGAAATATCTTATTTACTAAGAAAGCTTCAAGAGCTTAGGAAACCCTTCTGAGATGTGGGGACATGTGGAATTTCCCCAGTGGTCCTGTGGGTTACATGAGTCATTAGGACCAGGGTCTTTAAGCATCATCCCTCATCCTAAATGGAATTTGGGCAATTCATCAGCACACTCACCAGGCCATTAGGAACCTCAGATGACCTCTGCCTGTTTTCGGGGACTGGCCCACAGTGGGCAAAGGCATTTGCTCAGTCATCTGGGATTGGCCAGTAACAAATAACCTGAAAATCTCTGCCACTGAACCCAACAAAATGTACTTCTCATCCCATCTACCTGCCGGTAGGACTGCCAATATCGTTCTTACACTGGGAGCTGGGTTCTGCCCTCTTAGTTGTCACTGGGCAGCCAGATGTCAGGGAGGGACGGCTGAGCACTGGTGAGTGCAAGCCTGGCCCACACCACCTGTTCAAAACCAGTTATGGGGTCCTTTCAACTACAAGTGGGTAGGCATTGGAATCCCCCCAGGTACCTGGAAGGAGAGAAGAGGTGATAGGGGCAACAAAGTTGTTTCCACAAGGAGAAGGCAAAGCACTGGCATTCACATGCTCTGCTACTCAGTTGCTCAGACTGCTGGGAAGGACCATCTACCAAAGTAGAATATATTTTTATATGATCTTTTAGATCCTGTTAGGTCTTTTTACAAGCCCCCCTCCCCCACCCACCCATCCATAGCAACAGCTAGCCCCTTGTGGCTTGGCGTTGACAATGACAGGGTTACTTCTCTGTGAGCCTGCTGCCAAGATTCCTTCAGACTTCTGAAACCCTACACCGTCTCCTTCAGTAGCTTCCGTATTCATCTCCCACTGCATCCCCTCCATTTTAAATCTACTTATGCTAAGAGGTGCTTGATTAATCTTTGGGAAGCTCGCGGAAATTTTTTGTGCTTTCTCATTGTCTATAGTTTTGCTATTAAACAAGTCATTGGGCCAGCAGGAGCATCACCAGGGTCTTGGGGCCCCACCCCAACCGCCTCATACAGAATCTGCATCTTAAGGATGAATGGACCTGTGTGCACATTAAAACTTGAAAAATACTTAGCCATAGTGCTGCTTCTCAAATTTAGCAGCATGTGCACATTACCTGGAGAACTTTAAAAATTGCTAATACCCAGTTTCTAGGTCTGGCATAAGACTATGCTCCAAGATTTTTTTTTAATATGCTTTATTGATTATGCTGTTACAGTTGTCCCAATTTCTTTTCCCTTTGTTCCCTTCCACCCAGTGACATCCCTCCCTCCAGTTGTTCCCCCCTCTTAGTCCATGCCCATTGGTTGTACATATAGTTCTTCTCAACCTCTTCCTATCTACTCCACTCCCTCATACTATGCTTCTTGATTCCTGTACCATCTGCCTCCCTTTCCCCCCTTCCACCTCCCTGCTGATCTCCCCCCAATATGTTCCCCATACCTATAGTTCTTTTCCCACTCTCGTTGCCTACTTAGTTTGCCTTTGTTTCGGTTCCCTAGCTTCTGTTGTTGGTTGTTGTGATACAATTTTCATTTTAATGTTCATAGTTTTGATCCTCTTCCTCCTAAACAAGTCCCTTTAACATTTCATATAACAGTGGTTTGGATCTGATGAACTCCTTCAGTTTTACTTTGTCCTGGAAGTATTTTCTGTACTCTTCTATTCTGAATGACAGCTTCACTGGATAGAGTAATTGTGGCTGTAGGTTTTTGCTTTTCATGACTTTGATTATTTCTTGCCAGTCCTTTCTTGTCTGCAGAGTTTCTTTTGAGAAACCAGCTGTGATTCTTATTGTGACTCCTTTGTACGTAATTCTCTTCTTCTCTCTTGCTGCTTTTAAGATTCTCTCTTTATCCTTAATATTTGACATTTTGATTATAATGTGTTTTGGTGTGATTCTCCCTGGGTCCACTTTTTTTGGAACTCTCTGTACTTCCTGGACCTGTAAGTCTATTTCCTTCCCCAAGTTAGGGAAGTTCTGCTTTATTATTTTTTCACATAATTTTTTAATTTCTAGTTCTTTTTCTTCACCTTTTGGCAGCCCTGTGGTTTGAATGTTGACCTGCTTATAACTGTCCGATATGTTTCTGAGCCTCTCCTCATTTTCCTCACTTTTCATTTCCTTTTTAAAACTGCACTGGTTGACTGTTTGTTCCTTCCCTATATTCCGATTTGTTGACTTGATTCATGGTTTTCTTTCCCTCACCACTAGTTTCATATGTGTTTTTGTTCATTTCAGCAGGACTAGCCTTCATTCCTTCCCCATCTTGCTTAATATCTGCTGTTATGTCTCTAAGCATTTTTATAACCAAAGCTCTGAACTGAGCCTCAGAAAGATTATCTACCTCCTGGTCCGTTAAGATTAGATATTTGCTGTCTGGTCGCTGTGTCACGGGGATCACTATCATGATCTGTGCCATCCTGACAGTTTTGTGTTTACCTTTGCTTCCTGGGTGGGGCTGTTAACACCTCCTATGCTATAGGGATGGAGCCCTGTGCACTCATCACAACCAGGTGACCCGTCTTACCACACTGTGGCGTTTTCTGTGGGGGTGGGGTCCAAGATGGGTTCCTGCCGTTCACTTTCCACTGAGAGACCGGGAGCCTCCTCCTCTGTCTTCGCCCCCTCCAGACCTCACAGTCCAAGGCAATGGGGGTCTGCCTTCCCTGGCTTTGGAATTGCAGGCTGATGTGTCTGGTCTACAGCTGAGGGTGCTCCCCAGGCGCTTCTTGCCTCCCCTTAAATATGGTTGTCTGTGCTTACCACTGTCCTGCCACCATCGCTGCTGCTGCCATGGACAGCATAGCTTGACCTCTCCTCCCCGGCTTCGCCCCTCCTCCCTGTCTGGGCAAGCACCACTTCTTTATAATTTCATATGTTGGACTTCCATTTATTTTCTGGAACTTCTGGTTATTTATGGTTTTGCAGTAGTTGTATTCCTTCTTAGTTGTGGAGGGAGATGGAGCGTGTCAGTCTAGGCCTCCATCTTGGCTGGAAGTCTCCTGTGTTTCTTTGTTTCCGTGTACCAGGCAGAGCTGTTGCTCCTATTACATTGTAAGGGGTGGAGCCTTAGGTATTCATCTTTATAGGGCGACCTGTTTCACCACATTGTGGCACTGTATGTGGGGGAGGGGTCTGAGAAGGAACAATGCCGCTTGCCCAGCACTCGCCCCTTTTCCAGGCACTTCTCCCACTTCCCCATCGGACTGGCGCCCCTCTAGCTGCTGCCCTGGCCGTCGTCCCCAGAGTGGGTGGGTCTGTGGATGTTCTAGGACCATGGGGGCCCTTTAAACAAGTGGACTCAGCTGAGAGACCCGAAGTTTCTGTCTCCACCCCAACCCCCACTGGTCTGCACAGTCAGAAGCAATGAGGCTTGATTTTTCCCTGTTGCTGGGACCATGAGCTGCACAGTCTGGTGAGGAGCTGGGAACGCTCCCCAGGTGTCCCTCCTGACTTTTTAGAACGTGTGATTGCACTTTCTGCCGGCCTACTGCTGTTGCCGCTTCTGCTGCCGCCACACCGCATCCTCTCCTCCCCGGGTCCACCCCTCCTACCTGTCTGGACGAGTATTTCTTCCTTATATCTTTGTTTGCTGGATTTCCATGCACTTTGATTTTCTGGAACGTCTGGTTGTTTCTAGTTCTGAGGTAATTGTATTCCTTCTTAGTTGTGGAGGGAGACGCAGCATGTCTGTCTACGCCTCCATCTTGGCCGTTAGTCTGCTCCAGGATTTTTAAAAGCTCCTGTGATTCTATTGTGCAGCTGATTTTAAGAAGATCCCAAGTGACATTCAAAGCCACCTTTAGGGTACCCCCAAACCTTCCCAGTGCCATTTTCTAACATTGTCCAACTGACCTCTGACCCCCAAGTGCTCTCTGTGCTTTCATAGAAAGTACAGTTTTAGTTCATTACCAGAAATCACCATATTTACATTTTTTAATGCCTCCATGACTATAAGTTATGGAGATCCAAACACATTCATTTACTAAATTGTACATATGAAGCATTTTCCTGATTAATAGATTTTAAACCTTGACTACCCCAGACGGTATCATAAGGATACATTCCTATGTTATCATGTTTCCTATTTTGTATTATTCGTCATTGAATAATAATCGTCGTCGGCAGCCGTCCGTCTCGAGAGACGATGGTGTAGCTTCTTAAGAGTCTATCTGCACCGCCGAGAATGGCTGTGCAGTCCGACTTGGGAGTGACACGGTATCTGTCTCCTCCCGTGTTGAATCGACATCTTGCGATGACGCTGAAGCTACAGAGCCTGGGCAGGGTGATATGGAGGGTCTGCTGTTGCCCATGCAGCAGACCCCCCCCTCTCTTCGCAGCTGAAGGGTCCAAGGGAAAGACGGAGTCGATACAGCTTGGCTTCAGGTGCGCCGCAGGAGTTGCCGGTGTTGACTACAACGTCAAACCGCCTTAGGGACTCCGGCTCCGGATTTTCTGTCGGGGTTTACTCCCTTAGCCTTTCCCCTGAAGAGGTATGTCGCAAGGCAGCGGAGGTTTTTTGGAGTCAGAGTTTTCCTTCTCTGAATAATAATAATATAGTAGATAATGGGAAGAATGTGCTTGATTTCATTTTGATAACTTTGAGGGTTATAAACCAAGAGGCCTTTTTAAAAAAAAATGTATATGGCAATAGCTGTGGTAATTTGCTTTTAATCATGCTCATTGCTTTAACTCAGTTAACTTGTGATTGGTGACATATACAAGGGGGAACCCCATAAAAACAATTTATTTATAAAAAATGGTTATTTATTTTTATAAGTTTAAACTTCACTCACCTTCAAAGTACTCTCCATTTAATGCAATACACCTATTGAGACTTTTTTTCCACTGCTCAAAACAGTTTTGAACTCGGTGATTGTGATACCTCTTAGTGCTTCTGCATTTTTGGTTTCACCTCTTCCACATTGGTGAAACATTTCCCCTTGAGGACTTTTTTCATCCAGGGAAACAAAAAAGTCAGTTGTGGTGAGATTGGGTGAATAAGGAGGGTGGAGCACTAAGGTCATGCTGTTTTTTGGTCAAAAACTGCTGAACACGCAGTACAGTGTGGGCAGGTGCGCTTGTAAATCACCCATCATGAAATGGACAAACGCGTTGAAAGAGTCTTCAAAAAAACAATTCACTGAAACCAAACACAGCCTCTCACACAAGGCCAGCTGGTACACTGATAGAGATGGATTTCTAGAATGCTCACCTAGTGCGGGAAGCCTGTACTACAAGGGGCCTGCCCTCCAGAAGATAATTCAGGGGTTTTGGAGGGGTCCCCCACCACCCCGCCTTGTATTTGAGAAACACATGGCTTTGGAGACATATCAAATATATATATGTGGCCTCTTAGCCCCTTTCCTAACGAGGTGAGGATGTCGGTCGGACACACAGACATCTACAGGAGAGTGTGCCTGTCACCACTCGCCTGCCACAGAACCTTGCTCATGCCTCTGTTGTTTTCTTCCCAAATGGCCTCACGAGAGGATACATACTTTTCTTTATGCTTTTATTTGAGCAAGGTGTTAATTTTCAACAAGATGTTTATGGGCTCAGCAGGCAGCAGTTGCTTTTTCATGTGAACATTAAGTAAGATTCAGAGTTCTGCAAAGGCGATCACAAGGGCTCAGAGGATCAGTGGGATTTGGTGGCAGCAGACAAATGGACTGCCAGACTGTGACGAGTGTGCAGTGCTATGGCCCTGCGCTGGGCGGCAGGGTCTACTCTAATAAATCATCTGGATTACCTGGGCTCTGCCCCTACTAGCCCTTGGAGAGTTAGGGCCCCATGTGCCTCTCTCTGCAAAGAACCAGGATTAGTACTGTCCACCTGAGCCACCATTAAGTCACTGCTCCCTCCAGGCTGCCTCTGTACATTGTCCTCAGAACTGTGCTCCCTGCATGGCGAGGCTCTGCATAGCCTGGGGGCATGGGGCCCAGTGTCACTGTGTATTATCTCAATGTGAATACAAAGTATGACTGTTAATCTGGAAGCCTTCCTACTGGGCTCTTTTGGGACCAGGAACTTCACACACAGCAGTCACTTTGGACAGGTACAGATCAGAGGACTCCAGTGACACTCCAGAAACCAGAATAGCAGCTTCTCTCCCACAGATTTTTTTTTTTAAATCTTTAAGACTTTATTGTCATATAATGAACAAAATATGAAGTTTAGAACTGGATCACTTGGCCCTTTTTATCTCCTCCCAGTTCAGAATGCTTGCATGTCTTAACAGCCAGCATTCTCTCAGACCCACCCTTGGGCTCAACACATTCGAGCCTCAGCACAATCTTATTTGTAGCTTTGGCCTTTTTGCAAAAAATTGGCTTAGTCTGCCCACTGTAGCCACTCTGCTTCCTGTGATAATGCCACTGTCCCTGTTCACACAGAGGACTTCGTTCTTGTACATTTTACTTTGTGGGGTTGATGCTAGCCACGCTTCTTATAGAAAGTTCAGCCGATTTTAGGAACATTTGCCGTGTTTACAAGAGTGCTATCGGCACAGAAAGTCTTGTTTTTTTAAGTGCTGATATCAAGAACTGACAATTACAGTGCTGACAATACCTTCGTTTTCCATTTCCACTGGCTTCATCCTTTAAAAAAATAATGGAAATGGTCATTAAGTAAAATACATTGAAAATTGGGAGCAGTTAACTTTATGTCAGCTTTAAGCTAATATTAGTAAATAAAAAGGCTAATTGAAATTCTCAGTGTGTTCTAATAAGAACGGTTTTATTAGTAGTTTATTTTGTGCTTTAATAAGTTACTCATGGATTGAGTGCAGGTCTCTTCATTGCTCATTTTTATTAACACATATAATAAATATTAAAATAGATCTTGGGAGCAGTAATGTAGTGGGAAAATAGATGGGGGACTTGTCAAATACAAAATACAGTAGTGTGTGTCTGTGTGTGTTCTTACCCCATCTCCACATTCATAGTGGCTATTTCATAATCCAGTCTAGCCTTTCACTGATCTCTGTTTTATTGCACTGCTGTCTTGACATTCCCCCCAAATTAGAATTTTTGTGTAACTTATAAAAATGTATCCAAAAATTGGGGACTTTGGAAAACCAATGGTATATATCCTTCTTAAATGTTTCATTCAGTGTAAGCAATTGAACAACAAAAATATGCTAACGTTTTTCTCTTTGGGAAATACTGTTCTATACTTTTAAATTGATATACCAGAAAGTGAATATTTCTCAGTGTTTCCTTAACAAAAGCATATACTCAACCAGATTTCTAGTAGCATTTTCTTCAATGTTGAAAAAAATAAGTAAACTTTTGGGGGCGGGGCATTGCCTGCAGAAATAATGGCTTCTATTTTAATTAGCTTTGGTTAACTGGAATGTTCTATGTGGTGTATGTTCTGATTAATTCAATATTTTTATTGATCAGAATTAATTCAGAAAGCCCTTTTAGAACTATTCCTGTTGTTTTATCTTTCAATAGTGATATGTGTACTTTCTGCCTTAGTTAAGTAGATAAAATTTAGCTTTAATCTCTCTTTGGTAATTGAAAGGTTTTTCTAATGGGCTATGATTATGAGTGATCCTAGAACTTGTTAGAAAGGCCATCTACCAATTTAATGACTTCATGTGGGTCAATTCTTATTCTAAAACTTTAGAAGGTGTAGATAGGACTTCTACAGTTGGATTGTCCCTAAGCCATACTTAGGAAGTTTTTGTTTTATTTGTTTAAAAACAAATGTTCTAATACCATCTAAAAGTGAAGTAAGATCACAAAATAAAGTTTGAGTATTCTGCTTACTTGAATTTTAGTTAATTAAGCTTTTTGGTGAATTTGTTTTGGTTTTCCCTTCTTTTCTATGCACTGCCTTGCCCCAAACATTGGGGGCTAGAAATTGGCGGACTCGGAGATTTCTGGCAATGGACTGGCAGTTCAGGAAGGGCCAGGTAGTTTCTTTCTCTCGTACCCTCTGGGATGCCACTGTTCTCACAGTCGTTCCTTGGGAACACCAGAAACTTCCACACAAAGGGACTTTGGCAAAATAGTCACGTGTACTGGTCTGGTTTTATGGATTCAGCTTTTCAATATTTAGGAAATTCTTCTGCTTCGAAATGAAGTAAAGTCTTCTCAAGCTTGTAAACTTCCATGGGCAAACATTTTTTAAAGGGAGCGGATACAGGTAGAGGGAAGAGAAGGATGGAAGGAGGCTGGCAGACAGAAAGAAAGAAGTTACACAAGAACAAGTTATTTTCCTTTATTTTTTAATATGCTTTATTGATTATGCTGTTACAGTTGTCCCAATTTCTTTTCCCTTTGTTCCCCTCCACCCAGTGAATCCCCTTCCTTTAGTTGCCCCCCACCTTAGTCCATGCCCATTGGTTGTGCATATAGTTCTTCTCAACATTTTCCTATCTACTCCACTCCCTCATACTATGCTTCTTGATTCCTGTACCATCTGCCTCCCTTTCCCCCCTTCCACCTCCCTGCTGACCTCCCCCCAATATGTTCCCCATACCTATAGTTCTTTTCCCACTCTCGTTGCCTACTTAGTTTGCCTTTGTTTCGGTTCCCTATGTTCTGTTGTTGGTTGTTGTGATACAATTTTCATTTTAATGTTCATGGTTTTGATCCTGTTTCTCCTAAACAAGTCCCTTTAACATTTCCTATAACAGTGGTTTGGATCTGATGAACTCCTTCAGTTTTACTTTGTCCTGGAAGTATTTTCTGTGCTCTTCTATTCTGAATGACAGCTTCGCTGGATAGAGTAATTGTGGCTCTAGGTTTTTGCTTTTCATGACTTTGATTATTTCTTGCCAGTCCTTTCTTGTCTGCAGAGTTTCTTTTGAGAAACCAGCTGTGATTCTTATTGTGACTCCTTTGTACGTAATTCTCTTCTTCTCTCTTGCTGCTTTTAAGATTCTCTCTTTATCCTTAATATTTGACATTTTGATTATAATGTGTTTTGGTGTGATTCTCCCTGGGTCCACTTTTTTTGGAACTCTCTGTACTTCCTGGACCTGTAAGTCTATTTCCTTCCCCAAGTTAGGGAAGTTCTGCTTTATTATTTTTTCACATAATTTTTTAATTTCTAGTTCTTTTTCTTCACCTTCTGGCAACCGTATGATTCAGATGTTGGCCCGCTTATAGCTGTCCGTCCGATAGGTTTCTGAGCCTCTTCTCATTTTCCTCACTTTTCATTTTCTCTTTCTGCACTGGTTGACTGTTTGTTCCTTCCCTGTGTCCGATAGGTTTCTGAGCCTCTCCTCATTTTCCTCACTTTTCATTTCCTCTTTCTGCACTGGTTGACTGTTTGTTCCTTCCCTGTGTTCCAATTTATTGACTTGATCCTTGGTTTTCATTCCCTCACCACTAGTTTCATATGTGTTTTTGTTCATTTCAGCAGGACTAGCTTTCATTCCTTCCCCATCTTGTTTAAGATCTGCTGTCAGATCTGTAAGCATTAGTATAACCAAAGCTCTGAACTGTGCCTCAGAAAGATTTCCTATCTGCTGATCTGTTAGATTAGATATTTGCTGTGTGGTCAGCTGCGTCACGAGGATCTCTATCATGATCTGTGCCATCCTGACAGTTTTGTGTTTACCTTTGCTTCCTGGATGGGGCTGTCACACCTCCTACACTATAGAGGGCAGAGCCCCATGCACTCGTCACAACCAGGCAACCCTTCTCACCACGCTGTGGTGTTTTGTGTGGGGGCAGAGGTCCAAGATGGATTCTTGCTGTTCACTTTTTGCTGAGAGACCGTCCCCACCCCCTCCGGCCCTCACAGTTCAAAGCAATGGGGGTCTGCCTTCCCTGGCATTGGAATCGCAAACTGACAGGTCTGGTCTGTAGCTGGGGGTGCTCCCCAAGTGCTTCTTGCCTCCCCTTAAATATGGGTGTTGGTGGTTACCGCTCTCCCACTGCTGTTGTCACTGCTGCTGTCGCCAGCACAGCTTGACCTCTGCGCCCCAGCTTCCCCCTCCTACCCATCTGGACGAGCAACACTTCTTTATAACTTCATACGTTGGACCTCCATGTAGCTTTATTTTCCGGAACTTCTGGTTATTTATGGTTTTGCGGTAGTTGTAGTCCTTCTTAGTTATGGAGGGAGACGGAGCGTGCAGTCTAGGCCTCCATCTTTGCTGGAAGTCTCAAGTTATTTTCCTTTAAATTCTCTTTTACTTTAATTCACACAATCGTCAATAGTAAATGCATATAACTGTCAAGTTTTATGGATTATATGTTATGGTTCCAAGGAATGATAAACTCTGGTATAGCCCCTGGAATGGGAGATTTTCATAATGTGTCATGATTCTGAAGGCATAAACTTAACTTTAACCAAACAACATCAGTTTAGTTCAACACATTTTTGTTATATGTTTACTATTGGATTGGTACCAGAAGATCCCTGCCTTCGTGTTGCTTGATATTGAGTATACTGTTCTGTAAAATAGGTTCATGGACCCCTTATGGTCTCTGGTGGGCAAATTAGTGAGTCTATAGGCAGTTGATGATTTTAGAGGAAACATAAAATGTAAGATTAATTGAGATATTTGCAACTATTCTATTGGATTCTTAATAGTAGGTTTATAGTGGTATACATTTTATCCTACAACTCTGGGTATGAGAAATAGCACCTGCCTTATTTGTCTAAATTTGATTTACTCTGACTCATACTATTTTAACCCCCCAGCCCCCCGACCACCACACATACACATCAGATTGGGTGAAGGCCTTGAGAACTTAGGAACGAGCACACACAACCTGACCACACCAGTCATATCTGTGATATGCTTCATGCCCAGGCCTAGGAGTCCCTGAAAGGCAGGCAGACCCTCTGCTTCTCTGCAAAGCTGGGCCCAGGGGTCTTTCCTCAGCTCTTGCTGCTTAGTCCACCCAGTGTCTCTGGGCCTCCCAGAGAGATCCTGCTTCCACAGGCTCTGGCTTCTGGCTTCCCCTCCTTTCATAATTCTCCAAACCCTTGGTGCTTTCTGAGTATATGCCTCCAAGTCTGCTGCAATCTAGCACCTCCCTTCCCCAGGCAGTCCTGTGTCACCTTCGTTTGGTGGGCTTTAGAAACACAGTGCTGGGTTCTGTTTTCTATGGGTGGTGAGGGTGATCAGAGTTTAAAAAAAAAAAAAAATTAACACTGGTCAGATTTTTTTATTGATAAGTCATGGTGACTTATTAAGAAAGGGTTTTAAATATTAAACATATGCAACAAGGACGATCTTGTTTACTTTTAAGCCAACATTCAATTAAAAGGGCGTAATTATATGCAGATGTATTTTTGTCTAATTGACATGTTAATATTTACATACGCTAAATTTGCCTTTTTATCGGTGGTTGGATCCGTGGTTTAAAATAGCTCATTGGCCCTCACTGGTGTGGCTCAGTTGATTGGGTGTCATCCCACAAAGCAAAGGGTTGCCAGTTCAGTTCCCAGTCAGGGCACATGCCTGGGTTGTGGTTTTAGTCCTTGGTCAGGGTATGTATGAGAGGCAGCTGATCACTGTTTGTCTTTCACATTGATGTTTCTTTCGCTCTCTTTCTCCCTCCTTTCCCCCCTCTCTAAAAAATAAATAAGTAGATATCTTAAAAGTATACTAAAATGGCTCACTGAAGTCCAAAAAAGGGAAATAATATATAAATCTTAGAACTCAAATCAACATGCAAATGATAATAGTTAACCGGTTTCTAATGTGACTTTGGATTGTTGATCTGCAGGAGTGATGATTTTTCAAAAGGAGCCAAAAAAGAAACATACAAATAGGACTATGATAATGAATATTGAAAAAAACTGAATTTATTTGCATCTGGGGAGCCAGTCAACTCTAGTCTTGATAATTGTTTGTTATGGAATCCTGTTAAATACTTTCCTCCTGTAAGTGGGAATAATTATTGGACTTACCTCAGGTTTGTTGTAAGGAATAAAATTTAATATATATAGAATTATGTATATACTTATGTGCTATTTGTGTTATTGGTATAGTCATTATTAATATCATTATTAAAATAGAGCACAGTGATCTCTGTAAGGTCATTGAGTTTTTCCAGAACAAGTGGGAAAAAATAGTGTTTTCGGTACATAAGTGATAAAGGTGGAGAAGTGACCGGAATTGTAGCAGTATCACTCATAGTTGCAGAAGTTGGTGCAAGTTACAGTCTGGCCAAATAAACAATAAAGCAAATATTTCAAAAACCGGAAATTGCCACTTTTAAGTCCAAAGTATTAAATATTAGAAAATCCGTGTTTCAGCATAACGTGATCGAGAAAAAGCAGAGTGAGCTGCCAGCAGAGTCCCTCTGAAATGCCAGCGTGGGAGGACACCTGGCCTGGGCCTGGCTCACTGTGAGGAGCAGCTCTGCTCTGTGAGCATGTTGGCAGACACCCCACTTTCTGTTCTGCTGAAGCCACAGAGAGCACCTCTTTGTGCAGTGGGGTACGTGTAACCTTCTGTTGTATTTACCCACCCAAAACCCAAGCCACAAAGGACATCCATTGCTTAGGTAGTGATCCTTCCCACATTTGCTGTAGATGGAAAGAGTGCATTGTGATCACTACTGACGGCACCACTACCTGGCCAAAGGAAGAGGCTTCTACAAGAAGAAAGGATTGCACCCAAATGCCAGGCTATGCACTAGCAGTCCCTAGAGGGGGCTCAGCCAAACACTTCCTGTCCTTGATCCAGTGCTGAAGAAAGAGCAGCAGTGGGAGCCGGGGTCTGCCAGGCCCTGCCTGCATTCCTGGTACCCAGTGCAGAGACAGTGGGTGCCACACCTCTTTGTGCATTAAAGGTCAGAGTTGCTAACTACATCAAAACACTACTATGGAATATGAAGAAATAACTTGTACAAACAAAGACAAAGAATAGATCAGGAATTCACTCACTGCTTTCTTCCTTCCAAATCAGTCGTATTTACCCTTTTAGCTCCTGAGTGTGTCCTGCTCATGGACTTCAGATCTGACTGATTGTAGAGGGAGCTTCCAGTGAGGGTTGATCCCCAAACCTACCACTATCATCTAACAAAGGCACTGAACACTTGCCCTTTGGCCAAATGACAATAATTGCTTTTCAGGATTTTTGTTCTAGTAGAAATGGAGAGTAGCACTAACTGGGGGTGGTGGGGGGCGGGGGGTAAAAGTTGACATTCCTGAGGCTTACTCTGTGGCAGATGCCCTCCTCAAACATTTACTTCGTATAAGACTTCTGTGAGCCTGATCGCTGCCTTCAGTGTACATTGTGGAACGGAGGCGAGAACAGCTTAGGGGTGGCAGGACTGTGGTGTACACAGAACCAGGGTCTCCGGGCCCTGTAGCTGTGTCATGCTTCTTCCCCCACCCCCCACCCCACGCTCACCGAGGTGCCCACTCGCCATCCCTGAACCGTGCTGATAGTGGTTCTTGCTGATAGTGGCCAAAAGTAATATTCATTTTTAAAATGGTTTCATTTTGTTATCCACTGCTTCTTTAACTTTTTAAAAATCACCAAGTAGTATCAGTTCACATGTGTGACCGATACCCTTAAAATGCTCCTTGGATGCTAAGAAACCCTGGCCTAGCCTAAGAAGTTAAGAATTGATTTAACTGCGCCTGGAGAGTAGTAAGAATGGGAGGTATTTGCCTCTACTTAAAACTGAAGTGCTGAAGGCCTCTGTCTTAAAAAACTGAGAAATGTGTTTGCCCTCTTATGCTCTCCTTGCCACCTGCTCCCCCTTTTTAAATAATCACAATACACATAGACCAAAGGAATCACTTGAGGGGGGCGGGGCATGGACCTGCCTCTCAGGGGACCTCTTTTGTAAGCTATTCTTCTCCCTGGCTGGATGTGCTGGCCAGACCCCCGCAGCCCTCTGCTGGCTCCCCTGCCTCTCCAGTTTCTCCTTTTCCTACTCCAACGTCGCCTAAATGTGAGGCTGGTTACCCGCTCCTATAACCTCAGGAGCCACCCTCTTCTGATGGCTCCTTCTGAGACTGACTCTTCTACAGAACCTCAGGTCCACATCGCCAGCTGCCTTCTGGATACATGGGCCTGGATAATCTCCCTGCACCAGGATTCACAGTGGATAAAGTGGGGCTCATTTTATCCTTGTGACTTCTTTTCTCTCTAAATGGCTTCACCCTTCTCTAGGCCATGACCTCAGCATCACCCCCAACCCCCTCTTCCTGTCTCCCATCTGCCCTTGCTCACTTTCATCCCCACCTTTTCCTTTTTCCACCTGGATTATCAACCTAGAGCAAATTCTTATTACCTTCTGTTTAAGCCTCTACTTTCTTTAAAAAAAAAAAAAAGTTCATTGACTTGAGAGAGAGAAACATTGATGTGAGAGAGAAACATTGATAGGTTGCCTCCCATATGCACCCCAGCTGGGGATCAAACTCAAAACTAGGTATGTGCCCTGACAGGAATCGAACCAACCCCCAGCCTTTTGGTATACAGCACAATACTCCATCCAACTGAACCATACTAGCCAGGGCAAGCCTCCACTTTTTAAATCTTAGTTAGTTTCCCTTTGCCTATCTCCTTACCTTAATTCATCCTAAATGTTGCTATCCAACTAATCTTCCTAGAGGACAGAGACTAAAGCCTTCCTGCTAACAAATGCACAGTGGTTCTTCACTCTCCCTACTAAAATCCAAGTGGCTTAGTCTAATGCTCAAGGCCCTTTTGATCCCATCTTCTCAGTCAGTCTGGGTGGCTTACACAACAGACATTTATTTCTCACAGTCCTGTAGCCTGGAAGTCTACAATGTGATACCCAGCGTGGTTAGGTTCTGATAAGAGCCCTCTTCCTGGTTTGCTCACATGGCAGAGAATGGATGCTCTGGTCCCTTTATCACCTTGTAAGGGCAGCAATTCTATCATGAGAGCTCTGCCCTCATGTGCTCATTTAAACCCAATTACTTCTAAAGGCGCCACCTCCAAATACCATCACATTAGGGATTATGGTTTCAACATATGAATTTGGGGGAGAGACACAAACATTCAGCCCCTAATACCATCAACGTGTTTCTCTACTTATATAGTCTCTGCTCAAACCATTTGGGATGTTTTCATTTCTTAAATTCTATGCATCACACCCCTGAGTCTTTGCTCATACTTGTTCCCCTGCACCTCCCCATCTCAGCTTCCTGAACTCTTGCCGATCTTTCATTGACCATCTTGAATGTCACTGCTTATTTCACAGTCTCTTGTGCTCACTTCCCGCTCTGAACCTCAGTCATACTTTACAATCTATTCTTTGTTGAATATCATTATCTTCGTCTTCTGTACTCAACAGTGACATATGTGTCTTCCTCCCTCCACCAGATGGCAAGCTCTGAGGTGGGGCTGTGTTTGGGTCGCCATCATATCCTTGGCACATACCAGGCTAATAGTCACTAGTCCTTGAATTAAACCTTGGCCACTGCTGTCCTCGTTACTTCAACTTCCTCCTTATCTCAAAATGCTGCTGCTCATTTCTTAGAGACTTGCAGGTCACTGGCATGGCTGCCCGTACATGCTACTTACCTGCCATGAGCCCTGAGAGTAGCCAGAGGAGAGTCTTTTAAACCTAAGCTGTTGGGTTCCAACAAGGAAGACTATTCAGCTTACCTTTGGATGAGAGCTTACTGATAGCTGGCCACCTTTTAACTTTCTCTGTTGTTGCTCACTGTTATGAGAGAGAAATGCATTTGGCATACTCCTTCCATTGCTGCTCTTCTGTTAATTTTATTACTACTTCTCCATCCTTGAAATCATCCAAGTGTTGGATGAAATGATCAGAGCAGCAGCTAGACAAAGCTTTTGTCAACTTTGATAGTACAGGCAATGGCGGTCTTTCTGTCCATTTACGAAGCTCCCGCTATTGCCGTCTCAGTCAGCAACGCTGTAATAAAGACAGCAAACACAGCCTCGCTTTCTCCAGGTTGCCTTGATAAACCAAAATGGCTTGTTTTCATTTTAGCAAAGGGCATAGTCAGCCCAGGACCTGTAAGCACTTGCTTGCTTTTACTTTTTCTTTCTTTCTGTGTTCTTTTCCCATTTTCTTTTATTAGGAACCTGCTTGCTATCATCACTTTGCTGCCGTATTTGCTGAGAGAAACAACCGTGTGTGTGCAGCCTCCCGTCCGCAGTGAGCAGCACGGGCCCGCCGCAGGCAGGTCTGGGAGAGCCCCTCCCTCGTAAAAGCAGAGTCTCAGTGGCAGTTGGGGAACAGCCATTATTCTAATGGTACATGGGTTTGAGAAACAAATTCAGCATCTGAGAATGCAGCGAATGCAGCAGTGATGTTTGATATGGCACCAGGACTCCTAACAACCCTGTAAGCGTCAGAAAACCTGATGCTACTTCAAGCTTCATCACTTATGGGCATATGACCTTAGGGGAGGCATGGACGTTTACAAGGGGATTAGAGACAATTTACATAATTTTCCCAGCCCAGGCCCACAGACTTGGCTGAAGTCTCCCAAAATACTCTGCAAACAGCCACGACTGGAACCTGGGTCTCTTTAGGTCTAGTCCAGGACTTTGTTAAGCATCAGACAGCTGCTCATTCAGCTTTCCCAAGCACTAGTGTTGTCCTTCAGGGTAGAGCGTGAGTAATAGTACCTTTCTTGCTCAAGGTAGGAAGGGCAAATCTGAGCGCATATACAGGTCTCCTTGGAGAATCCTGAAGCACAACACCTTGTTTAGAGTGACTTGTTTGCTTCCTTTCCTGTGCCCAGCCCCGCAGGTCACAGCTCAGAGTCCTGCCATGTTCCAAGCACTGTGTTAGGCTCAGGAAGCACAGTCCCTGCCCTCAGGTGTCACACATGCTAAAACAGAAGGCAAACACAGAACAGGTACTCGGGGTACAGGGGGTACTGATCTAATTAAGGGGTGCTTTCAGTCCTGTGGGAGCACAGGGGAGGGAGACATTGATTATTAAATCCTTAGTGTCGGGATATCAGGGTGTGCCTCACGGGGAAGGCAACCTTTGAATTAGCATTAAAGAATAAGCAGGAATTTACCAGATAGGCAGATGGAAAGGATGTGGTAGGCAGAATGAAAAATGCAGGACTAGAGTTTATGGTTGGTTTGTAGAGCAGCGAACAGTCTGATGTGGTGATTAAGTGCTTGGGCAGAAGGGCTTTGTAATGAACAGCCATTGTAGAAAATATCATCATATTTCTTTAGAAACTCATCTCTTACATTTGCCCTGGATACATGGGATTTCCTTATGGTTTAAGCCTAAATCTATATTTGGACTGATGGGGTTTTTTTATTTCGTTTTGGTTTTGATTTTTTTGTCTAATTTCACTCTGCTAGGATATGAAATCAGAGGGGCTCTGTCACTGGCCAGTTATGGTCATTTATGAGTGAGTCTCTTCATGGTCAGTTAGCTTCAGCTTCTCCTACGGGTTTGGGAATTTATAGCTATGACCAGGTAGTTATCCTGAAGTGAATGGGATGAACAGTGTGTGTGTGTTTGGGGGTGGGAGGTAGTCAGTCATTGGCATTACTTTAGTTTAATTTAGCAGAGATCTATCTGTTGAGTGTCCACTGAGTGCAAAACTTCTGGACAAGCAGCTGTGGAAGCTAAGCTCATAACAACCCTTCTCCATCCTTTTGTGCCCCCCACAAACCTTGCATTTGAAGATGAGCATATCAATGACCTTTATAACCAGGGTGCTAGTCCCATCTACCATAATGCAATACTTCCTAACTTGCCATGCATGACAGTAAACAAGTCTTGAGGAAACTCCATGTCTGAAGCAAGGAATTTCATGGTCATTTATGGTCTCTTCTTTGACGAGGATACACAATTTCATGTCTCTAAGTGCCCGTTTGCTTTGGCTGGGCCAGATGGTGTGGGTGGCAGGAGGTGTGCAGTGGGACAAACGGAAGAGGTGCTAGAGGGACCGTGCGTGGGCCCCACTCTCAGGACATGTGTAAGGCCTAGTGCTTGGTTTTGAGTAGAGCAGCTTTTCTGCTTCAGACGCCACTGCCCACCTCTGGCTGAAGGCGGGCAGAGAGTGTGCTGGCAGTAACCGGTTTGGCGGTGTCTTCATCGCTCTGGGGAGCACTGAGGTGCGTGATGGGCTGCGGGAAGGAAATTTCCTTTGCAGTATTCTGAATTACAGTGATTGAGGCTCTTACATCTGAAAGTGTTCTTTTCCTTGATAGAAGATTCCTAGATTTAAAAAATTTGTTTGCAGATCATTAAAGGTTGCCTCACTGTTTTGGGACTAAGATTTCAAAGACCTGAAGACAAATGAAATTGAGAGGCCCAGAAGAAAATTATGGGTCCCTGTTTACGGTCCATAAGGAGGGGCGTGTGTGTGTGTGTGTGAGAGAGAGAGAGAGAGATTCCCTCTGATATAGCTGAGATGTAGGGAAGGCTCTGAGTAAGTAAGTCCCAGGGGAGCAGTTTCAGCCATGATTTTCCACCTTCTGCCCTAATTAACTGAGTGAGTTTTCCAGCTATTGGTGAGTACTCATACTAACGAGCACTTCTCAGGTTGCCTGGGACGAGGGGAAATCCTGTGAAATCAATCATTCTCCTGTGGGTTTTGAAGCTGCTTCGACGTGCGCACATCGTTCCTGTGGGCCGTTTTCATTAAGAATCCTTGGTCGCTGCTGGCCAGTGCAGGCCTTGTCTCCTGAGGAGAGCACATGCACCTGGTGAGGTGCCGTCCCCCAGCAGTTCTCTGACCAATCTGTAGCATATGCAGGAAGGCATCTGGGCTTTCAGAGCCTCCCAGTTTAATCCATGTATATTTTACTCCTTCAGCAACCTCATTGTAATACAGACAGATTAACCCTGCTCCATTATTTTAGCCATGTGATACTGTGTGTCTCGCTTGTACTATGACAGACTATTTATATCCAGGAAAGACAATCCCATTTCCAAATGAGACCCTTTATATAGTGAATTTCAGAACTTCTACTCAGGCCTAGATAGAAGCACAGGGACTGAATTTACCTTCTCACCTTAGACAACTAAGAATCTAAACAAGATATGAAACAATGGTGTCCAGACATCAGACATATAGCACAGGATGGTAGTCCCTGAGAGGAAACAATGGGCTGAGCCCTACTGTTCTCCTGCTCACTGCCTGGAGAAGTTCCCAGGCCATGGCACAGGCTCGGGACTGAACAGAGCCCAGGAGTCTCTGAGATGAGGAGACAAAGTTAGGGATGCGAGAGGCCCAGACAGCTAGAATTCACAAGGTGAGTCTTGGAGAGGGCTGCACTGCCCAGAAAGCCAGCTCAGAAATTTGCAAGGATCCTTCAGTCTTCAGCTCATCGTGGGAGGAATCTCCCAGCGGCTGAGGAAGGAACCACCAGAAGGGAATAAGCAGAACAACCTCGGAGGTCGTACAGGGCAATAGTTCGTGTTCCCGCCAGCCACAGTAGGAGAACCTTGGGTACAGTAGTCAGAACGGGAATGCCGCAGTGGTGAAGACAGACAGCCCTAGACTAAAGGCTGCCCTGGTCCCAACCAACAGAACTCAAAAGCAAGTCTTCAGGGCTCCTTGAAGAAATGCTGATGGTAGGACTATGCAGGAAATATATAAGATGAGCCTGAAGGATCTTGTAGTGCCAGAACAGAAGGAAGTGCTGAAAAGCCACCATGTTGGGGACATAAGGGCCAACTGAAAGAGTTCCCAATGGCCACAGTTGGAATAGTTTGAAAAACAAAATAAATAAAGTAGTGTTGGATTTTAACAGTAAAGTATTAAATATTCACGAGTCTATATTAATATAAATAAATGATTGGATAAAATACAAGAATATATAAATAAATGCAAAAGAATAGAAAAATTTCCCATGTAGCAAAATTCCCAATAATATATGTAGATACTTCACCGACAAAGAGGTGGAGAAGGCCCCTGACCCCCTTAGGTGAATAACTTGCATAGTGTCCTCCTTCTATAGAGAACAGTGTGGAGAGGAGGGGAAGGAGAGCAGCTTTACATGGAGAAGCGTAACAGACATTACCTCAGACAGTAGGTCAAGGTCAACATCAGCGGCGATACATCATGATGAGAGCATGTACAGTGGGATGTACAGAGCATGTACAGAGAGATGATACAGTGGGATGAGAATGGCACTTTTCCCCTGTGGTCCTCCCAAAACTATAATCGTGGTCTAATCATAAGAGAAAAAAAAAATCAGACATTTGCATAATGTCCCTCAATTGAGGGACATTATGCAAAATACTATACCAGTACAACTCAAAACAGTCAAGGTCATTAAAAACAAGGAAAACTTGGCAGACAGGCACAGCCTGGAGGAGCCTACAGAAAGATGACAGCTAAATGTTACGTGGGGTCCTGGAGGGGATCCTGGGACAGGAAAAGGACACGAGGCAAAAAGAAGGAAATTCAAATCAAGTGTGGACTTCAGTTAATTATGATGTATCAGTATTGGTTCATTAGTTGTGACAAATGTAAGTTAGACTAATGTAAGATGCTAATAGGGGAGACTGGGTGTGCAGAATATATGGGAACTTTGTACTGTCTTTGCAGTTCTTCTGTGTCTTTACAACTCTTCTGACATAAATAGTTTATGAAAACAAACAAACTTACAACTAAAGAACATTTAAAATAAAGGTGATAAATATTCAAAAACAGTTAAAGTATGTGCTTCACAAGGTTGTTTTGAATATTAAAAAGGCATTGAAATAAAATGTCCAGCACAGTGAAAGTAGCTGTCCCTTTTTCTCCTATTTGCTTACTATGACAGCCCTTCCTAACATTGCAAGAGATGTTAGGGGCTCCACAGGGTTCAGATAATATAATAAATTTAGGTTTAAAAACCTGAATCACTTTATTATGAAAACAAATCAGATCAACCTGTGCTTTCAGCCTGAGTCCCTCCTTGAGATAAACAGGCAGTGTCTGTAGTGTCCTTCTGTCTGCAAGCCTACTAGTCCCCTGTGACAGCGTGGAGGTGGCAGCATCCAGAGGAAGAGAGCAGGGCTGGGTGTCCCACTGCTGAGGGGTCCCTCAGTGACTGTATGGGCCTCCACCCTTCCACCCCGGCTTCTGCTGCTGCCCTCACTGCTGCCTCTCTGAGCACCTACCTGCTCCTCACTTTGCATCTCCTCAGTAGCTCAGAGATCCAGATGAGTCCTGTTGTTCACGTGAGAAACTCGAGGCTCAGAGATGTGAATTCACACTCCCAGTCACACAGCTAGAAAGTGCCAACACCACAGTTCAAAGTGAGGCATATCGATCTGCCTGTAAAGGCCATAGTCTCTGCTGCAGTGCTGCCTGTCCCCCAGCGCCTGCCATCAGTCCCAGCCTGTTGACGAGAGCTGGGGAGATCCTGCGCTCCTCCCAACTGCGGCTGCTCAGCTGCTGTGGTCAGACAAGCACACTATCAGGCATGCACTAAGGAAGCTGAGACTCGTCGTCTTGGTCTCAAAGCTCAGGCCATAGATACACATGCCTGTACATGTTGCAGTACCTCTCCCTGAAAAAGAGCATGTAAAAAGTGTACCCTGAACTCTTGCCATCACCATTATGATAATCCATTCCAATAAACTTTCTGGGAGGAAGAGAAAGCGCCAAGTTGTGTATAACTTTCTCCCTATCTTACCATGACCCTCAATGAGGACCGTAGAACTTAAATGCTCACAGCAATTTGGCATTATAGTAGAAGACTCTGGTTGTTTTATTTTTATTTTTATTTTTAATTTTTATTCTCTTTACCTTTACCTGGAAATGAACACATTTTGAGAAGGCAAGTAATATACACTGTAGGTGAAAACACTCATACATTGTGTTCTCAGACGTGACAGCATTTTGTTTACAAAACATCAAGTCAGTGCACATTTGACAATAACTCAATACACATTTCTGTTTCAGTTAGCAAGCTAGAGGAAGCCAGCGATTATTGCAAGTGAATTGGATGAACACTGTTCATTTTAGCAAATGTTGAAATTTTATAACGTCTAGATAATAAAACAGTAAAATAAAGTTTATTTTTGGTTCATTCTTTTGTAGGACATACTTGCTCACCTTACAAATGGAATGGAGGTTGAGAAAAATCTATACGTAGGAAAACAAATTTGATTACTACATTTACATTACATTTGCTTTTCAGGGAACACGCATTTCTCCCACACTGGTAACATATCAGATGCGCACAGCAATCCTGGGTATGTCCATGGGGAAGGAAGGTCTTGCATGCAAAGGAGCATTTGTCAAGGTGGAGAGAATGCTAAATAGCACTCCTCTGAGACATTGCTTCACAAGAACCTGTGCATATTTGAACAGGTCATTGCAAAGATGGGAGTGGCTCTTTGACCTGGTGGCCCTTGGGATGATTTTGATCCAAGCATGACACGCACCCGTCCAGTGGGGTGGCAGTCCCAGAGAGCAGAGCACAAGAACATATCGCTGTCTTGCTCTACCATGTTTTTCAGAACCATGAAATTTAGGCCATATATTTAAATTTCTCCTTGGCTGATTGCCTTGTGCAGTTGATATGTACAGTACAACAAAATTTTGTTAAAAAGTCTGGAGCAAACTAGAATGGAAGAAAATGCTGCAGTTCTGTGTGGTGAGCATAAGTAAGCGTATAAATTCCATTGCATGTGTTGCTTGTCTGAGCTGTGCTTCCAGAGTGCCATTTATAAAATATTTATCACAGTTTTACTGATTTAGGTTCATGCAGAGCCTTTCTTATTGAAAAAGAGCCAAAGCACTTTGCTAATTTAGGAAGCCCTGGTTGGGGTGTGAGTGGAACCAAGGCAGAATCCTGAGGAAACGTTGGCAGGTTGTGAATGAAGTGCTGCCACCTCTGGGTTGAACCAGTCTTGTTCAAAGGAGAGGGGTCTGAAGGGGTCATCTGTGGGATTTAGCCTTTGCTGTTCCAGTATTTGTGGCCATTGGGGGCGGAGAGTCAGGCCTTCTGGCACAAAGTTGATTGATGTGGCTACAGTTAGTCTCCCTATATCTCTTGCAGCTCTTCCTCATCTTTAGCCTGAAACCAAAAATAAACTAAACTCACACAGAAAATGGAATCTTTGAAGCATAATACCTTGTTAAGGAAAATCATAAAAAGTGAAAAGGAAAAGAACCAACAAACATCAGGAAAAGTCACAATTACTGCAATTTCTGAGGCAGTGTCTGATGGAAATGGTATAAAAAAAAAGTTGAAAATAATAAAAGTTGCCGTTTATTGAACATTTTACATGTGCCACTGTTCCACATGCTTTAAATGTATCAATCTCATTTAATCTGTACAAACCTATATTATTGCCATTTTACATTTAAGAAAACTGAGGCTAAAAGAAATTAAACATCTTGCCCACGGTCATATAGCTAGTAACTGGCAGAGCCAGGGTTTGACCCAGAGGGTCTGACAATGGAGCCTACACATTCAAAACCTTTACAACACATGGTCTGTTATATTTCACCTGTATCCTTACCCACTCCCTTCCAACACTAATTCTTATTTTTTAAGTGTACAATTCAGTTGCTTTTAGCATAGTCACAGAGTTGTACATCTCTCACCACAATGAATTTTAGAGTATTTTTGTTACCCCATAAAGAAATCCAAGAACTTAGCTATCAATAACCCCCCAAAAGTGTATTTCACCCCCTGCCCCAGCCCTAGGCAACCACTGATGTGCTCCTTATTTCTATAGATTTGCCTATTATGGACATTTTATATACATGGAGCCATATAGAATGTGGGCCCTTGTGACTGGCTTCTTTTACTTAACATAATGCCTTCAAAGTTCTTCCATGTTGTAGCATGTATTAGTACTTCACTTCTTTTTATTGCTGAATGATAATAATGCTAATAATGTTAAACATCTTTTTATGTACTTATTTCCTTACTTGTTCTTTTGAAGCTGATCCCATTTCATCCATAAATATGTATGTACATATAACTAAAAAAACCACTTTTCAAAAAATAACCACAATATTTTTATCACTGTCTAAAAACTTATTTAATTATCAAATATGCAGTCAGTGCATATTTTCCTGTTTTTCCTGTTTGTTTCATACTTTCTTTTTCCACTGGCTGGTTGAATATATATCCAAACAAGGCCCACACTTGCATTTGGTTGATAGGACTTTTAGGTCCCTTTTAAAATTGCTTCTTCTCCCCCTCTTTTTTGGTAACCTTCGGTGTTGAAGAACTTGGGTTGTTTGTCCTGTGGAGTTGCCCACATCCTAAAATTTTGCAGTTGCATCCCTGTGGTGTCATTCAGCAGTTCTACTGTCCTCTATGTTTCCTGCAACTGGTATTGAACCTAGAGGCTTACTCAGATTTAACTTTGATAGTGGGAGGAAGACAAAACTTCATGGGTGGTGTTCTGTACTTCCATATGTCTCTCTTTATTCTTTTAAGATTAGTCAGTAGATTCAGGGGTTGTCAGCTTGATATATCTGTGATACAGTTCCCCCGTCAGCTTTTTACCTAATGGTTTTTGCCATTGGTGATCATTGCCTAGATCCATTATTCACTGAGGGAAACTTGCTTTCCTAATCACTCTAGTCAAATGCCTCCCAAGAATGCATCAGTACTCTCTGTACTGTATTCTATTTCCCTTAGTTGCAAAGGGATGAAAATGAGGAGGTATTAATAATTAAGGGGACATTCTATTTTTATATGAATTGCGTAATAACTTACCCAACTCATTTGTGCTAGACTGAAAACTTGCGGAGGGCAGGAACCAGGCAGGTCTATCTTGTTTACCACTGGGTCCTCAATGCCTGCCCTCCCCGGCCTGGCCCATGGGAGAAGCTCACTAAGTACATATTGAGTGAGTGCGTGAATATCATGTGCTCATTATTTGCACCCTCTTCTGAAGATTCCCCGTGATACCAGTGTTGACCACATTTTTGCAGATAGATGTTTAGTGACCTTCCTGTTTTCAGATGATAACACTGTTGAACAGTAAACCAGGTGAAACAGGCTGTGATGTATGGGAGTACAATGGGACATGTTTAGAATATCAAATTCAAGGGTGGCAATTCAGAATGGAAGCTGCATTTTTTCTTTTAACCAAAACTTCTTTTATCTTATTGAACCAAAAGTTATGTTGTCTTTTCCTCCCCACCCCCACTCCCAGTTTGTGGCCCCAGGTCTCCTCTCCTAACTGAACAGTTAAAGTTGAGCCTATTCCTGCTCAGTCTGTGAAATCTGACTCTCCGCCCTCAGCAATGTGGCTCCTTTCTTGGATTTGAAAATAAAATGTTTTAATTAAATTCTGGTTTATTAGATTTAAGTTCAATGTGTTGCAAGAAAGGGAAATTTTATCTAGAATCTTCCCATTAACATTGAATCTTTGGTTCTTCTAAACCAATATGTCTCCCAGCCTTCCTCTGGAAGATTGCAGAAGCATTTCCAATGGTACATGGAGCCTTTCCTCTTGCAAAGTGTGCAGAACACATCATTTACATCATAGTCACTGTCTGAGATTTGTCTTCTACCTCCCCTGCCCACACTTACTGATTCAGTTTTACTTGTCTGAAGGAAAGGCTCCCTGTGGCTGAAGGGAAGCAATTAAATGCTAACATGAAAATTTGAAAACAGAAGACCCTTTTTTGGAAATCGCAGGCAAGGCGATTTGACTGTACAGTCAGTGCCCTTATATGTGGATGTTCTCTCAGGCTTCGCTACAAACAGCTTAGTGTGGGCTGTAGCAGAAGTTCTGGGTGTATGGCCAGCCAAGAGCTATGGCTATCACTGCTTCACAGTGGGCTGCATAGATACACAGCTTGACCTACGCAAGACTTTCTTCTTGCAGACGGGAAAGACGGGTCATAAACCAAAATAATGCAGGGCAGTGTGACAGGGGGCTATTTCAGGTTGGATGGTCATGCGAGACTTCTCAGAGAAGATAACATCTAAGCTGAAACTTTGGAGCAGGCAGAGTGGAACAGCTAGCTCAGGCCCCAAAGCAAGGATGTTCAAGGAACAGAAAGAGGACTGTGTTGCTAAGCATAGAGAGTGAGCAGGACATGGTGAGAGAAAAGGTCAGCAAAATAGTCAAGGGCCACACTGGATAAGGCCTTAGAGACCAATTTAAGGAGTTGGATTTTATTTTAAAGTCAATAAGAACTTGGAGGGGATTGAGCTGAAATGAAAGTTGATAGTGTTGGGAGCCACGGGTCATGACTGACCCAGGTGTGCGCACCTGGGGTTTAATATAAAAAGAAAGTAATAGTGGAGAAGAACAAATTAACACCTTTTTCATTTCTTCACAAATGAAAAGTCAACTTCAGTTCATTCTGACCACAGCTATGCAAATATCAACTGCCGCATCCAGTTAAAAATTTGGGTCCTGGGGTAAGACTGCATGGATTTAAATCTTTGCCTTATGCACTACAGTTGTGCAGCCTTGGATGTATTACTGACCTCTCCAGGTCTCAGGGCCTTCATCTGTAGTGTGGGGTAATAGTAGGGTCCCTCTTGCAGGGTTGTCAGGGTAATGCCTATGAAGTGGTTGTTACAAGGCTTCTCAGTCATGTTTACAGGGCAGGTTAAAACTGTTTCCTTTGTTTTTTCCTTTTTTCTTTCCTTATGTTACCAGGGGAAACCAAAAATGAAGCAGGTTTGTTTTTTATTTTGTTTGTGAGGAAAAAGTTGTTGAATCTATTCTTAAGAATGTTTGAATTAAATTCTTTTTGCCTGAGGTTGATATTTTTATCTTATGTGATTGTTCTTTGAACAAGCAGTAAAAAGTAAAATAAAATTAGGAGGCTTTATGCTTTCTTCCTGAAAAGAGGCTTTAAGGCTTGAGCCAAAATGTGGCTTGAAATGAATTTTTAAAGCAGCCACAGCAGGTGGTCTTGGTTGTGAGGGGCCCAGCTCATCACTGGCACGTTCCCCCAGGACAGAGGAAGGGCTCTGCAGAGCACATGCTGCACAGCCCGCTGTGCAGGGACCCACCAGAGGGTGTGTGGACTCCATGTGAAGGGAAGGGTTGTCCCTGTGGCTTATGTGGAAGGTCACACCAGGCAAGTGTTTTAAATTCCAGTGCACTTTTCCCCACACTCCGTGAGTTCAGTTCTCTCTTACAGGTGTTTGGAATCTTCCAGGTTAGGTCGCTTCCACCACTTAGACCCTTTTCCTAGGAAGAGGTTGGCACAGGACTGTCAGCCATTAGAGAGCTGAAGAGGCAGCCATCACTGCCCCTTCGCAGGTCCAAGAGTTGCAGAATGATTCTGTATTCTGTGATGAAGAGGAGTTACCAGGACCTGACATATGACCAAGGACAAGGAGCAAACACAATGTTGACATGCAGGAAATGATATGGGAACTCTGTTTCTATAGCCATCCATTCTTCCCTCTGTGATCATCAGAAAAAAATACATGAGCATGGTGTGGTAATGTCTTCATGGTGTGAGTCTCAGGATTGCCTGAGCCCATTAGGTGTGTGGAAGACAATCTCTGAGCCCCTGGGCTTATCCGTGAGCCAAAGAGGAAAGGAGTTGGGAGAGAGAGAGATGCCACAGCTTATAGAGAAGGGAAGACTAGGAAACCTCCCTAGACTGTGTCCAGCAGGAGCACAGCTTCTCCTGCACCTGGAGTGCTGCTCTACCAGGTAACAGACCAGGGTCCAGAATGTCCTTGATGGAAGAACATTAAAGGCCATCAAGAACATTCTGGGCTCAACCCTGAGTCACAGCAGCCCATTGTATTTTAGAACAGCTCTCATTGTTAGGGAACATTGTTTCTTGTTTCTTATATTGGTTGAAACCTGCCTTCCCAGAACTTTCACAGATCAAGTCTAATTCAAGTCTATTGTAACACAAAATATGCCCGTCCCTTTTTGAATTTCACACGTATTGGCAAGCACTGTGTTAGAGGCTGTGCAGACAGCGAAGGTGGGTGAAGCCCAGTGCAGAGAGCTTTGTGGCCACCCTGGGCTAGTTTGGCCCTTTTCCTCATAGATAAAATGGGAATATATATAATACCTGCTCATCTTGTTGGATTGAGGGACTCCTGATGTAAAGTGCCTGTGCTGCTCTTGGCACAAAGTAGGTCTTCAATAACATGTCTTCTGAAATCTTATTACCCTAATATTATTAGTTAACACAGACCTTGAGATGGGACCATGGGTGCTGATTAGGCAGAATGCAGATACAGAGGCCTCACGGTGCAATGGCGATTCACAGGCGGAGTAATCACACCAACTTGCATGATCAGGGCGGCTTCACTAGCTGTAGCTGTGCATAGGAATGGGGTGATCAAGGGCAGAGTTTGGGGGGCTGCAGAAGAGAAGATGAGTGCGGAAGTCAGGTGGGGAAATTGTCAGTCTGTGCAGTGGACAAACAGAAGAGACTAGTGCAGTGAATTTCTGTGGGTAGTTTCCATAAATGCTGCCGAAGTATGGCTTAGGTGAATAAAAGGACATTTTTCTAAAATTGCCAGGTGGACCAAGGCCAAGACAGAAAGTGCTCTTATTTCTCAAGTATCCAATGAACTTAAATTTTTCTTTTACTTATTTTTTTATATTTTTAAATAAAGGTATATTTACATACAGCAAAAATCATCCTTTTGTGGACAGTTCTACAACTTGTCACAAACATATACAGCCATGTAACCATTGCCAACCATGTTATAGAGCAGCCCCATCATGTGTGGAAAATTCCCTTTTCCCTTGTGCCCCCTTAGCCGAGCTTGCCTCCCACTCTCAGCCTTGTAGCGTTCTATAACTTTGCCTTTACCAGATTATCATATAAGTGGAATCATATGGTATTTAACTTTTTGAACCTGATTTATTTTAATTAGCACGATGCCCTTGACATTCATCTACGTTGTTGTGTATTAGTAGTTTGTTCCTTTTATTGCTGAGTAATATTACATTGTGTGAATGAACCAGTTAGTTTATCCACTTCCCAGGTGACAGATATTTGGGTTGTTTGAGTTTGGGTCAAATATAAATAAAGCAGCTATTATCATTTACACGCAGGTATTTGTATGAACACAAGTTTTCATTTCACTTGGGTAAATACCCAAGAATGAAATTGCTGGGTCATATGATAAATGTATGTTAAATTCATAAGAAACTGCCATGCTGTTTTGTAGAGTGGCCAAACCATTTTACATTCCCACCTGCAATGTATGATAGTTTCAGTTGCTCCGCATCCTCACCAGCATTTGGTATCATCAGATTATTTTGTTTGTTGGTTTGCTCATTTGTTTTTTAGCTTCTCTAATAGATGTAGTGATAAATTATTGTACTTTTAATTTCCATTTTGATAATTTCAAATAATATTGAGTATCTTTTCATGTGTTTATTTTCCATCTGTATTGTTGAATTCTTTGTTCGTATCTTTTATACTTTGATTTATTTATTTATTTTAGTTTTTATTTTTATTTTTTGTTGTTGACAATATTACAGATGTCCCCCATTTTCTGCTCTGTGCACCCCTCCATCAACCCCCATTTCCTTTTTTTTTAAGGTCCAATTTATCAAATTATTTTATGGATCGTATGTTTGGTGTTGTATCTAAGAAATGTTTACTTCATCCTAAATCACAGAGATTTTCTTCTAGATGTTTTGTCATTTCAGGCTTTACACTTCAATTCAGTTTGAGTTAATTTTTGCAGCAGGTGAAAGATGTGAATTGAGATTTTTTTTTAAGTCTTCTTGCTTATGGTTATCCAACTGTTTTGGCACCATGTTGAATATCAAACTCTCCTTTCTCCACAGAATTGCATTTTTACCTGTTTCAGAAATCAGTTGACACATATGTCATAGTATGGATTTTCTATTGATTCATATTATATTTATCTATATCCTTTCTTTAATTCTACACTGCCTTAGTTACTGTTGCTTTATAGTAAATCTTGAAATCAAGTAGTGTGAGCTCTTCAACTTTGTTCTTTTTCAAGAGTTGTTTGGGGTATTCCTTTGTTTTTCCATAAAAATTTAAATTCAGCTTGTTGGTTGCTACAAAAATTTCTGCTCAGATTTTAATTGGAATTGTGTTGAGTAAATAGATTTGTCTGGGAAGAATTACATCAAGTACTTTTGAGTCTTTCAACCCATGCCTATAGTATATCTCACCATTAATTACATCTTCTTTAACTTATTTCATCAATGTTTGCACTTTTCAGCATATATATCTGGCACTTATTTTCTAAGATTTATTGCTATGTATTTCATATTTGTGATGCTATTCCAAATGATACTGATTTTATTATATTGGTTCCATATATATATAAATTGTTAATTGCTAGTTTATAGAAATATAATTGATTTTTAATATTGATCTTATATGTTACTACCTTTTTAAGTTTGGTAGCTTTTTAAAATAAATTCTTCGGGATTTTCTCTTTAGGCAAATCATGTCATCTGTCAATAAGAGAATTTTATTTCTTTCCAATTCATATGTCTTTTTTTCTTGCCTTGTTACATTGCCCAGGAGTTCTAATATGGGTATTTTTTATATTAATTTATTTTTTAAGTATATTTTATTGATTATGTTGTTACAGTAGTTCCATTTTCTTTTCCCCTTTGCTCCCCTCTGCCCAGTAATGCCCTTCCCTCCAGCAATCCACCCCCCTTAGTTCATGTCCATGGGTCGTGCATATACATTCTTTGGCTTCACACTTTCCTGTATTACTCTTGACTTTACCCTGTCTATTTTGTACCAACCAATTATGCTTCTTAATCCCTGCACCATTTCCCCATTTCTCCCCTTTTCCCCTCCCAGCTGATAACCTTCCAAATGATCCCCATACCTATGATTCTGTTCCTATTCTGGTTTTCTTAATTGGATTTTCTTTTTATTTTATGGAGTCAGCTGTTGATAGTTGTGAGTTTGTTGTCATTTTAGTTTTGATCTTCTTAAGTAAGTCCCTTTAACATTTCATATAATAATGGCTTGGTGATGATGAACTCTTTTAGCTTTACCTTGTCTGGGAAGCACTTTCTCTGCCCTTCCATTCCAAATGATAGCTTTGCTGGTTAGAGTAATCTTGGTTGTAAGTGCTTGTTTTTCATCACATTGAATACTTCTTGCCAGCCCCTTCTTGCCTGCAAATTGTCTTTTGAGAAATCAGCTGATAGTCTTATAGGAACCCCTTTGTAGGCCACTCTCCACTTCTCTCTTGCTGCTTTTAGGATTCTCTCTTTATCTTGAACCTTTGGCATTTTAATCATGATGTGTCTTGGTGTGGTCCCCTCTGGGTCCAGCTTGCCCGGGACTCTTCATGCTTCCTGAGCTTGTATGTCTATTTCCTTCGCAAAATTTGGGAATTTTTCCTCCATTATTTTTTCACATAAGCTTTCAATTTCTTGCTCTTCCTCTTCTACTTCTGGCACCCCTATGATTCAGATGTTGGTACTTTTAATGTTGTCCCAGTGGTTTTCAAGCCTCTCCTCTTTCTTTTTCAATTCTTGTTTCCTCATTCTGTACTGGTTGACTGTTCTTTTATTCCTTATGTCCCAAATCATTGATTTGAACCCCGGTTTTCTTCCCTTCACCATTGGTTTTGTGTGGATTTTCCTTTGTTTCACTTGGCATAGCCTTCACTTCTCTTATGCGTTTGCCATACTCAAGCATATCTGTCAAGCCTGTGAGCATCTTTATCACCAGTATTTGGAATTCTGCATCTGTTAGATTGGCTGTCTCCTCATCTGTTAGGTTGGCTATCTCCTCGTTGCTTAGTTCTCCCACTAGAACCTTGATCTGTTCCCTCTTTTGGGCCATACTTCTCTGTCTCCTCATTCTGACAGGCTCCTGTGCTTGTTTGCCTCTGTGTCTTACGTAGAGCTGTCGCTCCTGATACGTTGTAAGGGGTGGAGCCTTAGGGATTCGTCAGTACAGGGCAACCTGTTTCACCATGTAGTGGCACTGTGTGTCGGGGAGGGGTCTGAGAGGGAACAATGCTGCTTGCTCAGCACTCGCCCCTTTTCCAGGAACTCCTCCCACTTTTGCATGGGACTGCCACCTCTCTAGCTGTTGCCTTGCCTGTCGTTCCAGAGTGGATGAGTCTGCGGACATTCTAGGACCATGGGGGCCCTTTAAACAAGTGGACTCTACTGAGAGACCAGCAGTTTCTTCCTCCAACCCAACCCCTACTGGTTTGCTCAGTCAGAAGCAATGAGGCTTGATTTCCCCCGGTGCTGGGACCATGAGCTTTGTAGTCTGGTGAGGAGCTTGGAGCGCTCCCCAGGTGTCCCTCCTGACTTTGAAACCTGTGACTGCTCTTTCCCCCGGACTGCCGCTGCCGCCACTGCTGCCACCACCACACTGCGTCCTCTCTGCCCCAGTTCCGCCCCTCCTACCTGTCTGGATTGGTATTTCTTCTTTATATATTTGTTTGCTGGACTTCCATGCAGTCTGATTTTCTGGAACTTCTGGTTGTTTCTAGTTTTGAGGTAGTTGTATTCCTTCTTAGTTGTAGAGGTGAACGCAGCGTGTCTGTCTATGCCTCCATCTTGGCCAGAGTCTCTAATTTATTCTTAATGTACTTGTCATATTGGTACTGTTGAGAAAACTAATTGATTCATTCATCGAACATTTATGAACGTCTATTAAGTGGCAGGTTTTATACAAGACACTGCATAGAATATAAAGAAAAGTAAAGCATTAAGTCAGTCTCTAAGAAGCTTAGGATCATATAGGAAATGTAAGATATTTTTCCAAATGAGAGTAACACCAGGTAAAAAGTATAGATCATGTCATAGTCTCTTGGGGCCAGGTCCTAAGTGGGCAAAGCCTTGAGTGTGGTTGAGGAGGACACAGGCAGTTTTTCTGTTCCTACTTAGAGAGGGCTTCTTAGAACTTTGTAGTGGATCAGAGATGGTCCCGGATTTATTTCCTCTGTTGCAGGTTGGGTCACATGCTAGCCCAAGAGATAGTGTAGGTTTAGTAATAAATAGACCTGATTAGGCCTAAAGAAGGTAGAAATATGTACTTGTTTATTTTAATTCTCACAAGAAGGGCAATTTCTAACAAACTGTACCTAAGAGAAAAAAGTGCTCAGCCAACACACAATCCTTCCAAAACTCAGAGACCATAGGAAAAACCTGAAGCAAAAAGAATACCCTTCCTGACTTTTGAGGTTCAGACAGAAATATAGGTTGAGCTTAAACTTCAAGGGAGGGAAAATGTGAGATGGGAGGCATTGGGGTGGGAATTCAGGAACAATAGGAAGAGAGACTAATGAAAAGAGGAATGATGTTCAGCCGTGTGCTGTGCATTACAATCCTGTTTTCCTTCCCTGCATGAAACTTCAATGTCAAAGTTGGAAGGAGATACCATAGAAAGTTGTTTCCAGAGTTCAGAGAAGTGGGAGATGAGCAAAATGGGAACAGGAAGCTCCTAGAGCAGAAAAACAGGTAAGGAGTTGGAACTGAATTTCCTAATAAACAGGAAGTGAGGAAAGAGTTTTGAGTATGGAGGAAAACAAGATATGAGTTTTGGGGAAGATGTTATAAAATGGTTCCAACATGTGGCCTCTTCATCCTGGCTGCCCAGGTTCAAATCCTGGCCACTAGCTGTGAAGAAGAGCTGTATGTCCTCAGTGCCTTAGTTTCCGCATCTGTAAAACAGGAATGATAATAATATGTACTTAAAAAGATTGAATGAGTTGATACAGGTGAAGCTGTTGGAACAATGCCTGACCTATGAAAAGTGCTATGAAAGTGTTATCTTGTATTATGATTATATCATCATTATCATCATCATTATTTTAGGAACATTAATTGAAAGGAAGGTAAGTGAATTTGAGCAGTTAAGCGACTGTCACAGCAGCCTCTGCAGGCCTGACTTTGAAAGGCTGAGCGCATCACCTTCCTCACACCCCCACATGGCACTGCCCCGGGTTCCCTCCTCTCTCTCCACTTCTGCAGTTGAAACACAAATAGTGGAAATGTTTCTCTTTTTTTTCTCTTTAAAATCTTCTTTTGGATCCTTACCTGGGTTCATCACACTCCAGAAACCCTTCATCGGAACATGTAACGGATGTGCGCACACTTAGGGCCGTGCCATGTGCAGATTTGAGGAAGGAATTTCAAGTGCTTTTCTCCCGAGCCAGCAGGTCCCTGCTTGGGGGACACATAGTTGATGGCCAGAGCCCACCATCAAGATAATAATTATGAAGAGTTCAACAAATAGAAACATATTTTGACAATAATGTTAGATGAAATAAAACGTAGAACTGTACATACAAAATCACCGTAGCTGTGCATATATGTGGATACATATGAGCAAGAATTGTAAATGTTATCTTAACACATAACAAAATTTGTATGAAGATGGGGAGAGTCTCTCCTTTAATGAATTGTTTTTTAAAATTTGTAAAAAGTAGAAAGAATGAAGGAGGGAGCAGCAAAGGAAGGCTGTGCCTCAGAGACCCCTATTGCAAAACAGCCATTGCTAAGCAGGAATTAGCGGCTGTGAAAGGGTGCAGGTCGTCAGTGGTGAAAGAACCAGCTCACGGTTCCCAGAGCTGAGGTCCACTTGTTCCCCTGACTGCCCCAGAATACACTGTCGTCTCTTCTATTGGAAATTCCTAGCGAATGGCTCCTGACTCAGCTCTCAGCAACAGAGGGCCCCTCCCTTCTGCACAGACAACACTCCCCAGGGACCCAAAGTGAGCTTCCTGGGTAACTAGCCTTGGGATGAACATGGACCATCCATAGGCTAACTCTGTGATGGTCTCATTAAACAAATTCAATTCAAATTCCAGCTTTGCCATTGTTGTGTGCAAATGGTATGACCTTGGGTAAGATGCTTAGCCTCCTTGAGCCTCACTTATACCATCTGTTAAATGAAAATTAATACCTTTTTCACTGGGCTGCTACTAGTAGAAAAAGCATGAGTACAGTGCTTGGCACCCAGGAAATTGCTCAGTAAACAGTAGTAGCTGCTATTAATGTGAGAGTCTAGGGTTGTTATTAATCTTCATTAGCTTCATTGGAGAGAACCATCATGCAATAGCCAGCTCAAATGCCACCATTTCCAGGAAGTCAGACAACACTCCTCTGCCAAGAGCTTTCTCTCTCACCCCCCTGGTCTCCTGGAGCACTTTGTGTGTACCTATTTCATAACATCTGCTACTTTCTCCGTAGTAGCAGTGTCATTTACATTGTTACCACTTTTCAGAGATGCCAAGTTGCCAGAATGAAGGAAAGGGCCAGGTGAGGGACTTTCTGTTTAAGTAAAGACCAGAAATGCTACCATTGTGGGTTTCAGGACATTGTGAAGAAAGCGTACTCAGGGGACCTTCTGGATTTAGTCTTGGTGATCCATATACATTTGAGTGTAATTGGTAGTGAGTGGGTGTCCTTTCCATATCCCTCAAGTCCTCCTTCTTGGTTCCCTACTCCACTTATGTGAAGCCCATATCTGTGTTATCAGAATGTGGCTCAGCCCTCCACTGCAGCTGTGACTACACCGCATTACTCTTACCTACTTATACTTCTGCTGCCCACTGACACAGTGCTGGGAGCATTGTAGGCACTCAGTAAATATTTACTAAGTGGCTGAATTAATGAAGCCCAGTTAAAGTGGGTGTGAAGATTCACAGACTGAGGTACCACTGGATCTCATATTGAGGTACGTTTCCCTCCAATGCAGTGGGACAGCCTGGAAAAGCTCCTTGAGCTTTTCTATCATATCGTGGTCATTGCTATGAATGATTTCTAAATGAGCTTCCTGCCTTAAGGCAAAGATGATTGACCACTGCAGTTAGAAGGATCATGAGGTGAATGAAATGAGCAGAGGGGAAGGGATGTGGGTGAAAGGTTGCTTGGAGCTCAGATTACTGTGGGTGCTTAATGGATGCTAAATAATTGAAAGAATATAGTAAGAGACTGGTGAATGCTGCATTGATGAACCTATGGTGAACTAAGGGGGGGTCCTAGAACATTTGCAAACTGGTCATTAATGTTTCATCAACAGTGTCTGCATTCTTTGTTAGTTCTGAATGGTAGCAGGAGTTCCCAATCACAGGGATAGATTTTCATGAGAAACTTAAATGGAGGAATTATGCCTAGCCTACCATGGTACCCAATAATTTGGGTTTATTTCAAAATAGTCTAATAGCTGAGAATGGCCTAGTATTGCCTGCTAATGTACTTAGAAGGGAATCGGATGCCTTCACATTGTGACATTTAGAGGGGAATTATGGATTTTAGAGCATTACAGCTTTATTGTTTATTTTGCTTTGCCTGTTTTTGAAGTGAAGTTTGCTAAAGCTGAAATCACTATTCATGTTGGGGAGGGGACGAGGAAGTATAGGGAATAGTAATTCTACTCATCTAGAAACAATGCCTTTTTTTAAATGGCTTTTGCTAGTAGCAAAGCTGAGAACACACTCCCATGATTCTCCCCCTGCAGTCAGTGACAGGAAAAACACATTGTGCGGTGTGGATAGTGATAACTGGCTGCAAATTGGTTTAAATCGTAGAGAAAGCCCCAGTATGCACACTCTCCATACTACCAGGGAGCCTAGCTGGAGGAAGGGATTGGAGGCTCAGCTGACAGTACTAGAAATACCAGGCCCAGTCACGAGCCTCCTGTGGCTGGCTTCCCTCAAGATACAACCAGCTACTTGCCCACCATGAGCTGTGCTTTTTGGTAAAATTTTCCACTCTCTGCTGCTGCCCTGTTCCCTCCAGCTGGAGACCCTGCATTGTAGGGGTTTACCAGCCTGCTGTGTTAAAGCTGAAACCACCAGAAACCTGGCCTGGGCTCATCAGTGCTCCTGTCATTAATTTCGAAAGGTGGTGCAAAGGGGGAAATGTCCTTTGTCTCCAACACACTTATGACAGTGGCCCATCCTACAGCCTGTGAGGACGCCCAACTACCCAGGAAGCTGGCGGTAAATCCCGATGGCTTTCAGATCTGTGGCACTCACTCATACTGCAGAGCACTATTATTCCCATTTTTCACAACTTAACTGAGAAGAGCACTTCAGTGAAGCAGGCATTTAGTCCCATGCAGAATCAATCTTCCTGCCTCTGGAAAGAGCCAGGCCCTGTGCAGCTGGTGTTTGGAGTTGGTTGGAGTGTATATAATTGACTCACCTCCCTGTCAGGATAACTGAAATGAATAGCTTGTGCTAATGGTGAGGTGTTCCTGGAGCCGCACCAGTCTCTGGCGGCGCCCACTTAGGGCGCATTGACTGGGCCAGGCACCCTGACTGAGCCTGGGTCAGGTCGAAGCTCCAGCCTGGCCAGAGGGTCTTCGAGTCTGCCCTGCGGGTGGGCATGGACTTCACAGAGAGTACAGAGGATGAGCAGATTGGAGAAGGGCTGTCAAGGAAAATGGGGGAAAAGGAGCAGGGGCAGCACACAGTTTTAGAGCAGAGGTTGTTCAGAAAAGGCGACATGATCCACCTGTATGTATTTTTCAAAGATAAAGTATGTGCTCATTGTTTTTTCTCTTTGGAAATTTTTAGGATACATCACAATACTTTGTATTCCTCTGAATTCAGGGTTCTATTTCTGTCCTAGGCTTTTCTCTGTTTCCCCTTGAGAGATGGCTTATCATTCATTCACAAGTGCTTGTGCCCTCATTCACTGAAGCACAAAGCTTTCCTGCTTTGTTTTTGTTTTCTGTTTGCTTGTTTTTGAAGCACAGGTTTTCAAATATAAAACTACTCAGTGTATTCCTTCACTTACCCTCAATAAAACCAGCCTGTATCCCATGGGGTTGACATAATTCACTCTTAAGCAGGGTTTCTCAGCCTCAGCACTGTTGACATTTTGGGCCAGATAATTCTCTTTTGTGGAGGCTGTCCTGCGCTTTGTAGGATGTTTACAGTATCCCTGGCCTCTACCCACTAGATGCCAGGAGCAGTGTGCCACTCCCCCTTCCAATTGTGTCACTCAGAAATGTCTCCAGATGTTGTCAAATGTCCCCCAAGGAGCAAAATTCCCCTGTTAAGAGCCACTGCTCTGCATGAATCATGTCAAGGCTGCCCACCAATTTTAGACATATGCTAATCCAGATGGCAGGATGGGTCGTTCTTAGTATTAAATTGTTTATTATTTGTTCATTTACTCACCTTTTTACCCATTGATTCATCCATCTGTCTACCCAGCCTCCCAGTCAATAAACTATCTATCTTTCCAATCCATGGAATAATAGTGCCTTTGGAGCTGGACATACTTGAATGTAAACTCTGGCTCTACTACTTGCTGACCACATGACCTTAGATTTAACTTCCCTGAGCCTTGCTCTTATCATCTATGGAAGAGGAGAAAACAGCACCCCTCTCGTGAGAGAGCAGTGCTGGGATTAGACTTGACTTCATGGAGAGGATAATGGAGTGGAATAGGGGAGAGACTGCTAGGAGAGATTCTGACTAGAAGGTTGAGGAGATTGGAAGAGGGAGCAGATTCGGAGCCCAAGAAGGAACAGTTAAAAGCTTATTGAGATTTCCAACAATGCAGTGTGGTGGAAGACTGAGAGAAAGAACCACCAAAGAGGAAGATGGGGTTGACTGTGACATACTCAAAAAGCTCTAGGTGAGTAAATATGGAGTATTAGGTGACAAAAATATTTTTCCCAAAGGCCAGATTATATAAGAGTTGGCAGTCCTTCAGCAGTCATGAGCTAAGTCTTCATTTATTCACTCTTAAATGGTTCTCTTGTTGGTAGTAATTTTACCTCCCCTACTCATTGTGAATTAGTAATTTTAGTACGTGCTTATTATGCTCTAAGAGCTTCACGTGGATTATTTCAATTCTCTCAGGCCAATGAGGTAGTTTAAAGATGAGGAAACTGAAGCATAGCAAGGTTAGGTACCTTGCCCCACGTCACACAGCTCCTAAGTGCTAGAGCTGGAGTACAGACCCGAGCAATCTGGCTCTGAAAGCACAGGCCCTGAGACTACACACTGACTGTCTGAAGAAAACACTGAGACCTGGGCATGTGAGTGGGAGCAGCACACCACCCAGGTGAGCTGATTTCTCAGGAAATTCAGCTAAACTGAGAAGGTAACAGACCTTGCTCCTTCAAGAGAATCTGGGAATTGGGTTTTGTTTTGGGGTTTTTTTGTTTGTTAGTTTGTTTTTTAAGATATAAAGAAGCTAGGATGTGAGACTGCATTATTTAAACAGACCCTAGGAACCACCACCCAGAGGAAGGTAACTCCCTGTTTTCCTTTCCTTCCTCTTTCCCCTTCCTTCTCCTCTTTCCTGCTTTCTCCTTTCCCCTCCTCTTCTTTGTGGTTCCCCACTCTCTCCATACAGCCTCAAAACTTGCCTCTGTTTCTGCTGGGCTCTAGCCTGGTTCTCACAGGGCAGGTGACCCCAGACCCTCGGTACTCCTGCTCCCATTTCTCCCAATGCTGTCCCTTCTGCACTCATGCCATGGGCTCCTGCCCCCTGGGTTTGAAGCCACAGGTCGCACACAGAGAGTATTTCACACACAAGAGTGTGGTCATTCATGAACAATTTTACTATGTCCTACCCATTGCGGCTCCTACAGGTAGGCTCTGTCATGGCCGCAGAGCTGGACCATATTGTGTACTTGGAGCTCAAAGCCCCTTTGCAGTGAAGTATCACCTGAAGTCTATGGAGCTTTCAGTTTGGGGCACACCATTTGATATTCATCTTTTCAGATAGTTTTTCCCGTGAAAAATGGAAATCAGCCCTTGACCTGTGTGACTCAGTTAGTTAGGTATTGTCCCACAAACTGAGAGGTTGCTGGTTCAATTCCTGGTCAGGGCACATGTCTAGGTTGCAGGTTTGGTTCCCTGTTGGGGCGCATACAAGAGGCAACTGATGTTTCTTTTTCATATCAATGTTTTTGTCTGTTTCTACCACCCTTCCCCTATCTCTAAAAATAAATAAATAAAATCTTTTTTAAAAAATGGAAAATCATATGCCCTGGCTGGTGTAGCTCATTGGGTTGGAGTGTCATCCCATACCTGAAAGGTTGTGGATTTTGATTCCCAGGCAGGGCACATACCCAGGTTGCGGGTTTAATCCCTGGACCAGGCACATACAGGAGGCAACCAGTCAGTGTTTCTCTCTCACATCGATGTTTGTCTGTCTCCCTTTCTCTCTCTCTCTAAAAACAATGAAAAGAAAAAAATGTCCTCAGGTGAGAATTAAAATATATATTTTTGTAAATGGACAATCGTAAAAATAGGGCCCCTTGGTCCCTCTCGAGGCCTCAACATTGGTTAGCCATGGCTGGGAACTTTACCTTTTGATTGTCCTAACATGATTAAGGATATCAAGTCATCTGGGCTGCACTGGGGCAAGGCCATATGAGACTCTCATGCTATAAGGGCCTCCGTGTGGAGTTCAGGCTTATCCGCCCACACCCTCTGCCTCCCCTTGTCCTGCTCGCCTCCTGTGGGGTCCGTTGATCCAACCCCACAGGATTCCAGAGCTACCAGTCCACCCTCGAGGTGCCAGTGTGTCTCACTGGTCCTGGCCCCTGCCTGCACTCTGCCCACTGGAGCTCTCTGTACATGGTTTTGCATTGCCTCTTAATGTGCATCTTTCATCACTGGATCAGAAGTCACTTAAATAATACAGCAAACATTGCTCAGCACCTGTCATGTGCCAGCCACTGTGCTAGCTGTTGGGATGTAAAAGTGAATAAACACTTCTTACATGTGACAGACATGTTAATAAATGACTCTGATAACAAGACATGAGTGTAATGAGACAGGTGCCTCTTGGAGGCCATGGTGGTAATGCATGCAAGCCCCCTGGGACCTCCCCCATGCCCAGCTCCTAGGAGCACAGTGAGGAGTCAATTGGTTAATGCTCGGGTGCATGCACTTGTGCCTGGCACATGGTGAGCACTCAGCATGTGTTAGTTGTCATCATTCTTATCTCGGTGGCTCCCCTCCCTTCCAGCCCAGTTCCCCAAAGTCCAATGCTGGAGCAAACATATGGTATTCAGAAATGTTTCCTAATTAAAATAAAACAAAGGAATAAGTGGATATCGGGCCTATCAAGAGAGGATTAGAGAAGAGCAGATGTTGGTGTGCCATAGGGAGACAGGAGGCTGGGGAGAAGAGCCTGGATCCCACGGGCACATCAAACATTCTTCCTACTGACTGACCAGTCACTAGTCCTTTGATGGCCTCCTCATTGCTTCCCCCTTTTTTCCCTCCAGAAATAGGACCTTCTCATATACTTTACATTTTTGTTTTTTCAATCAGAAATATTTCAAAGCCTATTCCTCCATTCACTCTCCCTTCAGTTCACATCACTTCTGCAAACATTTATGAAGTTTTTCCTGCGTGCCAGATACTGGAGTAGGCTCTAAAAATACAGCTGGGTACGACACAGTCCTGCCCTTTCCTCAAGGAGTTCAGTCTAGCAGGACAGAGAGGCACTCCACAGGGTGTGGGGTGCCCACCCCACCTCGCCTTCTGCACCACCTTTAACAATAAGACAGGTAGCAGGAGTGTCCTACTTTGGTTCCCTTTTCCCAGGATGAGGTTCTGTGTGATTTTAACTTACTTGGAGATAATTAACCCTATGGTCAAAAACTCATGCCCTTCTGCCTCTGAAGAGATTGAAATAAAAAAATTTAAGAGAAGCAATTGTTGTATAGAATTAAAAGCTTTTTGATGAATAATGCTGTCATTACATGGGGAGGAAATTACAGTAGCCCTTTCTGCTATGTAATTAAAAAAGCGAAGATGAATGAAATACCCACAAGTGAAAATGGGATTTGGTTTTCAGCAGAGGAAATTGAAGCTCTGTCAGTCACATGGTGTTCATTTCCCAATCTAAGTGAAGTGTGTCCTGAATCATTTCAAATTCTAGCAGGGAATCTCATGACTCGTGGGACATTTTCTTTAACCTTTGTAGTACCATAACCTTAAAAAGCAGATTTTATTTTACCCTGAAAAGGTGTTTTTTTCTTTCCGTCCTAACTATTAATTCTCTTTCTAAAATACCAAAATTACTTCATAGACCCAGGTGGGGTCATAATCTACTTTATTTTCTCTTTTCCCCACTGCCACGCCTTGGTTTTATTAGTCCGCTGATTCTCCCATTTTTAATATAACCACCTTTTCCCAAGAACATATAAAGAATAGTAGCCTTGAGCTGGATTTGTCAAAACTGTGGAGTTCACACTGTACTCTCAATCTGATTTTTCCTCAATATTATGAAATCAAGCCAAAGCACCCATAGGTGCTGCTCATTGATAGGGGCCCTACAGCAGTGGAGTCAGACAGACCTAGGCTCTGATCCCTGCCTATTTTCTGCTATGTAACCTTGTGAAATCAGTAACTTTTCCAAGCTTCTTTGTCTACGTGTATAGAATAGGGGTTGTAATAGCCTCTTCATTAGAGTTTTGAGAATTAAATAAATTGATATATGAATGACTAAGTGCGTAGTAAATCCACAAGAAATAGCAGCTATTATAATCACTTGTTGTTGTTCGAAATAATAATGGGATTCAAAAGTGCTAAACTGGTATAGCTAAAGGATTTGGGATTATCAATATCTGTTGTAGACAGTGACCATCCCTTCTTAGCAAATCCCATGGCAGATTTACACGTTATAAGCAATGGGAAACAGAGTCTGACATCATTCTTCTTGGAATTCTGGAAAGCAGGGCTGGAGCAAGAGGCCTGTCTTAGAGGCCTCAGAAATCTCTCTCACTCCCCAAACCAGATCTCAGGGTCCTACCCCTGCAGGATGGGAGATATGAGGCAGGAAAAAGAGCTGGTCTTCTTTAGGACTTCAGATACTTGGAGGTTAGAAGTAGACCTTGCGTTTTTTATCTTATTTGCACTGAGATCAAAGCAAGAAGGGCATCAGGGAGAGCCATGGCTCTAAGTGTAGTCTCATCCCTTCAGGCTGTGTGTCCTGGAATCTGACCCCTGTCGAATCAGAATCCCTCTCCTTAAAGGGACAGCACAGAGGTGATTGTGATGATGATGATGATGATGATGATGACGACGACGACGACGACGACGACAAAAAACCATAACTACAGCAATGAACACTTATATAAAACTTCATATGGCCAGATAATACTTTAAATGCCAGATAGTGGCATTTAAATAAATAAATAAAGAGGATGGATAGATGGATAGATAGATAGATAACTGTATCTATCCATAGCATAGTACACTCTGGCTATCTATAGATAATGCTTCTCCTCCTCCTCACAACTGTTGCTTCTAAAATGAGCATCACAATAAAGTCAGCAGCCTTTCAGAAGCAGCCCTATTCCAAGACATGTCACCTAGTTATTTTGCAGATTATGGTAAAATGCAAAAAGCCCAATTGATTATGTTAGTTTTGTAACAAAAGCAAGAAACATATTTCTAGTTTAACCTCAAGAGATTTTTTTTTTCTCTTTAACCTACCTATGTACCCTTGGCTATTTATTGTAGAGATGGCTTCAGAACCTTAGATATAGACCAGCATGAACTCAGCTCTTATAAATATAGAACACTCCTTTTTCAGTACAGAGGGGAGAGTTATCTAAGACTGATGGTTAAATACATAGCAAACCAATATACTGCGTCTGCATCTGTACGGTAGAATAATTTGCATTCCGTTTCACTCATCTCTTTTCTAGCCCTATGATTTCCATTAGTACATAAGGCTCTAACCTTCCTCCACACTAAACCAGATTGTTTTGGGTGCAGACATTGATTTTAACTTTCTCTACTTCTACTTTGCCATATGAATTGATGTGAGGAAATGAAATCAAACTTCATCGGCAGCACAGTCACGCTTACATAAAGGAAGATCGCACAGTAAACTCAAAAAGGTAAAATTGAACCCCAAACCCAAACTTCATCTATATATACTTAAACCCACTCAGAGGGATCCTAAAAGATAGTGAGGGAAACAAGAAATAGAATCTAATTCAGAAACAAGATCCTATGAGAAGGCAAGCAAGCCCCTCCTCCCTCTGTGCAGTAGTGTTGAGTATCAGATGGTATTGGTTAGCTGACCTAACCCTCACCCATAACTCTCTTGGCCCTGGCTTAGAAGTGACTGTGTAACCAACCCAGTTCTGGCCAAAAAATAAGCAGAAATTTCTGGATGAGGTTTTCTGAAGGCTTTTTAGTTTTTACCATTCAACCCTTCTTCCATCTGTGTATCTGCGATGCTGACGTGAGGCTGCGAGATGAAGCAGCCATATTGCAACCATGAAGAAGCTCACATGAAGACAGTGCCTGCTTGCTAAGGACAGCGGAACAGAAAGAAGAAAGGGTCCGGATCCTTCATGCTGTCATTGACAGCTGCTTGGGTCTGCACACCTCAAGTTTTTTAATGTGTTTAAGTCATGTCAGCTTTTTGTTGTTGTTGTTTTATGTAGCTGAACTCATCAGAACTGACACACAGTGTGGCTCAGAGCTCTGAAGAGGTAAAAATATGTCGTTCTGTTGCAAATAGTCAAAGGAAATTGTATCCTAAAGGATACATTAGTAGAACAGGGTCCTTGAACAGCACATTTCTGCAATCTAAAGAGAAGTCAATGAATAGGATATTCAGGAGCTGCCTAAGGATGAATGATGCAATGCGGCGCATCATTTTTACTTAGAAGTAAAGTCAAAGGACAGCAGAGTGCTTCCTGTTTACCAGATACGAAGTGATCCCCATAATTATAAGGAATGTTTTTATTGCCAGAAACATCTAACTTTTATAAAAGCTGAAAGTAATTTTTATCACTATTTCTGCAAAATGTTTTTTATTAAAGGAAACACCATATGGTAACAGCAAGAAGAGTTAGTTACAAGTCACGAAGCTAGTCACAGATTTCTTTCCCACAGTAAATTCAAAAACACTTACCATAGACCCTACATTTAGAAAAAAATTTTTGCAATTTTCAAGACTCCTGAAAGCATGAAACTTTCACCAACAAGTTGTGCATTTGTTTTGTTTTGATTTTTTCATTCTCTAGAATACAAAATAAAGTCTTATAAGACCTAGGACGCATATTCAAAATATTTAACAACCAGTACAGCCTGGGCAATGACAGAGCAGATGTTGGTCACAGCCACAACTGTGCAAAATCTTGAACATCAGTCTTTGGGAAAGTTCATGGCAGGGGGACATTGTGTGTATGATGCTGAACTGTATTTCCATCATGCAGATCCTCTTCATGATCATTTACAATCTGATCTCTATGGAATTGACAGAATGCTAATGTACCAGGTGGTGGGTTGGATTGGGTGGTTTCTGTCTCTGCACTGGTTTGGTTTGGTTTGGTTTGGTTTGGTTTGGTTTGGTTTGGTTTGGTTTTTAAACTCTTGCAGTGCCTTGATATTAGATACAAGGAAGAAAAGCCTCACCCCATCACACCCAAAAAGCAACGACAACAACAAGAACAAAAAAGCTAACCTTCAGCTCAGTAATTTCCAACTTTGAAGATGTTAACACTGTCCTATTGTGTGAATGATAATTGTATGATAACTCCCTGAGAGGCAAAGCAGCAGGTTGGCTGTGCACATGTGTGTGCATGAGGGTGTGGGTGTGTGTGAGTGGGTTTGTATGACACCACCACCATCTGACACAGAACCACTTCTTTTAGAGTCTCGCCCTCTCATCTTCCCCCACCACCACCCCAGCCTCTGGTAACTGCTAATCTGCTTTCCATCTCTATAATTTTGTCATTTTAAGTGGAGTCATACAGTATGTGACCTATTGAAATTGGCTTTTTTCATTCAGCATAATGTCCTAGAGATCCTTGCAAGTTGTTGTATGTATCAAAACAACAAGAATCCTAACTTCTGACTCCATCATTTCCAACTTGGGCAAAACAAAATTGGGACCCTGGCTTGTTGTTTAATTCCTCTCTCGGAGGCAATACTTAAAACCAAAGGGTTACTTTTTACATTTAGAGCAAATTAAACATTGCTTAGGAGGAAGAACTGTGGCCTTTGGCCCTCAGGGTCCCTGAGAGCTTATGTGTAGGAGATGGGCCTAGCTTAGTTCAAATCATCTACAAAACAGATATGTGTCTCTCGGGCTAATATCGATCACCTCATGTCTCGTAGTTGAACTCTAAAGTATTAATCAAAGAGGTTCTCCCTTCTAAGTCTTCTTCTACAATCCTCACTTTGGATCCAGGAGGACAGGCGGTGAATTCCCTACCCAGATTTTGGGTCGAGGCAGGAGGCTCCCCATGCTGCCACATGTTCACATGACATTTCAGAGCAAAGGCAAGGGAAGTGAGCTAGATCTAGACCCAGATCGTTCTGTTCTTGAGACCTCTGATGTCACAGCCACTCCGCTAAATACATTACGTACATTATTTTACTTAGTCCTCTCAACAACTCTACAATGTAAGATACCGTTACTGACCCCATTTTACAGGTGAAGCAATTGAGGCTTAGAAAAATTAACTCCCCAAGGTCAAATAGCAAGCCTAGGACTTAAACTAAGGTTTAAAGGACCCCAGAATCCTTGCTATTAATCACCAAATTATTTTAGTCCCGAGTGAAAAGCAGGCAGCCCCTTTGTACACCAGCAACTGCCCTGTGTACTGGTAGAGAACACTTATCTGGTGGTGGCACTAGAAGTCTTGAGACGTCCCTATGTTGTGGGCTAGGGCCCTTCAGAACGTTTTTATCTAAGGCATGATAAAATATGCATGTGAGAGCTTGAAGCTGTTCCTTAAATATAAGAAAACTGAGCACTAAGATTTGCAGGGAGGCTCATGGTATGGAGGCCTGCCTTGGTGATTGTGAAACACCTGGGGTCTGTGCGGCCAGTTTAGTTTTTCCCCATGTAGTACGTAAGGGATGGAGATTTCTTAAGTCTGTGGAAGCAGAAGTCTGTGCCAAGGTTGCCTCTAACAAAAATTAAGTACCAAGTAGTTGGTCTATACCCTTAAAAATTAGAGGCTCTGGTATGAGACACAGCATTAAAATTTTTTAAAAACCTTTCTTTCTCCTTTACTCCCTATCATTTCCTTTTTTTTTTTTTTTTTGGAAAAGCAGAACCTTCAGCTTGGTTTAAGCAACCACACTGAGGATATTGACAACTCTCCCACCTCCACCACCACCCCCAGGATTGTTGTGGGACCACAGCACCCATATTTCCAGATGCTGCCCTCCAGGGTCTTGCTGCTTACCTTCAGTAAGAAACAGCAGCATCACCACACTTCACCTAGGCAGAGAGACCTTGGAGACTTGCCTTTTACCCCCACTAAGCAGAGAAATGATCTGGGAAGTTAGAAAAAACCCTTCGTCTGTAGCCTGCAGGCGCAGTGCTGTGAAGACAGGCACTCCGCAGTGTGTGCTGCATTTCCTTCACTGGCTCTGTTGGGCAAATTCAGTGTCCGTGCACTCTGCCCTGTGTGACCTGTTCTCCTTACAAGGAGCCTCACTGAGGCAGAATACGCACAACAACCTGCTGGATTAACTGAAAATAAAATGAACTAGCTTCTAACCATCACCCTTTGCATTCAGGTCATCCCCCGGTGCCACGGCAGGGCCTCTGGCTACTCCGTAAATAGGTTCCTTCCTGTTCACACCAGCCTGTACACGCCCCTTTGAAAGTGGCCCAGGAGCATCCATGCACTAATTCCTTACTCTTAGGACAAAAGTTAACTTTTAGTTTGAAGAGGAAGAGTTTAACCAAATTCTAATAAGACCATATTCCAATTTTCAACTTCTGTGCTCCCAAATTTCTCTGTACACTGGCCCACCGCTACAGGCAAATGCTTGTGTTGACTGCACACGTGGACACTACAGTGGGAGGACTTGTGGCTCTCAGCTGCGTGGTGACATTGAGTCTTTCTGTACTCTTGTACAGCTTCTGCTTCTTCTGTTCCTGGGTTCCCTGTTGATTCTTCAACAATATGCTTAAAATTAGAATGCCGGCAGCTGGGGTGCACCACGTTCCTGAACTGTACTTTTGCTGACACCATCCAGCTGATGTCATCAGCGACCCCACTCCCTCAGGCACCCACACTTCACCTTCCAGCTATAGGTTTACCCACTGACAGCCAGACCCGTGGGATAGCTTTCTGGCCTGGCTCCACTGAGCAACCTCTCTTTAGTTATACATTCCTCCATGGTCAGCAGCCTCCTGGGTATCTCTGTTTGAGCTCAGCCTTGGCCACCATTTCTTTAATTCTGCTTTAGATGGAAAGTTTCTGTGTAGATTTGACCTGGAGAAAGACAGACCTCTTTCAATTTTAAGATTAATAAGTATCTTGGAGCCAGGTTTCTTTTTCCCAGAGTTTACATGAAACTCCACGTTTGCTTGTTCCCAAATTTTCTCTTATTATTTGTTACCAAGGTGCTCACTGCAGTGGGGTTCATGGGGAATTTGCTGGTGCCTTATTTCTCTCAGATCCAATTTGGGATACAGGTTTTTACCCTCCCACAATTTTGCTTTTAATTATCATCTTAATTCTTATTTTGTTCCTTCTTCCTGTGTTGCTATTCTTCCCAGATTTCCTATTCTTTAATTCTAAACATAGTTTCTAAAAAAGAACCAAGTTAGTTAGTCTAAGGCATAAGGATGGGGAGCAGGATGACAATCTTGAAAATTTTAGTAGGTTGTTTTTATGAAGTGTATTTTATTATTTCCCATTATATATATATATATATATGGTACCTTCTAAGCATTAACTTAGAACTTTGCTGGTGGAAAAGCCTTTAGAAAAGTTGGAGATTTTTTTTTTACCTGCACAATGTTTCCTCTTACTTTTTATCTGGCAGATTTTCCTTTTGTTGTTTTGTTTTATTTCATTTTTTGGCTTGTTTGATTGGCTGGTTGCTTTTTCTGACCCTCCCATGACCCCCACCACCACTTGCCCTTCCTTACTTGCCTCAGGCTTTTTCAGGTGTCTGCAGGAAAAAAATATATGTTTGAGGATATGAAAATAAGCAAAAGGAATCTGGTAATATTACTCTAAACAGGTAAACTTCCTATTCTATAGGGTTTCTTTAAACAGAAAAAAAAATATGTCGTAGTTTTTGATATAGAATGAAAGAATCAGAAGTCTACAGCTGTTCTGAGAAATAGGCTCACAATACCTCTAAGAGAAATGATGTTTCTGCCTGATAGCCAGTGAGTTGTCTGCATGTGCATGTGTGTTTGTGTGGGAGTGGGGCTGGGAATATATATTTATATATATTCCCAATCGATCAGTTACATTATCAGTTTAGGCTATGTCTAGTTATTTGATCTTTGAGAATTCCCCTGGCTATAATTCAGCCCTCTTGAGAACCTTGAGAAAAAGTCCTTTAGGGATTCAAAAGCCTGGTCCAATATCTTATTAAATGGCAACTTATGTTCCCTTTTGAAACTTTGACTTTTCTCATCTCTAAAATTCCCTCAGTAGGACAGACTTAAATTGGTAACTTTAAACTTTTGAACTGATGGGTCACATTGGAAACCACAGAGACCTTGTTTTGTCCACTCAACCCTGAGGCTGAAATCCACAGCAAGAATCCCTCCGGTAGGGATGTTGACCATGAGCTCTGGAGGGCAACAGATGAGGCCAAGGTCCCACATTACTTCTCTTACGGTGGCTGAAAGGCTACAGTATTTGTATTGATCTACAGAAGCACTTAATCAATGCTCCTAGTTTTGTTGTCTCCTTGCAGCTGTACAAACAACTTGAATATTAGAAGGTGAAAGCCATTCTCTATAATAACCTTATGAAAGTTTTATGGTGGCATTTGATCAGTAACAAGCCTAGCTTAAAACAAAACCATGTTTATAATGCTGCTGTTGAAGTCTTACATTTGCACTGAATTTACTTTCTTATTAGGGCGGCTTTATAAGGGAGATCGTTGTTGGTAGGGATGGCGGTATTGAGGAGTTGGAAGAGTGGTTGAATGGAGGCCGAGAAAGCATATTCATTGAAAACATGCTGAATCTAAAGTCAGCTGTTTCAGCCTCCTTTGAGGAAGTGAAAAACAAATGTATTTTATCAACAGGAATTTAATAAATGTTATTGACAACTGCAATAATCGTTTCCATTCATTGAGAGCTAGTCACACACTAGGAACATTTTATGTTTGTGTAATACTCACTATCCGTTTCTCCTCAACATCTTTCTGCCCTTATAGATCATATAGCAGCCCTTCAGCCTAGCACAATGACCCCAGCCCTGGGGAGGCCCCTCACCAAGCTCAGCCAATGGTGGTCACTTCATTTCTCCCACCCAGTTCTAAGCCAATCAGTATGTAGTACTTCCCCCATGACAGGCATTGGCAGAGGAACGGGTGATAACCCAACGGGGACCAGTGATTTGTGAGGGGGCGGTGTGAGATATCTGTGGGCTTCTGGGAGTGTTTCTTCATTCTTAAGGGACAAACTCAGGCTGCTTTTCTGTGTGAATGAGAAGTCTGGACATGCTGTCACAAGTCTGGGGGCGACTCTGGCATAGGTAGGAGAGGAAGACTGAGAAAGGCTGACAACCTAGCCGAGCCCCTGCTGTGGGACGGGACTCCCACCTGCCCTGCTCTGAACAAAGCATGTGATCCAACAAATTTCTGAATTATTTGAGCCTGTTTCAATTGGGAATTCTGTTACCTACAGCCATCACCATCCTGACTGAATCAGTCTGTTAGCGATTTATCTATTGCAACAATTCTCCGAGATAGTACTATTTGAGTATCTGTTTATAGATGAGGAAGCAGAGGCTTTGGGGGGTAAGTAACTTATGCAGGTCACAGGGCTAGGAAGTAGCAGGGTTAGCATGCAAACCCAGTTCAACCTAATGCCTAAGTCAGTGCTCTCCTGCCACGGTTTCTGTCCATTCCCACCGGGAAGACTCACTTTTCTGGGAGGCAATAGGAAGCTCACCATTTCTCTGCCTTTGAACTGAAGTGAATCAAGGCCAGGGCTTAGGGCAAGTGCTCAGTGATTTCTGCAGCCCCTCAGAGATCTAGGGCAGGCCTGTGATTTTAGCATAGGAAGTACCATTAGGCCATAGGCACAGGAAGCTCTTGGTAGGCAGCACTTTAAATTGCTTTTCATTTTTATTGCCAAATACAACATACATGCAGAAAAGTGCATAAAACATAAGTGGTGTAATGAACAATCATCAAGAAAATACCCCCAGTCAAGATCTATTTGGATTTGGCAATTAAATATTGATGGCAAAGGAAAAGATACATCATCTTGGTCCTTCTCCTCGGCCTAATCATGCCATGAACTTTATCTGTAGTGTTTGGCACTCTTTAGGAAAAGTAATGGTGTCCACACCATAGTAGATAACATTCATGCCATACTTAACATCCACAAATATACCCACAAAATTGTATCCTAGAAAAGAGCCATTAAAAAATAAAAATGAGTTTCTGAATTAGGACTGCAGCAGCAATGAAGTTATTATTAGCCCTGTTGTACTTTCTGGCTCTTGTGGTGCCAAATTCTCAGGAAAAATGGCCTCTAAAGAGATTTCCTGGAAATCCAAAGTGATAGAGCAGTTTCCAGGGTTCTTGGAAAGAAGTAATAACTGCCCCACTCATGGCCTCCCCTTTGCTCCTTTTCCTTCGGTTGGGGAGGGTTGAGCCTTTCCTTTGAGAGTAGGGCACACTCACATTTGTGGTGAACAATCCTAAGTAGATACATTTTGTTGTGTGTGCCTGTGGTTTAATGCTTTTTTTACTTTTCAGCAGATATGCCACGTCGATAAATACCAATTTCTGTTTGTGTAAATCCCTTGCAATTGAGTCTTTATTACCTCTTCTCAAAGACAATAGAATAAAAAGGTCTGTTTGAAGAAAGCCCAGAAGGTCCATTGCTACAAATAAGAGAATAAATAAATCGATGTGCCTTTACAGCTACCATTTACACCGTAGCAGCCCTCTGACCCGGTAAGGTACTGAGTCAGAGGAGAACTCTGGGGAAAGCTCAAATTGAAAGGAACCCCAAAAGCCTGTAATGAGGAGACAAGCCTCCAACTGGCATGCCCTCTAATTATGAGATGGATTAATCAGGACGATCCTCTCCAATTCATATGTTAACCCCTATTTAGAGTCTTCAATTAAAAAGACGGAAAATATCTTCCAGCCCTGATGACTCCTTTCTTATTTTAATTACTAAAGTAATCTATTTGATACCTTAACCACACTCTCAGGCAGCCAGCAGATAATTATCTTTCCACACTGCTGAGACCAGCCCAAACCCCGGCAGGCTTTCCATTGGAGAAGTCAGAGCCTACCCTGTGAACAGTGGTCCTTAGATGGTGCGTGGAAGAGGAGATACATGCACACACATATCCTCCGTACCAGTGCTATCTAATTTATGTGTTTGACAGTGGCAGATTCTTGTCTGCTTACTATATATTGATTTGCACATTGAGTACAGAGTAGGGCAAAAGTAGGTTTACAGTTGTGAGTCCAGGAAACAGTTTATTCTTGTATTATTACTTATCGATTATTGTATTATTTCCCATACAAACACCTGTGACCCTGCCTTTGCCCACCCTGTATAATCCAGACAGTGGCTTTCTTGTGCCCCTTGTCATTGAGCTCCTGCCATTCAGAGTCCCCCAGCCAAGGAGAGTAGCAGAGTGCTGTTAATTTTTCAAACCAAAGTTCTTGCACTCAGCACCTACTCAGGCCTGGTGCTTCAGTGAAGAGCAGGCATATTTGGCTTGTGTGACTGATGGCTTGGGCAGAGGGAGCTGGCCAAATAGCTGGTGTAGGGAGGTGTCCTTAGGACACCTTAGGACAGGGTCAGGTCTTACTAATCCTTGTCCCCTCAGTGCCTGGCATAGTGCCTCTCATTTCACACTGATCAATATCAGTATTTGCTACACAGGCAGACCTTGTTTTATTGTTCTTCACTTCATTGTCCTTGGCAGATACTGCATTTTTTATAAATTGAAGGTTTGTGGCAACGGTGCATTGAGCAAGTCTGTTAGTGCCATTTTTCCAACAGGCCCAGGTGATGGTTATCCCTTTTTAGCAATAAAGTATTTTTAAAAGATTTTATTTATTTATTTTTAGAGAGGGGGAAGGGGGGGAGAGAAACATCCATGTGAAAAAGAACATCGATCAGTTGTCTCTCGTATGTGCCTCAGCCAGGGACTGAACCTGCAACCAAGGCATGTGCCCTGACCTGGATCAAAGCGCTGACCTTTTCATTTTGCGGGATGACACCCAACCAACTGAGCCACACCAGTCAGGGCTAAAGTATTTTTTAATTAGTATTTTTTAATTAGGCTATGTACACTGTTTTAGACATAATGCTTCATAATACTATTGCACACTTACCCTGGCTGGTTTGGCTCAGTGGATTGAGCGTCGGCCTGCGAGCTAAGTGTCGCTGGTTCGATCTTCCAGTCAGGGCACATCAGAGAAGGAAAACTCTGACTCCAAAAAACCTCCGCTGCCTTGCGGCATACCTCTTCAGGGGAAAGGCTAAGGGAGTAAACCCCGACAGAAAATCCGGAGCCGGAGTCCCTAAGGCGGTTTGACGTTGTAGTCAACACCGGCAACTCCTGCGGCGCACCTGAAGCCAAGCTGTATTGACTCCGTCTTTCCCTTGGACCCTTCAGCTGCGAAGAGAGGGGGGGGGTCTGCTGCATGGGCAACAGCAGACCCTCCATATCACCCTGCCCAGGCTCTGTAGCTTCACTTCACTGGAGAGGACACTCCAGCGTCATCGCAAGATGTCGATTCAACACGGGAGGAGACAGATACCGTGTCACTCCCGAGTCGGACTGCACAGCCATTCTCGGCGGTGCAGATAGACTCTTAAGAAGCTACACCATCGTCTCTCGAGACGGACGGCTGCCGACGACGAATTGCACACTTAATATAATATAATATAATATAAACATAACTTATAGTCTCCGGGAAACAAAAATTTGTGAGACTTGCTTTGTTGCAATATTCACTTTATGTCTCCAAGGTACGCCTGTATGTATTTGCTCCCTTGCTCTTTGCCAGTCTCGGAGACCACAACAGTGAACATAATGAAAGAGAAAGCGCTGTCTGCATACAGCTTATATTCTACTGGGGAGAGACAGATAATAAAATGAATAATAGATGCAATATTTTTAGATTGTGATAAGTGAGATAGATTCTAAGGCAGGAGCATGCCCCAGTATGAGGAGTAGGTGGTGCAGTGGGCACCAACCAGAAGAGGCCACAGTAGTTAGAACAGCGTGAGTGATGAGAGTTGGAGATTAAATCAAGTAACAGGTGGGGGCTGGGTCACAGAGTCTATCCAGTAGGCCATTGAAAGCACATTGGCTTTTACTCTGAATGAAGTGGGCAGATTTTAGAAGATTCTGAGCAGAGGTGACATGATGTGACTTATGTTTTGACAGCATTATTTTGGTTACTCTAAAGAGAGAAGGGTGGAAACAAGGAGACTTTTGCAGTAACTCAGATAAGATAGTGATGGCCGTGGTGTGACGTGGTCAGATTCTGGGTATGTTTTGAAGCTGAGAGCCTATAAGATTTGCTTATAGTTTAGATGTGGGGCATGAAAGTAAGTGACACGCTATAGTGGCTGCCACACTCTGTTGGTCACGCAGGCGAGCTCTGGTATGTGGGGGCGGGGATTACACTGGGGTGCATGCAGGCTGCAGGGATTGTTGGGGACCATCTTGGAGGCTATGCCAGTGTGGGATGGTGGAATGGGCACTAGAGAGGCGACCACCAGCTTCCCTACAGTGAGGCTCGAGAGTCAAAAGGACAGAGTAGGCTTATAGTCAGCTGTCAGCCTTCACTTTGTTGTTGAATAATTTTTCTCATCGATTACTGAAATATTTGGGGTTATTATCCCATTTTACATTCCTAAGATGCCACTCTTTTCTAGTTATTAAATTTAGAGATAGATTGTCCTTAAAATCTTTATCTAAAGATTCCATTTTCTCTAATTCTAAGCTCATTTCTTTTTTTCACTATTCTGTGCTATGCCCTGGACCATTTCTTAAGATCAATAGTTTATGTGAATGGCTTTAACAAATAGTTTCATTCAAATTCTGCCCCTAAGCCATCTCCATCCCCACCCCAGGAAAATTCCCATTACAGCCACCCTCTGCCTCCCTCACCCTTCTTGCCTTTCACCCACCCTGCCTTCTGTCCTCCCATCCTCATTCCTAGTGTGGGAGCAGGAGTCTAGCCTCCCAGAGCTTTGGCCTGCTCCTCCTCAAACCTTTACTGTTGATATTCTGGAGCCTTTTTTTATTTTTTTTCCATAGTTGTCCAAGGGAGGTAATGACACCTCCAATATTGAGCAAAAGGAAGAAATAAGCATGTCTCAGGGATTCATTTCTAGTGAAAAGGATGATACTTTTAGAACAAAGGGCACAGCCAACTTAAATGCAGAAAACATAAAAAGAAAATAATCTTCAGAGCTTTGGGAGTCACAGTTCTCAAGGCTAATGTGCTGTAAGAGCTGGAGCCTTTTGCTCACCAGGAATGGTGAGAGCCACGCAGGGCTCTCACACCAGCCATCACAGGCATGGGCAGGAGTCAGGGGTAAGAGTAAAACTGATAATAAAAACAGCTAGCCTTGACTGTTACTGTGTGCCAAACAACTTGCTGAGGGCTTTGCATGCCATACATCATTATCTGTTAATAACACAGCCGAGCTCAGAGAGGTTGAAAAACAAGACACGCTACTAGTCATTGACAGAGCCTGGAACAGCAGCCCAGAAATAAGCTAGTTCAGCTTTGCCTGCCAATAATGAATACTTTTCATTTACCCATTCAGCAAATGCAAGTTCTTCTATGGGTCAACACTGTGGATCCTGATTTCTTTGCTGTTTAACTTACATGTGGTCAGGCTGAAAGAGTAACTGATTGTATTTGTGTTTGGAGAAGGACCAGTAAATGGCATCCCACTTCACTTAGTTCAGATGTAATTGAATAGATGCAGGAATCAGACAGGTGAAGATTGAAATACAGTTTTATTATCAATAAGGTAAAATGAGAGAATATGGCTCAATTTATAGGCACAGTTAGGCTCCCTAACTTACCTTCCTTGAAATCAGCTCTACTCCCTATGTTGTGAATGGGCATACCTCCAAAACAAAGGCCAGTGCAAAGTGGGGAGCCCCAGGAGGGCCAAGCCCCACTTTATCTGCCCTTCAGACTAATCTTTCCTCTTCTGGGACATCCCAGGCAGAGGGCAGACTGCGAGCATGCCTTGAAGAGAAGCCAAACAAAAAAGTTGTGTGACCCCAACTGCAAGAGCAATGGGGCCTGTAAGAAGAATGAAGAAGTGAGCCAGGCCGGGACTTCTTCATCTTCATCCAAGGGTGGAGGCAGGCTCATTTAGCATTGTAGGCAGGGGTGTGACATGGTGAGAGTCCTATTTTAAGAAGATCACATGGGCTGTGATGGGGAGAAATTGGCGGAGGAGGGAGGACCACACACAGGGAGACAGGACCGGATGGAGGCCAGCAAGAGTCTTCTGCTCTTCCTTGTCAAGACTGGGACTCTTTCAGAGCCTTGAGAAGACCAGTCATGCTCTGCCTTGCCCTTGGCCCATGTGCTGCACTAAGCATAGTGGGCCGTAGGCCCCTGCGAAAGGTGTTTTCTCTTCAAGCTTCATTACCAGCATGCAAACTTCTTCCTTCTGGCATATTTAGTCTGTGAAGCAAAAAGGTCATAAAAAGAGTTATCCTCCTCATCTCAAAGCTATAACCTAGGTGCTGCTCTTGGCAGGCTGCTGGGTGGACTCTTTCCCCTGCCCTGGGAAGGCGTGATTATTGCTAATGAGAGACCAGGAGATGCTCGGGGCTGACATTTGTATGTGGACTCCCCTTAATGCCACCATACATGTGCTCTAAGCTGAGGGTATTGGGTGTGTGGTGAGTTTTGCTATGTGCCTAACACTCCTCTCTTACCCGCTACAGGCATTCCAATGGTAAGGAAGTTTGTTCTTTTGTCATTTGACAAATATCTGTTGAGACCTTCCTGTGTGTCAAACCTCATGCTGGTGCTTGGAATCCAATAGTGAAAGGAGAGACATAGCCCTGCCCTCTCAGAGTTAGTGGGGACTAGAGTTTAGGGCACAGACAAGTGACAGGCCATCACAGCCCAGCAGCACAGTGGTGCCAGGGCAGCATGTAGATGGGGCAGGGAAGGGAGGGACCCAGGGAACACTTCTCCATGGAATAACTTCCAAGCAGAAACCCGAGGAATGAGTGGGAATTAGTGAAATGGAAGGTTGGGTGGGAGAGGGTACGTGGAGGGAAGGAGAAGCGCATTCCCAGCAACCTCTAGAAGTTGGTGGCCAGTTGCCCCTCTTTTTCCTGGGATGCAGACCCAGCCCTGCACATGGTGAGTAAGCACAGTGTCAGCTGGACTTAGGCCCCTGCTTGCCCTCTTGATCAGACAAGCTTGCAGTGGGCCAGAAAGTGAGTGGGGCAGGAGGACATGGAGCAGGAAGACAGACATTTTCAGAAGTTTGGCTGTGAAGGACAAGCAAGAAATAAAATGATAACAAGAGATGAGGCCCAGTTGAGAGAGTTTCTTTAAGTTTCTTTAAGATGGACTAGACCTAGGCTTGTCTGCATAGTGGTGGAAGGCCCCAGAGAGAGGAGGAGCGCAGACACAGGAGAGAGAAAACATCACTGGTGGACACGGCCCCCACAGAGGCGTACACATCCCCATGCGGGGTTAGCCTTCGGCAGGAGGAGGGATGGGAACGAAAAAGGATTGGTGTGGATACTGTGCAGTTGTAGATTTGGTGGCAGGAATTGATAGGGTTTCTTGGTGACTAATTTCTGTCAGGGAAGGAAGGCAAGAACATTTAAAAGATGACTATTGTGAGACTCTCAACTTTCCAACTCATTTCTAAGCATCTCTCTTGGTCAACCCATTGCTACAGGCTTTCTAAGTCTTTCTTCACCACTTGGATATTGCTTTGCTAGATACCCTATTAATGCAACCTAGAAATTTTTGCTTTATTTTTCCATGCTAGGGTAAACTTCATAAACATGGTAAGTTAGGCAGATTTTGAGAGGCCAGGCTGGATACCGAACACCACATGCAATGTTGCTTGTGGGTTGGAGTACGCATTCTGGATACAAACTCACTGTTGTACAAATGGTATTTGGGAATATAACTCTTCATGAAGTACCCCCTCTCCATGATTTTAACTATTCAGGGAATTGTAGAAGTCGAAGCTCCTTGGTGTGTCAGTGTAGGGAGGAAAGGCGAGAGAAGCCAATGAAGTGACTCGAGCCATAGACCCGGGCTTTCAGTCTCTAGTTTACGAGGCAAATGGCATCTCCCAGCCTGGGGATCGGGAGCTGCTGTCCTAGACGTCTGATGGTTCATACATAATAAAAACGCAGCAGTTTCGGGGAAGAAGCTGGCAACCTTTTCAATTGAGTAGAGCAAACTTAATGATCTAGTATGTCAACTGCCTTCAACTCCGCCTCAACAGCGTTCATTCTAGCAAGAAATCCTCTAAAAGGTAGTCAGTAAATCTGATTCCAACATCGTCTTTCTGAAGCTTCTAAAGTCGAATATCTCCCCCACACTCAACTCCAAATATCAAGGCAGCCAAATACATGCTTCTCCCTCACCTGTTTCTGGCTCCAGGTCCGAGCCCGGCGGAGGCCTGAGCTGGCCTGGAGCGCCGCCCTGGCTGTGCTCAGGAATAGTTTGTACCCCTGGACCCTCCCTGCCCACACCTGCTCTTGTTCCACGGTGCTGATCCCACACAGGGGCCTTGGACACGCCAAGCACTGTTACTGCTCATTTGTGATAAGCCATTGGTATCACAAGAAGGGACTCTCTTTGAATTTCTTCCATTGAGAAGTTATTTCTCCCTCCCCATTTGTGCCAGCGTGCCCTGGCAGACATTTCTTTTTTATGGCATCATGGTTCATTTCTCCCACTATCACTTTATCAACACTGGGAAAAACAGAAAAATCCTCCCACCAGCTCTTCCCTGTCTCCTCTTTGTGGGGTGCTCCTCTTTGTGTGCTCAGAGGTAGTTTTGGGAAAGGCCAGGCTCACTTCATATCTCCGCTATGATGTGCGAAGATCTCAAGAAGGGAAAGATCAGTGATTTATATGAAACACTTAAGCGTCTTCTCTCTACCCTCCTCCTCCAAGGTGTCATAACCAATACATCAGGCTCCCGGAGCTCTGTGACTCTCCCCCGCCCCCTATCAGAAATCTGTGTAGAGTTAAAGCTAAACTGTGGGACGAATTTAATTAAGAGACAAATGGCAAAATAAGGTTGTGGTGGATGCTTTTTAATTGTGGTTTGTTAGACTTTAATTACTCATCTTAAATTGTGGAAGTTGATCCAGGGCTCATCTTTGCACATTCTTGTTCTTTTTAATCACAAAGAACATCTTCTCAGCTGCTGACAGGATGGGCCTCATCATCCGTGCCAGCAACTTGATCTTACCCGACAGTGACTCAGCAACTTGCCGAATTCAATTAGCAGTTTTGTAGCTTCTTACTCAGAACATCTCTAGTAAAGTCTGCCTTCAGACACTGCAAACAGCCTTATCTCCCACCCCATGATCTGCTTGTAATCAGCAATTATCATAGCCAGGGTGGAATAGAACAGACGTTGGGTGCCATGGCGAGTTAGAAACATGCTTCCCCCGGGGTCCCAGCTTTTCATCTGTTTTTAACTGTGATTGACATGAAAACATTTGGAGACTCAGAGAATGGAGGAGCCAGATATCTTAGCTACATCTAGTCCACATAAAGAACACTAGGTGCTTGCTCACGATTCCCCAGGAGGTTGGGGGGGAGGCTAACATCACAGGAGCCCAAACCTCCTGACATTCCACATGTTCCTCCTACCGTGTGCTCGTCACATCTCTCACCCACAGCCACATATTTCGAGGCAGGTAGTGAGGTGTCCTGGAGAGGTCCCTGTAGGCTCTGTCCCAACTAGCAGGGCAGGTGAGGTGAGCTAGTCACTCAACGCCTCTGGCTTCCAGTTTTCTTGTTATCAGGGGAGTAATATAATATTATGTAAGAGAGTTTTGAGAAGTATGTGAGGTAGTTTAATGAAAGTGCTAAAACAAAGTAGAAACTCAGCACCTAAAAGTCCCTTCAATCTTGATTCAAGGGCATTGAGACAGGAGGGAAGGGGAGAGAGAGAGAAAGAACACGTGTTGTATGAAAACATTATGAATCAAAGTCACTTCCACAAACACTGAAAAAAGAAGGCTAGAGGGGATCCTGCCGTGAACATCACTTTATTCGGTTGATAACAGAGAGGAAGGGGGCTGGCCCTCTCTGCATTTTTCCTGAGGGACCAGAATGTATGCCTACACCTCTATACCAGCTACAGAGCTCTGCTCAGTATTTGCCAACAAGATATTAGATCCCTCTGCAGCTTTGCTCCTTGGACACTTGCCTGTGTCTTGTGAGTAGATACAGGAGTAGGCCTATATCTATGCCTAGAGGCTAAGGTGAATGAAGATATATATTTTTAATCTATTGTAAAAATGACTAACTATAGCATAGAGCCATCAGTAATCCAGGTCTTTCATTTGCCACCATCACCCCCTCATGTTAACATGCATGGAAGTTTTGTAGCTTTGTCCTATCTGTTGGAAAGGGAACAGTAGATCTGTCTTTTCTCTCTGCCCTATTTTGATTTTGGCTGTGGCCATAGGAAATTGCAGAAAGTGATTTAAAAAAACAAAACCAACCAGGATATATCTTCAGTCAAGCATAATCAACACAGTGTTGCACAGACTGACTCACCAGCCACTGCCCTAGAGTTTTCATGAAAACCAGCAGTCTGGACCCCGACTGAGCCAGGGCATGGTGGTGCTAACCGAGCCCCTGCATAGCTGTCAGTCGTGCACTTAGAGGTGCTCAGAGACCTGGGAGAGTGCTAGGGGAGTATACAGTGCTTAGCACTGGCACCAGTAAGTTTTTGGTTAGTATTAATGCTCTTGTTTATTTGTTTTTCCTTTTTAAGTAAATCTGGGGACACATATTTTTACTTAACAGGATAAAATCAAAGTTTAGTACATGCTCATGGGGAATCCACATAGACATGATAAATCCATGAAAATTCCCAAAGACAGTGAGGCAGTATTGGGTATATAAGACATTTTGGGTGAAAGAAAACGTGAGAGGGGGACTGGGTATTAGATTTCAGAAGCGAAGTTGCGTGATTTACATGTGTTTGAGGAAGAGCAGGATACACATGGCAGGAAAATCCCCCTGGGTAACTCGGAAACTCTAGGACACAGAGGATATCCAGCCAACAGGCACCTACCTGCCTGAAGCCCTCTTGTACCACTGTACTTAATTCAAAGTAGGCTGAGGCAGCATCCTAAGTTCTTCTTCCTGAAGCAGGTTTTTCTCTGTTAGAATATCTTGGGTAGGAAAGGGGGAAAGGTCAAAGGTTCTGAGTCCTTTGTTTCTTAATAAACAGCTTAAAATCAATATCCCAAAATTCAGCTTCAGGGTGGTTTTACTTTTTAAGTAAATTGGGGGACACCCATTTTTCTTTTCTAATTGTTTTCACGGTCATCTATTTGTCTTAGGTGTTCTGCAGTTTTATTACAATTAGTCTAGTGTCTAATGCAGGCTTTTTTTTTTTTTTTTATCTCATTTGGAATTTATTGTGCTTTCCCAAGTCTGAGGATTTCATTAATTCTGGAAATCTCTCAGCCATTATATTTTCAGATATTGCTTCTCTTAGTTCTTTCTATATTCTTCCCCTGGTACTCATGTTTCTGGTATCCTGTGCTTCTCACCCTCATATTTTCCATTTCTGTACTTCTGTCTACTGCATTCTAAAAAATTCCTTAAATCTGTCTTCCAGTTTACTGATTTCCATTCAGCTATATCTAATCTGTTGTATAACCCTTCCATTCATTCTCAAATTATACTATATTTTTATTTCTATACTTGTTTACTTAGGTCTTTTTCAGACCTCTAGTTTGATATTGTTATTTCACATGGTTCTTTATGTCTTTAAGTATTTTAACTTGTTTGAATGTTTAAATTAATATTTAATCCTTTTAAGCACTTTTTAGTTTATTCTTGCACTTGAAATTCCTGACATATTAATTCTTCTGTCTTTTATAGCTAATAACTCTAGCATATAATAGATTCTTTCCTCGTGTGTTCTGTAATTTTTGACCATGAGGTTGCTCCCTGGTGTGTTGCCTGGAATGACCCCATGTGGCCAGCCTTCTCTCCAAGGCTGTTATGAATTTTCTTCTGTCAGTTATCCTAGGTATCCTAGGACTAGCACAATTCCAGGACCAATTTTACATTGATTTCTCAGCTTGAGGGTCTGAGGTACTATACATTTGGAACTCAGATCCACTTGCAACACAGACCTGGGCTTTTGATTCTCAGGGTGGACTCCTTTTCACTGTTCTCAGAATCAGGCAGAGATAAGATTCCTTTTCTCCTCTCTATGATATAGGTATATATTGGTCTACTGTTACATCAAGGATGCAGCCCTTTGGGATACCAGTTTTGTGCAGGAATCTCAGTTCCAACTTCTTGTTTCATGTGGACCAAAGCCTTTATCTTCTGTTCTCATGTAGATGTTAAAATCTAAACTCTAGGTTACAGCAACTGGTGCTTCTTCTTACTCAAGGTAGCTGAAGCACTAGATACTCACAGTTGTAATATTTTCTTTATTTTTTTCACCTGAGGTTTCCCTTTGCTTTCATATTATCTACTCAGCTATCTACCTTTTTTAAAAATCCATGTTCTTATATGTAATTCAGCATATCTAGGAGCATGTAACAATAGGATCTTCAGTTTATCTTATATCTGGAACATTCTTAGGTCACCACTATCTTATTCTGAGCTAACTGTCATACATGGAACAAATTGTGGTAGGGAAAGAAACAGACATACTCTTTGACCATCTGTTCCAGCGGTCTGTCCAGAGCACACACTATGCCCAATTCTGTAGCCATTCCTTTGCCCAGTAAAAAATTTAGCATGAAGTAAGGGAATCTAAAGGTGTTAGAACACACCAGTAGTTTCTTCAAGGCATGACAATGTGTCACATTGCCCCTCGATCCAATGATTCAGGTATTTTGACAGTTTGCCTTTGCAATTAATTAATGGACAGTCTTATTGAATCTTGCCTAAGCATTTATAATGGACAGGATTTAACTTGAGAAAGTTAATCATTTTCTCCAGTACATCAGAAATTTAAACTTGATATTTGTTTTGAAGTAGGAAAATGCCAAAAAGAGAATACTTCTTTTTACTGAGTTTGAAAATGGACAAGTACAACTCGATAATATTTGAAATGGTTTATTGAACCTCACTTTTAACTTTATTAGCACTTTCTTCCAAGTTGCTGACAATGCTTTTCTCACGTGACTTCAGTTTTTTCCTAACCGAGGATCTAGTTAAGATCAAATAGAATTGCTTCTGTTTTATTGAGAACTGGAGAGGCCAACAGATTTATCCAAGTAACAAAGATAACCAGACTACCAAAGGAGCTGTGTACTTGAACCTACCCATACCCCTGGCCCCAAACAAAATTGCTTTCTCATGAAAGTATATTTTAGGGCTGTTCCATCTGGTTTCGTCAAGGGAACAGCCTTATTAAACCCTCTACTGCCTTGAAATAGTGATATGGTTGAGTGATATGGCCACTAATATCAGACAATATCCCCAGCCCAGGATTAAAAGCATAGCTTTGGAAGCAGTTGGACACCTAAGTTGGAATCTCACTTCTGTAACTGTTACTTGAGTGACGTGGCAAGTCACTTTTAACTTCTCTGAGCTATAGTTTTCTCACCTGCAAAATGCAGGACATACATCCCATAGCAACAGGATTCCAATAGGAATTAAATGAGATATGCTTGCCTGTAAATTTAGTTTGGCACCTCAGTGACATTGTAAGTGACATAGCCATTATTAATCTAAAGTTCCCTGTATCAAACAACAAGTGCTAGCAGAGGATGTGGAGAAAAAGGAACTCTTTTTCACTGTTGGTGGGAATGCAGATTGGTGCAGCCACTGTGGAAAGCAGTATGGAGATACCTTAAAAAATTAAAAATTGTTCTGCGTTTTGATGTAGCAATCCCACTTCTGGGAATATATCCAAAGGAACCCAAAACACTAATTCGAAAGAAGAGAAGTACCCCTATGTTCATTGCAGCATTATTTACAATCATCAAGATATGGAAGCAGCCCAGGTGTCCATCAGTGGATGAGTGGATAAAACAACTATGGGACATTTACACAATCGAATTCTACTTGGTCATAAAAAAGAATAAAATTTTATCCTTTGCAACAGTATGCGTGGACCTGGAGAACATTATGCTAAATGAAATAAGCCAGTCAGAGAAAGAAAAATACCATATGATTTCATTCATATGTGGAATCAATTGAACAAACTGAACTAACAAGCAAAACAGACAGACTCATAGATGGAGAGCAGATGACAGTTAGTGGGGGTTCGTTAGGAGGTGGCAGGATTGAGCAAAAAGGACTCATGGGCATGGACAACATATGGTGATTGCTGGGGGGAGGGGGTATAACGGGACTAAATGGTAATGGGAAAAATAATAGAATAAAGCTTAAATTAAAAAATATAAAGTTCCCTATATGAAGTTCTGCCTGAGAATTTTCATTTAAAGTATTATATTTGGGTAAGTTTTTCTTCCCTTAATAACTATGGTCTTTTTCTCCTCTCAGGCAATACACACCACAGAATAGATGGGCTTGCTTTTCGCTTTGGTCACAAGTTCTAAGTCAGGTTTCTTTTTTTTTTTTATAGTTTATAACACTTTTATTAAGTGTGAACAGGAATCAGTATTCCTAAACTGTAAACAACGAGGAACTGAAGTACCGAAGGAGAAACATTAAGGATTATATGTAATAGACAAAAACCCTTAATTTTCTTACTGCCTTTATACATCAATGTGTGATAATTAAGTATAAATGAATTCCTTATTAAGCAAACATTTTTGCATACACTGCCTTCTCTTTTTCTTTCTGTGCCTTTATCTTTTGTTTGACTTTCAGCAGTTCTGCCTGGATAGCTTTATCTTCCGGTGCTATCTCCTGAGCTTTCTTAAGATCAGCCAATGCTTGGTCATATTCTTTTAATCCTTGCCATCCTTGAGCTCTACGGTACAGTGCTTTGGTATTTGACGGGTCTGTTTCAAGAGCCTCCAAACAACTGTCAATTGCTCCCTGCCAATTTGATATCTTCAGTTTACAAGCACCAGTATTTAGCATGCAGCTTAAAGCTACAGGTTGCAGCTTCAATCTATCTGCTTCCTCAGTTACAGCCTTTGAACCTTCTACGTATCTTAAAACCTTTGAGTATTTTTTAATGGCCATCTCCCAGTTCTGGGATTTAAAAAAAGTATTTCCAATGTTTTTTAAGTCTTCTGTTATTAATAATTTTTATCTACGTCTTTTAAATCTATATCTACATCCTCAGGGAAATCTGGATGCCTGTCACCAGAACCATCTTCTGGGAATATTCCCCAATCATCCCCTTTCTCCAATTCTCCGCATTCTGCAATAACGCACAATTTAGCAGGTTTTTCACCTTTCACTTCTACATTCTCCAGAATTCTTGCCACACCCATTCCTTTCATTACTTGGCCAAATACCACATGTTTCCCATCCAAATGAGGAGTTGGAACTGTTGTGATAAAGAACTGGGAACCATTTGTATTGCTGCCTGCATTTGCCATGCTCAATAAACCCTCCCAGTCATGCTTATAGTAGAAATTTTCATCTTCAAACTTTTCACCATAAATACTTTCTCCACCTGTCCCATTCTGATTTGAGAAATCTCCACCCTGAATCATAAATTTCTTAATAATTCGATGGAATGGGCATCCTTTGAAATGGAGAGGTTTCCTGGTGGTGAGTCCAATGCCTTTTTCTCCTGTACACAATACACGAAAATTCTCTGCAGTTTTGGGTACAATATCTGCAAATAATTCTAAGACATTTCGACCAACTCGCTTGCCTCCGATGTCCACATCAAAGAAGACTCGGGGATTACTGGGGTTGGAGGGCTTAGCCTGGGGTGTTGGTAACGACATTTTGACTTGCACACGTTTGGAAGCAGGTTCGGAGCACCACGTGGCCACCTGGTAGCTGAGACCTGAGAGCACCTCTTTCAGAGGAGACCTTGCAGAGCGCTAAGTCAGGTTTCTAACTCCACTAGTTCAACTCACAACCTGCAGATCTGTGTTCTGTTTTCCAGGTCTGACTTAGTCTTCATCAACCTTATGTTTTTTCATATCCTGTTTTGGGGTTTTTTTTGTTTGTTTTTGGTTTTTTTTTTCCTATTTTCTGCTAATGCTGAGGATAAACTAAGATACAGGCAAGCACCTAGCATTTAATATACAATTTTTTCCTTTAAGGTACTTTTTTTTGTTCTTTCACCTTTGCTTTGTTCACACTTCCTATACTTTTATCTGCTAAATAATATCTACTTATAAATTTATTTTCTTTCCTTTTTTGTGATAAAGTCATAGTGATATTTCTAAAAACATCCTGTAATTTAATTGGTAAATAATAATTTCTGAATGGCCCTGTTTAAAAGCACTTAATAGAGACTGCGGTAGACATTAACAAGCTGAACAGAGTGTACCTGGGGCAAAAAGATGAGGAGAGTTTAATGAAAAGGAAATGAGTGAAGTCCCAGCCAGGTCATAATCTAGCTGTGGCTTCCCTAAGTCCCTCCATCTTCCTGCATCTGTTCCCGACTCTGCACAAGGAGGTGGCTGTGTCTGCCTCTCAGGGTTGCCACAGGATCATAACCAGCGAGATTGTGTGGGTACAGTGTTCCGGAAGCTGCATAACCTATAACTGTTAGCTTTCCTCACTGTCGCTACTATTATTATAAACAAGGTGTCCTCAAAGTATATACAAAGACTATGATGGCAAGGCCCAGAGGTTTCTTTAGTTTTTATCAATATTTAGAAATTAAAAGTTGTTTTCAGATAAGTTGCCACAACGTTCTGGGACAAGCTTCTGTCAGTGTGGTTTCCTCATGTTAGCTCTTTTTTTAAAATTAATTTTGGAGAAAGTGAGGGAAGAAGAGAAACATCAACTTGTTCCACTTATTTATGCATCCATTGATTGATTCTTCTATGTGCCCTGCCCAGGGAACAAACTCGCAACCTTGGTGTATTGAGACGATGCTCTCACCAGCTGAGCTACCAGTCCAGGGCCCTTGAGTTAGCTCTTCAAGGGAAGAAGTGGTCATGTTCTTCTCTAGGTGGTAAAAGTGAATCCATTAGGAATGAGCCATAACTCTGGTCTGACTGAAGTGTCAGTGCAAATCATTCCAGCAGCTTCTGAGTTGAAGACTGTGTGATGCTGTTTTGTTCTCAAATGCTGTTTGGACCTCATTTTTTTTAAGACTTTTTAAAAGACCAACAATAAGCCACATCAGAAAATGTATTTTATTACTTTGTGCTGTGCATTCTTGTAAAACAATGGAATATTATTCGGTTAGATAATTTTCTCACCAATTTTAGCCCTAAATGTTTTTTTGGCCATTTGCAAAACTAAAACCTCTCTTTTATCATGATAAATTTAAATAGTCATTTGTAATTACAAAGTGTTTTAAAAACCTACTGATTCTCAATAGCACTGTGAGGCAATTATAACTCCAGCTGTCAAATAGGAAAACTGAGGCTCAGACCCCTAAGGGACTTGTCCTATAATGGGGATTTCTAGGATAAGACTCTAGGTTTCTGCTCTCCGTCTGCCTGCTTTCTTCTGTATCTTGCTGCCTTTACACTCCATGGGAGCAAGGATTTTTCTTTATTTGGAAGAATGTGTTCCTTGAAAAGAGCTCCAATCATATTTGAAACATTTCATTTGGATTTGTAAGTTTTGAGATCAATACAGACAAACCACTGCCTCGCTCACCTGTGTTTTTTTCTATTGAAGAATGTGGGGTGGTTTTTATATTGCCTTCTTTGGAGGCCTGGCTATTCTGGGAGCTGCTGGGGGAGGGGGTACCATGGGCAGGAAGTTGAATGGGTGGGACCCTCACACCCTCTTGTGCTGAAGCAGCTTTGCTTTGAGCTATGCTGCATATACTGTGTAATTTAGAGGGAACGGATTTGAAAGGTGTCATATGGGAGAAAGATTGGGAATATGTTGCTTTAAAAAAAAAATACCTTAAACCATGAAACCCTCAGGTGATGGTGGTTACAGTAACTGACCTAGAATGAGCTTGCAAAGGCTTCACCTGCATGACATGCAGAGCTGTTTTCTCTGTTTTACAAATGAGGAAACTAAGACCTAGAGAAGGTAAGCAATCTGACCAAGATTACGTAGCTCAGAGGAGGAAAAATTAGGATTTGAGCTCAGATCACAAGCCTTTAACCATGCCATTCCCTCTGCCAGGAATTCTTCCCACCACCACGCCACTCACCTTTTACCTTTCTGATTTCTACCCTCTGTGGCTCTCAGCTCACTGACACCTGCGCAGGGAACCTTCTCTGGCCTACCCGTCTAAGTTAATTGCCTCTTTATGTGCCCTCATGGCTCCTTGTACCTCTTCTTCAAACCCTTCAGCATATTGCAGTTTACATTTCTTTGTAATTCTGGCATTAATGCCTGTCTCTTATACTAGACTATGAGCTTCAGGAAGTTAGGTTGTTTTGTTTTTATGTTTTGTTTTGTTTTCTTACACCATTAGGTTTTCATTACCTAGCAGAATACATGGCATGGCATCTAGATGTTTGTTGAAGGAATGAGTGAATGAATGAATGGAATTGGTGGGTGATGGACAGAGGGCTGTCTAGTCTCAGAGGCTGTGATGTTAAACATTACATGTGCTACCTCTGAGTTCCCTTCCCAGTGGTCTTGGGAGCATCCAGCAAAGGCCATCCTGCTGTTTTGCTGCTGATAGTGAGTTGAGGAGTTTGAAGGACTGTCACAGGGAAGAAGGACTGGGGTGAATCCAGGATCAACAAGTAGAAACACAGGAAGTTCTCAGTGTAAAAGGAAAGTCCCTCTCAGCCTGGTAAGGCCAAGAAAGTATTCCAACATAAGGCTTTGTAGCAATAACTCAAGCATGGACCAGAAAATCTTTAGGGTCCCTTATTTTGGATTCATTGATTCCATAAAACATATTGCTTGTACGATGAATACTTAATCAAGATATCACTGCAGTATTCCAGCCAGTATAGACAGAGGAAACTCATCCTGCCAGCCAAGTCCCTATTTTGTCACTCTCTGTCTCCCATGTTGGTCGAGAGATGGTGCTATTAATTAGACCCAGAGAGTTCCTCCTCAGAGGCATTTGCAAAATAACGATGTCATTGGAAATATATATAAATTTCTCTTTAATAATATGTAATTCCTTCATAATTAACTAGACACTGAGTCTTTTTTAACTAATTAGACTATTCCATCCATTGCTCACTAAAGAAATAAAAGCTATACAACATAACGCAGTCATGGGTAATTCTACTCATGAGTAATAGGGTTGAGGATAGATATAGCAGACTTCTTGGTTGGGTGGCTGTTAGTACCAGATACCATAATATGTCCATAGCCCTCTGTTATTTTGGGAGGAATGAGATTTGAAGTTAACTGAGGGCTAACCTCTAGATGCAGTGAAACTATCTAGACTCTGTTGTTTTAGATGATTGCTTACTGATGGATTTTCAGTTGAGGCTTCTTAGAACCACGTATATAAGCCCAACCCACCCTGCAGCCTCCTGCCCACCATTTCTATATTCTATCCTCTAAACACCCACACACACCGGCCACTCTGAACTACTCACCTCTCCTTCAGCCTATCCATGTGTGCTCACAGGTCTGTCTGTGCTTTTGCAGAAAAGACCTTCCCCCTGAGCACTTATCCATGTGCCAAATTTATGTCTCATACTCCCAGCCCCAGTTCAGTTGGCACATCTGTAAGACTGTTCTGGTCTCTCCCATACCCACCATGCCAAGAGCCAACTTCCTGATGTAGTCATACACAATGCTCTCCAGCCTGTCATTCATCTGTGGACAGCCCTTCTCTGGACCATTTATAGAGCATACACTCAGCAACTCTTTGTTGAAATAGAAGAGGAAAAAACTACAATGAATGCTCCCACTGCCAGTACCACTTATGGCACCTTTCCAGCTTGAATATACCACGTGCCCTTCACCTGTCGAAATCCTGCTCACATTTTAAGATCTAGATCTACTGTCATCTCCCTTACCAGTCTTTGACTGGTAAGTGACTTACAATCTTTGTAATCCATTTAATATTTAGCATTAGTAGCTTTGTTCTGTTAGCTGCCTTTTAATGTATGAATGCCTTAACCCCCAAACAGGTGCTAATCTATCCTAATCCTTCCGTGTGTTAATCTGGGATAATTCTTACCCCTCACATTGCCACTGTGTTGTGCACAGAACAGCCGCTTCGTGGATATTTATGTATTGATCAAGCAAATTCTATCCCTGTTTTGCATCCCCCATGAAGTCTACCTCAACAGAAAATAAATAACTGCTCATCAATTGACTGAGTTGGAAAATGTAACACTTCACCTACCACAAATCTTCTGTTGTAATCCGACTCCTACACCAAAGTGTCCGTGCTGTGGAACAGCACAGAGTTAAAGTTAGCTCTGTTGATTTTGGCTTGGTTCACTAGCCAGGGAGAAAAATAAAATTTCTTCCAAATTTTTTACACAACCAAAAAGTACAGAGCTTTGGAAATCTGTGCAAAACGATACTTCAAGTTTGTTAGAAGTGTAGAAGGATGATTGGGAAGATAATAGAATAGTTGAATGTTTCAAATATGGTCAAACCCTGTCATAGCATTATGAGCGAGGGGGTCTTAAAGAATTACTTGCATAAACTATAGGCCAGCTTAGTTCCAAATTCGAATCAAGGGGATGCGCTCTCTGGGGAGGATGCAAACCAATTCTGGCACACCTTGGCAGCAGCCTGCCGCAGGCACACCCCAGACCTGGTGGGGTTTAGTCCTTGCTGCTTTTGTTGGTCTGTTTTTATTATAAATCTGAGTTCCCAACTTTCATTTCTAGTAATAGTCAACCAGGTTATTTGGGTCAACTGTCCTCAATTTTTTTTTAGTGTTAATACATAACAAAACTCACCATGTTAACCACTTCTAAGTGTGCAGTTCAGTGGCATTAAGTACCCTCAACTCTGTTGTGCCGTCATCACCACCTTCCATCCCCAGGAGTTTTTCACCTTCCCAAACTGCAGCTCCGTGCCTGTTAAACACTAACTGCCCATCTGCAACCCCTGCTCCTGGCAACAAGCCTGCTACCTTCCGTCTCTGAATCTGACTGCTCTAGGAACCTCATATAAGTGGAATTATATAATGTTTGACCTTTTGTATCTGGCCCATTTCATTTAATAATGTATTCAGTTTTCTCCATGTTGTAGTATTATATTAGTAATCCATTTTTACAGATGAGGAAGTCGAAGTTCAGGTAATTTGTTAAAGGTCACTCAAGTCTTTCTGTGTGGCCCAAAGTAGAGGCGCTATAACTTTTAGGTACGTAAATAATAATACTAGTTGTTCGCTATAAGCCTGAACTATGATAGGAACTGGCCCAGTACCCTGTGGCTGGGAAGGGGCAGCACCAGGCGAGGCTGTATCCCCATGCCTCTCCGTTAAGAGAGTCTATTAGATTTTCCCAGAGCCGTTATTTTTATATACACATGCATGCAGAGACTAGGAACATCAGCCCCAGTCTCCAGGAGGCAAGAGCATGAACTATTTCTTCCTGAGGTGCTTGGCATGAGACCCTAACTCACAAGTACAAGGAAAAGTTACTGGGATTGATGGGAATAGAACCTGGGGTGCTTTGAAACTTCCCTGAGGACTTGGCAAGAGTTTGGTATGAAACGTGTGTGTCTACGGAGCTCTGAAGTTGCCAGTGTTCTGGTGACTGGGAACTGGGCTGGGGTGCAGGGAGCAGGTTTGAAAGCAACATTATTGAGCTGCGAGTTTCTTTCCCCAGCTCTGGCTCTCCCGCCATCAAAGCCTGGACTGGAGTTGTCTTTCCCAAAGCAGTAACTGCCAGGGAACCATCTGGTTTGGTTTCTTGTGACTGACTCCAAGGAACAGATATCCCTCTGGGAAGAAATCGCAGCCGCAGTGAGCAGCTACTCAGATGTTCACGGTGGTGAAATGGGGGGAGGGGCACTCAGAATGGCCCGTGGGGGAGCGTCAGGCCTAATGCAGATCATTCTGAGAATGAGAAGGCAAACCTCTTAGTTTCAGAGAGTATGTGGTCTTGCGGGAGTGGGGGATGAAGGTAGTTTGATGGAGAGGGGCGTCTATTACAGCTGAGAGCAAGCCTTCTGCTGGTTGGGTTTTTTAGTGGGCTCCACCAACCTGTAATCCACCCTCATTAAGCCAGCCCACTTCCCTCTTGTTTTAATCACTAATGCATCTTGTATCTGTGCTTTAGCCTGTCTGAAAATTCACCTAGGTCACGACTCCCTTCTCTTTCATCCATGCAGGCTTTGCAAGTGATGGCTGTCTAGCAGGCTCATTCCCGCACAGGGGCGTGTACTTTACAATCCTCTGTCCTCTCAACTGATGCTTGGGATGTTAGAGCCGGAAGGAGCCTTGAAGCCCAGTTAGCCCAGCCCTCTCATGGGTGAGGTTAAATGACCAGCCCAAAGCCCCACAGACATTGCTGGGGATGGACAAGGACCCGAGTCTCCTGCCTCCCAGGCCTGTTATTCCCTTACATGAACAATGTCATAGGAAACCTCGAGGCAGTTCTTTAGGAAAAGTGGTATAGAGTCATTGGACCCTAGGTCTTAGAATTTCATTCTCTCCTTTTTTTTTTTTTTTCAAAAACAAGGAAATTGAAAGGGCGGTGGGGATGATTTGCTTAGTTTCCAGACCACTTTTTTAAATCATGCCCAATTCTGAGCAATAATTCATCATTCTGCCTGACTTCCACTCCTCAGTTCACTTTCCCAGCCAAAGCTAACTGCGCTCATGCACCCTAGGAGGGACCCTTGTCTTGCCCTGGCCTCGGGTCAGATGCTAAATCCATTAGGGGAAGTTAAAAGAAACTCATAGGAAGTACAAGTCCCCCTCCCCCAAAGTGGCATTCCTCTCCCAATAAGCCCCATGAATAAAGGAGAAAGATGGGACAAGCTAGTAGGTATTGAGCACCCATCCTGGCCAGGCTGTATATTAGCATTCTACGTCCATCCCCCACTCCATCAGCACAAACCCTAGGAAGCACTGTTCATCCTCCTTCATAGGGGTTATGTGAACTGCTCCAGGGCACACAGAGAGCACAGGATTAGAGTAGAGATTGAAGCCCAGAGCCCAGCATCTCTGTGTGTCTTTCCATACATTACTAAGGCCTGGCAGAGTTGGCCTCTATTTTACCCTAAAAGTGACTTTCAGTGTTATAACTTACATCTAAGTTTGAAAAGTTGGTCAAGAACATGATATGTGTGCATATAGAGAATTCACCTGCCAAAAAATGACTCCCTCACAACTCTCCCCAGCCAACACCCACTATCAAGACTCTTGTTTCACATTTTGTGATTTATTAATCTTTATTTTATATTTTAATATAGAAAAACCATATTCATGTCCTGTAAAATATTGTCATCCGTTGTTTATAAAACTTGTTTTCACTTTTCAGTTAGCAATGTGAAAATTGTTTAGGTATCATAGGTTGGGATGGAATGTATCATAATTTTCCTCATTAAAATTAATGGAAATAGAAAGAAAGAGACGAAAGAAGGAAGGAAGGTAGAAAAGAGAAGAAAAGAGGAAAGGAGAGGGAAGGGGAGGAAAGGAAAGGAAAGAAAAACCCAGGTCCCTCTAGCTGTGAAGTCTGGGTCTTCTCCACTCCACCATTCCTCATTCCCTTATTCATTTTCTGGATGGCCATGAACAAATGCTTCCCCTCCCTCATCCTTTTCCTCGCACACTATTCCTCTTGCCTGATGGAAGCCCTGCACGTGAGAGCATTACATGTCGTACCCTCCTGACAGTGCACAAGGCGTCAGCCTCATGAGGCTTTATCCTGAGCTTCGGCATCATACAAGCAGGAAACGAGTCAGGAGAGAGTCAGGGCATCCCATCTTCTTTGCTCTGAGAATGGACTCCACCCCATGAAAGCACTTTCTCTCCTTTTGAGGAATCCTTGCCTGAGTAGATGGCATCTGCAATGACTACTGAGTGTAGAAGATCTATTCTGGGAGGTGTCCAGTGCACCATCCCAGAATATGAAATAGCTGCTCTTGTCACAGATGGAAAAGCAGCCCATTGTGCATGTTGCAGGAGCTGGGTTTTGGCTGCATCCCATAGAAGGGTTTTATTTCGACTTCAGAACCTTTGTGGTTGCCAGGGTAAACCAAGTGGTTGTATAATAGAAGTATTCCCACCCTCACTGGCACTCTGACCCACTGTTCCTTCTTGCCAGTGACACTTTTTGAAGTCCAGAATCCTTTCAGAAAGTCGCTCGTTGGCACACTGTGAACTGGAGAGCAGCAATTTTTTGATACTTGTTAATTTTATCAGTAAGTTGCTCAGGGAGATAGGAAAGACCTAGGTTAGGATCCCTTTTAAACATCTAAAATATTGACAGACCTTTACTAATCCAGACCCAGCACTTAAGCATCCTTCTCTTCAGGTGCAGGGTTCAGGCTTCGGTAGGGGGAGGCATTAAACACAGAATCCCTGCCTGCTGCTGGGCCCACCCTCCATCCCAGCTGCCCCTCTGCCCACACAGCTGCCCCTCCGGCCCTGGGTCCCGGTCACTGCATGAGTAGCTGCGCACGCACAGGATGGTAGAGTCGGGTGGACGTTGATCACGCCCAAGCAGGGAACAGGATCCAAGTGGAAGTAAATTTCAAAAGAAGCCTGAGTCATGTTTCCAGTTTCATGAGCCAGGCTGAATCTCTCCAAATGAGAGCTGATAGGACAGCAGAAGAGGTGGGGGTGGATGGAGCAGTGCAGCTGGCATCACTTGTACTAGATGTTCATGAGCAAACGTGGGCTGCCTTGTCCTCTTTTCTCTGCTCTAAAGGTACGCTCCTCATGGACAGGATGAGGCAAATCCCTTTGGTGGTCTCTGCAGGGGCCCAGTACTGTGCTGGACAAATAACACCATGTAAATGCTTATGGGGAAGCACCAGAGGGAAGAGTCATTTGCTAAAGGAGCACACCTCAGGGACATGTGACGCTGGGGCAGGCACAGCTGGCCTCTCTGCCAGCAGCTGCAGCATGGCCACACAAGCCCACAGCTTGTCATGACTGTAAGGCAAATGGGCCTCCTACCGGGTCCTGCCTGGTCGCCGCACTAGCCCTGGGTGTGAGCTGGCTGGTTCTGGATGTCCAGCTCAGTGCCTGGAGCTTGCTGTTTGTTGAATGATTAAAGGAACTAGTGGTAGTTGAAGCCCTGGAAGCTCAAACATGCAGATCTCTGTTAAAAATTCAAGCTCTTGTCAGTGACCAACTTGTTTTAGCCAATATCCCAAAGTAATGAAATTCTAACACCAAAAAAAAAAAAGACTCTCTCTTCAAACTCATTATAATGAAATTTGACCTCTCATACTCCTATGGATATTCTCATTTACTTTGCCTATGAATAGAAGCTATGCAGTACATTAAAAACAAACAAACTTGTATTTGCCCCTCAAACCCACCCCTCAGCCCCCCACCCCATTGCTGTGCAGACTGTTATCTCCTTCCAGGAATGTTTCTTGTTCTGAGGTTGTGGCCTCTGAGGCTCTGGCAGGTGTGTGCTGCCCAGCCCACGGGAGGGAGCATAGGAGCCCGCTGAGCTCCCCCCCACCCAGTTGCTTGGCTTCCCAGCTACCTTTTAAGGCCCCCGTCAACAGGAAAGACTGTATTCAAGTGCCCTGCTCCACGTGCTTCCCACTCCATGTCACAGTTATGTGTCTCCAGCTCGTGCCCTCTCCGTTAGCCAAAGGGCTCGGCTCATCTCTTCCTGGAACAGGACAATGAAAAGGAGTTATGTCCTTCTCAGCAGTTTGCAAACCTTGCCACCTCCTAGGGGAGGCTGGGGTAGAAGGAAGAGATTGGAGCTGAGGAAGGGAACAGATGAGGAATGTGGTGGAGCAGTCGACTGTCATAGTTAATAGTTGGGCTCTAAAACCAAATTGCCTAGTTTTTTTTGAAAATGAGGTGAAATTCACAGAACATAAAATTAACCACTTTTAAAGCATACTATTCAGTGGCCCTTAGTACATTCACAGTGTTGTGCAACCACCACCTCTGTCTAATTCCAGAACATGTCTATCATCCCCAAGAGAAAACCCCATACCCATTAAACAGCTTTCCCCCATTCTCCCCTCCTCCAACCCTTAACAATCTATAATTTCCTTTCTATTTCTATGAATTTCTCTATTCTGGACATTTCATATAAATGGAATCGTACAATGTGTGATGTGTTATGACTGGCTTCTTTCACTTAGCATGTTTTTGAAGTTTGTCCACATTGTAGCATGTATCAGTACTTCATTGCTTTTAATGACTGAAGTGTATTCCATTGCATAGATCCATTGTGTAGATATGCCATTTGTGTTTATCCATTCATCTGCTAATGGCCATCCACCTTCTGGCTGTTGTTAACAGTGCTGCTATGAAAACTTTATACAAGTGTTCACTTGTACACCTGCTTTCAATTCTTTTGGGTGTATACCCAGGAGTGGAATTTCAGGGTCACATGGTAACTCCATATTTAACTTCTTAAGGAACCACCAAACTGTTCCCCACAGCAGCTGCATCATTTTGCATTCCTACCAGATCGCCTCATTTCACATCCAGCTCTGCCACTTACTAGCTGCATGACCTCAGGGAGGTTACTTCTGCCCTCTGTGCCTCAGTTTCCTCATATGATTAACAGGGACAATAATGCTATCTACCCAATGAGTTAGCATGTGCAAAGGGCTTAGAACAGCTCCTGGTACAAAAGCTATATAACGCCGGCTGCCGCTGCTGTTACTGAGAGACAGTGCAGGTTCTAGCAGATGAAAGACTGAGAAGCTTTTGGGCTGAAAGAGGCTGCACAGATGATATAAAAAAATCACAAGACACATGGGGTTGGGCACTGAGAGAATCCCTCTCTCTGAGGAATCCATCTTCTTATTCAGTGATAAGCCACAGTCCTCAGTTCCGTGAGTTCGTGGGTGGACACTGCTCAAGAACAGAGCGTCCTGGGTCTTCCACTCATGACCAACTGCCAGCACCACTCCTTCCAGTTCTGCAACAAGAAAAGAGGACCGGAGTACATTCCACCATATGAATGCTCCAAACAAAAACTTCAGAAAACAAATGAAAGAAAGTCTTCTCTTTCTCTCATTTCCCTGATGTTCAGAAAAGGCAAACCTGGTTGATTTTCAATTGAAGTTACTGACTTATCACTAAATATTTTCCAAATACTATTATCTCAATTTACAAAATTAATCCATATGTTTATGGATCCCTTTACACCTAACTCATCAAAATGTTTTTATAAAAACTATTAGAATTCCAAGAATCCTTTCAGGAGCCTTCTTTGAAGCACATAGAAACAAGAAGATACTTTTTCCCCATTCATCTTGCATTGGAAATCTCAACTTGTCAAGTGGCCGTATTACCAACTTCTAGCTAAGAGTGAACTGACGAAAAAGTATGTAACAGAGCTGCCGCAGTGGCACCTTGCACTCATAGAGCACTATAATTTGCTCTGTCAGTTTCCAGACAGGCCTACAACAGTCTGGGAAGGCCGATGGGGCAAGTGCTGTCATCTCTGTCAGTAGAGAAGACCCTGAGACTCAGGACAGGTGTCCTGGCCCGGAAACGGAGGAGCCCGTACTAGACTGGGCTGCTGCGAACTCCCGAAGGCTTTTGTGTGGCCTGGGCAGGTGGAGGGTCCCCTGCTGTGGGCTAAGCTTGGCGAGGCATGTCCTCCCCTCTCCTCCCGCCCTCTGTAGGAAAGCATCTTCACAACTTTGCATAGTCACCAGGTCACTGACAGCCTGGGCCTCCTCTTTCTAGCAAACGCTTCAAAAGGGGGCAAAAGAGCAAATCCAGGAGGCTCAGGCTAGAGGCAGTCTCTTCACTGATCTGGTGTATCCTACGCAGCCAAGACGCCTGGCACTAGAACAGAGGCAGGAGAGAGGGAGTGGAGAGAGCCCCACTGAGAGCAGATCTGGGAAGTATCAGGAGTTCTCTGAAAGCAAAGGTTCTGAACCCAGGTGGCAACAATGGGAACCCGTGGGTCTTCCAGTGGGGTGTAGGAGGGGCCCCAGAGAGAACCCACCAGAAGCTCATTTGTTCAAGGGTCTGGCATTACGGAAGGCCAGCACTGCCTCACTGGCCAGAGAGAATGTGATCAGGCTAACAACAGGCTGGTGTCATCCAGTGGGATCTGCCCAGATCCACTGGGTTTGCTACAGTTCTTCATCTGCAGTGAGGAGGGGCGGGGCTGACAGTCCTGCAGCTGGGGGCTGGAAAAGGCAAGGGTGTGGCTCTGAAGAAGAGAAACAAAAGCACCTGGAGGGGGCAGGTCAGACCCCCAGCCACCCAGCCAAGAGGGCAGCTCTGGGAGAGGACCCTGAGTTCTTTCTGATGAGATCTTGCTCAGTGGTGTGTCTTAACAACTGTCGTGCAAACAGAAAGCATTACTGCTGGCATCAAGCTGTTCATGAAAGTCAACTCACCATCTCCTGGTAAAAGCAGAGGATGAAAGTAATCGTCTTCATAGCACAGAAATGATATATGGTCTATACAACACGGCTGGCTGTCCGTGCACTTCCCACGGCCCCAAGTCTGCCAGAAAAGTTACTGTAGCGCGCCTCAGCTTTCTGGGCCGCCAGAGCCTCTGGGGCCAGTTTTGGGCCACGAGTAGACTGCAGTGTGCCTTCCAAACATGGTTATTTCCTAGGACACGAGGGAGATGCAGGGGCACTGGCATTGGTCCCTCACCCCCTCTGCTTGTCAGAATCCTCTGGGGAGCCTTGAAAAAGCCCAGAAGCCCAGGGCCACCTCCCACCTGCTGAATCAGAAAATCAAATTTGTAAGAATCTTCCTTCCCAGAGGATTTGGATACATCTGGTCCAATGGGAGCCAATGATCCCCTACCCACCACCGAAGGCTGTAAAAGAAGCAGGCTGTGAGCGGGAGTCACGGCTCTGCCACGCCACATTGCTAGTCCCCAGCTTGTCCTCAGTTCTCCACAGGGGCTGGGACATCCTGTCAGAGCCAGTGGTACTTCTCCTGCAGGTGGCAGGCATGTGTCCCTCACTCACCTGCCTTTCTCTTTCACTCTTTAGGACACACAAGACCAGCCATTGCTACCGCATCACCTACCGCCACATGGAGCGGACCCTGTCCCAGAGGGAGGTGAGGCGTGTCCACCAGGCTGTGCAGGAGGCTGCCGTGCAGCTGCTGGCCGTAGAGGGCAGGTTTTGATGGCACGTGGATTTGATGAAGAAAAAAAGGATATTGTTGGTGGACTGGGGCCTTGCTCACCTTTTGATAAAGGATCAGTTTTGAGACTTTGAGAAAATAAAGGATCACTCTTGAGAAACTGTAGACATGGCATTTGTCTTTTATTTTGGAAAAGGGATGAAAAAGGAGCAATAATGTGCGAGTTTCCTCCTTTACTGTCAGAAATGCTTGGCTCGTTGGTGTTCAGTGTGGTTAATTGGTCCCTGGGTTCCCTTAAAGTGTAAACACCGGGCAGGATTTCTTGCCCGACTGACTCCCCCACCCATGTCATGAGCGAAGCCTCACAAAGGAGCATCAGAAACTCCAGACATTGGAAGCTTCTTTGAATCAGCTTGTATTCCTTTCTTCCTTCTCTTCCTTTTCTGTTCTGCAAAGGGCAGGCTTCAAACAGGACACTAATGAAATGCCAGGGCCTCCCTCAAAAGTGAAGGAGTCACATCTCTGAGCAGGGCGAGGTATTTACTTGCTTTTCATAAACCTGCACTTGGAGTCAGGCCTCTGGCCCCAGGGCTCGAGCTTGGCAGCCTTCTGCCCCACCTGGAGAGGAAAGAAAACTGAGAGAGTTGCCCCAGAGGCCTGCAGACTCACAGAGGGGCCAGGTCCTGAAACCCCTGAGAGGCTGGTTTTCTAATGGGAGGCCTCCACTTCTGCAGGTGACCTTTAAGGGAGAGTATGGGGCTTTTATGTTTCCCCTTTCTATCCCAGGCACCTTGTAGTCTGCCTGCCTCACTTCTGACCAGTTTTGATAATCAGATTCCATCCCTGGCCTGTGCTGGAGGCTGATGGAGGCTACAAGTGCTGGGATAAATATTTGATGAGGGCAGCCATTATCAGTCAGCAGCATGAGGGGTGGGCAGCTGCTTCCAAAGGAAAGAAATGGGCTTGATGTCATTTTAGAGTGTTCTTCATTTGGACTTTACCCTTGGATTATCAAGGGAATTAAGGAGGCTATACCCCAACTCCTACACCCAAACCTGGGTCCAAACTAGTGGCCAGGGTTTTGGGCCCACTGGATGTAATTGCTGCATTGGAGATGGGGGTGTCTGAGTAGGAATGCACATGTGATTAGTAATTTCTTCTTCTGCAGCATTTGCAGGCTCAGCAGACCATTTCTGATCCAGCCTTGGGCTGCATTTCCAAAGATCACTTTATCCCCAAGACCAGTTAGACTTTCACTAATACTCTCTAACAAAACAAGCTGTGTGGGCAACACTGAGAAACCATGGCACCACCCCACGATCAAATACTGTGCTTGTGCCAAACCATGTCTCCCAGGGCCAGGGGCAGGCTGCCATTCAGGAGGGTTCATAGAGGGATTTCTGGAGCATTCCTCGCAGCGCTCCATGCCGTAGAATCAGCTGTTATCTAAACTTTACAAATGGGGCAACTGAGCCTACAGAAGTCATGGGACTTGACCAGAAACATAACGAAGAGCTGGTGGGCCTCACCCTCAGCCTGCTGCCTCCAGATTCAGAACTTCTATCTAAGTGGACATTGGCTGGCTATAGGGTCTGCGCCTCACTCTGCTCCTTTGGGCCTTTGTCCTATTTCCGTAAGTACTGTAGCTGGGGGGCATGCACAGATGCCCCCCACCCCTGGTCCTCTGCAGCTGCTGGCACCCAGGCTCAAGGTAGGCCCACTCTGCCAGGCAGCCCAGGGAACATCCAGCTTTGGCTTCTTTGTGCTGTTTCCACAGGAGAATAAATAATAAAAAAGGAAAAAATGAGGACGGTAATTTAATCCATAAGATAATCAGCACTTTACAGTTCAAGAATATCCACTTCTACCTAAAGTAGAGCACGGTGACTAACCAGCATCATCATGGTGACCCTACGGTGTGCTCGGTCCCCTCCTTGTGAAGTGGGAATGAGAACAGTGCCTGCCCCGGTGACTGGTCGTGAGGACAGAACAAGACATCGCAGGTGCTGCACTTGGCTGAGAATCGAGAGCCTAACAGGCCAGCAGTAAGGGAGGGCTGCTCTGATTATCATTCAGGTGGGAAAAGGTAGAAACATGAAATATTAGACCTGGGACATGTCCTGGAGAGAAGCCACATCTCCCATGGGACAAAATGACTCACTGAGGACGCAGCTGATTACTGTGGAGCTGGGCCTAGGACGGGACTTGGCAGAGCTGTTTTCATAACACTGCACTAAATTAGACACCCTGAGCGTGTCTTTCAGTGTCACGCCCACTAAAAGCCTGCTCGCTCATCAGGTCGAAGGCACAGGCTGAGGTTGCAGCCACGTCCTGGAGCTGAGGACCAAGGATCCTTCCAGCACCTGTGTTACCTGCCCCTGAGACCAGTCCTGTCATGCTGGCAGCCAGACTGAGGTCAGCAGGCACTGACTACTCTGAATGTCACGGCAATAAATTCTGTGACCAGCTGAAGCCTCAGGGATGGGGTAGAGGACCTTGACTCCACAGCCATTGGTGCACTTGTCCCCTGCCCACCCCTGTTCCTGCTGAGTAGGACGCTGTTACACCAGCTCCTGTGCTGTGCCCTCTAGCTCATCAGTCCTAGAACTGGTCAGCATAGCCCATCACTAGCCCAGTGGTGGACCAGCAATCAAGACATGAAGAGGAAACCTTTCAACACTGGAAACTGGTGAGTGAACTGAAAGAGTATGTGGCAACCTCAAAACCCCCACACAGCAGTCTTTACCTACCTAGACACTTCAGTGGGCACTTGAGTTCTCTGTCCCCACGCCAGGTGTTCTTCAGTCTCCACATCGACCATAATCACTCAGGACTTAGCAGCTCCCAGCCAGGGCCATCTGCCTTCTCCCCGTCCACAGGTCACATACAAGCAGACCTCAAAGAATTTCAGCTTCTGGTTCAGTTCCAGACCACAATAAAGCGAATAAAGCACTATGGTTTCCCAATACATATAAAAATTATGTTCACATTATGCTGTAATCCATTAAGTGTGCAGTAGCATATGTCTTTAAAAAGAAGTGCATATCTCAGTTTCAAAATACTTTTTTGCTAAAAAATGCAGATGATCATCTAGACCTTCAGAGCATCACAGCCTTTTTGCTATGGAGGGACTTGATCAATGTTGGTGAAAAGTCAGTATCTCCAAAGTGGAATAAAATGAAGTATGGGGATGGTGGAGCTAACGCTGATGGTGTTCCAGGGGGAGCCCTGGACCAAGCCCAAGGCTAAGTGAGGTCCGAGGCTAAGCCCAGTTCTGCCAAAGATGAGTCATCTGGCATCCCTGAGGTTTCATTTCCTTCACCCTAAAATGGAGGTGATGATCCTTGCGTTTCCTACCTCAGAGTGAGTGTGAACGGCCCAGCAAAGAGTAAGAGTCACATGTAAAACTCCCAAGTGTCTTGTGTTAGCCTCACAAAAACTCCAGGAAAGCTGACCGCATCATATTTACTTAGGAATGAAAGGCTATGAGCCCACGGTGCTGCAGTCAGTAGGCGCAGAGCTGGAATTTAGGGCCACTTCCCTGTAACACCGAAGCCCATGGTCCCCCCAACTGTGCCACCTGTCACCACTAATGGAAGATGAGTAACAACACGAGGACAGCACCTGTCCCCTGCGGCCTCAGGTGTGAAATGAGGAGTGCCCTCCACCCTGTTCTCCCAAAATGAGGGCCTGCATGTGTGCATGTGTCCTTGTCTGTTCCAGATAGAAGCCTTGAGGAGGGCTTAGCCTTCTCACACATCACAATGATGAAGTGGAGGCCAGGCCACATTGAGTAAACCAGAGACATCAAGGAGGGCACTGCAGACTGGTTAAACTACAAGGATTGCTCCGGAGAGAAAGTCAGGGAAGGACTCCAGAGCAGCACACCCTGGTCCATGCTCCCCACTTCCCCCTGGGCTACGGGAAGTTCACACGCAGGGCCCATCGCACCCACGGCTGTGTGCAGAGCGTGGCCCCTTCCCTCCCAATCAAGAAAGGATTTCAGAACCCAAGGTGTAAGCATGACACTATTATAGAGGAAACTTTGAAATTTTTTTTAACAGCTCCCAATCTATCAAAAGTGAATCATTTGAAGTCATCTATACTTTATTATTAATAAGAAATTACTAGGGTGCCAAAGCACCTCAGTGCACAAAGGAAAGTTCAGCAAATGGTGCTGGAACAATAGGATATCCATATAAGAGAAAGAGAAAGGACTAAACCCCTACTTCACACTCCACACAAGTTAATGCAAGATGGCGCAGAGACCAAAACATAAAAGCCAAAAACATATCATAAAGCTTAAAGGAGAAAATATAAGGGACTATGTTTGCAACCTGACTAGGCAAAGATTTCTTAGGACACAGGAAAAACTAGTAAAGAAAAAAGTGATAGAGGGTGAGGAAGATGGCGGCGGAGTAAGTAGCAGTGTTGTAGCAGTGTTGTCTGCTTGCTCCTATCATGGAAAGCTTGGGAGACGGACAGGGAGATGAGTGAGTACAAACTTCGGACAGCTCAAGCGGGGAAGGGAGAGCGAGAGCGGAGAGAGCGGAGGGTAAAAGGGCGGAAGGCCCGCCAGCGCTCTTGGGAGGAGTCGCTGGACCCACCAGGCCCCACGCTCCTACCAACCGCACCCCAGAGGGACAGCTGCAGACTGGCTCACCGCCCGGAATCTCCTTGGAGATTGCTGCCTACTGTAGGCGCGGCAAACAGCAGAGTCCCATAGGGAAACAATAGAAAGGTTTCCGTGAACCGGCCAGAGGTGCGGAAGGACAGCGAGTGGCCCGGACTTTGGGAAGCTGTGTGAACTGAGACTGGTGGTGGCAGCACCACATACAAGACGCGCGCATCCGTCGAGGTGCCACTGATCAGAAAAAAGTGGAATTGGGCTGGGAAAGCTGCGTCAGAAACACGGTCCCGGTCAGGGCCCAAAGAGGGCGGGCAGGACATGCAAGAGAACCGAGAGACGCTGCCGGCCAGGGACAGGCACAGCTCGGTGATGCGGCTTGGAACACAGAGACATCTTGGGAGGAGGAGCAAAGGCAGGACCCAAGGCAGGGCGGGGACTAGGAACATGCGCACTGGCGCGCCGATAGAAAAGTGTTTCTAGAGAAGCTTGAGGACTGCTGGAGGGTGCTGCAGGACAAGTGGGGAGAGACCCAACGCTGCGGCTCACAGCAGATAGTTACAGAGAAAAGCAGCAGCAGAAACCAGCCAGAGCTCCTCACAGCCAGCCAACCAGGAAAAAAATTTGAAACTCATGGAATTTTGGCCAGGTGTGGATCCAGAAAAAGAAGACTGCACACAAAGGCTGAACTGAGTAAAAACTTTCTTTTTAACTTTAAATTTAAGTGAAAGAAGGAAGGAAAATAAACTTTTTTTTAAAGGAGAAGTGGGAAAAAAAATTTTTTTCTCTTTAAACTATCTCTTTAATCTGTTTCATACCATCTCTCCCTCCCATCCTTCATCTTTAATTGTTGTTTGTTTGTTAGTTTTGTTTAGCCTCCCTTTCACACTAAATATATAGCATACAACTACTATATAAATCTAATACTATACACTACCAGTTTCTTACTTTATCCTGCATTCTTCCCTCTCTCTCTTTTCTATATTTATTTATTTTATTTTTATTAACATACAATGTAAATATTACTTACTGTCTTCAATAGTCTTGACACTACCTGCTACTATTACTACTCTATCAACCCCCTTTCAAAAATGATCTCTTTTTTCATTTAAAACAACTCTTACCTATTTCTCCTATAATATAATAGTCCTAACCTCTATACATTTATATTAATACTGGCTCATTGGCTACCGATAGTAGGATAGAGGGTGGCGGATATTTCTGAGGGTGTGGGTTTCTTGCCTGGGCTGTGTGTTTATGTTTTTAATAGCACCTCCACAAGAGAACTCAAGACAAGGTGGGCAGAGTGACTCTCAATCAACTAGCCAGACAGAAAGTCTCACCAAAGAGCAACGGAAATATAACCAGACAGCATAAACAAACGACATAAAGGGTATCCCAAGAACATCAGGCTCAGGAGATCAAAGAGACTGCACTGCTGAAACCCCCAGAGCTCCTATAAAGAATCTCATACATACCACAAAGCTGGGAAGTCAAAGCAGACAAAATCAAAAAACAAAATCAAACAAGAAGAATCCAACATGGTAAGATGCAGAAACAACCTCTCAATGAAAAGAAAAGAGGAATCACCAGAAAGAGAGGTAGATGGAATAGACATAGCCCAAATGTCAGGCATGGAATTCAAAACAATGGTGGTGAAGAAGCTCAATATACTCAACAACCTCAAAGACAGCTACAACAACCTCCAAGGAAGTTACCAACAGCTCCAAGAAAATTATAGGGAACTTACGGAGAACTACACCAGCATAAAAAAGGACATAGAAACTATTAACAAGAACCAGGAAGCAATGAAGAATACAATCTCTGAACTGAAAAACACAGTAGAATCAATCAAAAGTAGGCTAAACGAAGCAGAGGATTGAATCAGTGAATTAGAGGACAATGTAGAGAAAAATTCGCAGACAATACAACAAAATGATAAAGATTGAAAAAGTGTGAAGAAGGTCTAGGGGAATTACAGGACAACATGAGACAAAATAATATCCGGATCATTGGAATACAAGAGGAGGAAGAGGAAGAACAAGGAATAGAGGGCCTGATAGGAAGAATAATGACAAAAAAATTTCCAACCTTGATGACAGGAAGGGTCATGCAGGTCCAGGAAGCACAGAGAGTCCCAATGAAGAGGAACCCCGAAAGGCCCACTCAAAGGCACATCATAATTAAAATGGCAACATTGAAAGACAAAGAGAGAATCCTAAAAGCAGCAAGAGAAAAACAGAAAATAACATACAAGGGAGCTCCAATAAGGCTATTGACTGATTTCTCAACAGAAACACTGCAAGCCAGAGGGAATGGTCAAATATATTTCAAGCAATGAAAAACAAAGGCTTACGACCAAGAAAATTCAAACCAGCAAGGCTCTCATTCTAAATGGAAGGTAAAATAAGGAGTTTCTCTGACAAAGGAAGACTAAAAGAATACATCTCCACCAAACCAGCATTGTAAGACATGCTAAAGGGAAGGCTTTAAGAAAAAGAAGAAAAAAAGAGAGGGAAAGGAACACAGGTACAAAGAGAAATGAATAAATACATGTCAGTAATAACCTTAAATGTAAATGGATTAAATGCTCCAATTAAAAGACATAGGGTAGTGGAATGGATATGAAAACAGGACCCACATATTTGCTGTCTACAAGAAACACACCTCAAAACTAAAGATTTACACAGACTGAAAGTAAAGGGATACGAAAAAGTATTCCAAGCAAACGGACATGAAAGGAAAGCTGGGGTAGCAATACTCATATCAGAAAAAACAGATTTCAAAGCAAGGGCAATAAAAAGAGACAAAGAAGGACATTTCATAATACTTCAGGGAACAATCCATCAAGAAGATATAACACTGAGAAACATATATGCACCCAACATAGGAGCACCCAAATATATAAAGAAAATACTAGAAGACCACAAGAAGGATATTAACAGCAACACATTCATAGTAGGGGACTTTAACACTCCATTACCAATAATAGACAGGTCCTCGAAGCAAAGAAACACCAAGGATATATACAGGCATTGAACAACACACTAAAGCAAATGGACTTAACTAATATATATAGAAGTTTTCACCCCAAAGAAGCAAAATATACATTCTTTTCAAATGCACATGGGACATTTTCAAAGATGGACCACATGATAGGACACAAAACAAGCCTCAACAAATTCAAGAAAATTGAAATTGTATCAAGCATCTTTTCAGACCACAATGCCTTGAAACTAGAAATCAACCTCAAAGAAAAAATCAAAGACATCCAAACTCATAGAGAATGAATAACATGCTATTAAATAATGAATGGATTAAAAATGACATCAAAGAAGAAATCAAGAAGTTTCTGGAAACTAATGATAATGAACACACAACAGCCCAAAACCTATGGGATACAGCAAAAGCAGTCTTGAGAGGGAAGTTCATAGCAGTACAGGCATATCTGAAAAGGATAGAAAAACCTCAAATAAAAAATCTAACCCTAAAGTTACAAGAACTGGAACAACAACAACAAACAAAGCCTAGGGCAATAAAAAGGAAGGAAATAATCAAGATCAGAGCAGAATTAAATAACATAGAGACTAAACAAACAATTCAAAAGGTCAACAAAAGTAGGAGCTGGTTCTTTGAAAAAATAAATAAAATCGACAAATCATTAGCCAGGATCATCAAGAAAAAAAGAAAGAAGACCCAAATAAACAAAATCAGAAATGAAAGAGGAGAAATCACGACTGATACCACAGAAATACAAAGGATTGTAAGAAATTACTACAAACAACTGTGTGGCAAGAAATTCGAAAACCCAGATGAAATGAACAAATTTCTAGAAACATATAATCTTCCAAAACTGAATCAAGAAGAAGTAGAAAGTCTCAACAGACCAATAACAAAGAATGAAATTGTAATAATAATCAATAATCTCCTGGCACACAAAAGCCCTGGACCGGATGGCTTCACAGGAGAATTTTACAAAACATTTAGGGAAGAACTAACTCCTACCTTCATCAAACTATTCCAAAAAATCCAAAAAGAGGGAAAAATCCCAAACTCATTCTATGAAGCCAGTATTACCCTAATTCCAAAACCAGGTCAAGACTCAATGAAGAAAGAAAACTACAGGCCAATATCACTGATGAACATAGATGCTAAAATCCTCAACAAAATATTGGCAAACAGGATCCAGCAACACATTAAAAAGATCATACACCACGATCAAGTGGGATTCATCCCAGGGATGCAAGGATGGTTTAATATTTGCAAATCAATAAATATAATAAATCACCTTAACAAAATGAAAGACAAAAATCACATGATCATATCAATAGATGCAGAAAAAGCATGTGATAAAGTACAACACCCATTTATGATGAAAACACTCAGCAAAATGGGAATAGAGGGAGCATACCTCAACATAATAAAGGCCATATATGAGAAACCAGAAGCCAACATCATACTCAATGGACAAAAACTGAAAGCATTCCCCCTGAGATCAGGAACAAGACAAGAATCCACTCTCTCCACTCCTATTCAACATAGTGTTGGAAGTCCTAGTCACAACAATCAGACAAGAAAAAGAAATAAAAGGCATCCAAATTGGGAAAGAAGAAGTAAAACCATCATTATATGCAAATGACATGACAGTATACATAGAAAACCCTATAGACTCCACTAAGAAACTACTTCATATAATAAGTGAATTTGGCAAAATAGCAGGGTACAAAATAAATATAAAAAAATCTAAGGCATTTTTGTACACCAACAATAAAATATCAGAGACAGAAACAAAAAAGAAAGTTTACTATAGCAACAAGAAAAATAAAGTACCTAGGAATAAACATAACCAAAGAGATAAAAGACCTGTACTCTGAAAATTACATAACATTGAAGAAAGAAATTAAGGAAGATACAAATGAATGAAAGCAAATACCATGTTTTGGATGGGAAGAATCAACATCGTCAAAATGGCCATACTACCCAAAGCAATCTACAGATTCAATGCAATCCCTATTAAAATACCAATGACATATTTCACAGACCTGGAACAAATACTCCAAAAATTCATATGGAGCCAAAAAAGACCCCGAATAGCCAAAAAAATATTGAGACAGAAGAACACAGCAGGAGGAATCATAATACCAGACATCAAACAATACTACAAAGCCACTGTGATCAAAACAGTCTGATATTGGCAAAAGAACAGACATATAGATCAATAGAGAATCCAGAAATAAACCCAGGACTATATGGTCCACTAATATTTGATTAAGGGGGAAGGAACATAAAATGAAATGAGAAGAGCCTCTTCAACAAATGGTGCTGGGAGAACTGGACAGGGATGTGCAAAAAAATGAAACTAGACCACCAACTTATACCACACACGAGAATAAACTCAAGATGGAGCAAAGATTTAAATGTAAGCCGTGAAACCATAAAAGTCCTAGAGGAAAACATAGGCAGGAAAATTTCAGATATACTACGTAACAATATCTTCTCGGATACATCTCCTAAGGCAAAAGAAGTAAAGTAAAGGAAAAAATAAACAAATGGGACTACATGAAATTAAAGAGTTTCTGCTCAGCAAAAGAAAACATCAGCAAGTTGAAAAGGAAACCAGCCACATGGGAAAACATATATGCCAATGATACCTCAGACAAGAGACTGATCTCCAAAATATATAGAGCTTATACGACTTAACATCAAGAAAACAGAAAACCCAATTAAAAAATGGGCAAAAGACCTGAACAAACACTTCTCCGAAGAGAACATACAGAAGGCCCATAGACACATGAAAAAATGCTCAACACCACTAGCCATCAGAGAGATGCAAATAAAAACCACAATGAGATACCACTTTACACCTGTCAGAATCACCACCATCAACAAATCATCAAACAAGTGCTGGCGAGGATGTGGAGAAACGGGACCCCCAGTGCACTGTTGGTAGGAATGCAGACTGGTGCAGCCACTATGGAAAACAGTAAGGGATTTCCTCAAAAAACTAAAAATGGAACTGCCTTTTGAACCAGCGATTCCACTGCTAGGATTATACCCAAAAAATCCTAAAACCCTAATTGAAAAGAACTTATGTACCCCTATGTTCATAGCAGCACTGTTTACAATAGCTAAGTGCTGGAAACAGCCCAAGTGCCCATCTGTAGATGAGTGGATCAAAAAACTGTGGTACATTTACACAATGGAATACTATGCAGCAGAGAGAAAGAAGAAACTCCTGCCATTTGCAACAACATGGATGGAACTAGAGAGAATTATGCTTAGTGAAATAAGCCAGGCAAAGAAAGAAAAATACCATGTGATATCACCAAATACAGGAAACTAACAAACAAATGAACTAAGTAGAACAAGGAGCAGAATAACAGTTATTAGGGGGGAGGGGAGGGGGGAGGGAGAGGAGGGGGATAAGTAAGGGAAGGGTTTAGTCAAGGAAGGTGTATAAATGACTCATGGACATGGACAACTGGGAGGGATATGACTGTGGGAGAAGGGGTGGGATGGGTGGGGGGGAGCAAAGGGGGGAAAATGGGACAACTGTAATTGAAAAACCAAAATAAATAAATAAATAGTGATAAACTGGACTTTTTCAAGATTTAAATCTTCTACTCTTTGAAACGTCATTAAGAAAATGAATAGGCAAAGCATAGGTTGTAAGGAAATATTTGTGACACATGTTTGACAGAAGACTTCTATACAGAATACACAGAATTCCTACAATTCACCAGTAATTTTTTTTAAACCCTTTGAAAAAAATGGGCAAAGACTTGGACAAACACTTCACCAAAAAGATTTATAAATGGCCAATAAGATGAAAGGTGCTCAACATCACTAGCCATCAGGGAAATGCATTTATGAAGCTAAAGAGCAGATGAAACTAATCTCTAGTGGCAAAGAGCAGACCCGAAGCTGCCCGGGCCTGGGAGGAGACTGGCTGACAGGGGCACACGGGGAAATTTTAGGTGATGGAATGTTTTAAACCTTGATAAGAGCATGGGTTACAAGGATGAATGCATTTGTCAGAACTCATCAAACTGTGCACTTTAAAATATGCACCTTTCTCTGTATGTAAATGATACCATTGTGAAAAAAGAGAAAAATCACCCGTGCCGCATCTCACAACCCAGTGAGCATTCCATCTGCGAAGTGGAGACAGCGGCTCTGCACCGAGGAGCAGATTGCGGAGGAGATGGGCAGAGTGGTCCAGAGGGATTCTAGGGGCAGATGTCCTTGAGTTCATGGGGCATTTGGGGTGTGCAGCTCTCCCCAGGAGAGTGGCACACATGCAGGGGAGACAAGGAGACTCTGGAGGAGCGAGGGTGCAGGCGCAGGCCAGCAAAAGACACAGGGAAACAAGGGGGCCCTGCTGACCCCAACTGTCCACCCTGCAGTGGCGTCCTTGGAGCTGGGGCACTGCTCACTTTGCCCAGGAGAGCAGCGTGTGGGGTCAGGCTGGAGTGGAAGCCATGGCATGGAAGGAAGAGGGAAAGGCGGGCTCAAGGGCTGCTGATGGAGCCTCTTTTCCATGCTTGTTCCCAAAGTCCCCAAATTCTTTTGAGCTGGAACAGCATGGTGGACATAAGCCACGCTGCCCCCTGCTCCAGATGGGGGCACCAAGCTTATGAGAAAGCACGTCCTGTGTCCTGCTCCCACCCCGTGGAGCTCACAGAGTAAAGCAGGGCAGCTCCCCATGGCTTCCGGCTCAGCGGAACAGCCCTCTCCCACCTCAGGGAGGTTAGAAGTGTGGCCTTGTTGAGAAACCAGACCCCAGGATGCTCTCTCTTTTGCTCCCAGGCTGCCAGCGCAGCACCAGCCTTCTTCAAGTTTGGGAAAGGGCGGGGTGAGCACACCAGCACCACTCTTGAACCAGGGCCTGACTACGCCCAGCAGCGCCCTGACTCCCTGTGTATCACAGGTCTGAACTAGACAGGTCAATGACCAGCCACCCATACTGGGAGGAGCCTGAGGCCCTGCTAAGTGTCAGATGCCTCCGTGTGGCATCTGTCACTTAGAGCTGGGTGACCTTGAGCCATTCCTAACTCAGTTTCCCACTGGTAAAATGAGGACACCAGTCATACTCCTGGGAGGGTGATGAGGATCGAATGAACCAAGGCATGGGATGCTCTTAGTTTTTAGCAAATATGTTGTCACATGTGAATTAGTATTTTTCTTATAAGCCCATGTTGGGAGAATATTCTGGAATAGACAGTGGTGTGGGTTGCTTGACTGTGTGACTATGCTGCAGACCACTGAGTTGTATGCTTTGAAAGACTGAACTTCATGGTATGTGAACGCATATATCTCAATAAAGCTGTTTTAAGAAATGTTAAACATGCATTCCCCATGTGACCCAGCAATCCCATTCCCCAGGTGTTTCCCAAGAGAAATAAAACATGGCATTTTACTGAATCAGAGCTATCACAGAGACACAGGCGGATGCATCACGCCTCCTCTGAAACACAGCTTAGCCCACCCTTCACTCCTTCCACCACTGAGACATCAGTGCAAGCTCCAGCACAGGCTTGAAGGAGATTTGGCCATATGTCTGTGAAGGGGATGCTATTTTGCTGACTCTTTAGCTGGGGCATTCAGATTCCCCCTCTAGCACATTAACTTTGTGGCCTCCCACCTCCCCCCAAGGCATGAGGGGCTGCACTTGACCTCCTCCGGAGGACCCAGTGGACCAGCTCCTTGCAATGCAGGGCTCCTGGGCTGGAAGCATGCGCATCGCTCAGGAGCTTGCTGGAAATGCAGGCCCCAGGCCCACCCAGACCTGCTAAATCAGAATCTGCATTTGACGAGGTTCAGATGGGCAGTGTGCACATCGGATCCTGAGCAGCTTGGTGCCAGAGCAATACGTTCCCTTCAGAGTGTGGGAACTGGAGCTGCTCACCTTAAGCTCACCTGGGGCACAAAGAGAATGGGAGAGAACGTTCCACCTCTAAGATACTCCAGAGCCCTGTTATGAGTTGAATTGTGTCCACTCAGAAAAGAGACACTGAAGTCCCACCCTTCGGCACCTCAGTGTGACCTGATTTGATGACAGGATTGGTGAACATGTCCTTAGTTAACATGAGGTCATACGGAGCAGGTGGGTCCTAATCCAATACCCTGGTGTCCTGATCAGAAGACAGTCACCCAGGGAGAAGGTGGGGCGACAGAGGCGGAGGTTAGAGTGGCGCCGCTGCAAGCCAAGGACACGGAAGTCGCTGACAATCCAGCAGAAGCTGCAAGAGGTGAGGAAAGGCCCCCACAGGTTTCAGAGGGAGCACGGCCTTGCTGGCACCATGGTCTTGGACTCTCAGCCTCCAGAACTGTGAGACAACACACTTCTGTTGTTTAAGCCACTCAGTCTGTAGTGTTTTGTTATAGCAGCCTTAGGAAACTAATACAGACCCTAAGACAGAGGGACCACCCGCTTCTCATTAAAGAGGGTGACCCCACAGATGGTCCCCACACCTACCAAGGGAGTGACCACAGCTAGTCAACTGAGGGCTGTGGTGTGTTTAGATGGAGGCCATGAAACCCAGCTTTCCCAGGAGACGCTCAGTTTCTCTCAGCCTCCAGGCACCCAGGTGTCCCAGCAGCCTCTTGAGGGGGACACTAGGAAGGCACCTGAGCTGGGAGCCAGTAGGTGGGCCTCAGGGCCCAGAACTCATGGCTGAGACTCAGGGGGTCTCCTAGCCAGCCAGCCAAGGAGGGTCTGTCTCCTTGGATAGGACCAGCACCCCAGTTCTGCCAGCCGGTGACCTCAGTGGCTGGGCACAAGAAACAGAGGGACCATGGACTGCCCATGACACCCACGACAAGAGGGAGAGCAAGTCCCTCTCCATCCTCTACATGACAGTCTTCTGTATTTCCCAAGGGTCTGCCCTCAGTGAGAAGCAGAGAGGCAAGAATCTGACAGTCACTGACTGCAGGGGCCCCAGCGCAGCCCCCGTTCCAGCCCCTATTGGCAGGTGGTTGTACAGGGTCCGGTGAGGGCGGTTCCACTGTCCCCACAGCCAGTCACAGTCATTGCTTCCCCACATCCTCCCTGGCAAAGGAAACCCTGGTTGTTTCCTGGGAATTCGCCATAATCCAAGTAGCATCTTCGGCCTCTTTCTCCTTTGCCCTACCCTTCTTCCTTTTTTCCCTCCCCTATCCACCTGCCCTGCCCAGCCCACAGAGAGAAGGCCGCTCTGGCCTGGATTCACTCAGACCGTAGCTCTCAGCAGAGGGAAAGACAGGGAGCCTGCTCCCCGGCCCACCGCCTTTGACAAGTGAGTAGCGCCCAGCGGAGGACACTCCCTGGCGAGGGCAGCAGCCAATTCTCCTGTCACTGTGCTCTAATTACCCCCATGCCCAGGTCAGGCACAGCAGCAGGGCCTTTTAGCAGCACAGAGAGAACCAGCTCACTGAGCATGATCTCTGGCCCCGTAGCAAAACCATGCCACAGCCCCGCATCACGCCTTAGGCTGTTCTGCGCTGGGCACAGCCCGGTGGCTGGTCTTTCCTGCGCCAGCCCCTCCAGCAGGCTCCCGGTGGTGGTTGCTGGTGATGCCAGGACAGTTTGTTAACACCTATGTGTGAAAAATATTGAAGAATATTGTTTAACAGAGTTACTTGAAACACGTTTCCAATACAACACAGGCAGTTTGAAAAAGGGGTCAGGAAAGAACCTGGCTTTGGGGTCAGGCAGATGCAAGTTCACGGGTGAGGGTCCCTGAGCTCCTCTACTCTTAGCCTCACTGAGCCACGCCTGCAGGCTGGGGTGAGGGCCCCTGCGAGAATTAAGTGACAGAGCGTGTGGGAGGGCTGCCAGCATGGAGCCTGCGGAGCAGAATGGGAAAGGGAGCGAGGAAGTCTGGCTGTGGGTTCGGAGAGGGCCACGGTCCCAGCTGAAGGGACTGTGAGGTCTGGGAAACTTCTGAAAACATGTGGCACTTTACCAATATCCTGAAGTCTGAACTCAAAGGCGCCTTGGGGATCATTTGTCCAGTGGCCCCATTTTAGAGATGACTTGGTGAGGCTCAGAGAAGTAAAATGACTTGCTGTATTACCTGGATGATTTCAACTACAATGAGCAGAGCACCCAGTCTACACTGACTTAAATACGACCTCAGAACAAGAGAAGTCGGGAGGAGGCAGGGCTGGCTCAGTCATTACCGCTGTCCCTCGCGCCCCCTCCTCTCCTCTGCCCGCGGTGGCGTGTGGGCGCTGTCTTCTCCTTAGCCTGCCGTGGGGCTGTGAAAGCACCAACCAGCACATCTCCCCGCACCCTCCAAAAGCAAGAAGGAGTGGGCAGGGGTTTGAGTTTCTCCTCACAACTTTCTTTTTATCACAGGGAAGACAATTTTCAGCCTTGCTTTAAGTCTCATTGGCTGGGATTGGTTCCCATGCCCACACACCAGCTTCAGGGGCAACTGGAAGAGGGAGAATTATTCTTGCGTTTCCAGCTTCTGGTGTAGCAAAAAGGCTCCCTGCCTGGTGTCATTTCTAGATCTCTCCTCCTGTGTTTTGGAGCCTCATCTCCAAGCAGGGCCTTAACAATGGAGTGTGGTGAAGGGCAGGGGGAAGGGGAACTTGTCCTTGGCCAGAGGACCAATTAAGTGAAAACTTGGAGCCCAAACTGAACACAGAATGCTTTGAGGCCAGGCCGGGTGAGGCTGTGGGAGTTGGCCTGGGTGTGCCGGCAGCACTGGCCTGAGAACTCCACTGGGCCTTCCACCGGGCCACCCCGCAAGGCTTTTCTGCCAGAACGTTGTCCAAGGGGCGGCTGGCATGGGTGTGTGGATTAACCCGTCAAGGACATTGGTATTCAGGACATGGAAGATCGCCTTCTGGAGCTGCCTCTAGAAAGCATCTCCTAGGATTTTCATTCTAATATTTAAGCTTTTTACAAGTGTTCACTTATTTGTGACCGAAACCCATGCTTAGGGAAAGGGCATATATTCTTCCCAGTGAAGAGAGTACTCAATACTCAGACAGGTGCAGGCACTGGCTCAAAAAATGCAGAACCCAGCATTCCCATTCCTTGGGGCTTTCTGTGTTTGTTGCCAGGGACACTGTGTATCACCACAATCAAAATGCTAAGCCCTTTGTCACTTTTTCGAGCTAAATGTCAAGAAAGCGGTTATGGCTGACCCAAAGGCTGGAGGCAGGGGACAGCCAGGCTCTTCTGGGGCCACATTCATCTCCTCAGGGCTGGGCCCAGTTTTCAGAAGCAGGGTGGTGGCACGTGTCCTGCAGAGAGCAGTGGTATGGCCACAGCTGTGAGGAGGAAGCAGGCAGGGGATGGCCACAGGACGAGCAGCAGCCCCACATGCCGTGGGGTGGAGACGGTTGACAGGAGAGGCTGGAAGGAGAGGCAAGGGGCTGAGGACTGATGGAATGGGAGAGTGGAGGTGCCCACCACCAAGACAGAGGCCGCAGCAGGACTGCAGAGGGATGGGGGAGGCCTTTGTGTCAGGGCTCCTCTGCTTGCAGGATCTCTTGTCACTGATCATGCTGTGACCCTGGGGGAGGCCAGACTGTGCTGTAGCCACCTAGAGGAAATGAATTTTCCTGCTATTCATTGTCTTCCTCCCTGGTCGGTGGTTCAGAACCACAGGATGTCACAGTAAGTCACCCCCCATGACAGGGAAGAGACTGAGGCTGCACTGTCAGTAGCAGGACCGAGGCCAGGCCCAGGGTACAGGTGTCCAGCCGAGGACACTCTTCTGCCAGGCCAATGCTTGCGTGAATTTTATTTTTGTTTACCACCAAGAAACTCATTTGTGATTCCCCCTCCCCCACGAGGACCCCATGTTTCAAGAGATTTTAATCTACTAAACAACTGCATTTATCAAGTAATAATTCATTCATTTTCCCATTTTTTAAATTAAGCAAAGATACACATAGCTGCCAGCCCGAGTCTCTGATCAACAGGAGATAACTCTTATTACCACCCTGGGTTGATTTAATTTCTGCCAAAAGCAAAGAAACTTGACGTTTTAGGAGGCCTGGGTGGCCTCATTATGGGAAAGTGGAAGTTTTCCATGAAGCTTTGTGAAATATTCGGAATAGCTTCCAGACCCCGGGCACTAATTCATGGAGACCTTGGCCTCTGGCCTATTGGGAACCACAGCACCATGTCATGCAGGCAGTGAGACGAGAAGGAAATCTCACTGTCCCACAGCTCCAACACTCCGCTGTTAAAGGGTTGTGGCTTAGATCAAGCTCTTACCAGCCAGAGCCTTAGCCAAACCACTCAGCCTCCCTCATCCTCATTTTTTCTAATAGTAACATGGGAATGAGGTATTAGTCAGGGTTCTTAGCTGCAAGCATCAGAACCAAATTCTGCCTATCTAAAGCAGGAAAGACTATATTAAGAGGATGCTGGGGAAGACAGTCTGGTTGCCTCAGTAAGTTAAACATGGACTTAGCATATGATCCAGTGATTCCATTCCCAGGTATACACCCAGAAGAATTAAAAACAGGTACTCAAACAAAAACTATACGTAAATATTCACAACAGCTCTATTCACAATAGCCAGAAGCTGGAGACAGTCCAACTGACCATTAACAGATGAATGGATAAACAAAGTGGGGTATATGCATACAGTGGAGTATGATTCAGTTCTGATAATGTTAGTGAAGGGAGCCAGACACAAAAGACCGTGTAATGTATGATCCATTTATATGAAGTGTCTAGAACAAGCAAATTGCTAGAGATAGATGCAGATTAGTTGTTACCATGGCTGGAGGGTGGGCAGGTGAAGAGTGGAAAGTAATTGCTTAGTGGGTGTGGGGTTTCCATTTGAGGTGATGAAAAAATTCTAGAACTATATAGCGGTGATGGTTGCACAACATTGAGGAAATGCTTAACGCCACTGATTGTACACTTGAAATAATTAAAATGGTAAATTTTATATTATGTATATTTTATCACAATATAAAAATGTACCTACCGCGAAATGGAAAAATAAAAGGGGGTGGTAGGTAAGTCACAGGATGGCTGGGTGTGCTAGGAGCCACATCCACAACCTCACCCTGAGACCACATGCCACAGCCACACAGATGCGGTTCCCTTCCCTGCTGGCCCAGGGTCTTGATCTCCTGTGGCCACACGGGTCTGATTGGGGGAGGCTGACTCACAACTATCCCGATGCTGCAGGGTAGGCTGACGAAGAGAGTCTCTGGCACCTTCCATTCCAAGGCGGGAGTCAGGTCCCACAAGACACACAAGGGGATATTCTCCCACATGAGAAGCAGGTGGGAGGTGGTTTAGGAAGTAGGATGCCTACTTCTGAGACAGTGGAGACCAGGTAGAAAGAGCCTGGCACATGGCAGATGCACAGGAAATGCTGACGCTCATGTCCTTCTTCCTGGGAGATAGCAAGATAAGAAGCAGGTCACAAAGTCATTGTTGCTCTTTAAAGGGTTCATGTTGTAGGCGACCTTTCCCTTCCCTCTTCATCCTCTTCTCAACACCCATCACCCGAGCCCCCACACTCACCTCTCTTACTTTCCTATCCAGAGGTTTCTATGCTTTGAATAAGACGACAACAGCAACTGGCCGTTTGTCTAGTGGACACGAATCCTTGCCCTGGACTTTCTGTGTTCACTTTGCAGTTTAACACAAGGGCCTGGTCACTTAGAAGCCAACTCACAGTGAGAAGATGCCCAGGAGCAGGGCCATGGTTACAGGGAACCCGGTCTGTCCTCCATGCCGGTGACAAAACCCCTGTCTGATGCTGGGTACAGTTCCGACCTTGCCCTTCACCGCACCGCGGCAGAGAGGAGACAATACATGTTATAGAGAGTCCTGCCTCGAATCTCTAACACAAACCATTCAAGAAGGAAATGGATAGGACCAGAGTTAGGTTTTTAAAAGTATTTTCATTTTGATATAATTTTAAACTTTCAGGAAGGTTACAAAAATAGTACAAGAAACTCCAATACCGTTCCACTAGGATTCACCACTTTACATTTTTTTATCTGCTTTATTATTCCCTCTTGCTCTCTCTCTCTGCCTCTCCCCTTTCTCTCTCAGACTGCTCCATTTTACCTGTAAGTACCCCAGTGTATACTTCCTAAGAACAAGGACAACATTTTATATAACTGCAGCATAAGTATCACAATCCGGAAAATTTACATTGGTACAATATTATCACCTAATCCTCAGTCCATGTTGAAAGTTTATCAGTTGTCCTGATGATGTCAATTATAGCTACTTGGGGGTTTTCACAATGTTGCTTTCTGGTTTACCTGCACTGTGGTCACAGAACATGTGGTCAGAGGTTCAACCCTTTTAAATTTCCTGTGCCTTATTTTATGTTCCCTCCCCTCAGCACCCCACTGCCTCCTTCCAACTTCTCTGGACGCTTTCCAGGCACGTGCAGTTCAGAGGGCAGTCATGGACCTGGGGAGACATACATGCAAATTTTAGGGCTCCCCTGCCTGGCTCCCTCCTACCTTCATTTCTGCGCCATTCGGGCAGCACCTCTCCATCCTCTGGCTGTGCATTCTGCCTCGACTCCAGCTGTCCAGCTGCCAGCCAGGGAGTGTCCAGGTGAAAACCAGGCAAATACCTGGTCCAGAGTCAGCACCCTTCCAGGTGCTACCTGTTCACACCCACTCTCCAGTGCCTTCAAGTGGTTGGTTTCTTTTTTTTATTTTAAAAATATATTTTGTCCAGAGTTTATACACATACACACAATGAGGACACAGCTCCTTTATGCCCTGTCTCACAAGGTGTCCTTACACTCAAAATAGAACAAACTTGGCCCCAACATGATGACTTTTAATTCCAGTTAGCATCACCTGAATTATTTACCTGGTGGAATTATTTAATTATCTCTCCTTAACGTTACATGAAGAAGTTCTTTTGGAAGTTAATGTAAATGACAACAGAAGAATTCAGTCAGACAAAACTAAATACCTGTGAAATAAACCAGATACCATATGCTGAAACCTATGACTACGTAGACCAAGAATTCACTTGCACATGAACATGCAAAGGAGAAAACATTGATGAAACCTTTCAGGTTGTATTTTATAGAACAGTTTTTAAATATTTGACATGGTTTAGTAATATTCTAGGAAAATAGTCTACCTCGTTGAGATATTTTAGTTTTCTAGGGCTGTCATAACAGAACACTGCAGACCGGGGGACTTAAACTACAGAAGTGTGTGTCTCACACCCTGCAGGCTGGAAGCTTAAGATCAAGGTGCTGGCAGGGCTGATTTCCTCTGAGGCCTCTCTCCTTGGCTTACAGATGCCTGTTTTCTCTCTGTGATCTGTCAAGTCTTTCCTCTGTGTGTGTCTGTGTCCTAGTCTCCTCTCCTTATAAGGACACCAGTCCTATTGAATTAGGGCCCACCCTAGTGACCTCATTTTATCTTAATTATCTCTTTAAAGGTCCTATCTCCTAATATAGTCGCATTCAGAGATACTGGGGGTTAGGACTCAATATAGGAACTAGGGAAGGGGCACATTTTATCTTATAACAGACAGTCTCTTCAGCTTTCTTACCTTTGGTATATTGACACATATCACATATTTTACCTGCGAAGAGTGGTGTGGAGTGTACTTGATCTTAAAATGAGAGGAAGCCAGGCCCTAAAGAGCTAGAGACACTCTAACAAAGAAACCCATTTATTCAAAGGTTCTGGAGACTCATGATTGGGCTCCTCAGTCCTGTACCTCCAGAAGAGGGAGGCAAGAGCAGCACCTGGCAGGTGTGGAGGGTGGACTTCCAGTCCCTTCAATATGTATTTCTTTGGACTGCTTCATTAATATGACCAACGTCTACTTTACTCTTTGTTACCTAATTAAAAATATTAGCAATTATGGGCACAGTAATCTAATGGCACCAAAATAAACTTATGATGAAAAGACTCCAAAGCCTATCATTTTAGTCAGTCCCTGACAAATATTTATAACTTGGTTGCCCACCCTTTCTTCATTATGTTTTCTGGCAAAAACCCTCCCCTGGTTGTCTGCATCAATCCACCTATTCTGCAGACATAACCTTCTGGTCCTGGACGAAAAGGCCAACCAACGCCGATAGGTGTCATTCTAAATACATGGCCACAAACCTCAGTGGCCCCTCAGTGCTGCCAAACCATCCTACTATGGTTTATCAGTCAGCATGCCTCTCCCTCTCCCAGACAATCATTTCAAACCTTCTCTCTCCATAAGCCTCCAACAGACCTCCCTCCTACTCACACTCAGGAGCTGACCTCAATTCTCAATTCACCTAGAATACGGAAGCAACTGGAAGAGAGCTTCTTGGTGCTCCCATCATCCTGTCCACCCCATGCATGATGGTGCCTGCACCCCACCCCACCCCACCTCACCTCCTGTTTGGTAGACCAGTTGCCCACGTGTCCACTTAACTAAGCCTGTGTTCTCTCACACCTATTCAAGGACTTTATTCAGCCTTTGTCCCCTCTCTTATCATCAGTTTAATAAGCCTGATATGTCCACATTTCAAAACTGTTTAATCTGAAGAGGGTGAGGCCATGCTTTAAATTGTAAGAGTTGCCTGAGGATTCCCACCCCACTTTCTGCAGGGTCTGCCAGGGGAGACTATGCAGGGGACCCAAAGACCAGATATACATAAAACAATCACTGCCAACAAAAAAGCCATTGCCTAACTAAAAAGCCTTTTAGTTACAAGCTGGAAAAAAAAAATCCTCCTTTTTACATTTAATTCCATTCCTAGTGACCTTTTTCAATGAAAATAAAACACAGGAATTCTCTGCTGTTGGATTAAAAAGGTGTCAAATTTCTCAAATGTCACTTTGGGTGGATTTTCACTTCTCAGGATTCATAGTTCCAGTGGACTATGGAGCAAGGCCATTTGCCTATGGCCCATACATTGTCAATGCTTTGTGACAGGCCCCTGCCCCGCCACTTTGTGGCCTAACATGTCAGGACTCTTGGTCTTGCTTTTAGGTTAACATAAAAGATATGTGTTTCCCTGCTACAGACCAGCCTGTGCTTGGCTGTGGCGAGGCGGAGGTGCCAGAGCTGTCTGGAGGACACGAGACCCTGGGACCAGCAGGAAGACCAGGCCCTTTGGTTTGCACATGAATGTCACTTGGAACAAGTGACCGAAGAGCTTATGTAACAGTCAGTGTTAGCACAAGTTTAAATTAGATTATTTATCAAATTGCGGTTGAGAATCTCTGCATGCCAGGCATGGCCTTGAGTGTGTGAAGAGGACAATGGAACAAGGATGATGGCCCTGCCCTTACAGTGCTTACATTCTCATGGAGGAGAAGCATGAAGACAGATAAACAGACATAAATAAGTATGTGGCAATGAGATGAGATTGAGGAGAAGGGCTTGAGCCAATCTTACATGGATTTATAGCCAGGTAAGAAGTCTGGATTTCAATCTCAGAGGAATGGGAAGCCCTTGAACGGTTTATGCAGGAGAATGTCATGGTCTGACCCATCCTACAGAAAGTTCACTCTTGCTTTCTGGTGCAGACTGGTTTGGAGGGGGACCGAGTGGAAGTGGGAGAGCAACTGGAGGGGGTTGCAGTCATGTGGGCTAGAGATCATGGGGACTAGGATCAGGGTAGTGATAGAGGGAAAGAGAAGGGACAGATTAAAGATGTATTAGTAGGGTGCAAAGAACAAGGAAATGGGCAGCATCGAGGGTAGGTAGCACATGGGTTTTATGGGTTAAGCACTTGGGAGGTTGATGGAGAAAACTGACACATAGACTTGGGGAGTGTGTGGGGTGCCCAAGAAAAATTGCACTGGACAGGCACAGAAGACTTTATTGAAGGCTATTGCAATAGAGAAGAGAGGTTGGACTCAATGCCAATACAACAGGGCAGCTGGGGGTTTCTAGCCAACAGGCAGGATGAGGGGTCAGCAGGTGGAAAATTACCAAGAGGAACTTGATTAGGTATAAAGGGTGGGGGGATTCATGCTAACCAGGTGTAGCAGACTTCTTGTCAACCTGGGCTGGGAAAGGACAACAGGCCAAGCACAAGGCCTGGTTAAGAGGGCTCTGAGCCTGACTCAAGTTTGGTCGAGGAGGGTGTCCTTGTCAGTGGAAAGGCTCTGTTGTGGCTGTGTCAAGTTTGAGATGCCCAAGAAGAGGTGTCAAGTGTGTAATTAAATATATAAACCTGGAGCTTGGACGAGATGTCTGAATTTGATATAAACATGTGATGATCACCATACAGACCGTTTTGGGAAGCTACAACTATTCCTGAGCTCTCAGGCCTGTGAGGTGGAGTCTGATGGAACTTCTAAACCCTGCATGAGAGAGTTCAACACCCTGGGCAGGGTCTGGTCTCCCCCGCCCCCATGGGAGCAGACTCAGTCACTCCCCTTCCTTAGACTCAGGGTTCTTATCACTTGAAGATAGTTGAAGACTAAACAAAGACTGGCCCTTATAAAGAAAGAAAATTCTCATGCTCCCCCAGCGTTGGCTGAAAATATTTCTATTGTAGTGATACTTAAATGTTATATAATTATGAAACCAAGTATAAATGCCTTAGGCATATAGCCATTATGCAATTATCAACTCAAAGTAAATTGGAGAAGTAAGTGAAAACAAAGTGCCGCTCCCCAGCCCCTACCCCATGGCAGTTTGGGGACACAGAGAGGCGACTCTGACATCCCTCTGGCCCTGCACCGGCTTTCTGAGCACAGTGAAGACAGAAGGGCCAAGGTGGATGCAGCAAGGACACAGGGTCGACTGGAGAATAGTAACCTAGAGATCCAAAGGCTGCATGAGAGACAGCGTTGGATAAATCAATAGTAAGAAAGTAAGCATTTTACCTAAAGAAACAGAAATAAAATGGGGGTAGAAAGAAGAGCAAGAAGTTTTACTGCTCCAGTGAAAAGAGGACTTTTTCCAAATTTATAAAAGCTCAGCTTTTAACCTTTCTTGATTCTCTTAGCCCATACCTATTAAGTTTAGTTTAAAAAAAAAAAACAAAAAACTGGTAAAAGACCTTGCTAAATAATTATGATTTAGGTTTATATTTGAAATCAGGGATGCTACTTATTTTATTAATTATAAAAGCAGGTGGGAAATACGTGCTTAAAGCTACTCACATAACACAGTAACTAATATCTTGTGCATTCTCTTTTGTCCTTTGTTCATATTTTTTTACCTATTCTATGTATAATGTATTCTTTTAAAACTTAAGACTGTGAGATATGTTTTTCTCTATTGCCACATTATTGCCATATAGCGTTCGTTGTAATTTTATTGACTGCATAATTATATATTTCTTGTAAATATTACAAGTTACATAACCATCCTTCTACTATTTATATGTAAGTTGCTGTCTATTTGTCTGCAGTGTAAGAATTGCTGCAGTAAACATCTTCAGGCATGCAGCTTGTTCTATCTTGTAGATGAGTTCATTTGGTTAGACTCCCAGGTGGGAATTTCTGGGTCAAAGGGTACTATTTTATTTCAAAAAGCGTTTCTGGTGATCTAAACAGAGACTTCAGGATATAATGGGAAAAAGGCAGATTTGCAACAAAGACTAAAGAACACATAATGTAACATACAGATGATGCATTGTAGTGTTGTACACTTGAAACCTATATACGTTTACTAACCAGTGTCACCCCAATATATTTATTAAACTTTTCTAAAAGCAAATTTAAAAATCCTGATGGAGAAGCAGGAGCTTTGTTACCCAAGCACAGACGACCGTCTGAGGGGCGTTGGTGCTCCTCTCTCTCCCTTTCTCGGTGGCCCTGGGCACAGATGGGAGCTGAACCACAGAGCAGGTGAGCAACAGTCTGCTCAGACCCACCAGGGGCAGCCAGCGTCAGGCCACACAGAGATGCTAGTTACCAAGACGACCTTCCCATTTCCCCTGATTTCCAGGTTAACAGTTCTGAGTCTGTGCTGGGTGGTTGGATAGAATCAGTTCAAAACAGGGAGAAAAAAAGAAAAAAGAAAAGGACTTTAAAAGGCAATTTAACTGCTAGCCTAAGGAACCAGCACTGAGCACAATACAGAGAACCTTCTGGTCTGTTCCCTTTTCTGTGTGACTTCATGATTTGATCTTTTCTCTGAAGTGAAGTTATTTCCATTTTTCTTTATTAAAACAGAACCACCAGCATGTTCCATTGCATTTAATTACATACAGCCTGTGGCGTGTCAAATGTCCCTGCCACGCGAGCACCCGGGGCCCCAGTGAGGAACCACGGAGGCGGAACAGGATGGTGATTGCAGTCAGGGAGGAACTGGGAGCAAGGGCTCTCAAACTCCCATGTCCCGGTTCCACCAAGACCCAGATGCTGCAGACTTGTCATTGTGGGGATTCTCAGGACCTGGGACCCGTTGCTCCTGGCTCCTCAGTGAAAGTGCATAAGCCCCCATCACTCTCTTCCCTGCTGGCTTTACACAGCCTTGAAAGCCAGCCTCATGGAGCCTGAGAGCAGGATCCCTGTATGGGTCGCTGCCAGTCACTGGGAGTGAGATCATGAGAGCAGAAGTCGGGATGCTGCTGCCCTTCCCATGGGCACCCTCGGCACCTGCAGCCACAGCCAGTGCCAGCCTCGGTTACAGCTCTGGGTCAGTGAGACTCAGTGGCAGAATCTCCCACTTAGTGGATTGTGGCAAGTGCGACTCATAACCCACAGAAAGAGTGTGGAAAAACCGTTACACATTTTCTGTAAGACTTCCACTCGGGCCATTAGGAGGTGTAATGGGCTTGTTCCCAGGACTCCTCCCTTCCCAGCTCAGGGTTAATTAACAAAGTGTTGATGGGCTGGGGTGGGGGGTTCCATCTGGTCCTGGGCATGCACACACCCAGGCTGCTGCTGAGAGGCCCATGGAGGGCATGTGTGCTGATGCCAGAGCCCCCAGGGCAGAGAAACCCCATGAAGCTGCCTGTGGGTCTGTGGGGCTAGACACCCCTGTGGCTCCTGCCTTTCTGGGGCTTATTCTCTTCTCTGGGAGGCGTGCCTGGGTTTGCTGGATGGCGGAAGTGGCAGGGGGATTTCTTTTAAGCCTGTGTGATCCTTTCTTCATTTATGTTTCTTTGGGGTACCATGCTCTGATTTCCTTTCCCCAAGTATTTAGGGTTTCCTACAAAATAAAAAAGCCAGAGGTGTTACCCATTCTAGTAGAGACCCTACCACATCCTTTCCCTAAACCAGTAAAAGAGACAGGTCTTGGGATACTCTCTCTTTCTCTCTCTTCGCCCCTTTCCTCCCTCTTGTAATATCTCAAAATAGCATTCTACCTAATTATCCTTCTTGCAAATCTTTGTGTCCTCATAAAGAAAACCCTGTGCCCCATCATCTCTCGGTAAGATGGGGCCTACATCTCTCTCCCAAACTGAGTTCTCTAGTATTAACCCTTCCACCTGCAGAGCAGCTGCTGCCTGTGCAGCTGACATTTTCTCCAGCTGCCCTCAGGGTGGCTGAAGTGAGCGTGGACGCTGGTGAATTTTGGCTTGAGCAGCAGATGCCAAGACTCAGCTGAGGGCCCAGAGGAGAGGCAGGCCTGCCACCTGGCAATGGACCAGCTGGAAGGGGAAGGGCCTCTGGCGGGGCAGTCCCTCTAACTCTGCTCCATAAGTGAGCAAACACAGCAGGGGGCTGGAGCAGGGGAAGCACAATGGGCGTTTGAGTTGGGGTCTGAAACAAGAAGGAGTTGGTTCTGCTACCCACCCCCGAATTACACAAGGCCCAGCAAGGATTATCCTGACTCTGGGAGTGGTCACCTGTCACCTACAATTGCAGACGTTTATGTTAAAGTTTCATACCAAATCCAGAAATTTATAAAAATAAAAACACATCACAACCAAGTTGGTTTGTCCCTGGAATCAAAAGCTGGTTTAACATAAGAAAAGCTGTTAAGCTGATGCACCACGTTAAAGAATGAAAGAACTGTCCCAGACTGTTTGTAGCAACATTCTTTGAATTACAAAAGAACTGAAATCATTTAGAATGTTCATCAGTAGAACAATGACTACGTGAATTGTGATATAGTCATATAAGGGAGTACTGTGCCTCAGTGAAAACACCTGAGCCAGTCTTATATATATTAACATGCATGAATCTCAGAAATGCAATGTTGAGTATGAACAACATGTTGCATAATAATACACATATGAAGATTCATTTATCATAAATGAAAAATATGAAAAACAATATTATAGACTTGTAGAGGTGTATGCACATGTAGTAGGAGCATAAAGAAAAGCATGGTGATAGTGAGGTCTTACTTTATGATAGTGTCTACCTGTTTGTGGGGCTGGGGCCTGAAGAGTTTCCAGAGTATGGGTAACACTTGATTTCTCTAATCAAATGACAGATGCATGGAGCTTCATTGAATTATTCTATATACAGTGTGTATATCTTAAATATTTCACAATTCTTTTTTCAAATACTTTTTTATTTATATGCTGCTTTATTTCTGGGTACACTGAAACATTAGATGATCATAGCTAATGACAAAAATGTAGAGATGAGGGGTTGGCTTTTCTAATCACTGCTCTGAGAATGTTAATAAGTATTGTCATTACATGTTCACTTTCATATCAGCTCATTCTACTATGCCATCTAGCAGTGTAGCTAGAATACAATAAGCAGGGGATCCTCCTTCTCAGGTAAGCACTACACAGAAATCCAGTTCTGCCTGTGACAGTGGTGGCCTCCCCATTCTCCAGAGACCCAGCTGAGCTCTTGAGGAATAGTCCTAAAAATCACAAGAGAAGGGGCACTGGTGGGCCTCTGTAACACAGGGACAAAGAGCAAACAATTACTATGTTACAAGGGATTCAACTCACCACTTTTTGGAAATATCACATCCATGTCCAGGATAGTCCTGGCACCTGCTCAGCTCCCCCTCTGGAGTTTTATGGTTACTTTTGTAGGAACCTTTGAGGGGGCTAAAATGTTGTCATGCAAGTCTTCAAACCCATAAACTATATTGCTATTAATTAAAACAAAATGTTCTTAATTAAAAAGAGAAAAATGACAGCAGGGTTAGTTTTGTTAAGCTTCCAGAAGTATTCACGGTGACAATGTTCATCTAAAACAGGGTCATTCTCTCAGGTCTGCCTGAAAGTAGGAATGTTCAGAACACATGGCACTCAAGAACTCAAACAGTAGTATGGAGAAAGGGCACTTCAGCATCACAGCTAAGTTCAAACACTAATTTTCTAGAAGTTCGTATTAGTTGATTGAAAGCACAAAAGAACAGAAGGGAGGTTTTGATGAGGAAGTTACACCAGGCATTTTGCTAAGTTCTCTTTCTGCTCACAGAACAGGGCGAGCGGCGAGCAGCAGCAGCCGCTGCAATGCTCCTGTGAAATGCGACGACGGTGGGTCCCAGCTGAGTCACAAAGCACACTCAACGGGGGCTTCATCTCTTAGGCTTCTTGCTTACATTAGTAAGCAGCTAAATGGTTAGCACTTTTCTGCTCTATGATAAGCATGCAGAAGAGTCAATCTATCTAAGTGTTCATTTTTTAACTGTATCCATCACAAAATTAACTTTGCTACAGAGAGTTTGTTTTTTGCTAAATCCTAGTATGATCACTGTGTGCCCTTATTTGAGTAATATCATAAAATGGGAGTAAAAGACAGAAAGAACAACTTTGAAGAGGTGAAAGGCTGCTCTTTTCTTGTGGATGGTGCAGGGAAGAGGGTGAGGACTGGAGAACAAGATACAATTCCATTTACAGGACAGGAGCCCCTGTCACTTGACAGCTCTTTGGCACAATCGGGGCAATACACTCGCACCTGATGGAAAACAAAGGGCTCATTGGCCAGATTCTCAGAGCATTTTTTTGTAGTGGAAGCAGTGGTCATGCCAGGATTGTCCTCCATAGGCCACCACATTGGAGGCTGTACCAAACCCAGTGTTGGGGTTCTTGCACCCAGCACACTTCTTGGCCACAAAGCTCCTGCAGCCATCCACTCAAGAACGCTGGCCCTCCACAGTAGTGAGGCACCACCCAGCCAGCTTCTTCGAGCGTTTAACACACACACAGCACTCGGCATACCAGGGCTGATCCTGCTGAGTGAGTCCTCAGACGTGATGGCCTTGTTGCACTTCGCACAATGCCAGCAAATCTGGCCTCATGGCAAGTCATGCAATAGATGTCCTCCCTTTTAGGGAAGAAGCTCCCAGTCCCTTTTAGGGACTTGCTTGCAGTTGCTGCAGGTGAAGTGGTCTCTGTGTCAGACGGTCCCCTTGGACTCCATGCTCTGATCTCCTGCCACAGCGGGCCTGAGGCAGCCATCGCTCTTGGGGGTGACCGCCCACGCGGTGCACTTGTTGCACAGGATCTTCTTGCCCTTGGACACAAAGGTCTTGCTCGCCAAGGGATGCCGGCACTTGGCAAGTGTTGTGCCAGCAGCGGCCCCCCTCCTTCGAGTCTGCGCCGATGGGCTTGCGGAGTTCCACACAGGTGTTGCTGCAGAGCTTGTCAAAGCACCTCAGGCCGCAGCCGCGGCCATCCTTCCACACATAGTTCTTCCCCGGCAGGTGAGCTGTCTACCTTGTACCTGGGGGGACCCCACATTGGATATGTGGACAATGGGGTGTCTTCGGCAAGGGCTGCCGCCTGGGGTGCTGGCAGCACACGGGTTCCATCGGTCACTGCCCACACCAAGCTAAGGAGCCATGGCCGGGAGGTGCAGGTGGTAGCAGCGGTGGTAGTGGGGTGGCAGCTCAAATAAATTTTGAGTTAGCAATGAAATGAAAAGCAAAAAGAAGAGGCCATAAGGGGAACTACTATCTAGATGAACTTATTTATGAATAAGAAATAATAAGAATCTTGGTAGAAAGAAAAATGTCATTTTAGGATTCATAAGGCTGAGCATATACACATATACCCTAGACTTCAGGGGAAAAGCTTTAAAAAGGAGAAAGAATGTAAAAAATCACACTGGTAGAGAATCAAATTTAAATTCTGAATATTAAAGTCCAAGGAGAGTTAAAGCCAACCAGCTGGCCCACAGACAGTCCCTCCCAAGGCCAGTGAAGCGATGGTCTGTAACTTGAAGTCCTGATCTAGCTGGAGGCTCTGGGCTGAGCTCTGATTTACAAGGCCTTTCCTCCAAGAGGAAGGAAGGAGCAAAACCAAATGAAGAAAAAGAGAGGGGGAAACCTATTGGGGGAGAGGAAGAAAGCTGAATCCCAGAGGAAGATGAGACTTGTGAAATGGTGGAGACTCAGACGTTTCTGCAGAGCAGACAGGGACAGTGAAGCCTCAGGCACCTGCTCACAGAGGCCAAGGGGCCACCTGGTGTCCCACGGCTCTGGGGAGCATCTCTAGCAGGACAGGGAGCAGAGAGCCCAGGAGGCCTTCGGAGTGCTTCAGAGGGGGTCCGGGGTGCAAGAAGCTCACAGCTTTCAGGTGGGCGACTGAGCAAGGGGGCACAAATCCCAGACCACTGTCATCTCATAATTGGGGGCCAGGGGATGGCTAGGAAGCTGGTGGCTACCACGTGCCATCATGTTTCAAAAAAGGATTTCAAAAATGGGACTTCAACCCCCTGCAGAACCCTCCCTCCTTCCCTCTTTTTCTTTTTTTCTTCTTCTTTTTAAAAATAGACTTCATTTTTTAGAGCAGTTTTAGAATCACAGTAGCACTGACAGGAAATTACAGAGGTATCCCATGTACCCCTCCCCCCACTGCACAGCCTCCCCCACCATCGACAACCCAATCAAAGTGGGGCATTTGTTACAACTGATGAACCCATACCGGCATCATTATCATCCACAGTCCATACTTTACATGAGGGTTCACTCTTGGTCTTGTACATTCTGTGGATTTGGACAAATATATAATAATATGTATTCATCATAGTGTCACACAGAATAGTTTCACTGTCCCCAAATCCTCTGTACTCTGCTTATTCATCCCTCCTCCTCTTGAACTCCTGGCAACCACTGATATTTTTACTCCCTCCATAGCTTTGCCTTCTCCATAATGTCCTACAGTTGGAATCATGCTGTATGCAGTCTGTTTCAGATGGGCTTTTTTACTTGGTAATAGGCATTTAGGGCTCCTCTATGTCTTTTTTTGGTTTGGTGGCTCATTTCTTTTTGGTGCTGAATAATATTCTGTTGTCTGATTATACACAGTTTATTTATCCATTCACTTACTGAAGGGTATCTTGGTTGCTTCCAACTATTGGCAATTATGAATAAAATTGTCATGAACATCCATGTGCAGGTTTTGTGTGGATTTTAGTTTTCAGCTTCTTTGAATAAATACCAAGAATTTCTTTTCTTCTTCCCCCTCCCTTTCCACTGCTTTCTTTCCCTTCTTCCTTCCCCCACCCCACTCCTTTTCTTTGTACTTCCTGCATCTAGACAACCACAGGTACGACCATGCCCTTCTGTGCTAGCACATCCTGACTCCCTTATTATAAATCAGGTGTCATTTTTCTTCGTCTTTCCAGTGTCTAGCACAGTGCCAGTCATGAAATACTGTTTCCGAATATGTTTGTTGAATGACTGAATCAGTGAATGAATGAACAACCCTGTGTGATTGTCGCCCCTGCTCTCTGAAGTTCCTAGTGACATCAGCTATGAATGAGACTGACTTCCGGCCTTCCTTTGCCCTTGGAGCCTTGTGGAGATGACTAGGCAGGGGGAACTGGAGGCTGTTTCTCTCATATAATGTTTGCCATCCAGGAGTGAGCCACACCATAGGTCAGATCCAAGAGGGGGAAGCCTCCTGAGCCATCGATGCTCAGGGCCTCGGACGACGTTCTAGCAATGTGTGTGTGCAGATGCGTGTACACACAGTGATGATATCATGTGATACCATGAGGCTGGTAGCATTTGAAAAGAGATTAAAGAGGAGAAGAAGGAACAGCCATTGTGTGTGTGTGGTGAGTTCACATGACTGTAAGCATTTTGGTGGGACTGGAGTTAGTAAGGAGGTGAGATGGAGGGAAAGGAAGGAAAGTGAGGATGGAGATGAGAAAAGGGGAGAGGTGTTCAGAATCCAGGTGGCTGGCTCCTGTGACTGGTGCCAGGCGTGTGGAGCAGAAGTGAAATGAGCCTGGAGGGGTAGGTCGGACAGAGCTCCAGCACTCAGGGCCTCCACATCAGGCCCAGTAGTGAGAATTTCATCCTGAGAGGAGACTGCCAACAGATTTCCAGTAAGGGCTTGGTGTTTCAGAAAGACAGGCGGGGTGGCAGCGCGGAAAATAAGATGGAAGGGAGGGAATGCTGACAGTCTGAGACGACTCAGGCAGTGGCCGAAATTCAGGCAAGTGACGGGGTCTGAAGCAAGGGAGGTGTGGTGGGGATGACAGGTGGGAACGGATCTGAAGATGGTTTAGGAGATGGAATCTGCTGGGCTTGTGGCTGCGTGATGTGGATTAAGAGTGAGAGGTGTGGCAGACCAGTTCTAGCCTGGGTCACTGGGTGGCTGGTGGCAGTGGGGAAGGGGAAAGTATTGAGGTCAGTTCTGGACAGTTTAAGCTCTAGGGGTCTATGGGACATTTACACAGTGTTATGGTTAATTTACATGTGAGGTCAACTCCGCCGAGCCACAGGGTGCCCAGATACTTGATCAAACATCACTGTGTGTGTGTCTGTGAGGGTGTTTCTAGAAGAGGTTAACATTTGAATCAGTAGACTGAGTAAAGCAGATTATCCTCCCTAATGTGGATGGACCTCATCCTGTCAACTGAAGACCTGAATAGAACAAGAAGTCTGAGTAAGAGGAAACTGCCTGCCTGACTGACTGAACTTAACATTGGTCTTCTCCTGCACTCAGACTGGCACTTAATCACTGGCTTTCCCGGGTCTTTAGCTTGTCAACTGCAGATCTTGGGATTTCTCAGCCTTGATAATTATGTGAGCCAATTCATTATATATGTGTGTGTGTGTGTGTGTGTGTGTGTGTGTGTGTGTGTGTGTTATATAAACAATATACGGGGTGGGCAAAAGTACATTTACAGTTGTGAGTACATGAAACAGTTTATTTTTCTATTATTCTTTATTAATTATTGTCTTACTTATTTGTATTGCAATTGTAAACCCACTTTTGCCCACCCCATATGTATTTTTAATATATCCACCTATCTATCTATATCTATATATATAGATATATCTATATCTATATCTATACATATATATCCCCATTGGAGAACCCAGACTACTAATACGGATAAAGTCAATAAGAAGATTTCTGGACCAGAGGAGAACAATCAGCTTATAGACAGACCAGCACTATAGTGGTACATGAACCAATGAAGAGAAATTATGTGAGGGAGGTCTAGAGCTGTCCTGTGAAATACCCTGTTCGGGCAGTGGGGAGTGAAAGCTGGTCTGATTTCAAGCTGAGAACTGAAGAATGAGAGTAAGAGTTGCCCAGGCAAGGTGGAATGGTAGGCAGGCAGAGGGACGCGCATGTGCAAAGGCCAAGGGGCCAGGGAAGAGCGTTGTATGTTGGAGGAACTGGAGCAAAGGAAGATGGCAGAGATGTGGTTGGAGAGGTGAGTAGGGATAGGACTAGCCACACAGGGTCTTTCTTATCTGTCATAGCACTGGCACTTAATGTCCCTCTTGAAATGGTAATGGGAGTGATGAAAAGTGCTATCTCCACAGATGGTCATAGAACCATACCCTATTTATGCATTCTATTCTGGATATGATTTATACTCTAAAACATAAACCATATCCAGAATAACTTCCTTTCTGAATTAAAACATTACCATGCTTTCTTGGATATCCAACACCCAGGGCCAACTTCTGTCCCAGTGTGTCCTCAGGATCACTTGTGTTAACTATGTCTTTTATTGTTTATATTCTCATGCTTTGACATCTTGGGGCTTTGCTGACCCTACAGGGACTGTCCCTGCCAGGGTGATCCAGTTCCTAGAGACAGCAAGCTCCCCTTTGAATTCACCTTTCATACACAAACCAGCCGATCCAGAGCCTACCCACCCCCACCTTCTCTGTGGGGCTGTCACGCTTCAGGCCATTATTTCCCTGCCCCAGTCACCCTGGGCTAGGTACCAGACAGCTGTGACAGCCCGTGTGCCCCAGAGCCCACTGAAGTTATTCACCCTGGCCACGCCTAAGCCTGCTCACCTTGCCTCACCTTTTTCTTCCCTCAGAAACCACATTGAAGGCTCTTACCCACAGCTCCCTCATGCCCTCTGCCTCCTGACCAACCCCAGTGCTTGCCCATGTGGCCCCTACATGTGCCATACCTCCTCTCCGTTCCTCATGACAGCCATTTTCGTGTCCACATGTCTTACGGTACCTTATTACAACAAATCCTGATGCCCTTCAAACGCAGATAAGCACTAGTTGCTTATAGGCTCATCAGGAGACTCAGTCTGGTCCACTCCTCCCATTACTTCTCAGACCCTCTCAGAGCCTCCTAGGGCGGGATGTGTAGTGAGAGCTCAGTAACTGTGGCTGAATGAGCTCTCCTGCACTGTTCCTCGGGAGCTGCTGAGCCCGTGCCTTCAGGCAGTCTGTGTGTCTATCTGTGATGTAGGATGCCAGCAGCATCCCACACCAACTTTCTGTCTCAGAGGCAGCCTAAGGGCCATGCTCACTGAGGGCAAGGACAAGGAGAAGGCTGAGACCTAGGAGGAGGGTGGTGGGGTTGTTTAAGGAGCAAGCAGGGGCCGTGTGTCTAGGTTCCATCCTTCCAATGGCTCCTAAAGTGATGCCTTCCACCTGGGTGGCGGGGGAAGGTTCAGGGCCAGGCGGGCCACTGAAGAAGCTGGGTGGGCAGATACACCGGCCTCTCTCCTCCCCCTCTCCCTCTGCCTCCATTGATGCAGATTATATCACATCAAGACAGCTATGGAGGCTAACCCTGTTGAAGAACAGATGCTGCAGAAGGGGAAGATGCTGCCAGAACCAGAGGTCCATCTCCTCTGCTTGGTGGTGGCAGTGAATGGTGATGACCAAATGCAAACAACCGCTTGTTGACCTGCAGCCCCACTCTGGATGTTGCAAAGTCTAAAACCTCTCTCCTCTGGCTGTGCACCCTCATCGTGCTGGGGATCAGGCATGAAGGCTGCAGGAGAGGAAGGAGGTGCTCCTGCTTCCACCACCTGTGAGTCTGAGCCCACCTGCCTCACCTGGAAATCCTGGCCCTCACCTGGGCCCCTATCTTTGTCACACAGCCCCCGGACTCCTCATTTTAGTCATGTTCTCTGCCTGTTTTCAGACAGAAATACACATAGATTGATTAATAATAGATAGGAAAACAGATTCAGTCACTCACTCACCCATTCACTTATTCATTCATTCATCCATTCATTGTATTTATTCATCAAACATTATAATGAGAAAACCAAGAGGAAATATTCAGGGACTTTGCTGCTTTTGCTACCTCAAGAAGTTTCCTTAGTTCTCTAGCTTTTTCCACTCAACTTAAAATTATACTAATACCCACAAGATGGTATATATAAAGTACTTGACATATGCTAGATGCCCACGAATGGTCCTTTATCATTATTGGAACTTATGTGCCCGACCTGAGAATACATAAAGGGATTAACCCCAAACCTGCTCTTAGGAAACCTGCATTCTGTTCCATTTACATGTCTTTCCAACAGATGTGATGGGGAGAGTTATGTGTTGGAGAGAGGCATGTGGAATCTACCCAGAGTCCAGCCGTCTCCGGACTGGCCCAGCCAGAGGTGTTGCCCAAGGACCTGCCGTCCAAAGCACCCAGGCTTTGAAAGCTGTTGGCCCAGGGTGGGGTGGGTGACCCATGCTCCGGGATGGCTCTCTTCTTCCCCTTCATGGGCCAGCCCACCTGGTCGGGCACCTGAGCAGTACCACAGCTCATCCCACCCTGAGGAGACCTGGGCTTGGGAAAAAAGCAACAAGGTTGGTCCCTGGTCCCACAACCACAGGCTGGTGGTTGGTACCTGCAGCTTGCAAAAAGGAAACTAAGGCATGTCAGGGAGAAGCTTGGCCCATGTCTGGAAGCCCATGGAACTGAGATAGCAGGAAACAGGCATCACGGCTTCTCGTGCTCTAAATGAGCAAATGTTTGGGAACGAGGGTGCCAGAGCCAAGCTGCCTGTGCTGCTGTCCCAGCCCCTCGTCAGCGCCCGTCACACGTGTGCTAAGAGCTTTCTGGCTCCAGGCAGCTGGTAGACATGGGCTGACAGATTTGGGATCTGATAAGACTGCTGATTTCATTCTTGTATGCAATGTCGGAGACAAATTTTAACAGTTAAAATGGGGAAAAGAAAAAAAAGCCCTAGAACGTTGCCAGGATTGCAGTGCTGGCTGTTTCTTCTAACGAATTTCTTGAAACTGTTACTCCCCAAGTTGGAGGAGACTGTTTATAAAGGCGTGTTTTTGTCATGTGCCTTCTCGAGGAGCCAAGAGGCTGCAGAGAGCAGAAGCAAAGGGGATGTAGGTCCTTTGGGACTGTGGGGGACAGACCCTTCTGTGCTCTCTTTTCTCTTCAGCAGGCAGCCGGTCTCCTGGGCACGCCAGCAGGTGTGCAGTGGGCAGGACCCCTCCCTAGGGCAGCAGCCTCGGGCAGCCCCTTAGGCCCTGCAACACCAAGCCACTCTAGCACAATGGGTCTGACCATAGAATCAGGGTTAAAAAAAAAAAAGTATTACTATTATTATTATTAATTGGCCTCTGCAAAAAGAAACAAATAAACAAACAAACAAAAAACTTTCTATCCCAGGGAACTCTGATGAGAAATTAAAATACATATATTTAAGTTTAACATCAAAGGATTAGTTGTTTTGGAACCCACTAAAGGCACGTATCGTGCAGCCCCAAAGACCTGTTGCATCTGTGACATGAGAGATGGGCACAAGTGGCCTTTACTACCAACACTGTGCATTCACTTCTCTGCGGCTTGTATTTGATTGAACCCATTCTGCACCCCCAAGGGGCCAGCAGCAGATCAAGCAGTGGTCCCTTATATCCAGAAACTCTATACAGTTTTAAGAAGAGTCCACCCTATCTGATCCTTACAGCTCTCTGAGCTGGTAGGTACCGCAGACATTCACACTAGCTCAGTGAGGAAGAAATTGGGGTCTAAGCAAACAAAACCATAGACTTATAAATGGAAGGTCTCTAACTCCAAACCAGAAGCTCTTTTCTCCTCACACTTCAAGGTTCTCCCCGCAGCGAGGAGCAGCCCAGGTTTCCTCCCCAGAGGGGCTGTCACTTCCTGCACCGGTTGGTGCCTGCATCCCAGCATTCCAGCCCCCTGCTGACATCTCCAAGGATGTGGGTGAGAGCTGGACTGGGAATATCTCAGAGCTTGTCTCCGAGTGCTGCCTGTGGGGAGCTCTCAGATTTGAATGTGCCGTGCATGCAATTAACACCCTACAGGGCAAGTCAGCCCTCAGCCTCCCAGAGCACCACTCCCTTTTAGGTCCCTGCTACCAAACACACCAATGGGGCCCCATTAGAATGGTTCACACCTGAGAAATAACACAGCCTTGTTCATACGTGACACAAGAAAGGTCTGGATATTGGGTCCAAAGAGCATGGTTTCTCCAAGAACTCAGGCTCCCAAAGCAGTTTTGAGGAGCAAGGGATAGAGATTGAGGATTCGGTGTGGATTTCTACATGGTTTCTTTTCCTCACTTGGAGGACATGGGGGTCCCTAGGAGTTGGCTGGTGGCCACAAGCACTCTTGATCACACTCAGCTTCTCTCCCAGGAGGAGGGCACTGGCTTGGGTTTGGCCATAATAAGTGGGACTTGCCAAGCCTCCTGTGCACTGACTGAGAGCTGGGGGGAGGCCACTGGCCGTCCCCCCAGTGAGGCTCACCTGAAGATCTGGCCCTAGAACAACTGGGCAGGGGAAGGGAGAGGAGACACTCTTCTTTTCCACCCTGTGCTCTTCACCCCTCCCCTGAGCTGCTCTCCTATCAAAATCATCTCCCAGAGGAAGTGATGATGGGCAGCTAACCACTCATACATTGTACCTACTTGGAATGAGCTGAAGTCTGTCAGGGAGGCCTCTGGGGACCAGCATGGGGCTTCCTGGGCTCCTGGCAGATGCTCCAGCCCTGAACAAGGTGGGGTCTTGGAAGGTGAGCACTTAAACATTTATAACAGTCATAACATTGAAGGGGAAGAATATACTAACTAGTACATACTTCTGTTCTCCTTGCCCCTGAAGCTTCCTTGAAGTGCATGCATTGCAGGGTCATGGAAGCAGTAATTATGAGCAGTTTGGCTCTGAGCACTCTGCTCTGACCAAGGAAAAAGCAACAGAGGAGCTCTGTGGATGGCTCCCAGAATCCAAGGCCAGCAAGGCCCTGGCACCAACAGGAAGGGGAAGGTCACAGAAATAATATGTCACACATCCTGCCAAAGCAGAGCCACTGTGAACCCAAACCTGAAAATGCTGCGTGTACTTCTGACTCCTGCCTGCAAAGAAAAAGTCCCTGAGATAGTTCCCATGAGGGTGGGTAAAATGATCCTGATGAAGGAGACATGATTGTGGGGACCGGACTCAAAAAGGGCTCCTAAAGGTGTGTGGCTCAAGGTTATTGGGGCTCATTTAGAGCACAAGTGCCTGTCACAGAGGAGCCCAGAATAGGCTGAGCTCCTATAATTGAGCAACAAAAATATAAACAGCCTGATTTTAAAATGGGCAGAGGACTTAGATATTTCTCCAAAGAAGATATCAAATAGCTATTAAACATACACACACACACAAAAAAAGCCTCAACATTCCTAATCATTAAGGTAATATGAATTAAACCACAACCAAATATGATTTCACACATATTAAAATATCTATTACTAAAAAACAAACAGAAAATAAGTGTTGGGGAGAATGTGGAAAATCGGAACCCTTGTTAACTATTGGTAAGAATGTAAATGGTTCAGCTACCATGGATAACATTGTAGGGGTTCCTCAGAATATTAAGCATAAAATTACCATATGATCCAGCAATTTTACTTCTGGCTAAATATCCAAAATAATTAAAGCGGGGACTCAAGTAGATATTTATATCCCCTTTTCATAACTGTATTATTCCCAATAGCCAAAAGGTAGAAGCAATCCAAGTATCTACTGATGGATGAATGAGTAAACAAAATGTGCTGTATACATACAATGGGATATTATTCAATTTTAACAAGGAAGGAAGTGCTGTCATATGGTACAACATGGAGGAATCTTGAAGACATTGTGCAAGTGACATAAGCCAGTCACCAAAGGATAAATACTTATGCTTTCATTTATATGAGGTACCTACAATAGTCTTAATTCATAGACAGAGGGCAGAATGGTGGTTGCCAGGGACTGGGGGTTGGGGAAAAAGTGGGAGTTAGTGTTTAATGGGGACAGAGTTTCAGTTTGGGAAAATGAAAAAGTTGTGTAGCTGAATGGAGGTGACTGTTGTATGACAATGTGAATGTTCTTAATGCCACTGAACTGTTAAGAGTAAGAGGCCAGAAGAGAGAGCCTGTAGAAGGTAGCTGCCATGCCAGGGCTCCGCAGAGTCCTCCCACCAGGACCTGGCCTAGGTGTGGAAGGTGCGGGTCCCTCCAGCCTGGGAAGAGCTCACATTGAAGGCAGGGCCTTGGCAGGATCAGAGCAGGCCAGGATTTTAGCAAATGTCCCCGGGGCAGGACAATGAGGCTGCACTCTAATTCCTAGCCTTACCAGTTAAGGGAAGTCAAGAAGAATGTTAGGTAAGACCAGTATCTGGGGCTTCCATGGTGTGCAGGGAAAGCAAGAGGTGGGCCTGAGGCTAGTTCTGCACCTAATCACTAATACTGGTGACTGGATCCTGCTGCTCCTCCAGCTACTGACCCCTCCCTGTGGACTTTAGACAGCTCCTGTCTACAGGGTGGTGTGGGTGGGGGTGCTGCCTCTGTCCAGTGCTCCTATGAAGGGCCCTCCCTGGGACCGTACGGTTCACACATGCTGTCCAGAAGCAACTCCTTTGCCACAGCAATCAGAAGGAAAAAGCTCTTGTTTTAAAGTTAAAAAATAGATGGATGTTATTTCATCTAGATTAAAAACAGGAAAACTGAGAACTAATCAGCTGGGAGCAGCACTGGCCTCTGAGCACACCCTCAGGCCCAGGGGGGCTGAGTGATCTGCAGTGTTGAGTCTCATTTCACCCTCTCTCCAACCCTGCAGCGGGGCAGCATCTCCATATACCGATGCAGGAACCGGAGCTCAGCCAGCACATTGCAGAACCAGAATTTGAAAGCCTCCCAGGACTCCCTCAAAGGAAAGACGAAGAAGCCTCGGGCCCTGAGCTGGACCCTGGCCTCGGGGTGGCCAGCCTGACCTTTGGGAAAAGAAGACAAGGCACAGGAAATAGTCAGGATCTGAAAAGAACACCACAGTGAAAGCCATCGTTCCAAGTTAGGGAATGTAAAGAACTTCAGACCAGGTAAATGGCGGCTGCAGAGGGAAGAAGGATAAGAGGAGGTTGCACTCTGCCAGGACAACAGGAATTTGGCAGGGAGTGGGTTAGGCCCAGCCTTCTCTGCGGTGATGAAACACAGCAGCGGTGGTAATGAAATATTTATGAATGGGGAGAGGATGCTGCATTCTGCAGTGCAGCACAGGGAGAGCAAAATTTCAGGAATACTGTAATAGCAAAACCCTCCGTTAATTATCAGAGGCAAGCTGTAACGCCAGTTCCTATGGCAACGGGGTCCCCGATGGATTGTGTGCTTTTTTTTTAAGCTGCTCCCATTTACTGTGGTATATTGCATTTGTTTTCCACCAGAGGTTTGTGCTTGTCCTCAGCAAATGAATTCATCTTGTCCTCACAGCGGCTGGAGCAGAGACCAGCAAGCTGGGCTGGGGAAAGTGAAAGATTATGCAACTTTGTGCTAAATGCTCTGTAAGGACAGTGAGGCGTACCAGGAGCACTTCCACTCTGTTGGAAAGGCAGGGCACCGGCACTGAAGGTAACTGGTGGGGAGCACAGGTAATTAGGGGGATCTAGTTCCCACCCACCCCCCACACGCATATCCTAGAGAGCAGGTCTCTCTACCAACATGGCTACTGCAACTGCGCTGGAATCTAATACTCGCACATAAAGCTCAGACATGGAGTGGGCGATTCCAGAGAACAGTCAAGAGAGCCAGAAGAGAGCAGCCCCTGAGAAGAAGCAATGCAGAGCTTTCTGCCTGTGGCCAATTCTCTCCATATTCCACCCTTCCACACCACTCCCCTCCCTTACTGAGATGGACTCTAATTTGGTGGTCATCTGAAAGAAGTTCTTCCAGGAGAGAGTCCTGTGATTGCCTGGCCCTGGACTGATATTCCCTGAAATGCCGTGTCCTGGCCGCAGGAGTGCCTCACATCCTCTGCAGGACATGGTCAGGGAGGTCAGCAGCAGCTTCAGCGTCTCCTCTGGGGTGAATAACTCTGATAGCTCAGTGCCCAGAGAGCCTGCTGCTCATTCAGGAGGAGGCCGCTGCCTCCTGGCAGGGAGGGCACATGCAGATCGCCCCAGGCCTGCGGCATGGGGCTTAGGAGGTGTCTCATCCCATCTCTTTGAGGGCCTCATGAGAGTAGTGCGGGTCATGCTGACGGCATGGGGGAGGGGTCTGCCTTGACTTGGCAGAGTAAGGTCTCCCTGTCATGGGGCTGTTTCAGGCCAAAAATAAATTTCTACTGCTCCAGGATTATTTGTATGGCTCCACTCTGCTTTCTAAGTTGCTTATAAGGCACTTATAAGCATTTGGGAGTAAATCTGGAAAGAAGCCAAAAGCAAGATTAAATCTGAATTGTGTGTGTGTTCCTGTTTGTGGAATTCTGCCTGCAGTGATGCACCCACACTCCCCTGTGGGAGTGCCTCCCAAGAGCAGAGGGGCTTGCGCATTTCCTCCTGGGCCGTGAGGCCTCCTTCCCCTTTTAGACTTCACCCTCAGGACTGGCCTTTAGCTACCCAGGCCACTCACCTACCTCCCCGGTGGGGGTGGGGACAGAGAGCTGGTTGATTCCTACTACATGCCACACACATGCTACGCCATGTTATTTCCTCGTCACCTCTGCACGGGAGGGTGGTCTCCCTTATGTTTTTGAGAAGGAAAGTCACTTCCTAGGCCATATGGCTTCTCAGAGATGGGGCTGGACTCAGAATCCACCTCCATTTGACCCCTAAGCCTGTGCTCCTAAACACCTCACTCAATGGCCTCTTGCAGCCCGGGCCATAGAACAGGCCCCCAGAGAGCTCTCCATCCAGGTCCAAAAGCAGTGGCCTCCAGCCCAGAAGGACCACACCAGGACCTGCTGGGCGTGCAGGAGAAAACATTAGAAATTCTAGTTAGGGTCTGCTATCATCCCCTTAAAACATCAACGTTGGTGTCTGCTCTGTGAGGCTTTCATTAGCTCAGTAGCGTATTTATAGGATTTATAAATCAATAAACACTCACATATTGGGTACATGCCTAGAATTATTTTACTGATATTGGACATGGTCCTCTCAGGGCCAGCAAGGACAGCTCCCCACAGGCAGCCTCCACTTTCACCAGCCGTTGTGCCTGTTCCTCAGGATCGTTCTAGGCACCATTCAACACCCATCTTCTCAGTAGCTCTGTGCATTTCTGTGAAAGGAAAACGGCTTCTGCCAGACTTAGAGTTCAGGAAGCCCCTTCATTGCTGAAGGCCCGGATTCACAGTCTGCAGCTGCTTTCCTGTCCCTGGGGGCGTTTGACCCTCTGGCAAGCAGGGGGGCGTTACTGGGGTGTGGGAGAGGGGAAGGAGAAGGATGAGTAACAAACACTCACATTTAGATCTTACTGGTTACCCACCAATGTCCTCATGGCCTTTTTTAGGTTGATTCCTCCACTGGGAAGCTGGTGCCTTAGGAATTCCTCTGGCTGATCTGTGGTGTTTGGGGTGGGCTGAGGAGGGGTATGTGGGACGGACCCAGTGCTCACACCTACCTGCTCCTCAGGCAGGAGCCAGACAGGGACCCACTCCTTCCTTGTTAACAGGCTTTGGAGTCTAATTTAATGTTCCAGGTCTCAGTTTCCTTGTCTGTAAAATAAGCTGAGTAACCAGGTTCTTCTTTAGAGGTTAGTTCGTTATAGGAAGTGAGTGAAAACCCAACATCTACTGAAACTCCCTGGCAGATTCTGTGACAGGAAGAGCTGGAACGATTGCAGCACTAGGCGCCCAACAGGTGCTCATAAATGCTGGTTTCCTTCCACCCTGCCTCTCCCAATGTCTCCGTTTCCTAATTTTGAAGACGAAAAAGATGCCTATCATACTTCGTGGCACATGTACAGATGAACTGTGCTGTGGACATAGGAATGGCCAGTGGACTTTAAAACAACAGGCACATTTATTCTATTAAAAGAACAACCACCAACCGAGCGAGCAGGAGAAAAAGGCAGGAGAGAACAGTGGTTATCCAGTGCTTCCGCTTCTCATTGCTTTCGCTCTGCGTACCCTTGCACAGTGGTTCCAGGTAACCTATTTAGCCTTTTTGAGTCTCAGTTTTCTTATCTGTAAAATGAGGGTAGTGATAATACTGACCTCATTAGATTTTTAGGATGATTAAATGGACAATTAATATGAACAACCCAGCACAGAGCTCGGTCTGCACACAGTGCTCAGCAAATGTCAGTCATTGGTGACAGCAGAACTGCCATCATTATGGTTAACAATGTGGCCAGGTTCCTATTATGATTCTCATTTAATTGTCACACTAGCCCTGCTAAGTTGACACTTTAGTCCCACTGCACAGGTGCAGAAACTGAGGTTTGGAGAGGCTGAGCAACTTCCCCTGGAACTGTGTGGAGCACAGCCACGGAGCCAGGCCCTTCTGCCTCCCCTGCTTGCTCTCCCACTCCAACAGCCTGGGCTGCCACAGACGCTGCGCTGTGTTATCCGCCTCCAGACCACCCAGTGCTGGCGGAAGGAGGCCATGGGAGGCATGAGACTAGGTTCTCCAAACGGTGTCTTTCTTTAGCTGTAATGGGTGCCTGGGATCCCTTAGATCACAGAACTCAATTGCTTTTTCTTGCCATCCTGCTACTGAGCCTGGCATTCACGGGCCAGGCAGCAGGAAGGGAGGAAACCATCACTTCTTAACAGACACATCATTTTACTATAAGAGTCAATCCTCCAAACACCCTGCCAGAAGTCACCCCAGGGTCTCAAGGGAGAAAAATGATTGACTTCTTGGGGTTTTCTTGTGTGCTCTGAATTTCTGCTCTGAAGGAAAGACTAGACCTGGGCCAGGGGGCCTGGCGGCTCTGCCTGACTCCAGACAGAATGACAGCCGCACGGGTGCCCCTGTGCTGTGGGGCTGCGCCTGGATGCGAAGCTGCCTTCCCATGCTGGCCGACTGAGGCACACTGTGTCCAGACCTCACACGTGGTCTTCTGCGGATGTGGCCAGCTGGACCAGGACCGTGTGGCCCTTTCTCTGGCCATTTCACACCCAGGGCTAGGATAGACTGTGAGTGGACAGGAGAAGGATGGCATTCACGGCTGAGGTTGCACTTGTACAAAACCTGACCTAAGAGCTTGGCTGCACCAAAGCCTAAGAAGAGCAACTCAGGAGGCCTCAGAGAAAGGGGCTGGGGGTGGGGTTTGTGTGTGGGAGAACAACACATTAAAGCCCATTTGCTGTCTAGTGACAGAGAAGGGACCTTAAAGCTGTGTGACTTTGTCATTTGATTCAGTCTCTCTGAGTCTCAGCTTCTCACCCCTAAAATGAGAATCAGTTTATTCTGAGACTCATGAAGAATGTATGCAAAGCTGCTGGCTTCTGCTCTTTCTCTCTCCCTCTCCCAGCTTTATTGAGGTATAATTGACAAATAAAAAATTTATATATTCAACATATACACCTTGAGATTTTCATATATATGTACACTGTGAAATAATCTCTACAATCAAATGAACAAATCCATCATGTCACCTAATTTTTTTTCCTTCCTTTCTTTCTTCTTTCTCTTATGATGAGAACACTTAAGATCTACTGTCTTAGCAAATTTCAAGTGTACAATACTGTATTGCTAACAATGGTCACCATGCTGTACATTACATGCTTAGAACTTATTCATCTTACATAACTGAAACTTTGTATTCCTGACCAACATCTTCCCATTCCCCCCTCCCTCCAACCTTTGCAACCACCATTCTATTCTCTGCTTCTATAAGTTTGACTACTTTAGATTTCACATATCTAAAATATCATGCAGTATTTGTCTTTCTGTGTCTAGTTTATTTCTCTTAGCATGATGTCCTCCAGGTTCAACTATGTTGCTGCAAAGGACAGAATTTCCTTATTTTTTAAGGCTGAATAATGTTCTGTTTTATGTGTATACTACCTTTTCTTTATCCATTTATTCCTCGAAGGACATTTGGCTTGTTTCTGTGCCTTGAGTGTTGTGACTGATGTGGCAATGGGCATGGGAGTGCAAGCAGCTCTTTGAGATATGGATCTTGTCTCCTTTGAATGAATTCTCAGAAGTGGGATTGCTGGATCCTATGATAGTTCTAGTTGAAGTTTTCTGAGGACCCTCCACCGTGTTTTCCACAGTGGCTACAGGTTCCTGGTCCCTAATCGTCTGGGGTTCTGTGCCGCAGGACTCCTGCTGCCACCGCCAGGGCTCAGAACTGCCCTCTGGGAGGTGGGTTTCCTTGAGTCCTCCAAGCCAGGGGGCAGCATGGCCATGAGATCGAGCGTTCTTGCTCTGTGACCAGGGGCTGGTGATACCTACACATACAGCCACAGGCGTCTGTCACCTATGAAGGGCTCTGTAACAGTCAGCTGCTCTTTTTAATAATAATAATTGGAATGTCTCTGAAAAAGCAAACAGCCCTGGGTGCAGTGTATGGTGAGTATTTGTTGAAGGCGATGAGGTGACAGCTGAGAGTGAGGCCCTGCAGTAACAACCAGGAGGGCTGTAGGAAGACAAGTGCAGGGCAGGGGTCAGGGGCATGGGAAGACTGGGGAGGGGCACAGAGGGAGATGGGGGAGACCAGTAATGCCCTGCTCTTGCCTCGGGTTCTGCAGGCCCTGGGCCTTCAGCTGGGGACGAAGGAAAGCAGCCCCTTCTCTCCCAATCTGGAGTGAAAGACGCACAATCAACTTTTCAAGTCAACCGCGGACCTTTGTCTTCATCTTAGCCTTGTTCCATTATCAGGAGAAGACCTCAGAGGGCAGCCTTCCCCTCTGGTGTGCCTGCTGGTCCCCCCAGCACCCGGAACAGAGTGTTTGAGAAACCGTAACACTATTAGCCACCTGCTCTGTGCTCCCAAGAAGACGCCTCACCTGTCAGGGAAGTCCCTCCAGTGTGATTTCTTCAGAGGAAGTTGCCTTTTGGGCATTTGTTGTCTAGAGGCTATTTCTTCACCAGACAGAATCATTTCTTTCCCCAGGCATAATTTTAGGCCAAGAAGTAAAACTAATATGCAGGTTGGAATGAATTGTTGGCAGAGGGGAAGGGGCTGGGAAGAGAGGAGGAGGGGGTGGGAGAGGGAGGAAAGAGAATCATCTGAGGTTTCGGCTTTGCAGCATTTAATGGGAAAATAAGATATTTCCCAGGCAATTGCTTTTAAGTGACTATTGAAATTAATGTCTCCTTCTAGCATCACATCTTCTTTAGAACATTTGCCTCTCAGAGGGAGCAAAAAAAAAAAAAAAAAGACCGAGGAGAAAAATTAAAAACCTTTAATGAGCACAGTGCAGCAGCGGCAATGGCTGAGGACAGTGGGCTTGGGCTGCAGGCACCTGGCAGTGCAGTCACTCTCAGGTGATGTGTTTGAGCTTCACAGACTTGCGGTGACAAGCTAGCCAGGAACCACCCCCCAGCACCCACCCCCCATTACCCTGCAGTCCCCAGGCATTGAGAGACAGCTGAGTAACACACAGATGGGGCCTGGACTGACATCCCACTCGGGTCTGTCACGCCCCCATCCTCCAAGCACGGCGGTGAGACTCTGGGCCCCGGGGTGGCCTTACATTGGCTTGGCAGCCATAGCCCCAGTCCCTCCGTTTGCCCATGCTACATTTCGGAGCCCCGTGGTAATAATAAGAGCTATGATTTGTGAGGGCATCCTCACTTCTGAGCAGCAGGCACAGAGCCGTGATGGGGCCACTGTTATGGTTGGAGGTGCTGGAGCTGGAATTGATACTGGGCAGAGGGTTTTGGGCCCCAGTTTGAAGGTTATGATTGAATTCCCAAGTTTGCTGTGGGAATTCTTCTGAGCTGAGACACATACCTTGCTTCACTAAAGGCCTGAAAATATTTGTGTCTGTTTCCTACAAACTGGAGTTGGACCCTAAATCCCCTCAACATTGTCAAAAGCAAGGCCAGCCACCTCCTCCTCACTGAACATCCTCCTGGGAGGAGGACCCCTCTCACGGCTTGCTGCCCACCTGGGACTGGGACAGGAGGATGAGCGCTCCAGACTAGGTTTAACGAAGATGCACTTCAAATACCTATGAACATGAACTCTGTTCCCCGCCTGGAGCTGTCCCTTCAGGAGTTCTGCTCTGTGACATCTATTCAGCTGGATGCTGAGAACACGCTGTCCTGCCCTTGCAACCCTAGAGCGGGAGTCGGTGGAGTTGGGGGGGGGTGAAGTCAGCACAGCAGACACAGTTGGCAGATGAGGGGAGTTGGCTGTGGTTCTGGCACCGCTGGGACGACAGGGAAAGGGCAGACTTTGTTTGCTGCAGTAGCGACTTTTGGGGATCATTCTCCCTGCAGTTTGGATGGCCCTTTGTTGGTCTGTGTGCCATTCAAGAGAAGCTGAGTCCCTGGTCCCACATGCTCTCCCTATGGCCCTCTCGGGGGCCTTTTCCTAACTCCAGGCCTAGCCAGTGTTGTTGACAAAAAAGCCTGTTTTGGCCTGAACAGAGGAATAGTCACTGGACAACTGGAGACGTGTGTAGGATAGACGCAGAGCATGACTAGGAGAAGCTGTCACTCGGAGAAGGCAGGAGGAGGCCGGGTCAGGCAGGGCTCAGGAGGGCTTCTTGCTCTTGGAGGTTTCTGGACTAAAAGGTCCCAGATGCTCCTCCTTAGGATCTGTGGATGAGTAAGCCAAGGACAATCTAGACCAAACCCTGAGTCATAAAGACGACAGCACATCCGAACATGGAGACAGAGGGGGGAAACAGGCTGTGTGACCCCAGGTGTATCACTTAACCTTTCTGGGCCTTAACGTCTTCCCCTGCCTGCTAAGACATTAGGGCAAAGCCTGAGGAATGTCAGACAGATTTTATTCTGGGAGTCTTGTATGCAGTCAGGACTGTGGAAGGTATGAGCAGGCCTCACTCTGTTTCTTTCAAACCCCCCCAAGAAGAGTGGAGGACAATAGGTTAGCAACGAGGATGCGGAGGAGGCAGCTCTGGGAGGTCTCTACAGTTCCTGCCTTGGTATGGCCTACACCCGCTCTGACTCTCAACAGGAGGCTTCCTGGGCTTCCATTCATGTGCATATCATTTACACGCTAGAACATGCCCTCCCTGCTTCCCAGGACGGTGACAAGTTGTGAGTATTTGCCCTCTTTATTGGGGATAACAGAGGGCCAGGTGCTGGACTGAGCACTTCCTGTGTATCGCCTCACTCAATCCTTCAAACAAACCATGAGGTTGACATTGTTATTGTCCCCATAACACAGGTTAGGACACTGAGGATGAGCACAGGTGGTGAGGACAGGGCACAGCTGGGCACAGGTCTGTCATGTCTGAATCCAGAGCACAATTGTATTAAGGCAAGAACATCTTTTAAAAAACAATAGCAGTAAACTCATAGGAGACCTGGTGGCTCTTGTTTAAAGAGACCTGGAGCCTCAGATGTGGAATCAAAGGTCCAAAGAGGCCAGCAGCGTGGTCAGGGAGTGGTGCATTGGTGTACTCTTCGGGGGAGTCACCTGAGAACTGGAAAACTATAAAATTCATCAGCCACCATTAGAGCCTGTGTATTAGCTCAATGCCCCAGCCAGTCTCCTCACAGACAGGTTCTGAAACGGAACACAGGCCTGGGCAGTGTGGACAGGGCGGGGAGGGCAAGAAGCAGCAGAGGCCTGGGCCAGGGCCCCTGAGCTGCAAGAGTGCAGAAAAGACCCCTGAAGGGAGGGGCAGAAAGATGGCTAGGGACCCACTGAGACTCGCTGGACCTGAGAACACCTGACCTCCAGGCTGCCCAGGGAGTGCCTCTGTTTCCCTCCAACAGCCTCACATGAAGGCCCAAACATGGGGTGCAATTTTTGCTTCAGGCCCAGCCCAACACTGTGGTGCAGAAGAAACCTGCATTCTGCCCTGAAAAGAACCTTCATGGTAAAGAAATTCTAGAAAACAGAGAGAAGAGGACAGCTGAGGGGAACAGGGCTGTGTGCCTTGCTTGGGCTGATGGGAAGAGAGGAAGGAATTGCAGCGGAGGCCAGCTCAGGATCAGCCACCAGTCAGCGTGTGACCCTTCTCTGGATGTCTGGAAGTGGCCAGAGTCTGCATGGCGGCTGCTCACTGACCCGATGCCCGCTCTACTGCCTCAGGTGTCTCCAGGCCGAGGAGGGGTGATGGATGTTGTTTCAAGTGACGCATTGAACAGAGCAGCAGGAATGGCATGAACGTCACTATGGGTGTCAGTTGCCATAGGGAGCCAGCATGTGCCGCCCCTTCCGGGGAACCTCGGATGTCCTGATACCTGAGGGCAGTCAGTCACTGACTTTGGTGCAGCTCTTCAGGCTGTTACTCTTTCCTGCTGCTGCCCAAACACAGGCTGAACTTCTGCCTACTTTTCTTCAAGTGACCTGAGCACTGGGTGTGCTGTCCTTTCCAGTCCTCGCCCCTGCTGAGTCCTTTTGCAGATCTCTTTAACCTCCCCAGTTGAAAGAGATGAACTGCAGACATTCCTGAAACTGCAACCTGAAGCCATGCAGGGATTAATGGAGTCCCTTTATTTCAACGAACCCAGCTGGGAATGTGCAGGGTCATCGAATTAGGAGGCCTGGATTTTCTTCCTACCTCTTTCTTTCACACAGCTGTGTGACCTTGGGCAAGTCACTTAGCTTCTCTGGGCTTGTTTCCTCATTGGTAAAATAAGCACCAAATGGCCTATAAGGGTCCAGCCAAAGCTGGGCAGGAACCGTGCAGCAGTTTTTCTCTCAAGGGCGAGGGAGGCATGAAGGGCAGAAAGTGGTCACTGGAAGCTGGCCAAAGACTGGAGTCTGGGGACCATGGACACAGAGATCATGGGTGTCCATGCTCTCACCCAAGGCATGCCAGTTTAAACACTGTCCGTGAGGCTGCCTTTACTGATTTCTATGACAACGCTGGAGCACTGGGGGGAGAGAGAGGTCAGCAGGCCCGGGGAAGTTCCCCCTTGGGGTTGAAGAAATGCTGCTGAGCTGAGCTCAGAACAACAGCTCATTTCCCAGAGCTGAGCTGTAATCACATCATTGGTAACGCTGTGCCTTCCCAGCATATTGCAGAGCAGCATTGTGTCTGCAGTGGTAAGCTGGCATGATCAATATAGACAGAGAGGTCTGCACCGCCAGGCTGTGATGTGAGGCAGGCAATCAGACTGCCTAGGGGAAATTTGGGCGGCCAGCCACTATTGGCAAACAGGGCATCCCTGACAGCATCCACAGGACCTGTGTGCAGAGCAGTGTCCCCAGGCAGCCTGCAAAGCTCTGGGGCCTCCTCTCCTGCAGAGAAAGAACAGGCAGGTTCAGAGTCCGATGGCACTGTCCTGGGCCCCGTTGAGATCTGGAGAGAACCAGAGTCTCTAGCTGGTGAGTCCTGATAGATTGTCCCTAGGCCCTGGGATGGATGAGAGGACAGAAGAATCAGAAGAATCTCCCCTTGATGGCAGTCAGCCCAGGTAGTTGCATAAGGGAGGTAGCCACTCAGGGAAAAGAAAATCACAGAATAAGGCTTCTCTAGGAAACACCAAGCATACAGTGTGGTGATACCTGCAGGGTCCTAGTGCCAGCTGGTCATTCCGGGGAAATGGCCTTTCAGGTGATGTTTCTCAGTTCCTCCTGTGTAAAATGGGCATGGGTTGGGGAGGTGTAGGGCATGAACTGAGGTGATTCCGGGCACATAGTCAATGCTCCTTCGAAGGACAGGCCTCAGAACTTGTTTGATGACTGAGTTTTCTAAAGTATCCTCTGGTTAGCTGGGCATTGAGGAAGGAGTGGCCTGAAGAGGAAGGAGAAATTACAGTGGTCCCTGTCCTCAGTCTCAACTGGAGTGTGTGGGCATGGAGCAATTAGAGAATAATACCCAAAACACATGCCCCAATGCCATGGGTAAAGAAGTTGCTCCCTATATCCTTGTAGAATTAGTCAGTATTGAAGATAGGGTGGGAAGGAAATTACTCAATCTAATTAAACATAGGTGGTGCATTTCATGCCAGACAGCAAATATGTTTCTGGAAAGTTGCCTATGGCATGGGAATTTTGTAAGTCAAATGATACTTTAATAAAAACTTTTTCTAAGTATAGTACACATGCTGAGAAGTACACATATCACAAACTGAACACACTTATATAACTAGTACCCAGATCAAGAAGTAGAACTTCATCAAAACACCAGACACTCCCTCCTCAGGTCCCCTCCAGTCACTTACTCCCTTAGAGTAACCATTATCCTGACTTGTAAGAACATAGTTAATTTTGCCAGGCTTTTCTTTATTTAAATGGATTTGAATATTTTATCCTTTTCTGTGTCTATCTTTTTTTGCTTAACATTGTATTTGTAAATGTCACTCCTGTTGTTGCATGTAATATGGATTTATTCTCATTGCTGTAGAATATTTCATTGTGTGAACACATCACAATTTATTTGTATCAGTTCTATCATCGATTGGTTTTTGTGTAATAACCAGATTAATTCTACAACTGGTTTAGCTCAGTGGATTGAGCGTCGGCCTGCGAGCTAAGTGTCGCTGGTTCGATCTTCCAGTCAGGGTACATCAGAGAAGGAAAACTCTGACTCCAAAAAACCTCCGCTGCCTTGCGGCATACCTCTTCAGGGGAAAGGCTAAGGGAGTAAACCCCGACAGAAAATCCGGAGCCGGAGTCCCTAAGGCGGTTTGATGTTGTAGTCAACACCGGCAACTCCTGCGGCGCACCTGAACCCAAGCTGTATCGACTCCGTCTTTCCCTTGGACCCTTCAGCTGCGAAGAGAGGGGGGGGTCTGCTGCATGGGCAACAGCAGACCCTCCATATTACCCTGTCCAGGCTCTGTAGCTTCAGCGTCATCGCAAGATGTCGATTCAACACGGGAGGAGACAGATACCATGTCACTCCCGAGTCGGACTGCACAGCCATTCTCAGCGGTGCAGATAGACTCTTAAAGAAGCTACACCATCGTCTCTCGAGACGGACGGCTGCCGCCGCCGACGACGAATTCTACAACAAATAGTGCTGATATATACCTTTGAGTACATGTGTATTGGTGGATATACATAAGCATCTCTTTGGAGTACATGCCTAAGAATGGAAGCTTTGAGTCAGAGGTTATGTGTATTTCAGGCTTACAAATATTGCCAAACAGATTCCTAGAGTGGTTGTATCAATTCCCTGTCTCACGAGCAGTGTGTGGGAATTCTTGTTGCTCTACAACCTTGTGAACACTTACTATTTTCTGTTTTGTTTTGCTTTTTCAATTTTAGCCATGCTGATAGGTGTCTGTTGGTATTAGATTATGATTTTAATTTGCGTTTGCCACATAACTAATAAAATTGAGCATGTTTTTATGTTATTGGCCATTTAGATAAACTTTGAAAGGAAATGCTTGTCTAAACATTTTGTTTATTTTTCAATTTGTTTAGCTGTCTTATTCTTATTGATTTGTAGAAAATCAAAGAGGACAATTCTTTTGAAAACAGGAGAATCATTTTGTGGTGTGAATAGTGTTTGAGTTTATATTTAGAACTCTGAATACTGGGTTTTCTTGGAAGTAAGTCACACAGGTACCTACAAATTTCAAAAGGGAAGTAAAACTTAGCCTTAAACTCTCCCTTCTGCATGTCTCCTCTTGAAAAATACAAAGACAATTGCTTTTTCCTCTTGTTCATTTCACGCTGGTTTGGCAAGTGGGGATGGGCAAGGTCATTCCTAAGGGGGTCGGAAGGAAGAGGACAGTGAGTATACATAGTGCTGATGGACAATGAGGAAAGACATGAATGGGGCTGCCAGGAGGGTTTGTTGTACTCCAGTTGGACTTGTTACATGAGTGAGCACATCCGCATGCTCACCAAAACCTCATGGGATGAAATTTCCTCTGACAGGAATGTATTAAGAAATGGAAAATGAAGGGTGGAGGGCTTATTAGTTAGTAGGGCAGGTGTCTGGAGAATCAGTGTCAACTCAGCTAAGAAAAATGCTTTTGCTTAGTGTGAAGTCAATCTGTGGACTGTTGAAACATGGAACAGAAGTCTCTCTGGTGGCCCTCAGATTAGTGTAGAGGTGCCACTGGGCATGTTTAAGACTCTGATCCTATACTCCTAGGTGTGGAGCCCAAGACCAGCACTCCTCCTAAGTCCACATTTGAGAGAATGGCACAGCCACCAGCTGTGTCCCACCAGCCACCCTGTCACATGCAGCATATGCTGCAGCCCTTTGATACCACTCTAAAAACGTTTGCCCTTCAAATGTTCTATCATACAATGCAATATAGACATATTTTTCCTTTGTTAAATTAAAATGAAACCCAGGAGAAAATTTTTCTTGGCTTTCATTCATTCAGCAAACTTATACTGAGCATCTACTGCATGTTAGGTATCTTACTAAAAGATAAAGAAATAAATCACACAAGGTTTTGCCCTCAAGAAGCTCACAATATTATGGGGGAAATGAAAAAGTAAACAATGTCAAGATAATGTAGTGGTTGTGAGACAGAGGTTTGTAGAGTGTTGACAGGGAAGGGGACCTAACCACTGCTGAGGGGGGGAGGGGTGAAAAATGGGTGAGAAGTCTTGGGAAAGGCTTCCTGAAAGAAATAATACCTTCAAGTCTATTTCTTCTTGTCATCGGCAAAGGGGATGTGTTTGAGAAAAGTTAGGAATTCATGAAACTCCACCATGCATCAGAGCAGAATAAAAAGATTTCCATTTCCAATTTTCTATCCTATTTAAACACCCCATGCTGTTATACCTACAGTCCTCGTGACTTATTTTAATGAATCTTTTTTTCCCCACTTTGAACATGAACTCAATAAATGATAATTAAAATAATGTAAAATGTCACCTTTTGTGAATTAATTAATGTTAGAAAAATGAGCTTTTTTTTTTCTCTTTCTTTCTTTCTTTTCTTCCTATTACTCACCTGTGGAAACATCGGTCATCCTTTTACAAAGCACAGTCGGGACTCATGGTTTGTAACATCTTCTTCCTGTGCCCATAAGAACGGACAGCTGGGCAACCTGGTGGGAAACTCGAGGAGCTGTTGTGTGGCAACTCAGTGGAAACTCATTACACCAGGCAGGGGTTAAGATAAGCAGAATCCTGAGTAAGATAAATGGGAAAGAGTTCATTATAACTCGGGGGTGGGGGAGGGGGTGAGGTGAGCCAAGAATCTATCTAGAAAGCCAACTGAGCCACTAAGTCAGAGGACGTGGGAGTTAGAACACTGTTATGTGCTTTTCTTCATAGAGCACCTGACACAGTATCAGTTGAATCAGTTGGAATGCATTTGGTTGCAAGTAATAGAAACCCTAATTCATCCTGATTTGACCAATTAAGCAGTTTATTATCTCACATAATAAGAAGTCCAGAGAGACTGCAGCTCCAGAGTTGGTTAATTCACCAGCTCACCAATGTCCCAAAGACCCGTGTTATTTCAATCTTTCTACTCTGCCATCCTAAGTGTTTTGGCTTATCCTTATAGACAACTGTCCTGTTGGACTCAGGATGACTGCTTTGGTTTCAGGAACAATACACAGACCAAAGTTCAAAGCAAACATTTTTACTTTTCTATTTTATTTTTTTAAGGAGAACCTTCTCAGAAGCCTCAATCAGATTTCCTGCTTAGGTCCATTGGCCAAAACCGCCTCCCATGCCCGTGCCCACACCTAAACCAATCATGCAGCAGGGGAAATCATTCCATAACATTCTCACCCCTGACTAGGGGAGTCACCTAGATTTCTGTGAAGGATTTAGTAATTTAGATGTGAATGAACAAAATCAGATTCTATTAATAAGGAAATGGGTGGGTAGCAGAATAGAGGACCACTAAAATGTACACACACAGGTTCTCTGCTTGGAGTTGAGGGGCACAGCCTTGGGGATTCAGGGTTTGCCCTTTTAATCACCTAATTGCTTCGCTTCAGTAGCAAGTAGTCATTAGAATCACATGAAACAAATGAGCATAATGTACTGAAGAAATAACTTTATTACAGTGAGACTATTTGGGAACAGACCATATACAAGCAGGTGGGGAAGCCTTCAGCAAGACTGTGGAGTGCCCGCAGATCTGGTCAAGACAGTGGCATAGACAAACATGGCTTACCTCTTTGCACAATCACATCAAAATTACAATTAAAATATAGAACAACTATCAGCCCAAACTGTCAGAAATCAAGCTGAATGGAAGTCTGACAACTACGGAATTCAAGAAACCACATCCATTGAGGCCAGTAGAAGGGGTGTAGACATGGAACTGGCCGATCTGTCACCCATGTGTGGTGGTTAAAAATTCAGGAGGGATAGCTCAGGAGTGAGGAGTCCCAGCCCCACACTAGGCCCCCAAGCCCAGCGTTCCAGTGCCTGGAGATAAGTTGCTACAACTTCTGGCTGCAAAAATCAGTGGGGAATGAGTAGGTGGAAGAAAATGCTGGAGCCCCAAGCAATTCATCTTAAAGAACCCACACATGGACTCACTCAGACTCACTCCCTCTGAGCTCCAACACCAGGGTAGCAGCTTGAAAGGCACCAATGGTATATAGGGAGAAACTGAAGTGTCTGGCATCAAGGCGAGCAGAGGCCATTGTCCCTTTTCTGACCGCCCCCCCCATCCCCCACAGAGCTGGCAAACTGGTGCCATACCTGAACTCCATCAAACTGGCTAACACTGTTTTACCTGCCTTGGAGACCCTCAGAGACTCCACCCCACCCAATTTATGGGCCCACCAAAGCTGCTTTTCCATATGAATGGTTGGCCTTGGCTCATGCTTCACAACTTTCTAAATCCTATCAAACAAGCAACAGCTGGCCTCAGTGAACTCCAGGCTCGGCACTAGCAACAAAGCATCCAGCTTAGATTCACAGATAGGCTTTGCCTAGGAGTCTCCAAGCCCAGCACAAGTAGCAGCCATCTCAGATTGCTTTATAGCTCATGCAGGGTGGCCCTGGGAAAAACACAGGTGGGGGCTGACCTTGGCTTGCACCACCCAGGAAAGTCCTGGGCCAGCACACCCAATAGAGACAGCTACAGACCATGTCAGAGCACCATCACCCTGCCCTGGCACAGATGATCCTTCATGGAGAGCAGAGGATGGTGGTCAGTGGTCACAACCAGTTCTTGCAGCTGACTGGCCTGGGTAAATCCCTCCCATTGATCTGCCAACAGCAACCAAGGCTCAACTACAAGAGAAGGGTATACTCAGCCCATACAAAGGGTGCACTGCGAGAACCCAGCTTGGGTGATAGAGGAGACTGTGCCACTGAACCCCACAGGACATCTACTATGTTAGGCCATGCTACCCAGACACGGCTTCAAAGCAGCTCTATGCAATACACAGAAACAAACACAGGCAGGCTGGCAAATTGAGGAGGCAAAGAAATATGGCCCAGGTGAAAGAACAAAACAAAACCCCAGAAAAGAACTAAACAAAATGGAAATAACCAACCTATCAGATACATAGCTCAAAACACTGGTGATCAGGGTGCTCAGAGAAATGACTGAGTATGGCCACAAAATAAAGGAAGAAGTGAAGATTATGCAAAATGAAATAAAGAAAAATATACAGGGAACCAACAGTGATGGGAGAAAAGCTGGTATTCACGTCAATGATTTGGAACAAAAGGGAAAAATAAACATTCACCCAGAACAGAAACAAGAAACATGGATTGAAAAAAAAGGAGGAGAGGATTAGGAACCTATGGGAAAACTTTAAGCCTATCAACAACCAAATTATAGGGTGCCAGAAGGAGAAGAGGAAGAGCAAGAAATTGAAAACTATTTGAAAAAATAATGAAAGCAAGCTTCCCTAATCTGGTGAAGGAAATAGACATACAAGTCCAGGAAGCACAGAGAGTCCCAAACAAGTTGGACCCAAAGAGGACCACACCAGGACACATCATAATTAAAATACCAAAGGTTAAAGATAAAGAGAGAATCTTAGGAGCAGCAAGAGAAAAGGAGAGTTACCTACAAAGGAGTTCCTGTGACATTAGAAGCTGATTTCTCAATAGAAACTTTGCAGGCAAGAAGGGACTGGCAAGAAGTATTCAAAGTGATGAAAAACAAGGATCTACAACCAAGATTACTCTAATCAGCAAAGCTGTCATTTAGAATGTAAGGGCAGATTAAGTGCTTCCCAGGCAAGGTAAAACTAAACAAGTTCATCATCACCGAGCCATTATTACATGAAATGTTAATGGGAGATATTTAAGAAAAAGAAGATCAAAACTATGAACATTAAAATGACAGCAAACTCACAACTATCAACAACTGAGTCTAAAAAATAAAAACAAAAATAAACTAAACAAACAACCAGAACAGGAACAGAATCATAGGAATGGGGATCATTTGGAGGGTTATCAGCTGGGAGGGGGGAAGGGGGTAAATGGGGAAATGGTGCAGGGATCAAGAAGCATAAGTGGTTGGTACAAAATAGACAGGGGGAAGTTAAGAATAATATAGGAAAGGGTGAAGCCAAAGAACTTATATGCACAACTCATGGACATGAACTAAGTGGGGAGGGATTGTTGGAGGGAAGGGGGGTATTGGGTGGAGAGGGGCAAAGAGGACAAAAATTGGGACAACTGTAACAGCATAATTAATGAAATATACTTTTAGAAATTGAAAAAAATTTGTGGAGTGCCCAAAGTTTGGCTTCTGATTTGGAGCCTTTCCTTTCGGCGCCCTTCCTCCCCTCTTCAATCCCACCCACAGGATCATTTCTCATTAAGCATCAAACATTTCACACTAAACTTCTCATGGCAATGAGCACAGGATCAGGATTAAAAAATAGACTTCGAATCCTAGCTCTTCCATTTGCTAGTTATCTAACCATTTGAGCCTCAATTTCCCCACCTACAAAATATTGCTCCTGTGGTTATTACTGTTAATCATAAACAGCAATATAACTGTTAACAATGTGAAAATCTCCGTGGCTTAAAAAACGTTTATCTCACACTAAGAGTCCAACATTGATGATTCTGGTCAAGTGGCTCTCCTGTGACCCAAGGACTCAAGGATGCTACCTTTCCATTTGGGGATACCACATCTTTAAAATGTGATCTTTAAGGTGTTTGAAGAAAAGTCCCCCTGTTTTAACTGCCTTGACATGGAAGCAAGTTCATTGTCGAGAAGTAGGAGCTAGCCTGATCCCAGGGAGCTGGAATATAAAACTTCACTGTGTACCCTGAAGAGAAAAAAGATGTGGTGAACATCGAGCTAGTCTTGCCGCATCGTTACATTGTTGTTGCTGTTATTATTAATACTGAAAGGGCAGTCATTGTGCAGGTGTACTTATGGCCCCTTACAGTTCTTTGAAATTCTTTGCCATAGCCCCAGGAGGCCATTTCTTGGAGACAATGAACCTTAATACCTTGTCTGAGGTATCAAAGGAACTTAATTACAATGGGTGGTGCAGCCGACTCTGTCATCGTGGCCCTTACTCCTGGCAGATGCTCTATGTGCTCCACTCCATCTCCTCAGGTCCCTTTCTTTCTTCATGCCCCTCAGCTCCCAGTTTGCTTTCACTCCCAGAACTAGACTCCCTTCCTCTGGAAGCTGCTTTGCCTGTGTGCACAGGGAGCAGGAAGTGCCTGGAAATGGTCACCCCTTTGAGCTGGCCCTTAACTGACAACAGGTGGGTAGAGGGGCTGGGATCTCCAGCCCTCCCAGGTGGACAAGCCAGTCACCCGGTGAGCATGGGGCCTTGTTTGCTTCGCACCTTCCCTTGGCTTCCTCCTTCCTATCCCGAGAACACTGTCCAATAAATCACTTTCACACAAATCCTTATCTCGGGGTCAGCTTCCCGGGGGGCCAACCTGAAACAGTAGATAGATCGAAGAATCAGAATTTCAAAAACCCCTGTTGAACCAAATAGCCGAGAGGAATTTTCAGGACACCATTACTTGTCACCCACCTCAGCTTTTACATCCATAAATAAAAATTTCACAGAGGCCGACTTTGGTATGAGGTGGAATCCCCAAGCGGGGTCGGGAATCAAAGATGTTCTGCAGCAGCTCGCTGGCCCACAAGTTAGGGCCTCAGAGCATTCTGAGAGACAGGCCTCAGCCCACTGCTGGTCAGGTCATCTGAAAATGGAATTTAAACCAGTCTATCAATTGAGTTAGGCTTGCTTTTCTCAACAGGATATTATGTTGTGAACTGGTCGACTCTGGATTGCAGACTATGAATTTCTCAAGATTTGTGCTTGGCTGTACAATTTGCCACAGATGAGGAGCTTCCAGCTTGATGTTGACCCTGTATAAAGCCATTCCTTTTTCTTCAACCCAGTAGGTGTAGGCCTTCCCTTGCCTCTGAACTCCCGATTTCCCCCAAATTTGGAGCTATGTTTAGCCATGACCTCAGAGCAGGTACCTACAGAGCACAGTGAAATGCATACAAGGCTGCAGCTCAAGCCACTCGAGTTGCTTCTGTGGCCATAATCACTGTGGTGAACATTGTGAAGTGCTACCCAGTTGCCTCTAACAAGAACCTGCTGTCCCAGCGTGGGGCATGCTGCTGAACTGAATGACTGAGAGATGCAGGCACACAGAGGTCTGGTCATCTCAGCCCAACACGGAACCACTCAGAGGAGCCCTGTGGTTGACCAGGGCTGTCACTGGGTTTGGTTCAATTTCCCTTTCTGCCTGCTTCTCCTTTCATCCCCTCCCTTATGCAGGTGTTGACTCCTTAATCAACATTCTGCACAAAAACTCCATTTCAGAGCCTGCTCTCAGGGGCCCACAACCTGCAAGAGTCACATTGCTCTCCCTCTGCCATCAGGACTCTCCGGAGGGCACCAACAATGATGAACCTAATATGGCCACACTCAGTGCTGGACTCAGCTCTCCCCTTGTTTTCAAGGCCCTGGCTCAGGACAGGAGAAGTGAAAGCCTCCCAGGGTGCAGTTTGAGGGTTGCATAATAGCTTTGGCCATCTCATTTTGATGTACACAGAGGGTGAAGGGGACTTTGTGGTCTATGCAGGGGCAGGGGATTACAATCTGTGAGCACTCTGTACCCTGAGTGCTCCCTTTCTCCATCCTCACATGCAAACAGTGGCAAATTAGCCGTCCAGACACTTCCCTCTCCACTGTTTCCACCCTGGCCAGAACCACAATCATCTCATACCTGGTCATATGCATATTGCCTCTTGCAATTCATCCTCCACAGTATAGTCAGAGTGATTTCTAAGATCTCTCCTTGGTTCTTTTCATAATTACCAGCTTTTGATTCCTAACCATCTTTTCTCGTTTGATATATAGATACCTTCCCTTACCTCTCTGAAGGTGTTAAATATATGGAATTGAAAGTTTCTGCTCTGATTGCACTAGTAGCTTGATTTCCTTAATTTTAAGTTCTTTCTTCTGTTAAATCTGTTAATGCTCTTTTACGGGGTTGGTCATCTTCTTTGTGTGTGCATGCACATACCTTCTTTATTTGCCAGTTTCTGTGAAGGAGGAGTGGTTTTGCTTTTCTCTTTTTCTAATTGAGGTAGTGTTAGTTAATAAAATATAAGCTTCAGATGCACAGTATAACTTAATATCTGTATACATTATAAACATGCTTACCACCAAAAGTCTAGTTTTCACCTGTCACCATATACTTGACCCTTTACTCATTTGGCCTGCTCTTCCCCTCCTTCCCCTCTGGGAACCACTAATCTGTTGTCTGAACCTATGAGTCGGTCTTCGGTTTTCTTGTATTTGTTTGTTTCTTCTTTGTTTTATATTCCACATGTAGGTGAAATCAAATGTTTTTTTGTTCTTTTCCATCAGACTTATTTTACTTAGCATAACACTTGCAAGGTCCATCCATACATGTCACAGATGGCAATATTTCACCTTTTTTGTTTGAGATATATATAACATTTCACATCTTTCCCATCCATTCATCCATATTTGCTACATCTTATTAAAACTATACTTGGTTTTTGACAGACCACTAGAGCATGAGGGGGAGCTGTTGCCTGGATTTACACTGTGAGGAAGGTCAGGCAGGGGGTCTCACTGTCCCATCTGCATGTGGGGGGTGCCTGTTCCTCCTGGGTGTAGTCAGCCATGAAGGGCTCTACTTGGTCCTGGCCCAGCTTTCACACTGACAGATCCCAGCTAGAGGAAGGAGCACCCCTTCCCAGGAAATCCTTCCTGGCTACTCAACCAAAAGGCATTCTTCCCTTTCACTGCATTGATCACAAGAGTTTGGTAAGTATTTATTTGTTAATGGCTAGCCTTGCTCACTAAGACAAACTCTGCGAAGGTAGAGAGCAAGTCTATCTGGGCCACCATTGTGTACCCAATTCTCAACACTACTCATATGTATTTCAAGAAATAATGATTGAATAATGTATTGTTTACATTTCCACATAAGATTGCACTTAAAGAAAAGATTCTTAGCTAAGCACAATTTGAAACAACTGCAGGAGAGGGCACCACATCAGATGAGGAGCAGAGAGTGATCCTTGTGCTTCCATTTGGATTCAGTGGGGCAGAGGAACATGTGAGCTTGGCTGTGCACAGGCCCCAAGTCTGGAGGAAGCTGCAGTTCGGCCCCTGTCCTAGGATGACTCTGGAGCCTGACTTCACCTTCCCCAGAGCAGAGAGCTCATTTTCCCTCTGAACTCACAGCCTGCTGTCAGCAGAGAGAGGCGGAGCCTGCTGAGACTGCTGCAGGACCTTTATGGGGGCGATCCAGGAGACTATTACATTGGTGACTGGGCCCTGGGGCTTCAACAGGCAGGAGGCAGAGAGGAAGAGGGAGGGTGGCTGTGTGCTGCACCACTTTTGAGTCACCCTGGATGTCAGCACTCCCACCCCACCCATCAGCACCACTGTACCATCTGCACCCGTCTGCCCATTCCTGTTCACAGTGGTGACAGCTGCAGTCGGTAAGGGACTTTCCAGGACAGAATGTTATGACCCTTGAGGAGAAGGGAGCTTTAGAGATTACAACTTCTCTCCCACCTCCTTTTATAGATAAGGGAGCTGGTTCAGAGCAGCGAAGACCAGTCCAAGGTCACACAGGCAGTAAGAAGGTGAGCTGAGGCTGGAAGACAAAGCTCCTAACCCCAGAGCACACACACTGCAGCAAACTGTCCTCTCTCTCTGTCCTCTTCTCCCTTCCTCCTTTTTTTCCTAATCTGCTCCAACTTGTCCCCAGCCTCTTCTTACCACTTCAGCTGTAAGGGCACCCACTGCAGCACCAACCCCAGGCTCCCGCCCCACCACCATACAATTTGCTTTACGCTGCCGGGAGTTACGGGTCTTGCTGGCCTCTGACCACGTGGACATCGACTAACCAGAGCTCCCTCTATGGCACCAAGCTGCTTTTGGGAACTGTCATAGGAAGACCAAGAATGGGGCACGGCTAGGGTGTACACCAGTCTCAGCTCGCCACCCCTCTCCGCAGGCACGGGGCGTTCATTTCTCTCCCAGTGCACCAGTCAGCTGGCACTCGTTCCATGAACATGAGAACCTGATTCTCAGATTCCAGACCTGGTTCCCTGGGGTGGGAACAATTGTGAGGCTGCTGGACTGTGTGTGGGTTTCGTTTGACAAGCCCAAGCATGGACCTCTGTCTTTAGCATCACCTGTTCCCTTTCTCCCTGGTGCCTCACATCCTCCCATCTTATTCTCCAAAGCAAACCAATCCTTTCCTTCTTTTCAGTCACTACCATTCCTGGTGTGATTTCTACCCTTGTACCCAGCACACTGTATTGCAATGACTTGCTTACTTCTATCTCTTGGTCCTCCTAAAGGCCAGCCTGAGGACAGAATCTCTCTCAGCACCCAAGGATGCTGGTGCTGAGCAGGGCCTCAGTCATTGTTGCCTGGATGGGATTCTGATCACTCGTGACTCAAACTTGAGGGCAGAGGGGAGGATGGAAGGCAGAGCAAGGCTCCCTCAACCCTAAACTTCTCACCTCCACCTCCCAGCTCCCAGTCAGGTCCACGGGCAACCAGAGGCAGCTGCTCATGCTTTGTGTGTCACAACCCTACGGCTAACCAGAGCCTGGTGAGGGCGGACCCCAAGGTAGGGGTGAAGGGAAGAGAACAGCCAAGTGAGGAGGAGGCTCTTGGAGCAGGATTGACAGTGGGGATTCTGGAGTGACCTGTCCCTTATAGGAGTATTGTTCTAGAGTATGTTCTTGGGACACACTGCCAGGCCTTGGTGTGCTCTGGAAAGAAAAGGTTCTGCAACCATCCAGGTTTGGGAAATGCTCCTTACTTACAGACATATACCTTTTGGAACTTCACAGTGTACTTCACAGTGTTAAAGGTTCCAAGGAATCCTAAAATAAGAAACTTGAATTGTAAAACTATAAAGACAAAAAAGAAATAATGGGGGAAATCCTTCTACTGACCCTGAAGTTTCCTGCCTGGGCAGGAAAGCTTGAGAAGCTGTCACCGCCTCTGTATCAGGACAACACTGGACTTTAGGGGTGTGTTCTCCCACCATCTGGGCTCAGGCATTCAGTCTTGTCCTATGTATTTTGTTTATGCCTAACTGTAATTTCTTAAAAAGCAAGTAAACAGTTTGAGCTTGGGAAGAGAGCTGGCCAATGAAATGCTGAGCTGGAGTATTACAGCATCAGCGAGGCTGCCCATTGGCTGGTTTGCCCTGAGGAGATGGCTGCAAGTCCACGCCTTTGCCTGGCTTTAGAGAGGATTGGAGGAGGTGCTGGAGCGGTAGCAATGCCCTTGGCGGTGAGCCCCATTAGCCTGTGAGCCTGGCTATCCTTCGCTGGCAGCTGCCGCCCTCCTGTTGCAGAGAAAGCCAGCTTTCCAGCATGGCCTCCTACGAGATCCTGGACTGATACTGCCCATTGTCACCATGTTCTCACAGTGGTGTTTAAGTTCATTCAGCTTGGAGCAGTGTGCTGGGATGGTCCCTGCTTGAGCGGATTAACCCTTCATTCAAAGTTGTCCAGATTCCCTTTCCACTATGGAACCCTCTCCGCCTGCCCCCAGCATTACTCTCCTCTTAACTCCTAAATAACTCATTCCTTGTTGGCACCCATCACTTGGTACTTGTGGCGAATATTGTATTGTACTTCAGTGCCATATCCTTTCCTCCTTTCTATTATTATACAAAGCCTTCTGATTTTAGCTGGGCACATATATTCTGGAATAAAGACTACATTCCTAGTCCCCTTTCAACAAGAGGTGACTAAGTTCTGGTTAACAAGATGTTCATATGCAATCAACTTCCAGAAAGTTTTCCTAAGTGCAGGGGATGTACCCTTTATCTATCTTTCTCTCGTTGCTGGCAGAAATAAGACATGATATCTGGAGCTCAAGCAGCCAGCGTAGATCATGAGGTAGCACACTAAGGACTGTGGAATATCAAGATGGAAGTAGTTCTGGTGCCTGATAAGTATGGAAACACCATGCTAGTCCTGGACGGCCCACTTCTAGACATACATATGTACATGTTATCACGTATCTTTTTGGATATGTGGTAGTATTTATCAGGATTCTTCAGAGAAACAGAACCAGTATGGTGTGTGTATATATTAAGAGAGATTTGTTTTAAGAGATTGGCTCATTGGATCTTGGAGGCTGGCAAGTCTAAAATCTGGAAACCCAGGGAAGAGCTGATATTGCAACTCAAACCTGAAGGCATCTCGAGGCAGGATTCCCTCTTCCTCAGGAGACCTCAATCTTTTCTCTTAAGGCCTTCGAGTGATTGGATGAGGCCCATCCATGTATGTAGGGTAAACTGCTTTACTTAAAATCTAATGACTTAAGTATTAATCACAAATTAAAAACAAACAAAAAACAAACAAACAAAAAACCTTCACAGTAACATCTAGATTAGTGTTTGAGCAGAAATTAAGTACTATGGATTTATGGGCTGATTTGTGTCCTCCGTATTCATATATTAAAGTCCAATCCCCCCACTCCCAGTACCTTGGAATGTGATTGTACTTGGACATAAAGCCTTTAAAGAAGTAATTAACACATTGCGTACGGATGGTGAGAATTCTCGTCATTTGATCGCATAATTTTAAACAATAAAATAAGGTTATTTAGACATTCAGTAATAATTTTTCATTTGCTTTTTTTTATTAATTAAGGATAATAGTAGCTTAATTGTTAATTTCATGTAGTCATTTCAGTAATATTAGCCATATAACCATATTTAAATTTTAACCTGCCAGAACAGAGGAGCAACGTGTTAAGTTAAAATGAGCCTGTCAGTGGGGATCCTAATCCAGTCTGACTGGTGTTCTTATGAGAAGAGGAGTTGAGGACACACAGAGAGATACCAGGGCGCACGAACACCGAGGGCTCACCATGTGAAGACAGTGACCATCAACCAAAGAGGTTTCGGGAGAAACCAACCCTGCTGTCACCTTGACCTTGCACTTCCAGCCTCTACAGTTTCAAAGAAATAAAGTTCTGTTGTTTAAGCCACTCAGTCGGCGGTATTTTGTGTGGTAACCTAGCACACAAACACCTCACCTAGTCATGCTGACACAAAATCAACCTTCCCAGAGGTGCTTATTTACCTAACAGGCACAGTTCACTCATCTTTGGGCATCGTATGAGTTTTTCATACCATGATAAAGAGTTCAGGTTCTAGATTCTTCGATGCTGGTGGGCGATGGAAGGTGGTGTGCAGGGGTGTGCCTCTACCAAATTCGGGTTGTAGAGCAATCTCTTTAGAATCATTGATGGGTGAAGTAGAGTGAGACTGTAATCAAACTGGCTTAGAAGCTCACAAGTCTGCTTCGAGAACGTGGGTGATTTCATTTGATTTTGGGCATGTGGAGTTGTATATGCTTGTGGGACACCCACAGAGAGATTTCAGGAGGCAGTTTCATTTGCCAGTTTGGAGCTCAAGGGGACGTCTGCTCGAAAATCCAGATTTCTATGTATGTTTCTATGCAGCTATTAATTTTCTAGGAGCAGTGAGTCTTCCCACCATGTTTGCACGGTTCCGTCCTGTTTTTCCCAAACATGCATGTCAATCTGTCTTTTCTTTTTTATTGTTGTCATAATAAGCTGAATTTAATAAAGGAAGCAGGTACTCTTGAGAACCTCTGCTGCAAGAAAAAAAGCACAATTTCATAGCAGACATAACTTACATTTTACTTGCCTCAGTCCCTCTCTCTCTTTCTGGTTCAGAGTCTTGAACTCTAACTCCCAGATATCTGAGACTACCTTAAGTGATCGGAAGGATCTGTCCTTGGGCTGTATGGAGAAGTCTGGCTGCTCTTTTTCTTCTTTTTTTTTTTTAAGTATATTTTATTGATTATGTTGTTACAAGTCCCAATTTTTTCCCCCTTTGCTCCCCTCTGCCCACTAACCACCTTCCCTCCAGCAATCACATCCCCCTTAGTTCAAGTCCATGGGTCGTGCATATAAGTTCTTTGGCTTCACCCTTTCCTATATTATTCTTAACTTCCCCCTGTCTCTTTCTTACCAACTGATTATGCTTCTCAGTTCCTGCACCATTTCCCCATTTCTCTCCCTCCCTCCTCTCAGCTGACAACCCTCCAAATGATCCCCATACCTATGATTCTGTTCCTATTCTGGTTAGCTTAGTTGGACTTCGTTTTTATTTTTAAGATTTTGTTGTTGTTGTGAGTTTGTTGTCATTTTAATGTTCATAGTTTTGATCTCCTTTTCCTTAAGTAAGTCCCTTTGACATTTCATATAATAATGGCTTGGTGATGATGAGCTCCTTTAGCTTTACCTTGTCTGGGAAGCACTTCATCTGCCCTTTCATTCTAAATGATAGCTTTGCTGGATAGAGTAATCCTGGTTCTAGGTTGCCTTTCATCACATTGAATACTGCTTGCCAGTCCCTTCCTGCCTGCAAAGTGTCCTCTGAGAAATCAGCTGATAGTCCTATAGGCACCCCACTGTAGGCAACTCTCCGCCTCTCTCTTGCTGCCCCCAGGACTCTGTCTTTATCTTTCACCTTTGGCATCTCAGTCATGACACATCCTGGTGTGATCCCCTCTGAGTCCAGCTTGCCTGGGACCCCCCGTGCTTCCTGGACCTATATGTCCATCTCCTTTGTAGAATTTGGGAAGTTTTCCTCATTTTTTTCAATTCTTGCTTCCTCATTCTGCACTGGTTGACTTTTTTTCTTCCTTATGTTCCAAATCATTGATTTGAACCCTGGTTTCCTGCCCTTCACCATTGGTTTTGTGTGGATTTTCCTTCGTTTCACTTAGCAAAGCCTTCACTTCTTCTCTTATGCGTTTCCCATACTCAAGCATATCTGTCAAGCCTGTGAGCATCTTTATCACCACTGTTTTGAATTCTACATCTGTTAGGTTGTCTATCTCCTCATCTGTTAGGTTGGCTATCTCCTTGTTGCTTAGTTCTCCCACTGGAACCTTGATCCATTCCCCATTTTGGGCCATACTTCTCTGTCTCCTCATTCTGACAGGCTCCTGTATTTGTTTGCCTCCGCATCCCAGGTAGAGCTGTCGCTCCTGTTATGTTGTAAGGGGCGGAGCCTTAGGGATTCATCAGTAACAGGCAACCTGTTTCACCACGTTGTGGCACTGTATTGAGGGGAGAGATCCAAGAGGAAACAATGCTGCCTGCCCAGCACTCGCCCCTTTTCCAGGCACCTCAACCACTTCCGCACCGGACTGGCACCCCTCTAGCTGCTGCCCTGGCCATCCTTCCCAGAGTAGGTGGGTCTGCAGATGTTCTAGGACTGTGGGGGCTCTTTAAACAAGCGGACTCTGCTGAGAGACTGGCAGTTTCTGCCTCCACCCCTACCCCCACTGCTCTGCACAGTCAAAAGCAATGAGGCTTGATTTCCCCCGGTGCTGGGACCATGAGCTTCGAGGTCTGGTGAGGAGCTGGGAATGCTCCCCAGGTGTCCCTCCTGACTTTTTAAAATGTGTGACTGCGCTTTCCGCCAGCCTGCCACTGCTGCTACCGCTGCCACCACCACACCTCGTTCTCATCGCCCCAGCTCCGCCTCTCCTACCTGTCTGGATGAGTATTTCTTCTTTATATCTTTGTTTGCTCGACTTCTATGTAGTTTGATTTTCTGGAACACGTGGTTGTTTCTAGTTTTGAGGTAGTTGTATTCCTTCTTAGTTGTGAAGGAAGATGCAGCGTGTCTGTCTACGCCTCCATCTTGGCCAGAAGTCCTGGCTGCTCTTTTAAGGACCTATTCCCCTCAAAAAAGCTGTTCCATCCCCATCTGGAACTTTCTCCCAGGAACCAAAATCCACAGAGGCCCTCCTACTCTCCTGCCCTGGGTAATCAGATAGGGAGAGAACAAAGTGGGGTCAGGAGTGGCCTGGACCTTTAGAATCTCTGTCGAAATCTCTCCTTCTGATTGTGATCCTGGGTAAGTTTGCTATTCTCTCACTACTGACACCTGCTTTGCACCAGGCCCCAGCTTTCTGGTTATACCTGGGCCTCAGCATCTGCATTTGACAAAAGCGGTAAACATACCTGCCCGGCATGGTTATTATGACACATAAATTGAAATAATAAATGTGGAAGGGCCTTTCACAAGGCACCCCTCAGAAAGTCAATAAATATTATAAATATCACTTCTAATTACTCACTTTCTCCTCCCAATTAAACAAAACAGCAACAGCAGCCACAAAATGCACTCCAAGGTACTTGTAACCATTTTCTGCTGGAGAAATGTTTCCATCCTCAGTTAGTTATAAATTATGTACCCTTCCCACGTCAGAAGCTCCTGGATCTGTACACAATGTGCTGCTTGGTTAGGCTGCCCCTCTGCATTCAGTTTTGAAACGCCCAGATACTGTCTCCAACATGGGGAATCCACATGCTAATGCAGTGGTGTCATCTCCTCTAGTAGGTGTGATGGCCTGGGCAAAAAAATAAAATTGTGTTAACTCTGTATTCGAGTAGAGTCTAGCACCCAAAGGGGAGCAGCAGGGGGGGGTCCTTGAAATTTTTATCTCCCCTACAAGTGAGAGGGTTGTTTTGTGGGGAAGACTTTATTTTCTCTGGTTTCCCAGCAGAAATGCAGAGATCTCAGGGGCCCACTGTTGGACCCCTTTTGCCCTGCTCTTGGGACCAGGTGTGTTCAAGGACAAACTATTCCAACTTGCTAGTCGGCCATGCAAACCTCCTTAGGCACATCTACCTGCAAATGACCTTCCTGAGGCGAGGGGCCAGGTTTCTGATGAGGACACTACAGTTTGGATATTTCTTTTTGCAAACATTGATGACACCCTGTGAGCATCTCTGCTGAGTTAACCTTCATGAATTAATGGCTAAGGTTCTCCTCCAGTATTGGTAGAGCCAGACAGGCTGGTTCCTGTCCCATCAGTAGAGTCCTGATTTGTTTCCCACATAGTCTTCAGGCTGGTCTTGGTAATGATGATGACTCTAATGGTGACTGTAAAATCCACAGCAGTTCCCATTTATTGCCTGATTTGGCTGTTAGTATTTGGCAGATCACCTACGCCTTCCCCACCTCCTCTCTGTCTTTCTGTCTCTCTGTCTCTCTCTGTCTCCCTGTCTCTCTCTTTCTGTCTCTCTCTCTCTCTCTCTCTCTCTCTCTCTCTCTCTTTTTAACTTACAATAGGCCAGAGACTGGCTAAGTACTTAGCGTACATTGTAACACTTTTCCCAACAGTCCCGTAGGCAGGCTCTGTTATCATCCTGCTTTACAAACAAGAAACCCCGAGTTCAAAGAGAGGAGGCCATACAGCTCTAAGTGGTGGAGCCAGATCTTGTACCTGGGTCTGTCTGCACAAAGCTGACACTTCTCATCTACACACCACAGTGTCTTTCTGGTGGGCTAGGACCCTTTGCAGTGGGACCATCCTTATCAATGGCTCTGTGCCACACCCAGCCTGACCTGCTTCGAGGGAATCCTTGGTACCAGGACGCCCATGAGCCAGGGAAGGAAGGGAGGCCCTCACTCACCTTTGCGGACTGGGAGGACCTAGCTAGGAGGCAGGAGGTGGGTTGTCTATTGATTGACTGAAATTGGATTTGTTGACACAAACTGCCAGCATTTCACAGTGATGAAAGGATTGCCCACTGGCCTTGTAACAAGCAGAGATTTCCCTGAGGGCCGCCAGAGCTGCTGGTGTGGTTCTTTGTGAGGAGAAAAAAAGCAATTAGGAGACCGGGTGAGGTTATTAGGTCTTATTGCTTCCCTCAGCTCTCCGCACACCCATGCAGCAGGCGGGGATTTTGGGCTCCCTCGCCTACGTGCTGCGTATTGTTTCCCTGCTTCCCTGCAGGAAGCCAATAGGGGACCAACAGAGCTCTTGTGCCCTGCTTCTAAAGCTGATGGGGAAATACACGCATATATTCAGGTCACCAAAGGAACAGCAGGCAGAACCAGCTTTAGCAGACTTTCAAAATTACATCATCGTATTATAAACACAATTCTGTGAATGCACAACATACAACTTTCTTTCTACCTTGCTTTCTCCAACCTGTCTCATGTTTTGTCACATTAAACATATTCAGCTGGTATGTTGAAAAGACATTCAGGTGGGATAATCTGCAGGGATGGGCAGGGAAGGAAGAGGAGAGGAGCATGTCTTTCCTTTGGGACTCACTGCATTGTCTTAGCAACAATTTATTAAGATCATGCACAGGTGAGTGGATGAAGGGGAGAGGTAATGGAATATGAGGAATAATGTCACCTTAAACTTGTGTAAGTGTTATAGTTAACCCATCATTTTACTTACATTGCTTTATTTTTGTTGTACAATATACATAACATCTTATTCATTGTTAAGCGTACAACTCTGTGACATTAAGCACATTCACACTGTTGTGCAACCATCACCACCATCATCCACAGAACTTTCTCATCTTCCCAAACTGAAACTGCCCCCATTAAACACTAATTCTCTATTCCTCCTCCCCTTGGCCCCTGGCAACCACTGTTCTAATTTCTGTCTCTATGAACTTCACTATTCTAGGAAACTCATAGGTAAAATCATACAGTGTTTGTGGGGTTTTTTTGTGTGTGATTAGCTTATTTCACTTTGTTTAATGTTCTCAAAGTTTATCCACATATTACATAATTTCCTCCCTGATTAAAACTAAATAATATTCCATTGAACATATACATTCCCTTTTGTCTATCCATTCATCTGTCAGTGGAGATCTGGGTTGCCTCCATTTTTTGGCAATTGTGAATAATGCTGTTATGAACATGAGTGTGCAAATATCTGATTAAGTCTCTGCTTTCACTTTTGTAGGGTGTTGACCCAGAAGTGGCTTTGCTAGATCATATGGTAATTTCATGTTTAATTTTTTGAGGAACTGTTATACAATTTTTTAATAGCAGCTGCACCATTTTACATTCCCACCAGCAGTGCGCAATGGTTCCAGCTTCTCCGCATCTTCACTGACACTTGTCATTTTCTGTCTTTTTGATAATGGGTGTGAAGAGGTATCTCATTGTTTTTGATTTTCATTTTCTTAATTATTAGTGATGTTGAACATGTTTTCATGTGCTTGTTGACATTTATTTTATTGTTGACACTATTACAGATGTTACCCATTTTTACCGTCTTTGCTCCCCTCCACCCAGTCCCCACCCCAGTCTTTACCACATGATTGTCTGTGTCCATGGGCCATGCATATATGCATAATGACCTTTAGCTAGTCTGCATATGCTTTGGAGAAATTCCTTTTCAAGTTCTTTGCACATTTTTTAAAGTGAGTTGTTTGTTTTTGTTGTTATATTGCTTTATTTTGATTTTTACAGGGACTAGGAGCTAGAATTATGGATAAATCACACTTTAGAGAGAAGAAAATGAGAGTCATAGATGTTCAGGAAATTGCCCAAGGTTTCCTGCTCTGCCATGCTGTCTTCCCCAAGGGGAGGATTCATGAGGTCACCCGTTTCTAGACTTTACATTTCACTTAGAAAACAGACTATGATGATTCAAAAGATGTGTATCCTTTGCCTGGGAAGATATACCTGATAAAATATTGCTATGAGCAATGTCTGAGATTTTGCTGCTTATGTTTTCTTCTATGATTTTTATACTTTGGGTCTAACATTTAAGTCTTTAATCCATTTTGAATTTTATTCTTGTGTTTGGTGTAAGAAAGTGGTCTAGTTTCATTTTCCTGCATGTATCTGTCCAATTTTCCCAACACCACCAGACAAGGAAAACAAAAGAAAAAAATAAACAAATAGGACTACATCAAACTAAAGTTTTTGCACAAAAGGAAATCACCAACAAAATAAAAAGACAGCCCACAGAATGGGAGAACATATTTGCTGGTGCAGCTGATAAAGCATTAATATCCAAAATATATAAAGAACTTACAAAGCTCAACATCCCAAAAAACAAACAATCCAATTAAAAATTGGACAAAGGACCTGAATAGACACTTCCCCAAAGAGGACATACAGATGGCCAATAGACATACGAAAAGATGTTCAATTTCACTAATCATGAGAGACATGCAAATTAAAACCACAACGAGATACCATACCACATGTATCAGAATGGCTATCATCAATAAATCAACAAATAACAAGTGCTGACGAGGATGTGAAGAAAGAGGAAATCTTTTGCACTGTTGGTGGGAATGCAGACTGGTGCAGCTACTGTGCAAAGCAGTATGAAGATACCTCAAAAAACTCAAAATAGATTTGCCTTTTGATCCAGCAATCCCACTTCTGGGAATATATATGAAGGAACCCAAAGCACTAATTTGGAAGAACATAAGCACCCCTATGTTCATTGCAGCGTGATTTACAATCACCAAGATATGGAAGAAGCCCAAGTGTCCATCAGTAGATGAGTAGGTTAAACAACTACAGGACATTTACACAAAGTAATACAACTCAGGCATAAAAAAGAAGAAAGTTTTACCCTTTGTGACAGTATGGATGAATCTGGAGAACATATGCTAAGTGAAATAAGCCAGTCAGAGAAAGATGAATACCATATGATTTTATTCGTATGTGGAATCTAATGAACAAATTGAACTAACAAGCAAAATAGAGACAGACTCATAGATGGAGAGGAGATGACAACTAGTGGGGGAAGCAGGGGGTGTAGGGCTTGAGCAGAAAGGAAGAGGACTCATGGACATGAACGAGTGTGGTGATTGTGGGGAAAAGAGGGGTGGCATGCAGGGACTAAATGGTAATAAAAAATACAGTAAAATAAGCAAACAAACAAAAAAAGATGTGTAAAATGAAAGGTATAGATGTTAAATTTTATGGGCATTCAGGAAAGGAGCCAAAGGACTGAGTCATTTGGGGAAGACCCAAATGGCAGAGGGGAGACCAGAACTGAACATTAAAGAACAGTGCAGTAGGCAGAATCATGCTCCCAGAGGTACCATGCTGAGGCCTGGAACTGTGGTTATGTGGGTTACACGGCAAGGGGAGATTTGGTGGCAGATATAAGGTTTCTAATGAGCTGTCTTGTGATGGGGAGGTTATCCTGGATTCCCCAGATGGGCCCAATGAAATCACAAGGGCAGAGGCAGCCAGGACAGTCAGAGATGCAACAAGACTCTGAGAATTCAACTGATGCTATTAGAGAAAGTCTCAACCAGCCATTGCTGCTTTGAAAATGGGGGAAGGGCCATGAGCCAAGAAATGCAGGCAGCTGAAAAAGGCAAGGAAATGAATTCTCTTCCAGAATTTCTGAAGAAACACAGTCTCTCACACCTTGATTCCAGCTCAGCAAGATCAGTTTTGAACTTCGTACCCCCCAAAATTGTAAGATAATACATTTGTGTTGTTTTAAGCCACTTACATTTGAGTCTGTGGTTGTTTGTCACAGCAGCAATAGCCAGAACCTGGTTAAGTGGAGAATCAAGATGCAGGCTACTTATCAGGCATGGATACGGCCAGGACAGAAGTCTCCCTAGAGGAAGGGTAGCCAAAGGAATAGCAGGCAGAATCGGCTTTAGCAAACTTTGAAAATTACATCATCATTGTATTATAAACACAAACCTGTGAATGCACAACACACACCTTTCTTTCTACCTTGCTTTCTCCAACCCGTCTCATGTTTTGTCATGTTTTTCTCCAACCCATCTCATGTATTCCCTTAAGAAATAATTGCTAACAAGAAGGGAATGCTTTCCTTGTTCTGGCCTCATTTAAGCACTTAGGCACGCATTTTCAAGAATCCTATGAGCCTGAAACAAGTATCAGAGCCATTTACAGGTGAGAAGAGTCACTGTGGTGGTACCTGAGGAGTAAGAGGGAGCATCCCACGGAGGTAGAGGTGTGTGCGAGTATAGTGCTAATGCAGGGGACTCGAGGGCTCTCATAGCTCCTTCCTGATGAGAGGCTGTCTCATATTTGCTAAAGATTAATCTAGCAGCAATATGCAGAAATAATTAGTGGGGATGGCATGTGATTGTCCATACAGTATTATTCCTAAATAGCCAAAATGTGAAAACAATCTAAATGTTCATCAGCTGATGAATGGGTATATTCATACAATGGAGTCCTGTTCAGTAGGAACAAGGAATGGAGTATTGATCCAAAACACAGCATGATAACCTTGGTAGCTTTATGCTACGTGAAAGAAGCCAGTCACAGAAGACCACATGTTGCATTATTCCATTCATAAGAAGTGTCCACAACAGGGAAATCTACAGAGACAGAGAATTAGATTAGTGATTACTGAAGGCTTCAGGGGAGGGGAGAACTAAAAGGTATGAGATTTCTTTTACAGTGACTGATGAACATGATCTAAAATGGACTGTGATGATGTTTGCATATAATGTAGCAAAATCCACTGAGTTGTGTTCTTTAGAGGGGTAAATTGTGTGCTATGTGAATTGTATGTCAATAAAGCTATTAACAAAAAAGAGAATTAGAAGAAGAGAAACTCAACGCCAGCAGACAGCTCTGTGCCACACCAAGGTGTGCCATCCAGGGATGAGAGGATCAGAACTGTCAGCCAAGAACCAGAGCTAGGACAGCGGGCTGGGGCCAAGCAGTCCCAGAAGCAGCAGAAAGGCCAGCAGGCATATGGAGCCTCAGGGGACAGGTGTGACCTCAGAGCGGGCCATCAAAGTAGACACAAGCCTCTGACTCTGTTTTCTCACTCAAAAAGCGTGAGATCGAATGTCACTGTTCCTACCCTAATTACACTGAAGACCTTCAGATGTCCCTGAGGGGACTCCACCATGGAGCTAGGGGTTAATGGTGAGGGGCTGGGAGTCACAAACAACCAGCTGAGAAGGGAAGAGGTTGTAAGTAGGTGCCCATTGGTTGGGCCACCAGCCCAGGTGTATTCTAAAGCTTCCCCAGCTCTGACACAGACATGGCTCGGGCTGCTCCCTCAGAGCCTCTTTCTGGTGGCTGACGAGGGTAGAGCATCCCAGGCTGAAAAGAGATAGCTACTCACCACAGCTGCAGGTGCTGACAGGTAGGAGGCTTCTGCCACATGGGAGGTGAAGAGGAGGTGGGTGTGGGAGGGAGACAATCAAAAGCAGAAGATGCATTTAATTTATTGTGTTCATGCATGCATGTGATCAGCAAACATTTGCTAAATGCTAGACTCTGTCCCGGACACTGACGAGAGAGGTGAACAGGAGTACAAAATCACTGTCCATGGAGTTTATGTTTTAGGGCTGCGCTGTCCAAGTATAGCTGCTCAGGGGGCGATGAAGCCCTTGAAGTGTAGCTGGTCTCGATGGGAAGGGCTGGAAGTGTGAAACGCACACCAGAATCCAAGCCAGAGACCGGGAAATGTGAAGCATCTCATTAACACTTCTTTATATTGGTTACATGTTGAAATGATTATAGTTTGAATATTGTGGTCTAGATCAAGTATATTACTGAAATTAATTTCACCTGTTTCTTAGCCTTTTAACACGTGGCTGCTATAAAATGTAAAGTTACATATATGGCTCTTGTCATATTTCCACAGGACAACACTGTTCCAGTGAGAGAGAGAGGGACAGTAATGACTAAGCAAATAAGTAGATACTGCCATTTCAGGTAATGATGTCTGCCATGGAGACGACTAGAGCAAGCTCAGGGGATAGAAGGGCTAACAGAAGTGGCTGTTTTTGCTACAGTGGTCTCTCTGAGGAGATGGTATCTGAGCAGAGACCTGAAGGCAGGGAGGGGGTGGGTGAGTCTGGAGGTGCAGCAGGGCGGTGTGGCTAGGGTAAGGCAAGCATGGTGCATGGGGGGCTTGGAGGAGGGAGGATTGAAGGCAGGTGGGCAGAGCCTTGAGCAGCCTGCAGGCTCTGGTGCACAGGAAATGAGGTAGGGAGCAGGGACTGAGTCACCATGAGGTGCTGAGCTGGCAAGACTGGGTGGGTGTTATTTGAGATGGGGAGAGACCCCGTGATGAGTTCAGAAATCATGTCTGCTCCTGCTGAGTCTGAGTTGGTGCCACAAAATTCAAATGGAGATGTGCTGTTCCCATTTGGAGATAAAGGTCTGGAGCTTAGAAATAAGGCTGTGGCTGAAACATATATAGTTAGAGGTCATCTTGGAGGACACCCTTAAACCCATGTGCATAGACATGTTCCCAAAGTCCTGGAGGTGATGAGTGGAGGAAGGGAGTGATCATTGGTTAGAGCTAATTTGAGTCCTGGCTCTGCCACTTCCTACCATCCTATACTAGGTCACCTGTGTGATAAATTATAGATGGCCACAGATCCTTCTGCTATTCCTCCTGTTTTCTCTCCCTGAATGTGGGATGGCCCTATGACTGTCCCAACCAGTAGAGTGCAGAGGAAGTGAAGCGCTGGTAGGCCCAGGTCTAGAGGAGTGCAGTGTCTACTGTGCTCTTTGGGAGCCTTGAGCCCTGTGTAAGAGAGTCTCCTCTCCTGACACCGCCATGCAGTGAGGAAGCCCACATGTGAGGAGGCCAGGTGGAGAGGCAGAGAGAGAGGCCTGGACAGCCCCCAGCCATTCAAGACATTCCAGCCGAGGCCCCAGACATCATACAGATAACTGTCCTTCCTCCTGTGTAATTCCTGCCTCATGGAATGGCAAGATATAAGAATAATAAATTTTTATTTTAAGCTACTAAGCTTTGTAAGTGGTTTGTTGTTCAGAAATAGATAAACAGAACAATAATAAAATGGGATAATAATACATATTTGATTGTTGGTAGGACAATATGAAATAGTAAGCATAGTTTCTGGCACTGAATAGATACTAAATAAATTTTTTGTTTGTTCTTATATGACTTGTACTATAAAGTCAAAATCTGTCTTGTCTTAGTTCAGCCTTATGGAATGGTATCTAATGGTTGAGCAAAGATGTAATGGCCACCTTAATGAGGTGTCTTTAGACCAAGCAATGAAGCAGGCAATGCCATAGAGTATAACAGAATTTATTGTAGGGTAATTTACTTATGGGCAGGTTGGGTCAGAGTAGAAAAGATGACCCAGCAGTCTGCACAGATTATTCTCTGCTAGAGTACTGTTTTTATAGTATAACTTGGGGGCTAATGGTTGACAGGGCAAAGGGACAATGATTGCAGGAGTTCCAGGGACATATCTCCTGGTGGTCTTGTGGCAGATAATTGTTTATAACCAATACTATTACCAGTTTTATAATTATATCAGTTATCATGCCACTCTGGTTGTTGCTAACAAAAATATTTATGGCTACATTTTAAGGAACACCGATAGTCATCAACTGGAAAGATCGGATATGCTTGCTAAGGACAGTGAGGTTGGTCAATGTTGATAGCATGAAACTTAAAAATGAGATGAGATCCAGAACACAGAGATGGAGTTGGTTTTGTTCACGTCTGCATCTATACAAGTGGCATGGAATAAATTGAATTCCTATCTTATTTTATATATATTCTTTTAAATGTATGGAAATGAGTATAGTGAAATCATAGCCTGTCTTCCCTATGCATGTTGCATATCTCCCCTGGTCACTCTTTCTCAAAATCTGTTCTATTTTAAAATTCCTCTTTGGGTGTATTGCCCCAGAAAGACCACCATGGGTGTGGTAAGTACAGCACCAGGCATGACAAGTACATTCCATCCCTCTATCTGGACACATCACACCACTGACCAATCTTGCAGACTGAAGAAACATGATAGGCTCTTAGGATTCTAAGTCTATTATTCAATGTATTTACCATCACTTCTACTTTAATGGCAGTGCAGATATGATCAATCATACTATCCCTCTTCTTATTCAAATCATTTATAAAAATGTTAGACAAGACTGGGATGAGGATGAGCCAAAAGAAATCTCACTATATGCTGACATTTGTTCATTAATCTGCCCCACTGGGGATGTTTGTTCAACCAGTTATGTGTGAGTCACCCAACAACACTGTCATCCAGCTCACATTTTTTCCCATCTGTTTATGGGAATATTCAGCCTACCTCTTCAGCATGTTTTATCTACTTTTGCTCTGTGACAAAGTTGATGTCATTTGCCTGACTGTGTCAGGTGTCATTGTGGGCAGGGGCCACACTCTGCTTTTTGCTGTTGTTGACTGCTGTGTTACATGTGAGAAGTACTCAGTGAACTCTTGGATGACTGACTTTTTCAGCCATACCACTCCATCAATATGCCTGTTTTCATATTTATAGTTGTTCTGACCCCACAACATACATTTTGTTCATAATTATTTAATATGTAGGGTGTGTGAAAAATCAATTTGGTTTACATTCTTGTTTTAGGTGAACCAACCAACGTTTACCCCAGGTTGAATACTTAATAGGGCGACTATAGAGAACTATACAATGCAAGGAAGAGCAGGTATGCCATAGGCAACTTGAAGAGAGAGCTGCCTTCTGAGGATGGGAGATGAGTTGCAGCTGCTCACTCAGGATGGACTGGAGCCCAGGAGAGGCTGGTTGTGCCCAGAACGAGAAATCATCAGCCTCAGTTAACATGAGTTCACAGGGCCTTAGTGAGTAGGAGACTTTTGTTAACATGCTGGTTAGCCACTGACAGCAGAGACGAAGCAGATTTAGCAAGGACCAAATGAGAAGAGATAATTTTAGTGGTTCTAAATCTTTATTTGTTTATTTTGCTCATTTTTATTCTTTGATTTAATCATGGTTGATAAGTGAATTTTTAAATTTATGTTTTGCTCTGATGAAATCAACATTTACCAATACAGTATTCAATCATGGTTGAGACTGGAACAAATTACCTAGATTCAGGTTCCCTGCCACTCACTCCATTCATGAGTTTGGGTGAATTACTTAACATTTTGACACCTCAGTTTTATCATCTGTAAAGTGAAGGGATTGATTTCAAGGGGTTGGTTGGAAGGGTTAAATTAGACAAGACATGCAGAGTGCTAAGAGCAATACCTGGCACATAAGCATTGCTGATTAGGTGAGAACTGTTATTGTTTATTTTAAATAGTCAGGTGATATTTTCTTGGGGTTAAAAGCATTCAAATCTTGAAGTTGTTCACTTTAAAATTGAAATAGCTGCTATGCATCTTCAACAAATGCATACAGAGACAAATAAATTGGTAAAAAAATATTAGGAAGAAAAGAATTTTGGAATTCTGTTAGGACATGCCCCAGCCTTCAAATAGCAAAATCAAGGTTACTGAAAGTCGAAGAAAAAGTAAGTATATTTATGACCTATAATTAATATTTATGCTGGTAATTTTCTAATTTTAAAATATCACCTGACTTGCAGGTTAAATAAATCAAATAGTTCTGCTGAGCCCCCTCCCCCACTTTAGAAATTTAGATTCAGGAATCTTAGGTTAGCATTCAGAAGCCAAAAATTTTTAACAAATGTTGCAGAAAAAATTTTAACTTTCCTTTTTCCCTTCTTTCTTCATTTCCTTTCTTACTCCTTTTTTCCCCCTTCCCTTCTATTCATTCATTCATTCATTCACTCATGCTGCCTATCATTTGTGTTTCTTTCCTAAGTTTATGGAATCCACAAGTCAAACAGACCAGACATTTGTTGACCCTGAACCTTGGAAGCAAAGGCATAGATGTGTGGCCTACACCTGGCCACTGGATGCTCCTAGCTGAGACCTGGAATCTGAAGAAACAGGGGCAAGGACACGGGAGTGGTTTAGGATTTGTAGCTGTGGTGGCAGTGATAGCAAAAGCAGAGGAGCCCTAACTGCTGATTCCTGGGACAAGACCATCATAAGCTTCCATCAGTCACGTCTAGTTTTTGAACCTGGTTCTACAGGCTTTTCCCCAGTTTCATGAGTTACTTCACAGTCTTCTGAAAAATCCTTTTCCTGTTGTGTACAATCAAGAATACTCAGTATGTCATGTGTGGCCCACACATAAGGAGAGTACTACCTAATAGCACATTATTGATCTCAGTTATTTTGCAAATAACTGTAGTTGTGGTTCATTCATTTTTCATGGCTGTAGAGTAATTCATGGACTAAACGTGCCACACTATATTTATCTATGTTGTTGATGAATATTTGATGTTGATGGACATTTATTGTTGAGGAATATTGTTCTTAATTTTTGCCTTTGTAATAATGCTATAAAGATTTCCATATATATTTTGGTGTATATGAAAAAGCAATTCTCTAAGGTAAATTACTGAGAATGGAACTGGTGGGTCATAGAGTAGGTATATTTGAACTTATTCGACAATGTGATGTTTCCAAAATGGTGATAAGAATTTACATTTCTATCAGAAGAGAGTTTAAAAATATTTACCAAATAGTCTTTTAATCTTTGTAATATATATTCATACCTACTTTATATTCTTGTTGCTTTTATAAATTGCAACTTTTTTTAAACTGTTGATTGCTGGAGTATAGATATTCAATTGATTTTTGTATATTGATTTTATACCTAGCAACCTTACTTAATTCAGGTTAATTTGGGGTGTCTGGGATAGACAATCATATCTGGAAATTTTGCCAATTTTGTTTTTTACTCTGCAGTTCTTATACTTTTTATTTCATTTTCTTGTCTTATTGTACAATGTAGAAACTTCAGTAAACTGTTCACTGGAAATGTTGGTAGAACGCAATCTTGTCTTACTTGATTTTAGAGGAAATACTTTTACTGTTTTACCATTTATTATGATAAGCTATATATTTTATAGATTAAAATTATTTTAAGAAAATTTATATTACTATTCTGCTGAGTATTTTTTTAAAATGATAAACAATTGTTGCTAATTAATTTATTTTTTATTATATTGTATTTATTATGCTATTAACAGTTGTCCCAATATTTTCCCCATTGCCCCCTCCATCCAGCCCTCGCCATTCCCTCAGGAAATCTGCCCATCTTTGTTCATATCCATAGGTCATGCATATAAGATCTTTGGTTACCCCATTTCCTATGCTGTACTTTACACCCCCCAGGGCTATTCTGTAACTACTTATTTGTACTTCTTTATCCCCTCACCTCTTTACCCAGTCTCCCATATCCCACTCCCATCTGGCAACCATCTCCACATTCATGATTCTTGCTCTGTTCTTCTCTTTTGCTTAGTTTTTTTAAGATTTAGTTGTTGATAGATATGTATTTATTGCCATTTTATTGTTCATAGTTTTGATCTTCTTCTTTTTCTTAAATATGTCCCTTTAACATTTTATATAATATTGGTTTGGTGATGATGAACTCCTTTAGTTTTTCCTTGCCTGGGAAGCTCTTTATCTGCCCTTCAATTTTAAACGATAGCTTTGCTGGGTAGAGCTATCTTGGCTGTAGGTCCCTGCTTTTCATGACTTTGAATGTTTCTTGCCAATCCCTTCTAGCATGCAAAGTTTCCTTTGAGAAATCAGCTGACATTCTTATCGGAACTCCCCTGTAGGTAAATAACTTCTTTTCTCTTACTGCTTTTAAGATTCTCTCTTTATTTTTAACCATTGGCTTTTTAATTATGATATGTCTGGAAGTGGGCTTCTTTGCATTCATCTTCTTTCGGACTCTGTGCTTCCTGGACTTGTATGTTTATTTCCTTCACCAAATTAGGGGAGTTTTCTTTTATTATTATTTCAAATAGATTTCCAATTTCTTGCTCTTTTTCTTCTCCTTCTGGCACCTCTCTGATGCAAATGTTGGAATACTTGAAGTCGTTCCAGAGGCTACTTATGCTATACTTGTTTCTTGGATTCATTTCCTTCTTCTTGTTCTGATTGCTTGTTTTTCACTTCCTTTAGTTCCAAATCATTGATTTGATTCTTGGCTTCATCCACTCTGCTGTTGTTTTCCTATAGATTGTTCTTTATTTCAATTAGTGTATCCTTCATTTCTGACTGGATCTGTTTTATGCTGTTGGGTCCTCACTAAGTTTCTTGAGCATCCTTATAACCAGTGTTTTGAACTCTACATCTGATAGATTGCTTATCTCTATTTTGCTTAATTCTTTTTCTGGAGTTTTGATTTGTTCTTTCATTTGGGCCATGTTTCTTTGTTTCCTCATTTTGGCAGCCTCCCTGTGTTTGTTCCTGTGTATTAGGTAGAGTTGCTATGACTCCCTGTCTTGGTAGCATGGCCTAATGTAGTAGATGTCCTGTAGGGTCCAATGGCACAGCCTTCCCTATCCCCCAAGCTGGATACTTGAGGTGCACCCTCCATGTGAGCTGAGTACCCTCCTCTTGTAGTTGAGCCTTGGTTGTTGTTGGCAGGTCAATGGGAGGGATTTACCCATGCCAGTCAGCTTCAAGAACTAGCTGTGACCACTTTCCATCAACCTCCACCCTCCATGGAGGATCAGCTATTCAGGGGCAGGATGATGGTGCTCCAAAGTGGTGTGTAATTGTCCACTGGCTGTGTAGGCTCTGGGGTTTCTTGGGTGGTACAGGCCAAGGTCAGCCCCCACATGTATTTTGCCTGGAGCCACCCTGCATGAGCTATAAAGCAATCTGAGATCGCTGCCTCTTGTGCCAGGCTTGGAAATTTCCAGGTGAAGCCAAGCTGTGAACGTAAGTTGGCCACTGCTAGTGCCAGGTCTGGGGCCAGTTAGCAAAAAGTACAGGGAATAGAGGTTTACTAAGGCCAGCTGGTGCTTGTTTGATAAGATTTAGGAAGTTGTGAAGCATGAGCCAAGACCAGCAATTCATAAGGAAAAATTATGGTTAACAGTTTGTGTGGGCTTATAAGCTGGGTAGGATGGAGTCTTAGGGGAATTCCAGGGTGTGGCAAACAGTGTTAGCCAGGTTGATGGGAGTCTCAGATAGGGCAGGCAGGTGTCTGCCAGCTCTGTGGCTCTGTGTGGGGAGGGCTCAGAAAAAGGACAATGACCTCTTCCTGCCTTTCTGTCTGGGAGAAAACTGTCTCCCATCTCTCACCTTGATGCCAGCCACTTCAATTCCTCTCTGTAAGCCTTGTTGCCTTTGAAGCTGCTACTGTAGTGGTAGAGCTCAGAGGGAGTTAGTCTGAGTAAGTCTGTGTGTGGATTCTTTAAGGGGAACTGCTTGGGACTACAGAAGTTTCTTCTACTGTTCAATCCCCACTGGTTTTTGCAGTCAGAAGTTATGGAGATGTATCTTTCTGGCATTGGAACACTGGTCTTGGGAGCCTGGTGTGGGGCTGGAGATATCCCTCTTGAATTTTTATTTATCACACATGGATGTGGGACCAGTCCATTCCACATCTCTGCTTCTCCTACCAGTCTGAATGAATGTGATTTCTTTAATTCTGCAGTTGTCAGATTTCCATTCAACTCGATTTCTGATGGTTCTAAGTGATGGTTGTTTTATATTTTAGTTGTAATTTTATTGTGGTTGTTGGAGAAAGTAAATTGTATTTACCTATGCTGACATCTTGACCAGAATTGCTAATTAATTTCTAACTTACATCTGCTTTAAAGTGTTCAAAAGATTTTCTGGATTCTTCTCCTCTTTTTTTCTCCTTGAAGCCTGGAATATTATTTTCCTAATTAACTGCTAAACTAATATTCAAACTCATGTATTCATTCACTCATTTATTTATTCACCATTAAAACATCATTGAATGCCTACAAACTGTGAGGTACTAAGAGGACACAAAGGCTACCAAGTAGGATAAGAAATACATCAGCAATTAATAGAGATTTCTTGTCAGCATTTCATTATTCCTCCAAGGTTTGGCAATACTCTTCAGAGCCAAGGAGTGAGAGAATAAGGCACTACCCAAAGAAATAATATTTTTACATGACCCTGAGATCATAGAACTTAGAAAAGACTACTGCCCTGTGGGGAGGTCCCCTGCATATACCAAGGAATAATGAAACCAGGGAGAAAAGCAGACCTTATTCTTAGAGTCATCAACATTTAGAGCTAAAAGAGACCCCAAGGCCATTTGTTTGAACCAAATGGTGCTCTTTTGGACAGCTATCCAGTCATTGCTCATTTAAATTTCAATCAAGGATGGAAACGTTTACAGGATACCCTGTCCACTGTTCGCTACAGTTGTTGGAACACTTTTTCTTAAATTGAGATGGACTTCCATTCCTGGTGCTCTTTTTTTACAGTGGTCTCACTCTGCCCTCTGATTTCACCAAAGAACATCTGTCTCTCTCTATGCTGGCCCTCCACATACTAAAATACAGGTGCGATGCCTCCTCATGATCTCTCCATTTCAGCTGAATGTTCTCAGTTCCTTGAACAGCTCTTCGTGAGAATTCTTTCTTAACTTCTCACCATTGCATTTGTTATCATGTCTCCTCAGACTTAGTGCCAGCATCAGGTGACATTCTCCACAAGTGCATCCATCAGTGGTCATTGTTGAAAAGCTGACATCTTCCTGTTCCCACTTCCACCAATTCCCTCTATTCTTCCCATCTCCATTCTCTGAATCAATGCTTGCTTTTCCCTTTCAAATCTGGACACCTGGGAGAGACACATGCCATTAAGAGTAAAGGTGACCCAAAAGAACATACATCCATTTCTCCAGAGGGATTATGGACTATGTGAATAGGCAAGTGCCCCAGTGCTCAGAACTATCCTTTATGTGCCAAGGCATTAAAAAGTTTTCTCCAAAATCCTGGGCAAGGAGATACTGTGTGGTTTATAAATAATAATATACAAACTAACTTTACAATAAATAAAATTATAAATTTCCACTTGTAACATTCAGCATTGACTGTGAAATGCAAATGTCAAATATGCATAATGTCAAATGTGTTATCAGAGTAGCTGTGGAGTCTTGGCTGAATCACCCAACTCCTTCGATCCTCAGCTTCTTCTTCAATTCACTTGGTTTCCTCCTCAATGCCAGCATGGGAATGGCAGTAACAATCTCTTGCAAATCTGTCTCCCAGGGAGAGATACACATGTTGGAGTTGTTAAGTTGTGACATGATTTGCAAACATGAGATATTGTTGTCACAATGAGTGTGGTTTTGGCAGATAACAAGTGTAAAAATAACAAAATCCAATTCAAATGTGTACTATCTTTGTATTCTTAAATTTCTCCAATTGATTTGCTCATAATTTTTAGATGTGGAATTCTCTAGAGGCCAGTCAGGCTCTTAGAACAACTTGTTGAAGGTTGTCTTACTTCTTGGTCTTCTTCATTAAGTATGGTTACCTTATGTCCTGACTGGAACATACATCTAATTTCCTATTTTGAAGTGGGCCTCATTTTCATCAATAACTCCATTAGTTGCTCATCTCCCAACTTGTGACCTTTTGCCTTACAGATAAGAACACTACAGATAAGCAGAAGCCCACAGAAACCCAGACTCTGCACCTGAGGTCCCAGTTCCTGCTTTGATCTCTGGCATCTGCTACCTCTGACTATGAGTTCTTGGCATCAACCCATTGTATCTCTGACTGCACAAGAAGAATAAAAAGAATATATACAGCCAAGGAAAATAATAATGTATAGGTGGAGCAACCCAAAAAGGGCTTTAAAAGGAACATCTTAGCCTTTCAAGGATTTTATTTGTAAATAAAGAAGAGAATTTTCCCATGTTTTATGCAAGTATCATTTTTTGGTGGTAAGTAGTAAGATGATATATGTATATTTTATATCCAAAACTGTATGCAATTAGCATTTGGAAAACTGTAATTATAGCCTGGTTGGGCTTTTTGTAGACACTAAAATTGATTTCTTGGCTGAGTTATTCTGCAAAAGACTTAAACCACTAATTGTACACCTAAACAAAATTGAGTGTGAACAAATCAAATAATTTTTCTTTTACCTTGGATAATAATTTATTGATACAAATAAAACTCCTTAATTAAATATGGTAGAGCCATGTCTGTAGAGGCCCACATAAAGATATTCTGTCATCCAACTTCAGTGATTATTTTAATTTTAGAATAGTGCTCTGCTATTCTTAGAGAAAATTTTGTATGTATTAAGGATTGTGGAGGTAGTGAGTTGTTTGAATTCAATACCTCTTTGAATTCTAGATAGATTTAGGCTAGATCTGTTTGGAAGGAGTGCCACTCATTTATAAATTATGATTAAATACATCCAAAGTTGAAATTTGTATTGCTATTCCTGAAAATGCTGTCTTAATTCAGAAACTCCCCAAATCTCTCAAAATCAGAGGAAATGCATGAAATGTGGAGAAACACTTTCATCCTGATCAATACATGTTAGATACTTGATCAAAGGGAAGCCATTTAAATACGTGTTTAGTTTCCTAAGGCTTCTCTAATGAAGTATCACAATCTGGGTGGCTTTAAACAACAGAAATTTATTGTCTCACAGTTTTGGAGGCTGAAAGTCCAAAATCAAGTTGTCAACAGGGTCCTGCTTCTTCTGAAACCTGTAGGGGAATCACTCCTTGCTTCTTCTGGCTTCTGGTGGCTTGTCAACAACCTTCATGTTCCTTGGCTTGCAGCTGCGGACTTCAATTTCTGCTTTCCTCCTCACATGGCCTTACCCATGTGTGTGTTTGTCTTCACATGGCCATCATTCTATGAGAATACCAGTCATACTGGATTATGGCCCACCCTATTCCAGAATGACCTCATCTTAACTAATTACGTCTACAGTGACCCTTGTCCCAAATAAAGTCACATCTGAGGGACTTAGGGGTTAAGACCTCAACATACCTCAGGTGCGGGGGGGTGGGGGATGCACAATTCAACCCATATCATTAATAAAATATTATCGTAGCCTAGTTCTATATATCTATTCAGGGAGGCAAAAATTTAATCAACTCACTGAAAATAAGAATTGCTTCATATATTCTCAAGCATCCTTTAATTCCCATTAACCACAGGCCCTATCCAATATAAACACTATTAACTACCTTGAGATATGGAAAAAAGATATTATAAAATGATGGCAACTTCTTAATGTTTGCATTGAGATTAGGACAAGAAGAATGAGGATTCAGCTGCAGTGAGGAAGCAATACTCATCTGCATAAAATGGTGCAGCGCCGCAGCATCTTCCTAGGGAATCCTGCACTGGTCCCCTTCTCTGAGATGTTTTAGTGAAGCAGAGGGTCTCTGCCTGCTAGAGGTGGATCAAGTGGAGGCACTTCTAGAAGAAAGGGGATGGGTTAATACATATTTTTAAACAATGTTTCACAGAACCCTTGCAGCCGCACAAGGATATATGTGGTTCTTGGAAGTGTGACACCAGCAGACAGGATTAATATTTGCAAATTCCCTCACTCTATACATGAAGAAGGACTTATTCTGTCCCATGTTTCTGCAGTTACCTTGTATGTTTAGATTCATCAGGGTATTTTTTTATGCCAGAGGCTTTTTCTTATTGAGACTTTGGTTTGAACTAGGCTATCTCCCTCTTGTGATACCTTGATAATATTTTTGTGGTCCAAATAGCCAGGTTTTCCTATGTGGATATAGTGATTTTTTTCTTATAGTCCCGTGTGTGTGTTGTGTGTGTGTATGTGTGTACATGCCCAGACTGTGAAAGCATATGTTCTCAAAACACAGAAGAAAGACAGGTGGCTCCACAAGCCTTTCTAAGCTTTTATCCCATGCCTCATATTGTCAGCTCCAAAGACCTTTAATATTGTTTTATTGAATGAACTGGACTTGGTAAGTATGAAATGATAAAATAGTTCCCTTCCCTTCCACATATATACCCACTCCCAAATTACTCTTGTGGATGATTCTTCTCTGACTTTGGGTGTAATCTTGCTTTTTCTGGCTCATATCAGATATTAACAAAGAGTCTCTTCTTTTTCTTTTGTTTAAGATTTTATTTATTTATTCTTAGAGAGAGGGGAAGGGAGTAAGAGAGGGAGAGAAACATTGATGTGTAAGAGAGACATTGAGTGGTTGGCTCTTGCATGCACGCCAACTGGGGACCGGGCCACAACCCTAGCAGCTGCCCTGACTGGTAATCAAACGAGCGATGGCTTTGTGAGACAGTGCTCAACCAATTGAGCCACACTGGTCAGGGCAACAAAGAGTCTCTTTTTGCAACTGCAGCTATTGCTTCAGTTTGGGAAGCTCTGAAAGCAGAGCCTGAGGCAAGGGCTTGGGCACAGCCACTTAAATGGGAGGTAAACTGGGAGGCAGGAGTGAGAGAGCAAGGGGGGGTGATACAGGAACAGAGGAGATGCTAAAATAATGGTGCGTTTCTGAGATCATTGCTGTAAGCAACAGGGTGCTGATTCTGATGGGGCCTCTGAGAAGTGTACGGGATGCCACTCAGTATTGTCCATTTGATGGATGGGAATGGGAGTATTTATTCACTGGTTCTTGTTTCCTGTGACTGAGGATTGCCTCTGATGTGATGATACCCCTCCATTTCTGGGCTGTCCTGTGCATGAACTAAATGAATCCAAAAATCTTCTGAGAAGACCCTGAGGCAGAAAGTAGCATCAGCTTGAGAGTGAGTCTGCATGGAACTACCCACTGTAGCTGTGGCTGAAATCAAAGCTGAGTCAAACAGATGTGGTGGAGGACAACAGGGACATCTTCTACAGTTCACCCCTTGCACTGCTTAGATCCATGCCCTACATTAGATCCACTCTGTTGTTAAGTCTTCAAGGTGATAGTAGGCTATGCTCCCTTAAACTTATACATCTCAAGCTGAAGTACCAATTAGTACATCTGCTTCTGAGACCATAATTATATCCCTCCTCTCCCTTCTCCATAACCCATTCTAGATTTCTCGTACCCTTGGTGGTACCTAAACTGATTTAGGTTGTTCACCTAATAGAGTAACTCAGGAACCTGCTGATGTTTCAGCTTTTTGATGTGTTGCCATTGTTGGCCCATGGTTATGTAACCAATTCATCCACGAATCAGAAAGTAGCTGTGTTTTTCTACCTTTATCATTCAATCACAGAGGCCCCCACCCTTGCCCTCATAGGTATAGAAGTAAGCTGACAGAGGTGTCAGGACAATAAAGGTAGGTGACATAGAAACCTGGGCCACCCTGTGCCCTGTGGATTTGCTCAGACCTGATTGTACATGTACCATTTCCTTTGTATGCCTGACCAACCTGGTGGATCTGGCAATGTCCAGCTCATGATTAGTATCTCCAGTCACATAATCACTTGATGCTCCATTTTAGCTTCATTTCTACTAACTGATTATCACATGAGGAGCTGGTTTTTAAATAGTGAGTGCTTACACAATAAATAAACTATACAATAAATAGTCCTTTAAATGGAGTGCATATGACTTTGCTCCAGAGTCTTAGGCATTCTGCATGACAAATCTCCTATCAGGGCTTGTCAAAGATCTCCCCCAGCATTCTTTCTACTGTGGATACATCTAGCACTAATGGATCTGCTGAATTATATGCCCTCAATAGCAGGATAGGTTGCATTGAAGCTAGAGTTTCTGTAGAAACCCCTTATGTTTTGGGTTTCACTCAAAATCGGCAGGCAAGTCCTGGCCAGGTGGCTCAGTTGGCTGTAGCTTTGTCCTGTACACCAAAAGGTTGGGGTTCAGTCCCCAGTTGGGGCATGTATGGGAGGCAACCAATCAATGTTTCCCTCTCACATTGATCTCTCTCTCTCTCTCTCTCTCTCTCTCTCTCTCTCTCTCTCTCTCTCTCTCAATTCAATACAATATATCCTCAGGTGAAGATAAAAACAAAAAACAAAAACTGGTTTGCAAGAAAAGGGCCAAAGAGATCATTTCAAGTGCAATATAGGCTGCTTCCAAATATCCAAGGTGGCCTCCCAAATCATGTACTTTTCTTTAACAGAAGAAGTCTCTTAGAGGGTATGCCCCAGACCACTGAATTCTTAGAATCTTCACAATATAGCAGAGCACTGAAACTTTAAAGAGTTTATGTTCACCATTGACACATATGCTTTTTACTTTGGCATCTAAAGAACTTGCCATTTCCTGTTCACCATGTCCAGTTAACATGTCAATAATATCACAGACCAGAATAATATTCTGGGATTGTCAGGATGACAGGGAGCAGGATAATGAATGTAGTCCTGGGAAAAGACTGTGAATGTGTACTTTTACTCTTTTAATGTAAAATAGAACTACTTTTGATCATCTTTCCTGAAGAAGTTTGTTTTCATTTTTGTTTTTTTTTTTTTACTTTTTAAAAAACATTTTATTTACTTATTTTTAAAGAGAGAGGAAAAGAGGGGGAGAAACATTGATCAGCTGCCTCTTGAACATGCCTGGACCAGGGACCAAAACTGCAACCCAGACATGGGCTCTGACCTGGAATCAAACCAACAAAATTTCACTTCATGGGAAGACATGCAACCAACTGAGCCACACTGGTCAGGGCCTTTCCTAAGGAAGTTTGATGAGACCTTATTTGCCAGGTGGATAGCCACAGCACAAGTACCAAAAGCTCTATTGATCTGTTTCAGTACAGTTACCACATCTAACTCAGCAGCTACAGCTGGAACTACTATTTGAATAAGTTTTTGGTAGTCTACCATAATTCCTGAAAATCCATCAGATTTTTGCCAGAGTTGTATAAATAAATTGAATGAGGATATGATGGAGACCTCTGTCCCTCCATTTATTAAATTCCTGCGAAGGGTACCAATCTTAGCCATTCCACCTCAATTTGCTATCTGATGTGGGGGAGGGCACTTTCTGGAGTTACCACTTTTCTTTCCTGTCTTCTTGGTTATTACTCCACAGGTTGAGAAACCAATGTGAGTATTCTGTAAGCTTCCATACATTCCGATTGTGTGTCCTGGGACAGAGGAAATACCCACAGGGCGGGTTCTCAGACCCTCAGAACCACTTTTGATCCAGCCTTGGTAAGCACTCTACTTACCACCTGTCCTCCATAATCCTCATTCTAACTAGCAGGTGTCATGACGTTTGAGGTTTTACTGATATCCATGTCAGTTTAGGCTTTGTATAATCTGAAAAATCTGAGTATTCCCCTTTTCCTAGTGTAGAGTCACAAAGGTCCCTTTTGGGGAAGGTGTGTGACATTGTAGGGTCTTTTCTCAAGGGGACCTAGGTGCCCTTCAATCACTGGTTCTGAGAACTGGTTCAAACCTGACATTAGCTCTCTGTTCTGATTTTAATATTTTTCCTGATTATCCAACTCGAGTAATGTCCTTATTGGCTGCTTGTCTATCTTTCATCTAGAAACATCATGGCCTATCAGCCTCTGCCACAGATACCTACACACAGGGCCCTGGTTGTCACTCTGGCCTTGCTGCCTATTGTGGTCATCATTTTCACCTTGCCTCTGGTGCTACTACCTGGCCTCTGCTACTCCAAAATAGTTTTATTTTTATTAATATTAGGGAGCTCATTTCCATGGCAGTATTTTCTACTTTGAGCCATGGGCTATGGAAGACAACCACCACTGATATTCTTGGCAATGCTGGTGACCTATGTCACCATTGAGTTTATCGTTTCCTTAATAAGGCTGTGTCCTCTAGGTCTCCCAGGGAACAGAATCAGGGTGTCTGATTGTGCATAGTAAATCTTCCCTGTAGCTTCTGATTCTTTCTGACCTCTTCCTCAATACCACGTTAAGGCAAATTTGGTATCTTTTTCTTATTTACTATAAGCCAAGGGACCTCCAACTAGCATATCAGAACTGATACAATTGTCCTGAGAGCATTAAGTCCTAGGAGAACATCAAAAACCTTTCCTCATTCACTCTTGTGTGTTACTCTCTGTGGCCTAACACTCTCTAAATTCACCCCTATATGTGTTTCTCTGGTTTCTGTTGCTACATATAAGATCCCTCAACTCTTTTTTGTGACTAAACTATACCTCCTAGGATATGGCCTGCATTTGCCTCCCTGACGCTCTGCTGAGAAATGACCCCAGCTAGTGCTCTGGAGGTGATGAGGGGAGGTGAGGATAGTCTTGTGAAGGATAAGCACTGTCTTATAAGCGTCCCCCTCAGGTGAGGAATTTCTATGGTATTCAAGTAATGGGAGGAGGCTGCTTTATTCTAGCAAGGGAGAAGGGGCTGCTTCTACTGTCCTAGAAAGATCAGGTTCATCTCAGTGGGAGCTGTGATGATACTTCACTCTAACTGGAGCAGGTAGTGTCTATGTATAGGTTATATGGGTTTCTGCCAGAATGTCCTCCATAGTGTTGGACAGAGAAGGGTGGCATTCAAAACTCTTTGAGTGGGAAGAGTCAACTTATCCTGGCAGCAGTAGCTCAGGATGAAAGCACTTCACTTCAAAGGTAGTAAATTTACCAAGACCATTCATTTAAAGTCACGAGGGATAAGGAGAGATGATGGTTAAAATTAGGCCATATTGGGTAGATGGCTACTGGTCAGGGAGTGAAAGAGGATCAATATAGCAGAGTTATGAAGAATAGTCAGTGGAGAAAAGGTGATGATAGGGTTACGTGACTCTGAAACTGAGCTTCTTTCTCAGTATAATGAAATAACTAAATGGTGTTATTGAAGAAGGTTAAGAAGAAACAAGAGGTATCTGCCTCTAGCTGTAATGGTCAAAATTATATCAGGCAGGCAGATAAGCCCTCCTTTTGAAACTAACTAGAAAAAGAGACTAGGATTAAAAAAAAATTAAAAACAAAACAAAACAAAACCTTGGAGGCATAAATAGCTACCAAAGCAGATAAGACTGGAGGGGCCAAGGTCCCAGAGAGAAGAGACAGCTTTGATGTGAGCCAAGCATTCTTCACTGCTTTTCCCCTTGAGGCATTTGGTAATTCCTGAAATGGGGCCAGAATAAGAGATGAGAAGCTAAGCAGAAAGCCTCAGTTGAGAGGCAGAGAAGCAGAACAAAGCTAGCCAGAATTTCCCAGGACAGCGGAGAAGAAAGTTGGGTTTTAAGACCACCAAGGCAACTAAAACTTAGAAACCAAGATTTGGGGACAGAAGGACACAGAGAGATAAGCCTGGTGTACTCTGTTGTTCCTCTTTTGAAATATTTGCCAATTTATTTGCAGCAGCAAAGCTGAGAAGACAAGCAGAAAGTGGCAGCTATGAGCCTGAGAAGCCAAACAGATTTCAAGAGTATCATAGTACTGGGATTCAGAGACTGTCAGTGAGGGTCCTGGAAACATCCCCATCTGTCAGGTGGGGTGAATGAGAAACAGCCCACCCTCTTAGGTCAAAGCCATGTTCCCAATCAGAACCCACTGTAGATTAGATTAATGTGTTCTACCCCAATTTTTCTGTTTGCCAGAAGCACAAATCAATCCTTTCAAGAGGAAAAAGCATCATTTAGAACTTTTACAATTTTTCATATACAATGCCAATGTTCAGCCTAAAGAGACAAAACAAGTGATAGAAAGACTCTCTGATAACAGATATGGGAGTTTATCAGATATTGTTTTTATATAACTGTGATTAATAATAAATAAAATAGAGTAAGCGGTGGACAAAATGTTTGAAACTTTGATGAAACGAGCCAACTATCGCTATACACTGTGATGTCATTTAAAATGAAACCGCCCTGGCTGAGTAGCTCAGTTGGTTGGGGTGTCATTCCAATGTGCCAAATCAATAAGTAAAAAAAATTTTTCTTTTAAGGCAGACACAGCAGTGTCTGTAGAGAGCTGACTAGGAGGAGACACAAGTGAGGCTTTTGAGATTCTCATCTGCATGGTGTGTTCATTTTATGAGTGTTTATCAAGCTGTACACCTAAGATTTATGCACTTTTCAATAAATGTTTAAAAAGAGACAGGGAAACAGCAGTACAGCTACAGGGCAGAAGACAGAAATAATTGGTATGTTGGATAATAAAGTGTGGATGACTTTTTTCCACCTTCACTGCTGTTCCTCTATTTCAAGCCACCATCTCCTCTTGTCTGGGTTAATGTGTAGCATTCTACCTGGTCTCCCTGCTACCACCATGGTCCCTTGAAGTCTTTTTTATAATAGTCACCAGAAGATCCTTTTAAAACTAACATTAATCATGTCACTGCTCTTCCTAAAACCCTCCAATGGCTTTCCCTTTGTCCCAGGATAGAGGCAAAGAAAGTCCTTCCCTGCAGCATCTGGTCCTGTTACATTCCTGACTCCGTCTCTCACTAATGTCTCCTGGGTCACATCATTGCAGCCACACTGGCCTCCTGCTGTCCTCAGATATGCCAGGAACTCTTCTGACTTTGGCCTTTGTCCTGACTGTTCCCTCTGCCTGGTTCATTCTTGCACATCCTTCAAGGTTTGATCTGGTATCTCCTTGGCCATCCACCTTTCCAGGCACTCTTGGCTCCCCTCACCTTGCTCAGCCCCCCACCATAGTACTTATCACTCTGACATAATATATATTTATAGCTTATTGTATTTCTCCCCTGCAATATTATAAACTTCATGAAAACAAGATTTTTCTTTGTTTACTGATGTATCTACACATAGAACAGTGCATGACACATATATAGATGCTCAATAAATATTTGTTTAACACACTGTAATAATCTGAGAAGCTGTCTGAGGGTAAATGAGTAAATATAAAAGAGAACCCGAGCCAGATCTTTGATTTTTGTCTCTAAGCCGTTAGTGTTTATAAGGTGTAATTAAATGTACATGTATATATCAATAAATCTAAGCATTCTCAATGGATCTGTATCAAATTCCATGTTAAATAATTCTGTTTAGTCTAGCATAATTATAAGAGCTTAGGCACTAAATAGAATTAAGTTTGCATCCTCTATCCACTGTTAACCACTCATATGACCCTGAGCGAGATGCTGAATCTCATTGCATCTCAGTTTCTTTGTCGGTCAATCAGGAATAACAATGCCAATCATGTAGGATTAAATGACACAATATGTAAGCCTATGGGTCCTCTCATGCACTCAGGAACTATTTCTTGCATACCTACTGCGTTCTAGGTGCTCGCCTAGGCACTAGGGACAATCTATTCACTCTTCACACAATATTTTTGAGTGCCACATCCTGTACTAGTGATGGGCGAACTGCACTGTATGATGTACTCATGGAGACTGCATTATAGAGGAGGGAGTGGGTATTAAGCAAGATATAGTAAGTAAATATTTAGCTAGTTAGATGGTGAAATGTACATTGGGAAAAAATCCAGGGGAAGGAAGGGAGCTAGAGAGATACATGTGTTGTGGGGAAGGGTGATGTTGCAATCTTCCCACCATGGAAATCTTGACCTTGGTGCCTGAGGCACAAGCCTGCCCTTAAACAGCACAGAGCAGAGTACATGTCTCCAGTACAAGGAGACACAGCGTGGCACCCCCGGATTCTGCCTGCTGTGGTTGCTGATGATGCTATTGCTACTGAGGGAAAAACATGCAAACTTGAAGACTTGTGAGCCTACATCACATGTGCCATTGCTCGCTGACTCAGTTTACCTGCTGACTTCCAGATACATACACCTGTGAAGACTTAAGAAGGTGCCAGGTCTTCCAGTCTTGCACCAGCAGGGATTGTCCTTCTACAGCGAAGGCAGCGATAAAGGCTGGATATTTACAGAATGGCAGAGAATTGCCTTCGTGTCTATTTCTAAATCTGCACAATTTGACAACTTGGGTAGACCGAGGTCCAGAGTGTATAAATGCTCATTTGATGACTGTCATAGGAGCGCAGACTTCCTAGAAAAGAAAATAAATCCTTTATCTTCCCTAATGAATGTTATAGAAATTTTCTACTGAATGTTGCAGAAAATAAACTCAAAAACAATTCTCTGTGCTGAGTTTATGATGTAGTCTATGGCTCCTGTAAGAGAATAAATGATAAAAGAGAAAGAAATATTTACCAAAACCAAAAGTGGAAGTTACTTATTTAGCCATTAACTGTGATACTGGCAATGTTAAAATTATTGTGCTAAAGAAATTAATTTCTTAAACACATAAATATTATCAAGCACATAATTTAAAGGTATCTGTTTTAACTGCTCATTGAAAAGAAGAAAGGATTAGTTAAATTATCCTAACTCTAACAGAGTTTCATTTTAGGGAGATGGGAGAATTTCCATGGACAAAGAAGCAGGGCAAACAGGGACCGGAAGTAATGGGGTCTCACATGAAGAGAAAACTTCAACCTTTCTAAGGGGATTTCTCTAGAGAAGCTGTCACTTACTGAATAGCTATAAAAATAATAAACCCTTAATTTAATCTGGAATGTTCGATTTTTTTTCTGTGCCTATCCCCATCGTTCCCTTCTCTTTCTTTCAGACTGAGTCAGCTTCCAGAAACTCCAGGCTGCAGCCTCTGAATATTCCAACACAGTCTTCCATCTCTTCTCCACCCATCTGTGTTGCTGATAGTCTGAGCTACACAATATATTCCTTTATTTTTCCACACATCTTGCCTCTCCTAACAAAACATGGAATAGACCCTCAACTGCAAGGTAGAGCCCTGCTTCCAATACATGTTCCTGGTCAGTCTTGACACCATTCTGGACACTTTGTTTGTGTTAAATAATTTGATATAAATTTAAAATTCAAATATTAGTGTATTTTATTTTGCCACTAAACCTTTCCCAAGCATCTGCTTACTATAAATTCATGAGGCCCCGATGCCCTTCTACCTGAGATTCCTTCTGGGAAATAAAACAAAGATTTCTACATTTTTAATGTCTTAAGTAATTGCCACCAGGAAAACAGAGAAATCCATAAAGTGACCTAGAAGAGGGTCCTGTATTGACAGACCCAGGGTTAGGAAGATGGGAACGAAGATCAGATTTAACTGATTTGTTTTATTTTTCTTACTTAAAAAGCAGTACATATTCATGCTGGGAAGAGTAGAAATTAAAAACAGGCAAAAGAAGAAAATAAAAATTATTGGTAATCTTACTCCAGAGGCAACCACTGCTCACAGTTCAGTTGATATCCTTCAAACCTATTGCACTTGTACACATACATATGTATTCCCCTTTCCAAAAATAGGATCCTTTTGAGCACACTCTTTTATACCATTCTCTTTCACTTAGAAATATACTCTGAATGTTTTCTCATGTCATTGCACTTTCTCATGCACATGATTCAGAATAACTAATTGTCCTTGACTTCTGTCTTTTTGTTATGCCCAGTATCCAATATGGTGGCAGATCCCATTTGCTCTACTTTTGTAACACATCCAGAATTTTGCCATGGCTTCAGCCCTGGTCCAGATCACCCTCAGAATATTGCAATATCTTTCTAACAGATCTCTCCCTTCTGATCTTTCTCCCTTAAGTCTGATCTCAACATAGCAGCCAGAGCAGTCATTTGAAAACCTGAGTCAGATCATGTTGTTGCTCTGTCCAAAACTCTCCACAGACTCCTCTCTCCACAGAGTACACTTGAAGTTCTTCCTGTGATGAGTAATGCCTTATGTGACCTGCCTCCCCTATCCGGCCTATCTTTCCCTCTTGCTCACTCTACATGAGCCACAGTGGCTTCTTGATGTCCCTTGAAGGTGCTCCAGCCTTAGGGCCGTGCATCTGTTGCTCCTTCTTTCTAGAGTACTCTAGAACTCGATCCAACTCTCTCCTCCCCCATATCAGCACAGCTTGCTTCCTTGCTTCCTTCAAGTTTTCACTTAAATGTCATCTTCTCAATGAGACCTTCCCTAACTACCCACCTTAATATTTTCTAGCTACTCCCAAAGCCCTTCCCACACACATTTTCATCTTCCTGTCCTGCTCAGTTTTTCTCCATAGACCAATATCACCATCTAACATTCCACGTATTGTATTTATATAAAAAATGTATTGTGTTTGCAACCTTTATCCCCTACCTCCCAACCCAGCACTCCGGCTCCACAAAACCAGGCTTTCTTTCTCTTGTTCACTGCATTTCTCTCAACTCTGGAGCAGTACCTGGTGCAGAGTAGACACCTCACATCAGCAGCAGTCTAAGTCAGTGGCCATTTGCCCACACCCATGTCAACTGGGTAATACCAAGAATTCCCATGTGTTTGGATTCCCTGGTTCAAACAGCTCATCACGAAACACAAAAACGGGTTTTGGTCCTCTTGACGCTGGGTGAAAGGAACTAACTCACTGAAACAAAATCTTCCAAGAGCCTGGAACACCAGAGAGTAGACAAGATGGGTAGTATATGAGGAGCATTGTCAGGGAGAGGGGTGCTCTCAGGCCAATGACATGAGGATGGAGCAGCGCCCATTCTCAGTGGTAGCACTGAGACAGTAAGACAATAAGAGCCATGCATGTGCATCTCTGTTTTTTTGTTTTGTTTTTGTTTTATTCAACAAATACATGCAGAGCTTCTATCTGATGCAAAGCTCCATGCTCAGTGCTATTGGGGTGCCCAGTGCATGCTGGTCCCTGTCTGGAAAATGGCAGCAACCTCAGTCAAGGAGAATAAGCACACAAATAACATGAGTCATCCCTGGGGAGAGATGGACAGTGGCAGATGAAGGCATGAAAGAGAAGAGAGACCTCCATGGGCGGGTGTGGTCAGAGAAGGCTTTGGAACAAAGTGGCCGACAATGACATTTACAGAAGGTTTTCTGGGTGCCGGGCAGTGTTCTAAGTTCTTTTAAAGTCACTGAATGCTCCTGGTAACCCTCTTGAGGTAGGTACTAATAACATCTACATTTTATAAAAGAGAAAACCAAGACACAAAGAGAGGAAATCTCTTACACAGTGGTGCAAAGGTGGTAGGTTGTAGGGTCACACAAGTGGAATGCTCTGCCAATCACTACTCCTTGCAACTGTCATGTTTAAGTTAGCATTGCTGTATGATAAACCATTCCAAAATTAATCACGGAACAACTGTTTTATTATGCTCATAAACTCTGTGTGTCAGGAATTTGGACAGGACACAACAAGGACAGCTTTTCGCTGCTTCACCATGGCTGAGGCCATGCCAAGGAGGGACATTGCATGGCTTGTGTTGACTCACTTGGAGGCATCTACAGTCACATGGACAGTGAATGATGCTGACTGTTAGCTGGGTCCTCCCTCACCTGGGCACCCACATTTGGCCTCTCTGGGTGGCCTGGACTTCTGCATGGCATGGTGGTCTCCATGCAGTCAGTCATCTCACATGGCTGTTTACGGCGCTAAATATGAGTGTCCCTGCAAACAAAGAGTGAGTGGCACCCTTTTTTCTGACCAACCTCTGAATGTCAGGAAGAGTCCAAGTCCACCCAGACTTAACAAGAGGAAAAATAAACTTCTTCCCTTGTGATGCGGGGGGGTGTCAAAGAATTTGCAGCCTTTTTTTTTTTTTTAATAAGCTATTTTTAGAGCAGTTTTAGGTTCATAGAAAGGTGAGTTCCTATATACTCCCTGAGCCACACATGCATAGCCTCCCGCACTATCATCCCCCACCAGAGTGGTACATTTGTTGCAACTGATGAACCTACATTGTGTGAACATAAGTTTTCAATTCCTTTGGGCATATACCAAGGAGCACAATTGCTGGATCATAGGGTAAACGTATTTTAAATTTTGTAAGAAACTGCCTAACTCTTCCAAAGTGGCTGCACCATTTTGCATTTCTACCAGGAATAAATGACCATCCCTGTTGCTTGCAGCCATTTTTAAAAGTGGTCACATTTCACGAAGAACGTGAAGCTTGTACAGGATCTTGAGCTTGGATAAGTGAGATTCTCAAGTGAACAGAAGAGCAGAGAAGGGATTCTAGGTTTGAAATTATGTTCTGGGAAACAATGAAATCCAGAAAGGACTTAGGCACAAGGAGTGATTAATAGTTCACTGACTTGCCACTTGGGATATCACCATTTCCCCCTCAAACTTCTGGACAATGCTGTTTAGATTGCTCTGCCCCCAGCAAACTTCCCAGGCAAAGCTTCAGGGGTCTCTTTCCTCCTCTTCTTTGGGACCTGTGTAGTAGGGAAGTTTGTCTCACCCAAAGAGAGATCTGACCTTTGTCCCTGGCTCCTGGGAAGTAACCTCTAAACCCTAGGAATGCCCTGAGTGATAGGAGAGTCTTTGTTATTCATGGTAAGCATCCCCTCCACCCCGTGCAGGACACCTTAAAGTTTATGCTAATGAGGTAACTCAAGATGGGCTCCTTGGCCCATGATATCAGCCCAGCTTCCACATGTGTAGTATTGGGGAGACATAACTGAATTTAACCATGTGGACAACCAACCAATCAATCAATCATGCCTATGCAATGAAACCCCAATAATTCTGGACACCAAAACTTGAGTGAGTTTTCCTGGTTGGCAATATTCCATACATATTGTCACACATCAACACTGAGAGGTAATTAGTTCTGAGGTCAACAGAAGCTTGGTGTTTGGAATCCCCTCTGTGTCTCCCCGTGGCTGGTTCTAATCCTTTCCCTGTAATAAATAAATAAAATAAATAAAGTAACTGTGAGTATAATAGCTTTCAGTGAGTTCTGTGAGTCCTTCCCAAGAACTTTGGAAACTGGGGGTAGTTTTGGAAACCCTCTGAACTTGTAGGTGGTGTCAGAAACAAGGGAATCCTCAGCGACTGTTCTGTCAGACTTTGCAGTTTGACTAACTCCAGGTAAGGCCATCCCTCTGCCTCTGTGCCTCTTCTAGAAAACAAACAACTTTGAATTGTTCTGTATTTCAGCTGTTCCATTGTAATGCCAAGAAATAGCCAGACTCCACTGTGGCTTATTGCAGATATCAAAGATGTTTCCTGAAGGAAACGACAAGGTTCTTGTCTTTAACTGTACACCATACATCATTGTAACATTGATCAAATATATTAAATATCTGGCTTTGCTGATGCAAGCGTGTAACCTGCATTCTGTGTGGTGTGGAAATGGCACTTTTTATTTATTTTTATTTTTTTTATTTTTTGGTTTTTCAATTACAGTTGTCCCATTTTTCCCGCATTGCTCCCCCCCACCCAGCCCACCCCTTCTCCCGTAATCATATCCCTCCCAGTTGTCCATGTCCGTGAGTCATTTATACACGTTCTTTGACTAGACCCTTCCTTTTTTTTTTTTTTTTTTTTTTTAAATACAAAGGCCTTTCTCCCTTGTGTTTTCCACATGGCAAGGACATTTTTGTTTGTTGTCAGATGGAGTATTTATCAAATAAAGCCAAAGTCTTCTATTTGTGCTTACTCTGACCTTTCAGATTAAACAAATCCTTACTATTGGCAAAGGGCCTGACAAGCATTTAGTATTAATTAATTCTTGGAAGTCTCTGGGGAGAAGGTAAGCATTCTTGGGAACTGACAAAATGGATTGTTTCACTAAGCAGGTAAACCATTCCTCTAAACCCTGCGCTGTGTCTGCCTCCCACACTGGCTGTCTGATGGGCCTTGTGCAGGGATGGATTAGGGCACAACATGCCACGTGTGCTTGTCTCTTTTCTCTTCCTTTCACCGACAGCCTCCCTCTAGGCTTTTTAAATTCCAGGTTTTTCCCTACTTAGAAAATGAATTTGACTAGGATTTTCCCTCAAAGTTATATTGGGATGTTCAAAAGGAGAACTCTTTGGTATCTGTTCCCGACATGGTGTAAAATTTGCTTGGGCTAAAGGTCTGTTCTTTGTAGTCTACAGTTTCCCAGGTAATTATTTTAATATTTTGAAAATTTACATTGTGACTTTTGCCTGTTGGAAGGCTGTTTGCTTTCTTCTCCTCTGCTCCTTTTCCCTTCAAAAATAGGCTGGAGGCACTGATAGGGCAGGGAGAACCTTTTGCCCAGCTCTCGTCCTGCTACCTTTGCCATGTGTTATCTTGTTAATACACATAGATTCTATTATAGGATTTGCAGCTAAAGGGACTGTTGATGATCTTGCTCTCATGGTGCCTTGCATCAGCTCCTTGTGTAGGTTTATCTGTTCCATCTACTGTCAGGCAGAAGCCTCCTTTCAATCACTTTCTTTTCCCAGACAGATAATGGTAGTTAGTACTGTGATTCACCAATATTCAGCTCTCCTCTAATTTAGAATTACAATTTCTCACATCCTCGATTTTAGAAATGGCCAGATGATGAGTTCTGGACCAAGACATGAAAGTGGAAGTGACAGGTGTCCCTTCTGGGCTAAGATATTTATTTGCCAGAGCTTGACTTGCTCGCCTTGGTCTCCTGCCATAGGAACACTGAAAGCTCGCACAGAGATGGCAGTGTTAAGATGGTGCAGAGAAACTTTGTGGAGCAAAGCCCTGCTCCACACCACAAACCCATGAGAGGGAAATAACCTTTTTGCATGTTTAGGTGCTGAGATTTTATTGGTGTTTGTTTTTATAGCCTAGCCTAACTTATAGCTTGGCAAACTACTGCTGTGAGCCAAATCTGGCCCTCTCCTTGTGTTTGTAAATAAAGTTTTATTGGAATAAAGCTAAACCCATTACATGTACATACAACTGCTTTCATGCCGTAGTCACAGTAATAAATTGTTGGGACAGACTACATGGCCTGGAAAGCAGAAAATATTTAATATTTGGCTTTTTAGGGAAAGAATTAGCTGATGCCTGCTTATTCTCACTGATACACTCAGTGAAAGCTTTTTGAATTATTAATTTGATAATATGAAAGGTGGAAGCCCAACCTTTATTCTTGCATAATGTCAGATTATTTTGCATGATAATCCTTGTAGCTGAACTGGCAAGCATTACTGAATGCCATCATGTGTCAGACTGGGGAAGAATGCTTTCTTCTTGGAGTCTTGTGGGCTCAGGAGTGGGAGAAGATGCTACCTTCCTTTGTAGGTTTGTGAAATGAAGATTTGGGGTGGAAAGGAGGCTATGACAAGAGAATAAGAACTTCAGAATTCTGCGTGGGCTGAGGGATTTTTCACCATTATCCATTAAAATTCAGTCATTAATTCATTCATCAAACACATGTGATCTGCCATTTACTAAGTCCATAGCCAAATAAATAGCCCAGAGAAATTATCAGGCAGTTACAATGTAGTGTGATAAGTGTTAGCATAGGAGTGGTACAAGCTGCCTGGGGAAGGGTCTTCCTTGTACCTATCCCATCCTTGATTTAGCCCAAGTGGTAGCAGGTATAATTAATGCCCTGACAGGGAAGCCAGGCAAAGATGAAGAATTAATGATTCACCCACTGGAGTACCTAGGAATCTTCTTCCCTCTGGAACAGTCTCTTCACACCCAGACACACAGCAATTTCTAGATTTCTGCTTCAGGCAGAACCCAGCACTCCAGCTTATAACACACAAGTACTTTGCCTGTGACATATGCCTTTGGCTCTGTCTGTCTGATCCTCCCCTAACACAGAGCATGGAAAGAAGCATCCAATTGATCATAACACACAAGTGGAACTTGTGATTTTGGGGGAGGAGGTGAGGAAGGCTCTGTGGTGGGAGGAAGGGGCTGGTTAAGCTGGGTGGGAGGCGAGTGAGCGTAGCTACATGTAAGCCAAATGGTAGTAAAATGTGAACTCCGCAGTCTGTGGTCTTACATGAAGTTTACCTTCTCCACATTTGTACCTCCAACAAATTGATTTGGTACCCACTTCTAGTCATCATTTTATTTCAAGTGTGGTTACCTAGGAAACAGAGGGCACACTGCTGGGACAGTCTGCCCTCGTCCTGTGCCAACCAAATCTATTATAGCCCATCAACTCGGCCTCCAAGAAGCACTGATCATGGATGGTTTCAACTTCCAGCCAGGTTCTTATTTCTTTTAATTTACTGCCTTAGCAGTAAAATGTGTTACTGAACTATTTGGTTTATCAACTGGGGCAGCTTTTCCCCTGCATCCCTCCGACACCCAAAGCCCCCTGAAGCTGGTGGCTGCCCAGAGACCTTTTGTTGACGGGAAACCAGACAGCTTTCATCTTCCATCTTGAGGGGACAGGAGCCTGAGCTGAGGTGAGACCTGGCACCACCACACCAGAGCTTCTCATGGAGTCTTTGAACATGTGAAGAAAGCTAGGCACAGGGGTGCTCACAGAAAAAACACAGATGCACATAAAACTTTGCATGTAATTTAATGGAGAAAATAGACCCGCCCTCCCTCCCCCCAGGCTAAATATTTTTGATCTAAGTTTATTCTGCTGGGAACAAATTTCTTAGCTTTGAAAAAAAAGTAAATAGACTTTAGATGTGCCCAGATTAAAGAATCTGAAACTGGGAAAATGACCCGCTGGTCCAGCTGCCCACCACCACAAAACCAAACTTGTGAGGCTGGTACTGGTTGAGAAGGAAAGGGTTTTTTTTCAGGAGTCAACAACCCGAGAAGATGGCAGGCTCACGCCTCCAAAGCCATCTGAGCATCTCAGGCATCCTGGCTAGGTTATATAGGGGAACTGAGGGAAGGGGGAGGCTAAGGAAATTCCGGTGACATGCAGTCTCTCAGCTCTGCTCTCGGGTGGTCTCACCGTCTCCTGCGTGTGTCATCAGGTAGCTCCATTGCTCCATCTCCAGTTTTACTGCTGACGTTCAGGAGCAGGACGTGCAGGCAGCGTTTCTGCTGGTTCTGATATGAATTGCTGACGTTGGTCTAGTGCTTATAGTCAGGGTTGTTCCTCGGTCAGGCAGGAACTGCAACTGCTGATATCTACAAATTGCCCATAAGGAAGCTTTTAATACATAATTTTTCTATGAGTCTGTTAGTACAACCTATTCTATAATTATTACTTGATTAGTATATTATGAGTTTTTTTTTTTTAATTTTCAATCATTGTTAAAACTCCCCACTGTCAATTATCACTCCATTTCTATGGTGCCTTTTAAAGAGTAGGCTCCTTTAACTTGTTGTGAAATAAAAGCTCTTGATTAGAAGCAAAGTGCTTAGCATCAAATAAAGGTGTTTCTAAGGGTTTAAATACTGTCTTCCTAATTTTGTTAAGACAGCAAGAAATTATTTTAATTAAGCAATACATCAAAAAGAAAATTAAAAACATAGTTAACTTTAGTTTTAGGATTCCTCCTAAAAGAGACTTGATTTCATTTGGTATCCATGAAAATAAAGATGAAAACCAATCTGTGGTTCTTTCACCCATCCCTTCAAGTAGAAAGGTATGGGGACCCAATGTCTTTTGCAACCATAGAGCTTGTTGACAAATCTTGGCAACACTACTTTCTACCTAGGAAGAGGCATTGACAAAGTACAGCAAGAAAAGTTAATAGTCATGCAAACACCCCCTTGTTCAGCTAAGATATAATTCAATGCTATGTGATTGTCTAGTACTACTTTAGCTAAAGAATCCAAAGTTTCTGTAGGTCAGCTATAATCATTAATTCTTTAGAGAGATTCTATAGGACACATTGGTGAGCTGCCACTCCCCACCAGGGTAAAGGAGAATATATAAAGAAGTTTTCATCTTCATCCAGTATGCCTCCTGGGAGGTCTTGCTTGATTCATTTAAATAATTTGAAAGAGCTAGTCCTATGTGCTTCATTTTGTGGGTGGACAGAGAAGAGTTATTAAAGTTCCTAAGAAACATTGTCCTTTATCCTGTTTTATTCCACAGGCAATTGTAAGTCCATGGAATACCTTGTGACCCACATACAAAATGTAGTCATCAGGTGTTCATTGCATAAAAGAATTAGAACCCACAATGGCTAGAGCCATGCTAGTCAACCAAGAAAGAAAAGTGTAATTGTATGTTGATTCAGCATCTATTTCCAAAGATATGGTGATATAGGAATTATTGCAAATACGTAATCTTCCATCTTCAAGGGCGTCAAGTTCAAAGTAGTCCCATCATTGTTCGTAGTGATCAGGATAGAAAAACAGGATAATTCTGGGGTGTAGGGCAAAGTAGCAATATGCACCAATGACTAATCCTGGGCTTATGGTGAGACAATCCAGGATTAGGGTCCAATACCAGGGACACTAAGGGGTCAGTGTGATCTAATCCTGATGATGGCTTTGGGTGGCAAATCCAAAATCAAGTAAGGTTAGCAGTTGAGGCTATGGTTTGAGAAATCCTAAGAAAAGCATTGTCTGTCCATGCGAATTTCTGTGGAGTTAGAGTATATGAAAAATAGAAAGAGTAGCATTTCTACTTAGCTTTAGTAAAGGTCTGCCTTTTAAAAAGGTATCAACTATCTCCTTTGGGGATGCAGGTCCAATCCTCTGGACTGCAGTGGGTGTCCTCTTCAGGTGAGGGTCTCTTTATTCTGGTATGATGTACCCAATGCTTGATTCTAGTTAATACTACAGATGTATGGGTGATGAGTAGCACATCCCAGGAGCCAGTCCACTGTTCAGCAAGTTGTTGTTCTGGTCCCTGGGTCTCCCATGTCTTTAGTAGGATTTTATCTCCTGGTTGGAAAGGGTGCAACAGCTCTTCTGTGGAGAAAGAAGATCTGGAAAGAGCAAACTTTTTCAGGGTTATTAAAACTTGCCCTAAGTGCTATCCATAATGTTTGATTTTTGCTTCCTGTTCTAGTTCAATGGGTAGGTTCCCTAGAATAGAAGTTTGGAAGAGTCTCCCATACACAATTTCAAAAGGACTCAATTTGAGCGTGTTTCAAGGTGACATCGAATCTGGAGCAGGATAATAGGAAGCATCTGATCCTATTTTGGCATTTCTTGACATAGTTTTGCTAAGTCTTTTTCAAGGTATGGTGCATTTTTCAGTTTTCCCTGTAGATTGAGGTCTCTGAGATGTGTGTAGTCTCCATCAGATTTGTAGAACTTGACATACCTTTTGAGTGATTTCAGACATAAATGATGGTCCATTGTTACTCTGAATGCTGTTAGGAAATCCATCTAGGTAGGAACCAATTCTTTAAGTAGAATCTTGACTACCTCAGTTGCCTTTGCTGTCCCAGTTGGGTATGCTTCAGCCCATCCTGAGAAGGTGTCACAGAAACTAACAGGAATTTGAAATACCTGGTGGTCCTGGGCATTTGGGTAAAGTTAACTTGCCAATCTTCAAAGAGGCATACCCCTTTGTATTGCATTCCCTTCTCATCTGCGCTGTAGTCCATCTTAGAATTATTCCTAGCACACATTTAGCAGACCAGCGTTATTCTTTGAATAGTCCTCTGTAAATATGGTCCTTTTAGGTAAGGCTAGATTAAATCAGCTGGTGTATCCCATCCATAGTGTGTTCCTTTATGTAGGTGTTTCAGGATTGGGAATATCAGGGCTTCAGGGAGCAGAATCATACCATGGGCATTGGTTTTCCATCAAAAACAAAGGTCTGTATTAGCAAACCTCCATTCATGGGCGCACTCTTCATCCTGCTCTGTGTAATGAGGTTTGGATTCTGGTAAGTCTAGGTGAAGTATTAAAACTCTTATTAATGGAGCCTCCCAGGCTGCTTGTTTTGCTGCCTTATTGGCTTCTTGATTCCCGATAGTTATTTGGGAATTGTCCTTCTGATGCCTTGAGCAGTGAATAACGGCCACCGGTGCTGATAAACTTACTGCGCCAGGCAAGTTCGAAACCTCTTTTGGGTATTTAAAGTCCTTATTCCCCAAAGGTAGAAGACCCCTTTCTTTCCATATTGCCCCATAAGCATGTACTATCATGAGAGCATATTTAGAGTCAGTATATATATTGACCCCTCTGTCCTGAGACAGTTCCAGCACTCTGGTTAGGACAATTAGCTCAGCTTTTTGTGCTGAGTGTGCCTGAGGGTAGAGCATATGCCTCTGTTACCTTGTCAATGGTCACTACTACATACCTGGCCCTTTATTGCCCATTTTCCATGAAGCTACTTCTATCAGTGTACAACTCCCAATCAAAGTCCTCTAATGGCTGGTCTGACTGTTCTTGTCTGCTGGAATAAACCTCATCAATAATTTCTAGACAATTATGTTGAAGTTCTGAGCCTGCCTCTGTGGTTGGAAGGAGAGTGGCTGGGTTCAATGCAGCAGTTGCCTGCAGGGCAACAGTTGGGTTGTCTAAAAGGATGGCCTGATAGTTGCCCATTTGTCCAGCTGTTAACCAGTAACCCCCTTTCTGCTCTAGCAGGGTTAGCACCTGGTGGGGCATGAACACTGTGATGGACTGTCCCAGGGTAAACTTTTCTGCTTCTAGTAGAACATCACAGGTTGCTGCCACCACTCTAAGGCAGGGAGGCCATATTTTCATAGTATGATATAATTTCTTAAAGAAGTATTCTATGTGTTGTGGGGAGCTTCCCAACATCTGGATAAACACCCAAGTCCAACTCCTTGCTTTTCATGTACATACAATATGAAAGGCCTCTGAGGGTTGGACAATTCTAATGCAGATGTTGAGATCAGTTTCTCCTTTAGAGTTTCAAAAGTCCTCTAGCATCCTGCATCCTCTCCAGGGACTTTGTGTCAAGTCCCTTCAAAGAGTCATAGAGAGGCTTAGCTATTTAGTCCAAAGTTAAGAATCCAAATGTGGCAGAATCCTGCCATTCCAAGAAACCCCGAGTTGCCTCTGGTTATCAGGGGTTCTGATGGCAGCGATAGCTTGTTTGTGGTCTGCCATAAGACTTCTCTCTTCTTGTAACAGAACCCTTGGGCTGCTCCAATTGAAACAGAACCCACGGGCTGTTTAGTTAGGGGCCTGATTGCCCGCCGCCAGAATTATAACTCTGAATACCAGAGTTTGGTGAAAAGAAAAAGAATTGTTTATTTACACATAGTCCTGCCTCCCCCTCCCAGACCTGGCCAGTCTTAGGAAAGTCAGAAACACAGTTTCCCTACTTCCTAGGCACCGTTCAGCTTTACCAGTAGCTGCCAATCACTCAGTTCTGATTGGGGAGGTCCTTTCTGTGCTGTGCTGCCCTCCAGCTCTCAATGCAGAACCGCCTGGATTCTCAGCCTCCTTGTAAACTGCGTGGATCTCCTCTCCTTCTCAAAACCACCTGGTGAGAGCTTCTTCTTTAAGCAGCCTGGAGACCCCTTCTCCAAGCTACATGGAGGGAGCCCACAAGAGCCAGAGAGTGAGGGCGTGAGGGCCAGAGAGCCTGAGAGAGCGAGCCTCCTAGAGCTAGAGCCAGCCCAAAATGTCCGCAGTGGCTTCTCTTCCTCCCTGCCTCCTCTCTCTCCTTCACTGTGTCTTCTCATGCAGTGGGTGTTGCAAACCGTCCTGACCATTCACAGAACCCTATGTAGGCTCTGTCTGCTCTTCCGTACCAGCCCACAGTCCAAGACCCCTCTCATCTTCCTGAGCCTTGGAAGTAAAGCGGATCTTTGCAACAATGTTTCCAGCCACTAGCTCCAGGCATGCAAGGGCATCCTGAAAGCTGCTTCCTGCTCCCTATCTCCCAGCCACAAACTCTGGGGTTTGTTTTTGGACTCCCATTTCTGTAATATTCTGGCTTCAACTTGGAACCTAAATAAAATACTTCTTGTTTGCAAATGGTTGCCTTGTGAGGAGAGACTTTATATTCATAGGACACAAGATGATTAAGAACGTTGCTTAGTATTTTTCAAACAAGGCTCATAAGAGTTGCCAGTTATGAGCAAGTCATCAACATATTGTAAAAGTATTCAAGTCTAATTGTAAGTTTCTTAAACCTCTGGCTAGCACTTCTCCAAAAATTGTAGGGGAATTCTTAAACCCCTGTGGCAACATAGTCCAACAATATTCTGTACTAGTCTTATTTGTTGGATCCTGCCATTCAAAAGCAAATAGCTGTTGGGCCTGCTCATCAATTGGAATACAAAATAAAGTGTCCTTCAAGTCCAAGACAGAAAACCAGGTGCTATCCCCTGGCACAGCTGTTAGCAAAGTGTAAGCATTGGGGACAGTTGGGTGCATGTCCTGGGTAATCTAATTAATCGCTCATAGGTCCTGAACTAAAGAATATTCATCCAAGTTTGGTTTCTTAACAGGTAAGATGGGAATGTTATAGGGCAATCTACAGGCTTGATTGTCCAGATTTCAGGAACTTTTGCAAAACTGCTGGTATCCTTTCCAAAGCCTCAATCTTTAGCAGGTACTGTTTTTTCCTAGGCATTAGTTGCATTTTCCTTTGGTTAAATGGATATTGGAGCAACATAAACTGCCTGTCCCAGAGTCTCATTGGCCCATAAGGCCTTACTTCTCATAGATCTCTGGTGGAAAGTCTTCTTGTGGGATGTCCAGTCCCACTGAGGAGCATCTGCAACCTTAGAACATGTTCTGAAAGTACCTGTATGTGAAGCTGTTGCTCTTCTGGAGAAAAAGTTACCTGACTATGCAGTTTACATAACAAGTCTTGACTGAGCAGTGGGACGGGGCAATCAGGCATGTAAAGAAAACTGTGTTAACTTGAGGTCTCCCAAATTGCACTCCAGAGGCTTGAGGAGTGCCTGTTGCTGAGGTTTCCTGGAGGCCCCTGCCAAGGCTATTGAAGTGGAACTGTGTGGTGGTCATTTGGTATTCAGGACCGAGAACGTTGCTCCTGTGTCTATAGGAAAGTCTATCGGTTTGCTCCCCATTGCCAGTTGTACCCAGGGCTCCCGTGGGGAAATGACAATGGGCCGAGCAGTCTAATGGAGCCTCTAGGCCCCATCAGTCCTCATCAGAGTCTTCACCCTGACTTATCGACATCTTTCAAGGGGCACCCCCTCTTTTCCTTTCTGGGAGAATTCTTGCCATTATTTTTAAGGCACTCCCTCTTCCAGTGCCCTTCCTCTTTACAATAGACTCATTGGTTGGTTCCCAGTGCCTTGGATTCCTTTTTCTCATTACCTTTCCATCTAGAGTCCTGATACTTTCTCTTATTGTTCTGAGCCATTTCAATGAAAACTGTTGCTTGCCTTTTTGTCTTCACTTCTCTTCTACAAAAGACTTTAAAGGCAATATCTACTAACTGGGAAGGGTTTATTCCTATAGACCCTTCAATTAATTGGAGCTTTCTCCTGATATCTGGGTAGTTCTGGCTAATGAAGGTCATGTTGACAATTTGCACATTCTTAGTAGCCTGAGAATCCATATCTGTATACTTTTGATAGGCTTGATAGATCCTCTCTTGGAATGTGGAGGGGTCTCGTCAGCCTTTTGTAGTACAGCCCGTACCACATTTTAATTTTTCTGTTTTGGCACACCTCTCTTGAGGCCCTCTAATATGCATCTCTTATAATGCTCTAGATATGGTAGATCCCACTGTTGGGGTCCCAGTCTATTTCAATAAGAAACACAGCCCCAGCTGGGTTCAGAGTCCCATTAGGAGTCTTCTGTTGAAGCCAGTGGGCCTCCTCATTAGCCATGTCTATGACTAGTCTCCTTTTATCAGCTGTCAGTAAGATATTAAAGAAGAACCTAGATATCTACCCAATTTGGTTCACGTGTGGCAAAAATAGATGTAATTAAATCAGTCATTTTTTGTGGATTCTCTCGATAGGGCTTATGAAAGTTTTTCCAATTAATTAAATCTGAGGTAGAAAACAGAGTGTGTGCCCGAGCCAGGAGGAAATGAAAAATACGATCTCTGAATTGAAGAACACAGTAGAAGGAATTAAAAGCAGGCTAGAGGAAGCAGAAGATCGGATCAGCGAGCTGGAGGACAACCTACACAAAAACTCCCAGACAATGCAACAAAATGAAAAAAGACTGAACAAGACTGAAGAGGTTCTAAGACAGCTGCAGGACAACATGAAACGTAATAATATCCGTATCATAGGAATTCCAGAAGGAGAAGAAGAAGAGCAAGGGATAGAAAACCTCTTTGAAAAACTAATGACAGAAAACTTTCCTAACATGACGAGAGAAAGAGTCACGCAAGTCCAGGAAGCACAGAGGGTCCCAATGAAGATGAACCACAACAGGCCCACCTCAAGACACATCATAATTAAAATGGCAACATTCAAAGACAAAGAGAGGATCCTAAAAGCAGCAAGAGAAAAACAACTAATAACATACAAGGGTACTCCAATAAGGCTATCATCAGATTTCTCAGCAGAAACACTACAAGCCAGAAGGGAATGGCAAAAAGTATTCCAAGCAATGAAAAACAAAGGCCTACAACCTAGAATACTATACCCAGCAAAGCTCTCATTCAAAATGGAGGGTGAAATAAGGAGCTTCCAAGACAAAAGAAGGCTAAAAGAATACATCTCCACCAAACCAGCAATGCAAGAGATGCTAAAAGGTCTGCTCTAAGAAGATAAAGAAACAGAGAGAGACAGAGAAGAACACGAGTACAAAGGGGAAAAATGACAATGAATAAGTACTTATCGGTAATAACCTTAAATGTAAATGGATTAAATGCTCCAATTAAAAGACATAGGGTAGCTGAATGGATTAGAAAGAATGACCCACATATATGCTGTCTACAAGAGACCCACCTTAGAACAAAAGATCTACACAGACTGAAAGTAAAGGGATGGAAAAATGTATTCCAAGCAAATGGACATGAAAAAAAAGCCGGGGTAGCAATACTTATATCAGACAAAACAGATTTCACAGCAAAGTCCATAAAAAGAGACAAAGAAGGGCATTTCATAATACTTAAGGGAAAAATCCATCAAGAAGATATAACCCTTATAAATATATATGCACCAAACTTAGGAGCACCCAAATATGTAAGGAAACTTTTGAAAGACTCCAAGAAAGATATAGACAACAACACACTCATAGTAGGGGACTTTAACACCCCATTGTCAACAATGGACAGATCTTCGAAGCAAAGAAACACCAAAGATATGGAGGCACTGAACAACACTCTAGATCAAATGGACTTAGTTGATATATATAGAAGTTTTCACCCCAAAGAAGCAAAATATACATACTTCTCAAGTGCACATGGAACATTTTCAAAAATAGACCACATGGTAGGACACAAAACAAGCCTTAACAAATTCAAGAAAATTGAAATTATATCAAGCATCTTCTCAGATCACAATGGCTTAAAATTGGAAATCAACCTCAAGGAAAAAACTCAAAAACATTCAAACTCATGGAGAATGAATAACATGCTATTAAATAATGAATGGGTTAACAATGACATCAAGGAAGAAATCAAAAAGTTTCTGGAAACTAATGATAATGAACACACAACAACCCAAAACCTATGGGATACAGCGAAAGCAGTCCTAAGAGGAAAGTTCATAGCAATACAGGCCTACCTAAAAAAGCTAGAGGAATATCTAATAAAAAATTTAACCCTACAGCTACAAGATCTAGAGGAAGAACAACAAGCAAAGCCCAGATCAAGTAGAAGGAAGGAAATCATCAAGATCAGAGCAGAATTAAATGACATAGAGTCTAAACTAACAATTCAAAAGATCAACAAAAGTAGGAGCTGGTTCTTTGAAAAAATAAACAAAATTGACAAGCCTTTAAGCAGGCTCATCAAGAAAAAAAGAGAGAGGACCCAAATAAATAAAATCAGAAATGAAAGAGGAGAAATCACAACTGATACCACAGAAATACAAAGGATTATAAGAAATTATTATGAACAACTGTATGGCAAGAAATTTGACAACCTAGAGGAAATGGACAGATTCCTGGAAACCTATAGTCTTCTCAAACTTAATCAAGAAGAAGCAGAACGTCTGAATAGACCAATAACAGCTAGTGAAATTGAAGCAGTAATCAAAAAACTCCCAGCACACAAAAGCCCTGGACCGGATGGCTTCACAAGTGAATTCTACAAAACATTTAGGAAAGAACTAACTCCTATCCTTCTCAGACTATTCCAAAAGATACAAGAAGAGGGAAGACTCCCAAACTCATTCTATGAAGCCAGTATAACCCTAATTCCAAAACCAGGTCAAGACACAACAAAGAAAGAAAACTACAGGCCAATATCGCTGATGAACATAGATGCTAAAATCCTCAACAAAATATTGGCAAACCGGATCCAGCAACACATTAGAAAGATCATACACCACGATCAAGTAGGATTCATCCCAGGGATGCAAGGATGGTTTAACATTCGTAAATCAATAAACGTAATACACCACATAAACAAAATGAAAGACAAAAACCACATGATAATATCAATAGATGCAGAAAAAGCATTTGATAAAGTACAACACCCATTTATGATAAAAACTCTCAGCAAAATGGGAACAGAGGGAGCATACCTCAACATAATAAAGGCCATATATGAGAAACCTGAAGCCAACATCATACTCAATGGGCAAAAACTGAGAGCATTCCCCCTGAGATCAGGAACAAGACAAGGATGTCCGCTCTCCCCACTCCTATTCAACATAGTCTTGGAAGTTCTAGCCACCGCAATCAGACAAGAAAGAGAAATAAAAGGCATCCAAATTGGAAAAGAGGAAGTAAAACTGTCATTATTTGCAGATGACATGATAGTGTACATAGAAAACCCTATAGACTCCACAAAAAAACTACTCGACCTAATAAGTGAATTCGGCAAAATAGCAGGATACAAAGTCAATATTAAGAAATCAAAGGCATTTTTATACACCAACAATAAAAACTCAGAGATAGAAACTGAAAGAAAAATTCAATTTACCATAGCAACAAGAAAAATAAAATACCTAGGAATAAACTTAACCAAGGAGGTAAAAAAAAAAAAAAAAAAAAAAAAAAAAAAGAAAACAGAGTGTGTGCCCAATAATGCCCCACAGGCTGGATTTATTCTTCCAACAGGGAATTGTCACAAAGGATATTGCCCTGTTCTAGTATGGAGAGCCCCTGGTAAAAATGGGTACCCTATCAGGTCTTAGAAGGGGAGACGATTCCTTCATTATATAAAGGAGCAGCATTAGCTCCTCTGGTACCCTGATCTAAGGGATTAATCGGGGGTGGAGGTGCTAGCAGAGTTGTATATATTCCTGGTGTCTTCCTCGGTGTTTAAGAGTTCAGAGCATTAAGCAATGATATTTGTTCATTATTTTTTTCCTCCTGAGTTTTACTATTAGGCAAAGGGGGCTTTAGAGGGTCCCATCTCTGAACCATTAACTTGTTCCCTTTCTTTGCTGTATCCTGGTTATAAAAAGACATAAAAGTTTTGTGCATATAGTATCTCATCCAATTTATCATATTTCTTTTCTTTTAAACGTTTTATTTATTTATTTTTAGAGAGAAGGGAAGAAAGGGAGAAAGAGAGGGAGAGAAACATCAATGTGTGGTTGCCTCTCACGTACCCTCAACTGGGGACCTGGCCTGCAACCCAGGCATGTGCTCTGACTGGGAATTGAACCAGCGACACTTTGGTTCTCAGGCCGGGACTCGATCTGCTGAACCACACCAGCCAGGGCCATTTTCTCATATTTCTCACAGAACAATTCCAGTTGTAAAATTGTATAATAATTCAAACAACAACTCAGGGACCATTGCTCTTCAAACTCCAAAACATACACTGGCCACGCTGTATTACATTAGAAAATCATCTCTTTCTTGGTCATTGGCTCATAGTGGACCAGTCAGCCAGAATGCAACCCAGGACGCTACCACTGGATACTGACGCCGACCCCCTCATACCTAGGAGTCAGGGATTACACAGACAAACAAAAAGCAGTATGATTGTAAATCAAAAACACAATTACTAAGACACCCCACAAGATGTATGCAACAAGAAAAGAAAACAATACCCAAAATCCATATACAAAAACCAAAAAGAATGCTCTAACCACATTCCACACTGGGGGACTGGGACCTTCTTTTTTCTTGTCACTGAGCAGTGTCTACCACAAAGCAATGCTTATTAATTCCTATAGAATCCTTAATGGTTCAAAGAACCCAAGTGGTAGGGCAGGGGCTTCTGGTTGTGCACACCAGGGGCTTACCCAGTCTGAGCTTCTCAGCTCACTAACACCCATTTCCTTCCCCCAGTTAGGCATCGTAGCAGGTGGCCAGTGCCAGGAGACAGTGAAGGACAATTCCTGAATAAAATCACTTGGCAGCTGCTAGAGAATGCCAAGGTCCCTCACGGGGTTGGTCAGGCACAGAAGGCCTGGGGAACCCCCTTCAGAGTCCAGGAACTTATCATGGGGGGATTTACCAAGACCTCCTGGCTGGCTTGCCAAGTCTGAAACTGGGAAAATGACCTGCAGATCCAGCTGCCCGCCACCACAAAACCAAACTTGTGAGGCTGGTACTGGTTGAGAAGGAAAAGGGGTTTTTTCAGGAGTCAACAACCCGAGAAGATGGCAGGCTCATGCCTCCAAAGCCATCTGAGCATCTCAGGCATCCTGGCTAGGTTATATAGGGGAACTGAGGGAAGGGGGAGGCTAAGGAAATTCCGGTGACATGCAGTCTCTCAGCTCTGCTCTCGGGTGGTCTCACCGTCTCCTGCATGTGTCATCAGGTAGCTCCATTGCTCCATCTCCAGTTTTACTGCTGACGTTCAGGAGCAGGACGTGCAGGCAGCGTTTCTGCTGGTTCTGACATGAATTGCTGACGTTGGTCTAGTGCTTATAGTCAGGGTTGTTCCTCAGTCAGGCAAGAACTGCCCTGCTGATATCTACAAATTGCCCATAAGGGAGCTTTTAATACATGATTTTTCTATGAGTCTGTTAGTACAACCTATTCTATAATTATTACTTGATTAATATATTGTTGTTCTTTTATTAATTTTCAATCACTGTTACAAATCCACTGTCCTAGAAACTATCTGACTTAAAGGAAAATTGTATTTTGCTTGTGCGTCCCCAGGGATCTCTCAGTCCACGTGAGCCTGTTCTAAAAATGGTGAATTCGACAGAGACCATACTATAGTGTCTCCAGCCTTCTGTCTGTTTTTACACAGCCTGAGAACTAAGAATGGCTTTTACATTTTTAAGAGTCAAATGTAAAAAAAGACTATTAGCATTTTTGGGAAAACAGTTGCTCAAGGAATTGAGGATATTGCTTCTTGGCTGCAAAAACCTAAAATATTTACTACCCAACCCTTTGTGTAAAAAGTTTGCCAGCCCCTCTTTACTTGCTTGGCTGGGGGAGGGGCAGGAATCTCAGAGGCATCCTGTGGCTTTCTACACTGTACTAGCTCTTACCTCACAGACCAGGGACCAGGTGTGGATGCTGCTCTAACTTTCAAGTATGTCTATCCCAATTAGACATTTAAGGGCCAGGAAAAGACCATTGTGGGGCAGGGCGGGGGCTTCCGTGGACTTAGTGAGCCCACTGTCAACTCAATTGTGACCAGGACTCCATTTATTATTGGCAACCTTATGTTCCTAATAAGGGGGGCGGGGCAGACATGACATTGCTTTATGGCTCCACAGTGTCAACTTGGACCCTGTTTCCAATAGCCCACAGAATGATTGGGTATTTGCCTTTCTCCAGTGCATAGTTATCCAAGTAAAGACCATAGGTCCCTTGGGGGAAGACTTGAAAAATCATTACCATGTATAATTGCCATGGTGTTTGAGGGCTGGCCTGCCTGCCTCCTTCCCTCCCTACCTATCTCCCTGCTTCTTGGGGTCCCAGGCTCTCCTTCAGTCAGGGGGCTCTGGATCCAAAATCTGGATCAGGTCTAGAAACTGAGCAAAACTGAGGCGTTGCCCTCAGCCTCCAGCTTCCTTATACTTGATTTCTTTGGTTGCACAGATGATTACTATCTTTATTGGCTGCCCACCTATTTTGCCTCTAAGGGGTCCATGTTCTCTTAACTATTTTCCTAACTCCCTATAGGTCAGGTTCCCTGGCTACCCCTCTGACCCGGACACTCATTGTGATAATTGCCCTGACCAGGTTTTTGTCAGTGGCATGCCCAGAAGTGACCACTGTTGTTTTGGAGTCCCCTTCTCCCCTTTCCTGCCTGTGGCAGCCTCTCCCACAGAGCCACCACTGAGCCCTAATGCTGCTGGAGCCAGCTCTCCAGTGCCCTCCTCAGTGCTTAGGATCAGGGCATCCTCTGGACTTCCTACCCAGCATAGTCCTCTGCACAGTTTTCCAGCTTCAATACAGTGTATCCACTTGAGCATGTGCTTTCCTCTGAGCAGTCTCATCTCCTCTTCCACCATAAGCATTTCTACCTCGCTTGGTGCTTCTGTTGCTTTTTCTACTACTAGAGGCCATTCTAGTAACATGTTTGTACCATCTCCTGGGCCCTTACCTGGATGTTCTGTCCTGGAGCCTAAGAGAGTGCTCCCAGACCAGTAACATTTCCTGTATCAAACCTCATGTCCCCCCACCTTGCTTCAGCACCCTCAGAGTCCCTCCCCATTCCTTTAGACTATAGTCCCTTTCCGCCTTCCCAGACCCATCATGCCCTTGGCTGGGTGATGTTGCAACTTAACCCTCATTATAGGACTTATAGCCAGAAGGGAGGGTAGGTTGGAGCCTGAGAGTAGCACATGTTTTACTGGGGAGGGGTCTCTGCACCATCTTCAAGCAAGGTGCCAGGGACGAGAGGCCACTTCTGTAGGCCCAGAGGGGTCAGTAGAATCTGGACTTTCAAGATTCTGAGGAGAACCAACCCAGGTGTCCTAATCCCACATGTCAGGGTTCCAATTCTTTTCTGCCCAGGCCTGCCTTGTTAGGAAGTATAACCTTCTCTGAAACTCCACTGCTCCGGAGATTAAGTTCTTTGCCTTGTCTTCAGTCTTTTTTACCCTCTCAGCACAAAAGATGAAAGCCTCTTTATATATTCCAAGAAAAGGCCCCTGGATTTCAACCCTACATTTTAGTTACTGATTGATCACTCTCAGCTTTTATTCTTTCCTGAAAGTCAACAACTTCAGCAGTAGCCACCCAATTCTGTTGTCCTTCTAGGAACAACTTCCTTTGTATTCCTCATGTGTGGGATGCCTCTCATTCCCCACCCGTTCATGCATTCCCTACCACTGATATGCCACCCCGTTTCACCACTGGTGAAAGATCTAGCAGTCTTGTGCCAGGAGTGTCTGGACCCCACCCGCTGCCAGTGATGGGGTTTTCATCAGTCTGGTGGCAGGTGATCCAGCTCCATTGTCTCATCTTAATATCTGGTTTCTCAAGCTACTCCTGATACCAACTGTCACATGTTGGGTTCCCTGGGAAGCTGACTCTGAGATGGAGCTTATTGTGCAGGATGTTATTTGAGAGTTCTTAGGAGTCACAGCCATGGGAGGGAGAGGAAGGATGCAGAATTGGGCAAAGAAAGAGTCAAGCTGTGATATGACTTCCCTAAGGAGTTGGCATGCCCTGTAGAGTTGTCCCAACTGGGGTCCTTTGTACTGTCCATCACTGAGGTGAGCCACCCTGGAAAGGGTGTGTGACTTTGGGCAAGGTGACTGTTCACTTTAGGTACTTAGACATTTGAGGTCTCTCTTATGGTATTACTCCCAGCAGCTAGGGGAATAAGTTGTTCCTGAAAGGGATCTGGGGACCACATCACTGTGTCTACTGCACCCTAATTAGATTATCCAGCCTCCAGTCCCAGCTTGTCTACTGAAAGCTGGGGCCTTGGATAGATCTTTTCATCTCTCTGATTGCCAATTAAAAAAAAAAAGATAGTTTAGCCTAGCCATTTGGCTCAGTTGGTTGGAGTGTCATCCCATACATTGAAAGGTAGCTAGTTCAATCCCCAGTTGTGGCACCTATAGGGAGCAACCAATTGATGTTTCTCTCTCACATTGATGTTTCTCTTCTCTGTCTCTCTGTCTCCCTTCCTCTTTCTCTAAAACCAATAAACATATCCTCAGGTGAGGATTTAAAAATGAGTTTAAAATTAACATACACCCATTTTAGAAAAGCAGGAAAATATAGTCAGGTAGAAAGAAGAAAGAGTCACCCGTAGGTTCGCCTCCCAGAGATAAACATCTTTACCCTGAAATGTGTTTCCTGTCTTTTTGCTCCCTACTTATAACATAGTTGTAACTATGTATAACGTTCGATTTTGTATTCTCATTTTCACTTAATATTATATAATGAGCATGATCACAAACTCCATGTAAACATTAATTTTAAAGGTAAATTCTTTCTGGTTATTAAAATAATAACTCTTCATAAAGGAAACTCCTTTTAGAAGGAACCATAATTAAATTTTTGTTGCAGAGAACTCCAGTTTCTCTTTCTCTGTGTGTGTTTATAAATAAGATTAGGGAATGTTTACAAAATGTCATAATTTGGAGAATGTTTTCCAATACCAACAACCAATTCTCCAACACCATCTGTGTACCCTACAATTCAATACAATTCTGACACTATCTACTGAGGTAGTGTCAGACCCCATAGGCTTAAAGATTCAGTCCCACAAGACTGCTCCCACTTTAAATGCCAGTTACAAGTCTTGAGGGAGGCCCCCCACACTTCTCACCAACCAACTATAAATGAGTGTTTCCCAGGACCCCTTCCTCAGATTGGCTAATTTGTTAGAATGGCTTACAGAGCTGAGGAAGACACTGTGCTTATGTTCACCCGTATATTTACGTATATAGGATACAAATGAATAGCTAGCTGAAAAGGTACATGGGCTGAGTCCAGGAGTCCTGAGTGCTGGCACTTCTGTCCCCATGGCATTGGGGTGCACCACTCTCCCAGCAGAGGGATGTGTTTGCCAATCACAGTCTTGCTCAAGAGTTTCCTAAATCTTAATCTCCAGCCTCTTCTCATTAACTCAGATGTGATAGAAAGGTGATGCTATAAAGAGCAAAAGACAGACTGGTCATTGAGGAAACTCCAAGGGTTTTAGGAGCTCTGTGCCAGAAACTGAAGACAAAGACCAGCTTCGTTTCTTATTATACTATTATTTTAAATTTGTTTTCCTCAGTTCACACCCTGAAAATCCCTCCTACATATGACATATTGCCTATACCATTACTTTTAATACCTGTAGAATATTCTGCTACATCTACACAAGCTGGGGCGAAGTAGATTTACAGTTGTGAGTACAAAACAGTTTATTCTTGTATTATTATTTATTAATCACTCTATTATTTTTCATATGAACAATTAGAAACCTACTTTTTCCCCACCCTATATATAGCACAGCTTAATTAAAGCCTTCTTTGAATACTTTTTCTAATATAAATAATCCCCTGATGAAGATCCTTACATGTAGACTGTTATGTTCATCTCTGATCAATTTCTGGAGAGGTATAAAATCTTAGATGTAGCATTATTGGAGAGTCTATAGATATTTAGTTATTCGACATATATTGCCCAATTACCCTCTCAAAAAGTTAGACTAATTTACTCTCTATAGAAGAGTCTGCAGATACCACATGGGCATTTGTAATGCTCTCATAGCACTATATCAGGTTTGTACTAGAAATGTCAGTTATGGTGTCTGCCCATGTCTGGAGTATCTGAGTAGGAAGATTGCTTACACATAGTTTCTTTTGAAGAGTCAGTGTACATAGCCATGCTCCTCTAACATAATAACCCCACTTTTCCTGGAGACAGCTCACCCAGGGCAGGTAATCTGTAGGCTTAGCAGAACTGCGAGAAGGCCTGGCAGCTAAAGGCTCAGTCCTAATGGAGTGACTGTTATTCAGAGGACTGGTCAACTTTTCTCTTAGAAATATCAAACAGAAACATAAATCTTGTCATTTACCAATGAAAGTTAAAGTTTAAATGAAAGGTGCAATAGTGTGACCATGATCGATCATGGCAAGATAGTCATAAAGAACCAAAAACTATAAATAGCATAAATGAATTGAAACTATGGAGAAAAGCAGAAACTGTGAGATGGAGGAGAGATTCTAGGTGATGGATGAAGAGGATGGTTTTGTTGAGTGAGCTGGGAATGGAACAGAGCAACGGAGAGCGGCTGAAACAAATGAGTGACACAATAGTGCAGTGAAGATCCTTGCCCTCGTTCCTCTAAAGCCCTGGAACTGCCTTGGACCAGTTGCTGTTCTCAGGGGCCCAGCTCCTATTCTTCACTTGTCATGTCACCCCTGTCACCCCAATGACATTTTAATATAGCTTTCCTATCCCCATTTATTTGAGTTAACCTTAGAACCAAAAGAGCCTAAGATAGTGTGAGTAATTCATAAGCATCATAATTTTCTTAGCTATAACTATACTGGGGAAATTTTAAAAACTTTTATCCAGGTTGTTTACTTCTTTCATTGTTGTTGGCCATTATAAATAGGCTATGAAGAACATTTTTGTGCATTTACCACATGTGTGTCTATGTCTATGAGTGTGTGTGTGTAGTATCCTTCCCTTAGTCAAAACTACCACAGCAAGAACTTGTGCATCAAAGGCCCAAAACACTGATTCTTCTTTCATCATGAAGACAAGAGTTAATGGGAAATATGGGGTTGGATGTGTTAGTCTCTAAGGCCTCTTTCTCAAAGATCTGTTCTCTCCAGCACTCTTCCAGATACTTGCATATCTCAGGAATGCCAATTCAGTCTCTTTTGAGCCAAGAAAGAGAAGAACGAAGCTCATCTTAGACACAATATTGTTCTGGGCCATGTTTGCAATGTGATTTCCCTATGCCAGCCCAAAAGTATGCCTTTCTATCATTTTACAGCTTTTAAACTGTCACCAATTAAATAACTTCTGTGATTGGAATGGAACAGAGGTGGGCAGAAGACTTTACCATATGTATATGTCTATCTATGTCTTCATATATGTCTATGTCTGTATCTGTGAACGTGTGTATTTAAAGAAGTGGATGTTTAAAATTTAGAGGAGCAGAGAGAAGGGAAATAAAGGGAAGAAAATGGGAGTGGGGAGGAAGGGATGACCAATAGAAAGACGTCCAGGTCGGTTTGTTTGTGGTATCTTGATGACCATCCTTGGAAGTCCCCTCTAAAGTATAATTATTAATTTCAGTGATGTTTTACATTTTAATCCTCTGAAAAGGCCTAGGGGTGTTCAATATGTTCCATGGTCATGACTAAACTGCTCCTGGACAGTGTGTCTGTATAATGGTTCCCAGTATTTGTATATGATATGTTCCTGTTGTTCTCTCAGAGTCTAACAATGCTATCAATGGTGCTCCTTTCCCAGAGATCAAACAATTATAAATACCCAAACCATTGCTTTTTACACACAGTCTTCTAATTCTATTCTATAATATTTTTCTTTTATTTCAAAATAGAACAGAGAATCAACCAGATTAGGTATAATGGGTGTCTGATTGAATATTAGTATTCACTACTTTTGTGTCGTGCAATAATTTTCATTTTTGCTTTAAATATATTAAGTTTGGGAAGCTAAAAATTATAATTTTTCCATATTCCACCAGATTTAGAACAGAATGAGGTCCAAGTACAATAAAATTCTCCCCTGCCAAAGCTCACCACAACTGAGGATGGCAACACTCCAGAAACTGAACTGGCAGGCAAAACCATAGGACACACACCTCAGAGTATCTGTTCACTAGCTGGTGTGCTGAAATTAAAACTGAGTCCAATGAGCTGGGGTATATGTAGTTTATATAAAATTAGATCACGCACTGGTTAGGGACAGAGAGCAATGACCACCTGACATACTCATACCTGTGTTCAATGTGTTTTGGGGTTAGACTTTTTTAGCTTTTATTTTTAAAGGTCTAAGAGAGCTAGGAAATTAATATAATATTTATTTACTTTTGCTTTTCCAAAAATTACTTTGTTATAAAAAATATATCCCTCTCACAATAATCCATATTAAAAATATATGAGTCCTAAGTGAAAATTAAGTGCTGTTGCCACTCAGCTCAAATCTTAGAAAGCCACTTAATCAATCAGTTGTTGTTCAGGTCTCTCACTCATGCATCTACTCCGGAGTATTTTCAAGGTCTCTAATCCTTCTGTTTAAGCTTTATTCTATTTTCTCAGAGAAGAGGCATTAATGATTTGCACCCTTGCTGCCCCCCTGTGAGAATTGCCTGCCTTGCTTCCTCTGCATGGAGCTTTCTGGACCTCCCAGGCTGTGGTCTCTGTCCCAGCGCACCATTTCTCTGCTAAGTGGCCCTCATGGCTTCTGGAAAACAAAGACACAAACTAGCTCCTACCTAGGTTGCTTCCTCCCTATGGGATCCCTCAAAGACAATCTATTCATTTTTATAAAGCTTAGGACATTTTCCTTGAGGCATTTTTGAGAACCACCAAGGAAAACAACTTCTGCTTTAAGGTGGTAGTCTAGGAGTTCCTCCAGCTGCTCTCCCCGCAGCGAGGAGGCAGGCAAGGGCATAGGGTGACGCTCAGATGGTTTGCTCATCAGCCTGCCAGCAGTAGCCAAAGTGGCTTCATGTCCTAACCTGGTGACTGCCACAGGCTTATTTTGTCACTGTGGTATTTGCACTTTACTATAAACCCTTAGAGGGATGGGTTCCACTTAGTGGGGAATCACGAAACATTCTTAGTAAAAGCTCCATGTGTTAGAGCTCCGTTTTCTCTGGGTGATTGAGGCAAGGAGGGGAGAATCACTGTTGGTGGATGACAATACTTACAATGACAGGAGGCTGTGAGTTGTGAGTGGTGAATAAAGATGGATTCTGGCAAGATGGAGTTCTCTGAAACAGGTTGGTTATCTGATCCCTTCTTCCTCACAAACACTACCACATCGGCAGCCTCAGATAGTGTGGCATGCTGTGTGGACTGAACCCATCAGCGCCCATCCTCTCTTAGGGTGTGTTTCTCTGCACTGCCGGGCTGGAGGGCCAGAGACTAATTTCATGTTCCCTGCAGCAAGGACTTGGAAGGTGAATGAAGTCCTCCCGGGTAGATGCTGCATTAGCTATCTGTGATTAAGTAGTGAATTACTCCAAAACCTAGCCACTAATACAGGAAACATGTATTCTCTCTCATAGTTCAGAGAGTCGGGAGTCTGGGGACAGTGTAGCTGGGCTGTTTGGGCTCCGGGACTCTCCTGAAGCCTAGAGGCCCGCTGGGGCTCAGGCTCTGCAGCGGGACTTGTTGCTCCCGTGCTCAGTCACGCAGCGGGCAAGACACAGTCCTTTCCCACATGAGCTTCACCACAGGGCCGTGTGAGGGTCCTCTGGACAAGACAGCTGGTTTCCCTCAGGGCAAGGGATCTGAGAGAGGAAGAGAACAAGGGAGTGTAATGATAATAGAGTTCATAGTGTCTTTTACAACCTAGTCTTGGCAGTGACATGCGATCACTTCTGCTGTGTTCCATTGGTCACACAGATCATGCCTGGTATGTGGTGGAGGGACTACAACAGGATGTGAACACCAGGAGACAAGGATCACTGGGAGCCATCTTGGAGGCTGGCGATCACAGACATAGGCCCCAGAGTTTCAAAAGGCAGAAATGAGGTGGGAGCCATTGTCCTGCTTACAGGTCAGCTTTCACTAACAAGCAGGATAACAAGGAGGGATTTGCTGCAGCATGTCCAGCCTTGTCTTAATGGGGGTCGAAAAGCATTCTGGTAGCTGTGGTGGCTCAACTCAGCATTGTCCAGTCCCCAGCTTCCTGCTGGTGGCAGCAGAGCTTCCTGATCTGTGCATCTCAGCTCAGTGGTTGTGTGAGCTTGAACCCAACAGTTTCAGGGATGTTTCCTCTAGCCCTTCCAAGGTATTACACTTGCTTTCCTTTCAGATAGCTTCAGTAATTTTCTAGTCTTGAAACTGGACCGGGATTGATAGACAGGTTTCACTCCTCAAGACAGTAATGACAAGCATGATTGTGCCAGGGACTAAGTATGTCACTTTCACTCATCAGATTTTACAGATGAGAAAACTGAGAGGCAGAGAGATTAAGTGGCCTAGATCATCCAAGTGTTTGTCCTGACCTCAACTGATAAATGCATTTACCATTATCCCCAGCACCTGCGTCTGCTTTGAAGTGATTGAGAAAGCCAAGATTTCTTTTAGTGTCTTGTAGTAAACACTAGATAGAGAAAGAATATTGTGATGATTTTTTCTTAACTATTTGGCTTTCTCCATAGCAATACAGTTAATTAAACCTGCCTCCCACAAAGCTGCTCAGCTGAACCTGATAAGGAGACATAAAATTATTTTTCTTGTTTTAGATTTTTCAAAGTCAAATTCATTCATGCCCATCTACAAGGTGCTGTTCCCACCTGTATAGCTGAATTACAAGGAAAAACCTCTCACTCTATTCATTAAGCATGCAGGGATTGTCAAACTATAATGCACACCTAGATCTTCATGGCAGATGCCTGGGCTCCACGGCAGAGATTCTGAATTGACATTTTTCGGCGAGGGGCCCAGCAATCTGCACTTTAACCAGCATGCCTGCTGAGTCCCACAGCACCCAGCAGAGTGGAATCCCGAGACAGAGACACTCTCACTGATACCTGGTTAGAACACCTAGTTATATCTGAAGTCAGCTGAAGTCACATTTGAGGACAGCCCTGGATTCAAATTTTCCTTGTAGCTGAGTGACTCTTAAGTCACTTATCCTCTTTTAGGTTCAGCTTCCTTATCTGTAGAATGAGATTGACAATACTATCTTCCTTAGGATAAAATTATTGTGGACTAAATGATAAATTACATAGAAAGCATTTAGCAGTTCCTGACTAGCAAATGCTATTGTCGTTGCTGTTGATTTGTTACTGGAGCACTGCCACGACGCCCACACGACTAGCTCATATTTTCCATCCTGTCAATGCCCTGTCACGGCACATGCTTTATAGTGGAACACCTTGAACTTCAGTACATGTGTGTTTAGGATGTTTTTGTATGACATCACAGTAAAAATCTAGGTGTCTTAATGGATCAGAACCTGGGCATTCATGCATTCATTCATTAACCAAAAACTGTTCACATCTGCATGCTGCACTCTGCTGTATTGTGCGGACAGCAGGATGAAAATGGCACGATGATCTTGGAGTCTAAAAAGGAGACACCTACACAATCAACTTTAATATAATATTATTGAGGAAGAAAGAATAATTTAGTCCCGCTGTTAGTAAAAAATTTTTAATATGTGTATAACATTAATAAAAGTTTAATGGTTGAAACTGTGATAGAGTACATGTACAGCATACAACTCTCTGCATACCTTTCTTGTAGGGTTGTTCCAGTCCTGGCTATTGAAACTTAAAGGCACAACCATGGCTTAAAGAAGACTGAGAACAGTCAAAGGCCGTCACTGACCTGGCAAATGGGGCACACAGGCTGGGAGTGTTTTTCTTGAAATTACACCTTTATTTGGGTTATTTGCATGACCTAAAGTGCTCTTTTCTCTTTTTCTTCCTTTATCCACATATCAAAAATTTGTTACCTCTCACTTCTTTACCTCCACATATCCTACCCTGATTATCATCAGCCTCATTGATCTCCATCTCTTCTGAACTCCATTCTGCCATGGGTTCATCAAATATTCATGAAATGACTTATTAGGAGAGCAAGTTGTAGAATAACAGGGGATGAAATCAGAGAGGCATCCTGGACCAGATGATGTACAGCCTTGAGGCCCCAGTATTGACTCTGCAATTTTCTTGGAGTGATAAGAAAAGCCATTGAATTTTTCAACAGGGATCTATGATGTGACTTACATTTAAAGAAGATTCCTCTGGTTGCTCTGTGGACTAAGAGTAGAGATGGAAGACGAATTAGGAGGCCTTGCAATAGTCCCAGTAGCAGAAACTGGTAGCTTGGACTGTGGTCTTAGAGTCAAAAGTCTTGAGAAGCTGTTGTATTTGGGATGTATTCCAAAGGGATAGCTGATGTGATTGACTTGATGATATTAGGTATAGATGGAAGAGACAGATAATGTGATCCCTTTCACAGAGCTTATGTTCTAAAGTGGGACCCTGTATTAGATTTCTATTGCTGCCATACCAAATTATGACCAATGTAATGTATTAAAACAATACACTTATTATCTTAACAATTCTGAAGTCTGAGGTTCAAACTAAATCTCACTGGGCAAAAATTAAGGTATAGTCTGGGTTCTTCTGGTGGCTCCAGGGAGAATTCATTTCCATGCCTTTCCCAGCTTTTAGAGCCACCTGCAGTTTTTGGTCATGATTCCTTTCTCTGTCTTCAAAGCACATCACTCTAACTATGTTTTGAGCATCACATCTATTTTACTTTCTCTCTACTTCTATTGTCACATCGCCTGTGAGTGCCATGCTCCTGCCTCCTTCTTTTAAAGGCCCCCTGTGATTACATTGGCCCTATCTAAGTAAACCAGCATAATCTCATCATCTTAAGATCCTTAATTTAATCACATCCATGTATCCACAGGTTACAAGAATTAGAATGTGGACATCTTTGGGAAGCCAATATGAAGCCTACCAGAGACCCTAAACCAAAAGTCTAATGGAAAAATAAATAAATCATTTAATTTCCAATAATAATGTTTTAAAGAAAATTAAGCAGGGTAACAAAGTGGAAACTCAATGATGGTGATGGTGGTGGGGTTGCTAATTTTGACAGGAAGGTTGAGACAATCTTTATGAAGACAAAGTATTCAAACAGCAAACCCATTGATAAAAAGTAGTGAGCCATGTAAATATCTGGGGAGAAAGTACTCGGTTGAAGGACCAGCAAGTGTGAATACAAACTTGGTGTGTTTGTGGAACCCAGAAGACTGCTGTGATTTATAGGACAACAAGTGAGCTAAGACAGGAGCTAAAGTTGGAGAGGCTTGCAGGGGTCAGATCAGAGATGGTAAGGAAGTTGGATTTTAAGGAAAATCCTAAGAGAAGAGCAGTGCTTGGGTGATGGTAGGCAGTCAACAAAAGGTGGTTTTCTTTTTGTTTTGTAGTTTTTAAAGAATAAGGAAAGCCCTGGCCAGGTGACTCAGTTGGTTGAAGCATTATCCCATGCAACATAGGATTGTGTGTCCGTTCCCTGGTCAGAGCATGTACTTAGGTTGTGGGTTTGATTCCTGGTTGGGGCATGTACGGGAGGCAACCGATTTATGTTTCTCTCTCACTCTCTCTCTCTTCCTTCCTCTCTCTCTAAAGTCAATGAACATATCCTTGGGTGTGGGTTAAAACAACAAACAAACAAGCAAATTATAAAAACTAATGGGAAGCTGTGAGAGGGGAGTGACATAAAGTGGTTCACAGAGCCCTCTGGGCTGATGGGACAGATTTGAGAAGGAAAATAAGGCTGCTGTATCAGTAAGAGCTCAACCAGGAGACAGAAATCACACCAATTATTTGAACAGAGATAATTTAGATAAACTTAAGAACAAGAAAAATAGTTTATTCTATTTACCCACATTTTCCTTTTTGGCACTCTTCTTTCCTTTGCGTCGATCCAAGTTTCCATCAGCTATCATTTTTCTTCACCCTGAAAAATTCCCTTTTCTAGTAGTGAAACTTCCTCTAGCATTTTTTGTAGTGTAGGTCTGCTGGTGACAGACAATCTCTCAGTTTTGTTTTTTGTTTGTCTGACAGATCTTCATTCTGTCTTTTAAAAAAATATATTTTCTTTAGATATAGAATTTTAGTTTGACAGATTTTTCTTCAGAACTTTAAAGGTGCCATGCCATTGTCCTCTGATTTGCATGGTCTCTGACAAGAAAGTCTGTTTTAATTCTTATCTTTGTTTTCAAACTTTATCAAGGTATATCTAGAGTAGCCTTTACTCTAGGGATAATTTAAAACTATTAAAGGGTGACCCTTCTGGGGTCTCTATTGAATGGCCCAGGTATTCACTAGTTCTCTCCACGCAGGCTGTTTGTACTCAAACCTCTCCCAGGTCTGAGAATTCTTTATCCTTTAGGCCCCTGACAGTTTTTCTTTGCCTGGCCTCATGGAGTTTCACCATATATATGCCCAGATTAGTATACAGCCAAAGACTAAAGGGGACTATGATGAAGATTTGTAGATGTTTTTGTCTAACTTCCTCCTCCCTGGTACTTTCCTCTGCAAATTCCAATTGCTTCAGGATCTCCAAGCACGTGTCTCTGTTTCTTCAATTCTGTGAAAGCACCAGCCTCCTCCTCTTGGATTCCTCCTCTCTGTGCCATAGACTGAAACTTATCTATAAGCAGAAAGCTGGGACAATAAGAGAGAGAGTTCCTTTTATTTCTTTCTCTTTTCTCAGGGACCACAGCCCTGTGGCTGCATCTTTTCCAATAGACAATTCCCAAACAATTTACGCCTTCATGTCGCGGAAGTCCAAAAAGGGAGAATTTAATATAAACAATTATTGACTAGTTGTTATATAGGTAACTGGAAGAATGCAAAGCAAATGCTAAAGTATTATGGAGGAAGCACCTACAGGAAGTTGCTGCCAACACTTAGGTCCGTCGAACAAATGGAAGGGATTGAAATTATTAAAACTTGGACGTTTAGAGGAGGAACCCTGTGGAGCAAACAGACATCTGCGGAGGTGCTGCTTGCTTGGTGTCAGTGTTTCTGAGCTCAGAGGAGTTTGCTGTGGGCCTGTTACAGAAACAGGGGAGTCCAAAAACAAACCCCAGAGTTTGCAGCTGGGAGATAGGGAGCAGGAAGCAGCTTTCAGGATGCCCTTGCATGCCTGGAGCTAGTGGCTGGATACATTGTTGCAAAGATCCGCTTTACTTCCAAGACTCAGGAAGATGGGAGGGATCTTGGACTGTGGGCTGGTACAGAAGAAGCAGACAGAGCCACGTAGGGTTCTGTGAATGGTCAGAACAGTTTGCAACACCCACTGCGTGAGAGGACGCAGGGGAAGAGAGGGGGCAGGGAGGAAGAGAAGGAGTTGTGGACATATTTTGGGCTGGCTCTGGCTCTAGGAGGCTCTCGCTCTCAGGCTCTCTCTGGCCCTCATGCCCTCACTCTCTGGCTCTTGTGGGCTCCCTCCATGTGGCTTGGAGAAGGGGTCTCCAGGCTGCTTTAAAAAGAAGCTCTTGCCAGGCTGCTTTGAGAAGGAGAGGAGATCCATGCGGTTTGCAGGAAGAAGGCAGTTTACAAGGAAGCTGAGAATCCAGGCAGTTCTGCATTGAGAGCTGGAGGGCACTACAGCACAGAAAGGACCTCCCCAATCAGAACTGAGTGATTGGCAGCTACTGGTAAAGCTGAACTGTGCCTAGGAAGTAGGGAAACGGTGTTTCTGACTTTCCTAAGACTGGCCAGGTCTGGGAGGGGGAGGCAGAACCATGTGTAAATAAACAATTCTTTGTCTTTTCACCAAACTCTGATATTCAGAGTTATAATTCTGGTGGTGGGCAATTGGGCCCCTAACTAAACAGCCCGTGGATTCTGTTTCAATCAGAGCAGCCCAAGGGTTCTGTTACAGGCCTACAACCCAGATAGGGAGAAGAGGGTGTAGGCAGGTTAGTGCTGGTGTCTATGTTGGGAGTTAAATAAAGCTGTTTCTGCAAATATTTTTAAAACAGAAAACTGGATTTAATGGTTGGTAACAGGAAGGAACTGTAATGCTCATAAAACTGTTACACTTAGTCAGGGAGCCGCAGGAAAACAAGTGGGAGGGTCAAGTCCTTCTCCCCTCTCAGTTTTTCAGTCTCCTCCTCACACCTCCTATGGGAAGAGCAGAGGAAGACAGAAGAGAACAGCTGCAAAGGAGAAATGTGGTTTTGGAGCCCTAGCCCCAGCATTAGAGCAGGGTAGAAAGGGTGAGTTTGGGAATGAGGGATAATAGCTTAATAACGAGCACAACTATTTTCTAATTTTTGGTCTGAACAACCAGGTGCAATGTGTTGCTGTTAATCGAGTCAGGGAAGATTGGAGGAAGGGCAGGTTCCAGTCTTAACCCCAAGCCTCCTGAAGCAGAATCACCAGGCAAAATTTCTGAGAATCTCTGTTTTTACGAGCATAGAGGTGATTCTGACCAGGAAAATGTTGGGTTATCTAGATCAAATTGCTCATTTACATATAAGGAAATGAGAACAGAATTGAGAGTCCAGAAACAAAATCTTACATTTGTGCTTAAGTGATTTTTGACAAAGGTGTTAAGAATATTCAGTCAGGAAAGAATAGTTTTTTTTTTTTTTTTTTTAATCCAATAAATGGTATGAGTACAACTGAATATCCATACCATACACAAAAATTAACCTGAAATGGATCATAGACCTAAATATGAGGGGTAAAACTCTCAAAAGAAAACTCAAAAGTAAATCTTCCTGATTTGGGGTAAGGCATTGATTTCTTACATGTGACACCAAAAGCACAAGTAATAAAAAAAAACATAAATCAGTCTTTATCAAAATGAAACACCTTTCCATCAGTACATGAATGGATAAACAAACTGTGATATATGTTTACAATGGAGTATTATTCAGCCTTAAAAGGGAAAGAAATCCTGTTATGCACTACAATGTGGATGAACCTTCAGGTCATTACCTTAAATGAAATGAGACAGTCACAAAAATAAATACTGTTTGGTTTCACTCATATGTGGTACCGAGAATAGTTAAATTCATAGAGACATAAAGTAGAACAGTGTTTGCCAGGAAGTGGGAGGAGGGGAGAATGAGAAGTTACTGGTGAATAGGTGGAATTTCAGTTTTAGAAGATGAAAAGTTCCTGTGGATGGATGGTGGTGATGGTTGCACAACATTGTGACAGTACTTAATGCCACAGTTCTATACCCTTAAACTTGCACTTTATTTACTTTACGAGACATGGAATAGTAGCCTTTTTTCCCCACCTATACTCCAAGGCAGCTATTTTATTTGGCAATTTTAGGGAACTGAGTCTCAGAGATGCTAAGTGGAACTCATGCATGGACACACGGCTGGGAACTGTTCTTCAGTGCGATAATAAATCAACGAGCATAGCCTTGTCATCTTAACAACATTTAGGCTCTCAGCCACTAGCATCCCCTCCCCCGTCGGTATCTCAGTGTCATGCTCAAACGAACTTACTGATTTCAATTGCTGTGAGGTTACATATCAAGAAAAGAGCACAATGCTTCCTGTGTAATAATTGGTTTAGTCTAGATAGCTGTAACCCAATACTCTTTGAATTTAACAAAGTAAATGAATGTTTCAACCAAGACTTTCTTCAAAACCTGATTTGTTTTTCAAGAAATCCCATTTTGAAACTGACTTTTCAATGTGATTCTAGAATATCATTATAGTGTGATACAGAATGAGTTCTTATCTATAACTAAGGTTATATGCCTTCACATGAGCAGAATATATTGCTTTTTATTGCTTCTCTCTTCTAATATAGTACAGGTTTTCACCTCCCATGGCTGTTTAAATTGGTACCAAAAAAATTCTTAGACCAAGCTGATTTTCAACATTCTAAAAGATTTTTATTACATTTTCTTGCCTTTTTATGACTAAAACAATTAAATTAGCATAATTGATATTATGGATCTTCAAAGTATGATGTAGCTTCTGTTTCCCCCTGTTTACTTAACATTATAAATCAAATTATATCTTATTTCCTCTTGGCACTCTATAATTATTTCTTTAAACCATATATTTCTTTGTTGTATCATTTATCACTAACCCAATATTTTCTTGAGAATCAGAAGAAAAATAAATGTTTAAATAATAAAGTAAATAAAACATTTTATCTGTTCACTGAACTTTGGATTTTAATTTTAACTATTTGAAATTGCAATGTTTTGTTAGCTAAAATGGAAAAATGCAGAGATAAGAAGTGATCTAAGTCTATAGCACCTAGTGATTGAAATTAAGGTAATTACATTTTTAAGTCTTCTTATGCCTAAATAATTAGATAATGAAACAAAAATCTTTTTTGTTTTTGCTTGATTTTATAGTACCTAATTTTCTTTTCACTAAGAATTCAGATACAATCCCAAGTAAGCCTTTAAGTTATAGAAACTGGCAGCTATACCATGACTAATATAATTACTTGAAAAACAGATACAGTTATAAAAATGACACAGAATCTCATAGTTTGCAGAAGTGTTTGGCATCAAGTAAGAATGCTACCTCTGTTAGCTGTAATTACCACCACCGCCACCACCAATCACCGTCATCATCATCATGTTTCCAAAATCATAGTGCCCTAAATTAGTAATGCAGCCTTTGTTTGGTTAAAAGAACAAGCCATCATGTTGAAAGTTATTTTATTCAAGTCTTCCGTCTCTATTAACTGAGAGAATAAAATGTCTATCAGTAAGAACTAAAGTGTATTCACAGTGAATTTTTCTTTCTTAAAATGAAGTGCTTAGATTGTTAAGAATGGAAATGCAATGTACATTAGAACCTGAATTTCACAAATCCTTTGGAAATTTTGCTGATTTTATCCTTCTAGACTGGAGAGAAAGTGTAGGTCAGCTGATATTATAGTTGTAGAATTTGTCTCCAATGGTATAATTTAGGGTGTTGTCCTGTTCAATTTTTACTCAAGTTATAAATGAAGAGAATTTCAATAAACAGTTATAAAATGTACAGATAAAATAAAGTCAAGAAGAATAGTCAATATGTTGGATGAGAAAAATTATATATTAAAGACCTTAAGACTTGGAATATTGAGATAAAATTTACAAAATAATATTTAAAAGAGATTAATGCTATATTTTGCATTTGGGCCCAAACACAAAAATGCACAAACACAAGCACACACAAAAACATAAAACACTTATGGTTTCAGACTGGTTACACCAGCTTGACTATGGATCTTGATCAAAAAGTTGTCGCAAATGGTAATATTTCATTTTTTAATGGTTGAATAGTTTCATCTACATGTGGAATATAAAACAAAAAGCAAGAAAACAACCAACCAACTAAAAAACAAATAAAGTCATAGAATGGTAGTTACCAGAAGGAAGGAGAGTGGGGGGAAGATGAAGGGGATAAAGAGATTCTAATATATGGTAATGGAAGAAGACTAGACTTTGGGTGGTGAGCACAGAATGGAGTATATAGATGTATTATAAAGTTGTAAAACTGAAACTTATATAATGGTATTAACTAGTGTTACCCCAATAACTTGAATTAAAAATACAAAAAAACTGAGATATATCTAAAAAAAAAGGTGGAAACCATTCTGGAAAACAGTTCAGAAGTTTCTTTGAAAATTAAACATACAACTACCATACAACCCAGTATCTGCACTCCTGAGCATTTATCTTAGAAAAATGCAGACTTATGTTTACACAGAAATCTTTACATGAGTGTTTATAGAAGTTTTATTACTAATAGCCCCAAACTGGAAATGACCCAGATGTCCTTCAATAAGTAAACAGTTAAACTACTATGGTATATCCATGCCAGCAATACTATTCAGCAATAAAAAGAAACTATTGATTCACACAGCAACCTGGATGAACCTCCAAAGAACTATGCTGAGGAGAAAAACCAATCCCAATAAACAAATAGGACTACATCAAACTAAAAAGTTTCTGCTCAGCTAAAGAAAATGTCAGCAAGATGAAAAGGAAACCAACCATATGGGAAAATATAGTTGCCAATGATATCTCAGACAAAGAATTGATCTCCAAAATATATAAAGAACACATACGACTCAACACCAAGAAGACAGACAACCCAATTAAAAAATGGGCAAAGGACCTGAACAAACACTTCTCCAAAGAGGACATACAGAGGGTCCATAGACATATGAAAGAATGCTCAACATCACTAGCCATCAGAGAGATGCAAATAAAAACCACAATGAGATACCACCTCATCCAGTCATAATGGCCATCATCTACAAATCAACAAACAACTTGTGCTGGAGAGGATGCGGAAAAATGGGAACCCTGGTACATTGCTGGAGGGAATGCAGACTGGTGCAGCCACTGTGGAAAACACTTTGGAATTTCCTCAAAAAACTAAAAGTGGAACTACCTTTTGAACCAGAAATTCCATTGCTAGGATTATATCCAAAAAATCCTGAAACACCAATTCAAAAGAACCTATGCACCCCTATGTTCATAGCAGCACTATTTACAATAGCCAAGTGCTGGAAACAGCCTAAGTGCCCATCTGTAGATGAGTGGATCAAAAAACTGTGGTACATTTACGCAATGGAGTACTATGTAGCAGACAGGAAGAAGGAACTTCTACCATTTGCAACAACATGGATAGAACTAGAGAGAATTATGCTTAGTGAAATAAGCCAGGGAACAAAAGAAAAATACCTTATGCTGTCACCTATTACAGGAAACTAATGAACAACACAAACAAATGAGCAAAATTGAACCAGAGGTCTGTAAACAAGGAGTAGACTAACAGTAACAAGGGGAGAGGTGGGAGGGAGAGAAGGGGGTTAGCAGGGGAAGGGTCTAGTCAAAGAACCTGTATAAATGACCCACGGACATGGACAACTAAGTGGAGACTGAACGTGGGGGAAGGGAGGGACAGGGTGCAGGGAAGCAAGAGGGGGAAAAAAGTGGGACAACTGTAATGGAAAAACAAACAAAAAATTTTTTACTGGGGAAAAAATGAAAATATGAAGAATGGAAATGCCAGTTCAAAGAATATTAGAAGGACAAGGATGTTCCTTCACATTGTATATTTTTCTCCCTATCTGATCCCTCCAGAGTTTGGCATTCTAAAGAAGTAAGTAATGACATAAGTTTCTTTGCATAAAACTAATAAGACCAGTTGTTAATAGAGAGGTTTTTTTGACCAAGACGTTGACCAAAATGTCATGCCTAAAGGAGACATGATTGAGCTCTGGTTGTTATCAAAAAGCCCTGAGTAACTGGGAATGACTTTCAAAGGTAATAAAAGCCCACAAGATAAAAGGCCTGGTACCGTGGTTGGTTGTGCGGTCCACAGCAATCTTTCCAGGGAAGGAATGAAGGTTGTTTTCCTGAAAGATTGCTAGAAGGGACCTTAAGGCACAATGGAAAACCAGAAAGACTTGGAAAAGACAGGTGTATACAGGCAAGGCTGAATGCCAGGTATGTGGCTCAGCTTCTGTGCCCTGAAGGGCAGACTAAAGGTCACCCTAAATATTCTTTGCATAAGTTCCAGCAAAGCAGAACTAAAGATCATAAGTGATCATTTGCTGCTCTTGTTGTGTTTATGCAAATGAGCAGGATAAATTAAAACTGAACTTAATGCAGTCCCTTTAATGACAAGGAGGGTATCTTAGGGAGAAAAAATCATTATTCAAGGAAAATCACAATGATCAGTGGTAGACTATAAAGTAGGGCAGCTAACCATCTTTAAAGTTTCTTTTCACTTAAAATATGTTTTCACTTGAAAGTTAAACTATGTCTGTGGTATCATCAAAGATATTTAATTTACAGGCAAGAAGAATGTCAAATGCCTTGCAACTGGATGTTTTTCCAATAAGACAGTTTTACAGATTTAGAGACTTGTTTGTGGGTTATGTTACATAAATTAACATGTGTTTTCTGTTTTCAAAGGGCATAGGCCTATGACCACATTACCTGAGTGAATGTCTGTACATATAGGCCTCACTTAATCCTGTCTGCAGCGCTGCCTCCTGAGACTCAATAGTTTGGCTGAACTAAGTGGCTGGGTTGGTGAAGAATGGGGTGGTCTGTGGGCTTCACTTTAAAACTGGTTTCTCTTTTCTATCCTAGTGGCTTGGACCAAAAGGGCCCAGAGGTCTGAGAGGAGGGAAACCTAAAATATTTCCCTCAGTCCAAACTAAGTATAATGGGCAAAAGGGTTTTGGACAGGTGAGATGTGCCTAGCACACCTTCCTCCAAAGAAGCCCTTTTTTTTTTCCCCTAATGTGGGACATTGAAAAATTAATCCCTGCCTTTTGTCATCTAGTAGTTATGGATTGAATGATGTCTTTTAACCCTTTTCTCCAAATCTGTTGCCCCCAGAATACAACAAGGATGCCAGCCTGTTAAACCAAGCATGCCGTTGTCCAGGGACAGCCAACTGACCTGGAGTCTGCACGATCCTTCCCCATGTGGGAAGGTCACCCTCCCCTCCACACCCCCACTCTTATTAGGGATTTCTGGACCCAAGGGTAGGTAGGATGATGACCATGTCCAGCTTGAAGCAGCTAGAGGAGCTTTAGACCTTCACCCATTGTCCTTTATAAGATTATAAAGGGTCTTAATATCTGAGAGGGGGGAATGTTATTTTTTATTATTAAAATAATTAATTAATCATTTATTAAAAAAAGAAGAAGAATATATGAAATGGTGAAGTGGGAGAGCTTGTATGTATGAACCATGGGCATAAATTTGGGGGGGATTGCTGGGGGCTGGGGGCTGCTGGGTGGAGGGTAACAGAGGGGAAAAAATTGGAACTATTGTAACAATATAATCAATAAAATATACTTAAAAAATAAAACACCAATTCCAAAGTTTACCTACCCTGTAATTTCATTTATATAACATTCTTGAAATGGAGAAAAGATTAGTGGTTACCAGGAATCAAGGAGAGGGTAGAGGCTGGAGGGAAACAGGTGTGGCTATAAAAGGGCAAATGAAGGATCCTTATAGTGATGGAAATGTTCTGTATCTTGACTGCATCAATGTATCAATTAATATCATGGTTGTGATACTGTGCTATAGTTTTGCAAGAAATTACCACTGGGGGAAACTAGGTAAAGGTACACAGGAACTGTTATTTCTTACAACTACATGCAAATCTATAATTATCTCAGAATAACAAAGTTGTATTCTAGCAACAACAACAAGCCAATAACATACACAAAAGTAGATGGAATTCTTGGTTGACATGTCGGTTCTTAATTATGTCAATTTAAGCTACCTTAATTGACCAATCAAGAGGCCAGTGGTTGTCCTTTATTCTTTACTGATAATTACATCTTCAGAAAGACATTGAGAAATGGAGTGAATCTAGAAAAGGCCAAAACTTAGAGAAGGAACAAGTTAGGAGGTACACCAGGATTGGTTGCAAAAATTATGAAAGATTCATCCTGATGAGAGATTAAACTTTGTTACGGTTTGGGGGATAGAAGCAATAATGCATGGAAGTTGTCCCAAAATAGAAAAAGTGGCTTCACACAAGACCAACACGACAGGACACAGGTTCCAGTCACTGGAACGATGAACTACTTCTTAACAATGAACAATCACTTTGGCTTGTAAGTTGTTTTTTCCCCTAAGATTCACTAATGTGAGAAAGTCTCCTTGAGCCTATTCAACTTAAATACAGTCACCAGACTGAAATTATACACCTGTTAAATTGGGAGTCAGTTCTTGAACCACAAAGAGTTGATGCATTATGAATCTAGCCTTGGTCACTGTATCTTATTTGTTGGACATTATCCAGACATTACCAGTTTGTTCTCCAAGGACTAGAAAGTTTGATTGAATGCCATACATTCTAAATCCAAAAACATTACATTCTCAGTTTTTATTTTTCTACTCTCTTTGAATTCTACTAATTTAAATTCATGAGAGAATTGCTTCTGATACTTTATATGCAAACTGTTAGTTCTTAAAACTGCCAGCTTTAATCTTAATGTTCTAGGAGAATTCCAAATTCTGATATGACTATTGGTGAGAAGTCCACCAATGAGGCACTATTAATAAGTAATTAGTATATTTAGAGGCTTAGACAATGTCTGTCTATGTGTAGGGTCACTCAGAAGTCTTCCTGATAAATAGAGTTAGGAGAAAGGAAAATGGGATGTTGAGAAGGGTTTGGGGGCACTTAGAGGGTTCTCTAAAACTGTGTCACAATCTAAGGGGCTTTCCTTGCCTCTTGACAAAGAAAACCACCTGTGTAGCCAGGGCATCCCAGTCTGACAGATTCAGGCCCCCCTCCCCTGGCCTGATGGGTGAGCGCCACCACGTGCAGAGTCATTGGTTCCCTTTCTTATACTCCATGCAGACCGTCTTGTTCTGCTGAGACAGTGTCTTCAGGTATATTCATTGAACTGAGATTTTCTTTTCATCCATTCCATTCCATGCAGAAGACATCCATTGGTCCTTCAGTTGTGTTTAAATGTGTCCGAGGCCTCCTCAATTACACATTTTATAATCACATCTTAGAATGTGTTTTCTCTACAGATAGGTGACTCTCATTTGTTACTGGTCAGTTTTCACGCATTTCACTGCAAAACTTGAAGGTCCTTCAGTCTAATTCCCTCCAAATTGACTTCAGCAACCACATAAAATCATGTTCTCCCAGTTCTGGGATGGGACAGGAGGATTTTTTGAGAGCATACATGTGAGCATTCTAAAAATACATATTCCTGAATTCCTTACAATCTTGGCATTTAGCAACCTTAATATTTGCTCTCTGCTCCTCTCTCATTATTTCCCGCTGTAAGGAGAACAGACTTTCCTTACACATGGGGCACCAGAAGTCCTGCTCAGTAATAATATTCTTCCTGGACAAAGGGTGGAACACTCAGATAATTCAAGCAAGAAGGAAGCCCAGCCTCCCTCCTCTTTGTGATCCGGAGATGGGAGCTGCCAGGAATTCTGAGAAACTTCTCTTTCCACTCTGCAGCTGATTAGTGTGAAGTGGGCCGAGCTCCTCACGGACAGTGTGCCAGTCTGCCCAGGATATTATTATTCGTGCTCCTTTCACTCTTTAACATGTCCCCGTTCTGGTCATAAGTTACATGGTCACCCTAGTTATGTGTCTTAACTTTAAGAGGGGCCAGGTTTTCAGACGAGGGAATGCAGACAGTTAATTGAGAGGAGTAATATGATGGTGAGGCAAGCGAAAAAGGACCTATTAAGTCTTGGCTTCGAAGGGCTTGGGCTTGATTTTCCAAAATTCACCAAAGAAGGAATCCGACTTCTTAGAAACCATATTTAGGATAAATTAACTTCAACAAAAGTAATGGAGGTAACTTGTGTTCCTAAGCAGGGCTTATTAAGAGATGTCTAAGTTCAGTCTGTCTGTCTGTCTAGCCTATTCCCATCTCTCTCTCTCTGAATTGAATTAGCCAAAAGCCATCCTCTTTTCACATAAAACATAAGCAACTTTCAGCCTGTAGCTTCTCCACCTACAAGAGCTGAAGTAGTTTGGCCTCAGGCAAAACTGCAGGTGGAGTCTCAGGCTTTCCCTGCTGTTGCTTTCCCATCCCACATCCTGAAGTGCTACAGCAGAGATAGACAGTGTGTCAGCTCAGACTCTTCACTGGGAGCCCTCCCTGACCAGGGTGAGGGCCCCCTCTGCCCTGTAGCCTCTGTGCGTCCTCCCTCAGAGCACGGACCCAACTGTGCAGCCAGCACGGCCTCTCCTTGTCACCTCTAAACCACATGAGGGCAAAGACTGTCTCCGCTTCTGTAAAACAAGGGTGAGTGTGCTTTGTGCCCACCTTGAAACATTAACTGACAATGAGCTACATAAAGAATTAAGAAGACAGTTCCCTTCCTGGTTGAAACAATTTTCTCTATTTCACCCTGTCAATCAGCCACACAGACTCAATGGTTGGGACTGGCTTCATACCAAAATGCTAGGGCTGATAACTCTCACTGGTAGTTTGGGGTTCCTGCAGGGTCTTGCATCTTCAGATCAATTTTATATTTCTCTCTACTCTTTTTATTTTTAAAGTAAAGATTTTCAATGAAGCCTACATAGGCATTTTAAAAATAAAAGTGAATTTATACAGTCTAGGATAGATTTTTTTTTTCTGAGTTCCCTTGTAATTTTCAGTTGAAAAAGAATACTTACTATTGACTTCTACAGGCACTCAAACGTTGCCACTGTTTTTCTTGACAGTCTGGCCACTTATGAGTGGTTAGATATTCAGTGGAAGGTTCAGAGTGGAAAGAACTAACGCCTCCCTTGAAGCATAAAGCACACTTCTCAATCTCAACACATTTTAGTCAACAGGCTTTTATGGGATCTCAGCTGCAACTTTCCTGTTGATTGCTATGAATCGAGGTAGTATTTTCCCTGCTTCCATGGAGACCTTGGTACTGCCCCATTGTACACAAAGAGTGAAGGATGCCTGTAAAAATGGGTCAGTTTACTCACTTGGCACTAGGAGAATCTTATTTACCAATTTTATATTTTGCATTATTATGGTGGATGTATAGCACAACACGCACATTTCCCCATCAGGCCTGTAGCAGACACACCTTAAGGTGGCCCCCATGATTTGACCCCCATGCCTGCTGCCAGATTCCCATGTCCTATATAATCCCTTCTTCTGGAGTGTGGATGGACCCCGTGACTTGCTTACAGCCCATAGAATAAAGCAAAAGTAAAGGGGTTTTTAGATATAATTAGAGTCCCAAATCAGTTGATTTTGGGCTATCAAAAGGGTGAGCCTGTGTTAATCAGGTGAGTGCCCTTGAAAGAGGCACTCAGAGCCTTGTCTGAGGTGACAGACTTTCCTGCAGGCATCATGAGATCATTGGTTCTGTCAAAGAAGCCTGTGTGGCAAGGAGAATGGATGACATCTAAGAACTATAGGTGACTTCTAGGACCGAAGAGTGGCCCCCAGAACAGTTAGCAAAAAGCCAGGCCTGAAGGGACACAGCCACAGGGGAATGAGTTTGCCACCAACCTGAATGACCTTGGAAGTGGATTATTCCCCACTGGAGCTCCAGATGAAAATACAACCTAGTCAGTCTTGATTGCAGCCTATGGGACCCTGACCAGAGGACCCAGTTAAGCCAGGCCCAGGCTGCTGACCCATGGAAACTGGGAGATAATAAATGATTGTTATTTTAAAATACTCATTGAGCAGTAATTTGTTATTCAGCAAGAGGTAACTAACACAAGGACTGAGGTTCTCATTGCCTGATGTGATGTAGGTGGTTTTGTTCCTCTCTGGGAACTATTCCCTACCAAAGAGAGTCATCTCCCTAAGAGCCATGCCTCCTCCTCCTCAGGAGCAGCCAGATTCAATGACTGGTCTGTGGGGCAGGGGGCAGCGGGAAGAGAGGTGTGCAGGCGTGGCCTGCTTGCTTCAAGCTGGGATCCCTCTGAAGGACCACGCCTGAGCTCTTCTCTCCATGGGGTTGTCTGAGGCCTTTGTGATGACTGCAAGACAGTGCTAGGACTCCTCTCTCCTATCCTGGTTTCTTTACTCCCCTTGGGCATAGAACCTGAGACCACTCCACAACATACTTCCTGCATGCAAATCCCTACCGCAGATCTGTTCCCAGGGAGCCTGACCTCAAATAGAACTACTTTCTCTAATATGTCACTTATTGCCGTGTGTGTCCCCTAAAGGCTGAAAGCTTAAGGAAAAGACGCTTGAGAGGAGAATAAGTGGTGGTGACCTTGCTTTAGTTTGCTTGTTAGGTAAGCACAAATCCCTCTATTATTTTTTAAATAATCTTTTCTCTGAAAGATTATTGATCCTTTCAAAAATAATAAGGCACTGGAATGCTCTCTAAAATTATTGAAGCTTATTCTTTTTATTTTGTTTTTTTATTTTGAGAGTACATTTATTAAAAGCTGGGGTGGCAAAACAAAGAAGGGCTTAGCGTAGAAAAAGCAGCAGGAGAGCCTAGGTGGTGCTGCTTTGGCTCACTGAGAAAAAGTCAGAGAGAGGGGGACTTTTGAGACAGGTTCAGGGGGTTAGCCCAGAGGAACTGCTGCCGCCCATTGCTTCCCTGGCTGCAAGTTTCATGAGGACCCTTAGATTTAGAAGATGCATGCCTGAGAGGAAAGAAAGGTGTGGGTATGCTCCCAGGAGAGAGAATGTTTATTCTTATTATTTTATAAACTGGGTCATGGAGGCTGTGTGTGTGTGTGTGACTCACCCAGCTCTTCCACTCATTTGGTCAACAGAATTTGTCAGGGCCAGAGCAGAATGTTCCGACAGATGTGTGGAGAGTCACACCATAGGCATGTGGCTTCCTGATGTGACTTCAGTAGTGCCTGAGCTGGGTTGCTCTGGGAGGCTCTCTGGATGAATGGCCACATACTGCCTCTAACACTGGTGCTGTCCCTCTTCTGAGAGGAACTAAACTGACTGAGCTCCTCTCATTTCTCTCAGGCTGGAACACTGCATAAACTCTGCTTGGACCCACCACATAATTTCTTATCTATGGTGTGTCATTGCAGAGATGGAAAGAGATGGAAAAAGCCATGTTCTATTTTTGTATCAGTGTTCTAAGTAAGGTGTTTACTGTGATTTAAAAATAATGATCAGTAACATCTACACAGTGCTTACCATGTACCTGACACGATTTGAACACTTTGTAAATACGAATTCAGTTAAACTGCCAAGAAAGCCAGGTAGCAGCTCACATTAGAGCTATAAACAGATAAATGCCCACAGCTGAGTTTGAGTTGCATTTAGCTTTCAGCTCAGAAAAGGGGCCTGGACTCACAAGCCAATGCTTGGGAAAGACAAGTGACACTTTTTCAAGTTGTCATGAAACCCTGAATTTGCTAATAATTCTTTCTCCCTTTGGAAAATAATCTTTTTGGTGTGGGTATTATATAAAATACATGCCTATTCTTGACTATTCCAGCACCAATTACCAAAGTTTTAAAATAGCCCAGGCTCATCACCTCTTTTCCCTCTCCCTGCCCACACACCTATTGATAGTTTTCTGTTCACAGACATGGTCCCTGCAAACAGAAGAGGAGAGGAGCAGAAACTCACATCTGTCAGGCTGTTACCATTACCAGGTCTGCTAAAGACCAGGTGGGCAAAGAGCTGGAAACTAGTGGGATGCCCTGTCAAGGAAACTTCAACTCAGTCTTGTCTCTCTTGCCATGGATGCATGAATGCTTCCTCTAGGATCTAATGACTCAGTGTTTATGTTATCATTTTGTTTTGAGTCATGAGCTTTCCCTTTATCACCACAAAGTTTCTGGAAAAACACAAATTTAGTTCAGTTTCACTGAGTAACTAAACTTGTTTGTTACCCACTTTTTAACCTGTTATTGTTTCTGGCCACATTCTCCTGTGTATTATCATTCTGTGTTAAATCCTGAAAAAGCCTAAGCCCCAGGCTCTCCAATGAGGAATTGCTATTGAGAAAAAAATAAATGCAAATGAGCAAAATTAGAAAAGTAAATGCTTTTATGGTATTTTAAAAATAAATTGTAAAAGGTATCTGTACCCCTGTTGACTATTGTATTAAGACTCCCTAGGTTCCTATTGCTGCTATAACAAATCACCACAAACAGAGTGGCATACTGTTACACAAATTTATTATTTTATAGTTTTGGAGATCAGAATCTAAAATGGGTCTCAGTGGGCTAAAATGAAAGTTTTGCAGGGCTATGTTCCTTCTGGGGGTTCTAGAAGAGTCTCTATTTCCTTTGCTTTTCCAGCTTATGGAGGGTGTCCACATTCCTCGGCTTGTGGCCCCTTCCACATTCAGAGCCAACAATGACCAGTTGAATCCTTCTCACATTGCATCACCATGACATTGAGTCTTCTGCTTACCTCTTCCACATTTAAAGGGCCCTTGTTATTACACTGTGCTTCCTGAATAATCCACAATAATTTCCTATATTTTAAAATCAGCTGATTAGCAACCTTAATACCATCTGCAAACTTAATCCCTCCTTGCTGTGTAGCAGAACATAGTCATAGGTTCTGGGGGTTAGGACATGGACATATTTGAAGGAGGGGACATTTTTCTACCTATCACACCAGTATTTACACAGAATGTCATGTAATCCAAATGTTACGGAGACCAAAAAATATTGCTATTTTAAAAAGTAAAAAAGAAAGAAAATGGAAAACTTATTATATCTCAATGCTCATTAATGCAAGAATACAACGATCTACTTTACTTTTTTGGGTGGAGGCCATTGTAGACACTGTCATTTGTGATTATTTCCCCCAAATTAGTCATTTGAGTTAGAGTATTGTCAAAGTGACATAGAAAAAAAAATACTGCTGGTTTTGTGTACTGTCAAAATGAACATTAAATACATTAATTGCTAAATTCTGTGGTACAAACAATGTGTGTGTGTGTTTTTAAATTATTTATTTATTTGTTTATTTATTTATTTTTAGAGAGAGGGGAAAGGAGAAAGAGAGGGAGAGAAACATCACTGTGTGGTTGCCTCTCACTCACGCCCCCAACTGGGGACCTGATGTGCAACTTAGTCATGTGCCCTGACTGGGAATCAAACCAGTGACACTTGGCTCGCAGGCCGATGCTCAATCCACTGAGCCACAGCAGCCAGGGCACAATGTGTGTTTTGAGAAGACTGAAACTCTCTTCCTTTCCAATCTTTTTGGTGATTTACAGTTACATGAGATGTGTGAAGGACCAAAAATATATTCATTTATTCAAAGCCATCAATTCACTCAGCACATATTTTTTAAGTGTTTGGCAAATGTGAGGTACAGCGCTAGATGTTGGGGTGATGAAGAGCAGAACAAAATGTGTCCTCTGTGTTCCTGGAAATTTTACCCTACTCAGTGTCCATGCAGGAAATCCTATAAATATTATAAGGGAATAAGCGAACCGGAACTTAAACCATTGGGAAGGTTTAGAAAAGCTGAGAAGAATGAGGAAGACATTTCAGGAACAGGAGGGAATGCTGAGTAAAACCACTGGAGCAGAAATTATTGGAGACAGGTCTTACATTTTATCTCTTCTGATTTCTAATTCCTTTGTTGGTTCCCATGACATCACTTCCAAGCCTATAAACTCAAAATCAGGGTAGAAGTGGTGAGAAAATGTATATTCTGAGCTCAGAGGAAGAGAATCAGAAATCTGACTTTCAGAAAAATACAACTGTGTTACAGTGAACAAAGGCAAAGTGTTTTGGTGTCAAATTTGGGAAATGCTAAATGTCGAAGGTCAGCTCATGACATTTCATCAGAAAAGGACATATGGGACACATATTCCAAAGAATTGATGAGGGATATCGGACAGTTTAAGAATGAAAGACAGATGCAGAAGAAAATACAAAGAGCACTTTCCCCCCCTAAAATGTTAGATGGGCATTTGAAACAATTCTCCATAATTTCATTTGAATGGCACATCAGGCCCTGAATGTCCAATTTTTCATTTTGAATGATTAACTACCAACTTGCTGTATTGGTTTGGACTTGATTATTGATTTACCAATAATAATTTTCTTGACAAAATGCTTTGCCCTGACAAATTTACTAAAAGCAAAAAAAAAAAAAAAGACAAAAAAACCAAGCCTGCTCTTTATAAAACTGGTAAAAGACTTCAGGAGGTGAAGATTAAAAGTCCATGACCTTGGACTGTGCAGCTGTATCACTTACAGGAACTAATACTGACTGCTGTAGCAGATTAACCTGGAAGTCTCAGTGATATGGCATAATGAAAGTTTATTCCTTGCTTTTGTCACAGTTCAATGTGGCCAGTGGGCTCTGCTCCACCCAGTCATTCAGGGAGCCAAGCTCCTTTCATGCTGAGTCACACCCATCTTCAACTTGGGACCTTGTGGAAACCCTGACATCACCCAGCAGACAAGGGCTGATACAGAGAGAAGAAGGCACACCTGCCTCAACCTGGCAGGTCACATCACTTCTGCTCACTTTCCACCGGCAAACTATGTGTATGGTTTCATCTAACTCGCAGGGGGCTGGAAAGTGTCATATAATTGTGCACCCAGAAAGAGAAAGCCAATGTAGTAACCATTTAGCCAGTCCGTACTTCAGCATTCTTCACAGATTATCAAATCAGCAAAAGGGAAACCCAGTTGCGGTTTTTTGGCTGTAACTCCATCTACTGAGTCAGCTTCTCTCCATCATTCACAGTTCTTGTGTTTACATCTAGATATAAGTTGGAGATTTGGCTCAGTATGTAACAGAACCCCTGGGCTGCTCTGATTGAAACAGAACCCACGGGCTGTTTAGTTAGGGGCCCGATTGCCTGCCACCAGAATTATAACTCTTAATACCAGAGTTTGGTGAAAAGAAAAAGAATTGTTTATTTACACATAGTTCTGCCTCCCCCTCCCAGACCTGGCCAGTCTTAGGAAAGTCAGAAACACCATTTCCCTACTTCCTAGGCACCGTTCAGCTTTACCAGTAGCTGCCAATCACTCAGTTCTGATTGGGGAGGTCCTTTCTGTGCTGTGGTGCCCTCCAGCTCTCAATGCAGAACCGCCTGGATTCTCAGCCTCCTTCTAAACTGCCTTCTTCCTGTAAACCGCGTGGATCTCCTCTCCTGCTCAAAACCGCCGGCAAGAGCTTCTTCTTTAAGCAGCCTGGAGACCCCTTCTCAAAGCCACATGGAGGGAGCCCACAAGAACCAGAGAGTGAGGGCATGACGGCCAGAGAGAGAGAGCCTGAGAGAGAGCCTCCTAGAGCCAGAGCCAGCCCAAAAATGTCTGCAGATGCTTCTCTCTTCCTCACTGTGTCCTCTCCCTCCCTCACTGCATCCTCTCACGCAGTGGGTGTTGCAAACAGTTCTGACCATTCACAGAACCCTAGGTAGGCTCTATCTCCTTCCTTACCAGCCCACAGTCCAAGACCCCTCCCATCTTCCTGAGTCTTGGAAGTAAAGCGGATCTTTGCAACAATGTTTCCAGCCACTAGCTCCAGGCATGCAAGGGCATCCTGAAAGCTGCTTCCTGCTCCCTATCTCCCAGCCGAAAACTCTGGGGTTTGTTTTTGGAATCCCCTGTTTCTGTAACAAGTACAGTATCTGTGTGATTTTACTCCAATTATAAGCCCTCTGAGCCTTTAAAATGGGGATAATAATCCCTTTTGCACCATTTTGTAAGGATTAGACAAACATAAAAAGTAGTGTAGAGTAGGTATTCAATAAACATAGGCCTTCCTTTTTCTTCTTTGATTGCTCCCCTCTTTTCTCTCTCTCCTTTCTTTGCAGGAGCACTCAATAGTTTCATAGACAAGACTCTAGCTGGATGAGCTTGGTGAGAGCTGGGCTAAAGTTGCCCAGATGGAGAGGTTATGAGTAGGTGTATAGTCTATGTAAGGCAAATGAAATCGAGCTTGTCACAACAATATATTTTATAAAGGAGGCAAATGTTGGCAAAACTGTGGAAATATGAAGGAAGCCAACACTTCAGGGAGGTACATGGATACCCAAGTTCTAAAGAATCATTGGAGGTGATATCCCAGCCAGCGTGTGTCCCTTGGTCTCTGTGATATACTCCCTTGGTTTCTCTTCTGCTGCCTGCTTCCTTCGATAGCTTACCCTCCTTCATCCAACTTCAGAGTCTGCAGTTTCCCAAGAGCAGCTGTGGGCCCTCTTCATGTCTCACTTTTCATCCTCCCCATAGGCAATCACATTCATACACATCACTTCAGATACGAGATACATTCTGATGACTTTCACATTCACTCCTTCAGCCCTGATGTCCAGCCTACGAGCTCATGTATCCTACTACCTATATGACATCTCTATGTAGATGTCTCAGAGGTATCTCAGATGCAACTTGGCCAGAAAAAACTAGTTATTTCCACCCCTAAACCTGGTCCTGCTGTCACATTTGTGAGTGTGCCTTCTCCCAGGAAGCTGCCTGGGAGTCAACCTTGACTCCTCTCTCTATCTCTCTCACTACCTTGCATCCAGTTACTCATGAATCTAACCCCAAATTCCAATCACAAAGTCACCATGCTCTCCCATAGGCTATGGTTATGGCCTATGCTTCATCTTTCCCATATACTCAGGCCCCACCCAGCCCATTCTCTGAACTCTCAACAGAAATATATATCTTTTATATACTTCCTCTAAAGCAACTCTCTCTCATGCTTCTGCATGCACTTGCTGCTGAAAATATTTCAAAGGCTTCCCATTGTTCTCTTAGGATGAAATTCTACATCCCTAGCACAACTTGCAATCACTTGTATAAGAAAGGACAAGCCTTGTCTATCAGTCAACTTCATCCCTGTTGCCCCTCCTCTGCCTTGGGCATCAGCCACACCAACATTTTTAATTTCTGGGAATGTGGGCACTTTTCCCACCTCTGAGCCTTCACATCTGCTTCCCCTCTCTTCAGGACAGCTCCTCCTCACTCTCTTCTTTGCTTAGCTGGTTCTTGTGTATTCGTAAGATCTCATCTTAGAAACAACCACACTTCATTTATTTTAAAACCTGTATTCCACATTTAACATCTCTGAAATTGGGGTGCATCAAATTGGTGTGCATAGGCTGTTGGCTGGCAGGAGTTGAGACACAGTTGCCCATTGCCTGTGTGTGTGCACACACATCACAAGTGCTGGCGTCAAGACTTACAGAATAGGGGTAGTACCTTGGCTCTCTTTTAACCCCCGGAACCAGCGGTTGTGGTGTGTGAGTGGGTCATATCTGTTTACCAACATTCCTCAAGCAGGAGTCAAAAATATATTAGCTCTATCTTATTGCAAATTTGGCTGAAGAGCACAGCAACAATAGCTTCTAGTTCTCTTATAGATTCTTTTAAGAAATATTACATCACTGATGCTCTTAATGGCTCAGAGAATGATAATGTGTGGAAAGGAAGAGATAACAGCTCTGAGTGGAAGGTCATTAGGAAGAGGTAGACTCTGAATATAAAGAATATTAGGAATTCCTTAAAAACCTGTTTTATTTCCATTTCTTAGTTATGCACAAGATGATATGTAATAAAAGTCTACATCAAATTAAAAATAAGTATTCTAAGTTGTAAGAAGCCTTATGTCATATTTAATTGGAAGCACAATCTTTCTTTCTTAGAATGCATAGAATAATGGTGTGTCTTACATTTGGTGGCATCTCAGACTTAATGAAATACAGTAGTTCCTAAGAGCAGCCTTCACTGACACCCCAAATTAGGCCATCCTTTTATATTCTCTTATATTCCAGAACCTCCTTAGATCACCAATAGGAGCTGTAACAAATAGTAAATTGTCTAATTAGTTATTTAAATTCTGTAAAAATGTAAGCTCAATACAAAAAAGAACTATATCACTCATATCCACTGCTTTTCCCAGAAGCTAGTATGACAGGTTGCTCAAGACATATGTGTTTGAATGAGTCTGATTAAGATAAGACGGTTCTTTCTTCGTTTGGGTGGCCTAGAAATAGACAGCTGTTCCAAATGCTTTGTGACCGCGTAGACCACAGAGCTTGGAAACAAAACGGGTCAGGGAGGGGCAGGGCTGTGAGATGCTCAGCCTTTAGCTCCTCTGAGGAGAGATGAAACCTTCTGCGCAACCAGCGCCTCTGCAGCAGGAGCAGCAGCGCATCCACACCCAGCGGCAGGTCTGCTCATACCTCAGCACACACTCACAATTTATTTGCAAATGACACAATTCCTGCCCCTGGGAATTAGGACCTAAGAGTGGCAGGAAACTGAAAATAGGACAAACACCAACAAAGCAAACACACTCTCTCACCCCATAACTAGCCTCTTCCCTTTAAACAATCTTCCTGAAGAGGCGTGTTTTGAAAGGGAAGGAAAGCCGCATACAGGACTTGCAGCACAGGGACCCTAGGACAAATGCCCCGTGCCATGCTCACCAAACAGCTCGGAGAGGCTGCTGGGCTGGACGCGGGACGCTTCTGGTCTCTGATTAGCTCGAAGGCCCTGCTGAGGAGGAAGGGTCCCCATGGGCCCATGGCTCTGGGTGCTGCTGACGGTTTCCACTTTGCAATGCCCCCCAAGCAGATGGAGCAGGCTATTTGTCTGCTTTCTATTTCTGCACCTGAGAAGAAAAGAAGTTACTAACTGTGCCCCGTCAGCAGTCTTAGTCAGAAATGTCAGTTCATGGAAGGAACAGGATAGCAGACACGTGGTTGGTATCCCAGACTGCAGGCAGGACCCCAACCCTGAAATGCTGATGATTGGGCTCAAATCCACGCCACCTGTGGGGGAGCCCTGTGCTCTCCCAAGCTCTACTGGATGGAGGGGCAAAGGGTAGAGGGGGCTCACATCTTCCTCACCACCCAGGCCCCTGCTCCTGCGCTCCTGAATTTGCACTATTTAGAGATTGCCCCGCCTGTAAGAGCAGCTCCTACACTGCATGCCCTACAGCCACCTGGACAGCCAGAGAATCTCAACTCCTTTCTTGATTTCCCACAACCCCCTCCCCACTCATATAAAGCCATTCCTGGATCCATGCCTCCCTTTACTTATCAAATGGGTGGGATGTTTCCTAGCACCTTTTTTTCTCCCTCCACAGTCTCTGCAAGGGCAATAAAGGAGCACTGAGATTCATTACCCTCTCATTAGCCCTTTGCTCATCTTAGAAGGCACATTCAGCTAGCATTAGGGTTTTAAATATTCTTCTCCCTCCTGGTTATATACAGATGCGCAGATCATCTTTGTTGGAACTAGAAAGGACCTCAGAGATGTTCTATACAATGTTCTCATTGTACAGATGATGAAACAGAAGCAAGAGTTTGTCAAGGTACTTTGCTCATGGTTACAATAGGGTAGGTAACTCAGCCAGGATTAGATTCAGGTAGGTTGACTGGCAGTCTAGTGCTTTTTTGACTTTACCATGGTATAAAGCAGAGGTCTTCCCTTGCTTTGCAGGTAGTGGGAATGACTGGAGGGCGCTGGACCTCATTCACTGCATTGTGTACGTGTGGTGCTGAGTCAGGCTGGAGAGCAGACACCTTGCAAGGGGGTAACCTCTGCTCAGCTACAGCTTTTTGCCATGAGGGAATGCCTGCCTAGTATGACAATATCCTCCCCCCACCCCCAAGAAAAACTAGAAATTGGGATTGTAAAAAATTATACAATATCCTTACGAGCACAAATTCAAAACAAATAATGTACAGGCCAGCTATGACATACCTATACGCCAAGTTCTGGGATGGCCAGTTTGTAACTTCTGCTGTTAAGAGATATTATTGCAAAAGGACTTCCCCCAGGGTCCTTCTCCTGACTACTTCTGTGCTTTTCTCCTTGAGGTCTCCTACTATTTCCTGCTCCTCTCCCCCTGCTTCCCACCACTTTCGAGCTGACTCCTCATGCGCCTCTCTGCAGCCTCCCAAATCCTGGTTCACCCAGTCCATGAGAAAGGGACCCTCAGAGCTCCAGCCTAAAGGTCTTGATGGTTCTACTTGGCTTTGTCTCCTCACCAACTCTCATTCACATTGCTGCTGAGGTTGAAAATGAGCCATAAAATTGTGTTTCTAAATTGACTGGAACTACACTAGGGCCAACCACAACTCAACCAAATGCCCTGGTGTAGAGGTGCTATCTTAAATGGAATCATATGGAAATGATCTTTGCCTTCTGTAGAACTTGCCTAGATGGTACTCAGAAGTAAACACAGCAAAGCTTACTTTTTAATAAGAAAGCCATGAATATATCTCACATGGTTTGCTAAAAAAGCATGAGAGCAATTCCTAGAAATAGTCAGCTCCTTGTAGAATTCCCCATTAACTGCTAAAGCCACTGGTGGATTTCACTAGTGTAGTCCACATCTCCTAATAGCCCTTATCTAAGCCAGGTTCACACACATGGATGCATTCCAGGACCAGACGGGGAAGTTATATGAGTACAGTGGACTGGTGGTGGTGGTGGGGGTGGGGGGGGCTATGGTAGACTGGAGAGTACCAGGCCTATCTACCTGGGGCAGCCAGTACTTAGATCTAGCTGACAATGGATTGCAGACCTTGAGTAGCCATGGCTTCCGATTTTTCATGAGAAGTTGGTGATCTGGATGTTTGTGTAGACTGAAGGACAAGGACAAGAAATACTCAAAAGAAGTCCAGATGGCTTAAGATGTGGTTCTCAACTGCTTCTATGGAGTTACTCATCCAGGATTTTAGATTCACACACAGTCTCAGAAGGCCCCACTGTTTTTGTGGCTCATTTTCCTAAACTTCATTCTAAACAGGGATGACACATGCCACCTGCACCCTTTTGTAATATGTGACAAACCCAAATGGACAAACCTAAAGGAAATGGTGTTTAATTAATGTCCCTGGGCCCCATGACTCTTTGTCCCAAATGCACACTAGAGAATGCCAGCAGTATTCAAATCATTTTCCCACCCCTTCTATCTCACCACCATTCACTTTCTTACAACCAGATTCTTTTCAAGGCTGAAGTCCTTCAAGTAGGTCGACATGTCATACAACAGAACTACCCTCTGCCTACACATGATCACTGGGCACATCCAGTAAAGGCTGAGGTGTTTGTACTTTGTGTTTTGTAATTTGTGTTGTGTTCTGTATCCCAATAGGTTGTCATAGTGTCAGTCACATAAAGATAAGGCTGGTCCTTTTCCAGGAAACCAGAATGGAGAAGACAAGCCCTTGCTAGCAGGAAAAGAAAATCTGCTTCTCTCTAAACCAGATTTGGTTTAATTCAACAATATTTACTGAGTGCCTATAACATGTGTCAGGGACCATATTATACATTGGCCATCACATTCTTGAATTTAGACTTGGGGGGAGACTTGTCTTTCAGGTTGCTTTTGAGTGAAGGATATAGTGATGCCCTTCCCAGAAGAAGGAAGGAAAACTGAGGAGGCTCCAAATGGAAGATGAGGAAACAGTAGTTTATAGAACAGATTATCGGATTCTTGTGACTAACTGTATTTCTTTTATTTTGTTAAGCCAAAGCTTTTAGTAAAAATCCACCTCTATCTCAGTCATGATATTGGGTATCAATGGAATATCATATTTACTCATTTGAGTGAAAGATTTTTTTACAGGGTGAGCAGGGTCCTTCCCCAAGGTTATCATTGTGGTGGTTGCAGTAATATGGAGACACCTGCAGGGAAGGAAATTTTAGGGGACCAAAACCAGTTATTTGGAATCCAGCTTTCCATTTCTGGATAGATATTTGCTCTAGTTAATGGCCTTAGGGGATATAAGATTTATTTTTTTATTAAGTTAGTTGGAAATTTTTATGCACAGATGAATCACTCTTATAGGAAATATCAAAGAATCATTCTCTTTTTTCAGTATCTATGTTTTTCATGCCCCAAGGTGAATTTCTGATTTTTAACTCTTCTCATGTTGCTATCTCAGTTTTGACATTGCATCGGTTAATTACTCTGGATAAAATTTCAGAATTGTGATCAATACCTTCTTCTCTCTCCCTCACCCTTCTCCCTAAATCTTTAATACTGTATTCAAATGTTTGCAGATTTGTTGAGATAAGTTTCCCAAAATGATGCTCCATGAAACACAAGAAATGTTATCGGAGGCATTATGAGAACAGTATTTGTATTCTTGGTCAATAAGTTTGGCAACACTACATATTGTATTCCCCTTTTAGAGATTTTCAGAGAACATGAACATACTAAAGTCTCTGAGAAGTTCTGCAATTTAGAAACCGATTTTTACTTGATCAAATGCAGAATGTTCTATACTTCTTGGGCATACATTATTTCTCAGTACTCTTGTTAACATTCTCCATAAAAATAGGTCATTACTAATTTGGAAAATTCTGTTAGGAGTGCACTCCTGGAATGTCTTCTCTCTCAGAGGTGCCCATTGCCCTTTCCTCTGTGATTTCTCACTTATCTAGACCATTGAACCAGCTCCATACATATTATCCCTGTTTTCAATCTCTACCAAATTTAGCCCATTTTTTCCCTCTGCATTCAGTTATATTCTTGTAAACTACAGTTTTTAAGTTTATCTCCTACCCAAAAATTTAACATGGCTCCTATATTGCCAAAAAAGTAAATTACTAGCTACTTAGGATATATCTCCTTCTGTTTTGAGGGGTCAGGTCAATGCAGATTAAAAACTGGCTGCATTGTCAAATACTGAAAGTGGGTTAGATAGCAAATTACCAATATCAAATATAGTCCAATATAATAAATAAAGAAATACATTTTATCCTGAGGTCCAACATTAAAACTATTGGGAATAATGACCAATATTTTTCCAATAATAATGACAGACACCAAACTACAGATCCATAAATCTCAGAAAACACCCACATACTTAGGAATATCATATTCAAGCTACTGAAAATACAATATAAAGGGAAAATCATAATGGGGGCAAAAAGACATTGCCAACAGAGGAACAAGAATAAATATTACAAGAGACTTCCTGATAGGAACAATGAAAACCAGAGGCAATGAAGTGACACTAGAATTCTATATTCAGTATTAATATCTTTCAAAAATTCAAGACAAATACTTTCTCTACCAAACAAAAACTGAAAGACTTCATTGCCAGAAGATAGTATCTATAATAAGTGTTAAAAAAAGTTCTTGAGGAGGAAAGATCATGATATCAGACAGCAATTTGGATCTACCCAAAGAAATACAGAGTGCTATCAATGGAATAAATTAAAGTAAAGTAGGCACAATACAGAGCTTCCAGTCAAGATGGAGGCATAGGTAAATACCCCTCACCTTCTTGTACAACCACTACAACCACGTCAAAATTAAAACTTAACTACAGAACCCTCAGAAATCAAGTTGAATGGAAATCTGACAACTAAGAAACTAAAAAAACCCACATTAATCCAGAAGGGTAGGAGACATGGAGATGTGGGCGTACAGATGGGTGAGCCCCCTACCCACATGTGGTGGATAAAAATTCAGGAGGGATATCTATGGAACGAGGAATCCCAGGCCCATACCAGACCCTGAGCCTAAGGTACCAGTGCCAGGAATAGAAGCCTTCTGTATCTTCTGACTGTAAAAACCAGTGGGATTGGAGTCAGTGAAAAAGCTACTGGACTCTCTAGCAGTTTCTCTAAAAGAGCCCGCACCAAACTCACACAGATGCACTCCCTCTGAGCTCTAGCACCATCAGGGTAGCAACTTGAAAGGCACCAGTGGCATATGGAGAGGAACTGAAGTGTCTGGCATCAACAGCTCTCTCCCAGACAGAAAGATAGGCAGAGGCCATTGTGCCTTTTTAGATATGGCAGACAGAAGCTATATCTGAGACTCTACAAACCTGACTTACATTGTTTGCCCTCCTCTTTAATTTACCTGAGGCTCAGCCCCATCCAGTTTATGGCCGACCCCCAGCCCTATACCTCTGGCTAAGCAGACCTGGGCTTGGCACTAGAAGCAGCCAGCTCTGGATCACAGTTCGGCTCCACCTGGGAACCTCCAAGCTCAGCACAAGTAGCAGCCAGCTGCATATTGCTTTGTAGCTCATGCTAGGTGTCCATGGGTGGGACACAGGAGGTGGACAACTCTGACCTGCACTACCCAGGAAACCTCAGAACTTGTGCACCCAGTGGACAACTACAGACCACATTAAAGCACCACCACACTGCCCAGCATAGTTGATCCTCCACAGAGGGTAGAGGTTGGTGGTCAGTGGTCACAGTCAGTCCTTGTAGCTAACTGGCTTAGGTAAATCCCTCCCATAGACCTGCTAACATCAATCAAGGCTCAATTACAAGAGGAGAATGTACTCAGCCCACACGAAGGGTGCACCTTGAGTACCCAGCTTGAGTGATAAGGAAGGCTGTGCCACTGGACCTTACACACCACGCTACCAAGACAGGGAGTCATAGTGGCTCTACCTAATACATAGAAACAAACATAGAGAGGCTTCCAAATGAGGAGATGAAGAAACATGGCCCAGATGAAAGAATAGATCAAAACTCGAGAAAAGAACTAAACTAAACATAGACGAGCAATCTATCAGAGGCAGAATTCAAAACACTGCTTATAAGGATACTCAAGGAACTTAGTGAGTACTTCAACAGCATAAAAATGGTCAGGCAGAAATAAAGAATATAGTAATGAAAATAAATGATTTATAGGGAATCAACAGTAGACTAGATGAAACCAAGAATCACAACAATGATATGAAACACAAGGAAACAAAAAAACAACCAATCCAGTAAATAAACATGTAGCTTTTATTCTTGGATAAGGCAGGAGATGAGGTAGCAGGGAAATTAAGAATAAATAAGGGAGATAAAGTATACACTTGAGATGGTTTGCAAGTCAGGATTTAGGCCTTCAAACAACGCAGGGAGATGGGGGCTTCTAGGCCATGAGCATAGGTCCTAAGGATGGGGTGGTTGGTTTACAGACACAGGGCCATGTCTCTTAACAAAATTCTCCACTTCTCAATTCCAGCTCTTCTCTCTGGCCTTGTTTCTCACCACTTCTCTTCTTTTACCAAACCAAGATTTCAGACCTAAGGATACCTTATTGGTGCCCACATGCCTTTTCCATTTGTGGCCCTACATGTCACATTAGTTCATTCACTTCTAGTCCTACCTATTGTATTATTTTCATACTTCAGCATTCAATTAAAATGATATCAAAAAGCTTTTTGTAGTCCTCCCATTTAGGGTGGCTTTCTCCCACCCCTATGACAATTATATTCGTCGGCAGCCGTCCGTCTCGAGAGACGATGGTGTAGCTTCTTCTTAAGAGTCTATCTGCACCGCCGAGAATGGCTGTGCAGTCTGACTTGGGAGTGACATGGTATCTGTCTCCTCCCGTGTTGAATCAACATCTTGCGATGACGCTGAAGCTACAGAGCCTGGGCAGGGTAATATGGAGGGTCTGCTGTTGCCCATGCAGCAGACCCCCCCTCTCTTCGCAGCTGAAGGGTCCAAGGGAAAGACGGAGTTGATACAGCTTGGGTTCAGGTGCGCCGCAGGAGTTGCCGGTGTTGACTACAACGTCAAACCGCCTTAGGGACTCAGGCTCCGGATTTTCTGTCGGGGTTTACTCCCTTAGCCTTTCCCCTGAAGAGGTATGCCGCAAGGCAGCGGAGGTTTTTTGGAGTCAGAGTTTTCCTTCTCTGATGTACCCTGACTGGAAGATCGAACCAGCGACACTTAGCTCGCAGGCCGACGCTCAATCCACTGAGCTAAACCAGCCAGGGCAGACAATTATATTATATCTACGTTAATTGGACTTATATGGCAATTAGTATTTATGTGATTTTTCTCAAGTTCATGATATGCCTCATCCACCTATGTTTAAGTAACTATTGATGGACAGATTCTGACATATACATGCTAGCAAAAGTTTGTTGAGTAAAATTAAGACTTAGGACTTTGGCTTTTTTGGTGCCTATGTTATTTGAAGTAAGGTAAAGAATAAAACCAATATGAATGCAGATATAGGGCTTTTTTCTCTCTAGGGTCTGACTTAAGCAGGATCTGCTCTCCCAGAGCCTTTTGGGGCTGGTCAAGGTATCATGGCCATTCTAGCAAGGTATTCAGAGTGCTAATCAGGAGCCCTGTAATAGGACCTGAACCCCTCTTATATGGCGGGGGATAAAGAAAAGCTGTGAATAGGCTTTCCCTCCAGATCTCCAGTTCTGGGCTCATAGCTGTAGAGGACGTGGGGATCCTTACGTGCCCATTCCAGGATAGTGTGAGCTCAGTTATTTGTCAAGACCAAGTCAAGTCGGGGTGGCTCATATTCATCAAACATTCATCACACAAGCAACAGTTAACAGAAAAGTAGAACCTTAGTAAGAACTAGAGGTGGGGGTAGGAAAGCCTTGAGTACAAAGAACAAGCTCAGGCTTCAAAAACCTATCTGACTCCATATTGGCAGAGAGCCCATGTATTCCAGGAGCTTGAGCAGAGTTTACAGGTCAGTTAGCCTGGTATGCAGACCAGTGAGGAAACTGGGATGACAGGAGCAGCCATTCTATGGTGGAAGAGTGAGGAAAAAAACGTAGTACTGGGAGTCAACACCTTTTGGTGTGAAAGCATTAGATGTTGGTGCTAATTGGATCAAAATTGCCACAGGGGTTGGGGGTGGTAGCAGCTAAAAGGATTTCAGTCCTGAATGAGCTTTAGCTTGTGGCTTGAATATTGACTTATGGCTAGAAAAAGTTATCAGGACATAGACCCTTATTCACATAGCCCAATAGCAACAGTATCTTCCAGGGGCATAGTCCACTTGGGCTGCTATAACAAAATACCACAGACTAGGTAACTTATAAACAACAGAAATTTATTTCTCATCATTCTAGGAGTGGAAGTCTGAGATCAGGATGTCAGCGTGGTCATGTGAGGGATCTTTTCTGGGTCATAGTCTTCTCTTTGTATCCCCACGTGGAGGGAAGCACTACGGGTCTCTACAGGGCTGTCTATTATAGGGCACGAATCCCATTCGGGAGGGCTCTGTTCTTATGACTTAAACACCTTCCAAAGGCCCCACCTCCTAATACCATCGTCTTTGGGAATTAGAATCTCAACATGAGTTTTGTGAGGACAGGAACATTGCAACCATAGCAGGGCAGGCCATCATTGCTTTAAAATCTTCAGCAACTTGATGCTCAAAGTAATACACATCTTACTTGTAGGAGAGAGTCACAAATTATTTTCTACCTTAATTGTTTTAGACTGGCTTTTAAAGTAAAATAAGCAGACTCTAAATGCTTCCAACAATATCACTCCCTTCTTTCTTACAAGATATGGCTCAAATGATCCCCATGTTGAAGAGAATTTCTACTGTAATTGTGGGATTAGATGCCCTGCTAACCTCTTCCCTTGCTCCTTCAGCACAGTGTTCCATTATCGCTGTTTGAGTTCAGTTCAGCCGTGGGAACTTCTAACTGTAGTTTGGACTCTGGAGGACCAGAGACTCATTGGGGGCTGCCTTTTCTATATCATGCAAGAATTGCAAATATCCAATAAGTCAATTTTTACACAATGCTTGGGGATCCAAAAGGTCTATTGGGACTGGTAAAGTGCAAAGGAAAAATACTTGGTTGTTCATCACTAGTGTGGTGGCTCAAAGTACACCCCATTTTCTACCTTGATATCTTATTAAAAAGTTAGGAAATCTTTATCAGGACGAGAAAGACAAGTTTTCCTTGATCAGTGGGTGGATTTTGAAAGCCTTAGACATTTATTACTAACACAAGTCTATTCAAAGGTGTCAAAGGCACTTATCATTTATCCACACATGCAGGGAAGGCAGGAGACAAAATATAGAAGAAATAAGAGGCTCCAGGGTGAAAGGAGGAATTTTTCTCATTTTGCAGTATGGAGCCCTTCATGCGCTGTTGGGAGTAATGATAAGAGAGCTATTGCAACCCATCTCTCAATCCTCACTCAGTGGGGAGGAGTAAGATACAGCCCCAGATTTTTCTAATGTTCAAGTTCTCAACAAAAACCTTAATTCAAAGCACCGATCATGGTTTATATGGGACAGTCATGGTTACTAATTGTTTGCCATCTAAAACCAAAATATATATATATAATAGTTCAATAATGAGACAGTTATGCGGAAGGCCACCTGTTGTAAATGTCCACTCTGAGTTTTAACTCATGGGGCAGACCAGATGTCCAGGCCCCATCAATGAAATTGATGTCTAAACATTCACAGTTCTCAGCTAACGTGATGGGGTCATGAAAACTGGTCCCTGAAATCACTGGCCAATTTTTTCATACTCTCTCATCGCAGGTGATCCTTCTGGAAATCATTACCAAACTCTACATCTGCTGGTAAGCTAAGGGGACTGCCCAAGGCAACCCCTACCACCTAATCAACACCTTACCAACTTAGGTTTCATCCACAGTAAACTCACAATCTTGATTTTTTCCCCCACACTGCTGGAGTTGGTATTTGAACTTTGACTTTTCCTCCTGCATTCTTTTGCTTAGCTAGCCCTTCGATATTCAGCATCCCTTGCTACCTATAAAAGGTAGAGAATACCCTGCTTTAACTCTGACCCTACAGAAAACAACCTTTGACCTTAGCTGCCCAACCTCGGCCCTCAAAGAGGGGAAATCAGTGACTATGTATATACCAGAGTAACAGAGGCAGAGCCTCTCTTTTTTCTCTTCTCTTCTCTCTCTTTTACACCTCTTTCTTTTTAACTCACTACTAGACTAATAATAAAATAGACTGTAAGACTACAAATACTAAGACCAGCCAAACAGGAGGTCCTATCTTGACTCTGACAGTGAGTACCCCTGAGACTCTAATGTATGTTATTTCCTGCATTTTCTGTAGACTAGTATTACATCCTGCCAAAAGGAAAGTAGAACCTGGAATTGTTATGCTTTCCATACCAATTTACCTTGCTTTATGCTGGGGGAGAAATTTCATCCCAAAGGGTAATTTATTCAAGAACCTGCAAGTGTCTGGGAAGAGGGACCTCTAATGAAAGTGCCTTTTTAACCATAACTATATATCATGTCCTGACATTTATAATGAAGCCTAGAGCCAGAAATAGATTCCTCAGGAGTACGGGATATGTCTAAACAGCTAGATTAAATCTACTCTGCCTAAATTGTGACTTTACCTGGGAGGAGTCTAGGGGTTTCCATGTGCGATTCCGTGGGTTTCTGGAATTTTCTTTGGTTTACCCACAGAGCTCCCTTGCATGATCCAGCAAGGGGCAAGCTGAGACCATTACACATGGGCGTTCTTTCACAAGCAATGCAGGAAAACAGCAATCGCCTCCATTTCTAAGCAGAAATGTTAACCTTTCACTATCTGTTTTATTCTTTCTTAAAATTATATTGATTTGGACTTTTACTTTGTATTTAAGAGAACATTTAGTTAGCAGCTGAGGTGTCCGTCGGCAGCCGTCCATCTCGAGAGACGATGGTGTAGCTTCTCAAGAGTCTATCTGCACCGCCGAGAATGGCTGTGCAGTCCAACTCGGGAGTGACATGGTATCTGTCTCCTCCCGTGTTGAATCGACATCTTGTGATGACGCTGAAGCTACAGAGCCTGGGCAGGGTAATATGGAGGGTCCGCTGTTGCCCATGCAGCAGACCTCCCCTCTCTTCGCAGCTGAAGGATCCAAGGGAAAGACGGAGTCAATACAGCTTGGCTTCAGGTGCGCCGCAGGAGTTGCCGGTGTTGACTACAACGTCAAACCGCCTTAGGGACTCCGGCTCCGGATTTTCTGTCAGGGTTTACTCCCTTAGCCTTTCCCCTGAAGAGGTATGCCGCAAGGCAGCGGAGGTTTTTTGGAGTCAGAGTTTTCCTTCTCTGATGTACCCTGACTGGAAGATCGAACCAGCGACACTTAGCTCGCAGGCCGACGCTCAATCCACTGAGCTAAACCAGCCAGGGCTCGCAGCTGAGGTGTATTGCTCTTATATTTATCATTGTTCTTGAATCCACCTTGAAATCCTTGGACAGAGAGTTGGAACATTTTGGAAAGTTAATTAAGAGAAGACAAAATTTCTTGTAGCCTGAAGAAACCACGAAGGGTCACAAAGGGGGATCATAGGTCTTTATTCAATAGGGGCTCTTTGGACATTTTCAGAAAGGGAAAAACTTGGGAAGTAGGTGTGAAAAAATAATTATATAATTTTTCTTAAAAATATGGTTTTTAAAATATCTTCTAAAGAAAACAGCATTTAAGAACTTATTTAATGGAAATTGGAGGCATTAGAATAGAGAACAACCTTTAGAAACCAGGGTATTCTCTGCAAAATAAGTCCACTCAAACTGAGATTTCGAGGTCAAGAGAAGGTGGGTGGTAAAATGGTTGTGATGGCCAGGGAGATATTTTTTTGATTGAAAAGCTGTTTCCACGGGCTTTTATGCTGACTCAGGAGAGCGGCTTTCTCACAGAGGAGGATATATGGGTTGAGATGCAGAAGAGAGGGAGGGGTGACATATCAATTTCACTTCTCTTGGTAGAGAGGAAGCTATGCACAGAGAAAAATTAGAGGCTATCATTCGTGCAAAGATGTAGCCATTTTGGAAGGTGTAGTGACAACTGAAGTGCCTCCAGTGGCCAAGCCAGCTCTGAAAGTAGAGGGGCCCAACTGGATAGTGCTATTCCAACCTGCAGGGGGCCTCACTGCTCAGCCTCACCAGTCGTCACAATCCACAAAGGCAGGCCTAGTAGCTAGATCTCCCCATAGTTCAAGAAAAGCCAGAAAACTGGATTTTGATGTGAAATCTCATCTACTTTAAAAAGTCAACAACACATCTAAAACCTTACTAAAACGTTCTTCCGAGAACTTTTCTGAGATTGGCACTTTGCAGTGACATATAAAAAACTTTCATTAAGGCAATGGAAGAAGGGAAGAATGTTATTATTTGAAGGAAATTGCAAATTGCAACTTACTGGCAAGAGTTTTTATGAGAAAACTTTTCTAAAGCCTCAGTGTTAGAGCTGAACACTGTAAATAATGCGTATATCTCAGAAGGTTTCTAACCTCAAGTCTGGAAGTTAAAACCAGAGTTGTATTAAATAGCGATTAATAACAGTTGAATCTGAATACAAAATCACTTCTACATAGCAAGAGGTTAAACATTTATGCTGCTCTTTGAATCAGAAGTTATACTCTGGTAGAAAATCTATGAATGACTGAATTGTGTGTTTTATGTCTGGTCTCTCTGTGATTTGCATGCTTAACCATTTGGTCCACATTATCAAAAATCAGGTACCTCTGCTCACCTGGTAGCAGCTATGAAATTTTGAACATAATATCTAGTGAGAAATAACAAGCCCTTTTAGGGCAAGACTTGCAACCTCTAACTTATAAAATGATGGGAATTTTCAGTGGGATTGGAATTTCTTTCCATACTATCGAGTTTGAATATTGCTTCATCTCACAGCAATGTTGCTTGAGGTAGTACATTCATTCATTCCCCTATCTTTGCAAGCAATGATGATGTGTCTTGTAGAGTTAAACAGGGCAAAAAATACTTCTATTATATCCTTGTGGTGGATCAGATTATTGTCCAGAAATATTCATTCCGATTCTACTTTGACCTTCATGGGCACAGTATCCTTCTCTGACCTTTGACTTTGGGCTTGGCCTTGAGATTTGCTTCAATCAATATAATGTTAGCAGACATGATGTGATCAAAAGCTTGAACAGCACTGTGGGATTGGGCTTGTTCTCTTGTTTCTGCCATCTTTGTGAGGCATGCTTTCTCAAGCTAACTACTGCCTCTCCAGCCTGGAATGAACACTTATGGAGCAGAGCCACCCCAGCTGGATCCAGTTAAGACAATATGCCCAAGGGAACGCAGACCACCTGAGCTGCCCCAGCCAACTTCAGCTCCAGGAGAGTGAATGAATGCTTTTTTTAAGAAACTGAGGCTCAACCTCATCTATAAAAGGGTTTAATTATAGTACCTGTCTTTTAGAGCTGTTGTGAGAATAAAATGAATTAATGCATGAAAAGCACTTGGATCAGTTCCTGGCCCATGGAAAGAATGAGAAGAATCACACATGTTAGCTATTTCTATTATATCTAGTGCCTCTCTGGATTTAGTCACTTTCTATGCTTGGCCTGATATGTTTTCTCCTGGCTCTTGGCCACTAGTCTAGGTCTGACTCCTGAGTGTCAGATAAACCTCCTACTGGTTTGAACCTCATTGAAAGCCAGAAGACACAGGAATGGAACTGATGTGTCCATTTCCAGATGAAACTTAGATTTGTCCAAAGTTACACTGCTGATTAGTGGCAGATCTACCTTGGTTTCATTCAGCAGAGTTGCCTCAGTAAAACTTATGAACTCCAAAGTGATCATGATATCTGTCCTTCCACCCTTTTCTTTAAGTAAAAAAATTATTATTTAAATATATACAGCCTTTAAAATTGATCCATGTCTCTCTGGTTAGAGTCTAGATTTGTACAATTTCTAAATGAAGGCAATTTAGCAATATTTATCAAAAGTCAAAATCATGAACTCTTTGAGCCAGCAGTTCCCAGTTCTAGGAGTTTTTCTATAAAAATACTTGGAAATATGAAAAATTATCAATGTACAAGATTATTCATTATCAGAGCATTGCCTGTAATAGTAAGAGGTTGGAAAAAACCTAAATATCCATCAAGAAGAAAGAATTTAAATAAATTATTGGATATTTGTACAGTTGAATTGAATGTAGACATTAAGGAGAATGAGGTATCTTTTTGTACTGATACAGACTGATCTTTAAGATGTATTGTTAAGCAAATAAATAATATATTATATACTATATAAATATATGTATTATTTTCTTGTATGCGCATAATATATCTTGGGAAGAAGACCAAACAATTGGAAATTGTGTATGGGGACAGGAACTGGGCTATAGGGTCAGAAGGAAAGTTTTTACAGCATGCTTTTTACTTTACAATATTGGAACATGTAAAATGTGTTCCTTATTTTAAATTAAGTAAATATGTAAATTTCTAATGGAAACGTGATAATATGAGCAATTATCAAGAGAACATGTGTGAAGATCAGAAGAGCCTGCTCATGATTCTGGCAGTTGGTTTATTGCTCAGCTGAAACATCAAATTGCTTTGAGATTTTTGGCCATTGTATGGTTTTATTTGTTTGCAATCTTTGTCAAGTATTGTTCAATTATTCACTAGCTAGACAGAAAGCATAAGAAACTAATGGAGAAATACAAGAAATTATTGATAAGCATAAAGATAATATTAGTTCTGCAAATTTGCATCAAGAGAATCTATAACAGGTCTGAAGTTGTAGTCATCTCATCAAAATTATTCACAACACATCAATATGTCTCTAAGAACCTCAAATACCATAAAAAAGACAATGTCTAAAAGATAATCTTATCCAATTTGGCTTTTTTTTTATTGGAGTCTGCCTGGACTTACCATATTGCACAGAAAAATCTGTACAAGAATTAGATTCTATTAGAATCTGTAGAAGAATTATTCATGAAATAAATAAATTTCTACTGTTGACCAGCTAACAGCGGCTCTGGGTACCCAGGTGAAAGGTAGCTCCATTGTGAATAAACTTTAGCAATTTTATGGCTCTGTTCAATTGATTTTTGATTTTTGGCTAATTGCTGAAATCACTGCTTTTCTATTTTACTTTCTTTTAAATTATAGCTTATTGATTTTGCTATTACAGTTGTCCTGATTTTTCCTCCTATGCCCCCTCCACCCAGCACCCCCCACTCCCTCAGGCAATCCCCACACCATTGTTCATGTCCATGGGTCATGTGTATAAGTTATTTGGGTACTCCATTTCCTATACTGTACTTTACATACCCAATGGCCATTCTGTAACTATTAATTTGTACTTCCTAATCCCCTTACCTCTTCACCCATTCCCCCACATCCTCTTCCTATCTGGAAATCATCAAAACATTCTTTGTACCCATGATTTTATATCTATTCTTCTTGTTTGCTTAGTTTGATTTTTTAGGTTCAATTGTTGATAGATATGTATTTATCACCATTTTATTGTTCATAGTTTGGATCTTCTTTTTCTTAAATAACTCCCTTTAACATTTCATATAATAATGGTATGGTGATGATGGACTCTTTAAAAGTTTTTTGTTTGTTGGTTTGTTGGTTTGCTTGTTTGTTTGTTTGTTTGTTTTTTGCCCTGGGAAGCTCTTTATCTGCCCTTTGATTCTACATGTAGCTTTGCAAGGTAGAGCAATCTTGGCTGTAGGTTCCTGCTTTTCATGACTTTGAATATTTCTGGCTAATCCCTTCTAGCCTGCAAAGTTTATTTTTTTGAAAAATTAGCTGACAGTCTTATGGATACTCCCCTGTAAGTAACTAACTTCTTTTTTCTTGCTGCTTTTAAGACTCTCTCTTTATCTTTAACCTTTGGCATTTTAATTAGGATGTGTCTTGTAGTGAGTCTCTTTGCAACCATCTTGTTTGGAACTCTGTGTGCTTCCTGGACTTGGGTGTCTATTTCCTTCATCAAATTAGGGAAGTCTTCTTTTATTATTCTTTCAAATAGACTTCCAATTGCTTGCCCTTTCTCTTCTCATTCTGGCACTCCTGTGATGTGAATGTTCAAATGCTTAAAGTTGTCCCAGAGGCTGCTTACACTCTCCTTGTTTTTTTGTTTTTTTTTTTTTTTGGATTTCTTTTTCTTCTTATTGTTCTCATTGGTTGTTTTTGGCTTCCTTAAGTTCCAAATCATTGATTTGGTACTCAGCTTCATCCACTCTACTGTTGTCTCTCTGTAAATTGTTCTTTATTTCAATTAATGTATTCTTTGTTTCTAACTAGATCTTTTTCATACCGTTGAGGTCCTCACTGACTTCCTTGAGCATCCTTATAACCAGTGTTTGAACTCTGCATCTGATAGGTTGCTTCTCTCCATTTTATTTAGCTCTTTTCCTGAAGTTTTGATCTGTTCTTTCATTTGGGCCATGTTTCTTTATCTCTTTACTTTGGCAGCCACCCTATGTTTATTTCTATGTATTAGGTAGAGCTGCTTTGATGCTGTGTCTTGGTAGTATGGCCTGATGTAGTAGGTATCCTGTTAAGGTCCAGTAGCATAAGCCTCCCCTATCACCCAAACTGGGCACTCAAGGTTTGCCCTCCACATAAGCTAAGTACATCCTCCTCTTATAGTTGAGCTTTGATTGCTGTTGGAAGGTCAATGGGAGGGATTTATCCAGGCTAGTCAGCTGCAAGGACTGGCTGTACTACCGACCACCACCCTCTGCCTTCCATGTTGGATCAGCTGTGCAAGGGCAAGGTGGTGGTGCTCCATCGTGGTCTGTAGCTGCCCAGTGGGTGCACAAGTTCTGGGGTTTCCTGGGTGATGCAGGCCAAAATCAACCCCCACCTGTTTTTTGCCCAGGACCACCCTGCCTGAGCTATAAAGCAATCTCAAATGGCTGATACTTGTGCTGGGCTTGGAGATTCCCAGGTGAAGTCAACTGCTGTTAGTGCTGGGTCTGGAGATCACTGAGGCCAGCTGTTGCTTATGTGAGAGGATTTAGGAAGTTGTGAAGCATAAGCCAAGACTAGACATTCACATGGAAAAGCAACTTGGGTGGACCTGTAAGTTGGGTGTGGCAGAGTCTCAGGGATCTCCCTGGCAGGGCAAACAGTGTTAGTCAGGTTGATGAAGTCTCAGATATGGCACCTGTTTGCTGGCTGTGTGGGGGGAGAATTCAGAAAAGGGACTATGGCCTCTGCTCACCTTGATGCCAGACACTTCAGTTTCGCCCTGTATGCCACTGGTGCCTTTCAAGCTGCTACCCTGGTGCTGGAGCTCAGAGGGAGTGAGTCTGAGTAGGTGAGACCATATGTGGATTCGTTAAGAGAAACTGCTTGGAGTTCCAGCAGTTTCTTTCATCAACTCAATCACTATTGGTTTTTGTAGCCAGAAGTTGTGGGGACTTACCTTCCTGGCACTGGAATCTCAGGCTGTGGGGCCTGCTGAGATATTCCTCCCAAATTTTTACCCACCACTCATGGATGTTGAATCAGCCCGTTCTGCAACTGTGACCCTCTTACCCATCTGGATGGATGTGGTTTCTTTAATTCTGTAGTTGTCAGATTTCCATTCACCTTGAATTCCGACAGTTCTGAGTGATGGGTGTTCTGTAATTTAGTTGTAATTTTGATGTGATTGTGTGAGGAGGGAAGCCATGTCTACCTACACTGCCATTTTGACTGGAAGTTTCCTTCTATTTTTCCAGTGCAGTTCATCCTAATACATACAAGATGTCACTTCTGACTGGTAACCATGGGGTCCTCTAACTTGACCTGTTTCTGTAGGTGCTAAAATGAAAAATATTTCTAGTTTTTTATGGTATAATAGCAGACAAGCCAAAAAACACAATCTTCATTTACATAGATATCTATTATTTACTATGCAATGAATTATTTGTGGTGAAGAACCTTTTTGTTTTGATATAATTTGGAAACAAAGATAACAATTACATAAATAAACCTATTTCATCTACTTTAATGCTGTAACATGTAGTTAAATTTCAATGTATATACATGCAGTTCAAAAAACATAATGCAGAGAGTTTTGTAGTTTATTTGTTAACAAATATTTGAATAATTCATTTGAAGAATAAAGCACAGAAGGCCATTTATTAAGTATAAAAGGACAGAGTGTTTGAAAAGTTGTAGTTAAAATCACATGATACATTCTTATTACTGAACCACAAGTGGGGTTCTGCTGCCTGCCACCACCCTCTAGGCAAAATTCCAGAGGCAAAGGTTTGGTGATAAAGGAAAGGAGTCTTCATTCAAAAGCAGTCACTTAAACCTATCACGTCACAACTTTAATTACTTAAGCCTATCAATCAAGGCTAAACTCTTAACACCTGGGTCCTCCTATTTTTTCCCCTGTTAGTTTCTATAGGGTTAGTTTACAAGCTAAAACAACATAATACACAGAAGCTACACAATTTCTGGAGAATGGCAGGGTTTTGCCTCAGAGTCTGTTCCCTCTAGAACACCCCAGAATAAACCTGCCACCCTCTGCCAGGCCAGCTGGATCCTAGGCTGTGCCCAGACTGCCTTCCCATACAAAATACCATCCATTAGAAAATGCAGGCAGGTGCAGCACAATCATCCAGGCATCCTCAAGGAAGAAGAGCCTGAGAGCCCAAGCAAGAGCTAGAGACTGAGAGGTAGAGCCAGCAAATCTTGAGCCAGCCCCTCTTTTTATATCCATTGGCTCTGGATGCATTCAGCTTCTCAATCAATCCTATCCTAGACTGCCTTTCATTGCCTCAGCAAACTCCTTTTATGGTCCCTCCTACTTCTCCCCAGTGATTTTAATCATATCTTTCTATATCACTGTTAGAAAGATTTTTAACTTAAAATGACTATTTTTTATCCTATGAAAAGATATGATAAAATGATGTTAAAACCCTAAAGGACAGATTATATTTTTCTTGAAAAAGAATTTTTTGAATCAGAAGCAATGCAGGGGAAACTGCTTGCTGCAGGAGAGGAAGAGATGCGTCCAGATTCTTGGTGTCTAGTGACATCCACATGAAGTTAATGTCCCCTTTCACCCCCTTCTCTCCACCTTCTGCTTTTTCCATGCCCTGCTTACAGCCAACAAGACACAGAATGCTCCCCCAAAGGTGCTCTTTTAAGTTTGGTGTTCTCTCAGGTTTGCTTTCATTCATCCTGGCCACTTGTCGATTAAATAACAGGTATTAATAAGCACATATTCTGTGTGGAATACTTGAGCAATAATTTGAATGACAACTGTCACTATCATCACTTTCAAAAATCTTGCCTCTGCTAAATAGATAAATAAGCAGATACAGTGGTACCTCTGTACTCATCATTAATTCTTCCAGAACTCTTTGACAAGTGCCAAAACTGACAAGAACTGAACAATGAAGCATTTTCTCTTGTGGGCCATGTTGTAACTCATACAAGTTCTAGCAAGTTCAATGAGTCCTGAGCTAGCATTGAGTGTCGAAACATTTTTTTCTAATCAAAGTGCAACAAGCACAGGGTTTGATGAGTTCTGAAGCTGACAAGTACTGAGGTATGACTGTATATTAGTTAAGGAGGAAAAATTAAAATTCATGACAAAAATGAGTCAGCTAGAACACAATCTTATAGGGATAAACAGATTTCATCAGAAGAGAAGTGAAAACCACACACCTCTGCTCCCCCTCTAACAGTCTGCTCAAAGGAAGGGTCTAGCAGACACTCCAGACCCCTAGGCACTTCAGTGTAAGGGGGGGGGGGTTCCCCAAACATGCCTATTCCAGAATTTTGATGTAGAATTTTGCTTGTGGCCACCCCACTTCAGAGTCTCTTCATGAAGTGATGCTACACAAATGCTAACACTTTGTAGAGGTGTAGAGTTGAGTTCTTAACTGGTAATCTACCTTAACTTTAGCTTTACAATCTTGGTGTGAATTTTCAGAAGGCCAAATTTTTCACACTTGCTAGAGGACAGAAACTTCTGCCATGCCCCTGGGGGGACAATGAACACTTCCTTCTCTTCCAAGACTTAACCAGGTCTCATGGAACTCCAGGAATTCTGGCTCTTGGAAAATCTTTGTGTGTGCACTAAGATAAGTTAGTTACTGCTGTTGTTGAGCAAATGGTAGCCAGGAGTAGACGTGCATTTTACGAATAAAAAAATTCTTAAAACCTTCCTTTAGAAATGGCTGTTGGCTAATTATCTAGGCTATGTGTACAGACATAGGACAAAGTGGAAATGTGGGCCAGTCCTTAGCAATTACTAGTCCTAATTCTAAACACTTAACAATGGGCTGGTTCACTTTCAGTGATTTCCTCTAAAGGAGCATGGACGTCAAAACAAAATTCTGCTAAATGTAAGATGGTGTCCTGGAGAAGATCCCGGAGGAGAAGAAGGGCCTGGTTAGTGGGAAACTAGGCAAATCCAAATGAAATCTGGAGTTGAGTTCATCTCAGTGTACCAATATTCCATCGTAATAATTTAAGATGCTATATGGTAAAATGTTAATATCAGGGAAACTGTGCAAGGGGTATATGGAAACTATGGGTACTATCTTTGCAACTTTTTGAAAAACTAAAATTATTCTAAAATAAGGTTTATTTGTAAAAAAAACATAATTTTGGAGGTTGCTTTCCCATTCGAAGTGTTCAGGGAGATGACCACTTACTTGTGGTAGGGATGAGAGTGAGGTATGTGGAGGCACCCGCAGACAAAGGGAAGTGACAGATGTGCCATTGTATGGAGAGGTTGACTGAGGTGCACAACCAGTCAGCTTTCCTCGGGGTGGGCATTTTGAAAGATTTGGCTTTTTAGGTACTCTTTCGGTTCAATTACAGGATTTCAGATGGCAGGGGCAGCGATTCTAGCTCATTTCTGCATGTCAGTGGGCATAGTACTGGCACACAGTAGGCTGTCATTAAATGTTTCTGAATACATGTTTGTAGAATACATAATTCATGAGTTGATTGATGTTTCCGACAGTGACATTTGATGCATGCTATTTATTACTTGTACATACTTCTCTTAACTATCTTCGCCTTCATATTCTCAATCCTTTCTTCCCTTGCATTTTTCTCTGTGAGAGCTGGCTAGCATGGGTTTTAGTGATTCCAGTGTGGGCTGCAGAGAAATGCCTCTGCAGCGCTGGGCGTCAGGCTACATTGCCCTGCCGTGTCACTTACACATGCCCTGAAAGCAAATGTTCCCCTCCAGTGCTAAAGTCACATTGTGATAAAGCTGAGAGACCAAAGCAGAAAGCCAAAGTCACACAGGGACTAGATGAAATAGAGATATAAATTCAGTCACAAAGGAGAAAAAAATCTGGGTCACCTACAGCAAGAGACAATGTCTATGTGTGCCTGGCCGGGGAGATTCAAGAGCCTCGTGCCTCCAAACCACTCACACATCCCTGATGGAGAGCTTGAGATTCAGAATGTGACTCTGGGAGTTCGTCTTACTCCTTAGAGGAGTCCTTAACCCTGGCTAGCAGAGAATGTGGTGCACAGGTGCTCAATAAATATGAGACCGCTAAGTCCTGGGCAGAAGGCTGGAAATGTCCTCCTAGAGTCATCATTTTCAGTCCTGGGTCTCCAGTAAATGCTTCGGAAAGGGTCCTCAGCAGTCGGCAGCCATCCTTGCAGGACAACCTCCTCCCCACCTCTCTAAGCTTCTATATAACACTCTCCTTCATAAACACACATGGTGCCACCCTCACTTCCAAGCAGCATGTGCGCTGTTGTCCTGCTGGATGAGAAGTAGGGGAGTTTGTGTAGTTAATTTGACAAACACTGCAAAGGGAGTTCTCAGTTGAAGTTTTGCCTCTGTCATTGGCAACTTTAAAACTTCACACCCTCATTTAACTGAAGGGACCTCAATTTCTGCAGCTATAAAATGAGAGTCCCTAACTTGGTTTGTCTTCTATTTGCAACATTTTAAAAATGAATTTGTTGGGTGGGGCTGGAAATTAGATACCTTATATTCATATCTAAGTCCTACCATTAACTTGAGCAAGACATTTCACTTTTTTGACTTCACTTTTTCCTCCCATAAAAATAGCAGTTGAAATTTTTATCTACAAAAAAATTCCTAGGTTAATTTATCTTTGACCTTCATCTAGTGGAGCAAAAATGTTAATCTTGAAGAAAGGGTACTTTCATTATTTTTTCCTATTCTTTCTTCCTTCTGATGCCATATAAAATTGGGACAACTAATTGGTTTTCCAGGTATGTCTTGAGAATACCATATAGAGGAATAATTCACAGAAGTTTCCTAAGCATATTATTATAGTATTTAAAGTACTTCACTATTTTGGCTCTACCAGCCTTTTACATATTATTCCTTCTTCACACACTACATTTCAGTTGCTCCGGAGAACCTACTGGAGTCTACTGTTCTTGGTGTCTCAGGCCCCAGACTTTCTTATGCTTTTCTTTCAGGTTTAAATATTTTTTTCACTCATCCTCACCCTGCTCATTTTTTTTTTTTTCTCCACATGGATATTCTTTCCAGAGTCTTCTTACGTGTGTCTGTTCCTGGGTAATCTTTTTTCATCACCCCTCACCACCCCGGCAGTAGGAAGAATTAGGCACTTCCTTGTCTGCTCTCCCCTTTTGCCATTCTACTGTCATATCATATTTATTGTGTCACATTACAGCTAGTTATTTACTGGTGATTCTCCAGCAGACAGCCAGTCCCTTTAGAGCAGGGCTTTGTGTTCTAACATTTATCACAGTATCTTGCCAAGCCATTCTGAACTAAGGGGAGAGTAGAGACAACTTATGGTTCAGTTGGAAAAGGTGAAGATCAGGGTCAGAGAAGGTCGGAGCCAGTATTTCTGAGTTGACCAGGGCTCATGCAGTGAGTCTCCAAATGAAGCTTGAAGAGATTTGTCCACACACCATGTGACTTAGTGTTCTTTCAATTCTTTTAAAAATGAACCAGGGAGCCTCAAAACAGTGCCTTTTGGAGCTGAGTGTACAGCATATGTACCTCTTCCAAACCCCTCAATCTGGAGCTCTGAAAGGAGAGGCAGGCACTGAACCCAGCAAAGCACTGCAAGGCGAGTTGTGTGTGTGCTTTTCACGTGTTGCTTTCCACAGAAAGTGTCACTGCTTAGCTCATGGGTGACCTGGCCCTGCCTGTCATATAGCAGCCGTAAGTGGCATGTACACATGACAGACATATGTGTCGAACCACAACAAAGAGTAGCCTGGGGGAGTGTGGAGAAGCTTCAGCAGAGCTGAAGTAAGACATCAGAACCAGCCCTGGAAACCTGGGGTGTTGTCTGCCTCACCATTCTGTGCCTCCAGCAATCAGCTGGGCCTCTACCACAAGAACCCCGGCTGGCATTTTCCTCCATCCACTACACAGGTGCTGAGAGACAGTGAGCCCTGCTGATGCTGATGAATGTGAAAAGGGCTCACTGGAGCCTGGGGAGGGGTCTAGATGCCAGATGCCACATCCTTGAGTAGCTGGCCATCTTATCCAGAGCTTCTGAGGGCTGATCTAAGGGGAAGATGGCAGAAGAGGAACTATCTGCTTTGCTGTTGTTGTGCTCAAACTCCATACATGTTATACATTTATATGACAGCAGCTAATGTTCACTGAGAATGTACTGCATGCCAGGGACTCTCCTAGACCCTTTATAGTTTTATCTGATTTAATTCTTACAAGTCTTACAGGATGGATGTTATTACTGTCTCCATTTTACAGATGAAATGAATACGGTCTAAATTCATTAAGTAACCTGCCCATGTTCACTACACTAATAGGCAGGACTGAGTAAGGACTCAGACTCAGGCTGTCCTGTGATTTTAGTTACACTATACTTGGTCTGCATGGGCAACAGCAGACTCTCCATATTACCCTGCCCAGGCTCTGTAGCTTCAGCGTCATCACAAGATGTCGATTCAACACGGGAGGAGACAGATACCGTGTCACTCCTGAGTCGGACTGCACAACCATTCTCGGCGGTGCAGATAGACTCTTAAGAAGCTACACCATCGTCTCTCGAGACGGACGGCTGCCGACGATACTTGGTCTACACAAGAGCTGGAGAGACAATAGGAAGCAGGGCCAAGTGGAGTCAAGCCAGGCCAGGAGACAAAGATTACCCGAGGAAACCAATTTATAGGTCCCTCTTATTTGTCCTTGACCCACACAATAAAATCTGATGGGGAAACTGCTCCACCCACATCAAGGGGAGTACGGGGCTCACATAAATAGGGTTCTCTTGGCTACCATGGCAAACTCTCCAAACTCAAGGAAGGGGCTGTAACCATAGCAACTATGATATGCTATAATATCTACCTCATAGATAGAAGAGGGTTTTATCTTGAATAATGACTACCAGGATAATTTACCATTGACATTCAACTTAGGTAGTGAAAAGCCAGTGGAAAATTTTGGTGACTGAAATACAGCCCTGTGACCATCCAGAGTCTGGAGTTGTAAGCAAGGAGGAACTTGGGGTGGGAGTGGGGGCCACATGGTTCAGGTCTCCTGCCAGGAGCCATCAGTGCTGGGGTCAGTAAGTTTGGCATCTGTCAGCAGCACTATTCACTAAAACCCTTCAAGGCTTGCCTTGTCATATCCTGTTGAGAGTCACAGTTTCCTTCCTGCTGCACTGGCTCACTTACAATGTTAGTAAGCAATTTAAGAAACAAATTACACTAATTTTGTTTATCTCTGAAGTGTGAAATTTTAGAAGATGGTGCCAAATGAATGATCATGTATATTTCTCAGTTCGTTCCTGCCTTTTATTTTTAGTTTGCTCATTCTTAAAGATATTTCTGCCTTGTAAATTTCACCAAGCAAATGGAAGATGAAAACAATTATAAAAATACTTCCAAAAGTACAGGTTTCGAATGCTGATAAGAAGAAAAAACAGACTTCTATGGACCCATAAATTCAGATGTTTTTGTCTACATACATTCTAGCCCTATTGTTCGTTGTGTAAAGAAGTCAGCTACAATATAAACTCCCACAAACTGGCACAACTTTTACTTATGAAACAAGACTGAAACAAAGTTGTCATTGAGGGTAAGAAGGAATCTTATCTTACACATGAGTTTCAGTCTGAAGTCAGTGCATTGATTGTGAGAATTGAATGTGATCAAAGTTATCCTTGAAGAGTCTTTAATCATTCCATAAAAAACAGTACATATGATATGATGTATGAAACTTTATAAGGTAGCTACTGACACAAATTCACCGCATAACAAACAACCTCTCAATCTCCTTGGGAAATAACAGTAAGCTTTCAATTATTCATGCACCTGTGGGTCTGTTGTAGCCCATGTGCCTCATTCTGGAATCCAGGCTGGAAAGACATTCACTCTCTAGGTTACATTCCTTCCATGGTAATGGCAAATACACACACAAAAAGCCAACACACAAGTGCATTTTAAGCACCTCTTTGCACTAACACTTGCTAGGATTCCATTGACCAAAGCAAGTTACATGGCCAGGCCAAAATCAAGGTGCAGGAAAGTACATTTCAAACATCATGAGGCCATGGCCAAATACGGCTGTCTAGCACTACTACCTAGGGGTGAAGAAACAGGACAAGTAATTTGAATTACCACAAATTTTTAAGGTACAGTATTTTTAATTATATCAAAGACATAGTTCTAGTCCAGTAAGAACAAATTCTATCTGTGCATGATGCTGTTTCTCAAGACAATCTATTTACTCAGCTTTTGGGTCTTTTCCTTTGTTATACATGCCCTCTAATGGCCAGAGAAATGTGTCTGGGAAACTGACCCAGCAGTTCCAACAGCCAGCTTCCCCATCCAGAGACTCTGAAAAGGTCTTTCTCCCCACAAGTCATTGTTTCTGATGAACTTCCCAGGCTCTGCCTCTACATGCCAGCCCAGCTCTTTGCTGCCAACCTAACACTCTGGTCCTGTTGCTGCTCTCCCCCAACTCCTTGGACCACATGCTTTGGGCTGGCTTGGATGGGACTCTGATCCCTCGGGAGCTAGACAGCTCCTCCCCTCCCCTCCACATTCTGAGGCTGCCAGAACCCCGTGACTCAGGGTCGCATGGAAGTGATGTTGGACAACACAGACCTAAATATCCCGCTTTTCCCTAAAATGTCGAATAAGGTGAAAATGGCCTAATATTTAGGGTTCATTCAGGAAAAAGTAGACACTAGATATTTCAAGCAGAAAAGGATTTAATTCAAAGAAGTAAATGACCGTGGAAATACATATAAGGCTGGGAAGGTCTGCTGTCAGGAAATTGGGAAGAGCAGGGATCAGAGGGAAGCTGTCACCCAGATTCCAGCTGCCTGAAGCACCAAAATAGGTGGTTCTCAAGAGGGTGTTTTAAAGCCAACGGTAGCTGCTATCAACAATTTCAGTTGCCTGCCTGCAGTGCCTGGTTCTTGGGGAGACCACCCCTCCCCCCTAAAACTATAGCAAATAATCTCAGGTGACAGAGTTATTTCTTTCCACTTGTCATTGGAAAACTTTATCTCTGAACCACACTGGCAAAGAAATTGCAGGCTTTTCTCCAACATTGAGGAAACAACACGGAAGTGGACAGAGGTGATGCTGGGTTGACACAGATAGTACAGAAAATCCATCACACCCTTTTCCCATTCTTAAATTTTCAAACAGCAACTACCACCACACCCTGCTTCTGCCCAACATGATGCCAGTAAACATGTACTCACAACATTTTAAAAATCATCCAGATAATTACTTTAGTTCAAGAACTTGTAGAACACTAGTAGACCCATTTCCATATTCATTTATCTAAACTGAAGAATGATATTTATAGTTAAGGAATGTTTTATTGGATATTATAAGTTTTAAAAATTTATTGGAGTTTTATATTATTTCAACTGAACTCAATAGAATATCGCACTGAAATTTTTAGAAGACTCCTCTTTATGGAAAAACTTGAAAAATATCTTCCTTTAGTTCTACCTAAATGAAGGAGAATTCTTCTGCTATTTATTTTCCTCCTATATGGCATCTTGCCTTTGTTCACACATTATTTTACACTAAAGAAAGTCATGAACTCTAATAATAAATCCAACTGAAAAATCTTAACAACCATAAACAGTGATTCTCATCCTAGCCTTTTCAGTATTGGAAGAATATATTTTTCAGTATATAGAATATGTTTGTAATACAAAGGAGAAAATTATATATAGCCCCCAAGAAAATTCAGTGATTATTACAAAGTGAAAGTTAAGAAATTCGAGTTAAACCCTCCTGGATCCTGGACTATAACCATTCATGTATTTACTCATTCATTCAACAAGCACAAGAGTGTTTACCGTGGGCCAGGTGAAACTGTGCGCGGGTCCTACCCTCAGTCTGGTTGAGGAACTCTCCTGCCCTAACATCTAGCTCACAAAAGTTCCCATATCCAAACTGAGTTAGAGGAAATTACCCATATCACCAAATCATTCTTAACTTTTCCAAAGGAATCGCCAAAGAGCTCATTCACACTGCTGATGAGATTTTAATTACCGCAACTGAAGTTACACTCAAGTTTGTAGAGAAAGCAGTGCTGCCAGCAGGTGGCTCCAGCAAAGCCATTTGGTGAACTGAATGACTGAATGCCCTTGGTCGTAAATGAATGTGCTTCGGTGTCCCTCCAGGTTGCCTGGGTTTTCAGGGGAACTGGTGGTCAGGAGACTGGATTCCCTATTTTCAGATGATGTAAATATCTGAATTCTGATTTTTTTCCCCAGAAGCATCATATTGAGTCAACCTTTTTAACAAGAGGTTGATATTAAATAAATGCCATAGGCTGGGTTCTGCAAAAGGTAGATGAGTTTCTATTTTAAAAAGAGGATAATATATTCAACAATGATGCTGTAAAATCACGGAGACAGAGGACTGTAAAGAGTTGTTAATATACTTCCAGCAGCTGTCCAGAGAAAACCATAGAGGGTTGGAGCTGCAAGACTCCTTACGTTTTAGAGCAGGAAACCAAAACCTGAAGAAGAAAACACTTACCCAATGCCACCTGCAGAGTGGAAGTCTGAGTGGACTCCTGGTTACAGGCTGCTCAGATGACTGGCATCCCTAGAGAGCCAGATAGCAAGGAGAAACAACACCAGTCCTCAAAGATCTCGAGAAGAAACAGTTACCCAGTCATTACTCCTTTGCTTATTAATCATCACTGACAGCAAATCTATTTGAAACACACCAGTGATGTTATTTTACAGAGGAGATAGCTAATAGAGGTACTGCAATACAATATATAGGAAAAGCCACTCCAGTATACAAGTTTTAAAAACAAAGTGCAGAGAAAATGTTAATAGCTGCAATGTGTAAAGTACACTAATATGCAAAGCAATCTATAATTCTTTTTATTATTGAGGTCCTATCATATAGTTAAGTGTTAGTAGCAAGCATACTGTTCAGATTAGAGGTTTAGTTTCAGATACAGTTCCAACTACACACCAACTTGGAAACTTGTACAAGTTAACCTCTCTGAGCCTCAGTTTTGTCATCTGTAAAATAAGGATGTCATAATGAGAGATAATCTATATAAAGTAGTTAGCCAAGTGTTGCTATAAAATACGTGCCCAGTAAACATTAACCACAAACTATGTCACATAGAGTAAGTAAATGGTCACTGTTTGCAACTGACATAACCTTAAGTAGTTCCGATTACTGTGGCCATTATGCCAGGTGGCATTTCCAGCACTATTGATATAGGCATTCTTAAAGTGTAAGCCCCTGCCTTCTGGATTTTTCTAGGTGTGCTGGGAACCTGCACTCAAAGTCTTACAGAGAAATGTCTGGCTGTTCACAAAGGTTAGGTTCATTACCAACATTATTTTCTAAATTTTTTTCAGAAAAAAAAAAAGAAAAAATTATGGGGCTTCAGTACTTGAGCATGTGGAAAACTTAAGGGACTAGGAGATTTTTTTTAGCTCTCAGTAAGTACAAATTGAAATAATATAAATCACAATGATTTTAAGAGGTTGATCAATCTAGCTGATATAACCACAAGCTGGATTCTCCTATTCATGTGACCACCAAAGACCCTAAGGCTGAGCTGGCCAGGAACGACCAGAATGGACCACCCGATGAAGCCTGTGCGTACAGCCAGTTCTGAGACTTAACTCAGAAAGAAGTGACTTCAGCCCTGGCTGGGTAGCTCAGTTGGTTGGAGTGTTGTCCCAATACACCAAGGTTCACGTTTGATCCCCAGTCAGGACATATATGAGACAACTGATGAATGCATCGATGTGTGGAACAACAGACCTATTTCTCTCTCTCCCATACCCCTGCTTCCTTTCTCTTTAAAATCAATCAATAAATAAGTTTTTTTTTAAAAAAAGAGGTGGCTTCAGCTAGGATGAGGGGCACTTGAGCATAATGGACAGGAAGTGGGAGAAAGAACTGTTTTTTAAGTGAAAAACCTGCATCTGTCCAACTCCACTTATTACTGTTTATGTGACCTTGGGCAGGACACTTAACCTTGCTAAGCCTCAGTTTTGTTAATGGTAAAGTGAGAAAAACTTAGCCACCTGCCTCACCCAAAGCAAAAGCAAAATAAATGTGGGTCATTATTATGACCAAGAGAGAACTCAGTGAAGACACTGAAGCCTGCATACAAAAGCTCCAACAAACCAAGAGGCACAGAAAGGCCAGGAGTCCTGGGCCAGCCTCCACAGGGGAAGGTGAAGCCCCTTCCTACTTACTCTCCTTGCCCTCGCCATCTGCTATCACTCCTGCCTCATTTCAGGTTCTCATCATCTCTCACTGGTGGCCTCCTCCCTCCATCCTCACTCTCTTTCATTCTCCCGAGTGCTACTAGGCAATATTTCCCACGATGAAAACCTGACCAAGCTGCTGGTCTTCTGAAAACCTTTCAATAAGGATTTTAGCAAGAATGGCTCCAGACTTCTGAGCATGGCCCATAAGCCTTCCATGACCAGACAAGTCCTTCCATCTCTTGCCTCACCTGCCCATGGGAGAATTCTGGAAGCCAGAGAAAGGCAAGCTTTATTTTGTGGCTCCTCAGCAGATGAGATACCTGCTGGGGGGCAGAGAAACTGTATTTACCTAAGCATTTACCTTCTATCAGTTCTCACCTTTCACTGCACTGTCACCTGGGGAGTTTATAAAATACCCTAATGCCCAGACCACCCTCCAGACCTATTATATGAGTCCCTGGGGTGGGTCCCAGGCATCAGCATTTTTAAGTTCCTCTGGCCATTCTGATATACAGTCAAGGTTGCAGATCACAGCTACACACTAATTCTCGTCTCTTAAAAATGGGGTCTTATCACTTGTTTTAAGTCCAAATATGTCAGCCTCAAATTCTATTATCAACCACCTGCTAATCATTGCTTACTTTGGGAGAAACATTGATCAATTTCAGAAAGAGGACGCCAGGGAAGTGAAAATGCATGATCAATTCAGGAAGTGGGAGGCCAGCCCAGTCTCCTGCAAGGCCGGTGGTTTTACAAACACCCTCCTGAATGTCAGTGAGCATGAGTCCTCGTGGCCTGGGCAGCTCTCTGTGGAACAGCCTGGTCCCATCCAACTTGGCACAGCAGGACCAGTATGGGGAGGGAGGAAGTGACTCAGGGTTGTTCTTTCCCCCACAACAGGACCAGGCTGTAACCTTTAGTGAAAGGACAGGTAAAAATAGCAGCAGCACTTTAGGAAGGACTCAGAATTTTTAGATCCCGAACCATCTGATTATATAACTGAAGGTATGTGATACAAGGAAGGGCAGGTAATAATTATTTATCATCTTTTGTGTGTCCTGGGTTAGGTACTCTATGTGAGTCTTCTGTCTTCATTTTCACAAGGACCCTGTGAAGTTGGTGTTGTCACCTCCTTTTTATAAGTGAGAAGCTAGTGAGGCAAACAGACACGCCGGAATCACCCAGCTGGCAAGCAGCAGAGGACAAATGCTGACACCCACAACAGATGGCACGATGTGCACCTTTGATCGCCAGCTCCTTGCACTGCCTATCCCAGCGCTCAGGCTCCTGCCTGCCTCTTTGCTCAGCCCTAATCCTGACTGAGGCAGGGATGGGCATGACATTCTCAGGAGCCAGCATGCTGCTGAGAAAGTGTTGATGTAAAGATGTGGTGTGAGACAAGAGCAGGGCCTGATGCAGGAGGCCTTGATCCAGGCTAACCTGAATGGTTGGCTTGTATCCGTAGGCAGTAAACAGAAGGAGAACATGTGCCATCCAGTTTTCAGGAAGGTGCACCTGGCAAAACTCCCTATGGTGGATTATGAAGGAGTGAATAGAACCTAGAAAGTAAGTTAGAAGACTTTATAAATGCTCAGATTGTGGTCTGTAAATATCCTTCACTACTAAAAAGAATCAAGGGGATTCTTAGAAAAGTGACCATTTCTAGGTCTGGGGCAAAAACTGAAACAGAAAGAAAAGGAACACTCAAACATCAGAAGACCATTGAGGTCATGTCAAAGAACAGTCATCAACCTGAAAAACTCCCACTGGCTAGAGGGTCGGACAATTTCAATACAAAGGAATAATCACTGAAATGGATGGAAACATGTCAAGTGTATAAAAATCCATGAGCTCGAACAATGTACCATCCATTCCTCTCCCCCCAAGAAACAGAAATAAACAAACAAAAATAAAAACAGAAAATATAGCTCATCAGTTAACTACTTTTGAAGCTGCTGAGCCACCAACTCTTTATTCTGAAGACTGATAAATAAAGAAAAAAGAATGAAACGTATATCCTACTTCTCTGATTCTTTCAGGACAATGAAGTAGTTGATGAGGAAATGGTTTTCTTTATAGAAAAATCATAATCAGTAATTAATTGGGAAGGAATGTTAGAATTAGAAAACCACTAATTTGCGACTCTTATTGGAATAATGAACCTAGGCAATGATCATCAATGGCTATGAAAACAATGAAGTGAAAGTTGATTAAGTGAGCATTTAAGAGAGGCAGGACCTCTCAGAGCATGAGAGAGACCTAAGCCAGTTCCAGTGATTGAGACCCTAAATAATATAACATAAGATAAATAAATGCCAAAATTGTACACACATTCTGTGGTCTTTTTCAAATGTTTAGAACCTTTTATCAAACTTCCCAGTGACTGTATTATAATGAAATTTGGAGATAACATCCTTCATGAATGTGCTCCATCCTACAACCTTACCCCAGACTCTGTTACAGACTGCTGGGCACCTCTCAGAGGATTTCCCAAGTGGAAAAGCAATAATGCCAATTCCTGCCCTCCAACTCTATCCTACCCCAGAGTGCAGCTATACTGATAGTGAGGGCCAGACAAGTAATGGTTTCCCTGCAGTAACAATTGCCCCCACATTTACCCATGCATCTGCACCCACTCACTCTGCCCTTCCATCCACGACTTTGGATTATCTTACCTATGTGCTTGTCAAAGTCAGCCCCACCACTTCACACTATATGGCATCATCTCTGGCAAACCCAAGAACATTATTCTAGAAATTATTTTGCTACATTATTATAATATTTTTCCTTCTCTGTGGGATCATTAACATCTCACTAAAAATACTTTTTCTTGAGCCCACTTCTCTACCAATTTCCACCCAATTTCTTAGCTCCCTTTTATAGAAAAACTCCCTCAAAGACTTACCTATACGTGCTGTATCTGATTCTTCTCCTCCCACTTTCCTTAAACACATTCTACTCCCATCCCATTCTTGCTGATCCCTATCTTCTCTGTATGAGGATAAGTCTAGTCCTTATCTTCCTTTATCTGCCACAGCATGTGGTGCCGTTCTTTACTCCCTCCTCTTTGAGGTACCTTCTCTGGGCTTCCAGGACTTTATATTCCCCAGGATTGCCTCTTACTTCACTTGTTGCTTCTTCTGAGCCTCCTTTGCTGATTCCTTCTCTCTTTCCAACTTCTTAACATCATGGTGCGCTGGGGCTCAGTCCTTGATCCTTTTCTTGGTTTAGGCATTTTTTTTTTTACTTTAAATCCTACCAACTTTAAACTCCAGCTCAGATCTCTTAAACCCCAGACTTGTGCACCACCCTCTTACCATCTCCCTTGGTTATCTAATAAACCTTCCAAACTACACGTGAAATCTTGATCTCTCCTCTAAAACCTTTTCTGCCTGCAACCTTCCCTTTCTTTAGTTGATGGCAATTTCATTCTTACAGTTGCTCAGGCTCAGTAGTATGGACTCCTCTTTCACAATCCACATCCAGTCTTTCAAGAAATTCTATTGGCTGTACCATCAAAATATATCCAGAATCTGACAACTTCTCAAAACTTCCACTATGAACACTGCTTTTCCCATCATCGGTTCATGCCTAAGTCACTGTAAGCCTTTTGTGGCAGAGACAGGCCAGCTGTTCACAGAATCCACTTTCTCTTCTTCCTGGGCACACATCTGAGCAAAATGTGATACACCACCTCCAAGCCGGGTGGTAAAAACCTCCCACCAGCTTGATGCACACTCGTCTACCTCCTTCTGGCCTACTCTCAATATAGCAGCCAGAGTGACCCTTTTAAAACATAAGTCAGAGCATATCACTTCCAAACCCTTTACAGTGCTCCCTGATGGAAGAGGTAGCATAGGAAGAACTCTGAGATTGCGTTGCTGCTGCTGTTGCTGGCCAGCAGCTAGCATTCTGGTTGCCAGGGAACACATTTCAGCAGTCAGGTAGCAGCTAATAATGAGAAGCCAGGAGGGAAATAAGGGAAGTGCCCTCACCATTGTGATCTAACAAAGAACTTAATACAGGAGGTTAAAAGCAAAGGAAGACATGTCTCATCCATTGACCCAGTAGTCCTGAGCCTGGTCCAATAAGGCTGCCAGGCATTCTGAACAACAAGCAAAACTATGATAGTGCAGCATCAGGGGAGCCCTTGAAAATCTGCGTGTATCATCTCCACTAGCTTGAGACTGTGCATTCATCCCAATGCCTGGAAGGGGGAAGGAGGAAGTCTATAGTACCCAAAGAAAAAGCCCATAAAAAATTTTGGTTAACTGCCTGCCTTCCATCAGGTATGCAAAATGAACAAATGGAGTCTAGAGCAAGATAAGGATTAAGGATAACAGACCCCCACACATACCTACATTTTGGTAGTCACACTTTCCTGGAGGAAGCTGGCAGTACCTTTACCTGTCAATCAATATGTAACTCCCTCACCTTCATCCCCCCAACTACATAAGTCCTCAGAACAAAGGACTCTCTGTCTTCTCTTGGCTCTCTCTTGCCTCACGGGGAGCCCCTGGCCACCCAGCCTCCTGTCACCCTGCTCTTGCCACCCTTGCTTTTGCTCTCCCATTAGAACTTAGTACTAATAAACTTTGCTTGCATGCTGATATGTAATGCTTTATTGCATCATCAAGAAGGACCAGATTTCTCCAGTTAACATCCCCATTTCTCTCCAGCAAAAGCCAGAATCCCACCAATGGCCACAGGGGCCTCTATGATAGGCTGCTCAGACCTTATTTCCACTCTCTCCATCCTACCACTTTGGCCACACTGGTCTCGTGCCCCCACACACCAAGCACTCTTCCATCTAGGCTTTGCCTGGATGACTTCCTGGCTGAAACCTTCTCCAGACTAGCTTCCTCACCTTCAAGTATTTGCTCAAGGCTCATCCTTGTGATGGGCTCTGTCCTGATCAGCCTATCAGAAATCACCACCCTCTTGTTCCAGTATGCCCAACTCCTTTTCTTGCTCTATTATTTCTTTTCATTGCACAGAATTTACCACCTTCTTATATAATTTACTGATTGTTTACTATCTTTTTCCCTGCTGTTCTACCTGTCCTTCTAGAATGCAAACTCCATGGCAGTCAGAAGAGCTGTATCTCTTTTGTTCAATGATGTATCCCAGCCACTTAGAAGAGTGTATAGCACACAGAAGGTATTTAATAAGTATTTGTGAACTCAATTAATTAATCCCATAAGTATTATTATAGGGTTATTTTCATTTTATAAGATTATATGTATTATTTATATAATTGTTTTTGTAAGTTAATTACTTAGCACTCACTGTGTGTTTAGCACTGTGGAGATACAATAAAGGACATATTCATATCCACTGTCTCCATCTCCTCACTTATAATTCCTTCCCTAAACCATTCTAATCTAACTTTTTCCCCATCACAAACAGAAATTATTCTTATCAATGTCACCAGTGACCTTCAGGTTGCTAGAGCTAATGAGCATTTTCAAGTTGTCTTTCCAATGAGACATTTTAGCAGTATTTGACTGAATACTCAATCTCATACTTAGAAGCACTAGACCTCTTTAACAGCATGTGCCATCAAGGACCACACACTCTCTCATGGAAACACCCTGGCCCTGGGCTTCTGAGTTACCATGCTCTCCCAGTTTTCCTCCTGCCTCCAGGCGGCTTCATTGTAGCCTCCTTTGCAAGAACACATTCTCCTCTACCCAGCCCTTAAATTATGGTTTTTCCCAAAGATCACTTTGAAGCACTTTACACTTTCCAGTTAATTTCATCTGTATTCATGGCTTTAACTGATATTCTTTGCTTATGACCTTCAGATATATCTTCTCTGAGCTTGGGACTCCTATGGAACTGATCCTGTCAATATATCCACTTGGATGTCTCCAAGTCATTGTGTCCAAACTTGACCTCCCATCTTCTCTTCCATACCATCCATCAAACACCCAGACCAGACACCTGGGAGGGAGTCTTGACCCTTACCTGTCTCAGTCTTGACCTTTACCCATCTCCCATGTTGCACTTTCTCCTATTGCAACAGGCTATCATCTCTCATCTAATTCATTCTTGCCTCCCTTATTCTGCCCTAATCTACTTTCTGCAATCAGAAAATTTTTTTAAAAACTCAAAAAATATGACTGTCTTTTTTCTACTTAAAATTCTTTATTATCTTTCCTTTTTTGTTTTTGTTTTATATTTTTAAATTTATCTTAAGAAACTGTTTATTTTCTGTCAACCTTATTTCCACTTTAAGAATTTGTGGAAGAACAATTTAGGAGCACTCAGTGGTTGTTCCTACCCTCTTAGTAACCTGAGCAATGAGGGCTGCAGACCAGTCTCTAATGGCAGGCTGAGTGCTCCAGGCTTCAGTAGGAAACTGCTAAAGGGGCATAAAAGGCACCTGTGCCTTCAGACCAGTTTGTGAGCAGCAGTGAACTCTGGTCATGTTCTAGATTTACCCATGGTGTTGTCTCTCTTTTACACTTGAGGGAAAAGTCAACGGAAGTGTTTAAAGTATAACGCCAAGTAAAAAAAAATGTACAAAATAACTCATACAATGTGATTTTTAATATATATACATCACAATATATTTTCTATGTATATAACACTTAAAAATATGAGACATATATATTTGAGGTAAATATAAGAGGTATATATACACACATACAAATAATACTGCATCAAGATTACAAAATTAGCTGAATTTTTCACCTTCCCTCCAATCCTGAATCTACTGTATTAAAAAAGCTACACTTTAAAAAGCATAAATTTACAACCAAAGGAAACACAAAACACAGCTAATCATCAACAGACCAAAAATGTTGAGCCATTTTGGGGGTGGGGTGGGGTGGATAGAAAATAGATAAAATCAGATTGATAACAGCTGTGATCAGAAAACCACAGCCCAAAACACCATAAGAACCAAGTCAGAAAGAACAAATGGAAGGGGAAGGAAGGAGCCAGGGACCAGTCCTTAAGAAGAGAGACAAAAAAGGGTGATGTAACACTCACCCTCTTTCGGGTTATGTAGCTAAAACATGTGTTTGAGTCTAGGTTGAAGGCTGAGAACCACACTCCGAAGAAAGTAAATGCCTCCCCGGGAGAGGTGTGCTGATGTAGGGACGTGAGAGGATAGAAAGCAGAGTTTGACATGACTCCAGACATCCACAGGGATCAGGGGGGAAATCAGAAAGATAGCTCTGCAAGGAAGGATAGCTATTAAAGGACTTCACCTGCGACATAATGAAAATATTGCCAGGTTGTCTTGTAGCAACAGTGTTGCCATGTAAAATGTGATACCAATTTGTTTCTCTTTCTTTCTCTCTCTCTCTCTCTCTCTTTTTTTTTTTTTTTTTTTTTTTTTGTAGGTAACTGGCTTTCTTCTCTCTGGAGAATTCACTGGAAAGGTTCTTTCAGTTTGACAACTCATGGTTTTCTTCAGCGAGGGAAATTTTCTTCTCTTGTGTCTTCAATGATTTTACATTTTCTCTCTTCTCTCCTGGAGCTCTTGTTACATGAATATGTGCATTCCTGAATGAAGATTCCATGTCCTTGACTTTCTATCATATTTTTCTTTAGATTGATTTTTTTTTTTTTTTTGCCTTCTCTTCCTCTGTCCTTGCAAGGATGAGTTCTTAAATTTGTCATCTTTGAGGGCAAATGCATTTCAATGCTGCTGGGACCTTTTCAGAAACTGTGTAGAATGTGTCTCAGAAATATTCACCCATGAAAGGAAGAGGGAAATATTTAACTCACCAGCTTTCTATCTTCCACTTATAGAGAGCTCATTTTCTCACACTTACAGACTGTATATATATGTGAGTACTGAGGAAGGGGGTGGGGGTTCTCCAAAACATCCCTCTCTTTGAAGCCAGAGAAGCCCTAGAGCAGGAAGAAACATATGGTGCTACCCAGCCACACCTGTATGAAGGTGATTGGCTGCAATAAAAGGCAGGCTAAGGGGATTTGCAGCAGACACAAGAGGACTGGAATACACTATGTGAATCTGTTGCTAGGGGTCTCCCAGCTAGCTCCCAGCTTAAACTCTCTGAACTTCACAATAAACCCACCTCTGATAGACATATTGTACACACACGAAAATTGGCTACAACCTCCATCTTAACCAAAATCTGTTTCTTGACTTTGGCCTTCCCTTCAGAAGGCCAAATAATTAAATGCCAACCTTTGTGTCACTTCTGACATCCTTGTCCTTGTACATGATCAATAAGCATGTGAGTACCTAGATTGTCACATGTAGTCTGCATGACAACACAGTAGAATGGATTAGACACTATTTGGCTATCTTGTCAATATCTGAACTGTCAAATAGAGGTAAGCATTCTGGATGTAACTCAGGGTGAAAAGTCTTCTTATGCACTTTATGATCAGTTGATGTATAAATAAATATTATTTCAAGAGTTAAATAATGCATTACTAATGATTCCTTTAGAAATTCTTAATTTTATGTACAAAAATGATTATTAAAATCTTTCCAATTAACAAAGTTAATGTGCCTTGAGAGTGTAATTATAGTAAGTCCTCACTTAATGTCAGTAGGCTCTGTGACCTTAAGAGATCATGTGCTGTATAATAAGACCAATTCTACCAGAGGCTACTTGATATAAACAAGAGTTAAGTTGCTACAGCATCTCATCAGCATTAAGGAAAATAACATTGAATGAAATAACATTATTCAAAGGCCTGTTGTATTTGAGATTAGAGGAGATGAAAGAGATATGACAACTAGATGCAATGTGTGATCCTGTGTCACATCACGGCTTAGGGGGAAAATGCTATGGGAGACATTATTGGAATAATTTGCAAAATTGGTTTCATTCTTATTTTTAGTCCTCATCTAAAGCTGTTGAATTTTTCTTTGCTGGAACTTCCAAGGTGACTATAATTCCTAACTAGAGACTTGCTAATCATGCAAAGGTTTATCACAGAGAAAAAAAATAAGGCTGAATTACTGCTCACAAGAGAGGAATTCGGGAACTACAAGATGATAATAATGCTTGACACCGATCCAGCACTCTGGAAAGGAAGTTTATAAAGTCTTAACAGCTTTTAAAAATCAACATGTTAGATTACACACACACACACACACACACACACACACACAAACCTATTAAAACTAAAAATTAATTTAGTGAAGTAGCAGAATACAAAAGAAATATTCAGAAATTGGTTGCATTTTTACACATCAAAAATGAACTATTAGAAAGAATAATTAAAAAGACAATCCCATTTACAACTGCATAAAAAATACCTGAGAATAAACTTAACCCAGGAGGTATAAAAGCCTTGTCCTAAGAAAATTGTAATACCTCGAAGAAAGAAATCAAAGAAGATACAAATAGATGGAAGGCTTTACCATACTCATAGTAAAAAGAATAAAGATTGTTAAAATGTCCATACTTCCTAAAGAAATTTATAGATTCATTGTGATCCCTATCAAGATACCAATGGTGTTTTTCACTGAACTAGAATAATCCAAAGGGTTATACATAACCACAAAAGACCCCAAATAGCCACAGCAATCCTGAATAAGAAGAACAAAGTTAGAAGTATTATGCTACCTGATATCAAACTATACTACAAAATTATAGTAATCAAACCAGCATGGTACTGGCATAAAAACAGACACATAGGTCAATGGAACAGAATGGAGAGCTCAGAGATAAACCCACACCTCTATGGTCAATTAATATATGACAAAGCAGGCAAGAACATAAATGAGGTAAAGATAGTCTATTCTGTGTTGAAAAAATTGGACAGATAGATGCCAAAAAAAGAAACTAGACCACATTCATACATTACACATAAGAATAAACTAAATATAAATCAAAGACTTAAATATAAGACCCAAGACCATAAAACTCCAAGAAGAAAACAGGTAATAAGCTCTCCAACATTCTTCTTAGCACTGTTTTTTTCTGATATATCTCATCAGGCAAGGGGAAGAAAAGAAAATATAAACATATGAAACTACATCAAACTAAATTCTTTTGCACAACAAAGGAAGTCATAACAAAACAAAAAGTCAACCTACTGAATGGGAGAACATATTCACCAATGATACATCCAAAACAGGCTTAATATCCAAAATGTATAAAGACAACTCAACACCAAAACCAAACAATACAACTTAAAAGTGGGCAGAGTACCTGAATAGACACATCTCTAAAGAGGACATACAGATGGTGAATAGACATATGAAAAAATAATCAACATAACTACTCATTAGAGAAATGCAAATTAAAACCACAATGAGATATCATCTCACACTTGTCAGAGTGGTTATCATCACTAAATCAACAAACAAGTATTGGCAGGGATTTGGAGAAAAGGCAACCCTCATGAACTGTTGGTGAGAATGCAAATTGGTGCAGCCACTATGGAAAAATAGTATGGAAGTTCCTCAAAAAATTAAAAATTAAACTGCCTTCTGACCCAGAGGTTTCATTTCTGGGTATATATCTGAAGAAATCCAGAACATCAATTAAAAAACATATATGTACCCCTATTTTTATTGCACCGTTACTTATAATAACCAACATGTGGAAGCCACCCAAGTGTTCATCAATAAATGAATGGATAAAAAAGTGGTGGTATATATATTACTTGGCCATAAAAAAAAAAAGAAATCTTATCATTTGCCACCACATAGGTAGAGCTAGAGGGTATTATGCTAGTGAAATAAGCCAGAGAGTGAAAGACAAATGCTATATTATTTCACCAATATGTGAAATCTAAAGGACAAAGTAGGTAAACAAACAAAGCAAACAGATTCATAGATGCAGAGAATAAACTGATGGTTGCCAAATGGGAGGTGGTATGAGGGGCTGGGTGAAAAAGGTAAAATGGGATTAAGAAGTACAATTTGATAGTTCAAAATAGGCATGGGAATGTAAAGAACAGCTCAAGGAATATAGTCAATAATGCTGTAATAACTATGTAGGGTGCCAGATTGGTACTTATATTATCAGGGGGAATCACTTTGTAAATTATGTAATTGTCTAACCACTATGCTGTATACCTGAAACTAATATAAAATAATATTAAATGAAAACTGTAATTGAAAAATAAAATTAAAGAAAATCAACATGTTATCCACAGAAAGAATAGGAAATAGAAGGCTGTTTTGTTACAGAACCCCTGGGCTGCTCCAATTGAAAACAAACCCACGGGCTCTTTAGTTAGGGGCCCGATTGCCCACCACCAGAATTATAACTCTCAATACCAGAGTTTAGTGAAAAGAAAAAAAATTGTTTATTTAACAGTTATATAGATTTAGTTATTTGCGGATTTCTGTTATTAAGTCTTATGTTCTTTAAAACACCCATAAACACATATCCTTGCCTCCCCCCTACCAAACCAGGCTAGTTTTAGAAAAGTCAGAGAAACCCTTTCCCTATTTTCGAAACACAGTTCAGCTTTACCAGTAGCTTCCAACCATTCAATTTTGATTGGGGAGACCTCGTCTGTGTTATGGGGTCCACCAGCTTTTAATCCAGAACCTCGTGGATTCTCAGCCTCCTTGTAAATTGTCTTCTTCCTGCAAACCACATGGATCTCCTCTCCTCAAAACCGCATGGCGAGAGCCTCTTAAAGGAGCCTGGAGACCCCTTCCCCAAGCCATATGGAGAACTTAGCTTCTTTATTCCACATGGAGAAGGCCCCTTCACCAAACCGCATGGAGGGGGCAAGAGAGCGAGAGAGGGAGAGCAAGAGAGAGCTAAAATGTCTGCAGCTGCTTATATATCCCTGACTACGTCCTCTGATGCAGTGAGCGTTGTAAACAGTTCTGACCATTCACAGAACCTTACGTAGGCTCTGTGTGCTTTTTCCATACCATCCCCTGGTTCAAGACTCCTCCCATCTACCTGAGGCCTTGGATGCATTAAAGCCATTGTGCATAAAAAAGACACTAGCCACCAGCCTCAGTCATGTGGAGGCATTCTAAAAGCTGCTTCCTTTTCCCCATCCCCCAGACGCAAACTCTGGGGTTTTTTGAAACACCTCTGCTTCTGTAACAGTTTCACAAAGCTTTTTTATTTTATTAAAAATTTTTTTTTGTCTACTCAGAGACATTGAATCATCAGATTCCCTATATTACTAACTTACACCACATGAGGCATTTATCCTTTGATGGCAGAAAACAAAAACATTCTTAGAAAGTGGTCTGGAAGGGAGAGAAGTAATCATTTTTTTGGTTTGGGCTTGGAGTTCTGCTAAGAACTAGTGTCTCGAGAAAACAAGATGGCGGAGGAGTAAGTGGAAGCTACACTAACCTCCTCCCAGAACTAGTCTGGATTTACAACTTAATTTTGGAGAAATCATCTGGAATACCCAACCGAACACTAGCTGGAGAGAAGTCTTACAACCACGGAGAGACAGAAAAGGCCGCTATATCACAACGTGATGGGTAGGGAGTGCGGAGACACGGAAGGGCTGGCTGGGCTCACACGGGTGGCAGCTGAAGGGACTGAGAAACAGCTCAGCAGCTGGGGGTACCCCCTGAGAAGGGCAGGGTCTAAACCCCCAGCCGAGCTTCCCAGCCTACAGCAAGAGTGGAAAGTAAAATAGTACCCAGCTGAGAAAAGTGAAAAGCCACAGGGTTTCTTGCTAGCTGGAGAGAAACAGCTGAAGAAAAAGAGCTCTTAGGCAGATCACATACAATAATATTTTGCCCCCAGTTACCCTGGGCTCAAGCAGAGGGAAGGCAGAGAGGACTAGGACTTTCGGAGAGTTTGGTGTGGTGGCTTTGAGGGGAGACCTGGGGAAGCGGTCAGCCGGGTCCCAGTGCTGACTCATCCCCACACTGCAGGCAGACCATTCCCCTCCAAGTGGCGTCAGCCTGAGGGGAAGCAAAAGCCCTGCCTACAGGAATTAAGCTGCCACACCCACCGTCCTTAGCATGGCAGCTAATCATAGATTGAATAGATTAACAACTAAAGAAGACAGACAAAGGCAGTAGATCCCTGGGAGTCTCCAACAGGCTGCCTAGACCCAGACTGGTACAAGATCTGACGCCACCAGGGGCATTTCCAGGAAGTGCAGATCACTTTAAGAAGCACCAACAAACAATAGGAGTCACAAAAATGGAGAGACAGAGAAACAACCCCCCATCGAAAGGAAAGGTAGAATCCCCAGAAAGAGTGCTAAATGAAATAGAGGGGAGCAAACTATCAGACATGGAATTCAAAACATGGATTATGGAGAAGCTCAATGAGCTCAGCGGAAACTACAAAGAACTCCAGAAAACCTACAGGGAACTTATTGAGAATTACACCAGCATGAAAAAGGACATGGAAGCTATCAATAAGAGCCAGGAGGAAATGAAGAATACGATCTCTGAATTGAAGAACACAGTAGAAGGAATTAAAAACAGGCTAGAGGAAGCAGAAGATCGGATCAGCGAGCTGGAGGACAATGTAGACAAAAACTCACAGACAGTGCAACAAAATGAAAAAAGACTGAACAAGACTGAAGAGGTTCTAAGACAGCTGCAGGACAACATGAAACATAATAATATCCGTATCATAGGAATTCCAGAAGGAGAAGAAGAAGAGCAAGGGATAGAAAACCTCTTTGAAAAACTAATGACAGAAAACTTCCCTAACATGAGGAGAGAAAGAGTCACGCAAGTCCAGGAAGCACAGAGGGTCCCAATGAAGATGAACCCCAACAGGCCCACTTCAAGACACATCATAATTAAAATGCCAACATTCAAAGACAAAGAGAGAATCCTAAAAGCAGCAAGAGAGAAACAACTAATAACATACAAGGGAGCTCCAATGAGGCTATCATCAGATTTCTCAGCAGAAACACTAGAAGCCTGAAGGGAATGGCAAGAAATATTCCAAGTAATGAAAAACAAAGGCCTACAACCAAGAATACTCTACCCAGCAAGGCTCTCATTCAAAATGGAAGGTGAAATAAGGAGTTTCCAAGACAAAAGAAGGCTAAAAGAATACATCTCCACCAAACCAGCATTGCAAGAGATGCTAAAGGGTCTGCTTTAAGAAGATGAAGAAACAGAGAGAGACAGAGAGGAACACGAGAACAAAGCGGGGAAATGACAATGAATAAGTACTGAAAGAAAAAAGGAACTTCTACCATTTGCAAAAACATGGTTGGAACTAGAGAGAATTATGCTTAGTGAAATAAGCCAGGCAACAAAAGAAAAATACCTTATGCTATCACCTATTACAGGAAACTAATGAACAACACAAATGAGCAAAATTGAACCAGAGGTATATAAACAAGGAGTAGACTAACAGTAACAAAGGCGGAGATGGGAGGGAGAGAAAGGGGTAAGAAGGGGAAGGGTCTAGTCAAAGAACATGTATAAATGACCCATGGACATGGACAACTGGGTGGGGACTAAATGTCGGAGAAGGGGGGGCAGGGTGCAGGGAAGCAAGAGGGAGAAAAAGTGGGACAACTGTAATGGAAAAACAAACAAACAGAAAAATTTTAGTGGGGGGAAAATGAAAATATAAAGAACAGAAATGCAAGTTCAGTGAATATTGGAAGGATAAGGATTTTCCTTCACACTGTATATTTTTCTCCCTATCTGATCCTTCCAGAGTTTGGCATTCTAAAGAAGTAAGTTAATGACATAAGTTTCTTTGCATAAAACTATTAAGACCAGTTGTTAATAGAGTTTTGTTTTGTTTTGTTTTAACTAAGACTTTGACTGGAATGTCATGCCTAAAGGAGACATACTTGGGCTTTGGTTGCTACCAAAAAGCCCTGAGGAACTGGGAATGACTTTCAAAGGTAATAAAAGTCCACGAGATAAAAGGTCTGGTACCTTGAATGGATGCGCAGTCCATGGCAATCTTTCCAGGGAAGGAATGAAGGTTGTTTTCCTGAAAGATTGCTAGAAGGACCTTAAGGCACAGTGGAAAACCAGAAGGGCTTGAAAAAGACAGGTGTTTACAGGCAAGGCTGAATGCCAGGTATGTGGTTCTACTTCTGTGCCTTGAAGGGCAGACTGAAGGTCACCCTAAATGTTCCTTGAGTAAGTTCCAGCAAAGCAGAACTAAAGATTATAAGTGATCATTTTCTGCTCTTGTTGTGTTTATGCAAATGAACAGGATAAATTAAAACTGAACTTAATGCATCCCCTTTAATGACAAGGAGGGTAATCTTAGGGAGAAAAATCGTGATTCAAGGAAAATCACAATGATCAGTGGTAGACTATAAAGTAGGGCAGCTAACCATCTTAAAAGTTTCTTCTCATTTAAAATATGATTTCACTTGAAAATTAAACCATGTCTGTGATATCATCAAAGATATTCAAGTTGCAGGCAAGAAGAATGTCAAGTGCCTTGCAACTGGATGTCTTCCCAATAAGACAGTCTTACAGATTTAGAGACTTGTTTGTGGGTTATGTTACATGAATTAACATGTGTTTTCTGTTTTCAAAGTGCATAAGCCTGTGACCGCGTTACCTGAGTGATTGTCTGTACACATAAGCCTCACTCAATCCTCTCTGCAGTGCTGCCTCCTGAGACTCAATGGTTTGGCTGAACTAAATGGCTGGGTTGGTGAAGAATGGGGTGGTCTGTGAGCTTCACTTTAAAACTGGTTTCTCTTTTCTATCCTAATGGCTTGGACAGAAAGGGCCCAGAGGTCTGAGAGGGGGGAAACCTAAAATATTTCCCTCAGCCCAAACTAAGTATAATGGGCAAAAGGGTTTTGGACAGGTGAGATGTGCCTAGCACACCTTCCTCCAAAGAAGCCCCTTTTTTTTTTCCCTAATGTGGGACATTGAAAAATTAATCCCTGCCTTTTGTCATCTAGTAGTTATGGATTGAATGATGTCTTTTAACCCTTTTCTCCAAATCTGTTGCCCCAGAACACAACAAGGATGCCAGCCTGTTAAACCAAGCAGGTCATTGTCCGGAGACAGCCAACTGACCTGGAGTCTGCACGATCCTTCCCCATGTGGGAAGGCCACCCTCCCCTCCACACCCCCACTCTTATTAGGGATTGCTGGACCCAAGGGTAGGTAGGATGACGACCATGTCCAGCTTGAAGCAGCTAGAGGAGCTTGAGACCTTCGCCCATTGTCCTTTACAAGATTACAAAGGGTCTTAATATCTGAGAGAGAGGGATAGTTATTTTTTACGAACCATGGGTATGGACTTGGGGGGTATTGCTGGGGGAGGGAGATACTGGGTGGAGGGGAGTAAAGGGGAGAAAATTGGAACTATTGTAACAATATAATCAATAAAATACATTAAAAAATAAGATAAAAATAAATAATAAAATAAACAAAGAAACAAATAAATTAACTAATTAATTTAAAAAATAAATAAAAAACAACTGAGTACAGAGTTTGGCTTCAGGGAAAACATTCAATTAAAAAAAAAAAATTCCAGACATTGCCCAATGTGTCCTGGGAGAAAAATTGCCCCTGGCTGAGAATCACGTATCTCTGGGGAAAAGTGATTAAAATTTCAACTAGGAACTCTAGAAACATATGTCCTCTTCTCCACCACCCTCTCTAATGTCCTCACCCAATAATCTCTGGGAGCTTCTTTTCTTCATGTTCACACTTTGTCTTTCTTTAATCTCTGCCCAGTATCAGGGATTTCATTTTCTTCTTCCGCTCAGCTCCTTCTGGAAAGAGGACAGGAGGAGAAAGTGCTTTCTGTGGGGCAAGTATCTCTTGGGTGAGAGAAGCGAGGTGGAATTGAGAAAAGTTTTCTTAGAGAAGCTTTGCCTCCTGCTCCATTTTGCCAAGAATCTGGACCACCCTCACTCGCTCTCCATGCAGTTATGGGTTGGTGAGCTGATGGCAGGCAATGAAGAAGGCAGTTTATATTGGCTTACTTTCTGCTCTTCTAGATGAACAATTAACTGCACTGATTTTGTATTTTAAGACAAAAAGACCTCGTTGCTACTGTATGTGTATATCAGAATGGCCCTGAATTTAGGGATGGGCTTTCTCAGAAGAGAAAGATCAGCCCGAAGAGAAGGAAGGTCCTTAGGCAAAAGAAACCTTAGCTAGGCCAGCTGGGGCTGTGAAAGGAAGCAAGTTGCTCCCTGAGCTTTGGTTGAATCTAGAAGTGTTTCACATTTCCCTTGGTTGTAGGGTTTCAATAGTGGCATGAATTTAGGAAACAGTGGGTTAAACAAATCCAGTGGATTTCTTTAGTGAAGACTTTTAGAAGACTGCAAAATGCAATGCACCTGTTGACCATCAACACTGGGAGCAAGTAAGTGAGTGTCCCAAACTTATTTGATGATGGAACCATCTCTTGTGTTTTAACTTTAACAGTTTCTTTCTAAATCACTGCCCTTTCAAAATGGTGGTGCAGGGGATGCCAGAGCAGAAACTTGTTCTCCTGCTCATCTATTTGGATGTGAGTCTCTGTTCATTTTCTTCTTACCAGGTCTCTCATAACATCGTTTTAAAATGATCTTTTTTTTTTTGTCCATGTTTTTAATGGAAGCTAAGGAATAAGTTAAAGGGCTGTATCTCCACATTTAAGTGAGAGCCAGCCCCAGCCCTGGCTCTGGCCCATAATCTTTTGCCAAGTCCACAACTAGCAATGGATTCAGTAGTACTGGGATAGGGCTTAGGCCAGGCTGATCTGTATTTTGAAAAATCAAATAAAACATCCCCCAGGAAGTTAAGAAGTGTAGCCAAGGTTGAGAACTCCCCAGGGGCCAAATTGTCAAAGAGAAGACAGCTTCTGGCCCCACCTCAGGACATCCTGGTTATGACCGAAACCCTTCCCAGAGACTCTCGCAGGAGTAGTGAATCTCTGGTAAGAGAAGTCAAGTAGATGAGATATCCCTTGTGTGGAAATTCTCCCTTTGCTGCCAACTCTAAAGGGACAGGGTTTGATTTTACTTAAGAAAGTGGCAGCTTGTTATACTGCATTAAAAAGACATTCCTCATTGGAATGCTGTTTGTTAAAAAATAATCACCTGAGTTATTTCTAAGATAGTATGGTTTTCCACAAAGTGATTATTAATATATAAATACCACCTTCTCCTTGACACTCTCTGTGCTTGTGTGGATGACAGCTGGGCAGGCGCTCTGGGCTGGTGAAAATTTAGGCTGACCATAGTCTGGACCATTCTACTACAATCATACATCAATTTCTGGGGGTTTTAACTGTGGCTGGGATGCAGTCATCCAACTCTCATGGTGGTGAGACACCCACCTGTGCCCCTAACACCAAGCTCACCCAGGAGAGACCAGGCTAGCCCACTACTGTCAGTCAGTTACTACCTGTGCAGGTCCTGGGGAGGCCATACCTGATTCTGCAGGGCAGCAGTTAACTTTCTGGCACCAGGGACTGGTTTCAAGGAAGATGGGGGTGGAAGGACCTGAGCTTCCACTAGTCCTGGTTCCTAACAGGCCCAGGACCAGTACCGGTCTTCAGCCTGGGGGTTGAGGACCCCTGCTCTAGGGAGTGCCCAGTAATCATCATTCCATGTTATATTGAGACCTCCCTTTTTTTAAAACAAGAGAGACTGAACTGTGAGCTGCGTGGTGGATATAAAATCTGGATGTTGAGCTGTAGAGGTACAAATACTGAGATGGGAGCAGAAGGGAGACCTGGTGGTGACGTGCAGGATATTTAAGAGGGAAAGGTCTTCCGGCCAAGATGGAGGCTTAGACGGACACGCTCGGTCTCCTTCTACAACTAGAGAGGAATACAACTACTTCAAAACAAAAGATAACTAGAAATTCCAGAAAATAAAGCTACATGGAAGCCCAACGTATGAAGTTATAAACCAGCGGCGCCCTTTGGGCAGGTAGGAAGAGCGAAAGTGGGCGGTGCTGTTTGCGGTCGCACCAGGGACAGCGGCAGGGAGAGCAATCTCAGCTGCAGTCTAACCCCGGCAGCTTGCGACCCAACACTGGGAAAAGCAACCACCGCATCACCCCGAACGGTGAGGCCCAGAGGGCAGGAGGACGGATCCCGGTCTCCTAGCGGAATAACTGTGTGAATCCATCTTGGACCCCCGCCCCCACACAAAGCGCCACAGCGCTGCGAAATAGGTTGCGGATCGCCACTGGTCGCTGGGCAGTGACGACAAAGTGTCACAGCGCAGCGAAAAAGGTTGCTGGACCACTGCCAGTCACTGGGTTGTGATGACAAAGCTCCACAGCATGGCGAAAAAGGTTGCGGATCGCCGCCGGTCGCTGGGTTGTGACGAGTACACAGGCAATGCCCCCTATAGCCGGCCCAAGAAAACAAAACGCATCTGTCAAAATGAGGCAGACAACTATAGAAATCCCAGTGGCGCAGCTCACCAGGCAACAGATGAAGAACCTGACAGATGAACAAATAAGAAACCTGTCAGAGGCTCAGTTCAGGGCCATTGTTATCAGGTGGCTTACAGAATTAACAAAAAATCTGGAAAAAGATGAGAAAGAATTGAAAAACACTCATAATGAAAGGAACAAAACCACATATGAGACAGATGGTGAGGAAATAAAATCCAGAGTTCAAATCAACAAACCAGAACATAGAGAAGGAACAAATAGTCAACCAGTGCGGAGAGAGGAAACGGGAAGCAAGGAAAATGATGAGAGGATCAGAAACCTCTGGGACAGCTATAAAAGCTCCAACATACAGATGATCGGATTACCAGAGGGTGAAGAAGAAGAACTAGAAATTGAAAAATTAAGTGAAAATATAATAAAGCAGAACTTCCCAAACTTGGGGAAGGAAACAGACTTACAGGTCCAGGAAGCACAGAGAGTTCCAAAACAACTGGACCCAGGGAGAACCACTCCAAGACACATTATAATCAAAATGTCAAAAGTTAGAGATAAAGAGAGAATCTTAAAAGCATCAAGAGAGAAGAAAAGAATCACGTACAAAGGGGTCCCAATTAGACTGTCAGCTGACTTCTCAAGGGAGACCCTGCAGGCAAGAAGGGACTGGCAAGAAATATTCAAAGTAATGAAAATCCAAAACCTACAACCACGAATACTTTATCCAGCGAAGCTGTCATTCAGAATAGAAGGGCAGAGAAAGTGTTTCCAGGACAAAATAAAACTGAAAGAGTTCATTAGATCCAAACCACTGTTACATGAGATGTTAAAAGGACTGGTTTAGAAAAAGGAGGATCAAAACTATGAAATCTAAAATGAAAACTGCATCACAAGAACGAACAACAGAAGCTAGGGAATCGAAACAAAGGCAAACTAAATAGGCAGCGAGAGTGGAAAAAGAACTATAGGTATGGGGAACATAGTGGGGGGAGGTCAGCAGAGGGGGAAAGGGGAGAGGGAGGGAGATAGTACAGGAATTAAGAAGCATAGTAGGAGGGAACAGAATAGACAGGAAGAGGTTGAGAAGAACTATGTGCACAACCAATGGACATGGACTAAAAGGGGGGGACAAAGGGAGGGAGGGGGGTCACCAGGTGAAGGGGAGCAGAGGGAAGGGGAATTGGAACAAATGTAACACTGTAATCAATAAAACACATTAAAAATAAATAAATAAATAAATGAATGAATGAATAAAAGAAGAAGAAGAAATAAAAACTTCTCTTGAAAAAAAGAAAATAAGAGGGAAAGAACTGCACAGATTATCTGTATGCTGAAGGCCTTGGGCACAGCTTTTCCCAGAGCATCAAAGCTTAGAGGATACAACAGTGTTAGAAAAGAATTTATTAAACTGTGCAAATGTTAAGTGCTATTAATAAAACACAACCAGGCAATGTAATAGTTTGCTTGGGAGGGTTTCAAGGAAGGTGGCTATCATTTTGCAGTGGAAGGTCAGAGAAGGTATCTCTGAAGAAGTGATATTGAAGTTTAAACTAAATGACAGGAAGAGACTTTCCATGCAAAGAATTTGGGAAGAAGCAGAAGAAATTGAGTAGGAAGACATTAAAGCTGATAAGCTTGGAGCATCTAAGGCGGAGAAATACCTGATAGGAAGTGCAGTCAGGGAACAAGGCAGATGTTGGGTCAAGTAGAGATATGCTTTTTATAGAAATAGTGAATGAAGATCCAAACCCTGATGGGTCCTTCCTTCTTGGTGCTTTTCTGTAGCAGAAGTGTATCTGTGACTTGGTATTTTTCACCCATTTCATAATGTTGCACCTACTCAGAAACCACTGTCTGTGTTAGTGAGCTCTTGGAGCTCACTGGCCCAGTGCCAACTTCTTCCTTTTATATTCACAGCTATGTTACAAAAAGGCCCTAAAGGGAGAGAGACAAAACTGAAAAAGGCTACTCTGGGGTATGTAACTGTGAGCTCTGGAGTTACCACCTCCCAGAGTTAGATGTTTGGAGGAAAGAGTTTATACTCTGCATTTCCTTTGAGCAAGAAAGATGGCTCATTCCTGCTGAGGTGCAAGGCAGCAACAAAGATGGTTGTTTTTTGTAGCAGCTCTGTACTTGCAAAGAAAGAAATACATATTCTTTTAAATAAGACATTTATTTTTTGGAAAGTCTTTTTTTTTATTAGTTGTTCTTTCCTCATGATTCTGTTCATAACCACACACAGGTACATGGCTATCAAAATAATATGTCATTTTTCTTTTTGCTTGTTTACCCAATTTTTCTCCTCTGGCTAGGAGGCAAACGGGAACTTGATTGGGATGACTATAAAATAATGAACATTTTTTTCCCATAAACTGCATGGGAACGTTAGTCTACATAAGTCACAATCATATAAACCTCCATCTCAATATTGTCTGTTTCAGACGAACCTCCTAGAGGTTGGGATTTAGGTTCATTTAGGCTACTTGTACAGTGCAACCCAACACACAAAAGTCCTCTGAAGGGCCTGGTGGCAGCTCCTGGGTTCAGTGGAGCCTGACCTTCAACCATGTACATTTGTTCAGAAGGAGTATCAGTGTTCCTGGCATTAGACTCAGCAGGATGCAGGGACTGCTATCCACCACCTAAAATTGTTTGAGAATCCATATATTCCATTGCTGCCCTTCTCCTTTTAAGACCAGTTGGTGATAAGAAGTAGGACGAACATGTGGTTGCCAAGAAACAGCATCTTCATAAAATAAGGGTAGTTGGCAGAAGGGTTGGGTACTATTACATGACACATTTTAGCCCTGGGTCTCCTCTGTACTTAGCATAGTCTCTCTCAAAGTATGATGAGCATGTCACTGATTATTTCAGAATGGTACAAGTCACCCACTGTTTAAAAACAAGATAAATTCCCAATAAAGTTATTATAGGTGTCGGAATGCAGTTTCTGAAGAACCAATCTCTTCCTCCTCTCTGTCTCTCTATCAAAAGGAAAAAACTAAGAAAAACTTGTTGAAATATTAGCTTCAGGTTTTTGCATAAGTACAGGTTGGCAGGAAACAGCACCCCAAGTTTAATGTTCTGCATGGACTTTCCTCACTCTCCCAGCACATGGCTCTCCGATTTATAGGTCCTCCCTGGCTCCTGGTTATTAACACTCCTTCATGGTTGGGTTGGATATTTCCAGACTAAGGTCTTTCAGAGAGACTCAGAACGAGAGCCCTAAATAATTCAATAATTGTCTAATTCTAAAAAAATAAATGGGTTGCACTATAGTAGAGGCAACATTTTGACAAACTGATTCAAGTCAAAAAAGTCAAAACAGAAGTTAGTCCCATAGTTCAGGTTTGTTTTTGTTTTTGTTTTTTTTACAGGCCTTGTTCCTTGTTCTTTTGAATATTATTAATCTGAATATTTGGGGCATCAGTACAACCAGTAATAAGTAGCTCCCATATTTCAGGTGAGTTGATGAAAGCAAGGGCGGGGTGGGGGGGGGGGCGGTCATAGAGTGGAATGGTTAAGCATATGACCTGTGAAGCCAGATTGCTATGTTGGAACCCTGACTCCTCTGATTTTTGAGACAATTCCTCTGGGAATGATTGCTCACCTGTAGAATGGGTCAAAGTAGATCCAACTGCATGGAGATGTGGCAGAAGAGGAGGTAGTAAATGAGTTAACAATTGAAAAGCAGTTGGAACAGTGCCTGTACTATGTGCTCGGTGTTTTAGCTCTTATTAGATGTGCTCTTCTTCTGTAAATAAAAAGGGCCTTGGTATAGCAGCTCTTTTGAAGAGTTTAGAGTTTTGACCCTATAGTTACTGGAATGTGTCTTCAAAGATGAATGTGGGAGCACCTGTATTTCTCTTACTTGCTCTAATCACAAACCACTACCACATGCTGGATATTTTATTTTTCAGTAGGGTCTTGTCAAATATGTGCATCTTTATTTCCTTTATCTCTGCTATTGTTCCCAGTGATGACTAATGTCTATTAACTCTCAGCTTCTCAGTTGCCTTACATCTTTTCTCTATTACCAGGATAGGAAGCTTGCAAACTACATTTCCCAGACTTCTTGGCCTGCTGTTTCCTTTTAGGTTCTGACAATGGGAGGCTCTGGCAGGAGATTGAAAGGTGGGAGTAAAGTTGAGCAAGGTCGAACAAGCATTTCCCCTCCAACTTCTGGGGTGTCTCTAGCTGTGCAACAGCAACCTCGCTGTCACAGTGATCATAGGCTCTGGGTAACGCCATTTTCCCTTTTGCTCCTTCAGACCTAAGCATTGCAGTGTCTACCTACTAATCTTTGGGCAAAATTACTTCTTTTTATGCTCCTACCCTTTCTAATACATTTTAATCAATCCCTTGTATTAAGTTACTTCTGTTTGGAATACCTAGACTGTTCTCTATTTTCATGTTTGGACATGTATTGATATATTCCCAAACCACTTCCTGGTAATCATAATTTAAAGTAGTTAGATACTCAATCCCCTACCTTGAAGTATTTTGCTATTCACTATATAATAGTTAAAGTCATGTCTTGAGTGTGTCTCACAAACACAACCTATCAAAATTCATGTGGACCTAAGGACAAATGAAGAAACACTGAAGAATCAAGTAAAAGAAATGACCAGCTGCATTTTAGTAGCTATCTATTGCTGAAGAGCAAATCCTCCTTAAATGACAATAATCATTTATTATCTCTCATGATTTCTGTGGATAAGGAATTTGAGACCAGCTTGGCTGGATGGTCCTGATACCAAACCAGACCAGATCCACTTGGGTTCTTGTTTCCCAGAATAAAAGAATTTAGGTCAAGGATGCCAATAACAAAAGTAAGATTTATTTCAGTTCTGCAGAAGGTGGAAACTCTGAGTGGCAGAACCAGAGAGTTGCACCAAGGTAGGAGAAAAAGGTTTTATAGGGTTTCTGGGGTTCTGCTGGGGTTTGAGTTTCAGTTAGCCTATAGGGTCTAAGAAGAAGGTTCCTTGTCTTTACCTGGCACCTGGTGATATATGACAGATTGATTTCAGTTAATTTTTGCTCAGCTGGTATTCTGCTCTATTCTTTCTTTATGGGAAAGTTGAAAACAAGATGTCTGTAGTCTCACATCCTCCTCTCTTGGCCCTGGGTTTTATGAATAGAACTTAGTAGAGATATTATTATTCTTACATCCTTCCTTCTTGGTCCTAGGTTCTATGAATAGATTATTATTTATTTCTATTTCTCCATTAGAACAATGTTCCATTCTGGCTGACAAGGCAGTCAACATGATCTCCTATTCCATCTCAGTCCTGACTCAGGATCTCCATGAAGCTGCAGTCAGGTATCAGCTGGGGCTGCAATCATCTGCAGTTTGTGGCAAGAGGTTCTACTTTTCAAGGTGGTTCACTTGTGGCCAGCCTGTCTTGCTGTCTGTTGGCAGGACACAGTCTCTTTCTGCTTTGGCTTCTCCATAGAGCTGCTTAAGAGTTTTCATGGATAGCAACTGACTTCCTTCAACAAAAGCAATCCAAGAGACCAAAGAGGAAGCTACAATACCTTTTATGACCTAGGCTTGGAAGTCACACATAATTATTTTATTTGCATTGGATTGGTTACACAGAGCCAGCTGAGGTTTGTTGTGCAAAGTTACTATACACAGGCATATAGACCAGGGGTCAAGAACCACTGGAGGCCAACTTAAAGGCTGGCTACCTCATGTGTAGTCATTGTGTATGCATGAGGTAATAAGTGCATAATCTGAGTGAAGATTAGGAATGAAAAATTTTCTTCTTCAAAAAGGGAGCAGGAAAGTTATTGATTTCAAGAGTTCCTTGAATGAGAAGAGGGGAATAAGGACTGGGATACAAGTCTTTTGGGTTTCCCTGTAGCTTATGAAAAATATAACAAGCTAATGAAATGTTGAGTAGGTGTTTTGAGAGGCATGGAAAGGATATACTAAGGAAGGTTGCTTCTTTTCTCCTCCACCATCTTGTTTTAGCTGTCATTCATTCATTCCCTTTTATAATCATTGCTATGGATATATTTATTCCTTTGCTTTTGACCACTGGAAGGCACTCCACAGCATGCATCCAATGACTATATGTCTCTACTCACTCAGGCTGTTGAAGAAGAGTTTCTGAGAGAGAAAGGGCATTATCAAGAAGAGCCCATAAAGGGTTGATTAGAATATACAACTACTTATATGTGAGGCATAAGGGGCTGAAAATATTCTTTATTCCATAAACATATGTGCCAGGAACAGTGCTAAGCATTGTGGGAGATTCAAAGATTAATGAGACATAGTCCCTCACCTCAAAAAAATTGTGATTTAAAGACAAAACATATCAACAAACAGCTAATTCTAATATAAAATTAATAACAACAAGGACCAATAGAGGCCTAAACCAATAATTATGAGCAGAGGGTCAAGGAAGGAGTCAGGAAAGGTTGAATCTGAACAGGTTTTGAAGAAAGAGCAGAATCTTCACAAATGGAGGTGAGTGGATAGAAGTACCATGTATTATAGCTTGGAAAGCCTAAGTGAGCAAAGGTGTTAAATAGGGAAGAGGATGTGTCAGTTCAAGGAGGAGCAAAGGATTCTATATGGCTGCAGTGGATGGATTGAGGTATGGAGGGCTGTGGGTGGGGAGGAGTTTGACAAGATGAGATGGGACCACATCCTGGTAAGTCTTCAGTGCCATGCAGGGAGCCTGAATCACTCAGCAATGATTCATGCCCATGCAGAAAGGAAAGAATTAATACAAGAGACACTGAGACCAAAATGCATATTGCTGGCTGAAGAAATTATGGCTATTTTAATTTTTCCCTTTTGAGGCACCTGCAGTTGCTAATTTCCTTCCAGTGAGTATAGATTCTTGGTAAATTTAAAAATAGAATACATAAACTAACTTATATAGGGTAAAATACAAATGGGGTAAAGGAGGAGGCCAGTGAAAATTGAGTGTCTGCAATTTGTAGGTAAGAGCCTGGGCCTCCAGTGCTAAGGCTGGGGCAGTCATTGAGAAAGATGACAGAGAAGGGAAGAAAAAACTTCATTCACATATTCTCCTATTTTTACTGAATGTCTCTCTTAGGCTGCACACTCTTCCAGGAGCTTAATTTAGAAACTGGTCAGCAATGAGGGAACAGTAGGATAGACAAAGGAAGAGGGTTACTTTAAGGCTACAAGAGACTTAAGTCTGTTTGTAAGCAAAGGGGAAGGAACATTTGGAGAATGAACATAAAATGACAAAGGCAATTTAGTAGATAAGAGGCAAGATCCAAGGTAAATCATAGGGAATAAGGTCAAAGTCCCATGGCCAGTGCATGTGTGTGGGTGTTCGAGTCTGTGTGCATCTTTGTGTGTCTTAGAGAGAACCTATGGGAATTAGAGAATATGTAATTTTGAATAGCGGTGTAAGTGGGTATACATGAGTAAATACATTTTGGATTTGAATTTATAACAATTCCTGAAAATAAAATTTTGAGCAGAGCCATCTTTTTCTGTTAACCGTAAATATGCTAAGGACTATTAAGAAAGAGAAAAATATGCATAACAAATTCAATCAACAAAACAATTGAGGATGTGCAATTTGTCCCCTCATTATGTTCGAAAGAGAAGTAAAAGTGTGAAAAGGAGGGTATAAGAATGGCTACAGGAGAAAAACACACTGCCAAAAGGCTGTTCTGTGACAGATGATAGGTGTGCATGACACAAACCTGAGAGTCCCCTTCTTGCATTAAGTACAAAGCTTCCAAGAGGTCTGGCTGGCACAGGCTGGATTGTCACTATGCTGGTTTGGCTTTGATAGATAAGCCTCCCATATGCCCTGATGCTCTTTAGCCCCTTCGAAGTTTCCTGTTTTGAAGAATTTGTGTTTGGCCAGCATTAAATGAACCACTTTGCTTGGGATTTCTCTTCCTGCCTAAGGGATAGCACAGTCAACATATTTCAGGTGAAAGCCTGAGGAGGCGACAAGAAGACTCTGACGGTCCCAGAGCCATTCTTCACAATCGCTCCCCAAAGCTTAGCAGACTCCTCTGAGAAAAAGGAAAGATCCAGGTGGCACAGGCTCGGGAACCTGTGGCCACTAGTCAGGCCGAAGCTAATTACCTCTGTCTGCCATCACCCACTAGCTTGCTTGCCTAGCCTTCTTTTTTTTTTTTTTTTTTTTTAAGTATATTTTATTGGTTATGCTGTTACAGTTGTCCCAATATTTGCCTTTTGCCCCCTCCTCCTCATACTCCCTTCCCTCCAGCAACCCCCCCGCTTAGTTCATGTCCATGGGTTGTGCATATGAGTTCTTTGGCTTCATCCATTCCTATACTATTTTTAACATACCCCAGTCTATTTTGTTACTGCCAATTATGCTTCTTGATCCCTGCACCATTTCTCAATTCTCTCCCTTCCTTCTACTGGCTAATAACTCTCCAAATGATCCCCATAGCTATGATTCTGTTCCTGTTCTGATTGTTTGCTTAGTCTGTTTTTGTTTTAGATTCAGTTGTTGATAGTTGTGAGTTTGTTGTCATTTTAATGTTCATGGTTTTGATCTTCTTTTTCTTAAACAAGTCCCTTTAGCATTTCATATAATAATGGCTTGGTGATGATGAACTCCTTTAGCTTTATCTTTTCTTGGAAGCACTTCATCTGCTCTTCCCTTTGAAATGACAGCTTTACTGGATAGAGTAATCTTGGTTGTAGGTCCTTGCTTTTCATCACTGGATACTTCTTGCCTGCAAGGTTTCTTTTGAGAAGTCAGCTGATAGTCTTATAAGAACTCCTTTGTAGGTAACTCTCTTCTCTTGCTGCTTTTAAGATTTTCTCTTTATCATTAACCTTTGGCATTTTAATTATTATTTGTCTTGATGTGGTCCTCTTTGTGTCCAACTTTTTTTGGACTTTCTGTGCCTCCTGGACTTGTATGTCTATTCCCTTGGTCAAATTAGAAAAGTCTTCTTTCATTATTTTTTCAAATAAGTTTTCAATTTCTTGCTCTTTCTCCTCTCCTTCTGGCACCCTTATGACTTGGATGTTGGAACATTTGAAGTTGTCCCAGAGGCTCCTTAGCCTATCCTCATTTTTTAAATTCTTTTTTGTTGTTGTTCCAGAAGAATATTTATTTCTTCATTTTGTTTCAAATTGTTGATTTGAATCCCAGCTTCCTTCCCATCACTCTTGATTTCTTGTATATTTTTCTTTATTTCACTTTGTATAACCTTCACTTCTTCCTTTATTTTGTGGCCATACTCAATTAATTTCTCTTATCACCAGTGTTTTGAACTCTGCATCTGATGGGCTGGATAATTCCATTTCATTTAGTTTTTTTTCTGGGGTTTTTATCTGTCCTTCATTTGGGCCATATTTCTTTGTTTCCTCAATTTGGTAGCCTTCTGTGTTTGTTTTTGTGTATTGGATAGAGCTACTTTGACTCTGTGTGTTGGTAGTATGGCCTAAAGTAGTAGATGTCCTATAGGGTCCAGTGGCACAGCCTCCTCTATCACCCAAGCTGTGTACTTGAGATGTACCCTTCATATGGGCTGAGTACACCCTCTTCTTGCTGTTGAGCTTTGGTTGCTGCTGGCAGGTCTATGGAAGAGCTTTACCCAGGCCAGTTAGCTACAAAGACTGGCTGTGATCACTGACCACAAATCTCCACCTTTCATGGAGGATCAGCTGTGCAGGAGCAGGGTGGCAGTGCTCTGACATGGTCCCTAGCTGTCCATCATGTGTGCTGGCCCTGGGGTTTCCCAAGTGGTGTAGGCCAAGGTCAGCTCCCATGTATGTTTTGCCTGAGCTATAAAGCCATCTGAGATGGCCACTACTTGTGCTGGGCTTGGAGATTCCCAAGAGAAGGCAACTTGTGAATCTAAGCTGGCTGCTGCTAGTGCCAGGCCTGGGGCTCACTGAGACTAGCTGTTACTTGTTTGATAGGATTAGGAAGTTGTGAAGCATGAGCCAAGACAAGCCATTCATATGGAAAAGAAACTTGGGTGGACCCATAAGCTGAGTGGGGCAGAGCCTTTGAGGATCTCCAAAGTGGGTCAAACAGTGTTAGCCAGGTTGATGGAGTCTCAGATATGGCACAAGTTTGCCAATTCTGTGGAGGGAGGGTTCAGAAAAGGGACAATGGCCTCTGCTCGCCATGATGCCAGACACTTCAGTTCCTTCCTGTACACCACTGGTGCCTTTCAAGTTTCTACTCCAGTGCTGGAGCTTAGTGGAAGTGAGTCTGAGTAGGTGAGTCCATGTGTGGTTTCTTTATGATGAACTGCTTGGAGATCCAGAAGTTTCTTCCATGACTCAGTCACCGCTGGTTTTTGCAGTCAGAAGTTGTGGGGACTTATTTTCCTGGTACTGGAACCCTGGGCTGGGGTCCTGGTGTGCGTCTGGGGCTCCTTGCTTCCGATATACCGCTCCCAAATTTTTATCTACCACAAGTGGGTGAGAGACCAGTCCATTCTGTATCTGTGCCCCTCCTACCCAGCTTGATGGATATGGTTTCTTTAATTCTGTAGTTGTGAGACTTCCATTCAATTTCCATTCTGATGCTTCTGGCTGATGGTTGTTCTATACTTCAGTTGTAATTTTGATGTGGTAATACATAGAGATGAGTCATGTCTGCATATACCGCCATTTTGACCAGATCTCCATAATTCCTTTATTACCTAGAATCCCCAGCTGGCCCGCACAGCACTGTGCTGACATTGTGATATTTGGGGACCATCTGCAAGCTCACTTGCTCACAGCTTCCTTTCAATTCTCCTTGCTCCCTACAGCCTGGAGCACCCCTCCCCACACCAGCTCACACCTCCACCACAGGAAGTCCCAGTTGAGCACCAGGTACTACCCCTTTCTCCTTTCTTAATCAAGAATAGACTTCTACCATGGTATCTCAATGTAAACAAAACAATTTGTGACTTGATTAACCCAAATGGACAAGTGTGTCCTTTTCTCTCTTCTCTTTACCAGCTTTAGACTATTTCATGAGTTTTCTTCCTTGTGGAAGGCAGTGGCTGTCTCTGGTAGGTCTGGCTTGACTTTTTCTTGTGTTTCTCATATCCACCTCCCTCCCTCTAATACTGATAACAAGTGATTCATCCTAGGCATTCCATGGAGATTGAATCCACTCCCTTTTGTATTTTGGGTAATGTGCAAGTTGCAAATACCACCACCATTAAAAATCAATCCAACATATGGCTTGTCCAGATGATAAGGTATATAGCTTATCAAGAGAATAACTGCCTTGTGATACATTTCATTAATGTGCTATCAAACTATCTACCACTGTAGCAATGAACTTTTCATATCAGAACAGGCTGGTGACTGGACAGAACCAAAGCATTCACCTGCATGTCTATTAAATTATTGGAGGGAAAGGAAGCAAATAAGAGGCTCTTGTGTTATATCCTCACTCTGACCTCTTTTGCCTCTGTCTTCTACTTTTAAGGACCTTGTGGAGAAATCAGGATAACCTCCCATTAAAAGATCAGCCCATGAACAACCTAATTCCATCTGTAGCCTTAATTCTTCTTTGCCATACAACTAACACATTAAAGGTTCCGTGGATAAAGACATAACATCCTAGTGAGGCCATTATTTTCTGCTTATCATAGGACTGACATTTCTTTGTTGTTGTTTAAGCTTGTGCTTGTCTCTCTTTGGGCTCAAAATAGTAACAGATCAAGCAAAGTGAAGTCTTAAAACAGATTCCTAAAACAGATCATTACTCAAATTTCAGCTTTGCATTTTAAGACCTGCTCATCTGGGACAAGTTACTGACTCTCTAAACTTGTTTCTCATCTGTAAAGTGGGGCTAATATAATCTACAGAAATGAGTGCAGAAAATAGGATGATGTTCATAGTTCACAAAGCTTTAGCATAATGCCTAACATTTAGTAAGTGCTCAGTAAAAGTAAGGGGTGTGTGTGTGTGTGTGTGTGTGTGTGTGTGTGTGTGTGTTTAAGTTAGGCAGAGGGGACAGAGAAGAGACAGAGTATAACCCATGTCTTTGCACACTGAATCCTCACAGATGGTTCAGCCCTCTTGTGGCCTTCTCTGAGCTGCTCTTCCCTGCAGAAGCCTCTTGGTCTTTCTAGGAGAGAAAAATAAAAGTTCAGCTGTCCTTTTTCCTGTCCTGCACTGGAGGCTGCAATTTTATTTTCCTTTGTTGCAAGCTGGGGGATGCAGTCTGGGGACAGACCAACAGAGTCCTTGTGGCGTCCAGGAAAGCACCCTAATGGAAGTGGCGAGAGCAGTGGGGGACCCCCGGCTAAGCTTCATCTCTGCCCAACCACAATTATTAGCCCAGCGATTATAGCACCCATGCCCTCCATTATGGCAGGCGTATGGATTAGATTCACAAGCAGAAGTCAGGGTTTTCCAGGACTAATTACACTGGACTTTGTGTAAAAGTTGATGCTTGCCCAGTCTGAAGTGCTGCTCAGGGAGGGGAACCCAAAGTCTAACTGGACCGCCCATAGCCCCTCCCTACTCTTGTGGGGATCACGGCTGGAGAGGAGCCCAGAGAACACAAATTGGGTGCCCCGAAAGTCTTCCAGAAGGCTGCTAGGTTATCTACTGGTTTGACAAAGCAAAAAAAAAAAAAAGGGGGGGGGGTTAGGTTAACAGGCAGTGTTGAAAAGGTTGCATGGAGGTGGTTGGGGAGCACACTACACTTTTTGGGAAACAAATCCAACAATAATTTTTTTCCAAATTAAAAGCACACCTACATTTAAAAAATATACATACTTTTTTTTCCAGCAATCCAACTTTGAGGAATCCATTCTAGGGAACAAATAAAAATGCTAGCACATAGCATTGTTTAAACAAGAATACATAATTACTGGAATATTTGTAGGACACCAAAAATAAATAAATAAATAAATAAATAAATAAATAAACCTAGGAAAATCTAAATGTCCATCAATGAGTGGAAAATTAAATAAATTGTAGTATGGCCATCTGACAAATATTGTATAACTATTTAAAATAAGGAGTTATTTGTTTAGCTACTTATTTTGAAGAATTTAGTAGAAGAGAAATATATAATTTTGATAAAAATGAAAAAAATTCCCACCCTCTATGTGGTTTTATGACTGTTGGGGAAGGGTGTGGAAGGACAAAGGTCATTTATTAACTAGTTCATGCAGGGTGGGTTACCCCCCTCCCTAACATGTATCATAGCATTGCTTTGCTGATTACAATAAATACATTACTTTTGTAATTTGGGAGAGGAATGTAATATAAATGGTGAGAACAGGTAAGGGCGAGAGAAATTGTGGAGGAAGCTCCAGGAGGATCCCATTACTGCTGGGACAACCCAGTCACTCCAGAATGGGGGTGGCAGTCAATGAAGGCCAGGGGTCTGACCTAGGCTCTGGCACCAGGTCAGGTGGGGTCGGGTCTGGGGACTGTCCAGTGGCTGACTTAATTCAAAACTTATCTAGAACATCCTCTGAGAAAGCCGGATATGGGTGGAGCACTACGTAGACTGTCCCAAGAAGAATTTAAGCTGCTGGACTATACAGAAAAACTGCCCCAAAGTATTGAAGGTCACAATGAGGCTCTCTACTGTGGTTGTTTGGAAGAGGTTGTTGTTGTTGTTTTTTAATCATTGATTGATTGATTGATTGAGAGAGAAAGAGAGAGAGAGAGAGAGAGAGAGAGAGAGAGAGAGAGAGAGAGTGATTTGTTTTGTTGCTCCACTTATTTATGCATTCATTAGTTGTGCTCTGACCAGGGGTCAACCTGAACCAGAAAACTTATGATGCTCTAACCAACTGAACTAATTGGCCAGGGCCTGGGAGAGTTTTATTTTGAAGACGTTAGTGAGAGTCATCGCATTAAGCCTGTTTGGAGGTAAGACGAAACAATAATAATACCTAACATCAGGTAAGAAGCATGTCATGTGAAAGTGCTTTACCTATGGTATTTCATTTGATGCAAGTACAACCTGATAAAGTAGGTATGACTACCCCCATTTTACAGAGCAGGAAACTGATGTATAGAGGGGTTAAGTAACCCACCTATGGTTATACAGCTGGTAGCCCAGGTCATCTGGCTCTTCAGTCCTCACTCTAAAGCGATGTCTGTTCAGGCAGAGGATCTGAATGGAAATGTTACAACCCTCCTCCTGTGGGGCTGAAGTGGGGAGATTGCCAGAGCTGGACTGAATACAGTTGCTTTATGCCACACCTTCAAGATTGGAGCCCAGCGCCAACAATGAGGAGGGGCCCCTGGGAGGTGCTGTTCTTTTTCTTTTTGGGAGTAAAACGAACTACAGCATTACAAAATTCCATGACGCCCGGGGCCTCACAAGGTGGTGGATGAAAGATGTCTTGTTCAAACCACACAGCTGGCATCCACATTGCTCCCTGCCTTCGGGTCCCACCCCCTGCCCGTTCATTTTTGCCCTGGGGAAAGGGGCAAGAGAAGCAACGCTTTGGTTTCCTTTGTTAGGTGTTGGGGAGAAAGGAGCAATGGAGCAGTGAACCTGTTCTCTAGTCCCAGCGGACAGGGCGAGGTAGACTGTTCCAGAGAAGGGACCTCTCTGGGACCACTCTCACCCAGAGTATGGTTGAAGGCCTTCCTGGAAGCAACTCTGCTGGGACTTGAGGGAGTTACAAGAAGGAAACAGAGGAAAGGCTCCATCTCTGCCCTCTCCACCTGATTTCCCCTGGCCTGCCCTGGAGACTCAGGCTGGAGTGAAAGGATCTCTGGTTCCACAGAAAGAGAATCTATGTAGTAATCTTACCAATCATTTGCTTCTTTGACAATCCCGAATGAAAATAAATCCCAGTTTCATCTCCATCCTTCATCTCTTGTCCACAGCTCTATCATTTGCAACTCTAAGTTTCTCCGTCATCTTCAGTGTTTAAGGTGGTCCCCCCCCCCGCTAACTCTACTTCTAGATCTGTTTCCCCCTTTCTCTGTGTCCCCCATTTCCATGTCACCATAATTCTCTCCCTGTCTCTTCCTTCTCTGTAAGTCCCCCTCCCAAGGGTGCTGGAGTTCTTCAGCTTAGCCTGGGGCTCTGGAACTGGCCTCTTCGACAATTTCAGAGGATAACTAAATATTACACTAAAGTGAATTTGTGTCTCGAATCCACAAGGGCAAAGAAGATGGAGTAAAAGTAGGGTCCTTCTCAAAAGGTCCGAAGGGGCTAAAGCCAGAGCAAGTGGGCCTCGTGGAAAGCCATGTGGGTCGTGGGCAGAGCTGGAAACTCTGCTCTGACGTGGGGAACATGAGGCGGAGGTAAGATGATTTCCTTGGCGCCTGACACCCATGCACTCCCCGCCCTACACCATCTCAATGATGGGACATGCTCACCCTGGTTTATATTTCCCTGAGCTGGGAACAGGGTTTACCGTGTTGCTGCTTAAAAACAGTAACATCAACTAACATATGGAGATGTCATCATGATTAAACAGCAAATTATAGCCGAAGACGGCGCGATAATAATCTAAACAATCACTACAACAAGGAGAAACGTTCTCCAACTGAGTTTCTGAGCCGGGCTGCGCTGCATTCTTGGGGCTTTCTCTAAATGCACGTGAATGCTGTCCCCGGTCTAGGACAGGGTGAGGGAGCCCCAAACACCGCGCTAAGCTTTCTCGAGGTTCCCCCGGGCTATCTGGGACTAGGCAGAGTGGGGACTTGGAAGGACTGGGAGGCGGGGGCCCCTCCCTCTGGGGTGAGCCCACCTGGGAGGCAGTTGAAGCCGCAAGAGGACGGGATTCCTTGAGAAGAACCCTATGGGGAGAACGTCTGAGCCGGCACTCCCAACCCGCGACCCTCATCGCCTCTGCTCCCTCCCTCAGCCTCATCCCCTCTCTGCTGTGGAAGAAGATTGATTTCTAGGTGGGAAGCCGGCGCAGAGAGGGCAGGGGTGTTCTCCGAGCGTCGCGGGAGTCTTCCCGGCCCCGCCCACCTCAAAAGCCTGGGAGATCGACGCGTGCGTTTTCTTTTGGAGAGCAGGGGGCCTAGCTGTACGCACTGGTTCTCAGTTTGAGGAGGGAAAGATTCCGAGAGGAGATGGCGCGCTACTCTAGCAAAAATGACGGGAGAAGACCATCCCTCTTTCTCCTGGTTCTCCGCCCCCCTCATTAAATAGATTCATATTTAAAATAGGCCCAGACGTTTTCATTTGAATTCCAGGGGTTGAGCTCAGGTTAGATTAGTTCTATTTATACTTAGACGGAAAACAGTCATTGAAAGGAAACGATGAAAACAACTAGCGTTCCCCGGTGGGTGACCACTCCGCGCAGGTAGTGAGGATCTCTTTTGGTTTTGACTGAGAAATCAGGGGTCGACAGAGAAGGGCGGGGTAGCGGGTGAAGCTATTTCTAGGAGTGGCAGGGCGCGCGGCGTGTGCGTGAACTGGCCGCGGTAATATATGCCGCCATTAAGAATCTGTGCAGCTTTTTAGCGCTCCGGGCGCAGGGACGCATGTGTTGCTCGAATTCAATCCGTGGGGGGAATGTAGATTGGGCTGTGACCTAGTGGGTTTGATTTATGAACTGTTACACTAGCGATTGTTTACGCATTGCATTTCAGAGCCCCCGCGCACCCTTCAGGCTGCGGCCCGCAGACCCCGCGGCGCCGGAACTCGCAGCAGCCTTTCTCTACCCGTCCTCTTCCCCCAACCCCACCCCGGGAGACCCTCGCAGCTCCCTCCCACCCGCACATTCTCCAGGAAATCAGATTTCGATTTCACTGATCTTAGACTCATACATTCAATTCTCCCGCCCCCAGCCGGCTCCAGTCCCGCAGCCCTGGACGCGGGTCTCCTCTGCTCGTTTACTCTCCAATGTTTACTTCTCCGTAAGGCCATGCGAGGCCTATAAATAGGAGAGGTGGAAGTAACTCTATTGCTTGATCAATAAAGCCCCGTCTCCTCGCCATTTCGGCTGAGCTGTCTTATTAATTATGAAAGGATTCATCTGATCCCTGCCAGGGACCACAGCCTCTCGGCCCCTCAGTTAGAGCCCTTAATGGCGGTTCCTTCTCAAGCTGCCACGGGCCACCGCAGAGGAAAAGGCAAATCGTGGTTAGGGTTCGGCCTGCAGGGACCGTGGTTAGGGCTCCGACCCGCCTGGAACTGGGGCCATGGAGCGCCGCTGGCGTTTGGTCCGCCTCTGCTTTCTCAGCCCAGCGCAAACCCAATTTCGTCAGCTCTAACCTAGAATGGATCTCTGCTTTTTAGTTTATTTTGAAAAATAACTTCCCCTTTCTCTCTTTTGAGTAAACAGAATTTCATGGAAATACATGGCAGTGTCCTAGTTGAGAAGGGTCTGCTTGAAGAGGAGAGGTTATCAAGTGGCATGTGAACAGGTGAATTTAGCACCTGGCTTCATGTGTCCCTTCAGGTACCTCTGAGAACTCGGCCAAGAAAGCAGGCTTGGGGCAGGAAACAGACGACACCCCCATTTCAAACAATAACTTTTATTTTATACTTCTCTATACTTTGTAGCAAATTTTTTTTGCTGAATTTAGTTAATAATAAACTTTTTAAATTACATCTCTCTCTTTTTTTAAAATCAAGGCTCTCTATGTCAAAATCTTTTTAAACTATATTTTAGGGTAACATTTAACATCCCCCCCCCTTGTGATCTACACCGTTGGATATTCAGGTATTACTGTACGTGTTAACAGCTAAAACAAGAGAGGAGGGAAAAGGAAGGCAGTGGACTTGAAAAGATGCATCAGCAGGTAAAGCTGAACCTCTCAGTGATTTTAGCAGCATTTCTTCTGACAGCCTTTACCTCTAACCCGAGATTTCCCAACACTTTTCCTCTCTCCCTCCTATCCTTAAACCACAAAACCAATAATCTGTCCTTTCATTTTTCTTGAGGAGAAATGTGCAGCGGAAATGATCAAAACAAGATACTGTGGAAGAAAGACGTGAGCGTGAATTATTCACCAATTGCTTCGCTCGTGGACATCTGTCCTGGTTTCATTCCCCTGGCCTTCTCTCCTCTTTCCTATTAGAAGGAGCCCATCATTTCTCATGTATTAACATTATTAGTATAGTAGGTGGCCCAGGGCCGTTCCTGAGATTCTTTTGCCAAAAAATAAAAATTTTAAAAATGGGTGGGTTTGCCATTTTCTTATTTTTATGTGAAAAGGGACTAAAGCTGAGGTCCGATTTTGGCTGTGCTTGCTTGCTCACTGATTGGTAACATTTGGCAAATAATAAACACAAGAGATCAAAGAAAATTAAAGAGAATCAGGATTTCCCACAATCCTATATGAGTGTTTTCAGCATCACAGAGAATCACAACGTCCCTAAAGAACGAATGGATCTTCCTCTTGATTTCCGGGAGCACGGAGTGGGTGTGGGTGGGCGCGCGGGGGGAGCCGGCCCCGCGCTCAGAAGGAAAGCCAGGTTGCTAAAGCTGCCGAGAGAGACGCCAGGAGCACTGGGAGCGCCGGGAGCAGGTACCCCGCCGCCCCGTTGCCGCTGCCGCAGAGTTCGAATAAGCTGCCTTGGATGTTGAGGTTTTTGGACTCTTTTCTCAGTTTATCCCATATATCTTTCGCCCCTTCCTGGCAATCCGTAAGGGCTGTGACCGTGCAGCTGTGGAAATCCTCCCAGTATCTGGCGAGGAACAGAACAAACAGAAGAAGCAGGTTCACTTTGGGCGCCGGGGGGACCCTGGGCCTCCTGCCTCGCGCCTTCTCCCTCGCGGCGTCGCTGACCACGGCGGGCACCCCCTCCCTACCTCCTCTCCACGGCCCTGGCGACTGGGTTCTTGCAAGGTCAACCCTCTCGGGACCCCAGCCCACCCTAGAAGCCGCGGGCCAAGGAGACGGCCGCCCCCTTCGGGGTCTGGCATCTCTCCCTGTGTGCCCGGCGGGGAACCCAGCAGCCAGATTCCGGGCCTCATAGGCTGCGCCGCGCTCGCTCCTCGGCCTGTGCAAACAGATTGCTCGTCCTCCTCGGGGAAAGCCAGGAAAACTGTGCTAAGCCTTGCAAGCTGCCGCCCATTAATGCCTCTTAGCTTGCAAGATGGTTACTTGCTCTGAGCGCGGCCCTCCCCACTGGGCTTTTCACTTTCTCCTCCCTCTCGCCCCTTCTGTCTTCTTCCCTCCTGGCGCCGTGGTGCTTCTTAGCTCACCATCGCTCTCCCTCCACCCCCCTACTCCTTTCCTTTTGTTTCCTGTAGTCCTATTTTCCTTTTTTTCCCTCCTCCTTTCTTTGTCTTCCTCCTTTCCCCTCCCCTCTGTTTTCCTCTAATTCAGTTCCTCACTTCCCCATCCTCACTTTCTTGGTCCCCCGTGGCTCCTCGCCTTGCTTTCCACAGTCTCCCAGTTCAGATTCGGTTTGGATGCTCCTGCTTGCCTTTCCCCTCCCCGGGATCCGGGAGTGTTGGTGCCGCGGCCCTCCGTGCCAGGGCCCCTGGGGGCAGCTTTGTAAACCTGCTTTTTGCAAACCTCTGTGCTCCCGGCCATGCGCACTTGGTCCCTCCTCTTCTCCCTCCGCCCCCAGTCTTCGTGTGGGCTTGGACTCCATGAGGCCTCCTCCCGACAGCCGTGGGGGATAGTGCCCAGCCCCCGAAGGCAAGGACTCCAGGGCTGGCACGGGACCCACCGATGCCAACCCTTGTGGTACCCGGCTCCCTGTCCTTCCCTCTCGCTTCTTCAGCCCAGCGGCTTCCTCCCCCAGGACTCACCTACTAGTCCTGCCCCCCACAACCTTCATCCAACCTATCCTTTTTTGTTACCCCCCTCCCCCACTTCTTCTAAAAACCCAGAATAGATCCGGGGACTAAATGTAATTTCAACCCGTGATCGATTCCTGAGGCGCTGTCTCCTCTTGGTGTTGGGTCGATCAGCGTGTCTCAGTAATGCCTGCTGGCTCCCACCTCACGGGGGCCCTGAGCGCCAGGTCACCAGTGACCACTGTCCCTGCAGTTTGGTTGTATTGTCTCCTATCGCTCCTTTCTTCTTACTAGCTTGGACTGTAAGCATGTTGAAGGCAGGCACTATGTTTGCTTTATCCTTATTTCCACTCCCACCCCATCTTCTGGTTAATAATGAAGTTAAAATGCTTGTTGGATTGTCTTGAGTTCTGGCTGTTTTCTAACGACCTCCCGAGTCTCTAATTTATGAGGACTTGGGGGTCCAGGGGTGTAGGGCTCCCAGGTTCCTCAACTGGAAATACATAACAAGATTTAGAGAAACCTAAGTGGTGGAAAGACAACTCTCCGCATAATTGCACTTCCCAAAGGATGTCTAAATCCCTCCTTTCTTTCTGCAAGCCCAGATGGAAACAGGACCCTCCTGAAAGAGAGACATGGTGGAAAAGGACAGACATCCAGGTGGGTATGGAAAGAGGTGGGCTTCAGCAGGGTGTTGAGCAACCAGTGCACCACCCCAATGGGAGCCTCAACCCAGCTGTGGCCTGTGATCTCTGGGAGGGGTCCTCCTCATTTCCATTTTTTACAGGACCAACATCCTGCTAAAAAAAATTAAAATAACTTCAAATAACCAAGTTGTGGTAAATGATGGAGGATTTGGGAGCTGATCTATATTTTACCTTTTGTTGTGCTTTATAGATACATTCTTACCTATCATCAAACACATGGCATTCCAGTAGGTAGGTAAGCATGCCAGATTCAAACTTTTGTTGCTTCCCTGATAGGGAGGTACCCACTATTTAGCTGCTGTGGCTCCTGGTGGGTACCTGAGTATTTAGAAAAATGTGCAGCAAAATTGACCCCTGTTTACTCATACTTTAACCAAATAAACAAACCCCCCCCCCCCCAGGAATTAGAGAAAGAAGAAGGTCTTCACAGTATAAAAAAGGTAGTACAGCAAATGGTCACTCCAACCTCTGGGGTACAAGGAACACCTCTTGCCTTGACTTTATTGAAAGGGCCATTATGAGGGGGGTTGTCACAGCTGCTTTTGAAAAATAAAATATAGTGTGTGTTATTGCAGAGGATAGGGGTATTTCTGGGGTTTGCAGCAGCTAAAATGTCACTGGGCCTGGCCATGAACTCTCATGGCCCTCCTTGGGCCCTTAGCTGCTCTGGTCTGCAAATATGTGAATACTTGTAGACAAAGAAAACCAAAAAAGCAAGGAAGGTAACTACCTTAAACCTAGGAAATTACTATAAACTCAGCAGTCACTCGGTGCCTGGAACTCTCTCTTCTTGGGCAGTCATTGGCAGGAAACACAATATTCTTTCAGCCTCTTTCCTAGAAAGAGGAAGGGGGACTTTTGTCCCTTACCTGCCCTCCAACTTCCTTGATGTGTACTTGAAGGGTGTTTTAATCAGGGTAAATGGACAAAATAGGCAAGAGGCTTTCCTTTTAGGCAAGCTTATTACCTAAAATGCTCCTCAAACCAAAACCAACCACTTTGGGTGGTAGTGAGCAGGCCTGTCATCTGTGAAGAAGCAAAGAATGAGGAAGACTACTCCAAGCAGAGAAAATTGCTGGCAGCTCTCCCTGCCCCCTTGCTCTGGGTGCGTTGAGAGAGTGCGCCTCAGTGCTGGACTGGGCCAGGATTGGAACAATTCCAGCCTCTGCCAATTCCAGGCTATAGCATCCCCTTGGGCAGAACAGGCCCAGGCAAGGCCTGAGGGTGGGAGCCAAAAGGTGAAAATGAGCAAATCCGTGCTGGCGCAGATCTCTCACCTCAGCAGCGCCCCCTGTACAGGTACCTAGCAGACCAGGGAGGACACTTACGTGCACACGGTCTTGATGTTCGTTTTGTCGTCCAGACCCTGCGGGTAGTTGGCCACGCTTTCGCCGAGCTTGAGCAAACAGTCCGAGAAGCCCTTAAAGACTGCATCGCACTTGCCCGCTGCTCTCACAGCCTGCACCAGGTACGCTGCAGGAGGAGGGACACGGGTCAGCAGCGCCTAGATCCCACCCTATAGCCCCTCCGCCCATCCGCTTCCCAACTCCACACGGCTTCCTCCCATCGAGTGGTATCCAGCCTTTGAGTGCGCCAGAGTTAAAGGTGAATGAAAAATGTGGTTCCAGAATGAATGACCTGTCCTCAACTACCGTCTTCTGCAGACTGTCAGTGTCTGAGAGGGTGTGGGTGGCCCCGAGTAGAGTATATTCCCGTCCTGCAGCTCCCTCCCTCATCTCGCTCTCTATCTTTTCTGGTTCCACTGTCCACTCATCTCACCTACCTTTTCCCCTTTATTTCTCCCTTTCTACTCCCTCCCTCTTTTCCCAGCACTTCCCCAGAAAGCCTGGTCACAGCTCTGAGAGTGCAATCTTCCATTTCTGAGGCGACAGAGGGGATCTCACAGCAGAGAGTGGGAGTGAGGAAGGGATAAGGAGGCGACAAAGCAGTGGGTCACGCGGCTAAACCTAATGCCACTCCGTGTGAAAAAGCCTGGACTTGGCGCCCAAATCCTTCACGGGCGCTCAGCAAACACTGCTGAATGAATAAGGTAGCCAGGTCTCTGGAAGCCACCAGCAGCCACCAGCAGCCACCAGAATGGATTGGTTCATTATGAAACCGTTTGCACACCGTGCAGTCTTTGTTCCGAAAGATATCCTCCATGCACCCTTCCCACCTCACTGGAGAGAGAGAGCAGCCTAGGTATTCCGGACCGGGCAAGGGATGACCGTGGTCCGGAGCAGTCTGGGCCCGGCAGGGTCACCAATGTGTCTGTACCGGCGACCCTGGGTCACTCAAAGGAGGCGAAATCCCTGAGCCGCGGCCCCCCTGCTTCCTCCACTTCGATTCACGGCTCAGCTTCCCCCACACACTTTACCCCGCGGAAAACCTGCCACCACTCCCGCCAGGAGCAGGGTGGGACCTTTCCCCTCCAGGCTCAGTCCAGCTGTTGAGGGCCTAGGTGGCTGCCGCCCCGGGTTCTTGGCCTCTAGCTGGGGGCTGCCTCCAGAGCTGGGGCGGGGATAGCAGCTAGGGTGGTAAAAGGAGGTGGTGATGCAGAGGGAGGAGGAGGAGACCCAGGCCACACTGAGGTCCACGGTCTTGGCCTCCTGTCGGTCGAACCCTGCGGCTAGGACCTGAGAGAGAGAGAGAGAGAGACAGGCTCCAGAACGCGGACGCACTGCTGTGGTCATTCTCTCCATTTCAGGGCCGAAGAATCGGGATAAGTGTTCACTGGCGAAAGGCCAAAAACACTCCGGGCGCCAGGAGGGCGCACAAGAAGCTCAGATCTTCGCTGTTGGGGCGAGGGGAGGGATAAATCTTTTCAGAACCGAAATTGGCCTAAAAGGCCCACGATCCTGAGCTCTGGCCTCTTCCTGGGCAGTGTTCTACGTGGCCGAGGCAATTGTGAATGTCTCCGTGGGGAGAACCGTACCCGACACTCCTCCCTCCCGCAGTCACTGCTAGACACAGACAGGGGAAAGGTGACCAGACCTGCAGAGCCGCACCGTTTACTAACTGCTGCAGGAAGAGCAAGGCGGACCTAGCGCTTTCTAATCCGGAACGGGAAGCTATGGGGTAGGGACTAGGGTTAGCTTCGACCTCGGCTCAGGCTATAGGTGCACGCCCCCCCCCCCCCACGCGATATAATAAAAGCCCTTGAGACTGCAGTATCAAGTAGAATATGAGTGTTTGTTCTAATAGGAACATGGTCACAATGAAACAAACCCCACCCGTTGTCCTCTATAATGCATGTCACAAATGCTGCTTTGCAGCAAAGAAACGAAATAAAATACAATCAATTTCCCCAGATTTCTGTCTCTCCTTACCCCTTACTTCCACTCCCCAAAAGTTGATGGTGAAAGAGTAGCCCCTAAGATGTATTAACAATTTTTAAAAGGGGAACTGGGGTTTGCTGGGGGCGGGAAGCTCTCCTGTCACGTTATCTTTCCAGGCGCTGCTTGAGAAAACCCTCCATACCGCGCATGTGTGAGTGTGTGAAGTGTAAAATAATAACTCGTGAAAATCGTGAAAATTTCTTCCGTCCTTTCTTTTTTTCCGTCCCAACTATGACTCCTTGGTCTCTAGTTGGCTCGGTCGGTAGGAGAGGTCAGGAGCTTGTGCTCTGGACGTATTTTGCAGGCTCATGCATTAATGCAAGTAGCAGTCCGCGCGACCCTCGCTGCTGTTTCTGAACCCAACTTCACAGAGCTTCGGGCAGGCGACCTGGGCTCCTTCCCTGTCCTCTCCGGTGTCCGCACTTTGTGTCATTTCCATCTGTTCATTCATTCGTTCGACCTCTCATTCATTCCAAACTTCCTCCAGCTCTGTCTTCATTTGCGTTCACCACCCTCTCCACCTCCCCTACCCTCCTCACCCCCCCACTTTTCTCACCAAATGTCAATGATTTGGGACAGCTCCCAGACATGAATTAATAAAGATCGTGAGGCTCTGGTGTGGGAAAGGGCAGATATTCAGGAACAAATTTGCTCATTTTTAATTCCACAGCCAAAAAAAAAAAGAGGTCTTTTCTGGGCTGAGGTTAGTGTTCCAAGTGTACCCCGCATGAACAATCGCTGTCTCTCCCAGCCCCTCCCCCCAGTAAGGTTATTTCCCACTGGGAAAACAGCCCCAAACATTTTCTGATTTTAAATCCCTGTGTCAAAATAACTGCTGTCTCCTGCTCTCTAAAAATTTTCAGCCTAATTGCAAAATGCCACATTTACTTATTTCCAACATCTAAGGGACTTGCTGCAATTAGAAAGGTTTATCTATTGCATTTCTCTGAACTAATGTCAGAATCAAAACAACCAGATTTAAAATATCAAGTCATTTTTCAGAATTAAAGGAAAACGCCAACATCCTGCATCATGCAAAAAAAAAAAAAATTCAGATACTCTAAATTATGTCAAATGCATAGAAACCTACTGCAAAGATCTATTTTATTGTATAGATAACGACAAACCCTGTTTTCTTCACATTTCTCATGAAGAAAAGTGTTATGCATTTTATCTCTTGACCCAAACCAATTCCTTAAAGCTTGTCCCCCCCCCCCAATACTGCAAGGATTTGTCTGCAAAGAATGCCACAGCCTGAAATGATAAGAAGCAACAAACCCTTTTATTGCCAGAAAACCCTTTGAGAAGTTTCTATTTTTCTGTTGTTCTTTCTATTAATAATCTGCTTCACTTTCACTTTTAGGTCACCTTAATTAACATTCTGACCCGCATGAGAAGGGGCTTTTCTAGTGCTCCCTTACATCATTCTTCATTCTGGATGAAAAAATGTGAACTTTTTAAAACCCAACAGCAGCATAACTAGGACTCAACATTCCTTAACATCAAACGAGGACTGTATAAATCTGTCATCAACTTCAAATAAACAAAAATAACAAACACCCAACATAACATATTGCAAATACTTCTTAACCCTTTCCTATATGTATTGTACAGGTGTTTATGTGAAAAGGAACGGGCAAATATTATATCCACATATATTAGGCTGAATTCAATTTCCTCAATGATGAGCACATTAAATCACTACTTTGGGCTTCCCTATCATTCTCAGTTTGCCCCCCAGCCAGTCTGCGGTGCCCGGTGCAAACGCTGCAGCTAGAGCATGGGGGTGGGGTGGCGGGAGAATGACAAAGTTCTAAATGCAGCAGTCTGAGCCCCGGAATATCTTTGCTTTCGGTACAAAAACTTTCCAGTTCTAGCTGCCTAGCTATCTTTTCCCTGCATTCACCTTTCGACCCTTCAAAATAATACTTTGCAGTATCGCAGGGGCCAATGCATTGCCCCAGAACGCACCAACCTGGTCTAACCAAGAGAGGGAAGCAAAAATGGACGTGCGCTTCGGGGAAAAATGGGAGAAAAACCCCCTTCTGCAGCTGCTGGCCGCTCACATTTCCTGGATAACGTTTGAAGTCTCTCTCTTTCTCTTTTTAGAAAAACCAACCGGGACTCGCGAGTCCCTAGGAACCGATGCCCACACCCTTGAGGGTTTGCGGGCTTCTCCGCATTCCCCGGCAGCTGCGGGCCAGTCGGACCTCTCGGCCCGGCTGGCTGCCTCTTGCCACCCTTAACCAATCTGGCCGGGCTGCCACTTACCTATTTGCACCGCGAGGATCAGTGAAATATATCTGCCGTTCAACTTAAGTCCCATCCTACGTTTAGTCAAACCATTTGCGACCGCAGACCTTTAAATAGTTAGTTTAGAGAACGCGGGGGAAAGCTGAAAAATAGGCATTGCCAACAAGTTCCAGGAGCGACGGAGACTTTATGCACGGCGAAGGCAGAGGGAGGAGAGGGAACGAGGGAGGGGGAGAGAGAGAGAGCGAGAGAGAGCGAGAGAGAGCGAGAGAGAGCGAGAGAGAGAGAGAGAGAGAGGGAGGGAGGGAGGGAGAGGGAGAGAGAGACTAAGGGAGAGAGGGGGGAAGTGCTGGGAATGGTTCACTCCATTAGGAGGGGGCGGAGGAAGTACAGCCTCACGCCCACGAGAAGGCCTGACGTGGGGGATGACACGGAATCATTTTTTTTTTTTTTCTAAATAGAGCCACCTTGGTAGAGAACCGCCATTTATAGTCATCAGAAGCTGCAATTAATCAAATATCTCCAATTAAAGTGCGATCCGAACGAAATCTTGTCTCGGGGGTGACCATTCCCCACCCTTGCGGCTACCCCGCCTACTCGCTGTTCCCGGGGCCCCCAACCCCGCCCCCTTCAAGCGCAGAACAGGGGCTCCCCTCCCCTCCCCTTTCTGGAGCCGGGCAGCCCTGACGCGCCCACTCAGTTGTTTCAACCTGCTCCCTCCACCCCTCCAGCTCAACAGCGAATCCAACCCCCTCTCTACGATGCTCTACGGTTTAAAGAAGTGGGAGAAGGAAAAGCTGTTAAACCAGCTCCATTATTCGGATCACCGTGCCCCTCATCCTCAGCCTGCCCCTTGCACTTGCCTACTCTCTTTTTCTCCAACCCAGCAGCTGAGCTTGGGTGCAGCCTGGAGCGCGTGAGCACACACTCACGCCCACACACGCGTACTCCCGCGAGCCCGGCCGAGCACCTTCCTACACCTTTGCCCGCACACTCTACACGCGATCGCGCGCACACGCCCGGGCCTTGGGGATTTGGTCTGCACCTGTGCGGGCCCTGAAACGTACACCGCGCGCCCTCTGAATTTCACCAGCTCGGAAGCCCAGAGCCCAAGAGAGGCCGCTTCATGACACACAGCGACACCTGTTTATGGAGGTGGGGAGAGCACGGAGGAAGGAGCCTCTCCAAAGACAATTTTGGATACTAGAGATTTACTAACTCTCAGAGCATTAGGGCATTTCTGAAATCTCCAGTATGCGGGTTTCTTTCTGATTCTGATGCATCTCTTGGGGTTGTTGGGCGCAAGTACACGTACACACACGTACATCACGTACGCACACGCACACGGACACCCAGACCCCCGACACACCTGCACTGTCTTTTGATGCTCAGACACAAACCCTGTGTAGACGCAGCCTACTCTGCAACGAAGCGCTTCTGCAGCTGTGTCTGTGTTCTGTGCAAGGTGCTATCAACGGCAGCTTGAATTGAGAATGAAAAATAAACAGGGCTATTTTTTTCTCCCAAACGCCGTTAGGCTGTGGTTTCCTTCCTTTCTTCAGCATCAAAATAAGCTTAAATCCTAGCTTCTTTAATGAAATGCTAAAGAACGCATCGGCCAATTTGAAGCACGTTAAGAGAAAAATAAATAAAAACGACTTCCCCAAATCTTCCAAGAATACACGGGGAGACATCAAGATATTAAACAAACAGTAGAAAAACAAACGGATTAAGGAGATACCGAATCGAATTTACTCTCCAGGCAGCGTATCCCCTGCGCTCCTATCTCCGGGGCACCACACTCATTTAGTTATTTGGAGATGCACAGACAGTGAAAAGAATAGAAAGTGCAAAGTAAGCAGGTGGGACAGGCTGTGGAGAGTGAGGGGCTAAGGGGGAGCGCAGAGGGCCAGACTGCAGTACTCCGTGACGTGAAGCGTGAGCAGACGGGACCTTCTCCCCAAGCCCCAAGGGGCCGCAGACCCGGAGGTGGGTACCAAGGTCCCGGGCCAGGGGACGGAATCACGTAGCCCCTCCCCATGACGTCGGGGCCAGTGGGTGGGGTCGCTATTCCAGGGTCTAGGGGCTCCGTGGGCGCCCCGGTGTTTCCTTTCCCAGCTTTGAGAGGCTCGTGGAAAAGCCGAAAACGTGGGCGGGCAGGGGCGGGGCGGGGACTGGTGGCGAGAGGGGGGCGTCCCTGAGACCCGCCCCTGACACCCTCCAATAGCAAGGCGGGAGATTTGTCCGACGGGCGGGGCCACGAAGGGGTAGCGGCAGGGTCCGCCCACATCGCCGCCTCGCCCCTCAAGGTCCCAAGTGATGGGCCCGCCCCGCTTTTTCGTTCTCGGCGGGGAGATGAGGGCTGGGCTCTTTTCAGATCCCCGGGCGGAAGGCGGTTTAAGATTTTTTTTTGCCTTTAACATACTTGACTTCCCCCGGCTCACCCACTCACTCACCCTGGGTCTCCTGAAACGCTGTTTTCTGAGAACGCCCTGGGACTCCCCGCCATCCCATCCCCCGTTATCCCGAACTTGCGGCGCTCGCTGGAGGCGGGAGGAGGCAGCACTGAAAAGCTAAATGAAGCAGAGTGAAGCGGGTGCGGAAAGCAGCTGCCCCTGGACCCCAGTGCGAGAGCGGAGCGCCGGCCTTCGGGCTCCCGGGTAGTCTCTCCCCCGCACGGCCGCGCGTCGCCGCCCCTGGAACCCCGGCTGGCCTTTTCCTCTCCATTTTCCTTCCCTTGCGTCCCAGTTTCCCTTCGCCGGCCTTGGTGGTTTTGAAAGCGACGATGTGAGAGAGCAGAATTAGTACTGTACATGAATTATATTGGCGTGAATCACTGAAAGCAGATGCTAATGGCGTGTTTTTGTTTTTGTTTTAAAAATCTTATTTAAAAAATTACAAGTCGTTTTGCAACAGGAGCTCCATAATAAGGTTGGTTCTTTCTACTACCATTATTACAGGCTAATGAAATTCCTGGCTGCCAACGTATGCTATTTGGAAACACTAAAGGTGGCCTTGAAGAACGTTTCCTCCTTCCTTCTTTTAACTTGAAAAGTCCACCCCAGATAATATTTGAGGTGAAAAGCAGTGAATGAGAGTGAAAAAACCCAGGTACTAGGCCCTGAGTTGTCAGTATCAAGATGACCTTGGTTTGTCCCCACACTGGTTGAAGTTCCAGGACCTTTAAAAATGGGCGAAATAGGACTTCGAGGGGATTTCCAAGGCGAGTTTCACCTTCAAAATTTTGTGAACCAGAGGTTTTCTAGAATACTATGCTTGGGGTGGGGCGTGGGGATGAGCAGCACAGGGAACAGAGAAAACATCCATGTTGTAGGTCAACTTCTTGCAAAGAACATGTTTCCTTTTGGTAAGCAATTATATTTAAAGTTAAAAAACAAATATAGTTCTGTACTATTTGGGTCTGCATAGCAACTGGAGCCAAAGGTAGCCCTGAAAGTAGGCCTTCATAACTAAGGCAGATAAATATGCCAAATTTCTTATTCCTAAAACTTCCAGAAAGAGACCTTTTTTAATTTTAAGGTTAGAACCAATTTCCTTTCTCAGTTCACATTGCCACAGCCCCAGTCTCAGCAAGTGGGCATGCATATGTTCCACACACACGTGCGCACCTGGTATGTGCCAGGCCCTGCGCTCTGTGCTCTTGCTTTGGCAACAGAGCAAAGCATGGAGCCAGCTGATTCCTCAACTCTCTCTACCAATACATCCTAAGTCGACTTTTCAGAAACTGCTATCTCCAAAAATATCCCTTTGGAATTATTTGTAAGAGCAGTTGCCAGGTCCACTAGGAAATTTCACTTCTGTCTTCCTGGTCAGAAAAAAATCTGCTGTGTTAGCATACATTTGTCTAGCAGTATATCTCTTTCATAAATTCAGTCTGTCATTTTTTTTAATACCTTCAACTAAAGCTTCATTAGAATATAAATGTAAACATATATCTTTTTAAATTTAGAATGGTAACAAGTATACCATATTTAAACGATGATATAAATTTGGATGGGGATGAAATTTTTGTGGAGCTATGTTGGTAAGGGTCCAAATAAAAATCCACTTTGAAGAGGTCTGGGTCTCCCTTTGCATCTGTTACTTGGTAAGGTAATATTTTACTCTTTGATCACTGCTTCAAAATTAGTTGAAACTTCTAGGCCTTAAACATATAAAAGACTAAAGAAGTTTGATTTTAATGAAGAAATTTGAATTCTGTGAGCAAGTGTTCTCTTTGAAATGTATGAATGTGATTAGCTTTCTATTTATAAATAAATATTGGATTAAAAATTAACACTTTATTATGAAGTATACACAGAGAACAATGTACAAAGCAAAGATACACAGCTTATTTATTTATCACAAAGTGAATATTTATGTGATCCTACTCTCACTGAAACAGTCAGGACAGACATGGCAACTAAATGCAACCTGCGTTTCTAGATAAGATCCTAAACTAAAAGACCAGAGAAATCGTTGGGACAGTTAGCAAGATTTGATTGGGGTCTGTATCAGACATTAGTTTGTACCAGTTTGGAGAGTTGTTTGCTGATTATAGAGGAGGATATCCTTGTTTGTGGAGCAAACACACTAGAGTATTTAGGGGTAATGAGACATACCTACAGCTTGTTTGCAAAAGGTTCAGAAACAGAATAGCAATAATGGGAATAAATAGACAGCAATGGAACAAAGAGGGAAATGTTTTTAATTGGGGAATCTCTGGGCAAAGGGGTACAGGAGTTCTTTGCATTGTTCTGGCAATTTTTCCTTAAGTTTAAAGTTATTTCAAAATAATTATTTTAAAAAATCTATTCAATGTCAAAAATAGAGTTTAAAATACTTAGTGAAATATATAGATGAATGGTTCTAAAGCTTAACGAAGCATAAAAAGCATAAACTGGAAAACATTGATAAATTTGACCATAACAAATAAAAGACACTTGTTCATAAAACAACAGCTTAAAGACAATGAAAGGGCACATTACAAGCTGTCACAAAAGTTTGGTAGCAAGAACTAAAGAACTGTTCAAACCAAAAATTTTAAAGCATGGGCTCTCACACACACCCCCCAAAATAAAACTGGAAGAAGACATGAAGAGGCATTTCCTGAAAGAGAAAGTATATGTGGTTTATTCCAGAAATGCAAACAGAACTGGCTTAAAATTCAAAACTCTCAGTGTCTTCATGTCTTTCATGTCCTGGAGGGTTTCAAAGATTACAGGCCTTTCATTTTAGGATGCATCTGGTGTTTTCTCATGACTAAAGTCACGCCATACAGTCATGAAGTCTCATGATTAAACACAGCCTCAGAAACAAAATTGGGTTCTTCTCAATACATTTCATTAGGAGTAACACCATGTTGATCTGTTCCATCACTGGTGATCTTAACCTGGACTGCCTGGTCCTGTTGGTGTCTATAAAGGTTTTCTTTCTTTCTTTATATTTTTTAATTCAAAAAAATTTTGACACTATTACAGATGTCTCCATGCCCCCCATTCACCTTTGCCCACGTCCACCCAGACTCCACCCCTCCCCTGGCCTTCACCACACTATTCTCTGTGTCCATGGGCTATGCATATGTGTTCTTTGGTTAACCCCTCACCTTCTTTTATCTAGTACTCCCCCCCTCGCCTTTGTAACTGCTTAGTATTTTGTGAGGATGTATAAGACTACACCAATTTCCTAGACCTCAGCATACTTCCATGAAATGGCCTTAGCATTCACTTATCACTCATGACTGAATCAATCACTTTTATGGTGGTTGGCAAATGATGATTCTCTATTTTCTGCATTTCTTCTAAATGTGTTATTTGGAATTCTACTCTGCGCATGACCTAGATTTCTTTCTCTTTTTCTTCCCTCACTTTTCCCTCCTTCCTTCCCTCCAGCCCTCCCTCTGTCTTTCATTCTTTTATGTCAGTATAAACTCATGAATTCCCATTTTATTTAATGTGCTGTAATCCCTTCTTATTATTTTAATGCACAAATTGTCTCCTATGTAGCCAATGAGAGCCCCTTCAAGCTTATTTTTGTGTCCTTTCAGTGTATCCCAATCATTCATTGAGAATTCTTACTTTCTGACACAAAAAGATATTCTGGGCTTATCTTGTCTTCACCCACCCCTGGAATTGGTCATTTCTCACTGTATCTTATGTATGTCTTACCCTCTCTTTCATATTTTCATCCTTTTGTTTTACCATGTTTCATTCTATTTATTTTCTATTTCATAAATTCCCTCTTTATCTGTATCTATATATTTTTAAACTGATTCATTGTTTTTAATTTCAGTTATTATTCTGGAAGACTATTGTAGGTGATCTTTAGAAGTGTCTTATCTTTAATAAATTTTTGATTTCATGACAGTTTTAATTTTGAACAGATGTACAGCAAAATTGTGAAAATAGTACAGAGTTCCCATATTCCCCATACCCGTTTTCTCCTACTGTTAACATCTTATATAACACATATGGCGTATTTGTTACTATTTGTTACAGCTACTAAAGTTCATACTTTATTCAGAGTGCCTTTGTTTTTTACCTCACTTGCACTTTTGCCATTCCAGAATCCCATCTAAGACACCACATTACATTTAGTTGTCATATCTCTCTAGAATCCTTGTGGCTGTGGCTGTTTATCAGATTTTCCTTGTTTTTGATGATCTGGGCAGCTTTGAGGACTACTGGTCAGGTATTTTGAATACTATCATTCAATTGAGATTTGTCTTGTGTTTTCCTCATGACTAGACTGTGGTTATGAGTTTTGGGGAATAAGACCATGAAGGCAAAATGTCATTCTTATCACATTGTATCAAAGGTATACTATCAATATGACTACAATGGATGGAATGTTTTTGTTTCCCACAAATGTGTATGTCAAAGCCCTAACCCCCAATGTGATAGTATCTTGAGGTGTGATCTTTGGGAAATAATTAGGGTTAGATGAGGTTAAGACACCTTAATAAGGAGAGATACCATCAAGCTTGGTCCATGAGCATGCACCCAGAAGAGGTCACATGAGCACCTAGCAAGAAGGTGGCTGCCTGCAAGCCAAGAGAGGAGGCCTCAGAATGAAATGAACTGAGGGGCCTTTTTTTTTGTTTTGTTTTATTGGAGCACTTTTTTTGCTTTATGTTACTATAAAATGCTCCAGACTCATCTTATATATTTTTCACCCTAGTCTTAGAATCAGCTATTTTTCAAGGAGCTCTGGTTTTTTAAACTGGAGAATGGTATTAAAAATCATGATCTGGGCAGTAGATATACTTATCGCTACTGAGGTGTTGTTACTGCTTCTAGTCCCTTCCATCTGACTTAACAAGGAAATAAACATTAAATATGTGTGAATATGTACATATCTATAAATATTTTGCTATATAACCATGTGTGTCTATAGTGAATTAAACATTAGTTCATACTAATGTCTCTAATACTAACTTATTATCATATGGGTCATTCTAGATTCCTCTCCTTGTTTCTTTCTCTGTAACCTCCCACTACAACAGTGAGAAACCCAGCCCCCACCATCTGCCATCTATTTTTATTAATTTTTCAGTTCCAGTATACATGTATCATGGTTTCAGCATTGTTAACCTGTTCTCCTATAGGAAAGAACTTTATCACTCTGAGTATAGTACTTATGTACAGTTTCCTTTGCTTTTAGTCTTACAGACCCCATTCAGTTCAATGTCATTTAGGAGAGCATCCTTCTCCCTCCACCCCACTCCCACCAGTAAGGTTGTTTCATAGATTTTTAATACAATTAGACTCTTGTTATATTCTTCATCCTATTCTGGATTCCACCACCTCCTAAATAATACTTTAAAATTTGTACACATGAAGATTCACACTTTGTGCAAGTTGAAACTGACTGAATTTTATGCTGTGTTAGAATCCTTGGGAGAAGAAACTGATGAGTTCTGCTTAGCCAACTTTTAACTCAAGGCAGCACACCATGAAAACCTGAGAGGCCTCATGGCAGCCTTTAAAACAGTGCTGTCTCATGGAAATAAGATGGACCACATATGTAATTTTACATTTTTTTAGTAGATGAAAATTTAAAACTTAAAATTAATTTCAATAATATATTTTATTTTACTGAATATATCTAAAATACTATAATTTTGACAGGCAATAAATATTAAAACTTATTAATAAGCCATTTTATATTTTTATGTAAGTTTTCAAAATCCAGGATGCATTTTATACTTCTAACATATCTTAGTTTGGAATAGCCACATTTCAAGTCCTCGTTAGACACATGTAGCTAGTGGCTTCCATGTTTGATAGTTGAATATTTATAAGGAACCTCATATTCAACAACCTTGTTTCAGACTGTGCTGAAAATGAAGCTCAAGATTTAATTTTAAGGGTATCAGAGGTAGCAGAATGAATGCACAGGTTTGATCAGTCCCTGTGTGAAATTGAGGACCTTGATAAAGAAAGAGTGGTACCCTGACACCTGAACTGAGACATTAGAATAAATGAACCTGATAATATTTAACTTGAAACTGCCATGAACTCACCAGGCCAGCAGAAGCATCTCCCTCCCCCATACAGGAATAGAGCAGCTTCCCTTTAAAAACCGTAGAGACTGCAAAAATCTCATCCAAGGCAGGTATATTATTCTTGACATTTAGACCTCTTTTGCCTCATTGCCTTCAGAACAATAATCTGGGTCCAGGTGCAGCACAGCCTCATTGGGGAATATAGTTCTTGCTCTAGGACAAAGAATGCACTCACCCAAGGAATTACAATACCTGGCAATATATAACAATGTGAACTGCCAATGCATAGGTGAAAGCGGATCTTGAAAGTGGTTGATGAATGAAGGTGAAATATGAAGCTGGTGATGGGTAAATTGACTGCCATGGGACTCCCATGACTAGGCATTTAAGGTCCTAGCCCAGAGTCCTAGAACCAGTGCTGATATGCCACGTGAATGGCTCCCTGAAGCTTGAACACAATTACGATCTATTGGATGGAGGCAGAGATGCCAGAACAGCCTTGGCAGAGTAGTGAGGGAGGAATCAGAAGGCTCAAGGAGGTCTGTGCATTATTAGAAGGGATTTATTACATGACACCAGAGACCCTACTGCCTGTGTTCTCCAGGGAAGTTTAGTAGACCTGTTCTTTACTGAGGCAAATGCATTTATAATATAAACTTTGGGTTTTCTATATATATTTTAAATATTTTCCCATATCTATAATTTTATTTTTAACTTTGTCTATAATATCTTTTATAATATAAGGCAGTTAAACATTTTATGTACTCAAATTTGCTTGCATTTTCAGATTTGGCTTCTGGGTTTTGTACTGTTTGTAAGTATTCTCCCGACCAAAGCTTATAAAATAATTAAATTTTTAGCATTGAAAATAGATTTGTATCTGATATGAAAACTAATAATAGCCATGCTTACATAGGACCTTTTTACCCTGCCACCCATTTATTCAAAAGTTAATAATTGTCATCTTGGTTCTCTTTTCTTAAGTTGACCTGATTCCATTGAAAACACAGGTATCTCTCTCTTTTTGCTACTTTGCATTTGATGATCCATACGTTCAACCTGTCCTAACAAAGACTTATATGGTGTGCTCTCCATCTTTGCTTGACCATGTGGTGGTTTTGCCCAGTGATTCTGATCATGTTTGAACAATGAAGATGACAGAGCAATCTGAATTTGGACACAGTTCACACAAAGGCAGGGTTTTGCTTTGTGATTTATTCTAGGAATACATTGTATCTAAAAATAGGGACCGTTTGAGCATATTATCATATTCTAATACTTGAATTTTTTATGCTTGAAATCTTTAATGTTCTGTTGAAAGTGGCTTTACCCAGAATCTATTTGTGTTGTTTCTCTCAGTCAGTTGAGGCAAGATGAACCTGCAGCCACTTCTAGTAAATTGCATGCTTGAGGGTTTCTGGGTATTACAGGGAGTGTGAATTCTTGCTGTAAGATTGCTTAAGGTCTGGCTTGAGATTTCAGAGTTGCTGGGGATATTATTTTCTCTCCCATCCAATCTTTCTTGTATTGAAGAATTAAGTATATGCCTACATTGCAAAAATTGATAATCAATGTATTTTGATGATCAAAGAAAGATGTGACATTCATGTCACTGAAATAAACATAGGTTCACAGGGCATGTTCACCAGGGGTTGTAGTTTCTTAGAGGACCATGGATCTGCCAGTGGGGCCCAGCCTCAGTGATCATGTTCTCCAGACATGAAATATGGTTGCACTGATGCTACATTCTTTTAATGAGAACCTAAAAAAAAAAAAAAAAAAAAAAGAAAGAAAGTGTTACACTAATAAGGTAAGCATTCATTAAATGAGAATTATTTATGTTGTATATATGGAATAAGATTTAAAGAAAAGAATTTGAAATAAGATTTTAAAAAATAACAAGGCAAATGAGTAGATTCTTTAAAAAAAAAGATTTATTTATTTTTAGAGAGAAGAGAAATGAGGGAGAAAGAGAGGGACAGAAACACAAAGGTGTGTTTGCCTCTTGCACACTCCCAACTGTGGACCTGGCCTGCAACTCAGGCATGTGCCCTGACTGGGAATCAAACCAGCAACCCTTTGTTTCACAGCCTGGCACTCAAACCACTGAGCAACATCTGCTAGGGCAGATTCTTACACTCAGATCTACATAGCTTCTCAGACATCTCGTCATCAACCCTAACTGTGGAGTTTTGAAAGTTTGCTGCATTACTTTTGTATAGATTTAGAATTAGAGAGAAGCTATCTTTTTGTTTTCAATTAATTGTTTAAAACATTTCTTAAATACTTAAGAAACATCAAATTATGAACCTTTAAGTTTCTCTTGCTACTATAGTTTTTCATTTTTACTTTATTTTTATAAAGTAAAAGTCCTGTGCTGTTTTTCAGATGGGTAGTTAGTGTTTAACTTTGTATCATCACTGTGGCTAGCTCAACTCAACATTTCACACCACCTCATTGCAGGCTACTGAGGCCACACCATACAGGCAAACCCTCAATTGTAGAGATGAGAGCCTGATGTAACACTCATTTTTTTTAGTTATTTTACCAGCTGCATTGACCTTATTAGCTGTTTTGGGAGAACTTGTTAAATTTGGCAGCTCTTTATTTTTTATTTCAATGGAATATGGTTTGATTCTATCATTTTCTTTTGTACCTAGAAGAGGGTTTAAAAGTGGCTCTTTGTCATCAGAGAGTGAAACCGTTATCTGCCCATCAGGATCTTGTGGCTACGCAGGAAAGAGCAGCCATTTCTCCCAACAGAGCCTCTGGGGTGTCATCTTTCCTGGTTTGAAAATGATTTTTAAAAAATAAGTTTAAATGATTCATCTGTTTGAAGAGTCATTTTACCATATATATTTTTCTAACTATAATTTTGAAAAAATGTGATTATATTTTAAGTCCTCTGTCCTGGTTGAGACTAGGCTCCAGGACAATCTAATGAACACTGTTTGGATAGACTTCCTTTCCATTTGTGGGTCTAAAGAGGCTCCCGGTAATAAACTTTTGGAAGTCAATCTGTCTAGCCCTGGCGAAACAGTAAATCCACCCTTGCTGATTACAATCAGTAAATTCTTGACCATCATGAATCATTTATTAACACAGAATGGAAATGATCATACTCCAGGTTGCGGCTTGGAGTCAGACAGACTGACATGGGATTTGAGTTCTGGCTTCTTCCCTAAACCTATTGGCTGTACAAACACAGTCTGATTATTTACTTCTCTAGGCTTCAGTTCTCTTATCTATAAAATTGATATAAAAATATGTACCATATGAGTTGTTGAGAAGAGAAAGCATGGTGTTGTATTTAAAAAGCTCACGGTGGGGCATGGAATTGGGAAGAGAGTAAACCTGTCTTCTAGGTTTCAGTTTTCTGAGCACAGAGGTTCTCACCCCCTCACTCAGGGAGCATTAGTGCAACCCTTTTTTCTCTCTGCTACCCAGTTCCTTGAGCTTGATTTGTTATTTTTTTTCCAGTCACTTCTCCCAAGTGAGTTAGGTCACTGTGCTATTGGTCAGTTCTTATGCTGGGAGAGATCTTCTTTGATCTTTTACTGTGTCTCCAGGAGCCTCTGAAGTTGGCCTATAGTCCACTTCTGAACAACTTGCTATGTATGTGAACTTGGAATCCACTCCGAAGCCTGCTTATCTCTCCCACCTTCTAGAGCAGCAGTTCTCAGCCTGTGAGTCATGACCCCTTTGGGGGTCAAACGACCCTTTCACAGGGGTTGCCTAAGACCATCAGAAAACACATATATAATTACATATTGTTTTTGTGATTAATCACTATGCTTTAATTATGTTCAATTTGTAACAATGAAAATACATCCTGCATATCATATATTGACATTACAATTCATAACAGTAGCAAAATTACAGTTATGAAGTAGCAACAAAAATAATTTTATGGTTGGGGGTCACCACAACATGAGGAACTATATTAAAGTGTTGCATCATTAGGAAGATTGAGCACCACTGTTCTAGAGGCAGGCAGGTATTGTACATCAATCCCAATATCTAAATTTGAAGCCAGAAGTAGAAGGGCTCCTTAGGCCTCAAGATTAACCAGTTTCTGTTAGAGGTTTGCTATCAGGTGCTGAGTGTTTGTCCAGATCAATGATCTTCTCTGTTTCCCATTAGTTTGTGTGTATGTGTGCACTCTGTTCAGAACCTTGGGCAGAGGGAGGGATGAGCAGCACCAGAAATCTCTGATGCATAACACATAGTCACTGCTCAACATGTTGTGCATGTGAGCACATATGTGTTTGTGGTTGTGTGTAAAACATGTAACCATGGGTGAACCCAGACCCTAAAGTACTTTGAGAGAAAGTTGAATAAAGAATCTTAATGAGCTTGAAAAAGTCAAATCTGGATTGGGTGCTTGATGAAGCACTATTTCAAAATGAATAACTCAGACATTGAGAAACAGATTCATGTTGAACTATGGTATAATTGTCTTGTTGAGGTTATATGGTGTTTTGGGATGAATTGTGTTCATCTAAAAAGATAGGCCTAACCCTGGAACCTCAAAATGGGACCTTATTTGGAAATGGGGTCCTTACAGAGGTAATCAAGTTAAAATGAGATCATCAGAGTAGGCCATAATGTAATATTACCTGTGTTCTTATAAGAAGGGGAAATTTAGACACTGAGACAGACAGGCATAGCGGAAAGATAATTTGAAGATGACCGACAACAATAGAGTCGGAATTGGACTGGGGCAGCTTGTCAAAGATGGCCAGCAAACCACCAGAAGCCAGAACAGTGGTATCTGAAACAGATTCTCCCTCACAGGCCTCAGAAAAAAACCATCCCTGCTGAGACCTTGGTCTAAGATTTACAGTCCCCAGAACTCTGTGATGATAAATTTCTGTCTTTTAAGCCACCTAGTCTGTGGCACTTTTAATGGCAGCCCTAGCAGACAAATCCACAGGACCAGATGACACTGGTGAGGGTGAGGTGGGGCTTCACTAGAGGGAACAAAATTCCTGGGAGAAATCTGTCTTGGAGCAGGAAGTGAGGTGGGCATTAGAGTTATCTGAAGGAAGGGCTTCTTGCCCTCCCTTTGGCCAGGGGTCCACGGGGCCAAGCCTCTTAGGCATGGGAAGCACAAAGCGCCTCCACTGCAGTGGAGGCCAGGCGCTTTTCTGACATGTGAAAGCATGTCTAACATGGATCGAGCCAGAGCCTTGGATGGTTGTGCACTGGGTCGTGGTTGTATATTGTTTTCTGCATTCTATTTCTTTTCCATTATTCCACTTTTTTTCTTCAGGGAAGGCTCACTAAAAGTTTATAGCTCATTATCTGCTCTGTTGTGAGAAATGCCCCATGTTGTAAAGTAGACAAGTGGCCAACAGAAGGCACCAGAAGAGTCACAAGGACTCTCCTGGGGCCACCAGAGTCTCAGCCAGTCCTTGGAGGAGTGTTTGAGCAGAGGAATCTGAGGGGCTTGTTCCTGGCCTATTAGAGGTGGTCCTTGGGGAAATGGTCAGAAATACCCAGGGGAACCCTTTGGGAGTGGTTGTTGGGTAGTTCACAGCAATAAATCTTGTTACATTTAAAGTGTATACAATTGAAATATTCTCCATTAAATGAGGGAGTGGTATTGCTCAGATGCTTTCTAAGTAGGGCACTTCTAGGCTTCAGCTGCTCTTATTTTAATTAAACAAAAATACCACTGAACAGTGACTGGCTGCCACGAACCACATTCTTACTTCTGCATGTGAGGGAAAACTGCCTTCAGACCCTCAGCGAGACAGTGATAGTCAATCTAAGACTGCTGTTCAGAAGTGGGAATCTACTGATAGCTGGTAGTATGTGCAGAAGGCACTGTTTTTGCATCTGAAAAACTAGTGGGGGCTGGTGGTGGTTCTAAGATTCTTTCCAGCACTATAATTTTGTTCTTTTGGGAGGACATAAGAGTTTCAACGGCAATCCGGATTTAGTTTTAGGATTAACCACCACACATATAAAGAGCCCAAAAGAGTATGAATTATTAAAGCACCATACTTAGAACTAAAGTTCTAACTACTTAGAACCTTGAGTAAGTGTCTTCTTTAAGACAGGTGCGATCTAGGTAGATGGAGGTGAACAAAATGGACCTGGTTTCTGACCTCATGCCTCTTATGGTCTAGTGGGAGAGACATAGGTAAATACACCAATGAATAATTACAAACTGTGAAGGGGCTCATACTTCCTCAAAATGCGAGAAAGAAGAATGAGAGGAACTAATTTTACATTGGGTGATGGTATCAGTTTCCTAGAACTACTATAACAAATTTATTGTCTCATGGTTCTGGAGGCTAGAAGCCTCAAAGGAAGACGTTGCAGGGATATGCTCTCTCTGAAGGTTTTAGAGAAGACTCTTTCCTTGCTTTCTTCTAGTTTTCTGGCTATTCTTGACATTTCTTGCCTCCAATTTCTGCCTCTCTTCACATGGTCATATTTTCTTTGTGTGTGTCTGTGTCTCCAAATTTCTCTCTCCTTATAAGACACTGGTCATTAGATTTTGCGCACAACCTAACCCAGCATGACCACTACTTAACTTGCTTACATCTGCAAAGGCACTATTTCCAAATAAGATCACATTCATAGGTATTTGAAGTTAAGACTTCAACAAATCCTTTTGGGGGACACAATTCAACCCAGTACAGTGATCATGGATGTTTTCTCCATGGGGTTGATACTTAAGTTGAGATCTGAAAGACAAAAGGGGTCAGCCGGAGAAAGAGCCAAGGGAAGAACATTTCGGGAAAAAAATAAAACCTGTTGTAGAGACTTGAGGTGGGAAGGAGCTTGCATGTATGACAGTCTGAAAGAGCTTGGTCAGTGAAGGTGTAGTATAGTTAAGGGGACAGTGGTACAAGATCAGTTTGGACAGAGGCAAAGCCAGCTCAGTCAGGGCCTTCCAGGCCACTTTAAGGAATCTGGATTTTTGTTCTAAGAGCCATGGGAAGCCATTAAAGGGTTTCAAAGGAAGGCAGTGTCACATAAGGGTAGAGACATGATCTGATCTGGTCCAAGTGCAGCAATGAATAGCTCTGTGGAGTACAGATTGAGTTGGGTGGGGGACGAGGTAGGCAGGGAGTCTATACAGGAAGCTGCTATTGAAGTGGCAGGTGAGAATGGACAGGGGTGGCCATGGATATGAAAAGAAGTGGATAGATTCCTGTGACATTAGGAAACTGAATCAACAAGATTGATTTAAATGGATTAATTTCCAATCCAGGTTTTGGACTAGAGGTACAAGATGAATTTTTAGGGACTTGCACGTAGCTTAAATAAGTTCATCTGTTTAACTTACCCGAATTAAGTAATATCCTTGTAAGAGCTTGAGTCCAATGCCTTTACTATGTGTTGACATTTTATCTGAGATAATGTTTGTGTGTTCTGCATAGTCACATAAAAATCTAGATTCCTAGCTGCTTATTTAACTTTATTTAACTTTACCTGCCTGGCCTATGTGGAGCTTGAGGGTGCTCCTCTGCCTAATTATGATAAACAGAGTGGTCTGCTTTGTGTGGCTCTCTGCATAGTTTCCTGTGAGCTTGTGTGGCAGAGCGTGGGTTCTTGAGTATTTGGGACTCAGAAAAAATGTCTTTCTCTCCAGAGACTTTATAAACTATAACCAGAAGGTGTATGATAAGTCCAAAAGGTGGTCTGAGTGATTCCTACATTAGGGTTCAAATATGGGACCCAATGGGTCTCATGCTTCTTCTTCAGGTTTTAGTCATTCCCTCTGGAACTATCTGGAATTAGTCATGGCTGCCCTTCAAATAGTTATGGACAGTACTTTATGTACGTATTTTGTTTAAAAAAGCAGGCAGATACCTAATACGTTTTAGTAGAATTTTCACAAACATGATTAAATAATAAAAAGTAAAGCTTGTATTCAACTCTAGTTCAATGAAATTGATCTTTGCAAAATATGGTGTTTCCTAGTATTGTTGGAAAGAAAAGGCATTTCAGTAATTACACAGCTCTTAGAAAATTGATTTAGACATGTTCCCCATGAACTGATCTCTAAATTATGAAACCACGAGGAACTGTAAATTGCATAAAACTTCAGCTATGGGAACAATGCTTTCTAACAAAGGCTGCCCAAAAGTCTAATATTTATTTCTTTAGATATATGACTGAAGTTGAAGTGAAATAGTCTCTTATCCAGTCTTCTAGAAAGATACTGGTTGCATATCTGAGAGGATTTATTCACAGGAAAGCAGCTAAAAGGAAATTCTTGTTTCCATTCATGAAGAAATAACTACTATTTCTAGAATAGGAGCAGAAAGGAAATTGCTGTTTTCACTTACATGTTCTCCAAATAACAATAAAATAGTTATTATCAGCAACATAAAAGAACTGGTTACCCCTTAGACTCCTAGAACTTTATTGAGCTTTAACTCCCTGTACCCTTCTGTCTAATTGTTTAGTGTTTTGTTACAAAACAGGATAAAATGTACCAAAAAACTTGTGACAGATTGTTCCTAATTATGATCTGCCTCGAATTGAGTCTGAAGTTGAAGTGGCATTTAGAGTGCCCATTATATGATGGTGATGATGACATTTTAATGGAAAAGTAGGAAGATAGTTTTTAATTAATGTACATATTCCATTTTTGGTTTAAAGTAGAACTCCTTAATAACATTGCTGTTGGAAAATGGGATCTGCCTTATTGGAGTCCCTTATGTTTCTTGAGGAATTGAGTGGAGAGGTGACAGGGAGGACACAAATTGGCCAGCAGTTTGTTCAAGTTTCTGTCATTCTGTGGATTCCAATGAATTGTTGATGATGCTGTCTCAACCTGACCTTGGTCATAAGGAGACATCTTTTATTACTTCCTTCCTTTAATGTAATGCTTGAGTTTTATTATATTAAGCACAACACAAATGAATAAATAACAGCTATCAGGAAAAAAAAACTGGTTGTGTCCTAGAAATATTTCTTAAACAATATGTCATAAAATTGGGTACCCAAGAAACAATTTCCTGTGGTGCTGACCAGTCAGTGAAAGTGCCATCTCAGGTTAGGCAGGTAGGAAAGCATTCTTGTCCTCATAGGCAAGAAGTCAATGTTAACATGACATTTAAATCAAAAGTCTCACTTTGGATACTGATGTGCACTCTGGAGGGCCCAAAGATATGATTTTGCAGCAGAGTGCTCCCTTCTGCCAGAAAGCTGCGTGTGTCCCAAGTGAGCTGCAAAGGTAATGTTTACATCTTAGGTTTCCTGCTGTCTTAAGGTCTGCATCACATTGAATTTAACTGAACAAACAATATCATCCATTTCTCTTGGACTCTGCCCAGTGATTAGAGAATAGCATTTGAAATTCTTTAGTGAAGCCAACTAGTATAATGTTGGAGCAGCAGATTGGGGGTGGGAGGCAAGAAAGTGGTGGTGAGTGTAACGAACATTTATCTTTTTTCACAGCTGAAGGCAAATAGCATTTACCTCCACTTTGCACTGTAGGTGAATAAATGTGTTGGATGGGTAAGTAACATTTTGGGATACTGGGGAAGCCTACTAAATGAGACTCCAGTTCCCTCTACTCTCCTTTAATCAAAAATAGAAATGTTTGCCTTATGTTTATCTGAAAGTATTGATATTACACCATTGCCCCACTACTGATCATTTGCTCAAAGGCCATTACAAGATAATTAAAAAATGGGTGAACCTCCCCCAGTCTAGGGGAATAAGATTGTTCAAACAACATGCACTTACTGTGCTCTCCCCACCCTCCTCATCCTCCCTCTTCTTTTTGGTAACTCTCACACTGCTAGCATTATGAGAGGGATAGAAGAATGATGTTTTTTCTTCTTTAGATGTTATAAAAGATTAATGTTTTTCTTTTTTTTTTTTTTTACTCTTTGTGAACACTAGAAAAACTTAACAAATAACATGAGACTGGATGTAATTTAGTTCTTAACAGGTGATACAAGCTGTTTAACTCAGAATAGAGATAGTTCACTACAGGACCATGTAGTTGGAAAGACTTTTTCTCTCCAGACTTTTTCCTCTTTCTGGGCACTCACAGGAATAGATGCTCATTCTCTGGATCCAATGATATTCTGGGCCCATCAAATCCCTTCACTTGCCACAATTTATAATGATTATAAACAGAGTGAATGAACACCCTGCTTTGCCCAACACTGTTTTGGTTTATGTCTCTTATTCCAGAATAATTATTAATAGTTTCCCCATTTTCTCTCAGCACAGATTATAAATATAACTCAAATATAAACTGAGGATCAGTTTAGCTCAGGCTTTTTTTATGCTGTGTGGTCAAATAAGCAATCTAGTAACTAAACAAGCAATCTAGTAGCTAAAAGTAATTTTAAAAATTTCTTATGCCTTAAGAAGGACATGAAAGGTGATCTAAGTCATAACCTACAGTGGCACTCTTCTGAAGTCTACCTCCTTTTTTAAAAAGTATATTTTATTGATTATATTATTACATTTGTCCCCCTCCTCCTGGTAGTCCCATTTCCTCAAGCAATCCCTCACTTAGTTCATGTCCATGGGTCATGGATATAAGTTCTTTGGATTCTCCATTTTCTTTACTATTTTTAACATCTCCCTGTTTATTTTGTACCTACCACTTATGCCTCTTAATCCCTGTACTTTCCCCCCATCTCCCCCTCTCTTCCCCTCTGATAACACTCCATATGGTCTCCCTATTAATGGTTCTGCTCCTGTTATAGTTGTTTGCTTAGTTTGTGTTTGTTTTTGGTTTTTAGATTCAGTTGTTGATAGTTGTGAGTTTATTGTCATCTTAATGTTCATAGTTTTGATCTTCTTCTTTTTCTTAAATAAGCTCCTTTAACATTTCGTATAATAAGAACTTGGTGATGGTGGGCTCCTTTAGCTTTACCTTGTCTGGGATGCACTTTATCTTCCCTTTCACTCTAAATGATAGCTATTCTAAATAGAATAATCTTGGTTGTAGGTCCTTGCTTTTCATCACTTGGAATACTTCTTGCCAGTCTCTTCCAGCCTGTAAAGTTTGTTTTGAGAAATCATCTGATAGCCTTATGGGAACCCCTTTGTAGATATCTCTCTTCTTTTTTCTTACATCTTTTAAAATTCTCTCTTTATATTTAACCTTTGACATTTTAACTATGATATGTCTTGGTGTGGTCCTCTTTGCGTCCAACTTATTTGGGACCTTCGTGCTTCCTGGACTTGTACATCTATTCCTTTGGCAAAATTAGGAAGTATTCTTTCATAATTTTTTTCAAATAAGTTTTTGATTTCTTGCTCTTCCTCTTCTCCTTCTGGCATCCCTATGATTCAGATGTTGGTATGTTTAAAGTTGTCCCAGAGGTTCTTAATCCTCTTCTTCTTTTTTTCAATTCTTGTTTCTTCTTTCTGTTCCAGGTGGATGTTTATTTCTTCCTTATGTTCCAATTCATTGATTTGAACCCTGTCTTCCTTCCCTTCACTATTGGTTCCCTGTGGATTTTCTTTATTTCACTTAATGTAGCCTTAATTTCTTCCCTTATGCATTTACTGTACTAAATCATTTCTGTGAGCATCATTATCACTAGTGTTTTGAACTCTGCATCTGATAGCTTGGCTATCTCCTTTTCACTTAGTTCTTTTCCTCGAGTTTTGATCTGTTTTTCATTTGGGCCATATTTCTTTGTCTCCTCAATTTGGCAGCCTCCCTGTGTTTGTTTCTGTGTATTCTGTAGAGCTGCTTTGACTCCCTGTCTGGGCACACCTGTTATGTTGTAAGGGGCAGAGCCTTAGATATTCATCAGTATGGGCTACCTGTTTCACACTTTGTGGCTCTGCATGTGGGAGAGGGACTTGCTCGGCACTTGCCCTTTTTCCAGTCATTTTACACACTTCCCGAATGTGACTGGTGCTCCTCTACCTGCTGCCCTGGTGGTGGTTCCCAGAGTGAGTGGGCTTGCCATACATTCTGGGACTGTGGGGGCACTCTAAATGGACTATCCTGAGAGACAGGCAGTTTCTTCCACTGTTGCGACCTCCATTGGTTTTCACAGCCAGAAGCTATGAAGTTTTATTTCCTGGGGCTGGAACCTCAGGCTGTGTAGTGTGGCCTTGAGCTGGGATCACTTATCAGGTGTTTCTCCCAGCTTTTATCTGCTACACCTGAATGAGGGACTGCTCATTCTGTTGGTTTCCATCACTGCCTTGCTGCCCGCCACTGCCTCAGCACAGCTACATTGCATCCTCTCCACCCCAGTTTCCTATCTCCACCCCTTCTACCCATCTGGATGAATATTTCTTCTTTAATTCCATACAGTTCAACTTTATGGCAGTTCTGATTGTTATTTGTTGTGAGATTAGTTGTGATTCCTCTTATGGTTGTATGAGAAGGTGAAGCATGTCTACCTATGCCTACATCTTGGCCAGAAGTTTTCCTCTACCTCCTTTCTTCCCTAAGTGTTCCTGGGATCAGTGGCTGCCTTTCAAATGTAACACTCCTAACTTGTCTGACACTCAACCCAAACCTTTTACTTTGTCTCTCTTGCTTCTCTTAGCTCTTTTGTCTATACAGTTTCTCTTTTCTCTATCCATTTCTTTAATTCTGCTTTACAAAACCCCTGAAGCCAGTATGGCAAAGGCTGAACTCTCCTTGGAGGGTGAGAGAGGGAAGGAACCTGAACTGACCAGACTAAATTGTCTTGTGTGTGTCGGAAGTGGGAGGAAGAAAAGCTGTCAAACCTCACTAATGACTAAACCTTGTCTGTGTCACAAGTCATCTGAGAGCTCAGCTGTGGGTTCCGTATCTCAGTGGGAGGACAGCACTTGGCTGAAAGAGTTACCCTCAAATATGAGTTTCTAGAAGTGAATTAAGGAACATTTTTTAATCTGGCTTTGAAGGAGAACAATATTTGAATGGGTGTAGTGGCAGTAAGAGGGAATTTCAAGAAAAGAAGGATAAGGGCATGTGTAGTTGTGGGTTTATTTGTATATGGTAGGTTGTAAAGAGACAAGGGAAGGGAGCAATGAAGCTTCTCAGAGGGGAGAAGTGGAGAATATATTGGCTTCCAAAGGTGAAGACAACTTAAGAAGAGCTCTGAAAGCCTTGGAGAGGACTGTGTAGTAGAGAGCCAGGCTTAGTCCTTGACGTAGGAAGTGACATGGTGGAAATGAAACTTTAAATTAATCTGCCAGCTTTTGGTGTAGTTAGTGCGCTTAGTACATTGGATTACATTGTAATGGATGACAAGCATATAGTCGGTCGGCAGCCGTCCGTCTCGAGAGATGATGATGTAGCTTCTTAAGAGTCTATCTGCACCGCCGAGAATGGTTGTGCAGTCCGACTCGGGAGTGACACGGTATCTGTCTCCTCCCGTGTTGAATCGACATCTTGCGATGACGCTGGAGTGTCCTCTCCAGTGAAGCTGAAGCTACAGAGCCTGGGCAGGGTGATATGGAGGGTCTGCTGTTGCCCATGCAGCAGACCCCCCCCTCTCTTCGCAGCTGAAGGGTCCAAGGGAAAGATGGAGTCAATACAGCTTGGCTTCAGGTGCGCCGCAGGAGTTGCCGGTGTTGACTACAACGTCAAACCGCCTTAGGGACTCCGGCTCCGGATTTTCTGTCGGGGTTTACTCCCTTAGCCTTTCCCCTGAAGAGGTATGCCGCAAGGCAGCGGAGGTTTATTGGAGTCAGAGTTTTCCTTCTCTGATGTGCCCTGACTGGAAGATTGAACCAGCGACACTTAGCTCGCAGGCCGACGCTCAATCCACTGAGCCAAACCAGCCAGGGGTAAGCATATAGTACACAGAAGTAACAAATAAATAATAGCTAACACCATCGTCACCATTATTGGCATCATCATTACTGCCATAATCATCACTACCCGCAGCAGCAGCACCACCACCAGCATCATCATCACCCTCACCTCCCATCCTAGTTTTGATGTTGAGGCAGAGAGATAAACTAGTGTGTTGTTTATGGGAGTTATTATGGAAGGAAACAGAGAAGCTTCTCTGGGAAGAAAGGAGACTCCAAATATTAGAAAGTGTGTGGTAGAAGAAGGAGGAAACACTTAATATAGAGCTCCCTAGGGTAAAGTTAAGGAGAAATCACAGGGAAGCTGATTTCGCCTCAGAATTAATGAAATCTCTCATATTCAAAATGTCTAACCATTAAATCCTAATGGGGAAGTGAGCCCCCTGATTTGGGAAGAGTCAAGAGAATCTGGGTGATCACCTGCCGAGAATGTTATAGATGTTTTAATAAACACGTGGAAGAGAGGACTTATTCCCTCTGAGATTCATTCCAGCTTAAAGGTGCAAGGGTGTGTAGAATTTCAGGGCATGGGCCAAGTTGGTAGCAGATGGAATTGCCAGAAAGAGTCAAGGTCTATATCAGAGGTTCTCAAGTGAGGATGATTTTGCCCCCTAAGAACACTTGGCAATGTCTGGAAACATTTTGGTTGTCAAAATTTGGGGGGGGGGGCAGTGCTAATGGCATATAATGGGTAGAGTCCAAGGATGCTAATAAACACCTTACAGTGCACAAGTCAGCCCTCAACAAACAAGTATCCAGCCCAACATATTGATAGTGTCAAGGCTGAGAAATGCTGGCATGTAGTTTAACAATATACTGAATTCTTCTGTTGAAGAGTGAACAGTTGCTGGATGCATAAGTGTTGACTGACATTCATCAGGCAGTATTTTCCTAATCAATGAACCAGAAACATTGTGAAATGTGCCCTTTGTGCTCTGGTTTTCACACATATCTTAAAGACTCTTTTCTCCTCAAAGCTTCTTTGAAGTCAGTAAAATTGGTTAAGAAAGCAGTAGGCAATACGGACAAACTTACTCTTTAAATTTGTTTGAAACCTACTTCTGGCTGCTACCCAGGGGGCTTTGAGAGCGCAGTCTTGTATTTATCATAGTTCCTGGAGGGTAACTGACTTCCTTGAAGTCTGGAGATGAATAAAGAGGATTCAGGTTTTACAAATTTTTCTTGGTAACATGGTGATTTCCTCATTTTGTACATGGCTCACAAGTAGTTAGGATGATCATATGGCCAGGTTTGCCTGAAACAGTCATGGTTTGCCCATATTGTACTGGATGATTAACAGCACCTCCTTTACCATCAAAAGTGTCCTGGTTTAGACAATAAATTATATGGGCACTCTACTATTAATTGACCAGAGGGTGTTTTGATGATACATTCCTACCATTTAATTATTTATTATAGTGCTATCAGCTTAAAAATAACTTCCCAGCATTAGCTAATTTAACTCGTTATCACCATCATCATAATAGCTAATTTGAATAACTTGCCAAAATAGTGATGGCTTTGTTTCTCAAGCCACACTGTCGCCCATTTCCTTTTGTTATTCAAGTCCCATGTTTGTGACTTGATTGTGTGGACCATGTGATTGAATGTGTGGCCACAGATAAAAGTAACTTACATAGGGCCATGTTGACCTTGTTCTGATCCATTCTCTGATCCAGAACACATTTTTATATGATAAACAGCTCTTTTCTAACCTGTCATGCAAATTCTTTTAAAATCATGACCAATTCTTTGTTAATTTTTACATCCCATTTTGTCTTTTCTATTCACTTCTCAACTCCATTTCCTAAACCATTGTCCTTTTTCAACTTTAATACCCAAGGAGCTGATTTTGAAACACAGTTTTATCGGTTTCTTGAAGCACGTAAAAATGATAGGTCTGATCAGGTAAATTAATAACTTATGAGTTATTAATAGAGTCTTTTTAAAATAATTTATTTATTTATTTATTTATTTACTTGTTTATTTATTTATTTATTTTATTTTTAGAGAGAAGGGAAAGGACAAAGAGAGGGAGAGAAACATCACTGTGTGGTTGCCTCTCACTCGCGCCCCCAACTGGGGATCTGACGTGCAACCTAGTCATGTGCCCTGACTGGGAGTCCAACCAGCGACACTTGGCTCACAGGCTGATGCTCAATCCACTGAGCCACAGCAGCCAGGGCTAATGTATAGAGTCTTATCATTGAATACAGACAGGGATATCTAAAAGATATTGTGAGTTTGATTCTAGACCACTGCAATAAAGGAAGTATCATGATAAAGCAAGTTGTAATCTCTTTGCTGGTGGAGGTTCTTGCCTTGAATTTGTAAAAAAACATATCTGTGAGAAGCGCAAAAAGGCTAAGTGCAATCAAATGAGTTCTGTCTGTACTTTAAACAGAAAATGATACCTGTTTTATGAAGTTTTTTGATAATAAAGACACAAACTACTTCTTATTTTCCTAGATTATGTTTTTCCTGAATTGTATTCTTTTACACTGTACTCTTAGCTCTTTGGGAGAGGGAGTTGTTTGTTCAGCAAATACTATGTATAGTAAATTGCCACATACATTTACGTTGCTATATAAATAATGAAGATTTAGTCATTGATAGACATTTGGAAAAGATAGGTCATATTTTAGTATTTCAGATTTGAAGGTTATTAGACTTATCAAGACTTTCCAGTTTATAGCAAAGTTCAAAATGAGCTTCTTATGAATGTTTAATAATCCCCAACATTTGATTCAGGAAAATATTAACAAAATGTAGTCTTAAAAACATAAGTCCAGAATGCCAGAATGTCCTAATTGTATCACTAACAAAAGTACAAGTTAACATGTTTTTGGTAATCTATATCTGTTTTCCAGAATGTTTAGACTGTTGCATTTTGGTAAGATGTAAAGACTGTATTCAAATCTATCAAAACTAAATTGAGCATATCCCTCTGATTATGTCAAGATTTTGTAGTGCTTCAGGTTGGAAATTGTGGGTATCTATTAACTTAGCATTAGAGATATGTAGCAAAAAATATAATAATAGAAATTATATATTGCAAAATATGAGAACAGAGAACTTGGAGTCAATGCATAAACTGAATTGACTTGATCAGTTTGCATGATGGCCAGCAGGTTTCCAGGGTCCTGTCACCACACATAATATCTCCACCCAGAACCTTTCTGTATGATTGTTGCTGGAAATGATGTTAAAGACCATTTATTCTAATTCCCATTTATTTTGCAGATGAAGAAACCTATTCAGCAGATAAGACATGTCAGGTTGGCGCATGACCTTATTTTTCTTCTTTAAAACCATATTGCTCAGGAAATAGAGTGGCCAAAAGTATAGGTTTAAATTTTTTTAAAAAATTTATTGATTTGAGAGAGAGAGAGAGGAAGGGAGAGAGAGTAACACATCAATTTGTTGTTCCACTTATTTATGCATTCATTGTTCACTCTTTTATGTGCCTTGACCGGGAATCAAACCCACGGCTTTGTCATGTAGGGATGACACTCCAACCAACTGAGTTACCTGGTCAGGGCACACTATATATTTTTTAAAACATGTAATAATTTCTTTCATTGTTCCCTTGAACTGGAAAATCTTGAAGTGGCCCTTGCCAAGTTGTCCTACACTGATCAGGATATAAATGAGCTGGATGGACAGAACACACAGGAGAAAGGCAAAGGGTGTGTTTTCTTACATCTTCTGCAGTTTCAGGTTACAAGTTTTTTGCATTGCTATGGCCAAAGAGGTGAGAGGGAAAGTAAATTGTGACTTGATCCACTAGCAGAGTGGCATCCCCTCCTGCCCATGTGGACTTTGTGCTTCTTCTAGATATTCCAGCATCACTTGTGGCAATCCCAGGGCTGATAGCAGTCTATATGCCCCACAACAGGCTGAAAATAGCCTGGAGTAGAGGGAGATATTTGTCATGAATACCTCTGAAGAATGTGTTGATTTTAGATTCTCTCCTCCTTTTAGTTTCAGGGGAGCCTATAAGAGATAAGGAAATGTGGAAGAGGTTCAGAATTTGGATTTTTAAGGGTCCATGTACAAGGAGATTGGATATTTGTGTGGCTCCATATGGGCATCACAATAGACTATCTTGAAGATGTGGGGACCAAAGGTGGTTGGCTTTCACAGGACCCTGTGGGTAGGTCCTGAGCAGAGCAGGGGGAGCTAGAGCAACACTGTGCTTGGCAGTGGACGACAAGTGGTTGCCTCCAGCCTATTCATGCTCTGCCATCACCAATGACCAAAATATTTTGGAGCATTCAGGGATTACTTAAAGAGGGCTGAGCCAGGCAAGGGATTAAGGACTGAGGATGATAAAAATGAAGTGGAGTATGGTTCAATCTGTAGACTGAATCCAAAATTTGAGGATTTCCTTATTTGCATTTGCTATTCCCTTATTTTCTGCTGCTTGAAGTCCACTTATCAGCAGATTTGAGACAGCTACAGGGGGCTAACTGATCATAAAAGAAACACATCTGTCAAAGGGGGGCTAAGAAGAAGGGCAAAAGAATACCCAATATACAGGACATAAGTAACCCATAAGCCAACAAACAAAAGAATACCCAGTATACAGGGTATAAGTTAACTCCCAAGCAAACAAACAAAATCCCCCACCTTCACTGCTTTAAGTGGCTTCATTTCTAAAAATAATAAACAGAGAAGTAAAAAACGAATATATTCTCGCCACGCTATTCTATCTAAGGAATTATAAGCAGCTGGAGGAGATGGAGAATAGATTGTGTTGGTAACAAAACAATTGCTCATGACATTTTTCATGAGGAATAGAGTATTAGCTGAGAAATAATATAGACAGCTGTGAGAAAACACAATACTTAACATTCACATTTATTTCATAAACTTACTTTTAATACTTGCAGAGATTTTAAAAAATGGCTCTGTACCCCTTTTAAGCTCCAAAGTCACATTACTTACGATTAATGGTAAGTCACAATCAGGACAATCATTGTCATCACTGTGGGTATTCAGACTGTTGGTCAAGTAGAATCTGGGTCCATGAAATATCTATGGAGCGTGTAGGGAGCTGCTCCACCACCAGGTTCTAACCAAGGTCAGTTCAAGGGTCCCTCTGAGGGGACAGCCTTCCTATCTCTCTTTAGGTAAATATCTGACATGTCTTCTTTTTGAGGGTCTTTGAAGTAAGTGTTTTGATGTAGCAATGTTGGCATTATTAACCATATTTTGATGGAGGGAAAAGAGCTGTAGTGTTTTAGCTTTCCAGATGTCAGCGGTGGAACAGGTACTAAGGCCAAGATGCCACATGTATAGCTCTGACCTCTGTGTGTTAGACCAGCAGCATTAAAAAAAAAAGTTTAAATCCACATATTATTCTTTCATAGATTTTAACAATTATACACAACTTTTCACATAAAGGGAGTGAAATTTCTAGGACGCGGAGGCAATGAAGAAGACACATAATAGTAGTTAAAGACCAGCAGCAGTTCCAAGGCTCTCCTGGTCTCTGGTTTGTGTACACATGATGGCTGCTGTTCACAGGCAACACATTTTGCTCTGCGTATTTCTGGATTTTGATGAATCCCCTCAGAATGTTTCAGAGAAGTAAAGCAAATAACATTATGACTTTTATGGAATTCATAAAATATATTGTTTAAGCATGTGAGTAATGAATCGGTCTTTGAGAGACCTCAGAACTTGTCCCTTTACAAAGAACATAGGGGTTATCTAATTTTGAAAAAATTATTGAACTTCTAAAAAGAGGCTTGATGCTTCTAGATTGTCACTGTAAGTAATATTAAGAAGTTAGAAAGTATGTGCCATTAGAAACAAAATTCATGCAAAAATTACATGTAAATTTACCAATTTTCAACATACTTTATTACTATGAATAATATTATTGGTAATTTCACTTGTATAATCATTTTGTCTACCTTTGATTTTGTAGTAATGGTTGGCATTTGATTAACCAGCATGTTCGTAGCATCTGTCTTACTCATGTGTCCTAAACATATGGATGTACCTTCCCATCATGTTTCTTTACCTAACATTGCATTCTTCCTTAGGTCAACAGCAAAATCAGAATTAACTGTAAACCACAACTCAGAAGCACTACAAAAATTCATAACCCAAAAATGACTTTTTAAATGGGCTAAATGTCTTAGTGTTTTTATTATAAAAAGCAGTACACTGATATTACATAATTGGAAGACAAAGTGTATAATGAAGAGTGCTGACTTATTCCCTGCATAAGCACACTATACAAATAAGACATTGTGCATACATATCATATGTGTATGTATATGTGTGTGTGTGTATGTATTTAAAATGGGATCATCCTGTAGTCTTCTTTTATTTTATTTTTTTAAGTATATTTTATTAATTATATTGTTACAATAGTTCCAATTTTTCCCCTTTGCTCCCCTCCGCCCAGCACCCCCTTCCCCAAAATCCCCTCCCCAAGTCCATGCCCATGGGTTGTACATACAAGCTCTCCTGCCTCACCCTTTCATATATTCTTCTTCTTTTTTTAAAAATAATTAATTACTTAGTTAAATATTTTAACAATAAAAAGTAACAATCCCTCCCTCTCAGACTTGAGACCCTTTACAATCTTATAAAGGACAATGGACGAAGGTCTCGAGCTCCTCTAGCTGCTTCAAGCTGGACATGGTCGTCGTCCTACCTACCCTTGGGTCAAGAAATCCCTAATAAGAGTGGGGGTGTGGAGGGGAGGGTGGCCTTCCCACAAGGGGAAGGATCGTGCAGACTCCAGGTTGGTTGGCTGTCTCTGGACAATGGCATGCTTGGTTTAACAGGCTGGCATCCTTGTTGTATTCTGGGGGCAGCAGGGTTAAAGGACATCATTCAATCCGTAACCACTAGATGACAAAAGACAGGTATTAATTTTTCAATGTCCCACATTAGGGAAAAGAAGGGCTTCTTTGGAGGAAGGTATGCCAGGTACATCTCACCTGTTGAAAACCCTTTTGCCCATTATACTTAGTTTGGACTGAGGGAAATATTTTAGGTTTCCCCCCTCTCAGGCCTCTGGGCTCTTTCTGTCCAAGCCATTAGGATAGAAAAGAGAAACCAGTTTTAAAGTGAAGCCCACAGACCACCCCGTTCTTCACCAACCCAGCCACTTAGTTCAGCCAAACCATTGAGTCTCAGGAGGCAGCAATGCAGACAGAATTAAGTGAGGCCTATACGTACAGACAATCACTCAGGTAATGAGATCGTAGGCTTATGCCCTTTGAAAACAGAAAACACATGTTAATTTATGTAACATAACCCACATACAAGTCTCTAAATCTGTAGGACTGTCTTATCGGAAAGACATCCAGTTGCAAGGCATTTGACATTCTTCTCGCCTGTAAATTAAACATCTTTGATAATGCCACAGACATAGTTTAACTTTCAAATGAAAACAAATTTTAAATGAAAAGAAACTTTAAAGACGGTTAGCTGCACTACTTTATAGTCTACCACTGGGCATTGTGATCTTCCTTGAATCTTGATTTTTCTCCCTAAGATTACCCTCCTTGTCATTAAAGGGAATGCATTAAGTTCATTTTTAATTTATCCTGTTCATTTGCATAAACACAACAAGAGCAGCAAATGATCACTTATGATCTTTAGTTCTGCTTTGCTGGAACTTACGCAAGGAACATTTAGGGTGACCTTCAGTCTGCCCTTCAGGGCACAGAAGCTGAGCCACATACCTGGCATTCAGCCTTGCCTGTAAACACCTGTCTTTTTCAAGCCCTTCTGGTTTTCCATTGTGCCTTAAGGTCCCTTCTAGCCATCTTTCAGGAAAACAACCTTCATTCCTTCCCTGGAAAGATTGCTATGGACCACTCATCCATCCAAGGTACCAGGCCTTTTATCTCGTGGACTTTTATTACCTTTGAAAGTCATTCCCAGTTCCTCAGGGCTTTTTGGTAACAACCAAAGCCCAAGTATGTCTCCTTTAGGCATGACATTCCATTCAAAGTCTTAGTTAAAAAAAAAAAAAAAAAAAAACCTCTATTAACAACTGGTCTTATTAGTTTTATGCAAAGAAACTTAGGTCATTACTTACTTCTTTAGAATGCCAAATTCTGGAGGGATCAGATAGGGAGAAAAATATACAGTGTGAAGGAAAATCCTTGTCCTTCTAATATTCACTGAACTTGCATTTCTATTCTTTATATTTTTATTTTTCCCCCCACTAAAAATTTTTCTGTTTGTTTGTTTTTCCATTACAGTTGTCTCACTTTTTCCCCCCTCTTGCTTCCCTGCACCCTGCCCCCCCTTCTTCCACATTCAGTCTCCACCCAGTTGTCCATGTCCATGGGTCATTTATACATGTTCTTTGACTAGACCCTTCCCCTTCTTACCCCTTCTCTCCCTCCCATCTCCCCCTTTGTTACTGTTAGTTTATTCCTTGTTTACATACCTCTGGTTCAATTTTGCTCATTTGTGTTGTTCATTAGTTTCCTGTAACAGGTGATAGCATAAGGTAATTTTCTTTTGTTGCCTGGCTTATTTCGCTAAGCATAATTCTCTCTAGTTCCAATCATGTTGTTGCAAATGGTAGAAGTTCCTTCTTTCTTTCAGTACTTATTCATTGTCATTTTCCCCCTTTGTACTCGTGATCCTCTCTGTCTCTCTCTGTTTCTTCATCTTCTTAAAGCAGACCCTTTAGCATCTCTTGCAATGCTGGTTTGGTGGAGATGTATTCTTTTAGCCTGCTTTTGTCTTGGAAACTCCTTATTTCACCTTCCATTCTGAATCAGAGCCTTGCTGGGTAGAGTATTCTTGGTTGTAGGCCTTTGTTTTTCATTACTTGGAATATATTTTGCCACTCCCTTCTGGCTTGTAGTGTTTCTGCTGAGAAATCTGATGATAGCCTCATTGGAGCTCCCTTGTATGTTATTAGTTGTTTCTCTCTTGCTGCTTTTAGGATTCTCTCTTTGTCTTTGAATGTTGCCATTTTAATTATGATGTGTCTTGAAGTGGGCCTGTTGGGGTTCATCTTCATTGGGACCCTCTGTGCTTCCTGGACTTGCATGATTCTTTCTCTCCTCATGTTAGGGAAGTTTTCTGTCATTAGTTTTTCAAAGAGGTTTTCTATCCCTTGCTCTTCTTCTTCTCCTTCTGGAATTCCTATGATACGGATATTATTATGTTTCATGTTGTCCTGCAGCTGTCTTAGAACCTCTTCAGTCTTGTTCAGTCTTTTTTCATTTTGTTGCACTGTCTGTGAGTTTTTGTCTACATTGTCCTCCAGCTCGCTGATCCGATCTGCTGCTTCCTCTAGCCTGTTTTTAATTCCTTCTACTGTGTTCTTCAATTCAGAGATCGTATTCTTCATTTCCTCCTGGCTCTTATTGATAGCTTCCATGTCCTTTTTGATGCTGGTATAATTCTCAGTAAGTTCCTTATAGTTCTTCTGGAGTTCACTGTAGTTTTTCTGGAGTTCTTTGTAGTTTCCGCTGAGCTCATTGAGCTTCTCCATAATCCATGCTTTCAATTCCATATCTGATAGTTGGCTCCTCTCTATTTCATTTAGCACTCTTTCTGGGGACTCTACCTTTCCTTTTGATGGGGGGTTGTTTCTCTGTCTCCCCATTTTTGTGACTCCTATTGTTTGTTGGTGCTTCTTAGAATGATCTGCACTTTCTGGGTCTGCCCCTGGTGACGTCAGATCCTGTACCAGTCTGGGCCTAGGCAGCCTGTTGGAGACTTCCAGGGATCTACTGCCTTTGTCTGACTCCTTTAGTTGTTAATCTATTCAATCTGTGATTAACCGTCAGGTTTAAGGACCGTGGGTGTGGCAGCTTAATTTCTGTAGGCAGGGCTTTTGCTTCCCCTCAGGCTGACGCCACTTGGCTGGGAATGGTCTGCCTGCAGTGTGGGGATGAGTCAGCGCTGGGACCCGGTCAGCTGCTTCCCCAGCTCTCCCCTCAAAGCCACCACACCAATCTCTCCCAAGCATTTCCTGTCCTCTCTGTCTTCCCTCTGCTTGTGCCCAGGGTAAGTGGGGGCAGAATATTTTCATATGTGATCTGCTTAAGAGCTCTTTTTCTCCAGCTGTTTCTCTCCGGCTAGCAAGAAACCCTGTGGCTTTTCGCTTTTCTCAGCTGGATACTATTTTACTTTCCACTCTGTTGCTGTAGGCTGGGAAGCTCAGCTGGGGGTTTAGACCCTGCCCTTCTCAGGGGGAATCCCTGGCTGGTGAGCTGTTTCTCAGTCCCTTCAGCTGCTACCTGTGTGACGCAAGCCCTTCCGCGTCTCCGCACTCCCTACCGGTCATGTTGTGATGTAGCGGTCTTTTCTGTCTCTCCGTGGTTATAAGACTTCTCTCCAGCTGGTGTTTGGTTGGTTATTCCAGATGATTTCTCCAAAATTACGTTGTAAATCCAGACTAGTTCTGGGAGGAAGTTAGTGTAGCTTCCACCTACTCCTCCGCCATCTTGTTTCTCTCTGTAGTCTTCTTTTAAAACAGTGGTTCTCAACTTTCCTAATGCCGTGACCCTTTAATACAGTTCCTCGTGTTGTGGTGACCCCCAACCATAACTAAAGCATAGTGATTAATTACAAAAACAATATGTAATTATATATGTCTTTTCCCATGGTCTTAGGCAACCCTTGTGAAAGGGTTGTTTGACCCCCAAAGGGGTCACGACCCACAGGTTGAGAACCGCTGTTTTAAAACCTAACAACACAGTATGCATAAGTCTCCATATGAGCATACACAGAGCTAACACATCCTTTAAATCACCACCAAGCAGAGTAGTTTAAGAGGAGGCCACTGAAGCAGGCAGGGGCCAACTAGCACTGAGCCTGGCAATAATCCCAAATTTTATCCTAAGAGCACTGATAAGCCCTTGGAGGAATCAGAGCGGGGACAGGACCAAATCTGTATTCCAAAAGAGAACTGAGGTTGCAGTGTGAAAAATGGATGAAAAGGGAAAAAGAATGAACTTGGAGGAATGAATGAGGCTCCTGGTTTTTCCATAGTGAGGTGATGGTGCCTTAGAACAGTGTAGTGGTGGTAGAGAGAAGCAGATAGATTCAAGATCTATTTAAAGGTGAAATAGAAGCATCCTCTTAATTGGCCATGGGTCTGAGGAACAGGCAGGTGTAGAGAGTTTCTTGGAGGTTTCTTGCAGACCCAGTGCACTCAGGAGAGTTCTGTTGGCTGTGTGAGGGACTACTGGAGGATCAAATTGCAGAAGGCAGTAAAATCATGAGTTCATATTGACTGTTGAATCTGCAGTGCATGTGGAACATCCAAGTGAATATTTACCAATCTGGAGTACAGAGAAATGGTTTGAGTATAAGGTTTCATTGGTGCTATATGGAGATTAAGGCAATAGACCCCCTAGTGAAGACGCTGAATGAGAGAAGGCTTGGGCCTGGAGGAAGTTGAGGACTTAAGGCTGGGAGGAGGCAGATGAAAAAAGCTGAGAGCAGAGGCAAGGCAGCTCCTTCCCTGTAGGGAGGGACCAGGTATGGTTTTAGTCACTCTTTTATCTCCAGAGTTTAGCACAATTCCTGGAATATATAAATATTTTTAATGAACAAAAGCGTGGAACTATGGTATTTTGTAAGCCAAAGACAGAAAGGTGTGGCAAGGACACATGCTGAAAAGTGGTCCTGAATTTAGTGATGCGGGAGTCATTGGTAACTTTAGCAGGAGCAGCATAAGTAAAGATACTGGGGTTAAGGACAAATCAGAGTGAATCACACCATTTTATATCATCATCAACCACTGTGTGAAGTATTGTTTTACTTACATCTTCACAGACCTTAGGTGTTACCAGTCTTGCTGATTGGAAAGGCAAAAACAAAAACAAAACCCTGTTGTTTGAGTTTCTCTAAGGCTTTGACCATTTGGGGAGGAATAAATTGTTTATTTATATATTTTGTTTCTGTTTAGGTGTTTATTTTTCCATTCTTTAGAGTAAATAATTTTAATATATTAAGGCATCTAACTCTGTCATCCAGATGACAAACATTTTCTCCTCTGTCATTTGTTTATAAAATGTTTCAAACAATCTTAACTTTCCATTACATTTATTTCTCTAACTTTTGAAATGAATGGTATTAACATAATTCAAAAATAAAAAATAAAACAAAACTGTAGAGTGAAAAATCATTTTCCCACTACTGTGCTCACTCCCCACCCCGCATCAGTTCCTATACTCTCCAATGGTGGCAGATTTTACTATTAGTGCCATGTGTATTTTTTCAGAGTTTATTTATTTTATTACATACAAACATAGATGTCTACACAAAAGTAGAAAATTATACACATCATTCTATACCCTATTTTTTAAAAGATTTAACAGTATCTTCTGGAGTTCTTCTGGTTTCAGTACATCATAAGAGCTTTCTCACTCTCTTAGAGCTGGAGTATCATGTAAGAAAGGCTTTCCACTCTTTAAAATTATAGAAATAATTTTTCATGTTTTTTATATTTTGATAGTTTTGATTTTTCATTGATATACAAATGTCTGGAAATTAATTTTGTAATGTTTGAATTTAATATTATTTTTTTCAATAGAAAATTTGGTTGTTCCAACAATGATATTGAATAATCCCTCCTTTTTCCAGTGATTTAAATGCCATCTTGGCCTGTAATAAATTCTTATAAATGCCCCTATTTCCAAAATCTCTATTCTGCTTTGCCTGGGCCAGAACACCACTGCACTGTTTTAATTTCTCCAGTATTGCCATGTATTTTGTTAAAAAGAAATCCTCATTATTTTTTAATCTTTTATTTTGTGGGTAAATGTTATAACTAATTGATCAAGTTAAAAATATCTTGTTAAAAGATTGATTGGAGTTGCATTAAATTTATAGATTAATTTGTGAAAAATTACATTTTGAAATGTCACCTTTCCATTTAGAGCATAAAATGTCTTTTTCTTGATTAAGCTCGTCCATGTCTTTCAATCAAGTTTTGTAGTCCCTTTTTTTTTCACTCTAGGTCTTTTATATTTTTTGAGTTAACTTCTAAATATTTTATGCATTTTTGGTTGCTATTAAGAAAGATGGCTTTCTCTCACATTATGTTACCTAACTGGCTATTTGTGGATTAGAGTTTGCCACTGTATCTATTTTTGTTTGTTCTATCTTTTATTATAGAAAATTTCAAACATACACAGAACAAAAGGCAACATACAATAAATCCTTCTGTTCCCTTCACCCAGCTCCAACAGCCATTATCCCACAGACATTCCCATTCCATTTATATCACGTGCATGATCCACACTAGCTCTAGGTTATTTTGAAGCAATTACCAGATATCACATTTTGTTATACTTTACTAAAATGTTTGGACTCTTAAAAAAACACGACTATTTAACCATGATGCCATTATCACACTCCTAAATAATATTAACATCAATTCTTTAATATCATTAAATATCCAGAGTTTACATTCCCCATTGTCTTTAGATTCTTTTTAAAGTTTGTTTGAATTGGGATATAAATAGTTCTGAAACATTTTAATTATTTGATATGTTACATAAGTGTCTTTAATCTATATGTTTGCTCCGCCCCCTTTTTTGTCTGTTGTTGGTGTTGACAGGTTTGTTGTAGAGTTCCCCACATTCTGATTTTTTCTGTTTGAATCCAATCATGTCATTCTTTTAATGTTCCTGTTACCTATGTTTCTTCCAATCTCATGGTAAAGTCTCTTGAATCATTTTGGTTGATTGTAATTCATTCTCTTGAGGATTTCTAGGAAGGCTCATGGGAATATATTCCCTGGTTCTTTTATATCCATAACAGCTTCTCTGCAGGCTTCACGTTTGAAAGTCAGTTTGGTTGATGTAAAATTCTTGGCAATTGTGGAATTCTTCTGTTCTAAAACTGACAAACACCTTATTGTCTCCTCCTGCTTCCTTCTACGCAGTTGCTAATTTCACTTGGATCTTGGCCCTGTTTGTTCCCACTTGCTCCCATTTGAGATTCTTGGGAATATCATGTCATCTAATTTTGTTAACATAATTATTGATGGTATTTACAATGGTTACTTACTGTTGGCTATGTTCAGTTTCTCTGTTGAACAATAAAGAAGATGTATGAATGGGAGTAGTGGCATATTAGGGATAATCTTGAATCTGCTTTAACATACACACACCCACAACAATTACAAATGTGGTCAATATAGAAGAAAAATTATTTTAAAAACTCAGTAATTTAATAATTAAATGCGACAAGTTATTTGTGATGCACCTCAGAATTGATATCGACAAGCCAAGTTTCTCAAAATCACAGCATCTTTGGTGAAAATTAGTTCATAAATCACAATGCACTTACCATAACACATTTTATATTTTGTATCATGATGACATAAATGTCATCAATTTAAGGACCTTTCAGATTCTTTCATTGAACCTGAGTCTAGTCAATAGTAAGTAAAAGTTTAAAGTTGTACAACTTATAACTGACTTATCTAACAAAACTCATTAGTTGGTTTACTTTGATCAAATACAATATTCACTAGGTACTCCTCTTTATTCATGCTATGTACCCAAAGCTAAATTATGAGAAAACATCTTCATAATGACTATTCAATGACTAGGTGAGCATATTTTCGGGATAGAGCTCATTTTAAAACTGCATATGCTACAATTGATGATAATGAAGTTCATTTATTGTTGAGTCAGGAAAGCCTTAGTTAGGGCTATTGGCTGCGAAAATTCCCACAGCTCTAATTTGGTATTATATCCTTAAATTATGATCCACAATTTTTAGAGTATTTAGATTCTGTGATAAAATTTGAGTCTAAAAATATCTTAGTAGATGTTCTTAAAGCAAAGTAGGAAATCATTTCATTGGCAAAGATGAAAGAGTGAAGTGTGCCTGTGGTCCTCCTAGGTAACAAACTGACACTCTAGGGGTACATGAGAAGGACACATTTCTACCACTATCCCTTTCTCTCCAGTTTTCCCAATTCTCCTGCTCTGGAAAGGCTGATGAAATGAGGACATTTTATTTGTCTTTAAACCAGACAGCATGCCAGTGTCATTAAAGATGGCTTCCCTCCTTAATCATTAAAGGGCACCAGTGAAGCTGCAATGAAATATGCCACTTTTTGACATTCCATAACACTGCCCTTCACTGCAGCTGCCAAAAGTAAGCAGCTGCTTCTTACATTCCCTTGCCATTTCCTAGCTTTGCTGAAAGAGGTCAGCTCTGTTTTCTCATTACCAATCTTTCCAACGACTGGACATCTGGATTCATAGCCCTCTTGTATTCTAATTCAATATTTTCTTTACCTCATAAATGACATGGTGGACATATTATGCAATCTATGGCAGTGAGCATTTTTAGTTTGGCCCCAGTGACTCAGCCCCAGTGGCTTAACTGAAGAAGTCCAGTTCACATGATGCAAGACACATTGTACTTTTCCACTGAGTTAAGAGAATGGAGTGCTCTTTAGGCCACGGAGAGAAAAGGAAAGTGAGGAAACAGAGGTGTGCAATTGGTCCCTGCTTCCCCCAGTTTGCAGACCTTTGACAAAAGTAATGCACCTGAAGATGAAGAACATATGGAGGGCTTTTTTTCTTTTAGTTACAGCAAAATCTGACATTCTAGAGCTGTTTGCTTTCACTTAGAAGGTTTTCTAACTTTGCTCATTGACTCTATAAACATAAGTAAATAAATTTGAGATTAAAAATTCTCATTTAGATAATTTAGTTAAAGAATACAGTACCTTATAGGCATCACAAAGCCAATCCTGAGGTGTTGTCCAGGGGCCTGCTTAGACTGTTATGGCCCAAGGCCAGCTTTAGGACCACTCTAAGAATAGAAGCTTCTACTGGAGTAGCTGTGAGAGATTCTAGGCCCCAGAAGGGTCTAGAAGTAGACTTAGGCATGGTAAAATGGACTTTCAGGTCAACCCCAGATTACTCTGGAAAGGTTTTAATGCTCCTGAATGCTCTTTCCCACCTATAAATAGTGTTTGGAATTCTACCACCAGACAGTCATTCTTTCAGCTTAGGTTGACTCTTCATTAAGCTGTTGTTATTTACATGTGGATGAGTTAGTCAAATTTTCCTCTTGAAGAATATTTTTATGGGGAGGGAGACTAGGAAATAGGACTGAGTAGTACTTGATTTAGATAAAGGTGGGAGGTAGGGTTGGGAGAATGGATGATGAAGAAGAAGGAGGATGAGTCCCAAGACATTGGAAAAACATGCAGAATATGAGCAACTACAATGTTAAAAATACCCCCTTTGTTATCAGTTTGCTTATCAGTAACCTTGGTGAGGGTCCAAAAATAAAATCTGTGTGAACAATTGTGTAAGAAAAGTGTGATGATCTGTAACTCACATATGGTTCTAAAAGACACTGGTGCAAAAAGAGACAACCATACATCTCAGACTTTCTAGAACAAGTCAACATAACTTTTTTGGCTTGATGTTCTGTCACCAATTAACTATCTCAGAAACTGCTGTTTTAGATTCTCACTGTTCTAGACTGTTGGGACTTAAAGTGTGGTCTGTGGGCCTGCAGTGAAGGGCATCACCTGGGAGCTTGTTGGAAATATAGAGCCTCAGGCTCTTCCCCAGACCTACTGAATGCAAATTCATAATATCCTCCATTTGTGAATCACAGTTCTAGAGTACTTCTAATAATTGGCTGCACAAGAATTATTTGTCAGACCAAGATGAAGTGACCCTTGTAGAGAAATCCAGAGGAGGTTGTATTTTCTCATTACCAGACTGGGACCCTCCTTGACATGGCCCTGAGTGGAATTTGGCTAGTGGGGTTCATTTAGTATACATCTGGCCTCCCCGGTAAAAAGGATTAAGAGCTTCACAAGGGAAACAATATCACAATATGTCTGATACTGAAACTCTTTAGCTCTCAGATAGATACTTCATTCCAAATCCCAAAGCAATACCAAATTCTTGTTTTTCTTTTTCTTTTGTTGCTCATGAGCAGAAAAATGAATGAGCTCATGTGGCAGCTGGAGGGTCCTATGCACTATTCTAGCCCAAGAATGACTCACAGTCCCTTCAGCCTCACCAGCTGATCTAGGAACTGACTCTCACTGGTTCTCACAACGATATTCATATTAGGTGAGTACTATCAGAGCCCCAGGACAGTATATTGCAGATCTTTGACTTACTTATATAAGATGCAGAGCCTTTTCAAAAACATGCAATAATTTTTTTCTTTATTTTATTTTGTGTTACAGCTGTCCCATTTTTTCCCCCATTGCTCCACCCTACCCCACCCACCCTCCTCCCACATTCAATCCCCACCCCGTTGTCCATGTCCATAGGTCACTTATACTAGTTCCTTGGCTAGACCCTTCCCCTTTTTTGCCTCTTTCTCCCCTTCCCCCCTACCCCCTGGTTACTGAGAAATTTTTTGTACTGAGGGAATCACAGACTTTTTATCTTTAAGATCATGTAGTAACTCAATCCTCCTTATTATTTATTATTAAAGAATTGGAAGAAAAGATTAAGTAAATCACAGTGTGCTCAGTATTAACAATACTGTATTGAAAGAGTATGTTTTTCCTTTCAAGAAGTTACTATTTTTTAAATCAAGGAAGTGCTTATGGAACTTTTCTTTGTGAAGAGAGAAGTACTTAAAGACAATAATGCATCTGGATTTTGTTCTCAGTTCTAATAATGGTATTTAGATGCTAATGTGGGCAAAGCCCATAAGATAGAGACTTTATCACCAAGGAAAGACATGAGACAGGTACTTTATCACTCAAGTCAGGCCACTCTGTGCTTAGAGTGGTCATCTGGGCCACCTCTAGTGACCTAGGTTTATACCTTCTATCCCGGTATAATAATTACTAGGCCTGCCTCTTCCTCCCCATGTCCACTTTGGTTATGACCTTAAATAAGATTTAAAAAATTGCCAACTTTGTCATTTTATGGTAATTTGTACATTTTTCTAAATAATGAAATAATAAATCCCTTATTTTTTTAAAACCTAAATTTTGATTTGCTTAATGATTTTAAAGTGAGAAAATGTTTAAATGTCTTGAAGCTCTTCTTTTTCAAGAGGTAGATTACTTTATCTTCCAAGGCCCTTTTGACTTTCATTTAAAAAAAAAAAACAGATATTGCTGTTGTTATTCAGGTGTACAGCATACTGGTTAGACATTTATATAATTTATATTATTTCCCTGAACAAATCTAGCAGTTCCCTGGCACCATACATAGTTATTACCATATAATTGACTATATTCCCTATGTTTTACTTTACATCCCTGTGACAATTTTGTAACTACCAATTTTTACTTTTTAATCCCTTTGCCTTTTTCACCCTGTCCCCCAAACCCGCTCCCATCTGGCAAAGTCAAAATGTTCTCTGTATCTATGAATCTGTTGTTTCTGTTCTGCTAGTTTGTTTATTTTGTTGTTTAGATCATTTGTACATGTTTTATAAGATAAACTCCCACTCACTATTGTGATCCATGTGGCCCTTCATGGTTGACCCCACCTACCATTCTAGTCCAATTTCCAGCACTCTTTAATTTCCCAGACGCTCCCTGTTTTCCAGCTCTGCTAAACTACTGGTTCTCAGGCTCTTTATCCTTCTGTAGCTTTGTATGGGGTTATTATCTCTGCTGAAGGGAATTTACTTTCCTCACAATTTGCTCAGTCAGTTCTTCTTTCTTCCAGACTTTTCTCATGTTATTCCTCAGTGAGGCCCCACTCAGAAATGTCCATTCCTTGGTGCTTTCATAGGACTTGGGCCCATTTGTTGAGTTATGTGTGGATTGTGCCATCAAACCCAGGGTGTGTAACACATGGACACTCAGTACACATTTGTGCAAGGAAGAGAGAGAAGAAGGGAGGAAAAAGAAAGGAAGGAAAAATGAATAAACAGGAGGAAAGAGATAAAACAAATATTATTGTTATAGAGGCAACAGCTGCTAACAAGAAACATTGAATTTTGGGAGTAACTTTTCTATAAGACTGTGAGATCTCTCTGTAGATCTATGTCCATATTTATTTTCCCTTGTCTTTTCCTCATTGTTGCTTGTCATAAAACTTCTGTGAAAACCTGAGATGTCTTGTGCCCTTTTTAAGAGACAATGAGATTGCTTCCTCTGCAGTGCTGCAGGGAGAAAACTTTGGTCAGAGAGAATAGCTAAAAATGATGTTAATAAAGGAGCAAAAAACCAATTCCTGCAGCTGGTGCATAAAATTAAAAGCATGGTAGGGGGCTAGTCTGGGACTAAAAAGTATCTCAGGGTGTTTATACTCTCATGTATACTGTCATATGGTTGAAATAATAGCTACATTCATTCATTTTTATTTTTTAAATCTTTTATTTATTTATTTTTAAAGAGAGGAGAAAGACAGGGAGAGAAACATCTATGTGCAAAAGAAACATCAATAGGTCACCTCTTGCTTCCCTGCAACCAGGGACGTGGACCACAACCCAGGCATGTGCCCTGACTGGGAATCGAATGGGTGACCTTTTGATTCACAGGCTGGCACTCAACCCCCTGATCCACGACAGCCAGGGCCATTTATTATAATACTATTTATTTAAGGACAAAAATGAGTACAAGCAAGTTTTTATTCCACAAGGATCTCATTAGAACATGGATACTCATAAAGACCTGCAGGTCTTCAGATGTCAGTGCATTTGACTAAATACATGTTTCTTTAAGTCCTCAGACAGTGTTTCTAAGGTATGGTCCAAGAACCACCCGTACCAGAGTCACCTTGCCTACTTTCTAAAATGCATATTCTTGGGCCTTCCTCCAAACCCACCAAACCAGAGTCTCCAGAAGCAGCTGTGGATTCCAGAATCCCCAAAGGCTCGCCTTGTAATCACAGTAGGGTGGGAACCACTTCCCAGGGAGAGAGGTTCTTGAACTTTCTTCACCATCTTTGGCTTTGGATTGGAGCTGCCTTCTTAGGAGAGTCAACACTTTCATGTGATGGTTCAATTGTAGAGCTAAAATATTCCATACAGCTCCCTGAGCCCTCCTGGAGAAACCTGAGCAGGGGGCAAACCTCACCTCCATTCATGCTTCTTCTTTGGGGACAGCCCAGAAGGTTCTCCTCTATTCTATTAACAGGGACAGCTGAGAGACTCTAGAAAATTTCTCTTCCATGTTTCTTTGTAGCAGAGGTTGGGATGAGATTACAATCATCCTGACATCTTCTCTTGAAATTTCCTGCATCAAGGAGACAGGGATCTGATTTTCCAGCGGGCTTACTTTGGCTGGGTTGTGAACTTCCATAATAAACTCTGTCCAGCTTCTGATAATCTGTGGTAGGTTCTTTGTACTTGATAGCCAGGAGATGAGATCTCGGTCGGGACAAGGTCTCCTTAGGAAAAGGGAGCATTGACATTTTTAGTCTTACCGTGAGAAGGCTCTTACATGCAATGGTAGCCCCAATATTTTAAGAATCCTGCTTTCCAGCTGTCTCTCAAATGTCACATACATGCTAAATTGCAGTGTGTGGAGGTTTGAAACTATTCTTTTTTTAAAACAACCTTTTATAATACTTTAAATCATTTCCCATGAATATCTAAATTCATTATTTCCAATTTTCAAGAATGCACATAAGAAATTTTACCAGCATTTTTGGGAGCAGATGTGTTTTTTCCATGGTGTCTCTGTATTACTAAGAACAAATTATTCATAATCATGATTTTTGTATTATTTATCTATGTAATGTTACTTTTAAACCAATAGTTAGCAATTTGCTAATCTCTTAATTCGTCTACCTTTTTGAAAATGGATAGTATGCTAAAAACATATCTGTTTGGTTCTTAACATTACATCTAATTCATTCAAATGGCACAAAATGAAGAAAATTTATTTTTAGTTTGGAAATTATAGAGTCTGGATTATTTGCTTAGGTGGCTCAAATTAATCAATCAGTCAAATTTCCCTTTACTTTGCGTTGTGTACTGTCCTCCAAACACCATAGATACTAACACAAGTGCACCTGAAAATTTGAAAAATCCTTTTGAGCATGAAGTACTGGAACAAGACATACTAAGCAAACATCTTTAAGACAAATAGCGTGTGCAAGGATGTTTTGCTTGTTGCTAGTGTGACCCAGAGAGGAAGCACCTCACAAGAAGAATCACCTAACATTAAGATGTTGATAGTCAGTTGAAGGAAAGTTAAATTAACTATTGTTAAGAGAGAGGTTAATCAAGTGAAATTGATCCAGTAGAGGGCACTGAATCTCTGTCCTTATATATTTATGTATGAATTCTATGCTATCAATATTAAATATGCATTATATTACAACAAACTATACTACTATAAAACAATACAGAACACATATGTATATTTAACTTTCCTTTAAGAATTTATCTTTTCTCCTCCCCAAAGGATAAGGAACTGCTTATGTGTGGAAACCTGTCTTGTAGATGGAACATGGGTGATAAAGCATTTAAATGCAAAGCAAGTGCTGTATTGTTGTATACTTACCCATTCACTGTGGAGTAAGAACAACAGGGATTTTTCTTTTTCTTTTAAGTAACATTGCTCTTCTTGATTCTGGCTTTTAAGGGGAGGATTTAGAGCATTTTTTCTTCTCCAGGGAGAAGAATGCTAATTTCTTGAAAACGACTGTGATTGTTAAAATACCAGAGTAAAGAATGCTGACTTAAGTTGTTTTCTGTTGTGCCTGACCAGAAAGCGCCGAACCAGAGTGGGCCGTGAAGGTCAGACTGAGGAGGCGCCAGGGCAGGAGGTGCCTGGTGATGCAAGGTTGCAGTGTCGCCTTCGGGGCGCCGGCCTGTGCGCAGTGCGGTGAGACCTGCGGCAGAGGTCCTACTTAGGTTTTCCCAACATTTCGTTCGTTTAAAATGGCCCTTTGGAAAACATCATAATAAGATACTGAGGTAGGAAGAATACTTCTCTTGTTTGCTCATTGTGTTGGTGATTCTTGCACAGTGTTCCGGTTTCCAAACATTCATGTTCAAATGTGCTGGCTGACTAGCAAGTTGAAGCGCCCAGAGTATTAAACACAGCCAAGAGGTTGTTTGAGTCCAGCTTTTCAACAGAACACAGAGCAATGAGGCTTTGCAATGCAGGGATAATTTACCTCTAGTGATTCCAGAAGGAAAATATCCTTTCTTCTCAGAGTAAACATTATGACTTCTAGAGAACAAGATTTAATTATTGAAGTCTTCCGAATTTTAGCCCAACTGGAAATGAATGTGTCTGTCTTTGTTGAAGAACTTGCTTTTTAATTCTTCTGAAAAAGTTTACCAATACCTTTTAGAAGTATTAATAAGAGGGCTTTACACTATGCTGCAAAGGGGCTTTAAACCATGACACTTTCAGAATGTGTTAATAAGGTAAAAAAAAAATGTTGGATGCCATTGCTCTAAATAAACAGCTAACTTTAAAAGAAGCATGTTTTTCTTCACTTCTCACTTTATCAGGAATAAAGCTTCAACTAGCTACTAATATATTTTAACAGCTAATAGCATTAATATCCATTTAAATAAAGAGGCTCTTGGCACATACATATTTAATAAATGAGTGAATTCTGGTAACACAGAACTAAAAAAATTAGGTGGTTTTCCACTGCTTGCCTTTGCTGAGGCTATTTCTGCTACCTGGAGTGTTCCTCCCCCTTGCCTGGGCCAGGTTAAATCTATTTATCTTTCCATATCATATTTACAAAAGTTCCAAAAAAAAAAAAAAAAAAAAAGACAACCCAGTATTGGCAATAATGTGTGAAAAGGTCACCTTGTCCATTACTGCACAGAATATAACAGGTTTTACTTTTCTGAAGCACAGTCAGTATGACCCAGGAATTACCCTTCAATAAACTTACCATAATAAGAAATGTGAGTCAAGACTTAGGTACTAGTGAGTTTACTGAAATATTGTTTTTGTAATGGGTCAAGGCTAGGGAATGAGTGGAGCTTGAACTAGGCAAGCAAGCCCTGTTCTAGTATCTGTTTCACATCTGATTAAATGGAAATTGAGACACTTTCTGAAGAAGCAGCAGGGATAAAATTAAAGAATATTACTGTGAAAATTTTCAAATACGTAAAAATAGAGTCATAGAATAAACTTCCATACACTTATCACTCAGATTTAACAAGTATCAAAATTTTGCATTTACTTATATATCTTTGTTTTCTTTGCTGAAATATCTTTAAGCAAATTCCATTGATCATGCCGTTTTATCCTTTCATACTTCAGTATGCATCACTAAAGATATTAACTAATATTTGCAATGTCACTATAACCCTTATTTTTTGGTAACATTTAATACTCTGTTCTTAAATAAAAAAATATTTGGGAGGGAGAGGTAAGGGTCCAAATAAGATCCATCCATTACAATTTGTTTGTTAGGGGATGGACGTTATAAAGGTATTGTTACAGAGCGGGATCCCCAAGGAGACGGGAGGGGCTTTGACCATAGATTGGTGACAAAAAACTTTCAGGGCCTATGTAAAATTCTACAAGTGGCCGCAATTAGTCGCCCTGCCAACTGTGTCACAGGATGCAGTTAGGGATTTAAAAATAAGGTGGCAGGCATTCTTGGGAGGGAGAGAACTATGTGGTTTGCAAGGAGGTAGAGGGGGAGAAGCATGTGGCTTTGAAAGGGAAAGGAGAACTCCATGTGGTTTACAAGGAGGCTGGAAACTCCACACGGTTCTGAATTAAGAGCTGGAGAACACCGTGACACAGGCAAAACCTCCCCAATTAGTCTCGAATGATTGATTGGGAGCTGCTGGTAAAACTGAACTGTGTCTGGGAAGTAGGAAAACAGTATCTCTGATTTTTCTAAAACTAGCCTGGTTTGGCAGGGGCCAGGCAGAAATAGGTGTTTTTGGGTGTTTTAAAGAAAATAAGACTTAATGGCAGAAATCTGCCATTAATCTGAATCTGTATAATCTTTAAATAATTTCTCTTTTTTTTTTTTTCACTAAACTCTGGTATTGAGTTATGCTTTTGGCGGTGAGCAATCGGGCCCCTCATAACTGAACCCACAGTGGTTCTGTTATAGTGTTTTCATTAGGCATTCAGACATATGCGGACTTTTTAGCTAACAAAGATGGGTGGAGGGCAATGGAAATAAGATTGAAGGGCAGGTCTGTGATGCAGCTGGAAGAGAACTGAGAGAGTTGGTGCCATGTGTGCATACCACAGGGACAAATGAGTCCACTTCTGTGACCTGAAAAGCTTGCTTGTGTACACTGTAAGAATTTGAGACTTAAGCAAACTTGAAGTGGGAAACTCCCCTTTTTCTCCCCCTCTGTTTTCCAGTTAAGCACAGAATGGGTGAATGTTTTCTGGCTTCCTTCACAACAGACAATGGAGTTGTGACACCAGTAAGCCCTAGAGTGTTGATGGAGGGAGCATGGCAAAAACTCATATGGGGTCAGTCAAAGCTGCAGCATGGTAAAGCTCAGAGAGGACAAAGCCAGAGAAGCTGGCGCAGACAGTGGGTCTGTTTGTCTGAGAAACTGTATTTTTTCTTCATTTTTCAAGGGTAATTTTAGTAGATGTAGAATCCTTGGTTGGTGGGTTGTTTTTTTTTTTCTTTCAAACTTTAAATGTTTTACTCTACTCTTTTTCTTGGGGGGAGGCACATTTTTAATTCAATTATACAAATTAATTTTAAAATTCAAAATAAAGTTGTTTTCTTGATTTTACATCTTTCACTTGAATTTATTGGGGTCAAATTGGGTCACAAAACCATACAGATTTCAAGTTACAACTCAGTAAAACATCACCTGCACATTGCACCATGTTCCCATCTAAGTCAGTGGTTCTCAACCTTCCTAATGCCGCCACCCTTAAATACAGTTCCTCATGTTGTGGTGACCCCCAACCATAAAATTATTTTTGTTGCTATTTCATAACTGTAATTTTGCTACTGTTATGAATTGTAATGTAAATATCTGATATGCAGGATGTATTTTCATTGTTACAAATTAAACATAATTAAAGCATAGTGATTAATCACAAAAACAATATGTAATTATATATGTGTTTTCCAATGGTCTTAGGCGACCCCTGTGAAAGGGTCGTTTGACCCCCAAAGGGGTCGTGACCCACAGGTTGAGAACTGCTGCTCTAAGCAAAGTCTCTTTCTGTCCTTATTTTCCCCTCCTTGGCCCACTTCCACCTACCCCCATGCCCCTTTTCTTCTGATTATCACCACACTGTTGTCTGTGTCCACATGTTATGCATATATGTTTTTTGGCTAATCCCTTCACCTTGTTTCGTCCAGCCCCTCTCCCCAGCCCCAGACAGTTGTGACTCTGTTCCCTGTGTCCAAGTCTCTGTTTTTATTTTGTGTGTCTGTTTATTTTGTTCATTAGATTCCACATATCAGTGAGATCATATGGTATTTGTCTTTCTCTGACTGGCTTATTTCACTTAGCAAAATAATCTTCAGGTCCATCCATGCTGTCACAAAAGGTAAGATTTTCCTGTTTTTTATAGCTGCATAATATTTCATTGTGTAAATGATGTTAATTTTTCTTATCCATGAGTATGGTATATGCTTCCACATATTTGTATCTTCTTCAGTTTTTTTCTTTAGTGCCCTCTAATTGTCCAAGTACAGGTCTTTTATCTCCTTGGTTAAATCTATTCTTAGGTACCTTATTTTTTTGTTGCAATAGCAAAAGGGAGTGTTCCCTTAATTTCTCTTTCTGATAGTTCATTACTGGTATATGAAAATGCCACAGGTTTCTGAATATTAATTTTGTATCCTGCTACTTTACTGAATTTGTTTATTAGATCTAGTAGCTTTAAGGTGGAGTCTTTAGGGTTTTCTGTGTATAGTATCATGTCATCTGTGAATAATAGTAGTTTTATTTTTTTCCAGTTTAGATGCCTTTTCTTTCTTCTTGTCTAATTGCTAAGGCTAGGACTTCCAGTACTATGTTGAATAAGAGAGTTGAAAGTGGACATCTCTGTCTTATTCCTGATCTTAAGAGTAATGTTTTTAGTTTTTGTCCATTGAGTATGATGTTGGCTGTGGATTTGTCATACATGGCCCTTATTTTGTTGAGGTATGATCGATCCCCCTATTTCCATTTCACCACTCTCTTCTTGTGTGTGTGGTTTCTGAAGAAAATAATTAAATTTTATTCTCATTCCTTTATATAAAATATTTTTTTTTTCCCTGTCTTCTTTCAAGATTTTCTCTTTGTGTTAGGTTACTGCAGTTTAAATATGATATGCCTATGTTTTGATTTTTTGGTATTTATCCTCCTTGGTGCCCTCTGATCTTGGATCTGTGGTTTAGTGTCTCATTAATTTAGAAAATTCTAGGCCATTATTCCTTCAACTATTTCTCTGTCCTTTTATCTCTTTTTTTTCTCCTGGTATTTCCATGACATATATGTTTATGTAACTACACCACAGTTCTTGGACAGGCTATTCTTTCTTTATGTCTTTTTTCCTTTTGTATTTTAGTTTGGGAAGTTTCTATTAACATATCTTAAAACTTCAGACTATAGATGAGCCCATCAAAAATCTTCTTCATTTCTTTTACAGAGGTTTTTTTCTTTTTTCTAATATTTCTTTTTGATTCTTTCTAGAGTTTCCACCTCTTTGTGTTACTGTTTTACCATTTACCATCTGCATTGCCAATCTGTTCTCATATGTTTCCATTTTTTTCCATCTGAGTCCTAAACATATCAATCATAGTTTATTTTAAATTCCCAGTCTGATAATTTCAAAATCTCTGCCATATTTAGGCTCTGGTTTTGATGCTTACTTTGCCTCTTTAGATTCTGTTATTTACCTTTTAGTATGCCTTGTAAGTTTTTAAAAAAGATTTTATTTATCTATTTTTAGAGAGGGGGGAAAAGAAGGGAGAAAGACAGGGAGAGAAACATCAATTAATTGCCTCCCACACACATCCAACTGGGGATCTGGCTTGCAACCAAGGCATGTACCAACTGGGAATCAAGGCATGACTTTTTGGTTTGCAGGACAATGCCCACCCCAGTAAGCCACACCAGTGAGGGCCCTTTTAAGTTTTTGTTGAAAGCTGGACATAATGTATAAAGTAAAACATAAATGGGGTAAATAAGCCTTTCATATAAGGTTTTATGTTTATCTTTTTAGGAGTTAGACTATATTTACTGTATGCTGTAGCTGTAAAAGCTAAAACAGACTCTAGCGTCCTTGCTTTTGTACCCCCTGTTGTGTTTGAATTTCCCTAGAGAGTCCTTCTTAAATAGGCTTAAACAAAGTTAGACAAGTTGTTACAAATTCTTTTTTTTTTTTTTTTTCCATTGGGTTGTTTATTGCTTACAATGGAGTTCTTTTTTTCTTTATTAAAGCCAACAATGGACTCATGGTCCCAAAGTCACCTGAGCGCTCAGGGGATTGGATTGTCCTTAAGGCTCACACAGAACACACACAGCTTTTCTGAGGAGCCTTCCTGGTCGTCCTGGTTGGGGTCCCTGGAGCTGGTGTTTTGAGCGGCGGCGGCCGCCACGCGGGAATGAGAGGTGTTGTACTCACGTATCAGTACATTGAACTGCGGGTGATCTGAGAATCTCTGGAGCAGGTGTTCTCTGGCGCGGGTCCCGGCAGGAACCTCAGCTACGCGGGCGGTGGTGGGTACGCCCTCCAGCACTCGGCCACGTTGCTCACAGTAGCCTCCCTGCATACCTGAGAATGGGGCTGTCTTCCGGGCTTCGGGAGCGGTCCCCTCGGCACCTTCGGTGTAGGAAACGGAGGAGTCCCGCCTTGTCCTCTTCGCGCACGGCGCGCTGGTGTCCGGCCAGGCAGCCGTAGACATCCAGTTGGGTTTCTGCTTGATGTTGTCAATGAGCTCAGGCTTGCTTCTTTGAAACTTGGGGTTCCGGTAGATCATCAATCTGGGCTGTCTCAAACTGCAAACGAATGAGTCGCTTGGGCGAATCTTGCTGAACCCGTACAGATTCATCAGGCGGATGAAGGTCTTCAGGCTGTCCGACTCGAAGACTCTTTCTGCGCCATTGCGGCGGAGAACCTCTCTTTGGAAACGGTCTTGCTCGATGATCACGGCGTCTCCGCTGTCACTCCAGCGCACAGATGGGAAGGCGTCATCCTCCACGAGCCTCCAAAGCCTTCTTGGGAAGGGCAGATCGCGAAGGACGTTCTCTTCAGGGGCTGGATCGTGGCTCTGGGCTCGGTCCCCGGGCCCCCGCGAAGCCTCGCTGGGACGTGCAGCTACGTCCAGGGCTCTGTCGGCTTCGACCGCTCCTGCTGCTGCGGTGCCCTCTGAGGGGGCCAGGCTGGCCTCCTCCATCTTATCACGATTCAGATCAGCCATGGGGCTGGATCAGGACACATTGGTTACCCAGCTTTCTACCATGGAACGCCAGAGGCACAAGTGCTCTTGGCCACAGCAGAGAAACCTCAAAATGCTAGCCTCGGTCATGGGGCAACCAGCTGCTGAAGTCACAGTCTTCCATGGGCCACGTGATGTCACAAAGGTGGCTCCCAGCTGGTCTGGAGAGTGGGTTTTTGGGGGGACTGTACCCGCCAGAAGATGGCGGTGGGCCCGATCTCAGTGAACCGCCCCTCCTCATTAACCGCCCTTGTTAACCGCACCCCACCCCCCACCGGCTTCCTGCTTTGGTCTCTTCCAGCTGTTCCTGCTGGTTGGTTGGTCCTGCTCAGATGGGACCAAACCAAAGGTCCTGTTTTCTTATCCTGGGTCAAGCTGTCCCTAGAGTAAGGCAGTGCTAAAATATTTAAACTTTGCGATACTTCATCTCTAAAATGTGCTTCCTAAGGCCACCTACTGCATAAGATTGTTCCCAGAGTTCCAGAGAGAAATAAATAAGTGAAGCCCTTTTTACATTATCTGGAGCATAGCACATGCTCAATAAATGTCAAACTTGTTTCTTACATTTTGCATCCTCCCTGATCTGGAGCCATAATAACTTTGTGATACCAAGAATAGCTGATGAGGTTCGTGGTGAATAGAAACAGTTGTACTTTTCATATCTTCTTTTAAAAGAAGGAAAGAAAGTGCCAGTGAAGGGGTTTCTTCTCCTCAACATAATGAAGGTCATATACGAGAAACCCGAAGCCAGCATCATACTCAATGGGCAAAATCTGAGAGCATTTCCCCTGAGGTCAGGAACAAGACAAGGATGCCCACTCTCTCCACTTCTATTCAACATAGTCTTGGAAGTTCTTTCTCCAGACTCATCCAGAGAAGAAGGGAGCCCTGGCCAGAGAGCCCATCGGTGAGAGCGGCGTCCCAATCCTCCAAGGTCGCGGGTTCCACCTCGGGTCAGGGCACGGAGGAGAGGCGGCGCTCGGTCTAAGGTGAGAGACGGTTCATGACTTCTCTCTGTGTACTGGGCGGAACGGTGCTCAAAATTGTGGTCATAACGCCTCGTCTCCATACGCACCCTCCTTCCAGAGACGCTCCGGTTCCTCTCTCCACTGGGCGGCGAGAAGGATGACGAAGGCCAGAGAGTGAAACCAACAAGCCACGTCAGGTGGGGGTGAAACAAACTTTCTCCCCCCTTTTCTTCTTCTTGACGACAGAGAACACGTCATTCTGGAGCCACCAACATGGAGCAGGTCCATGGCTAGCCGTCCCTCCACCGATGAGCACCACGAGCTCGGGACAGAACGCGGAAGCCGGTGTCCCTGGATTCCGGAAGGAAGCAGCAGCGTGGTGACTGCCGTGTGAGGCTCGTGCGGGTCTGTGAGTCCCAGGCCGGGCTGGCGGGTGTCAACGGCCCTGCAGGGCGACAGGTGCTCGGCGCACGCGCGCCGGCGGCGCGGGCAGACCCCGCGGCCTCCTGTCCCTGCGGTCCGCTCCGTGACCTCGATGCGTGACCCTGGACTGTCCTCCAGCCTTGCCCAAGGGCGCCAGGCCCTCGGAGCAGCGAGGGGAGCAGGGCACAGTCCGCGGCGCGGGCCTCCGGTGACTGTGCTGCCCACCGTTACAAATTCTTAAGGTGATTTATTTTGCTTTCTATTTAGTACAAGAGTTAAGAAGAGAAAGTTTCCAAGTGAAGGCTTGTTTATTCCTCACCTTTACAGTGAAGCTCTAGGCATTTGGGGCTCTCAGCTTTATGTACAGAGTTTTAGTTTGATTCTTACTTTGGTGAGACCCTGAGTTTTATAGCCTTTTCCCCATGATCATGTAGCTCTTAGAATGGAGGCACAAAATCACTAGAATTTGAAGATCAACGTTAGAACAAAAGCTAGTTTGGATGCTTTTTAAAAAAATTGTTGTTCTATTACAGTTGCCCCAATTTTCCCCCATTGCTCTCCCCTGCTCTGCCCACACCCCCTCCCACAGTCCATCCCCATTTTGTTGTCCATGTCCATGTGTTGCTTATATCTGTTCCTCGACTAGACCCTCCCCCTGCTTTCCCCACTTATGCCTCTTCCTCCTCCCCTCTGGTCACTGTCAGTCTGTTCCTTGTTTCTATGCCTCTGGTTCTATTTTGCTCATTTCTTTGTTTTGTTCATTAGGTTCCTCTTATAGGTGATATCATACAGTATTTGTCTTTCGCAATCTGGCTTATTTCACTTAGCATAATAACTCCAGTTCCATCCATGCTGTCACAAAAGGTAGAAGTTCCTTTTTTCTTTCTGCTGCAAAGTATTCCATTGTGTAAATGCGCCACATTTACTGATGGGCACTTAGGCTGTTTCCAGTGCTTGGCTATTGTAAATAGCACTGCTATGAACATAGGGGTGCATAGGTTATTTAGAATGGATGTTTCAGGATTCTTTGGGTATAATCCTAGCAGTGGAATCACTGGATAAAAAGTCCTGTGTTTAGTTTTTTGAGGAAATTCCATACTATTTTCCACAGTGGCTGTACCAGTATGCATTCCTACCAACAGTGCACTAGGGTTCCCTTTTCCCCACATCCTCTCCAGCACTTGTTTATTGATTTGTTAATGATGGCCATTCTGATGGGGTCTGTGGTGGTATCTCATTGTTGTTTTCATTTGCATCTCTCTGATGGTTAGTGATGTTGAACATCTTTTCATATGCCTATGGGCCCTCTGTATGTCCTCCTTGGAGAAGTGTCTATTCAGGTCCATTGCCCATTTTTTAATTGGATTGTTTTTCTTCCTGGTATTGAATTGTATGAGTTCTTAATAGATTTAGAAGATTATACACTTGTCCAAGGTATCATTGGCAAATATGTTTTCCCATACAGTTGGTTCCCTTTTCATTTCGATGATGTTTTCTTTAGCCATGAAGAAGCTTTATAATTAGATGTAATCCCATTTGTTTCTTCTTTCCTTTATTTTCCTGGTCCTAGATGATGTATTAGTGAAAATACTGCTGCATGGGATATCTGAAATTTTACTGCCTGTGTTTTCCTCTAGGACTTTTATGGTGTCATGGCTTATGTATAAGTCTTCTATCCATTTTGTGTTTACTCTCATGTATGGTGTAAGTTGGTGATCTAGTTTCATTTTTTTCCATGTACCATTCCAGTTCTCTTAACACCATTTGTTGAGGAGGCAATTTTTACCCCATTGTACGCTTGTGTCCCCTTTGTCAAATATTAGTTGACCATAGAGACATGGGCTTATTTCTGAACTCTCTATTCTGTTCCATTGATCTGTGTGTCTGTTATTATGCCAGTCCCAGCCTTTCTTGGTTACAGTGCCCTTGTAATATAATTTATTTTCAGGTATTGTGATCCCTCCTACTTTGTTCTTCTTTCTCAAGATTGCTGAGGCTATCAGAGTTATTTTTGGTTCCATATAAATTTTTGGAATATTTTTTCTAAATCTATGAAACGTCATTGGTATTGGTATTTTAATAGGGATTGAGTTGAATCTATAGATTGCTTTGGAGAGTATGCACATTTTAATAATGTTAACTCTTCCAATCCATAAACATGGTATATGCTTCCATTTATTTTTATCCTTAATTTCTTTCTTCAGTGTTCTGTAGTTTTCCAATACAGCTCTTTTACCTCCTTGGTTAAGTTCATTCCTAGATACTTTATTTTTCTTGTTGTTACAGTAAATGGGACTTTTCCCCTAGTTTCAGTTGCTGATATTTCATTGTTGGCATACAAAAAGCCTTAAATTTCTGAATGTTGATTTAGTTTCCTGCTATTTTGCCAAATTTACTTATTAGGTCGAGAACTTGTCTGGTGGAACCTAGGGTTTTCTATGTACACTATCATGTCATCTGCAAAAAATGACAGTTTTACTTTCTATTTTCCAATTTGGATGCCTTTTATTTCTTTTTCTTGTCTGATTACTGTGGCTAGAACTTCCAATACTATGCTGAATAAAAGTGGTGAAAGTAGGCACCCTTGTCTTGTTCCTGATCTTAGAGAAAAAACATTTAGTTTTTGCCCATTGAGTATGATGTTGGCTGCAAGTTTCTCGTATGTGGCCTTTATGATGTTGAGGTATGCTCCCTCTATTCCCACTTTACTGAACGTTTTATTCAGAAATGGTTACTATACTTTATCAAATGCTTTTTCAGCCTCTATTGATATGATCATATGATTTTGTCTTTCATTTTGTTTATGTGGTGTATTATGTTTGTTGACTTGTGCGTATTATACCATCCTTGCATGCCTGGGATGAATTCCACTTGATCATGGCATATAATCTTTTTAATGTATTGCTGGATCCGATTTGCCAATCTTTTGTTGAGGATTGTAGCATCTATGTTCATCAGCAATATTGGCTTGTAATTTTCTTTCTACGTTGTGTCTTTACCTTAATACTGGCCTCATAAAAAGAGTTTGAGAGTTTTTCCTCTTCTTGAACTTTTTAGGATAGTTTGAAAAGGATAGGAGTTAGCTCTTCCTTGAATGTTTGGTAAAATTCACCTGTGAACCTATCCAGTCCAGGGTTTTTGTGTGCCAGGAGTGTTTTGATTACTGCTTCAATTTCATTAGTTGTTGTCGGTGTATTCAGGCTTTCTGCTTCTTATTGACTCAGTTTGGAAGATTATGTGTTTCTAGAAATCTGTCCATTTCCCCTAGGTTGTCAAATTTCTTGGCATATAGTTGTTGGTAGTAATTTCTTACAATTCTTTGTATTTCTGTGGTATCACTTGTAATTTCTTCTCTTTTGTTTCTGATTTTATTTACTTGGGTGCTTCTATGTTGGGTGCATATATGTTTACAAGGATTATATCTTCTTGATGGGTTATTCCCTTTAGTATTATGTAGTGTCTTTCTTTGTCTCTTTTTATCTTTGTTTTGAAATGTATTTTGTCTGATATAAGTATTGCTACCCCAGCTTTTTTTATGTCTGTTTGCTTCCCATATCTTCATTTTCAGTCTATGTAGATCTTTTGTTCTGAGGTTGTTCTCTTTTATGCAGTGTATATGTGGATCATGTTTTTTTAATCCATCAGCTACCCTATGTCTTTTGATTGGAACATTTATTTATTTTTTTTAATGTGTTTTATTGATTATAATATTACATTTGTGCCAATTTCCCTTCCCTCTGCTCCCCTCCACCCGGTGGCCCCCCTCCCTCCAGTTGTCCCCCCCTTTTAGATCATGCCCATTAGTTGTGCATACAGTTCTTCTCAACCTCTCTCTGTCTATTCCATTCCCTCCTACCATGATCCTTAATTCCTATATCATCTCCCTCCCTCTCCCCATTCCCGCTCCCTGTTGACCTCCCCCCAATATGTTCCCCGTACCTATAGTTCTTTTTCCACTCTCATTGCCTGTTTAGTTTGCCTTTGTTTCAATTCCCTAGCTTCTGTTGTTTCTTGTGGTGCAGTTTTCATTTTAGATTTCATTGTCTTGATCCTCCTTTTTCTAAACCAGTCCCTTTAACATCTCATATAACAGTGGTTTGGATCTAACGAACTCTTTCAGTTTTATTTTGTCCTGGAAACACTTTCTCTGTCCTTCTATTCTGAATGACAATTTCGCTGGATAGAGTATTCGTGGTTGTAGGTTTTGGATTTTCATTACTTTGAATATTTCTTGCCAGTCCCTTCTTGCCTGCAGGGTCTCCCTTGAGAAGTCAGCTGATAGTCTAATTGGGACCCCTTTGTACATAATTCTTTTCTTCTCTCTTGCTGCTTTTAAGATTCTCTCTTTATCTTTAATTTTTGACATTTTGATTATAATGTGTCTTGGAGTGGTTCTCCCTGGGTCCAGTTTTTTTGGAACTCTCTGTGCTTCCTGGACCTGTAAGTCTATTTCCTTCCCCAAGTCTGGGAAGTTCTCCTTTATTATATTTTCACTCAATTTTTCAAGTTCTAGTTCATCTTCCTCGCTCTCTGGCAAACCAATGATTCTTATGTTGGGCCTTTTATAGCTGTCCCAGAGGTTTCTGATCCTCTCATCGTTGCTTCCCATTTCTTCTCGCTGCATTGATTGACTGCTTGTTCCTTCTCCATATTCCGGTTTGTTGAAATGAACTCTGGATTTTATTTCCTCACCATCTGTCTCGTATGTGGTTTTGTTCCTTTCGTTATGAGTGTTTTTCGCTTCTTTCTCATCTTTTTCCAGATCTTTTGTGAATTCTGTAAGCCACCTGATAACAATGGCCCAGAACTGAGCCTCTGACAGGTTTCTTATCTGTTCATCTGTCAGGTTCTCCATCTGTTGCCTGGTGAGCTGTGCCACCGGGATTTCTATAGTTGTCTGCCTCATTTTGACAGATGCGTTTTGTTTTCTTGGGCCGGCTGTAGGGGGCAGTGCCTGTGTACTCGTAATGACCCAGTGACCGGCACCGTTTGGCAGCCTTTCTTGTTGTGCCGTGGTGCTTTGTCGTCACAATCCAGCGACCGGTACCTGTCCGCGACCTATTTCGCAGCCCTGTGGTGCTTTCTTTGGGGGCGGGGGTCCAAGATGGATTCACACAGTTATTCCGCTAGGAGACCGGGATCCGTCCTCCCGCCCCCCTGGGCCTCACTGTTCAAGGCGATGTGGTGGCTGCTTTCCCCAGCGTTGGGGTCGCGAGCTGCCGGGGGTTCGACTGCAGCTGGGGTTGTTCTCCCCGCCGCTGTCCCAGGTGCGACCGCAAACAGCACCGCCCCCTTTCGCTCCCCTTACCTGCCCAAAGGGCGCCGCTGGTTTATAACTTCATATGTTGGGCTTCCGTGTAGTTTTATTTTCTGGAATTTCTAGTTATCCTTTGTTTTGAAGTAGTTGTATTCCTCTCTAGTTGTAGAGGGAGACCTAGCGCGTCCGTCTAAGCCTCCATCTTGGCCGGAAGTCCTGATTGGAACATTTAATCTATTTATATTTAAGGTTATTATTGATAGGTACTTATTCATTGCCATTTTTCCCCTTCATACCTTTCTCTCCCGCCACCCTCTCTCTTTCTCTCTTATCTCTTAAAGCAGTCCCTTGAACATCTCTTGCCATGTTGGTTTGGTGGAGATGTATTGTTTTAGCTTTTTATTATGTCTAGGAAACTGCTTATTGCACATTCTATTTTATGGCCATACCACCCTGAATGCGCCCGATCTTGTCGGATCTCAGAAGCTAAGCAGGGTTGGGCCTGGTTAATACTTGGATGGGAGATCACCTTCTATTTTAAATGAGAGCCTTTCTGGGTAGAATAGTCTTGGTTACAAGCTTTTGCTTTTCATTATTTGGGATATTTTTTGCCATTTCCTTCTGGCTTGCAGTGTTTGTTGCATTATCAGCTGATAGCCTTATTGGAGCTCCCTTGTATGTTACTAGTTGTTTATCCCTTGCTGCCTTTAAGATTTTCTCTTTGCCTTTACATTTTGCCATTTCAATTATGATGTGGAGTGGGTTTCTTTGGGTTCATCTTCATCGGACCCTTTTTGCTTCTTGGATTTGTGTGACTTTTTCTCTCATCAACTAAGGGGAGTTTTCTGTCATTACTTTTTCAAACAGGTTTTCTATCCTTGCTCCTCTTCTCCTTCTGGTATTCCTATGATACAAATAATATTATGTTTCATGTTGTTCTGGAGCTCCCTTAAACAATCTTTGCTCTTTTTGAGTATATTTTTGTTTTATTGCTCCTTCTACCTTGTCCTCCAGCTTGCTGATTCAATCCTCTGATTCATCTAGCTTGCTTTTAATTCCTTCTACTGTGCTCTTCATTTCAGATATTGTATTCTTCATTTCCTCCTTGCTCTTATTGATAGATTCTATGTCCTTTTTCATGCTGGTGTAGTTCTCAGTAAGTTCCTTGTAGCTTCCCTGGAGTTCCTTGTAGTTCTCATTGAGCTCATTGAGCATTTTTATAACCACTATTTTTAATTCAATGTCTGATAGTTTGCTTGCTTCTATTTCACTTAGCACTCTTTCTGGGGAGTCTTCCTTTCCTTTTGATTGGGAGTTGTTTCTTTGTCTCCCCATTTTTGATGACTCTTATTGTTTGTTTCTGCTTCTTAAATTGATCCACTTTGACTTCCTGTCTTCATGGTGTGATCTTCCATAGTAGGAGACCTGTGAGATTCAGTGGTACATTATTCTTGATCTCCTGAACATGGTGCTCTTAGGATGCCCTTTATGCCATTAATGTGGACTCTCTGATTATAATTGGGTTTTGATTGTTTTTGTGTCATTCTTTGTTGAGTTTTTCCCTCTTACTGACTGACTGAGAATCACTCCACCCACCACAGTCTTGTATGCTCTTGTAATGGTGCTGGGGCACCCATGCTCCACCAATCATGAGGTGACTCCTTCATGCAGGCTGCCAGCTTCCCCTGTGGATGCTCTTTTAATCTAAGTTCTCAGTTTACATTACATTTTCTTTTGTATATATTTTGGGGGTGCTAGGTCAGCAACAAATTTAATGTTTAATCTTACTAAGCTTTCATATTATTTAACTTTATATGGCCTTATGATAAGACAGTTGACAGTATCTATCAAAACAAACATTTACATGTCCTTTGAGATAATTCTACTCCTGAAAACTTTTTAACAGCTATACTTACATGTGTAAAAATATATGCATTTCTCTTTGTTCATTGAAACATTATTTGTAATAGTGAAAACCTAGAAGTGTTCATTAATGACTAGTCCATGCTATGGAGTAATGCTGAGCAATCATTAAAAAGATGAGTAGATGTGAATGTACCGGCATAAGATGATCTTCAAGATTTATAGTTAGGTGGAAGAAAGAAAGGAAAAAGAGCTTGTTCATTTTTCAATTCATCTTCCTAGTTTTAAATTTTATTTTGTTGTATCAGAATATTCTTAGAAGAAACAGTAATAGCAATTTTATATGCCAAAAAATAATAAAAATAATAACTTGCTCTGCTGAATGCCTTTCATCTCTAGATTTCAAAGCGCATATATTATTATAACTTGAAGCATTAATAAACTAGAGATTTATTATATTTATAAAAAGTAAGATCATATTAAATTTTCAAAATAGAATTTTAACTTTATAAATAGCTTTTTGAGGTAAAACAATATAATCTTTTAGGATTATTTTGAGGGATAGATAATATTAATTAAAATACTTTCCCTTATAAAAACGTACCTTTTACAAAAGGCTTTATTTTTGCCTGATATCATTAATAACCTTTAAGTAAGTAAAGTAAAATTATTTATTCTTCTGGGCATTTTAAGAATATTAGTGTAGTGAAGTCCTGATGTCATAGTTTACCCACTAGGTATAATTGATATTTGAGTTAGACAAATGGTATCCTGGAAGGAGACAAACCATCCATTCTCTAGGCAATTTTCATATAACTAAAGTGAATCATTACATAATACATAGGAAATATTTTGAAACAATTTGATTTTAAGAAGATAAATAAATGAAAAACTCAATTGATTAATTATCCTTGAAAGACAAATAACATTTTAACTAGATAAGCAGATCTTTTGAAAATAAAAGAAAATCACTCACTGAATTTGTATTATCATGGGAGAGAAGCCATAGAATTTTTTTTGAATAAGTATAATTTTGAACCAATTTATCCTTCAATGAAAGCAATTTAACAATTCTCTTCTTCAGTGTGCCTGTAGTACAATATTAAGTTATAAAAAGTAGAATCTCATTGAAGGCTAAGTTATAGCTGAGTTGTATCAAAAGTGAAAGCCTGGCTATAGAAAGAAAGGCAAAAGGATTAAGCAAACAAACAAACAAAAAACTCATAGACACAGATGACAGTATGGTGATTACCAAAGGGAAAGAGAGTTGAGGAGAGTTTGAAGTGGATAAAAGGTAATAAAGGGTGATGGAAGGACACTTGACTTGGGGTAGTGAACATAATACAATATATAGGTGATATATTATTATAGAACTGTACACCTGAAACCTATATAATTTTATTAACTAAATGTCATCCCAATAACTTCAATAAAAAGTAAATAAATAGAAAATAAAAATGTTTGTAAAAAACCCTCCCAATATAAAATATAAAATAAGATTATGAAATAGTAAATCTATGATGTTTTTATAAGTAATCTGTATAAATAACAGTGATAGCACATACATCAGCATACATAGGAGGACATACTAATGACAGAATTCACATATTTATTCTGATTTCATAGTTTCTTGAGTCCCTGATTTTTGAAACTATTTGGATTCTTCCCTCATTCCTTTTCTAGGTTCTGAAAAATTGCTCATTTAGGTTAAAAATTTCATTTCTTAAAAGTTTGAGAAACTTACCTGTGAAACATTCTAAGCCTGTAGCTTTGGGGGGCTATATTTCTTTTCCTAATGTATTTCCAGTGTTATTAATCTATGCTAGTTTTAATCTCTTTATGAGTCATTTTAGCAGCTTTCATTTTATCATAAAATAGTATCTTTTGTTGTAATTTTAATTTTTTAGACATTGAATTGTATATTGTTTTCTATTATACTTTAAAAATCTCTCCATACTTGTGTTTGTTTATAATTTTGTGATTTTTAACAGTATGACAGCATTTTAATTTAAATATAAGTAAGAATTAAGACACAAATCTGGAATTAGACAACCAAACATTAATAACAGGTAGCTCTAGGTTGTTGGATTATAAGTGATTTCTTCTTTATTAATATTTTCAATGAATTGTGAATGCATTATTTTTATTAATGAAAACTTAATTTTTAAATATAAATAATATATCCTGGCTATCCAACTTTCTTTTCCATTGGTAATGTCATTGCATATGGTCCTGTTTCCCAATCAAAAGACATTATCATTAGTTATTGTTGTGGAAGTTTAAATTACACATATTTCTAGAGGCCAGTTTGGAAACAAACTAAAATGTAGTATTTGTATACTCCTTTGCCAAACATTTTATTTCCAGAAATTATTCTAAAAAAATAATAGAGCACTTGCACAAAATATATTTTTAGTAAAGTATAAGTCTATAAATGAATTAGAGTTGTATAGTCAAATATGGTAGATGGGTCATATGAGCTTGTTGAGCACTTGAATTGTGGCTAGTCTAAATTGAGATGTGCTGTTAGTGTAAAATACAGACTGTAATTCAAGGACTTAGCAACAAAAAGAAATGTAAATGATTTTATTAATACTTCTGTTGGTTAAATGTTGAAATGTTAATATTTTGGATCTATTGAATTAAATAAAATATATTGTTAAAATTAATTTCAGCTATTTCTTTTTATTTGTTTTTGTTTTTTTTAAGAACATTTTATTGACTATACTGTTACAGTTGTCCCAATTTTTTCCCCCTTTGCTCCCCTCTGCCCAGTATCCCCCTTCCCTCTAGCAATCCCACCCCTCCTAGTTCATATCCATGGGTCATGCATATAAGTTCTTTGGCCTCACCCTTTCCTATGTTATTTTTAACTTCCCCCTTTCTATTTTGTACCAATCAATTATGCTTCTTAGTCCTTGCACCATTTCCTCATTTCTCCCCCTTCCCCCTTCCAGCTGATAACCCTCCAAATGATTGCCATACCTATGATTCTGTTCCTATTCTGGCTTGCTTAGTTGGATTTTGTTTTCATTTTTAGATAGTTGTGAGTTGTCACTTTAGTGTTCATAGTTTTGATCTTCTTTTTCTTAAACAAGTCCCTTTAACATTTCATATAATAATGACTTGGTAACGATGAACTCTTTTAGATTTACCTCGTCTGGGAAGCACTTCATCTGCCCTTCCATTCCAAATGATAGCTTCGCTGGATAGAGTATTCTTGATTGTAGGTCCTTGCTTTTCACCACATTGAATACTTCTTGCCATTTCCCTCTTGCCTGCAAAGTTTCTTTTGAGAAATCAGCTGATGGTCTTATAGGCACCCCTTTGTAGGTAACTCTCTGATTTTCTCTTGTTGCTTTTAAGATTCTCTCTTTACCTTGAACCTTTGGCATTTTAATTATGGTGTGTCTTGGTGTGGTCCTCTATGGGTTGAGCTTGTTTGGGACTCTCTGTGCTTCCTGGACTTGTATGTCTATTTCCTTTGCCAAATTTGGGGAGTTTTCTGCCATTATTTTTTCACATAAGTTTTCAATTCCTTGCTTTTCCTCTTCTTCTGGCACCCCATGATTCTGATGTTGGCATCTTTAAAGTTGTCCCAGAGGTTCCTAAGCCTCTACTCATTTTTTTCACTTCTTGTTTCCTCATTCTGTACTGGTTCACTGTTTTTTTCTTCCTTATGCTCCAAATCATTGATTTGAACCCTGTTTCCTTCCCTTCACCATTCGTTTTGTGTAGATTTTCCTTCGTTTCACTTACCATAGCCTTCACTTCTTCCCTTATGCGTTTTGCGTACTCAAGCATACCTGTCAAGACTGTGAGCATCTTTATCACCAGTGTTTTGAACTCTACTTCTGTTAGGTTAGCTATCTCTCCATTTATTATGTTGACTATCTCCTTGTCACTTAGTTCTCCCACTGTAACCTTGATCTGTTTCCTCTTTTGGGCCATGCTTCTCTGTCTTCTCATCTTAACAGGCTCCTGTGTTTGTTTGCCTCTGTGTCTTAGGTAGAGCTGTTGCCCCTGTGATGTTGTAAGGGACGGAGCCTTAGGTATTCATCACTACAGGGGACCCATTTTACCATATGTGATGCTGTGTGTGTGGGAGGTGTCTGAGAGGGAACAATGCCACTTGCTCAGCACTCACCCCTTTTCAGGCACTTCTCCCACTTCCGTATAGTACTGGCACCTCTCTAGCTGTTGCCCTGGCCGTCATTCCCGTAGTGGGTGGGTCTGCGGATCTTCTAGAACCATGGGGGCCCTTTAAACAAGCGGATTCTGCTGAGAGATTGGCAGTTTCTGCCTCTACCCCAACCCCCACTAGTTTGTACTGTCAGAAACAACGAAGTCTGACTTTTCCTGGCACTGGGACTGTGAGCTGCATTGTTTAGTGAGGGGCTGGGAATGCTCCCCAAATGTCCCTCCTGACTTTTTAAAACATGTAACTGCGCTTTCTGCCAGTCTGCTGCTGCAGCTGCTGCTGCCACCACCACACTGTCTCCTCCCCACCCTGGTTCCGCCCTGGCTCTGCTTCTCTTACCTGTCTGGATGAGTATTTCTTCCTTATATTTTTTGTTTGTTGGACTTCCATGCAGCTCTATTTCCTGGAACTTCTGGTTGTCTTTAGTTTTGAGGTAGTTGTATTGTAGGGGCACCAAATAACCCCTGTAAAACTTTCAGAGTTCTGCTAAATATGTAGGGGCTTCAGATATTATTTGTAAGAAGTAGCAAAGGCCTTCTAGAAAGCCTTAAAAAAAAAATGTTACGGCCATTCAGTGATTTACAAGTTAAAAGACCCCAGCTTAGCCCCTATCTCCTTCCATTTGCTTGTAACTTGTCTATAACTCTTGTAAAGTTATGTCTTACAAAGTGTCTAGCCTTTTTGCAAAGTTAGTTAGTTTACAAAGAATTCGACCTAACTAAAAGGCTGCAGCTGCAAGCTAAAGATAACCTTATAGCCTTGTGAATTTCTGTTCCTGTTACTGCCTAGACATTCCTGCAGTCCTGCCCAGCCCCCTCTTCCTAAGGCTGTTTCCCACCAAAGAAGGAACAAAGGAATATCATCAGTATATAAACCCAGTTTTTATACCCCTTTGGACATTGGAGCTTGTTAGAGACCAGCTCAAAGTCTGCCTGACTGCCAGCCATTATTCAAATCCTTTGCCTTCTTTATACACTGCTTCAGAGTGTTCAATCTCACCTATGTAGCCATAACAGTATTCCTCCTTAGTTGTGGAGGGAGATGCAGTGTGTCTGTCTAAGCCTCCATCTTGGCCGGAAGTGCCCTCAGCTATTTCTTTTAATGTGAGTACTGGAACATTCAAACTTGCATGTACAGCACAAATTTTATTTCTATTGAGAGTGCCATTTAGAAGCATTGCACAGATATGACCTAAGGGGCCTCTCATCACTTTGAGGCTCTTGCAACTTTGATCTAAAGTTTAGATGGTCTGACAGTGTGGAATAAAATATTCTTTATCCTTGTTTTATTTTTCTTATGAAAAATATGTTATTTTTGTGTATCCTTAGAGAACTTAAAAAAAAAATATGTGGTTCCATTGAATATCTTTTAACATTAAAAATCAAGAATTTAACTGTTCATATTACTAGAAGTCATTTCTAATACCTCCCATCATGGTGACATGTCACGCTTTCTCATTTCTGTATCTTTACTGAAATTATTGCAACAGATGCATAAAGGTTTACTCTACCACTAATTCATGTCTGGTGTTGAGAAAATTATTTTTCTTGAAGGCATTTTTGTTCATTTTACTTCTTCCTTTGGAATATTTTTAAGGAGTTTGTCTCAAATGATTGAGAGCCTAAAAGCTCTTTTTCAATTTGACACCTGTGTGGAATGTACTGTTGCTTCCCAACAAAAATCTATGTGATTTTTCAGAAAGAAAGCAAAGATTGGTAGGACACTATGAGTAAAAAGTTTGTTATCATTGATTTGGGGGGCTTTAGTTTCAGTTTTCCCATGATATTATTTTTATAGATGGTTGATACTAAGAAGATATATCTATGAAGGACTTCTGTTTCTGACAATATAATAAACTAAGGCAACCTGAGGGCTTTCTGCTACAAATATTTAAAAGAAGTGAATAAAAATATAACAAATAGTCTTTTAAATACCCCAAAAAGGAAAAAAATAAAAAGCCCCAAAGCAAGGAAAAAGAGCAAACTAAAAACTCTGAGAGATATGATATGAACAGATGCTCGTGATGTCCAGTGGGCAGGTGGGGAGCGTATACTAATTTTGTGAATCTAGCTGCACAGGTGTCATTGCTCATATTGGTACAAGAGAGGAAGTCTTGGGTCTGTGTGTAGTAGACATTTGGAACTGAGGAGCCCTGATACAATGCTAGAATTCTGGAAGGCCTGCCCCCTCAGTCAAAGGGTGAATCAGAATAGGAAAATAAAGCTTGTTTTGTATCAAATGAGTTTTGAGTGGTAAAACTATGTCTTGCCTTAGATTTCTAAAACCCAAGTTTAAGCATTACACAAGTTTGGGGTTCAAATTTCAATACTCCTGTGATAAGAACCATGGGCTAATCCAAGAAATATTAATATAAAATTCTTTCTGGTGTGGCGATACCCTTCCAGTTCTGTCAGAGCCAAATCCCAAATTACTCTGTAAGGATGCATCCCCAAGGCACTCCACAGGGGAAAATAAAGTCCAAATTAAACTGAGTCCACATAAAAATCACAACTTTATGAGGAAATACTTCACCATCGGCAAGAGTCAGCAGTGGATTTAAAATTTTCAGAAACTTCAGATAATAGGTTATCTGAAAGACAATGCAAATTAATATAGTAGTTCCTCCATATAACACAGGGGATATATTCCAATCCCCACCCCACCCCCAGGTGATGCCTAAAACCAAGAACAGTACTAAACCCTATATAAATTATTTTTTTTCTACATATACATTCACTTTATTGCTTCTCCAAATTGCCAGCATCACCACTCTTGCACTTTGGGGCCATTATTAGACAAAATAGGGTGACCTGAATACAAGCAATGCAATACTGAAACAATTGATCTGATAAGTGGAAGACTACTAAATAGTGTACACAGCATGAATACACTGGACAAAGGGTTGATATATGTCCCAGGTGGAAGGGAACCTCTGCAAGATTTCATCACACAGCTCAGAATGGTGTGCAATTTAAAACTTATGTTTATTTGTGAAACTTTCCATTCTGTATTTTCAAACCTCAGTTTACCACGAGTAACTGAAACTGTGAAACAAAAACACATATAAAGGGGGACTACTGTTTCTTTAAAATAATAAAAAACATAAAAAAGCGATTGTTGTCCTAAGCAAAGAACAAGAGTCTAAAAGAAAATAGGCATGTTTGAAGAAGTACTAATTTTAGTTCTAGAACTGAAAGATAAAGCCATGTAATATAAAACTCTTTGTATATGTTAAATAACAATTATGACAATTATGAAGAGAAAATAAAGTGCATATTTTAAAAAATTACTCAGAATGAAACTAAAAGATAAAAAGATAGAAGACATAAAACCGAAGTTCATAGACATGGAGAATAAATTAAGAAGGTATACTGTGTCTAATAGAAATTTTATAAGAAAAAATAAATAGAATAGGATATAATAATGACAGAAATTTTTACCAGAATTAAAGAACAATAAGCCTCAGATCAAAGAAATTCAGAATCTCAAATAGGTTTAATAAAAATGAATTCACATATAGAAACATTGTAGTAAAACTGCATGGTACTAAAATCAAAGCGAACATTAAAGCCACCAGGGAGAGAAAGTTATTTACAAAAGAACAATAGCAGACTGCTAACAAACTTTTCAAGAGGAACAATAGAAACCTAAAGTCAGTGAAATAATAAGTTCAAAAGCTCAAGAGAAAATAGGAGTTAACTCAAAACTCTGTACCCAGAGAAACAAGCAAAAAATGGGTATGAATAAAATAAATATCTTTTTAAGGACTAAAGCTGAGAGATTTATAACCCATAAATCCTCACAAAATGAACAAATTCAGGAAAAGGAATTGAATCCCAAACTTAGGTGTGGTATATAAAAGTAATGATGTGCAAAAAAATTGGAAAACATGGGGTTATAAGCCATCTCCACTACCAAATAACAGCCTAAGGGAACACAAATAGGTGAAACTACAACTATAAACAACAATATTATAGACAATAGAAGGGACTAATCATAATCAGAGTTAAGATGGTCTAAAATCTCTGTATTGTTTGAGTAAAAGGTAGAAATGTTCATTCTAGCATTCCTTTTATGAACAATTACATATTTAAAATAAAACCACTAATGTATAAAAAATAGAATACATAACTTCCAACTTGGTAGAGGAAGAAAGTAGGGAATTAAAAAGGAAGAACAGGAGACAAAAATAAGCAAAAAAGCTTGTTTAGGTAGAAACAAAATAAGATAATAGAAATAAGTTAAAACTGAATAATAATTATAAAAAAGTGAAACTGAAAGATAAAACATATCTATTAAGTCAAGATATTCATAGGTTAGATTAAGAAAATACCATCAAATTCAGCTATGTACTGCATGTAAAATCGTCGTCTCGTCGTCGGCAGCCGTCCGTCTCGAGAGACGATGGTGTAGCTTCTTAAGAGTCTATCTGCACCGCCGAGAATGGCTGTGCAGTCCAACTCGGGAGTGACACGGTATATGTCTCCTCCCGTGTTGAATCGACATCTTGCGATGACGCTGGAGTGTCCTCTCCAGTGAAGCTGAAGCTACAGAGCCTGGGCAGGGTGATATGGAGGATCTGCTGTTGCCCATGCAGCAGACCCCCCCTCTCTTCGCAGCTGAAGGATCCAAGGGAAAGACGGAGTCAATACAGCTTGGCTTCAGGTGCGCCGCAGGAGTTGCCGGTGTTGACTACAACGTCAAACCGCCTTAGGGACTCCGGCTCCGGATTTTCTGTCGGGGTTTACTCCCTTAGCCTTTCCCCTGAAGAGGTATGCCGCAAGGCAGCGGAGGTTTTTTGGAATCAGAGTTTTCCTTCTCTGATGTGCCCTGACTGGAAGATCGAACCAGCGACACTTAGCTCGCAGGCCGACGCTCAATCCACTGAGCCAAACCAGCCAGGGTTTGCATGTAAAATACACACACATAAATCTTGATAATAAACAGATATTGAAGAATAAAGGGTGGAAAATATCTCACAAAAATGATAACCAAAACAAAGCTGGTTTAGCTATATTACCAGACAAAATGTATTTTCAGGTAAAAAGCATTATTTGAGATAAAAATAAATATTATTTAAAGACAAAGGTAACAATTTACCAGAAAACAGACTAATATTGAACTTGTATGCAATTAACAAATTACCACCAAAATATATAAAGCAAACATTTATATAGTTGTAGGAAGATATAAGTAATTTCACATATAATCAAATTTTAATGTCCTCTTTTAGAAACTGACAGATCAAGTATACAATGAATAAATATCTGAAAGATCTGAATTGCATACACAGAGCCATATATTCAACATTTAGAGAACTCACATTCTTTTTAAGCACACTTGAAACATTTACAATAAACTGAATATTTAGTAAGAGATAAAATAAGTCTCAAAAATGCTAAGAAATTGTTATCATGCAGATAACTGATGATAACAATATTCTGTCCTCTTAATGCAATAAAAATAGAAATTGGTAACATAAAGCTACTAAGCATTCTATGTATTTAGAAAATAAAAATTACACTTCTAAATGATTTTGTTTAAATAGGAGTCAGAATGGAAGTTTTACAATCTTTAGAAATGCATGGCATATAATCTCTACATATCAAAACTTTGAGGTTATAGATTAAGTAATATTTAGAGAAAAAAACCATATCCTCAAATGTACATACTTTTTAAAAGAAAGAATATAAAAATTTACAAGTTAGGTATATAACTCAAAGAATTAGAAAAATAAGAACAGATGACTTCCGTCCAAGATAGAGGCTTAGACTGACACACTCGGTCTCCCTTTACAACTAGAAAGAGATACAACTATGTCAAAACAAAAGATAACTAGAAATTCTAGGAAATAAAACTACATGGAAGCCCAACGTATGAAGTTATAAAACAGCAGTGCTCGTTGGACAGGTAGGAAGAGCGAAATTGGGCGGTGCTGTTTGCGGTGGCATCAGGGACAGTGGCAGGGAGAGCAATCCTGGCTGCAGTCGAGCCCCAGCAGCTTGCGACTCCAACGCTGAGAAAGGCAGCCCCTGCATTGCCTCCAATGGTGAGGCCCAGAGGGCAGGGGGGCGGATCCCAGTCTCCCAGTGGAGAATAACGGTAAGAATCCACCTTGGACCCCCACCCCCACACAAAGCGCTACACTGCCGTGAAAAAGGTTGCGGATTGCCACCGGTTGCCGGGTAGTGACGACAAAGCACCACAGCATGGCGAAAAAGATAGTGGATCACTGCCGGAAACCGGGTTGTGACGAGTACATGGGCTCTACCCCCTATAGCCTGCCCAAGAAGCAAAGCAAAACACAAATCTGTCAAAATGAGGCAGACAACTATAGAAATCCCAGTGACGCAGCTCACCAGGCAACAGGTGAAGAATCTGACAGACAAATAAGAAACCTTTTCAGAGGCTCAATTCAGAGCTATAGTCATTAGGTGGCTTACAGAATTAACAAAAGATTTGGAACAAGACAAGAAAGGATTGAAAGCCACTCATACTGAAAAGAACAAAAACACATATGAGACAAGTGGTAAGGAAATAAAATCCAGAGATCAAATCAACAAACCAGAACATAGGGAAGAAACAAACAGTCAACTGGTGTGGAAAGAGGAAACAGAAAATAAGAAAAGTGAGGAGAGGATCAGAAACCTCTGGGACAGCTATAAGAAATCGAACATATGGATTATAGGATTGCCAGAGGGCAAAGAAGAACTAGAAATGGAAAAATTATGTGAAAAGGTAATGAAGTAGAACTTCCCAAATTTGGGGAAGGAAATAGACTTACAGGTCAAGGAAACACAGAGAGTTCCAGAAAAACTGGACCCAGGGAGAAACATTCCAAGACACATTATAATCAAGTTGTCAAAAATTAAAGATAAAGAGGGAATCTTAAAAGCACCAAGAGAGAAGAAAAGAATCATGTATGAAGGGCTCCCAATTAGACTATCAGCTGACTTCTCAAGGGAGACCCTGCAGGCAAGAAAGGACTGGCAAGAACTATTCAAAGTAATGGTAATCAAAAACCTACAGCCACGAATACTCTATCCAGCGAAATCGTCATTCAGAATAGAAGGGCAGAGAAAGTGCTTCCAGGACAAAATAAAACTGAAAGAGTTCATTAGATCCAAACCACTATTATATGAGATGTTAAAGGGACTGGTTTAAAAAAAGGAGGATCAAAACTATGAACATTAAAATGAAAACTGCATCACAAGAACCAACAACAGAAGCTAGGAAATTGAAATAAAGGCAAACTAAATAGACAACGAGAGTGGAAAAAGAACTATAGGTATGGGAAACATACTGGGGGAGGTCAGCAGGGAGGGGGAAGGGGGAGAGGGAGGGAGATAGTAAAGGAATTAAGAAGCATAGTAGGAGGGAATGGAATAGACAGAGAGAGGTTGAGAAGAACTATATGCACAACCAATGGGCATGAACTAAAAGAGGGGACACCTGGAGGGAGGGGCACCACCGGGTGGAGGGGAGCAGAAGGAAGGGAAATTAGGACAACTGTAACAGTATAATCAATAAAACATATTTAAAAAATAAGAAAAATAAGAACAGAATAAATCCACAAATAAAATAATAAATATAAGAGAAGAAATTAAGAATAGAATGTTAACCATAGAGAACACCAACTATACTAAATATTTTTTGAAGGAAAAGGAAACAGTTACTAAAATATGCTAAGTTTTAAGATTTGTGAGGACACAAAATGCTATTAGGAAAAAAGAAGAACTAACTATGGTGACTATATAGACTTGTAAAAATCATTAGATGATCTATGGAAGTAAATTGAAAACCTAGTGGATATAGACAATATCCAAAAATATAGTTCTCTAAAACCCACTCAGGGAGACACAGAAAGTCTAAGTCCTATGTCTTTTAACACCAGGAAAACAAACAATGCAATTAAAAAATGGGCAAAAATGTGAATAAACCCTTTTCCAAAAAAGAAATACAGATGGCCCATAAACATATGAAAAGATGCTCAACATTATTAATCGTCAGAAATATGTAAATTAAAACTACAATGAGGTATCACTTCACACCTGCCAGAATGGCTATCATGAATAAATCAACAAACAAGTGCTGGTGAAGATGTAGAAAAAAGGAGACCCTAGTGCATTTTTGGTGGGAATGCAGAATGGTGCAGCTACTGTGGAAAACAGTATGGAGTTTCTTCAAAAAATTAAAAATGGAATTTCCTTAAAACCCAGTAATCCCACTTCTGGGATTATATTTTAACAATCTCAAGGCACTAATCAGAAAGAATATATATACACACCTATGTTCATAACAGTTGTTTACAATAACAAAGGCCTTGAAACAATTCAAGTGCCCATCAGTAGATGAGAGAATAAAAAAAGCTGTGGTACATTTACACAATGGAATTCTACATGGCTGTAAAAAAAGAATTCTTACCCTTTGTGACAGCATTGATTGGCCCGGAGAACAGTATGCTAGGCAAACTAAGCCAGTCAGAGAAAGACAGATACTATATGATCTCATTCACATGTGGAATCTAATGAACAAAATAAACTGACAAAATAAAACCAGAGGCATGGATTCATGGGACAGAATGACAGATCTCAGAGGGCAGACGGTGAGGGGCACTGGAAGAGATTAGCCGAAGAACATATACGCATATATGCAAAGCCCTTGGGCGCAGACAGCAATGTGGTGAAAGCCAGGGTGTGTGTGTGGGGGGGGTTGGTGGAGGGAGGAAAGGAGGGGAAATAGGGGACATCTGTAATAGTGTCAACAATAAAAAAAATTTTAAAAGAATATGTATTATAAATGACATTAAAAAATGTTGAATGGATAGTAAATATATGTTCCCCTAAAAACACCAGCACAAACTATTTCATTAGTTATTTCTATCAAATATTAAGGAACTAATAATTTTTCTTAATGTTTTCCAGAGAATAAAAGAGAAGGCAGGCTGGTATAATCTTGTTGCAAAAATTGGACAAGGGCATTATGAACAAGGAAAGTTATATGTGATTCTCACTCATCAATACAGAAGAAAATACTCTAAATAAAATACTAACACTCCTAATCAAGAAATGGACAAATAATCTAACATTAATAACCTATCATAATAAATTATAAATCACATGAAAAGATTAAAGAAGAAACTATGTAATCATCTCAAAAGATGTAGGAAAAAACAGTCATCAAAGACAAAAAGTTTTAATAAACTAGGAATAGACAAAACTTAATAAACTAGGAATAAAAGGTAACTTCCTTTGGAGGATGCATTAGAATTAGTTGGTGACAAGATATGGATGTGTGCTGTCACTGCATCTACTGAACATTGGCTGAAAGTCTCTACCAGAACAATAAGGCTGACACTGCAATATGACATATAAGGGTTGGAGAGGAAGAAGCAGACTGTAATTTGTCTGCAGACAAAAAGAATGTCTATATGGAAAATGTAAGAAACTCTACGGGTAAACTGTGGGAACTATTAGGAACATTTGGCAAAGTTGATACATGGAGAGTGGTATACAGAAATCAACAGCATTCCTAAACAGCAGTACCAAATGACTGAAAATGAAAAAAATTTTAAAAATAACATTTATAATATTATTCTGAACTATAGGGTTATCAGGAATTTAACTATAAAAATATAATACCTTCATGGATAAAAATAAAAACTTTTACTGTATGGCATAAAGGAAGATGTAAATAAATGTTGGATCATACCACAGTCTTGGAAGAAAAGATAATATTGCCATGATTTTAACCAAACCATTTGTAAACTAAATGCAATTCCAATGAAAATCTCACTCATCAACAATAAAATACTCATAAGATTTTTCATGGAACTCATATGCTTATCCTAATATTCATGAAACAGTAAAGGGCCAAGAACAGTAAAAAAAAAATTTGGAAAGCAGGACCATGATCAATAAAAGTAAAAGCAGAAGCAGCAGAAGCTGAAAAAGGAAAAAGGAGGTACAGAGATAAAAAGACCTTATATAGTGAATAAAATAATTAAAATGGACAATAATGGAAGGGGTTGGCATAGCATAGACAAATAATGCATCAGAATAAAGAACCTAGAAACTAGCATACAAAAATCTGCTAATTTAAATGGCAAGAATGGTGTTGCAAACTATTGTAGAAAAAATGAATTCTTTAATAAAGGTTAAAGCTATAATGGATTATTTAAGTGGAAAAAAGTGCAATTATATCTCTATCCCTTACTGTACAAAAAACAAACAAGCAAACAAATTCCTGGTGGGTTAAAGACCAGTCATGGAAAACAAACTGCATGCATTTTAGGAATAAACCCAAGATGTCTGTCATTTTTAGCATTTTCTATGTTCTTAATATACTTCATAGTTAAAAATTATTTAAGAAAAAAGCACATGAACAAGATGTTCAGAAAATTATACTATTTTGGGGAGAGTTTCAGAAAATCTAAGGTGCAAAATATTTATGATAACCATAAAATAGGTGTTTTCCAATCTCACATGGTTAAAGTGGCACTGAAGGCCAAATGTGAACATACTAGACTGCTAAAGACTATTACGTGGCTTCACTAACTCCCTATAAAAATGAGAAATATAAAACATATTTCATATAATTGTATCTTTTATTTTTTAATGATACTTAACGATCTTTATGATCGGGACTTTTATGGCAAGAGGACAGGAAACCAACTCACATTTGCTTCATCAAAGACAGGAAGTTTGGCTCACATAACTGAGAAGTTTATGGACAATAATAATAAGCATGTGTGCAGTGCCAGGAATAAGTCTAAGGGCTTCACATTTATCCATATATATAATCCTCACAAAATCCCTAGTGAGGTAGGTTCTATTATTTTCATCTTGCAGATGAGCAAACTACACAGAAAGGGAAACAGAGAACTGAGAGATAAGCAATTGTGTGTGTGAGCATGTGCATGTGCATGTATGTGTGTGTGTTTCCATGGTCAAGAAAAGACTTAGAAAACAGAGATATCTGATACAGATTTCTAACATGATCGTTCAGTGTGCGCAATGTGAACTCTTATTCTCCATGTCCTATGGAATTACCAATGCTTTGGAATGTTTGGTTTATTTGGAGAAACCCAAAGGAGGGCTAGCTAGTTCATTTTTTGAGATACCATTGGTTAGTAACATTATATAAATTTCAAATGCACAACATTATTTTATATCTATATATTCTTTGGGGTGTTCACCACCAATAGCCTAGCTTCCATCTTTCAACATACAAGTTTTGTCCAGAAGGTATCCAGCCATGTAATATGACAAATAGAGACATTTATTGAAGAAGATACAAGAAACATTGTACATAAGATTATGATGTGTCAGTCCCTTTCAAAGCAGGCACCATGGGACCTCACATAGTTCTTCCATTCACCATCAGCTGCCCCATCATATTTTTCTGACTCTCATTGATGGTCTGAAATCTCTTCCCTTTTGAAGGTGATTTTAGTTTTGAGACAAACCAGAAGTTGCAGGGCACCAAATTTGGGCGGTAGGGGGTCTGATTCAACTAGGTGATGTGATATTTTGCCAATAACTGCATGAGATGTGATGTGTGAGAAGGTGCATTGTCATGATGAAGCTGCCCATCACCAGTTGCCCATAGATGTGGCCTTCTGAATCATCCAAATAGTTTCTGTGGAGGAATGTTCAAGTTCAACACAAAATTTGATGCAGATTCATTGCTCTACTTGCTCATTTTCAATGCGAGGGCCACACATTGCACATGCTTACTCAATGGCATCTACCACCCCTACCAACTAGTACAGTGAAGTCATTGTTCATGCATGTGCATTCCAGTCCACTCTCCTTGTCTGCCAGGTTACATCAATGTTGTGCAAACCATTCTCATTGTATTACAATGGTTGTACATTTTTTAGAAAGACCCTGTATATTTCATCCTCTTTACCTATTTTGCATCCCCCTTTCTGCTCTTGGGACTACTATTCTGTAGTCTGTATCTACTAGTTTGTTTTTGTTTGGCTTGTCCATTTGTTACTGTTTTGTTTTATATTCCACATATGAGAAATCATATAGTTTTTGTTCTTTTCCATCTTACTTATTTCATTTAGCATGATAGCCTCAAGATCCATTCATGTTGTCACAAAGGGCAATATTGCATTTTTTTTATGATGAGTAGTATTCCATTGTGTTCCATATATATCACATATTCTTTATCCATTCATTCACTGATGAACACTTGGTTTTGTTCCATAACTTGGCTACTTAGCTATTGTGAATAATAATACAGCGAACTGCACAGACTATATATATATATATATATATATATATATATATATATATATATATATTCACAAAAAGTTGTAATACAAATTCACAATGAGATATCACCTCACACCTGTTAGAATAGCTATTAGCAAAAGACAAGAAATACATGTTTAAGTTGGTGTGCAGAAAAGGGAATCCTTGTTCACTGTTGGTGGGATCATAAATTGATGTAGCCACTAAGAAAAACATTATGGAGGTTCCTGAAAAGATTAAGAATAGAGCTACCATATGATCCAGCCAATTCCTATTTTGGGTATATATCCAGAGAATAAGCTCTTAATGTAGTCTGATATGGGGCAAAAATAGAGACAGCATGTGTGAAAGGAAGAACTCAAGGGTTTAGGGCCATTTAGCCTCTGGGTTACACTATACTCTTTGGAACTTCTGCAGTTAGGAAGCTCTACATGTTTTTGAGCAGGGCTATTTTAACTAAAATAGTATTATGGGCATTTTAAGTGAGAGGTGCTGGAAATGAAAGGTGGAAAAATTTGAAAGTAAAGAGACCAGTTAGTCTACTGCTTGCTGCATTAGTATAACACTAGATAAAGTTAGATTAAATTAGAAGCATAGGGTGTGACTATACAAAAAGAAAAAAAGATGGATGACAAAGGCATCATCACAGAAAAACCAACATCACTTGATAATTGAATGGACATTTGGAGAAAAGAGTGGGGAAAGTTAAAGATAACTTGAAGTAACAGTCTGGGTGACTGGGAGACTGATGTCATTGGAAAGGAAAGGAAAGGAAAGTTATAATAAATAACAGGCTTAGGAAAAAAACAATTCAGTTTTAGACAAGTTGAATTTGAGATGATGGATAAGAAACTGTATGAGTTAGGATCCTCAGTTGGAAGCAACCAAAACCAACTCTAATTTAAGTGGCAAAAGAACTTTATAGAGGGAACATGGGTAGTCTGCAGGCTTCAGGAGATCTACAGAATCAGGCTTTGAGGTTCCCTCCCTGGAATAATGCCGCTAACCAAGAGGTCAGCCCTGGCACTGCCCCTGAGCCCCCAGACACTGCGAGCAGCTGACACTGGATTCTGTTTCCGTCAGCCTCTCAGGCACTGTTTCAGTCAACAATTCTGCCAGGCTTCTCAGCTCTGCTTCCCTACATTATGAGGTTTAAGAGGCAGATGCATTCAATTAGCATGAATCAGTTGGCCACACCTAGCTGCAAGGGCACCTGGAAGAGTGAGTGGCTTTCCCACCTTTAGAGTGGGATGCAGCCTCTGTGTCCCACTGAAGTTTGTTAGGTCTTGGAAGTTTCCCAATGTAGGAAAGGGGGTCATATACCAGGCAACCAAAAGAGCATTCAAATGTAGGTACCTATCTAGGCTTCAGAAAATTTGGACTAGAGCTCAGGGGAAAAGCTGGGGTTAAGCTGTGGTTGGTGACATAGCTCTGGAAAGGGATGTTCCCCCAAATAGTCTAATGTATGATGGGTAGAGAAGATGGCTGAGAACTGAATTTGGAGAAAATGGTATTCAGGTGGTAGTGGGAGTGAAAGAAGAGGCATCAGACAAGCTTGAGAAGAGTCAGCAAGAGAGGAGAAAGCTGTGGGTGGAGTGAGGTGAGCAAGTCATAAATCCCACAAGGTCATAAGTCCCAGGAAAATATTAAAACTTTTGTAATTAAGAGCCAAGGATACCTTGCCTTATTGTGCTTTGTTTATTGTGTTCACAGAGATTACATTTTTAAAACAAATTGCAAGGAAGACACTCCACCAGCAAAAAAAGTACAACTTGCTGAAGGTTGAGATAATGGTTAGCATTTTTTAGCAATAAAATATTTTTTACTTAAATTATGTGCATTTTTAGACATAGTGCTCTTGAACATGTAATAAGCTATGGATTAGAGTAAACATAACCTTTATGTACAAAAAATTACATCCAAAATATTATATCCAAAAAATTTGAGTGACTCATTTTATGAGACTCACTTTATTGCAGTGGCCTGGAACCAAAACCATACCTTCTCTGAGGTTCACCTGTATAATTGCAGGCAATGTTATTTGTGTGGTAAAATTATTCACATACTCCATTTCTGGTCCCTTATGGAAAGCTCAGCTCTAGAGTGCTGTTTAGCAATTAGCTTTATGTATTTTCTTGAATACTTAATGTTTTCTGGCCAGGACCTGGGCACTTGAGGGGCAAGCTTTATCAATATTTGAAATCTCTGGTTAAGTATAGAAGTTCTATGTTAGTTTCTGCTAATGTCTGCTTGACATTAAACCACAATCGTGGCACATTAGCGATGGGTTTACGTGAAAGGCACCTCATATACAGATGTGAAGATGAACTCCAGGATCCACAGAATCAGGTCAAGAAGAAATCAGTTCTCCTGAATCTGGTTGAGTCAGAAATCTCATTTGAACTTAATATGAGGCAATTAGTTGTGCTCTCTGGAAAGGGCCAGAAAGGAGGGAGATCTTAGGACCAGATTTAAATCATCAGGGATTATCTGTTGCATAGGAGTAGGATCTGACTGGGTCTGAGGTTTGGCCATGGCAGGAAAACCAGAGTGATAGAGTGCCTTCAGACCAGGCATAGCTGACTTTCAGTTGAGAACCACAGTGTGACTCCATTGCTTACAAATTCCTCCACCCTCTGTGGTAAAAACTCAGATTGCAATAGTATTAAAACATAGTCACACACACACACACACACACACACACACACACACACACACACACACACACATATATATATATGTATATATATAAACAACTCACATGACTCAACACAAGGAAGTTAAACAATCCAATTAAAAAATGGGCAAAGGACCTGAATAGGCACTTCTCCAAGGAGGACATACAGAGGGCCCACAGACATATGAAAATATGCTCAAAATCACTAGCAATCAGCTTCAAATTAAAACCACAATGAGATATCACCTCACACCTGCCAAAACAGCTATCACTAATAAATCAACAAACAAGAAGTACTGGCAAAGATGTGGAGAAAAGAGAATCCTAGTGTAACTATCCTGGAAAACAGTATGGAATTTCCCTCAAAAAATTAAAAATGGAATTGCCTTTTGACCCAGAGATTCCATTTCTGGGAATATAACCAAAAAATTCAGAAACACCAAAAGAATATATGCATCCTTATGTTCATAGCAGCATTATTTATAATAACCAAGGTTTGGAAACAGCCTAAATGCCCACTGATAGATGAATGGATAAAAAAACAAAAAAACAAACAAAAAAACCTGTGGTACATTTACACAATGGAATACTATGCAGCAGTAAAAAAGGAAATCTTACCTTTTGTGACAGCATGGATAGAACTGGAGACTATTATGCTAAGTGAAATAAGCCAGGCAATGAAAGACAAATATCATAAGATCTCACTTATAACTGGAATCTAATGAACAAAATAAAATAATAAGCAAAATAGAGTCACAGAAACAAGGAACAGACTGATAGCTATAAGAGGGGAGGGAGGAGGTTGGGACTGGTGGAAAGAAGGTGAAGGGATTAGTCAAAGAAAATATATGCATGACCCATGGATATGAACAACAGCATGGGGATTGCCTGTGGGAAGGGGGGCTGGGGGAGTGGACAAAGGGGAAAATTAGGGACAACTATAATAGCATAAGTAATTTTTTAAAATAGCCAAAAAAGACTACAACTTAACTATCAGTACAGAGCTCCTGAATGGATAGTTTAGGCAGTTGGTGTCTGTTTTATGGGGGCCTCAAACAGCACCTTGGGTAAATTCTGAGTTTTGAAAAGCATTCAAGAGATGTGAAAAGGTGGGAACAGGTTGTCAGCAAATTTGAGAGAGGCAAAGGGTGGGGCTGGAAGGTTGTGTAACAGTGGTGACATCTGAGTGAGCTATCTTGAAGGCTTATTTGTCAAAGGTTTGGGAAGTGAGTTTTGAATATAAACAAATCCTATATTACTATGAGTAGCTATTAATGACTACCTGATCCCCACAAGAGAGCTTTCTCTCTTTTAAAATTCTAAACTTTAAACTTATCTCTTTGTTTCTTAAGGATCTTATTGGTTTTCAACAAAGCTATTTGATATATTATCACATCAGGGTGCACTTTATTAACTGGGAAGCACCATATAAATATTAGTTATTTATATGTGTAGTATAAAAGGATATCAAAATAGAACAGGCTCAATTTCTCAGATCCCACAGGCCACTATGCCAACTAAACACACATTTCAAAGTGAGGCATGAGAAAATCCATGTGGGTTTGTCCAAGCAGATTTCTGAAAACGAGTTTTGTGCCTGTTTGTTCATCATTCACCTTCCAGGCTATATAAGTGAAAGTTAAGAATTTAGGGAAAAGGTTAGAAATTTATAATAGCAAGCAGTTCCTTCAGGGAGAATTGTTGGAAGGTTGTGGCATTTCCCTTCCCTCAAGCTACATGAGAGGGACGTCAAGAGGAGCAAAGAGCCGAACTTTGTCCTCAGGTGTATGAAGGACACAGAGATTGCTGACTTTTCCTACCCAGAATGTGGAAGGCTGTGCTGGACTCTCCCTGCCCACCTAGGGAATGAAGAAAGATAACTAGTTTGGATGTAAACATCACTCTCAGAGATGTTGGGCCGAAGGGGAAAGCTTTGCCTGGGGACTCAGTATTGATAGATGATGTGAGCGTAGGGGAAATTGTGATTTCATCCAAGAGAATTGCCTGCAGTGGTGAGGATGACTCTGTAGGAGGGGCACTAACAGATATCAGAGCCTGGGTGAAAAGTCCCAAGTTGTCAGGCAGTGACCACATACAGAAGGTTAAAGTTGGAGGGTTCCCATGGGAGTGGCTGGGAGCTTCCATCCCAGTCAAGTAAGAACCCTCTTACTCCTTGCCTCTCTTCATTCCCCTTTATCCCCATTCCTCCTCATCTTTCCCCACCCCCTCCCTTGGAGGAGCCAGAGACAGCTTGATGGCTGGGGGAGGAATGATAGAAGAACTTGGCTGGCTAATAAAGGAGAAGGTGATTATGCCTTCCCACTCTCTTCCTTACACACTTCCTCTCTGAAGCAAGACAGAGCTGCAAGGAAAAAGAGAACCATCTATGTGATTTTCACGTTGAACTAGATATTACTGAAATGAGACTATTCCTATAACTAAAATGGGCCAAAATCTTTTTGTTCCCTGGGAGTGACAGGAAAAATCCTGAGTCCTACAGGAGACTTCATGGGGGGCTGGGAACACCTAGACCACAATTGGATTTGAGCCCTCTTTAAAGGGGCACTAGCAGGGAGGAGAATGTTTTCTGATTGAACTCTGAAGTGCCACTGGTTCAAAGAAAAAGAATCCCCAAGATCAGGGAACATGTCAGATTCATCTTTTTATTCCTGTAGTGCTAAGAATCACAGTTCTTAAGTGGTAGGTTTCCTCATTGAAACCTGAGGTTTTGCCTAAAGCAAAGGTTCTCAAACAGATAGTGTGTACATTAGAACTTCCTGCAGGGAGTGGTAAACACAGATTGCTGGGCCCCTTGCCCAGATTGTTGATACTGTAGGTCTGTTAGTTTTGGGGAGGGAGCATTTTCTTTTGGACAAGTTCATAGGTGAAGTGGATGCTACTGGTCAGGGGCCCACACTTTGAAAGTACTGGTCTAAATAACATAGATAAGGGAGGAAAGCGCTATTCGTCAACTAACTTATTCATTCATTTGTTCATGAGTTAATTCAACAAATATTTACTAAGGGTCTGTTGTGTGCTCTGTGCAGGTGCTGATTGGGCCTGGGGTTACCCAGTTTATCTAACTAGTCCGGTGGTGATGCCACATTTCCACCACACGGGAGGAATGAAGAAACTCAGCTCAGAGAAACACTCCTCTCTCGCACTCACATTCATCTTATGAGATGGCTTTGCTTTCCTTGTTGGCCTAGTTCTGGTTGGAATTGAAGCTGTGTTTCATATTTAATAGAGGCTTTTGTTCCCTCTTCACACATTATATTGATTCTTATAATTGGGCTTTTTTGCTTTTACCCAAACTACATTACCCAATTTAACAGCTAGCTTAAAATGCTATTATAAAACCATACAGGGTCTTAGTGGAAGAGAAAAAAGGAAATGAATCTCTCAGAGCTCTATCTCTTCCAGTAAGGCATTCCATGGATGGGGAAATCGGGCAGTGTTTGCTTTTCCGCCTCTCACTGCCTACAATCCTCCAGAGCTTTCTGGCTGGCAGGCCAACTGCTCACTCAGCTTTTCCTTGAAGATCAGGGATCTCAGAATATGGTGGGGGCAGTGGTCCTTTATTTTCTGATTCTAGTCTCCACTATGAGACCTATATCCTGTGAGTTGTGTAGGTACATTTGTGTACATTCCTGAGCCTTGACCTCTGACACTGGGAACTCAAGAGGGCTACACAGCCCTGTAGGAATCGCCAGCTTAGCAAATTAGACCTTGATTGATTGATTGCTTCATTGATTTATAAAATTTTATTCTCACCTGAGGTTATGCTTATTGATTTTAAAGAAAGTAAAAGGAAAAAAGGGAGGGAAGGTGGGGGGGGGAGGGGGGAAGGGGGGGAGGAAGAGAAAGCCAGAGAGAGACAGAGAGAAACATTGATGTGAGAGAGAAGCATTGATTTGTTGCCTCCTGTACATACTTTGAGTGGGGATCAAATCCACAACCTAGGCATGTGCCCTGACCAGGAGCTGAACTCTCCACCTTTTGGTGTATGGGGCAATGCTCCAATCAACTGAGCCACTGGGTCAGGGCCAGACCTTGTTTTAGCAGCTCTCTTTTTAATGTACTTGGGTTTACTTGGCCAAAGGCATTTTCATCATTACAATGCTCTGGAATTGTGATTTTTGACATTTTTATTAGTATAAAGGAGATTTTTAAAATTATTTTTAATTTTTAAATATATTATATTGATTATGCTATTAAAGTTGTCCCAGTTTTTCCCCACTTGCTTCCTGCAACTGGTATCCCCAATTCCTCCCATCAATTCCCCCACCCCCTTAGTGTATGTCTATGGCTCATACATACATATCTTGGCTACACATTGCAATAATCTCAGGAGCTTTAAAAAGTCCTAATGCCTAGGCTCTGATTTCTTTGGAATGGGGTATGGGTTGAGAAACAGGATTTTTAAAAGCTTCCCAGATGACTTTATTATGCAGCCAGAGGAGAGGACCATTGCTTTAGACATCTGCTGTCCAGTTTGGTAGCCACCAGATGCATGTAGCTATCGAACACTTGATATGTGGCTAATGAAAGTTGAAATGTGTTTTAAATGCAAAATATACTCCAAATTTTGAAGACTATGAAGACAGTATGAAAACAAGACTGTGAAATAATGTGTCATTAGTACATTTTATATTGACAGCAGCAGGCAGAATAATACCACTCCCCAAGATGTCCATGTTCTAATCACCAGAATCTATGAATGTGTTCTGATACATGGCAAAGAGATTAAAGCTGAAGATGGAATTAAGGTTGCTAAAGAGCTGACCTTAAGTAAAGAAATATCCTGGATAATTCTGGGAAACTTAATCTAATCACAAGTGTCCTTAAATGTGGAAAAGGGAGGAAGAAGAGGCAGCATCAGAGTAACGCAATGTGACAAAGACTCAACTAGCTGTTGCTGGGTTTGGGCATGGAAGAGAGACCACAGCCAAGGAATGTGGGCAACCTCTAGCAGCTGAAAAAGGCAAAACTATGAACTCTCCCCTAGAGCCTCCAGAAAGAAACACCGTATTCTCAACACATTGATTTAGCCCAATGTGATCCATTTTTGATTTAGGTAGTAAGTGTCTTGTTTTAATCCACTAAATTTGTGGTAATTGTTATAGCTTCAATAGAAAACTAATCTATTGCCTTACATATTGAAATAGTAATATTTTGAATTGTGTTAAATAAGATGTATTAATAAAATTATTTTCACCTGTTTCTATTTGCTTATTTTTAATGTGGCTACTAGAAATTTTACAATTAATATGTGGCTTGAATATATTTCTACTAGACGGTGCTGCTCCAGACCCTCTCAGCCTTTGGACAATATGGTACCATAACTGACTCTACCTATCTCTGGTAGATGTAACACTAAAGATCAATGACCTCTATGGAGACTTCTCGGCTAACTGAAAATTGTTTTTATTCTCAGCCCCTGCCAGCTTGTTAGTAATAAAAAGAAAAATTGTGTCTCATGCTTAGACCATCCAGTGAATAAATGACCGGAGGTCATTTTGAGTGCCAACTTTCCAATTTTATAGAAACCATAAAACTAGCTCAATTGAATAAATTGTTAGAGTTTTCGAGAGAAGAGAGCACAGATTAGTATACCCATTCACCACCGGAACACTATTCTCTGAGTGCCCTCAACACAGTGCAGCTACTGCAAGAAAGCAATGTGACTAGATCTGTTGACCCACCAATACCATCACAGGCTGGACCCTTGATCGACCAGCTTGCTTTTTGTAACAAGTGTCTTTTTGGTTACAAACAACAAATGTAATGTTTAGGTGATTAATATGGTTGTGTTTGCTTTTAGCAAACCCATGAGAGGAAAAGTCTTAACCGATGGTGTCTAGAGAGGAGAAAATAGGAATAAAACCAGAGTACACTTTCTTGGCAAAGAAAGGCAAGGGAGGCTGAATAGAGACTTCTTGAGAGGCCATGACAAGATAGAAACAGCCACTCCTTGCTGCATTAGGGCATACAGGTCACTTCTGATCCTCAAGGACACCATTAAATACTTTGAAAGAAAAATGGGGAGAAATTGACACATTGAGGCAAAGAGACTTAAAATATAGCTGTCTTTTTCTTTTGCCATAAATAATATATTTTTCCAAAGACACAAACATAGAGTATTGCAGAGATTGTAATAAACATTAAACTTTCAAAATTCATATTCATTATTCTGGAGTTAAAGTATTTGGAATATTTGAAGATTCTGATAATATTTGAAGACATTTTGTGTGTCAAAAGACTTTTATTCTACAACTAAAAAATGTGTAAAAAAATTCCAACGATGTGTAATGTTCACAGGAAAAAATGGCCACCCACTGCATGTGAAGAGCTGGGATGGTGGGCAGCACTTCACAAGGTTCATTGCTTGGGAACACTCAAAATGATTGCTACCACCCTGCCATTGGGTGGAATCCAGGAAAAGAGAAACTTCTTTACTTTCAATTTGAGTATTTTCCCCTCAAACCTTGTGCATGCTATATGAAACAATAAAGCAAGAATGAGGGTATTTTCTGCATTTTCTTCATGGCCTCACGCCATTATCTAATACACTTAATGCCACTTCATATTTCTGGCCACTCCCTATAATTCATTCAGGATAGATTTTGGAACTGTGGCTGGTGTGGATGTCCTGCCTCAAGCCCCAGCAATGACAGATGTGGACTCCATGGGAAATAAAAGCAAGAAGGGTATTGGGACTATTTCTTAGAAGCTTTTCCACTGAGCAGTCACCACGCTTTGCAGGAAATACTGTGATCATCTTACAGCCTAAAACACATTGTCTCCTGTGTGGGTAGAGTTACCTGAGGTGAATTAACAGTTTCTCTCCTAAAGATCTCTGCTGTATTTTTAAAAAATCTAATCACAGTGATGGAACTATGAGGGTATGCTTTGTGCTTGAATTCCCTAAGCTACCAGATGCCATCCAATATTGAAGGGCCCTTCACAGCTATAAATTTGAGGTTAAATGCCTTCCAGCATTTTCATGTTTTCTCTTCCTTGTAGCTAATGGATCAATGCTTCTCAGAAAGCCCAGTTGTTCTAGGGTCAGTTTCCTAATGGAAACCAGTCATAGAATTTCATCTTTTATTAAAGTATATTTTATTGATTATGCTGTTACAGTTGTCCCAATTTTCTTTCCCTTTGCCCCCCCACCCATCTTCCCAGTACCTCCCTCCCCTCCAGCAATCCCTCCTCACTTAGTTCATGTCCAGGGGTCATGCATGTAAGTTCTTTGGCTTTGTCCTTTCCTATACTGTTCTTAACACCTCCCTGTCTAGTTTGTTCCTATCAATTATGCTTCTTGATCTCTGCACCATTTCCCCATTTCTCCCCTTTCCACCTCCCAGCTGATTATCCTCCAAATGATCCCCATACCTATGATTCTGTTCCTGTTCTGGTTGTTTGCTTAGTTTGTTTTTGTTTTTATTTTTTAGATTCAGTTGTTGATAATTGTGAGTTTGTTGTCATTTTGATGTTCATAGTTCTGATCTTCTTTTTCTTAAATTAGTTCCTTTAACATTTCATATAATAATGGTTTGGTGATGATGAACCCATTTGGCTTTATCTTGTCTGGGAAGCTTTATCTGCCCTTCCATTCTAAATGATAACTTTGCTGGCTAGAGTAGTCTTGGTTGTAGGTCCTTGCTTTTCATCACTTGGAATACTTCTTGCCAGCCCCTCCTTGCCTGCAAAGTTTCTTTTGAGAAATCATCTGATAGTCTTATGGGAACTCCTTTGTAGGTAACTCTATTTTCTCTTGCTGCTTTTAAGATTCTCTCTTTATCTTTAGCCTTTGGCATTTTTTTTTTTTTCTGGCACATAGAAAATACTTTATTACAGACCATTGGAATATAAAGGAACTGTCAAGATATCAAGACCACTCTGAGATCCAGAGAAGTGAAATGACTTGCTCAAAATTGCAGACTGAGTTGGTATCAGAGATAAAAGTTCTAATGTCGTAAATGGCCATTCTATAGCTTTTGCGGAAAGCTTTGCTTCCCTTGACTGGGTCGATGCAACAACAGTATATAAGATGAAATGTAATATTACTCAAATTTAGAATGCCTTAGTTTTTGAGATGTTTTTAAAGTAAGTACTTGGTAGTCGCTAGCCTTTGGCATTTTAATTATATGTCTTGGTGTGGTCCTTTTCGGGTCTAACTTTTTGGAACTCTGTGCTTCCTGGACTTATATGTCTATTTACTTTGTCAAATTAGGGAAGTTTCCTTTCATTATTTTTTCAAATCAGTTTTCAATTTCTTGCTCTTCTTCTTCTTCTGGTATACCTATGATTCACATGATGGTATATTTAAAGTTGTCCCAGAGGTTCCTAATTCTCTCCTAATTTTTTCCAATTTTTGTTTCTTCTTTCTGTTCCGGGTGAATGTTTGTTTCTTCCCTTTGTTCCAAATTGTTGATTTGAATTCCATCTTGCTTCCCATCACTGCTAGTTCCCTGTATATTTTTCTTTATTTCACTTTGTATAATCTTTTCTTCTTCCTTTATTTTGTGTCTGTACTCAATTATTTTTCTGAGCATCCTGATCTCTGGTGTTTTGAACTCTTCATCTGACAGGTTGGTTATCTCAGCTTCATTTAGTTATTTTTCTGGGGTTTTGTTCTGTTCTTTCATTTGGGACATATTTCTTTGTCTCGTCAACTTGGCAGCCTCCCTGTGTTTGTTTCTATGTACTGGGTATAGCTGCTTTGACTCTGTGTCTTGGTAGTATGACCTAATGTAGTAGGTGTCCTGTGGGGTCCAGTGGCACAGCTTCCCTTATCACCCAAGCTGGGTGCTCAAGGTGTACCCTTTGTGTGGGCTGAGTACACTCTCCTCTTGTAGTTGAGCCTTGGTTACTTTTGGCAGATCAATGGGAGGGATTTACACAGGCAAATCAGCTGCAAGCACTGGCTGTGACCACTGACCATCAACCTCCACCTTTCATGGAGGATCAGCTGTGCAGGGAAAAGGTGGAAGTGCTCCAATGTGGTCTGTAGCTATTCACTGGGTGTGCTAGCACTGGGGTTTCCCAGGTGGTCCAGACCAAGGTCAGCCCCCACCTGTGTCTTGTCTGGGGCACACTGAATGAGCTATAGAGCAATCTGAGATTGCTGCTACTTGTGCTGGGCTTGGAGATTCCCAGCAAAGCCAAGCTGTGAATATAAGCTGTCTGCTGGTGGTGTGGGGCCTGGAGCTCACTAAAACTGGTTGTTGCTTGTTTGATAGGATTTAGGAGGTTGTGAAGCATGAGCCAAGAGCAGTCATCCATATGGAAAAACAGCCTTGGTGGACCTGTAAGTTGGGTGGGTTGGAGTCTGTGGAGATCTCCATGGTGGTTCAAATAGTGTTAGCCAGGTTGATGAAGTCTCAGATATGGCACCAGCTTGCTCGCTCAGTGGGGGGAGGGTTTAGAACAGAGACAATGGCCTCTGTTCACCTTGATGCCATACATTTCAGTTTCTCCCTGCATGCCACTGGTGCCCTTCAAGCTGCTACTCCAGTGCTGGAACTCAGAGGGAATGAGTCTGGATAGGTGAGTTCATGTGTGGGTTCTTTAAGATGAACTGCTTGGGTCTCCAGAAGTTTCTTTCACTGACTCAATTCCTGCTGATTTTTGTAGCCAGAAGCTGTGAGGGCTTGTCTTCCTGGTGCTAGGGGGCCTGCTGTGGGGCTGGGACTCCTCACTCCTGACATATCCCTCTTGTATTTTTGTCTTCCAAAGGTTGGTGAGAGACCAGCTCATTCTGTGTCTGCACCCCTCCTACCTATCTCGATGGATATGTTTTTTTTTATTTCCTTAGTTGTCAAAATTTCATTCTACTCAATTTCTGATGGTTCTCAGTGATGGTTGTTTGATATTTTAGTTGTAACTTTGATGTGGTTGTGCCAAGAGGTGAGCCATGTCTGCCTATACTGCCATCTTGACCAGATCTTAGAATTGCCTTTCACCCTTTTATATCCTTCTGGGAAACATTTCCACCATTTTATAACTCACCTTTCCTAACTCCCTTCAGTCCTTTTAGGGGAACTTTTCTTTCAAATTCAGGTATCTATAGAAGGCCAGCAGGAATCCCCTACTCCCACCCCCAGTCATTGAATCATTCCTTCACATCTGATGCTGGAAATCAAGACTTCTGATTTGAGGTATGTTTACATGCCTCTCGGTCCAGGTGTTTAATGATCTGAGTAGCGAGCTGGACTCGCTGGTGCCGACTGTCTGACTGCTCAGGCCTCAGGATCTTAAAAACATCCTGTGACTTAAAAAGAATCTTGCTGAGTACTCCATCTTCCCTGATGTTATAAGGAAATCAAACAAAACTAAGTACAAATTGTGTTTAACCTTAATTGCTTTCTGAACAGTGCATCCGTTCCTTAGCCTTAAAAGAATAAGTGATTGGATTTCTGTTTTCCTGTTTTTCTGTCTATGAATGCTATATAGACTTTTTTTGTCAGGAAACATTCTCATCAGTTGACCTTTTGAACTTCCTCTGTTGTAAGTTTCAAGTACATTGTAAACATTCCTGGGATTTGCCTGTGAGCTCATTCCTGGACCCTCCCTGTTGATTAGCATATCTGCAAAATCCAATAAAAGAAAGGTGCTTGCACTGCTCAGTGCTGATCCTGCCTGAGCGTGCTGCAGCCCTCCGATCGTCTCATTCTGTCTGCTGGAATTACTTCCACGCCCTCGACCACAAAGTACTACAACACACATCACATTAGTCATATCTAAAGGCAAAAGCGCTATCATTTAGGTGAATGTGTATACATAGGGACAAAGGAATAAAATGAAGGGTGAAGAAAAATAATTCTTAATAGTTTCTTCCTCTGCTTGTTCTTCAAACTTTTGTTGGGAAGATTTTTTAAATTTATTGTTTTTCTGTTACAGTTGTCCCACTTTTCCCCCTGTTTCTCCCCCACACCCAGTCCACCCCTTCTTCCACAGCCAATCCCCACCTTGTTGTACATGTCTATGGGTTTTTTATACTAGTTCTTTTACTAAACCCTTCCCCTACTAATCCTCCTTCTCTCCTTACCCACCTCTCCCCTGGTAACTATTATTCTGTTCCTTGTTTACATGCCTCTGGTTCAATTTTGCTCATTTGTCTGTGTTGTTCATTTGTTTCCTGTACTAGGTGATATCATATGGTATTTGTCTTTTGTTGCCTAGCTTATTTTGCTAAGCATAATACACTCTAGTTCCATCCATATTATGGCAAATGGTAGGAGTTCCTTTTTTCTTTCTGCTGCATAGCATTCTATTGTGTAAATGTATCACAGGTTTTTGATCTACTCATCTACAGATGGGCACTTAGGCTGTTTCCAGCACTTGGCTATTGTAAATAGTGCTGCTATGAACATAAGTGTGCATAAGTTCTTTTAATTTGGGGTTTTAGGATTCTTTAGGTATAATCCTAGCAATAGAATTTCTGGTTTAAAAGTCAGTTTCATTTTTAGTTATTTGAGGAAATTCCATACTCTTTTCTATACTGTTTCCCACCAACAGTGTACTAGGGTTCCCTTTTCTCCACATCTTTGCCAGCACTAGTTGTTTGTTGGTTTGTTGATTTATTGATGATGGCCGTTCTGACCAGTGTGAAGTGGTATCTCATTGTGGTTTTTATTTGCATCTCTCTGATAGTTAGTGATGTTGAGAATTCTTTCATATGCCTGTGGACCTTCTATATGTCCTCTTTGGAGAAGAGTTTGTTCAGATCCTTTGCCCATTTTTTATTTGGTTGTCTGTCTTCTTGGTGTTGAGTCATATAAGTTCTTTATATATTTTGGAGATCAGTTCCTTGTCTGAGGTATCATTGGCAAATATGTTTTCCCATATAGTTGGTTCCCTTTTCATCTTGCTGATGTTTTCTTTAGCTGAGCAGAAACTCTTTAGTTTGATGTAGTCCCATTTGCTTATCTTTCCTTTATTTCCCTTGCCTTAGGAGATATATCAGTGAAAATGTTGCTACATGAGATATCTGAAATTTTCCTGCCTATGTTTTCCTCTAGGACTTTTATGGTGTCATGACTTACATTAAAGTCTTTTATCCATCTTGAGTTTATTCTGGTGTGTGGTGTAAATTGGTGGTCTAGTTTCATTTTTTTTTTTGCATGTCCCTGTCCAGTTCTTCAAGCACCATTTGTTGAAGAGGCTCTTCTCACTCCATTTTATGTTTCTTCCCCCTTTGTCGAATATTAGTTGACCATACAGATGTGGGTTTATTTCTGGGCTCTCTATTCTGTTCCATTGATCTATATGTCTGTTCTTATGCCAGTACCAGACTGTTTTGATTACAGTGGCCTTGTAGTATAGTTTGATGTCAGGTGTTGTGATTCCTCCTACTGTGTTATTCTTCCTCAAGATTGCTGTGGCTATTCGGGGTCTTTTTTGGTTCCATACAAATTTTTGAAGTATTTGCTCTAGGTCTGTGAAATACGTTGCTGGTACTTTAATAGAATTGCATTGAATCTATAAATTACTTTGGGTAGTATGGCCATTTTGATGATGTTGATTCTTCCCATCCAAGAACATGGCATTTGCTTCTCTTTATTTGTATCTTCCTTAATTTCTTTCTTCAGTGTTATGTAGTTATCTGAGTACAGGTCTTTTATCTCTTTGGTTAAGTTTATTCCTAGGTACTTTATTTTTCTAGTTGCTATAGTAAATGGGATTTTTTTCTAGTTTCTATCTCTGATATTTTATTGTTGGTGTACAGAAATGCCTTTAATTTATGAATATTGACTTTGTACCCTACTATTTTGCCAAATTCACTTATTATGTTGAGTAGTTTTTTCATGGAGTCTATAGGGTTTTCCATGTACACTATCATGTCATCTGCAAATAATGACAGTTTCACTATCTCTTTTCCAATTTGCATGCCTTTATTTCTTTTTCTTGTCTGATTGCTGTTTCTAGAACTTCCAACACTATGTTGAATAGGAGTGGAGATAGTGGACATCCTTGTCTTCTTTCTGATCTTGAGGGAATGCTTTCAGTTTTTGTCCATTGCGTATGATATTGGCTTCAGGTTTCTCATAGATGGCCTTTATTATGTTGAGGTATGCTCCCTCTATTCCCATTTTGCTGAGAGTTTTTATCATAAATGGGTGTTGTACTTCATCAAATGCTTTTTCAGCATCTATTGTTATGATCATGTGATTTTCATCTTTCATTTTGTTTATGTGGTGCATTATGTTTATTGATTTGCAAATATTAAACCAGCCTTGCATCCCTGGGATGAATCCCACTTGTCGCAGTGTATGATCTTTTTAATATGTTGCTGAATCTGGTTTGCCAATATTTTGTTGAGGATTTTAGCATCTATGTTCATCAGCGATATTGGCCTGTAGTTTTCTTTCTTTGTTGTGTCTTGACCTGGTTTTGGAATTAGGGTAATACTGGCTTCATAGAATGAGTTTGGGAGTTTTCCCTCTTCTTAGATTTTTTGGAATAGTTTGAGAAGGGTAGGCATTAGTTCTTCCCTAAATGTTTTGTAAAATTTGTCTGTGAAGCCATCCAGTCCAGGGCTTTTGTGTGCTGGGAGTTTTTTGATTACTGCTTCAATTTCACTCTGTTATTGCTCTATTCAGGCTTTCTGCTTCTTCTTGATTCAGTTTTGGAAGATTATATGTTTCTAGAAACTTGTTCATTTCATCTAGGTTGTCAAGTTTCTTTCCATACAGTTGTTCATAGTAATTTCTTACAATTGTTTGTATTTCTGTGATATTGGTTGTGCTTTTTCCTCTTACATTTTGGATTTTGTTTATTTAGGTCCTCTCTTTTTTTTTCTTGATGAGCCTGGCTAAAGGCTTGTCGATTTTGTTTATCTTTTCAAAGAACCAGCTCCTACTTTTGTCGATCTTTTGAATTGTTTGTTTAGTCTCTATGTCATTTAATTCTGCTCTGCTCTTGATGATTTCCTTCCTTCTACCCACTCTGGGCTTTGTTTCTTGTTGTTTTGGTTCTTGTAGCTCTAGGGTTAGATTTTTTTATTTGGGATTCTTCTATCCTTTTTAAGTAGGCCTATAATGCTCTGAACTTTTCTCTCAGGACTGCTTTCACTGTGTCCCATAGGTTTGGGGCTGTTGTGTGTTCATTATCATTTGTTTCCAGAAACTTCTTGACTTCCTCCTGATGTCATTGTTAACCCAATCATTATTTAATAGCATGTAATTCATTCTCCATGAGTCTGAATGTCTTCGAGTTTTTTCCTTATGGTTGATTTCCAGTTTCAAGCCATTGTGATCTGAGAAGATGCTTGATATAATTTCAATTATTTTGAATTTGTTGAGGCTTGTTTTGTGTCTTATCATGTGATCTATCTTTGAAAATGTTCCATGTGCACTTGAAAGAAATGTATATTTTGCTTCTTTGGGGTGAAAAGTTCTATATATATATCAACTAAGTCCATTTGATCTAGAGTGTTGATCAATGCCTCAGTATCCTTGGTGTTTATTTGCTTCAAATATCTGTCCATTGTTGACATTGGGCATTAAAGTCCCCTACTATGAGTGTGTTGCTGTTGACATCCTTCTTGTATTCTTCCAAGATTTTCCTTATATATTTGGTTGCTCCTATGTTGGGGGCATGTATGTTTACCAGGGTTATATCTTCTTGATGGATTTTTCCCTTAAGTATTATGAAATGTTCTTTTTTGTCTCTTTTTTTTTTGGCCTTTGCTGTGAAATCTGTTTTTTCTGATATAAGTATTGCTACTCCAGGTTTTTTTTCATGTCCATTTGCTTGAAATACTTTTTTCCATTCCTTCACTTTCAATCCGTGTAGATCTTTTGTTTTGAGGTGTGCTTGCAGACAGCATATAGGTGGGTCATGTTTTCATATTTGTTCCACTACCCTATGTCTTTTGATTGGAGCATTTAATCCATTTACATTTAAGGGTGTTATTCACAGGTATTTATTCATTTTCCTTTGTACCTGTGTTCTCCTTTCTCTCTCTTTTTCTTCTTCTTCTTAAAGCAGCCCCTTTAGCATCTCCTGCAATGCTGGGTTGGTAGAGATGTATTCTTTTCATCTTTCTTTGTCTGGGAAACACCTCATTTCACCTTCCATTTTGAACAAGAGCTTTGCTGGGTAGAGTAGCCTTGGTTGTAGCCCTTTGTTTTTCATTGTTTGAAATATTTTTTGCCATTCTTTTCTGGCTTGTGTTTCTATTGAGGAATAGGCTGATAGCCTTATTGGAGCTCCCTTATATGTTATTTGGTGTTTCTTTCTTGCTGCCTTTGGGATTCTCTCTTTGTCTTTCAATGGTATGACTTTAATTATGATGTGTGTTGGAGTGGGCCTCTTTGGATTCATCTTCATTGGGACCCTCTGTGCTTCCTGTACTTGTGAGACTTTTTCTCTCCTCATGCTCAGGAAGTTTTCTGTCATTACTTTTTCAATCAGCTTTTCTATCACTTGCTCCTCTTCTTCTCCTTCTGGTATCCCTACTATATGGATATTATGTTTCATGTTGTCCTGCAGCTCTCTTAAACCCTCTTCATTCTTTTCCAGTTTTTTTCCTTTTTGTTGCACTGTCTGGGAAATTTTTTCATGTTGTCCTCTAGCTTGCTGATCTGATCCTCTGCTTCCTCTAGTCTGCTTTTGATTCCTCCTACTGTGTTCTTCAGTTCAGAAATTGTATTCTTTATTTCTTCCTGGCTCTTATTGGTAGTTTCCATGTCTCTTTTAATGCTGGTATAGTTCTCAGTAAATTCCTTGTATCTTTCCTGGAGTTCTTTGTAGTTCCTGTACAGTTCATTTTAAGTTTTCTCTGAGTTTGTTGAGTTCATTGAGCTTTCTTATTATTATTATTTTGAATTCCATGTCTGATAGTTTGCTTGCCTCTATTTCATCTATCACTCCTTCTGGGAATTTCTCCTTTCCTTTCGATGTGGTGTTGTTTCTCCCCATTTTAGGTGGCTCTTTTGTTTGTTTCTGCTTCTTAGATTGCTCTCTTCTGCCTTCCTGTTTTCACGGTGTGACCTTCTGTGGTAGGAGTCCTGTAGGATTCAGTGGTGCAAACTCCTTGATCTCCTGAACTTGATGCTCTTGGGATGCCCTCTATGTCACTTAATTGGGCTGTCTGGTAGTATTTCAGTTTTGGTTGTTGTTGTGTTGCTCTTTGGTGGGTCCTTCCTCCAGCTAGCTGACTAAGTCTGCCCATCTCATCTTGTAAACTGTTTTTGAGCTGCTTCTAAAACAAAACCACCAGCTCAGGCAAGAAATCCATACCCACAAAGACATCCCCCACCCTCAATCACAGTATCAACTGCAAATGAGCCAGTATTAATAAGGATGTAAAGAGATTTAGACTATAATAAGAAAGAAAAAAACAAATAAGAGTTGACTAACTGAAAGACAATTTATTTTTGAGAGGGGTTGGGGAGAAACAATAATAGTAGCATGTAGGGACAAGGCAATGAGAGAAAGAAAGTAAAATTTATATAGCATATTAAAAAGGGAGGAAGGGACTGGCAGCAAATATTCAAAGTGATGAAAAGCAAGGACTTACAACCAAGATTACTCTATCCAGCGAAGCTATTATTCAGAGTGGAAGGTCACAGTAAGTGCTTTCCATACAAGGTAAAGCTGAAGGAGTTCATCATCACCAAGCCATTATTATATGAAATGTTAAAGGGACTTATTTAAGAAAAAGATAAAAACTATGAACATTAAAATGAAAACAGTATCACAGCTATCAACAAAAGAATCTAGGGAATGGGAACAAAGGCAAACTAAGCAGACAGCCAGAATGGGAACAGAATTATAGGTATGGGGAGCATGTGAGGAAAGGTCACCTGGGAGGGGTAAGGGTGGAGAGGGAGGGAAATGGTGCAGGAATTAAGAAGCATAGTAGAAGGGTACAGAATGGACAGGTGGATGTTGAGAAGAGCTTATATGTATGACCCATGGACTAAAGTGGGGATACTGCTGTGGAGCGAGGGGGTTGCTGGGTAGAGAGGATCAAAGGGAAAATAAATTGGGACAACTGTAACAGCATAATTGATAAAACATACAAAAAAAGGGAGGGAAGAAGGCAGAATGAATTAAGAGAGAGGAAATATGTAATATTAAGTTTAAACAGAAGTTGTTTTATATATATATATATATATAATGTGTGTGTGTGCGTGTGTGTGAGAGGACAAACACACACACACACACACACAAAATAAGAACAATGAATAAGAAGAAAAAATAGGCACTAAATTAGAGAAAATGCTTCACCAACCTATCTACAACCTATGAACTTAGATTAATATAGGTGGGATGGGATTAAGAGGTAAAAAAGAAAGAAAGAGAAACTTAAGAGATGTCTGGAGGAAAGGGAAGTGATTTTGAGATGACAGAGGGAGAAGGAATACTAAGAGCGATGAATGAAAACCAGGCTAAGACAGGGAAAAGTTCAAATTTAAGGTGAAAGGAGAATTGGAGGAAGGTACAGATGGAGTAGGAGAGGGGAACGATAAGATTTGAGATTTGAAATACCAGAATAGTGAAGATCTTTGAATAAAGTTGCAGGAATGTCAAAACTACCACCATGTCCCACTCAATGGGCACAGATTGGTCAAGGTGAGGAGAGAATAAATGTATTTTATGATGGGAAAAAGAATATGAGATGACTAATGACAAGAAAAATGATATGGAGAGGCTGGAGAGGTGAGAAATAATGAGTGGAGATTGGAAATGAGTCATAGCAAGAAAGAAGACAGAATTTAAAGCAAAAATAAGAAGAGAAAATCATATGGTAAAATTGAGAAAAGGGAGGAACAAAATATGAGATTTGAAATAAACTTTAATATAAAGACAGTTGCTTATAATGTATAGGCTGGGTAGACAAGAAATGACTGTTGAAAGGATATGGAGGAGACAAATAACTCCTGCAGAAGATCACAGTGGGATTTGTCTCCATAGTATCTGGGTTTTCCACTTTCTTCTCTTTCTGGATCCACCTCTGTTCATGTCAGATTGTGTCCCAGTTTGGATCTAGGCAGCCTGATCACAACTAGCAGTGTTCTGCTGCCTGAGTCTGTCTCTTGGTTTTTATTCTGCTCACTCTGTAATCCACAGTCAGGCTTAAGCACTGTGGGGCAGGGGAAAGAAATTTCTTTCGGTGAGGCTACTCCTTCCTCTCCAGCTGTTGCCACTTGGAGAGGAGTGATCTACTTAAAAGATTTCTCCTGCAGCACCGAGGATGAGTCTGCCCTGGGGTCCAGTCTGCTGCTCCCCTAGCTCTCTCTCCCTGACCCCATTACCTCAAACTCTTGCCAAGTGTGTCTAGTCCACTTTGCCCTGCCTCTGCCGGAGCCTGGGGCAAGTGTGCACAAATGCAATCCTGCGGGCTTTCCCCTCAAGAATCTCACCACACCTCCAGCCATTCTTCCCCGGTCAGCAAAAACAAACAAAACATTGCTTTATGTCTCTTAGAGCCAGACCCCACCTGGTTTACTCTCAGCTTTGCCGGAGGGCCCAGCCTGAGTCTCAGCCCCCAATCCTCTCAGAGGGAATCTTTGGTGCACTGTAAAATCTCTGCACACACCGAGCTGCTGTCCAGGGGAACCAAGCCAGCACTTGATGAACTCCCACCCGTGTCTCTTCTGCGATCCGCACCTGACAGGTCACTATTAAGTGGGTGATCCTGTGCAGTGCAGCCAGAGGCACTGGGCTGGGGTCGGTACCCAGGCGACTCCAGTTAGAAAGTGTGGGCTATGGTTTTTGCTCTCTCCCGTGCTGTTCCCATGCTCCCATCCCTGTTTGCCCTATCTGAAAGCCACTCTCACTCACTCTCTGCTCTGTGTTTGTACTCCAAATCCGTTCCACGATGGGAGCACACAGACAAGGCTACTAACTAACCTGCCACCATTTTACTTCCCCCAGATTGATCTGCTTTGAGTTCCTGACTTCATTGGTTGGCCTTCTGTGGTAGGAAATCTGTGGGACTAAGTGGTGCAGTCTTTTTGATCTCCTGAACAGGATGCTCTTGGGATGTCTTTTATGCTGTTTATGTGGGCTCTCTTGTTGTAATTGGGTTTTTGTTGTTGGGTCATTCTTTGTTGGGTTTTTCCCTCCAGCTTGCTGACTGAGAGTCACACCACCCATGATGTCCAGTATGCTGTGGTATAGGTGCTGCCCGAACGAAACAAAACAACCCAGGATACAATATCCACACCAGCATAACATCCCACAACCACTATGTCAACAACAAATGAGAAAATATTAATAACGGTGGAAAGAGGATAAAAATATTATAAAAAAGGAAAAATAAATATGATTGACTAATGGCAAGAAAACTGATTTTGAGAGGGTATAGTGGGGAGAAATAATAAGTGTAGGGAATAGAAACAAGACAAAGAAAGAAAGAAAAAAAATTACAACATATATTTAAAAAGGGAGGGAAGAAGACAAAATAGAGTCAGAAAAGTCGAGGGTATAATATGTGGTTTAAAAAATTTTAAAACAGTGAAAAGAGGAACAAAATTGAAACATACACAACCACCACAGCAATATCAATGACAAATGGGCAAAGTTTAAAAAAGGTGAAAAGACAATAAGAATATTATAAAAGGGATAAAAAAATAAAAAAAGATTATGAGACCTCTAAAGGGAAGAAAAATAATTTTGAGAGGATAGAGGGAGAAGAAATAATAAAAATAATAAATAAAAACCAGGCTAAGAGTGGGAAAAAGTGAAATTTAAAACAAAAATAAGAAAGGGCAGGAGAAAGGCAAAATGCAGTAGGAGAGGGGAACAAAACATTTGAGATCTGAAATACAAAAATAGTTAACATCTAGGAATAAAATTGTAGAAATGCAACAAAAACCATCATATGAATGGCAAACGAGCAAAGATTAATAATGATGGAGAGAGAATAAGAATATTATATGAAAGGGAAAAAGAATGTGAGATGGCTAATGGAAAAAATGGCTTTGAGAGGTTGGAGGAAGGAAAGGTGTATGAGTGAAGAATACAGACATGGTGTAGAATGGGAAAAATAAAATTTAAAACAAAAATAAGAATAGGGAGATAGAAGGCAAAATGGAGTAAGAGAAAGGAGAAGTAAATATGAGATTTGAAATAAAAATAGAATTAAAATATGGGGAAATAGTAGGAGCAAAATTGAAGAAAAAGAAAAAAATGTTAAAAAGGTGTGAAGGAGAAAAAATAACAGAAATAATGAAGAAGACAGGGTGGAATATCTCTCAGCAGAGGCTAGTATTTACCACTGCTTTTTCTTTCTGGAACCACCCCTGGGAATGTCAGATGGTGTCCCAGTCTAGCCTTCGGCAGCATGTTCGAGGCTACAAACCATCCACAGCCTATGGCTATTTCCTTCAGGCCTTGCTGGTCTTCACTCTTCTGCATTGTCGGCTTTCCATCAGCACAAATTCCAGGAGTGGTTCATCTAATGTCCAAGAGCACTGCAAGTACAACTTCCACCTGCCTCTACAGGGGGCCTCTGGTGCGACTGGGGGAGGGTGTGTGTGTGTGTGAAATCCCTGGATCATCCCCAGGAGGCATTGCTCAGTCCTCAGGGAAGATGGTGAGTGTTTCCCCACCCTCCTTACCACTTATTTTGGTCTATCCCAGATTATTTCCAATACTTTCTGATGAAACGCTGTTTCTTTCCTGTGCGGGGCCAATCTGTATAAAAGGGTCAGCCTTTTTCTGCTTGGCACTGATGGCAGCTATGTATAAGAGCTGAGGCTGGTTGGGACCCTGAACACCCCTTGCCGTGCCTGTCTGTAATATCTCTGCTCTGCTGGTTTCAGTGGATCAGGGATCAAGGAACCAGTGTAGCTCATAGTGTCTGATAAAAGTTCAGAAAAGGCCCTTTTAGAACTCCTTCTTTCCTCTGTGGATATGCACCCAGCAGGGGGTTCCTAAGCCTGGCCTCACTGTTCTGCAGAGCCTGCAGTCCTGCAGGTGTGGGCTGGTCATGCTTGCCTGTGAGGGGACCTGTCTGACTGCAAAGATTCTCAGTCACTTTGCTCCTGAACCTCCAGTCCGCAGCCTGATGCTTTCTCAGGAGATTCAGACCTGAACTCTTCACTCTGCCCAGCCCCCCTGCTCACAAGTTGTTCTGGGTGGGGTACCACGATCCCTTCACCATGCCACTCCCTGTTCTTTCTGTGCAACTGGACTCAGTGGGAACAAACTTCACTTTCACTTGGTTTCTTTGTTGGCAGAACTACTGCACTTATTCATGGGGTCCCTGCCCAGCCATGTCTCGACTCCCCCTTCAGAAGGTGTCTATGTGGCACCCACACTGCAGTGCTAAGCCATGGACCAACTCTCTGCACACTCCACCTCCCCCCAAAGCAAAAGGTTTCTCTTGGTCATGGCTATCCACAGCCTGCCCATGCCTCTGACAGTTTTAGGAGAAAGAGATTCTCCCTGGAACTCTCCTGGTTGGCGCTGCAGCTATGGATGTGCTGCTCACTGTGTGTGTGCAGCTTGAGTGCAGACTCCATATCTCCTCCCAGGTGTCTCCCAGTTAGGGTTAGGGGTTCCCTGAGCAGGACCAGGGCCCCCACTCTGGGGGGTGGAGGGGGCCACTAAGCTGCATTTTCTGTCTGATCTCTCCTCTTCTTCAGGTGCCTTGCACAGGGCACTTGTCCCTCAACTTGTGAAACCTCTTACAGGATGGTGCAAATTATCCCCTGTACTCCTTGGCTTCAAAGATTTATATCAGCTGAGATTCTGTTGATTGTTCAGCAAGTGGGCTCAACTACCTACTCAGTCACCATCTTTTCTCTCATCTTCAAATTTTAAATGATAGTTTTGCTGAGTAGAGTAGTCTTGGTTGTAGGACATTGCTTTTTATCACTTTAAATATATCCTGTCAATCCCTTCTGGCATGAAACATTTTTTGTTTAGAACTAGGCAGAGAGTCTTATGGGAACTCCCTTGTAGATAACTTCCTTTCTGTTACTGCTTTTAAGATTCCCTTTTTCTTTAACCTTTGCCATTTTAATTTGGATGTGTTTTGTTGTGGGCCTCTTAGAGTTCTTCTTGTTTCTGATTCTCTGTGCTTCCTGGACTTCTGTGCCTTTTTCCTTCACCAAGTTAGAAAAGTTTACAGTCATTATTTCTTCAAATATGTTCTCAATCCATTGCTTTCTCTTTCTTTTCCTTCTGGTATCCCTATGATGAAGATGTTGTCCCAGATGTCCCTTAAGCTATCTTTATTTTTAAAAATTCTTTTTTCTTTTTTCTTCTTTGTTTGGGTGTTTTCTGCTACTCTGTCTTCCAAATCACTTATTTGATCCTTTGCTTAATTTAATCTTCTCTTGATGCCTTATAGTGTATTCTTCATTTCAGATATTGTATTATTTATTTCTGACTGGTTATTTTTTATAGTTTCTATGTCATTTCTTATGCTTACTATCTCTTTGTTGAAGTTCTCACTGATTTCATCCATTCTTCCACTAAATTCTTTGAGCATCATTATTTCCATTGTCTTCTAGAGGCATCAGCTATGCCCTGTAGAAAGTTGCAGAGGTTTGCTGAATATGTAAATATGTAGGGGCTTCAGATGTTCTTTGTAAGATGTAGCAAGGACTTGCTAAAAAGCCTTGGAGAGAGGAATGTGGGGAGGAGTAGCAATTGGTGATTTACAAGCTAAAAGCACCACAGCCTCTATCACCTTCCATTTGCTTGTGTCTTGTTTATAACTTTTGTGAAAGTTATATTTTACAGAATATCCAGCCCTTTGAAGATAAATTGCTTCGCAGAGAATTTGTCCTTGGCTGAAGAGTTATGCTGCCGGAGATAACTTTATGGCCCTGCGAACTTTATTTCTGTTTGACACTCCTGCAACCCTGTCCTGCCACCCTCCTCCCCAACAAACCGCATCTCACTAGAGAGAGAAAGCCAAATCCTATATAAGCCCCTGCCCGAAACTCCAGCCCCCCGTTGGTGCACTGTTGAGACAGGGTCTCTGCCCGACAGCCGGCTTAATAAACTTTGCTTGCTTTAATCCACTGCTCTGGAGTGTTCAATCTCGCTTATGTAGCCGTAACAGTCTGAATTCTATATCTGGTAGATTGCTTGTCTCTATTTCATTTAGTTCTTTTTTTCTGAAGATTTTTCCCTTTCCTTTAATTGGGGCACGTTTCTTTGTCTTATTATTTTGGCTGCCTCTCTACACTTGTTTCTGTATATTAGGTAGAGCTACTATGTCTTCCACCCTTGGTAGGGTGGCCTTACATAATAGGTATCCTTTGGTGCTCAGTGGTATAGTATCCCTGGTCACCTGAGCTTGGTGCTCCAGGAGTGTCCCTGTGTGAGTTATGTGAATCCTTCAGTTGTAGTTGAGTCTTGATTGCTGTTGGCTATTCTGTGGGTGGGGTTGACCCTCAGGCTGGCTGACTGTGAGGATTGACAGCAACCAGAGTGTAAGAAGTGTTGTGTGGGGGCTTACCATGAAGCAGAATTTGCCCCTGATGGTTCTGGTGCCTCCTGAGACCTCTCTTTATGGTCTGAACTCAGCCATCTTAGGGTAAATATTCCCATCTGGTACATTATTAGGGCCTGCTAAGAGATGAAACTTCACTTTTAATCCGAGGTTCTTCTATCCACATCACATTGGGATCAGGAGAAAATATTGTATTTGTATTAGACCTGCTATTCTTAAATATTATATAATGCTTTTCACTCTCTTCTTCCAAATTATATAAAATATACAAACATACAATTTTTGTCTTGTTTGTTTTTGATTGGTTAGCTCAAAAATATTTAAGTTATTTCTGCAGCCTTGTCCTACTCAAGAACCTTGTTTTTCAGTACTTAGCAGATAATGGTTTGTGCATGCCTATAAGAAAACTACCAGAGGTCAGAGAAAGACCCATATCAGGTCTGTCCGGAAAAGTGCAGCCATTGTTAATATAATAACTGTGACATCGATATAAGCTGGAAGTCAAGGAGAGTGGACTGGAATGCACAGGTGTGAACAATGATGACTTTACTGTACTAGTCACTGGGGGAGGTCGTCGGCAGCCGTCTGTCTCGAGAGACGATGGTGTAGCTTCTTAAGAGTCTATCTGCACCGCCGAGAATGGCTGTGCAGTCCAACTCGGGAGTGACACGGTATCTGTCTCCTCCCGTGTTGAATCGACATCTTGCGATGACGCTGGAGTGTCCTCTCCAGTGAAGCTGAAGCTACAGAGCCTGGGCAGGGTGATATGGAGGGTCTGCTGTTGCCCATGCAGCAGACCCCCCCTCTCTTCGCAGCTGAAGGATCCAAGGGAAAGATGGAGTCAATACAGCTTGGCTTCAGGTGCGCCGCAGGAGTTGCCGGTGTTGACTACAACGTCGAACCGCCTTAGGGACTCCGGCTCCGGATTTTCTGTCGGGGTTTACTCCCTTAGCCTTTCCCCTGAAGAGGTATGCCGCAAGGCAGCGGAGGTTTTTTGGAGTCAGAGTTTTCCTTCTCTGACTGGGGGAGGTAGATTCTGTTAAATGAACATGTGTACCGTGTGGCCATTGCATTTAAAATGACTGAGCGAGTAGAACAATGAATTTGCATCAAATTTTGCATTAAGCTTGAACATTTCTCCATGGAAACTATTTGGATAATTCAGAAGGCTTTGGGGACAATACAATGAGTGCAAAGCAAATAAAACTGTGGCATAAACTCTTCAAAGATGGTCGAGAATCTGTTGAAAGTGATCCAGATTCTGGAAGGCCTGCAACAAGCAGAACGCCTGAGAATGTTGGATGCATATGGGCTTCAATCAATAAAAATAGGCCAACTGTGTGAGGTCTCAAGGTGCCTCCTTTGAAAAGGACTGAGGTGTCATTGTCCTATGTGCACTGTTTCTTGTATCTTGTGTCTTCTTTGATAAATGTCTCTGTTTTTCATATTACATGGATGGATACTCTCTGGACAGACCTCATCATATACCTGTGTGACCCCCATCCTTATCAAGATGCAGAATGTTTCCTCATCTCAGAAAATCCTTTAAGTCCCTTTAAAGTCAGTCCTTGCCTACACCTGTACCCATAAGAGGCAATCCTTTTTCTGATTTCTATCAATATAGATTACCTTTGTTTATTCTTGACTTTCATTTAAATGGCATCATATTCTCTGTCTGTCTTCTCTTGCTCAGTAAAATGATTTTGAGACTCAGCCATATGATTGACTATATATATGTAGTTTGTTCCTTTTTATTGTTGAGGAATATTACTTGTATATATGTAATCAGTCCCTGGCTGGTTTGGCTCAGTGGATTGAGCGTCGGCCTGCGAGCTAAGTGTCGCTGGTTCGATCTTCCAGTCAGGGCACATCAGAGAAGGAAAACTCTGACTCCAAAAAACCTCCGCTGCCTTGTGGCATACCTCTTCAGGGGAAAGGCTAAGGGAGTAAACCCCGACAGAAAATCCGGAGCCGGAGTCCCTAAGGCGGTTCGACGTTGTAGTCAACACCAGCAACTCCTGCGGCGCACCTGAAGCCAAGCTGTATTGACTCCGTCTTTCCCTTGGACCCTTCAGCTGCTAAGAGAGGGGGGGTCTGCTGCATGGGCAACAGCAGACCCTCCATATCACCCTGCCCAGGCTCTGTAGCTTCAGCTTCACTGGAGAGGACACTCCAGCGTCATCGCAAGATGTCGATTCAACACGGGAGGAGACAGATACCGTGTCACTCCCGAGTCGGACTGCACAACCATTCTCAGCGGTGCAGATAGACTCTTAAGAAGCTACACCATCGTCTCTCGAGACGGACGGCTGCCGACGATATGTAATCACAATTTATTTATACTTCTGTTAGGGACATATCCCTTTCCCTGCCTCCCCTGCCCTCCCAGTTTTTCTACTCTTGTAAAGTTGGCAGCTATTGACATTTGTGCACAACTCTTTTTATGTTTATATATTTTTAATTTCTCTTGGGTAAATTTTAGAAGAAGAATTTCTGATTCATAGGACACACACACACACACACACACACACACAGATATTTAAGAGAAATGTCCAGCTATTCTTTTATATTTTATTTTTCTAGATGATTTATAGTTTTATATTTTCCATTTAGATATGTGAACCATTTAACGTTAATTTTGTGTATATTGAGAGATATGAATCAAGGTTCTTCCTTCCCACCCCACCCCCAATTTATATATCCAGTGATTCCAGCACCATTTACTGAAAAGATTTTCTTTCTTCATTGAATTGCTTTGGTTGGTCAAAAATCAATTCACTATGTAAATGTGGTTCTATTTCTGGGTTCTCTTATTTCATTTTATTTATCCATATGAACTGTCTTTATTCCAATATCTTGCTTATTGTAGTTATATAGTAAACCTAGTTTTGTAGATGTATATTCCAATTTTATTCTTTTCTTTTATTCTTTTGTTCAGTGTATTTTAGGTCTTTTATATTATCGTATCAATTTTATTTTATTTTTAAATTTTATTTTATTTTTTAATTTAGAGAGAGGGGATGGGAGAGACAAAAAGAGGGATAGAAACATCAATGTGAGTGAGAAATATTGATTGATTGCCTTCCATATGCCCATGACTGGGGACCAAACCTGCAATCCAGGTGTGTGCCCTGACCACCAGGAATCAAAGCAGAGACCTTTTGGTTTGTGGGAGGATGCCCAACCAACCGAGCCACACAGACCAGGGCTATTGCCATATAAATTTTATAATCAGTTTGTCAATACTTATAATGATGACCTCTGGTATTTTTAATGGAATTAGATGGAATCTATAGATCACTCTGAAGAAAACTGACATTTCACATCACAATATTGAGACTTTAAAACATGAACATTGTATATCTCAAATGCTTAGGTCCTTAAAATTTTTCTCAATTATGATTATAGCTTTCAGTATAAGAATTTTGTAATATTTTATTAAATTTATCTGTAATTACTTTCTGGTTTAAACATGACTGTTAAGTAGAATTTTAAAAAATTAATTTTCTAAAATTTTTTTTTACTGCTAGTATTTAGAAAACCTTGTATCCCATGACCTTGTTAAATTTACTTTTTAGATCTAATAGTTTTTGATTCCTTGGGACTTTGTAGGTAGAAGTCATGTCACATATAAATAAAGTCATCTTTATTGTTTTTTTTCTAATTCTTATGTCTGGTATTATTACTCTTATTGTCCTGAATAGGACCTGCATTTACATTTTGATCAGAAGCAGTGAGAGAGAATATACTTACATTGTTCCCAATCATAACAAGGGAGAGTTCAGTCTTTCACCATAAAGTATTAGGTTCAGTATAAATTTTATCAGGTTCAGGGAACTTTCTTTCATTGCTGCTTTGTTAAGTTAAAAAAAAACCCTTTGTATTAATTGGTCTTTTCTCATTAGTTGCTCTTGACAGTTTTTTTTTTTCTCTCTCTTTGTCACTGGGTAACTGCTAGGTGACTATAATGTGCCTAGGTGTTTCTTAGTTTACCCTGCTTGAGACTTGTTGAGCAGCTTGAAAGCCCACAGGGACTCATTTTTTTTTTAACTCAAATATTAAAATTTTAAGTCATTACTACTTCAAATACATTTTCTGCCCTCTCTTCCCTCCTACTCCTGGCTCTTTTTCTTGTACTTGAGATACATACCTTTTAGACCATTTGACATTGTTTCACATATTACTAAGCCTGTTCATTTTGTAGCCTTTTTTCTTTGTATACTATTTTTTGAACACTTTCTGTTGCTCTGTCTTCACTTATTTAGCCTACTGTCAAACAAATCCAATTAATTTTGATTTCTTTATAATTATAGATTTTTTTGTTCTAGAATTTCTATTTAGGTATCTTTAAATATCTTCTAATCCTCTATTAAGATTCCCTATTTGTTCTTTTATTATGTGTATGCTTTTCCCATAATTATAGTAACTGTTAAAATGGTCTTCTTGTTATCTGTTTGTTGGCTTTTATAATAATTTCTGTCATTCTGAGTTTGTTTATATTGACTTATTTTTCTTCTGGTTATGGGTAACATTTTTCTGCTTCCTTGAATGTCTAGTACATTTTAATTATATTATGATGCTACATTTTTATAGAAACTGTATTTTTGAGTTTCTGTATTTTGTTTCCTAAGTTGATAGAGTATTAATATTTCTTCTTACTGGCAGTTAATTTCTTTGAGTATCAACTTGAACCTCTTAAGCCTAGTTTTTAAGTTATGTTAAGGTGAATCAAAGATAGCCTTTACTTCATAACTAGATTAGCCCTATTTCTAAGGCATTGCCTTTCTGGGGTCTCTATTGAAGGCTGTTGATTTTCAGCTATCTCGTAGCCCTGGGAGAGCTCTGGTAATTGATCTCAGTAATTCACAGGTCTAGGTAGTTCTTTACCTGGTTATTGTCTTGGACATTGTGGAGTCTCAGCCTTTGCATATATAGCCCCCTTACTCTTTAAGCAAGGACCCATGAGGATCCCTATGCCGATGCCTGTAGCCCCATCTCTTCACAGCTCCTTTCAATCAGATACCTTGGTCTATAAAATTTTGACACCTTGATAGCCTTAAATTTAAATCTTTGTACCCTCAACTCAGCAGGACTGCTGTATTTTATTTGGGCTAAAGTTTCCTGCACTGAAACCTAAAAAGGAATTTCAGGCAGAAATTTGGAGAGACAACAGGGCTCATTTTGCTGAATCCCTTCTCTCAATTATCACAGGTCTGCACTGTTGGTATTCAACATTTTGAAACTCTGTTTTCAAAAATTTTGTCTGGATAAAGAACTGTATTGGTACCACTCTTTCAACATGATCAGAAGTTGAAGTCCTTTACTAACATTAAAGAAAAAACCCTCGCTGTCCCTTGTTAGCACCACTCACAGTAGCTTTATTGTTGACAGGTCACAAGTGCTGTTCAATTGCAAATTATAATTCTCCAGATCTTGTTCAGTTTACTTAATAAGTTCCCAGATAATTTTCAGTTAGCAAAAATATTACAAATTATTTATAGTGTATTACATTAGAATATGTGCACAAAATAATCTCCAGATATTCAACATTTGTCACATATATTGTAGGCCACAATAACAAAGTAATTTTAATTCACAACTTAATTTTGTACTCATTTCTCCATTATTTCAATTAAATCCTTGTGAAATATTTTGGATGAATTATTCACTTTGTTTTTACTTATTCACATCTTTTCAGTGGTCATGAAGAGTAAACAAAATTAGAAATTAGTTTGATAATTCCAATTATATTTCTATTATTTCAGGAATGCTATTTTAGAGCATGATTGGTGCAAGGCCAAGCCTCTTTTATGTAAAAAATGTAGTAGCTACAACTACTCTTACAGCAGCATAAAACAATGTTCTTTCTTATCTGTTTTGTAATATATTGGTTCCATACATATTAATTTTGTAATCCAAGTAAACAGATCTTTGGTGTACTTTGTGAAATCTTTATGACTTTTGAGAGATTTTAATATGTTCATCAGTCTGCAAATCCATTTGACCTAAATAATGTTTGTCTTGCTGAAAACAGTTCTCCAATAAAGTTAATAAAACAATTACCAAACAATAATAAAACTTCCAATTGTGTAATAGGCTACTCCAGATATTAGAATATTTTAAAATTTAAATTTTTATTACTAAAAACCTTAAAAAATTTCTTTTATATTCTGATTTATTTTGTGTTAAAATTTTTAGGATACACGATTTACAAAATTAGGTGGTCTTTTACTAAAGGATGTCTAATAAAATTATTTTTTATTATAACAGGTCATTTGGGAAGAACACATTACAAATTGCTATCAAAAAATTCATTAAATAAAGCTGCCACTGACTTTCATAATGCTTTGTTGACTTAAAAGTTTCTATAAGCCTTTCTTTTAGTTTACATTTTGGCTCCTACTAGGGTTCTTTCTTCCAGTCACAGCTGAATTTTAGTATGACCTGGAATTCTAAAAATATCTCAAAATTTATCTAGTAGTAAGAGCAATTTGAATGTATTTTTAAATTACTGCAATGGTATGCCTAGTTGTATAATCATGTAGTTAAATTACTATACGGTGTACCTTTGACCTTTTGGTGAATATATATAGGAATTTTTCACTGGAACACTTGTGTCTTCAGCCTATTTCACTGTGCCAGTGAGAATTTTTATGATATTTCATCTGGAACTACCAGACTTCATTAATATTTGGTGCATCAAATCTGCTAAGATGTGATCTGCTATTTTGAGAGGCACAAAACATGTGAGTACAGATGCTGATGTAACTGCTTGTGTGTTATAAACTCAAGAATTTTCACAATTCTATTTTACATTATTCCCATAAAAAACAAACATATGGTATGTTTAGAATTATACATGATATATTTTTTAGCGTACAGCTGACAGAAGAGCTCTTTCGCTTTGATTTGGTGTTGTTAGGAACTGAATTTATAGTTTCTAAAGTTACATAGGCTAGCTTCCAGCTCTCTATATTTTAAACCTAGTTTCTCTCACATACTTCTAATGAGGAGCACCTCAGTCACATTCATAACATGGTCGAGTTCTGTTCCCTCCACCTTTGTGAGTAAGAGAAGGCAGTATTCCTGGAAACTGCTCTTACATTGAGACAACCAGCGATAACTTCACTACATACAAGACAATGAACCACATACGTGTATGCAACTAAATGCAAAGTAAATCTATACTTAATCCTTTCTATTTGGATCCTCAGAATGTCTGCAGATAGTCTAATGTCACCTGACATGAAGGAATGTGTGACAGGGAAAACTGCTATTTAACTGATTATAGTAAAAATAGCCTCCTTTTGAAAATTTTAGAAATGATAATGGCAATGTGAAAACAATGCCAAGACCCCCCTCCCTCAGGGCTCTGCAAGGGCTCTGTGCAAGTGAGGGGCTCTGCAGCTTTCGTCAGCTCCCCAGTTAATCTGCCTGGTCTCTGGGGCTGCAGCAGGGTCTCCGTTCTGCACTCATCGTTGGAACTTCGGGTGCCTCCAACCTTGGTCTTCTATTTCCTGGGCCTGCTCGTTTTGTGATACCATGAGATACTGACCCTAAGTAATTTTCATTCTCTTAAGTCCATGGCACTTGAGAGGAATACAGAAAAATAGTAAGCTAAAAAGGCACGTTTTTAGTTTGTTGTAAAAGAGGAAAGTTTAAGTGGTCTTTTTCCATGTTGATAAATAGTAAATGAAGATAAAGTCAAATTCAACTTACATTTAATTTAGAATGTACTACATGTAAAGCATTATGTAGTTGATGTGGACAACACAGATGCGAGATAAATTATATGAATTAGCTAATTTTACTTGGATGACTTTTAAAAAATGGCTGATTGAACCTGGCTTAGCTGATTTAATAAGAAACATACTTTGTTTTGCAAATCAGCGATTGTAATTTTGCACTTGTAAGCCTTAGTATCTAGTGGGTACCTCCCTGAGATCAATACTTACCAAAGAGTAGATAATAAATTAGTCTTTTAAGACTAAAATGATACTGCCTTCCAACAACTAACATGGAAAGAAATCATCACTGTTGGTTTAAAGAGCAGATTACTGATACCATTAGAGATTATCAAAATGCATCTTTTTATTATTTAACTTCTAAAGAGCTTTTCGCTCATCTTTTTCATGTCTTTCTCTTTATATATAATACACAATTAAATGCAATAGAATTAAAGAGAAACTATCATAAAAGTCAATGAAATTAGGTCCTGCTAAGAATGACTGCATATTTAGAGAGAAAGGCTATTGCCTCTATATTAAGATTCCTTAATATACAAATTTAGAATCCTTTAGTGAGCTCTGTAGTTGACAGTGCTCTTGTGTTCAGCACTGCCCACACTTTAATTTGGATCTATTCAAGGATCAGCCACAGTGAGGTCCTGCATCTTTATTATCCTTTCCTGGAATTCCAAAATACGGTGGTGGTTTTTTTTTCCCCATAGGCATATGCAAACGAGTCAAAGTAGGGAAGGGCTGCACAGGGGAGGCAAAGATGCAGAAAACCCTCTGTAAGGCCAGGAGAAGGCGAAGGAGAGAGCTATTGTGAGTCTGAGATGAAGTCTATGAAAAGAGGCGGCACTGAGTCATGGGGTGTCAGTTTCTAGTCTGCTCAGGCCCTCCCACCCTTTCTCAAGACTTGCTGCCAATGCGTTTACAATCAGGGGATATGTTGTCAGCACTAGTCTTTTGAGACATAAGGAATTTTCTTTTTTTACAGCATCATTTCTTTTAATATATATTTCCCCGAGAGCATAGTTCTCATACATTTAAAGCCATAAGAGTTTGGAAATAATAGACATCTATATTTAATTCTAAATGAGATATCTATATATCTGCAATTAAAGGCTTCTTCTTTCCCAGAAAATTACTCCAGGGGAAGTGAAAGGACAGACACAAGAATAGAGTTTAAACATCACTCTTTCTGTCCAGAGGTGGTGTTTCTTTCATTCTGTTAAGATGAAGGACAAAGAAAGTGGTAATTATGTCATCAGCTCTTAATGCCTTATTCTTTATAAAACACACGTGCCAATTTTCTATGACCTTCAGTAGTGTTCTAGACTGTGGGGACTGAACATTCAGGGTAACAGCCCCACCCAGCTCCACAGCACTGGAAACTTTTTACCGCCCCCTGGTGGACAAAGTAAGAGAAACATGGTTCCCAAGGACCAATGCCAAAGAGCCAGAAAAATGGTAAATTTTGTGGAAGATGTGAGGTGAGAAGGTGGAGCAAAATTAAGTAGATGTGGATTGATAAAATAGGGGACAATTTGGTATCTCTTTTATTCAAATGCCCTGACTTCCTATTTTATAGTGTCCCCTGTTAGGCCCAAGTCCTTCATTGTATTCACTCTGGCATACCACTTTGTCCTACCCTTCCTACCCAGGAGTCCCTAATACTTCCCATGCTAAAGGAGGGGTCCCTCTCCCAGCGAACTTTGATGGAGGGTAAGTCTTCTTCTCATCATATGGGGTTCAGCTATCCTGCTCCTGACAGCATTCCCCACCCGACCCCCCAGACCTGCCTTCTTATCCTAGTTTTCTAAAAGCTAATCCATATTCTGGGTGGTGGTTAGCTGGGAATAAGTCTATGCAACACAGCATACCATGTGTTTTCAATGAATTTATGCCTCCAATACATAGGCAGTGTTTCTCAAAACTTTTACTCTTCCAACCTGCTAATATAATTAACAGTCATTTTTGCAGTCAGGATTGTTATTAGTTGCCTAGGCCTTAACATCTCTGCTTCCAGACCTTTATTTTTTCCTGTTTTTACCAACATCCTCTAGTTGTTAATTGGGAGGCAGTGCTCATTAAAAACTGGGCCTTAGGTGCTGTGGAAAAGCCTGAATTCAACTAATGAACTGGGAAGTCTCTCCATTTTTTTGATACTTCTACCATCTTTCACTTTTGGCATTTGAAGAATTAATTGTCTTTATCTGAGAAAAACAGTTGGCTGGAAAGGCATATTGATAAGGCTTAAATTATGAGATAAGAGTAAGGTAATAAAATTCTTATTTACATACACTACAAACACAATCCATGAATGACACAGCTAGTGGGGGTGGGGAAATGTTAGGTGTTATAGCAAATACAGAATCTTATAATAATAGATTCTTAGAATCATCTTTAGGAATCATCTTTTCCCTTCTCTTGCCTGGTTTAGCAATCCTCACCAAATCAGTCCCATTGAGTGGGCTGGGTGCCCATCCTACTTGGACATCTTCAGTTTGGGGCTTCTTACCTTGAATAGTTATTTGGTCTATGATGATACATTTGTGGGAAAGGAATATTTCTGGGAAGGTAAGCACATGGTGCCTAGTTTTGAGAAAGAAAATGAAAGCTCAATTCTTTCTTCCGTTAGCATCATCTCTAAATTTCCTAAACCCAGCTTCATTCTGACTTCTGATCTTAGCACCAGAAGGAGCTTAGAGTTACTGATGTCTTTTGCAGAATTGTTTAAAATCACTTTGGCAGTAGTATGGGGAGGGAAAAGGGCTATTTCTGACTCTCTGATTATTGTTTTGAGGGTGCTTGAACATGAGAAAATGAGAGGTATGTTGCTGGAAAAACTTGTTTATCATTCAGTTTAGAATGATTCTGAATATTTCATTTCCAGGGAGGGGTAGATAGGCAATAGACTATGTTCAAATGAGCTGTGCTCAATGGCTGAGTTCTGATTTTCATTCCATCTTGACCCCTATTCCCTTTGGTATTATTTGGGCCAAGCTTGCTTAGGTCAATTCTAAAAGGTGGAATGGTAAAGAGAAAGTAAACTATCTGGAGACAGAGGACTTTGGGATTTTATTATAGTGGTATGAAAAATGCTTGAATGGGAGGAATCAAAATGACAAGGGGCAGCCTAGACTATGGAGTCCAGGAAGAGTAACAATAAATTTCTTTCATTCATTCATTCAATGCTTATTGACAAGCTATTCTGTACCAGGAATGTAGTGATGCATGCACCAGAACCACAGAGTTCCTTTTATAAGTTAAAAGTGGATGCTTCCTTACTGGGATGTATTTTAGTCACTTGAGACTGTTAGTCATTTTTGGCAAAGAAAATCATCGTGATGGGTCAGACAGATACTACAACTTCTTTCAACATTTGGTAGAAAATTTCAGGGAAGCCATGCCAAGTCACAACAGAGATGAAAAGAGATAATCAACTTTAAACGTAAAGGGTATTATTTTTCCACATGTTAACATATGGTCTGACATATAATTGCTGTTTTTCATAAGCAATGAGGTGAGTCCCAGTTGAATAGGCCCAACTATTGATGGTGAAAGACATCTGTATTTCAGGTTCTTTTCTAATCTGTGTCTAAAATGTGATACTGAAGTGAAAACAGCAACTTCTCCCTCCCAGGCATCCAGATACTGCCTTCTTAGCTAGAGAAGTAGACTAGCAGATCAGAGGCTTATTTGGGTCCATTCAGATGGTGGTCTGTCAAGAAGTGAATACTGAAACTTGATGACTTCAGTTAAGAAGGAAGAACTTCCAGTAAAATGTATTAGAACTCAGTAAATATTCAAGGACAGCTTCTTAAGCCAAGGAAGGATGCTATGAAATAAAATATCTGTGTAGCACGACCCTGTGACTTCATCTTGGAAATTCTAAGAATAATTTTTCCATAACTTGAGGTATAACTAAGATTGCCCCCAGGGATCTCTGCCTCCTAATATTCATGCCCTGTGTAATCCTCTCCCCTTGACTATGGGCTGGACCCAGTGACTCACTTTTAACAGAATATGACAAAATATGACATTCTGAGTTTAAGTTACAAAAAGATTTGGGGTTCTGTCTTGTTTGCCCTATTTTGCTCTCTTGCTTTCTCACTGTGATGGAAGTCAGATGTGAAGTTGTGAGCTGCCCTGTGGGAAGGCCAGCATAACAAAGAACTGAGAGAGGCCTCCAGCCAGGGAAGAACTGAGGCCCTCGGTTTACTGGTCTGCAAGGAGGCCATGAATGAGCTTAAAAGCAAAGTCTCTCTCAGAGGGCACCATGACCCTGGCTAACCTTGATCACAGCCTTGTGAGAAATCTTGAGTCAGAGCACGCAGCTAAGTCACTTTGAATTTCTAACATTTAGGGGGGTGGGGTTATTTTGAATTTTATGAATATATTTGAACACTCTTATCTTTTGGTGAATATATGTAAATATTTCTGTTAGAAATATGCCTGGGAGTAGAATTACTGGGTCACCACATGGATTCAGGTTAGTAGATAATGCCAAATAGTTTTTTAAAGGAGTTGCACCAATTACTCTCCTACCTGCAGTGTCCAAGACCAATCTAGTATCTCACTATTTTGGCTGGATACTTTGTTCCTTTCAATTCAGCACAGGACCAAGTATGCCCTAAGATTTTAATGGAATATTTTATTAGTAATAATACTAATGAAAAGAATCATAATCAAGGTACCTTTTAGATACCTAATCACCTGATGTATTAATTTTCAAAGAGCCATATACATACAACCAGTATTTATCTGTTATTAATTTACATGTATTGAGTACTAACAGAATAACACATTAAGTACTAGTTAGAATGGCTGTCTTTGAATTAGGTTTTATAGGAGATAACCATGAGTAAAGAAAAAAAAGTAGTCAAAGTAGAATTCTCTTATATTATGTTCTCAATATTAGGTTACTTAGATAAGCTCAGGCCTTTTTTTCTTTTTTTTTTAGCTTAAATTTCCCAGATAATGACCTTCATTTTTTTCTCAGCATTGCTAGTGAATATATCACTGAAGCCTATTGTTTTTAATCATAGAGAAAGGTGTTATTGTATACCTACTTTTCAATTTTATGTCAGCAATAACATTTTCTTAATCTATCTGGGCTTTTAGCATTGTATACTCAATGAAGCTAATTGGGATATTATTGAAGATAACAAACATTTCTTTTAATGATCAGCATAAAAGGCAGATTCTTTTATTAGAGTCGTACTTTTTGAATTCATGGTTATAGGCAAGACTAAAAAATAATATTCATGAGCTTGGCTTTGCATCTATAATAAAAGCAATGTATGAAAAAGCAAGCTTGGCAGCAGCAGATCAACACCATAAGCACTTCAGCCTGGACAGGCTTGGTCTTGGTGGGGGCGTGAACTTGTCATTTGAAAATTTCTGGAATATGGATGCTCATATTTGAAATATGGAAAACAGCCATAAGAAACTGGCACAAGAAATAGTAAAGGTTAAGTGGATGATAAAATATCATTATGTCCTTATTGTAGGAAAACATTGAAAACCTACATTAAAGGCCATAATTCATAATGTAAGGGCATGCTCTACTAAGTTTAGGAATTGCTCTTTTGAGGAACAGGTACAGAATGACAAATTTGATGGTCTCCTGCTTTCTGAGGACCATGTAGTCCTGCTGTGCACAGGCAAGAACAATGAGGGTACATTAGAGAGACTAACTCCAGTGCCTCTGTCAGGGATCATGGGGAGGTGACCTCCTGTGGGTTTTGGAGGATGCTTTGATGAAAGACTGCACAAAAATGTGGGGCCCAGCTGTGGCACAAAGGCTCTTGTAGAAGAGAGTCTGGGCAGGAGAATTGCTACCCATTATGATCACTGGTGACTGATGAGGACACATTTCTAGAGGGTAAGACTGTTTTAGGGTCATGCCATCAACTGTGGCAAAAGGGTGACATTTCCCTCCTGTATGGCTAGTTTATAATTCATCTTTAATGAGAAACTCTGGTTTCAGGCCATTATGGAACTCAGCTGTAGCAGTGACCACAAACTTTTAAGTATAACTAATATAAATATAAATTACATCTTTTCTATTGTGTTTCACATAGTTAGAGCTAAATCAGTATAGACTTCTGTGCAAATCAAGATGTTTTTGAATGTTCAAGGAAAAGAAATGGAATGTAGGTTCGTGACCAGACTATATGACTATTTTCTAGTGTTTTAGCTCGTGGAAAATCTGGATCTGTGTGGGTGTTAGAGGGTCTGACATCTCTTTGAGGTGCTCAGTGGAATGGTCCTATTTCCTAAGTCTTTGTGAAAGGACAATGCTATCCTTCATTAATTGTGCCCTCTCTCTACTTCAAGTTAATGAAATCTTGATGGAGGTGAAGGTGATGCAGTGTCTATAAAACCATAGTCTAAAAGGAAGAATTAAAGGCACCAGCAATACTTAAATTAGTCTTGGTAGTACACATGTTAGGTCTTTTCAAATCTGTGGAGGCTGTTGGTTGAGTAACAACAAACTATGTATCTCAATATATTTTTCAGAAAGAAAAAATTATGATCAAAACGCAACATTTCTTTGAAACAAGAATAGTATTAATCAGTAAGTTGCTCTCTTTTCTGAGCTTGTTAGGGTAAGTGCTCTGGTTATGTGTTACTGCATAATAGATACATAATAGATACATAGTAGCTTAAAACAATAACCATTTTACATATCTTATAATTTTGTTGGTCTAGAATTTGTGCAAGGCTTGGCAGAGTGAGTCTTCTGCTCTCAATGGTATTGACTGAGATCACTTGATGGCATTCAGCTGGCTGATGGACTGATCTGGAGAGCCAAAGATGGCTTCATTGTCATGTCTGGTCCTTGGTGGGGGTAGTTGGAAGGCTGAGCTCAATGATGATGTTTGACCAGAGCAACTACATGTAGATTCTTCAGTATAGCATTTTCAAAGTAGGGGAGCTTTCACATGGAAGCTCAGGACTTCCATGGAGAAGATTTCAAGAGACAAGAAGTGAAAGCCACTTGGGCAGAGAACTGATAGTGTTGTTTCTACCACATTCCATCACTCAAAGCAATCCTAGGGCTGCCTAGAATCAAAGGGAAGGGAGGAAAGTTGGACCCCCACCTCTCAATTGGTGGACTAAGAATATTTTATGGTTATTGATACTCTATTACTTGTTTTTACTAATAGAAATACTCACTAGGACTCCATATGTTTGATTAGTCTCAGGGATGGTGAAATATTTCTTAGATAATTACTTAAGTCCTAGAACAATGATTAATTAAAATGAAAATTAATGGGAGTTCAAGAATTGTAACAGCAGTAAGCTTACCAAGCATCTTTTAAAAAAATGTCTATTGTCTTTGGAGTTAGAAAATGCTCACTGTAACTCCTAGCAACGGAGGTGAGCACAGTTTCCCAGTAAGTTTCCTGCTGCAACAAAGGGGCATTTTCCCCCTCTTCTCATTTATTTTTGTGTTTGTTTTTTAAAGTATATTTTATTGATTATGTTATTACAGTCATCCCAATTTTTTACCCATTTTTCCCCCTCTGCTCAGTAGCTCCCTTCCCTCCAGAAATGCCACCCCCCGCCTTAGTTCATGTCCATGGGTCATGCATATAGGTTCTTTGGTGTCTCCATTTACTTTACTATTCTTAACGTCCCCCTGTCTATTTTGTTCTTACCAGTTGTCCTTGATCCCTGTACCTTTTCTCCCTTTTTCCCCTTTCCGCCTCCCGACTGATAACCCTCCATATGATTTCCATATTTATTGTTCTATTCCTGTTCTATTTATTTGCTTAAGTTTGTTTATTTTTTAGGTTTATTCGTTGATAGTTGTGAGTTTGTTGTTATTTTAGTGTTCATAGTTTTGATCTTCTTTTTCTTAAATAAGTCCCTTTAACATTTCATATAATAAGGGCTTGGTGATGATGAATACCTTTAGCTTTACCTTGTCTGGGAAGCACTTCATCTGCCCTTCCATTCTAAATTATAGCTTTGCTGGACAGAGTAATCTTGGTTGTAGGTCCTTGCTTTTCATCACTTTAAATTCTTCTTGCCAGTCTCTTTTTGAATGCAAACTTTTTTTTGAGAAATCAGCTGATAGCCTTATGGGAACTCCTTTGTAGAAACTCTTTTCTTTTCTCTTGCTGCTTTTTAAAATTCTCTCTTTATCTTTAACCTTGGGCATTTTAATTATGATGTGTCTTGGTGTGGTCCTCTTTGGGTCTAATTTGTTTGGGACTCTGTGCTTCCTGGACTTGTATGTCTATTTCGTCTATTTCCTTCACAAAATTAGGGAAGTTTTTTTTCATTATTTTTTCAACTAAGTTTTCAATTTCATGCTCTTCCTCATCTCCTTCTGGCATCTCTATGATTCAGATGTTTGTGTGTTTAAAGTTGTCCCAGAGGTTCCTAAGCCTCTCCTCATTTTTTTTAATTCTTGTTTCTTCATTCTGTACTGGGTGACTATTTCTTCCTTATGTTCCAAATTGTTGACTTGAACCTCAGCTTCCTTCCCTTCACCATTGGTTTTGTGTGGGTTTTTCTTCATTTTACTTAGTATAGCATTCACTTCTTCCCTTATGCATTTGTCATACTCAGTCATTTCTGTGATCATTGTTATCACCAGTGTTTTGAACTCTGCGTCTGTTAGGTTGGCTATTTTCTCATTGCCTAGTTCTCCCTCTGGAACCTTGATCTGCTCCCTCTTTTGGGCCATACTTCTCTGTCTCCTCAACTTGACAGCCCCCTGTGTTTGCCTCTGTGTATTAGGTAGAGGTGTTCCATCTGTTAAGTTATAAGGGGCGGAGCCTTAGGTATTCGTCAGTGTGGGGAGACCTGTTTGACCACTTTGTGACACTGTCTGGATGAGTATTACTTCTTTATATCTTTGTTTATTGGTCTTCCACGCAGTTCAACTTTCTGATAGGTCCTTTTTTTTTTTTTTTTTTTGGTAGATATAATCTTTCTTATGGTTGTGGAAGGATGAGAAGCATATCTACCTATGCCTCTATCATGGCCAGAAGTCTACGTATTTGTTTTTAAAGAGTGATATCTGACAGACATATACTCAAAATATGTTGTTGTTGCTACTGTTGTCTTCTTTTCATTTTTTATAGAGTCTTATGAAAGTAAATCTGAATCTCACTGAGTCAAGGTGCTAGAACAGAAAGAAAACCTTGTCCTAAGATGGGAAGAAGCATCTCTAGAAGCAGTTGGATTTCTTAGGTACTAAGTTGCAGAGCTTTGTCTTTAAGGCAGAAGTGAGCATGGCCCTGGGAAAAAGATTCTGAATCTTTAGCATTCCCTGCCCATGGTTATTCCATGGCTGCCCAAATGTTAGCCTCTACGAAGTTGTCTGTCATACACTTGTATCGGTTTTTGAAATGGGCAGCTCCCCTCAACATGCTATCTTTTCCACTTTCTCTACATCCCGTGGGAATATTTGAACTCAGATGTAGCTACACTCTAGTCTTATACTTCATTCACTGACCTGAGTTAGACATTCTATCCCATACTCTCTTGGCTTTGGCACACCTATATCTTTTAGTTCTCTGCATCCAGTGTGTTATTAGCATACTCTATTAGCCTCCCTCCACAACACGTCCGAGAAGGGACAAATTCTCATTCATAGAAGTGCTCTAGTTCTGACCCATACCTGCATTTCTGTGGCTAGGAATCTTTGCAGATATTTTCTCATGTGTGATCTCATCAATCATTATGGTGAATATGGAAAACCCTGCCTCTCTTTGATGGATATTTAGCATTTCATCACGCCCAGCTAATTGCACTTCTTAAAAAGGACCTTGCTCTTCCTTTCCTCTAGATTTTACATGAGCTCTTCTCTACCAAATGATCTCCAACATATCTCCTATTCTTTTTTTTTCAAGAGTCTATTTAAAAATTTTCCCATTATTCGTTCAGATTTTGGGAGAGCCTTTTTCATGCATCTTTTTCTGTTTATTTCTATGGTACTCTGGACATATTTGTATTAACATATTTATCCACTTGTACTTCATTTATGTATCTGGATCCTCCTCTGGCTTGTGAACTCTTCCTGGGTAGGGACAATGGGGTTCCCATCCTTGAATTCCCAAGCTCTGGTATGATGCCTAATATTCAATAACTACTTTTTGAATTCATGCCCGTATGCATTTATTAATGAGTGGTCGGGTGGTTAGTTGGATGATTGGAATAAAAAATGGACAGGTGGTTGGAAGGCTGGCTGACTGACTTGTGGGAGGATGGCTGAATGGTAGAAAGGGTGAATGGATGGATGGGTTGACTGACTACTAATCAACTTTATAATAATATTGGATGGATGTTCATAAATAAGCTTATACCTAGAGTTCTGTGAGTTTTAATTGTCAATAAGTCTAGTGCAAACTTCATTTTCCTCATATTACTACTATATAGATATGCACATTTTTGCCTGTTATACTATAGTTCTTCAAGGAGTCTTAAAATTGGTTTTAAATAAGGATTCTTAAAACCCTGGGGAGAAAAAAGAGATTTAAAGAGTGCACAGAAAACTAGAGGTTGATTTCACTGCCTACTTCTACCCAGGCTTAACTTGCCAGGATACATGGCTTCTTAGGCCTTTTAAGTTCTTCATCAACAGTTTGGAAAAAATTATATTTATTCCTTTTACAGGTTGATGGAATAAAATTATTTGAAGAAACCCCACATATATCTTTTACAACATCTATCTAGCTATCTACCTACCTACCTATCTAGTTTTGCATGTGTTCTTGTTAAGGTTTGCTTGATGTATTCTCCAGAAGAACCTGTGGAAATGTAAGTATTGTTTCTTCTCTTCAGTCATTGAAGCTATAAACACAAATAAGGATTTGTTCAGAAGCACAGAGGACTAGCACAGGCAGAAAGTAGGATTCAGAATCTCTGCTACTATCTGTGATACATTGATTACCATTACCAAATACAATTTGTAGAGCTACAGTATTATTACACAGTGTAGAATCTCAGCTATCAAAATAGTTAGGCTGGTTCTAACCTAGGCATAGCATATAGATTTTGTGTGCCAACTCCAAATTAGCTGGTAATAGCTTCCTGGAGTACTGTGTTGAGAAGGACTCTGAGGTTCTATCTGAGCTACAATTGTTTAGTTATGTCTTCCATGAATCTAGGTTCTCCTGTGAATATTTGCCATATAATTTTAATCTCTGTTTTAAGATCACAAAAGCTGTTCATTATGATAGGTATTCATGCTGACTTGTCCACTGATTCACCCTAATGATTCATGAGATCATTCATGAATAAGTTTCTGCAGATATTTTGCAATTTCTAGAAGCTGGTTTTTGAACTAAATATGTAAATATCCTTCTTCCATGAATGTGTTTAAAATGTAGAGGGAGCAGCGAGGAAAGCTAACTGTGACATCAATACCTACCAGAGTCATTTTTTTGAAAGAAGAAATGCGTGTCTTCCTATCCAGGTGGATTATCCACTGCAAAAGGAGGATGATTTATTGAGCAGTTGTGATTAGTAGTATGTTGTATTGAAAATTCAAAGCATTCACTTCTGTGCAGATGCAAATATAATCAGATTAACTTTATTTTAAGCTTTGATTACATTCCAGTTAATAAAAACATACTATGTTAAGCCAGTTTAACAGTCTAGCAAAATGCATTTAATTTTAAATTTGGATATTGGAAGGCTTGGCAAATGCTGGGAGATTACTTAATAGAGTTAGTATGATGTTCCTATGGGGATCACCTGCCCTCATGGACTCCTGGTGCTAAAGGCTCAGGAATAGTCTCAAGGGCTTGAAATGTGATTATATAGACCAGAGAATCCCATTTTGGCTTCCCCCTCAGATTTCTTCCTGTTGTTTTTTGTTTTTTAAGAGTCATGATCTACTGATCTAACGCATACCCTGGGCAGATCGGTGGATAATTCTGACTATAAATGAGTCTTGCAAATAAATACCCAGAAACTTTGTTGAAACCTTGGGGCAAAATACAAACGACAGGGTCTGCCGTACTACTGGCTATTTGCAAGGCAGATATTACCTCTCAGCATCTGAATGGAGAGCTGAGGTCTCCATGGGTGATGTGAAGGACAAGCAAGAGTTAGTAGCTGCCCATCCTCCCACATGTTTGGTCACTTAATCTGCCAAATTATCCGAATTGTTGGGTTTATTCTTATTCTATCTCTAAGAATGTACCTGAGTCTGCATCATTATGGAAAGCTGATCCCATAGAGACAGGTGAAGTATAATCACTAATTAAAGACTAATTCCTCATTCCTTCTGTCACAAGCCAGCCTCATTATTTTCTAGTACAAGCATACTTGCCTTTTTTCTTCTTCTGTTTTTTTTGTTTTGTTTTGTTTTGTTTTTTACAAATTGAAGGCAAGACCCTTCACCATCACAAAGATTACAACTCATTTTCTTGAGATAGTCTCTTTATTGTGGTGATCTGGAATGGAATCTGCAATGCCTCTGAAGTATGCCTGTACTGCAGCCCAGAACGGGTTAAAGTAAGGGCTATTGGTCCCTGCTGATCAAGCCATGGTGTGACACCTCCTATAAAATGCACCATAAAACTACATTATTTAATAGGTCTGAGTATTGCACCTGCTTCCTTAGCTTCTCTTAGGTGATTAAGTTTCTCACAAATGCAATTTGTTAATATAGGACCACATCTTCTCACAAGGTAAATCTGTGAAATTTGGCAGGCAGTTGCTTTGCTGCAGGTGCAAGATGAAAGACCTTTCCCTGGCTTTGCCAAGAAGACAAATGATGCTGTACTTAATCCATGGGAAAAATATTCTGATGCGGAGGGCAGACCCTGTTTCTATGAGAGGAGAATAGACTTCTAGGGCTCAAATCATGTGCTTCCCTCCATTTGGGAGAGTATGTGTACCCTTAAAGGCTGAGTGGGGGATCACCTGTCTTATTTTACATGAGGCCAGGTATTAAGCGAATTCCCTTGCTAAGGGAAGACATTTTATATTTGAAGCTGCAGCCATTTGTGATGATAAATGATGACTTTTACTCTTATGATCTATGAGAGCTTAATTAGAGCTTAATTAAAGCTAATGCTCAGAATCCTTTGGAAGGTGGAGCCATTACAAACTAACTTCCACTCTGAATAGCCTGGGTTTGGAAAGTGTGTTTTTGCATTCCTCCTCTGGTGCCCTATCCAGTCATGTCTGGGTCTTCATACCTAAGTTAAAGCAAGAGCTGACTAATTTTTCATTAGAATTTCCTTAGGCAAGACTATAAGAGGCCAAATGCCTCGTTCCATCTCAGCCCTATGCATTCACACAGAGGGTTGTCTTTGAATCTGCAAATCCAGCTCGCCATACACGTGTCTCAGGGAGTCACTGGTCATGCTGGCTATCAGCTTCCGAGGGCCAGAGACCCAAGGCCGACACACTTCTTCCCATTGCACAGTGGAGTTGGGCCGGATTTCACTGAAAGATGAAAAGAGAGGAAAGGTTTTACTTCCCAAAAAGGCAGATTTAGTTTTCTACCTTGATCAGGAAGCAGTGAGAACTCCTGATCTCTTCTCTCAGTTGATGGTGGCTAGAAGGGTGTCTGGTTCCACCTGTTACAACCCAAATAAGGCCCCTAAGAAGGCTCTGCTAGGGCCTGCCAGTGACAGTCCCTTGGGTCATGGTTTTTTCCTCTTAGGTGCATCAGCATGTTTCTCACTATATGTGGTCCATTTCTGGTGCAGCTAGACTGAGCCCTACCAGCCATGAGTTAACTGAACTCTTTGTTCCCAAGCCTCCACAGTAGCCTCATCAATGTCACTGACCTGCCTTGGCTCATTTTTTGACCCTCTAGTTCCCATCTGGGACTCAACTTCTATCTGAATTCCCTGAATGCCTTTCCAGAGGTGCTGACACTCTGATTAGTTCTTACCAGCTTCCTTGAGATAGAATTTGCTCCCAGGCCCAAGATCATAACCCTGCCTGCTGCCCATGGACTTTGAGTGTGTGTATGCTCTGTAGTTCATAATCCTCCTTCAACCACCAAACTAGGTCCTCTGCCCATGCACCTTTCTGCTCCTCATTTGTTGCCTACTGATAGTGGTCTTGGCATTCTCCTCTTCCTCTTCAACCCATGCTCTCAGGCCTTCCTAAGGTTCATGATCAAGCTCACTCCAGTGCGAAACTGTGGTCATTCAGGGTTGGGGGCATCTAAGCTTCTCTGGAGTGCTTCACATATATCACCCCATGCAGGCTTTAAGAGAAGATTATAGCAGATTTTATGTGTATGATAGTCCCTTGAGGTAGATATTATCTGACACACTTTAGATTAAGAAAAATGGAAGATAAAACAAGTGGAACGAGTTTTATAAGACCACAGAGATGTTAATGGGCAGAGACGGGATTTGAATCCAGGTTATCTGATTTACATATCCATGCTTTTTCTACTACTATATACTTTATTTTTACTATATCCTATAAGAAGATGGCTTTTTTATCACCTTTTTTGCTTTTCCACATGTTTCATTTCTCAAGTAAGTCAGATACCCTTTTATTCTGTACCAAGAGCTTCCTACAAGTGTTGTTTGTGGAGGACTCCTGGTCTTTGCTCCCTGACTCTCAGTGAGAGCATGTGCTGGTTGGCTTTGCATGGGACCCTGGGCTAGTGCTTTTCTGAGAGAGCATCAGGGAAATGAATGGAGACCCCATGCATGTTTTGAAAAGAGAGAAAATGAATCTAATTATTTTTAGGGTGTATTGAGTCACAGCATGTGAGAATTGGAAAGTATGTAGACATTACTTAGGTCAATGCTCTCATTCTACAGATGAGGAGACTGAGATCCAAAGTGACATATGGAAACTTCCATGGTCACAGAGATTGACGGTCCAGATGATGGAAGAAGAGAGACCCACTGGGGGACACAATGAGGGTACTTGTGTTCAGAAGTGAGAAAAGTATTGTGTAGATTAATTCTGTAGCTAGATCCATAGATAGATCTATGGGGCTGGAAGAAGGTACTTTCGTTAGCACCATGAAGGGGCCTGGGGAACCAAAGGATCTGGGAGTAATATTGTAGCTTCAGATTGGGGGTGGTTAGAGGGCTTGCAAGGAAGGAGAATTGTGAAGAAAAGTCAGGAATGGTTCAAGTGACTCATCTGCATGAGACCCCAGTTGCTCTTGGGGGCTGGAGCCATATTGTATCACTTTGGACAGACAGAGCCAAAGTGAAGGGAGAAACATGGGGCCACACACTTGTGCTTCACCTATTCTATGTAAAGTTGGAACCTAAAGATTTCCTCAACTGTCACTAAAACTATGCATATTTCAGCTGGCTGTGGGTGTATCCTCTGAGATAAAAAAGGGGGAAAGGGCCCAAGTCTTAGAAATCCAGGTGTTAACTAAGAAATCCCTTTCTGTCTTGTATCTGTGGCCAGTGAATAGAGAAAGGCATCAAAGGCCTCGAGAACCTCTCTCTTCGGGGCTGCTCCAAGCATTGACTTTAACACTGAGAGTCTAAATGTCTCAATTAATTTGGTATTTGTTAATGCTTTTCCTAATTTTTGTTCTTTATAAATGTGACTATATAAATTATTTGAATCAGTTACATAAAAGCCAAACTATGTGAAAAGTACAAACATAAAATCTATATATGTATTTTTCAAACTCAGTAAATTGATTTTATGATTCTAGGTTTAAAAATCATTGACCTCACCATGGGTCTCCTCACCAGTAAAAGGTGCACACTATGGAATATTGAATAGGGTATGAAGAGTTTATATTTGTACTGTGCTTAGAACTATGGCAAGGCATGGTAAGTGCCAAGTGTTAGGTATATGGTGCTTTTATTATCACCATAACTTTTGTGGCTGCTGTTTGCTCTGCCTGGATCCTCTGCAAAATAATTTAGTACAATAAGTTCCTACTGCCTATATGTAGAAAAAGTTCTTCATCCTTAATTTACAGTGGTTAATTCAATAGGTATATAGGTTTTGAGATATTTATTTCTCAATAACTATGTTACTTTACCTTGATGCATTTATTTTCCCTTCTCTTGTTTCCCCAAGTGATCAATCAGAAACATTTCATGGAATAGTCATCTTGCTTAAGCATCTGGCCTGGAGCCGGGGAATGTAGGTAAGTATTGGGTTGGCCAAAAAGTCTGTATGGTTTTTTTCCATAAAATAAAAGACACATTTTTCACTTTCACCAATAACTTTATTAATTTGGTTATTTTAAATATGTCACCTATCTCCCACTATTGGCTTCTAGTGGGTAGAGGCCAAAGATGATGCCAAACATCTCCCAATGCATAAGACAGCCTCACAGCAAAGAATTATTTGGCCAAAATTTCAAGAGTATCAGGTAACTTTGAAAACCATTTTTGACATGTTTGATCAGTCACAGCACCTGCTCTATACACCACACAAATCTATTTTTTGTATGTCAGTTGCATTTTTACCTTTCTTGAAATAATATAGCATGATACACTGCAAATGTTGAGTATTTTCTTCCATCTTCAATATTAAAATGGCTCCACGAGAATTAACAAATTTTGATGTTTTTATTAATGCATGCTGATATGTCATCTGTCACAATACAATCTAACAAAATTGTTTTGAATGAAGTTAAAGACAACTAAGCACCACTAGAACCATCATATGGAAAATGCCAAATGAACTTTTTGGCTAACCAACACCTCAAACAGAAACTACAGTGTCTGAGCTTTTCTTCATCATTTGTGCTTACTCATCCACATGATGATATTCACACCTGTATCACATGCATGCATATCTGTATAATAATCATATATGAGTACCACACAAAGATTCTCATACAAGTAAATACACATGCATGTCTAAGTATGCATGATGAATCGATACAGAAAGAGAGAAATAAATCTTTTACCCATCCTGGTAAGTGGAGTAATACTGGAATAATCTCATTTGCCTGAAAATAGATGTGGTGATAAATGTTTCTCAGTAATGTGCTGAGCCATCAGGATATGCTGGCCATTTATCATCTTGAACACACACAGGCAAATGGGATTATTATTACAATAAACTGCAACTCTCTATGGTTTGTACTCCATGTGTCTAGCCCACAGCTTCTGTCCTACTTGAAAAACTCAAAATTTAAATAAAAATTACAAAGTCAGGGAACTTTTCTCTTGAAATAACTTCCTAAACCTGATCATTTTTTAAAGAGAAAAATGAACCTGGAAGATGAATTATTTGATGTCCTGGGAGTATCAAGTGCAGAAACTTGAAACCTGAAAGTCTGTGGGAGGAGGTGGGGGAAGAGCAGGAAGGTAAGTTTTCTTGGAGTTAGAGGTGACTTGTACCCTGATCAAGGAATGAGACATGGCACCCACTGCCTTCCTTGTTCCTATTTCAATTCTCTGCTCGCCAGCTCCCACCTTCCAGGCTCACTGCTTTGAGTAAGAAACCCCCTGCCTTCTAGGACCCCAGCAGGGGCGTGGGTGGACAGGCAGGGTGGTGACTCCCTTGACTATTCACAATGGGTATCCTAGAAAGGAAGACAGTCTTGTGAAGGATTCTGGTTCTACAGAATTGCCTTTTTTAAGAGTCCAATTTATTATATAGATCTGCTACTCCTAGATCAGATCTTGGCAGCAGAGGACACACTGGCATGTTTCTAATTATCTAGCTGGCTCTGGTCTTGGTTGTGAAGGTCTGTGCTAGAGTCAGAAAGAAATGGATAAGTAGGACTCTCTCCAAAGTCCCAAACCCACACCTAAATGATGAGTATTTTTCAATTTTTGACAGTCTCTGAGAAATAAAGCTTCCCTGGCTTTGAAGAGATCCACTCCTCTGGATTTGAATTCCCATAAGAGATTGAAGACATGGCATTCTGTCTGTTACCTATTTGCCATAGACAAATATATTGAAGTAACTGCTTATAGTACCTTAAGCAGAATATGGGTGGGACATTTGCTTAGTGTCCCTGTAGTGACTGGTCTCTTTCATCGTTTCACTGATTAGCTACACTTTGTCTCCCCCAATGTCAGATATTAATGATAAACAATTCACTGGACACTCAACCTACTTTGAACCTTATAACTCCCAAATGGTGGGTAATTGTACTGTATGAGCATTAGTTTTTCTTCTAACACATAGATTGTTTCCTTTCATGCCTTGGCTCTCAATAAAGGTGGGATTCTTGGCAAAGCCAAGGTTTAAAGGTAGCAGGAGGTTCTGGTACCCTCAGATGAAACTTATGGGATTACTGTTTGAGAAGAAAAAAATGGACACAGTAGGGGGCTGTTTTGAAGAAGAAACGTGTTTCACTTTGCCTGAGCAATTCTTGTTTCTAATTCCAGTGAGAAGGTGTGAGTACGGGTGAGTGAGTCTATAATTTCTGACAAAAGTAGTATTATTGCTGACCTCTCCCTCTCTCTGTGGTTGATTTCTAATTTAATTCTTTTTTTTCCCTACTACAATTTTCCTATTAGCACAGGAAGGTTGTTATGTTTTGTGCTTGCATATTTTTAAAGTACTCAAATTATTTTCTCTGCTGTTTATTACATCCACAAGCATCAGGCATCTCTTAAACTATGGGAGGTAGAAACTGTGAGTACTGTAATTTGAAAGAAATGCAGAGAGCCCTTATTGGGCAAATTGGTTTTTAAAAGTGCCCCATAAGGGGTGAAGGAAGCCTTGCAGTTGTCCTACAGATTTCAGAGCAATGTAGCTTCTCTAAAGGACATTGGGGAAACTCCTAACATATCTGGTCATCAGGCAGTTTCCAGAGCTTCCTACCTCCCTTTCTATACTTTAGAAGGTCACCCCACAGGAAATTTGCTAGATTGATTGATGCTGACAGAAACTTATTTGTGGTAGAAATGAAAGTAATAAACCGCAAAGATTGGGATCCATTCTGGGTGTCACATTCTAAGAGGATCACTGACAAATTGAGTATGTGGGAGAGGGAGGGAGCTAAAACCACATTAGAGGTAAGAGGAATGAAGTAAGGGCAGGTATAGAGAAGACTCAAGGAAGATGTGACAGTTGTCCACAAACATTTACAACCATCAGATGGAAGAGAGTTAGGCCTTATTCTATGTATAGGTCCAGATGACAGAATTGGGATCATTGGTAGTAGCAAAAGGTACAATTGTTTTCTAACAGTTAGAGTTACCTGACCATGGAATGGTCTGTTTTCAGCCTTTGTCAGTAGAAGTCACAGAAGCTGAGAACTGTATGGTACAATCTGATGTTGTTAGGTGTGAATGAAGCAGAGTTTCATTATGTTATTAGAAAGCCTGGGTTAATTATTGGTCCCCTGACTAGGGAACTAGGTCTACAAATTTTCAGGTTCATCTTTATTCTACTGAAAGCAATAGTTCTAGAGAGAGTACTTAGTTGGTAAAATCTGGAAGCTGGAGTTGAAAAGAAAGTATCCAAGAAAAGGAACACCTAAGAAATAGCATAATGTTTGACACATAGTAGGATAATAAATATTAGTCAAATTGTTACATGAGGAAGTAGTATGGTAGAATGCTTGAAACTTGGGTTCTGGAATCAGCCACCTTGAGTCTGAATCTTAGTGCTACTCTTATAAGCTGTGCACTTTGGGGCAAGCCAGTTGACCTCTCAAAGCCTCAAATTCCTCTCCCACTCAAGGGAGATAACAACAGTACCCACGTCATTTGGGTGGTTTTAGGGATTAAAAGATGGAAGTGTCTATCAAACCAACCCTATTTTTACCCCATGCCAGTAAGGAAGTAGCAGCTTCTCAGACATTTTCACTGATAAGTTTTGGAAAAGACAGACAGAAAAAACTTCTCAGAGCCCCACATCACTGTCTCATATCCCCCCAGCACATACCGGAACATCTTCTTCATTGGTTTTATCACTCCAGGACCATCCAGGCGTATCCAAACATTTTGCAGAGTTTCTTTTAAAGGATTGGTGAACTCAACTGTCACAACCATATCAGAACCAACCATTTTAGCGCCACGGACCTGAGAAATGAATTGGGGGAGAACACAGCTCATTAGCAGAACATAAACCTCTCTCTGCTCTCTGGGGTCCTTAACCACCTTCACGTCTGCTTTGGTTTTACAATAGGATTATTTTTTTGGCAATGGAATCACTGAGATGAGGATAACTTACTGCTTTGACTGGGAGATACCTATTGAGAAGAAGATGGAAAATTACTAATTAGAATCACACTCTTTTCCTCATTATAAAATCACCCTAATTAGAGCTCAGGTTAATAGCCTGGCTACCAGCTGCTCTTTGTCAGCAGGACGTGGAAATGCGTTTGGTGTAACAACAGATTTCTGTGGTGAGGGCAGCAGAGCCAACTCTGCTTCTGGACGGGGCTCAACTTTCCTGTCAGAACTTGGGGGATTCCTGAGTTCAAGAGGAAGAAAATGCTCCATGGGGCCTGCGCCTTTTCACTACTAGAGACACTGTAGAGAAATGTGTCCAAAGAGGGAGTCCTCACTGTTAAACTTGAAGAGGAGGACGCTGGACATTAAAGTAGTCAGAAGAGGCTTCATCTGCAGCTACAATATCTGAGTCTGGAGAGTGTGAGGCTATTTGTGGTGAGTTTATCCATAACAAATCTCAAAAGCATCAGGTTTTTGGCAGCTTCAACACTTTCTAGCAGTAAGGCCTTGTCACTTCCTCAACCTTTCTGAGACTGTTTCCTTGTCTCTGAAATGGACTGGCATTTCCATGGGGTGATCTATGGAGAATGCTATTATTAGTAGTTGCTTTGATGCTGTGTTTACTCTGTGCCAGCACTGTGCCACACACTGGGAACTATATGCTTTTCCAACACCAACACAATGTGCTGGAAAATGGCCAGGGGCGGGGTGGGGTGGTCCAGCCTTTGCTTGTTTGCTTACGGGCTGTGTATCCAAAATGGATGGATCTGTATAAGCTCTAAGTAACGGGAACAATATAATAAAAAATTTTCCCCCATAAGAAAGGGATAGAATGAGATAATATGTAGAAAGCAGCTAGCACACTGCGTGAAACATAGCAAAGATTTAACACATTATAGCGTCTACTTTTTTGAAGTGGCGATGCTTGGGGTAGTTTGTTTTATTCACCTTATATTCTAGCCCACTTTCTACTCCAATATCTAGCCAACGTCCAGTAAACATTTGTTAAATTAGGTTGACTGCTTAAAAAAGTAACTTAATGGTTATTTGATTTTTCTGTATAACAACCCATTATTACACCTTATTTCTTTAAGCAGTGTGTGTAATATAGGAAATATCATGTAGAAATGAACCTTTCTTATGAAAGGGGGAGGACATTGCCCAGAGAAGAAGACTCTATAGTCAAGAATAGAACTTTATGGCTTTATTCTTTAAGATACAGTTTATGACTTAATCTATATCCATGGGATCTTTAAACTCTGCAAGAAAAATAAAAATTGCAGCCAATGCCCAAATCCCCATCTCATGGGATGGGGTGGGTGGAGAATAGGTTCAGAGGAGTCAGGATGGAGCAGATAGTGATTAAAAAGGTGACTATAGCAGATATCACCTGCAGAGCCCAGACCATGAGCCAGGCCATGTGTTCTTCACTTCAGCCAGTGGTCTTCAACCTGGCACGCACAACAGAATCACTTGGGGAACTCTAAAATTACAGGGGTCTAGCTTTGCACAGTGGCAGTATCATAGCCAATGGAGTTTAACTGAGGAGCAATTATTGCTAATTAAAATTACAGAGGTCCAGGCCTAAGCCAAACAATTACATTAGAATGTCAGGTGGTAGAGCCTCTCTACTTCAAGCACCCCTGCTGATTTCTAAGGACCAACTTAGAAAACTGTGCCCCCCCCCCACCCCGTTGAAAACCACTGATGCAGAAAAAACAGTTGGAAGACAGACTGGATTTTTCCTTTTTCCCATATGTCCTGACTCTATCACAGATGTTGGAGGTATAGAAGTACATTATAAGAATAATTTACATGATACCCTAGGTTTAATTCATAAATGTGTCCAAAATATTTTCCCTTAGTTGAAAAATTTTTTTCAGAACACTTTTGCATTTTAAAAATTACAAACTAAAGATAACATTTACGAAAACAATCTACATTTGAGGAAGTGGGACTGCTTCAGAGACACTATTGGTAAAAGTATTTGCTCTGATCACTTGAATTTTGGGTGGGTGGGGGGAATATTTTGAAGGCATCTGCCTTCTTCTGCATGCTCAGACAAGTCTGAGCACAAGCCCCTTAAAAAATATCTGATAATAGCCACTGACCCTTCCTCCACACAGATATACAGTGACAAATATAAGAGACATGCACAACTTGCATGTAGTTTTAGGAGAGTCATTTAGACAGACCCATGTCATCTGACCATGGCCCTCTGGGACTCATGGGCTCCAGGTTGAGAGTCACTTCCATACTGGTAGGAGAGCTCTACAGGAAGGTCCTGGGACTGTGGAAAGCCAAGTGTACCTTTCCGGGTCACTGACGAAAGTGGTAGGGGAAATCGGGTATTTGAAAGGTTGGTCCATGTCTTTGGGTCTTCATGGATAGATTTTAGATCTGAATATGATTAGAAGAATAAGTTTTCTCAGATAATTTCATATGTCATGCCTAATCAGTTTGCTTCCAGAGATTATAATTAGCAGCTGGCAGGGGTATATAAAATACTGCCCAGCTTTCCCTGATGCTGAAGTGGGGAGGAGGCTGGAGAGGAGTGGGAAATGAAAAAAAGAGAGAGAGAGAGAATAGAGTATTTCTTTTGCAATTAACAAAGACTCAGTGTTTCTTTTCTGACATTTGTCTCCTGTACCCAAATTTAAACTTCCTTCACCTGACCACTGAGATGATAATGAGCCTTAAAACTCAAACCAAACCAAATACAAAAGCCTGCCCAAAATTTAACGTCACTATTTTCTGCTTAGGAATTTAAGTGGTGATATTTACCCCCATTATTTTGAAGAAAATGGAGCCTGCATATAGTATTTTCATATTGTGTATTGATTTAGGTGACGTACTTTGCTATGGCATTTGTGAAATGCTGTGAATGATGACTATTGTGGGTGAAAATGTTCAAATCTAATTTCTTTAGGAAATATGCATTGCTTTTCTTCAATGCTGTAAAAACAATTCCATATCCACTTAATTGTATTTCTGATTTTCTTGCTCTCATAAAACCTTATGTAAAGGGAGCCTCTAGCAATCCAGGGATGGTTAGATTAAGAAGACACTTTTGTGTGTATTCACCTTAGAGAATAGCCACCCTCACAGCCACCCCACCCCCAGGCTGGGCACAGTCTGCATGGGGAGGTGTTGACCTAGAGTAGGTCCTGGCATCCCCCTGGAGGGTTGGCTGGGACACTGTATGTGACCTGCATTATCCTCACTGCTGCAGGTCCAAGGCACCGAGGCCTGGCCAATCAAAGCTTGTGGTGCAGACATTCTGCTTATGGGTTTCTATGAATTACCCACTTTCATAGGCCCTGTCCATGGGAGAGGAACCCCCCAGGCTGTGTGGCAGTGGTGGTCAACCCATGAGAAAACAGGGCAGCTGAGCTCCTGGAGATCACCAAGGACTGAACAGAAATACTACCAATCTTTCAAAGAAAAAGTCAATAACAATGTTCTCAACGTTGAGTTCTTCTCTGATAACTTTAAAAAGCATTTTCTATGACTTATGAACAGAGGGGCCACAAATAACTATCCATTGAGTGAATTAAATAAATGAATAAATTAATGAGTGACAGATTAAAGAAAGGGATCAATAAACACTAGAAATTTCTTTTAGTCAAAAGAACAAGTAAGTAAGGAGCAAATATGTGTTAAAACCTAATGTTAATGCCACTCAAGGCCAACAGTTACATTGTGGGGACTGTATTCACCCTAGGGGTGGGGAAGGCACTGAGGCATGTTAAAACACATGTTAAAAAAATCTTAGGGAACAGTTAATTTTTCTTATTTTAAAAGTTCAAAAGAATTTTTTTTTTTTTTTTTTTTTTTTTTGTATTTGGAGGCACCCATGTGTTCATGGTTGTAATTTTATACACATAGAAAATTATACACATAGAAAGTGGTTATGTTTTCTCTCAGCAAAACTGCTCCTAGCTCATATGAGAAAATGAATTCTACTGGTGTTTTGTGATGTTATGCAAAAGCTGTAGGCCTTGTTTCACAGGATACTACTATGAAGGTTTTGGCACTTGAGCTTTTTAGAATGGCACTTGGAAGAGTTTATTTCCCAGATACTGAATGGAGGTCATCCAAGGAATGTGTAAAAGCCTCTGCTTTCTTTCCCCCCAGCCTTCCCCCAGGCTCTTAAAGAGGGTACAAGGCACACACTCAACACCAGGTGAGTGTTACCAGAGGGCTGCATGCTGCTCTAAGCAGTTCTTAGGGTGTTACTGCGGGATTTACAAGCATAGATGGGATTAGGCAGGGAAGGAGGAAACTTTTATCAGCAACTACCAGGTCCTGGCACGAGCTAAGCACAAACATTAAAGATGTTAACTCACAAAAACCTTGTGTTTTTTATGTGATTGTAATTAACAACAGCAGTATTATAATTACTAGAGGGTTGATCATTTTGCAAAAGGGGACACTGAGGTAACTTCAGAGAGAGAGGATGTGTGTTTATGAAAGAGAGAAAGAAAAGAAGGAGGAGGAGAAGAAGAAGGAGAAAAAGGAGAAGAAGGAGGAGGAGGAGGAAAGGAGGAGAAGAAAAATAAAAGGGGGGTTAGATATGTGTGGTGGAAGCTAATAGACATTAGTCTTCATTGAGTACTTACTATGATCAAGGTATTATACTATGCTAAGCTCTATATGGTAATTATTTAAGTGATCCCTCCCAGAAACCTAATGAAGTTAGTACTATTATTGGACCCATTTTACTTCTGAGATGGTTGAGCAATTAGCCCAAAGCAGCCCAGGTAGGATTATGAACCCAGGTGGTCTGACTGCAGCCACATCTCTAAGCCAACATGCTACTCGGCCCCTGTACAAAAGGGGCTGCAGGTGTACCTGCTGGTGTTCTTGGTCTAGTGGACTTGGATGAGAACATTAAAAATGTGAAACTTCAGTGTTGACAGTGGGAGAAACCCCCCAGAATGCTATTCCCACATAACACACCACAGATTCCAGACAAACCAGTCTAGCCTGGAGACCAGCTGAATCCCCCCATTGCCTCTATCCTCTTCAAAAAAATAGCTGTTCATTGAAAATCAAAATGCCAAAGAGTCTTTTTCTGACTTAAAGCATCTTACAACTATCAACACATGGGAAGGCAGAGAAAAATTCTATGTCTGATTTTAATAAAATATACTTTTCTTATCAAAATATTTTGATAGCATGTAAAAAGAAATGTGTGCTCATTAAAGTTTAATGAATGTCTCTTCCTGCCATTTTTCGTATGAAGATCACACACTATGATTCATGCATGGTGGGTAGTGGGAATAGTTAACTTATCATCATGGGGAAGAATGCAGTCCAAGACTGGGTTCATACAAATGTTACGTACATGTCCATTGGCCAACTGCGTTGATTGACAGGTGTCTGAATCCCACCTGTGGATTCAGACAGGTGGTCTAAACTGTCCAGATTGGCCTCTATTTTCTCTAAAGAGGGGGCTCATTCAGAACAACTGCAAACCTGCTGCCAGGTAACTAGTCCCAAGGCTGAGCTCAGGACTCCCAGAATAAGACAATGACTTGGGCAATGGCTTTGAGAAAAAGGGAGAAAGAAAACATGTTCCAACTCTTGGAAGGGCAGAGTTGAAAATAATGTTACACTTATGTTCTAGAATCTTCACTGAAGCCTTTGCTCATAGACTCAATTATAAAGCTCTCATCCAAAAATTTTAGGCTCACCTTATAATAGCCCCAAGCTGCCTTTCTAGGTTTATCACCATTAGTTCCCTGCTTCCAGCCTCAGCACTAACCAAAGCAGGCTTCTATTTGCTCCTTATACCCGCCATCTACCCCTCTCCTTGTCCTTGATTACATTTTCCTAGGATCTGGAGTGATCTCTCCATCCATCTCTACTGCTTGAAATGCTGTCCATTCATTGAGAATCATCTATTGCTCTACAGCCTTGATTTTTGATACCCCATTTCAGCCTAACTAACATGATCTCTCTCCCTTGAAAAACACAGATGCTTTTGCGAAGGCAGTCACTATCTCCCACTTTCTGTGAGAGCATTGGAACCAAGTGGTTATCTGCACAGACTTTTGAGTCAGAAAAAACCTGGGTTAGAAGCTTCACTTCTTCTTTTATTAGGCATATGGCCACAGGCAAGGTGCATACGAATAGTAATAATGACAATAATAACAACAGCCAACATATACTGGGCATTTCCTGTGAGTTGGGCATTAGGTATCCATTAACTCATTATATACTCACAACAGCCCTATGAAGTAAGTATTGCCATTATATCTTTTTTACAGGTGAGAAAAGATGCTAAGAGAGATCTGTTGACATGTCCAGGGTCACACAGTTATTATGTTAAAAAAACAGGCTTTGCACTTAGATAGTTGGGTCCCAAAGCCCATGTTTTGAACACTATGCTACAGGGAACTACCCTGCCTGGGTCTCAGCTTTCTCATTTGTAAAATGTTGATTACAGTAATAACCCCCTTGTAAAATGGTATTGAGGATTAAACAAGATAATACAAAAGGATAATAATACAGAGCTCAATAATTCATAGCTGCTATCATTGTCATCACCATGTGCTGTTCTGTTCCCTCCTCCTGCCCATGAGGGTCATGTCCCTCTCACGCTTTGGCTTTCACGTTTTCTCCCCTGTGCCCAGCAGACTCATTGCAGAGACCTTGAGAGGTTCAGTCAGCTGTGGACCCATGCCAGGCTCAAAAAGATTGACAAAAATTTCTAGCATTTTCCTAGAATTTGGGGAAGTGTCCTAGGCAATTCTGGACCTCTGAGCCATTGTTCTTTTTCTGTACTTTCACTACATTTAGCTCCCTTTCCAATCCCCTTCCCTCTCTCCCCTCACCTCTGCTATTCTCTCCCCTTTCCTCTCCCTCCCACTCCCCCCTTTTCTCTGTGTCCTCTTTCCATCCCTCGGTCACTTTCAGGATGAAGACTGCCATCTGGATGCCATGACTGTATTTTATTTCTCTAGTAGGCCAAGTAGCTTCCCAGGTCCCCAGTCCATTAGCCAGAGTTTCTGGAATCAGGGCCTCTTAGAGCTCAGGGACACATGGGTGACTTTTAAGGTGTGAGGTGCTTTACCCAGGAACACCTCTTCCCCTGCTTGGATTTAGTTTGTTCTTGAGGTTAATGTGGTTAATGGGGTTAATGGTTAAAAGGCAGTTTATGTGAAGCTGCCTCCTGCCTCCTTTCCTGAACAATCTTGGCACTGGATAGAAGCCTGTATTTTCATTTTCCTCAGGCTTGAGTCCCCATCAAATGGTTCTACCTCTAAATAAGTTTCTCCCAGGAAAAGCATCCCTGACACCTTGATGGAAATTAAAAACAAAACAAAAGCACAACTTTAAAAAAATTGCACCCTCCCTGCCCAGCTCACACAACTTGTTGGAGAAGGTATTTTGTTGATTCTGCCCCTGGGCAATTAAACTGCTGTTTAAGTAAACCCAGAAGATAACAAATAATCCTTCAAAGTAATATTGACTAAAAGAGGAAAGTTATTAGTTTCTTTTATACATTCAGTTTACTGTCAGCTGTGCAACTCAATTCCATTCTGTGCAGTGGTGTGAGCACTGCACAGCTCAGAAGGGCTCTCTCCTGAGCCCTTCATAGGGACAGGTGTCGCTGCATAAGTGTGAAGAGCACGTAGACTTGTGCCTGCTGGGAAAGCTTCCTAGGTTGAGTCCATGAAGGAGAGTGGGAGAGGACAAGGGGGAGGCCTGCAGGGCACCACCCATATCTCCCAGGGGCAGCAGTCCAGGGGGGCAGCCTGCCCACTTGGGGGTGGTAGGCAGGCCCACCCTGTTTATGGTACCCAGTGCCTCATGCTGCTGAATTCATGTTTTCACGGATTGATGACAACTCTGGAGGAATGCCAATACCATGTCTCCATTTTGCATTTGTTTCCTATTCTGCCTGCAGACCCTGCACATCCTCATTTTTGCCTCCTCAGACCTCTTGTGCAGATGGTGCTTGGATGGGCCTGTCGGGGGTGACTAGGGTAAAATAACCAGAGATGATGACTTAAGCCTTTCTAGAAATAAAGGGTCTGGGGATCTTGTCCCCTGTGGGCACTACATGTCTGTGTTTGGATGAGCCTTGTCCTAGGGTGACTCATCGTATGGTAGTCCTCAAGTGCCACCCACACGGCTTGAGACTCAACAAAAGCTGCCATTTTGAATGCTACTCAATGATTATTAGTTTTACAAATGATTCACAGAAAATCATTCATAAGACATAAGGCCTAACTCCCTCTCCCTATCCATTGCTACCTGCCTCCCAGCTCTAGGGGCACTTAAAGTATGAGAAGTTTTGTAAAACTTTGACTTGGCTATTGATTTAGAGAAATGCAGCTTAGGATTTGTGCTAATCACTCTTAATAACTTCAAGAAAAAAGCTCACCAGTGACTTGGGAAGGTCTCTAAGGAGATGCCATACCCCAAGAACCTGCTGGAGGCCTGGTTTCTGCTCACAGACAGAAATGTATGCCAGGGATACAGCCACAATGCTGCCAGTGCTCCTGGGATGCAGGAGCTCACAGGCTACCATATTCGGCCTTCCTCTGCCAAGTCCCTTTGGGCCGTCTGGGCAGAGATTTCTGGTGGTCAATGGGGAGACAACATTAAAACTACTAGCCAAGTTGGCCAACAACAACAACAACAACAACAAAACCTGTGGTGACAAGTCAGAAAAGTGGTTATCTTGGTAATGGGGGAGGGGGTTATTTACTGCAAGAAGAATGAGGCAACTTTCTGAGGTGATGAAAATCCTCTGCATCTTCACTGACTGGTGGTTGCAAGGTGTGTACATATGTAAAAAGTCATTGTCATCAAGATGACATTTTAATTTGTGCATTTCACTGTATACAATTATATCTCAAAGAACAATAGTACTGTCCAAAATGCAGGTGGGAGATGTTCCAAGTGGTTTCCATTTTGTGCCATGCCTGACCCACTTTGTGTTGGAGGAAGTGAGAGTTCTAAGTATATGTATCCATTACGATCTTTATCTTCCTCCACATGTGTTTTTATACCTACAGGTTATATTTATATCTGCAGTCAGATCTATATATTTAAATCTGGAGAGGAGAGAAAAGTGTTATGTATGTGTGTCTATATATAGGGTGGTTTACTTCTTTCAAAGAACAGGAGGATCCTAGCTCCATTTTTATTTTTTTGGAGCAGGACATACACACACACACACACACAGACACACAAGAAAACACAGTAAACCTGAATAAATAATCAACAACCTTACCATTCTCCCTTGTCTCAGATGCTAAAACTGACCTTGATGATGATCTTGGGGATCATCAGCACAGTGGACTTCTGCTTGGCCAGAATATCCCCAGTCTCATTGACACGTGCTGTGACAAAGAAGTGCAGGGACGCTTGCTCCAGCAGCTGGCCCATGTACTCGCCGGCTCTGATCAGCACCTCCTCTTTCTTGTCTGGCAGAGGGAAACAAACATGCCACATATTAAGACCTGAGATAGGATCTGCTTTACTTTCCCCAAGCACCCTCATCTTTTCCTCATTAGTACAACACCCACCAGAAACACAGCAAAGGTGAGGGAGGGGCAGACAGAACAAAGTGTCAATCAGGGATAAGCTCTCTGGCTTCTGGGCAAAGAAAGAATGTGTTGGAAATTTAATATTTAGTGAAGTCTTATTAGAGAAAATGTGTCAAATTTTCCAAACAGTGCTTTTGCAGTTGTAAAATACAATAACATGTTTAAAATCAAGGACCAAGGGGTTTTAACTGCAGCTGCTTTGATTTGGGCAGGAACAATCTCAAGGTGGCATGTGAGGAGCAGTGAAGTTCAAGGACACCATTCCCTGTGCCAGCACCTCATGCAATAAGAAACATCTCATGCAGGCCATGGGCCACATTGGAGCAAGACTGTCAGTTACCTAAACCTTTTATTCCCTTGTAGTGCTCCACATTTTCTTTCCAGTTTCTTCTGAACCAATGTGACATTGTTTTGTATTTAAGAGAAAGAAGCTGTTGAAACCAGTTTTCACCATAGGCATTCAACTTCTTCCCACCCCATCGCCTATTTGCCACTTAAAAGACTTATTTCCACTTCAAGTCACTGAGGTCAGCTTTCAGGATGACACTGGAGGATGAGCAGAGGTCCTGGCTCCCTCTGCTCACCATCAGGCTGAGGACGGGGATTCTATCTTGTGGCTCTGGCCATAGCTGCATGGCCCACTTTCTAGAACACTCCCATGTCCCACAACCTAGGACTCTAGGAGCAAAGGGCAGTCCTTCTGCAGGCAGAACCCAGGCCACAGTGCAGCACCTGCTGCTACCTACATGGTCAGAGCCACAGCCGTGTGTGAGTGTGACGCTGTCAGCCGGCAGCCCAGCATGGAAAGGGTGATTCACACCCCCACGCCCAAGCACAGAGCATAGGCTCTGCGAACATTCAGGAGATTGACCGTCTCCACCACTGCTTCCTTGCCCAATGCCTTCCTTTGCCAAAGGTTTCTCCTTTTTGCAAGTTATTGAAGGAAATACTTTCCCTGATCGATAATTTCAAGTACAGAGGGTAGTTCATTACAGTACTCCATAATGAGCAGCAGCCTCTGCAACCAGGTAGGGCCCATGTGTGGAGGCAGCATCAGGGCACAGGTGAGGGTGCATCAGCACCTGATTCCAAGCTCCTCATGAAGGAATGAGCAGGTGCTGTGTCCACCCCCAACCCTCTGACTGAAGAGTTCTCAATCTTGGCTCCATGTCACAATCACCTGAGGATATTTAAGAACCTCCCCTGTTGGATCCCACACCACACCAATTAAATCAGAATCCTGGGGGTTGGGGCTGAGCATTACTTTAAGTGCTGAAGCAACCTCTAGAGTGTAGCCTGGGGCTGAGAAGTGGTACCCCAGCCACCAGGGATTCCCCATGGAATCAGCCCTGAAAAAGCTGTGGTGCAAGCAGAAAGGACGTCCTTTCCAATCCAGGCCCCTACTGCTCCAAGTATGGTCCGCATCCCAGCAGACCACCATTACCAGGAGCTTGTTGGAGATGCAGGTGCTCCAGCCCTACCCCACCCCCTGCATCAGGGTCTGCCCTTGACTAAGATGGGTATGCAGGTTTGAAAAGCTCACAGAGACAGGAGGTTTTGGCAGCAAAAGCAGCTGAGTTTGAGCAGAGTTAGAATGGACTTAGGACAGTCTCAGTTTTAAAACTGCAAGTTCTGTACTCCAGAACCCACTCAATTCTGGGCAAGCTGGAAAGGCTGGTCATCCTAGACCAGTGGCTGTCAATTGGGGGCAATTCCTACCCACCTCAAGTTCTGACAGAACTGAGGGTTGCTACTGGCATCTAGTGGGTAGAGGTCAAGGATGCTGCTAACCTCCTACAATGCACAGGACAGGCTCCACAATAATTACCCACAGCCTGGAATGCCAGTGGTGATTCTGCTGAGAAACCCTGCCCTAGGCTATGCAGTTATTAGAAGGGTTATTAGAAAGTATTGGTCCATCCTAGGCAAGTACTAAACAAGTTGGATTGAGTCCTGGGGCGGTCCTAGTCCAGTCAGAGCCAGCCATTTGATTCTATGAACTGGCCTTGATCTTGGCCCTTGAATGACCCAATTATACCACCCTCTTGGGACCTGAGCCTGGACCCTATGTCTTCCATGGCTCCCCTATCAGTTAATTGTCCAGATGAGTAAGACTGTCCCTTAGTTAGATATAACCTCAGATGAGCACGTGGGGCCTGCTTTTCACTTCCCCAGATCTGAAAAAATGGGATGGCAAAATGACAGGCCTTGAAGAACGTGCATTTTGCCTCTAAATACCTCCAGCAGTAATAAAGTATGGGCCTCCCTCAGCTATTTCTAGAGGATTCTGTTTGACCACTGGGTTCCTTTAGGCTGGTGAGATATGCCTGACTTCTTTCCATCAATCATTACAGAGGCTCTTGCTGCCTTTATAGTGTTGGCATCAGGACCCCTTTATCTGAGGCAGAGCATTCTCTAAATCATAGCACCAAGGAAACTGGGCTGTGCTTCCAGCCCAAGAGAACAGTGCGCCTGAAATAGTACATTATGTAAGTGCTGTATTTTGCCACCACACAAGAAATTGTTCTAGATAAAGTTTATTAAACGTGGCAAGAGAAAGAAGAATAGATTTTCATTCTATGAGTGGTGGAGCTGGGATCCTGCCAATATCATTTACGGTGTCTAGGGAAAGCCAAGGGAGACACAGACTGGAGCTGCCTCATCTCTTTTCAAAAAGCAAAGAAAACTAAATATAGCCAAGTGAAATGATAGCACCTTTGAAGGTACTGGAAGGTTTAAGTTATTCAGGTTTTTCAAGCTGATTCTAGCCCACACATTTTCTTTAATCATCAATCTGGAAAGTATGTCTCTTATTCTACTTGGAAAACTTTCCTTGCAAAACAGCCTCCTAGGAATGTACTCTGACCTGCTAAATCAAGGTCTAGAATCATGTGGCTTTTTGCAATAATGTGCAACTTATGTTAGATGGCAATATGCAGTTTACTGCATGCAGTTAATGCCACCACCTGTAGGGTAAAGCAAGAAATAGCCTCCAACTTCCTTCAAGTTATTCAGGACAAGCCTTGGGATGAGCCAAGTGAGTGGGACCAGTGTCAATACTGAATCCAGCTTAGGTTTGGTCAGCTGAGAGGGTTATCATATCATTCTAGCCCACTAACTCATATGAGCTCATTCATTCATTAGATTAGGGAGAGAAGGAGAAGATCGGGAGATGGGGTTTTTGCAAAGTGGAAAAAGGGTGGCATATAGTTCCCTGTTCAGCAGAGGGAAGGGCAGCTGGACTCCATGTAACAAGGGCATGGGTAAGGAAACTTGCTCACTTAGGGCCCAAGGTTACACCAAGTTGACTCACTATCATTACCTGAATGGGACCTGGCTTCTAGTAAATGCTTTGCCTCTAATTACTATGTCTGACCTTGAACACATCAATGCATCTCTTCAGTCTCAGTCTCCCAAAATGTAAACATGTTGAATTGCCGAGAGCCTGCCATGTGTGAAGCATTTCACATATATTTACCTCATTTAGTTTCCTCCATGCTCTCTTCTCACACCACACATCCGATCTGTCAACCAATCCTGTAGACTGTACCTTCAGAACATCTGACCAGTTTTCACTACCTCCCTTGATACCCCACCATCTCTCACGAAACTATTGCAACAGCATCCTAACTAGTCTCTAAGCTTTAGTCCTACTTCCCGGAGTCCATTCTCAACACAGCAACCAGAGTGATCTTTCAAAATGTAGGTTAGATATCATGCCATATTTCTACTCTGAACCCTCTACTGGTTCTTCAGCTCACTTGGAAGCAAAGCCAAAGTCTTTACTAGGGCCTACAATTCTTCTCATGGTCTGCACCCACTACTCTCCCCTTGGCACTTTTGCTCCTGACTCTGGTCTCCTTGCTGCTCATCGAACACATCAGACATACTGTGGCCTCAGAACATTTGCACTTATGGTTTCTCCTGACTGGGTAGTTCACTCCTACCCTTCTTTCAGGTGTCTCTTAAATGGTTTCTTCCCAACCACCCCATCTCCACCACTACTTCCTATCTCCCTTACCCTGCTTTCTATTTCCCTATTACATACCCAACCACACTACATATTCGCTTGGCTGATTGCTTATTGTTGAGCTCCACCCCCACCACAAGAGACCATAACTCCATGAGGGTAGGAGGCACTTCTGTTTTGTTCATTGCTATGCCTCCAGCACAAAGCAGAACTGGACTTGTGAGCATAAAATAAGGGTTTGAGCAGTGAACCAACAATCCTGTGATGTGGGTGGTATTGCTTCCATGTACAGATGAGGAGAGTGAGCTCAGATTACTAAAGTAGTTTGCCTAAGGACACATAGCTAGGAGGTGACATAATCACACCTCAAATCCAGATTTGGCTAATTCTAAAACTCAGGCTCTGAAATTCACTGTATCTTCCTGCACTAAACAATTGCAATGACCATTCTGCTCTTGAATCCTTTACTAACTGCTCTTTTCCATAAGAATTCCCCTTCTGAACCCTAAGGATAGGAAAAGTGCTAAATCTTCCAGTTTCCAAAGAAAATATCATGGTGATTGATTTCCCAGTTGTTAAAGCCACATTACTGAAGCTAGGGGGTATTACTTTCTTCAAGTTTGGGTGGGTTTCTTAGAATTAGGATTTTTAGGAATAATTTCCCATTTATTTCCTGGGAATATTTTTCTGAACTTACTGTGGCTTGGGACAGACACCAAATCCAAAAAGCTTGAACACTACAGAGACATGATTTGGTCCTCTGCTTTGTAAAACTTATTATTCATATACCTTTCCTTTTTTCCTTTTCTTTTTCAGTGCCAGACATCAGGTCAACAAAAATATGGTGTGCTGAAGTGTTTAGGTCTTTCCAATCTGCTCTGACTCGGCATGTTCTGCTTGGAGACTAGTTTCTTCCGCTTGACTCATTTTGCTAGTTGCATGCCCAACTGTGTGCCCACTAAATACTAGGAACCCAGGAAGTTAGATTAATTGAAATTGCAATCCCCAGTGCAAGCTGCAGTGTGTCTGAATTTTTATAGTTAAAAAGATGCTTTGGAGGGCCATGTATACAGGGGAGGCTGGAAAGGATCAAGGATGAGAGAGAATCCCCTGAGAGATGGCAGAGAGAGCAAAACCTTCCAGAGTCTCCTGGACAGCACATCCTGAGCCTCCACCTCCTCTCCCAAGGGTGGGCTCTCTCCTGTCCTTATATATCAGACAGATCAATTTTCAGAAACAGCCTTCATGCAGTTTAGCTCTCCCTGCCTTCAGAATGGTAAAGCAACAACCACCATTCCTGCTGGGGAAGCCCCCTAAAGACTGACTTGGGGAGAGAGGCAGAACCAGGACACCTGCTTTTTGAGACATGTTCTTTACACACTTTCCTTTGTACTCAATTCCCTTGGGATCTTATTCAAATGCAGATCTTGATTCGAGCAGATTGGGTGGGGCCTGAGAGTCTGCATTTCTAACCAGCTCCCCAAGGATGCTGATGCTTCAGGTCCTCAACCCACACTTTGAGTAGCAAGAATTTAAGTTATATTTAATTTTCCTGACTCATGGGGCTGGCTCTAGGCTTTGAAATTTTCAGTGTTCACTTCTATGCATGAGACATGAAGATGAAATGTGAGGCCTCTCTAAAAGAAGTTGGTTCTCCCATGTGGTTCACACTCCTGAATTCTGGGGCAGAACTTGAACTTCAACAGAGAGTTATCAAAGTGTATCAGCACTGAGCCAGACAGAGAAGCAGATCACAAGTCCTGGAGAGAACAGCCCCCCACCCCTTCCCAATTAGCTTACAGGACAAAGGCTCCAGAGTCACATCAAATGTCTCCTTCTTGAATTCCTCCTTGGAGACTCCAGTGTAGAAGACGATGTTGCCTGTGAGATAGGCTGAGATGGTGTAAGAGTTGGGGCTGTTGTTCTGGAAGGTGATGGTGAGCTTGAAGTCTTTTCCCAGCACAGCATTTTCCACTTCAAAGTCCATGTCCACGTCAGACCTTGACTTCACAATGTCTTCTGTGTTGAGGGGCTTTTTAACCCCATACATCAGGGCAGTTTCAAGGGCCAGTCTCTCTTCCTTTTGACCTAGGAAGAATGGAGAGATAGACAGGGGTAAAGAAATGCAACCCATCAAAGAGAAAGTCACAGTCACAGACACCCTGCGCTCGGGTACTGTGTACTGTACCTGTTGCATTGCTTCTATAAGCCACACACCCTCCTTTGAGGCAGGTGTCAAAATTATTCCTATGTTACAAATTCTGCCCAATCAAGTTCCCAGAGAGTCATGACCTGCCAGGTTGCAGAGTTAGGCACCATTTCAAGGGCCAATCTGACAGGGGGTTGCTGAGGGGCTTGCTCTAACAGTTGTTTCTCCAGGGTTCAGCAGTAGAATTGGAAACACCTAACTCTCCTCAAACTGTGGTATCAATTCGCTTCCCTCCCCAAGTCCTAGCCATGTAGCTAGAATGTGGGGATCTCTTAGCAAAGATTTTGGCAATAGTCATGTCTGGCCATTCCTCATTCTGCATTATGAATTTTCTGTTCTTGGATCTCCCCAACAAAACCTGTCTTCCTCGCCTCTCTTTTCACTTAGGCCTGTCCCATTGGCTCCTGCTGAGCTGAACCTGCCTTCCTTCCACTCCTTCCTCTGTTGCCATTTGCTTCCAGCAGAGTACAGAGATTGCTGTTTCCCAAACAGTGCACTACACTGTAGACTATGATCTAGCAAACTGTTCACAAGCCTTCCCTGCAAAAGAGCTCTAAGGCCAAGTTCCCTTGGGGAGCACTGGGTTCTCTAGTGCCTTCTGGATGTTCACAACATTCAATAGCCCATGAAAGGTTCTGAGATTGAGCCCTACAGTGGGGAGACATATTGAACAAGATTTCCCAAATTCATCTGACATTGAACTTTTTTTTTTTTGAGGGATGCCTATTGGCATGGTGGTGCTGATGAGACACATGGGCTGTTTGTAGGGTTTCCAAGGTGGTGGTAATAGAGGTGAAGGTAGGCAGAGGGAGAGAGCTCTGGAGGAAGTATAGCTTTTCTACAGGTGAGGAGGTGAGAAGTACAGGTACGAGTTAGACTCCAGAGCTTGCTGTTCCTGACTCTGAGCTGGGCAAACATTCCTTACAGAGCACAAGACAAAATGCTCGGCATTGGGGGAGAGGAATTGAGAAAGTGTGGAGGAATAGTTGCTAGTCTCTTTACTATCCTAATACCTTTGGGTATACCTTAGTGCGTTGCGAAATATAGGTACACTTTTTGGCTTGTAAAAAGTAGTCATGGGAATAGCTAGCAAAAAACAAAAAGCATTTCAATACAAAAATGTTGGCTTTTATAATCATGTTAATTTAAAAATATTAATATAATATTATGATAAAATGCAATGAAGATGAACAGGTCAATTGATAATAACTGTCATTGACTTCTAACTATGTGATGGATGTTGTGGTAAGTACATATTGTGTATTATCTCATTTAATCCTCAGAACAACTCTACAAGGCAGGCACTATTATTACTGTTAGTTTCCTGGTTTATAAAGCAAGGGAGCCAATATCATACAGTTGTTAGGTAGATTTAAGGTAATACATGCCTAAGAATTGACAGCTACTAGTACTTTGCAAAGACAGAAAAGGCCAGCAGGATTTGCAAACAATGGAAAGTGTGTGTTTGTGTGTGCATGTGTATTAGCAATTTTTCTGATTGTCAAGACTGCCAGAATGGCCCTGACTGGTGTGGCTCAGTTGGTTGGGCATAGTACTGCAGAGCAAAGGGTTGCTGGTTTGATTCCTGCTCAGGGCACATGCCTGGGTTGCAGGTTTGGTCACCAGTTGGGATGCATATGAGAGACAACTGATCGATGTTCTCTCTCACATCAATGTTTCTCTCCCTCTCTTTCTCCCTCTCTTCCCCTCTCTCTAATAATAAATAAATAAAATCTTAAAAAGAAAAGACTGTCAGAATATGCCAGAAACCATTTGTCTAGGACAAGCATTGGCTAGAATGCATGTTTACGATCAATAGTGGGGAGATAGTAATAAAGGGAAGGAGGGGTTGTGACAGGGAAAGTGCAGTGAAGTATTTTAGCAGAATACATCTCGCAAATAGCTGTGAGAAAGAGAGCATTAACGGCTATCGCTTTGGATGGATACCAAATATGCATTTAGGCAAAACACAGGGGGTGAACATCAGCAGCAGAAACACGGTCAGAGAGGTGCCTACTTCAGGAAGAGAGGCTAAGCTGGGTGGGATGGGGTGATGGGGCCAGGGAAGGCTTGTGGGCTATGAGAGACTTTGTAGTGTGTCGTGTCATGGATGGGAGAACCTCTAGCTTCCTTCTGGGGACTGGCCTGCCCCTGTGCACAGGAAGTGCTAGGCAGAGGCAGGCTGGGTTGTTACAGGAAGCACAGACCCAAACAGGAGGCAACAAGTGCAGGGTGTCCCCAGTGCTTGGCAGAAGTCCCCGTCACTCTGAAGTTGGGCTTTGTGTTCTGATGTTTCACACGATTCAAGCCATGAGTTTAGTGTTATGAGAGAATAATCTAAAGCCAGATTATATTTTCTGAGATTCCTCTGTGGCCTCCAGGAACAAGGTAAAAAAATATTCTGTTAACTGGATGCAGTGAGAGCGCTCGTTGGTTTGATGAAGCCTCTTCTCATTGTTTGAGTTTTAGCTCAAATGTCACCTTTCAGAGTGCCCTCCCCTCCATCACCCTGTGTAATGTGTCCCCAACCCCAGTCCTCTCATCTCTCACTAAGGTATTACCTGGTTTTATTTCTTTGTGCCCGTACATGTCACTATGTGACATCATTCCCCCTGTTATAACGCAAGCTCCGTGTCCTCAGGACCTGGGACCCAGCCTGGCCTAGAGGCTCTAGAAGATCAAAGTTTGGAGAAGCCCTTTGCTTTAATCCAGACACAAAACTTTCCTCTGTATAATAGATATAAATAGTCCACTTTAGGACATTTGATGTTCAATTAAGCTCACCTGTGGAAGTGCCACCCGAGATACCAATCATCTGATCACTTCATGCTAGCTGAGTCCATATAATGTGCAGGCACTGTGCTCAGATGAGAAGCAGAGCACTTTCCTTAAGGGTCTAAGGGGCCAGTGAAGAGGGATCACCATACCTACCTCTATCACAGTTGCTGGGGCAGATGGTTTTGTGTGATGCAGGAAACATAGGAGAGACTCAACAGCACCTGGGGGCAGGTAAGACTTCTCAGAGGGGTTTTCCCCACACTGTGAGAACAGAGGCCTGGAGGCAGGTGGGAGCCTGGCTCGCTGGAGGAACTCTCAGCAGCTCACCTGGCTGTAGCTTATGATACCTGTGGGCGTGGTTAGGAGGTGCGTGAGGGGGCCAAGAAGGCAAATAGCAGAGGCTTGGCCAAGCTCAGAGCTCAGATTGCAATGCCCTGGAGATGGCTAAAGAGAGTGAGGGCTTTTAAGTAGTGCAGTAAGGGGCTCAGATTTACATTTTAAATGTCACTTTGGCATCAATGCGGGGTTTAGAATGAGGGAAAGAGGATTGGGGGGCGGCAGATAGAATTGGGAAGCTTTAGCAGGTATCCAGGAGAAAAAACATCCTAGCCCAAGCTAATAGTAGTGTTATGATAGAAATAATAAAATTACTAGGAGTAGCAAAGTTACTTTTATTGGGCATTTTCTAGGTATCAGGCACTATGCAAGGGCTTTCTATACATAATACGAGCTGGTTCTCAGAGAGTGGCCATGGAGATAAAGAGGAGCAGATAAATTTGAGCTGTTTCAGAGGCGTCATTTAGATTTGCTGCTTGACTGATTCTCAAGTGGCTAAGCTTTGTTGGATTATGGTTCTCTTCACTGGGGTAGGAAGTGTAGGAGAAATAGACCTGGGTTAGGAGAGGACGTGGGAGAGGTGACATTTGGGAAGGTTCAGTTTCCAGTTTCTGGGGGACAGTTAGGTAAACGTGGAGCTGAAAAGTGAAGTCTAAACTGGAGTCAGTGACCTTGTAATAATCAATGTATATGTGGGTATGTGTAGAAAGAATGTGAAGGAGGTGAGCATGAAACTCAAGGATGGGAGCCTAGAATGAAGTGACCTTCAAGAGAGTAAGAAAAAGGAAGGTTAGAATGCAGAAGGAGATAGAAAGCAGAACCAAGCAAGTTGGGATGGAAGCAGGAGATATTTGTGTCACAGAAATAAAGAAAACAGAAAATTTCAAGACTTGGGAGTGAGCAATAGCCTCAAAAAGTGTAGGAAGGTCAGGCAAGCTGAGATCTGCAAAACATTTACTACTCATGGCAATCTGGTTGTCTTGGCAACCTTGAGAAGCTCTTCAAGGATAGGTTGGTAGCAGAACTCAGGGTACGGTAGGTGAGAAATAAAAGGAAAAGATGCAGGCATCTCTCCCAAGACACCTGGCAATGGAGGAAAGAAGAAAGAAAGCACAGGGGATAGATTGTTGGAAAAGAGTTTGTATACTTTTTAACCATAGTGGCACTTGAGCCTGCTGAAATTCTAATGGGAAGAAGCTCACAGAGGAGAGATAAAAATACAAGTGACAGAGGGAATCACTGATGGAGCACACTGATGGGGCAATGAGAAAATGGGATCTAGACACCATCACAAAGAAGACACATTGCCACAGAACAACTTTTAAGGATTCTGGTTTTCAAAGTTATGTTATAAAAGATATAAAATTATTGTTATGCTTTAGTTCATCAAAGTGAAAAATGATCTATACACAATTTAGTTAATTAAAATAGTGAATTCCTGAATCTGGTGGTAATTTCTTTTTTATGTTTTTACTCATTGCCAAGTTTTGGTGGCCTCACTCAGAATCTGTGAATAGAGAAATTATATGTAATTCAGTAACGAGAATTGGCATGGCCAATGCATAGCCACGAATGCTGGCAGCCCCTTCCTGGATGCCCATGACAGATGTCAATTATCACTAACTCTTTCCACTATATTTGAGAGCAGCCTCAGCATCCTTCTCTAGATAGTACTCTACTTGGTCATTCCTAAAGCTGGAATTTGAAATGCATATGCCATCTTTGATTAAGAGACTAATTATCCATCTACTTGGGATCAAACTCTACCCTAGAAGTAGGATAAGTATCTCATATAACTATCTATATAAATTTAGGGGCTCTTCTGTTTTAGACCAGACACCCACATAGTCCACCTATCTAAGCCTTGCCTTCTTGCCAAACTTCGGAGGCTTGGATTGCAAATGTTTTCCTCATTCAAAGCTGGCACATTTTATTTGTTTTAATCTGGTATCTACCCCTGGACAAGCCCATGACTTCTTTTTGTAGACTGCCTTTGGGTCCTTCCTTCCTTATCTGGATTTCACTGTCACTTCTGCGGCTGATAGCTAATGGCATTCTGCTGTGTGGTTTAGGCAAGACAGCTGAAGGCTTGGACCGCTCCCTGTAGGCTTATGTATTGTTTTCTTGTCTGGTCAGGACTTTTTCCACTCTAAGGGAGTTTATCCACAATCCTTGTCCTGCTGCCTCTTCCTGGAGAGTTCCTTCCCCATGCTTCACTTAGCCAATTTTTATTTGTCTTTCTATCTCAGTGAGTCCATCACAAAAGTCCTCCAAGATCCAAGATTCTGGCTCGAGACTCCCTTCTCTGTGCCCTGTAGCACCTGCCCACCCCCTTTTCAGGACATGCATCCCACAACTTAGTGAGGTTTTGCTTCCTGCTGGTCTATCCAGCTGGATGTGAAGGCAGGGATCTTCATGTCTCCATTTGTACCCAGTGTTGAAAATATGGGGGTGGCAAATAGCAAGTTTTTGAATGAGTGAATGAATGTTTCAGCTAGTTTCTTTTACTTTTTTAATGGACTTTTCTTTTTCTTTTCCATACCTTTTTGCTGGTAACTCTATAACAAGAGGGCATTGCTTGGTTTATTTTATCTTGCTTAATTTTTTTAGCACAAAAATATTTTTTGGATTGTTTCTCTTGCTATGTCTTCAAATTTATTATTTCCCCCTCTTTTTAGGAAAAAGCAAAAAAAAAAAAAATCCATCTTTTGTATCTATGTTGTACAATGGATGATATAACCAACAGAAAAGAAGGATGAATCATTTCAGAAATACAGCAACAATTCACTAGGTCAGTGACAGAAATTTTGAATTTCTAATACTACGCATAAGAGTTCTTAGTTCGGCAAACTTCCTCTTTATAGTGCAAATTGCTTTTGTAAATAAGGGCACGAAGAGTGTCTAAAATATTTAAAGCAAATTCTGCACTCCACAGCACTTCAGGAATACCAATGAATATTTAGGTATATGCTAATTATTTATCATTTTTATCCATTTACTAAAATATATGCCACTCCTAAGAACTCTGATGGTGAATCATCTATAAAATATACTCCACAATCCCCATCAAGACACCTAAACTCCTTCATCTCCTGTCCCCTGTTGACCTTGGGCAGCTTGTCTTCAGCCAGGGGGCACTCTGAGATTGATGCTTTAGTAATACCTGCAGGACCCTGAGCACAGCAGGTGCTTCACACCTCTGTGATTTGGTTATGTTCACACTTCCTGGAAGCCACTGGCCAGCTTTCTTTAACTATGCTCTGTGATTTTTCTCACACAGCTTTGCTTTTTCTGAATCTCCTGGTTGGACGGAGTGTCCCTCTTCTTTGTTATAAAGCCCCTCTGCATAATGATTCTATCACTTGGCCAGGAACAGAAATTGGGTCCTGATCACTGAGATGATATGCAGCACCAAACACAACCCCAGGCATAGAGTAGGCAATCAGTAGTGATTAAGAGAGAATTGAACTCAACAGCTCCATTTAAGACATTCTACACAATAAAAGTTTTAAAAAACCACCTTGTCATTGTTTTATAATTGAAATGGGCCTTCAACTTAATTGGCCTGAATTAGTGAGATTGCACTGTCTTGTTAATATTGTATTAGATAATTCAAGGAACAATGTATACAAGAATAGTCTATGAAGTACTAAAATATATATGAGTAGTTATTTAACTTTATATATTATTGAACTAAAATTACATTAGTTATACAATGTTTTCTAATAGAATTATTTAAAATTATTTTTGTTCTTTAATATGCTGTTAACGTAGATATGACTTAAAATCAAATCTTAAAAAAAATTTTTTTTCTTGTAATGAGAAATTTATTTATTTGTTTATTTATTTATTTTTAGAGAGAGGGGAAAGGAGAAAGAGGAGAGAAACATCACTGTGTGGTTGCCTCTTACACGCCCCCAGCTGGGGACCTGACGTGCAACCTAGTCATGTGCCCTGACTGGGAATCTAACCAGCGACACTTGGTTCACAAGCCGATGCTCAATCCACTGAGCCACAGCAGCCAGGGCTCAAATCATTTTGACAAGCCACATGAGGGGGATTCTGCTTAAAGCAAACATACAAATAAAACTACAATGAAAAATTGTGGGTGTGATTCGTTTTTCATTCATGAGAGTTTTATACTTCTGCTCTGACTCACATAAGCTGTAAACACCAGTGCATTGTCTGAGACACAGCTCATAGGATGGTGGGTAAGTACTAATGGACTGGGGCAAAGAAATCATCATTTCATTATAGTAAATTACCTTCTTGGAATTTGTACGTATCAGTAATATCCTTCATGGCATCTCCTCCAACTTGTTTTGTCACAATTAATTTCCCAACATGGGTGGTATCAACAGCTTCCACCATATGAGTACCATCTTTCTTCGCTGTAATGTAAACAAGATCACTGTTGACCTAAAAATGGGAAAACAGAGCATTAGCCATCATCAAATGTCTTTGTTATTAAAATATCTAACTCTCAATGGTGTAGTCATCTAAAATCTCTGGAGTTGACCTATTTCTTCAACAACATTGAATTCGTGGGGCTAAACTCACTATAAAACTGTTCTGAAAGGGAATCTAGTCTAGATTAATGATCAGGTATTTTATTTTATTTTTATTTTTATTTTTTAAATATGTTTTATTGATTTTGCTGTTACAGTTGTCCCAATTTCCCTTCCTTCTGCTTTTCTCCACCTGGTGGCCACCCTCCCTCCAGTTGTCCCCCGCTTTTAGTCCATGTCCATTGGTTGTGCATATAGTTCTTCTCAACCTCTTCCTGTATATTCCACTCCCTCCTACTATGATTCGTAATTCCTGTACCATCTTCCTCCCTCTCCCCTTTCCCCCTCCCTGCTGACCTCCCCCCAGTATGTTTCCCATACCTATAGTTCTTTTTCCACTCTCGTTACCTATTTAGTTTAGATAGATTCCTGCCATTATTCTTAGCTGGGAGACCGGGATCCGTCCCCTTCTCTGGGCCTCTTCATCTGAGGCAATGGGGGGGCTGCCTTTCCCAGCATTGGGGTCGCGAGGTACCCGGACTCAACTGCAGCCTGAATTGCTCCCCCTGCCGTTATCCCTGCTGCTACCGCAAACAGCACCAGCCAACCTTTCCATTCCAGTTCCAATTTCGCCCCTCATACCCGTCTGGACAGGCACCACTGGTTTATAACTTCATACGTTGGGCTGCCATGTAGTTTTATTTTCTGGAATTTCTAGTTATCTTTTGTTTTGAGGTAGTTGTATTCCTTTCTAGTTGTAGCGGGAGATTGAGCATGTCTATCTAAGCCTCCATTTTGGCCGGAAGTCCAATCAGGTATTTTATATTAAGAATATTTAGGGCTGGGACTATTGGTGGTCTAACATCAGTCATTCCCTGCCCCACACCCCTTGCTCCTTTTATTGCAGGTAAATTCCACTTCCTAAGAGAGAGCTAAGAGCACCATGTGTGTTACTGGCTTTCCCAGACTTTTTAAAGCTAGCAGGGGCTGTGTGGCAAGAGAATGTCTGTTGGGTGGCTTCTGGGAAAGACTTTTCTTTTTTTATAAAAGGAGAGAAGGACTTGGGATAGTTTGCTCTTCTCTTCCTGCTTTTGACTGTTTTCATGTGAAGTAAATGATGCTTGGAGCTGCTTTAGCCATCCTGAGACAGTGAAGAGCAACATTGCTAACAATACAATGACAGTAGAGTAGAAAGATAAGAAGAATTTGAGGGCTTCACAGTGCTGTTAAATGGCTAAGCCAACCTTGGGACTACCTACTTGAGGACTTCTTGTGTGCATTACACGCTGACTCCTGGAGACTGTGAATGAGTGATGTCCATAATGTTTTATCATCAATAGCCCTGCTCAGCTCCTGTAGACTCATTTCTATGACTTCTTTTATGTAGCCAGCCCAGGTCATACTTGGTATCTCTCTTTTCCAACTTCTTTTTATTTTTCTCAGCCTAACTGCCTTTTTTTAAAGAAACCTGTCTTCTCACAATGTGTCTGAAGTAGGACAGCTTCAGTTTTGTCACTTTTGCTGTCAGTGATGTTTCAGGCTTAATTTGCTCTAGAGCCTACTTGTTCATTTTTCTGATTGTACAGGGTATCCACAGAACTTTCCTCCAGCATAGTATTTCAAATACATAATTTTTTTACTGTTAGCCTTCTTTTCTCTCAAACTTTTGTATCCATGCATATTAATTGGGAATTTGAGGGTGTGGATAATCTTAGCCTTGGTCTCTAATGGAACACCTTTGTTCTTGGTGATCTTTCCTAATTCTTTTATTGATGCCCTTTGAGTCTCCGTCTTTGATTTCTTGGCTGTAGACTCCATCTGAATAGATGACTGAACCGAGATAAACAAAATCTTTAACAATTTCAGTGTCTTCATAGTCTATGTTAAAGTTGCATACTTCTTCTATAGTCATGATTTTTGTCTTCTTGATGTTCAAATGCAGTCCTACTTTGACACTTTCTTCTTTCACTTTCATCAGAAGTCATTTCAAGTCATTGCTACTTTCTGCCAGCAAGATGGTGCCATCTGCATATCTCAAGTTATTATTAATATTTCTGTGACCAATTTTCACTCCTCCTCCCTCTGGGTCTAGCCTAGTGTTTTGTATATGTTCTGTGTATAGATTAAACAATAGGGAGATAAACTGCACCTTTGTCTAACATCTTTGCCTCTAGGAAACCACTCTGTCCCTATAGTCTAGCCTTACAGTGACTTCCTGTCTGTGACACAAGCGAGGCATCAGAACACTCCAGGGCTGAGGTGCACCCATTTCTTTCAGAGCAACCCAGAGATTTCCATGATTCCCACAGTCAGGCTTTACTGTAGTTTGTAAAACATAGACTAACCTTTTAACCTTCAGGGTTTCTTGTATGAGAAAGATTCAACTTAACTCCTGCTGATTGAGACATTTTAATTGTTATTTGCAGCCAAAAGCATTTTTATTGAAAAATAATATTAGACTATCGAGACAGAATTCAGGCAATTTTCTGGTGATTCAGCAACTAAATCATGCTATCTGTGGGACTTGGAAATAACATCTTGGGGCCATGCTGGCTGACCCTCAAGCTCTTCCAAGGTTCAGCCTCATCACTCTGCTTTTGAGAGACAATGTCTAAATCTGTGCCTGAAGGCTGATTCCCCCAGAGTCCCTTACCTTCACTTTCCTGGTTTTCCATTTATTAGCATAGAAGCATGTAGGAAACACAAATTGCACTGCTATATCAGGCACTCCAGCTGAAAATTGTCTCTGATATTAAGTATTTGCCAACACCCTCTCCAAGCCTCTGTTCCCTACTCTTTTATAAAGGACAATAATAGCTCCTTCCTCAGGGTAGTTCAAAGAATTAACTAAAATAAACACATGTAAGTTCCTTATTATAGTGCCTGACATAGAGCAAACACTCATGAATATTATCAATAATAAAAATAATAAATTATTTATTAGCATTGTTAAACATTGTTTAATGTGCAGGAGTCCTAATGACGAAGATGAAAAGCAGAGATTTAGTCACTTAGAGGGTTTATACTCTAGTAAGAAATACTCTGTGTGTAAAAATCACCTGAGGGAACTTAAAAAAATAGATGTCTGGTCAAGAAGGTCTTAGGTGGGACCATAAATTTATTATCTTTTTTAAAAAGGTCCAAGGTAATTCTATTGGCTATCCAAGTCTGAGAACCCTTGCAAAACAGTACAGTGTGTACCTTGCAGGGGGATGTTTACATACTATGGGGGCACCTGGGGCAGGGCAGGATGGGTTGGGAGGTTAGAAAGTAACAGCCAAGCTGAAATCTGAAAGATGCATAGAAGTTAGTGAACTAAAGGATCTCACGTTAAGAGTTCTTACCAAAAAACAAATAGACAAACAAACAAACACAAAACACAAAAGAATACAAGGACGTTTCCTTGAGATGATGGATATGTGTAGTACCTTGGTTGTGGTGATGGCATCACAGATGCTTACATTAAATGTGTGCAATTTAAAATCAATTATACCCCCAATAAAGCTAAAAATAATTAAAGCATAAAAATGGAGAGAAGGAAGGCTACAATATGCAGAGGGACCGGTTCCTGTAAATATTCTGAAGAATGTATTCAAAAGACACACTGAATTAGCTATAAGATACTTGGATTCTGACCTTGCATGCATACTTTTAAAAAGTTACCCTATCCTCTATGACCTTCAGTCTCTGCTTCTATAAAATGAAAATAATTAAACTTGTCCTTCCAATTTTATAGCAACATTTTAGGACTGAGTAAGATCAGATCTAGGTGAGCATGACTTGTAAGTTTCAAAACAGAGTAAAAATCTAATGGGGAAACTTAATGATAGTCTTAAATTTTAAAGCTGAGGTTAAAGAGGTTTAAAGCCTCTATTTCTCACAAAATGTTTTGAATTTACATAAAATCTGATTCTACTAAGAAAGAAGTAAGTAGCCAACATTTATTAAGTACCTGCAATGTTTCAGAGACATTTTAAAATTATTTAATTTAAACCTCACAGCAACACTATGAGGTATGCATTATTATCCCAGTTTTACAAATGAGGCCACAATGACTCAGAAGGTCAGCAAAGCTTTGTGGACACATGGCTGAGAACTGGTAGAGAAGAGGTGCAAACCCTGGGCTGGCTCATGGCCTGCTCCCTGACTCTGGCCCTGAACCAGCCCCTAGCACATTTCTTGACCTTCACAGCTCACGACCTCTCCTCCAGCACCCTGAAGGACCATGAGCACCACCGTGAATGGTGAAATGTTTCCCTGCTTGGGCCTCAGTTCTGAGGGGAGAAAATGGTGACCCCGCTCCTCAGCAGAGTCTCTGGGCACTGGGGCACTAGCCATAGGACATGAAAGACCAAAATGTGAAATCGGGAATCAGGACAGGAGATGACAGAGCAGACCCCTAGGGGATGTTTGTCATTTTGACCAAAAAATAAAAAAAAAAATAAAATAAAAATAAAAAGAAAGAAAGGAAGTTAAGTAACGTTTAAATGAGTGTCCTGAGAACTTTGCCTCTTCCTCTTGGAGAGGTCACGTAAGCACAAACAGCTGCTCCTTCACTTGCAAATTATAGCAACAATAATGATAAATGTCTTTTTAATAAGAGCCCTTACAACAGCTTACAATTATCCAGGGAGATGAGGCTAAATATGAAAGTGGCTAAATCCTTGTCTCCCCTTGAGCACAGCTTAGGAAATTTATGTAGGCAAAAATCTCAGGCAGCCCAACAGCACTATCACTTGTGGAGAGAGGAGAGAAGAAACACATATGAAATGGCTTTGGCATGTGTATGTTGGGGGTGGGAGGAGGGAGAAGTATTCTCTCCAATCAATAGGAAGCCTGCAAGCTTTTCTTTTCAGTTTCAGACACTACACTAGTGGTTCTCCATCCTGATCGCATGTAAGAGTCACAGAGGAGCTTAAAAAGCAGCAGTGATAGGTACCCACACAAAACCAACTGCATGTCTACATTAGAACAGTCATAAGTGCAGGAGATTCTGGAAAAATATTGGATCCAGGCTGTGTAACTTTAAGCAAGTTACTGAATGTCTCTGGGTTTATTAATACTATCCTTGTAGAGCTGGTAGATAGATCAGTAAGTACTTGTGAAAACCTATATGTAAGGCCATCTCTTTTGAATGGAAAGAAGTCTTTGTGATTATCTATCCTACCCATATATCTGAATGGACTATGGTCAGGTACTGCCTGGGCATCCCAACCTGAAATCTGGTGCTATTTTCAGCATACAACACCTTTGCTTCCTGATCAGACACAGGCACTTCCCACATAGCCTCTGCCGAGGTGCAGGCCCCGGGGGCTAAACAAAGGTGGGCTGGGGTGCAAGACTAGAGGGGCTTCTCAGCAAACTTCTGCTTATGTTCATGGACTGAAAACATATGTCCACTACTGCCAGAAGCTACACTCTTCCCCAGCAAGGACGCAGACCTTCTTCAGAACCCATGACAGAGTTTTCTTTGTTTATTTGTTCCCAGGTAGAGATAACTACATGTAGAGAAAGTGGTGGTCCCCTAAGGATACATTGAGGCAATGGGCACCTGCCTGGCTCAACTGCCCTATGTCAGCCCTGTGCTCATTGTTCCTGCAGCCTGTAGTGGTTATGCTTCCAGGCGCTGTGGATCTCATCTCCCACCAGCGCTAGGGGTGCCATCTGGCCCTATTTCTCTGAGACACTGTTCTTAGCAGTGTACTCAGGTCAGCTTTTGTTTGCTTGCTTGCTTGATTCATTCATTCACTCAATAAGCATTTATTCATGACTACTATGTGCCAGAGCTCGCTTTCAGGAATGAGAATACATAAAGAGAAATAATCAACACTAAGGAAGGATAGAAGGATTAAAAGCAACAGAGGAGGGGGTGCTTAGTGAAGGCTTCTCTGGGAGGTGACCTGAACAGAGACCAGGATTCAGGGAGGGAACAGAACATTCCCCTAACATACAGGAGGGAAGAGCTTCCACAGCAAAAAGAATAGTACGTGTAAAGACTCTAAAATGAAAGCATGTTTGGAAGATTTCAGAAGAGTAAGAGGGTCAGTGTGACTGGAGATAAATGAGCAAAGAGTGGGGATGAAGGGGAAGCCAGGGGCCAGATCACAGAAAATCTTATTAAAGATTTATGTTCAATTTTATTTCAAAGGTGGTGGGAATCTATTAGACTTGGAGGCAGGGTAGTGACAAGTTTTTATTTACATTGTGAAAATAAAATTCTGGCTGATTTATGGAGAATAGATAGAAAAAGGGGGTAAGTAGATGAGGAAGATGGATTAGCAGGCAACTTCACAGGGCTTAGTGCTGTGCAGAGCTCAAAGGGTAATGATAAAGATTATAGACATGGTTGATGAATGACAATTTTTAAAGGTATTTCTGGCAAGATGACTGAGGAAGATTAAGAAAAGAAGCCAATATGATTTCCAAGTTTTCTGTTATTTAAGTGAATGGATGAATTATTTTAGATCAGAAAAATTATGCCAAAAATGGGCTGTATCTAATAAGTGGTCACAATATAAATAAATTTGAATTGAGAATAAAAAGCCTGCAGAGGAAGAACTGCACAGGTTGGACACAGAGAACTGATGGCCCAGGGCTTGGGAAGGTGGAGCTTCTGGGGCAACAGGAACCAGTGGTCAGCACTGCAAAAGCCAGTGCAGTGCCTGGGAGGGAAGACAGGAGTGCGTGTGTGTGTTTGTGTGTATGCATGAGTGCATATGTGTGTGTTTGCATGCATGTGTGTGTGTGCATGTGATTGTGTAAGTTTGAAGAGGGATAGTATGAAGGAGACAACAGATCAAACCAGAAGAAACTAAGCTAGAAAAGAAGCAGCAATTCTTGAAAGCTTAGTGAACCCAAGAATCCAGAAGATGACTCCAGACTTTTAGGACCATTCTGCTCCCCTCTCACCTCTCTGGGAAGCTGAGGGCACCATGAGCTGGGGATAGGAAAGGCAGATGGGACTTCCAGCCAAGATGGAGGCTTAGACTGACACACTCGGTCTCCCTCCACAACTAGAAAGGAATCCAACTACCTCAAAACAAAAGATAACTAGAAATTCCAGAAAATAAAACTACACGGAAGCCCAATGTATGAAGTTATAAACCAGCAGTGCTCGTTGGACAGGTAGGAAGAGTGAAAGCAGGCGGTGCTGTTTGCGGTAGCACCAGGGACAGCGGCAGGGAGAGCAATCCCAGCTGCAGTTGAGACCCAGCAGCTCGTGACCCCAACACTGGGAAAGGCAGCCCCTGCATTGCCTCGGACGGCAAGGCCCAGAGGGTGAGAGGATGGATTCTGGTCTCCTAGCAGAGAATAATGGCAGGACTCCATCTTGGACCCCCGCCCCCACACAAAGCACCACAGTGCCTTGGAAAAAGGTTGCAGATCACCACCGGGTCACTGGGTAGTAATGACAAAGCGCCACGGCATGGTGAAAAAGGTCACGTATTGTTGCCGGTAGCTGGGTAGTGACGACAAAGCGCCACAGTGTGGGGTAAAAGGTTGCAGATCACTGCCAGAAACCTAGTTGTGATGAGTACACAGGCTCCGCCCCCTATAGCCTGCCCAAGAAGCAAAGCTAAACACAAATCTGTCAAAATGAAGCAGACAACTATAGAAATCCTGGTGAAGCAGCTCATCAGGCAACAGGTGAAGAATTTGACAGACGAACAAATACGAATCTTTCAGAGGCTCAATTCAGAGCTATAGTCATTAGGTGGCTTACAGAATTAACAAAAGATTTGGAACAAGATGAGAAAGGATTGAAAGCCACTCATACTGAAAAGAACAAAAACACATATGAGACAAGTGGTAAGAAAATAAAATCCAGAGATTGTATCAACAAACCAGAACATAGGGAAGGAACAAACAGTCAACCAGTGTGGAAAGAGGAAACAGAAAGCAAGGAAAGTGAGAGGATCATAAACCTCTGGGACAGCTGTAAGAGATTGAACATATGGATTATAGGATTGCCAGAGGGCAAAGAAGAAGAACTAGAAATTGAAAAATTATGTAAAGAAATAATAAAGCAGAACTTCCTGAACTTGGGGAAGGAAATAAACTTACAGGTCCAGGAAGCACAGAGAGTTCCAGAAAAACTGGACCCAGGGAGAACCACTCCAAGACATATTATAATCAAATTGTCAAAAATTAAAGATAAAGAGGGAATCTTAAAAGCACCAAGAGAGAAGAAAAGAATCATGTACAAAGGGGTCCCAATTAGACTATCAACTGACTTATCAAGGGAGACCCTGCAGGCAAGAAAGGACTGGCAAGAAATATTCAAAGTAATGATAATCAAAAACCTATAGCCACGAATACTCTATCCAGCGAAACTCTCATTCAGAATAGAAGGGCAGAGAAAGCGCTTCCAGGAAAAAATAAAACTGAAAGAGTTCATTAGATCCAAACCACTATTATATGAGATGTTAAAGGGACTGGTTTAAAAAAAGGAGGATCAAAACTATGAACATTAAAATGAAAACTGCATCACAAGAACCAACAACAGAAGCTAGGGAATTGAAACAAAGGCAAACTAAATAGGCAGTGAGAGTGGAAAAAGAACTATAGGTATGGGGAACATACTGGGGGAGGTTAGCAGGGAGGGGGAAGGGGGAGAGGGAGGGAGATAGTAAAGGAATTAAGAAGCATAGTAGGAGGGAATGGAATAGACAGGAAGAGGTTGAGAAGAACTATGTGTACAACCAATGGACATGGACTAAAAGTGGGGAACACCTGGAGGGAGGGGGGCCACCGGGTTGAGGGGAGACACCAGGTTGAGGGGAGCAGAGGGAAGGGAAATTGGAACAACTGTAACAGTATAATCAATAAAACATATTTAAAAAGGAAAAGAAAAGAAAAGGCAGATGGCCCTCCAGAACTGAGAAACTCACTCCTGCACTGAGGGCATGAGAAGGAAGGAGGAGATAAGTAAGTTTCAAGGCCTGGAAAGAATCTATAAGTGCTCACAATAAATTTTCAGAATGGAGGATGAGAGGAAGAGGGACAGAGTTAGGATACTCAATATGTTTAACCCCTCTTATTTGGGGTTGTGCTTCACTAAAGAAGACCAAAGTCCTAACAAGAGCAAAAACATCAATAAACATGATGCTTGCTCTGGCCCAGAAATGAGTAAGGAATGACCAAGAAAGCATGCTGAGACACAAGAAAAGGCAGACTCCAGCTGATCCACTTGGGGTAAGTAGTGAGAGGCAAGCTTATGCAGCCAGGAAGTGAGAATGGGAAGAGAGGATGCAGTCTAAAGCCTGAGTCATGAGACGCCCCCCCATGGTGTCGTACTTTAGGTACCATTGAGAAAAGATTCTTTATACCCTTTTCAACAGCTCAAACATCTCTTATAAATGACTCAGCCCTGGAGTTCAGCCTATACCAGAGCAGTAGACTGTATACTCTGCCAGAGAAGTCTGCAACAATGAGTGGAGTAATTATAATTTGCAAATCTTGATGACATTCATAACACCCTAGTATATATTTAATAATAGCAGAAGTGTTTACATTAATAGCTATTAGACAATTTGCTCTTGGCTGGAGGTTTTTCCTCTCTCCTTCTTTGCAGCAATAAAGCATAATGAAAGCATAAAAACAAGGCTTTGTGGATTTTAAAGTGATTTCTCATAGCATCATAAACTATTAGATGGCAGCTGGGAGGTTTGGATAAATCTTCAAATCCCAAGATGAAATTGATGAAATAAAATTCCAAATACAGTATGCCTGTTCTCCCAAGGCTTCTAGAAACTGTGATGAGAGCTATGGTAGAAGAAACGCTATTTATTTTGTATATTTCACATTTATGTTTTTGCTGTCTACATATTTATGCTTCTTGTACTTTCTCAACATTTCCCAATCCTGCCCCCCTCCTCATTCTTGATTACCATTTGTCTGGTCTTCTCTGGAGTGAAGTCACAGTTGTCTAGCTGGTCTACCCACCTCAATGGTGTTCCCATCCAGTCTGTGTTCCACAAATCTCATGTCTCTCCCTCAAGATAATGCTCTTGTCTATAGGATTAAATGCCCACTTCTCAGGACCTAAGTCCCTCACGTCTACTTCCTTTAGCTGTCATCTTTTGACACCTGCTGATGCATCATTTTTTGTGAGCATGCATAGATAGTTTTGAATGTCTCCCACACACTATTTGAATGTTCAAGTTGTCCTCTCTCTCTGCAATTTTTCCTTCATTTGGCTTCTTTCTTACCCTCTTTGCCTGAACAACCACTAATCACCTAATAAGATTTAGCTCAGGCACTAATTACTGCAGGGAGCATCTGGATGCTCCTTCTGGGCTCTGGAAACACTCTGCTCATCTTACTGTGGTTATCACCAAGGTGTCATTACTGTCTGTCCCCATGTCACCCTCCCACCCTAGACATAGTCTTACAGCCTTTGCTCCCCTACTTCAGTTCCTGGTCCATATTTCTCAGCTAATGAATCTGTATGTATAAATGCAGATCGTTTATCACCTACATTGCCCATCGGACAGTTCCAAAGCATCTCTTGTATTATTATTTAAGTTTTGATATGTTTATGTACTCCACCTCCCATCAAGAATCAAGTTTCTTAAGGACATAGACCTCTGAATTCTCCATAGCACAGTGCCTGACACATATTAATAATAGATATTTACTCATTCCAGTCATAGAGTGTGGTGGTTAGTAAAGCAATTGCTTTTGAGGGAAAATAATCTCAAAATATTCAGGAAAGAAAAATGTTAGCCAAGAACTGCGTTTAGAATTAATAGCCTGGAGGTTGGAATGATGTCTCGTTAACTTTGTAAGCACAAAGCATATACCACATCCCTGGGACCTTTAGAAGAAAATGTTCTAAAAGTTTTTTAGGTGTTAAGAGGTCTGGAGGAAAGCAGCACTTTCTCTGGCTTTCCACTTACCTCTGCAAAAACGAATGGTGCATCAAACTGGAAGCAAACATGACCATGCTTAATGGCTTGAACAGAGGCAGGGCCACACCGGTACATCCCTGCATCACACAGAGGAGAAGAGGTGAGTTTGTGTCTTCAAGTCTGTCCAGATTCAGGACAGGGCATAGCACTGAGGTGGCTCTACAGAGGCAAGTGTTCCTCAAATTTGTCATAGATTTAGCCCAATGTTTTCCAAGTCAAGCAGGGCTGAGGACCAATGTGTGTAATCAAGATTGTTGTATTGGAAATTCCTCCTCAAAGAAAAATTTGAAGCCATGAAAAAAAAAAATGCAGGGAATTACTACTCCTGTGTCTATTCTTTACGTATAAACATATACTCAACTGTGGCTGCCAAGCTGTTGGCTAACATAACATTTATGCTTTTATAGTTGGTGTCTGGAATATTAGAAATGGTGATGTGTCCTCAGGGGTTCTGTTGTTGTTTGTTTTGTGTTTTGGACATTGAGGACACATGCCAAGAGAATCTGGACACTAATTACATACATTGACCAATGTCCAATACTCACTGAGGAAGTCAATAGGCCCATGTTTGTTTATATTTACAAAGCTTTAAAATTGTAACCAACTATCTCTAGTTAATAAGAGATTTACTATTATTAGTTATCTCTAAAGTCTCTTCATGATATAGAGTGAGGCAAAAGTAGGTTTACAGTTGAGAGTACACAAAAGTTTATTCTATTACTATTTATTAATTATTGTATTGTTTTCCATATAAGTAACTGTAAACCTACTTCTCCCTACCCTGTATAACCTAGAACACCAGAAAGTGTTGAATTTCTCCCTTAAAATCCACTAGGGTTTTTAAAATAAATATGTAATGAATGTATATATATTTACTCGTATATATACACACACACACCAATATCTCATATCAACACCTGAGGAAATAAACATAATGTCCCTAGGCCATTGCCTTTCCTCATAATATTAAAGATAAATAGAGACTTATAAATGTGATTTTATTAAAATCTGGGGGTGCGGTCATAGCTGCAAATCATTGCTTAGCATAGTTGGCAAGTTAGATGACAAACACCCACATACTCAAGTTTTATAAGAAATCATACAATATAAAAAGAAATTATATTCTGGGAAAACACCAATTTTCTGAGTCCTTTATTTTTTCTACTGCCTTATTGCTTACCACTATATACCAGTGAGGATGGAAGTATGTTTAATAGCCTTGTGAAAGTGTTTACACAGATATTTTTTCTCCTGTCTTCAAAACTGCTTATCAAAGCAGGTGTGGATGAATTATGTATGTTAACTTTAACGCTTTTTTCCTAAAAGCTATAAAATAATCAGGGTAAAGCCAACCATTGAAATGAAATTAATCCAGATTGGCAGGTACTTACTATTGTGTATGTGCACAGGAAGCGTGTTTAAAATGTTGGTTCCCACTGGGAGTATTTCCCACACATCAAGGGCAATCATAAAAGCAAAATGAAGATCAGTAGTTAAACAGTTCCCTCAAGGAAGGATGCAAGTTTACCATCACTGTTTTCCTGGGGAGTGCTGTCCACGGCTTGCCAACCTCCAAATCCAACAGGAAGATCAGGTCTTGTCATCCAGGCTTCATTCCAGCAGTGATAATTCCTTGGAAAACACCACTCGGGTGAGAGTCCATTTCCCATCACATTCAATACTCCAAAAAATTAAAAAGTAGCCAAAAATCATGAGAATATGCCATCTACTAATTATTGGAGTGGATTAAACTAAATAAGGAATCCTTGAGTTTGCTGGGCAGATCCTTTCCCATTGGTACCCCTAGGGGCACTCACATGGCTGGACATTACTCTTCTCCAGCTGATCTCAGTTTCAAGGTTCCCAGATATATTCTAATTAGGACATTAAACAATTTTGAGCTTAACCATTCTCTGCTGCCTAATGAAACAGAACTTACTGCATGCTAAAGGGATAGAAAAGAAAACTTAATTGGAAACAAAAAACACATGTGTTTGAACTACTTTTATATTTATATATATTAGACTTATAAAAAGCATACCCCTTGTAACAATTAAGCAATAAAACACCTGTGTTTATGGGTTTAGACCATTGCCATAGAAACTATAACATTAACTCCTGACTACAATTTTCCATAATTGTGGCAAATTTCCATTTGTTGTTCAGCAAGAAGAAAATGTTGTTGGAACGAATGTCTCTTTACTCTTTATCGGGGTGGGTAGCCCACAAGCCAAGGGCCATGCAAAACTTGTCACTACTTACAGGTGCCCCTGGAGGCAAGAGCATGGAACAAAATGTCATTATGAATTGTATTATTATGTTCTTGGAAATATCGAAATTATATGAAAGTACAGAAACAAATGAGAGCACATGAACCCATCCACACTGCAGAAAATATCTGTATAGTAATAACAATTTAATGGAGGGTGGAGTAGTTGTAGCAGTCTTTGTTTATAGCACTGATGAATTTCAGATCCAACTACCATCCATCCATCCTTTTCCTAAATGTCCTTCAGTCTTAGTAATTTGTGCATGTTCCCATCTCTCTTTGAGTATGGCTCAACTTTGATTGGCTCAATTCAGAGGTATTTATTTAATTAGGCACCCATTATGTGTCAGACACCATGCAAGGTACTGGAAATTCAACAAAGATCAAGACATAGGTTTTTTTTTTCCCATAAAGAGCCTCACAATCTAGGAGAAATGAGACACATAAACCAATTGTTCAAACATTTCATAAGTTTGCTGTGAGGCTTAAACAAGATAATAAATGTATGGCATTCTATGTCTGGCAAGTGCTCAAAAATGGTAACTCTCAGACTTTTGAAAATAATTGATGTGATGCACACTACAATGGAAATTCATCTAGAGTGCAATAGGTCTCAGTGGGAAACTCTCAGGGCATTAGCAAAGACTTCACAGCAGAAGTGATATCCAAACTGAGTCCTGAAAAGTAAATGGGACGTTCACAGGTCAACAAAAGAAGGAAGCACAAAGTTGTGGCAGCATGAAATAGATCCACAGTGTATTTAGAGAACTGTACACTGTGGCTGTGGCCAGAGGGTAGCATTTTTTGCATATTTGTGTGCATGAGAGAAGAGAATGGAGGGTGAGGGTGGGCAGTAAATAACAATGCTGACAAATATGCATAACACTTAATGCATGCCAGGCACTATTCTGAAATCTTCTGTGCATTAACCCATCAGATGTTCCTAGTGTGCATCAGAAGGGCACTGTTATTTATTATCCCCAGCTTACAAGGGAGGAAACTGCAGCACAGAGAGGTTAAGATTCTTGCCTGAGGTCATACAGCTAGTTAGTAATAGAACTCCAGGGTCTGAGTTATGTTACAGGTATGGATGAGGTTTAGAGACTCTTATATCCCAAATTAAATATTTGGGTTCTATTTTTGGGAAAGTTAAAATTGCAATTCTGTATTTGCAAAATATGTGTGAAGAGGCAACACGAGAGATTGAACCAAGTTACCCCTACCCCCTAATACTACAATAGTTAAAATAAATCAAAAATGTGTTCGTGACAGAAGTGGTTATCACAGTGGAGAGGGAGAAGAGCCACTGGGAGGTTCAACGATGGCTAATAGAGATGTGAGGGCACCAGATGAATTGAGGAGGACTTTCACGTTTACCAAGACTGAATAAAGGAGGAACAGAAGAACTTTGTGTTAAGGGGGCAGTTTTGGGTGGGTGACAAGTTCATTATGGACACGATGAACTTGAGTGTCGGTGGCAAATCCAGGAGATGAAACCCAAGAGACATTTCTATATATACATGTGACATTCAGAAATGGATGAGGAAGAAGTCCCTGGCATCTTTATGGATGAAGGAGGAGAGTGGGGAAATAACCAGGAGGTATGAGTGAAGGGGAGAGATGCAGTGTAGATTTCTCCCCAAAGAGTGATCTAGATTGTGAAGGGAAGAAGAGTAGATAGGGCAATGGCTAGAAATAAAGCTATGCAGGGAAGATTGTTTTGATTATTTTCACATTAGGAGAGATTGTCATGTTTGTAGAGGGAAAGAAGAGTCAAGAAGGAATGGGAATAAAGAGAGAGTAGAGAGATGTGAATGGAAGGAGGCTCCAATACCAAGGATGCAAGAGGTGAAGAGCAGCACCATGGACAGGTGTCGGGAGAAAGGCATAATCTGTGGGGGAGGGAGGTGCAGATGTAGATCAGGATCAGGGTATGTAGGCATTAGGGCAGGAACATAAAGTTGGTTTCCACTTGAGAGCCTATCTTTGATCTGAAGCTAGAAGAAAGGTCACTGTATTAAACAATGACTGCTAGCCTCCCTTTAGAATGGTGAAGATTGCACTATCAGATGGAAGATTCCAAAAAACACAGCAATGAAACATTTGCAATCTCAAATGGACACAGCCCTGCTTACTACACAATGTGTGGTGTTTACCAACCCTGGCTGTCACCAATACACTACCACTCTATACTAATAGACCCCAGAACCTTCTTATTTAAATTTAAATATCTTGGGCAAGGTTAACCCTTGAACAAGATAAACAAGCTTTGCATTTATGATCCCAGGTAAAAACTTTTATTTGAGGATATTTCTTTTCAAATGACCAGGAGATGGGGAACACTTTGTTTTTTGTCATTACGATATCAAACTAGTTAGTCATGATCTCTTCTACTTTAACCTATGATTAAGACCTACCTAAGGGTGGAAGAGTTTAATAAGAGGGTCAGTAACTTGTAGGCCATGGGAGAGATAGACAGAACTATGAGCTGTCTATGTCACCCACTGCCCAAGTGTTCCCGTGGGCATTTCAACACATGGAAAGCCAATGGCTTGGCTCCCTGCATGGCTGTGAGCAGAGCAGGAGAGGATGCCCCGAAGCCATGGTGCCTTTTCCTGTCATGCTATTCTCTGTTCAGCAATGGCCACCAGAGGAAGTGTATTCTTGTCCCCTCATGCTATGAGGGATTCCTTTTGGCTGGATGTTAAGTATTTCTGGGTATACATACTTGTCATTTATATTTCAAGTTCCCCCATGAAAGAGGCTAATAATTCCAGACATTTCTGAATTCCTACTCTCCAGGTTGGGAAATCTAAATTCTTCCTGAAGGTTCATTTTTATTTTATATTTTCTTTATCTAGATCTTTAATTAATAGTTGTTCTGCTTTCATTCTGTGGTTTTATCACATGAGTGCAGAGTGCATGGATTCACTTTGGACCTCTGTCTTGTTCATCATCACATTCTCAGCACTACAGCTGGCCCTTGGGAGTCACTCACAAAGTAATGGTTGATTAAAAGGTGAGGACATCTTCTAGCAAACCTTTGTTTGTTGTTAAGATTCAAAGTTTTATATTTTCTCAGAGCCCTCATTTGAAGCCTGATTTCCCACTATACCACCAAAATGTGCACTGTCCCTTTAAAGTGAAAAAAATTATAAACTTTCAAAGTGAACTAGTTTCCTTATTGCCCTTTCTAAAGAAGCAGTGTCAAAATGAAGACAAACCCCCATTTCATTGATAATTATTTAGTCAAGTTGAAATAACTTTTGGGGGTGGATGGGTAATGATGGAAATGACAAGTGAAAAACACATTTTTGCTTTATGTTACTTTCTGTATGCTTCCCGCAGTGACAGTTAGTGATTTCTGGAGCTCCTTTTAAGAATGCTAATAATCCAGCAGTTTCAGTACAAAGGACTCAGAAAGTCTTCACCAAAAGTGGAGCCTCCCTAATAAAACAGCATCATGTATTGCTTGGGGACCCTTGAACTAAAGTTTATCCTTTGATTCAGGAAATCCTTGTCCTTGGAATTTGCACACAGGAGATAATCACGCAGATGCAATGGCAAGTACAGTATTCCCTCACTTATCGCGGGTATTACATTCTAGACACCACCACCCCCACGATAGGTGAAAATCTGCGAAGCGGGAACCTTACATTTATTTTATATTTATATATTTTTAAGGCTTTATAAACCCTTCCCACACACTTATAAACCATTCTTAGTCCCTTATTAACCTTTCCCACTCCCTTATTAACCTTTTCCACACTTTTATAAACGCTATTTAGGTTCTGAAACATATTCTACACTCTTAAAACTATGTAACTTTAACAACATACATATACAGTACCACAAAATCCCACGATATAGTGAAAAATCCATGATAAATAATTAAATATAATATTTTTAAAAATCCTGCGATACAGTGAGGCTGCCATCAGTGAACCACGATATAGAGAGGGACTACTGTACTTAAGGATGTTCAACCTTGCATTTTTTGTAAGAAGGAAAAATTGGAAACAGCCTAATTGCCCGATATGTAATTAAACATTTGAAACATAAAAGAGAATACTATTCAGCCATAAAAATGCAGGTCTCTATTTATTAGACAGAAAAGATACCTATGACATATTAACTTTTAAAAATCACACTACAGAACACCACATATGGTGTATATATATTCTTTGTGTATCTAAAGAAGTATGAAAGGCAGAATTTTAAATGATCTTCACTCCTATATGATTTTCTCCCCTTGAAATCTATGAATAAGATGGCATATCACTTCTGAAATTGTGTTACCTTATATGGTAAAGAGGATTTGCAGATGCAATTAAGGTAATTAATCTGTTGACTGACTTAAATGAGAGATTACCAAGGTGGGCCTGACCTAATTAGGTGGGTTCTTTAAATGTGGGTCTAGAGGACAGAGATAGCACAAGCCAGAGATTCAAAGCAGCAGAGGCATTATACTGCTGGCCATGAAGAAGAGGGCTGCTTATGTGAGTTTTAAAGCTTCCAGGGACTGAGTGAGCCCTGAACATCGATGGGACAAAAGTTGCTAAATTTTTGGTAATTTGTTATGCAGCAATAAAAATAGAATACAATATTCAAAGAAACATGTTAAAGAATGCTTAATGAAATGCTGACAATGTTGAGTAGTTAGAAAGTATATGACTCTTCTGTGCTTTTTTTCTGCAATGTTTGAAGATTTTATAATAAACATGTACTAGTTCTCCCTCCTCCTCTAAAAAAAAAAAATACAAAAAACATTAAGGGAACTATTTTTTTATTAAAAGAGGATAAAGCACAGTTCAAATCTGCCCTGATTCTAACAGCTGGCTAAAGTCACATCCAGATTTCAAGAGCCCCTGGGAGTGTGGAGAAGTAGATGGAGAACATAGTTGTGACCGTGATGGGCTTCAGAGCTCTGTGTGCTAATATATTCAAGGAAAATAAAGTGTATTATTGAAGTGAATAGTCCTTTACTGCCTTTAATTTAGCTAACTGCTTAAACACTCGACAGGATTATCTCATTTACAATCTGTCTAGAAAGGTTTCAGAGAAAAGGAATCCCTAAAAGGGAAGAAAGAGATATGACCTTGTAACTTTGTTTCTGTAGCTTTATTAGGGCTCAAGGGAGAGCACAAACAAGATCCAGGGAAAGCCCTGAAGGAGATGTCTTAGACCAGCTTCCAGTGTAAACCAAGTGTTTGAATTCTTTAATTTAGGTGTGGAAGAAAGGCACTTGTCTGACTTGCAAATTATTTGTGTATTCATAGAAAATGAGCACAGCCCCACCGCTCTGGCTCTGCTGATAAACTTCTAACAGGCAGTGGTATTAGTGAAAAAAGGACAGCACACCTTGGAATTGTTAAGCTTTGGCCACTTCAATGGCAGCAGGGATGTGGTGGGGTCGGACTTGTGGGAAAGAAGTGGGGACAAGTTGGTGGATTCAGATACTTGTCTAGTAAGACAGTCCGAAGTGGAAATGAAAGCTTTGACCAAGAAAACATTGTCATGGAGCAAGACAACAAAAAGGAATTATTCAGAGGAATGAAGACATGCTGGGGAACCTTGTATGGAGCCAGGAGCTGGGAGCACCACACTACTTCAGAATACAGCTACTCACTGTTAGGGGCTGTTGGAGTGCTGAAACCAGGAAGGGGCATTTAGAGTCTCTCTAATGTCATGTCAGTCAAAGGCCAGAGGCCCGGTCATTTGGAGACCAGGACAATCTCCCATGTAGAAACCAATTGCTCACCAAGAAAAAAGAGAAGATATAAAGGTTTTTGCTTTTGCTTGTCTTGTGCAGGGAAGGGGTCCTATGATGCTCATTGAAAAGCTGAAGTTTAAGTATAGTCTGATGTAGCAGAAGAAAAGTCATTTGAGGGGCTAGGCTTGAGTGTGTACTGTAACTTCTAGAATGAAACTATGAGGTATATTTATAGCAGGGGTGATAATCAAATAATTAAAAGCTGCCCAGACACAGACCCAATTGGAAGCTGCAACCAATCAGAAAGGACACCTATGCTAAACTCCAGGAAAGTCCAGGCAGGGCATACTGGATAAATGACAGCCCAGATGTATGCAATTACATATGCAATATGATAGTACTTAAGTTTCTTTCCATTTACAAAGGTTATCTGGGAGTGTGTTTTTCCTTTGTCCTGAGAGTACAGCCTTTCTACTCTCTTCTTAAGCTTCCAGGTACTGATTTCTTGAATATTTGTTAAGAGAATTCTACATCAGCTTTATTGACAATGATTTTTAGAAAAGTAGGGTATGATCATGTGGATTTCTTTTTTTTCCCTCTTTTGATATCTCCCCTTTTTGATTATCTATTTTATTTTTTTCACTGGGGGCAAGAAAATAGAAGAATCAGAATGAAGCTAGATTTGGCAAAAACAAAACAAGCAAACAACCCCCGGAAATGCTCAGGAAGTAGATACCACCCAATCAAATAAGCCACATTTGCCATCACTACTTAGTAGAAGTTCCTCTGTAATATTTCTGTATTCATTTCTTAAAATAAGCCCCTGTCCCTCTTTACTACTCTCTCTGACATAGAAATTAGGAATTGATATTCCACCTGGAAATGAAGAAATGTTCAATATTGAGAGTATTTGTTTGGATAACGATAATGTGCAAAAAACTTTCTATAATAAATTCTGGACAAGTTTATCCATCAATATCTATGAAAGTGTTTTAAAAATACAATCAACACTCTTTGTAGGTACCAAAGTTACTGTTTTTTACTTGAAAGCTGTTTATAAGTATAAGATCCTAAGGTTGATAGCTCTTATTTACATAAAGTTTTTCTAGAGGTTTTATTACTCATCAAAAGAAATTAAATTACAGTCAGTGTAGCTTAAGTGGTGCATATTTTATTAGCTGTTAATTATTTGAAAACTGGTAGTCTTTGAATTTTGTATATGATAACTCCCTTAGGCAGAATTTATGATTAACCAAAATGGCATTGTTCTTATTATGAAAAATACCTTACTGTTTTCTGTGGGGTTTATCAGATGACTTCCACACTCTCTTTTCATTCCGATCTCCTGAGAGGTATTTGTAAGGATGTCTAATTTTTAAACCTCCCAACTTTTTCTTTGTTTACTCTCAAGTGGGACTTGAGTAGAATGAGACTACAGGCTCTCTTAGCAGATATTCTAGAGGCAGGACTAGGGTAGGTGTATGAAAGGCATGGGAGGAGAGTCTAGTGCAATGAGCTTCAACCTTCAAAAAAGGCCCTTCCCAATTTTAAAATAAATATTTTGTAACACTTCTTTATTATTATACTGAAATGAAATCAATAATTAGCTTCCTATACACATAATTTTTCAAATACCAATATAATGCCATATAATGTATTAAAAATGGAGAAATAAGAGTATACATAAAGTCATATGTATTTTAACAGATACATGTCAGAAAGATGGTAATAGGCACCAAAATTGTCCTACAAAATGTAAAACCATTAAGGAGTGTGGAGGACCCTCAATTTGGTGGCTTTATGGTGGTTAAGTGTGTGCTCTTGGGAAGCACTCCCAAGACACAGAGTGAGGATCTTTGAAAAACTTCTCCTCTGTAAAATCAGTGAGAATACTAGTAAACACGATCAAAACCAACTTTTCCAGAACTTTAAAAATGAACCAAAAACCTTCAAAAATCTAAGGAGGATTTATACATTAAAAACAAACAAACAAACAAACAAACAATGAGTCTCAGTAAGAATAGTGACCTTTGTGACATTTTAATTTTCCTTATTCCCATACCCCTCTTTATATCTCCATCATAGTCTTGAAAGCCAACAGTCTCGCAACTCTGGTAGTTATAAAAACTTGCAGCTATCAAGCAATGAAGAGGAGAAAAATGGGTTTGGAGTTCTCTGAAAGCCCCATTTTCAAAGAACTATTACTATTTAACCTGTCTGGAAGCTCTCAAAAATGCTCCACTCTCAGAGATTATTTTAATTTGATCTGATTAAGAGGCTACTCTGTGCAACTAGTCCTATTTTTAAGATGTTTTTCAAAAACAATTAGAAGCAGCTGTGTAATATCATATGTGCCTGAAGGAGTGATACAAATTGGAGCTAATAAAGGCTACCCCCAAAAAACTCAAAAGGAAAACCTAGGAACTAAGTTTCCCACAGGGGGTTTTGAACAACTCTAAAATATTCTGAGAGTCTAGATAGACACATACATGTGTGGGGTTGTGTGCATGCCCAGGAAAGCCCTAAGAAAGTCCTAGTCTCTCTCTTCTGTCTGACCTTGACGATTTGTACAAGCAGGGAGTGAAAGTACAGCAGAAGTGTAAACTTCTTGCTGGATCACTGAAGACATTCACCCAACATACACACACACAGAGCTCCTAAGACTGTGAACTTGTTGGTTCAAGATATGTAAGGAAATCTGTCCAACTGTTAGCAGCCTGCTAAGTTAACTCAGCAGAGAGACTTTAGTGGCCAGACATGATCAAGAATACAGACTATAGAATTAATACAGGAAAGTCGCTAAACAAACAACTGCAGCAGCAACAACAGAAACAACAAACATCAACAACAGACTCTGGGGAGCAGAAAATCTGATTTTCAGAATTACCATATTTATTATTTAAAACTTCCAGATTTTTTTGGTATGTTTTATTGATTATGCTGTTACAGTTGTCCCAAGTTCTCTTCCCTTTGCTTCCCTCTAAACAGCAACCTCCCTCCCTCTAGCAGTCCCCCCCTAGGTTCATGTCCATGGGTTGTGCATAAAGAAAGCTCTTCTCAACATCTCCCTCTCCATTCCCCACCCTCCTACTATGCTTCTTAATTCCTGCACCATTTCCCTCCCTCTCTGTCCCCCCACATCCTCCCCATACCTATGATTCTGTTCCCACTCTAGCTGTCTGTTTAGTTTGCCTTTGTTTCCATTCCCTAGCTTCTGTTGTTGATAGTTGTGATTCTGTTGTCATTTTAATGTTCATACTTTTGATCTTCTTTTTCTTAAATAAGCCCCTTTAAAATTTCACATAATAATGTCTTGGTCATGATGAACTCCTTCAGCTTTATCTGGTCTGGAAAGCACTTCCTCTGCCCTTCCATTCTGAATGATAGCTTTGCTGGATAGAGTAATCTTGGTTGAAGGTCCTTGCCTCTCACCACTTTGAATATTTCCTGCCAGTCTCTTCTTGTCTGCAAAGTTTCTTTTGAGAAATCAGCTGACAGTCTTATAGTTACCCTTTTGTAGGTAATTCTCCTCTTCTCTCTTGCTGCTTTTAAAATTCTTCCTTTGTTCTTAACCTTTGGCATTTTGATTATGATGTGTCTTGGTGTGGTCCTCCCTGGGTCTAGGTTGTTTGAGACTCTCTGTCCATTTCTTTCCCCAAATTAGGGAAGTTTTCCTCCATTATTTTTTCACATAATTTTTTAATTTCTGGCTCTCCCTCTTCACCTTCTGGCAACCCTATGATTCGGATGTTGGCACATTTACAGGTGTCCCAGAAGTTCCTAAGCCTCTCCTCATTTAAAAAAAATTTCATTTCCTCCTTCTGTACTGGTTGACTGTTTGTTTCTTCCTTATGTTCCAATTTGTTGATTTGAACCCTGGTTTTCCTTCCTTCACCGCTTGTTTTGTATGGATTTTCCTTCATTTCAGCCAGTATAGCCTTCAGTCTTTCCCTTCTGGTTTAACCTTTGCTGGCAAATCTGTGAGCATCTTTATCACCATTGCCTTAAACTGTGCATCTGTTAAACTCTCTTATCTCCTCAAACATTAGGTGTGCTATCTGACTGTTGCTTAGTTGTGTCACTGTCTCCTCATCTTTCTGTGTTTGGCTCTGTGATCTGGGTAAGGGCTGTTGCACCTCTTACATTATAGGGGGCAGAGCCTCAGGTATTCGTTAGTGCTGGTGATCATTTCACCGTGGTTTGGCGCTGTATGTTGGGGAGGGGTGTGAGAGGGAAAAGTGCCAGTTGCCACTGCTTTTCCAGGCACTTCTCGCCCTTCCTGTACTAAGAAAGCTGCCTCCTTTTCGAGACTCATAGCTTCTTCCTCCGCCGCAGCCCATGCTTGCTTTCACATTCAGAAGCAATGATGCTCTATTTTCCCAGGCTCTGGAACTGCGAGCTACACGGTCTGGTCTGGGGCTGGGATCGCTTCTTGGGTTTAAGTGGCATGACTGTGTTTTTCACCATGGCTACTGCTAGCCACACCCACCCACCATGCTCCCATGAGCCACACTGCCTCTAGCTGTGCTGCCACCAAGCACCGTCCCCCGAGCTGCTGCTCTGCTCCTCCTCCCTATCCTGGCTCCTCCCCTCCTACCTTTCTGCTGATTATTTCTTCTTTATTTCTTTGCTGAACTTTCCTGTAATTTCTATTTTTTTGGATTTTCTGTTTTGTTTTGTTTTTTTGAAGTAGTTATAAATTTCTTCTTAGTTGTGAGGAGATGCAGCATATGTATTTATGCCTCCAACTTGGCCAGAAGTCAAAATGTCCAGTTTTTAACAAAAATTTCCAAGACATATAAACAAAACAGAAAAGTATGAATGACACAGAGAAAAAAGCAGTCAAGAGAAACTGTCATTGAAAAAGCCAAGACATTGCATTTATTAAACAAAGATATTAAGTCAGCTATTATAAGTGTGTTTAAAGAGCTAAAGGAAAACATGAGAGTGATGTCTTACCAAATAAGAGAAAATTAATAAAAAGTTTAAAAGTTTGAAAAGAAACCTAACAGAAATTCTGGAGTTGAAAAATACAATAACTAGAATGAAAATTTCAAAACTGTACCTGAGGGTCTCAAGAGCAGATTTAAGTAGGCAAAAAGAAGAAAAAAATCAGTGAAGGTAAAGTTGATTGAAATGATTCAATCTGAATAACAGAAGAAAAAATATGAATAAAAATGAACAGAGAGCCCCAGACACAAGTGGGACACCATCAAGTGTATCAACATACTTATAATGTGACTCCATGAAGAAGAGAAAGGAGCAGAAAGGGTATTTGAGAAATGAACTGAAAACTTTCCAAATTTGATTATAGACATTAATATACATAACTGAGAAGTTAAAAAAACTCCAAATGTGATCAACTCAAAGATACATACACCCAAACATTTCATAGCCAAACTATTAAAAACTGAAGACAAAAAGAGAATTTTAATGATAGCATGAAAAAAATGATTAATTATGTACAAGGGAGCATCAGTAGGATTAAAACTAACTCCTTATCAGAAACCATGAAAGCTAGAAATCAGTGATATGATATATTCAAACTGCTGAATAAAAAATTGTTAACCAAAAATTCTATATCTTTATATACTGTCCTTCAAAAGCAAACATGAAGTATAACTACATAGAGTAATAGGGATCACAGTATAAATGTATATTTGTTTATAATTATTCTCTCTGGTTTTTAACACAACTTCATAAAACAATAATTATAAAATTGTATTGATGGCTTATAATGTAGAAAGATGTAATCTGCATTACACAGACAACACAAAGGGCAGGGGGAATGGAACAAAGTTATTATATGCTACTGAAATGAAGTTGGTATTAATCTTAACCTGATTGTTTTAAGTTTTGATGTTAATTGCAATCCCCAGAAAAACCTCTAAGAAAAAAACTGAAAAATATATGGTAAAAAGAAACAGAAAATTCATTAAAATGATATACTAAAAATATACAGTTTGCATAAAATAAGAAAGTAATGGATAAATAGAAGAAAAAAGATATAATATATATAAAAATCAAATAGCAAAATGACAGATGTGAATACTATTTATCGATAATTACATTTAATGTTAATAGATTATATACTCCAATCAAAAGGCAGAGATTAGCAAAATAGATAACAAAACATGATTTAACTATCAATATATACTGTATATGAGATACACTATATATTCAAAGATGCACATAGGTTGAAAGTAGAAAAATGAAAAAAAATAAGCTATGCCAATTATAGCCAAAATATAGCTGGAGTGTCTATATTTATAACAGAAAAAATAGAATTTATGACAAATACTGTTAGTAGAGATAAAGAAGGGCATTTTTTAATGATAAAAGGATAATGCTATCAGGAAGACATAACAATAATTAATATATCTGCATCTAATAACAATTCCAACATACATGAAGGCAAAATTGAGAGAACTGAAGAGCCAAATAGACATTTAACAATTCAAACAGAGGCATGGTGTATTGGTTGGATGAAATGAATGAAGGGAGTCAAAAGGTACAAACTTCCAGTTACAAAATAAATAAGCCATGCGTTTGTAATATACAGCATGGTGACTATAGTTAGTAATTTGGTACTGCATATTTAAAACTTGCTAAGAGAATAGATCTTAAAAGTACTCATCACACACACAAAATAACTATGTATGCTAATGGGTATTGACTAATTGCGGCAATCATTTTGTGATATAAGCAAATACTATTAAGTCACTATGTTATACACTTGAAACTAATACAACGATATGTCAATTATATCTCCATAAAAACAAACAAACAAAAACAATTCAACAAATACAAATTTGAGATTTTAATGCTGCACTTTCAATAATGGTTAGAACAAACAAGTAGAAAGTTAGCAAGGAAATAGAAGACTATAATAAATCAACGAAACATAATGGACATCTATAGAACACACTACGCAACAACAGCAAAATACACAATGTTCTCAAGTGCAAATGTTTGATCCATTAAGATTTAATGCAATTACTGATAAACAGATTTACATCTGCCATTTGGTTATGTTTTTTTCATCCTCTGTTCTTCCATTACTTCCTTATTTTGTATAAAAAATTGTTTTCTAGTATACCATTCTAATTTTTCCCTTTATCGTTTTACTATATGTTTTTCAGTTTTATTCTTAGTGGTTTCCCTGGGGATTACAATTAATATCATAATTTACAACAATCTAGTTCAGATTAACTAACAGCAACTTAATTTCAATAGCATACAAAAATTTTGTTCTGTTTCCCCTCTTCTTTGCCCTGCTAATGTAATACAGATTACATCTTTCTATATTATAAAAACATCAACACAGTTTTATAATTACTGGTGTTAATTTTAAAAAGTAGGCTCTAGGGTGAGCCATCTGGGGTTTGTAATTTAGGTTCTGCCACTTCCTGACTGGTAACCAAGGCTAAGTTACTGGGCCTCCGTTTCTTCATCTATAATGGAGACAGTAACAGTAATTACCTTAACAAGCTATTAAAAGGATTAGATGAGCTAGTACATGTCACCCACTTAGATCAGGATCTGGTACAAGAAGAAGTATTTCATAAGCATGAGCTATTTTGATTTTCTTTGGGGGGGGGTGGTAATGCCTTTCAACCTTTCTTCAAGATGCTAGTGTGGGTTCACTGTGTATATTCTTAGTTTTCTAATGACAGCTCTTGTGATTTTGCTCCAGGTGATTTTCTCAAAAATAATCTTTCTGACAGTAATGTGGTTAACAAGATGATCAATTTGAAAATAATATTCTCTCTCTCTCTTCTTTCTAAAATCTATTTTAAAATATTTTAAAATTAAAAGAAAATAAATATATTTGGTAGCTGTTCAGAATTGGTATCTTGGATGCATTGTAGGATAATTTTATAAACACTTAAGGACCTTGAAGTAGTTTGGTCTGTATTTAGAATCTTTTTCTACTTTTTAAAAACTTTGGATTCATTTTTAGATAATTATTTTCACATACAGTCATTAAAACTTAGGATCATAGAACAATATGAAAGTGTAACTTGGAACACACTGAGCATCACAAACAATGTACAAGGTGGATTAGCCAAAATCTCAAAAACACACTTACAATGCAAACCACCATGCCAAGTACATGGACTGCAATGAGAATTAGAATTAGTGGCTGTGTTAAACCCAAGGCTGATTCCCAGCTGCGAAAGTTGCTTAATTTCTGTTCTAAAACTTGCTTTGAAAGAACTTTGTTTACAGATTCAGTACTACTCATTGCAACTCCTCCTCCTCCGACCACATGGCCTGGCCCACCTGCCTTGGAAACTTTGGGAGAGGAAAGATCAATGAGAATGGTCAGCGACTGCTTGAGCTTTCGTGTCACCACGGCCTGTGCGTGACAAACACATTCTTCAAGTGCAAAGAGATCCACCAGGTGTCATGGAGGCACCCCCGCTCCCGTCATTGGCACCAGCTTGACCTCGTCATCACCAGAAGAACGGATATTGGCAGCACCCTCCTCACCCGCAGCTACCACAGTGCAGACTGCGACACGGACCATGCCCTCGTGGTAAGCAAGGTGCGCATAATGCCGAAGAGGTTGCACCACTCCAAGATGAAGGGTCGCCCACGCATCAACACCAGTTGTGCCAGCAACCCAGTTAAGACCCAGCAATTCATCAACAAGATGGAAGATGCACTCGGCGAGGGAGTGGCGGCAGATGACATTATCGAATCCAATTGGCCACGTCTCCGCGACGCCATATACAACTCCGCCATTATTGCTTACGGGAAGAAAGAGCGGAAGAATGCTGACTGGTACGAGGCTCACTGGGAAGAAATGGAACCCGTGATCGAGGCTAAGAGGAAGGCCCTACTGGCTTTCAAGGTCACGCCCACTCCCAGTACACTTCAAGCTCTACGGGCTGCCAGGAACAAAGTCCAGAAGACCGCCCGCCACTGTGCCAACACCTATTGGCTAAACCTGTGCAGAAGCATTCAGGAAGCCGCCGATATAGGCAACGCACGAGGAATGTATGAGGGTATCAAGAAGGCAACAGGCCCAATCCCCTCCAAGATCGCCCCCCTTAAGTCCAAGACAGGTGAGGTCATCACTGACCAGGAACAGCAAATGCGGCGGTGGACCGAGCACTACCTCGAGCTGTACGCAACGAAGAACACCGTAACAGACACTGCTCTTAACGCCATCCCAGACCTACCAGTCATGGAGGAGCTAGACACCCCACCTACTGCGGCAGAGCTCGGCAAAGCCATCGACCGCCTCGCTTGTGGGAAAGCACCAGGAAGCGACGGAATCCCTCCAGAAATCCTAAAGAGCGGGAAACCAGTCCTGCTACAGCCGCTCCACCATCTACTCTGTCGCTGCTGGAAGGAGGGTTACATCCCCCAGGATATGAGAGACGCCAACATTATCACCATGTACAAGAACAAAGGAGACCGCAGCGACTGCAACAACTACCGGGGCATCTCTCTCCTCAGCGTCGTCGGCAAAGTATTCGCCCGGGTCGCTCTTGCCCGCCTGCAGACCCTTGCTTCCCGCGTCTACCCAGAGTCCCAGTGTGGCTTCAGAGCTGGCCGTTCAACAGTGGACATGATCTTCTCCCTACGCCAGCTGCAGGAGAAGTGTCACGAGCAGCATAAACCACTCTACCTCGCCTTTATTGACCTCACGAAGGCGTTTGATCTGGTCAGTCGAAGCGGACTCTTCAGCTTGCTACGGAAGATTGGCTGTCCACCACATCTGCTTGCTGTGGTCATGTCCTTTCACGACAACATGCACAGCACAGTGTCCTACAACGGCGCAACCTCTGAGGCCTTCCCAGTCAGCAGCGGAGTAAAGCAGGGCTGCATCCTCGCGCCTACGCTGTTCGGAATCTTCTTCTCCATGCTCCTCCAATACGCCTTTAAGGACTGCAGCGAGGGTGTCTTCATTCACACCAGATCCGATGGCAAGCTCTACAACCTGGCCCGTCTACGAGCCAAGAACAAAGTCAAAGAGGTGCTCATCCGTGAGATGCTCTTCGCCGACGACGCAGCTTTGACATCACACTCCGAAGAGGGACTCCAGCAGCTAGTCACTTGCCTTTCCCACGCATGCAAGGAGTTCGGACTAGCCATCAGCCTGACGAAGACGAATGTTATGGCTCAAGGCACGGGGACTCCCCCATGCATCACCATCGACGGATACACCCTGGAGGTTGTCAACGACTTCACTTACCTCGGGTCCACCATCTCGAGCTCTCTGTCAGTCGACTTGGAGGTCAACCGGAGAATCGCCAGGGCAGCCACAGTTATGGCCAGACTGAACCGGTGAGCGTGGAACAATTCCAGCCTCACTGAGAAAACCAGACTGCGCATCTACCAAGCCTGTGTACTCAGCACTCTCCTCTATGGCAGCGAGACGTGGACCACCTACGCAAGGCCCGAAAGGAAACTCAACAGCTTCCACATGAGGTGCCTGCGACGCGTCCTGCATGTCGCCTGGCAGGATAAGGTCCCCAACACCGAGGTGCTGAAGCGAGCCAACATGAGCAGTTTGCATGCAGTTCTTAGTGAGAGACGCCTCAGGTGGCTCGGCCATGTCAAAAGAATGGGTGTAGGCCGTATCCCCAAAGACCTCCTCTACGGCGAGCTAGCAGAAGGCAAGAGGATGACAGGGCGCCCAAAACTGCGGTTCAAAGACATCTGCAAAAAGGACATGACACAATGCTCCATCAATCTCAACACATGGGAAGTTCAAGCAGACGACCGCCTAGCCTGGAGGCTCGCGGTCAGGCAAGGTACGTCACGCGCGGAAGCTGCGCGCAACGAGGAGGCGGCCCAGAAAAGATCGAGGCGGAAGCAGCGTCAGCAGCAGCAACAACAGCCATCTGCCTTCACCTGTACCAAGTGTGGCAGGGATTGTCACTCCCGAGTCGGACTGCACAGCCATTCTCGGCGGTGCAGATAGACTCTCAAGAAGCTACGCCATCGTCTCTCGAGACGGACGGCTGCCGACGACGACGACTACTCATTGCAACACAGAGATTTATGCATGTGGAGTGAAAACAAAACAAAACAAAATAATAGCAACCATACTCTTTCTAAAAAGTTTTAAAGTTGGAACTTTTTTCTCTTTCCTTTCTCTCTTCCTTTTATTTTTTTTAAAGAACCAGATGCATTGAGACCAGCTAAAAATTACAGACATTTTCTGTGGAATGTTTGATTTCTGTTTGATTTTGTTTTGTTTTTCTTTTTGGGGAGCTGATGTGAAGTCAATCTGCAAAGCAGCAAATCTGAGTAACCAGATCACCGCCTGGCCCTGTGCAGATGAGCAGGTCTTCACACAGAGCAAGTGGCAGAGCTGGCTGAATACTGGCTGGAAGAACAGTAAAAAAAAAAAAAGATCCTATAGCTTATTAAAACCAAACTCATACATTTATACATTTACATCTGAGAAAATTAAGGCCCAGAGAAATCAAGCAACTTGCCCAAAGTCACCCAGCTAATATGTGGCAGTTAATCACATTGCTTTGCACCATGGAGAGAGAAAGGGGGGGGGGGGAATTACAAAAATAGTTTGACTTAATTTATTTGGTGTTTTTTCATGATGACCTGAGGAAAGTCAAAATAAAACTGTGATTTCTTTCCAGTTGGATCACTGACTAATCGTTAGATTAGTTGAATTTTTGAGCTGAAACCGATAAATACAAATTGGCTAGTTCACAAATATTTTAAAAGACTAAATAGAAGAAGTTTAATCAAACCTATTTAATTTGGAATGAAGAGGCAATAAAGGTAATAAAGACTCTTGCTAAATGTTTTAGCACTCGCCATTTTTACCATTATCATTAATATTATACAAGATGTTTAAAACTCTGAGTTCGGCTGTCTTCTACATCTGCCAATTGGCCAATCAGCTGGATTTTGAAAAGCAGATGGGTCAGTCTATGGGCCTTGGTGTAAATGCATGCTCAGCCCCCTTCTCCTCATGTCCTGAGGGTATAACCTGCACAGGCTTCCCTGTACCCCACTTGGAGCTCCACTGTGCAGAGATGAACAACTTTCTTTGGAACACGTGCAGTATAAAAATGGTTGTGTGAGGAAGGGGCTTAGAAGCTGGACAGAAAGGAGTCATAGGGTCTAGAAAGCTGTTGGCTCGGAGAGGGAATCTGACTACTGGACCCTCTAAAACAAAGAGGGAGTGGGGAAGGTTATCTTAAAGGAGTCAGAACCTAGAATTGGACAGCGCCTAAAGCACTGACTAGGAGAAGTGGTGGCAGAGGGGTAACAGCCACCCATGCCCAGGCTTGAACAGTAGTAGTTCCATCCGCTCCTTGTGAATGCATGGCCTGGAGGAATTAGTCCTTTCAGGAAGGCAGGCAAAGAACTAGGTATTCTTGATGTTCCACAGGAAAAAGCAGCAAGAGTCTGGATCATGGGAGTTACAGTGAGTTTCAATATTCAACAACTGTAGTCATAATAATACAGGATAATTCTGTATGAAACACCATTCCTTCCTGCCTGGCCTTCAAAACACTGATCTCCCCTTGTCTTATCTCAGCATATGAACAGCCTCTCCCCCTGCTTCCCTGGGCTTGGGATGGAAGCCCCTTGCCCTCATCTCCATAACTTATGGCTCCCATTACAGCCTGCCTGATGTGTTTCATGGAGTGCTCTAGCCATGCTTGTTGCACCCACAAACACTGGATGGAACTCCTCATGGGCAGTGACCTGGTGAACTTCTCTCTGAGTCTTTTGCATCTAGGTATTCACATATATTAGTGCACAATAGTGTTTGTTGAATGGATTACATGACATTTACTCAGTTAGATGAGCATTTACAAATTTTCAACTAATTCCATTTAAGTTCTTATTCTATGCTTTGCATCCTGTTACATGCTGGTAAAATAAACAAAAATAAATTAGATCAGACATTGCCCCCCATTGTGGGTGTTGCATTCTGGTGGGGGCAAGCCAAGAGGTGGGCATAGTTCTTTCCCTCAGAATGACAAAAATCTGACTACATCCTCTCCAGCAAAAGCACCCAGGATAAGACTTTCATTTAGGAGAGAAGCCTTTTATGGAAATATCTTTCACAACCCAAAGAAGTGCCACCATCCCTCTTTTTTTAAAACTTGTTTCCATTTCCATTGTGATTGTCATATAATGAGGTGACTAAACTGAACTTTTTCAAGGTGAGGACAGAGACTATTTCCCTACCCATCAGAGTGAGCCTGTACTCTCCCTCCTTAATGACCCCTCATATTCATATTCACTGTGAACGGCAGCTGAACACGGCGCAAACATCTTCATTAAAGTGTCCACGGTGATTCATAGATGCTTTCCCCTATAGGTTACGCATAATTTAAAACCCATCAGCACACTGGAGACAGGCAGCTTAAATTGCTCCTTCCAGGATATGTTACCCTGCATCAGCCCATTCAGAATTTCATTTGCTACCCTGAGGTCCAATTACTCTGCCCAGCTGTGTCCATCTAAGGTTCTTCGGCCCCTCCTTCTCCCAAATCCCTAAGAAGCTCATCCTTCCTTTTGTGGGCAGCAATACTGTGCCCACTCAGTGCAAAATTGCTGCCCCCTGTCAGACGAGGCACTCTCAGAGGGAAACCCACCACGCAGGGACCTAAGGTGGCGAACCAGAAAAGAGATGAATAAGCAGTCAGTCCGTGATGGTTTGTGTTGATGAAGGGAGGAGAATCAGAACACCGGAGGAAGTCCAAACCTCGCCGCTTTTGGCTTAGGAGTGTATGGAGCATGATACATCCTCGCAGTCACCCTTGTGCTCTCTTCTGAACACTTGAACCGGCTTACTTCTGCTTTGGGCTTGCTGGACCTGGCTGAGTCACAGAGAAGAGGACACTCTGGGCTTTGAGAGCCAACCAGATAAATTAATTCACCACAAAGTTTGTACCATCAGAACCTCAGTGAAGAGATGGTGGAGGCACAAGAGAGAGAAACCAAGAAATCACTCATAAGTTCCTTTGAAAAGAGAGGAAAGAGGCAGAGCAATGGGATCAGGAACCACCTACAAAACTGAGAAGAAGTTGGGACAAGGCTTTTGGACTGGAGCCTATGGAGGAAAGTGAGTCTGGGGCTTGGATGAGGCCAATTGATCCAGAGAACCCAGCAAGAAAATCCACTAGGCTGTGCTTTGCTAGCCACACTGCCCTGGCCTCTCAGGGGTCAGCTTATGCCCACCAGATCCTGCCTGCATTCACCTCAGCTTCTATTAGCCTTCTGCACCCCCCACCCCCCAGTGCCCTCCCTGCAGCTCAGGCAGAGCCTGTTTCTAACCTCATTAGCAGGCCCTGATTAAGCGCTCCTTCTGGGCCCAGCACCGTGGTAAGTGCTTTGCCTGGATAATCTCATTTGTCACAGCTACACCATCAGGAAATGTTTGCCATCAAGGTTACCCTCAGTCTTCTGATAAGGAAACTGAAGCTCAGGGAAGTAAAGCCATTTTCTCAAGGTCACATGGCAAGTCACCCTCCGGGACAGAGCTTGACGAAGGGGATGTGGCTGTGGTGCTCCTGTTCCGGTTACTGGGTAGGGGCAGTCCCCACCAGCCTCACCAGTCAAGGAAGGGTTTAGGAATCCTTTTGTTTTTCTGGAACATCTATAGCTTCTGGGGTCTACTAGTGTTTTTGCACTGGGAGACACAAATTTCTGTTTTTGTTTTAAAAATACCCCGAAGTAACAGAAATAGCCCAGTCATCTTAGCACACTGGCCACCTCTTTTCTTCTGACCGCCTCTATGTGCCTGGCTGGGTTGATAGTGACATATTGCCTCTAAGAAATTCCAGCTGTGTGACTAATAATGAAGGCAATAATAACAGCTAACATTCACGAGGCACCTGTTATGCTTGGCTCTGTGCTGAGTAAAGTAGAAAATTTTGTTGTCTCTACTTTAAAGGAGAAAAGAAAGGCACAGAGAATTTGTGTCTTATCTGAGGTCACACAGCTAGCTGGTCAGTGGCAGAGCCAGGCCTTGGCCGGGGACCAGCCTGAGCCCTTTGTTCCCTGTGGTTCGTAGTCCGGCGTCCCCTGAGTCAGGTTAATATTAGCCATTCAGTTAGTCAGATGGTCAGTTGTTACACAATATATTAGGAACCTGCTATGCCTGTACCAAGTGAGGGGAAAGAAGAGGAGCTTAGGGCGGTGGTCTGACTGTGGAGTACGAGTGAGGTCCCTGACCCAGGAGCATAGCCCCAGGGTGATGGGATATTTGGGGAAGGCAAAGAAGCAAAAGGTGACAGGAACAGGGAAGGGAATTTGGAGCAGGGAGCTGAAAGATGAAAGGGTTACCAAGAGCAAGATCTATCAGCTTCACAGCTTTGTTTATGACCTCATGGGGTTATTTGTTGGGGCACTTCATGGGAATTTATGATGGAGGCATTTGGATCAAGGAATAGGGAGGAATAATTTCAAACGGCAGTTGACTACAAGGCATTGTGTGTGTGTGTGTGTGTAAGGAAGAGGTACACAGTGCAGGAGGCCAAATAATTCTCATTTTGCCATTTTCAACTGTCAGAACAGGCTATTGGGCAGCTATTTGGGTCTGTTTATGTCATTTTATATATGTGCATGGCTTCTATACTGTAATTCCAAGGGCTTAAATGGTGCTTTAAATTGCTGTTTAGTTTATAGAGGTGAGGTTTTGTCTTGCCTATACTCTCTAGCTTACCTTTGCTCAGTTCATTCCCTGCAGATGAACTGCACTATTTTTTATTCATAGTAGCACTTTGCTAGTAATTCAGTGATTTCCTTCTTTCAACATTCTCAAAAGAGCATTTATTGGTACTAGTGAGTTAACATTACTCCTACAACTGTGACCCATTCCTGTAGCATGAGGGAGTTAAGGCACTTCTAACTCTTCATTTCTCTAAAAATGAGCTTATAACTTCTTACCATCCCCATTTGGATGCTTTTACAACTGACAGTGTTTTAGCTTTATTACTTATAAAAAACAACTGGAGGAGACATATTTTGAGCTTGGAAATTTCACCTAGTTCAATGCCTAGCAATTTCCTCCCATACCAACACTCATAAATGTCCTTTACATTTGGACTCCCTCTTTTTTAGAATATTGTTTTAGACTGACTGGGTGCCATGGACAAAAGAAATTCCTTTGGAATCTTCAACTCCGTGTAGCCAGTTAGTGGTATAGCTGTTCAGGGCAGTGAAAGAACCGTGTGATTGGTATTTAGCTACAATTTCACCTTTACTCGTATATCTATCTCTGAATGAACAATGAGGTCACAAACTAAAGAGAACCACATCATCACACTCAAAGACCAATCCTACACTGCAAAGGCAAAAATGGTTTGTGGTTAAAGGTAAGTTGCTTTTTATTTTCAGCTTACCAAATAGATATGTGACCTTGAATAAATTACTTTAACCTCTCTGGGCCTCAGTTTCCTTATCTGTAAATAGAGATATTAATAAGCTCCCACCTGATGAGAATTAGATAAGATCATGAACACAAAGGACTGGTATATAGTAAGTGCTTAATAAATGTTAGCTGCCTGACTCTTAGAGTATTGACATAGACAGTGCCGGGCTTCCATGTCTCTGCCATTCACAATTTTCATAAACGAAGGCTGAAAAGAGCCATTATAGGTTCTAGCCTCTAAAACCTCTAAAACAATGGCCTTTATCAGTGGTTGCTGTCATAATGGGATGCTTGATCTTTATTTACTAAGAGCCCAAACTGCCTGTTCAGTAACATTTCTCATCCATTAGGTAAAAACAATCTCTGACAATTAGAGTTTCTGCCCATGGTATTGAACAGTCCTTAAAATAGAAGAGAAAGAAACAGTAGACCAAGTCCATCTTATGGTAAATGTGCAATGTCATTTTAATTAGATATCAGCAAATGCCCTTGTAAATCAAACTCACCACACTGAATCCTTGGTGAGTTTGGAGTTCACATTCCCATCTTCTTCCAGGAAGATGTCCATTTGCAAATTGGCATCGTTATCATGGGCTGATAAATAATTGGTAACAACTCTTGCTGGTATCCCAAGGCATCGCAGAACTGCAGGAAAGAAGGACAAACCACAACTAACCACATCAACAAAATTAATAAATACATAGGGAGAAATCCTTTCTCATAGGGACTGTCTTCTTTAACAATGTCAAAAATTCTGAAATAACAGAAGTTAAACCAATGAATCACCAAAGTAGTAATAAGTGAGAATTTATTGTGCAGACACCAAAAACACAGTTGACAAACCAGGAACACTCAAACCAAAAATGGAAGGAGGCTCAAGGGTATATTATTATAAAGCAGCTTATATAGTGAGGACACAGCAACTGTTTATTCTTCACAGTGATTGGTAATATTAGAATTTTCTTTAAAAATAAGGAATTGGTTTGTGGTTATCTTATATTGACCTTAGGAAGCAGTTCAAGTTTTGCCTACCATTTCCAGAGGCATAAGCAAGAAATGACCCAGGTCAAGTTAGCCTTGCAAAATAAGCTAAAGTAAGCTTTGTATGACCAAACTGTTTTTTTTTTCCTGCTCGGGGAATCTTCAAGGCTGGTCTCTGTTTGTTTTTTATTTTGACATTGAATGAAAAGCCCCATTGGCACATGCTGTCCTCAAATATTCCATACTGGAGAAGGCACTATGTCAGGTGTCCAGACTACAGAGAGAAACTTTGCTGCCTGACCATTTGGAACTGCAGTTGGGCCAGATGAGGCTAACTGGAATCAAAGGCCAGGAGCAGGGTCCCAACTGTTCAGTTGTAATCATACAGTTATCAAAGCGGTATCATCTTAGTACAGCTAAGGGGATCATGTTTTTGCAAATAAAATAAAAAACCAGCTAATAGAAAGTTAGGAATTTGCAAAGCACACCCTCAGAGGGGTTTGCTCTGAGACACTTGGTGAAGGGTGGTGCCACAGATTGATTTTCATTGTTAGATAATAAATTACCAGGATGCATCTCTTGCCATATGTACCTATTGATTAAACTTAATCCAAACGCCCTTCCTGGCTCCCAGGGTGCTGCACATCAGGGCTTATTGAAAATAATTCAGCTGACAGTTTTAAGATTAATGACTTGTCTTGTCTTTTATTTTATCAGAATAGTTTAGCATTTTTAACCAAAGACTATTCACCTACTTTCACAGAACAACCTTGGAAGTCCTAACCGGAGTCTGGTGAGGTGAAACTTGACACTGGGGCACCAGGACCTCCTTCCCTCCAACTTCTCTCTTTGAGTTTATCCTCACTGTGCTTCTCCACGTTGTGCTTTTGCCTTTTACTAGCTTACCATCAATGCCTGGAGTAGATATGGTGACCTTTTTATACAAAAGGCATAAATGGATAGAAGGTGCTCACTATTTTATCTGGTTGTAAGCCTGAAGGAATTACACAGGGATAACGAAATTGCAGGCAGCAGGAGGACATGGGGGAGGCAGGGGACCCTTTCTGTTTTCCTGGAATCATTTCGTAAGAGTGGCTGCCATTTTCTACATAGTCTTGGCTTCTGAACCATGAGGGAGGGGAACTACTATCTTGAAGTTCGGGCTTCTTGCTAGAACTTCAGAAACCAGCCTTTCTAGGAGACTGATACACTGACCTTGATTGCTCTTAGGAAATATACATATATTCCTTCAGTCCTTAGGTATACTAAAATGGCTGAGAAAATAATCTTATTCATCTTGAAGCAATGGTGAAACAAAATACCCAATACAAAACTCATCATTTCCTCCTGCTTGGATCACTGACTAATTCTTAGACTGTCACAACTTTGAGCTGAAATGGATAGGCTTCATAATCATTTACAGAAAAATGGCTTCATCCCAACATCCAAACTCCAACCCCTCCTTGATAATTCTGAATAAAATAAAATGCTAACTAGGTAAAACATTCTTTATCAATGAGCAAGCAGAAAGGACACTCTCATTCAAGCTTAATGTTTTCTCCAAGGCTGTTTAAATGGCATTTGAATGAAAGTCATTACCAATCATGAGATCACACTGAAATACATGTATTTTAAAAAATAGTCACTGAATTAACAATAATTTTTGGCCTAGATAGGCAAATGCCATTTCAAAAAATGATGCATGAGGCTGAAGAGAATAATTCTGTTCCCAAATGCTTTATTCTACAGATTGGATGTTAAGTGGATTAAAAGCCAGAAGGGAAACTGATGAGTAAAGGCTGTTCATTAAGTTCTGATATATATTGCTCAGGGTCATTGAGACTCACATGTAAAAATGAAGAGTAAAAAAAATAATGGAGATGAGACCACCTGTCACTATCCCTTCTATAGCTAGGGTAAAATTAAGTAAATAGATTTATAAGACTATTCAGTGATAAACAATAAGCAAATAAGCATATTCATAAAACTTCTCAATAACAAATAAGCAGCATACATCTTTTCTTACTAGTATTTATTATTTTAAATTTGACTAATTTTAATCTTTTTAAAATGTGAGGGATTACTGAAAAGAAAATGCCACATTCTTTCACCCATATCCTTACTTGACCCTTGGGACCCTCCATTTCTCTGGATATAGAATGATGGAGTATGTAGGAAATAGTCCATCATTCTTTCTATAAAGATTCTACAGTCAAAGAGAAACTATGAGCATATTTGGCTGAGAACAATTTAATTATGCATTGACTACATCCCAGAATAGCCACACATAAATTCTATAGAGCCAACAGGGATTGCTAGGGCTCTTTGCCAGGTTATAGATAAAACATTGTGAAGTGAAATTTCTTTTACATTAAAGAAATATTACTCAGTTGGATACTTACATGTGTTAAAGACACCAGCAAAAACCCAGCACTGACCATAACGAACCGGATTCTTAGAACTCCGATATTCCAACAGAATGTCGATGCTTCCAGTCCAGGCTGATGGAGGGACACCATAGGCGTAGATATTGTCCCAGGATCCAACGAGGACACCTTCATCATCTTTGGAATTAACCTAAAAAAGACCAAAAGTGGTGAGAAGGAAGATCACTTAGGAAAAGTTTTTCCAGACTTTGACATTGGGTGAGATAAGGCTTCCAGTGCCTTCCATAGGTCCTACATAATGAAAACAGTTTACCACTGTTTAATTCATGCCTATGTTATCAGAAAAAGTGATGTAATAACTAGGAGTGCAAGAGGAAACCCAATAACCAGACTTTCTCTTCAATGGCATATCATCATAGTAAGGTGGTGCTAAATAGCAGATAGGAAGAAGACTTGTAATGTTTTCTCCAGTGCTTAGGAGAAGATACACATCGAGTAGTTGGTCTGGTTGAAATAGTGCTGTGAAGGATGTGAGAAAGAGAAGAAGAAGACCTACAAAAGAAGACAGCTCAAGTAAGGATCTTATCTTGGTGGAAGGAGAATTCAAAACTGACAAATGACAGAAGATACATAGGTAGAGGGCCAAAAGTCTCATGTACTAAGGAGTTTTGACTTTGATGATGAGTGGCAGGCACTAATAAATTGAGAAAGGACATAGGAACCATTAAAAGTTAATAAGATTTCCATTGGTACTTTATAGAATCTGTTCTAAAATGCTGCTTTAAACAAGTATTTTGGACTTCTGGCCAAGATGGAGGTGTACACAAACATGCTGCGTCTCCCTCCACAACTAAGAAGGAATGCAACTACCTTAAAACTAGAAACAATAAGGAGTTCCAGAAAACCAAACTGCATGGAAGTCCAGCAAACAAAGATATAAAGAAGAAACACTCATCCAGATAGGTAGGAGGGGCGGAGATGGGATAGAGAGGACGTGATGTGGTGGTGGCAGCAGTGGCTGCAGTGGCAGGCCAGCAGAAAGTGCAGTCACATGTTTGAAAAAGTCAGGAAGGACACCTTGGGAACATTCCTAGCTCCTCATCAGACCTCGAAGCTTATGGTCCCAGCACTGGGGAAAACTAGGCCTCATTGTTTCTGACTGTGCAGACCAGTGGGGGTTCCGGTGGAGGCAGAAACTCCCAGTCTCTCAGCAGAGTCCACTTGTTTAAAGGGCCCCCATAGTCCTAGAATGTCTGTAGACCCACCCACTCTGGGAACGATGGCCAGGGCAGCAGCTAGAGGGGCACCAGTCTGGTGCAGAAATCAGAGAGGTGCCTGGAAAAGGGGCAAGTGCCACAACGCCACAACGTGGTGAAACGGGTCGCCCTGTACTGACGATTTCCTAAGGCTCCACCTCTTACAACGTAACAGGAGTGACAGCTCTACCTGGGACGTGGAGGCAAACGAACACAGGAGCCTGTCAGAATGAGGAGACAGAGAAGTATGGCCCAAAATGGGGAATGGATCAAGGTTCCAGTGGGAGAACTAAGCAACAAGGAGATAGCCAACCTAACAGATGAGGAGATAGACAACCTAACAGATGTAGAATTCAAAACAGTGGTGATAAAGATGCTCACAGGCTTGACAGATATGCTTGAGTACGGCAAACACATAAGAGAAGAAGTGAAGGCTATGCTAAGTGAAACGAAGGAAAATCCACACAAAGCCAATGATGAAGGGAAGGAAACCGAGGTTCAAATCAATGATTTGGACATAAGGAAGAAAAAAACAGTCAACCAGTGCAGAATGAGAAAGCAAGAATTGAAAAAAATGAGGAAAACTTCCCAAATTTTGTGGAGGAGATAGACATAGAGGTCCGGGAAGCAAGGAGGATCCTGGGCGAGCTGAACCCAGAGGGAACCACACCAGGATGCATCATGATTGAGATGCCAAAGGTGAAAGATAAAGAGAGAGTCTGGGGGCAGCCAGAGAGAGGCAGAGAGATGCCTGTAAGAGTATCAGCTGATTTATCAGAGGACACTTTGCAGGCAGGAAGGGATTGGCCAGCAATGTGATGAAAGACAACCTGCAACCAGAATTACTGTATCCAGCAAAGCTATCATTTGGAATGAAAGGGCAGATGAAGTGCTTCCCAGACAAGGTAAAACTAAAAGAGTTCATCATCACCAAGCCATTATTATGTGAAATGTCAAAGGAACTCACTTAAGAAAAAGAAGATCAAAACTATGAACACTAAAATGACAACAAACTCACAACTATCAACATCTGAATCTAAAAAGTAAGAACCAAATCCAACTAAGCAAACCAGAATAGGAACAGAATCATAGGTATGGGGATCATTTGGAGGGTTATCAGCTGGGAGGTGGGGGTGGGGGGAGAAATGGGGATATGGTTCAGGGATTAAGAAGCATAACCAGCTGGTACAAAATAGACAGGGGGAAGTTGAGAATAATATAGGAAAGGGTGAAGCTAAAGAACTTATATGCATGACCCATGGACATGAACTAAGGGGGGGTGGGATTGCTTGAGGGAAGGGGGGTACTGGGCAGAGGGGAGTAAAGGGGAAAAAAATGGAACTACTGTAACAACATAATCAATCAAATATAGTTTAAGAAGTTTTTATTGATGATTATTTTAGGTGATTAAGATTTTTTAGTTTTGTTAAAAGATATTTTCATTTACATGAAGGGTCTGGAGTATATTCTAGTTTGAATATGGAGGAGACTTAAGCAGATAATGGCAATCTTGGACACTTGGGAAAACCTAGCTGCATATTCAGATCATAGTCACCTGGTTGCAACAGACCTTAGTGCAGGAACAAAATTATTTCCTATTTAGACAATAAAACAAAGGTTGAGAAATAACAGTTTCAAGGTATTCTGTCAATTTTTTGGGGGGTGGGGCATTGCTGAATCTTATCTCTCTTGGTGTAACTTTTTAAATTTAAATTTATTGGGATGACATTGGTTAATAAGATCATCTAAGTTTCAAGTTGTACATTTTTATGATACTAGATCTGTGTATTGCACTGTGCCCACCACCTAAAGTCAAATCATCTTCCATCACCAGATATTTGGCCTCCTACACCCCCCACCGCAACTCCCTTCCCTCTGGAAACCACCACATTGTTATCTGTGTCCACGAGTTTCAATTTTATATCCCACATATGAGTAAAATCATGTGACTGTTACATTTTAAAATCATGTTTAAATATAGTCAGAGAAATGGCTAGGTGGGTAGCAGTGGGAGTTTTTTAAAAAACTGGTGCTACTTCAACCATATTTATATGTTGACGTGACCATAGTTTAGAGCCTTGCTCCTCAAAGTGTGGTCTGCGGTCCAGCAGCAGTGAAATCCCCTGGGATCTTGTTAAAAATGAAGAAACTCAGACCCCTCCCCAGACCTACTCGGGTCTGCATTTTAACAAAATGCCCGGGTTATCTATGTGGACATTAGTTCGAGATGCATAGGTTTAAACTATGCTGAGAAGACATCAGTAAGCAATGTGAAACATGCAGTTGAAAGAGGTATATTTGGATTATGAAAACCATTGAAGATATAATAAAAGATGGTGAATTTTAATGCATTCACTACCTTGCTCGCTAATAGCTCAGCAGAAGAACTTGCCCAGACCACTCTCTTAGGCTTGCTGAGTTTAGCTGTGTAGTAATCTCTCTTTTTCAGTGTGTCATGGGCTAATTGAGAAGAGAGATAAAAATCTGTCTTTCTGACTTCTAGCAAGTATCAGCAAAAAGCAGGTGTTCAGTAGTTGTTGAATAATCACTCGAATACTCTACAAGCATATATGGCATTGTCAGAGGTGGAGTTAACAGCAGGCGCACCAGGCGCGCGCCCTGGGCCCTGACTTCTGAAGGGCCCCGCAAGTTTACAGCTTGTACGCAATTAAAATTGAACATATGAAACCAAACTTGGTGTCATTAGAAAAAAGTGTAAAGTTGGGGTTTTGCGAGGCCCTTCAGAAGTCGGCGCCCAGGCTGCATGCTCGGTCTGCCTGGTGCGCCCGCCATTAAATCTGCCTCTGGGCATTGTACAATTGAAAAAGACCTCCCTGGTGTGAGACTGATAAGAAACCAATCAAGTGCAGATAAAGGTTACAGGTATTAAGACAGAAATACGTACAGGTAGAGTGGGGGCCCAAAGGGGAGAGGAACCCGTTTCATCAGGCTGGAAGGTAGTGATTGTGGTGGTGGTGGGCTGAATAGAGGAAATTACATGAGAGCTAGGTTTTAAAGGGCTGAGGGCTACAAAAGGCCATGTATATAGAGGAAACAGTTTGAATAAACGTTTGGTGTCATGAAACAACATGGCAGGTTCAGGGACCTGCTAGGAGCTGCCTGGATATCATATAAGAAGGCAATATGGGATGAAACAGAAAATATATAAGAAAACAATCAAGATGTTCAAGTACCTTCTACTCTAACAAAGCTGCCACTAAAATGTGCAATTTACTCCAGCACTGAGAGGCATTTCCCAAGGAGGGTCCCTCTGGGAATGTTCTCTAGAAGATCACAATTCCATTTGATTTAGACAGGCTATTTTCCACCTCTAACTCTGTCCAGTAAAGTTAAAGTGAAGGTAACTACCCAGTTAATGTTTCAGGTAGAAAAATAGTAATTCTTTGAATAGTTTTGAAGAACTTTGTTCAACTAATTGCAAACTTATACCTTTGATGTAAACTTTTGACTTCATTCTGTAACACTATGAAATGACTGAGGGACAGCGGGGGTTAGCCAACCATTTTGGCTCTATTCATGATCAATACTTCTCGTAGCCATTAAGTTGATTACTTAAAATTCTTCTTTTATACTGAAGTCCGAAGAGTGCCTTCATAGGCTATGATGTGGTTTGATCTTTGTGGGTAGGTAGATTTGGCTTTAACTCACATTATTATTTCCTTATCCTTATCACTGAGAAATAGAAAAGGGCTTATGAATCTCAGAGGTAAAAGTTTCTAAACTATGGTTCAATGACTGATTTTCAAATAGATAACCATTAATTAGAAGGGCTATTTATAGCTTAGGGTTGAACCCACTCAGCTAAGGGGAAGAATTAGGGGCAGAAAAAAGCTACCTCCTCTAAAGACCTTTTAATTGTTAATGCTGAGCTATTCCTCTGTTGTTAGATAAATCACAACTCTCACTTATTAGCATTTAGCCAGATTAGCTACTGTTTTCTAATTAGAACATTGATTTCTGAGGAGCACAGACACTGAAACAGGTAAGTTTTAGTTACAGATGTAAAGGGTTAAAGTAATAACCCTTACATGTTTGGGCACTTCAAGGTTACTTTTAAAAAATGCCACAATGGACTGTTTTTAACACCTATCATGAACTCAGAGTTTGAACAGTGACAGAATGAAATGTCTAGGTCTTGCATCACTGATGGTCAAGGAGACAATATGGACTTTGGGTAGAGAGTGTTATTAAACTTTATTAAGGTTTGCACTAAATTGTCCTCTCATAATAGCTGCAATATTAGAAAAATGAAATACCAGCCCTCCCCCTCAAGTCACTGTCAGCAACCTCAGGTGCATAACATGATTCAATAAAATTTAAAATTTGGTTTCAAGAAAAGATGAGGATTATGGAGTGGAGCAGAAAGACAACATGGCTCAGCTCCTAACCCCAACCACCAGTTCTTCAAGAAGCCCTACTGTCAATTCAACACACTCCTGAGATTTATCATTTGTATTTCAAAATCCAGAAAGAAACAAACTGAATTAAAATGCAGATCTTTTTCTTGTTCTGACCAGAATAGTGGACACAGTGGCTGTGGACAAATGGGTGAAAAAAAGTCTATATCTCTAAAAAGGTAGAGTTTCTGGGAGAGTGGGAAATGATACAAAGCCTTAGTGTTATTCTCCCATGGGAATGATATAAACCTCCAGCTAGGTGTGGTGGATTCTGGAATGAGAAATTTAACAAAATCTTAAAAGAAAGAGCAGATCTCAAGTATTGTAACAGATTGTCATCTCTTCAGCTAAACTCCCTTCTCTGCTCAATCTTTCTCAGGGTTCTAAAAAGTAGATAAAATACCTTGGCCTCAAACTGATATTCAGAGGAGAAATCAAACTAATCTCAGATTGGGAAGAGTCAAGATGTTATCAATACTATATTAGAAGATGTTATTGATACTATATTAGAGCAAATAGAACACTTGAAGGAGAGTTATGCAAGTATGAGCATGAACAAAAAGAAAATCAGTGAGAAAAGAAGAGAGGTGTGGGAGAGAGAATATTATAAAATAATACATACAAGACAGCAAAATTAAGGAACACAAAGAAATTTCTCACAATCTCTATGGAGATAATAGACATAAAGGAAAAAATGAGGACCAAATTATATCATCATAAAAACTAAAAAATATATAAACAGAAAAAAACAGAATAGATATTGCTAAAAATATACAGAACTAAAGCTTGATATAAAGAACATGCCAATGAAAAAGATGGAAAGGCAATGAAGTTCTATGTAGCAGAAAGAAAGAAGGAACTTCTACCATTTGCAACAACATGGATGGAACTAGAGAGAATTATGCTTAGCGAAATAAGCCAGGCAACGAAAGATAAATACCTTATGCTGTCAACTATTACAGGAAACTAATGAACAACACAAACAAATGAGCAAAGTTGAACCAGAGTTATGTATACAAGAAGTAGACTAACAGTAATGGGGGGGAGGTGGGAGGGAGAGAAGGGGAAGGGTCAAGTCAAAAAACATGTATGAATGACCCACGGTCATGGGCAACTGAGAGGGGACTGAATGTGAGGGAAGGGAGGGGCAGGGAGTAGGGAAGCAAGAGGGGAAAAAGTGAGACAACTGTAATGGAAAAACAAACAAAAAAATTTTTTTTTTAGTGGGGGAAAAATGAAAATATGAAGAATGGAAATGCCAGTTCAGTGAATATTAGGACAAAGATTTTCCTTCACGTTGTATATTTTTCTCCCTATTTGATCCCTCCAGAGTTTGGCATTCTAAACAAGTAAGTAATGACATAAGTTTCTTTGCATAGAACTAGTAAGACCAGTTGTTAATAGAGGTCTTGTAGACCAAGTCTTTGACTGGAATGTCAAGCCTAAAGGAGACATATTTGGGCTCAGGTTGTTACCAAAAAGCCCTGAGGAACTGGGATTGACTTTCAAAGGTAATAAAAGCCCGCGAGATAAAAGGCCTGCTGCCATGGTTGGTTGTGCGGTCCACAGCAATCTTTCCAGGGAAGGAACGAAGGTTGTTTTCCTGAAAGATGGCTAGAAGGGACCATAAGGCACAATGGAAAACCAGAAGGACTTGGAAAAGACAGGTGTGTACAGGCAAGGATAAATGCCAGGTATGTGGCTCAGCTTCTGTGCCCTGAAGGGCCGACTGAAGGTCACCCTAAATGTTCCTTGGGTAAGTTCCAGCAAAGTAGAACTAAAGATCATAAGTGATCATTTTCTGCTCCTGTTATGTTTATGCAAATGAAAAGGATAAATTAAAAATGGACTTAATGTAGTCCCTTTAAAGACAAGGAGGGTAATCTTAGGGAGAAAAATCATTATGCAAGGAAAATCACAATGATCAGTAGTAGACTAAAAAGTAGGGCAACTAACAGTCTTAAAAGTTTCTTCTCATTTAAAAAATGGTTTCACTTGAAATTAAACCATGTCTGTGATATCATCAAAGATATTCAAATTGCAGGCAAGTAGAATGTCAAGTGCCTTGCAACTGGATGTCTTCCCAATAAGAAAATCTGACAGATTTAGAGACTTGTTTGTGGCTTATGTTACATAAATTAACATGTGTTTTCTGTTTTCAAAGGGCATAAGCCTATGACCGCATTACCTGAGTGATTGTCTGTATGCATAAGCCTCACTTAATCCTCTCTGCAGCGCTGCCTCCTGAGACTCAACGGTTTGGCTGATCTAAATGGCTGGGTTGGTGAAGAATGGGGTGGTCTGTGGGCTTCACTTTAAAACTGGTTTCTCTTTTCTATCCTAATGACTTGGACAGAAAGAGCCCAGAGGTCTGAGAGAGGGGAAACTTAAATTATTTCCCTCAGCCCAAACTAAGTATGGTGGGCAAAAGGGTTTTGGACAGGTGAGATGTGCCTGGCACACCTTCCTCCAAAGAAGCCCTTCTTTTCCCTAATGTGGGACACTGAAAAATTAATCCCTGCTTTTTGTCATCTAGTAGCTATGGATTGAATGATGTCTTTTAACCCTTTTTGCCAAATCTGTTGCCCCCAGAACACAACAAGGATGCCAGCCTGTTAAACCAAGTATGCCGTTGTCCGGGGACAGCCAACTGACCTGGAGTCTGCACGATCCTTCTCCATGTGGGAAGGCCACCCTCCCCTCCACACCCCCACTATTATTAGGGATTTCTGGACCCAAGGGTAGGTAGGACGATGACCATGTCCAGCTTGAAGCAGCTAGAGGAGCTTGAGACCTTCGCCCATTGTCTTTTACAAGATTACAAAGGGTCTTAATATCTGAGGGGGGGGGGGAGAAAAAGATGGAAAGGTAGCTATTAGAGAGAAGCTAATAGTTATGGAAGATAAGAATGATATACCGTAAGGATGATTTGTATCCTTAAAACAAAGAGCCTAACAAATGAAACAAAAGATATTGTATTTATGACATAATATAAGGACATTTTACCAAACTGAGAAAAAATTGAATTTATACAATGAAAGAGAAATCTGTGCTTCAGAGTAACTTGATGCAGAATGCTCATTGCCTAGGAACTTTAATTAATTAAGCCATTTGAATTTAAGGATAAGAAATAATACAGAGAGAAAATGCAAATTAGCAACAAGGGAGGAAATTAGTCTGGCTTCAGACTTCTCTATAGCACCATTCAATGGCAACACACAGTCAATCATAACAATCAGTAATCCTGAGAGAAAGAAAGGTTGACCAAGAATATTATGCAAGGCTAAGATGTTCTGCAAGTAGAATGGCTACCAGCACACATTTCAAACATGAAAGATCTCAGAAAATATAGTATCCATCAAAATCAAAGTACTTGAAAAGTGCTATCAAGATAATTAAGGACTATAATCAAACAAAAAACCCAGAAACTGAGACTTTGTGGTAAAAAATCCAGTGATGAGAACATCCACATAAGTATAAAAATCTTTGGGACTTATAGTAGTAAAAGAATGAATATGAATTATAAAACTTGATAATGTAAAATCAGTAATAATCCTATGAAAAATTAGACATGAGAGAGGAAAAAAAGAATGGAAATGCTAATGTCTTAACATGCTGATCTCTCTTAGTTAATTGACACCATTGAAAATTAAAATATTATTAAAAATATAATTATTCTTTTAATGGTTTAAAAAATGTTAATAACCTTACAGGAATTTGTTAGGAAATAAAATTTATGGTAATGAAGAAACATTTACTTAAAGTTAACAGTTTCTTTTATGGTAACTTAGTTTTCCTCTTCTGTGAAAGTAAAATTTAATAAAATTAAGATTTAATATAACTTGAATACAATTAAATGTAATATTTTAAATTAAATAGCACAACACTGTTTGGCATAAATACAACCAAACAGACCAATGGAACACAATAGAAAACACAGAAATAGACCCCAGAAATAGTGTTAGCTAATTTTTGACAAAGTTGCAAAGGTAATTTCAGGGACAAAGAATAATCTTTTCAACAAATGCTGCTGGAACAATTAGGTATTTATACGTGAACATGAACTTTGATTCATACCCTGTATCATAGACAAAAATTATCTCAAAATGAATCTTAGACCTAAATTTAAAGCCTAAAACTATAAAACATCTAGAAGGAAAACATAGGAAAAGATTTTGTCCTTTGGTTAGTCAAGGATTCCTTAGATATAATACCAAAAGAATGGCTCCTAAAGAATATATTTACAAATTTGACTTCATCAAATTAGGAACTTTTGCTCTTTGAAAGACACTGTTAGGAGAATTAAAAGATAAGTTCAGAGAGGGCAACAATATTTGTAAGTCACATATATGATAAAAGGTTTGTAATCAGTATATTGAAAGAATAAAAAATGAACAAAATTTAAAAACATGGATGAAATATTTCAACAGTTACTACATCAGAAAAGACACATGGATGACAAATGAGCACAACAAAAGATGCTCAACTTCACTATAGCCATGAGGAACTGCAAATGAAAACTCCTGCGAGATAACACTACACACACACCAGAAAGTCTGAAAGTAAAGACTGATCATATCATGTGCTGGGGAATATGTGAACAACTGGGATTCTTATACACTGCTGGTGAGAGTGTAAAATGGTACAACCACTTTGGCACTTTCTTAAAAATTAAACATACACTGATGATATTGATACAGAGAGATCTGATTAAGATCACTGGGGACAAGTAGGAGGGGTTGTAGGAGTAGTTTGTCAGAGCAATGGAAAGCAGTCTAGAATGGAATTGGCTGAGAAGCTGAACACCTCCAGAGCCAATGAAAATAAAAAGAGGGCTGGTGTTTTGGCTCATGAGACTTTCTGGCTCCTGAGCTGGCTCTCTCCTCTCAGGCTCTTCTGTCTTGAGGATTCCTGGATGATCGTGCTGCAGCTGCCTTCATTTCCCAACGGATGGTATTTTGTGTGGAAAGGAACTCCAGGCACAGCCCAGGATCAAGCTGGCCTGGCAGAGGGTCGCAGGTTTATTCTTTGGGTGTTCTAGAGGGAACAGGCTCTGACGTAGAAGCCTACCATTCTTCCAAATTGTGTAGCTTTTGTGTATTATGATGTTTTAGTTTGTAAACTAACCCTATAGAGACAAACAGGGATAAGGCTAGGAGAACCCAGGTGTTAGAGTTTAGCCTTAATTGATAAGCTTAAGTAAGTAAAGCTGTGACTTAATAGGCTTAAGTGACTGCTTTTGAATAAAGGCTCCTTTCCTTAATCATCAAACCTTTGCATCTGGAATTTTGCCTAGAAGGTGGTGGCAGGCAGTGGGACCCCAACTTGGTGTTCGGCAACAATATGACTCAGCCATCAAACTCCTAGGTATTTATCTAAGAAAAATAGAAGTTCATGTCTATACAAAGATTTCTATATGAATATTCCTAGTTTTATTTTAAAAACTGGAAATGGCTCAAATGTCCACCAATAAGTAAGTGGATAAACAAATTGTGTTCATCTATACAATGCAACAGTCCTCAGCAATAATATGGAATGAACTACTGATGTACCCAGTGGCATGGGTGAATCTCAAAAGGCAGTAAAGAAGCATGAAAGAAGCCAGACAAAAAGAGCATGTATTGCATGATTTCATTCATAGGAAATTCTAGAAAATTAAATCAATGTTGATGACAAAAAGTGGAGTGGTGATTACCTAGGGATGGCAGACAAAGCAGAGAGTCATCAAAGGGAGGAATTACAAAGGAAACTTCTGGGCAATGGTGGACATGTTCATTATTTTCATATCGGTGATGGTTTCATGACTACATCAAAATCATCAAATTGTGTATTTTAATTTGTACAGTTTATTGTCGTCGGTCGTCGGCAGCCGTCCGTCTCGAGAGACGATGGTGTAGCTTCTTAAGAGTCTATCTGCACCGCCGAGAATGGCTGTGCAGTCCGACTCGGGAGTGACATGGTATCTGTCTCCTCCCGTGTTGAATCGACATCTTGTGATGACGCTGAAGCTACAGAGCCTGGGCAGGGTAATATGGAGGGTCTGCTGTTGCCCATGCAGCAGACCCACAGTTTATTGTATGTCAAAAATATCTCAATAAAACTTCTAAAAGTAAGTATAATACTTTTAAATTAAACTAGCATTATAGTATAATACCCTTTTATCATTTTAAAATTATACTTACCTATTTAATTATATATCTAGTTGGTATGATGCACATCAAATATTAACAAAGGTTACTTCTTGGTGGTGCAATTTGGGGTGATTTTTTTGAGAGAAAAATATTCGTAACTTTCATTTAAAAGTTTTTCTAGAATGTTCAAATTCTTTTTAGATAGCATTATCTTTTTATTTTTTTAACCAAAAAATAAAAAAGATCTTTTATTTAAAAATCCTGGAAGCAGATATGCCAAGATACTAATTGTGGTCAATTCTTGCAGTGCAAATATATATAATAATTATTTTCTTAATTATATTTTTAAAATGTTTAGATTTTCCCTATATATTTATCCTAGGGGAGACAACAGTTAAAATTTCTTTTGTGCTCTGAGAGGGTGGGCTGCCTCTCTGAATTTAAAGCTTACGTCCATGGGGAGTGGTTAAACTGGTTTGCACAAATATGAGGAGGATCAGAGGCAATGTTCTTTGAGGGCTAACAAGGAAGGTCAACCGTTCAGGAGGTGGACCATCAGGAACTGAGGAACTGTGGGAAACACAACCAGGAAATGCAGTGCTTTGGGGTGAGAGGCCCTTTAAATGGGGTGCCTATAGGAGAACTGACCTGTGCTTGCTTCTGTGGCGGAGATGCCTGACCTTAGGGCCTGGCACTGGAGTCACATTGAGTAACCATCATCCTAGGTCAGAACAAACCCTGGGTCCATAAAGAATTCAAAGGACAGGGAGGGCCTTAAAGCATAACCAATACTGGACTTCTCTTTAATTATGGACATGGGGGATTGATTAGATTTTATCTTGACAGGGAAAAAAAATGTGACATTTTTTGATTCTCTAATTTCCTATAGCATGTACCTTTACATTTTGCATAATTACTATTTTTCCACTTTTTTAAAAGGTAAAGGTATTTTTTCTTACCCTGTGTGCATATTTTATTTGTTTATAATGTAATGACTTTTCTTTGTTATAAACTTGTATTCTGTTAAATTTCACTATTAAAAGTTATGTTCTCATAAAGGATAGGATTACTGTAATTCTTGCAGCATACATCTTATACCTAATCTTGTCTGTAATAGTTTCTCAAAGACAACTGGATATAAATTTTGGGTAATATGAGTAAGCTTCAAATGTGGAGAGTTAAAAAAAATGTGGAGAGTTAAATCTGGAAAGGAAAAAGAGTGTTCCTTGAATAAGATCTTTCTAGGTTTTGTGAACCACAAGCCCCCTGCTATAGTCTGCTGGTGATCAATCTTAATTGTAGGTAAAAGTCAAACAGATGTCAAATGGGGCTCATGACATTCTAGGTTACTACAAAAGAACCTCCGTGGCCAATGCTGGGGGTGGAGAAGGATATTATTATCAAGTGGTGGTGAGTGGGGCTTCAGGCACCATCTCTTTTCAATAATAACAGCTCTGCTTTTCTCTTCTATATATTTAGGTTTGATTGATATTTATTTTAAATAGCTCTAAAAAGTAAAATTTGAAAACCCATTGGTTTGGAAATTTGGAGATATGTTTCTTATGTCTCTTCTGCCATTTTTCAAATTATGTGGTGAGTATAGGAAAGGAGATGAGCTGAAAATGAAGTATTCCTAGACAGGTTATTCCATGGAGCAGGTGCAGGGGGTATCCCAGCAAATATACACAGCAGAAAGGATTAGGATAGCAGAATATTTGTCCTCCTTTGCCTGGACCCTCATCTTGATTCTTTTTGGGCTTTCATAACACACATAACAAAGAAAAAGAAAGCCATCTATAATCGTCTTGGCTTTTCACAGTGGTGGGCTTAACAGCAAGCTGTTTTCTACCGCAGTGCTACTGGAAGTGTTAGTCTGTCTTTCTGGAATGGCCTTTCATACTCAAACCCTTTCTTTACGTGGTGCATTCCTACTGATTTTTATAACTCAAGATAGTCTCATTCTGGAAATCTTTACCTATCTCTTTGATCTGGATGCCTTTTCGCTGTGTTCAAATAGTATTCTTTGCTTAGTACTATCCTCCTATTTATTAGATTTCCCTGTGTCATTGATTGATTGCCTTTGTTCCCATTACCAGATGCACATTCCCAGAAGGAAGGAAGGTACCACATTGTTTTGACTTTGTATTCCCAGTGCTAGCACAGAGCGGGCACTAAGTAAGTTTCACTGAATGAACGAATATGGTATCAGTGAAAGGTGGGTATAGGCCACCTTTTAATATTTCTTTACTAGATCAAGACAAATGGGTTAATCAGAATACTAACAGACATTCTGTTGAAATTGACAAGTTGTTTCTAAAATTTACATAGAAATGCAAAAGATCTAGAATAACCAAAATAGTATTGAAAAAAAGAACAACATTGATGGACCAAATGATTTGAAGATTTACTATAAAACTATAGTAATTGGGAGAATATGGTATACAAGGATAGATAAATAGACCAATGGAACAGAAGAGAGCCAGAAAAAGATCCATACTTTTATACTTATTTGATTTTCAACTAAGTCACCAAAGCAATTTAATAGGGGGGCAATGACAGTCATTTCAACAAATGAAAGTATTTTCAATAAATTAGCTTCCAACAGGTTTTTTTTTTTTTTTTTTCCCCATCAAATGGTGCTACAACCAATGGGTAAACTGGAGGGGAAAAAAACCTTGACCCGTACCTCATATCACACAGGATGATCATAGACCTAAACATAAAAGCCAAAATTATAAAGCTTCAAAAATTATAGGAGAATATCTTGATGTACTTGTGGAAATAACATATTTCCTAGAGAATTCTTTAATTTTTTAAAAATTGAATTTCATAAAATTTAGAAACTTGTTTCTTGAAATACAATATTAAAAATATTTAATGGCAAGCTATGTTCTAGGAGAAAATATCTCCCATACATATTTGACAAAGAACTTGTGTTAAGAATATAGAGAAAACAACTACAACTCATTAATAAAAAGACGAACAGTCCAATAACAAAATGGGCAAAGACTTGAAAAGATATCACACCCCAAAAGATACATGAGTGGTCAATAAGTGGGTGATAAGGTGCTCAGTATAATTAGTTATTGGAGAAATGAAAATTAAAATCCCAATGAGATACCACTATATACCCATTAGGATAGTTAAAATTAAGAAAGCTGAAAACACCAACAAGAGGTGAATCTATGGAAACACTGGAACACTCATGAATTGCTGCCAGAAATGTAAAATGGTCCATTCACTTTGGAACACAGGCAGATTCTCATAAAGATAAAGATATACATACCCTATGATTTAGACATGTCACCTTTAGTTACTTACCCCAGAGATAAGAAAATATATGTACATGAAAAGATTTGTACAATAATGTTCATAATAGCTTTATTCCTAATAGCCTCAAATTGAAAATATCTCAAAAATCCATCAGTAGATGAATGGATAGACAATTTGTGATACAGAATACGTACAATGAAATACTACTCGGCAATAAAAAGGAACAAGTTAAAGGAACAACTGATTGAGTAAAAGAAGCCAGCCTCAAATAGTACATACCTTATGCATTCAGTTGTTTGAAGTTTAAGACAGACAAATCTAATCTATTAAAACAAATCAGGAAAAAGGCTGTCTACAGGAATGTGGATTGATTAGAAAGGGAGCCCAAGTAAATTTTTGGCTGATGGTAATGTTTATATTTTGGTTGTGTGCTGATTACCCTAATCAAAACCAGCTGAATTTTGCACTTAATATTCACATATCTCACTGTACGTAAAGTTTGCTTCAATTTAAAAAAAAAAGCATGAATTAACCCTAACCTATAGTGTGAAACGTATAAGCACTGTTATGCAAATGTCCTTTGGTATATATACTCAACACAAGCTCCATCAGGGGTGGGTAATTAGATTTAATTTTCATGAAAACCGTTACAACTAGAGATTATTAATCTATCTCCCTTAGTAACTGAGGATACTTGTTTGGCCAACAGTTATTTTACTAATCAATCATCAAGAGAGACATAATCAAATGTAGATCAAGAGAGAGATACTTAGATAGATGTTAAGCTTTTTTAATGTCTGCTTTTTAAAATTTCTATACCACTTTGCATTGTGTAGGGCTGGTGTAGAACAGAACTCCAAAAAGTTTTGAATGAAAAGAACTGATAAATGGGAAAAGGAGGGAAAAGCAGAGTAAGAAGAGGAAAGGAGAAATATTTCAAGGGAGGAGAGAGGGGAAGGAAAAGGGGTGAGAAGGGGACCCATGAAGCATAAAGCTGTGAGGGCATATCCTCAAAGTCTGTGCTGGCTTTGCTGCATTTCTATCCATCTGTCCTGGAAATGTCTGCCCAAGAGACCAGAGCAGCCTGACTGCACAGCCTGGAGAGATGCTCAAAGCATCCCCATGTTTCAGAAATAGCCCATGCCATTACAAAATAGATGCAGCACTGAAACCTCATTTCAGGAAGCAATTCAGGGAAAGAAGACATTTAGATTGACTATGATTATCACATTCAAGAGATGGCTTGTAATAAATCTCTGTTTTTCTTCAAAAACTATGGGTAGAACAGGCATAAGAAATGTGACCTTAATAATTGAGAAACCAATCTGTTTGCCCACAAATGGAAAACTTCATTTCATTGCTGGCTTTACCATAAGAGAGAAAAATTATGTCTGAGGAGTTCATAGTTTCTTCCACCACTTCCCCCAACCCTGAAAGAGAAGGACTGAATCAGACAAGGCTTGTAAAAAACATTATATTTGTACCCTAGGAGCTCCTGTGATGTGAAGAGAGGACAGACAGAAGACAAATCCAGGGAAATACAACATCGAGTATGGAACAGGGGGTCAGGCAACATGAAGACCATTTCCAGTTCTACCAGTGACCTTGTATAAGTCATTTAACTTCCTGAAACCTCAATCTTTTTATCTGTACTTTGATTATTTATGGAATGGATATAATTTCTCAAAAGTGGCTATGAAACAATTTCTGTTAGGTAAATTCTCTTTTCTCACTGGCTTTCAATATCAGAAATAAAAATCTCTAGTGAGTAAGGTGACTTTATGGTATTATATTTAGTTTGAAATGTATGAGAGATTGTCCTGACTCTGGACCTCCCATTCATCCTCGGAACCCCTCAGTCCTTCCTGAACTGTAGAAAGTTCTCCCATGCTCATAGATATCTTAAACTTTCAACTTTAAGGGTTTAAAAATATCTTTTTAGAATTGGCATTTTAGTATTTTATTCTACTGGGCTACAGTAACATTTTTCATTAATCATTACCAGTAGATTCTCTATAGTTGCCATCACTGGAAGCCCCTACAGATTGAGATGTGTCACCAGTGAAATGGTTATAAAGAGCCCCAGATGCCTCTATCTTTTTTTGGCTATCCCAAAGTGAGGGCTATCATTCCTGATATTTCTGGGCATGGACCACAGAGTGAGAATAACAATGTAAAATAAGAAAGCTGATAGAGTTGGGGACCCAGACTCAAATCTGTCTTGGAGTCTACCTCTGGTACCAGTCTGGAAGTTGTAGCTCCTAGGCATTTGCAGAGCCAGAATGCAGGTGTGTGAGTCATTGCCAGGTATCTTTACCTTCACAAAAGTGGCAGTGAATCATAGTCAGTGTGCTGCACTGACTATCTGGTGATGGTGGCGACCACTTCCACCACTATTAGAAGTTCTGGGCAATTACACTCATATAAATGTTTGATACAAAAATTGAGAAACAAATTATTATTACATAATCATACTTTTGTGATAGACTCAATTGTTCTAGAAATAAGATCCATATGGGGAAATGTGAAAAAGCTCTTCAGTGCTGTAATGGTTGCAAACAATGGTTACTGAGCACCGAGGTCCTCAGATTTCTCCAGCATAGTTCACTCCAAGAAAGGAGGTTTTAGCTGCTTATAAAGCAAAGGAACAGCTAAATAGTGCTTTTAAAATTTTTATTTAAAAAAATGGTCAGGGAGCTGTGCTGTGGTTGGTGGTCTGTATGATCAGGAATAGACTTCATGGATTTATTTCTGATTATAAAGTTCATTTGGGGTAGCAAGGGTAGAATTTCTAGACTAGTGAATTTTTAAATGTAATATGAATAGTCATAATAGTTTGTTGCATGAGGAGATTTGCTGAATGTGAAGCTTCCTGTAAGATGCCCAAGTAAACAGCTGGAGGAAAATAAAAACATGGTTTTGTAGTAAGCCTCTTGTGGAGCTGCTTGGCAAAGTATCAAAGGAGTGAAAGCATTACTGTTTTTTTTTTTTTTTTTTTTTTCCATGCATAGAAAGAAAAAAAAAAACTTTCTAAATACTGAGACAATAAGAAGGGAAATAAATGGACAAAGTGAAAAATAACTTTATTTTCAGTTTATCTATGAGATCACATATGCTTAGGAATCACAAGCCCTGAAGTTCATTTTATTTCAGATGTCTACAGTCATTCATCTTGAACTGGGCCCTAGGGAACTTTAGGACCTACCTTCAGTTGTGGTCAGTTTGATTTACTAGCTGATATTCAAGATTTTTTTTATAACACTATAGAGTACACTGAACATCGATTGGTTAAAAAAAGTTCTATCTTGACTTAGTGTCCAAAAGACACAATCAGAACAGGTATTAATGGGGATTAATGATGGCATTGTGGTTCGATATTAGCAAAAGGCCAGGGTTAAAAATAAGCATGTGTACCTCAAGGGAAGCTGGAAAATCTAGGCTGACAATGGTGTAAAGATTGGAATTTTAAAATATGTAATTAAATTGACATTTTTTTCCCTCTCCCTCTTTCCAAAATTTCTCAATAATGTCACATTTTAAAAATTATTGTAAGTGAATCACATAAGTCCCTAGAGGAGCAAATTATCCTGGTCTACATTTCTTGCAGTGCTTTTGGTGACTGGCTATTTCGGTTTAATTTCCACCATGGAAAAAGGGTTTCTATGAATAATAGCATGGTTTATTATCACTATGGGTTCTTGTCACCCATGGTTGTACCCCTTGAGCCAGTGTCCCAACACTTGGTAGGAAATTATTTAATTCTGGGAAAACTCTGAGCAAAGCTTGAGAGATTTACTTTCCTATATGTTTATTTCATCAGAGGATTTGCCATACTGTATTGAAATTTTCTACTTACCAGTCTGTCTTCTCTATTAGACTCTAAATTCTGTGAAGAAGGAAACTATTATATGTTTTGTTCTCTGCAGTATCTCAATACTTAGACTGGTAGATTCTTAATGAATACTTGTCAAATAAATGAGTTAATATTGAGTATTTTACTACCATCAGCATCATTACAGCAATCACTACCACCATCGCCATCAATACCACCATCAAACCATAGTTGGTACCTAATCCTCTGTAGGAACTCTTTCCCCAGGGTTCTAGTGCCCCTGGCTATTGAGAATCATTGGATTTACACCTTTCTTCATGTATTCCCCTATTTAAAAATTCACCTGTCTCTGGACCTCATTCCCTTGGGTCCCCTTTTTCTAGGAGGCAGATACCTAATTTGATATAGTAATTATGTATAGGTACTAATGTGTTGGCAATGGCCCCCTAATCTGAGAACAAGGACAGTACCTAGTTCTAGCTCAGCCACTTATTTGCTGTGTGACCTTGAGTGACAGCCTTTAGAAGGGCCTCTGTTTTTTACCTGGAAGACCACTGAAGCATCTTCCAGATCTCATGTACTGGTTCTCTGTGCATTTCAACACAGATCTTCTACTGATAAAGTCTCAACCTACAAAAGTACACCTGCTAAGGGGAGATGTTAGGGGTTTCACAGTGAATAAGCAAGCAGTGCCTGCTTAAAAAGCACATGCATCAATGAGCAATGGAGGCCATTCACAGCAACAGTGCAGCCCCCTGCAAAAGTTCTCTGCCCACAGTTGCTGTCAGACCCATCAGTCACGGGGTAGAAACAGACACAGACATATAACCACCAGCAGCAAAGCCAGGCTGTTGTCATTGTCTTCCTCTTCCCCAGGACCATGCTGTCCTCATCACAACATGACTTAGCACAACTGTTTTGCTAGTTTGACCAGGGCTCAGCGTCCATGTGTGGTTTCTTCACAGTAATCCAGGGCTAACAGTGGAATGCTTTATTGATGCCCTGTGAGCAAAAAAGTTTTCAGATGGCACAAAGCATCTTTCTAAAATTTTCCTAGCACATTTCCTGACAATTTTCCAAGTGGGTACTGTCACATCAGATATGAGGTGGAAAAAACACCAATTAAGCAATGTAATTGAAAGGTAAAAGTATAACACTGAGCAAGTTTCTTCTTTTTTTATAATTTTCTCCTTTAAAAAAATTTTCTTTTACATCACTCTGCAGTGTAGCTTTGGTAATATGTACCACTCACTATTTAGAAGAACCTAAATAAAAGGTAGCTTACATAAGGTTATAATATCTCAGGCCCAATCCTCAGACAATAAAATTACAAAATTTGTAGACTTTCTTTCTCCTGGGATTATCTAAGAGCCCAAGGCTGTCCAAATTGTCATAAGCTTTTCCTATTTTTGCATCAAAGTAAAGTAATGGCAACTTAAAATAACCAAATAAGATACTGAATTTATAAAGAGAAAAATAGTAGAGAGAAAAGAATCATTTTGAAGAACAAAAGGATATTTTTGCTGCCACTGGGAATAACAAATGCAGTTCGAGTCTAGGGACAAAATTTCATTTGAAAGGTGAAGTGAGCCCTGGAGAGGTGGAGTTATTTGTTCTTGGTCACATAGAAAGTGGCCAAGTCAGAACTGAGAGGTCGGACATGACATGGGCCAGATCGATACTGCCTTTACTTTCTCTTCATGGAGGAATGAAAATCGACAGGTTTCAGGAGAGGTAAAAAGATGGATCCACTGTGCAGGCAAGAAGAGGGTTATGTCCATTGCATAGGAGGGAAACTGAGCCACAGAGGGGTTTACTGTTGTTGTCCTCACTGGGGTTGATTTTGATCCCAAAGGGGCATTTGGCAATCTCTGAAGACATTTTTGATTGTCACAGGAGGGTAGAGGGGATGCTACTGCCATATCTTTAATCAAAACCAAGGATGCTGGTAAACATGCTCTAGTGCACAGGATAGCCCCCATGACAAAGAACTCTTCAAGGTCATAGACACTGGACAATAACAATTTTTATCTGGGTATTTTGTACTTAAAATGCAGATTTATTATTTTTATCATCATCATCCTCATCATCATTAGAAAGTTTGCACAACCTGAGAAACTCTCCATGCTCATTTAGCATCATGCACCCACCTACTCCCTGCAAATTCCTTGCCAATCTTCAGTGCTCAACTCTGCTGTGACCACCTTAAGCCAACTTGTCTGTGGAGCCCCAAGCTCCTGCTCTTGGTTTTTGAGTCCACCTCACCCTTTCCAGGTACCCACCCAGGTCTGGGCTTCTTATCCCTACTCCTTCCTGGCAACAACCGATCCCAGGAAATTTCTGCCTTCCACCACTTCCTTCTCAGGATGAACTGAAGTCAATGAGTTACCCTTCCCAGAACACGTATGTGTCACAATGCAGCTCCATTCCAGAACTTTAATCCTGTGAAAGGAATTCCCAGCCTCAGTGACCAGGCTGGGGAGATGTTTGAAAACAACTCAAAACTACCTGCAACAGCCTCTGTTCTTCCAGTGGACTGGCCAGACTCATGAGAAAACATACACAGGCCCATCCACCAGTGTTCTGGCTAGACTCATAACTTCAGATCATTTTCTTTCCAGGCTCTCTAAATACATTTTCTCATATTTTGAAGCAAAGCTCTAATTGAGAACTTGAGAGGTGTTTTTGTGTTCCTTTTTTCCTTTTTCCAGTCTTTGCTTAACTTCACTCAACAATTTCCTGATAGATTTTTAGGAAAGGAACCGCCTGAATGATCAGAAAACAATTGATATTTTAAAAAAGGGTCTTCTTTTCTTATTGGTTTTTGGAGGCTGAATATTTTCTAAAATTATTATAACTGAATAGATTTGAGAAATATTCACAGAGTTATTTTAAGGATTAAAGGAAATAATAGTTGTGAAAGGATTTTGAAAACAATCAAACATATATTTTGTGTATGTAAACAATGCTGGTTATGAAAATGGAGATATTGTCCCTAACACCCAAGCCCCCCCACAAAACCAAAGCAAACCAGCCCAACCATCCCCTGAATAGATTCTTTTATATATTTTCAAAACTAGAACTTCACAAGCTTTATATGATTAATAAAATTTCAAGGAAATTTGCATTAAGATTATATGCTTAAGTCAAAATGTAGCAGCCTCCACTTGGCCAGATGCCATTATAGGAAGTATTGGGTTAGCTGTTTTATGTTTGCTTCCCTCACGTTGGCTTGTGGTAGGCCATAATTCCTGGACTAGTAAAAATACACACAAAGTGTGAGTAAGCTTAGGCTGATAAACATGCCTTTTAAGAATACTTAAGAAGCAATTTTTACATGCAACCACTTCTTGGTATTGTTTCCCTTCTCACTACAAATCTGTCATGGTGACATCACAGGAGAAGTAAAAAGGTAATCTTGTGTACGAAACAGAAAAGATAGTGTTTGACTGTAGGTCCAATGTATGTTATAAATTGTTATTGTAAAGAAATTCCTAAATTCTTTAGAATTCATTGTCTTTTCATATGCATTGTAAACTAACAACAGAAAACAAAACAGTCTTTAGAGGTTAGCTTTACCTCATCTTTTTAAGCTACATTATTTCATAAATTCGCATGTCGCTCCATTATTAATAAAATAAAAACAACCCTTTTTAGGAGCTAACCAGAAATTACATTTCTTATCATTCTCAGTCTTTTCTAAGTCTAATATTGATTGATTGGACAATACTAATTTTATTTAGCTCAAACCAAATTCAAAATTCTTCCAAAGACAGATTTTTAAAAAGAAAATATAAGAGAATTGGTAATATAAGACTTTTCTTTTTTGTTATTTTGCTCAATCTTTGACGGAATAATATAGCACCTAGCTTAATGTCTCTTTAGGAATATTCTGCTCATGAGTTATCTTTAATATGCTTTTGTGCACCAAGGGCAGGGTCTATGTGCTGCATCTATCAGTACAGTCCAGGATTGCACAAGAGCTAGGCATCACATTTAACTCACCCCCATAACTGACCCTAACCTTCCCACTTATGGGAATTCTGTTTCCTCTCCCAGGAAGCCATTCTACTGCAGGATATCTGCATTCTCAAAGATGCTTCAGGATCTCCTACACAGGGCAACTGGGAAGGGAGAAGATGTCTAGATTTGGGGTCAGCTGACCTGGGTTCTAGGGGGAGCTTTGTCACTGGCAACCTGTCATCACACTGTTTCTTCCTAACTTGTGAAATGGCATGAGTAATACCCATCCTACTTATCTCATGTGATTACTAAGAAGAATCAAAACCCATTTTATAAATGACAACCCCTATGGTAAGGTATTATTGTAATAGAAGCTAGGATTAGATAGAGTCATTTATTTCTTTACTCTTATTGTAGGTGTGAAAATAGAGAAAAGCTGTGTCTCTTACATTTTTTGGTGATCCTTGTACATTGTTTGTTTGTTTGTTTGATTGATTCATTGATTATGATCACTGACATTTTGTCATGGTCACTACTTAATCCCTAGGCATGAGATTCTTAAGAATAAGTAGTCTATAGTACCATGTCATCTATCACCATTTGTCTGAAGCCAAAGAAACATACAGTACTGAGATAAGAATTCTGTTTTATAGCATATAACAAGGACAGAGAATTGCAGGCTATTACAAACAAAAGTTTAAGTTACCATTCCAATAGCTCTCAATGAACTGGCATTATATTGAGGCAAATGATGTGGACTTGATTTTAGTACTAAAGAGTTGCTGCTTACCATTGCAGACCCAACGCGGCTGACTTTGATGGGATTCCCTCGGCCTGAAAGGTCCATCTGAGCTCTGTCCATTATATACAGGCAAGCATCCAGAATGCCATCCTCAAACTATTCGGAAAAAAATATATGAGAAATTACTTAATGTCCATTCTGTACTCAAGATAATCTCTGGCAAAAAATAAAATGAAACCACAACCTAATGTTTAGAAATGTGTATTTTCTACATAGTAATTCCTCATAATCTTTCATAACTAATATTTCATACTAAAGTGGAATAAAGGAGACACCCACTTTGATTTTTTAGTAAAATAAATAAGAACCTTAAAGTAAGCTAGAAATAGAAACAGAACTATTAGAGAACTTATGTACCATACTTAAGGATCATGAACTGACTTTAGAGGTTCTTTAGAAAATTGTACAAGTTAATTTAGAGGATCTCTCCAACATATTGGCTCCAGTGCCCAAGGCAAAGGAATAAACGATTTACCAAAGTCAAGCCAAAGTCTTGAGACCTCAAAGGTCATATGAGTCCTTGTGTGTTTAGAAAATAAATGGCTCTCAGGTATATCACAGGACGGTATAGCAGACCTGTATACCTTGCACAGGAAATAGAAGGAGACCTTGTGTAGTGAATGTCTGTCAGGTTTTCCCACTTCTCAGACAAGGTGGACTCCAGGGTTAAAGAGAGGGCAGGATGAAGTAGATTATATTATGAAGAGAATAACCTAGTAATCAGTTCAATTTCCTTAGTGAGAACAGCTAGCCATTTGCAATACAAGCATTTTCTGAAAAAGGAATAAAGACAAAGTAGTAATAAAATAACAAAATGGGAAGGTTTCACTTATACCGAACCTCACTGTACAGGAGATTTTTCTTACTATAGAAGTCTTGCAATTATCCACACAAATACTTGTGACAGAAACCACAATCTCAAGGGCTAATTACCATGTAATTCTTTATTAAATCTAGTGAGAATACCAACTCTGTGTGTACTCTAAACAGATGTGATGGAAGCAGTAATGGGTAATTGTACTAGTTCTTCAGGTATATAAAGAATGCATTATTCTGGTTTTTCTTAAGTAACATCTTTCAGCTGTGTCCGTGGGATATGATATCAGCTTTCTGGAGAGGTAAAAGAATAGTTGTAGAACTAGTTGTTTCTCTGCATCACTGCAGACCAATGAGTTGCTTGGTTCTTTATGCTTAAAGGCCTAAATTAATGAACTCCAAATGGCAGTTGAGACAGAAAGTGGCTGTGTTCAAGGGTGACTATCCTCTGGCTGAAGAGGGCCCTTTTCCAGGCCTTTTTGCCACTCCCCTTGGAGACTTTTCCCTTATTAGCTTTCTAGAGAGTGTCATATTCCTTACCTAGAGGTAAGGAATCAGGGAACCAGAGCCAAGGCACCAGACAATAGGCAATAGTTAAGAGTTGTATGTCACTTGGGAAAGAGAAAGCTTATAACCAGGGATCCAGGCAGGGATCCAAAACAAGGGAAGAGGACATAGGCCATTAGCTTGATGGGATGTCAGAAATGCAGGGGTAAAGCATGAGCACGTGACTCTCAGGAGCCAGGGGGAAGGAGCGGGACACAAAGCCTGGTGGACATAAGTTAGTGATGACACGGGTGCCGTGGTAAGGCCGGAGCAGGGGTGAGGGATGAAGGGAGAGCCCCCGTGGAAGTCAAAACTAAGCATGAAGAAGCCAAGAAAGTATCACATGACCTGGGGAGGCCATACTCTGTGAACTTTCCACCCTGGGGACCTGAACAATGTATGCACTTCCAATCATCTCAGCCAGAACTCTGAGAAAGACACATTCATCCCCCTCAAGCTGCCAAGAAAAAGTTGCTTCTGAAGCAGAGGACATGCATTTATTTTTGGAAATATGGTAAAATAGCATCTATTTGCTCAATAGTTAAAGATCCCAAACTGAAATAGTTTGAATTTTTCAATGTCTTAAATGTAATCCTTTTAAGGTATTTTATATCCAGACAATAACTTTAGGTTGCAGCTGATAAAATGTCTTTAGGTAAAAGTCCAGTGGACCCGCCTATGATGAAATGGTAACATTTGTTCTAATCAGCAGTATTTATACTAACACTTAAAAAAGTTACTTATTTGAGTTGGATACACACCTTGCGGTATCCTTTTCATCGTTATTAAAACACCTTTCCTTATAAGAAAAGCAAAGGTCAGTCCATCCCAGGTTGCAGAGCAAGGTCTGAGCTAAGGAGACTTCACTGTAGTAAGATGCCAGAGCACTTCTCACTAGAAGGCTATGTTTTCTATAGAATCTCTGATAACCTAAGATACGTGATTTCAACTGATAAATTATGCATTTGCCTTTCTAAGTCTCTACTTCTGGGCTCTCTGTCTTGGAGTCTCAGATCCTGAAAAGCAGGAAATGATGCTTGTCTAATATTGACATATGGCACCCTGCAGTGATACATGGGACAAAAATATTAAGCAAAAATGTCCTTGACAATGAGAAATTTTAAATGGCTCACCTGGCCATAGCTCCAGCTTCTACTTCTGATGTTATTGACATCTCCATAAAAGATAACCCCGATGTCATTCAGGACATACTCTTCTCTTTCTCTATCATCTTCCAGGTACACAGCATCCTCTGTATCAGAAGTTAAACATAATGACCATTATCAAACAAGACTGTAGTAATATATTTGAAGTTGTTTTGTTTTGTTCCTAAATTGCAACTTAATAACTAAATGAAAAAAAAAAGTCTTTTGTTTCACTAAAGGTAGATCATTTTCCAATACATAATTTTAGCAATTGTGAACCTAATCAGTAGCCAAATTCAATCTGTAAATGATGACATTTGCCAGCAAAATGCTGGCAAACTCTGGCTCTTTAAGTTTCAAGCAGCGCAATTAAATAGACATGTCTCATTAAATATTTTAGGATTCTGGTGCATCAGTAGTTTCAGTATCAGAATTCTATGATGCAGATATAAATCTGTAACCAGATCAAAAAATAATTTCAACCTATTAATGTTAATAGTAAACATTTAATTAAAAATGATATTTAAAACAGGTCTGGGGCATATTAGAAGAACACAGCTTCATCTGTCATGCCTGGTATCTGTCCCATCACCTGATGGCATAGAGGGAGGCTGGGGTTGTCTCCTTTCAATGGACAATCATGGATGTTTTGGGAAGTAGGTGCCCAACCAGCCTTTCTGGTCAGCTTCCTCCATTGCAAAGACTTTTCTTCTCTGTGACTCTGATGTTAGAAAGGCCATGCTACCCATCTGTCTACTTAGTAATCAGTGTGGAACATTCCCAGGGCAGGTGTGAAAGCAGTAAAAGCATCTTTAACACAGGTGGAACCATACGGGTGTAAATTACACTTAGGTAAATCTGCATGTTTGGAACAGGGTCAATTTGTCTTCTCACTGGGGACATGGTTCATTACATTTCTCTGGCCCAGGTCATACCTGACATCCCATTCAACTTTTCAGGGTTCTTTCCCTCCTCATTCCTTGATAAGGCTTTTATCACTCTCTACAATAATAGTTATCAACCTTGGCAGCACATCAGAATCATCTGGGTAGATTTTAAAACTCCTGATTCCTGGACTGAACTCAAGATTGATTAAATCAGAATCTTTGGGGGTGGAGGGTGAGACCCAGTCACTGGGGCTTTTAAAATATTAATTAATTCATTAATTTATTTATTTTAAGCTCTCCAGTGATTCTTATATAGAACCAAAGTTGACAACAAATGCTCTAGCTCCTTGCTTACTCAACTGGTTGAAAGACCAGCACCACCAGGAAGCTTATGAGAAATGCAGAATCCCAGGCCCAGCTCAGGCCTACTAAATTAGAATCTGCAAGTTAATAAGAGCCACAGGAAATATACATAAAAATTAAGGTTTGTGAAGTACTGCTCAGCCTACCAGCTTCTATCTCTATTCTGGGCTGTATATGGCTTGATGGAATCCTTTGGAGATTCCTTGGTCTTATCTGCCCTCCAATACTTTCTTGTATCTTCCTCCTTCTGTTCTCTGCTTATTGTCTACCATTTGCCTGGTCTCATGCAACTGTAAATACCCACATGCTTGTGCACGTGCACACACGCATACACACACACACACACACACACACACACACACACATATACTAGTGGCCAATAAATTGTTTACATTTACAATGTACAATTTCACAATCAAAATAATAAAAATATTCATCACACCAAAACTTTCCTGTGCCCCTTTGTAATTTCTCCTACCTGAACCTCTCTCTGATCCCCTAAATTTCCCTGAGGAATCATTAATCTGCTTTTTACCACAAACATGTTGTAGAATTTTATGTAAATAGAATAATACAGTATGTGCTTTTTTTTTGGGGGGAGTTTTGCTTCTTTCACTCAGGCTAATTATTTTGAGATTCATTTCTATTGTAGCATGTGGCAATAGTTTATTCTTCCAAGAGTCACTTTATCTTTCTGAAAAAAAATCAGAGTTACATGATAAGTATGAGGCACTCTTTCCTGAGCCCTTCAGGTGTGAGCTTTGATGCCTTAAACTGCTGGCCTTGCCAGGTTCCAGGGGCCCAAGGCCATGGTTTCAGCAACAGTCTCTCTTTGGACCTATGACTCTAAATGGAAATGACAACTTCATTCCAAGTGGACAACACATGAAGAAGTGACAACCAAGTTTGAGTCCCATATTTCTGGGTAAAAGCATGAAAGAAGACTTTTATTTTAAAAGAAAATAATGTGAGGGTATAAGTGAAAGGGCACTGGCTGTTTGCATATATACGGCACTCACCAGATGCTCTCAAACATCCTGAAAAAGAAAAGCTACTTTTGCCTTTATTCCATTGTAATAGTGGTTTAATTCTTGTGTCTATTGTAATAATAAACATTTTAGCCAGTTGGGTTTCAAATGCCTGTTGATGAGATAGAAATTTCCTCTTATGAACATTGAGCTATAGATGTACCATTTAGAAATGTTTTTAACCTGTTTTCCTTTTAATCTGAGATGCGTATGGATTTGTCTTATAAGGTATAAGATGTTAGATTGGGTTATAGAGCTATTATAATATAAGTGGTATAAAAAGAGATGAGTCAAAATGAATAGCCTAGAAATAGATGTTATAATATGTATAACTCTACCTGTAAAATTAATATATAATAAAGAATATATTACAAATCAAAGAAAGTGACTAGAGTGTTCATAAAATTCAACTAAGAAAACTGGTTGTTTGGGGAAAAGTAAATTTTCTGTACATCAAAATAAACTGAAAATTAATTTAAATGTGAATTTAAAAATGGAAAGCATAAGAAATCTATAATAAAATAAAGGTGAATATTTATTCCGTCAAAAAGTAAAAGTAATTAATGTATTTTATTTAATATAAGTATAAAACATGCTTTTAAAATATAGTAAAATTTAAAGCATATAACACACTAGGGAAACATTTACAGCAACAGAAAATATTAGTCAACTTCCTTTATATGTAATAAATTCCAATAAGTTGATAAATGTGCTGATTGAGAAAGATGGAAATACAAAAATCATTTAAAAAAATCATAAAGTATTTAAAAGAAAATAGGCAAAAGGAAAACCATTTCACAGAAGAGTAAATGTGATCATACATACATAAAAATAATTTTAACTAAGTAGTATTCAAAGAACTGCAAAGGTTTTAAAGGAAAAAAATAAATATATATGTAAATTTATGTATAAATTTAAATTTATAATACTCAATACCAGTTAATGTGTGATGAATTGCCAATCTACTAATGGGATTGCAATAACTACAATATTTAAAAATATATAACTTTGAAAATATATATGGCCTTTGATTCAGAATAATGAATCTATCTAACCCATACAAATAATGCACCAAAAAATGTATATATAGAGTTCGTTCATAGCACTACTTATAGTAGGAGAAAAAAATCTGAAATAAATTATTTGTCCACAAAACAGAATAGTATAAGCTACTAAACTATACTTTGAAAAATATTTAATGATACTGACACTACACAGGAGCGAGTGACTTAAATGTGAAACATGAAATCATGTATAAGTGAAGATAAGACGCACAGCTAGATGCAAACTGTTTAAATGTCAAAGCTTCTAAAACTTCTAAAACATTAAATAACTGCTTAAGTAGTGTAATTTATTTACTTACAACGTATTGGGATAAATTAAAAGAACTTTTCTCTGAAAATGTTATATGGAGACTATTGTGTAAACATGGGTTTTTAAAAAATAATCTTGAAACTAAATTGACACATGTTTGGTCAGATTGTACCAGGCTTAATTTGTTTTGCTTTGTTTTCTTTTTTCATTTGAAAATGATTTTAACAATAATTAATTCCATGCTTACCACATTCTGCAATTAAGGGATATATGTTAGCACAGTAATATTGAAAAAATCTTAATGTGTGAGGACTTTTGAGATAGGCAGCTTCCTTGTCTCTTTTCTATCCACTCATGTCAGTTAAGGTATTTGTTTCTGGACTAATAGATCCTTTGATATCTTTAGCCAGAAACCAGTTCCATAAATCTATTTTTGAGTGTACTTTGTATAAAATAAAATATTCAGCTTTGGTAATATTTTTTTCAGGCTGAACTCCTAGCAAGATATTTTTCAATGCTTTTATTTACTATGCACTTGGACTATGCACTGTTTCTGAAATATTCTGTAACACTTCTGTTGTATTTTTGCCATTTGAAAAGGTTGTGATGTAGTTGGTATGTAACGAAGTTGCAAAGTTAAAGCCACTGTTAACTGTTAGCTTTGTAAATGAAAATATTGGTGTTTCTGTGCTGGTATACCATCATTGCATCCGCAGCTGAAGCTGGAATCCCATTGACCTAGCTCCCATTCACTTCTTCATAGTTAATGAAAGAGGATTGTAAAATTCACTGAATATAGTTAATAATCTTGTCAGGAGATGAATCTCATTTCTCCAAAATTGAATCATGCTCCTCCCACCCCCCCCACCCCCGTTAAAATGATGATACAACTTGAAGACATATCACTCGGAAATAGGAAGACCTCCTTAGGCTCCACAGTGGTTTCCCCATCTGAACTCTAGATTACTACTGTTTACTTTGTTCACCCACTGGGGGGTACAATTATTTTAAGTGTGGGAGATGGCCATTCTGACTACTGTTTTGGGATTATATAACAACAAAAAAAGAATATATATGAAGGGAGAGACTGGTTATCGCTTCACATTTACCTCTTCCATCTGATTATGCTTACTTTATGGCCTACAAATAGGTTTTTGGAGGTTTGCTTAAGAGATTTTCCTATTTCTACTAGTTCTTGAAATACTGTTAAATGTTTCAATCAGAGTATACTGGAATAACCATAAGCTTTTATTATTATTATATAATTCCATTATAATTAAAATATCACAGATTTTAGAAAAATTAATTGAAACTGAAAATATGAGTAATAGCTCATGATGCATTTTCTCTTTAAAAATTATATTTTCTAGTTCTGTCCATTGAAAAGAACTAGAAAACACAACCAACATAGTAGCAACAGTTGCCCTGAGCCTGAGTTATGTTCTCTAAGAAACATTCTTCCTCCTTCCCTCTTCCCACTAAAAAGTATCTGGGCTCTAAGAAAAATGACTCACAGAGGTCTGTGTCAGGAAATGTGCAAAACTAGACCGAAATACTCTCCCTACCAGAAAAAAAGGAGGTTATTAAAGACTCTAGGGGACATGACAAAGGAATTAGAAACCATCTTGATGGGGTCCCCATTGGCAAAGAATGGGATCATTCAAATATCAAAAATAATAGTCACTGAAAAATATCAGAACAAGTAAAATATTTCAGTAATTATAAATTCATAATACTTTTAAATGTTCATTGGTCACCCTTGTAGGGTTCTAGAAGCCAACTCATTATTCTGAAAATGTAAAAATAAGCAAAGAGACATGTATCTAGACTCATATAAATACTACCTCAAGGCAACAAAATAACTGCTGTAATAAATGCAGAAGGAATGGCAGATTAGAATAACACCATTTGGCAATCCCTAATCAAATAATGGATCTAGATTAAAATTTGGTAAAAGGATAATGGGGAATTTTATAATGGATGAATGAAACTGATAAAAACCTAATACTATCAATAAACTAAACATCAAAAAGAGTAACAACTAGGCATCATTTATCTCCCGATAAGGTGAATGCCCTGAGAAGCATACATACATCATGATTAATGAAGTATTCTTTCTCTCCTTCCCCCACCCTCCCACACCCCCCCACCCTGTAAGGAAAATGATTCAATAAATATGAATCCAATTTAGTCTCTAGATCAAACTAACTGCCTAACAGGAAATACAGGGGTTATACAAATATTACATGACACAAGGAGATGGAAATAAGCAAAACTGAGAATTTATAAAGTTCTACATGGCAAACAACTGAGTTTTAGCATCAGTTTTGTGGCAAGAAAAACATAGATAAAAAGGACTGCTTTAGAGTAAAAGATTAAACAGATATATCAACCAAGTTTTATTGATAGACATTGATTCAAAGTCTGATATACATTTTTTAGAAATATGGAAAAATTTGAATAAGGACTGATCATTAAATCATACAAAAGAATTTTTGTTGATTTCATATACACACAAACATACATATATATATGTATACATGTATACACATATGTGCACATATGCACATATATTTATATATGTCTATTTTAAAAAGATGAATACTAAAATGTATAGGTATACAATAACATGATGACTGAAATTTGCTTGAAAATACTAAAGCTAAAAGTAATGGGAAAAAAGGATAAGTTTTTAAAATATGACCAAATCTTGACAACTTAAATATGGGATATCTATAAATAGATATTCATTGTACTATTCTCTGCACTTTTGAGTTTGTTTGAAAATTTTTATAATAAAAATAAACTTAGCAAAAGGGCATAAAAGAAAACTTGAATAAATGAAAGCACTTGAAGTGTTTCTAATTGAATGTGAAGATTCCAAATTGTAAATATATAATTCTATCCAAATTAGTCTATACAGTCAATGCAGACCCAACCAAAATTACTCTCAGAATTTTAAAAACTGCGAGCTGATTCAAAAGTTTATCTTAGAGTCTGGTTAGGATGGTAGAGTAGGTAAACACTATGCTCACCTCCTCTAATGACCACATCAAATTTACAACTAAGGTACAGAACAGTCAACCTGGAGACCCATCTTAAAACTAGCTGAACAGAAGTCCTATAACTAAGGATATAAAGAAGAAGTCACATCAAGAATAGTAGGAGGGGTGGAGACCAAAAAAAGACTAGCCCCACACCCACATATGGTGATTTAAAATTATGAAGCATAGCTCAGCTGTAAAGGTCCCCCCTGAGAAGCAAGGTGTCCCAGTCCCACACCAAGCTCCCAGTGCCAGCAATAGACACCCACACAAATTCTGGCTGTAAAAAGCAGCAGGAATTTTGTCCATTTGGATGAGACAGAAGGCTGCTGGAAACAGAGGTGTTGTCCTCTGAAAGGGCCTCCAAAAGACTCACTCACTTGTAGGCATTCACTTCAGGCTCAGTGGGTGCCAGACACACACAGGGGAAAAGTGAGTTTGTGGCTTTAGAGCAAGGGAGAGATGACACCTTCCTGCACCTCTCAAGAGGTCTCAGAATCAACATACCCAGTAGCTGGCTTCAGACCATAATAGAGCACCACCTAATTAACTCCACAAGTGGTACTTCCAAAGGATGGTCTCAGCAGACACCAGAGCCGGCTGGGGTAAATCCTGCTCCATGGGGTCAGCCCTCACACAGCAGTTGCTACACTTTGGTTGTGGTCAATACTCACAGCCAGTTAACCTGACAGTCAGCCTCACTCATGATATGCCAACAACAATCAAGGCCCAACTACAACAGAGGGCACACACAATCCACACAAGGGATAATCCTGGAGCACCCAGCTCAGGTGATCTGGGAGACTTTGCCATTGGTTCCCAGAGGAGATCTACTATATAAGGTTATACTGCCAATACTGAGAGACACAGAAGATATACCTAATACATAGAACAAACACAAAGAGGCAGTATATATATATATATATATATATATATATATATATATATATATATATATATTCCAATGAAAGAATGGGAGAAAACTCCAGAAAGAGAACTAAGTGAAAGAAAGGCAAGAAAAAAAAAAAGAGAAAAAATCAGATATAGAGTTCAAGCACTAGTTAGAAAAATGCACAAGAAACTTAGTAAGAAATTTTTTTAAAAGAGAGAGCAAGGATTAAAAAGAACATAAAAATTGTTTTTAAAAAACAAGCAGAAGTGAGGAACACAATAACTGAAGAAGGAGTCAACAGTAGATTAGATAAAACAGAGGACAGAAGCAGCAATTTGGAAGACACAATAGCAGAAAACACTGAATTGGAACAGCAAAAATAATTTTAAAACACTTCCATCCAAGATGGAGGCATAGACTGATATGCTGAGTCTCACTCCACAGCTAAGAAGGAATACAACTAACTCAAAACTAGAAGCAACCAGAAGTTCCAGAAAATCAAACTGCATGGAAGTCCAGCAAACAAAGATATAAAGAAGAAATACTCATCCAGACAGGTAGGAGGGGCAGAGCTGGGGAAGAGAGGACTCGGTGTCATGGTGGCAGAAGGCAGGCCAGCAGAACGCGCAGTCACACCTTTTAAAACATCAGGAGTGACATCTAGGTGGCATTTCCAGCCCCTCACCAGAGCATGCAGCTCACAGTCCCCAGCACCAGGGAAAATCAAGCCTCATTGCTTTTGACTGTGCAAACCAATGGGGGCTGGGGTGGAGGCAGAAACTGCCAGTTTCTCAGCAGAGTCTTCTTGTTTAAAGGGCCCCCATAGTCCTACAACATCCACAGACCCGCCTACTCTGGGAGCCAAGGCCGGGGCAGCAGCTAGAGAGGCACAAGTCCCAGACAGAAGTGGGAGAAGTGATTGGAAAGGGGGTGACTGTTGAGCAAGTGGCATTGTTCCCTCTCGGATCCCTCCCCCACACACAACGCCGCAACATGGTGAAACGAGTAGCCCTGTACCGATGAATCCCTAAAGCTCCACCCCTTACAACATAACAGGAGCAACAGCTCTCCCTAAGACACAGAGGCAAATAAAGACAGAATCCTGTCAAGATGAGGAGACAGAGAAGTATGACCCAAAGTGGGGGATGGATCAAGGTTTCAGTGGGAGAACTAAGTGACGAGAAGGTAGCCAACCTAACAGATGAGGAGATAGCCAACCTAACAGATGCAGAATTCAAAACACTGGTGATAAAGATGCTCACAGGCTTAACAGATATGTGTCTGCTTGAGTACAGCAGACACATAAGAGAAGGAGTAAAGGCTATGCTAACTGAAACAAAGGAAAATCCACACAAAACCAATGGTGAAGGGAAGAAAATGGGGATTCAAATCAATTACTTGGAACATAAGGAAGAAAAAACAGTCAACCAGTACAGAATGAGGAAACAAGAAATGAAAAATTGAGAAGAGACTTGGAAACCTCTGGGACAACTTTAAACATGCCAACATCCAAATCATGGGCATGCCAGAAGGAGAAGAGGAAGAGTAAGAAATTGAAAAATTATGTGGAAAAAAAAATGTAGGAGAACTCCCCAAATTTGGCGAAGGAAATAGATAAAGAAGTCCAAGAAGCATGGAGAGTCTTGGGCAAGCTAGACCCAGAGGGGACCACACTAAGACACATCATGATTAAAATGCCAAAGGTGAAATATAAAGAGAGAATCCTAAAAGCAGCAAGAGAGAAGCAGAGAGTTGCCTACAAAGGGGTGCCTATAACACTATCAGCTGATTTCTCAAAAGAAACTTTGCAGGCAAGAAGGGACTGGTAAGAAGTATTCAAAGTGATGAAAAGCAACCTACAACCAAGATTACTCTATCCAGCAAAGCTATCATTTAGAGTGAAAGGACAGATGAAGTGCTTCCCAGACAAGGTAAAGCTAAAGGAGTTCATCATCACCAAGCCATTATATATGAAATGTCAAAGGGACTTATTTAAGAAAAAGAAGATCAAAGCTATGAACACTAAAATGACAACAAACTCACAACTATCAACAACTGAATCTAAAATATAAAAACAAAATCTTACTAAGTAAACCAGAATAGGAACAGAATCATAGGTATGGAGGTCATTTGAGGGGTTATCAGCTGGGAGCGGGGATGGGGGAGAAATGGGGAAATGGTGCAGGGATTAAGAAGCATAATTGGTTGGTACAAAATAGACAGGGGGAAGTTAAGAATAATATAGGAAAGGGTGAAGCCAAAGAACTTATATGCATGATCCATGGACATGAACTAAGGGGGGTGCGATTGCTGGAGGGAAGGGGGGTACTGGGCAGAGGGCAGCAAAGGGGAAAAAATTGGAACTACTGTAACACCATAATCAATAAAATATACTTTAAAAAAAAGAATTTTAAAAATGAGGATAGCTTAAGCGACCTCTGGGACAACATCAGGAGTAACAACATTCACAATATAAGGATGCCAGGAGGAAAAGAGAAAAAACAAGATAATGAGAACCTATTTGAAGAAATAATGAAGAAAACTTCCCTAACCTGAAGGAAAAAGACACAAAAGTTCAAGAAATGCAGAGATCCCAAACAAGATGAATGCAAAGAGGCCCACACCTAGACGCATCATAATTAAAATGGCAAAAATAAAAAACAAAGAGAGAATATTAAAAACAGCAAGAAAAAGACAGTTCCTTACAAGAGAGCTCCCATAAAACTGTCAGCTGATTTTTTGACAGAAACTTCACAGGCCAGAAAAGATTGGCATGAAATATTCAAAGTAATAAAAATCAAGAACTAGTCTACCCAGTAAGACAATCACTCAGAATTGAAGGAGAAATAAAGAGAATACCAGACAAGGAAAAATAAAGGAGTTCATGACCACTAAATCAGTATTTCAACAGAGGTTAAAGGGACTGACTTCTTTAAGAAAATGAAGAACATAAATATGAATAATAAAATGACAATAACTATATACCAATCAATAATCACTCTAAATGTAAGTGGATCAAAAGACATGGGGTTATTGACTGGATAAGAAAATAAGATCCACACATATGCTATCTACAAGAGACCCACTCCAAATAGAAAGACACACATGTTGAAGGTAAAGGAATGGAAAAGATATTTAATTCAAATGGAAAGTAAAAAAGCTAAGGTATCAATATTTATTTCAGAAAAATGGCTTTAAAACAAATGCTATAATAGAAGACAAAGAAGGAATTTCATAGACACTTATGCACCCAACATAAGAGCACCTAAACATTTAAAGTGAATATTGACAAACTTAAAGGGAAATATAGACAATAATACAGTCAGAATAGATGACTTTAACATCTTATTGTTATCAATGGATAGGTCTTCCAGACAGAAAGCCAACAAGGAAATGGCAGTCTTAAGTGACACACTAGATCAAATGGATTTAATTGATTTTTTCAGAGCATTTCATTCCAAAGCAGCAGAATATACATTTTTCCAGGGTAGATAACATGTTAAGACACAAAACATGTCTTAATAATTTAAGAAAATTGAAATCATTTCAATCATCCTCTTTTCCAACCACAATGATGATATTAAAAATCAATTACAATAAAAAGTAAAAATAAAACACATACAAATACACAGAGGCTAAATAACATGCTACTAAACAGTGAATGGGTTAATAATGAGATCAAGGAAGAAACTAAAAGATCCCTTGAGGTTTATGAAAATGAAAGCAACTGACACAGAACTGATGGGACACAGCAAAAGCAGTCCTAAGAGAGAAATTCATAGCAATACAGGCCTACCTCAAGAAACAAGAACAATCTGAAATAAATACTCTAACTTTATATCTAAAGGAACTAGAAAAAAGAAAAACAAAGCCCAAAGTGAGTAGAGGAAAGACATAATAAAGATCAGAGCAGAAATAAGCAAAATAGTCTAAAAAATAGCAAAGATGAAACAAGACATGGTTAGTTGAAATGATAAAACTTTAACCAGACTTATCAAAAAAAATAAAATAAAAAGAAGAGGGAGGTAAGGAGGTAGGGAGGATGGGAGGGAGGAAGGGAGAGAGAAGGAGGGAGAAAGAGAGAACCCAAATAAATAAAATCAGAAGAGGAGAAGAGACAACAGACACTACAGAAATACAAAAGATTGTTAGAAAATACTAAGAATAGTTATATGCCAACAAATTGGAAAGTCTGGAAGAAATGGACAAATTTCTAGAAGCATACAATCTTCCAAGACTGAATGAAGAAGAAACAGAAAAATCTAAATAGATCAATCACTACTAATGAAATCGAAGCAGTAATAAAAAAACTCTCAACACACAAAATCCTGGATTGGTTAGCTTCACAGGGAAATTTTACCACATTCAAAGACTTAATACTTATTCTTCTTAAACTATTCCAAAACATTCAAGAGTAGGGAAGGCTCTCAAGCTCATGTTGCAAGGCCAGAATTACTGTGATTCCAAAAGCAAACAAAGACAAAATTAAAAAAGAAAATTATAGTCTAAAATTCCTGATGAACATAAATATAAAGTCCTCAACAAAACATCAGCAATCCAAATTCAGCAATACATTAAATAGATAATACACCATGGCCAAATGGGATTTACTCATGGGATGCATGGTTGATTCAATACCCACAAATAAATTAATGTGTTACACCACGTAAACAAAACAAACAGTAAAACTTATATGATCATATTAATAGATATAGAAAAAAGATTTAACAAAACTCAGTATCCATTTATGATAAAAACTCTCATGAAAGTGAGAATAAAGGGAACATATCTCAATATAGTAAAGGCCATATTGACAAACCCACAGTTAATATCATACTCAAGAAGTAAAAACTAAAAGCGTTTTCTTTAATATCAGGAACAGGACAAGGATGACCACTTCCACCACTTTTAATCAACATAGGCATAGCAATCAGACAAGAAAAAAATACAGGCATCCAAACTGGAAAGGAAGAAGTAAAATTGTTATTATTTGCAGATGGCATGTTACCATATATAGAGAAATATCTCACCAGAAAGCTATTAGAATGGATAAATGATTTCATTAAAGTAGCAGGATACAAAATTAATATTCAGAAATTGGTTACATTTTTATATAATAATAACAAACTATCAGAAAGAGAAGAAAAAATATCATTTAATATTGCATTCAAAAACAGTAAAATGTCTAGGAATAAATTTAACAAAAAAAAAGGTAAAAGACCTGTATTGGAAAAGTATAACACACTGAAGAAAGAAGTTGGAGAAAATACAAATAAATGGAAGCATGTACTGGGTTCATCCTATCCATGAACTTGGCATATGCTCAGCATATGCTTCCATTCATTTGTATCTTTAACATTGTTAAAATGTCAATACTACCCAAAGAAATCTACAGATTTAATGCAATCCTTATCAAAATACCAATGGCATTTTTCACAGAATTAGAACAAATAAATATAAATTTATATGGAAGCACAAAAGACTTTGAATAGCCACAGCAATCTGATATCAAGCTATACTGTAAACATGTAAGGTTGCAGTTATCAGAATTCTCAGCATGTTACTGGCATAAAAACCAACATATACATCAATGGAATAGAATAGAGAGCCCATGCTTATCTGGTCAATTAATTTATGACAAAGAAGGCAAGAATATACAATGGGGTAAAGACAGTCTATTCAATAAATGCTATTGGGAAAACTGTACAGATACTTGCAAAAAATAAAAGTAGACAACCTTCTTACACTGTATACAAGAACAAACTCAAAATGAATTAAGGACTTACATAGAAGGCCTGGAACCATAAAACTTCAAAAGGAAAACTTAGGTAGTTAACTCTCTGACATTGCTCTTTTTTTTTTTTTTCATTAAAAAATTTTAATCTAAACTTGAAAAATTACTGAACGACAGAGGAGACAACAACTAAGATCCAATCATAAGTCAGAAACCTCCAGTGTGGTCAACATTCTATTTAGAACCACAAATTCTTTAAGAAAAAGCATTATGATGAACCCACAAATGTGGCATTAACTCTTAAGAATGTTGTCTTTTTTTCCAAAAGCATTCTGATGTGAAAAGGAAATGACTCCAAGGAGGCATATAGCACAATCACATTTCTACTGCTTTGATTAGTCTTCTGTTAACTTGGTCAGGCTCTAGTATTTGGTGGTTTAATCAGATATGAATCTAGGTGTTTTTATTAAGGTATTTTGTAGATACAGTTAATAGCTACGATCAGTTGACCTTAAGTAAGAGATTACCCTCAACAACCTGGGTGGGCCTGATCTAATCAGTTGAATGCTTTTCTGACATTGCTCTTAGTAATATTTTTCTGATACATCTCCTAAGGCAAGGGAAAAAAAGGAAGAATGAACACATGGGACTACATTAAACTAAAAAGTTTTTGCACAGCAAAAGAAACCATCAACAAAATGGAAAGACAGCCTACTGAATGGGAGAACATATTCACCAATGATACACCCAGTAAGGGGTTAATATCCAACATTTTTAAACAACTCACACAACTTAACACCAAAGGAACTCAAACAATCCAAGTCAAAAATGGGCAGAGGACCTAAACAGACATTACTCCATTTGAGACTGCATGGATGGATGGACCTGGAGGGTATTAGCTAAGTGAAGTAAGTCAGACAGAGAAAGTCAAATACCATATGATTTCAGTTATATATAAAAACTAAGGAACAAAATAAATGAGCAAACAAAACAGGAACTGACTTATAGATAGAGAACAAATTGATGATTGCTGGATGGGAGGGGTGTTGGACGGTGGCTTGAAAAAGTGAAAGGATTAAGAAGTGCAAATTGGTAGTTACAAAATAGTTGTAATAATATAAAGTACAGCATAGAAAATATAGTCATTAAGATTGTAATAACTATGTATGGTATCAGGTTAGTGCTAGACATTATTAGGGTGATCACTTTGTAAGTTATATAAATGTCTAACTACTACACTATACACTTGCCACTAGTATCAGATAACATTGGCTATCAACTGTAATTGAAAAAAATAGTATATCTGAAAAGACAGTGTGAAAAAAATAGCCAAAAAGTAAAAAAAAAAAAAAAAAAAAAAAAAAAAAAAGAAAAGAAAATTTGGGAGCTTCTCTCATGGTAAATTGAACTTTTGACCTTAATACACTCATTCCTGTATTCATGCCTTTTGCTATGTAACTAGCTATTTTTCTCTGAAAAGGCAGAGAAAAACTTTGGGCTTACTTTGGTTAGAGAAGTGTTAGTAGAAGTGATGCAAGTAAGGGCTTGAAATGTGCATGTACAATTAAGCATGTGCTCTTGAAGTTTTGAGAGCACCATGAGCAAGCCCACTAGACATAGGAGGATGAGACTCAAGTGGAGCAGAGCACTTCCACAACCATGCAGTGAGGGGTAAAGTGTCTCCAGCTCCTCTTACCTGAAGCAGAGCTAGCCAATCAAGCTCCATCTACTCTAGCCCAACCACAGCTAAGTCCAGGAGCCATGGGAGTAAATGCTTATTTTTGTATGCCAGTAAGATTTTCTTTTTTTCTTATGGAGCTAATTAAAACAAAGCTGTAATTAAAACAGATTTTGGCACAGTAATAGGTAAATATAAGAATAGAGCTAGATATATATTTAGTCTCAGTATATGATACAGATGGCATTTAAAAGCAGTAGTTAAGACAAGACAGATCTGATCAATAAGTGATGTTTTGACAACTGGCTATACATGTGAGAAGAGCATTCAGTTAGATCTCTTTTTTTCACTATATACACAATTTACTGGTAGATTTAAGAGTCACATGTGTGTCTCCTTCTTCCACTCCTTAATTCACATAAATTGCTCCAAAAATGTACAAGTTGAGAAATATAACATTCAATAAATATATTAAAATATATAAAGATATTAAAGTTCACTAATAATTAAAGACATACAGACTAAACCATGAAATATATTCTGCCTACTATGTTGGCAAATTTTAAAACAAATAGTAACACCTAGTTCCAATGAGTGCATGAAGAAGTGGAAACTCCCAAGTACTGTGGCTGTGTTATAAAATATTGCAGCCTTTTTTAAGGGTAATGTGACAGTATATATGCAAATCTAAAATGTGAATTCACTTTGACCAGGCAATGCTATTTCCAGGTACGTATCTATTTACAGAAATACATTTGTACAAAATGTTTGTGAGACATTTAATATAGCATGGTGTGCTGTAGTGAAAATGAGAAGCAATATAAATATTTGTAAATAAAAGGCCATATCAATTATGGATACAACCATTTCCATCAGTCATTAAAAAGAATATTATGTACTGATATTGAAAAGTTTCTAATATATATTGTACAAGAAAGTAAGGTAGAGTAACATGCATAACACAATCCCATTTGTTGTTAAAAAATCCAGACTCTATAGATGTATAGGTTGGTGCAAAAGTAATGTCTGACTTTTTTAAAAGAAAGTTTTAGATAGTATTTATTAAATTTGTGCCTTTTCTTATAATTTTTTGATGCCACAGTGACTACTGTATACCTTATTTTTTCAGATTATCGAAGTATTGTTCATAATTGTCTGCAATATTTGCATTTATGTTCATCCCATCCAAAGACCACATTAGAAGTGTTTTACCCTAAGCCCTGACTGGTACAGCTCAGTGGAGTGTCAGCCTGCAAACCAAAGGGTCAATGGTTTGATTCACAGTCAGAGCACACAGCTGGGTTGTGGGCCAGGTCCCTAGTTGGGGGTTTGTGAAAGGCAACCACATATTGATGTTTCTCTCCTTTTCCTTCTCCCTCTCCTCCCCTCTCTCTAAATGTAAATAAAATCTAAATATGTAAATAAAATAGAAATGTTTTACTCTATAAGTTTCAAAAGGTGCCAATGCAAGTACAGCAGCAAAGTCTATTCAGAGCACTTATGGGGATGATGCAGTGACTGAAAGAAGTTGCAGGAGGTGGTTTTCCCATTTCTGAAGTGGGGATTTCAGTTTGAAAAATGAGCCAAAAGAGGGTCGTCCGAAAAAACTTGATTCTGAAGTGTTGAAAGCTGTTGTCACAGAAAACCCCACCATTACCTCTAGGGAACTTGCAGAACAATTTAACGTAGTCCATACAACCATGCTACACCATAAGGATAGGAAAGGTTTCAGTAGTTAGGAAATGGGTCCCACACGAACTGTCTCCAGAGAATCTGCAACAGCGTGTTGCTTGTTGTGAATCATTGCTTCCGCGACACCTTCAGCCACCATTTTTAGGCAGACTTGTTACAGGTGCTGAGAAGTGGATCCTTTACCATAACGTTAAATGCCTCCAACTGTGGATCAGTCGAGGAGGAAGAAGAGTTCAACAACCAAGAGGAGGACTTCATCCAAAGAAGATCATGTTGAGTGTATGGTGGGATATAGGAGGATTTGTCCATTATGAACTGTTAGACAACAATCAAACAATTACTGCTAATCTTTACTGTGAACAACTTCATCGTTTGAAAGCAGCTTTGAACCAAAAGTGACCTTCCTTAGTCAACAGAAAAGGTGTCATCTTCCATTACGATAATGCTCGTCCTCACATGGCTCGATTCACCAAAAATTTTTTGTAAGAGCTTGGTTGGGAAATATTGCTTCATTCTCCATATTCTCATGACCTTGCTCCTTCTGATTATCACTTGTTTTGGGGACTACAGAACCATTTTGATGGTCTCCGGTTGACATCAAGAGAAAAGGTTGAAAATGAGTTGGATTCATATCTTGCTTCAAACCTAAAGAATTTTACGTGAGTGGCATTTATAAGCTAGTTGACAGGTGGAATGAGGTTCTAGAAAGCAAAGGAGGTTATGTTAATGAATAAATATTTTCATAATCATGGGCCTTTTCATTTTTAAAATAGACCTTGAAGCCGGACATTATTTTTGCACCAACCACATATATATATATTTCTATGTACACACACATATACCCATATATACACACGTGTGTATATATATACATATATACACATATATCTGTGTGTGTGTGTGTGTGTGTGTATATACACACACACATATATATATAGACACTGATACATAACATTATGGCAAAGTATCCAGAACAATATACACAGTTAAAGTTGGTTTTCTCTGGAGATTCTCTAGGTCTGAATGGTAAAAAAGGAAAGTCCACTTTGAATCCTATATATGAGTACATGTGTGTATATTTGAAAAAGACAATGTATTCAATTAATTAGGAATTAAAAATTAAAACATTCAAAAATACATTAAGTAGATGAAAATATACCAAAATATTAAGTGTCTCTGATTTGTAGATCTCTGAGTTCTTTTTGTTTTCATTATTTTTATTTCTGTAAGACTTTCATCATCAGAAAAAAAAAATTTTTTTTAAATGTGGTTGCATTTAAGTGAAACTACCAATTTAATAAGAGGTTACCAAATTCAACTTTTATGTATTAATTTTTCTTCAAGAGCAATATGGTTGTACTTTTTAAAATTATCATAACCTAATAATAACTTTTCTACTTTAAGACTCCCTGAACCCTTTGTTTACCAGCACAGGTTGGATTAAGCCTTGTTCTCTTAGAGGTCCTATGGATGCTGTGGCAACAGCCATCCTACAAGAAGGAGGCTGCTCTGTGACTTATTTTTTGAACAAACATGTGTTCAGTATTTACTATGTGCCCAGAACTTTCTAAGTGCAGCACAAGAAAACAAATAAACTCATTAAAACTCATAACAACCCTGAGAGAAAGGTATTATCTAATCCCCATTTTATAGACGAAGAAACTGAAGAACAGAGAAGTAAAGTAACTTTCCCAAGGCCACAGTACTAGTAAAAGGTGAAGCCAAGATTTGACTACTACTCTGTCTTCCAGGTGGATTGTGACTCTTTGAGTCTGAGCGGGTAGACGATTGTAGCCCCAGCACCCAGCGCAGAGTGCCTGGGAACACAGTACCATAAATGCCTCCTGTTAGAATGGGAGAGGGGAGGGATGTCTGGAGCTTGGTGAGTGAGAGAGAAATCCATGAAAAGAAAGGATTTACCTTTGGGTTTTCATTACTATTGATGTGAAGTTATAAATTTAGGTCACACACTATGAATTGGGAGGACTTCTGTAGTCAAGAGAAGGCAACCTCTTTTGTTCTGGCAGCTGAAGTAAATCTTCCCTGAAAATGGGTGGGCATAATCATGAATCCTCAACAAGGCAAGGAAGTTGAATGGGAAGCCTTGATTTTTATTTTAAATTTATTTATGATTTTAAAAGAAGATTGAGGTGGAAAGTACTGCTTTATTTCCCATTTTTATTCAGACCTATCACTTTAAAATATAGTTGTCTGAAGCTTGTATAAAAAAATCACCATGGAAACTCAAAAAAACTTTCTATGTTTGATAGGCTAACAAAAATAGGAAAACTTAATCACTTGGCTCTGAAGAATTTTGTTGTTGGCTTTCTGGGGTTCTTTCTTCCTGTTTTTAAAAATTTGGTTAGTGTTAGAGGCATAGTGGGGTTTTACTAAATCCAGGGGAAAACTTATTCTCTACTTAGTCAAATTAGAGGATGCTACTAAGAGGAAAAACAAACTGATCAATAACTCAGTGTTCTAGGAAGCCAACAACTTTGTGTTAGAAAGCAGGTGTGTGTGTGTGTGCACTTTTAAGTGTGGTGATTAGGAGCTATACTTCTCAAATAAATGAGAACTGACAGGGGAAGCTAGGTCTAAATAGCTCATGGAGTTGGAGAGGCAGCACCACGGACCTATTACTGACAACTCCTTGATCCTAAGTAACCTCTGGCAAACAACCACCAGCATAAAACTCAACAGGAAAACAGACTCCATATGTGCCTTTGGTGAGCACGGGATGATACCTCCATCAACTGTACCCAGCAGCTCTGCCACCAGAAGAGACCTTCCCTATGCCTTGTAAATAATGACCCTCCTGATGACTAACACGAGGCAAGTAGTAAACAAGAATGATCTCATTCATTTTAATGCTTTTCGGGGGGGGGGGGTGGATAGAGAGGTAGTTTAAAAAAGAACATTGTGTGCTCAGAAATTTTGTGATTCAGTTATAAGGCTGATTTCAGGTACCCTTGGAAATTACCACTTGCTTTCCCACCCAGAGAAAGTAAGAGTTTACAACAAATATGTGGAAATGAATGCTGAGCCTATTGATTTTAGTATCTGTATAACACCTTTGGGGGAAAGAGGGTTATTCATCACTACTTGGGTTGGAAAATATCTTTATTTCTCTTTTTTTTTTTTTTTTTGCTTATTTACATGCTATTTTAAATTTAAAGCAAGTCCCATTTCAAAGTCATTGAAGTCAAGCCTAGCAGAGTGAACTCAGGGATCAAAGAAAACTATTGTGGCCAGAAATTCCAAGTTATCTCTGAAAAGACTGCCTGTCGGTCTAAATTACTTTGGTTTTGTATCTAATCCTTTAGAAGAAATAATGGTTTGGTCCCTTCAAAAAAGCAAAACGTGTCACCTTTATAGTGAAGGGAGAAATTTTGATTGAGGGGATTAGGAACAACTTCTACTTGCCCCCCTTTTATATAAAAGCTGAACATCACTAAAGACAGAGGGAAGACTTATGCTGGGCGAGTGCTGTCACTCTTAGAGGGAGTGGCTTCATCTGCAGAGCAAATGGGATTCCAGATTGGTGTCATCATGATATGATTTTCCATCTCAAAGTAAATCAGAAAAGATGGCGAACTCCAGCAGGCTGTGTGCTGCAGGCATGTTGGGAATAACTTTGTGTCCACTGGAGCATATTAAGAAATAGCATTTCTAGAGTCTGTGCTTCCTTTTTTTTCTGAAAGTTTCTAAAGCCACTGTCTTCCTAAAATAGTTAAATACATTCTAGAGGCCTGCCTTTGTTCCTATTAACTCAAATGGAATGAATCCATAAAACAGAGGCAAGTGGGTCCATTTACATTCCTTGCAAACATGTTGCATTACATTATAGCTCAGATCAGCTTGAAAAGTTTATTTGATTTGTGTTAATTTGCCAGTTTTGCTGGTTAAGGACTTTTCAGTATACTCAAATATTTTCAGAAGATATTCATGAAGCAATTCGGCAGAGAATGTCAAGGTTCTTTACTTAGCATGAATCCTCAAAGGGAGTTGTTCCCCTGCTGGCATGCTTACTTTTTATTGATTTATTTATTTTTTAACGGAATTTTTGTTTGATCTTATAGCTATCAACCGGGTTTTATTTTTATTTATATTTAATGGCAGGACTTTGCAATGCTGGTTAGAACATTATAGAAGCTTTCTGACTGGCATGTACTTCTTGTTTCTCATGTCACACAAGACAGGACAGCCATGGTTCTGGTTTAAAAAAAAAAAATGCTTATCGTTACTGAACCAAGATATCCAAGTTTTAGCCCTAGCTTGGTTCCTAATTTTCTATGTGATCTTGACAAATTTTTGTAATGCTAGAGTCAGTATTTTTTCTTGAAATATGAGACTAATGGTCATCAATTCAATTAAGTAAACATTCACTGAGCACTAACTCAGTGCCTAGCACCATGCTAAGCTGAATGAGAAGAAGGGTCCTGCTTTCCTAAGCACACAATGCAGAGAGATACTGACTATGGGTATTCTTTGAAGAGTATAAAAAAACAACACATATAAGGACTTGCAAAGCACAAAAATTGGCGGGTTAATGTGATTTTGGATTAGATCTTTCCAAACTTGTTTCTTCCAGAAACATCTCATAAACAGCTTTGGTCCTTGATTGGGGGGTCACCTATAGGCCATTGAAAAGAATGCTTACTTTATGCTTTCTGGGATCCCTTGTGATTGCAATGTCACACTGAATGATACACACTTGGTATAAAAAAGATGAATGAGCCTGTAATGATTCGGACAGTAGGAAGAATGATATATGCAACTTTATTAAAACTCCATAAAAGTTCAATTAAACAACTATTTGATTGCTATTGTATGTAAGCACTATTCTAGGGGCTAGAGAGTTTGCAAAGATAAGCCACTCCCCAACTAGGCCAGATGCCTTTATTACATGATCTTGTTGTGACATGGCTTATTTTAGTACTTTTCACATTGTAATTTTTTAAAATTAATATTTCATTTGTGAAACCTTTGCTAGAAGCTCTATTTAGGACAAAGATAGTCTTTTTCACTGCTATATCCCCAGTGCCTAATACTGCATTGACCCTTCATATTTGTGAATGAATATATAATATTGTTGTACTAACCATGGGTAATTATGTTGTCATAGATGTGGGGGGGGAGACATACTCTCAATGTTTATGGATTGAATAAATGAATGGATCTAGTCTGAGGGTATGAATTCTGGTTCTGATCACCAGCATTTGTTTCCAAGAGAAATGAGTGTTGATCATTGTTACCCTGAGAAATATCAGTTCTGGTAAATTACTCCATTTCATACTTAATGGTCTAAAAGACTTGAATAATTACAAAGCAAATAGTATAAGGATGAATTTCATAATAAAAAACAAGCTGGTCATATTTACTTATTGCCTATTAAAAGCATCCAGATGTTAGAAATTTGTTGATGTCTTTACATTAAATTAAATTGATTTCTTTGTTTCAAGGAAAATACAAAAATGACATGGAATAAAAATGTGAAAATACCAGGTGCTAATTTGGTGTCAGATGCTGAGAGAGAAAAATCTACACACATACATTCCCACAAACAGCCCCCCCCCCAGCATATAGGTTTCTGACATTTTTCAAAATGGTATAGTATGAATTAGATTTACAACTTATCTGTGATGGTAGGTGGAGTGAACCTAAAAAGTATTTATTTGGAATTATAAATCCATGTGGCAAATATTCATTAAACATTAAGTATGCACTAGGCACTGTGCTAGGTGCTAGCTACAAGGCTGAATGAGCTAAAGGAAATCAATGACAGGGAATGTGTGTGTGTGTGTGGCGGGGGGTGGTGGGACAAGCCACCAAGAGAGGAAATACCCCATGAAAACAAATGATGATCAACCAATCAAATACTGCCCTGAACAGAGTACAAAGCAGAGGTATGGAGCATCTAAATCTTTCAGAACATACTGTCCAGCACTAAAGCTAGACAACCATTCTAGAACAATCTGAATTTAAATAGTAAAATACATTCAATAATCTAGAGTTTCTGAGTGGTCAGAAAACCAAGATGAATTAAGTCAAAATAACTGTTCAACTCATTCCTGCTGCCTTTGTGGGTACAATTCTCTCTACAACTTCTTGGAGAAGGGCTCCCTCATGGAATGGATCTGAAGCCCATTTGGTGCTACTGAATTGAAAAAGGTAGCCAATAATTCTCCCTGCATCCACCCCTGCCCTCACTAGTGTGGTATTGCTATTAATCTCCATTAATGAGTTAGTGATTAAGGAGGATATACTGTCTATAAATGTAAAGCAAGCTGAAGGGACCCCAGGCAAAAAGCTGATCATTCTTTTATCAATAAGTACTGTGCGTACCCAGAAAGTTTCAACCAAATGTTCTAAGCCACCTTGGATGTCACTTCCACATTGAGTGTGCGGTGTTTCAGTATCTTGCTCATCCTGTTCTCTTTTGACAATTTCTGATTTGCTCTGCTGTTATCTTTTCCATTTGGGCAGTGGTCAAACCCCTCACTTTTTACTTTCCAGTTGTTAGACTGTATCTCTAAGAGTCCCTTGTTATGAATTAGCATATGTAAGCACAAAACCTGGCTATTGTCAGGCTACGATATATTGAGTATGTGTGGGGATCATGATACAGATCTCCTTTTGGGGTTATGCCTTAGCTTCTAGGCTGGAAAAATCACACATTGAGTGAAATGAGGAGATGACCTCCATCTCCCATTTCATTAACATTCCCTTGGGAGATATCAGTGAGTATTGATATAGGAATATAAAAAGTTATCTTAAAAGCTGACACCAGAATTTTTCTGGAGGGAATGGAATGGTCTCAAAAACTGTGCCATCCACAAAAGCCTGACTGTTGAAGGAGCCCAAACAACAAAATAAAAAGCTGGATGAACTACTTCGCATGAGAATTTGCTCCAAAGAGAGGATAGGAGTGAATTTTGGAGAACAAGGAAGAACAGAAAAGGAAAGCAAAGTGGCAGTAAGAGACAGAGAGACTGGGATTAGGTTTAGGGAGGAGTCAATACAATTTTAAATGTAAAAATACTCTCCTTTGTTTTGTATTTATTGACTTATGATTATTACATAAACCAGTGGTTCTTTAGGTGTGGCCCCTGACCAGCAGTATCAGCATCTCCTGGGAATGGTTAGAGATGCAAATTCTCAGGTCCTAACCCAGACCTGCTCAACCTCAGGATGCTGCTCAGAAAGCTGTCTTAACAAGCCCTCCAGGTGATTCTGATGTGCTCCAAGTTTGAGAACCAGGATAAATCTTTCCTCCCCTCATCTTCCACATCAAATTAAGATTAATTTCTAGACATTTACAGATGTTTTGTGGAACTGATTTGTTGGTTTTGAGGTAGCATAGGTGTCAGCACCGGGAGAAATAGGATTCCTAGAGGCAGAGATGGCCATAAGGACAGAAATCCCCAAGAAATTTACAGAAATGTTTGGGCTTTCACAGGTCAAAGAATTAGGGGGATTGTGGTAGTTTCCCTGTGTTCTGGGTATCAGGGAGGACCCATCTGCCTTGTTTCTCTAATAAGCCCAATTCCCACTTCCAACTCTCATGTCTTCTCTCTCCTTGCTTCTTGTTTTCCACAGATGACTTTGCTTTACACTTCACTGAGAAAGAGAATCACAAGAATGGCAACAAACTCATCTTCCTTCATCCTCCTTAATTCAGTGAAATATAGAAAACCTGTGTGACCTCCCATCTCCTCCTTTACTCCTGTCACAGTAGCAGATGGGGCATGCCTCCTGTCAAGCCATTCAGACCTCTGTTTCCTGGGTCCTACCCACTCAAGCATTTCATTTTGGAAATTAGTGCTTTTCAACCTTGGCTCCAAGAGTGACCTGTACAGCTTTTTAAGTACCCTAAAACCCATGCTGCATTTGAAACAAATTACCTCAGAATATCTGAATGGAGAGACCGAAGCATCTATAGTTTTTAAAGCTCCCCAAGGTGTCCCAAAGTGTAGCCAAGGATTTGAACCTCCTCCCTCTCTATGGGAAGTAAGCCATTTTCCCTGGTTTGTCTTAATCACCATAAAATTATGCCTACTCCCTCAAGTCTTTAAGAAATTTTCATTTGATGTTCACATCACCATCTCCATTTCACAGAACGTCTTCCTGAAGGAAATGGCAATACCTGCTATCTCCATTTCCTCACCTCACATTACACTGCAGCCCATTCCCACTTTTCCGGCTTCTTTCTCTACTAAAACAATATTTTTACTTCTGTATTTATACAATGTATGACCACTGTGTCTCCTTATCATTCAACTCATCAGCAGCATTGCTAACGAAGCTAATGGCTGCCTTCTTGAATCAACCAATACATCTGGCTCTGTGACAGCACACTCTTCTGAATGTCTTTCAGTCACCAGCTACTCCTTCTCAGTCTAGACTCCTCCTTTTTGTCTCCTCTTTAATTGTTGATGACACTAAGTCTATTTTTGTTCTTCCTTTAAACATCACCAGTTCCTGGTGGTGCCCATGTTTACACCTCTAGCTCAGCCATCTCCTTTGATCTCTGGATTCACTTATGTAGAAGCCTACTTGACACTTTCATTTGGATGTCTCACAGATGTCACCAAATTAACATTTCTAAATGTAACTTTGAGTTTCACCCCTAGACCTTCCTCTCCACTTTTCCCAGTCTTCCCAGCTCTGTAAATCGCAACCCAGTTGGTTAAACCAGATACTAGAATAACTCTTGACTCCACCTTCTCCTTCACCTCCCATGCTTAATCCCTTTGTACTTTCTGTTCTAAATCTAAAGTAGATCTCTGATCCATTTCCTCCTCGTCTTCCGTTTCACCACTTTAATCTAGTCTATTATCATTTTTTCCTTGTGCCACAGCTTTCAAACTGACCTCTTTGGTTTTATTCTCACCTTCCTCTAATTAGTGATACCTAGTGAGGTCCCTTTGCTCATTTTCTGAATTGCAACAGTTAATGTTGGGGCCATGTAGGTGACTCTTTATAAACAGAGGTAGCCAGAAGCTGCTCACCATGGGTACAACTGAAGGTAAGGTAGTGAAAGGTTATTAGACTATCCACCTCCTGAATAGTTCTCCTGTAAAGTTAATATGCCAGGCAAGAGGACTAATTCATTCTACCTCTAGAAGAGTGTCCACATAGGTTGAAATGCGTGTAGACATGTATCCTATTTTACAGAGACAGTATAATCCTGAAAATTGCAAACAAACCAAAGTTTGGGTAAATCATCATTCTTTAAATATCTTACTTATGATGCTAGATAGTTACATGATTTTCTTTTTGCAATGCAAGGACAGTCCATTACAAATTCCTAATTTGTTTATTTTTTAAGTATGGATTTTTAAAATTAAATTTTGTTAACAGTAGGCCACTTCCTACGTACTCCTCTATCTCAGTCTCATTTGCTGGTATCTTCTGTATCAGAATCTTAAATGTTGGTGCTAGTTAGAACTTGATACTACATCTTCTTTTTTTCTTTATCTACATTTTTTCCCTTGGTGCAGATAACTCCCAAATATGATCTCTGATTGTTATCACCATATTCACATATCAGGATACCTACTTGTCATTTCTCCTTGATATCAGTTATCTCTAACTAAACATTTTAAAAATATTAGTTTGTCTCTATGCCTTTTCCCCTCAGTCTTTTCCATCCCTGTAAATAACATCCCATTCACTCAGTGGCAGAATGCCTTCTATCTGGCTGACAAGATTACTATAAACAGCAGTGCACCTTTGAACTGCACACGGCCCAGTTAACATGTTATCATCAAGAGTGAATATGTCACATAGATAAGATTACTGGGTACAAGATAATAGGTGTGGTGGGTGCCATCTGCCAATTCTATTGAAACAGATAATTCAAAGAAAAGATCAGTAGGATATAGGTTAATGTTATATATGCATAGAAAACACTGTTGCTCACTTGTTACTTATGTCCAGATCAACCGTGATTCAAATGCACCTCTCACAAACAAGGGTCATTCAAAATTAGCAATACTATTGCCTCATTTTTGGAAGATTTTAGAGAACAATGTGTGTGGAGAGATATGATGCGAGAAGTCTCGTGCCCTATGTCAGCTTCTACATGTTTTATTACTTATTTCCCAAGATCTAAAAGTGGATCCTCACCCATCAGTACTACTGCCTCTGGAACTAAAATCAGCCCCACACCAGTATGGAAGCAGGGGCAGAGAGAGAAAGGTATAAAATATTGTGTGTGACTGGGTTTTTAAATTGAATTAATATAGAAATCCTTGGACTTGACTGAGCTTATTTAAATATAACTAGGTTAAACTCCTGCAGCGACTTAAAACAGCAATAGAGATTAAGTTGTATTATATTAAAATAAAGCTACATGTTTGCACATCCAGAGCTATGGTTTATGAACTTTGCATCCACTATACATATAAACACATTTATAGGATCCTTTAGACATTAAGGCTTTCTGTTCTTGAATTAGAGATATAGAGAAATTTATTTGACTATGGACAAGAATAACTTTATTGTATTTTTCTGAGGACAGATTATGGATCTTTATAGTTTTGAAAGTCAAGCTTAACAAGCCTATTTTGTTCACAGAGCAATTGCAAACACAGAGGTGATGCCATCAACATATGATCTGACAATTAACTAATTGTGCATCCTTAGGCAATCTTTAATCATTTCCTGGGATAAATGTATAGCAGCATTAATTATATATATAACTATATACACACAAACACACATACATATATATGAGCATATAGACATACATACATACAGGTTTTGTCCTCATATATATTAAGGACAAATTTCTCATCATTTTCTGTCTTTTAATCATGAGGAACAAGTGTAGGTAGAAAAGGAACATGTCTTCTAGAATAATTCTGCTACAACTAAAAATAAAAGAGAAGCATTTTAAATATATGAACTATTTTTTTATGAGAAAAAAAACTCTTGCTTTTTACCTTCACACCAAGGATTGAAGAGAATGTATGTATCCGTTTCTGGGTTCCGATTGGTGCGGATTATTCCATAAGGGGTCCAGACAGCAACGTACATGCGGAATTTACCCACAATGCACTCCGGAGAAGACTGGATGGACAGCCGGACAGACCTGCCCTCTCTCATGATGACTTTGGCCCCCCACTTGCCACTTCGCAGTTCCGGAACGACAGGAACTGGGATGTAGGTTCCCTTGTTCTCCTGAGGGTAACGCCCTATGAGAAGACAGTACAGTGTTGAGTAGATTACACAAACATGTTTTGTTCCTACTCTTGTCGTCTTCTAGCTGTAGGTGGAAAATAATTTATTATACTTGAAATCATAAGAATGGGGTTGAATTTCATTTCTGCTACCAACTAGCTACCTGATGGTAGTTTATTTTCTTAACTTCTTTGAGGCTCATATTTGTCATGTCTAGCTAAAAAAAGTAACAATATTTATAGGAATTTTTATTGGTTGGTTAGCCAATGAATTCAAATTAGGCAGAAAAACTAATCTGGAATGCAAAAAAACAAAAATGGAGTTTATAGGGTCCTGTGAAGTTATCATTTCCTGAAATTCTGCCCACTAAAAAGTTAGAATTGCTTTTTTAAGGACATAAGGCAATTTTTTTTTATTATTCTGGATATAATTTTATTATTTGTTATATTACCTATAATAGGATTATATTTATAGGTGGTCATATGTGACCATTTTCATACCAAAATATGTGTTTATTGCCAATCTCAATGATTTAGGTGCATATCATAGACAAGAATTCAGGCTTCAGAGCTAAATTATCTAGGTTTGAATCTTGGCTTTATTATTTCCCTAGCCTTGCAATCTCTGGAATTATTTGATCTTTACCAATCCCTTTTCCTTCTTCCTTTCTTCATCAGCAAGGATGCTTTGTACATCATTTCTTATGCATAACAAATGTTTAGCTGTTACTTCAATAGAAGATTAAATATCATTATATTTTACCATTTTTCCAGGCTCATCATTCTTTATACATAAGCTATCTCAGGGGAAATCTTATTTCTCTTTATTACTGCCATTTTGGGCCAAATTCTTATTTCATGTGTTAACCTCATAACTATATTTTACCAATGGGTTCTTGAAAAGTCAAATTCTTCACTCTCTATAGAAAGTCAACCTCACAGCATTCTTTAACTCATTTACTTACAGTTTTATTTACAGTTCAGTTTATAGGATAATCAAATGCATTGATAATTTAAACTGAAACAAATATTTGCATTGCACATGTTTTCAAAATATATTCAACATGTAATTCTCCTTCACTTGAAGAAAAATACACATCAGACTATGTCTGCACATTATTTTGATTGCAAGCAGAAGAAACTTCAAGAGCAAAACTTACTTCAATTGTTTTATATAAAACACAGAGAATACTCCATTAAAACAAACAAAAATAATGCTTCATTTTAGCATCTGCAATTTCTGAGGTCTTTAAAGTATTCTTTGGTAGGTATTTTGCTGGAGATAGAGCATTCTGAGGAGGTGGTTGCATAAGTTACTGCCGTGAGATGCTTAATCTTAATGAAAATAATTTACACAGTGCAAGACAAGGAGAAAGATTAGAACCCCAGTGTTTTGCTATGTGTTAGGGGTATCAGTTAATCACCACTCAGAATGAATATCATCATAAATATGATAAAGCCATAAAAGTGGTTTTCTGCCAAGGTACAACAGTGTCTAGGTGGTGTTCTTGGGGCTACACGGGACTCATCTTCTAAGAAGGCTGCGCGAAATTCCACTTTAAAAAGCTGTTTGTTCCAAATGTACCTTCATCCCAGTATATCCTGTGCGTGCTCCTCTTTGTGCGTGTTCAACTGGGGATGAGGTTGCCTTTTTCTCTGGAGGCATTGTTGCCCTCTACAGCCCCCTTCACTGTTGATGTGTAGATAACAAAGGCAATCAATCTTGCCAGCTAAATAGGACCATAATTCATTTATTACATAGCTGTTGTCACTAAATACTGGTTTGGATTTAAAATACATGGTATTAAACACAACACAAGTTCAGTAAAAATAAACTTTTGGAGATAAAAATCTATGCAATAATGACAAGATTTTTTAAGAAAAAAAGGATGAAAGAGATTTTATATTTTTAATACTTTTAAAAAATAGTTTGTTTTTCACTGTATTTTTTCCCCATTACCATTTGTCCTCCTTAAACCCTCTTCCACCTAGACCCTCCCCAAAGGATGAAAGGTATTTGGAAATGAATTACATAAGAATGCTCCTATGGGAATAGCAAAGAACTAGGAGAATGTATATGAAACTATGTGCTATGTGCCATGAGCCTCAGAATCATCTTTGTGCTAACACACATTTTTGTTGGAAGCATTGAAATAACAAAGACAATTACTAGTTTCCACTAGAACAAATTATGATTTCAAAGACTCATTAAATTTGACCTACCAAATTCATGTTATACAGAAAAAAAATTGTCTTTGAACCAAGACATAACCTAACTTAAAGACTAGTTTGTCTGAACATCTTTCATTTATGCAACAATATTGCCTGCTATGTGCTAGGAGTATTTCTCAGTACTAGGGAAACAGCAGTGAATGAGACAGAGTCCTGTGATCATAGAGCTGCCCATTACTGCTTTATTACTTATAACAAACTATGGGAGGGAAATCTTCATCATTACAGTATTCTAATTTGACAAATTAGAAAACTAAGGCATAGGGTCATCTGCAAAGTGCAAGACAAAGAAAAGGATTAGAACCCCAATGTTTTGCTATGTATTAGGGGCATTCAGTTAATCATCATTCAAGATGAATATTATTATAAATATAATAAAGCTTTTAAAATGGTTTTCTGATGACGCGCTACAGTGTGTAGGTGGTAGTCTTGGGACTACATGGGGCTCAAGGTGAGCCACTAGTAAGTAGTGGAATTGAGATTTGAATGCAGTTAGTCTGGCTTGAGAGCCTGTGAGTTTAACCATTAAGCTCCACAGCAGTTAGATGTGTAGAAAACACTTTGTAGCTGGTAAGACTATGTTCAAGTTATGACTCCATGTGTAACTATTGATGCTTCTTTGGGCAGATTTCTTAATTGTCTAAGCTTTCATTTTCTTGTCTCTTTGCCGTTTAGTTCTGGAAATAGAAAAAAGGTAAATTTTATAATATATTGGAAGCTTCATACCTGGCACACAGTATAGGCTAACTGAGGAGATATTGTTTGTGTTTGAAACAGCTTCTGGGAAGTAAAAATAGAAGAAAGGAGAGGAAATTTAAACCCTGCTGGTTCTAAATCTAAAGAGAGGTGGGGGCCCCAGGGAAGGGAGCTTTTGTGGGCCAGGGAGAGCTGCCTCTGACATTCACTGTGTGGGTGTGGGCAAAGTACTCAGCCTTTCTCAGTGAAACCTTCATTTATTCTGTAAAATGGGGATAATAGTGCTCATAGTTGGTGATGATGAGAAGGGCAGCTTGTAACTGGCAGTTATTATTATTATTTCCTCATTTTCCCTGGCTTTCTGACTTCTCTCTCCAGGAGCGGGAACCCAGGATGGGTTTGGACAACAAAACTATAGAACCCAAATCCATTTACTTTCAAAGGTCAGTTTATTCCAAGTTCCAGAATCTTGAGCTGACTCATATTTCTGTCAGGAGAATGTATGCAAGCCACCCTGTCACACACACAAAACACACACACACGTGCTGGTATTCCTTATTAACTGAAAAAGCCTTAATAATTCCAGAAGTATCATAGAAGAATCACCTGAAACCTGTACATCACTCATAATTTCTGATTTTCTGAATCATTTATGGTCACCGTAATTTCCATCTATGCCCCAGAGCAGGAGTTGTCTAACTATTGTCCAGGGGCCAAATGTAGCTTCTCACTTTGTGTAAATAAAGTTTTATTGGAACATAGTCCAGCTCATTCATTTGTATATTACTGTGCTACAGCAGCGGAGCTGAGTAGCTATGACAGAGATCATATGGTCTGCCATGCCTAAATTGTTTAGTGTCTGGCCCTTACAGTAAAACTTTGTTAACTTTGTCTGAGATAATTTTACATTTTAGTTGCTTAAGGGGTAATTTATCATAGACGCAGAGCCTAAGACTCGGGCCTAAGAAGAAAATACCATCCCCTAGTTTTTCCATTCAAAGAGAAGTTTGTTATTAAACCAACAACAAATATCTGCGCTACTATTAAGTCAACATTTAGTTTCCTTAAAGCCTGTGAACTAAATTCCTCATAGTCGCAGAGGGCATTGAAGACATAGCAAGTTAGTTGTAACTTTTATTGATTTCACTATACATAGCTAAGATGTTCAATTTTATTGCTGTAAAAATTGTCAAGGCTTTTCACATAGTGATGGAAATAAAGTAACAGGAATAAAAGTCCTTACAACCACCTTATGAGGAAATTTTCACAGAAAGGAAACTGATGCTCCAGGAGGTTGTCACCTTCAGGACATCATGTAGCTAGGCAGAGTGGAGACAAGGCTCAGACCAAGGTCTGTGAACTCTGAAGGCTGTTCTCTCCTTTCCTTGCATCATGCTGCCTCTACGGAGGTAAGGGGGAGGGAGCTGGAGGGATTGCAAAGGTGAAGGAAGTCAAGGGGAGAAGAAAGTGGGATAATCCGGAGGGTTATGAAGCAAGAGGAGAGTGAGGAGACACACTGTGGTGGATAGCAGATGTGTAAATAAGAAAGAAGTATGAATCCAAAGGCTTAGGCACTGGTGGTGAGAAAGAAGACCTGGCAGGCAGGAGCCTGCAAAGAGGATCTTAGGCTCCAAGGGATTTGAGTTGGGAAGGTTCCTAGGGTGATGTCAGTGACTGAAGGGAGAAGGGTGAGCAGCACTGATGATAGGTCAGGCCATGTGACACCAGACCAGCGTATGGAAGCGAATCAGGAGCAAGTGGTGAATACATTTAATTCAGAGGGAGAAAAAAAGAGTCCAGGTTTGCAGGCCTTTTCATATTCACTGTATGGAAAAGGTGATTATTAATGTGAGACCTGACATGTCAATAGTACCTCAGGGTATTGTCGCCTGCTCTATTACACCATGTTTAATTCTGAATGTAATGATTTCGGTGACAGCACTGGGGAAGAATTTTCCATGATTGAATTGTGAGTAAGGAGGTTGTGACAGAGTAGTATTTCATTTCATTAAATAGCCCTTCTCACCCCCAGGAGGTGGCACATTTAAGAAACCACAATCAGGCTGCACTCCGAACAGCCATCCATCAACACTCATGACTGCCTGCCAGCTCTCCTGGACCAAGTGTGGATGTGAAACACAGTCCTACGCAGGTGACCACCATTCACACATTTGCTGAAAGTGTATAATACCCAGATAGATTTTCTGTTTTTGCCTCCCACCCCTCACCAAATTGTGTAATTTAGTGTTAAAAAAATATGAGCAAGAATAATAGAATCAGGAAATATAACATCCCAGAAAAGATCTTTCTTTTCTTTTTTAAAATTTAATCTTTATTGTATTTTTTTCCATTACCATTTAGTCCCCTCATACCCCATGCCCCCCAGCAATCACCACACTGTTATCCATGAGTCCTTTTTTCTTTTTGCTCAATCCCTCCACGCCCTCAGCTTCCCTGACTCCACTAGCTGTCATCTATGAGTCTATCCCCATTTTCCTTGTTAGTTTAGTTCATTAGATTCCACATGAGTGAAATCATATGGTATTTGTCTTTCTCTGACTGGCTTATTTGACTTAGCATAATGTTCTCTAGGTCCATCTATAATGTTGCAAAGAATAAATTTCCTTCTTTTTTTTTTTTTTTACAGCTGAGTAGCATTCCATTGTGTAAATGTCCCATAGTTTTATCACTCATCTATTGGTGGACACTTAGGCTGCTTCCATATCTTGGTGACTGTAAATAATGTCTCAATGAACAAAGGAGTGCTTATGTTCTTTCAAATTAGTGTTTTGGGTTCCTTCAGATATATTCCCGGAAGTGGGATTGCTGGGTCAAAGGGCAGATCCATTTTTAATTTTTTCTCCATACTGCTTTCCACACTGGCTGCTCCAATCTGCATTCCTAACAACAGTGTAAAAGGTTTCCCCTTTCTGCACATCCTCACCGGCATTTGTTTGTTGATTTATTGATAATAGCAATTCTGACAGGGGTGAGAAAATATCTCATTATGGTTTTAATTTGCATTTATCTGATAATTGGTGATGTTGAGGATCTTTTCATATGTCTGTTGGACATCTGTATATCCTCTTTGGAGAAGTATCTATTCAGATCCTTTGCCCAGTTTTTAGTTGGGTTGTTTGTTGTTTTAGTGTTGAGTTTTGTAAGTTCTTTATAAATTTTGGATATTAACCTCTTATCAGATGCATCGGTTAATACATTCTCCCATTTTGTGGGTTTCTTTTTATTTTGTTGATGATTTCCTTTGCTGTGCAAAATATTTTTAGTTTGATAGAACCCCATTTATTTATTTTTTTCTTTTGTTTTCCTTGCCTGGGGAGATATATTTGAGAAAATATTTCTACAAGCAATGTCTGAAGTTTTGATACCTATGTTTTCTTCTATGATTTTTATGGTTTCAAGACTGACATTTAAGTCTTTGATTGATTTAAAATTTATTCTTGTGTGTGGAGTAAGAAGGTGTTCTAGTTTCATCTTTCTGCAAGTATTTGTCCAATTTTCCCAAAACCATTTATTGAATAAACTGTCTTTAGCCCATTGTACGTGCTTGCTTCCTGTGTTGAATAGTAATTGACTATAAAGGTGTGGGTTTATTTCTGGGTTCTCTATTCTGTTCCATTGATCTATATGTCTGTTTTTATGCCAGTACCATGCTGTTTTGACTACTATGGTCTTATAGTTTAATATTAGGCAGCGTGATTTCTTCAACTTTGTTCTTTCTCAGGCTCACTGCTGCTATGAGGGGTCTTTTGTGGTTCCATATTAATCTTTGAATTATTTCTTCTAGTTTTGTGAAATACATCACCAGAATCTTGATAGGGATTGTATTGAATCTATGGATCACTTTGGGTGGTATGGACATTTTAATGATGTTACTTCTTCCTATCCATGAGCACAGTATGTGCTTCCATTTATTTATCTATTTCTTTCTTCCATGTCTTATAATTTCCAAAGTACAGGTCTTTTATATCCTTGGTTAAGTTTATTTCTAGATATTTTATACTTTTTGTAGCAATTGTGAATGGGATTGTTTTCTTAACTTCCCTTTCTATTAGTTTGCTATTGGTATATAAAAATGCAACTGATTCCTGAATATTAATTTTGTATCCTGCTACTTTTGCTGAATTCATTTATCAGTTCTAGTAGTTTCTTGGTGTAACCTTTGGGGTTCCCTATGTACAGTATTATGTCATCTGCAAACAAAGAAGTTTACTTCTTCCTTCCCAACTTGGATGTTTTTTATTTCTTCTTCTTGTCTGAGTGCTGTGGCCATGACTTCCAGTACTATGTTGAATGATAGAGGTGAAAGCGAACATCTGTGTCTTGTTCCTGATCTTAAGGGGAATGCTTGTAGTTCTTGCCTGGTAAGTATGAGGCTGGCAGTGGGTTTGTCATATATGGCCTTTATATGTTTAGATATGTTCCCTCTAATCCCACTTTGCTGAAAGTTCTTATCATTAATGGGTGCTGGATTTTATCAAATGCTTTTTCTGCATCTATTGATATGATCATGTGGTTCTTAGCCTTTATTTTGTTTATGTGATGAAGCACATTTATTGTTTTACAAACGTAACACCAACTTTGCATTCCCAGAATAAATCCTACTTGATCATGGTGTATGATTTTTTTGATGCATTGCTGTATTCAGTTTGCTAATATTTTGTTGAGGATTTTAGCAACTACGTTCATCAGGTATATTGGCCTATGAGTTTCTTTCTTTGTAGTATCTTTATCTGGTTTTGTAAATATGTTAATGCTGGCCTCGTAAAATGAGTTTGGGAGTCTACCCTCCTCTTGAATTTTATGAAATAGTTTGAGGAGAGATGTTAGTTCTAGGAATGTTTGGTAAAATTCACCTGTGAAGTCATCTGGTCCAGGGCTTTTGTTTGTTGGGAGTGTTTTTTATTACTGTTTCAATTATACTAGGTGTAATCTGTTTATTCATATTCTCCAATTGTTCCAGACTTAGTTGTGGAAGATTTTATGTTTCTAGAAATTTATCCATTTCATCTAGCTTGTACAGTTTGTTGGCAAACAGTTGTTCATAATATTTTCTTACACTCCTTTTATTTCCTTGGTGTCAGTTGTTATTTCTCCTCTTTCATCTCTGATTTTATTCATTTAGGTATTTTCTCTTTTTTCCTTGATGAGTCTGGTTAAAGGTTTGTCACTCTTGTTTATCTTTTCAAAGAACCAGTTCTTGGATTCATTGATCTTTTGTATTTTTTTTTAGAATTTATTTTGTTTATTTCTGCTCTGATCTTTATTATTCCTTCCTTCTACTCACTTTGGGCTCTGTTTGTTGTTCTTTTTCAGGTTCCTTTAAGTGTCAAATTAGATTGTTTATTTGAGCTTTTTCCTGTTGTTTTTTTTTCTGTTTTTGTTTTATTTTTTGAGATTGTCCTGTAATGCTATGAATTTCCCTTTTAGGATTGCTTTCCTGGTGTCCCACAGATTTTGGGTTGTTGTGTCCTTATTTTCATTTTCTTCAAGCTATCTTTTGAGTTCTTCCTTGAGCTCATCATTGGCCCACTCATTGTTTAATAACACGTTATTCAGCTTCCATGTCCTTGTGTGCTTTCCACACAATCTTCTTGTGATTGATTTTTAGTGTCAAAGCACTGTGGTAAGAGAAGATGCTTGATATGATTTCAATTTCCTTAAATTTATTGAGATTTGTTTTGTGCCTAACATGTGGTCCATCCTCGAAAACATTCCATGTGCACATGAAAATCATGAATATTCTTCTGTTTTGGGGTGAAATGCTGTGAAGATATCAATTAAATCCATCTGATGTAGTGTGTCATTTAAGGCCACTGTCTCCGGCTGATTTTCTGTCTGAAAGATCTAACTATTGAAGTCAATGGGGTGTTAAAATCCCAGAATATGACTATACTTCTTTCTTTCTTCCAGATTATGTCCCTCAAGATTTGTTTCACATAGCTGCTTTTATGTTGGGTGCATAAATGTTTAATAGGGTTATTTCCTCTTTTTGGGTTGTTCCCTTTATCATTATGTAGTGTCCTTCTTTGCCTTTTACTTCAACCTTGGTTTTAAAGTATATTTTATTGAATATAAGAACTGCTACCCCAGACTTCAGGCCAAGATGGAGGGGTAGACAGACATGCTGCATCTCCCTACACAACTAAGAAGGAATATAACTACCTCAAAACTAGAGACAACCAGAAGTTCCAGAAAATAAAACTGCATGGATGTCCAGCAAACAAAGATATAAAGAAGAAATACTCATCTAGACAGGTAGGAGAGGCGGAGCCGGGGCGGAGGAATGCAGCGTGATGGTGATAGCAGCGGCAGCAGCAGGCCAGCAGAAAGCCGCAGTCACACGCTTAAAAAAGTTGGAAGGCACACCTGGGGAACACTCCCAGATCCTCACTGGACCTCACAGCTCACGGTCCCAGCACCGGGGAAAATCAAACCTCATTGCTTCTGACTGCACAGACCAGTGGGGGTTGGGGTGGAGGAAGAAACTGCCAGTCTCTCAGTAGAATCTGCTTGTTTAAAGGGCCCCCACAGTCAGAGAATGTCCGCAGACCCACCCACTCTGGGAACAATGGCCAGGGCAACAGCTAGAGGGGGGCCATTCTGGTGCGGAAGTGGGAGAGGTGCCTGGAAAAGGGGTGAGTGCTGGGCAGGCGGCATTGTTTCCTCTCAGACCCCTCCCCCCCACACAGTGCCACAACATGGTGAAACAGGTCACCCTGTACTGACGAATACCTAAGGCTCCACCCCTACAATGTAACAGGAGCAACAGCTCTACCTGGGACACGGAGGCAAACAAACACAGGAGCCTGTCAGAATAAAGAGACAGAGAAGTATGGCCCAAAAGGGAGAATGGATCAAGGTTCCAGTGGGAGAACTAAGCGATGAGGAGGTAGCCAACCTAACAAATGAGGAGATAGGCAACCTAACAGACGCAGAATTCAAAACACTGGTGATAAAGATGCTCACAGGCATGACAGATATGCTTGACTATGGCAAACGCATAAGAGAAGTGAAGGCTATGCTAAGTGAAACTATGGAAAATCCACACAAAACCAATGGTGAAGGGAAGAAAACCAGGGTTCAAATCAATGATTTGGAACATAGGGAAAAAAAAAAAAAAACAGTCAATCAGCGCAGAATGAGGAAGCAAGAATTGATAAAAATCAGGAAGACTTCCCAAATTTTGCGAAGGAGATGGACATACAGGTCCGGGAAGCACAGAAGGTCCCAGGCAAGCTGGACCCAGAGGGGACCACACCAGGACGCATCATGATTGAGATGCCAAAGGTGAAAGATAAAGAGAGAGTCCTGGGGGCAGCAAGAGAGAGGCGGAGAGTTGCCTACAGTGGGGTACCTATAGGACTATCAGCTGATTTATCAGAGGATATTTTGCAGGCAGGAAGAGACTGGCAAACAGTATTCAATGTGATGAAAGGCAACCTGCAACCAGGACTACTCTATCCAGCAAGGCTATCATTTAGAATGGAAGGGCAGATTAAGTGCTTCCCAGACAAGGTAAAGCTAAAGAAGTTCATCATCACCAAGCCATTATTACATGAAATGTCAAAGGGACTTATTAAGAAAAAGAAGATCAAACCTATAAACACTGAAATGACAACAAACTCACAACTATCAACAACTGAATCTAAAAAATAAAAACAAAATCCAACTAAGCAAACCAGAATAGGAACAGAATCATAGGTATGGGGATCATTTGGAGGGTTATCAGTTGGGAAGGGGGAGGGGGAGAAATGGGGACATCCAGGGATTAAGAAGCATAATCAGTCGGTACAAAATAGACAGGGGGAAGTTGAGAATAATATAGGAAAGGGTGAAGCCAAAGAACTTATATACACGACTCATAGACATGAACTAAGGGGAGTGTGATTGCTGGAGGGAAGGGGGGTACTGGGAAGAGGGCAGCAAAGGGGGAAAAAATTGGGACCACTGTAACAACATAATCAATAACATATACTTAAAAAAAAAAAAAAGAACTCCTACCCCAGTTTTTCTTCCTTTTCTGTTTGCATGAAATATCTTTTCCATCCCTCTACTTTAGTCTGTGTATATCTTTTGACCTGAGATGGGTTTCTTAACTGCATCATATTTATGGGTCTTGTTTTCTTATCCATTCAGCTACCTTATGTCTCTTGATTGGAACATTTAAAGTATTTACCTTTTAGCTGATTATTGATAGATAAGTCTTTAGTACCATGCTATTCTTAGACTACTTTCCTCTGTTTTTATTTTTCTAGAGTATTTAATTCTTTTTTTTTTCCCTTTCTCTTTTCCTTCTTCTTAAAACAAGCCCTTTAACATTTTTTGCAGTACTGGGTTGGTAATAACAAATTCTATTAGCTTCCTCTTGTCTGGGAAGCTCCTTATTTCTCCTTCGATTTAAAATGATAGCCTTGCTGGGTAGTGTAGCCTTGGTTGTTGCTTTTCATCACCTTAAATATTTCACACCACTCCCTTCTGGCCTGAAATGCTTCTGTTGAGAAATCAGATGCCAGTCTGATTGGTGCACCCTTGTGTGTAACTACTTGCTTTTCTCTTTCAGCTTTTAGAATTCTCTCCTTGTCTTTAAGCCTTGTCACTTTAACTGTGATGTGTCTTGGTGTAGACCTCGTTGGTTCCAACTTGTTTGGGACTCTTTGAGCTTCCTGGACTTTTGTGTCTTTTTCCTTCACCAGATTAGGGTAGTTTTCAGTCATTATTTCTTCAAATGAGTTCCTGATTCTTTGCTTGCTCTCTTTTCCTTCTGGTATTCCCATGGTGTGGATGTTGTTACACTTCATGTTGTCTGAAATGTTTCTTACACTCTCCTCATTTTCTTTTTCTTTTTCCTTTTTGCTGCTCTGCCTGGCTGTTTTTTTCTACCTTGCCTTTCAAATTACAAATTCGATCCTCTTCTTCATCTATCCTACTCTTTATTCCTTCAAGTGTATTATTTATTTTAGATACTGCATTCTTTAACTGGTCTTATTTTATGGTTTCTTTGTCTTTTTTCATGCTGTTGAATATTCTCATAACCATTACTCTAAACTGTCTATCTTATAAATTGCTTTTCTCCATTTCATCCAGTTCTTCTTCTGAAGAATTCTCTTGTTCTTTCACTTGGGGTCTTTTCCTTTGTGTTCCTATTTTGGCTGCTTCTTTGTATTTTCTTCCTTAGTTAAACTAATCAGTGATATAGCCTCAAGCTGTAATCAGCAGCTCAGCTTAAGCACCACAGAGTGGGGCAGAGTAATTCCTGCAGGCAGAGCTATTGCTTCCTCTTGGTCTGATGCCACTTGGAGAGGAGTGCTCTGCTTGAGAAAGATGGCTCCTGCAATATGGGGAATGACAGCACAGGGATCCTGGTGGCTGTTCCTTCAGTTCTCTCCCCAGAACCACCAACCCTGGGTTCTCCTCAAGTGTCTCTGGTATACTCTGCCCTCCCTCTGCCACAGCCCAGGGTAAATAACTGCAAATGAAATTTTGTGTATTGGTTACTGAAGTGGCTCTCTGCATCTCTAGCTGTCTCTCTCTGGCAGACAGAAACTCCCCTGCTTTTCACAGCTGGATGTTATCTGGCTTCCTTTCCTGCTCTGGTGCTGTGAGCTGGCGAGTCCAGCTTGGGGTTTAGACCATTCACTTCTCAGGAGGAACATCCCAGCCAATGAAATATGCCTTTGGAACTTCAGCTGCCACCCATGGGAGCCCAGTCAGCTCTCTCATGCCTCCTCCACACTCCCTATCAGTCTTGTTGTGATGAAGTGGTTTCTTCTGTCTGTTCTTGGTTATAAGGCTTCTGTCAAGCTAGTGTTCAGTTGGTTTTTCAGGACTATTTCTCTACAATTTAGTTGTAATTCCAGATTGGTCCTGGGAGGAGGTTAGTGTAGTTTCCAATTACTCCTCTGCCATCTTGGATCATCCTCTTTTGCTCTCTCTTCTCAGCTGAAAAAGCCTCAACACTGCAAAGGTAGAGGAGGTTCCTCTTTGTTTTTAACAATGTTTTAAATTTGGACTACTAAATATGAAAAATATGATAACCGATTACATTCTTTCACGCTCATGTAAAATTGGTGCCATCTTCCCAAGTGATCTAGGAATTAACATGCTCCTAGTTTAAATGCTTGTTTTGATCCACAATTCATTCTTTTTAATTCTTTCTTTCTTTCTTTCTTTCTTTCTTTCTTTCTTTCTTTCTTTCTTTCTTTCTTTCTTTCTTTCTTTATTTTATTTTTAGAGAGAGGGGAAAGGAGAAAGAGAGGGAGAGAAACAACACTGTGTGGTTGCCTCTCACTCGTGCCCCTAACTGGGGACCTGACATGCAACCTAGTCTTGCGCCCTGACTGGGAATTGAACCAGCGACACTTGGCTCGCAGGCCAATGCTCAATCCACTAAGCCACAGCCCAGGCTCACAATTCATTTTTGAGGCAACAGAAATACTACTTGTAAGGCAACATTTGGTTGGACCCTGTGCCTATATTGGAATATCCCCGCGTTTTCTTTAATCTCACTCTGCATATGTATATATGGAGAGTGCATATATATACACACACATATATATGTATATATGTGTGTGTGTGTATATATATATATATATACATATATACATATATATATACATAAAGAGAAATGCAGCTACCTTAACTTCTTACTTCTTAACACCTCAGTCTGGAATCAGGAGGAAGATAGTGAAAATATCTAATTTCTTTGAGATTTTATTCTTTTCCAACTTTGACTTGATGGAACTAAACTTTTTGCCTGGCCTTTTCATATTAGTGTCACTTACAAGTTGACAGGAGAAATCTACCTCTGGCTCAGACTCAGCTGTTTGTGGCCTTGGGGAAAATTTATCCTTAATACTCATTTCATATCTGAGAACACACTTTAGGCAAATCCCTACATAAGTAGTACCTACAGAGGAATGTGTTGCATTAAAAAATAATTTTTTTTAGTCAGTTGATGACTTTGGAATATGTGTGCAATTAAAATACAATATTCTATGTGGTGATTAGGTTCCCAGGTAGTCCAGGAAGGCCACTAGTTAGCATATAAATATTGTCAGTGTGGTTGAATATTATTGCTAATAAAACAATTCTAACTTCAGCTCTCTATGTCTAGAGCCTGGAAGGATGTACTCAACATGGATAACTAGGTCCCTGAAACTGAGGAATACATGCCTGTCAGTCATTTTTTCCCCTGATGCTCTGATGTGAAGAAGTTCATATGTCAGGACACCCTGATTTCTGTCACCTCATGGGCATCTCAATTATAAATCAAGTGTCCTATGCTATACTTAGCAATAGTAACTCTTCTGGTTGTGCAAGCCTTAATTCATCACCTGAAAACCCCAAACACACCTTTTCCCTTTATTTACTTATCTATTTTTCTTATTAAACTGAACTAAAGATATTATCTTATTTGTCTCCATAGCCCCACAGAATGTCACAATGCCTTGCACTGAATGGATGCCCAATAAGTGTCAATGGGACTGAATTGAGCTTTTGGCATCTGTCCAGTCCCATTGAGAATATCACAGAGACTTTAGAAGCCCTAAAAGAGATGCCTGCAGCAAGCCCATTGTCAATTCCAAGAGCCATTCACACAAGATAAAAAGTGTTAGTTCTAAACTTTTCTTTCAGAGAGTATTTTCCATTCAGATATAAATACTTTAAAGCTGAACTTTGACTCCACATAACTACAAGACTTTCTTTAATAGTGAATTCTTATAAGAGATTGTCTCTAAGGAACTCATGAATATATCATGCCTCCAGCTGGTAAGTTAAATTTCATGATGTTAATTAATTTTTCCATTTGACTCATTTGTTTTTCCCAAGACTCACCCTTCATGTTCAAAATAATCAATCTACTTCCAAATGGGCCCTTCAAATATTTCTGTGACAGCATGATGCATAGGACAGAGCTAGAAGTGTGAACGCAGTGCCTTGTGAAAGGAAGCAACTTTGTTTCAGCAGTTGCAGGATGGAACGAAGATGCCCATAGACCAGGATGCAGTAAGTCACTGAATAACTTAGAAACACCAGGATACCCACTACACAAACAAACAAACACCACTACCACCAAACAAACAAAAACAATCAAAAAGCACAGAAATCTCAGATGATAGCAACAGAGGAGAGAAAAACAAATGTTTTAAAGCAAGTCATTTTAGTAAGGATGTCCAGGAACCTTCCCCTTCTATTTCACACCTTACTTTATATAGATGTAGATATACAGATATAAATACATGGATAGATGGATATATGATGTTTCCTAAAGGAAGAAAGCCACCTGACACTCTTATTCTGTGGCTCCAACACACTGGGGAAAGAAGGGGAAATTTTGAGGACATGGGCTGAGTTTTATTTAACTTTGTATATCCATTGGCTGGCATGATGTTTAGAACATAGTAGGTGCTTAAAACAACAGTTGGCAAAGGAGATAGATACTCTCTAAGATGTCTTATTTATCTTAATTTTATTTTACTTTTATTTCTATCCTACCTAATTCTCTTAAAATCTTTTTTGAAGTAAGGTGTAACTTTTTAGAATATATATGAAACCAGCACTGTGCTAGATTCTTTGAGTGATTTAGAAAAAATAATAAAGTGACCATCTGCTGCTGACCATCCCACGAAGAAGCACATGCCTTCAATGGCCAACCAAGGCCTTAATCTGTATGTGAAAAGACAAGGCCCTTGTTAAGGGAGCTGCTAACAGCATAGAGAGGAAGAGAGGACAGGGGATTAAAATCCAAGGAAACTTCAACAATATTGAGATAAGAGAGTTTCTTGATCTCTGAAATAAGACTATAGAGCTCCTTCAAAAAATTTTATACACAAGGTGGGAGAAGCCTTCCCAGCATAGGTAATAATGAAAGCATGGAGCCTATGGGAGTGAAGAGACACTCAGGACACCTGTGGCAAGAGGAGCAGTTGACCTGAGCAGGTAAGAACCATATAGACCTTTGGTGTTGTACAAAGGCATTTAGGCTGTATCCCAGGAGGTGTTGGATATAGGGCAGCAGCCATTGAAACACTGTAAGTGGCCTGATGAGATTTGCACTTACTTAGAAGGATCATTCTGGCTGAAGGATAAAGAGTGGTTTGGGGAGGACAACGTGGAGCCAGGGAAGCCAGTCAGAGGCTGCTGAAGTTTTCAGACGGGACAAGACAGTGTCTACAGAGTGATAACTATTGGCTCTGGAAGGAAAATAAGTGGAGGCATGCATGTAGAAGCAGGAAGCTGGGCCAGAAGGAGATGGTGGCTCTGAGGGGTGGGGGGCTGGGCCAAAGATAACTCGAGGTTTTGTTCATTTTTCACCAAAGAGATTTTGAGTCCTTGCTGGCTGCGAGGCACCATTTCAGATGTTGGGCATATAGCCACAAGAAAAAGTCATCTCTTCTAATGACTTTTCTAACCTTCAAAATCATGACTAAGCTGCAAGACTCATGGAGCATGCTCTTTTGAAAAGAGTCTGCTCAAAAGTAAGACTGGTGTGGTTAACTCAATGCTGATTGACTCAATGAAGCTGGTTTTCTGGAAATTCACTTACTCACATGTGTGTTACCTCATTTGAGAGAAGACAGAATATTTTTATTCTTTAAGAAAAAATAGGGGAGAGGTAAGATGGCGGAGGAGTGAGGAGAGGTTGCGGTTTTAGGCTCCGGAGACCCGTCTACAGTTTGGTCTAATTGCAGACAGAACATCTCAGTGAGCAGCTGGACATTGGCGGGAGTTGAGCCAAGGCACTGCTGGATTAGAGAAAATCCACCTGGGAACAACCTGTTTAGTGAGGATAGCGGAGAAAAAGGGGACGAAACGGGATTCCTGACTGGGGCGGCTGCCCGAGCTGTGGCGGGAAGCACACAAAGGATTTTTGGCGACCACAGGCTACCCCAGAGAGGAGTCAGGCGGAGAGCGGATCTCTGCCCGCTGGCAGAGACGGGACTCGACCAAGTGGCATTGGCGCTGAAGGACAGGAGACAGCGTGCTACCGGGCAAGTGAGAACATAATTCTCCTTTATATTTTTCTCTAGTGGATGGTGGAGACGGGAGGAAAGTTTGGGTGGGGTAGGCCGTTCTGGAGGAGCCCAGGCGCAGGGGCGCGCTAATCCACTCCTCAACCCTACCATTGGGTCGCGGGGGCGCACATAGGGAAGTGCTCTCATTCACTGGCCCAGGTGCGCGGGGCCGTGAGTCCAGGCGTCCCTCGGACATTCCCCAACGGACATAAGATCAGTGCCCCAACGGGCACAGGGAGGGCCCACTGAACACGCAGAGGACTGTGCACAGACACCCCTAGACAGCTCCCGTGGGCGTAGGGCCCCAGGCCGGAAAGCAGACCACTAGCGCAGGCTCTGTTTGTGCCCGCCCAGACGGGTGAGGGAAGGCGGGCGGCTGCAGCACGGGAACAGCGAGAGGCGGCGACCCACGGACGCTCGATTCCACTGAGCGCAAGTGTCCCTGGCCCTGCCCTAAGAGGCGAGAGACCAACTCCCGGAGCTCGGCTCAGCGGGACTGAGGGCACGGGGCAGCGTGCGAGCGTGAAAGCACCTCAGCCCGGGGTCAGTGGGAGCTCTCTGGCCGCCTGTGCGGGCAGGGTCACCTTGGCGCAAACGGGGAACCGCCGCGGCCCAGCGAAAGAAGGAGCCAATCCCGGGGAAAGCGCTCGGGCCGTCCGCGCGGGCAGGGTCACCTCGGCGCGAACGGGGAACTGCCGCGCCCCAGCGAAAGAAGGAGCCAATCCCGGGGAAAGCGCTCGGGCCGTCCGCGCGGGCAGGGTCACCTCGGCGCGAACGGGGAACTGCCGCGCCCCAGCGAAAGAAGGAGCCAATCCCGGGGAAAGCGCTCGGGCCGCCCGCGCGGACAGAGACACCTTGGCACGAACGGGGAACCACCGCGGCCCGGCAGCAGTGGGCTCCAACCACGGGGCAAACTCTCGGGCCGTCAGAGCGCGCAGGGGCTTACGCGCAAGGGCACCTCAACTGGCTACAGCGGGCAGCAAGGTAGCGCGCCGCGCCGGCAATCGCGGGCGCGCACCATAGCGGCAACCGGGTGCGCACACCAGTCCGGCAAAAGAACAAGAACCTCTGACCTGCCACACTAGACCAGCTGCGGACCCAGAAAAAGAAGGCAACACACCAAGGCTAAAACGCAGTAAAAACATCGTTTTTTTTTTTTTTTCTCCAAATTTTTTCTCCCAAATTTTTCTCCCTTGTTCTTTCTTTCTTCTTAATAATTTCTTTTCTTTCCTTCTTTCTTTATTCTTTTCCTGGGGTTTTTTTTGGGGGGGGTTTTGGGGGGTATATATATATATATATATATATATATATTTTTTTTTTTTTTTGGTTCAATTTTTTTTTTTCTCTCTCTTTTTTCTTTCTTCTGTATTCTTTCTTTTCTATCTTTCTTTGTTCCTTTCTTGCTAAACTTTTGGGGTTTTTTGGGGGGGGTTGTGGTAAATTTTTTATTTTCTTCTCTTTCTCTCTTTCTTCTTTTCTTTCTCCTATTTTCTTGGGGGATTTTTTGGGGGAGTGTTTTTCCTCCACCTCTTCCAATAATAACAAACTTTATCTCTAACGTGTTGCATATAACCTCTCCTTCTCATCCTTTCTCTTTAATAGTGGTTTATTCGTTTGTGTGTCTAGCTTAGCCCCCCTATTACTTTAAATAATACAATATAATTACTATATAAACCCAAATACAATACAATCCCACTTTCTTACTATACTAAGTATTTTTCTATCCTTTTCTTCTATTTTTCTTAACATACAATGTAAATATTACTAACTGGCTTGCACAGTCTCAACTATTATTAATCTATCAACCCCTCTATCAAAAATTATATTTTTCCTCCCCAAAAACAACTCGTATCTATTCTTCTTATAGTATAAAAGCTCAAATCTCTTTACATTTATATTAATACGGGCTAGTTGGCTAACGATAGCAGGATAGAGTGGGGGATACTTTCTGAGGGTGTGGGTCTCCTGCCTGGGCTGTGTGTTTATGTCTTTAACAGCATATCCACAAAAGAACTCAAGACAAAGCAGATAGAGTGACTCTCAACCAAGTAGCCAGAAGGAAGATCCTATCAAAGAACATCTGAAATATAACCGAACAGCATAAACAAACGACATAAAGGGTAACTTAAGACCATCAGGCTCAGGATATCAAAGAGACTGCACCACTGAAACTCCCAGACCTTCAATAAAGAATATTACACCACAAAGGAGGGAAGTCAAAGCAGACTACCCCCCCAATAAATAAATATATAAATAAATAAATAAATAAATAAATAAAAACAAAAAGAATCCAACATGGTAAGACGCAAAAATAACCCCTCAATGAAAAGAAAAGAGGAATCCTCAGAAAGAGAGATAGACGAAATAGACATAGCCCAAATGTCAGACATGGAATTCAAAACAATGGTGGTAAAGAAGCTCAATATACTCGACATCCTTAAAATCAACTATGACAACCTTCAAGGAAGTTACCAGCAGCTCCAAGAAAATTACAGGGAACTGGCAGAGAACTACACCAGCATAAAAAAAGACATAGAAATCGTTAACAAGAACCAGGAAGAACTTAAGAATACAATCTCTGAACTGAAAAACACAGTAGAATCAGTCAAAAGCAGACTAAACGAAGCAGAAGATCGGATTAGTGAGTTAGAAGATAATGTAGAGAAAAACTCCCAGACAATACAGCAAAATGAAAAACGATTGAAAAAATATGAACAAGATGTAAGGGAATTACAGGATAGCATTAGGAAAAATAATTTAAGGATCATCGGAATACGAGAGGAAGAAGAAAAGGAACATGGAATTGAAAATCTGATAGGAGAAATAGTGACAGAAAATTTTCCGAACCTGATGAGAGGAAAAGCTATGCAAGTCCAAGAAGCACTGAGAGTTCCAATCAAGAGGAACCCCCAAAAACCCACTCCAAGGCACATCATAGTTAAAATGGCAACATTCCAAGACAAAGAGAGAATCCTAAAAGCAGCAAGAGAAAAGCAGCAAATAACATACAAGGGAGCTCCGATAAGGCTATCAACTGATTTCTCAACAGAAACATTACAAGCCAGAAGGGAATGGTCAAAAATATTTCAAGCAATGAAAAACAAAGGCCTACAACCAAGAATACTCTACCCAGCAAGGCTCTCATTCAAAATAGAAGGTGAAATAAGGAGTTTCTCAGACAAAGGAAGACTGAAAGAATACATCTCCACCAAACCAGCATTGCAAGAGATGCTAAAGGGACTGTTCTAGGAAAAAACAAGAGAGGAGAGGAACAGAGGTACAAAGGGAAATGAATAAATACACGTCAATAATAACCTTAAATGTAAATGGATTAAATGCTCCAATTAAAAGACATAGGGTAACGGAATGGATAAGAAAACAGGACCCACATATTTGCTGTCTACAAGAAACACACCTCAAAACAAAAGATTTACACAGACTGAAAGTAAAGGGATATAAAAAAATATTCCAAGCAAACGGACCGGAAAAAAAAGCCGGGGTAGCAGTTCTCATATCAGACAAAATGGATTTCAAAGCAAGGACAATAAAAAGAGACAAAGAAGGACATTTCATAATACTTAAAGGAACAATCCATCAAGAAGATATGACTTTGATAAACATATATGCACCCAACATAGGAGCACCCAAATACATAAAGCAAATACTAGAAGACCACAAAAAGGATATCAACAACAACACACTCATAGTAGGGGACTTCAACACTCCATTATCAACAATAGACAGATCATCAAAGCAAAGAAACACCAAGGATATACAGGCATTGAACAACACACTAAACCACATGGATCTAACTGATATATATAGAACTTTTCACCCCAAAGAAGCAAAATATACATTCTTTTCAAGTGCACATGGGACATTTTCAAAGATAGACCACATGATAGGTCACAAAACAAGCCTCAACAAATTCAAGAAAATTGAAATCATATCAAGCATCTTTTCAGATCACAATGCCTTGAAACTAGAAATCAACCTCAGAGGAAAAAATCAAAGACACCCAAACTCATGGAGATTGAATAACATGCTATTAAATAATGAATGGGCTAACAATGACATCAAAGAAGCAATCAAGAAATTTCTAGAAACTAATGATAATGAGCACACAACAACCCAAAACCTGTGGGACACAGCAAAAGCAGTCCTGAGAGGGAAGTTTATAGCAATACAGGCATATCTGAAAAGGCTAGAAGAATCTCAAATAAAAAACCTAACCACAATGCTACAAGAACTAGAACAACAACAACAAACAAAGCCTAGGGCAAGAAGAAGGAATGAAATCATCAAGATCAGAGCAGAACTAAATGACATAGAGACTAAACAAACAATCCAAAAGATCAACGAAACTAGGAGCTGGTTCTTCGAAAAAATCAACAAAATCGACAAGCCTCTAGCCAGTCTAATCAAGAAAAAAAGAGAGAAGACACAAATAAACAAAATCAGAAATGAAAGAGGAGAAATCACGACTGATACCTCAGAAATACAAATGATAGTTAGAAATTACTTCAGACAACTGTATGACAAGAAATTTGACAATCTAGAAGAAATGGACAAATTTCTAGAAACATACAACCTTCCAAAACTGAATCAAGAAGAAGTGGAAAGTCTCAACAGACCAATAACAAAGAAGGAAATTGAAACAGTAATCCAAAATCTCCCGGCACACAAAAGCCCTGGACCGGATGGCTTCACAGGCGAATTCTACAAAACATTCAGGGAAGAACTAACTCCTATCCTCCTCAAACTGTTCCAAAAAATCCAAGAAGAAGGGAAAATCCCAAACTCTTTCTATGAAGCCAGTATTATCCTAATCCCCAAACCAGGTCAAGACACAACAAAGAAAGAAAACTACAGGCCAATATCACTGATGAACATCGATGCTAAAATCCTCAATAAAATATTGGCAAACAGGATCCAGCAACACATCAAAAAGATCATACATCATGATCAAGTGGGCTTCATTCCAGGGATGCAAGGATGGTTTAATATTCGCAAATCAATAAATATAATACATCACCTAAACAGAATGAAAGACAAAAATCACATGATCATATCAATAGATGCAGAAAAAGCATTTGATAAAGTTCAACACCCATTTATGATGAAAACACTCAGCAAAATGGGAATAAAGGGAGCATATCTTAACATAATTAAGGCTATATATGAGAAGCCTGAGGCCAACATCATACTCAATGGACAAAAACTGAAAGCATTCCCCCTGAACTCAGGAACGAGACAAGGTTGTCCACTCTCTCCACTCCTTTTCAACATAGTGTTGGAAGTCCTAGCCACAGCAATCAGACAAGAAAAAGAAATAAAAGGAATCCAAATTGGGAAAGAGGAAGTGAAACTTTCATTATATGCAGATGATATGATAGTATACCTAGAAAATCCTATAAACTCCACTAAAAGACTACTCAATATAATAAGTGAATTTGGCAAAATCGCAGGGTACAAAATAAATATACAGAAATCCAAGGCATTTCTGTACACCAACAATAAAATAGCAGAGACAGAGACAAAAAAGAAAATACCATTTACTATAGCAACAAGAAAAATAAAGTACCTAGGAGTAAACTTAACCAAAGAGATAAAAGACCTGTACTCTGAAAATTACATAACATTGAAGAAAGAAATTAAGGAAGAAACAAATAAATGGAAGCAAATACCATGTTCTTGGATGGGAAGAATCAACATCATCAAAATGGCCATACTACCCAAAGCAATTTACAAATTCAATGCAATCCCTATTAAAATACCAATGACATATTTCACAGACCTAGAACAAATACTCCATAAATTCATATGGAACCAAAAAAGACCCCGAATAGCAAAAGCAATCTTGAGACAGAAGAACACAGCAGGAGGAATCACAACACCAGATATCAAACAATACTACAAAGCCACTGTAATCAAAACAGTATGGTACTGGCATAAGAACAGACATATAGATCAGTGGAACAGAATAGAGAGTCCAGAAATAAACCCAGGCCTCTATGGTCAACTAATCTTTGATAAAGGAGGAAGGAACATAAAATGGAGTGAGAAGAGCCTCTTTAACAAATGGTGCTGGGAGAACTGGATAGGGACCTGCAAAAAAATGAAACTAGACCACCAACTTACACCACACACGAGAATAAACTCAAGATGGATCAAAGACTTAAATGTAAGCCGTGACACCATAAAAGTCCTAGAGGAAAACATAGGCAAGAAAATATCAGATATCTCACGTAACAATCTCTTCACGGATACATCTCCTAAAGCAAGAGAAATAAAGCAAAAAATAAATAAATGGGATTACATCAAACTGAAGAGTTTCTGCTCAGCAAAAGAAAACAACAGCAAATTGAAAAGGAAACCAACCATATGGGAAAACATATTTGCCAATGACATCACAGACAGGGGACTGATATCCAAAATATATAAAGAGCTGATACGACTCAACATCAAGAAAACAAACAACCCAATTAAAAAATGGACAAGGGACCTGAACAAACACTTCTCCGAAGAGGACATACAGAAGGTCCATAGACACATGAAAAAATGCTCAACATCATTAGCCATCAGGGAGATGCAAATAAAAACCACAATGAGATACCACCTTACACCAGTCAGAATGGCCATCATCAACAAATCAACAAGCAACAAGTGCTGGCGAGGATGTGGAGAAACGGGAACCCTACTGCACTGTTGGTGGGAATGCAGACTGGTGCAACCACTATGGAGAACAGTATGGAATTACCTCAAAAGATTAAAAATGGAACTGCCTTTTGAACCAGCGACTCCACTACTAGGATTATACCCGAAGAATCTTGAAACACCAATTCAAAAGAACTTATGCACCCCTATGTTCATAGCAGCACTGTTTACAATAGCTAAGTGCTGGAAACAACCTAAGTGCCCATCTGTAGATGAGTGGATCAAAAAACTGTGGTACATTTACACAATGGAATACTATGTAGCAGAAAGAAAGAAGGAACTCCTACCATTTGCAACAACATGGATGGAACTAGAGAGGATTATGCTTAGTGAAATAAGCCAGGCAAAGAAAGAAAAATACCATATGATATCACCTAATACAGGAAACTAAAGAACAACACAGACAAAGGAACTAAATAGAACAAAAAGCAGAGTAGCAGTCAATAGGGGGGAGGGGAGAGGGAGAGAAGGGGGATAAGTAAGGGAAGGGTTTAATTAAAGAGCCTGTATGAAGGACTCATGGACATGGACAGCGGGGAGGGATATGATTGCGGGAGAGGGTGTGGGCTGGGTGGGGGAGAGAAATTGGGGGAAAAGGGGACAACTGTAATTGAAAAACCAAAATAAAAAAAAAAAAAAAAAAAAAAGAAAAAATAATCAATGTAAAATCTCTACTATTTAAATTAAGTTGGTTATAGAACATATCACTGCATTGTAGATTTGTTGACATTGCTGATCCAATTCCTAAGGAAAAGAAGGAACAGGAATTAGATAATTTTAATTTTATTTTGAGTTCCAGGTTATCCACTGGAGTATAATAACTACTGTTTGTGCTCATCTACTGTGGTCACAACAGCAATGAAAACTTACTGAGCCTATTTTATTTACGAGCATGACCACATGGGTGGTAAAGAAGGTAGCTAGTGATGTGGCATAGTTAAGGGATTTACTCTACAGGCAATTTTTGAGGCACCATGTAATTGCCAGGCACTGTTCTAAGTACTAAGAACACAGTGATGTCAACACAGATAAGTTCACGGAACATAAACATGAACATATATTATCTGCTTGTGCATATATCCTATGACAAATGGAAATAAGTACTATGAAAAAATAAAGTAGCTCAAGGGGATAGAGAGTGATGAGGGTGGGTGAGCTAATTGGGAGAGAGTGTCCAGAGCAGGAAACTGTAGTAAGGTTACATTTGAGTGGTGATGTAAGGGAAGTGAGGAAATGAGCCATGTAAACACTGTGTGAAGAGCATTGCAGAAAGTGTGAAGGTCCTGAGGAAGGTGATACTTGGCATGCTCGAGGAGGTCAATGTGCCGGGAGCAGGGGGAACAATATGGAGAGCCATAGTGGCAAGATCAGGGAGAGCCAAGAGATCAAGTCAGGACTTGCAGACAGTTTTTGGGACTTTGGAATTTATTCTGATTGAGAAAAGAAGTCACTAGAAAAGAGCCAATGATTGCATAAAGTCATTTTGAAAAATCATTTTGGTTGCTGTATAAAGACTATAGAAGAGCAATTAAGATTGATATGAAGATCTCTTGACTTCCCATAATATTCCCATTTTGATTGTTGATAATGAAAATCCTTCCAATAGAGAACAAATTAGAGAAAATGCTAAAATGTTTTTATTCCTGGAAAAGGCAATACATTTGCTTAAATTTGTTGTTCTATGATAAGAAACTTTTCCTAAAATCTACTCCTAACATCTGGGAGAGAATTGAACATTGAGAATAGGGAAACTTACTCATGGGGGACAGTATAAAAATGTGGCCATTCAAAGTATAAAGTTTATGTCACAATTGTTCCTAGGGCAAGCTCTAGCTCTTTCCTGACATAAATTTAAATGAGGCTCTGTTGCTTTACCAGTCCACAGAGGTCGAACCCTACTAGGATCTAGGGATATGAGCAGAGTGTTAGGACGTTGGTGTCACAACGTCTAGTTTATTGTACTTGAATGGATTTCATGATTGTAAACCAAACTGCATACCAGCTTGTCCCTCCTTACTACAACAGTTAGTTATGCAACAATTTCAACTGACAAAAGATGGTTCTATATATCTTGGGGTTGTGCCACCTTCAAGCTGGGCTCTGGAAGCCCGAGGACAGTTTTGTAGGGGCAGGAAACACACTGTAAACTGAAAGTAGGGATCACTTTATTTGTAGACATAAAGGGTATAATTTGGCCTTCCATGAATGACACCCAAATCCAGCCATTAGGAAAATGGCACAGTGAAAATATTTTGTCTAAAATACCAGTAATTTTTCTTGAACTCCAAAGTCTAACTCCAAACTTAGAGCAGGTATTCTGAAGTTTCACACTGCCTGCTGAAGAATCCTCACTTTGGGAATTCCTCTGGGCCTGCCTTCCCTGGAAGCTTCTGGTCACCCCACATCTCCACACTGTACATCATAAAAATAGCCATTTGGCAACTCATTCTAAGGGAACTGGTCTTGGTTAAAATCTATTGGCAAGATTCTAGTAAATCTATTGTTGCTAAAATTTTAGTATCTGATAAGATGAATTGTATTTTCTCTCACCTCCATATTTACCCTTTATAAAAATTAATTCTTTAGCATCTTAAACAAATAACTATCATAGCTAAAATCCATCCATTGCATACAATTTGGAGAGAGAGATGGGCTCCTATTCAATGGACCCTGTATCCTTCAAAGACCTTTCCAGATTTCAGATGAGGCATCAGGCCCAGAATACTAGTAATCAGGATTCAAATTCCACTGATTCCTCCTTGGGGGAAGAGATTAGGTATTAGGAGCTTAGTTAAGGTGTCATTACATTTGTATAAGTCATTATCATTAGGCCTAATGTCAAAATAATACATTTTTGTTGTTTTAAGCAACTAAGATTGTGATCATTTGTGATAACAGCAATAGAACACTAACCTAAACACAAAGCACATTTTTGGCATGCTATGAAGATTCCTTAAATGTCATTTTATGAATGATGTTACTATTGGCCTTACATTCATACTCACTCCAGTCTACTCAGATATGAATTAAGAAAAACTTCAAGGATGAGAAATGAGATAAAGTTCAGGGATCAGGTGTCAGGGGTCATTACAAGCATACCATGGAGGCAAAAACAATGGTGAGATAAACCTAGGTTAGATTGGGAAATACTGAAAGGAGGTAAAATAGCAGTGAACATACCTCAAGTCCAAATCCTGATTTCTAAATATCACTTTCTATTAAAAAGAAGTTGAAGCAGAGATTCAAGATGGCAGAAGAGTAAGTAGAGGCTGCACTGACCTCCTCCCAAAACCAATCTGGAATTACAGCTTAATTGTGGAGAAATCATCTGGAATAACCAGCTGAACACTAGCTGGAGAGAAGCCTTATAACCACGGAGAGACAGAAAAGGCTGCTACATCACAACGTGTCTGGTATGGATTGCAGAGGAGAAGCAAGAGGGCTAGCTGGGCTCCCACAGGCGCTAGCTGAAGGTATGGAGAAATATTTCAGTGCCCCAAGGGTTCCCCCTGAGAAGTGTGGGATCTAAACCCCAAGCTGGGCCCCCCAGCCTACAGCATCAAAGCTGAGAGTAAACCAGATAGCATCCAGCTGTGAAAAGTGGCAGTTGGTTTTTTTTTGATTTTTTTTTTTTTTTTTTTTTTTTTTTTTGCTGGCCTGAGAGAGACAGCTGGAGACACAGACAGATTCTTAAAGGGAAAATGCACAAAATTACATTTGCACTCACCCTGGACTTTGGCAGAGGGAAGGCAGAGTGGACTAGAGACCCTTGAAGAGAGTTTGGGGCAGTAGCTTTGGGGAGAGAACTGAGGGAGCAGCCCACGGATTCCAGTGTTAACTCATCCCCCATACTGCAGGGGCCATCTAGCTCAGGCAGAGCAATCCCCTCCAAGTGGAATCAGCCTGAAGGAGAGCAATAGCCCTGCCTGCAAGAATTACTCAGCCCTATCCTGGCTGCTGAAGCCTGACTGCTGATTACAGGTTGACTAGATCAATAACTGAAGGAGACAGACACAGAAGGTAGATCTCTGATGGTCTTTAACAGACTGCCTAGGCTCAGACTGAGACACCACTATCTGATGTCACCAGGGGTGGATCCAGAAAGAGAAAAAAATGGTAAAAACCAGGTACTATGGAGACAATTTCCATTGAGATCTTCTGCATTAGTTACTTTTCTCCTGCATAGATTTTTAAGATTCATTTCTTGTCCTCCCAGTTTGTGCATTTTAAGTAACTAATTTTTATATTACAGTTCACTTCAAATCTCATATTTTGCTCCTTCCTTCTCCCACTCCATTTTATCATCTGATTTCCTTTAAAAAAAAAAAAATTCTATCTTCTCTCTTGCTACAACTCATTTCCATTCCACACTCTCACTATTTCTCCCTTCCCAAACCTCTCAAAGCCATTTTTCTTGTCATTAGTCACCTCCCATTCTTTTTTCCCATTCATAAAATACACTTATTCTTTCTCCATCTTGATAAATCTTTGCTCATTGATTGTGGATATGGTGGTAGTTGTGCATTTCTGCAATTTTATTCATAGATCTTCACTATTTTGATATTTGAAATCTCAAATCTTATTGTCCCTGTCTCCTACTCCATTTGTACCTTCTTCCAGCCCTTTCCTTCTTTCGTTTTAAATTTGAATTTTTCCCTGCCTTAGTCTGGTTTTCATTCCTCACTCTTAGTATTCCTTCTCCCACTATCATCTCAAAATTACTTCCCTTTCCTCTAGACATCTCTTAAGATTTTCTTTCTTTCCTTTTTACTGCTTACTCCAATCTCACCTATGTTAATCTTAGCTCTTTGGTCAATAGCACTGTAGTGAAACATTTTCTCTAATTTGGTTCCTATTCTTTCTTCTTATTCTTCTTTCTTATCTTTTTTGTTTTTGTTCTTTCACTCACTATATATATTATATATTATAATATAATTATTATAGAGCTTATAATATATATTATTATATTATAGTAATTAGGTTTAAACCTAATACTATACACTTTCCCACTTTTACTTCATTCTGCCTTCTTCTCTCCCTTTTTTACATACAATGTAAATTTTACTTTCTTCCTCTCATTGCCTTGTCTCTACTAGGTACATTTTTTAAAAAGATTTTATTTATTTATTTTTGGAGAGAGGGTAAGGGAAAGAGAAAGAGAGTGATGGAAATATCAATATTTGGTTACCTCTCACGTGCCCCTAACTGGGGACCTGGCCCACAACACAGGCATGTGCCCTGACTGGGTATTCAACCAGCAACCCTTTGGCTTGTGGCTGGTGCTCAATCCACTGAACCACACCAGCCAGAGCTCTACTCACTACTCTTATTGCTCCACCATCTCCCCTCTCAAACATCATTTTGCTTTCAGTTAGTCAACTCTTATCTGTTTTTCCTTTCTCCTTTCTTATGATAGTCTTAATCTTTTTACATCCTTATTAATCCTGGCTCATTTGCTGTTGATATTGTGATTGTGGGTGGGGATTATCTTTGTGGGTGTGGGTTTCTTGACTGAGTTGTGTGGTTTTGTTTTGGCAGCAACTCAACCACAGTATACAAGATGTGGTGGATGGAGTGACTTTCAGTCCACTAACCAGAGGGAAGAACCCACCAAAGAGCAACACAACAACAACCAAAATGCAAGTACAGTCAGACATCCCCCCCAAATTGCATAAAGGGCATCAAGTTCAGGAGATCAAGGAGACTGACCACTGAATCTCACAAATCTCCTACCACAGAAGGGCACACCACAAAGGCAGGAAACCAAAGAAGATCAAGCTAAGGAGCAGAAACAAACAAGAAGAGTCACCTAAAATAGGGAGATGAAGAAACAACTCCCTAGGAAAAGGAAAGGAGGAATCCCCAGAAACAGTGTCAAATGAAATAGAAGTAAGCAAACTATTGGACATAGAATTCAAAATAATGGTTATCATGAGGTACAATGAGCTCAGCGAGCTCAGAGAAAACTACAAAGAGCTCCAGAGCAACTGCAAATAACTCCAAGGAAGCTACAAGAAACTTACCGTGAACTACACCAGCATTAAAAAGGACATAGAAACTATGAATAAGATACAGAAGGAATTGAAGAATACAATTTCTGAATTGAAGAACACAGTAGAAGGAATCAAAAGAAGACTAGATGAAGCAGAGGATCAGATCAGTGAGCTGGAGGATAACATAGAAAAAAATTCCCAGACAGTACAACATCACAAAAAAAAAAAAATACTGAAAAAGAATGAAGAAAGTTTAAGAGAGCTGCAGGACAACATGAAACATACCAATATCCATATCATAGGGATATCAGAAGGGGAAGAAGAGGAGTAAGGGACAGAAAACCTGTTTGAAAAAGTAATGACAAAAAACTTCCCTAACTTGATGAGAGAAAAAGTTATTCAAGTCCAGGAAGCACAGTAAGTCCCAATTAAGATGAAACCAAAAGGCCCACTCAAGAAACATCATAATTAAAATGGCAATATTCAAAGACAGAGAGAGAATTCTAAAAGCAACAAGAGAGAAATAGCTAATAACATACAAGGGAGCTCCAATAAGATAATCATCTGGTTTCTCAACAGAAGCACTACAGGCCAAAAGAGAATGGTAAAAAATATTCCAAGCAATGAAAATCAAAGGCCTACAACCAAGACTACTCTATTCAGCAAGGCTGTCATTCAAAATGGAAGGTGAAATAAGGAGTTTCCCTGACAAAAGAAGGCTAAATGAATACATTTCCACCAAATCAGTATTGCAAGAGATACTAAAGGGACTGCTTTAAGAAGATGAAGAAAAAGAGAGAGAAGAACAAGGTACAAAAGATAAAAATCACAACGAATAAGTACCCATTAATAATAACCTTAAATGTAAATGGATTTAGTATTCTAATCAAAAGGCATGGGGTAGCTGAATGGATGAGAAAACATAACTTATATATACACTGTCTACAAGAGACCCCCCTCAGAACAAAAATTCTACACAGACTGAAAGGGAAGGGATGGAAAAAATATTTCAAGCAAATGGACATGAAAAGAAAGCTGGGGTAGCAAACATATCAGAGGAAATAGATTTCACAAGAAAGGCCATAAAAAGAGACAAAGAAGGACATTTCATAATACCAAGTAAACAATCTATCAAGAAGATATAACCCTTGTAAGCATATATACACTCAACAAGGAGCACCCAAATACCTAAGGATAATCTTGAAGAACTTCAAGAAGGATATTGACAACAGCACACCCATAGCAGGGAAATTTAACACCCCACTGTCAACAATGGACAGATCTTCCAAGCAAAGAAACAATAAGGATAGTGTGCCATTTAACAACATTCTAGACCAAATGGACTTAATTGCTATATACAGAACCTTTCACCACAAAGCAGCAAAATATATATTCTTTTCAAGTGCACATGGGACATTTCCAAAGATAGACCACATGGTAGGACTCAAGACAAGCCTCAATGAAATCAAGAAAATTGAATCTATATCAAGCATGTGCTCAGATCACAATGGCTTGAAACTAGAAATCAACCTCAAGGAAAAAACTCAAAAACATTCAAATTCATGGAGACTGAATAACATGCTATTAAATAATGAATAGGTTAACAATGAGATAAAGGAAGATATTAAAAAGCTTTTGGAAACAAATGAAAATGAACACACAACAGTCCAAAACCTATGGGATACAGTGAAGGCAGTCATGAGAAGGACGTTTATAGCAATACAGGCTTTCCTAAAAAGAACAGAATAATTTCAAGTAAATAACAAAACCCTAAAGCTACAAGAACTAGAGGAACAACAAAAAACAAAGTCCAGAGCAAGTAGAAGGAAGGAAACAATCAAGATCAGAGCAGAGTTAAATGGCATAGAGACTAAAAGAACAATTCAAAGGTTCAACAAATCCAGGATCTGGTTCTTTGAAAAGATAAGCAAAGTTGAAAAGCTTTTAACTAGACTCATCAAAGAGAGAGAGAGAGAGAGAGAGAGAGAGAGAGACAGAGACAGAGACAGAGACAGAGACAGAGAGACAGAGGACCCAAATACATAAAATCAGAAATGAAAGAGGAGAAATCACAACTGATACCACAGAAATATAAAGGATTGTAAGAAATTACTATGAACAACTATATGACAAGAAATTTGACAACCTGGTGAAATGGACAAATTTCTGGAAACATATGATCTTCCAAAACTGAATCAAAAAGAAGTAGAAAGCCCGAATAAACTGATAACAACTAGTAAAATTGAAGCAGTAATGAAAAAACTCCTAGCACACAAAAGTTCTGGACTGGATGGCTTCAAAGGTTAATTTTACCAAACATTTAGGGAAGAACTATCCTTCTTAAACCATTACAAAAATCCAAGAAAAGGAAAGACTCCTAAACTCTTTCTATGAAGTCAATATTATCCTAATTCCAAAACCAGGTCAAGACACAACAAAAAAAAGAAATCTACAGGTCAAAATTGCTGATGAACGTAGATGTTAAAATCCTCAACTGAATATTGACAAACTGGATGCAGCAATACATTTAAAAAAATACACCATGACCAAGTAGGATTCAACCCAGGGATGCAAGGATAGATAGTATAATATTCAAAAATCAATAAATGTAATACATCACATAAACAAAATGAAAGACAAAAATCAAATGATCATATCAACAGATGCTGGAAAAGCATTTGGTAAAGTACAGCACCCATTTATGATAAAAACACTCAACAGAGTTGGAATAGAGGGAGCATACCTCAAAATAATAAAGGCCATATATGAGAAACCTGCAGGCAACATCATACTCAATGGGAAAAAACTAAAAGCTTTCCTCCTAAGATCAGTAACAAGACAAGGGTGTTCATTCTCTCCACTTCTATTCAACATAGTTTTGGAAGTTCTATCCACAGATATCAGACAACAAAAATAAATAAAAGGCATCCACATTGGAAAGGAGGAAGTAAAACTGTCATTATTTGCTGACTACATGATAGTGTACGTAGAAAACCCTATAGATTCTACAAAAAAACTACTTCACTTAATAAATGAATTTGGAAAAATAGCAAGGTACAAAGTCAATATTCAGAAAATGAAGGCATTTTTGTACACCAACAATGAAATATCAAAGACAGAAACCAGAAAAAATTCCCATTTACTATAGCAACAAGAAAAATAAAATACCTAGGTATAAACTTAACTAAAGAGGTAAAAGACCTGTACTTGGAAAACTAAAGAAACACTGAAGAAAGAAATGAAGGAAGATACAAATAAATGGAAGTATATATCGTGTTCATGAATGGGAAGAATTAGTATCATTAAAATGTTCATATTACCCAAAGCAATTTATGGATTCAATGAAATTCCTATTAAAATACCAATGGCATATTTCACAGGTCTAGAAAAAATATTTAAAAACTTTATATGGAACAAAAATGACCCTGAATAGCCTCAGCAATCTTGAGAAAGAAGAAAAAAATAGAAGGAATCACAATACCTGATATCAAACTATATTACAAGGCCACAGTCTCAAAACAGTTTGCTACTGGCATAAGGACAGACATATAGATTTATGGAACCAACAGAGAGCCCAGAAATAAACCCAAATCTCTACAGTTAATTAATATTTGACAAAGAGGGAAGGAGCATAAAATGGAGTCAAAAGAGCCTCTTCAACAACTGGTGTTAGGAGAACTGGACAGGGACATGGAAAAAAATGAAACTAGACCACCAACTTACAACATACACCAGAATAAACTCAAATGGATAAAAGACTTAAATGTAAGCCATGACACCATAAAAGTTCTAGAGGAAAACATTGGCAGGAAAAGTTCAGATATCCCACACAGCAATATTTTTGAAATAAAGGAAAGAATAAACAAATGGGACTACATCAAACTAAAGAGTTTCTTCTCAGCTAAAGAAAACATCATCAAAATGGAACGGGAACCACCCATATGGGAAAACATATTTGCCAATGATACCTTGGACAAGGGTTTGATCTCCAAAATATATAAAGAACTTATATGACTCAACACCAGGAAATTAGATAATTCAACTTAAAAACGGGCAAAGGACCTAAACAGACACTCCTCCCAGGAGGACATACAGAGGGACCATAGACATATGAAAGGATGCTCAACATCACTAGCCATCAGAGAGATGCAAATGAAAACCACAATGAGATACCACCTCACACTGGTCAGAATGGCAATCATCAACAAATCAACAAACAACTAGTGCTGGAGAGGATGTGGAGAAAAGGGAACCCTAGTGCACTGTTGGTAGGAATGCAGACCGGTACAGCCACAATGGAAAATGATATGGAATTTCCTCAAAAAACTAAAAATGGAACTGCCTTTTTATCTAGCAATTCCACTGCTAAGATTACACCCAAAGAACCCTGAAACCCCAATTCAAAAGAACCTATGCACCCCTTTCTTCATAGCAGCACTGTTTATAACAGCTAAGTCCTGAAAACAGCCTAAGTGCCCATTAGTGGATGAATGGATATAAAAAAACATGGTACATTTACACAATGGAATACTATGCAGCAAAAAAAAGAAGGAACTTCTACCATTTGCAACAGCATGGATGGAACTGGAGAATATTATACTTAGTAAAATAAGCCAGGTGGCAAAATACCACATGATCTCACCTAATACAGGAACCAAATGAACAAAACAAACAAAGAAGCAAAACAGAACCAGAGGCATGAAAACAATGCACAGACTGACAGTGACCAGAGGGGAGGGGGTAGGGGGAGAAAGAAAAAAGAAGGGGAAGGCTTTAGTCAAAGAACCTGTATAAATGACCCATGGACATGGCCAACAGGGTGGAGATTGACTCAGGGAGAGGAGCTGGTGTGGGTGGGGCAGGGGAGAGTATTGGGGTGAAAATGAAACAACTGTAATAGAACAATAATTAAGAAAAAGAAGAAGCCGAGCTCCTTGGAGAAACTGTTTCTAGGACTGGGGCAGGGAAAACATAAGATGAGCCTGAAACATCTTGTTGTCCCAGGGAATAAGGAAATAAAAATACTGAAGCCAATTGGAAAAGTTTCCAACTGACAAAATCTAGGACAATTTGAGCATCAAGTTAATTAATGATAGTAACAGATTTAAATAAGCCATTTAATTAAAGAGGAAATTATGAATTCATACTGATATCAATTACTCTATCAATAAGAATTTGATGATGAATCTAATAATCTCATAGTCTCAAGGTACTTTCTTATAAAGCACTTATCAACTACAAAGGGAACAAAGAGTAATTCTCCAGTGCAGAATCCTGAGACACCTCCGTGTTGATTCTGTGTTGTACTGCTCAGAGTGCCCTTGAGGAATGACAGACTTACACAGAGCTGCCACAATTGATGTCAGAATATGGTCCTCAGCGGGTCAGCCCTCTTTGGGAATAGCCTCAGCTAAAGTAAACTTCTTCATCCAAGACCCCTCCTCATTCTAATGGGCAGCTCACATTCAATGGGTAAACAACATAGGGGTTCAAAAGCCCAGTTCCCTTGCTCCCCACAAGGAGAATTTTAAGAGCCATCCCAGCTCCAAAGCTCTTCCATCTTTGGTCTTTGTTGGGACTGCATCACAGTTCAACTTGTCCCTTTACTTATTCTGCTTTCTTCCATAGTGATTGATCCCAACAGCACTCCCTAATCAACTTGGCGCATGCTGGTTTCAAAGCCTATTTCCTGGGGAACCCAACTGCTATAGACTGAGTGTTCTTTGTCTCCCCAGATTCATATGTTGAAACCTAACCCCCAATATGATAGCATTTTGAGATCGGGCCTTTGGGATGTGATTGGATTTTGAGGGTGGAACCCTCACAAATGCAACTAGTGTTCTTACAAAAGAGACTCCAGAGAACTCCCTTAGCTCTTGTGAGGGCACAGAGAGAAGAGAGTCATTTATAAACCAGAAAGTAGGCTCTCACCAGACACCAAACACGTTGGCATCTTGATCTTAGACTTTCCAGCCCCCAACACTGGGGGAAACAAGTGTTCTTTGTTGAAAAGCTACATAATCTATGGTATTCTGTTCTAGTAGCCCAGACAACGACACCACCCTAAAATACTTCTCAATCAAATGGACCAAAGTTAATTTGTCAGTAATGGAACCTGTAAAAAATTATGTGTAACCAGATAAGATTCACTGAGAACACAGTATCACTTCTTCATTATTACTGCCAGAGACACATAACCTGACTTTAATCATGAGGAAATAGATGAACCCGAATTGAAGGACATTTAACAAAATTACTGCCTTATAATCTTCAAAGGTGTCAAGTAATGAAAGTCAAAGAAAGATATTACACTGTTCCAAATTGAAGAAACTAAAGAGATGAGACATGACAACAAAATGCCATATGTGATCCTGGACTGGATCCTCTTGCTATCAAGATCATTATTGAAACAACTGGTGAAATTCAAATGGGGTATTAAGATTAGATGATCATAACATATCAGTGTTAATATAGTAGTTCTTCTCTTTATCGTGATTCACTTATCGCGGCTTCACTGTATTCCGGGATTTTAAAAAATATTATATTTAATTATTTATCGTGGATTTTTTGCTATATTGAGGGATTTTGTGGTACTGTATATGTATGTTGTTAAAGTTACGTGGGTTTGAGTGTAAAATAAATGTAAGGTTCCTCCTTTGCGGGAGGGTCTAGAATGTAATACCCATGATAAATGAGGGAATACCGATCCTGATTTTGATGGTTATATAAGAGAATGTCTTTGCTCATAGGAAATATGCACTAAAGTATTCAGGGATGATGGGACATTACATTGACAACTCTAATAATCCTGGAAAAAGCCTCTAAAGTTCTTTGTACTCTTCTTATAAATTTTCTGTAAAGTGGAGCTTGTTTCAAAATTAAAAAACAAACTTTCCAACAATAAAAACAGAATAGTATGTGTAGCCACTGTTTGTACAATTATCCTTTATATTTATATCCTTCTTTTTCCTTTTTTTTTTTTTTTTTTTTTTACTATCAGTGATGTAGCTCTTTAAGTTTCTTAAGATGAGCAACATTTTCTTAGCTTTCTCTCTGGAACACCAACATCAATTCTTCAAAAGTATGTGCTGAAGGAATACCCCCAGTTGTCCTGCATTAGGCAACATTCTATCTCAAACAAAGGGCACCATGTGCCTTCCTCTCAAGAATCATTAGCTATAAGAAGATACAGGACTAACTGGTGGGAAGCAGAATGTCAATGAGGAACTCAACCTATTGCATAATAATGCAAACATAATTCAAGTTTGAAGAAATCAATATGTGGGGAGGGGGTTTAGTAAATCATTGAGACACGGGTGATTTAGTGCCCACAAAGCCAGGTTTACTCTGCCATATAAATCTAGGGGAGATGAGGCAGAGCAAAAGATAATTTTTTCTACCTTCTGAAGATGATTACCTTACACTTTCATTCTAAATAATTAAGACTGGTTTTTGTTTCTTGAAATTTTATCTTGATGGTTATAAACACAAGTGTTGTCTTTATGAATCATCTATATTTTAAAAATTTGGCTAACATTCCACTCAAGTGTCTTTGACATGTTTAAATCAATTTGTTTCACAAATGTGAAAGTTAGAAAAGATTGAAAGGATGGAAATGAGGTAACAGAGACAGTATGTCATTTTCCATCACTTAGAAATATGTTACACAAATAAAAAAATTGTTTGATGGAAAATGCCACCCTAGCTGTCTCCACTATTTCATGCCCATCAATTTAGTCATACAATCATTATTTTTGTCTCTTTTTTGTGAAATTAATTGGTTCAGAACACTAAAGGCTTTACCCTGTGCACTAATTTCCTAGAGAACTTACAGCTTACATGTCAACCTAATTTTGAGATGTTGAACATCAAATGTGGCTTTTCTCTTTGGGAGCCAGTTATGGGGTTGAGAGGAAAAGGTGTTTTGCCTTTGTATTTTCCTAGCTAAGGAAAAAGAACTTGAAATAGCATTACTTCTTAGGTTATAAGTTCAAATGGAAAGGATGATACTGATCTTGGAAGAGTTGATAGCATTATGCCAATGATTGCTTTACAAAAAACAAACAAACAAACATCCTGCCCATGTATTTCTCCTTAGGTAACACTACAGTGTGGATGGAGTGTTGCACACACTTCATTTAGATACTTCAGGAAGTCTCAGGCTTCTATAACAAAATACCATAGACTGGATGGTTTAAATAACAGGCATTTATATCTCACAGTTCTGGAGGCTGGAAAGTCCAAGATCAAAGTTCTGGGAGATTTGGTTGTTGGTGAGATCCCTCTTCCTGGTTTTCAGAGGACCATTCATTCGCTGCGTCCTCACATGGTCAGGGTGGGGAGAAAGAGAGATAGATAGAGAGAGGTGGAGAGAGAGAGAGGAGAAAGGGAAAGGAAGGGAAGGGAAAAGAAGAGAGGAGAGAAGAGAAGAGAAAGCTCTGGTCTCTTTCTTTTTAAAAGGATATGAATCCCACACGATAGGGAATCACCCCCATGACTTCATCTAAACCTAATTACCTCCCAAAGATTCCATCTCCAAATACAATCACATTGAAGGTTAGAACTTCAATACATGAATTTAGTGGTGGTGGTTGTGGGCTGGTTGGACATAAACCTTCAGTTCATTGCAATGTCTCATTCCTCTTCTCCATCCCCTTTCTCTTACTAAAGGCCTTCAGGTTGTCCTGCCCAAACTCGTCGTCGTCGGCAGCCGTCCGTCTCGAGAGACGATGGTGTAGCTTCTTAAGTGTCTATCTGCACCGCCGAGAATGGCTGTGCAGTCCGACTCGGGAGTGACACGGCATCTGTCTCCTCCCGTGTTGAATTGACATCTTGCGATGACGCTGGAGTGTCCTCTCCAGTGGAGCTGAAGCTACAGAGCCTGGGCAGGGTGATATGGAGGGTCTGCTGTTGCCCATGCAGCAGACCCCCCCTCTCTTCGCAGCTGAAGGGTCCAAGGGAAAGACGGAGTCGATACAGCTTGGCTTCAGGTGCGCCGCAGGAGTTGCCGGTGTTGACTACAACGTCAAACCGCCTTAGGGACTCCGGCTCCGGATTTTCTGTTGGGGTTTACTCCCTTAGCCTTTCCCCAGAAGAGGTATGCCGCAAGGCAGCGGAGGTTTTTTGGAGTCAGAGTTTTCCTTCTCTGATGTACCCTGACTGGAAGATCGAACCAGCGACACTTAGCTCGCAGGCCGACGCTCAATCCACTGAGCTAAACCAGCCAGGGCAGCCCAAACTATATCTTAATCAAATTCCTCATACCTAATCTCTCTCATCAAGGAGGAATAGGTAGAATTGAGATCCATATTACTGGATTATCCTAGAATTCCTGACCTGATGCTGGACCAGGGAGGAAAGGTCTTGGAAAACATGAAGTCCAATGAATGGTAAGTGAAGACAGGAATCCATCCACCCCCTCCAAATTTTATGTGATGAATGGAATTCAACTCTGACAGTTTATCCTTTTAAAATGTTAGGGAATTACTTCCATAAAGAATAAATATGGAGGTGGGAGGAAGTATAATTAGTCTCATCAGATACTAAAATTTTAGCAAGAATGGATTTACTAGAATTTTGCCACTAACTGTTAGCTGAAACTACTTCCCTTAGAAAGAGTTGCCAAAGGCTGTGTTTATGGGGTACAGTGTGGAGATGTTTGGTGACAATGTGCTTCCACGGAAAGCAGGATCAGAAGTCCCAGCATAAGGATTTCTGAGTAGGCAAGTGGGCAGTGCAAAATTCCTAGTACATTTGGAAGGCTACTGACTCAGTTTCCTCATGTGCAAAAGGCAAATTATAATTGTAACTACCTCCTATAGCTGGATCACACACAGAGAATGACTGTAGACCTGGGCTTCCACACTGGTTGAGCCACACTCATGTGACTTTGAACCACTTATTTGCCCATTTGTTTCAAGTTTCTGTCAGTGCCTGCCCTTTCAAGCCCAGGTCCTCTTCTATGTGACCTTTCTAAACATCCAGCTAATTCAAAGCTGCCACCCTCACCCAAAACCCTGAGAGATTGTAGAGTTCTGTATCAACAGCCTTCGCAGCCCCCAAAGGAGAGCTCTGAAGAGAGATTTGGCTCTTCTATGCTGAGTGCACAAGTAGCTGGCTTCTTGCTCAGCCCCTTGGGTTCCTTTGCTTCTGCAGTGAGGAGGTGCAAAGGAGTTCCACTACGCCTTCAATGACAGCTTCTAGCTCTGTGCCCGTTCATCCCTTTCCTGTGCCTGGGCCTTCTACCCTTTGCCTTGGATCATCTTGAGTTAACGTCTCTGCTTGAACTCACTTATCATGGATGAACTCACCATCTCCATTGATTTGGCACTTCCAAAGCCAAATGAATATTATACCCCACCCAATACAATGCTCTAGGTCCTGATGTCTTCCCTTGCCTGCACAGATTTTCTGTGCTGTGTTTGGATACTTATCTCCATTGTTAACACATGCGATTGCTCCCTTTTGCCCTCTACATTCCTCTAGCTTCCAGTAGCTTTCTCTTGCTACGGCTTTGATTTGGCAGTCATGTATCCAAGGTGTGCCTGTTTTTTTAGCATCCTATCTATCATACTTAGCCCTACCTTCCCTCTCAAAGGTTCCTAGTTTGAAAGATAAGTGATAGCATTACCCTAGCTGTGACCCACTGAACTTCATCCAGCTCTGGGCTGACCTTGTAAGGGAATGTATTTGACCTTGTTACTCAGTGTGGATAGTTTTCAGGCCTGTAAAACAAAGTGGTTTGGGCAAAGTGATTACTATAATTCCTTCCACCCCTAACATTTCCGATTCTGTGATTCTATGAAGCACACCAAGCTTTGGATTCCTTCACCTTTAATAAAGAGCAGATGTGTACAGTAAAACATTTAGAGGCATACTTTTTTTGAAACAACCAATCCTAATTCCTCAGCAGGCAATTATGCCAAGGTAGTTCTCCTTTCACTTTCTGTTTCTACCTTGAATACAAGTTCAGTCCTCAGCATCTTCATTCCACCCACTTTCGGCTTTCAGCTCAATGATACTTATTCTCCTTCATTTGTTCATGCCTGACTCCCATGCTGTTTATCTTTTCTCTCAAAATTCACTCTTAGAATATCTTATTTTCTTAGGACACTGCTCATTGCAGAATGTCAGCTAGTTATTCTGCAAAGTCAATTTGTGAAACTTTATAAATAGGAGCCAGTTAGATAGTATTATCTATCTCCAAAAAGCATTTTTATTTTGTTAGGGGAGGTTGGGATGTTATGTATTAATTCAAAGGGGTAGCTGCAATGAAAGAATTCAACATGTTGCTGCTAGAACACCTTCTGTGCCTATCTGGCTAGAGATTTGGCAGGTGGCAATCCTATGTTTATCAATGTAAGACAGGTGAACATGATGTGTAAATGAATGAATGAGGTTGAAAATCTGTTTTCATATGACCCATTTTATTGTTATTCTACACATTCCCTCCCCCAGAGCTTTTATATTTTTAAGATATATTGGTTTTGTAGTTCAAAGTATGATAATCTGATCATCTCTAGATTAGCAGAAAAGTATGAATTATATATATGTCCCCTTTCTCCTCTGCCACAAACACTTTTGGTGAATAAATAAAGGGTGGTGGATATCATTTAAGTCTCTCCTTCCTCCCATGCGCACAGGGACTTACACCATTTATTGGGCCCATTTAGTGCTGTTGTTGAAAAGTAATGGTAATCTAATTGCATTTGATCATGTTAACAAATTCTGATTTTTGATAAAGGATAGTTTTTTGGGGATCATGTTTTAATCTGATACAATGAAATGGGTTGTTTAGAAAAAATAATGATTCTGCTGTATGGAGAAACCAGATGTCACAGCTCAACTCCACACAGGCAGAAACCCTGAGCTCTGAATTTTACTACTGCAAAGTGCAAAGAGTCACAAAGCAAACAATAATGGGAGAGTGATTCCATAGGGAGAGCACATCCCTTATGATTCCAAATGCCAGGGCATTTAGAAAATCTAACTCTGGCTTTCTAAAAGCTGAAGAGAATGGTGGAAGAGTAAATGAAAGCTACACTAACATCCTCCCAGGACAAGTCTGGATTTACAACTTAATTTTGGAGAAATCAGCTGGAATAACCAACTGAACACTAGCTAGAGAGAAGTCTTATAACCACGGAGAGACAGAAAAGGCCGCTACATCACAACATGACCAGTAGGGAGTGCGGAGATGTGGAAGGGCTGGCTGGGCTCACATGGGTGACAGCTGAAGGGACTGAGAAACAGCTCAGCAGCCGGGAGTTCCGCCTAAGAAGGGCAGGGTCTAAACCCCCAGATAAGCTTCCCAGCCTACAGCAACAGAGTGGAAAGTAAAATAGTATCCAGCTGTGAAAAGCGAAAAGCCATAAGGTTTCTTGCTAGCTGGAGAGAAACAGCTGGAGAAAAAGAGCTCTGAAGTGGATAACATACAAAACTATTTTGGCCCCCACTTACCCTGGGCTCAAGCAGAGGGAAGGCAGAGAGGACTAGAGACGCTTGGGGTGAGTTTGGTGTGGTGGCTTTGAGGGGAGAGCTGAGGAAGCAGCCGGCCAGGTCCCAGTGCTGACTCATCCCCAGTGCTGCAGGCAGACCATTCTCCTCCCAGTGGCATCAGCTTGAGGGGAAGCAAAAGCCCTGCCTACAGGAATTAAGGTGCCACACCCACGGTCCTTAAGCCTGATGGCTAATCACAGATTGAATAGATTAACAACTAAAGGAGTCAGACAAAGGCAGTAGATCCCTGGAAGTCTCCAACAGGCTGCCTAGGCCCAGACTGGTACAGGATCTGACCCCACCAGGGGCAGAGCCAGGAAGTGCAGATCATTCTAAGAAGCACCAACAAACAATAGGAATCACAAAAATGGGGAGACAGAGAAACAACCCCCCATCAAAAGGAAAGGTAGAATCCCCAGAAAGAGTGCTAAATGAAATAGAGGGGAGCAAACTATCAGACATGGAATTCAAAACATGGATTATGGAGAAGCTCAATAAGCTCAGTGGAAACTACAAAGAACTCCAGAGAAACTACAAGGAACTCCAGAAAAACTACAAGGAACTTACTGAGAATTACAACAGCATGAAAAAGGACATAGAAACTATCAATAAAAGCCAGGAGGAAATGAAGAATACAATCTCTGAATTGAAAAACACAGTAGAAGGAATTAAAAGCAGGCTAGAAGAAGCAGAAGATCAGATCAGCGAGCTGGAGGACAACATAGACAAAAACTCCCAGACAATGCAACAAAATGAAAAAAGACTGACCAAGAATGAAGAGGTTCTAAGACAGCTGCAGGACAACATGAAACATAATAATATCCGTATCATAGGAATTCCAGAAGGAGAAGAAGAAGAGCAAGGGATAGAAAACCTCCTTGAAAAACTAATGACAGAAAACTTCCCTAACATGAGGAGAGAAAGAGTCACACAAGTCCAGGAAGCACAGAGGGTCCCAATGAAGATGAACCCCAACAGGCCCACTTCAAGGCACATCATAATTAAAATGGCAACATTCAAAGACAAAGAGAGAATCCTAAAAGCAGCAAGAGAGAAATAACTAATAACATACAAGGGAGCTCCAATAAGGTTACCATCATATTTTTCAACAGAAACACTACAAGCCAGAAGGGAATGGCAAAAAATATTCCAAGCAATGAAAAACAAAGGCCTACAACCAAGACTACTCTATCCAGCAAGGCTCTGATTCAAAATGGAGGGTGAAATAAGGAGTTTCCAAGACAAAGGAAAGCTAAAAGAATACATCTCCACCAAACCAGCATTGCAAGAGATGCTAAAGGGTCTGCTTTAAGCAGCACTATTTACAATAGTCAAGTGCTGGAAACAACCTAAGTGCCCATCTATAGATGAGTGGATCAAAAAACTGTAGTACATTTACACAATGGAGTACTATGTAGCAGAAAGAAAGAAGAAACTTCTACCATTTGCAACAACGGGGATGGAACTAGAGAGAATTATGCTTAGCGAAATAAGCCATGCAACGAAAGAAAAATACCTTATGCTATCACCTATTATAGGAAACTAATGAACAACACAAACAAATGAGCAAAATTGAACCAGAGGTATGTAAATAAGGAATAAACTAACAGTAACAAAGGGGGAGATGGGAGGGAGAGAAGAGGGTAAGAAGGGAAGGGTCTAGTCAAAGAACATGTATAAATGACCCATGGACATGGACAACTGGGTGGGGACTGAATGTGGGAGAAGGGGAGGCAGGACACGGGGAAGCAAGAGGGGGAAAAAAATGGGACAACTGTAATGGAAAAACAAACAAAAAATTTTTAGTGGGGGAAAAAAATGAAAATATAAAGAATGGAAATGCAAGTTTAGTGAATATTAGAAGGACAAGAATTTTCCTTCACGCTGTATGTTTTTCTCCCTAACTGATCCCTCCAGAGTTTGGCATTCTAAGTAAGTAATGACATAAGTTTCTTTGCATAAAACTAATAAGACCAGTTGTTAATAGAGGGTTTTTTTTTTTACTAAGACTTTGACTGGAATGTCACGCCTAAAGGAGACACGTTTAGGCTCTGGTTGTTACCAAAAAGCCCTGAGTAACTGGGATTGACTTTTGAAGGTAATAAAAGTCCACGAGATAAAAGGCCTGTTACCTTGGTTGGATGTGCGGTCCATGGTAATCATTCCAGGGAAGGAATGAAGGTTGTTTTCCTGAAAGATGGCTAGAAGGGACCTTAAGGCACAATGGAAAACCAGAAGGGCTTGGAAAAGACAGGTGTTTACAGGCAAGGCTGAATGCCAGGTATGTGGTTCTGCTTCTGTGCCCTGAAGGGCAGACTGAAGGTCACCCTAAATGTTTATTGTGTAAGTTCCAGCAAAGCAGAACTAAAGATCAGAAGTGATCATTTGCTGCTCTTATTGTGTTTATGCAAATGAACAGAATAAATTAAAACTGGACTTAATGCAGTCCCTTTAATGACAAGGAGGGTAATCTTAGGGAGAAAAATCATTATTCAAGGAAAATCACAATGATCAGTGGTAGACTATAAAGTAGTGCAGCTAACCATCTTTAAAGTTTCTTTTCATTTAAAATTTGTTTTCATTTGAAAGTTAAACTATGTCTGTGGTATTATCAAAGATGTTTAATTTACAGGCAAGAAGAATGTCAAATGCCTTGCAACTGGATGTCTTTCCAATAGGACAGTCTTACAGATTTAGGGACTTGTATGTGGGTTATGTTACATAAATTAACATGTGTTTTCTGTTTTCAAAGGGCATAAGCCTACGATCTCATTACCTGAGTGATTTTCTGTACATATAGGCCTCACTTAATCCTGTCTGCATTGCTGCCTCCTGAGACTCAATAGTTTGGCTGAACTAAGTGGCTGGGTTGGTGAAGAATGGGGTGGTCTGTGGGCTTCACTTTAAAACTGGTTTCTCTTTTCTATCCTAATGGCTTGGACAGAAAGAGCCCAGAGGTCTGAAAGGGAGGAAACCTAAAATATTTTTCTCAGCCCAAATTAAGTATAATGGGTAAAAGGGTTTTGGACAGGTGAGATGTACCTGGCACACCTTCCTCCAAAGAAGACCTTCTTTTCTCTAATGTGGGACATTGAAAAATTAATACCTGTCTTTTGTCATTTAGTGGTTATAGATTGAATGATGTCTTTTAACCCTATTGCCAAATCTGTTGCCTCCAGAATACAACAAGAATGCCAGCCTGTTAAATCAAGCATGCCATTGTCTGGGGACAGCCAACCAACCTGGAGTCTGCACGATCCTTCCCCATGTGGGAAGGCCACCCTCCCCTCCACACCTCCACTATTATTAGGGATTTCTGGACCCAAGGGTAGGTAGGACAACAACCATATCCAGCTTGAAGCAGTTAGAGGAGCTCGAGACCTTTGCCCATTGCCCTTTATAAGATTATAAAGGGTCTTAAGTCTGAGAGGGAGGGATTGTTATTTTTTATTGTTAAATTAATTAATTAATTATTTAAAAGAAGAAGAAGAAGAATATATGAAAGGGTGAGACAGGAGAGCCTGTATGTACGACCCATGGGCATGGACTTGGGGGAGGGATTGTTGGGGGAGGGGGGTGCTGGGCGGAGGGGAGCAAAGGGGAAAATATTGGAACTATTGTAACAATATAATTAATAAAATATACTTTAAAAAAAGCTGAAGAAACACTTGTGAACAGACACAGATGTTTCTATACCCACCTCCCAAAGGTAATTGCTGTCAGGACAGTGTCTATGAGTGTACGAGAGAGAGAGACAGACAGACAAACACAGAGACAGAGACAGAGAGCACATGCAGGAGAGAAACAGAGACAGAGATGGAGAGTAAAAAAATTATGGGAAAGGGTAGAAAAGATCAGATATTAAGGAAGAAAGAAAGAGTGAAAAGGATAGCAAAAGAGAGGTACAGCTAGCTATTTATAGGTTATTTTATTCTCCTCTAGCACCTCTCTGGCTCTGCCTGCTGTTATAGTAAAGCTTTATGAAGGTTATAACTTCCTTAAGGAATACTACAAGGATTTAGCATTCCTATACAGTGGCAATATTCAAAATAAGGCTGGTAATTGGGTCATCTTATTAGCAAGCAACTATCACTAAGGAGTTCCAAGAGCTTTCCAGTTAGTTTCTCATCAGTACTTACAACACACTCGTGGAATAATGAGAGGGCACAGATGATGAATAATTAGTCCACTTTTATTCTTTCTTCAGTGGGTTTTAATTCTGCTCAGACACTGTCTCTTCACAGACCAGAGATTTAAGAGCAAGGTATAACAGTGGACACATTAGTTTTCATTATTTCCCCCCACTTTTTCACCCCTAATTTCACCTAACTGCAAGAATTTCTCAGAATTTAAATGGAAAAGGCAGGAAACACCTACGCTGTATAATCCCTGAGCTCAGATCATGAGTGTCCAATAGAATATAGTTTCAGTTATGTGGGTGCTAATTAGCTGAGGTTATGAATTCTCATAAGTGAGAGAGGTCAGTATAAGACAAGCAGGAAGATAGAGAGAAGCAGAGACAGGAGTGAGGGCAAAGGCAAATTAAGGGGATAAAAAGGAGAGGGCAGGAGGATGGCAGTCAGGCATCTGTGTGGGAATTCCCACTGCAATATCCGTGGTCCTCCACAAGTGCTCCACACTGTACACTTGATGTTATGAAACACACTGGCAACTCCATTGCCCTAAGGACACCGAGTTTCACTTAGAAACTCAAGCTCTGCAGGATGAGATGTGGGTCACAAGGCAGGGCTGAGGGGCCTCCCTGTGGGTCTATGGAACTAGAATTTGGATGGCAGTCCCTCCTACATTGAGACTAAACAGCCTCTTTCTCTTCAGCTAGAACTGTAGGCAAATAATCCTGGGTAGAGTTCCTAGTTAACTAATTTAGCTGTCAGCATGGATGTTGAAGACACTGTATATATTATTTTGAGGTTCAGTGATTGTTATCTTTGCTTTGCTACCAGGAGAGAAAAGACAGAAAGCAATGGCCTCCTATTTGCCTTTTTCACAGCATTTTCTTATTTAGTACTAGACCTTTATTGGAGAATTTCATCTAGCACCACTGGTGCTGACTACAAAGCCTTTAAGCGTTCACCCTAAGGCAGAGCCTTCTCTCTCAACCCCATCTCTTCAGACCGAGGATGGGGGTGGGCATTACTGAGTGGACACTTAACAATGAAGTGGATCCCGTAAGGAAGCTGCTTGAGGGGTCACACATATCCAAAATCTGGCTAGGCTGGTGCCTCAGCAAAAGTGTCCATTTACAGGTAGATAAGATAGGAAGATTAGAGCAAAATAAACAAATTAATCCACCAAACAACATAACAGTAATATAAAAAGTAAAGTCACGGATCTTTGAAAAACTCCTCGATAAAGTCTTCTAGCTCTTTGTAGTATAAGATCTAAATGTCTTATCTAGGTGTAGAAGACTATCAATATGTTTCCAAGTGTTCTTTCTCCACTGAACTTCCTTTTTTTCTAGAATATATACATTTTTTAAATTGAATATGTTGTGGTGACTTTGGTTAATAAAATTATGTACAATTCTATACTATATTATCTGTATATTGTATTGTATGTTCATCACTCCAAGTCAAGTCTACTTTCATCACCATTTATTCCTCCTTTACCCTCTTCTACCTCCCAGCATCCTCTTTTCCTTCTGGTAATAACTGTACTGTCATTAATGTCTATGAGGTTTTCCTGTTGTTGTTTAATCCCTTCATCATTTTTGCCCAGCACCCCCAATCCCCACCCCTCTGACAGCTGTATGCTTTTTCTATTCAACTGGGTCAAATCCTACTCATCCTTTGAGACCCAGCTCAAAGAATATGTACTTCCTGGGGGTTCCTCCAACCAACCTCACAATTCCTCCCTTCAAGGTGTTTTTCAAGTATTTTGCCTAAGAGACTGGCATTGAACTCAACTTCTGCTGCTCAGGCTGAATCTTCCAGATTCTTTGAAGGCAAAGGATAAACTATATATATAGATCTATCTATCTAGATAGATAGATATAATTACTCTAAACCCAATGCAGTGCTTTGCACATAAAAGAAGTTCAGCAAGAGTCCAATAACACATTCAAAAGGAAAGTAAATTGGCTTTATGATAAAAAATAAAAATCTGGAAAATAAATATAAAAAAGTAAAGTAATCATTTTTGAAAAGAAATACTTTTTTATGAATGCTGGGCTGATAGAGTTATTTTAATATTGGCACAAAATCTTGTGTCAAAAAGAAGAAACAGATATCATATTAAGTTAACATAACACATAGACTACAAATCCATGCAGGTTTCATCATCCACCCTTCCTTGTATTCTACAGAATAAAGGTAATTTGCAACTGTACTTATGCATTTTCTAGAGTGAATTCTGCATTTTATTAAGGGTATTATAAAATAAAAAATATGGTAGAGTAGTGTTTGCCACAAGGCAATTTGGGGAAATGTTAGGTTAGAGAGGCTTTTTTTTCTTTCTGCCTTCTCAGAGCTTTTAATGTGTATTGGGATTAAGACTCTCTGAGAGGAGGCATGAAGCACAGCATGACCCAAATGTGTTTGTCCATGAAATTTGTTTTAAGGAGCATTTCACATGACAGGTGTTCACAGATAACAAACTCTAGGAAACACTAGTTTTTTAGATGACATTATTAGTCACTTCAAGAGGCACTTAAAAAATGAAAACACCGATTGCTGTGATGCCAAAACACACAGAAGCAAAAATTTAAAATGATAGCCTATATAAATTTTGCTTCAAAATAATGAAACAGATAGCCTATTCTCATGAAAATACAGCATAATATATTGGGAAGTGCATGGGATAAGAAATATTTCTTTTTATCTTACCAGGTATATGATTTTGGGCAAGAAATTTCTCAGCAGAGAAAATATGCTATGTCTTTGAAAATCAGGAATGGTGATTTTATCTGGACTTTCTGAACCAAAAATTCATAGGGACAGATAAACTTAAAGGATTTGGGTGATGCTCTCAGGTATAAGAAATGGTCCTTTGCCTGGCCTTGACTCCTTTAGACTCTTGTGATTTGTCACCAGGGAGAAAGAAACTTGCTGATGGACTGTGTCTTAACTTTGGAGGGCTCACTGGTTAGGTTGATTGACATCTTTTGGTCTGAGGGGGAGAGCTCCTAAGATATACAGCTGAGAATTCTTTCCTTACCATTAATGACCTTCCCTCAACAGAGTATCAAAGACAGAAGGGGCCCATGTTAAAGTAATAACAAATTAATACTACAAGCTGTTCCTACATTTTCACAGCTCCAGTTACAGGTTAGCAAAACCTATAATTAGCACTCCGCACCAGTGTTTTGTGATTTGCCACTGCAGGCTCAAAGCTAGAAAGAGACAAAAGACCCCTTGGCTACTAGGCACATTTTTTAGCCACACACCCCTATTCAAATTAATCAACACCTTCCGACTACTTTGCAGGGATGGAGGTGCTCTGCCAGCAACTAATGAATGCAGTTACCAAAGCCCTGAGATACCTGCAGCATGTATGCCCCTATCTACTTCCTTCATCAGAGAACCTAGCACACAGTGGGTTTGTCTGGGACCACGTTAAAGAGGCAATTAAATATTTTAAAAGGGAGAAATAAACTTGATTTGAAGGCAGAATCACTTATAAATAAATCCCATAACCTAGGTTTTAAGGACAGCAACAAAAGGAAACTCCAGTGTATGAACTCCAGTCAACTCATCTCATATAGTCACAGGAAAAGAAAAAAAAGAAAAAAACAATAACAAAAAACTAATTGCAAACTGAAAACAATTAACTGTAAAGATATGTTTTCTGTATTTTTAATATAATAATGGATTGCTCTATTGCATAGTTATAGTTTTTAAATTATTGGGTATATTGTCCTGGCTGGGTGGTTCAGTTGGTTGGAGCATCATGCTGTAACAGAGAGGTTGTGAGTTTGACTTTCTGTCAGGGCACTTACCCAGATTGTGGGTTTTATCCCCAGTCTGGGTGTGTATGGGAGGCAACCAATTGTTTCTCTCACATTGATGTTTATCTCTCTCTCCCTTCCTCTCTATCTAAAAGCAATTAAAAAAAATCTTGGCTATTGTAAATAATGCTGCTATGAACATAGGGGTGCATATATTCAATAGAAGAGTGGATACAAAAGCTGTGGTATGTTTAAACAATGGAATACTATTCAGCAGTAAAAAAAAGGAATTCTTACCTTTTGTGACAGCATGGATGGAACTGGAGATATTATGCTAAGTGAAATAAGACAGTCAATGAAAAACAACTACCATATGATCTCACTTACAACTGAAATCTAATGAACAATATAAACTAATGAGCAAAATAGAATCAGAGGCACAGAGACAAGGAAAAGACTGATAGCTGTAAGAAGGGACAGGGAGTGTGGGACTGGTTGAAAGAAGATGAAGAGATTAGTCAAAGAACATAAATGTGCACCCCTATGTTCATGGCAACATTATTTACAATCATCAAGATATGGAAGTGGCCCAAGTGTCCATCAGTAGATGAGTGTATAAAACATATATGGGACATTTATACAATGGAATACTACTCGGCCGTAAGAAAGGAAAATTTTATCCTTTGCAACAGTACGAATGGACCTGGAGAACATTATGCTTAGTGAGATAAGCCAGTCAGAGAAAGAAAAATACCTTATGATTTCACTTAAATATGGAATCTAATGAACAAACTGAACTAACAAGTAAAACAGAGACAGACTCATAGATAGAGAGCAGATGACAGCTAGTGGGTCAGGGCGATTAGGGGTGGAGGGATTGAGCAAAAAGATAAAGGACTCATGGACATGGAAAACAGGGTGATGATTGCTGGGAAGAGGAAGGTACAAGGGGACTAAGTGGTAATGGAAAAAATACAATAACTATTAAACAAAAAAAGAATATATATCCATGACCCATGGACATGAACAATGGTGAGGGAATTGAATGTGGGAATGGGGACAGGCTGGGAGGTGGAGGGCAAAGGGAAAAAATTGGGACAACTGTAATAGCATAAACAATAAAAACAAAACAAAACAAAGAATATAAGTAAAAGCAATGAAAAAAATGTCCTTGGGTAAGGATAAAAAATTATTTTTAAGTATTGTGTATATTGATCTTTGTTGACAAATCTAACTTTGTTATAAAAACTCTAGAAGAAATATTTGAAGAGATTCTTTCATGTGTCTTTTATTTTTTTAAAAAGTATTCCCTTTTCTGGTTTTTAAATTACTGTTTTCACCTCCTATATTTCCTGAAATTAAGGTACACCTGCATATACAAATTTTTATACTTAATTTCATTTTCAGTTTATATTAGATACTTTTCTCTTCTCATTATAATTCCTTTTTAAATTTAATTTCCATGGCTTTATTCAATTCTACTAAAATAAGTAATGCATTTTAAAAGGATTATTTCTGAGCCCCAGTGAGGGTCCAACACTGTTCTTTTTCTCAGTCTCAGCCCTGCACAAAGTGGTGGAGCCTGGTTGTGGGGCAACTCTGAGTGACATGAAAGGCAAAGTGCAGTATGCGCTATGGTATAAGAGCCACATCCTTGCCTCAAGACTGGACAACTCTGAAGATCCAATCCAGGTCCAGAACTCACTATGGGATCCATGGAAGCCTTTGTTTGTGGTAGTTCAATGCCTCCCTCTGGCCAACCCTGACTCCTTTCTCCCTCACAGATTCTGATCCTGAGAGCACTCCCCAACAAAGTTGTCCTACACAAATTGCCTTCTCAGAGTTCATTTCCAGAGAATCCATCTTATCATTGTTCTTTTTACTTCTTTAAAAAAAATGCTTTATTGATTATGCTGTTACAGTTGTCCCAATTTCTTTTCCCTTTGTTTCCCTCCACCCAGTGACCCCACTCCCTCCAGTTGCTCCCCCCTTAGTCCATGCCCATTGGTTGTGCATATAGTTGTCCTCAACATCTTCCTGTCTACTCCACTCCCTCTTACTATGCTTCTTAATCCCTGTACCATCTCCTGCCCTTTCCCCTCTTCCCAATCCCAGTTTACCTCCTCCCAATATTCCCCATACCAATTATTATTTTCCCACTCTCATTGCCAACTTAGTTTGCTTTTGTTTAGATTCCTTAGCTTCTGTTGTTGGTTGTTGTGATACAGTTTTTATTTTAATGTTCATAGTTTTGATTCTCTTTCTCCTAAACAAGTCCCTTTAACATTTCATATAACAGAAAGATTTCCTAGCTGCTCATCTGATAGATTATATATTTGCTGTCTGGCCAGCTGCATGATTGGGATCTGTATCACGATCTGTGCCATCCTGAGAGTTTGGTGTTTACCTTTGCTTCCTCTGCAGGGCTGTCACACCTCCTACGGGTGTGGAGCCCTGTGCACTCATCACTACCAGGCAACCCTTCTCACCACACTTTGGTGTTTTGTGTGAGGGCGGGGGTCCAAGATGGATTCCTGCCATTCACTCTCCACTGAGAAACCGGTAGCCTCCTCCTCCATCTCACACCCTCTGGGCCTCACAGTCTGAGGCAATGGGGGTCTGCCTTCCCCAGCATTGGAATCATGAGCTGACGGGTTTGGTCTGCAGCTGGGGGTGCTCCCCAGGCACTTCTCACCTCCCCTTAAATATGGGTATCTGTGCTTACTGCTGTTCCGCTGCCATTGTGGCAGCTGCCACCGCCAGCACAGCTTGACCTCTCTGCCCCAGCCTTGCCCCTCCTACCCGTCTGGATGAGCGCCACTTCTTTATAACTTCATATGTTAGACTTCCATGTAGCTTTATTTTCTGGAACTTCTGGTTATTTCTGGTTTTATGGTAGTTGTATTCCTTCTTAGTTATAGAGGGAGATGGAGTGTGTCAATCTAGACCTCCACCTTGGCTGGAAGTTATTATCATCATTCTTAAGACTTCCATTATTATAATTATTTTCTGAATCATCAGTAGGAGAAGGTTTCAGACTTTTGACAAGTCAAATTGAGGGGGAAAGCTTCCCTATCTTGTTCTCATTGCTATAACTATTTGGCTAAACACAGATATAAAAATTACTGTGAAGTTGGAGCAAAACTGTGGACAGAATTCATGAAGTGATCCATTACGTGTCAAGGGCATTTTAATCAAATCTAGTCCAACAAGTGTGTGCATGAACACATAAAAGAGAGAGGTAAAGAAATTTAGGGAAAGAAATAAAAATAAGCTTTTATCAGATTTTAAAATAGTGTTAAAAATACTAGCTGTGGATTCAATTTTCAATTGAAGTATTTATTATTAAACAATATTAACAGTAATAGTATGTTCTCTAAATGTAATTCAATTGTGGTTATTTCATTTTCCTTAACACAGGAACAGTAATTTAGTTTTCCTCTCTCTCACCCCACAAGTGAGATGGCAAACGATTCTGTGTAGAATCCAAGCATCACACTGATGTTGTTTATTCAGACTCAGGAGTCTCCTTTCTCCTCCCCCACTTCTACTCTGGCTTCAACCAATTTTTGGACACTAATATACAAATCTGCACTGTAAATACAAATAAGCACAAACCATATTACTCAAGTAAGGGCTTACAGATTATTTTCTAAGAAAGTATTTTTAGCTTTAATCGAATTATTTTTAATTTCTTTCCATAACTCCCACATAGAGCAATGATTTTACATAGATGCCTTCATATAACCAAATCACTCTTGCTTTTTCCACATCCCTTTCTTGCTTCATTCCCCTTCCTTTTGTTTCTCCTATTTTGGCTACACTCCCTCCAGGAACCCATGTCAGCACTTATGTGTGCTTCATATTCTTTTCTGCACTCAACACTATACAGATCTGTTCACATATACAGCTACACACACATGTAGAAGACCTTGTGCTCACTTTTCTGTATTTTGTTTTCTCACTCACTACCTTTCTTGAAGCCCTCTGGCATAGAACTAATTTATTCTTTTTAAAAAATAACAATCCATTATGTGAATATATCACAATATTTTAACCATTTAACTGAGGGATGTTTATTTTTAGACTGTTTGTTTTTTTGTCACTATAAACAGTGTTGCAGTAAATAAGACCCACCTTTATAAACTGGATTTTCAATATGTTCAATATAGGTTCCTCAGACTGAAATTGCTGGGTCAAGGGCATATGCCTTTTTAATATTTATAGATATAGTAAATTGCTTTTTAAAAAGACTATAAAATTGTACATTTATGTCAGCAGTGTATGCTTTCCTCTACATACATGCCAGCAGATATTACAGTCTTTCTAAATTTTTGCCAGTCTGATAAATATTGCATTGATTTGTTTTTCCAATGTACAAGTGATTTGAGCACATTTTCATATGATTATGACCATTCAGATTTTTTCTTTTGTGAAACATGTCTATATATGTTACCTATTTTTCCATTGCTTGTTTATATAGTGCTGATTTGTGAGAGCTTTTTTGCTTTCTCTGTTAACCCTTTATGTCAATGTATGTTTTAAATATTTTTCCATGTCTCTTTTGTCAATTAACTTCACGTGTAATATTTTTGGTCATTTGGCCATATATATGATCATTTGTGGCATTAGGGTATATATATAACAAATGTATATACATAGGTATTACATGCTATATATAATATATATTCATATGTATACTAAAATATCAAAATGCAAAAAATTTACATACTCTTCTTACTCCATTAAACAAACAACTATATCAGGTAGTTTTATTAGTAAGGTCTATTTCTGGATTCTCTATTCTACTAAATTTTTAAAAATTTTATACTCTTATAGCTGCTTCTGATAGAAAATGCTTTATTACTTATTATTCCTTTGTGTAATTTTCTTAGTTGTTGTCAGGTAATTGTTCTTTCGAAGTAACTGTTATTTTATCCAGTCAAAAAAATAATAAAACTTTCATTGGGATTCTAATTGAAAATAAATTAAATTTACACTTTACTCTTGGGAGACCATTTTTTACAATACATTGGGACTTCAGAACCAAGAACATACTTAGTTTTTTAAATTGGTTTCTCAAGTCTTTTTAAAAAGGTTTTATGTCTTCTTTATATAGGTTGTGTCTTGTTTTATAAAACTTCTTTCTATATTTCATAGTTTTATTTAATTTCATATGTAGAATTTATTTTTTTATTTTTTGGTTCTTAGTGGTAGAGAGGTTAAAAGCTACTAATTTCTATCTAGTCATCTTACAAAGTTTTATTAACTGCTATGCTTTTTTCCCTTCAATCTCTTGGGTTTTCTGCTTACACAATGACTGCATTAATAAAGTATAATTTTTATCTCTTATTTTTTAGTGTTTATAGTATATATTTCTTTTATATTGTTCTTCTACTTCATTTCATTTAAAGATTTTCTTAAAAACAGCTGCTGAGTTTAACAATTTTCTTTAGTGACTTGATTTGATTGCCTGATTTTTCTTTTAATTTATTTATGTATAAGATTATATATACAGATTTCCCAATATGGAGCCATCTTTGCTTTTTTGTGCATGTGTTTATTTGCTACTCTTTTAAATTTTTAGGAAAATATTTATCAAATGTGTCAAATACTAATAGCTATAACTTAATAAAGAGTTCCATGATCAAATTAATTTGAGAAACACTACACAAAACAAAGTTAAATGGTACTTCCCAGAACCATTAAAGTTAATGAGCATTGTCAACTTACAAGTGGAGAATAGGTATACAAAGTGTTTAGTGAACTTTATTTGACCATTCATTTTTCTTGGACCATTCTATGTTACTATGTCAAAGCAGAACAAACTTTTGGGAAAGGCATAAATGCATACTAAGATTTGCAAATATCCCAACACATGAAACCAGTTAAATCATGAAGGCAGAGGAATAAATTAAAAGTCACAAATGTGGGATACTAAAACTATTTGAGGAAAAATAATTTAACTAATATTTGTGCCAACTATACTCACTTTTACTTATACCAGAGTCTTGCCTAGGTAGGACAAAATTATTGATGTTTGGCATTATACAGACCCATCTTAAAACATAGGGTTATCATAAGCTGAATTCAATTTCAGCTTCAGCCAGCTGTGAAAGAATGATTCTAGAAAATAATGCAACTGAACCTTTACTCACTCTATTTTGTGACCATAATAGCATGACTAACATGACATGATGATGTAGATGGATTATCATGACAGGCTCACACATGGCACTCACCAATGACATATTCCACTCTGAAGAAATCTCTTCTGGGGTCATATGGACGATTGAAGTCAATCTGGATGTAGAAAGACTTCCCTCTACGTACAATTAGCTTGTTGTTATCATACTTGTCAGTGTGATGATCCACTTTGTTGCTGTCCCATCTCTCCTTGAACAGGTGAACACTTGTGACATTAAGGTAGTCTATGCACAAAGAAAACAATCAAGGGAAGCCACTTAGTAACTTTGTTTAAAGTAAACTCCAAAAACAACATCATTTTTCCTGAAGCAGGAAGGTCTACTGGATAAAACTCTGTACCAGTGGTTCTCAACCTTCCTAATGCTGTAACCCTTTAATACAGTTCCTCATGTTGTGGTGACCCCCAACCATAAAATTATTTTTATTGCTACTTCATAACTGTAATTTTGCTACTGTTATGAATCATAATGTAAATATCTGATATGCAGGATGTATTTTCGTTGTTATAAATTGACATAATTAAAGCATAGTGATTAATCACAAAAACAATATGTAATTTTATATGTGTTTTCTGGTGGTATTAGGTGACCCCTGTGAGAGGGTCGTTCAACCCCCAAAGGGGTTGCGACCCACAGGTTGAGAATCGCTGCTCTATACAGAGGGCTGGTAAGTTTGAGAGTCAGTGTCTTGTGACATTTTCATTTTCAAAAAGGATTTTAGAAAAACTTTTCCCCACTCTGATTTCATTTCAGACCACACATCACTCACTGACTTTGAGAGAGATGGAGCAGCGTTGATAATGCCTAGTGTACAGGTCTAGATGCAGAGAAACTAGGACCAAAGTTGAAGTCTTCACATTCCTTGGTTTTCCTTATCTCATGTCCTTCTCAGGGTGACTACTGCCACACTGTCACTAACTAGAGATAAGGAGGAAATAGCCCCTTCTATTTTCTTATCTTTAAACGGGAAAAAAATGAAATTGACAAATCCTCAAAAAATGTTCTAAGAACAAAGTTGGTCATTAACCCAAAATTCTCTTCTTACTTCAAGAAGGGTCAAATACCCTTCCTTTTGTAATTCTAAAAGTAGATCTTGTCCTTCAAAGGCAGGAAAGAGAGGGCACAGGTGTGGAGAAAAGCCACTAATATTTCTATGAGATAAGTATAATTGCTTCTACATTGCACATGCAGAAAGAAGCCTCACACTTCCCTAGTTACTAATCAACCAGTCTGGAAGGCAAACCCTGGTCAGATACCAAAACCTACAGATATTTTTAGTATTGAGAGTTTAACTGTCAATAACACATTTATCTGAGATATGATAGCACTGGATAAAGATTAGATATCCTCCTACCTTGTTCCCATTCCCTTTGCAAATGAGCACTGAATGTGAAGTTAACTCTAACTACACATCTGCACTGTAGTTTAGAAAACCTAGTCTAGAGACAGATTTACATCCCTGCATTTGTACTTCTAATGGGACACTGGGAAAAGAAGGCTGGAGGGGCGGTGATGTACTGGACTTCCTTCTCTTCCCCTGATGCTGCCTGCTGTATGTTTTGCCCTCATAGCTGTGAACACGAAGTGCACATCTGCCGAGCTTGTGCTGGGCACCACTCTGCAATACTACAATGACTTCTTTCACTTTTACACAGAAATCTGTGTAAGGCACCTGGTTTTCTCCAGCCTCATTTTTTTTTCCTCATTGGGAAGAAGTTGGGCTCACTAAGATACTCTCCAGTTTGAAAGTCTTGGAGTACCTGAAACACTCTTAATTAATAAAGTTCAGGTAATCCTAATTTTGAATCTTGGATGCCATAATTACCTAGGTAAGAAACATTGCCTCTAAGAAGCTAAACTTTTCTCAACTTAAAAATGAGGATATTAATACCCAGAGAATTTCTGTGAAGATTCAACGTCATGATGCAATGTGTCTGGCACTATGGCACATAGTGAGGCCATCGGCTTGCTTGTGGCTCACTATATATGAGCTCTGAGAGAGCCAATTTATATTTTACATGGTGCTCAATTGGCTATTCTGACTGCAATATTACAATGAACAGAAGTGTAAGATGCAGTTTTATTTTTACTTCATCTCAGAACCCTGCCATTGTAAATGTTACCTGAAGGACATTTTCCTTCCATTATGTTGTGGGCTAAAGATGTTTAATTCTCTACACCTTGCTCCTTCAAACTGCCTTTACCCTAAGGTTTCTGGCCTTATTAAAGTCACAGTCTCCAGTGTTAGACCAGTTTCAGAAAAAGCTGAAAAGTAGGCAGTCAAGATAATGGAGTAGGAAAATCTTGAGTTCACCTATCCCTAAGGACACATCAAAACTACAACTACATGTAGAACAAATATCTTTGAGACTGACCAGAAGACGAGCAGAACAGATATTTTTACAACTAAGAATTTAGAGAAAAAGCCACATTGAAAAGGGTAGGAGGGTCTAGTCAGGAACCACACCCCCAGTATAGCTTCCTGCAAGTTGGAGGTATTTCACTACAATGGAGGTCTCCCTTGAATAGTGATGGATCTGAGCCCCACATTGAGTGCTCCATCCCAGGTGAACCTAGACCAGGAAGATAAGTTCCCATAATACCGACTATGAAAACCAATGTGGTTTATGTTCAGGAGAGCTGAAGGGTTCTAGAACCAAGACCCTGCTCTTAAAAGGCTTGTACACAAACTCACTCTTGGAGTTCCAGCACTGAGGCAGCAGTCTGAAAAACTTCTGGGTCATACATAAAGGAGATACACTGACTAATTTTAGGGCAAGTACCGGAGGGGCATGAATCTGTTTATGCTTTCTCTGGGGACAAAAGCACTGGCAAACACCATTTATTTTTCATACTCCCAGCTGGCCTAGAGCTGGCAGGCACCATTTCTAACACTCTCCATTAACCTTGCTAATATTGTTCACCATGCCCCAATGTTCCCCTGAGATCCCACCTGGTCCAGTCTGCTACTCCATCTAGCATCACTTCTGCCACACCTGTTGGCAGCCTTTGCTGGCACCAGCACCCCTCCAAAACAGCTCCAGCCCCAACCTGCTACACCTCGTGGGCAGCTTTATCTAGGACAAGTTTCCTTGCAAAGTGACTCTCACTCCATAGACCTAGCCCTCGCATACCAGCATGTCCACAACAGTTGAGGCTGAGCCTTGTAGCTAGCCAAGTTGGGAGTCTACCTGCACACCAACACACCCACAGAGACTGTAGCTGGGTCTCATAGTCAGCCATGCCAAGGAGCATCCCTGCCCACCAGTGCACCCACATTAGTCATACACAGGCTTCAACAACAACTGGGCTGGGGAACATTCTTGTTCACCAGTGTCTCTGAAACAATTGTGGCAGTGTCTCACATCCAGTCAGCCTGAGAACCAACCTGCCTACAAACATGTCTTCACCGTCTGCAGCCAAATCACAGCAGGCACATGCAACCCACACAGGAAACAACCTTGGAGCACCTTGCTCTGATGAACAGGATGGATTGCACAACTGGACCCCACAGAACCCCTTTTACATAAGCTCCTTCAGTACCAGTAGACAAAGCTGATATGCCAAATACATAAAGATAACACAGAGAGTTAGGCAAAATGAGGAGACAAAGGAATATGTTCCAAAAGAATAAGAACATGACAAAATCCCAGAAAAAGAGCTAAAAACTGGAGATAAGCAGCATACCAGATAAAGAGTTCAAAATAATAATCATTAGGATGCTCAACAAATTTGGAAGAAGAATTATGAACACAGTGAGAACCCTCCCAAATATAATTGGAACTGAAAAATACAATAACTGAAATTGAAAAATGCTCCAGAGGGAATCAACAGCAGTTAAATTATGTAAAAGAAGAAGTCAGCAATCTGGAAGATATGGTAGTGGTAATCACCCATCAGAACAGGAAAACAGAATTTTTAAAAAAAGAGGAAAATCTAATGGGACAACATCAAGCATACTAATATTCACATTATAGAAATCCCAAAAGGAGAAGAGGGTGAAAAGGACAAAAAAACTGTTTGATGAAATAGTGGCTGGAAACTTTCCTAATTTGGTGGAGAAAACAGACAACCAAACCCAAGAACTACATCGAGTCCCAAAGAAGATAAATCAAAAGGCACTCATACCAGACACATAATAATTAAAAATGTTAAAAGTTAAAGAGAGAATCTTAAAAGCAGGAGGAGTAAAATTAATAAAGTACAAAGGAACTCTATACAATTATTAGCTAATATTTCAGCAGAAAGTTTACAGGCCAGAAATAAGTGGCCTTATATTCAAAATGATTAAAGTGTAAAGCCTACACACAAGAATAATCTAATCCACAAAGTTATTATTCAGAATTGAAGGAGAGTTTCCCAGACAAGCAAAAGGTAAAAGAGTTCATAACCACTAAACCGACACTACAGAAAATGTTAGACTTTTCTAAGTGGAAAAGAAAGGTCAAAACTAGAAGAAAATATATGAAAGAAAAAAGTCTCACTAGTAAAGGAAAACATAGATTATTAAGGAAATGGATAGATTACTTATAAAGCTAGTATAACGATTATAACAAAAAAGTAGTAAAAATATTTATATCTACAATTAGTTAAGAAAAACACATAAACAAATATGCAAAATATGATATAAAAACATAAAATGTGGGCTAGGCAAAAAAAGGTAATGCTTTTAGAATGCATTTGAACTAAAGCAACCATCAACTTAATGTAGACAGCTATATACATAACTTGTATATGAATCTCATGGTAAACACAAACTAAAAACCTATAATGCACACACAAAGAATAGAGAAAAATGAATCAAAACATAACATTACAGAAAGTCATCAAATCACAAGAGAAGAGAACAAGAGAAAAAAAGGAACAGAGAATAACTACAAAACCAAGCAGAAAACAACAAAGTGGCAATAAGTACATTCCTATCAATAATCATTTGATATTTCAATGGACTAGATGCTTCAATCAAAAGACATAAAGTGGCTGCCTATAAAATATTTATTTCAGACCTAAAGACAGAGACTGAAGATAAAGGGATGAAACAAGATTTGTAATGAAAATGAAATGAAAACTTGGGCAGCAATATTTACATTAGACAAAATAGACTTTAAAACAAATATTGTAACAAGAAACAAAAAAGGGCATTACATAATGATAAAGGGAACAATCCAATAAGAGGATATAACTATTGTAAACATCTATGCACCCAGCATGGGAGCATGTAAACACATAAATCAAATATTTATGATTGAGAGAGAGATTGATAGTAGTCTGGTAATAGTAGGAAACTTTAACATCCCACTTACATCAATCAGTAGGTCATCCAGACATAAAATCTACAAGGAAACATTGGCCTTACACAACATATCAGACCAACTTGAGCTAATAGATATACGCAGAACACTCCATCACAAAAGGGCAGAATACACACATTTTTCAAGTGCCCGCAGAACATTCTTCAGTATAGGTCACATTTTAGGCCACAAAACAAGTCTCAATAAATTTAAGAAGATTGAAATCACAGCAAACATTTTTAACCACAAAAGCATGAAGCTAGAAAGCAATTATAAGAAGAAAACTGGAGTAAAAAAAAGAAACAAACCCAGTACATGGAGACTAAACAATACACTAAAAAACAAATAAACAAACAAACAAAAGAGTGAGTCAACAAAGAAATCAAAGAGGAAATAAAATACCTTGAGACAGATGAAAAAGAAAACATAACTTTCCAAAATCCCTGGGATGCAGCAAAAGCAGTTCTAATGGAGAAATTTATAGTGACAAAGGCCTACCTCAAGAAACAAAAAAAATCTTAAATGATCTAACCTTAAACCTATAGAAACCAGAAAAAGATAACAGAAAGAAGAAAATAACAAAGATCAAAGCAGAAACAAATAAAATAAAGACAAAAAAAAATAGGAGATCAATGAAACTAAGAATAGGTACTATGAAAAAATAAAGTGATCAACCTTTAGCCAGCCTCATCAAGAAAAAGAAAATGAGAGGGCCAAAATAAATAAAATCAGAAATGAAAGAGGACATGTGACAACTGACACCAGATAAATACAAAGGAAAATAAGAGAATACTGTGATTAATTATACACCAACAAATTGGACAACCTAAAAGAAGTAGACAAGTTCCTATTAACATACAATATTCCAAGACTGAATCAGGACAAAACAGAAACCTGAAACAGACCAATACCTACTAAAGAAACCAAATCAGTAATCAAAAGACACATAAGAAAACAAAGTCCAAGGCTCCGCCCCTTACGACATAACAGTAGCAACAGCTTTACCTAAAACACAGAGGCAAATACACACAGGAGACTTACGGACAGGATGGAGGCCTAGATTGATATGCTCCATCTCCCTCCACAACTAAGAAGGAACATAACTACTGCAAAACCAGAAATAACCAGAAGTTCCAGAAAATAAATGGAAGTCCAATGTATGAAGTTATAAAGAAGTGGTGCTCGTCTGGAATGTAGGAGGGGCAAAACCGGGTGGAGAGGTCAAGCTGTGCTGGCAGCAGCAGCAACAGCAGCGGTGACGGCGGCGGGACAGCGGTAAGCACAGACACCCGTATTTAAGGGGAGGTGAGAAGAACCTAGGGAGCACCCCCAGCTGCAGACCAAAGTTGTCAGCTCACGATTTCAATGCCGGGGAAGGCAGACCCCCATTTCCCTGGACTGTGAGGTGTGGAGGCGGTGGGGATGAAGGAGGAGGCTCCCAGTCTCTCAGTGGAGAATGAATGGCAGGAATCCATCTTGGGTCCTTGCCCCCACACAAAATACCACAGTGTGGTGAGAAGGGTCACCTGGCTGTGACAAGTGCATGGGGCTCCACCCCCTATAGTATAGGAGGTGTGACAGCCCTGTAGAGGAAGCAAAGGTAAACACCAAACTGTCAGGATGGCACAGATCATGATAGAGATCCCAATCACACAGCTGACCAGACAGCAAATATATGATCTATTGGACAAGCAGCTACGAAATCTTTCTGAGGCACAGTTCAGAGCTTTGGTTATAAAAATGCTTACAGACCTAACAGCAAATCTTAAACAAGATAGGGAAGGAATGAAGGCTAGTCCTGCTGAAATGAACAAAAACACATACGAAACTAGTGGTGAGGGAAAGAAAACCAGGGATCAAATCAACAAATCAGAACATAAGGAAGGAACAAACAGTCAACCAGTGCAGAAAGAGGAAACGAAAAGTGAGAAAAATGATGAGAGGCTCAGAAACATATGGGACAGCTATAAGCGGGCCAGCATCCGAATCATAGGGTTGCCATAAGGTGAAGAAGAAGAACTAGAAATTGAAAAATTACGTGAAAAAATAATGAAGCAGAACTTCCCTAACTTGGGGAAGGAAATAGATTTACAGGTCCAGGAAGCACAGAGAGGTCCAAAAAAACTGGACCTTGGGAGAACCACACCAAGACACATTATAATCAAAATGTCAAAAATTAAGGATAAAGAGAGAATCTTAAAAGCAGCAAGACAAAAGAAGAGAATTACATACAAAGGGGTCCTAAGTAGACTGTCAGCTGATTTCTCAAAAGAAACTCTGCCGGCAAAAAGGGACTGGCAAGAAATATTCAAAGGAATGAAAAGCAAAAGTCTAGAACCACGATTACTCTATCTAGTGAAGCTGTCATTCAGAATAGAAGGGCAGAGAAAATGCTTCCAGGACAAAGTAAATCTGAAGAAGTTCATCAGATCCAAACCACTGTTATATGAGATGTTAAAGGGACTTTTTTAGGAGAAAGAGGATCAAAACTATGAACATTAAAATGAAAACTGTATCAAAACAACCAATGACAGAGGCTAGGGAACTGAAACAAAGGCAAATTAAGAAGGCAATGAGAGTGGGAAAATAATTATTGGTATGGGAAACATTTTGGGGGGAGGTCAGCAGGGAGCAGGAAGAGGGGAAGGGAGGGAGATGGTACAGGGATTAAGAAGCGTAGTAAGAGGGAGTGGAGTAGACAGGAAGATGTTAAGAAGAGCTATGTGCACAACCAATTGGTATGGACTAAGGTTGGGGGCAACTGGAGGGAGGGGGTCACTGGGTGGGGAACAAAGGGAAAAGAAATTGGGACAACTGCAACAGAATAATCAATAAAGCATATTTTTTAAAAAAGGAACAAAATTCTAGAACAGATAGCTTCACAGGTGTAATTAAATCAAATGTGTAAAGAATTAATACCTATCTTTCTCAAAGTATGGCAAAAGAATTGAAGAAAGAATGCTTCCAAGCTCACTCTGCAAAGCCAACATCACTCTGATATGAAAACCAAACAAAGGCACAATCAAAAATAAAACAAAATAGAGTAAAATTAAAATAGAAACAAAAAAGAAGAAAAGTTTCAAGCCAATATCTCTGATGAACAGAGATGCAAAAATTCTCAACAAAATATTAGCTAACTGAATTTGACAGTACATTAAAAAGTTCAAACACCATAATCAAGTGGGATTTATTCAAGAGATGCAAGGATGGTTCAATAGTTCAATATTTGCAATCAATCAATGTGATATACCACATTAACAAAATGAAAAAGAAACATATGATCATCTCAATATATGCACAAAAAGATTTGACAAAATTCAGCATTCACTTATAATAAAAACTCTCAACAAAATGGAGATAAAAGAAATATATCTTAGTATAATTAAGATCATATGACAAACCTACAGCCAACATCATACTCAATGCTGAAAAACTGAAAGTCTTTTCTCTAGGATAAGGAACAAGACAAGAATGCCCACTCTCACCACTATTATTTAATATAGTATTGAATGTCCTAACCATGGCAATCAGATAAGAAAAGGAAATAAAGTCATTTAACTGGAAATAAAGAAGTAAAACTGTCACTATTTGAAAATGACACGATACTATATGTAGGAAATCCTAGATTCCTCCAAAGAGCTTTTAAGACTAATAAATAAATTCAGTAAAGTTGCAAAATACAAAATTAATATGCAGAAACCTGTTGTGCTTCTATACATTCATAACAAAATATAGAAAGAGAAATTTAAAAAATAATCTCATTTATATTCACATCAAAAAAAAGAATGTTTAACCAGGGAGGTGAAAGAACTGCTTCTCTGAAAAGTACAAGACAAATAAATGGAATGATATACCATGCTCACTGGTGTGAAGAACTAATATTGTTAAAATGTCTATACTACCCAAAGCAATCTATAAATTCAATGCAATTACTATGAAAATACCATTTTTTCATAGATCTAAAACAAGTGATTGTAAAATTTGCCCAGAAGCACAAGATTTTTCAAATAGCCAAAGCAATCTTGAGAAAGAAGGAGCAGGTTGAAAGTATCATGTTCCCTGATTGCAAACTATTGTACAAAGTTATAGCAATCAAAACAGCATGATACGGGCACAAAAACAGATATATAGATCAATAAAACAAAATAGAAAGCCCAGAAATAAATTCACACTTACACAATCAAGTAATCTACAACAAAAGAGGCAAGAATATACAATGGGAAAAACACTGTCTCTTCAAAAAAATGGTGTTGGGAAAATTGGAGAGCTACATGCAAAAAAATTGAAAATGGACTGCTTTCTTACACTATATACAAAATTAGAGACAAAATGAATTAAAGTCTTAAATGTAAAACCTGAAACCATAACTCCTAGGAGAAAACATAGGCAGTGAACTCGACATCAATTCTAGCATTAATTTTTAGAAAATGTCTCCTTGAGCAAGAGCAACAGAAGCAACAATCAACAAATGGGACCCCATCAAACTTAAGATGCTTTTGCACAGCAAAGGAAATATTAACAAAATTAAAAGACAAACTACGGAAGAAGATATGTGCAAGTGATATATCCTATAAGGGGGTAGAATCAAAAATATGTTTAAAAAACTCATAAACTTAACATAAAAAACAATATAATTTAAAAATGAGCAGTGGTCCAGAACAGACAATTCTCCTAAGAAGACAGAGATGGCTAACAGACACATGTTGAAAGGATGCTCAACATCACTAGTCAATCAGGGAAATGCAAATCCAAACCACAATGAGTTATCACCTCCCGCAGCCAGAATGGCTATTATCAAAAAGACAACAAGCATCAAGTGTTGGTGAAGATGTCGAGAGAAGGAAACTCTCATGCACCAGTGGTGGGACTGTAAATTGGTGCAGTCACTATGAAAAAAAGTTGGATGTTTCTCAAAAAATTAAAAATAGAATTATCATATCACTCAGCGATTCCATTTCTAAGTAACTATCCAAAGAAAACAAAAACACTAATTTGAAATGATTCATGGACCTCTGTATTCATTTCTGCATTATTTATAATAGTATTTATTCAAGATATGGAAGCAACCTAAGTGTCCATTCATAGATGACTAGAGAAAGATGTATATCTATAATGGAATATTACGCAGCCATAAAAAGAATGAAATGTTGCCATTTGTGAGAACATGAGTAGACCTAGAGGGTATTATGATGATTGATATGTCAGAGAAAGACAAATACTGTAAGGTTTCACTTATATGTGAAATTTAAAAATCAAAACAAAATAGAAACAGACTCATAGACACAGAAGACAAAGTGATGGTTGCCAGAGGGGAGGAAAGTGAGGGGATGGATGGAGAGGGGAACAACATTAAAAGGTACAAAGTTCTAGTCATAAAATAAATAAGTTATGGGGATGTAATGTACAGCATTAGAAATATAGTCACATAGTCCCTTTAATGACAAGGAGGGTAATCTTAAGGAAAAAAAATCATGATTCAAGGAAAATCACAATGCTCAGTGGTAGACTATAAAGTAGTGCAGCTAACTGTCTTTAAAGCTTATTTTCATTTAAAGTTTGTTTTCATTTGAAAGTAAAACTACATCTGTAACATCATTAAAGATGCTTCAATTTACAGGCAAGAAGAATGTCAAATGCCTTGCAACTGGATGTCTTTCCAATAAGACAGTTCTTGCAGACTCAGAGACTGGTTTGTGAGTTATGCTGTATAAATTACCATGTGTATTCTGTTTTCATAGGGCATAAGCCTATGATCTCATTGCCTGAGTGATTGTACATATAGGGCTCACTTAATCCTGCCTGCATCACTGCCTCCTGAGACTCAACGGTTTGGCTGAACTAAGTGGCTGGGTTGGTGAAGCATGGGGTGGTCTGTGGGGTTCACTTTAAAATTGATTTCTCTTTTTTATCCTAATGGCTTGGACAAAAAGGGCCCAGAGGTCTGAGAGGGGGGAAACCTAAAATATTCCCCTCAGCCCAAACTAAGTATAGTGGGCAAAAGGGTTTTGGACAGGTGTGACGTGCCTTGCACACCTTCCTCCAAAGCTTTGTATCCCTAATGTGGGATATTGAAAAATTGATCCCTGCCTTTTGTCATCTAGTGGTTATGGATTGAATGATGCCTTTTAACCCTGTTGCCAAATCTGTTGCCCCCAGAATACAAGGATGCCAGCCAGTTAAACCAAGCATGTCATTGTCTGGGGACAGCCAACCGACCTGGAGTCTGCACGATCCTTCCCCATATAGAAAGGCCACCCTCACCTCCACACCCCCACTCCTATTAGGGATTTATGGACCCAAGGGTAGGTAGGATGATGACCATGTCCAGCTTGAAGCAGCTAGAGGAGCACGAGACCTTTGCCCATTGTCCTTTATAAGATTGTAAAGGTTCTTATGTCTGAGAGGGGGGAATTTTTATTTTTTATTGTTATAAAAATTAATTAATTAACTAATTAAAAAAAAGAAATATAGTCACTAATATCATAGTGACTGTTGGCAGATGGTTACTAGACTTAGTGTCATGATCATTTTGTAAGGTATGTAAATGTCAAATTACTATGTTGTACCCCTGAAACTAATATATTATTGTATGTCCACTATAGTTTCATTTAAAAGAAAAGAAAGAAAGAGCTGGAGAATCTAAATGTCCCAGTTGAAAAGAACCTTAGTAATCAACTCACCTGGCTTGCTTTCTTAGGACTGTGCCTTTTAGTAGTAATTCTTTTCTTTTTGTTTTTAAAGGAAATACCTAAAATGGTTTATTTCTATTTATTTATTTATTTGTTTGTTTATTTATTTATTAAAAGACTAAGTTTTTACTGAATGATTGCATTTAAATAAAAATGAATTCAATCTTCATACATAAATTGTGGACAACCATATTATTCACCAGCTTCCTGACATTTTGGGACATTCTTATAAAAGCTTGCATATCTTTCCTTTTTAAAAATGTTTTATGGAGTTTTTTATAAATTGTTTTTTTTATTACAGTTGTTCCAGTTTTCCCCTTTTGTTCTCCCCTGTTCCATCCATCTCCCCACTCTCCCACAGTCAATCCCCATTTAGTTGCCCATGACCATGGGTCATTTATGTTCCTTGACTAGACCCTTCTTCTTCTTTTCCCCTTTTTTCCCCCTCTCCCCTCCCCTCTGGTCACTGTCAGTCTTAAAAAAGTCTAAAATCCTAATTCCTCGGAAATGAGTTTAATTAGTTCTTCACTTTTCAGCACCAATGGGAAATATACACCAGTATTTTAGCCTAACAGAATCTCAGAGAACAAAAGTACTTTGTAGACCAACTGACTGACCTATATTGTACTACATAAAATATATCCATGAAAGCCCTAATAAATAGGCTTCTAGCCTTCATCTCAACAGGGAACCCACCATCTCACAAAGCAAACAGTTTATATTTAAACAAATCTAATTATTTGAAAAGTTCCCTTAACATGAACTGACATTGGTTTCCCTGTATTTTTCTAACCATGGAACCTGGTTCTAACTTCTGAATAAATATAGAATACATTTTATTCATTTAATCTGTCACTCTTTTGGTTTAAAGTAATAATTCCTTTAAGTAAAACATTCTTCATACTTTTAACTATTCCTTAAGAAATTATTTTCATACCTTTTACTCAATATTCTATTATGAAATACATATTTCATTTTTATAAATTTATCTCTTGTAGTATTTTCCCTAGAATCAAATACATTATGCTAGTTATGGTTTTTCCAATAAAAAATAATGAGACCACTACATCTCTCAAAAGAAATAGTATATCTCTATTAATTCAGGTCAAGCTATAGTACTCTTGAATACTCTTATTTTATTGTTAACTTTAATAAAGCATCTGAAACAAAAGCCTTAAAAATACATCCCAATGTCATTTTTACCAGTAGTGGGTTAAAATTCATTCCAGACCCTTACAAATTACTTAATTATGTTACTATTTAGCCATATCTATTTATGCAATTGTTTTCTCCTTGTTAGCTCAATTATAAGGCCTTACATTTACAGTCATTAAATTTTATCATATTGAATTTGGTTAATTGTTCCAAGTTCTTAAAATAATTTGAAAACCTAAGCATATTTATTTAGTGTATTTAATATCCTTTCTAACTACCTGTCCTCCAGAAATTTCTGTAAGTGTGCTATTCTATATGACATTCAAGACATGAATATAAATGCTGATTAGGTCAGGTAAATGCTTGTACACTCTAAAAAGTGAAGAGATGGTTGTGGTATAGTGTCATAAATACTCTGATAAAGGAAGTACAGGATATTGGATGATGAAGATTTCTGAAAGGGTCAGGAGAGTCCCTAACCCAGATAAGAGATTAAGGAAGCATCCTGGAAGAAGTGAGGTATAAACAGTGGTCATAAAGATAAGGAAGTTACACAGAGAGAGGTGTGGGGAAGAGTGTTTCAGGGAGAGGGGAGAATGAGTGAACACTGGAACAAGAGAGTATATGGAATGCTTAAAAAACGTAAAGAGGATTGGTTGTCTAGAGTACCATAGCAGGACTGCAGTGGCAGAGTAGGCAGGAGCTGCTCATTCCAGTCTTGTAGGCTCTGTTAGGAATTTAATGAACATAATAAACTAATGAATAAAATGGAAACACAGGCGTGACAATATGGAACAGACTGAAAGTGACCAGAAGGGAGGGGAGCAGGGATAACAAGGGACCAAAGAACATGTATGAATAACCCATGGACATGGACAATAGTGTGGGAATTGACTGTGGGAATGGGGGTGGGGGATGTGCAAAGGAGGTCAAAGAGGGAAAAATTGGGACAACTGTAATATAAAAACAATAAAAATGATTAAAAAAAAAGAAATTCAGACTTGAATTGCATTGGAGATCCAGTGAAGAATCTGAAATTGAAAACTGACATGATTATACATGTGCGCGCACACACACACACACAAACAGACACAAATTTAAACTACTTCTGGTGACAGTGGAAAATAGATTGGGTAATGACAGGAAGGTCAGCTAGGAGGCTGCTGCAGCATTACAGGTGAGGGACACGGTAAGTCTAGTCTGCCTGTAGGAAATGGATGCACTGGTTCTGGAGTACTGCCAGGATTTGTGTCACCTCTTCCCACACCCACTCCATGATAATATGCCCCTGAGAATGAGTAGGTTAGCTTAATGCCTTGGTTTCTCAAGCAGCTCTGCCTACAGGGAAAAAATAAAGCTGAAGAGGGAAATTCAAAAATATCTTTGGTATCTATAGTTCCCATTGGTTCTAGTTCTTACTGCAAAAGAAAATCCTGGCTCTCCAGTTCTATACTCCAGTCTAGTGAACATACTTAATGTCTAGTGACTCTGCTCATCTTGAGATCACGTAGTGCAGAGATAGTGCTATGGGATATTGATAGGTATTAATGATAATTAAGAGTTTTGTGGTTAAACCAGTCTGGGAGATGCTGGTTTTAACCAAGATTAATCAGGATTCCTGCAGGATTTATGGGAGACTTTAATATGATAATGTGTATTGCAAATCTCCTACCAGTACAATGTTTTCCAAATTTAAATGACCATGGAAACTATTTTTGTGGAATTTTCTTGTAAAATATGTTTTGGAAGATCCTTCACTGTTTACTAAGACTGCAACCTCAAAAAAGTCATTTAATCTCTCTGAGCCTCGTTTTCTTATTTTTAAAAAAGCAACAAAATATTTAATAGGGTTGATGTTAGCATTAAATAAAAAAAATTAAAGTACTTTAGCACAGTGGCAACAAGTAAATTCTCAACATTTTTATTATATAATTATTGCTATTAGTCGAGATACAGTGGCATAGTGGATAAGGGTATGGATTTTAGAGCCAGACTGCCTGGACTCAAATCCCAACTCTGACATTTGCTATCTTTGTAATTTTAGACAAATTACATAAACTTACTGTGCTTCAGTTTCCTAATCTGGAAAATGGTGGTTGTGTGGGAACTAAATGAGAAAATACCCTGCTTTCTGAGCTGACAAGCTTCCTCTTCTTTTCCTGAATTTCTATAGGTAGATGCAATAATTTTCTGCTTTCGATTCCCAGAATATATTTTTCTTTCTTTTTTTTTAAAGCCTGTTATCATCAATCACTTGGTATTATCTTAATATAGGTGGTTTTTTTTCCGTGGATTTGTAAGCCCCTTGAGGGACAGACTGTGTTTTAATCATCTTGTTACCATGCCCGGGGCAATGTGCAAAGCTTCCTCAGTATATATGTCAGTTTTTACTTTCAACAAATATAATACCTGAAAAATTGAGCTTTGAGTTGGTTATTCATTTAAAAATAGGTTATTCCATTTATCATAGCATTAACCATAGAAATTTTTTCAATGATTTATCAGACAGTTTCATTCTCAAACATGCCAGTTTCAGGACTGTGTGTATATACTGTTGAAGATGGTAATATGGGATTTTATAACATTAGGTCTTCAGATGAGCAGTTTTGTTTCAAATTGGAATAAAAGTGCATGTTCTCATAGCCCATTTATACTGCTTATAACAAAGGGTAAACAAAAGAATGTTAATGAATTCCTTTAAGTATAAAAAATGTAAGCCCCTTGAAACCTATGTAACTAACCAATGTCACCCCAATTCAATAAAAATAAACAAGTAAATAAAAAACATAAGTCCCCCCAAATAAACCCCATTTTTCTAGTATTTAATAGTGAAGACAAACATATAATAAATATATTAATATGTAGTTTGTTTTAAAATAATGTAGTCTATATCGTTATGTGTGTGACATTTAATTTAAAAATATAGTTTTTAAAATGTTATTTTTTTCCCAAGTGATCTTTTTATTCTCTGTTGTAATATTCCTCTAAGTCAATGCCTTCAGGAAGAAACAAACAAGCAAACTAAACCATAGGAAATCACAGTGGTGCTCTATGTAGGAGAAAACTAAGGCAACGATAAGTAAAATTTCTGTGTGTAATCTCTTAAAAATCAATATTAAAATAATTTAAGCTAAGAAAAACATTTCATTTAAAACAAAATGACTAAAATATGAAAGATTAAAAGCTATGCCAATAAGTCAAAAGTTTAAAGAAATAATGTTCTAGGCTGTAGTCAAGTATATAAGACACACAATTCATTCTTTAGAAGAAGGATATGGTACCCGCATTGGCCTCTCTCTAGATCATCTCCTAATATGTCTGGAGATGTACTAGGGTTTGCCCCAACATCGGGGAGTGAGCTAAAGTCCCCAATACCACTGATTAAACAAATTTCTTTCATTGCTCATGGAGAGTGACCCATGGATCAAGTCAGGCATAGATTTACAAGTATTATAGTTCTTTCTGTTTGTTCATTTTTCTTGGTATTGCCCCTTCCCACTGAGTAGGCACTCCATATATATTTGTTAAGCTAGCATATTGATTTTTGCTTTGTTTATTGCTTAACAAAACATAGTTTAGATCGAAGGAGGCTTCTCATCACCCAAGTTCCATTGGCCACAAAAAGGAAATTAATTTGCTTCTCCCTGTCCAAGTCCAGTTCCTGGCAAAATGGAGCAGCTCATTGCTAAGCTACTTTTTTGTTTTTTAGAGAAATACCGTAGCTGGAAACTTGGCAGTTCACTCTTTCAAAGTGACAGCTTTAAAAAAAGTCTACCTAACACAATTTAGCCTAATTCTAAACACATCAGAAAATGGACTTAAAAAAAAAAACTCTCCTCATGAGCCAGCTGCCTCCTCGTCCTCCTACCATTTCCCTAATATGTAAAAAGTGGATTATATTCTCCTTTCGTTATACAAATATTCTTCAGAGAATGATTATATTTGTCACAGATGGAATCTTGAAATAAGTTAAATGTTTAGGTTCCTATCCTAGGAATTCCCAAGTGAATTAAATTCTCAATGCAATTTTAAAAATATTATTACCAAACTATAGAAATATATACTGTCCATGAGGAAGTAGCTCTGTTTATTGCAAAAACAACAGAATAAAGCTTCTTTTCTCGTATTTCTTTTAGATAGCCATAATTTTAAAGTATCATTAACTAGAATGATTAAAAACATTTTCTAAACTGCATATTGTTTTTCAACTGTTGCTATTAAAAGTGTTCTACACTTAAAACATATAAGACCTACTCAGCTGCTTAGAGGAAGCTAGAATAAGAGAAATGAGCCTAACAAACATCCTCTCTGGGGACTAAAGTACCTTAGTCAATTTCTTTCTATCCCAAAGTATCTCAACAGCCTTCAAATGCATCTCCTTCTCTCCATTTTCTCCTCACCATAAGATTTCCCTTTATAAAACATGATTCTGATTATGTAATTCTGCTATGTAGAATCCTTTCCAAGCAGGAGGAAAAGTAAAGTCTTCAGTATGATCCCTGCCTTCTTGTCGCAGGCTCATCTCCCTCTCTTGTCCTCACTACTTGACATACACTGTTACCTCTGCTAAAAATGCTATTCCATGTACTCGTCTGCCTGGAACACTTTTGTTAATCTTCCTCACCCTCTTTCCCACTCCTCTGGCACCATTAGTCATTCCTTTAACTTGCTTCATCTATTAGGTGGAGAGTTGCTTGAGGACAGGGGCTGACTTATTCATTTTTGTGTCCCCAGAGACAGTGTGGCATAGTTCCTGACACATGGGTATTAATCACTAAGTGTTTTTCCTCAAACCAAATGAAAAATAAACTGATTCTATGCAATATCATTTCTTGATCATACCTTGAATGCCTTTCTTGTTCTTTCAATGACTTTGAATCCAGAGGGGTTTACTCTGCACAAAGAGCAGATTAATTTTTTCTAAATTTTTTATTATTGATTATGCTGTTACAGTTGTCCCAATTTCCTTCCCCCCCTACTCCCTCTCTCCAGTTGTCTCCCCCCTTAGTCCATGCCCATTGGTCCTGTATATAGTTCTTTTCAACATCTTCCTGTCCACTCCACTCCCTCCCACTCTGCTTCCCAATTCCTGCACCATCTCCCTGCTGACCTCCCCCCAATATGCTCCCCTTACCTATAATTCTTTTTCCCTTCTCATTGACTACTTAGTTTGCCCTTGCCTCAGTTTCCTAGCTTCTGCTGTTGGTTGTTGTAATACAGTTTTCACTTTAATGTTCATTGTCCAGATCCTCCTTCTTCTAAACAAGTCCCTTTAACCTCTCAACTAACAGTGGTTTGGACCTAACAAACTCCTTCAGTCTTACTTTGTCCTGGAAACACTTTCTCTGCCCTTCTATCCTGAATGACAGCTTCACTGGATAGAGTAATCGTGGTTGTAGGTTTTTGATTTTCATTACTTTGAATATTTCTTGCCAGTCCCTTCTTGCCTGTAAAGTCTCCTTTGAGATATCCGCTGATAGTCTAATTGGGACCCCTTTGTACATGATTCTTTTCTTCTCTCTTGCTGCTTTTAAGATTCTCTCTTTGTCTTTAATTTTTGACATTTTGATGATAATGTGTCTTCGTGTGGTCCTCCCTTGGTCCAGCCTATCCGGAACTCTCTGTGATTCTTGGACCAGTAAATTCACCTCCTTCCCCAAGTTAGGGAAGTTCTGCTTCATTATTTGTTCACATAATTTTTCAGTTTCTAATTCTTCTTCTTCACCCTCTGGCAATCCAATAACCCAAATGTTTGTTCTCTTATAGCTGTCCCAGAGGCTTCTGAGCCTCTCGTCATATTCCTCACTCTTCGTTTCCTCTTTCTGCACTGGTGGACTGCTTGTTCCCTCCCTATGTTCCAATTTGTTGATTTGATCCATGGCTTTCTCTTCCTCACCACCTGTCTTGTATGTATTTTTGTTCATTTCAGCAGAGCTAGCCTTCATTCCTTCCCTGTCTTGATTCAGCTCCGCTGTTAGGTCTGTAAGCTGTCTTATGACTATGGCTCTAAACTGAGCTTCCAAAAGATTCGCTATTTGTTCCTCGGTCAAGGCTTTTATTTGTTTTTTCGTCAGCTGCGTGATTGGTATTTCAATCATTAATTCTGCCATTCTGACCGTTTTGTTTATCTTTCCTTCTTGGGCGGGGCGCTGTCACACCTGCTACACTGTATTGGGCGGAGCCCAGTGTGCTCATCACAACCTGGAGACCTTTCTCACACTGTGGCGCTTTGCGAGGGGTGGGGGTCCAAGATGGATTCCTGCTGTTACTCTCCGCTGGTGAACAGGGCCGCCTCCCAACGGAGCCCGCCCTCTCCGCTGTTGGAATCCTGAGCCAAAGGATTCGGTCTGCAGCCGGGGTGGCCCCCAGGTGCCTCTCTCCTCTCCCCAAACACAGGCGTCTGCTCACCAGGTTCCGCTGTTCGCTGCTGCGGCTGCCGCCTCCAGCATAGTTCGATCTCTCTCAGCCACGGGCTCGCACTTCCTACCCATCCGACAAGCACCACTTGTTTATGACTTCATACGTTGGACTTCCATGTAGCTTTATTTTCAGGAACTTCTTATTATTTTTAGTTTTGCACTAGCGGTAATCCTTCTTAGTTGTAAAGGGAGACAGAGCGTCTCAGTCTATGCCTCCATCTTGGCCTGAAGTCCCTCACAAAGGGCAGATTAATAATTAACTAGTTAATTAGTTGATTTAGGTCTGACATGGAGTAGTGGAAGGGAGGAAATGCTCAGAAAGACACAAGACCTATTGACCTAATAAATACCAGATTCTGCCTGCATTTTATTTTTAAAAATAGATCCAAACTTGCTTTCCAGTTTGAATTCAGTGCATTAGACCTGTCAAATAAGAGTTACATTGACTGCTGCAAATGATCACCTATTCTTAATAATGCAGAGCCAAGTCAGCCTGAGAATATCAGGTTGTGTTCCAGAACATTATATCTCCGCTAAAATAATCTTTGAGACACGAAGGCTATAAAGAAATTTTCAGAAACACCAACTGTGTGTGCAGAACAGTCTATTAGAAATAGTTGCAAATTCAAACGATCTGAAGAGATTTTCACATACTTTTCTTGGTTGTAAGTGAGTTCAAAGGTGGGTATTAAGGATCCTTGAAAACACATGAGGACATCAAATCCCACTGCTGACTGGTTGGTCCCTTCTCCAGGGTTCCATTGTCACTGCAAAAGTTTCAGTTCTTCTTAAATATTGTGCTGCTGTATGGGAGCAACCTTCCTTAAGTTTATACATTTTGAGCTATAGACTAAAATAATTCTTAGCCAAAAAATTATGAAAGCCGTGAATTACATATATTATATACATTGACTGTCATAAGATTATTTAAAATGAGAAATCTGCCTTTTCCCTACCTTTTCTCCTCTTGCTTTTCTGATTTTCTCAATTTTACAAGAACAGCTTGCTTAAGGGATACTTTAGAAAAATAGTTCATTGAAATAAATGAGAATAGAGAGTTTGATATAGCGCTTTCTGTTCCTGGAGCCGAAGTCATGGTCAGACCAAGGGATAAGGGAGATGTAAGTCCTCTTGGAGGCCACTAGTGGCCACTGGGTAAATTGCAAGAAGGTGGCATTTAAACTCATGACTGCCTTAGCAGGGATGATTTGGGGAGAAATAGATATATCTAGTGCCAGAAAACCCCTTTAGCATAATTAAACAGAAATTTGAAATGCAAAAGAAAACTAGGAGACAGACCTACTTGATCAGATGGTTTATATGCTGGGTTTTTTTTTTTTGTTTTTTTTTTTCCTGTCTATTCTTCTGGGACTTACTACTACACTTCATGGGTTCAGAGACCTTACCCTCATGATGCAGCACTTAGCTCATCTGTGTGAGAAATATTAAATGAATGCATATTTATAAAATCTAGAGCTGTTATTAATAACAGGATCCTAATGACTCTAGGACTGGTGAACCATTTAATTCTAAAGAGACCATTTATTCTACAAACAATCATTTGATCCTCACACACTCCTATGCCAGGCCCTGTAATAAGTATCCAAGAATGTCACTTGGGTTGTGGACATATGACTGCCAAGCAAATAATGACAGAGTTTCCAAAGTAATTCAAATTCAGTTCAAAATAATTCCCACCCCAGCCTCCAAAAATAAACAAAAAGCAATAAAACCGGGTTATTTTTCAATTGACCACCCTGCTCAACTCCTCTGGCAGTTTTGACTTCTTATTGATAACATTTTGTTCAGATTTCAGATATACAGGGGCTGCAGGTTGTACATATTTCCCTTAGAAACTGGAGTGGGCTCCTGACCATTTAGTGGTATGACAATTAATATTCTCAATCAATGAGCATTTATTGGTTATGTGCTGTGAGTCAGGGACTCTCACAAGCACTAGTGATTTGATCCTCATGACAACTGTGAGGGAAGGTATTGCTTCCATTTGCTTGTGGGAAAACTGAGGAACAGGAACCCAGGTGTTCTGAGTCCTGGGCCAGGAGGCCTTTTGCCACACCTCATTGTCTTTGTGCAGGTTCACATTCTCCTCAGTGATGGATCCTGAGCCTCTCTCTCTGTTCTTCCTGCCCACTTCTTCCATCAGTTATTCCCTGGGGCCCAGTCTCCTCTGCCAGAGGGAATTTTGCTAGAAAGTTGAGTACCTCAAAGTAACGGGCTTGATAATTTGAGGTCTCAACATTTGCCAACTTATTTGCATTCTTAAAAAAAAATGTCCTGCACTGGGTAGTGAAGAAGTTGAACATCAGTTTCTTACTTCATCCTCAGTTTCCTAACCTATAACATGGGGACTTACGTGAGTTGATTAGCAAGTCCTTTTAAACTCACTTCTGTGGCTCCAATGGTGGAGTTTTAGAGAGTGCAGCACTTGCTGGGAGAGAGAGCTCAGAACTACAGGTTTACAAGTTTGTCTTGCATCTTCTACTCAACTGAAGATGCCCTTTGTTCTGTGAGCCCCCTCCTTCAAATTTGGACGGACCTGATGGATAGTACTGAATATCTCTCTGTTTTCACAATTGGATATCAAATCATCTAGACGTGAGGGTAGCACAGTCAAAGCCATCCACAGCATCCAGGCGGTGTTCTGACCTGCTGCCCCTTGGGGATCGCACTGTCCTTACCTTTGCTTTCAACCACAGGTCTCTTGCTGATGAGGCAGGTTAACCACAGGGTGATCTTGGGCCCTACTCCAGCAAGAGGATGATTACCCACCGGTGAAACCTAGCACAGAGCACCCTCAGGAGCAAAAGTGGGTCTTGGTACATGTGTGCTGCTGACAAAATGTGCTCCCTGCTAGATGCCATTCAGGGACATGAGTCTGCAGGTCCCTGCCTGGCCCAAGAGAATGGTGTCCATGTCACCAAGCACCACTGGCACCTGGGTCCTGTCACAGCTGACAAGGCTGAGTAGAGGTCAGCTGCTGGCTGCTGCTCCCAGTGCAGATCCCTTGAGATTGGCAGAGGCAAGAACAGAGAAAGCAGCTTGCCTCACTGGCCCTTCAGGCTGCTTTGGAGAGAAAAGGAGGGCTTCCATCTCCATTACTGTCAGAGTCTGGCACCTCTTGTCTGCTCTGAAATTCATAGCAATAGATAGAGAATAGAGGAGGGAGGAGAGAGAAGGAAGGTGGGGCAAGCCAGACAATCAAAACAGCCACAATATTTGGGAAGTGGAAACTTCCAGCTAAAGAACATTCTTAAAAACATAACAGTAGGGCTGGAAGAGGCCTCAGTAAGCCAGGGCCCGTGTTTCATGGAAGTGACTTCCCTGAGATTACTAAGATATTAAGTGGCAGAACTGGGACAAGAATCAAGTCTTTGGTACTTTTGCCACCCAAAAGAGAGTTTTGGAGTCCTTTCTTTAAAACCAGAGATTGGTGGGGGGGCCCCCTTCTGGGGGAGCTTGGTGGAGACAGAGGGTATTGACCTAGCACTGTGAGGAGGAGGAGCCAGGCTTGCTGTGCCTGGGCCAGAGGTGCTTGTACCTTGTAGGCTGACGCCTCGGGGCACCAGGCCCTGCAGCTCCACAGTGGGGGGCTCATTCTCTTCGGCATTGGAGTTGTTGGGGGGGACAGCTCTTCTGCCTCCAAAGGTGGTCCTGGGGGTCTCTGACATTGTCAGCTTTACAAGCTCCTTGGGGGATAAAAAGGAGACACAGAAAAGGAATATGAAGCCAGTTACATTTGACACAAGGGTTCAAAAATAAAGAAGTAGACATAACTGTGTGTGATAGCACCTGAGCAACACAGTTTGAGTTTCATATCAATAAAAAGTAAGAAGTGGCAGTGAGGATTAGTCTAATGATGGAGTAGAGTTCTCCAAGAGTCTTGGGGGGATTTGTCAAACAAATGGAAAGCAGAAGAAAGGAGACTGATTAGAAGAAATGAAAAATGTAAAAGATTTTGGGGAGCAAGGTTTTTTTTAATCATTACCCCTAAAGCAATATTTTCATAAGAAGTGTTTACTGTGGTGTGCATGTACACATGCTCATTTAAAATGAACTTATGAGGCCTAAGTCCCTTTGAAGGATAAACTCAGACAACCATGTCCAGATACATGGTATCTTCCCACGCATTTGTGTTTGCAATTTCGTTCAACCCATATTGATTGAGGGCCTACTGGACCAGGTTGTGGTCTGGGCACTTGAGATATATCAGAGAATAAGACAGAAGGATTCTTGCCTTGGAGAGCTTCTGGTCTAGTGGGGGTTAGGGTCCAGCCCAACAAAATTCAGAAGTAAACTCAGTAGGGTGTGAGAAAGTGGTAACTGCTTAGGAGCCAGGATCACACGGAACAGAATAAGGGTGATGGAGAGTTTGGGTCAGTGAGAGGCAGACACATTGCAAATTAAATAGGGCTGTAAATAGCCTGTTCTCTAAACGTACTTGGTCAGTGGGGCTGACATTGCCCTCACTCCAAGCCTTCATCCCCCTCCTTTGGAATCTGTGCAGTCAAAGAGCCAGTGTGAACACTACACACCTTACTGTCAGGGCCCAGTAATTACTTGTTGACCAACTGACCAAATGAAGGGAGACTTTGTTTCTGGCCCCAGTGAGGTGTCTACTTATTCACCTGGATTACTCAATCATGACTCCTGGTTATTTGGTTGTTTTCAAAAACAGGCACACCCTCAAAAAATGAGGAGCTACCATTACAGAGGCAACTAGAGGAGACTGTTCCAGAAACATTTTGAGCAAAGACAACACAGCTGGAGAGCTACTTCTTCATGTATTTGGTCTTGGAAGGAGACAGCACTGTTCAGAAATGTACCGTCTGAACAGGTATTCATAAATATCTACAGACACATTTACAGATAGTCTCTATTGAACTAGGAAAGCAGGGAGGGAGGAGAGAGAAAAGGGTTAAGGATGGAGGGAAGGCAGGAAATGGCAGGCCTCTGGTGGAGACTAGCAAGGGTAGGCTGTGGGGTCATGGTGGGAGGGGAGGGTTTGGGGGAGAAGAGCACAGAACCATGCAACTGTGCAGAGTTGGGAGCTTGTGCAGGTGGACAGAAGCACCCCCTTCCCCCAGGTCTAAGAGAATGACATGGACAAGAAATTGACAGACCCGCTAAGGCAGGGGACAGAGCCGAGGCTCTCATTGTAGATCTGCTCTCTTTTGGGAAGAGTGCCCAAGAGGTCATAAGGCCTTCCTGAGTGTCTCCTGAATGCTCAGGGCTCTTGTGGGTTTCTTCAGGCTCCCTGTGGCTTTGGGACAAGGGATCCAAAGAAGCCTAGAGACAGGCCACCTGAGCAGGGCAGAAGATAATGGCCTCTAAACTACTCCCAAATAATCCTAAAAGAGTCACAACAAGCTCAGAAAAAAAAAAAAATTAGCCATCTTGGAATCAGACACCACTACCTAACTGGGGGCATAAAGAGGAGTCATGAAGCTGGAAATCTGCTAAGGGCTGAGAACTGGAAGAGAAGTTTCCAAAGCTCAAGTTCAGCTCCTTCATGGCAATTCACCCAACCAGGTGTTCTTATCTGGCCCCACTTGGCCCTCTCTCCAACCTTTTGTGTCCTTTCTCCATAGTCTGTTCCCTTGAGTAAGACCCCCAAGTCTCCCATTCCAATATGGTGGCCTTCTTAGCAAGCAGTGCCTTCAAGAAGGCTTCATGGGTTGCCTGGGAGAAGTCAGCTCAGAAGAGGAGCTGAGTAGGTGTGGATTTAGGGGCCAAGAATGAGGAAATTGAACAAGTGGGGCTGCCTCAGACCCCTAGCCCCTGGCACTCCCAGCAGCCACCTGAGGGACCCACTTTCAGGGGGGTGAGCACCGTGGACCCTGGGCAGCCGCTGAGTGCAGGGCTGCAGCTATGCTGGCAGAAGGGACAGCTGCTTACCTGTGGTCCCCTCCTGAGGTGTCCTAGCACAGGCTGGCTCTGTGTGTCTTCAGGGTACTTCCTCAAAAGGACACAGGAAAAAATGACAAGAAAGTTGGCTCTTAAATAACTTCCTAACAGCTCCCTCCCTTCTTGTCCGTCCCACAGGGTTTTCTCCTCCCCTTTCTTGACAGCTGGAGCAAGTGAGCCACTTCTGGACTTTTTATTTACTTCTGCCATCCTGCTCTGTTATTCTGGCAGGAACACCTCCCACTCCTCCCACCCTTGGCCCTCTTACTCCCATTTCCCAACCCAGCTTCTCCCCACCAGTCCCACCTCCAGTTGTGTCTCCCCCTTCTCACTCGGTGGCTAGGAGAACTAGCTAATAACCCTGCAGTGCCAGGCAGATCCCACCCCTTTCCCTTAGGTGAGGAGGGCTGGAAGGGTCTAGATTTTTGCCATCCAGGGTGGTGAGGCTTGGCAGAAAGAAGGGTCTGCACTTCTGCAGACAGGTCACAGACAGCTATGACCACGCATACAGCAAGAGCAATGTGTCTTTCTTGTATAAATACAGCTGAGGGACATGGTCTGTATTCTTGACCACTCATGAGAGCCATAGCCACCGCCTACCTAACCACAGACTTCCTGTAGGAGAGGGTACCCAGCTGGAAAAAAAATGAGTAAATACTTTTAAGAGCACCACAGAAATTAGAAAACAGAACTTTTTTTTTGGAAAGCCACTTTGGTTTATCTTCAGATAACTGGAAAAAAAAGAAAAGAATTTTTCTTCTAAAATTTTCCATTTGTTTTCTGAGTCTGTATCTCCAAATACTTCTATTTTCAGTCATAGCCATTTCTAACCTTCTTTTACTATTTCCATATTTCTAACCCTGCCACTTAGTCTAATTATTCAGAGACAGAGAAAAAAAGAAAGATGCCATTGGTTAGGCAACCTCTCAATTTTCTGCTGCTACATCTGTGAACTGACCTGCAACCTTACAAATCTTTTTCCTCTTTCTTCCTGTTACTAACGTGGGAAGGATTCATACACCCCTGGTCCATGGCCAAGTGTATGCCCCTTTGCCTGTGCTCCATGTACCCTTGTTCTTCAGGCCTTGCTGTGCTGTTTATCCATTCTCCCTCCTGAATCTGCAGATCTTGCCCTCTACCTGCTGCTTCCCATCAGCGTGCACACAACTTAAAGTCAAGTCTCTTTAATAGTTTTGAAATCCTTCTTCATCCCACATCCACACAGCTATTGCTCCTTTTTCTCTTCCTCTTCATTGCATATTTCTTCAACCTGGCTCCTGCCTCCTTCATTCTACTGAAACTGTAGTTGAAGGTCACCAATGGCCTGTGCTAAATCCAAAGGATGAGATTCAATTCTCATTTACTTAACCTCTGGAAGCACTGAACTCTGTTGCCCACTCTAGCCATGAAGGCTGTTTTCCCTGGTCTCTAAGACATTCCATTCTCTGAAGTATCCTCAGTGCTGCACAGGCTCCCTTGATAATCTCAGCATCCTCATGTCTTCAATTTCCATCTCTATCCTGACACTTACTAAATCTAAGTCTTTAGCCATGATTTTTTTACAGGATGCCAAACTCCCCCATCTAACTGCCCACCAGCCATCTTTACTTGGCATGTCCCAATGATAACTCACATTCATCATATCTGAAATGAGATTTATAATTTTCCCTGAAAACCTGGCTCATCTCAGAAGTTCCGTAACTAAATGAATGCTGTCATCCTGCAGCCAGTTGCCCGGCCAAACATGTAGCATGGTTGTTGACACTTCCTTTTCGCCCACTCAACCCCCAAATCCAAACCTTCAACAGATATTTTCTACTCTACCTCTTAATTATCTCTTGAATGTACTTATTTACCCCTTCCAACCCATTCTCCACAGTGCAGTCAGAATGAGCTTTATGGAACTCAAACCTGAAATCAAATACTTTGAACAAAGCCTTTCTGTTGCTATTTCTTTTTTGCTTTTACTACAAATTCCAAGCATCAACTGACAAGGTACTATACAGTCTGCCTCTTCCCTCTCCTCTCACCAAGAGATTATTTCTTATTTACCCTCAAATTTCAACCTCAGATTCCCTGCAGGGAGCTTGCCTTGTCATGGTGCCTCTTACACTGTCTGGGCATTTTCTGTTTCCTTGGACGTACCCTCATTAGACACAAGAGTAGAGAGTCCAACCAGAGTTCCGCAGTGAGAGGCTACTGACCATTCAATTACTCAAAGCCCATCCTTGCCATACCCTTTGCTGAGTGGTACAGAAAGGCCCAGAGAAAGAGTCACCACAGGTCGGTAGTTCTGGCAAACATCAAGCCTGAGTGTGCTGCATGGCTGCCTACTCCTGCCCATGTGAGGTGTGGGAAGAGTGGGCAGCCCTGCACCCTCCAGATTAGGTTGCACAGCCTCTAGGTGCCACTGGCTGTGTTGAGCATTTCAGGACAGGCTTGTCACCCCCACAACCACCATCACAATATCACTCTGGTCTGAGATTCACTGATTATTGTGTGCGCATACACACATTCTGGTTAACTTCCTAACTCCTCCAAACTACCAACCCAAGTGCATTGAAAGGAAACTTGTGCCTAGCAAATAGCATCAATAAGAGAGTGTCTGAGCATGCCAAGTCCTCTCATATGGTTGAAAACCATCCATATTACAGAGCCTTTCCTTCCAGTCCTGTGACTTAGAAATCAGAACAAAGTTTTCCAGCCATCTGAGGAACCATGAGTTGTGTCAGAAAATGTGACTTTCGCAGAAACAGCTGTGTGTGTAGGCTCTGAGATCTACAGCATCATTTATCTCTGAACATCTGTTGAACGGCACAAAGGTGGCACACTGTAGGAAGGCAGCAGGTGGGGTTCTGCCAGAAAAATAAAAACCACTTTAGGTATTTTTTGAAAGAGGGAATTTCATGCAAGGGATTGATTACACAGGTGATAGAGGAGACAGAAGCCAAACAAGGCAAGTTGAGTCAACTCAGTCATTAGCACCAGCAGGGAGAATTGTTATCATCACAGCACAGGGCTAGGGTTATGTGGCAAGGACTGGGACCGCCTAAGATTCAGTCACTGTCTGAGGTCAAAAGGGAGGGAAGAATGATTCTAGCTTCTCTCTCACTCTCCCTCCATTGTCTCCCCTTTGCTGGACTCAGTTAAAGTCAGTTGACAAAGGAGTCATGGAAACACAGCCTGTGAAGTTGGCACCACCACACACCTAGGTTGGAGGGAGGTGTCCCAGGACCACCCCCAATTCAGTGATTCACAAGATGGACCCACCAGGCTGTCGTGCCCACAGCTATAACTTATTACAGTGAAAAGATACAAATAAAAATCAGCAAAGGGACAAAGGCAGAAGGAAGCCAGGCACAAGTTTTCAAGACCCCCCCCCCCCACCATGAGAGTGACATGGGACATTGTTTAACTCCCCCAGCAAAGAGGTGTGACAACACATGTGAAATATTGTCTACCAGGGAGATCATTAGAAACTCAGAACCCAGGGCTATCATTTAAGGCTGGTCACCTAGGCACATACCAAACTCCATACTCTCATAAGTAAAGAGCGTGAACAGTGTTCCCCATAAACCACATTGTCTGTGAAAACCATGTAGGCGCAAAGAGCCACGCTTGTTAGGGAATGGTGGGACGACTCTCGAAATCCAAGTCCCCAGACACCAGCCAAGGGCCAGGCTTACAAGGAGCCCTTTCGGTGGAGAGCAGTTTCAGGTCTGCTGTGTTGACTCCTGTCTGCACACTGCCCTCAGCGTGCAGCAGAGGAAAGGTGAGAAGTGGATCTCAGAGCAAACAGTTTCATCACACAATGGATCTTTCATCACCGTACGCCCAGTCCTTCACTCTTCCTTCCAGACATTGCTGTTGGGTCACAGTAATGTCCTGGAGCAAGAGGAAACTCTATTAGGAAGGTCACTGGGGTCATGTAGTTTGGTTCCCCACTTTCCCTGGCCTCCCAGGCTTAGAATGGAACCTCTGAAGAGAGATGTATTGTCTTTAAGCACATAAGCCCTAGTACGCCTTCTCACTTTTGCGCAATTCAAGGGGACTTGATCCCAATATTCTACTAATTGTACCTTGAAGAAAGCTGCAATCTATACCTCATTGCCTAGTCCAGGGTCAGGGCAAGAATATCTAAACAGTCACTTAGAAACTCTGGCTTCTGTCAGAATCACCTAGCAGTCTTTGGGAGTCGTATGTGACAGAAGATGTGTGGGAAGAGCCATCCAAGTTTCCTTACTTTGACTCTTTAATTTTGAGTTTTTAGTTCTATGGTATGAACCCTCTTCTCTCCAAATAAAATACTGTCTTTCTCTTTCTTGGTAATATCTGGGAAGCAGACTGCATTTGCTCAGGGGATGACTTTTCCAACAAACTCTAATTGATTGACAGGCAAAACTTCACATTCCAAATAAACAACACAAAAGACAAAAAACTCAGTCATGTCTGGACTCTGCTGTTTTTTTTTCCATCTGGGTTTTGTTGGTTATAGATGTAGTAGCACAGGGAGGTGAGTGGATATAAATAACACCTGGCCTTGTACAAAGATGCCAAACCCTCCAACATGAATGATCAAAGTCCATCTCCTGTGGGAGCCTTTCTCCACTGCCCTTGAGCCTTAGGAGTTTGGGGGAAACCTTCCACTCCAGAAGGAGGTGGGGTTCAGTTGAGGATGGGAGGGAGGCTGGGTAAAATGTTTATAATCACGTTTCAGCCTCAGTAGCGAGCAGTTGGAGAAGGAGAGTGGCCCTCTGTGTTCATTCACATCTTTAGAAAAGCCTCTGGGAGTTTTCACAAAGACTGACAATAACATTTAAAGCCCCAAGAAGGAATTTATGATGCACCAGCTCAGCCACACAGCAATAGAACTTGGGGTCTAGGAGAGGACCTCCCGTCCCACAGCTCTTCTTCCTCTTCTCCTGTTAGGAGTGATGTATTCCACACCAGTGACAGCTCCAGATGGCAGCCGCCTCCTGTTGCTCAGCCTCCTCACGCATAACCGCCTCTTGCCGGTGCCCTGCCGTCACCCTGCTCTGCCTTCTGGAGGAGCAGTGGACTGCTGGCCTGTCTCTCTTGGTGGCAGGGCCCCCAGGAGAGTAAATGGAGGGAAGCTGTTCTCTCCTTAGAATGAGCCATTTAACTACTGCTCACACATCCTTACAGTGACTATCTTTATTATTATTGTTATTTTTAATTGTGGTAAAATACACATAACATAAATTTACCACCTTAACTATTTTAAGTGTGCAATTCAGTCGTGTAAAATATATTCACCCTGTTGTGCAACCTATCTCTAGAATTTCTTTATCTTGCAAAACTGAACGTCTATTGCCATTGAACAACTGCATATGAGAGTGTGTAACTGTGTGTGTAAGGGTATTTGTGAATGTATGTCTGCATGTCAGTGTATGCTTGTGTGTGTGTGTAAAGATACATGTGTGTGTGCCTTCATGGGAGTACATTTTCTCTATGACTGTGTATGTCTGACCATATTTGTGAGCATGTGTCCATCTCTGTAAGTATATTTATATAAATGTTTGTGAGTATATGCCTGTATGGGAGTGTATTGTATATGTGAGTGTGTATGTCTGACTGTATTTGTGAGTGTGAATCTACATGTGAGTACGTGTCCTTCTGCGTGAGTTTGTGATGTGAGTGTGTGCAGGGGCATAGGGAGGACCGAAGAGTTCCCTAGAGTATGTCTCAGCCATGAAGTTTAGCTCCAGAAAACACTCTCCATTGGTTTCCTAGCATCTCAAGTGTTCTGGCTTTACTAGTTTAAAGAGACCCTAAGAGTTTTTTAAACTTTAAAGACTATAAAATATGACAAAAGTCAACTAGAAGTGGATCTCCTAGAGATGAAGACTTTCAAGTTTAAGGAAAGTAAACTTCTTATAAAATGTGGATTAATTAAAGATATCTAAAGTGGGAGACATGCCCTTATGAAGCTCTAGCAATCCCACTAGATCTTACCTGGCAAGGCCTGCTTGGTTTGGTTTATTCCGTTGGTTACTCTGGTGTGGCCACACCAGATTCAATTGACCAAACATCCACCTATCCCACTTACCTCAGTTTTCAGGAGAAAAAACAATCAGTGATAACAAAGCGTTATGGGAAAAAAAGCAATTAGAATGATAACATAGCACTGCACATGAACAAAATGATCAACATAAGTGAAACCTTACAGTAATATCACAAATTTTTTTAGAAATATATTAATTTTTTTTAAAATGTAGCAATGGAAAACCATTGCTGGTGCCTTATAAATTCCTTCTTGGCGCTTTAAAGGTCATTGTCAGGCTTTGTGGAAACTCCCCTGAGACACTTCTGAAGATGCACAACAAGCAGTGCTTGTTTCATTAAAGTTGTCAGAATGCCAACTACCTGTGTGTGCATGTGCACATGTATGTGCATGGGTAAGTGCAACTTCAGGAGGGCCTCAAGGGTAATATGACAGCTAGAGTTAGAATCTAGGCTTCCTCACTGGCTACTTATATGATCTTGGGAAAATTACTTAATGTCTCTGCACCTCAGTTCCCTGACCTGTAGAGTGGTGATCACAAGAGCATCTACCTCACAGGTTATGAAGATCAAAGAAGAGGATACATGTGAAACACCATGTGCAGCCCCTGACACAAAACTAACACTAATCATTAGTGTTAGTGGGAGATAGGAACTGAGCAATCTCAACTCATCCATGAGGAATATCTTAACTTTTCCTAATAATTGATATCTTTGATACTTTCTCATTGTCTACGAAGTAAATATTTAACTTGCTAATAATTTCAGATATTTGGGGGGCTGGTCATAGTCAGCATTTATTGTCATAGTTTTCAGTCCAGAAACTCTTCAGTTTCATCTGCCATTCACACTTGTCAATGGAGAATTATATTTATAATTGTTTGGTTGCACTTGTATATATGAATATACATATGTGTCTGTTTTGAACTGAAGCCAATGAAAAACCCTCTAACACAGAGGCTGTCAGGAGAGTGGCTCAGAGAAAAATTTTAAATGAAGTATGTGAAGTGAACGGATCAGTTTTTGTATGGTTTGTGGCTCTCTTTGGGAGCTCCCATCCAGGTAGGTCAAAGTGCAGACCTGCCTGGGTATCTCACCAAGCTCTTTCAATGAGGCCCCCAGGTACCAGCAGCAGGTTACCCCACTTGTGTCAGTCACTGGCTGCTCCCTCCTGTAGTTGCACAACAACACCTTCTTGCCAGCGAGGTAAAGCACCAGAACCAGGCCTGTAGGACTACTCTGAAGGAGAGCAAGCAGAGACGAAAAACGAAACTTGAAAACTGGAAGAGGAGCTTCTAGTGAGGCCAGGCCGGAAATGGAAAGGATGTGTTGTTCTTCAGGGTCTTCCTAGCAGCAGAACTACTGGATAATGATCTCTGAATTTCCAAAGCAAGCCAAATACCATTGCATAATCATATGTTTGAGCACTAAAATACAGCCGAAGAATTGGGCAAGTTCTCTTTTCTTTGATGCTCACTTGGCAATTTCTGCAGTGAGGTTTGCAGATAAATATGCCAGAGTCTTTCCTGTGAATTTGTTCCTTGTTAGTGCTTTTCTCCTATCACAACAGTGACTATAAGTTGTTAAAGTAGCATTGGAAATATTAGCTGTACAGTATGAACATATATTGTGATCCACTGAAAATATTTTCTCACAACTCTTTTTTAACTTAAATGACAACATTTTACACACACAATTCATGTTTAGTAAATTAAGATATTGTGACTTAGAATATTAAGTGTGTTGAGTGGTTCCATCCTACATCTCATATTCTGTGTACTGTAATAGTCTAGCATCAGTTCCAAAAAGAAGTTTTCTAGCAGCCATAACTTATTATAGGACATTGTCCTTGATTATTCAAATTGCTTCTTTTATTATTTTTTCATTTAAAAATTTTCAATTAATTTTTACATTTAATATTATTTTGTATTGGTTTCAGGTATACGGCATAGTGGTTAAACAATCACATACTTTACAAAGTATTCCCCCTGAGCGCATTAAAAAGGTTTTTGGTGGGGGAATCGAACCAGTAATGTTGTGTAAGTAGCATTGTACTTTATGGAAGGTGACTTGCTCTAAAATTCATCCATGTGTTTCTCTACTATATTTTCATTTTGTATGCAGCCTTCTAGGGTGTTATTGTATAGTGTGTATATATATATATATATATATATATATATATATATATATATATATATATAGTTTTAAATATATATGGACTTATGTGGTGCTTTCTTTGACTTATTCTAAAACATCCTTTCTCAAACCTGAAGTGTTCTTTAATGATTGAGCTTATTTATTCATTTATTCTTGAATTAGCTAGTTTGCAAATGTAGCCTCAATTATCCATGCCTCCCCGTATTCAGGCACTTGTGTAGTAGCCACCTGCCCACAGTGAACCTGGGCCTTAACCAGCAGAGTGCAGTGGAAGTGACAGTATGCCAGTTCTCAGCCTAATCCTTAAGGGGAAGCTTCCACTTTGTGGTTTTAGGACCTTTACCAGCATTAAAAAGTCTAGCTATACTCATGGAGTTCGGCTGCGATGTGGAAGGATCATACGGAGAGGTCAGATGGAGAAGTAGAGGCCCTGAGACTACACGGAGAGAAAGAGGAGCCCATCTGTTCCAGCGTCTTACCTGAGCCCAGACCGCACCTGTTCCTGCCAACTCACTACCCATGTGAGTCTTGGAAATGGGTGCTATGGCCCCGGTCAAGGCATTTCAGCTGCTGCCACATGGAGTAGAGACAAACTGTCCAGTTGAGTCCTACCGAAGTCATAAACTTTTGAGCAATTAAAGTGGCTGTTATTTTAAGGCACTAAGCTTTGAGATATTTTTTTATAGAGTGATAGGTAACTGATGTACATTAATCCAACAAATCATTATCAAATTCCTACTATTGGTGGACCGAACAATGAATAGCAATCATATTTATCTTTAAATAATACAGTTCAGAGAAAGAAACTATATTAAAAATTAGTCTTTTTTGAATTTAAACATAAGCCTGTTTGAATGATTTTATAAACTTCAAAATATTTTCTTTATTGCTCCCATGACAAATATCTTTTATAAAGACCTAACTTGGCATATAATATATGTTGAAAATATGTGTTGAGGAATTAATGAATTAAAGTCAGAACTATCTCTGATCAATGAAAGCAATGTGGGTTGCTCACAAAAAATAGGAAGTAAGTCTTTCAGTGAATTATGTATATGGGGGTGGATTTTACTTTTTTCTTGCTTTAAACAGTCAGCCACTCACTTTAAACTTTGGTTTCCAAATGTGAGAGCCACATAAAAGGAGCACCGCTCCTATGTCACCGCTCAGAGAAGTGAGCCAGAGATTATGCTAAGTTCTGCAGAAGATCAATGACTGATTGATTATTGATTGATTTATATAGGGAAATTTCTCATCGAACTTGAAGCTCAGAAGGAGCCAACAGCAAGCTCCAAAAGGCAGCACTGTGCTCAGTACTGCCCAACCACACAGGCCTAAGGCAGGGGGTGACCTTCTGGTCCCTGGGTGCCTCTCTCTGCCAGGCTGCTTGTCATTCATCCACTGCACTGGGTGTCATGTTGTCTGTGTGGGCCAGGGATTCTGATAGGTGCTGCAGGAGGTTCAGTGGGGGCATGAAAGAGATTATCCTTAAGGTCATCAGTGAACAAAAGAGCAGCATATATTAGTGTCCTGAATACTTCGATCCTGATACTCCCACTTCTTAGGGCACTTGCCGATGGCTTGGCCTTATGGAATTTTGCTCATATTGTGGACCACTTGGTTACTCAAAGCATGCTGAAACCACCCAGTTATTCTGAATATGTCAGCCAACTACCATCCTCACTGCAGTGCTCACTTCCTACCACTTCTTCAATTCAAAAATGCCTTTCAACACAGGCAAGAAATATGACAGAAGAATTTTCCAGTCTAACAAATGATAACAGAAAATATTCTTTGTTGCCAAGCCTTGGCAATCAAAGTGCATCACACATGTTCATCAGCTGTAGTTCAGATGACTTCTATTTTACACTGTATTGATTTTTTATGAAATCTCTGGAGAGCCCAGGGAATCTGTACCTGGCTTTTAGTCCCGTATTCTGCACTGTCATGTCTAATTGTTCAGGTGGTTCCATGATAAGACTCACATTTTAAGGTGGCTTCAATATATTTACCAGCTTTCCCATCTGCAGGCATGCTCATGCTTTTGTATGGAATTTTATCCTATTTTTCCTTTAGAATGGAGATGGGGAAATTATTGAGCTATTTATATATTTCCTTTTTATCATCAGTTTTTCACATTGTTGGCATAACTTATAGAGCACTTCCAATAACAAACCTCAGTCTCTGCTTTCCAATTCAGTTTCATTCTTTAGAAGAGCATGATATCCACAGAGCAGAGGCAAGACCTGTTTAAAATGAAGTCTGCTTTTTCTATGAAACATGCTTCTGTGGTTAGGTATGATATGGGGCCTACTGGGTCCAAAGATCATCTTCCTTCCCCCTTAGCAAAAGCAGCCCTGATGTTTGTATCAGGTTGTCTGCAGATCCTTTAGTGCAGCCAGCTGGTGGCTCTCACAGCCTTTCTCTGGACCCCTTTTGCAACCCTCGTTAGCAAAGAACACCACAGACAAGTTAGAAAGCACTGCAACAGAAGGAGAGGGCTTGGAGAGTTGCTGGTTGCCAGGATTCTACATACAAGGCCAGTGCTACTGTCTTTCTAATTTTAGATGTTTCTTTTCTTGCCAACTTCATATGTTTTCTGAAAAATAATAAAGTTAAAGAAGCCCAGTTTTCTGGCCTTACTTCTTTAAAGTGAAGTAATAGAGGTACATAGGATCTGCCTACTATGGTTTATTTTCTCCCAGTAGTGGTTGTAGCTACACACCCTGTTTGCACATACAAGTTTCCCCTAAAATACAATGTCATGTTCTTGACTTCTCCAACTGTTTTCAACTGTTTCCAGAGTCCAGATTTTACAGAAGTTTCTATGTTTGTTGAGAAAGAAAAATACTTTATTTTGGCAGTTTTGTCTTGATGGCACTACTCCCTCTTTTTTTTAAATTGAATTCATTGGGGTGATGTTGGTTCGCAAAACCATACAGGTTTCAAGTGTACGACTCAACAAAACATCATCTTCACATTGCAGCGTGAGCCCATTGCTCCAAGCTCCAAGCAATCTGTCTCTGTCCCCATTTCCCCCACCTCCTTTCCCTCTGGCTATCACCAGTGTCTCTGTGATATAAGTATATATATAATTTTTTGCTTAATTCCTTCACCTTCTTTTATCCATTCCCTCTTGTGCAGCGACAGCTTGAAGGTATTGGAGATTTCATTCACTTGAGTGTCAGGCTTTTTATCCAGCCCCTGGATAGGAATTGGCACACTTCATGGTCATTAACCTCCTTTCTCCTTCAAGACTTTCCATCTAGTACCAGCTTCAGCACTATTGTTAAGTCTGAATTTGCTAGTATTTAACTCACTCTTCACAGACCATAAAAACCTCTGCTCCTTGAAGTCTCTCAAGTATGTGAAGGCCAAATGTGTGGGGAGGAGTTGCCTTTTCATGAGTGCTCAGGGAAAAGGCGTATTGTTCACTTGCATTTGTTCAGTTTTTGAAAGCAGAAGGCAGTGCTTCTATTTGAAGCTTTGGTTCATTCAAAGGGGAACAATCAATTTAATTCTGCAAGTATTCATTGAATACTTCCTATGACCTCTGAACAGTGCCTGAGGCTGTAGGGCAGTGTCTCTCAAACTGTACTATTTAGAGAGAGCTTCTGTTTAGATGGGTCTGGTGCAGGGTCCAATTAATTTGTATTTCTAAAAAGTTTCAAGGGGATGCTGATGATGTGAACCCTACTTTGAGTAGCACTGCTGTGAGAGACCCCTTAATGAATTTGCCAGGGGGTTCTGGAAAGACATTCAAACACATTTAAATTAGAGATTAAGACAACCAATAATACCAGACCAAATAATCCAAGCCCCCAAATGCACATTGGAGATATCGAATGCCAAGGGCCTTCATGAGGTGATGAGAATAATGTAAGCCAAAGGTATCAGACTATAGTTGATCCTCGAATGACACGGGTTTGAATTGCACAAGTCCATTTATACGCAAATTTTAAAAATTAATACACACAATACTGTAAATGTATTTTCTCTTCCTTACGGTTTTCTTAAAAATACTTCATTATTCCTAGCTTACCTTATGGTAGAATACAGTATATATTATATATAACATGCAAAACATGTGTTGGTTGATAGCTTATGTTATCAGCGAGGCTTCTGGTCAGCAGTAAGCTATTAGTAGTTATGTTTTGGGGGAATCAAAAGTTACATGCAAATTTTCATCTGCATGGGGGTTGGTACTTCTAACTCATGTGTCGTTCAAGAGTTAACTGTAGTTGCCGCTAGTCTGGGCTAGGGTTTTGGAAGAGGCAGGGTTTTGAAGAAAATGGAATAGATGGGTTAAGAGGGAAAGCTTTTTTAGAAGAGAACAATACAAGTGATATTTAATGATAGTAAAGGTGTTTATTGAATGTGGAGTTTGCACTGAGAGCTGATGAGATTGGTTTTCAGGGTACATAATTTGTGTGGAAATAAGTGAAGACCAACCAAATGAAAACAGGCAAAGTTCATTTATTTTGACCTTGCTCTAGCAAGGGAGTCAGCCACCAGCACTTGTGTTTTGGCAGAGACTCAAAGGGAGACAGAGGAATGGAACAGTTTTATAGTAACCAAAGAGAAAGGCTTCAGGTGTGCATTGATTGGAGACTGTTGGCATAAGGGAGGCTACAGATAGCCTAACTAGAAGCAGGGCACCCCATGTGATTGGTTAGTGGTATATTTGCCTTTCTTTGGTCAGTCCTAAGTTGGAAGTAGTAACAAAAATTAGAGAAGCTTTCATTCATTAGTCCTGACCATTGGAGGCAATTGTTATGAGTCATTGTCTGGCTTTCTGGATGGTTACTTGAGATAGTGAGGTTTCCTGCAAGCTGTGACTTAGAACAGATGGGCTTTCTGGACTAATTGTAGGTGAGGGCTTGGTTTTCTATGCAGGTTGCTGCAGAGCTCCATTTTCAAATATGGTCTGACCATTGTTCATTTCTATATTCAGTCTTTCATTCTTGTTTGAGAGCCAGATAGTAGGGCTTTGTGGTGGTGTCCTGATGTCATTTCTCCTTTTATTATCATTTTTAAAAATTCATTTTCTGGGAATGTGAACTTGTAGTCTCAATCCATTTAACCTGTGACTTTTTGAATGTCTTTATCCTTTTATTCTGAGCACTTCTGTGCCCCTTCTATGTTCTGTTTATTCTATAAACCCTCATATTGATAATGAATAAACTTCTGGAGAATATATTGGTCCAGTTGCCCCTGAGTAAAGCCCAATTCCTGGGCTGCATTGTTGCTCACAAGGTGAAAGCTATGTCTTGTAGCCCTGCAGAGATGCCAGGGCTGCTTGGGAACCTCTGGAGGACTGACCTCATGTAAAAGAACAACTTAACTGGGTGCTCTCTGTAGAAGCCCCCGAGCCTCCATACACAGAGGAGTCCTGCAGATTCTTGTTGGATGGATGCAGCTGCAGGCCCCAGCACCTCTGCTGGAAGAAGGAAATGGAAACTTTGCAGGAGGGGTCCCTGTTGCAAAGGCAACCTCCTACAGGCCTGCAGGCCCCAAGTAACTCAGAGAGGTCAGCTCTTTCCTGGCAAGCACTTTAAAAGGCTCCACAGCAGTGCTCCTTAGACACTACATGGAAGCTTTGCTGGAATACCCTCTGCACTCACCATCTGTCTGAAGCTGCTTTGGCCCACAGAGCAGGGTTGCAGGAGAGATGTTCTTCCTTCAGGTTTCCTGACCAGGATGTCTAGTGAGCCATGAGCACTAATTAAATTCTCTATGTCTATGTGAAACTCATGTGTTGGGTCTTACTTTCTCTTTTTTTCTTTTCTCAATTGCTCATTTGCTGCACTTAAATTTATTTCTCATGGAAAAATTCAACAGGTAAATCAATCACTAGATTAAATAAATCTAGTAAACTAAAATGGCCATAGGCACTGAATGTAACATATTTTAGCATTTAAAAAAATCATATCAAAGATTTATCATTTATAATAAATACATATATTCTTAAAAAAATAGTACACTTGGAAACTAGGACTTATTCAGCTTTGATTTCAGACATATTGAGTATGTTTGGAAATATGTATATTTTCTCAGGGAACAAATATTTTTGTGTTTATTGCACAAGAGATAAAGATTGAGTTACAGAAATAACGATTCCATTATGTATATTGAAATAAAGATTGCTAACTATCCCTTAATATTTATTTTCCTTTTCTATATTAGTTGAGCCCTAGATTTTTAGCTGAGCACTTTCCTGGGAGAAGAATCTCATTTCCCGACTTCTCTGGTAGCTACTTATGGTCAGGTAACAGAACTCTGGACAATGAGAAATAAATGAAGATGTATAAGAACTTTCTGGCACGAGTTCTTAAAAGCGGGGCGTGTGCCTTTTCTTGCTGTGATTTCCTTCATGCTGGCTGGAATGTGAACCTGATGTCTGGAACTAAAACAGCCTTTCTGAGCTTTAAGGATGGTGACTGAAGTACTGAGTTAAAAAGAGTCTGAGCTCCTGATGGCCGTGGAGCTCCTATTCCAGCTCTTAAACAGGTGTCTAGTTTAAAGCACTATTATTTTTTATCACTTGCAACCAAGTCTATTCTTAATAAATACAACAAAATAATCAAAGAATGCGGAATAAATTTTTCATTGTTCTTAGAAGGTTGGGAAGAGCATTGATGACATATGGGACTGTTCTTTCCTTTGTCACCTTAAATCAACCTGGAGTCACAAATAGTAACTCATGCTCCTAGACTTTAGTGCATTAAAGCTGCTCATATCACAGGAAGACACAGAGGTAGTTATCTTCAGCCACTGATGTTTGCTTGCCTTTGTGTTTTTACCAAGAACAAAGTAATGTCATGTCAACTACATAAGCAGTGATGGTATAGTACCAGGAAAGCCTCAAATTATAAATGATGGAAGGATGAGTTTTCTTAAAAGAAGCTGGGCAAAAAGCCAGACTTCACAATATCAATCTCCAGTATCTTCAGGGAGTGTTGGGAACTCATGCTTAAAGTCTGAAAGTCCATTCCTTACCTGAATGCACTCAGGTTTTTCTAAAACATGCCCTGTGGCCAAATAAAACACATCTCTCAGCTGGTCCTATCCCTGGACCACCAATGCTTGCCCCTGGCATATGATGAATGTTACATTGGGTTATAGTAGATTCTATTCTTGGTGCAAGACATGATCTCAGGCCTCAAGGAGTTTATAACCAAGGGAAAGAAGGCAAGATAGGTCAACATAATTTCTGTTTGTATGATGACTTTTAGAGCCTCATCTGCCTCACTAGGATCAAGAGTTATAACCTGGGAAGGTTGTCTTTGAACTTGGCATGAAGTATGGAGGCTAAGTGAATGACCTAGATCAGAAATTAAAACCCAAGTATCATACTAGGCAGACAAAGGAAAGAAGTGCACACACAGGGTTAGACCAGGAGATATCTAATTTGCATAACGAGGGTTTCCAATCAAAACAGTAAGCCATCAGCCTTTTCTTTCCCTTTCCAGATTTATTCAGATATAGTTGATATAACACATTGTGTAAATTTAAGGTGTACAAGGTGAAAACTATCAGTCTTTGATGCATATGACAATAAATAACCAAAATAAGCAGAATTTTAAAATGTTTTAAATGAAACAGAGTAAAACTGATGTCTTGTATGATATATACAAAATCAGGCTTATGTTCAGATGGATAATATGCAGACAATATGGACTGATATATTGATAATTATTCTTCCCCTCTACCCAGTCAGAAATACAAGACTCAAAAATAATTCATAAAATCAGGATTTATAACAAAGCCTGGAGTTAATAACCTATTTGGTTTAAATCCCTTTTACTATAAATAGGTGATATAATCTTGGAAATTATTAGGAGTACATATGTTCCCTTCAATCTCTAGTTATTGACAAATATATAAAATTATTTTATAGACTGTTGTTAAGACAGTATACACTGGTTTAACTTTCCATATGACAAAACTGATAACAATTCAGAAAAATAAAACACATTTTCCAGTCATCACATTGTACCCAAATTAACATTACCTGGCTAGAAAAAAAAATTAAATTGTTTCATTTGAGATAGTAAAGGCCTAAAATATTAGAAGAGAGTATGAGAAACCATATACTAAAAAGAGGAGCTGGGAATGAATCACAGATCTTAGGCTTCATCTTTACACTCTTCACTTGTGAGCTATTTTCACTCAAATAAAGGAAGACAGCATGTATGAAAAATTGCCAAAGAAGCTCGATATAGGAATCAACATATTGACAGTCTAAAGCAGGAAATCATGGCTCAATAGTACACGTCCAATTTCTCATGTCTACATTGTGAGATTGCAGGAGAAACAAAGTGACATTCAAAAGGTTACTGAATTTTTTTCCAAAAGGTTACTGATTTTGATATTCCTAGGACAGAAATGCTTCTGACTGGGAGTAAATCCACGAGTCACTGAAGTGTGAAGGTCTAATACACTTTAATGCTGTGTCAAATGTTTAGAAATGGTACAATACTTATTAGGGAAAAAAAGGGTAAGAAAGGTATATTTAGGTTATATGGTTTAAATATGCACAAGCTATACACTTTATTAAAACATCACAATTATTTTTCTATGAAAACAAAAACTTCTTAGTGGGACTTGAGAAGTAATCAATGGGGCTATCTATCCAAAAGGTATTGCCAATTCTACATATGTCTTTATATGGTAACATTAAAATCCCACTGAAGCCTGTTATAGCACAGAGGAGACGAGTGATCATGGGCCATGTGAAAATGCCTTGTCTGTTTGCCCAGTGACTGATTTTTTACATTAATCTGATTTGACATTACAGATTTACATTAATGGCTTAGGTGCTGAAAAAGAATACCAGTGAGGCTTGCTACACTAATCTCTCCCTCCCTCAATATTGTTTCAAAGACATGAACAAAAATTTTTTTTTTTTCACTAAACTGTATGCAGTTACTTTTTGGAATAATTACGTATAGGGCCTTTAATACATGAGGCTGATCACTAGAATAAGAATTATTCAGGGATCCTCTCAAATATAATGAAATAATGCATTAAGCAATAATGTAATAGCTCCAAATAAAAGCTTCTTCCTAATCATTTTAATATTCTGCACAACTAAACAATGAAACTTCAAGAATCCATCCACAATAAAATTTGGTTCGATAAGATGCAGAAGGTTACAATACAAAACAGCAGCCATCACAAATTAATGCAGCCTTGCTCCCCAGGTACTATAGTTCTTTTTCTGAACACGCGATGCCCTTTTAAGTTTTTATTGATAAGGGACAAAATAACTACACAAGACCAGAATGTTGAAAGGTAATCTATATTCTCAAAAGAAACTAAAGGGTATTGTAAACAAGTTATATCAGAAAAACTGCATTTACCTTTCTCTTCAGTATAAGTTATGATACTTACCAGCAGCTGGAATCTCTAAGCAATGGAAAAACAATCAGAATTATGTGTTTTTTTGTTTTTTTTTTTTGTTTTTTTTTACTAGGTAAAACGAAAAAACAAATAGGCTGGTGTTGAAAGCACAATAGATCTGAAATAAAATGCCAACATTAGAGTCACAGCTGTAACAACTTTGGCTGAGCAATCTTGGACAATTTACTTAATTTATTTCTTTTCTTGAGTTCCTTTCCTATAGACTAAGAAATTTCAATAGATTACCTCTAACTGCTTTTCTTAAGTATATTTTTATTGATTTTGCTATTACAGTTGTCCCAACTTTTCCTCCTTTGCCCTCCTCTGCTTGGTACCCCCCTTCCCTCCAGCAATTCCCCCCTTAATTCATGCCCATGGGTCATGCATGTAAGTTCTTTGGCTTCACCCTTTCCTATATTATTCTTAACTTCCCCCTGTCTATTTTGTACTTACCAATTATGCTGCTTAATTCCTGTACCGTTTCCCCTATTCTCCCCCTTTTCCCTCCCCACTGATAACCCTTCCAATGATCTCCATAGCTATGATTCTCTTCCTGTTCTGATTGTTTGCTTAGTTTGTAAGAAAAAGATCAAAACTATGAACATTAAAATCTAACTGCTTTTTAAGATCTCAAGTTTAGTATGTTTACATGCAGCTATTGGTTCCTTTAGGAATTCCTAAAGAGTTATGTTGTCATTTTTTTCATAACACCTATTGGGACCACTATTGCTTTGTCCTTCATCCTTCCTATAAAATCCCCTAGGGTTAGGGTGATTAAGTTTTATTTTTGAGTAGTTTGGAAATGAAATGTGACTCAAGTTGGAACACTGAATTAATTCAAAGGTTCTGGGAAAGTTCATTCTTATTTTTCTAAGAAAACTCCCATTCTCTTTCTCTGGACCTGGTTAGGTGCAGAATGTAAAATCTGAAATGTTATCACTATTTTTCTGCCACTCTAGAGGCTGGGTCAAGGAAATGCTGGGAAAAATGGAGCCAGATCACAGGATTAAGTCACCCCAATAGCTGACCCTGCTCTGGACTTACAATTATATGAGCCAACACATTTCCTATTGCTTCACCCAGTTAAAGCTGGTTCTTCTGGTTCTTGTATACAAAGACATTTGAAAATTTTATTTCATCGTATTTGAAGTATTCATTCATTTCAATATTTCCTCTGCACTCACTCAGCATGCTATGGGAGAAGTAATAAGAATGATTCACCCACAATGTGTCCACTTGGTTTAGAATCTCAGAAGTGGAAAAACCATAAGTTATGTGGTTTTTAAGTATAGAAACTGAATTTCATTCACCTTTGAATCCCTAGTACTTAGCAAGAGCCAGGCAGAGAGTAGGCACTTAATACATATATAATTAATAAATAAATAAAAATAGCATTGACATCTGACATTTATTGAGGACTTACCAGTTGTCAAAACACATAATAGCAAGTGTTCCTTCTGAATGTTCACAACCCAATCAAATACCACCATAATTATTCCCCTGATCAAATGAAGTGATAAATTAAGTAACTTGCCCAGGAACACTCACAGGATTCAAATCTAGACTAAGTAACTTGCTCAGAAACACTCACAGGATTCAAATCTAGACTTCCTTGACTTTGGAGCCCAAGTTCTCTACTTGTAATTTCAACTATTTTGTTTTTCCCCAAAGGACAAAGAAGAAAATAAAGAGCTGAAAGGGAATGAAAATCCTGCTCAACCACACATACACCCTCTAGTTGTGCTCATTTTTCCTCACACATTGAGGAATATGAAAAGTGATATCCACCTTGAATAGCATTTGGGACCTGCTGGTCTTTGACAAGCATGCGTCTGTCAGACACTAATGCAAAATCGATCTTTTACTCAGAAGAGAACATAAAGGGCCTTTAAAAACAACAACAGAAGATATTTTCTTCCTCACACTTTCTGGTTTCTTTCTCTGAGATCATTTGTTATCTGGTGGATTAAAAAACAGAATAAAAAATCGTGTATATTTGCACATTCTTCTGGAGAGTCTGTGCCTCCAAAGAGATTGATGACACACTCCTGATCTGTTTGCCCAATGCAGAGAGAGCACTCAGTTCTGTGTTTAGTGTATTCTCCTTCCACTTACTGGAATATGCAGACATATTTAATTATGTTTTAATGAAAATAAACAAATTAATTTAAAAAATTGATGTAGCATAATCACCAAATTCTATTCCATGGTTTCAGACTATTGCCTGTGTCTTTTCCAGCCATGTCACATAAAGGAGTGCTGCAAATTAGATATGGGAACTTATAGCAAACCTTTCATCCCTAATGGGAGAAAAAAGTAAATGTATGCCTTATTTTAAATGGGTCAGTGAAGGAAGTTACATATATTTGAATTTCATTTGAAGATGGCTAATGGAAAAGAACATATAGCTTAAAACATAATGAAGCTTGGAGACAATAAATGTCAATACAGAATTTAGCTCTGTCATGTAACAATCTGGAGTTCTATAGGAGGTGTTTTCACAAGCTAAAATAAGTCTCTATTGTCTGTTCTTAACCTTCAACCCTTATTTTGTTTCTCCTTTGGACTTTACATCACCTGTAAAATTAATGTAGTACAGACCCTCATCTGTACTTTGCAAACAAATAAGAAAATAAGCTTGCTTTACATTTAACTGTACTTCCCAAATTAAAAAGAAGACAGTATATATAGCAAATCTTAATTGAATTAAAAACCACATGCTATTTTTGTAGATGTAAGTTTAGATAATTATCATTTAAGGGCTTTTATATTTATTTGGAGAGACTTATATCTTAATAGAGACTTTTATAAATAAGCACTTTGGGTTAAACATCAATTGATTTATAAATTAAGCACTAAACAGCTAAAACCATCTGTCTTCTTTACTGTGTGTTTTAGATTCAAGAGCTTTAGTAGGTCATTCTGAATGTCTCTCAATGGTCACCCCTGATATTTTCTGACATGCTTCCAAAACTCAGGCCCAGGAATATCTGGTGCCACATTTATGATTTATTGTTACATGAACCAAAGAATCTGAGAGTGCCTACATGAAAGAAGCACACTGCAAACAAATTTAGTTCCAATAATAACCATTCTTTGATTGTGTTGTAAACTTTTCAAAAAACTTGCATAAATGTGTAATATGAAAACCTTTAAAATAGCATTTTATTATTTACAGAAAGCCTTTACAGTCAGCATTGCATTTAATTTTCCGCAAGAATTCTATAAGATAGATAGATAGATAGATAGAGCCTCAATACTCACTTTTTATTTTCAGATGAGAAAACCTGGGCTCAGAAAAATGAAGGTATCTAACTGAATCACATAGCTATTAAGGGGTAACACTAGAAGTTTTCTAGTATTCTTTTTACCATACCTTGATGTGACTTTAATGCCTCCTGCTGATCTTACAACTATCTTTTCAGATAATTAAGTGGGATACTGTGATAGATATTATAATTAAATCAAAATTATAAATAGACTGCAGCCTCAGGTTGGGGAGTGGTTTCTTCAAGAAGTCACTTCTGGAGACATTTAAAAATCTGAACTTCCAGCCAAGTTGGAGGCCTAGACAGGCATGCCATATCTCCCTCCACAACTAAGAAGGAATACAACTACCTCAAAACTGGAGACAACAAGAAGTTCCAGAAAATCTAGCTGCATGGAAGTCAAACAAACAAAAATATAAAGAAGAAATACTCATCCAGAGAGGTAGAAGAGGTGGAGTCAGGGTGGAGAGAATGTGGTGTAGTGGCAGGAGCAGCAGCGGGCTGGCAGAAAGCTCAGTCACATATTTTTTAAACTAGGGAGGGACACTTGGGGAGTGCTCCCAGCACCAGACCACACTGCACAGCTCACAGTCCCAGTGCTGGGGAAAATAAAGCCTTTTTGCTTCTGACTGTGCAAACCAATGGGGATTGGGTGGAGGAAGAAAGTGCCAGTCTCTCAGTAGAGTCCACTTGTTTAAAGGGTCCCATGGTCCTAGAACATCTGCAGACCAAGCCACTCTGGGATTGACAGCAGGACAAAAGCTATAGAGGGGCGCCAGTCCCATATAGAAGTGGGAGAAGTGCTTGGAAAAGGGGCAAGTGCTGAGCAAGCTGCATCGTTCCCTCTCAGGTCCCTCCCCCAACATACAGTGCCACAACGTGGTGAAACAGGTCACCCTGTACTGATGAATACCTAAGGCTCCGCCCCTTACAATGTAACAGGAGCTCTACCTGGGACGCAGAGGCAAATAAACACAGGAGCCCATCAGAATGAGGAGACAGAGAAGTATGGCCCAAAAGAGGGAACAGATCAAGGTTCCAGTGGGAGAACTAAGTGACGAGAAGATAGCCAACCTAACAGACATAGAGTTCAAAACACTGGTGATAAAGATGCTCACAGGCTTGACAGCTGTGCTTAAGTATGGCAAACGCATAGGGGAAGAAGTGAAGGCTATGCTAAATGAAACAAAGGAAAATCCACACAAAGTCAATGGTGAAAGGAAGGAAACCGGGGTTCAAATAAATGATTCGGAACGTAAGGAAGAAAAAAACAGTCAATCAGTACAGAATGAGGAAACAAGAATTGAAAATAATGAAGAGGGGCTTAGGAACCTCTGGGACAACTTTAAATGTGCCAACATCTGAACCATAGGGATGCCAGAAGGAAAAGAGGAAGAACAAGAAATTGAAAGCTTATGCAAGAAAATAATGAATGGAAAACTATAGTCTGCCCAAACTGAATCAAGAAGAAGCAGAAAGTCTGAATAGACCAATAACAGCTAGCGAAATTGAAGCAGTAATCAAAAAACTCCCAGCACACAAAAGCCCAGGACCAGATGGCTTCACAAGTGAATTCTACAAAACATTTAGGAAAGAACTAACTCCTATCCTCCTCAGACTATTCCAAAAGATACAAGAAGAGGGAAGACTCCCAAACTCGTTCTATGAAGCCAGTATAACCCTAATTCCAAAACCAGGTCAAGACACAACAAAGAAAGAAAACTACAGACCAATATCGCTGATGAACATAGATGCTAAAATCCTCAACAAAATATTGGCAAACCGGATCCAGCAACACATTAGAAAGATCATACACCACGATCAAGTAGGATTCATCCCAGAGATGCAAGGATGGTTTAATATTCGCAAATCAATAAACGTGATACACCACATAAACAAAATGAAAGACAAAAACCACATGATCATATCAATAGATGCGGAAAAAGCATTTGATAAAGTACAACACCCATTTATGATAAAAACTCTCAGCAAAATGGGAATAGAGGGAGCATACCTCAACATAATAAAGGCCATATATGAGAAACCTGAAGCCAACATCATACTCAATGGGCAAAAACTGAGAGCATTCCCCCTGAAATCAGGAACAAGACAAGGATGTCCGCTCTCTCCACTCCTATTCAACATAGTCTTGGAAGTTCTAGCCACAGCAATCAGACAAGAAAGAGAAATAAAAGGCATCCAAATTGGAAAAGAGGAAGTAAAACTGTCATTATTTGCAGATGACATGATAGTGTACATAGAAAATCCTTTAGACTCCACAAAAAAACTACTCAATCTAATAAGTGAATTCGGCAAAATAGCAGGATACAAAGTCAATATTAAGAAATCGAAGGCATTTTTATACACCAACAATAAAAACACAGAGATAGAAACTGAAAGAAAAATCCCATTTACCATAGCAACAAGAAAAATAAAATACCTAGGAATAAACTTAACCAAAGAGGTAAAAGACCTGTACACAGAAAACTACATAACACTGAAGAAAGAAATTAAAGAAGATACAAATAAATGGAAGCGTATACCATGCTCATGGATGGGAAGAATCAACATCATTAAAATGTCCATACTACCCAAAGCAATTTATAGATTCAATGCAATCCCTATTAAAATACCAGCAACATATCTCGCAGACCTAGAACAAATACTTCAAAAATTTATATGGAACCAAAAAAGAGCCCAAATAGCCACAACAATTTTGAGGCAGAACACAGTAGGAGGAATCACAATACCCGATATCAAACTATACTACAAGGCCACGGTAATCAAAACAGTCTGGTACTGGCATAAAAACAGACATATAGATCAATGGAACAGAATAGAGAGCCCAGAAATAAGCCCAGGTTCATATGGTCAACTAATATTTGACAAAGGGGGAAAGAACATCAAATGGAATGAAAAGAGCCTCTTCAACAAATGGTGTTGGGAGAACTGGACAGGGACATGCAAAAAAATGAAACTAGACCACCAGCTCACACCATACACCAGAATAAACTCAAAATGGATCAAAGACTTAAATGTAAGCCGTGACACCATAAAAGTCCTAGAGGAAAAAATAGGCAGGAAAATTTCAGATATCCCACGTAGCAACATTTTCACTGATATATCTCCTAAGGCAAGGGAAATAAAGGAAAGAATAAACAAATGGGACTACATCAAACTAAAAAGTTTCTGCTCAGCTAAAGAAAACATCAGCAAGATGCAAAGGAAACCAACCATATGGGAAAATATATTCGCCAATGACATCTCAGACAAAGGATTGATCTCCAAAATATATAAAGAACTCATACGACTCAACACCAAGAAGACAGACAACCCAATTAAAAAATGGGCAAAGGACCTGAACAAACACTTCTCCAAAGAAGACATACAGAGGGCCCATAGACATATGAAAGTATGCTCAACATCACTAGCCATCAGAGAGATGCAAATTAAAACCACAATGAGATACCACCTCACACCAGTCAAAATGGCAATCATCAACAAATCAACAAACAACTTGTGCTGGAGAGGATGCGGAGAAACGGGAACCCTGGTGCATTGCTGGTGGGAATGCAGATTGGTGCAGCCACTGTGGAAAACAGTTTGGAATTTCCTTAAAAAACTAAAAATGGAACTGCCTTTTGAACCAGCAATTCCATTACTAGGATTATATCCAAAAAATCCCGAAACACCAATTCAAAAGAACCTATGCACTCCAATGTTCATAGCAGCACTATTTACAATAGCCAAGTGCTGGAAACAACCTAAGTGCCCATCTGTAGATGAGTGGATCAAAAAACTGTGGTACATTTACACAATGGAATTCTATGTAGCAGAAAGAAAGAAGGAACTTCTACCATTTGCAACAACATGGATGGAACTAGAGAAAATTATGCTTAGTGAAATAAGCCAGGCAACAAAAGAAAAATACCTTATGCTGTCACCTATTACAGGAAACTAATGAACAACACAAACAAATGAGCAAAATTGAACCAGAGGTATGTAAACAAGAAGTAGACTAACAGTAACAAGGGGGGCGGGGGGGAGGAAAAGAAAGGTGTAAGGGGATGGGTCAAGTTAAAAAATATATATATATATGAATGACCCACAGACAGGTGCAACTGAATGGGGACTAAATGTGGGGGAGGGGAGGGACAGGGTGCAGGGAAACAAGAGGGCTAAAAAAGTGAGACAACTGTAATGGAAAAACAAATCAAAATTTTTTAGTGGGGGAAAAATGAAAATATGAAGAATGGAAATGCCAGTTCAGTGAATATTAGGACAAAGATTTTCCTTCACGTTGTATATTTTTCTCCCTATTTGATCCCTCCAGAGTTTGGCATTCTAAACAAGTAAGTAATGACATAAGTTCCTTTGCATAGAACTAATAAGACCAGTTGTCAACAGAGGTTCTTTTTTTTTTTTTTTTTTGACCAAGTCTTTGACTGGAATGTCAAGCCTAAAGGAAACATACTTGGGCTCAGATTGTTACCAGAAAGCCCTGAGGAACTGGGAATGACTTTCAAAGGTAATAAAAGCCCGTGAGATAAAAGGCCTGGTACCATGGTTGGTTGTGCGGTCCACAGCAATCTTTCCAGGGAAGGAACGAAGGTTGTTTTCCTGAAAGATGGCTAGAAGGGACCTTAAGGCACAAGGAAAGACCAGAAAGACTTGGAAAAAACAGGTGTGTACAGGCAAGGATGAATACCAGATATGTGGCACAGCTTCTGTGCCCTGAAGAACAGACTGAAGGTCACCCCAAATATTCCTTGGGTAAGTTCCAGCAAAGCAGAACTAAAGATCATAAGTGATCATTTGCTGCTCTTGTTATGTTTATGCAAACGAACAGGATAAATTAAAAATGGACTTAATGTAGTCCCTTTAAAGACAAGGAGGGTAACCTTAGGGAGAAAAATTATTATTCAAGGAAAATCACAATGATCAGTAGTAGAGTATAAAACAGGGCAACTAACCGTCTTAAAAGTTTCTTCTCCAGATTTAGAGACTTGTTTGCAGGTTATGTTACATAAATTAACACGTGTTTTTTGTTTTCAAAGGACATAAGCCTATGATCGCATTACCTGAGTGATTATCTGTACGCATAAGCCTCACTTAATCCTATCTGCAGCGCTGCCTCCTGAGACTCAACGGTTTGGCTGAACTAAATGGCTGGGTTGGGGAAGAATGGGGTGGTCTGTGGGCTTCACTTTAAAACGGGTTTCTCTTTTCTATCCTAATGGCTTGGACAGAAAGGGCCCAGAGGTCTGAGAGGGGGAAAAACCTAAACTATTTACCTCAGCCCAAACTAAGTATAATGGGCAAAAGGGTTTTGGACAGGCGAGATGTGCCTAGCACACCTTCTTACAAAGAAACTTTTTTTTTCCCTAATATGGAACATTGAAAAATTAATCCCTGCCTTTTGTCATCTAGTAGTTATGGATTGAATGATGTCTTTTAACCCTTTTCGCCAAATCTGTTGCCCTCAGAACACAACAAGGACACCAGCCTGTTGAACCAAGCACGCCGTTGACCGGAGGCAGCCAACTGACCTGGAGTCTGCACGATCCTTCCCCATGTGGGAAGGCCACCCTCCCCTCCACACCCCCACTCATATTAGGGTTTTCTGGACCCAAGGGTAGGTAGGACGACGACCATGTCCAGCTTGAAGCAGCTAGAGGAGCTTGAGACCTTCGCCCATTGTCCTTTACAAGATTACAAAGGGTCCTAATATTTGAGAGGGGGGGGATAGTTAATTTTTACGAACCAGGGGTATGGACTTGGGGGGGATCGCTGGGGGAGGGGGGTGCTGGGGGGAGGGGAGCAAGGGGGAGAAAATTGGAACTGTTGTAACAATATAATCAATAAAAAACAATAAAAAAAAAATAATGAAAAAAAACTTCCCAAATTTGGTTAAGGAAATAGACATACAAGTCCAGGAAGCATAGAGAGTCCCAAACAAGCTAGACCCAAAGAGGAACACACCAAGACACATCATAATTAAAATGCTAAAAGTTAAAGAGAGAATTTTAAAAGTAGCAAGAGAAAAGCAGAGAGTTACCTACAAAGGGGTTTCTATAAGACTATCAGCTGATTTCTCAAAAGAAACTTTGCAGGCAAGAAAGGACTGGCAAGAAGTACTCAAAGTGATGAAAAGCAAGGACTTACAACCAAGATTACTCTATTCAGCAAAGCTATCATTTAGAATGGAAGGGCAGTTAAAGTGCTTCCCAGACAAGGTAAAGTTAAAAGAGTTCATCATCACCAAGCTATTATATAAAATGTCAAATGGACTTACTTAAGAGAAAGAAGATCAACACTATGAACATTAAAATGATAATGAACTCACAACTATCAACAACTGAATCTAAAAAATAAAAACAAAATCCAACTAAGCAAACCAGAATAGGAACAGAATCATTGGCATGGAGATGATTTGGAGGGTTATCAGCTGGGAGTTGGGATGGGGAGAAATAGGGAAAAAGTGCAGGGATGAAGAAGCATAATTGGTTGGTACAAAATAGACAGGGGGCAGTTAAGACTAATATAGGAAATGGTGAAGCCAAAGAACTTATATGCACAGTCCATTGACATGAGCTGAGGCGGGGGAGGGGGGGGGTGTGGGATTGCTGGAGGGAAGGCGGGGGTACTGGACAGAGGGGAGCAAAGGGGGAAAAAATTGGGACTACTGTAACAACATAGTCAAAAAAGAATACTTAAAAAAAAAAAAAAGAAGCCACTTATGGATTCCAAAGAAATAAAAGTGGTGTTTAATTTGAGTTTTTTGAATACTGCATGTTCCCAGATATCAAGAACAAATAAATTAAAGAAGTTTTAAAGAGTGGGAATGTGGGGAGGTGAGGTTGAGCTACCTTCAATGCCCTGCCTCAGTTGGAAGCTGTCTGTCCCTCAGAGGTTTCATGACCATAGTGGAGAAACAAATTTATTCAGGACACTGTATTTTGTCTGGGGGGATGGGAGAAGAGTGCAAGATTCCTGTTCCCTACATTTTATTGAGGAGGGGATTCGGGAGATACAAAGTCAAGACTTATGAATCATCAATAAGCTTTCAGACACTTGGGTTACAGTTGACAGTTACTGATTACAGATATCAATATAGAGAACACAGTGACCAGTCTGTGTCAGGGTCTGCAAACATCCCAAAGCCATGCTGACATCAGGTACGAGGCTTCATACATTTTTGCTGCAGATAGTTTATAGTTAACTAAGAGATAAGAAAGGCAGAGCAAGCTCTAAAGCATAATATGCATTCTTTAAACCCAATTCCCATGGAACCCCTTGAGTGACCTTTGGTCCTGTCTGCCGCATGGCCTTTCAGTTTTCCATTGAGACTTAAAGGCCTTTCTGGGGGGTGGGGGGGAGTGGGGGCTGGCTCATGGCTTGGGCTACAATTCCAGAAACCACAAGGAGCAGTTCCCCACAGTGAGAAAAAGGACTGAAGGATAGAGTTCAAGATCAGTTGGGGGTAGATCCATACCTAGCTGTCTATATGGCTTTGATCAAATCACTAAGGATGGGTATTAACTTTGTGTCCAGTTGGGCCAAATACTGTGGTAAGTGCCCAGATTCCTTATTTATTGCTTTTAAAAATCTGTTTTACAAATGAGATCAACTAACTCCTAAGGCTTCATAACTGGGAAACAGATTTGGGGTGTTTGGCTCCCAAACCATCACTGGCTTCAATATCCTCACTGACTTTATTGATTGCAATGACCTTTGAGACGTCCCTTCCATCTCTCAAATTCTGAGTCTATTTAGATATTATAGAATTTCACCAACATGCCAAACTCTCCCAGTTGATTTCATTGCCCTGTAATGTGTGGGGTTTTTTTATTAGCACAATTTGAACTTAAGCTAGTAAATTGTGATGTATTTTAAAGAGCATATGGCTCAATAGTGCTAGTTTCATGTTGTTGTTTTTACTGTTTTCGGTTTTGTTTTTCTAATTGTTTACTGACATCTAGTTTAAATTTTATTTGTTGCACCAAATCTTGTATTTTGAAAAACCTCTCAAACCTTGCCTATTTTTCTGCTATGTACCATCTGGAAATACAAATAACTATCTTTTTTTAAAGACTCCTAGCTTGACAAGTTAAAGTTTACATTTACTTTTTAGTTCTCTTAGGAAGCAGCTAAATATAATCTTTAGTATGAGACACAATTAAATATTTTATATTTTTAACCCAATTTGGGAAATGTATAGTGTTTTTCTCTTTAAACATATTTTTCTTCCTTATTCTCTTTTTACCTTGGAGGATTTAAATTGCATGTGTGTTAGAACTTTGGAAATTATTCCATTGAGATTTTGTTTATTTTTTTCCCCAATCTTTTTCTCTGTGTTCTGCAGATTGGATAATACCTATTAATGTTTCTACTGATCTTTTTTTTATGTCATCTCCAATACACTGTTAAATGCATCAATGAATTGATTATTTAAGAAATTTTATTAAAAATTTTTTCCATTAGGTGTTTTTAATAGTTTTTTCCCCAATTGAACTTTCCTGTATGTTCCTATATGAAATTTGCTTTATCTGCATTCATTATAATGATGCTCTCTTTTATGTTTCTGAGCATGGTTATAATAACTACTATAAAACACTTGTCTGGTAATTTCAATATCTGAGTTGTTTCTAAGTAAGTCTCCAATAATTTATTTTCTTTTGAGTATTGGCCATATTTTCATGTTTCTTTTTATGTGTAGTAACCCTAGGTCTCACCATTACATTACAAATAACATATTGTAGGGTCCATGAAATGTGTTATGTTCCTCCAAATAGTGTTGATCTGTTTAGCTGTCAGTTAACTTGACTGAACTCAAAACCTAAATTTGGTCTCCTCTGTGGTGGGCAGTGGCTGAAATCTCTGTTTATTTTTCAGCTGTTTGGAGTCTACCCCATGCATGTATATTTCATGGGTTAGCCAAAGATTTGAGCAAATTTTGTTTGCAGAAATTGGAGCTTCCCTCTAATGTTCTCTCTCCTTTTTAAGATTCCTCCGCTCATGTTCCAGTTGCCATGATAGAACCAAATTTGTGTTCTGATTTCTCAGTCATAAGATGGCTTGTTCCTATCTGTGTTCTGGTTGCTTTGCAGGTCACTGACTGCAGCGTGACCTTAGTTGAGAAAAATAGGAAACTGACCTCTTGCTATTTCCTTTTTCCAAGAATGGTCTCACCTCCAGTTTCTGATTTTAGTCATTCTTCAGTGATGTCAAATAGTTATTTCATACTTTGTTATTGTTACATGAAGAAGAATCGATCTACACAAACTTTGCATCCAGTACAAGAAGTAGAATTTCTAAACCTTTTATTTTAAATGGTTTCTTTGAAGCATATAAAGAACCTGGTAATAATCAATCACTTAGTCACATCTTTAGAACTTATAAGCTGAAAGAATATTATTACATCTTAAAGCAAACTAAATAGAGAGTCTGAATGAAAGTTTAAAGGGATCTTTAGTTTGTAGAGAATCCCCAATTTAAAAAGTTTTAAAAAATAGTCACTCGTAGCTCTGTGTTTTCTAAAACTAAGAGAGTTGATAAATTCATTATATCACAAGAGCATAAGCCTTTACAATCCTGTTAGTTATGGTGCAGATATTTGGGTTCTAGTGATATAAAACAGATTGACATTTGGGGGATTTCTTAGATGACTTAGGTGACTTGCACTTCTTGAATGAATCAAGTTTGACCTCAAGAAAAGTCTTCGAAGTCAGATAATGAAACTACATATTTTATTGGTACACACACTGTAGAAAACATAAGAGCAGTGTTTAATGAAATTGGTTTCTATAACACAGGGTAGAAGGCTGTCTGAAATTGACCTACAAGTAAAAAGCAAATATATGTTCTGGGTTAGCTGAAGACTAGTTCAGACATGACTAACTCATACTGTTCTTCAGATGATTTTACTAGTACTCTGTTAGGATGTTTAAGGATAAAGTATTTTTGCAAGAAAAAAGACTATCTTGAGATGGGGTTCTGAAATTTTGTTATTTATAGTACTTAAAAGTCTTAGGGATCAGAGTAAGATACTCATGATAAAGCAATACTTAAGGTCATCCTCAGAAATAGATGACTATAACTAGGGGTATAACCAGGTTGTCTCCAGCTGCCATGTGTCAACAAACATCAGAAAAGAGCAGCTGACAAATCACTTTATAAGAGACTTTATTTTTTTTTGGCTGGCAAATAGTCTTCAAGAATTGTAATTAACCCACACTTAACTTTCCTGGAAATTAAGTAGCTTAGCTTCTTCTGCACATAAAAATTTCTGTTCATTGATGTGAGGAAGAATGCTGAATCTATATGGAAAGGAATTTATAACTGTAGAAATCACTACTCCAGGAATTGATAAAATTTAAAGCACTGAACTTGTCAGCTTACCGACAGTGTTCTCACCTATCATACCATTTCATGTAAAAACGGGATGTGCAAAATTTAGAACTAAAGAAAACTTTACAGATCATGTAGTCAAACCTCTATTACTTCTAGACCTGAAAACAGGCCTAAAGTAGAGATTTGCTTCAACATCTAACTGAACATAGAGCCTGTTGGCTTGTTGACTTTCAGATCTCTGTACAGAAATAGGATAAAAACTGTCAGGGTTTTAGTCAGTTGTCATACCAAGAATAATCCATGAAAACACACATACTCTGCATAGCTGAGGCTTGGTTTCCAAATCCCTATTTGATTTTTTTCTCTCCTAGGGGAAGTAAACCAAATAACAAGTGAGCCTCAAACCCTATGTTTACCCATGATCCTAAGGCATAGACTAGAAGCTAACCAAGTAGCCTGTTCTCTAAAACTACTTCCTGGCCTTGGCTCTGAATCTTACCTTCTGCAGTGGGAGATAGAAGGATTCAAAAAGACAAAACAAGCAGTGAAAAATAAGCCCTTCCTTCCAAGCCTAGAGATCAGCTAGCCTGAGCTCTCCCACATTTTTCCCTTCATCTGAGCCCTGCTTTAATTTGTTTTCCAAGTGTAAAGGTACTTCCTAAGATAAAGATCCATTCAAGATGGTGGTATCACATCAACCACTTAGGGAAAAAAAGAGAAAAGAGCCATGTGGAGATATCGCCACTATTGCCCAGATATAGTGTACTATGGAATGTCTCTGGAATAGGAAGCATACATTTCAGGGAGGCCTGGGCCAAAAGTCCAGGATTAGGATTCAGGTAATTCTCTGATGCCCAGATAGTGAATAAGCCCATCTATGGGAAGAAGGAACGTGAAAGAAGGCAAAATTGTAAATCCACCAAGTGTTCATCCAAAATAGACTGAGTTTAATATGGAACCCTCCAGCTAAATTTAAATTAACTGTATGATTTTATTACATTTATAGAAATTGAGGGCTTGTGAGCTCAGTAATAGAGCAAAAGATTTTTTTTTTTTTTGACACACGTTTCTAAGAGTGAAATGAATCTTCCTACATAAAAATCATTTGTCGCTTGCCCATTATGTGCTGGGTGCCCTGTTATGTGCTTAAAATTACCTCACAAAGAAAATTTTTCTGGAATAGATACTTTAAAAAGTACAGGGTCATAGAGAATGCATAGTTCTCATTTTAATAAATATTGTCAGAATTCCTATTAAAATAACCATACTGATTTCCATTCCAACCTACATTGTATGAGAATACTGGTTTCCCTGGTTTCATCAGAACATATTATCAAACTTAAATTGATATTTAATCATACCTACTTTTATAAAAAACCAAATATCATTGTTTTTATCTCTCTTAATGCTAATGAAACTGAGCAAATGTTAATGTGTTTAATTAAATAGATTTCTTTTGTGAACTATATATTCACATTTTTTCTATATATTATTGGTTATTTGTATTTTATTTATTGTAACTATTAATTTCTTAACTGTTATGTATGTGGCAAATATTTTCATGTAATTATAATTTGTCATTTAACTTTTTAAATGTTTTTTAAAATAGAGTAGATATTCACTTTTATGAGTTCATGTCTGCAAATCATTTGTGTTTTGTTTTAAAGACCTCTACCTCAATTACTAACAAAAAAATTCTCTAGTAATTTGTAATTTTGTTTTTAACATTTAGGACCTTGAATCTGACATTTACTTTAGGCATGGTGTGAGAGAGAAAATTTAATTGTTTTCATCAAATGAATAGTCAAGTATCCCAATATAATTTGTTGAATTTTTTCTCAATCTGCTGATTTGAAGTGACACTGTTCTCATCCACCTAATTTCCATATAAACGCAAGGCTGTGACGCTATCCAATGTTCTTTTCTATTGATCTGTTAGTATCACTTCATGCCACCATCTCATTTCAATTACTATAGACTATATATACATTCATGCATATACACATACAGTTGCATTGTTCTTACTCTTTTCTTTTAAAATCATCATAGCTACTCTTGCCCTTTTACTCTCCCAGATGATTCTTTAAATATGCTCACCACTTTCCATGCAATATCCTGGTGTTATGTTAACTAAAATTGCATTGTTTCTATTGTTTTTGAAACAATAGTTGTCTTTAAATTACTGAATCTTCCTTTAAATAGGCATGATCTATCCTTCTGTTTGTTCATATTTTCTTTTTATATACTTTGTTAAGCATTATACTTTTTATCATAAACTATTTTTTCTCTTTACAAGATCAATTGGTTATTGGTTATAAAAATATATTGATTTTTTAATATTGTTCTTATAAGTGATCATTGGCTAATTTTTTTATTAGTTTAAATTATATTTCAGTTGATTTTCTTCTATTTCAAAAATATGCTGCCTTACCATCTGCAAAAAAAAAAAAAAAATCCCCCAAAGTTTTTAATCTCTCTTTTACCAATATTTAAAACCCATATTTTTCTCTTGTTGTATTGTATAGTCCAGAACCTCCAGGACAATGTTGAATAGTAATGGGAATTCATTTTCTTTTTTGATTGGAGTGTGAGAAGCAGAAATGTAGCATCAGTAGATATGAACATTTTAAAGACTATTATTTCATATTACTAAATTATCATCTAAAAATATTTATAGTATATCTTAGTTTGACCAGCAATGTATGAGAGCATCTAATTAATCCTTAGGCTGCATTTTGCATTCAGTAATTATAAGAAAATGAATGTGATCATTTAAAAAATGGTCCTGATGTTGAAAGGACTGTAAAGGAATAAAGTATATATTGGACATCTTAGCATATCTTTTTAAAGATACTGGCCAAGGGTCTGTATTGATTTTGTAAAATCATTCCACGCAAATATATTTTTGATAGTGGTAGGTGAATACATTCTCAAAATGGCTCAAAAGTTACCTCATTCTAGCACAAAGTGTAAATAATCACTGTTCTTATCCAGTTATTGCTACACTTGGATTACACCACTCCATTGTTTCTGACAATGCATTTTTTTGGTGTTTTCATCAGTTAGGTTTATGAAATTTGTGTATTTTTATTTACTGAACTTTTAACTTCTCATTTTCCAATAGCCGGCTATTGTAGAAATTGCTGCAAACTACTAAAAGTTCTTTGTAGTGCAATGTTGGATGAGGTCTGCTAGACAGACTTACCAGATATATTTCATTATTTCACCTCATGTTCTACTACCACTGGAGTCAAAACTGCTGAATTATAAATGGAGTAATATTTTTCATTTGCTTCTATCTCTACTCTGACTTGATAAAGATTTTTAAAACAAAAATGCCTCTGGCATGGCTTTCTACATAGGTGTTGCTCATTTTAAATACAAGAGTTACCCAATTTTTAGGAATCAAGAGCTAGATAAATATGGATTTTTTTTCACCCTCTTCGGATTTGGGTCTTTAAAAGATCAGAGGTGACAAGGACAGAATTTGAAAAGCAATAATATATTACTGGACATACTATTAACATAGTATTTCTACACCCACTTGTACTCCAGGTAAATTCCCACCATGTGCCTCTTGGATAGCTAAAAGATCCTGTAAACTGAAGAAGTGAGTACAGTCCATATTAGTAATTTTGATCCTTTGGATTATTGAAGCATATTCTCATAATTGCTTCTCTTATCTTGACATATGTATGTTGCATTCATTTAGTATACAGTTACCTTAGGGTAGTTTTCATAAAAAATAAAGAGCTTTTTAGTGAGGGTCTCTTGGCGCCTTGCTTGTTTTATTATTGTCATTATAGCACTAAAAAGGACTATTTAATAAAGTAGCAAGGTCTTTAAATGATTGCTCAACTAGCTCATCAACAGATCTAACAGAGCCTCACAGAGCAAACTATCCCTGAATGTCCCTTTATTTATTATTTGTCTGTCATCAAACAAAGAACAGCTGCACAGACAAGACCCCTGTAGTAGCTCTCTAAAACAGTAAAAGTGAAAAAATAGTAACTTTATAGTGGAAACACCTGGCAGACACCTCCTTAACCAAGAGATCAAGTAAGTCCAGTCATGAAACAAATCATCATCCTATGACGATTGATTCACTGAGAACACAACATCACTCTGGAATTATTGCTGCCAAATGCACAGCCTGCATCTCATCGTGAGGAAACATCAAACGAACTCCAATGGAAAGACATTCTACAAAATATCTGGCCCCTTCTGCAAAAATGTTAAGGTCACAGCAAAGACTGAGAAACAGCTGTTCCAGATTAAAAGGGACTAAAAAGACAGACAACTGAATGTAATACATAATTTGGGACTTTATTTTCTTGTAAAACTTGTTATTGGGACAATTGGCAAATTTGAAATAAGGTCTATATGCGATGATAAAATTGTATTAAAGTTTTTTCTTGATTTTAGGATTTGCATGGTGCTTATATAAAAGAATGCCTTTGTCTTTCCATTACTAAGTTGCATGACCACTGCTCGTTACAGAGAAAATGAAAAAGTCAGTTTATATGCTAAGTATAGACCAGTGGGCTAGTTAAGAATCAGGGTTCTATGACTCAAGAAGAGAGAGAGGGTAGATATCAGAATACAACTAGTGGTCTTAGTCATAAAGAACATGTTCTTGGGAAATTTGATTGTAAAAAGACAAGGTTACATAAGAGGAACACTTATTTTAAAGCTATATCAGGTGATCTCATGGACAGGAATGACACTACGCCCTGGCACCATGCTGCCAGGAATAGAAACATCAGAGACTGAGCCTCTTCACTATCACACTCTCTCAGGGGCCACATGATCCTGGGACTTCACCTCTGTTTTACTTTGTCTGAGTCTCACCATTTTCCTCTGCCTCCTGCCCCACATATGCTTCTGAATAGCATTTCTAGTTCCCAAGCCTACACTACATGGCCGACCCAGCTTTTGCTATCCACGAACTGCCATTGCTTCTGGCACCTCAGTTCACATCTGATTGGTCCCATTCAGACATTTATGGGAAGACTGAAGTTGCATAGAAGTGCTTTGGGACAGTTATCCACCCCTGGTCAAATCATGTATGGCTTAAGAGAGAAGAGGCAATAAATGCCACATGGGATCCTCGGGTTACACTCAGAGATGATCCTGGAAGAATAAATAGTTGGATGAGAAATGACTGTGATCTCCAATATACTATTTTAGATAGGCTGCAAACTGAAAGGTACTTCAGAACGCTTGTCACTTGGAAAGAAAAACCCAAATGGAGATGATGTGGACCATTTATTTCCAGAAGGAAAAACTACTAGGTTCCATCTTGAAAGCAGCAAATCAAGTAGTCAAAGTGGAAATATACTGCAACCATGATGAAAGAAAATTACTCCTAATAAAATAACTCCATTGGCCTTTTTTTCACAGACCTTTCACCCTGGAGCATATGTGTGGAAATGGATGGGGCACGGGAGGGGTGACAGGCAGTCAGCACAGGCAATCTGCAGTTAAGAGAACTGAAACTTGGGAGGCTCCCCCTTTCCTTGAATATTTTTTCTGAGACTCAGAAGGTCTTGGTAAATCTGTCAGCTGTCACAAAATACCATCTGTCTTAAGAAAATGGGTGCAAAGGTGGCTGTAACCCAGGGGATTTTCCCAAGTGCTGTCAGCTGACATTTCTCCCGGAAGGGGAGCTCCATCAAGTCCCTGACAGGAAAATGAAAACTCACCAAGAAAATTCCTGAAGTTGTACACACAGGGGAACAGGTGCAGCTTTGGGTGCAGCATACGAGTGGCGGCCACCCACCTGGGAGAGAAGGGAAAATGAGGAGGAGTCCGTTAAGTCCACTCATGCTCAAGAGGAGCAGGAGGAAGAAGGGAGGGGCATAGGGATTATGTGAAGTGGCAAAGATTGGTCATGTGAGAATTCCTCACACCTGGTTCAGTGTATGGACTTGTCAGTCCTGCCTGTAGCTGAGGGCACGATGCTAACCTGAGGCCCTGTTAACACTTAAATGCTGTTAGCTCTCAGGGTAGCTAACTGACAGATTCAAAACTGTCTTTAAAGCAGTCAGCCAAGCACTGGAGAGGGAACCCTGTCACCCCTGTTCTGCCATTATTATTAAGAGGAGGTTTTCTCCAAGTTGCAGAGAAAGCCATCTATCTGCATTTAGGATAAACTCAAGCTACCAATTCTTTTGGTGGTTAAGCAGGTATTGGCTCTATTGCCTACATTTTGCAAGAGTCAGAGTAATTGCTTATATATCTCCCAGCAAAACAGTGACTGTGAGTCCTGGTTGCTTTGTGATCACCTCTCATACTTTTATCCAGGCTCGTGGCCATTGCTCTGAGCCTCTCTTAGGATGACAGCAGACTTGGGGATGAATACTTTAAAGCCTGTTGTCCATGTGCTGAAGGCACACAAAATGAAGCAAGAATACCCTGATTGCACCCGATGTTTGAGAGACATTTGAGAGATACCTCTAAAAATTAAATGCTTAGCTAGGCGAAGGCCAAATGCATACAGATGAGAAAAGCCCAGAAATATGCCCAAAGGAAACACACACACACACACACACACACACACACACACATCCACCACATGCATACATGTACCGCATACATGCTTTTCAAGTCCACAGTAAACCCCAGGCATCAGTGGTTTCTGAACACTTCTTTCTTGTATATAAGAGATGCCATGAATTTATTTCTGTACAGGTGTCTGAGCTATGGGCAGAGTGTCTTCCCTTTAATGATGAAAGGACTTAGGGGGCCTGGAAATGTCAAGTCACGGGGCTTTTCTGCCTTGAAGGGGTTGCTGCAAGCTCTGGGGTTGGGAGCAGATTCCTTTGCAGGGGCTGCAGAACCTATTCATTTGCCTGGACAGAGGATACCACAGCGTGGTGTTCACTTTGAGTTGCACATTGTGAGACCTGTAGGCTATCTGCAGCCTGGAAAGGAGGAGTAGCCCCCTGCCTGTGCTGAATGCATCCTCTCTCTGGAGTTTGAGGCACTTAGGCTACATGTCTAGGGAGATGCTCCGCCCCTCTGGCAACATTTAAAAAAAAATCTCTGGTAGTGTCTACCAAGTGGTTAGGGGAGCTCCTTTATAGGTGGTAAATGAGCCAAAAGGCCAAAAGAATGTAGGAATCTCCATTGTTACACTGGGTTCCAGATTTCATTAAAAAGCTTAATTTAAAAATATATATGCATAGACATACTATATATTATATATACATATATTTGTATATATCTTTTATTTAATTGACAAGTACATATATACCAATTCTTAGGTACACTTGTATACCAGTTACTATGTGTAAGACACTCTTTCAAGCTCTTTATAAATGGTAATTCATTTTATTTTCACAACTCCAAAACTTCAATTGTGTTTCTTATTTCCACTTTAAAAGAGGAAACTGAAGTGTGGGCAGGTTAAGTAACAAGCTCAAGGTCACCCAACTAGCATGCAATGAAGACCGTGTTTGCTAGACCCTCTGACTCCAGAATCTTTGCATTCCTGTTATATCCCACCAACTTGTCCACATCTCTGCTCACTCTCTACAGAAAAGGGACCTGTGAAGGGGGATGTCATCACACTTAGTTGAGCAGTTTCATAGTGTTCAAATTTTTACATAGATATTTTTCCAGGCTACAAGCTCTAAAATGGGGGTATGTTCACCTATACCTTCTGATCTTTCAAATTCAGCTTTGCAAAACCTTAGGCTTCATATAAAGAGTTATAAATGATGAATTTGTTAACACTGAAAGAAAATGCTAAGTGTGGTACAATTCACACTAAAGAGTGAGAAAAGTCAGAGGAAATCTGTTCTCACAAGATTTCATTTAAACTATTCATTTATTTACCTCCAATAAAAATAGAAATAGTCTAAATCTAGTTTTTAAAAATGTTACCAGATGGTGCAAAGGACAAAAAAAATCTATTGTAAGTATAAATGTCTTATTACTTGCCTATTATTGACCTTCATCTTGTTAATTCCATTGTTAACTGGTTATTACTGCTTATCACTGATGTTCTATGCTGTTTTTACCTGCTTAAATTTTATTCTTATTTTTAGGGAATTCTACTCATGTGTGAAGTACCACATTGAAGTTGTATCTTCCTTAACATTGAATGAAGTCATTGTTTGAATATAGAATGTAATTAGAGATACTCGAGGGTTAAAGTATTTTTTCACAGCAATAGCTGTTCCTTATATAGTGTCTTAAAGACATTATAGTCTAAGTAAGAACAAGCTTTTGAAACTGGAGACAGGAGTTCAGACCCAGTGCCCTTTGAGAAAAAGTGCCAATGTCAGAACCAGGTGGCCCACACAGGGAGGCTTTTGATTATAAATCTCTTTCTCCACATAGTGCCTGTGACAAACCCAGAAGAACCACTATCCTAGGATGCCCACGAGTTTTCTGAAAGATGTAAAGACAGCAGACATGGATGTCCAAAGTAGCCCAGGGACAGGCAGAGACCAGACCCCCATGAAGTAGGGTTGCTCAATTAAGCAAATAAATTAAAGGAAGACCATTTAAATTCAAATTTCAAATAAAAAAGTAATTGTTTAGTGTAAGTATATCCTAAATATGGCATGAAACATACTTATACATAAAAAATTATTCAAACCTACGTAAGCAACTCTATTGGGGGCAGTGAGGGCACAGATGCATCGAGGCCACCGACCTACCGACAGACAATTACAGAGTTCTTTGCATCTGCTTTGCCCAGTTGAGTATTATAAACTAATCAGAGTGTGAACATATTTGGGGAAGCCTCTGCTCAGCTGTGAATGAGAAGATCGTGTTAGTGAAAAAAATGGGTGAAACTGGAGGTCAGAAGTGCTGAATTCAAGCCATTCCTCTGACACCTGTGTGAGCCCTTGAACAGGTCAGTTAATGTACAGGGAAGGGAGAAGGAACTAAGATTTTTTCATGTGCAAGCTATGGCACACCTCCATCCATAATTGAGGATAATATCTCCCTATTGATTATAGTTTTTGTGAGGCATAGATAATATCACCAACAATAAAAGTTCTTTTGCACACAAAAATTACGCAGAAAATATTACACAAATACAAGATATGATCACAATAATCAACTATACCTGTCTGGGGAGGAAGAAGGGGAGGGGGTGGGACACAAGAGTGCTTTTTCCTCTTTCTCTGGTTTCTGTCTTCTTGATTTCAAGTATCAGATGTATATCTTTCATATATTAAGGAATGTAGTGTTGCTATGATCACCTCAACTACTATTAATTAATTCAATTGAAGCTATCGGTAAGTCAATGGCTCAGCGAAATTTGGTATTTTGCTAACTTAAACTTTTTAACTTAGAGCAACCAGGCTATTTCACAACTAACCAAATAGATGTCAAAGAAAGCTGAGCTTTTACATGCTGCAGATATAAGACAGGGTGGTTTATATAGTTAACATGCAGGGTCAATATTCACTGAAGCAAAAGGCTCAGACACCTAAATCTCTACGCAGTATAAAACAGTTATTTTGTCACTCACGCTTAGAGTCAGAAGACCTGGATTGGAGAACAGGCTGACACATACCCTGTGATCTGGGGCCAGTTCTTTAACCTTCTGAGCCTCAATTTTATTATTTATACTCTCAACATAAGAAACGTTTAAAGCTGTAGAAAATTTTTATGAGTTTACTTAAGTCAAGCTGATAACAATTGACAGGAAGCAAAATCTCAATGAATTAAGAAAATACTCCACTTCCAGGCAAGATGGAGGCTTAGACTGACATGCTCGGTCTCCCTCTACAATTAGAAAAGAATACAACTACCTCAAAACAAAAGATAACTAGAAATTCCAGAAAATAAAACTACAGGGAAGCTCAACGTATGAAGTTATAAACCAGCAGCACTCTTCGGACAGGTAGGAAGAAGGAAAGTGGGTGGTGCTGTTTGCGGTAGCACCAGGGACAACGGCAGGGAGAGCAATCCCAGCTGCAGCCGAGCCCCAGCAGCTTGCGACCTCAATGCTGGGAAAAGCAGCCACCACATTGCCTCGGACAGTGAGGCCCAGAGGGCAGGAGGACAGATCCCGGTCCCCCAGCAGAGAATAACGGCAGGAATCCATCTTGGACCCCCCCGCCCCACACAAAGCACCACAGTCCCGCGAAAAAGGTTGCAGATTGCCGCCGGTCACTGGGTAGTGACAACAAAGCACCGCAACGCTGTGAAATATGTTGCGGATCCCCACCGGTTGCTGGGTAGTGACAACAAAGTGCCACAGCGTGGCATAAAAGGTTGCAGATCACCGCCGGTCACCGGGTTGGGACGAGTACACAGGCTCTGCCCCCTATAGCCGGCCCAAGAAGCAAAGCAAAATGCAAATCTGTCAAAATGAGGCAGACAACTATAGAAATCCCGGTGATGCAGCTCACCAGGCAACAGATGAAGAATCTGACAGATGAATAAATAAGAAACCTGTCAGAGGCTCAGGTCAGAGCTATTGTTATAAGGTGGCTTACAGAATTAACAAAAGATTTGGGAAAAGATGAGAAAGGATTGAAAACCACTCATACTGAAAAGAACAAAAACACATATGAAGCAACAGGTGAGGAAATTAAATCCAGAGATCAAATCAACAAACTGGAACATAGAGAAGGAACAAACAGTCAACCAGTACGGAAAGAGGAAACAGAAAGCAAGGAAAGTGAGAAGAGGATCAGAAACCTCTGGGACAGCTGTAAGAGATTGAACATACAAATTTTAGGATTGCCAGAGGGTGAAGAAGAAGAACTAGAAATTGAAAAATTAAGTGAAAATATAATAAAGAAGAACTTCCCAAACTTAGGGAAGGAAATAGACTTACAGGTCCAGGAAGCACAGAGAGTTTCAGAAAAACTGGACCCAGGGAGAACCACTCCAAGACACATTATAATCAAATTGTCAAAAATTAAAGATAAAGAGAGAATCTTAAAAGCATCAAGAGAGAAGAAAAGAAACATGTACAAAGGGGTCCCAATTAGACTATCAGCTGATTTCTCAAGGGAGACCCTGCAGCCAAGAAGGGACTGGCAAATAATATTCAAAGTAATGAAAATCAAAAACCTACAGCCATGAATACTCTATCCAGCGAAATTATCATTCAGAATAGAAGGGCAGAGAAAGTGTTTCCAGGACAAAGTAAAACTGAAGGAGTTTGTTAGATCCAAACCACTGTTATATGAGATGTTAAAGGGACTGGTTTAGAAGAAGGAGGATCAAAACTTTGAACATTAGAATGAAAACTGTATCACAAGAACCAACAACAGAAGCTAGGGAATTGAAACAAAGGCAAACTAAACAGGCAACGAGAGTGGAAAAAGAACTATAGGTATGGGGAACATATTGGGGGGAGGTCAGCAGGGAGGGGGAATGTGGTAAGGGAGGGAGATGGTACAGGAATTAAGAAGTATAGTAAGAGGGAATGGAATAGACAGGAGGAGGTTGAGAAGAACTATATGCACAACCAATGGACATGGACTAAAAGGGGGGGACAACTGGAGGGAGAGGGGGCCACTGGGTGGAAGGGAGCAGAGAGAAGGGAAATTGGGACAACTGTAACAGTATAATCAATAAAACATATTAATAAAAAAGAAAAGAAAAGAAAATACTCCAGAGAATGCAATTTATTTTCTACATAATAATCAAAGGAGAAGATGTATAGGGGTGTTAAATGAAATCCATAGGTGGTTGATTAGAAAGGTGGGAGAAAGCAAAGCAAAGTGAGGAAATTTCTGGAATTGAATAAAGAATAAAACAGAGACACATACACTTATTTTACATTGGTAGGCACAGGATAGTTAACATTTGTAGCATCTAGAGATGGTATGAGGGGAATAAGATAACAATCAGACGTTCTGTGGTCTCCTGCTCTGGTGTGAGGTTGTGTCATGAGGGTCTGGAAAAGAGGATTACTCTGATGTTCCAAACGTATGTTACCTTAGATGCAAAAAGACAATAGATGGGCTCTCTTAAGGTGAAGGTTGGCCTTTGTCAAGGAAACTACCAGCTGAGGACATGACTACCCACTGTTTTTATGTTCAGACCATCCTATGTGATTAATTTCAGTCTCTGAGTTTGTAAAGCCTCATGCAAGCCTCCCCTGAGCTTGTTGGATTTAGTATGCAGCCTCTTTCTCATCCACAATACAATGAAACTAATAACCTTCTATCTTGCATAGGCTGCTGTAAGGATTTAAATGAGGTTCACATACATATATATCACTTTGGGAAATGTATAATGAAATGTAAGTCATTATTCTTGTTAACCTACATTTGTGTTTGTTTTATCCTAAATGAAATAGGAATAAAATATAAAAACACCCAAAAGTTTCAAAATTCTGGTGTTATTTTTGTTATCTGGTTCCTACATTTATTTTTATTTTTATTTATTTTTACTATATACCTTTCAGAAGTAAAATTGCCCCTGCTTTCTTTCAATTAAAATTTCAATTATTGGGAAGACAGTTTAGTCATTTTAAAGATTGTTCGGTATTTAAAATGTTTTTTTTTTTTTTTTTTCCCCCTCTGAGGCTTTGAGATCCTCTAGGTGATTTTGGTGTGTGCAGGTACATTTTCTGACAACTCAGAATCAGCTCTGTGAAGATCCTCAACTTTCATGTGCAGACAAACTTGATAATAGTGCCAACAAATGAGAATTACAGTGCAGTTCAGACAGAGAGGTATAATAAGGCAGAGGAAATCTGCTTTGGCAAGAATTACTTAGTGAATGCAACAAAGACAGTTCTGAGCGGCAAATGTCAGTCCCACTCCCTGCCTTGTGCAGGTCTCACCAAGCAGGCAGGGGTCCGCCATATCTTGAACCACAGAGCAACTGGGAGCCTGGCTAATATTTATTATTCATAAGAAATGGAGTCAGTGCATTTCAGACATTTGCAAAGCATTGCAGCAGTTAATGAGGTGGGGGAAGTGATCTGTTCCCCAGTGGTCTCCCACTGTAATTATTTGAATTTGTGATCATTAGACTGCACAGGTCTCTCTGGGGCTCAGTGCCCAGAATGCATTATGCCCAGGAGAACATGAAAATACTTTAATTAACAACAGGAGTGGGCAGGCATGCTGGGATCCCTCTGTTACTATCCTCAGGACCTGAAGTCAGCATTCAGCCATCAGTTCCACCATGTTCATTATTAACATTAAAAAAAAAAAAAAACACTAAGCAACAATTTTATTTAAAATTTATTTGGAAATACCTCAGTGTAAAATATTACTGGCTCAACTTTATTAGTAACCAACACTACACCAACACATACACACATACACCAGCATGCACACTTCCACAAGACATGCATTTGATATTCCTTTATATTCCACATGCTTTGCAAACAATACAGTACTGTGGGGTGAATAGATGCATAACATACCAAATTGGCTGGGAATATGCAATCATATGAATGCTCAAATTTATTTTCATCACTCAGATAAATTATTTGGCTCATTAATTTAAATAAAATGCTGGCAAATTCCTACCACACTATTTAGCTGAGAGACTAAGAGACAATGTGGTCTTATTTGCTTGTTTACTTGTGTTAAAAATGTTGTACCAGTGATTTCTGCCTGATCTCATTGGTTATATTTAGGACCATGTCACACTCAACCAAATTTTCAGGCAAGGAGAGTAGGGCTGTTATGTCCATTGTTATAACAAAACCGTCATTTTTGAATCTTGTCACCTATGTCTCAGACTAACTTGTTGCCACATGCAAGTGGGAATGTGAACAGAGCTGGTGGCACGTGCATGGGCAGGCCAACCATCACTGTTGCCCCCATAGTTTAGTCTGTAGGCTGGCTTCTTGTAGGATAAATTTATTTGACAGCAAGCACTCTAGTTTCATCAGAATTCAGAATTTTCTCTCTCTCTCTCTCTTTTTTTTTTTTTTTTGCTTTCATTCCTCGCGCCCACTAAAAATTTTTGTTTGTTTATTTTTCTATTACAGTTATCCCACTTTTGTCTCTACTGCGTCCCCATACCCTGCCCACCTCTTCTCCCATAGTCAGTCCACAACCAGTTTTCCATGTCCATGGGTCATTTATACATGTTCTTTGACTAGACCCTTCCTCTTCTTACCCCGCTTCTCTCCCTCCCCATTCCCCCCTTGTCACTGTTAGTCTACTCCTTGTTTACATGCCTTTGGTTAAATTTTGTTTGTTTGTTTGTGTTATTCATTAGTCTTCTGTAATAGGTGATAGCATATAGTATTTTTCTTTTGTTGCCTGGCTTATTTCACTAAGCATAATTCTAATTCCAACCATGTTTTTGCAAATGATAGAAGTTCCTCCTTTCTTTCTGCTACATAGTACTCCATTGTGTAAATGTACCACAGTTTTTTGATCCACTCATCTAAAAGCAGGCACTTAGCTTGTTTCATGCACTTGGCTATTGTAAATAATGCTGCTATGAACATAGGGGTGCATAGGTTCTTTCGAATTGAGGTTTCAGAATTCTTTGGATATAATCCTAGCAATGGAATTGCTAGTTCAAAAGGCAGTTCCATTTTTAGTTTTTTGAGGTAATTCCATACTGTTCTCCATAGAAGCTGCACCAGTCTGCATTCTTACCAGCAGTGCACTAGGGTTCCCTTTTCTCCACATCCTCACCAGCACTTGTTGTTTGTTGATTTGTTGATGATGGCCATTCTGACTGGTGTGAAGTGATATCTCATTGTGGTTTTCATTTGCATCTCTCTGATGACTAGTGATGTTGAGCATTTTTTTATTTGCCTACAGACCATCTGTAGGTCCTCTTCGGAGAAGTGTTTGTTCAGGTCTTTTGCCCATTTTTTATTTGGTTGTCTGTCTTCTTGGTGTTGAGTCATATAAGTTCTTTATATATTTTGGAGATGAGTCCCTTGTCTGAGGTATCATTGGCGAATATATTTTCCCATATGGTTGGTTCCCTTTTCATCTTGCTGATGTTTTCTTTTGCTGAGCAGAAACTCTTTAGTTTGATGTAGTATCATTTGTTTACTCTTTCCTTTATTTTCCTTGCCTTGTGAGATATATGGGCAAAAATATCGCTGCATGGGATATCTGAACTTTTCCTGCCAATGTTTTCCTCTAGAACTTTTATGGTGTCACGGCTTACATTTAACTCTTTGATCCATCTTGAGTTTATTCTGGTGTGTGGTGTAAGTTGGTGGTCTAGTTTCATTTTTTTTGCATGTCCCTGTCCAGTTCTCCCAACACCATTTGTTGAAGAAGCTCTTTTCACTCCATTTGATGTTCCTTCTTCCCCTTTGTCAAATATTAGGTGATCATATAGACCTGAGTTTATTTCTGGGCTCTCTATTCTGTTCCATTGATCTATATGTCTGTTCTTATGCCAGTATCAGACTGTTTTGATTACAGCGGCTTTGTAGTATAGTTTGATGTCAGGTATTGTGATTCCCCCTACTGTGTTCTTCTGTCTCAAGATTGCTGTGGCTATTCAGGGTCTTTTTGGTTCCATATAAATTTTTGAAGTATTTGTTGTAGATCCATGAAATATATCATTGGTATTTTAATAGGGATTTCATTGAATCTATAAATTGCTTTGGGTAGTATGGACATTTTAATAATGTTGATTCTTCCCATCCATGAACATGGTATATGCTTCCATTTATTTGTATCTTCCTTAATTTCTTTCTTCGGTGTTATGTAGTTTTCTGAGTACAGGTCTTTTACCTCTCTGGTTAAGTTTATTCCTAGGTACTTTATTTTTCGTGTTGCTATAGTAAAGGGGAATTTCTTCTAGTTTCTGTCTCTGAGATTTTATTGTTGGTGTACAGAAATGCCTTCGATTTCTGAATTTGACTTTGTACCCTGCTATTTTGCCAAATTTGCTTATTATATTGAGAAGTTTTTTTGAAGTCTATAGGGTTTTCTATGTACACTGTCATGTCATTTGCAAATAATGACAGTTTTACTTCCTCTTTTCCAATTTGGATGCATTTTATTTCTTTTTTTGGTCTGATTGCTGTGGCTAGAACTTCCAACACTATGTTGAATAGGAGTGGAGAGAGTGGTCATCCTTGTTTTGTTCCAGATCTCAGGGAGAATGCTTTCAGTTTTTGCCCATTGAGTATGATGTTGGCTTCAGGGTTCTCATATATGGCCTTTATCATGTTGAGATATGCTCCCTCTATTCCCATTTTGCTGAGTGTTTTTATCATAAATGGATGTTGTACTTTATCAAATGCTTTTTCAGCATCTATTGATATGATCATGTGGTTTTTGTCTTTCATTTGGTTTATGTGGTGTATTACATTTATTGATTTCCAAATATTAAACCATCCTGGCATCTCTGGGATAAATCCCACTTGCTCGTGGTGTATGATCTTTCTAATCTGTTGCTGGATCCAGTTGGCCAATATTTTTTTTGAGGATTTTAGCATCTATCTTCATCAGTGAGATTGGCCTGTAGTTTTCTTACTTTGTTGTGTCTTGACCTGGTTTTGGAATTAAAGTAATACTGGCATCATAGAAAGAGTTTGGGAATCTTTATCTTCTTAGATTTTTTGGAATAGTTTGAGACGGATAGGAGTTAGTCCTTCCTAAATATTTTGTAACACTCACCTGTGAAGTCATCCGGTCCAGGTCTTTTGTGTGCTGGCAGTTTTTTGATTACTCCTTCAGTTTCACTAGTTGTTATTGGTCTGTTCAGGCTTTCTGTTTCTTCTTGATTCAGTTTTGGAAGATTATATGTTTCCAGAAGTTTGTTCATTTCATTTATGTTGTCAAATTTCTTGTGATAGTGTTGTTCATAATAATTTCTTACAATCCTTTGTATATATATGGTATTGGTTGCGATTTCTCCCCTTTCATTTCTGATTTTATTTATTTGGGTCCTCTCTCTTTTTTTCTTGATGAGCCTGACTAAAGACTTGTCAATTTTGTTTCTAGTTTTTGTAGCTGGAGGGTTGTATTTTTTATTAGAGATTCTTCTATCCTTTTTAGGTATGCCTGCATTGCTATGAACTTTTCCTTCAGCACCGCATTCGCTGTGTCCCATAGGTTTTGGGTTGTTTTGTGTTCTTTATCATTTGTTTCCAGAAATTTTTTGATTTCTTCCTTGAATCATTGTTAACCCATTCATTTTTTAATAGCATGTTATCCATTCTTCATGAATTTGATGTTTTTGAGTTTTTTCCTTGAGGTTGGTTTCCAATTTTAAGCCATTGTGAACTGAGAAGATGCTTGGTGTAATTTCAATTTTCTTGAATTTGTTGAGGCTTGTTTTGTGTCCTACCATGTGGTCTATCTTCGAGAATGTTCCATGAACACTTGAAAAGAATGTATATTTTGCTTATTTGGGGTGAAAACTTCTATATATATCAACTAAGTCCATTTGATCTAGAGTATTGTTCAATGCCTTAATATCCTTGGTCTTTCTTTGCTTCAAAGATCGGTCCATTGTTGACAGTGGGGTGTTAAAGTCCCCTACTATGAGTGTGTTCCTGCCTGTATCTTTTGTGAAATCTTTCAAAAATTTCCTTACATGTTTGCGTGCTCCTATGTTGGGTGCATATATGTTTACAAGGGTTATATCTTCTTGATGGATTTTTTTTCCTTTAGTATTATGAAATGTACTTTTTTTTGTCTCTTTTCACGGCTTCTGCTCTGAAATCTGTTTTGTCTGATATAAGTATTGCCTTTTTTTCATGTCCATTTGCTTGAAATATTTTTTTTCATCCCTTCACTTTCAGTCTGTGTAGATCTTTTGTTCTAAGGTGCATCTCTTGTAGACAGCATATATGTGGGTCATGCTTTCTAATCCATTCAGCTACCCTATGTCTTTTGATTGATGCATTAATCCATTTACATTTAAAGTTATTATTGATAGGTACTTATTTGTTGTCATTTTCCCCCTTTGTACTTTTGTTCCTCTCTGTTTCTCTCTGTTTCTTCATCTTCTTAAATCAGACCCGTTAGCATCTCTTGCAATGCTAGTTTGGTGGAGATGTATTATTTTAGCCTTCTTTTGTCTGGGAAACACCTTATTTCACCTTCCATTATGAAAGAGAGCCTTGCTGAGTAGAGTAGTCTTGGTTGTAGGCCTTTGTTTTTCATTGCTTGGAATATTTTTGCCATTCCCTTCTGGCTTGTAGTGTTTCTGTTGAGAAATCTGATGATAGCCTTATTGGAGCTTCTTTGTTTGTTATTAGCTGTTTCTCTCTTGCTGCTCTTAGGATTGTCTCTTTGTCTTTGAATGTTGCCATTTTAATTATGATGTGTCTTGAAGTGGGCCTGTTGGAGTTCATCTTCATTGGGACCCTCTATGCTTCCTGGACTTGCATGACTACTTCTCTCATCAAGTTAGGGAAGTTTTCTGTCATTACTTTTTCAAGCAGATTTTCTAACCCCTGCTCCTCTTCTTCTCCTTCTGGGATTCCTATGATATGGATATTATTACGTTTCATGTTGTCCTGCAGCTCTCTTAAAACCTCTTCATTCTTTTTCAGTCTTCTTTCATTTTCTTGCCCTGTCTGGGATTTTTTTTCTACATTGTCCTCCAGCTCACTGATTTGATTTTATGCTTCCTCTAGCCTGTTTTTAATTCCTCTACTGTGTTCTTCAATTCAGAAATTGTGTTCTTCATTTCCCCTTGGCTCTTATTGATAGTTTCTATGTCCTTTTTCATGCTGGTGTAATTCTCAGTAAGTTCCTTGTAGTTTCCCTGGAGTTCTTTGTAGTTTTCTTTGAGCTCGCTGAGCTCATTGAGCTTCCCTATGATCCATGATTTTAATTTCATGTCTGATAGTTTGCTTTCCTCTTTTTCATTTAGCACTCTTTCTGGGGATTCCTCCTTTCCTTTCAATGGGGAGTTATTGCCCATCTCCCCATTTTTATTACTCTTCCTGTTTGTTGCTGTTCCTTATATTGATTTGCACTTCCTGGATCTGCCCCTGGTGGCATCAGATTATATACCAGTCTGGACTTAGACAGTGCATAGGAGACTACCATAGATCTACTGCCTTTTTCTGTCTCTTTTAGTTGTTCCAGAATTCTCTTATGAAGAATTAATTATTGCATTGTATCAATTAGTATTTATCAAGCATCCAGAGGAGTCTGCCATTGACATAGGCTCAAAAAGCAGTGGGAAATCCAGAGGGAGAGAGATCTGTAACAGAGACACGTTTGGAGAAAATTAAATGTTGATGTGTGAGGCTGGGACTTTAACCTACTTGAAAGCATGCTATTTTTTCCCAGGCATCTGGGGAAGTTTTATTTTTGTTTTTTTAGGATAGTATGTGGAAGTAGAATAAATGGTAATCTAGGAATCTTCTTAAAAATTCAAACATTATTTCAGAAGAACTTTAGATTTACAGAAAAATTCTGAAGGCAATACAGAGAGTTTCCCTGTAACTCATATGTAGTTTCCCCTATTATGAACATCTTACACTGGTATGATACATGTGTTACAGTTAATGAATCAGTATTGATATTGTTATTAATTAAAATCCATAATTCATTTTAATTTCCTTAGTTTTTCCCTAAGGAGCCCATCCAAGATACTGCATTACCTTTAGTCCTCATGTCTCCTTAGGCTCCTCTGGGCTATTACCATTTCTCAGTTTCCTCATTTTTGATGATCTTGACAGTTTGAGGAGTACTGACCAGATATTTTGTAAAATTAAGTTGGGATTTGTCTATGCTTTACTCATGATTAGAACAGGGATTATGATTTGGGGGAAGGAAGACAGATAAAGTGCCATCTTCATCACATGATAACAAGTAACTATCTACTATTAACATGTCAAGGATTGTTTTTCTCCACCAGTAGACTCTTTCTGAAAAATGTCTGAGAGCCTTCTTGAAGAAGTCGACCTACAAGAAATATGTCATATCCACAAGCTCTCTCATGCACTTCCTGGACCATGGCTGGCCTCTTTTTGCACTTCAATGGTTCTAGTAAAAATCATTTTCAACATTAATATTAACTATTTAAGATACACAAAGGCTACCTCTCATACAGAGAGCATAATTTCAACATCCTAGAAAACCAAGTAAATCTTGATATCCTTATATGTGAAAAGTTTTGGAAATTGAAAAAAAATTGGCAGTCTCCTTTTATGCATGTGCTAAACCTTTACATTTAACTTTTTGGTGCCTAAATGTTCCTGTCACAGCTGAGAAATTATAAGTATAATTTTTCTTTAACTCCTGGGGTTGGGAACATGAGTATTTACTGAGCATCCACTCTGCATAGGTATTTTACATATTGTATCTAATTTAATAATCACAGTAGCCCTGCATTACACCTGAGGTACAAGCATGTGCATTTTACAGATAAGAAAGTGGCTCTGGGAAACCAGGTCACATGGTTTATGAATGATGAGCAGGAATGTCTGAATCACCCAGGATCTTTATATGATGCACCCAGTCCTGCTGAAGTTGATAATGGCTTGTTTTGAGTGAGGATAGACAGGCCTCTCTCTCATGCCTGAAATGCCCCATTAGAAGTGCAAGATTCTTGTCCTTGAAGAATTTCCAGGCTTCAAGAATCTTCTCGGAAAATGCAAGTTTTATTCTTACAGACATTTCCATAGCCTTTGCATACTTAAAAAATAGCTTCTTCTCCTTTTTTGATAATAATATTAAAATAAATATCCATATTAAATTTTTTAAATAAAAAGTTACAGTTTTGTCTGGTAAATCAAGTAACAGTGACTTTAATAATAGAGTAAAATACAAAAATACTTCACAGTAATTAATAATTGATTAATATGAAAATGGTAGCAATTAAAGTAGAGTTTCTTTATATACTATATAAAGAACTCAAATAAATTAATGAGCAAAGGAACAATGCAATGGAATCATGGGCAAAGCTCATGAATAAGCAGTTTTTAAATGGAAGAAAAATGGCTAGTAAGTGTATGATATTTACTATAAAAGATATTTGAACTCTTTACTGGTCAAATAAATTCAAATTTAAACAATAATATGATTTTTGACACATCAAATTGTCAAAGATTAAAAATGTTAATACTCAAGTACAGCCTAGGGAATATAGTCAATAATATTGTCCTTACTATGTGTGGGTACTAGACTTATCATAGTGATCACTTTGTAAGGTATATAAATTTCTCATCACTATGTTGTAGACTGAAACTAATATAATATGTCAACTATAATTAAAAAATTAATTTTAAAAATGCTAATACCTAGAATTGTCAAGAATGTGGAATGATTTTTAGCAATACCTATTATCTTTAATGTATGTTGTCTTTGAACCAAAAGTTATCATTCTAAGAATTTATCTTATAGGAATACAGTTGTCCCTCTCTATATTGTGGTTCACTTATTGCAGCCTCACTGTATCGCTGGATTTTTTAAAATATTATATTTTATTATTTATCACGGATTTTTCACTATATCGTGGGATTTTGTAGTACTGTACTGTATATGTATGTTGTTAAAGTTATGTAAATTTAAGAGTGTAGAATATGTTTAAGAACAGAAGTAGTGTTTATAAAAGTGTGGAAAAGCTTAATAAGGGAGTGGGAAAGGTTAATAAGGGACTGGGAATGGTTTATAAGTGTATGGGAAGGGTTTATAAAGCCTTAAAATATATATAAATACTAAAATAAATGTAAGGTTCCTACTTCGTGGATTTTCACCTATTGCGGGGCATCTAGAGTGTAATACCCACAATAAGTGAGTGAATACTGTCGTTGTTCAAGTATGCAAAATATGCTTTCCAGGATGTCAATTGTATCATTATTTACAAATTACAGAGAGAGAGAGAGAGAGAGAGAGAGAGATGAGAAAGAGAAAAAGAGAATGAAAACAACTCAAATTTCATTTACTGGGACTTGTTGCAATAAATTGTAGCACACACAATGGAAAACCAAGCATCATTAATAAGGATTAGAGAGAGCTCTGTATATCCACATTATGCTTCTGAGTAAAAAACATCAGGTTGATGAAGAGTTTGTACTTTTTATCCAATTTATAGGAACATATTTGGCTTTACCTATATATTCCCATACCTCTTTTGGATGTAGCAGTGATAGGGATCTATTTTAAAAAGCCCTAAACTCAGCATGCTTTTAGTTCTTTGTATGTAATGGTGTCTGCATCTGTAAACATACCAGCAATTAAAAAATATTTGTAAGCAGAGTGAGGATGTTATAAGCAGGAACCTCAGAAATACACGGAAACTATGTTGGATTGAAGTCAATGTATATTATTAACTGAGTCTGTGGTGACTCCAGAAAATATCAAAAGCACAGAAGTTGTAAAATAATCTTCAAACATGCATATTTAGAGTAGAAAATGTGGACACACAAAAAAAGAACTTTAGGACAACTGTAATATAACAACAATTAAAAAAATGAAAAGAAAAGAACCTTTAATGAGGGTGCACAGAAATACCACATCAAACAACAAGCAGTAAAGAGCAAAGAACAATAAATGAAGATCTATAGAAAATAAATCAGAAAAGTATAGCAGTCTGGTTGGCCCCAAGGAATATTTTTGAAAAAGAGCAAGCTCTGGAAATAGCAGCAGAATTTAGCCCAGTCATATGTACAGTCTGGTGTGTGGGCTGTTGTTCATTCAGTGCAGTCTCTTTGGTAACCTCTACTCACATAGGTGGGGCTGAGTGGTATAAGACTCTGTTATTACATCTTTCAATCTGGTGTTCACTTTCAAATTGTTGCATAATATTTACATGCAATGGCACATACCAAGTTTTGAACGATAACAAACAAACCTCAAAGGCACTAAGACTGGAATAAGCCTTCAAAAATTCAGCTCCCTGGTTAAATTAATCATAATCTCTTTTATTTAACATATGGATGTCAACATCTTTAAGGATCTTATTACATATCCATTCACTTCTCTTCCTTATATCACAAGATCCAGCCTTTGACACACAGGTTAAAAACAGGGAAAATTTTCAGAGCCTAAGCTAAAATGGTAACTTTATTTTTTCAAGGATCATGGTTCAGCCTTTTGTTAATACTTATCAAAAAATGTTAAACAAATTTGATATATTTTAACACTATAGTCCAAATTTATCATATAGTTCTTGTCACAAGAAAGATAATGACAAATAAATAAATAAATAAATAAATAAATAAAATAAGGGAAAGGAGAAAAGAATTTATTTGAGCTAGTTGGGACTTAATTACCTGGTCATATCTTTAATTTCCAGATTTCCTGTAGCATGAGTCAACAAGTAACCCAGTGAACACCAGAAAATTTCAATGTTTAAAGAAAGAAGGTGGGGTAGTCCTATATCTTCTGTCATCAAAACCAGGGTTGGCAACAGTAGAGAAATGAATAAAATAAAATTCCAAGGCTAAGAGCAAACAATTTTCTGAGCTAGAACCCTAGCTTCTGAGCTGTAAACTACTCCAAGGCTGGTAGTGCATCTGTCAAAGATGTGGAGGCCCAAACATAGGCATCCCCTGGTTGAGGATGCTGAAGCCATGGTACTATTTCCCACTGTGGCAGGGGTTGCCCACACTCATGTTGTTGACATCTTATAACTTCTTCAGGTGATCATGATCATTGTTTAGAGAAAAAAACAAAGTAAGATAAACAAACAGTAATGATAGGGATACTATTTTATATAGAGTGGTCAGCAAGAACCACTCAGACAAGGTGACCTTTATGCTGAGACAGAAGGAGGTGGCTAGGTGCAGAGTACCCCAGTCAAAGAGACCAGGAAGTGGAAAATGCCCTGGGATAGACGAATTGCACATCACATCTCCCAGCAATCCTACAGGAGAGTAAATGAGGTCAGGGAATAAGAGGGGTCAAATCACATAGAGTCTTCTTTTTTCACATATAGCCTATAGACCTGGGGAAGGTCTTTGCATTTTCTTCTGAGTTAGGTAAGAAGCCATTGTGGAGATCAAGAAGATGAGTAACATAATCTGTTTTTTGGTTTTAGAATCATCACATTCTGGATGGGGTGCAAAAAATAAACTGAAGAGAACCAATAGGGGAAGTAGGGAGATCATTTGGGGGCTATTGAAATAATACAGGTGAAGATGATGGCAACTTAAATCAGGATAGTAGTAGTAGGGTTGGAGAATGTGAATGGGCTGAGAATTTGCTGCCACACTGGATGTGAGGTGGAAGGAAAGAAAATAATAACTCTAGGTTTTTTAACCTGAGTAATATGAGGAATGGAGTTATTTGTCTTTAATCAGATTGTGAAAGTTGGAGGGAGAAGCAGGCTGGTGGGGTAAAATAAAAATTGTGGTTATGGACATGTTGATTTCAAGATATCTATAAAGCATTCAGTGAAGAGTATGATTAGATACCTGACTATATTAAATTAGAGTGTAAAATTCATCTTAACTGATGATTTAAAATCAATGGGACTAAGTGAGATCAACTAGGTACTAAGTATTAATAAATAAATTATCTGAGCATCTTTTCCAAAGGCTCCTGGAGACCTGCAACATTCAGAACAAAGGAAAGAATGAGAGTGTGGCAAGAGGTTGAGCAGGAACAGCCAGCAATAGTGATATCCTGAAGACCCAGTGAAGAAAGCATATTAAAGAGTGGGGAGTGATCAACTGTGTCAAATTCTGTTGACACATTCAGTAAGATGAGACTAACGTCACCATGGACGTTATTGGGACAGTGAACATTTATTTCCCAAACCTTTGAGAAATAAGAGAGATATGTTTTAGTAACCTCTTGCTGTGTAACAGATTACCCCCGAACTTGGTAGTTTAACATTACAAACATTCTTTATCTCATAAAACTTACGTGGGTCTAAAATCTAGAGAAGTCTCTGCGGGATAGTTCCGGCTCAGGACCTCTCATCAGATGACAGTTGGATATTGGCCAGGGCTATAGTTGTCTGGAGGCTTGACCGAGGCTATAAGATCTGCCTCTGAGGTGGCTCACTCACATGTTTAGTTGTTGATGGAGATCTCAGTACTTCCCCAGACAGGCCTTCCCACAAGCAGCTTAAGTGTCCCAACAACACGGGAGCTGACTTCCTCCAGAGCAGGCTGAAATGGTTACACATGTCAGTACTATTCAGTCTGGGGCAGGGAGGGTACCACAGAAGAGTGTGAACAGTAGGAAGCTAGGATAGTTGGGGGCCATCCTAGAGGATGACAACAATAGAATGTTATTAATATTTGTGCCCAGATAACAGATATAAATATGAAGCATCTCAGGCAAACTGAGATGTATAGTCACCCTAGTCTGGTGATTTTGTGTAGAATAGTTTCAGAGGGAATAAAATGATAGAGATGAGAACCACACAAAAGAAATTCAATCTCAAAACTCATTCAATCACTAGATGAAAAATGAACTCTTCTTCCATTTCTTTCCATGAGGCATGAAGATGGTAGAATTGTGAATATGACTGACTGATAGCCACTTTGCCATCAACTTGGTGTCAAAGAATAAAGACAACAGAAAACCTTGTGTTAAGAGGTGGAAATTCCTAATAACATTGTTTAAGCACTTGGATCCAGTCAAGCCTAAAGCTCACATTAACTGGAACAGTTATCACATTCTCCTCCCATCCCCCTTAAAAAACTTGTTATATTTCTCAAATATACAACAACAACAAAAATAACCTGATCAATGTCTCCCTTATTTAAGTAGTTCATTGTGGACCACAATCCACTAGTGTCTCAAACACATTTGCTCATTTCTGAGTGCAGAGTAAACGTACCTTAAATTCAGTCTGGTTTCCCTACCACACCAGAATGACTGTTCAGGTCAACACCTTTAAGAACTTTTACTTATACTAGCATATTAGTAGGTGATTAGGATTATATGGTAGATCTTATACACAAGAGTACACATTGACATTTATTGGTATTTCCACAATTCATAGAAGGCAATCTTCAAGACTGGCAATGCCACAGGTATTTCTTTAGAAATAGCTTTACTCTATGAAACACTGAGGGTTCTTCTTGAAATAAACCCAATAACAAAAGTCTTGACTGAGAAAGTGCTGCCAGCAGAACAGCTGAATCATCCATCCGGAAGCAAATTGAAGTCCGTCTCTGTAAGCAAAAGAAAATGTCTCTTTTTAGGTCACATGCTAGTTGTTTTCTCTTCTTTCTTTCTAACCCCCCCTTCAAGATCTTGTTTTCTTTAGTTAGCCAGCAAAAACAGCACTGGATTTTCACATAGCTTCTTAGGGTTTATTCTATTTTTAGTATACATATTTTGAATTTGAAAAACAAACAAACAAACAAACCCTGCTAGAAGGACATAGAAGAGAGGCTAGAGGTGATTAGAGAAAGGTGACTGGCTGAAATCAACCTGTAGGGCTCTCCCTGGCAAAAGGAGTTATCCCAAACTGAGGAGGAAGGTTTCCTTAAGCAGCACCTGTTCAAAATGCACATTCAAAGGGAGGAACAGAACTAAATTGTGCATGCAGAAAATTGAATGTGTCTGTTGATCTGGCAAATATGAATAAATTTTGTCCTTGTTAGCACAGCAATTAGTCCTCATGGTCACTAAAGTGAAACAAGACAGTTCTGGCGCCACTTGTCTTACTCCCCCATGTTACCCAAACATGACACACACCCAGATTGGGGCAAAGCAAACCTCCTTAAATTTTGATCACCACCTGCTTCAATTTAGGAAGTGGGCTGAGGAGAAAAAGCAGCATGGAGGTGACATTTAATTTCAAGATCTTCCCACTGCTGTCATTCTGCATAAGCTTGGCCCTTTCAAAGAATACAAGCATTAAGATGGCAGCAGAGTAGGAGGATATATCACACACCTCCTCCCAGAACCAAACTGGAAATATAACCAAAGAGGGGAATAGTCACCTGAAATAAATTGAAGACTACTCCCAAAAAGAAACTTTTAAGCAAGGAGGGGCAAAAAATGCCATGAGACCAGTGGGAAGGGTGAGGTTGTTAAAAGGGCCAGCCTCTTCACAGGAATGGTAGGCCAACATGGTGGCACAGCTGTGGGAGCTTCTCCTTGAAAGGAGAGAAGCCAGGACTGCAAACTGGACTCCCAAGCACAGAAAGCCAGTGCTTGGATCAGCAAACCACATCGCACCCAGGGGTGAAAGGCCGTGGGGTTTTTCTCTGATGGGGAGAGATGAGACCCACTGGAAACAAAGCTACTCTTTTTTTTTTTTTTTTTTTTTTTTTGCCCTAATTCTTAAAGGGGCTAAAGCGTAGTTTTTGTGTTTGCAACCACTCCCCTTGGGTCCCAGCGAAGGGAGGGTGGCATGGACTGGAGTTATGCAAGGAGAGTCTGGACTGGGTGGAACTGGGAAGAAATGAGAGCGAGAGGCCATGGGGTTTTCTGAGCCAGGATATGCCTGGATTCTGCGGCAGCCATCTTTCTTGAGAAGAGCAAGCCCCTCTCAGGAAAAAGCAATTACCTTACCCTGTGGCACATGGCTTGCCCCACCCCCTGGAATCCTGCTCCCCCAACCCTGTAACCTCTTTTACCTTTGTTTGTTTTGTTTGGGACTTTTTTATTTTCCTCTTTTTTTCTTCCATCCTGCATTTTAACCACAGCTGAGGAGACAGCAACATATGCAGAATTCAGGGAATGTCAGCCATTCCGTATACTTTCTCAGGAAACAGACTGGTGCTTCCGCCTCATGGGAGAGCCACAGAAACACCCTTTCAGTTCCCAGCAGACCCAAAATCTGGGCTCTAGAGACCCCACTCATTAGCCTACCGGTGGCCCAGCCTTCCAAGCACATGGTAAAAATCCCAGACAGACTCAGACTAGTGGCTCAGGGACAGGTGAACCTACCCACCATTTTCCCTGAAGACTGAAAGGCGACTGCCATGGGAGATCCAGGAGTTCCCATCTCTCCTGATTCTGCCAGAAGCCTTCTCAGAAGCAGTCTGGAAAAAAAAAAAAGAAAAAGAAAAAGAAGCAGTCTGGTCTGTGACTACTCTAAGACTGACAGCAGGCCAGCAGGCAGAAACAGGCAGAGGTGAATGGTGACTTGGGTCATTTGCTGAAAAACCCTTGGACCCAGAGCTGATAAAACCCAGCTTTGCAGAGCAGTTTGGCCCATCCTGGGTGCAGCCAAGCTGGGAGGAATCAGCCACAAGCTGTGTATTTCTTGTAGCTTCAAACAGGATGTCTAGGGCTAGACAACACCGCCTGACATTGGCTTACACCAGCCTCAGACAACACAGAACCATATCCAAAGGGAGAACGCAGCCGACAAGCACTAACCTCTGCTAAGACGAATTCCACTTTGTTCTTTTTCTTTATTTTCATAATTTTTTTCACGGCATTTTTACTATTTTTATTTTTTTATTTTCTTCTATTTTTGTTGCTCTACTTTTTCATTTCTTTTATTTTACTTTTACCATTGATCACCACATTGTTCAATTCTTCTTTCCTTTTCTTATTTTTGTTATTCTTTCTCATTCTCTTTCCCTTTTTCCTGTTTTCCTCTTTTAATTTATTATTCATATTACTTTTTTTCCATTTTCTCCTCTCAAAATCAATTTTCATGTCCTTTGGTCTTTTCTTTTATTTTTTAATTTTTTTTTTGATTTTTCAATTACAGTAGTCCCATTTTTCCCACATTGCTCCCTTCCACCCAGCCTACCCCTTCTCACACAATAATATCCCTCCCCGTTGTCCGTGTCCATGAGTCATTTATACCTTGATAAACCCTTCCCTTACTTATCCCCCTTCTCTCCCTCCCCCGCCCCATATTGACTGTTATTCTGCTCCTTGTACTATTTAGTTCATTTGTTTATATTGTTCTTTAGTGTCCTGTATTAGGTGATATCATATGGTATTTTTCTTTCCTTGCCTGGCTTATTTCACTAAGCATAATTCTCTCTAATTCCATCCGTGTTGTCGCAAATGGCAGGAGTTCCTTCTTTCTTTCTGCTACATAGTATTCCATTGTGTAGATGTACCATAGTTTTTTGATCCACTCATCCACAGATGGGCACCTAGGCTGTTTCCAGCACTTAGCTATTGTAAGCAGGGCTGCCATGAACATAGGGGTGCATAAGTTCTCTTCAATTAGGGTTTCAGGATTTTTCGGGTATAATCCTAGCAGTGGAATCACTGGTTCAAAAGGCAGTTCCATTTTTAGTTTTTTGAGGTAATTCCATACTGTTTTCCATAGTGGCTGCACCAGTCTGCATTCCCACCAACAGTGCACCAGGGTTCCTGTTTCTCCACATCCTCGCCAGCACTTGTTGCTTGTTGATTTGTTGATGATGGCCATTCTGACAGGTGTAAGGTGGTATCTCATTGTGGTTTTTACTTGCATCTCTCTGATGGCTAATGATGTTGAGCATTCTTTCATGTGCCTATGGACCTTCTGTATGTCCTCTTCAGAGAAGTGTTTGTTCAGGTCCTTTGCCCATTTTTTAATTGGGTTGTTTGTTTTCTTGATGTTGAGTCATATAAGCTCTCTATATATTTTGGAGATCAGTCCCCTGTCTGTAATATCATTGGCAAATATGTTTTCCCATATGGTTGGTTTCCTTTTCATCTTGCTGATGTTTTCTTTTGATGAGCAGAAACTTTTCAGTTTGATGTAGTCCCATTTGTTTATTTTTTCCTTTATTTCTCTTGCCTTGGGAGATGTATCCGTGAAGATATTGTTACATGTGATATCTGAAATTTTCCTGCCTATGTTTTCCTCTAGGACTTATATGGTATCACGGCTTACATTTAAGTCTTTAGTCCATCTTGAGTTTATTCTCGTGTATGGTGTAAGTTGGTGGTCTAGTTTCATTTTTTTACACGTCCCTGTCCAGTTCTCCCAGCACCATTTGTTAAAGAGGATCTTCTCACTCCATTTTATGTTCCTTCCTCATTTATCAAAGATTAGTTGACCATCAAAGATTAGGCCTGGGTTTATTTCTGGGCTTTCAATTCTGTTCCACTGATCTATATGTCTGTTCTTATGCCAGTACCAGACTGTTTAGATAACAGTGGCTTTGTAGTATTGTTTGATGTCTGGTATCGTGATTCCTCCTGCTGTGTTCTTCTGTTTCAAGATTGCTTTTGCTATTCGGGGTCTTTTTTGGTTCCATATGAATTTTTGAAGAATTTGTTTTAGGTCAGTGAAATATGTCATTGGTATTTTAATAAGGATTGCATTGAATCTGTAAATTGTTTTGGGTAGTATGGCCATTTTGATGATGTTGATTCTTCCCATCCAACGACATGGTATTTGCTTCCATTTATTTGTATCTTCCTTAATTTCTTTCTTCAATGTTGCATAATTTTCAGTGTACAGGTCTTTTATCTCTTTGATTAAGTTTATTCCTAGGTATTTTACTTTTCTTGTTGCTATAGTAAATGGTATTTTCTTTTTTGCTTCTGTCTCTGCTATTTTATTGTTGGTGTACAGAAATGCCTTAGATTTCTGTATATTTCTTTTGTACCCTGCTATTTTGCCATATCCCCTTATTATATTGAATAGTCTTTTAGTGGGTTTTATAGCGTTTTCTAGGTATACTATCATGTCGTCTGCAAATAGTGATAGTTTTACTTCTTCTTTCCCAATTTGGATGTCTTTTATTTCTTTGTCTTGTCTGATTGCTGTGGCTAGGACTTCCAACACTATGTTGAATAGAAGTTGAGAGAGTGGACAGTCTTGTCTAGTTCCTGATTTCAGGGGGAATGCTTTCAGTTTTTGTCCATTGAGTATGATGTTGGCTTCAGGCTTCTCATATATAGCCTTAATTATGTTAAGGTATGCTCCCTCTATTCCCATTTTGCTGAGTGTTTTCAACATAAATGGATGTTGTACTTTATCAAATGCTTTTTCTGCATCTATAGATATGATCACGTGATTTTTGTCTTTCATTTTGTTTAGGTGATGTATTATATTTATTGATTTGTGAATATTAAACCATCCTTGCATCCCTGGGATGAATCCCACTTGATCGTGGTGTATGATCTTTTTGATGTATTGTTGGATCCTGTTTGCCAAAATTTTATTGAGGATTTTAGCATCTATGTTCATCAGTGATATTGGCCTGTAGTTTTCTTTCTTTGCTGTGTCCTGACCTGGTTTTGGGATTAGGGTAATACTGGCTTCATAGAAAGAGTTTGGGATTTTTCCCTCTTCTTGGATTTTCTGGAATAGTTTGAGGAGGGTAGGAGTTAATTCTTCCCTAAATGTTTTGTAAAATTCGCCTGTGAAGCCATCCGGTCCAGGGCTTTTGTGTGCAGGAAGATTTTGGATTACCGTTTCAATTTCCTTCTTTGTTATTGGTCTGTTGAGACTCTCTACTTTTTTGTGATTCAGTTTTGGAAGGTTATATGTTTCTTGAAATCTGTCCATTTCTACTAGGTTGTCAAATTTCTTGCCATATAGTTGTTTGTGGTAATTTCTTATAATTGTTTGTATTTCTGAGGTATCAGTCATGATTTCTCCTCTTTCATTTCTGATTTTGTTTATTTGGGTCTTCTCTCTTTTTTTCTTAATGAGCCTGGCTAGAGGCTTGTCAATTTTGTTTATTTTTTCAAAGAACCAGCTCCTAGTTTTGTTGATTTTTTGGATTGTTCGTTTCATTTCTATGTCGTTTAATTCTGCTTTGATCTTGATGATTTCCTTTCTTCTTTTTGCCCTAGGCTTTGTTTGTTGTTGCTGTTCTAGTTCTTGTAGCTTTATGGTCAGGTTTTTTATTTGAGATTCTTCTAGCCTTTTCAGATATGCCTGTATTGCTATGAACTTCCGTCTCAGGACTGCTTTTGCTGTGTCCAATAGGTTTTGGGCTGTTGTGTGTTCATTGTCATTAGTTTCTAGAAATTTCTTGATTTCCTCTTTGATGTCATTGTTAACCCATTCGTTATTTAAGAGCATGTTATTCATTCTCCATGAGTTTGGGTGTCTTTGATTTTTTTCTCTGAGGTTGATTTCTAGTTTCAAGGCGTTGTGGTCTGAAAAGATGCTTGATATGATTTCAATTTTCTTGAATTTGTTGAGGCTTGTTTTGTGTCCTATTATGTGGTCTATCTTTGAAAATGTACCATGTGCATTTGAAAAGAATGTATATTTTGCTTCTTTGGGGTGAAAAGTTCTATATATATCAGTTAAGTCCATGTGGTTTAGTGTGTTGTTCAATGCCTGTATATCCTTGGTGTTTCTTTGCTTGGATGATCTTTCTATTGTTGATAATGGAGTGTTGAAGTCCCCTACTATGAGTGTGTTGTTGTTAATATCCTTCTTGTGGTGTTCTAGTATTTGTTTTATGCACTTGGGTGCTCCTATGTTGGGTGCATATATGTTTATAAGGGTTATATCGTCTTGATGAATCGTTCCTTTAAGTATTATGAAATGTCCTTCTTTGTCTCTTTTTATTGCCCTTGCTTTGAAATCCGTTTTGTCTGATATGAGGACAGCTACCCCAGCTTTTTTTTTAGGTCCACTTGCTTAGAATATTTTTTTATATCCCTTTACTTTCAGTCTGTGTAAATCTTTTGTTTTGAGGTGTGTTTCTTGTAGACAGCAAATATGTGGGTCCTGTTTTCTTATCCATTCTGTTACCCTATGTCTTTTAATGGGAGCATTTAATCCATTTACATTTAAGGTTATTATTGACATGTATTTATTCATTTTCCTTTTGTATCTCTGTTCCTCTACTCTTTTTTTGTTTTTTCTCTTCCTTTTTCTTAGAATATTCCCTTTAGCATCTCTTGCAATGTTGGTTTGGTGGAGATGTATTCTTTTAGTCTTCCTTTGTCTGAGAAACTCCTTATTTCACCTTCGATTTTAAATGAGAGCCTTGCTGGGTAGAGTATTCTTGGTTGTAGGCCTTTGTTTTTCATTGCTTGAAATATTTTTGACAATTCCCTTCTGGCTTGTAATGTTTCTGTTGAGAAATCGGTCGATAGCCTTATTGGAGCTCCCTTGTAAGTTATTTGCTGTTTTTCTCTTGCTGCTTTTAGGATTCTCTCTTTGTCTTGGAATGTTGCCATTTTAACTATGATGTGCCTTGGAGCGGGTTTTGGGGGGTTCCTCTTTATAGGAACTCTCAGTGCTTCTTGGACTTGCATAACTTTTCCTCTCATCAGGTTCGGAAAATTTTCTGTCACTATTTCTCCTATCAGTTTTTCAATTCCATGCTCCTTTTCTTCTCCCTCTCTTATTCCTATGATCCTTAAATTATTTTTTCTAATGCTATCCTGTAATTCCCTTACATCTTGTTCATATTCTTTCAATCTTTTTTCATTTTGTTGTATTGTCTGGGAATTTTTTTTCTACATTGTCCTCTAACTCACTGATCTGATCCTCTGCTTTGTTTAGTCTGCTTTTGACTGATTCTACTGTGTTTTTCAGTTCAGAAATTGCATTCTTCATTTCTTCCTGGTTCTTGTTGATAGTTTCTATGTCTCCGGAGCCGGAGTCCCTAAGGCGGTTTGACGTTGTAGTCAACACCGGCAACTCCTGCGGCGCACCTGAAGCCAAGCTGTATTGACTCCGTCTTTCCCTTGGACCCTTCAGCTGCGAAGAGAGGGGGGGTCTGCTGCATGGGCAACAGCAGACCCTCCATATCACCCTGCCCAGGCTCTGTAGCTTCAGCTTCACTGGAGAGGACACTCCAGCGTCATCGCAAGATGTCGATTCAACACGGGAGGAGACAGATACCGTGTCACTCCCGAGTCGGACTGCACAGCCATTCTCGGCGGTGCAGATAGACTCTTAAGAAGCTACACCATCGTCTCTCAAGACGGACGGCTGCCGACGAGTTCTCTGCAAGTTCCCTGTAATTTTCTTGGAGCTGTTGATAACTTCCTTGGAGGTTGTCATAGTTGTTTTTGAGGTTTTCGAGCATATTGAGCTTCTTCACCACCATAGTTTTGAATTCCATGCCTGACATTTGGGCTATGTCTATTCCATCTACCTCTCTTTCTGGGGATTCCTCTTTTCTTTTCATTGAGAGGTTGTTTCTGTGTCTTACCATGTTGGATTCTTCTTGTTTGTTTTTGTTATTTGGATTTGTCTGCTTTGCCTTCCCACCTTTGTGGTATGAGATTTTTTATGGTAGATCTGGGGGTTTCATTGGTGCAGTCTCTTTGATCTCCTGAGCCTGACGTTCTTGGGGTACCTTTTATATCGTTTGTTTATGCTGTCTGATTATATTTCAGATTTTTTTTTGTTAGGATATTCCTTCTGGCTTGTTCATTGAGAGTCACTTTAGCCACTTTATCTCGAATTCTTTTGTGGAGATGTCAGTTCAGCCTTCTTGTGTCGTCTTCTTTTTCTGTGTCCACAGCTGGTCTAATGTGATGGGTCAGAGATTCCTATTCCTTGCAGCAGTGGTGTGTGCGAGGTGGCCGGCAGGGCGCAATGCAAGGCAGCCAAGAGCCCACTTCAGGTCTGCCACACAGCGCTCCAGGAAAGCAGGCCACGCTGCACTCTGGGGAAGCTGGCAAGGTGTTTTTTTTTTCACTCAAGCATCAGTGCATGCCCAAAGCAGCTGGGGAATTAAGCTCAGGCCTGCTGTGCTCCGCTCCTAGAAAGCTGGCCGCGCTGCGCTCTGAGAAAGCTGGCTGCGCTGCGCTCCGGGAAAGCCCTCGAGGTGTTTTTTTGGCTCGAGCACCGGTGGGCGCCCAAGGTGTACGGGGAACTGAGCTCCGGCCTGCTGGGCCGCACTCCTAGAAAGCTGGCTGCACCGCATTCCAAGGAAGCCAGCCGCGCCGCGCTCCCGGAAAGCCCTTGAGGTGTTTTTTGGCTCCAGTGCCGGTGTGCACCCAAGAGGCTGGGGAGCTAGCCTCAGGCCTGCAGCGCCGTGTTCTGGGAGTTGGTCTTTCGCCTCTTAGGGCAGAGCCACAGACACTTGTGCTCAGTAGACGTGAGTGTCTGTGAGTCGCTGCTGCCCACCATTCCCGCACCTCTTGAGCGGGCACGCACAGAGCCTGGGCAAGTGCTCTGCGCTCCGGATTCCGGCCTGGTACTTTGGCCTGGCACCCACTGGGCTGGCCAGGGGCGACTGCACACAGTCTTCTGCGTGTCCAGTGGGCCCTCCCTGTGCCCGTTCGGTCACTGATTTTATGTCTGTTGACGTGTGTCCGAAGGGCACCTGGACGCGCAGCCCTGCGCACTTGGGCCAGTGAATGAGGGCACTTCCCTATGTGCGCCCCTGTGACCCAAGGGGAGGGTTGGGGGGTGGATGAGTGCACTACTGCGCCTGCGTTCCTCAAGAATGGCCTACCACCCCCAAACTTTCCTCCCCTCTCCGCCATCCACTAGAGAAAAATATAAAGGAGAATTATGTTCTCACTTGCCCGGCAGCACGCTGTCTCCTGTCCTTCGGCGCCAATGCCACTTGGTCGAGTCTGGTCTCTGCCAGAGGGCAGAGATCCGCTCTCCTCCCAACACCTCTCCTGGGTAGCCTGCGGTCACCTAAAAGCCTTTGTTTACTTCCAGCCACAGCTCCGGCAGCCGTCCCAGTCAGGAATCCCGTTTTGTCCCCTTTTTCTCCGCTATCCTCACTAAACAGGTTGTTCCCAGATGGATTTTCTCTAATCCAGCAGTGCCTTGGCTCGACTCCTGCCAGTGTCCAGCTGCTCACTGAGATGTTCTGTCTGCAATTAGCCCAAACTGCAGAAGGGTCTCGGGAGCCTGAAACCGCAGCCTCTCCTCACTCCTCCACCATCTTCCCCTGAAAACAAATTTTAAATGAAAAGAAACTTTAAAGACAGTTAGCTGCACTACTTTATAGTCTACCACAGAGCATTGAGATTTTCCTTGAATCACGATTTTTCTTCCTAAGATTACCCTCCTTGTCATTAAAGGGACTGCATTAAGTCCAGTTTTAATTTATTCTGTTTATTTGCATAAACACAACAAGAGCAGAAAATGATTACTTATGATCTTTAGTTCTGCTTTGCTGGAACTTACGCAAGGAGCATTTAGGGTGGCCTTTGGTCTCCCCTTCAGGGCACAGAAGCAGAACCACATACCTGGCATTCAGCCTTGCCTGTAAACACCTGTCTTTTCCAAGTCCTTCTGGTTTTCCATTGTGCCTTAAGGTCCCTTCTAGCCATCTTTCAGGAAAACAACCTTTATTCCTTCCCTGGAAAGATTGCCATGGACTATGCATCCAACCAAGCTACCAGGCCTTTTATCTCATGGGCTTTTATTACCTTTGAAAGTCAATCCCAGTTCCTCAGGGCTTTTTGGTAACAACCAGAGCCTAAGCATCTCTCCTTTAGGCATGACATTCCGGTCAAAGTCTTAGTCAAAAGAACCTCTATTAACAACTGATCTTACTAGTTTTATGCAAAGAGACTTATGTCATTACTTATTTCTTTAGAATGCAAAACTCTGGAGGGATCAGATAGGGAGAAAAATATACACTCTGAAGGAAGATTCTTGTCCTTCTAAAATTCACTGAACTTGCATTTTTATTCTTTATATTTTCATTATTTCCCCGACTAAAAATTTTTGTTTGTTTGTTTTTCCATTACAGTTGTCCAACTTTTTCCCTTCTCTTGCTTCCCTGCATCCTGCCTCCCCTTCTCCCACATTCAGTCCCCACCCAGTTGTCCATGTCCATGGGTCATTTATACATGTTCTTTGACTAGACCCTTCCCCTTCTTACCCCCTTCTCTCCCTCCCATCTCCCCCTTTGTTACTGTTAGTTTATTTGCTGTTTACATACCTCTGGTTCAATTTTGCTCATTTGTTTGTGTTGTTCATTAGTTTCCTGTAATAGGTGATAGCATAAGGTATTTTTCTTTCGTTGCTTGGCTTATTTTGCTAAGCATAATTCTCTCTAGTTCCATCCATGTTGTTTCAAATGGTAGAAGTTCCTTCTTTCTTTCAGTACTTATTCATTGTCATTTTCCTCCTTTGTACTCGTGTTCCTCTCTGTCTCTCTCTGTTTCTTTTTTTTTTCCCCCAATGGGAGTTTCTGTGTTAAAGAACTTTATATAATTAAAACTGCTCTATTTTATTACCAACAGTTTGAAATACAATTTAAAATAAGCTTTTTGATAGAAGCATTCCAGAGGATCTTTGGGTTTTAAATAGTTTAAAAAATTAGGACAAATTAAAATTAAACTCAGTGGCCTGGTCTAATTTTAAATGACATGGAAGTAACATACAAAAGCTTAGGAAGATAAGGAGGGATGTTAGCAGTATGTTATATTTTAGGATTTAAAGCTACCAAAGCTATCATACATATGCAAATTCTACAGGAAGTTTTTAAAATTGGAAGACAAAGTGCAGGAAACCCAATAAAGGTAGTTACAAATATATTTCTTTGGCAAGGAAGGAAGAAGAGCTAACGAAATAGAATTGTTAGGAAAACTGGGAGGAGTAAGAGAAAGGTCTAATAACCATATCACTTTCTAGGATTTGCTTCATCTACTTTTCCTTGGAAGGTGCAACTAAAACTAATAAAAGTTAATTTTGGTATTAAAGAGGTTTAAACAACTAAGTTTTTATCATAAAGTTTAATTATGGTTCAGAAAAAATTGGGTGAATAACTTTCTCTGAAAAAATATAGACTCTGTGTAGATTGCAGTTATGGGGGGAGCTGGTAAGTTAAATTACCCTATTTTCTATTCCAAAAATGACAAAAAGTCCCATTTCCACTCTGATTACAGAGATGCATATGCCTAAAATGGCTGAGAATAAATACCACAGGAAAGTTTATAAAGCTGTAAAGCTAGGGCATGGTATAGGCTCTAGGAAAAAGTCTCAGAAATACCCAAAATGGAGACACGGAACATTTGGCTGGAATTTGGAGTTATTTTCAGTCATCTTTGTCTTTTGCTCCATGTTTAAGGATGCGCGTGAACTCAATGTAATTGAAATTTCCCTTTTTGTCAATATGTGCTTTTCTGTATAGCTCATCTACTTCCTCCTCTGTAAACCCATCTCCCATTGTTGTCAGCAGTTCTCTCAGGTAATCTTCCTGAATGGTGCCAGTTGCTTCTTAATCAAAGCAAGCAAAAGCATTTCTGATGACTTCTTCTGGATCTGTACCATTTAACTTCTCACCAAACATCGTGAGGAACATGGTGAAATTTATGGGACCTGGTGCCTCATTCATCATGGCATCTAGATACTCATCAGTTGGATTCTTCCCCAGGGAGGCAAGCATATCATGTAAATCTTCCTTGTCAATGAAACCATCTCTGTTCTGATCAATCATGTTGAAGGCCTCTTTAAACTCCTGAATCTGTGACTGGTCAAACATGGCAAACACATTGGATGTTGCGCGCTGGGGGCGCTTCTTGGTGGTCTTGGTCTTTGCCCTTTTGCTCGAAATGGTGGCGGTTAGATCCCTCCACAGTCGCGAGAATCTGAGCGCTGCGGTGACACGTCTCGCTGCCCTCACTGCCTCTATCACCAAAGACCCTTCTACACCCAGAGCCGCTAATATCCAACACTCTGTCTCTCTGTGTTTCTTCATCTTCTTAAAGCAGACCCTTTAGTATCTCTTGCAATACTGGTTTGGTGGAAATAAATTATTTTAGCCTTCTTTTGTCTTGGAAACTCCTTATTTCACCTTCCATTTTGAATGAGAGCCTTGCTGGGTAGAGTAGTCTTGGTTGTAGGCCTTTGTTTTTCATTGCTTGGAATATTTTTTGCAATTTCCTTCTGGCTTGTAGTGTTTCTGCTGAGAAATCTGATGATAGCCTTATTGGAGATCACTTGTATGTTATTAGCTCTTTCTCTCTTGCTGCTTTTAGGATTCTCTCTTTGTCTTTGAATGTTGTCATTTTAATTATGATGTGTCTTGAAGTAGGCCTGTTGGGGTTCATCTTCATTGGGACCCTCTGTGCTTCCTGGACTTGCATGACTCTTTCTCTCCTGATGTTAAGGAAGGTTTCTGTCATTAGTTTTTCAAAGAGGTTTTCTATCTCTTGCTGTTCTTCTTCTCCTTCTGGAATTCCTATGATACGGATATTATTACGTTTCATGTTATCCTGCAGCTGTCCTAGAGCCTCTTCAGTCTTGTTCAGTCTTTTTTCATTTTGTTGCACTGTCTGGGAGTTTTTGTCTACATTGTCCTCCAGCTCGCTGATCCGATCTTCTGCTTCCTCTAGCCTGCTTTTAATTCCTTCTACTGCGTTCTTCAATTCAGAGATTGTAGTCTTCATTTCCTCCTGGCTCTTATTGATAGCTTCCATGTCCTTTTTCATGCTGGTGTAATTCTCAGTAAGTTCCTTGTAGTTTTTCTGGAGTTCTTTGTAGTTTCCACTGAGCTCATTGAGCTTCTCCATAATCTATGTTTTGAATTCCATGTCTGATAGTTTGCTCCCCTCTATTTCATTTAGCACTCTTTCTGGGGATTCTACCTTTCCTTTTGATGGGGAGTTGTTTCTCTGGCTCTCCATTTTTGTGACTCCTATTGTTTGTTGCTGCTTCTTAGAGTGATCTGCACTTCCTGGATCTTCCCCTGGTGGTGTCAGATACTGTACCAGTCTGGGCCTAGGAAGCCTGTTGGAGATTTCCAGGGATCTACTGCCTTTGTCTGTCTTCTTTAGTTGTTAATCTATTCAATTTGTAATTAGCTGTCAGGCTTAAGAACTGTGGGTGTGACAGCTTAATTCCTGTAGGCAGGGCTTTTGCTTCCTCTCAGGCTGATGCCACTTGGAGGGGAATGGTCTGCCTGCAGTCTGGGGATGAGTCAGCACTGGGACCGCTTCCTCAGCTCTCCCCTCAAAGCCACCACACCAAACTCCCCGCAAGTCCTAGTCCTAGTCCTCTCTGACTTTCCTCTCAACATTAAAATGTTGCCATTTTAATTATGACGTGCCTTGGTGTGGGTTTTTTTTGGTTCCTCTTCATTGGGACTCTCTGTGCTTCCTGAACTTGCATAACTTTTTCTCTCATCAGGTTGGGTAAATTTTCTGTCATTATTTCTCCTATCAGCTTTTCTATTCCTAGTTCTTCTTCTTCTCCCTCTTTTATTTTAATGACTCGGATGTTATTTTTCCTCATGCTATCCTGTAATTCCCTTACATCTTGTTCATATTTTTTCAATCTTTTTTCATTTTGTTGTATTGTTTGGGAATTTTTTTTCTACATTTTCCTCTAACTCACTGATCTGATCCTCTGCTTTGTTTAGTCTGCTTTTGATTGATTCTACTTTGTTTTTCAGTTCAGAGATTGTATCCTTCATTTCTTCCTGGTTCTTGTTGATAGTTTCTATGACCTTTTTTATGGTGGTGTAGTTCTCCATAAGTTCCCTGTAATTTTCTTGGAGCTGCTGGTAACTTCCTTGGAGGTTGTCATAGTTGTTTTTGAGGTTGTCGAGTATATTGAGCTTCTTCATCACCATTGTTTTGAATTCCATGCCTGACATTTGGGCTTATGTCTATTCCATCTACCTCTCTTTCCAGGGATTCCTCTTTTCTTTTCATTGAGAGGTTGTTTCTGCGTCTTCTTGTTTGATTTTTTTTTTTTTTTAATTTCGTCTGCTTTGACTTCCCACCTTTGTGGTATGAGATTCTTTATAGGAGATCTGGGGATTTCAGTGGTGCAGTCTCTTTGATCACCTGAGCCTGATCTTCTTGGGATACCCTTTATTTCATTTGTTTATGCTGTCTGGTTATATTTCAGATGCTCTTTGGTGAGATCTTCCCTGTGGCTAGTTGGTTGAGAGTCACTCTATCCACTTCGTCTTAAGTTCTTATGTGGAGATGCTGTTAAAAACATAAACACACAGCCCAGGCAAGAAACCCACACCCTGAAAAATATCTCCCACCCTCTATTCTGCTATCGTCATCCAATGAGCCAGTATTAATATACATGTAGAGAGGTTGGGGCTTTTATTCTATAGAAAAAATAGATGAGTTGTTTTTAAAGAGGAAAAATATAATTTTTGAGAGAGAGGATGATAGATTAGTAATAGTAGCAAGTAGTGCTGAGACTATGCAAGACAGTTAGTAATATTTACATTGTATGTTAATAATAATAAAAGAAAAAGAGGGAAGAGTGCAGAATATTGTAAGAAATTGGAATTGTATAGTATTAGATTTATATAGTAGTTATATTCTATTTATTTAGTGTGAAAGGGAGGCTAAACAAAACAGACAAACACATAAACAAAATTAAAGAGGAAGGATGAGAAGAAGAGATGGTATGAAACAAATTAAAGAGGTAGTTTTTAAAAAGAAATTTTTTATATAAAAGTTAAAATTAAAATTAAAAATAAGAAATTTTAAAAATTTAAAATAAAATAAAATACAAATAAAAAACTAAAAATAGAAATAAAAATTTAAAAATATATATACACAAAAGCAAAGTTTTTACTCAGTTTAGCCTTTGTGTGTCATCTTCTTTTTTTGGATCCACAGCTGTTCTAATGAGGTGGGCCAGAGGTTCCCGATCTTTACAGGTTTTGCACCTGTTTGGAGCCGGCCTGGGTGCTTGTGCGTGCGCGTGCACGTGCCCACACAAGGCGACCTGCACGCTAGCCTCAGGCCTGCCAAGCCGTGCCCAGGAATTGGTCTCTCGCCCCTTGGGGCGGGGCCCCGGACACTCGTGCATGGTGGAAGCGAGTGTCTGTGAGTCGCTGCTGCCCCAGCTGTTCCCGCACCGCCGCTGTCCGCCATTCCCGCACCCGCCCGGACGGGCACGAGCAGAGCCCATGCGAGTGGTCTGTGCTCCGGCCTGGCACCCGCTGGGGCTGGCCAGGGGTGTCTGTACACACAGTCTTCTGCGTGCCCAGCGGGACCTCTCTGCGCCTGTTGGGGCACTGATCTTATGTCTGTTGGGGTGTGTCCAAGGGGCACCCTGACACTCGGCCAGCAACCTGGTTGCGCCTGGGCCAGTGTATGAGGGCACTTCCCTGTGCGCACCCGCACTACCCAAGGGGAGGGTTGGGGAGTGGGTGAGAGCTCTTCTGCACCTGCGCTCCTCTAGAATGTCCTATCACCCCCAACCTTTCTTTCCCTCTCCACAGTACATAAGAGAAAAAAATAAAGGAAAATCATGTTCTTACATGCACAGCAGTACGCTGTTTCTTGTCTTTCAGCACCAGGTGCCACCTGGTCCTCTCCTGGCTCTGCCAGCGGGCAGAGATTCGCTCTCCTCCCAATTTCTCTCTAGGGAAGCCTATGGTCACTAAAATGTCTTTGTGTGCTTCCAGCCACAACTCAGGGAGCCAGCCCAGTCAGAAATCCCATCTCGTCCCTTTTTCCTCCACTATCCTCACCAAACAGGTTGCTCCCAGATGGTTTTCTCTAATCTAGCATTGCCAAGGCTCGACTCCTGCCAGTGTCCAGCTGCTCACCAAGATGTTCTGTCTGCAATTAACCCAAACTACAGATGGGTCTCAGGAGCCAGAAAGCACAGCCTCCTCTCACTCCTCCACCATCTTCTCTCCACCTGGTATTTTCTTTTTCCTTTATCCCCCTTTTCCTAATAGTCCATTTCTTCCTTCACATTTGTTATTCTTTGATCTTTTGTCATTAATATTGCTGTCATTGGTGGGCTGTGTTCTGTTTGCTTTAGTTTCATTTTTTTGTGTTGTTTTGCTTTGTTCTGTCAGTGCCTGTACAATAGTGTACAAGATGTGGTGGGGGTTGAGCATCTCAGTCAGCCAGCCAGAGTAAAGATCCCAAAATTAACAGGCCAACAACATTCAGAAACCAAATACAACAGGAGAGTAAACATAACCCATACAAAGGAAATTCCTAGAGCATCCAGATCAGGAGATCAAGAAGTCTGGACCCCTGGGTCCCATAGGACTTCTACCACATAAGCCCACTGTACAAGACAGGGAGTCAAAGAAGATCTATCTGATACATAGAAACAAAAGAAGAGACAGCTAAAATGAGGAGACAAGGAACAACCTCTAAGTGAAAGAAAAGGAGGAGTCCCTAGAAAAAAAGCTAAATTAAATTAAGTCAAGCAAATTATCAGGCACAGAGTTCAAAGTAATAGTTATAAAAATGCTCAAGGAATTTAATGAGAATTACATCAGCATGAAAAGATGTAGACACTCTGAATAAGAACCGGTTGGAAATGAAGAATGCAATATCTGAAATGAAGTATACACTAGAAGGAGTTAACATCAGACTAGATAAAGCAGAGAACTGAATCAGAGATTTGGAAGACAAAGTAAAAAAACAAACAAACAAAAAAAAACACAGTCAGAGCAACAAAATAAAAAGAACTCAGAGAAAACAAGGATAGTCTAAGAGAGCTTTGGGCAAACTGAAACATAACAATATTCCCATTATAAGGATACCAGAAGGAGAGGAAAGGGAATAAGGGATAGAAAGCCTGTTTGAAGAAATAATGACAGAAAACTTCCCTAACTTGTTGAGAAAGAGTCATGCAGGTTCAGAAAGCAAAAAAAAATCCCAAATAGAATGAACCTAGAAAGGTCCACATCAAGGCACATCACAATTAGAATAGCAATGTTTAAACACAAGGAGAAAATCTTAAAGGCAGTAAGAGTGAAATAATTACCTACAAGGGAGCACTCAAAAGTCTGTCAGCTGATTTCTCAACAGAAACACTACAGGCCAGAGGGACTGGCATAAAATATTCCAAGTAATGAAAAAACAAGGACCTGCAACCAAGACTAATCAATCTAGCAAGTCTCTTATCTGAAAGTGAAGATGAAAAAAAGAGCTTCCAATATAAATAAAAAGGCTAAGGGAGTACACTTCCACCAAACCAGCACTGCAAGAGATGAGAAAGGGATTGCTTCAAGAAGAAGAAATAGAAAGAGAGAAATACATGTACAAATGGGAAAAATGGCAATAAATAACTACCTATCAATAATAACTTTAAATGTAAATGGATTGAATGTGCCAATCAAAAAACATAAGGAAGTTAAATGGATAAGAAAACATGACCCATATATATGCTGTCTACAAGAGACCCACCTTAGAACAAAGAACTTACAAAGGATGAAAATGAAAGGATGGAAAAAAATATTCCATACAAATGGAAGCAAAAGGAAATTTGGGTTAGCAATACTTCTATCTGACAAAACAGACTTCAAAACAAAGACCATAACAAAAGACAAAGAAGGTCACTACATAATACTTAAGGGGTCAGTACAACAAAAGTTCAGTACAATAAGAGGATAAAATCCTTGTAAACATATATTCATTTAATATAGGGGCACCAAGATATATAAAGAAAACATTGGAGGACTTTGAGAAAGAGATTGACAGCAATACAGTCATTGTGGTGATTTTAACACTGTACGGTCAACAATGGAAAGATTTTCCAGACAAAAAATAGACTAGGAAATAGTGGCATTAAATGGCATACTAGATCAAATGGTTGTAATAGTTATCTACAGAACATGTCATCCCAAAGAAGCAGAATACAGAGTCTTCTCAAAAGCATGTGGATTATTTTCAAAGATAGATCTCATGGTAGGACACAAAATAAGCCTTAACAAATTCAAGAAAATTGAAGTCATATCAAGCATCTTCTCATATGACAATGGCTTGAACTAAAAATCAACCTTAAGAAAAAAACCTCAAAAACATTCAAATACATGGAGGTTAAACAGCATGTTGTTAAATAACAAATGGGTTAACAATGAGATCAAGGAAGAAATAAAAAAGCACCTGGAAGCAAACAAAAATGAACACACAACCACCAAAACCCCATAGGACACAACATAAGCAGTCCTGAGAGGGAAGTTCATAGCATTATAGCCTACTTAAAGAAGAGAGAAAAAGCTCAAGTGAACAAACTAATTCTCCACCCAATGTAACTAGAAGGGAAGAAATAATCAAGATCAGAGCATAAATAAATGACATAGAGACTAAAAACAGAAAAATAACAATTCACGAGACCAATGAATCCAGTAGCTGGTTCTTTGAAAAGATAAACATAATTGACAAACCTTTAATGAGACTCATCAAGAAAAAAGAGAAAGGACCCAAATTAAGTCAAAAATGAAAGAAGTAACAATTGGTATCACAGAAATACAAAGGATTGTAAAACATTACTATGAACAACTATACGCCAAGAAATTGGACAACCTAGGCAAAATGGATAAATTCCTAAAACATACAGTCTTCCAGAAATGAATCCAGAAGAAGCAGAAAACCTGAGTAGACTGATAACAACAGTAAAATTGAAGCATTAATCAAAAAAATTCCCAGCACACAAAAACCCTGGACCAGATGGCTTCACAGGTGAATATTACCAATCACTCAAAAAATAAATAACACCTATCCTTCTCAAACTATTCAAAAAAATTCAAGAGAAGGGATGATTTCTAAACATTTGTTAAGAGACCTATATTATCATAATTCCAAAAACAAGTAAAGACACAACAAAGAAAAAATTACAGGCCAATATTGTTGATGAACATAGATGTTGAAATCCTGAACAAAATATTAGCAAACTGGATCCAATAGTACATTAAAAAGATCATACACCATGATCAAGTGGGATTTATTCTAGGGAGGCAAAGATGGTAAAATATTCACAAATCTATAAATGTGACACATTACATAAACAAAATGAAAAACAAACATCACATGATCATATCAATAGATGCAGAAAAAGCATTTAATAAAATCCAGTACACATTTATGATAAAAACACTCAGCAAAGTGGGAATAGAGTGAGCATACCTCAACATACAGCCCTGGCTGGTTTGGCTCAGTGGATTGAGCGTCGGCCTGCGAGCTAAGTGTCGCTGGTTCGATCTTCCAGTCAGGGCACATCAGAGAAGGAAAACTCTGACTCCAAAAAACCTCCGCTGCCTCGCGGCATACCTCTTCAGGGGAAAGGCTAAGGGAGTAAACCCCGACAGAAAATCCGGAGCCGGAGTCCCTAAGGCGGTTTGACGTTGTAGTCAACACCGGCAACTCCTGCGGCGCACCTGAAGCCAAGCTGTATTGACTCCGTCTTTCCCTTGGACCCTTCAGCTGTGAAGAGAGGGGCGGTCTGCTGCATGGGCAACAGCAGACCCTCCATATCACCCTGGCCAGGCTCTGTAGCTTCAGCTTCACTGGAGAGGACACTTCAGCGTCATCGTAAGATGTCGATTCAACACGGGAGGAGACAGATACCGTGTCACTCCCGAGTCGGACTGCACAGCCATTCTCGGCGGTGCAGATAGACTCTTAAGAAGCTACACCATCGTCTCTTGAGACGGACGGCTGCCGACGACGACCTCAACATAATAATGGCCATATACAAGAAACCTACTGACAACATCATAATCAATGGGCAAAAACTAAAAGCATTTCCCTTAAGAACAGGAACAAAATAATGGTGTCTGCTTTTACCACTCCTATTCAATATAGTACTGGAAGTCCTAGCCATAGCAATCAGACAAGTAAAAAGAAAAGGCATCCAAATTGAAAAAGAGGAAGTAAAACTGTCATTATTCTCAGATGACATATTGTGCATAGAAAACCTTATAGGCTCCACCAAAAAACTATTCAACCTGATAAATGAATCCAAGAAAGTAGCAGGATACAATGTCAATAATCAGAAATCGATGGCATATTTAATCACCAATAATGAACTATCACAAAGAGGAAATTAAGAAAACAATCCCATTTACTATTGCAACAACAAAAACAATAAAGTAATCAGGAATAAATTTAACCAAAGAAGTGAAAGACCTATACTCAGAAAACTGTAGAACACTGAAGAGAGAAACTGAGGGAGATACAAAGAAGTGGAAAATATAATGTGTTCATGGATTAGAAGAATTAACATCATTAAAATGTCCATACTACCAAAGTAACCTATATGTTCAATACAATTCCTAATAAGATGCTAATGGTATATTTCACATAGCTAGAACAAACATTCCAGAAATTTATGTGGAACAAAAAAGACCCTGAATAGCCTCAGCAATCTTGGTGCCAAGAACCAGAGTCAATTCATGATTCCAAGTTCACCATTCCTCTTGAGATATGGACCGAACAATACCATATGTACTTCATTTTCCTTTAAAATGCAATGTACCACATTAAGATAAACAGAGGAGTAGTGTTGTCAGGTTAAACATAGCACTCTGTTCTTCTTGAAAGAAAGTTGTTTGAAAATGCATCATCACATGATAAGTGCTGGTTTTTGAGTAAACAGGAATTTCACACTCAGAGATACCCACTGCTCTCTCCATGCAGGTCAATGTTCCCAGATGGTACATTCAATTGGAGTTTATTTTAGCATCTCTAAATGAAATCCATTGAGAAATGAGAGTTGACCTCAATAGTGTACAATCTACGAGGGGGAAAAAGCATATCAACATGTTATCCCTAACATGCTATGTTATTTTCCCATAGGTCATGGCACAGAAACTGTCATAACTTTCCCAGCTACTCATACAGAGAAAAGGACTGTCATTTCCTCTCTTGAGCATCAGTTTCACACCCTCAACACTGTTGACATTTGGAATTGAATCATTTTTAATTGTAGGGCTGTCCTGTGCATCTCTGGACTCTACCCATTAGATGCCCTTAGCAACAGCCTGTCCACAAGTAATAACAGCCAAAAATATTTCCAGACTTGCCAAAAGTCTCCTGGGAGTAAAATAAGCCCCAGCTGAGAACCACTGCCATAGAAGATGGGTAATAATTGAACTACAGAATGTTTGAGTTAGAAGGTCTAGAGAGCTGGGTGATCATTTATGCAATTGTCCATTTCATAGATGAAGAAACTAATGAGAAATTCGGTGACTTGCTTTGGGTAACTCAGAGGTATTCTGGTGACTTGGCTTTAAGTAGCACAACTAGCATCAGGAACCAGGCCACTGACTACTCTGGTCACCTTTTCTAGTTCTTGGGAACAGTGAAGGAATTTTATTCTTATCTACCTGAAAATATTAAGAAATATGAATTTCCTTTAAATTTGGAAGGGTATTTTCCAGAACTACAGTCATGCCTAAATTATTATAGGCCTAAACCAAGCTCCTCTGAGGTCAAACCCATTAAGCAAAACAATTCTTCAACCCAATTCATTCCCCAACATCTTCCGCCTCACACACACACCCCATAATCCCTCCTGTGCCTAGAGAGGTCAGTATTTTCAAGACATACAATCATAGGGTATCCTGCAAGATTGGATACTTTCAAATTCTCTAACACACACCCTTAACCACCCCAAACCATGGTTTGGAGATGAATGACATCAGTCTCCACCATGATCATTCCCTTCCTCAGCTCACCTGACTTTCCTTCCTCAGGCTTAGAACGGTCCATGCCTTCATTCACCAAACTCTCACCCACCTTCAACCAAAAAACCCTAAAGTGGCCCCTGCTGCCAGAAGACCCATGCTCTACAAACCTGAAGTGATCTTAAACACTTTAATTGAAAATCCATTTCTTCTCTCAATGCCTGCTATGTTTTTGGCCTTGCCTAACCATCAAAAACAGGTAATGTGGAAAGAGAGAAAGAGGAAGTAAAGATTTCAAAAATGCCCCTTAGTATTGAAATTCTCTTTTCACTTTTATTCATCAAGCCATATCTCTTCTCCCTGAAAACACACTACAGATATCTCCAAGAATCTTCTCCAAAGCTTCAGCCTATGGCCCTATGGCATTAGGAGAACACGTCCATTGCCCTTAGCACAGTCCATTGTTCTGTGTTGCAAGTAGAAAAAGGTGCTCCAGGAACAAAAAACTTGCATAGGGTATTCTGCTGTAATTGATCCCAAATTTATAACAATGTAAAAAATCCAATAATATGTGTGATTGTTGTAATACTGTATGGAATTTCAAAATGGTCAGTTCTCATAAATAAATAACGTTATACTGTCAAATAAATGGCTTTTTTTTTTCTTCTAACTTATCTAATTCTATAGTCAGTGTCAGTGTTAATGACTTCTCACATACTGTCTGGAAATGCTCATCACATATGATATTGTACATAGGTGAACTCGCACAATTAAAAAAGTAGGTACCCCGGTTTCTCTTGTCCCCCTTTCATACAATCCTGCTGACGTCCAGGTTTCCTGGGCTTCTTCCATGTGCACAGGGCATCTCACTGCTGTATCCCCAGCCACTCCACCCACACATCTGTGCTGGTGGTTTAGGCATCTTCTGCAGCAGGGCTGGACTCTGGGAACCATGAGTGCCACCATCAAAGAACTGAAAGTAGAATGAGGACCTAGGCAGGTAAATGGTAATGAGTGGACACAACCCATGGGGCAGGTTGCTAATCCTATTTGGGGATTGAGCTCCAAAAAACCTTCTTAAAGAAAATGACATCTAATTTAACTTTAAACATGATGATCCAGGCAGAGGTAGGGGGAAAGTGTTCGAAGTCTGAGTAAAGGAAGCTGTTATGAAAGCTCAGGGAGGGCCACTAGTTCCTTCAACTCACACTTTTTAACTATCAGCAATAGGTTAAAATGGGTTTGTTATTAGACAAGCCTGCAGGACAATATGATTTCAGGGCAAGGACAGAGTTCCCTGAAGCCCCCAAATATCTCTTTATCTCTTCAGTAGTGCCTATACTAAATTGGGAGAACGTATATTTCATTCCATAATTTGAAATAAAACTCTTTCAGAGACATAATTTCTTAAGATGTACAAATTTTGAGTCAAAACACAAATAATAATGTCAGATTGTTTCTAATTTTCTATACAAGTAATGTTGTCAGATGTTTCCTAATTTCATAAGGGCAATAGTTCTTAAACATTAAAAATCAGTATATTTTTATTTCCTAAATGCCATACCATAATGATCAAATTCTTAGGTATGTTTGAGCAACTCAAAGATAAAGATATATTAAGAGAAAAAGCCCTGGTCTAGATGCAAAGCGCACTTAAAGCAAGTTTTACTTTTAGTTGCATTTTATTTGTTTATTATAAACGTTTATTTAACTTATTGCAGTTTGAAGTAAAACATTTCCAAAATGTATGCTCAACAATAATATTGAAGTGTTTGCAGTACACAAAAAAAATTTACCTGAATATCTTATTTAAAAAGCAGGCTCAGGAACTATTGTAACAATATAATCAATAAAATATACTTAAAAAAAAAAAAAAAAAAGCAGGTTCAGCCTGGGCCAGTGTTGCTCAGTTGGTTGGAGTGTTGTCCCATACACTGAAAGTTTGTGGGTTTGATTCCAGGTCTGGGCACATGCCTAGGCTTCAGGTTCGATCCCCAGTCAGGGTGCATATGGGAGGCAACCATTGATGTTTCTCTCTTGCATCAGTGTTTCTTTCTCTCCTCCCCTTCCTCTCTCTCCAGAAGCAATGGCAAAATGTCCTGGGCTGAAGATAAAAGTAATAATAATAATATTAAAAATAAAAAGCAAGTTCAGATATTTGTGCACTCATATACATAGCAGCATTTTTCCTCCATAGCCAAAAGGTAAAAGCAACCCAAGTATCCACTGACAGATGAATGGATAGATGAAAAATGGTATATACATACAACGAAACACTCTTCAGTCTTATAAAGGAAATTCTAACACATGCTCCAATATGTGTGAACCTTGAAAACAATATGCTAAGGAAATAAGCCAGTCACAAAAAGACAAACACTGCATTATTCCAGTATATGAAGTCTCTAGAGCATTCAAATTCATAAAGATAGAAAGTAGAATGGCGGTTATTAGAGGCTGGGGGGTGGGCAGAGATAAAGGATGAGAAATTAGTGTTTGGGAAGATGAAAAAGTCCTGGAGATGGAAAGTGGTGATGGCTGCACAGCAATGTGAGTGTGCTTAATGCCACAGAACTGTGCACTTAAAAGGGTAAATTTTATGTTATATAAATTTCATCACAATTTAAAATAATAATACAAAGGTCAGGGGAGCAGGTTCCTGGGTCTTGCTGTCAGAAAGTCTCAGCAGAAGAGAGCATTTATCCCACAGGGCTCAAATGAAGGAACCAAGGTAAGAGACTACGTACTTAGATGTGGACAGGGTTAAGAAGGCCAGCAGGGATGTTGAGGCAGTCAGAGAGCAGTGACAGCAGACAGACATTACTACTGCAAGGGCTGAAAAGAGGCAGAGGACAGATGGTGTTACTCAAGCCCAGTAAGGATTGAAGTCATGATGAGGTCCAGTCCAAGACGTGGGCTGCCTCTCAGGAGCCCCTCTCCATCCACGAGGATGCAGGTGCTGCAGGGATGTGAGAACAAACAGGGAAGGGGTGGGAAGAAGTAAGCCAGGCCCTCTGCCCTCCTATTCTCTCATCTTCCACTGCAGCCTCCTATTCACTGGTCCAAATTAGAAGCCAGACAGCAGACCAAGAGCCAGAGATACAGTTAACAAGGGTCAACCTGGCAGGGCAGAGAACAAACGGAGAAAAACGGGGACTGGATCTATAAAAGGCTAACAGGATAACCAGCATAATAGTTTAGGAAGGGGTTCTGGAAACCATGTTTTAAAAAATGCACCTTAGGAAATCCTCTTGCAGCCCACCCTCACTTCCACCCCAAACACATCTAGAGGACATGGGAAAGGGGCCAGAATGCAAGAAAGCGCTGAGCAGCCAGAGGCACTGATGAAAGTGGACAGGGCACTAGACACAATGTCACAACTGTGATTCACAGACTGATATGACTGCTCCCCTTCTGTTGACAAACTGAACCCATATGTGAGAACACCTTTACGTATTATACCACCTTAGCAGGCTCTGTACCACAGTGCACCCCAAACTGGTTTCTTTGCACAGGCAGGCACCTAAAATAGGCATACTTGACTGGGAAAGTGAACTAATTCACCTCTGCCCACCTCAGTGTGATGTAGACGATGCTAAAACCATAAACATCATCATTCTAAAGACTGCATCCACTTTCTTGTAAACTCTCAGTTAAGGTAATAAGCCTGGGTATTTTTAAGAGAGCCAGATGCAACACAAAGAAACTTCGTAAATGCATGTAAATACAAATAAAGTTGGTAACTGGGGGCAAGTAACAAGTAGCTATATTAAGAAATCATTTAAGCTCTGTAGATGTTAAGTGTGAGGCTTCTCATAAGGAACAAGCATTAGTTATACAATCACAGGATTCTTCCTTATTTATTCAGTTATATACTTAACACTTACTGAACCCCTGTAATGTGCCAGGAGCTAATCCAGATGCCAAGACTACAGCTGAACAAAAATGAGAGCAGAGCCGTTGTGCAACTGAAGCAGCTGAAGATGTGCGCTGCACTCCATGTTTCACTTCCTCCACATCACAGTTTCCAGAGTTCAGCAGGCCTCAGTTACCCTTCACAGGCTATTAGTGAATGTGCTGAAGTTCTCAGAAGAGCAAGTGGATGGAGAAAAATCAGGTTGTGTCCCATAAACTCTGTCCATTAAAACTTGCTCATCAGTTTCTTTCTTTTCTCCTCCTCTTCCCTCTTCTTTTCTTTGAGGGTTAGTTTGTTTTTTCCCAGCTTATCTAAACAGTTACACTAGGTGTGTTTTAAAAATCACTACTCCTGTATTCAGTCTCAAATAGTTCTAGAATACAACCTTAACCCACCCACCCCCAACAAATTCAATAAAGAGCTTTTTACATTGAAGTTTTAAAAAATACCTGGAACTGGTCAATCAATAACTTGTTCTCTGTTCCTATAACCAAACAGAGAAAATACTAGCTTGTTGATACCCAATCATATTTTATTTATCACTGATGCCTCAGCTCTAACCAAAGTCGCCAAATCATTTTGGTTTTAGCACTAAAGTCCCATGTCCCTGGATACTCATTCCTCCATCCCTGGAAAGCTCAAACAGTTGTTCAACCTTGATCTAGTGCAACAGTACCTAGCAAGTTCTTAATACATATTTTCTGCATGAATGAATGAATAAATGACCTCACTAAAAATATGCAATACCCACTCTCACACTACACCAATCCAGTTTTCTCTAAGACATTTTGTTAGATAAAACCAGAAAAACAAGACTTTCATACAGAAAGCTATTTTCACTTAAAACCTTTAAACAATAGATGATTTAGGTTTGAACCTTAAAACATTTAAAATCCACATATACACTCAGTCAGTATGCAATATGTTGATGTCAGGATTCTTACAGAAAACTGTCATGATATTGGGATTAGCCAAAGAACATATATGCATGACCCATGGACATGTACAATGGTGAGGGGATTGCCTGAGGGAGGAGAGGGAGGCAAAGTGAGAAAAAAACGGGGACAACTGTGATAGCATGAATAATAAAATACAACAAATAAGAGAAACATGTCATGCCTTTTTATACTTTATAACTTTCACTCAGTTAGGTGTAAGTGAGGTGAGCAGATAGATTTTGGAAAGTTGAGTTTGAAAATCCAATGTTTAAAAACAATCTGCTGTCTTAGGGCAATCATAAACCTGAGGTAATGAATTTCTTCAAAGCAGAAGCAATGAGGCCTACATGAATGCTGTTGGTCTCACCTCTCCCTTCCCTAAATGACCAAAAAGAGCCACATAACATATGCAAAATCACCTTCACATGAGCCACAGAACCCAAGCAAGCTCATTTGTGTTTCATCTTTGAAGGCATCCCCTGTCCCATAACCTAACACTTAACAAGCCAATGCAGGTCCAGTGACATTCCATCGTGCACAGGTATTTCCCAGTCCAGCTCATCAGGAGAGGGCAGGCTGCAGGCTCAGTCTCTCCCACTCCAAAGCTTTATTAACCATTATTCTTCATGACTTCAAGGTGAAATCTTGGTGTGCAATAAAAACTGCTCATTCTCCACAGTTTCTCACGTAACAGACAAATTTACTTCCTTTATAAAATAGAAATCGCAAGTGTAAATGCCACCTACACAGCTACTTTACTGCAGGGGCCACACTCCGAAAAAGAGAGTATTTTGTCCATGGGATATGCTTTTGTGTTTTAAAACACATTAAATAAGAAGCAGCCACAAACTTATTTCCTTCTTTCTTTCTCATTTGTTAATTTTTTAAAATTTAAGTTGTCTCTTATGGAGCACAGTGTTAGTTTCTTGTTTTAGCTTTGTTGAGTTATAATCAGCTAATAAGATTGTAATTTATTTAAAGTGTACCATGCGATGATTTGATATGTGTATACATTGTGCAAGGATTCCCATCAGTTAGTTAATTAACACATCATCACCTCACATATTTACCTTTTGTGTGTGTAAGAGAATGCATGATTTCTATTGTATTAGTATGTTTCAATTATACAATACAGTAGTATCAACTATATTCAACATGTTCTACATTAGATTCTGAGACCTAACTCATTTTATAACTGAAAGTTTGTGCCCTTTTACAAACTCTTTTTATTACCTCCACTCCTTAGCTCATGGCAACTACCATTCTACTCTGTTATTATGTTAGACCTTTTTGTTTGTTTGTGTTTGTTTGTTTTTTAGATTTCACATGTAAGTGGTACCATACATTGTCTTTTTTCTGTCTGGCTTATTTCATTTAGTATGATGCCCTCCAGTTTCATCCATATTATAAATGATAGAATTTTCCTGTTTCTTAAGGCTGAATAATATTTTATTACATATTTCTTTATTCATTCATTTGTTTAGAGACACTTAGGTTATTTCTATACCTAGACTTTTGTAAATAATGCTACAGTGAATATAGATATCTCTTTTAAATAGTGATTTTGTTTCCTTGGATATATACCCAGAAGTGGGATTTCTGGATCACATGGTAATTTTTTTTTCATAATGGATTCATAAATTTACATTTTTACTAACAGTGTACAAGTGTTCTTTTTTATGAATCCTTTTGAACATTTACCTTTTTTCTTTTGATAACAAACATTCTAACAGGTGTGAAGTGATATCTCATTGTGGTTTTGATTTACATTATCTTGATGATTAGTGATACTGCACATATTTTCATATATTTGTTGGCCATTGGTATGTTTTCTTTGGGAAAATGTCTATTCAGATTCCTTGCCCATTTTTAATTAATTATTTTTTTTTTGTTTTGCTATTGAGTTGCATGAGTTTCTTGTATAATTTGGATAGTAACCTTTGATCAGATATGTGACTTGTAGATATTTTCTTTCATTTTGTAGTTTACCTTTTCATTTTATTGATACTCTCTTTGCTGTGCCAAAGTTTTTTAGCTTGATGTAGTCCCATATGCTTATTTTTGCTTTTGTTTTTGATGTAAATTCCAAAAAATCGTTGCCATGAGCAATGTCAAGGAGATTACCCGCTATGTTTTCTCTAGCAATTTTATGGTCTTAGGTTGAAGTCTAACTCATTTTAAGTTGATTTTTGTGTATGGTATAAGGTAGGGATTCAGTTTCATTCTTTTGCATATGGATACCCAATTATTCCAACACTACTGATTGAATAAACTGTTCTTTCCCCATTGTATATTCTTGGCTCCTTTGTCAAAAATTAATTGACCATATATGCATAGTTTTATTTTTGGCCTTTCTATTTTGTTTCATTGATCTGTCTGTTTTGATGCCATCTTTTCTTGCTTGCTTGCTTGCTTGCTTCCTTCCTTCCTTTCCTTACTTTTCTCTTCCTTCCCCTTCTCACTCTCTGTCTTTCTTTCTGTGCACAGAGGCAGATTAAGGTCGGTTGAGGCCCCAGGCTCAGAAGAAAATATTGGGCCCCTTAGAAAAAAGAGAGAGACAGGGAAAATAAAAATAAATGGTTTTGCAGGGCCCTTCAGAAATTAAGGCCCAGGGCATGTACCCGGTGCACCGGCTGTTAAATTTGCCTCTGTCTGTGCATGATCTCAAACTCATTTGACTGCAGAAACTATATCATAAATGCCAATTAACAGTCTATAAGAATAATGTTTTTTAGTAAACAGTTTACAAAATACTATCTTGAACATTGAATGAAGATTGATAGCCCCGGCTGGTGTGGCTCAGTGATTTAAGTGCTGGCCTACTATCTGAAAGGTTGCCAGTTTGATTCCTAGTCATGACATATGCCTGGGTTGTGGGCCAGGTCCCCAGTTGAGGAAGTGCCAGAAGCAACCGATCTTTCCATGTTTCTCTCCCTCTCTTCCTTCCTCCCTTCCCCTTTTTCTAAAACAAACAAACAAACAAATAAATAAAATGTTCCTGCCTTTCAAGTACCATTTAAAAAAAATGTTGATAATCTACTGTGTCCTCATTTCAACGGAATGTCCTTGACCTAGCTTATAATTTAATTTTTTTAACGCTTTATTGATTATGCTGTTACAGTTGTCCCAATTTTTCCCTTTGCTCCCCTTTGCCCATAACCCCCACCCTCCAGCAGTTCCATCCCCCCCTTAGTTCATGTCTATGCATCACGCATGTAAGTTCTTTGACTTTACCCTTTCCTGTACTATACTTAACATCCTCCTGTCTATTCTGCACCCTCCTACTATACTTCTTAATTCCTGTACCATTTCCCTCCTTCTCCTCACTTTCCTCTCCCAGCTGACACCCCTCCACATACTCCCCATACCTATGATTCTGTTCCCACTCTGGTTGTCTGCTTAGTTTGTTTTTGTTTTTATTTTTTAGATTTTGTTGTTGATAGTTGTCATTTTGTTGTCATTTTAATTTTCACAGTTTTAATTTTCTTTTTTTAAAATAAGTCCCTTTAACATTTTATATAATAATGACTTGGTGATGACGAACTCCTTCAGCTTTACCTTATCTGGAAAGCACTGCCTCTGCCCTTCCATTCTGAATGATAGCTTTGCTGGATAGAGTAATCTTGGTTGTAGGTCCTTGCTTTTCACCCCTTTGAGTACTTCCTGTCAGTCCCTTCTTACCCTCAAAGTTTCTTTTGAGAAATCAACTGTTAACCTTATAGGCACACCTTTGTACATAACTCTTCTTTTCTCTTGATGCTTTTAAGATTCATTCTTTATCCTTAACCTTTAGCATTTTATTTTATTTTATTTTTATTTTTTTTTTTTATTTTGGTTTTTCAATTACAGTTGTCCCCTTTTCCCCTAATTTCTCTCCCCCACCCAACCCACCCAACCTTTAGCATTTTAATTATGATGTGTCTTGGTGTGGTCCTCCCCAGATCTAGTTTGTTTAGGACTATCCTTGCTTCTTGGACCTGTATGTCTATTTTCTTTCACAAATCAAGGTAGTTTTCCTTCATTATTTTTTCATATAATTTTTTAATTTCTTTCTCTCCCTATTCTTCTTCAACACCCCTATGATTTGGATGTTGGCATGTTTAAAGTTATCTCAGAGGTTTCTAATCCTCTCCTCTTCTCTTAAAATTCTTCTTTCTTCCTGTACTGGTTGACTGTTTATTTCTTCCTCATATTTCAATTTATTAATCTGAACACAGGTTTCCTTTCCTTCACCACCAGTTTCATGTGGATTTGCCTTCACTTCACTTAGTACAGCCTTCATTTGGACCCTGTCATGTTTAATCTTTTCTGTCAAGCCTGTAAGCATCATTATCACCAGTGCTTTGAACTGTGCATTTGTTAAGTTGGCTATCTCCTCGTCGATCAGTTCTCCCACTAGAACCTTGATCTGCTCCCTCCCCTTGGGCAGTACTTCCCTGTCTCCTCATTTGGACAGATTTCTGTGTTTGCCTCTGTGTCTTAGGTTGAACTGTCGCACCTGTTACATTATAAGGGGCAGAGCCTTTGATATTCATCAGTGTTGGTGACCCATTTTACCACGTTGTGGCACTGTATGTGGGAGAGGGATCTGAGAGGGAACAGTGCCACTTGCCCCAAACTTGCCCCTTTTCCAGGCACTTCTCCCCCTTCCCGTACTAAAACAAGATGCCTCCATTGAGAGATCAGCAGTTTCCTCCTTCACCCCAACCTCCCACTGGTTTTCACAGTCAGAAGCAGTGTGGCTCTATTTTCCCCAGCGCTGGAACTGTGAGCTGCATGGTCTGATCTGGGGCTGGGATTGGTCTGCTCTGGGGTGGGGATTGTTTCCCAGGTTTAAAACGTATGTCTGTGCTTTTCGCTGCAGTTACAGTCTCCATGACCCTGCCACTGTCGCTGCCACTAACCGCCACTACCGCTAGCCACGTCACTAGCTGCCACCACCAAGTGTCACCCCCACAGCTGCTGCCACAGCGCCTCACCTCATTCTCTCCAACCTGGCTCTGTCCCTCCTGTCTGGCTACATATTTCTTCTTTATTTATCTAACTTCCATGTAGTTCGATTTTCTGGATCTTCTGGGATTTTTTAGTTTTGAAGTGATTGTAAATTCCTTCTTAGTTATGAGGGAGACACAGCGTGTCTACTTATGCCTCCATCTTAGCCGGAAGTCTAAACTAAAATGTTCTTGCCTTTATTTCTGTAATAGAGTGTTGCATAGTGGAAGTTCATTAGTTCCAAGCCCAACTTGCCTGCTAAATCACTGCTTAATCTCTTCATGTCTATAATGGGAGTTTGGGACAAGGTATTTTTTAATGTCTCTTCAGTTCTCATCATTTTCTATATTAATTGGTACATACACATACACACACATGCACGGTGTAAACCACATAGGAAGATTGTTTGGGACTGAATTGTATCCCCCCAAATCATGTTGTAACCATATCTGGAGGTAAGGTTCTTAAAGAAAGTAAAATTAAAATGAGGTCATTAGGGTGGGCCCTAATCCAATATGATTGATGTGCTTATAGAAAGAGGAAGAGACACCAGGGATGCATGTGCACAAAAGAAAGACCATGTGAGGTCACAGTGGTTCAGCATCATCTGCAGGTCAAGGAGAAAAGTCATAAGAAAAACCAACCTTTCCAACACCTTGATCTCAGACTGCTGACTTCTACAACTGTATGTTTCTGTTGCTGTGTTATGACAGCCCATATTAGGGCTTTCACTTTGAATCCTACTTAACAACTTCCACTAACATCCCACTGATTAGTACCACAAAACTCTTTTTTGAGAGAGAGGCTGAAAAATAACTTTTTACTTGGGCAGTTTGCTGATCACCCCTTTGACAACATGGAAAAGGAGAGGTGAAGGAGGAATAGAGTTGGTGTAGCAGTACAAGATGTAGGGCTAAGAGAAATGCATTCATCTGTGATCTCTATTGAATTTTTTTAGAGGATGTGGGATATGAGCTGGATCCAGATGCAAGCATGAGGTGAAGAGAAATCTATGTAGAGGGGTCATCATAACACAGAGAGAAATCAGATACCACAAATCATGTAAGAATCAGTGAGGCTAAGGATTAGGGCATACGGGCAGGTGAGGAAAGGTACAAGAAGATCAGTTAGAACATGTAGGTTGGAGGCTAGTTGGGGAGTAAAAATGTAGTTTGATTGGGCTGACATAAAAAATACTGAGTGGCTTAAACAACAGAAGTCTGTTTTCTCATAGTTCTGGAGGCCAGAAGTTTGAAATTGAGGTGTAAGCAAGATTGGTTTCTTCTGAGGCCTCTTGCCTTGGCTTGTAGATGCTGTCTTCTCTCTGTGTTTTCATATGGTCTTCCCTCTGTGCACATCTGTGTCTTAATCTTCTCTTCTTGTTAGAGCATCCATCCTACTGGATTAGTGCCCACCCTAATGATATCACTTTGACTTAATCACCTCTTTAAAGGCTTTATTTCTAAAGACAGTCACATTTTGAAACACTGGGGCTTAGCTCTTCAACATGTTGACGGAACACAACTTATCCCATAGCAGGAAGGATCTTAAAAGCTAGGCTAGAGAGTTTGTTTTTCATTCTATGTGTAATGGAGAGACAGCATAGATTTTGAGCAAGAAAAACATGATTGCAGTTTTTTTATTTTTCAGCAAGCTAACTCTCTTTTGACATTGTGTGGGATGCATTGAGAGCAAGGAAACACAAGGGTAACTGTTGTTTCAGTGTAGGCAAGAGGCAATAATGATCTGAACTAGAACAGTAGCAATAGAAGTGCAAACAGAAGGAAATGGAAAAGGGAATAAATTCAAGAGGCACCCCGAAGGTAGAATACCCAGAATTTGGTGAGTAATTAGATGTAGGAGTCTTTATCTAGGACATAGCTTAGAGCTTTGCCAGAGAGAAACACTTCTGTTCCCCTTAACAGAGAAGGAAGTAAATTTAAAAAGGAGCCTAAGTATGGATACATGGAACAGACTGATAACCATCAAAGAGGAGGAGAGTGGGGTTGGGGTGTGACAGACCAAATGAAAGAAGGTGAAGGGATTAGGTAAATAACCATCTATATAGAACACATAGACACAGACAACAGTGTGGGGTTGGCCAGAGGGAATGGGGTGGGCTGGGGGGATAGGTGGAGGTGGGCAATGGGTGCACAATGCAGCAGCATGCATATGATGTTTTATCGAGTTGTATACTTGAAACCTGTATGGTTTTGTGAACCAATATCACCCCAATAAATTCAATAAAATAAAAATGAAGGAGCTTAAGAGAACAGAGCGAGAGTGAGAGGAGCAGAGACGATCACATGTAATTGAAAATGGCTGCCACGGCCTCATTTGCCTTCACCCCTAGAAGGAAAAGACGTGTACTGCTCAAACGCACAGGGCAACCCAGACACAACAGCAAGGCTATTAGTGAGGAGACTTCATAGCATGAAGGTCCCCTCTGATTTTATCTCAGGTGATCTTTCTTTTTCTCACTCAAACTGATATTCTTCAAACCAAAGGCAGTGGGGGTGACCCCTCCTTTTCCCATTCCACAGTCTGATTTGCTGGCTAATATCTGAATTTTCAAGTTTACCTCTTTTGAAGCTGTGGATCTTTTGCAGCAAAGTGATACTAACTGTCCCCTGAATTTTGGCTGGTTGTCAACTGCTTGATTCCCAGGACCCCTTTTCTAGAAGCTCTGTGTTTTAATATGCTTTAATTTTGATTTCAGGTAATGTTTGAGTAGCTTGGGATCATTGATTTTCCCCCTTTTATTTGGGGGAGCGTGTGTGTGTAGACAGCCCTAACCCTTTCAGCGGAAATGAGAAAACCTAAGTCTCTCAAGCCTAGATTTGATACTAAATTAATTCACCATTTTTGTTGTTGTTTTTAATGGACAATATGATTCTGGGGAAAAAATATTACATTCTCAATCTCTGCACTTTCCAATATAGTAACAATTAGCTTCATATGGTAATTTAAATTTAAATTAATTCAAATTAAATAAAATAAAAATTCATCTCCTCAGTCACACTAGCAACATTTCAAGTACTTGGTAGGCACACGTAGGTAGCAGCCACCATGTTGAACAAGCACACACAGATAGTTTTGCCAGTAGAAATCATGTTCTTTCATGGAGTTGCAAGGAAAGCATTCCAAAGATCCATGGACAGGAAATTGTGGCGTGGTAAGATTTATTTTGTGTGGAAATAGAAAGATGCCCCCAGTTTCCCAATGTCTCATCTACATCCATTTTACTGTGGAAAAAGTCCAGCCTTGTTTTCATCAAGCTTAGAACAAAGGCCAGTGTCCAGAGATTCTATGCCATATTAAAGCTTACTCCTTTGGAGCCTGGGTCGTCTGCCACAGGTTCCAGGTGGCTGCTAGACCTGCATGGCAGATAGGAAATGTGTGAGCATAGGGTGAGCACGTGTTACTCAGTGAGAGAGAGAAAACTTTGTTAGAATGGTTACATAATCTCAGGCTTGGGACAGGTCAGGCGCTGCTTCTTCAAATTAACCAATCAACTTACAAGCTTCTTCAGGCTTCTGATGGGCCACCTCCTAACTAATTTATTTCCTAGATCTTCTGGGGTTTTGTGTCCTTTACCCAATCTGATCCTTTTCCTAGGCTAGACTGACAGGCATTTATGGTTGTCATCTTGGCTCCTACTGTGCAAGTGCTTGCTTCCCTCTTTATTGTTCTATCCCTCCCCTCAATAATTTGTTGGAAACAGACCAGTGGTTCCCTGGGGAGTGTGTGAAGCTGTAACTTTCTAATGTTGCCTTTAGCTTCTTAGCCCATTAGGCTCAACAATGTCCAATTCCCTTTGCTTCCTTCCTTCATTAATATTTAGCTACTTATGCTAACAATAGAACATTTCCAATTTTGCAGAAAGTTCTACTAAATTAATTCTAAATAGTCATTGTTTCAACTATTCCATATCGTGTCCTTGATTTTAAAACATAATTTCTTCTTTGCACTGTGGTCTTCCTGCCACATGCATAGATTTGGTCTAATTACAAAAGATTACTGGTTATAGGATATGTTTCATTTGTATTATTGTCTTAATTACAGTTATCATGTTGATTCACCATAATAATATACCTGCTGGGTTTTGACTGATTTCTTTATCTCACAGATATAATTTGCCTGTGTGATAAACACAAGTTAATTTGAGTGATTAATAAAGCTTCTCTCTAAGCTTTATTTTGCTTCTGAAATTGCTTCCCTGTTCTTGACATTCATTTTTATTCTTTATTCATTCATTACATACGTCTGAAGGCTATGTTCCCATGCTTAGAGTGTGTTGTGTGAAGTACAGACAATATAACATTATGATTAAAATCTGGGATTCAGGTGTCCTCTGTCTAACTTTTTTACTTTCTAGCTCCATACCTCATTTTCTTACCTTTAAAATAAGGGTAATAAACATATATACCTCATGGGATTATGAAAATTAAATAAACTAAAACATGCACAGTTCTTAACATAGAGACTATCATATACGTATAGTCAAAATTTTATTTTGATAATCAACCCATTTACTTTCATTATTGCTATTAAGGGATAATATTTAAAGTCCAAGAAAATGAAAAATGTATCCTGTCTGATCTTATTTTTAAGTGTTTTCTTTTCTTTTCTGGCCAATTATTCTACAAAGGAAATGAGAGGCAGATCTGGGATTGTGGTTAGTGTGAATGTGTGGTTTCTTGTTAGAGCAATCATTTTGACAGTTCCTGCAGCATGGCGAAATTTCCTCTTCTTTGTTTCACTGCTTTTTCTCCATAGATAAAAACTATGAGTAAGCTGAATAGTAGCAAGCAAGCAAATAAGAAATTAGAGTCTGAAAATGCTTGCTCTTCTTTTACAGGAGAATGGAGCCATTCTAGAACACCCACCCAGGATGAAGATAATAGAGCTTACCTTGTCCCTTCTTTCTCATTCCTTCATTTTTAAAGTGGCTTAATTGTAACAAGAATAAAACTGGTGATAAAAAAAAACAAACAAACCTTTTATTATCTGGAAACACCTTGAATTTAATAGAGATTCTTTCAAAGAAATTGAAACACTTAAAGGACTAGTCTTTTCCTAAGGCCTATACTCATAAGTGGCAGGAAGTCAGAGTTAATGGAGTGGATTCACATTACTTTTTGGAGTTGGAAGGTTACTTTCACTTCTTCTCTGCTTGTTCTTGCTTTTACCTCTTGCAAGTCTGACTTCCACTCCCATCTTGATCCAATTACTCTTTGGACCTTCCCAGGAATACCACAATTTGACCTTTCTGATTCCTTTGGTATTGCTAACCGCCTCACTTCTTTTTGAAAATGTGTCTTTGGTATTCACAGCCTTGTTTCTGCTCCTGGCCTTTATAACTCTCTAGATTGGATTACATTAGGGATGCTGTCTTATTAAAATTTGATAGTATCTCAGATAAAAACTTTGATAGTAGGCTATTCACATTTTTTGATTCTTTGCAGCTGAGAAGCTTACTTAAACTGTTAAATTACACAACGAAAACAATACGAAATCAGCAGATTGTAACAATGAACTAATTGCAAAATCTTCATCTTTGGTGCCTCCAAAATAACATCCACATTGAGGACGGGAATAAAGAGAAGTGGGTTAAGTGCTATGAAAGATAGTTTTAAGTTTAATAAGGAAAATTATGTAAGTGAAGTTGGGGGTGTGATTAGAGAACTTTGGGATATAGAATAGAGGAGTCTTACTTTTCTCATTGATTAATGAGATAGTGATTGATGAAATGGCTGTAGAGCATCTAGTGGAGTGGGTGCCTGGCATATGCTATGTCCTCATTCAGGTAGTCATCTCCTTTCCTTGCTGGCCAAACCAGAGCTAGAACTTTGTGAACGTTTCTGGGGTGTGTACTTGAAGTCGGGCATGGACATTAGAAGCTTTCAGAGGGGAGTATCCCAATGGTGAGGAGACGAAAATCCTTACCACGTAATGTGTGGGGCATGGCATCTATTCTCATATCTCTGAGGGCTGTCAAAGGACTTTCTGATTCAGCACCACCCCCGAAAGGAAAAGACTGCTGTCCATACTGGAGGGGATCAGGCTGGAGTTCTGCTACCATTAAACTGTAATATTGAGATTGCAATAGTGGCTTTTGGTTTATCTTCCCCTTTTAACATCTCCTGATCTTTTCAGTAAATGTAAACCATAACTTCCATAAAAACAGAGGCTGCAATTACCTTTTACACCGCTAAATCCCATATCTAACATAGCACCTGGAACATAGTAAGCACTTTAAGGACTGTGTGTTGAGTTGAATTGAAGGTTATTTTTCCCCATAAATGTTTGTGTTACTTATGGTTAAGTGCTGCCCTCTCTGAGCTTCTCTCTCAGTGCCCTTTCCCTCTGATACCTCATTCACTCACATGGTTTCAACTATCACTTCTCTACAGTGAAGGTGCCTGTAAAGCTGATGCTTCTGGCCAGGCTCATATTTACAATTTCTCTTTAGATATTTCCAACAAAATGGCTTAGCTCAACCTTCTCATCTTACTTTCCAGGCCATCCTTCCTTTAATTTTTCCATTTCAGTGCTGGCATATTCCCTCAGTCGCCCAGCTTCTCAATGACAATGCATAAGCAGGCTATGAATGAGAGATGTTCAGTGTAGCCTATGATCAAAATAAGACCAACTGGAGCTGGTTGGTGAGGCTGGTGAAGATTCAAGGCATGGGTTTGGTATATGAATCATCACAGGTGAAGGAGTAGCTAATCTGGCTCAAATATGAATTTCTATGTACACTTAGTAAATAAATTTGTGGTTATCACCTTCTCTGCATCAATAACAAAGACATTAGACAACAGAATGCAAGACAGTTCCATCCAGTGTGGGTTTTTACCTCAATTGTTAAGACATTCTTAAATCCCAGTTTAGCCATTGTCATTGAAGACCTTAGCATGATGTCTGAATATAGTAAATGCTTACTAAATATGTGTTGAATAAATGGAGATAAATATATTTTCAGGGAGAATAAACAATGTTAGAAGCCATTTAGTCTCAATTCTCTTCTGGTAAAGAACTATTGTTATTGGGCACTTAAAACATGGTTAGTCTGAACTAACATGATCTCTAAGTGTAAAAGAAACATTCGATTTTAAAATAGTATATGAACATTTTATTAGTAATTTTAATTTTGAATATTGATTACATGTTGAAATAATGCTATTTTGGATACATTGAATTAACCCATAAATTTGTAAAATTAGCTTCTCCTATTTTTTTAAAATTTTTTATGAGACCTCTAGAAATTTTTAAATGATATATATAGTTTATATTATGTTTCTATTGAGCAGTACTGCTGTGGACTCTTCCGTATTAGTGTCAGAATTCTTGAGAGAGAGAGAGAGAGAGAGAGAGAGAGAGAGAGAGAGAGAGAGAGAGAGAGAGAGATTATGAGGAATTGTTTCATGTGGTTATGGAGGCTGAGAAGTCCCAAGATCTGTAATCAGTGAGCTAGAGACCTAGGAAAGCCAATGGTTAGTTCCAGTCTGAGCCTAAATGCCTGAGGACTAGGAGAGTTGATGATATAATTTCCAGCTGAGGGCCAGAGAATACCAATATTTGAAGACAGTCAATCAGGAAGAATTCTCTCTTACTCAATGGAGGCCTGCCTTTTTGTTTTATTCAAGGCTTCAACTGATCAGATGAAGACCACTCAAATTGGGGAGGGGAATCTGCTTTACTTAGTTTACCAATTCACATGTTAATGTCATCCAGAAACACTCCCACAGACAACCCAAACTAATGTTTAACCAAATATCTTGGCACTCCCTGGCCCAGTCAAGTGAACACATAAAATTACTGTCACATCTTCTATAGGTAACATTTAGTCCCTGTTCATATTTTCACAATGAAGAAGAGTTCTTTGTTCTATGGAGTATACATTCCATGTAAGGTAACTGCCTATTTAAAAGGAGGTTAATCTTAAATTAGTTTTTCTATCATTCCCATTCATCATTCTTAGGCAAGACCTCCAGTCCAGTAATTTAGCTAAATGAAGCACTTGGAATAGATAATCCTGAGGCCTTCTCCTTGTCTAACCATCTTTGAATTCTCAATCCCTTCCCTGCTCCTCCTCCCACATCAGGCCTTCTAAATGCCTACAGGCAGCCCTCAGATCTCTGCTTAATCTCGTTACCAGCTTTGTACAGCTCTTTAGCACCTCTGAGAATTTTGCAAAGCAGTTCCTTCACAGCTCCTTCAAAAATATCTACTTGGGGCCAGTGCGAGGTAGAAGCAGCTCACAAGGTTTCTGTGGAAGGCAGATGCTGTATCCTGCCTCTGGACATCTCTGCCCTGCCTCCTGCACTCAGGGAGAAAGGGCAAAGGAGGCCTCAGCAGAGGGAATGTACTATCAGTCAAAGAAAGGGGTGCATCCATGGCTTCAAAGAGGGGGAAATAAGCACTTCTTACAATACAGGGAGGGAACCAGATCTGGGATTTACTGCTGAACCCAAGATACAGAAGTCAAAGGAGCACCAACATTTTACTTTGAGAGGAGTCCCAGCAGCCTTACCACCTTCTCCTTGCAGAGTGAGCTCCCTCTTATCACTTGCCCTTGACTACTCATGCTATCTGTTGTACCTGAGCTTTCTCCCAAATTAGGATGTGAAGTAATTCTCTCTTCTAAAACCATGATCTCTTAAGATTCCAGAAAGAAATTAGCTTTCATTTTGGTCATCAATGTCTCCTGAACTAGTCATCTGTTAGTTGGGCAACCCCTTTGTCAGAATGACTTCAGAGGATATGTCCCATCTAAAATGTCAAATATACAGCCTTTCCTTCTATATTATAACATCAAGAAGGAGGAAGAGGAAGAAGAACTTCGATAATTAAACGGCTTATACAACTCCATCTAGATGAGTGTGGTGCTTTTCAGTTTGCAGGGTAATCTTACTGTTCATTTAACATAACATATTTCTGTTAAACAACTACGCAGTGTTTGTAGCAATGTGGTTACAACTTGAGTAAGACACAATTCCTACACAGATCCACAGTAATCCTGGACAGTATATAGGGCATATTTGGATTGTCTCTCAGTAATGATGAGCGAACTGAAACTTGCTCAGACTAGAAGAGTACTAGTTCAAGAGCACACAGTTTATGAGTTCGGGAACTGGGACTTGAACCCAAGGTTGTACTCTCTTTCTATACCAACTACCTCCTTTATGATTCAATTAAATCAAGCAGTGTTCAAGCAACTTGTTGACTATAATAAATGTCCCAAAATATCTACGCTGGGCAAAAAATCATTATGCATATTCAGCAACTCAAATATTATGAACTTCGCTTTTCTAATAGAGTTAACTGCCCAGAATCTCAAAAGGGAGGGTCAGATAACATTTATACTCCACATCTAGGCAATCAAGAGTTAACAATATTAATCTTAAGGATGCAATTAATATTATACCAAGTTATTTGCATGTGGTTACTAGCTATATGCCTATCACACAATTGAGCAAACCAATGTTGTTACTGATATTTAGATTTGAACTATGAACCTTGATCAAATTAAAAAGCAATAGTTAGCTGAATTTTGAAATGATAGCAAAAACTGAATACTACACCAGGCTCAGAAGCTGAATTCCACTGAACCACCAGTGAACCATTTTGTACATGAATAAAATTGGACAATACTCAATTTGAAAATCAAAATAATGTCCAGAAGTAAATGTCAATGATTTAAGAATTTTATAAATTTTAACCTCTGTAACTGACTAGGCATTCAACAAAAGGAGTATGGGTACCTTCTCACATGCTAGTAAGTACTAGCCAATATTGCAACCATGTTCACCAAAGTCAACAAACTTGATCTGCTGTTTGGAAAATAATATGGATTGAAAAAAATAAAACACTCATTTTTCAATGGGAGCCATTTTGTAAAGAACAGCTGCAGAAGCAAATTTCATGCTTCATTCTGTTGCAATCCTCAGAAACTGAGAGTACTGCTCTGCCACTTCTATTTTTGTAATGTCACACACCCACAGAGAGTTCACAGGCAAGCTTGCTAGAGGAAAGACTGGTTCCTCCCTTTGTACCACTATCCTTGAGAGACAGGCATTCTAATTGCTGCTGAAGAAAGCTAATGAACATAGTAAACAGAAAAAAAAGAACCACTGGAAATATATCAATCAATCAGATTACTGAATTTATTTTCACTTATGTCAGAATTTGAACTGTTGGTTGAGGATATGGCAGGCATGGTGAGGTCAGAGTTAGGAACTGGAATAAGAAACAGGTGGAATTTGAGTTGGAATGCAATACTGAGTGTGACTAGAGAAGTTACCTGCTGTATTAGTTGGCAAAATCTTTCTTCTCATTTCCTTTCTTCCACTTCAAACAGGTTCTGTCACCATCACTCCACTGAAACTACTTTTGCCAAGATCCCAACTTGAAAAGTTGAGTTTTCTGAGTTTTCTGCAGTGTGATTTGATTCATTATCACCCAGGAGCACAGTGTGGTCCCTCCTCTGCTCAGGCAGAGATGAAGCCTGGTAGAATTGAACCTGTTATGGAATAAATTTTGTATCACATGGAGAAGGCACTATGAAGCTATTTTCTCTCATTCATTTATTATTTATTCATTCAACAAATATTTATTGTCTGCTCTGAATCCAGCCTAGTTCCAAGCACTTGGGATGTGACTAAGCATTTGAATAAGATAAACATAACCCTTGCTCTTATGGGGCTTATATTATAGTATGTCAATAAGTTAAAAAGAAATAAACAAATACAACAACAACAAAAAACAACAGGAAAATGTGAAAGTGTGCTATCTTACACCACATATGAGAGAAAGCCTTGGAGGAAGTGCTGTTTGAATGTCTTATCCAAAGTGACCCCCACACCCCCAATGACAAAACTCCCACAGTTGCCTATTTTCTCTTATGTGACATCACATTTTCTATCTCTACTAAATCATTCTTAGCTGGATACCACTGGCCTACAATATATCCTTCAATAAGAAATAAACTCTCCCTTGATTTTATCACCCTCTCCAGCTTCTTCCCCATTCATTGCTCTACTATCCTTCACTACAGAAGTCTGCTGAAAAGATATTCATTCGTTTTTTCCCCACCTCTCTTTCCCTTCTTTCTTGAACCTGCTGCAAATGAGCTCATATTTCCACCACTCTACTGTAACTGCTCTTGTCAATCACTATCAGATGGTCAAATCCCATGGTCATTTCTCCACTCTCACTTCACGATCAGTGCTCTGCCCCTGTCCTCTGTCACTCCCCATTTCCTTACACATGCAAGCTCTCTGCTATGACTACCCATGACTCTTCCTCATAGAAGCAAGCCTGGACACCCAGAGGAAAGCTAGAAGTCCTAGGGTGTCAACGCCTTAGGACAATGACAGACCTCAGGCAATGGCAGATGGGAGCTGGTGTATAAATGCCCTAGCTTCCCTCTCCTATAATAGGGTGACTCTGACACAGATTTTGTACAGCTTCCCAGAGACCTCCAGTGGGGTTGAACTTGATTTCCCACAGTGAGAATCTTCTTGTGAACACACCATACATCATCTCTCCTCCCTTCTCTCTTATTTCTTTGTTCCTTTACTGGTGCTCCTGAGTCTGGACTGATCCTGAGTTTGTTTTACCTCATAGAATGTAACAAAAGTAACAGTGTGCCTATTCTGAGTTTAGGCCTAAATGACCATTAGATGATCTTACTCTCTTGGGATCCTGGCTCAGCTATGTCAAAGAGCCCAGACTAGCCTACAGAATAATTACATAAAATGTGGGCCAGAGAAAATCACATCAGTTGCAGTGAGAGAGCTTAACTAAGACTAAAGTTAATCTGCAACTGATTCATTGCTGACCACAGACACACAAGGTGGCCTAGCCCCCAACCAAAAGAACCACCCAGCTAAGCCCAGCCTAAATTGCCAAACCACATAATCATGAGATAAAGAAAAAGTTACTTTTTTAAGCCAATAAGGTTGGGGATGATTCATAATGCAGCAAAAGCTAGTTTTTATACTGACCTAAATGGTGGCACCAGAAGTCATCTTAGGAAGAAGATCCTTAGGGTGAGATTCTGGAATTGGTTTGCTTCCCAACAAGATGGCACAAGTACCCCATTTCTGGTGGTGAATGTGAAGGTGATAATCCCTGGCTTTCAGCATCACAGATACTAAATCTTCATCTTTGGTGTATGGGATGGGGTACAGGTAAATGAAATACAGGGACTTTGCAAAAGCTCTAGCACTTGAAATTTATATAAACAGTGGTATGAGAATTGTAGAATTGCATGTCTTTTTTTAATGACCATAGAAACCCTGATAAAAGAAAATAACAGCTGTCAACTCCAAGGTCTGGTATCAAGGCCAGAAATCTATAGCACCATGTTTGAATAGGTGGACACTCATCTCCCATAGACTGAGGACAGACTGTGCTGAATAATCAGGCATTTGATTGTAACTGTGGTGGAGATACAAGTAGCCCACATGAAAGTCAGGACTCAAAGAAATGGAAACAGCCCAAGTTACCATAAATAAATGATTAAACAAAAAAGTTCTGGTACATATACACTATGAAATACTACTTGGCCATAAAAAAAGAATGAAATATTACCTTTTGTGATAGCATGGATAGACCTACAGGTATTATGCTAAGTGAAATAAGTCAGTTAGGGAAAGACAAATGCCATGTGATTTCACTTACCCGCAGAATATAAAAAAATAAACTAAACTAAACAAACATAATTAAAACAGATCCATAAATATAGAGAATAGACTGATGGTTGCCAGAGGGATAATGGGTTGGAGGGCTGGGTAAAAAAAGTGAAGGAATTAAGTACAAATTGGTAGTTACAAAATAGTCACAGAAATGTGGAGTACAGTATAGGGAATATAGTTAATAGTATTGTAATTACTATGTATGGTACCAGGTGAGTACAAAAATTATCAGGGGAAAAACACTTTGTAAAGTATTGATTGTCTAACCCCTAAGCTGTACACCTGAAACTGCTACAAAATAATATGAATGTAAGCTGTAATTGAAGAATAAAAAAAAAATTTTTTTTAAATTAAAAGTCAGGACTGTGATCTGAAAGGTGTGGAACACTGGGACCTGGGATGGAGAACTTTGGATGCTTGCACTTGAGAACCTTAGTTAGATCAACTTGAGTAAGCATACATGTCTAACTCCCCTGTGTTAAAGGAGAGCAGCCTCCTTATCTGGAGACCATGTAAATGCCTTACCTGAGGTACATGTCTTGCAAAATATTTATCTTCTTCACCATCTGGCCTCAGCTCCTCAATGTTCCTACACTAATAACCAGGGTCAAATTCCTGCGGAAACAACTGAGAGGTACTGATGCTTCCCTGGGAATAAATAAATTATTCACCAAAAGAACTATAGGCTCTGGCAAATATGTAACTATAGGAACCAGAAGAATATAAGCCTGGGAATGCATGTGGAGGGCCCATTGATTGAAGAGGGGAAAGATTCTGCAATGGCAAGAATCAGCTGTTTTTCCAATTCTTCACCCAGAAGACTAATGGTTTTTGAGCAGAGTAAATATGAACTTGGGAAAGAGGAAAGCCCAAGCCCTCTGGATAAGGATCTGAGCTGACATGGGTGCCGTGAAGCCACAAACACCACCATGGCACCAGCGTTGGGGTTTATGGATGCTAGACGATAAAGGGAGTCCTGCTTGAAGTGCATCATACAGTGAGTCTGTGGAGTCATCTGTGTTCATTTCCTTGGTTCCTGATTGCAGAATAAGGGTGGATATACATAGCATCTGGCAGAACCTTCATATTGGTTTCTTAACCTGTGGAGTAAGAGCCATGAAAACAGACAGGGCCAAGTGGAAATTCCTGAACTTGTCCCCCTTTCCTCAACAAAGATAATAAAGCAGAGGGGTTATAACATTCCAAGGAGAATGTCTGAGCTTAGTGTCACCCTCAGAGACTTAAAGTATGCATAAGTGGTGGCTCTCATCATATCCCCATTTAATTCAACCACATGACCTTTGCAAAAACCAGATGGATCCCGGTAGCTGATGGGTGATACCTTACACTTAACCAAGTAATAGTAATAGTCCTTATTACATTTGTGCTGGATGTGATATTTCTACTAGACTTAGAACTAAATCAACATAGCCTCATACACTTGCAATGTGAATACTTATTTAGTAAAGGCATTATTTTCTGTGCCTATCAAAAAAACCTGGGACAGATAACTTTACATATTTATCATCTTTACCTTTACTAGTATTTGTCACAATATAGTAGTCTAAAAGGACTTTGGTCATCTGTACATTGCACAGAAAATTATGTCTGTCTACTAAGTTGAAAGCATTTTATTTTTAAAAAATCTGTTTATTGTTCTTTTTCTATTACAGTTGTCCCACTTTTTCCCCCATTACTCACCCCCACAACCACCCCTTCTCCTACAGTTCATCCCCACCCCATTACCACATTGTCCATGTCCATGGGTCATTTATACTAGTTTCTGGACTAGACCGTTCTCCTTCTTATTAATAAGAGTTGGGGAGCCCTGGCTGGTGTGGCTCAGTGGATTGAGTGCCAGCCTACAAACCAAAGGGTTACTGGTTTGATTCCAAATCAGAGCAAGTGCCTGAGTTGCAGGCCAGGTCCCCAGTTGAGGGCATGTGAGAGGCAACCACCCATTGATCTCTCTCTCTCTCTCTCTCTCTCTCTCTCTCTTTCTTTCTCCATTCCCTGCTCTCTAAAAATAAATAAATAAAATATTTTAAAAAACAGTTGGGGAGCAGGAAATGGCAAGTACTCTCTATGATTTTGTAAGACATGTGCATACCAGAAAGCAGGAGAAAAAATCCTACAGAAATTTAGTAAGGTTTCTAGAGCTGTGAAGTCTGGAACATGTCTGGACATCCTCTCAAGATAAAGGACACACTATTGCACTTTGCACTTTCTACCACTAAGAAAGAGGCACGATGTTTGGTAAGCATCTTTGAAATTTGAAGATATCATAAATCACACTTGGAAATCTTCCTGTAACACATATTTATTGGGTGATTCAGGTAGCCACAAGTTTTGAGTCCAGAACAAAAAATAGCTCTGCACAGATTCAGTCTACAGTATGAGCATTCCTATTACTTGGTCCATATGATCCAGCAGATCTAATAGTGCTAGAAATACCTATGGTAGAAAAGGCCACCATGTGAAATCTCAGGTAAACCTCAGTAGTAGAGTCACAGTGGTTCTGGAGCAAGGTTGTGCAGTCTGCATTAGAAAATTATTCAGTAATAAACAAGGACCGTGTGGCCATTATTGGCCTCTGATGGAAATTGAGTACCTAATTATGGAACATCAAGTGATTATGTGACTAGTGCTACCCATCATGAATAGGGATTCATCACAGCCAATAAATTAAGGATTAGTCAGGCTTAACAGCAATCTATCATTCAATGAAAACTGTACATTTGAGATTGGTCTTGAGCAGGTCTGAAAAGCACAAGTCAGTTACACAAACAGGATATCTAGACACTGTTGCCACATATCTGCATTACATGAATGCTTCCCTTTTACTTCATGGCTGTGTGGACTGAAAAATGGGTTACTTACAAACTATAGCCATAGGCAGGAGTGCTCTGATATGGAGTGAAAAGGAGAAATCCTCCTAATGGACATTACTGCATACTGTACACCTGGCCATCACATTTGTGTAAAAGGAGAAGTGGTATTAGGTAAGGCTACACACTGCTCCTTGGACATTTATTAATGGCTTGACTGGATCAGATGTCAAGATGTACAAGTGTGAAAGATCATAGAAAGACTATATTAGGATGACCTGTGGGAATGGGCACAATGTGTGTGAGTCTTTAGGTCATGCCAGAAGCTCAGCCAGTCAGTCGCTCAAAGGCAACAAAGTAGGTGTGATGATGGGTATCTCACTGTGGGATGGATCACTCCTACCCTATGTCACATCACTTCCAAACTGCAAGGCTGAGGGAATGTTGGCTGTCCTTTTAAAGGCACAGCTGGAGCATGAGGTTGGCACAGCTGAGACGCTCCATAGTACTGGAATGGAGTAGGGTCATTTAGGATACAGTATCCTTTGAACTAATTTGTGGTCATTATAAGATACATTATCCATGATAGTAGACTACATGAGCTTAGGAGTCAAGGGTTAGGACAAAGTGGCTTCTCCTATAATCATTATCAATGACCCACTTGGGAAAATTTGTGCTTCTTAATTCTATAATTTTAGATTCTTCTTGATTATAAGTACTGATTTTCAGGGAAGGGAACCCAGAATTCACAGTAAAAATTCCACAAAGCTATGATTGTCACCTGGTCATTTCAAACTTAATTAAATGTACAAGCAAGCAAATAAAAGAATTGTTACATTGGTGGACATAACCAGCCTGGAATCATTAGGCTCTCTAGTTGCTGCCAAATAAAGGGGGGAGAGAGGACTATATCAAGAGCTCAGGGATGGTTTCTGGTGCTCCTGTGCCCATGATAAGCATGAATGGGCAGTTGTAGCAGCTATGGCATGACCAAGACACACTAACCAATGTCCAGACCTCTCAAAGGTAAACATCTGGGTTACCGATTGTACAAGCAACCTAAGCTAGCAGAAGTGTTGAATGAGGGTAACAAAATCTAGAGTAAAAGAGGGAGATAAATATCTATTCTGTCCCTTATTATGTGGCTTGTCCTATTAATCAACTACTGAAGTTCATTTTGTTGTATTTTAAAGGAATTATGACTGGCTTCTACCTTGAAGAATTAGTTACCAGGCAGAGTGAACTCAAGTTGTGATAGAACTTAATTATAGCAGTGCAAGTGTTGTGTTGGTGCTTCACTAGAGGCATCCTGTTGGCAGTCACTGTTCCTTATACACAGGTGGCTTTGTGTTGAAGCACCTGTGATCTTTCTGGGGGCATTCTCTAATCACAGAAGCAGGTTTGGTCTATGTGTGGGACTAGCCTGAAGTGCCAGGAAGTTAATTTCTTCAAGAAGAGACTTCAACTAATGTCAACTGAGAGTTGGTAGATAAATAACACAAGGGAAAATTTTTAACATAATTTCTGTTGAGTTTGATTTTTCAGCTGTTTTAGACTTAAATAGGCATGCTGATTTTAAAACTGCACTTAGTTTTCTTCTATCACGTCAAGTTTTATTCTATACAGCTTATCTTAATGTGACCATTCTAGGCTGGATCGAGCATGGATCAAGGGAAGCACTAGTGCTCTCCTATTGGCTGAGAGCAAACCTCCCTTGAGTGGGGAGGGGTGGGGGATGACCTTTGAGACCAGCAACAGGTTCATACTTGTCTAGGCTATTCAGTTATACATGAGACAGTGTGGTGAGAGGTTGTGTGCCACTCTATATAGTGAATTGTATTTCAAAGTGTAGTCAGAGTTCTTGTCTGTATATAAGGAGTTAGCAGAATTAATTCTTTCATTTACAAACGTACTTATTTCCTTTCCTTCAGATTATGTCTGCCTCTGCTATTTTCATCATAAGTGCCTAAACAACCTTGATTCATTTTGTTATATCTGTGGCAGTTTCACCATTCCCAGTCAAAGGACAAACATCAGCACATTTATCAGGCAAGCCTATTTTGCATATTTTAAAGTAAAACTTGGTGATCAAGATAAGTCTTGGGCCCTTCACAAGGTGTGCAAGCAGTGTGTCAAGAGTTTATAGATGCGGACAAAGGGGACACATGATAAATTGCCATTTGGTATACCTGTGGTTTGGTGAGAGCCCAGAGATCATTCAAGTGACTGATACTTTTGTATAGAGAAAACATCAGGATATAACAAGAAAAATAAATGTAAAATAAAGTATCCTAGTCTACCATCAGCTATACACCCAGTTCCTCATTCAGCTGAAATCCCAGTGCCACTTTTCATTGAACGACCCTCTTTTAAAAAACAGGAATATGGTGAAGAACTAAGTGAGAGCAACGATGAAGATTTTGAAATTGAAGATGACTCAGTTCGTAAGGGACTTGATCAGCAAGAGTTGAATGATTTGGCATGAGATTTGGGACTGTCCAAAAAGACTTCAGAACCCCTAGCATCAAGACTGCATGAGAAAAACTTGCTTGAAAAAGGAGAGAAGGAATCCTACTTTTGATCAAGAGAAAGTGCATTTCTGCAGTACTTTTAAAGTGATGGTGGCTTTGTGTATTGCCATAATATACATGGTTTAATGGAGAAATTGAGAATTCCAATCTAGAAAGCAACTGAATGGCGACTGTTCATCGATAGCTCAAAGTGGAGCTTGAAGTGTGTCCTCCTCCACAATTGCAATTTATTTGGCGCAGTTCTAATTGGCCATTCAGTTTGTTTTCGTGAAGAATACGAAGACATAAAGAGAGTCATTGACCTGTTGCAATATCACAAGCACAATAGGATTATCTGTGTTGACCTTAAAACAGTCTGCTTCCTTCTTGGTCAGCAACACGAATACACCAAGTATCCCTGTCTTCTGTGTATGTGGGACAGCAGAGCTTGTGAGAAGCATTGGATGGAGTTGAATTGGCCTCCAAGATCTGACCTCAAACCTGATGGTCCAAACATTCTACAGGAACCACTTGTTGACAGGAAGAATATTATAGTCCCACCTCTGCACAGAAAACTGGATCTCATGAAGCAATTTGTTAAAGCTTTGCCACCTAAAGGAAACTGTTTTAAGTATCTCATTTTGTCATTTCCTCGCCTGTCTTTTGAAAAGATAAAACTCCTTAATATGTATGTTTGGTAGCAGAACTTTACTACTTGTACACAATTTGACTTACAGTAACAATATATAGACTTTATATGAATAAAATAGCTCTAAACAAACATATATTTAGGTAATTTTTTATTTTCCATTGTATATACATTTTGTATGACTTTTGGGATAAAGGGAGGATATCCTGTATCTTAAAAAGTTGACATGATAGAGAAAAACTGGAGTCATTTTTTGATTCAGATGCCAAAAATTAGTCAAAATCAAGTGTCAGATCTAACTCAATGAAAATTGTGTTCCCCAGTGTAACCCATCCATCTCAGGTGGAAAAACTCTGAAGTAGATTATATATGGTTTCCCAAAGGCCCTCGAGTGGGGTAAAGCCTCAGCTGCCCACATGGTAATGTAGCTCATTAATGTAGTCCATATTGGCTTCTTTCCCTTCCTCTTCTTATTCCTCAGCCTTGTGGTTCCTTCTGTTATTGCAAAAGTCCTATACCCTCTCAAAAGTTGGGTGTCTTGACCAAATGAAGGCAAAGGTTGTTTCCCTAGTAATAAAAGAAAAGAAAAACAGAGGAGAGAGAAGATGGCAGAGGAGTGAGGGGATGCTGCGTTTTCAGGCTCCCGAGACCCATCTGCATGGGCTAATTGCAGACAGAACATCTCAGTGAGCAGCTGGACACTGGCAGTAGTGGAGCCATGGCACTGCTGGATTAGACAAAATCCATCTGGGAACAACCTGTTTAGTGAGGATAGCGGAGAAAAAGGGGACGAAACGGGATTCCTGACTGGGGCGGCTGCCTGAGCTGCAGCTGGAAGTACGCAAAGGCTTTTTGGTGACCACAGGCTGCCCCGGAGAGGAGTCGGAAGGAGAGTGGATCTCTGCCCGCTGGCAAAGACGGGACTCGACCAAGTAGCATTGGCGCTGAAGGACAGGAGACAGCGTGCTGCCAGGCAAGTGAGAACATAATTCTCCTTTACATTTTTCTCTAGTGGACGGTGGAGAGGGGAGGAAAGTTGGGGGGTGGTAGGCCATTCCTGAGGAGTGCAGGCACAGAGGCGCACTTGTCCACTCCCCAACCCTACCCTTGGGTCGCGGGGGTGCGCATAGGGAAGTGCCCTCACTCACTGGCCCAGGTGCGCGGGGCCGTGAATCCAGACGTCCCTCGGACACTCCCCAACGGACATAAGATCAGTGCCCCAACGGGCACAGGGAGGGTCCACTGAACACGCAGAGGACCGTGCACAGACACCCCTAGCCAGCTCCCATGGGCGCCGGGCCCCAGGCCGGAAAGCAGACCACTAACGCAGGCTCTGTTCGTGCCCACCCAGACGGGTGAGGGAAGGCGGGCGGCTGCAGCAGGGGAACAGCAGGCGGCAGCGACTCACAGATGCTCACTTTCACTGAGCACAAGTGTCTGCGGCCCCGCCCTAAGAGGTGAGAGACCACCTCCTGGAGCTCGGCTCAGCGGGACTAAGGGCACAGGTGCGCGAGCCTGAAAACACCTCAGCCCGGGGACAATAGGCGCCAATCGCAGGGCAAGCTCTCGGGCCGCCACGCCCGTGCAGGGGTGCGTGCACAAGGACACCTCAGCTGGATCCAGTGGGCAGCAAGGGAACGCCCTGTGCCGGCTACCGCGGGCGCACACCATTGCGGCAACCTCGGGCGCACACCAGTGCTGCAAGAAACAAGAACCTCTGAACCGCCACACTAGACTAGCTGCGGATGCAGGAAAAGAAGGTGACATACCAAGGCTAAAACGGAGTAAAAACATCCCCCTTTTTGTTTTTCACTTTTTTTCTCTTTCTTTTTTATTCTTTCTTTTCTTTCTTTCTTTCTTTCTTCTTTTTTCTTGGGATTATTTTTTTAATTTTTTTAATTTATTTATTTTTCTTCTTTTTTCTTTCTTTCTTCTTTCTTTCTTCCTTCTTTTCTTTCTTCTTTTTTTGTTGGTTTTTTTTCCCTTCCAAAAGAAAAACAAACTTTATCTCAAACGTGTTCCGTATAACCTCTCCTTCTCAGCCTTTCTCTTCAATCGTTGTTTATTTGCTTGTGTGTCTAGTTTAGCCCCCCCATCACTCTAAATAATAGAATATAATTACTATATAAACCCAATACAATACAATCCCACTTTCTTACTATATTATGCATTATTCCATCCTTTTCTTCTATTTTTATTAACATACGATGTAAATATTACCTACTGGCTTGCATAGTCTCAACTATTATTAATCTATCACTTCTTCTATCAAAAATTATCTTTTTCCTCCCTAAAAACAACTCTTATCTATTCTTCTTATAGTATAAAAGCTCTAATCTCTTTACATTTATATTAATACGGGCTCATTGGCAGACGATAGTGGGATAGAGGGTGGGGGATATTTTTTGAGGGTGTGGGTCTCCTGCCTGGGCTGTGTGTTTATGTTTTTAACAGCATCTCCACAAAAGAACTCAAGACAAAGTGGATAGAGTGACTCCCAACCAAATAGCCAGAAGGAAGATCCTACCAAAGAACATCTGAAATATAACCAGACAGCATAAACAAATGACATAAAGGGTAACTCAAGAACATCAGGCTCAGGATATCAAAGAGACTGCACCACTGAAACCCCCAGATCTCCCATAAAGAATCTCATAACCACAAAGGAGGGAAGTCAAAGCAGACCATCCCCCCCCCAAAACAAATAAATAAATAAATAAATAAAAACAAAAAGAATCCAACATGGTAAGACGCAAAAATAACCCCTCAATTAAAAGAAAAGAGGAATCCTCAGAAAGAGAGATAGATGAAATAGACATAGCCCAAATGTCAGACACGGAATTCAAAACAATGGTGGTAAAGAAGCTCAATATACTCGACATCCTTAAAAACAACTATGACAACCTCCAAGGAAGTTACCAGCAGCTCCAATAAAATTACAGGGAACTTGCAGAGAACTACACCAGCATAAAAAAAGACATAGAAACTGTTAACAAGAACCAGGAAGAATTGAAGAATTCAATCTCTGAAGTGAAAAACACAGCAGAATCAGTCAAAAGCAGACTAAACGAAGCAGAGGATCGGATTAGTGAGTTAGAAGATAATGTAGAGAAAAACTCCCAGACAATACAGCAAAATGAAAAAATATTAAAAACATATGAACAAGATATAAGGGAATTACAGGATAGCATGAGAAGAAATAATATCAGAATCATCGGAATTAGAGAGGGAGAAGAAAAGGAGCATGGAACTGAAAAACTGATAGGAGAAATAGTGACAGAAAATTTTCCGAACCTGATGAGAGAAAAAGTTATACAAGTTCAGGAAGCACAGAGAGTTCCAATGAAGAGGAACCCCCCAAAACCCACTCCAAGGCATATCATAATTAAAATGGCAACATTTCAAGACAACGAAAGAATCCTAAAAGCAGCAAGATAAAAACAGCAAATAACATACAAGGGAGCTCCGATAAGGCTATCAACTGGTTTCTCAACAGAAACATTACAAGCCAGAAGGGAATGGTCAAAAATATTTCAAGCAATGAAAAACAAAGGTCTACAATCAAGAATACTCTACCCAGCAAGGCTCTCATTCAAAATAGAAAGTGAAATAAGGAGTTTCTCAAAACAAGGAAGACTGAAAGAATACATCTCAACCAAACCAGCATTGCAAGAGATGCTAAAGGGTGTGTTCTAAGAAAAAAGAAGAAAAGAACAAGAGAGGAGAGGAACAGAGGTACAAAGGGCAATGAATAAATAGACGTCAATAATAACTTTAAATGTAAATGGATTAAATGCTCCAATTAAAAGACATAGGGTAACAGAATGGATAAGAAAACAGGACCCACATATTTGCTGTCTACAAGAAACACACCTTAAAACAAAAGATTTACACAGACTGAAAGTAAAGGGATATAAAAAAAATTCCAAGCAAACGGACCGGAAAAAAAAAGCCGGGGTAGCAGTCCTCATATCAGACAAAACGGATTTCAAAGCAAGGGCAATAAAAATAGACAAAGAAGGACATTTCATAATACTTAAAGGAACAATCCATCAGAAGATATGACATTGATAAACATATATGCACCCAACATAGGAGCACCTGAATACATAAAGCAAATACTAGAAGACCACAAAAAGGATATCAACAACAACACACTCATAGTAGGGGACTTCAACACTCCATTATCAACAATAGACAGATCATCAAAGCAAAGAAACACCAAGGATGTACAGGCATTGAACAACACACTAAACCACATGAACCAAACTGATATATATAGAACTTCCCACCCCAAAGAAGCAAAATATACATTCTTTTCAAATGCACATGGGACATTTCCAAAGATAGACCACACGACAGGACACAAAACAAGCCTCAACAAATTCAAGAAAATTGAAATCATATTAATCATCTTTTCAGATCACAATGCCTTGAAACTAGAAATCAACCTCAGAGAAAAAAATCAAAGACACCCAAACTCATGGAGATTGAATAACATGCTATTAAGTAATGAATGGATTAACAATGACATCAAAAAAGAAATCAAGAAATTTCTAGATATTAATGATAATGAGCACACAACAGCCCAAAACCTGTGGGACAAAGCAAAAGCAGTCCTGAGACGGAAGTTCATAGCAATACAGGCATATCTGAAAAGGATAGAAGAATCTCAAATAAAAAAACCTAACCATAAAGCTACAAGAACTAGAACAACAACAACAAACAAAGCCTAGGGCAAGAAGAAGGAACGAAATCATCAAGATCAGGGCAGAACTAAATGACATAGAGACTAAACAAACAATCCAAAAGATCAACAAAACCAGGAGCTGCTTCTTTGAAAAAATAAACAAAATCGACGAGCTTTTAGCCAGGCTCATCAAGAAAAAAATAGAGAGACCCAAATAAACAAAATCAGAAGTGAAAGAGGCGAAATCACGACTGATACCACAGAAATACAAAGGATTGTAAGAAATGACTACAAACAACTGTATGGCAAGAAATTTGACAACCTAGAAGAAATGGACAAATTTCTAGAAACATATAACCTTCCAAAACTGAATCAAAAGGTAGAAAGTCTCAACAGACCAATAACAATGAAGGAATTTGAAATAGTAATCAAAAATCTCCCTGCACACAAAAGCCCTGGACCAGATGGCTTCACAGGCGAATTCTACAAAACATTTAGGGAAGAACTAACTCCTATCCTCCTCAAACTGTTCCGAAAAATCCAAGAAGAGGGGAAAATCCCAAACTCTTTCTATGAAGCCAGTATTATTCTTATCCCCAAACCAGGTCAAGACACAACAAAGAAAGAAAACTACAGGCTAATATCACTGATGAACATAGATGCTAAAATCCTCAATAAAATTTTGGCAAACAGGATCCAGCAATACATTAAAAAGATCATACATCACGATCAAGTGGGCTTCATTCCAGGGATGCAAGGATGGTTTAATATTCGCAAATCAATAGATATAATACATCACCTAAACAAAATGAAAGACAAAAATCACATGATCATATCAATAGATGCAGAAAAAGATTTTGATAAAGTACGACACCCATTTATGATGAAAACACTCAGCAAAATGGGAATAGAGGGAGCATACCTCAACATAATTAAGGCTATATATGAGAAGCCTGAGGCCAACATCATACTCAATGGACAAAAACTAAAAGCATTCCTTCTGAATTCAGGAACTCGACAAGGCTGTCCACTCTCTCCACTCCTATTCAACATAGTGTTGGAAGTCCTAGCCACAGCAATCAGACAAGAAAAAGAAATAAAAGACATCCAAATTGGGAAAGAGGAAGTAAAACTTTCATTATATGCAGATGACATGATAGTATACCTGGAAAATCCTATAAACTCCACTAAAAGACTACTCGATATAATAAGTGAATTTGGCAAAATAGCAGGGTACAAAATAAATATACAGAAATCTAAGGCTTTTCTGTACACCAACAATAAAGTATCAGAGACAGAAACAAAAAAGAAAATACCATTTACTATAGCAACAAGAAAAATAAAGTACCTAGGAGTAAACTTAACCAAAGAGATAAAAGACCTGTACTCTGAAAATTACATAACATTGAAGAAAGAAATTAAGGAAGATACAAATAAATGGAAGCAAATACCATGTTCTTGGATGGGAAGAATCAACATCATCAAAATGGCCTTACTACCCAAAGCAATTTACAGATTCAATGCAATCCCTATTAAAATACCAATGACATATTTCACAGACCTAGAACAAATACTCCATAAATTCATATGGAACTAAAAAAGACCACGAACAGCAAAAGCAATCTTTAGACGGAAGAACACAGCAGGAGGAATCACAACACCAGATATCAAACAATACTACAAAGCCACTGTAATCTAAACAGTCTGGTACTCGCATAAGAACAGACATATAGATCAGTGGAACAGAATAGAGAGTCCAGAAATAAACCCAGGCCTCTATGGTCAACTAATATTTGATAAAGGAGGTAGGAACATAAAATGGAGTGAGAAAAGCCTCTTTGACAAATGGTGCTGGGAGAACTGGATAGGGACCTGCAAAAAAATGAAACTAGACCACCAACTTACACCACACACGAGAATAAACTCAAGATGGATCAAAGACTTAAATGTAAGCCGTCACACCATAAAAGTCCTAGAGGAAAACATAGGCAGGAAAATATCAGATATTTCACATAACAATTTCTTCACGGATACATCTCCTAAAGCAAGAGAAATAAAGGAAAAAAAAATAAATGGGATTAGATCAAACTGAAGAGTTTCTGCTCAGCAAAAGAAAACAGCAGCAAGATGAAAAGGAAACCAACCATACGGGAAAACATATTTGCCAATGACATCAGAGACAGGGGACTGATCTCCAAAATATATAAAGAGCTTATACAACTCAACATCAAGAAAACAAACAACCCAATTAAAAAATGGGTAAAGGACCTGAACAAACACTTCTCCAAGGAGGATACACAGAAGGTCCATAGACACATGAAAAAGTGCTCAACATCATCAGCCATCAGGGAGATGCAAATAAAAACCACAATGAGATACCATTTTACACCAGTCAGAATGGCCATCATCAACAAATCAACAAACAACAAGTGCTGGCGAGGATGTGGAGAAACGGGAACCCTACTGCACTGTTGGTGGGAATGCAGACAGGTGCAGCCACTATGGAGAACAGTATGGAATTACCTCAAAAGATTAAAAATGGAACTGCCTTTTGAACCAGTGACTCCACTACTAGGATTATACCCGAAGAATCTTGAAACACCAATTCAAAAGAACTTATGCACCCCTATGTTCATTGCAGCACTGTTTACAATAGCTAAGTGCTGGAAACAACCTCAGTGCTCATCTGTAGATGAGTGGATCAAAAAACTGTGGTACATTTACACAATGGAATACTATGTAGCAGAAAGAAAGAAGGAACTCCTGCCATTTGCAACAACATGGATGGAACTAGAAAGAATTTTGCTTAGTGAAATAAGCCAGGCAAAGAAAGAAAAATACCATATGATATCACCTAATACAGGAAACTAAAGAACAACACAAACAAAAGAACTAAATAGAACAAAGAGCAGAATAGCAGTCAATAGGGGGGAGGGGGGAGGGAGAGAAGTGGGATAAGTAAGGGAAGGGTTTAGTCAAAGAACATATATAAATGACTCATGGACATGGACAACGGGGAGGGAGGGATATGATTGTGGGAGAGGGGTGCGTTGGGTGGGGGAGAGAAATTGGGAGAAAAGGGGACAACTGTAATTGAAAAACCAAAAATAAATAAATAAATAAATAAAAGAAAAGAAAAACATAATAAATTTTAAAATATTACCCCCAAAATAAGTTTTATAATTAAGAGAATGACATGGCATGTTATAATTCATGTTTTAAAGCAAAATGATGACTTCTCTGTGGAAAATGAATCAAAGACAAACAAATTGTAAGTTATTGCCATGGCTCAGGCAAGCAATGCTGGTGGCTTCGCGTAGGATTTTAGGAGTGGAGGTGCATTTGCCTTGTCAGTTTCAAAAAGGGCTCTAGGTTCTACTTAATCCTCTTATAAACAGAAGACTAAAATTTTAACCTGGCAAGGGTATCTCAGCACTACAAGCTTGGACCAAAGGAGTTGGTTAAAACAAACTCTCCCATGCAGGGACAAATTTTAGAACATTGGCCTCTTCAGAACGAACTATGTTCTAACTAGTTGAGTTAGCATTTCATAGTATATTAATAAAAATATAAAATTATATAAAGCCTTTGCTACCCAAACTGTTGTTTCTCCAGTCTTTAAAGTGTCATTGCTATCATTATTATGATGGAGAGAGTAGAACATAATAGTTAGTGAAGAGTTAAGGAAGTGGATCCTGACAACCTGGATTCAAGTCTATGATCCATCCCTTAACATAGATGATTTATTCACATAGTAGAGATAGTAGTATCCACCTCATGGGTGTATTGTGAAGATTAAGTGAGGTAATATCAAAAGTGAATAAATAAACATCAGAAGATATGCTGCAAATATTTAACATAGGAGAACATTATCAACTTTACGACAATATACTTGAAAATTTAGATAAAATATACAAAAATATTACTCGTCAAAACCGATTCAAGATGAAATAAAAGGAATAAATAGTATTATGACTATCAATAAACTTGAATGAGTAATCTGAACTTTCCCCACAAAAAAATAATTCAAAGCCATTTGGGTTCACTGGATGGTTCTACAAAATATTCAAAAATAATAATAACTTTCCAGACTCTTTAGATAAGAAAAAGTGCACATTCCTCAATTCATTTTATAATTCTAGAAAACTTTAGTACCAAAAGTCTGTAAGTATAATGAAATAGATTTAAAAAATCTTATCCATTAACTTAATGCCAAAAGTGTAAGCAAAGAATTAAAAAATCTAGCAATTTTTTTTAAAAAGGATAATAAATCATGGCCAAATTGAATTTATTTCAGGAATGCAGGTTGTTTCAATGTAAGCATATCTGTTGTGATTAACCACATTCCCAGATTAAAGGGAAAAGTTTATATGAGCAATAATAGATGCAGAAAGATGTTTGATAAATTTCAACATTTATTTACAATAAAATACTATAGTAGACTAAAAGTAGGATGGGGCCACTTTAATTTGTTAAGGTGAATCTACGAAAAACCTACCTCAAATATTTCTCTTTTGATTTTTTTGTTTGTTTGTTTTACTGTTATTTTTCTAGTTTCCTAGACTGATGCTTAACTCATTGCTTTTGCGCCTTTTAAGAATCATACATATTCTCTGGCAAAGATGGAGGCAAGACAGACATGCTGTGTCTCCCCCCACAACTAAGAAGGAATAAAACTACCTCAAAACTAGAAACAATCAGAAGTTCCAGAAAATCAAAGTGCATGGAAGTTCAGCAAACAAGGATATAAAGAAGAAATACTCATCCAGACAGGTAGGAGGGGCGGGGCCCAAGCGAAGAGGACACGGTGTGGTGGCAGCAGCAGTGGCAACAGCAGCGGGCCGGTGGAGAGTGCAGTTACCCTTTTTGAAAGGTCAGGAGGGACACCGGGGGAGCGTTCCCAGCTCCTCACCAGAGCAGCTCACTGTTCCAGCTCCTGGGAAAATCAAGCCTCATTGCTTTTGACTGTGAAAACCAGTGGGGGTTGAGACAGAGGCAGAAACTGCCGTCTCTCAGCAGAATCCACTTGTTTAAAGGGCCCCCACAGACCTAGAACATCCACAGAGCCGCCCACTCTGGGAACAACGGTTAGGGTAGCAGCTAGAGGGGTGCCAGTCTGGTGCAGAAGTGGGAGAGGTGACTGGAAAAGGGGCGAGTGCTGGGCAAGTGGGATTGTTTCCTTTCAGACCCCTCCCCTGCATACAGCACCGCTACATGGTGAAACAGGTCTCCCTGTACTGATGGATACCTAAGGCTCCACCCCTTAAAACGTAGTAGGAGTGACAGCTCTGCCTGGGACATATAAGAGAATTCTGGCCAAGATGGAGGCTTAGACTGAAATGCTCCATTTCCCTCCACAACTAAGAAGGAATACAACTGCCACAAAATCAGCAATAACCAGAAGTCCCAGAAAATAAATGGAAGTCCAATGTATGAAGTCATAAAGAAGTGGTGCTTGTCCAAACAGGTAGGAGGGGCGAAGCCAGGGAGGAGAGGTCAAGCTGTGCTGTCCGTGGCAGCAGCGATGACAGCAGCAGGACAGTGGTAAGCACAGACACTCGTATTTAAGGGGAGGCGAGAAGCGCCTGGGGAGCACCCCTGGCTGCAGACCAGACCTGTCAGCTTGCAATTCCAAAGCCAGGGAAGGCAGATCCCCATTGCCTTGGACTGTGAGGCCTGGTGGGGGTGGGGGCAGAGGAGGAGGCTCCCAGTCTCTCAGCGGAGATTGAATGGAAGGAATCCATCTTGGACCCCTATCCCCGCAGAAAATGCCCAGCTGTGATGAGTGCACAGGGTTCCGCCCCCTATAGCGTAGGAGGTGTGACAGCCCTGCCCAGGAAGCAAAGGTAAGCACAAAACTGCTCAGAATGGCACAGATTACGATAGAGATCCCGGTGATGCAGCTGACCAGACAGCAAATTTCTAATCTAATGAAGTAGCAGATAGGAAATCTTTCTGAGGCACAGTTCAGAGCTTTGGTTATACGAATGCTTACAGATCTAACAGCAGATCTTAAACAAGACAGGAAAGGAATGAAGGCTAGTCCTGCTGAAATGAACAAAAACACATACGAAACTAGTGGTGAGGGAAAGAAAGCCAGGGATCAAATCAACAAATCAGAACATAGGGAAGGAGCAAACAGTCAACCAGTGAAGAAAGGAAACAAGAAGTGAGGAAAATGAGGAGAGGTTCAGAAACTTATTGGACAGCTATAAGCAGGCCAACATCCGAATCATAGGGTTGCCAGAAGGTGAAGAAGAAGAACTAGAAATGGAAAAATTATGTAAAAAAATAATGAAGCGGAACTTCCCTGACTTGGGGAAGGAAATAGACTATAGGTCCAGGAAGCACAGAGAGTTCCAAAACAACAGGACCCACGGAGAACCACACCAAGACACATTATAATCAAAATGTCCAAAATTAAGGATAAAGAGAGAATCTTAAAAGCAGCAAGAGAGAAGAGAAAAATTACTTACAAAGGCGTCCCAAGTAGACTGTCAGCTGATTTCTCAAAAGAAACTCTGCAGGGAAGAAGGGACTGGGAAGAAATATTCAAAGGAATGAAAATCAAAACCTTACAACCACGATTACTCTATCCAGCGAAGCTGTCATTCTGAATAGAAGGGCAGAGAAAGTGCTTCCAGGACAAAGTAAAACTGAAGGAGTTCATCAGATCCAAACCACTGTTATATGAGATGTTAAAGGGATTTGTTTAGGAGGAAGAGGATCAAAACTATGAACATTCAAATGAAAACTATATCACAACAACCAACAACAGAAGCTAGGGAACCAAAACAAAGGCAAACTAAGTCGGCAACGAGAGTGGGAAAAGAATTATAGGTATGGGGAACATTATGGGGGGAGGTCACCAGGGAGGGGGAAGTGGGGAAAGGGAGGGAGAGGGTACAGGAATTAAGAAGCATAGTAGAAGGGAGTGGAGTAGATAGGAAGATGTTGAGAAGAACTGTATGCACAACCAATGGGCATGGTCTAAGAGGGGGGGACAACTGGAGGGAGGGATGTCACTGGGTGGAAGGGAACAAAGGGAAAAGAAATTGGGACAACTATCAATAAATAAATCAAAGCATATTTTAAAAAATTCATATTCATTGAAGATATGTTTTTGTCTAATCATTCCTTTAACTGCATCTCATGAGTGTGAATATATAGTATTTTTATAATTTAGTTCAAAATATTTTTGTATTTGTTTTATTGGATTTATTGAAGTGACATTTGTTAATTGTGGGAAATCAGCTTGTGTGGTATAGGAAACTAAATGCTGCGTAAGCCGGGACTGAAACACAGGTCCATAAATCTTAAAGACAGCTGGTGGGCATACTCCAAATACCACAGTGCTGGTCCCATGCTCCAGATGGGCTTATAAGAAAGATAGGAATGCCATGTATTATTTAAAGCTGGTGAAGCCTGTTCTGCTTTGTATAACTCCAAATCTGTATCAGCAGGATGTTAAGACAGGATGTATAAGTTAAAAGAACAACCTGGATTTTTGCAATGTACACTGCAGTCACACAGTCTAACTGTCACCCTATAATGGTTCATGTTCTTCTTTATTGTTTCTCTTTGTTATTGGGTAAAGGGCTGCTTGCTTAGCCCATGAATTTCTGCATGTAGCCAACTCAATAAAAGATCTTACTGAGAAAAGATTAGGGAGTGATCTCCTCTGAGAGACCCTTTCCCTTCTCTCTCTCCCCAGGCAATTTGTCTCCGGGTCAGTTCTTTCATCTGTGCTGAGGGATCTGCAGGTCAGAAATCCCCGCAGTTAATGAAAGCATACAGGTTTCAAGTGTACAGCTCAATAAATCATCACCTGTATTGTGTGCTCACAGTCCAAAATCAAGTCCCTTTCCATCCTGCTTTGCATACTTCCATTTCTCTCTACTCTCCTTTCCCTTTGATGATCATAATACTGTTGTCTGTGTCTATGTGTTTTAGGTAGATAGATAGATAGAAAGATTTTTTTTTAAATAATTTATTTATTTGTTTATTTATTTATTTATTTTTAGAGAGAGGGGAAAGGAGAAAGAGAGGGAGAGAAACATCACTGTGTGGTTGCCTCTCACTCATGCCCCCAACTGGGACCTGACGTGCAACCTAGTCATGTGCCCTGACTGGGAATCGAACCAGCAACACTTGGCTCACAAGCCGACACTCAATACACTGAGCCACAGCAGCCAGGGCTTAAGATATTTTTTGCTTAATCTCTTCACCCTTTTTTTCACCCAGCGTCCAGACCCCCTTCCCTCTAGTTTAAAATATTTTTAAATCTCTATTGTGATTCTTTCTTTGATTCATTGAATATAAAAAATATGTATTTCTTTCCTTCAAAACATACACAGATTTTTCTAGTCTTCCTTTTTTTATAATTGCTTTCTAGCATGATTGCTGGAATATACTCTCTGTATTTGTAAAGTATGTTTAGGCTTTGTTTTATAGTCCAATCTATGTAAACAAGTTTTGTAAATGTTTACCAGTGCTTGAAAAGAGTGTGTATTCTCCATTTCTTAAGTGTAATGTTGTAAAGTCTAAATTTATTCCCTAAAAGTCTATAATTTCTAGTTCAAATTTCTTATATTGGGCACACCACTTTTTAAATTTTCCTGTAGATGTTTATTATAAGTTCCTCTTTTACTTCTTCAAATGCATTAAGCATAGTTATTTTATGATCTGTATATGACAATTCTTATATCATTCACTAAGAGTCACTGTGAATTTTTTCTGTTGTTTCTGCTGATAATTATTCATGGCATCTTATTTCTGTTTCTACCTGTCTATCCTTGACATCCTATTTGAAAAAAAGTTGTAGATATAATTGAGGCTTAGGATGGTAGAGCCTTCTATCAGAGGGAATGTTTATTCTAAGACCTTCTCAATTTAAATTTCAGTTGAGGTTCTCCAGAACAGCTAGTGGAAGAGAACAGGAGCTATGAGTCAGCATGAGTGTAGGTTCACACCTGGTTCCCTTGCACCCTAGGTTGAAAACCTTTAAAGTCCTAGCTTCAAATATGAGTGGAGGTGTATCAGACGTTCCACCTTGAGTGGGTTTTGGGATTTGGGCTTTGGGCTTTGGCTTTTGTTCCCCTTGCCCTGGTACTAGGCCAAAACCTTAGTTCAATTTTTCACCTGCTTTCTCTGGGTCAGCAAATGCCCTCACAGCAAAGGTTTTAAAATATTTTTTTCCCTATTTCATTCAGCTTTTCCACTTGTTTTCAGCAGGAGAATTCGTTCAAGTTGTTTTCCATTACTGAAAGCAAAAGATCCCCATTAAAAAGGTTTTATGTCTCAAATCTCAGTATTTATCTCATCTGTAAAACAGTAATAATAATGACAATGATAGTAATAATGTCAACCTACTTTCTCCTATAAATATTAAGCAAAATAAAGATTGTCAACTGCAGTCATCCCTTGCTATCCATGTGGGATTGGTTTCAGGACCCCTACTGATCCTGAATCCACAGATACCAAAATCCACAGATGCTCAAGTCCCTCACATGAAATGGCATAGTATTTGCATATAACCTATGCACATCCTCCCATACACTTTGTCATCTCTAGATTACACATAGTACCCAATACAATGTAAATGCTATGTAAACAATTGTTACACTGCATTTTTTTAAGGAATAATGAATGACAAGGAGGAAAAAGTCTGTACATGTTCAGTATAGATGCAACCATTATAGGCCTAACTACATAGTACATGTCAGCAACAATGTAACTTTTTTCTCAAATATTTTCTATCTGTACGTAGCTGAATCCAAGGATGTGAAAGCTGCTGATGCGAAGATCCAACTGTATATATTTCTCTGAAAAAGGTACATTATTGTCAAATAGTGGCATTTAAACTGTTTTTCAGGAAGAGATCCTAAATTGGAATCACTATAAAGTCTCCAATAAAACTCATAAATAATATGCTCACACTCCAAAACCTTTTTTGTTTACTTTAAGGATTTGTTCTGTTTCAGACTTTTCAAATAGTGAGAAATGTTTTCTTAACAAAACAACTCAGTCTTACTACCATAAATATATAAACAGAGTAAAAAGGACTGCCAAGTGATAACTGAAACATACACTTCCCATATGAAAAGGGGCGCTTTGTCAGCCTGTTTATGAGGGTAGCTCAAACTTCATGATTTAATTTTACTTTTCTTAAACAGTAAAAACAAGTCCAGTGGGATCCCAGAGTAGCAGAAATACTCTAAGTGAAAAATCTTTAAATTACTCTGAAAACTAGTGGGTTCATAAAAAGCTCAACTCTGAAAACTGAAAATGGTTCAATTTATTCCCAAGACCTGGCTAGCAAGAAACTGAATCTGTTTCATTTCAAGTCTATAAGCATACCCAACTTGATTAAGTTTATTGTACCATTATGTTGCAGATGTGGAGAGTCAAAGTAACAAAATTACAAATCATGCTTTGCACCTAATCCAAACTAAACAACATTTCTCCAAACTTACTGGCTACCCCATAAAGTATGTCTACCTGAGAGCTGTAGAGACTTTCTCCATACCAAAACATTATGGTGACTTGGTATCTAAGCAAGTGATTTCCAGGAAATATGTAGCATGGCCCTGAGCCTAGCCTCTTCCACCTGTACCAAAGTAGTTATTGTACAATACGTGTCCTGAATGCGTTTAGGTTGCTGGCTTTGGATTCATTCTCTTCTTCCCTCCCTCCCTCCTTCCCTTCCTCCTTCCCTCCCTCCCTCCCTCCCTCCTTCCCTTCCTTCCTTCCTTCCTTCCTTCCTTCCTTCCTTCCTTCCTTCCCTCCTTCCTTCCTTCCTTCCTTCCTTCCTTCCTTCCTTCCTTCCTTCCTTCCTTCCTTCCTTCCTTCCTTTCCTTTTCTTAATTGTATTTTTTCCGTTGCTATTTAGCCCACTGATACCTGTTCCCCTCGGCATGACAGTTTTTACTCTTCTCTTAAAATGTCATTATTTGCTGCAAACAGTTAGAGAAGGACACCGAGAAACCTCCAGAAAAGACTCTCTTTCCAAATCCAGAAGAGCTGCTAAGAGATCTTTACTCATCTACAATGGGGGGGGGGGGGGGGGGGGACAAAACTAAAGTTTTTTTATCACTTTAAAGTGAAGGATTATTTCAGAGTTCATTTCATTGGCAGGGAAAAGCATTTTATATGCATTCTTAATTCTTTGTAATGTCTTCCAAACCTGTCCACTGATTCTCATTCAGGTGTTTTCCATCGCTGAGCTGCAGCAAACCCCAAGCTTTGGGCAACATTATAGGAATGACTGTATGGCATGCTTACACTGTAATGGGAATGTTTTATATGTAAATTTCACATGAAAATATGTGCAAATAGCTGGTGGTGGGCACTCAAACAAGCTTACTTTAATATTTTCTTTTTTTGAAAAATAAGAGAAAATACTCATTCTGTATAGAAGATAGAAAGGAAGAGAAAAACAAAATCAGTGAGATGTTCTCAATATAATCTTTGACTGTCCCTTGTCCAGCTTAGGAAAACCTTAAAGCAAGAGTAGTTGGTCTTGATCAGCCTCTGATTTTCCCCTGGGACTCTTCTTCCTTCAGTTGATGCCTCTATCTCTGCCTCTACAACCCTGCTTCCTGTGTTCTCTATCCAGATATCTGGTACTGTTTCCAATGCTGCATTTCACTACTGGAAACCTTTGAGTTCAAATTTTTCCCTCCTTTCCTCCTAAACTGTCCTGTGTTTCACTTCCTCAAAGCCCTGCTCTGTTCTGTTCTGTTTTTTCCAAAATGAAAGTCTCTTTCTGGCTCATATGTAAATATAAGCAGTCACTTTGTGCAATTCTAACATGCATAAATTTCAGTTAGCATGGTTTAGTTAAATATACTAAACTAGTTCCTCATCAGCATGATTCAAATTTCAGTTATCAAGATGTGTTAAATGTGAATAGTTGCATAAAGTACAAACTGCTACTTGCCCTTCAGACTGCAGGTCACTACATAAATTGTAGATGTGGGTCAGGACCAGAAACCAGTCATGTCACTTCCTTCACTCTGTCCACAACTGGTCACTGTGTATCTATTATCAGTCCATACACAGACCGCAAACCATGCAGCTGTGTGGAGTAAAACAAGTTGACAATGCATAGGAAAGATGCTGGCTCAATGGAATAACTTACATCATGAGAAGAAGAAGGCAAACACTGTTCAGACTACTCTTCAAAAACTCTTTACAAAAAAACAAAAACAAAACAAAACAAAAACTCCAATTGTCGTGGCCAGTGTGGGTCAGTTTGTTGGAATATCATCCCATAGAACAAAAGGCCACGGATTCGATTTCCAGTTAGGGTGTGTACCCAGGTTGCAGTTTTGATCCCCAGTTGAGTGCATATGTAAAGGCAACTGATGGATGTTTGTTTCTCTCTCACATAGACGTTCCTCTCTCTCTCTCTCTCTATTTCTCTCTCCTTCCTCTCTTTCTAAAAGCAATGAAAAAATGTCCTTGGGTGAGGATATAAAAATAAAATAAAATAAATAAAACTTCAGTTAGTGTTTCTACTGTTTTAAATTACAGGGTATGAAATAAATATTAGTTTTGCTATTTTTTTCATTTTCCTATAAATTTGTAACCAGTAGTAAGAACTTTCATAATATTTGGCTAGGTTAACTCCTTATTGCCCCCATGGCGGAAGACTTGCCTGGTAAAAGCCCTTGGTGAAGAGCTCAGCCAAAGAACATATATGCCTCACCCATAGACACAGACAACAGTGCGGTGATAGCCAGAGGGAAGTGAGGGGAGGGCAACATCTGGAATAGTGTCAACAATAAAAATAAAGTTAAAAAATAAAAGCCCTTGGTGAACACCATTTACATAAGCAATAGTTTAGGTCACTCTAAAGCAATAATTACAAAAATTAGAATATCAGGAATGTGATAAGCTACATCATTAAAACATCATGTTTAATTTAGTTAAGCTGAGCAACATATCCTCTTACTCATAACAAACCTGCCAGCTTCATCTCCTGAAATTCTCCTTTTCTCTTCACGCAGGCTCACTGGTCTTTTTTTTTTTAAGTAATATTAAACATTTGGTTATATAAAAAATATATATATATAAAGTGTTATAATGAATTCCATGTACTTATTTGCCAACTTTAAATAAAAGCAGTGATGTAAAGTAGTTGAAGCCCTTCTTATTCCCCATCAAGTCTCTCCATCATTCTTGGCGCACCAATTATAACCACTATCCCAGATTTTACATTTATCAAGTCCATTATTTTGTCATTCCCATCTTTAGCAGCTAGCCTTTTTCCTGAGCCTAAACATTTTGTGCTCCCCACCACCACCACCAGCACCAGGGACTTTGAACACTGTTTCCTTTAGCACAAATTCTCCTCTCCACTTAGCTGCCCCCTATGTTACCTCCTGCCTCTCTTTCAGAGCTCAACTACATTGTTACTTTCCCTGGGAGCATTCCTTGTTCTCGGTCACTAGTTCAGGTCCTGCATTCCAAGTTCTCAGGGCACGTGGCACCTCTCTGTTGCCCTGATATTTCAGGTGTGACTTTACATTCATTTGTGTGATTCCTCCGTTAATAGATGTCTCCACTCCTGATGGCAGGAGCCATGTCTCGTTTCACTCAGCACCGAGATCAGTGCCTAGCATACAGAAGACACTGGATCCTGACAGATTAACCTGGACAAGGCTTTCCTTAATGTCAGGCACTTTAGAAATGTCTTACAAATAATTTAAAAATCAAATCCCTGTGGCCACAAATTGAAGAACCAGGTAAAAAAAATCTCTGTAAAAGTATATACTAGCAATGACCAATGGAAAAAATACACACATATCTGCACAGGTAATGGAATTTGTTCCTCAGAACTAAAGAAAACTAGGAAAATTGAGGCAGCTTCTAAAGCTAATTTTTACTTCTGAGGCCTATGAAAAGATGGCCTCAGCACTCCCACATGCCCCAGAAGTGGTGAAGATTTCAGTAGAACTTAAAAGAAATGGAAGGGGTGCTTGGTAGAGAACAGGAAAGTGACCTAGTAGACTCATCAGAGACCTACTGGATTAGAAAGTTATTTTTGGAGGGAGCAAAAAACAAGGCCATGGAAAGCTTTCTTGCTCAATAGCATGCATTTTTAATGAAACTACTTGGTACTTTCAGCCCTTCTCACCCAAGGACCTCATCTTCTGGCTCCTCAGAACTTTCCCTCCCTGCCTTTTCCTATTCCTGTCACTTCTACATATGTCAGTTTATTAATCAGCACTAATCCTTGTGGATGAAGCAGCTCCAAAATACTGTTACCCCAGTTCCTGTTAATTACCTGGACAGTTCTACAGAATCCTGAGGGAAGCCAGATACTTGTGCATGGAAGTGCCCTTGTAGAGTCTAATACCAGGATTTTTTTTTTTTTTTTTTAAAAAACAACCTCTTTTCGAAATCCAACATGCATGGTCTGAATAAATCTTATAAAGAATGTTTCTATATACAGGGCAACTGCATTTCCTATACAAAATCCTCTTGGGTTCCATCAGCTTAGATTTGGGACCTCTTAGGCAAAGAGAAAAATGTTTTGGGCCCTGGCCAGGTAGCTCAGTTGTTTAGAGCATCATCTCAATAGGCCAAGGTTGCTGGTTCAATCTCCGATCTGGGCACATACAAGAAGCAACCAATGAATACATAAGTAAGTAGAATAACAAATTGATGTCTCTCTCTCTCTTTCTCACACACACACACACTCTTTCTTTCAAAATCAATAAATTAAAAAAAAATTTTTTTAGGTTTCTGCAGAGTTACCTTAAAGTAGGTATTCTTAATTTTGTGTTTATTAATGAACTGGGTTCCCCTGGCTGGTTTGGCTCAGTGGATTGAGTGTCGGCCTGAGAGCTAAGTGTCGCTGGTTCGATCTTCCAGTCAGGGCACATCAGAGAAGGAAAACTCTGACTCCAAAAAACCTCCGCTGCCTTGCGGCATACCTCTTCAGGGGAAAGGCTAAGGGAGTAAACCCCGACAGAAAATCCGGAGCCGGAGTCCCTAAGGCGGTTTGACGTTGTAGTCAACACCGGCAACTCCTGCGGCGCACCTGAAGCCAAGCTGTATTGACTCCGTCTTTCCCTTGGATCCTTCAGCTGCGAAGAGAGGGGGGGTCTGCTGCATGGGCAACAGCAGACCCTCCATATCACCCTGGCCAGGCTCTGTAGCTTCAGCTTCACTGGAGAGGACACTCCAGCGTCATCACAAGATGTCGATTCAACACGGGAGGAGACAGATACCGTGTCACTCCCGAGTTGGACTGCACAGCCATTCTCGGCGGTGCAGATAGACTCTTAAGAAGCTACACCATCGTCTCTCGAGACGGACGGCTGCCGACGACGACGAATGAACTGGGATTGGACAGGTGGGAGAACCCATGACTTTCATGAATTTGCAGGCATACTTTAAATGTTGTACATTTTTCTGTAGCAAGAATGATAATATTTATTGGATCCTTAAAGTAATTCATGACTCTAAAAAAAAAACCTTATTATTGGACTGATGACTTAAGCACCAAGCTAATCTCTGAACTTAATTGGCCAAAAATCTTTGGAGTTGCCACACACTGACAGTGAAACAACTTCTTCATAGCAGAAGAGCAAGATTAGAATTTTGAAGAGGAGATAAGCATCATCCTGCCTTTACAGTTCTTGTTTTTCCTTGTAATAGTTCTTGTGATGGCAATAGATGTATTACACAAGGAAGGAGAACGCATTGTTTATATAAATTCCAAAGAAACCTGAGCTTTAGTTTAAACACAGGCAGTGACTTAATTTGACTAGAGTCCCCTGAGGTAAATTTTGCAAAAGTGGTCCTCTCCCCAAGATGTCCTTGTCATTAGAAGCCAAGGAGAGTAGGCAAAGTTGCTCATGGAGCCAATCACATGCATCTCTTCTCAACATGTTTAGGGACTCACATTGGCACCATGAAACCTCCCATTGTGGGAGCATGTACACCCCAGAAAACAGCAGACACTACGAATCGGGGCTCTTGACTCAGAAATCCAGTCATTAAACATTTACCAACACAGCCGATTGGGACCTGCTCACAAGTGCCTACAGGAGGTGGGTCATCCAGGGGCCACACCAGTGGACCACATGGAGATCTTAGGGACCCTGCATGTGGGAGATACTACAAGGTTCCTTTCCATAAATAATTACACAAGAAAAACCATGCTACATTATGAGTAAAAAAATATACGTGCACCAAGTTGGGAGGCTTTAAAAAAAATAATTTAAAGTGGAAAACTCTTAGTAGGTTTATGGAAATGGCACTCTTCACAGTTACTGGTACCCCTGCACTGATGATTCTCTAAATTCATGCTTCCCTGTGTGTTGAGTATCCAGCACAGCTGTGCACATAGATGGAATTTTAGTTTGCTTTTTAAACAAGCAGCATATTATTTACTGGGCCAACGACCACAGTCCTGCAGTTTTCAAGGTTTTCCAGACAAGGTGGGATTTTCTGTTGTTGTTGTTTGTTTGTTTGTTTTTGCTTTTTGCTACTGTTAGAGGCTCCTAATGAGTTAGGATGCTGAACAGTAACACAATGGCTTGGCTGATATCACCTGAACCGACAGAGGTGAGGTGCCTTGGCTAAATTCCTGAAGAGTCATGGTACCAGTCTGAAAGCAGATATATGCTAATGTCCCCTCCTGTGAGTATGAATGCTCTAGAAAATAGAGGGGGGAAAACCGAGTGAAAGGAAGCCAGATTTCATTCTGCCCTGGCCTCATCAGCTAACCCAGTGCTCTGTGCTAACTGGACAGCCAGAGTCTGGCAGATGTCTGAGAACTGAGACACATGAACCTCCAAATTCACATTCACACAGTTCACAAGTTACACTTGTAAATGCTTCTTAATGTGTAACCAAACACCTCCTTGGTTACTGGTTATTTTAATTTGTGTCTGCTGAGAAATAGATGCCAAGATGCGATTAGATGTCTAAGAAATTTATTGGGAGAGATGTCCAGGGAATTGAGGCAGCATCTTCAGACTGTGATAAGTCTAAGAAGAACAAAGTGCCTTTCAAACTTAGAGTAGAAAATGACTAAGCTCCCCTCCCGAGCTAGCTGTCACCTGCCCCCAAGAGTTATATGCCCCAGACGGAACTGGAGTTAGGCAACCATGAAACAAACATGGCCTGCTGTCCCACAGGACTTGAGCCAACATTTGTGCTAAAACGGAGTGTCCATCACTGGCCACACACCTGACCATGAAGTTCCTTATTGTCAGAGGCAACTGAGGTACAGCTGCCAGCACCCTGCTGAGGCCTGGCTCTTCCCCCTCGAGCATTTCCCAGGAGTAAGGGCCATAAATCTCCTGGACTTTCCATTCCCACAGCAACCATCCCTAACCAGAGGGCATTGTTATTTCACCTACATCCTGGACTCTGGAGCTGACCGCCACAGTGACTCAGTGGAACCTAACAGTTTTAGACACCTCGGGCTCAGAACGTAACTCTGGAATACCCAGCCAATGGGGAAACAGGGGCGGGCACCCCCCATTAGGGTTTAAATACTCCTGTCTGTCTTGACAATGTTGTGCCAACCTCTGGCTGCGCACCTATTTCTGCAGAATTGTGAATAAATGTCTCACTTTGCTATTGAAGTCCTGTGTCCTGATGTCTTATTGTGAGCATTTCTCACAAGATCAATCTGCAGGTCTGACACATGTGGAAGGAAAGAGGGAAGGAAGGAGAATTGGGCAAGAAGAATTTTGAACCGCAGCAAAACTCCATGTCAGGTTCAGCCTCTAGTGAAGTCAGTGTCTCACCAGAATGGGCCCGCCTTAGGACCACTGCCATACTCAGGGTGGCTGAGGCCAACTCATAGGAAGTGTGGCCTCAAGTGAACATGATGGTGGATCCAGAGGGCAGTGGCTGGGTGGTTGGTCACTTATGCTCCTGCAGTAGGTCTGAGTGGTACATTCTTATGGCCATCACACTGGACATTCTACGGATGGGTTATCACTAAATTAGCTCATTCTTTTTAATAGAAGGGACTGATATGGAGACAAGGCTGCTGTGTGTACAGAGTGAGAAGTATAAAGTCATTTACTTATCCAGAATATCATCATAAACCTGTCAATCACTTGGGAAAAGGTCCGCTCCTCAGACTAGAGGTAAGAACTAGGTAGAGGATCTTTTAAGGCATTCTCAGGTCTTCCTTATTGACTTTGGCTTGGGCTCAAAATGTATGAAAAGTCTAAGTCATGATCTATAGGGACAGAGTGTATGAAGAGTTGGGAAGCTTGGAACTCTGGCAAAATGTTGCTTCATCCTGGGATTAAGAATATATACCTCTTTGCTCACACTGGAGGACAATGGGTAGGAACTGGTGATGTCTTTGCCCACCAGAAACCTGTGCTCCATCTTTTATACTTTCCTTGTCTACACCCTCTTTATTCTCTAAAGCATTAAGTAAAGTCCTTTAGAAAATTCTAGTCCTCAAAACTTAAGAATGCGAAAAAGTGATATTTATTTATTTTCAGAACAGAGTTTTAGAAAGGAAGCCATTGAAATGGTGGCAACAATAATTAAAGAGAACAAACTTAAGGGATAGATAAACTGTAAAAAGAATGGAGGTGGATGTACTTTGTCCAAATACCCTGTCTTACTTAGGCAGTCTCCTATAAGGACTAAAACTTTGGAGAGCCTGCATTTTGTTTTAACGAGGGAGTTCAGTTCCCTTACATTATAAAAAACATATGCATATTAGTGAAGCAAAGGCTCATAATGCAGCACTGTTGATAGAGTGTTCCATAGCCACTACTCTAGCTCTAGAACCCAGTAAACCATTAACCCTTCCAAGCACCAGTGCTGAGGTTTCTGCGTCACCAGCAGCAGCCCAGCCCCACAGTGCCGCAAATGGAGCAACCACAGTCTGAGATCAAAGGTCTGCATAAGAAACACCCAGACCTGTAGAGAATTTTCGTTAAAGTTTATTTGAGCCTAGCTGGTGACATATGCCAGGGAGCAAGATCTCAAATGCTCTGGAGAATAGCAGCTTCTTTTGTGCGTTTGAAATTAAGGAAGGGATATAAGGAAGATTGGAGAAAATAAAGCAAGGATTGAATGACAGGATAATTAACAAGATTATGTACTCTCTTGAGGATTAATCAGTCGGCAGCCGTCCGTCTTGAGAGATGATGGTGTAGCTTCCTAAGAGTCCATCTGCACCGCCGAGAATGGCTGTGCAGTCCAACCCGGGAGTGACACGGTATCTGTCTCCTCCCGTGTTGAATCGACATCTTGTGATGACGCTGGAGTGTCCTCTCCAGTGAAGCTGAAGCTACAGAGCCTGGGCAGGGTGATATGGAGGGTCTGCTGTTGCCCATGCAGCAGACCCCCCCTCTCCTCGCAGCTGAAGGGTCCAAGGGAAAGACGGAGTCGATACAGCTTGGGTTCAGGTGCGCCGCAGGAGTTGCCGGTGTTGACTACAACGTCAAACCGCCTTAGGGACTCCGGCTCCGGATTTTCTGTCGGGGTTTACTCCCTTAGCCTTTCCCCTGAAGAGGTATGCCGCAAGGCAGCGGAGGTTTTTTGGAGTCAGAGTTTTCCTTCTCTGTGAGGATTAATACCCCCATTGGAATTATTATTTCTGGTATTTCAAAGGTGTGTTAGATGCATAAGAACAATGAACAAGGCTGCCTTAAAACTTTTCACTAAGGAAGTTATAGGCCTGGGGGTTGACTTCCCACTATGACATGTCCAGTTAGGAATTTATGATCAGATCATCCTGTGAAATTACTTTCCATAGAATCCTCTTTTTCATCCACAGGTTCACTCCAGGAGTTCACTGCTACATAGTCATCTCTTCCACAGATGCATCATCCCACATTGCTCTGCAATAGGAGTTGAAGAGATTTCTTGGTTTAATCCTCAGAAGAGTCAGAAAGTCAAGAAAATGGTCTCTCTCTCTCTCTCTTTTTCCCTCCCTCCCTCCCAAGAAGGTTGAATGAATGAACAAATGGATGATGCAATTAGGCGGTGAGAATTTACAACTATTTCAATCTTACCTTCTAACATCTTACGAATGCAATCAAAGACCTGAACTTATACCCTTGGCAGTGGATAGTGCAGCAGAAATGTCCCAAGACTCCTGGGCCTGCCCCAGGTGGTATGAGACATAATGAGAGCACTTGACTTCATCCGCCCATTCTGGAATGAGCGTTCCTCACTCTGACAGATGAATAATTTCTTATGTTTGCTTAGTGTTTTGTAGTTTTCAAAGCAACTTTACACATGTTATCTTATCAGAGACTCATAACAGACTTGTAAAGTAAGAACTACACATATCTCCAGAGGAGCCAAGGCTCAGAGAAGTTAATTAACTTGTTCAAAGTTAAGCAGGCAGAAAGTGTTCAAGCTGCAATAAGGATAAAGCAATAATCAAGCACCAATTGAGTGCTTATTTTATACTGAAACATTTACAGAGATTACCTCTAATTATTAAAATGATCTTGTAAGAAAGATATTCCTGTATTCATTTTGTATCCTACAGAGGAAGAAGCAAAATGCTTTATATATATATATATATATATATATATATATATAGATCCTCAAGGAACATTAACAGATTGACTTATTGGAAAGAGATAATAGATAATGTGTTGGCTGAGTTCAATCCATTAAACTTTCAGGAAGTGATTCAGAATTTTAAAGAACTATAGTTGAACAGCAAACAAAAAAGGGAGGGAACATTACTCTAATTCCGCAATGTCGGTTTTCAGCATTTCTGGGCTATTGTATTCAAGTGTAAATTTTCCTCTTTATTTTCAGCTTTAATTGAATTCTGCCTGTCAAAGTTGGCTTTATCTCCAGGTGGAGCCAGATCTTTTGCAAGATGCCCAAAGGCTTAAACATCCTTTCCAACCAACATCCTGTAATTGATACCCCACAATTTAACTACCATGTTTATAGTCTGAGTATAACCTAATTAAAATAGAAAAGAATTCACAAGATGGATCTGCCATCTACCATTTATACCTTAGTGTGAATGAGTATTTTGAGAATAGGCTTTGACTGGAGAAGCAGGCAGGAAAACAATCTGAGATGGGATGGGAGAAAGAGGAGGAAATCAATGCAGAAGGGGGCAGGGCTCAGAAAATTTAATCCACACCTTTGACAGAGCCCGTCTTATTTACAAGGAGCAAATTAGTGCACACTCACAGGTCTGGTATTTCACTCATTATTCCAAACTGCTCCACTGATTTCTCATTCCTTCCACCAACATCCCCTCAGCCCTGCACACTCACACTCAGTCTCACAGATACAAAAACAGATATTTTCCCAACTCGCTTACTCCCAGGATGTGATTCAGACACTAGGAAAAAATCTATCTCTAGCTCGATTTCTTCTACAATTTAAAAAAAGAAAAACTGTAGATATTGTTACAGAGCGAAAGGGGGTTCTTTCATGTGGCAGCTTGGTGTAAAACCCAACAACTAGTGTTGAGGAAAACAGGTCTTTCTTTACAATATTCCAACCTGGGGAGGGCAGTGTGCACTTCAGCTCAGAGCCCTGTTCTCCCATGGAACCCAGCACTTCCCTTGCTCCCCAAAAGGCTAGAAGCCAAAAACATGCCCAGAAGTTCCCTGTCCCTTATCTGTCAGCTGTCTCCTTCAGGATCTGGGGTACAATGTCATCAGCCTCTGTGTAACAGTCCAGAAATACATGTGCTTTGCCCTTTCAAAGCCACATGGTATTCTCCCTTTCAAAGAAGCATGGAGTTCTCTCTTTCCTTTCCAAGCTGCGTGGAGTTCTCTCCTTTCTACAAACCGTGTAGATCTCCAGTCCTCTTCTAAAATGTCTGCTGCCTATTTTTAAACCCCTGACTGTGTCCTGTAATGCAGTGGGCGTGTTAACCAGTTCTGACCATTCACAGAACCTCACGCAGGCTCTGTGTGCTCTTTCCGCACCATTCCATGGTCAAAACCCCTCCCATCTCTTTGGGGCCTTGGAAGAACAAAAGCCATTTGAATAACTAAGAAACTAGCTACTAGCCATAGTCATGCAAAGGCACCTTAAAAGCTGTTCCCTTTTCCCCAACCCCCAACCTGCAGGCTCTGGGGATTTTTGGAGACCCCCACTCTGTAACAGTATGATAATAGCAATAAAGCAAAAACTGTTAACACTGCAGGAAAAATAAGAGAAAAAATATACTAACTGAAAAGACACTTAATGGTTAAATGGGTTACTGAAGTCCCTGCTGTTTTTCCTTTCTTTGAAAGATTTACTAGTACTGTCAACTAAATATTTGGGTGGTTTAGGGATGGATATGATCTTTGGGAGAATGTTTGGGGTTGAAGATCACTTGAGACACTCTTCTGTCTCCCAAACCAGTATGGTTGTGAAAAGAAGAGAAGTAAGCCAGGTGTGTGAGTGTACCTACATCAATGACAGAGGGTGTGGCTCTAGCTTTAGAACATGACCCCAGTATCTTTTTCCATTCTTTGGCTCTCACTCTTCAAAACACAGCTCAGCCTCTTGCTCTCCAGAAGCCTTCCTGAGTCTCTCAAATCTATATACCTTCTCTTCTCAGAAATCCTACTGCTCATTTGACTCAGGAACTAATAAAGCAGTGGTAGCAAGTGTAGCTACTATTCAATGAGCACTGGGTGATGAGGTTTTGTTTCCTAGAGCCAGCAAACAACACTGCATAGGCTTAGCTACATTTTTGGGAACCTCTTGGCCCCATAACTGGGGGAGCTGATCCAGATATTTGGAGCAGTTTCTTCTGAAGCCTTACATCTAGCAGAGCTGAGTGCAGCCCATCGGTTCAGCACTGAAGAAACATTCAAGAAATGCAGCCTTATTGTTAAAGCAGACCAAGGACATGGGAGCTCTGTGTGCATATTATCAAGATCCCAATTAATTTGTTAGCCTCCTCCCACAACCAAAAGAGATTCAGCCATAAAACAAAACAAGTGTTTCAGCAACTCCTGAATGTCTGAGAACATAGCTGATCAGACTCCTAGCAAATCCCATTTAGGAAAGTTAGTCAGCTTCCAAAGCCGGGCTGCAGCTTTGGACCACTGACCTGAGTGTAGGTCAGTGAGCCACAGAGAGAGTGACCAACTATCTTGGTTTTTCTGGGACTGGAGAGGCTCCTGGAATGCAGAGTTTTCAGTCTTGGTCAAACCAGGTAAGTCAGTCATGCTAGCCATGGGAAACCAGGGCAGAGTGAGGCCCCATAAGATTGAGAACTGATCGTTGGTGGTGGACAGAAGGCACACAAGAAGCCAATCAATAAAGCACAGTGTTAGGGTAATGGTGAAAAGGAGAGACACTTGAGTTATAAAAGTGCCCTCCAAAAAAATGAGATACATGGACAAGACAGTCCCCCAGCTGGTCCAGAAGGTCTGTAGAATCAGCTCATGACCATGGAAAACTTTTGCACACAATTCCAAATGAGGAAGTGAATGGGATTCTAACAGACAGAGACCCTAAGTCCCTGGGTCAGAGGTACCCTAAAACCCAGCACTGGTGACTTAGCAGAGAACTATGCTACTCACACTCCCAGGGCTCCCAGCCAGCTCATTGCATCACCACTTCAGCAGGGTAGCACCCCCAGCACAGGACTGAGGAGTATATGGAAGGTCCCTGCTATAGACTGAATGTTTGGGTCCCCCGCAAATTCATATGTTGAAATTCCAGCTCTTAATGTCATAGTATTTGGAGGTGGGGCTTTAGGGGGTGATTAGATCTTGGCATAGAGTCCCTGTGAATGAAACTGCAGAGAACACCCTTGCTCCTGTCACCATGTGAGGACACAGTGATAAAAAGGCCATCTGTGAGCCAGAAGTGTGCCCTTACCAGAGCCTGACTATGCTGGCATCTTGATCTTGGACCTCCCAGTCTCTGGGACTGTGACAAATTAATTCTTGTTGTTGATAAGATACCCAATCCAAGGTCTTTTTGTTATAGCAGCTCAAGATGACTAAGACAGTCCCTAATGAGCATCATACCCTGGGAAACAGACACTGTAATGAACACACACTGGGGAACCTTGATGATCATGTGCTGTGGCTGGATTTCCTTCTCCATAGAGCTCCATTTCAGGGCATAGGGTCATCATTTCAGCCAATGGGAGGAGTGAGTATACTAGGAGAGACATTCTGGGATTTCATCCCCTTCATGAGACAGCTCCTTGAATCAAAAAAGGCCTGTGGCTATGAGCAGCTACAACACAAGCTTTTATTTCCCCTGTTAGAATCACAAAAGCCCAAGGACTATGAAATGAGCTCACAAAGCCTCCCAGGACTAATATTTAGCAATTTGTCACCTTGCCCCCTTTTCAGAGAAAAAAACAACAACAAAACACCTGGTCAGAGATTGATCAGCTCTGTAGATTTCCAACATTTAGGAGCTTTTCAGGAGGTGGGAGGGACAACTCAGACAGCTTACATACAGCAATAGCTCAGCTGTGACTCTTGGGAATACCCAAACTGAATGTGAGTGACCTGGCTCTAAGATGTTCTTTTCCAATTTGTTCGAAATCTTCCACCTGCTGGGAAACTTGACCACTTGCCAGAGGCAGCTACCTCTATCTTCAGTAGCCAACAGGACAAGACTGATGGACAAAGCTCCTCCTCCTGGTGACCAGCTGATGGTATTCTACAAGCAATATGCTTTTAAAAAATTCTGGACTTTCACACGTGCACTCTAAAGAAAAGAATCCTTTGGATTTTTGCTTCAAGTCAGTGACATCTTTGATGGCACTGGGTAATTGTAAAAGGGATTTAAATAGATCTGGAGACTTTCCAGTACTGTAGAATTTGCAAACACTGTACGAAATCCATAAGCAAACAGAATTTACAAAGAAACTCTCCCTGCTGGAATTATTCAAGGATCCAATTTGAAAAGATCTTAGTTTATTCTGAGATAATGCCAAGAGGCCTTGAAAATAAGAACAAAGCAGAGTATGTGTCAGGGTGAGGGGAAGATGGGAGGAGTGGACATTAAGTTGCTTTCTGGTAGAGGAAAAAATAGACTGGTGTGATCATTCATCTATGATGGTGAGCCTGTTTGGGGTGAGGATCCCTCTGGTGAGGCAGCTTAAAAGAAAAGCTCTGAGGACCTCATCCCAGGAGTTTTGGACTCATTTTTAAAACACCACCTCTGGGACAGCAGGGAGTCTGAGTGGTGGGGCTGTCCATAAATCATTGCTAATACATTTCTAATACACGCACACAGCGCACGTTCTCATTGGCTTTGTTCGGGAGTGTGTACATCCTGGCTTTAATTAAACTACTTTCTTTTTCTTTTTTTCTTTTTTTGTGTGTAAAAGCTGTCTTCCTGCTGGATACACAGAGACCAGCCCACCTGTGCACCCGCACTTTGTCTAAAGGTGCACATGTTAAGCCTAGAGGAGGTCCCCCCCCCCACCACCTATACCCACCCCTGGACATTGTTACTGCACCTGGAACTCTCGGTGAAGCCTCAGGAGGGTTTCCCCCACCCCCCAGGAGGTTTTTTTAAGTAAATATTTTATTCCACAACAGTTTCACATTTACAAAAAATTTGTGAAGATAGTACAGAGTTCCCATATTCTCCACAAACCCAGTTCTCCCCTATCACTAACATTTTTTGATATGATATATTTGTCACAGTTAATGAACCAATATTGGTACATTATTATTAACTAAAATTCATACTATGTTCATATTTTTCTCAGTTTTTACCTAATGTCCTTTTTCTGTTCTAGGATCCCATCTATGATACAAAATGACATTTAATATTCTTGTCTTTTTTGACTTCCCTTGGCTGTAACTGTTTCTCAGACTTTTCTTGTTTTTGATGATTTTGACAGTTTCAAGGAGTACTTGTGAGGTTCACCTGATGTTTATCTCATGATTAGATTGGGGTTACAGGTTTTGGGGAGGAAGATCACAGAAGTAAAATGTCATTGTCTTTTTAAAAGATTTAAGTATAGTTGGTATATAATCTCATATTGGTTTTATTAGTTTCAGGTGTACAATATAGTGATTCAACATTTTTATACCTTACAATGTGCTCATTTCAATAAGTCTAGTAATCATCTGTCACTGTGTGAACTTATCACAATATTATTGACTATATTTCCTTTATTTTTTTACCGACCCCGCACCTACCCCTCCTCTTTAGTACCCATCCCTTGGGCCTCTGTTTTTAATTAATGTTTGTTTTTAGATTCCACATGTAAGTGAAACTGCATGATATGTTTTCTCTTCCTAATTTATTTCACTTAGCATAATACTCACTAGATCATCCATGTTGTCACATATGGCAAGATTCCATTCTTTTTTATCGCTGCATAATATTCCATTGTAGATGTACCGCATCTTCTTTATCTAATTGTCTGTGGATGGATGCTATTATTATCACTCATTATCAAGGGTACACACTATCAATATGATTTATCACTGTTGATGTTTACCTTAATCACCTGATTGAGGTAGTGTCTGTTAGGTTTCTACACTGCTGTTCATGCTGTACTTTTTGGGGGAGGAAGTTACTATGTACAGCCCATACTTAAGAAGTAGGGGGTGGCCCCTTGAGGACAGAGTATCTGGTTAATTTACCTGTAATTATTCTGCATAAGAGATGTGTTTACTCTCCTTCATTCATTTATTTAATCAATCATATCATATATTTATAGCAGTATGAATATATTGATATTTGCTTTATATTTTGGGTTATAATCTAATATTACTTTACTTATTTTGTTGCTCTAATTGTTCCAATTTGGCCATTGGGAGCTGTTTTAATGGGCTCCTATGTTCCTTCCACATCCTCCCCCACAATATTGTGGTTTAAATCATTTTTTTGGAAAGTCCTTACTTTCTGGCCCTGACTGGGTAGCTCAGTTGGTTATAGTGTGGTCCTTATATGTTAAGTTCATGGTTTCAATCTCCAGTCAGGACACATACAAGAATCAACCAATGAAATGCATAGATAGTGAAGCAGCAGATCTCTCTCTCTCTCTCTCGATTTTCTCTCTCTTAAAAAATCAATAAATAAAATTTTAAAATAAAATAAAAGTTTTTACTTTCTGGAACTATAAGATGTCTAGATTCACCTTGTATAATTCCTTCTTCATTCCTAGATTCAACTATTTTTCTAAGGAGTCCTGGTTTCTTTTATTGGAGAATGGTATTCAAAACAAAGATCTAGGCACTTAGGTATGCTCCTTGCTACTGAGTTGCCATTGTTTAAAGCCTTCTCAGCTGACAGAGCAAATAAATATATGTGCATACTAGTCCTCATATATACACACATATAAATATTTCTTCATGTAGCAAAATGTACCTGTATTAAGCTAAATATGAGTTCATACTGATGTCTCCTCTGCAAGAGTTCATAGTGTCAAACTTCATTGCTTAAAAATCATATCTATTCCTTAGAAAGAACATTCTAGCAGCGTATTGAACAAAGGAACATGAATCACAAGTGTCTGCATAAACGTATTCCAGAAGGTTGAGGACCAATTAAGGTAGTGGAAGAGAATATCCTGAACCCTGGGATATCCAACAGACATGGATCAAGTAATTTTTAAAAGGAGGCTTTTATTTAGCTAAGAAAATAGACTATGTTAGACCAATTTAAATTCACAGCAAAACTGAGTGGAAAGCACAGAGATTTTCCATTTGCTCCCCCTGCCTCACATACACAACTCCCCAATGATTAGCATCACCCACCAGAGCAGTACATTTGTTACAATAAACAAACCTACATTGACCCATCATTATCACTCAAAGAACATAGATTACTTTAGGGCTCACTCTTGTTGTATAGTCCATGTGTTTGACAAGTGTATAATGACATGTATCTACCACCATAGTATCATACACAAAAGTTTCAATGCCTTAAAAACCCTCTGTGCTCTGCCTACTAATACCTTCTCTAATTGGAAACAACTGATTTTTACTGTCTTTATAGTTTTGTCTTTTCCAGAATGGCATATAGTTGGAATCATACAGTATATAGCCTTTTCAGATTTGCTTTTTTCACTTAGTAAGTGCATTATGTTTCCTCCATGTCTTTCCATGGCTTAATATCTCTTTTTGTTGCTGAATAATATTTCACTGCCTGCACTTACTACAATTTATCCATTCACCTACCGATGGACATCTTGGTTTACTTAGAAGTTTTAGCAATAATAAATGTAGCTACTATAAAATCTGTTTGTAAGTTTTTGTGTAGGTATAAGTTTTCAATACCTTTGGGGTGAAACATGCCAAAGAATGTGATTGCAAAATGCATGGCAAGGGTGTATTTAGTTTTGTAAGAAGCTGTTAAGGTTGCTATGGAAAGAGTTGAGAAAGTCACTGATCATCTCACATATTAGAGTTGGTACCAGAAACTCAAAACACAATTCCCAAGAAATGTATGATGCTTCCCTTTACTAGTTAGGGAGAAACAAGGAGTTTCTTCTTTTAGGAAGTAAAGGGAACCTTCCCCAAACCACATTTTTTCTTTCAGTCTTCCATGGGGTGTCAAAGGTTAGAGAAAAAATAATTTGGAGTATTTTATACAGGCACACAAAAAGAGATGAAGCTTTGACTAGCATGAGGCCTGAAAGATACATAACATAAAAAGCAATTATACTCCACCCTACTTCTAGCTGTGACATTAGCCACATGTGATTTTTAGAACATAAGGACAAAGGGTCTGGGCCAGGCAGCTGGTTAAATGTTCTGAGGTCATTCTGAGGGAGTAAAATGTATAAAGGGAATGCCAAATGTTAAAGGTTGCAAACATGGATAAACTAAAATTTCCTATCGAGACTAAGAACAAATAAAAGAACAAATAAAGATTCCTTACTACCACTAGTATTTAAACATAATATTGGTTAATGTTATAGAAAAAGAAAAAGAAACAGTTTTAAATATTGTAAAGAAAGAGATAAAACTCTCAGTATGTATAGATAATATTACCATATAATCAGAAAAAAATCAACAAACTTCTAATATAAAATAAGAAGTAATAAGAGTTCATCAAGGTATCTGGATAGAGATCAATCTAGAGAAATCAATAGTATTTCAATGTTATAAAAGATTTACAAATTAACTAAACCAAGAATGCACATGATTTTTGTGTAGAAAAATTTAAAGCTTTAATAAAGAATATTTTTAAATGTTTGAATAAATAAAGACTTCCATGCCCTTCTCTGAGCTGTCTTAACATTATAAAAGTATTGATTTTATACCTACATTGATCTAAAATTCAATGAAACGCAATCATAAAACTAGTTAAATTTTTTAAAAAATTGTTAGACAACATTAAATTTTTATGGCAGAATAAATGTATAAATTCACAAATCAACTTTTAGAAAGAGCAGAGGGGAGACTTAGGGAACTTGTCCCATTAGATAGTAGACACATGAAATTGTCATTTTTTTGTAGGTCAAAAATTATTTAACATTAGCAAGTTCATATCACTTAAAGTGTAACATTGTTATAAAAAAAAAAGGTGTCATTGGTGGAAAATAAACACAAATAGAACAATGTAATAGAATAGAAAATGCAAAAACAGACCCATATGTATATGGCAGCAAAATATTTGATGAAGAGGGTGTTGCAAATCAATGGAGAAAAGATAACCTGATTAGTAGATAAGGTAGGGAAAATATATAGAAAAATATTTCTTTTATTATATATCAAAAAATAAAACTAAATTCCTTCCTGACACCACCACATATAAAGGTAGACGCAACATGGGTTGAAACTTAAACAGGAAAAGTAAAACTTTGAAGTTTATAGAATAAAATGTACAAGAAACATTTATGTTAAATAAGGGCAGGTAAATACTAATTAAAATAAAATAAAATTACATAAATAATATGTTTAATAAAATGTCAGTCAACCTGTCTTTCACATCCCCAAAAATGAAATAATGTAATTCATAAGTTAAAAAATATTTAATTTGATTATATCAAAATAAAAACTTCTGTTCAATGAAAAACATTTTGGACAAACAAGAAACACATGACACAGTAGAATAATATTCAATGTGTAAAAGAAGTTATTAATATCCAGAATATCAGAGCTTGTCCTGTCAGTACCCATCCCTCCCCTCCAAAAAAAAGGTACAAGCAACTCAAAATTTTAAAAGGGCAGAAGATAAGAATAGAGCATTTCAATATAGAAAACTCACAAAGCTAATAATCATAGAAAGAAATGCTCAAAATAATTAAAAATCAGAAAAGAACCCACAAATTAAGTCTATACATGTAAGACTGCATAAGATAAAAAGCTATGTAATGCTAAGTTTTGGTAAAAGATTTCTAGAGATAGAAATTGTTGGCGGAATGTAAACGAATGTAGCCATTTGAGAGAGCAATCTCATTTTACCTAAATTACTTGGTCAAATGAGTACATATATTCTAAGATCCAGTAATTCCATTCCTGGTCATATATGCCAAAACCAGTTTTACATAGACTCATAAGAGTACATGAGCAAAGATGTTACCACAACTTTATTTATGACAATGAGGATCTATAAGTTGGGTTACCATCTTGGGAGAGAATCTAGATAAAATAATGTGGAGTCACATTTGTGGGTTATAATGTGGTAATTGAAAGAAACATGTATAACTCTAAAAAAACATGATGACGCATCTACTAGGGTGGCTACTGTAAAAAAAATTCTGAAAATAGAAACTGTTGATGAGAATGTGGAGAAATTGGCATCCTTGTGCATTGTTGGTAGGAATGTAAAATCATGCTGCTGCTAAAGAAAACCGTATGGTGACTCCTCAAAATTAAACATAATATTACCATATGATCCAGCAATTCCAATTCTGGCTCCATCCAAAAGAACTGAAAGCAAGGAATCAAACAGATATTTTTATATCCATATTCATAGCAGCATTATTTACAATAGCTAAAAGGTGCAAGCAATCCAAATGTCCATTGATGAATAAATGAATAAACAAAATGTGTTATAGTCATACTGTGGAATATGATTCAGCTGAAAAAAGGAGGGAAATTCTGACACATGCTACAGTATGTATGAATCTTAAAGACATGCTAAGAGAAATAAGCCCATCACAAGAGAACACAAACTGTATAATTCCACTTATCTGAGGTACCTAGAGTTGTAAAAATTACAGAGACAAAAAGTGAAGTGGTTGTTGCCAGGGGCTATGGGGGAGGGTAGAATGGGGAGTTAACTATTAATGGGAATGGTGTTTCAGTTTTTCAAGATGAAAAGAGCTCTGTCAATGGATAAATGGTGGTAATAGTAGCGCAACAATGTGACTAAATGCCATTAAACTGTACACTTAAAAATGGTTAAAATGATAAATTTCATGTTATATATATTTTATCACAATTTTAAAAAATATATCATGATTGGTGAAAAAGAAACCAAAATTTAGATTGATAGATACCATTTTTTATGAATTTCAAAATGCATTCATACAAGTGACATCTTGCAGAATGGTGGAGTAGGAACATGCAGGCCAGAAGGCAGTGGGATGACATATTTAATGTCCTGAAAGAAAAAAAAAAACCTGTAAAACAAGAGTTCTACATCTGGCAAAATATCCTTTACAATGAAGGAAAAATTTAGACATTTCCAAAAAAACATAAGCTAAGGAAGTCTATTGCCAATAATCCTCTCTACAAGAAATGCTAAAGGGAGTCATTCAGGCTGATACAGAAGGACAGTGGACAATGATTCAAAATCATAAGAAGAAATAAAGAACACTGGTAAAGGAAACTATTGTAAGTAATATAAAATCCAGTATTATTGTGCTTTGGCTTGTAACTACCCTTCTTTTTCCCACATGATTTAAAATTTAAATGCATAAAACAGTAATTACAAATCCATGTCAAAGGGCACCCAATGGGTAAAGATGTATTTGTCACAATAACAATACAAAGAGGGAGGGATGGTGATATGTAGGAATATTAGTTTCTATATTATTGAAACTCAGTTGATATTATTCTGAGTTGAAATTATTGTTGTAAATTTAAGGTTAATTGTAATTCCCAAGCTTATCACTAAATAATTTTTTAAATATACAGAGAAGTAAAAAAGAGAATCAAAATGGTACACTACAAAAAAATCAACTAAATACAAAAAAGGCAGTAATAAAAGAAATGAGGAATAAAAATATGTAAGATCTACAGAATAAATAACTAATTGGCAGTTGTAAATAAATCTTTTTTATCAGTAATTAAATGTAAACGAGTTAAAATCTCCTATTAAGAATAAATGCGTAGACTGGAAAAAAGAAAAGCAAAATGGTGGGAGTTGTTCCCTCTAACAAAGTCACCATTGAACTGGAAAAACCATTTGGAATCAAGTATAAACAGGAAATTCAAAGAATAAGAGTTCCTTTTAGATGTAATGCTAAAGTTTTGGAACTAGATAGTGGTGGTGGTCACATAACATTATGAATGTATGAATGCCACTGAACTATACAATTAAAATGGTAAACTTCATGCTATATATATATTTTTTTACCACAACTAAAAATACATTCATATAAAACAATAATGTCCATTTCACATATATACAGGGCATGGCAAAAATAGATTTGCAGTTGTGAGTACACAAAACACAGTGTTTATTATTTATTAATTATTGTATTGTACTTCTTTCCATAGGAATAATTGTAAACCTACTTTTTCTCTATACTGCATAAACAAAAAGATACTCATTGGAACGGTTGTCTTTGAAATAGGGAAGAGGTTTATGAGGGAATGTCATAAAGTGAAAGGTGTAAAAGAAAATAAATGAGAGGGCCTTAATGAGGACCAGTAATGAATAATGTGCCATGAAACAAAGAATGTTAAACTGCACTCTGCGCTGGAAGTCTGAAAGAAAAACAAAAACAGCAAAAATATTTTCATGAGTCAAATTACGAACTGCCATTTTGAATATAAAAAAAAGCACTTGTCTCTAGCTTACAATACACTTGTACTATATTGTCTCAGATTAGGACACTTAATTCCAAGAAGAGTTCCTGAAAGATAAAAATAAATGTATTCTAAAGCTATAAAACACATTGTACTGCATGACAGCTTCGTGACACTACACTTACACTATGAGTTAGCTCTTCTCTTAATTTTTATTGTACCTTTTATTCATAATGTTTGTGATTGGTTAATGATGGCCAAAAATTCTTTGATTTGATTCCTCCTATCGAGAGATAGAGTTAATTTCCCTACTTTTTGAACACGAACTTGCCTGTGATAGCTTTGACCTGTAGAGACAGTGAAAGTGACCCTGCATGGTCCCCAAGATCAGGTTATAAGCTTTGCAAGATTCCACCTTTGTTTTCTGGAACGCCTCTCTGCATCCCAGCTGAGCCAGACTTCAGCTGTGCTATCATGCCTGACCAGACACCAACTGAATATTACCAAGTGACCCTAAGCCATATGACAATTGCCCAGTCAAGTCCAGCTTCAATACCTGACCCACAATATTGTGATGTACAATCAGAATAAATTGTTGTTTTGTTTTTTAACTTATATTTTATTGATTATGCTATTACAGTTGTCCCAATTTTTCCCCTTTTCCCCACTCCCACCCAGTAGCCCCCACTCCCTCAGGCAATCCTCATACTTTGTTCATGACCATGAATCATGCATATAAATTATGTGGTGACTCAATTTCCTGTACTGTGTTTTACATCCCAAAGGCTATTCTGTAACTACCCATTTGTACTTCTTAATCCCCTCACCTCTTCACCCATTTCCGTAAACCCCCCATCCATCTGGCAACCACCAAACACTCTTTATATCCATGATTCTGTCTCTGTTCTTCCTGTTTACTTAAATCTTTTTTTTTTTTTAGATTCATTTGCTAATAGATACGTATTTATTGCCATTTTATTGTTCACAGTTTTGATCTTCCTTTTTCTTAAATAAGTCCCTGTAACATCACCAATAGTGGTTTGGTGATGATGAACTCCTTTAGTTTTTCCTTGCCTGGGAAGCTCTTTATCTGCCCTTCGATTCTAAATGATAGCTTTGGTGGGTAGAGCAGTCTTGGCTGTAGGTTCCTGCTTTTCATGACTTTGAACATTTCTTGACAATCCCTTCTAGCCTGCAAAGTTTCTTTTGAGAAATCAGCTGAAAGTCTTATGGGAACACCCCTGTAGGTAACTAACTGCTTTTCTCTTACTGCTTTTAAGATTCTCTCTTTATATTTCACCTTTGGCATTTTAATTAGGATGAGTCTTGGAATGGGCCTCCTTATATCCATCTTGTGTGGGAAGTACTCTCTGTGCTTCCTGGACTTGCATGTCTATTTCCTTCACCAAGTTAGGGAAGTTTTCTTTCATTATATTTTCAAATAGATTTCAAATACTGCTGTTTCTCTTCTCCTTCTGGCACCCCTATGATGTGAATGTGAGAACACTTGGAGTTGTCTAAGAGGCTGCTTATACTATTCTTGGTTTTTTGTTTTTTTGTTTTTTTTATTCTTTTTTTCTTGTTGTTCTGATTGGTTGTTTTTTCTTCCTCATGTTTCAAATTATTTATGTGATTCTTGACTTCATCCACTCTACTATTGTTTCCATGTAAATTGTTCTTTATTTCAATTAGTGTATCCTTTGTTTCTGACTGGATCTTTTTTATGCTATTAAAGACCTCATTAAGTTCCTTGAGCAGCCTAATGACCAGTATTTTGGACTCTGCATCTGATAGATTGCTTATCTCCCTTTTATTTAGTTCTTTTTCTGGAGTTTTGAGCTGTTCTTTCATTTGGGCCATGTTTCTTTGTCTCCTAATTTTGGCAGCTTCCCTGCGTTTGTTTCTATGTATTAGGTAGAACTGCTATGACTCCATGTCTTGGTAGTGTGGCTTAATGTAGTAGGTGTCCTATAGGGTCCAGTGGCAGAGCCTCCTCTATCACCCAGGCTGTGTACTTGAGGTGCACCCTTCATGTGGGCTGAGTACACCCTTCTCTTATAGTTGAGCCTTGATTGCTGCTGGCAGGTCAATGGGAAGGATTTGCCCAGGCCAGTCAGCTGCAAGGACTGGCTCTGATCACTGGCCAACAACCTCAGCCTTCAGTGGAGGTCAGCTGTGCAGGGAGGGTAGTGGTGCTACAGTGTGGTCTGTCACTCTTCACTGAATATGCAGGCTCTAGGAATTCTTGGGTGGTGCAGTCCAAGGTTGGCCCTCTTCTGTGTTTTGTCTGGGGCCCTGCATGAGCTATAAAGCAATCTGCATATGGCTGCTAATTGTGCTGGGCTTGGAGGTTCCCAGGAAAAACCCATCTGTGAACCTGGGCTGGCTGCTGGTAGTGCCAGGCCTGGGGACACTAAGCAAGTGGTATGGGAACTGGGGGTTTTCTGTGGCCAGCTATTGCTTGTTTGAGAGAATTAGGAACTTGTGAACAATGAGCCAAGACCAGCCATTCATATGGAAAAGCCACTGTTAATAGCTTGAGTGGGCCCTAAGTTGGGTGGGGCTGAGCCTCAAGGGATCTCCAAGGCAGGGCAAACAGTGTTAGCCAGGTTGATTGAGTCTCAGATATGGACCATCCTGCTGGTTCTATGGCTCTCTGAGGGGAAGGCTCAGAAATGGAACTATGGTCTTTGCCCACCTTTCTGTCTGGGAGAAACTTTCCCCCAGCTCTCACTTAATGTCAGACACTTTAGCTCCTCCCTGTATGCCACTGGTGCCTTTTGAGCTGCTACCCTAGTTCTGGAGCTCAGAGGGAGTGAGTCTGGGTAAGCCAGAGAGTGAGCTCTTTAAGAGGAACTGCTTGGGACTCCAGAACTTTCTTCCACCAACTCAGTCCCCACTGGTTTTTGCAGTCAGAAGTTATGGGGATTCATTTTCTTAACAGTGGAAACCTGGACTGTGGGGCCTGGTGTGGCACTGGGACTCCTTCCTCCCAAGATAGCCCTCCTGAATTTTTATCCACCACATGTGTGTATGGGAACAGTCCATTCCATGTTTTGCATCTGCACCCCTCCTACCAGGCTGGATGGATGTGATTTCTTTAATTTCATAGTTGTCAGACTTCCAATCAACTTGATCTCTCATAGTTCTGAGTGATGGTTATTCTACGGTTTAGTTGTGATTTTGATGTGGTTGTGTGAGGAGGTAAGATGTGTTGACCTACAACTTTATCTTGACTGGAAGTATAAAAAAAAAAATTGTTTTAAACCACTAGGTGCTGGGTGGTTTGTTATGGAAGAATAGATAACCACGACAACATTCATTTAGTGAAATTGTTTATACTAGCTTTATATTGTAATTTATATTACAGCATTAAATATATGTCTGTTTAAAAAAAAAAAAACCTCTTGCTAACTTAAACTTCACTTATTTATTCAACATTTTAACTATCTTCTCCATGCCAGAACCATGCAGATACTACAAAAGTGCAAGTATTGCAAAAAGGTGTTGTATCTTGTATGAGGTTAAGTACATTTCCCATCCTTGTCTCTCAGTACTACTGTCCCCTGCCCACTGGACAGTTTATGTTTGCTTCTTATTAGTTCTCCCCCACACATTCTGTGCATATGTTACATTGACATTGCTCCATTTTTATTTACACAGATACACAGTATGACCTTACATTCCTCAACTGACAAAAAATCTTTCAGATAGATCCATATCACCATATAAAGAGTTTCTTTGTTATTTCTTCTGGCTTTATGTAAGTAATGTATGAATGGTGTAACCATAACTTATTAAAGCAGTTCCATATTGTTTCCAATCATTTGCCAAAAATCTTCACTCAGCTTTATACATAATAGTGAGGAACTGAAAAAAACTTAATTATTTATCAATAAAAAACAAATAAGCAAACTGTGGTGCAGTCTTTTTGAGACACATTTACATTTTCTTCATGAAATAATTAAGAGTCTAGTATTTGGGTGATGGGTTACTTTTGTTTTGTTTAGTTTTTAACTTTACATGATGTTTTTAAACTGTTTCCCCAAGTGGTTATATAAGTTTTCTCTCCCATTATCATGGATGAGAATTCCAGTTGCTCCATATCCTCATGACACTTAGTATTCTCAGTCTTTTTAATGTTAAATTAATGACTGTTTCATATGACACCTTGTAGTTTTAATTTGCATTTCAGATGACTAACAATGCAGAGCATTTTAAGTGCGCTTATTAGTTTCTGATATTTTTTATTGTTAAATGTCTGTTCAAATCTTTGCTCTAGACTTTGTTGGATTGTTTTCTTGCTATTGCATTGTAAGTTTATATATAAATATATAATTGGATTCTGTGATATTCCAAATGTTAACATTAGAAAATTATAGATGTTCATAGATATTTTCCATTTTGCAAGTTGCTGGATTTAATTTGCTAATATTATGTAAGTGATTTTTACATTCCATTCATGAGACATTGGTACACAGTTTTATTTAATTGTAATCTCTGTCTGGTTTTGGTATCAGGGTTATGATGGTCTGAAAAAAATGAGTTAGAAAACTACTCTAACATTTTCTACCTGAAAAATTTTTCTGAATGTTTTATATTATTTCCTCCTTAATTTAGCAGTCTGAACCAAAAGTTTTATTTATGGACATGTTTTTAATTATAAATTCAACTTCTTTAAGAGGGGCTGTGCTACTCAGACTTTCTATTCCTTTTATTTTCTTCCTTTTCTTTCTTTTTCTTTTCTTTATTTCTTTATGTATTAATTTTAGTAAGTTATATCTTAAAAGGTTTTTTTATATTTAACTAAGTTGTCTAATTTATTATCATAAATATCATATTGTCTTTTTTTTAATCCTTGCTTGAGGACACTTTTTTTTCATTGCTTTGTTGGAGTGGAAGGGCGGAGAGAAACATTGATGTGAGAGAGAAACATTGATTCTTTGCCTTCTCATATGTACCCCAACTGGATATGGAACCCTTAACCTGGGTATGTGCCCCGACCAAGGATCAAACCCACAAACTTTCGGTCTATAAGGTGACACTCAAACGAAATGAGCCATACCGACCAGGACTCATGTTGTCTTTTTAATGCCTGAACTATCAGTAGTGATTTCTCCTCTTATTTCCTGATGCTAATAATGTATATCTTCTATCTTTTTTTCTTAATTAGTTTACCTAGGAGTTTATCAATTTTATTGAGCTTTTCAAAGAACCAATTTAGGTTTCCTTAAGTTTTCTTAATTATTGTCTATTTTCTATTTCATTATGTTTTGCTTTTTGTTATTTTCTTTCTTCTATTTAGTTTAATTTGTTTCTTTTTTCTAAATTCTTTAAAAATTTTTTTGATTTATTTATTGTTTTTCTATTATAGTTGTCCCACTTTTTCCTCCATTGCTCCCTCCCCCGCCCACCCCTTCTCCCACAGTCAATCCCCACCTCATTGTACATGTCCACGGGTTATTCATACTAGCTCCTTTACTAAACCCTTCCCCTACTTACCCCTCTTTTCTCCCTGCCCCACTCCACCCTGGTAACTGTTAGTCTGTTCCTTGCTTACATGCCTCTGGTTCAATTTTGCTCTATTGCTTGTGTTGTTCATAGTTTCCTGTATTAGATGATATCATATGGTATTTTTCTTTCATTGCATGACTTATTTTGCTAAGCATAATTCTCTCTAGTTCCATCCATGTTACCACAAATGGTAGGAGTTCCTTCTTTCTTTCTGTTACATAATACTCCATTGTGTAAACATACCACAGTTTTTGAACCACTCATCTACAGATGGGCACTTAGGCTGTTTCCACCACTTAGCTATTGTAAATAATGTTGCTATGAACACAGGGGTGCATAAGTTCTTTTGAATTGGAGTTTCAAGATTCTTTGGGTAAAATCTAGGCAATGAAGTTTCTGGATCAAAAGGCAGTTCCGTTCTTAGTTTTTTGAGAAAATTCCATACAGTTTTCTATAGTAGCTACACCAGTCTGCAAAAACACCAACATTGCACTAGGATTCCCTTTTCTCCACATCTTCACCAGTACTTGTTGCTTTGTTGATGATGGCCATTCTGACTGGTGTAAAGTGGTAGCTCATTGTGGTTTTCATTTGAATCTCTCCAGTAGCTAGTGATGTTGAGCATTCTTGCATATGCTTATGAACCTCTTAGGAGAAGTGTTTGTTCAGGTCCTTTGGCCACTTTTTGATTGTGTTGTCTGTCTTCTTGGTGTTGAGTCATAAGAGTTCTTTATATATTTTGGAGATCAATTTCTTGTCTGAGGTATCATTGGCAAATATGTTTTCCCACATGGTTGGTTCCTTTTCATCTTGCTGATGTTTTCTTTTGCTGAGCAGAAACTCTTTAATTTGATGTAACCCCATTTGTTTATTCTGTCCGTTATCCCCCTTGCCTTAGGAGATATATCAGTGAAAATATTGCTACTTGGGATATCTGAAATTTTCCTGCCTATGTTTTCCTTTAGGACTTCTATGGTGTCACGGCTTACATTTAAGTCTTTGATCCATCTAGAGTTTATTCTGGTGTGTGGTGTAAGTTGGTGGTCTAGTTTCTTTTTTTTGCATGTCCCTGTCCAGTTCTCCCAAAACCATTTGTTGAAGATGCTCTTCTCACTCCATTTTATGTTCCTTCTCCCTTCATCAAATATTAGTTGATCATATGAACCTGGTTTTATTTCTGGGCTCTCTATTCTCTTCCATTGATCTACAGTAGCTCCTCTCTATATCGTGGTTCACTTATCGCAGCCTCACTGTATTGTGGGATTAAAAAAAATATTATATTTAATTATTTATCGCGGATTTTTCACTATATTGCAGTATTTTGTGGTACTGTAAATGTATGTTGTTAAAGTTACGTAGGTTTAAGAGTGAAGAATAAATGTAAGGTTCCTACTTTGCAGAAAGGGTCTAGAACGTAATACCCATGATAAGTGAGGGAGTACTGTGTATATCTGTTCTTATGCCAGTATCAGACTGTTTTGATTACAGTGGCCTTGTAGTATAGCTTGATATCAGGTATTGTGATTCTTCCTACTGTGTTCTTCTTCCTCAAGATTGCTGTGGCTATTAGGGGTCTTTCTTGGTTCTATATAAATTTTTGAAGTATTTGTTCTAGGTCTGTGAAATATGTCACTGGTATTTTAATAGGGATTGCATTGAATCTATAAATTGCTTTGGGTAGTATGTTCCCATCCATGAACATGGTATATGCTTCCATTTATTTGTATCTTCCTTAATTTTTTTCTTCAGTGTTATGTAGTTTTTCAAGTACAGGTATTTTACCTCCTTGGTTAAGTGTATTCCTAGGTACTTTATTTTTCTTGTTGCTATAGTAAATAGGATTTTATTTTCTAGTTTTTATCTCTGATTTTTTATTGTTGGCGTACAAAAATGCCTTCGATTTCTGAATATTGATTTTGTACCCTGCTATTTCGCCAAATTCACTTATTATGTTGAGTAGCTTTTTCGTGGAGTCTATGGGGTTTTCTAAGTACACTATCATGTCATCTGCAAATAATGATAGTTTTACTTCCTTTTTTCCAATTTGGATGCCTTTTATTTCTCTTTCTTGTCTGATTGCTGTGGCTAGAACTTCCAACACTATGTTGAATAGGAGTGGAGAGAGTGGACATCCTTGTCTTGTTCCGGATCTCTGGGGAAATGCTTTCCATGTTTGTCCGTTGAGTATGATGTTGGCTTCAGGTTTCTTGTATATGGCCTTTATTATGTTGAGGTATGCTCCCTCTATTCCCATTTTGCTGAGTGTTTCCATCATAAATGGCTGTTGTACTTTATCAAATGCTTTTTCAGTATCTATTGATATGGTCATGTAATTTTTATCTTTTGTATTGCTTATGTGGTATATTATGTTTATTGCTTTGCAAATATAAAACCATCCTTGCATCCCTGGGATGAATCGCACTTGACTGTGGTGTGTCATCTTTTTAATGATCTGGTTTGCCAATATTTTGTTGAGGATTTTAGCATCTATGTTCATCAGCGATATTGGCCTATAGTTTTTTTTTCTTTGTTGTGTCAACCTGGTTTTGGAATTAGGGTAATACTGGCTTCATAGAAAGACTTTGAGCGTCTTCCCTCTTCTTGTATTTTTTGGAATAGTTTGAGAAGAGTGCGTGTTAGTTCTCCCCTAAATGTTTTGTAAAATTTGTCTGTGATGCTGTCACAAGCTTTTGTGTGCTGGGAGTTTTTTGATTACTGCTTCAATTTCAGTCTTTGTTATCAGTCTATTTTGCTTGGAAAGCAGCTTGAAAGACACCAGGGACAACAAATGGGGATAAACTGAATTGTCTGCCTTTACAAGTGAAGATTGGAGGGGTAGCTTTCTCCAAGACAGAAGTTCTGTCAGAGGCCAGTGTTCCTTTGTTGAGCCCTCCCCCCACAGAGCCTGCAGTAGGGGCTCCATATGTGAGTCTCCATCAACCTAGTTAACACTATTCACCCTACCCAGGTGATTCTCTAAGACCCTGTACCCTCCAAGTTGTAGGCCTACCCAAACTACTTACTGTGACTTTTCCATACAAATGGCCTGTCTTGGCTCATGCTGCACAATTTTCTAAAATCTCTCAAGGATTCACAAACCCAAAACAAGTAACATGTGGTTTGTCTATGCTCAGACCTCTTGCTATGTGGCCCCATACCTGACACTAACAGAAGCTGGTCTCATTTCATAGTTCAACCTCTCCTGAACACCTACAAGCCCAACACAAGTAGCAGCCATTTGTATATCTTTCTGTAGCTCATGCTAGGTGGCACCAGGCAGAGCACATGCAGTGGATGACCTTGGTCTGCACCTCCAGCGAGGCTCCAGAGCCAGCACACCCAGTGAACAGCTTCAGACCATGCCAGAGCACAACCCAACCACCTCCACAAGCCACACAATCAAGGGGAAAACGTTTCAGGCACCAGAGCCCCATTGAAGCAAGTCCTGCTTTAATGTGTTGGTTTCTGCACAGAAGCTCCTTCATCATAGTCACAACCAGTCCTCACAGTACATTGGCCTAGGGGGAAATCTCTCCCATTGACATGTCAAGAGCAACCAAGGTTCAACTGCAACAAGAAGGTGCACACAGCCCACACAGGGGGGTGGACTTGCAGTGTCCAGCAAAGATTTTGAGGAAGGCTGTGTTACTGGGCCTTACAGGACACCTACTACATTAGGCCACTCTACCAAGACTGATAGACATAGCAGTAACACATAGGGAGGCAGTCAAAATGAGGAAACAAAAAAACATGTCCCAAGTGAAAGAACAGAATAAAACCCCAGAAAAAGAACTAAATGAAATGAGACAAGCAATCTACTAGAGGCAGAGTTCAATAAAATTAGGGGAAGAGTAGATGAACTTAGTGAGGAGTGCAACAACAAAGAGATAGAAAATATATAAGGGGACCAGTCAGAAATAAAGAATACAATAATTAAAATGAATAATACATTACAGGGAATCAACAATAGAGTAGATAAAGCATAGAATCAAATCAGCAATTTAAAAGATAAGGAAGCAGAAAACATCCAATCAGAGTAGGAAAACAAAAAATTTAGGATAGTTTAAGGTGCCTTTGGGATAACTTTAAGGGTACCAACATTTGCATTATGGGGGTGCCAGAAGGAGAAGCGAGAGAGCAAGAAATTGAAAACCTATTTGAAAAAAATAGTAACTTCTGGCCAAGATGGAGGCATAGACAGACACGCTGCATCTCCCTCCACAACTAAGAGGGAATACAACTACCTCAAAACTAGAAAAAATGAGAAGTTACAGAAAATCAAGCTGCATGGAAGTCCAGCAAACAAAGATATAAAGAAGAAATACTCATCCAGATAGGGGGGGCAGAGCCAGGGAGAGAGGACACGGTGTGGTTGTGGAAGTAGTGGCAGCAGCGGCAGTGACAGGCTGGCAGAAAGCGCAGTCACACGTTTGAAAAAGCCAGGAGGGACACCTGGGTAGCATTCCCACCTCCTCACCGGACCTCGAAGTTCACAGTCCCAGCACTGGGGAAAATCAAGCCTCATTGCTTCTGACTGTGCAGATCAATGGGGGTTGAAGTCGAGGCAGAAACTGTTGGTCTCTCAGCAGAGTCCGCTTGTTTAAAGGGCACCCATGGTCTTAGAATGCCCGCAGACCCATCCACTCTGGGAACAACGAACAGGGCAGCAACTAGAGGGGCGCCATTCCAGTGTGGAAGTGGGAGAGTGCCTGGAAAAGGGGAGAGTGCTGGGAAGGCAGCATTGTTTCCTCTCAGGCCCCTCCCCCACATACAGAGCCACAACATGGTGAAACAGGTCGCCCTGCACTGATGAATCCCTAAGACTCTGCCCCTTACAATGTAACAGGAGCGACAGCTCTACCTGGGACACAGAGGCAAACAAACACAGGAGCTCATCAGAATGAGGGGACAGAGAAGTATGGACCAAAAGAGGGAACAGATCCAGGTTCCAGTGGGGGAACCAAGCGACAAGGAGATAGCCAACTTAACAGATGCAGAATTCAAAACACTGGCGATAAAGATTCTTACAGGCTTGACAGATATGCTTGAGTACAGCAAATGCACAAGAGAAGTGAAGGCTCTGCTAAGTGAAATGAAGGAAAATCCACACAGAACCAATGGTGAAGGGAAGTAAACCACTGTTCAAATCAATGATTTGGAGCATAAGGAAGAAAAAAATAATCAACGAGTGCAGAATGAGGAAGTAAGAATTGAAAAAATTGAGGAAAACTTCCCAAATTTTGTGAAGGAGATGGACATACAGGTCCGGGAAGCATGGAGAATCCCAGGTGAGCTGGACCCAGAGAGACCACACCAGGACACATCATGATTGAGATGCCAAAGGTGAAAGGTAAAGAGAGAGTTCTGGGGGCAGCTACAGAGAGGCGGAGAGTTGCCTACAGGGGGGTGCCTGCAGGACTATCAGCTGATTTCTCAGAGGACACTTTGCAGGCATGAAGGGACTGGGAAGCAGTATTCAATGTGATGAAAGGTAACCTGCAACCAGGATTACTCTATCCAAGAAAGCTATCATTTGGAATGGAAGGGAAGATGAAGTACTTCCCAGACAAGGTAAAGATGAAGGAGCCCATCATCACCAAGCCATTATTATATGAAATGTCAAAGGGATTACTTAAGAAAAAGATCAAAACTATGAACACTAAAATGACAACAAACTCACAACTATCAACAACTGAATCTAAAAAATATAAACAAAATCCAACTAAGTAAACCAGAATAAGAACAGAATCATAGGTCTAGGGATAATTTGGAGGGTTATCAGCTGGGAGAGGGGAGGAAGACAAGTGGGGAAATGGTGCAGGAACTAAGAAGTATAATCAGTTGGTACAAATAGACAGGGGGATGTTAAGAATAATATAGGAAAGGGGAAGCCAAAGAACTTATACGCATGACCCATGGACATGAACTAAGGGGGGTGGGATTGCTGGAGGGAAGGGAGATACTAGGCAGAGGGAATTAAAGGGGAAAAAATTGGGACTACTGTAACAACATAATCAATAAAATATACTTAAAAATAATAATAAGAAGAAATTTCCTTAATTCAGTGATAAAAATAGACCTATAAGTCCATGAAGCACAGAAAGTGCCAAACAAGATGAACCCAAAGAGGCCCACACCAATACACATTATTATTAAAATATCAAAGATTAAAGGCAAAAAGTGAATCTTAAAAGCAGCAATAAAAATGCAATTAGTTACCTACATTCTCATGTAGTTTTATGGTAGTCCCCATAAGACTGTCAACTGATGTCCCTACAGAAACTTTGCAGGCCAGAAGGGATTGACGCAAAATATTCAAAGTGATGAAGTGCAAGGACCTACTACCAAAATTACTCTCCCCAGCAAAGTTATCATTTAGAAATCAAAGGACAGATAAAGAGCTTCCCAGACCAGAAAAAGCTAAAGGTCTTCATCATCACCAAAACAATATTACAAGAAATATTAAAGGGTCTTGAAGAAGAAGAGAAAGAAGAAGGAAGAGGATGAAGAAGAAGGAGGAGGAGAAAGTGACAATAAATACATGTCCATCAACAATTACTTTAAATGCAAATGAATTAAATGCTCCAATCAAAAAATATACAGTGGCTGAATAGTCAAGAAAACAAGACCCTTACATGTGCTGTCTATAAGAGACTCACTTGAGATAGAAAGACACACTAGACTGAAAGCAGAGGGATGGAAAACATACTGATATATCATGAAAGTGGAAACATAAAAAAAAAGCTGAGGTAGCAGTACTTATACAAGACAAAACAGACTTTAAAACAAAGGCTACAGGAATTCTGGCCAAGATGGAGGCTTAGACGGACACGCTAGGTCTCCCTCTACAACTAGAGAGGAATACAACTACTTCAAAACAAAGGATAACTAGAAATTCCAGAAAATAAAACTACACGGAAGCCCAACATATGAAGTTATAAACCAGCGGTGCCATTTGGGCAGGTAAGAGTTAAAGAGGGCAGTGCTGTTTGCGGTCGCACCTGAGACAGCGGCAGTGGGGCCGCGAAAAATCCCGGAGGCAATCAAGCCCCTGGCAGTGCGCGACCCCAGCGCTGGGGAAAGCAGCCACCGCATCGCCTTGAACAGTGAGACCCAGGGGGGCGGGAGGACGGATCCCGGTCTCCTAGCTGAATAACTGTGTGAATCCATCTTGGACCCCCGCCCCCAAAGAAAGCACCACAGGGCTGCGAAATAGGTCGTGGACAGGCACCGGTCGCTGAATTGTGACGCGTACACAGGCACTGCCCCCTACAGCTGGCCCAAGAAAACAAAACGCATCTGTCAAAATGAGGCAGACAACTATAGAAATCCCGGTGGCACAGCTCACCAGGCAACAGATAGAGAACCTGACAGATGAACAGATAAGAAACCTGTCAGAGGCTCAGTTCTGGGCCATTGTTATCAGGTGGCTTACAGAATTCACAAAAGAGCAGGAAAAGGATAAGAAAGAAGCGAAAAACATTCATAACGAAAGGAACAAAACCACATAAGAGACAGATGGTGAGGAAAAAAAATCCAGAGTTCATTTCAACAAACTGGAATATGGAGAAGGAACAAGCAGTCAACCAATGCAGCGAGAGGAAATAGGAAGCAACGATGAGAGGATCAGAAACCTCTGGGACAGCTATAAAAGGCCCAACATAAGAATCATTGGTTTGCCAGAGAGTGAGGAAGATGAACTAGAACTTGAAAAATTGAGTGAAAATATAATAAAGGAGAACTTCCCAGACTTGGGGAAGGGAATAGACTTGCAGGTCCAGGAAGCAAGGAGAGTTCCCAAGAGACTGGACCCAGGGAGAACCACTTCAAGACACATTATAATCAAAATGTCAAAAATTAAAGATAAAGAGAGAATCTTAAAAGCAGCAAGAGAGAAGAAAAGAATTATGTACAAAGGGGTCCCAATTAGACTATCAGCTGACTTCTCAAGGGAGACCCTACAGGCAAGAAGGGACTGGCAAGAAATATTCAAAGTAATGAAAATCCAAAACCTACAACCACGAATACTCTATCCAGCGAAATTGTCATTCAGAATAGAAGGACAGAGAAAGTGTTTCCAGGACAAAATAAAACTGAAAGAGTTCATTAGATCCAAACCACTGTTATATGAGATGTTAAAGGGACTGGTTTAAAAAAAAACAGAAGCTAGGGAGATGAAACAAAGGCAAACTAAACAGGCAACGAGAGTGGAAAAGGAACTGTGGGTACGGGAAGCATATTGGGGGGAGGTCAACAGGGAGGGGGAGTGGGGAGAGGGAGGAAGATGATATAGGAATTGGGGATCATGGTAGGAGGGAATGGAATAGACGGAGAGAGGTTGGGAGGAACTGTATGCACAACTAATGGACATAATCTAAAAGGGGGGGACAACTGGAGGGAGGGGGGCCACCGGGTGGAGGGGAGCAGAGGGAAGGGAAATTGGCACAAATGTAATATTTTAATCAATAAAACACATTAAATCTGAAAAAAAAAACAAAAAAACAAAGGCTACAGATTGAGACAATAAAATATCCAGCAATTCCATTTCTGGGTATTTACCCAAAGTAACCCAAAACACTTCATGAAAAAGACATTTGCATCCATAGATTCATTGCTGTATTATTTACAATAGCCAAGATATGAAAGCAGCCTAAGTGTTCATCAATAGATGATAAAGAAGTGGTACTTACATATAGTGAAATATGACACATCAATAAAAAAAATGAAATATTGCCATCTGTAACAAGAAGGATGGACATAGAGGGTATTGTGCTGAATGAAATATGTCAGAGAAAGCTAAATGCCATATTATTTCACTTATAGGTAGAACCTAAGATAAATAAATAAATAAACAAACAAACAAATAAGAAGACCAGAAACAGATTCATAGATACAGAGAACAATTTGATGGTTGCCAGATGGGAGGGGAGTTGGAAGATGTGTTAAAAATGTGAAGGGATTTGAAGTACATCTTGGTAGTTACAGAATGGTCATGGGAATGTAAAGTAAAGCCTAAGGAATATAGTCAATAATGTTGTAATAACTATGTATGGTGTTAGATGGATACTAGATATATCAGGGTGATTACTTTGTAAGTGATATAAATGTCTATTCAATGGGTTGTACACCTGAAATTAATACAATATTGTATGTCAATTGTAACCAAAAAATAAAATTAAAATTTATTTTTTAAAAAGAAAGAAACTAAGAAACAAAGGAAAGTCTAGTTGTTTTACTTTGAGGACCAACCTCCCCTCTTCCATAGTATGATAATCCTAGAGGTTTACTCATTCCAAAGGGAGGAATTAGAGAGAGACAGGCAGACAGAAAGAAAATGAGAGTGCTTGATCAGGGAGAAAAACAAATCTCAAAAATATGTCAGTGAAATTATATGTTTTAATTTATTAAATGTATACTCCCTATGCAAGAATATATATATTTTTATTTTTATTTTCTTTGCATAAAAATTACACCATACTTTGTCACAATATCTCACTTTCAGGGGCTGGAGAAAGGAGGTGTTAATATAGTCAAGTGGCTTATTCAAGTCACATGATCAAGCAAGGAAATGAACAAAATGCCTGCCAATATTTGTCAGTGAGCATCCCATGGTCTCAAGTGTAGCCAAGTGCATCCATCTACCTTTACTACCACCAGACCTCTGAAGTTTCTGCATTTACACCTGCCCTCCTGTGGAGAAGCCTACCTCCTGGCACACTTCTCAGGAGCACTGTTTCAGGTCTTCCCTCTGCCAGGCTGACTTGGCCCATTATATTGATTGGAACTCAGTGGAAACTTTTGAGTCATTTTTTTTTTCCTGAAAGAAAGAACAGCCAGACACAACTGAAAAAAAGAAAAACCTTATATTTTGTTCAGTTATCTGGGTTTGTGCCAGATTGGAGGGAACAACTTGCAAATTTTTCCTCAAAAGCCATCAGAATATTTACCTTAATTTTTCTGTGACTCGGCTTTTGGCAAGAAAGACATGACGCTAGTGGCACAATACATCAATAAACTGCCCCTGGCCCAAGAGGAGTCACAGAGTCACCTTTGATTCCAAGTGACTCAGTTCAAGAAGGGGGTGCTTGTGGTCAGAATGGAACATCACACAACTCCCACAGAATCAGTATACTTGAACTGCTCAGAGCATGGCTGCTGGGCTTTTTTTCTTCACTCCTAGTATTGGTTTATCTCAAAGGCTTTAAACAAAAACAAGTGTTTTGACTTCCAGCCAAGATGGAGGCATAGACCAACATGCTCTGTCTTCCTCCACAACTAAGAAGGGCTAAAACTACCGCAAAACCAAAAATAATAAGAAGTTCTAGAAAATAAAGCTACATGGAAGTCCAACGTATGAAGTCATAAACAAGTGGTGCTCGTCCGGACGGGTAGGAAGAGCAAAACCGAGGCTGAACGAACTGTGCTGAAGGCAGCAGCCACAGCAGCAAACAACGGGACCCGGTAAGCAGAAACCTGTATTTGCAGGGAGAAGAAAAGCGCCTGGGAGCCGGCCCTGACTGGAGATCAGACCCATTGTCTCGTGATTCCAACGCCGGGGAAGGCGACCCCATTGTCTCAGACTGTGGGGACGGAGGAGGTTCCCAATTCCTCAGCAGAGAGTAACAGCAGGAATCCATCTTGGACCCCCGCCCCCATGCAAAGCGCCACAGGGTGGTGAGAAAGGTCGCCCGGTTGTGACGAGCACACGGGGCTCCACTCAATACAGTGTAGCAGGTGTGACAGCGCCCCGCCCAAGAAGAAAAGACAAACAAAATGGCCAGAATGGCAGAACTAATGATTGAAATACCAATCACACAGCTAACGAAAAAACAAATAAAGGCCTTGACTGATGAACAAATAGCAAATCTTTCTGAGGCTCAGTTCAGAGCTATGGTCATAAGGCAGCTTACAGACCTAATAGCAGGGCTGAATCAAGACAGGGAAGAAATAAAGGCTAGTCTTGCTGAAATGAACAAAAATACAAGACAAGTGGTGAGGAAGGGAAAGGCATGGATCAAATCAACAAATTGGAGCATAGGAAGGGAACAGTCAACCAGTGCAGAAAGAGGAAACAAAAAAGTGAGGAATATGAGGAGAGGCTCAGAAACCTCTGGGATAGCTATAAGCAAACGAACATTCAAATTATAGGATTGCCACAGGGTGAAGAAGAAGAACTAGAAATTGAAAAATTATATGAAAAAATAATAAAGCAGAACTTCCCTAACTTGGGGAAGGAAATAAACTTACAGGTCCAGGAAGCACAGAGAGTTCTGGATAGGCTGGACCAAGAGAGGAACACACGAAGACACATTATCATCAAAATGTCAAAAATTAAAGATAAAGAGAGAATCTTAAAAGCAGCAAGAGAGAAGAGAAGAATTATGTACAAAGGGGTCCCAATTAGACTATTAGCGGATTTCTCAAAGGAGACTTTACAGGCAAGAAGGGACTGGCAAGAAATATTCAAAGTAATGAAAATAAAAAACCTACAACCACGATTACTCTATCCAGTGAAGCTGTCATTCAGGATAGAAGGGCAGAGAAAGCGTTTCCAGGACAAAGTAAAACTGAAGGAGTTTGTTAGATCCAAACCACTGTTATATGAGATGTTAAAGGGACTTGTTTAGAAGAAGGAGAATCAAAACTATGAACATTAAAATGAAAGCCGTATCACAACAACCAACAGCAGAAGCTAGGGAATCAAAACAAAGGCAAACTAAGTAGGCAATGAGAGGGGAAAAAAATTATAGGTATGGGGAACATATTGGGGGGAGGTCAGTGGGGAGGGGGAAGGGTGAAAAGGGAGGGAGAGGATACAGGAATTAAGAAGCCTAGTAGGAGGGAATGGAGTAGACAGGAAGACACTGAAAAGAACTATGTACAACCAATGGGCATGGACTAAGGGGGAGGGGACAACTAGAGGAGGGGCGGTCACAGGCTGGAGGAGAGCAGAGGGAAAAGAAATTGGGACAACTGTAACAGCATAATCAATAAAATAAAATAAAATAAACAAACGTTTTGAGGAAAAGGTGCAATTTAGAAAATGTCACATCAGCAATTGCTTCTTTTTTTATGATGAATCAATATGAATTTTTTTAAAGATGGCATTAGTAGCAATCAAAAACATACACTATAAGAAATGAAAATATAAATTTATCCTCAAAAATTTTTTAAAAGTTTATAATTTTTTATAAATTATTCTTCTGTACCTTATAGCATTGTTTAAAACATTAATAGTCACCCTTTACTCCCATTGGTGAAAGAATGGATAATAACATCTATGAATTTAACAGTTTGTATCAGTACATTTAACTGTGTTAACAAAGACTCAATGCATATAATGTTTAATAACAAGCTACCACTAAAAAGTCCAGGTTTCTTCTTGTATTTAATTTTAAATCTATTAGTTCACATTTCATTTCATGCAGTCTGGGAGAAAACTTGGTTCCAAGGTCTGTGGTTTTCCTGGTTACCAGAAGAACTTATGTATATTAATAGTGATTAACACAATACTGGTAAATTACAAACTTAAATACTCAAGTTCCATATTGGTGAAATAAACAATAAAATGTTTTACATGCTTTTCAGTTGGAAGTCAAACAAATTACATAAGAATTTTGAACTTAATATTGAGCCAAGAAATAAGAAGAATGTTCAAAACCTATTAAAGAGCTTGGGTAATTATCAGAAAAGATATAAATATAACCATGACTTTTTCCCTTTTAATCTATGTGCTTTTTGTTCTGAGCTCTTATCTGTGCTCATAAATATTCTTCTTCTACAGGAAGACTATTTTAAAATTCAAGCCACTCAATTGTCAACCTGATTCTTAAGGCTTCTTATATACTGCTGTCACTTATAATCTGTTTTAATTTTATCCGAGGTTGAATCAAGTTTGGTTTTTATTGTTTAGGTTTATAAATTTTATTTTTAACTAGTGAGGAAATGCCAAGTCAATGAAATGTTCCACCATTTTCTGAGGGGCTCTGCGTTCTGAAATGGCAGCACAAGGACTGAGGCTTGTCCATAAAATAACATGGTAATAGCAAAAATGATCAAAATCAACTTTTTCAAAATTCTGAAAGTTAATTAAAGGCTTGCCATGATTTAGAAACATTTATTCAAGAACAACTGTTGAACTTCAGTAAGAACAGCAGCTTTGTGACCTTTTAGCTTGTCCTATTTCCATTGCCCTCTGCTCTGCTCGTTAAGAGTCTAGATGAAGAAGAAAAAAAAAAAAAAGAGTCTAGATGAAGAGCAGTCTTCCAGCCACTAGAAGAGACAGACTTGGTTTTGAACTTCTCACAAACTACAATCTCCAGATCAATGTCACTAGCTGACTTCACTTGCAGCTCACTGACAAAGCCATATTCATAGTCATTATTTGATCTAACTTGCAACTTGCTTTGCCAGAACAGCCTTATCCCCAGAGCATTTATTGAAAACAACCTATGGCAATTGTTCAACGTCCCAGCTGCATGAGGTTGCAATACCAATTGGGCCAAATAAGAGCTTGGCCAAAAAGTTAAAAGGCATATCTAGGTAATGAGATGTCCACAGGGAACTTTGAAAGTCTGGGACATATTCATAGGGATATAGAAGTAAGCTCACATGTGTAGGGCTGTGAGCATTTTCCATAAACACTTGAATGAACTTCGGTCTCCATCTCTGGCTCACTTTCAGGCTCTGTACACACAGGAAGTAAAGGCTAAGATGGAGTTGTCAACTACCTGAGTACTGAAGGTGTATCCCAACACACAGAGCCCCTCAGAAAAGGGTGGAAGACTTATTAGTTCAAAGCTTGTAAGGAAATCTCTGACCAATTGTTAGCTGACCACTAAGTTAAGTAAAGGCTTTAGTGACTTAACAATACAGGGAATACAGACTTTACAGAGGTGGTTAAGGAATGTCACTAAACAAACAGCAGTAACGACAAAATAGCAACAACAAACTCTGGAGAATGAAATGGAATCTAATATCCACAGTTATCACAATTTATTATCTAAAATGCCGAATTCAGTATAAAAAGTTGAGATATCCAAAGAAAGAGGGAAGTAAAGCCCATATATATTTTTAAAAGCATTCAGAAGAAAAAGTTCCTATAGGGGTCCAGATATTAAACTTTTTAACAAATATTTTAAATCAGCTATTATAAATATGATCTAAGAAACTAAAAAAACTGTGTCTAAAAATTAAAGTTGGTCTAATGTCTGAAAATCAATCAATATAATACATTATATTAATAGAATAAAAAAATACCACATAATTATCCCAATAGATACAGAAAAAGCACTTGACAAACTCTAACACTCCTTTATGACAAAAACAATCATTAACCTAGGAATAAAAGGAAACTTCTTTAACTTGATAAAGGACAACTACCAAAAATTCTGCAGCCAACATCATACTAAACGGTGAAAGGCAATGTTTTTCCCCTAACATCAGGAACAATGATGTCCACTCTCATGGTATCTATTCAGTATTGTATGGACATTCTAACCAGAGTAATTAGGCAAAAATAATTAATTAATTGATTAATTAATTAAAATAAAAGGCCTACTGATTGGATAAGAAAAAATGAAGAAATTTCTACTTGCATATGACACATTGTAAATAAAAAATTCTTAAGAATTTATTAAAAAATTTTAGGAACTAGTAAATGAGTTCAGAAAGGTTGTAGGTTAAAAGATTAATATAAAAAATCAGTTATATTACTATAAATGTAAAAAGAATCCAAAAATAAAATTAAGACAATTCCATTTTCAATGGCATCAAAATAATAAAATACTTAGGAGTAAACTTAACAAAAGAAATATGAGACTTGTACACTAAAAATTACAAAACATTGCTGGAGGAAATTAAAGAAGATCTAAATACATGGAAACATCCCAGGTTCTTGAATCAGAAGACTTAATATTGTTAAAATGAGAATATCCATGAAATCAATTTGCAGATTCTTCACAACCTAATTCATCAACATTCCCACTAGTTTTTTGACAGATATCAAGAAGATGGTCCTAAAATTCATAAAAGTAAAAGGAACCTCGACTAGCCAAAACAATTTGAAAAGAAAAACCAAAGTTGGAAGATTCATAGTCCCCAGTTTCAAAACTTAACCAAAAAGCGACAATGATCAAGCTAGTGTAGAATGGACCTAACGACATACATATAAATAAATGGAGTATAATTAAGAGTACAAAAATAAACACTTACCATTATGGTTAACTGATTTTTGACAAGACTGCCAAAATAATGCAATGGGGACAGAGTAGTCTTCTCAACAAATCTTGCTGGAATGACTAGGTAACCATATGCCAAAGAATGAATCTGTACCCGTATATCATAACACATGCGCGCGCACACACACACACACACGCGCGCACATGCACACATGCACACACACACACACACACACACACACACACACACACACATTTAAAATGGATCATGGACCTAAATGTAAGAGCTTAAATTTTAAAACTCTTTGAAAAAAATAAATAAATCTTTATGATCTTAGGTTAGGCAATGGTTTCTTAGATATGACATCCAAAAGCAAAATCAACAAAAGAAAAAATAGAGAAATTAGACCTTATCAAAATTTAAAGCATTTTTCTGCAAACCATACATCAAAAAAGTGATGTATTTTCTCCCACAGAATGAGGGCAAAGATTTGCAAATCATACATCTAATAGATACTTTATTCAGAATATGTAAAAAGCCTCAAAACCCAATAATAAAACAGTAAATAGTCCAATTAAAAATGGCTAAATTTTTTTCTTTATAAAAGATATAAGAATGGTTAAGAAGCAAATGAAAATATTCTCAACATCATTAGTCATTAGGGAAATGGAAATTAAAACCACAGAGAAATACCCCTTCACCTCCAACAGGGAGGTTATAACAAAAAAAGACAGTGATGAGGATGTGGAGAAACTGGAGCCCTCATACCTCACTAGTGGGAATGTCAAATGGTGTGGCCACTTTTGAAAATAGTTTGTTAGTTCCTCAAAATGTTAAAATAGAGCCACCATGTAACTCAGCAATTCTACTCTTAGGTATATACCTGTAGTAAACAAAATAACAGCCCCTCAAAAATGTGCACAATCTAATCCCTGAAACCTGTCTTGCACTTGTGATTCAGTTAAGTGTCTGGAGGTGGGGAGACTCTCCTGGATTATCTGTCTGTTTCCAGTGTAAACACAAGGCTCCATATAAGAGGGAGGCAGGAGGGTCAGAGTCAAAGAAGTCCATATGATATTGGAAGCAGAGAGTTATAGATATGACAACAGAAGGGGGAGAGAAGGAAGGAGATACAAGGTGATGAAAACAGAAGTGGAAATGATGCCATTGCAGGCAGGAGCTAAGGAATGTGGGTGACCCTCTGGAAATTAGAAAGCCTTCCCTATAGCCTCCAGAAGAATTATAGACCTACCAACACCTTAATTTTAGTCCAGCGAAACTGATTTTGAACTTCAGATCGCTGGAACTATATGATGATGAATTTATGTTGTTTTAAGCCACTAAGTGTATGGTACTTTGTTATAGCAGGGATAGAAAACTAATAAAATACCCAAGAGAAATGAAAACAGACATCCACACAAGAACTTGTATAAAAATATTCTTACAGCATTACTAACAATAATGCTTAAAAAGTGAAAAAAATGTCTATAATGGATAAACAAATTGTTGTATGTACTTCCAAACAGTGAAATATTTCCAATTAAAAAAATGAAGTACTGATATATACTGCAATGTGCAAAGACATTGGAAAGATTACGATAAGTGAGAAAATCTCAGTTTTTTACATGAGGTGTACAGAATTAGCAAAGCTATAGAAACAGAAATAAATTAGTGGGAGATGGGGAGTGACTATTAACATGTATAGAGCTTTATTTAGGGATGATTAAATTGTTCTAAATAATACTGTGGTGATGGTTACACAATTCTAACTACACTAAAATCCACTGAATTATATATTTTAATTAAATAAATTTCATGTTATATTAATTATATATTAATATAGGTATTAATAAAAAATACTTGCCTCACTCTACTTGACAGCAAAGTAATTCAAACATATAGCAAAAAATAATTTATTTTTATCTCTCAATTTGATTTTTAGTTTTATTCTAATCATTAGCTAACCTCACAGTGAGTGCTAAATTAATTGGTTTACCTATTTAATCAATAAATGAAGGCTTACTTAGTGCCATACCCTCCTGATTGGGCTCAAGACCATAAGTACCAATAGAATGACCAGTGATTTTCAACAAGAATTTATAAAACATGCAATACCTGACTATTTAGTCAAGGGTCCTGACCTCTTTTTCTTTAGATTGTCAAATACTAAAACAACAACACAATGATAGACCATCTGGTGTGAATAAATCAAAATTATACTTATTTTTTGTCAGATTGGCAAAAATATATTTTTTAGTATTGCCATAGAATTCTACTATTTAGTTTACATGTGCCATGAGATGAAAAAGATTAAAAATTGCTGGACTAGTCTAATGGAACACCAATTTTTGAAATCTTATTCATACAAAGGCCATTTTTTCTCCCAACAACTTATAATATATCTAGAATATACCAAATTTTATTGCTTTTATCATTTCTACACTATTGATATAGATTAGTCTAAACCTGTTTACTTTATAAGATTATTGGCCAGGTCTAAATTGTTGATACATATTACATTTAGCCTGTTTGTACACACATGCCTCATTACTAATGCTGGAATATTACAAACAGTAAAACAATATTAATTAAATGTTTAGGTAAGTAAACATATAACTGAATTAAGGTTATAAATGAAATATATGATCATTTGACAGACAAGTTATCACCTTGTCTCTTAGGTCAAAAAGTTTCATTCAATGGAAACAGGCAGGTAAGGATCTCATGAAGGTAGCAGTGAAGATCAAGAGATGGCAGAATGTTTGATCACTGATAAGAGAAGCTTAGGTTATGAGCAAGAAGGCAGAAGCAGGGCCAACGTCCTTAAATGCCATCATAACAGAGACTGGTAGTGATCCTCCCACATTCATTTTCAAATTTTTTTATTGTGAATACACAATTATTAATACCCACTTTTTAGCTGGATGTTGTCTACTTGGGTAATCGACTCTACATCTTACTTTCTTTGTAGCTAGAAGTGGTTGTGTGATAAACTTGTGGACAAAGCAAGGTAAGCAGAATGGTCTTTTTTTTTTTTTTTTTTTTTGTCCTAACCCAAGAATATGTTTATTGATTTTAGAGAGAGAGGAAGGGAGAGAGAGAACAGATCAGTTGCCTTCCATACACACTCCAACCAGGGATCAAACCTACAACCCAGATACATGCCCTGAATAAGAATCAAACTGGCAACCTTTTGGTGCACAAAGAGATGCTCAACCACCTGAACCACCTGGCCAGGGCCAGAACTGTCTCTTGAGAGAGAGTGTATTTTTCACTCCCTATCTGGAAGGTGGATGTAGTGAATGAAGATTAGGAAGCCATTCTGACCATGGTGAAAGCTGAGTACTGCAAAGGCCAGAACAGATAAAAAGAGTCTGGGTCTTAAGTACCATGTTATATCACATCAGCCTACCTTCTATTTCCCTAACTGTGATAGAGGAAAAAATTTTAGCCTGTTAATCCACTGTTATGTTTTTTAGGTTTCCTGTTCTTCATGGTCAAATATAATCTTAATTTAGTATACTGTTAAGGATGTGTTAGTCTCTCCTACTAGTTCTAGGAAGATTATAAACATATGGCTTAATTGCCTTATTACTTAAAATATCACATTGACTCTCTTATGAAGGACTGAAGTAGAACAATATTAGCTATAAGGAGAGGAAGTGGGAAACTATTATAATAATTTAGGTTAAAAATATTTGTGAATTTAGACTAAAACAGTGTCAGACAAAAAGAAAAAGTGAATTTGAGCTATACTTACAATAGAGAATCAACAGGACTTGGTTACTGATCATTGCAGAGAGTGAAGAGAAGGGAGGTGTTAAGGATGACTGCAGGCTTTCTAAGATGAGCAACGGGTGGGCTGAGGTGCTATTTCCTGAAATGGGAAACACTGGAGGATGAACAGTCTTAAGGGAAAGATTACTGAGAAAATCTGAAACGGCTGAGGCTACGGCAAGTTTGCATTTGAAAATGAAAAAATGGAGATCACAGAATAGGTCTAGGCTGGATTTGCAAATTTGTGTTGTGAGATGTTGTCAATGACAATTTAAATTTGAGGGCATTTTGGCTGTTGTTTTTACTTCTTTGATCTACTGCTAAGCTTTGTAAACTGAAGGTTATGATTTCTTAATGGTTTATGAAATTAATATCTTTTTACTTCATTGGCTTTATTTTTAAAATAAGATGGAATTTTAAAATTGTGATGTACCACTAGCAGTAATATAACTTAAATTAAAATTTTTGTTCCAATTTTATGTATGTATATGTATGTATATACATATATATAAAGAAACACATACATACATTAGCATAGATGGATACACACACATACGTATATAAGTTTCTTGGGAAGACATTTTTGTCTGTTTGGCCACTGATGTATATCCACTGCCTAGATTGGTATAGTGAGTATTCACTAAATGTTAATTGAATAATATCTGGATGTGTATATATGTGTACATTCACTGGATTATGATATTATTATATTTATCTTGACAAAACTTCCAACTTGAAGTAAGGTTTCAGGAAAATTCAAAGAGTTCCCAGATACCCTTTATGCTTTAACCCAGATCCCCCAAAGGTTAACACTTGATGCATCTTCTCTCTTCTTTCTATCATCTATCTAATATTTTTTTTTACATTGCAGATTTAATGCCCCTTTACCTCTGAATCAGTATTTATCTTATATAACAATAATTTAATTATCAAAACAAGTCAATTAACATTGAAATGATACTGTTATTTACTATTACCTAATCTACAGACCATGTTGAGATTTTTGACAGTTGTCCCAATAATGTCTTTTGTAGCTAAAAGAGATCCAAGATCATGTGTTGTTACTTTCATCTGTCGTGTGTCTCTTTAGTCTCTTTCAATCTGGAACATTTCCTGAATCTTTCTTTTTATAAAATATGTGTGTTACGGTGGGTAAAAACAATTTTTCTGCAGTTACCACTCTGGTAAGTAGAGTCTGAAATACCACCCTGTCAGCCTTTGGAAGGGAAGTCACGAAAAGAGAACTCTCTTTCTCTTGAAATGTTAAATTTGATCAGGACATAGGAGAGCAATGAGAAGTTCTTTATCATCACTAGTGGATTCTAGGAAGATACTGGAGGTCATCATGTGAGAAATGAGGTTACCTTGACCTTGGTGTTGAGGGCCTGGAACAATGGCACTGACTGACCTGATTCATAGGGAGAAGAGAACAATGGCTCTAGACCTTCAGAGAGTAAGGGCTGCACACTCTGACATAGCCCTCTGGTAGCTTGAGCTTTGGGGAGCACCAAAACCTGAGATCTGAGACTCCTTGGGAACTTTCTTGGGCTCTGGGTTAGCAGTGACATCTGTCCAACTGGATAGGATGTGTTGTCAACAGTTGTGGCAGAAAGAAGTGATAGCAATAATGAGGATAATGGAATTCCAGGTTTTTCTGGTGTGACAGCATAGCCACATTTTGGACTGCTTATATTCTTGAGCTCAATAGAAGGGTGGCTCCTCAAACAAAAAAATACTTAAATTTGGAAGTAAGGGGTCTGAACTAATGTAGCTATAATTTGAGTTGTAAATTGGAGAGATGAGTTTAAATTTGCACAGTGAGTTTTTTGAACAAGATTATAAATTATATTTAAAATATATAGGAGATGGAAGAAATGATTAAGTTAGGTTAAGCATTCTCTGAAGTTCTTTCCTTCTTGATTCTCCTTCTTGCTATACAAGGGTGGAGGGGAAACTTTGTTATTTACTTGTCATGTTGTATCTCTTTCTATATGCATCACTTTAATACTACAACTCCACCCCTTAATACCCATTACCTACAGGATCAAGTCAAGCTCCCTCAGCTAACATTTGACACCCTCTCAAATCTATACACCTTGCCCACTTTTTCAGCCTATTTCTCATTAGTTCCATATTTTACACTCCCCTTTGCAGTCAAAACTGACTTATTTTTTATTTCCCAAATAGTCTTTTAAGTTTTTTTGACTTTATACCTTTACTGAAATCATTCTGTGCACTCAAAATTTCCACATTCTCCTGTCTCACCTTGAAATCCTCCCATTCTTCAAACCAAGCTCAAACACAACTTCTCCCAGGGAGTCTTCTATAGCAGAAGTGACTGTTGTTTTGAATTCTTACTGAACCTCTCATTTATATCTACCCCTATAGCTCTTTTATGTCTTTTATTTTAAATATTTGCATACTTGTATTACTGATATCTCTGAAGTTACATCCTCTTTGAGAATGAAAATTATTACTTATAAACCTTTATATCTTATAGAACCCTGTTAGAGTCTCATATAGGAAAATGAGGGGAGATAACCAGCATTTGTTCATGTTACTTTTGTACCAAGAGCTTTTTCTTTTTGTATGTTTTATTGATTATGCTTCTTAATTCCTGCACCATTTTCCTCTCTCTCCCCCTGGCCCCCTCCCAGCTAACCTCCTCCCACATACTCTCCATATCTATGATTCACTTCCCACACTGGTTGTCTGCTTAGTTTGCCTTTGTTTCCATTCCCTAGCTTCTGTTGTTGATAGTTGTGATACTGTTTTCATTTTAATGTTCATAGTTTTGATCTTCTTTTTCTTAAATAGGTCCCTTTAATATTTCATAAAATAATGGCTTGGTGATGATAAACTCCTTCAGCTTCACCTTGTCTGGGAAGCACTTTCTCTGCCCTTCCATTCTAAATAATAGCTTCGCTGGATAGAGTAATTTTGGTTGTAGGTCCTTGCTTTTCACCACTTTGAATATTTCCTGCCAGTCCCTTCTTGCCTGCAAAGTTTCTTTTGAGAAATTGACTGACAGTCTTATAGGGACCCCTTTGTAGGTAATTCTCCTCTTCTCTCTTGCTGCTTTTAAGATTCTTTCTTTATCCTTAACCTTTGACATTTTGATTATGATGTGTCTTGGTGTGGCCCTCCCTGGGTCTAGTTTGTTTGGGACTCTCTGTGCTTCCTGAGCCCATATGTCCATTTCCTTCCCCAAATTAGGGAAGTTTTCCTTCATTATTTTTTCACACAATTTTTCAATTTCTTGCTCTCCCTCTTCACCTTCTGGCAACCCTATTATTCAAATGTTGGTGCATTTATAGCTGTCCCAGAGGTTTCTAAGCCTCTCTCATTATTTTTTAAATTCTCGTTTCCTCCTTCTGTACTGCTTGACTGTTTATTTCTTCCTTATGTTCCAATTTGTTGATTTGAGCCCTGGTTTCCTTTCCTTCACCAGTTGTTTCATATGGATTTTCCTTCATTTCAGCCAGTATAGCCTTCATTCTTTCCCTGTCCTGTTTAATCTTTGCTGTCAAATCTGTGAGCATATTAATCACCAGTGCCTCATACTGTGCATCTGTTAAGCTCACTATCTACTCATCCCTTAGGTGTGCTATCTATTCATTGCTTAGCTGTGTCACTGGGACCTTGATCTGCCCCTTTCTCTATCTCCTCATCATGACAGCTTTCTGTATTTACCTTTGTGATCTGGGTGGCGCTGTCACACCTCTTATGTTTTAGGGGTCAGAGCCTTAGGGTGTTTTTTTAGGGCTGGTGATCGTTTCACTGTATGTAGGGGAGGGGTCTGGGAGGGAAAAGTGCTGGTTGCCGCCACTTTTCTAGGCACTTCTCCCCCTTCCCATACTAAGCAGGCTGCGTCCTTTTTTAGACTAGTAGTTTTTTCTTCCACCCCAGGCCCCAATTGCTTTCACAATCAGAAGCAATACGGCTCTATTTTTTCTGGCACTGGAACCACAAGCTATGTGGTCTTGTTTGGGGCTGGGATCACTTCTCAGGCTTAAACTGTACAGCTGGTTTTTGCCCCAGGTACAGTTAGGCATGCCTACCAGCCACATGCCTGCCAAGCACCGCCCCTGCAGCCACTGCTCCGTTCCTCTTTCTCTCCATCCAGGCACTGCCCCTCCTACCTTTCTGGCTGATTATTTCTTCTTTATTTCTTTGCTGAACTTCCCTGTTGTTTTGACTTTCTGAATTTTCTGGGTTTTTTAGTTTTGAAGTGGTTGTAAATTTCTTCTTAGTTGTGAGGAAATGCAGCATGTGTATTTACACCTCCATCTTGGGCAGAAGTCACCCACAGTCCCAAAGAGCTTTAAGGATTTGTTTCGTTTACTACTTAAAATAATCTTATGGAGGTACTTATAATTACTTTCATTTTACAGGTATGAAAAGTAAGACTCAGAGTTAAAAACTAGCTAATCATTAATAGCAGGTAAATCCCGAGATATGTTTGATTCTAAAGTCTGTGATTTATCCTTCTAACAAGTATTTGATTCGTGTAGTAGTTTCTCAATAAAAATCGATGACCATACAGTAAATGACTGTGGCAGAGACAGTACTGCTCACCAAATATCCATGCACTCCTCTGCATATTCCAGCCCTTCTTGCATTAAGGTTGGGGCCATGTGACTGGGTTCTGGCCAATGGGAACTGACTTACCTTGTTCTCTTCCCCTGACAAGGAGAACTTGGAGACCACGCACCTCAGAAGACTACAAGGTGGAGGAGCACTCTCCACCAGAATCAGATGGTGATGCGACATGAAATAAATTTTTATTGGTTAAGATAATGAGATTTTAAGATCTATATGTTGTTAGTTATTCTGAATAATTAAGTAAATGAGCAAATGAGCAAAATTAATGAGATGATATGCTAGTCTAAGAGGGTTTCTTGCATTTATTTTATTGTCCATTTACTTGTTCCTTGTAGCCTCATTGTTGTTCTTAGAAGGGTAATTCAAGGCCACTGCTGTTCTTAAAGTAGATGCCAATAATCCTTAATCCTTGAGCAGGTGTATTGAGAACCATGATGTTAACACATGTATATGTGTGTCTATGTTTTCATAGATGCTTTTCTCTAAACTTCATGTTAAACAAGCATGACTCAAGCTGTGTTCTGTTCCTTGATGTTTATTTTGTGGAGCATCCCCTGGCTGGTTTGGCTCAGTGGATTGAGCGTCGGCCTGCGAGCTAAGTGTCGCTGGTTCGATCTTCCAGTCAGGGCACATCAGAGAAGGAAAACTCTGACTCCAAAAAACCTCCGCTGCCTTGCGGCATACCTCTTCAGGGGAAAGGCTAAGGGAGTAAACCCCGACAGAAAATCCGGAGCCGGAGTCCCTAAGGCGGTTTGACGTTGTAGTCAACACCGGCAACTCCTGCGGCGCACCTGAACCCAAGCTGTATCGACTCCGTCTTTCCCTTGGACCCTTCAGCTGCGAAGAGAGGGGGGATCTGCTGCATGGACAACAGCAGACCCTCCATATTACCCTGCCCAGGCTCTGTATCTTCAGCTTCACTGGAGAGGACACTCCAGCGTCATCGCAAGATGTCGATTCAACACGGGAGGAGACAGATACCGTGTCACCCTCGAGTCGGACTGCACAACCATTCTCGGCGGTGCAGATAGACTCTTAAGAAGCTACACCATCATCTCTCGAGACGGACGGCTGCCGACGATTTAGTGGAGTGAATCAATCTTCCTTTGACACCAGATACAAACTTAGGCGCGGCATGACCTTTCTGGTTACTTTTACATAATAAAACTTCCTAAAGTCATTTTAAGTCACAGAAAAGAGTCTCAATTTAGTAATAATGTAATATTCATCTAGTAAACAGTACTCCAAGTTTAATTTAAATATGAGATTTTTCCTTTTCTCCAGCTCAGGTCTCCCGCAGGTAGGATGTCATCCCTGGAAAGGCATGGTTGTTTGGCTCCTCCTTCTAGTCCCTTAAATCTTGACCCTTCAGCATTAGAGACCAGCAGGGAGACAAAGGAAAGGGAGAGCAAGAAGGTTCTCACTTGACTGAGATAGTAGTGAGCTGATGCAGAGTTCTCTTGTCTCAGCTAAAGATAAAGCCGATTGTTTTCATCTTGGTGGGCATTTTCCTGGGTTCTTCAGAGATGGCTTCATCAATTCCTATACTTCCACTCATCCAGTAGACACCTCTCTGTCCATAATCATCATTTAAGTCTCCTTCCTCAGCCTCTGAAGTCTGGCTGTTCACCTCTGGCCTCTTTCTGCTGAGCTGGTACCTTTAAACGGATTGGAGTTGACCTCACATTGGTTTTTTTCCTCTCACATGGCCTATGTCTGGTCCATGGGTAACACTCATCCTTCTTTAGTCCCTCCAACTCTGGAAGGATGGATCATTCCAACAGCAACAACCTCTCCTGCACTAAGAGCCTCTGGATAACCAGTCTCCCACCTTTCAGACTTGTTTTTCATTGAACTCAGACACTGGTCCAGCAAAGCCTCACACTTCAGGAGTAACTTAAAGCTCTAAGTGAGCTCCTTAAAGCTTTCCAAAAATTTTCTCCCCAAATCTCCTTACTTAATTCCAAAAAACCAACCCTTTATGCAAGGTAAGTAAAAGGGTATGAGCTGTGTAACTGTTAGCTGGCTATCTCCTTTAGACAGATTCTCCTCTTGCTTAGAAATCCTGATCTCAGTGCCCCAAATAACATTCCTACTTTAATATTCAGTTAAATATACAAAGTTCTAGTGTGGTCTAATCTAGGAAGTGGAATTTTGTGAAGGGTACTTTTTACTTGTATGCTGTGATTTCTTAAAGCAAGTTTGATGTTTTCTGCAATAATAATTATTTAATGAAAATTACCCTTAGAGGGAAAAATGTAATTGTTACATGTTCCAGTTTATAATTGCTGTCAGGAATGTTTGCTTTTATTATTTATTACCAAAATAATTAAATTTAAGTATTTTTAAGTCTGACTTTCCTACAAGAAATATTCAAAAATAAGAGGTATAGAGAAGATACAATGAGCAGCAGCTGCATAAAATCATGATTCATTGAGATTTTTCTGCCACTAGAATGAGAAAGAAGCAGCTGATCACTGATTTAGGATCACTGACATAATCAGAGAGCCTGTATCAAATATGCAGCCACTTAAATAAAAACTCTTACATTTTTCATCTGAGAGAGATTTCTTGTGTCACTATAATTTAAAAAAATAATTTATTTGTTTGTTTTTAGAGAGAGGGGAAAGGAGAAAGAGAGATGGAGAAACATCACTCTGTGGTTGCCTCTCACTTGCGCCCCCAACTGGGGACCTGACGTGCAACCTAGTCATGTGCCTTGATTGGGAATCGAACCAGTGACATTTGGCTCACAGGCTGACGCTCAATCCACTGAGCCACAGCAGCCAGGGCACGTCACTATAATTTGCAATAAAAATCTGAATCAAAGATGTTAAAATTAACATATTCTCACAATATAATATTTTTGCAACATAATTCCTGAAGAGCAGGAAAGTCATTCTAACTTACTCCCACCATCACCAGCACCTGTCCCTACATTACCAGACCTACTGTAGGTGTTCAACAAATATTCACTACAGGGTTCTTCACAAAGGAGTCTAGCACATCTCTATCACATGCTCCTAAATTGGCCTCCTGATGAAGTATATCACAGAAATGCCTGAATTCCTACTTTGTCTGCTTGGTGTGCCCATCGGCAGAGCTTGTCTCAGCCAGATTCACATGGAACAACTCTACTAAGGACAAATAGTTGTTACCACTTCCAACTGTCTAACTTTGAAAAAGGGAGTTATTTCCTGTGCTCTTTTTACATAAATGGGAGAAGAAATGAGTAGACTCAGATATATTTTTCATAGTATCTCAGAATAAGAAAAGATGTCCCCCTCTAAATTAGAACCCTAAGAACTGATTCACTGAATAAGGTGAGCCACGGTGACTTCATGGAGCAATTATAGTATCACAAGTCACCAGAAAACACTGCTTTAGCTGCTTCCCTCAAAATTATAAAAACCCAGGTTCTATTTTAGTACACACTCCCAGACTGTAGTTCTAACATCCATCTTGGGTTGGGTGATAATGTCTATTAAAACCAGGGCTGCAAGTGAAGATGTCTGCTTTCTTTTCCTTGTGGTTTCCAACCCACCCAAGCACAGGTGACACTGGCAGGCACTGGTTGATGGGCTGGTTGTTGAAACTGAGCAAACTTTCAAACAGACCCAGCAATAACGCCAGCTCTGGAGAAAAATGCCTGTCAGGCTTCCAGATGGAGCCAAGCTTCAGTAACCACGGCAGCCTGGGAGAATAAGGGCAGCTGTGAGAGCCAAGTCTCCAAGGATGGGGTTCGTCTGTGTCAGGACAGGTGCTTGCACATTCTAGAAAAAGTCAAGGGCTTCAAGAGAAAAGTGTGAGACTGTATATTAGGGGAACATCTTCTTTAATTATAAGTATAGATCCACACATAGAGCAAATCTTTCAGACTGCTGACTCACCCCTGAGAATCAAACAATGAAAAAACTGCTCAATAGTCCTGGGATAGTCTAGACCTTAAGGTAATTGCATGATCGTGGAAGCAAACACCAAGCTGAAGTTCAATCAGGTTTATCAGGAAGTGTATTTAGGACAACTAGTAGAGGCACTAGGAAGTGGAAAGAGTGGAAGAAAGATATGCTGCAGAGGGTAAATTTGTCTCAGTCCTGCAGGGGGATCTATAGAGACAATGCAACCACACCTCTGAGTTCAGGGGCAAGAGTATTATTGACACTGCTGCATCCATCAGGCTTGGTCAAGAACTGCTCTGGGAACTGGGAGTGGAGGGCAGGGGCGGGGAGTGTAAGTTCTCAGGCACTTCTAGTTTCCAGAGCATGCAGATGAAGCAAATTAAAGGTTTCCTCACACCCCGAACACAGCAGTGGTCCTCTGACACCCATGCTAGCTTCTGGGAGGGGAAGCATATGGGGGCCACTGTGCAAGAAGATGGCAAAAAAAACTAAAGAGATATGGGTGGAGCAGCAATAGTATCTGCTACAGGGGGGGGCACCACCTGCAAAATCTGCCTAGTTGCTGCTCAGGAAGGATGTCCAGTAGACACAACAATACAGGCCATTAAGGCTCATCTTTCTGACAAAGAACCCCTGAGTTGTTAAATTCCGTTTTGATACAATTTCCCAGTTGCTGCAGATCAAGAGAAATTTTTCTGCACTAGCCTTTCTCTCCTGTCCTTTCTGTGTATTTTCTATCCCTGCAACTAGTGTCCCCTTATTACAAGCTTTGTTCCTTTTTTCCCTTTCCTCTTGCCTTCTCTTTTGCTTTTTCTCCTTCTCCTTCTGCCATCTCAGCAGCTCGACACCATTTATTTTTTTAACGTTAGACTGCTGATGAGTCTACGCGAAGATAATGGTTCACATACCTAAAGCTAGTTGATGTAAAACAGATAATCAAAATAAATTTGGAAATTTTTTTTCAGTTAAATCAAACTTATTCAAGAGGAAAAAAAATATCCCTGGGTAACTGACTAATATTTGATTCCAAAATATCATTTAAAGTCCTTAAGGTTTAGTAAGTTAATTGTTTCACTATAGTTGAAACATTCATTTTAAAAATCTGCTGGTTAAGTGCTTTATGGTAAAATTCTATTTCTAGACTCTTTATTTAATGGTGGCTTTCCATTTCATTTAGAGGTATTACCTTGTGAAAACATTTGATGAGCTTGTCTTCTCAACCAAAGTAATACCTAAGAGTTTCAAACATACTTTGAAAGGCTAATGGACACTGGCCAGAGCACAAAAATGTTTCCCCTACTTGTACTTACACAAGCTTGAGAAGAGATAAGTAGTCATAACTATAACTATGTCCTTTTATCATCATGTCCCTAATTTAAATCTGTCCCTAATAAAAATGCAGTAGGGAGAGGGAGAGTGAACGAATTAAGAAGCCCGTGTCATAATAGTGACAGAGACGGCATTAGCAGCTCCTCCAAATTAGAACCCAAAGAACTATCTTATGAAACACAGTATGCCTGAGGCTTTGTTGACTCTCTAAAAATACCAGGAACCATGAAATAGCTAATTCTTTATATTTATACTTTTAACAAATTAGCTTTGGGAATAAGTGGATAAAAAAACATACTTTGTGGCTTTTCTTATTTGTTTTTTCACCATGCCCTAAACTATTAGTTTGGACATATCGAAAGATCTTTGTATTCTAATAATAAAAGTACAATTAAAAAGAAATAATAGGTTATTAAAATTAACTCTTAAGAGACACAAAATAAATAAGACATAGATCTTGGCCTTGGGCTGCTTATACACTAAGGAAATCAAACATTCGCTCATGGCATCATTTGAGAGTAATGAAAATCTACCAGTGAAAATAGTATTGACAAGAATCTGGAGTCGGAAAACAAAACAAGTCCACTCAAAGAGTTAGTATAAGAAGCAGGCTGCCTTGCCTATAAATAAGACAGAGTGACAAGTTACCACAGTGTCCCAAAAGCACCAATTCTTCATTGATTTAAGCTAAAAAGGAGGACTAGAATCATTTTATGTTCTTTACCTAAATTTACTGCTACTCCTATAGTTATCTGAAAGCATTTTCAATCCTATGGTATCAGAAGCTGCTCAACTTAGAACATTAAGAAGTTTAAATGCCTTCTTGTTCCAAGTTCATGTACATACTTTTAAATATTCACTTTGATTTTCATTTGCACAAATTCTATCTAGTGAGAAGTAATGGAGGGATTAGTAGAGGAAAATACCACAAGGATGCACAAACAGGCTTCACGGGAGACCTCAGGTGCCAAGATCAGCAAGAAAAGGTTCTTCTTTCTCTCACAATTCCAGGGAGAGCTATGCCAGGGTGGGTGATGCTACTGGACACATTCCACATTCTAGGGAAGGGGCACTGCCCTACTACCTTCCTATAAAAAGGGAGAGCCCAAAACAGCCTGGGGTTGTGAGAAATAATCAGACAAGACTTCGGCATCAGGCCATCTTCCAGCTGGAAGTAAAGCTGGCTGAGCACACGCATGAGCTGATGCACTTGGAGACCTTGTGAGATGTTGGATTCAGGCTGCTGCATGGGTAGGGTGGGAGCACAGCTGAGCTTTGGCCCAGGCTTCACCACTGGAGAACAGGGAGCTCTTGATTCTCATAAACCTATTGCTAGGCAGTTGAGCCCCAGGCATTCACTGAATAATTCTCCTTGTTTTGCATGTTTATTTAAAAGTACTAACTAAGAGATACTTTGCCCTGACCAGTGTGGTTCCATTGGTTGGGCATAATTTCATAAAGCGAAAGATCACCGGTTCAATTCCTGGTCAGAGCTGCATGACTGAGGGCAGGAAAAGTGCTTTAGTCAGTTTTAACTGCCAACAGCCAGAACATTGCTGATCATACCATGTGCATTCTAACAAACCTTTCCCATACATTACATGGACCCACACCAGGGTCACTCTAGGGCATTTTTCTTCCTCTGCCACCTTCGATGAGCTGATATCACAACAGAGATTCAGAGGTCTCTGATGCAGCCAGATGTGACCACATACCACAAGGGGTGTTTCCTTTGGGCTTTGTATTAGACAATTCAGCAGCTGAACTAATCACCAATGGCTTTTTTGTTTTTAAGTCACATCTCTGCATTTTCCCTTGGGGAAAGCCTGCTGCTACTGCTTTGGGCATGACATATTAAAGAAATGGTGATAATAATGGCAGTAAACACTTGCTGAATATTCACTGTGTGTCAGGCACTGTGCTTGAATATACCACCTACATTATCTTGCTTAATTTTCCCAAGAAACCAATAACTTGGTTATTATTATTTTATATTTTACTATAAAAATTGAGTGGAAAGTAGGAACTCAAACCTATATTGTAGCAACTTTGCTATCAGTCTTGACGTTACTTGGTAAAGAAGACTGTAGACCCAAATTAGCTGTAAGCAGTTAAGCCATGAGGGTTGGTGACCCTAACCTCTTTCACAATCTAAAACCAAAGCCCCATGAAAACAGGGATTTTGTCTGCTTTGCCTGCCATTATATTCTCAGTGATGAAAACAGGGCTTGGCATGAAGTAGGTGCTCAATAAAATCATACAGTGAATAAATCCTGCAAAAGCTTCCTTTTCCAGAAGGACAGAGGTAAGTACCCAGCCCATTGTGCAATGCTTGGTGAGGGCAAAAATGGTTAAAGAGGCAAAATCTGCTTTTAAGTCCACCCTACTTTTACTCTTGTGATTCTGCTCCACAACACCATAACTTAGCATTCTTCTCTTGCCTCTTTCAACATTTCTTCTTAACTAGGAAAGGTTTAGAATAAAGAACAGTTGACTTAAAATTTAAAAAGTGTTCATTAAAAACCCACCTCTACCATTTCCCAGCTGTGTGCATTTAAGTAAATCAATTGAGTTTTCTTGGATTCTATGGAGATACTAATCCCTAACTCATACAAAGCCAGAAACAATTACAAATTTCAAAGCCATATGTACATGTTATGTATTATAACTGACAAATTATTGAAAAAGGTCAAGTGACGATATTAATCAGTGGCAAATATTTAAGGTGTAGAATGTAGGCTTTTCCATGTATTGTTTAGATCAACCCCAGAAAGGCAATCATCAGCTCTGATAATATATTATGGATAATCTATAATGCTATTGCATTTCTCATCAACTAATCAACATAATGTTTCCTGTGAACCTAACAGATAAGCCAGTGATCAAATTGTTCAAGCACCTCTGGAGGTGCTTCCATGCAGGTACCCAAAGTCTAGAGAGACCATACAGCTCTGGAAAAGTTAGCCCATTCAACAAAAATTACTTCTATCTTGTCTCCCTCTCTCATTCCTTCCCATGCATACACTCTGAAAAAGATGAGGTTAAATAAACAGAAGGTTCTCTTTGTTTTTGCTTATGCAAGCCCTATATATAATCTCAGAGTACTATAAGACACACTAGGAATTTAGGAGAAGAAAAAATGTGTTAGCTTATTTTTTGCTTCTCCTCCTCTTTGTTTGGGGGGACTGGAACAAATCTCACTGCACACCCAAGAGAACTCTGGGTAATGATTACTTAACACACAGGTCAGCTGTAAACAGCTGTAATTCCCTGGTGGATCACTCATGTCAGACATCCATGCAACATTTTCATCTATGTTCTGCCCAAGGGTGATCGGGACTTCTCCTTTTTGCCTTTGAATATCAGGCTGTTTGTTTGCAGCCTCCTTAATATTAAGGCTCTTTTGCCCACAGAGCTTGCAGCATGATAAATGGTATTTGATTTCATTTGTCTCTATTGATCTGATTCATCCTCAGCCTCACACTCCCTCTCATCTGGCTGTAATCTCATAGTTGACACATGTTTGCTCTTCATTCACTGTGGAGAGCATTGCTGTTTTCTAATTTTCTAACTGGCTTGTGTGCCTCCAACTCTATCAAGCATGGACCCCAATTTATCTTATAAATAAGAAAATGAATCCTATCTCCTGCTTGCGTCGGATTTTATTTCCAGCCCTCATAACTCAGAGCATCTCAGTCAGGCCTACATCAAGTCTCTGGCCCCAATTATCACTGTTCCTGGTGGCTGACTAATGCCACCTAAGCACAGTGGTGTATGAGTAGCAAATTCATGTCAAAGGCATGAGTTTTGGCTTCAAGACTAATTCTACAATCTAGAGGAGAACTCCAGAGAAATACATGTGCCTTTTTTTATGACCATGGCCAGATAATCACATTTCCCTTGTTCCTACTAAAGAGTAAAGAATTTACAAACCAAGTGAATAAAATAATTTGTTGCCTGCCCTTCAAAACATGGAGGAAACCCTCAATATTAAAACTACAAATGATTAGCAGAGGCATAAAACATAATAGTTTAAAAACCTTGGGCACCCACAAAAACATCTTGGTGTTCAATTTAGAGGACTTGGAAAGAACCCAAGAGGAGAGTTAATCCTACTCATGGCCCTTCACTCCAGAGAAATTATCTCATTTTAAAGACCTCCCTTGGAAGTAATTTCAGAGTTTACACAAGTAACATTCTGGCATGCTGTACTTCTTCTTTACAGTCAACTTATTTTCTTCTGCTAAGAGCTAATCCAGTAGCACTTAAGAAAAGTCACTCAGTAAACTCTTTCTTTAAATCTGACCTTAATATCATGTGTTGTGGTTCCTCTCTCTTCTTATTTTTCTCAGAGGAGATGGTGCACATTTTATCATCAATCCTTTCATAGAACACAAACCGTAATACTAGTCTCTCTCTAGTCCTTTCTTCTTTTAGTTTAGTTACTCAAATCCTCAGCTCTTTCCTTATGAGCCTTTTTCTCAAGTTTTATTCCCACCTTCATTGCCTGGATTCTGTACAATTTCCATAATGTTTTCATGCAATGACCAGAGGACAAAAGAACATTCTGGTAAATTTTGGCTAATTTGGAAATAACAAGAGTCTCTCTTGGGTTGCTGAACTCTTCACTCTTGTTAGTCTTTCCTTGGACTCTCCTTGGTTTTTCTAAAAGTTGCACAGCGTTGTTGATTCACATTCAGCTGTTTAGTGTGAAGATACAGTAGTCCCCTTTATTCACGGTTTTCCTCTTTGTGGTTTCAGTTACCCATGATCAATCATGGTCTTATAATACTAAATGGAAAATTCCTGAAATAAACATGTCATACGTTTTACATTGTGTGCCATTTTGAGTAGCATGATGGAATTTCAAGCCATCCCACTCCATCTCTCCTTGTATGTGAACCATCCCTTTGTCCAGGGTCTCCAAGTTGCACATGCTCCCTACCCATGATTCATTTAGTAGCTGGATTATTGGATCAGCTGTCATGGTAATGTGATGCTTGTGTACTAGTGACCATTATTTTACTTAATAATGACCCAAACCCCCAAGAGTAGTGACGTTGACAATTCAAATAAGCCAAAGAGAAGCTACAAAGTGTTTTATTTAAGTAAAAAGTTTTGTATGTATCAGAAAAAAACAGTATATATAGGGTTCAGTAACATCTACAGTTTCAGGCATTCTCTCAGGGTCTTGGAACATATTTCTTATGGATAAGGCAGGGCTACTGTACCAAAGAGTGTATGATAATTCTATTGATTTCACATAAGAAATGTGAGCTTCTTTGCAAAACAATGGAGTGAGGCCTCACCTTTAGTGTAGGCTGCCAAATGCCAAGTGCCCTTGTCCTTTCTAACAAAACTGATTCTCCAGAAAAGATTGAAAACTCTTTCACAAGTTCACAACACTAAAGTATAACTTCTTCCTTAGGTTCTATTTTAACAGGGTCTAAAACTTTTAACTCAATCAATGTACCCCCTACAATGGGAGTGTTTGGAAAACAAAAAGGGACAGGCCTTTCCTCTAAGATCATGCCAACTTTGCCTCCAAATTATGTCATCTTTATCCATGTGTCCACCTGGTTCCAATCCCTTTAAATGAATCAGGCCTATACCCACAAGACTCCACTGAACCTTGTAGGAGGCCACCTGGAGTTGCAATAATCTCTGTGCAGTATCTCTGCTCTTCTGGCCCTGGCTGGTTTGGCTCAGTGGATTGAGCGTCGGCCTGCGAGCTAAGTGTCGCTGGTTCGATCTTCCAGTCAGGGTACATCAGAGAAGGAAAACTCTGACTCCAAAAAACCTCCGCTGCCTTGCGGCATTCCTCTTCAGGGGAAAGGCTAAGGGAGTAAACCCCGACAGAAAATCCGGAGCCGGAGTCCCTAAGGCGGTTTGACGTTGTAATCAACACCGGCAACTCCTGCGGCGCACCTGAAGCCAAGTTGTATTGACTCCGTCTCTCCCTTGGATCCTTCAGCTGCGAAGAGAGGGGGGGTCTGCTGCATGGGCAACAGCAGACCCTCCATATCACCCTGCCCAGGCTCTGTAGCTTCAGCTTCACTGGAGAGGACACTCCAGCGTCATCACAAGATGTCGATTCAACACGGGAGGAGACAGATACCATGTCACTCCCGAGTTGGACTGCACAGCCACTCTCGGCGGTGCAGATAGACTCTTGGGAAGCTACACCATCGTCTCTCGAGACGGACGGCTGCCAACAACAAAATCTCTGCTCTTCTCAGATTTCCTGGTCTCAGGACTTCATATGGGGTTGTTTCCAAAAATGCCCTCAGTTCTCTACCTCTCCCTGTGTCACACCCTTTGCAACGTTACTTTGAAACTCCTTCCATCAAGAGATGGAGTTTACTCCTTCAGCCCTTGAATCTGGGCTGGCCTTGTGACTTACTTGGCAGCAGAAGTGAGAGTGTGCCAGATCCAAGCCTAAGCCTTAGGAGGCTTTGCACCCTCTGCTCACCCTTGGAACCCCACACCTACTGTGAGAACAAGCTTCTGGCACATGAGAGACAACATGGAGCCGAATTGAGTTATCCCAGCTGCAGCCATCCCAGATCAGCTGGCCCCTATCCAACTTGCCTACTAACTACGGATGCATACATCAGTCCAGCCAAGATCAGGCAAGCCTGGTCCCAATTAGTGGAACTTCCCAGGTGACCCATGGATCCATGATAAATAGGAAATCGTTGCTGTCTTAACCCACTATGTTTTGGGGTGCTTTGTTATGTAGCAATAATAAACTGAGACATACCCCATAACTTGGTTCCTGTTTTCTGCTTTGTCACTCCTCTGATGGATGATCCAGTGAGAAACTTGCTCTTCCATATTTGATCCTCAGCATTGCTGAAAAATATAACATCTCTTCTCTGACTAATGGTTTCTTACTCTATAATTTTGGATAAAATGTACACCATTATGGATTCACCTCTCTCCATGTTCATCCCCACAGGAGAAGGGATTTAGACACTGAGACCAGGTGATTCCTTTCTATCCTCCCTCGACAGCCCCCCAAAGCTGCTCTTCTTTCTGCATTTCCTCATCATGTGAGCATCACTTCTAACTTCCCAAGTCAGAGCCTGAGCTAAGACCTAGAAGAAACCCAAGGCCCCTTCTCTCTCATCTCTTTGAAACCAAATCCTTCATTTCACCCCCCTATTATCTTTCTGAGCCACACATTTCCTCCTCTCCAAGTAGGGCTCCAGCTATCAGCAGCCAGTACCCATGTGGCAAGCTCTCAATTAATATTTGTTGAGGGAGTCTCAGAATGGCTCTTAACTCATGTCTCTTTCTCTCTGAGTAATCAGATAAACAAAGGAAAGCTTATAAAATATAGCTGTTTTATACATGATCTTATATTCTCCCAAATAACAACTTCGGTGAAATTAGTTTTTACTGCCATTGGGTAATTTTTTTAATAGTGAGTCACATGATTAAGAGTCTAAATGTATACAGGCTTCATAAACTTTGGGGTTTTGTATGAATCAAATGCAAGGCAAATGCTCAAGAAAGAGTGCCGATCTTCCTGTCAATAATCCTATCGGTCTAGTTTCATAAACTTTTGACATTTATCTTTAACAGCTCAAAAAAATGTCATTAATGAGATTTGGCTTCACATACATTAATTGCCCCTACCCCTGCCTTGGCCACAATCTTATACATACATGATGATGGCTGCAGAGTGAGCACTTTAGAGAGAAGGGATAGTATTGTTTTATCAGGTGGGTGAGCAGGACCCTGGATATAAAACATTGCTGCTTCCAGACCCTTCATATCCTGCAAGATGGATTTGTAGCCAGCACAGTGGCAGAAGAAGGTCGTCCTGGTGTACAAGGTTTAGAGCCTGAACGCTGAAGTACTGCCCACTTCTCCCTTCTCTGCATGATGCTTGCTGATGGATATGATCAGGCCTTTGCCTTGGAATCTGACCACAGGATTTGCAGTTCTTGTGGGGAAACACTGAGTATCCCAAACTGGCTCCATGCGATGTGCTTAAATTCTGACATGTGTGATTTTGTAACGCTAAACATTGGAATAATCTTGTCACTCAGGAAGCAATGACTAGAGATCAATGTCTAAGAAAGTGGGTGCCCAAAATGAAGACATGACAATGGCTCAGGCATGGGAGGAGTATCCAGGCCCCAGGCCCTCCAAGCCTTAAAGAGGTGCCACCCTTCATTTCCCTAGGCACAAGGTGAGGACTCTCCCTCCCAAACCTGAATTTTCATAGTGTTGCACAGATTACTAAGAACTCTCACATATATTTTTCCAATAATCTTCACCACAATATTGCCCGTTAAGTATAATTATTATGACTTTTTACCTTTATGAATAAAGACATTAAGACTAGGATAAGGTTGTAAATGGTCCAATATTACATGATAATACTAACAATGATTACTATTTATTGGCCGTTTCTTATCTCACATTTATTTTCTTTTGGTCTTATAAAAACCTTGCTCAGTAGGCTGCATTAACATCTTTTTACAGAGCAGGAACTAGACCCAAGGAGGTCAAGTGACTTGTTCAAGGTCAAATAGCTAGGGAATGTCAGAACTTGGATATGCACTCAAGTCCAGCAGATTCAATGTTTGTATTTGTTTGATTTTAGCTTACTTCCTCCAAATTTTTTCAGCTCAACCTCCTTTGTAGCCTTTGGGAAGCTGAGAATTTGGGGGAGGGTCTAGGATTATAGCTTTACTCCCTTGACCCATACACAATCATTCTCTCCTCTTTCTGCCCCAGAAAGAGCTTGCAGTCAATTGGCTGCAGTTGGCTGGTGCATTTGGTAAATCTTAATTTTATGACAGCAGTGTGACCTGCCAAAAATTCTCCATAGGAGACTGAAATCATCAAAATGCCAGATCTGACTGTCTTTTGAGCTGGACCTTTTCATCTTTATTGCACTAGCACTGAGAACAGCTTGCTTTTGGGTTTTTCATTGAATTTACCGACATGCTTACAGACAGAAGGATCTTACTATCTCCACTTACACCGATAGCCACTTATTTGGAAAATAAAAATTCTTGGTCTTTCCCTAGAAGATTCTGGTCCTCACCTTATCACTGGTGGCAAAAATTTAAAACATCAATAAATATTTGTTGAGTATCTGCTAATTATTAGTCATTGTGCTAAGCATTTTAATATTTATTTTATTTCATTTTCATAATAACATGTAAGGTAGTTATTGTTCTTATTTTATACATTAGTTAAGAAAGAAAATAATTTACCTGCTATCATACAACTAATAAGTGATGAACTTGAATTGAAACTCCAATTTTCTGATTACAAGTCCAATTTTCAATTTTTATTCTGATAAGAAGCCATGTAATTTAATAATATGTATTAAGACTCTTAAAAATATGCCAACTCTTTAACTTCAAATTCTACAATACTTGAAAGTATTTATTATTAAAATCAAAGATAATCTTAAATATGCATGCTTAAATTATAACACAACAGTTATTTATAATCATAAAAATTAGAAAAAACTTAAATATCTGATACCAAAAATATTTAATACCTTTTTAATCTGCTTTGCTTTAATATAATGCAATCATGCTTTGAAGATGACATTTAATGACATAAGAAAGCACCAAAACTACAATAAACAGAAAACACAGCCACATCAAACTGTACATGGGTTTTGGTTATGAGTTGAGGCCTGTGAGTGCTCACTTTCCCATTATTCAGGAGGATGGGTCTTCTGTTGGTACCTGAACTTTCCTGGGTGAAAAATATATCTGCAGGCTCTGACCAGGCCAGACATCGCTTGTATCTCAAGGTGAAAGTGAGTTAATTCTTGAAGGAAACAACATTATAGTTATCTCAAATTTGGCTGCATTGACTCAGCAAACCACAACAGTTAAAAACAAAGATAAGAGAAAAGTGTCAGATGGTTATCTATGTCTATGAAAAAGTACAAAGAGTTAATCAGACTGATGAATGAGATCTAAGAGTGGTCAGCTACAGAAAGAGTAACATGCTGATGATTCCTAAGACCGACTGACTTATGATTTTTAAAGATGCAGTAAAAGCCCTCTTGATTCAGAGGGGGGAAAAAACTTTGGATATACTAGGACCTCAATTTTGTCCAAAATAAAAATTTTTACACATACATTTCAAAATTATAATTGAATAAAACATGCTTATTTGCAGTCATCTCCTTGTGAAAAAATTATGGCTTCTATCTTTTTTCTTAATTTTTTTCTTAATTCTCATCAATGAGATTCCAACATTGCTATACAATAGAAACAAAAATAGACTATTAAAAAAAGGATTCTTACTATTATTTCAAATAAGCTGAAGTCAAAGTGGCTCAAGTCCAAAATGCTGCTGGGAACTTTTCTCTTTTTTACTCCTCAACTCAGGGAGCAAGGGAGACGAGTGTTAGAAAACATGAGGAACTAGCAGCGTGATCTTGGGTAAGTCACATTCTCTCTCTGGGTTTTAGCAGGCTTTTCTGAAAAATGAGCAGCCTGGATCAATAAACTCTGCCCCAGGCCTGAGTCCACAGCCTCCCTCAGTGGTCTCTAGATAGAACTGTCTTTCAACATGCAATTAGATCTAGCCTTCCCCCACGACTGGAAAGAAAAATATTTATGAATTACTCTCTAGTTTAGAAATGAATCTCTGTCTGGGAACAAAGAATTACAAACCCCACTGGTAAATTAGAGTCCATTATCAGACACTACAGCAGCAAGCTCAGCCCGGTGGTAATTGTATCTGCACTAATAAGGCTGTGAGGGACACTTTAGGCCATTTGCTATGTGAATCAATCATTATTACAGTCTAGCAGCAGAGTGGACGTGGAAATGAGCCTGTATTATCAATGGCCAATTAGACCAGAAATCCATCAAGAAGCTCATGGGGGTGAGGAAGTGGGCAGGAACACAAGTGGCCTGGGTCCCCGTCAGCTCACTGATGTCACAGGTCACCCCAAAAGATCCAAGACTGCCTGAAATTCTGTTTAAGGTCCCTAATAGGGCTGAGTGACCTTAAAGAATTCTGATTCTGCTTGGCTATGGCATGCCAATTTCATGTACATAACTGAGTATACTCCCTAATGGATGAGAAGATATTTGAGTTTGCCCTGTGCATTAGTGTCTTAGGGCTGCTAGAACAAATTTTAAGTGCCTTAAAACAACAGAAATGTATTCTTTTACAGTTCTGGAGGATAGATGTCTGAAATCAAGGAGTCAGCAGGGCCACATCCTCTCAGAGGCCTCTTTTAGCACCTGGTAGCCCCAGGTGTTCCTTGGGTTGCAGAATCGTAACTCCAATCTTTGCCTCAGTATTCATTTGGCCATCATCTCTGTATCTCTGTGTGTCCTTTCTTCTTATAAGGAATAGGGTTTACCCTAAGTATGGCCTCATCTTAACTTGATTACATCTGCAAAGACTCTATTTCCTAAAAGGTCACAATCTGAGGTTCCTGGTGACTATGGTTTTTTGGGAGACACTATTCAACTCACCATACACTGATGTGGGGCACTGTTTGATTTTAATTGGTTGTCTTTCACCTCACTCTTACCTGTGATAGTAGATAGGTTGATAATAGCTCATACTAAAATAGTACTTAATATGTGCCAGACATATTCTAATCTCTTCACATATATCAACACATCAAATTCTCACTATGAGTAGGTCCTATTTACCTCCATTCTCTAAGTGAAGAATAGAGGAACAGAGAAGTTAAGGTCCCACCTCTAAAGTTGTACAACAGGTGTCAAAGCCAGAGCTTAAATCAAAACAATCTGGTTTTTCAGACTGTGTTCTTAATCATTCACCCTACTCCTTTAAGAACATACAAAAATTTTTTTGAGATATACCAAGAAGTGGGTTTACTGGATTATGTGGTAGTTCTATTTTTAGTTTTTTTGAGAAAATGTCATACTGTTCTCTCTAACACTTCAGCATTTTTACATTCCCACCAACAGTGTTCCAGTAACTCCAGATCCTCACCAATATTTCTTGCCTTTCTTAAAAATGACATCTCATTAATGATACATAATTAAAGTGATATCTCATTGTGGTTATTATTTGTATTTCCCTAATGGTAGAGATGCTGAGCATCTTTCCATTTGTAGATCTTCTTTGGAAAAACAAAACAGTCTTTTTAAACCTTTAGCCCATTTTTTAATCAGATTATTAGTTTGGTTTTGCTTTTACTTTTGCTTTTGCTTTTGGCTACTGAGTTGTGGGAGTTCTTAAATGTTTTGGAAATTAACTCCTTATTTCATATCTGGTTTGCAACTATTTTCTCCCATTCCATAGGTTACCTTTTCACTCTACTGATTGTTTCCTTTGCTGTATGGAAACTTACTGGTTTTTATTTTATTTTCTTGAGACTGATTTTTTTTTTATTTTTATTTATTTTTTATTGATTATATTGTTACAATAGTTCCAATATTTTCCCCCTTGTTCTCCTCCATCCAGGAACACCCTTCCCCCAGCAATCCTCCCCCTATTCAGTCCATGCCTGTGGGCAGTGCCTATAAGCTCTCCGGCTTCACCCTTTCCTATATTATTCTTTTAAAAAAAATAATAATTTTTTAAACAATAAAAAATAACAATCCTTCCCTCTCAGACCTAAGACCCTTTATAATCTTATAAAAGACAATGGGCGAAGGTCTCAAGCTCCTCTAGTTGCTTCAAGCTGGACACGGTCATTGTCCTACCTACTCGGAAACTTACTAGTTTGATTTAATTCTAACTTGTCTATTTTTGTTCTTGTTTCATTTCCTTTTGGTCCCACATTTATAAAATCATTGCCACACCAATGTCATGAAGATTTTCCCCTGTCTTCTAGCAGTTTTATAGGTTTATGTCTTATATTTAAGTTTTTAATGCATTTTTGATCCATTTTTAATCTGTTTGATTTTGGTGTAAAGTATAAAATAAGGTCTGATTTCATTCTTTTGCATATGGATATCCAGTTTTCCAATATTATTTGTTAGAGAGACTTTCCTTTCCCCATATGTATATTTGGGAAGCTTGTTGAAAATCAGTTGACATTCATCGCATGAGATTATTTCTGGGCTCTTTATTCTCTCCCATTGGTCTATATGTCTTTTTTTTAAATGCCAGTATCATACTGTTTTTATTACATACTTTTTTGTAGATTTATGACATATTTTTAAATCAGGAGGTGTGATACCTTCAGCTTTGTTCTTCTTTATCAGGACTGTTTTGGCTATTTGGTGTTGTTTGCTTTGATATAAATTTTAGAAATTTTTTTCTATTCTGTCAAAAATACCCATACATGTTCAATCAGGTAATTACACTTTAAGGAATTCTCTCTTTTAAAGAAAATGTGAACTATATAAAACTTCTACTTACAAGATGTTTATGACTGCATTGTTTATAATTACAAGGACAACAGGTAAATGTAAACAAAAGGAAATTACTTAAGTAAATAATGTCATGCCTACATAGTGAAGTAGTATATCTCCATGAAAATACTGTGAGTAGTTTCTAATAACAAGAGGAAATATTCATGTCATAATTTTAAGTGAAACATGAAATATAGGGTGGTATATATAATATGTTCTTGACTTAGATTTTTAAACCACAGAAGAGAGAAAATTACATTAAAAATTTTAATAAGGGTGATTAATAGTAATGGAACAAATACTAAAAACTAAAATATTAAAAATGCTGTTGAATACACACACAAAAAAAATTTATTGCAGCTCTTTTAGAAGAATTGAATATTTTTCTCCTTTGACCTACTTTTTCAGGTTTTACAACATTTTTTTACTTTAAAAAAATTTATATTTTTATTTTTTTATTACAATTGTCCCACTGTTTCCTTCATTGCTACACCCTACTCAGCCCTCCCCTTCTTCTACAGTCAATCCCCACCCCGTTGTCCATGTATAACTTCTTTAATAAGCATAAGTTGTTTTGTGATTAGACAAAAGATAATAACATTTAAAATGTCAACTAGTATTAATAAAACAAGCAATATTCTTGTGGGAGAACTGAGATGGAAAAGTAAGTTTTAGTACTGGCCTTTAAATCAAAGATCTCCTAAAGTTCAAAACAGGACACACTACATGCTCTCTCCTGGAAGCTCTAGCATTTATTCAATTCTGAAACAGTGAAATTGTCTTATTTTCTAATCTACTAAATTCCAGGTTTGACATTGATATATGCTACACAAGTGTCTGTTGAATGAATGGATAGACATCTGAGCTAAATAAATACATGGCACAACAGATGGAAAAGTTCATGTATAGGGAAATTAAACAAATGGTTTAAACAGAAAACAAATATCTTTCTAAGCCAAGAGTTTGAAGCTCCTTCTTTCTTTGTTTTCTAGAAGTCCTACTGGGAACCTGGGGACATAGTGTCATTAACTCCACTTTGCCAGGTTGTGAATTAAGCTTTACCTTTTCAGCTATATATGATGGATTCTCAAAAGATGAAAAATCATTAGACTGAAGATCAAACCAACAGAAATTAGATTGACCTAAATCAATACTTAAGGAAATATCTCTCCCTCCTGATAAATGCTGAAATGAGAACCTAGTTGATTCAAAGGATAACTGCCCTTCAGCTCAGGGAATCAAAGTTTTTATCTATACCCAAACCTTTGCAATATAACCCTCCTATCTCCAACTCCTTTAAATAAAATGACTTCTATTAGAGACAAGATCCAAAATGGTGGAGGAGTAAGTGAAAACTACACTAATCTCCTCCTAAGACCAACCTGGAACTACAATTTAATTGTGTAGAAATCATCTGGAATAGCCAAATGAACACTAGCTGGAGAGCAGCCTTATAACCATGGATAGTCAGAAAAATCCACTTCATCACAACATGACTGGTGGGAAGTGCAGAGACATGAAAGGGCTGGCTGGGCTCCTACAGGTGGTAGCTGAATGGACTGAGAAACAGCTCAGAAGCCAGGGGTTCCCCCTTAGAAGGGCAGGGTCTTAACCTCTAGCTGGGCTTCCCAACCTACAGCAACATAGCAGAAAGTAAGATAGCATCCAGCTTTAAAAAGTGAAAAGTCAAAGGTTTTTTTTTTGTTTTTGATTTTGTTTTTTGCTGGTCTGAAAGAAACAGCTGGAGAGAAAGAGCTCTAAAAGGGATCACGTACAACAATATATTGGCACCCACTTACCCTGGGCTCAAGCAGAGGGAGGGCAGAGAAGACTAGAGATGCTTAAGGAGAGTTTGGGGAGGTGGCTTTGAGGAGAGGACTGAGGGAGCAGCTGATTGGGTCCCAGTGCTGATTCATTCCCCATATTGCAGGCAGACCACTCCCCTCCAAGTGGCATCGGCAAGAGGGGAAGCAATAGCTTCACCTGCAGGAATTAATCTGCCCACCCTTGGTCTTTAAGCCTGACAGCTAATCACATATTAAATAGATTAACAACTAAAGAAGACAGACAAAGGCAATAGACCTCTGGTAGACTCCAACAGGCTGCCTAGGCCCAGACTAGGACATGATCTGATGCCACCAGGGGCAGACCCAGGAAGTGTAGATCAATCTAAGAAGCAGAAACAAACAATAAGAGTCACACACACACACACACACACACACACACACACACAAAAGAACTGGGGAGACAGAGAAACAACCCCCCCCATCAAAAGGAAAGGAGGAATCCCCAGAAAGACTGTTAAATAAAAGAGAGGAAAGCAAACTACCAGAAATGGAATTCAAAATATGGATTATAGGGAAGCTCAATGAGCTCAGTGAGCTCAAAGACAACTACAAAGGACTCCAGAGAAACTATGAGGAACTTACTGAGAATTACACCAGCATTAAAAAGGACATAGAAGCTATCAATAAGAGCCAGGAAGAAATGAAGAATACAATTTTTGGATTGAAGAGCATAGTAGAAGGAATTAAAAGCAGGATAGAGAAAGGAGAAGATCAGATCAGTGCATTGAAGGACAATGTAGAAAAAAATTCCCAGACAGTGCAACAAAATGAAAAAAGACTGAAAAAGAATGAAGAGGTCTTAAGAGAGCTGCAGTACAATATAAAATGTAATAATATCCATATCATAGGAATACCAGAAGGAGGAGATAAGCAAGGGATGGAAAACCTGTTTGAAAAAGTAATGACAGAAAACTTCCCTAACTTGATGAGAGAAAAAGTCATGCAAGTCCAGGAAGCACAGTAGTCCCAATGAAGATGAACCCAAACAAGCCCACTCCAAGACACATCATAATTAAAATGGCAAAACTCAAAGACAAAGAGAGAATCCTAAAAGCAGCAAGAGAGAAACAGCTAATAACATACAAGGGAGCTCTGATAAGGCTGTCATCATATTTCTCAACAGAAACACTACAGGCCAGAAGGGAATGGCAAAAAATATTCCAAGCAATGAAAAACAAAGGCCTGCAACCAAGACTACTCTACCCAGCAAGGCTCTCATTCAAAGTGAAAGGTGAAATAAGGAGTTTCACAGACAAAAGAAGGTTAAAAGAATACATCTCCCTGAAACCAGCATTGCAAGAGATGCTAAAGGGTCTGCTTTAAGAAAATGAAGAAACAGAGAGAGACAGAGAGGAACACAGGTACAAAGGGGAAAATGACAATGAATAAGTACCTATCAATAATAACCTTAAATGTAAATGGATTAAATGCACCAATCAAAAGACATAGGGTAGCTGAATGGATTAGAAAGCATGGCATACATATATGCTGTCTACAAGAGACACACCTTAGAATAAAAGATTTACACAGACTGAAAGTGAAGGGATGTAAAAAAATATTTCAAGCAAATGGACATGAAGAAAAAAGCTGGGGTAACAATAATTATATTAGACAAAACAGATTTCACAGCATAGGCCATAAAAAGAGACAAAGAACATTTCATAATACTTAAAGAAAAATCCATCAAGATGATATAACCCTTGTAAACATACATGCACCCAACATAGGAGCCCCCAAAAATATAAAGAATATCTTGAAGGACTTCAAGAAGGATATTGACAGCAACACACTCATAGTAGGGGACTTTAACACCCCATTGTCAACAATGGACAAATCTTCAAAACAAAGGAACACCAATTATATTGAGGTATTGAACAGCAATCTATATCAAATGGACTTAATTGATATATATAGAACTTTTCACTCCAAAGAAGTAAAATATACATTGTTTTCAAGTGCACATGGAATATTTTCTAAGATAGACCACAAAGTAGGACAGAAAACAAGCCTCAACAGATTTAAAAAAATTGAAATTATATCAAGCATCTTCTCAGATCACAATGGCTTGAAACTGGAAATCAACCTCAAGGAAAAAACTCAAGAACATTCAGACTCATGGAGAATGGATAACATGCTATTAAATAACGAATGGGTTAACAATGACATCAAGGATGAATCAAGAAGTTTCTGGAAACAAATGAGCCGCAAACCTATGGGACACAGCGAAAGCAGTCCTGGGAGCAAAGTTCAGAGCCATACAGGCCTACTTAAAAAGAATTGAATAATCTCAAATAAAATACCTAATCCTACAGCTACAAGAACTAGAGGAAAAACAATAAACAAAGCCCAGAACAAGTAGGAGAAAGGAAATAAAGATCAGAGAGGAATTAAATGACATAGAGACTACACAAACAATTCAAAAGGTCAATAAAACTAGGAGCTGGTTCCTTGAAAAGATATACAAAATCAACAAGCCTTTAACCAGACTCATCAAGAAAAAAAGAGAGAGGACCCAAATAAACAAAATCAGAAACTAAACAGGAGAAATCACAACCAATATCACAGAAATACAAACAATTGTAAGAAATTACTATGAACAACAGTATGGAAAGAAACTTGAAAATTTAGATGAAATGGACAAATTTCTGGAAACATATAATCTTCCAAAACTGAGTCAAGAAGAAGCAGAAAGCCTGGATACACTGATAACAGCTAGTGAAATTGAAGCAGTAATCAAAATACTCCCAGCACACAAAAGCCCTCGACTGGATGGCTTCCGAGGTAAGTTTTACAAAATATTTAGGGAGGAACTAATGCCTGCCCTTCTCAAATTATTCCAAAAAAAAATAAGGAGAAGGAAGACTCCCAATCTCTTTCTATGAAACCAGTATTATCCTAATTCCAAAGCTAGGTCAAGACAAAACAAAGAAAGAAAAATACAAGCCAATATTGCTGATGAACATAGATGCTAAAATCCTCAACAAAATATTGGCAGACCAGATCCTGCAACACATTAGAAAAATCATACAACACAATCAAGTAGGATTCATCGCAAGGAAGCAAGGATGGTTTAATATTCTCAAATCAATAAATGTAATACACCACATAAACCAAATGAAAGACAAAAATCACATGATCATATCAATAGATGCTGAAAAAGCATTTGATAAAATATGACACCCATTTATGATGAAAACACTCAGCAAAATGGGAATAGAGGGAGCATATCTTAACATAATTAAGGCTATATATGATAAACCTGAAGCCAACATTATACTTAATGAACAAAAACTAAAAGCATTCCCCCTGAGATCAAGAATAAGACAAGGATGTCTACTCTCTCCACTCCTATTCAACATAGTGTTGGAAGTTCTAGCCACAGCAATCAGACAAGAAAAAGAAATAAAAGGCATCCAAATTGGAAAATAGGAAGTAAAACTGTCACTATTTGCAAATGACATGACAATGTACATAGAAAACCCTATAGACTCCACTAAAAAGCTACTTAACATAATAAGTGAATTTGGCAAAATAGCAAGTTACAAAGTTAATATACAGAAATCAAAGGCATTTCTGTACATGACCAATAAAATATCAGAGGTATAAACTAGAAAAACAAAGTCCTGTTTACTATAGCAACACAAAAAATAAAGTACCTAGGAATACACTTAACCAAGGAGGTAACAGACCTGTACTTGGAAAACTATATAGCACTGAAGAAAGAAATTAAGGAAGATACAAATAAATGGAGGCATATACCATGTTCATGGATGGGAAGAATCAACATCATTAAAATGTCCATACTACTCAAATCAATTTATAGATTCAATGCAATCTCTATTAAAATACCAATGACATATTTCACAGATATAGAACAAATACTTCAAAAATTTATATGGAAATCAATAAAATATACTTAAAAAAATTTATATGGAACCAAAAAAACCCCCAAATAGCCACAACAATCAAATAGCCACAACAATCTTGAGGAAGAACACAGTAGGAAGAACCACAATACTACTATTAAACTATAATAAAAGGTCACCATAATCAAAATAGTCTGCTACTGGCATAAGACCAGACATATAGATCAATTGAACAGAATACAGAGCCCAGAAATAAAACCAGGTCTACATGGTCAACTTATATTTGACAAAGGAGGAAAGAACATAAAATTGAGTGAAAAGAGCCTCTTCAACAAATGGTGTTGGGAGAACTGGATAGGGACATGCAAAAAAAAAAAAAAATGAAACTAGACCACCAACTTACACCATTCTCCAGAATAAACGCAAGATTGATAAAAGACTTAAATGTAAGCCGTGACACCATAGAAGTCCTAGAGGAAAACATAAGGCAGGAAAATTTCAGATATCCGACGTAGCAATATTTTCACCAGTATATCTCCTAAGGCAAGGGGGATAAAAGAAATAATAAACAAATGGGATTGCATCAAACTAAAGAATTTCTGCTCAGCAAAAGAAAACATCAGCAAGATGAAAAGGGAACAAACCATATGGGAAAATGTATTTGCCCATGATACCTCAGAGAAGGGGTTGATCTCCAAAATATATAAAGAATTTGTATGTCTCAACACCAAGAAGACAGACAACACAATTAAAAAATGGGCAAAAGACTTAAACACTTCTCCAAAGAGGTCAATAGGCATATGAAAGAATGCTCAACATCACTAACCATCAGAGAGAGGCAAATAAAAACCACAATGAGATACCACCTTACACCACTCAGAATTGCCATCATCAACAACTCAACAAACAAGTGCTGGCAAGGATGTGAAGAAAAAGGTAATCCTAGGGCACTCTTGGTGGGAATGCAGACTGGTGCAGCCACTATAGAAAACTGTATGAAATTTTTTCAAAAAACTAAAAATGGAACTGCCTTTTGATTCAGAAATTCCATTGCTAGGTGTATACCAGAAGAACCCCGAAACAGCAATTCAAAAGAACCTATGCACCCCTATGTTCATAGCAGCACTACTTACAATAACCAAGTGCTGGAAACAACCTAAGTGCCCATCTGTAGTTGAGTGGATCAAAAAACTGTGGTATATTTACACAATGAAGTACTATGTAGCAGAAAGAAATAAGGAACCTCTACCATTTGCAACAATGTGGATGGAACTAGAGAGAATTATGCTTAGCAAAATAAACCAGGCAATGAAAGACAAATACCATATGATATCACCTAATACAGGAAACTAATGAACAACACAAACAAATGAGCAAAGTTGAGCCAGACATGTAAACAAGGAAGAGACTAACAGTGACAATGGGGAGAAGGGAGGGAGAGAAGGGGGATAAGAAGGGGAAGGATGTAGTCAAGGAACTAGTATAAATGACCCATGGACATGGACAACAGGATAGGAATTGACTATGGGAGGAGGGGTGGGATGGGTGGTGGAAGGAAGCAATGGGGGGAAAGGTGGGACAATTGTAATAGTAAAACAATTTTAAAAAATTTTAAAGTAAATAAATAAAATAAAATAAAATGATTTCTATTTGTGTTTCTAACCACATAACATTCGTTGGCAACCAGGATGGTTTTGTGGCTGTGAGATAGGATGTAGGGCTCAAAATTTGGGACCTACTGAACTAGTCAGATTGCCTTCACTATGTATGTTCTGAAGTTGATTACTGACTGTGAAACAAGCATTCCTATCTCTTCACTTCCAGGACTGGGACACTGAAAATGTATGTCCCTTAGTCATATGCTTATTTACACCCACTTAATGACCCAGAGCACAGAGGCTTGCTGGAAGTTCTCCTGACTTGATGGTACAGTCAGCCACTGGACTAGGAGGAGACTGGCAATTCCATAGGACCCCCAGCTATGGCTGTTTCCCAAGCGACTCTGCTCAAAGTATTATATCAGTGTTTCAGGGTGCCAGTGGAGAACAGAACTGAGCCAGCCTCCGTGGACAAACAGTGTGAGTGTCCCACTGCAAGAAATGGCTAATCCCATCAGGCAAAGACTGATTACAGCCACACTGTACTGGCATGGCCATTGACAAGCTTGCATCCATTCATTTAACAACTTTTGTGGAAGGTCTTTATGTACTAGACACTGAATTAGGGATTAGAGACATTGAGCTGCCAGTCTACTGAGAGAGACAGAGACATAAGTCAACACTTACAATATGTATATACTGGATGCAGGAATTAACCAAAACCAAATTGGAAAGAGATTGGAAAAAGACATCTCAGAAGAGAAGATGGCTAAATTGTGTCGTGAAACCCCATGCTCCCCTGGAGCAGAGACCTGGGAATCCCAGAGATGGAGAGAAAGAATAAACAGCTTTTATATGCATAGAATATGAGAGCAGCCATTTTTCTATTGCTAAGGGCACAGCCACTCCACCCTTAGGTCCTCTAGAACCACAGAACACCTGGCTGCAGATCATAGGATTTCTGGTACAGAATTAAATCATTGTTTTTGTGTCCACAGAGAGGTGGGGCAAATGCCTATAATGTCAGGCCCTCAGAACTGCATCTCATAAATAGGAAGTACATCTCATTAGTAGGAAAACAATACCATCAGGACTTGCAAGCTGTGGAAACCTGTGATTTGGGATAAATGCTTTAGCGCTCACCCAGGCAGCAGTGCCACCAGTGTTATGCCTCAGTCTGTGCTTTCCACTTACAGGACAGAAAGAGTTTAGATTCCTCCTTGGCTAAAGAGGATACTGTTGCTTGGCTGATCATTGGGTTTTGAAGAGAGGAGTGGGGATCTTTAGATTTCAGAGCTGGCATCAGAAGTCTGTTCAATTTTAAGAAAATTACCTCATTTGCCAGTTGCATACGTTTTATAATCACACTAAAAGAGACCAAAATTAGCAAGATTTTGAAGTTCATTGAACTAAACACTAAACTAAATATTTTCAAATTTTAAAGGTCAGTAAAAGCAAATGTCTGCATTGGGTTAGAGGGGTTTGTAAGATTCTGTGTGAAGTGGTGAAAAAATTAATTCTTCAGCCTAAGTCCTAAATATTTTACCTTATAAAACCAATGATGACAGTGCACCTTGAACTATTACAAAAAGAGTATATTCTGAAAGGATATGTTACATCTGAAACCACAGGGACAATCTGCCTTTGAATGCTGGTAGATTAGGCCTAGAAAGGGGTCTGAGTTCTCTGAAACGACTGGCGAGAACCAAGAGGTGATCTGGCCCTGGCTCAATGGCTCAGTGAATTGAGCGTTGGCCGATGGTTCAATACCTGGTCAGGGCACATGCCGAGGTTGTGGGCCATGTCCCCAGTTAGGGGTGTGCAAGATGCAACCAGGAGCTGTTTCTCTCTCACTGTTTCTCCCTTCTTCCTCTCCTTCTAAAAATAAATAAACAACCCCCCACACACACAAAAAAAGAGAAAAAAATTTATTTAAAAAAAGGTGATCTGAACTTTTTTTTCCTTTTATTTAGTTTTATTTCCCTTTTAAACTAGCCTGGGAGTAAGCCATGCTTAATTTTAGAGTCTACTCCAAATTCGTGGACTCAGAAACCCAAATCTGACTGAACTTCCATGTGCCACTAATCAAAATATTTTTCTTAATTAAAAAAAAAAAAAGTCTTCTTGAGCAATAATTTTATTACAAAATATGGCACTTAGAAAGTAACATCTTTATGACTTTGGTCTGAAGGAAGCAGAAGCCCAAACATTATATTTCTTCTCAGCCATTAAAAAAAAAAAAAAGAAAGAAAGAAATCTTACCATTTGTGACAACATGGGTGAACCTAGAGGCTATTGTGCCAAGTGAAATAAGTTAGAAAAAGACAAATGTCATATGACTTTATTTATATGTGGAATCTAAAAAACAAAATAAACTAACAAACGAAACAGAAACACACTATACAGAGAACAAATCGGTGGTCTTTAGATGGAAAGGGGGTTAAAAGAATTGGTAAAAAGAGGAAGGAACTAAGAAGTAGAATTGCCAGTTATAAAAACAGTCATGAGGATATAAAGTACAACTATATATAAAGTATATATAAAGAATATAGTCAATAATATTGTAAAACTATGTATGGTGTCAGATGGGTACTGTATTTATCAGGGGGATCACTCCAAAGGGTATATAAATGCCTAATTACTATATTATACACATGAGACAATATAATGTTGTATGTCAAATGTAATTTTAAGATAAATTTAAAAAATAAATTAAGTAAATTTTTTAAAAAGAAAGAATTGGGAGCAAAAATTAACTGGGAAAGTCAAAGCTATGTTTTATTAAACAAAATGTTTAAAATGTGATTCTTGTAATCCAAAATGCCTGTGTTATTTGTTCGTCCCTAACACAAATCTTGCAAAGAAGACAGATGGAAAAGTCTCCGGGGTTTCAGGGAACTTTTAAGAGAATTTGGAAAGCCTTGAAGTCCAAATCTGCCAACAGGCTTCACCTCATCTCATAAGGGAGAGTGAGAGCTACCGATGGCCGACAAAACACGTAGCTCTCTGGTCCTGTTGCTGGGCAATGGGTGAGGCTCTGTCGGGATATTTCCTAGGACTCAGTCATTATGACCAGCTTATGTGATGAAGAAGTGCACTGTGAGAAAATCCCATTTTTGCACAGTGAAAAACAAAAAAGATTTTATCTTTAAATCACTTGTTTCTATATTTTTTTAAATGTCAAAGGAAGAAAACATCAATTATCCAGGGAAATGAAGTGGAAGGTGCAGTTTCACAGTTTCCAAAAGTCCAAGCTCTCTACAGCAGACAAGTCCATTTTTTTCTCCAGTAAAGCAATTATTGTCCCTCTCTTGGTGTCAGATGCTGTTGTCACATCTGACACAGCAGTTAGATTACCAAGAGGATGAGCAAAACAACAAACCCTTAGCACAGAGCTCCCTGGGGCTGTTGGCACCAGGGTGCACAGGGTAAACACTCTACTTTAGCATTAGAAAATTAATCTTTCAAACAAAAATGGTTTGTCACAATTCTACTTCTACAGATGACAGAAAATAGGGAAAGAACACTGAGACCTATCTCCTCACGAGTGTGCTGAAGAAAAAAAGTCAATTAGAAAATATATTTCTGGGGTCCTCGTTTATAGGTGTTCACCAGACAAGTGGCCAAGAAAAACAGCTTTGGGGATATGACAACATGGGGATATCAGGTACTGGTTTTGTTTGGTGCTTCTATGACACATCTTTTCTGCCTGGGCTGATTGTGATCTGTAGCCACATTGGAGACAGAATAATGGCACAAGCCCAGGAAGCCACCTGATATAGTAATGGGGGTAAGTAAGGGGGATTCAGAAGGAATCCCTTTAGGAAAGTATATTTAAAGACCAACACAACCATCTTTCTAGTCTAAAATCTTTTTCTTCAAATTTCCTAGAGGAATCACCTCAAAGGTCTCTAAATCTGGTCTCAGGGAAACTATTTACATTGCTTGACAAAGGAGACTAAGAACCTCAAGGAATAAGGTGGGTTTCCTGTTTGAGAACCTTCCACAAGAGCATTGGCCGCTGAAAATGTGGGCTGTAATCATGAGAAGGGAAATTACCTTCCAACTTCAGGGGCAGTGAAACAGTGTTGGGAGTGTTGGTGGGGGTGGGTTCTCTTTGCCAAGAGAAGCCACAGTTCACAGCAAAATCAAAAGCAACAAGGGAAGAGGGGACAATAGTGGACCCCACAGGGAGAGGAGGTTACAGCTGGGCTGGGTCTGGCTGTAGGCTGCTCAATACTGTGTTGAAAAGAGGTTCGCCTCTAAGTTTTTAAAATTGTCACCCAGGTCTTGATGACAGCTTAAAGGCAATGGGAATATAAACTGAAATATTGCATGTTGTTCATTTTTTTGAGTATTTTGATTTCATGGGATCCAAAACAAAGAATTACTCTTCTTCTCTCTTATTAGAAGTAAACAGACAGACAAAGTGAAATAAAGCAGTTTCTGGCACCAAGGGCAGTGCTGAAAAAGTCAGTATGGCAGGGACTATGTGAGGCAAGAGTTAGAATTGTGTGCTAAAAAGTTAGACTTTGTTAAAATAATGAACTTCAGAAGACATTAAAAGAGTGAAAAAGCAAGCTGCAGGCTGGCAAAAGATATGTTGTGATAGATATATCCAACAAAGGACTTGTAAACTAGAACATATTTTTAAACTCCTACAAATCAGTAAAAAAAAAAAAAAGAGATAATCAGGTTTAAAAATATAAGAAAAAGACTTGAAACAGCACTTCACAAAGCAAAATATCCAAATAATCAATAAGCATATGAAAAGTTATTCACATAATTACTTATGAAAGAAGTGCAAATTAAAACCATAATTGAGATCTGGTCAAGATGGTAGTGTAGGCAGACATGACTCACCTCTTTACATGCCGCATCAAAATTACCACTAAAATACAGAACAGCCATCACCCAGAACCATCAGAAAGCAAGTGAGTGGAAGTCTGACAAGTATGGAATTAAAGAAACCACATCCATTGAGATGGGTAGGAATGGGCTGGTCCCTCACTCACATGCAGTAGATAAAAATTTGGGAAAGATATCTCAAGAGCAAAGAGTCCCAGCCCCACAGTAGGCCCCCAGCCCAGGTTCCAGGGCCAGGAAGATAAGACCCCACAACTTCTGGCTCCCAAAACCAGCAGGTATTGAGTTGGTGGAAAAAACTGCTAGACCCCCAAGCAATTCATCATAAAGAACCCACATACAGACTCACCTACTCAGACTCACTCCCTTTGAGCTCCAGCACTAGGGTATCAGCTTAAAGAACACCAGTGGTATACAGGGAGAAACTGAAATGTCTGGCATCACCTGAAAGAGAAAGAAACAAGAATTGAACAAAATGAGAAGAGAATTAGGAACCTCTGGGACAACTTTAAATGCACCAACATCTGAATCAGAGTTGCCAGAAGGAGAAGAGAGAGAACAAGAAATTGAAAACTTATTTGAAGAAATAATGAAAGAAAACTTCCCTAATTTGGTAAAGGAAATAGACATACAGGTCCAGGAAGAACAGGGAGTCCCAAACAGGTTGGACCCAAAGAGGACCAGACCAAAACACATCATAATTAAAATGCCAAAGATTAAAGATAAAAAGAGAATCTTGAAAGCAGTAAGAGAAAAGAAGACTTACCTACAAAGGAGTTCCCCTACAACTATCAGGCGATTTCTCAAAAGAAACTTTGCAGGCAAGGAGAGGCTGGTAAGAAGTATTCAATGTAATGAAAAGCAAGGACCTACAACCAAGATTACCCTACCCAACAAAGCTATCATTCAGAATTTAAAGGCAGATAAAGTTCCTCCCAAACAAGACAAAGCTAAAAGATTTTATCATCACCCAGCCCTTATTATATGAAATGTCAAAGGGACTTATTTAAGAAAAAGAAGACAATCAAAACTATGAACATTAAAATGACAACAAACTCACTACTATCAACAGTTGAATTTGAAACATAAAAAAAAAAAAAAAAAACTAAGCAAAAGCCAGAAAATGAACAGAATTATAGGTATGGGGATCATTTGGAGGATTACCAGCTAGGAGGGGGTGGGTGGGAAGGTGAAATGGTGCAGTGATCAAGAAGCATAATTGATAGGAATAAAATAGACAGGGGATGTTAAGAATAGCATAGGAAAGGGTGAAGCCAAAGAATTTACATGCATGACTCATGGACATGAAATAAGGAGGGTGGGATTGCTGGAGGGAAGGAGGATACTGAGCAGAGGCAGGCAAAGGGAAAAAAATAGAGACATCTGTAAACAGTGTAATCAATAAAATGTATTTTAAAAAAACATAATTTAATTGCTAGCAAATACTTCCCTCATATGTACACACACACACACACACACACACACACACACAAAACCAAGGTTAAAAAGACTGAAATCACCAAATATTAGCAAGAATGTGGAAAAATTGAGACCCTTCTACACTGCTGCTGAGAGTGGAAAATGGTACAACCAATCTGGAAAACTGTTGGAAGTTTTTTCTAAAGACAAATATATGGAGAACTTTGATACTGCAATTAGCTTATAGATATAAACCCAACAGAGATTAGTGTTTATGTCCACCAAAAGACATATACAAGACTGTTCATAGCAATTTCATTCATTATAGTCCCAAATTGTAAATGACCCACATGACTGTTAATGGTAGAGTCAATTGTAGTATTCATGCAAGGAAGTATTACAGAGTGATTAAAAAAAAAAAAAAAAAAAAAAACACTGCAAATGGAACAGAATGAACAATATATTGAATGAATGAAGCCAGTTGAAAGCAGTACATCATATGTGTGATTCAATTTATATAAAGTTAAAAATAGTCAAAACTAATCTATGGTAACAGAAGTCAGAATAATGGTTACAACTCGGGGAGAGTTACTGGCAGAGAGGGCACACTCAACTTTCTGAGATGCTGAAAATGTCCTCTATCTTGATCTAAGTGGTGGTTATAACGTTTGTATACATGTGTGAAAATTCATTGAGCCCTGACAGGTGTGGCTCAGTTGGTTGAGCATTGTCCCACAAAGCATAAGGTCACTAGTTCGATTCCCAGTCAGGGCACATGCCTGGGTTGCAGGTTCAGCCCCTGGTCTGGGGCACCTACAAGAGGCAACTAATCGATGTTTCTCTCTTTTATCAATGTTTCTCTCCCTCTCTTTCTCCCTTCCTTACCCTCTCTCTAAAAAATTAACAAATAAAATATTTTTAAAAATGAAAAAAGAAAATTAATTGAGCTGCATATTTAAGATGCATGTGTTTTTCTGTATGTAAGTTGTACCCCAATTCAATATTTGAAAAGTAGTGCAATGCTTCTTTTTTCTTCTCTAGGTACTCTTCAGGATTCCAGCTTTGCATTTATCATGTTATGTAGAAGTTATTTCCCTTACCTATTATTTGTAAGTTTCTCGCAGATGGGCACGATGTCATATTCATTTATATTTCTCTGTTGCCTAGCACAGTGCTTGCTATGGAAAAGTTAATAAATATGTGTTAAACTGTTCCAAAACACACCAATTTGAAGTCATTTAGAATCTCAGTTATGTATAGTGTTCACCTCCTACTTTATACAATGTTAGATGTGGAGGTAAAGAATCAAAGCCAATCTGAATAATCCTTTCCACTTGTCAAGATTTTAGATGAAGAAAGTATGTTCTTTTCCAACCTGTGGTGGTCCAGTTTAAACCAGAGGTTCTCATGACTAAAGAGCATAATACTCAAATACAGAGCTTAAATACACAGATCCCTGGCCCTACACCCAAAGATTCTCATTCACTAGGTCTAGGAGGTAACTCAGTCTATACTCCAGAGAGTTTTGATAGTCCACACTACAAGAAACATAGCCTTAGACCCAAAACTTCTGGCTTTGTAGAGAGATTACAGGACACTGAATTGTAACTGAATGGAGACAGGCTGATTGGACATGCCCCCTCACCTCAGGGGAAACCACTACAGTTTTAGATGGTCTCCTGCCCCAAATACAGGGTCTCTAGAAAGACCTTTTAAAAATTTTTACATTTTATTTTTTAATTACAGTTTACATTCAATATTATTTTGTGTTAGTTGCAGATATCCAGCATTGTAGTTAGACAATTATATACTTTACAAAGCTTTTTAAAAGAAGAAATTTCTGAAAATACCTGGATTAAACGGCTCCCTGTGATCTATTAGATTCCACCTTTCTTTGGAAACCAGGAGGCATATAACATCTTTAATTCATCTAAGAAAACAGCCATTATGGCTGAGTCCACTTCTGAAGTAATGTGCTACTGAGCACTGGGAAAATAAGGAAGTTCTGTGAAGTTCAATGAGAGATTTTTCTTTTAAAGAAATGATATTCAGGGAAACTTTTGCTGATTTCTCTCCAGATAAAAGTCTTAAGGTCATGACACAGACTGACAAGAACCTGAAAACTCCAAATCAAGACTGGCATGTTGTCTCCAATTTACATTAGTAAGTTGAGAATGAATTGCCATATTCAACTTTTCCATATAGTAAATTATTTTATCAGGTAAATTGTGCTCTTTGGGGAAAATATATAAGAACAAGGGAGATCCCTCAGTTTGAAAGTTAAGTCTCTCTCTTCCAAGCATGGATTACCTATATAATATGTATGTGTATATGTATATATGTATGCACACATGTATAGTGAGAGAGAGGGCAGACACATACAGAGAGACACACTCACAGAGAGAGAGAGAGAGGGAGGGACGGAGAGAGAGAGAGCATTACCAAATCCTGCAGGCAGTGGGTTATGACTTTACCATAAGTACGACTCCCTAAAGAAACTATTCAGAGTCTAGGTCCTCTTATAATGTATCTGGATTGCAAAGTAAAACCAACAAACCAAAAATAAATGAACAAACAAATAAATAAGTTAGTAAATAACAAACTACTTGCAAACACAAAAAAATGTATATCACATACAAGTATGACAAGAATGTGGCCATCCAAGAAAATTTAGTTTAACTCCTCTAACTGGAATATAACAAATAGGTTTCTAGTTTTGCTTTGTCATCTATTTCTTCCTAATGCAGACAAAGAAAATATTCTTGAAAAGCAGCTGCTAATGGATAGTGACAAGCAGTTTCCTGTGGTCTAAGAAAAAGCAATCAATTATTGCTTTTTACATTCCTTTAAATTCCAGAGGCAAAAGAGGTTCGATGGTGCTGTATTGTTTTTATGGTTATTGAATGAAGAGAAGGAAACGAGATAAAATTTGTTTTTTCCTTCTTGAACTAAATTATAGATATTTTTTACATGAATACTATACAATTTCAGGGAAGCTCTGAGCATCATCTCAACTCTTTATATCCCTTTAGACAATATAGTATGGTAGAAATGATAGAAGTAGGGTCAAATGTGGATTTTTCCCAGCAGTCAATAATGCCAGTCTCCTAAGAGACCGTGGGTAGGTGTTACCTCTCCAGGACTTCATCCCTGTGCTGAGGGCCTTCTGAAAATACTTTCTGGTCTCCAGATTCTGAAGATGAGACAGGACCCAAGACCTACAATGAGCTCTTTGGGGAGAAAGATTTGGAATTTTAGGAAGTGAAATTTAGAGGTAAGGATTTATCTTTTATGGCCTCAGCTTTCCAAATTCTTTTCTTTTCGCTCTTCCTCCCATTACCACTGCATCCCCCATCATCACCCGTGACCTCAGGCACAACTGCAGTTCCTATTCACACCTGTCTCTGGATCATTTGATAGCTAGCTCCAAGATAAAAATGACTGGGAGCAGCTTCAACTACTGCCCCTCAGGGAGAATTTCCATTTTGGCAGGGATAAACCAAAGAAGTGTTCTATCTTTAGAATTTAATGAGAGGGAAAATGGGCAGGGGGAGAAGAGAGAAGGCTTGATGGAGAAAGTGAAAGGCTAAAGGGTAGCCACAGAAGTTGGAAGAGCGTAAACGAGCACCAACATGCATGACAGCCAGCTCACATCTGAAACAACCAATACTTCTTCATTCACGGATCTCAGAGAGACCACCCTGTCTACAGAAGTGCACGCCCACATCATCAATCCTTTATTCTCCACCCTGAGAACTCATCTTCTTCTTCCTCATGGTATTTATCACTGCCTGGAACTATAGTAGCCCCCCTTATCTGTGGGGTATTGTTCCAAGACCCCCAGTGGATGCCTGAAACCACAGGTGGTACCAAACTCTGTATGTACAATGTTTATTCCTGTACATACATACCTATGATAAAGTTTAATTTTTAAATTTGGCACAGTAAGAGATTAACAGTAACTAAGAATAAGATTGATATAATAATATACAGTTGATCCTTGAACAACACAGAGAGGAGGGGAACCAACCTCCTGGATAGTCAAACATTTGCATATAACTTCTAACTCTTCCAAAACTGAACTACTAATAGCCTACTGTTGAACAAATGCCTTACCAGTAATGATAACATAAACAGTTGATTAACATAAATTTTTTGTTACAGGTATTGTATACTGTATGGTTACAATAAAGTAAGCTAGAGAAAAAGAAGTGTTATTAAGAAAATCATAAAGAAAATACATTTACAGTATTTATTTTTAAAAATCTAGGTATAAGCAGACCTATGCATTTTAAACTCATGTTGTCCAAGGGTCAACTATAGTATAATAAAAGTTATGTAACTTTGTTCTCTCTGTCTCTGATAACCAATCTGATAACCCAGAGGGCTACTAAATGACTCCCAAAGAGGGAGTGGATACAATGTAGAGAAACTGAAGGGACAGAATGAGGAGGCAAGAGATCTCATCACACTACTCAGAACAGTGCTCAATTAAAAACTTATAAATTGTTACTTCCTAAAATGATTTCATTTAATTGAAATGCAGAAGGTAACACTGCATATAAAGGGGGCTACTATTTACCATATATTTATTTATTCCCTTATTATCTGTCTCCCTCACTGTATGTGAAGTAGGGCCTTTGTCTTGTTTATTGCTGACTCCCCAGTAGCTGGAAGCGTACTGGTGTTCAATAAATATTAAGTCAGCTAATGAATTAATGATGGAGTTGATGGATGGGTGAAGGCAGGCTTCTGCAAGATGCCATGCTTCTATGCTGGTATCCAAAGTAGCACCTACCCGTGGCTCAGAGCCTTAAAGCCAGTGTCAACAATGGATCTGGTTTGCCTGGGACTGAAGTGGTTCTCAGGACTCGAGACTTAAATTGCTAAAGCTGAGAACATCCGGGGCAAATCAGGACAAGCTGGTTATTCCACGAAGAAACTCCTAAAAGTCTTCTATAGCTTATGGGAGAGTGAAGTCAAGATATTTTATTATTTTCTCAAGGTCACCTTGGTTGGCTTGTCCCTGACTAAAGGTCACTGCCCCTCTCAAGGTGGCCTCCTCTACACAACTATTTGCTGTTTTCAGTAATCACTTCTACTCTCTGTGGGCAGGGCCTCAGGGTAGCAGTCACTCTAATGGGCTTAATCCTGAATATCAGCACCATCCTTTGTGGTTCTCCACTCTCCCACACTATAGTAGTCCTTTTATAAATAAACCCCCCTTGAATTATCTAAAGTTGAGAGAGCCACTGTTTCCCATTGGGACTCTGACATGAGGGGAAAAACTGTAGAAATAAGTATTGTGAGAAATCATTAACATACAAAAGTATTTGACCTCTCCAAGCCTCAGTTCCCTACCCATGAACTGTGGCTACCTTGCAAGGTTGTTATAAGAAGTAATTAAGAAAATGTACATAAGGCTGTTGGTTAGCATATCAAAAGCACTCAGCAAAATTTAGCCACTATTATGGCTATTATCCTTCCTTTACTCTTCTTCATAACAGGAACAACCAAGAGGAGGGATCTGGCTTGCAGTCAATCCATTGAGAGGGCTCCAGAATTTCACCTCTTCAAGCAGCATGAGGTAATGGGCAGAAATACTCTGGGCTTAAAAATTCAAAATGTACTAATTTTCATTTTTTAAATATTGTAAAGCCCCAATGTTTTATATGTTTTGAGATTTGATGATAAGTCTGTCTGTTTTGGGGGAGGGAAGAGTGTGGGAAATGGTGGTTACTTTGCAGATTTGCAGGAAACCCTCCTACCTGAGGGATATACCCACCTCCTTTCCAGGCCAGCCTGCTGAAATATACAAAAAAATCAATAGGCCACAATTGGAAACAATATTAAACTCAAGAAGAAGGTTCTCCTTTTTCAATTTAATGGTATGGTAACCTGTCTGCAGACCTTGAATGAAAATGGGCCATTGAGAACTCCCTAGGGGCATCACCATGGAGGCTGAACATTAAGAGCAGAAGAGATTTCTTTTTCATTAAAGAAAAAAGGCGTATTTAGATTCATAGTACCAAGTAAAGTACAAGCAAGAAGATGAAATTTCCATGATGAAATAAGACAATTTAGAAAAGACAAGTGTAGACAGAGAAAGCACTCAGCTTATTCTAAATTGAATGAAAGCACATACACGCGCACACACACACACACACACACACACACACACACACACACACACACCCAAAATGCTTTACACATAAGTTTCTAGGAAAATTGGGGACAAAGAAGTAATATTTTGGGAAATTACGAACTCCAAAGTGCATTACAACAGGACCCAAATGAAATCAAGTTGTAGTAAGTTAATTAGTGTCCCCCAAAATTCATGTCCACTCAGAATCTCAGAGTGTGTCCTTATTAAGAAAAAGGGTCTTTGCAGATATAATTAAAGTTATTTTTTTAATTTTAATTTTTTATTAAATGGGATGACATTGGTTAATAAAATTACATAGGTATCAACTATACAATTCTACAATACATCATCTCTACACTGCATCCTGTGTTTACCACCCAAAGTCAAATCTTCTGTCACCATGCATTTGACCTCCTTTACCTTTTACTACCTCTCTTCAACTCCCTCAATAGATGATTGAATAAAGAAGATATGGTACATACATACAATGGAATACTTATTTAGCCATAAGAAAAGATGACATACTGACTACATGGACGGTTCTTGAGGATATCATGCAAAGCAAAGTAAGTCAGAAAGAAAAAGTCAACAACTATATGATTTCACTCATATGTGGAATATAAAACTGAAAGTTAAGATACTCAATATAAATTTATCCTCATTTAGGGTGGACCCAAAACTCAATTATTGGCATGCTTACATGAGAAAGTATGGGGAAGTTTTGACACAGAGAAACATAGAGACACACATGAACATACAACCATATGACAGTGTTGGAGAAGATTGGAGTGATGCTTCCTCAAGACAAGGAACACCAGGACCTGCACAAAGCTGAAGAAGCAAGGCAGGATTCTGCCCTAGAACCATTGTAGAGAGCATGACCCTGTCAACACATTGATCTTGGATGTCTAACCTCCAGAATTGTGATGGAATTAATTTCTGTCATTTTAAACCACCCAGTTTGCAGTAATTTGTTACAGAAGCCCTAGGAAACTAATACACATGCCAAAGTTCTGTACACAGTTTATACAACAGGAACCCAATAAATAAAGTTGCCTAACAAATCATCGAGGTGAAACTGATGTACTACCATAGTCTTGTCTCAGAATTAAGACCCAGCACTTCATGCTTCCTGCTTTAAATTTTGTAACCAGTGCACTTCATGTTGAGTAAGCATGGAGTTCAGAATACGGAACAATCAGACTGAGATAAATGCACCTGCTAATCAAACCTGGCACTTGATTTCCAGACCACTCATTCCAGCTGAAGCCTGTGAGTAATTACACCCAATGGGATGCTGGTACCCAATGCTGCAAGGATGTTTATATTACCCTCATCTACTTCAAGTAGGGCCCTATTAGAACTATACAATGCCTAATTTTGAAATGATGTTGGAACAATCCCAGGCCCTAGGTCATCCACGCAGGGTGGAATCCAGCATAAGACCACTTAGCCATCACTGGTCACACTGAGGGAGCGCTGCCTACATAAAGGAGACAGGTAAACCTATCAAGAATGAGGCAGTTGCACTTCCATAAGGGTTGGAGGAGAGCAGGGGGAAGCAAAAATAGATAAAGCATGTGTCCTAAAAGACCCAGATCAAGTCATAATCTAAAAGTTATCAGTTATTCTTGCTCTGCTATACAGTATCCTGCCCAGAAATGGCTGGGAATATTTTTCATACTATCTTCAACATCCCAGTGTTCTTAGAGTGGCCATAGTGATGATTCTTTTCTGCATTTCACTACTTTCCTCTTTCCTTGCTGGTGAAGATGTTGAATATGAGTCCAATTTGTTTTTCCTTCTTATATTCTTAAATCTTTATCTCATAATTTTACAATTTTGATTTAATTCCAAGTTGTACACACTCATAGTTGATTATTGTGCTATTATTCTCCATTTGCCTCTCCCCATCATTCTCTGCCCTTCTCCCAGGCCCTAAGGCATTGGCCTCAATGGGTTGCATCACCCAGGTCCCCTGTCCTAATTTCTGGATAGGTAAGGAAGGTACTGGCAGGAGACAGAAAGGCTGGAAGAGACAGAGGTCAAATCAGGGTATTTACTTCTTCCCTTGCCACATCTCTGCTGGGGTCATCTCTCAGTGTCTCCATAGCACAGCTCCTGCTGGAGCACCTTGTGCAAGGCTACAGCTCTGCTGATACTTCAGGCCTGGGGCTGGAGACTGCTTCTCCCGGAGGGGGTCGCTAGCCTCTCCCTCGTGGTTCCCTCAGGTGTGCTCCCATAACTACAAACAGTGCCTCTTGATACAGTTACCAACATTAATCATAATTTTCACATTTAATACTTTGCTTATTTACAGGCATTAAATAAACACACCACACACATACATGCATGCACAGTCTCTCTGTGTTGAATGAAGGGTATGGTTTCAGAATCAGACAGCACTAAATAAACAGTCATGCTGTTGGATTGCTCTGTTTACTTGGGTTATTTAGTCTCTATCAATTTCAGTTCATTCATCTGAAAAATAAAACTATAATATATACAGGGTTATGTTAAAACTGAAATAAACAAAACAGCACATTTCTTGTGTGCCTCTCCCCCATCCCTTCATCCAACTCCATACAAATATTCCAGACCCCACCTGCCCTCTGTGCTGTCTGACTTTTGAGCTTACACCCTCTGGTTGTCTGACTATTTCCATGTACTGCCATGGGCATGGCCTTGCTCAACAGTCTTCTATTAAGCCAGTATTTGGGTGGTCTTGCCCGTGTGTCAGAGCACTTTTCCAAATGCATTCGGTCAAGCCTCACCACCTCTATGTCAAGTGGAACAAATATGCTGTATCCAGAGGAGGTAGTTGAGGCCAAGAGATGGCTGAAATAACCTGTCCACGGTCACCCAAAATTCTGTTGCAGGCCTCTCATCTGCTCTGTGGTGGCTGTGCTCCCACCATGTTCCCTTCTTCTCCTGGAAGAGATCCCGCCACCACATGGTTTCTGGTTTGTTCTGCTGGGTGTGAGATATGCCTGAGGAGATGATGACAATGACATTTTTTTTTGTCACCAACCACAAGGCAGGGTGGGAGAGGCTGGTAAAGAAACCATGGAGGAAGTCACTGTGGGCACAGAACGAGCCCTCATGCCTTGCATGAAGTGACTTGGGTGGAAACAAGTTCACTTCTCAAACTGATGACTTGGCAGCTGGACATGCAGCTGCTGGGTGTTCCCATCCTGACTGAAAACCCTGAGTGACATGCCAGTGAAAGGTCAACCGCAGAAACTGGTGCTAAGGAAAACCTTATTCACCCCTCAACCTTAAAGAATCGTGCCTCAATGGGCACAGCAAGGGACAGCAGAGTACGGTTAGATTAAGGGAGATCTAGAATGAATACAAAGTTAGTTCAGAAGAAAGGGAAAAGTTGTATGCATCTCCAACATTTCTTGAAAAAGATAAAGTAATTCAGAGATCTGAACAAAGGCAAAATAAAAGGGAAAACATTCTTATTGAGACTTGCAACTGGAGACTTCACTTTTAAGACTGATTTCAGCAAAAGAAAAAGGAAAAGAAATACTAATATCAGTTTTATAAACTATATAAAAGTAAATAGGCTCATAAAAGGAGGTTAAAAATAGAATCCAAATGACTTTCTCACCAAAGAATCTTTAAGAAGGAAATATGTTGCTTTTAACGATCTCAAAATATTCAATGAAAGATTTTGAGAGAGTTGCAACAACTACTTGGTTTAAAATATAATCTCCAAAGTCAATCTTTTTAAAGTTCTAAAATCCCAAAATTTACAGAAAACAGATAAAATAGTGAGTGATAAAGGCTGCAATTGATTGTATATCCAGCAAGTGAACCTCCTCAAGTCATATCTATTGTGCCCGTTTCATGCTAATGCTATGGCCGAGTCTTCGTGTGTAGGTCCCCTTTCAGACAGACAGTGAAGGCCATCAGAATGAACAGATCACCCTTGTCCACTCATAAGACAAATGTGAAGCTCTGGCTCATAAATAAAACCTATAGTTATTTTTTTCCCAATTGTAAAAGCAATGCATGTTTACTTTCCTGGCTGGTTTGGCTCAGTGGATTGAGCGTCGGCCTGCGAGCTAAGTGTCGCTGGTTCGATCTTCCAGTCAGGGCACATCAGAGAAGGAAAACTCTGACTCCAAAAAACCTCCGCTGCCTTGCGGCATACCTCTTCAGGGGAAAGGCTAAGGGAGTAAACCCCGACAGAAAATCCGGAGCTGGAGTCCCTAAGGCGGTTTGACGTTGTAGTCAACACCGGCAACTCCTGCGGTGCACCTGAAGCCAAGCTGTATTGACTCCGTCTTTCCCTTGGACCCTTCAGCTGCGAAGAGAGGGGGGATCTGCTGCGTGGGCAACAGCAGACCCTCCATATCACCCTGTCCAGGCTCTGTAGCTTCAGCTTCACTGGAGAGGACACTCCAGCGTCATCACAAGATGTCGATTCAACACGGGAGGAGACAGATACCGTGTCACTCCCGAGTCGGGCTGCACAGCCATTCTCAGCGGTGCAGATAGACTCTTAAGAAGCTACACCATCGTCTCTCGAGACGGATGGCTGCCGCCGCCGCCGCATGTTTACTGCCAAAAACTGAGAAACGAAGAAAATCATAAAGCATAAAAATAGTCAACAATTTCACATTCTAGAGGTACTTATCATTAACATTGGGAGATAATACCTTTCCATATTTTTCTAATTCTTTCATCATAAAATAAATAAATAAATAAGATTTAAGTATAAATAACATATGGATACAAATAAGAATATAAAATATAAATAAAATAAATGTAAAGCCCTACAATGAGTGCATTTTATTTCATTACATGATTTTATCATTATTTAATCAGTCTCCTATTATTGTCAATCTTTTCAAAATTTTCCATTACAGAACTAAAGTTCTCTTTCTAATGTTTAAAATAAAAAGAAAAACCAAATAATTAAACAACCGAATCCCATACCGATTTCTACAAACTTTCCATGTTATTTTAGATCCCAGACCTTTGCCTGTGCCATTCCCTGAATCTGAAGTGCTCCCTCTTTTCTGTTCTTCCAACAAAACCCCCCTCAATTTTAGTTAATGGTGCTTAACTACTCAGTCCTACATATTTCCATTAGGAAGAAAAGACTTACCCTTTAACCCCAGAAGGGAATAAGATGGGAAGCATAATTTCAAGTCTTCTCTCCCTCCTTGCTCAGTGCTCTTGAGAGGAGTCATGCAAGAATTTAGCATCAGTGAGATTCGTCTCTCTGGTGGACAAAGTTAATGCTCAAGCTCATGCTTTCCTGTGACTTCCTTCTTTACTCTTGCTTTAGTTGTACTTGATATAGGGGAGGCCAGCCATAGTCACACTTCTGGCTGGGTAAATACTGACTCAGAAAACTCAGTTACCCTTCTGTGGAAAAAGAAACTGGAAAGCCCAGAGAGTTGGTGCTAATCAAGGTAGCTTGATTAGTTGCAAAGTCGTAAGTATGTAGATATCTATCTAATTTCTATATATGATCCTCAGTGTTCAGAACTGGTTCAGAACTCAAAAATCTTCCTTGGGTCACATCTCTTGCAACAAAATTAATCCTTTACACCTATACTTTATAGCACTCAACAAACTGAATCACAATTATTTGTGTATATGTGCATATCCCATTTGAGTCTAAAACAACCTTGGCACATAGGAGTCACTTAGTAAAAACTTGTTAAATAAACAATTGGCAAATTGTCGCATATTTACATATTTACATATTTTTAAATAATCAGACCAATTTTTACCTAGATACATTTCCTAGAAATATTAGATCATTATGAACATAGGAAGTCTCTAGAACAGTGATGATCATTCTTTAGCATTTTTCTGAATCATCAGGAGCATAGAACAATTACTGATCACCCCCAAGTTTCTGACTGGTAGTCTGGGAGCTTGGGGTTTGCCCTTCTCACAAGCTCCCAGATGACACTAATGCTGCTGGTCTGGGGACCACATTTTAAGAACCATCATGCTAGAGCAACGTTTTTCATCAGAGCTGATACTGACTGTTATTAGTGTCTCCTCTAATGTTTTCTACATCTCCAAATACCACTATAATATTTTGATTCAGAAAAGCAGGCACAAGAATAGCCATTTCATATGTGATTGTGTGGTAGCAAATTCATCCACAAATAATTTGAAATCATTAGACTGGAGCCACACTCACAAGCAACCTTTGGAATAAGATGTAAAAAATAATTTCCTGGCCATTTCTTCTGTGACATAGCTGAATTATTGGACAATTAAAACAATTTCTGTAGAAATTTACCCCAAGATACTTTAGTCACCCTCTCTATATTTTGGCTAAACTTTACTATTTAATGTCTGACTTTATCTCTGTTCTTCTGAACTTTCTGATTTGGCTATAGCAAACCTCATAATAGCAACATTTTAATCAACAAATATTAATTAGGTACCTACTAAGTGAAAACCACCCTGACGTTCCCAATGAAGAGAACAGAAATTAAATATTTAGGTGTCTCTGGAAGGATCTTTTCAGTTGGCTGGGAAGATAAGACGTAGGTACCTTTTTTGAAAAGATAACTAAAAATTCTAAATAACAAATGATAATTCTAAAAAAATGCTGAGAAGGAATGCTGAAGTTACTTGGAGGAAGAGGAGGATGGACATCTAGAGCTGGAGAAGTAAAGAGAGACTATGCAAAAGAGAAGGCGGACTTCCGGCCAAGATGGAGGCTTAGACGGACACGCTAGGTCTCCCTCTACAACTATAGTGGAATACAACTACTTCAAAACAAAGGATAACTAGAAATTCCAGAAAATAAAGCTACACGGAAGCCCAACATATGAAGTTATAAACCAGCGGTGCCATTTGGGCAGGTAAGAGTTAAAGAAGGCAAAGCTGCTTGCGGAGCGGCGGGGCGGGGCGGCGAAAAATCCTGGAGGCAATCAGGCCCCTGGCAGTGCGCGACTCCAATCAAGCCCCTGGCCTGCGCGACTCCTGCGCGACTCCTGCGCGACTCCGGCGTTGGGGGGCAGCCGCAGCATCGCCTTGAACAGTGAGGCCCAGGGGGGCGGGAGGACGGACCCCGGTCTCCTAGCTGAATAACTGTGTGAATCCATCTTGGACCCCCGCCCCCACAGAAAGCACCACAGGGCTGCGAAATAGGTCGCGCGCCTGCCGGTCGCTGATTTGTGACGCGTACGCAGGCACTGCCCCCTGCTCCCGACAGCCAGCCCAGGAAAACAAAACACATCTGTCAAAATGAGGCAGGCAACTTTAGAAATACCGGTGACACAGCTCACCAGGCAGCAGATAGAGAACCTGACAGATGAACAGATAAGAAACCTGTCAGAGGCTCAGTTCTGGGCCATTGTTATCAGGTGGCTTACAGAATTCACAAAAGAGCAGGAAAAAGATATGAAAGAAGCGAAAAACCTTCATAACGAAAGGAACAAAACCACATATGAGACAGATGGTGAGGAATCCAGAGTCCATTTCAACAAACTGGAATATGGAGAAGAAACTAGCAGTCAACCAATGCAGCGAGAGGAATTGGGAAGCAACAATGAGAGGATCAGAAACCTCTGGGACAGCTATAAAAGGCCCAACATAAGAATCATTGGTTTGCCAGAGAATGAGGAAGATGAACTAGAACTTGAAAAATTGAGTGAAAATATAATAAAGGAGAACTTCCCAGACTTGGGGAAGGGAATAGACTTGCAGGTCCAAGAAGCAAGGAGAGTTCCCAAGAGACTGGACCCAGGGAGAACCACTCCAAGACACATTATAATCAAAATGTCAAAAATTAAAGATAAAGAGAGAATCTTAAAAGCAGCAAGAGAGAAGAAAAGAATTATGTACAAAGGGGTCCCAATTAGACTATCAGCTGACTTCTCAAGGGAAACCCTACAGACAAGAAGGAACTGGCAAGAAATATTCAAAGTAATGAAAATCCAAAACCTACAACCACGAATACTCTATCCAGCGAAATTGTCATTCAGAATAGAAGGACAGAGAAAGTGTTTCCAGGACAAAATAAAACTGAAAGAGTTCATTAGATCCAAACCACTGTTATATGAGAAGTTAAAGGGACTGGTTTAAAAAACAGAAGCTAGGGAGATGAAACAAAGGCAAACGAAACAGACAACGAGAGTGGAAAAGGAACAGTGGGTAAGGGAAATATAGTGGGGGGAGGTCAACAGGGAGGGGGAATGGGGAGAGGGAGGGAGATGATATAGGAATTGGAGATCATGGTAGGAGGGAATGGAATAGACGGAGAGAGGTTGGGAGGAACTGTAAGCACAACTAATGGACATAATCTAAAAGGGGGGGACAACTGGAGGGAGGGGGCCACCGGGTGGAGGGGAGCAGAGGGAAGGGAAAGTGGCACAAATGTAATATTTTAATCAATAAAACACATTAAATCTTAAAAAAAAAAAAAAAAAAAAAAAGAGAAGGCACTGCAGAGCTGCACCTGAAAATGGAATTTGGGGTCAGGGTTAGACCTAGAATGAAGGTCCAAAGAGAGCTTGAAACCTAAGCCAGCTGTGAAAGGAAAGTCCTAGTGATAGAAGTAGGATATCTTGACTTCTATTAAAACAGCAAGGGCTTCTTTGTCAACTAGCTACTGGCTCTCTTCTGCAGATGACATTGCTCTGAGATATACGAATGTGATTCTGCCGAGCCATCTGGCATTTTCTGGCTAAGAACATCTTTTGTACTGAAATGCAAAAATGATAGCAGTTAAAATAGCACAGAGAAAATGGTGGCCCATGTTTAACAACCTGTCTTAATATGTAGAAAGAGTCAATGACTTAGGCTTTAAAGAAACCACATTTATACCGGTGAGCTCTGAGGTCCAGGAAGAAGTTAATTTAGAAATTAAATGGATCTATGGCAAATAATAGTTCTTGCTTATGTATGGAGTAGACATGTGTGTGACCTCCACCTCATAATTTTGCTGGAGCAAACACCAGCAGCAATGATATCATCAAGGGGTTCTATTGTTATTAAAAACCTCATGGAACTCCCTAAAATAATTGTGTAAGAAAATCTATTCATCCCATCAGTGAATATGTGGCCACATATGAAATCAGAAAATAAAAAATATTGAATATTTCTAAATCAAAAGCAGGTTGCACTGAAATAAGATATAATTGCTTTAGTACCTACACTAGCAACCTCAAAGACCAGCTGTGGATCGAGTACTGAAGAGGCTAGTCAGAGCCTTGTTGCCATCATGCTGTTATAAAACAATCTGTCCGTGTCTACAGTTTTTGCTAAGGGACATTTTTACCAATAAACTCATCTCCCAAGAAGCAGCTGTATTGGCAATGGTAAACATCAACAATCCTGGGTCAACAAGATTCACACTCATAGTAAACTGGAATTGGTAGCCTAAGAGATTGGGTAAGTTACTCTCAAAATCCAAGATAAAGTCATGGAGACTTTAGGTTAGAGGCCGTGTTGAACTACAAAGCAGAGGATCCAGTCTGTTCGGGAAGAAGATTAAAGATATAGCCTGACAGAAAAGCTGCCGGGTGACTTTCCAGTTTATAAGGGACCCAGCAGACTCCCAACACTTTATTTTCATCAGTACCTGAAGAAGTAGCTGCAGATAGCTGCAGAAAGGCCTGAGCCATGGCACAGAAACTCTTATCCTTACTAGGTCTATTTATGCAGCTCACTGGGGCCATGTCTTGATTAAATGCTCATCATCACCCTCAATGTTTTTGCCTTGAGCAAATGAATCTTTATAGTTTTTAAGTGAATAGACATCATTGCTGAATTCAAATGGGACCACATTGGCCCGCTCTTAAAATTCAGATTTCCTTGGAACACTGTGAGAAGTCAGCTGGCAGAATCCCAAGGCTGTCTTATGGCAAAGCACAAATGTCATGGGCACAGATCTTTTTTGTCACTATGAACTTTTCTGGGGATTTCTGTTTTTCCTTCTAATGATTAGAAAAATTTCCACATAACATAACTGTTCTACACATTTGCATAGCCTTTAGAGGCATTGTTCGTGGGCTCAGGAATCCTTGAGAGTAGTGTGATACAACTTTGGCAAAAGGCTTTTGACAAGGTCCTGTAAAAGGAGGTGTGGCCAATGACAAATCTACCACAACTGGAGACTACTTTAATCTTGTGCTCAAATTAGTCAAGTAATTCTGTTATAATTTCTGTGGTAACTTTCTGCATAAAAATCTTCCCCATTTGTCCTCCATCCCTGCTCCAGCCTAACCCTCCAAACTCATTCTGGGCTGGATGCCTTGTTGTATCCTCCACATGGCACACCAGGTATACCTTTATACTGGAATGTACATACTATAACACAATGGCACTTTTGAGTCAGTAACTGATATTTTTCCTTCTGCTTTTTCCCATCATCCTCTCATGTGTCTCCTACTCTCTTCCTCTCCCTCTACCCATATTCAAGTAGGTAATCATTTCTGGATTCATTGCCTCAAGGAAATGCAGAATACAGAAATGATCTGCTGGCTTAGCTTTTCTATTTCTGAAAGCCTCAACCATATAAGGAGATGAAACCAAAATATCTCAATAGAGAGAATATTTTAGAAAGAGATGAAAAGTCTACAGTCCTTTCAAAAAAAGGAGACCTCATACCAATTCAAGGCAAGGTCTCAAAAAAATAACCATACCTCAGAGGGAAACAGTACCAAAAGCATGACATTCCTCTCTGGACAAATACCCACAGCAAAGATCTATTAATCTTCTAGGGCAATGAAGATGCCAGCATTGATAATGTAGATACTCTGGCTTCTCTCCACATTCTGGCTCCATGGTTCAGTTGCAGCTTTAGTAAGAAAGAAGACTATAGTAACAACTAAGATTATATTTCCTGGTTTTTTTTCCTCTTAAACCCTTATTTGAGGATATGCCCACTGATATGAGAGAAACATTGATGCATGAGAGAAACATCAATCAGCCACCTCCTGCATGTGCCCTGAACAGGGATCAAACCTGAAACCCCGGCATGTGCCCTGACCAGGAATCGAACCTGCAACCTCTTTTGTGTATGGAATGATGTTCCAATACAACTGAGCCTCCCAGCCAGGACTCTGCTATCTTAATCTGAGCAGTTTTAGGGTAAAAATTAGGTTCATAGAAAGGAAATAAAGTAGAAGGTACACTTTAAAAAACTGAGTCTTACATCTGTAGTATCAGTGTTCTGAAGGCTTATTATTAAGTAGATCTTTGATATACCCTCAACAGCTTGAGTAGAGTTGGTTTATCTGTGTTCACCTATAGATGACCATGTTTTCTGTTTGGTGGGAATCTTACTGGCAAGAACACTCACCCTGGGTACAAAGGACCAGTTTTCTCTTATGAGTTGCTCATTTAATAATACCCATGGCACCTAACTAAGGTCTTTCAATGAGATTAATAATGTAAGCTGTTTTTAACTGCCTATCAAAAATGTTCAAGAAAGGAATTGTACTACTTCTTATTGTCTAAATTTTCATTTTTTTCTTCCTTTTAGTCTTGTCTTCTCTTTTTTTTTTCTAAAAACAAGACCCTATTCTAATATCCAGAAATATCATGCTAAGAAATAAGAATATAGACAGGAAATTAGTAGACTTTCAACAAAGCTATTTCTTTATAAAAACAACACCTGTGTTGGTAAAGTGTCTGGTGCAAGACAGTTGATTGAACATAAAGGTTTGCTACTATTCTTGCCAGAGGTTCTAAAATGACAATGTCGGAATACAAAATGAAATAAATTTGTAACAATGAAAAAATTGGTAAGGAGTCTTTCATAGATCAAAGACTTCAACATATTTCTTGAATATGGAAGCAGATGGAACCATGTTAATGGATGAAACAAGGTATAGGAAGTCAAAGCTCAAGTGTGAGTATGAAGGTAAGTTCAGGGAAGGCAGTTGCCAGTCATCCTCGCAGAATGCCAGTGACTATCTAGGAATAGGGTTAGTGGTTCTCCTTCCATATAGACAGAGCAAAGGGAATCAGGGTTTTAACTCTAGAAGAGGGAGGAAAACTAATTGGAAACTCTTCTCTAAGAGAGACGAACAAACTGGCTAGAGAGAGATGTGTGTTTTAGCATGAGTGTGAGTCTAAGAGTAGAGCTGTCCTTGTGGCATTTGGTGGGAAGAGATGGAACAGAACATCTAATCAAAGGCTGGTTCCCACGTGGACATCCTAATGCAAAGCTATCTGTTCACCCTGTGCATTTATGTGGAGTTCCCTGTGTGCCTTCGCATTTAGGAGAGGAGCATATCAAAAAGCATATCAACCCCAATTTAGAAGAAACCAACACTAAATAGTTATCATTATGAAACTAATCCTTTATTTATAAATGGGAATGTACAAACAAGATCACCAGATATTTGAGGACAACCACCACAAAAAAATACAAAGGCTAAAATATACAAAGTCTCAAGGAAGCAGAAATAACTCAGTAACTAGAAGAGATTTTTTAAAAGTATTTAATGAATACCTTCAAAGATATTTGAGAGGATATTATGTTCATAAAATAAGAATAGTATAATTGAAGAGGGGACAACTGGAGAAAAGAAAAAGTTCTTAAAAATTAAAAGTATAATATCTAAAACATGGAAGGGCTGAAATATAATGCCATTAAGTTTCCTAAGGTTCAAAGCAAATGACACAGAGATAGCAAATTTCAGGAATAAAGTTTTACAGGGGATTAATATAAGAGTTGTAGAATTCTACCAGTTGGCTAAGAGAAAATGAAGAAAATGAAAACAGAGAATACAGTTGGGAGAATTCTTTTAAAGAAATAATAGGACAGTCTTGGATTGTGTGGCTCAGTTGGTTGGAGCATTGTCCCGTATCTGAAAAGTTGCAGGGTCTATTCCCAGTCAGGGCACACACCTAGATTGTGGTTTGATCCCTGGTCTGGGTGTGTATGATCCCCAGTTCAGGGTGTTCATATGAGAGGCAACCAATCAAAAGCTTCTCTCTCTCTAAAAGCAATGAAAAATAAATGTCCTCAAGTGAGGATGATGCTAATACTAATACTAATACTAAGAACAACAATATAGGACATTTCCTCAAACAGAAGAAAGGCAAACTTCACATTTGATGAATCTATGGAGTACAGAGCATCTTCTTGAACTTTTAGAGCACCAAAGGTAGAGGAGAAAAGTCACAAAAGCCTCCAAATAAAAATGCAAGAAACCACCCAACTTTCCATCAGTCACATTGGACTCAGAATAGAAATCAATATTTTCAAAATTCCAAGGGAAAAAGTATTTTGAACCCATAATTCTATATCCAGGCAAATAGCAATAGAATGTGAGAGTAAAATAAAAATTATTTTCAGACACACAAAGACCCAGTTTTTTACCAGATTTTCTGTCTTAGGAAGTCTTCGAAGTGTATATCCCAGTAAAACTAAAGAGAAGACCAAAATGACGACATGAATCCAAGACTGACCTTCAATACAGAGATCACTGAAGAGAAGCTGCAGGATGATGGCTGTGCTGCAGAGCTTGACAACAACAGGTCCATATTAGAACATTCTTGAGGGGGCCTTATTGTGGGTGGCCATGAGAGGAGCAAAGGATTCTACATAATAATAATTAGCATTATTTAAAGGCTGGATACATATGAAGTTATGGTGGAGACCTAAGATAATTTTTATGTAAGAAAGAAAATTGCCAATAAGAAGCACCTGGTAACCATAAAGAAAAAAAGGGGGATGAGGTCTAAAAATAAAAAAAAGAAATATATGACTTGATTTTGAGTGACTGTTAAAGTATAAGAACAGAAAATTCATGTGACATTGAAGCTAGAAACATTCTTCTTTAAGTGCACAGGAATCATGACATTAGATCTGTAGAGCAGGAAATGTAATCATTAGCTTCATATTCATCTCTGAAGTCAAAATTTATATAGTCTTAATAATGTCAATGTTGCTTATTATTTTTCTAGTTTTAGAATCACCAGAGAGACAAAGCACAGAAGATTTAATTATAATTATGGAATAGAATAAAAATGTTATCAACTTTGACAAAATAAAAACACAGTTACAGCTGACAGAAGATGAGAAGTGAAAGGGCAATGAGAGATAGAGGAAAAGGTAAGGTGTTATGATCCTAGATGTGCTGAATCAAGAGAGAAAATTTATCAGCATAGAATGTGGTTTCCAGGGGATGATGGTGTGGGGGAAATGGAGGAGATACTGGTCAAAGGTTGCAAACATCCAGTTAGAAGATGAATAAGTTCTAGGGCTCTAATGTACAGCATGGTGATTACAGTTAACAATACTGTATTACATATTTAAAAGACATTAGATCTTACATGTTCTCACCATGAAAAAGAAATGACAATTATGTGATGTTACAGAAATATTAGCTCACACAATAGTAGTAACCATTTTGCAATATATGTGTATAAAATCAATAAGTTGTACACCTTATATACAATATGTTATATGTCAGTTATATTGCAATAAAGCTGGAAAAAGGACACAAAGTTTATGGGATAATAAATGAAGACTTATTATTTATTGTTATAAAGGTAACCAAAATAATTAAATTTAAAATTTAATCACCAAAAATTGAAAGGAAAGGAGATAAGGAGATAGGGTGTGATACCAATAAGACAGAACCTCATGTTTTATGGCTGTCGTCAATATCTTGATCAGACAAAAGAACTTTGAGGATGACTAGTTTAAACAGAAAGTCCATTGCTATTGGATACTGGGTAGCTCACAGAATTCCCTAGAGGCTCAAAGAGCTGGTTGAACAGTTTCACAATCTCGGGCCCAGCTACACTGCAGATGTAGGCACAGGACTCTTAGCACAACCCAAAGAAAAAGAAAAGCAAATGTTAGCTCCTAAAGGGGCTCTGCAGTGAGTGGTTATATATGGGCTGCTCTCTGGAAGTCCCTCACCCCCGCCCCAGGATCTGGCACAGACTCTGCAGCTCCTCCCAACAACTCAGGCTGGAATGGTAGAAGTTCTATGGCTGTTGCACCATAAGCTCCAAGCACTGCTGTGTGCACACTACACAGCAAAGATAGTGGACCTGATTCCTCCCCCTTGTGGGCTTTCTGAGACTTCTGGACCCAAAAAGGGCAAGGGAGCTGAAGCTGGGCTAGGCAAGTGGGGGCTGGGGGTAGATACGACCTCTGCATTTTTTGCACCAATGTGTGGGGCCCAAGCATTGACTTCTGGAGACCAACTAGGGTATGTTGCTTGAACCTCAATTGTTTCATGGACATGCAAATATAGAGATGATAACTGATGTCATGGATATGAATGAGACTGCAGCAATGGTGAATAGAAGAGAATCCAGGACAGAAACTGAATACCATCAACGTTAGAATAGGGGAGAGGAAGAAGAGAAGACGCTGCAGACTGAGAAGAAGCATCCACAGAGGGAGAAGGAAACAATCAAAGTGTGATTATTGGAAGCCAAGGAAAGAGAATATTTCAAGAAATTGGAATTGGTCAGTGTTTCTGAGAAGCTACCTAAGATAAAGACAGTGACTTAGTAACAGAGATGCCATTGGTGACCTGGTCAGACTGATTTCTGTGGAAGGATGGACATCGGAACCACACAACAGGACGTGGAAGGTAACAGGCAAATGAAAATGATTAGATGGGAATGTAAAAACGTCATATGTGTTACATCCAACCATTATATCAACTCTGTGAGCCAGGTATTGTTTTCCAAACTTTTTAAAATCTTTACCCAAAGATATGTTTTATTGATTTTAGAAAGAGAGGAAGAGAGAGAGAGGGGAACAGAGAGAGAGAGAGAGAGACAGAGAGAGAGAGACAGAGAGAGAGAGAGAGAAACATTGATGTGAGAGAAAAACATTGATTCATGATTGGTTTGTCTTCCAGAGACACCCAGACTGGGGATCAAACCAGCAACCTAGGTATGTGCCCTGACTGGGAATAAAACCTGCAGCCTTTTGGTGTACAAGTCATCCTGCCAGGGCTGTTTTCTATGCTTTAAAAAGTAGGAAACAGAGTGTTACCCAAGGTGGTCGAGCTGCTGGAGAGAGCAGAACTGAGATTTAAATGTGAGTCCATGTGGCAGAAACACACGTTCTTTCCACACACCACCTCCTTCCCAAGCATCCTAGCCGCCTCGTGTGTTCCTAACCCTGCCAATACATCCCATGCCAAAGATTGGAGTGGGCTCTTCATACTTATGAAATAAAAACACACTAAGCAATAGGATGGAGGTGTATGCATATGCTTGTCTGTTAGAGAAATGAAGTCACATGAAAAACTGGAACAAACAACCGCAGCTTCCATCTTCTCTCTATGGCAACGTGCATGTTTGTTTTCGTGGGCCAGGTCACGAGCTCTTACTGCATATTTCAGGATTCATTGGACTCAAATACGGTGCCTCTCTGCCTTGGTGCAAAGACACAGAACTGCCAAAAGCATGTTATATACAGGCTGTGGCTCTCTGAAGAACCAGCTTGAACTGATTGTTCTTCAGCTTTTCACATAAATTACAGAACATGAGGCCTGCAGCTTTGCCCAAAGTTGTCAACAGGTTTTAATTGTCTCTGCTTTTCCGTACACACAGATGGCTTCGTTAAGCTGCTCTGAGCAGACCTCTGCTGTCTCCACTAAGAGAAATCAGACACAACAAATGGAAGTTTGCTCGAAAAGAAAATTATAATAAAACACATTTAAAAGTAACTGTTATTTTTTTCCAAAAGGTAAATGCTATATAAAAGATAAATAGTAAAGGTGACAGTACAGAGATAGGCAAGATAAGAAAAAACATCATGAAAACGTGGATGTTTGAAGGCAGATACAGAAACTACTAAGGAAATGGAAGAATTTGGAAAAGGTAGGAGATCCTTTTTTATTAATGACATTTATAGTGGGATCTCAATTTCAAGTTTTTTTTTTGTTGTGGTTTGTTTCTTGTGAGTTCATTTAGAGAAGCTACAAGTGATCCAGTGACTTCACTTACAGAACTCTCTCCTTCAGAAATAATGGAGAATATGTGTATAGTTTAAAGAAGGTTACATTATAGCATTGCTTCTAGTAAAAAAATTGGGAAGCAAACTGGTTAGTTAAGTATAGTTTATCTAAATGAAAGAACATCATACACTTATTAAAATCAATGATACGGCCTATATTTAATGACATAAGATGACTGTAGTTTTTTTAAGTGAGAAAAGTAGACTATCTAAAAAAGATTCAATTTATTTACACAATACCTTACCCATATGTCTCTCTATGCACAGGAAGATGTCTGATGGTAAACTTCTCAAAATGTTAACAATACTTAGGTCTTAGCAATAAGCTTTTGGATTGTTTTCATTTTCTCCATTTTATCATTCTCTATTGTCCACATTTCTTACTCTTTTAAGAAAACATTATCTTTAAAATTGGGGAAAAAATGGTGCAATTTTCCTTTTAAAAAAGCAAAAATAAATCATGAGATGAGCAAGCAGCTAAGGGGTGCTGCCCGCCTGAGCTGCTGTTGACACCAACTTGGAGCCTCAGGTGCACTGCAGACCACCCTGAACCTAGCAATCCGGGCAGAGAGGAGAGGTGATGAGACAGCAGCACCCTGCAGGAAACAGCGGCACCCGCAGGTGACAGCACCCTCTGGGGAAAGGACAATTGCTATCACCCAGTGCTGTGCACAGTGCCTCGCTCGAGAACAAGCACTCAATCAGTACTTATTGATTAAAATATTTCAATTAGGAGACAGGCACACATACAAACTACCAGGCACTCATATGAAAAGAGCAAGGCAGGGAACCAGTCAGGGAAAAGGGGACAAAAGTTAAGCAATTTAGGGTTCAAATCTCTGCTCCAGATTTGTACTATGTGAAATTGTGCAGTTATTTTAACTCTCTGATGCTCAGATTTCTCATCTGAAAAATGAAAGATTATAAAGCAAAAATAAAGATAAGACAAATGATAAAACAGAAAGAATGAGTGGCATAGTATACTTAATTGGCTTTTATATTGCAGGTGTTCAAAATATAGTTATTAGTAGCGGAATATCCACAATCTTGGCAAACACAGTAAGGAAAACCCATTGGTTAGGAGACAGAAGATGTGTTCTAAGGCTGGTTCTGGTGGTGACTGACTGAGTCTTTGGGCAGCGCCCTGGTGCTGTGCCTGGATCGTTTCCGTCTCAGTGCTGCAACAAGGCTACACCAATGGGGCCCGGCTGGGTGGTTCAGAGCAGCGATGGGCCCAGAGCCAAGGCTACACCAGGATGCACAAAGGTAAGGACTATTAATGAAATATTTATGGTTGTCCTTTTTAAAATGGGAACTAACCCAGAAGACACACATACACTTATTTCTTTTGTAGTTTTTTAAAGTATATTTTGATTATATTGTTACAATAGTTCCAATTTGTTTTCCTTTGCTCCCCTCTGCCCAGCACCCCACCTCCCCCAACAATCCCCGCCCCAAGTCTATGCCAATGGGTCATACATACAAGCTCTCCCGCCTCACCCTTTCATACATTCTTCTTCTTTTTAAAAATTAACTAATTCATTCATTAATTATTTTAACAATAAAAAAATAACAATCCCTCCCTCTCAGACCTAAGACCCTTTATAATCTTATAAAGGACAATGGGCCAAGGTCTCGAGCTCTTCTAGCTGCTTCAAGCTGGACATGGTCGTTGTTCTACCTGCCCTTGGGTCCAGAAATCCCTAATAAGAGTGGGGGTGTGGAGGGGAGGGTGGCCTTCCCACATGGGGAAGGATCGTGCAGACTCCAGGTCTGTTGGTTGTCTCTGGACAATGGCGTGCTTGGTTTAACAGGCTGGCATTCTTGTTGTATTCTGGAGGCAACAGATTTGTCAATAGGGTTAAAAGACATTATTCAATCTATAACCACTAGATGACAAAAGACAGGTATTAGTTTTTCTTTTTTTTTTAATATATTTTATTGATTATATTGTTACAATAGTTCCAATTTTTTCCCCTTTGCTCCCCTCCGCCCAGCACCCCCCTTCCCCAACAATCCCCTCTCCAAGTCCATGCCCATGGGTCGTACATACAAGCTCTCCTGCCTCACCCTTTCATATATTCTTCTTCTTTTTTTAAAATAATTAATTAATTAGTTAAATATTTTAACAATAAAAAATAACGATCCCTCCCTCTCAGACTTAAGACCCTTTACAATCTTATAAAGGACAATGGACGAAGGTCTCGAGCTCCTCTGGCTGCTTCAAGCTGGACATGGTCGTCGTCCTACCTGCCCTTGGGTCCAGAAATCCCTAATAAGAGTGGGGGTGTGGAGGGGAGGGTGGCCTTCCCACATGGGGAAGGATCGTGCAGACTCCAGGTTGGTTGGTTGTCTCTGGACAATGGCATGCTTGGTTTAACAGGCTGGCATCCTTGTTGTATTCTGGGGGCAACAGGGTTAAAGGACATCATTCAATCCATAACCACTAGATGACAAAAGACAGGTATTAATTTTTCAATGTCCCACATTAGGGAAAAGAACGGCTTCTTTGGAGGAAGGTGTGCCAGGTACATTTCACCTGTCCAAAACCCTTTTGCCCATTATACTTAGTTTGGGCTGAAGGAAATATTTTAGGTTTCCCCCCTCTCAGACCTCTGGGCTCTTTCTGTCCAAGCAATTAGGACAGAAAAGAAGAACCAGTTTTAAAGTGAAGCCCACAAACCATCTCATTCTTCACAAACCCAGCCACTTAGTTCAGCCAAACCATTGAGTCTCAGGAGGCATCGATGCAGACAGGATTAAATGAGGCCTATACGTACAGACAATCACTCAGGTAATGAGATAATAGGCTTATGCCCTTTGAAAACAGAAAACACATGTTAATTTATGTAACATAACCCACATACAAGTCTCTAAATCTGTAGGACTGTCTTATTGGAAAGACATCCAGTTGCAAGGCATTTGACATTCTTCTTGCCTGTAAATTAAACATCTTTGATAATACCACAGACATAGTTTAACTTTCAAATGAAAACAAATTTTAAATGAAAAGAAACTTTAAAGACAGTTAGCTGCACTACTTTATAGTCTACCACTGAGCATTGCGATTTTCCTTGAATCACGATTTTTCTCCCTAAGATTACCCTCCTTGTCATTAAAGGGACTGCATTAAGTCCATTTTTAATTTATTCTGTTCATTTGCATAAACACAACAAGAGCAGCACATGATCACTTATGATCTTTAGTTCTACTTTGCTGGAACTTATGCAAGGAACATGTAGGGTGACCTTCAATCTGCCCTTCAGGGCACAGAAGCAGAACCACATACCTGGCATTCAGCCTTGCTTGTAAAGACCTGTCTTTTCCAAGCCCTTCTGGTTTTCCATTGTGCCTTAAGGTCCCTTCTAGCCATCTTTCAGGAAAACAACCTTCATTTCTTCCCTGGAAAGATTGCCATGGACTATGCATCCAACCAAGGTACCAGGCCTTTTATCTCATGGGCTTTTATTACCTTTGAAAGTCAATCCCAGTTCCTCAGGGCTTTTTGGTAACAATCAGAGCCTAAGCATGTCTCCTTTAGGCATGACATTCCAGTCAAGGTCTTAGTCAAAAAAATCTCTATTAAAAACTGGTCTTATTAGTTTTATGCAAAGAAACTTATGTCATAACTTACTTCTTTAGAATGCCAAACTCTGGAGGGATCAGATAGGGAGAAAAATATACAGTATGAAGGAAAATCCTTGTCCTTCTAATATTCACTGAACTAGCATTTCCATTCTTTATATTTTCATTTTTCCCCCACTAAAAAAAATTATTTTGTTTGTTTTTTTATTACAGTTGTCCCACTTTTTTTCCCCTCTTGCTTCCCTGCATCCTGCCCCCCCCCTTCTCCCACATTCAGTCCCCACCCAGTTGTCCATGTCCATGGGTCATTTATACATGTTCTTTGACTAGACCCTTCCCCTTCTTACTCCCTTCTCTCCCTCCCATCTCCTCCTTTGTTACTGTTAGTTTATTTGTTGCTTACATACCTCTGGTTCAATTTTGCTCATTTGTTTGTGTCATTCATCAGTTTCCTGTAATAGGTGATAGCATAAGGTATTTTTCTTTCATTACTTGGCTTATTTTGCTAAGCATAATTCTCTCTAGTTCCATCCATGTTGTTTCAAATGGTAGAAGTTCCTTCTTTCTTTCAGTACTTATTCATTGTCATTTTCCCCCTTTTTACTTGTGTTCCTCTCTATCTCTCTCTGTTTCTTCATCTTCTTAAAGCAGACCCTTTAGCATCTCTTACAATGTTGGTTTGGTGGAGATGTATTCTTTTAGCCTTCTTTTGTCTTGGAAACTCCTTATTTCACCTTCCATTTTGAATGAGAGTCTTGCTGGGTAGAGTATTCTTGGTTGTAGGTCTTTGTTTTTCATTGCTTGGAATATTTTTTGCCATTCCCTTCTGGCTTGTAGTGTTTCTGCTGAGAAATATGATGATAGCCTTATTGGAGTTCCCTTGTATGTTATTAGTTGTTTCTCTCTTGCTGCTTGTAGGATTCTCTCTTTGTCTTTGAATGTTGCTGTTTTAATTATGATGTGTCTTGAAGTGTGCCTGTTGGGGTTCATCTTCATTGGGACTCTCTGTACTTCCTGGACTTGCATGACTCTTTCTCTCCTCATGTTAAGGAAGTTTTCTGTCATTAGTTTTTCAAAGAGGTTTTCTATCTCTTGCTGTTCTTCTTCTCCTTCTGGAATTCCTATGATATGGATATTATTACGTTTCATGTTGTCCTGCAGCTGTCTTAGAGCCTCTTCAGTCTTGTTCGGTCTTTTTTCATTTTGTTGCACTGTCTGGGAGTTTTTGTATACATTGTCTTCCAGCTCACTGATCCAATCTTCTGCTTCCTCTAGCCTGTTTTTAATTCCTTCTACTGTGTTCTTCAATTCAGAGATTGTATTCTTCATTTCCTCCTGGCTCTTATCGAGAGCTTCTATGTCCTTTTTCATGCTGGTGTAATTCTCAGTAAGTTCCTTGTAGTTTTTCTGGAGTTCCTTGTAGTTTCCACTAAGCTCATTGAGCTTCCCCATAATCCATGTTTTGAATTCCATATCTGATAGTTTGCTCCCCTCTATTTCATTTAGCACTCTTTCTGGGGATTCTACCTTTCTTTTCGATGGGGGGGTTGTTTCTCTGTATCCCCATTTTAGTGACTCCTATTGTTTGTTGCTGCTTCTTAGAATGATCTGCACTTTCTGGATCTGCCCCTGGTGGCGTCAGATCCTGTACCAGTCTGGGCCTAGGCAGCCTGTTGGAGACTTCCAGGGATCTACTGCCTTTGTCTGTCTTCTTTAGTTGTTAATCTATTCAATCTGTGATTAGCCGCAGGCTTAAGGACCGTGGGTGTGGCACCTTAATTCCTGTAGGCAGGGCTTCTGCTTCCCCTCAGGCTGATGCCACTGGGAGGGGAATGGTCTGCCTGCAGCACTGGGGATGAGTCAGCACTGGGACCTGGCCGGCTGCTTCCCCAGTTCTCCCCTCAAAGCCACCACACCAAACTCACCCCAAGCGTCTCTAGTCCTCTCTGCCTTCCCTCTGCTTGAGCCCAGAGTAAGTGGGGGCCAAAATATTTTTGTATGTTATCCACTTCAGAGCTCTTTTTCTCCAGCTGTTTCTCTCCAGCTAGCAAGAAACCTTATGGGTTTCGCTTTTCACAGCTGGATACTATTTTACTTTCCACTCTGTTGCTGTAGGCTGGGAAGCTTAGCTGGGGGTTTAGACCCTGCCCTTCTTAGGGGGAACCCCCGGCTGCTGAGCCATTTCTCAGTCCCTTCAGCTGTCACCCATGTGAGCCCAGCCAGCCCTTCCACATCTCTGCACTCCCTACTGGTCACGTTGTGATGTAGCGGCCTTTTCTGTCTCTCCGTGGTTATAAGACTTCTCTCTAGCTAGTGTTCGGTTGGTTATTCCAGATGATTTCTCCAAAATTAAAGTTGTAAATCCAGACTAGTTCTGGGAGGAGGTTAGTGTAGCTTCCACTTACTCTTCTGCCATCTTGTTTCTCTCTTTTTTGTAGTTTTTTCTACTTGTTATCAAGGGCTATCATTATTCTGTGAAAGCCGTCTTGAGATCAGGTCAACTTAGGAGAAGTTCTCACAAAATGATCACTATCCATGACCATTTAAAAAGAAAACACACTTTAAAAATTAAGTAATGTATTCTCATGGCATAAAATTTGAAATGTATCAAAGAGGATTCAATCAAATGTAAGAGTCTCAGCCTCTGGTCTTCTCCAGTCTCCCAGTTTACCTTTCTTGTGCATCTTTCAGAGATTTTAATATGTTAATATGGACACTATACATATGTATATATATATGTGTACACACATGTGCACAGATACATTTGTTTACCCAAACAGTAGCATGACATACTCATGTTCTGTACATATTTAAAACTAACACAGTATTTCTTATATCAATATATAAAAAGCTGTTCCGTTCTTTTTAATGAGCACACAATATCTATTCTTTATTGAAGGATTATAAATGGTTTCCAGCACACAATGCTCTATCTAGTAGGTAGCTTTATGTGTAAGTCATTTCACAGGTGTGAGTATATCTGAGATAAATAAGTAGGAAGTCAAAGGGTACAAGCATTTTACATTTTGTAGGACATCATTAAATGCACGCCATAGAGGTTACACCAAATTACATTCCCACCAGCAATGGAGAGAGTCTGTTTACTTTCTAGCCAATGCAGCATGCATTATTAATGTAATAGGTAACAAAAGAAATCATGTGTCATTGTCATTTTAATTACTATTTTCATTTTTATAAATAAGGTTAAGCATCATTTTGTTTGTTTGAAAACCATTTGTATTTCCTTTACTATGAATTATCCTTTCATATCTTTGGGCATTTTCCTGTTGGGTTGTTCATTTTCATATTGATCTGAATTTATCAGTCTTTTCTTTGATGGTCTTATTTACTCTTAGAAAGGACTCTTCTATTTAAATTTTTTAAAATCTTATATCTTTTTCTAATCATTTTTTATGAGAGTACATTTATTAAAGCTGGAGACAGTGAAACAAGAAAGGGCTTAGCATAGAATAAGAAACAGTGGAGCCTAGGTGGAACTGCCTTATCTCACTGAGAAGTCAGAGAAAAGGGGACCTTGAGGACAGGTTCAGGAGGTTGGCCTGGGATGAACTGCCATTACCCATTGCTTTCTTTGTTGCAAGTCTCCTGGGGACCCTTAGAGTTTAGGAAATGCATGCCTATGGGGGAAGAAAAGGGGGAAGGGGAAGGCACAGGCATGCTCCTGGGAGGGAGAGTGCACTTTTAATTCTTTTAATTTCCATTTTTAACATCTAAATTTTAACCAGGATATAGATTTCTGTGTATGTAATGTGTAAGATGGAATTCAGTGTTTTCCCAGATAATTATAAGGGTGGTCCAAAAAAATTACTTCAATAGTCCCTATTTTCTCCAATGACATTTCAATTTTACCTATATCACTTACTAATTTTCTATGTGTGTTTGGGTGTGTTTCTGAATTTCCTATTATGATTTATTTATCTGTTTTTTTTCTAGTCATGCATCAATTTCACATTACTTAATTTTTGTAACTTTAGGATATGTTTTGATATCTGATAGAGATAGTTTTCTCTCTCCCCTGGCTTTTACTACTTATTTATTAATTTATCTAGTTAAAAGATTGATTGATTTGCATTACATCTATGGATTAACTTGAGGGGAACTTCATGAACTTTAGTTTTTCTACCCTTGAAAAGATCATGGTCTTTTGTAGTAGAGTTTTTTATTGAATGAAGGTAAATATAAATCAATCCCTATGTGCTAGGGATGTCAGAATCCTAATACAAAGTTTTATTCAAAACCTACAGGTCCATTTATTTGACTGACATCGAATCTTGCTTTGACTTAGATTCTCTGTTTCAATTTTTATAGGAAAAAAGTACCTAATAAATAAGGTCTTTCTCCAGGTCACATTGTACACCAAGAATAGAACCAAGACTAAATGAGTCCCTCACACATGGAATGCATTCTATTTAATAATATGTTGATCTCCAAATGCACTGAAATTAGTTTGATATGGTTGCCCAATTCAAAACACAGCTTAGTTCCATTTCCTCATCCCAAATACTCAAGATGTATCACTTCACTCAACAAGAAAACATTTAAAACTATCTCATTGGAAGCACTTTAAAAAGGAAGCATGATTGATTAGCATTAGATAATTAACTTTGAAAGATAACAAATTTCTTAGAAAACTGGCCTTAGAAATATTTATTATTGAATATTCCCATTATATAATTGTCACATTATCTGACAATTTGATAGTGTGATCTATAATCAAGTTCCTAGATGAAAAAGGACATCTCCCACTGATGATTAATTGATTTTCTAAGGTCACACTGAGAGTCTGTCAATGAGATGAGATTGAAGAAGGAACAATTTCACAATCACAAGAGTGAACTAGTTCACTCAGTGCTATTTCAATAAAATGTTGAGCCTGCTAGCTCTGGGCTTATTTTTAAACAGCTGCTTGTTCATTAGCTGAAATCCTCCTTCATGCACAGTTCTAGGGTAGGCCTGAAACTAGCTAGTTTAAGCTCAATGATTTTTCTCCTACTTTCACTACTAACCTACATTCTGATAAGACAGGGAAAAGGAATGAACATGGCTAAAGACAAATAGTCCTTCATTAAATCTGAAGCCTGCTTCTGAACCCTATAAACTTGAACAAGTTACTATAATAGGTATTACTGACAATGGAACACATGCACCAGATTTGTATTCTTAGGCCTCACCCCAAACTGTAGGGTTGATTAAGTCATCTTCATTATTAGCAAGCTTCACATATTTTTGTGCATGCAAATTGCCCAACCTTGTTCGCTCATCTGTAAAATGGCATTCAACCATCTTGTTCATAGGATAGTTTTAAGGTTTTCAAATAATTATATATGCAAAGTACCAGGCACATAGAAGTAAGTGGCTTAATAATATTAGTTGCCTTCATTTCCCTTTTTTCTCTTCTACAAAGTAATAAGGAAAAAAATAGACACAAATATAGCATGCTATTTTAAAATTTTATTTCTTTCTTTTTCAGGAATGGATAAAACCACTGTTCTTGTCTCAGCACTAAATAAATCTTAGTTATCAAAAACTCAAGCTCAGACTGTTTCATGAAAAGCATTTAATTGATGTTATAGATCTAAACTTACCAGATGGCCACATAATTTTGAAATATTGATAGGCAGCAGTATTCTGCAATATGTATGCTGGTTATCAATTTATTACCTCTTGTCTCTCAATTCATACTTCATTAACTGCTCTGGGAAAATGGGTATGGGCCCCTTAAATGGTTTTCCTCCACCAGATGGCATGATGTTAAGCTTTGTCGGTAAAGGGCACTAGAGAAACATTACAGGGTGAAAGGATTTTGCTTCCTGGTCTGGTGTACTTGCTGCCCATCTCCTCCAGTGTTCAGTTTCCTCAGCACCCAGCTCCTGTTGCATGGGTAGTTTCCCAGTTCTGCAGCACCAGATTCCTGCAATGGTCATAGCTTTTCAAGTATCCAGTTCCTGTAGTGCATGGAAGCCAGCAGCGCACCACAACCCCTCACCCTTCATGTGGGACACAAACATTGACTTGGCTACAGTGGATTAACAGGAACCACATTTACCCTTTTACATTAAACAATTAAAAACTTGACAAAATATGAAATAATAGTTTTCAGTAACAGAATAACAGGCATCCCAGGACAGTGATCTCTGAGAGAAGAGTGGCAAATAAGGTGATGTCCAGCTTAATACTTAGAGTGCACATGCAGGCAACAGGTCTGGGAAAGGGCACTCAGACAGAGCCCAGTGGTCTTCCTTAGTTGAGAAATAAAATCACTATTTTGTGAGGCCAAAGCTGCTCAACTGCTCAGGGAAATGTTCAGAAAACAGAGCTGAACAGAGGGAGAACTCAGAAAATCTTCAGAGAATTGCTCATAAGTCCTCAATGTTAGTATATATGGGAAGAAACTGCCAGTGCCAGGGGGGAATGCTGAAAAGGAGCAGGTAAAAAACCCCAGAGACAAAAATTTCTTGTAGTTCATCAGCTAGGGTAGAAAGACCTCTGAGCGCACAGAGCACTGACTAGAATCCTCAGTAAGGAGTGCAGTGGAGCAAAGTGTGAAGACCATACTAGACCTGCTGTCTTGGCTATAATAAAATACCAAACACTGGTAGCTTAAGCAACAGACATTCATTTCCCACAGTTTGGAGATATTTATTTTCTCATATGGCAGAAAAAAATAAAGAGAGAGAACTCTAGTCTTTTCCTCTTCTTATAAGGGCACTAATCCTGTCATAAGGGCCCCATCCTCATGACTTCATCTAAACCTAATTACCAAACAAACACCCCACCTCCACATACCACATTGGGGCATAAAGTCTTCAACCTATAAGTTTGGAAGAGATACAAACATTCAGTCCATAACACCTGCTTAACAAAACTTAAAAGCAAGCCTCTTGAGTTTAAAGAAGTTTCCAAGTAAATTAACTGTATTCCATGACAAACTCCAAAAGAACAACCTCTCCTTTTGAAAAAGAAAACTAAGTAGCAAAGAACATAAAATTCAAAATGTCAAGCACCCAGTGCAAAGACACCAGTCATTCAAAGAAGCAGGAAAATATATGCCAGAATCAGAAGAGAAACCAATTAATAGGAACAAACCCAGAAATGACAAAGATTGTAGTTAGTATATAAGAATATTAAAATAGCTGTTATAAATGCACTTCATATGTTCAAGAAAGTAAAGTATGAGCATGATAAGGAGAAAAATTAAATGTATAAAAAAGATGCAACTGATTAGACATGGTAGAAGAAAATATGATAGAAATTAAAGTCATAGCAATAGAAACTAGTCCATAATGAACATAGAAGAAAAAACAAAAATAAATAAATAAATATATATATAAATAAGCAGAGCTTCTATAAGATATGAAACAATATCAAGCAATCTATCATATACAATTGAAATCCCAGTAGGAGATGAAAGAGATGGGGAAACAAAAAAAAAAATGTGAAGAAATAATGACCTAAAAATGTTCAAATTTGATAAACCCACTTATCAGACTATAAACCTACATATCGATAAAGCTCAAAAGAATCCCAAAGAGGTACAACATAAAGAAAACCACACCAAAAAAATAATAATCAAATTGCTAGAAATCAGTCTTAAAGGTGTAAAGGATAGCCTTTTTCAATGGAGAAAAAATAACCTTTTCAATAGGTGGTGCCAGAACTATAGAACATTCAAATGCAAAAAATGAACTTTAACCCACCTTGTACACCATACATAAAAGTTGTGAAGTGGATCACAGACCCACATGTTAAACTTAAAACAATAAAACTAAAAGAAAACATAAAAGAAAATACTGTTAACCTTAGATTGGTCAGAAATTTCTTAGATAAAAATGTATGAATCATATTTTTGAAGTTGTAAGTTAAGCTGCATAAATATAAAACCTTCTACCTTTTATAATGTACTGTGAAGGATAGTAAAATTCTACCATCATGGAGGAAACATTTGCAAAAAACATTGATGAAAAGCCTATATCTAAAATATATTAAAAATTCTCACAGTTGAAAAATAAGAAAATAAAACCCTAATTTAAAAAGCAAAAGATTTGAGTGGACATTTCACCAAAAGAATATCAATGGCAAATAAGCACATAAAAAGTTTCTTAACATTGTTAGTCAGGAAAATGCAGAGTAAAACTACAAGGAGTAAGGATGACCCCCAAATCACAAGCTACAAAAGAAAAAAAAATAGATAAACTGGGTATCATAGAAATGAGAAACTTTTGTGCCTCAAAGGAAACCTTCAAGAAAGTGAAGACAGCCCATAATGGGAGAATTTTTTTTCAAATCATATATATTTTAAGGGACCTGTACCTAAAAAAAAAAATATATATATATATGTATATATGTATATATATATATACACACACACACACACACACACACACACACATGTAACAAATACCTAAAAAATACATATATGTTTTACAAATCAATATTGTGACGCAATTAAAAGTAATGACCTATTTAAAAATGGACAAAGGATGTCAATAATAACCTTAAATGTAAATGGATTAAATGCTTCAATTAAAAGACATAGGGTAGCGGAATGGATATGAAAACAGGACCCACATATTTCCTGTCTATAAGAAACAGACCTCAAAACAAAAGACTGACACAGACTGAAAGTGAAGGGATGGAGAAAAATATTCCAAGCAAATGGGCACACAAAAAAAGCTGGGGTAGAAATACTCATATCAGACAAAACAGATTTCAAAGCAAGGGCCATAAAAAGAGACAAAGAAGCACATTTCATAATACTTAATGGAACAATCCATTAAGAAGATATAACACTGATAAACATATATGCACCCAACACAGGAGCACACAAATACAAAAAGATAATACTAGAAGAGCACAAGAAATATATTAACAGCAATAAATGGAGACTTAAACACTCCATTATCAACAATAGACAGATCTTCAAAGCAAAGAAACACCAAGGATATACAGGCATTGAACAACACACTAAACCACATGGACTTAACTGATATATATAAAACTTTTCAAAGCCCTGGCTGGTTTGGCTCGGTGGATTGAGCGTCGGCCTGCGAGCTAAGTGTCGCTGGTTCGATCTTCCAGTCAGGGCACATCAGAGAAGGAAAACTCTGACTCCAAAAAACCTCCGCTGCCTTGCGGCATACCTCTTCAGGGGAAAGGCTAAGGGAGTAAACCCCGACAGAAAATCCGGAGCCGGAGTCCCTAAGGCGGTTTGACGTTGTAGTCAACACCGGCAACTCCTGCGGCGCACCTGAAGCCAAGCTGTATTGACTCCGTCTTTCCCTTGGACCCTTCAGCTGCGAAGAGAGGGGGGGTCTGCTGCCTGGGCAACAGCAGACCCTCCATATCACCCTGCCCAGGCTCTGTAGCTTCAGCTCCACTGGAGAGGACACTCCAGCGTCATCGCAAGATGTCGATTCAACACGGGAGGAGACAGATACCGTGTCACTCCCGAGTCGGACTGCACAACCATTCTCGGCGGTGCAGATAGACTCTTAAGAAGCTACACCATCGTCTCTCGAGACGGACGGCTGCCGACGACGAGATAAAACTTTTCACCACAAAGAAGCAAAATATACATTCTTTTCAAATGCACATGGGAGATTTTCAAAGATAGACCACATGATAGGACACAAAACAAGCCTCAAAAAATTCAAGAAAATTGAAATCATATCAACCATCTTTTCAGACCACAATGCCTTGAAACTAAAAATCAACCTCAGAGAAAAAAATCAAAGACACCCAAACTCATGGAGAATGAATAACATGCTATTAAATAATAAATGGGTTAACAATGACATCAAAGAAAAAAATCAAGAAATTTCTGGAAACTAATGATAATGAACACACAACAGCCCAAAACCTATGGGACACAGCAAAAGCAGTCCTAAGAGGGAAGTTCATAGCAATACAGGCATATCTGAAAAGGATAGAAGAATCTCAAATAAAAAATCTAACCCTAAAGCTACAAGGACTAGAACAACAACAAACAAAACCTAGGGCAAGAAGAAGGAACAAAATCATCAAGATCAGAGCAGAATTAAATGACATAGAGACTAAACAAGCAATTCAAAAGATCAACAAAAGTAGAAGCTGCTTCCTTGAAAAAATAAACAAAATCGACAAGCTTTTAGCCAGGCTCATCAAGAAAAAAAGAGAGAAGACCCAAATAAACAAAATCGGAAATGAAAGAGGAGAAATCACGACTAATACTGCAGAAATACAAAGGATTGTAAGAAATTACTACAAACAACTGTATGGCAATAAATTTGACAACCTAGAAGAAATGGACAAATTTCTAGAAACATATAACCTTCCAAAACTGAATCAAGAAGTAGAAAGTCTCAACTGACCAATAACAATGAAGGAATTTGAAATAGTAATCAAAAATCTTCCAGCACACAAAAGCCCTGGACCAGATGGCTTCACAGGTGAATTTTACAAAACATTTGGGGAAGAACTAACTCCTACCCCCCTCAAACTATTCCAAAAATTCCAAAAAGAGGGGAAAATTCCAAACTCTTTCTATGAAGCCAGTATTATTCTTATCCCCAAACCAGGTCAAGACACAACAAAGAAAGAAAACTGCAGGCCAATATCACTGATGAACATTGATGCTAAAATCCTCAACAAAATATTGGCAAACAGGATCCAGCAATACATTAAAAAGATCATACATCACAATCAAGTAGGATTCATCCCAGGGATGCCAGGATGGTTTAATATTCACAAATCAATAAATATTATACATCACCTAAACAAAATGAAAGACAAAAATAACATGATCATATCAATAGATGAAGAAAAAGCATTTGATAAAGTATAACACCCATTTATGATGAAAACACTCAGCAAAATAGGAATAGAGGGAGCATACCTTAACATAATTAAGCCTATATATGAGAAACCTGAAGCCAACAACATACTTAATGGACAAAAACTGAGAGTAGTCCCCCTGAAATCAGGAACAAGACAAGGCTGCCCACTCTCTCCACTTCTATTCAACATAATGTTGGAAGTCCTAGCCACTAGCAATCAGACAAGAAAAAGAAATAAATGGCATCCAAATTGGGAAAGAAGAAGTAAAACTATCATTATATGCAGATGACATGATAGTATACATAGAAAACCCTATAAACTCCACTAAAAAACTACTCGATATAATAAACGAATTTGGCAAAATAGCAGGGTACAAAGTCAGTATTCAGAAATCAAAGGCATTTCTGTACACCAACAATAAAATCTCAGAGACAGAAACTAGAAAAAAATCCCCTTTACTATAGCAACACGAAAAATAAAGTACCTAGGAATAAACTTAACCAAAGAGATAAAAGACCTGTACTCAGGAAATTACATAACACTGAAGAAAGAAATTAAGGAAGATACAAATAAATGGAAGCAAATACCATGTTCTTGGATGGGAAGAATCAACATCATCAAAATGACCATACTACCCAAAGCAATTAACAGAGTCAATGCAATCCCTATTAAAATACCAATGACATTTTTCACAGACCTAGAACAAATACTCCAAAAATTCATATGGAACCAAAAAAAACTCTGAATAGCAAAAGCAATCTTGAGACAGAAGAACACAGCAAGAGGAATCACAATACCAGACATCAAACAATACTACAAAGCCACTGTGATCAAAACAGTCTGATTCTGGCATAAGAACAGACATATGGATCAATGGAACAGAATAGAGAGTCCAGAAATGAATCTAGGAATATACGATCAACTAATATTTGATAAAGGAAAAAAGAAACATAAAATGGAGTGAGAAGAGCCTCTTTAACAAATGGTGCTGGGAGAACTGGAAAGGGACGTTCAAAAAAATGAAACTAGACCACCAGCTTACACCACACATGAGAATAAACTCAAGATGGATCAAAGACTTAAATGTAAGGCATCACACCATAAAAGTCCTAGAGGAAAACATAGGCAGGAAAATTTCGGATATCCCACGTAACAATATTTTCACGAATACATCTCCTAAGGCAAGAAAAATAAAGGAAAAAATAAACAAATGGGACTATATCAAACTAAAGAGTTACTGCTCAGCAAAAGAAAACATCAGCAAGATGAAAAGGAAACCAACCATATGGGAAAACATATTTGCCAATGACATCACAGACAGGGGACTGATCTGCAAAATATATAAAGAGCTTATACAACTCAAAATCAAGAAAACAGACAACCCAATTAAAAATGGGCAAAGGACCTGAACAAACACTTCCCTGAAGAGAACATATAGAAGGTCCATAGACACATGAAAAAATGCTCAACATCACTAGCCATGAGAGAGATGCAAATAAAAACCACAATGACCACTTTACACCAGTCAGAATGGCCACCATCAACAAATCAACAAACAACAAGTGCTGGCGAGGATGTGGAGAAACAGGAACCCTACTGCACTGTTGGTGGGAATGCAGACTGGTGCAGCCACTATGGAAAACAGTATGGAATTTCCTCAGAAAACCAAAAATGGAACTGCCTTTTGAACCAGCGATTCCATTGCTAGGATTATACCCGAAAAATCCTAAAACCCTAATTCAAAAGAATTTATGCATCTTTATGTTCATAACAGCCCTGTTTGCAATAGCTAAGTACTGGAAACAGCCTAAGTGCCCATCTGTAGATGAGTGGATCAAAAAACTCTGGTACATTTACACAATGGAATACGATGCAGCAGAAAGAAAGAAGGAACTCCTGCCATTTGCAACAACATGGATGGAACTAGAGAGAATTATGGTTAATGAAATAAGCCAGACAAAGAAAGAAAAATATCATATGATATCACATAATACAGGAGTCTAAAGAACAACATAAATAAATGAACTAAATAGAACAAGAAGCAGAATAACGGTTATTTGGGGGGAGGGGGGAGGGAGAGAAGGGGGATAAGTAAGGGAAGGGTTTAATCAAAGAACATGTATAAATGACTCATGGACATGGACAATGGGAGGGATATGATTGCGGAAGAAGGGCTGGGCTGGGGGGAGCAATGGGGAAAAATAATGGGACAACTGTAATTTAAAAAAGCAAAAGAATTAAATTTAAATAAATAAATAAATAAAAATGGACAAAGGCTCTCAATAGATGCTTTTCTAAAGATAATATACAAATGGCCAATAAGCATATGGTAAAGATGCTTACATGATTAGCCATGGGGGAAATGAAAATCAAAACCACAATGAGATACCACTTTATATTTACTACCGTGGTGGCAAGAATAAAAAATATGAATGGTGCCAATAACACTGCTTGGTGTATATGTGAAGAAATTGGAACCCTGTTGGTGGGAATTTACTGCTGGTGGGAATGTAAGATGTCACAGGCACTCTGGAAAATACAGTAACTTCAAACAATTAAATATAAAGTTGCTATATAATTGAACAATTCCACTCCTAAGTATATGCCCAAGAGAAATGAAAATATCCACATAGAAACTAGTACACTAAAGCTAACAGCTGCATTATTTATAATAGCCAAAAAGTTGAAACAACCCAAATGTCCATCAACTAATGAATAGATACATTAAATACACATGATATTATGTGGCAATAAAGATGAACCATGGGCTGAAACATACTACACCAAGAAAGAACCTTGAAAAACTTATGCTAAGTGAAAAAAGCCAGTCACAAAAGACCACAAGTTGTATGATTGCACATATATGAAATGTTCAGAATAGACAAATCTATAGAAAAATAAGTATAGTAGAAGTTGGTTAGAGTTAGCAGGGATGGGAGAATTTGAGAGTGTTGACTATAGGGTATGAGGTTTCTTTTGGGGGATAATGAAAATATTCTAAATATGAATGTAATAATGGGTGCATGAGTCTGCAAATATATTAAAAGTCACTGAATTTTGTACATTAAAGGGGTGAATTTTGTATGGTATGTGAGTTATATCTCAATAAAACTGTTAACAGATAATAAAGAATTATTAATGGAAAAAACTACAGTGTGTTACCATTAAACACCTTTTTAAATGAAAACAAACAACAAAAACCATCTCTAAAGGGAAGGTCATTGTGTTTAGGGAAGGAGTTAATGCCTGGCTTGTATATAAGAAATACAGTCTCAAGGGGGCACATTATGCCCCAGAATGAATGTGTTGCCTCTAATTATTTAGGCCCCAAAGTGAGACTCATTATCAGTTAGGGACACAAGTTGCCCATTCTGGTTGGCTGGTTGACTTAGAGTTCCAGCTCAGTTCAAATAATTAAGTCTAGTTCTTATTTTCGGAGGGACTGCCTGAGGGGAGACAATGTAACCTGTCCCATTTGTCCACACTACCAAGCAGGTGACACGCATCCACTTCTTGGAATGGCTTCATGAATTGGGGTTCACAGTTATTAAAGTGAAAGACTCAGAAGCTGAGGCCACCCTCACCAAGCTTCTTGGTGAGATGAAAGGAAATGGTGATCCAAAAGAGGTCAGTGTTCTCTATTGGGAGATGACAGACCCAACAGTCAGTTAAAGTTAAGGTGCTTGTAATTGTTTAGAAGAGCCAAACCAGTGGGAAAAGTTCTGGGAGTGATTCTGAAAGACAAACATCATTAATATCCTTCATCACCTTTACAACCTGGAACCTAAGATGTTCTCTCCCCAGAGAGTCAAAATTGTTGCTCTTCCTCCACTACCATGAACTTGATGTTTCCCATTCCAGTAGGTATAACTTCACCTTTTCTACAATCATTCTCAACTTGTACCCAGAACATTCATTTAGAAGGGTCAGGTGCAAAATACACAAGGATGTTTCCATAAAATTTATAGAGATCCATTATGTTCCTCATGTGGAGCACTGTAGAAAGACACTGTGAGAACCAAATGGTCATTATCTTCTGATCTAGGATCATGGCAACCTCAGCAGACAATCCAGGTAGCCGAACCAGAATAAATTTGAATCCCCTAAGCCCTTTGGGGCTGGGTTATCCCTCAGAAGGTATAGCAAACTGTCTAGCTCAAATTGCTGTTAAAAAAGAAGCACCATGCCTATGAATGGTCATAATGGGATCCCAAATATTCATATAGACTGAATTAACCCCATCCCTTTCATTCAGATTACCTAGGAAGCAACCAAAAGATAATCCCTTTCTGGAAGCAGCTGCATTACAAAGTAGTGGATCAAGAGAACATCTATGAGTGACTTCAATAATTTGATCAGCAGCCATGATTAGTCTCCATAGTTTATGGTCCCAAAGAGAATTTGTCTTTATTCTGACAGTGTGCCATTTTCTTTCTTTCTCTTTCAGTCCTCACCCAAGGATATGTTTATTGGTTTAGAAAGAGAGAGAAATGAGAGAGAAACATTAATCAGCTGCCTCCCATATGCACCCTGACCTGGGATCAAACCGGCAACCTATGTGTATGCCCTGACCAAGGATCAAACCCACAACTTCTTAGTGTATGGGACGGGATGTTCCAACCAACTGAGCCACCCATGCAGGGCCAGTCTAACATTTTCTAAGGAGCAGACCAGGTGCCTAGACCATGGCAACAGGCCCGAGTGAGTAAAATATATAAACTTCATCAGGAAACACATTGGCCAGAGCTGTGAGAATGACTTGTCCATTCGGAGTGCAGGACATCAACCACCCTGGGGCTCACCTTGGACTCACCTTAGACAACTAGGATGCAGGAGCAGGAAAATAATTCCCCCTTTCTCCTCCTAAATGGACTGTCCAACAACACAGTTACATGGCTTCTCAGAACACAGTCCCATGAGACAGAGCCACCAGTCACCCATTTCTGTGGCCACCTCACATACGCATCTACTGACTCCTTTCTTGCTCCTGCCCCTTGTTCCTCACTCCTGCTCACTAAGAGTTTACTCCTCAATGAAGTAGTAACAAAAAGGGGAAACCCATGCTAAGCCAATGAGATATAATTTCTGTCAGGAGTTTGTCTTTCTTATTATGTTACTCTAGAAAAATCACCATGTTATAGCATGGTGACTAGCAGTATTAGAGAAGGTTATTATGTTGCAATTTTTGTGATAAGCTACTTTTGGGGAGAATGGTAATTAAAAAAAAAAAATCTCATTGAAAATACTCCAGTTTTCTCTTTGTTAACGTTTACATAGCTGAGCTGTGAGCACTATCGTCCACTTGTTGCCCACGTAGCCTAATTGCAGGCAAGGTGGTTAGGAGGAAATAAACAGCCTCCTGAGTGTTTGCCCTGCAAAGCCAAACCTATAAAGTAATGACAGATGTCACATTTTGTAACAGAACAGGGCAGTAATTGGATTTAAAACAAACAAACAAACAAACAAAAAATACTGACTAAAAAAGCTGACTCTTTAAACTTTGAATCAAACTTCTAATTCATTAGCACACCATTTTCCACTTTCCATCTGGAAGCCAGAGATATCGATGATATACATCAGGTAGCAGCATCCAAGAAAAGCATTTAAGAACCACAAATTTGAATGTATGTAGAAAATTTGTATTTTATTTGTGTGTTTTCTTTTGTTTTTGTATGAGAAGGGTGTTTTCCCCTTTTGGAAGAATTAAAATTTAGATAAAATTTCCAGCACTGACTTTGGGGTGTTTTAGAATTTATGTCCTACTTTGCATTTTCAGTCCCACTATTTCTTTCTAAGGTATCCTAGTGGGAAGTAACAAACAAAAAATTTCTTTTTTCTTCCCTAAGAATCTTAAAAGTTGTGTAAGAAAATAGGAAAGATAAAATGACCAACAATGGCTCCCAAGGGGAATCTGAGAACAGAAAATATTCCTGGGGGCTTCTTAATGCACAAGTGTCTCTCTACACTTACAATCCACCTGTCAGAACCCACAAGTTGGAGAATGCAGGAGCTTGAGTTCTGCTTATACTTTTAAAGAGACAGCTAACGGTACCAGACATCTGCCTCCTCCCACAAGGCAATCCCCACAGCTCAGTGAAACACACTATCCAATTCTTTGTAGTTCAACCCTTTCAACTTCTGTTTGGAGGACGTAAACTACATGAAGGTGGCCAAATTACACTAAAAGTTTTCCACACTCCAGCCATTTGACTTAACAGCATTTGAAACATGATCCAAGTCAATATTGTTTGAATGTCAAGGACATAACTGAATAGATTTATCGCTGTTTCCTGGGCAACCTCCTACATAAGGTCCCTACTCTTGTAGGGACAGTGATCAGCTTGAGCATGCCATGTAGTTGAATGTACCCTTGGACACCCTGGTCAATAAATATTTATTCTGCCTTCATTTAATATGCTATGGTCTGTTTGAATGCTTCTGTCCCCCAAAATTCATATGTTGAAATTCTACCCCCCAATGTGACGGCATTAGGAGGTAATTAGGTCATGAGGGTGGAGAGCTCAGAAACAGGATTAATGCTCTTATAAAGAGGCTCCAGAGAGCTCCCTTGCCCTTTCACCATCTGTGGACACAAGGAGAAGTCTGTGACTGGAAAGACAGACAGTCCTCACTTTGTTGCCAGCCTGACTGGCTACTTCGAGGGGTGGATGGTGCGGAGGTGGGTGGGGTAAGGAGGGGTTGCACAGAGGACATCAGTGCACTGGGATCCAGGGGTGCCCTGCTGATTCCAACCAGCTCTACCGGATCTGTGGGTGCTGTGTCCAGTGTTGGGAGGGGGTTGAGGGCTACAGCATCTCCAGGCTTCCTAATGGTGGGTCCTGCAGCCTCCCCTCCCCACAGATAGTCAGGGAGTCCCAGGGAGTCTCACCCAGTGGCCAACATGGCACAGGGGACGGTTCTTACACTGCTGTTAAAAGTTGGAAAGATGAATGGACAGGACCCCAGCCACCAAGAGTTGGCGAGATAATTGGATAAAAAAAAAAGTCCTCCCCTTCTTATCCCTGCAAAAATCTAGGCCTCGAACAGTAAGAGGGAATGGTCTTTGAGACAGGGGTTCTCCATTGTCGCAGGTCATGGCACCTAAATATGTCTCTCCTTTTTCACCAGCACCCATCTTACAAGTTTGACTTTCCTTTTGGGCGCCAGTGGAACCTGCATTTTTTATTACAACCTGACCTTGTTGGCACCCTGATCTCTGAGTGTTAGCCTCCAGAGCTGTGAGCAGTAAATGTCTGCTGTTTATAAGACACCCAGTCTGTGGTCTTTTGTTATAGCAGCCCAAATTGATTCAGATAGGGTGCATAATAGGTAGGGCAGAAGGAAGAAAAACACGTGCAGAGTGGAGCGTTTAAAATCTAGAGCAGCAGGTTGCAACCCAGATCATGCTTGTAACAATATAGATCCCTTCCTGAAGGCCATGGGAGTAAAGAAAAGAGAGAAAAGCCAAGAAGGGAATGCTACCACTGAGAAGAGAGTCACATGAATGAAGAGGACACTAAACGTTAATCACACTACTTCATGGGCCAGCTGTTGAGAAACATAGGCCAAAAATTTACTTTTAAGATAAAAAAAAAAAAGCTTCCATATAGCTTAACTTTTTAGTTAAGCATGACATTTAAATTTTAAAAATGTATCTAAAAGGAGGAAGCAGCGGTGGTGGCAGAGATATTGGACTGGCGAGGGTGGGGCCAACTGCCCTCTTGGATTGTGACCCACCCACCCACTGGGGAAGACAGAAAAAAGGCTGCAAGGAGGGACCTCTGGTGGCCCATACTGGCACAGGCACTGTGCACTGGTTTTTCTGTCACTTTTGCAGGGGCAAGGTGAGTCCCAAACAACCAGAATATATTTGTTCTGGATGTGTATCAGGCTTTATTGAAGAAGTGACAGGTGAGTCCAGTTTTTCAGGTGGTGGGGGCAGCAGGATGGACGATAGCACATCAGCACGTTTTGCAGAGTTCTGGCTCAGTTTGACCATACAAGACGTTATACAAGATTTTAGACCATTTCTACACAGCAACTCACTGAACCAAGATAACAGAGCCAATGAAAAAGATCACCAGGCTCACATTGACTTCTGGAGACCAAGTTGACCTTCAGGACTCAGAGATACAAATCGCAAGGAAGTACTCATCCTGATAGATTGCCAGCTATTGAAGGAATAATACAACAGATCTTTCCAGGGTTCCTTGCAAATTTTGCAGGTCCTAATGGGTCCCCACACCCTTTTACCTGGAGTGGGATGCTGCACTCCAACCCTAGGGACAATTCCTGGGGTCAAACAGGAATTGATAACCACTGTAACCAGCTTTCAGGACAACTGGGAAACACAGGGCCTCCCCCAGCTGACAAGGGAAAGTCACATCTCTTCCAACAGTGACAGTGACTCAGGAACAAGTTGATTTAGGTTTAGAGTGTCATGTAAGCAAAGACAATCATGCAGGTGAAGAGGAAGTCTGGCAGTTGCCCTGCAACCACGTTGTTCACAGCAGTTGTACTGTGTCTGTTTGAAACTGCACGATACATGTCCTATATGTAGGAAGAGCTTAAATGGTGAGGACTGTACTTGGCGAACCCAGAACTCAGGCCTCTGCAAGCCACAAATTTAGTAGTGACAGCCAGCTACATGACCAATGGACTTTCTGAAGTTGCAGACCGCATCAGAGACAGGGCTGTGGTAGTCGTCTTACCACAGCTGTAAATTTTATCAAAACAAAAAAACTACTAGGTGGATTTAGGAATTCCATAAGGCACCCCAACCCATAATATTAATGCAGAGAGTGGTTTTCTTTAAATTTAAAGTTAGCATCTATAGCTAGAATTGTATCTACAACCAAATGCCTCTTATTCCTGAATTCAGAGGGATAACTTTATGTGTGAAACTTAATTATGTAGCTTTTCCCCTGCCGGAATAGAATTAGTTGCTTAAAATCTAGCTAGGGTATTGCTCTCTGTCATGTTACCTTGTAATGAATGCTTACACCTTCTTGTCCAGCCTCCATCCTACCATTAGTGTGTTTTACGGTAAATGCAGTGGAACCGGAGCCCAAATAAGTAAATAACGCATATCTAAGACGCTGTTCCATTACGCAAAGCTGCTGACAGAACAGCCAGAGGAAGCAAGAGAAATATTAACCAATCTCAGTGTTTGGGGCTTGGAATTAGATATCATGGAACAGGCATAAGCCTTTTGCCTTTAGGACAAATTACCTGTTCCCTTTTCCCTTACTGGGCCGTGATCCCAAGGTTCTACAGGCCTTCTTAAAGAGAAAAATCAGCAACAAAAGCCCTTTGACGGAGACTTGGCTATTTTCAATGCTATTGTTATGACAACTCTGGCTTCCAAAAGGATTATTGAGAAAAAAAGATGATCTCTCCGAAATCTACATCGAGTTGTTAAGGCAATAAGACCGAGATTAAATCTAGAAATACTTGTTCCAAATCCTTCTCCCTCCACCCTATTACCCGTGTTATAGTTAATTGTGTCACGTAACTGAACTTAGAGCTACATTTCCGTCAAAGAGAAGTGTGGATTTGAAAGATGGCATGGTTGACTACATTTGTGTGTAAGTTACATTATTGTGTCTGTGAGTTTGTGTGCAATTCTGGAAACAATTCATCAAATTTCTCCTAAATTGTCTACCAGGTTTAACTACAGAGGTGGCAGTCCTTTCTCCAGATGAAGAATGGGCATCAGGAAAGTGTTAGTCGCACCTGTTGGATCTCAGCAGCAGCAGAGATTGGAGGAAGGACAGTCCAAAAGAAAGACACAGCACCTACGAGGGCCCAGGGGTAAGGAATTACAGGATGTATGTAGTTAGCTGGAGCATATATAGAGCATGGGTAGGAGAATAGGGGAAATGAGGTTGAAGAGATAGTGAAGACATTTGGAAATCTTTAAGGGCTAAGTTTGTGAACAGAGGAATGAGCGACATGCAGAGTGAAGCTTTACAGCAATTGTGAGGGGGGACAGGACAGGCAGAGGTCATGTCAGTGGTTGAGAAAAAACTGGAGTGAAGGGGTGAGCTGGGATTCTGACTGAGAACAGCAATGAGAGAGCAGAGGGGAGGACATCCTCCTGGGTAGGAGGATTCACAGTCATCTTGCAGCCGATAATTGTGGAAGGAGAGCTGGGGTGGAGGCAGCTAGGAAGGAAGCATAATGGGAAAAGGAAATTTGGAGGGAAGAGCTGGTTGGGGTGCAGATAAGGTGTTCTAATTTGAGAAGTATCCAGCAGACAATGAAAGAGATGAGCACCAGAGATTCATCGATATCATCATAACCCAATGAGAAGATAAGCCTTCTAATGCAAACATCATAAGAGAAAAGAGAACGGGATTGAGTATGAGCCTTTGTTGGTCTGGTGGCTGCCAGGACCTAACCCAGGTGAGCTGGTGAGAAGGGAGAACGCTTATTCAAGACAGCTGTGTGTAGTCTCCTTCCAGCTAATGAGCTCTGCTAAATCTCAACAGCCAATAGGTGCATGTTAGCTATTTCATCCTCCCTGAACAGCTGAGCTAAAGTGCTGGGAAGAGTCTTGAGCTTCACACACCTTGTGACCCAGTTTCTATCTCGCTGATGGAACCTCTTCCTGCCTCAGATGACAGGTCTGAAAGCAACTTAGTAAAATGGGTGATGAGTTACATGAACACATTTTCACATTAATTGAATGCCCCTCAGTTGGGCTTCTGCAAAATGAACTTTTTATTTTTAAGTGCTACATTTTATTTCACTAATAGGGGCTCAGCTGGGTGGAGGAAGACTGACTTGAGGGGTTATTTTCAGTGGCCCTTTTCTGGAGCACTGGGCTGGTCTCGGAGGAAGGGATCCAGGAGGCTCTGCATATGAAGTCAATGCTTCCGCCAGAGTCTCTGCCTCACTGACTCCCAGATCTGTGCGAATCACCTTTGGAAGCTCTTTAATTATACAGATTCCTTAGTCCAACCAGACTAATGCAATTAGAACCTCAGGGGGTGGAGCCCAGGAATATGATTTTGAACAATCTCATCAGGTATCGCTGGGCTGACTTTATTCAAGACCATTTCTTCAGGAATCACTGCCTTGAGGCATTCCATCCATGCTCTATAAGAAACAGCAAGTGATTTTCAACAGCGGCATGAGAAAGGAATTTTCTTGGCAAAGCCTCTAAGAATGGGGGTGAGGGCTTGATGAGTGGGAAAAAAAACCTGTTCTAAAATTGACATCTGTTTTCACTGTGATATTTATTTGTAATATTAAATTTGTAATATTAAGGCTTCGCATAAGATCAGTGTCTTTAGCAGAAGAGTTTGGACCAAAAATGGCTGAGAAACTTCACAGCCTGAAATGATGCACATTTTGTTATGCAAAATCGATCTTGTCGGTTTATCAGGGTGCCACCTCTCTGAGCCTGAGTCCTTTCTTGTTTGAGCAGCAATGCAGACAGCCGGACAATTGCCAACTCTGGTGCCCTGCACTCTCCCTGAAGGGACACTGGGGTCCCTGCATTAATTAGGGAGAGCACACAGCATCCTCAGAACCTTAGGTTCCCCAGGGATACCTGACAAAGGAGGGAGGTGCCCCCTCCTCTTCACACCCTCTCCAAACTCTGGGAAGCCAGATGTACATTTTCCAGAAACTAATGGAAAAGCATCATGGGAGACCAGCTCAGCAAGCAACTCTCTTTTCTTACCTCCAGCAGCAAAACCAAACATCAACACCCACAAAGCTGAGAGCCAACAATCGGGCCCACACCTAAATGGATTTATCAGTTTTTCTAATTCACAGCCCTCCTCTCTTTCATAAACCTTGGGAAATGCAAAAGGAATAATTTTGGCAGTGAGTGGGAAGATCTAGTCTCAGCTCTTTCTCTCCTCTGCATCTGTTTTCTCTTCTCTAAATGGGAACTGGTGGCCCTGACCAATTCACAGAGAGGGTTTGGAAGGTCAGAGGGTGCACAGCAAGGGCCAGAACCAGGGCAGGAGTCCCTGGAGCAGCAGCCATGGAGCAGGCTTCACAATGCAAGCCCATCTCACTGCCCATCATCCTCAGCCTCTCCATCTCCCACACATACATTGTGGAGAAACCTTGACATGAGGTTTCAAGTGTAACTTTAAAAACACATAGCACAGATGTGTTCATTAGACTTTTCTCAGTGGAACAAGCATGCACCATAGATCAGTGGTCTCTGTGAGGTCACTCCCAGGTTTATTTCATGCACCTTCCCCAGTGATTTCCCTTATGCCATAAAATATGACGAGGTGGCGGGAAGTGGGGGATGATTCTAGAGCATGTTAAGGATTCCCATTCACACACTCCATGAATCCCTTGAGGAGGCAGGTGGATGTGGTAGAAAGAGCACAGGTTTGGGCGCCAGCCACACCTGGGTATAAATTGTGTTTACTCTGCTGAATGGCCCCAGGGAAGCTTCTGAACCTCACTGTTAATTTCCCCATCTACAAAAGGGAGATAGTACCTCACAGTAGAATATTGTTTAGCCTTTAAAATGCAGGAAATCCTGCCATATGCTACAACATGGGTGAAACTTGAGAACAGTATGGTAAGTGAAATAAGCCAATCAGAAGAGGACAAACATTGCATGATACCACTCATGTGAGGCTCCTAGATTATTCAAATTTGCAGAGACAGAAAGTAGAATGGTGGGTTCCAGAGGCTGAGGGGAGGGGAAATGGGTAGCTAGTGTTCAATGGGGACAGAGTTTCAGTTTTGCATGATGAAAAGAGTTCTGAAGATAAATATGCTAGTGGTTGCACAGCAATGTGAATGTAGTTAATGTTTCTACCCTGTACACTTAAAAGTAATTAAGATAGCAAATTTTGTTGTTTACATCACAATTAAAATAAAGGATAGATAAGGGGGGCAGTAATACCTACCTGATAGGGTTGGTAGGAGGAAAAGAATAAAATCATGTAAAAACTAGCACAGTGCAGTTCCTCCTTCTCCCCAACTCTCTGCCTCTCTTTCCCTCTCTCTTTCCCCCCCCCACCTCTCTCCTTCACTCCCCCGCTCAGCTGTTTCCTCAGCCTCCCTTGCCAATTTCTTTGTAACATAGGCGTCAACAGAAGGAAGTCATGTTCAATGACTTCTGTCCTCAGGAGTCTCCGCAGTCTGCATTCTGGAAGATTCTCCCATCTCCCATCTTTCCTTATATTAATTGTCATGCAAAGGTATTTCAAGGCACTCTTAGAATAATGGTTCTTATCTTGAGAACATCTGCACTTCAGTTTCTGGGAAGAATTTATTTCTTTAGTCAGACACAGGGTTTTGAGAGTCCAAGTTCACAAAAATGTTCACACATGCAACAAATATTTATAAAACCTCTGCTATGCATGAGCCTCTTTGCGGTTAAAACAGTAAGATCTGTTGCTTTTTCCTACCCTGACCAGCAGTGGGTTCCTAAATTGTTCAAGAAGTGTGAAAAAGAGCATTGCCTCATATCCAGATCAATTGTTGAAAGCCCTTTAAAAAAAAAAAAAAATCCTCACCTAAAGGTATTTTTATCGATTTGAGAGAGAGAGAGAGAGAGAGAGATCAACCGGTTGCCTCCTATATTCTCCTTGACTGGGGATTGAACCCACAACTTAGGTATGTGCCCTAGACTGGCAATCGAACCTGCAACATTTTTGGTGTACAGGATGATGCTCCAAACAACTGAGCCAGCTGGCCTGGCTTGAATGCCCTTTTGGAGCTGCTCTCATTCCTTCACAGCCCTGCCCAGCCCTTCTCCTCCTGCATGAATGTGCTATGAGATCTGACAGTATGTGGACTTTCATGTAATGCCTTGCTTTGCTTTCTTTTCTTCCTCATTTTCCAAACTCCTGCAACCTTAATCAATAATTGACACACTTCTATGATGACTAAGTATGTTAAAGGACTGTACTTACATATGTTCATAAATAGATTTGGGCTGAGGCAGGAAATCAATAGATAGCTTTTCTACCAGGAAGCAGATAAAAGGAATTTTTTTTTTAAGGTGTGAATAGATCCATCACTTGAAGAATCCTAAAATTTAGACAGGATAGGGGCTATTGAATCTGAGCTGAGTATAATAACATAATAATTCTTTCTAATTTTATCATAAGTACTTTAAATTTTATAAAATGTTTTCAGATACATTAGCACATTTAATTCTTAACATAAATGAAAGAGGTATGAATATCCCCTTTTTGGAGAAGAAAAATGGCCTCAAAGAATTTGAGGTATGTTCAAAGTCACCCAACTAGTACAGGTCAGTGGTGAGTCCCTAAAATAGCCATCTTTTGGCTTCATATCTTTTCTGCTCTGTTCACCTCATTACTGGGAAAGAGAGAGGTGGATCAGACAAAAGCTATCTAAGGACTCAGGAAACCCAGAGCATACTGCTTTGGGTCAGCATGGAATCAGATTTGAACTAGAAAGGAGAACACAAGGTTCCCAAAGGCATGGAGAGAAAGGCAGGAATTCAGGTAATAAGACATGTGAACCTTTCAAAACCTCACAAAGGAAGCAAAGACTTCTTGGGACCAACAACCAGATGACATGTAGCATAAAGGCTTCGTCCTGATGGAAGCCTGTAAGAGCTAATGAAAGGCTGTGTCCCCAAATTCAGCATCAGAGGAGACATCCCAGAGTCCTCAGGGGGAGCCCCAAAGGCAGGGCTGCCTTGTTTGATTAAATTGGAATTTTACCTTCTTAAGCAATTAAATATAAAGTTTAAAGAAATCAAAAACTGTATACATGTGAGCAATATAAAGTTTACAGAAAGAATCAGAACCCTAACCTGTTCTAACTCCAAAAAATAAAATTAAACTATACTCCCTCAGAATCCACACATTGTACTGGAAGAATCATGTCCTTTGGGGCAGTTGTAGCTGCCATCTGGGGTCATTCTTTTTTTTTTTTTATCCTTACTCAAGGATACGTTTCTATTTTTATTGAGAGAAAGAGGGAGAGAGAGAGAGAGACAGGGAGACAGAGAGAGAGAGACATTGATGTGAGAGGGAAACATGGATTGGTTTCCTCCCATACATGCTGGAGGATCAACCCCACAACATTTTGTTGTATAGGACGACACTCCAACCAAGCAAGCCACCTAGCCAGACACCTGGGGTCACTCTTGAAACACAGAACATTTTTTCTTGTTGCACCCCCTTACCTCACTGCTAGGATCTGTGGTGCACTGAGTATACTGCCACTTACATCCATGCAAGTCCTGTCCCTGGCCATTGAGAAAATGCTGCCAGCATCACTGCATCCCAGTGTCAGGGTGCAAGAGAACAAACTTTCCTTCTCTCACTCCTCATGCCATGCTAACTGGAGCTCACAAGGTTAGAGTTCTTTGGTCACATGGTTTTTTAATACACAGAGACATAAATGTACACACTTTCCCCAAGACTTACCTGCCTGTCCCCCAAACTCCATGTTCCCGGATTCTCAGGTACTGAGAACTTTTCTCCTAATAGTTAGTGCTAACTACTTTTTTTTGCCCCAGGATAAATGATATTTCTCTTAGTGAAAACTTCCCATTATTATAGGTTTCATCCTGCTTTAAAAGGTAGATGACCCTCTCATATCAGAGAGAACTATCAGAAGAACTGAAAGGATGGGGACAAGGTTGGGGCACAAAGCATTGAGAGTGAGTTGGCTGGATCAAAGCCAAGGGATGCCCTAAGAATACAAAGATCTGGCTTTTCTCCCCTGACCAATTTAATTGAGAACCATAATATGACTATTCCTTAGAATGATGAAGTAGAAGGTTAAACAAAATCCTCAGATATCCCTAGTTGAGCTGCACATTGCAGAAAAGGCATATGAAGTCTCACACCTTCTGCAAGTGAATTTGAACATAACCTAAACCTCACTTTCATGCTCCAAGAGAAGTCTGTCCTGTGAAACCATAAGAAAGAGTTGCATCTTAGGTTGGCCTCCCCTGAAACAGATCCTGAGATGAGGATTCATGTGCAAACGACTTTTTGAGAAAAGGGTCCTAGGTGAGTGAGGGAGCAGGACAGGTCAGGGCTGAGTCCCTAAAGTAGCCCTAAAACAGTCCCTAAGATAGGGAAAGCAAGAGGTCCAGGTAGGAGGCAGACAAAAGCAGAGTCCTGTGGAAGACAGCCTCAGACTGAGCCCGCAGGGAGCTCAGCAGATCAGTGTGCTGTGCAAGACCAGGGAGCTGGGGCTCTTTCAGACTTCTGTAACCACCACCACCAGATAAATGGAGTAAATTCCTGGCACTTCCTGCTTACAGATTGTGCAGGCCAAAAAGACTGCAGTGCCCTGAGGCTACAGAAAAGGAAAGCATCCCACAAAAATGGCACAAAAGAAAATAGAGGTGATCCGAGTAAAACGTTGACATCATCTGCTTCAGGAGCAAAGATTTTAATTAGAGAGACTCAGTTTCCTCATATACAAAATGAGGTTACTGACTTGCTCTGCTTCCTGATACTTTATCTGTCAAATGGAGAATGTAATAATACCTGCTTCATTGGGTTATTGTAAGGATTAAACAGACAATTCAGGAAGTGCAAATAGTAAGCACTGACAAATATCAGCTACTACAATTATTTATAAGCAAGTATAACAGTAATTTCAACCGGGTCTCAGCTCTGGTTATTTTGCCAAAAGAAATGTAGTGATCACACATGTTCCAAAAATCTGAGATCTCTGCCATCTCTCAGTGATTTGGAAAATTCATCTTTAGTTACCTGGGAATTACAGGTTTCTGCAAAGCAAGAGGAGCTCAGACAACACCTATGGGGAATTTAAAAAACACCTTAAAATGCATGAGCCCACTTGTTCAGACAGTACACAAAGCCTTTATTTAGATAAAATTCAAACTCAGGTCTGTACAGCGGTTTCTGCCCTGTTCGTCTCTGAAACGCATTTATGAGGAGAGCTTTTAATGCATTTGATTAGGAGTATCAGCCTACTACTGGGTTAGTTTACAACAAGCTAAGTTAGGAGCCCCTAGAGAGCTGTTTGTATGACATTCTAGTAGCACAAAATGTGAGATTTTTCTGGAGAAGACTTTTGAGAATTAGAAGGAATTAGTCATATTTTCCAAAATGGGGATTTTAACAGTTGGGAAATTATAAGAAGAGCTGACTCAACAATTCCAGTATTGCAATATGTCACCTAACTGTCTTGTTACTTAAAATTATGTGATTCAGAAGACAGTACCTTCAAAAAAAAAACCCAAGCAAGGTTGGAAAGAAATGGGAGATTTACAGGCAAAGTAAGGGAAAGTATAAAACTGCTGAACATTTACAGAGCTAAGTTTAACAATTCTGGGCTCATTTAATACATTTCTTTTTTTAAATAGCACATTGAAAAGGCATGTTTATCCTCTCAGTGTGTTATATGCTAGAAATGTGCTCATTAAACAGTGTTATTTAAAAAAAAAAAAACCTACAATACTGAATTTGAACTGGATTTAGTATATAGCTAAATATTCAAATGGGTCACCCCTTTTGACTCTCCTTTGAAGGGTTAAAAAAGATGGATAGACTTTCACTGGACAAAGATGATTAAACCAATTCAAGACCACCCTTGTGTTATATTTTTCTAGCCTCTTCATTAGGTTACTGCTCATTAACTACCCTAAATGAGTTACAAATAATGATCAGGTCCTGTCCTTTATTAGGCCATTAGTAAGTTTGTGTCTCTTGAGGTGTTTTCCAGGAATGGTGAAGGGTTTGTACTTTTTCAAGCACACTCTTTAGGTTCCCCTTGTCTTCAATAACATACATTTGCAAGATGATTGGCCAGGGTTAGAAGGAAGCTGAAAGACTCCAAAAAAGATGGTTCTAATGAGCTCTGTCTCATTAACATGGTACACTAATTAAGCACCAAGCCAAACAAATGGAACACTGGGCAAGTTCGAAGAGAGATGAATAGCTCCATGAAACGTTATGTAAAAGGCTAGAAGTGCTATTATCCCTTTAGAATGAAAAGAATCTCTGAATAGGATAAGCACTGGCATTTATAATCAGAAATGCTAAATAAAAGAGAGTAGGTGTTATAGTTAAGGAATTATTGTCACTACAACTAACTGAATTCTAAAATACACACATCCTCTCATATGTTGAGAGATCCCAGGCTTATTCCAGACAGTAAGGAAAGAGTATCTAATTCAACCCAAAGAAGGTAATTCCAATATGCTGACTTCAGAAACGACTCACTCTTCACAACTTTTAATAAAACATTTCTCCCACTGGTTTGATTCCCAGTAAGGGCACATGACCAGGTTGCACGCCAGGTCCCAACTTGGGGGCGCATGAGAGGCAACCACACATTGATGTTTGTCTCCCTCTCTTTCTCCTTTCCCCTCTCTCTAAAAAAACAGATAAATAAATAAATAAAATTTAAAAATTAATAATAAAAAAAACATTTCTCCCAAATTGACCTACAAATTAAATGCAATTCCAATCAAAATTTCAATAAAATTTTTTATGAACTTGAAAAATTCATTTGAAAAGTTATCTGGAAGAACAAAGCAAGAAAACTGTCCTGGGTATTTCAAAGATGAAGTAGTTAAAAGAAAAAAAATGGTGGTATTTGTATCAGAAAAGACAAAGAGATCAATGGAATGGACTAAGAAGCTAAGAAACAAACCCAAGTTAAATGTAAGGATTTGTTCTATTATAGAAGTAGCATTATAAGCTTGTGGGTAAAGAAGATACTTTTTTTTTTTAGTAGCTGATGTTAGGAAAACAGGCTCAAAGCATGAAGAAATATGTCTATCTAATGACATATAAAAATACAAATCTAAATTGTTTAACAATCTAGATACGAAGATTAAAACTGTAAAGCAAATATACAATTTATTTTTAAAAAATATTTTGACTAGGATGAATGGATTGAGTTTTTAACACTCCAAATACAGAAAGTGAAAAGGTTGTTGACTAAAAATTAAAAATTTATATTCAATATAGAATACCACAAAATTAGTATATAGGTGACAGATTGAAAGAAGAGATATGCAACATTTAAAATGGTTTAGGAGTTAAAATAAATAGTTCACAAAGAATGCTTACAAATTTTAAAAATTATGTAAAAATATATATAGGATACTCAATTTTTAAGTGTCTAATGGATATGAATAAGTAATTAAGAAAAAGAAGAAACACAAACAGCTAATAAGTATATGCAGAAATACTCAACTTCATTCATTAATAATCAGAGATATATACACTAAAACAACTTTATGCCCATTCTTCTGGCAAAAATATAGACATTGGTAAATGCCAAAATTTAGTGCTGTTGTTGGTATATAGGGAACTTATGTACTGCTGGTGTGAGAGTGTATTATTGTTCAAATATATTCACTGCCTCTTCGCCACTTTCATAGGAGGGATATATTTCCCCTCCTCATTGGGTTTGGCCCTGTGGCTGAATTTGGTCTCACAGTGGGCTTCCCTGTGAACATCCATGCTACTGGACTTTAAGCTTGGCCATGTGACTTTTCTGGTCAATAGTATATTAAAAGAAGGGACTTGAGCAGAGGCTTGAAAATGCGATTGCTTGGTTGGGCTTTATTGCTTGCGTTTGTCATTGCCATGAAAAGAATATACCTTAGCTAAATATACCAGTCCAAGGAGGATGAGAATGGAACAGACCTGAACCCAACCTGAAGCTTAGAGCCATCCCAGCTGAATTCCCAGCTGACTGATAATAAATTATTGTTGTTCTAAGTCATTGAGTTTTGGGACAGTTGGTTTCACAGCATAATTTTGGTAACAGCTAACTGACACACTGGTGTAATATTTAGTCAGTATGTAGTAAATGTAAATAGCACATATGCTATGAAATAGAAATTGCCACACAGCCTCCTCCACTTTACCTTGTTGGGAGAGAATTTGTCTTAGTCTGGGTACTGCAGAGAAATAGAGTCAATAGGATGTCTATATGTAAACAATAAATTTGTTTGTATTGTAAGAGATTGGCTCATCCAGTTACAGAGGCTGAGAAGTCCCATGATCTGCTGTGTACAAGCTGGAGGCCCAGGAGAGGCAGGAGTCTAGTTCCAGTCAAAGTCTGAAGACCTGAGAACCTGAGAACTGATTGTGTTAAGTTTCAGACCCAGTGCAGAAGACCAACGTCCCAACTTGAAAACAGGCAGAGAAGCAAATTCTCCTTTACCCAGCCTTTTGTTTTAATTAGGCCTCCAACAGATTAGATGAGGCCCAAGCACAGTGGGGAAAGCAATCTGCTTTACTCAGTCTACTGATTCAGATGTGAATCTTGTCCACAAATACCTGCACAGATGCACCCAGAACAATGTTTAACCAAATATCTGGGCACCCTATGGTTCAGGCAAGTTGATCCATAAAACAAACTTTCCCATCTCCCTATCTGGGGACAAGAGTTCAAGACATTAGCTTTCCTAGTCTCTATTGCACCATATATAAATGCCACTCATTGGGACCCAAGGGAACATCTACTAAAGAACTTGTGGTAAAAGTATTCCTCTATAATAAAATAGATGTATGGGAAGCTATCATCTTCTTTTCCTTCACAGCTGTGATCATATCTGCATGTGATAACCCAGAGCTGCTACCATCCCTGGTGACCATTGGGGAAAAGAACACGATCTTGAGGAGGAGGATGGTAGAGCAGAAAGAGAGAACATGACTGGGTCTTTGGTTATGTCACTGAGCTGCTAATGCTTCCTCTAGAACTCTTGTTACATGGGACAATTTAAGTTCTTAGGATTTAAGCCACTTTTAAGGAGGAATGCTAAAAGCATCCTTAATTATCCATGAATTGACCCACTGACAGGTATGATGTTCATCAGAATATTGTTTTGAGGTAGCAAGTACTTAGAGACCTCCTAGGTGTCCACCACTTGAAAATGAACAAGTAAAATGCCTACAATAATAATTAGAAGTAGTGAGCTATATTTACATAAGAAATTTGAGTACATCTCAAAAACAAAGAATGAAGAAATAAAAGTAAAAAGTGGAATGTGCTATATAACACAATGCCATTTATGCAACTAAAGAATGAGAACACATAAAATAGAATTTCAAATTTTCCAATAAATGTTGAAAACCACAGCCCTAAGTACCATGACCAGTGATGATCATTTACCATGAACTGAAGAGTATAATTAACTCAACTTTGTATACCTGGGGTCCAAAATGAAAGTAAAATCTAGTGGCAAAAAAACCAAAAAACCAATAACCATTGTGACTTTAATATTTGTATACTTGTAGGTGAAGTTATGGCTAATTGACATTAAATAATGCCTAATAGACTAAGTAGTTATTTAGGTCAAAATTTTGGCTTTAAATATGTAAATAATAAGAAGCACAGAAAAACAACAACAACACAGCTTTATTACATAACATCAATATAAAGAGACAGAGGGAAAATGGTGCCTATTAGTATGAGTTCTACTGTAAATAGCAGCTCCTATCCAGATTTAGAATTTAAAAAATATATGCTATTTTATGTACTGGAACTCTGATGTAGAGTTGAGTAATTTTGTAATAGGAGGAAACTTTTAACTTTCATTTAACAGGTGGAGAATTAGAGGCCCAGATGGCCGTAACTGACCTCAGGCCATGGCAGACAATGCTGCCTTTGGTCAAGCAATTCTTCATTGGGCAGACTCTCCTGCCAGAGTAGCAATGTGATCGTTACTGGCTCTCAAACAGTGTCTGGTCAGATTCTAAATGGTCTAGTCTTGGCACAACCTTCCTTCCTTTCCCAGGAAATTTGCAACAAAGAGTTCACTGCATTACAGTGTTCCATATTTAACTCCTATCTGCTAACAAGCAAACTTTCAACAACAGTCTCCATGTTCTTTCTCAAACCTGAGCAAAGCTTCTTTTATTTTGTTTCAACACTATTTTCCTAAAGCTCGCTCAGCTTTTTCATGCTCCTCATCACAGTGTGAGTCCATGAAAAATTAACACCCCTGTTCAGTAGGGAAGATAGTGTCTTTTAAAACGATGTTCTGGCAAACCCAACACCAAGCAGATCTGCCTTGGAAAGGTACAGTGTGTTACCAAAGCTTCTTTCTAGAGTGTGGTTCTCAGGCATTGTGGCAATTACATTAGATTTTCTTTGTGTCCTTTACCATACCTTATTTATTTCTCTTACATGATAGCACATTTGGGATCTTTGAACTTGGAAAATTAAAATAAGTCACTGTAAATATGAAGGAGCCATTTTACTTTCTTGGACTCCATAGCCAATGAGGGAAAACTGGTGTCTCAAAGTTCATATTCTCCAAATAAAATGGCTTTTGCAATTGCTGAATAGAGCAATTGAGTTTTATGGGTAAGACATCTGTCCATATCAAGGAGCTTAAAATATCAGTGCCAATTAGAAAAATATGCAATGGAACGAGCAGATCCAAGAGTTCATCAATGTCATGAAAGTTCTAGATAAAGACTGTGCTGGTGTAACATTTAATGAAAATTAAAATTGTGTCTCTTCTTTAAATAAAATTATAACTTTTCATCTACAAGTAACCATTTTTGTTAGTATTTTAATTATGTCATACTATGAAAGAATTCCTCTGGGTGTATTATGTAAGAGTAACCCAGCCTAGCTTCACTTAGTGTGTTTGATACTATAGCTAAATAAGATCACAATTCTCATTGCTATGCCCATTCCTCTCCACTCCTCTATCTTTTTTACTTAGCTCACCCCAGATTCATGCCTGGCAGATATCATCTCATAAAATCAGAGAACAACCAGGTAGCTCAACAGCTCGATAGATAGAAGAGGGCATGGTCATAAGAGACAAACACTGGTTGACTGCCTACAGAGCAACTTATCCGAGCGAATTAGCTTTTCATTGCCTTGACATGCCTCTCTCATCTCTCTGTACCAGAACCCACTGGACTCAGCAAGCTCTGTCTCTCTTCCAGTTGTGCTCTCTCTCTGCTTCAACAGTTCAGACAGTTCTTAAAATCTTAGTCTTCAGAACACTTGGTTTAGTAAAGAACTTTCATTCTGCTCACAATCTTTACCTTCCCACCACTGCTTCTAGGTCTGATATTCGCTATATCCCATCACCTAGCTCCAATAGCACTAAAATTTAAGTCAGTTCTTGGTTCTGACATACTATCTCATTTCTTAAAGCTTCTTCAAATGTCACAATAGCCCTAGACCTTCAAATGAATGGAATAAAATATATGGAATTTGTAAGTCAGCTTCACACATGAACATGCAATATTATCTTCTCTCAAAATATTTCATCTGTTCACCATCTTCTTACCTAAGTATTGCAGGTAATAAAATGAATAGGCATAAGACATTAATTTCCACAGGATGTATGCATTTTGAAAGGTTTTATTTTTATTTTTTTGTTATTCTATTACAATTGTCCCAATTTTCCCCTTTTGCCCTCCTCTGGCAAGCCCATGCCCTGGTCTCACAGTCAATTCTATTTTGAGAAGTCTTAAAACAGCAGTGGTAATAACCATGGATCTTTGGTGAAACAGAGAGATAATCAGAAAAAGTCTAAAAAGTCATCTTTTCCCTTTTCCAAGGTAGTTCATTGGCTGAGATAAATCTCTCAGAATCAGATCAAGCAACTTCCATTCCCTTTATATGTGCCTCAATCATTCTATAGAAAGACTATTAACCACCAGCTCTATGGGATGCAAAGTGTAAGATGGCTCCTAAAAAAGCTAATATAACCCAGCACTACAGTAATGGAGGCATAAAATTCAGAGCCCAAAAGATAATAGTTATACTGTGTGGTCTAGAGAAGCATGTTACAGGTAGGAGGAAAAAAGCCATTTAAGACACAACTTTAAAAAATGGTTCTTTAGTCAAAAACTATTCTGGTCTAAATTCACTCTAAATCACTGCAAGATTTAATAGAACCTCAAAGGGAGCAGCACACTAATGGATTCTCAAAAGAAAAACACATTATAATTGAATCATCTTATTCCTTGGCACTCATAACAGCTGGTCTGACCATACATGGAATATTATGTTTGTTCTGGAACCATATTTTAAGAAGGACAGTGACAAACTAGAGTACATTCAGACTAGGGAAACCTATTCTACAAACTATTTCATATGATAAATGGTTGAAAGAACTGGTGATCTATATTCACCAGTGAAGAAAATAAGATAGCTGCCTGAAACATTAGGAGTGGTTAGCAAGTGGGACTAGAAATATAGAAGAATGGTTTAGAACATTAATCAAGTGAAGAGCCCTAGTCAAATAAATGCAAATTAAAACAATAGTGAAATACTATTTCCACATTCCCACACTGCAGCAAATTGAGTAATATACACACACATATTTTTTCAATGGAAATGTATAGTGTTTAGGTGGGGTGGGAAAAGGTTTTGGGGAAGTCAATTTGGAAGTAAGAATCAAAAGGCTTAAAACTATGCATACATTCCCAACAAATGTTTTCACATCTAAGAATTTATCTTAAGGAAACAACCAGAAATGTTTTCAAAGACTTTTGTAAATGAGTGTTCATCAAAACATAAATTATGCTTACAAAAAAATGGGATCAATGTCTAAATACCCAATAAAAATCTTTGGATTTTCCACACTAATATTTGCATAGTGATTGCAAAATGGCAGCCATGGCTACATATTCTCTTCATAACTTCAATATCCCCCCTCAACAGTTCTATGAAGGGATTAGTATTCTCCCCACTTTATAGATGAGAAAACTGAAATGCCAAGATGTTTCATTGCTCAAGGTTTCACAAACAATATGCATAGAGCTGAAATTCCAGAATAGTCATCCTGACCCCACACTCTATACTCATACCCATCACATTAGGTTTGTTAAAAAGTCATGGCATGTCAAAACATAGAATGCCACTTTTTTAAATGAAATGAAAAAGGAATACGTATGATGAGCTCACTGGTGTTAGCAAAATCTACCTTAACATCCTTTTAAGAGAACCAAGGCCATATTTTGCCTCAGTCTCCAGGCCCCTCTCTGTTCTCCAGTGTTTCCAATATCTCACCCTGCTCCATGAGATGGGATTTCTCCAAGCCCGAGGGTGAGCCCACCACAGTGGCTAAGGGCTCACTTACAGGCTCTGCCAGTTTTTACTCTTCTCTTCCAACTGCTATTATTGCATAGGATATTGAATAGAAGTTACTAGGAAACATATTTTTGTTTTTATATTCCTCACAAAAATGTTTTCAGTAAAGTCATCATTTAAAAATTATTCATGGGTTATTTTTTCTTTTCATTTTAGAGTAATTAGGTGGCAAATTGGATAACTGATATAATTTCTAAGAGGAAATTTTAAAACAACTTAGGTAAAGCTCAAGCAATTTTCAAACGAAGTCCAAGTTTTGCATCTTTCTCTTGTCATATGGAATAGTTCCTTGTTATGTTGTAGAGACAAACAAGAAACAGCTTGGATAACAAAACCACAATTAACAATTACTTCTCCTTCTGTATCAGAAAATATCTTGTTTTAACTTTTGACTCGCTTGTAAATACATGCACATGTTTCTAACTCATGTTATTTTTCTCCACAAATTCCCATTAAAAGCTATATAAAAACATAAATGATCAGATGGAAGGTGTTATAAACCTCTTCATTAGTATCAGGGGGAGAAAAAAATATGTAGGTGGAATTGCTTCAAATAGTGCAAAGAAGTTTGTCATAACAAAATAGGTATTACATCAGGAACTGTTCTGCTTTCTCAGTATTTCCCAAAACCTGCAAGTTTGATGGATAGAAAGCCTGTAAGAGCTGGTGAGAGCTGGGGTCACCCTGATCTTCTCATTACTTTGGCTTGAACAGTATTGAGATTTGTGGACAACCTGATGTCCTGCCAAAGGTTTATGTGACTTCCCAAGGGAGACTTTCATTCCCATGGTGACTCCTGGCTGTAAGCCTTCATTTCTGCTGACTCCATTGTGGATATGAATCATATAATAGTTTCTGTGTGCTGTTTCCATTCTATACGAAATCAATCCAAACGTGGCAATGGTATGTTCCTTCATTTTCACAAAACAAACAAAACTCACTAAGAAAGCAGATAAGTAAAATCTATGCTCACACCGAGTACCTAACGTGGCAGACTTTACTAGAAGTTGAGGGAAATAAAAGGAATTTATATCACAGCAATGCAAATATCAGAAACTGAACAGAGTACTACCGTGTTCCCAAACCACTTCTGGTCACCTGGTCATGGATCCTTCACTGGTTACACCAGCATATGTAAAGCATCTGCCCCCAGCATTTTGCTAACTTCCTTTTCTTTGTTCCCTCCTCTCAACCCCTCTCTCATAGCAACATCAGTGCTGTACTATGAAGTACGATTTATTTCTAGCACAGAATATTTAGCTCTTTCATTTTCTTTTCTCCTGTCAACCCCATGAATTTAATAACTTCTAAACAAAGGTATTTCCCTCTACAGGAATGCTAATGTTGCTATTAAAAAGTGGTTTTTAATGCCACTTCAATTTCAGTCATAGAATCTTAGAAGTTATTTGGGCCAAGACTCTTAACAGGTGGGAAATCCCTAAAAATGAAGCCTAAATGACTGACTCTAAAGTCTCATAATTTAGAAGTAACAGCTAGTAGGACCTGTTCTTCTGATTCAGTCTGCTGTGTTTTCCATCACTGGTACAAATACTAAAACATCTCAATATTTACTAACATTAACCAGTAGGAGAAAGCATTAAATTTTATGTATTTATTTAGTACATTGTAAGAAAGTAGGACATTTACTATACAATCAGTCTCAGGAACTTTTAATCCTCAGGTATTTTTGAGCACACGTTTGAGCTAAATGTCAACTTTGTTATGAAGGATTCCAAGTTGAGTAAAATGTCTTTGTCTGGCTTATTGATTCTCTAGTTTATGGCCCCAAATAACTTTCCCTAACCTATGCCTGTGAGGACCATCTATATGCTGAGGACTCTCCAAATTTAGGTTTCTCCACTCCTAACCTCTGCAGCACACTCCATACCTGTGCACTAAATGCTTTCTTTACCAGCCAAGCTGACTTCCTGACTGATTGGCAAAATGGAACCCTTGACTCTTTTCTCAGCTGTTCCTTAAATAGCTCCTTATTTAGATATGCCATTTCAATAAATATTAGTAGCATCACACCTGCCCAGTTGTTCAGGCCAAAAATCCTCAGACTTACCTTTGATTTGGCTCCTCTTCCAGAATCCATTCTGAATCCATTCCCTTCTATGTCCACCATAACCACCCTGTCCAAGCTCTGTGAGCTCATGACTAGACTTTCATCATAGCCTCCTTACTACTTCCTGTCTCCATTCCTGTCCCTTCTCTGTTGTCCACAAGGAAGCCAAAGGAGCTTTTGAAAAACATAAATCATATCATAATAATCTCCTACACCAAAGCCTCCGTTGTCTTTGCCTGATACTCAGAACAACCACCAAGTTCCTCGAAATGACCTGCTTCTTTGGGGTCTGCCTTGCTCTTTGTGGTTAAATACATTAACCTTTTTCTTTATGAGTTTTATGTCTGGTTTAAAAAACCCTTCCTATTGCAAGAACATAAAGGAATTTCCTTAAAATTTCTTCTAATCCACTTGGAATTGATTTTTGTATATGGTGTAACAACTAGGGATCCAATTTCATTTTTCCACATAAATAAACAATACCTTTATATCATTAATTGGTATTAATCCCACAAGGTAATCACACTTCTATAAGTGGAATCTATTTCTGGCTGTCAGTTTTTTGTTTTTGACCCAATATGATTAAATTTGTCTTTCATTTGGTAAGTTTAATTTTCTATATTTACTGAAATTATGAAACATTTGGACTTATTCCAATCATTTTAATCATACTACCTGTGCTTTCTAGTCCTCCCACATTTTCCATGCTTCTTTTTTTTCTCTTCATGCTTTTGGGTTGATTGAGCTTTTTTTTTTTTTGCCACCCCCCCTTAGGCTATCATTCCCCTCTGCTAATTTGAACATTGTAAACTCTACTTTTATTCTTTTCAGTTATCACCCTTGATATTTTACCATGTGAACTTAATAATGTTGAGTTAATCAAATGTCCATTCTCTTACCTGAATTGACATTTTTCCAAAGAATACCAATAGATGTATGAAAAGACGCTCAACATCACTAATCACCAGAGAAAAGCAAATCAAAGCCACAGCAAGATATCACTTCACACCTATTAGAATGGCTAATATAAAAAAAGACAAGAGATAACAAGTGGTTAGTGAGGATGTGAAAGAAAGGGAACCTTTGTGCACTGTTGGTAGGATTATAAATTAGAAGAGCCAGTATAGAAAACAGCATGGAGCTCCTCAAAAAGTTAAAAGTACATCTACCACGTGATCTAGTAAACTTACTTCTGGGCACATATTCAAAGAAAATGAAATCAATATCTCAGATATGCCTGCACTCCATGTTCATTGAAACATTATTCACAATAGCCAAGACATGGAGACAATTCATGTGTCCTAAGTGTCCATGGGTGGATAAATAGAAAAAGAAAAAATGATACACACACACACACACACACACACACACACACACACACACACATGCACACGCACACGCACACTGGAATTTTTCAGCCATAATAAAGAAGGAAATCCTGCTATTTGTGACAACATGGATGAATCTTGAGGGAATTAAGCTAAGTAAGACAAGTTAGACAGAGAAAGACAAATACTGTACGGTCTCATTTATATGTGGAATCAAAAAAGAGCCAAAGTCATAGAAACTAAGAGTAGAATGGTTACTGCTAGGGTTTAAGGGTTGAGGGGAAATACTGGTCAAAGAGTACAAGTTTTCAGTTATAAGATAAATAATCTTATATATTCATCTGAGAATCTAAATATACAGCATGGTGACTATGGTTGGCAATACTGTTTTATATACTTAAAAGTCTCTAAGAGAGCACATCTTAAATTCTTTCTTCACCAAAAAAATTATAATTATGTGAGGAGATGAAAGTGGTAACTAACCTTATTGTGATAATAACTTACAATATACACACTGCCAAATCTTCCCATTGTAAACTTTAAACTTATACAATATTATATGCGAATTATATTTCAATAAAGCTGAAAAAAAATCTCTATCCTCCTCATGAGAAATACAAAAGCTTTCACTTCAATCACCTCCCTCTCAAATTATGTTACTGTTTTCTAATATTTTAGTTTTATCTAGTTTTTTAAACCCCACAGATAAGACATTATTAATATTATACTTTAAACAGTTAATTACTGAAATTCTTCTGGTATCACTTTTCTTCTTTCTAAAGCACATCATTCAGAAGTTCAAGTCTTCTCTCATTTGTTAAAAAAAAAACCTTATTTTGCCCATTTTCAGACATAGTTTTAGTAAGATTAGAATTCTGAATAGTTATTTACTCATGTAATTTTGAATATTTTAATTTAATTTTATTTATTTTATTTTTGCTCTCCTCTGGCTTCCATTGCTGCAGGTGAAAATTCTGATGTTAATCATTTTCTATATTTTGTAGGTGACTTATCTTTTCTTTCTGTATTCTTTTAAGATCTCTTTGTCTTTTATCCTACAGTGTACCAGTGAAAAACTGTAATGGAATATATTTTACTTACCATGTTTGTTTCTCCTGTATTCATGAAAAAATAGCTTTTATTATTATGGAAAAATTTTAGACACTATAACTTCAAATACTGTCTCCCTTTCCTAACATATCTGTTCTTTCATTTGAACTCTGGTTAAATATATGTTAGACCTTTTCATTTTATCCTCTTTCTTCTATGTTCTCTCCTCTTTTTGCTCTATTTGGGTAATATCTTCAGAAACTTTCCTCTAATTTATGAATTCTCTCTTACTTTGTTTATAACATACTGTTAAAAATATACATCAAGCTTTAATTTCAACCATTATATTTTTTTATTTCTGGAAGTTCTATTTGTTCATTTTAAATATCTCTGTTTATTGTTAGTAGTCTCTTGCTCTTAAGTAACTTAGGTGATTGATTACATCTCTTCCTTCTTTTTTTCCTTCCTTCCTTCCCTCCCTCCCTCCATTCTTTTTCTTTCTTTTCTTTCTTTCTTTCTTTTTTTTTCTTTCTTTCTTTCTTTTTCTTTCTTTCTTTCTTCTTTTATCTGCTTATTGATTTTAGAGACAGAGGAAGGGAGAGAGAGAGAGAGAGAGAGAGAGAGAGAGAGAGAGAAAGAGCAACTGGTTGTCTCTACTATATGCCCTGACTGGGACCAAACATGCAACCCAGGCCACTGTCCTGACTGGGAATTGAACCTGCATACCAATACTCCAACCAACTGAGCCACACTGGCCAGGGCAATTTTTACTTCTTAAAAAAAAATCTGTTTTATACTCTGTGTCTGAAAAGGCTACTATCTAAAGTAATTGATGATCTAACTCTGTTGTTTACTTTTGCTAATCCTTGCTAACTATTGCTTGTTTTCATGAGTGCTGGTAATTTTTATTTTGAACTCATGTGATTGAGTCTCAACCAAGGGGATTCAGAGGCGCTTACAGAGGAATGCTTTCCTCCTGGGATGATTTGTGCTTGTTTCTGCAAGGTGTCTGGAATCTCTTAAACACACATTGTTGGTATCCATGACATCTACACACACACACAAAGTTGCAGTTCAATCCCTGACAATAATCAAAGCTCTTCAGTTTAATGTCAACTCTAGTCTCCTCTCATTATCTGCAGAGAAAATCTGGGCATTGTCCCTCTTCTCTCCCCTACTCCCAGCATTTGCCTCCAAGTACTGCTTGCCAAAGGCACCCTATCAGGAGAGATTCTCCAGTTGTGTCTTTTCCAGCTGCAACTCCTGAGACAGGCGTGAACTGAACTGGCTGTTTTTTCCCAGCTGAACTGGGTGCTTCCTTTAGCCCTGCTCCTGTAGCCTTTTCTCTTGCACAGATTCAGTTGAGTCCATTATCTCCTCCATCCATACCTCTTGGTAAACCTTAAAACGGTTTCAAGCTGCTCTCCCTCCCACGCCAACCACTCTGGCCCAGGAAAAGCATCCTATGAGTCCCCCAGGGCAGGTACAGCCCTTTCACCCACAATGTGGCAACTCCCTTTGCTCCACCCCACCAGCCACTGTCTCTCTCCCTCCAGATGTTTTGCCTGGTAAACACAGATTGAATACAAAACTTTGTGTGGCTCTGCAATAAAATACCTTCCTTGAAGCAGTCTGGCTGCATCCTGGCAGACACTGGGGCCTTTAGAGCCCATGATGGGTGTCGTGTGGGGGCTGCCTTCTGGCTCTTTGCCTGGACTCCTGGCTTTGTCTTTGGGGGGTCTCAATTGACAGCCCAGGTGTTTACAGGACCCCTCCTCCTTGGGGTGTGCACTAAAAGTTCAGGCGACCCAGCAGTGAGCATGCTCAGCTTTTACCTTCTTAGCAGCTGCTTTGGTTTGGTTTGGTTCCTTGGCCTTTCACTTTTCTCATGCACAGCTTAGAAATCAGGAACTTGGGGAGAAATTGCCTGCAGACTCAGTTCTCTTTGGTTCCCTTTTCTTTGTCTTGGCCCATCAAGTCCCACAACCTTGTATCCCTAACTCCATTTAAAAATATTTCTTTTGTTTTAATTCTGACCCAAGGATATGCTTATTGATTTGAGAGAGAGAGAGGAATGGAGAGAGACAGAAAGGAACATCAATGTGAGAGAGAAACATCAACCGGCTACCTCCCACACATGTCTGACCAAGGATGTATCTGCAACCCAGGTATTTGCCCTCACGGGGAGTTGAACCTCCAACCTTTTGGTGTACAAGACAATACCCCAACCAAATGATCCACCCAGCCAGGACCCTAACTTCTTCTTCTTCTTTTTTTTTTTTTTTTTTTGACTGAGGCAAGCTATTAACTGTTGTGCTGCCTGGGTTCCACACTCCCTGCCAGGATCCAAATCAGCAGCTGCTCCAAGGACACAAGAACAGGTGTAAAGAAAGGAATCACTTCGCTGCATTTCTCTCCTGTCTAGCATCTTGACCCTTCCAATCCTGGCAACTCTGATTGCTCTTTGAGGCTCAGACTATTTTCCATTTTATTTTATTCAGCTTTCACAGCTCTTCAGCACCAGGGTTATTCTGATACAAACTACTCTTTCACAGCCAGAAATGGAAATCCTCCTCCCTCGAAGTTTTTTTTTCCCCCAAGAAATGAACCAGGTGGCATATTTTCTTATTTAATGAAAATGTCTTTCTATTGGCTTTAAATATAAAAGATAATTTGACATAGAACAAAATTCTTGCTTCACAAATACCTTTTCCTCAAAATTCTGTAAATGTTGTTCCACATTCTTTTTGCATTTAATGTTTCAGAGACAACTCTTACCTGAGTCTTTTTGTTCCTTTGTAACAAGTGTTAAAATTAATTAATGTTTGGAGCAAGACACCAAAAAGGAAGGTAGCTACAAAGCAATGTCTAAGTAGGTTTTCCAAGTAGGGGGTTGAGAAGTGATTTCACAATTGGAGCCCTCCCTGTAGAAGCTGTGGATGAGGAGTTGGGATGATTTGTGAAGAGGATGTTGGAGATATCTTTGGAATCCCAACCTATGGCCAGCACTCTCTCCTCACTTCTGGTGGAGGAGGGAGTTCAGTGGACACTCAGACTCCTCGAGAAGTTTCCCACCTTGAGACAAAGAAATCCTTTTCATGTAGCCTTCTATTAATGTTCATATATTGGCCATGTTTAAAAAGTAGCAAATACGGTATGGTCTCAACTAAATTAAACATGCCCAGAAAAAAATATTTTAAGAAAACACACCAAAAGGATTATTGTACTTGGAATCTGGGTGATTTTTATTTTTGTCTTCATATATTACCCTATTTTGCCAAAATTTACAAAAACATTACTTTTTATAATTAGATATCCTGTTTTTAAAAATACCTAAATATAAAAATTTTAACACACACTATGTATGCATTTTAAACATACAACTATGTAAAAAAGTATCCATGTTGGAAAAAAACATAAACCTGGATAGAAACACACACACACTCATACACACACACACACGAAAAAAACTTGTTTTTCTCTGGATACTATATAGCTGTTTTCAAACTGTTATATAAGGCGGAGAGAAGACTTCAAGAAAATACCAGTTCCAGACATCTGGTAGGCCTGTGTATTGGGTGCGCTGAAGGGTAGGCAGCCATGTTTTCTCTTGCTGCAAAGTCAAAGTTAGACCAGCCCTCATTCTGCCTCATCGTGCAGCCTCGTGTTTGGCCCTTTTCCTTTCTCGTTACTACCTTCTCCCCACTCAGTGCACCTTCCCTCCTTTGGGCCCCTCTGCTGCTCAGAGTCAGCCCCTCTTAACTGGCTCTTGGTACACATCCTCTCACGTTTTCATTCAACTCTTCTGGCCTTGTTTTGTGAGTCCCAATTCCCCAGCAGCCCTGGAGATCCTCGAGGGCAAGGATATGAGCACACCCACGCTCCTTCTTAGGCTGAGCCAGACTGGGGCTTTTCCCAAATGCGATTAAACTGACAGGATCCTCTCTGCTCACTGCCTCTATGACTTGCTCCACGCTGGGCCCCATTCCATGGAATTCCCGGTCCCCAGTTTTCCTTGGGGACCAAACAATGCCAAAAGGCACAAAGAAGCGCACTGATGAGAGAAACACTGTCTCTCTCTCCCAGGTCAGAAATTAGCGTTCGGGGAGAGCCGCTTTTGGCATAGTCGGGTCCTTAATGGCTCCGGACCCAGAGGCGGCCTTCAGATCGACAGACAAGTGAGTTTCCATGAAAAATTCATCAGCTTCTGCTCATCCACAGTTCAGATCCGCGAGGAGCACGTGACCTCAGCAGCAGCAGCAGCCAGGGGGCAATTAAGACAGCCACTGCTGCAGAGGGGAGGCCGAGCTCTGAGCCCCAGGGAGAGCCGAGCGGGTTTAGCCTGCAGTCTGCACCACCCACCTACCCCGCCCGGAGCGCACGCGCCGTGGGGAAACGCAGGGGGCTTGGCCCGTGAATCTGAGAGCCACAGTTGTCTCCAAAATGCTACTGGGTAGCACGCCTGGGCTCCCATGACCCCTCGAGAGTGTAAATAGGACGGCCCTGGCGACTGGGCCTCCCAGCTGGGGCCTAGTCCCTTGCCACCAGCTACCTTAGTCAACGCTTAACCAGAGAGCACAGGCTTTGGGGTGCCGGGCTGGCCAGAGCCCTGCGGGGTTGCAGCCCTGGAGCTGGGGTAATAAGGGAGGGTGCGGCACCAGAATTGGAGACATGCAAGAGAGCCGCAAGTGTCTGGAGGGCTCTGCAGCCCCTGCCATCTGGGCACAGCGCAGACAGACGCTGCGTGGGTCCCAGGAGCTCGCCACCTCCGCACAGCGCTGCCAGCTACGCCACTGCGGCTACAGAGAAGCTCCACGTAGCGGACTGCGGGGAAGCACGCTGGCCTGACTCTCCTGCTTCCCAAGTCTCTGCATTTTTAAGTCATTTCCCTAAAATAAAACTTTAAATGAGTATGGGTGACTTGCCTAAGGGCTACGCAGTACTGTGAGATGCTGTATTCTGATCTCGTTGGGACGCGCAGCATTTTCCTGCTGTTTTGTTTTTGAATCAAATGCCTGGTGAGGTTTTAGATTCAGGTCAGACTTTCCCCGGACGACCAGACTAGGAAGGCTCTAGATCTTAGGCCAATAGCGCCATCTGGTGGTTATAATCAATAGGTGCAGGGAAACGCTGAGTGATGTAATGGTCCCCATTAGTTGCTCGGAGAGGGCTCTGCAGTAGTCTTCGAAATGCCAGGCGTTGCATGCTTCAGTTTTCCCTGTAAATGCACCGTACAAGTAGTTTTTCCACAGGACCAATGTTATATGTTGTAACCAAAACTTCCCTCTTTGACTGAAATCTATTCTAGAGCTCCCGGATTTGAAGCTGAAGGATACATGGGGACCCAAGTCCAACCTCTTTGATTCACAGCCTTGAAGGGAGCTGGTTTTGTGACCTTTCCCAGGTCCAGTCCAGCCAAGACCTGAATCCTTGCCTCTGATTCCCAGCTGCAGAACTGCTTTCCATTCGTATGGTCTCTTGACAGCAACCAGCTCTTCTGTTCCCTGAGGACTGAAAAACTGATTCCTCACTGCCTGGAAAACTTGGGGGACAGATTCTCTCAGGGGCTGCTTCAGGGATTCATCTCAACAGGGCTCTCTCTCTCTCTCTCTCTCTCTCTCTCTCTCTCTCTCTCTCTCTCTCTCTCCTCTCTCTCTCTCATACTCCAATCCCTCCACTGTTGCTCTCCTCTTTGCCCTGCACCTTAACTCTGGGCAACATCTTGAGCTGTTTCTTGCATTCGTCCGGCCAAGGTCACCCCACTGGAGACTGGGCCAGCAGCAGAGTGAGGCTTTTGGACTTCAGAGAAGCCTTCACTGCAACTCAGTGCTTTCAACATTTGTTGATTCCTGCATTGCAGGTATTCCAAATGTTTCCTTCTGATCTTTAGCTCTTGCGCTTACCAATACCTCACAGTTTGAGAAACAAATTCTCCTAATTTCCAGAGGTGAAGCTTGTCTCAGGTGAGCTTCCTCAGTGTTCCCTTTTTCCCATTAAACTTTGCAGTTGGTTCTTATTTTTTCATTCTCTCTTGCATCAGAGAGGAACATCCACTATCTTCTCCAAACCAAATGTATCTACTTTTACCTCTAACATAAAATATTGAGCCCTCCCCATAAGACAGAAGAAAAAAAAAAGAACTCAAAAGAAAAAAATACAAAAATAAAAAAAGTGAAATGAAACTTCAAGAACCTATTGATAACATTCTCAGGAAAATGAAAAAAAGATGTTGCTTATCTGAAAAAATAAAGATGCCACAAAAAAAGGAATATTTAGAGAACAAGAAAGACTTCTTAGAAATTAAAAAGTATGAGAGCAACAATGAAAGATTCACAGGAAGAACTTGAATAAAAATTTAGGGATGCCTCCAGAAATTTAACAAAAAGGCAAAATTCAGACGATCTTTAAAAAAAATCACACACACACACAAAAAAACTGGAAACTTAGTACAAGAGGCAGCGTCAGCTACATAAATTGAGGGGTTCAGTGCAAAATGATAATGTGGGGTCCCTTGTTTAAAAAGCATCGAGAATTTCAATGTGTCAACAGTAGAACATTAGCTCATACGTAGGGCTGGTGCAGTGGAAACCATAGTCCAGTACCTCTCTCCTTCCTCATAGTTCAGGAATCTCATCAACCCATGGCACGAAGAATCATCCTGATCGTAATCTTCAACCACAAGATCACTGCCCTGTCTGCTGTTTTGGGGCTGGTGGGAGGCAAAGCCGTGCAGTTAGAGCTGTGCTGTCCAGAGAGGCTCTGTCTTCTCACACTTCCTGATTTCTGCGGATGCCTCCAGTTGGCAGACTTGAGTAGAATTCGGCTGTCAAAGGAATCTGAAAATATATTGATTAGTTTGCAAGCTTCCAGTGCTGGGGGTGAGAGGGAGAAGTTAGCGGGAGAAGGCACAGAGACCTTCTACAGAATCTTTTCTTGAGGATGAAGCTGGTAATGTAATTGAAAGTACTAGCAGTCTTTGGCTGACTGAATGAATTATTAGTAGTGAAATGGAAAACTAGGAGAACAATAAAAATTTTTAAATAAGTCAATTACAAACTCCAGAAAAAAAAAAAACCAAAATATTGAACAATAAAGGAAATACAGTTGAAATGCGCTACTTGGTCCAGCTGTGGACAATGTTTCCATGGTCATAATAAGTAAGGTAAATTCTGAGTATTAATTTACCAAAAATGATGTATAATTTTATTGGCATGATGGGCAAATAACTAGAAGAGTATATGAAAGAGGTGGTCAATTTGAGCTCTAAATCAGCATCTCCCATGAGAGTATGTTAACACAACTTCAAATCTGGGGAGAAAGTCAAGAAATAGTGCTGTAAGTTGGTTATTTATCTGTATTCTAAAAAAAAAAAAAAACTGAATAGTTCAAATAGGGAGTGGGGATCTGGAATGAGAAGTGGAGTAATAAAATAGAATTGCAGTTTGAGGTTATGAGCCCTAGTGAATTATATAATTTGCTCTCATGATGACATATATTTCTTTGAAAAAATATAAAATTTAATAAGAAGTTTTTAACTTCATAAAGAAACACTCTGCCCTCCTTAAAAAAAAACCCTCCATTACTCATGGAGCATACATTGTATACACAAATTTATGGTAATGATGAAAAGAAAATGCCATTACTGTCACAGGAAAGCAATGCTTGACAGCACTGAGTGGTGTGATTTATTTATGGAAGGAAAAGTTGACTGAGCAAGAACTAATTATTATCTTTATCCAGCATTCCTTACCCTAAATTTGTGTAAGTCCTAGCTTTGGATGAGCATTTGTGGTTACAAATACTGTTTTGGATGGATAATATAAAGCATTCTATTTTAGACTATCAGCCATACCAAGATGGTTAGTTAGATAACTTTGAAATCTGTGTTAATTCATTGGAGCTAAATTGTATCTGGATAGAGACATTTACTGCTCACTAAATTTACTGCTCACCAAATATCTACCCTCTTGTAGTTGGATAGGGCCATGGGACATTCTGGCCAGTAGGCTATGCAGGGAAGTGATCTGTGTTCCTCTGACCAAGTATTTAAGGGCCAGTGCTCAGCTTCTCAGCCCTCTCCTCCCCAGCTTTGGTGATTATTGGGAAGGGAGTCACAAGATGGGTCACTGAGTGACCACATGGAGGAGGATTATCCTCAGTGTCATTCATCATTCAGTGACCTTGAGCAGTTGAGAAATAAACTTTTATTGTTTTAAACATCTGAGATTTTGGCATGCATCTGTTAGTTCAACATAATCCAACCTATTCTGACAAAATATTCTTTTGTATTGTTTCAGTTAGTATGTGCTATTTATGAAGCATGCTCGCTAATCCACCATCATAAATTTATCCCCAAGTTATTTAAGTCATGAATCTAATAAGGACAATGAGTTTCTGCTGAGTCCCACACACCCTCTTACACAAGGCTTCTAAGATAGCTTTCTTTAAGATGGTTGTTGGGAGAGGGAGGTACAACAGGCAGCCACATTACAGATCTTTTCTCTGGGTGAACTTAACTTTGAGGAGAGAGACTCCACAACTGAACAGCCATTATATTCTAGCTAACTGAAAGCTCACCAAGGAAACAACTAAGGGAGTTAGACTGTTTAGACTGAGTCAAATATTTCAACCAATCAGTCAATAACATTAATTTGAAGCCTGCTGAGTTCAGTTGTTGAGCCAAGTGCAACATAACACTAAAAATAAATGGGAGATACAATTATTTCCCTCAAAACAAAAAGGAAGGACCACCATGGGAAAGTACTGTTAAACATTTCTGTACAATAGCCTCTCAACAAATGTACAATAATATACTTAAAATTTCATGTTTGTGCTGTAGCCAAGGAACAAAGTGGAGGATTCATAGGGACAGTGTTTCAAGCTGAGCTTTATAGGAGCAAAAACAAGTATGAGTAGAAAGGTGAAAAGAATACACACCTGATGAAGATATGGCACAGAAGGAAGTGCAGGGGAGAGCAGGGATTGTGCAGAAGACAAGAAGAGCATCATGAATGGAATGGAAGTTCCTTGAGAAGGGTAAAAAGAATGACAGCCAGGTAGGGAGAAATTAGTGAGGGACTTTGAAGGCCAGTGATATAAACCACTTAAGATGAATTACTTAAAGAGTTGGATATAAAATAATCTGGAAGAGAGAGAGATTATAGAGATGGGGAAAGGAGACAAACTGGGACCTAGTGCCATGATTCAACTATGAATTTATGAATTGGGATAGTGGTCTGGGGTTTAGAAAGGAGGGAGAAAATCAAGACAAACTCAGGAGGATTTAAAGATGTATTAGATATGAGGGTTAACAAAGAAAGAAGTGATGTGTTTTCAAGTTTTCAAGCATGGAGAAATGAAAAAGATGTCTATTTGGGGGTAAATGAAGAGCTTCCAAACCCAACACTAGTATTTTCCTATAATCCCAGTGGGAAGAAGCAACTACTGTAAACCAAAGGAAGAGATAGAGAAGCACAGGTAGAGAGGATAATGACCCCAATCTTTAGCTTTTTGAAGCCAATGATCAAATGTTTGCTTCTCTTAGTATCCTCCTTCTGTGTCTAATATAAGGACTAACCCCTGGAACCAACCAAAGAATAGTTATTGAGAAAGTAAATTGATTCAAACTGACTTTTCTGTAGATCAGAGATGTCAGAGTGATCTGCCCCCTTCCACTACACACTGCAAGGGTTGAGGTCTCTATTCAGGCATCACCAAAGGATTTCTCATAAGAAACTCACACTAAGTGAGGAAGGAGCCAGGTTTAGGAAGATTGAGCTCATAATAAAACCTTAGGCATCAGAGGGAAGTTGTGATTCCGCATTGATGGACAAATTGTGTCCTGCACAGGTCTGAGTCCTGAGTATGGGACCATAAGACAAAGGGCTGCTTCCTGCCACCACAATGGGGTGTAAGTGCAAGCCACAACACCATGCAACTTTAGTACTTCAAGTTTTGCGTTAACCATCATGAAAGCTCAAGAAGCTACAGGACCCAGAAGAGCAAAGATGGATAATAATACACTGGCCACTTGGAAAAGCAGGGTGGAGGCTGCAGCCCTGTCACAGCAGAATAGAGACCATGGGATTATATTTATTCATAAGCTCATTAAAAAATTCTCCCCACATGTCCTAGAGGTACTTGAAGAGTTGGGAAATAATGCAGGGAGCTGAGGTCCAAGCGTCAGTACACTGAGACCACTCGGTCTCAGTCAAGAAATAATCAGAGCTTCTGCCCAACGCTTATGAGACTGAGAAAGACAGCACCAAAACTGGTGCGCATCGCAAACATTTGAAAGTATATTCCAGAGGCTCCCCCTGGCTGGTTTGGCTCAGTGGATTGAGCGTCAGCCTGCGAGCTAAGTGTCGCTGGTTCGATCTTCCTGTCAGGGCACATCAGAGAAGGAAAACTCTGACTCCAAAAAACCTCCGCTGCCTTGCGGCATACCTCTTCAGGGGAAAGGCTAAGGGAGTAAACCCCGACAGAAAATCCGGAGCCAGAGTCCCTAAGGCGGTTCGACGTTGTAGTCAACACCGGCAACTCCTGCGGCGCACCTGAAGCCAAGCTGTGATTGACTCCGTCTTTCCCTTGGACCCTTCAGCTGCGAAGAGAGGGGGGGTCTGCTGCATGGGCAACAGCAGACCCTCCATATCACCCTGCCCAGGCTCTGTAGCTTCAGCTTCACTGGAGAGGACACTCCAGCGTCATCACAAGATGTCGATTCAACACGGGAGGAGACAGATACCGTGTCACTCCCGAGTTGGACTGCACAGCCATTCTCGGTGATGCAGATAGACTCTTAAGAAGCTACACCATCGTCTCTCGAGACGGACGGCTGCCGATGACGACGACGACGATTCCAGAGGCACCTCTGCTGCCCTGGGAAGGGGAAAGGGATGCACTAATAACAATCCCAAGGTTTTGATCAATAAGATGTACCCCATATGCTGTAGATCAGTTTCTTATCATAGTAAAAAGACACGTGCAAGGAATTGGGAAACAATTAACTGTGCCACACAGAAATGTTTGTACAGATTTCTGCCTTACTCACGTTTTAGCCTCCCAACATGCCTTGCCCTTTGCTACCTGTGCTTACCCACCATCCAGTCTCTTCATCTTCTTTACCATTTTGTCCTGGATGGTAATGTGCACAGCAAGCCTGTGGGGTTGGGAAAGGCCATTGAACACATTTGTAGGAGGAGGCTTAAGTCTCTGGGTGATGCTTCCTTGGGGACTTTCTAAAAAGGCGCAGACTCCCCAGGTGTGTGCCTTTGCTCTTTTTCCTTCCTCTTCTTCTTACAAAGAATGTGGAGTGAGCATCATCCTGTGAATACCAGGCTTGAAATACATGATGACTAAAGCCACATGTCCAGGAGGGCTAAAAAGAATATAGATAGAAGGAGAGTAGGGCCCTGATGGCAGCAAAGAGCCCTTTACTAACCCTGGGTTGCCTACCTGGAGATGTCAGGTTATGAGAGAAAAATAATACTATGATTGGGTTAAGCCACCTGCTGGGCTTTCGTCACAGGTAGCCAACACAGTTCCTAACTGATCCACTGTCTTTGCCCTTCTGTTCAAGCAGTTCCCCCATCAGAACTGCTCTGTTCACTCTTCTCCACTGATTTGTTCCGTTATGTCCCACTGCAGACTACTCCCTCCCTGGCCTCTGTGCACAGTGATCCCGCCCTTGTCTGCTCTGCACTGTTTGCTGCTTGAGCCACATGAGGGGCGTTTTCACTTCTCCGTTGACTCTTCTTTAGTATATGAAGCATTTCTCAGTGATGTCTACCATTCTGATGGCAAAGACCATGCCTTACACATTATTGTTTCTTTTCTTTTTAACTTCCACGGAATCCTTTCAGAGTAGAAACTAGTTTCTACTGAGTGCTTCCCTTGGGAAATGCTGGGTTAAAAAGGCAATTTTATCCTTGTTGAAACAGCATGGAGGGTGAAGGCCGAGTGGGAAGTTTGTTTAAAATCTTCAAAATATATATAATTTCAGGGGTGTGGTAGGCAAAATGGATGAAGGGAGGGTCAAAAGGTATAAATTTCCCGTTATAAAATAAATAAGTCATGAGGATGTAATGTACAGCATGATGACTATATGTCACATACACACACACACACACACACACACACACACACAGAGGGCTTTTCTATTAAAAGTTCATGGACTATTTGTTCTCAACTTAAAGTTTATAGTACACTAATTATGATTTATTCAGCATGCTAACACCAGACTGTGGCCCACACACATGTCACTGGACACAGTGGCTCCCGGAGCTGTCAGAAAACGCTGGCTCTGGGGTGTTTCTTTATTCGAGCCCTCTGAACTCCTGCTGAGGAAATGCTGAGTGGCTCTTCACTCCCTTCCAACACTTCCACCTTCCATCTTGTGCCAGGTCCATCTGGCTGCCTGTGGCCAAAATAGCATTCTGGGATGACTGTCCTAGAACATGACAGAATGAATAGACAGAATAGTGAAGCCCCTTTGGAGGCACCCGGATGATTTTCTGGAACAGAAAATAACAGCAGTTCTTTTCTGAACCAGAATCCTTTGTTTGACCTTGTGTATTGATCCCACTCCTCCTCATCTGCCGCGTCTTCTATGCAGCAGCACAGTTGGGTTGCCTTGATTCTAATGCCCACACAGTTGTCCGACTGAGCAAAATTACACCGGGGCCCCATGGTCTGCAGCAGCTCACTCAGACTCACCAGGTGCAGGACAGAGCAGGCTCCTCACGACTTCTGTTGTGCGCCAACTAAACCAAGGACATCAGCCCTTGACGCACCCTGGTGGCCCACCATACTACATTTAAATGTGGACTAACGCGGAGCTTGCATTAAAAAGGTCGAATTATTTATCTGACCCTCCAAGACGTGGCTCAAATTCCAGGAGCCTTGCCAGAAGCTGCAGGCCAACCAGATAGCCACTAGGGGGTGGCCTACTAGCATTTGTCAAAGCCAGAGGGCTCAGTCCCTAGTTTCTCCTTCCATAAAGATGCAGAAAGCTATAATAATGGGCACACTCCAAATGGGGAGAAACTTTGTTTTACTTTTATTTGCTTTTGGAAAGAAACTAAACTTAACATTGACCAGCAGTATTGAAACAGGGTGGGGATGGGTGGCAATGAACCCCACAGCACACCTCCAGAAAGCGACCAGAATGACCCTCTATTCCAGAAATGTAGGGCACATGTCCATGAAGGTGTGGAAGTGTTTTTAGAGCTACCGGAACAGAATATTTCAGTAGGGAAGAAGCTAATGTCCTCTATTGAACTTTTTATTGAGATAATTGTAGATTCATGTGCTGTGCTGTTTTCCCCAACAATAACATTTTTCAAAACTATAGTACAATAAAACAACCAGGATGTTGACATTGATACAAAACTCTGGTCTGGTTTATTAAGATTTTTAGATTCCCTCAATATTGTTTGTGCGTGTGTATGTATGTGTGTGTGTTTAGTTCTATGCAATTTTATCACCTGCAGGTTCATGCATCGGCCACAACAGCCAAGACACCGGGTATCCCCACCACTACAAGAATCCCTCATGTTGGTCTTTTATAAACACACCCAGGCCCTGGCAACCACTAATCTGTTCCCCGTTTCTAAGACTTTGTCACTTCAAAAATATTGTGAATGAAATAATACAGTATGTAACTTTACAGGACTGAATTTTTAAAATTTACTCGGCATAATTTCCTGGAGATTCATCCAAGTCACAGTTTTTGAGATGCAGTGCGCTCAGCCGTTCACCTCTCAGGGTGCATCTCTGCGGGCTCAGGATCTGGCTATTCATTAAAAATCTGCTACAACTTTTGGGTAGTGTTTTTAGCACTGCTGGCTAATGATCTTGAACATTTCCACGTGCTAGTTTTCTAACTTTATATCCTCTGGTGAACTAGTTCTTCATCTTGTATGCCCATTTTCTTTTTTTTTTTTTTTTTTCATTTTTTTAATTTTTTTATTTTGGTTTTTCAATTACAGTTGTCCCCTTTTCCCCTAATTTCTCTCCCCCACCCAACCCACCCCCTCTCCCACCACCATTTTCTAATTGTTTATTCTTTGCTGGGTTTTGAGAATTCTTTATATGTTCTGGGTACTAATTATTTGCCAAATACTGGTCAGATATTTGTCATCTGTAGCTTATCTTTCCATCATCTTCACGTGGACTTTCACATAGCAAAAGGTTTTGATTTTGAAGGGGTCCAATTTATTAATTTTTTAAAAATGAACTGTACTTTTAATGTCAAGCCTAAATGTTTTTGCCAACCCCAAATTCTAGAAGTTTTATCCAACTTTTCTAAAGGTTTTATATTTACCTTTAAGTTGATGATATATTTTGGTTAGTTTTTAAGGTATGAAGTTTAGGTTATCTTTGGGGGGGGGAGGGCTACTTATATCCAATTGTTCCAGCACCACCACTTGCTGAAAAGCTATTTTCTTCTCCATTAAATTGCTTTTGAACCTTTTTCAAAACCACTTAGGCACATCTGTGTGGCAGTATTTCGAGGGTCTCTATTCTGTTCCACTGATTTATAACATGTCTTTCTCTCCACCCATATTGCAATCTTAATTACCATAGTTATAGAGTAAAATTTACTTTCAGAAAGACTAATTCCTGCCCTGACCAATGTGGCTTAGTTGGCTGGAGTATCATCCCATACACCAAAGGGTACCAGGTTCAATTCCAGGTCAGGACACATGCCTGGGTTGTGGGTTCAGTGCCAGGTTGGGTTGCATATAGGAGGCAGCTGATTGATGTTTCCCTCTCACATGGAAGTATCTCTCCCTCTCTTTCTCTTTCCCTTCCTCTCTCTCTAAAAATAACTGAAATCTTTTTTAAAAGACTAATTCTTGCCTTGGCCAGTGTGACTAAGTTGGTTAGAGTGTCACCCTGTGGCCAAAAGGTAACAGGTTTGATTGTGGTCAGGTTATATACCTAGGTTGCCAATTTGATTCCCAGTCACGGTGTCTATGGGAGGCAACAAATCCATGTTTCTCTCTCCCTTACTCTATTTCTAAAAGCAGTGCAAAAATGATTTTTAAAGAAGACTAATTCCTCCCTCTTTATTCCTCTTTGTCAAGATTATTTTACTTAGTTTTCTAGGGCTTGTCTTTCTATATAAATTTTAGAATAAGCATTTTTATTTCTATCTATAAAAAAATCACATTGCACACAACAAAGAAAGAAAACTAGAGGCCAATATCATTGATGAATATAGATGCTAAAATCCTCAACAAAATATTGGCAAACCGATCCAGCAATACATTAGAAAGATCATACACCACGATCAAGTGGGATTCATCCCAGGGATGCAAGGATAGTTTAATATTCTCAAATCAATAAACATAATGCACCACATAAAATGAAAGACAAAAACCACATGATCATATCAATAGATGCAGAAAAAGCATTTGATAAAGTATAACACCCATTTATGATGAAAACTCTCAGGAAAATGGGAATAGAGGGAGCATACCTCAACATAATAAAGGCCATATATGAGAAACCTGAAGCCAACATCATACTCAATGGGCAAAAACTGAGGGCATTCTCCTTGAGGTCAGGAACAAGACAAGTATGTCCACTCTCTCCACTCCTATTCGACATAGTGTTGGAAGTTCTAGCCAGAGCAATCAGACAATAAAAAGAAAAGGCACCCAAATTGCAAAAGAGGAAGTAAAACTGTCATTATTTGCAGACGACATGATAGTGTACATAGAAAACTCTATAGACTCCACAAAAAAACTACTCAACATAATAAGTGAATTTGGCAAAATAACAGGGTACAAAGTCAATATTCAGAAATCGAAGGCATTTCTGTACACCAACAAAAAAATTCCAGAGATAGAAACTAAAAGAAAAATCTCATTTACCGTAGCAACAAGAAAAATAAAGTACCTAGGAATAAACTTAACCAAGGTGGTAAAAGACCTGTACTCAGAAAACTACATAACACTGAAGAAAGAAATTAAGGAAGATACAAAATAAGTGGAAGCATATACCATGTTTGTGGATGGGAAGAATCAACATCATTAAAATGTCCATACTACCCAAAGCAATTTATAAATTCAATGCAATCCCTATTAAAATACCAATGACATTTTTCACAGACCTAGAACAAATACTTCAAAAAAAAATTACCTTGCTTATTTTGATAGGGATTCTCTTAAAATTACAGATCAGTTTAGGTAGAATTAACAGTTTACTATGTTGTTTTCCAAACCATGAACTTTTTTGCTTTCTCTTATCAGCATTTTTTAGTTTTTATTCCACAGGTCCTATACATATTTTGTTATAAAGGATACCATGCTTTTCTGTTCAGCTTACACATGTTCATTGCTAGCATTAATAGAAATGTGATTTGTGTGTGTGTGTGTGTTAATCTTATATCTAGTGACTTTACTCAGCTCACTTATTTGTTCTAGGAGTTTGGTTTTTGTAGGTTCCTTGGGGTTTTCTCTGTAAACAATAATGTTTGCTGAAAATAGTAACCTTTATTTTTTTTCTTCTTTTTCTTGACTTATTTCAGTGGCTAGAACTCCCAGTATTATGAATAAGTGTAGTGAGAGCAGGTATCTTTGCTATTTTTCAGATCTTAGAGGGAAAGCATTCAGTGTTTTGGTTTATGATGTGGGCCATATATTTTGTAGATGTTCTTTATTCAGCTGTGATAATTCACCTTCAGTCCTAATTTGTTAAGAGTTTTTAATCATATAAAAGAGTTGGATTTTGTCAAATCTTTTCTCTAACATCAATCGATATTATTATATGATTTTTAATTATGATATGATATTACACTGATGGATTTCCAAATGTTGAACCAGGGTTGTGTAGCTTGAGTAAATCTCACTTCGTCATGGTGTTACAGAATCCCTGGGCTGCTCCAATTGAAAACAAACCCACGGGCTCTTTAATTAGGGGTCCGATTGCCCACCGCTAGAATTACAATTCTTAATACTTTAGTTGAGTGAAAAGAAAATTGTTTATTTAACAGTTACACATATCCTTGCCTCCCTCTCCCAGACCTGGCCAGTTTTAGGAAGGTCAGAAACACCGTTTCCCTACTTCCCAAACACAGTTCAGCTTTACCAGCGGCTGCCAATCATTCAATCTGATTGCGGAGGTCCTTTTTGTGCTGTGGTGCCCTTCAGCTCTCAATACAAAACTGCCAGGATTCTCAGCCTCCTTGTAAACTGTCTTCTTTCTGTAAACCGCGTGGATCTCCTCTCCTTCTCCAGAGCACCCCTGCGAACACCCGCCAGCGAGGCAGACAGCCCCAGAGCGCGCCCTCCCCCAAAGTGTTCACAGCTGCCTATATATCCCTGACTGTGTCCTCTGATGCAGTGGGTGTTGCCAACAGTTCTGACCATTCACAGAACCCCACGTAGGCTCTGTGTGCTTTCCATACCGTCCCCTGGTTCAAGACTCCTCCCATCCACCTGAGGCCTTGGAAGCATCTAAGCAATTTTGCATAATTTTAGACACCAACCATCAGCCTCAGGGGTGTGGAGACTTTCTGAAAGCTGCTTCCTTCTCCCTATCCCCCAGGCGCAAACTCCAGGGATTTTTGGACTCCTCTGTTTCTGTAACAATGGTATATGATTCCCTTTATACATTGTTGGATTCAGTTTGCTAATATTGTTGAATATTTTGCATCTAAATTTATAAATAATATTGGTTTAGAGTTTTCTTTCTTTTGTATTGTCTCTCTGGTTTGGTATCAGGATAATACTGGCTTCAAAAAATGAGTTAGCCCCTAATCAGAGATATTGTTTGCAAGTATCTTCTCCAGTTTGGTGGGGTTTTTTGTTTGTTTTGTTGAAGGTTTCTTTTGCTGTGCAAAGCTTTTTAGTTGGATATAGTCCCATTCATTTATTTTTGCTTTTACTTCCCTTGCCTCTGGGGTCAACTTCACAAAATCTTTTCTAAGACAAAGATTCATAAGCTTAGTCCCTATGTTTTCTTCTATATATTTTATTGTTTTAGGTTTTATCCTCGTGTCTTTGATCCATGTCAAGTTCATTTTTGTGTGTGGTGTCACATAGCAGTCTAGTTTCACTGTACTGCATGTAGCTTTCCAAATTTCCCACCACCACTTATTGAACAGGATTTCTTTCTTCATTGTATGTTTTTGATTCCTTTGTCAAAAATTATTTGCTCATATGTATGTAGGTTTATTTGTGGGCTATTAATCCTGTTCCATTGGTCTGTGCCTTTTTCTGCCAGCATCATGCTGTTTTGATTATCGTTGCTTTGCAGTATAGTTTAAAGTCAGGAAGTATAATACTGCTGGCTTTGTTCTTTTTATTAAGTATATTTTATTGATTATGTTGTTACAGTAGTTCCAATTTTTTGCCCTTTGCTCCCCTCTGCCCAGTAACCCCCTTCCCTCCAGCAATCCTATCCCCCTTAGTTCATGTCCATGGGTCGTGCATACAAGTTCTTTAGCTTCACCCTTTCCTATATTATTCTTAACCACCCCCCGTCTATTTTGTACCAACCAATTATACTTCTTAATCCCTGCACCATATTCCCATTTCTCCCCTCCCCCCTCCCAGCTGATAATCCTCCAGATGATCCACATACCTTTGATTCTGTTCCTATTCTAGTTTGCTTAGTTGGATTTTGTTTTTATTTTTTAGATTCAGTTGTTGATAGTAGTGAGTTTATTATTTTAGTGTTCATAGTTTTGATCTTCTTTTTCTTAAGTAAGTCCCTTTGGCATTTCATAAAATAATGGCTTGGTGATGAAGAACTCCTCTAGCTTTACTTGTCTGGGAAGCATTTTACTTGCCCTTCCATTCCAAATGATAGCCTTCCTGGATAGAGTAATCCCGGTTGTAGGTTGCCTTTCATCACTTCGACTACTGCTTGCCAGTCCCTTCCTGCCTGCAAAGTGTCCTCTGAGAAATCAGCTGATAGTCCTGTAGGCACCCCCCTGTAGGCAACTCTCCGCCTCCTTCCTGCTGCCCCCAGGACTCTGTCTTTATCTTTCACCTTTGGCATTTCAGTCATGATGCGTCCTGGTGTGGTCCCCTCTGGGTCCAGCTCGCCCGGGACCCTCCGTGCTTCCTGGACCTGTGTGTCCATCTCCTTTGCAAAATCTGGGAAGTTTTTCTCATTTTTTTCAATTCTTACTTCCTCATTCTGCACTGGTTGACTGTTTTTTTTTTCCTTATATTCCAAATCATTGATTTGAACCCTGGTTTCCTTCCCTTCACAATTGGTTTTGTATGGATTTTCCTTCATTTCACTTAGCATAGCCTTCGTTTCTTCTCTTATGTGTTTGCCATACTCAAGCATATCTGTCAAGCCTGTGAGCATCTTTATCATCAGCATTTTGAATTCTTTGTCTGTTAGGTTGTCTGTCTCTTCATCTGTAAGGTTGGCTATCTCCTTGTTGCTTAGTTCTCCCACTGGAACCTTGATCCATTTCCCCTTTTGGGCCATACTTCTCTGTCTCCTCATTCTGACAGGCTCCTGTGTTTGTTTGTCTCTGCGTCCCAGGTAGAGCTGTTATGTTGTAAGGGGCAGAGCCTCAGGAATTCGTCAGTACAGGACCTGTTTCACCATGTTGAGGCACTGCACATGGGGGAGGGGTGTGAGAGGGAACAATGCCACCAGCCTAGCACCCGCCCTTCCTCCAGACACCTCCTCCATCACTGCACTGGACTGGCCTCCCTCCAGCCACTGCCCCAGCTTTCGCCCCCGGGGTGGGTGGACCTGCAGATGCTCCAGGACTGTGGGGGCCCTCCAAACAAGCGGACTCCACTGAGACTGGCAGCCTCCGCCCTCACCCTAACCCCCACTGGTCTGCACAGTCAGAAGCAACGAGGCTCAATCTTCCCTGGTGCTGGGACCGCAAGTCGCAAGGCCCAGTGAGGACCCAGGAATGCTCCCTAGGTGTCCCTCCCACCCCTCCAAAACATGTGACTGCACCCTTCACTGGCCCGCCGCTGCCGCCACCGACACTGCCACCAGACCACATCCTCTCCGTCCCGGCCCCGCCCCTCCCACCTGTCTGGATGAGCACCTCCTCCCTATATCCTTGTCTGCTGGACTTAAGCGCAGTTCGATTTTCTGGAACCTCTGGCTGCCTCCAGCCCTGAGGCAGCTGTACTCCTTCCCAGCCACGGAGGGAGACGCAGCGCATCCACCCACACCTCCATCTTGGCTGGAAGTTCCTATTTTAGTTTTAATTGCAAGTGGAATTGTGTTTTTTTTAATTCTATTTCTGAAATTTTATTGTTAGTATAGAAACATAGTAGATTTTTGTACATTGATTTTGTATCCTATAACTTTACCTTATTCATTTATTGTTTATGGAAGGTTTACTATATAAAAATTATGGCTAATATCAAAAATATATTAAGAACTCATATAACTCAGCAATAAAAAAACAAAGAATCGAATTAATAAAAGGTCAGAAGACCTGAGCAGACACTTCTCCCAAGAAGACATACAAATGATCATCACTTATGTAAAAAGATGCTCAACTTTACAAGCTATAAGGGAAATGCAAATCAAAACCACAGTGAGCTATCATGTCTCACCTGTGAAAATGGCTATATCAATAAGACAAGTAATCACAAGTGTTGGAGAAGATGTGGAGAAAAAGGAACCCTCATTTATTGCTGGTGAGAATGTAAACTGGTACAGCCACTGTAGAAAACAGTATGGAAGTTCCTCAGAAAATTAAGAATAGAGCCACCATGTGACCTAGAAATCCCTCTTCTGGGTATCTACTCCCCAAGATTGAAACAATTTATTTGTAAGGATATATGTACCCCTGTGTTCATTGCAGCATTATTCATGGTGGCCAAGAAATGGAAACAACTGAAGTGTCTTTTGATGGATGATTGGATAAGAAAAGATGAAATACTGCCATTTGAAGTAATGTGGATGGACTGGGAGAATATCATACTAAGTAAAATAAGTTAGACAGAAAAAGACAAGAACCATATGTAGGATATAAAACAGAAAACAACAAACAACCAAACAAATAAACAAACAAAAACTCATAGATGCAGACAACAGTATAGTAGTTACTAGAGGGGTAAAGGGGTGGTAGAAGGTAGAAAATGGTAAAGGTCAAATATAAGGTGACAGAAGGAGACTTGACTTTGAATGTTGAACACACAATGTGATGTACACATGATACATTATAGATTGTAGACTTGAAACATATAATCTTATGAACCAATGATGGCCCAATAAATTTTAAAATATTTTTAAAATTCAGTTAGGAAGTGTTCCTTTCTCTTGTGTTTTCTGAAAGATATTGTGTAAAATTGCTTTCAATTTTTCTTCAGTTGTTTGGTAGAATTATCCTGTATGCAGAAAACAGTTAACATTGCAGATCTGAGACTATAATTCATACAAAGACTTGCTTGCAAGGTTGGCCCTGGGCTAGTGTTTGGAAACTTGGGTGGCAAATATATCCCTGAAGTGATATAGCACTTTACCATATCACTGTCCCTAAACTGTTCATTTGTGTGACATTGTTTATGCTAAACCACTGCTTTCCTTGGCTGTCTGAAATTTCTGGAACTTCTGTGGTAGACAAGACTCCACATGTTTTATCATAACTCTTTCCTGGAGGAATTATTTTAGCCCACTGGGAAGGACCCTCAAAAGCTTGCACCTGATTTCCTTGAGACTTCACCCCTTGTGCTTGTCCCTTTGTTAATTTTACTCTGTATCCTTTTGCTGTTCTAAATCTTAACCATGGGTAAGAACAACAGTATGCTGAGTTTATTATGAGTCCTGCTAGTGAACCGCAGAACCTGGGGGTAGCCTTGAGGACTCCCAACACATGCTATGAAACCATTTGGCCTGAGGATTTCTTTTTCAGAATGGTTTTAATTATAAATTCAATTTTTTAAATGGTTATGGTATAGTAAGATTATCTATTTTATCTTGTTTAAGTAGCTCGTTTTCAAATAAATAATCCATTTCTGCCAGGTTTTCAAATTTATAATCAAAAGTGTTCAAAGTATTCCCTTGTTATTTTTTCAATGGCTGCAAGATCCATAGTGATATCCTCTGTTTCATTCCTGATGTTGGTATTGATGTCCTTACTCTTTTCATTTTTGTCAATATTGCTAGAGGTATTTTAATCTCATTGATTTCCCCCCCAAAATACCAGCTTTTTTATTTCAGAGATTTTCCCTATTATTTTCCTACTTTCCGTGTCATTTTCTGTTCTTTAGTATTTCCTTTGTTATGCTTGCTTTGGATTTATCTTGCTGTTTTTGTTCTAGTGTCTTGTAGTAGGAATGTAGATTTCTGATTTGAGACTTTTCTTCATTGGTAATGTGAACATTTCATGCTATAATTTCTCTCTCAGCACTGCTTTAGCTGCATCTCACATTTTTTTGGTATTTTGTTTTATCATTTTTGTTCAATTCTATATTTTTAAACCTTTTCCTCTGAGAATCCTCTTTGATCTATGGATTATTTAACAGTGTATTGTTTAATTTCCACATGTTTAGAGATTTTTCTGTTGTCAGTTTGTTATTGATTTCTGGTTTGATTCTATCATGGTCAGAGAACACACTCTGTATAATTTATTTAAAATTTGCTGAGTTTTGTTTTATGGCCCAGGATATGATATATCTTGGTGAATGTTCTATGAGAGTTTTAAAAATGTGTACTCTGCAGTTGTTGAGTGGAGTGTTCTATATATGTCAACTAGATTCTGCCAATCTGATAGTATTGTCCAGATAGTCTATATCCCTGCTGCTTTTCTGTCTAGTTGTTCTAGCGGTTGCTGAGAAAGCCTCCAGTTATAATTGTGGGTTTTTCTATTTCTGCTTTCAGTTTTATCAGTTTTAATTCATGTATTTTGAGATTCAGTTCTTGATGCATATATATTTATGATCATTATGCCTTTCTGGTAGATTGATTATTTCATCATTATATAATGTACCTCTTTTTCTCTATTAAATTTATTTGCTCTGAAGTCTATCAGATAATAACATAGCCACTTCTACTTCTTTATTAATGTTTTTCATTACCATATAAACTTTTATTATCCTTTTACTTTCAATTTATGTCATTAAATTTGAAGTGAGTTTCTTAGAAGCAACATATAGATTGGTTGTTTTTTAAGATCTATTCTACTAACCTCTTTCTTTTGATTTATGTATTTAGATCACTTACATTTAAGGTAAATATTGATATATTAGTGTTTGTGTTGCCAAGTAATTGTTTTCTGTTTGTTTTCTTTTTCCTGTTTCTCTTTTCTTATCTTCCTGTGGGTTATATAGACAATTTGTATGGTTCCATCTTTACTTGTTTATGGTAATTTTTAGTATACCTCTTTGTCTGATTTTCATAGTGGTTGCTTTGAGTATTGTTCATATTGAATATGTGGCTTATAGCAGTCTACCACTATCAACATAAACACTTTGAGTGAGATGTAGACACCTCACCAGTTTTTTTGGCTCATTTGCCCTCCTCATTTAAAAATATTGTCCTGAGTATTAGTTGGATGTTATAATTTTTGTTTCAGTCCTCTAATATGATTTATGCAGAGTTTAAAAGGTCCCAACTTCTGGCACCAACTGCAAGTTTGGGGTCTCCAAGACTACAGGAATGGGCCTACAGCATTCGCAGCACTCACTGAAAGTTCCCCACAGTTATGGTTTATTGGAGGAAAAGGATACAGATTAAAATCAGCTAAAGGAAGAGGTACATGGGGTGGAGTCTAGTTGTCCTTTCTCAGTGGAGTGGTGGACAAGTGCTAACTTCTCCCGGCAATGATGTGTGTCAACATTCACAGAGTATTGCCAATCAGGGAAACTCACTTGAATTTTAGTATCCAGATTTTTTATTGGGGTGTGTTTATATAAGCTGGATGGCTGACCCAAATCTCCAGCCACTCCAGAAGGTGAGCTGATACTAAGCGGACCATAGCCCACACTGTAAATAGACTGTCTGGTGTGATCCAAGGTTCCCAGGTAAACAACAGTCTTATCAGGTAAGACATTCCAAGAAGTTAAAGATTATCTCCCAGGAGCCAAGTGCAAAGGCCAGACCTCCCTTTAGGTAAGTTTAATTCTTTACTACATAATTTGCAAAACTTGTGAGGAAAAGGATAGTCTAGTGTATGCACCTATATTTCTACTCTTTCCATCATTCTCTCTTCCTTCCTGATGATTCATGATTTTTAACAAATCATGTCTGCTTGAGGGTTTCCTTTAAACAATCCTAGGGTGCATCCAACAGCAACACATTCCTTTAGTTTTCCTTTGTCTCGGAATACTTTACTTCCTCTTCATTTCCAAAGGAGAGTTTCATGAGATAAAGAACTTGTGGTTACAGTCCTTTTCATTTAGCACTTGAAAAACATTGTGTCGCTACCTTCTGGCTTCCAAGGTTTCTGAAGACAAGTCTGCTCTCATTTGAATTTGTGTTCTCCTATAGATAATGTGTTATTATCTCTGTCTGCCTTCAAGATTTTTTAGATTTCAGAAGTTTAATTATGATATGCTTGGGAGGGATTTCTTTTAGCTTATCCTGTTTGAGGTTTTCTCATCTTTATGGATCAGTTATTCTGTGTTCTTTGACAAATTTGGGGCGTTTTCAGCCATTATTTCCCCAAATTCTCTTTGAATCCAATCTTTGTCTTCTTCTCATACTGTGATGATACAAATGTTGAATCTTTTTTATTGTCCCACAAACCCTGAGACTCTGTTCATTTATTTCTAGTCTGTTTTTCTCTGTGTTGTTCATATTGACTGAATTCTATTGTTCTGTCTCCAAATTCACTGATTCTCTCTGCTCTCAGGGAAGACAGCTTCCCCTGGCTCCTCATTGTTGGTGGGATTCATAAAGACCAGTGGTATTGGGCAAACTGAATGTAGTCAGGGGGACTCTCGTTTTATGTAGGGGCAGAATCAGCATCCCTGGGCTTCTTTCCATTGCTAGGTTGAAGGGCAGGGGGCAATGCTGGGTCTGGTTGGCCTTTTTCTGTGATTGGGAGTTGTAAAATGCCCTGTACCTATGTTGTTGCTCCAGTCCCAGGATCCTTAACACATTCATCTCTTTCTTTCAGAATTTTCCTTTGCATCTCTCTTACATTATTTTCAGAGTTTATAGTTGTGTTTCAGAGGAAGAGGATAGAAAAAGGATTCAATCCCCTAACAAGCTTCCCTTGGAAGCCTACAGAGGGCTAAGCAGGGATGCCCAGAGTTCAGATTGATGGTGTGTGGGTCAGAAGAGTCACTATAATTGTGCTTACACGGGAGGTTGTGCACACACATTGAAGAAATCGCACTGAGCAGAGAAGGGAATTAGAAGTGACCCAATGGCCAAGCAGCACGGCATGACCTATGAGCTGCTAGGATAGATTTGTGGATCAAGAGAAGAGTGGCAAACCCTTAGTTAAATGGGATAAGAGAGGAATCACATTTAAAGAGTTATAAACTTCAATAACTGTTATTATACTATTTCACCATTTACAAAAGGGGAACTGAGGCTCAGGGAGGTTCATTAAAAGCCTCTTAGAGGCAGGGCTGGGCTTCGAAGCCAGGTCTTTATTTTCCTTGAATGAATGTATCTCCCAGTACACCTCTCCAACTCCTATGAATGGGTCCAGACCTCTATCTTTGAAGTCAGGAGGACACACATCCTAGAAATAGAGCTAAATTGGCCTTGCTTCTCACTTTCTATATTCTCTCCATTGTTATGGTAGCCATGAAGCATCTGGACTAAAACCAGGGAAGGTGCTGACCAAAGACCCCAAGCATGAGAAAATTCTGTTTTCTTTCTATGAGCAGAGATGAGGCAACCTACCTGACCAGTATTGCCCATCGGTCCCTCTCTTCACCCTGCTCATTGTAGCCTCATCTCTTTGGAGGCACATACTCAGCCTGGTCCAGGCATAGTGTGTGATTATCCTCACTGCCCACCTGCCACTCTTGTCCACCCTTCGTGAGGATTTCTCACCTTTGGTGCAAGCAAATAGGTAAATTAATGTGGTTGAAGTTGCAAAAGAGCTAGATGGGGTGGTGTTGCCATGAAGATATGGCTGCATTTGTGTAAATACAGCCTGTGGGGAGGAAGAAGGCGCTTGATACTATAAGGTCATTTGTTTTGTTCCTCATAGTTAAACACTGAAAAAGCCTGAGATGCAATGAGACAAGTTCTCCTCCATCTTCATCTCCACTAAGCCCAAATTGAGACATTTATTAGAAATGAATTTTTAAAAGTTTGAAATCTCTTCCATCCTAGATGGAAAATAATTGTGTGTAGCTCTTGCACTCTGTATTAATGGCTATAATTAATCTGTTGAAGGTCTGTGCAATTCAAAATGCAATAGACAGGAGCTCTGGCTGCTTCTAGGCTTTGTAGCCTTTGGCTTCAGAACAAAGACTGTAGGTTCAAAGGTGATAATACAGTACCAAACCCAAGGGCCACCTTTTTCCAGCTCATTACAACTTGAACTACAATGACATGTGGGTGTCAACTTTTAGGGAAATGTTATGTTTTAAAAATCGACTCTCCCAAGTTTGGCTATAAATCTCTTACGGAATTTAAAGATGAAAAATGCATTTATTTTTCATTATTCTCATTTGTCTAATAAATGCTTTAGGGACTCACAGTTAAATCAATGCTTCCAATCTCCTGAAATTAAATTATCTTTCTTTCAGGAGCTAGATAAAAATGATTTAAGCAGGTGGAATAGTTTGGCTATTTTAGCATTATTGACTGAATGGCACTATCATCAATGTTTTTCTCTCCTGTGTTATTTATTTCAAGAACAACTTGTGATTGCTGCAAAAAAAAATTGTATCACTAAAGATTATGTTTATAGAGGGTGCTCCCATTTATCCTTTGAATAAAAGTGTAAACATGTGGCCAGTGGCCTTCCTCAAGTGAAAAGTAGACTTGGTCTTCTTCAAATTAGAGCATTCATAACATGTTTAGAGCATTCAAACATAAGGTAAACACACAAATTATGATTACAGAAGAAACATAGAAAACATCTTGATCCTTTAATAAGAATACTTTTTCTTGTTGTTTATTATACAAATATTTGTTAAACTATTATTATGTATTAGACTCAAGGCCAGGCTCTGTGGATACAAAGATGAATAACACAGTGGCCTGAAGTTCATGTACTTTATAGATGGAAAAATGCACACATAAATAAATAATGTTGACTAAATAATGTGTGTAAATGCTATAGTTGAGATATATAACTGGGCTCTGAGTGGGCAGGAGTTGAGGATGGGGAGAACCTAGATTATACATATTCTAAAGCAGCACTGTCCAATATGATAGCCACTAGTTCCATGTAGCTATTGAGCACTAGACATTTTAACATTTGTTTTATTTTGATTAACTTAAATAGCCAAATGCAGCTAGTGGCTACCATAATGGATAGCATCATTCTGAAACAATGGTTCTCAAGCCTTTAGTCTTCATCAGAACCACCTAAAGACCTTATTAGTTCTGATTCAATGGGTCTGGGGTAGGTCCCAAGAATTTGCATCTTTACAAGCCCAGGTGACTCTCGTGATGGTCTATGGATCTCACTCTGAGAAGCACTGTTCTCTAAAGGGAACAAGTCCTTGGAAGTCACCGTAGGGCAAACAGCTGTTCTTTGCCTTGCAGACTTACTATGAAGCAAATGAAGTTGGCTCCGGAGCTCTCACTTTCATGGCCCCTTTGGAGACTTGGCAGGGCTGTTTGCAATGTGTTCACACAGGTCATAATTGGTAAAATTTGTAAAACCTGGGATTAGTTAAGACCTCCACCCAACAAATTGTCCATCATATTCTACCTCCTGTTGGCTAATGTGGAGATGCTAATGGCATTTTGGAGACTGGGTTTTCATTAGCTGCCTAAGTGGGGTTATCTTTGTGGTTTCCAATCACATGCAGTATAGAGTGACTACAGCTGGTTCTGGTGTATGAATTGCATCAGGAATACTCCTGCCATGCATCCTGCTGACCAGCTGCTGGCACTGAGGACAAAGTTTAGTCCTGGAGGTCAATGCCTTCCAGACTCTCCATAGCACCAAACAGAAGTGTGCGGGTTGTAGGGGAAAAACAAGGTTTGAAATGGAATCTGTGGGATTTTTTTCAATCATCATTTACAATTGTTAAGCGGAGGATTCAGTTCCTTATAGGCACCTAGTCAAAATGGAAGTTTGCTCCTATAGAAATGTGCTTGATTCAGCTAATACAATAAAAACAAACCATTTTCTTTTTTGTATTGTTCCTTTTTGAAAAGAGAAGATATTTTAATAAAACTTGAACACATTGTTTTACTTGTAATTTGGCAAGAGGTTTTGGAATGTATCAGTAAAACAAATGACAAATTACAGAGTCCCAATTTAGGTATTTATTTTGGTTATCATTAAATTTATTGAATCCAGCTAAAAATAAATGAAATCCAAAGCAAAAGTCATAAAGAGGAGCAATATAACCAGTAGAAATTATTCTGATATTGAGAAATAACTTGTAACAAATATTCGTTTGCAATTCTTTTTTCTTCAAGAGGCCCCATAAATTATGAAAGTGTTAGTCTCTACAAAACCTAATTTTATCCCTGCACTTCTCTAAGTATTTATGAAGTGAATTGAAAGAATGCTTCTATAAGCAAATGGACTTAGGAAATGCTTTCTCCACTATGGCACCCACAGTGCCTAGTACCTCATAGGTGCTTAATAAAATCTTGTTAAAGAGTAAATGAAGAGTAAGTCCATGGGTGAATAATGGTGAGCAATCATCTGAGACAGAGCTACATGCCTGGGGAGAGGGGCTAGGGTATAGGTCAGGAGAAATCTTCTTTTTACATAGACCTTTTTGCTTCTTCTCAGTGATTCAGACTTATTGTCCTGTGAAGAACACTTCCCTAGATTTGGAAAGTCTAAAGGCGTCAATGACAGCCCCTCAAGGAGCTCTAACTCCAGATGAGGGAACCCATCTATATCAAATAGTGCCATTGGAGTGGTGAGGTAGCCTGGTGGGCATCAGAGGAGAGACGCCATCTGGAGCCAATGTAGTTGGGTCAAGTTCATAGAAAAGGAGCTCTGAAGCAAGAAAGGAGAAGTTGGGAAAGAGCAGGAGAAGCAAGGGGTGCAGGTGGGAACCCACGTGGCCTTCTTGAAAGGAGACAGAAGGCCAATCAGTTGGTGTGGATAAGAAGGGCAGGCAGGAAAGTTCTGAAGAGAAAGCTTGTAGCTACTTTGGGAAAATTAACTGTGAATGCCAACAGATCTAGGGGCTTGGCACCATCCTAAGCATAGAAAAGAACATGAAAAAGGTTCTGTGTATGGGAGCCCAGTGTCCAGAGGGGTGCAGAACATCTTGTCCCTGAGGCACAGAGGATGGCTTGGAAAGAGAGGCCCCAGGCAGGAAGACCAGTTTGCAAGCTACTCCACTGGCTCAGGAGAAGGGAACACAGCTCAGGGCTGAGGAGATGGTGCTGAGGCGGAGTGCAAAAGAGAGGGGCTCACTTGGGCTTTTGTTTTGTCCTGTTTTAATGTTTATAGAATGCCTAGTATGCAGCAGATGCTTTTTCATGGAATATTTCATTTAATCCTCAAATTAACCTGGGAAAATGGAAGCCATTGTCCCCATGCCATGTATAAGGAAAGTGGGGCTCAGGGAGGTAAACATATGGCCAAGAAGGCAGGATTCAGGGGGTTCCTGTGAGCACATTGTTTCCCAGCTCATGCTCCTTCAACACCCTGCACTGCTGTGGGAGGAGAGAGGCAGGTGCAGCAGGAAGCAGCTAGTTTCTCAGTGTGTTGCAGCACGGAAACCAAGAAAGGCCTGCCCAAGAGCCGGTGGGGGAAGGAGAGGAGTGGCCAATTTTAACTGGAATCTTTTGGAGGAATCAATTGCTTTTTGAGCAGCTGGAGGACAGCTTCTTTCTCCTTGTTCTTCCAGCCTGACAAGTATTTCGAGCCCTGGGACTATGAGAGACTCACTCCACAGCTGTCCCTGACATTTTAAAAATCTGTTCCTGGTTTGAATTAAGCGGAGTCTTCACTCCTGGATATGTAAGCTATTGCAAAAAAGGTTGTAGAAAACCGTTTATTTCAGCTTTTCCTCTGTGTTGCAATGGACCTTCTAAATAAGAAATGTGCAATATAAACAGCCCTTCCTATCCCTGAGAGGGTAAGTCTAGGAGATCAGATGCAGCGCCATCCAAAGTTCCATGACCTCTTATCTAACTCCCGGAGAGGGGTCACTCTGCCTTTCTCCACCAAGGGCTAGGCCATGGTCCTACTTGAGGTTAAGCCAATACGATACAATTATAATACTGCTTCCACATCTGTGTTCTTTATTTCCTCCAACTGTCTGAAGCTTAGTCTTTGCAGGAAATTCAATAACCGGGGTATGCTCAGGAGAGGGTGCTTCTCCAGTTATACAAGTGCTATATGGTCAGTAAAAGATATAAATATCATAAAATGTAATTCTAGAATATTCCTTCCTTTACTGTCTCTCACAGCCTATTATACTGTTGTGAAAATATGTAAATATTCAACATAAAATGTATAGTACGTATTTCAGGGATAGTGCCAAGTTAGACTGTGATGTATAGGATTACTTGTGACTCTGTGCCACTATAAACTGGTCCTGGTGTCATTGATTCAGCTCAAAAAGCCTTTCTGAGGTGATGAGCAGTGGTTCTGAAATGCCTTCCCACAGACATGAGGAGGTACATGAACTATTTTTACCAGGATCAAGCAAAATAAACAAAATAACAATTAATGTCACTGTGAGGTTGCCAACTGTATTGATTATAAAAAGCTTTGTTTTAATATAAAAAGTGTCTTTTTCCCCTTTTTTGGTTGTAAAATAGCCTTTCTTTAAAAACAACTATAGCAATAGTAGATGGTAATTTGGGATCTCTTTTCCTGTCATTTATTGCAAAATAAAAAGTTAGCAATACTCATTTAGCTCATTTTAAAACAATTTTAAATATCTTTACATGTACAATTAAGTGGCATTAGTTACAGTCATCATGTTGTGCACCCATCTTCACCATTTTCAGATATTTCATCACCCCAAATATTCTGTAACTATCAAACAGTAACTATCATTTCTCCCTACCCCAAGCCCCTGATTACCTCTACTGTACTTTGTCTCTGTGAATTCACCTATTCTAAGAACCTCATATAAGTGAAATCATACATGTATCTTTCAGTGTGTGCCTTATTTCACCTAGAATAATTTCAAGGTGCATCCTGTTATAGCATGTTTCAACATTGCATTCCTTTTCAAGGCTAAATAATATTCTGTTCTACATATGTACCAATTTATCCATTTATTTGTTAATGGACATCTGGGTTGCCTCTACATTTTGGCTGTTGTGCATAAACCTGTTACAAACATTGGTGTACGCATATCTATTTGAGTCCCTGCTTTCAATTCAAGTGCTAATGTAGCTAATGGCCAGCCTATCAGACAACATAGCTCTAGAGCAACCACTAACAGCATAAACAAGGAACGATAGCTAACAAGCCAACAGAGGAGATAAAATGAAATGCTAAAGCAATACTATATTAGGGACTTCCAGTCAAGATGGAAGCATAAGTAGACACTCTTTGCCTCCTCGTACAACCATAGAGAGAATTACAACCAGATCTCAAAAACAAATAACAACCAGAACCATCAGAAAATGAAGCTGTATGGAAGTCTGACAATCAAGGAATTAAAGAAGCCACATTCATCCAGATGGGTAGGAGGAATAGAGTTGTGGAGATGGGGTGGAGAGGTGGTGTGGCTCTGACAAGTGGCTGTGATGAAGAAACGGACAGTCCCACATTCACGTGTGGTGGATAAAAATTGAGAAGGATACCCTGGTGGTGAGCAATCCCAGCCCCAGGCCAGAACTCACAGCCCAGGGTTCCAGCACTGGGAAGATAAACCTCCACTATCTCTGGCTGTAAAAACCAGAGGGGGTTGCGGTGGAGGAAAAAACTGCCAGATTTTAACTGCTTATAGGGCCTATGGGGAGTGATGAAGAAACTGATGGATTTACCTGCTTAAAGGGCCCACATGGTCTTAGAACATATTCAAACCCCAGGGAAGCAACTGGAAGGGCGCCAATCACATACAAGAAGTGGATGAAGCGACTAGAAATGGGGCAAGTGCCAGGCAAATTGCCAGAAGCTAGGTCGTGACACTGTCCCCTCTCTGAGCCCCCCACCACAAATAGAACTACAAAGTGGTGAAGCTGGTAGCCTCACCCTGGCAATTACCTAAGGCTCAACACCACACAATTTACAGGTGCTTTTGCTACATGGGCCATGCTATTAAGACAGAGAGTAAAAGCTGCTCTACCTAATACACAGAAAAACAAACAAAAAAAAAAACAAACAAATAAACAAACACAGGGAGGCTGCCAAATTGAGAAGGCAAAGAAATATGGCACAAATGAAAGAACAGAACAAAAAGCCAGAAAAAAGAACTAAATGAAGCAGAGATAGCCAACCTATCAGATGCAGAGTTCAAAACACTGGTAATAAGGGTGTTCAGAGAACTTATAGAGTATGGCAAAAAAAAAGAAAGAAAGAAAGAAATGAAGGTTACACAAAGTAAAAAAATTACTCGGGGAACCAACAGTGAAGGGAAAGAAGCCAGGATTCAAATCAATGATTTGGAACAAAAGGAAGAAATAAACATTCAACCAGAATAGAAAGAAGAAACAAGAATGCAGAACAATGAGGAGAGGCTTAAAAACCTCTGGGACAACTTTAAACATACCAACATCCGAATCATAGATATGCCAGAAGGGGAAAAGAAAAAGCAAGAAATTGACAACTTATTTGAAAAAATAATGAAAGAAAACTTCCCTAATTTGGCCAAGGGAACAGAAATACAAGTCCAGGAAGCACAGAGTCCCAAACAAGTTGGACCCAAAGAGGAACATACCAAGACACATCATAATTAAATTGCTGAAGGTTAAAGATAAAGACTCTTAAAAGCAGCAAGAGACAAGAAGAGAGTTACCTACAAAGGAGTTCCCATAAGACTATCAGCTGATTTCTCTAAAGTGACTTTGCAGGCAAGAAGGGACTGGCAAGAAGTATTCAAAATGATGAAAAGGAAGGACCTAAAACTTAGATTGCTCTACCCAGCAAAGCTATCATTTAGAATAGAAGAGCAGATAAAGTGCTTCACAGACAAGGTAAAGTTAAAGAAATTCATCATCACCAAGCCATTATTACATAAAGTGTTAAAGGGACTTATTTACAAAAAAGAAGATCAAAACTATGAACATTAAAATAACAACAACCTCACAACTATCAACAACTGAATCTGAAAAACAAAAACAAACTAAGCAAACAGCCAGAACAGGAACAGAATCATAGGTATGGAGATCATTTGGAGGGTTATTAGCTGGGAGGGCCAAGGGGGAGAAAGAGGGAAATGGTGCAGGGATTAAGAAGCATCATTGGTAGGAACAAAAGAGAAAGGGGGATGTTAAGAATAGTATAGGAAGGGAAAAACCAAAGAATTTATATGCATGACCCATGGACATGAGATAAGGAATGGAATTGCTGGAGGGAAGGGGGTTACTGGACAGAGGGGAGCAGAGGGGGAACAACTGGGACAACTGTAACAGTGTAATCAATAAACTATACTTAAGAAAGAAATACTATATTAATCCAGAAAAAAAGCAAGAAAGAAAAAAAGGTGAAGAATAAATAGAACAAATAACATCTCTAGGTATGGCATATTAATCTCTCATCACCTCTAGCTGAAAGAGAGCACAGGATAGGGGATCAAGAAGACTTGAGCAATGCAGAGTTTTAGTCCCAAACCCACCATTAGTATGTTTTGTGAGCTTAAACGAGAGACCTCGTCTTTCTCATCCTGCATTTATTTATTATATAATGTATCTGTTTACTGGAGCAATAGAGTGTTGTAGTTAAGAAACTGGACTTGGACATCAGCCCCTGATTGGCGCTCAGATCTGCCATTATGCAACCTTGGACAATTTCTTAATTGCTCTAAATTTCAGTTTCTTCATCTGTATAATAGTATTATATAATACTTATCTTAACTCCAGGTAAAACACAATGTCATCTTGGAAGCCCTTAAAATATTAGTTGTTTATTACTAGTAGCATTATCACTCAACTAATTCTACAACCATGAACTATGGGTTAGACATTATTCAAGGAAGCAGGGATTCAAAGTTGAATGGCAAAGGCCTTTTTATCAACAGAGAAGACAGACACAATATATGAGTGCTGACTGAAATTGCTATGAGGCTGAATTAATAAAGTCAAGAGAAGCACTAGGGTAAAAATGTAAATGTTACTATGTAAATGTAATCTTTTTTCTTGGCAAATACAGTAACCAAGGAACCTGGAAAAATGATGAACATAGTTCTGATCCAATCATTCTTTCCAAAAATTAGTAGGCTTTATTCTACAAGTGAATGGGAATAAATTATTCTCATTTAACTTAAAAGAGTCATTTCTATTTGTTCTCAAAGAAGCTCAAATCTAGTTAGGAACTAGTATTTTGTTGATATTTTCCCCACTGATATCATTTTACAAATGCTCATTTCAAGTAGCAACCATTTCAGATTACTTTATAGCTCAGGCAGGATGGCCCTAAGAAAAACACAGTGGGGGCGGGGGGGGGGGGTCTGACGTTGGTCTGCACCACTGGGGAAACCCCAGATTCAAGGCACCCAGTGGACAGCTACAGATCATGTCAGAACACCATCACCCTGCCCCTGCATAGCTGATTCTCCAAAGAGGGCAGAGGTTGGTTAGTGGTCACAGCCAGCCTTTGCAGATGACTGGCCTAGGTAAATCCCTCCCATTGACCTGCCAATAGCAATCAAGACTCAACTATAAGAGGAGGGTGTAGTCATCCCACACAAAGGGTGCACCTCGAGTACCCAGCTTGGGTGAGAGGGGAGGCTGTGCAACTGGACCCTACAGGACACCTACTACATTAGGCCATGCAACCAAGACAGGGAGTCATAGCAGCTCTACCTAATACATAGAAACAAGCACAGGGATGCTGCCAAAATGAAGAGACAAAAAAACATAGTCCAAATCAAAGAACAGATCAAACTCCAGAAAAAGGGCTAAACAAAATGGTAATAAGCAATCTACTAGATGCAGAGGTTGAAACATTGGTTATAAGGACGCTTGTGAACTTAGTGAAGACTGGTCATAAGGATGCTCATGAACTTAGTGAGGACCTCAACAGCATAAAAAAGATTCAGTCAGTAATGAAGAATACACTAATTGAAATAAAGAATAACTTACAGATAAATAACAGTAGAATAGATGAAGCTGAGAATCAAATTAATGATTTGGAATATAAGGAAGGAAAAAACAACCAATCAGAACAAGAAGAAAGAAGCATCCAAAAAAATGAGGATAGTCTAATCAGCTTTTGGGACAACTTCAAGAGGTCCAACATTTGCATCATAGGGGTGCCATAAGGAGAGCAGAAAGAGCAAGAAATTGGAAATCTATTTGAAAAAATAATGAAAGAAAACTTCCCTAATTTAGTGAAGGAAATAGACATGCAAATCCGGGAAGCACAGAGAGTCCCAAATAAGATGGATATAAAGAAGACCATTCCAAGACACATCATAATTAAAATGCCAAAGGTTAAATATAAAGAGAGAATCTTAAAAGCAGCAAGAGAAAAGCAGTTAGTTACCTGCAGGGGAGTTCCCATAAGAATGTCAGCTAATTTCTCTAAAGAAATTTTGCAAGCTATAAGGGAGTGGCAAGAAATATTCAAAGTCATGAAGAGTAGGGACCTATAGCCAAGACTGCTCTATCCAACAAAGCTATCATTTAGAACTGAAGGGCAGATAAAGAGCTTCCCAGACAAGAAAAAACTAAGGGAGTTCATCATCACCAAACCATTATTATATGAAATGTTAAAAGGACTTATTTAAGAAAAAGAAGAAGAGCAAAACTATGAACAATAAAATGGCAATAAATATATATCTCTCAACAATCGAATCTAAAAAACAAACTAAGAAAACAAGAAAAAGAGACAGAATCATGGATATGGAGAGCTTTTTCATGGTTGCCAGATCGGAGGTGGCAGTGGGGGAATGGGTGAAGAACTGAGGGGATTAAGAAGTACAATAGGTAGTGACAGAATAGCCATGGGGATGTAAAGTACAGTACAGAAAATGGAGTAGCCAAGGAACTTATGCACATGATCTATGGACATGAACAATGGCATGGGGATTGCCTGAGGGAGTGGGAGGTACTGGGTGAAGGGAGGCAAATGGGGGAAAACTGGGACAATCTAATAGCATAATCAAAAAAACATAATTTTTTAAAAAGAAGAAATAAATAAATGAAAAAAAACAAAAAAAAAGTTATTGTGCTCCTTTATGTATATGACCCAGCCCCGAATTTATGCAAGAAAGTTATTCCCTAATAAGGATTACCACGTTTTTAGTGTCAAATATATAACAAGCACTTCCCATACATACTCTTTCTAGTTTTTTTTTTCAACCTGAAACATGAGTTTGGCAAGCTTCATTTTACAGATGAGACTCTGTGCCCTGCCAAGGTCACACAGTGGTAAGTGGTGAGGTCAGAAGGAAGAATGAGTCCACCCATTCCATGCAACCTGGCCCTTACAATGGTTTTTCCTCTGGTAGGTGCTTAGGACAGAACTGTTCTGAGCAACAGTATTTCCTATTTGTTCAAAGTATAAGAAATTGGTTCCACATCTTGAATTGCTCTTAGCAAACATTCAGAGATGCTCCAAGAAGATCGTATTCTTCCAGTCTCAGTAGCAACAGCGGCAGCAGTCCACAGTCCAGTGTTCACTGTCCAGAGTGATGGCAGAACAATGATCCCGAATATATCTCCTGTTCCCACACAGCTTCTAAATTAATCATCATAAATATAAAGAAATTACCCAAGCAAACACAATATTTTATCTAAAGAATTATTTTTATTTATATCTGTATAATTTATTAGTAGTCTGCATTATCCTTTGAGTTAATTTGAGTCTCAAACAAATCTGATGGTAGGCCTTTCTTTACCTGCACCAGCTCATAACATGGTTTATCCAAGGACAAAGAGCACCATGCAAAAAGGAGGTAACAATAAATCTTTGTTAATTAGATTCTCATGAAGGTCTAAATTCAGCAGTCTCTTACTTTCAGTTTCTTTTCTTTAAATTTGATATCATAATAGAAAAATAGGCAATAGCCATGTATAGGCATTTACAAAGGAAGAAATACAAATTATGAGTAATAATAAAATGAAAAAATGTTCAACTGTATTAGTGCCGAAATAAATATAAATAAATGTAAGGAGAAACAAATATTTATCTCCTAAATTGACAAAAACAACTTTTAAATACTAATGCTTAACTGCTGGTGGGATTGCTGTATCATTAATGTATCTGGAAACAATATGGTAGAAAGTATCAAAGGACTTAAAAATCTGGTAATTCTTTTAATCAAGTATTTCACTTTTAGGAATTTACCTTGAGGAAGTAGTCATGCCTGCACAAAACTTTAAAAGTAAGGAAATTTGCTATTGTATTATCTCCTATTACTTTGCTATTAATAATAATCCAAATATCTAAAGCATAAATTGATTAAACAAATCATGGTTAATCCATATGGTAGAATACTATACAGTCATTAAAGTCATGTCATGGAAGAATTCTAAATGACCAATGTTAAGTATTGTGGTATGTTACAGTACTTGCAGTATGTACAGTATGGTCTTGTATGTGGGTGGACTGGAAGGAAATTTCACAAAATGTCAATAGTGGTTATCTTTGGATACTGAGATTGTGAGTGCTTATTTTCTCTTTCTCTTCAGCTTCCCTGCCATATCTCCTTACAGGAATATGTTGTCCTGTATAACACCAAAGTCAATTAGAGTATATTACTTTAAGAATGAGAAGCAAAGAGATAAAAGGAAACTGTAATACTCCTGGGAAAATATGACATCACACTTTGTTAACTCCTTGGGGATTGTAGCCTCTCCAGGGAGAGAGAGCTGCTTGCTTTGCCATACTTGCCCCGGTCTGCTAAGGCCAGAGGTACAGTTGCTGAGGCTAAGAAGACAAGCTTGTTGGGTCATACTTTTCTTCTGTTTTCCATCCATTCTGGCTAAATTGTTTCATTGAGTACCTGCTGTGTGCTAGGCACTGGGCATATAATCAATCATCAGGGAAAAAAGAGAAAGAGAGAAAAAGAAAAGCGGGAAGGCAGGAGGGATGGAGGAAGAGTTACTGATTATTATAAGGAAATCTGACTTTAACTGATGAGGGCCTGTGGGCAGTGCTGGGAAGAATGAGCTCCATCTGGCTGCACAGGCTTCTTTCAGGGGGAGTTTCCTGGTCCTGGCAGAACAGCTTTCTCTGGAAAGCAGGCTCTGAGCTGAGCTCTGAAGGAAGAGTAGACATTAATGCAAGGAAAGGGACAGGAGCATTCCAGGGGAGGTAAGAGCATGTGTTGGGGATCCTGGGGCAGGAGAGAGCAGAGTACTGCAGGAACTAAGAGAGGCCAAGGCCTGGAGTAGGAGACACCAAACCAGGCAAAGCCTATGGACATTTCCATGTGGGTACCACTGAGGGGCATGGGCAGGACATCCCTTCCCAGGACTGCATTGCAGCAGGTATCTTGGTGCCAGATGGAGAGTAAATTTGCGAGGGGGCCAAGAAAATTCTGGGAGAACATGAGAACCCTCATCTGGGCTGGTGGCAGTAGGGCTGGCCAGACAGATGCATGAGATCCTCACACAGTCAAGTGGGAAGCATGTGGTGATAGACTGTTGTCAAGTGACCTCATCTTTCACTCCCTGATGGGTTATCTCCAATCTTTGAGTTCAAAAGCATGAACAAAGGAACAACCAGCTTTTTGAGCAAGAAGTGAAAACCCACCATGGATTTTTAACACAATTAAACTCAGGGTGAGCAGAAGCCACAGCCATGAAAAGCACCATTTGTCTGGAAAGTACAAAGTGTTATTTTTCCTGCTTTCTTCATCAATAACCTTATAATTGGAGCTGACATGTCCAAGTTTTAAAGAAAAAGCAAAGAACTCAACTTTGAATATTAAGTGGCTTGCCATGAAGTCATCTGACCCTTTGTCTCAGAGGTGTCCAGGGGAGATAGGACAGGTGTCATCATTAGACTCCTCAGGGGCTTGTCATTTCACTGGCCACCCTCCACGGCCTTTCTTTTCTGAACTTTCAAAGTCCTGTTTTCTATTGTCACTTCACATTTTTAATGGGAAGATATTGCTTCTAATAAGAAGATGTCTATGTCCCATTTAATCACATTGCAATGAGGTCAAGGGCCTGGTTTTGGCTAAAGAGCGAAGTGTGTAAGTTAGGTTACTGAGAAACTCTCCAGCCTGTCACTCAAGCCACTCCAGTATCTGGTTTCCTTTAAAAATAAAAATATTAATAAAAACACTTACTATTTATTAATTATTCACTTTTTCAAAGATAAAGAAACCTACAGTCAAAGAGGTTATGTGACTTGCCAATACCACACAGTAGAGGTAAGATTTTCAGCCAAGCTTGTCTGACTACAAAGCCCATTTCATCTGCACTGCTTCTATTTCCCCTACCCTGCCCCAGGTTTGCCATTACTGCAAATATTCTCTGATGTAATTTTCTAAGCAGCGGGGATAATTTACCTTCATCTCACTAGAGAGGAGGATAAGCAAGCATAAAGGCACAGTAGTAAAGAGGCCATTTCCTCAGGAGTCTGTCTGGTTTCAGCTTGGCTTTACCACTTGTGTGATCTTGGACTAGTTACCAACTATGCATCTGCTTTCTCATTTTGGTAATGAGGATCATCACAGAACAACTCCAGTACCCCTTAACTGAACTCTTTAGTATAGATATATCTAAAATTCAGAATTTCCTGATTTTAAGAAAGTAATAGGGTTTATATTTTATAACTTCCCCAGTGGGGTCTGGTGCAGGACCCATTACCCACTAATCAATCACATTAATATTTCTACAACAAAACAAATTAATATTCCTTTGGGTGTAATGAATTAAGTCTCTAAATTAAGACTATTAAACTGATGAGACTATAAAGTTTAGATTAGATTTTTCCACCAATTTGGAATTTTTAAAAACTCTTTTTCTAAGACTTTGGGATTCCAAAGTTGTGGTCTCGGGGACTCATGTTGCCACATCTACTTTATAAGCTGCTTTGAGGGTTAGACAAGTGAAGGAATATGTGTTGGATGCTGAGGAACGTGTCTGGCATGTATTAGGGACCCAGCATATTTGGCTATTCTTATTTATCCCAGACAAGAAAAAAAAAAAACACTGGCTATTTCAAATATTATTATTTATATATCAAAATTACTGCTGAGTAAGCTGAATACTTCTGGGAATAGACAGCGCCCACAGCCACCACCAAGAGAGAGAAGTCACGAAAATCTTCTGGGGTCTGATGCAAACAACCGGTATGTTATTTCATTCCAGCTACCACCTGCCAGTCCAGCAAAACATGCTTTCAAACAATGTGGCTCAAACATGACAAGTGAAAATCCCAGAATGACTGGCTAAAAATCTGGTACCAACCACAGTCGGAGGCACATACTGAAGTCTGAGTCTAGGGCTGAAGCTACAACAGCAAATCAGGACCCCTCTTCATATCACATAAAGGAACCCTCCCCATTCTATACTGCGCTTCCAGTTTCCTCACTAATGTTTTTCCTTCAGTTTATCAAAATCACTTCAATATTAACAGCATGAAACATTAACATCTCAATCTGAGGAGAGTTTTAGCTACAAATTGTTCATCTGTCCCATGCTGCAGAGAAATGTTAGACAGTATGCATGAGTCCTTTCAAACTAGACCTGCCCTCTCCGAATGTCAGAGCAGTTTCTTCTGCCTTTATCAGATACTGCAATCTGCTGCCCTTTTCATCACTGGGAAGTTGATCAGACTGATCTATAAAGCCCATTTCTTTCTTGACCTAGCATATATGTCCTCCAAATAAACAAAAATCTTTCTGTTTTTAGTTTGTCATAGAATTTGTAGACCCACTTAGGCACCCAGTACTTTGCATATTATGTCCCAATAATAAATAAACATTAATGTTAATAAATGAAGCAATAATAAAGAAACTGGAAGGGGCAGTATTTCAGATAGGGTTGCTACAGTTTATCTATTGGAGCAAATAGTTATTTCAAAGCCCTGATGACCCACCAGTCTGGGGCAAAATTTAAAAAAAGAATTTAATGTATATACGCAATAGTAAGATGAAAATATTTCAGAAATCTCAGGCCAATTGTCTATGAGAAAACCAAGCAATTTTTCAAGACGTGAAGTCTCTTTTTTTTACTAAACAATTGTACTAAACAAATCTATTGATTGACTTCTCTTACTAGAAAGTAAGCTCTGTGAGATCAGGGACTTTGTTCTGCTGTGCTCCTGGTTCACGGAATTGTATCTGGCAGCTTGGAATGCTTAATAAATATTTGTTGAATAAATCAGTGAATGAACCCAAAGCAGGTAAATAAATCAAGAAAACTTTCCCCATTTTCTATAGGAAACAGGTTGTTGCTACACTTTTCTCTCGGATACATACACATAATATATGATATTAAAAATCTAATGGGTTTTATAGGAATCTCACTCCTTCCATGGGGTGAATCTTCCAGAAGTCTGGGAGATCGTAGAATGATTCTACCAAAGAGATCTGTAGGCTGGCACCAACTCTACAAGCTGTTCATGTAGCCCTGGTAACAGCGGGTGTGAAAGTAGTTGAAAAGTAAAACCTCTGCAGTCAGCCAGGGGGCTGCTAAATGGTGTTACACAAGAAGGAGTGTGGCTTCCTGACTTCTGCATGCCAGGGGAGCTATTTTTAGGTTGCACTTAGTCTGGAAGACAAAAGCAAGAAGAGATCAAACCTGCATCTTCCCACTGTAACATGGCAGAAATATAGACAAGCCACAGAGCAAAGGAGCAAAGTGGCAGTGCTACACAAAGGGAAATGGTTGACTAATAAATACCTGAGGACATTAAAGGAGAGCAGCCGTAAGTTGAACACAGATGATGGTAACACATTTGCCATTGAAGACAAAGAATGCTATGGCATTACTGTTCACTGTTAAAGAACAATTAGGGTTAACATGTGCACAAAACCCCTTCCATGCACTGTGCCCCATCCCAAGACTGAATCACTTTTCAAGGAAGCCAGACTCTACAGCTCTTTGATGCAAACAAATCTAGAATCTGTTCTTAGACTAGCTTTGGTTCACCCCACCTGCAGACAGGCCACTTCACTCCACCCAGCAGCAACCTTTCACCAGCTTATTCCCCTTCCCTTCTTTCCTTCACTGCTTTCTCTTTTCTTCAGCTTGCTCTCTGCAGCAAAGCCCAGTCCATCTTATGTTTTCATGTGGAACAGCTTCACCATTACCTCCTTATCTTGTCCTCATATTCTCACCTTTTATTCGTAAAGTCTCTCTTTAAACATGAGTTTTCTTTGTAAGGACATTTTTAGTGATGGCTAACCTATAGTCACCATCCCCAGACAAAACTCTATGAAAAGAGAGCAGTTTGAGACACAGAGGAAGAAAATTATATATTAAAAAAAAAAAAAATAGAAGAGAAATCTGAATGAGACCAAAACAGCAGAACTTTTTATAGGTGTTGAAAGTTAAGATCAGACTTCTGGCCAAGATGGAGGCCTAGACAGACATACTGCATCTCCTTCTACAACTAAGAAGGAACACAAGTACCTCAAAACTAGAGACAACTAGAAGTTCCAGAAAATTGAGCTGCATGGAAATCTGACAAACAAGGATATGAAGAAGAAATACTCATCCAGACAGGTAGGAGGGGCGGGGCTGGGGTGGAGAGGACATGGTGTAATGGCAGTAGCAGTGGTGGAAGTGGCAGGCCAGCAGAAAATGCAGTCACACATTTTAAAAAGTCAGGAGGGACACCTGGGGAGCGCTCCCAGTACAAGACCAGACCATGCAGCTCACGGTCCCAGCACTGGGGAAAATAAACCTCATTTCTTCTGACTATGCAAACCAGTGGGGATTGGGACAGAGGAAGAAATTTCTGGTCTCTCAGCAGAGTCTGCTTGTTTAAAGGGCCCCCATGGTCCTAGAACATCCATAGACCCACCCACTCTGGAAAGGACAGCCAGAGCAACAGCTAGAGAGGCAGCAGTCCCATATGAAGTGGGAGAAGTGTCTGGAAAAGAGGCGAGTGCTGAGCAAGCGCCATTGTTCCCTCTCAGACCCCTCCCCCACACACAGTGCCACAACATGGTGAAACGGGTTGCCCTGTACTGACAAATACCTAAGGCGACACCCCTTACAATGTAACAGGAGCTACAGCTCTACCTAAGACACAGAAGCAAACAAACACAGGAGCCTGTCAAGATGAGGTGACAGAGAAATATGGCTCAAAAGGGGGAACTGATCAAGATTCCAGTGGGAGAACTAAGCAACGAGGAGATAGCCAACCTAACAGATGAGGAGATAGCCAACCTAACAGATGTAGAGTTCAAAACACTGGTGATAAAGATGCTCACAGGTTTCACAGATATGCTTCAGTATGGCAAACACATAAGGGAAGAAGTGAAGGCTATGCTAAATGAAACGAAGGAAAATCCACACAAAACCAATGGTGAAGGGTAGGAAACTGGGGTTCAAATCAATGATTGGAATATAAGGAAGAAAAAAAAACCAGTCAACCAGTACAAAACAAGGGAACAGAAATTGAAAAAAAAACTGAGAAGCCTAGGAACTTCTGGGACAATTCTAAACATGCCAACATCCGAACCATAAGGGTACCATAGGGAGAAGAGGAAGAGCAAGAAATTGAAAGCTTATGTGAAAAAATCAGCTGGGAGGGTGAAGGGAGAGAAATGGGGAAGTGGTGCAGGGTTTAAGAAGTATCATTTGTTGGTACAAAATAGACAGAGGGAAGCTAAGAATAATATAGGAAAGGGTGAAGCCAAAGAACTTATATGCACGACCCACAGACATGAACTAAGGGGAGTGGGATTGCTGGAGAGAAGTGGGATACTGGGCAGAGAGGAGCAAAGGGGAAAAAATTGGGACTATTGTAACAACATAATCAATAAAATCTATCTAGCTCAGTGGATTGAGCGTCGGCCTGCGAGCTAAGTGTCGCTGGTTCGATCTTCCAGTCAGGGCACATCAGAGAAGGAAAACTCTGATTCCAAAAAACCTCCGCTGCCTTGCGGCATACCTCTTCAGGGGAAAGGCTAAGGGAGTAAACCCCGACAGAAAATCCGGAGCCGGAGTCCCTAAGGCGGTTTGACGTTGTAGTCAACACCGGCAACTCCTGCGGCGCACCTGAAGCCAAGCTGTATTGACTCCGTCTTTCCCTTGGACCCTTCAGCTGCGAAGAGAGGGGGGGGTCTGCTGCATGGGCAACAGCAGACCCTCCATATCACCCTGCCCAGGCTCTGTAGCTTCAGCGTCATCGCAAGATGTCGATTCAACACGAGAGGAGACAGATACGATGTCACTCCCGAGTCGGACTGCACAGCCATTCTCGGCGGTGCAGATAGACTCTTGAGAAGCTACACCATCGTCTCTCGAGACGGACGGCTGCCGACGACGAATCAATAAAATATACTTAAATAAAAAAAGAAAGTTAGGATCAGAGCCTGACAATGTATTTATCATTTATATATATAAGACAATATTTTAAGTAACTATCATAAGTTGATTCTAATTTATTCTATGGTTAGGGAACAGGACATTCTCAGTAAACTCTTCATCAAGACATCATGGGTCAATTGAACTCAGTGAGCCATAACTGATGATTTTAGTCAAATCTTGATTCTCAGTAAGCCAAACTCCTTCAAGAAAGTGGCTTACTCCTTATTCCTATTGGGGTTTATTATCTGTTTTACAAAATGTTGTCTATCATTAGCAAAAATAATTTCTTGTTAATAAGTGGATTTAAAAATATTATATACCTTGCAAGAGAACAAATTCCATAATCTAGGGCAGAAATTCTCAAACTGTTGCCCCATACCAGTGGCATCAGCATCACCTAGGAGCTTGTTAGAAATTCAGGTTCTCGGGCCCTGCCCCAGACCTCCTGAACCAGAAACTCTAGCTGCGGAGTCCACAATCAGTATGTGAACAAGTCCTGCAGCTGATGCTGATGCCCACCCAAGTCTGCTAACTATGGCTCTAGCATCACCACACCTCCAGAGCCTCTCAATGGTCCAGTTTGAACATTTCTGAATGCTGGGCCCATCTGCTGGTTTGTTGGTCATGTCATGCTCTGCAGGGTGGAATGGCTTAGGCTAGATTGCTCTCCTCACTCGCTGTTCAGAGCTCTCTCAACAACTTCTAGAGAACCCAAAGGTCCCACTGGAAAGCATCCATGTACCTGTGCTTAAACACTCCATCAGGGCCCAGAACTCTAAACATGACATGTCTGGCTCTCACCTGAGCTCTTGTTCACAGTGCTGCTGACCTCTATTCATACACACCATGCAGTGCTACTTTGTCTCTTCTTAGAGCAACTCGCCCACCTCTTTTTGGGGGTTCAACTTTCACCTTGAGTTCCAAAAAAGTCAGTGGATTTTTACACTTGAGCATGTGTCAGACTCCACGGAGAGGCTTATTAAAACATAGAGTGCTGGCTGGGCCCCACCCCCAGAGTTTCTGACTCAGTTGGTCTTTTGCAATTAGGCCAAGAATTTGCATTTGTAACAAGTTCCTGGTTGAAGTTGACGCTATTGTCCAAGAACTATATTTTGAGAACCACTTTTGAAAGCCAACATCATTGTGCTTATTTGTAGATGAGTACCTAAAAAAAAAAGAAAGAAAGAAAGAAAGAAATCAGTCCAGACCTGTCCTCCTGCCCCTTCCCCCAAGGGACTAATCCCTGATGTCGCCTAAGAAATGTATAGCATCCATCAATTAAGTCAATGTATTTGTTTGTATTGGCAATTACATTTCACTTACTTAAAAATAAAAAAGTTTTGAGATGACTTTAATTCTTATTTAGCCATTGAAAGAAATAGTGAATTTACATAGTATGCTCAGAGTAATGCTTTTCCTCCCAGGGGGAACAGGGTTCTCTGTTGCTCCTAAAATCTGCCAGCTTTGGCCCTGACTCCCATTCTCTCCAGCTAAGGTGCAGTAAGGGTGGGAGTGCGGAATCACAGTTCAGAAACCTTGCTGTCTTGAAACAGAACAACAATGGTAGTGGAAAGGGGAGAGAGAGTCCTGTCTTTGAAAAGAAAGTGAGACATGACGGAAACAAGTAAACCCCCACTCTTGAAAGGGAGGTGCTTAGCTTCCCCATCCTTCCCCCCCTCGTCCATCAAGCTGAACCAGAAATAGAACGCAGCTCACTTCTCAGGGCTCCTTCCTCCGCTTCATCTTCAGAGACCACGTTTGCTGCTCCCAGGAAAAGGCTCTGCACTAGCAGCTGCACAAGTCACTGCTGACATCCTCATCCAGAGAGCGGAGCTGAAACCAGAGGAGAGAAAAAGGCCACTAGGTCAAAAGCCTCATTCCAGATCCCAAACCCCCTATGCTGCCTGCCAACCCCAGGCAGATCCCTGCTGCACAGCCCACACCAGAGACTAAGCCTGCAGAGACTCAGGGGCCTGCTGAAGGAAAACACATGGTGGCCTGTGGCTTTCCTAATTTTATGGCTCCCCTTGGGGTTGGGGCTCTTAGGAGGGCAGTACTGAGGGACCTGAGGCATAAGGTCCTGCAGAAAGTTGACATCTAAACTACCCCCCACCCAGACTAGCCTCACTCTGTTGGTTCAAGTGCCAAAGGTCCTTGGGGAACAGTATGCAAATGACTCTGCTAACTGCCTTTTGCTTCTCACAGTAGTTCCCCAGGAGCACAAAATATGAGAAGTGAAACAACCTGTCACCCTTTTAATGAGGGGAGAGGAAGAACCACCCTGAGGGCCTTTTTTTACTGGGCCTGTTATTTTTCTGTTGGTCGCACACAGGCCTTCACCATGAAGGGGTTCGCTGCTGCCTTCCTCTTCTGGACTCTGACTTGCCCCGAGGGCAGTGGCAGCCAAGCCTGGCCCACACACACAGTCTGCAAGGAGGAGGGCTTGGAAGTGTTCTACCAGAGTTGCGGTAAGGTCTTTCAAAATAGCCGTTTGTGTTCTGGGGACAATCAAGGCCCACCGATATGGGCTGCTGGAGCCCTTAGTTGGGTGCGTAAAGGGGAAGGGGACCAGTGGCCGAACACTTTTCCCACTCGGCGAAGGTAGACTAGGGCCATTTAGAGCTCTTGGGAGATGGAGGGGTGGGGGTAGAATAGAGCCTAAATAGAGTGACAGAAAGGACAAGAAAAAGACACCAGGAGTCTAAATATAGCCATTCACTAATACGACACAGTCTGAGAGATCACAATGACCAGTCTGCCGGTCATGAAACTTCACTTGTTCAAAATTAGAGAAAAATGTTCCAAACTCCCCCCCCCCCACAAGTTTTATCCCTGGATAGTTTATTTAGTTTGTAAGTTGAGTTAAAAGATCACTTAGGCTAAAGAGGAGAGTCCTGCCCTTCTATGACACTCCATTGCAGCAGCATCAGTCATCAATATGGCAAAAACTTACCTTGCAGCTATTAGTGCCAGAGTTTTCTATAGCACTAGACATAACAAAAGGGAAGGAACTTTGGTTGTTATTCCAACGGGGCAAACAGATAAACCAACAGAAATTGCAGTCTAATGAAGAGAATGCAGGGAACTTCTGTAATCAGTGTCTGAACCAACCTTTTGGGATCTCTATAAGTCTATTCGGGTTGTCATTACAGAACACCATACATGTGGTGGCTGAAACAACAGACATTTATTTCTCACATTTCTGAGATAGAACTAAAAGTCCAAGATCAAGGGGTTAGCAACATTGTCTCTCCTAAGGCCTTCTTCTCCCTGTGTCCTCAGATGGTCTGTCCTCTATATCCACACATTCCTAGCTGTGTCTCTCTCTTCTAAGAACACCAGTTCTTATTGGATTAGGGCCCACTCATATAACCTCATTTAACCTTAATCGCCTCTTTAAAGGCCCTGTCTCCAAATACAGTCAGGTGTTGAGGGTTAGGACTTCAACATATGAATTAGGAGAGCAGCACAATTCAGCCCATTAAGGGGGCCTGAGTGGGGAGAAGTGAGACCAGCCTCAAGATCATATCTTGAATACAGATTAGAAGGATGGGCTCATGAAAAGACATGACATTGTGAGATACAACACTTTGGAGATAGACAGCGGGCTAAATATTGTTTGGACTAAAGAAGGTAGAAAGGAGATGCTTGTTAAGCATCTAAGCTGGCCCTCCTCTAAGCTGGGGAGTAGTAGGCATGTTGCCTTGAGCAGATTGCTAATCCCTGCACCTGCCACCAAGGAGCTGACTGTCTGGACCTCTCTGAGAGAGCTCCAATTTAACCTTATTCCTTTAAAAAGAAGGAACATGGAATATTAAAGTGCACAATTTTTTTTTTAATGTAAAAGAGAACGGATGGCTGAATGCTGGTGTGTTGATCTCATCACTCTTGCTCTTCCCAGGGGGTGGGACACTTTCTGCTGGAGTCTATTCATTTTAGGTGCAGGATGACAAGCAGGACTTGAGATGAATGGACTGCTCAGGATTTGTTTTCCCAATTTATCCTCCCACAAAAGTTGCCATGGCTCATCCTTCCCCCTGACCAGCCTTCAGCCTACAGCCAAGTCTGGCACAGCCTTTCAAATCCTGCCAGGAGAGACAAGAGGAGCTGATGCACTAAGGAAAAAACAGGAGCATAGCACTTGCTCCCCTGGTGATAACCCCCTCACCTGCTCCGGGGAGTCAGTGAATGAGGCATAAGCCCTGCTCTGGGCACCCAGAAAAAAAGGAATGAAGGAGATGCTGTTCTTGTCTAAGTGGAGTGGAGGTCAAACAATTAAATAATAAGGTAAATGCTTCGTATAAAAGGCTGGAATAGAGGCACGCATGTGTATCAGGCAACATGGTGGTTGGAGAGGGTGAGGTTGGGGACTAAATCTGTTTGGGGAAGGGTCACCAAGCTTGAATTTAACCTTCTAAGAAATATACAGGCAATAACTATAACATCATGTTCATGAAAGATTGATAAATGCCTGGCACTAGGCCAAGTGCTTTCTATGTGTTATTTTACAGATGTGTAAACTGAGGTTTAGAGATGTCAGCTAACTTTTCCAAGGCCACATAAGCAACAGAGGCAGAATTACATCCCTGGTGGCACAGAGGTGTTGAGTAAATACGTGTGCAACTAAAATAAATTGATCCAAGGCCTGTGTGACTCCATAACCTTTGCTCTTAATCTCCTGCTGTCTACTGCTTTGTCTGAAGGCAAATGGAAGAGAAGTGGGGAAGGAGGGAGTGGCATGTGTGAAGAAGGGAGATTGACCAGGCAGAGTTCAGACCTCTGTGGAAGGGCTGGGACATAAGGCCATGCGAGATGAGGTGGGCGGTGTAAGTAGATGTGGTTAATTTTATGCGTCAACTTGATTGGGTGAGGGATGTCTGAATAGATGGTTAAAATGATTTCTGGGTGTCTGTGAGGGTGTTTCTAGAAAGATTAGCATTTGAATCAGTGGACTGCTTAAAGCAGTTACCCTCATCAATGAGGATGGGTGTCTTACAACCTCTTGAGGGTATGGATGGAACAAAAAGGTGCAAGAATTCACTCTCCGCCAGACCGCTGTGCTGGGTTCCATCTCCTGCTTGTAGCACTCCTGGTTCTCCATCCTTCGAACTACACCACCAGCTTTCCTGGATCTCCACCTCCCAGACAGCAGATTGTGGCACTTCTCAACCTCCATAACCATGGAGGCTACACCTCAAAAGAAATCTCTTTCTGGAATATATATGTATTCTATATGATATATAGCATCTATAATATGTATTTATTACATATATAATCCCATTGGTTATATTTCTCTGGAGGACCTGGCAAATATACCAGAAGACCCAGACAAGTTTGGGCTGTATCCCTTTGGCAATGAGGAGGATGTATTTTGGAAAAATCCCTCTGGTAATGAGTAAAATTATAGATATTAGTTTGAAAGATATTTGGGGCTACATGCAGGATTTGTAGTCTATGGAATCAATAATTTAGAAAAGAAATGATGGGAGCCTGAACCAGCATTATTTCAAGAGCCTTAATGTCAGAGGGAATCTTTGTTACACTTTGAGGTCAGCAGAAAGGAAAGCAGAGTCCCAGGAGCTTCCCTAGAGATGGGTACTGTTTCACATCTTGATAGCTATCAAGCTGTCAGAGACCAACTGCTTGCATACCCCTTCCAGGTGGAGATGGTCCCCATTCAGCTGCTGGATTCAAAGTAGGGCAGCCCTCCCCCCTCAAAGCCTTCACTTTGATAACATAGTGCAAAGACTACATGTTGTGATGCCCTGCCCAGCCCTGGTGTTCAGGGGCTTCAGGAATTTCCATATGTATGTGGGAGGGTCAGCTGACAAAACAAGGATCCACTGTTTTCTTGATTTATTGTTTAATTTTTCTCTTCTATTTTGTTTTATAATTTTAGCGGAAAGGGGAAATATTAGGCTACAAACTGTTCTGAATAATACAAAAATCCTTGAGAAGAAGGAACCCTGTAAGCACTCACTGAGCTCTGAATACTGACCAGGAAGTGAGCAAAATGTTATAAAAAAAAAAAAAAACACAACAGAGGTTCTGCTCTGCCCAACTGTTAGTGCTACAGTAAAGGAGAGAGCAACAATCTTTACAAAGCAAAGGGGAAATAAAAGCAGTCAGGGACCTTTCTCTGGTTAAATCATAAGAGAACTTGCAGGCCTAGGAACTTCACATGCCACAAAAGTCCATCAATGTATTCATATGCTGCCTCCACCACACCAAGACATGAGGTAGATTACAAAGATACACATGATGGGAAGATGAACTGGTAGTGAGAGAAGCTGGATAAGGGGAGGGAAAACAAGAAGAATAACAAAGCCAGGGCAGTCAGGACACACACAACAGGTGAGGCAGTGTAAGGGATATGATCTTGGGTCTGGAGTTAGCAAATCTCATTCCGACCCTTGAGCAATATTCTCTAAGTCTCCTGTTCCTGGTTGTAAAGAAGGAATGAGTTTCCTATAGCTGCTATAACAAGTTGCCACTTGATGGCTTCAAATGACACACATTTATTCTTTTAGAGTTCTGGAGGTCAGAAGTCCAAGGTCAGTTTCCCTTGGTCAAGGCCACACTGTCTTGGAAATGCTAGGGGCAAATCTCTTCCCTTGTGTTTTCCAGCTTCTATAGCTACATGCTTTGCACTCCTTGGCTCACAGCCTCTTCTTCCATCTTCAAAACCAACAGCATAACATCTTGTTTCAGCTATCACATTGCTTTCTTCTGTGTCAAATCTCTCTCTGCCTACCTCTTATAAAGACACAAGGTTAGGATAATCTCACTATCTCAAGATCCATAGTTTAATCACAATTGTTAGCTCTCTTTTGCAAATTAAGGTAACATTCAATGATGGACATGGATACCTTGGAAATCATTGTTCCTCCCATACAAAAGGGATAATAAATTAACCCACCCCTCAGGACTGTGTGAGGATGAAGTGCAAAGAGCTACATGAAAAGTGCTGAGCACATACTGCATGCTCAATAAATCTTTGGTGCTGATGACGTTTAAGATATTTTGTAGTCACTGTAGGTATATTTGACTCCAAATTTTCTTGATGCCAAATCAAACAAGGAAATTGCATTATTTCCCAGGTAAAACCTGTTTTTAAGGAGATGTCCAGCTTTTCCTGGTACCTGGATGAGCTATGAGAGAAATTTCTTCTTGGAGAGATGGTCCGGACAGCATCTCAATAAGAGATGCCTCACTGACTCACATTTGTTATTTCTCATTGTGCCCCTCAGTATGGACCAAGGATTCATTACTAATACACAACTCAGGATCAGTTTTGCAATGGGCCACAGCAGAACCTCCCACAAATTCAGTACTTGCAGGTCTGGGTTGCTCAGAGGGACTGCCTGTAGGCATGGATGAGTTGCATGCACTCCAGGCAATCATCCACAAATATCATTAGTGTTGCCATTGTTGTTGTTGCTGTCATGGGGTTTTTGATAAGGACTGGAGAGCACAGATCTGGGTTGTATTTTCTGCAAGAGACTTGAATGTAAATCTCAGTGCTATCGCTTAACATGCTTTGACATCAACAAGGCAGAGAGGAAGGTCATCAAAAATAAGGGACCTGGGTCACATTCCTAAAAGATCTCCTGTCCCCCTTTCAAGTTCTCTAACACTCACAGTCATCCTGGCCATTCAAGTGACTCCTGGGAGTTATCGAGGGCAGGGGTCAGCAAGTGAAGCCTTCAGGCCAAATCCCACCTGCAGCCTCACTTTGTCTGGCCCATGAGCTAAGAATGGTTTTTATATTTTTAAATAGCTGAAATTTTCAAAAAAAGAATAATATTTGTGACCTGTGAAAACTATATGAAATTCAAATTTCTGTGTCCATAAAGTTTTACTGGAACACAGTCTCACTCATTCATTTATGTATTGTCTATGGTTGCTATGTACCACAATAGCATTGTTGAGGAGTGTGGCAGTGACTGTGTGGCCCACAGAGCCTAATATATTAACTATTTGGCTCTTTATAGAAAAAGTCTGCTGCTGCCTGGTCAAGATTAGGAAGGAATCTCTCAAGCTCTTCACCAGATCAGAGCCTCAAGTTGTTGCCATAAAAGCCCCATGTGTGCATAACATTTTACAATTTATAAAGCCCTTCCCTTTATAATGTCTTATTCAATCTTTACTAACAGCCCTATGAGGTATGTAGGAGGTTTAAGTCCATTTCCCAGTTGGAGAAGTTGAAATGCATACATATTAACTATCTTAATGAAGTAACGTACCTGAGCCATGATACAAACCTAAGTATCTGACCCCATACCCAATGACTTCACACTGGATTGCGGAATTCTGAGCAACTCATGCCATCTGATCCAAGAAACATAGGATAGGGACAGAGAGAAGACCCAGCTCAAAAACTAAGTTTTTGGGTGAAGAGATTAAAACTCCAAGTATTCTGTGAATTAAAAAAGGAAGGAGGAGGTAAAGGAGGAGACTTATCTTCTTATTCAAGGATTGCCCCGCCCCACTCCAGCCTCCCCTCTGTCACACTTTCAGAGCTGGGCTAGTTTGGTTCTTACCCAGTATGCATCAAGAACCTACAGTGGCCACAGAGGAGAAGAAGCACTCACATCTACATTTTTCGTTGATGTGTACCAAGGTCTCCTTTGTTGCAAAGGTGTCTGGAAATAATACCTACCAAATTAAAATGACATCTACCATTCTCTTATTAGTGACAACATATTTTTCAGTCACAGTCCTCCTATACAGTTGGCATGCTTATTCCATCAGGAAACCCTATGTCTCCCACACCTGACAGCAGTTTCCTCAAGAAGAAATTAGTGAGTGGGAAGGGGGTGTAGAGCAGGAGCCCTGTCTCTGGCAGTAAGTTGAGGTCTGTGGTGATCACTAGGGGGACCAGCCAGCCACCTGGGAGGTTCCAGGGTCAGGAGGCCATGGTATTTGGTCACATCCTTCAAATTTGCAATGAACACCTGCTCTCCTCTCCTTGAGGGCAAGTGGCCTTGACCATATCTGCCTAAATAGGTTTTGTGTTGCTGAAGTTTGCTGCAGGGCAGGCATTTTATCTGACCTCCAAAAAATCTTTAATTACAAAGTCAAAATCAGGTCACGTTCACCTGGATAATCCATCAAGATAGTCAAACAGGACGATGAATCAGACTTTAAGAATGCAAAGCAATGCTGGTGACATCTCCAAAATAGAACGTAAGCTGCAAATGACCTAGCTGCTCAGTAGGATGAGCAGGCATGTTGATAAAATGTTCATAGGAAAATTTCTTCAAAACTGCCCTGGGAGCAAAGAGAAGGAGGTAAAAAAATCTGATTTTCTCAAAACCTAATAATTCTGAAGTAAATGGAGCATAAGACAAACCCCCCAAAAGCAACAACATTGAAAAATACCAGTAGTAATGGAAAACATCACTGGCCAAGTAGTCCTCTAGTAGCACTTTAAAGTATTGCACACAGAAAGTGTTTCTCTCATAGTTTATTTTCCAAGACTAATAGGGATATAAGTAAAATGCAATTTTAAGAAAGTAGACAAATAGCCAGAAAAACAAAGATCTGATTCCCAAGGGTTAACCATGGGCATTCAGGATGAAACAGCAAGCTTCCTTGAGCACACAGAAGCCTTTTGGCCCACGTGTAAAGACAGGAAGTTGACAAAAAAAAATTACATATATATGCAGATTTTTAAAAAATGGAAACAGGAAAAACTTGAGCGTGAAAAGGAACTAGAAGAGAACAATGTCTGCAGGTGAGTTTCCGCTCTCAAGCCACTGGGTTCCTCCATGTTAATCCTCCCAAGAAGTTTTTAAAAGAGATGCTGAATAACTTATGAGTCGGGACTTAAAGGAGGGAAAAAGCTGAGAGTCTGTCAGTCAAAGGGCCTCCTCTGTGCAGACGGGAAATATCCTAGGTCTTTCCATCCTCAAGCAAAATCCTGATGGGCAGCTTTGCTCGGGTTTTGGAGGAGGATCTTTGGAGAGATGGAAATGGGGAAGGCTGTCCTCCAGCTCTGCAGCTATTTTTGTAGAAACTACAGCACAGATAACCCACTTCCAAAGCAGCTGCCAGTGTGAGGTCCCGGGCAGCGAGGCTTTAAATTCAGGCCAGCAAAAAGGGGAGGGCAGTGGGGGCAAAGCAGATTTTTTTTTTTCTTGAGGCCAAGAAAGACAAAGGTGAGGGAGCCCCGTCCCAGCCCCAGCTTGTGCAGCTGGAGCAAGTCTCAGAGGCCTGCAGGCACCAGGCTCCCATGGGTGATGGAGGGGCTTACAGAGTCCTCAGCAACCTGATAAGAGTAGTGTGAGGCGCACAGCAGGGGTAGTGGTCAGGGTCACACAGATGAGGGGCAGGCACTCCCCTCCACACCCAAACAGTAGGGTGAGGATTTTAATAGAAAGAAAAGGGTGACTTGCCCAGGAACTCTGTGCCACCTGGGTTGGTGTTTGTCCTTTTCTGGGATTCCCTCTAGAATGATATCCCAGGCCCCTGGTTTAGTAGCTTTGTTCTGGGATCCCAGAAAAGCCACATGGGTATTGGAAGATGCACTCTGGGGTTTACCCGGAAACAAGTATATGCACATCCATCTGGTTGCAACCAGAAGGTGATTCATGTGCAGTGGGCAGTGTGCAATCAGCATCTGCCAGCTTCCTTGTGTGGGACCCAAAAAGGCATCGTTGTGTGTCCCTTCTTGAAATTCTGTGCCAGTACCCCTCCAGTGTCTCTCTGCCTTTGGGACAGGAATGAGTGATAACTGACCCAGTGGCTATGAGGAGAAAGAAAGGGATCTTAGCCCAGAAAGCACTGCTTCCAAGTACAATTTATCATTGAAGATTCATTCTCACAGACTGCCTGCTTGGCCAAAGTGCTGCCAGTGGGTTTCCTTATTTGAAGCCTGGCATCTCTTCTTTATGGCCAGGCAGGCATTGCGCCAGCCCCACTGAAAAGTCCAGAATACAGTGACCAGGGTTCCCACTGCTGTCAGTTATTAGGCTCCTATCCCATAGCTGGGAACTTTCTTGTTCAAAGGGTTTCTCGGTACATGGTCCATTTAGTCTTCCTATACTGTATGAAAAATGTTCCTTTACACAATTAAACATTGCTTGCATAATTAATAAGTCAAAACTTTGCAAATTAAATTTATTGCTGACATACATATATACACTAGTCACAAATTTATTCATAGAATTTTAAGCCTTTAATCTAATACAGTAGATTGCCTTAAATGCTTTAAAAGTAGGCAAAGCAAACACAAATTATCACAATGATTATTCTACTTATACTTTTCTTAGTTTCAAAATATTAATAATATGGGTTTACATTTGTTTATTCATCATCTTTACACTGATATTTATTTTTTTATGTATTCTTATACCTTTCTGGAGTTATAGTAATTCTTAGTTCAGTATTTTCCTAGGTGTCTAGTATGCTCTAGACCAGAGATAAAGACTATCACCTTAGACCAGCTGAGAATGCAGGTTATGAGTTACCAATCAACTGATTTTGGGCTTGTTGGTTAGTCAGCAAGATCCCTTTACTTAAACTTGACCTATTACATCCTCAAGACCATTTAAGCCCCTTCCTTTAAAAAGTTCCCTATATCCTGGAGCTTTTTCCTCCAATGGTGCATGCTTTGCTGAGTCATTGTGATCTTTCTCATTGTCCTAGTGTTATTATACACTAACCTGGTCTGTCAGCATTGCTGGAGACTTATACATACCATGGTAATGTCAAAAATATAATTAGAGGGGTTATTTAAAAGAGTTGATAAATTTTGTTTGCACAGCCCTGGCCAGGTGGCTCAATTAGTTGGAGAGTCATTCCACACACCAAAAGGTTGTGGGTTTGGTTCCCGATCAGGGCACATACCTAGGTTGTGGGTTTGATCCAAGCAATCAATATTTCTCACATTGATATCTCTCACGTTGATGTCTCTCTCTCTCTCTCTCTCCCTCGCTCTGTCTCCTCCCCCCATTTGCTCTCTCTAAAATCAATTTTAAAAAATATCCTTAGGTGAGAATTAAAATAGGAATTTGTCTGCAAAGTTGAGATTCATCTGTACACTTAGCTGACTCATCATTTTAGGACTGTCTCTCTACTTACATATTCTATGTGATCACAGGTGCCAATTTGACTGTTATTCAGCATTCTATCCAGTTTTTATGAGACCACTTGAGCTTATCAGTCCTTCTGTTCTATTTTTTTCTGCCTCATTCACAACTCTTTGTCCCTACTACTACCTACTTACAAAGAGAGAAAAAAACGGCGTAGTTCTTTCTGATCTAGCCATATGGTGGAAAACACTCTAAATCTCCAAATAACTAAGAACAAGGCTTTGTGCTCCTCTAGTGCTTAGGATGTGACCCAACTTCCTTCCTGTCATTGTTAAGGCTGTATCACCCAGAAATGCCTGCTAAGTAATTATTAAAAACAGAATCATGAAAGATGAGGTCTTCAAGGGTTCAGAACAACAGTACGTCTTTCTTCCTATTCCTAGCCACTACTTGGCATTGCTAGTGCCATTTGCTCCAACCAGCACAGGAAAAGGAAGTTTCCAGTGGTCTGTTCTACCTGCTTTGTGTCAGAGAGATGAGCATAACAGGCTACACTGGCATGGCTTTCAGTCTGTTATTGATATAATCCTGTGGCCAGTGTAGCCAATCACAGATCACAGTGTCTGTGTGGCTGGCAATGGAGAAGACTGGAAGATGTTATAGCACAGGACAAGGTTGCTGGAGCAGCTCTTGGGAATAGCCTTATGCTTTATGAGACAAAAAGATCAGTTTCTGACAGTCAGCCTTATGGCTACCTATTGTGGTAATGGGTGTTAATTGGTTCTGGGATGGAGGCTATTATATGACCATCTACTTCTCCACAATCTTAGCATTTTCAGGCACGGAGGGAGAGTCAGCATCATGCCAGTCCCTGCCCACAGTCTCAGGGTAGCCTGGAAACCTCTTACAGAATTGGGAAATGTTCGTGCCAGATAGAACCTCAGGGCTTCAGTCCAAGTGTCTCCTTGTTCAGAAGAAACTCAGAGCCAGAGAGGCTACATGGCCTAACCACAGCCCCAAAGCTAGAAGGCAGCAGAACCTGATAGGGCCCTCCCAGGTCAGCTCTGCTTCCTCTCTTAGCATAAAAGCCATGAAGTGAACTCACATAGTTTCAGGTCAAAGACAACATGTACACCCCATTTCCCTTCCTGCACAGGACCCTATAAAACAAGAGCATTTGTATATACAAAAGCTCTATGGTGGCTGGTTGGTAACACTGAAAGGACCCACAGTTCCATAAATGTACTATCATGGAAGATTTTACATAGATATGACATGGTTTCATCGTCGGCAGCCGTCCGTCTCGAGAGACGATGGTGTAGCTTCTTAAGAGTCCATCTGCACCGCCGAGAATGGCTGTGCAGTCCGACTCGGGAGTGACATGGTATCTGTCTCCTCCCGTGTTGAATCGACATCTTGCGATGACGCTGAAGCTACAGAGCCTGGGCAGGGTAATATGGAGGGTCTGCTGTTGCCCATGCAGCAGACCCCCCCTCTCTTCGCAGCTGAAGGGTCCAAGGGAAAGACGGAGTCGATACAGCTTGGGTTCAGGTGCGCCGCAGGAGTTGCCGGTGTTGATCACAACATCAAACCGCCTTAGGGACTCCGGCTCCGGATTTTCTGTCGGGGTTTACTCCCTTAGCCTTTCCCCTGAAGAGGTATGCCGCAAGGCAGCGGAGGTTTTTTGGAGTCAGAGTTTTCCTTCTCTGATGTACATGGTTTCATAGAGCAGTGAAAACAAGAGTATTTTTAGACTGAGAGCCTCATTCAGGATTCTAACAATGTTTAGAAAACAAATAACCATGACAGAGGACAGTTGACAAAAATATAACATGTGACATGGGCCCCTAGAGCCCTAAGCTTGATGGCAGCAACCTGCTTCTCCTAGTCTTTTGTCATATGTAGAAAAGCTTGCTAAGGACAATGAACATCAGCCATCAGCTAAATACCCAAATCCTTCAACCACCACCACTACCACTAGAGTCATCTGGTTTGGTCTGGACTGTGGACGGAGGATCTTCCAAAAGGGAAGCACTAGGAGTCTTGGTATTCCAGAAATGCTAAACTTCAGCTTGACCTACACTGAGCTGTTTGAAATCCAAGTGCAGTGGAAAGTCAGCAGCAAGATTACTGTTCCAGGATGAACAATAGCTTTTCTGCCTCACACTTGGCTTTGGCTTTAACTAAATTAAAGAGCAATTCTTATGTAAGTGAGTTTGTACATTTCAAAAAAAAAAAAAGATACCTGAGAAGAAAATTCCCAATGGCTGTTTGTTTATTTGAACCAGTGGTTGCACAGAGCATAGGTTGCTAACAAAAAGGTGTTTGAGGTTTTAGAGCAAATAACTAAAATCATGAACTGGAGACTCCTCTGCAAATATTGCTAGCTCTTAGGGCCTCAGCAATGCTGTCTTCTCAGGCTTGGACCTTCAGAATTCTGGAAGCAGTTACAGGAGAACAATCCAGAGAGAGAAGGCCGCAGTTACCTTCCTGCAAAACCAGTCACAGCCCCCTACATCTCACCCATTCCAGATGTAGAGCTGGGGTCAAAATCTCAAATACCCTCATGGGGTACTATGAATGAAATGCTCCATTGCAATATACAATAGAAAGCGACAGAGACTACAGCAGTTGCCTCATCTCAAGGAGGAATCTACTATTCATCTTCATCTGATCTTCCTGTGGGCTTGTGGGACCTTTGATGTCCAATCTTATAATTTCTTAAAAGAAACTAGAGCTTCTAATCTAGAGACATAACCTCCTAACTTATAAATATGGCAACTAGTCTAAATGCTTTTAAACATTATGCAGGCTAACAAAATATATCTGAAAGCTAGAAGCAACCCATGGACTAGCAGTTTGTACTCTCTTCTGAAGAGATGGGAGAGTTTAGTCTTTTGTTGCCACTCAAAGCACCTCTAAGAAACCATCTTACAGTTTAGTTTTACCATCACTACCCTCTCTATCAAAATGATGTCACTACATGAATTCCCAAGAATGCCAAATATATGATAGTTAGGTAACCACTTATTCAGTGTGGGGTAGTCTCACTGGCCCAGTGATCAAGTACTCAGGTATGTCCACTTCATTCTATTTTCACCGTTATCCAAACACCTGGAATTGCTAGTTAGATTTTGTGTCAGTTTTGACTCAAGTCTGTTGAAATGCTTCTTGCTACCCACAAACATCACTAAAATGTGTATTTCTAAAAGATAGCAAGAAAGCAGGAATCCTAGAATATAAATTACTCTAGAGATAAAACTATTTCTTAGACTTTATCTTTGAATTCACAATATTTAATAACACCATATACACAGTCAATTCTCACTATAAATATTAAATTTAGAGTTTCCTCTAAAATGGTCTCTGATGCAGATTGAATGCAAATTTATTTGAGAAAGGATCCTAAGACACCAAAATAGAGTGAAGAAGTTAAACAAGGAAGTAAAGGAAGCCAGTCCAGGTAACCACTATGGGCAACTGGGGCTTGGTCCTTCTGGGGACCTCTGGGAAACCCTGTGATGAAACATTAGTTAGAATGGTCAGATATGAAGGGAAAAGAAACTGGAGTATTGACCTATCAACTCTTACCTGTTGTGGTTGTTCCTGGAGATATTAACTCCCTAGCACTTCTGGCTTGACTGTCATGGGGCAAGCTCATGCCCACATCCAGAGACAGGCCTCAGGCAGAGTCATAGGTGTTTGCAAGAAGGCTTTGCAGAGAGTAAATGCCCTGCTGTGGTGTCCTTGTGCATTTGAATCTCTGATAGACACTAAAGGATCCATAAGCAGGACACTGGCTAAAGACAGACCAAGACAGCACACTGAAATGGCCTGTGCTTCTAGGGAAAATGTACTGAGTGGGAAATCTTCTGGTCTACACAGCATGAAAAACTGCCTTGCTATAAAAATATCTAAAAAGAATGGGTAAAGTGTGACACAAATCTTTCTAAGTGCTTAGCTGAGCTTGCAAGAAAGAATGGGAGGTCTCCAGGATCCAAAACAAAGAGAAAACCCTCAAATAGGAAAATCAACACTGGAACTGTGTTCACCCTCAGTAAATGTGTGTCTTCATGAACCATAACTTAGGCTTCAATGGCCGTATGAAAGCCAGAAATGTGTCCTGTGCTGTGCAAGATGGGAAATTGATTCCGCTATGAAGCTAGGAACTTAAAGACTTACAGCCACAATAATAAGTGTGTGTATATATATATATCGTCGTCGTCATCGTCAGCAGCCGTCCGTCTCGAGAGACGATGGCGTAGCTTCTTGGGAGTCTATCTGCACCGCCGAGAATGGCTGTGCAGTCCGACTCGGGAGTGACAATCCCTGCCGCACTTGGTACAGGTGAAGGCAGATGGCTGTTGTTGCTGCTGCTGACGCTGCTTCCACCTCGATCTTTTCTGGACCGCCTCCTCATTGCGCGCAGCCTCTGCACGTGACGTACCTTGTCTGACCGCGAGCCTCCAGGCTAGGCGGTCGTCTGCTTGAACTTCCCAAGTGTTGAGATTGATGGAGCATTGTGTCATGTCCTTTTTGCAGATGTCTTTGAACCGCAGTTTTGGGCGCCCTGTCATCCTCTGGCCTTCTGCTAGCTCGCCGTAGAGGAGGTCTTTGGGAATACGGCCTGCATCCATTCTTTTGACATGGCCGAGCCACCTGAGGCGTCTCTCACTAAGAACTGCATGCAAACTGCTCATGTTGGCTCGCTTCAGCACCTCGGTGTTGGGGACCTTATATATATATGAAAATATATATTATTTAACAAATGTAGAAAATAAGAAAACTTATCTAACTCTACCTGGCCTCTAGAGAAAATAAGTCTTCCCTGAGAATTAGTGGCTCCAGACCTGATATCACATAGGCTTGGGACCCAAATGTATATTATCTTCATGATCCAGAAAATTCCAACCCTAGAAATTAAGTTAAAGTGGGTCTTAATTGGGAACACCTGAGGAATATTGGTAGAGGAAATTAAGTCATCTGAAGGGACACACACACTTAAGTCACAGGATTTCCAAAAATATAGCTCATAATCCAAAATGGAAAACACAAGGGAAAAAACCACCAGGAGGGAGAGTCAGCAGAAAAAACAAATATCAGAATTATACCCCTAAATATTTAAGATTTAGAAAATATAACATTCAAAATATAAAATAAAAATGTATCATTTGTTTAAAAAAATAAAAGAGGGGATAGGAAACATGAACAAGGAAACTATAATGTCAAAAAAGTATCAGAAGTCGTTTGAAAAAGAATAATATGGAACCCCTTAAAATAAAACATTTAATTGTTGAAATAAAAAAATTAGTGGTTAGGTTAAAAGATAGATTTTAAAAATAGCTGAAGAGAGAACTAATAAAAAGATGAAAAATAAAAAGATGAAAAGTATGTTCTATAACTTAAAAAAAAGATAAAATGGAAGAAAAACAATTTCCAAAAAGAAATGCTAGAATTTTCTAAAATTAATGAAAAATATGAGTCTTCATATTTCAGTAAACACAATTTCCACAAAAGATACATGAAAAGATACATACAACTAGCCTAATTATAGTAAAACCACAAATCAAAAAACAAACAAAAACTGGGATAAGTAGCAAAAAAAATTGCCTAACAAGAAATTATGTTTAGACTAATAGCAGATTTCTAAACAGCAACAGCAGTATATCCTCAAGGGGAGAGGTGCACACATGGTGTGAATTAGGAGGAGGGATCACGGGGGGCCATATTGGAGGCTGCCCACCACAGGGCACAATACAGCACAAAACCACAGAACAGCAATAGCACACAAGGGTGGAATGGTGATGGAACAAAAAGCATCTGATCTCTTTCTCCTTGTAATTTTCAGGGAGAGTGGAAAGATAATGGTCAGTTTTAAGATGAAAAAGTTCTAGAGATCTGTTGCACAACAATGTGAATACACTTAACACTACTGAACTGTACGCTTAAAAATGATTAAGATGATAAATTTAATGCCATATGTTTTTTTACCACAGTAAAAAAATAAATAAATGCCAAGAAAAAAGTTTTAAAAAGATAATGCATGTTAGAGATTTAAGAGTAAACATTAAGACCTAGAAATATAGTATAAGACTTTCAAAACAGTAAAATAAAAAAATGTTTAAACACTCTGATTAATCCAAAAGAATACTGGGAAGAAGGGGAGAAAGAATCATAGAAAGATCCAGCATAAAAGAAATAAAACTCAACTATAAATGAGAAATAATTACAAATATGTTAAAAACTCTAATAAATATAAATTGATTAAAGAAATCTGACAATAAAAAGAATGACAGATTGAATTCTAAAAATCTGTTTTCTCTGCTCCTTACAGAAATGCACCTTTACATCTACAATGAGCAACACATTTATTGGTAAAACATTGAAAGCAATCTCTTTGAAACTAAGAATGAGACTAGAATGCCCACCATTACCCTTTCTATTTAGCATTGCACTGAAGGCCCTAGCCAGCACAGTAAGACAAGAAAAATTAAATGTTTAAAGATTTAAAAGGAGGAAACAAAAACATTATTATATGCATACAGCATGATTGTCTATACTGAAAAACCTAATTAAAAAGTTATTAGAATTAATAAAAGAGTTGCATTAACAACTTATTTAGGGACCAACTTATGACATTTCAGAAGATAGCACATGTAGCATCTAGTTAATTTGTTTTCATGGCTACAGATTATATAATGATGTGTATAGATGACAATTGCATCCATTCTCCTTTTGATGAATGTTTGGTTACTTCCAATTTTTTACAATTATAAATTGTTGTGAATACCTATTACTTATGTTTTTTGTGTGTCAGAAAAGAATTTCTTAGTTCAGGAATTTTCTTTCCAGTTCTCTGAAGCTTAAGCCCAGGCAGAAGTACTTAGGAGAACTGCTCTTAGTTTCACCGGTTTTGTCTAGTAATGCTTCCATACAATAACAGTTTTTAAATGTTGTGTTCTGAAAACACAAACAGATATCAAGAAAAGGCTGAACAATATCCAAATGGTGACAGCAATGTCATGAAAGAGAAGGTTGAAACATTGAGTCAGGGGTCTACTTGAAATTCTGCTGTGATGAATTTATGTGTTATGCTTAACTTGTCTGTGGGGTTATTTGGCAGGTGCGCTATTCTCACTTATTAATCTGAAGTCAGGCCTCTCATCTTACTTTTCATGTCAGTTTCCTATCTTTCCATATAATTCTTTTTATATTTTTAGCAAAAGTATTTTTAATCCTTTAATCAGGAGAAAAATGCTAAGATCATGTTGATTCAGAAAGCAGAGAAATGAGTCATTTACTTGGGTAAGAATTTAATTTGCAGGAAGAGAGGACTCTTGAAGGCAGAAGCCACAGGAAGCTGGTTCCTGTCTCCTCCAGCATCTACCAGAAAGGGTTTGTAGTCCTGTATTATTCACACTATGGGATCCTATTCCCAGGTGATCTATGTGATATAAATGCAAAAACAAAGAAGTTTGGAGTTTCCCATAGAAACATCTCTCTCCTTCCCATCAGGGAGTCAGGGAGAGTTCTACTAGAGCTGGGACATCTAGCACACTCAACCTGCCTGGCTCCATTTCACAGTGTAAAAGATGCAGGAAGAAATGGTGGACTGGTCTTAGGAATAAGTAATTCTGTTTCCCTGATTTTAGTACAATATATCTTGGTAGAAACTCCCATTGGGTACCCCTTTGCCTTCTCAGGAAATCTCCACTGTATCTTTAGGAGGAATCCTTTTCATTGCCCCATGACTAATGAGTCTGTGACCCTCCCTGAACACTTCGTCTTCCTTCAAATGCCACTGTGTGGCACCACTGTTCTGCTCATTCTAAATCAGAGTGATTGCATTCAGACACAGAGTCACTCTATGGCCCAATTCCTGACCTGGAGAGGAGGTTTGCATGTGTTATAGAGTATAGACTGACTGTTTGTGTCTCCCCAAAATTCACAGGTTGAAGCTCTAAAACCCAATGGAATGGCCTTTGGAGGTGGGGCCTTTGGGAGGTAATTAGAGTTAGATGAGGTCATGAGGGTGGAGCTCTATGATAGTATTATTGTTCTTATAAGAGGAAGAGATCAGAGCTCTGTCTCTTTCATGTAAGCACACATGGAGCAGCCAGCCATGTACAAACCAGGACGAGGGCCCTCACCAGGAACTGAATCAGCCAGCATGTTGATCTCCTCAGCCTCCAGAACTGTGAGAAATAAATGCCTATTGTTTAAGCCACCTGGACTGTGGTAATTTGTTATGGCAGCCTGATAGACAACATGTCAGCTCTGCCAATAGCCTTGCTTCCAAGGAAAAGTGTAAATTGATCTTTTTCTCTTGTGAGTCTGATGGGGGATCAGAAGCAGCAGTGGATGATTCATTACCATGTGTAGCACACCAGTACTCAAGGAGAAAAAAATATATATTAAGTTGTTCCCATCCTAGAAAGCACAAGGGGAACAAATCTCAAGAGTAAACACTTGTTCTGCAGCCTCTGTATGACTGAGTGTGGCCAAAATTGGGTCAGGGGCTCTGAATGCAGCATGGGGAAGGAATGGTGATGGCAAAGTAAGTGACTCCCCCCTCATTACAGTCATCCAAGCTTCCCCCCCCCCCCCCGTATAGGCATTAAGGACAATTAACCATGACTACTATGCACCTCACAGCTCCTAGCATCGGGATCATTTCTGGGAAAGATTCCTCTCATGTCATGGAGGGAGTCTTGCCAGAACCTCCAAGGCTGAGTGAGTATAACAGTTGTCAAACCTACATTGGACTACAAGCTACTCGCCCGATTTGTCCCTGAGGAACTAGCTTCTCTGACAAGAGTTTCTCTTTAGAAGGTCCCACCTACATTGCTAGAGGGAATGTAAAATGCACAGCCACTCAAGAAAACAGTTGCATCATTTCTTATAAAACTAAACACATACCATATAAACCAGCAACCCGAATCCTGGGTATTTATCCCAGAACAATAAAAACAATGTTTACATAAAAAGCTATGGAAAAATCATAACAGCTTTATTTGTAATAGCCCCATACTGGCCATGTCTTTCAACAGGTGAATGGTTCAACAAATTGTGATACATTCACACTGTGAACACTACTCAGCAATTCAAATGAATGGACTATTGATACACACAACCTGGAGAAATCTCAAGGGTATTATGACAAATGAAAAAAGTCCAGTCTCAAATGGTCCTACTGATATAACACTGTCAAGATGGGAAGGGGGTTGCAGGGTAGGGAGTGATTATCAAGGGGCAACATGAGGTAAGTCCTTTGTATCTGTGTTTTGTTATGGTGCCAGTTACATGTGAAAAATTGCATAAAAATACATGCATGCACACACACAGAGTACACATAACAGCTGGTGCAATATGAAGGCAGACTGTAAATGGTACTAGTGTTGATGTCTTGGCTTTGATTTCCAGTTACACAAGATGTTCCCATGAGGGGAGGTGTAGAAAGGACACACAGGACCTCTCTGTACTTTTTGTAACTACCTGTAAGTCCATTACTATTTCAAAATAAAAAGTTAATTAAAAAATAAAGGTCTGGCCTCTAGATTTGAGCCTAATGCCCTGCATCTCACTTGCAGAGTTACCATCCACAGTGCAGGCCCCAACCCCCAAGTGCAGGCTCTACAGCCCTGGCCTCTGGGCATCTGAGAAGCTGGCACTGGAACAAAGTGTGAAGCTTAAAATGGTGCCAGGTTGATTGTTTTATAGGGAGGAAATAGAAGCTCAGTGAGGCCAGATGATTGCCAATTTAAATTCTGAGTTACATGGAAGCAGCTATTCCTAGAACTGCTCCAACAAAGAGTGCCCTAACATGATGAGCCTAGAAGGCCAAAGTGAGACAGGAGTGGGGTTTTTGTATTTCTTAAGTGAGTGTGTTTATTAAAAGGCTGCAAAGGATAAACTATGGGCATCAATGAGATAATAATTTAATTCCCCGTGATGGGCAGATGATCAGCAAAGTCAGAAAAAAGGCGAGCAGGCTGGAGCTTACCTTCAAGGTATGGGCCAATGATGGCTGTGGAAACTGCTTCACCGAAGTCTCTCCTCTGGAAGTGTATAGGAAGAAAGCAGAGATCTATCTTTCTGGCTCCATTTTAAGCAGTTGAGGAAGGCACATTAAGTTCTTACCAGGATCCTTCCAGAGGTAACTCTAGGATCTTTAAGGTCTGCGCATGTCCCTGAAAACACCACCCACCTCTGACCTCAAGTCTTCAAAGAAGAACCTCAACTGGTTGCATTTACAATACTCAAAGTGAACACCACAGATGTAGAACTGGCTTGATTTCACCAAGGACTTTTGTTGGTCACTGAGAAGTTCCCAGAAATCACACACTCTTTAGAACTTCAGTCTCTGTCTGTGCTGTTCTCTGTACAGACACTGGAGACAGTCTGTCTGGGTTCGTGCTGCAGCCCTCCCAGGTGGGTGACCTTGGACAATTTTTTTAAACCTTCTTTGGCTCTGTTACCTTTACTGTTAAGATGGAGAAAATAGTAGTATTTCTCCAGTAAGGCTTTTGTGAGGATCCGAGTTAATGTATGTATAGTGCTTAGAACAGAACCTGCATGTGGTCAGAACTACAGAAGTAACCATTCCCTTCACATTCCCCTGGGTCCTCTGCAGCTTTGCAAGACTGCACTCTGGTGTCATTTCCACCACCTGCCATCCCTGATCACCCATGCTGCATTATGTGCCCCTCCCTTGGGTTCTGGGGCATCTTGTGGCTACTCTGTCTGGCAATTGTGTTTGCCTTCTCTTTCTCCTACGCTCTGTGTTCTGAAAAGTCAGAGGCTATGCCTAAAACTAAATCATCTCATATCCCCACATGTAGCTAAGTGCTCAGCACATAGTAGGCAGTCAGAACACATCAGTGATTGGATCAATAAACAACAGATATCAGGCTTCTTGTCTCTCCTGTCTAAGTAGCATCTCCCACTCTATTTTCTCAGCATTTACCAAAAATAAGAAAAATGAAATTGCTGGCATGCTCAAGATAGCTGCTCTGACTTCCAATAAGTTCCAAACACAATCTAATTGGAAGAATATTTACCCCCACCCCTTCATCTGAATACCGAGAACTATGAAGAGAAAAGTAATCTGTATAACCCCTTGTATTAGCAGAGGGCAAAGTAAGGGTATTTGAAGATTAATTGACTTATTAAAAAGGAAATGTGTTATCAAAACATTTGAGGAGATAAAGAAGCAGGCAGACCATTTTCAAAGTCAGTCCAATGACTGCTAAGGAGATATGCTCCCTTACTTTCCCTATCTGGTTGTTGATCAATGTTTCTTCATTTGCTCAACAAACATTTATCCAGCACCTATCACAGTGAAAGGAGCCAAACAAGGAATTGTCGGAGTGGGGAATTCAGAAATAGTAAAGGGACTGTGTTCTTGTTTTTTTCTTGTTCTCCAACTCTTAAAGAGTTATCCTTCAGAGAATTTATAGTTTAAACCTTTCTACCTCTCTCTCAAAAGAGAAAAAAGATGTTCTCTCTGTGTAGCTTTTGTTTGTGCTTGTGTCCAGGGCCAGTGACAATCTCTCAAGAAGTAAAATAGCATTCAGAAAAACGTAGATGGAAGAGTTAATATTTTATTCCCAAAGGTCCCAGAAGTTTGTGGACACACGCAACACAACACACTCTGCCCTAGTCACCACCAGGGGAAGAAAGGTACCCAAAGTCCCAGACTGTGCACCTCAGCCACCTCCATGGGCACAGAGGTTAGAGGAAGACAAAGCAAATTAGGCTGCAGAGGATACTGCCATCTCCTAACTGAGGCTGAAGGTCTTTCGTTTACAACCACAGGTTATTTTGTGTTAGTTTAATTTCAGGGACTGCTTCGATCCCACCCACAAGTGATTGCTCTGCACCTCAGCAGGAAGGCCTGACTGAGCTCTGCAGGCCCAACACCCCCCCACCCCCACCCCCGCACAGGCCTCAGGGTTCCTCCAGCCCAACTCGCCCATCCCCACACCTCCCACTCTACTCTGCTGTGCTGGCATGTTCTTCCCACACTTGGAGTTTGTTACGCGCCTGCTGTTTCCATGTCCCCTGTCCCTCAACAGTGCCCACTGCCCATTGTTTAGCTCTACCCTCTTCGTCCCTGGACCCCCATTTCAAACTTTTCTGTGCCTAGATTAGTGTTTGGCATGGAGTTAATAATTCTAAAATGAAATAGAGAAATTCTCTTAGGGGCTGCTAAAGGAATTCTAACTAAGCAGAGCTCTGCTTTCTTGAAAGAATTCCTTAACAAGTCACTGGGGTAGCTACTAAGGCCCCAGGGGACCTGGTGTGGTTTCCTCCCAGTCATTGAGAGAGGAGAAATATTTTACAGTTTCTCTAGAGAAAAAAGTTATAGAAATGATGAAAAGAGAGAGAGGAAGAGAGCCAGGACTACAGTGACAGATAGCTTGTGGGGAGGGGCATGCCTCCTTGAATCCCTCCAACGTTCATTAATTCTATGAAACTTATGAACAGGTTTGTAAGCAGATTTCTGAAGAAATCTCTGAAGGAGGGAGAAACTTTTAGCCTGGGGCGATGCATCGCCCACGCACAAGCTCATGCACCAGGGAATGAGCGCAGAACTTGGTGTGGCTGGTTAATAGTGGTTTTCCAACGAAGCAGAGCAATAGAATCACCTGGAGAGCATTGAAAAATCTTGATGCCCAGGCAGCACCCAGACTTCTGGGGCGGGACCCAGGCATCAGTAGTTTTCAAACTGCCCAGGGGATTCCAATCTACAGTCAAGTTTGAGACGCAGTCGTGGCAAACATCTCCAAACACAAATGGGGTTCAGTGCAATCCTATTTATATCTCAAGGGCTAGAAGGCCCTCACTGATATCTAGGGTTTGTTTCAGAAATATCTATTGAATTAACTAAATTATTTTAAACTGAGAAGTTGGTTGTATTTTCCATAGCTGCAATGAAAATTGTCAATATTTCCTGTCTATCAAAATTCACCCTTTTTAAAATTATTACCCAACTATTGATTGTCTAGTATTTGTGTAGCACTGGCCTAGATGCTTTACAAAATTTACTTTTATTAATTCCTTCAAAAATCTTCCAGTGCTTCCGCCTTTTAGTTTACTATGCCAGTGTCTTTGGGGTTGAAAAACAGCTGCCCCTTTGGAGAGTAACAGTGACTTATGTGAGCCTAGCCAGCAAGCCTAGCAAAACTGGCAAACTGGGTTTTTTTTCCTTCCTGTCATCAACCTGCAGCGTAAGAGAAGGGTCTTGGTGCCTGTGTTTGGACTCATTTCGCCTCTGCCCAAAGCTTTGCTTCTTTCTTTTAATTAGTGTCCTCACTTGCCTTTGTCTCTCCCATGTGGCCGTGAGGGCAGGGCCTCGGGGGAAGCACAGGCTGAGAGTGCAGGAGGCTGAGTCTGGAGACAAGACAGTCACTTCACTGGCCTGCAGCTCAGCCTCTTCATTGCATAATGGAAATATTATTAATACTTGATGTCCTGGCCACTCACAGAATTGAGAGAGAATCAATGATTCAGGTACATTTTAGAACCTGCGGGTGGGTTCAAATCCAGTTCTCTAACTGAGCAAAGCCAGGGCAACTGTCACATGTTCCCTCCTAGCCGGGTTACCAGTCTCGCACTTGTGTGTCATATTCCACAGCACCAGACACCAAGGACAAACACCTTGGCTTTTTTTAAAGCATACCCAGGTCATAAATTGCAGAAGGGGGAGGGAATTCCTTTCAGCATCTCCAGCCTTATCAAAAATGCCCCAGAACTCATCTTCTCCACCATAAATGGTCCAGTAAACCACCCTGCACATCACAGCCCAGTTCTTGGTCCTGTCAGAAGATGACCAGATTTGTATGAAATGCAGAAATCAAATAGACAGGTGTATCTGGTCATGTCTCAATGTCACCACATACTGCCATGGTTCTGATTGTCCCTAAGCCCAGAAGTCATGGAGGCACGAAAGACCCCTCCTGGGTAAGGGGGTCTGCCTCCTAGTGAAACCGAATCTCCTCTTCCCCCACCGCTTTGAAGTACAGTGCAGACATGTGCTCTAAATTCTACCCATCCATTAAAAACAAACAAACAAACAAACAAGCTAGCTTTTCTTAGTTTTCCTATCCCACATGGACTGATTCCAGATTAGTAACAGAAAGTTAAACAATTATCAATACCAAAGAGAATAGGCAAGTTCCGTGGATGCTTTTAGACTTGGCAGATACCTGATAGTCTTGTCACTACCTAACCAATACTGAGGCTCTGGGTAAAGCGGCCTATTCAAGAGCCTCCTGCCCCACTTGGTTCCATAGTACTTAGCTAGCAGTGTCTGGTACACTACACAGTTAATAAATGCTATTGAAAAAGTGAATAGCAACACTGTCACTAAGATGAAAAAAGAACCAGGCCCGGCAAAATGAAGTGAAACACCTTGCACAAAAAAGACCATATATTTTGACTTTAAAATGAGAGGTTGACGTATACAAGAATTTTTTAATGTGTCTATCATTCACGTGTATAGTATTATAATTAGATGACAGAAGTGTTGCAATCCAGATGAGAGCAGAAGCATTTTCTGATTTGTCTTTGTACTCCAAAGGCCTAGTGTGTTTCCTGCCAAATGTCAGGTAGATGCTTGATAAAATGAATGAGAAGCTAAATTGAAATTTCCATTCTCAAGCCACTGCCTGTCACCCATAAGACAGGTTCAAGTTTTCTGTCATCTTCATGTTAACATTCTGTACTATGTGGCACCGTGGTACCCTCTTGGTAACACACAATACAACTGTTCATTTAGTTTTCATTTTTTTATCTACTCCTGAGATGCAGAAAATCAAGCATAACAGCCTCTAATAGGTCCTCATTTTTTAAAATACATTTGGTAAGGTATTTTGTATAAAAGCTTGTCTTTATTGCCATTTAACTCTTTCTGGTCTCTAATGTTTACATTATTATACAAAAACCATCTTATCCTAAGCTGATGGAAGCCAAGCTCAGGTTATTCTGGGGGAGTGAAATTCAGGTGCCAAGGGGGCCTTACAGGTAATTACCCCTTTTCCATCAACAATGAGTTCTATTGAATTCCATTTCTTTTGCAGTTAGAAGCAGACAAGTGAGGGATCTAGAATTTTGAATTTGGCAGCACAAACATACCTTCATACTCAACAATGCATTCATTAACTTTACCAGACAACCTGCAAGTTATTCTAGTTTTTGCCCTCTCACATTACAAACAATAGACAATCCACTGTGGTGATGCCCATTCCATTTTTATTGTAGTCCATATCAAGAACGTATTTAAGCATTTTTAATACACAAGAAGCCAAATCATATAGCAAACTTAAATGTCTGAGTGTATTCCCAATGAAATTCTGATCAAGAAGACTAGATTAGGAAGGAACCACTCTTATTTGAAATAGTGGCTCATTAGAGGTCCTGGATGTGCTTCTCTACTGTGGTAAGATTTGACAGCTGAAAAAAAGAGAAAATAATAGGACAACATAGTTAAAATACATTTGCCACATTGTAAGTCATTTTTTTCTCTGCAAAGTCAGAGAAGGAGTATGAGGAAGGGGTGGAAGGAACAAACTACAGTGGCATCAAGGACAGGCAAAAGGAAGATTAATTTTGTGTTTCTATGGTAAGAAATTTCTAGCAATGGCATCTCACTGAAGCCTTACTAACCATCCTCTTTTTATTGATTCACTGTGACCCATGAATATTACCCTGTAAATCACACAGGAAAATTAAAATGCCCCAATTAAAACATAACCATGCAAGGTAGCTAATTTTCAGATTCAGGCACAACTAGACCTATATTGTAAACAGAGTACAAGCTTGCAGAATTGGTAATCATACAGCCTAAAGGAAGATGTCAAAAGCAAGATATATTTGTTGTTTTGTTTTATTTGAAAAAGAAATCTGAAAGATGACAGAGGAATATCTGCTACCATTTGGTCTGGGACTAGGTTTTCAACCACACTCAGAAACTCTATCCTAAGTGCCAAAGCAAATTAATTCCCACTATTATGATGACAAAGCTAATGCACTAGCACCTTCTCAGAGAGCCTCCCAAGTGTGAGGAGTGATCAATATTAGTGGCCTCACAGCTTAGGCTTTCCAAGTAATTGCTGGCATCCAGTAAAGCTGTAAGTTAAAGCTCAACTTCCCTTTTGCTACCATCAAAGTATCTAACCTTCTCTCCTTTTCATCTATTTATCCAAACAACTGACAGCCACTAGAGTAGATTCTGGTTATCCGAAGATGAATAAAAGATGATCCTACGCTAGTATAATCTACAAGAGAGGCAACTAGTAATACTTACCACATTCATGATGGTAAAAGCATGACAAAGATACACATAGCCTGCTGTGAGAGACCAAAGGAAGAACAGCTGAGAAAAGCACAGATGGCACCTTGGAGACTGCATTGTGAAGGAACAAAAGGTCGGAGAGAAGCAATCAACATTCCCCTGTATGAGATCTAAACCTCTCCCAAGATATTTATTGGAAATTGTTCAACTGATTTTTACACTGCAAATAGAGGTAACTATGCTTTCTGAAAGTAGAGAATTAAAGCAAGAGTCATTTATTCAGCAAACACTGAGTTAGCACCTGCCATTGCAGGTGCATGTCAGACACAATGAGAAAGGGGAAGGGTAATTAAAAATAAAGGAGGATAAAATATAATAAGATATAATAGAAAAATCTTACCCTTGAGGATCAGACTGGTTGAGGAGACATTATCATACAAAATATTGAGTAACTACATGATGTAGTCTGTTACACACTAAATAACTGTCGTAGATCTTAAGTTCATAGGAATGGAGGGAAAGAAACTGGTGGAATGAGGTAACATTTCTCATAGAGGTCAGGATTTGGATAGAAAAGAGAGAAATTATTGCAGGCAAGGAAATCACAGACTAGACCATGTCACCCTCCTCTCTCAAATCATATTGGCTCCCCAGGGAGTTAGTGGTTCACTCTTTGTGCTTCCACAGCACCCAAACATCCCTATTCATCATACTCCTAAAAACTCCGGTGGTTTTTTCTCTATATCCCAAGCACTCAGAATATTTTCTGCCATAAGTTGGGGCTCAAGTTTTTTATCCACAAACATATGGAGCCATTTAGAGGCATTTGCATCTTACACTAACTATTGGAGAATTGTGACTGCACAATTGGAAGAGCTGTTGAGGATTTGGACAAAAATATAGGACACAAAAGGCCCCTCATGATAGTTAACTTTATGTATCAACTTGGTTAGGCTCTGGTGCCCAACTGTTGTTGTGAAGGCATCTGTGGATGTGGTTATCACTTACAATAATAGACTTTGAGTGAAGCAGAATATCCTCCACACTGTGTGTCGGTCTTATCCAATCAGTTGAAGATCTTAAGAGAAAAGACTGAGGTTTCTTGAAGAAGAAGTAATTCAGTCTTAAGACTGCAACATGCAATCTTGAGTTTCTGGCCTGCTGGCCTACCTTGCAGACGTCAACTTTTACCTGAACTTCCAGACTACTGGCTTGTCCTCTAGATTTCAGGCTTGGCAGCCATGTGAAGCAATTTCTTATAATAAGTATCTCATATAGATAAATAAATAGACATATTAAATATACTACATGTATTCACTATTTACGAGGTCTGTCCAGAAAGTATCAAGCCACCTTGTAATATGAAAAATAGAGACAGTTATTGAAGAAGATACAAGATACAAGAAACATTGTACATAAGACAATGATTCCTCAGTCCCCTTCCTTCAAAGTAGGCACATTGGGACCTCACACAATTCTCCCAGTGTCTCTTCCACTGTTCAAAACACTCTGCAAAATCCTTTGTTGTGGAACCGCCATAAGTTGCCCCATTGTATATTACTGAATCTCACCAATAGTCTAAAATTGCTTCCCTTTCAAAGGTGATTTTAATTTAGGGAAAAGCCAGAAGTCACAGGCCACCAAATCTGGGCCGTAGGGGAAGCTGAGTCACCGGGGTGATTTGATGTTTTGCCAAAAACTTTGCACAAGATATGATGCATGAGTGGGCCCATGGTCATGATGAAGCTGCCAATCACCAGTTGTCCATAGCTTTGACCGTTTTCATCATATTGCATCTCTCAACTGATGAAGAACATTGAGGTATTACTTATTATTAATTGTTTGGCCTGGAGGGGCATACTTGTGATGGACACCCCTTCTTAATAAAAAACAAACAAACAAAAACACAGTTAACATGGTCTTGATCTTGCTGTGACTTTGCTGCACCTTCTTTAGACATGGAGAACCAGGCAATTTCCATTGGGACAACTAGGCCTTTGTTTCTGGAGCATAGCCATAGACTCAAAATTTATCTCTGGTTATGACCTTCTTGAGAGGAAATATGGTTCATTGGTAGTGGTTTGAATCAAGTCATCAGCAACTGCATCATGATGTTCCTTCTGTTCTGGTAGCAGAAGCCACGGAACAAATTTTGCCACAACACATTTCATGCTGAGGTCCTGCATCAAAATCTGGGACACAGTAGTTTTTGAAATCCCCAGATCAGCTTCTAGTTCTCACACTGTCAGTTGCTGATCTTTGTTGATTTTAGCCTGTACACATCCAATATTCTCAGCTGTGCTGCTGTTGCAGGCCTTCCTGAATGTGGATCACTTTCAGCAGATTCTTGACCATCTTTGAAGCACTTGTGCCACACTGTTATTTGTGCTGCACTCACTGCATCCTCCCCAAAAGCCTTCTGAATCATCCAAACAGTTTCCGTGGAGGAAGGTTCAAGTTTAATGCAAAATTTGATGCAGATTTGTTACTCTACTCTCTCATTTTGAATGCAGTGGCCACACAGTACGCATGCTCACTCAACAGCACCTACCAACCCCACTGACTAGTACAGTGAAATTGTAATTGTTTGCTCATGTGCATTCCAGTCCACTCTCCTTGGCTGCCAGGTTACACTGATGTTGTGCAAACCATTCTCGTTATCTTAACAATGGCTGGGCTTCTTCCAGACAGACCTCGTATATTCTCTACATAATACATACATTATACACATGCAATAGAATATATGTATTCTCTGGAAAACCCTAAAGTACCCCCTTTTATTATAACAAGAAGCTACCTGGTGCTACCTTATTAAGCAACCAGAAGCAAACCAGCTTCACTCACATTCTCTACCCAAGTTTTTCTTCTCTCCACAAACTGCTGGAGTTGATCTTGCCATTGCATCTAAGCTGTACGTTAATGATAAAGCCTCCCCGTTCTCTATTGTGTTTCCCTATCCTCCCCAAGCTGTGTCTCTATTGGCAGCCTGCTATGAAACATATTTTGTAATATTTAACACTCCTGGAGTCAACCTGTATTCTGCTCATAGAACATGCAGGAAGCAATACCAGCTCCTAAAGTAATGTGGGTTATAGGGAATGAACCATGAGGTTAAGTTATGTTAGAAGAAAAGTCAGCGTTCTGCATCTCGAGATGTCATCTATCTAAGTACTGGAGGGCTGCAAGGAGAAAAAGAGAGATAGGGAGGGAGGAAGGAAAGGAGAGAGAGTCAGAAGAGAGATGGAAGGAGGTTTGGGAAGGAGGGGGAGAGATTGAAGAACAGCAGTGAGAGGAGGGAGAGGAGAGAGGTGCGAAGGGAGAAGAAAAGAGGAGGGAGTCAGGAAGAGGAAGAGGAAAAGAGAAGAAAGAGGGAGACAAACTTCATGCAGCAGAAAGGACATGGACAAGCTTGGGGATAGACTTGGATACGAACATGGGGATGTTAGCGGAGGTGAGGCTGGGGAGTGTCAGCTCTTTTCCAGGGTGGCACCATTATAAGAATTCCACCCTTCCGCGGGAGCAGGAAAGCCAATGCTTTACCCACTTTGCAACAGTTTTTAAAACCTAAGCAGCAGAACTAAGCCATGTGTGTGCACACATGTACACATGCGTGAGCGTGCACACACACACATAAGTTCATGTAAAACTGCTAAAATCCAAATAAGTGCTGTGGATTATATTTATGTTAGTTTCCTAGTTTTGATATTTTGCTGTATTATATGTGAGATGTTATCATAGAGGGGTGTTTGTTGGGTAAAGGATACCTGAAACCTCTCTTTAGCTCTTTGCAATTTTCTGTGAGAATATAATTATTTTAAAATATGAAGTTAAAAATAAACCTTAAGCAGACCTATGAAATATAAAAATGGCACTAGGAGCAAAAGAGTGGCTCCCCCTCTATCCCTCAAACTGCCCAACTAGCAACACAGGCCAATGATGCCATGGACTGCAGAACTCAATGTCACCTGGCCTCAGACCATACTCACAGGGACCCAGCGAAGTGCACCACCCAGGGCCCATCAGGTTTGTAGCCCCACTGTCTTTGGTGGGAATTGCACTCCCAGAGGCAGTGCCATTTGATTTTGATTTCCTCCCCCTGATTCCAGTTGAGACCCCAACATTGGTTAGTACATACCGGGGCAACCTTGTCTTTTCCTGGTCAGCCACCCAGTTCCAGCCCAGACCGAGAGAGCACAGGCGACCATCAGAGCTTAAGGCACAAGAATGTTTCTGGAACTAAGATTTGTTAGACACTGCACATACTAAGTCTGTTCTACTCCATGAATGATCTCAAAACAGTTTCAGGACACGTTGACTGTTGCTGCCTCTAGCAAGCAAGGGAGATGCTGTAGGCTGCTTCCCCAGAGCCTCTTTCTCAGTCACAGGGGAACTGGCTCTTAGCTGTTTAGAGGGGCCTGTCTTCCATGCGCCCATGTCCCAGGAAGGTGGGGGCAGCGAGGTGATTTGGGGCCAGGGCCCACTCACTCTAAGTACCATCTTCCCTTGTTTAGAAGCCATACAAATCAACATATAACTTAGAGATGAAGGAAAAATATTGAAATAACAGATTGTGTATTTCACCATGAAGCTTTGCTTGTTTCCTCAGTTTGTTTGCCACTCACTATACAATGAAGGGCCTGGAAGAAACATGTCTCTCTGCCCTCAAAGCCTGACAACACTAACTCTCATTAACTTTTCAATTTATTCTTTCAAAAGATCCAAATTCAGATCATATGATTTATATGTATTAAAAATTACCTGAGGCAAGTGTCCAGGGGAGAGTTTCCCCTCACCCCCTGATCAGTTCTAATTCTAAATAAAAAGAACTACAAAATAATACAATCCCTTATCTTTTATTTTGGCAGGTGTGTCTCAGGTAGTTGATAATCTGGTAATTAAAGCAATTCTTAAAACAGTGGTTTTTCCACTGGGGGTAAGTTTTCCTGCAGGGGATATTTGACAATGTTGGGGACATTTTTTTGTTGTAACAACTTGAACTGGGGGCAAGAGTGCTGTTGGCATCTAGTGAGTAGAGGCTAAAGATGCCTCTTACAATGCACAGGACAGCCCCACAAAAAAAGTTAAAAAAAAAATACATGTAACCTTTATCATTCATTCAGCAAACAATTACTTGGAACCTAGTACAGTACAATTTTAAGACATTATGCTGGGCCCTGAGGCTGGAGACCCTGCCTGGCAGCATCTAGAAGAGGAATGAGAGGTGTACAAGAAAATGTAATGCAATATAGGGCATGCTAAGTGCCTGACTGCAAATACAAATCAATAGGGCAAAGGAGATGAAATTGTGAAGATGGAACTGGGGAATGGGAGGAACTGATGTCACTTTTTCCAAGATGACTGCAAACTGCATATTCACTCTCAAACATAAAATTAACATAACTTCTAGGCAGGAACACCAAAACCCTAAGCACTTTTTAAGCAATCTAATTTTCTGTTTTTATCATATAAACACATCTTCAGAAAGAAGTAACCTACTGCTTTCTTTGTGACTTTGTTCCTTATTAAGACTATTTTTCTAACAATAATTTTCCAGATTCAAAAGATGTTTCATTTCCTTCTTTTGCCCTTATTCTATCTCTAGCTTTAAATATTGATAAACATACAGGATAATTCTGTAACTGCTAAATAGCTCTGCATTACATACTTAGCCTCTTTTATCTTTTCTCAGATAGCAACCTAAATTTATTCACAATTTCGAGATGTACTTTCCTAAATGTCTGTTAATTGGATTCTCTTTTTCAATAATGAGTGTCAAGTATTAACAGAAACAATTGTATTTTTACCATCTGCTCCTCTATTTTCCAAGCTGAAGGGAGCCCTGGGACAGCACAAAGATGCTTATGAAGAAGCAAAATGAGCATAAGAGAAAATGGCTTTTCTACTCAGAAAAGTTAGTGACCAGATTAAAGGGGGTTTGATCAAACAAAACTGCACTAGATTAGATTTGCTAGGCTGAAATTGCCTAGTGATCATTTCCACAGCAGAAATCACAGACAATTATGCATCTTCCAGGTCAGCAATGTGGGTGATAAAACTGTCTGGAACACTATCATTGACAAATGTGAGCTCATAGCTCAGCTGAAATTGAAACCAGTTATGAAAGAGAGCTACCAGATGCCTTAGGCCTGCACACAAAATATTCCAGGCATTCTTGCAAATTAAATAATTAACATACATTTTTGAGGCTCTATTTTGTGAATGCTTCTGCACAATACTAGGTGACAATTATTTATGTGTTTGTTTGTTTGTTTTTAAGTCTGGTTTCAATCTTGACTGCAAATAATTATCACCTCTCTGAGTCTATATTTTCCTATCTTTGAAATGGGGAAAATCATACCTATCTCTCAAGATCATTACTTATTGACATTCCCAGTCAAGATGGCAGCATAGGTAAACATGGCTTGCCTCTTTGCACAACCATATCAAAATTACAACCAAACTACAGAACAAGCATCATCGTAACCACCAGAAACTGAGCTGAATTTAAGTCCTACAATTATGACACTAAAGAAGAAACCACATGAGACTGGAAGCAGGGGTGGAGGCATGGAATGGGCTGGTCCCACACCCATGTGCGGCAGATAAAAACCAGGAGGGACACCTCAGGAGAAAGGGATCCCAGCCCCACATTAGGCCCTGAGCCCAGGGCTCCAGAGCCAGGAAGATAAGTCTCCATAACTTCTAGTTGTGAAAACCTGTGGGGATTGTGGCTGTGGATGGAAAGAACTTCTGGAGTCCCAGGCAGTTGCTCTTATAAGGCCAGCACACAGACTTACTCGGACTCACTCCTTCTGAGCTCCAGTGTGGTGGCAGCAGCTTGAAAGGCACCAGAGACATATGGGTAGGAATTGAGTTGTCCAACATTAGTGCAAGAGCTGAGAGGGTAACTTACTCCCAGACAGAAGTGTTGGCAGAGGTAATTGTTCCTTTTCTGAGCTCTCCCCCAACAAAGCTGGCAGGTGGGGTCCAGATCTGAGACTCCATCAACGTGGCTCATAGTTTGCCACACCCTGGTGATTTCCTGAGGCCCTGCCCCACCCAACTTTCAGGCCCACCCAAGCTGTTTCCAGTGGCTTTTACATATGAATGGCTTGTCTTGGCTCATGCTGAAGATTTTCCTAAATTCTCTCAAACAAATAGCATCTGGCCTTAACATGCTCATACCTCTTGCTAAGTGACCCTAGGCTTGGCACTAGCAGAAGCTGTCTTTGGTTCACAGCTTAGCCTCTACTGAGAACCTCTAAGACCAGAACAAGTAAAAGCCATCTGCAGATCACTCTGTAGCTTATATCTGGTGGCCCTGGACAGAACACAGGTTGTGGCTGACCTTGTATGTGCCAACAGCAATGAAGTTTCAACTACAAGAAGAGAGTATACACAACTTACATGGTGGGCACATTTCAAGCACCCAACTTGGATGATAGGGGAGGCTGTGCCACTGGACCCTACAGGACACCTACTACATTAGCCCACTCTTTATAGCCTGGGAGATAAAGCAGCTTTCCTAATATATAGAAGCAAATGGGGAGGCTGCCAAAATGAGGAGACAAAGAAACATTGCCCCAATGAAAGAACAGAACAAAACTCTAGGAAAAGAGCTAAACAAAATGGAGACAAGCAATCTACTAGACATAGAGTTCAAACCACTGACAATAAAGATGCTCAATGAGCTTAGTAAGAACCTCAACAGCATAAAAAAAAGAGCCAATCAGAAATTAAGGATACACTACTTTAAATAAGAAAAATTTACAGGTAAACAACAGTAGAGTGGATGAAACTGAGAATCAGATCAATGATTTGGAACATAAGGAAGCAAAAAACACCTAATCAGAACAACAAGAAGAAAAAAAGCATACAAAAAAAATGAGGATAATATAATGAGCCTCTGGGGCATCTTCAAGCATACCAATAATCACATCATGAGGGTGTCAAAAGGAGAAGAGAGAAAGAACAAGAAATCGGAAACCTACTTGAAGAAAATGACAGAAAACTTCTCTAACTTGGTGAAGAAAATAGACATATAAGTCCAAGAAGCACAGAGAGTCCCAAACAAGATGAACCCAAGGAGGAGGACCACACCAAGACACATCACAATTAAAATACCAAAGATTAAAGCTAAATAGAAGATCTTAAAAGCAGCAAGAGAAAAGAAGAGAGTTACCTACAAAGGGGTGCCTATAGAACTATCAGCTGATTTCTCAAAAGAAACTTTGCAGGCAAGAAGGGACTGGCAAGAAGTATTCAATGTGATGGAAAGCAAGGACCTACAACCAAGATTACTCTATCCAGTGAAGCTATCATTTAGAATGGAAGGGCAGATAAAGTGCTTCCCCAAAAAGGTAAAGCTAAAGAACTTCATCATCACCAAGCCATTATTACATGAAATATTAAAGGGACTTATTTAAGAAAAAGAAGATAAAAAATATGAACATTAAAATGACAACAAACTCACAACTATCAACAACAGAATCTAAAAAATAAGAACAAAAACAAACTAAGCATAAAACCAAAATAGGAACAGAATCATAGATATGGGGATCATTTGGAGGGTTATCAGCTGGGAGGGGGAGGAGGGAGAAATGGTACAGGAATTAAGAAGCATAACTGGTTGGTACAAAATAAGGGGATGTTAAGAACAATATAGGAAAGGGTGAAGCCAAAGAAATTGCATGCACAACCCATGGACATGAACTAAGGGGGGTGGGATTGCTGGAGAGTAGGGGGGTACTGGGTGGAGGGGAGCAAAGGGAAAATGAATTGAGACAACTATAACAGCATAATCAATAAAATACACTTAAAAATAATTGAGTTCAGGAATAAAAAGATTTAAACAATGATAAAAATTTTATAAGTGGAGATGGATGTAACCCACCCATCAAGGCACTATGCTCTTTTCAGACTGAATAGCATTGACTTTGCCGAGACTGGGAGAGGCTATTGAAAGTATCATGGACCCAATGCAAAAAAAATATTGGGCTATATATTTTTGAGTCAATTTTAGTGATTCATATAGAAAAAATAATATAATTGGAGTGAATTTTGACTATGAGTTTGCAGAATATACAGTGTACTCACACTTAATCTATTGTTTTCTTCTTGGCAGATCCATTACAAGATTTTGGCTTTTCTGTTGACCAGTGTTCCAGACACTTAAAATTAAATCTCAGCATTAGATTTGGCATCATTCTGAGTAAGTAAAAACTATTGACATAAATAAAACATTGCACAGCCTCTCCCTGGTTCACAAACCCAATTACTTGTATTAACTGCAATGGCAGGCTAAGCCACTGCCACCCATCACTCTTGACAATTAACACTATTTCCATCTTCATCTTCAGTTCTCTCTCTGGGTATTATCCAAATAGAGTAAAACCCTAATTTAATGCTGTGCTTTTTGTACTTAAAAGACTCTAAGCACTCATTTGAAGGATATAAGCACCTAGAATCAGTATATCTAACAAAGAAAGGAAATAGTCTGAGCCTGAGTATTGACATCTCCTCAGGAGAGAGTTTTTGTTTAGTTGTGTCAGCAACAAACAAGTCTACTACCAGCAACTTCACCTGTATTTGCATGATTTCGTTTCTCAAATAGCTAACAGATATTCTTAAACCTTGACACACCCCAATCAATGAGCTAAAATGTTTTCTGATTGTTTATATTTATATAGTCATGCCATTATAATTAGTCATTATATTGCTATATTGCTATAGCTACTAGAGTATTTCCTTTCTAAAAGAGTTTTATCAAAACCAGAGCAGAAGGATTTGATAAACTTGGCATGTGGAGTCATTCCACAGACAGAGAGGCAGCACTGCCAGGGCACAAGAACTCTCGTGCATCTTTGTATTTCCAAAACCTCGCACAATACCTGGACTCTATAGCAGCAGCTCCAAACTACTTTGGAAAGAGAGAAATGCAGAAAGGAAGGAGGAGTAAGCAGAACATAAAAGGGAGGAATGGAAAAAAAGTTTCCGAAGGATTGGAAGCTAACACCACAGAGCGCCCTGTGGCTTCCTGCGTAACTATGCTGCAGTATCTGCCTAGCAACAGCGGAGGTAGGCAGCTTGCCCTTGCCTGCACTCCAGCGCTATCTGGAAGTATCTAATACTATGTGGCTGAAAAGTGGTGGAAGACCTGCAGCCATCATATTAAGGGGCCATGTATCAGGTCAGGGAAGCAGATAAACTCCCTTGCTCCAAGCAGATAATGTTTGTGAAAGGGCCTCATCTTATAGCCAAGGCTGACACCATAATACCCTGTAGCAATGCTGTTCTGCCAAGAAAAGAAGAAAACTGTTCTCTAGACAGCACAGACTTCTGGAAATAAAAGTTCTTTGGGCTCATACTTTTAAAATTTTTGAATGCTTTCATACACAGCAAAACCCACACTGAGATCAAAGCTGATCTTCTCTTTTCCTTTAGGAGAGGACATCAAAGAGTTGTTTCTCGATATAAGTCTCTTCAGTGGACGTGCGTCCATTTTGAGTTACTCCTATCCCATCTGTGAAGAGGATCTACCCAAGTTTTCTTTCTGCGGAAGAAAGAAAGGGGGTAAGCTGTCTGGCTCATGGCTTGCTGAGGCCCAGGAACAAAAGCTTGCCGCTGAGGTCAGGACACCCTGGCCAAAGTCTGGGTCCTGCCCCTCACCTGGGGACAAGCTGCAGATCACTTGTCAGCATCTAAGTGCTGTGTCATAAGCTGTTATATGAAAATAACCATAAGGCTCGTCCACAGGTCCTGCATTACAAGAAGGGTGTGAAAATCAAATGAAACATGCATATGAGATATTTTACAAACAGAACATTGTGTTAGTGGTGGCATTTTATTTATAAAAAATAAAGGGCTGGCAACAGAAAGAACAAGTAGCTTCCCCAAATCCGTTGCCATTCAAAGTGTTTCCAAGTTTCTTCTCAGCAATCGCTTTACTGGCAGGGTCTCCTCAATAGAGCACTGGACTCTGAAAAAGGAGAAGAAAAAAACAAGCTTTCTAAATGTCAGCATTTTACTGTGGTCTTTCTCATTTGAGTCTTTGACTGATGGTGCATTAGGTGGCTAGATTCAAAGTACAGAATTATAAAACTCACTGTATTATCCTCTCTGTCTGCAATCCCTAGCCCCCTACCCTTGCCGTACATACCTCAGAAGAGTACAGGCTGTTTCCACCTTTCCTCTCCTCCTTGTCCTCACCCAGCATCTTCACCAAGGCCCCGAGATGCCTCTGTTTATTTAACCAAAAGTTCAGTCTGATCTGTGACTGTTCTTCCCCAGAAATTGTTCTCTTTCTCCTTCCCAACATCTCCTTCCTATTCCCACTGGCCAAGGGGGAACATGTCCCTAACCACACACCCCAGAGATACCCACTCATCTATTTCCTCATTCAAGGAAGCCAGAGGAAACCACTCAATTATGCTTTCTAAACAAAGGATCTAGAGGACTTTAAGGTCCCCTACCCATAGTGAAGATGTAGGCAAAGGAAGTGTGTCTTTGCCAAAAAAGAAAACAAGGAATTTAAGAGAGTGGAGGCTAGATGAAGCCAGATGGGCTTTACTGTGTTGTGTAGGTGACCAAGTTTAGCTCAGTCCTCCTCCCTGACTCTTCTCTCTGTACCCCCGAAGTGTGTAATGTATGTATAACTTTATCGTGGCACTTGCCATGTTGACCTATAATCTTTATTCCTACTTTTTATCTCCAGTAGACCATCAGCTCCTTGAGGATGAGTAGTATCATCATCTTTTTATTCCCAGGATTTTGAATGTACAGTATTCCCTCACTTATCATGGGTATTACATTCTAGACACCTCCGCGATAGGTGAAAATCCACGAATTAGGAACCTTACATTTATTTTAGTATTTATATATATTTTAAGGCTTTATAAACCCTTCCCACACACTTATAAACCATTCCTAGTTCCTTATTAACCAGTCCCACTCCCTTATTAACCTTTTCCACCCTTTTATAAACACTACTTATGTTTTTAAACATATTCTACACTCTTAAACCTACGTAACTTTAACGATATACATATACAGTATCGCAAAATCCCACGATATAGTGAAAAATCTGTGATAAATAATTAAATATAATAGTTTTTAAAATCCTGCAATACAGTGAGGCTGCGATAAGTGAACCACGATATAGAGAGGGACTACTGTACCTGACAGCTAGGGAGTGCTAAATATAGCAAACATACAGAATGAAAAAAGCTAACATTATTACCATTCATACATGGTAGTGCTCTAAAAGCTTCATATCCAGTAAGTCATTAACTTCCTACCCCAACTTTGAGTTAGCACTATGAATACTCTAACTTTAGATGCAGAACTGAGGCACAGAGAGCTTTAATAACTTGCACCAAGTCGAAGAGCTGGTGAGAGACCCGTGGTTCAAACCCAGGCAAGCTGGTTCCAGGGCCCATAATCTCAACTTCTAAGCAATGAAGGGGAAAAAAAAAAAAAAAAAAAGGATGAATGCGCCTTTTGGCCAGGAATTTATTTAAAATCATTATTCTAAAACTCTTCCTAACCAGTGCTCTGACTTTGTTTCTGATCGTCTAACCTGCCTAGCTAACCTGCCATAGAATCATTAGTTAGTTTTCTTCTCTGAACTTACTGAAAATACTTCTAATTAATAAGGCATATTCCTGTATTTTCTCCACATGGTGAGCTGTTCATTAGCTGAACCCTATTTAATCTTTTTTTCCTGCCCTCAGCCACTGCTGTCCCAAACTCCTCACCCAACACCTAGCCATTTTCCCCTTCCTTCCTTCCGTCCTTCCCTCCTTCCTTGGTCCTGCCTTCCTTTCTTCAACACTAAGTCCCTACGGTGTGCCAAGCACTTTGGGGAGCCTGAAGATGAAGCAGAAATAGTTTCTCCCTTCAAGGACATTTATGATGGCCTGGAGGAGACCAGAGATCCACAAAACAGCTCTTCCAAGTTGCTGTGTGTGGTGTGTGCTTTAAAGATTACAAAGAAAATGTCAAGGAAGCTTGAGAGGTACAGTTCATCCTCAATAAGTTCAACCTGTTGGAATGTGCAAAGTCTGGGAAAATTAATATAGAATTATTTTTCTGTTTGCCTTAAAGCTTTTGAAAGTCTGTTAGAAGCTTTTCAACATTTATTTGTGTATAGCATAAAAACACTGGTGGTCTGCAAACATTCCTGATTTTACAGAATGTCCTGAGGAACTCAAGCATCTTGAAAATTAAGTAACTGTCCTTGAGAAAGACTAACGATTTCATAGGCTGCCATCTAGAGCCAGTGTCTACAGTCCTATCTCCCATGTGTGCTGATTTTTCCAATTTTTCCCCAAAATAAGTATTTTTGAACCCAAACAGGTGTACTTGGAATTACTACCAGCTTAGTTCCTACTTCCTTCTATTCCCTGGATCAAGTCTCCCTGTCTCCTTCCTGGAAGATGGAAATGACTTCCTAAGTGGTTTTCCTACCTTCTTGCTGCTCCCAGGAGTTAGTCTTCTCAAATACAGTTCTGATCACACCATCCCCTCTTCCCAAATGACTTCAAGGTTCCCATTTCTATAGAATAAAGTCTAAATTCTTTAGTGACCAAAGTTCATTACAGATTTAACTTTAATCAGCTTCTCCAGCCACATCTTGGCTCACATGCACCTTTAGCAACAGCTTCATCAAATCATTTGCCACTGTGACCACACAGAGTTTTAACACACATGATGCTGTTCTGAGGCTTCCCTTAGCCTCTAATGCCTGTCTCCCATTTCTCTTCCACCCTGACCTCACTCAAATATCACTTCCTCTCAGAAATCACCTCCAACCCCCAGCCAGTGAACTGTTCCCTCTGGATGCCCTTGAAGCATCCATTCACACTTATCTCAGCCATAGTTGTATTTTGTATTCTGTAGTTATATTGTGTGTATGTGTGTGTGTGTCCCTTGAAAGCAGATACTTCAGACTTTGAACTCCTTGAAGACAAGAATATTTGTTGCTCCTTTTTCTCTCTGCAAACTCTGCAGACAAAGAGAGATTGGCACAGAGTAAAAATGCAATAAATACTTGTTTTATTGAATTTGCATGTGACAGATTGAATGCAAATATACCACCTCAAAAGCAACTATGTAATGATGTTTATGTCTGCCACGAAGACACAAGCACATCAGAGCCCAGCAAATCGTAAATAATCTTGATTCTAAGTTTAAGAAAGCCTATTTTCCCCATGCGAGTGCTTTTAATAGAATTAATAAAATAGAACAGATATTGTCCCACTAAATTAATGTGTTCAATTCAGTTTAGCAGCTCCAAAAGCTGGTGTTTGCCTTATTCAAATGCTGGGCAGCCCTTCAGACCTTTATTTGCTTTGTTGCTACAGAGTTGATAGCTGCATAGGCAGAAAGAAGCCAGAACTTGGGAAATTACCTGGAAATTTCAAATAGGAAAAAAATCAGAAAAGTGCTATACAAATGTTGCATGAACAAATAATTATATAAACTACTAAACTAGAGAAACTAAAACCTTAAATTCAGTGGCTTCTTGGGTTCCTACATATTTTTAAAACCCTCCTACCAACCTATTGCAGGAATGATGCTATTGAAAAGAAGTGATGAATTTCAAGATCAGAATTAACAGAAAAAGCACAACACCAAGGAGAACGGAAGTCAATCCAAACCCAAGCACAAGCCGCTGTTGACATATTAAGCAGGAAACAAAGTCTCTCTGGGGTTTGCAGGTCCTTCTTAGCAGAGCAGTGAGAAAACTTGGCATCCACTGTGGGCAGCCCATTGTGGTGTCAGTTCTAGCTAAGTTGTTTGACCTTTCCACAGCATTACAAGGCACCCCTCTGCAACCTGCATCCCCACTGGCTGTGCTCCCAGCCAGATAAAACTATAAAAACTACAAAATGGGCCAAGCTTAGTGAGACTGTGTGGACAAAATGTTCTCTTTTCTTCTGCATCTTCCCCAGATAGTTCTAAGGCAAGAGCACATTGAATTTGAAGGCCAAATTATATTCTTTTGGTATTATCATTTATGGTGTAATTGATAGTTTGGGGGAAATAGCTTATATGTCCAATCATAGGTGATTGACTAAATAAGCTATTGTTCAGCCAAACAAAGGTACAATATCCTGTACATTTAAATTACATGAAAATAAACTCATAAAGATATTGTTAAGTAACAAAAATAGCTTGCTACAAAAGAGTAATCACTGTTGTATCCTGTTTTTATTTAAGAGTGTGTGAGTGAATACACCAAAAAAGCTCTTAAATAGTATAACACTTGGGTGCTCCGTAGTGGTTACTTCCAAACGATGGAACTGTGGATCTTTATTTTTGTCTTTTTTTGAAATATTTTTTTGCTTCTGTAATAAATTTACTACATGGCTACTTCTTTAAATATTAGTTGATAGTTGTAGAGAAGACTAAAGAGGATGAATTCTCTTTCTCTGTACAGTAACTAAGGGTTCTGAAAAACAATCTTCACCTACTTAATATTTAATAATATTTGGAGTTAAACAGAAAGTTCTGAATCCAAGAATTGCATAGAATATCAAGTGATCATTTACTATGTATTCTGTATCCTTTCTTTGGGATTCCCTCAGCCCCCTGCACCTTGGTTCAATGAGAAGGAATCAAATGGGCTACTGTTTTACTTACTACTACTCCATTAATGCTAGTTTAGAGCTCTTCTTTTCTCTGCTGGTTATATCAATTAACCTTCTTTACTTGATCTTCGTGCTTTTAAATTGGTTCCATCAGCTCCACATTAATTTTTAAGCCTAAATTGAAATTAAATCAAATGTCCTTAATGACCATACCTAATTATTAACCCTGAGGAAGGAAGCTGCAGTAAACTTCCTTAATATTCAAGCTAAAAACAGTAATGCTAGTAGAACCTCTGTGTGGTTAGTTAGCTTTGGCCTGGTGCACAATCACCCACTGTGCCCTTTCCCCAGGTGATCTCAATCTTGGTTACACATTAGTTAGTCCCAAGCTGTTGTCTCTGTTACACATTATTTAGTACCATGCTGTTGTCATGGTTACACATTAGTTAGCCAGATATGGCTATTCAGCCATGGACACATAGCTGGTCTAAATTGAGATTTATTGTTAAGTGTAAAATACAGACTCAATTTCAAAGATATAATATTTTAAAAAAGCAAAATATCTCAAATTGTTATATTGATTATGAGTTGAAATGATAGTATTTGGGATCTATTGAGTTAAATAAAATATATCATTAACACATTTGTCAACAATAAAACATTGTATTTTCAAAATTTCACCTATTTAAATGTGCCTACTAAAAACATAAAATTATACATGCACTCATCATTATGTTTCTGTTGGGCAATGATGCATTATAACATCCCTTTAAAATTTCCAAGATCCCAACACCGCACACCTGAGACCAATCAAATCAGAATCTCTGTGATAAGATTGAAGCCAGGTGATTTCAACATTGAGCCAAGGTTGAGGAGTAGGACCTTAGCCCCGGGCAGGCATTTCACAATGATACCCAGCATTATCATAGCACTTAATATATGCCAGAGACCTTACCCGGCATATTATGTGTAATAACTATTTTATTGCTTGCCTCAACCTTATGACATATAGAAACTATTGTTATTAGCCTCTTGTTAACAAATGAGAAAATTGAGAACCAGAGAGGTTAAGTAACTTACCCTAAGTCACACAACCAGCAGGCAGTGGAGCTGGGTTTCTCTTCAAAACATTGGGCTCCAGAGACTTGCTCTTAACTTACCTGCTACACACTCTTTTGAACACAGAGAAAACTCTACTAGAAAAGTATAATTCATTTTATTCCTCCACTAGGACTAAAAAGAACTTAAAAGGTACGACCAAATTATAGAAATAAAGCCATCATCTTTAGGCATAACCAGCCATTACATAAGGCAATGTTTCCCCAAGTGTGGTCCCCAGACCAGCAACATCAACAGCATCTAAGAAATTATTAGAAATGCAGATTTTATTTTATACCCATACTTGATCAAATTAGAAATTCTTGGCTTGGGGCTTAGAATTCTTTATTTTATCAAGTCCTTTAAGTCACTGGTCAACAAACTTTTTAGGTAAAAGGCAAGATACTAGATATTTCAGTCTTTGCAGACCATTTAGTCTCTACTCAACTCTCTGCTGCTGTTAGAGTATGAATGGGGCTACAGACAATATGAAAATGAATGGGCGTGGCTGTGCACCAACAACACTTTATGAACACTATTATCTGAAATTAAACTTCATATAATTTTCCATGTCTTGAAATATTCTTCTTTTGAGTGCTTTTCTACCCTTTAAAATGTAAAATCCATTCTTAGCTCACAACTACTCAGAACAGGCATTGGGTGGGATTTGGCCCACAGACCATAGCTTGCCAATCCTGCTCTAGGTGGTCCTTCTGCAGCTTAAATCTGAGAAAGACTGCTCTAAGGTAAGAGAATCAGGGCTCTTAACCACAATTATTGAGCACAGGTACTCTGCCTTTCACTTGGTGAACACTGACCGACTGAAGGCTCAGGAAAAATTCAGATCCAGCGGTTACTTAGGAAAAATGTAACAACTTTGCTTTAACTCTGCTTTGCCAGTGCAAACAAAGAAGGCAGACTTAACAAAAAGACTGATGAGAGTCAGCTACCGGGGAAGAAAGAGCACCTTGTAAAATAGCCAAAGAGCAGGACTGATGGTCTCCTCCCCTCCCCTCAACCGCCGTTTATAGGCTGGGGACAGAGGCCCATCTTTCTGAAGGATCATTTAATCTCTGATTCTCAGCTATAAAATAGGAGTAACCATAATTCTTTATTGGGTAATAGTGGAAAACTAAATATGAAAAGAGGTATAACATGCCCAGCATGTTAGCATGCAATAAACATGGCAGTAGTGTGTCTCTGCTTCATCCCTGATTTGAGGGACCTTGAGGCAAGAGGAGGAGCAGCTTAAGTAATCCACAACTGCTTTGTAAGCATGGTCTAGGGTCTTCCATAGAAATAAGCCGGAGGTGAGGATTGGTTCAAACCAGCTCACTGAAGCCAGGGGGCAACTAGCACAATACTCTGGCAACTTGCTCAGGATCCCAGGATTTCCTGACTGGTGACTGAAGTCTTTTCTCCTTGTGTCTTTCCGTGCTGTTTTGTTTCCTCACCTCAGTCTAAGGTTAGCTCCTAAAGTTCTCAATTTCCGACCCTGGCTTGACTACCTTTCAGAATGAGTGACCGTTGGAATGCTCACCCCCTTCAGGGAAAACTGGCATCTATCCATGGAGGTGAAGTCTATCCCCATGGCCCCAACAAAATTATCTCACTATCATCTGACATAGGGACTTTTCCCAAAACCTGCGTCTGTTGGCACTAAATACCACGATAAGTGAGACATCCACAGGCCTATCTAGCTGTGAAATGAGTTGAGTTCACCCCAGTCTCTTTTATTCTCTTCTGATTTATGAGGAGTTCAACATACCTTGATGTCCATTCTCAACAAAATGGGGTTCATTTTGTTCAACAAGATTCCAAATATCCCACCTCAGTAAGAGGAGACTGAAACAATAAGTGAAATAAGATAAAAAATTGATTGTAGGACTTACAGTCTGGGCAGTAGGAACAAGACCCTTCAGGACATGCTCTATCTAAATTAAACAAGTAAAGAACAGGTTGCTCATGTTTTGGCTATGTAGAAAGGAGATTCTCAGCAGGAAATGAACCTGGAAATTTGGGCAAAGACCCAGATTAAGACCATAAACTAAATAGAATGAAGACAGGATTTTCACTCTTGATGAAAAAAAAAAAAAATACACATCAACTGTTAAACTTGGTTCTGCCCAAGCCACTATGAGTTCTAGCCAGGGTAGGTCAACTGAGGTAATAGAAGTTGGTTTCACAGCACTAAGTAATAATTGGTTTTCACAAATGAACAAATGATTTATTTATTGTTTTATGGATTGACTTTCAGTTGTACTTACCTTCTTGCCAAAACCAACTGAAATTAAAGGCTTGGAGGATTTAAATGAGTAAAGTGTGTATGTGTGTGTACAGTGGATATATATATAGTATGATCGTAAATTAGAAGACCTGTAGGTCAAGGGCTCTTCTTTGAGCCCTTGACAGCTGTGACTGATATGGTTGAAATATGATGAAAACCTGAGAGGATTTGATCTTATACATGTGTCAAAACCCCAGAGAGATGCAGAAGACAGCAGGCCCCACAAAAACTACTGATGCGCAGTGCACTGATCCCTTACATGTGCACTAACCACTTTCAGTAGGAGCAAAATCTATTACAAAACGCGTATGAGATATTGATATACTTGACTTCTGTAGCAATATGTAAGCTACAGAAAAAAAATACATTGGTTGTGGACTTAACTTTAAATGCATCTGGAAAACTTGCAATTAAATATTACAGTGGCACCTTTTGCGAGCTGAAGAATTCTTTAGTTGAAAAAATAATTGCTCCCCGATTTATAATTTGTGTAAATCTAAATTTTCCTACTTTAAGTGTTTGTCCAAAGTGGGGAATATATCATAATTGGATGAATTCCATTATATGACAGAGTGAATCCTCTTTATTTAAAGTCTGACATGACATTGCCCATAAGGCAGATATTATCTCTGATAGCAGCTAAGGGATTCTGCAATAATACTCACTGATTTTACATATACAAATAAGACATAGTGGACATTCATGTTGGCTACCTCTCTTTTATGAGCTAGAGCGTTTCTTGTCTGTCCTGGTTTCATACTGAACACATGTGTCTGGTCATCCTCAAAGCATCACTAACTGCATAACCTTCTCAATCTCACCATCTGTAACTATTCAAAATTCAGTCCTACTAACAATTCAGATTTCATTAGCTAGATTTCTATTGCCCTAGCTATCTGTTTCTATGTGCTCCTTTTCATAGGTCTATAAAATGGACAAAATTTTGTAATTGCCTCAATTTTGAAAAATTCCCATAAATGCTCTCTGCAAAATGCCTTACATGTTGCACTGCTTTAATAAAAGAGACGGCAAAAGCCACCTTTCAGGCAAGTGCTACCTTGAAGAAGTTCCACACTAATCCATGCTGACAACCTGAGAACCTCCCTAAAGCACACCCACAGCCACACACCCATACAGTGGGCCTCGCTTTTCATCTGTTTTACATCCACCACATAGATATTAACAAATGCATGCCCCGGGGTGGGGGAAGTCATTGGTTTCTGCTACAAGAGAAGAGGAATAAGCAGCTTTATCTGAGGTCGTGATTTTAAAGCATGACTTCATGGGGCTATCACCTCTGTCCTACCTGTTTGTTCACCTTTGATTTCTGGGCCATTTTAGACCATCTGTTTTTACAAGCTCATTTGCTTCAGGCCTTCTGCTGCACTGACCCCTACATTCTGTTCTCCATCTCTCTCAATCCCAGCTTCTGGTTGCGACAACAAAGTGGCTTAGCTGGGAACTCGTGTTTCGCTTCTCTTGGATGAGTCAATGGACCTGCAGGAGGAGCGGTGGTCCTCTACCACCTAGAAAATTGCAGAATTTCTCCTGCTATCATCATTGGCACTGTCATTTTGTAGTTGTAGCAGCATGCTACCAGAACCAATATTATTTTTAAAGAGTGTTCTGTTGCCTACCAAATCACACCATATTGCTGCATCAGAGAGCAGGGGCCTGGCCGGGTCCAATGGTTCTCAAACTTGAGCATGTGTCAGCATCACCTGGAGGGCTTGTTCAACCACGCACTGTCAGACCCATGCCCGGTGTGCGATGAATTCAGTACATCTGGAGAGGAGTCTGAGAATTTGCATTTCTTACAAGTCCCCAGGTAAGGTTGCTATTGCTGGTCCAGGGACCACACTTTGAGAACTACCAGCCTAGCACATGATAAGCACAGGGTTTGAAGCTAGACCCTTACTGCCACTTACTGTTACGCGACTTCAGGCAAGTTACTCAGTCTTTCTGAGCCTTAGTTTCTTCATCTGTGCATAAGGCAAATACAAATAACTTTGTAGGATTGTTATAAAGATAAAATGGGATAATGTATGTAAAGCCATTAGAACAGAGTCTGGCACACAGTAAGCACTGAGTATATGATAAATGGTCACTACTTCATGCAGCCGATGAGGGATTTCTCAAACAAGGGCACTGACTCCCTGAAGTCATCCATCTCAGAGTGGAAGCCTGCATTTTAACAAGACCTGGAGAGGCTGTACAGCTTTTGAGGGCTTTTTCCTCAGGTGCAGCAGAAACTTGACTTTGATCCAAGCTGCATATTCTCCGATGGCTGATGGAGTGGGGGCTGCACAGCCCACCAGCAGCTCTGGGGAGAGAGCCCCGTTTGTACTTCTCACGGACTTGGAAAATGGAAGCACCAGCTCCTCAGCCTGCAGCCTTTCTTCCCTTCATGCTTTATTCTTTGCCTGCATGCTTCAAAATATTTCAAGCAGCTGTGGATTCCTGCTTGTGACTACTGGGCAGCTGCCACTACTAAAAATTCATGGAGAATCAACAATAACAGTGGTTTAATATTGAATTAGCAGAAAACTCCCACTCTTACACTACAAAAAATAGAACTAGAAGCAATGGTCACCGTAAAGAGGGCACCAGTAATGAGCAAGCCAGTGGGGACTTTTTCTTCCTAAAAACAAAACATAAAATGAAACACATTGCGTATTAGGGAATCCTGTAGCCCTGGGAGCTCTCCCTCCTTCCTCAAATATAAGCCTATTAGAAGAGCCAACAATATGGTGAAACAGGCCTGTGGCATCAATCAAGTCTCTATTTTAGTTGAGCTCAGCTTCTTGAGACTAATTATGACCTAGGACCAGAAGCATTTTAAATTTTCTAGCACAATACAATGACCTAGGACCAGAAGCATTTTTAATTTTCTAACACAAAATCTTGGCCTCCTATGGAATTTCATAAGTCTGGCTCAATGACTCAAATACTTATGTGTAATAATCATTAGGCATCTAATTAAGGAGGCTGACTCCCAACTCCTCCATATCACAGCAACACTCCGATCCCATGGATCACTGGTATTGGCATTTTAACAAACACCCTCAGAGCTGTGCTGTGTATGGACCTCAGAGACATCCAGTCTGAAAAGGCTACTGTCTGTGACATCTGTTTTATTATTTCCAATCACATTGCTCTTTCCCGTGACTGCCCCAGGTTTCCGGAGATCAATTCAATTTCTTCTTTCCTCCCATGACCATCCTCTTCACTTCCATTTCTGGAAATCCACTCAGCCCACGAATTCACAAATTGTATTTTGAGAGTTATGCTAAGTGTTTATTCACAGAAATCCAGAAATAGGTTAGGGGAAGAAAAAACAAAGCAAAACTGGAATTCTCTTCCCCTCCTTATTGCCAGAGTTATGAACCTCTTGGAGGGAACCTGGGCAGTAAAGGCAAAAAGGAGAAATAAAGTTAGAAACAAATCATTTCACTTTGTGAGCCTCAGCTCTTCCTCAATGACTCAGTAATTGGCACTCTCGAGGACAGTAGCCACTAGCCACACGTAGCTATTGAGCACCATAAATGTGCCCAGTCCAAAGAAACGTATGCCCTAAATGTAGGGTACACACTGGATTTTGAAGACTATGGGGAAAAATATTATTAAAATATTTTTAAAATATCTAATACCTTTTATATTGATTATATATTAAAATTATAATATTTGGGTTAAAAATTTATATATTATTAAATTAATTTTACTTGTTTCTTTTTTCTATTTTTCAAGTGTGGCTACTAGAAAAATTTAAATTACATAAGTGGCTCACGTTATATTTCTATTAGGCAGCGCTAACCTAAAACTGCACTGTCCAGTATGGTAGCCACTAGTCACATGTAGCTACTTAAATAATTTACACTTAAATTAAACTTAAAACTCAGTTTATTAGTCACATTAGCCACATTTTGAGTCCTTAATAGCCACATGTGGCTAATGGTCACCACATTTGATGATACAAGTATAGAAGAGCCCCATCTTTGCAAAATGCTCTATTAGCACTCACCTAGGAGTTTCTGTATTGCTCTAAATGTTTTTTAACAGTCTGTCCTGAATTTGTATGTGAAAGTTTATGTCAGAAATTTTACTCTCTTGCCCAGCCATAGGCACAAGCCTGGAAGGATTCCCATTTGAGTTATAAATGATCTATCACACAGTGAATGTTTTAAATAACATTAAGTTTCTCTAGTAGTAAAAGACTACAAAGAAGATCTCACCAGCCTGCCTAGATGGACAAGTTAGGGTAGGCCAAGTTAAGATAATTCATGTAGTAATCCAAACTCTAATTAGATACTTATGAGCTCCCAAGTACAGTTGCGATTCTTCAAAGGACCAAAGCAATGATTCCCAGAAAACACTGACCCTATATATAGCCAAAGGGGCCAAATAACATGGAAATTATACTAGAAATAAAACTGAGCATATTCTAACTACTGGGATCCTCTTAGCAATAGAAATAATCCTACCAATAAAAGGGATACCTGGCATAGCAAGGAATCTCAACATTTGCAAAAACAGTTTTTCAGAGTACACTTTATTTATTGCAGGTCCACTATTCAGTGACAGTAAAACTCCATCCAATGGAATGAAGAAAACAGAAACTGGGGCTAGCTGTGCACCTCTCCCCTCCTTTCTCAGCTCCCTCTCTCTCTTCTCAAACTGACTGCCTCCCTCACCGCCACCCACCCACTCCTGTTCATCCCCTTCTGGGCACGGCTGTAGTCTTCACCTTCTTGTTCCTCTCTTAGTCCCTGTATTTTCCCAGAGAGACAATCCAAGACATTCATCATCCTTCCTGCCCTTTGGAGCAAAATTCAGAGAACAGGTTACAGGGTGTTCAGATTTACCTTCTTGGCTGGGTGGCTCCATCATCAGAAACAGGTCCAAAGACATCAGCAGCAGGTTTCTAGGACCACACTAGCTTATATGGGCCTTCATATGAATCAAGAAAATGTACACCTCCTACCAGGAAGCATTCTTAGTTTGAGGTCTCCCCAGCCAAGTCAGAGACAAAGACCTGGGGGCAAAGTTACTGAGATGTGATGCCAGGAAGCCGGAGCAAGAGATGAGCAAGTGGAACTCAGGGCAAGAGGAAAGGCCGGGAGGAAGTGAGATGCTGAAGAGCTGATCAGCAGTGTGGGGAACTTGGGCTCTGCTCTGCTGAGACCTTTGGGGATCTGTAGTGTGTATCTCAGAATCATCCCTCTGAAGATTAGGAGGCTGTGGCATTTGATTCCAAGCCTTCTAGGTTTAGGGTTTCCCCAGGTGCTCAAGTGCCTGTGCTTACTGTTTGCTCCCCATGGGTGATTTGTAACAGGCAAATGTGGAGGGGACAGGCATTTGACCTGAGGTGATGTTAGAAGCACAGCTGATGCTCACATGGCAGCCGTGACTTCACGGTGGGCAAGGGGGTGTGCACAGGTACCAGATTATCCGCAAGTGGGACCAGCTTAGCCCCAGGGTGCACAGCCTGGTCCAGTGGGGTGAGAGCTGGATTTCTTTCCCCACACACCTGCTTAGGCAGGCCCAGTGTGTGCGACCGTATGTGGTGTGGCTACAGGATCACTTCTGAGATGGTACAGGCACACCTATGACACTAAGTCCTCTGGTGACCTCTGTTCAGAAGAGACAAAAGGAGATGCTTTAGAGAATAACAGGTAAAATGGCCCAGGTGATGAAGAAACTGACAAATTAGGACACACTAAAAATATATACATATATAATTAAAAGTAAAACTGGGCCTGGGCTTAGCCTAGAGCTACCTTACTCACACTGCCTGGATTCCACTGAACTCTTGAAACCTCAAGGTTTTCGGGCCCCACGGGGATTCTGACTACAGGTACATTCACTTTGGAGGCAATGGTCAATCTTCCAAGTCCCCAGCCCTGTGCAAGTTCATTATTAATTTAAATGATGCCTTAACCAACAACTGGCTCTGAAACCTATGGGATGAGAAATACAACACCCTCAGGGTGAGGGACTGAAGAAAGCAAAGCTCACATCAGAAAGGAGGAGATGAGGAACAGGATGATGGGACATCTGCCACCTGTCAGATTTGAGTCTCTTTAAGGAAATAACAAAGGCAGGGAAAGGAAGGAAGACTATGTTTAGAGCTCACACAAATGAAGTAATACACTCATTCCCTCTCACTCCAGATATGATGCTCTAAGTCTTCCTGGAACATTCTCCCCACCTCCCTCCTCACTGTGGGACCACTGCCCATAGGAACCATTATAATGGGGCCTTCTGAGATCCTGAGGTCCCCCCATTCACTGGAGGGTGAGGTGCAGGCTGTGTTCTTCCATGTCATCACTGTCTCCTAGTCCCTCACCAGACTGGGCAGCTAGGAAAGGGGTCAAATACTAAGTAAATAAGTAAATAATAATTTAAAAAAATTGTTCTGAATATACTAATTGGCTTACTTATGATAAATTGAAACTCTAAGAATGTTATACTGTCAAAGCACTCTCATAATGTTTAAAAATTGGACATTTTTTGGCGCACATTCTCCTGGCTAAGGGTGCGCCCGACTCTGCAGATTCGTGAATAAATGCCTCGCTTTGCTGCTCAAAAAAAAAAAAAAAAAAATTGGACATTTTTTGTAATAAATTTAGAAAATTGAATGAAATTTCAATAACACTAGGAAGAGTTAGGAAATGGTGGAAAGAACACCTCACAGAATCTGTGCCCTCAATAAGGCCAACATCGGCACCGGCTACTGAGAACATAGGGCCAGAGCTGCAGCCCCGAGTCTCATGTCAGTCTAACCCAAAACCCTTTGAGACCTTCTATTTACACAATTCTCAACTCAATTTCCTTTCTAAAAGGCACTATGTGCCAACAACACAAAGATCTGGGTCAAAAAAAAAAAAAACAAAAAAAAAACGGCCAATTCACAGAAATGACTTCATGTGTTCAGAACCAGGGAGGTGAATTTTCTTAATCCACTTCACATTAAAAACTGATAAAGGTTTTAAACAAAGGAATGGAAGAAGTAGGTACAGATATACTGGGGTTCTTTTTATAGTACTGGAGTGTGAGGATGTTAATTAAAGAAATCTCAGAATCAGAGAGGATCTGAGTAAGGAGCAAGAATTTAATTTTAGGTATTGTTTCATCAGGTTTAAAAAAAATAGACAGTTTCATGCGTTGCTTGCAGCAATTCTCAGGAACTTCACAGGTCCCCAGAATAGCTCCTGTTGAAAGTGTAAAGTGTTTGATCTAGTGACATCCTCACCCCAGTAAAAGACCCCTTAAGAATGAAGAGCACAAATTAGCACATCTTTGAACATTAAATAAGTATAACAAAGTGTTCAATATCTTTCCAATGGTATTCTTCAAAAACCAATACTCATCCATTTTTCGTAAGCAGAGATTTTTTTAAAAGGCAGCAACAGATCTTAGCAGTTGTGCACATTGGCTTGGCATAAAGGTTCCCAAAGCTAGTCTTGGTCTGTTCTTCAGCATCCGCCAAGTGAGCCTTCACTATGTCATGTCCAGTGAACAACAATACAACTAATGACTTCTCTCTTTACCTTTTCTGGGGACCCCATTGTGTTCAGTGAGTTTGCATACAAGTTCTTAAGTCCTCTTAATGCCCTGCAAGACAGGCATTCCTGTTTACTTTGCCAAGGGAGAAAGCTGAGTCACAGGATGACTAAGCAAATCACCCACAAACAGCTAGTGAGTAGGAGACGTATATCCTGATCCCAAGTCTGTGTGCTTCCTAGGTCAAGTTGTGTGCACCATGTCACCTTAGAACAATAAGCAGAAATATAAAGTGAGTATAACACATGTCCATGAGAATCCAGTCAGACCAGACACGGATGGGAACACCCAGTTCCCATTCTTGGACTCTGCTCCCTGAGTCATGCTATTCATGCCCACAGCAGTCAAAGTCCCTGACTTGCTGAAGGTAGAAATCTATTCCACTCAACAAGAGCAAAGGCATTTTCTCGAAAGGAGTCACAAATCAGTGAGAAGGCTGCTATGCCAGGCAGAAAGTGGGCAGCTCTAGAGACTGGTGTGTTGAAATGAAACAAACAATGTCTTGCAAGAATAGACTGGTCCTGGTTCTCTCTGTCCCTCCACTCAGACTATCCTGGTTTGGGTCAGAGAGTGCCCACTGGGAAAGAGATAATTTCCTAAAATGAAATCATGTACCGGGAGCTGGGGCACTGTGTACCAGGGGGTACCACTCAAACAGACAATAATGTGAATGGCATGCCCTCAGGTTGTACAACACACCAGCAGTACAAATGAATCCCAAGCAGACCCTCTGAATGCTTTGCACTTGTTAGATACACTGTCCACACACACCACTCGCTTCCCACACAACTAACTTTCTGCACAGCTTAGTTATTGCATCTTCTTCAGGTGCACTGGAAGATTCATAAGGATGGGGTCCAGAATGCTAACATCTCTATTTCTAACACCACATCATACAGAGCAATAGTTTCCGATAAAACTCATTATATCCACAAAAAAATATATCATTTTTCTTTTAAAAATGAAGGGACCAGTATATACAGTGCAATGAAATAGGAACATCAGCCATCTGGCACACACCATGTTTGCATGTTTTCCTTGCAAGGTACCAGGAATTGACCATGGAAGCAAGGATAAATACTTTGAGGACATGGACATTTAACAGAAGCCAAAGTCTATGCTAAGAACGGTCTTCTGGTAGAAGTTCCATCTCAGATTGACCTGGCCAGAGGGGGTGGGGGAGGGCTTTTTAAAGAAAGATTATCCTCATCCTCATGGCATTGTTCCACGTGAGCAGCTACTCATGCACCAGCCATGCTGCCCCTGGCCCAAAGCCCCTTTTAACGTGGAGAGTTTGGCCTGTCTCCAAATATTTACTGAACAGGTACTATGTGAAGCAGGAAGTCGCTGTGTCATTAAAAGAGTTCAGTAGCTACCACCAATGAGTATTTATTCAGCTCCGTCCTCCTCCACCATCCCTCCACCCTCATCACTAGGTTGACCCATTCTCTAGTCCAGTCTCATATCAGCACCTCCCAGGCCCGGGCCCTCCCCGCAGGTAGAGGACTGCAATAGGAGGAGTGACAATGAAGTTGGTTGGCAAACCTATGTCCTGACTCTGAATCTCCTCATTCAATGACCCCATTGAATAAACATACATTGCACTCTGCTGTGTGTTAGACTCTGTGCAATGTATTGGGAACCATGCAAATGAGAAAGCACAGAAGCTCAGTCTAGTGAAGGAAACAGCCCTGTAACAAATGATTACAATTCTGGGTGGTCAATGATTCAAATGTTTTACATAATATTCTTGCCTACTATTGTGTCCAGCTCCTAGAATAGTGCCTAGAATATGTTAGATGGACCCCCAATAGTGTGGATTGGTGGGTGAATATATTAATGGCAAACACTGACTGGGTGCTTACCATGTACTAGGTGCTATTATAAGAGCTTTAAACCTATTAACTTGCTCACTTGATGTTCACAAGAACTCTGTGGGGTGAATGTTATTATCACCAGTATTTTATGATAGGGAAACAGAAAGGTTGGGTGACTTGCCCAGTTAGTACAAAGAAGAGCCAAGATTCAAGCCCAGCCTGGATAGTCTGGCTCCAGAGTCTGTGCTCTTAGCCTCTGCTTATAATATGCTACATGCACAGTGCTGGGCAACCACAAAGGAGTCAGTCACCATCTGAAGAGCTGGACAAGGTTTCATCCTCTCTGCTGACTTCAATATTGACATGGATATCCCACACAAGACCATGATGCTTCAGTGCCTTAACTTCCTTACTTTCAACAACCACTTCTTCATTCCACCGCAACCACTCTTTCCCATGTCAACTCCACATCTTATCACCAGTAAATGCACCACTTCTGAAGTCAGTGTCTAGCCTCTGCCCTCCAGCTTCACCATATCCTCCAGCTTCCTACTCTAGGACTTTAAGTGCAATACTGGAAGCCCCATTCACTGACCCCACCATTCCTTTTGCTATTAATCAATTCTCCCTGCCTTCTTTTCCTTCCTCACCCTCCTTAGGTTCCATGCCCTGTTATTATAAGCTTTTCTCCACATCTATTCCTAGCAGCCTTGCCTTTCTCTCCTTATCATTTTTGTCCAGCAAAACTCCCATCTCATCATCTACCCTTTCCAGTCTTGCAGCAAAGCTATGAATATTGCTAAGAAACTATATATCTGAGATAACCAAAGTATCTTCAAATACATGGCCACAAACCTCAAAAAGCACTCAACACTGCCTCGCAATCTTATTGTATTTTTCAAGTAAATTTCTTCCTCAGTGTCCATAACTATTGTATACCATTTTCTTGCTCCACAGTGGACCAGAGTCCTCACCCTCAGTTTCCCCTGTGTCTTTGCCCATGATCTTCACTGAGAAAACAAAACTGAACAGATTCAGCATCCTGTCATTGGCCCATTGACTAATCTACAAATCTATCTACATCTGAACCTCTTCTGCTTTCTTTTCTCTCCCATGACTATAAGAATAATCCTTGTGCTCTTTTCAAAGGCAAACCCCTTCTCTTCCATCTTCTTAAACACCTCATTCCTTCAGTTTGTTCCTTCTCTTCTGCATCTTTACTCTCTCTTTTTACAAGATCATCCCCTTCAAATGACAAACATGGTGCAGTACCTTTCATTTTAATAAAGAAACAAAGTACTCAGCCCCACATCCTCCTCTAGTTGTCATTCTTTTTTTTTTTTTTTCCTGCTTCCCTCTATAGAAAAACTTCCTTACTTTCTCACCTCCAAAGCATTCTTCAACCCAACCCATTTGGGCATTTGTCCTTACCTTTTCCAATGACCTTGTCAAGGTCACTAAATGACATCCATGTTGCCAAATCTACTGCACAGTTTTGTTCTTATCTTAAAGGAACTCTTAGCATCACTCAGCACAGTTGATCATACCCTTCTTTTTTGAACAATACTTATCTCTTGGTTTCTTTGATTCCACTTCTGGTTGCTCTCCTCTTCCCCCCCACTCCTTCTTGGTTTCCTTGGCTGACCTCTCCTCTACTCAACTCCTGAAAAGAATGGTTATGGCTCTTATTTGTTCTCTACTTATTAATTTCATTTTCCTTGGGGGGGGGTGTCTTATACTGTCGCATGGCCTTATCACCATATACATGTTAATGACTCCAGTATTCATAGCTCTCCCCCCCTTACCTGTTCTCTAGAATTCCAGATTCATGTATCCAACTGCTCTCAAGGACCTAGAGATAGAGCTCTTTTATCACCACTCCTCCCAACACACACAAATTTCTTCCTCCCCAGGATCCTCAATCTCAATAAATGGTATCTCTATCTACCCAGATTCTCAAGCCAAAATTCTTCCTTGCCCTCACTCTTCATATGCAGCTCATCAGTAAGTCCTGTCTCCCAGTACCGTCATGACTGTATTCATTTTTCTCCATCACCACCACCACGCTTCACCAATCCCTCACTAACCTCAGCCACGGAATGGCCTCCACTATAGGCCTCTCCACATGTTAATCGTTTGGCTTTTTACCACCTTTCTCCTTACTGTGTTCTCAAGGTCCTGAAATATCTGTCTGTCCTCAACTTTTACAGTCTCTTCTCAACACAGGCACCTTTGTTCACTGTGCTTCAGCACAGTCATCTCCCTTCTGTCCTTCCTTCCCAAACTCTTATCCATATTAGGGACTTTGTCCTTATTCTAGTGCCCTGAAGTTCTCTTTTCCTGGCTCAAGGTTTGTTCCAAGGTCATCTCCTTAAATATACGTTCCCTGACCAGCCACCTATCAAACATGGCATCTCCCCAGTTTATACTTTTAGAAAGTATTTATTGAGTGCTGCCCAGACATTATTAGCACTTTACCTTGATTCTTTTATTTTTCACAGATTGATGAGGTGGGCACTGTTATTGTCATTATTATACCCATCTTAAAAAACAAGGAAACTCGGCCCAAGAAGACAATAACTGTCCAAGGTCAAGCAGTTATCAGAGGGTCTCAGGATTTAACCTGTGCATCCCTGCTCCAGCCTGACCTCTTAACTGTCACACCATCGGGCTCACTCACATTATCTACACATTTCCTTCTAGCACTTTTTATATCTAGCTACTGTCTAGTTTGTCTATCTTTGTAATGTCAGTTTCCCCCATTAGCATATGAACAGAGATCTTTTTCTTCATCACTGGATCCCCAGAGCACAATGAACCCAGATAATACAAGAAATCATTTTTGTTTTAAATGGTTGAATAACACTATATATGTTTTGTATATTTTTTAGAACAGATTTATTATGCTGGCCCTGTCAATAATCCTGGATTTGACATCCCCAAGGTAAGGTTTTGGTTTTCTATTTTGCTTTGTTACTTAATTATTATATTGAGCCATTTCTTGAAGCAGAAGAAGGTAGAGGTAATGGAGGAGAAAGAGGAGGGATAGAAGGAGTAGGAACAGGGAATTAAACAGTTTAAACCTTCATAGGCCACTAGTAAGAAAACCCTTCCTCCATAACGCTCATAGTGGGCACTTTCCAATGTTTGACACACTGGTTTTGTCATTTTGGTATTTAACATTTGACATCATGTTGGACCCTAGGGGATCCTCGGGGTAGACACCACCGCCTGGCAGGATGTAGGCATCCTGTCCCTGCAGGATTGCTCTATCCACGGGGACTCCATGTGACTGGAGCTGCCGGGGCTGTGGGAGGCAGGCACACACTTGCTGTCATTAGTGCTCGGTAAGGCTGGCCATTCAGAGAAAGGAAGAAACACACAGCCATGAGGGCTTAAATGTCCCCCACTTATAGTGGATCCTTGCACTATTATTCAGGGGCTGCCACCAAGTAAATAAAATGCCCACGTCCTGAACATTCACTGGTGAGCTCCACAGCCAAGAGCAGAACTTTCCTCTAATCCCATTTTTCTCAAAATAATATGACTTTATTAGATGGATGGAGTCAAGCATCTCTGACATGAGCAATATATTTTCAGTATGCTACTCCTGAGAAAATGATATGGAATAATGTAAAAATAATCATGAAAATGTAATAATTTTGTTTTGTTGTTGTTGTTTTTAACTGCATCCTTTCAGTCCTCCAGAACCTATAAGTGACTCTGGAAAAGGGTCTCCTTCTCCATAAAGAATTTCTTTAACTTAATTTCATTTCTCTTGTATGTTTCCTTTCTGTCCCAGCCTCTGGGCTCCTAAGGTCAAAGCCATCATGTCTCTAGACCATCCAGGACTTTCACCAGCACTGCTCCAGAAGCTGGGAATTTTCTTTCCTTCTCCACTGGGGTTCTCTGCCAGGGTTTCTTCTGCAAGCCTTTCAGTACAAGTTTTACAAATTCTCATCACGTCTAGAATGTGGGGGCTAAATTCTTCAGAGGGATTTTTCTTTAAATCTCTTTTATTTGAATTTTTTCCTTCCTCATTTTTTTCTGACCCCCCTACACACACACACACAGTGGAGATTGACTGAAAATTTGCAAGCTATTGATTTTCATCTTGCATTATTAAATTAAGAAAATAGATAAACCAGTTCCCTTAAGCAATTTCTATGAAATAGAGAGGGAAAGAACTTCTTACAGTCATAGAATCCCTTTAAAAGAAAATTTACCAGAGATGTAAAAAGTTTTATTGCCAGGACGCTTGGGTGAGTGCAGTACCTGTGTTCAACCAAGAATGGTGCTCAATGAGATTGCTGGCCAACATGAGGGCAAAGATGTGGTCAGGTCTTCTGGCTCTGGGTCTGAGCCACAGACTCTCTTTGCCTGATCCTCTTTCCTCTTCCCATTCTGAGGCCTGCGCCTGGGAAGCAGAAACCTGCCCAGCCTTGATCCCGCCCCAGCCTGCTGACACCCGAGTGGGACACATGCAACTTGTCACATAACAGCAGAGGCAGCTGGAGGCCTTAATCCCCAGATGGGCTCCCATGCTGGCCCAAGACCAGCAGCAGGCGGCTCAGGCTTCCCTGGCTGAAGGCCAGCCAGCCAGGCTCAAAGACTTTGCTTCCTAATATGGGACAGAGACAGTGCAAAGCCTTTTGGTTTTAAAAGATCCCCTCCTCCCATCAAATCCCCTGGAGAGGAGCTCTGTGCTAATTCTGTATCTGCTTGGCTGAAAACTATTCCACTCAGCAGTCAGTCTTCAGTGTCTTGGTATTCTTTACTTTTTAACAGAACCACTCCCTTGGCCCAGATTTTAGTCCTGCCTAGAGCCCTGCATCTGTCTATGACTGCTGTTTTCTGAATTAGAATTTGAGATCCTTGGGCTTCCAAAGCACATGGGCAACTTGTAGGTACAGCCTGAACTGCATAAGTGCCAAGAACTACAAACTCCAAAGTCACAAATTCAGTGCTCGTCTCAACAGCAGAAAGGCCACCGCTCACTGTCCCTTGTCCCTGCTCTGCCCCTCCTGTTCTCTGGCATGTCCTTCTTCCTGTGCCCAGAGCCGGCCACAGTTACCTAAATACTCTTCTCTGTTAAGTCAGAGTATGTATATGTTGTACTTCATAATCTAGACACCCTTCCTTTAAATGCTATATCTTTGCTTAGGTTTATAAAGCAATAATGAAAACTTTATTTTGTTTTCAATAATTTTATAGAGTAGGTATGTAAATGCACAGAGACAGTTAAAAGAAAAAGAGACAATGATGATGAAAATTAAACATAATCAGATGCAAATCTGAGCTGGTCTTTTCTTATTATTTATTCTCTAACTTTTACACCACTTTGGTTAACTGATACTGCTTCTGAAATCTCAGTTGCTTGATATTTGAGCAATCAGACCCCTGGGAGCCTATGCATTACAGAGTCCTCAAGTTAAATGGCGCCTGAGAGGCTCTAATCAATCCTCACACCCTCATCACCATCCTGAGCAGAACCTGGGTGTCTTGATACAGTTTTCAGCTGCTGGACCTCTGCTAATTGCTAGGAAGTCGTTCTCTTCTAACAAAAACTACCTTTCATGCAGCTTCTACCCAAGCATCAGATTTATCCTTTCCCTCTGGCTTACGCAGATGAAATCCCTTTCTTTCTCCAGTGACAAGCACGTCAAAGATGTGCCAGGAGTCTTGTGCATCCTTCCCTCTTGGACCTTTCGCCCTGCTTAGCACTGTGGTCACCCACCCCAGGCTTTTCTTCTCCAGACTGTGGCGTCTTCAGACACTTACTACATGGGCCTGTGGTGGCCGGGCAGGGTTCTGCTGGGAACAAAACAGATGTGGTCAATCTGGGGTTCTTTCTGCATCTTCATGCAGGCCTGTGCAGCAGCCACTAAGCACAGACAAAAGGATTCCTCTGTGGAGTGCTGATGCCAGAAAGGAACCCTAAAAGGCAGTGACAGAGCGTGTTGGTTTCATGTAGTTGAATTTTGCTCCCCCAGAGGTCTTCTCTATCTCAGCAAATGACACTCTGTCCTCCCAGCTGCTCTGGCCAGAATCCTTGGAGTCATCCTTAACCCCTCTTTCTCTCTCACCCACATGGGTTTCCTCAGCAAATCATATCAGCTCTTCTTTCAAAATCTATCCAAAATCTAACCCCCACTCCCTCTCCACCATCTGCTCCAAGTGTGTACCATCTCCCTCTTGGCTTCCCAAAGTCACCTTCTACCTGCTCTTCCTGGGTCTACCCTCTGCCCCACAGCCTTCTGTTAGAGGCAGCCACAGGGGTCCTCCTATTAACAAGCACTTTAGGTTAGATCACTCCTCTGGGGAAACACTGTCCTGACTTGCAACCTTCGTCCCTTTCAGAGTCAAAGCCAGCATCTTCGTGGCCAGTGAGGCCACCCCTGCCTTCATCTCCTCTCCCTGCTCCTGCGGTTCCCTCTTCCTGCAGCCCAACTGATCTCTGCCCTCTTCCTGAAACCTGGGAACAACAGCCCCCAGAGCAGCATGCATGCTCCTGAACCTTCTTCATGGTACCTACCTTGACATCCCTATTTAAAATTGCAAGCCAGCACTAGTCCGTCCCACCCTGCCCTGCTCTGCCCAGCACTCCCGTCCACCCCTTCTCTGCTCAAGTTCTCTCTGTAACATCAGCATGTGACATGCCATATACACAGCTAATTATCACGTGCATTGTTTGTCTCTCCCAGCGAGTCCATAAGCTTCACAGGGCAAGGTTTGGTTTGTCTGGTTCTACTTTATCCACAGTGTCTGAGAAGTAGCTGAACATAGAAGGTGCTCGATAACTAGTTATTGAGCAGTTGATTGTTCTATTGGTTGCATCTCATACTTACCCTGTGTCCTTTTCAGGGAGAATACCGGGTTTTACTGAAACTGTATAATAAAAACCATCCCATGGTGGCCTGTGCCAACGCTACAGTCATTTGCTCCTGAGCAGCTCAAAAGCATAGCGATCTGTCTTGTGGGAACTCCAAGCTCCTCAGCCTGAACCTACTGTGTAAGAAGAACCAGCCAACTACAAAGAGAACCTCTACAAGAAGGCTTGGAAACTTGCTGGGGCTCACTTCAGCCCCAGCACCCGAGGCCCCAGACTCCAAACATGCAATGAAGTGCCTGAAATTATCTGCTTCTAAGGGGCCTCCTAGTGGTCACTAAGCATCTTGAGGGTCCATCCTTCTTTATTAAATGGTCACCTCACACCAGATGCCCTGCATCTCAGCTCCTTAGGAGTGGTTCCTCATTGACACAGAATAAAAAAAGCTGACCCAGAATTGTTCCTCGTGGTTCTTTCAACAACCTAAGTATCCTCCTTTAGTTATGATGTAATTTCCTCCAGACACAGTTGGGGGCTGGTGCAGAACACGTAGTGCTAAGAGATTCAGGAGGATGGTGGCCCTGTTACAGTTAGAACACTGGGGACATGTACCCGTCCTTCTCCTGGGAAAGCCCTGACCCTTGGACCACCAGGGTGGGGAAGCTGATGACACCTCGTAAAGAGTGACATCAGGGCCTCCCTTGATGGATAACTGCTGAACAGTGTGGACCAGGCCCTGCATTCAGCAGCAGGATACTCCAGGGAGCAACACAGATGCTGTCCCTGCCTTCCTGGAGCGTGTGGCCCCCTGAAACATTAAAAAGCCACCTGTTGGCCAGCAGATACATTTATTCACGTACAAAAACACCTTCATGCCCCCCTGTAATGAGCAGGTTGTCCGTCTACTATCAAAGCCACGCTGGCAGCCCCATCTTCTGTTCCCAGGAGGTGCAGAATCAAATGGTGGGCTCCACAGCCCCTTCGCTGTCCTGTGGCCTCCTCCTCTTCTGCCTGGCCTGTTGCTCCTACTCAGGGGCTAGAATCGGATTACTGAGTTGACTTTATCATTTTCTGGTCTTTTTCTTTTCCATCAAAGTGCCACAACATTAAAGATTAAAAGAGGGGGAAAAAATTCACAATTTAAAAATGGTCATTGCTATTAAATACTATCTGTATATAATTAAACTACTTAGACCAGCAGTCCATAAATGCCTGGTGAATCAAAACTCTAAAACCAGAATCTGAGGTTTTCTGGGTTCTAAAGAGGCAATTTTATAGTAGTATCCTCACCTATGCCCCTAGATGCTCAGGAGAAAAGAGCAGCTGTGGCCTCTAACCACATGCAGGGCGAGCCCGTCATGTACACAAACAGCAAACTGAGTTTCTGGTCCTTCACTGTTCCCTCTAGCGAGACTCATTCCCCCACTCCCTCTCCAGTAAACACCCCTATTCTAGTAAAGGCCCTGCAAAGACTCTGGGTCCGCACATGCTCCACAGCTCAGGACAGCTGTCACAGCCTTCTAACAGCAGGGCAAAAAGGAAGGAATGAGCTCACTTCTTATTTTTCTATAACTCAGCTGTTCCCTTTCCTAGTCTTTGCCCTCTTCTTAAAAATTCAACATCATGTGTATGTGTTTGTGTGTGATTGAGAGAGTTTCAGATGCTATAGGTTTGGGTGAAACAGGGATTTTCATACACGGGGCTAACCTTAACCATGACTGAGTACACAGCAGTTGCACTAAGGGTACATGATTTGAGAGAAAAAGGAAGTGTTTCTCTGGCCCAAAATACATCTGCCCTAGCTTCCTGTCATGGGCCTTACATTTCACTGTGAGTTTCACTCTCGCAAGTTGAGAAAATTGCTTACTGTTCACACGTCTCCTATTAAAATAAAAAACAGTCCTGGTAGGAGAAACGGCCAAAATCATTATCCCTCTTTAACACTCTGGCAGAATATAGTATAGCAACTCGGAAGAAGTTTGAAACTATCCTCTAGGAAGTAGGAGATATTGAGGAGGTGAGCAGTGCCAGGCAGGCTCTCTCAGGTGACCGTCTGTGTGTGCACCTGGGGGTCGGGGGTCAGTGTGTAGAGATAAAGAACTTAATTTACTTCTCATTTTCTCATAAACAGAGTTTGCTACTGCTTCAAAGTCACCTTCAACTATTCTAAAAATTTCTCAATAAAATCCACTCCCCAAAAAATCAATTCGGTTCAAGATTATGCTATGCCTCCTGAACCAAAGAACTCTTGGGAAAATCAGCCAGCTCCAGTTATTTGGTGCCACAAGCATATATATTTCAATATGCTTTTATTTTTTAATATTAATTTTATTTTGTTCATCATCATTTATCCCTTCTGTACCTTCTCCCGCCTCCACGCACCCCCACCCCATGCAATCTCAACCTTTCTGTGTGTGTTGTTGTTGTTTTTGTTGTTTTTTAAGAAATGCCAGTGTCCACAGGAAGCTTGGCCAGGTTAGGGTTCAGGCAAGATTCTGAAGATTCATTTAGGATAGTGTAATCACATCACTCAAAACGTTTGGTTTATAAGAAACAGAGACTCACCTCAATCTGGCTTATGCATATGGGGACCCTGGTGATCCCTGTGACTGCTGAGACCCAGGGTTCAGGCGTCAGTCATGGTTTGCCCTGTCCTAAGCATTTCACCTCTATTTTTCTGCAGTTCTTTCGTCTCTGACATCCCTGAGTATTGACTTCACCCTCCAACAGTCTTTTCTACAATTGCAAATAACTTCACGCTTGTGCAAAGTACAAAACATGAGAGACAACTTTATCTCAAAACCCTGCCATTCATTCTGAGTGCAGTGTTTTGGGTCACATGACCACTCCTGACGAGCCCCATTGACCCTGCACTGATTGGCTTAGCCTTACTCACATGACCTACCCCCAGAGCTGGACTGAAGTTAGTCCCAGGGAACCACACCATACTGAGCAGAAATTGGGGGTGTGAAAGGGGTAAAGTGAGAAAAGGAGAAGGATACTAGGAGTCCAGAGCACATCTAGAATGACACAGTTCTAACTTCACTAGCAACTGTCTTCAATTCTCTGAGCCTCAGTTTCTTCATCGGTAAGTGTCAACAATAATCATACCTACCTTACAGAAGTACTGTGAGAATCAAATAAAACAATGCATGTGAAATGCTTAGAACAGTACCTATCCTATAATTCAGTCAAAGCGAATTATTATTATAAGGGGGTGCCTAGTCTCTTTGGGCTGCTATAACAAAAATACCATAAACCGGATGACTTATACATAATAGAAATTTATACCTCACAGTTCTGGAGACTGGGAAGTCCGCAATCAAGGCACTAGTTGACTTGGTGTCTGACAAGGGCCAGACATCTCATTGTGTGCAGAAGGGGTGAGGGAGCTCACTGGGACCTTTTTAAATGACCTCATCAGCTCACTTCTTATTACCATCACCCTGGGAGTTAGGATTTCAATAAATGGATTTGGATGGGACACAAACATTCAGTCCATAAGAGGTGGGTATTCACCTGTGCAACCGAAACCCTGTTTTCTAATTTACCTCTCATACATTACTGGGCAAAGAGATTTGGGGTCCTGCTCTCACCCATAAGCCTGCATTTCTTTGTAAGTTCTGAAATGGTTCCTTGGCACCTTAATTTCTTCTAAATGTAGCTAGTTTGTTAGACCCAGGGTGGGTTCGTATTTGCTGAGCTATATGCTTGGACCATTAACTCAGAAAAGAATTCAAGGCAAACATTCAGGTACAAGTTTTCCCCCAAACAGAAACATGATAGCTAGGCCAAAAAGGCCTACAAAAGACTATATGTGTAATATTTAATTAAACCTGTTTTCTGTTAAAAAAAAAAAAAAAAAAAAAGATACACATCTAAGACAGGAAGAACTAAATGTAACATCTGCAAATTTAATAATTACGTCTGCCTTCAGAAAAAATAACCCAAAATAGCTGGTGAGAGATGGAAAAGGCCACATCCTAATTTTAGGGGGACTTGTTAGGAAGAGAGAGCTAATCAACTCAGCAGTACAATTTCAGACTTGAATCAGCTACAGTTTTCTCAGAGAGTAAATTGAGTTCCTCTGTCTGATTTCCTGATCATTTTATCTGGCAAACAGTGATTCCAGAGGAGTTTGGAAAGAGCTCTTTTACATCCAGTTAGTAAATAACCTCAGTTGTTCCTTTTGAAACTGAAACCTTCAGCTGCCTTCAAATGTACCAGCCTAAAATATTTTTCTCTCCTCTAAGCCAGCTTTTTTTTTTTTTTTAATGTGTGAAAGAGGAAATTCTCTCCTCCAGTATCGGTCTCCTCACTGCTGAGGAAAAGAATGTATACATCAATGCTATTTTAGCTGAAAACAATGAGTTCTTTCCCAAGCTGATATTTTTATGGATTCTCTGAAACTGAACGAATGATGTAAGAAAAGAAAAAACAAAAGTCCTTGCCATGTAAGGCCATGTCACTTCATTGTGGCTTCCCTTCCTCTTTCACTCAGAAATGGTGGGAGAATATTTGAGAAGAGGCCAGAGAACACTATTGAGATGATCAAAAGGATACTAAATGTTTCTAAATAAAGGTAGACTAAAAAGATTAAGATATGTGAATTGTAGAAAGACAACATTTGAGAAGGCAGAAGAGCAAGAATAATAGCAACACTAAAAAAACTAACAAACTACCAATTATTTGAGCATTTGCTTCGTGCAAGCACCGTGTGAGATAGTTTACCTGCCTTCAGTACTTAATCTCATTAACAGCCCATGAGTGGATAATACAATGACTGCAGGTGCAGAAGAAGAAGGTGGGGTTAGCAAGTTGAGATGACTGGCCCCCTGGCTCCCAGGCTCCTGGGCTCAGCAAGTTGGGACTCAAATCTGTCTGACCCCATCCCAGGCTCACTGTAGCTGAGGCTGCCCTGGCTGTTTGGTTGAAGACTATAAAATAAGGAACACTTTACGGTTTTCATTGTGGGCTTGTAGAATTTAAGTCAAGCAGCAAACAATCTCAAAAACAAAATAGGCTAAAAGGAGTTGGATTAATTCACTGGTAAGAGCACTGCAGAAAAAGAAAAGGACCATGATTTGAGTTCCATTATTTGGAGGAACTCCACTATGCTCTTCAACAAATAAATCTTGGATCATTCACTCTCAGACTCACCTGGACAAATGGACTGGGATAGTCTGGCTTTCTCACTTTCTATTTCCTTCCTTCCTTCCTTCCTTCCTTCCTTCCTTCCTTCCTTCCTTCCTTCCTTCCTTCCTCCTTTCTTCCTTCCTTCCTTCCTTCCTCCCTTCCTCCCTCCCTCCCTCCCTCCCTTCCTTCCTTCCTTCCTTCCTTCCTTCCTTCCTTCCTTCCTTCCTTCCTTCCTCCCTCCCTCCCTCCCTCCCTCCCTCCCTTCCTTCCTTCCTTCCTTCCATAAATATTTGTTCAGGACCAACTACTTGCTGGCCACTGCATTGAACAGAACACAAAATCTAGAACATAGAATATAAAAATGAATAATATATATTATAATCCCTGCCCAAAATCAGTTTATATTTTAGGAAAAGAGAAAAAAGTTTTAAAAATGTCTCCTAGTGGGTAGCCTATGGTAAGTATTATAACAAAAGAGAAGAAGGAGACACTGGTTTGGTGAGGTGACAGACGCGCTGGCTTGATGGTGGGGTGCACAGCTGCTGGACCTCGAAGGATGGGTGGGGCTTTAGCGGTCCTGCCGCCTGAGATGGGGGTGGTCCCCGCGATGATTCCCTACCTTCAGCCTTGGTGTTTCATTCCCGAGGACCAGGACAACTGCATTTCTCTTGCCATTAGGTCATGAACTTCATTTTAGACTAAGTAAAGTATATAATAAAAGACTTTCATCCAAGCACAAGCTTTTCAGTGAATACTTACTTGTGATCCCTGAAACGCAATAAATCAAGTACTTATACGCTGTGGATCTGGATCTCTCTAAAAGTCCACCTTCCCCCCCACCAAAGTGTCCACTAGTCACCCTCCTGAGCAACTCCTTTGCACCCCTCACCTCTTCTCATGCATGACTCATGTTGTCTGAGTCCCCTCTTATGGTGGAAAGAGTGGGGCTAAGCCACTAGGAAAGGGTTCCTGCAAGGTCCCATGGGGATGGGACAGATGGGGGAAGGAGAGAGGGAAGGCCAGCCAGAGAAGGGTGTCTAAACAAGGAGGCAGTGTAGAAACCCAAACAAATGCTCCATGCAGGGAACAGAGATTGGAGGGTTGGGGGCAGGGGACGGGGAGCGGCTGTTTGAAGGGTGGTGAGAAGGAGGAGCTGAAAATTTCAGGCAGACGTGGAGCCCGCAGGAGCCCCTGCGTGGGCCCAGCACAAGGAGGCCCGGACAGTGTAGCGACAGCGCTGGGCCTCTGTGTCCTTCAGCTTCCTCCCACCGCTGCTCCGTCCGAGCCTGCTGTGGTGCTCCAGAAATAATTCCACTCAGAAGCCATAACTTCTACCAGAGTCAGGGTCAGGGTCTTTATAACTGCTCCTTCTACTGTAGTTCATTCAGCCTGCCATGACAAAATTTTCATAGAATAGGGAGCTTACAGACAACAGACATTTATTTGTTATGCTTCTGGAGGCTGGAAGTCCAAGAGGTCGACAGATTCGGTGTCCTCGTGTGGCAGAAGGGAGGAGGGAGCTCTCTGGGGTGTCTTTTACAGCGGCACTGATCTCATTCATGAGGATCCACCCTCATGACCTAATCACCTCCCAAAGGTCCCATGTCCAAATGCCATCACATTGAGGTTAGGTTTCAACATACGACTTTTGCAGGGCACAAATACCTCCCTTCTGTTTCTTTTCCCCTCTCATCTTTTGTAATGAAGTGACCGGAATTGAAAGACATCTTAAGGCAGAAACTCCTCTGTTGGTCACCTTGTGTCAAGCCCAAGCTGGCCAAGTCTGAGCTCTCAGTAATCAATCACTCCCTCCACTGGCTGGGTAACGTTACACCTGGAGTCATTTAGAAAAGGAAAGTGCTTGTCACTCCTGCCTCACTCCCCCGCACAGTGTTTCACAATCACATTGGATTTGCCCACTGTCGCCTCCCACGGTACCAACTCTTTGTTGTGCATGTTGTTGTTTTAACCCGCCTTCACTTTCACACCCCGAGGGCTGTCTGGTTGCAGTTCTTTTGTTGTTGTGGTTCATTTTTCTAATTAGATTTTATTGTTCAATATTTTACGTGTTTTGACTTCAATATTTCACAGCCATAGCCAGGTTTCTAGAATGTTGACATTGGGAACAAGACACTAACGTCATTGCTGAGAGCCAGTGACACCTGTTCTTACTCTCAGGGAGCTTGTTCCCAGAGGCCCTTCACGGCTGGAGAAGCGGCCCTAGAAATGGGGAATTAAAACTCAGCACAACTTTGGAAGGAAATCAGTCCTCATCTTATCCAAGCACATGTGTCATCTCTTCTGCATATTTTAGGGGTGGAAGTAATGACGTTGGCATCACCTTGTGAGTGAGCTCCTAGGGTAGGAGTGGAGCAGAAAGGAGGAACTGGTGTCTTGTGTCTCCACCCAGCCACCCAAATATGTGACAGAGCCCTGAGGGGAGAAAGCTGCAGCCAGGAGCCGAGTCAGGAGCTGCCCAGGATCTAACTTTACAAGGGATTCAGAGAAACTCCAGGGCACCGGTGTCATTTTGTGGGGCCTCCACGGCAATGCGGTACAGGGGCAAGAATTGGCAGCAAAGCTTGGCTGGTTCGATAAACCAAGCAGGACCCAACACAATGAGGGGACGGAGAACCAGGCCCGGGCATGAACACCATGCTTCCCCAGCCAAACACGTAGCCCTGGGAGGAGCGTGCTAAAGAATGAAATAGGAAAGAACGGCTCTTGAGCTGACTCGAGGTGCCCAGAAATAACCAGTGGAGAATGTGAGAGGAGTCTGAAGAGATCTGAAGAGATCCTGTAATATGCAAGTGGAGTGACAAGTCAATGATATTTACTAAGTCGTTATTGGTGGAGTGTCTCCCTATGAACCCACAGACCGACACACAAAGAATTCCAGGTTTGCTGCTGAGCCGGATTTTCCTGCCCTGGTTCCAGAGCAGAACAGGAATCCCATTTCCTTACAAGTACTCCACCCCAGCTGCTTCTGCTTCCCCACTGACATCTGGAAGTCCATTTGGGCCTACTTGTAACCTCCACACTGTCCCCAGGATACTGTGTTTCCTTCTGCTCAGGGACAGACAGGATGTATTGCTCCTGCTGTGATCAGAGTCCCTTCCTCACCATCCTTCTGACAATAAGATCAGGACTCATTGTCTGTTTATATTCTGGACCGAAGCTCAGCCCTCAACCTGCACAGCATATCCAGTTAACTACTCTCAAAGCTAATACGTGGTGCGATCCAGAAGAGAAGTTTCAAACTCGGGTATGTACTGTACAAAGCACTAGACATTTTTATGCACGACAAGAATGAAATTTTTAGAGAACATCGTCCTAGCTCCACAGACAATATGTATAACACACATGTATTAACCAGCTGCTTTAGCTTTCTCATGTCCTTTGCTCTCTAGACTCCACAAAAACCAGATATGGTCTCACCTTCAGGGGATGAGCCAAAAGCCTTATAGCAAAGGTTCAGACTAGTAAGTTAACTGGCAGGTAGTAATTTAGCCGATGAGATGGGGCTGCACGGATCCAGTCTCTACTCCTTGGGCAGCCTTTCAACATGTATGATAGACTTACTTTCAAAGAAACAAATACCTTGTCATGCAGTCAGACCAGGTACCATGCTTGAAACCCCCACTAGGGTGGATGACACCTTCAGAAACCAGAAATCTGAGTGGGACCAGAATCAGTGGCATATGATTTGGCAATAAGGTGACACCATTACACAAAGCAAAAGGGAACTGGTCATCTGGGTGGGCACAGGCCCATGCCCAGACACACTGCTTAGTGAGTGAGTGCATGCTGGATTTCAGTCCTGTCTCCCTTTGTGCAGTACACACCCTACACAACATCCCCAGTGGCCTAGGTCAAACTTTGAGCTCTTCTCCCTCCACATGGTGCATGTTGAAGAAAGAGAGCTGACTAAAGGGAATATTCTGCTTCAGAAAGACATTGGTTTCTGCCTTTTAATTGATGATCCCTGATCTCATTATCACCCTACACTACCTCAATTCCCACTCACCATTACCAACCAAACAAACTTCATTTGGAGACACCCTCTCTAAAATTCATTCTGGCATCAAAACTGCTAAGTGAACCAAAACACATAGGCTTTTCTCTAATCTTATTTTTACCATATCATTTTTCATACCAACTTGGAACTGAGCTTGTTCCATTAGAACAATGAAAGGTCATTAACAACCTTGCTCCATGAAAGCCTTACCCTTATCCGAAATACCATTACATCATTTTTGGAGTACCACTCCTTCCAAGAAGCTGTCCATCACTGATGCCCAGGCTAGGTTCAAGATCCCCCTTTGGGGCTGCCCTAGCACCCTCCCCTTGCCTTGATGGAAGACGACACTAACCACATTCTACTACTGTAGTTGTTTACTTGTTATCTGCCCCCTTAGGACATAAGCATCCTGAGAGAAGAACAAGGTCTTGTTCACCTTTGGACAAATCTCCAACACCTGGTTTAAACTGTTCTTAGATGAATGTATTAGTTTGGTGGGCCTGCTGTTACAAGGTACCACAGCTGAGTGGCTTTGAACAACAGAAATGCATTGTCTCACAGTTTTAGAGGCTACAGGCCCCAATCAGGGTAGTGGCAGGACTGTGTTCCCTCTGAAGGTGCCAGGGAAGAACTATTCTGGGCCTCTCCTAGCTTATGGTGTCCCCAGACATGCCTTGGCTTGTAGATGCATCACTCTGATTCTGCATCTTCACGTGACCTCTCCCTGGCTGTCTTCACATCACCTTCCCTCTGTGCAGGCCTGCCTGTGTGCCCAATTTTATAGGATTATCAGTCATATTGAATCTAGACCCACTCTAATCAACTCATTTTAATTTGATAATTGCTAACAAGATCCTGTTTCCAAATAAGGTCACATTCTTAGGTACTGGGAATGAGGACTTCAACACATCTTTTGGTGCAGATACAATTCAACCCATACAATCTAGCCAACATTTTCATGGGGATAATTTTCCTTAATTCTCCTAGCAATCCAGTGAAGTAGGTAGTATAATTGCCATTATTCATACTACTATAGAACTGAGACTTAGTGAGAGAGCACAGGGCAGGAAGTCATGGAGCCAACTTTAGTACCTATGTGAATGTGTTTCAACACTAGACATCAGGGAGTCGTGGCAGAATGAACATGGATGTGGAGAACAGGTGGAACTCAGCTGAAGTCCTGCCCCTGCCACCTCTGCACCATCCCCTCATCTGTTAATTCTTCATGTCATTTGGAGATACAATGCAAGCAAAACAATTACTATATAATGTCTATTACAGAGGCTGACAAAAGTTAGCTAATATCATAGCATAATATAACTCTAACTACATCTTTCTAAGAAGCAGCCCCAGGAACAGTACTAGAATTCAGTTAGAAATGAAGCTTATGTTTCTGGTTTATCTCTGTAGAGGATAAGGCTTCTCTTGCAAAGTCCACCCATCCTTGTAGCCATGAAGAAGCCACCTGCTTCCTTTTCAGCACTCACCTCCTCCAGCTCAGATATAATATTCTGAGCAAAGCAGGGATGTCTAGGAGCAGTGGCCTGTCCCGACATCCACTCCTCTGGCATGATACTCCATTACCACTAGCTCTCTATACTTGCCCCTTCCTTATCTTTGTCCCTAAGTGTCACTATTTCACAAAGACAGGTAACAATGGGACTACTTCAATGCAAACACAAGTCATGGAAATTCTTTAGAGGTCCTTTCAGACCAAGGATTCACGAGGCAGGAAAAGAGCTATTTGATCTTTAAAAATTTTCTAACGAAGCAAAACCCATATTTTGCTGGAAGTATCTTTCAGTAACTAGCAACCCAATAGTCCTGAAGTTCACATTTCTCCCAATCCCTCTCTTCTTCTTTCCTTTGTGCTGAAAGTTGTCTAAGCTTGAGAGCAGGGTTCCATTGAGAAATAGACGGGGGCTGAGTCTCAGCTCCATCACTTCTGGTTGTATGACCTTGGGAAAGCCTCTTAATTCTTCTGTGCCTCGGGTTCTTCATCTGTAAAATGGGACAACAGTTTCTGCTTCACAGATTGCTGTGGAATATGTAACAGTTTGGGTTTGGTGACACTTGATAAATATTTCTTCTCCCCTTTCCTTTTCCCGTTGAGTCATTTTTAACTGCTTGTATTCAAACAAGTGTGTGTTATCTATATAGAACATTAGAACAATTCTAAATACAGTCAACATGAAAATGTGGACTCTAAATCCCCTGATGCAACTTGCATCTTAAAAAATACAAAGGCGATTTTAGGATGATATCATAAAACATGCTGTTGATGAACAGCGGTGATGGTTACACAGCAAAGTGAGTGTACTTAATGCCCCTGAAAACTTCAAAATGGTTTAAAAAGTAAATTTTATGTTACATATAGTTCACCAAAATATATTTCAATATTTTTTAAGTAAAAAGAAGTTTATTCTGAAACTATTTTCCTCAGTGATCAAGGGAAGAAAAATAGAACCATGAACATTTAATACTGGGCACACCCTTCCAAAAAAATCTAAGTTTTTTGCAAAGCATTCACTAATTTTTTTTTCTTTTTTGCAAAGTATTGTATACATCTATTGAAAATTCTTTGATCTTAAAATTTTGGCAGACATTGATGCTGTAATAAAAACGGGTTCAGAGGCATTGTTTAAATTGTTCTCAAAAAGCTTTGTTCTTTGTAACAGTATCGGTCTCTTTAACAGAGGCTGGGAACTGTTTCAAGTTCTTTATGGGACAGGAAAATATCTCTTATCAGAGAAATACAGAAAGCAAGGCTGTAGGTCCTCCTGAGATTCATAACACTGAGAAGGCTCCCTCCAACAACTCCTCTCTCACTCTTTCCCTGGCCAGGCCTGTGGAGGGGACCCTCACCTTACCACCGCAGGCCCCATCAGTGGCTTTCAACTAGCATATATGCCATGTGAGAAACTAGGTAGGGCTGAGAGTATTAACCAGCCATGTCACTGACCCTGCTGGCTTCCGGTGTGCTAGCCTAAGGCCCTCATAGCATTTGCCTCCAGTCTTCCCAATGGTGCAGAGGGAGAGCAGGTCCCACTGCCCACTGCCATCTTCTCTTGGATCCATCTGTCACCAGAGATGTGCTGGTGGTTTAACAACAGACTCTCCAGGGGGTTGAAGTAGTTACAAATATCCCCACCAGGTCCAATTTCAAGTTACCAAGTATGTAACAATCAGCCTATGAAATTCCTGAAATTTTAATAATCAACTCTCAAGAGCTGGTACAAGTCAGCTTCAACACACCATGACACTCTGACACTCTATCCTCTCCAACATAAAGATAGAAAGCTGCAACAAACTCCAACCAGCTACCTTCCCTGACCCTTTCTTACTATTTTTTCTCTCATCATCTCCCAGTTTAAGAAGGGATAGTTTTCCTCCTTCCTCTACCCAGAGTAGTAAGCCACATAACCAAGACAGGCATCTTCTCTACAGTATGCCAAAACCTCTAACATCTGAGCCCCTCAGGCTTGGTTTTGAGATGCTAAACAGGAGCTGAATATATTAGAAAAATGTTTTCCTTTACCAAAGCTTATTGTTGGGTTGTAGAAATTAATATTGAATATCAGAAGCTGACCATTCTGTTATTCATATTAGATCATTTCTATTGATCTATCTTCAAGTTCACTGACTCTCCTCTATCACCTCCATAGAAGCCCAATCAGTTTTTTGAATTTTGGTTATCATATTTTTCACTTCTAAAATTTCCATCTAATTCTTTTTTCTAATTAGCGTTTTCTATTTTTTGCTCAGACTTTCTATCTTTCCACTGATTTGGAGAGGATTTGCCCTTATTTCTTACAACAGTCTTATCATTGCTGCCTTAAAGCCTTTGTCAGCTACTTCCAACATCTGTGACAGCTTCGCTTTGGCGCCTGTTGGTTCTTTTTCCATGCAAGTTAACATGTTCCTGGTTCTTTCTATATTAAGTGATGCTGGATTATTTCTTGAGTATTTTGGATATTATATTATAAGACAAGGTTTTATTTCAAACCTATGGACAATGTTGTTGTTTTGGTTTAGGCAGTCAAACTACTTTGTTTAGCCTACTGTTTAGGCTGCAGGTACTGACCAGCCTTCTGTCCATGTGGTTTAAATGTCAGTATCATTTTCAAAGCTTTTGCAGTGCTATTCAGATGTGTCCCACATGTGTGCCACCCAGCCTGGGTGCTGGACTGTGGTCTATGGCATGGTTCAGTTCCCAAAGCCTCTGCCACTCTGTCTGGAGTCAGATCCTTGCTGTGCAGTGCAGGGGTGAGCCTGGGAGTCATAGTAACTTTTTGAGGTTGCTTACCTGAGCTCTTTCCTCTCCACGGTGTCCCCAGTATTCCTGGTCCCCTGGGGCTCTTCCTTTCAGTCTCCAGCCATAAGGCTGGGGCTTCACTTACTCTGCCACACACTTGCTGCAACTGAGTCTGTATCTGAGACGAAGCAGTGGAAGAAAAGCAACAAGTATTGAGCCCACACTCTTGGGCCTATAGCTCCTCCAGCTAGAGGGGAAGTTTCCCACTCTCAGAGTTTTGGGGTCCCCTTTGTTATCACTGTTCCTGCAGCCACCTCAGTCTTGCTTAGGGGCTGGGATGCACGAGAATGGAGAAAAGGAAAAGTACTGTGGTGGTTCCCCTCTCTCGAGCACCAGGAGATCCCTCTCTCACTCCGCGAACATGACCCAGGCTGCTTCTCTTGGATCTGTCTCTGGACTTATGCCACTTTGTAGGTTTCAGGCTATGCCAAGTCTAGAAAATACCAGAGGGGAAAATGTAAACTCACCACTGGTTCAGGGGCATACTTCAAGTGCCGGCCCTCTTCCCGAATCCACTTGCTACTATTTACCCTTCAGAGTCCTCAAATAGCTGCTCGTGCATTCTCTCCTGGTGTTGTAGCCAACTTCAGTGGGAGAGGCAAGGTGGAGTGTGTTTAATTCATGTTATCCAGGGCCAGGCCCACCACAAGTAATTAAAGAGATCTTTCTAAAGCACAAATCTGGCTTGTCACTCCTCTGCTTAAACTTCTTTGAAGCCCCCCACCTCATGCCCTCAAATCCCTTCATCTGCAAAACTTGCCTCATAGTCTGGCCTCCCCGCCTGCCTCCAGTTTCCACCATTCCCACCTTTCACTTGACTCTGAAGCAGCACTGAGCCTCTTGCGGCTCCTGGAGCCACAGCACTCTCCTTCCCCGGGACCTCTGCACATGCTTCTTCCTTCCCCCCGACCGTGCAGGTCCCTGCTTCCTGGCTAATTTCTCATACATCTGAGTTGAGATGTCGCTTTCTCTAGCGCACTGTTCCTATTCCGCGGAATGGAATCGCTTCCTCTGCAATGAGCTCCCGCTATATTTTATCACAGCGGGTTATCACGTGTGCTGCTGTTGCTTTTAACCTGCCTCTCACTGTCTGCGCCGCTGGACTATGAGCACCTTGCAGGCAGGCACTGTTTCCTCCATTTCCTAATAGAGGATGTGGAACACAGTAAGTTCTCACAAACATCTGTGGGACTGAGCTGTGTCTGTGCCAACAGTGCCTCCCGATAAGCAGATTTCCTACCCCTAAACTGTGCCCCCCTGGCTGAGGCCCCTGATAACTCCCTGCCATTTGGTTTTCTGTCAACAGTATGCTCCACTCTGAACTTGAGACTCCACCCTGGATCCTGGTTTGCGCCTCTCCAGACTGATGCTGCCTGGATCCCCAGATTTCCAGCTGATCTTTAGACTCACGATGACTGAGTGCTGCTTCCTCAGATGTTCACCCCGTGACCTCAGTCAATATCTGTGGAATTGAATTGTATCAGTATCCACAATGCCCCTGGAAGTAGATTTCCTCCCCCAAACCTCTGCCTTTTTTGTCCAAGCCCCTGAAAACCACCAGACACTGCTCACGTGGACCATGGGCTCCCGCTTCACTTCACCACTCACCCCATCTGCCTGCCTGGACCCAGGCAAATCAAAACATACCTGAGGTCAAGCTGTATATGTAACTTTTAATGTTCTAGTAGCCACATTAAAAATAAAAAAACGGGTGAAATTAATTTTAATAATATATTTTATTTAACATGATATATCATTTCAACATGTAATCACTATTTTTAAAAATTACCAGGGAAATATCTTACATTCTTGTTTTCATACTGAGTCTTCAAAATCTAGTCTGTATTTTATACTCACAGCATGTCTGTGTTTTATACCCATCGCATGGCACAGTTTGGACTAGCCTCATTTCCAGTGCTTAATGGCTGCATGTGACGAGTGGGTACCGTGCTGGACAACATGTGGCTGCAGATTGGGTGTTAATATTAATAGTAACAGCTAATGCTTACTGTGTATTTACAACATGTCCAGCACTCTGAGCCTCTAAGACTTTTCATGCATTATTAAACTTAATCCTCACAGCAAGTCCAGAAGCTGGGGACTGTTTTAACTCTATGTGGCAAAGGAGAAAACAGTCTCACAGATCAAGCACTTGCCCAAGGTGACACAAGCAGGTCAGTGGCGGAGTCGAGGCCAGACAAGGCTGCTGTGTCTCCAGGCCCATGTGTTTGCCCATCCCCCCACACTGACTTCTAACCTATGACCACTTAGTAAACATGGAACTTGCTAGCCCTCAGATGCCACACACTGAAAATACACATGAGGGTTAAAAATACTACGGATAATATGGCCAAAATGTTCTTATGAGTAAATTTATGTTTTGAAAGTCATCAGGGAGAACCACCATATCCTTCCAGAAAATACCTGCCCCTGTACCATGGCCAAAGAGTGGTTCTGGGTTGAATCAATGACAAGTCTGCCAAAGCATGAAATTTATGGTGTCCTCAATCTTTGCAAGCTTCAAAAAGAATCAGTTTAGAGGAAGTTAGTTTTCAACAGATTTGGCAGACAGTTAAAATCAAGCTGGTTTCCTTCTTAGTCCCTTCATTCAACAAACTCAGTTACCCTCTGAGGCCAATGCTCTTAGCCTGGCACACAGGAAGCAGCGGGGGGTGGGGGGGTGTCGTTAGCTGCTTTCTTACATGTTATTTTCAAAGACTTCTCCATGGTGAACATAAGTGGTTTCTTTCTCTCGTTCTTGCCAAGAGGGACACCCTCCTAACAATAAGAAGGTGAGATCTATCTACTACCACCCTCACCATATGGAATAAATATTACCTTCCTGTAATAGTCTCAGGTAATTAAATTTTTCTTCGTGCCATGATTTATCCTCTGGGAAATATTTACTCCTTTAACCTTCAGACTTTACATAGAAAATGCAGATTTCTTTTTTCAATTAGAATTAAGTTCCATTTCAAGGAACAGAAAAACAAGCAGTGACTTATACAAGTTAAAAGTTTATTTCTTTCTCTAGTGGACCTAGGGGCTTGGGTTTGCTTTATTTTGTTGCTTCATCATACACCATAGATGGCATCTGTCTCATGGTCCAAAAGAGCTTCCCAGGTCCAGTCATTTCATCACATTCCAGCCAGCAAGAGAGGAGAAAGGGCCAAGACAGAATAACTCTCTTTTTAAAGGACCCTTCCTGAAAGGTGTATATATGGCGTGCACATACACCACATTGACCAGAACACAATCACAATGCCATCCAAGCTTCAAGGGAGGATGGAAAATGTCCTCTTTGCTCTGAGCACCTTTAGCAGCAATGAGAAAGTGCCTCTCAGATCTCTGACCACAGGGAGTGTGATTGCCCTAGAGCCCCCACCTACTGCACTGTTCAACCCACCAGCACCATTTGCAGTGAGATCCTGCTTGTCACAGGCTGCCCCCAGCCAGTGCTGAGTGCATCAGGAATACTAACACATGCAGGTTTGTTTCCAGAAGCCCATAAGACTTCACTGATGGGCAACATTGGCTGGAGAACTCTATGAACTATCTGTTGCTATAGAAAAAATTATACCAAAATTTAGTGGCTTAAAAAAAACACACATTTATTGTATCACAGTTTCTGTGCGTCAGGAATTCAGGTTCAGTCTGTCCGAGTCCTCTGCTTCAAGAACACTCACAAGGCTGAAATTAAACTGTCAACCAGGGCTGTGGTTTCATCTGAGGCCTGCCCAGAGAAGGATCTGCTTTCAAACCCATTGAGTGGCTGTTATCAGGATTCAGCATCTCACGGGGCCATTGGACTGAGGGCCTCAGCTGTGTCCTGGATGTGGGCTGGAGGCTGCCCTCAGTCCCCTGCTACATGGGACTTTCTAGCATGGCAGCTTGCTTCATCAGAATTACCAAGAGAGCGTCCAGTAAGATGGAAGTCTCAGTCTTTTGTAATAACATCATGGAATTGACATCCTATCACTTTTGCCATCTTATTCATTAGAAGCTAGTCACTAGGTCAGGTCCACACTCAAAGAGAAGGAATTACATAAGGGCGTGGGTACCAGGAGGCAGGGTTCACTGGGGGTCCTCTCTGAAATCTGCCTGTCACAGGGATCCCTTACAGCAGCAGTTCCCAACCTCTTTGGCACCAGGGACTGGTTTTGTGGAAGACAATTTTTCCATAGACCAGTGAGTGGAGGGATGACTTCAAAGCCTACCACCAGATGCAGCTTCATTGTCACTTGCCACTCGCCAACAAGGTTTTGATATGAGTCTGCGAGCAACTGATGTATTATGGTCTCTGTGCAACCAAACCTCTCTGCTAATAATCTGCAGCCTCTCCCCAGTGCTAGCGTCACTGCCTCAGCTCCACCTCAGATCACCAGGCATTAGATTCTCATGAGGAGCACACAGCCTAGATCCCTTGTGTGCATAGTTCACAGTAGGGTTCGCGCCCCTATGAGAATCTAATGCCACCGCTTATCTGACAGGAGGCGGAGCTCAGGCAGTAAAGTGAGTGACGGGGAGCAGCTGTAAATACAGAGGAAGGTCCCTCGCTTGCCCACCCACCACTCACCTCCTGCTATGCCGCCCCTTTCCTAATGGTCTGTGGTTCAGGAGTGGGGGACCCCTTCCTCACAGCTCTGCAGAACCTTACTTAGAACCACACTGGAGTTTAAGATGCTTTCTTCTTTCCTTCCTTCCTTCCTTCCTTCCTTCCTTCCTTCCCTCTTCCTTCCTTTCTTCTCTCCTACACTCTAGGTCAGACCTGCTCTGTGGTCTGGTGGCCCTGCCAGTCTTCCTTAGCTCCCTCCCCATCTTCTCTAACAGATGGTCCCCCTAATAAGTTCCTTACATGTATAATTCCTTCTTAGCATCTGTTTCTCATAACACCCAGACTAACAGAGTGGTCATGGGCCAGCTGAGAATCTTTAGTTTCTGTTGTTGAGGAAGAAGGAGAGAAAGGATTCTGAGAAGTTTCTGCCAATATCTTTAATACAGTTTTGAAATAACCTGCCTGTGTGATCTCAGCACATTTGATATTAAAGGTAAAAAATATAACTTAAGTAACTGGAAAAAACTCCTGCCAATATGTATATGTTATATATGTGCTACATTAAACATTTTTCTAACTTAAAGTTTAAATTTATAGATAGTAAATCCCTAAGAATAAAATGACTATGAAATAATTATGATGACTTATACCAAATCTAATATTTTATTGCATAACTTAAAGACATGCCTTAGACCCAATAATTTTTATGTTGTAATTTTACTGAAGTCCTTAATTTTGCACCGCTTTTCCAAAATGGTAAAATTGTCCCCAAATTGCTAAGATGAGAGCTTTAGAGAGTGGGTAGGAGGTTTTAGAAACTCAGATAAAGACTGAACACTTACTTTCAACAAAGCTAAGTCAGAAGATACAATAAATTGCTCAGATGAATTCTTTTCCTTGTTGCCTCAGACGTTTTATATTTACCATTCCTGTGTATGCTTTATAATTGTTCCAATATGAAAAATACCAATAAATACTGTATCTAAATAATTTTCTCATTTTTTCTTTTGCACCACACTGAGCTTGTAAATGGGCGGAAATTTGGATATGTACAATTATCTTAGTTTTTCTAGGAAGCCCATATTATGTAGTTAACAGGTTGAGCCAGGAGGTGGCAGTAATGACCAACGAGAAATCCTGATATTCTGTCTCTATCAGCTTTTCGCTGTCCTGCGGATGCTTCCTGGATCTAATCTGATGCTTGTGAAAGCAATTTCCTTCTTACAAAAACACCAGGCCCAAACAGAAACTAACCTCATCCTGCAGATAAAAAATGTTTGTGCCTCACAAGTTGTCAAACTATCCCAGCTGTAACCAGACCTTCAATAAATATTTTTCCAGCAGCGAAATGCAGCTGCGCCTTTTACACGGCAGAGTAGGCACACTCCCCTGCAGGGAAGCCCCGCACTTTATTAGATGGGGTGTTGGGAAGGGTATATAAGGGAGAAGGACCCAGCCAACCTCTAGGCTGGTCCCAGCTCCAGGAAGGCTGAGCAAGCTGAAGGATTCTGCAGGAAATAACAAGCAAGAGTAACTGTTCTGTTCCCAAGTCCTGAGTCACTCCAACCAAGGGCTCTCCCACCAGCAACACCCAGTAGTCTTTCTCATGCAGAAACAGGTCTGACATTGTTTCCTGAGAGAGCTTTCACTAAAATGGTGTCGCTGCCACCTTTGCGATGTGCCTGCTCAGACAATAAAGGGTTCTGGAGGATTTGGGAAACCACGTAAGGAGTTGAGACCTGTCCTTGTGGACCGTGGGTGCCTGTCAAAGGCTTTAAGCACGGGAGTAAGGTGACTAACTGAAGTTAGACGTGGCAAGAAAAAGAAAACAGTCTCAAGTTAAATAGGTTTTCTATCCCTGAATATCAGCACCCAAACTTTTTTTTTTTTTTTTTTTTTTTTTTTTTTTTTGGTATTTCTAATAACATCTTTTAAGAACGCTGAGGAAAATTCTGGCAATATGTTCTTAGCTTCCTTTCTCTACTACATCTTTGGAAGGGAAATGGCTGCCATTTCCATATAGTCCCCAGGAAGACAAATGATGACGGGATAGCTCGTGGACTGTAGTGCCAGAAGGGCCTGGCTTCAGGATTTGGAAAGCAGCACTGCTCTCAAAACTGTTTCCTCGTGTGATACCTAAGGAAGTAGTGCTTGGTGCAGGGATTGGTGTGAGGGTTAAATGGGATCATATATATATGTATATATATCCTAAGGGCAAAACTTGAGCTATAGTTAGCGTTTGACAAACCGTAGTTACCACAGACAGTGACTAGACCTGAAAATGGCCATGAAATAGAGTTAAGCCAGCCCTGAGGCTCAGCACACCCGCCCAGCTATAAAGTCCCACACATGTGTACACACGCATGAACGGAGTCCCTCCTCCATCTTCCACAAACGCCCTGGATCTGCCTAGTGACGGCTTTGCTTCAGCCAAGATGCCTGGGAGGTTTGCCTTTTCCATCCACGTGATGCTGTTTCCAGAGAGCACACCCCCTGCAGTTAAGTTCTTTGGATGCTGCACTGTGGGGTAACCTTGACTCTGGCCCACCATCCAAGGCTCACCCAAACAGACTTCTGCTTTCACTGTGGCCAGAGAAAAGTCACCTGCTGATTTGATAAGAGTAACTAGAAATGTTTGCTTATATGGCATCAGAAACCTTGAGACAAAGCCAAGGCTCTGGAATATATTTGAACTACAGGAAAGGAAGTGTTCTGTCAAGGTTAGAAAGAAGTTGGGAACTTGCAGAAGCCACACAATGAAGAATACTGACCATAAATACCAATTTCGCACCTATGAACCACTGAGCTTAAGCTTGCATTGGCCCCAAGTGTCTTTTGCAGGTGACGTGCTGTGTTACTTACGCTTGCTTCAGGGCCTGGGTGTGCTGACCATTCTTGCTGGCAGTCCCATGAGAACTTGGGCTCCTTACCAGAGCCACATTGGAGTTAAACATTTGCCCAGATCTATTCCAAACAGGTTCCCATGCCAAACAAGGCAGGCACATATGGATCACACTTCTGTGTAGAAGCTTCCAAAGCTCTAAAAAGGGGTTCTACTGAGGGGGGCAGGGGGAGCAGTAACTGGATTTGTTTAACAAAATCTGTGCAGGCTCCAGCTTACAGTTGACTGACTGCTCCAAATGTGAGTTAGAAGTTGTTTTGGAATGTGCTTTCCCATCAAAACACCGAGGTTTGGGGCAGTGCATTTATAGAACTCCCTAAAAACTAATTGAACCCACGGTAGGCCTTGTGCGGAGACCAGGGAGCCAGGGAAAGCTGAGGAGTCGGGGCGGGGGTGACTGAATCAAGTTCAGAGTGGCAAAAGAATTAATGCTGAAGATGTACTGAAGCCGAAGGAGATGATGAAGGATTTTGCAAGCCACTATAAGACTTCGAACCTTTCCCTCAGGGCAATGGGGCACTATCAAAGGGGTAATGCAAGGGAGCCACCTGATCACAAAGGCTGAAGCCCTTCTCCCTCTCAAGGTGTCGAGGTACTGGAAGCAAATTCTGGCCCCAACCTGGAACTGCAGAGGCTCCAGGCCAGTAGGGAGGTAAGTACTTGTGGAAGGAAGGACCTGGGATCCTACCTTCCCTGTGCAGGGAAGGGGACCCTGAAGACCTTGGCTTCCAGGTTGGGAAGGGAGAGGAGTTGCTTGTTCAAAAGGCCAAGAAGGCACCAGATCCCAGATCAGGAAGCTGGGTTTAGGTGGGAGCTATGTTTAATGCAGGTGCACACGAACTGGGGGTTAGGGGTGGCAGTCTGCATTCTGCTTTCTGGGAAAGGCAGTCTCCTCCCAGCCTAGAAGCAGCTGTGAGCTGGACACAATGACAGCCCAGCAGAGCCAGTACTGAAAGACTGGTGCAAAAGGAGAAGAATAGGTCTATTTTCTGTGAGGCATTTGTTATCTCTAAAAGTGTGACAGAACCGAAGTCCATGCCTTTCAAGCCAGACTATACTGATTTCTCTTTATGCCCAGATATGTACTGCATATGGGAAGTAATTTACACTTGAAATATTTTTATGGTATTAGTGTTTTTCTAAAAGCAAAGATAGCATAAATAAATACACCTGCAGCTCCAATGGTAAGGTTAAAATTTTCTGTTTAAACATATTAATAAACAAACCCATGGGGCACAACTAGGGGAATTCAAGGAGGCATATTTCTCTAATCGTGAGTTTGTCGATGCAGGAGCAAAGAGGCAAGGCTTTTGAACTGAAATGCTTTTATTGAAGCCACACTAACTTTGTACAGCTGAGCTTTTGCTCTCTGGAGTTTACCTTTTATAATGCAAGCACTTTAATTTTGCTTGCCTTTCATTTATTTTATTTATTTATATATATATATTTTTAGACAAATGCCAGGATTAGCCTTGGTTGGTGTGCCTCAGTTGGTTGGAGCATCGTCCCATAAACTACAAGGTCCTGGGTTTGATTTCTGGTCAGAGCACACGCTTGGGTTGCAAGTTCTGTCTCTAGTGGGGGCAGGGGTGGGGTGGGGGTGAGGGTATCTAGAGGCAATGATTAATGTTGCTCTCTCATCAATGTTTCTCTTCCTCTCTCCCTCCCTCCCCCCTCCCTAAAATTAATAAGCATGTCCTCAGGTGAGGATTTTTTTTAAATGCTAGAATTAACAAAAACTTAACCAAAAATATACAATATTGGAACTTCCCCTCCTGAGAGCAAAAGAGTTTCTTAGCTAAATTTTAAAAACATTGGCAGGCTTCCATGAGATTTTGAAAATAGTTTAATGGCAAAACAGCTCACATATTTCTCCATGAATACATTAGAAATAGATTGATGACTATTGAAGCATCAAACATAAATACTACTGTATTTCATGGAATCTAAAACTGTACTTATGAAGATACATTGTTATTTCATAAAACACCGAGAAAGCAAGGGTGCTGATATCTAACTATATGTGTCACAGTGCTTTCTTAGCACAGAAATTTTATTTTAAATTCATTAAAAGAACTCCTTTAGACTTATTTGGACATAGAATTTTTATACCTTATATCACTCACTCTCCTGCACCCACAAAAAGGAAATATAGGCTAAACAAATTTGTTAAGATGTGACTAAAACCTGTGGCTCAGCTTCTGTGCCCTGAAGGGCAGACTGAAGGTCACCCTAAGTGTTCCTTGGGTAAGTTCCAGCAAAGCAGAACTAAAGATCATAAGTGATCATTTGCTGCTCTTGTTGTGTTTATGCAAATGACAGGATAAATTAAAAATGAACTTAATGCAGTCCCTTTAATGACAAGGAGGGTAATCTTAGGGAGAAAAATCAAGATTCAAGGAAGATCACAATGCCCAGTGGTAGATTATAAAGTAGTGCAGCTAACCGTCTTTAAAGTTTCTTTTCATTTAAAATTTGTTTTCATTTGAAAGTTAAACTATGTCTGTGGCATTATCAAAGATGTTTAATTTACAGGCAAGAAGAATGTCAAATGCCTTGCAACTGGATGTCTTTCCGATAAGACAGTCCTACAGATCTATAAACTTGTGTGTGGGTTATGTTACATAAATTAACATGTGTTTTCTGTTTTCAAAGGGCATAAGCCTACGATCTCATTACCTGAGTGATTGTCTGTACGTATAGGCCTCACTTAATCCTGTCTGCATTGCTGCCTCCTGAGACTCAATGGTTTGGCTGAACTAAGTGGCTGGGTTGGTGAAGAACGGGGTGGTATGTGGGCTTCACTTTAAAACTGGTTTCTCTTTTCTATCCTAATGGCTTGGACAGAAAGAGCCCAGAGGCCTGAGAGGGGGGAAACCTAAAATATTTCCCTCAGTCCAAACTAAGTATAATGGGCAAAAGGGTTTTGGACAGGTGAGTTGTACCTGGCATACCTTCCTCCAAAGAAGCCCTTCTTTTCCCTAATGTGGGACATTGAAAAATTAATACCTGTCTTTTGTCATCTAGTGGTTACGGATTGAATGATGTCCTTTAACCCTGTTGCCCCAGAATACAACAAGGATGCCAGCCTGTTAAACCAAGCATGCCGTTGTCCAGAGACAGCCAACCAACCTGGAGTCTGCACGATCCTTCCCCTTGTAGGAAGGCCACCCTCCCCTCCACATCCCCACCCTTATTAGGGATTTCTTGACCCAAGGGTAGGTAGGACAACGACCATGTCCAGCTTGAAGCAGCTAGAGGAGCTCGAGACCTTCGTCCATTGTCCTTTATAAGATTGTAAAGGGTCTTAAGTCTGAGAGGGAGGGATTGTTATTTTTTATTGTTAAAATATTTAACTAATTAATTAATTATTTAAAAAAAAAAGAAGAATATATGAAAGGGTGAGCCATGGGCATGGACTTGGGGAGGGGATTGTCAGGGAAGGGGGGTGCTGGGCGGAGGGGAGCAAAGGGGAAAAAATTGGAACTATTGTAACAATATAATCAATAAAATATACATAAAAAAAAAAGAGAAGCCAAAAAAAAAAAAAAATTAAATCCTAAAAAAAAAAAAAAAAGATGTGACTAAAACCATTTCACATTCAGAATCTACCTTTGGAATCACTCTTTGATGCAGGACTTTGAAATCCACGTTTTTCCAGACACCATTATCTTGTGAGTGATCAAGAACTCTCAGGAGATTTCTGGGAAGGCCGTATTTCTTTTAAAAGTGCTCCACAATTGTCTTTCGGATTGTCTTCCAAGCCTCTGTTTCCCGTTCGCCAGACATGGATGCTCTTACAGTGGCAATGACAGCTGGGACACAAGGCTGCTTCATTGACAGCGAGCATAAGACACGGAGATCTCAGAACAGTTAAAGCAGGAGGATATGTTCCTCCCAGAATCAATGAAATGGGGTGCAGTGGGCTGAATGTTTGTGTCTCCCACAAAATTTACACATTGAAACCTAACCCCCAGCATGATAGTATCAGGGGGTTGGAATCTTTGGGGGTGATTAGGTCATGAGGGCAGAGCACTCTTGAGTGGGATTGCACCCTTACAAATGGGGCCCCAGAGGACTCCCTCACTCACCTTTGCCCCGTGTGGACACAAGAAGTCTGAGACCAGAAAGAGGACCCTCACCTAACCCCGCTACACCCTGATTTCAGACTTTCAGCCTCCACAACTGTGAGAACTAAATTGCTGCTGTTTCTAAGCCACCTGTCTAAGGTACTTTGTTACTGTAGCCTAACCAAGACACGCAGTCATGCAGTCATGTACTTCTGCAGTCTCCACATCCTCCCTCCCAGACAGCGGGCTGTGTGTGTGTGTGTAAAAACTTTTGAGAAAGGTGGAAAATCTGACATCTATAATAAAAAGTCGGGAAAAAATACATTTGAAAAAAATGAGACACACCTATGATTTTATGATTTGGGATTCTTGTGACAGTGGACGCCTCAGAAAATCTTCAGCTTGTTCATTGTGTGAGTCAGCAGTGCGGGAACCAGGAAGCTAGACCCTTCGCAGTCAGGAAGGAAGTCTGGGAGGCACAGTGAGGCGGGTGGCAGCGCCTTGGGGGTCAGCTTGCCCAGTGCGGCTCCCGTTAGAGATCCTCACTAAACTCCAGGTTGCTCATGTGCAAAAAGGGTAATTATAGTACCTGGCTCACAGGATTCCATAGAAGTAAAGTAATCTGTCTAAGTGCCATGAATAAATGTTTTTTTGTTTTTTTTTTATTTTGGTTTTTCAATTACAGTTGTCCCCTTTTCCCCCAATTTCTCTCCCCCACCCAGCCCACCCCCTCTCCCGCAATCATATCCCTCCCCGTTGTCTATGTCACAAATAAAGAATAAATGTTAAATATATTTTAGTCCCCTATTTATTCCTCCTTAAATATACAGCCCCAGGTATCACACCCAAGGACTGAAAATAAACCAGAACCACTGTAAGAAAAAACAACAACAGCAAAAAAAAAATGAAGCCTTTTTTTGTCTGTATTTCACAGTAATTCCTGAGTGGAGACAATTCCTTCTGCAAATCATTATTTTTCACCAACACATAAAAATAACAGTTAACCACTGGGTCAATCTTTTAAAAAAAATTTTTTTAACAATAATATGTTAGCATGACTCAAGTCTGTAGAGAAATGAGTTCCATTCTGTCCTCTGGTGTCAGAGAGATTTCTCTGGCAGTGGCAAGTCCTGTCAGGGGAACTGGTTAGGGATGACGCAGCGGTTCCCAAGCTTGCCTTGCTCAGAATGGTTTCCCTCCCCTCCCTTTCCTCAGGCACACCAACTGCAACACTCTCCTGGCCTCACCCAGATAAAGGCCCCAGGACAGGGCATGCAAATGCAAACCTCTGCCTTCCAGGAAGGCCAGCAAACCTTCCCTGGGGTTGGTTCCAGTAAAAGGTGGGGCTCAGTGGCATGGGCAGGAAGCCAGAACAGAATCCTAAACTCAGCAGTGACTTTCTTTTCTGGTTTTGGGAGATCAAGTAATCACTTTGCCTTGGTTTTCCATCTTTATAATGAAAACAATAGTCTTACCTCTTCTACAAGTAGGTTTTGGGGACCAAAAATTTCAGAAATGTGGCTGTTTTTTATCCTCTAATGGGTGGAACACAGGAGGCATGCTAAATGCCATGCTGGCGTCATTGTGGGTGAACCTCCAACCTGACCATTTAGTAAACCATGTTCTTAGGAGTCTAGTTTCTACCACTATATTCAAGGCCATTATATATAGTGGGTAATCCTCATTCTGTCTCTCCTGTTTTGGTCTGTGCAGTGTATTTCTCCTCTGCTCCCAGAAACAGCACTCCTTTCCATTGGGCATCTGTGCCTTCCCCACCCTAACCATAAGGAGAACCTCATTCTATCCCACTGCCATGTGGGGACCCCAAGCAAAGACCCAGGGCTTTGGTTCTAAGACCCCATCTGCCTCAGCCAGGTTTTCCCTGAAAGCAGAGTGTTACATGCAGTAGTTTATTTGGGGAGAGGGTTCAGGGAACAGGGTGAGGGAAGGAGGAAAAAGTCACTGATATAACGAGGTGTTATAAAATTGGCTACCATGGCAGGTGCCTGGAGAAGGATCCTGCTAGGGTATATGAAGTGCATCTCAAAATCACCTGCCTGAAGGATGAGTGGCAGGAGCATTTACCCATTGGCCCTTATTTCCAGGTTGAACATACCTGAATGCTGGGGCAAGTCCTGCAGCTATTCCTCACCAAGGTGTAGGAGAGCTGCATTGGGAAGCCAGAGGCATCCCAAGTTGAGAGGAGACACATGTGCAGCCCAAATAATCCTGACTGAGGAGTATGGACTTAGCACTGAGTAAGGAGCATGAAAGGAAAGGATCATGCCCACTGGAGAGTACCATTTTGCAAGTGACAACACTTGAGGATCCCCTTGAACTTGTACTTGAAGACCAAGAGTTTAAGCCTCTGATGACTGTGGTAAATTTTTTATGAACATATTTAGACAACCAGGGACTCACAAACAAAATCTTATTTTAGTAGATGTATTTATCTATATTTTACAAAAACGAGGAAATTATTTCCTACTGTCTATTTAGCAGCCATTTCAACATTTTATATTATGTATGATCCATAGAATACCATTCAATGAGATGATTTATGAAAAAGTATGCCAAGGTCAAATAAATTTGACAAGTAGTATACACTACTACATTTCCTTGAATTTGTCACACATTTTTTTTCTAGTTCTTGAATATTTCTAAAATCAGAATTTATTTTATAATTAATGTGCTGTGTTAACTTAACTTCCTCTTATGGGCTGAATTGTGTCCCTTCCCACCACCCCCTGCCCCCCACCAAAATTCATATGTTGAGGCCCTCACCCTCAGTATTTCGGGATGTGACTGTATTTGGAGATAAGGTCTTAAAGAGCTGATTAAGTTTAAATGAGGCTGTTAGTGTGGACCTTAATACAATCTGACTTGTGTCTTTAAAAGATGTTTAGACACAGAGATATGTGTGCACAAAGGGAAGACCAGATGAGGACAGAGAGAAGGTGGCCATCTTCAAGGCAAGGACAGAGGCCTCAGGAGAAAACTGCTTGCACCTTGCCCTTAGGCTTCCAGCCTCCAGAACTGTGAGAAAATAAATTTCTGTTTTTAAGCTTCCCAGTGTGTTGAACTTTATTATGGCAGCTGTAGGAGACTAAGGTATTTCCTATAAAGCTGTTATTAACCAATGACACTTTTAAAATGGTAGCCGCAGTTCAGAATCTGGGAAACATGATATATCACAGGGAGAGTCACAATGCACATTAACATATTAAATTTTCTGAGGAAGCCCACATTCTCTTTAACTCTAACCCTTGTTCCCCGTGCTTAGGCACCATTGGAAACACTCTGAGGAACACAGCATGGAAGCATCTGTCGGAAGCCTCAGGTAAGTAGTTCCCCTCAGATGCCTTTTGAGGAATGGATTCAAATAGGAGTGCTGACTATGCCATTTCTTGGAGGAGAAAATCTCATTCACACAGGATGCCATCAACCAGAACTACTATAAAATGAAGGTCAAGAATAACAAAAATGAGTCCTGGCTGCTGTGGCTCAGTGGATTGAGTGTCAGTCTGCAAGCCAAGTGTCACTGGTTCGATTCCTAGCTAGGGCACATTACTAGGTTGCACGTCAGGTCCCCAGTTAGGGGAGCAAGTGAGAGGCAACCACACAGAGATGTTTCTCTCCCTCTCTTTTTCCTTTCCCCTCTCTCTAAAAATAAAATAAGTAAACAAACAAGCAAACAAATAAATAAGTTATTTTTTAAAAAATAACAAAAATGCTTCCTGATGATCTAGGTCCTATTTTATCAGACACACATCACATTATGGAGCATACAGGCAGCCCTCCCCTTGCACATTGCCTGCATGCACGAATTTCAGTTACTCCATGGTAACGGAAGTTAAATAACACCAGCCCCTCAACAACACAGTTCCATTACCAGTTACTTCAGTAACTGTGAATAATTCATTAGGTACAACTCTGCTCCTTACTCGTTAGGCCACACAGATCACTACACAAATTACAGACGTGCATCGAGACCAGGGACCCATCATGTCACGTCCTTCAGAGTCTGTGAGTGACTGGTCACTGTGCACCTGTTATCAGTTCATGCACAGACAGCAAAGCGTGCAGCTGTGTGGCCTCCTTGTCTCCCACTGACAAACCCACATAACATTCTACAGAAATGGAAAATCATAAGAGAGAAACAAAAAGTGAGAAGGTTGGAAGTGAAAGTTTAATCAGACCTAAACAGAGTTCAAGAGTAATACCCAGCCATGGGAATACTGATGCTGCTGTTATTCGAGAGATTCTAGATATGCAGCCAGGTGAACACAGTGAACCTATTGAAATAGATGAGGAAAGTGGTTGTGAGAAAAAGGATGAAGATGCTGCAATAAAAGTAAATGAACTATTAAAGATATTTTATGATATTGGAAGTGCAAAAAATAATATATCAGAAGCTGACCCAAATTTAGAAAGAGGTACAACAATTCACCAAGGCATAGAGAAGATATTTGGTCTATACTATAAGCTTTACAATAAGAGAAGTAGGCAAGCACTGTTTAAAACTCTTGGAATTTTTACAAAGAAATAAAACATTATTTCTCAATATTCTAATGTTTTAATTTCTAGTATGCCAAATAAATACTAGTTTTGCTATTTTTAAAATTTTTCTTATATATTTATAACCAACGATAAGAGAGTTCTTAATGTTTTGACAAAATTTCTGAAGTTCATAAAATAATCTCATTGATTATTGATCATTATTATTGAGATTGAGTCACAGTTTCAGCTTACCCAGTCACACACTGCGTGCAAAGCAAAGACTACTTGTAACACTATGATGTTAAGAAGAAAATTTTCATTGTCCTACTCTTAATCATTTCACCAAAGTTGTTGAACCTACCATGATTAGGTCGTGTAAGGGACCCAAATACCAAGGTTAAAAAATCTTTCCCTCACATACCTTAAGGAAGAGAGATGGCAAGTATATTAATCATGGTTAATGTTAATATCAATTGACTGCTTCCCATGTGCCGGGCACAATTCTGAGTGCTTGTCTTGCAGTGCGTTGCCTCTTAATAACCCCAGCACAAGTGAAACTTTCCAGGGACCATGAAAGAGATCTGATGGCTTAGAGAAAGGGAGGACATCACCCTTGTGAGCTCAGCATCTGCATATGCCCAGTGCCGTGTGCTTGTTGTTCAAGATAGGCCTGGCCAATGACACCTTCCCCATCTTTCCACACTTACAGGCCCCAAGGCAGGGGCTGAGGAAGATGCAAGTTGTAAGACAGGTTCTGCTTACATGGGCCCATGACACAGCAGCCTCCAAACATCGGGATGAGGCAGGAAAATGGCAGATCTTTGCATCAGCTGATGCTTTTTCATGGGCCCATAGGTGCAACCATCTGAGGAGTTTTCGAATCTGAATGTTAGGCAGGTGTACTCCCTATCTTTTTTCTACTTATCTAATTTCATGATAACACATTTCCAGGAGTGAGTAGCTGCATAGGAAGACATATCTACCACACTTTCTAATCTGTTCATTAGGCCTCAGGAAACTTCTTTGGCATGAAAAATATAAAAGGGTTACCTAAATTTCCTTCATATTCAAAAAGTCATCAATGCTAATATGTTATCTTTGCTAGATCACCTGCCTCCCGGTAGTTCCTCTGAACCTGTGTAACTTAGCCTTCTTTCCAACTATACTGTTAAGTATTTTTTGTTCTGTTGTAGGCAAAAAGTTTTTCTGTATGTGTATGGAAGTCAAGTATCAAGGTGCTGGTGGGGTTGGTTCCTTCTAAAGCTTTCCTCTTTGGCTTATGTATGGCTGTCTTCTCCCTGAGTCCTCACCTGGTCTTCCTCTGTGCATGTGTGTCTCTATCTCTTTATGTGTCCAGATTTCTTTGTCACCTCTTTAAGACCTTATTTTCTAATACAGCCATTTTCTGAGGTAGTGGGGATTAGGACTTTAAAATGTGAATTGGGGGGCACACAATTTTGCCCACAACATGTGTAACTATATATCTAGATAGGTAGATATATAGATAGATAGATAGATAGATCCTAAAAATGTCAACATGGATTTTAGAGATCTAAATTTTCTGACTTATCACAATCCCTCAGGGGTCTCATCTCCTCTTACACTCTCAATTTTCATCTCTAAGCAGATGACACTTGTACTCACATCTTTAGTCATCTTCTGAAGTTCTGATCCACATTCGCTGTGCCAAATTGGCATTTCCTCCCAAGCATTCCGCTGGAACTGCCAGCTCTGCATATGTAAAATAAAACTCATCTCATCCACATGGAATCTCTTCTTTCTGAACTACCTGCTTCCCTGAAGTTCCTGCAACCTTCCAAACAGTACCGTCCTACCTCTGGAGGATCTGTCTCTGTCTCCTCCCTCTTCCTTAACTCCTGACCCAATCAGTGGCTGTGTATAGGCCTCTGATGTGTCCTTCTACTTGCAATTTCTCTTGTATAAACGCTACTGAAAACATTGGTGGCATTGATGGTACTGTGTGTGCCTCAGTAGGACCCATGGGCTGCTTTGAGGAGAATCAGTTTCCATCTCACTGAGAGTTGCCCAAGGCCAGTCTAATTAGTTGGGAAGGTGAAAGAGAAAGAACCCGACAGAAGAAAGTTTTTTCCTTTCCCTTTATCTTTGCTCTTAACACAGAAGACTTTGGGATTGTATACCATGACACAATATTTCTAAACTTTCACTCAGTTAACACAGGCTTGTGCCCCTGTGGGAAACTTCGGAGAAGCACATACCTTCACTTCACTTCACAGGGAAATAGACCCCTTACAACCCAGCCTACAACCCCACCCACTCTATTTCTGTGCACACACACACACACCCAACTGTACTCACTCCCTCTGCACTATGGTTACCAGAGCACCCCACCCCCAACTTCCCTATGTAAAAAATTGGCAAAGAACTCAAGGAAATGGATGTCCTCCCCATGAACCAAAGTTTTGCTGTGCACTGTTTGAATAATAGTATCCTAACAGAATACCTGGAAGTTACAGAATATATTCATTAAACCTAGCTACCAGTTTAATAAGCTCTTGAAATGTCTTGGGACAAAGACTTATCTGGGGACAGAGGGTCAAGCCAGTGCCTAGATCGTATTTGGGAACAAGATTTAATTTCAGAGACTAGTTGCTACAGAATGTTTCAGGAGCTGAATCAGGCCTCCCTGTAGAAAAATGCTATCGTGAATTTGTAACATCTGCCTTGGACATGGAAAGAGAAATGGCACATTTTGTCATCTTCGATGGTGTAGATTCTCAGGCATTGTCTCATTCAATCCTCGCAGCTTCCTGTACAATGAATATTAGCCTCATTTCATAAACCAGGATCTGAGTGTTTTATCTGAAAGATGAGTGACTCCTTTAATGAATGACTTTGCCTTTCAGACTCCCCACCAGCCTGACTGGCACTTTCTTAGACCTGAACCACAGGTGACTTCCCTTTCATCTGCCCTTCCCTGGGGTTTTACCTGCATCTCATTTGAGGGTCCTCCTCACAAGGTAACTGGTGCCCCTCGGTAATGCCCTACCCCTTTGCTCCACTCCTACATGGTAACTACAGTCAAGTCCAGCATAACCTGATTGGGGATGTGCTGTGCCTTAAAAGGAAGGAAAGAAATTACCCTCTAAAGTTGCTGTGAGAATTAACCGTATGTACTGGCAAGAGCTACGGGGCTGCTCCTGGCACTGATTTTTGAAGGGACTTGATCAAGCAAGCCAGAATAAATGACTAGAGAAAGCAGAAATCCACTGACTCAATGGCAATTTTGCCAGTCAGAATTAAACATCTTGGCAAGATCTCCGGGGCACGAACAAATACTCTGCCAAACAAACCCATGGGCAATGCTGGGTGAAGTAGAGATTTCCAAGCAGCCCCTGAGGTGGCTGAGGAAGGGATGGAGAGGCTGAGGACATGCTGGAGTGGGTGTACTGGGTGAGGCAGGAGATTGATCAGAGAATGATTCCCTACAGGAGGCCAGAGGACACATCTTTCTCCAAGGCCATTGGGAATGTGCCCCATTACCAGCATCACCAAGATGCTTGCGGTGGCTCTGCTCTGCAGGCCAAGGTTGACCATAGAAAGGGTAGTTACAGAGCTGGGCTCAGGAATATGCATGATTAGAAGGGGGGAGGGGCTGAAACACTAGCAGCCAGGAAGCTGTGCTTAACCACCAGAAGCTATGAGGCTGTAACTACCCTACCAACTGGTGAGGCCACAGAAGCAGCTGAAGAAGTGTGACCATCAGGGAGTCATCGACATGGTAAACAGAGTCTGCTATCCCCAAGGGCAAAATAAGCAGACAACCAAGGAGGATGCTGCTTAATATCAAATGACAACAAAGGCAAGAATAAAGTAGCAGAAGGCTACAGAGGCTGCCCCAGTAAAATATCATGGTCCCTTATTTAGGTTCTAGATCTGAGCTAATTTTCAGATTTGAAACCCTTTGACTAAAAAGGTGAAATTCTGCAACACCATGGCAAGCTGTATCATGACAATAGTTTCCTAGGGCTGCCATAACAAAATACTACAATTAGGTGGTTTACAACACAAAAACTTCTTCTGTCACAGTTATGAAGGCCAGAAGTCTGAAGTCAAGATGTTGGCAGGGATGTTCTCCCTCTAAAACCTGGAGGAGAATTCTTCCTTGTCTTTTTCCAGTGTCTGGTGGTTTGCCAGAAATACTACCATTCCTTGGTGCATCACTCCAACCCTCCACTTTCACATGAACTTCTCCCTGTCTTCACACCATCTTCCCTCTACACATGTCTGTTTCTGTGTCCAAATTTCCGCTTGTTATAAGGACTCAGGTCATATGGAGTAGGGCCCATCCTAATGAACTGAACCCATCTTAGTGTGGTTAAATCTGCAAAGACCCTATTTCCAAATAAGGTCACACTCACAGGTAATGAGGGGTTAGGACTTTAACATATCTTCTTTGGGAGGGAGCACAACCCAAAATACAATAATAATTCTTCCCCATACATCTTTCACTAGGTGAGTAGTCATTGGAGAAAGGGGGAGACCCAGACAATCCAAGGGCTATTGGACATAAGGTCTGTGTTGACATTGACACTTGGAGATGCAGAATATCATCACAGCTCCCCGTTAGTGTAGAGGTCTACAGGACCAGCAACGAATGGAGTCCTGGTTAATGTCCAGCTCACAGTGGTCCTGCTGAGTCCACTACATGTCTGTGGTCACTTCCTTGTATCCTAAGTGCAAAATTATAATTGATATTCTTGGTAGTTTAATTAGCTTCAACCTTGGTTCCCTGATCCTTGGGATAAGACCTGTCATAGTAAAGAACACCAAATATAAAGCTCTGAAAATATCATTTAAGGTGGTCAGTCAAAAACAATATTGAATTCTGAGGGGGCTAGCAGAAATTTGTACCACCATTAAAGACCTCAAGTGCACAAAGTGGTGGTACCAATTTATTTCCACTTAATTCACCAGTCTGGCTCTGGCAGAAACTGAATAGACCCTAGGGAATGACTGTAATCTACAACAAATTAAACAAATAGTAGCCTTGATCACAGGTGCTATTCTGAACATAGTCCACAGCATGCACCAATTTACCTGGTAGTGTTTGTACAACATCTTTTCCACTTCAGTCAAGAAAGAGAATTATGAACAGTTTATAGTCATATGGGACAGAAAACAATATTTAACAAGAGCTTTGCCTCAGGCCTATGTGAACTCTACTGCTTTCTGTCATAAAATATGCTGAAGGTATGCAGACCACCTGAACAGCCCACAGAACATAACATCATGGTGATTGTACAGAAGAAATAATAGGTGGCTAGTTCACTGGAGATTTCAGTAAGATAAATGCACTAGAGAGGATGAGGGATAAACCCAATGAAAATTTAGGAACCTGAATTTTAATAAAGTTTTTAGGGATGCAATGGTCAGAGGAATTCCTGAATGTTCCCTTCTGAGAAAAATACAAACTGTTATATCTTGCATCCCCTACCACAAAGAAGCAGTGGTTGGTATACCTTATTTTATTCTGAGGGCAACGCATTCTAGGAATACTGCTCTAGCCTGTACACTGGGTGGCACAGAAGGATGCTAACATTGAGTGGAGCCTGGAATAGGAAAGTTCTGCAGCAGATCCAGACTGCAGTGCAAACACACTTGCAACTGAAGCCATATGATCTGGTGGGCATGTGAGGTTGGAGGTGTCAGTAGAGGGACAAGATGCATCATAAGATGGAATTGGTACATTTGAGATCAAACCTGGGCAGAACCATAGGGCACAAATAAGTTGAATGAGCTGGTAGCCCAGACCCTTGTGTTACTCTCCACTGCTGTACTAGGGGCCCTTCCCCAGCTTGCACCTATGGTCATAGTGGGAGAGGTGTCCCTATCACCAGTAAAGCATGTGGAAGGACATAAAGGAGTGGATATGAAGTCTGAAGATTTCTGTATCACATATTGACACACACCAAAAAGTATTCACCACAAGAGAAATATTGAATGTCCAAGTAGATCATTACAAAATTACTTGGCCAGTTGACATTAGCCAGCCTACATCATTGGCCAACCCAGAACCACCATAATCAGCATGCAGATGGAGCTGCCACAGTGGCTGAGATGGAGGCTCTGCATGGGCCTAGCTGCATGGACTCATTTACCAAGGCCAGGGGATCTACTGCTGCCTCTGAATGTTCAACCTGCCCGCAACAGAGACCTTGCTGAGGCCCTGATATAGAGACCACTATATGGGCAAATCTGCTTCACAAATCCCTTCCATATTTGAAGAACCAGCAGTTCATCTTTACATGATACATAACCATTCCAGGTATGGATTCAACTTACTGCCTAATAGGCCTCAGCCAGTACCACCAGCCAGGGCCTCTAGGATGCTTGATGTACAGACATAGAATGCCACTCAATCAGGCATCACAATGCAGGACCCACTTCATGAAGAGGCAGGTGCAGGAGTGGGACCATGGCTGTGGGTGGGATCCGTGAGTCCTATCATGTACCACAGAAGTGGCTCATAGGATGCTGGAATAGCCTTCACATAGTGTGGCTGAGTGACAGTGCAGAGGCAGTTTTATGAAAAGAGAAAGTATTGTCTTTTAGGACACATTAAATGAGCGACATGTTGATGGTGCTGTGTCCCTAACAGGGACAATACATGGGTCTGGAGATCAAAGAGTGGAAAATCAAAGAGTGGAAGCAGGTGGGTGTTGACCCCACTTACTATCACTCACAGTCACCACTGGGAAATACAGTGCTTCCCATTAAACTAAAAGTCATAGCTCTGCTACAGTACCTTGAACTCCTGTACTGCTATCCTGTTGGTGAGAAGTGCCACCATTTAGGCAAGGGTTAGTGACACTGATCAGCAGCAGGAGGAAGAAATTTGATTGAAGCCCTGGGATCCCCTTAGGTGTCTCTTGGTACCCCTGCCCATAGTAACTATGAATAGACCCTCCCAGGCACCCCAGACTTAGAAAGGGTAAGGACCCTTACCTGGGTCATACCACCAGGTAACCCACTGAGATCTGCCAAAGTGATAGATAAAAATGAGGGGATATCAGGGTGGATAGTGGAGGAGAGAGAGGATGAATGAGAGTTTGACCCCTCTCCCACTAGCCTTGCTTTTCTAAGTGTCCCCTCTGAAGAAGAGGCCTGCGTGAACACGTAGAAGCTGTTCCCAGAAGCTGCGTGCCATAGATGGATGTGTACGACATCGAGCTGGGCGTGGAGGCCATGAGACGTGCCTCGCAGACCCCTGGCCGCTGAAAGAATACAGCAGCCTCTGCTGCTGCACCAAAATCTACCTCCTTTCAGCCAGTGACTGAGTGTGGCAGGAATGCTACCCAGTTCCCACGAGACTCAGGACTCCTTTCTCAGGCACTGGGGCTCAAAGACTTGTCATTGGCCTGTCAAAACGTCCTTAAATCTGCATCACAGTCTCAAGTTTCCTCTCCAGTCCTCCAGCCTTCCCGCCCTCCTCAGTAAGGGTCAGACTGCATCCCAACAGCCCTCCCAGCTTCCTTTGGCCTTCTCCCTGTGTTGGCTTCCTCTGGCTGCTGTAACAAACCGCCATAGACCTAGTGGCTTAAAACAACACACATTTATTATCTTTACAGTTCTGTAGGTTCAAAGTCTGAAATAGATCATCAAGTTGCATTCCCTCCTGAGGCTTTAAGGAGAGAATCCTTTAGAGGTTTTAAGAAAGAATTGATCCCTTGCCTTTTCCAGCCTCTAATGGCTGCCCACATTCCATGGGTTGTGGCTCCTTTCTCACATCACTTGAATCCCTACTTCCATCACCACATCTCTGTCTCTGACTCTGCCCTTCTGTCTCCCTCTTAAAAGGACCCTGTGACTGCACTCAGGGCCCACCCAGACAATTGACAATAATCTCTCTATCTTAAGATCCTTAATTTAATTTCATTTGCAAAGTCCCATTGGCCGTGTGTGACAACATAGTTACAAGTTCTGGGCATTAGGACATTGACATCTTGGCATTAGTTAGCCTTCCCCTCAGAGGCATGTTCTCCAAGTAAATTTCTTACACATCTAATCCCATCTTCGTGTCTGCTTCCTGAAGAAGCCTGAACTGACACCTAGGTCATTCACCAGTGCCCCTAGCATCTAGGCAAGCAAGGTCCTTGGACTGGGCCCTATGCCTCACAGGGCCCTATGCTTTGGAGTATCTTCTCCAAATGTTCTTAGTCCTCTTCTGGTGCTTAGGATGGGTCAGGCTGATGATGCCACCCAGGCACTTTCCATTTCGTCCTTCAGAACACTCTCCAATTCTCTACCTCAGATGCTCTGAAGGGCTATGAGACTTGTGCCTCTGGGGTTGTCCTGGGGTCCCTTTTTGGTCCGCATTTTCAGAGGGGAACCCTGAGTAGATTGCTTCAGCTCGCCTCCCAGATTTCTTGGCGATTGCATGAGATCCAGCCACCAAGATAGTACTCACAGACTGATTTTGGACAACTCTCACACACACCAGGTGCAAGATGAGTTCAGTGCTCTGAGCCAACAACAATCTATCACAGGCCCTGGGTTTGAGCAGCATTGGTGGCCCACCCACATAACAGCTTTCCCCCAACCATGTTCATGTCAGGCAATCTCCTGAGGGCTCTGGGTTGTCCTCTGAGTGTTTTCTAGCGATCATTCTATGGTGCCAATGGGCTCTTCTAATGCAAGTCCTCTCTGGATTCCAGTCAATGTGATGATGCCATGCTCCTCTGAGGCTCAGGCTGTACTAGAGGAGGGATGGACATTCCTTGCTGAATGGGACCCCCTGGTTATTGCAACGAGGGTCCCTGGGTATCCTCCCCATTGGTGGTGGTGTATGGAGGCAGGGGTAGAGTCAACATTCAAAGAGAACACAGTCTAGAAATGTAGGATTATAGCATAAAGAGTTGAGAGAAGACATAGTTGGAAAATGTGCCCTTCTACCTTTATACTATAAAAGTCACTCTGGTGGGGAAGAGGTATTAAATATTTTATTGTTTTTTTCTTGCAGTGAGAACTTTCAAATCCACTCTCTTAGCTACTTTCAAATATGCAATACAGACTTATTAACTATAGTCACTATGATGTGCATTACATCTCCATGACTCATTAATTTTATAAGTAGAAAATTTTACCTTTGGACTTGCTATACTATAAAATTTAGAACAATGCATCTATGACCAGAGGACAACTTATTATTCACATTTTTCTGCATGTTCCAGGTAAGACCTGGGGATATAGTCATCATCAACAGAGTGCAGTATCAGTTTTGAGAGAGTCAATGAAATCCAGTACACACAGATTCAGGGTGGATGAGGCAGCCTCATTGTAATGATGTGACTGCCATTAAACACATGGTATTAGGGAGCTGAGGAGACAAGAATAGCTATGTTGTTTCAATACAAACAAGTCCAGAAGATCCATGGCATTATGAGTAATAATCATGTTGCATGACAGATATACAATTAGCTAAGATTTTTAACAAAAGATATGGTTTCTGGACGGGGTGGGCGGGGGGCGGGGCAAAAAAAAAAAAGATATGGTTTCTGGACCTGAACAGAAAGAAATGGTACCTGGACACTATGGAAAATCTTTACAAAGACAGGCAACAATAAATTTGTAACTATATCTTCTCTACCTATAACTCTAAATCCATCAATCAATCACTCAATCACCATGCTTCACAAGGGCCCATGAATTTTGTAATACATTTTTAAACTTTTAAGTTTTATTTTTAAATTACAATTTATATTCAATATTGTTCTGTATTAATTTCAGGTGTACAGCATGGTTAGACAATCATATACAGTATTACCTCACTTACCGTGGGTATTACATTCAAGACACCCCCCCCACAAAGTAGGAACCTTACATTTATTCTTCTCCTAAACTTACATAACTTTAACAACACACATATACAGTACTGCAAAATTTCGCAATATAGCAAAAAATCCACGATAAATAATTAAATATAATATTTTTAAAAATCCCGCGATACAGTGAGGCCGCGATAAGTGAAGAGAGGGAGTACTGTACTTTACAAAGTGTTCCCCTGATATTTCCAGTACCCGCCTAGCACCATACATTATTAATAAAAGTGTTTATAGTAGACAGGGCCTCCACAAAAATAAGTCAATAAATATCTGCCCTGGGTTTATCAACAACATGTTCCAAGTTCTAATATGAACAAGAATTGTGCTAGACATCATGGATACAAAAAAGAATAATGCACGATCCTGGACCCCATGTAAGTCATGGTCTAAATTTGCAGCAAAGTACACAGATAGTCAGGGGTCTTGTGTCAGACAGAGCCATAGAAAGAGGAGATGCAGAGAGCACATCAAAATACTGATGTTCCCTGTTAGATTCATCAGAAAGGTGTCAATGAGAACATTTGTGTTTGTGGGCCTGTAGAATGGAATTTTTCAGCCATCCTCTGAATCCAACTTTCTTCTCCTCTGAATAAACCTCTCTTTGCTCAGGCCTCCATGGATCAAAGATTCTAGTAAGATGCCTGTGGAAGGATAGGAGAAGCTCAGGTCTATCTGTCCAAACAGGGTACTCTGAAGCTACACAAATGATGCAAGAGAAAGGAGTGTTTGACTTCCATAACTGTTTTAGCTTCAGAATCTGGGTATAGTAATAAGGTCCTTATAGAAGAATGCTCCCCAACCACACATCATAGGTCGCAGTAAAAGCACTGCCCAGAAATAGAGGTCTTTCAGGGGAAGACATGAAAAAGGAAGATGAAGCCACTGTGTTCTCCTGGGTTTTCCTTTGGTTCTTGGTCAGAATCAGCGGGGAGCCTCCATTAACATGGGATTTCTAGCCCATCAGTCATCCTTGGTGGTACAAGCCCACAGAGCTCTCATCATCAGGAAAAATGTGAGAAATATAGAGCTACAGGGCTCTCTAAAGACATACAGAGCAAAACTGAGCACCTATTTCTACTTTAAGAATTGCCTATCATCCCACTTATATGAGATACTTAGAAAAGTCAAATTCATAGAGTCAGAAAGTAGCTGGTGGTGCCAGGGGCTAGAGAAGAGGGAATTAGGGGTTAGTGTTTAATGGGGACAGAGTTTTAGCTTTACAAGATGAAAACAGTTCTGGAGGTAGATGGGTGATGCTGGTTACGCAACATTATGAATGTATTTAATACAACTGAGCTGTATGCTTAAAAATAGTTTAGGTGGTAAATTTTATGGTATGTGTATTTGTCCACAATGAAGAAATTTGCACTAAAAGAATGAAACACCCACTGGTACATGCTATGGCATGGATGAACCTTGGAAACATTATGCTAAAGTGAAAGAAGCCAGTCACAAAGGTCACATAGTATGTGATTCCATTTATATGAAACATCCGGAATAGATAAACCCGTAGGGACAGAAAGCAGATTGGTGGTTGCCAGGGCTTGGAGGAGAGGAGAATGGGAAGAAACCGCTCAAGCAGAGTTTCCTTCTGGGGTGATGAAAATGTTTTGGAACTAGATTGGGGTGCTTGTTCAACATCATGAATGTATTAAATGCCACTAATGGGTTAGGTTTATGTTATATGAGTTTCCCCTCAATAAATTACTTTTTTTAAGTCCAAAAAAAATTGCCAATCAGGCTAGTGGGTGTGGTGAGTAAAAATAATCAGAATGGGTTCAGCCCAGATCCTCCCCAACTCCTGAGGGTCTTCTCTGGGGACCTAACTACAGTCTGTGCAAAGAAACCCACCTGCTGGCCTCGGTCACTTCCTGTCCTCCAGAACCACCCGTGGCAGCCATTTTTCTCATTCTCCTTGGGCTCCTGCAGTTATTTGTACAAAGACAGGCCCTGCAGATTTGTAGGGCGACACCAAGGATGTGGCCTTGGGTGAGAACTGCAGTGTTGGGGAAAACAAAACCTGTGTGGCTGCTCAGCCCAAGAGCCCACCAGGCATCCTCGGCTTTCTAACCATTAATTGGCAAGGCCACGGGGGGACCCCAGGATCATTGCAGAAGCCTTGCCAAGCACCACCAGGACTGTGTGGGCCAAAGAGGGGAAATGTGAAAGCACAGCTGGCCCAGGGAAGGTGAGGCCCATCTGCAGTGAGAAGTTGGTGGCTGGAGGAAGAAGCTAAGTTACTACAAGATGTTTTATTTTTTCAGTGGGGAGAAGACAAACAAAGCCCAAATACTGACTGCACGTGACAGGGGGTAGTGAGGGGCGATGTGCCAGGGGAGGTGGGTCGGGAGGGCAGGGTGTCCAGATGCAGGGAGAGAAGTCAGCCACAGGGAGCGAGGGGGAAGATAGGAAATGTGGAGAGTGTTTTGGGTGGAGGGTGAGAAACTTCAGGAAGCACAGAGCAGATGGCCTTAATCTTCTAAGTGGGAAAGGAGGCAACATCGAAATTGGCTGGGGGGTGGGGGGTGGGAGGCAGGGCTAGGAGGGGAGGCTGGGCAATTCCCCAGTGGCCACAGAGGGGCCTAGAATAGGGCATCCTGGGTGAGTAACGTCAGTGTTTGCCAAGCTTGTCTCATGAGAATTGCTGGGGGGGGGGGGGGGGTGTCAAAATGCAGATTCCCCAAATCCTCCCCTGGAGGCTGAGTCCATGAGTCCATGCATGGGATGGATGAGACCAAAAATCTACATTATGAGGACAGCCTGTGTATTTACTAACATCAGGCATGTTTAAAGGAATGGTGAGCTACAGAACTGCCAAACGGCATGGAGGGCCCCTGAGAGGCCGGAAAACGTGAGGGGAATCATTCGGTATCCTTCTCACAGCCAAACTCCAATGCCCAAAAGCCCATTCAGAGACAACAATGACGGGGTTTAGCCATGGAAGTGGGGTATAGCCAGGAGAGTGTGGTGAGAGGTCCAGGGCATGGGGGACAGGGACTGTGGGCACAGTTGAAGTGCTTGACCTTGGGCACACACTCGGTGGAGACCAGAGTGGAGGCAAGAGAGAACTGACAGACTGTTCGAACAGGAAAAGTGGAGGGAACTTTTTTACTGGTCAAGATCAGGAGGTCAGTGAGGGTGAGGAAGTGGGAGAGGCTTGAGGAGGAGATGGGAATTTCAGAGCTAAACACTGGGGAGTCTGAGTGTAGGCAACACTGGTCAGCTGGGAGAGGCACACTCCCCAGTCACCAATCAGCCCAAGCACATCTTCCTGAGGCAGCGTTTTACAGGTATATGTGGGGAGGAAATTAGTTTTATATTATAATAAATACATTCCATTGGTTCAAATGAAATAGTAAGATTTAAAAGAAAACAAAACTTCAAAGGCTTTCTCTTGGCTGCTTTGGGATACATGCCTGGGTTCATGTCCCTGTGTGGTTAGCAGAATTGAAAGTGCTGAGGAATCAACACAAATAAAAGCAGATGCTTCAGGACTGGTACCGAATGGAGGGCCTCTCTTTAAGGACAGGTGACCAGACTGTGACCCGGTAGTAACTGGAACTTCATGAAACTTCTAATAATTAACCATTTTCACTTACAGAAATGGTTACTTTATGTGATAAAACCTAAATCTCACATTCACTTCGGAGGTCCCTCTCCCTCACCACCACTGCCTCCACCATATGTCCTCCAGGGGGCACTGCTCCTCCTTCTAAACTCTGTCCCAAACAAAGCCCACTTCCGTGGCTTTCTGAAGCACCCCATAAGTCAGCCTTGAAACAAAAAAGACTATTTAAAAAGGAAGTAACCATAGAAGACCCATGAGTCTGGACAGCCAGCTCCTCATCTTCTAAAATGTAGCCCCAGGTCAGCAGCATCCGTCACCTAGGAGCTTGAGGCATCCCCTGGTCCCAACCAGACCCATTAAATCAGAAATGGCATTGTAACAAGATGCCTTCAGGTGATCTGAGTGCACACTGATAATTGAGAAGCTCCGGTCTAGCAGGAAAGATTCTGCCTTCCTAACCTCAGCAAGCGGGGCCCACCTGCGTAACACCCACCCTCAGGAACACTCTCTTAGACCCTTCTACAACTTAAGAGGAACAGAAGGCCTGGGCCTCCCAGTAATATCGCCTTGTTTGTAGATCCCCTTTTACTCTCACGGTGTATGAGCTATCTATTGCTGTGTGACAAATGACCCCAAAACTTAGTGTGAAACTGCAAACATGTATTAGCTTACAGTTTCTCTGGGCTAGGAATCTGGGCATGGCTTAGCTGGGTAACTCTGGCACAGAGTCTCTCACAAGGCTGCAAAGTGTCAGGGCTCATCATGGGCTCCATGGAGGCATTTCACGTTCATGGTCACTCTTGTTGGGAAATCAGCCACCCTCAGGTCCCAGCTGGCTATTGGTCAGAAACATTAATCTTCGGGCACATGGTTCTCTCCACAGAGTTAATCACAATATACCAATTTGCTTCCCTCTGAGTAAGAGCTCTGGATGAGCAGAGGGCAGGGGCAGAGACGGGGCAAATGAGACAGAAGTCATTCATTTGTCACCAAATCTTGGAAGTGACATTCCATCACTTTTGTCATGTGCCATTGGTCAAAAGCAAGTCACTAGGTCCAGCTGAGGCTGAGAGGAGGGGATTACATAAGGCTATAAATAACAGGATCACTGGTTCTTACAGTGGGGATCACTGGGACAATTTAGAGGCCACCTACCTCAGGTAGTGATCTAACATCTAAGGAAAATACCCCAACAGGGCAACCATATAAGAATACAAGACAATAACCTCCACCGTCATATGGTAAGGATAACATATATTCAAAACAAGAGATTTATTCTCTCTTAGTAGTAGCTTTCCGAGTGATTCCACATTAATATCCCTTGGGAAACATTAAAAATACTAATGAAGGCCAACTAAATCAGAACCTCCAGGAACTGTGGGATTTTGTTTGTTTGTTTGTTTTTTATTGTTGTTGGTTGTTGTTTGATTTTTTACAATTTCTGGGATGATTCCATTACAGAGCTGGAGTTGAGAATTACTGCCTCAGATGAGCAATTTCACATGCTACAATACCAGGGCTGGGGTGAAGGTCGTTGGGAAGAAAGAAGGCCTGGGGCTGAACTGCTTGGGATTCTGATGGTGATCTGCTGTGGAATGGGTGGACAGGAAGAGTCAGCCAGGGGATCTAGGCCTTAAGGAGTGTTGTGGTCATGTGAGAGGTGAGGAGATAAGATGGAAAAAAGATAAATGGCTTTTTACAATTGCCTACTTTAACAAAACTCCCATCCAGTGGTGAGGGCAGAGAACACTTGCAAGCATTAGGAAGAAAGGAAGAAAAAGAGGAGAAGGAGGGAAATAGGGAGGGAGGGAAGGAGAGAGAGAAGAAGGGAGGAAGGGGAGTTAGAAAAAGATACCAATCCATTTTTAAAATTTGTCTTCAACTCTCACTGATGGCTTCAAGGAAATAGAAACAGAAAATGGAGACTTAACCAAGAAAAGTGCCTTATAATCTTTTAGTCTATGTCCACAGACATACAGAAAGTCAAAACTAGAGAGGCCTTGTAGATTACCTCACCACCTTCATTTTATGAATGAAGAAATGAGTCACAAAGGGTCATGGCGTTGCTGGAATTAGAACTCACATCCTTGAAGCTGAGCCAAGAGCTCAATCGAAGTCTTCACACATTTCTAGATAGGGTAGGTTTCATTCTTTCCCCTTCACACCGGTGTGAGAATGAGGCTTCCTTAAGAATGGTTGAAAGAGAGAGCATGCATTCTCTTACTGGGTGCCACATCCTTGGAGAGCTTCTTTCATATAAATATTTCAACAAGGGTTAGCCTACAGGAGGTTGTGAGTCACAATCAGTGCTATGGCAGTTCATTTACTCTGTTTGATGGGAACAAGTTAAGGGGATGATCATAGACCTGGAGTCTAACAAGCTTCCTGCTCATTGGAGGGAAAGAGTTAAAATCTGAGCCACAATAAGAGCCTGAGAGGGCGCTAAAGCACTGCCCAGTCCAGGGGCTTTATCCACAACAGTAAGATGGCTCCATTCTTCAGGCGGGTCCAACATTTACCTCTCCTCCCCCCGCCTCTCCTGCCTAATCTGTATCTTATCCACTGTTCTCATCCTCAGGGACGGGTCACTCCCATCCTGTTGCTATGGCTACAAGCCTCACCCAAAGCATACCAGTGCTTTGCTGTTCCCAGAATCTGGCTGCCATCCAGGCAGATGCCGAGCAGTTGGGGAAGAAAAGGCTCCCTTTCTGAAAGCCAGTCCAAGGCTGTTTCCTTGGACTCTCCACTGTCAGCTGAGTCTTTGAGAGCTCTCTATTCAGCTGTGTCTGTGACTGGGTGGTGATTGTTCATTTTTCTCCCTGCACCAGCTTCTTGGGAGCCTCTAACCCAAATCTCACAGAGCTAAATAAGGCTGCCTCCAGAGCTCAGGACCCTGGCTGGGTACCAAACACTGAAAACTTTACCAGTTGCCACCAGTTCCACATCTCTAAGCTCTTAAGAGAGTTTTGAGGAATGTCCCAAGAGCTCCACGCCTGCCCATTTCTAATGCTCTTGAGTGTCTAGACCTGACCTGGTTCTCTTGGAAAGAAAGAAGTCCATAGCAGAGGAGACAAAGAACCCAGGGAGATGAGAAATGGACTCTCTTTAACAGCAGACAAAGGAAAACCTGCCCATGTGTAACACGGCTTAAATGTACAGCCATCCCTGGTGCTTCGTGTTGGCCCATGCTTTTGTTCACTGCAATTACAAGCAAGGAGGATACTGGAAGGAATTTGCAGTGAATACCAACCCTCCCAAGTAACATCTGTCTCTTGGGGTGGATGACCTGCTTTATCCTGGTCAGGATTCTACCCAGCGTCCTCCAGGGGTAAAATGCAGGACAGAAATCAGCACAAAAATATGGAATGTTTTCATTGTGCATTCTCTCCATTCCTCCACTCATGCTCGCCAGTCAAGGACTGGCCAGCCCCTGCCCCAGGTACATGCACACATCGTTACAGAACCTGGCCTGGAGTGGGAGGCAGGGTGTGCTCACAAAAGTTCCATCACCCATGTGGAAAGGGATTGGGGCCGGCGACTAGCAGCTGCTTCTGCTGGCCAAACCACAGCAGCCCAACGACCTGCTGCTGTCGAGGACCACGGAGCCCCTCCCAGGTCTCACTTTTAGCATTGATATCCTGCCCAGAGGGACTTGGTTGAAGGTTGCACGTTTTTGTTAAAAAGTTGCTTTAAAAAAAATGAGCTGAGCTGCTTGGGGGTGGAAGGTGCTTGCTTCTTTTTCAGAAGTAATTTAAAGAATCATCTTTCCAGTGGGAGAGAGTGTGATCATAACTCATTCAAAATTAATGAGAATGATACCAAAAAATACAGTGGTCTTAATTTCTTCATTATTTTTTGTGCACACTTGGGATATTTTTCAGCTTATTATTTAAATACAAACATTTTCATAAAGATATATGGTTTAATTTTTAAGTTGAGGGACAATCTCTATTGCTTGCAAAGCAAGCCTCAAGCACAAGCCTTAATATTCAGACCACATGGCCGTGGCCCAGTCCGCATCAAACCATCACTACCACCAACTTTAACAACACCCCCTGAGAACAAGATAGAAAGATTGCAGGTACGAAGATTGAAAATGCCAATATTCAAAGTGATGGCAGCCATCACCTCTCCCAGCAGAGTTGGCACAACCCTGCTCTTCCCTTCCTGTTCTCTTTTCATCATCCACTCCCTTCCTGGCACTCACATCAGTCCAATTTATTCCAAATGACTCCTGGTCTCAGTAAGAATATTAGATGACCAGAGGTTGGACAGGGTCCCGGAGGGAGAAGCCTTAAATATGGCTGAACAGATAAGACTGAAATATCTTCAGAAGTTACTGACACTCTTAAGAATCACTGTCTTTTGAAAGACCAGAACAGTTGAAAACTTGCATCACTGAAAGCTAGCCCCCTGGTGCATGCAAATACTTTCTCCCTCCACAGCACATGACTGTTATCTCTCCATCAATCATGTTCATGGGCACAGTGCTTGGCCTCGCCCACATCCCTGAGGGACGGCTGCTCCAAGACCCCGCCTGAAAGCAAGCTGCTGAATGAGCAATATTCTCCACCTCGAGCAGGAGACAGGCTAGGCTGCATGTGACTGAATCATGAGAGCCTGATGGGGGAGACAAATCAGGACTCTAAAGAAACTCCACTACATGAAAACAAGGAGGGAAGATTTACCACTTTCCCAAGAGATAATGGGAAACTCAAGGTTTTCATTTGTGTTTTTTATTTGTTTGACTGAGTTTCAAGTGTTTGGAAGGCTCCTGTGCAACTGGCAGCTGCTGACTTCCTGAGCCTTTAAAAACATCAAAAGCGTACTGGGGCATGACGTGGCCCAGCACAGCAGATTTGGAGTTCAATAGATGTCAGTTCAGATGTGGCTCTGCCCCTTACCAGCTGTGCCAGCCTGTCAGTCACTCACCCTCCTGGAGCTGTCACCTCTGAAACACATTATAGCTTTTCCTGCTGCCTTGGTGTGATGTTGAAATGAAAGAATTCACGTGACAGGCAGTGGCAGTATCTGTTCAGAGTGACCTACATGTAAGAGGTGCTCAATAATGTGCCCTGAATTATGAATGTGCATATTTTCAGTGTTTGTTACAGAGTCGTCATTCAGTCAGTATTTGATTTTTGTCCCTTTCCTTTCCCAGATGAGCAGCCACTAGGGAGCTCGCTCCAGTAGCTCAACATCCCAATCAAGCCAAAAATACAGCTTCTTAGAGGGGCCTGGTCACCTCTGCGAGGTACTGGGGGAGAGTCTGTTGACCAGGTTCCAGCTCTGCTCTGTCACTAACTAGTTGGGCAGCTTTGCATGAAGCTATTACAGTTCCTTCTTCTCTCCTTCTGCACCTCTATTTTCTCCATTTTAAAAATGAGAGCGCTCGACCAGATCCATAGTTGTAAACATTTTATAGCATCAAAACTTGTTCTTTACAAGAAATCTCACACAGAGCCCGCAGGGGAGAGGATAAAGGCCTGTGTATGGGTCTGCTCAGCTCCCCAGCCCACCCGCTTTTAGAGGCAGAGTGGACGGCACTGCCTGAAGAACAGCCAAGGATTTTTGGAGCACAGTTAGAGAACCACGGGACTACATTCTAAATCTCGAAATCTGACATTTGTGACTGTTTACAGAGTAACTTGGGCACGTTTTGGAGCCCCACAAAATCCAGGCTGATGTGTAACACATCTGAGAAAGAATACAACCAAGAAGACTCTGCTTCATGCCCAGCTCCTCGGACCTGCTGCCTGGGTAAAAGTCACTTGGCAGGAAGTTCCTTTTAACTGGTTTCAGCTGGAGACTCAGCAGCAGCAACTCCACAGCACTGGGGGAAGTGGGTGAGGATGGGGAAGTAATATGGAGAAAAAAGTGTAATCTTATCCTGAAGAGAGTGTCATGTGAATATAGACTAATTAAAGAAGACTGTAGCGATAGGACCTGCAATAAATTAGTGTGAGCAATAAGGGAGTGGTGAGAGGTGGGGAAAGAGCACTGGGCAGGAAATCAAAACACCTAATCCCAGGTCCACATTAACTGCTGACCTTGAGCAAATCACACCTGTGTCTCACTTACCTCTATGGTAGGGCTAGACCAGGTAAATTATATGGGCTCTTCCAGCCATAAATATCTGTGATGCTAAGAACTGCAGGCACTTAAGAATGTTTATAACAAAGATGTCCAACTTTCAGTACAGTTATGCATCACTTAATGAGGGGATGCATTCTGAGAAATGTGCCTTTAGGCGATTTCATTGTTGTACCAACATCATGGAATGAACTTACACAAACCTAGATGGTACAGCCTACCTCGCACCTATGCTATATGGTAGCCTATTGCTCCTAGGCTACAAGCCTTCCCAGCATGTTACTACTGAATACTGTACATAATCATAACACATTGGTAAGTATTTGTATATCTAAACACAGAAAAGGTATGATATAAATACAGTATAAAAGATAAAAGATGGTACACCAGTATAGGGCACTTGGCATAAATGGAGTCGCAGCACAGGAAGTTTCTCTGGGTGAGTCGCTGAGGGAGTGCTGAGGGAATGTGAAGGCCTCAGGTATTACCAGACACTAATGTAGACGTTGTAAACACTGTACACTAAGTTTACACTAAATTTATAAAAACAAATACTTTTCTTTCTTCAGTAATAACTTTAGCTTACTATAACTTTATAAACTTTAAGTTTTTTAAACTTTTTGAATCTTTTGTATTAACACTTAGCTTAAAACATAAAAACATTATATAGCTGTGCAAGAATATTTTTTAGAATACAGGCTTTTTCCTGTTTTTAATTTTTTTTTTTTTTACTTTTTAACATTTTTTCATTAAAAACTAAAGCACAAGCACACATATTAGCCTAGGCCCACACAGGGTCCAGATCATCAGTATCACCGTCTTCCACCTCCACATCTTGTCCCACTGGAAGGTCTTCAGGGCAATAACTTAATACATGGAGCTGTCATCTCCTATGATGACAAGGTCTTCTTCTGAAACACCTCCTGAAGGCCCTGTCTGAGGCTCTTCTTGAGGAAAAGCCACTCTTTTTAGGAGTACGTCCATGGTGGTTTGCTTGGTTTGCTTCTTCTTGTCATCACAGATTATTTGCAAGCAGATAATGCACCATGATATTTCTACAAACAAAAACCTTTTAGCGTTGGGGTCTATAAAGAGTTTGCTGAGGTCTGTAAGAGCTTCTGCTAAACCCTTCACTGTGAATTTTCTTATAAGTTCTTCCTTTTTTTTTGCTCCTGCAGTTTTCTTTTCTCTTGCCTCTTCTTTAGCTATATGCATTCTTGTTCCAACTCCAGCAACTCCTCATTAGTCAGCTCCATAGGAAACATCTCTAGGAGCTCCTCAATATCATCCTCATCCACACCCAGGACTCTTTGCCATCTCAACAGTAGCCTTGTTGGTTTTTGCAAACTCTTCTTCTTTTGCAAATCCTTTGAAGTCACAGACAAATCTTTTGAGTGTCACTCCTTGGTGACATTACCCTAAGCCCAAGCAAGGTTCTTGATGTGGCCATAAACATTATAGTCCTTCGAGAATGGTATCAGTGTCTTCTCAGTGTCTTCCTCAGTTGCAGCAATTGCCTGGGCAAAGGTCTTCTGAAGTAGGAGCCCTCAAAAGCTGCTATAACTCCTTGATCCATTAGGATAAAGATCACTGGAGAAAAGTTAGGGGGTGGAGGGACTGAGCAAAAAGGGAAAGGGACTCATGGACATGGACAACAGTGTGGTGATTACTGGAGGGAGGGGGTAAAAGGAGGATAGATGGTAATGGGAAAAAATACAATAAAGATTAAATTTAGAAAATCACCAATAGAAGGAAGACGTCTGGGAGCATTATGAACAGCAAGCAAAATCTTGGAAGGTATGTTATTCTGTAAACAGTACTTCTCCATTTCTCTGGCACTGCAATTCAGAAGGGCAACTTGGAAGAGGAGCAGGGTCACCCATGACTTCTTATTGCTTCTGTAGGACACTGGCAGCGTGTGCTTACTGATGTACTTGAAGGCCCTGGGGTTCTCACTGAGACAGATCACAGAGGGTTTCCATATGTCACCTGCAACATTGCCCTCAAGCAAGACTGTTATTCTTAAAAGGCTTGAAACCTGGCATTGACTTGGCTTCCTTGTGGATAAAAGTCCTTCCAGGCATCTGTTTCCAGAATAGAGAGGTTTTATCCATATTGAATATTTGCTCTGGCAAGTAATTTTCCTCCACAATCAGCTTATCTGGAGTTTCAAAAAATTCTTCAGCTGCCTTCAGAGCACCACTCGAAGATTCACCACTCACTTTCACATTGTGCAATGAATAACGATTAAACTGCCCAGAGCCAGCAGTGAATTCCACTTTGGGTCCAACTACACTCACAAAACAAACTTTTTACAAACTTTTTCCTTTGGTCATAATTGTCATGGTGCTGAGAAGGATATGCCTCCATGTCTGGTCTTCAATTCAGGTCACTAGAAGGGAATCCATATCTGAGGCCCTTCTTGAATTTTTGTTAAACCCATTGCCTTCAAAGATGCAGATCATTTAACAGCTTCTGTCACTTTGTTTTTGTTCTTCAAAGTCATAGCTATCATGGAATGGGACATGCTAAAACAAACAAAAAAATCAAACCGTTTTTATGAAAATTGAAATAATCCAGCTTCTGGGGTTACACTAATAAGAAATATCTTAAGTGAGCTATAATTCATCCCAGAAAAAGAAAGTATGGATCTTTTCCTAGAGTGACATTGAACTGTCAGAGGCCAGTCATGGTTTCTTTCTTGAAAATACTTGCAAGCCACTGGTCCCCCTGGAGCCCACTGCGAAAACAAACACCCCAGACCTTCCTCGGCCCCTCCCATTCTCACAGGACCAGTGCCCCGGCCCACCCCCCGCCCCACCCCTGGCAGCCTTCCAGCTTGTACAACCTCCTCCTCTCTCAGCAGAAGAGAGGAAGCTGGTCACACAGGGAGCGCATGCCGGGATGGAAAGGCAGAACTGCAGTGCTTCCTTCTTCCCTATTCCATTACGTTGTGCTTTAGCAACTCTCCAAACTGACCTATGCATGGGCTCACAAGAGAATAAAAACTGCTGGAGACAGAGGAGAGCTGAAGATGCTTATGTTCCCCTTCCTGGAGAGCGGCACTCCCAAAGGCACCTGGCAAGTTGGGGTAGGACCCCGGGCCCTGTGCCCCCAGCAATCTCCTCCAACACAACCCTTAACTTCCTAAAATCACCCTCCATGTATATTTGCCCAAGGCCAGCTTTTGTCCAGAAACAAATAGGAAGACAACTTCTGTTTCTATTTCCACGCTACAGCTCATAAAATTTAAAGAGAAAGCACTACTGTAAGAATGAACCTCCATCACTAAAGCAAACTGGATAATTTCTTTTTAGTTTTTCAATAATATTGGAGAGTGTTGTAGAAGCAGTGTTGTCTATATCATATCGGGGTTTCTCAACCGTGCGCTGCTGACACTTTGGGCAGTATAACCCTTTGTTGTGGGGCTGTCCTGTGTCTTGTAGGATATTTATTTAGTATCATACTTGGTCTCTACCTAGCACCCACACACCCCCATGTTGTGACAACCAGAAGTATCTCTAGACATTGCCAGATGTTCCCTGAGGGGCAACATTGCCCCCAGTGAAGAACAACTGATGTAGAAGAAACTAGATTATTTGGCTGTCACTAGAAAACACTTAGCAAAAAAACCAAAGAAACTGTTTTTCAAAATAATTTTGGCTTCGTAGCCAAGTATTATAGGGAAATAAGAGAGTCCCAGTCATTCCCTCACACTAGCTTATGCTTGCACATGACCTGCCAAGCCTCCACTATGGCCAGAACCCAAAAGAGCACAAGGTGGCCTCTGGACCATCCCTGCCCCTGCAGCCTGGTGTCCTGTGTCTGGAGTTGGTGGGAAGGCATCTGTGGGCTTCCTTCACAGCAGGACACCCTCACCTACTGGCTCTTAGCTCTCAGCTCTGGAGTCAGAACTAGGCTCAGCTTTGTTTGGAACAAGTGCCTTTGTGTGTGTGTGTGTGTGTGTGTGTGTGTGTGTGTGTGTGTATCTTGTTTTTGTTCTTTTCAAAAAGCCAGTAGGCAAACAATACATACGTACTAATTATAAACCTAACAACACAGAATGAAAATATACTTATAATAAGTGGGAAGCCCCCCCTTGGGTAATATTCAGTTATCACTTTGTTGCAATTTTTCTGGATCCTTTTTCATGCATATACATACATAGGGAGGTAATTAAGATTTTATTTTTGAATGTAATTCTAGGCTTTTTATTTTTTTCTGTGACCTGTTTTTAAAGTATTCACATGACATTTTTTTATTGCTTTTAAACTTATATTAATTTTATTGAGATATAATTGACATACAGTAAAATGTTTCTATTACAATCAAAATGTAGAACATTTCAATCACTTCAAAAATGTTTCTGTAAGTCCCTTTAACAGTCAGTCTTGTCCATGCTCTTTCCCCGGCCACCAACCTTCCTTCTGTCATTGTAGATTAGATCTGTTTCTTCAAGAGTTTGCTATAACCAAAATCCTGCAGTATATGCCTTTTGCGTGTCTGGCATCTTTTTCTCAGTATAATACCTTTGCAATTCATCTATAGCAGTTGCATAGCTCAGTAGTTTTGCTTCTTTTTATTGTGAAATAGTGACTTATAGTAAGGATATACCCAACTTGTTTATCCATTCATCTATTGATGGACAATTGGATTGACTGAGGTTTGTAGCTGCTGTGAATAATAGTGTAATAATGAACATCAGTGGTCAAGCCTCTACATGGACATGTTTTCATTTCTCTTGGAAAGAATGAATTCCTCAGAAAGTAGACACTAGGCCTTAGGGTATTTATTTTTTAAATGTCAAACCATCTCTACTGGTGTGGCTCAGTTGTTTGGGAGTCGTCCCACAAACCAAAAGACCTCGGTATAGATTCCCTGTCAGGGCACATGGCTGGGTTGTGAGTTTGGTTCCTAGTCAGGGCATGCACAAGAGACAACTGATAGATGTTTCCTTCTTACATCAAAGATTCTCTCCTTCTCTTTCTCTCTCCTCTTCCCTTCTCTCTAGAATCAATAAAGAAAAAAAATTTTTTTTTGATGCCAAACCATTTTGAGAGGTGGTTGTACCAATTTACAGTACTTTCCCCTTATCCACAGCAGATACATTTCAGGATCCCCAGGGGAGCCTTGGAGAGTACCAAACACTATATTTACTATGTTTTTTTCCTAGATATACATACCTATGATAAAGTTGAATTTATATATTAGGAACAGTAAGAGATTAGCAACAATAACCAATGCTAAAATAGAACAATTATAACAATATGTTGTAATAAAAATTATGTGAATGTGGACTTTCTCTCCCCCTCTCCTCTTTCTCTGATAACCAATCTGATAATCAGAAGGTTACTAAATTACTAAGTGACTAATGGGCGGGGAGTACACACAACATAGAGACGCTGGATGAAGGGATGATTCAGGTGCCTGGCAGGATGGAGCAGGACAGTGAGAGATTTCAACACCCTATTCAGAAAAGCACGCAATTTAAAATTAATAAATTGTTTATTTCTGGAATTTTCCATTTAATATTTTTAGACTACAGTTGACCACAGGTAACTGAAACCACAGAAAGCAAATCCTTGAATGAGGAGTCAGGACTACTGTATATTTCCACCCATAGTGTATGAATGAGAGTTCCAGTTGCTCTGTAACCTGAAAGTTCCTGTTAATCTTTCTGAGCTTTAATTTCCTCATCTAACACAGACATGGTTATGGTACCCATGTCACAGGGTCTAAGGAAGATTAGATAAGGTTGTGTTTAGCCCAGTGCCTGCAAAAAGTAAAGCTCACTATATATTTCTATGCCTTAAGGATGTCACCATTACATTTATTTTTTAGGCACTTGTATGACCCTGCTGACCCCTCATTTTCCTATTTTTCTCCATTTCCTCACCTCTTGAAAAAGTAGGCTATGCTTTTTGCCTTTTCTATTTAACTCATCAACCCATGGTCACATCCCTTATCACTTCCATTCATATGATTTCTACTCTCTGTATCTTAGTCTCCAAAGCTCTCCTGAGTCCAGAGCCCAGTTCTCATTGTCTGCTGGACATGGAGCTTGTTCTTGGCTTGCAATGCCCCTTCTCCATCTCCACTCAACAAAGGCTTTTCCAGCCTTTGGTATGCCCCTCAGATGCCACCTTCTCATAAGCTTTTCTCAGTCTCTTCATTCCTGGCTCCTCAGGCACTACCAATCTCTATTATCAACATGACAAAAACAAATACATTCATGTTTAATGTATGTAAATCCATAGCCATAGTTCAGACTATAGAGAAAGAATGCTGCACTTGAATTACCAATCTGCCATTTCCTCTCCTGGAACACAAGGCAAGTTATTGAACTTCATTTTGCTCTTCTGAAGAGTCGTCGGCAGCCGTCCGTCTCGGGAGACGATGGTGTAGCTTCTTAAGAGTCTATCTGCACCGCCGAGAATGGCTGTGCAGTCCAACTCGGGAGTGACACGGTATCTGTCTCCTCCCGTGTTGAATCGACATCTTGTGATGACGCTGGAGTGTCCTCTCCAGTGAAGCTGAAGCTACAGAGCCTGGGCAGGGTGATATGGAGGGTCTGCTGTTGCCCATGCAGCAGACACCCCCTCTCTTCGCAGCTGAAGGATCCAAGGGAAAGACGGAGTCAATACAGCTTGGCTTCAGGTGCGCCGCAGGAGTTGTCGGTGTTGACTACAACGTCAAACCGCCTTAGGGACTCCGGCTCCGGATTTTCTGTCGGGGTTTACTCCCTTAGCCTTTCCCCTGAAGAGGTATGCCGCAAGGCAGCGAAGGTTTTTTGGAATCAGAGTTTTCCTTCTCTGATACTTCTGAAGAGTAAGGGTGAGTATTATACCTACCTCATAGGGTTGTTGTGAGCATTAAATAAGATAATATATATGTAGTCTTTAGAACAGTGCCTGACCCATAGTAAGTGCTCAGTAGATGATATTTTCTAATGTGAAAAAAAGAAAAACAAACAGGTAAGGGCATTAATTTTATTCAGACTATTGCAACAGGGAGAACAGCCCAGATCTGAAGATATGAGTGTCTCAGCAGTGGTTTTCTTTAGACAAGTCATAGAAAGGTGATTTTATAATTATAATTATTTTGTAATCAAGGGGGTCTGTCAGTCAGATGAACAAAAAATGTCTAACTCTGTGTCTAGATAGTTTTAAAGGACAAATGGTTTAGCAAATCATTCAAGAAACAAAGAAAGGGAATGTGGAGGATCCGTGTCTGGCCTTGTCACAGGTAAACAAGAGGGTTGTTTATGAGCTTAATGTGGTCACAAGAACAAATGGACAGTGGGTCTTATCTAAGCCATGGGGAAGGGCTGTTCATTGCAATAAGGTGCTCCACAGAACACAAAAGAGTAAGAGATTTTGGAGAACAAAAAGTTAGGGCAATTTGCCTTTACTGTTTTCTAGAAGCACTTGACACAGGAAAAGTTAACATTGCCAGTCACTCCTTTTGCTCAACACAAACATAAGGCTGTCCTGGAACAACTAAGTCTGGAAATGTAGCATTGGGTGCATCGTGTCTAGATCTGCATCAATTGTTATTTCAGATTTGATTGCCATGTGTAAAGTTGTCAACTCAGATTCGGCCTCTGTGCAAATTCATTTGGAAGCACAATTGTTCTCAGGGCTGCTGGATCCTGATACATGGTTGAATCATTTGTCAAGTCAATGGCTGCATAGTAGCATTTACAACTCTGCACAGGATGAATGCCCAACACTTGGATGCCATTTGCTTGCTCTGTGAGTCTTGAGAAGATAGTCTACTTTGTGTTGTCCTCTGCCTCTGGGGGCTCTTGGAGAACCTCAGTTTGAGGTCTCCCCTGGAATGGGTTTACATTCAAAGTAAGGCTTGTAATTTTTTAATAAGGAAACATGAACCCAAGGTTGTACTGCTTGTAGTTTTGCAGCAATATGACAGTTCAGAAGACAGTATAAATTTCCTTCCTTCTGGGTTAGGGTTGGTCTTCCATGCTCTCTTTTCAGAAAACTAAGTTTCCAAATTAAGATCATATAAGGGCCTCAGTGGGGTGTCTGGGGGACAGGCAGATGTGACCTGTTGGTGATAAGTATAAAAGTATTTAACAAGACCCTAGCATTATTTTAGAACATTGGGTTGTAATAGATTAAGGTCTCCTAAAGTCCAGGAGGAGCAAGAGTAAGAGCCTTTCAGTAACTATTTCATAAGGGGATAGTCAATGTTGACTAGAGGGGGAGAAGTGAAGAATCATCAGTGCTAGAGATAAGACTTTGGACCAAGGCAAGTTGAGTTTCTCAGTGAGCTTGACAAATCTGAATTTAAGAACATCATTGGCCTATTCTACTTTTCTAGAGGACTGAAGGGATAGGACAGTGAAATTTTTGTGAGCAAGGATGTATTCATTGAATATCCTGAATACCCTTAACAGTAAAGTAACTTCCTCTGTCAGTACAGAAGAACAAAAAATTCCCCAGGTGGCAAACACTCTTTCTAGTAGCAGCCTAGCTACAATGGTGGTCTGTAGCCTGACAGTTTGCAGGGAAAACCTTCTAACCATCTTGAAACATACACATACAAAGGTTAGGACATATTCATGCTCCTGAGACTTTGGGAGTTGTAGAAAATCCATTTGCCAGTGGGGACAAGGACAGAGAGAAATGGCCATCGTACTTGTCCCACCTTTACACTTCCACCAGGATTGTGTTTCTGACACACAGGACAAGCTGAGATTACCTGTTCAAATGTTGGTGAATAAAATATTCAGCTTATTTTCAATTCATTTTATCAGACTCAGGTGTTAACAGTTTATGTGCCTTAAGCTTTATAAGTAAAATGTGTGTTTCTAAAGGGGGTTGAGCAATGGGAAATATGCAGGTGATCAAGGAAGAGTTTTCTTGGAAAGGAAGTATCATAGCATATGTATTTGTCAGACAAGGAGTTTCCATAAATTTGAAGGTCTGGCTGTTATTGTGAGCTATACTTTTAAAAATATTTCATTCTGTGGGTAAAGCCTCTCAAAGGCTAATAAATTGGTTCCATTTTTTATGTGTGTTCCTGTGGCTGTCACAAACCCTCCTTGCTTCTATAGCATAGCAAAATCACTACAATTCTGAAAGTATATCAGCTATCTCTGTTAAGTCATCTTTCTTATTTTGTGCTAGTTTGAAAGCTCAGGTAAGAGCTACAACTTTAGTCACTTGAGTCAAATTAATCATCAGGTGTGAATTTGAACTCAATGGATTATTGAAAATCTTTGATAGTTAAAATTCCCCATTTGTATGTCTAAAGTAAAACCCTCCACAAATAAGGTGAAATTGGGGTCTTGGAGAGGAGTTTCAGTGAGGTCAGGGTGGGGAAAAGTTAGAGACTGTGATGGAGATACAGGTGTGAGGATGTCCCAACTTGACATCCCAACAAGTGTTGAGTGTACTCAGTGGGTAGTAGGGTCTGAACTATCTTGGTTATGTAGAGATTGAATTGATGACTCACAAGTAAATCAGCAGTGGTCTGGACTAATTTGGTTGGGGGAGGAGCTGGGGCAGAGAATGCCTGAGCCACTGGATCTAAAGTGAGGCTGCAGTACCCAATAGAACTTAGGATTTCCTTGTATTTTTGGGTGAGAACCCCCAAAGGATGTCCTTCCCTTTTGTTTATAAGAAGGGAAAAGAGTAATGAGTCCAAAGCAGAAAATCCAAAGGTAGGATAGAGAGGATGTACCACTTTGAAATACAAATATGAAAGGAGAGTTCCAATTAAGGGGTTTGGAGACAGTGTCCTTAGCCATGGCATATAAGGGAAAGACTACAGTGTAAAAGTTCAGGGTCCAGTTCCTGCAATAGTCAAATAATTCTAGAAACTCTCAGAGTCCCCTTTTGGTCTCAGGGAGAAGGAAATAGATGACAGTGTTAATTCATCTAGAGAATAAGGTCTTCCCGTAATGCACTTGGGGAGTGATTCATTGCCTTGTCTTTAGAGACCTTATGTCCCTGTGGACAAGAGCTTAGAGTAAATAATTGGTAGTGATAAATGAGCTGTCAAAATAGGGTGAACAGAGAAAAATGTCATTTACATACTGGGTAAGAACAGAGTTGCAGGGGAGGGTTAAATCTCTCAGGCCTGTATTCAGGGTACTAGATAAATAAGGTGGGTCCTCAGTAAACCTGAGACATGATAGTCCACATGTTCCATGTAAAGGCAAAAGAATATTGTGAGTCAGGTTTGATGAATATTCTGGAAGAAGCAGAATATGAATCTATGGCTATGAGTCAGGTGCTGTTGTATAGATAGAGGTCAGAATGGTCTTGGGATTTTTCAGAACTAATGGAAAACTAAAGAGTGAATATTTTGTTGATTTTGCTCTCAAGTCTTGGACTAGCTGGTATCTCATTTGGCTTCTTTGTGAAGAGGATGGGAGTATTACAGAAACTAGATGTGGGACTAAGACTCCCTTGTCAAGGAGGCCTTGAATTATATGTTGAAGATCTTAGAGGATTCTTGCTTTGGAGGATATTGTAGGAGAGTTGGGAGTGTACAGAAGATTCTATTTCTACTTTGAGAGGGTCAGCCTTCCAGATTTGGTCTGTCAGTGCAGTAAGCATCTCAAAGGGAGTCAAGTACATTGTTTGTACTTGAGGGTTTAAAGGAGGTTTGTGGATTTTGACAGCGGCAAGAAAAATCTGATGGCCAATGGGAGCCATGAAAGAGCGAAGGTGTGAGACAGGGAGACAGGGACCTCAAGGATGGGACCCCTAGGGAAGCAGAGTTCTCAGTTAGAAAGTAACTCTCTCTCTACAAGGGTGACTGGGTAGTGAAGCTAAGCAGAAAGTTGTGCTGGGTAGTGAGGGATCCTAGCGAGACACAAAGAGGCCCACATAAAGGTAGTCACATGGATGATTATCAAGTCCCTCCAGAGATATGGCTTGTGTACAAGGCAGGGTGGTGGGAAATAAGAGGTATTGATGGAGGAGTATGGTGTCCTGGGTCCTCTAGGAATGGGGTGGGAGTGCCCATTCATGGGAGTGATTATCTACTCTGGCAAGTTAGTGTGGACACAGGGGGAGGGTCCCTCAATGAAAGTCATCAGGGAGATGGATTTTTGGACTCTTGTTCTCTTTTGCATTTTAATTCCAGGCAATCCCAAGTCCAATATCCTTTTATTGACAATGTCTGCAAGTGTCTTTATCTGTGGGCAGTTTGACAGCAGATTGCCCTGGCTTGCTTTCCTCTAATCAGTTAAGTTGTAAAGCTTTCAGTTTTCACTGTGTTGATTTGACCTTTTCTGCAATGGAGTCTTCAAGGTGTTGAGCTAGTGTACATGTTCAGAGAGAAGGGCATTCTCCCTATTTATATTGTGGCTTTAGATTATATCCCTAATTTCTGGTCATAAGCCATTTACGAAATTAGTAACAAAGGCAGACTGGTTCAGTTGTCAAGAGCAAGACTGAGTAGTTCCTCCCAAAATTTTCTAGTCTATGTCTATAGTTAGAGATGGGGTCATCTTTTTGTCACCTGCAATCTTGCATCTTTGACCAATCAATTTTTGAGGGGGGACAGTAGGCACAAATTCTAAAGTCTCTCCTCAATGGTTTTAGCCTATAAGACTTGGGGGTGTTCTGGTTTTTTTGAAGGTCCTCATGAAGACTGGTTCATTTGTCTTTCTCAACTGAAAATGGGTTCACTGGCAGCAGCACAGTTGAGATAAATCAGGGATCCCGGGAGAATATGCCCTGAGGACCAGTTTGAATTAATTGTAAGCTTTTCCCTGTTCTTATCCATCACAGGTGGAAGGTGTCAATAATACAGATGTAGAGCTGAGATACAGGGAAGTTTAATGGGAGTGGGGAGGGGTAAGGAGGAAAAGTAGGGACTGAAGAAAGAAAAGGAAACTACAGACTAATGAGCAAGAGTGGGTGATAGAAGCACTAGAGTGGGACACCTGACGGATTCTGAGTGAGGAAAGGGTGGTGAAGTTTTGATGAGGGTGAAGTAGGAGCAGAAGCAGAGAGCTGGTGGGAGAGAGACAGCGTTAAGGGACTAGGCATTTTGAGATAGATTGGAAACATAATCTTGTTTTTCAGACTCCTTGTACCAAGCAAAATAAGCCGACCAAAGATGAAGAGAGATCTTAAAGCCCTGAGATTTGAAGGTGCTTCATAGATGGACAAATATAGGGAAATTCTAGGTGCCCCAGAGAAGCCACTGCAATTCTAAGTTGTATTCAGTGAAACCCTGCCATTTATTGAGGTCATGAACTGAGCTGTTGCCATAGTGGAGGAACATCTACAGCAGGTCCTCGAATAATGTCCTTTCATTCAACATCACTTTGTTATAACATTGATGTGGGGTGGGAGTGGGAGGATGCTTCCCAGCTGGGGCCGCTGTCTGTGTGGAGTGTGCGTGTTCTCCTCAAGTCTGCATGGGTTTTCTCCAGGCAGTTCCTCCTACCCTCCAGAGAAGTGCAAGTTAGGGGAACTGCTGTGCCTGCACTGTCCCTGTCTAAGTGAATGTGGGTGTCTGTGAGTGGCCCTGTGATGAAAAGGTGTCCTGTCAAGGGTGGGTTTCACCTGGCACCCTGAGCTGCCAGAATCAGCTCCAGCCACCTGTGACCTTAAACTGAAATAAGTTGTTTGGAAAAAATTATTTTACTTGTTTTTATTCATCTTTCTTAAATGGATGTATAGCTCACTTTTATTTTAATGTTTAATATTTGAAGAGTTCTGGATCTTTCTTTAGAAGTTTGGTGATTTTTTGTGACAAGGAATATGTGATAGAAACTTAACTCTTGTTGATATAATTAACCTATGGTAAAATTGGTGTTGTTATACATAGTATACATTGTTTCCATTAAAGTCCATTTCCAAAAATGTATCAAGGATGTTAAGTGAGAACTTACTGTAATCAGAAGGGATTTTCAAAGGGGATTGAGGGGAAAATGAAATCATTTTTCTCCTACCTATCTAGGTTTTTGGCTGAGACAATCCTATAATAAAAAATAGATTAGCAGGAGAAAAACACATGGAAGTTTAATGACATGCATGCCTTCTGTAAACATGGGAGAGACCCAGGAAAACTGAGTAATTCCCAGAAATGTCTGAAGCCACCATCGTAAATACCATCTCCAGCTAAAGACAAAAAATGTGGGTGGTAAGTTATGGGAGGTTACCGGGAAAAGCACAGTAAATAAAGGTATGATTGTTACACAGATGTAAATCTTTGCCTTTAAAGTTTCTAGAGAGTTGGTCATCTTCCTTTTCCTGGTACTGAGAGGGAGACATCCTTACCGAAAAAGATTTTCCCGATAAATGTAAATATTACTTCAAAAGAGCAACTTCTATTCAGACTTTAGAGCTTTACCTATGTTTGTTGTTTCTTTAAAATAATCAACCTAAAATAACCCTTATTCCAAAGAGACATATTTTGGGGTGGCAAATTCTCTTCCCCTTCAGGGTTGAGAAGTGAATTGAAAGTTTCTCATACTACCAAACAGAAGCCAGCAACAAAACCACACCTAAAGAGTGTTCAAACAGAATCAAATTCAAATCCTTTCCATGCTACCGTGGACAAATATCTGAGCACAGGACCAGGGCTGGGCTCACCCGGGATCTCAGGGCTGGAGAGACCTTGGCCCCTGGTGGGGAAGACAGGGTCCAAATGCTGCCAGTTCCATCCAAACGCAGCACCAAGGCATCAAAGAGAAACAAACATACAGATTAGGGCATTGATTTTGTTCAGGCTATTGGAGTAGGGAGAGTGCCCCCGACCTGATGATTTGAGTGTCTCAGCAGTGGTTTTGTCCAGATGTTTTTACAGTGGAGTAGACAAACAACAAACTTTCAGGGGGATGAACCTTCTGAGTACAGGTCTCAGGTAAAGTTCAGCACTCAGCAGGATCAGAAAGGAGACCCTTTTGTCTGCTCTACCCACTAAAGCCCCATTGGCTGACAGGGTGGGGAAGTGGTAGGAAAGAACCTTTGAAAGAACTGAGAGGGGCCAAGAGAGCTCCTGAAAAGAGTCCTGTGGAAGAGAGCCAGGCAGAGAAGTAAAGAAAGCATCTATGGGGCAGGGAGGTGGGGAAAACGTGGTGAGAGCTTGACAAAGGAGGTGGAGGAATGAGCCGGCCAAGCAGCAGGAGACTTGCCTCTAAGAGGGAGAGACTTCCAGCCAGCACTGGGAAGCCTGGAACCTGACAGGCACACAGGAAAGGGGAATTTTCTCCAGTCTACACTGTGTTGGACCATGTAATGCCCAGTCTCTCACCCCTTCACAGCCCCCTCAATAAAGTTGTAGTAAACTTACTCATTTCTCTCTCTTCAAGACCACTGGAGACTGATCCTTTGTATTTACCCCATGCTGAGAAAGGGCTGGAACCCAGGGTAGCAGACAGGCTCATCTCATCAGGGGTCTTTCACCGGCCAGCTATGTGGGCATACATCTCATCTCCTTCCTGGACCATTAGCTCTCTGAATGCAAGGACCCTATTTGCTTTATCCTTCTAGCCCCTTTGTGCATAGCAGAAGCTTGCAAAGAATTCCTGTATCCCACTGAAAAGTTTATAAATTGGTCACCTAATTATGTTTTCAACTGGTACCACCTCTTGGGGGCTCTGAAGTCCTAATTCTTTCATTCCCCATGCATCCAAATCAGGCAAGAGCTACATGACCATATGAACTCTTCTGGATTTCTGATAAACATCGGAATGTTGAAAGAGGAAGGCCGGCTTGCTTTCCCAATGTGCGGCAGACCAGGGGAGGCAGGAGTGGAAGGGGAAGCACTCTCTCTGCTACATGGGCAGAGCAGAAAAGGCAGCCTTCCTGAGAGATCAGTGGCGTGAGGCTCCTGATTGTGGGGTGGGGGTCAGACTTATTACGATGTGCCTTCCCCACGCAAAGTTCTTTGATGATCTGAATTTAGCATTATATTAGGAAATCTGAAATCTGTTGGGAAATGAGGTAAGTGCCAAGAAGAGAGATAAGGGGGATGAGGGCATCTGGGTAGGTTGACAGAGAAGCAACTCTAGCCCTGTCAGTCATCCCACACCAGCCACCTCCTACAGAAGCACCCTGGTGATTAGGTGTCCACGCAAGGCTTCTTGCTGCTTCCCAAATCAAGGCTGTTCTGCTCAGCTTGATGGGGAAGCAAGCAGACAGCAGAGCAGGGCCTGGAAACTACACAGGAGAGAAAGGCCAGACCAATGTCTGAGTGTGTTTTCTTTTCAGGAGATGCTGCGAGGCATGCAGAAGTGATCCGTAATGACTTGCAGTAATCTGTGCAAGTGCCAGGATTCAACAAACACTCTTTCAGGGGGTCTTCTGGCTGCTGCAGCATCAGGCAGAGTTATTGCACAGCACTGAACAGTTTGTATGGCTCCGTTTGGCCTCACAGTTCTCCAACACAGACAAGCTAGCAGACGGATGGTTTTGATATCCATTCGTGTACAATTAAAGCAAGCTGCCTGTCCTCCTCAGGGTTTCTGAACTTCCAGCTTTTAAAGCCACGCTAGAAAAAAACAAACAAACAGAAAAATAAACGCATTGAGAACATAAGGTTTTCTTTGTGCCAATGTCCCTATATTCTTGCTCTGAAAATTACTCTCCTGGGAACTTACCCTCCACCAAAACATTGTGCTATCTCTTAAAAATAAAGCCAGCAGATGCAACAGATGAAACAGAAAGACTGAAATGTGACAATCCTTTGACATTAACTTCCTCACATCCACTTGCAGAAGTAAATAGCCACCAAAGACCTACCAGAGTAAGCACTGTATCCCACTGGGACCTGGGTCAATGACACTGAAATTGGTTTAATGAAAGCCCCTATGACACTCATCCCTGTCCAAAAATGTTTTCATCAAGATTCAGCTAAAATGATGTGCTGGGTCAGCAGAAACAATCATGAAACCAGGACCTGGAAGCAAAGTAAACACATTCTCCTATAATTTTATTAGTGTTTGCCATATGGGGTTGCATCGGTCCTGGCATCTGTCTGAGCACAAGGCCATGTTGCATAATGGTATGCCACCCTGGCCAGTGGCAGGAGCTGCCTGCATGGGGAGCTGGTTTGCTAACAGCTGCACAGCAGCAGGGAACTGTCCTCTGTCTGCCACTTCCTGCTCCAGCCCAACTGCCCCATAGAGGCTGAGAGCTAAAGAGGAGCTGCTCCACCACACTCAAGGCCATGCTTCAGCTCACGGGAGCCAGGAGACCTTCAAATGGTGCAGACAGAGTTCTTATGAGTGAGCTGGAGAAACCCATTGTGCTTTAAACAGATGCCTAGAACTCTGGACTTCATCTCATGTAAGAAAGACGTTGTGTATATTGTCTAAAGTAAATAAAATAAGGAGGAGATGAAAAAGAAGAAAGGAAAATCATTTTCAAAAGCCATCTTTTAGTTCCCTGAGGAAAGCAGCTCTCAATGTCCAGAAAGGGCTTAATCCAGACTTCATTCGTGCAAGAAATATTCTCCTCTCTGTGGATATACCAACTGCACAAGCACACCGGCAGCTGTACAGAGCCAGGAACTGATGCAGTGGCCATGCCCTTGAAGCTAGCCACTTGGTATGACCAGGAATTTGTCCCTGAAGGGGTTCAGAACAGGCCTTCTCAAGATGTGCCACTTTGGCATGTGAACTATTTTCAGCTTAAGGCAATCAAGACCCTGTAGGTTCACAAGAAACTTTTACCTCTCCCTGAAAGAATTTAAGTTTGGGGTATTGCCCATAATAAGAGTTATCACCAGAGATAACTTTTTACAACCTTTCCGTAGGTCAGGGCAAACTTCTAATTATTGAGCATCTATTCTTCTTATCGTCCTTAAAAATGACCTTCCTCCCCTCTGAAGCCTCAAGGTGCCTTACCTAATCCTTGGCTCAGAATGCCATATATATGTTTCATTTTAACTGTCTGTCCTGGAAACTCTCATGTATATGGGGTTCCTAGCCAAACATATGTAATTAAATTTGGTTATTTTCTCTTGTTAATCTGCCTCATGTCAATTTAATTATTAGACCAGCTAGAAGCACCTAGAAGAGTTGAGGAAAGTGTCTTCCTCCCCCACATTCCTGCAGCTGGTGGTCAGTAACTAGGTTGATCCATCTCCAGGTAATGTGCTCTTCCTTTACTCCAAGACAAGCCTCTAGTTCCCAGCTTAACGCTTTATATTATCCATGTTCCAGAGCTGGGACATGACCCAACACCCAGCACCCCCATTGGAAGTAAAGACCTCTAAATCTCTTCCCAATGGCATGAGAAAAACAGGGACCACGGAGGGAAAAATACCAAGATGCGACCAGGGGTCAGAGTGCTGGGAATTCTGAAGTGTCTCTCGGCCCCTTCATATCTGTGTATCTTTGGGGCCAGAGTGCTGTCACTCAGCCATGTTTAAACAGACAGAGCTGGGGAAGGAACCATGTGTGAGAGCACACAGCTTCTCCACCAATCTCATTTTTAAACAGCTCTAAGCTTGATTCTGTTCTTATCATGTGCTAACAACACAATGCCTAGAGCCAGTTTGAGTTCTGTTGCGTCACCGTCTATTAAATTGATGAGTATAATGGCAAAAAAAAAAAAAAAAAGTAAGAGTCTCAAAATAAAACATCAACTGAGGGGAACAGATGGCTGCTTATGATTTGTCAACAGGCAATTGTATCCACAAGTATAGAGTATGCCTCAGTGTGGACCGAAGAGCTCCTGGTTGGCAGAAACATGCAGAAAGGGCACCTTCTCCCCATGGAGGATGAGGCTCAAGGAGGGCCCAGAGGTCACAGATACAGGAAGTGAGGTCTGAGTGTCTCCACCAGCATGGGACACAGGAAAGGATTTTTTATAGGGAGCCCCAAAGACCAGGCCCGTGGCTGGAGAGGAAGACATGCAGGGAGGTCTCACAGCATCACTTCCCAAGGTGGGAGCAGGCCATCCACAAACAAACATGGGCATGCAGAATGGGGCTGGCCACAGAAAATAGGGTGAGAAGCAGCAGCAGAGGAGGCCAAAGGTCAGGCATGAAGAGCGGTAAAAGAAATAGGATACTTAACATTGAAACAGAAAGAAAGCCTTGTTTTACTTCTGAAGCTGTTCTGTGTAACTCATTTATTCATTCACTCACTCATTCTCCTACCATCTTCTACAAACATTTCAAGAAGTCCGTATCTGTATACCTGTGGGGAGGTTGAGAGGATGTGGGGGTGTTTCTGGAAAGACCCCTAAGGAGGCCAGGGGAAGGAAACATATTTGGTCAATGTACTTCTAGCTGTGGCTTCCAGTAACTGGAAAGTACTTTTGCTGACTGATGAGAGTACACATTTACATGGATATTCAGAAAATGGTTCCTTGTCCTGGTTGAGTAAGAAACCTGATCTTACTAGGAGATGCTCCCCTCTGATACCTCACACTTTGAAGGCCTCATTCAGAGCTGGCCCAGTGTCAGCTGCGGGATTCTTGCTGTTTCCTTTGTCTCTCGGACTAGTCTTCAGGTTCCGACAAGCGTATGGATTTTTCCCTAATTTTCCACGGAACACAAAGAAAACCCTTGTGCTGGGGTTTGGTGTCTTGCCTGTGGCTTCTGTGCTGCCACTTATATTCATCTACTGCGATTGCTGGAAGCAGGGTTTGGAACACCTGCTACTGTCACATGCCTGAAGGAGGCCATGAGTGATGTAGGGAAGTGCCCAGGGGCTAAACTCAGGAGACCTGGGTGTCGGCACCTGTCCTGTCATCAACTGGCTCTCAGAGTCTCATTTCTACCTCTGTGGAAAGGGGGCAAGAGAAACTGATCTAGACTAGGTTTCCTCAACTTTGGCCCTATTGATATCTTGGGACAGAAAATTCTTTGCTGTGGGGCTGTCCTGTGCATTATAGGATGTTTAGCATCCCTGGTCTCTACTCACTAGATGTTGATAGTACACCCGGCAGTTGAAACCATCTAAAATATCTGCAGACATTGGCAAATGCCCTCTGGAGGGGTGGGGAGGTTACCCCCAGTTGAGAACCACTATTGATCTGCACATCTCACCCAGAGTTGTATGTGGTCACGGAGCAGGTAGAATATTGCTAGTACAAAAGGAGATGTGCTGTAAGTATAGACATGCACTGGATTTTGAACATTTAAATGAAAAACATTAAAAAAACATAAAATATCTCATGAATATTTTTATATTAATATATTTTAATATTGATATTGATTACATATTATAATGATAGTATTTTTAATACATTGGGTTACATAAAATAATTACAGGAATTAATTTCACTTTTTTTCTACTTTTTACAATGTATTTACTAAAAAAAATTGAAATAACATATGTTGCTCGAATTGTGGGGCATTAGGTTTCTATGGGTCAGGGCAGGTCTAGATGCCACTGGCTAAGGTCCTTCCTGCTCACGTCATCCAATTCTTGGTGAATGACCCACCACTGCAGGAGCAGAGCTATCATTTTCCAACACAATCTGTAGTCATGGTGGAGCAGACAGCTGAGGCATGACAGAGTGTGGACACAGAATCCTGTCAGAAATCTCCAGTGCTCACCCCAAGATGCATTTGAATCTCTGTTCTCCATGATAAACTAAGCACAATGTGCAGTGTCAGCATTTGGAGGCACACCCTGCTCTGTCCTTCCCCCAGAGGAAGCAGCCCCAACTGTCAACATCCTGCTCTGGTCTGCTGATGGATGCAGCAGACCCAGGACACCCCATCCAGCAGCCCAGGGAAGCCTGCTGGCCACGGCATCGTCCTGCTCCCTACCCTTAACAGAGCCTGGGCCTGCTTGCGCACTCTGCCACCAGGACAGCCGGGCCCTAACAGGAACTACGTCAGGATTGCTAAGTGCTTTCCACATACATCACCTCTCTTAACTCCCACAATAGTCACATTAGCTGGGCACTAGAATATCCCCATTTTATCTGTTTTTGGTCAATAGGAATTTTGCTCCACAAGCTCAGGTTATAAGAAATGTTCATTTTTGTTAAATCAAATTAATTTGATCTTAGCCTTTTTTGCCACCATCACTTCTCACCCCAGCTCCTGTAGTTGTTCAAAAGGCAAAGGTCCCAGAGTCATAAGCACAGGAGAACATTCAAGGTGGTCCCTCTGGTTTTGTGTCCCCCTGGCTGTCCCTGGCTATCAATGCCATGGCAGGCTTGTTACCTTGCACAGGTCAGCGTGCTGCTAGAACTTGCCAAGCAGCCATTCCCTACCAACAGTGGGCCACCTTCTTGAGAGCTGGGACTGGGACAGCACAGGACTCAAATTATTGGGGCTCCTTGAGGAATTTCCAACACACAACTTTTTGCAGCCCTGGGGAAGCACCCTCTCTGCTTTACAGCTTCCTCCTCTCACTGAAACAAACAAACAAACCAAACAAAAACAGAGACTGCCAGCCTCTAATCTCCCCCACATACACACACAATACCCCACTTCCCATGCACACATACCCGATCCTCTGGGCACTAGTTAGCACTGTCTTCTAAAGGGCTTTGAGCTTTCGAAACAAAATCCCAGCAAGATAAGAGCTCAAAGACCTGACCTTCTGGGAGTGAGGGTGTAAAAAAACAAACAACAACAACAAAAAAAAAATCGACAACAGCAGGCAAGATATATTTTAATCTATAAATTATGCTGTTTCCACAAGTGGAGAAAGGGAGATTCTGGGGAGGTCAAGTGACATTTCTGATGTCAGAGCAGGGACTCAAATCCAGGACCCCTGACTTCACCAAAATGTGCCATGCAGAGATCACATCAGGAGATGAGCCAGTGCCTCAGGAACATATGCTGATGGCCCCACGGAGGAGGCGCAGCTGGGCCTCCAGGCTCTGGCCTCTATTCCTGGAAGATCCCCCCCAACTTAGGAAACTCTTACTATTCTGTGGCCACCAGGCTCCATCTCACCAAATTAGGACCTACTGTCCTTATTCCCTAAAGCATGGAACTTGCTAGAACATTTAAGCAAGACCTAGTTAAAAGTTGAGGTTAACACGTAACTAACTAGATTATCTGATTTACAAGATATTTTTCTCTCTCAGTTCTCTACAGAAATGAGTTTTTTGAAAGTATTCAATAAAATCTATGGGTGGTTCAGGGTTTCTGCAAATGTGTGATTCCAACTACCTTTTTTTTTCTTTTTTAATTGGGTGGATGTGAATGGAAGTGCTCATTCGGAAAGTCGGTTTAGAGGCGGTATGGAAATATAAGGCTATCTTATCTTGTGTAGTGGTTATCAGCCAATGTAATTGAACGGGCAATCAAACTACTCCATCATAAAATTATAGAATCGATCTGTAAACTGAAAGGACATTTGCCGTATGAGTAGATCTGACTTGTGGACTGCACAGGACTCTTCACTTGGACATCTGACTCTTCAAGCTGTGAAGTCTATTAGAGCTACAGAGACAAAGAGCAGAGGCCAATGTCCCCACAGGCAACGAGGAGCTCAGAACCTAATGTAACTTCTACAGAAGTGTTCTGCAAAGGCCTCTGTTGAATTTTAAGGAAGAAATGTACTACTCCACTCAATACTCTTAACAAAACACTACACAGCTAAATAAAATAGGAAGTGTCTACCTATTTAAAAAAAGATACAGCTTAATAAAATATGGGAGAGTATGAAACAGACAAATAAAAATTAAGTACCTTTTAACTCCTTACAACATTGGATGCCTATTAAAATTTTTCCAACAAAAACTGAGTTTTATAAACACAAAACTAAATGGAAAAAAACAGACAAAAGAGCATGTACTAAATGATTCCATGTATATCAAGCTTTTTTTAAAAAGGCAAAACTAGCTATGAAAAACCATATGAAGGTTCCTCAAAAAATTAAAAATAGAACTACCACATGACACAGCAGTTCCATTTTTTAGTATATACCGAAAAGAAGTGAAAGAAGGGTCTCAAAATGATATTTGTACCTCCATGTTCATAAGAGCATTATTCACAATAGCCAAAAGCTGGAAGCAAACCAGTGACCATCTATGGATAAATGAATTTTTTAAATGCCATATATACATACAGCCATATATAATATTATTTGGCCTTTAAAAGGAAGAAAATTCTAACACACGCCATGAACCTAGAGGACAATATGCTAAGTGAATAAACTGGTCACAGAAGGACAAATACTGTTTGATTCTATTTTCATGAGGTACCTAGAGCAGTAAAATTCAGAGACAGAAAAGAGAATGGTGGTTGCCCAGGGCTGGGGGAGTGGGGTGGGGTGGGGTGGGGAGAGTACAGAGTTTCAGTTTTGCACGATGGACAGAGCTCTGTGGATGGGTGATGGTGACAGTAGCACAATGTGAAGGTACTTAATGCCACTGAGCTGTACACTTAAAAATGATTAAGATGATAAATGTCATGTTTTGTGCATTTTATCACAATTAAAAGTTCTTTTTTTAAAGGGGGAAAATAAAAGAGCAGGTAAAACTAAACTACGATGGAAGCTGAGGGCTGACAATGGAAAAGGGTCACAGGGCGGACATCTGGCTGCTGGTCCTGTTCTGTTTCTTAACCTATGTGCTGGTTGTACTAGTGTTTTCAGCTGGTGAACTTTTAGCAAATTATAAAATTTAGGCTTCTGGCCCTTTGCTGAATATTTAAATTGAAAGTAAAAAAAAATTATTAACAGAAATAAAAATTCAACTATACAAGGAAGTCTGCAGGATGAAAGATAATCTAAAGAGTATAACAACATATGATAGATATTAACTTTTGCTCACATGTTGCTCCATAATAGCTTCTAGAGTTTCCAAGTTTATGAAGCATCTTCTAGTTTTCCTTTATTGCCACTTCTCTTAACGGGCAAGAACAACCACCCCAAAAAAGTCAGATTAAAAAAAAACAAAACAAAAAACCCTTTCTCCTAGGAGTCTCTTCCTCCAAGGGCAGCTCAGTACCATCCAGGCTGTCAGTGGGTGGAGGGTTCACAGTATGAGCTTTGTAGGGATTAGGTAAATCACAGGTGCACCCTGCCCTAAACCAGCCAGCAGCTTACTCATTAATCAGGTACTTAACAGGCTGGTGCTCCAAGTTCCCCTCTTGGTCTGGCAGACTGGTAGCTTTGGACTGGTTCCCAGTTTTTGCCACCCCCGCCCTGTCCCCTTTTCTACTCCCAGCCAAAACTTCTCTCTGCAAGTATTCAGCCCTAAGCCCAGGTCTGTCAGATTCTATTCTCTGCCGGATCCCCCTCACAGAGCTGACCTCTCAGGTTTCTCCTTCTGGGTTTTCTCATGCCATCCCCAGAATGTCTGCTCCCCACACTACACACACAAAACTAGTTTCTCCAGAAGACGTCCTAACTCTCCTCTCTCTCTCCCTCTCCCTCCCTCTCTCTCTCTCTCTCTCTCTCTCTCTCTCTCTCTCTCTCTCTCTCTCTGTGCTTTCTCATCTTTCTCCCACAGCTTTTATTTCTACTTTTATTCCAAATTCCTTCCCTCATCTGACCACAAGCCCAGATGAGGCATACAGGGCTCACAGCCTCTGCATTTCATTTCCTTTTGGTCCTTTTAATCCAGCCTTTTAAAAAATAATAATATTGGTATCTTATGAAGTGCTAAGTACTGAACTTCTATGATCTAATGCTCACAGCTTCACGCACCAAGGAGTACACTAAGGCTGGGAGAAGCAACTTGTCCCCAATCCTACAACGTGGCAAACCGCAGATACAAGGTCGGCCTCACTTGGCCTGCTCACCTATTACAGCAAGTGTACTTGGAGCCTCGTGCAGATTCTGATAAGCTGAGGTCCTGCTGTTGAGTGCTTCCGTCATTTTCCTCCAGGTGCCACGACATTCGGATCTTACTGGCTTTCTGCAACCGCTGTTAGAACACTAACAGGAAATCATAGAATGTCAGGGACTTAAAAAACTTTCAGAGGTCCTCTGATCACACTCTTTTGTTTTAAATATCACACTTAAGACCAGAGCCCTCTGTTTACCTTTGATTTTGTCCACCTAAAGACAGGGAGCAGATGTGTGCAGCTCAGCAGGAACCCAGCTTTGGGGAAACACTTCTGTCTCCAGAGTTCGAAATGGATTGAATAAAATGGTGTAAAAGAGGAAAGGCACTACCTGCCATGTCTGTCAGGCCTTGGATGTTCACAAAGGCTGCCCTACCTTTGGGGAGCTACTGCATGCACCTGAGGCTGAGTAAGCACCCCCAGGCCTCCAAAGACAAGCCAGGACAAAATTGCAGGTCAGTTTAGCAAAGGAGAAGAAACTTTTTTAATATTATTTTTACAAAACATGCTGGAGATCCTGAGGAAGGAGAAATACCTGCATTTTCTAAGGTTCATTGGGGAAAGATCTCTTTCCCAATGGCGAGGTTTCTGCAGCCTGAGATCCAAATAAAATTAGAAATTAAAAATGCTTCTCTTTCATTTATTGCAAGGAGTGACCATATCAAAAAGGGTATCTACTTGCTTAAACCTAATATAAAAACCAGCCTTATTTACTCAACTTCCAGTCCAACCTTCTCCACATTCTGCTGTCCATTGCCCCTCCACAGGGCAGAAGAGAACAATGGTTTGGCACTCACAAAGCAGCTGTCCCAGTTCCCAGGAATCAGCGCTTTCACCTCTGTGACCACCAAACCCCCAGCTTAAGAAAAGCTGAAGAAGGCCAGGTCTGTGCTAGTTTTCGCTGTCTTTTTCCCAAGCAGTTTCACTCTATAAAACACTCTTAACTTGGAAACACTAACTTTCACCTTGTTTCCTGCTGAGCAGCAGAGCTTGTAGCATGATGCTTGACTTTGCCAGGTCTGCACTTATTGGAGAAAAAGACAAGTTCCTCTTTTAGCTTCTTTCCCTCAGTTCTGGAGAAAAGCTTTCCAGCTACCAAAACAAAACAGTTCCCAATTCTCCTTCCCACACCTAGGAACGTTGTTTCTTGATTGAGGCCTAGATTCCCCTCAAAACAGAACTGGACTGTGTCCAAACAATTTCTTCAGGTTCTTCAAACATTAACTCAACAGATGTTGTTTCAAGAGCTTTGCATGTTCTGCCTCCCTCTGCCTTTGGCCTTTGAGTTGGTTCTTGAGGTGCCAAATGGAAAGTCTGAGGGGTGTGCCAACAGCATTTACCTCTCCCCCATTCCCCTCTTACCAGGGCAAGGAAGCCCCTTTGTGTGCACAGCTGACAGTGCTGCGCTTCCCTCTGTAGACCCAGCAAGGAACTGCAAGCGGGCCGGTGGAATGAATGGACGGGCCACAGGATAGGTGCGTTCAAAGAACATCCAGCTATTTTGTGCCTGGCGGTAAAACACTGGACCATCTCACTCACAGCCAGACACACCAAAGCTGCCTGACTTTTGACCCCCACCCCATCCCTGTCAAGAGGAATGGAGGGTTCTCTGAGCTGGCGGGAGGGAAAGAACCAGCTTCCTCAGAAAGAATCTTGCTGGGGACCCTTCACAATGGCCTGGGCATTCGTTCCCAATGGGGCCTGGAAACTTAGAAGGCAGGAGCCGTTAGAGGGCGGCATATGCTAACTCATAATTCAGAGCAGCTCCTTTTATCAGTTAGAGGGTGTCTCAGAGAGCAAAAGCACTAGGGTTCAGCAGAAAAACAAGTTAGAAAGGCAGAAAGGGAGGGGGAGTACGAAACAGAAAACATCCTTCCAAGCCTAAAGCTGTGCCAGTGAATCTCTGCTCTTGGAAAAGTCAGGTGCGTGTCCCAGCACATACAAGGAATAAATTGTGCAGACACAGGCTTCGAAGACAAGCCACACCTCCGGCCCCATTAGACCTCATTTGAAGGGCCCCTTGGTCTCTAGCTACGAAGCCAGTGTGAGTGCCCAGAGCCTCAAACAGAGACGGGTGTGGGAGATTTCAGGCGGGTACTGTGTCCTTTGTGTCACTCCACTCTTTAGCCTTCTGGAGCGAGAGGACAAAGGAGCGCCTTGATGCTGGCAGATGCTAGGGGCACGGCTGGGTTTTACAAGGAAGGACGAAATCTGATTCCACCAATCAGAATAGATTATCTTTGCCTTTCTATGAGGTGACCCAGTTCTGAGCCCAGTGCTTGGCTCTAAACAGATGTATATCACACTCCCAGCTCGCAACCTGGGCCTTGCCAGAGAGGTAAGAGCATGGCATCCTTCCACAGGCAAACTCAAGAGCTGGCACCTGGGCTTCCTTTGCAAGAGCAGCTCTGCATCTCAAAGGACTCCTGGCAACAAGGATTGGCTTTTGTCCCTCCTCCCACAGCACACCTTTGCTGATTCACCCAGGCGTGTCACTCCAGGGGAGGGCTCAGGCCCACTGAAAAGGAAAACCTGGAGTGGTGGAGTGAGCCATACCACAGTCCAGGTCTCCAGAGGCAGGGAGCAAAGAGAACCTGTGCAATCTTATTATTCCTTTCTTCCCACAAGCTCTTCAGGACAGCTCTGATTCATGATGCCATGGGATGGAAAGACCTTTGAATGATAGTCTTTGCCCCAAAAGTCCTGGGCAGATTCAAGTGTCAAGCAGCAGGGGACAAGTGACCAGACTCCCAGCATGGAGCTTTCACCACAATGACAGGCCCCAGGGTTCTCACTCCCTTCGCCTGCCTGAGATCCACCCTGGCATCGGAGCACAGCACCAGTGAGGCCTCAGCTGTACCTGCACTGCCTGGTGCTGTAGTTCAGGGTGTTGCTATACTTGATGTTTCTTTGTGGAGCCATTACTGTTCATTGAGCATCATTCACATATATTCTGTTTTCAAATTCTGCCCATGAAAAGCCAGGCATAGGACCTGAGCAGGCAGCCAGCAAGACTAACGGCGCCAGAAGTCTGTATGCCTGGCCATCGGGACCCGCTTCTGGGTCTTTCTCCTCCCTCCTCCTTCCCTCTCACGGTTCCAAGTGAAAAGGACTAGGAGCTTCTAAAGTGGGGACATGCTAATTATAGAAGTAACACCATCTAGAATAGAATGCACTTGGAACTGAATGGGGAACTTCACGTTGTTGGGAGGGCTTCCAATTTCCAACAGTCTTGTGCTAGGTATTCAGACTAAATTTCCCACTGAGGACAATTTAAAAGCTGGACAAAATATAAAGAAATGCCAGGTCTTTCTGTTTTTATTTTTAAATATAGAGAAGTAAAGAGTATTTGCTGTCGCTCCAGGGCACAGTGAAGGACTGGGACCATTCCTTTCTGACCATGCAGGCAACAGAAACAAATCTACTGGTGTTATAATTCAAAATGTAGATTGGCACTTATAGTTTCCACGGTTTTCATGAAATTCTCCTTGTGTATTACTCAAAGAACTATTTTGACAGACAAAAATTATATTGTATGATTACTGGTGTGATTTATTTATTGAATTATTTATTTAAGACTAATTCACCTAGCTAAAGAACACATCTCTGTTCTGTCCCTTTGGGCTCCTCCTGTCCGCCTCACTGCTCTACCATCCCTATACAGAGACCGCAGAACCTCACCCAAGTGGTCTGCAGCCACATGGAGGAAACCTCTCAACTCCCCTCCAGCCCTCCCCTGTCTGTACTAAACTACCATTAGATACTCTCTTGATCTGAGCTGTTAGATTTTTAGTCCCTCTCACCAATGAGGCCTTATTCTTCACTGTCTGTAATTTGGAGCATATTCTTCACCTCCTTTGGTGCATGCCCTCATCTCTAAGATGGTATCAGTAATAATAAGTACCACATACTGTTGTTGTAAAGATTAAATAAGATAATGCAAGTAACACATTGGGTACCATGCACCCCGCCAATCAGTATTAGTTATTGTTATTATTATTATTATTAATGTTAGTATCAATCATAAAAAGTTATGACTGACATTTTGTTCAACTAAATATCCAATGTCTGAGTCTCATTTGGAACAGTCCACCAAGCACTAGCACTTTTCCAATGAGAGGCACATACTACCACAGGAAGCAGTCCAGTCCACTTTCAACGCCCTCGACTGATACTACACACTTTTTTTTATACTGAAAATAAAGTCTGACTCCAGAGAACTTAGTCCTCCTCCTTGGAAGCGTAAGTCTAAGTTCTCCTCCTTAACCTTAGACTGTAGTTAGCATATCCTTTTTCAGCTCCTTATCCATACCTAGTTTTTTTTCAGCATTGCTGCCACAGAGTGCATCTCAAGCCCTTCATCATCCTGCCTCCTCTTGGCAGCTGGATGACCGGCTCTTTCCCTTTTAGGTTTGGTGCCCGCACAGCATGGCTCACTGCGCACACTGAGCTTCTCTAATGCAGCCTAACCTCAAATGAGCCTTTGTGAGGAGGGTGTCACACTTGTTGGTGGCTCTTTTTCACTGTACTCTTAGCTCAAACCTTTTAAGTCTTTTCCACTGCTCAGCTACATCTCCCCCATCCTGGTCTTGTGCCATTCATTTTCTCACCCAAGTGAAGAAAGAGGCATTTTCTTATCAGATTCAGCCCATTTTAAGCCTTCCAAGATATTTTCAGGTCTTGTTGATCGACCCATGAGTTTAGTAGAGTGACCTTTATGACTTCATATTGGTAACACACGATGAAATGTTGAATCAGACATGGCTGGAGAGCGCCTTCTTCTGAGAAGGCCCTGCTCTTATATTCAGAACTCTTTCCTTCCGTTGTCACCACAGCTGTCTTGTCCCACCGCCTTCCTGTCTCTTACCCATTCTAGAACTTCTAAGTGAGTGGTGAAAAGGACATCAAAAGCCTTTAAGGGAAGGAAGAGGGGAGGGTAAAGGAGAGGAAAGCTTGTATAGGAGGAGGAAAAGAAAATAATTTAAAAATGGAAGCACAGAAGTGTAGAGGGACCAAAAAAAAGAAAAGGAGTGAGCAAAACAGTGTAGTAAAGAAAGAAAAAACAAGCTAAGACAAATAATTGTATAAATTAAAATGTGAAAAGGGAGAAAATGCTAGAGGAAGTAGAAATAAACTAACAAAATAATTTTAAATATGCCATTGTAGAAACAGTATGGAGGTTTTGAAAAAATTTAAAAAAGAACTAGCATATGATCCAGCATCCCCACTTCTGGATATATATCCAATAAAATAAAGTAAAATAAAATAAAATAAAATCAGGATCATGAAGAGTTATATGCACTCCCATGTAGTCAGGATATGGAAACAAACTGAGTGTCCTTTGAACAATGAATAAATAAAGAAAAAGTGATATATACATATATATAAGGTTTGCCTTTGAGCAACACAGGTGTGAACTGCTCAGGTCCACTTACACAGATTTTTTCAATAAATAGTTGTATCATTTTCCACTCACAGTTGGGAGTCCACAGAGGCAGAGGGCTGACTATAGGCATTGATCTATGCCATTTGATATAGGAACTTGAGAATCTGCAGATTTTGACATCTATGGGGAGTGGGGGTAGGAGATTTCCTGGAACAAATCTCCCAACATGCCAAGGGACAACTTGAGGCCTTGGGGGGTCAAAAGTTACATGCTGAATTTCAACTCTTTGGGTGAGAAGGGTCAGCACTCTTAACTCCTGCATTGTTCAAGAATAAATTATATATATACAGATATATATGTATATATACAAGGGGGGGACCCACCAAAAACACCCAGAATTATCTTCTGGAGGGAAGGCCCATTGTAGTATAGCCTTCCCCCACTAGGTGAGTGTCCTAGGAACCCTTCTGTATCAGTGTACCAGCTGGTGTTGTTGTGAGAGGCTGCATTCAACTTCAGTGAATTTTTTAAAAACCCTTTGAACATGTTTGCCATTTCATGATGAGTGTTTTACAACCACACCTGCCCACACTGTCCTGAGCATCCATCAATTTTTGACCAAAAATGGCATGGCCCCCATACTCCACCCTCCCCATTCACCCAATCTCATCCTGAGTGACTTTTCTTTTTGTTTCCCTAGATAAAAAAGTCCTCAAAGGGAAACATTTTGCTAATGTGGAAGAGATGAAACAAAAAGACGGCAGAAGCACTAAATGGCATAAAAATTGACAAGTGCAAAAACTGTTTTGAGCAGTGGAAAAAACATCTCGATAGGTGTATTGCATCAAACGGAGAGCACTTTGAAGATGACTTAAGTTTAAACATATAAGAATAAATACACAATTTTTTATAAATAAATTCCATTTTGGGGGGTCCCCCCTCATATATATACATACATACATACATACATACATATATAGTAATGAAATTGTATTCAGTTTTCAAAAGCAGGTATTGCCATTTACAACAACATCGATAAATCTGGAGGACACTGTGCTATGTGAAGTAAGCCAGGCATAGAGAGAGTAATACTATATGACCTCACTTATATGTGGAATCTAAAATAGTCAAATTCATAGAAACAGATCATAGAATGGTGGTTGCCATGGGCAGCAAGGAAGATAAATTGAAAGGGTTTCAGTTGTGCAAGATGATTAAGTTATAGAGAAAAGTTATAGAGTTATAATGTAGTTGTGGGGACTTTAGTTAACAGTACTGTATTTTACACTGGAGAGTTGCAAAGAGGATAGATCTAAAGTGAAATCTTACCACACACAGTGGCAACTATGTAGAGGTGCTGGATATGTTAATTAGCTTGATTGTAGTGGTCTTTCCATAAGTATACGATATCAAAACACCAACTTGTATACCTTAAATACAATTTAGATGTCAAAGATATTTCAATAAACCTCTTTTTAAAAGAATTTTAAAGTGGAAAGCAGAAAATACAGTTCAACAAGAAGGACAAGATGAAAAGAAGGAAGGGAAGTGGAAAAGACTTAACACCATGGTAAGGAGCCATTGAAGACACTGGAGCTGCCAGCCTCTGACGTCCTCTAGGCTGGCTCTACAGTCCCAAGATGGGGACTAAAGTACCAGGTTTTCATGCATGTTTCCAGGGTAGCTGATGCTGACCTCACCCAGACAGGAGCAAGGGCTTTCCAACCACAACATGTCTGATCTAAACACACTGGTTTCATGCCCTGACCATTGTGGCTCAGTTGGTTGGGCATTGTCTAACAAAGGGAAAAGTCACTGGTTTGATTTTCAGTTAGGGCACATGCCTGGAGTTGTGGGTTCATCTGCCATCAGGAGCCTACTAGAGGCAACCCAATCAATGTTTCTCTTTCACATCAGTATTTCCCTTTCTCTCTCCCTTCTTTCCCCCCGCTCTAAAAATAAGTAAATAAAATGTAAAATAAAATAAATAAAAATATTGGCTTCACAAAATGATGTTTTCACTTCCTGAAAAAATTTTAGGCATAGAGAACATATGTATCATGATTTTCTGAGTACAACTGCTTGGAAAGGGCAAGATTGAGTGAAAACAAGTCTCAAAAACAAACCTATTCTTACTAGATTATGTAACTCGGAAAGAGCCTAGCATCCCTTCTCATCTGAGGCTCTCCAAACATTTGAGATGCAGCCTTTTGATAGATGTTTGCTGAGTGGAGAGGTTACTCATGGAAGGATAGCTCTGCATGTTCTGTGAACCAGCCCTGACCATCAGGGGGCAGATCTTAGCCAAGGTCTACACTGAGCATCCAGAAATGTGTCTCTGAGACCCACCTGCCTTTTGTAGGCATCTGCATATTTCTGGATCACAGTTTCTTCATTTGGAAAACAGAAATGGATAGGATAATAATGATAGCACATGGAGTTGCTCTGTAAAAGAAGGAAGCCATTTCCTTATATATGTTCCGCATGTTACTTCATACCCATTGAAGACTGATGTGCCGGCTGTGTTCTAATAGTCTCACATATCTGTAAAACCAACTAAAATAAGATAGTATTGTAGAGCTCAAAATACTCAGAAGAGATATCTTTAAAATAATGTTTCCTAAATATTTTTGTGTACAACTTTAAACAAGAAACACATTTTACATGCAGACATATGCACACTCAACTTAAATGTTTCATGAAACAATATTTAATCTTACTCTACGCAACACATACAATATGGTATTATATATTCTGTTTCATTTTTTTAAATGCTGAGCATAGCTTACTATAGGTTACAACTCACAATTTGAAAAACATTGGTTAGGGGACTTCCGAATACAGTAACAGATTGAACACACATACTTCTCACCTCTCCCTTTATAGATTCTATTAAAATGGTAATAAAGGAGCAAAATGGTATAAACCCCCAAAGCCAAAGAGCACAAGAGGGGTTATTATTGGATAGGAGACTTCAAGTTTTTAAAAGACAGAACACCAGGTCTCTATCACAATAAATAACAGGAAAACCCATATGTGCTGTAGCAGACAATTTTGGTTGCCTACCAGTAATGTTTGCTTTATTCTTCCTTGTAACAAGATTCAGATTGTATTTAAAATTCCCCACATTCCACTGCAAAGCCATTTTATCATGGAAGACCAACCCCCATCTTTAGTTCCAGAGAGTAAATTTGATTACTCTAAAATAATCACATTAATTTTATTCCTCTTGTCTAGTGATTCATTTAGAAATGGCCATAACACCTTATTTTGGGGCCATGAGAGGAAGTCTGCCAGTGATGAGATAAATTCTGGAAAATATTCTAAAATTTTAAAAAGAGTCAGGGGAAGAGATAGTCTCAATTTCTCCCTCTAGAATATAATCTATGCCATATTTTGCCCACAAAGGTAGTTACCCAATGTACCTTGGCAGAACAGATAGATTTTTAAAAACCTGGATCCTTGACTATGTACTTCAGTCACTAAGTTAATCACCAGAGCCACTTTATTTCAGGATTTCTTATTATGCAAGATAATTAACCCACTTGTACTATGAGCCATTTTAGTAGGGCTTTCTTCACTTTCAGCAAACCATCCTAACTGAAACAAGAAGGCACATCATAAAATTTCACAACACTGGGACAAAATTGAAGAGCCTAGAACTTCCAAAGAGGGAAAAGCTAGGTCATGCACAAAACAACAAGAATGAAAATGGTACTGGACAGCAGGGATAACGTTGGATGCCAGAAGAATAACCAATGACTTCAAAATTTGAAGATAAAACAATTTTCTACCTTGAATTCTATAATCAACCAAAGAATCAAGAATGAAAGGAGGTAAACGCATTTTTAGACATGCAAGGATTAAGAAAATTTCTCTCTCATATACCTGATCCTAAGAGCTAGTAGATTCAGGGAACAAAAAGGAACCAGTGAGCCCAATCAGCAGGTGGGAAAGGTGATGACTATGCTGCAGCCCTCAAGAACAGCCAGCCCAGTGGGAGCAGAAAGGAGGAGCCATCCAGGAAAAAAGTAATTAGACTTGACAGAGCAGACAGTGTAGCAGATTGAATGACAAAGTGATAATCCAGAAGAAATTAAGTAAATTAATTATCTATTGCTGCATAGTAAATTATCCCAAGACTTACAGACTTAAAATAGTAGACATTTATTAGCTCACAGATTCTGAGGGCCAGAGATCTGGGAGTAGCTTAGCTGGGTGATTCTGGCTCAGAGGCTCTGCTGAGGTTGCAGGCAAGTTGTTGGCCAGGGCTCTAGTCAACTGAGAGCTTGCCTGGGACTATGGGCCCAGCTTTCAGCATGGCTCACCGTGTAGCTGCTGGTAGGAGGCCTCAGTTCTTGCTGGCTGCTGGCAATGGCCCTTGCTTTTTGTTTCACAAGGATCTGTCCATAGGGCTGATTAAGTGACCTCACAACATGGCAACTATTTTTCCCAAAGCAAACAATTCAGGAGAAAGATCATGGAGGGGGCTGTAAGGCCTTTTATGACCTAGTATCAGAAGTCACACATCGTCACTTCTGCCAGGTTCTGTTAGGAGCAATTCACTAAGAATAGCCCACATATAGTGCAACAGAAACAGGGCTCTATATTTTGAAGGGAACCATATCAAAGAAATTATGAACATGTCTTTAAACTGCCACAGATAGGTATATAAAAGTAGCATGTAAGTAATAAATGAGGCAAATAGGTAACTTAAAGAAAAAGAAAAGGTGATAAACATATAATCATAATACACTACTCAGATTTGCTATAAATAATATTGATACAATCTTGGTATTAAAAACATAGATTATTGATTTAATTTAAAACAATGAAATAGCAGTATGAGCAAAATGGAGAGAGATGAGTTAGAAAGTATAAGAGAGCTAACTTCTAATTAATCCTAATAGAAAGTCAATAAGTGTTACCTATAATTGATAAATTAAAAATAGCACTATAATAAAGACAGTGTAGTATTAGCCAGAAAATAAATTAATTAATAGACCAATGAAACAGAATAGAGAGCCTAGAAATATACACACACAGATACAGTCAACTAATTTTTGATGAAGAATAGCCTTCCCAAAAAATGGTGCTGGAACCACTAGACATGCACGTGCAAAACAAAATTAATTAAGACATGAATATTACATCTTTCACAAAAATGAAGTCAAAATAAATCATAGATCTAAATGTAAAATACAAAACTATAAAACTCTTAGAAGATAACATAGTAAAAAACGTAGATGGCCTTGGGTTTGGGAATTACTTTTTAGATACAATACGAAAGGCACATTCCATGAAAAAAATAATTGATAAGCTGGACTTCATTAAAATTAGAAATTTCTGCTCTGTGAAAGACAATGTCAAGAGAAAAAGAATACAAGCTACAGATTGGGAGAAAATGTTTGCTAAAGACATATCTGACAAATAACAAAGGACTATTATCCAAGATATACAAAAACTTAAAATTCAACAATAGGATAGCAACCCAATTTTAAAATGGGCCAAAAAACTGAACAAACATCCCACCAAAGAAGATACACAAATGGCAAATAAGCATATAAAAAGCTACTCAAAGATACTCAACATCTTGTCATTAGGAAAATTCAAATCAAAACAACAATAAGATACCACTACACACCCATTAAAATGGTTAAAATTCAAAACACTGACAACATAAATGCTCCCGAACATATGTGGCAATAAGAACTGTCATCCATTGCTGATGGGAATACAAAATGGTACAGGCACTTTGGAAGGCAGTCTGGCAGTTTCTTACAAAACTAAACATACTCTTACCATATGACCCAGCAATTGCACGCCATGGTATTTACTCAAGAGTTAAAATGTATGTCCACACAAAACCCTGCACGTGAATGTTTATAGCAGTATTATTCATAATTATCAAAACTTGAAAGCAAGCAAGATGTCCTTCCATAGGAGAATAAATAAACAAACTGGTACATCCAGAAAATGACATATTACTCATCTCAAAAAACAAATGAGCTCAACAATTTCTACTTTGGGAATATATCTGAAAAAAACCTGAAATACTAATTTGAAAGAGTATATGCACCCTTACGTTCATTGTAGCGTTATTTGGAAGAAGTCCAAGTTCCCATTGGTAGATGAGTGGATAAAAAAGCTGTGGTGCATTTACACAATGGAGTACTACTTGGCTATAAAAATGAAGAAAATATGACTTTTTGCAACAGCATGGATGGACCTGGAGTGCATTATGCTAAGTGAAACAAGCCAGTAAGAGAAAGGCAAGTACCATTTGATTTCACTTATATGTGGAATCTAATTAACAAAATAAACTAACAAACAAAACAGAAACACTCATAGATACAGAGAACAGACTGACAGTTGTTGGGGGAAGGGGTGTTGGGGGGGCAGGTGAAAAATGTGAAGGGATGAATTAAACAAAGAAAATAAAACTCATTGACATGGACAAAGTATGGTGATTACCAGAGGGAAAGGGGAGTGGGGAGAGGTAGAAGACCATAAAGGTGGATAAATGGGGATGGAAGGAGACTTGCCTTTGGGTGATGAATACAGTATAAAATGATGTATTACGGAATCATACACCTGAAATCTATATAATTTTATTAACCAATGTCACTTCAATAAATTCAACTAAAAAATAAGCTCTCAAGTCACAAAAATGGCATAGAACCCTTAAATGCTTATTACTAAGTAAAAGAAGCCAATCTGAAAAGCATTCCAACTATAAAACATACTGGAAAAAGCAAAACTATGGAACCAGTAAAAAGACCAGGGGTTGAAGAGAGGGAGGGATTAACAGGCAGAGCACAGAGGATCTTAGGGCAGTGACACTACTCTGTATGATACTACAATGGCTGATACATGTCATTACACATTTGTCCAAACCCACAGAATATGCAACACCAATAGTGAATCCTAATGTAAACTGTAGACTTTAGGTGATTATGATGTGTCGATGTAGCTTCATCAGTTTTAGCAAATATAAGTAACACTTTGGTGGAGGATGATGGTGAGGGAAGTAGGGAATGGGGTACATTCTGTATATGGGCAATCTCTGTACTTTCTGCTCTTTTTTTTTTTTTTTTTTTTTTAATCCTCATCCAAGAGCATTTTTTCATTGCTTTTCAAGAGACAGAAAGGAAGAGAAACATCATGTGAGAGAGAAGTATCAATTGGTTGTCTCCCATACGTGCCCAGACCAGGGATGGAACCCACAACCTAGGTATGTGCCCTGACTGGGAATAAACCTATAGCCCTTTGGTTATGGGAGGATGTGCCAACTAACTGAACCATACCGGCCAGGGGTCTGCTCATTTTTCTGTGAACCTAAAACTGCACATAAGCCTCCTAACCTCATGCTCATAACCTCCTGAGCATCCACATCCTGCTCCAGATGGTACATTTGTTACCATTGATGGACCTACATTGACGTGACATGTCCTAATCACCCAAAGTCCAATGTGTACATTACCAGGAGTAAAAATGTCCCAAAAGGTCTCTCTCTGGATGAAACACAGGGAATGAAATAGTGTGTGTGTGTGTGTGTGTGTGTGTGTGTGTGTGTGTGTGTGTGTGTGTGTGTGAAGAGTCCTGGGGGCAGCTGTGAAAGGGAGAGAACAAGGAATCCTGTGGCTCTTGCCAGAGCCCTTAACTCCCTTAGACCCCTGGCCCTTTATCTCACTGTCTTACAATCTTGACCCCCTTCTCTGCTGTCCATATCCTTCCTTCCAACATTCCGATCGCACTGATGAAGGAAGCTCCCGACCATTTGTGCCACAATCCCCTTGAATACACCACTAACCTTGACCTGGCAAGTGACAATGAGGAAATCTTCTCCTGGTCCCTGCTCAGCTCTTTCTCAGTCCTCAAAACTGCTAAACCTCAGATCTTTTCCATCAAGCCCCATCATATCCTTGTCTTTCCTCAAACAGGTGGCCTTGATGCCTATCGATTGAGGAAGTAGGGCTGTTAGCTACACAAGTTCCCGGAACTTTCTGCTCCAGGTTCAGAGAGGAGCCCTGAGCTCTCCTGCTTCCCTCTTTCACCTGCCTAATGACCTCATTATGTCTTCCCTCCCTCAGAATTCCCTCTCTGTTTTCTCATCCTCCCCACCTCCCCTTGCCCTGGGTGTCATCATCAAGATTCTCACCAATCTCTTATCAAATATTTTCTCTTCCCATGGAATTTTGGGGCTCCTAAACTTCCTCCAGACACACCTCTAATTGAAACAAGACAAGTTCTTAAGACAAACCATCAGGCCCTTGTCAAAATGAGTGACAGAAAAACCCACACTGCTATAGCAGACAGTTTGGTTGCCTACCAGTAGGGCTTGTCTTTTTCCTCAGTGTAATAGGAAGTGAAAGCAAAGTAAATACCATCACAACCACCCTCCCACCCAAAGCCAAGCAAAACAGAGACCAGCCAACAAAGTTCTCCCTCACCCTGTGTACTCCCTCTGCTTCTGCCCTTTGTCTCTCTTCTTTGCCAAATTCTCCATAAGTAAAGGATGTCACTCAAGGTCTTTGTTGCCTCACTTAGCCACCACCTGTAGGATGACTGTTGGCCCTACCACTTCATCATTGATCAGTTCTATCCAAGTCACCAGTTAGCACTGAATTTCCAAATTTAATGGACACTTTCATTCTCATCTTAATAACTGCCTACAGTGTGTTGATTCATCACTCTTCCTTCTGAACTTTGCTTCTTCCCAGGCTTCCGGAACCTTCTCTTCTCCAGTTCTCCCCTGCCCCACCCAATAACCACCTTGCCTTCTCAGTCTGCTTCATAATCTCCATTCCTGCAGACTGCTGCTACCTGTTGGTTCTTCCCAGAGCTTCGAGCTGGTTCTCTTTGTCTCACTCTACACACTCCCTGTGAGCAATCTGACCTACACACGTTCATATACCCCACGTACATTCATGGCTTCCAAATCTGCATTTTATTTTAGCTATTTGCAACACAGCTCCCCAAAGGGGATGAAACCTGAAGCTCCGGTCCCAGAAGTAATCCAGGTTCCAGCAATGGCCAAGGGCTCAAGGATAATAAGAAGGGCTGAGGGCTGCGTTGTTGGGCCCTATGGCCTAGATGTGGGCTCCCTTTGTTTCTTTTCAGGAGAATTCTGTGATCTTCATGGATTCAGTGGTGTGGGAGGAGAGCACAGGTAGGATTCACAGGTAGATAAAGAGTCCTAGAGTAGTGCTAGTTTTATGCCCTCCTGGATGAAAAAAAAAAAAAAAATTTCCCTGGGCCTTCCTTTTCTGGCCGTGGGCTCCACACTTGACTACAATAAACACCCTCAGCTGTTCCTGTGCATATGTTCCTGCTTCAGTCACACAAGGGCAGTTTTTAGCTCTCCAGTACAAGCAGGCATCTGTTTTAAGCCTTATTTGGGGGCAGCGAAAGGCGGAAGGTTTTTTGAGTCATTTTGTATGAAGAATCCACTGAACTGAACGTTTTTACTATTTAATGAGAACAAATAAAGGCCATAGTTGCTGTGCAAAATAGAAATTGCAGGGAACACAACAAGCATAAACATAAGGTTCTACAACCTGCATCCCTGTAAATGGGCATTGCCCAGTGACATCCTGACCATTGCCTGGTTAGACACATACCTAGAAGCATTGTTTACAGTCATCTATCAGAACATAGTCATTTAAAATGTACTAGAAACTAATGTAACACTTTAAGTAAATGGATCAAATGAAAAGTAAATCATTTCTGTTTAGTAACTAATAATAAAATAATAAAGTTATGCCCATTGTAAAAATGTCAGCAAGCTGGAAAAATGCTAGGAGAGCAAAAAATCTGAGCCAGATAATGCAAAAAGACAGAAACAGAGGTCTTGGAAAGAATGCTACCGCACCAGGGGCAGGATGAAAAGGAGTTTGTGCACCCTGTTGGAACTCTCATCAACTGCAGGCAGCTTCCAGGGAAGCCCCAGGGAAGCCTCTCATGGGCTTAGCTAGAAAAATGAAGGACACCAGCCACAGGCAGCAGCAGGAGTATGGTGATATGTGTGTTTACATCCATGACCTAAGGCCCGTGGCACTAGCAGGCATCTATGCAGAGTTCAGAAGGTGACAATAAGTATAGTGTCAATATCATGGGACAACTGAGGCCTGAGCAGCAGCTCCATGTCTCTATTTTTAAATATCACCTATAATATGAATCCCAGTTTATATCCCAGCCTTGGCCTCTCTTCATATCTCCAGACCATATATCCAACTGTCTCTTTAAAACATCCATGATTTGCTCTGGCCAATGTTGCTCAGTTGGTTGGAGCAATGTCCCATAAACAGAAAGGTCGCCAATTTGATTCCCAGGTTGCCTAGATTGTGGGTTTGGTCCCCAGTGGGGGTGCATGTGGGAGGCAACCTATGGATGTTTCTCTCTCACGTTGATGTTTCTCTCCCTCTAAAATCATTAAGGATGTCCTCAGGTAAGAATAAAATAAAACATCTTTGATTCTTACCACTGTCTCACCATCATTCTGAGTCCATTCACCATTCTCCACATTCATGTCTTCCACCTTATCCATGCCACTATCATCACCTGCCTAGATTTCTGTAACAGCAACCTAAGTTGTATCCTGACTTCCATTGTTGCCTCTGCCCTATAATTTATTTCACACACAGCAGACAGACTTTTCATAAAGCCAAAGTCAGATGGCTTCCCATGGCACTCAGCATAACTTCCAGCTCCCAGAGGGTGGCCTCCCCTGCAGGCAGGGTCTGGCCCCCGCCTACCTCTACATTCTCCTGCAACACTTTAACCTGCAGTGAAAACTCTGCTGATATGAGTTCCTTCCCACAGAGCTCTCTCGCATCTGCCAACACTTTCCAAAGTGAAATCAAGTTCCCTTTGAGGCCAAAATGCAAAATAGAGTTTCGTTTATCTCCTAAGGACACCAAACTCCAAGCCAGTCCTGTAAAATCCTTTGCCCTTTTTAACATTATTGAAAAGCAATCGCTGGTTCCCAGCCAGAATGACTGCCCCTGCATTCCCCACCCCATCCCTCCAGCACCACCCACCACCTCTGGTCAACGACAGCTGGGCTCTGCCCCTTCAGAAGCTGATGCTCCAGTGAGGGTAGTGGATTTATGGTGCAAGGTTACACGGTGCATAAATCTGGGCTACAGGAATCAAGGACTGTGACATTTTTATAGTCTCTTCTTCCAAGCCCCTGCACGAATATGAAGCAACTTGAGGGGTAAACATCTGGATTCACTTTTTTTATTCACTACCACAGCTCCCATCTGACAAAATTCTTGATCTTGCCAGGGTTCTGGTCATTGGCTGAATGAATGAGCAGTGAGACAGCTCTCTGCTAGAGATCTTGCTTTTCCTGTCTCATTGCAGTGTAAAAAAACCAAGAGAAGTGAAAAGATCACCACTATTGTGTCAAAACAAAGCAGTTGCCTGAGTCAAGATCTGGGTGCAACCCACCAGCTTGCTGGGAGATAGGGAGGGGCATTTCTACAGCAGGTGAGGGAGAGCCTCCTGGGGCCACTTTATTAACAGAAACTGAGGCCAGGACTGATGTGCAATGAATGCTGGGACTTGTAGTCTCTGTGAGCAAGATGGCCGTCAAGGAAAGTAGTTGCCAGCTATGGTACAGAACACATAGACTCCTTTTTGCCACAATCTCTAATCTTAGACATGATTTACAAAAGTTATCAGTACCATTGTAGCTAAAGGTCACATCGGGAGAACGCATTCCAAAGATAAGATGTTGCTCTGATCAGGTGAGTCTTTCCTGGCAAGACTTATCTCTTATTCTACATGGTTTCAACAGAGCTCCAACTCTGTTGACAAGGGACTTTGTTCATTTGATGGAGAGCAGTATACTGGAGCCACTTTATTAAAATGTGCTTCTCCTTGCTTGCGTAGTCTATAAAAATGTGCTCCTCCTTGCTTGCGTAGTCAGTAGCCAGTCAGGCTAATATGCCAGCAGGAATAATCAGAACAAACAGAAGCAGGTCCCTGAAGAATGCCCCCTTCAAGGAACAGAGTGTTGGATCTCCCCATCCCTAGTCCCTAATTGTTATGTACAGCTCATCAGAACCAGTGATGTGGGCAGTAATCCTTCATCATTTGCTCCTCAAACTATACATGGCCTTCATGTGCCAAAAAAAGAAAGAAGGCAAAACAAAGTCTATGCAGAGCACCACACTGTGGCCCTGTGAGGACAGGCAAAGCAGCTAGATCTCCCTGCAGATCTCCAGTTCACTCTCTTGCCAGGATCCAAAAAGCAGACTTTAAGTCACCCCAGCTTGAAATCTCTCCAAATTTCTCATGGCCTATTAAATAAGCTCCTCTCTACAAATAGGCCTTTATAGCTCCATCTCACTGCTCTCGCAATTCACAACCTACATTCTAGTCAAGAGGGGCTTTTTACTAATACTAATAGTGACCATTTGTTGAGCACTTAACTATGTGCTATGAGCTATGCTAGGTGTTTATGTCCATTATCTCACTTAATCCTGCATCAGTCCTATAAGGTAGATACTATTATGTCCATTTTTCAGATGTTGAAATGGAGGCACAAAAATTAAGATTTTCTACCACCTAATGTCATCAAACCTGAAACCAAGCAGGTAGTTCTGCTGGAGGTGACCACATAGCCAAACAGACAGTCACCACAGGAAATGCACAATCATCTTCCTCTAAAAGGCCTTCTGTTGTCTGGCATCCCTGCCAAGTGTCTCACACTGTACTCCCACAGTTTGATCCCATGGCCACACACCACCACACCCATCTCCTCCCAGTTCCCCTCCAGCAATCACCTTCCTCTTCCCTAGGCTACGCTCCGGCCTTATGTGGGGAACTTTAAAAAATACTGATGCCTGTGTTCCAACCCACAGATTCTGATGTAATAAGTCTGGGAGGTAATCCTGGGAATAAAGGAGACTTATTTTTTTATTTTTTTATTATTTTAATACCTGAGGTTTTTTAAAAATTATTATTACTGATTTTAGGGAGAGAGAGAGGAATTGGGGGAAAGAAAGAAACACAGAGGGCAGGGGAGAGAGAGAGAGAGAAACATCAATTGGTCACCTCCCCTACATTCTCCAATCAGGGATCGAACCCACAACCCAAGTATATGTTCTGACTGGGAATCAAACCTGCAACCTTTTGGTGCCCAGGACAATGCTCCAACCAACTGAGCAACCTGACCAGGGCGAAGAGGTTTAAAAGCTTCCCCACGTGATTCTAATATACGACCAAGTGGAGTACCACTAATCTAGACTTATAATTCATACAAAAAACAGAAGGTACCCAAGGGAAATCCCAAGTCTACAGCTCTTCATCATGAGCACCCAACCCCACCTCCTTCCTTTCTGTTAGGAGAAAGTACCCCACCAAAGATCAAAGGCAGGTGATTTCCCAAGGACTTCACTACCTCATTGAACTCTCTTACTCTTCTCTCTCCCTCTTTTCACCTCTCTCTCTCTCTTTCTCTATTGTAGCCCTTCCTTAAGTTTTAAAACAATTTTTTAAACTCCCATTTATTGCCATCTTCTAGCATAGTCAACCTTCTTAAAAGAGCTCTCAACACAGTCTGTGTCTGCCTTCTTTCCTTCCAAATATTCACTCCTTAACCCAATTCAATTTGGGCTTCCCTTACTCCACTAAAACACTTTGACTAAAGTCACTGACAGCCTCCATAGCAACCACCTTCAGCCATCTTCCCAGACCTTCCAGCTGCGCCAGTGCAGGAACCCACTCTCTCTGCTCAGCTCCCTTAAGCTCACAGTTTCTGGAGTTTCTCCCTCCATTCAGCCACATTCTCAGTTTTCTTTGCCAGACTGTCCTCCTCCACAAACCCCAAATGAAGGACTTCCCCAGAGTTATGCTCTGGGCCCTTTGCTCCTCTTATTTTTTGTCCCTTGCCTGGGTGATCTCATCTACACCTAGAGTTTTCATGCTTACAACCCCCAGATTAATTCCACAGACCTGCTTCTGCACTAGTCTATTTGAAGTACCCACTTCACCATCACAAAGGCATCTCACATTTAGCATGTCCCAACTCGACTCTTCCTCCTCCACATCACATCTTTTTTGATTGTCCCAGCTCAATCTAATTGAAATCAGTTTCCAAGTCTTGTTAATTCTACCACATTATATCTCTCAGATTTGTGCCTTCTTCTGCCTGCTTTGGGGCTAGATTACAACCCCTTTTTCTTTCTCACCTCCATCACAAAATAACCTCTTACACTATAAACATCAAAGGGATATTTAAATTATGTCACAAGTTCCTCAACATGCCTTCCTTCAAAAGGTGGGGTCTTATTCCTTTTCCCTTGAATGTGGGCTAGACTTACTGAGTTTGTCCTAGAAAACAGAATGTGGCTGAAGCGATGGTATTAGGTCAGGTCATAAAACGCATTGCCACTGTCTTAGCTCAGGCTGTTATAACAAAATACTACACACTGGCTCTCTTAAACAATAAACATTTATTTTTCCCAGTTCTGGAGGCCAGGATCTGCAAGATCAAGCTGCCATTAGATTTGGTGTTTAGTGAGATCTCTCTTCCTGGCTTGTAGATAGCTGCTTCTCACCGTGTGCTCACATGGTGGAGAAAGAAAGGGCTCTAGTCTCTTTCTCTTCTTCTTTTCTTTTATTTTTATTTTTTTATCCTCACCCAAGGATATTTTTTTCTCATTGATTTTAGAGTGAAGAGGGGAGAGGGAGAAACACTGATGTGAGAGTAACGTCTATCTTTTGCCTCCTGTATGTGCCCTGACTGAGAATCAGACCTGCAACCCAGGTGTGTGCCCTGACCAGGAATCAAAACTGCAACCTCTTTCTCTTCTTCTAGGGACACTAGCCCTGAAAGATCAGGACCTCACCTTCATGATCTCATTTAACCTTAACACCTTCCAGAGACTCCATCTCCAAGAACCATAACATTTGGGATTAAGGTTTCAACAAATGAATTATGGGGACAAAATATGCATTTCATAACAGCCACTTTGCCTCACTCTCCTAGTTCACCCATTCTGGGGTAACCCTGCGGCCATGTCAGGAGGACATTTGTGTAGACTATGGAGCAGATGACATGAAGTATAACTGATAATCTGCCAATGACAAGCAACAACTTGGCTGCCATGGAAGTTTGCCATTTTAGCCTTCTAAAACCTGTAGCCTCAGCCAACACCTCAATGGCAATCTCATGGGAGACTCTGACCACATCCTCTCAGTCTGCAACTCCATAAATCTTGTCCTGAAGAAAAACGTGCTGTTGTTCTAAGCCATTATGTTTTGAAGTAATTTGTTGTTCATCAACGATAACTCTTCATCCCTTTGCCCCCTGATCACAGGAAGAGTCACATTTTTAAATTTTCTGTTATTCCCTTACTTAAAATTCTTTTATGACTCTCAAAATCTACAAACAGTGAAACTCATGACAACAGTATCTAACTTTCTTCAGAATCTGGTCTTTTGGCCTCAACTCTCAAAAACTCACAGAAGGACTCTGGAGGAGGAACAAACTTTCCTCTACCTTCAACATGTTTTTTGGTTAATCTAATAATCAGAGAGACATGAGATAGATTAGCAAGAGTTAATATATACATATGTATGGGAACCTTCCGCTGCTGACTGGGAAGGCCTTCCCAGTCAGCAGCGGAGTAAAGCAGGGCTGCGTCCTCGCGCCTACGCTGTTCGGAATCTTCTTCTCCATGCTCCTCCAATACGCCTTTAAGGACTGCAGCGAGGGTGTCTTCATTCACACCAGATCCGATGGCAAGCTCTACAACCTGGCCCGTCTACGAGCCAAGAACAAAGTCAAAGAGGTGCTCATCCGTGAGATGCTCTTCGCCGACGACGCAGCTTTGACATCACACTCCGAAGAGGGACTCCAGCAGCTAGTCACTTGCCTTTCCCACGCATGCAAGGAGTTCGGACTAGCCATCAGCCTGACAAAGACGAATGTTATGGCTCAAGGCACGGGGACTCCCCCATGCATCACCATCGACGGGTACACCCTGGAGGTTGTCAACGACTTCACTTACCTCGGGTCCACCATCTCGAGCTCTCTGTCAGTCGACTTGGAGGTCAACCGGAGAATCGCCAGGGCAGCCACAGTTATGGCCAGACTGAACCGGCGAGCGTGGAACAATTCCAGCCTCACTGAGAAAACCAGACTGCGCATCTACCAAGCCTGCGTACTCAGCACTCTCCTCTATGGCAGCGAGACGTGGACCACCTACGCAAGGCACGAAAGGAAACTCAACAGCTTCCACATGAGGTGCCTGCGACGCGTCCTGCATGTCGCCTGGCAGGATAAGGTCCCCAACACCGAGGTGCTGAAGCGAGCCAATATGAGCAGTTTGCATGCAGTTCTTAGCAAGAGACGCCTCAGGTGGCTCGGCCATGTCAAAAGAATGGATGCAGGCCGTATCCCCAAAGACCTCCTCTACGGCGAGCTAGCAGAAGGCAAGAGGATGACAGGGCGCCCCAAACTGCGGTTCAAAGACATCTGCAAAAAGGACATGACACAATGCTCCATCAATCTCAACACATGGGAAGTTCAAGCAGACGACCGCCTAGCCTGGAGGCTCGCGGTCAGGCAAGGTACGTCACGTGCAGAGGCTGCGCGCAACGAGGAGGCGGTCCAGAAAAGATCGAGGCGGAAGCAGCGTCAACAGCAGCAACAACGGCCATCTGCCTTCACCTGTACCAAGTGTGGCAGGGATTGTCACTCCCGAATCGGACTGCACAGCCATTCTCGGCGGTGCAGATAGACTCTCAGGAAGCTACGCCATCGTCTCTCGAGACGGACGGCTGCCGACGACGACGTATGGGAACCTTGCATACCTGAGAGTCAGAGACCCCACACGCAGGAGAGGTGCAGAGATGGAAAAGAAAAATTAGTGTATAAAACACCCTGAGCTAGGGGGCTGAGGTAAAGTGCCCTGGAGGCTTCAAAAGGTCAATAAGAAGAGCAGATGCTTAGTAAATAGAAGTTTGTCCTGTTTGTTCCTGTCCCATAGATAGATCAAAAGAGGTTTTCTCTGATAATGACTTATTATGGGCAAGGCCCCTAATTCAAGTTCTAGTAGGTAGTTAAGGGAGGGGCAGAATTTTCTCTTGAGCCGGTAGCTAAAGTTGCCTTTAGCCCAAAACAATCTACATACCTTAGAGGCACATCTTGTGGTGATTCATTCTGAACCCCCACAACTTCCTCTGGCAGGACAGCTGATTTTATATCTGATGCCCCTCTGTCAGAAACCCTCCTTGAAGTGTTTGATAACATGCAAGGTGTTGTAGCTACCTTTATCATCATGCCAACGTTTAGCAGCCCATCATCCGCACTAACCCAGGAAAGATCGTCTTTCACATCTGTCCTCCCTGAATGAGAAAGGTACTGAGTGCAGGGAAGCACTCAATAGGCAATTTTGATGGGACAGGATAAAATGAATAGAAAAAAATTATCTAAAACTCTTTGACTTCAATAGCAACTACTGACTAAATCAAAGAGTACACAATTCCATTCTCTGTCAATTCATCTAGATAAAACTAACCATTTTTTGGAGATTCTAAGTCCATTTCTGGGGACTGGGAGCCTTGAAAACAAACTCTGTTTTGTATTTCCCTCCAGTCTAGGGGGAACAGCTGGTGTGATGGTATGATGCTCCTTGCCCCCTCCTTTTCACCCTCCCCCCAATACCCATGATTTCCTTCCCCTTAGGTAGACCTGACACTTGGGTGACATTTGGGACTGAGATTTCTGGCTCAGTGTCAGTGTCAGCGGTGTGCTCATGGAGAGGCGAGGACAGGTGGACCTAAAAGAAGGCAGTCCTGGCACGTTTACCTGAACCACACAACTTACTGGAACATTACAATGGGCACAGGTCCTGATACTATTTAGATGTATAAGCAACTCGTAGAGAAGAAAAAGTGAGCGGTATTTGGTACTATTCATCTAAATAATCCATTTGTTCATATATGTTAGGAAATACCAGTTTTCGTCACTCTTATGAAAAAAAATTGTCTCAGGGATGTCTGGAAGTCCTCCAGAAGGTTACTTAGTTTAATGGTTGGTTGTCTCACCAAGGTGAAGAACCCGAGGGTTTTTATACTTAGGAAAAAAATCTGAACTCTTCATTCTAGCTGACAAGGGCCCACATTGCTGCGTGGTGACTCAGATGGCTCTGGCCTCTTCCCCCTATTCACCCACCTGTTCCCATCTTATCACCTGGGCTGTCACCCTACCTTCCTTCCATTTCTCCAGGTGCTGGGGAACCTTAGGTCTCCTCCTCCTCTAAGGTTTTGCATGTCTAGTTCCTCCCAGCAATTCATTATTCAGTCATTGTCATCTCCTGGGGCTTACTCCCTGCATCCTATTGGCCAGGGAGCCTCTTCCTCTGTAAGTCAGGCAGGAGCAAGGATTTGCACTGGTATAGGATTGCTGATAATAGTAGGTAAGAAATTGTGGGGTCCTCTCATTGCTTCATACCAAAACTTCTGTCCACTGGGCACTGGCAGTGAAGGTGGAGGTGAAGGAGGAAAAATCGCCCTTTTTTGCTTTCAACTCTTTCTCTAAAATGAGTATTTTTGGAATTTGTCCCAAAAGGAAACTTAAAGTAAAAAAAAAAAAAAAAACAAAAAAACAGCTAATATGTCTGGTTTCATTATAAACTTAATGGTTCATTTTATCCTCAAGTATTTGCCTGATTGTCTTTCATTAGGAGAATCTGGGAGATGCTAGTGGCTTTAAACATTAGCAGCCTATAGCTCTTACAGGGCTGTCTCACCTTGAGGCAAGGGTGTGGCTTCTGGGCCACAGGAAAAGGGAGGAGGGATGACTAAGGGGGCCTCCCTCAGCAAGGGCAAATCTCTAGACAGTGTCACAGGAGAAAGTTCTTGGCTGATGACTCAAGGCAGCATGGGTGGTGCACTTGTTGGAAGGAGAATTTAAACCAGGTGCCCCCAGGTCATCCCCTACACTGAGGCTGCTCTAGCTTTCACCTCCGGAGTCTTTGCCTTATTAGGGACTATCTCATACTCTAATTGTAAGCCTCTTCTTGTCCCATTATGAATACCTATTCCTTGATAAAATTTACAGCTAAAAAAAAAAAAAAAAAAAAAAAAAAGGAAGAACGTGAATTAATCAGCTATAACACCTTCCAGGCTGCTGCATTCAGAGCTGGCCTCAGTGGTATGCTGATTACCTGGCTCCACAAGGGAGGAGGGAGAAAACCCTGAGGTAGCGCTTGCCCGTTTTTCTGGTGAAAATACACCTGCCTTAGTGGACCAGATGACAGAATGTCTCGTTATTTAGAAATCAGCTCATAGGAATCCACACAGCACACACTGCAAATGCCTGGCCATGGTCCCCATCTGATCAGAGCACCCACCACAGCCCCTAGCTAAGGAAAATAAAGACTAGCACCTCCTCAACAGATGCCAGTAGACCTATTTTCTAGAAGAAATCTGAAATAGCACACTGAAATCTGTATAAGAGTGAATATTAATGAACTACAATCTAGAATCACTGAGAACAAACCAGTCCTTACATGAGAAGTATATTATATGACCAGTCCTATTTCTCAGCATGGTGTTGAGTGGAGAGGGGTGGGGTGATATCCTGATGGCAGGGACCTTGTCTCCTAAAGTTCCTTTGCCCTCCAGGGTACTAAGAAAGTGCTCAATTGTCCCAATAGAAGCATAGCTGCCCTCATTGAGGGAGTTAACCTGATGAAGAGCTACACCTTTACAAAAGGGTTAAGTCAAAGCCAGAGGTGGACCTGACCCAGATTACATACCAGGACTGAATCCCATGCATTTGACAGATGCAAACAGCTTTTGTCTAGACTGAGCTGGAAGGCAAACATCTGTGGAGATTTACCTGGCCCCAGCTCAGGCCTCAGCCACAAACTTGGACCTGTCCCAGGTAAACTGGATATTTCAAGGGTAGGCCAGGTATGATGCTATGCAGAAACAGAGAGATGAGACATGTGTGCCCCATCTCACTCACCCCCAACAAAGCTAACCACACCTCATCCCAGCTGAAGGGGCAGAAAAAAGGACAAAATCACCATATCTAATGAAAGGGTCAGCAACCAGCCCTAGAGACCAGATGCCGCAGCCCTGATAGGGAATTCCTCTGCACTACAGCACTTCCTTGTCATGGAAACAAGGGAAAATGTGAAACAGGTAGATGTTCTACACCTAGATGTCATATGTAGCTATCAAAACAATGAATCTGTTGGTTCATGGATTTATTGCATAAACATTTATTGAACCCTTACTGTACCCCAGTAACTGCAAAGTACTGAGGATACAAAAGTAAAAAGTACAGTCTGGTTCTCCTTCAGAATTCCTCTCCTTGGCACACAAGTGTGCTCAGTCCCAGCTGGACCCGGGTCTGGGAGACTCACAGGCTACCTGTGGGCATGACAGTGTCCACAGATAGCAAAGCACAGGCCCAAGACACAGGAAGGATGGTGAAGCTGGGAGACAGCTGGACAGACAGCCCAGTGGAGTTAAACAGAAACCCAGACAGGAAGCAGACACCAGGTAGAAGGCAAAGGACTGAAGCAACAGCCACCAAGAAGTCCAGTGGGTTTGGGGTAGAGAAGACAATAGCACCTGGAAGATACCCAAAGTGATAGAAGAGGAACCTTTTTTAACAGGATGGCTGCATCTTCCCCTTCATTGGGAAGAGAGTTACCAAAACAGCTATCACTTATTCAAGGTCTCTGAAGGGATCCACATGCAATATTCCTGCAGATTCAAAATACAGTTAGTAGTATCATCGTTTGGGGCATCACTGAGAAAGAAATGAACCTTAACAATTATGACACACCACCAACTTTAAGTGATTCGAACCTCAGAAATGTGAAAATAATGTGATTACAGAAATACTAAAATATAGTAGTTGGACATAGCTATTTGGATAAAATAGATGAGAGGGAAATGGGTACTAACAGTGACTTCTCAAAATAGACTGAATAATGGCACCTTGTTTGGGATACACTTTAGTAACAGAAATCCTAGAAAACCATGGAGACAGGCAGAACTCAGCAAAAAGAAGGGAATGATGTAGTGGCCACTGGCTTAGCTATCTCCAAGACAATAAAATATATTACGAGTCCCAGTAAGCTAATAGTCTGGGACCTTTATAAACTTGGTCTGTATTGCTCCACTCTTATAGGCAGTATTTTTTCTCTCTCTAATCATATCCATCTATAGGGGAAAAACTTCATCATGAGTACCTAGATATAGCTGAGCAAGTGCATAGCTATGGAAGGCTTATAATCTCTGATCCCTTTCTCCCATGCATATACAGAAGTTATGTGTATATGTGTATGTATATATAGTAGTCTCCCATTGCCCATTGGGGATACTTCCGAAAACCCCAGTGGATGCCTGAAACCATGTATAGTACCAAATTATATATACTAAATTCTTTCCTATACATGCATACACCTATGATAAAGTTTATGGCTTCTCTTTGGCATAGCTGAATAGCCAGCATCGCTACTCGAGCTTTGCAGTTGTTATTAAGTACTATAGGAGTATCTTGGACACAGGCACTGTGATACCTTGACACTGATCTGATAACCAAGATGGCTACTAAGACGGAGGCCCTGGACGAAGGGATGATTCACATCCTGTGTAGGGTGGAGCTGGATGACACAAGATGTCATCACGCTATCCAGAATGGTGCAAAATTTAAAACTTATGAATTGTTTATTTCTGGAATTTTCCATTTAATATTTTTAGAACATGGTTGACCACAAGTAACTGAAACTGTGGTCAAGAAGGCATATGTGTGTGTGTGTGTGTGTGTGTGTGTGTGTGTATTCAGTATACACAGGCAACAAAGTATTAGGTCTCAATAAACAGAAAGCTGTGGGCAGAGCTGTAATGCAAGTTGAAAACAAAAAGATCAAGTAAGATCACATTGATGATGAGTTTTGAAGACATGAATTAAAGGATGATGAGGAAGGGAAGGAAGGATGTCTTTCACATGGACCAATGGACATGACAGTGCAGAATACAGGAAGTTCATTACAGAGAGGCCGACAGCTGGAACACCAGAAAGCACCCCTTGTCTGCCTCCGTGCTTTGCCTGGTACTGACAGCCTCCGTGCAGGTCAAAACTGGCAGTCTGCTTTCCGAGGCCAGGAGGAGGGAAGTACTGAGACAAGGAGCTGCTTGATCAGGCCACAGAGCCCTGGAGGACGGGCCCTGCCCCATGTTTCTCTGAGTTCCCATACACAGTGTGTGTCCTGCACCCAGCAGCAGCTCAGGGAGCATTTCTGGTTTTTTAGTGAAGTGCATTTCTTCATTACAGTCCTTCCTGGCAGTTATGCTGGCCCCTAGAGCCAAGGGCATTCCTGCATAGATTACCTGGGCAGAAAAGCCTTTGTCCAGGCTGGACCACTCAGGATCTGCAGTGTTTGTCCAGGGTATGGAGGAAAGCCTCACCTTCTCCAAGTATGAGGAAGACCACTATGCTACATTTAACCATAAGGATCAGAGCTAGGAGGTCTTGCAGATGCTCTAGTTAAAACACCTCATGTCAGAAGAAGAAACTGAGAGACAGACAGGTGACATGATCACGGGTAGGACCTGGCCTCTGGCTCCTGGCTGCTGCTGTACCTCTCATGTCCCCCATGATTCCCTGATTACTGCATGCCCCACTAGAAGAGGGGCTTCCCATCGGCTGGGAGTTGGTGATGGGGGCAATCCTCTGACCCCAGCTCACAAGGTAAGACACAGCCCTGAGTGTGCAGAAAGGCCAGGTCCCAGACATGACCACTGCTGGAGCAGGCTAACACAGATGATGGTTTGCCATTGAAGATGTGCATCCCACTTGAAGTATCCAGAAGGAATCAGAGAGAGCAGAGAGACTACATCAGTCAGGAAAAACTGGGTGGGATGTTGGACCATGAGCAGCTTCTCAGTCCCATGTCACCGTTCTCTCATTATGTGCGACCTCTCTGTGAGAGACCTTTCTCCATGGTCCTGCAGAATGCCAGGGAATGGTCTACACCTGCTTCTCCTCAGTAGGTCTCCTTGAAGTCACTGGGCACCAGAAACAGACCCTTAAATGCAGTTGCTGTGATGAAAGCAGCTGGCTGGCTCTGACCTGGGGTTGGAAGAATTATTTATGTGGCCCAAGAACTGCAGAGATGAAATAAGAACTTAAATGGGAAGTGTGCCTATGTCTGCATGTCACCTTGTAAGCAGTATGCTTTAGAGTGTCAGACATACACACACATAAACACACATGTATATATGACAACTGCAGTATCCACAGGGCTTTCCAGAGAATAGGCAGTCACCAAATGTCTGCTGAATAATGATTTAATTCATTTAATGAAGAATTAAATGGCTGAATGGGCGGGTCAAGGAAATAAATGCATCTGCTTTTAAGTACTAAGTCTATGATTTGGAAAGTAGAGGCAGAGCTTCACTACAAGGATCTGAGAGGTGATGGCTGAAAACACTTGGGTGTTCGATGCTGGTGGAAAATTCCTTTCAAGGAAGAAGCGAGAATATCCAGAAACAATGTCCCAGCCCTCTTCATCCGTGAATGGTTGATTATAGACAGGAACTAAAAATTAGGTAATTTAAACAATAAAAACGAAAACACTTGTGCACTTGTTATTAAATGCCCTGAAATGTGTGTGTATATATATGCACACATATGCATATACACATACAAATACACCATATATACCACATATAAACACCATGTACTACATATAATACACATTATGTATTATATATACCATATCCTATATATATACCATTTATGTATGTCATATACATATATATAGTAATATATATGACAGTGAATGCACTGGCTATTTCCAGATTATTTCCAGTATCCTGATATTAAGAGATTTAAAATCCTATACTGCAAATCAGTATCCTGATTTATAACCACTTGAATTCTGAAAGAACTTCCCAAGAATCTGATTTTTTATTTTTTAACCATTGAAAAATTCCAGGGTCTGAAAGTTCCCTAATGTCAACTTAACCCTAATTGCCTAAAGTAACTCCAATAGTGGCCAATTAGATTTCCCCTTCATTTCATCTGATGAAGTAAGCTTTGACAGGAGCATCTGCCAATGACAAACCAGGGCAAAGAGGAAGAGAAGGATAAGACTGGGAAAAAGGGTGGTAGCCTTCATCCTTAACACTGGGGCTCCTTCCCACAGCTCCACTCCTCCCCTCTGACCTGCTGGGCTTCTTCTGCTTCCCAGTATTCCTCTTATAACATCTAAGTCTTCATTTAAAAATAAACTACCTTGCATAAAGTGTATCGTTTCTATAATTGATTTTTATAAGAATCACATTAGTTACAGTCTTAGAAAAAATAACTTGAAATCTACTTTTAAAGCAGAGTCTATCTGATCTCTATCTTAGTTCTATTTCTCTCTCTTTCCCGCCCTTCCTCCCTCCCTTCCTCACTGTATCCCTCTAAAACACACACACACACACACACACACACACACACACACTCACACACACAACTACACAAGCACCCTTTCTCCCATGTGCACTTCTCTGCTGAGCTGGCCTCCTGGGAGCATTGTCCTCCTCATGGAGCCCGACAGGGGTCCTTTTGGCCTCCAGGGTCCTGCAGGCCCAGCCTCGCTGTCAGGTCGCAGAGCGATGGCACAGGCACGCACTCTCAAGGATGCTGGCAGCTGCAGCCGCGGGCATCTGGTACCAGACGCCAGCAGAACTGACTCTCCGTGAAGCAGGCACTGCCAAAGCCTTCTCCCTGCATCTCAAGGTCAAAATAACAGGTTATGAGAGAGTGGAAAAGCACTGCACAGAAAATGGGCCACGGGGACTTTCCTCTGGGTGAGGAGGGAAAGAACAGGCACATGGATCCAGCAGAGAGAGCATCTGAACTCTGAGAGGCAAGGGAACTTGGAGTGTGGGATCCTTCCACAGGCCAGCACCTGCAACTTCTCCTCTCCGCGGCTCTGAGAAAACGTGATACGGACGCAACGTGAAAGATGGGACAACTGGAAAATTCTTTGTAAGGTGTTTTAATGTAGAAGACATTCTTTCACAAACATTAGTGTGTTTCACAAGAACCAAATATTTTTCTATCATATTTCATGGTGGCTATTTTTGTTGTTGTTGTTGTTGTTCCTTGCAAATTAAGGTGGGACAAATGTCATAAAATAAACATTTCCTCGTCTTCAAAACCAGTAATAAGTAGTCCAGGCTAATGAAGCCTTACCTAGCCTCAGAAATACAGTAAGCCTGTTACTCCAGAGGAGCAAATAGCCCCAGCCCCTCATGAGCCCTGACAGAACAGAGGACCCACCCTTTAAAGTCATTACACCCTAACTGATGACATTAGTCTCCAAGGGACTGAAACAGCTGTGCTCAAGAAAACATTTTATATATGATGCTGTAGTAACTATACTTCCAGTGTTGACTTAAAAAATAAATAACAACAAAAATAAAATTTCTCTATAAAAAGAACACTTAAAAAAAAAATCAAGCCACACTCACTGGCTTGAAAATATTTTAGGGTCTTAATTTTTTCCAAGTGGTTTAGAGTCCAGTCGGACCCATTAAATTCTCTGAGGGGACCCCAGCACTAGGATTTTATTTCTGACACAATTATTCCCACAGTTCAGCAAAGAAGTCACCACATTTCAGGATCATATCCTGGATGTGAAATGTCCAGGGGAGACAACCAGAAATAGAGATTCCAGAAGCTTTTCTAGTCTCCTGTAACTTGGTAGCAGCAGCTCTGCCTTCTGCCCACCCCAAATGCTTTCCTAACCCACATCCTCCTGGCATCTCCTCATGGCTGCCGGCCTTGGAAACCAGTCTTACCAGTTCCTGAGCCTACAGCCACCTTCTCTGAGTGTCTCAGTGACGGCCCCTTTCCCCAGAGCTGGTCTGCAGGGAACCAGCAAGGGTGTGTGCTGGAGGACAACTCTGCAGGCCTGGTCAGGGGCAGACCTCCTGCCAGGAGAAGCCACTGAGTGGGCAGGGCTCCATGAGACCCCTGCAATCCCACAGGCCCTTTGCTGGGGGAGCCGAGGGCTTCTCAAAACAGCTCAAGAACCCAGGCCCTAAATCCAACTGGAGTTTTTCAGCTCTAGTTTCGCCTCTTGGTTACTTATCTTCCCTGGGCTTCAAGCAGGTCAACCTACAGTGCTGCTGTTCCCAACTCTTTTCAGAAGAAGAGATTATTATGACTTCCCAATGATCCATCCTGGATGCTCCCAGCCAAACGATGAAGCACAGAGGCACAGGGAGACTGCATGTTGCCTGCCTCCACTGCTCTCACTGGCACCAGCAGAGCTGTGAGAATGCAGGTCTACCTGCACCCAGGAAGGTGCTGCTGTTGCCCTGCTGATGTGCAGCAGGAATCGGGGGAGAGGACGTTCCAAAACCCAGCTGTCAGTGAATCCAGCATTCCTGCCCCTGCCTGGAATTCTCACAAAGGCAATGAGAAGGGAGAGTCCAAGACATCCAAACAGTTTCTGAGAGATAAAATAAAGAATACCCAGTTTTTTTCATTTTTAATATATTTTTTCTTAATTACAAAATAATTAAACTATGTAAAAAAGTACAGAAATAATATACCAAGGCCCATACACCAGTTTGCTTTGACATGTTGCCACATTTGCTTCAAATCTTTTTCTTGGAAAAATAATATATTTATATAATATGTATATATATAAGCACTCAACCTAGCACAAGGCATCTCCCTAAAGGGATCTTAAAGGCCACAAGTTCTTGAGCAAATGTAGCATCAGATGAGCCCAGAGCGGTCCCCATAGGACACCTCAGTTAATGAGTGTTGTTTATTTCTCTTAGTCCCTTGCACATGGTTAGTAACCTAGTTCAGGCTCAACTGTTGCAACTGACATTGTCACATGAATTCCCTGCTCTATCTCATGTCCTGACCACTTAACTAGGCTGATTGGCCACTTTGCAAATGCAGCCGCTTCCCAATCCTCAAGCAGGCAGCCCCAGTTTCCCTCCCTTCCTGAGCCCCACCTACCCTTTCATGTCCCTCTGTCCCAGGCTGTCCACAGGCACCATTTGGCTCCAATTCCACAACCTAAGCATTTCTATGAATATAAGCTTTGTGGACTGTTTATTCATGTGACATTAATCCCAGAGGAGAATCAAAGCAGCATAGATGTCATTACCCTTGTTTGCCTTGGATTCTCTGCTGTAAATGCTCACAGCAGCCTGGGAGTTGAGAACCTGCTTGAATGAGGCCTGGGGTGGGAAGTAAGTATGCAGAGAGAAAAGTCAGATCATCTCTCTGAGATCCATGGCCATCAGAGGAGCAGAAAGGCTGGGCAGCATACAATCTCTGACTCCAGATTTCAGCTGAGCAGAGCATCTGGACCCTGTGCAAAGCCTGGTCCCAGATCTGGGCCTGGGAGGGTACAACTTGCTCTGCGCAGAGCGGGAGACCTGAGGTGCTTCGGTTAACGTTCCTGAAGCACCAGGTCACTGATTTTCCCCAGTTCTAGTGTTGAAACACCCACAACTCTCTTTGGAGCTCTGTAGCTAAACAAACCTATGTTTTTGAAATGAAAATAGAGCAGTCAGCACTTCCTCTGCGTGGGTGAGTATGCAGGGGGGCCATGGAGCCCGGGCCTAACCAATACCGTGCATGTTGCATTTCCCAAAGCTGGGGAGTAGGGGATGGAAGTATTTCAGGAGAGGACCCACAGGCAGGTAGCCACACCCCTTCCCTCCACACCCCCCAGCAACATGTTCCTTCTCAGGCTTGAGAAACACCAGCCCTACATCTGCTTATGGAGCAGCCTTTACCAGCCCACTTAGGGGCAATGGGGCTGTGCTTGGCTGTTCCCTTGACTTTCCAGAGGAGGAAATAAACTCTCAGGTGGTAAAACTGTGATCAGAACTAAAACTGGACTATTCCTCCCTTAGCTCACAGCCTGTTGACTTACAAGCATGCACACTCATACACACACCCTCCAGAGCATGACTCACCCACTAGAGGTGCCTGGAGGAGGTCCCAATCATCCCTGTGAATGACACCATTTGATGTGCATTTTGCTCCTCTGCAGTTTGGCTGGCCAGCGGGCAGGGGGTTGCTTGCGAAAACCTGCTTTTAATCAGATCCAGTCTTGCCATCCTAAGAGTTGACAGTCATGCGTGACAGGAGTCTCCCTAACCTGGCTATAGGCAGCAGTCGTATTGTCTCCTCTGGGCCACTGGTAAGATGGAGATCTTCACAGGTGAGAGAGTGGTTTCTGGAAGCACAGGACTTGGCTGCAGTGGATTAGGCAGCAACACAGACCCTCCACACCCCCAGCAGAGAGCCAGAAGGTCTAAGATAAGGCTTAGCATTCTCAGTAAGAACTCTTCCAGAAACCTGACAGATTCCCCACAGCAGCAAGGTGATCATGGGTAGCAGGGCTACAAATTCTGCTTCCAATTGCCAGAAGGACTGACTTTGGGTCTCTGCCAACCCAGCACAGGGAACAGAGAGAGAAAAATAGCTGGGGAGGGTTGGAGACTGGCTCTTACTAGACTTCAAGAGAAACAGTGACCATACGGATATGCCTTGGAGAAGTCCACTTGAAAGGGAGGAAAGGAAAGAAGAAAACTGATGCATTAATAACTAAGCTATCCAAGAAGGATCATATTAAGATATTGTTTTTTAAACAGTATTAAGGATACCAGATTGCCTTCCAATCAAGCTCTACTCATCCCCAAACATAATCCCTTGCCTTCTATATTGCCAGTTCTTAAAACTTTAATTTGTTTTTTCATTCAGACATCAGTAAACCTTACAAGGTATGTTCTTAATTTTACCTTAGCCCTTAAACCGCTCCTGAGGGCGGTTGCTCAGAAGCCAGTTCTGTCTAGACTGAGCACCTGGGTCTCACCATCTTGGGGTTACAATCTGTCTCTCTCAGCCTGTGAAGGTGAAAGATGCCCAGTGTGTGACAGTCGTCAAATTCCCGTCCCATGGCCTAAGGGGCGCTGGGGATACTGGAGCAACTGTAAGAGGTTTTTGAAGCCACATTCCCACCAAATGTTGTCTAAAGCAATACATCCAATATTGTAGCCATTCACCACATGTGACTGCTGAGCACTAGACATGAGGCCATTATGATACGCTGAAAGTGTAGATTTTAAAGGCCTAGTATGAAAAAATGTAAACTTTCTCATTAATAAGTTTTTAGTATTGATGACATGTGAACTGATAATATATTTTGGTACTATGTGGATTAAATGTGATGTCTTAGGAAAGTTAATCTCACTTATTCCTTTTTATTGCAATTACCATCTTAACCATTTTCAAGTGTACAGTTCAGTAGTGTTAAGTACGTTCACATTTTTGTACAACCATCACCACCATCCATCTCCAGAACTTTTTCGTCTTCCCAAATTGAAACTCTGTGCTCATTAATAAAAACTCCTTATTCCCTCCTCCCTGCAGCTCCTGGCAACCACTATTCTACCTTCTGTCCCTGTGGATTTGTTGACTACTCTAGGTACCTCATATAAGTGAAATCATGCAAGATTTGTCTTTTGTGATTGGCTTATTTTACTTAGCATAGTATCCTCTAGGTTCATCCATGTGTCATAATTTTCTTCCTTTTTAAGTTTGAATCATATTCCCTTGTATGTATGTACCATGTATTGTACATTTATCTGTTGTTGAACAATTCAGTTGCTCCCAGCTTTTGACTATTGTGTATAATGCTGCTAAGAATACAACTATGCAAATATATCTTCAAGACCCTGCTTTCAAATTCCCAGAAGTGGAATTTCTGGATTATATGAGGATTCTATTTTTTTTAATGTGTTTTATTGATTATAATGTTACATTTGTCCCAATTTCCCTTCCCTCTGCTCCCCTCCACCCGGTGGCCCCCCTCCCTCCAGTTGTCCCCCACTTTTAGACCATGTCCATTAGTTGTGCATATAGTTCTTCTCAACCTCTCTCTGTCTATTCCATTCCCTCCTACCATGATCCTTAATTCCTATATCATCTCCCTCCCTCTCCCCGTTCCCCCTCCCTGTTGACCTCCCCCCAATATGTTCCCCATACCTATAGTTCTTTTTCCACTCTCGTTGCCTGTTTAGTTTGCCTTTGTTTCAATTCCCTAGCTTCTGTTGTTGTTTCTTGTGATGCAGTTTTCATTTTAGATTTCATAGTTTTGATCCTCCTTTTTCTAAACCAGTCCCTTTAACATCTCATATAACAGTGATTTGGATCTAATGAACTCTTTCAGTTTTGTTTTGTCCTGGAAACACTTTCTCTGCCCTTCTATTCTGAATGACAATTTCGCTGGATAGAGTATTCGTGGTTGTAGGTTTTTGCTTTTCATTACTTTGAATATTTCTTGCCAGTCCCTTCTTGCCTGCAGGGTCTCCCTTGAGAAGTCAGCTGATAGTCTAATTGGGACCCCTTTGTACATGATTCTTTTCTTCTCTCTTGCTGCTTTTAGGATTCTCTCTTTATCTTTAACTTTTGACATTTTGATTATAATGTGTCTTGGAGTGGTTCTCCCTGGGTCCAGTTTTTTTGGAACTCTCTGTGCTTCCTGGACCTGTAAGTCTATTTCCTTCCCCAGGTTTGGGAAGTTCTGCTTTATTATATTTTCACTTAATTTTTCAATTTCTAGTTCATCTTCTTCGCCTTCTGGCAAACCAATGATTCTTATGTTGGGCCTTTTATAGCTGTCCCAGAGGTTTCTGATCCTCTCATCATTTTCCTTGCTTCCCGTTTCCTCTCTCTGCACTGGTTGACTGTTTGTTCCTTCTCTATGTTCTGGTTTGTTGATATGAACTCTGGATTTTTTTTCCTCACCATCTGTCTCGTATGTGGTTTTGTTCCTTTCATTATGAGTGTTTTTCGATTCTTTCTCATCTTTTTCCAGATCTTTTGTTAATTCTGTAAGCCACCTGATAACAATGGCCCTGAACTGAGCCTCTGACAGGTTTCTTATTTGTTCATCTGTCAGGTTCTTCATCTGTTGCCTGGTGAGCTGCGCCACCGGGATTTCTATAGTTGTCTGCCTCATTTTGACAGATGCGTTTTGTTTTCTTGGGCCGGCTATAGGGGACAGTGCCTGTGTACTCGTCATGACTCAGCGACTGGCGGCGATCCGCAACCTTTTTCGCTGCGCTGTGGCCCTTTGTCATCACAACCCAGCGACCGGCGCCATTCTGCAACCTTTCTTGCTGCGCTGTGGTGCTTTGTCATCACTGCCCAGCGACCAGTGGCGATCCGAAATCCTATTTCTCAGCACTGTGGCGCTTTGTGTGGGGGTGGGGGTCCAAGATGGAGTCACACAGTTATTCCGCTAGGAGACCGGGATCCGTCCTCCCGCCCCCTGGGCCTCACTGTTCAAGGCGATGCGGTGGCTGCTTTCCCCAGCGTTGGGGTCGCGAGCTGCCGGGGTTTGACTGCAGCCGGGATTGTCCTCCCTGCCGCTGGGATTGTTCTCCCTGCCGCTGTCCCTGGTGCGACCGCAAACAGCACCGCCCACTTTCGCTCTTCCTACCTGCCCAAAGGGTGCCGCTGGCTTATAACTTCATATGTTGGGCTTCCGTGTAGTTTTATTTTCTGGAATTTCTAGTTATCTCATGTTCTGAAGTAGTTGTATTCCTCTCTAGTTGTAGAGGGAGACCGAGCGTGTCCGTCTAAGCCTCCATCTTGGCTGGAAGTGGATTCTATTTTTAATATTTCCAAGAAGTACCATACCGTTTTCCATAGCAGCTGCAGTATTTTACATTCCCAGCAATGCCCAAGGATTCCAATTGCTCCACATCCTTGCCATCACTTGTTATTTTCTGGGTTGTTTGTTTTTTTTTCATAGTTGCCATTCTAATGGTTGTGAGGTGATATCTCATTGAGATTTTCATTTGCATTTTCATAGTGATTAGTGATGTTGAGCATCTCTTCATGTATTTATTGGCCAATTTTTATATCTTCTATGAAGAATCATATCTGCTTTTTTTTAAATGTGGCTACTAGAAAATTTAGTTACATATGTGCCTCACATTTTGTTTCTACTGGGAAGCTCTAGTCTAGAATGAATAGAGGCATAACTACTATCACATAGGAATGTGTGACAATGAAAGGAACTCTGATATTTAAAAATGTGGAGAATCTAATTCCAATTAATGATCTGTAAGTTTATTTCCAGTGTAGCATTTTATGATCTCTTTCTCTCTCTGCTCTAAGAACTTAAACTAGAGATTTATGTCAAAGGAGAAAATGCCAGGAGCCATTCTCCCTTATAATGAGGTGTCCTCTATATACAACATGGAAGATCCAGAGATTCAGGGGTCTCTCTTGCCTGTGCAGAGTGGGCCAGCTTCTGCAATTAGGGGTGGGGGTGGACTATTGGCTCCAGAGCTCACTGATGTCCTGAACTGAGGGGAGGAGGTGCCCATATCAGAAAATCCTGCTGGTAAAATTTTACACCATCTGAGAGAAGAACGAACTCCTAGGGCTGGGGATAGAAAATGTGGTCTCTGTGGAAACCTCAACACTACTGATACTAGCCTATAATAAAGACACCAATCCTGTTCCAAAGGAGGGACTGGATGTTACCAGAATCTGGTTTCTTGGTCTTCAGGGTGAAGACTGCAAGTCTGTCCACTGGAATAAATGCACTCCTTGGGTCTACAGCCACAGAGGTAGTTACCAACATATCCCCTGGAATCATAAATTGTATCCAGTAGTTGACAATCATCTCTTCCCACCATTTAACAGTAACAAGAAAAGGGAGAGCTCCAAAATACTGGTACTTTTCATTAATTTTCCTATTTTTCCTGAGGTAACAGTATTACTAGTACAGATTTCCTTCCCTTTATCTTACTAAGAATCTCTCACAAAGGCATGGCCTACCCACCGGGAAGGGGGTGAACCCACAAAAGCTGTGGCTTATGCCTTAATTTAAAGGGAAAAAAAGAAGAAATTTTGTGGAAAAAGCAAGAACTATGGTGAGGCCTGATATTTCTTCTTTCTAACTAAAAGTAATAGTTTAAAGCATGGTTGCCTTGGACAATAGTTGTCAATACGGTTTTAAAGGAAAACAATGGCAATATTTTATGCCAGATAACAAGATGGAGACCAGGCAAGAATTAAGAATTAAGTTAAAACAATAGGACCTGGTCACCTATTATGAGAAGATAATGTAAAGAATGATACAACATAAAAAAATAGTCTAATGTACTGGAGAAAAACACTGTGTAAACATAGGCTTTATAGTTTATGTATAAAATGTAGCTTATTTAAATTATCTTTACTATCTAGATTTATATAAATACAGAGAGAATTTATAATATGGTAATAATGGCAACTCAATCCTAAACAATTCCTTTTATACCCAAAGTTTTAAATCCTAATATTCCTGTAGTATCTTTGTCTAATATATCTTATGTCAATGTCCTCATCTGAAGAATTAGACATAAAACTTTTCCTAAATCATTTTGGGGATTGTTGTAAGGATTCAATGAAATAATAGGGGTGTGAACACTTTTAAAAGTTGAGACACATAAAAATGATTATTATAAAGTACAATGCATTATACTAGACTTCCTAAGAGAGAGACTAAGAAAACACTGATTTTCATTGAAAGAAATGAAAATCTACTAAGGGCCTTGTGAAAGACATAAAACACAGGATATCCCCCCCAATCCACCAATGTAGATCAACTTTTTAGGAGGCCTATAGGGAAGTTGTGGTGTAATATGCATCATAAAGCTCATATTTAACATACAAAATCTTTTCTCTAAAGTCAGTTGCATGAAGGTGGAAGAGAGTTAACCAAGAAAACTGAGAATAATATTCTGCTATTATATGCAGAAATTTTCATGCAAGTAGCAGTCAGGTTCCTAGAGAGGGAAAAAATGTATGTTTAGCTTCATAATCATAAGACTCTAAGGTACTGTGTGCCTTTCTCCATCCTTCCTTCCTTCCTTCCTTCCAAAAAAGGGAAACACATCAGCACTGGTCTCAGAAATCTGCGGGCTGCTGTCTCCAGTTCTGCCTGAGTTATTAAACCAGACAGCTGGGAGCTGTAGAACCCATTCCCCTAGCACTGAAGGCACCACCACATTGGGCCTGAAGCATGTGCGGCAGTGACACAGGTGGTTTGTTTTGCAGAGTCATGTTGGCACATTTCTAGCCTAGGGCTCTGAATAAATGTTTAGATTTTATTTTCAGTTGCATAGTGTTCAATTCTTCGGCGTCAAAGGCAGGCCCCTGCATGCTACCCTCCTACACGCTTTGTCTCCTCGCCTGGCCTGGTGGGAAGTCAAGAGGTGAGAGGAGAAGATGGGAGGAGTCCAGAGGGGACAGGAGGGTGAGGCTAGTTTTCAGCGTTTTCAGCACTCCCCAAGAACCACTTTTCAGGTTCATCAAATTCCTCTCCCTTCTCTCTTCTGTGGGCTTGCCCTGCTCCAGCACTGGGAATCAGGCTTGTTTACACAGCTCATTATGCTCGCTTTGCAGTTGCTATAGCAACCACCAGGGGTCAGTTTATAGAAGGAGAGGAAGTTCACTTTTGGGGAGTGAGCTTTCCAGCTCCTGTGCAAAGCACAGCTGAAAACAAAGATCCAGACACCGCTGAGGAAACACATTGAGAAGTTTCCTATGAGCAGAAGCATCACTCAAAGCATAAAACTTCACCCAGCAATGCCACATTTTTTTCCTTGTTGAAAGGGCTATTCTAGAACAGCTGATGGGAGAGGAAAGGTCTCAACATTGCATCTTGCATCTTGCAGACTTTCCTCTCTCCCAGCCTCCACTCACCCCTTTGCCTTGCCTTAAGGACCTATAGACATCAATGGTAGCTAAGACAACAAGGGCAGCTACCAGGGTTCATTTAAAAGCGATAACTTCATAAATATAATGTATTAAATGAGGATCAGAAAGATCTTTGTGAACTATTACTACTCCTGTCTTTTTCATTGGGAGGGAGGCAGCATGCCATTGCAACAAAATCTTTTTCAAGGTCCAAGACAAACAAAGTGGAGCCACTACACCTACGTGGTGTGTTCTGGAAGAACTCCCAGGACGCCTCAGAGTAAAGAGGGCCTCTAACTTGACTATCTAACCTGAATTAGCAAATAAAAAATATAGGATGCCCAATTAAATGTGATTTTTAGATAAGCAATAAATGGATTTTTGTGTAAGTCTATTCCACACAATCTTTGGGACATACATATGGTAAGTCTAACTTAACCCAACACTATCCTAACCGACTTCCTCACTACCAATGCCTCCAAAAAGTGTACAACAGGTTAATTCTCTCTCAAAAACAAATAAAGTGCCACATCACTGTTCAGGATAATTTAACCCTTGGACTATACTGCTGATCATTAAAAAATGAAGGGTTTTTGTTTTTGTTTTACATATGATGGAGAACCCAGAAGGAACACATGCCCCTTGTAGTACAGGCTTCCCCCACTAGGTGAGTGTTCTAGGAACCCATCTGTATTGGTGTACCAGCTGGTGTTGTTGTGAGAGGTTGCATTTGGCTTCAGTGATTTGTTTTGAAGACTCTTTGAATGCATTTGCCCATTTCATGATGCATGATTTATGAGTGCACCTGTCCATGTAGCGCTGAGTGTTCAGCAGTTTTTGACCAAAACGGCATGATCCCCATACCCCACCCTCCCTATACACCCAATTTCACCCCAAGTGACTTTTTTTGTTTCCCCAGATGAAAAAAGTTCTCGAAGGGAAACGTTTTGCCAATGTGGAAGAGGTGAAACAAAAAATGGCAGAAGTCCTAAAAGGCACCAAAATCGAAAAGTTCAAAAACTATTTTGAGCAGTGGAAAAAATAGTTTGATAGGTGTATTGCATCAAATGGAGAGTACTTTGAAGGTGACTGAAATTTAAACATGTAAGAATAAAAATACAATTTTTTTATAAATAAATTCTGGGTTTTGGGGATCCCCCTTGTATACACAAGTAGTATATCAAAGGCAAGTCAGCCTAAAGTGAGTTTTCTGATCTTACTCAGATCCAAACACCAGCATAAGAGACATGCGGGCTAAAGAGAAAAGAATCCAGCACTAGGTTTTGTGAGGTATCTACTTCTATGTTTTCACTAATAGTAAGAGTCATCTTTCTGAAGAAAAATGATGGCTAATATCCAAAACATATAAATAACTCATTTAACTCAATGGCAAAAAACAAACAATTCAATTTTTAAAATAGGCAAAAGAAGTGAATACACATTTATCAGAAGACCTGCAGATGGCCAACAGGTACATGAAAAAGTGCTCAGCATCCTTACTTACAAGGAAAATGCAAATCAAAACCACAATGAGATATCATCTCACACCTGTCAGAATGACTGTTATTAAAAAGCCAGAAAATAAGTGTCAGGGAGGATACGAAGAAAAGGGAACCCTTGTTCACTGTAGGTGGGATTATAAATCAGTGCAACCACCATGGAAACCATTATAGAGTTCCTAAAAAAATTAAAAATAGAGCTGCCATGTTATTTAACAATTCCAACTTCTGAATATTTATCCAAAGAAAATAAAAGCACTAACTCATAAAGATACCTACATCACTGCATTTATTGCAGCATTATTTACAATAACCAAGATAGGTAAACAGCCTAAATGTCAATCAATGGTGAATGGGTAAAGAAATTATATAATGTATATATAAAATACATATAACAAATATTATATATTATATATATGAGTATTATTCAGCAATAAAAAGAATAAAATCTTGCCATTTGCAACAATATAATGGACTTTGAGGGCATTATGTTAAGTGAAATAAGTTAGACAGAGGAAAAATATCATATGATCTCTCTTACATGTGAAATAAAAAAATTTTTTAAGTTTATAGATACAGAGAACAGATAGGTGAATGCCAGAGGCAGTGGTAGAAGGGTAGGAAAAATGGGTTAAAAAGGTCGAAAGGTAAAAAATAAATAGACTTTAAAAAATAAAGTTAAAAAAAGATTTATTAATGTGGCCCATTTCCAAATTGTCTTCTCACAGTAAATCATTCTTCCTTAACTCAGCCCCATATTCTGAATCTCCCCTATTAAATCTCCCTTAGGATCCCAGAGTTTATATTTTAAGAGAGATAAAATTTACACACAAGAAAAATCACCGATGTTAAGTTTATTTCTTTGACAAGAAAGTCATTTTTTCTTTTTTTAATTTTTAAAATTGTTCATGCTATTATAGTTGTCCAAATTTTCCCCCCTTGTCCCCCTCCTCTCAGTTCCCCCATTTCTACCATCACCTCACCATTGTCCATGTCCATGGGTCATGCACATATGTTCTTTGTCTAATCCCTTCAACCTTCTTTCAACCAGTCCCACTCTCCCCCCTCCCCTCTTACAGCTTTCAGTCTGTTCCTTGTTTCTGTGCCTTTCATTCTATTTTGCTCATCAGTTTATTTTACTCCTTAGGTCCCAGTTATAAGTGAGATCATATGGTATTTGTCTTTAATTGCCTGGCTTATTTGATTTAGCTTGATAGTCTACAGTTCCATCCATGTTGTCACAAAAGGTAAGAATTCCTTCTTTTTTCACTGTTGCATAGTATTCCGTTGGGTTAATGTACCACAGCTTTATATCTGCTCATCTACTGATGGGCACTTAGGCTGTAGGAAAACCATTTTTAATGCATTTTTCCCCCCAGAAATGAACAGTATTTGTTTTTGAGTATTACATTGGAAAAGTGTGAGTGGAGAAAAAGCCCAGTGGAGCCAGTACATTGTCTCTGTCTGTTTGGTTCTTTGTTTGTGATGTTTGTGCCTGTGTATACATGTCATGGGGAGAAAATTACATTTGCAACTATGAAAGTTACACTCTTCCCAGCATGCCTTTTGCTGCTTTGTCAACAAGGAAATGCTGGCTTAATGCAAGTTTTGCTGAATTCTGTAAAACTTAATAGAAAACATAGACCACTAGTTGTAATGCAGTAACCTGTGGTAGCTTTACATCTGTTTTGATCCTAAATCCATGCCCAAACTTAAGGCAAATAGTAGCAACAACACTAAGGAACACAATTTTCGTTGAGTCATATCTGACACCTGTTTTTTATTAACTTTTGCATCTGAATCCAAAACAGATGGCAATTTTTCTCTATCACATCAACTTTTTAAGATACAGGATACTGTCCCTCCCTTTATCCTCAAAATCATACATAATGTAATACAAAGGAAAATAAAGAAAAAATTACCTGAATATACTGTTTAATTAGTTATTTTATTACATAAAGGCTATATATTGATACTGTAAGTCAAATCGTGTACAAGTAGTAAAGTTCTGCCACCAAACATACATATTAAGGTATTTTATTTTTTCAAACAACAGGCTAGGAAATGCCAAAATGAGGTACTTGAAACAGGCTCCTTCAGTTGGCAAAGCTTTCACAAATTGCTTCATGAGACCCAGTTTTATGTGCAGAGGTGGGAATAGAATATTCTTTCTGTCAACAAGTGGCTCATGTAGAATGTTTGGATCACCAGGTTTGAGGTCAGATCTTAGAGGCCAGTTCGATTCCACCCAATGCTTCTCACGAGCTCTGCTGTCCCACATACACAGAAAACAGGGATATTTGGTGCATCCACATTGCTGACCAAGAAGGAAGCAGACCATTTGAAGGTCAACACAGATGATCCAATTGTGCTTGTGATATTGCAACAGATCAATGACTCTCTTTATGTCTTCATATTCTTCACAAAAACAAACCGAATGGCCAGTTGGGACCACACCAAATAAATTGACATTGTGGAGGAGGACACATCTTAAGCTTCGCTTTGAGCTATTGATGAACAGTTGCCATTCAGTTGTGTTCTAGATTGGAATTCCCAATTCCTCCATTAAACCCTGTATGTTATGGCAATACAGAAAGCCATCGTCACTTCGAAAGTACTGCAGAAATGCACTTTCTCTTGATCAAAAATTAGGGTGCCTTCGCTCCCTTTTCAAGTAAGTTTTTCTCATACAGTCCTGATGCTAGGAGTTCTGAAGCCTTTTTGGATAGTCCCAAATCTCATGCCAAATCATTCAACTCATGCTGATCAAATGCCTTATGAACTGAGTCATCTTCAATTTCAAAATTTTCATCGTTGCTGTCACTTAGTTCTTCACCATAGTCCTATTTTTCAAAAGAGGGTAGTGCAATGAAAAGTGGCACTGGGATTTCAGCTGAATGAGGCACTGGGCATATAGCTGATGGTATACTAGGATACTCTATTTTACATTTATTTTTCTTGTTATATCCTGACATTTTCACTATACAAAAGTAACAGTCACTTGAATGATCTCTGGGCTCTCGCCAAACCATAGGTATACCAAATGGCAATTTATCACATGTTCCTTTCGCCCACATCTGTAAACTCTTGACACACTGCTTGCACACCTTGTGAGGGGCCCAAGACTTATCTTGATCACCAAGTTTTACTTTAAAGTATGCAAAATAGGCTTGCCCGACAAATGCACTGATATTTGTTCTTTGGGAATGGTGGAACTGCCACAGATATAACAAAATGAATTAGGGTTGTTTAGGCACTTATGATGAGAAATAGCATAGGCAGACATGATCCAAAGGAAAGGAAATAATTATGTATCTAAATAAAAAAATAAATTCTGCTTACTCCTTGTATACAGACAAGAACTTAGACTACACTACAGAATATGATTCATTATATAGAGCAGCACACAGCCTCTTACCACACTGTTTCATGTGTAACTGAATAGCCTAGACAAGTATGAACCTGTCGCTGGTCTCCAAGGTCATACCCCACCCCTCCCCACTCAAGGGAGGTTTGCTCTCAGCCACTAGGAGAGCACTAGTGCTTTCCTTGATCCAGGCTCTATCCAGCCTAGAGTGGTCACCTTAAGATAAGGTGTACAGAAAAAACTTGACACAATAAAAGAAAACTAACTGCAGTTTTGAAATCAGCATGCCTATTTAAGTCTAAGCTGAAAAATTGAACTCAACAGGAATTATGTTAAAAATTGTTCCCCTGTGTAATATATTTCATAAGGTCCCTGCCAACTCAGACTGTAATAGTTCCCACAGTTCTAATCCAAAACAGGTAATTAAAGGAAAACTGTCAAGATAAACATCGTGTACAATAAAAATGTTCTCACCTGTTACAGTTTTCACAAAGACAAAAAAAAAAAAAAAAGAGTTATTTTAGAAGCTGATGCTTGAAGTCTGAAGCAGTGAGTTCTAATTTTGTCTCTTCTGCTTCTAAATGGGACCCCAGGAAAGTCTATCAACAGCCTAGGATTTAGTTTACCCATGGGCAAAATGCAGATACTGGATCATTATTAAGTGTTTTTTGGCTTTCTGAAAGGGTATTGTAAGATTATCTATAGATCACTCTGAGCTATTCAGACAAAAGGCAGGAAGTATGAGATGTCATTATTTGTGTATGTCACTTTTTTTTTTTTTCAGATTTAATGTGTTTTATTGATTAAAATATTACATTTGTGCCACTTTCCCTTCCCTCTGCTCCCCTCCACCCGGTGGCCCCCTCCCTCCAATTGTCCCCCCCTTTTAGATTATGTCCATTAGTTGTGCTTACAGTTCCTCCCAACCTCTCTCCGTCTATTCCATTCCCTCCTACCATGATCCCCAATTCCTATATCATCTCCCTCCCTCTCCCCACTCCCCCTCCCTGTTGACCTCCCCCCAATATGCTTCCCTTACCCACAGTTCCTTTTCCACTCTCGTTGCCTGTTTCGTTTGCCTTTGTTTCATCTCCCTAGCTTCTGTTTTTTTAAACCAGTCCCTTTAACTTCTCATATAACAGTGGTTTGGATCTAATGAACTCTTTCAGTTTTATTTTGTCCTGGAAACACTTTCTCTGTCCTTCTATTCTGAATGACAATTTCGCTGGATAGAGTATTCGTGGCTGTAGGTTTTGGATTTTCATTACTTTGAATATTTCTTGCCAGTTCCTTCTTGCCTGTAGGGTTTCCCTTGAGAAGTCAGCTGATAGTCTAATTGGGACCCCTTTGTACATAATTCTTTTCTTCTCTCTTGCTGCTTTTAAGATTCTCTCTTTATCTTTAATTTTTGACATTTTGATTATAATGTGTCTTGGAGTGGTTCTCCCTGGGTCCAGTCTCTTGGGAACTCTCCTTGCTTCCTGGACCTGCAAGTCTATTCCCTTCCCCAAGTCTGGGAAGTTCTCCTTTATTATATTTTCACTCAATTTTTCAAGTTCTAGTTCATCTTCCTCATTCTCTGGCAAACCAATGATTCTTATGTTGGGCCTTTTATAGCTGTCCCAGAGGTTTCTGATCCTCTCATTGTTGCTTCCTATTTCCTCTCGCTGCATTGGTTGACTGCTTTTTCCTTCTCCATATTCCAGTTTGTTGAAATGAACTCTGGATTCCTCACCCTCTGTCTCGTATGTGGTTTTGTTCCTTTCGTTATGAAAGTTTTTCGCTTCTTTCATATCTTTTTCCTGCTCTTTTGTGAATTCTGTAAGCCACCTGATAACAATGGCCCAGAACTGATCATCTGACAGATTTCTTATCTGTTCATCTGTCAGGTTCTCTATCTGCTGTCTGGTGAGTTGTGCCACCGGGATCTCTATAGTTGTCTGCCTCATTTTGACAGATGCGTTTTGTTTTCTTGGGCTGGCTGTAGGGGGCAGCGCCTGTGTACGCGTCACAAATCAGCGACCGGCCGGCGCCTGCCTGTCCGCGACCTATTTCGCAACCCTGTGGTGCTTTCTTTGGGGGCGGGGGTCCAAGATGGATTCACACAGTTATTCAGCTAGGAGACCGGGATCCGTCCTCCCGCCCCCCTGGGCCTCACTGTTCAAGGCGATGCGGCGCCGGAGTCGCGCACGCCAGGGGCTTGATTGCCTCCGGGATTTTTCGCCGCCCCGCCCTCCGCTCCGCAAACAGCTTTGCCTTCTTTAACTCTTACCTGCCCAAATGGCACCGCTGGTTTATAACTTCATATGTTGGGCTTCCGTGTAGCTTTATTTTCTGGAATTTCTAGTTATCCTTTGTTTTGAAGTAGTTGTATTCCTCTATAGTTGTTGAGGGAGACCTAGCGTGTCTGTCTAAGCCTCCATCTTGGCCGGAAGTCGTGTATGTCACTTTTTAAACAATTTCATTTAGAAGTTGGAATTTAGTTTTATATAGAACACTTAGCACTTAATTTTTGAAATCCTATTTTCATTTATTAAAGAAAAGTAGTTCTTTTCTTTTCTTAATCATTTGTTAATAAACTCTACATTTGAAGCTCAAGCTGTCAGACAGTGTCTCTTAAGCACCATTCAACAGCTGTTAAATGGGATAATCACCTGTTTATCCTCATGTCACTAATTCAAATGCTAATTACACTCTATATTCCATCTTATTCTCCCACTCAAGCTGGACCAGGTGTGCAGCACTGTGAAAGGATGCTACAGCAATCAAGAGCCACCATCTATTCACTTCCAGAGTCACAGATGAACCAGGGCAACACACACACAGATGAATGACCACGTTGCTTATAACTGAAAAATTAGAAATGACATAAATGTTAACTTGTAATAAAATAATGAAATAAACCAAAATAAACAATCACGGACTGTAGTATTTAACAACTATGCTTATAAATATGGTTAAATAACATGTAAAAATATGCCTATTTTTGTTGAGTGACAAAAAGTAGTGTGGAAAAGTATGATTGTAAATATGGAGAAAAATTGTGCATAGAAAATGACAAAGAATACATGATAGTCTTGGAACTAAAATCAATCACTATTTAGAGAACTAAGAGCAAGGACAATTCTAGGGGCTAGAAATTCACAAGTACCTGTTTTCACAGAGATAAAATACAAGTAAAGAAATTAGTAGTTTCACATGGTGTCCAAAAAAATGTATACAGAGTTTAAATAATTATAAAGTTGGTGTTGATTAAAATACATTTCATTTTCCAAATGTAATAGAACCTACAGACATTATTTAATTGTTTTGTCAATACCTGTTTTCAAACTGACATCCGTTCTGTTCCAGGCACTGCTGACAACGCCAAGCAATGGAATCACAAACATCATGAAACATTTTGTTTGGTATTTGTATGCATTCTCGTTCAATGGCTGCTCTCAATTCAGTGACTGTTGCAGATTTCAGAGCGTAGACTTTGTCTTTTAAGTATCCCCATAAAAAAGTCTAGTGGTGTGAGGTCTGGTAAACGCGCAGGGTATTCTACAAAACCCCTTCGTCCAGTCCACCGGTCTGGCAAGATCTCATCAAGGTAGGATCTAACATCATGATGGTGGTGTGGGGGTGGCCCATCTTGCTGTTTCATGATGTTTGCGATTCCACTGCTTCGCGTTGTCAGCAGTGCCTGGACCAGAACGGACGTCAGTTTGAAAACAGGCATTTTCAAAACAAAACAAATAATGTCTGTAGATTCTATTACATTTTGAAAATGAAATGTATTTTAATAAACATCGACTTTATAATTATTTAAAGTGTGTATACATTTTTGGGGGACACTCTGTATTTTTAGAGTGATGTCCTAAGAAAATTTACAGAGTTGTGAAACAGAAGGATCAGGGAGTCTGCTTTAATTTGTGAAGGAAGAGACCTCAGAAAAAACTTAAACGATAAGAAGCCCCAGTGAAAGTACCAAGATGGGAGTGGGCCTGGCATAATCAAAGAATAGTTAGCAGGTCACAGTGTAGTTAACAAGGAAGAGTCATATAGAAGATGAGTTTGCAGTGAGGAGCAGGAGCCAGGTCATGCTAAAGGGAAAGTGAAGAGGTGGAAAGAGAGAGGGGCCAAAGTATGAGAAATGGACTCATGGGCTGGCAGGGCGACCGTGGAGGTGGAAAGCAGTAGATGGATTCAGACAATATTTTTTTAAGTATATGTTATTGATTATGCTGTTACAGTAGTTCCAATAAAGACAATATTTTGAAGGTAGAGCTGGCATGAACTGCTAATGAACCAAATTAGAGGGTGAGAGGAGCAGAGATACTGAATACAATAAAAAAAGAATTTTATATGACTCCTAGATTTTTGGCCTCAACTGCATCGACTATGGGACCACTTACTGAGCTGATAAACAACAGGCATGTGGTGGAAAATTGAGAGTTGCATTTTGGTCATTTTACAGTTGAAATGCATATTAGATATTCCAGTGAAGATGTTTAAAAAGTTGTCAAGGAGCTCTCACAGAAGAGTTGGGGAACAGATACCCATTTGGGAGTTACTTGAATGTTGTTTAAAGCAATGGGATTGGATGGAGTATTCTCAAAGGATGGTAAGGAAAGGAAAGACATCTCAAGACCAAAAGTTAGAGATTGGGCTCAAGAGGAGGAGCTAGAAAAGAGATGACCAGGGAGTGAATAGGAAAGTCAGAGGAATATGCTGTGCCAAAACCAAGAGAAAAAAATTTGTTTTAAGAGGAAATTACCAACTGTCTTCAATGTTACTGAAAGTTTGAGACTTAATAAAGTGAAATCACCCTTGTTTTGGCAACAAGGTGACCCTTACAAGATGAATTTCAGTGGAGAGGTAAGAATGAAAAGAATGGAGGTGAATTTCCCCAGAGGTGGAGTAGAGAGATGGGCAGGGCTGGAGTTGTGCTGGTGAGTCAAAGGAAGGCTATTTTAGGGACTGATTTTAAATCTTAGAGATCTTCAGGTTGTGAAGCTCATTCCAGTCATTACCTAGAAATTTTACAACAGTTCTTTTATAACTATTTTGGATTAAGCAACATAATGGGTATATATATTATTAACTAAATTAAAAATACTGAAGTGATAAAAAAATTTGAATATTCTAACCCTCAATTTTTTTTAAAAAAAGTACTTAAATTATTTTATTTTTAAGTCCTACGTGAGAGAGAATATAAAAATAAATTTAAATAGATGGATGGAACCTAGAACTAAAAAAAGGTTTTGAGAAAATAATGGGGGGTGTAATTTCCTGTAAGAATAAAGGAGTTGACAACAATAATATATTTAATTATAAAACCAAAATGGATTCAATATCCATTAAATTAATTTAATGTCCGCTATGACCAGTTTGAAGAATTTTAAAGGAATGTTTAAAATAAATGTTTTGATTTTTCTAGGCACTGCAAACTCTATTTTTATTTTTTTTCCTAAAAATAAAATATTGATTGCATTTTTCAGGCACATTGCCATGTTTTACTTTTTTTTCTAGCCACTAATGGTTTAGAAGTAAAATTAAATACTTCAAAGATGTCTTAATTATTAGAATGGTACAATATTTTTTAATTTACCTTAAAAGGAACACACCTGAGTTATACTTCTTTCTGAGAATTAGAGAGCTACCTCCACACGTGTGTATTTCAATCAAGTACCTCCTGCATGCCCACCTACCTGTATTTATCCTTGACCAAGGACTGTAGAGTCCTGACTGGTATAGGAATTAAGAGCAGGAAGAATTTATGCTTCCGTATGAGGCTATTTGAAGTATTTCTAAAAGCATAAGCTTTGCAAAAGACCATGTAGAATGTCATTCCTGCTCACTCCACTTACTAGTTGTGTGAATTAGGCCAGCTACTTACCTTTCTGAGCCTTGGTTTAATCCTGACAACAGGGAAATTATAATACCTAACACCCCAAGCTTATATGGGGATTAAATGAGGTAATATATAAGAAGTTTCTATACAGTTGCTGGAAGATTAGAATCTTCTCACTAAATATTGGGACCCTTGCCTTATCCCTAGCTAAATGTAGTGTAGGCTCTAATACTCTATGCATTGAGGGGGAAAATTAAGGACAGTGATTGGCACATAAACAGCATTTCATAAACATTTAGAAGGTGATGAGTTAATTAATATAACCAAGGACTTTGCATAAAAGCACAGCAAAATCACAATGTTTTATTTCTGCAAAGATTTTACAGTCATGTCTAGAGGGCCACATATTGTACAAAGAGGAGTGGATATTTAACAGGACAGGGCAAGGATCATGAGCTGAGGGAAAGGATATTTCTGTCTTTGTTTTCAACCTATTTGTTCTTTCATCCAACTTGTTTTCAACCCAGTATGCTAGGCTTGTTTTATTGACTGCTCGCTGCGGTCTCTAAAAAGAGCAGCACTGCATACCAGCGGGTTCCTACCACCATCTCCCCCATCATTTCTGCCTTACCCCCACTATCAGCCGTGGTCTGGGCAATGATTGAAAAGCTGGTAAATCAGAGTCTCCCTCAAAATTTTGAGCTGAAAGATCCAGGCACAACTGGAAAATGCTGATGAACACTGTGGCTGATAGAGGTGACATTGGAAAGTCAAGATTGTGGCATTACTGAGCCATATTCACAATGTGTAAACAAAGGAATCAGGTGGAAAGAAAACTGAGAGCAGATATTTAAGGAAAAGCAAAGATGAGAGGCCATGTAGCTCCAAAGAGACAAATGTAAGGACCGCTGGACCAGGGTCAAAATTGATCCACATCCCGGTATTTGTTCCTGAGCTCTAGAGACTCTTAAGACTTTACACCTGCTGAGTGTCCTCTCCTTTGGACAGTGACATTAACCTGTAACATTGCTGGATGGGTCAACAGGGAAGTCTATACAGTGAATTGGAATATTCTCTGAAACATTATCTGGCCCATAGGAAGCCTTGCCACAACCATCTGACGTGTATTATTATGCAACAAGATGGGAGAGCACATCTAAAGTTGACCCCTCAGATAATGATTCCCAACTCATTCATACTGTTTCATTATAAATCAAAAAGTCTGCAAGACCTGAGGTGCACAAGAAAGTGCAGCTGAAATTATGAGCTTTCCTGACTTCTAAATTGTTCCTTGTATGGGTGTGTTTTTGCACATTCACAGATAAATAGTATCTTATTCTTACAGGATTGTGGAGGCCATGCCATCCTTTTTTCATGACTTATTCTCTCAGTGTGTATTCATCCATCCTGCTCACATCCATTTAAGTCTTAAAAACATACAAGTTATTTACTTAGAGAATTAATGCACCATGTGCCAGAAACAAAATTAGTTCCTATGATACTGAGTCAAAAGGTCCATTGTTTCTGTTGTTGTCGTCATTTAACATAAACACAAATATCTAGTCTAAAGAAAGTCCATGTACAAAGTCTGTTAAGTTCTAAGTTTGCCTGAGAAAGTAAATGCAAAATCACACTCTGGATTTGCACACCCATGAAAGCATTATTCACAACAGCCCAAAGGTGGAAGTAACCCAACTGTCTATCAACAGATGAATGGATAAACAAAATGTGGTGTATGCATACAATGGAATATCATTCAGATTGAAACAGGAAGGAAATTCTGACACAAAAGGACAAACACTGTATGATTCACTGATATGAGGTACTTAGAGGAGTCAAATGCATAGAAACAGAAAATAGAATGTCGGGTGCCAGGAGCTGAGGGGTTGGGCAGAATGTATAGTTGGTGTTTAATAGGGACAGCATTTCAGTTTCGGAAGATAAAAATGTTCTGGAGATGGATAGTGACAATGGTTACACAACTGTGTGAGTAGACTTAATGCCACTGAACTGCACTTAAAATGGTTAAAATAGTAAGTTGTATGTCTTTTACATTTTAACACAATTTTTTAAAAATCTGCACTAGGAGTGGAAGCATTAGGGAGGGTGTCCTGCAAAACCCCTTTTCACCTGACTATATGTTTTTATGATAGAGGTTTTTTTTCAAAGTTTACTTTTAAAGAATGGAACTTTTTAAGAAAAGACCATTTGAGGAAGGTCCAGAGCCTCCTGTTTTCCTCTCTGGGCATAGAATACCAGCCAAGTAAAACCACGGTTGAGTTAGAATCCTAACAGGGTCAGTTCATTCTGTTCCTTAAACTCAATATCCCTCTTCCTCAAACTTTTCTCCCTCTCAGTGCAGGCACAGGGTGATCAGATCTCTGCCCCAGGCCTGTGCTGATATCTTTGGCAAGACTCAGGACACAGCTTCCTCCTCCTCCATGGAGAGCATTGCCCAACTGGCAGGTGTAATGAAAAGAGTCTTGTTTGAGATATATAGAGTAAACTCCAGCTCACATGCACTACATTTTCAATAATAAAGAGCTTTCCTCAGAATGAGTTTGAATGTTGAAATGAAAGGTTGGAAGATTTTACAGTATTTCTCAATGTACAATTTACAATTCCACTTAAAAATTTTACTCATTGTCATGGTCATTACTGTAAAATATTTTTATTTTACTCACTACTATTTCTAGAAATATCTTTAAATATATGACATTTCTAAATGGACATGCTTTTTTTTATAGCCTACATGTCCCCAGGTTTTACAGGCTTTTGCTATTTCTCTTTCTTTAATAGTCAAAAAAATACACTCAAGACACCATGTCATGGAATTGCACGAAGACCAGCGCTCTAGCCCAAGATTTAGCATCATGGAAAGGATTTGTGCTCCCAATGCATGAGACCACAGGGAGAAACCCAGTGTTGGCTATCGAACCTCTCATTCCTACAAGTCATTGCCAATTTCCAGTCACTAGGTCCAGGCCTCTTCTCATGTCGCTGGGGTTCTTATCTCTCTCAGATTCCATTGTTCTACGCCTTTTCTCCCTGGAGGCCCCCAGCCCTTATCCCTAAGGCTACCAGGGGAGCACACAGAATTCTTATTTATTGTTATGTTTTCATTAGTTGAAAAATCCTCTCATGACTTAAAACTTCGCTCCAATGGCACCCTCCCTATGAGGTTTACAATGGCCATGCTTTTTAAGATTGCAGCCCATTGTCCTCCCATTCCTGATCTTCTTTCTGGGCTACCTTACACTGTGTTTCCTGGAACAAGATTCTGAGAGAGAGGCTGTCATGCAGGAGGTTCTTGGAGAGTGTTCATGGAACAAGGACCCATAAGGAAGTAGGAAGACAGGACTGGACAGAGAGAGAAGCTGGCACACACATGGCTGCCACCAAGGCCTCAGCCAGCCCGTCAGGCAGCTGTAGAGCTGGAATGACCTTCAAAGTGTCCCAAATAGAAGAAGGGGCTGGGCGTCTGTATTCCGGGGTCAACCACCTGTTAGTCATTAGCCACACCCTGGGAGAGACATAACCCTGGAAGAGGCAGTTCTCAGAGGCTGAGGGCGATTCCAGGGGAAGGATGGATGTCTGAGCTCTTAGGGGCTGATGATCCCAGCAGCTGGGGGCTGGCTGTGCCTTGGGTCTGAGCAGGGTCTGAGCAGAGTACCGACCATGCCTGCTTACCTTATCTTTTTCCATGGTACCCATCACCTCCTACCATACTATAGAATGCACTGTAATATTCTTACTGATCACTTTTTGTCTGTTAACTGTCCCAGTTCCCTCTGCCACCACCCCTGCTAGACTGAAACTACATGATGGTAGGGCTCTTTATCTACTTTGCTGTGGAAATAGCACAAACAACAAGGACAGTGCCTGGCATATAGTAGGCAATCTGTGAGTATTTGTAAGGAATGAAAGGAATAACATGGCTCAGGTATCTTATTGGAGCTCATCGAAGTGTTTGGAATGCAGAAAGCTCTCAGTAACAGCTTCTTGAGTAGCATGAGAGGTAAAAGTTTTGAGCCTTACATCTCTGGAAAATGTTTTTATTATTCTCCTGCACATTCAATTAAGAGTTTGAACATAGAATTTTAAGATGGAATTGATTTTCCTTCAGATATTTAAAGGTGTTGTTTCATTGTCTCCTAGATTCTAATAATACTATTAAAAAGCCTTTCTAACTCAAGGTGTTTCTCCCCACCAGCCACCACAGTAAGAAAGAGAATAGCAAGGTCTTTTTTTCCTCTCTTTCCAAGGTAAATCTGAAGGGGTTTTAACCTCCATCCTATTGCATGCCAGTGGTTTCTGTCCACTCCTAGCATGACCTTCAACTAGTCACCTCTCCCTCATTTCCCAATAAGGGGGTCTCCCTCCTTATTGGGAAATCAAATGAATTCCAACTCTTCTTCCTGTTTACTTATTCTAAGAATTTGTTGAGTACCTGCTGTTTGCCTGGCACTTTCCCTGCTGTAATTTTAAGTATTCCAACTCAAAAATTCTGTGAAGGAAGTACAGGACCATGTAGAGCATTCCTCTAATCCTTTGTTAATAGATAACTATATATCCTATTCTGAGGAAAATTTTCAAAACAAGTTCCAACAATTTCCAAAAGCACAGTCTAGAATTTATAGAAACACACTGTTAAAAAGTCTTCCTCTTTTTTAAAATTTCTTTTGCCACAATATTAGTCTGTGTGTCTCTTTATAAAGAATTATTTTTTATTAAACTCTAAGTTTCTCTTAAGGAAAGAAAAAAGTGTACCTTATTGGAGCTCATGAAAGTGTCTAGAATGCAGAAGGCTCTCAGTAAATGTTTGTGAAAATTAGTTAAAGAGCCCATGATTTCTAGGTTTGAAATCTTATCCTTAATTAAACTTAAACTTAATTAAAACAATTAAATTACACCCAATCACAGCACTGAGCAGCAATTTGCCAAGACAGATGATTAGAATCTTACTTGTCTCATAAAGATGAGAAAAATATTGAAAATATCTATATCTGCTTGCAATTATTCCATCAAATCTGTAACTACTTTGCTTTATGTGTTATTACTTTTAATAATGTGATGGGCATTTGGTTTCATGTAAATTATCATGTTTAACCTTGGTAACAACAGTTATATAACCCATTGTACTAACAAAGAAACTGAGGTACAGAGAAATTGAGTAGCTTACCCAAGTTTTCAGAACTTACTACATAACTGGTTCTTTCTACACACACTGGTTGAACTCTGTTACACTGTCCCTAATCAACGGCATAATATTCATCTTAAAAGAAGTAGACACTGATGGAGAGGGTGGAGGAGAGAGAGAGAGAGAGAAATTGTTTAGTTTTGTATGTATTTACCACTAATTCAATCTCAAACTCTCGACCAACTAGCTAAAGTTCTCAGTGCTTTCATATTATCATTATTAAATCAACTTCATCATCTCAAACTCTTCTGGAGGCTTTCAACATCAAATCAAGACTGGCTGCCTTTCTGCCCATTGTGCAACTATATTCTCACACTCTCTTTCATCATTATCACGAAAATTCCTTCGATCTTTCCCATGCATTCATTTCCCCGTTTCTAGCATTCTCAGTCTTCTTTCAGGTTTTGCTTACTTGTTTTGCAGGCACTGGTCCTCCAGTAGCTTCTTGAGTAGTATGAAAGGTAAATGTCTTGAGCCTTACATCTCTGGAAAATGTTATTATTCTCCTGCACATTCAATTAAGAGTTTGAGCATAGAATTTTAGGATAGAATTTATTTTCCTTCAGATATTTAAAGGTGTTGCTTCATTGTCCCCTAGCTTCCAATAATACTATTGAAAAACCTTTCTAACTACTGTTTCTTTTATGTGACCTTTTTAAAGTTTCTAGTAGGTCAATAGTTTATTTTTATTTAGTAAGTATAGGAAGTGTATTATAAATGTCGGGATTCACTTTGCCATCTTAATCTGAGTGTCCAATCATGTATTTCTAAGCCCCCAAAACAGAGAAAATTAGAAGCTGCAAGTGTTGAGCATGACAAAGGCTACTGAAACAAGAACAGAAGAGCTGGAGTCACTCACAAGAAGTCACAAAAAAATAAAATAAGCTGGACGCCAAGCTCTCATGACATAATGCCTTGGACTGGCCGACTTTCCCCTGGCTCGTGCATGCTTCCTCTTCACAGAACACAGAGGCAACCCCTTGACCTGTTTCACAAGATTTCACAGGGTTTGCCCAACAGCCCGAAGGTCAGCTTCACTGGTGTGGGTGGGTGATCACGTATGTTGGCAGGGTTCTGTCTCTTCTACCTTGGAGTTGCCAGTTTTGTGTTTGGTGTTTCATTCTTGGAACCAAACAATAGTTCTGTAACCCTAAAAGACATGCAATGGGCTCCTGGGTTAGACCAGATTACCTCAATCCCAGGATCCAGACATACTTGGTCCTGTGCTCAAATCATAGTCCTGCTAGAATAGTATTGGGGACCCAGGACTGTGGATGTGGATAAGATGATCCATGCACACTAACTGCAAAACGGAGCAGCACATAACACTTACCAGAGGTTCATTTCCTCCACAAACATTAACTTTAGATACAAAGAAGCACTCAAGGTGGTGAGTGGACCTCCTTAATCACTATCACCATCATCACCAAATACATATACACCCACAGCTGTTCATGATCTGCTCAGGGCTTCTTCTCTTGTAGACCGAAAATCCCCTCAGGTAGGCTTAATGAAAATGCAAATGCCCTAAAGTACTTTCAGACTGAATAAGAAGTGACTAAGAAGAAAGAAAACTTGGGTGAAACATTGTGGCTCCCACAGGTCCCAGGAAGGAAAAGTTTTTGTGCTGAGCTGAGCACAGAAAGAATCCTGGAAGAGTGTGAAGTTAAAAGTTAAAAGGGACCAAGTTAACCCAGCCAGGAAGAGAAGCATCATGGAAGTTGGGCAACTCAAATTCCTGGTGGCTAGTTCAGAAAGACTGCTTTGAGAGAGAAGGGAATGGAAAGTGCCAGTAAACAGATAGGAAAAGAACATGTCACTCAGGAAGCAGAAAGTAGCCACTGAGGGAAATCCTTCTCCCTGCCCCTCTCCCCAAGTTCTAAAAGTAATTAATCCAAATCTTTTCTCAAGGTTGACTGTAATTTAAACAGACTAGAAAATCATCTCCTTCCCCAGCCCCACCAAGCAACCCATCATTTTATTTTTATTTTTCCCCCACTTTAATTTTTAATTTAAACAACCATAAACATTAGAAGGATATGTTACTGTGTACTCATACTAGCCCCTAGACTCAACAACTGTTAATATTCTGCCAAATCCACAGGCTTTCTTGGAACCATTTGAATGTAGGGTTCAGGTACTGTGACCCTTCACTCCTAAATGCTTTGGTGTGCATCTCCTAAGAATGAAGGCATTCTTCTAAAAAAGCCAGAGTGTAAGCATTGCCTCTAAGAGAATTAACAATAATTCCCTACTGTCATCTAATACCCAGTCCATATTCAAATTTCCCCAGTTGTTCCCCAAATGTCTCTTAGTATAGCTGGGATTTTTTGTTTTCTTTATCAAGTCCTTTGTTGTTGTTGTTTTGAACCAGGACCTGATCAAAGTTAACACATCATATTTGATTATGTCTCTTTAGACTCTTTTAATCTCTTAATCTAGAACAGTCACCTCACTTTTTATTCACAATATTGATTTTTTTTTTTTAAGAGTCCAGGGTCGTCGTCGTCGGCAGCCGTCCGTCTCGAGAGACGATGGTGTAGCTTCTTAAGAGTCTATCTGCACCGCCAAGAATGGCTGTGCAGTCCGACTCGGGAGTGACATGGTATCTGTCTCCTCCCGTGTTGAATCGACATCTTGCGATGACGCTGAAGCTACAGAGCCTGGGCAGGGTAATATGGAGGGTCTGCTGTTGCCCATGCAGCAGACCCCCCCTCTCTTCGCAGCTGAAGGGTCCAAGGGAAAGACGGAGTCGATACAGCTTGGGTTCAGGTGCGCCGCAGGAGTTGCCGGTGTTGACTACAACGTCAAACCGCCTTAGGGACTCCGGCTCCGGATTTTCTGTCGGGGTTTACTCCCTTAGCCTTTCCCCTGAAGAGGTATGCCGCAAGGCAGCGGAGGTTTTTTGGAGTCAGAGTTTTCCTTCTCTGATGTGCCCTGACTGGAAGATCGAACCAGCGACACTTAGCTCGCAGGCCGACGCTCAATCCACTGAGCTAAACCAGCCAGGGCAAGAGTCCAGGGTAGTTCTGTAAAATTACCCATAATCTGGTTTGGCTGATTGTTGTGTGGTACTGCTGTTTAATTTGTTCCCAGTCCATTCCCTATATTTCCTGTCAATGAAGGGTAGGTCTAGAGGCTTGCTTAGATTTGGGTTAGACATTTTGGCAAGAACACTTCACAGGTGATGGTGTGCAGTTCATGATGCATCTTATGGGGAGGTTGCCTCACTATGAGTGCTCAATCAAATTTGATCACTTGAGCTGTGAACATCAGCTCTCTCCATTGTAAAGGTACCTTTCCTCCACACAATTAGTAGGTAACTCTGGAGTGATGTATTGGCGTGTGTGAATATCCTATCCCCCAACTATCTTCCATCCAAGGGTTTAGCGTCTATGGATGATACTTGCTGATAAGAATTACAGTATTACATTAGCAGTCCATGAATTATAAAATACCTAAAGGATGACTAGGAAGAAGAAAAAGAGTGTGGAGGGAAGAATAAGAGAACAAGGTAAATAGGGACTAGAAAGATGGAAATGTAGCAAACAATTTCAAAAGCTTTGCCAAGGCCCTTCCCAATTTACATACAACTGTTTCCAGAGTCATAAGCCTTTTAAAGGATTGCTAGCCTGAAGCAATGAGCAAAGAGAGCCCTAAGCAAGATGCTGTCACTTTAGTAAGAAGTGAATGCATTTCATTGAGTCTAGGCATCTATATTTTGTTCTGAACGACCCCAGCCTTAGTCAAGACAGAGTTAACAAATCAGGAGGATGTATGCAACCATGCCTCAAAGCGAGTATTTGCATCATGTATTTCCATACCACTAGGAAGAGATAGTGCCAGCCCAGGACCTCTTTATACAGGGCTAGTTTGCAGAACACACTCAACAATAACCATTTATCTAGCACTCTTAGTTCCAAATCTTGACTTCTTTCCAAATAGTACTTGCTGCACTGTCCAAAAACAGGTTTCTTTGTTTCTTTGAAAGAAACAAAGTCACTGTACTGACCTATGGGATATATATATCTCATTGTCTTAAGTAAACTGCTCACTTTCAGATTTTAGGAAATTAAGTCTGTCTCTGTGAAGAGTTTCAGTGAATGCCTGTATAAAAGACTATTTCACATCCATTCATTACATCACCTCTGGTTATCGTAAACACATGACTTTTTTAAGACATCTAATACTGAAAAATTTGTTCTGAATCTTTTTCATTCTTACTCTAGTTATGACAAGCAAAAATCCTAACTCCAAAAGTAGAAATTAAAATTTACTTCAATAAATGTAAGGAGCAAGCATAGACCCACCCTTTGGCAGAGGGTTTAAAATATAATAGGAGAAGTAAGTCATACAGCAATTCTCCAGCCCACAGCAGAGCGTGAGATGTGGTAGGAGATAGGCAACGGGGCAGGCCGCTTCTCCGACTTGAGGACTCAGAGAAGGTATCTCCCGGGGCACTCCCCCAGGAGTGGAAAATTATTCCCCACGGTGGGAACCAACTCCTGGGAAGTCAGCCAGTGCTGACTCACCAGGTAATTATGAAAGGCTAAATGTATGCTGCTCTAGACAAGTTATGGTTTCATGGTTCCCTGGAGAAGACTGTGATTATTTCAAGGAAAAATGTTAATAGTTTTTTTTCTAATATATTTTAAAACTATGCAAATTTAAATTCACTTTAACTTCATTTAAATGTATGCATGATTTTTTAAGTAAAGGAAAAGAAAGGAATTATATTATCAAGCAAACAGCAACAGGGTGCTCCACTCCTGACAGGTTGGGAATTTGGAATGGCTGCTTCAGACAGCAGATGCTAGAGAAGTGATGGATAGACAAATTCCTCACATGCTTTTTAAATAAAGAACTGTAGTGTCTCTTCTCTGTAATGCTATCCCATCTGTGCCTTCTTGTCTTCTGGGTCCTTAGCATCTTTTGTATCATGTCTTGTATGCTCCCCATTATCAACAAACTAATTTCACACAAGCCTTACATTTTCTTCCTTCAGAAATGACTGCAAATTTGCCAGAGACTTGACTTTACAGTGGCTTAAAACACCCATCTAAACAAAACATCCTGACTATCCAAAGAGGAGCTGGCAAGAAACTCATCTTGTAAGAAATGTATTGCCAGTTACAACACCTCATTGTCCATATCAGCAGCAGAGCACTTTAGGTGCTGGAAGCAAATTCTGACCTTCAAAACAAAAGTCAAGGGGGTGGAGATGTCAGCTTAATGATTCTGATGCATGTTAAAATTGTGTGACTTTTTCCTAACATAACTAATAATATTATTTCTGATAATGAAGGAAAGCTGCATCATTCTGTCTTAAAAAGTTTAAATCTAGAGAAACTTTCCTTATGTTAGGGTTGGAAAATTCTATTTGATGTGTCTATTCTTGCTCCTTCAACCATCTTCTCTTTTAGCCTTCCCTTTTATCATTAAACAAAAAACAAGCCTGCATCATTTCTTGTCATATATGACATGTGACTAAAAAACAGTAAGATATCGATGTTATATCGTGGCTTCTGAAATAGAGCTGCTTAATTAAAAGTGCCCCTTCATTCTGGTGAAGTTTAAGGTCCATACCACTAAGCACAATTTTACAAGGGATTTCCTTCCCACTTGCTTTGAACAACTCTTGTGTAAAAAAGGTCACTTTCCTTCTTCTTTGACTGTAAACCAAACATGGGCTGTCTAAAGGACAGTCACATTAGTACCTCAGACCACCGAACACTGGAGCATGAAATACAGATACTGCTTGTTAAAGATATGGTAAAAATGATTAGGAAGAAAAGAGCCCAAGAACGGGGCCAGGCTGCGAGCACCCACCTAGGCTGCAACATTGGCCATTGTCTGGTGGCTTTTGGTTAGTTCTACCCCTAGCACCATCCTTGTCATTAGAAGAACTGTGGTACATGTGACGTCATGCAGTTCAGCCTAATAAGATATTCTCAATACAGAGGGCAAATGGGTCCACCACACAACCACAAGAATCACAAATGTTAACATAAATAATGTAAATGCTCAAAGTCTAATAGAGGAGAGAAACTGCAAGTCATTTAAGGCAAGATTTTTAAAAATGCAAAAACTCACATAGAACCTAATAATACCTTCCTAAACTTGAACTATTGAACCATTACTGCTTCATCTAAATCTTTTTTCCCTTCTTTTTCTGCTTACTTCAAAGGTTAAAAAAAAGACTATCTGTGCTTTATTTGTTTATACCTTTGGCATAAAGACACCCCCAAGTACCAGCTTACAGTATGAATGTCCAGGAAGGGACAACACTGAAAGGTGGGTCAGAGCCAGGACACCAGGTCAGGATGCTGGGATTTGACACTGGTGTTGATCTAGGCATGTGGTTTAACCTCATTCTACTTCAGTTTCTTCATCTGTAAAATGGGGACAATTAAAACACTCATCTCATGTGATTGTTCTGTGGATTAACTTAAACATTCTAGGTAAAATGTTTGACACTGTGCCTGAGAGAAAATCATAACTGTATTATTATTATTGCTATTGTGGCCATCACCACATGCCTCCTGTGCCATCCTAGTTCACCTTGGAGCAGGTAGATCTTCCTCTGCTTCTCCTGGATAGCTCTGTAGGAGAGGAATTTCCTCCTCCAGGAAGCTTTGGTTGCAAAACAAATACCAAAGAATAAATAATTAAATTACAATTTTAAAAAGAATGTAGACATTTACACCACAGAGCAAGACTGCCTTCTAATCAATAAAAGGCCCTCCTGGCAGTTTTTTAAAGTCACTTTCCAATAATTTTAACCAAATAGAAAAGTTTAAAATAAAGTTATCATATAGTTTGCCTCAGAATTCAAATGTAATTCATTTGAAGGAAAGGAAAGAAAGAAAAGGTATTTGATGGCTAGTTAGAAAGCAGGAGCTTTCTTATATTAGAAGTCAGACCACTGGTTCAATTCTTACTCAGATTTGTCTGTTGCATGTACTGGATTATTTTATTGGTTTGTTTGTTCAGGTGGTGTGTATGTGTGGTGTGTGTGTGTGTGTGTGTGTGTGTGTGTGTGTGTGTGTGTGAAAGTAAACTGCTTCAGGTCACAGTTTCAGGCTTAATTTGTTTTGTTTTGTTTTGTTTTCTCCACAGATGAAGCAAGCCTGCTTCAAGATCTGATTCTCTATTTATATACATTCAACAAATGACTAGTTACCATCAAGTAATAAGATGAAGTTCAAACAAATCCCAAGAAAATAAACTCTCCTATTCAGCAGCAAAATCAACTACTACCAAGCTGATCATGGATCCTCATCTCCTCACCAATCATAAGGCCCTGTCTCAGGGTTCCCAAAGGGAACTTGAGGTTTGCTAACTTTCCAGACAGGGTTTACCTGAGCTTTAATTGACCCACCTCCTATATTTATGTCCTCCCAAAGCTCCAGAGTATTCAGTGGATGAAATTTCTTTCTACACAAAACAAAACTGAAATAGCTTGGGATGTGGACCAGTCTAAATCCCAACCACCAATGGTATAGAAGGAATGGGCAGGAATGTCAGCCACAGGAGCAGCCAGTTGTCCATTCCATTCCTATCAATATTCTGTACAATCACTTATAGAATTAGTTTTATTATATTGTGATGGTAAGCATTCAATCTTGACACTAACCTTTTCCTGCACAATTCCTACCACCAACTGAGAAGTAATTAAAGAGTAGAATCAGACTTCCAGCCAAGATGGAGGTCTAGACAGAAACGCTGGGTCTCCCTCCACAACTAAGAAGGAATACAACTACCTCAAAACCAGAAACAAACAGAAGTTCCAGATAATCAAGCTGCATGGAAGTCCAACAAACAAAGATATAAAGAAGAAATACTCATCCAGACAGGTAAGAGGGGAGAAGTCAGGGTGAAGAGGACATGGTGTGGTGGTGGCAGCAGCGGCGGCAGCAGTAGGCTGGCAGAAAGCACAGTTACATGTTTTAAAAAGTCAGGAGGGACACCTGGGGAGAGTTTCCAGCTCCTCCCCAGACCTCGCAGCTCACAGTCCCAGCACCAGGGAATATCAAGCTTCATTGCTTCCGACTGTGCAAACAAGTGGAGGTTGAGGTGGAGGCAGAAACTGCCAGTCTCTCAGCAGAGTCCACTTGTTTAAAGGGCCCTCACAGTACTAGAATGTCCACAGACACATCCACTCTGGGAACAATGGCCAGGGCAGCTAGAGAGACCCCAGTCCCATACAGAAGTGGGAAAAGTACCTGGAAAAGGGTGAGTGCAGAGCAGGTGGCATTGTTCCCTCTCAGACCCCTCCCCCACATACAGCACCACAACGTGGTGAAACAGGTCGCCCTGTACTGACAAATCCCTAAGGCTCCGCCCCTTACAATATAACAGAGCCACAGCGGCAAGCAAACACAGGAGCCTGTCAATATGAGGAGACAGAGAAGTACAGCCCAAAAGAGGGAACGGATCAAGGTTCCAGTGGGAGAACTAAACTAAGTAATGAGGGGATAGCCGACCTAACAGACGAGGAGATAGACAACCTGACAGACACAGAATTCCAAACACTGGTGATGAAGATGCTCACAGGCCTGACAGATATGCTTAAGTAGGGCAAACATATAAGAGAAGAAGTGAAGGCTATGCTAAGTGAAACGAAAGAAAACCCACACAAAACCAACGGTGAAGGGAAGAAAACCAGGGTTCAATTCAATGATTTGGAACATAAGGAAGAAAAAAACAGTCAACCAGTGCAGAATGAGGAAACAAGAATTGAAAAATATGAGGAGAGGCTTGGGAACCTCTGGGACAACTTTAAACATGCCAGAAGGAGAAGAGAAAGAGCAAGAAATTAAAAACATGTGAAAAAATAATGGAAAAAACTTCCCAAATTTGGTGAAAGAAATATACATACAAGTCCAGGAAGCACGGAGAGTCCCAGGCGAGCTAGACCTAGAGAGGGCCACACCAAGACACATCATCATTAAAATGCCAAAGGTTAAAGATAAAGAGAGAATCCTAAAAGCAGCAAGAGAGAAGCAGAGAGTTGCCTACAAAGGGGTGCCTATAAGATTATCAGCAGCTTTCTCAAAAGACACTTTGCAGGCAGGAAGGAACTGGCAAGCAGTATTCAATGCGATGAAAGGCAACCTGCAACCAGGATTACTCTATCCTGCAAATCTCTCATTTGGAATGGAAGGGCAAATGAAGTGCTTCCCAGACAAGGTGAAGCTAAAGGAGTTCATCATCACCAAGACATTAGTATCTGAAATGTCAAAGGGACTTAAGAAAAAGATCAAAACTATGAACACTAAAATGACAACAAACTCACAACTATCAACAACTGAATCTAAAAAATAAAAACAAAATGCAACTAAGCAAACCAGAATAGGAACAGAATCCTAGTTATGAGGATCATTTGGAGGGTTATCAGCTGGGAGAGGGAAGGAAGAGAAATGGGGAAATGGTGTAGGGATTAAGAAACATAATCAGTTGGTGCAAAATAGACAGGGGGAACTTAAGAGTAGTATAGGAAAGGGTGAAGCCAAAGAACATATATACACAACGCATGGACATAAACTAAGGGGGGTGGTATTGCTGGAGGGAAGGGGGGTACTGGGCAGAAGGAAGCAAAGGGGAAAAAATTGAAACTACTGTAACAACATAATCAATAAAATATACTTAAAAAAAAAAGAAGAAAGAAAAACAGAGCAGAAGGTTCAAATCCACTACCCAGACCACTGCCTTACAGATTTTACCAGTTTTCATGGTAAGAAATATATTTATACCCTGACCCAGTACACAGCCACATAAACTGAAAAAGAAAAAGAAAAGAAACTTCATGAGTCAACACTTCTCCCAACTATAGCAATGCATAATGGTGTTTTCTAACTCTAAGTGATTTCTTTTATTTTTTTAACTATATTTTATTGATTATGTTGTTAGAGTAGTTCCAGTTTTTCCCCTTTGCTCCCCTCTGCCCAGTACCCCACTTCCCTCCAGCAATACCACCCCCCTTAGTTCATGTCCATGGGTCGTGTATATAAGTTCTTTGGCTTCACCCTTCTCTATATTATTCTTAACTTCCCCTGTCTGTTTTGTACCAACCAATTATGCTTCTTAGTCCCTGCACCATTTCCCCATTTCTCTCCCTCCCCACCCCCAGCTGATAACCCTCCAAATGATCCCCATACCTAGGATTCTGTTCCTATTCTGGTTTGCTTAGTTGCATTTTTTTTTTATTTTTTTAGATTCAGTTGTTGATAGTTGTGAGTTTATTGTCATTTTAGTGTTCATAGTTTTGATCTTCTTTTTCTTAAGTAAGTCCCTTTGACATTTCATATACTAATGTCTTGGTGATGATGAACTCCTTTAGCTTCACCTTGTCTGGGAAGCACTTCATCTTCCCTTCAATTCCAAATGAGAGATTTGCAGGATAGAGTAATCCTGGTTGCAGGTTGCCTTTCATCGCATTGAATACTGCTTGCCAGTTCCTTCCTGCCTGCAAAGTGTCCTCTGAGAAATCAGCTGATAGTCCTATAGACACCCCCCTGTAGGCAACTCTCCACCTCTCTCTTGCTGCCCCCAGGACTCTGTCTTTATCTTTCACCTTTGGCATCTCAATCATGATGTGTCCTGGTGTGGTCCCCTCTGGGTCCAGCTCACCCAGGACCCTCCATGCTTCCAGGACCTGTATGTCCATTTCCTTCGCAAAATTTGAGAAGTTTTCCTCATTTTTTTGAATCCTTGCTTCCTCATTCTGCACTGGTTGACTGTTTTTTTCTTCCTTATGTTCCAAATCATTGAGTTGGATCCCAGTTTCCTTCCCCTCATCATTGGTTTTGTGTGGATTTTCCTCTGTTTCTCTTAGCATAGCCTTCACTTCTTCTCTTAACGCATTTGCCATACTCAAGAATATCTATCAAGCTTGTGAGCATCTTTATCACCAGTGTTTTACATTCTGTGTCTGTCAAGTTGTCTATCTCCTCATGTGTTAGGTTGGCTATCTCCTTGTCGCTCAGTTCTCCCACTGGAACCTTGATCCATTCCCCCTTTTGGGCCATACTTCTCTGTCTCCTCATTCTGACAGGCTCCTGTGTTTGTTTGCTTCCATGTCTGAGGTAGAGCTGTCGATCCTGTTATGTTTTAAGTGGCGGAGCCTTAGGGATTCATCAGTACAGGGCGACCTGCTTCACCACGTTGTGGCACTGTATGTGGGGGAGGGATCTGAGAGGGAACAATGCCGCCTGCTCTGCACTCGCCCCTTTTCCAGGCATCTCTCCCACTTCTGCACTGGACTGGCACCCCTCTAGCTTCTGCGCTGGCTGTCATTCCCAGAGTGGGTGGGTCTGCTGATGTTCTAGGACCATGGGGGCCCTTTAAACAAGTGGACTCTGCTGAGAGGCCAGCAGTTTTGGCTTCCACCCCAACTCCCACTGGTCTGCACAGTCAGAAGCAATGAGGCTTGATTTTCCCCAGTGCTGGGACTGTGAGCTGTGAGGTCTGATGAGGAGCTGGGAACTCTCCCCAGGTGTCCCTCCTGAGTTTTTAAAATGTGTGACTGCACTTTCTGCCGGCCGCTGCTGCTGCCACCACACCACGTCGTCTCCACCCTGGCTCCACCCCTCCTACCTGTCTGGATGAGTGTTTCTTCTTTATATCTTTGGTTGCTGGACTTCCATGCAGTTTGATTTTCTGGAACTTCTGGTTGTTTCTAATTTTGAGGTAGTTGTATTCCTTCAGATGCAGCATGTCTGTCTCTGCCTCCATCTTGGCTGGAAGTCTCTTATTTTTTTAATGTTGGTTGCTACTTAGTAAATGATTGCACTGTACTAATGAGTTGCAGCTCACAATTTCAAAAAGCATGCCATAGAAAATCACCTCCTGTACTACACAGGTCACTGATTGAACACTGTTTTCCAATTGCCAGTGTTAAAGAAAACAATTATTCTGGCACTTATTAAAATAGTAAGGGAAACTATTCAAGACTATTGCAAAAGGGGAATTGCATTAGGTGAGAAAAAATGGAGCTCAACTTTGAATACAACAAGGACAAGTAGAGATTTATAGCCAAGAAGCAGAGTAAGGGGGTCAGTGGATGGAAAATCACTGAAGAATCACCAAGGATAGGGGATTCTTGCTAACCTGGCCTAACGGGATTCTTACCGAAGGCAGGCCAAAGCCATATACATCAAGAATGGGGGATGAGGAACTTGACCAGATATCAGGGCAAGGGATTTGCACTAAACTGACTTACCAGGAATGTTGCTAAAACTAGACTAGGTAGGCTGAGATCAAGGGATAAGTGAGAATAGGGCTCAGAGCAGGCTGACTAAACTTTGGTCAAGTAGAGAACCCTTGTCACCTGCTGCCGTCAACCAAAAGATGGAGATCATTTTGTTATTGCTATTGGAGGAAGAAGAACCTCAAAGCAGATACTGAAATATTCTCCCAGAAGGCAGAGCCTGATGGTTGAAAGCATCGCCTATGGGACATCTAAATAAATCTCTGATCCCCAAGGTCTTAAAATAACAGGGAAGGAATTAAGCAATCAGAAGAAGAGACTTCAGTAACAGAAATATTTTAACTTTTTTTTGGAAGATGGAAAGCAGATTTTTTTTAAAGGTAAAGGTTTAGCAGTAAGCTGCAAGCTAGGGTGCCTGCTGATGGGTGAGTTGTGAAGAGATAAAAAGGCATGAGAAGTGGTCAGTCCTCCTGCAGAATCCACACAGCTTTCAACCTTTAAGACACCAGATGCCTGGGAAGATAAGCATGAGTCCAGGGCCTAAAACAGGGAAGCAGACCGGAAATCTGGTTGTGGGCTGGTTGGATCTCCATGTGCCCTTTCTTACCTCTTTTTGCTGTCAGTTCCACTACCCTGTCCCGTACACACCATGGCACTCTCACTCATACCCCTGCCAGGAACTGGAGATTATGCTCTAGAGAAAATGAACCTCAGATCCTGCAACTTAGAAACATCAGACACAGTGGGAGGTAGGGGATCAATGAATAGGAGGAACTGGGGTAAGTAGACACAAAAAAGATTGAGACATGCAAGACAGTCTGTCACCAAGGAAACACTTTGCCACTAGGTAAAAATATGGACATTTATTTTTCTGAATAAACTAGATGGCCTCAGAAAAGAGGAGCCTTTGGATACTAAAATATGGGAGCCCCCCCCCAAATGTCCAGCTAACTAACCCTAGTTTGATGCCCACCAGTTAAAAAGCCCAAACTTGAAAACATAAAAGGGGAAAAAGATGGAACTATTGTAACAATATAATCAATAGAATATATGAAAAAAAAGAAAAGGAAACATAGAGCTCCCAATCAGGTAACGGTCTCCAGGCATTTGAGGGGAGCCTCCAAGACTTGAGAAGCTAATACAGACACACCAAAAATAGGAACCCAGAAGAAACAAAGACAGAAGAACACTTTTAAAATAAAATATTTTAAATTTTTAAATAAAAAACTAATACTCTCCTAGAAAAGGAGAAATGTTGATTAAGTATAACCAGAACAAAATGCTTTTTAAATGAAACAATCAGAAAACAAGAAATTTGATCATTAAAATTTTAGTAGATAATTAGAAAATAAAGCCAAAAAATTCCCCAGAAAATGGAGAGGAGCAATAAAAAAGAGAGAGAGAGACATAGGAACTCAATTTACAAGTTTCAGATAAAATTGTAGGAGTTCCTCAGACTATATATAACTTGAAAGAAAAGGAATATATGTACATATATGACTTCACAAGACAATAACTAGAAGTTTCCACACTGAAAGCTGAGATTCTCCGAATTGAAAAGGATCACTGAATGCCCAGCACAATACATTTAAAAAGATCCAAACCAAAGTGGTGTGTCATAAAATTTCAGAATACCAAGGCTAAAGAAAGTTCTGAAGGGAAGCACATCATAAACAAAAGAATGGGGATGAATGACTTTAGACTTCTCTCTTGCAGCACTGGATACTAGGAGAACATGGAGCAATGCTTTCACCTTTCTGAAGGAAAATAATTTGCAATCTAAAATTGTAAACTTGTCTAACTACAAATCCAGTAAAAAGTAAAACAACTCTATTTTAGACATCTAAGACCACAAGAAAATTTACCTTCCACTTACTCTTTCTTTTGAAGCTGCCAAAGGATATGTTCCAGCAAAACAAGAGAGTAAATCAAGAAATAGGTATAAAATTCAAGAAGCAGGAAATCCAGCACAGGGTTGGCAAAGGAAAGTACCAGATGATGCTGAAAGGAAGCCCCAGCCTGTTAGCCAGCTAACATGGGGCTCCTGGGAAGAATATCTAGGAAAAGATTGTGAAGAATAAAAGCAGTTTCAGAACTTTAAAATAGGTATCTTTTGTTTGTAAGAAGGACATTGCAAGAAGGACGTGTCAACCAGCCAGAGGCTAGGGACTGCTACACACCAGTTCTTGAATGAATAAAATCTGCTGCCTTCTTTTACAGACAAGTGCATCTAAAAATTGTCTTGTGGTTAGCTAGGCCTTGAGATGATTGGGCAGTGAAGATGAAACCCTGTGATCCTCAGCAGGCAAAGACAAGGCAGACCCTATAACTAACTAAATGTTAGAAAACTTAAAACATTCTATTTGGAAGGGATGATGGTAAGACACATCTGAAAGAGGTCATAGTATTTATATAGTGAAATATTTAGGATCTGTAGATGGTCACAATATTTGCCAAGGGAAGTAAAACCTTTAAGATCAATGAAGGGATCCTGGGGCAGTAAACTCCCATTTTGATCACTTTGTTAGTTTGTTAGTTATGGTTAGTTATGAAGGCATGGCATCAAGAAAAATATAGAGAGAACTGATAATATTTGAGACTTTGGAAAACAATATTTAAAGGCACCTAACAGATCTGATGAAGCATGTGGAAAGAAATAAAGGCAGATATATAGAAAACTAAGGCATTTTTTAAAAGTAAGCAGTTAAATGTAGTAAAAAAAAAAATTTTTTTAGTGAAGAAAATGTAGTCATAATTTCCTTCTTGGGGGAATTTTTGTACAGCAATATTTATATACTAACTAACATTATAAACAACAAACTGTAATACAGAAACTATTTACAAAAGTGTGGACAGAGTTTAGGGAAAAAAAGATAGTGAGGTACCAGGTGCTAACAATAGCAGGGAGTCATTGCCACCTCTAGGCCTGAGAGCTCAAGGGTAAGGGGAGCAGATTATCAGAATTTCAGAGAGCAGCTATAAAGATAGAGCTGTCTGCCAGAAGAGGAGGAGGGTCTTATCCAGCAGAATAAACACCTCATCCCCCTGGTCTCCCTTCTAATCCAATTTCCTGCTGATGCCTCCATTAACTAGACTCAACTTCATCCACAAAGGTCAGCCTCCCTGCAGAACATCCAGGGGAAGAAGAGTACATCTAGAAGAGGCAGACAGATAGAGTCCAGCACAGAGAGCTAAAATTGCATGACTGAAAACAATAAATAATGTCTAGAATTAACACACCAAAAAAAGCACCATTAGCCTGTTATTTAGAACTGAACTAGCCAACATTTGAAAGTGCTTGCCTCTGGGAAGAAGGGAGAATTTGGAGAATGTATGCAAGAACACACTGCTTTCCATAAAGTTTAGAACTACTAGAGTTTTAAAACATTTGCTTTTATTACTTGATTAGAAATAAAAATTGGCCCTGGCTGCTGTGGCTCAGTGGATTGAGCGCCAGCCTGCAAACCAAAGGGTCGCTGGTTAGATTCCTAGTCAGGGCACACGCCTGGGTTGTGAGCCAGGTCCCCAGTTAGGGGCATGCAAGAGGCAACCACACATTGATTTTCTCTCCCTCTCTTTCTCCCTCTCTTCCCCTCTATCTAAAAATAACTAAATAAAAATTTTTAAAAAAGAAATACAAATTAATAAAATATTGTAAAATATTGAAAAAGACAAAATGAAAGAGTAGCCGTAGGGAGAAGAAAAATGCACCAGTTTTGTGTTTTGAATCTAGATGTGGGGCCATAGCTAAATCCTGTCATCTCTCTGGGCCTCAATTTTCTCAGCTTTAAAGCAAAAATAACAATCCCTACTTCAGAATGTGGTTAAGAGATGTGAATGAGATGATGTATATGAAGCACCTAGCACAGAACGAGGCCTCAGCTAATGAGAAAGGGATACACAGAGAAAAAAAGAAAGGGAGACAGTATCTTAAAGTCACTAAAAGACAGTGAATATCTTTATATGTAATTAAGTTCTCTCTTTCATAGCTTCTCTTAAAACCTCAGTTTCTAAGAAAGTCTGGCTAATGGCAGTGCTCTGTGAACATTCGTTGAATGAAAGATGAGAAGTGTTCCAACACAACACTGCTAGCATGCTTTCTACCTCTAATCTTAATGCGATATAATAGGACAAATTCAAGGGCCTTATGATCTGCTTCTCAAGGTTTTATCTTGACCTTAAAGTCAGTCTCCCCTGATCTTTCTAGCCTACTTGCCTGCAGCCCCCATATACCTCCCTGCAGCCTTCACTCACTTTCCTGTGACTAGGCTCCTAGGTCTTTATGCCATCATAATCCTATTTTGTATGTGGAGTTTCCTGGACCCATCTCCATCTCTAAAGCCTCCCCTAGCCTAAATACCAAGTTCTCTGCACTCATCTCCTCAGAGTCTCTTTTGTGATGATTATGAAGCAAGTAGGACTAGACCTTGAATGCAAAAAAAGTCCATTAAAAAGGCTCTATTGATGATGCTCTACCTACAACTTCACAGCAGAAAACAGAAACCCAGTGATGTTTTTCTGACACAGTGATGACAGGATCCAAGAACCACAGGTGACAAGGGGATGAGCCACTTGTGGTTCTGACACAAATTCAAGCAGTCCTGACTTCACCCACTCACACTTCTAAAAAGGCTCCAAGGGAAGATTCTCATCTCACCTTGTGCTGCTCCCTGGTGACACATACTCCTCCATCAGGTGCAATGGTCTGGTTGGAGAAAGCAAAGACCTCTGAAATTGGTACTTGTTTATATTTTTTCACCATGTGGAACACATTTTTTGATGGCCTTTTTGTGGCCAGCCCTCATTCCTTGCTAACAGAGTCTTCATATATAGTAGTGACTGCTCCTTATCAATGGCCCTCTCCCCTTTGCAATCGTGGGTGCAGGAGTACACATGTGAACAGGGCCTGCCTCTGGGAAAGATCTCTTTCCCTGATAAGAGGCCCTTTTGCCAAGGGATTCTGTGGTGTGCAAGGCTTCTGACCCTGGAGCTGGGAGGCCATCTTTGATTAGCAGGTGCGATGTTGCCGATACAATGAAGATGGCTGAGGAGCAAGATAGAAACGGCCAGAGCCTCAGTGAAATCACTGACCCACACAGCCAACCCTGGGCCCATCCTAGTGGTCTAAGCTGAGAGTCATTGAGTTTTTCTGTTGCTTGTACCCAAACTAACCCTAAATGATGTAGTGTGTATGCCATTATTAGAGATATGAGAGTCCGTTTTTGTCTGTCTCATATTGTCTGAGAGGGATGCCCTTTGTTCAAAACTCACCTCTAAACTGGTACTTGGGACATTCTTTCAATGACAATCATGATGTTTGAGGGTGGAACCAAGCACTGTTTAGCCCTCAAAAAAAAACTGAGGCAGTCATGCCTCACATTCACAGCCCGGAACTGTCACTCTGACAGACCGCAGGTGTGATGAAGCATACCTTCCTCCCAGGACCAATGGACCTGATGCCACACTGCAAATTCTGCAATGGTGAGTCAGTTTGCTTTTTAAAACACTTCTAAAGAGGTTTTCTCTGCCCTCTGGAAAGAGAGGAACAGGTCTCCTACCTGCCACAATGCCAACAGACACTGTTGGATCTTTTAGGGAGAAGCAGAAACCTACCCAAGTCCCACTTTGGCCTGTGTTTTTAAGGGAGATACTGACTGTATTTCATTCTTTATAAGAATACAGTGCCCTAGAAGGCTCTAGAAGATTTGCGTCATGCTTTGGAATTATTGATTCCCTTCATAACTGACGGACAAAAGAACCCTCTTCAGTGCTCTCTGTGTTTGACAGAGGAGGAGGAAATGTGAAATAATACAGTCAACTCTAAGGGTAAAGGAGGCAAGCTCTCAACTGTTAGCAGCCACAAGGATCACCCAGAAAGCTTGTTTAAAATGCACATTCTGGGCCTCCACTCTAGAGCTCTGATTTAGGAAGTCTGGGCCTGGGCCCAAGAATTTCCTTTGGAAATAAACCCACATATCATTCAGCAGAAGGTCATCAGACCATTTGAAAAATAGTTATACATTACTGAAATTCATAGTTTATCCAAAAACTTTCATTTTTGGCAATGATCTTAACTTCACCTCCTTTCTCCTTCTTTTGCTTTCTAATTCTTCCCAGCTCCTCCATCCTCCTACCTTCCCTCATAACCCTCCACCACTTCCATCTCTAAATCTCATACCAGAATTACTAACTATAATGACATGACGCTAGTGATGAGAATGCTTTCAATTTATCAGAACGCATGCCTCCAAATGTCTCTGTGAAGTATGCACTGTCTTCCTCAGATAAGCTCAAAAGACATCTATTGAACATCTGTCAACGGCTAGGACACCAGTGGTGCCTCCATCCTTTCTATTCTCCCAGCCCCACTTCTGGTTCTGTTGCTTCCATTTACCTTCACCATTTTAATGCCAGTCCCTGGGAGCGTTCTACAATCCCTTACCCTCCCTAATCAGTTGTCCAACACCCAAAGTCAAGCCAACATGCATGTCTTTCTCTGTCCCCTCACTCTTCTCATCCTACACTCTTGCCTCTGTGAGCAGTCTGATCTCAGAGATCCAGACATCTCCTCTCTTCTATCATCCTAAGTCTACACCAAGCATCAAACTCAAGACATGAAACTCAACTCGCCTGTCACCAGCAGCTCCCCATCATGTCCCTGCTTTCTGTTTCTGGCACAACTGTTTTCCCTGGATCAAGACCTTGGAGTGATCTCGGATATTCTTCCTTGTCCCTGTATTCAATCCCCTTGCCTAATTTTATATATGTCTTCTTTTGTTTTCTTTCTGCCTGTTTCTTTCATTTATATCACAGTCTTTGTTTTTGTCTTGACTTCATCCTGGTCAAGGCTCTTTGGTTTCCAGAAAGAAATGAGCAGTCAACCTGAGGGGATTATTGAAAGGCACAAGGGCATTTCATTGACACAAGAGTGGAAATGCAGCTGGGGCTCATGGGAAATGAGGTTAGACCTGGGAAGGCCTTGGGGATAAGATTACTTCTGCTGCCAGCTCTTCTTTTCCCCTCTGGGGCCATCTGGTCTTTTGCCTGGAATTCTTTCTGTAGATTTGTCCCATTCTCCTGCTTTGTCTACCCAGATTGTTTATGTCCTACAAATGATAATCCCAACCCCTCACATGTTTTTAGTCTAAATACAGTCTCTGTCATTCAGTTCAAATTCTGAAAAGGGAGATTTGATGGACCATTGGCTGGCCACTGATTGGATCAGCCTCACCAGGAGCCCAACTTTGGTGCCAGCACCTGGATTAGTCCAGGTAGAATCATGGGTGTTAATGTAGATCCCTAGGTGTGTTCCTCCAGCAGCATCTATCTATGAGGACCATTCCTTGACAAAGGGGCTGTTTGGGAGGTATTCCTCACACAAAAAAGACAAATATGGGATCTCACAATAAAATTAATATTAATATTTGTGTGTGATTCATAAGTTACCTCTGGGGAAGATTCCAGCAGAAGAGTTTGGCAACATTTGAGCAACACAGCACATTGGAGGAAGTAACTCTGCTTTTCAAAGGTGACTACCTCAGAGGACAACGCCCATGCAGAAACATAAACCCTGGCATGTTTCTTTAAAAAAAAAAAAATGTGGTTCTTCTCCATTGTGTCCACACCTTATAAATGGGTGTATTTGGTTTTAACCATCTCTCTGTTCTCTGCTCAATTTTGGCAGACCGGCTAATGATCACCTAATTGTATCAAAATCAGGCAGAAAGATTAGGAGATATAGAAACACCTGATGCACCACTTACCCCCGAACTTCCTGTTAAGTTAAAATAAACATTCTTATGAGAGAAGCCACTTTTCATTACCTGCAGCTAAAAACAAACTAACTGACACAAACACAAGAAGCAATCTGAGGTCTTTTATAACCAGAAATCAGGCTGAGGCCGCAGAAAGTGTTCTGGGATGTCCATGGAGAAAATGAGATTAAGCAGAAATGTGAGAGCCGTACTATTTGTTATGTGCTGAGCCCCACAGTGTTACATCAGGCACAATTTTAAACTCTTTATGTGCTTACTAGCCCCTTAAGACCTCCTATCTTATAGGAATGCTTCTCACAGCATCTCTATGAGATAGGTGGCCTTGCTGAGCCTTCCACAGGTGAAGAAACTGAAGCACTAAGAAGTTGACCAGTGACACAGCCATCAAGTGGAACAGCAGGAACCTCATCTGGTGTGGTTCAGTGGCTTGAGTGCTGGCTTGGGAGCCAAAAGCTCCTGGTTTGATTCTCAGTCAGAGTACATGCCTGGGTTGCAGGCCAGGACCCCATTTGGGGCATGAGAGAGGCAGCAGGTCAATGTATCTCTCACACATGGATGTTTTTCTCCCTCCCTTTCTATTCTCTCTAAAAATAAATAAGTAAAATCTTTTTTTTTTTTTTTTAAGTGGAACAGCAAGATTAGTTCCCAGGCAGGCAGGCTCTAGGGCCCACCTGCGTTATCCCTCCCGCATTGGGCCTCCCTAGTAACAGAAGTTCCTCCCAGATGCCATCATTTGGGGGCTGATTTGGCCTGAAAGAAATGTATAATCTTCTGTTTTGGTCTCACTTCTGGAAGCGGGGGATGGGGGATAAAGACTAAGCACTAAATGCAAAGGCTGCCTCCTGCATGTCTGGAGCCCAAGTTTTTTGCCCTAGGAGTCTGCATCCCTTTCGTTCAGTGTCCAGGCTGCACCTCTCAGGCCCCAGCCCCACCGGGCTCACTGCCTCCCAAGCCAAGCTCATTGTTTACACTCTGGCCTCCCCACTTTCCTTCCCACCGTACATGTGCAGGCCTGGGGCCTCCTCCCTCTCTCAGGTTTCCTTAATGTCAGTGTATCCCCCCCTAAGCACCACCCACCCAGACATCCTCCAGTGATCACACAGGGAGGTGCAGAAGAAAAATCAAAGTAACAGAATAAAATAGTGTGCACAATCCCTCCTCCCTCTCAATAAACAGCCACTAAAATCCTGGTAACTGTTCCTAAGTCTTAAAATATGTTCATTTCTATATAGTAAATGCTTACTAACACTAACAAACATTACAATTAATAAGTACTTCACATCTCTTCTTTTATGAGAATAAGAAACCCTTAGTATCACAGTAGGAATAGTTAGAGTGCTCCTTTCTAGAGCAGGCAAGGTAATAGCAGGTGCTCTTCCTCTGTCTGAAACAAATAACTGTCAGACCTTCATCACAGGATGACAGTGCTTTGCTTTCATGACAATAAACACTGATTAGGTTTTTACATGGGCCAGGGACTGTGCTTAGACTCCAGGGAAAAGAGCTGATATGGCGTTTTGTAAGATGATGGAGATTTCCCTTGCAGAATGCCTCCTCGCCCTGAAAGCCACACAGCTCTTCACCAACAACTACCTCTGCTGTGTGGAGGTCCAAGGAGGTGGCGTGACACTCAGTGGACTCAGGCTTTTGCTGCTTCACTTTTGTGAATGTCTTCTTGCCTGCCTTCGTGAGTAAACCACTTCTCCACACCACGCACAAAAATGCCTCCTCAGCTCCCCAAGACACAACGACTTCCCACTGTATCTTGTAGCTGCCCCTTCATTGGTTGTGTAATCATCACTCATCTGCAGCTCTAAAAAGAAAAGAATTCACTTTATTCGTCCTTGGAATCTTCGCCCTCTCCCTACTCTGTCCTTCAGAATTTGTAACACTGCAGCTGGTCGAAGAAGATATTGGAAGTTGGTTGAAAACACATGAGGGATGTACGGATGGTATAGTGTTCAACGTTGGTAAAAATGTTTGTCCATTCAAGGACATCGCTTTTCTCACAGATGTCCAGTGATCTGCACCCCTCCCCTCCCCATTACAACTGTAAAGAGACAGAGATGGAAAGAGTTGCATCAATGATGAAAGAACATTCCTCTTCTGCTGTGTGAAGCTTTTTAAAAACTGGCTTCTTGCCTTTTATGTGACCAGAAAATTTTGCAAGAACCAACGGTGGTTCTAAAAAAAGATTTTGCTAAGCAAAGTGAAAGCCCTCTCATTGCTGCCTGCAGACTGACAGCCAATAGCTTCCTCTGCTCAGGAGAGGAGAAAGAAGCCCTGCTGAGCACCTGGGTCACTAACCTGCTGCTCATTTTGTCCCACCTGGAGAAGGCCTGGGCAGGGGCGGGAAAGGAGGAGAGAGAGAAAGAGAAGGCCAGCAGCCCACCTTTGTGGCTGCTGTTTTCCCTGCCCAGATGCCCTTCCCAGTTTCTTTACCCACAGATATTCAGCTCACCCTTCAGGGAAAGTTCACACACCACTTCCTCCAGGAAGTCTTTCATGATTCCTTCCAGCCAGAATTAACCACCCTTTCCATCATTCCTCCCTGAGGACCTTTTGTTTATGGACCCGTTCTATACTGTAGTATTATATTTGTCAGCATGTTAAGCTCTCCCATTGGACAGAAAACCCTGAGGTCAGTGACTGTACCTTTTGTTTTAAGATTTTACTTATTTTAAAAAGAGGGGAAAGGAGGGAGAAAGAGAGGTAGAAACACTTTGGTATGAGAGAGAAACATCCATTGTTGCCTTTCATACATGCCCCGAAGCCGCAACCCAGGCGTGTGCCCTGACTGAGAATCAAACCAGGGACTTTTCACTTTGTGGGACAACACCCAAACAACTGAGCCACACTGATCAGGGCCAGCGACTGTATCTTAATCATTTTGTTCCCTTCAGCCCATCCGCACACCTTCTCCCTCTTCTCTCCCTGCCTCTCTGTCTCTCCATCTCCCCGTCTCTCACACACAGCAGTGCTTGTCCCCAGAACTTTTTGAAAGAGCCTTTTGAGTAGTGCAAAGAATCTCCTCCACTTTCACAAGAAAGTGTGACTAATTCCCTCCCGTTCTTAAAGGGGAGAAGTGAGTTTCCAATTCTAACAGAAATATAGTGGGCAGAAGCCACACCAGTCCTGACCCCTTTTATGCCACAGGGACATATTTTGCCCCTTTGGGGTGGGGGCGGGATGACAACTCCTGCATTTCCCAAGTCACCTTTAAAATAAAACACTTGCATTTTTAAAAATCAGAGCAGTTGTACTTTATTATTATTTTTGTAGCTTTGTTTATGTCCATATTATTTGCTCACAATAATGTTTCTGGACTTGGCATCATAATGTGGAAAACTGGAGACGTTTTGGAGAGATATTATCCACCCCCATCAATTTACAAGTGAGGAAACCGATGCCATGATGGATGGCCTGCCCATGGTCACTCAGCCTATTGGTGGCTTGTGAGGACTTGGGTTCAGGACCCTGACTCCACCAAGTGCTCTGCTCTCTGGCTGGGAGTTCATGGACAATGGTTTTTGCTTGGTTTTCCATTTTAAAAGTAGAATGAACTCTTAATATTTTACTCTACTGTCAAGCCTCAAGATTCAGCTAATGAAACAAGAAAAAGAGATTGAAACATAGAGGCACTGCCTGTGACCCCTGAGACCCTGCTGGTTGGCTGGGACTTGGCAGCCTGCTGTCGCCCCTCCCCAGGCCGCGCCTGCTGCCGTGAGTCACCCTGTGGTTTGGACAGCTGGGCTGCACTCAGGACGTGCGGGAATGCCCTGATCTCTGGGGTGGCAAATGGGGTGAGATGGTTTGATGCCTCCTGTCTGGCTCTGCAGGCCGGCCCTGCTCCCTGCCCCATCCAGCACGTGGGGCGAGGAGCAGCAGAAAGAAAAAGACAAACTGCACAAAGGCGCCAGTGTGCAGTCCCTCTCTTGGGCAGGGCAGCCTGTGAGGAAGATGTGGTGGGGAGAGGAGGGGCTGAGAGCCCAAAGCATGATAGAGGGAGGGAACAGGAAGGACTGGGAAGGAACTAGAAAGAAGTGTTACCTCACAGCTGCCACCATGAATCACGACCACAGGGCTCAGGAGAGCTACACCTGGGTGTGAATGAATGACTAACCGGGAGTTAACACCCTGCTTCCTTCCCCTCCTCGCAGGGCCTGGACTGGCTCCTGCCTCAGTTTGACCATCTGCAAGCAATGTAATGAGGCGTGTCCTCCAGCGCAGAGGTGGGGAAGGACGTGTGAGCTGAGGCAATGGCATGGCTCAGGTGGACTGCCGTGCTTGCGCAAAGACAGATGTGACTGGTGGGTTCTAGGCCCAGACCAGGCCACAGAGCCGCTCCCTACATTTCAAAGCTCTTAGGTTCCCACCCCCTCGGCTCTCATCCCCTCTCACTGTCAGCTCTTTCCAGAGACAGACTGACTCAACTGCAGCATGATCATCCAGCTCCCACCCCATACGCTTCTCCCAAGATACACCTGGGACAGGCTGCTCCCTTCTGTAAATACCCTCAGCTCAGACCAGCCTCCTGGAACCTCATGGCCTAGTGCACCCCAGCGCACACAGGGAAAACATCTCGTCATTGGCCCACCACCCTTCTCTTCCTTTCCCCACCCAACGTCAGCATTTAATCCACACAGTGCTGGGCTCCTTATGCCGGCACCTAGCTCCTCAGAACACACTACCCTGCCATCTCTAGGAATAAATAAGGGTCACCTGTAAGATGGTGACAGGGTTGTCCTCATTACCTGTACACTCAAGATGCCCTTTCAATAACTGGTCATGAACTTGTTTTTGTTGTGAGGAAAAAAGAATCGAGGGATATTATTCTTTAATAAAAAGTTTAAAGAAAAAAAGATTTGAGACACTAAAAAGGAATGGGGGAGGGCAAGTGGAAACTGAGATATGGGGAGAGTTTTCACTAAGGCATTTTTTCAGAGAGGGCCTGCTCAGAGATCACACCTTTACAGATGTGGTGTGGCCCTGGAAATGAGGCCAGCCTTGGGCCAGTGGGCTGCCTCCCAAGGCACCACCATGAGTTCCCCTGTAGGATCTGAAGAGCAAGGAATGGCGGGTCTGGAAGGTGAGGGCAGTGAGTGACAATGGGTACAACGTGAGACAGACCTGGCATTCAGACCCAGACTCTCATTTCCACACAGCTCCTGCCCTGCCGGCCTCAAGGGCCTCTAGCAAACCTTGACACACAGAAAGGAAACTGAGATTGGTCACAGTCCCCACTGAGCATTAGAAAGGCATTGTGGTCCTGCCGCTTGCAGAGGGAGCGTGTTCCGAGTATTGCTGGTGTTAAGTATTTGATGGAGGCTGCCTTCAAGTGCTGATCCTCATATAGAAAGGAGGCATAAGCAAGCTGGCCTGCCCCTAGGAACTGGGTGTTTACCCAGGACATGCCATGCTGGAGTCTTTTCTCTCTAACGCAATCAGCTCCATGTCATATCTTCATTTTATAGATGTGGAAACTTTGGCTCAGAAAGGCTGTCATGCGGCAAGGTTGCACAGCCCCCAGAGAGGTGAGATTTGAACCCCTTCTCTCTGGATTTCCCACACTGCCTCTGGAGAGCTGAGCTGGCAGGCCTTCTATAATTTAACCTCTAATGCTATGCCAGGAATGATGGACCAAAGCCACTTCCTACTCAGGTGAGCAAGCCCCTCATCAGTCCCCACCCTGCCTCAGGCAAGAGAAACTCAGACAGTGCAGAATCCTTTCCTGGTACCTGGAACACCCCCTGACATGTCTGAGGTTGAGGAGCTTCTGTTGTGGAAGCATCCAGGCCAATGCAAGGACCTGCATCTTGTGATGCTGAGACATGCAGTGGAGCCAGTTCCTTCTTGGACGGGATGAAGATGCCACAAGATGCAGCAGGAGGCTGGGCTCCCCGAGGAGACGGGGTGGTTTCAAATCATGCAGGTCTGGGGAAGCATCAGGCTAGTTTCAGTTCTGGAGGTCTCCAGGTAGGGAGGGAGCATCTCTGCCCAGTCTCTCTGGGTCATGATGCACCTGGGCAGGACCAAAGCCAGACCACCCTGAACCAACACTGTCTCTGAAGGGTTTGAACTGCTAGAAGACATAAGTGCTCCAGGGGATGGAGTAGTCTTCGTTTAGCCTTAACGTCCTGCAGACAACATCCCATCTTTAGAAGGGCCATTTCAGAGTGCAAGGGAACCACAAGAGATCCCGAGGTTGATGCTAGGCCGATGGGGTGAATCTGGACCATTCCAAGCTACATAGAATTCATCTGACTTTCTACCCTAAGAGTGTTGGAGGGGAAGGAGGCAGAAGAAGATGAATAAGGGTCGGGTATCTGCCTGGTCAGGTTTTTGAGCTGTGGGCAAGGGAATGATGAAGTGTCAGCCAAGGTCAGCGTGAGGTCTGTGCAGCCCTGGCTGGAGAGAAGTGCTGCTGCTGCGACGAACACACCCTCACATTCATCTTCATCTGTTGCCATTAAAGAATGAGTGGTTTCCATGGAAACCAAAGAGCCCACTCAAAGGGTTGAGGGATCCTCTTGCCTCTCTTTTTCTGCATTTACCCCTCTTTCTCACCTTTCTGCTCCTGCCTTCTTTATCCTCCACGTCTCCATCTTCCCCTATAACATTCCCTGCCCTCCCCCCAACCCGTTTATCTATCCCTACTTCTCTTCCCTCCCTCCCTCTCCCACTTCCCTGCTCATGTTGATTTGAAATGAGGACACATATTGGGGACACTCTGCTGTGCTAACTCAGGGCCTCCCAACCTTGGCTGCTGTGGCCCAGACTGCCAGCTGGCCGCAGTACTCTATGCTACCTTTCTGCCAATTTTACCACCCAGAAAAAAGACTGCACTTTATATCTAAGTGTGGTGTTGGGAGTAAATTCTGGCCAAAGGAAAGTCAGCAAGCATGCTGTGTGCAAACTTTCCTTTCCATTTTCCTTATTTGTAGATATGTGGACATGATGGCTGGAGCTCATGCAGCCATCTGGGTCTGTAAGACATAATTAGAGCCAGTTTGTGTACCTCCCAAGATTTGCTCAACCATGATTTCTCTGCTCTATGCCACTGATCATCCTCTCAGAGGATCACCAGACACCAACCACATTTTTGTAGGCCCCCAAAGGATTTTAAATTTCTTTAAGGGAGGCTCACTGAGCTCCATGCCATCTTGTGATAGAGGTCATGGTGCAGTGGCATTTCACCTGCTTCGCTGGGCCAGGCCTGTTGTGGCACATGTTCCTGGCTCCTCATGTTGCCTGCAGGCACAACCCAACAGCATATTTCTTCATACCTCACATCACATGTCTCTTCTCTCCACCCATCCACCCCCAGGGATTCCCTGTTCATGCTGAGGAGCAAGACACCTTGGGACCTGCTCACCCAAGCAGCGCCCTGACCAAGCCAGGCTCATGGGGCTGCAGACTGAGACGGGAGGGTGGAGAGCCCACTGGCTCATGCTCACTCACCAGCTGGCTGCAGGTGCTGTGTTTCAGGCAGCAGGTGCTCTTGCAGCCATTTTGAGATCTGGCTTTTATTGCAGGAGATTCCAGAGTGTGTAGGTCCTGATGCCTCCTGAAGCCAACGTTTTTTTACAGAAGGGCAGACTGCCATGTACAGTGCCTTGGTTGGAAGCTTAACTGCCCTATTTTCTTCTACAAATGGACCTTGAGAGCTTGTTTGGAGGTTCTAATACGGGATTATAGCTACTCATATACCCTTGACTGAAGAACAGCTCTCTTCTAGGAGAGAAACCTGTCTTCTTCTACCAAGCATGTAGCATTGGAAGAAACACACATGGAGCAATGAGGGAGGAAGGGGACATCCACCTAACCAGCCAGATTCACCAAATCAACCTTAGCAGTCACTGGCATGGCAGATGTTGCAGCCAGATCACTATCACATCCAAGCCAACTTTGGCCAATGGAAACATGACCAGACAGACAAATTCTTCTCCCTTTGTCCTCCCACATTTATTGATACAAGCCCCAATAGGCCTGAAAACATCCCACAAGACTAACCTAGGGGCTGTATTTGTTAAAAGTTGTAGCCAGCTCAGTAACACAGCACTTCGTGTTTCACACCATCCTTCTCCAGCTCACTTCCCTTCCGCCCTCCTCACTTCCTGGTCTTGCGCTCTCCAGTAAGATATTGGTGCATTGGCTTTTGTCTCAAGCTCTGGTTTTTAGGGAACCTGAGTTAAAACAAGAAGACACATGGGAAATGGAAGGAACCAGAGCCCTGGGAATTGTAGAGCTGGCATACCCACCCTGGACTGTGTGTCTCTCAGCTTTTTATCTGAGACAGAAACAAATATCAATTGTATTTAATCTACAGCTATTTTTAATTTTCTGTTTCTTGGAACTTTATCCTAATAAACTGCAACTGAATGTAAGAACCGTCTTCGGGCTGCAGTTCTCTGGAGCAATCACTAGCTCCTCATTAAGTCACTTTTGTCTCCTTTTATTCCTATTTCACTCTCACTGACATTGCCCTTTTCTGAGTCATACAGCATTCCTATGAGGCAGGTCAACCAGGTATAACTCTCCCTTCCATTTGCTGCCCCTTGCTACCCAACTTCCTACTTAAAGGGTAAGGAAACGCATGTCTTGGAGGTTGTATAATGTGCCTAAGGGCACGAGCCAATGAGGGGAATCCCAGCCAGATGGCCTCCAGTGCAGTGACCCAGACCGCACCATAATTCCACCCCGCCCTTCAGAGGTCACACAGTTCTGGAGTCACCAAGTTCCCAGTTCTCCTTCCAGGCACACCGTCACAGAGGTGACATGCATCCAGAAAGAAGCTCTAGAAAGCAGTGGTGATTCACCAGGAGCCCTTTACATCTGGCCTGGGACCCAGCAGCCCTGTGGCTAGTGCCTGCTCTGTGCACCACAGCCTGGAGTGACACTGGCAGGGAGAAGGGCCCCGGCCCATGATAAGGGACAGACATGCAGCCAGAGTGGGAGTCTCCAAAAATCCCCAGAGCCTGTGGGTTGGGGGATGGGGAAAAGGAACAGCTTTTAAGATGCCTTTCCGTGACTATGGCTACTGGCTAGTGTCTTAGTTATGCAAATGGCTTTGGTTCTTCCAAGGCCCCAAGGAGATGGGAGGGAATTTGGCTATGAAATAGCAAGGAAAGAGCACACAGAGCCTGCACAAGGTTCTGTGAATGATCAGAACCGGTTACTACACTCACTGTGTCATAGGACACAGTCAGGGGTTTAAAAATAGGTGGCAGACATTTTAGCAAGAAGATCTCCATGTGGCTTGGAAAGAAAAGGGAGAGTTCCATGTGGTTTACAAGGAGGCTGGGAACTCCACGTGGTTCTACATTAAAAGCTGGAGAACACCGCAACACAGGCAAAACCTCCCCAATCAGGATCGAATGCTTGGGAGCTGCCGGTAAAACTGAACTATCTTTGGGAAGTAGGAAGACTGTATCTCTGACTTTTCAAAAACTAGCCTGGTTTGGTAGTGGGGAGGCAGAACTACGTGTTTGTGGGTGTTATAAAGAAAATAAGACTTAACTGCAGAAATCCGCAAATAATCTAAATCTATATAACCATTAAATAAATCATTCTTTTTCTTTTCACCAAACTCTGGTATTGAGAGTTATGCTTCTGATGGCGGGCAATCAGGCCCCTAATAACTGAACAGCCCATGGGTTCTGTTTCAATCGGGGCAGCCCATGGGTTCTGTTACAATCAGAGAAGGACACCTTTGGCGTTTTAAGCCACTGAGATGTGGGGTGTTTGTTTACCGCAGCATAAACCAATCTGACTAATATATGCATTAAATGGTCAGGCTATGTCCAAAGAATTGGGGTAATTTTGATTTGCTTTTAAAGGGGACAAATCAAAATCAGTTTTAGTAAAAGAGCAAAGATGTTCTCAAATCCAGACAACCCTGAGACCCTCAGGAAGGGTGTGTCTGCATCAGTGGAAAGGTTCACAGCAAGGGCTCTGAAAGCCATCACGGTCAAAGCCAAGAACATGCTTTCCCTTCAGCATTCACAGGCCTGCACCAGAAAGTGGTCACGTGGGACTTTTCTACAACCTTAAGTGGCAGTCAGGTTAGACATCCTGACCAACTAAAATAGGCTTAAAAATTTTTTTTTTAACATTCAAGGAGCATATCGTTGTATACTTAAAAAGAAACAAGTGACCAGAGAAAAGCAATTAATATGAGGTCTGTCTGGAAAAAGTCCAGCCATTGTCAATATAACGAGAACAGTTTGTGTGACATCGATGTAACCTGGGAGCCAAGGAGTGTGGACTGGAATGCACATGTGTGAATAATGACTTCACGGTACTAGTCAGTGGGAGTGGTAGAGCCGCTGAGTGAGCATGTGTACTGTGTGGTCATCGCATTCAAAATGACAGAGCAAATAGAGCAAGGAATCTGCATCAAATTTTGCATTGAGCTTGAACATTCTTCTGCAGAAACTATTCAGGTGATTCAGAAGGCCGCAGCTATGGGCAACTGGTTATTGGCAGCTTCATTACAACAACACGCCTGCTCATGCATCACGCCTCATGCAGTTTTTTAGCAAAACATCAAATCACCCAGGTGACTCAGCCCCCTACAGCCCACATTTGGTGCCCTGTGACTTCTGCATTTTCCCAAAACTAAAATCACCTTTGAAAGGGAAGATTTCACACCATCGATGAGATTCAGGAAAATATGACAGGCAGCATATGGTGATTGGGAAAACTGTGTGAGGTCTCAAGATGAAGGAGACTGAGGCATCATTGTCCTGTGTATAATGTTTCTTGTTTCTTCTCCAATAAATGTCTCTATTTTTTATATTACATGTCTGGATACCTCCTGGACAGACCTTGTACATCTCAGTGCTCTCCTCCATCTCTATGAAGAAACCCCACTCTCCTGAATTCCATCTACTCCTGGGCCATTCTGCCTCCTGGGCAGAGAGAGCTGGTCAAGGAGGAAATGAATCCATTCCTCCTTAAAGTCCCACAGCCTATCTGAAAGCAGCACAGCTTCTGGGAAAAGAATGTACCAACTCCCTTCACACTGACAATGGACACATCTCAGGGTGAAAAGAGACAATCGCCTCCATAGGAGGCAGGATTATGCCAACACAAGCCTGCCCTTCCTCTGTGAACCTTGCCAAGATTACGGCTGAATTTCCTGTCCAAGCCTTTGGCCTAGAAGAATTAAATTCTTCGAGAAGAACACAAAGTCATTGCTCAAAACAGCAAGTTCTTTGCTTAAGAAAAGGAACTTCTGGATCTTTTGAGCCTGCAACCTTTGTGCACTGCAGCTCCGTTCAGAGCTAGCCCTGGCCTTGTGCAGAGCCTGCCAGCCCCTGTGCACCGCCTTCCCAGTGTAGGAATGCCTGCTCCTATCTTCCCCATCTTTGCACCCTTCTGAGCCACTCCAAGGCCATGACCTCCATGCAACTTTGAGCCCCTTAGCTCCCTCCTGGCCATAAAATATTACTTTATTTCAAGCCAGTAACAGCATTCTAACACCTAATTGCATAATTAATAGTCCTATGTGTATCATTCTACTTTTTAGCTTCATTATAGATCACACAGTGCAGCAATCAAGCTTCATTTTCTTTTATTTCCACCCTATCCTCCCCACAAGGATTTTGTGATAGTCATTCAATAAATACTCTGTTGGCTTTAGTTCTCATGGAAGTTAAACCCAAGGCTACTTTCTATTCTTAATTTTTTAGAATAGATTTTGAGGGCCAAAGCACCAACAACTGACTCTTTGCAGACATTTTATCTGGCTACTGCTCACTGCCAAGCACCAGTTCTCTAAAAATTCTAAACCTCTTTTTCTTTCTTTCTCCTCTCTCTCTCTCTCTCTCTCTCTCTCTCTCTCTCTCTCTCTCTCTCTCAGAGTCAGGGAGGGTAATCGACATATGTCTGGTTCTTTTACACTGAAAATGTTGTTTTGCAAGCTCATCTGACTGTTCAAGAAAAATTAAAAGAATTTTCTAAGACCAAAAGCATCAAAACTGATCAAAATTTAGAAAATTTCTGGAAAAAAATCCTACACACAGTTTTACTACTTGTATTCTGAGCCACTATAATCTGTCATTTCTCAACTGAGTTATTGTGAGAGATTTTTCTCCTGCCCTACAAGGGGGACTCCCCTGCTACCTACTTGGGGTAGCTGGCCACTGTGATGTCTTTTCTCTAAAACACAAATCTAGTTGGGCAGAGTCCCTCCTTAAAATATTTTCATGCTTTCCAAATTCCTTAGCATATCCTATAAGACCCGACTTACTCTCTCCAACCCCACCTCTCATCTTCTTCCCAGGGACAAGACTAAAGTACCTTGGCAAAGGCCTGGATTCTCTTGCCTGGAGTCTTGCAAAAGCCCTCAGCCTGGCATGACTTTCTCATATGCTTTTTTCTTACCTTGGTTAACTCCTACACTCTGTCTCAATTTAGAAATCAGCCTCCTCCCTTGAGCCTGCAAGACAGAGTTCCAAGCCCCTACCTCTGCACAGATTAGCACCCTGGACTAGGGCAGTCTGCTTCCTCAGTGTGCCTCCTTTGCCAGGACTAGATACAGCAGAAGCACAGCTCTCTCAGCCCACATTCACCCAGGTATATACACACCCGAATCCTCACACCTTCCACTACCTGCATGCTGGTCCTTTTCATCTTTGGGGAGATGGAGTACTGGGCAGAGGGGAGCAGTTGGCTCACGAGTAAGTTTAAAATGTATGTGGTGAGACCCTACAATATAAGAACTAGTAAGAAAAGGAAAACTATCAACAGATATATTCAATGGGATTATATAGATGCAACATGGCTTAGTCAAAAAAAAAAATATATATATATATATATATGAGTATTTTTTAAAGAGATAGGCATGATTTAAATCATGCTAGCAATTCTAGGCATAACAGGAAGTGTGAATCATTGTCCCTCCAGTTTGGGGCAGGAGGGTGGGCTGCCCTGCTCCATAGACTCTTCTGCTGTTGGGTTGCCTGTTAGTCCCGGACTTTCATGCCCTGTTTGAAAAACAATTTTGTCCCAATTTTATTTATTTATTTCCATTTTAACTGTGTTAATCATTTGTTGAATAATGCTCTGTGTAAGGCTAGATCAGTGCTTCTTTTTGTGTGATGTACAGGGAATCGGGGAAGCCCATACACATTCAAGTGGGGGAATATCAAAGATATGCCTTTTAAGGAAAAGGTAAATGAGGGTCTAGTGTGACCTGCTATTGTAGTACCACCCCCACAATGGGAATTGCCTACCTACTGACCTATTAGCATTACTAAACGATGGGCTCATGAGGAAAGCAAATGCATCTCTATGGCTCCCTGTATCTCCAGCTTCTAGCACAGTGCCTGGTATAGAAGGTCCTCATAGCAACATCTGTATGTAGTAGGAAAATTTTTTGAGGGGCTTGAATAAAATGGTTAAATATGAGAGAATTAGGAAATCAGTAAAAGAACAAAGTTAAGGAAAGATGAAGGATTAAAACCCAAATTATAAACCAAAGGAAAGGCTTGATGCCCTGTTAATATTGTGAAGGGTAAGAAATGCTGCTGGCAGACTGGAAAAGAAATAGGAGCTTAGGGTAACAGTGAAAATGAAAAGTGTTTAATTGCATTAAGTGTCATAAGGACAAGATAAAATTTGAGGCAAATGCTGTAGACCTTCTCTATATCCTCACAAAGTTTTTACTATCAAAAATAAGCACAAATACATTCCTCTTCCAAACTGTCTTGCCCCCATAACTACAAACCATTTGCTAGTCATGAAGGTGTCAAGACAAGAAACCTATTTGGATTTGCCACGTATTTTTCAAAACCTGTGGAATCAGGAGCTACCACGAGTATTTCAAACAGAGGGAATTTAATACAGGAAATAGGTAACAAAATATTAGAAGGGCTGAGAAAAAGAGAAAAACAATAAATTATCCAGAGACAATGTGAGGAATCTACCACTCTTAAGGCTGGAAATCCAAGAGAAAACTAGAATTACCTATAGCACCCACAAGGGTTGCCCCTGAGGCTACTGGAGTACTGGAGTACCTGCCTTCACTGCTGCGCTGGGAACCGCTGTCACTGTCACTCTGCAGGAGAGGACCCCTCCCCACTCCTGATACGGTGGAAACCAGGAGCCCGAGGGGCCATTGTTGGAGCCAGGACCCCACACACTCCTTCCCAGGTTGCTGAAGGCCCACAGCTGCCACAGTTGTTGAAACCACACCTCCTGAGCGGGGACCAAAAGGTCCAAGCTTTACTATTGTTGCCATCACTGCCACTAACAGAGAAAACAAAACAAAAGTTTTTATGCTCCTGTCTCTTTCCAGTCACCTGACAGCCCCTGCCATTGGCAGACACTAACAGGAACTGAAATGGCAAGTGAATCTGGACAGTGAAGTCTGCAAACTTCCAGCTCCTTGCACTGCAGACGAGAGCATGAAAGGATGGAGCAGACAGAGGAGGGACAACCCACAGTGTGAGGGTGTCTGTGTTCTAAGTAACAGATGTGCGTGTGTGTACATGCATGTGTGCATACATGTGTGTACAGGTAAAAGTGGAAGGAGTTATCATTAAATTAAAATGCCCCCAGTACCATCTTGGCACATCTCAAAATAACTGCTTCAGTTATGTCATTGGGTTAAAAAAGAGTGTCCTCACCACTGGGGAGTTGCGTTGCCTCAGTCTAGCAATCTCTGCTCAATAACACAAGTCTTGTGAGCACCTGCTCCTTCCAACAGCTCCAGGAAGAGCAAGTGCAAGGGTTCGGTGCACTCACATTGAATGAACAGACAATTCACCACTCCCAGTGCCCAGAAGGTTTTTAATATGAAAAGCAATCTAATGATGGTGTATTTAAGGGGATAAAATTTCCAATACTCTTTTGATTGTGAGAATGTTCAAGAGAAATTTCTCCTCCACAGATTTTAAATTAGATAAATTTTTAAACAATAAGAACTGTTAAGTAATATGAATAAGAAATATTTTATGAGAATAAGAAATGATAAGAATTTTTAAAGGATTCCTTCTGGAGATCTTTCTGTTGACAATGATGAGGGTATAGATGAGAATATGTTTTGCTTTCTTGGTTTCGTTTGGACTGAGATATTGGGAGGTGACTATCTGCTTTCCTTTTTTATTTTTAATTTTGACATAATTCCACATTTACAGAAAATTTGCAAGTATAGTACCAGGAGCTGCCATATCCCCTCTCCCCAGATTCCCCAATTTTCATTTCACCTCCCCCTCTCTCTTTCCTTCATTACTTCTTTTTTGAACTGTTTGAGAGAAGTTGTAAAGCTGATGTGCCATCACTCCTCTATACCTCAGCGTGCATTTCCCAAACAGAAAGACACTCCTCTACACAACCACAATACAACCATCAACATCAGGAAACCAACTTTGAAGCAACACTACCATCCAAACCAAAAAGCCCATTCAATTCCAACAGTCCCAGCAGTGTCACCATTTCTTTCCTAGTTCAAAACACAGTCCAGGATCATGCCTTGAACCCAGTGTCCTTGAATGTGAAAGTTACAGCCTTTCTACACCTTTTGTGTCCTTGACAATCCTCAGAGTGCAACCTTTCATTCTATAGTTGACCCTCAGCTGGGTCAGTTCAATCTTTCCTCATGACCAGTCTTGGGTACCTTGGGAATGATGTCGGGCTCTTCTTGGAGCTCCACCCCTGGTACACACTGGGCCTACATGTCCCACCCATGGTATTGTTACCCTTGGTCACCTCGTTAGGTGACTGGCCAGATTTCTTTACTATAAAGTCAGTCACCACTTTCTATTTGTAACTGAGAGCAATGCTTTGTTTTCTAATCACAAGACACAAGTACTGTTTTACTCTGCTCAGTCTGCTTCCTATACAAACTCCTTTGACCTCCTCTCTCCTGATTTGCCTGACCGTACTCTGTAACTAAATGCTTTTTGTTCTGCTGAAAGCATGTGAAGCCCAGGATTCATGGATGCCTGGATGCCAGTCCTGTCTTGACCTCCATGAGCCTCAGTTTCAACGTCCACAAAATGGGGCCTAAATGGGCACCAAATGAACTCTAAGTTCCTTCCACCTTTGATGTTGCACAGTTTAACCTGTAATTTTCCTGGAGGCCCCTGTGTCTGCAATGTAATTGGCTTTTGGAAAAAACCCTTCACTTTATTAATGGGGTGCATAGTTTTGGGAAAAGAGATGTTCTTGAGTCCTCCAGTCCTGGGCAGAGGAAAAAAGCAGGAGTTTAGCCTTCTGCAGTGAGTGGCCATGTGACCTTGGACCTCTCAGTGTTCATAAACTGAATTCTTTCCATCTTACTTAGCCAACTCCTTAGGGAACAATTCTTATACTATGGGCAGTTCATGAACAGATTAAAATGATCATAGAGGCTCTCATTTAACTACCTCACCCACCCCCACCCACTACATGTCTGCTTGGTAAATTAAAACACAGAGAAAGAGAGAAAGCAGCTCAGCTATTGTTTCTGGCTGGAGGTTGGAGAAGGGGAATAAGAGAATAATAGCTAAAGGGGACAGTTGATAGGGTTTCTTTCTGAAGTGATAAAAATGTTCTAAAATTGATTATAGTGATGGTCACACAACTCAGTGAATATACTAAAAACCACCGATCTGTAGACTTTAAGTGAATGAATTGTATAGTATGTAAATTATCTCAATAAAGCTATTTCACACATGCACACACACACACACACATTGACAAGGAAGGACCATCAAAGAACCCTAAATCTCTCTGTGTCAATGGAAGAAATGAGAAGAGAGACCTCCAGATGTGGTCCAAGGTGAGGGCAGAGGAGGCTGGAGAGAAACTGGGGAGCAGAAAAGCACTGCAGGTAGGATAAGAGCTAATGCAAAGATCAGAGGATTGGAGGTAGATGTGGCCCTGTTGGTAGAGTTCATGGTTTTAACCAGTAGATCAGCCATCAGGTAATCTCTCTCCAGATTAAGATATCCAGGGATTTCTAACAAGGATGAGACATGAGAGTAGGCTGTCCAGCACTCAAGTCAGGAACGTCACTGCCCACCTCCTATTTGCCCACCTCCACACTGCTCTGCCAGCACTACAATTAACTGTTACCAGTGGATGGTTGGTCAGAGCCTGGGGAGTCTCCCCACACCATTCCTTGCCAAGGTAGTGGCAGGGGGAGGTTTTTACACTGAGTATGTAAAAAGCTCTTTCCCCAACCCCTCCAGTACCAGATTGGGGATGGGACCAGGGAAAGGCAGGCACATGAGCCATAGAGGTCAAAATGGCTGTAGAGGAAGATACTGGCCAAAGAAGCCTACCTGTCAGTCTCACCTGGGGAAAGAAGGGATTGGTCAGAAGGTGGACCCACCTAAAGCACACAAAAGTTGGGGGAGTTGATTGGTCATTTAGAGGAAGCACCTGGTCCATCCCATGCCCAAGCTAATTTAGTCCCCAGGGAGCACTCTACATGGGATCTGCACATACACAGTGTTTTTGCCTGTTCTCTTCATGGGCCACGTGGCCTTAAAAACTATGTCACTCACGACCTACAGGAGGGAGCCTCTCTTTCTCTCTTGTCAACCTGGTGATGCATTTGCCAGTGCATTCACATGCTTTCTTGTCCAGGAGCACATGATCTTGTGACCCTAGCAGCCATATGGCCCATGGAATCCAGGAGGGAGCCTGAAATGGGCAGCAGTCTGTATAAGGGATAAAGAAGCCAGTGACTCCCAAACCAGTAGGAGATAACTAACAGATGAATCATGGAAAAGGGGCGAGGAAATGACATTCCGAAGCTCCTCAGACATATCTCTGGGATTAAAAGGAGGAAAATTATTATCACCAAACACAGAGAAATGGGAAGAAAACTTTGCAAATAAGTTGGAGATAGACCTAGATTACCCTTAGTTAATCACACCCTGAGTTAAATAGTTAATCATGTTAGATTGTGAACCCAAATTAACCAGTAATGGAGAAATGGGGAAGAAAGAGAGGGGAGGGGGAGCTAATTGCATTAGGGAGGAGGAGCTAATCGAGTTAGGATAAAACCAGTTTGCTTTGTTTACTTAGGGTGCACATGCCCCTGGCTGGCTATGTGCCCAACTCTGCAGACTCTGCAGACTCGTGAGTAAATACCTCACTTTGCTGCTCAAGTCCTGTGACCCGGTGTTTTATTGTGAGCACTTCTCACATCAGGAACAAGCTAAGCCACCTAGACAACTGCTTGGCAGTTGCTTGTGAGCTCTGAATGACAGTACTTCAAAATGGAGCAGGAACTCTGGGCACTGCCTTTTGTTTTGGTCTTGCTGAGGACAATTGGACTTTGTCTTGATCTTGCTAAGAAGATGGGCTTTGAAACAGGGAGTCTGCCATTCTTCCAGATCATGCAGCATCTGAATAAAACCTCTTTCCTTTTTCACCAGCAACTGACTCTTAGGTTTGGCTTTTGTGGCAGCAGGCTGACGAAACCCCCTTTTTTGTTTGGTAACATAACCTCTCTATCCTCAGTGCCAGGTGACTCCAACCTTCAGGGAAGGGAAAATTAGATTCCTCTTCCAAAAATTGAGATAGCTAGTTAGGTAGGTAGATAGACACACAGACAGGTCTTGGTTGATTCCAAGGATACTATAGTAAAGTTGTCACAAGGAGTCCTCCCCAAAAAAGAAATCAAGGTTTAAGTCTTAATTTAACAGAGTCCTAGCTGTTTCACGTTGGCAAGTAATTTATGTGTTAACTCACTTTCCTCATCTGTAAAATGGGCAAAGAAAAGATGTTTACTTCATGGGGTTGTTGTGGAGATTAAGTGAGAAAATAAATGTGAAGCACTTGGTCGAATGAATAAATGTTTGTTCTCATCAGTCTTCATCTTTGTATTATTATTATTATCAATTATTATTACTATCATAAACTCATTTTGCACACAAGAAAACTGAGAGCCTGGAAGTGAGGACTATAATCCAGGTCTGACACCCTGTCAGGTTCTGTTCTGCAGTCTCTGTGCTCACCTCTACCTGGGAAAGCAAAGTATTCAAACTGAGGCTAAATTTGAATAAACTCTTCCAACTCCACTTGATGTGGGTGTGGAAGTGCTGGCACCTGAATGGAGCACAGCCTGAGTAATAAGAAGAAAACCCCTGGATGAGATTGAGGTCTTGTTTTATGGCCCCTAGCCTCTGTGAATGAGCGGCAATTGCCTGGGGCTTTCCATGGCTCCCAGGCGCTGCTCATCAGTTAGGGACCCTGGGTGCTGTGCACACTTGTCTCCCTTTGGATCCCATCCTTCTCTCTGATGACTAATTGATGATCAATGTCAATCATTTCACTGTGAGTCCCATCTTGCTACAGAAAGGGAGGGAGCATCAGGAAAAGGTGCCTTGGTTTGGAAACAACAAGAGAAAGCACTCCCTACATGAATTCTCTGGGGCCAGCAGGAAGACACTGAAGGAGCTCTCTGGTGACTTGGAGGCAGGGCCACAGTCTCAGATACTTTTGATTTCAATGGGCCCTTCACAGGTGGAGACACAGGTGAGGCCTCTGAAGCCTCATTTTAGAAGGCACCACCCTGGGAGTGAGTACCTTCCTCTGAACTCATTTCCTCTCTGGGCTTTGTTCCAGCAGGAGTTTCTTTTGAAATAGGAGAAGCCCCCACATCCACAGTGGGACTGGGGGCTAAAGCAGGAGCAGTCCCAGGCCTGCAGGCTGCTGCTGATGGCTGAGAAGGCAGCTTTCCCAGCCTCCAGGGAAAACCTGTGCTGCCTTATCACTAGAGGAGCCCAGGGATCCAGTAGAGAAGGAAGGGGTGGGGTGTGGGCCGGGAACAGGACAATAGCTCAGTTGTTGTGCACAAGGCACACCCTCATCACCTGCGTCATTTCTTCTTCCAAGCCAGAAATCCACCCTGGGATGTGCACACAAACTTGGCATTAAGAGGAGGCGTGCACATACCTCGGAAAGCAAAATTGGGCTCTCTGGCTTCAAAGGAACCAGCATGTCCCTTCACAACAGCTCAGCTTTGAAGAGTTGTCTGGGATCTACCTGTTTCTTTAAATGATTGCATCTTATTGTTCCAAAGGATTGCCTCTTTATCACCAGGAACAGGACCACCATAGAATGATTCCTAAATTGGTGGCTTATAAAATCAGTACAGATCTTTTTCTTTCTAATACACACTTATTCTTATGCTCAGATGTAAAAACAAAAACAACAACAACAACAAAAAAAATACCACAAATCAAAAGACAGGCAAGTTGCCTTTTTGCACCAATAGGTATTTGGGGCCCTTTATAAGCTAACTGGCAGAGAGGGGCAGCTAGATCAGGTAAGGAACAAGAACATTCCATAATGTGGCCTGGGGCACCTGCTTAATCAAGTAAATCCAGAAAAGGACACTGGAGATTACTTGAGAAGGGTGTTCTTTGTTTTGTGTCCTGAAGGCAGAGCTCTGATAGGGTGAGGAGTCACTGCCCTGGGGGTCCATCCACCAGGAGGAGTCAGTTGTCAGGGAGGTGGTGAGGACATCTGAGTCATCTGGAGTCCTCAGAGCCAGACTGCCGAGCTGGAACCCAGACCTGCTACTTCCTGCCTCTGTGAGCCACTCCAAGCCTCAGTTTCTCATTCCATAAAATGGGCATTACAATCATCCCTCCAGTTACTACACAATAAGTATTAAAAACTGTGCTTAGTTACTGTGAAAGAATTCAGAGCTAAAGACAAGTATGTAGTCTACCTCCCTGAATTTACATAGGGAAACTGAAATTCAGAGACTAGGGGCTAATTAGTTCAGAGTCCAGGCCAGAACCCAGACCTTCTGGCTCACAGTCTAGTGGGTTTGAAAATTTTTTAAATATTAATATTACTATGCACCAGTCAAAAGACTCCTAGGTGGCATTATCTTTCTTTTCTTTCTTTCTTTTTTTTTTTTTTTTAATTACAGCAGGAGTTGTGATCCTGGCCAGCACAGGTTGCTCACAGACACATCCATGGTCCCAGCAGTTCGGGAACCCTTGGGAATAGGGGCTGTGTAGCCATAATGTAGACCCAGCCTTGCTTCCCCCTGCCCTGGGCTTCCTGTGGATTCTACCAGAGAAAAGCAAAGCCTTCCACTCTGAGGCTTTTGCATTCCAGGACAGCCCTGTGGAGTAATATATACCTAGAAAAGATGAGAGATTTGCCCACTGATGGATGGGGAGCTCCAGTGGTACTCAAACCCTGGTCTCTTGGCTCCGAAACCCATGATTCTTTCTCCTGGGCCATACACCCTTGGCCTTGCTGGCCATAGCCCACCAGGGAGAAGGAAACATGGGCAGTGTGAGGGGAAAGAACCAGGCAAAGAAAACTCTTCTACACTGAGGGAAGAAAAATGTCTATTGAGCTGAGGGTCACTTGAGTTTTCATAGATTATTTTAAAAGGATCGAGCTATTTAAATATGAGTAGCCTGCAGATCTAGTGAACCAGCACACAGGCCAAATGTGGGCTTGCCCACTACAAAAAAAACAAAAACAAAAAAACACAGGTTTGCTGGGGCATGAAAAATAAAAAAGGGAAATGTGCATTCTTTAAAAAAATCATAAACCATTCTTGTTCACCAGGTGTTCTGATCAATGAGATGATTTACTCACTCACACATAAGAAGGGGAAAAGAAACATCCAAGGAAATTTGGACTATTGAAAAATATTTTGTGATTTAGAAAGAACTGTGAAGAAAAAAAGTTCTACATTTCTCCTGGGTTCTATAACAAGAAAAGAACAAAGGTGTCACTCTATTACCTGCTAGGTCAGAAAATGATTTCCTCCCTCCCACCCATCCTCTTTTCCTCCCTCCCTTCCTTCCTTTTGCTGGTCATTAATCAGTCATGTATACACTCAACAAGTACTGAGCATCTCCACTGTCCACTCGGGATTCAGGAGATAAGAAGACAGAAGAGACCTTTGCCCTCATGGATCATCATTCTTATACTCCAGTCATATTTTTGTTTAGGATTCACTATGTAGAGATCACTGGAAAAAATTAAGCCATTTTAAAATACCTACAATTTTCTACTCCAGAAATATTCCCAGTCTCACGAACATTTCTTATACTCACAAATTCCTATTTTCTTCTGGAGAAACCAAGGCACAACAAAATCAAACAGAAATAAAGTGATATAAGTCTTGTCAGAGAACAAGTCAGTAGCAGAAATAATAATAATAGCTATAACCAGAAACATGGTAAAAAGAAGCCAAGTTCAATTCAGAAATTGAACTCAAATCATTATTTAGAAAGCAAACACTAAAGAGTCCCATCTATACTATCCTACTTCAAGGCTGTATTTTATCTCCAGCAAAACTTTGATCCATGAATTAATTATACAGTTATGTGGAATCTCCATAGGTAAAATTAACATTCTAACTATGGGAAGTATTTTAAAATACTACAATGGAGTATATTTGTTGGTTTTCCTAAGAAAGACTTTAACTCAAATGTAAGACCAGTCGTGAGAATGCGATTCCTCCTGTCCTCCATATATTCTTAAATCATGAAAAATGTTGATTCTCAAAATGCTAAAAGGTCAATAGCTACAGCAATCTTGAGGGGTAAAAAAAGAACAAAGTTGGAGGTATCAGGCTACCTGATATCAAACTATACTACAAGGCCATAGTAATCAAAACAGCATGGTACTGGCATAGAAACAGACATAGATCAATGGAACAGAATAGAGCCCAGAAATAAACCCACACTTTTATGGCTAATTAATACTTGACAAAGGAAGAAAGAACATACAATGGGGCAAATACAGTCTTTTCAATAAATGGTGTTGGGAAAATTGAACAGATACATGTAAAAAATGAAACTAGACCCCTTCTTATACCATATACAAGAATAAAGTATAAATTAATTTAAAGCTTAAGTGTAGGGATCAAAGAACCCCTAGAAGAAAACATAGGCAGTAAAATCTCTCATATTTTTCTTAGCAACAATATTTTTTCTAATATACCTCCTTGTATAAGGGAAATAAACTAACAAAAATGGACTGTATCAAACTAAAAAGTTTTTGCACAGCAAAAGAAATCATTACCAAAATGAAAAAACAACCTACTGAATGGAAGAAGATATTGGCCAATGATATAGCTGATAAGGTGTTACTATCCAAAATATATAAAGAATTCATACAACTCAACACCAAAAAAAAATCTAATTAAAAAATGGGAAGAGAACCTGAATAGACACTTCTCCAAAGAGAACATACAATAGCCAGTAGACATATGAAAAGATGCCCATCATCACTAGTCATAAGAAAAATGCAAATTAAAACCACAATGAGATATGACTTCACACATATTAGAATGGCCATCATCAATAAATCCACAAACAACAAGTGCTAATGAGGATGTGGAGAAAAGGAAACCGTTGTGCACTATTGGTAGGAATGCAGATTGGTGCAGCCACTATAGAGAGTCCTAAAAAAATAAATAAATAAATAACTTCCTTATGACCAAGTGATTACACTTCTGGATATATACCCAAAGAAACCCAAAACACTAATTTGAAAGAATATATGCACCCCTATGTCCATTGTGGCATTATTTACAATAGGCAAGCTATGGAAGCAACCAAAGTGCCCACCAATAGACAAGTGGATAAAAAAGTTTTGGTACATATATACATTGGAATATTACTTGGCCATAAAAAGAGTAAATCTTACCATTTGCGACAGCATGGATGAACCTCAAGGGTATTATGCTAAATGAAATAAGACAGAGAAAGACAAATACTATATAATTTCACTTACATGTGGAATCTAAAGGACAGAATAATTGAACAAACAATATTGAAACAGATTCATAGACACAGAGAATAGACTGATGATTGTTAGAGGGGAGGGAGCTTGGGGGACTGGTTGAAAAGGTGAAGGAATTAAGATATACAAATTGGTAGATACAGAATAGTCATGAGGATATAAAGAAAAGCGGAGGGAGTATAGTCAATAATATTGTAATAACTATGTATGGTGCCAAGTGGGTACTGGAAATATTGGGGGGAACACTGTAAAGTACATGATTGTTTAACCACTATGCTATACACCTGAAACTAATACAAAATAATACTGAATATGAAAATAATACTAAGAGGTCAGAGGGCAATAACGTTCTTTGTTATGCTAAATACAATACCTTAGAGACAAGTTGACTAGGATACAAAAAAAAAATTCAATGAGATTCAGCTGGAAATTGCTCTGAAGGGGCTATTATACTTTTCAAGGTTAGTCTCTAGAAGAGCATTGTTCTTGTTACCCTAGCCCCAGGTAACCACCTGTGTTTTATACCATTTTCAGAGTAGTTGAAAAGGCTGCAATAGCCAAAAACCCTGCAAAAACATAAAGCATGGTGGAAATTTTTCCCATTCTTTTATGGAGTTCTTCAACTCTGTCACCCTCCATATAATTCCTCCTGTAGACTCTACGTATTATAAAAATTATGTGATCTGAGAGAGACTTAGAGATCCATGGGCAAGCATTCTTTGGTCATTGCTAAGACCCCCTTTTGGATTTTTACCACACATATTATTTAATTTAGAACTCAGAAAAGTGCTGTAGTGAAGAAACCTGTTCAATTCTAATTCATCATTTTCTAGACTTATTTGATCATGGAAAAATTTTTTCTTCTAAATCCATTAACATCTCTTGGATTCTTTGAGACATTGTCTGGAAAAAATCCTGATTAAGTTCAAGCTTCCTCTCTCTCTCAGTTTGTATGAGGATCTCAATCAAATATACCTAAATCACAAAAGATGCACAATGTGTTAACTGAGTGAAAGAACAGACTGACAAATTAATGAGTGAATGACTCAGTGGGTTTACTATAAGGTCTTACACACCACAGTGGAAGCCTTGGCAGCAATGAGCCAAACACTCAACGCCCACTTTCCCTCTCCCATGGGGAGAAACTACATGAGGGGCTGGAACGGGCTTCTGGAAATGCAGGCACACAGTGCTGCAGTCCCTCTGTGCCCAGGCAGCCTAAGGGCCATGCTGGTGCTTGGACTTTGGGCAAGGCAGAGGAATCGCCAGAGCCTGGGGTTTAATGTGAGATCATGTGAGGGGACCTGACAAGCTGGGCCTTCTGGTTGGGACACATTGCCTATCAAAAAATGGACCCAATGTTTATGTAGTATGAAAAAAAGGTGAGGTGTGCTCTGGGTCCACAGTCCCTTATTCAAAACCCTTGGGCAGCTGTGTTATGGAATTCAGAGTTCTTCAGACTTTTAGGAAGACATGCAGTGCAGACACCATATGTTGTATAACACCACTCACAGGGCACCTGGGGCACTACCCCATAAGCAAACATTAATATTCCTGAAATAAAACATGCAGATAGGTGAGATGAATAAAACCTATAAACAGTTTCAAGACAGTTCAGGTCAGATTTTGCTGGCAAATGGCATCAGCTATAAAAAACTGGCTTTCATAGCTTTCTGGATTTTAGGATTATATGATAGGTAAGGGAGTGGGAGTCAGTAATGCACCTCTCACCAGAAGGACGCTTGTTACAAAGAGAAAAGGGTGGACAATGAGTCTGTGTAATTAATGTAAGGACTTCTCTTTATGGAAAAATCACATCTCCACTGTATCACAGTATTCTTTCTTGTTTGTAAACAAAATACACCCCCATGTTTCATTTCTGATCAACCCACTTTGGATCTTGCTTTAATGTTGTTTGCTCTGATTTGGAATGCACTCTAAAGAGAATCCATCTGCCCCTAAAGGATTTACAAGAAACTTAAGCTATTTTAACTATAATGAGGAGGGGTTCCCCAGGCAAAGGGTTGAAGAAAAAAGTTTTCATGAGTCATCAGTAAATTTCTAAAAGTTTTCATTCAGAGTGCCTGCCATTTTGGGTGAAAGTAATCACATAGTTTTCAATATGCCCAGTGACAGTGACACGATGATTTGTTTCTCTCCTTATATGAGCTTCTATGAACTCAAATATCAGTCTCTATGACTTCAGATTCTGATCTACAAAAAATGATTAAATGCAGACTATCTCCTGTGACAATTTTTAAGGGGCTTCCAATTTTCTTAAGTGATCTAGCAAACCCTCACAATATAGTTAACTATTATTTGCCTTAATAAGTAAAGTGTGTATGTTATGCAACATGAGGTACTTAACCAAGATGCTAATCAGAAAAGTGACGGTTGTTTCAACTTCATAATGGCTGTAAATATCCAGTGTAGTGTACCATTAGGACACAACACCAGAGGGTTCTGCCTATAGAAAAGCTGTAGGAAATTCCTTGATGTTCCAGCGAAGTGGAAACACTAAGACTGTATCTTCTCAGCCTCAGGCCATTGTCCATGGACAAGTAAAAGTAGAGATTTCACAAAATCAAGGAGAACAAAGGCTCTCCAATAATATTGGACTTAGGTCTTTACTTCAGGCAGGACAGCACCAACTGCTCAGACTCATTGTATTCACCCTGTTTTCAAAGCTCTCTTGACATAAGAAGTTGCCACTGCTTGTAATCTATTCCTGGGTCTAAAGTCCCTAAACGTCTGTTTGTGCCAACCCAGCTCAGAGTTCCCAGATAATAGGCCAATTACATTATGTCACCGGAAACAGCCTCACCAGGCCCTGAGCCTTAATAACCTCAAGAAGGGAATTTCCTAAATCTCATATCCAGCTGGGGATTTAGAATAATGAGTTCCTTTCCATTAGTCTTTAATTCCTGAAAATGCCGATAATGGTCTTGTGAGTTTCTCTTTAGGTCTTCTAGGTGAGAGTCTGAGATAACCGAGTGGCTACAGGAGGTGATGCCAATGGTGAAGGTTGCCTTCATCCAGCTCCTAGGTGGCATTTGGTCCTAGCAGTTGGGACGTGGCAGCCAGTGGCAGAGATATGACATGCAGCTTCCTGGGCAGTCAGATCTTGCTCGACATCCAAGGGAATAGGACATCAAAGCTGAACAACTCAGTAGCCAGAGGCTCCATGGTTCATGCTCGGCTCTCTGAGTAGGAAGGGATACTCTTGCTCTCAGGCAGATGCTGACCCAATGGGAAGCATGTGCAGAGGCCATAAAGAGTGTGTGTTGGGCCCTGGCCAGGTGGCACAGTTGGTTGGAGCATCATCCCGTACACCAGAAAGATTGTGGGTTCCATCCCTAGTTGGAGTGCACACAGGAGGCAACTGATGGATGCTTTTCTCTGTGCCTCGGTCTCTGTCTCTCTTTCTCTCTCTTCCTCTTTCTCTAAAATTAATAAACATATCCTCCAGAAAGGATTAAGGAAAAAGAGTGTGTGTTGGATGAGGGTGGGGGAAGACCCCGAAGAGAAATCAGCTTCTCGAGCCACCATTCTGAAGGCAGCTCACATACAGACTTAGAACAGCACCTGATGCACAGGCAGTGCTTACCGAATATACATGCTCCCCCAGTTTCCTGACCTGCCCCTCCAGGCACCGTGTTCCAGACTTCCCTGTCAGCTGGGTCCTCGTGGTTCAAGCACTTTTCCTTAGAAATGCTTGTGTAAAAATCCTGAAGTTAGGACTTTGTAGTGAAAGAAATAGTTTAAAAATTGGCAGTTAAAAATAAAAGATTGATTCCCCACTTATATGACATTTTCAAAATAACAAAATTATACAGCCAGAGAACAGATTAGAGGTTACCAGGCTAAGAATGGAAGAGGGTGTAGCAGGTGGTAGAGATCCCTGAGACGGGAACAGTTCTGCACCTTAATTGTGTTGTGGTTACAAGAATCAACCACCAGTTTAATGTGATAAAACTGCATGGACTTTCACAAATTCACAAATGCCTGCATGTAAGCTCTATAATTATTCTATAATAAAAAAACTTTAAACAAGAAAAAAACTTTTAAATGCCCGAATCCCCATGAATGAATTATATATGAAATTTGCTAAACAGTTAAGGTAAGCAGAAAAAGGCATATAGACAAATTCCTAATAATATGTACTCTTTTTTTCTGATATTAACTTTCCACGTGTCCTTCACTAAGGGATTGGGAAAACCCTTATCCAGAGCCATCTCTTTGCAAAACATTCTGCATATTGCAGTTGCTGTGAAGAGTACTTTCTAGAATTGTGCAGTATACCACCTATGCAGTAATACACAGCAACCCTATCTTTAGCCAACTACAGCAAAAGGATGTATCTCAGTCCCTGATTCTTTATTTTCATCATCCTGGTTTTATGATTTATTACTGTATCTCAAACTACTCCACTTTCAAGCCAGTCTGGATTAAAATAATCACATTTTTGTATCGGCATTGACATTCTGATTACAGAGAATTCTCAGTTTTGTACTTGTTCAATCTTCGGACATAAAAACCAATATTTTATTCATGTAGTCAATAACTTTCAGCTAAGTACTTACTCTCTGCTTTAAGAATTGATTTCTGTACTGTTATTCCCACCATGATGGATCATGATTCATACATCCCTGCAATGCCATAGTTTAAGGCACTTCATGTTCCTCTCCTGGTTGCTCTGCAAAATGCTTTCTACCTAGAATTGGCTTCTCTCTATAGCTCTGGTATAGATCTAATTCCCCAAGCTGGTGGCCGAAGGAGAGCTTCCAGTATAAAAGCCACTTGAAACAAGACTCCCAGGATGAAGAAGCTGTATTTCTTTACAAGTTGGACCATTGCAGCCTATTGGTGTGTGGGCCATTCACAATTATGCTGATCACAGCAGGGCTGGTCTCAGGACAAGCCCTGTGCAGGCTCAGTGAGGGAAGACAGGTGAGTAATGGACAGGGATGAGGGGTGATGGCAGGGGTGGCGCTGGGAAGAGGGCTGGACAGGTAAGGCGGTGCCTGAGCCCTTGACTCACGGAGCTCTCCTTTGTCAGGACGGGTGGGGCACAGGCAGAGCTTGCCCGGGCCTTGGAAGCCACACCCAGCGCAGGTTCTTTCCTGATCTGCTCCTCCTGCACACAGGCTGCTTCCTGATCCCTGAGCTGGGAAGAAGCCAAAAGGTGATCTCAGGGTTTGGCTCTTTCCCTGAGCTCCGAAAAGGAGACTAGCCTTGAAGGTCTGATAAAGGTTTAGAGACAGACTAAGAGAGGGTGCAGTGGGAGTGATCTTCAAGCTCCAGGATCCAAAAGTTTTTCTGGAGCAACTTTGGTCTAAACACATACACTCACACATACGCACACTCTCTCATGCATGCGTGCAGCAGACTCACATACACACACGCCTGGCATTACCAATCATTGATCCCCCACCACCACCACCAGCCCTACTTCCTGACTGGGTCTGAGTCAGGAAAGAGGCCTTGTGGCAGAGGGACTAAGATATTTCCCTTTTCCTATCCTTTAGGGAAGAACAGGAAAAAGGAAGGGAAAGTGCTGGCTGAAAAAGAAGACTGCCTAAACTCCACTGGTGTCGCCTTGTAAGCAAAAAAAATTCTGTATAATTTTTAAAAAAGAAGGAGGAGGAAAAGCGGAAAAACTCCTTTTGTCCTTAACCACCAGGCAAACTTGAGTCCTGGCTACATTACCTACCCACTGTCTGGGCCTGGACAAGTGTATTTTTTTCTTTCTCTGTGCCTTACTCTCATCAGAAAAAATGGAGACAATGATAATACCAACTTTGTAGGATTTGGGGAGGCCTAGCAGTTTACCCGGGAGAAAGCACAGAGAAATGCCTGGCACACAGCAATGCTCAGTACACCGAGATGGCTTTACAGACTCCTGGCTGCCATAGATATTAAGTTTTCTCTGCTTCTCTCTCCTCTCTGCCCTTACATTCTTTCAAGTTTCCTCAAGCACCTTCTTCCCCATTATCCCCTTCCTCTAAAAGGCCACCCAGGCTCATGATTAAGAGCAGGGCTTTGGAGATTGATGGAGTTGGAATTAAATCCTTGTTCCTTGCATCCTGGCTTGGGCAAGTGCTGGCCTTTCTATGCGTGGGTTTCCTTACCTGTGGCCTCTGTCAACAGCCTGCCTCCCGGACCTCGCCTGGAGGGCCCAGTGACAGGTGCAAATGCCTGGCCCTGATCAGGACCTCAGACCAGGATGTGTTCCACTCAGTGGTTCCCCCCAGACCTTAAGACTCCCCTTTCCATTTTTCATCCTCCACCACACAGTTAGCTAAGAACAGGGCTGCCCACCTAGTGAGCATTCATTGCCTTCCCAGCACTGTGTTAAGAACTTTTTCCCCTGTAACCCTCAAACAAACCCAGGACTTAGGATCTGCTCTTTACACCCAGAGCCCCCCTCTGTCTTTCTGGAGAAAATGACTGAAGTTAACAGTGTGCTATTGGGAATATCAAAATCAAAATCAATGGCCTCACTGTGGAAAAGGAAGAGGAAGAAATAGGGGAGCAGCAGTAGGGCTGCCCACCCACCCAGTTCTCCCAAGACTCACGGGTTTCCCAGGACATGACACTGGCGTGGCTGAGACTGGGAGGGTGCTGAGAAGACTGGGGCAGCCATTCACCCAACAGTCCAGTCAACCCTAACACCCAGAACCCGTAGCAAATATCTGTTGCTGGTATAACAATGGCTCAGACACGGAAGTGACAATTTTAGAAAAATCCTTAACTTCTCTGAGCTTCAGTTTCCTCATCTTTAAAATGGGCATAGCCATGCCTATCTTCTCACAAAGCTGTCATTGAGAAGAAAAGGGAGCACGGACACGGGAGCCTCCAGCAGCACCTGCCACACGGTGAGCCCCCACAGGTGTGACCATCAAGCCCTGGGAAGCGCTCCTTGTCCACCTGCCAGCTGCTGACCCTGGTTGCTTATTTACTGTCCCCAGATATCAACTCCCCTGCCTGTCAAATTGGTTCAGAGGTGAGGTTAAATCAATGACATAAAGCTTGTCTTCCAGATGCAGACCCTCTGGAAGCACAAGGCCCCTTCCATTTGCAATGTTCACCTTTTCCCAGTCTTTGAGGAAGAAGAAAAAGAGGAAGGCAGAGAGCTGGCTAAAAAGAAGACTGTGCTGAGACTCCACTGGCCAGGCCTTGTGGGTAAAGAAAAGGCTGCATTTAAAAAATTTTTCTTTTTAAGGAAGAGATCAAAACCTAAGACTCAGACTGGCTGGAAAACCCCAGTCCCTCCCATCCTTCAACACCAGATGTCAGATGAGGAAGTCCCTCTGCCAAACAATGGTGAAAGGGACTTTGTGAAGGAGGGGCAGGTGAAGAAGAGAGGGTGTCAGGGTGCCTCAGCTTCAGCCCAGTGCTGGGGTTGATGTGCTGGCTCACTGGCACACCTGACACCTACTGGCCTGAAGAGCATAGGAATGTCTGGAGGGGTGCGTGACATGGAGCAAAGCCATTGCCCTTGGTGTGCAAAGGCCACACCACTCAGTCATCTCCATTAAAGCATCTGGCCCCATTCCATGCATTACGACCTGTGAGCCCTGGCTGAGTTTGGGGCGAATTCCACACCACCCCTGGACTCCCAGCGTCCATGGCCCCAGCTATGACCATGTGTTTCTCTTTTTTCTTCCAGGCCTTGTTTGTCTGGCCCTGAAGAAGGAACCACTCTGGTATGGGTCTCTTAGGCAGTTATGCGAAGGTCAGTGGCTCAGATGTTGCTATTTTTTAACATTTATTAGGTGCCAATGGCATGCTGGGCCGTGGAGGAAGCAGAGGTAGACAGAGTAGGCGGGCACGTATCTGCCTGAGATAAACAAATGCATGGCATTCCAGAGCTCTGAGGGCAGATGCCTCACAAAGCCTGAGACCAGGGCAGCTTTGTCCATGTTGTCACTTTTCAGGGCACTCTCAGAAATTTCTACTCCAGCACTCAGTGACAGGATAAAGCAGAGCCTAAGAACTTTTGGCTGCCGCTGTAACGCTCAGCCACCAACACCAGCATTGCTAGCCACTCCCCAAATGACATGCTTTGCTCCCATGGCCTTTTGGCTCCCTTCACTCCAGACCCTCAATAATAATTAAAAAGAACAACAACAGCAAAAAAAAAAAAAAAACAGCTGGCGGCAGGGAACAGTCGCCCTAACCTGGAACTCCGCCTGTCCCCTCTCCAGGGATAAGGGGTTGAGGGTTTAGTCTGACCCAGAAGGAAAAGCTGTCACTTTGGAACTGGTCAAGGGGGTGCAGCACGGGGGTCAGGAGAGCTGTGAGTGCAGGGACCTGGCCAGATGGATGGAAACCACATTTTCCATTGCCTTTAATCTTCCAGCTGACCCTCACCTCATGGCCTTGAGAGTGCTCCTCTCCCTGGGTGCAGCATGAAAACACATGGGCTGGAGCTGGGGCAGGTGGAGCAGGGTGTGTGGAGTCATGGCTCTGAGAGGAGACTGGGTTCAAGCCTGGTTCTACCCTGACTTGGGACAAGTTATTTCACCTCTGGGCTTTAATTTCTTCATCTGTAAAGTAAAGGGCTGGGGTGTGATGGGTTCACAAAGGTCCTTTGGACTCTCTCATTTGGCAGTGCATCAATGTATATTCAGGAGAGTCTAGCCTTGCATGCCACCTGAATGAGCAGTCGGTCCCCTCTCTGGTGGGGGGCAGAGGCAGATGAGGACGTGATGAAAGGGCTGTCTGTGGGGTTCTCCCGTGACAAATGCTCTTCACATCTCTCTATCACATGGCTTTGCCAGGCCTTCTGGGTTTGGCACTGGAGGTCACACACACACACACACACACACACACACACACACACCCGCCCGCCCACCGCACACATCCTTGCTCACCTTCCAGTGACGCATGGCAGGCAGGACAGGGCGCCCCAGAGCATGCTTGAAAGTCAGTGCCCATCACCCCTGTTTCAGGTGCCGCAGCAGAGATCTGGCTGGGTCGTCAGCTGTTCCTAAGCCCGAGGAGCTCCTTGAGTTACAACATGGAGAGGACATGGAAATTGAAACAGGAGAAGCAGCTCGTGGGGCCAGAGGGCTCCTGGGGCAGCTATGGAAAGACAACCCAGCCAGAGTGACCACATTATTTATTGGTTCTCTTGGGAAGACATATATGGTTAGGAAAAGAACCTCTTCATGTCACAAGACACAGCCCTGCTTCATGGCTCACCAAAGCACCACCAAACGCTCAAAGACAGCTGCCAGGCACAGGAAGCACCTAACAACTGCATGCAGCATTATGTTTCCCCAACCACCTCATAGGATGTGGATTCAGAGAAACAGTGTTTTATGTCACATCAAGGAAGAAGGCACCCCACTGAGGGGGAGTGTCTTCCTGAGGGCCCCCCAGTCTGACCACCCCAGCTGAGCTGGCTGCGCAGAGTCACGCTGTCTCTATCCAGTGGAGAGATTTAAGTATCTAGGGCTTAGAATATTTTGAGAAACAAAGGGAATTAGCACACCCCTCCCCAAAGCCCAAAGCATTCCCACCACTCCACAAACTACCACCCTGCCCTGCAGAGGAGAAAGGCTTGGGGTAGGGAGGGTACATGGGGGAGGAGGAGGAAGGCTGGCCAATTGGAAATGATGTCATGTGGCCACAGCTAAAAAAACACTGCTGCTGAGTGCTGGAATCAATGCCATGTCAGTTGTTGGGCTGAGGAGTGGGTTTCACCGGGTTGGATCAAGTGGCTGCTTTCCTGGAAACTGGGCTTCTGGTTGCTAGGGCTGATAAGGCAGGGAAATGCTACCCCCGGGGTTCATGGGAAAACATTTTGACATTGAAGAAGAGCCCGGGACATGTTAACTAACCGTTGAGAAAAAACAGAGCAGCCTCAGCTTAGCGGCTGCAGCTACCAGCCCTGTAGGGATTCCGACTACAGACTCCAGGGTACGGCACCCAAGAAATCAGATGGTGCATGCCCCTGAGACTTCAGGGGGGAAATCTTAAAGAACACACCACCTAATGTGGTTCTGGGGCACCCTGTTTTCTCCCAGTGTCCTCAAGAATCCAGCCTCCACTGTAGATGGCTGTGAGCCCTTGCACCACATGTGTGCACTCCGCCGCCCCGGGAAGTGGCTCCAGGCATCGGACACTTGCTGATGTGGCACCTCAAGGCCAGCACAGAGAAGCGGTACCCAAGGCAATTAGGAATGATCTGCAGGGGGGCACAGGAGGCTCCTAGGAAGCTCCAAACTGGGACCGGTCTATGCTGGCAAGTGTGGCCAGAAAGACAATGGCCTTGGAGCCATTCTGTGCTGGGGGTTGGGAACATAGGGCAGCCTGCAAAGGGAAATGCTTGGGGTGATTCAGGAAACAAAATCCTTTGACAGAGAGCCAGGGCTGGCTGAACTTACACTGATTTCTGCCCTATAACAAATAGTGCTGTAACGAGGTGCCTCTACAGCTCTGCTTCATCCACTTGGTGTATAGCCTGCCTGAGATGTGCAAAGCTCAGGCCCTTTGTTGCGATATCTAATTCCCACCATTTTCAGCCTGCTCAAGACAGGTATGGACCCCCCAACATACACACACACACACACACACACACACACACACACACACACAAACTAATGATTTTAGTTTTTCTCTGGTGTTACCTGTAGGTATCTGAGCTCTCAGTGGAGGATGAGGGGAAGCACTGAGCTCAGAATGGCAAGATCCAGATGCCCCTGTGGGTGGGGCTCCCACCCGCCCACCCGCAGTCCTGCTCTGTAAGGTATCCCGGCAGCCTGGGTGCAGTTCCTTTCCCTCAGTGTCTATTTCTACTCTAATAGAGGAAGTAAAAGCTAATGGGCCCCCTACTTCTCTGTGATTCTCTAATCACCACTGATACTCCCGGGAGAACTGATTGTGTTCCAGAGAGGCACGGGAATAATGAGGTGAGGAAGGAGAAGAGAAAAGCAGAGAAGAGGAGAGAGTCTGCAACCAGTGATCCAGTGAGACGAGATAAGGAGGTGGGGACATGGCAGTCAGGCAGAGAGGCATGCTACTACACAGGAACCCGTTGGCACAGGTTTAGGGAACAATGGAAAATACAAAGGCAGATAAATCTAATTTTAAGAAAAGATTTAAAAGAAAGTGGAAAGAGATTGAAAAGTTGAAGGGAAATAAAATTTGGCCAGTTAGCAACACGGACATATAAACGTGGCCATATAAACACCTTACATACATACATACACATATAAATATTGATATATAGGAAAATATATAAAAGTGAGTAAAAGAAATAAAGAACAAGAAGTAAACATTTCATTAGAGCAATAAGTTGTATTCCAGGAAGCTAGTAGGAATAGCACTTTGCAAATTTATTCTAAATAGCAGATAACAACTTAAATATTGTAGTATTAATACTATTGAGCAGTAATACCTTGTGATTAATAATCTTTATTTTTGAAACCTTGGATTAGCATTTTATGATACAGTGCTTTAAGGATCATATTTTGATATGAATCCCACATCAGCCATTATTGCTGTGTGACCCTGGACAAATCCCCTAAGCACCCTGTGCCTTGGTTTCCCCATCAACAAAAATGACATAATAAAAGCGTCTATTCAGGAGGTAGCTGCAAAAATTAAGTGAACTAACTAATCCATAGAAAGCTCTTAGAACATTTCCCAGATAACAGTACAGACTCAAAAATATTAGTTGTTACTAATATGTGAGATAATTATATGTCTTTCTTATATTTGGAATTAACTGGAGGCTATGAAGCTAGTTAGAGGATTGTTTCAATCATCCAAGCAAGGGATGATGGTGACCAAAACCAAGAAAGTGACAATAAGATTGAAGAGGAGAGGCATTTAAGAGACATTTGAGAAGTTGAATCAATAGACTTTGGAAGTGATAAAATATGGGCATTGAAGAGAAAGAAAACAACAGTCAAGTGAGACCTAGAAATTTCTCGCATGTGTGACGAAGAAATATTAACTGAGAAAAGAAAAGAAAATAAGGGAGGTCAAGAGAAGTGGAAAATAATAATTAATTGAGCTATGTGCCAGGCAATAATCTAAGTGTTGTGCATGTACTGGGTTATTTAGTCATCATAAATTATGAGATAGGTATTAATCCCATTTTATATATGATAAGAGGAAGCCACAAGTCTGTCATTTTTCCCAGTTCACATAACTAATACTTGGTGGAGTTAGGATTTGAGCTCAGGCTATCTGAGAGCAGGTCCAAACCTTAACCACTCCTATATAAGCTTTCTAAAAGATAAGGAGTTTAGCTGAGTGTGAAGGACATCTAAGATGCTATGTGGAGCAGTCATTGAATAGAGCAGTCTGAAACTCAGAAGAGGTGTGAGAGATAGCAACAAAGCTACCAATTTCAGACTTAGGGGTGTAGCAGTGAGAGTGCCGCCTTGGAGGTGGACAAGGTGAGGGAGAGGGATTGCCATATTTGTGGAAGCTGCCCCTGTCCTGGTGAAAGTCACACATTTTGCTACAGCAGCCAAAAAGCCAAATGTTCACTGTCCCTGAACCTTGGAGGCTGAAACTGAGCAAATAGCACCTGCCTGACCACCCTTGGTCTCTCCATAGGACACTGAGCCTATAACAAGTGATGCAAAAGCAAAGGACAGAATAGGATGGATTCTACCCGTGGCAATGCCTTCAGGGCCCTGTGGTGGCAGAGGGTGGCCGTGGCTGGAGTCTGGCAGCAGAGTCCCTGCAAACTGAGGTATGATCATGGCTGGGTTCTGGCTGTCCATCTTTCCTTGGTTTCCATCCACTTTCTTAGCCTTGTCCTCCAGTCTGTCTGTCCAGTCAATACCTGACATACTCCCTTAAATCCCCTTTCCTAGAGTCAGTTTCCCTTATGACTCTCTGACAGGGATAACATCAATCTGCTATTCCTTAGATACCTCTATTTTCTTTGCACTCCTTCCTAACCTTAATAATAGATTAAGGAAGGAGTTACATATTTTCACCTAAAAGCATTTCCAAGAAACAATCACCTCTGAAATCTTATTGTGGGAAATATATAGCCAAAAGAAATATTGCTCTTTATCATAACAATTATCCAGATGTACAAATATAACAGGTATGAATTCTTCCACCACACCTGCAGTATTATGAAAAATGTCTTGTTCAAATTTCTTAATTAAGTTACATCCCAGTTCCAGCCCCCGTGAATGTTTGTGCCCCACCTCCAAAGTTTATATGTTGAAGCCCTAATCACCAACATGATGCTATTTGGAGGTGGAGTCTTTGGGAGGTAATTAAGTTGTGAGGTGAAGCCCTCATGATGGGATTAGTGATCTTATAAGAAGGCTAAAGTGCTCTCTCTCTCTCTCTCTCTTCTTCCATTTCCACGCTCACAGGTGAGAATACAGCAGGAAGGTGGCTGTCTACAAGCAAGGAAGAAGGCTAAACCCAGACACTAGATCTGCTGGTACTGTGATCTTGCACTTCCAGCCTCCAGAATTTTGAGAAATAAATGTCTGCTGTTTAAGACACCAATCTATGGTACTTCTTGTTTTAGCAGCCCAAGCTAACTGAGATACCCTGCTTGCCAAGGTTGGTTAGAATGACCAATGTTAAGTAAGCAACATTAATGTCCCACCACTTTGTAGCACATAGTAACCCCAGGGCTCACTTACTTCAGGGATGAGAGAACCTTTTTTTCAGTCCTAAACAGTGGCTATTTCTTCTTTGCTGCCTAGTACCAATGCTTGGGGCTGCTTCTCCCCATCTGTCATGCCCTGCCACCCTGGGAAGGCTGCAAAGATGCCCCTTCCCAGCTTTCCTCTCCTTTACCAATGTTCCCAAGGCCACAGGACCTAGTAGCCAACCTCACTGCCACATGTACCACAGGTCCTCAGAAGTGCTGCCAAGGAGGGCCCTAGTCCAACAACCTATAAATGCCGGCAGTCATCTTCCCCAGGTTGTATCCACAGCCTCCTGATCCTCCTGGCCTCCCAAACACACAGCTTACTCCTCTCCTGGGAATCCAGCTTCTTGGCCCTGCAACATCCAGGACATGAAGGGAGATTGTCTTTGGGTACCAAGAGAGCAGAGAACAAAAGAACTCTTTGTTTTACCCTATGGGAAAGAAGAAATTACCTCTTCCTTTTGCTGTCTCCTAAGGAAAAGACTGGGCAAATATAAAATAAAATATCTAAGTTCCAGAGCTGAGATGGCAACAGCCCTAAAAACACAAAAATTTAATAAGAATTACTTATGATGTAAAATGTACACCATCTGATATTCTGGCTTCAAGCAAAAGAAATGAACTCATCCTATCTTAAGCAAAAAGTGGACATTTTTCTTAAGAAAATAGTACCTTGTCAAAGCAGAAATAGAGCCAAGGATTGGAACCAGAAGCTGGAAGGTTGCCAAAACTACAGCAGTATTTTCATGTCCCTCACCTATGCTTTCCACTGCATACCTGCTTTGTTTTTCTCTCTGCAGACCACTTGAGCTGTCTCAGCTCCCCAGGATATTATGCAGAAGGTGTTCCTAGCTCCCAAGTGTGCACACACCAGTCCCCCACCTGGGCGGAGATTCATTCAATCAAATCTATCCTTGTCTCTTGTTCTCTCTTTCCCATCCTCTCTGTCTCTCTGATCTCTGTCTCTCTGTCTCTCTGTCTCTCCTCCCCCAATTCCCCATTCCCACTCATCCTTACCAATCTCCAAATTCTTAGGGAAGGAACTCTGGTCCAGCTGTTCTATCTCCCTGGTCCAGTCAACTGTGGCCAGGAAAACAGGCTTACATTGCACACACATGGCTATCAAGAGCCCAATCTTAGCATTTCAAGAGGTGGTGAATGGAAGAGGGTGTAGAGAGGGAGGTGAAGCTAAGAATGGCATCTTGCTTGCTTGGATCCCCCTAGAAGTTGCCCCTGAGACAAGGAATACAGAGCTAGTAGGCACTTTGGAAGGTGGATGCAGCACCAATTAGGAAATGGCCTTGGCAGAAGCTGTTGGGGCCCAGTCTTTAGACCTCAACTATTTCATCATGCTCCAGTGATATCCAGCTGCCAGGTCTACATCCCCTTTCTGAGGCTTTTTCTGAAACTGGATAATTCCACTCTACTCTCATACTTGACACAAGTTGGAAGTGCCATAGAATTAACACCACTTGGAAACAGCCCACCACCAAGTACTCTTGGTAGTTGATGTGAACCCTAGCTTCCTAGACTCTCAGGTGGAATAATTTTGAAGTGTGTAATTTGCTGTGTTTCCCAGAGTTCCCTTCCAGAGCCATCCACTGTGGTAGCTGCTTTGATTAGTCATCCTTAAACTTTATTGTATATTTTTCTACATTACTTTTTAATCCCCTTATACCCCCTCCCCTCCAGGAATCACCACATTGGTGTCCGTGAATCCTTTTTCTTTTTTGCTCAATCCCTCCGCTCCAACCTCCCCATTCCCTCTTGAGTCATCTTTATTGGCATTTTTCTTTCTGCATCACGGTACTTTATGAAGTTCATGTGATACATATGCATGCATGTGTGCATGTCCTATAACAAATGCAGTGTTGTTGTTGTTTTTTAATTGCCTGCCTTATGCTATAAAGGTTTTTCAGTTTAGGTTCCAACATTCTGCAACTTTCATTGCATTGCTTTTTCTTTCTTTCTTTCTTCCTTTTCTTTTCTTTCTTTTTTTTTTTTTAAATATATTTTTGCACTGTGTAAAGTTTCCACTGGAATAGATGATGGAATGGTCTGGTTATAGCTGCCATTTTTAAGGAGAAAAAAGGGAGAACTCAAGTCGTCCCAGGAAAGTTCAAGGCTCAAAGGTTTTGTTACCTTCCTGAAATAAGTACATCAGGACTATATGACTTTTCTTGAGAGGTTTAAGAAAAAGGAGCATTGACATTTTTAAGACAATTACAGCAGAAAAACAACTTCAGTTTCTTTTATTTTTAGTTGCAAGATGTGTGTATCAAATATTAAGATATAGTAATGATTTGATATTCTACATGCAATACTCTAAATGTATGGTTTAATATAAATTTTACTGAGCTCAGAGAGCCTAAGTAACTTGCCCAGGGTGACACAGACAATACACGTAGATGGAGCCTTGATTTGCACACCCAAAGCATATGGCCTTAACTACACAGCTAGCATTTCTCAAACCTCCTGAAGGTTTGCCTCGGCTTCATCTTTGGTAGATATCATGCTTAGAACACTTGATATTTCAAAATGGGAACCTTTTAAGTGGGGTCTAAATTCATTGTAAAATTTCAGTCAATAGAAATAGTGGGTTGGTCAAAAAGTTCATTTATTTATTTTTCCATAAGATGGCTCTAGTAGCCCTTAGTTGTCTTTAACTTCATTTGAAATAATTTTATTAGATTGCATTGTGACAGCTGTCAGATCAGCATGCATTCAAAAAACATCAAAATTGGTGAATTTTTGTGTAGCCATTTTAATATTGAAGAGGGAAGAAAATCTGCAACATTTTTGGCATATTATGCTTTACTATTTCAAGAAAGGGGAAAATAGAACTGAAATGCAAAAAAAAGATTTGTGCAGTGTATGCAGAAGGTACTGCAACTGATTGAACGTGTCAAAAGTGGTTTGTGAAGTTTTGTGCTGGAGATTTCTCGCTGGATGATGCTCCACAATTGGGTAGACCAGTTGAAGCTGATAGTATCAAATTGAGACATCAATTAAGAACAACCAACGTTATACCACATGGGAGATAACCAACATACTCAAAATATCCAAATATAGTTATTGATTAAAATGAAAAATGTGTGGACTTCTGGCCATGATGGAGGTGTAGACAGACACGCTGGATCTCCCTCAACAACTAAGAAGGAATACAACTACCTCAAAACTAGAAACAACCAGAAGTTCCAGAAAATCAAACTGCACAGAAATCCAACAAACAAAGATATAAAGAAGAAATACTCATCCAGACAGGTAAGAGGGGCAGAGCCAGGGCTGAGAGGACACAGTGTGGTGGTGGCAGCAGTGATAGGCTGGCAGAAAGCACAGTTACATGTTTTAAAAAGTCAGGAGGGACACCTAGAGAGCATTCTCAGCTCCTCACCAGACCGCGCAGCTCATGGTCTCAGCACTGGGGAAAATCAAGCCTCATTGCTTTTGACTGTGCAAACCAGTGGGGGTTGGGGTGAAGGCTGGCTTCTCAGCAGAGTCCGCTCGTTTAAAGGGCCCCCACAGTCCTAGAACATCTGCAGACCCATCCACTCTGGGAATGACGGACAGGGCAACAGCTAGAGAGGCGCCAGTCCCATACAGAAGTGGGAGAAGTGCCTGGAAAAGGGGCAAGTGCTGACTAAGCAGCATTGTTCCTTCTCAGACTCCTCCCCCACATACAGTGCCACAACATGGTGAAACAGGTCACCTTGTACAGTACTGACAAATCCCTCAGGCTCCGCCCCTAACAACGTAACAGGTGTGACAGCTCTACCTAAGCCACAGAGGCAAACACACACACAGGAGACTTCCAGCCGAGATGGAGGCCTAGACTGACATGCTCATCTCCCTCCACAACTAATAAGGAATACAACTACCACAAAACCAGAAATAACCAGAAGTTCCAGAAAATAAATGGAAGTCCAACGTATGAAGTTATAAAGAAGTGGTGCTCATCAGATGGGTAGGAGGGGTGAAGCCAGGGTGGGGAGATCAAGTTGTGCTGGTGGCAGCAGCAGCAGCAATGGCGGCAGGACGGCGGTAAGCACAGACACCCATATTTAAAGGGGAGGCAAGAAGTGCCTGGGGAGCACCCTCGGCTGCAGACCAGACCCGAGAGCTTGTGATTCCAATGCCGGGGAAGGCAGACCCCCATTGCCTCGGACCGTGAGGGCTGGAGGGCGAGGGGACGGAGGAGAAGGCTCCCGTTCTTTCAGTGGAGAGTGAATGGCAGGAATCCATGTTGAACCCCCACCTCCACAGAAAACGTCACAGCATGGTGAGAACGGTCACCCGGTTGTGACGAGTTCACGGGGCTCTGCCCCCTATAGCGTAGGAGGTGTGAAAGCCCCACCCAGGAAGCAAAGGTAAACACAAAACTGTCAGGATGGCACAGATCCCAGTGATGCAGCTGACCAGACAGCAAATATCTAATCTAACAAAGCAGCAGATAGGAAATCTTTCTGAGGCACAGTTCAGAGCTTTGGTTATAAAAATGCTTACAGACCTAACAGCAGATCTTAAACAAGATAGGGAAGGAATGAAGGCTAGTCCTGCTGAAATGAACAAAAACACATATGAAACTAGTGGTGAGGGAAAGAAAACCAGGGATCAAATCAACAAATCGAAACATATGGAAGGAACAAACAGTCAACCAGTGCAGAAAGAGGAAATGAAAAGTAAGGAAAATGAGGAGAGGCTCTGAAACCTATGGGACAGCTATAAGAGGGCCAACATCTGAATCGTAGGGTTGCCAGAAGGTGAAGAAGAAGAAATAGAAGTTGAAAAATTATGTGAAAAGGTAATGAAGCAGAACTTCCCTAACTTGAGGAAGGAAATAGACTTACAGGTCCAGGAAGCACAGAGAGTTCAAAATAAACTGGACCCAGGGAGAACCACACCAAGACACATTATAATCAAAATGTCAAAAATTAAGGATAAAGAGAGAATCTTAAAAGCAGCAAGAGAGAAGAAGAGAATTATATACAAAGGGGTCTCAATAAGACTATCAGCTGATTTCTCAAAAGAAACTCTGCAGGCAAGAAGGGACTGGCAAGAAATATTCAAAGGAAAGAAAAGCAAAAACCTACAACCACGATTACTCTATCCAGTGAAGCTGTCATTCAGAATAGAAGGGCAGAGAAAGTGCTTCCAGGACAAAGTAAAACTGAAGAAGTTCATCAAATCCAAACCACCGTTATATGAAATGTTAAATGGACTTGTTTCAGAGAAAAAGAATCAAAACTATGAAGATTAAAATGAAAACTGTATCACAACAACCAACAACAGAAGCTAGGGAACTGAACCAAAGGCAAATTAAGAAGGCCTTGAGAGGGGGAAAAGAATTATAGGTATGGGGAACATTTTAGGGGGAGGTCAGCAAGGAGGGGTAAGGGAATTAAGAAGCATAGTAGGAGGGAGTGGAGTAGATAGGAAGATGTTGAAAAGAACTATATGCACAACCAATGGGCATGGACTAAGGGGGGGGCAACTGGAGGGAGGGGTGTCATTGAGCGGAGAGGAACAAAGGGAAAAGAAATTGAGACAACTCTAACAGCATAATCAATAAAGCATATTAAAAATAAAATAAAATAAAATGAAAAATGTGTCTTTTATTTTATGGAAAAAACTAAACAGATCTTTTGGCCAACCCAATATTAAACTGAGCTCCCTTCATTTAATGGCCACTGCTGAGAAACTGTTGTTTGGACAGGTACGATAGTAACCTTTGGAGATCAGCTTTTCATAAACTTAAGCAAATTCAGGTAAAGCAAAGATTACCGCCAAACAAGGGTTATAAGGGGCTTGTGGGTTTCTGGCATTGAATTGATGTCAGGCATCAACTGTTCAGAGTATTCTTACTGTTTCAAAAAGATTCACCTCTGTTAGACTGTAGTACAAGCACAGTGGAGTGTCCATATGAATTAAATCATTGATTCAAGGCTCTCCTAATCAGCTGCACAAACCTTCTCTAACTTTCCCCCTTGAAAGGCAAATGTCTAGGCTGTGGAAACATCTTTGCATTACCTAGTTTCCCCTGCCCCAACTGTTATATTAGTCTTGCTGTAACTCAGTCACAATGTCCTGCCCTGGCAAAGGGGTAGCCACCTGGTGCAGGCCAGGCCCCTAAGACTCCCTCTCCTATGAATACTGAACAGAGCAGATTAGCTGGGAACATGACGGAAGCTAGAAAAGAGGACACAGTAATGTGGCTGCTGCTTTCCTCTATGCAGCATTGCCCTTGAGATGCTATGGGGACCTTGAAAGATCTGAGAAGCTAATGTGAAACCTGTGAAATACTCCTCCTTGGGTCCTAAACCAGGAGAGAGAGATAGGTAGACAGCACCACAGGCAGAAGAGGGCTGGATGCACTGATGCAGAACATCTATCATGCTTCCTTCCATCCCTCACCTGACCTAGGTGTGTCACTTACCCCTGCTGCCACCAGTCCTGGAGAGAAGAACCCAGCTAACCCAGGACTGGCTGCAGACAGCAGAGAAATCAGAGCACTACTGGGACCCTATGAGGATTCCAGATATTACATCAAAAGGACAATAGAGACAAACAGATCCTCCAGTTTCTATATGTCCTTCTTTCCACCCCTCCTATCACATCTCAAGTATTAGGTGTTTACCACCAAGGGAGACAGAGACCAGTTCTTAAAAACCAGACCTCCCAGGCAGAAGTAAGTATAAGGAGAAGGAAGAAGGATAAGGAGGATAAACTGAAATTAACATCTTAAGTGTTCTCTCTCTCTCTCTCTCTCTCTCTCTCTCTCTCTCTCTCTCTCTCTTTCTCTCTCTGACTCCGTGCCACCCAAATCACAAACACACATATTTCTTTTTCTTTCTCTTCCTGAACTGAACAGGGAATAGTACAGTCTAGGGCCTGAGCTAAAGACTTTTGCAGGTTCACAGCATCAGACAAGGTACCTGATATTCTGGGAGAGCATGGCTCAAAGGGAAATACAGCAGCAGAGAAGCATGACTGTGATCAGAAAGGACAGATGGAAGAGCAGATGCCAGATGAACTTACAATCATGAACTAAGGAGAAAAAGAACATAAAGACAAGCATCATACTCTCCTTCAAGTGCATTAAGGACAACTTGGTAATGTGAAGCAAGCAGTCGTAAGTGAGAACCCGTTGGAGATGCTGGATGTTAAAAACAGAGTCGGTAGATGCGGTGAAGAGCCAAATGGACCAGTCTTTCCAGAGAAGAGTGAAATGAAGAACAGGTGTACCCTTGGCCCAGAAATCCTATTCCAGGCTGTGCTGTTGATCAGTTTTGCCCAAATGCACCTGACAATACGTTCACATGGGAACTTATGAAACCCAATGGTTCCAGGGCCCCCTTCAGACCTGCTGAGTCAGAATCTCCAGCCACAGGGTCCAAGAATATTCATGTTAATAAGTAACACCCCTCTGCACCTCCCTTCAAAGTGATTCCTACGACCAGGCAAAACCTCTGTCTTAGAAAAATTCTCACTGAGACTGCTCATCACGATGAGCTATGTAGTGGGAAACTGGAGACCAAGCAAGGTGACCATCACCAGGATGTATGGCTTTTAAGAATGTAGATAATTCTATGAAACACCATGCAGCTTAGAGCCATTGCACTGTGCACACACAGCAACTTGGGGAGGCCTTCAGAAACATTTTTATTGAGCAAAAAGGTAAGCATCAGAACAATATTTACAGTACAAAGCCTGTTATGTAAACTTTAAACACACACACATATATACCAAAAACACTTATATTTAATATATATATATCAAGGAAAGAAATCCAGCACATTTAAAGTAGTAGTTGTCCTTAAAGCAGAGGGAGACTTAGGAATCAAATAAGGAAAATACATAAAATAAAACAGGACAGAGCCTTGCCCAGATCCATGAGGGCATTGTGACACCAACTGAGAATAGGTTTAACTCTAATCTCTGCATCTACCTGATTTTTTTTTTTTTTAATTCTAAGCAGCACTCAAATGAGGCTATCACTTTCTTCTCCCAAGCTTGCCTAAACCTGTCTGAGTTTCAGTCCCTCCTAAGGCTTTTTTTTTTTTTCCTATATCCTTCAGTTCTGTGAGTTCTCCATATCTTTCCAATAAGTATCTCCTTTTGCCTATTTCGCCCCCCCCCCAATTTTATTTCTTTTTCTCCCTGGGGGAATGTAGAGACCTTTCTCAGTGAACAGACTTCTGTGTCAAGAAATGAAGCAACCACTCATTTCCAAGTCCAGTGTCCCAGCTGCTCGTGTCTTCAAGGCCACTGCTACTTCTGGAAGAGGCAAGAGCATACGGGTCATGTTTCAGAGTGGAGCATTCACATCCCCAACACCTAGCAGAGTACCCCACATACAGTAAGGGGTCAATAAGTGCCTTTTAAATTAATGACTTCAGAAATGAAAGAACAAATAAGTGAGTTTGGAATAGCTGTTGTTTCAACTTTTTTTTTTCAACAAAATCTCACCTTCAGGTTACCAGATTTTTTTGTTATTAACCTTGGCATAAAACAAAGGACTGTAGGCCTTTTGTTGGACTGAATCACTAGTAATTAGCTCCAGGGTCAACTTCATGGGCAAATGTCCTGTGCAGTCACACAGGGCTCCACACATTCAGACAACTGTGCACTTGTTTTTAATACTGTTCTTTCACCATCTTGAAGTCTTTAATACTTTTTTAGAAAGGAACCCCTCATTTTTATTTTGCATTTGGCCCTGCAAATTGTATAGCTGGTCCTGGTTAGCTGCAGCCTAAATCACACTGCATATATCTACATGAAACACTAAAGAAATTAAAATACCACCATTGAACTACAGGACTGCCTGGCGTTCACAATGAGGGTGGCCAAGAAATTTCTATTGCAAGGGCAATTTCTATTGCAAGTGCCCTTCAGATCACAGCCTTATCTTCTCACCTCTCCTGCAAAGCTGAAACTCCACAAAGTCCTCTCCCGGGGATGTATAACTGGCTATATAAATTTTATGAAACTTTTGGGCACTGCCCGCATGCATGAAGATCACTGTAGGTTCAGTGTCACTATGCAATATAGCTTGGAACAGTAATTGGGTTTCCACAGACATTTTCCATTCCATTTTCTGGAAGAGAGGTAATGTTTTGGAAAGAACATAGGTTTGAGAGTTAGGGGAAGTTCAATTTGAATCTTCCTTTTTCATTTAGTTGTATAAATGTGAGCAAGCTACTTAAAATCTCATCTCTAAAGTAGGAGAAATAAAGTAAGAGATTTTTTAAGAAAGGAAGGGAAGGAGGAAGGAAAGAAGGAAGGAAGGAGGGAAGGAAGGAGAGAAGGAAGGAAGGAAAGGAAGGAAGGAAGGAAGGAGGGAGGGAGGAAAGAGGTAGGGAGGGAAGGGAGGGTAGGCTAAGCACCTAAAATAGTTCCTGAAATGTTGTCAACAAATGGGAACTTTCTTTCTTTATTCCCTTTTATTCTCATTTCAAAAAACAGCTCTTTGGGGAACTCTAAGTTTAATATTATTTTTCTCCTATCCCCAAAGGCCTTAAATCCTTTCTCAGACAATGCCTAAAATTACTTAGGGCACATGATATTCTGATCAAACTTATTTCAATCAGACTCTCCCCTTCCTGGTCCATATTCTAATCCCACATGAATATTCATGAGAAGTTTTTTGACTTCTTTAATTACTCTTCACGTTTCCTGAATGCATTTTTTCCAATGCTCCCAGTATTTTTACAAATCTCATTACACTTCCTGCCCCCAAATAATACCTATGCCATCACCCACCACTCCCCAACCCACACCTCCCTTAATAACCTTCAGTTCTGGGTGGCAAAAAGAACAGTCGTCTTATTTCCTGGCCTCCCTGCTGCCTAGGGACAAACACCAGGATAGAAAAACACAGGTACATTTTGATAAGCACAGCCAGGTCTGACTGTGGCTCTCCGTTCACCTGAGTTGGGGGTGGTAGGGAGACAAAAAATACTGTTCCCTGTAGAGTAAACATGACTAGGTTTTGAATTCCTACTTGGTGTTGACCTGGATCCTATCATACATCCTTTGCTATAAAGAGAAGCATCACAACATTCAGCCACCTCCCAGGGGGCTCAGAGAACAACTAGTAAATTGTTAGGAGTGAATGGTGCTTTTTTCTTATTATGTATTTGCTATTCCAGGAAAACCAGTTATTCTATCTTATTCTATCGCGGACTGCCTCTTACAAGCAATTAAATAAGGAGGGTATACAGGGAAGGAGAGATAAGGAAGAATTTCTAAACCAAAAATAAATTCATAAATGAAATGGTTACGTTTGTACCTCATTTAAATTTTCATTTACCCTCAGACGAAATGAAATTCAACCCATTCCCAAAGGTACTAGGATCCTTGAAATAATGTGGTCTACAAGAAAAGAGCCCACAATGGTTTTTCAGTTAATAAAATCCCCAAGCCTGCAGGATTCTTTTAGTTCCCAGATGTTGAGAATGAGGGTATGTACCTGAGAAACCTGTTGTTCGAATGGGGACATCATTGAGTCTGGAAATAAACTCTATTATTATGAGTAGGGCATTCAGTGTGTCTTTTACAAGCTATTTCACCTATCATTCAGGTTCTTTTCTCCCCAACTGAATACGAGCAAGCATTTTTGCTGACTAAGCATGCCAGGAAAGTTAGGCTGGACCTTAAAGAAATCAACAGCAAGGTCAGTTTTTCTCCTCCACCCCCTGCCCCTTTAATACTAATCTCCATTGTCCGTCCCTGTTGGTGTCATCCTGTGGGTCTCCAGGAGTGTGGGGAATTCTGAGTATACTTGCCACAGAAGACAGGAGATATCTTAACGCTACAGATGAAACACTGAAGTTGAGTAAAAATGGCATAGGGGCTCAAGAATGGCAAATGTGTTATTAATTCATAATGTTTGCTTTGCTCTTTACAATTTAAAAAGTGCACAAATCATTTTATTTCATTGATTCTTTATTCTGTGATTTCCAAACCTTTGTACATCATGACCCAGCGTATGTATCTCTCTCTCTCTCTCTCTCTCTCTCTCTCACACACACACACACACACACACACACATACACACACTCAAATATTACTCTCTGCAATGCACTGTGTTCTTTTCTACTTTATGCATTTGATTTTTTTTAATGCTGGTCACAACCTTTTAAATTGATTTCACAACTCACTAATGATTTGCAACCCACAGCTTTAAATTACCCTTTTAGTGGTGAGCTGAATACTGTCTGTTGGCATTTGTTCTCACCTCTACTTCCTTCTGGGCCCTTTCCTGAACTCTTAGGGCTAAACACTGGGAACTGCACCTTCTGAAGTACCTTGCCTCCAGGGTTCCAGTTTTGTTTCTGCCAATACAATGCCCTTGTTAGATTTGGAAGGCAGAAGGGAGACGGTAGCATTCTTCCTGTCGCAGGAGCAGGAGCTTTTGCTAAAGCTGGAGGACCTTGATTGACTTGCCAGCACTAGCCCTGTTTCTTGACGTCTGGGTGGGGGCAGCAGCTTCCTTACTCTCCCAGACCCACCAGCAAATCTCCTCCCAATCTTTCCTATATTGTTTGAATACCCAATCCCCAGTTTAAATGTCCTTTTTTGCTTCAGATATTGGTTTCTGTTTTCCTGACTGAAGCTCAGTTGATACGATAGATACCGGAAATCTTTGTTTTATTTTTGCAGAAACCAGGACTTGAAGAGGTCGAATGACCGGCACAAGGTCACACAAGTAGTAAGTAGCAAATCTACAACTCAGTCCACTTCTGAAGGCAAACTCAGTTCTCTTTTTCATCATGAACAGCTGTTTAAGTGTCAAATAGTTTTTGGGATTCTTTTGTTTATACAACAGTATACTAACTTCTACATCGAAATTATGGTAAAACTCTTCATAATGTTCTCAACTCTTTTTTCCTCTTTAGCTATCAAGTTTAAATCCATTTCTTTGTGCCTACATTAACCTGCTCTGACCTTTCCTTTTGGTGAACTGCTATATTTAGAAATTTTGAACACTGTTAAAGGACATAATTAATGTACACCTTGTTCTTCGAACTAGGTTGTAAGTGGCATGAAGACAGGAGTCCTATTTCAGTTTTCCTGTGTGTCTATCTATTATATTTCTTAGATTTATTTTCTATGACAAGCAAGTGAGAGATATTCAACAAATACAGTTGCTCAAATAATACACCTTACACAATTGTCATTTTGCAAATTTTTACAAGTTATAAAAAGATAAAATCAATCACTTCTTACCTTCTCAATTATCTAAGGAAGGAAATAGTCTCTGCAAGGCAGTTTGGGAAAAGTAGAATTTTCTTAAAGGGGTAAAATTCAAGTGTCCTCATCCCAAAATGAAAACAGGACACAGTCAGCCAAGAAAATAAAGGGAAGTCCATATAGCTCTGCCAACAAAAGGAAAATTATTCTTATTGGATTCCAACTATTTGTACTAAACTCCTATTTTTGTTTTTCCTTCATTTTATTTTAGCTTTTTATCATTTTTATATTCTGACTACTTTTAATGTATCAGGAAATCTCTAGTCCTCTGTGAAATTAGACAGGATTAAACTATTTAAGTACTCCCCTGCATTCACATCAAGGTATAGAAAATGTTTCCTGCTACTTGGGATTGAGTTTAGGCCAGCCACCTAATTTGAAAATCAATGCCTTTTAGACCAGTGGTTCTCAAAATGTGGTTGTCAGGCCAGCAGTCACCCCTGGGAACTTGTGAAAAATGCACATTCTCAGACTCCTCCCCAGAACTGAATTGAAACCAGTAGGTAATGCTGGTACACACAAAAGTTGGAGAATGTTGCTTGGGACATCTGAATTGAACTACAAACACTACCTCCACCCAACATTTGTGGCCATTTTATCCATTGTCCTAAAGACAGCATAAAGCAAGGGAAACTTTGACAGAGATGAGTCCAACCCTACACTCTAGCATGCTCTGCAAGACTGCTGTCTAAGGCTTATTTCCCAATCTGGGAAACAGACACCGCTGCTCAGCTGGGCTGTTAGAAAAATTAAGAACAGTACTCAATCAATGGCAGCTTCAGTACTGCTGTGGTCTCACACCACTGCCTCTCTGCAGCAATATGAAGACATGCACTGATTTTCAATGACACAGTTTGCATTTTGTCTCTATGAGAATTGAAATCCACTGCAGCTGACAAATAAGTCAAGAAAAATAAATTGTGATAAACGTGAAGAAGCATGAAGAGTATCAAGGGAGAAAATAAAAGTATGGAGAAAAAGAAGAGATAAGAGGAAAGCAAAAAGGCAGAACAAAAGGGAAAAAGGAACAAGGAAGAGAAGTTGAGGACACATAAAGAAGGAAAAAGCAAATGAGAAGTAGAGGGAGAAAAAGAAAAAGCAATGAGAAGAGGGAAGGCGGCTGAGGAAGGAGAGGCGACTAAAGCATTGGGGCTCAGCTGACTGCTTAGCTTTCTGTGCCTCTGGGCACGAGACGATCTAATTACCCTCGTTCCTTCAAGCCGTTTCTCAGGCTGGGAAGTGGCCTTGTGTCTGAAAAAGCCATAAGCATCTTACATGCATATGCTCCACCTAATCCTTAACAGTGTGGGCCTGTGTTCCTGCGGAGGGGGGCAGGCTCGTGCCAGCTGCCATGTGGCAGGACAGCTCAGGGACTCCTGTTCAGGCCACCCAAGAGCCAGAGGTGCGAATGGCACTCCCTTCTACCCAGATCTGAGCCAGAAGCAGGAAAACACTTCTTCCTCTCCAAAATTAAGGGCTGGAAACCAAAGTGTGTCCAATTCTTGCTATTTTCAGTCTCCTCACACTGCTCCTTCTCTGAGCTTTTCTTTCCTAAGCCAGCTTTGTCTGGATGGGCAAACATCCAATTTTTTTCAAATGAATAGAGAGAGGAGAGGAGAGGAGAGGAGAGGAGAGGAGGGAAGGGGAGGGGAAAGGAGGGGAGAGGAAAGGAGGGGAGGGGAGGGGAGAGGGGAGAAGGGAAAACTGTCCTGTTCTTGCTTGTCCTCAAACCCTTTGACTTAACTCCATGTAAAAACAAAGCATTTCCACAGATGAACATCATCTCCACAAGCAGATTTTTTTCAGAAGTTTCTATTTTTTTCTCTTTTTTTCTTTTTGAATTCTTTTTAAACATAGAAATTAATTAAATCCAAAAGTCTCATGAAGGAAGCTAACTCAGCTTGCCAGGAGAAGGACCGTCATGTCTGGAAATCACATGAGGAATGAGGAGAAACCACAACTTTGCTTAACTTAGTGTCCTATAAAACATGTTTGCACTTGGAAAAGACAGGTGAGAGAGAAAGAAAAACTTTTGCAATCAGCTCATTCATTCTTGGTTGTCTGCCCAGGTCTGCACTGCCACCCAACCTGTCATCCCTGTCCCCACTAACCTAGAGGATTCTACACCCATGTCCTCTCAGGACCCAGCCCACACTCTGACACCCGCCCACCTACCACCAAAGACAGCTCCACAAGATGATAGGTCTGACTTACCTACCACCTACTTGAATTTAGAAATTTATTATCAGGAAGAGGGCCATGGCCCAGTGATCCAGTGGGTTGAAGCATTGTCCTGCACCAAAAGGATGCAGGTTCCATTGCCAGTCAGGGTGCATACCTAGGTTTAGGTTTTGGGTTCCGCCCCCAGTCAGGACCACATGGAAGGCAACTGATTGATATGTCTCTCTCACACTGATGCTTCTCTCTCTCTCTGTCTCTCTTTCTCCCTCTCTCTCTAAAGTATCAATAAACATATCCTTCAGTGAGAATTAAAAAAAAACAAACCAGAAAGAAGCAGAAGTACAATATAAATGTTAAATGTATACAAAGCAGATTAACAAGGCAAGTCTTAAATGAAAAGTGAGAAATCAAAATAAGGCTAAGTATTCATTTGGGGCATTTATAGTCATGGCTTTGTTTTGTTCATTTGCATTTTTCACTTAGGCAGTTAAAAAGCGTCCAGAAGCACCTTTGGGTTTAAAAATGGCCCAAGCATTATGGAATGGTCTGAGGGGCAATGTTAAGATTAAGGAAGGAGAGCTACACAAAGGAGGTGCTCTTTCTCCCATAAGACATGATTCTTCCTTTGTAATTCACCCTGGTAAGGCAGGGCCCCTCTTGGAATTTCACTTTGGTGCCTCCTTCCTGGGCAATGCTGATGGTTTAGGGTACAACCTTAAATGAGACTGAAAATCAGTGTATCTTTTGGTTTTCCTCAGAAGCAGAACTTAAATACTAGTGCAATGTGTCGGGGAAACAGACTTTCCAAGCTTCCTGTTTAAATCTCTCCAAGGAAAGATATTTACAAATACACGAGGCTGGTATGTGTCACTCAAAATGCGCTGAGCATTTTCAGTTCCTTTTTAAAGGCAAAGAAGCACCATATTTAAAAACAAAACAAAGCCTGCCATAGTCAGGGTGAGGAGTCCTCCTGCCCCATAGCTGTGAGGGATTTCTATCCTCACTTTACCTGGTCATCTATGAGAACGTAATTTCCTTGGAGGAGGGAGAACTCCAGCATCTTGGCACTACACGCCAGCTCTCCCACACCCCGTCCACCTAATTTATACCTAATCCTCAGGAAGATGCCCTCCTGAGCCCTGCCAGGGCCCCTTTATCACCCCCAACTGAGAGAATCTGTGATTGTTCTTTCCTTAAAGAAACAAAAAGTCACTTTCCTACTCTCTTTCCTTAGAGCAGAAAATCCAGAGTTATTCGATAACCCAAAGCTGTACAATGTAAATTATTGACAGTTTCCTCTGGGAGATAGAAAATAAGATTACCTGAAGTCAATGGAATTCTTTAATATTCAAAGGCCAGCTCTAAAATAACAAACTTGGGATGGAACTTTACACATTCCCAGGTAACTGTCTGCACCCAAATATGGAGCAGTTCATGCCTCATATTTGGAAGTAAACATCCACTTCCAGAAGGCCTGGGTGAGCCTTTCCTTGTCAGAAAATTCTCAGCTTCTTGAAAGCAAAGAAGCCTGTTAAGGCAGGTGGGAGAACTAAGGAGAGGTTCCCAGGGGTTGTTTTGAGGTCACTTGTATTCTGAGCACCCCATTATGTTCTGCAGCCTCAGGAAGTCATAGAATGACCATATATATGACTTTAATTTTTATAATAGTTTTAGATTTACAGAAAATTAGAGAAGACAATACAGCAAATTCCCTTATACCAAACATCCAGTTTCCCCTATTATTAACATTTTATATTAGTATGGTACATTTGCTACAATTAATCAACTAATATTGATACATTATTATTAATGAACAAGACAAGAATGTCCACTCTTGCCACTTTCATTCAACAGTATTTGAAGCCTTAGCCAGAGCCATTAGGCAAGAAAAAGAAATAAACACCACCCAAATAAGAAAATAAAACTATCACTATTTGCAGAAACATGATATTATATATAGAAAATGCTAAAGACTCCACAAAAAAAGACTGTTAGAATAATAAATAAAGTCAGTAAAGTTGCAAAATACAAAATCAATAAACAGAAATATGTTGCATTTTTATATACTAATAATGAACTATCAGAAAAAGAAATTAAAAAAGCAATTCCATTTACAATTGCATCAGAAAAAAATAAAGTACCTAGAAATAAATTTAATCAAGAAGGTGAAGGACCTGTACACTGAGACTATAAGACATCAGTGAAAGAACTTGAAAAAGACACAAGTAAATAAAAAGATATTCCATGCTCATAAATTGGAATAAATAATATTGTTAAAATGTCCAAACCACCCTAAGTAATCTACAGATTCAATGCAATTCCTATCAAAATTCTGATGGCATCTTTCCCAGAAATAGAAGAAACAGTCCTAAAATTTGTATGGAATCACAAAAGACCCTGAAGAGTCAACACAATCCTGAGGAAAAAATAAAAAGAACAAAGCAATAGGCATCATTCTCCCTGATTCTAAACTACATTAAAAGCTATAATAATCAAGACAGTATGGTACTAACATAAAAACAGACACGTAGACTAAGGGAACAGAGTAGAAAGTCTAGAAATAAACCCATATATATATGGTCAGTTAATTTACAACAAAGAAGTCAAGAATATACTTGGGGAAAGGGTAGTCTTTTCAATAAATAGTGCTGGGAGACTAGACCACTACATGCAAAAGAATGAAACTACTATATCACATCACACACACACACACACACACACAAATAACTCAAAATGGATAAAAGAGTTGAATGTAAGACCCTAAATCATAAAAATCCTCAAAGAAAATGTAGGTTAGAAGCTTCTGGACATCAGTCTTGCAGTGTTTTTTTTTTTTCTTTTTCTTTTTTTTTTTTTTTTTAAATTGACATCAAAAACAAAGGCAACAAAAGCAAAAATCAACAATCAATTGGGATAAAATTTTGTAAATCAATTAGATGATAAGAAGTTAATATCTAAAATATATAAAAAATTTATACAACTCAATAGCAAAAAGTAATCCAAATAAAAATGGGGAGAGAATTTCAATAGACATTTTTTTAAAGAAGGCATACAGATGATGGCCAAGAGGTACATGAAACATGCTCAATGTCACTAATTACCGGGGAAATGCAAATCAAAACCACAATGAGGTATTATCTCATACTTGTTGGAATAGCTATTATCAAAAAGATGATAGAAGATCCAGGATGGTGGCAGAGTAGGTAGAAACTACACTAACCTCCTCCCAGGACCAATCTGGAATTACAACTAAATTATAGAGATATTACCTTGAATAACCAACTGAAGACTAGCTGGAGAGAAGCCTTAGAATCAAGGACTTGCCGAGGAAACCACATAAAGACTGGTAGGAAGTGTAGAGGCACAAAAGGAATGGCTGGGTTCCCACAGGTGGCAGTTGAAGTTTCAGAGGGACATTTCAGGAGCCAGTGTGGGTGGTCCCCCCTAAAATGTGTGGGGTCTGAACATCAAGCCAGGCTTCCCAACCTAGAGCACCAGAGCAGGAAAGGTGCCCACATAACATTTGGCTGTGAAAAGCAGATGGGTTTCTGTCTGCCTGGGAGAAAAAACATCTAGAGATGTGGCCACCTTCTTAAAGGACCAATGCAAAAAAAAAAAAAATTTTTTTTATTTACAGACATTCACCCTGAGCTCTGACGAAGGGAGGGCAGAGCAGACTAGAGTGGTGTGAGTAGAATCTGGGGTTGGTGGCTCTGGGGAGAGAACTAAAGGGTAGCCACCAGGATCCCTATGCTCATTTATTCCCCCATACAACAGAAGCCATCTATCTCAAGTAGGGCACTCCCCTCCATGCAGCTGAGCCTGAGGGAGAGCCATAGCTATACCTGCAGGAATAGCTCTTGCCCCACCCTGTAGAGCTTAAGCCCTGCTGAGAGGTACAGTTGGAGTGACTAAGCCTAACAGGCAGCCTGCAGGCAGTAGCAGGTCCCTGGGTGCTTTGAGACTTTAGCTGACCCTCCCCTGGGCTCAGTGCTGGTAAAAGTCAGCCTTGGTGCATAGCTAGGTTCTTTCAGCACACACCCATGCCCAACAGAGGGAACCACAAGCTGTGGATCACTGATAACTCCAAACAGGTGGCCCAGGGCCAGTCACAGGCATCATCTGACATAGGGCTGCACCAGAGTCTTTGCAGATCTACCTAATACATAGAAACAAACACAAAGAGGCAGCCAAAATGGAAAGACAAAAAATGGGCTCCCCTCTAAAAAGGAGAATTCTCCAGAAGAAGAAGTAAATGAAAGGGAATCAAGCAGTTTATCAGACAGGGAGTTCAGAGTAATGATTACAAGGATGATCAACAGCATGAAAAATGACATAGAAATCATAAAAAAGAACCAGTCAGAAATAAAGAATGCAATATCTGAAATAAATAATATACTGAAAGTAATAAACAGTAGGTTAGATGAAGCAGAGAATCAAATCAATGATTTGGAAGACAATGTAGGAAAAAACACTCAGGGGAGGCAGCAAAAAGAAAAAAGAAAAAGAATGACAAGAGCTTAAGAAACCTTTGGAAAAAACATGAAGTGTAACAACATTCGCATCATGGGAATAGCAGGAGAAGAGAGTGAGCAAGAGATCGAGAACCTATTTGAACAAATAATGATTGAAACTTCCCTAGTCTGGTGAAAGAAAAAGACACAAAAGTCCAGGAAGTGCAGAGAGTCCCAAACAAGATGGACCCAAGGAGGCCTACACCAAGACACACCATAATTAAAATGGCAAAGCTTAAAGACAAGGAGAAAATCTTAAAAGCCATGAGAGAAAAGCAGTTAGTTACCTACAAGGAAGCTCCAATTAGATTGTCATCTGATTCCTCAACAGAAACATTTCAGGCCAGAAGGGATTGGCATGAAATATTCAAGGTGATGAAAAGCAAGGACCTACAAGTAAGACTACTTTACCCATCAAGGTTATCATTTAAAATTGAAGCAGAAATAAAGAGCTTCTCAGACAAGAAAAAGCTAAATAAGTTTGTTAATACCAAACCACTAGTGCAACAAATGTTAAAGGGCTGCGGGCTTGCTTGAAGAAGGAGAAGGGGAAGGAGAAGAAGAGGAAGAAGAAGAGAAAGGGGAAGGAGGAGAAGGAGGAGGAGGAGGAGGAGAAGAGAGGGAAATAGTTTAAAAATAAAATGACAATAAATATGTATCTATCAATAATCACATTTAATATAAATGGCTTAAATGCTATAACCAAAAGATATAGGGTGGCTGAAAGGATAAAAAAAATGACCATATATATTTGCTATCTTCAAGAGACTCACCTCAGATCAAAAGATGCACACAGACTAAAAGTAAAAGGATGGAGAAAGATACTTTATGAAAATGGAAAGGGAAAAGAATCTGGAATAGCAACACTCATATGCAACAAGATAGACTTTGAAATCCAGGCTGTAATAAGAGACATACAAGAACACTACCTAATGATAAAAGGAACACTCTAACAAGAGAATATAACCCTAGTAAATATTTATGCACCCAACATAGGAGCACCTAAATATGTAAAGCAAATTTTTGATGGACATAAAAGCAACAAGAATATAGCAAGAGTAGGGAATTTTAACACCCCATTGACTTCAATGGATAGATCTTCCAAACAAAATCAATAGGAAAACAGTGGCCTTAAATAACATACTAAATCAAATGGGTTTAACTGATATGTTGAGCATTTCACCCCAAAACAGCAGAATATACATACTTTTCAGGTGTACATGGAATGTTTCTAGGCTAGACCACATGTCAGGACACAAAACAAATCTCAGTAAATTTAAGAAAATTGAAATCATATCAATCATCTTCTCTGACCATAATGCTATAAAACTAGAATTTAATCACAAGAAGAAAACTGAAAATACACAAAGACATGAAAGCTAAATAACATGTTATTAAAAAAATGAATGGGTTAACACAGAGATCAAGGAAGAAATCAAAAGATATCATAAAAAACAAATGAATATGAGAATACAAAAGCCCAAAATCTGTGGGACACAAGGAAGCAATCCTAAGAGGGAAGTGATAACATTACAGGCCTGTCTTGAGAAACAAGAAAAAACTCAAATAAACAATCTAACATTACACTTAAAGGAACTAGAAAAAGAAAAATAAAGAAAGCCCAAAGTTGGTAGGAGAAAGGAAATAATGAAGATCAGAGCAGACATAAACAAAATAGAGTCTTAACACTGATACAAAAGATCAATGAATCCAAGAGCTAGTTCTTTGAAAAGGGAAACAAGATTGACAAACCTTTAACCAGACTCATCAAGAAAAAGTGAGAGAGGACCCAAATAAATAAAATCAGAAATGAAAGAGAAGAAATAACAACTGATACCAAAGGAATACAAAGGATTGTAAGAAAATATTGTAAACAACTATATGTCAATAAATTGGATGACCTGATGAAAAGGATAAATTTCTAGAAACATACAATCTTCCAAAACTATATCAAGAAGAATCAGAAAATCTGAATAAACAGATTACAACTAGTAAAATTGAAGCAGTAATCAAAAAACTTCAAACAAGTAAAAGCCCTGGAACAGATGCCTTCACAGGTGAATTTTATCAAACATTCCAAGAAGAACTTACACCTCTTCTACTCAAATTATTCCAAAAAATTTAAGAGGAGGAATGACTCCCAAGCTCATTTTATGAGGTCAGTGTTATTCTAATTTCAAAACCAGATAAAGACACTAAAAAGAAAGGAAATTACAGGCCAATATCCCTGATAAATATAGATGCCAAAATCCTCAACAAAATATTAGCAAACCAAATACAGCAACAAATAAAAAATATCATACACCATGATCAAGTGAGATTTATCCCAGGGATGCAAAATTGGTACAATATTTGCAAATCAATAAACATGCCACACCACATAAACAAAATGAAGGATAAAAACCATATCATCATATCAATAGATAAAGAAAAGCATTTGATAAAATCCAGCACCCATTTATAATAACAACTCTCAGAAAAGTGGGACTAGATGGAACATACTTCAATGTAATAAAGGTTACATAAAACAAACCCACAATAGGCAAAAACTACATGGTCCCATTAAGATCAGGAACAAGACAGGGATGTCCACTTTCACCTTTTCTTATTCAAAATAAACTGGAAACCCTAGCCACAGCAATCAGACAAGAAGAAGAAATAAAAGGCATACAAATTTGAAAGGAAGAAGTAAAACTCTTGTTATATTTACAGGTTGTACACACACACACACACACACACACACACAAATACTAGAACTGATAAGTGAATTCAGCAAAGTAACAGAATACAAAATTAATATTCAGAAATCAGTCGTATTTTTATATGTCAATAATGAACTATCAGAAAGGGAAATTAAGAAAGCTATCACATTCAGAATTGCTCCAAAAAGAATAAAATACCTTGGAATAAATTTAACCAGGCATGTTAAAAAAACCCATACTCAGAAAATTATGAGACACCAAAGAAGAAATTGAAGAAGATACAAATAAGTGGAAGCCCATAATGCATTTATGGATAGGAAGAATTAACATCATTAAAATGTCAATACTACCCAAAGCAATCTATAAATTTAATGCAATCCCTATAAAGATTCCAAAGATCTATTTCACAGAACTAGAAAAAATATTCCAAAAATTTATATAGAACCACAAAAGACCCAGAATAGACACAGCAATCTTAGGAAAGAAGAATGAAGTTGTAAGAATCACACTACCTAATATCAAAATATACTATAAGGCCATGGTTATCAAAAACAACATGGTATTAGCATAAAAACAGACATATAAATCAATAGAACAGAATAGAGCCAGAAGTAAATCTAAGCCTTTATAGTCAATTAATATCTGACAGAGGAGGCAAAAACATACAATGGGTGAAATATAGTTTATTCAATAAATGGTGTTGGGAAAATTGTACAGAGAAATGAAACTAGACCACCTCTTTATGCCATACACAAGAACAAATTCAAAATGGGTTAAAGACTTAAATGTTAGACTCAAAGCAATAAAAATCTTAGAAAACATAGGTGGTAAAACCTTAGAAATTTCTCATAGCATTATATATATGATGTTCTCAAGCAAAAAAAAGAAGAAAAAAAAAGAAACAAATGGGACTATATCAAACTAAAAAGTTTTTGTACAGCAAAGGAAAACATCAATAAAATGAAAAAACAACCCACTGAATGGGAAAAGATATCTGTCGATACATCTAGTAAGGGGTTAATATCCAAAATTTATAAAGAACTTATAAAACTCAACACCAAAAAGACAAACAATCCAATTTAAAATATGGGCAGAGGACCTGAATAGGCACTTCTCCAAAGAGGACATTCAGATGGCCAACAAACATATGAAAAGATGCTCAACATCACTAATCATTAGAGAAATGGAAATTAAAGCCACACCTGTCAGGATGGCTATTATCAATAAATCAACAAACAATAAGGGCTGGTGAAGATGTGCAGAAAAAGGAAGCCTCATGAACTGTTGGGAATGCAGACTGGTGCAGTCACTGTGGAAAGCCATAAGAAGTTACTTCAAAAAATTAAAAATAAAATTGCCTTATGAATCAGCAGATTCCACTTCTAAGAATTTATCCCAAGAAACCCAAAACACTAATTTGAAAGAATATATACACCCCTATTTTCATTGCAGCATTATTTACAATAAATAGCCAAGACTTGGAAGCAGCCCAAGTGTCCATCACTAAATGAGTGAATAAAAAAGTCATGGTACATTTACACAATGGAATACTATTCAGCTGTAAAAAAATATTTTTACCATTTGTGACAGCATGGATGGACCTGGAGAACATTATGCTAAGTGTTATAAGACAGTCAGAGAAAGACAAATGCCATATGATTTCAGTCATATACTGAATCTAAAGAACAAACTGAACTAACAAGCAAAATAGAAACAGAGTCATAGATAGAGAGCAGGCTGACAGCTCTGGGGGGACAGAGTTTGTGGCGGGGGTGGAGAGGTCGAGCAAAAATGAAAAAGAGACTTCCGGCCAAGATGGAGGCCTAGACAGACACACTGAGTCTCTCTCCACACCTAAGAAGAAATACAACTATCTCAAAACTAGAGACAACCAGAAGTTCCCAAAAACTGAGCTGCATGGAAGTCCAACAAACAAAGATATAAAGAAGAAATACTCATCCAAACAGGTAAGAGGAGCAGAGCTGGGGCAGAGAAGAAGCAGTGTGGTGGAGACAGCAGGGGCAGCAGTGGGAGGCCAGCAGAAAGTGCAGTCACACATTTTAAAAAGTAGGGAGGGACACCTGGGGAGCACTCCCAGCACCAGATCAGACATCATAGCTCATGGTTCCAGCACCAGGGAAAATAAAGCCTCATTGCTTCTCACTGTAAAAACCAGTGGAGGTTGGGGCAGAGGCAGAAACTGCCAGTCTCTCAGCAGAGTCCACTTGTTTAAGGGACCTCCATGGTCCTAGAACATCTGCAGACCCACCACTCTGAGAATGAGGACCAAAGCAACAGCTAGAAGGGCACCAGTCCCATAGAGGAAGCAGAAGCACCTGGAAAAGGGACGAGTGCTGAGCAAGTGACACTATTCCCTCTCAGACCTCTCCTCCACCTAGAGTGCCACAATGTGATTTAACAAGTCACCTTGTACTGACGAATACCTAAGGTCCCACCCCTTACAATGTAACAGGTGCAACTACTTTACCTAAGACACAGAGGCAAAAAAAACACAGGTGCCTGCCAGGATGAGGAGATAGAGAAATATGGCCCAAAAGAGGGAATGGATCAAGATTCCAGTGAGAGAACTAAGCAATGAGGAGATAGCCAACCTAACAAATGAGGAGATAGAGAACCTAACAGATGCAGAATTCAAAACACTGGTGATAAAGATGCTCACAGGCTTGACAGATATGCTTAAGTTTGGCAAATGCAGAAGGGAAGAAGTGAAGGCTATGCTAAGTGAAATGAAGGAAAATCCACATGAAACCAATGGTGAAAGGAAGGAAACTGGGGTTCAAGTCAATGACTTGGAACAGAGGGAAGAAAAAAACAGTCGATCAGTACAGAATGAGGAAACAAGAATTGAAAAAAATGAGGAGAGGCTTAGACATCTCTGGGACAACTTTAAACGTGCCAACATTCGAATCACAGGGGTGATGGGAGGAGAAGAGGAAGAGCAAGAAATCAAAAGCTTATGCGAAAAAATAATAAAGAAAAACTTCCCAAATTTGGCAAAGAAAATAGACATACAAGTTCAGGAAGCACAGAGATTCTCAAATAAGCTAGACCCTGAGGACCACACCAAAACGCAAAATAATTAAAATGCCAAAGGTTCAAGATAAAGAGAGAATCTTAGGAGCAGCAAGAGAAAAGCAGAGTTACCTACAAAGGGGTACCTGTAAGTCTATCAGCTGATTTCTCAAAATACATTTTGCAGGCAAGAAGGGATGGGCAAGAAGTATTCAATGCGATGAAAAGCAAGGACCTACAACCAAATGACTCTATCCAGCAAAGCTATCATTTAGAATGAAAGGGCAGATAAAGTGCTTCCCAAACAAGGTAAAGCTAAAGGAGTTCATCATCACCAAGCCATTATTATATGAAATGTTAAAGGAACTTACTTCAGAAAAAGAAGATCAAAGCTATGAACATTAAAATGACAACAAACTCACAACCATCAACAACTGAATCTAAAAAATAAAAACAAAATCCAACCAAGCAAACTAGAATAAGAACAGAATCATAGGTATGGGGATCATTTGGAGGGTTATCAGCTGGGAGGGGGCAGGGGGAGAAGTGGGGAAATGGTGCAGGGGTTAAGAAGCATAATTGGTTGGTACAACATAGACAGGGGGAAATTAAGAATAATATAGGAAAAGGTGAAGCCAAAGAACTTATATACACAATCCATGGACATGAACTAAGGGGTTTGGGATTGCTGGAGGGAAGAGGATTACTGGGAAGAGGGGAGCAAAGGGGAAAGAAATTGGGACAACTGTAACAACATAATCAATAAAATATACTGAAAAAAATATAAAAAAATGTGGAAGAGGGCATAAGGGGGATAAATGGTAATAGAAAAAGACAATAAAAATGAAAAAAAGACAATAGATGACACAAGCTGATGAGGATGTGGAGAAAAGGGAACACGTGCACTATTGGTGGGAATGTAAATTGTAAAGCCACTGTGAAAAGCAGTATGGAAGGTCCTCAAAAACTTAAAAATAGAATTACTATATGATCCAGCAATCCCACGTCTGGTTATTTATCAACAAAAATTAAATGAAAACACTAATTTAAAAAAATATATGCTCCCTCATGTTCATTGCAACATTATTTACAATAACAAAGATATGGACATAAGCTAAGTGTCCATCAACAGATGAATGAAGAAAGAAAATGTGGTGTATATGTACAACAGAATATTTTTCTGGAAGAAAATCTTACTATTGCAACAATATGAATGGACTTTGAGGGCACTATGCTATGTGAACTAAGACACAGAGATAAAGACAAATACAGTATGCTCTCTCTTACTGGTGAAATCTAATTTTAAAAACCCAAGCAAATGAAAAAAATTTCATAAATACAGAGAACAGATTAGTGGTTGCCAAAGGCAGGCAGTGAGGGATGGGCATAATGGGTAAAAGAAGTCAGAAGTTGCAAAGTTCTATAAGGTAAGTCATAAGGAACATAATGTACAGTATGGTGACTATAGTTAATAATACTGTATTGCATATTTAAAAGTTGCTAAGAAAGTAAATCTTAAAGGTTTTCATCACAAGAAGAAAATTATAATTATGTTTGTTGATGGATGATAACTAGACTTTTAGTGGTGATCATTTTGTAATATTTACAAATATCAAATCATTAGGTTGTAAACCATGTAATGTTGTAAGTCAATTACACCTCAATTTTAAAAAGAAATGTGGCACTAGATGTGCTCATTGATACTGGGGTATCTTTTTAAGGTCATGTCAGCTCAGAGAGTAAAGAAATATTTGTGAGTATACCAAGTCATATACAGGGTAGGGCAAAAGTTTGTGAGTATACCAAGTCATATACAGGGTAGGGCAAAAGTAAACGTATAATTGTTCATATGGAAAATGACACAATAACTAATAAATAATAATACAAGAATAAACTCTGTTTTGCATACTCACAACTGTAAACCTGGTTTTGCCCAACTCTATATATAGATATCTAAAAATATTTCTATAAGTAACCATCTGTATCTACATTAAGTGAACATGATTTTTTAACTGATGTCTTCAACAGTAAGAAACCTAGCTCACACCACTCACCATCCATTCATTTAATATCCGTTCCTCTATACCTGTGTAGCAGTATCAGAACTAATAACCACAACACTGTGGGAAACAACTTTATCAGCTAAAGTATAGTGCTTATGTGCAGTTCCTTTTGCCTTCAGCCTTACATACTGCTCATTTGCAGTATTACTTAGGTCAGCACCTTTTCCTCTACCCCCTTCAGTGAGCTTGTTTCATGCATGTTGAATACAGTTAGAATCTCTCGTCATAGTTTGCCTTTCTTTCTGGGATCATCTGACCTAAATGAACTTTCTTATTAACTTTCCATACATTAAGTTTCAATCTCTGTGCTGTAAAGTTCTATAGGTTTTGACAAATGCATAATGTCATGTATCCACCATTACAGTATCATACAGAATGATTTCACCCCTCTAAATGTCCCCTGTGCTCCACCAATTCAACCCTCCTCCCTCTCCTCTCCAACCACTGACCTTTTCACTCTCTAGTTTTGCCTTTTACAAAACGTCATGCAATCAGAATTGTATGGTATGTAGTCTCTTCCGACTGGCTTCTTTCACCTAGCAATATACATGTAAGTTTTCTCCACATTTATTCATGCCTGGTGTGTTGTTTAATCAATTCCAGAAGAAAAAAAATGAGCTGCACAAATCTGTCACTTTAGCTATTTTTCTTCCCAAACCCAAGTCTGGTTCCCTTATTTCCTATAGATTTGGATTCATGTCTCATTCCAGGTTAGACCTTCCTGGCCACTTCATGTAAAACTGCAGTCCTCCACCCTCCGTCTTTCCTGGCTTTATTTTTAGTACTTTCTGACACACCTTTGCCTTTATGCATTTATTTTGTTTAATGTCTGTCTCCATGAGGGCAGAGATTTTTACTATTTTATTCTTTGCCGCTTTCCTAACACCAGAAACGGTACCTGACACAGGAGCCCTCACTAAATATTTGATGGGTGGATAAACCAAACAGGCACCACCCTTTCCCAAAACTGTGTACGTATATATGTGTGACTGACCCAATGCCTTGTATGCCCCGTGGCTGTACAGGAAATTAACAAATTAGGATGGCAAGGTGGAGTCAAGAGATGTGAGAAACTGGTAGCTGTTCACAGCTCTTTCTCCTGCCTACATATTTATCGTGGTGCTGATGTTTTCCCATCAGAGATTAATTAAACAGGGTGTATTTTTCCCTATTAGACTTTTGATTCTTATTTTTATATATTTAAGATATTTTATTTTTTTTAATAACTGAATTATTTTGTAATGAGTCAAATAACTTAGAGATACATGAATGAGTATTTAATCATCTTTGCTGTTCCCTGTATGTTCCCTGTACCTGCCCTTAGACCTGGGCCGCTGGGACCCCTCCCTGCCCTGAGTCCTCTGCTCTACAAGGTTGATCCTCACTAATGCAAAAAGCAGTCCCCAGGACCAGCATGTCAACCTGGAGTCTGTGACTCTCCTTCTAGACCATACTCCAGGTACCAAGGATACCACAATCGAATTCCCTGCCAAATGAACTCAAGCCCTCTCCTAGGCCAGACTGGCCCAGAAGGAGTGCACTGCCAGAGTGCAGGAGCATGTGTCGGGTGTGAGTAGGCTGCATGCCAACACATATGTGCACAAGTTCTCTTCAGGGGCACAAGGGAGCTAGAGTGAACAGCAGAGGAGCAGATAGGGCCAAGCTTCCATTTGTCCTCTCTCCTAAGGCCCACCACCTCTTAAAGTAAAGGGCAAGTCTGCCTACCCTATTATAATCCCATCCCCCTGAGGTCATAACGGTAACAGTTTGGCATATAACCTTCACACCTTTCTCTATGGTTTCATAAATATATAGAAATATAAATATATATGGAAGGGTTTCTTTCTCTATCCCTATCAATTTTTTATAAAAGTGGTATTTCAATATATAAGATATGTTTACACCCCTTCCACATATAGATCTAACTCATTCTTTTTATTACTTCATGATGTTATAGAATGAATGCATATTCCTTTATGATGGAATATTCAGTTTTTCTTTTTTTCTTCTACCTGAAACAAAGCTGAAATACCCTATACCTGCAATCTTACATCCTGGTGCTTTCATTTTATAAACTTATACTTGGGTTCCTAGAAATAGGATTAGCAGTTCAATCAAAGGCTATAACCGTCATTTATTTCATAGATGTTTTCAAACAACTTTGGTAAACACAGTAATTCATACCTCCACTAGCAATGGAAAGGTAGCCATTATACCAACTCTCTCAGTTCTGGGTATTATCGATTGTTTCAGATTCTGCAAATTGGATGGATAAAATTGACATCTGCTGAATTTTACTTTTGTTGCCCTGACTGCTGTAAAACTTGGCATCTTTTCATACACTCTGGCCATTTGTATGTTCTCTGCTATAAATTTCCTATTTATAGCCTTTGCCCATTTTTCTCTTGGGATGCTAGTCTTTTCATATCAAATTTTAAACATTTATCAAATAATACACTTCCATGGTTAAGAGTATTTTCAGTTATTTCTCCTATTATTTATCAATTTTAAGGAATATTTTTCCATGCAGATATTTCTAATTTTTGTGATCAAATCTATACATCTTTATTCGCTTTGAATGATTTCTGGGTTTCGTCTCTTATTTAGAAAGGAATATCTACCTGTTCTCCTAAATTTTATCCTAGTATTTTTATTGTCACATGCTTCTGTCCTCACTTTGTAATAGAGGTAATTCAGGAAACAAAGGAGCTGTCAGAAAGGACAGAGTCTTTGAATTCTGTATCCCAGGTCTCTTCTTCTGCTTTTCTTCACCACTTGACTTTAACATTTCTTCTCTCCCAACAACCTCCTCTTAAAATGTAGGCAATCTGCAGTATTACTTCTACAGGCCTTGTCACCTCAAGACCTTGTCAGCAAATCAAGTTAAAGTTCATTAGAGCTCCCAAGGACAGCCTTCTTGGGAAAGATAAGATGCCAAATACAAAGAGAAGGAGGAAGAAAGCAGAGGTTTGAGGGTTCAATTCACTCACACTTTGAGCCAAATGACAGAAAAAAATTGAGAGCCTCCTATGCACAAGACCTGATAGTAGGGCCTGTGAAGATTCAAGACTCAAGTGACAGCATGGACCCTGACCTCCAGCGGTTCATTGTTGTGAAGGGGGAAGTGCAGCCCACACAGAAACACTGCAGCACAAGGCAGGATATCCAAGATCTGGACCAAAATAGAGATGGAAGATCAATTCTGACTAGGTGATCAGGGAAGATGTCAAAAGGGTGAATTTTCAATAATGGCTAGAAATTCAATAGGTAGAAGATAAGAACTTTCAGAAGAAAATGTCACAAGCAAGGATATAAAAGTGGAAACAGAATAGAGGATTTGGGGGTGATCAACTTTCCAGTCAGAAAAATATAGAAGTGTATGTAGAAGAAAAGTTAGAACTGAGCTGGAAAAGTGGCATAAGTCAAGCCCTCAGGAGGCTAAGAGGTCTGGACTTGACCTTGTGGGCAACGGGTTCAAACACAGACAGACTGTACTACAACACACCTTTGTTGGAGCTCACCCTGGAGAACAGTGTGTGTTTGGTTAGGAGAGGGGGATATCCAACTCCATTTGATCTCCCAAATCATTTAGGATCATCTTTAAAACAATCAGATTTACCAGATTTACCAAACTCCATGGGTCCCACTTCAAATTTGTTGAATCCAAACCCTGCAGTGAATTTGCCAGTTAGGAAACTTTAACTTCTGGCTAAATCTCCCCCAAAAGTATAATCATATTTATTAAATTCCATAGAAATTATATATGTTCCACTGATTCCATTTGTATGTATTCTCTATGAAAATGCAACTAGATAGTAGCAAAATCTACTGCTTTGACAGTCTGGCTTGTCTTCCTTTTCTCCTGGTAACTCTCTCCAGATACCCCACTTTGGGTGAAGTTAACTGTCTTTGGAGTAGGTCACATGATTTGGGTCTAAGCCAATCAGCATATCATACAACCCTAGCCATAGGATTGGTTCAGGGGCAGGTTCTTGGTCCAATCAGAGATCATGAGACAAAATGAGACTTTCCAAGCTGAAGATCTCTTTTTCCTTCTGTATTTGAACCCTTACCTTCAGAGCTGTTGACAGCCATCTTGCAAAGGGGAAGCTCACTGAGTAGAAGGCAGACCTGAGGGGGGAAAAAAGAGACAGATGGCCAGGGTTGTATCATTTGAGGCTTGAATATAGGCTTACCTGAAGCCACCACCCCGCTCTTCGCAGGACTGCTTGGTTACACCAGCCAGCACGTTCTCATTTTTGCTTAAGCCTGAGTAGATCAGGTTTCTTGTCACTTGCAACTAAAAGAATTATCGCTAATAGGAGCTACATAGCCCTTCTCAAAATTAAGCTTCTTCATATACAAGGAAAGCAGGGACCCAAATTCTTCTAAGAAAGATGTTCTCATAAGACATGCAGGCCACTGGCAACTTGAGTTAATTTGGAGAATTCTTTCAGAAGCTTCTAGAAATGACAAGGAAAATGGTTTCTTTGTTAGGCCAAAGAAACACTCTCCTGATGATCTAATAATCCCATCTCCTTGCTTCCTCGGATATATGATTTCACAACACGTTAAAATGGTATGTTTTAAAAATCTTCTTTGTATTATCCAAGCATACAGAGTTTCTCAGAAATCAGGAAGAATTGTGCTGGGTTGGGAACTGGGAAGTCAATTCCTTGTTGACCCATCCTATGGGAACATCCTTGCAGGTCTGCCAGTGTATTTGATTGTTTAAGTGAGCATCTGTCAGACACAGACTCTGCTAATAGGATTGAAGTTTGTTTACTTTTCCCTTTGAGACCTCAAAGCAACAAGCTAAGAAGGAATGTTTTAAATTGCCATGTCACAGGTAAGAAAAAGGGGAAGAAAAAGAATAATATGAAAGAGAGAAGAGGACACAGACGTGAATCTTGTGAACCATTTCCTTTCCTCTAACTTTAAACAGAGACCTCTCCTTTGTGGACCATACTCAAGGAGACAACATAAGATGTAGGTGCAGATAAACATTTTACTCCATGAGAAAGTCTTCTATCAAAAACTTTCATATTTGTGTTTTAATTTTAGGATAAAGACCATTGATACTTTCTTATTATGGAAAACTCATCTGCTCAGACTTGGTACTTTCTGACAAATAACTGAGACAAACCCATGTTGTGTTTCTATCTGTACTTTAAAGAATATTTCAAAACCCCTTTAGGTAGTGTCTTTACTATAAGAGAAATAACAATGAGTGTTTATTATTCTCAGGCTAATAGTCAATAGCAAATTTCCCTTAAAGCTATTTGTAATAATGCCAGCAAGCATCATCAGGGTTCAATCACTGATAACCTAATGAACCTTCAGGACTGAGAATCATGTTAGCCTCCACCTCATCTGACGGAGCAGAGGAGAAAGAATTGACACCATGATCCAGAATCTGATGACTCTATAAACTCCAAATCCGATGATTTGTCCATTGATTCATTCATTTAAACAAATATTAGTTGAGGTCCTACTAGGTGCCAGCCACTATCTAGGCATGGGAATAGAAGAATAGTGTAAAGGCTGATTAAGTTTCTACCTCCAGGGACTTTCTAGGGAGACAAAGAAACAAGTAAAAAATGGATTATGTACTCGTCGGCGGCGGCAGCCGTCCGTCTCGAGAGACGATGGTGTAGCTTCTTAAGAGTCTATCTGCACTGCTGAGAATGGCTGTGCAGTCCAACTCGGGAGTGACACGGTATCTATCTCCTCCCGTGTTGAATCGACATCTTGCGATGATGCTGGAGTGTCCTCTCCAGTGAAGCTGAAGCTACAGAGCCTGGGCAGGGTGATATGGAGGGTCTGCTGTTCCCCATGCAGCAGACCCCCCCTCTCTTCGCAGCTGAAGGGTCCAAGGGAAAGACGGAGTCAATACAGCTTGGCTTCAGGTGCGCCGCAGGAGTTGCCGGTGTTGACTACAATGTCAAACCGCCTTAGGGACTCTGGCTCCGGATTTTCTGTTGGGGTTCACTCCCTTAGCCTTTCCCCTGAAGAGGTATGCCGCAAGGCAGCGGAGGTTTTTTGGAGTCAGAGTTTTCCTTCTCTGATGTGCCCTGACTGGAAGATCGAACCAGCGACACTTAGCTCGCAGGCCGACGCTCAATCCACTGAGCCAAACCAGCCAGGGCTGATTATGTACTATAATAGTAATAAATAGGCAATAATAAATGCTATGAAGAAAACAAAGCCAGAATGGGAGAGTGGGACAATGAGATGGCTGGGTCATATACATGGAGAGATCAGATGAGGAAAAGGAAGAAGTAAGCCTTGGGAGCCTGAGGAAAAACATTCCAGGAAGAGGAAGGGATGAAAGGCTTCAGCAGGACTAGCTTTGGAGGCTAAGGGAACAGTGTGGAAGCATATAGAGCTTTAGAGGCTGGAAAGGTGTGAGGATTTTATTCGAAACGTGATGGGAAACCATTAGAGGATTTTAAGTGAGGAGCTAAACTGATTTGTGTGTGTGTGTGTGTGTGTGTGTGTGTGTGTGTGTGTGTGTGTGTTTAATCCTCGCCTGAGGATATGTTTTGATTGAGTTTAGAGGGAAAGAAGGTGGATGTGGAGAAAAACATAGATGTGAGAGAGAAACATGGATCAGTTACCTCCCATGATTGCCCCAACTGGAGATCAAACCCAGAATCTTTTGGAGTATGAGATGATGCTCCAGCCAACTGAGCCACCAACCAGAACTGATTTGTGTTTCTAAATGCCATCTGGGGGACATGTGAGAAATGCAAGAAAGCAAGGAAACCAGTGGGGAAGAGCCTGTTGGGTAATGTCACAAGGACTGGGGGTGCTGGCTTTGCTCCTTGCTCTCAGCTGTATCCCCAGCTCCCAGAAAAAGCCTGGTAAATAGTGATTGAGGGATGACTAAATTCTCGGCCTGAGGGAGCGTGCAATTTCCCAGGTGAGGCAAATATGTAAATAAAACCAGGACACAAAATGGGTGGCACTAAGGGCCAAGGTTTGCTGAGGGGAAGGGGTGTAGGAGTGTCTCCCAGAGAGCAGAGAAGGGAACCACGCATAGCAGTGGGACCACACAGAGCACTCTCCCTTAGGGTGGACAGAAAGGGAGGGGTGAGAGGGTAGGGAGAGCAGCCCATTTGACTGGACAGAGCCTCCAGTGGCACCCTGGCTGTTGAATCTGCATCAGAGAGCTGATTTGCCTCCCCTTTATAAAGGAATGGGCGCTCTCTCCTGTGAGCCTGTTTAATTCTCCTACCTTCCTTCAGGGCACACTCAGAAAGAAATTGCTTTTCAGTTCTCTCTGCTGGCTGCTCTTGAGGCAAGGATGGGCCAATATCCTCCACACCCTTTGCCTATCCATCCGGAAGTACTGAGTCAACAGCCCTTTCCCAGAACCCACCTCAGTTTCTTCCCACACCTGCAATGTGGACTGTTCCCAGGAATGAGGTGGGGCAGGGCAAGAGAGCGAGGTGAGAGTCAGGGAGCAGAATCACACCTGAGGAGCTCCAGATGGGTGCCTCTCAGACTGACCATGCATGCAAATCTCCCAGGGAGCCTGTTGGCAAGGATTGCCAGGTTCGGTCTTACTGTGAAGGACTGAGGTGGGGCAGGAAATTTGCATTTCTCATAAACTCCCAGGGGTGCGGGTGCTGAGGCTTCCCAGAGTACCCTTTCAGAGTGCACTGCTCTCTATGAAGCCAGGATGATGAGGCTGGCAGGGGAGAGAGAATAAATATAGCCACGAGTTACTGAGTGCCAGGCTCTGGGCTAAGGGCATTATGTGAATAATCTCTTTAATCCTCACCCAGCCCTGTGAGCTGGCACCATTATTTTGCTTATTTAACAGACAAGACTAAGAAAGAGTGGAGAATTTGACCAAAGTCTCATAGCTTACAAGTGAGACTTGGACTGAACCACCTGTCTCCAGTGCCTGAACTATTAAGAGAAATCTTGAGAGAAGAAATGTTGATAGGCTGACTAGGACCTGTTATGAGTTGGCAACTAGAGAAAAGGTCAAGAAATAAATACCCTCTACACTCAAATGTTCGCCACAAAGGGAAGGGTGGATATGCAGCTATAACTGGATCCAACTGGATCTCAGGAGTACCTCAACTTCTGGGCCAATCAAGACTGAAAGTGGCTGTGACAAAAGAAAAGAGAAAGTACAACCCATTTTCCTCTCTGCTTTGTGTTTACCTAAAATGTCTATATTTAAGATTACAATTCCCCCAGATTAGAAAATTCCTTATTTTTTTCTGGTGTTGTCTCACTGTACTGTACCCCAGGGCTCTTAGCTGTGTTCTCAAAACATACAATGAACAATGTCTAAACCCTTGCCTTTGTTTTCTACTTATGAAGTATAATACACAAGCACCTATTATGAATTAACTCAAATTACTACACTACCGCACAAGCTAGACAGGCGATATGTGGAAATAGGATTAGGGAGATATGGAATGGTTTAGTATGAGCAGGCTTTCAGTGTTGGACAGGAACAAGTGGTGAACACAATCCTTCTTGCAGGATATTATGTGCACTGAAAATGAAATTACTATGTGAAATGAAATGAAAATGAAAAATACTCCAAGTATTTATAACCAGTGCCACTCAAGTAAAAGCAACCATATGGCTTAAATCCTCACACACGCACACACACGCACATACACACACAAATAAGCATTGAAGGTGATACTAACCCAAACTCTTTTCCAGGGAGAAAGACTCTTGAAGGAGATTCAGGATTCAAGCATTAGCTTGTATTCACATCCCTAGAGTTGACTTCCTCATTTTTGTAGATTTGAAATCAAACCAAAAAGATCATCTAATGCAGTTAAATAATACAGTGGATTAATGTCTCCAAAATGAGACCTGAGAGAGAACTTATTTTTTCCCCTAGGTTGCCCTAACACTCAGCTTAGGAATCCTCCAGGCACCCATAAACATAATCCTGTGCGCTTCTGCTAATCACACCTCGCTTAAGTGGGCCAAAGGTTTATTTTACATGCAGACTCCTGGGGGGAGACAGCCTGGAAACTGATAGGCAGTAAATTTGTGTTCTAGTTCAGCCTTGCAGGGTCCTTGGCTATGAACAACACTTTCTATGTGTTTGTCTTAGTTTTACTTTTTAGCATGTTTCCTAAACCTGGTGAGCTCCCTGCTACAAGGAGTTTAGGGACACTATATTCAGGGAATTCTATTTTTCTTTTAAAACCTGAATAAAAGTGTTCTCATCTGTCTGCTCTCCTGGGGCTTGGAGTCCCATTCAGTCTCCAGGACTCCATTCTGCACAGACACTACATTTTTATAAGAGGTGTTTTTTCTCAGCTTTTCCTCTGAGTGGCAGAAGGAACACTAAAACTCAAATTCCCTGCTTTTAGTGCAGGATCTTTCTCCCCACACTCACTATCCTTCCCCTTTCACTCTGGGATCATGTGACCTACCCCACACTGTGGCCAGCCCCTACCCCAAGCCAGTACCTCAACACCCTTTCTAACACACCCACTGTTATCCAAAATTTCACCCTTGCAGGTGGGAGGAAGAATCCCAACTTTATGATGAAAAGCCCTAGATGAATAAAATCTTTAAGGCTCCTTTGTATATATCTATAGTAAATACATAGTAATATGTACATTACATATATAAAGAGTTTACATCTTCAAGTTTCCACAGAAAGTAGAAGAAGAGCTCTGAGGGGATGCTAGCCCACCCTGTGCAATAGAAAGAGAATTCATATATGTGATTTTATGATTTCTAGTAGCCACATTAAAAGAAAGTAAAAAGAAATAGATGAAGTTCATTTTAGTAATATAATTGATTTAGCCCAATGTAACCAAAATATTATCATGTGAACATTCAATCATATTCAAATTATTAATGAGATACTTTGCACTCTTTTATGCTAAATCTTCTGGGTCCAGTATGTTTGTTACAATCACAGCACATCTCAATTTGGACTAGGCACACTTCAAATGCTCAAAAACCTCATGTGGCTAGTGGCTGCAGTATTGGACAGAGTAGATCTAACCAAACACCTAACAACGGGAAGAATCTTTGAGAGGTACGTCCATCTGGCTGCTCTGTTAACATTTTCTTTCCTGAGGGCAGACCACTGGGCTTTACATCTCTCTGGGTACACTTCCTAACAGACACTCGATACAATGAAGAAAGGAGGGAGGAAGGAAGGAAGGAAGGAAGGAAGGAAGGAAGGAAGGAAGGAAGGCAGGCAAGGAAGGAATTTCTGATGTACTTTCATGCCACTTAAGTCATCCTATCTAAAAATATAATTTAAACATCAACAACTACCAAGAGTAACAGGTAATTTTTTTGAAATCTGAAAATACACTTTTTAAAAAGTATTGGAGAAGGTATATGGGTTTAATTTGGCAGAAATTTCCACATAACCTTTGTTCTACTTGAACTCACTGAAAGCTAATACTACAAACTTGTCATACTTTGACTTCAAAAGTAAATGTGTCACTAAGCACCTACATCCAGCCAAATCCAAGTTGCTCAGTAACATTCAGGACAGAGGTCTAAACTCCACCAGGTGCTAAACCAGCCCCATTCCTTTAAGTGAGAGAAGGAGGGGAACATAGAGGAGCAGGAAGGGATCCCCTCCCAGCCCAGCCAGGTATGTCACTCACACCCACAGATCAAGAGCACTTGGGTCTTTTTTATGGCACCCGCCTGTGGTGAGCAGCGGGAGTCTAACCTTGGTCAGTGCTAGCCTCTCCCCAAGCTCCTTCACCAATGTCATCTTCAGCTGGGGCTTCCCTTCTTACCTCAAGGAACCTCTGAGGCCCCAAGTTTGCGCACTCTTCCTTGAGAAGCCTGAGGCTCCCTGAGCATGAACTGGCCTCCCCCCTCCCTCCTGGCTTTGCCTCAGCTCCCAGCTCCCAACCTCCAGGACTCTTGTCAGCCCAAGGGCCTGCTGTTTAAATATTCAATTCCAGGCTTCCTGCATTGTTTCTCTGGGCAGGGCCATGCTGGTGAAGCCTTCCAGGATCTCTCTCTCTCTCTCCCTCTGTCTTTCTCTCTCCTTTTCTTTCTTTCATTATAATGACATCCTGATCCTGTCTTAATTGCTGAGCTGCATGACTGCCCCACTGTAGATGTTTTCTACCTGTGTTCTGACTCACACTCATTACATTGTACTTTGAACTTGGCCTTGGATATCTGCTGCCTCGATCACTATAAACAATCCAAATCTCTTCACATTGGGACAGCTGCTACCACCTCTCCAAAATTAGCTATTAGGAACCCAAGTCTTTCCTAGTCCTGCCCACCCGCCCAAACACAACAATATAAATGGAAAAGCCCAGTTCATTCACTCACTCACTCACTCATTCTAAACTGCCCTTATGGGGCTTTCCGAAAAGATTATGGACAAGTACACAACCTCTTAAAGATGCAGCAACACAAATGCCAAGTTGAAAGAAATTTTCACTGACCTCTGCTGTCCAACTTTGAGAGCAATGGGGATGGTAAATTTTGAGGCCATTCACTTACTCATGCAGTTGTTGTGAAAAAAGCAAAATATTATAGCAGGTAGATAGCAATGAGTGACTAAGAGAGAATAACCCAGAGAAGGGGATATGAATGTCTTATCTAAAAGGAAATTCTCAAAGTAAAAGTTAAAAGATACCTTTATCACAATATGAGTGATGAAATACATGTGGAAGTGCTGCCTATCTTGGTGGGGGCAATCAGGCCGAGAGATGTGTCTCAGCTAGAGTTCTCAAAAGTGGGCTTCTATTTCCTCATCTGTGAAATGGGAAGAGAGAGGGAGCTCAAATTTAATACTTCATATCTTCTAAGAAGTAGACACTGAGAGAAGATTCGGTGTACAAGACCATTTTCTAGGGTAAACATCTGGGAGAGAATAATGGAGTGGGAAGCAGAGGAGGCTTGGAACCAGCAGGCAGACCATAGGCCAGCCTGACCCTGTGCGGGAAAGAAGCGTGGGGAGGGGCATGTGACATCGCCGTGCACTTCCGGCCAAGCTGCCGGAGAACCCTCACGCCAGCCTTGCCATCCTGTCTGTGGGGAATGGGCCTCCCAGAGCTCCGTGGCGGAGCTCAGAGCCGGGCAGCAGGGGCGGGCAGTTACACCCTTTGCAGTTGGAGAGGTGACCGGCACATTTTCTCTGGCACCACCGTCCACCCTTTCTGCCATATATTAGTTTGCTCAGGATGCCATAACAGCTACCACAGATGGAACAGTTTAAACAACAGAAATGTATGTCTCACAGTTAAGGAGGCTGGAAGTCAGAAATCAAGGTGCTGGCAGGGTTGCTTCCTCTGAGGCCTCTGTCCTTGGCTTACAGTTGGCCACCTTCTCACTGTGTTCTCGCATGGTCTTTTCTCTGTGTTTGTCTGTGTCCTAAATTATCTTCTTATTAGGACACCAGTCATATTGAATTAGGGCCCTCCCTAACAACCTCATCTTACTTACCTCTATAAAGACCCTCTCTCCAAATACAGTCACATTCTAAGATATTGGGGGTTCAGACTCAGCATAGACTTTCAGGGAAACACGCTTTGATTTATAACATGCCACATATTTGCTTCTCCCCTCAGTTTCAGTCCTTCCATGGCCTCCACGCCTCTCTCTTACTCAGAGAAAACTTAGAAGAAAGTCTGATTTCCCCTCACTTTTATCTCTCATCTCAGAAGATGTTTCTGACTTACCTGGTGATGTGTCCCAAACCTTATACCTGGAAGTTACTGATCCCCTTCTCAGTCTGGGGAGGCTGGGAGGGTCCGTTCGTGGTTACTGTGGGGCAGGAGGTACCAAGAGGCACCCAAGGGGATTCCTGCATTTCACTCAAATGTGTAAAAGGAGACTTTCTGTCTGCTGCAGGTCAGGGTCACTAACCCAGGCCAGGATGGTGTCTCTTCTCACCTACTGTTCCCAGGATACAAGTCCAAGATACCCTGGTGGCAGTCACAACTTGTAGTTCAATGGCTCCCTTACTTAGGACCTCCCTAGGACCTCCAACCATGTAGAGAGCCTACAGTTGCAGAGACAAGAAACACAAAATCCCCTAGTGAGCCACTGGAGAGATGACAAGGCCACTCCTATTTCTGCCCCTTTGGTTCCCCAGGTTTTTCCCAGCAAGGCCCTGAACTTCACATGTGCTGAGCATTTCAACAGCTCTGGCTCTCAGTGGCTGATGATGGGACCTCACAGATAAAACTCAGCCAGGTCTGCTCTTCTGTGGCAGGAGATTCTTGACTAGGAGCATCCTGGGAAGTGTGGCCTCGACACAGTGGTGGTGAGGACCTTCAGTCAGGCCCATTCCTTTCCATTCAGGGGTCTGCAATCATGGCGGCCACACAGACTCCTCACTGTGTCCTCATTGTTGTTCCCACAGGGTTTAAGGGTGGGTGACAGCATGCTGTGGAATCAAGTGGCTTCTTGATGGCACCTGACTTTTCTGTCCTGCTCCATGCTGGAATGCTCTGCGCCACACCTTTCTTCTCTGGCCTCAGATTCCTCATCTGTAGCACATACCTCACGAGGTTGGTGTGAGGATTAAAGGAGATAATGCATGGCTTTTAAATAGTTCATCTAAATGCTCGCAAGGCTGGTCAAAATGATTCTAAAATATACATGAAAGTATAAATTTTCATCAATGACCAAGACATTTTTGAAAAAAATTAGTATGTGATGGGATCTTGGCCTACTGTGTATTAAAGTTTACTATAGTGTTGTTACAATCAAAACAATATGGCTGGCCAGGCCACACCCATATTCACAGCAGGTCCCCAGGTGAAAGGCCTCAGGAATGGTGGAATAGTAGGCAAGGGAAGTCAGCAAACTGGATCCATAAGTTCTGCATGAGGATAGGTTCTAAGGGCTGGGTCGGTTGGGCTGGGATGCAAAGCAGGGCTATATTCAAACAAAATGAACAAACACACAATATTGCTCTAACAGAATAAAAATAAATGGATTAATGGAGCAAAATAGAAAAAAAGAAATATATATATATATGGAATTATTTATATATAAATCCAATATAGAGTAAGGTTTCATTTCAATTCACCAGGGAAAGGATAAGCTACTCAATAAATAGGGATAATTGAGGGGGTAATTAGAACCCTACTTCATTGCCTATATTTCTAAGAGAAATTGAAGTACAGTGGGTAATAGGGAAGGGACTAAAGTGAGGCAAGAAAGGTACTCTTGGAGTGCAAACTTGAAGAAGGCATTCTTTTTCAGGGTCATTTGGGTGCCTTGGGTATGCCTGAGCCCCTCCCCTGCCTAGTCCCAGCCTTGGTGAAGGCACCACAGCATCGCTGATAATAGAAGGTGGTTGGGAACAACCAATGTACATTATTAGAGAAATGGGTAAGTCAGTTAAGATAAATTCATACCTTGGACAACCAAGGCTACTAAAAGGGAAGAAGCAAACATGGAAATATACTCTCAATACAATGTTAAGTGAAACAGTGAAGTTGCAGACCCACTAGCATGACTTACAATATGCACATGTATGCATGTTTATATAAGTTCTGGAAGATACCTACCAGATGGTTATGCATGGCTACTCTTCGGGAGTGGGCTGGGCTGAGGTGAGAGAGATTTTTTTTCATCCCACTGTTAGTAGTACAAGTTGAGTCAGTTGTGGTGTTTTTTGTTTGTTTGTTTGTTTGTTTGTTCTGGCTTTTTTTTTTTAATTGTGTAGGTTTTTCAGGGAGAAGAGAAAGCTGGTAGCAAATCTTTCTCAGAGCAACTATCCAGTTTCGCTTCATATAGGACATCTTAGTTGTGGTAAGATTGTTTCAGGGCAAGGCTGGTATAGATGAGGGTGAGATTGCAGAACTAAATCATTCTGCGTGATAGAATGGGAAGAATTTTAAGTCCTAGAGTGGGGGTGGGAGGCCCAGAAAGAAATGGCAATATAGGGAAAGAGAGGACCAGCATAGGGAAGGAGGCCATAGCTCATAAAGAAGAAATTCAGCTGGTGAAAGTCCTCACATCTGCAAAGACTGAGGATCTTTAAAGAAACTTTCTTTAACATCAGAAGGAAGTAGAAGGTACTCAGGCAGGTCCCAGGCTTCACAGAGAGCCTCACTCTGGTTGCCCTGTCTGTCACACACTTCTCCACACCCCTTTCCTAAACCCTCTTCTTGATCTCCTCTTCTGTACCACCCTGATATCTGCCCACTCCCAAATACCCACACCCCAAGAAGTCTCCGATCTCTAGCTTTGTTACTCAGATCTTTTGTCATTCATCTAAGTCATTAGATGCCTCGGAATCCAACAAATTTTCAGGTATGTATATGCTTGGGAAGCAGAGGAAAGATGACACATGACAGGAGCCTGGTAGGTGGGTGTATTTGGGCACAGCCAAGGAAGGGGGAAGAAGAATGAACTGCCATTTATTGAGCAGCTATTTCATTTGTCAGGCTCATGTTAGCAGTGTCTTATAAATTATTTCATTGAATTTTCACAATAACCTTGCATAATGGGTATTTCCCCTTTTTTACAAATGGAGAAATTAAGATTCAGGGAAGGTGTGGTAGGTTGCCTGAGATAGGGCTTCCAAAAATATCTCTCATCCATGATGTGCATGCAGCTTCTCACATCAAGAGATGGAGGTCTACTGTATTCTTCCCTCTTTGAATCTAAACTAGCCTTAGGACATACTATGAGCAACCAATGCAGAAGAAGCCACATGATGGGACTTCTGAGACCAGGCCTTTGGTGGGTTGGCAGTTTCTGCTCTCTCTCCCTTGGAAACCTGAGGCCATCATGCTATGAGGAAGCCCAAGTTATCTTCATTGCAAGACCACGTGGAGGGAAACAAAGACCGTAGGAACCAGCTCCATCCTAGCCACCAGCTGATTGCAGTAACATGAGCAAGCCCAGGCCAGACAGCAGAAAAATCCGTCAACCCACAGAACCATGAGTATAATACATTTTTCTTTGGGGGTAGTTTTTATTCAACAATGGATAATGGATACAGGAATTAAAAAACTTGCTCAAGATTATACAACTGTAAGCACAGATGAACTCGAACTTAAACGTAAGTTTGTTTATATCAAAGCTTCTGCTCTCCCATGAAAGTGCACTTATTTATGCTCTATAATGTGAGACTATCTGCCAGGTTGAGGTAAGTGGTGAGTGAGGGTTTATTAAACAGAAAACGTATCAAAGAAATCAACAGTTGACAGTGTTATACCTCCTAGTAGAAGCATAAGAAAAGAATAACTAAAGATAGGATTTGACTATAGAAAGTTATTCTCATTAATCCTATTTAAGGAAACTGTTTATATTTATGCACAATCAATATACAGCGTATATTATTTAAATATAATTAATTATGGTGTGTCAGTGATTTCTAAATATGTGTGTGTATATTGCCAAGTTAGTCACTTTCACCTTTTAAAAAGAAATGAAAAAATTTGTTGATAGGTTAATCCTAGTATGTGCCCCTTAATGTTTTAGTATCTGATGTCAAAATCAGAATGCTAGTTTACTATCTTCCCTAACCATTATCCTAAAAACAAGGGGCAGGCAAGCTCTTTTTTTTTTTTTTTAATATAATTTACTTATTTGTTTGTTTGTTTATTTATTTATTTTAGAGAGAGGAGAAAGGAGAAAGAGAGGGAGAGAAACATCACTGTGTGGTTGCCTCTCACTCGTGCCCCCAACTGGGGACCTGACGTGCAACCTAGTCATGTGCCCTGACTGGGAATCAAACCAGTGACACTTGGCTCGCAGGCCGACGCTCAGTCCACTGAGCCACAGCAGCCAGGAGACAAGCTCTTTTATTGTCAACCTGTTGGGCCCTCTCCACAGCAGACTTCTATGCAGCATTCAAGCTCCCTCCAATCAAGATCACAGCTGGACAGCAAGGACCCCTAGGCCTAATATAGTTACAGACTTAGAGGTTGAACAGATTAAGAGCAAATGAAGAGATCAAACCATTTCCTCACCCTCAAGTCACCTCACTCACTACATGATTAAATTTTTGTTGTTAAAGTCCTATAATCCCATCAGTGGTATGACAGTGAATGGTGAATGTTCTGTAACTTTCTCTCTTGAGGAAAAACAGCCCTGATGTGTAGGACTTGCCAGTTTCTGTGATATAAATACTCCTATCCAGCCAATTTCAAGCTACCAATGTTCTACTCACCAGCATTCAACACTAATGAAAATTTAACAATCTGATCTTGCCTGTATGAGCAGCCCCAGTTTACCACTGATACCCCATGCACGCATGTACACAATGTTACATCCATTGGGATTATGTTCAGCTGCAAGTGACAGATAGTGTCTTAACAGAGGAGTTCATTTCTTCTCCTTATGTAAAAGAAGCCCAGAGGTAAATATCCAGAGCCTGTATAACCGACCCAGATAATTTTCAAGAGCTTAGCTTCTTCTGGCTCTTGGTTCTTTCTGTCTCTAGGAGACTAATAACCCTCCTCTTCATGGCTGGAGATGGCTGCCTTCCCACCCAACTTTGAGTAAGTGCATTCAGAAGTACATATAAGTCTTCTCTTTCTTCTTAGAAATTTCACCAAAAGTTTTGAGATGTCTCATAGTCCAAAACATAGTTGAATAGTTATATCTAGCTACAAGGACCCTGGGGAAATGTAGTTTTTTAGTTGTGTGTCCAAGGGACAGTCAGCTGGCATTCTATTACTGTGAGGCAAGGAGAACATTGATGTAGGGAACCAGCTGTCTCTGTCACCATAGCTACTACCATAAACACAGCTACCACTAACCACCGTGCCCAGGCCTCATACCAAGCTCTTGATAGGTGTTATTTAGGTTTTTGGTCACAGTTCTCAAAGTGCAGTGGTACTTAGGAAAAATTCAAGTTAATACAGGTGAGCACTTTAATTTTTTTTTTGTACATTTTATTGATTATGGTGTTACAATAGTTCCAATTTTTCCCCCTTTGTTCTCCCCTAAATGTTTTTTTTTTTTTTGAGAGCTATATATTTATTTAATACGGGGGGAAAAAAGGATTATATCTAGCGTGTCATTTTACAGATACTTTTGCTTAGTCTAGGGTAAGGTAGGTAATGCCCATTTAAGTTAAAAAGTTATTAAATCCCAGAAAAATATTAAATAAATAACATAGGTGATATGAGGATACAGGAAAATGCCTTGATGTCTGTGATTTGGGAACCAGTGAGGTTGCTGTCATTATCCTCACTTTCCAGAGGAGAACACTGAAGCTAAGGGAAGTGACATAATTTGTCCTAGTTCACACATGATTATGCTGGTAGATTTGATAACCTTGTTCTTCAGCAATGACTAACATACCTAATATTACATTTGAGAATAATCATGATGCAGATTCAGTTCTTTTGGTAAAACCCTTTGCTACACACATATAATTTTTAATTATAATCCTTTTATGTAAACATAAACATAATGTTACAATTTATGTAAATATAATTAAAGGCTCAATTCATTAGCCAATATTTTGAAGGGCTCTGTGAAGCTTCATTGGGGAACAACACCCATTTCACAAAGGTCTCTTGAGGTCCTTCAGGGCAGGGTATTGCAACAAACAATGATGATAGTAAACATTTCTTAAAAAGTAGAACAAATTCTGGGAAATGGAGGGCAAACTAGGGGAATTCAATACATTAGTAGCACAGGTGATGTAAAATATCATGGGTCTAATGGAGGGAATACAGATTATAGTAAAGAAATTGTTCTTATGTAATGGTGTTTGCAAGTAGAGACTTATGAACATAGTATGCAAATTTATGCCAAATATATGTACTTTTACACCCAAATATATGCAAATTTGTCTTCTAAGCTAACAACTCTGTAAAAAATATACATATGAATGGGCATCTCTCTTTTTTAAAGTAGAATGCAATTCTCTCATATGTCATGGTTTTTCCATATGAGGCCTTGCCAGGACGTCCTTCATGGAGAGCTAAAGGCAATTAAAATATCTGCAAGATGTGGCATCCAAAGTCAGTGACAGGGTCCGAGTAACCAAAAGACTACACACTGTTTGAGGTCTCAGAAACTCCAGACGGTCCCGTCAGTGAGACCTCTACGCTCAGAGATGGGTAACAGAGCCCTGTCCATGGAGCTTTTTTAGCAGTCGATAGATGCCTGCTGTCTTTGTAGGCTTGTTTGTATGTCATTCTATTAGGAGGAGAGAAATAGAAATAAGGGTTCAAGGTCCTTTGGTCTTTAGGAGTGGTTGCAGCCTTCAGATCAATCTGTTTTTTACTGGTGATGAATGAACCTTGGATTGATGGGGGCGGGTAGAGGGAGGTGACATAGGAGGTGGTGGTTAAAGGGTGGGATAAATGTAGAGGGGAATATTTCTGTTTCTAGTTAACACTCTGTGTCTACTATATCATTATAGAAAAAAAATACAAACTTAAAACAGCCTAAACTAATTATGAGAGGGGAAATATGTAAAATGATATGATGCTGCTTGGCCCCTGGATAGTGCCTGCTGTATTTCTGCATGTGACATGTTATAAATAAAGCCCAAACCAAACCATAAAACTTGAAGAAAAAATGGGGAGGAGAAAAGCTGTTGTTCATCTCTAAAACCCACCCTTGTGCACATGCAAAACAGATGAGCTAAAAGGGACCCAACTCAAAATCATCTCTTCATAATATAAATCTAAGAATGGTTTCCAGATGGAATCTGAGATACACAGCTTATCATTATATCAAGGAGCAGACTCACTTCTGACCACATTCAAATGAATCACTGATCCACAAGTCAATGCACGGTCAAATTTGTCTTTTTCAGTTTGCCTGGAATGTTCCTGGACCTGCCACTGTGGTGGACTGGGATCTCCCCTGGGCTAGTAATTGAAATGATCAGCTAGGAACCAGGCATTGTTTCAGGCACATGACAATTCCTAACATTTTCCTGCCTCATGGTAGCATCCCTCTTGCCTGCCTTCCTCATTTTACTTTCCCCAGGCTTGTTAAGTGGGACACAAAATTACATCAAAACATCATGGTGGCATCTCCAAAGTGTTAGGTTTCTGTCTTCCTCTCCAACCTTGAAACTGAGAAAACTCTAAGCAATGGTAACCTAGGCTGGTAAGTAGATCTGGAAATTTATGAGAGACTGAGTACTGGAGAATCTGTAAAACTTGGCTATAAGTGACAAAAAATCCAAAATGACAGTGGCTCAAACAATATACATAGTTTATCCATCTTTCCCTTAAAACCACACTGGAGATAGTCTATGGCCATAGAGGGCCTTCACAAAATTGCTGGCAACTCAGGATCTTCCCATCTCATGGCTCCATTCTCCATTTTCAGCATATGGTCTCTATACCTTGATCGGGATGGCTGAGTTCTAGATATTACATCCATATTCCAGTCAAGTGTGACAGACTTTTTGTTTGTTTGTTTGTTTTTTAGTAATAGCCCCCAATGAATCACATTTCCTGTGTCTACATAACTTTGCAATATCAAAGACACTGCCTCTTCCCATATCGAGACATGAAGTCTATTTCTCCGTCCTGAATCCAGATTGACCAATACCATTTGGCAGAAGTGACATGGCATGAATTCCAGAGGTTAGACCCTATGAGATCTTGAAGCTTCCTCTCTCTCCCTATTAACACTCTGAGATCACGATGTTGTGACAAAGCCCATCTAGCCCATGGGAGAATGGGACACCTCACGGAGAACTGAGGTACCACAGCTGCCAGACATGGCAACGAGGTAATCTTAGATACTACAGCCTAGCTGGACATCAGAAGAAACCACCAGATTGCCAACCCATAGAATCACAAAAAATAATACATCATAGTGGTTTTAGCCAATAATCAGTATGCATTGGTTCACAACAATAGAACACTGAAAGAACAGTAAGCAGGAGAGGCAAAGAAGAAACCAAAAGCACATGCTTCCAGGCAGCACTACTGTTTATGTCTTTTTGCTGCAATCAGCTTCGAGGGAGTTTGGGGAGTGTGGTCCTTATTAGAGCAGCCTGGTGCCCAGATATCAATAGGAGCATGAGTGGCTAAGGGAGAACTGATATCACGGTAAACAGCTAGCACTCTGAGAGGGAGGGAAGATTAGGAAACAGAGGATGCACAGCACTTTCCATGAATATCACAGGTCTTCAAAAGTTAGAAAAATAACTGTAACATTCTTTTTTCCTTTTAAATTCTCCCCAGCTCACCATAAGAGAAGTAAATTATAACATTTTCCAAAAAATACTACACCTCTGAAACATTAAAGGAACTCAGATTGTCCAGCCCAAGGAAGAGAGAATGGGAGGAAGATGTAACTAAACTGTGAAGATTAAAGTCACTGAAGATAGGACCAGCTAACCTCAGACCATGATGGAAAGCAAACAGGCACTATGTTACATCTCAGGAAACATTTCTTGTACTCTAGGCCATTAGACCCTGGAATGGGTCAACAGTGATATTATTGGAACAATTCTTTTGCTTTTTAAAACTTGGATGAATTCTCTACTGTCTTTGAGACTTTGAAATTCATTTCACCAGATGCATGAGAGAGTGAACTGAAGAATTCTAGAGGTCTCTTCATGAAATAGAAAAGTCCATTTGCTGTGTATTTGTGTAGATCTACCATATGTACAGCACAATCCGGGGCTCTGTGGGGGAATATTTTTTAAAAAGATACTCAGAATGCATATGATCTACTTGGAAAAGCAGTTTCTATGGCTTCTCAGCACAGAGATACTCAGAGGAACTGTCCCCAGTTCTTTTGCACATTGTCAGGACTTGATGAATGATGTTCTCTCTCCTCCCTCTGCATATTACCTCTCATAAACTGGAAGATCTCCTAACCTAATGAGCACCCTCTAACTTTGAGGTACATGAAGACTTTCCAGGGCATACAGCTTGGATAGTCTTAAGAGAATCAACTTCCAGATTCTCATTCTCCATGTGCACTCTTTCCTAAAGTGGACCAAGAGGGTGCTGAAGTTTTGCAGTAGCCTCTCCCCCACTTTATAAAAGAAAGGCACGCCCTGCAGCTCACCTACATCTTACCATGGTTTATTATCCAGTGATGGGAAACGTCCAGGGCAGCCAACAAAAGGGAGGCTTTCTTTGATGAGTAATAAAAAGCCCTGTAAACTCACACGGCTTTTGGGATTTCCCTGGTTTCCACATTTACTTGTTCGCTTGTTAAGGGAGAGCCCATTACACAATCTGAGTATTTGGTTCATATTGAGATATCTGAATTCAGTTAGATGGTACAGTGGGAAAATGGGAATAAATATAACTTCTCATCAAAAAAGTTACCTCCTCCACTTTCTTACCTCTGTCAAAGAAAGAAACAGAAAGACAAAGTAAGGGGTGGAGGAAAAGGGAAAAAATCACTGTTATTGAAGTTGATCTTATGAGAGCAAATCAAGGAGAACATCTGCAAAAATTATTTAATGTTAAAAATTCTTTTCCTCACATTTTTAAATATAAGAATTTTTTTGCAGTTATTTTTAAAACTCATCAATAGAAGGCATCATTAGCTGAGAAGAAAAGTACATTCAAATGCTAAAGCTATATAGCTATTGGAGTTCTCTAGTTTTTGGTCATATGCTGCTCATTTTAACTGTAACTGAAATGTTTTAAACAATTTCTAAAATTTCAAGACACATTAGCTAAAGCCCTAAGATTAAAGTTCCATGTGATTTCTTTCATATATAATGTGTTGTTTAATAAAATAGTTTAGGCTCTCTGCTTCTCCTGTTTGACAGACAGCCACATCTTCCTGCGTAGTGCCAGCCACAACCCTGAGACCTAATGGCGAATGTTGGAGTGAACAGATTTGGCCATATTGGGCACCTGGTCACCAGGGCTGCTTTTTACTCTGGCAAAGTGGATATCGTCACCATCAACAGCCGCTTCATTGACCTCAACTACATGGTCTACATATTGCAGCATGATTCTACTTATGACAAGTTCAAAGGCACAGTCAAGACTGAAAATGGGAAGCTTGTCATCAATGGAAAGCCCATCTCCATCTTCCAGGAGCGAGATCCTGCCAACATCAAATGGGGTGATGCTGGTGCTAAATATTTTGTGGAGTCCACTAGTGTCTTCACTACCTCGGAGAAGGTTGGGGCTCACTTAAAGTGTAGAGCCAAGAGAGTAAACCAAGAGAGTCATCATCTCTGCTCCTTCTGTGGATGCCCTCATTTTGTGATGGGTGTGAACCATGACAAGTATGACAACTCCATGAAGATTGTCAGCAATGCCTCCTGCACCACCAACTGCTTGGACCCCTGGCCAAGGTCATTTATGACAACTTTGGCATTGTGGAGGGACTCATGATCACAGTGCATGCATCACTGCCACCCAGAAGACCATGGATGGCTCCTCTAGGAAGCTGTGGTGTGATGGCCAATGGACTGCTCAGAACATCATCCCTGCTTCTACTGGCATTGCCAAGGCTGTGGGCAAGGTCATCCCTGAGCTGAATAGGAAGCTTACTGGAATGGCCTCCCATGTCCCCAATGACAATATGTCAGTTGTAGATCTGACCTACCACCTGGCAAAAGCTGTCAAACATGAGGACATCAAAAAGGCAGCAAAACAGGCATCAGAGAGCCACCTCGAGGGCATCGAAACTATACTGAGGACCAAGTTGTCTCCTGTGACTTTTACAGTGACACCCATTCCTCGACCTTCAATGCTGGGGCTCACATTGCTCTCAATGGTCACTTTGTCAAGCTCATTTCCTGATGACAATGAATTTGGCTACAGGAACAGGGTAGTGGACTTCATGGTCCACATGGCCTTCAAGGAGTAAGAGCTCCCTGGACCAAGAGAAAGAGAGGTCCCCAGCTCCTGGGTAGCCATTGACCCCAATTGATCCCTCAACACGCTTAGAATCTCCTGACTTCCAGTTTCTATCCTAGAACCCCTGAAGAGGGGAGGGACTTAGGGGACCCTGCTTTGTCATGCACCGTCAATAAATTTCATTGTACCCACACACAAAAAGATTTATATCTTATTTTTATCAGTTTTATTATTAAAATTTTACTCCAGTAGAAGGAATACTTTCTAACTCATTCTAGGAAGCCAGCATTACCCTAACACTAAATTTAAAAAAATAAAAAAACTACAGATCAGTATTTCTCATGAACATATATGCAAAAAAATCTTAACAAAAGATTAGCAAATCAAATCTAGCAACATAGAAAAAGAATTATATACTCGTCCAAGTGGGATTCATCCCAAGCATGCAAAGCTGGTTTACATTCAAAAATCAATTCATGTAGTCATCAACAGACAAAAAAGAAAAATTACAAGGTCATATCAATAGATATAAAATAAGCATTTGACAAAATTAAACACCTATTCATAATTTTTTTTTAAACTCTCAGCAAACTAGGAATAGAGGAGAACTTCTTCGACTTGATAAACACTATCTACAAAAAAATCCTATAGGTAACATTATACTTAATGGGGAGAAACTCAAAGCTTTTCTACTAAGATCACGTACAAAGGAAGGATGTCTCCTCTTACCACTTCTTTTCAACATCATACTAGAAATCTTAGCCAATACAAGAAGGCAAGAAAATGAAATTAAAATTATCCAGGGTGGGAAGGAAGAAATAAAAATATCTAAAAAAAACTGAAAGAATTGACAAAAAAAAATAAAAAAGTAACTATAGCAAGGTTGTAGGATACAAGGTTAATACACAAAAGTCAATCACTTTCCTATATGACATTAATGAACAAGTGGAATTTGAAATTAAAACACAACATCACTTATATTAACACCCCTCAAAATGAAATATTTGTATAAATCTAACAAAATATTGCCCTGACTTTGAAGGTCCTCATTCACATCAAGAGATGAGTTTGTGTATTCCCCAAACTCTGAGTGTAGGTTGGCCTTGTGACTTGCTTTGGTAGAAGTGACAATGAGTCAGTCTTGAAACTGTGCACAAGAGACTTCTCTTGGTCACACCCACTGTTTTGGGACCCCACGCCATGCAGAAGCGTGGGTTAGAGCACTAGAAATTGAGAAACCACATGCTGCAGGCACAAGGCACCCCAGCTAAACAATGGCTGGCTACCCATGGGTAAGCCAGCCCAGCTGAATCTGCTGAGCCCTTCTAGAACTAAAGAACCACTCATCCAACCCACAGACACCTAAGGAAAAGAAAATTTATTGTTTCAGGACTGTGAATGTTTGTTATGAAGCATTTTTGAGACCAGAGAAAGCTGATATATCTTATTTTGACAAATTCTTTAGTATTTATTGTGGTGCTAACTCAATCCAGAAGGGGGGGGGGGAGCCACCTTTTTAAACATTTAGCAACCTGTCACAGGAAATAAAACAAATATAATGTTGCAATTTACACACATAGATTTGATAGAGATAATTATGAGACCAATATAAAACTTACAAGTGTAAAAATACATTAGGACAAAAATCTGTGGAGAAATGGAATAGAAATAAGAATTCAGGGAGAAAAAGGAAAAGTGAAAAATGTCTGAATGTACCTGTGAGCCAAGTGTCGCTGGTTCGATTCCCAGTCAGGGCACATGACTAGGTTTCACGTCAGGTCCCCAGTTGGGGGCGTGAGTGAGAGCAACCACACAGTGATGTTTCTCTCCCTCTCTTTCTCCTTTCCCTCTCTCTAAAAAATAAACAAACAAATAAATAATTTTTTTAAAATGTCTGAATGTTAAGAACTTCCGTCTAATTTCAAATGTCAAGTACCAAATCACTACAGCATTTAAATTTCATCTGGCCCATATTTTAAAATCATGTAATATTTTTATTTTAAATGTCAACATTTTACAATATGCCAAAAATTACAACACTGACAACTATTTAAGTTCATAATAAAAAAATTTAAGATGTTGACTTATAAATATTGGGGAGGATTTTTTTCAAAATTCCTTTAGGAGGTATGCAAGCTAAAATTCTTGAAAACTGCTGTTCCAGAAAACCCACTCACATTGTCTTTATTTAATAGGTAAAATACGATCTGTAATGTATTTCATGTAGGTCTCTGTGTGTATGTGTAAATATAAGTAAGCTTATATACATTCTAATGTATGTATGCATACAGGTTTGCATTGATGTGTAATTTTATTCAGAGCTATGTATTTTTACTTAAATGTATAATTTCTCTGTAGCCAGTCAGCCTTATCTTTTGTTTTCTTGAAGAGAGATAGAACGATTCCTGGTCCAGGAAACTGAAGAAAGGAGAGCACATAGGACCCCAGGGTGAGAAACAAAACAGGTTATGGAAAGGAAAGGTGTTTTTCCTTCAGAAGATGCTGACTGGGTTGCCTCTGGGAAAGAGATCTCAGAGAGTCAGTCTATAATGTCAAGCAAGTGATGTTAGCTGTACATCATAGTGAGCAAGGCTGACAAAGTCCTATACTTTTAAGGAATTGATATTGCAGTAGGTGTTCAGAAATCAGAAACAAACAGTTCTGGAATACAGGCCAGAGGGACACTGGATTAAAGTTTGGGAGGATTTTGTTCTCTGGTTGTTGCTCTTTCCTGAACCCCTGAACATGCTCTTCTCTCTACTGAGAATGTTCTTCATTTTTCTAATTACATTTTATTTCATTTATTGGAATAGATAATATAATTACATGGTTTGAAAATCAAAATGACGAAGAATGATTGGGAAGGCCCAACCAGGCCTTCTCCTGTCCCACCCTCAAACCCCTCCTTACTGAAGGGTGTACACATTTACAGTTCCTGTTTATCTTTCCAGTCTTTCTGCAGATACAAGTAAATATAAATATATACATGATCTTCTCAACCCCTCTTCTTAAACAAAATACAGCCAACTGAATATACTCTGCTCCTTGTTTTTGTTTGTTTGTTTAACAGTACGTTCTGGAAAGTTTTTCCTATCAGTGCACAGACTTCAACCCCTTTTATTCCAGCTGCATAGCATTCTACCACAGGAATGTCACTAGATTATCCAGTCCTCTATAGAGAGACACATGGGTTTCAAACTTCTGCTAGTGCAAGTGATGCTGCCATGAATAACCAGGTATAGACATCCTTGCATATATGTGCAGACACCTCTGGGGTTAAATTCCCAGAAGTACTACCCCACCTTTTCTTCTTAGAAAATTCTTATTTACCTTCTGACAGACATGGCCCCACTCTTTTATATACAACTCATTCTGCAATCCTATTCCTTAAAGCAGATTATCTTAAGAAAAGTCTTGGGGACTTCCAGCCAAGATGGAGACTTAGACAGATGCACTGCGTCTTCCTCCACAACTAAGTAGGAATACAACTACCTCAAAACTAGAGAAAACCAGAAGTTCCAGAAAATCGAGTTGCATGGAAGTCCAACAAACAAAGATATAAAAAAGAAATATTCATACAGACAGTAGGAGGGGCGGAGAGGACATGGTGTGGTGGTGGTGGCAGCTCTGGCAGCAGCAGACTGGTAGAAAGTGCAGTCATACATTTTAAAAAGTAGGGAGGGACACCTGGGGAGCACTCCCAGCACCAGACCAGACCACACAGTTTCTGACTGTACAAACCAGTGGGGGTTGAGGTGGAGGAAGAACTTGTCAGTCTCTCAGTAGGGTCTGCTTGTTTAAAGGGCCCGCACAGTCCTAGAACATCTGCAGATCCACTCACTCTGGGAACGGCCAGGGCAACAGCTAGAGAGGTGCCAGTCCCATATGGAAGTGGGAGAAGTGCCTGGAATAGAGGCAAGTGCTGAGCAAGTAGCATTGTGCCCTCTCAGACCCCTCCCCCACATACAGCACCACAACATGGTGAAATGGGTAGCCTGTACTGATGAATACCTAAAACTCTGCCCCTTACAACATAACAGGAGTGACAGCTATACCTAAGACACAGAGGCAAACAAACACGGGAGCCTGTCAGGATGAGGAGACAGAGAACTATGGCCCAAAAGAGGGAATGGATCAAGGTTCCAGTGGGAGAACTAAGCAATGAGGAAATAGCCAACCTAACAAATGAGGAGAGAGCCAACATAACAGATGTAGAGTTCAAACATTGGTGATAAAGATGCTCACAGGTTTGACAGATATGCTTAAGAACAGCAAACACATAAGGGAAGAAGTGAAGGCTATGCTAAATAAAACGAAGGAAAATCCACATGAAACCAATGATGAAGGGAAGGAAACCAGGGTTTAAATCAATGATTTGGAACATAAGGAAGAAAAAAAACAGTAATTCAGTACAGAATGAGGAAATAAGAATTAAAAAAAAAAAAAATGAGGAGAGGCTTAGGAGCCAACATCTGAATCATAGGGGTGCCAGAAAGAGAAGAGGGAGAGCAAGAAATTGAAAGCTTATGTGAAAAAATAATGAAGGAAAACTTCCCAAATTTTGTGAAGGAAATAGACATACAAGTCCAGGAAGCACAGAGACTCTGAAGCAAGCTAGACCCAAAGAGGACCACACCAATACATATCATCATTAAAATGCCAAAGGTGAAAGTTAAAGAGAGTTTCTTAAAAGCAGCAAGAGAAAAGCAGAGAGTTACCTACAATGGGGTGCCTATAAAACTATCAGCTGATTTTTCAAAAGAAACTTTTCAGGCAAGGAGGGACTGGCAAGAAGTATTCAAAGTGACGAAAAACAAGGACATACAACCAAAATGACTCTATCCAGCAAAACTATCATTTAGAATGGAAGGAAGATAAAGTGCTTTTCAGACAAGGTAAAGCTAAAGGAGTTCATCATCACCAAGCTATTATTATATGAAATATTAAAGGGACTTATTTCAGTTAAAGAAGATCAAAACTCTGAACATTAAAATGACCTCAAATTCACAACTATCAACAACTGAATCTAAAAAATCAAAACAAAGTCCAACTAAGTAAACCAGAATAGGAACAGAATCATAAGCAAAGGGATCGTTTGGAGGGTTATCAGCAGGGAGAGGGAAGGGGGAGAAATGGGGAAATGGTGCAGGGATTAAGAAGCATAATTGGTTGGTACAAAACAGGGTAATTTAAGAGTAATATAGGAAAGGGTGAAGCCAAAGAACTTATATGCAAGATCCATGGACATGAACTAAGGGGTGTGGGATGAGTGGAGGGAAGAGGAGTACTGGGTGGAGGGGAAGAAAGGAAAAAAAATTGGGACTACTGTAACAACATAATCAATAAAATACACTTAAAAATGAAAAATCTTGAATATGTGTACATAAACTGCATTTTGACTGTTCTGATATTGATCTTATTGTCTTTTTAGGACATAAATGGAAGTCATCAAATGAACAAGTAAATAAGGGAAAACAGAGTTAGTACAACCCTATAACTGCCTCAGTGTATAAAGAGGCAAAGTACAAGCAAACCATCATGTGGAGTGGGTCTAAACCATTGTTCTATGTTTTAAAATGTATTCTCCCATTTAATCCTCTCCAAAAACAAACAAAAATTATCCAGTTGTTACTATTATTATTTAAAGTTTATATGTTTAAAAACTGAGGCACAGAGAGGTTTATAAACTTGTCCAAGGAAACATAACCCATAAGTAGTAGAGCAGGAATTTGAAGTGAAGCAATACAACCGGAGACTCAGTGTCCTTCATTTCAGTGCTGTTCCTTTGTTTGTGTATGCCTGTGTGTGACTTCCATGGTATATTAGTTATGAGTGGGTTCTTTTCTATTTCAGAAAACCCTAAATAACTGTTGCTTGTTAGAAACACAAGTTTATATCTCTCTCACACAAATAAAGAATAATGTTAAGCAGTCTTGGATTGTGTTAATGTCCACAATCATCAGGAACCCCAAATCCTTATCAACATAGAGCTTCTACCTCATGGCCCAAAATGACTACATACTGAACTCCAGCCACCACATCCACACTCCAGCCTAAAGCAAGGAGGAAGGGGATATAAGGGTATACCCTCTATCTTTACTACTACTTCTTGGAAGTTGAACATGGTTCTTCACTTTTAGTTCATTGATCACAATTTTACCCCCTGGTCATACCATTCCAAGGAAGGTTGGGGAAAATAGCCCTTGTTCTGTAATAGCATGCTAAAAATGTTGAGTTTTATTACTAATGAAGAAGTGAAAAATGGACACTGAGGAATAAGTAGCAGATCCTACCACACTCAGTAATAGATAAGCATGAATACAGACATCCCAGTGTGAAAAGGAATTTTAAAATTCTCTAGTAAAGTGCTGATCTAATGCTTAAGTATTCATGCCCATTGGTTGTACCCTTCCTTCTTCATAAAAATGGGCCTGAAGAAACCCATCTAATGTTTACATAATGTTTCTATCAGTTGAGCTAACATCCAATTGGCCCTATTTCAACCCATTAAGGCCCTTCAGAATAACTCAAATCCAAGCCCTCTGCCCTGCTAATTCAGATATTTGAAGAGTGCTATCAAGTCTCCACCCCGAGGCTTCCTTCTCCAGCCACCCACTGTGCTCTCAAATATGGCTCTTCCGTCATCCTCTCAGTGTGCTCACAGTCCTCCTGAGGTTTCTTATCCAGTACAAGAAATCCTGGGAGTGGCCCTACACAGTCAGAGGAGGATTCTAACTCTCAGGTACTAAGAATCTACTGACATACTTCTAGAAGGGTTTCTCAGATTGCTTTACGATTTTTAACAACTGCTTCATACTTTTAGCTCAGATAGTGCTTACCACCTACTAAAAACTACATACCCCCAATTCATTTTTTTCTTTGCAGTTGATTTTTGGGGTTTGATATAGAACCATAAATGACTCCCTATTTTACCTTCTCCTAGGTATAGGGCCTCTTGGCTTGAAGCTACAAAAATCCTGAGTCTAGGACTTCCGGCTAAGGTGGAGGCATAAACACACATGCCGCATCTCCCTCCACAACTAAGAAGGAACACAACTACCTCAAAACTAGAAACCAAAAGTTTTGGAAAATCAAACTGCATGGAAGTCTAGCAAACAAAGATATAAACAAAAAATACTCATCTAGACAGGTAGGAGGGCTGGAACTGGGGCAGAGAGGACTGGTGTGGTGGCGAAGCAGCAGCGGCAGCAGCAGGCCAGCAAAAAGCGCAGTCACAAATTTTAAAAAGTCAGGAGGGACACCTGGGGAGAATTCCAAGCTCTTCACCAGACCTTGCAGCCCACAGTCCCAGCACCGGGGAAAATCAAGCCTCATTTCTTCTGACTGTGCAGACCAGTGGGGGTTGGGGTGGAGGCAGAAACTGCCAGTCAAAGCAGAGTCCACTTGTTTAAAGGGCCCCCATAACCCTAGAACATCCGCAGACCCACCTACTCTGGGAACGATGGCCAGGGCAGCAACTAGAGAGGCACCAGTCCAGTGTGGAAGTGGGAGAGGTGCCTGGAAAAGGGGTGAGTGCTGGGCATCGTTCCCTCTCAGAACCCTCCCCCACATACAGCACCACAATGTCCTGAAACAGGTCACCCTGTACTGATGAATTCTTAAGGCTCTGCCCCTTACAACATAACAGGATTGACAGCTCTACCTGGGATGCAGAGGCAAACAAATACAGGAGCCTGTCAGAATCAGGAGACAGAGAAGTATGACTCAAAAGGGGGAACGAATCCAGGTTCCAGTGGGATAACTAAGCAACGAGGAGATAGTCAACCTCACAGATGAGGAGATAGACAACCCAACAGATGCAGAATTCAAAACACTGGTGATAAACATGCTCACAGGCTTGACGGATATGCTTGAGTATGGCAAATGAATAAGAGAAGAAGTGAAGGCTATGCTAAGTGAAACGAAGGAAAATCCACACAAAACCAATGGTGAAGGTAAGGAAACCAGGGTTCAAATCAATGACTTGGAACAGAAGGAAGAAAAAAACAGTCAACCAGTGCAGAATGAGGAAGCAAGAATTCAAAAAAATGAGAAAAACTTCCAAAATTTTGTGAAGGAGATGGTCATACAACTCCAGGAAGCACGGAGGGTCCTGGGCGAGCTGTACCTACAGGGGACCATACCAGGACGCTTCATGACTAAGATGCCAAAGGTGAAAGATAAAGACAGAGTCCTGGGGGCAGCGAGAGAAAGGCAGAGAGATGCCTACAGAGAGGTGCCTATAGAACTATCAGTTGATTTCTCAGAGGACACGGTAGGCAGGAAGGGTCTGGCAAGCAGTATTCAATGTGATGAAAAGCAACGCACAACCAAGATTACTCTATCTAGCAAAGCTATCATTTGGAATGGAAGGGCAGATGAAGTGCTTCCCAGACAAGGTGAAGCTAAAGGAGTTCATCATCACCAAGACATTATTATATGAAATGTCAAAGGGACTTACTTAAGAAAAAGAGGATCAAAACTATGAACACTAAAATGACAACAAACTCACAACTATCAACAACTGAATCTAAAAAATAAAAACAAAATCCAACTAAGCAAACCAGAATAGGAACAGAATCATAGGTATGGGGTTCATTTGGAGGGTTATCAGCTGGGACTGGGGAGGGGGAGAAATGGGGACATGGTGCAGGGACTAAGAAGCATAATCGATTGGTACAAAATAGGCAGGGGGATGTTAAGAATAACATAGGAAAGGGTGAAACCAAAGAACTTACGTGCACGACCCATGGACATGAAATAAGGGAGGTGGGATTGCTGGAGGGAAGGGGGGTACTGGGCAGAGGGGAGAAAAGGGGAAAAAATTGGAACTACTGTAACAACATAATCAATAAAATATACTTTTTAAAAAAATCCTGAATCTATCAATCAACAAATCATCTATCCCTCCCACCTCTGTCTGCAATTTTGGCAATAACTCTCTCTGTGCCTTCATTTATGTCACTAAGCAGATCATTGAACAGAGCAAGGCCAAGGTCAGTGGTGCATGATGCACCCCTGAAATCCTCCCTCCGGGTGACATTGAACCATTAAGCAGCCCTTTCTGTGGCAACAAGGAAAACTGGTTTAGATGTGTGTTGCTGCCATAGCGACACCTAAACAGGCAGCTAAGAGCTCTAGGGACTTGGCTGCTGGCAGCATCTGTTACCAGAGCCTTCCTTCAACAGTGAGGAGACTTCTCAATCCCTCAGAAGCCAGGCCTGGCTGTTGGGAGATAGCACTCATGCGTGTATTCATTCATTTAACATTCCTTTTTAAAACATACGAGTATTTTGAGGTTTTCTATGTGCCAGAATGCTATGTCCCAAGAATAAATGTCAACAATACACATTGCCTGCTCCTAAGGAGCTTGTCTGTCTAATGGGGAGTGATGTTACAGCTAGGATGACTCTATTAAAACCCAAGTCAGATCATGCCACTCCTCTGCTCAGTACTTGGCAGTGCTTCCCACGTCCCTCAGAGTAAAGGCCTGGGTCCTTCCCACAGCCCCACAGCCCCACATGGTCTGCCCTCCCATACTACCCCCCTTCCACCCTCTTTTTTCCTTCTTGAATCTCTCCCCTCCAGCCATCCAGCCTCATTTTCAAACATACCAGGTGGGTGTGTTCCTGCCATCCCATCTTGGTCTAAAATACTCTTCCCCCAACATGGACATGGCTCCCTGCCTCCCTCCCTTCAAGCCGTTGCTCAAAAATCACCTTCTCGTTGAGGCTTTCTCTGGTTACCCTATCTAAAATGTCAACAATCTGGGATATTTCATATCCTCCTTCCTGATTTACTTTCCTCCTTAGCACATCCTCCTTTCTAATATTCTCTTACCCTACTTTTAATCTTATTTCATTTCTATTTCCCTCACTAGCATGTAAGCCTCAAAGAGCAGCAGGGAGCAGCAGGGAGCAGCAGGGAGCTTTGGATTTTTCATTTTTTATCCAGAACTCTTAGACTAGTGACTGATATATAGAATGAAGGAATAATGAATAAATGAATATGCAACTTCAATATAACATGATAAATCCTGTAACGTAAGAATTCTGGGGCGCCATGGAAGCACAGAGAAAAGGCTCTGAACCGAGTCTTGGAAGAGAAGAGACTCTCCCGAGGACTGGAGAGTGAGTCAGAGCAGGCCAGATAAGGAGCTGAGAGGAAGTCGCTCCGTGTGGTTGCCCGTGGCGCAGTGGCCAAAGGAGGGCCAGAGCCAGGTGGAAGGGCCTGCAAACCCTAACGTGTTTAGCATTCATCCAGAGAGCACGAGGAACTGGAGAAGCAAAAGGCAAAGCACTGCAGCCAGACTTTTACTTCAGAAAAGCCAGAGCATGGACATGCACTGGAGGGGAATCAGACTGCAGACTGCAGTTGGAAAAGTGGTTCAATAACACCCTGAAAGAGAAGAAGGGATGAATTTAGGGCAGGTTTGGCAAACACTTTCCATAAAGGGTCAGACAGTAAATATCAGGACACATTTAACTCTGCCATTGTAGCAAGAAAATAGTCAGGGGGAGTATGCAAATGAAGGTACAAGACTATTTTCCCTTGAAACTTGATTTACAAAACAGTCCAAGGCCAGGTTTGGCCGGCAGCCTGGTAGTAGTCACAGCCTCCTGAATCAGGGCTGAAAGGAGAGAAATGGATGTGCTGAGAGAATGTTTAAGAGGCACAGCCCACTAACAGGTGATGAATCAGCTTTGACAAAGGAAGAGGAGGGGGGAAGGAAGACCCAGGTGGACACTAGGGCACCTGGGGACCTGGAGCGATGAGTGCTTACACCCAGAGTGGAGGCTGACCTAGGAGAATACGTGTCCACATGTTTCCAGTTTGAAACATCCCAGAAACCAGTGCAAAGCTGTGCACTGGCCCAAGGAAGAGCAGCCAAAACTGTGGGAGAGAAAGGGCCTCCCAACAACTGTTTTCCCTGAGTGGACCTGGGGTCTGCCTTGAATTTAGGCAGTCCTCCCAATGGCACCTTAGAGGAAGTTTAAGGTGCTCTCTGACCTTTCCCTCTTTCCCAGACACACATGCTCCTCCTCCACCCCCTCCTCCCCGTTCCCCTCAGCCATTCCTGTCTCCCCTTTCCCCTGAATCCTCTGAAAGTCAGATACTGCTGGGAGAAGGTGGCTCAGTGAACCTCCCACTGAGAATCAGAAAATAACAGGGTGCACACTTTTAGAGGGGGCAGTTGCCAAAGAACAGTCTGACCCTGAAGGTGAGCTGTGTAAGTGGCAGAAATAGGGTGCAGATCTTAGCTTCTCATGGAGATAGAGATGCCAGATTCTGTAACAGCTGTGCATAAGGCAAATGAGGTTAAAAAAGAAACAGTAGTGAAGTACAATTAAACAAGATGCCAAGTGACTGAGCCAATGAGCTCCATGACTGAGTTACTCCACGGGTAGTGGGTTCCCTTACTTGTGAGGCAGGCAGACACTCCCCTGGGCAAGCAGATGGGGGCAGAAAGAGGGTCATCCTCATGAGCATATTCTCCAGAAGTGGCTCCTTTTCAACAGTTTTAAAGGTCATATGCTGACATGACAGTTGCTAAAACTATTATGAAAATGCTCACAGGAAGCATTGTGCAAGAGAGCTCTAGAGACCCACAGTCTCCACAGACAGAGAATGGTCCTTCATGTGGGCCTGCTCCGGACCACGCCAGGCACGGCTGTCACCCCTACCTCATGGGGCCACCCTCAGCCCTGTGGCTCTCAGGTCAGCGACTGGTCAGAAGGCACCCTGAACGGGCAACAGAGAGCAGGACCTGGGCCTGGGGCCAGCCAGCCCCAGCTGCGGGACTCTCGGAGCAGGTACCAGGACAGCATGCAACAGGCTTGTGACTTCTGTCCCACAGTCAGCCTTAGGGATTGCATGAACAAGCCCAGCCTTAGATGACCTTCCACTGTTGGCCAGATGCTGAGAGAGCACATACAGCTCCCTGAACAACAGTAAGTGTTTGAATGTAAATGTGCAACACGGATTTTAAAATACATCAACGAAAAGGGTAAAACCATACACTCTGCTTGTCTTGGAGCCATTCTGTGCTGTACAGAGTTCAAAGCGAACCTAGATTCTGAGTAACCAGGCCATTTGCCTGAGCCCCATCTTCAAGAAGACAGGTCAAAACCTACTGCAAACCCAACCCCCCTAGGCCCTCTCACCCACTGAGGCCTCTGCCCATTTTCCCTCCAACCCCCCAGGTTTCCTCCTCCTCCACTCTCAGGGCTGCCCAGGAACCAGGCTCAGCTTCCTTTCTGTGCAACAAGGACCTAACAGCCAGAGGCCTCTGGTTTCATGCAGCTTGTTCTACCGGCTGGATCTGTAGGGCTCCTGGCAAGACCGGGAGCAGATCCAGGCAGGCAGGGCTTCTTCCTAACATCTCAGGAAACATTGGAACTTATGCATTACTGCCACATACATACACACACACACACACACCTTTCTAGTTTTAATTCCATGCCCACCTCTGACTGGTTTGAGAGTGTTTGATGAAGGCCTCAGTTGCATTTCCACCGAGAACTCTTTTTTCCTGCCATGTCACACAACTCAAGGGCACCACGCACACTTGAGCACATGGTGTCTTGAAGGTTACGGTGCCCTAGCCTAGAGTTTTGTTTGTTTTGCTTGTTCAAACTCTGTGTGCTTCCCATTGGTTTTCAGTAATTCACAAGAGCTCAAGGTAACAGGAAAGAACTGTGCCTGAATGATGAACCCAGGAAGCTGATACCAACTTGCCCTCCTCCAACCCCATGATATATGTTCCATTCCTGCAAGGGAAGCTTCCAGAACAGGCAGTATTCCTGGTGTTAATCATAGTTGTAGCCTCTGAGCAGCTGCAGCAGCATCAGTGGATGTTAGGACCTGCACGAGTGTCATGCGTGGACCAAGACAGTTGCAGGATCACCAGGCCCAGCTGGAACTGCAGGACAACCTCGGAGCACTCTCCAGGTCCTCAGTCACGAAGCCATGCAGGGCTGCAACACTGCAGACAGAGACCCAGCAGGCCCACCTGGTGGCCCCTTCTGCAGGCACCCTTCTGCTACGTGAGTAAATGCGGTAGGAGAGAAACGTCAGTGCAGCCAGAACCCGGCACTGTCTGAAGCTGTGAAGGGTAATGCCAGACCCTGGCTTCCACTGGAGTAGGTGTTTCACATCCAGTTACTTATTTCCAGATGCAGTTTCAGCCAAATGGACCTTCATACCTCCAAAGCTTAATAACCAAACCTCAACCCCAAACCTGCTCCTAAACAAACCTCATCCAGAAATCCAGACTGCCTGTTGAATCGGTTGTGTGACTACATGCTTATCATTAACCTCTCTGTGCATCCATTCCAGAGCAGTCAAATAGGATGATGCAAGCCCTCACCTTGACGTTTGCTGTAAGCACAGGGACAGTGGCTGCCCCAGTGAGAAGCTGATCAGCATCAGTAGTAGATGTGAGGACTTTTTTGACCCTAAAGGTGAAAGACCTCACACATCCAGATCCAGCACCTTCCTTCCTGTCCTCCTGGAAGAGGACACACCTTCAAACATAAAAAGTGGGAGAAAGAAACAAAATGTTTTTTTCTTTCCACTTAGAACCACTGTAGCCCAGTTAGGGGTTAAAAGGGTGGGTGCTAAGGACTGGGGATGGAAGGAATGGGCAGTTAGTGGGTTTTTTTGTTCGTTTTTAACTTTATTAATCTGTTTTAAAACAATATATAATTGACATGTAACATAATATTAGTTTCAGATGTACAGAAACATTATTTTCCTTTTCACCATGATCATGTGGGATTTATTTTGGAATGCAACATTGGAACAACATTTGCAAATCAAAAACGTGATTCACCACATCAACAAAATAAAGGATAAAACCACATGATCATATCAATAGATGCATAAAAAGCATTTGATAAAATCCAGCGCCTGTTTAATGATAAAAATTCTCAGCAAAGTGGGAATAGAAGGAACATACCTAAACATAATAAAAGCCATTATGATATCATACTCAATGGGCAAAAACTATAAACATTCCCCTTAAGATTGGGAATAAGGTGGGGAATAAGTCCCAACTTTTTCCCCTTTGTTCCCCTCTGCCCAGTACCCTGCTTCCCTCCAGCAATACCACCCCCCTTAGTTCATGTCCATGGGTTGTACATAAAAGTTCTTTGGCTTCACCCTTTCCTATAATGTTCTTAACTTCCCCCTGTCTGTTTTGTACCAACCAATTATGCTTCTTGATTCCTGCAACATTTCCCCTCTCTCCCTCTTCCCCCTCCCAGCCACTCTCCGCCCTCCCCCACATGCTCCCTATACCTATGATTCTGTTCCCACTCTAGTTGTCTGCTTAGTTTACCTTTGTTCCATTCCCTAGCTTCTGTTGTTGATAGTTGTGATACTGTTTTCATTTTAATGTTCACAGTTTTGATATCTTTTTTCTTAAATAAGTCCCTTTAACATTTTATATAATAAGGGCTTAGTGATGATGAACTCCTTCAGCTTTACTTTGTCTGGGAAGCATCTTATCTGCCCTTCCATTCTGAATGATATCTTTGCTGGATAGATTAATCTTGGTTGTAGGTCCTTGCTTTTCATCACTTTGAATATTTCCTGCCAGTCCCTTCTTGTCTGCAAAGTTTCTTTCGAGAAATCAGCTGACAGTCTTATAGGTACTCCTTTGTAAGTAATTCTCCTCTTCCCTCTTGCTGCTTTTAAAATTCCCTCTTTATCCTTAACCTTTGGCATTTTGATTATGCTGTGTCTTGGTGTGGTCCTCCCTGGGGCTAGTTTGCTTGGGACTCTCTGTGCTTCCTGAACTTGTATGTCCATTTCTTTCCCCAAATTAGGGAAGTTTTTCTTTATTATTTCTTCACATAATTTTTCAATTTCTTGCTCTCCCTCTTCATTTTCTGGCAACCCTGTGATTCGAATGTTGGCACATTTATAGCTGTCCCAGAAGTTTCTGAGCCTCTTCTCGTTTTTTTAAATTCTCATTTCCTCCTTCTGTACTGGTTGACTGTCTGTTTCTCCATTATGTTCTAATTTACTGATTTGAACCCTGGTTTTCTTTCCTTCACCACTTGTTTCATATGGATTTTCCTTCATTTCAGCCAGGAGAGCCTTCATTCTTTCCCCGTCCTGTTTAATCGTTGTTCTTAGAGTTGTGAGCATCCTAATCACCAATGCCTTAAACTGTGCTTCTGTTAAGTTGTCTGTCTTCTCATCCATTAGGTGTGCTATCTGCTCATTGCTTAGTTGTGCCACTGGGACTTTATCTGCCCCCAGTTCTGGGTTGCAATTCTCTGTCTCCTCATATTTCTGTGTTTGCCTCTGTGATTTGGGCAAGGGCTGTCGCATTTCTTACATTATAGGGGGCAGAGCCTTAGGGATTCATCAGTACAGGGTGACCTGTTTCACCACATTATGGTGCTGTATGTGAGAGAGGGGTCAGAGAGGGAACAATGCCACTTGCTCAGCACTTGCCCCTTTTCCAGGCATTTCTCCCACTTTCATATGGAACTGGCGCCTCTCTAGCTGTTGCCCTGCCTGTCGTTCCCAGAGTGGGTGGGTCTGCAAACATTCTAGGACCGTGGAGACCCTTTAAACAAGCGGACTCTGCTGAGACCGGCAGTTTCTGCCTCCGCCCCAACCCCCACTGGTTTTCACAGTCAGAAGCAATGAGGCTTGATTTTACCCTGGCGCTGGGACCTTGATCTTCGGGGTCTGGTCAGGAGCTGGGAACGCTCCCTAGGTGTCCCTCCTGACTTTTGAAAATGTGTAACTGAACTTTCTGCTGGCCTGCTGCTGCCGCCACCACACTGCATCCTCTCCACCCTGGCTCTGCCCCTCCTACCTGTCTAGATAAGTATTTCTTCTTTATATCTTTGTTTGTTGGACTTGCATGCAGCTCAGTTTTCTGGAACTTCCGGTTGTCTCTAGTTTTGAAGTAGTTGCATTCCTTCTTAGTTGTGAAGGGAGACCCAGCATGTCTGTCTAGGCCTCCATCTAGGCCGGAAGTCGCAGCTTTCAGTTTCTTGCTCATCCTCTTCCTCTTCTGGCACCCCTATGGTTCAGATGTTGACACGTTTAAAGTTGTCCCTCATTTTTTCTCAGTTCTTGTTTCCTCATTCTGTACTGGTTGACTGTTTTTTTCTTCCTTTTGTTCCAAATCATTGATTTGAACATCGATTTTCTTCCCTTCACCATTGGTTTCATGTGGATTTTCTTCATTTCATTTAGTATAGTCTTCTTCCCTTATGCATTTGCTGTACTTAAGCATATCTGTCAAACCTGTTAACATCTTTATCACCAGTGTTTTGAACTCTATGTCTGTTAGGTTGGCTATCTCCTCATCACTTAGTTCTCCCACTGGAACCTTGATCCATTCCCTCTTCTGGGCCATACTTCTCTGTCTCCTCATCTTGACAGGCTCCTTTTTTTTGTTTGTCTTTGTGTCTTAGGTAGAGCTGTCACACCTATTATGTTGTAAGGGGTGGAGTCTTAGGTATTCGTCAGTACAGGCTACCTGTTTCACCATGTGGTGGTGCTGTATGTGGGGGAGGGGTCTGAGAGGGAACAATGCCACTTGCTCAGCACTTGCCCCTTTTCCAGGCACTTCTCCTACTTCTGTATGGTACTGACACCTCTCTAGCTATTGCCCTGTGTCATTCCAAGAGTGGGTGGATCTGTGGGTGTTCTAGGACTGTGCAAGCCCTTTAAACAAGCAGACTCTACTGAGAGACCAGCAGTTTCTTCCTCTGCTCCAACCCTCACTGGTTTGCACAGTCATAAGCAATGAGGCTTTATTTTCCCTGGCACTGGAACTGTGAGCTGCAAGGTCCGGTCTGGTGCTGGGAGCGCTCTTTTTAAAATGTGTGGCTGCACTTTCTGCCAGTCTGCCACTGCCAGCGCTGCTGCCACCACCACACCGTGTCCTCTCCACCTCGGCTCCACCCCTCCTACCTGTCTGTATGAGTATTTCTTCTTTATATCTTTGTTTTTTCGACTTCCATGCAGCTCAATTTTCTGGAACTTCTGGTTGTCTCTAGTTTTGAGGTAGTTGTATTCCTTCTTTGTTGTAGAGGGAGAAACGATGTGTCTGTCTAGGCCTCCATCTTGGCCAGAAGTCTGTTGATTTATTGGTGATAGCCATTCTGACAGGTGCGAGATGATATCTCATTGTGGTATTAACTTTCTTCTCTACTATAATTAGTGACATTGAACATCTTTTCATATGTCTATTGGCCATCAGTATGCCCTCTTTGGAGAAGTGTCTATCCATATCCTCTGCCCATTTTTTAACTGGATTGTTTTGGGTCTTTTTAGTGTTGAGTTTCCTAAGTTCTTTACAAAATTTGGATATTAACCCCTTATCAGATATATCAGAGACTATGTTCTCCCATTCGGTGAGTTGTCTCTTCATTTTTTTTGATGGTTTCCTTTGCTGTACAAAAGCTTTTTAGTTTGATGTAGTCGCATTTGTTTATTTTTTGGTTTTGTTTCCCTTGCCTGAGGAGATATATCAGAAAAAATATTGCTATGAGCAATGTCTGAGGTTTTTACTGCCTATATTTTCTTCTAGGTTTTTTATGGTTTTGAGTCTTACATTTAAGTCTTTAATCCATTTTGAGTTTATGCTTGTGTATAATGTAAGGAGGTGGTCTAGTTTTACTTTTTTGCATGAATCTAATTTTCCGAACACCACGTTAAAAAGACTATCTTTAGTCTATTTGATGTTCTTGCCTCCTTTGTCAAACATTAATTGACCATAGAGGTGTGGTTTTATTTCTGGGCTCTCTATTCTGTTCCACTGATCTATATGTCTTTTTTATGTCAGTACCATGCTATTTTGTTTAATATGGCCTTGTAATATAGTTTGATATCAGGTAGCATGATTCCTCCAACTTTGTTCTTCTTTCTCAAGATTGCTGTGTCTCTTTGGAGTCTTTTGTGGTTCCACACAAATTTTTGAAATATTTGTTCTAGTTCTGTGAAATATGCCATTGGTATCTTGATAGGAATTACATTGACTCTATAATATTGCTTTGGGTAGCATAGACAGTTTAATGATGTTAATTCTTCCTATCCAGAAACATGATATATGCTTGCACTTATTTGTATCTTCTGCAATTTCTTCTTCAGTGTCTTATAAATTTCCAACTACAGGTCTTTTATATCTTTGGTTAAATTTATTTCTAGGCATTTTATTATTTTTTTGTTGCAATTGTAAATGGGATTGTTTTCTTAGTTTCCCTTTCTAATAGTTCATTATTGGTGTATAGCAATGCCACTGATTTCTAGATATTAATTTTGTATCCTGCTACTATGCTGAATACATTTATTAGTCCTAGTAGTTTTACTGGTGGAATCTTTGGGGTTCTCTATATACAGTATCATGTCATCTGCAAATAATAACAGCTGTGTGTCTTCCTTGGGTACAGAGTTTCAGTCTGGGAAGATGACAAAGATTTGGAAATGGATTGTAATGATGATTGTACAACCATGTGAAGTGCTTAACACAGCTGAACTGTATACTTCAAAATGGTTAACAAAAGTTTTATATTATGTATGTTTACTACAATTTAAAAAATAAAATAAATGAGAGAGAACAAATAATCCCACAACATTAAGAGGTAAACAGTGCAGCATGGATCATAAGATCCTGTGAGGTTACAGCTTCGTGGAAGAGGTAAAGCTCGTGTGGCTTTCCACCCCTCCCTCAACCAGTTATGAAGGACAGACTAAATGGAGCACCAAGAACAGCAAAGTATAAAGACTGCCCTAAACTCTAATATAACTCTAATATTATCTATGGGAGTCAAGGGCCAGTTCAATCACTGAGACATAGTATGGTATGGTTAGCATGACCATAAATATCTATTCCAAGATCCAGTTTTTTGAAAGTGAAGGGGCACTACTGATAATTACAGGGGACAATGGCATGTAGTCACATGTGATATAGAAGAAAGAGCCCAGACTTGGAAATCAGGTAGACCAGGATTCAAGGTCTAGCTTGAGCACTTGAGCAAATTACTTTTTGTCTCTGAACCTCAGTTTCCCCACCTGTAAAATCCTATCTCATGAGGTTATACTGAGTATCAAAAATAAGATGTGAAAAGCTCCCAGTCTAGAATCTGGCACTCCCTGAATATTGCAAGCCTGTAATCTCTTATCTGCAATTCTGAAATCTAAAAAGCTCTGAAAACTGAAAGCTTTCTAAACTCATTTGGTGGCAAAACCTGACTGCAACCAATGAGTGGCTATTTAGAATATTTATCCCACTAGTGTAACTTATTCTTATGTTTCTCTGCAGAAATATTAATGTGTTTGATGACAAGGTCTACTTTGTTCCTGCTGGGAGTATATTATCCCCTTAAAGTCCCAACTATCTGTATAGGTTGGAAGGATGAGGACTCTAGTTATATGACCAGTGCCCTATACAGATTTAAATCTCTTGTTACTTATTGATGAAGTTATAGAACATTATAATGTTATATTAAGTGAAAATGGCATATTTAGTTTTTTAAAAAGCAACATATAAAATAACATGTATTATGTTTTAAAAAGATGGGTACACACATAGGCTTATTGGTGCACAGATCATGTCAAGAAGCATTCTTGAGGGTGGTAACAGTGCCTCTGGAAACAGGGAAACTTGGGTCAGGGGAAAGGAAAACTGATGTTTTATTGTGCACACTCTTACTCATGTTGAAATTGTTATTCCACATTTACAATACATTCTTAAACATTAAAGTCAAAAAACACTTTATATCCATTAGGATGGCTATTATGTAAAATAATAACAACAGAAAACAGCAAGTGTTGGCAACAGTGTGGAAAAAAGGGAACCCTTGTGCATAGTTGGTGGGAATGTGAAATGGTACAGCCATGGAAAATCGTATAGTAGTTCCTCAAGGAATTAAAAGTAGAACTACCATATGACGCAGCAATTCCACTTCTGGGTATACCCAAAAGAATTGTTTCTCATGTCCATAACAGCATTACCTGAATTATATAATACATACAATTGAATATTATTCAGCCTTAAAAAGAAAAGAAACTTTGACACATGGATGAACTTTGAAGACATTATGCTAAGTAAAACAGGCCAATCGCAAAAATGCATGATTTCATTTACATAAAATTCCTGGAGCAGTCAAATACATAGAGACAGAAAGTAGAAGGCCTGTTGCCAGGGAATGGAGAAGGAGATGGGGAGTTAGTGTTTAATGGGCGAAGAGTTTCGGTTTGGGAAGATGAAGTTCTGGAGGTGCCTGATTGTGATGGTTGCACAACAATGTGAATGTGCTTAATGCCACTGAACTGTACACTTAAAATGGTTAAGATGGTAAATTTTATGTTGTGTATTTTACAATTAAAAATAAAGTTAAAAGAAAAATTCCTCTCATCACATATCCCTTTGGTTGTGCCTGTACCACTTGTGCTGAACCTTTCCGTGAACTGTGCAGGCGGCAGGCAGTGCCGGTTCAGGGACTTCTGAGTAATACATGAGTCAAAGGGCGGTGGCCGGGCAGAGCCCCTCTCAGGCTCTGCTGGCCCTGCTGACCACGGAGTGCCCTTGGGGAGGGCTGGTTTGGGAGGGCAGGTGCTGGGCTTGAGTCGGGCATGGACCAAGCTGGTGGCATCAAGACCTAAATATAGGCTGCATGGAGCTGGGGCCTGGCTGTGACAAGGGTCAGGCTCCTTACCACACCCTAAGGAGTCATTGCAAGATGCTCTGGATGAAGCCACAGGAGTGCCCAGCAGCCTCCAGTCCTCCCAGAGACGGGATGAGGGGCCCCAGTTTCCCTTTGAAAGATGTCAGTTCCCCAGCCCAGCCTTCCTTCTCAAAATCTAAAGAGGCAAATAGAAGCGAGAATAAGAAGATACACCTCTTTACTCAATACTTCGATACTCAAGTTTCTTTTTTTATCTTTTCAGTCTTTTTTTTTTTTTTTTCTTTTTTAAGTTAAAGGAAAGGCCTTTCTGGCTGATTAGAGTATTTGGACCATTTCTGTACATCACCTAGCAATTTCAGTTTTACTTCTGGGTTTTTCCTTACAAATAAAACGTGGCTCACTTTGAGGCTCAAACTCTAAGGGCCCTGGTGCAAGGAGGCTCTCCCACAGGCATCTCTAAGTGACACCGAGTGAACTGGGTGCCAGTACTTCCTACATGCAGTTCCCATGGTTTCTTTGGGTTTCAGGTTGGTGAAGTGGGCTAGGTGCCCTCAAAGGTTTTGTATTTTTATCAGTTAGGAGAACAGTGTCCAGCCAAGGACTTTATAGTGGAAATACAATGTGGGAGCCGGTTGAAATGATGTTGGAAGAGCCAAGATACCAATCTCTGGCAGAAATAGCAGCAGGAAGTTTCCATGCACCCCAGGTTTGGGAGGGGTGGTCTGGTTAAACTGGGACCATGGAGGGGGGCTGTCCAGTAGCAGCACACTTACAGAAGATCACTGTTAGAGACCCTGCCCCACTCAGAGCCAGATGGTACCAAACAGCCCTCCAATTTGTCCTTACTGACTCCCCTGGGCTGAAGCCAGCCAGAAGCCAGGCAGCCAGGGAGCCTGGGAGATGTAGTTTGCGAAAGACACACTGCTGAATTCCAGAGAGGGCAGGGGACTCTAGGCAGAGAGCCAGCAAGTCAGCCATGGCTGCTAGAGTCCCCCAACCTCAGAGGGGATTTTTCTGTTTTTGTTGTTGTTTTGTTGTTGTTGTTGTTGTTGCTGTTGTTGTTCTGTCCTGACATTCTGTTGTAGATGCCAAATATACAGAGGAACTGAATTAAAGTTGGAGAGAATGGCTTTAAAACTTACACTGGCCAGGCCAACGCACCACTTCTGATCCCCAAAGTGGATGCATGCCCTCTGGTTTACCTCTTGCCAGACTAAGCGTCCTCCTGACAACACCTTGGCCCCATGTGAGGAGCAGGCTGTGCCAGGCAGGTGTGAAAGGTGGCTGAATTCAAGCTGGCACTGGGGGAAGAGGAGGCCGTGTAACAGGTTTCCACACCACCTGGAGAAATAAGAACATTATTTCCTCCACCAAGGCTGGGCTTCCAGGTACAGAGAGCAGAGGTCACTGTGGTCCAAAGGGCTGAGCATAGATTAAGCACTGAATTGTTCTTTGTTTAGTTTAGCTGAGGCACCCAACCTCATGTGACCTTGAGCCAAACATCTTCTGAAGATCTAACCTGCTTTACAGGACGAGGGAGACTGAGGCTGTCATGCAGGATTCTGAAAGTTGAATGCACAATGAGGCCATGCCCAGTGTTCACAGCATGCCCTTCCTCTGAGGTGTGTTCTTCTGTATGACCGCATTTGTTCTGGAAACCATCCTTGTGAGGGAAAGGGAGGGGCTTTTATCCCCACCTTCCAGAGACAGAAACCTGGGCACCGAAAATACACAAGGACCAGTACAGTGGCATTGGATCCAAGGCCATGTGAGTGTCAGCCCAGACCTTTCTACTGAACCAAGGAGAACCAGTTACCTCCTAGGCCCACGTATAGTTAAGGAACTCTATAAGGCGATGTGCTCTACCCTTTAGGTCAAAAAAAGGGAGAAGAGACAAATGAAAAGACAAGGGAGCAAAGGAATGAGGAAGAAAAGAGAAAGAAAGGCCCTGTGATGGGCCAGTCAGATAGGAACACACTGCTTAGGGGTTGCTCCACTGCTGCCCTGAATTACAGCTGTGAGAGAATATGGCTTTGCCAGGGGGGGTTGCCCAGCCTGAAAGGGATGCCTCCCAACATCCCTCACCTTACTGGAAATTCACTAGGGTTATAAAGAAACACTCTCCTTGTTTCTAATCTGAGGAAGCTCCCATTATCAGTGGGACCTTTTTCCTCCCCTCGGGGCTCAGTTTGCGACACCTAAAGTCTTGTTCCCTTTTCTGTGAGGTGCTATTGTGCATGGTGGGAGAACAGATACTCATGTGGGTGTGCTGCAGCTCAGGCATGCTTATCTGCACCTGAACAGTGCAAGGCTTTCTTGTGGTATCTGTCACCTTCCTTTATGGTAGCAAGGGTCCTATTCTTCCCACCCAAGCATACCTGGGCTCTTGTCAAAGACAAGCCCTCACATAAGCTGGGCAGATGTAATTCTCCAGGCATGCTGAGCATTGGGGAAAAGCCAACTAAAGAGTCTGGCTTGTACAAGACCTTACACTCTCCCCAACTCTGACAATCTCTCTCCCAGCCACACTGAATGGAGCATGGGATTCTGGCTGAGTCCCTTGCTAAAATAAGAAACATCATCTCTTCTAGTTTAGACATCTCAACATGCACTGCCAGATCCAGAAACACACGTTCCATTATTGCTAGTTTTCAATCCAAAGGGTTTTCCAAAAATCAGAGCTTTATTACAGAAAAGCTTCCTAGACCCCAGGCAGGGCTGTAGCAGTGAATCCGTGTCTGTAATTCTGATTGCACCCCAGTAACCAGTGACGCTCACCACTCGGTATGCCCACCCCACTGTTTGCCGCCATGGAAATCCATTTGCGGTGCTCAGGGCTGCAATCGCTACGCTCTGTTTGGAGTGTGCAGGGAAAATGACACTTATTCTCTGGTTAATGTGTCCCTCTCAGCCTCCAGAGTTGGTAAACAAACAAGTTGTCCTGGAAGCAAACACCTCCCTTCCAGCATCTCTCGGTTTCTTTTCTGAGCCACAGCTCAGCAATGAGGCCACCAGCCCCCACTGGCTGTGTGCAGCAGGGACACTGTTGGACCTTCGAGTCCTGCTGTAGCACTTTGAGGACGACAAGTTATTGATGGGAGCAGGTGCTCATAATTCAGCATAACCCACCCGAGGCTTATTGCACTTTCTCTGCAAACCTCTTGATTTAGGAGAGAAAATGCCTGGCTCCTCTCAGGCTGGCTGTAAACATCTCAGTCTGGATGTGCTGAGGTGGGTTGCTAAATTTCGTTGCCAGTTTCCATGCCATGTGATGATGTGTGACGGGCCAGCTCACCCTGTGAGTTAGCCAAGGGGTTTTAAATAAATGCTTTCTGACGGAAAGGATGATAAAGATTCCTGTTATTCACCAGCGAGCCTGGAGAGTGTGCCGGTCTGGGTTTTACCACGGAGCTGCCGCGGGGCTGTTAATCTCCTGAGCTCCCTCTCCACTTCCCACCAGCTAGTAAGAGAGGCTTAGGGTGCCTGTGGAAAGAGCTCCAGCCAGTTCAGGAGGCCTTCACCAGCCCATCTGCCCCAGGTCTCTGTGACCTTGGGACACAAATAGCTCTGTGGGCCAGCCTCAGCTTCTCCATCTGGAAAGAGGAACTGTTCACAAAAGATCAGGAACGTTGTGAATACTCAGAGCTTTCAGGAAGCATGCAATAGGTGTACAAATACAGTAGTGTGCAAGGAAGCATCCACCCAATGCCAGACAACAAGCACCACAAAGACAGCAGCATTATCCTTGCTCCTAGCCTTGAAAGTGTCAACAGAACTAAAATGAGGCTGACTGTAGTTGTAGTCTCCCTGATTATTTCCTAATGAAACCCTCCCATCAATGAATTCTTACTCTTCCCTCTAAAGTCATTCAGTGTCATCTGAGAAACAGCAGCATCCGCCTCACCCAGCAGCTTTTGAAAAATGCCAAGTCTCAGGCCCCACTTAACTCCTGCTGAATCTGGACAGGCTGCTTAACAAGATATCCAGGTGATGCATATATACTTAAAATTTTAAGAAGCTCTGGCCTAAAGCAGTGGTTGTCAAACTTTAGCTCAATCAGAATTCCCAGGAAAGCTCGTTAATACATCACTGGGCCCCCCACCTGCAGAGTTTCTGACTCAGTACATCTGAGACAGGGTTGGATAATTTGCCTGTCTACAGGTTCCCTGCGACTGATAATGCTGCTGGTCCAGAGACCACACTCTGAGAACCACTGGTAAGTATTCTGCATGACAGCTGTTTGTGATACCTTGCTTCTCAGGTGACAGAAGGTCTGTCATCTTTTCTTTATGTATACTGGCCCTCTCAGTCCTTGGAATTACTCTATTCCTCTCTGAATGTCTTAATTCCTAACCCTTTAATCATTTTTGAGCTCTTGAATTTAGTCTGTATTTCTTTATCTCTTTTTCACTAGAAAGTTCTGCATTAGACATGGAAGAGCAGAGTTAATGTTGTGCAAAAAAGGGAGGATTTTGTGAAAATCCTACTTTTCCCTCTCCCCATGTAGTTTTTCTAAAATTCCACGGTTTTCAGCTAGAGTGATGGTGCTGGTGTCTAAGGCACTTGATATGACATGACTACCACAGGATAACCAAGTTCATGTCTACATCACACCAGCAATATAGTGACACATTTCATTAAAACAAGCAACACTGAAGAACAACAAACTCAAAGCAAAAGTCAACCTTTATGTCCCCACATTCCCACCCCTGTTCCATTCTCCTCCTAGAGCTAATGAATGTGAGCAGTGATATGTGTGTTCTTCTGTGCCTTCATATGTGCACATGTACAGAAATACAGATATACATATAGATACATAGCTGTATATTTACATGATCATGCTATAACTATTATTCTGCAACTTCTTTTATTAACAATATTTCTTAGAGATCCTTTAAAAAATAATAGACTCTGCTTCATTCTTTTTAAAACTGCATGGCTATATTCCATGATATAGATATTATAGTTTATTTACCCATTCTATTGATGGCCATTTATGTTATTTTTGATATTTTGCTATTACCAACAAGAGTAAGCTCACAGTCTCATGAGATTCAACTGAGAAATGGCCTCCAAACAGCTGGTATAAATTTACATTACCCTCAGCCACTTTGAGAGCATTTATTTCTAACCCCCTCATCAATTGCTAGCTATCATCAGTCTTTTACATTTTTACCAATATAGTGTGGATATCTCATTATCTAAATTTGCATTTACCTTATTACCATTTGGGGTTTAAATATATTTTCATAATATTATCATCCACTTTATTTCCTTTTTCACAAGTTACTCATTCAGATTCTCTCTCTCTCTCTCTCTCTCTCTCTTTTTTTTTTTTTTTCTATTGGGTCAGTGCTCCTTTTTTTGGTAGGGGGAGAATAGCAGCAATAGTCTGGATATTAATCTTTGGTCTACTAAAAATGTTGCGGTGTTTCATCCAAGTCTCCCACTTGGCTTTTCATAACTTTATTTTTTGTCATAGAACTACTAGTTTTTGTATAACCTATAATACAATTTATTCTGAATCCACACATTGTTAGAAATCAGATTCTTCTAATCTGCCTTATTCAGAGGAAAGATAATCTCTTGGACATGAATAAAAAGAACTTGGGAGAGGAAGTTGTAAATAAAGTTAGTAGGAAAGTAAAAGAATCATGCACCTCCTACCTTCCTATTCTTCATTCTAGCACCTATAGCTTTTGACATGCAGTTTTGGTTTGGAGATTTGTGTGAAAGGCTTGAAAGAAGTCAGAGGTAGTTACTATTGGAAGATTATTCTCCATGGGTCCCTCATGTTTCTGCACATCTTTGCAGGCAAAGGCAATGACTACCTTTGTTCCAAGTTATCTTTTCATAGCTAACAGCCTTGAAGGCCAGAAGTAGTGTTTCCCTCTGGAGCACAAAGGTGGTTTGTTTGCTGTTCCACATAATAAAGAAAATACATTCCCTGAGTAAAGGTCGGCAGGTTGCTTACTGCCCATTACAAAAGATTGGGGTTTCCTAAACTTGGGGTTCTCTCCTGTAACACATCCTCTGTGTGTGGAGGTGTCATCTGGCCCTGTATGCCTACCCTGTGGGAACTGGGCCTTGGGAACCAACACAAAAAAATGATAATACTCTTGTTACTACTATTGCTGTGAATATTAAACTGTCCTTTGTCTCTAACCCAGGAGCCTTATGTCTTCTTCCAGCATCCATAGACCTGTCTCAGGCTAACCTGTTAACTTTGCAAGTAAGGCAAATCTCAGAACCTTCACAGGTCTTGACAATTACCATATAATGATGAAAGATTAAAACTCTTCACAAACTCAACTCCAGTTCCAGTCAGACTTATCTGCCTGCAATACAAAAGTCCAAATCGAGTTCCTTCTCTCAAGCCAGAGAGTCTTTGAATGGTTAAGAAGAGAATTCTATTGTAAAGAATTTTTACATTTTGCATATAATTACTGCAAACCTAATATTCAAAGTTTTCATGTAGATGAGGTAGATTTATTCTGTGCAGCTCTAGAGTAATGAACTGAGGAGCAGAAAAATTTCAGCTCAATATATAAGGTTAAACAAATTCTAACATTTAGATATCCAACAGTGAATACATTTTGAGTGAATAAGCTCACTGATGACGGAGATGACCACTTATGGGAACTCTACATGGGGAGGAGAGTGGATTAGATGATTACAAAGATTCCTTCACTGTTTCAGTAGACCATCTAATCAATTTGTTTTCATGCCAAGTAATGGAGAAAGAAAGCTGGGAGATCTAGCCCAGGAGGCTGCACATGTATGACCATCATGAGTTTACTATCTAATGCTCAGTCTTGCAGACACTCAGTCAAGTCTAATTCACCCAGAAGTGATTTGGTGCTGGACAAATGATTTATGCTAAACAACTTCACCAAGAGCCTGATTTATGAACTAGGAAGTCAATGCCTGAATTTTAAAGCAAAAGTCAAACTTTTCTAATGACTGTAATTTTCTAGTCCAATATAAAGGCACCCTATCCCTTCCCAGCTGCTAAATATTAATGAAACAGAATTAATAACCAGGTGTTTGTCTGGTATGCCAAACCAAGCAAAAGGGATTGACTGACCTGGCTCTTGCTTTATCTGATAGGATGTGTTAGATAGGTAGTTACATTAGAAGGCTGATCAAAATCTTTCACAATGGAGAATACACTTTTTTAGTGACCAGAATATTCTTATTCAGTAAACACAATGTCTCCTTTGACAGTCCTGGAAACACTAAATAATTCTTAGCTTCATCCTCTCTCTAGATCCTATGAGGCTCATCATCCTACTGTTGGGATTTTGTAACAGGCTTTTGTGCATAGTAACAAGTTTACACACTTGTTAATCCCCTTTTATGTTGGTTGCTTCCTGAAGCTATCTAAGGAAATATCTTAATTTCATCACTAATAAAAATGTGGGGCCCTGGCTAATGTGGCTCAGTTGTTTGGAGCGTCATCCTGTAACCAAAAGGTTGCCAGTTTGATTCCCAGACAGAGTGCTTATGTTCCTCCCTCTCTCCCTTCCTCTCTCTCTAAAAGAAATGACAAAACATCCTCCAGTAAGGATAAAAGGGGGGGTGGGGAGTAATCCATAAACTTAGTTTCAAAGTACAGGATTACTTCCATAAACCTCAGTCTTATTTGTAACTTATGGTTAAAGTACAACAATCATATACATAAAAGATACTTTAATAACATCTAAATGCCAAAAAAAAAATTGTAAAGTAAAAATTGTAATAACTGTAGTGAATAACAGCATACAGTCTTTGTTATAACTGATGGCTTTTCTGCAGACAGTTCATCCTAGCTGCAACATGGAAAGTGCAGGCTAGGTTGAGGGTCTCATTAGCTTTTAGCTTTCAATTCCAAGTAGCACTTTTTAAAATATCTTGCCCTACACTTTGGCTCTCATCTTATTTTTGAGACCTCTGGCTGTCTCTGTAATGGTATGTGTTCAAAAACCGTCTTTTTCCTGCACTGCAAAAGGCAAATTATATGAAAATTTGTGTACAGAGGGTTGTTCTCAACAGAGGTGTGTTACAATGGGAGGAACCTGTTGTAATGAGCAGAATTTCTCATGAGTTCATCCTGGACCTTTACTGTGAGCAGGATGTTTTGTCAAAGATGGGCACTGAGACATGGTAAGGAGAGAAACTGTGTGGGCAGCAGCAGAGTGGGTGGCTAGGAAGCAAAAACTGTTACATTTAGTGCTGCAGACAAGAGTTTGCGGAGATTAGCCTTGCAGATCCCAGACAAGGACATGTCCCAACTGCTTCAGGAAAGGTGGCCCACTCTTAGCACTTGGCTGTTTTCATTTTGATCACAGTGTCCTGGCTGGAACAAGGAAACTCAGAAGTGCATCAAAAAAGGAAAGTGACCCAAATTATTTTAAAATTAAAAGATTTCAATTCAAAGGAAGGTAAAGGATATAGCTTTTAATTTTCCAGTTATTCATTCATTTTTCATGATGGAAACCACCAGTCTTACACAGCAATTCTACTAACCGAAGTTGAAATCTGAGGCATGAAAAGTTCTGTGTTGACGAAGTTTTGCACTAAACAACATGCAAAAATGTGTAGCTTAATTTTAGGTTTATAATAAATGTGTGCTTTCCCAAACCTACTTGGGAGCACAGGCTATCGCAAGGTACAGGTACGCTCTGAAATCAGACACTACCATCTTTCTAAAATGTGCAAGGGGCCAGGACTAAGCAATCAGTCATGTTTTTATTTTCTTGTGAATTGTCTTAAGAAATGGGAAAGTGTCCCAATTAAATACTTCAATGAAGTTCTGCTGTGCAGATATAAAGCCAGAGGGGGAGGGGAACAGGGAGGGAAGGCACAAGTATGTGTGTACATGTGTGTGTTCTATACTGAAAAGCATGAGAAAAAGAGTGATAAATAAGGCAAAGAAATGAGATACCAAAGACCATAATTAAAGAAGCTTGAGAGCAATTGGATGGTATTAGTTCATTCATTCAACCAACCGCACGTAGCAGACACTGTGCTGGGTCCCCAGGGAGACAGGTGACAGACACAAAGGTATTGTACTCTCAGGAAACTCCCAGACTAACTACTGCACCAACAGTGGTGACACCAAGCAAAAGAGCCATAAAGTTGGGCAGGTGAAGAGTCTTCCAGGACTACTGCGGGCCATCCGAGAAGGGACATGAACAAGTCTTACTTTTAGGGGGTGAAGGTTGTTGGGTCTCATGTGGCAGAGGAATATGAAGTACACAGAAAAAGAGACCAGGTTATGTGGATGAGTTTGCGAAATGTAAGGAAAGGAAAATATTACATCTATCTAAGGAATACACAGACTTTTCTAATTTCTAGCTGTGGAATTTAGCAAATTTAACAAAATTAAACACTATCCTTGTGAATAAGAATCACGCATAAGGCAGGAATGGGCCCTGACATTTCTTTTGTCCACTGATGGTCAACACGAATATTGTCATCCCAAGAGAGGACGTTTTTGGAAATGTTCCCTTTAGACCTCTCCTTGGTAACTTCAGTCACAATCTCATCATGTCTGGAGGTTAACCGGGCAAGTGAGGTGGCCACAAGTGCAGGTAGTGGACTTTCAGTTAAGAAGTAACCTCCTCCAGAAAACTACCCTGAATCAGATTCATTCCTGTGATCCTTGAATGTCTGCTGTGTGCCAAGCACCATGAGAGAGGGTAGTTGGTGCTCAGGGTTAAATGAGGCTCACACTGAGATGTCTGTCCTGTTTGGTCCCAGCCCTCATGCAGCTAGATGTTCAGAGCTGTCACTACCTTCCTCTCTGATGGTGGAGTTGCTTGTCTGAATCCCCTGCTAATCTGCTAAATCCTTGGGCGCAGACTATGGCTTTTATCTTTGTGCTCCCAAAGCCTGGCACATTCTAACTGGAAAGAGAAGCAGCTCACCTTACAGATACTTTTTATATATTTAAGCATTTCATTTTATATGCTTATGAACACACCAAGTTTCACTCACTGCACAGTACTTTTTTAATTTGTTACTTTATTTTTCTTTTATTTTTGAATTAATATTTTTTTTAATATTTTATTTATTTTTAGAGAGGGAAGAAGAAAGAGAGAAAGAGAGGTCAAGAAACATGGATGTGCAAGAGATATATCAATCAGTCGCCTCTTGCATAACAACTGGGGACCTGGCCTGCAACCCAGGCATGTGCCCTGATTGGGAATCGAACCAGTGACCTTTGGGTTCACAGGCTGGCCCCCAATCCACTGAGCCATGCCAGTCAGGGCTGAACTAATATTTTTATGTTGGAATGTGTTTACATCTTCCCATTCATCTTTATATGTGCAATGACCATTTTAAATGCAAATATAAGAACATTCAACTTGTATACAGACTCCCTGAAATTATACAATTTGTATTTTGTAGCTCAAATATGCATATGTATTTCATTCTTATCAAACCATTGGAGAAACACTGGATAAAATTAACCAAACTGTGTTTATGTCACCTCTTCATATGTGCTCATTCTCTAACACTTTCTATCTTCAACTTACTGATAGGTAAGGAAGAACGAAAAGGAAAAGAAATTGTGGGTTACCCTATCTTTTTCATTTGTTCTATGTCATCGTTTTCAGCATAAGCAGTTAGCTAATACAGGGAAATAACATGAGTGAGAAAGGATGTGATAGAGTTCCTTGGTATTGGTGTTTATGAGAATATCATTGCCTTCTTTCTGCAGTTGAAGCATGGTCTGGTTCTAATGGAAAGTGTGGTCTCTCCTGTCCCTCCCAATTTCTTCCCCTTCCTTGGCTTATCAGTCATGGACACAAGACACCTGCCTTGTATTTACTTTGAGTCTTACTGGAATCCCACATACCATGGATCCATGGGATTCTGTGCTATATGTGAATGGGGCAACAGAGAAGGTAGACACACTACTACATGTATCTCCTCTTTCACATGTATGCCCCACTGTCCATTTGGACTTCACCCACAAAACCCAACTTCAAAGATAAAATTATTAAAAATTTCAGAATGGCAACAGTCAAGCAATAAATAAAGTGTGGGGACCTTCTGAATGCAAGACCCTGTGCAACATCACAGGTCATGTGCCAAAGAGGCAGGCCCCAACTAATGGAATGGCCACAACCAATCACACATCATTTCAAGCAACAACTGGACTGAGAATAGCTGATAGAGAAAGCCTCATAGCTTCAAGACTAGAACAATAAAGAATACCACTATTCCAAGTCAGATGCATAGCATATAACAATGTGACTTTAAAAGCCATCAGACATGACTCTGATGTTCTATTAAATTCAACAGACATTTATTGTGCTCATCACTATTCAAAAACCCAGCAGGACAGGGGTGGGTGGAGGAGTGTTCCTCAAATGAACAGATGCTGTCCCTAACCTAAAGAAACTAGTCTAGCTGGGACACAGATAACTATAGAACTGTATTGCCAGACAGATTATGGCCGCTGCTATGATTGCAAAAATAAGCACCATGCAAGCACAAGGGAAGGAGTATTTTACTCTGACTGGGGAGAGAGAAGTTTATGAGCTATAGGTAACATTTGAACTGGTTCTCAAAAGTGAAAAAATCTTGGTAAAGAATGAGGAAAGGACATTTGTTTTAGCTTGGATTTATATCAGGTAGTTTATTTTGGATCCCAGGAAGTAACCCCAGGAAACAAAAATGAAGGGTTTGGGGAGAGGGAAAGCCAATCCGAAAGTTAATCACTGAGCTGGTAAGTGCTCTGGGAAAATGGGGCTCAGTCCCACTGGAACCTTCTGGGCAGCAATGTAGAATACCCCTCTACCACAAGATCATGGGGGAGTGATTTATCCACTGACTCCCAATCCCCATTGGTCCAGAGCTGCCCCAGGACTATTAATAAACTCCTTAGTGTTTCCAGGTGTGCACATGTCCAAGAACAGCTGCACAAGCTCCCCCAGTTATCCCACACTGCAGCGGGTGAGAAGCCCAGAGGCAGACAAGTATACATGGTGCTACTAAAGTGAGGTGTGGCCTGGCTACACCTGTGCACTGCTGGTTGCCACAGCAACACCTGGAACAAGAAGGTGTGGTGTGAGAGAAGCATCAGAGATGTTCTACACAACATCTAGCTCAGTGTTTCTCAAACCTGAGAATGCGTCAGGCTCCCCTAAGGGCTTGTTAATGCAGGTGGATGGGCCTCACCCCAGAGTTTCTGGTTCAACAGATGTAGAGGAGGGGCTGAGAATGAACATTTCTAACATGTTCTTTGTATGGGCATTAAGGCTTTTAAAGGCAGTTGACTACTCTGTAGAGGGACAAAACACTCATCAAGCAGAAGAAAGAGAAATTTCCTAAAATGAAAAAAAAAAAAAAAATGTGTGCATATCTCCAGGAAGAGCATAAATTGATTTAACCATAACGAGAATAGAACTGGCATGGCATTCATGTATATCCATCACCATGGATAATCTACTGAGAAAGGTTCATCTATTGACAATCTAATGAGAATTTCAACAGCCAAAAGTGAATAAGAGGTTGATGTTGGTTATTTGGTTTGTGCATTATCCCCACCTCAATCCTGACCTATTCTCTGCTTTTCTCTGGGCCAGGAAGGCTAATCTCTCTGGATTGGATCATCCAGATTGGTCAATCCAAGACTCATTAGGAAACAAATAAGTGGTAGAAGAGAGTTAGGGCTTTTATTCTCTCTGCTCACTCCACGCTTCCCCTGGGCTACAGGTAGCTGTGTTCCCACATGGCTACAATCCTGTTGGGGTCTCCTCTTGTTCATTTCTCATCAGGCTCTGACAACATGTCCCCATTCCTTAGTGTCCCTCAGAGCCTCAGGGAGGTCACAGCCTTTTGCTGTTCCTGGGTCTGGGTGCCTCATCATCCTGGGTTGGTCCCCTTAACTCTGCCCAAAGTGCTTCATTAATACGAGTATTCTTTTCAGTTCAGCCACCTTCTTTCCACCAGAATCCTGGCTAATAACGGTGTCTCAGGGAAAGACTAAATACTGCCTGGTAAAGCTACATAAGTAGGTCAGTATTCCTGGGTCTTTTGACATGACAAATAATTACTCAAGGTGATATTGAAATTTTAAGACTTAAATACAGGATAAAATGAAATTAAAATGAAAAAGTAGACGAGCAACATGTAAAAATAAACCAAGGCCTTGAAATGACTGCAATGAGTAAAAATATAACAAAAAAGCAAGGAACACTTGACAGAGACAGATTTTTCTTTCAGACCCTAAAGAATTTGCTTTAGGCAAGGGAGAGGCCCTAAAAGTGCTTACTTCTGCTACATAAAACTTGTCCCCTTCCACACATGGTCTGAGAACATGGAACACTGGCAGGAGAAAAGAAAGTGTGATTTAGGCTCTGGACATGAAAGCCTTCAGAAGCATCTTGGGAAACAGGAGATAAGATCAGTCCAGAAATTAAATAATCAGAGAACACACTGATAATGCAATGTGTCGCAATCAATTTAAAATTCACATCTTGCTTGATGTATGCATCCATAATAAAAGTAACTCAAAAGCTGGTGGCTGTTCAGTCAATTTTAACTCTATTCCATGCCACTCCCCACCCCCAGACCCTCAGCCCCAGGCTCTGCCAAGAGTTTTTGGTTCAACACCTCAGAGAACACAGGATTCTTCTGCTTCTGTACTGGGGACTCTGTGCAAGTTACAGCTGCAATGAGGAGTCGCCACGTTCTTCAGTGAGGATGACCAGTCACTTCAGATCTCAAAGGGACTTTCTAAGTGAGGCTTGTATGTGAGTGTTATACAGTGAGGGAGGATTTTGTTTTAGCCGTACAGCTCTTCTCAAAGGCCTTCTGTTCTTTCTTCAGTCTTCTGACACTGCCCCGTTGTTTTCCAGATTTCCAAGGGTAAATCCGGCACCCTTATTAAGACTGTTTGAGTTCTTCAGAATTTCTAGAGCTTCTCTGCTAATCCAGTGTGTGTAGTGCTTTTATTTCAGCTGGGTGTGAAAGTAGGGAGAATCAATGCTTTTGTTTGCTACAGCAGTTTTCCTCATGTGATCATCTAAAATGTGGTCTGTGTCCTTAATCTTCTTATCAATGAGTTGTTCCAGTTTCTGGGTGACAGTAATTTACCTCAGGTGAGAAGATGTCATTATCATCACAGAAAGGGTTAATATTTATTGAACACTTACTCTGTGCTAGATGATGTCTATTTAAATTCTTAATCTATAGTAATCCTGTGAGGTGTCCCAACCTATACAAATGAAGACATTGAACCCAAGAGACACTAAAAGACATCCAAGATCACGATGCTAATGGGTGGCAGAGCTGGGATGTGAGCCCAGCTAGCCCATTCTGTATCTAACCCAGTTGTCCTCAGCCAGAGGTGACATTATCCCTGTAGGAAACATGTGGCAATGTCTGGGGACACTTTTGGTTATCATAGTCAAGGGAGTGCTACTAGAATATAGTAAGTAGAGCCCAGGAATGCTGCTGAACACCCTAAGATGCACAGGACATCACCCCCTCCACAAGGGATTATCCAGCCCAAAATATCAATACTGCCAACATCTAGAGATCCTGGTTTAACCACTGTGATTTATTATATTCTAATCCTTTGGTTTGTCTTCATGCCTTTGTTTTTGGTAGTATGTCTTTGTTGAAATAGGTTCTAATAATATCTCTTTCAAACTTACCCATGTTATATGAGGGGGGGAACCTCTGCTCTCCCCCTCAGTTTCCTTCACCTTGTCTCTTCCCTGTGTTGGAGTGCAGAGCTGGTTAATTGCTTGGCAGAGCATCCATTCTGTGAGGACAGAGCCTCAAACTCAGATGTTCTCTAATGGGTTATCTGGCCAGGGTTGACTTGGTAAGATACACCTTGGCAGTTTTGCAGATTTTTAAAAATTATTATGAAGAAGTTGAGAGCAGAAAATAATTCTCTTATGATTTCCCTGCCTTTTCCTATACTTTGAAATATCATACCAATTCTATAGTAACTTTAAAAAAGTGCAGGGGCAGAGCTGAAAAGCTATGCTTTCAGTTTTTATTAGAAAGTCTTTGATGCCTAAAGGCTCATTTATTTTGGGCAATGCTCATATGCATTGGCCTTTGGGTACCAGCCAGTGAAAAGCAGCACCTGGATATCAAGATGTGGCTTTTCCTTCACCTCAGATCCATAGTCTTGTTTCTTTAAGGCTAAAACATCCTGGAAAACGCTTCTTTCTCATGCTGTCTATGAACTAAAAGAGTGCTGTTAGATTAAGTAATTGTTTGGATAGACACCACACACACACACACCCCAAAAAATCAAACATGACACAGAGACAGGTATGGCAACTTGTAAAAGGGTAGAGTGGAGAAAAGTTTGGAAAATTAAGGTCACAAATAGAGCTGTTAATATGATGCAAGAGAAAGCCCGGTAGGACAGAGAACTATGGGGACAGATTCTAACTTACTGTTGGCCTGAGTCTGGACATGAAAATCTGATAAAAGATGAACAGTCCCAACATTACAGGGGCAACCACCCTTCTCACCTGAGCAACCCTCAGCCCCAAAATACCAACACCCCACAGTCCTGTACGTTTCTTGCTCATTTCTTCCAACAACAGCATAAAAGAACAACATTTGTCAGGCAAACACTCTGAAACTAAACATGCAGTGCAGTCCAGACTTTAATGGTCTCTGGCTTCTCTGTGAAAACCAATCACCTGGGGCTCTTGTTAAGATGCTGATTTTAGTGGGGCTGGGTGGGGCCTGAGAATATACATTTCTGACAGCCTCTCAGGCATTGCTGGCCCGGGCAGTCCATCAGCCTCACTTTGAGTACCAAAGATCTAATGAGAATGTGAAAAGAACTTCTGATTGCTGTGAAGCTGGACAAGTCTTCTGAGTACAGAATCTGATTATATCTAACTCCTGCTCTTTGCTTGTCAGGGTGAAGTTCAACCTCCCAGCTTGGCAAGTCAAGACTAGGCTTCCTAGTGCTAGTTCTGTGCAACTCTCTTCATTCAACTTCTTCCAGAACTGAGCAGAGAGCCCAGCACACCTTTTCACTTTTTTCACTGCTTCACCTTCCACCTGCTTCATCTGTCCTCTTCCCTCCCCACCTGCTGAATTCCTCCTCACCTTTGACCCCTCCCTCTTCAAAGCCTTCCCAGGCAGGTATTTGCTTTGTCTTTAAATACCTCCAATATAGCACATTGGACACCATATGTGATATTTTACTTAACTTTGTAAGTCTGCCACCAAACTAAATCCTCAGAGCAGAAGCTGTATCTTCTTCCTTTAGGTAACCTCACTTCTTCACACAGTACCTGACACCTGGTATATGTTCCAAAAATAATAAACAAAAGAAGGAATGAAGTGTTACATCCATTCTCATCTCCTATTTTCTTCTTTTTCTTCAGACTTCTCTAGGGTCTTAAATGTTGGGGTTATGTATTTTAAGTTGTTTAAGGTAATCATAACAAGAGCTAACTTTTATAAAACACTGACTGTATGTTAGACATTGTTCTAAGCACTTTAGTCTTATTAAGGCATTTAATCTTCATAATGATTTCCACAACCCTGTAAAGTTATCATTGTCATTGTTCCTATTTTAAATATGAGGGAACTGTAGCACAGAAAAGTAACTTCACCAAAGTTACACAGCTAGGAAGTGCTTGCACCAGGACTTAAACCCAGGCAGTGTGGTGTTAAAAAGGATAAGTCTTTGGAGGACCTAATATTGAGCCACAACTCTGTTCTGCTCTCCTTGCCAGTCTTCAGCCTTACACAAGTACAGAACCAGCACCCCTCCATCAAGTTTTGTCTTTAGAATGGACTCACAGTGGAGATGGAATACACCCTGATGTCTCTATCATGTGGTGCTCACAGCCCTCCTGGAGGGTCATTGATTATTCAGGTATTACAATCATTCAACAGTGGGAGGGAAGCAAGGTTGTGTTCACAACACAGTCAAGGGGTATGTGGACAAGCTGACCTCGTGGACAAGCTGACCTTGGACTATTAATAGTAACCCACAACTTCCTGACAACAATTACAGCGCCACTTAGCCGTGGATTGGCTTATAGACTTACAAAGTGGATCTCTTGACCACATTTGAGTCTTGGTATAGCACCCATGTTCACTATCACTGAGGAATGAATAAGAGCCAACCTTTCATTGGATGCCATTAACCCAACCAGGGCCCTCTAAGAACTCTGAGTAGATTAGGGACTCAGGGGAGGGACTCAGACTTCCTATTCTTCCAAGGATGCTCAAAGCTAGGAGATGGACAAGGGTCCCCACCAGGGTAGCTGAAGTTTTGTAGGGTCTTTGTTGTGATTCAACTTCTCCCTCTGCCTGATTATGCTTCTTCCCCTTTCATCTTGTTTCTAAACTCCATCTCTGCACCTGGGAAACCCAACCCACCACAGACCGGCCTTGGTATAGGATGTATTCTTCTATTTTCTTCTTTTCTTCCTCCTTAGAGAACCCTACACCTTAGAATCCCTCAAAAAAAACAAAAAACTACTTACTGTTTGTGCTTGCAAAAGACAATGCATTTCTACATGTTCCTGCTCTAGTTCATTGCTATTCTCTCTGCATAAAATGTCCTTCTCTCCCAGCATCATCCACTGTTCACCTCAAATTGCCTATCTCTTTCCAGCTTCCCTAGCAGCCTGCCCCCAGGCAAAAATGAATTGCTCTCCCATCTTTCATCTCACAGCACCTTCTGCACACTTCATTATGATGCTAATTATGCTCTTATAGTCCCTGGCTGAGCCACTGAGCCCTGGGACACTTGAGAGTAGAGTTTGTTTCTTGTTTGTCTTTCCAGCCCTAACACTTGGCACACAGTAGGAGCACAATAAATGTTTACTCAACGGAATACACTTGAATTCATGATGACCATCTAGTGGGATTTATATTCTTACCTGAGTGAGTAGTAATCCCAAAGGCAATGGTTTCCTTAAAGTCTTCCTGACCTCCACTCCCACTATAAGAGCCCATAGTAGCCCTGTTGTGACCTATGCACAGACAGCAAGTTCAGCCTCTAAAGAGAGCTCAAGACTTCATACACCCACATACATGCACATTCATACATATACACTCACACACATACACACATACTTGTCCCTTTCCTCTACTGAATGAATCAGAATTAGGAGTAAAAGCCAAAAACAAGAAAGTCACTCCGCTCCCCCATCACACACACATGCACATGCACACGCACACTCACAAAGCACAGGAGTGTGTCTCCCACAGTGTCTGTGTCAGGCTCCTATGTGGAGGAATTAGAAGACAAACCTCTAGTGACTGTGGCTCCTTCCTTCCTCTCCCATCATGATGGTGGCCTGGTCCCTGTATTAGATCAGTTTCTCCCCACATCCCAGTTGGCCGTGGGCTCCTCCCACACATCTGGGACTCTTTTGAGGGGGAACACTGACTAGGCCACAGAGAGTGTTATATATTCCCTGGTCCCTAACCAAGGATCTTTCAGTCCTCCAATGTCATGACCACCCCTGTCAACTATTAAGGAAATAAGGTCAGAAAGCATAAGTACATTCACTTCTAAAGACAGATGAAGCTGCTTCTAGAATGTGGAGGTAGAGATGGGTGTGGGGAGGGGGGCTGGCAAGGCCAAAAAGAACTCATTCCTTGACAAGGAGGTTTAGAGTCTGTTTACAATTAAATGGTACATTTGCAGACCTGTGGCATTAATTTCATGAGATATATACCTGGAACCAGGATGGTGGCAATTCATCAACAAATGTTTATGAAATCCTTACACTGTCTCAGGCACTCCTTCAGGCTCAGGGGGTACTGCAGGAGCTGTTTGTGGTGGCACCACATTGGCCCAGTGTAGCGTTTAATCAAACACTACCAGTTCAATATCTGGGAACATATTTAGTTCTTTACCATTATTCCTCCTAAAAGCACCAAAGTGGGGGCATGTCCATTCATTATTATACACTGTGCTCTTTAAACCTTCCTTCTCTTCTCACAGTCACCAACTCTCACACTATGGAACTGCCTAGGGTCTATCCTGTAGCTCCAAGCTCCCAGCTCCCTCACAGCCAGCTTAGTCCCTCCTTTCATGCAAAAGCAAGAGGCTGAGATGACAGTGAGTTCAAGAAAATAATAATAAATCACTACCCAAAGTTGTCTCCCAAGTCAGAAAGGGAGCCACTAGTCTCCAGGGTCCAAAAACAGAGAGCACCACCAGTTACCATGGTTTTTTTAAAAAGGGCAAAAATAAATCTTCAGAAGGCAACTGAGCGACTTCATCCTCCATCAGAGTAGTGAGCTGCCCCTCGGGTGAAAGCGAACTCCAGATGGTGTTTATCAAGGAAGATGGTGAGAAGGAGCAGCAGTGTTTATTGTGAGAATGTAAAAGATCCCTTGTCATTGTTTACTGACCATTGCTGACACATCAAATGACCAGTGTATACTTTATCATTTTGTTGGATGGGTATTAGTGTAAAAAAAAAAAATCACTCATTGAGTGCTAAAGTACTGCCTTCTGCCTAAGGCATTTTACAGAGACTTAAAGTTGAAAATAAGTTTTGCCAGGCATTTTCATCCCTTACACACCAGTGTGCCAGACAGCCCACATCCACCACTTGACCCAGGGCCTTCAGGAAATAGAAACACATGAGTTCAAGCCCCAACCACCAAGAAACATTTGTTTTTGCTTTGTTTTTGCTTTTTAACCTCCTCCCACCCATGATAGGAGAATGGCTAACATTTATTGAAAGAGGACTACTGCCAGGCACCATACTTAGCCCTTTTCCATGGATTTTCTCAGAATTGACAGATCCATGAAGTAAGCTCTATTAGCTGCCCCCTTTTAAGGTGAGGAAGTCAAAGCTGAGCAGAATTAAGTGGCTCACCTGAGATCCCACTGCTAATACCCGGAAGAGCCATGTCACCAGCCCAGGATCCAGAGCCTTAAATGTTAAGCAACTATAATTTTGCTTATTAAGTAATTAAGTAAATGATGAACTATCCATCAATTACAGGTTATTATAATGTTTTATAACAAAATTCATAAATCAAGCTATTGTAATCTTTCAAAATTATATTTTGTTTCCAATCTTGACTATATCTTTCAATTGTTTGAACACTATTGCCCATAGACAACTTAGTATGAAATATGCAGACAACTAATCTCCTCCATTATAATTCAGTATTGACTTTGGAAATAAAAAACCTTTTAAAAACATTAATATGAAAACATGGTTGGGCAATGGAATACTACTCAGCCATAAAAAAGAAGAAAGTTTTACCCTTTGGGACAGTATGGATGGTCCTAGAGAACATTATGCTAAGTGAAATAAGCCAGTCAGAGAAAGACAAATACCATATAATTTCACTCATATGTGGAACCTAATGAACAAACTGAACTAACAGCAAAACAGAATCATAGAGAGCAGGATGACAGCTAAATTGTGGGGAGGGAAAGGGATGGAGAGATGGGGGAAAAAAGGAAAAAGACTCATGGAGATGGACAACAGTGTGGTGATTGCGGGAGGCAAGGAGGTATGAGGGAACTGAATGGTAATGGAAAGAAATACAATAGAAAATGTAAAAAATAACTAATCAAAAACAAAGATAAAATGGGGTTAGGTGAATATATTCCCTTTTCTCTTATTTATTTTAAAACACATTCATAACAATAGTTTTAATAATTGAAGCATAAAAACTCATCCAGAATTACACCAAACTAGCAAGGAAGTTCTTATTACCTTTCCTTCCGGATGCACACATAATTTCACGCACCTGCAATCCTATCCTATACATTTTCAATGCTACTGAATAAAAATATAACTTGTATTTGTACAAACTATTAATAAGGGTTTCTTCCTTCTCCATCCAGCAACCCTTAGGAGCTGGGTATTTATGTACACGATACTCTTTCTCAGTATTAAAATTAATTGAATTGTGAAAATTACAAATGCTTCTGACATTCTCAAAATGCTTTAACATGCATTATCTAGTTTAATTCTTACAGAAACTCCAGGAGGTTTTATTGTTTTCACAAAAGCAGGAAATAAGAATACATGTTGCACTGCGGTCAATACCTATAAACAAACTCTTTCTGAAAAGGACCAGACTGTAAACACTGTAGGCTTTGCAGCCACAGATCATGAAGTATTCTTGTTTTGATTTCTTTCAAACATTAAAAATGTAAAAATCACCCTTAGCTTATAGACTGAACACCAACAGGTGGTCAGCCAGACACCTGCTTGTGGTCCAGTTTGCCACCCCCTGTTCTAGAACTAGGGAGGACCCTTAAAGAATTCTGATTTATTGCTTCTCCTCTCCCGGGTAAAGAGTCAGATGTCTCCATAAGGTAGCTGTTCACTATGGTGTGGTAAGACATGGTCCCAGATATTCTGACCCGTAGTTCAATGCACTTTCCACCAAAGGTGCTGCCTAAAATAAAAGCAAATACGAGACCAATTAAAGAGATAACTGCAAAAACTGCTCAGCATTATGCCCGAAGACTAGAACACTCAGTGCTGACTGCTCAGCCTGTTGCTACTTATGCAGACAGTTTTGGCATGCTTCCAGAGGGCTTGAGAAATGATAACTGACTGGTTAGGCAGAAATCGTTCCAAGAAATGGCCTGGTGACTTTTGCTCTGCTACTTCCTTCGCTATGACAGTTTAACTCCTCCTCTGCCTGAGCTGGGAAATCTGTAAAATAAGGAAACCGACATTTGCCATTTTAACTTTTATGATAGTTTCACTTTTGTTCATTCATTTATTTTTACTGAATTTATTGAGGTGACATTGGTTAAGAAGATCATATAGATTTCAAGTGTACATTTCTATGATACTCAATCTGTGTTTTGCATTGTAGGCCCACCACCCAAAGTCAAATCATCGCTCGGGATGATTTAATACTTTCACTTTTAATACCAACTTAACCAGTCCAAAAATAGAATGCAACTATCAGGCAGATGAGATGCCCCCACCCCCACCCCCAGGTAGATGCTTGCAAAATGTTTGGTTGCATAACTACCACGACAAAGTGACTTCTCTGTATGATACCTCTGTATGCTTGAACTCTATGTTTTGCCTGCCTGTACGCATTTGTTTTCCACTGTTTCAGTAGGAACAAAAGTCACTAGCCAGAGGCAACAGAGCTGCTGCCCCAGAAGCAGTAGCTGAGCTGGGAAAGGTGAGCCCACACCTTGCCTGCATCAGACATCAGACATCCTGATAGCTGGAGCAGAGACCATAGAACTGTGTATGTATGCACGTGTGCACATGCTTACATGCCTTTGTGCATGTAGAGAAAAGAAAGACAGGTTAAACTCTTCAAATGATCCAAGAAGAGCTGGGAATAATGGGATAGACAGCTACTTGAGCTGTAAATTTTATCTTGCCACTGGGAAGAGAAAAGAATATTCTGCATATTTCCTCTTCTGTGAAGTGTTTCCTCCATCAACCTCCTCCTTGCTTCCTTCTGTCTCTCTGGCCTGGCTCCCCTGAGTCATCCAGTGTAGACAAAAGGCCCTGGGGGCCAAGTCACACCCCCGCCCCCAGCTCCAGTCCCAGCCCTCTCCTTTGCTGTGCACTCTGCCCTACCTCCACTGTGGAGCCTTCCACCTGCATGGTAGTCATGGGTCTGGGAACCCCTAAGACCAGGGACCATGTTTAGTTTAGCCATCACTCTATGCCAGCCCCTAGAAGAATGCCTGACACACTGCAGCAAAAAGCACTCTGTTAAATGTTGCTCAGTGAAAGTACATGGTTCCAAAAAAGAAAGAAAAAAAGCTAAAAAATATGAACCAATGCTTTGCAATGGAGATTACTTGTCGGTCACACAAGTGCCTACTGCCTTAATGGAAAATCTGGACTGAACCCCAAGTCCAATTTTCTCTCCAGTGGGACAGAAACAGCAAAAGCTGTGGAACTCAAAAGAGCTCCTAAACATCTGGGGGGATGAGGTATGGGAGCAGCTAGGGGCTTATTTACATAATGGACCAATAAGCTGGTGGAGCCCTTGACTCTCCAAGATCCTAAAACTCCTTCAAGGGGGGCCGGCAGGGAATGTGATGATGTCTACACAATTCTTCAGCAAGACCTTAGATGAGACTTTTGGAAGTCTCCAAAACTAGAAGTAATATAACTAGAAAGTCAAAGAGCTATGCCCAAAATACAATCTCTCTATTCTTCAGGTTCTTCATCAAAACAAATGACTAACATTACCATCTTTCTCTCACCTTACTGGAATATTGCCAGGCAAATTTTATATGTTCCTTTATTCATATATATATATTACTTCCAACATTTATCGAGCATTTACTATGTGGTAAGACCCTGGCTGGTTTGGCTCAGTGGATTGAGCGTCGGCCTGCGAGCTAAGTGTCGCTGGTTCGATCTTCCAGTCAGGGCACATCAGAGAAGGAAAACTCTGATTCCAAAAAACCTCCGCTGCCTTGCGGCATACCTCTTCAGGGGAAAGGCTAAGGGAGTAAACCCCGACAGAAAATCCGGAGCCGGAGTCCCTAAGGCGGTTTGACGTTGTAGTCAACACCGGCAACTCCTGCGGCGCACCTGAAGCCAAGCTGTATTGACTCCGTCTTTCCCTTGGACCCTTCAGCTGCGAAGAGAGGAGGGGTCTGCTGCATGGGCAACAGCAGACCCTCCATATCACCCTGCCCAGGCTCTGTAGCTTCAGCTTCACTGGAGAGGACACTCCAGCGTCATCGCAAGATGTCGATTCAACACGGGAGGAGACAGATACCGTGTCACTCCCGAGTCGGACTGCACAGCCATTCTCAGCGGTGCAGATAGACTCTTAAGAAGCTACACCATCGTCTCTCGAGACGGACGGCTGCCGACGACTATGTGGTAAGCACCGAGCTGAGTTTAATGGAGAAAACAAAGAGGAAAACACAATGACTGCCCCTGACAAGTCAATTGGAGGAAGTGGAGGAATTAAGTTATTTATTTATATTCAACAAAGTTTTATTAAGTATCTATTAAATGCCGGGCATGAAGAGAGTGTAGGTTAAGTGAATTAATCAAGCCTATAATTCAGAGAAGATGAGCAAATATGCAAATAACAATAATGCGCTTTTATAGTACAGCATGGTTGGAATAAATAGATATTAGGACTTCTGGTCAAGATGGTGGCATAGGCAGATATGACTTGCCTCCTCACAAAACCACATTAAAATTAGAACTAAAATACAGAACAACCATCACTCAGAACCACCAGAAATTGAGTTGAATGGAAATCTAGCAACTATGAAATTAAAGAAACCACATCCATCCAGACAGGTAGGAGGGGCACAGATGCAGAACAGGCTGGTCCCACACCCATTTGTGATGGATAAATATTCAGGAGGGATATCTCAGGAGGAAGGAGTCCCAGCCCCACACCAGGCCCTGCAACCCAGGGTTCCGGTGCCAGGAAGATAAGTCCCCACAATTTTTTGGCTTCAAAAACCAACGGGGATTGAGTCAGTAGAAGAAATTGCTGGAATCCTAAGCAGTTCCTCTTAAAGAACCCATACACAGACTACCTATGCAGATTCACTCCCTCTGAGCTCTAGCACCAGGATAGCAGCTTGAAAGGTACCAGTGGCATACAGGGAGGAACTGAAGTGCCTGGCATCAAGGTAAACAGAAGCCATTGTCCCTTTTCTAAACCCTCCCACCACAGAGCTGGCAAGCTGGTGCTATATCTGAGAATCCATTAACCTGGCTAACACCATTTGACCCACCTTGGAGATTCCCAGAGACTCCGCCTCACCCAGTTTATCGGCCCACCCAAGCAGCTTTTCCATATGAATGGCTGGTCTTGGCTCATGCTTCACAATTTCCTAAATCCTATCAAACAAGGAATTGCTGGCCTCAGTGAGCCCGAGGCCTGGCACTAGCAGCAGCCAGCCTAGACTTACAGATTGGCTTCACCTGGGTATCTTCAAGCCCAGCACAAGTAGAGGCCATCTCAGATTGCTTTATAGATCAGGCAGGGTGCCCCAGGCAAAACACAGGTGGGAGCTGACATTGGCCTGCACCATTCAGAAAATCTCAGGACCAGTATGCCAGTGGATAGCTACAGACCATGTGGGAGCACAACCACCCTGCCCCTGCATAGCTGATCCTCCACAGAGAGTAGAGGTTGGTGTTCAGTGGTCACAGCCGATCCTTGCAACTGACTGGCCTAGGTAAATCCCTCCCATTGATATTCCAACAGCAACCAACGCTCAACCAAAGAGCACTGAGGGCTCACCTTGATAGGAGAGGCTGTGCCACTGGACCCTACAAGATACCTCCTACATTAGGCCACACTACCAAAACATGGAGTCAAAGAAGCTCTACCTAATTACATAGAAACAAACACAAGGAGGCTGCCAATGTGAGAAGACAAAGAAATATAGCCCAAATGAAAAAAAACTTCAGAAAAAGAGCTAAACAAAATGGAGATAAGCAATCTATCAGATGTAGAGTTCAAAACACTGGTTATAAGGATGCTCAAGGAACTTAGTGAGGACCTCAACAGCATAAAAAAGATCCAGTCAGAAATGAAGGACACACTAAACTGAAATAAAGAACAATATCCTGGGAAACAACAGTAGAGTGAATGAAGCCAAGAATCAAATCAACAATTTGGAACATAAGGAGGCAAAAAACAACCAATCAAAACAAGAAGAAAACAGAATTTTAAAAAAGGATAGTATAAGCAGCCTCTGGAACAACTTCAAGAAGTCCAACATTCACATCATAGGGGTGCCAGAAGAAGAAGAGAAAGAGCAAGAAATTAGAAACATGTTTGAAAAAATTATGAAAGAAAACTTCCCTAATTTGGTGAAGGAAATAAACAAACCAGTCCAGGAAGCACAGAGAGACCCAAACAAAATGGATGCAAAGAGGCCAGCTCAAAGACACATCATAATTAAAAGGTCAATGTTTAAAAATAAAGAGAGAATCTTAAAAGCAGCAAGAGAAAATAATTTAGTTACCTACAGGAGAGTTCCCATAAGAATGTGAGCTGATTTCTCAAAAGAAACTTTGCAGGCTATAAGGGATTGGCAAGAAATATTCAAAGTCATGAAAAGCAGGGACCTACAGCCAAGATTGCTCTACCCAGCAAACCTATCATTTAGAATCGAAGGGCAGATAAAGAGCTTCCCAGAGAGGAAGAAACTAAAGGAGTTCATCATAACCAAACTATTATTATATGAAATGTTAAAGGACTTGTTTAAGAAAAAGAAGATCAGAACTATGAACAATAAAATGGCAATAAATACAGATCTATCAGCAATTGAATCTAAAAAGCAAACTAAGGAAACAAGAAGAACAGAGACAGAACCATGGATACAGAGAACATTTTGATGGTTGCCAGATGAGAGGGGGTATGGGGAAATGGATGAAGAGGTGAGAAGATTAAGAAGTAAAAACTGGTAGTTACAAAATAGCCATGGGGATGTAAAGTACAGTATAGGAAATGGAGTAGGCTAAGAACTTATACACAGGACCCATGGACATGAACAATGTTTGAGGGAGTAGTGGGTGCTGGGAGGAGTGGGACAAAGGGGGTAAAATTAGAACAACTGTAATAACATAATCAATAAAATATAATTTAAAAAATAAATGGATATTAGGCACAAAAACTTGGCTTTGGAAATCAGAAAGCTGCCATATATGAATTTTTTAAAGATTTTATTTATTTATTTTTAGAGAGAGGAGAGGGGAAGGAGAGAAACCTCAATGTGTTGTTGCCTTTTGTGCATCCCCAACTGGGGACTTGGCCCTTAATCCAGGCATGTGCCCTGACTGAGAATTGAACCAGCAACCCTTTGGTTTTCAGGCCTGTACTCAATCCACTGAGCCACACCAGCCAGGGCACACAATATGAATTTTTAATTGGACCTTGAAGAATGAAAAAAATTTCATGGAAGAAGTAGGGGGAAGGGTGGAAAAGGAAGGAGGATTTAGAAGGTGAGACCTTATGACCCAAGTGTACAGATTGGGTGAGGAGTCGGGCCTAAAGCATTATATTTAGAGAACAGCAAGTACGCATGGAGTTAGAGTGATGCCAAAAGAAAAGAAGACGAGAGGGTGCTGTGCCAGAAATAACATTGATAGCATAGCCATAAGCAACAGAGGACTCTGGAGTCAAGGATGTAACTACCATGCTCGGGTTTAAGAATAATGACTGGTGACTGTGAAAGAAGGGGAGTAAAAGGACAGAACTCATAGAAATCCAAGCTAAATTCCAATGCCCATGATTTGACTCCCATTCAAGTGCACTGTCACACAAATCAAGCAGAACAGGCCCAAAAGGAGGCCACCAAACTTCAGCTACCCAAGGGTACTGGAACCTCCTGAGAGAAGAAGCCAGTTTGCATTGGGAAAGAAATAGATGGGAGGTGAGGCTGTGAATGCAGCAAGGGGTAAGTGGCATGGGTTCCAGAAAATGATCTCCTCAAAGGCAGAGAACATGTCCTATTGATGCATGTGTTCCCAGTGGTCTTGCAGAGGAAGGAGGTGAGCTCCCTAGGAAGGCTCACATTGAAAGCTTTCAGGTAATGAGCAAACACAGGCTTGAGAAGGAACATGTGCAGTGGGTGTGGGTGGTGGTATTGCCCCTTGCATTTGTCCTTTGTGTTGGGGAGCCAAGATCTCCTCACCACCGTCCACATAATAACCCTCTGCAATCCCCACATTCCATCCACATCACTGGTTCTTGGAGCAGATGCTGAAATGACGAATCGCTAGAGAGTGCATTGGAAAGGGGAGCTATGCTAGAAGCGAAAGAAGGCAAAGTAATATCACAGCAGCTCAAGAAGGAAAGGGCCATTTGTGACTGACAGGTGTGTGACATTTGTGACTCAGAGGTTTATGAACAATGACTTAGCCCCAAAGCATTCCTACTTGCCCATTAAATAAAATCTAAAAACAAATAAATTCCCCAAGTCTTATCAGATACACACATACACACAGATGATACTTAATAAGATAATCAGGATTTATATTTCACATTTAGTCTTGTTTCTGAATAGAAAAAGATTTCCATATCACTGCCACATATGCGCTATTTCTGAAACTGCTGTACAATAAAACACAAGTTGTGAGTACTAAAATAATAAATGCAATAATGCAAATACAATGTCACTAGGCATTTATCCAAAAGCCAAGCAGTATTAAAGTACCTTGGTCAAAAGATCACAGTGTAACTGAAGTCCTGTAGTACATTATACCAAATATAATTAATGTAATTTAATTTTAAGTATTAACTAAATTCTTACTAAACTGTTTTAAAAGCAAAACAATATAATGGCATAAACTTGGGTCATATAAAAGCAAGTTGGTAAAATATTGTAAAAATGATGAGGAATAATTTGGTCTATGCTCTGGGAATACTGTTACTTAATTGATAACTGGTCTTCTGGTTGTTTTATTCTACATCCAACCCTCCACACACACACACACACACACACACACACACACACACACATACAGACACAACTTGCTATATGCTCAAAAGAACTGAATGCAGGGGGGACAGAGCCACAACCTCCTCATCCTCCTGCTGCCTTTTCTCATTCCCTGTGGTTAATCAGCAAAGGCAGGTGTGATTGGTCTTCTCTTTGAAACCCAGTGCTGCTTCTAGGCCAATCAATTTTCATCTTCTCACGCCATCTGTATTAGTTTGCTAGGCCTGCTGTAACATTTTTCCAGATTGCTCATTTTTACTTTTGTCTTAATCCCTCATTTTTTCTATTACCAATATTTTCATCTCAAAAAATACACTCACTTCATTGCAAATACCCTCCTCTAGTGGGGAATTCTGTTTAAAGAACTGGACCTGGTCTGAGATTTAGCCATAAAATTATAATCACAATCTTACTGAGTCAACTTATATAAATATTTTTATAATTTTTGATATACATTTACAAATGATTTTTTAGTAAGTTATACCTATTTACACTCCCACCTGAAATATAAGGAAATATCTCACTGCAGTTATACCAGCATTTAATATTATTATTTTATTCTTTGCTAATTTCAAAAGAATATATATGCTAATTTTTTAAAGATTTTATTTATTCATTTTTAGAGAGAAGGGAAGGAGGGAGAAGGAGAGGGAAAGAAACATCAATCAGTTGCCTCTTGTATGTGCCCCAAATGGGAACCAAACCAGCAACCCAGGAACGAGCCCTGACTGGGAACCAGTGACATTTTGTTTCATAGAATGATGCCCAATCAGCTGAGCCACACCAGTCAAGGCATAGATGCTAATTTTAAAAAGGCATATAATTATAATGTTAATTCACATTCTTCGATTTTGAATGATGCTGGACATGTTTTAGCCTCTCTATCCCTCTTTTGTGATTTTTCTCTAGGTGTTCTTTGTCCAGATGTTTTTTTGGGGGGGTGTGGCAGGACGGGCAGGGGGTTTGGAGAGGATGGAAGTGATCAACTTTCTTAATATATTTGAGCTCTGTGACCACGAGTACTTACTGAACATCAATATGTGTCAGGCACAGCCATGCAGGCACTGGGAAATATAACAGAAACAGTCTTCCTCCTACGGCACTTACATTCTATTGCTATTGGAGAGGTCCATTTGTGTTAAGCTATCAATACATTGCTATCTGGTTTTTAATGGCATTACTTGTGCCGTGGCACCATGCAATGATGCCACAGCATACTACTACTTACTTGCATTGTGGCACCCACACATAGGGCTTAGCTGAACTGCAGGGCACATCCCCAAGATGCATTTACACTCTCATTTTTTTTTAACCAGCTGCCAGTCAAGACCTCCCCTCAAATCTTGCGTGAATCAGTTCTCAAAGATTTCCATGAAGCTACAACACTTTTCTCTGCTGAAGCCAATGATTGAGCAAGATCAGCCCTCAGCAAAATAAGCCTCAGAATTAGAGCAGGGAAATAGGCTGTTTTGGTAATTTGGCAAAAAAACAAAACAAAAAAAAAAAAAGCAAACTAGAAATTGGTTTCATTCCAAGGCAGTGGGAGTGCAGAGCCTGATCATAATAGGTCTTATGGGTCCAGTCCCTGCTGCCTAAACCCAGCCCTAAAAATCATCCTACTCTTGCCCACCTCACCTGGCTTCTGTTCTCTCAAGCACCCCAAAAGACTCCAGACCTCCTTATTCTGATTGGTGTGCTCTGGGCTCCCTTGCAAGGGATCACTCTGACACAAGACCTAGGATCCCTCTTGAGTTCACTTTGGACAAAATAAGGTGGTGTCTGTGTGTGTGCATGCGTGTGTGTTCTCTTTAACTCTGCTTCCTCCATCAGTTAAAAGATTTTGCCAAACCTGTGTTAACTCCTTCCTGTCCCTAATGTAGCTCTGTTCTACCTCTACCCCATGCTTCTGTGACATCACTTATCTGCACCCTATACATGGGATAAGGCACTGAATCTCTTATCCCTGCTGCCTCAACCCAGCTCTAACAATCATCCTACCCTTGCCCACCTCACCTGGCTTCTGTTCTCTCAACACCTACTCCCAGTTGCCTCCTACCACCTGCCCCTCTGCACTGTGGGCCGTGGCTCCCTGATGCAGACCTCTCCTCTCTCACCATGGCCTGCATACATACTCTCCTTGAAAAATACAACCTCCTCGTCCTCCTCCTCCTTCTCCTCCTCCTCCTCCTGCCTTTTCTCATTCCCTATGATTCATTGGCAAAGGCAGGTGTGATTAGTCTTCTCTTTGAAACCCAGTGCTGCTTCTAGGCCAATAAATTTCCCTCTTCTCATGCCATCTGTATTAGTTTGCTAGGGCTGCTGTAACAAAGTAAACAACACACATTTATTTTCTCATAGTTCTGGAGGCTGGAAGTCAGAGATCCAGGCTGATTTCTCCTGAGGCCTATCTCTTTGATTTGTATACGACCATGTTTGTCCTGTGTCCTCATGTGGTCTTTCCTCCATCTATGTCTGTGTCCTTATCTCTTCTTCTTATAAGGACGCAAATGCTGTTGGATTGGGGTCCACCCTCTTCACCTTATTTTAACTTAATTACATCTTTAAAGACTCAATCTTCAAATACAATCACATTCTGAGATCCTGGGGATTAGGGCTTCAATGCATGAATTTGAGGGGATACAATCCATCCCATAACATTAACATGTCTACAACCCTTATTGAGGTGTTTCTACATCATACCCAGCATAGCCACAACCCAGACATCACCCAAGCCTAACATATCACCAGCTCCCTCCTCTAATCACAGCCTCTTCTAGGACCATCGCTCAAGAGAGACTGTCTTTGTTCTCTCAAACCTCCAAACTCCTAATCTTCATTTTCACCAGAACCTTCAATTACTTAACTCCTTTATGCATGCGGCAGCCCTTTAACCTCCTCCTGGATACATTGCTCCTGTCCTCTCTGGATCCACAGCCATCCATCATGCTGCACTGTTCAGGACTTGTATTCCCCATGTCAGCACCAGTTTTCAGCCAGTAAGGATGGGTCCAGCTACACAGTTGTTTATGGGCAGTGTACATTCTGACCCACGTTGATTTCTCAGTGCCCACACCAAGCTTTGATTGTGCAAATGTCTATCATTTCCTCTAGTTACTCTTTCTACCCCACAATTCTAGCTCTTTCTCAGAGACCCTACCCACACCTGCTCAGCTAGAGAGGGGAAATTCACCTCTCACCCCATCATCTGGCCACGAGTGATTGGACTAATGGTAGATACCTGCCTAAAGAATTCCTAATACAGTTAAGTCTGTGAGAAAGCACTGAATACCTATGCTATACAATTACTTTGAATGAGAGTGCTCCAGGTGCCATGGCAACCCAAACCTGCAGCAGGCCCATGTAATGGGAGAGAGACCTTGCAAAGGCCTCATCTGCAAAGAAAGAGGAATGAAGGAGACATGCCCAAGAGATGAGAGAGCGTAGGCCAAAATGTGAGGAGCTGCAGATGGTTTTCCAGCTCCCATGATGTCAGCCTCCGTTCCTTCAGTTGGGTTCCTAACACCATCTAACAAATCCCTCTTTACTGAAGCTGAGTAGGTTTTTGTTTCTTGCCACCAAGCCATTCTTGTCTAAGACACCTTTCAACACAGCTGCTGGATCATCTATACCACCCACGTTTTCATTCTTTTCTTCTACTGGAGTCTGTTTGCCCATTTCTATTGATACAGTCACAATGCACACACAGAGCCTTATTTTTCCCTTGAACAAATGCTGCCTGGCCTCATCCCAAAGAGAACAAGCGGCAACCCCATGACTTAATCGCACAACAGGTGAGCCAGTCCGTGCCAGAATTTACACCATCTTGTCTCAGACCTGCTTGAATTATTTGCCTACTAGAGTTTCCTAACAACAATTCTAGCTACTTGGATTAATTTGTGAAAGGGCCAGAAGTTTGCAGCACCTGTGGCCCAATATCAGCAGGAGGCATTCTACTGCTAGGGCCGAGTTATATGTAGAAAGAAAGTTCAGGAATAAAATGTGTTCAAGTGAACATTCTTCATCTCAAATCACTCAGAGCTTCAGCAATGAGATTAATGGTTCCCATGGCAACTGATAAACCCAGAAGCCTACCGAAGACTAGCTTTTTCAAAACCCCTCAAGACAAGGATACCCTCTAAAATCCCAAAATCTACCACTAGCCACATTTCTCCTTTAAGTTTGCATCAAAAGTAACTTTCTCTTGCACATTTTGTGAATTTATGTAGAACTTTCTCTCCTGGGGAAAATCTGCTTTTTCTTCTTGGTGGTTTTCTGATTCAACTGTTCCCAAAGATAGAAAATTCCTTTAGCTTTTCTGGAAATTTTATGTTGAATGTTGCAATTTTGGATACAAAAGAAGATTGTTTCAATCTACTTCATTCATTTTTTTCTCATTCTGTCTCTCTCTTTTCCTTGCCCCTTCCACTTCTCCAGCCCTCATTTAGTCTCTTCTTTTCTGATAAAACAGTAGATATCACACAGTTTGTGGTTTGGAATGCATCCTTATAGGAGCACTTTCAGACGAAAGAGACACACACACTCTGGCAAGGGTTCCATTCTGACAACTGGCAGGTACTTTCCCCCTCTGGACAACAGACACGGCTTACAGGATCATGGGTCATGTTACACAGAGATGTCCATGGTGTATGCTTCCTGCAGCCTGTTCTCTGAGGGACCACTCTTTGAAATTAACTCTAGAACTCCACATTAGAAAAGGTGAAAGCATATTCTTTTTGTTCACTTGCTGATTTTGTTTTGTGTTTCAGTTAATTCACGAAAATAGTACTGACTATATGTATAGGTCTAGCTCTTACAGCACATGTATTTACTATGTGAATTTTTAAAAAGTGATCATATGGGAACATGATAAGTATGACATCTATTGTGCTTGGTTTTAATATGATCCCAACCAGGCACCAGCACCATGCAAGGATCAGAAAAACTGAGTGTGGGTCACAGGTATGCTTGGTTCATAATTAAAGTCAAGAAACATGAATTTTACTTTCCATTCTATATGCCATATAGGCTAGCCTCTGTGATATTTAGGGTTGCTTTTATCGGTTTTGATTAAACAATTCATAGTTTTAAGTTTTTAATAACAAAATACATCTATAAAACATCTTTATTATTTAAAATATTGCAAGAAAAATAATTATGGTTAGTGAGAATGTGTCTAGCTTTTTAAAATATATATATATATATATATTTTATTTTTTTTTTTTTTTTTTAATTCTCACCTGAGGACATTTTTTCATTGTTGAGAGAGAGAGAGAGGAAAGGAGAGAGAGAAACATCAATGCTAGAGAGAAGCATCAATTGGTTGCCTTCTGTACATGCCCAGACCAGGAATCGAATGCACCCAGACCAGGGCTGGAACCAGAAACCTAGTATGTGCCCTGACTGGAATCGAACCCGAAACCCTTTGGTTACAAGTCAACAATGCAACCAAGTCACATCAGCCAGGCTCTAACTTTCCTTAAACCATCAAAGCAATTCTTTTCTTAATTTAACTTTGATAATCTGAGGTTTCTTAGGAATGCAACTATGGCCTTATTTCATAATAGAGTACACCATGAAATCTCAGTTAACCAAAATGCCACGCTCCAGTTAAGCAAGCATTGGATGGACAATATGCCCCAAGGACTGGGCTAGGGGTCAGGATACCTGAATCTACCAGAGCACCACTGACTGATGGAAATTATTTCCTGCAGGAACTCTCTTCCTTTTGTTCTAACTCTCTGTACATCAAGTCACTGCTTGCTCTTCTCTTCGGTGAAACCCACCAGGATCAGCCTACTGGGAGGAAGTGCCCCAGGCAAATGACTGGCCCTGATTACCAAGCCAGATTTTTTCCATGAGAAATTATTAATTTCATTGACATAGAAGGATATTCCCAATATACTGTTAACTAGAATATCAGTTTGAAAACAGTAAAAAGACAATTTTGTAAAAGGTATACTTCAAGACTGGATTAGGGGAAAAGGTTGGGTGACAAAGGTAGGCAAAAGGAAAAAGTACAAGGAGAATGTCGGAATAACCAAGAGATGAGATGGCTTGGACCAGCACACTGAAGAGAGGGTTAAGAACACAAATTAATAGAATTTTGATTAATTGGGCTATAGATCACTGAGATTTTAATGTAGGTTATATTCAAAATTTTATCTGGGCTCAAGCCCACATCTCATTCACTCACATGCTTAAAACAAGGTATTAACCATTTGTTGCTAATATATAAGAGGGAGTGGCCAATTTATTGTATCAGTCAGGATATGCTGGATTATATACCTAACAAACAACTCCATTGCCTCTGTGGATTAAATAGCAAGTTTATTTCCCTTTCCCTCTACTCCCAACAGAGGTCAGCTCAGCAGAGTCACTCAGGATGCCAGGCTGATGGAGGCTCCATTTCAACACCTGCTTCCACAATCACCACAACCAGGGGGAAGAAACTTGGTAAATTGTATCACTTATGCTGATATTTAATTGGCATATAAGTCTTACTTTGTTCATCAGTTGGTTAGCATGAGTCATCCCCCTAGATAACATGTAACGGATACAATCCATTTTCAGAACCTAAGAATTTAATGACTGAATAACGAAATGCTCCTAGAAAGTCTCTGCCTGTAGCAAACAGTAGATCTGTTTCTTCACATTCCCATTCCATGTGTGTACATAGCTATGTGTATGTGTACATGTGTTTGTGTATTCATGTGTATGTAGATATACACATAAGTATACCTGTAAAAAACCATAGGAGATTGAGTTAAAATCTTCATGGACCCTGGATGAACCCTATAGGAGGGTTTTCTGAATAAATGATTCACAGAGGCAGAGTTGAGGGGGAAAAAAGTGGGCTTTGACATCAAATAGTCTTGCCCATTATTAACCTTGTGACTCAATAAGTTACTCAGCCTCTCGGCCTCAGCATCCTCATATGTAAAATGAGTACAATAGCTACCATGTGGCTGTTGTAAATAGTTTCTTGAAAAAGAATAATTATTCAGCAAATGGTAGTTGCTGTTTATTTCATTTTGTTTGATAAAAAAAAAGTTTTGTATTTGCCTTGTCTTCTAATAAAATGGCGTATATAAACATTCCTACTAGTTGACATCTGATTAAAGAGATACTGATAACTAAACATTTTGTCTAAAATCGTGTTAGCAGTTAAGACTGTCTTCTCTAATTTCCTTATCGTGTGCCAGCTCTGGATACATCTCCCAGAGAAACTAGTTTATTGAAATGTTGTGGAGAGCATTTCTACTCTCATCAACTAAGGCTTGAAATCATGAACAAACTTTGATTTGAGAAGCTACTTATATACTACACTAAAACATTTCACTTTGGAAACTTAGTATTGAGTCAGATCTTAAGATCAGTCAGCAATGTGGTGCTTTTCTATTCTAAATTATCTAAGATGTTAAAAGATTTTGCATCCTGTTGTACTGGCAACTGATATTTTTATTCCATTTCAATTAGTAATCTTTAAAGTGTCAACATCCATTTATTCCATCCTGCAACTGACCCTTCAGTCCCCTATTGCACTCCCATTCCCACAATTGGACAAGCAATTGTTTCACTTGCCCATTCCAGTGGCAATCATGCACTGCCTTGTGCTGGTAAGTGTATGTTAGTTAAACCCACTGTATCTTCACCACACATCATTATACTGCACATGTAGTAAAAGGAATCCTTGACTCTAATGATAATATATGGGGAGGATATCCAAATTCAAATACTTTCTGCTCTAAGTCTTTTATGGTAGTGATTTTCAACCTTTTTCATCTCATGGCACACATAAAATAATTACTAAAGTTCTGCAGCACACCAATATATATATATATATATATATTGCCGATCTGACCAAAAAAATAAATATAATTTTGATTCATTCACACTAGACGGCTATTGTTATATTGGCTGCTGTCATTTTTTATTTGACAATCTAAGGGAAAAGAGGCCAGTGGCCCTGCTAAATAGTCAGGTATTGCATGTTTTAAGAATTCTAGTGTGACACCAGTGTCCCATAGCTCACCAGTTGAAAATCGCTCTTATAGTGTTAGAACTGCTTGCTTCAGTTCCTGAATATGCAAATCTAAACGTAGAATGAGCAGCTATCTATCCCAGTCAAGACCCAGGGCATCCACCTGGAACCATGAAAAACAGGCCGACACAGTCTCGAAGTGGCCCATGGCTGATTTCAGTCTCTGTGTTTTCGTTGACAAGCAGAACAAGTGTTGGTCACCTTTTTAGTTTATAAGAGAGATAGAAACATCTTTTTTGCCCTCAATAGTACATTTATGAATGTGTTTATATTTATTTCTAACCAAAAATTTATGTTACGTTAAGTAGAAAATATAACATAATAATTTATACAAATTGCATATTTCTATGATCGCAATATATATGAGTTCAAATTTCATGTAAGAACATGCAAATTTAGTGAGTGTACATTCAGCAACAATCAAATTATACCTAATAAAATGGCCAGAGAGAGAAAGACAACATAAGGTGATTTATTTATTCTACCTAAGTCACTTTTTATCTCTTTTAAAAAAAAATCCTCACCTGAGGATATGTTTATTGATTTCAGAGAGAGAGGAAGGGGGAGAGAGAGAGAGAGAGATGTGAGAGAGAAACATCATTTGGTTGCCTCCCACATGCTCCCTGGCCAGGCATCAAACCCACAACCTAGGTACGTGCCCTGACCCGATATCAAACCTTTGGTGTATGGGATGACACTCCAACCAACTGAGAAATCTGGCTAATTCACTGTTTTATTCTAATTCCTAGCTGTTCCGCATTGGCCAAATCAAGCCATTCTGTTCACCCTGAATTTTTTATAATGGCTGCCAGTATTGTCTGTTGGTTATTAGTAAAGTTTTCTTTGGCTGGTCAGGAATTTAGCAGGTGTGATACAGAGTCCTGTTACCTTTGCATTCTAGTAGTCCTCTGGGAGGAGCTAAGAAAGATTTCAAAGATAAAAAGCAAGGCCCTTGCACTCACTTAGCTGAGTCATGCCCTATGTCCATATGCAAGATTAAATCTGTGGGCTGGTCAGAGATGAGAGGACTCTTAGGTCAGCTGCTCTCTTAAAGAATGAGAGACATACCCTAAGCTGACCATGGTGGGTGTGATCAATTGCCTTGAGCAAGGATGAAGCTCATGACCTGTTCAATAGACATCAGCCTCTCTTTTACCAAGCTGTGTCCATTTAAACCTGGGCTAGTCATTGTTCTCTTCCTGTAAAATTAGCTGTCGGAATCTCCATGGCAGCATATTCATTGAAGTGTCTCATTAACTATCCCCTTACTACGTAGATAGTATCATATGATGAAAAAAAGTTAAATATTTTTGACACCAGTGGCTCTCTGTAGGATCCCATCATGAAAATAGATCTGAGCCTTAAATTCAACACCTATAAACCTGAGGTGAGTACTGTAATACCTCCCCTGCCTACCACCTACAACTGTTAGAGGGTCAGATCAAATGAGAATGAGAGCAAATATGAACAGGCTTCAGAAACTACCCAAATGCGAGCCAGGATGACTTAGGCTGGAAACATGCAGTGAGCTTTAGATGCCTCGTTAGTCAAAAGTGCTATAAACATGGAAGGATGAACTACTTGAGGGTGTGATCATTTTTTGACAAAGCAAAGTGTCAGAAATACAGGATGCAGGCCTCAAGAATCCTTATTTTGAGATCTGCCTGTCCCAGAGCCCGGAGACTCTGCTTTGGCAAGCTTCCAGCACTCAGTGTAACTGAGGACCCTGCCCACCTCTCCTCTCTCCCCACTGCACTCTGCCCTCCCCTCTCCTGACACACTTAGAGAAGCCAGCAGGACCACAGACCATTCACGTTCTCTGCTTTCTCCTCTTCTCTAGTTTGTCTGGAATCTTTTCCTACATCAAGATCTAAGTGAAGAACTGGGTCTCCTCACACAGGCTTCTGACAGGTGCTCTACAATTGAAGAAAGAAGAAAGGGGTTCATCACCCATCGCCAAATCATCAATGCAGAACTGGGAGAAAGTCCCCATATTCCTTTCCATCCACAGTCTCCAGATGGCCCTATTGTGATGTCCTTGTCCCTAGAGGCAGTCTGGATGCTCTGGGGACCATCCCCCAATGAGGCACACCCATCTGATAAGTAAGTAGGTACAGGGAGCACATGCATGGACAACCTCCCCCCCACCCACACACTTGTCCTCTGTTTTAGCCTCCAGCGCTCTTGAAGGATTTAAAGCCATGACCTCTAGGCCCTGAGGAAGATGATCGCAAATCAGCCCAGCTACCCCTTAGCCAAGAAGAGGGTTTGACTCTAAATAATATAGGCATTCTCTCCTCCATTGTCTTTTGCTTTCTTGGGGCATATAAGATAGGATCCAGACCCATGCACCCGACTCTAAAATACGGACAACTCACCACTAGCCATGAACTGGTGTCGATTCCTAAAGGTTGATCTTGGATGAAGTTAAAGATCCAAATTTCTGAAACATCAGCTCAATGCGGGAGTGATGAATTACACAGAGACATGACACATAAAATGGGTCCCTGCCCAGAAGAGCTTATACACTAATACGTATACAGGCAGGAGCAAAACATGTTTTTCCCATACGGCATGCTGTTGAGATCTTGCTCTTAATGGTATAAACCTTTGTAAATCCCCCAGATTGAAAGATGAATTGAGGGAAGCTGGTGTGTATAGTAGGAGGCATTTCAGGCTGCCTGTGGATAATGTGACAAGCCCAGAGACTCACAACCAGAGTTACTGCGTGGAGGGTCCTGCCAGGAGGGCAGGTGCTGCTACTGCTAAGGAATATCCCTTTAGATCATCCTCTGATAGCCTCTAAGCCTAGGCAGCCGCCCCACCCGGCTGAGCCCACACCCACCTCCCAGAAAGAGCATGCTAAACTCCAGCCAGCACTCTGTTGAAATTGGGCTTGAGTTATCATTGGGTTCCCAGCACCTAACACCAAAGCAGGCACACATAGTTAGTGCTTAATAAATATTTATTGCATGAACAAATAAATTAATTAATGCACCTGCAGAAAACTGCACTCCCCAAAGAACTTTCATTATGGGATAAGCATAAGATGCATCCTTGGTCACTTTCATAAATGAGTGTCTTAATTTTATTTTATTCACAGCATGGGGTCACTGAGTTATAATTTGTTCAAGGTTGACAGAATTTTAGATATTGGTTGGTCTAACAATTTCCTCTTCCACATGAGAAAACTTATTGATTCTACCAAGTGGGAATTAGCTTACTTACTTGTCAAAATAGGATCTTAGTAACCTGAAGGCAAATAAATTCCATGAGATAGCATAAGGATCACAAAAATCTGGCCAGACCTGAAGAGGTTATTTTTAGGTGTTTACATTGATTTACATCGTAAATCCCTGTGTCATTGTAAAGTTTAGGTGGTATATGAGAAGAGATCAGCTTAGATTTTCTTTTTTCATTTCTTTTCTCCTTCTCCTTCTTTTGATTAGAAAGATATATCTAGTGGCAAGAAATTCTTTCAAAATTCTTTTAAACTGAACACTTACTGAATAGCTGTTATATGTAAGATGCTCTGATAAGTATTCTAGAGGGATCCAAAGATAAATTCAATGTCCTCGCCCCCAGAGGCTCTTGACTTCATGAGAGGCCATATATACAAATGATCTTGATACATCCTGATACGAACCCACTATAACCGAGGAACAAGTTTCAGAGAGAAAATGGACTGTAGGACTTGAGCCAAGCAGATGGAGAAGGAAGGGTGTGACCAGGCCTTAAAGGGGAGACAAAATTCAGCAGGCAGATGGAAGAAAGCAGAGTTGTGCCACATGAACGAGTCAGCATTCACTAATGCAAGGGATGGAAGGAAATATTTTTGTTTTGCATCAACTACATGTTGGACACTTCAAAGTATAATCATTTAGTACTCACAGCGACCTCATGAATTAGCTGCATTCATTTCTCAGAGGAGGAAACTGGAGTTTGAAAAGATTAATAATGTGCCAAGTGAGAGTCAAGATTATATAACACCCTATGGGGGCAAAGCCAGGATTTAAACCTCTGCGTGGCTGAGTCCAGCATCAGTGCTTTTTCTACTTCACAAGGCTACTGCCCAGGGAGGGGAAGGGGGAGACAGCAAGCATATTTCAGGGACATTAACTCAGTGTGGCTGGTTCATGGGGACAGGGGAACAAGGTGGAACCCAGATCGAGAGAATGAAAAAGAAGATAGAGGGAGTGTGGGGACAAAGTAAGGGCTTTGTCACTGGTTGATTTTTAATGTGAAAGAATTAAAATGTCAAGACTTAGGGCTCAAGGGAAATGAGGGTTGAAGATGAGGAGAGGTGAGCAAGGAAGAAGAGATGGTAGAGCGAGGGGCACAGGGTTAGGGTTAGCCTTGGAGAGGATAAGGAACACTTCTTCCTCAAAACAGGGTGAAAGAAAAAAGGAATGAGTGTCCATATTAAAGGAACGAGATGGGAGGGTGGAAGGGAGGAAGGGAGGGAGGGAGGGAAAGAGAGGAAAACTCAGTAGCATGGAGGGAAGCATTTCTCAGCCAGTCCAGGAAGGTGGTCTGATCTGGGGCGAGGAGGCAGCAGGGTCAGTTAGGGCTTGAGCAGAATGGAAAAGATTTGAAGCAGCTGTTGTGGGAATCTGATAGGGAGCTAAAAATGGAGTTAAAGGAAGATGGCCGAGGGCATAGTGAGAGTCCAAAGGCAGAAACAGGCAGTGGGTCTGATTACTTTTTGTGCACAGATCCCTTCAATGGAATTCAGCAGTTTGAGATCAGAAGTAGATGGAGGGTCATCCAGGAAGACACGAGGAAGGTAAAGAGGGTAAGAGAATGGGGCACTTTTGAGAACTTGGCCAAAACCAAGGAATCCAAACATGACAGGGAGGGAGGGGACAGATGAAACCAGGATGGGTCCAAGATGCTCTCAAAATAGGGAGGGTGCCAGAGGCCACAGTAAAGGCAAAGAAGACAGACGTTTAATAAGAATGAGTGAATGGGACAGGTCATGGCTATAAAGGGCATTTCAGAGATGGAGATCTTAAAGGTGGAGCCTCCTGAGAGGCAGTGGGGCCCCAGGTGTGTCTGTGCACTGAGAAGAGAGATGCAGGTGACAAAGAAGAGAGGGAGCAGTATGTCTGAAGATTGTACTACACGCATTGCAGGGGAGGAGGGCAGGGCAGAGGCAGAGGGAGGGCCAGGGCCATGTGCTGACACCCTTGTCAAGTGCCCAGCAAGGGAAGGGGCTGGTTCTGCCCTAGACAGAGGTGGAAGGGCAAAAGAAGAGTTAATTTATTAAGAGGGAAGTTCAACTTGATTTCTAGTGAAATAGTATCACAACTAGTGCTATTTCCCACCCCACCTCTAAAAAGAAAAGACAAGTAAAATAGGCTTCAGAGAGTTCTCCCAAAGTAAATGAACTACAGTAGGAAAAAGCTCAGTGAGGAGGAGGCAAGGGTGAGTAAAGAGAGTGGGATGCTGAGGAGCAGGATGTGAGTGCCGGGGCTGGGAAACTGCTGAGGCCGAGAGCTTCAGATCCCTAAAACGTCCATTTCTTTGACCCTCTGCCTTAAACAAAGCCAACGCACCAAATCTATCCTGTGTCAAAAACAACAGAAAGGGCCTCTGAGCATCCTGACAGCTATTTACAGCAGAAGTCCCAGAAAGAAAACACACACACACACACACACACACACACACACACACACACACACACACGCCCTGTAATAGCTTCTTCATCAACTCCTGCTTCAGTCCGGCATGGGCTATGCTCCACTTCCCAGCCGAGGTTCACTTGAAATACAGTACTCCTTTGACTTGAAAACAAGATTGACTCTTTCTGGTTAGGCCTTGGACCTTTCTTGGACACAGTTTTAGGCTCATCTATAGCATCCACCACCAGCCCTGCCAGTCCTTGCCCACTTCAAGAAAGCCTTCAATACTAGTCAAAAGTTAGTAGTGCTTAGCACGTGTGGGGCCTGGACTAAAGAAGCCCTTTGAAGTCACTCAGTTCCATCTTGTTTCCTTTTATAACATTTCCACCCCAAACTGTCCCACTGCTGCTTGAATATCCCAGCACTTAGGAACACACTCTCATGACAGTCTGTCTTGCTGTTGGAAACTTTCCATTCACAGTCATGCAAAACAAGCCACATTCCTTTCCCTTCTGATAGGAATCTGAAGACAACCATCATATCTTAGCAAAGTCTCCTCCTTTCCAGAAGAAATAGCTCCAACTCATTATTCCTCTTTTGATGAGGCACATGCTCGGGTTCTTTCACCATTCTGCCTATCCAAGTGTCAAAATCCCTCTTAAGATGTATACAATAAATAGCAAACACAGAGGGCTGAGTATGTGCCTGCCAATGTCTAAGCTCTTGGTGCATGTTAACTCATTTAATCTTCACACCAATACTACGTCCTAGTATTGGCACCATTATTATTCCATTGTACAGATGAGAAAACTGAAGCAGAGAGCAGTAAATTACTTGCCCAAGGGTAGTACTAGCAGCAGAGCCAAGAGTCAACTGAAACAATTGGATGTGATCATAACCCCAATGCCAGCAGCTTTCAAACTTGGCAACCACTGAAATCACCCTGGGAATTTCTAAAAACTTCTGAGCCTGGGATCCTCCCCTAGAGAAGCTGACTTTATTGGGTCATGTGTCATCTGGGCATCTGAACTGTTCAAAGATGTCCAGGTGATGCTAATGTGTAGCCAAGATTGACAAGTCCTGCCTGTATTATCACAACCCCCTCAGGGCAGCCTGGCCAGTACAGGGTAGCCTTGGATTAGAGGGGAGTGATGGAAATTTCCAAGTTTCTCTCATGAAGGTTAACACAGGGTCAGGCCCTGGCATGGTGACGAGAGCCAGCCTTGCAGGAAGGCTAAGCAAACCATCAGCTGGTGAGGCCCTCATTCTCCAAGGGGGGGGAAAAAAAAGATAAGAGAAAGAAAACAAAAGCCTCTCCCGAATGGATGCTTGGCTTCAAGGGCTTCCTCTGTGAAGAACTTCTACCATCCCCAAACCACCATGGGCAAAGAGTGATCATTTTCTCAAAGCAGTGATTACTTCTACAGTCAAAAACAGCACAGCCTCCTGACCTCCTTTCAGACGCTGCAGATGGATGGAGCAGGCTGCCAGCCCTCCCACCGCCCACCTTCTCTTTGTGGATTACCTGGATTCAATCAAGAAAGCACTGGGGCTGCCAGCCCCACAGGCTGAGGGAGAGCCTGAGGCACACTTCAGCCCCTGCCTGCGAGGTCTCACGGCTCATGGACACCTCGGTCCATCAGACATCTGCATCTAGCTCTCCCTCTCTACCGTGCTCTCCTGTCCTTGCACTGCACTGTCTGCAGACCCTACACTCCGGTTATTGCTTTTTAAAGCGTGAGGGTGTTTCATTCATTACATATTGGCCACCAGATGTTCTCTGGTTGTTGGAAATTTCCAGATCTTTCAGTTCCTTTAACTTGCTGTCAGTGGTCTGGGCCCCAGTGCCAGGGCACAGGGTGAGGGCCTGAACCTGAGCTGCTCACAGGGATATGTCTCCCTTTCCCTTTCTCCCTTTTTCCTTCCTCCAACCTCCCAGATACAGCCCTGCAAACCCCAGACAGCCATGGTAACCTGAGTGTGAATAAAGGAAAATCTACCCTAACCCCCAAACCCTGTTAATATTTAATGCAGACATCTGAATGCAAATTGACCTCGCTTTTGTTTTATCCCCCTTCCTCCGAGTCTCTCTCTAATTTAGATGTCTTTCATCCAAGCCACCCCAGCCGAGGTGCTTCCCTCCACTAGACACAGGGATGCCAGGCACTGTCCCGTCACTGAGGAGAGAAGCAGACAGTCAGTCCACTGCACATGGTTGGAGCAGATCCCACAACTCCAACTCCATATTTTTAGAATATTTCCAAATGAGGCCATATTCCCTGTGGAGGTCACATTGAGTTGTGGAAGTCTCAACTTGAGAGAGAAATTCTGCAAAAAGGGAGAGAATATTAGTAGCCTAGAAACACCTAAAAATAGTCTGCCCCCAAACCCGTAAATCCTCTTTTTTTCATAGCAAAGAAAAAACAGGTGGTTCAGCAGACGGCATTGTACTTACTCCTCTACACTCTATGAACCTGGCTTTTTCCTGGTCTGTGTTGCAAGACTGAGGTTCAGAGTGTTTAAAAAGGGGAATGGAAGGGTATTAAATATTAAAAGGAGAGTGAGAAAGGCAAATGTTGATGCAAACATACTTAATTGGTTGGGAAGGCAGAAACATAGGTAGGTGCTCGTTGAATAAGAAAATTGAACAGATATGGGTATCTTTTGATGAGTTATATATAAATTTTTGGTAACTGGCTAGGGGCAACGTTTTGCAGGGAGGATGGTGATGACAAAGATGCAGTTCCAGGCAAATGTCTATTTACTGTGGGATGTACTTCCTTTTTTGCCTCTCTGTAGGTATATACGTGCCCATGCACACAAAAATTTAGGAGCCACGAGAGTAGATCCTCCCTTGTGTGAGAGGTGTGTGTACATATAAACAATGCAAGAAACTGGGGCCAGAGCACAAATCCATTAACGCAAAATGTCTGCGAGGACAAAGATGCCATAATTCTTTAAGAATTGCTTTCTAACTTTACAGGGGATGGGTAGCATCCAGAGCAAAGGACTTACTTAGCCAAATAGGCTAAATTGTGTATCCAAGGCCATACACTGAGTCAGGCATCAGCCTTGGAGGCAGCCCCTGCACTGTGGACTCCTCACCCCAGTTTGTATATTCGGTGGGATATGTTCCCCCTCTCATTGTGGGTGGCCATGACCCACCGAGGTGAGCCCAGGATTGAGAGGGAGGACGGCACTCTCCCCATATCCATCAGAACACTTCAACAGCAACATTAGGGTCAGGAAAGAAAACGCAGCAAAGAGGCATAAAGCAAGGAAAAGAAAAAATAAAGCAGTTACATGGGTTATTCTCAGATGGTTAGATCTAGAAGTTAATTTTTAAATCTCCAGCTAGAAAGTACAATCCGTAACAAAGAACTACTAATTTAAATAGGAACTTCATTTACATTCTCAATACTTTTTCAGTGGAGGTGAGCAAGAGAGAATAAAACCGCAAACATCTGGACCTTCAATAATAGTAGAAATGTTTTCTTTGCTGACAGGTGCAAAATACAGGTACGTATTTCAGTGGAGACAAAATGATGCCTGAAAAAGGAGGATGCATAGAGGCAACATGAGGCTGGATGGTCTTTTCTCCCATCTGAGGGTCATTCCGCAGCAGGAGCTGCCTAACAGGGTGCCTGGCTCGAGCTTTGACAAATGGCAAATGCTCACCTCTTAGAAGCGCCCATTTCCTCTATGGTTTAGTAGAATTACACTAAGTCTCTCAAAATTATTTGGAATAATTAACAATAATTAATTGCATCATCTGCATAGGGTTGTTATGAAGAAGTCATCAAGCTGGAAAGATCCACTGAGAATTTTAAGTTTCTCACATGAAAATAGTGTGGGAAACACAAGTTAGTAGTTATAGAAATAACTGTAGCTAGAAAGAAAATGGGTGGGAATTATGTAGTTTGAAAAATCCTCCTCAACCTGATAATATTTATGTCAGCACAGTAAAGGGATTGTTTTTGAAATACTCACTCTAAAAAGTAATATCCAGCTGGTTCTGTTTTGCTGATAGAGGCCTAGAGAATGCTGGGCCCCTACCCAGAGCACCAGCCTTTTTTCACGGGCATCAGGACCTGAGGGTGGGCTGGGTGATGAAAGAGTGTAATTTGTGTATTTATCAACAGCAGATAGAAGTTTTAAAGGGTTAAGAAAAGCAAACAAGCAAAAGATCCTACTGATTTAAAGCCTCGCTGCTTAGCAGGTGGTCAGGACCCAGCTTCAGCATCTCCTGGGATTCTGTTTAAAATGGGAAATCTTTGTCCCACCCAGACCTAGAGAATCAGAATGTGCATTTTATCAAGATCCCCAGGAGATTCCTATGCACAAGAAAGCTTAATAAACTTTGAATAGCTAGCCTTTTCTGTGTGTCAGCAACAACTCACCCCAAGCCCCACCCTGGGATTGGAAAAGGAGTTTCATGCCAAATGGGTATGGGGGGGTGGGGGGTGGGGACAAAAGCTAAGTGGCTTTTCCCAATACAGCCTCCTTAAATAAGCTGCCATGTACCCTTTTTACATTGTGCAGGACCCTAACTATGCTAGCTACTTTGCACTAACTTTGGTGACAAATTGTTTCAAAGGTTTGCTTTTTTTTCCTTCTTAAATTAGAGGAAGTGACATTTGACCAGTGTTTCTTAACTATTATGAACATAGATGCCTTTAATCTCTTTCTGTATGGGACACATCTACACATTTTGACAAATTTCTTATAATCAGCAGGCTTTGCTTTTGCTGTTGTTATCCTGTGCTCCCTTCACCCAGGGAATCCTTCCATGGCTGTACAATGACATCCTAGCTGGCTCACCAGACTCCTTCCCCTCTGATGACATTTTTTTAAAATTTATTGTTGTTCTATTACAGTTGTCCTGTTTTTCTCCCATTGATGACATTTTTAAGCCTCCACTCTCATACATAGAAGAGCTGTGAATATTACCGTGCACATGACTGATCTTCCCCCTTTCAAGTTATAATCTGAGGCATGGTTCCTGACTTCAAGGATCTTTCACCACAATGTGGGATGCAAATGTGGTAATATGCAAGGTCATACAGTTGGGCAGGTGCTAGACATTGGGTCACGTCCAGTGTACTCTCCTCTGGTTCTCTGCCCTGCTCTCAGCTCTGGATGGCTGGTCTTTATGAATTGTACCCAAGGCCTCCTCTGCCTCATGGCTTCCACAGAGCGAGCCAGCGCAGGCTCCAGGAGGAAGGGGAGAATGGGGAGAGGAAGGAGGACTCCCTCCCTGCCAGGCCACAGGTTGCCGTCTTATGTGCTCCCCGACCAAAACTTCTGCAGGAGTCTTCTCTGGGCTCCAGGAACGTCTTCTTTTTCTTCCCCTTCAGGCTCAGAGGTGGTCACGACTTCCCCAGTACTAGCCCAGGTACCCCACCTTCCCCTGCTGGCTCTCTGTAACACTGCCTTCACCTTTGTAACTAAGTTCTGTCATTAAGTTCTCCTCAATGACCTGTTTAGACAGTGCCTTCTGTTTGCTGCCAGGAGCCTGAGTGCTATGCCAGGGCGCTGTAGGACTATGAACAGGGGGCTGTAACTGGGGGCTGGTGCTGGGGGAAGGTTGGCAGTCCTAGAAGCGTCTTCTAAGCTGGAACCTAAAAGGCAAGGACAAGTTGGCCAGACGTTAGAGGCAAAGGGTGGAGGAAATATCAAGTACAAACAGAAAGGGTAAGCTTTGCACAGTGGCAGTATCATAGCCAGTGAGGCTTATCCAAGGTGCGATTATTGCTAATTAAAATAAATAAATAAACGGAGAGGTTGAGGAGAGGAATCAGTGCATTCTAGAACCTCCTGGAGATACAGAATGGCTGAGGCATGCGAGGACAGGTGGCTGGAGAGAAAGGAGAGGGTGATCTCAAATGCTTCTATAAATTAGGGTATGTCCATAAGAGGAATTTCACAAACCTGTTAAAAGCTATGTTCACAATAGAACAACAATAATAATTAAAAAAAAGGAAAAATAAAGCTATGTTCACAAAGACATTTTTAATGACTTACTAGAGTCACTCAATGAACGAACTCCTTGTGCTAGCCACTGGGTATAGAGCTTGAACACAGACAAAATCCCTGATCGCATACCTGAATAACAGTAGAGAATGTGTATGGTATAACAACAATGAAGAAGGAAAAAAAAAATGCTTATCTACATAGATTCTATATGATCTCAAATCATAGGAAAAAACTGGAGGGAAATACTCTAAAAGATCAATTGACATTATCTTTAAGCGATAGAATTAACACTTCTTTTTTTTTTCTTTCTATTTTTCTGTATTTTCAGATCAAGCTTTTGTCAATGTTTTGTTTTTATTTTTTAAGGATTATTTTTAAATGTTTGGCTTAATATAATTCTTCCTTTGTAAAGGATGGAAACATCCATTAATAACTGTGAAATATTTTTCACCCAGCATTTTATTCACAGATGCCAATTGAACTTTGTGTTTAAGACAACCCAAAAGAAGACTAGAAAGCAGAATATTAAACCATGGGGATTACACTGGACGACACAAATCTGCTCCCTATCTTTATTTCCTTGTACTTCAGTCACCTGGGCTGCCCAGGACCTCAGCTGAAGTTCACATACACATACTGGTATCTGTTCCACTGGTTTCTTAAGTTTTCAACCCAATGCTTGGTAAGGGATCTTGCTGGCTTCCATTCACAGCCCCACCCTTGACTCATAGGCTCAAGTGACATTTTGATTGATGACATCTGTTAATCAGCTCTCCTCTCTCAGCCTTGCTTCCTGGACTCTACTTGAGTGCTCTCCCAGCTCCTTCAGGAGTGACACACTCACCTCCACCCCTCATTGTAAGGCCCTAGTTCCTTTCTTGCTGTGCCTTGCCTTGTGATATGTAAATGACATCTCCAAACTGACACCCTCCAGGCCCTTCAGGGGATATCTCTGGTTAACTGAGTGTGACATCCATTGCTAACTAAAAATTCTGTTACCAGCTGATATCAACAGTTTTTAAAGTGGAGGCCTTTAGGAGAAGGTGTACTTGGAGAGGGGGAAAATAATATTAATAATGAAGAAAAGCAGGCACTTGATAAAATGCAGGAGTCAATCCCCACTTATAAAAAATATGATAAAAACTACCAAACCAACAACAAACATTATATTAAACAATGAAATACTAAAGCTATTAAAATCTGAACTAACACATAGATGGCTCTGTCACCAAAATCATTCAATCTACTTTTATGAATTCTCTGTAATGCAATGAGACAAGAAAATTAGCTAATATGAAAGGAAATAAATCTGTATAGAGGGGTTATATAGAAATAGATATTCAGGGTGGAGCCAAAGTAAGTTTATAGTTGTAAGTATGCAAAACACGGAGTTTATTCTTGTATTATTATTTATTAATTATTGTGTTATTTTCCATATGAACAATTGTGTACCTACTTTTGCCCCACCCTGTATCAGGTTGTACACCTAGAAAACTAAAGATTCTATTTTTAAAATCTATTATAAATATTGAGACAATTAGATGACATAGCTACATTTAATAAATGTACAAAATTCAAAAGCTCTTATTTATGCTAACAATAACCAGTTTCAAAAAAGGATATGCAGTTGCAAGACACAAGGTTAGTACACAAGTCAACTGCTTTCCTAAATGTCAGCAATAAAACAAGTGAAATTTGAAAATAAAACCACAATACCATTTACATTATCACCTCCAAAATGAAATACTTAGGTATAAATCTAACAAAATATATATAAGATTATTATGAGGAAAACTATGTAACTCTAATGAACAAAATCAAAGAAAAGCTAAATAAATGGAAAGATATTCCATGTTCACTGATAAAAAGACTCAGTTATCATCAAGATGTCAGTTTTCCCCAAACTTATCTACAGATTCAATATGATCCAAATCAAAAGCCCAGAAAGTTGTTTTGTGGATATCAACAAACTCATTCTAAAGTTTGTATGTAGAGGCAAAAGACCCCCCCAGAATAGTCAACACACTATTGAAGAAGAATAAATGACGTTGAAAAATTGACACCACTCAACTTCAAGACTACCTACTATACAGCTACCATAATCAAGACAGTGTAGTACTGGGAACAGAAGAGACAAATCAATCAATGGTGGAGACTAGAGAGCCCAGAAATAGACCAACATCAATATGGTCAACCTGTCTTTGACAAGGAGCAAAGACAGTTCAATGGAGCAAAGATAGTCTTTCAACAAATGGCTCTGGAACAAGTGGACATCACATGCAAAAAAATTAATTTGGACAGAGACCCTCACAAAAATTAGTTTGAAATAAATCCCAGACCTAAATGTAAAATGCAAAACTATACAACTCCTAAAAGATAGCATGGAAGAAAGCATAGATGACCTTGTGTGTGGTGATGATTTTTTTGATACAACACCAAAGGTATCATTCATGAAAGAAAGAAATAATAAGCTGAATTGCTAAAATTAAAAATTACTGCTCTGTGAAAGACAATGTCAAGACAATGAGAAGACAAGCCACAGACTGGGAGAATATATTTGCAAAAGACACAGCTGATAAAGAACTGCTTACAAAATATACAAAGAATTCTTAAAACTCAAAAATAAGAAAACAAACAGCCTGATTAAAAAAGAGCCCAAAGACTGTAACAGACACTTCAGCAAGGAAAATATACAGGTGACAAATAAGCACCTGAAAAGATGCTCACATCATGTATCATCAGGGAAATGAAAATTAAAACAACAAGGTACCACTACACCCCTACTAGAATAGTCAAAATCCAGATCACTGACATCACCAAATGCTGATGAAGATGTGAAGCAAGAGGGACTCTCGTTCATTGCTGGTGGGAATCCAAAATGGTACAGCTACTTCGGAAGACAGTTTGGCAGTTTCTCACAAAATTAAACATCTATTTACCGTACAATTCAGCAATCACACTCTTTATCTTTACCCAAAGGAGTTAAAAACTTACATGCACACAAAAGCCTAGACGAGGATGTTTATACCTCCTTTATTCATAATTGTCAAAACCAAGATGCTCTTTGGTAGGCGAAGAGTAGTAATACATCCAGACAGTGGCATATTAGTCAGCATTAAAGAGAAATGAGCTAACGAGCCATGAAAAAACATAGAGGAAACTTAAAAGTATATTACTTAGAAAAAAAAAAAAGCAAATCTGAAAAGGTTACAGACTGCATAATTCCAACTATATGACATTATGGAAAAGGCAAAACAGTGGAGACAGAAAAAGATGAGTTACCAGGTAAAGGAGGCATAAATAACCAGAGCACAAAGGGTTCTTAGGACAGTGAAAGTATTCTGTATGACACTATGGATGCATGCAATTATATATTTGTCCAAACCCATAAAATGTACAAGACCAAGAGTGAACCCAAACATAAACTATGGACTTTGGGTGATTATGATGTGTCAAAGTTGGTTCATCAATTGTAATAAATATACTACTGTAATGTGGGATGTCAATAATGGGGGAGGCCATGTATGTGTTGGGGAGAAGTATATGGAAAATCTTTGTACCTTGCATTCAATTTTGCTGTGAACCGAAAACTGCTCTTAAAAAAAAGTCTAATATTAATAATAAAAAGGAAAAATAATCTTATTCATAATAGAGAAGGAAAAAATCTTTGAATAAATGTAACAAGAAACATAAAACTTTAAGTAAGCTATAGAATTTTATTAAAAGATATAAAATAAAATAATCTGGGATGAGAAAACAATGAAATAATATATCTTCCGAACTTAATATAATAATTTTTTAAGAAATCCAGAGTACCAGGAAAATGTTTGCATGCTAGATAAGAGGATCTCGACATCTTCTTTGAAAAATAAATGGGGGCGCCAGGCTGGAGCGCAGTCCACTTGCTCAGGCTCTGCTCGTGCACGCCCAGGAGGCGCAGGAACAGCGGGCGGCAGCAACTCACAGACGCTCACTTCCACTGAGCACGAGAGTCCGGGGCCCCGCCCTAAGAGGCAAGAGACCAACTCCCAGAGCGTGGCTAGGCAGGACTGAGGCTAGCTCTCAGGCCGCCTGGTTCGCACATGGGTGCACACGCAAAAGCACCTCAGCTGGCTCCAACCGGCGCCAAAGGAAGGTGCCGCGTGGCCCACCACAGGCGCACACCGCTGCTGCAAGGAACAGGAACCTCTGGCCCACCTCATTAGACCAGCTGTGGATTCAGAAAAAGAAGACGACACACAAAGGCTGAACTGAGTAAAAACATTCCCTTTATATATTTTTTTAATTTTTATTTCTATTTTAGTTTTTTATTTGTATTTTTTTAATTTCTAATTTTTAATTTTTAATTTAATTTTTATTTTATTTTCATTTTTTTAAGTTTTTTTCCTTAAAAACCATATCTTTAATTTGTTTCATACAATCTCTCCTTCTCATCCTTCCTCTTTAATTTTTATTTGTTTATGTGTCTAGTTTAGCCTCCCTTTCACACTAAATAAATAGAATATAACTACTATATAAATCTAATACTATACAATCCCACTTTCTTACTATATTCTGCATTCTTTCCTCCTTTTCCTATATCGTTATTAACATACAATGTAAATATTACCTACTGTCTTGCATAGTCTCAACAGTACTTGCTACTATTATTAATCTATCAACCCCTCTCTCAAAAATCATATTTTTCCTCCTTAAAAACAACTCTTATCTATTCTTCCTATAGTATAAAAGCTCTAATCTCTCTACATTTATATTAATACTGGCTCATTGGCTGACGATAGCGGGATAGAGGGTGGGGGATATTTTTGAGGGTGTGGGTCTCCTGCCTGGGCTGTGTGTTTATGTTTTTAACAGCATCTCCACAAAAGAACTCAAGACAAAGTGGATAGAGTGACTCTCAATCAACTAGCCAGAGGGAAGATCCTACCAAAGAGCATCTGAAATATAACCAGACAGCATAAACAAACGACATAAAGGGTACCCCAAGAACATCAGGCCCAGAAGATCAAAGAGACTGCACCACTGAAACCCCCAGATCCCCTATAAAGAATCTCATACCACAAAGGTGGGAAGTCAAAGCAGACAAAGACAAAAAAAAAATCAAACAAGAAGAATTCAACATGTTAAGATGCAGAAACAACCTCTCAATGAAAAGAAAAGAGGAATCCCCAGAAAGAGAGGTAGATGGAATAGACATAGCCCAAATGTCAGACATGGAATTCAAAACAATGGTGGTCAAGAAGCTCAATATACTCGACAACCTTAAAAACAACTATGACAACCTCCAAGGAAGTTACCAACAGCTCCAAGAAAATTACACGGAACTTGCAGAGAACTACACCAGCATAAAAAAAAAAAAAAAACATAGAAACTATTAATAAGAACCAGGAAGAAATGAAGAATTCAATCTCTGAACTGAAAAACACAGTAGAATCAGTCAAAAGCAGACTAAACGAAGCAGAGGATCGGATTAGTGAGTTAGAAGATAATGTAGAGAAAAATTCCCAGACAATACAGCAAAATGAAAAAAGATTGAAAAAGTATGAAGAAGAAATAAGGGAATTACAGGATAGCATAAGAAAAAACAATATTAGAATAATTGAAAATAAAGAGGGAGAAAAAGAGGAACGGGGAATAGAAAAGCTGATAGGAGAAGTAATGACAGAAAATTTTCCCAACCTGATGAGAGAAAAAGTTATGCAAGTTCAGGAAGCACAGAGAGTTCCAATGAAGAGGAACCAAAAAAGACCCACTCCAAGGCACATCATAATTAAAATGGCAACATTCAAAGACAAAGAGAGAATCCTAAAAGCAGCAAGAGAAAAACAGCAAATAACATACAAGGGAGCTCCAATAAGGCTATCAACCAATTTCTCAACAGAAACACTACAAGCCAGAAGGGAATGGTCAAAAATATTTCAAGCAATGAAAAACAAAGGCCTACAACCAAGAATACTCTACCCAGCAAGGCTCTCATTCAAAATGGAAGGTGAAATAAGGAGTTTCACAGACAAAGGAAGACTGAAAGAGTACATCTCCACCAAACCAGCATGCAAGAGATGCTAAAGGGAATGTTTTAAGAAAAAAGAAGAAAAAAAGAGGAGAGGAACACAGGTAGAAAGGGAAATGAATAAATACATGTGAATAATAACCTTAAATGTAAATGGATTAAATGCTCCAATTTAAAGACATGGGGTAACGGAATGGATAAGAAAACAGGACCCACATATTTGCTGTCTACAAGAAACACACCTCAAAACAAAAGCTTTACATAGACTGAAAGTAAAGGGATATAAAAAAGTATTCCAAGCAAACGGACATGAAAAAAAAGATGGCGTAGCAGTCCTCATATCAGACAAAACGGATTTCAAAGCAAGGGCAATAAAAAGAGACAAAGAAGGACATTTCATAATACTTAAGGGAGCAATCTATCAAGAAGATATAACACTGATAAACATATATGCACCCAACATAGGAACAGCCAAATACATAAAGAAAATACTAGAAGACCACAAGAAGGATATTAACAGCAACACACTCATAGTAGGAGACTTTAACACTCCATTATCAACAATAGACAGGTCTTCGAAGCAAAGAAACACCAAGGATATACAGGCATTGAACAACACACTAAACCACACGGACTTAACTGATGTATATAGAACTTTTCACCCCAAAGAAGCAAAATATACATTCTTTTCAAACGCACATGGGACATTTTCAAAGATAGACCACATGACAGGACAGAAAACAAGCCTCAACAAATTCAAGAAAATTGAAATCATATCAACAATCTTTTCAGACCACAATGCCTTGAAATTAAAAATCAACCTCAGAGAAAAAAATCAGACACCCAAACTTATGGAGAATGAATAACATGCTATTAAATAATGAATCAGTTAACAATGACATCAAAGAAAAAAATCAAGAAATTTCTGGAAACTAATGATAATGAACACACAACAGCCCAAAACCTATGGGACACAGCAAAAGCAGTCCTAAGAGGAAAGTTCATAGCAATACAGGTATATCTGAAAAGGATAGAAGAATCTCAAATAAAAAATCTAACCCTAAAGCTACAAGAACTAGAACAACAACAAACAAAGCCTAGGGCAATAAGAAGGAGGGAAATTATCAAGATTAGAGCAGAATTAAATGACATAGAGACCAAACAAACAATCCAAAAAATCAACAAAACTAGGAGCTGGTTCTTCAAAAAAATAAACAAAATTGACAAGCCTCTAGCGAGGCTCATCAAGAAAAAAAGAGAGAAGACCCAAATAAACAAAATCAGAAATGAAAGAGGAGAAATCACGACTGATACCACAGAAATACAAACGATAGTAAGAAATTACTACAAACAACTGTATGGCAAGAAATTTGACAACCTAGAAGAAATGGACAAATTTCTAGAAACATATAACCTTCTAAAACTGAATGAAGAAGAAGTAGAAAGTCTCAACAGACCAATAACAAAGAAGGAAGTTGAAACAGTAATCAAAAGTCTCCCGGCACACAAAAGCCCTGGACCGGATGGCTTCACAGGTGAATTTTACAAAACATTTAGGGAAGAACTAACTCCTACCCTCCTTAAACTATTCCAAAAAATCCAAGAAGAGGAAAAAATCCCAAACTCTTTCTATGAAGCCAGTATTACCCTAATTCCAAAACCAGATCAAGACACAACAAAGAAAGAAAACTACAGGCCAATATCACTGATGAACATCGATGCTAAAATCCTCGACAAAATATTGGCAAACAGGATCCAGTAATACATCAAAAAGATCATACACCATGATCAAGTGGGATTCATCCCAGGGATGCCAGGATGGTTTAATATTCGCAAGTCAATAAATATAATACATCACCTAAATAGAATGAAACAAAAATCACAAGATCATATCAATAGATGCAGAAAAAGCATGTGATAAAGTACAACACCCATTTATGATTAAAACACTCAGCAAAATGGGAATAGAGGGAGCATACCTTAACATAATTAAGGCTATATATGAGAAGCCTGACGCCAACATCATACTCAATGGACAAAAACTGAAAGCATTCCCCCTGAAATCAGGAACTAGACAAGGCTGTCCACTCTCTCCACTCCTATTCAACATAGTGTCAGAAGTCCTAGCCACAGCAATCAGACAAGAAAAATAAATAAAAGGCATCCAAATTGGGAAAAAAGAAGTAAAACTATCATTATATGCAGATGACATGATAGTATACATAGAAAACCCTATAAACTCCACTAAAAGACTACTCGATATAATAAGTGAATTTGGCAAAATCGCAGGGTACAAAATAAATATACAGAAATCTAAGGCATTTCTGTACACCAACAATAAAATATCAGAGTCAGAGACAAAAAAGAAAATACCATTTACTATAGCAACAAGAAAAATAAACTACCTAGGAGTAAACTTAACCAAAGAGATAAAAGACCTGTACTCTGAAAACTACGTAACATTGAAGAAAGAAATTAAGGAAGATACAAATAAATGGAAGCAAATACCATGTTCTTGGATGGGAAGAATCAACATCATCAAAATGGCCATACTATCCAAAGCAATTTACAGATTCAATGCAATCCCTATTAAAATACCAATGACATATTTCACAGACCTAGAACAAATACTCCAAAAATTTATATGGAACCAAAAAGACCCCAAATAACAAAAGTAATCTTGAGACAGAAGAACACAGCAGGAGGAATCACAATACCAGACATCAAACAATACTATAAAGCCACTGTGATCAAAACAGTCTGGTACTGGCATAAGAACAGACATATAGATCAGTGGAACAAAATAGAGAGCCCAGAAATAAACCCAGGCCTCTATGGTCAACTAGTATTTGATAAAGGAGGAAGGAACATAAAATGGAGTGAGAAGAGCCTCTTTAACAAATGGTGCTGGGAGAACTGGACAGGGACATGCAAGAAAATGAAACTAGATCACCAACTTACACCACACATGAGAATAAACTCAGATGGATCAAAGACTTAAATGTAAGCCATGACACCATAAAAGTCCTAGAGGAAAACATAGGCAGGAAAATTTCAGATATCGCACATAACAATATTTTCACAGATACATCTCCTAAGGCAAGAGAAATAAAGGAAAAAATAAACAAATGGGACTACATCAAACTAAAGAGTTTCTGCTCAGCAAAAGAAAACATCAGCAAGATGAAAAGGAAACCAACCATACGGGAAAACATATTTGCCAATGATATCACAGACAGGGGACTGATCTCCAAAATATATAAAGAGCTTATACGACTCAACATCAAGAAAACAGACAACCCAATTAAAAAATGGGCAAAGGACCTGAATAAACACTTCTTCGAAGAGGACATACAGAAGGTCCATAGACACATGAAAAAATGCTCAACATCATTAGCCATCAGAAAGATGCAAATAAAAACCACAATGAGATACCACTTTACACCAGTCAGAATGGCCATCATCAACAAATCAACAAACAACAAGTGCTGGCGAAGATGTGGAGAAATGGCAATAACCCTTCTACCCTGTTGTTGGGAATGCAGACCAGTGCAGCCACTATGGAAAACAGTATGGAATTACCTCAAAAAACTAAAAATGGAACTGCCTTTTGAACCAATGATTCCACTGCTAGGATTATACCCGAAAAATCCTAAAACCCTAATTCAAAAGAACTTATGCACCCCTATGTTCATAGCAGCCCTGTTTACAATAGCTAAGTGCTGGAAACAGCCTAAGTGCCCATCTGTAGATGAGTGGATCAAAAAACTGTGGTACATTTACACAATGGAATACTATGTAGCAGAGAGAAAGAAGGAACTCCTGCCATTTGCGACAACATGGATGGAACTAGAGAGAATTATGCTTAGTGAAATAAGCCTATATCACCTAATACAGGAAACTAAAGAACAACATAAACAAACGAACTAAATAGGACAAGGAGCAGAATAGCAGTCAATAGGGGGAAGGGGAGAGGGAGAGAAGGGGGATAAGTAAGGGAAGGGTTTAGTCAAGGATCGTGTATGAATGACTCAAGGACATGGACAACGGGGAGGAATATGATTGTGGGAGAAGGGGTGGGCTGGGTGGGGGAGAGCAATGGGGGAAAAATGGGACAACTGTAATTGAAAAACCAAAAAATAAAATAAAATAAAGAAAAATAAATGTACAATAATTGCCAAAAACAGTTTTAAAACAAACTGGTGAGGGAGCTTAGCCTTCCATATAATAAAACTAATTTTATAGCCATTATAAACTCCATAGAATTGGCACAGGAACAGACAAATAGATCAATGAAAGAGGAAAGAGAGCCCAGAGCAGATCCAAGGGTGTATGAGAACTTACTATATGATAGAGGAAACACACCAATTCCAAGGAGGGGAGGGGGGCATTGAATTATTTCATATATAATGTTGGCATAACTGGAAAGTATCTGGAAAAAATTTAAACGCCTATTCCCCATACCATATTACAACATAAATTCCAAGAGAGATTGAGTTTTAACATTAACAGTAAGCAATAAAAGTTTGAGAAAATATTAGAAGAAAATGCTTGCTTAAAGTAGAGAAGGTCTTAAGCAAAACAAAAATCTCAGAAGCCAAAAAAAAAAAAGAAGAAGAAGAAGGAATAAGAGATTTGACTACAAAATCTTTTTGCCATGTTGTCATGTTGTCTGCATGACAAAAGTCAAAAGATGATCGATAGGCTGAAAGAAAATATTTGTATCATTATGACAACCTTAGGGTTAACATCCCTAATATTTTTAACCATATAAATGAATAATAAAAAAGAAACAACTCCCCAAAATATGAAAAATAAAATATAGGTAGGCAATTCACAAGAAAGAAAATAAAAATGACCAATAAGTTTATGAAAAGATTTTCAATCTCACTAGTATGCAAGAGAATTAGAAATAAAAACAATGAACTGTCAGATAAAAGGTTGAAATACTGACAGCATCAGTTTTTGTGAGAATGTGAAGAGATGGGCTCTCATCCATTGTTGGTAGCAGTGGGTCTATTTTTCAGAAATCAAATTCTTTCAATATAGGCTAAAATTGGACGTACGCAGCAATCCCACTTCAGAATATATATTCTACAGAAATAAAAGCTTCAATACTTATATATATAGGATTTCAGTTGCAGTATTGTTTATAACAGTAGAAAAGTAGAAACAATTGGGAAGTCTATCCTTAATTCATAGGACTAAATAAATTATAGCAAATTCTTTTATAGAATTATGCAACTCAATTGACTTAGATCTCAACACATTGATCTGGGAAGATATTCATGGTATATTGTTAAGTGAAAATCAAATTGCAAAATAATAGACATAATATGACTTCATCTCTTTAATATAAAACAATCTGATAAGAGATTTACGTTTCTATAAAGTAGGAAAACAACAGGAATCACATCCAATTCTGTGATGCCCGGGAGAAATCATAAGTAAAGGAGAGGATTAAGTTTTTTTTTAATGCTGTTCTTTATGTTTAAATTTGTTTCAAACAACATGTGGTACTTTTATAATTTTTTTTAAAAATCATGGAAGGCCAAGAGAATTACGTACCAGGTAGAAAGAAGACTGCGGATTTTTTATTTCCGTGGTGCAAAGCCGCAGCGCCAGGCGGCGGTGGGGGTGGGAGGACAGACCCAGCCCAGTTGCCTGTGTGGAGAGAGGAAGAAATGAAAGCCATTAGATTAGATTGTGCCAGACTTCTGTTTTAGAGGACAGTCCAGTGCTCGGTGTCCTGCATGGGGACATGAGCCAACACCCTGTGGCATCACCAACCCTTCCTGCAGCTTCAGGGCAGGGAGGGAGACCCTGTTCTTGACTCCAAAGTCACCTTCACTCCCCAGGTCACACTGTGGGCCCTGGATCTACCTTTCCCTTAACTTTCCTCTGTAAAGAAAAATTAAATGTTAGGCCTTTATAAACTACCCTCAGGAAACTCAAACCCATGTTATGAAATTCCTTTTAAAAACTAAAGGATTGAAATGTGGAGGCTTGGTGACATTTTGCTCACTCAAAGCTGTGTGTCAGCGAAGAGCCTTTGGCTTCTCCTTGACTTCTGTTTCTGAGCAACTGCTTGTTAACCTGTTACAGACACGTCTACTCATAAACTCAGGACGGAGGTCAGAATTCACAACAGCCTTTGCTTTCAAAAAAATTTCTTTTTGGTATTACAATTTACCTCATCCTTTTGATTATTCATTTGTTGAATTTAAATTGAAGGGAAATTTGAAACTTGCACAAAGAGAGGAGCCTTGTATGGAGACTTCCATCTGGGGAGCAGATTTATGAGGCCTTTTGAGACCCAGAATAACTTTACTGTGATGAAGCACAAGGCAGGACTCCTCCCCTCCCCCCACCGAAGACTCAAGGGTGTAGGGCTCAGGGAAACCAAAATGCAGAAAGATACCCAGATGGGAGGGTTCAGAAGGCATCATGGCTGAGCGCCAAATGAAGCTAAAAATTTTAGAATGAGTCAATAAAGCTGAGTTATTCTTTAAGGGCTGATTTTCTTTTAATGACTTCTCAACCAGGAGTCTACTCTGGACTTTGAAGCTGCATTTGGAATACAGGGATGGAAGTGACAGAGTGATGTATCAGGGCAGCTGCCAGTCTCAAGTGAACATGTGCAGAACGTCATAAAGGAGCAGAAGAGACAGGAGCCCCACACTGCACTGGGGGGCCCTCCACCCTTCACAACCTCCCTACGAACCACATGTTGGCGAGTAAACAGAGAGATCAATGGCTCGTCATGCCCCCAAATGGAATTAAAAGTGGGCAATTTAATAGCAAGACCCAAAGCAGGAAGCAAAGTAGCTTTTCCACAGGTTTATTGTCAGAAATATTTTTCCAATCATTTTTCGCTTGGCTTTACAGTTTTTAGAATTGAAAGAGGACCCCAAAATGCTATTCTGGGAAACTAGAAAGAATATTAATTCTCAGTGCAAAAGATGACACAGGATATGAAAATAAGCAGGCTAAATTGAAAGCAGGGACTGGAATGGAAACAAAGGGGCCTCATCCAAAAGCAGTGAGAGCAGCACTATTCCCAGGGGCCAAAAGGTGAACACAGACTGGGTCTCAGTCAGTGGATGAACAGATACACAAGATGTGCTATATATACACAGTGGCATATGATTCAGTCTGAAAAGGGAAGGAAATCCTGACACATGCTACTACATGGATGAACCTTGAGAACAGTATGCTCAGTGAAATAAGCCAGTCACAAAAAGACAAATATTGCTTGGTTCCACTGATATGAGGTACCCAGAGTAATCAAAGTCATGGAGAGAAAAAGCAGAATGTTGGTCGCCAGGAGCTGTAGGGAGGAGGGGATAAGGAGTTACTGTTTAACGGGCACGGAGCTGCAGTTTGGGAAGGTGAAAAAGTCCTGGAGATGGATGGTGGTGATGATGGCACAACAAAATGACGGTCCTTAATGCCACTTAACCATACTCTTAAAAATGGTTAAAAAGGTAAATTTTATGTTATGTATATTTTAGAACAATAAAAAAATAAACAGTCAAGGCTACGTTATTCATGTATTCAACAAGTATTGCTTGAGCATCCATTCCAGGCTAAGAATATGTGCGCATGCAAAACCACACGTTAAGAAAACAAGATTAATAATCCAATCCAGGCTCTGGCAGAGTGTCCTGTACACCACAAACGTTGCGGGTTCACTTCCTAGTCAGGGCACATACCTAAGTTTCAGGTTCGATCCCAGGTGAGCATGCATACAGGAGGCAGCCAATCGATGTTTCTCCCTTACATTGATGTTTCTCTCTCTCTCTTCCTCTCACTACCTTCCTCTCTCACTAAAATCAATAAACATGTCCTTGGATAAGAATTTAAATAATAGTAATGATAATCCAGTTCAGGTTTGGCCCATATACTGCCAAACAGCTCATTGAAAATGAAAGAGAGTAAGTATATTCAATCACTTAAATATTTCCATCCCAAAGTCGGGAGTCCTAAAGACAGAATACATATCCCAAAAATCTGATTAGCTTTTGTGCTAGTTTAATTTCCCAACTCTCATCATTTTGCCTTTGGCCAAAAGTATGCTTGCAAATCAACAGTTCAAATGTTTTTAAGGTAGCAAGTTCATTTTGTATTAAATATGACCTTGGCCTCAAGTACCTTCAGAAGTCACTGAACTATTTATTGCTCCTTTGAGCCCTCCCACTTTGTGCTGAGGGAATGGACCAGGTGAAGACAGGCTTTCTTTAGGTGAGACAAAAAACACCAAGAGTCTGAGACGGTAAGACTCATCAGGGTGAGGCACTAGTCAACAGTAAAAGATAAATTCAGTTCTCTTTAAGTTTCAGTTCATGAAAGAATATACAGCAGTGTGTGGTAGTCGGAACAGCTAGACAGAAGTGCAATTAATCCTAACTCCGCCATGGGATTAATTATGCGATGTTGAGCAAAAGCAAGTTTCTGAACTTTGTACTCTCAGACTTCAAGTAGGGGAAATCACAGGGCAGAGTTCTCAACAGGAGGGTGGGGGAGAGAGGCTGCTCTTCCCCCCACCACACACATACCTCTTTCCAAAGTCCTGCTGGGGTCGAGGGACAGAGCACAGTTGATAGGTGACTCCATTTTAAATATACGTCCCCCCAACCCCCATTAATTATAATACATCCTGCGTCTAATAGAGAGGGTCATTACCATGGCAGCTCTGGGAGGATTTAATGAGGAAGATGTTGAAGACATCTGGTTATGCACCTAATAATAGTGAATACTATTAATATTAGCTTCCTTCAGGCCTCTAAACAAAGTGCTTTTGAGTAAAATCAGTTCTGTGAAGGGTCAAAAATTTTGGCATCCCTTCAGATTTCACCCTTCAAAACTCCCACATATGATGTACATAAAACATGGGGTTTTGCCTTCATCACGCATGTATTTACTTTCAGGTGATATTTGTTGAGCATCTTCTATGCCAGTGAAGTGGGCCTGGCAGCCTGATGTGGCTGCTAAGCAGTAAAACCACAGAAGGACTTGCCTCACAAGGAAGTGGGTAGACCCAGGCTCACAGCCCAGCCCCCAGGTGAGCAGCTGGAGGCTGCTCACTCACTGAGGGCGGGAAAGACCACAGATTCTGGAGGAAGGAGGCCCCAGGAGCCTGTTCACTGACTCTTTTGTAGCCATACCTCACATTTCCTTGGTGCTCTAGGGTGGCTCACAAGTGAACCAAACTGTGAAAGTTTGTCCCACTAACTTGGGCAGAGCCTAAAGGTTATTTTGCCAACCTCTGAATCCAGAACTGAGCTCAGGCCCTGCGGGAGGTGCAAGCACGACAAACCTGGGGAGGCATCTTAGCGTGATGGCGACGACAACAAGCGTAAATGTCAGCGAACCATGAACTTAACATTGACTGGGTCACCTGACAGTGGGACGACCTCAGTTAAGAGTATAACCTTTCTGGGTCTTTATTTCCTCATCTATAGAATGGAGGGGGGTGGGGAACTTGCAGAGTTTTGTGAAAATTAACTGGGGCAAAACATGTAACAAGACATAGCATATAGTAATTGCCCAATAAATAATCATAAATAACATCACAAAGGAACAAGATTTGGGCTTTCTGCTCACACTAATAATACCTAACATTTATTGAGCATTTGCTATGTGAAAGTTACTGTGTGTGTGTGTGTGTGTGTGTGTGTATTAGCCTCATAGTCATTTTGTGAGGTAAATGGTATATATTTTTTGTAGGTGAAAAACCAAGGCTTAGAGAAATGAAACACCTGATAGAAAGCCACAGAGAGAAGAGTAAGCAGAGCCACAAGTCAAAACCAGTCTACGGTACTCGAAACCATTTTTGCCAATTACCTGAGGCAAGGTGTTTAATTCTTACCTACCAAACACATATATGATGGTAAAGTCCATTCCACCTCCCTCACAAAGTGAAAGTCCACCAACATGATAAATACAGAAGGTACAGTCTATATAAAGAAATGGACAAATGCAAGGTGAAGTCAGTGTTAAAAGGCATGGATCCTGTTCAGAGAACCGTGGTCTAGCACGAGAAGATAGACAAGGACACAAGTAACTGTCACCCCCTCAAAGGGACTTTAAAGGAATACATTTGCTTTGCCATGAGTTTGCTTTGGCAGGAGAGGCTATATGAGAAATAGCTGTAACATATACATACATTATATTGTTTTTGGATTTGCTTTGAAATATCTTTTACTCAAATAATTATGCATCCTGAATGGGTTGTCATTTACCTATGGGACAGCGGGGCACTCATCAGGACTATCTTCTTTTTATTTTTCTTTTCTTTTTTTTTTTTTAATTTTATTTTTTTTTTATGCAATTACAGTTGTCCCATTTTCCCCCATTGCTCCCCCCTCCCAGCCCATCCCTTCTCCCACAATTATATCCCTCCCCGTTGTCCATGTCCATGAGTCATTCATATACGTTCCTTGACCTGACCCTTCCCTTACTTATCCCCCTTCTCTCCCTCCCTCCTCCCCCCTACTGACTACTATTCTAGTCTTTGCCTATTTAGTTCGTTTGTTTGTGTTGCTCTTTAGTTTCCTGTAATAGGTGACAGCATAAGGTATTTTTCTTTCGTTGCCTGGCTTATTTCACTAAGCATAATTCTCTCTAGTTCCATCCATGTTGTTGCAAATGGCAGGAGTTCCTTCTTTCTTTCTGCTACATAGTATTCCATGTGTAAATGTACCACAGTTTTTTGATCCACTCATCCACAGACGGGCACCTAGGCTGTTTCCAGCACTTAGCTATTGCAAACAGGGCTGCTATGAACATAGGGGTGCATAAGTTCTCTTGAATTAGGGTTTCAGGATTTTTCGGGTATAATCCTAGCAGTGGAATCACTGGTTCAAATGGCAGTTCCATTTTTAGTTTTTTGAGGTAATTCCATACTGTTTTCCACAGTGGCTGCACCAGTCTGCATTCCCACCAACAGTGCACCAGGGTTCCCGTTTCTCCACATCCTCACCAGGACTTGTTATTTGTTGATTTGTTGATGATGGCCATTCTGACTGGTCTGAGGTGGTATCTCGTTGTGGTTTTTACTTGCATCTCTCTGATGGCCAATGATGTTGAGCATTTTTTCATGTGTCTATGGACCTTCTGTATGTCCTCTTCAGAGAAGTGTTTGTTCAGGTCCTTTGCCCATTTTTTAATTGGGTTATTGTTTTCTTGATGTTGAGTCGTATAAGCTCTTTATATATTTTGGAGATCAGTCCCCTGTCTGTGATATCATTGGCAAATATGTTTTCCCATATGGTTGGTTTCCTTTTCACCTTGCTGATGTTTTCTTTTGATAAGCAGAAACTTTTTAGTTTGATGTAGTCCCATTTGTTTATTTTAGGACTATCTTCTGAATGAGTGACCTGGGAGGGGCTAATGAGCAGTTCTGTGACTATAGGTCTGGAAAAGACAGGACCCAGGACCTTGAGGCCACACAGCATGATAGTGAAGAGGGTCCTTGAAGACCATGGGGTTCACTCCTGCCTCAACCCCCAACCAATGTTTGCAGTCCCAAGCCGGAGAGCTGGTCAGTGACCCTCCAGCCCCTACTGTAATATTCTCAGGACACTTGGCACCCATTGCTCTTCCCTCCTTGTGTCCTTCTCCTGTGTCTTCTGACCCTAAAACCCCACTACACCGCCTGGGTAGGAACTTCCTTAGGAATGGCTTTAGCAACATGTTCACAGATTAGGTGCTTTTGACAGCTTTTAGGAGTTTAAAGTGAGAACAGAAGTCTCTTTATTTGAAAACAGGTCCCAATAGCATGCGTTATGTATAAAATCCATTTTCCACATAGACATGGTGTTTTCGTCATTTGCACTTAACCACTGTGGCCTTGGTCAGTCCATCACTATCCTTAGCCTAACTATTCTCACGGCAGATGCTTCCAGACCCTTTCCTGCAAGCACAGCTTGGCAGTAGTATCCAGAGCCAGGACCACCTCGGGCAGGAGGAGTTTCAGGACCATTAGCTCAACCCCCTGACACTAATTATCTCCTTCTACCTCATCCAACTCTGTCTAATGTTTCACCCAGCTGGGAGTTTTTGGATTGCTCCAGACACCATGGCCCTACCTTACATCTCAGTGCTGAACATTTTAATCTCATCTCATTCCTCTTGTCTAGTTATTCTGGGAATTTCTAGAAATCTGTTTAGTACCCCAATTCATCTCAAATCCCCCTTGGGCAGGAGCTCTGCTTTGCTTTTGCACGTTATGAGACACGTTACTCTGAGGGCCCACCAGACCCACAGGCAGCTCAGGGCACCTGCTCTTCACCAGATCACCGTGCCACCTTGGGCTCTGCTGTATCCTAGTGTCAGACCTTTCCCTAAAGTAGCCACTTATAGACCAGCCTGAGAGGTAGACTGTGACCCACTCCCTTGCCCATTCTCAAACTGTGTCTTTATTCTCAAGGATTTCTAAATATAATAGAATCAATAGGGAGCAGAGTGGCAACCGGAAGTAGAAAGTAGTACAAGGCATGTCAGTAGAGGGACCGTGAGGAGGCAGGAAGAAGAGCCAGTTTAAACAGCAAGAGAGCAGAGGCAGATTGTGGAAGTAGCTGGGCTTCCCCTCACACCACTCCCCCCTCCCAGTTTCAAGGGAAGAATGACTGGTTGCTAGAGGAACACTAACCCTTGAACAACCTTGCCATCCTCCATGAGACCTATGGAAATGTTTCCCATATCCCTTCCTTTCCTGGGTATCCTTACACCAAACCCCAGCATCTGAGGCAACTCGCCCTAGTCTCTGCTTTTCACCACCTGAAAGAGTTGAAGTAACTCAGCAAGGATCTTTTCCAGGGACCAGGTCCATTCCTGAGCCATGATGGGGCCGCCCATCCTGCTGTGTCCACTGAGATGCCCAGGCCTGACTCAGAGTGCAGCAGCCTGTGGCCTGCACCAGTTCCCAGAAATAGCATGTGCTCCAGAACAGGAAAACAGAGCTCTGTAGCTGTCCCAGCCTCTTCTGGCAAGCTCCATATTTTCTCTCTGGTCATTTCCTCATCCATAAACTGAAAGCGATAGTACCTGCTCCACAAACTCACAGGGATACAGGGAGGATCAGATGAGGTCATGGAAGGGCAAGTTGTCTGAAGTACCAGCTGCACGCAAGTGAAAGGTAGTATTACATTCGTGATAAATTATTATCTATCTGTCAATGCCCCTGGCCCACCAGTGCTGATACGGTGCTCCATGCAGCCTCCTTCCCCCTTGTCCTTTCTCTGCCCTCTGTGGGTTCCCATCCTGCACCTCAGACCCACAAGGCCAACCCACACCATGCGAGCCCTTCCACAGCTGCTTCCTTTGACAGGAATCCCTGCTTCTGCAGAGCAAACTTCCAAACCTTGCTTCTCACTGCATCCCCCTTTCTCTCCACTTTTGTGGAAGCTAAACTTCCCACCCCACCAAAAAGTCTAATTTCCCTGGGTGCTATCAATATCACTCAGAGACCCTCTACCTTTTCCAATACCAACAGATGCAAGAGGTGAATATGAGGACCTGGGGTCAAACTTTGCCAACTTATACCAAGTTGAGTCCATCACACTGTCCCCTTTACCCTGTTTCAAACTTTCACACCCTGGATTTCATCACTAAAAGGCACTTGCATCTACAGCCCACTCTGGCTCTAGCTGATCTCACTAACCTTTGGGGGGTCTGTGGCCAGGTGCTGTACCAATGGTTCTCAAAGTGAGGTCCCCAGACCACCTGGGAACTGATTAGAGATACATATGATAAGACCCCACCGCAGATCTCCTAAGCCAGAAATTCTGGGGGTGGGGCCCGGCTCTATGTTTAACAAGTCCTCCAGGTGATTCTGATGCGCTTTCAATATGAGAACTGCTCTGCTATTAGAAACTTTCTCATCCCTTGACTGCGCCAAGTCTACCATGTGCCTCCTCGGCTTCCACTCAGGGCATGGTTGGAGACATCCCCCAATGGAACTGAAGCATCTTTTCCACTGCCAGTTTACAAAGGCCAACAGGTTTGCTCCCATCCTTGCTCAGCCTCTTTCCCAGTCCCTTGGCTGACTTCCCATAATAGTATTTCTAGATGTCCTTCTTTCTCCCTAAGCTCCCATTTTTTCTCGCTCTCCCTTTCATTAATAATGTCCTCTCGTGTCCTGGAGAAGGCTGCTGAGGGTCATAATAATAAGCACTGCACTTGGAGTTGGGGTACCAAGTGTCACTGCTTCGTGCTGTGGGAGCTGAGGAAACTGGGTAAGTGGGCAGCAGAGGGAAGGACCTGGCCCAGTGCTCAGTGGGATCATGGAACATTGCTGCCCAGGGTGCCCTCTGCTCCTTGTCCCTTCTCTGATCTCTGCTTCTTCAGGACGGTACGACCTGCTTCATATCGGCCATATCGTAAGTCATATGCACAACAAGGTGGTTGATAGGAGAGCACTTTGTGAACGTTAAGCCTCATGATCTAAGTGTGTGGACCAGCAGCAGTGGCATCCCCTGGGAGTGTGTTAGAAATGCAGAGTCTCAGGCCTCACCCAGCCCAACTGAATCAGATCCTGCATTTTAGCAAGATTCCCAGGGGATGCATTGCAATTTAGAGTCAGAGAAGTGTGATTAGAAGAACTAGGAAAATAAGATATCACATATGTGTTACTATCTTCAAGTTTCTCCCTCAGTCTTCTCTTCCTATCAACATGGAAGTGCTCTTCCCACCTCCAGAAGAAATGCCATCCCCTTTCCTGGGTCTGAAGCTGTTTTTCTAAACCAGCTGGAACATCAGAATCACCTGTGCCAAACCCAGGCTGATTACATTAGATGATCTTAGGAAAGAGCCCACTATCAATATATTTTTAAATTTCCCAGATGACTCCAAAGTGGGCCCAGGCTTGGGACATCCCACAAGCCAACCACACTGCACTTTCATAGTATCATCTCCTAGGGCACTCGGCTGCCACACTCTGCCTCGTTTCTGCCTCTCCACTTGCTCCCACCCACAATTCATATGCTGAGTTTTCAGATCTCCATCCCCAGCTTGCCTGCTTTTCTCTTTGTTTCCTATCACTGTGCCTGACTTTCACTTAACCAGAGTTCAATATATACACTGAAGGGGATTTTTAACCTCATTCATGGACAAAGCCTTTTGGTTGGATATGAACTCTCCCCTTGATCTCATTTTCCTTCCAACTCTCATACTGCCCTGGTTTCTTTCCCAGCCAATCCACACACACAGAGTCCCTGCCCGCTGCCTCCATTTCCTTAACAGGATGACACCCTACTTTATTTAAGTTCAAAAGATTCTCCTGTCACCTCTCTGAGGCAGTCACACCACAGTCCTCAGACTATCTGCACAAAGCTGGAGAACTCTATAAAAAGTTGTTAGGAGTTCATTGCTATTGGGTAAACAAGGGAGGAGTCTTCTTGGGACTTCCAGTATCTGTGAACAATAGATCAAAGAGGAGCCCAAATATGCCAAGGAAGGCCAAAGAAAGAAGAAAGGGTTGGTTGAGTTCCACCTGGGAAACACCTGCCCTAGCACCAGGGACCTCAAGGGATCTTTTTCCCTCTGTGGCAAAATGAGCCGGAAAGGAGTTCCACCTGGATCTGGAGCAGAATCCAGACAGGACCAGAAGAATGTACATTTTCTTGAGGAAACATGGAAAAAGACCCCAGAGGCTGGCCCCTGGTGCTGAACAAAAGAATTAGGAATTTGTTGTTCTAGGAGTCAGGGTTGAAACTAGATAAAGCTGTATGGACAATCCCCTCCCTGTGTGGTACCCTCAAACACACATACCTGTAGCTTGCAAGAGCCACACTTAAAAATAAACCATTGCTCACTACTTAGCCTTTAATGATTTATTTGTCAAATATGTGATCAATGCCTTCTCTATGTTAGGTGGGAGGAACATACATGGTCACATCACAGCTCCTGGCTTGAGGATCCCAAAGTCTACAGGGAAAGAAAAAAACATAAGCAGATTACAAGGTGATACCAGTAGTTTTTTTGTTCATTTGTTTGTTTGTTTTTTTAAGGGAAGTAACCAATGTTACGGGACACAGGGCAGGGACCCACTTGTGGGGCAGGAGATAAGGCAAGGTTTATGGTCCTGAGATCACCGAAAGTTCCCAGGATGAAAGCAGTCTCATGGGGACCCCAACTTATGAAAATATGATCTCTTCACCTCTTCTTCCAATTTCCCATAATTTACTAAAATTAGGAAATCAAAGACCACCATTTTTAAGGTTTCTCATCAAAACTGTGAAATGTCTGAAAAGGATAAACTGATTCCTCTGGAGAATATTAGAATGTCCATTTTTAGAAACTCTTATTAAAAATCTCAGGCACTCTCATTGAAATAATGAGACTGCCACTCTCATAGGTGACCACAGAATCTAATGGTTGTGTTGATGTGTATCTCTTTGATTACTTGTAAAATTAAGCATATTTTCAAGTTTAACGGCATGGAATTCACCTTTAATTTGCTTCTTCCTCCTTTGTCCCCTACTCCAAAATCATGTTCTTTTTCCTTTGATGATGTCTCTTTACTTTGCTCCTGTCTCTCCATCCGGCCCAAGTCCACATCACTGCTTCCCTATTTTACTGGCTTAACTTGGCTCACTGGCCCCAGTCTTCCCCTCCTCCAGCCCATGCCAAGCATTGTTTATCTCATTAAAGCCCCCCTTTCATCAAATCACTCTCTCCATGAGATTCTCAGAGGCTGCTGTTTGCCCAAAGATGGAATCTTCTGCTGGCTTTCCAGGCCTTCCACAAAGGGACCCCTCTCCAATCTTCAAACATCCTTCTACCCCTGGTCTTATCCCAGCCCTCTTCCCGTCCCTGGCTCCTCAACCAACATTGCACTCCTCCAAGTTGTCACACTTTGAGCTCCTCACTGAACCTTTCCCTGATTACTCGACAGGAAGTCAGTTTGTCTTTCTACAATGCAATGTAGTTAGCCATTTGTGTCTAAGAATACAGTTTCCTATGGAAACAGTTAGATGTTGATAGGCTGCCTCACCAAAATAGCTGAAACCCCTCACAGAGCTGAACCACAGTGCTGACAGTCCTTCTCTACATTAGGGCTTTGGAAGGTGCATGGTACTCCTGCGAACACTACATCACATCAAAGAAACCACAGCTCAGTAAAGCCCCTGCCCTGCCATCCACCACACTGTGAAGGTTAACTCGCTCTCTAAACTTTGGTTTCCTTGGCATCACAGGTTGGGGTCTTCATTGTGAAGATGCTAAGGTGGAGCTTGGCTTGCAGGCCATTTCTTAGGAATTGATGCCTACAGACAGAGGAAGTGGAAGAATCGTGTCTGGGCAGAGGGAACAGCAGCTAAATCGTAAGAAAGCTTCAGCAACCCTGTAGGGAAGTTTGGACCATGTATGATGCCCTTTTTGGCTGGGATGGCCAGGCCTTTACACTCCTGCCTAGATCCATCATCTGTGTAGACAACCCAGGACATACATGACACTGAACAAGACGCTGACTGCTGGAGGCTCTCCGCTGACAGCACTTCTCTCTGCTGGGAAGTACAGGCTTTCCTTCAAGGAGGGCCTGGCCATGCACACTATGCCCACTACACTGGTTTGTAGAAGGGTGATGATAACAATAGGACTGATCCTATGTTATCGTGACAATAAAATAAGCTAAGCATTGAGCACATAGCATACCTGGCACAGAGTGGGTATTTTGTAAATGTTTGCTATTATTGCTATTATCATCACAGGTAAAGTAAGAATTGGAGAAAGAGTTCTCCCCCTTTTTTAAATTCATCCAAGTATATATACGGACCACTACCATGTGTCAGGAACTTTTCTACAACTGAGAGTGCTGAGCCTAGGATGTTCAAGGCCAGAGGGGCAAAAACAAAATGAGCAAGAAAGAGTGGTGTAGGTGAGGGTGGACAGGTGACAAGATCACTTCCCAGGTGGGTTGTGTGCCCAAACAAATCAAACTTGGAGGTGGTCAAATCTCACCACGAATTCAGAGATTCAGAAATCTAAGTGATGGAGAATCATGATAAGCAACACCCTGCAGGTATAATTAGCAAAATTTAAATTGCAGGAAACCACGGGAAAATGATCTAGTTCCTTCAAAATCAACTAAAAATTCTAAAAATTACAAAGGAAAAAGGTAAAGGGGAATCTATAGGTCAAAAAAAGCATATCAATCAACCCCACTATATAATTTGGATGCTGATTGAAACAAGTAAACTGGCTTATAATTTATAATACTCATCACCATCTTATAATCAAGAAAATATAAACACCGAGTGGGTATTGAATGATAATAAGGTTCTGGAATGATTGTGATGGCCAATGATTTAGAGAAAGGAGATGGTAGCTCTAGAATCTGCTGAGAATTCAGGGAGGCCTCCAGTCCCAGTGCTACAGACAAGTATTTAGATTTAAAGGAAAAAAAAAAAAAACCTCTCTTTTACTTTCCCAAATTCTTGCCCAATACGCACAGGAAGAGTAACCCCAGGCTACTATGGGCAGTATGGCCAACAGACCCGATAACATTCCTGGCCTTGCTCACCCCACCTCCCTTCTTTGTAATTTATGTGAGAACAAAGGAAACTCATCCACCTCAAATTCCAACTGTGTGCACAGTATTCAACATTGCCATTACTCTCTCTGCCTTCAACACCCCTGTCTTCTCAGCCCTGAGAAAACCTTTTGTCTTCATCTTCGTGCTCAGGTCCCAGACCGGAAGTCCGGCTTTGGTCTCTGACTTGACTTATAGACTGCCTCACTAGATCCTTCATGCTTTTTCTTTGCTTAAAAGAAGGCTCACACTCAGTCTGCTCTGCAAACCAAATGCACTGCACATCAAACACACCCCTAGATCAGGTGGAGTCGTTTTTCAAGTATTGTAGGAAGGAGCTTCTTGAATCAGATGATTTCTACTGATTCCCCTTTTCCCACAAAACTGACTTATTTCACCAATTGATATAGCTAAGAAACTGCTAGTTTTACCTGGTAACCAAGCTCTTGAGAGCCATTTCCCTGTGACCAATACAGTTACACTCTCTACCCGATAGACAGACTTGCATTTGCTTTCTGCTAAATGAAAAAATATTTGCTTGAAAGACACGGAACCCAGAAAAGAGTAACCTATGATATTCCTCATAAACACTTTCATGAAGGGATGACAAGAGGAAAAAACAGCCCTTGAAGTAGAATCAGTTTTCAGACCTGCCATGACCAGCTATCAGACATCCTTAGCCTCTTGAAATACTAATTTTCTCATCTGTAAAAGAAGGCATTTGGACAACATAATGTCCATAATCCCTTCCTACTCCAAAATGCTGTGATCTTTCTAATTGGCTGCATCTCTCACTCATTCATCATCATTTATTTCCAATGCAGTTAATAGGAATTGAATGTATGTTCAAAACAAAATAAGCTAATAAATTATTATTACAGTGCAATACACAGTAAAGGTTATACAAGTCAAATAGTTGATAAATACATGAAAAGATATTCAACCTCACTTAATAATAAGAAAAATTAAAATTAAAATGGGATTCCATTTCTCCTTCATCAAACTGGAAAAAAATGTAAAGGATTAATAATAACTGTTGGCAAGGATGTGAAGAAACAGGAGTATAATTCAAGTTAAAATCTGGGGGGACAATTTTGCATTATCTACCAAAATGTGAAAGTTCTTAGAACCTTTTGCCTGGCTCTATGAACTTTAGAATATTCATATATTTTATATCATTGTGTGTAATAAAACAATACTGAACACAAACTAAGTGTTTCTACAGAACGGTGGTTAAATACAGTGCAGCCATGCTATAGAATACCTGCAGCCACTAGAAAGAATGAGGTAAATTTGCATAAACTGATAGAAAATTATATCGCAGATACATTGTCAAGGGATTAAGAAAAGCAAGTGACCAAGCAATATGTAAATTATGGTCCCATTTCTACAAACTTCCTCTTCATTCTCTTCTCTGTGAGTATGTGTGTCTATGTGTAAATAGTTTATATGTGCATATGTACAAATAGGTGAAGGCAAATACATGAATGGGTAAAGATCTGGCCTCCTCTAGGAGGGGAGTGGATTGAGAGAGGCATGCAGAGGCTGGGTGGCCACAAGTGGCTATGTGAATTGAGCACAGACCAATATTACAGGTTTATGGTGGTTTTGCATATTTATTGTTATACAATTTTCTGGCAGAGGCAGGAGTGCTTTTTCTAATTCATACAACCATATCAAATGGAATGTCGCAATCCTATGAGGGGGAACTTATATCTTTATCCTGTATACTTGTCCATTATTTCTACAACAAACATCATCACTCTTTCAACTAAAATAATTGGGAAAAGTGAACATTTTCCTTGACTTCGATTAGCTAACAATCTAATGGAAAACTGAAAGAAAAAAGGAAAGGAACAAAATAAGACTGTAGTCTTCTAGCCTAATCACTCAGAGCTACCTTTAGGATATCTTTGCTTTCTGAAAAATCTCTTCTAGTTGTGGTAATTCATGCAATTTTTAAAAATCACAAAAACCAGACAGCTCCATGTTGAAATTCCACTTATTCTCACAATATTTTCTGAAGTCTTCCCACATCTCCAGATACCCCTTTTCTCCATGCTTCAAATTCTCTTCCATTGTTCCCCCCACCCAGACTCCCTGCTCTCCATCCACAATCATTCATCTTTGACAGCATAGTTTCCTTGAAAGGACTTAGGTCCAGGGACCCACCACATCAGGTACCAGCCAACCTAAATAAGTACTATTCTTATGGTTTCGGCAGTCTTACCAGAGGCCCCCATTGCTAATGAGACATTTTTAAGATATTAATGAATCCTCATTTCCACACCTCCTCCATCCCATCTCAATAATCAGTAATTAAGTTAACACAAAATTATTGATCAACGGCTGTAAACCAGACCATCTTCTTGTTGAATACGATACATCCTCACCCTCAAATCCCAGTCTAGTAGGGTACATGGAGATGTCAACAAAGAATTGCAAGTCAATGTGGTAATGTGACCATGTAGGCACACTGCTGCAGAAGCCCAGAGGAGACGTATCCTGTTTGAAAGATGGAGAGAGCTTCAGAGAGCAAAGCCTATTAGGATTGAACAATAAAGAATAGGTAGGAGGGCAGGTGGGGGGATTCTTGGCAGGTGTGTGAAAGGTACACTGTAGCTAGAACAGTAGATGTTGGGGAAGAAAGGAGGGAGTTGACTGCATGTAAAGAAGTCTGGAAGGGATTAAACAGTTCATGGGGAGACACAGAAGGAAATTAAATGGAGGAAAAAACACAACAGCTGTTTTCTCTTGTTTGATTGTTTTTTAGTATAGGCATAGTAGTGGTTTGAAAGATGACCTAAGAAAGCAGGACTAGCATCAAGAAGATCAGCTAGCTAGTCTGGGCACATGGCCTTTAAAAACTTATAGGTTCAGACAAGAAACGCTGCTCCAAGGGGAGCCTACCTTATATAGTCTGAAATAAACTGCATTATGTTGAACCTCTAATGTTCTTCCATTTGAAACCAAGTTTGAATTTTAAAATAATACAGAAATTTAAAACTCTGATTCCAATTACACATTCTTAGACACCAACCAGAAAAACAGAAGTTGGCTGGATATGCTTCATCTGAAGTTTGGTTAAAGACATTTAGTTTTTTATTTTTATTTTTATTTTATTTTATTTTTTAAGGAATCTGTACATTGGACTTCAGGGTTTAAAAAGAAAAGGTTGAAGTTAACTATTCTCTCGGCCACAAATGAAAACCAGCCGCTAAGAATTAGTAGCTTTCATTTTTCTTGCATCAAGCACACACATAGCTCATGTTACAAGGTGGAAGTTCACTTCTCCACTTTCCAGGCCATTCTTCAAAACAGTAGAGCAAAATCAGAAGGAAATCGGGCATATAAAAAGAGAAACCCATGGAAAGACTCTCTCTTTCTCTCAGAGTTGAGAACTTCTTTCTTGTCTGCAAAACAATTGTGTGAGTCAGCCTAAAAAAATAGAACATCTTGAAAAATTACAAAATTCCACATATTTCACCTACAGATAACTTCACTGATCTTCAGTATTTCATAGAGTCAAAAGCCAAAGTGGAAGGGAGAAATTCTAGGTCAGTGATAGCAGGAGGAAGCCTGGTCAGAAAACAAGTCCATCAGGACAAAGGGTATTATTCGATTGTCCAGTTTAAATAGGACCTGAGTGCTTCTAAGGGGTGCTGCCTATGAAGAAAGCATTTCAAAAAGGAAGGTAAGGAATGTAAAGAGTTTTAGACATGACAGACACTTCTCACACAAAGCACAAATTTTTAGCTAAAAATATGCAAACTTTTCCAAGCACATTAAAAATTAACTGAAGCCCTGATTAGTGTGCCTCAATTGGTTGGGTGTCATCCCACAAAGCCAAAGGTCATTCATTCGATTCCCTGTCAGGGAGTTGCAGGTTTGGTCCCTGGTTGGGTTGCATATGAGAGGTAACCAATAGATGTTTCTCTTTCACATTGATGTTTCTCTCCCTCTCTTTCTCCCTCCCATTCCTTCTCTCTAAAAATAAATAAATAAAATCTTTAAAAATTAACTGAAAAAGGAAAAGTTGTGTTCAGCCCATTCTTTTTATATTTGGAGTCCTTTATTAACGTAAAGTTTCTAAACATACTATTCTCTATATAAATAAAACAGAAGACTATATATATGTGTGTGTATATATCAATATATTTGCAAATGGAAAGCATTTTTATAAAATAACCTAGATACAGATTCTAGGCTGCATAGTTAACCATTAAGTACACACACACATACACACACACTCACACAGTAAGCACTGACCATTGCCACACCTACTAATGCCTTTAACAAATAAACATCCTGGATGTTTGAACTTTCCCTTCAGGATCCCAGCGTTTTCACAAACTCCATCTCATTTCTATGGACAACTTTCCCAGGACATTGCTAGAGGCAGAAATTATTCCCATTTTGTAACTATAAAAAAGTGGGGTGCCAGAAGGCTTACTGAATTACCCTAGGTCACAGAGTCATTAGTCAGGGCCCACAAGCCAGGCAGAGCTCAAAGGAAAATATCTGTGCTTCTCCAAGGCCAAAGCCATGAACACTAAACAATTTTAGCATTTCAACAACCACTTTGGACATGATCTTTCCCCAAGCCATGCTGTAATAGAGTTGTCATTTTTGTTCCAAGAGTGCCCTTTGACGGTGAAGAGTTCAACAAGCCTCTTCCTTGATCCAAACTGGTTTGCCCAGACCTCCTCGCTCAACAGGTGGGAGGAAGTGAAAATCTGGGAACCAAAACCTACAAACAGAGCCAACTCAAAACAGAATCCAATCATCACCACAGCAAGTTTCCCCAAACTGGATACTAGGTTAATTCCCACTCTGGGCATAAGTCAAACCTTTACACTTGGTGTAAAGAGCAACGAGCCAGTTAAGTCCCTAAGACATTTTCTCAATATGCTTTAACATTGCCTGATTGCTCAGCCCTCTAAGACCCTTCAGAGTCAAGTTCCAGTTCTTGGCTCCAGTTGTCAGGGAATGTGCCATACTCTCACATCTGGGCTTTGCATATGCAATGTCCCTCTCCAGAAAACTCTACTTCGTTCCCTCCTCTGCACCACTCCTTGTCCACTTCTCTCTGCCCACAAGCTACATGTCACTTCTTCCAGGAAGCCTTCCTGACCTCCCTAGATTATATGTTTTCATAGCTTCCTGTGTCACTCCATATGGTAATTACCCATTAACTTTAACCCCCCCATCTAAACCATAAACTCCATGAGGGCAGGCAGGACCTGGGCCTGTCTCCTTTGCCATCATATCTCCAGCATCTAGCATAGTGCCCAGCTGTAAATAAATTATTGAATAAATATTTGAAATCAACAAACATTAGCGGCTTACCATGAAGGGTAAGTATGCTACTAGACACTGAGGATAGAAAGATAAGGAAGTTATGTCTTCTGTCCTCAGATAAATTATAATCTATTAAGCCATGATGACTTTCATCTTTATTTCACATACAAATAGATTTTTCAAAAAAAAAAGAAGAAAGAAAGAAAGAAAAGAAAGAAAGAAAGAAAGAAAGAAAGAAAGAAAGAAAGAAAGGAAGGAAGGAAGGAAGGAAGGAAGGAAGGAAGGAAGGAAGGAAGGAAGGAAGGAAGGAAGGAAGGAAGAAAGAAAGAAAGAAAGAAAGAAAGAAAGAAAGAAAGAAAGAAAGAAAGAAAGAAAGAAAGAAAGAAAGAAAGAAAGAAAGAAAGAAAGAAAGAAAGAAAGAAAGAAAGAGAGAAAGGAAGAAAGAAACCCTACCCAGTGAATGAACTGTTGAGAAGGGGCCCAGTGAGCCCCGGAACTGGTTGCAACTAGCACAGGAAGGTCCTTCTCTTTGGTAACAGTGTTATTTCTGAAGTGTTTACACTCAGATCTGATTTTTCAACTTCTGCTTCATGAGAACAAATAAATAGATGAAAATACTCTAGGCCACACCGTAGCTAGGCCACACCGTAGCATCGTGCCTTAAGACCAACTAAATGGCCAGTTCCCCAGGGCAATGAAATTCCAAATGCTAATCTGAAATCTGAAAAGGAACAAAGTAGAGTGAGAAGGGAGACTCTGTTTTCCTTTTCTTTGAAGCTGTTCTATCCACAGAACTGAAGATAACATACAGCCCCATCCCTTCTACCTCCGGCCAACTAAAAGGAATGCACTGCTCAGCCCTTGACCTAATCTTCCTGAGCTCTCTTTTCTAAACTAGCCCTCATCCTTGATCCAGCTTCCCCGCTGTCAGCGGTTCTCAAAGTGTGGTCCCTCACCCAAGAACTTGTTAGAACGATAAATTCTGGTCCTTCCCAAGACACACTGAACCAGAAATGCTGTGTTTTAAGTGACCCTCTAGTTGAGCCCAATGTAAGTTTGAGAACCACTGCCAAGTTCTTTATCTTCACTGTGCTTGCTGCTCACTGAGTCCTCTTGTTTATTATTTCAGTGCTTTATTTATTTCTTGTTCTTCCTTGCCAGAATGGAAGCTGCATGAAAACTGGAGACTTGTCTGTCTCGTTCAGGGCCCTGCATCTTCTGTGGCTTAGAATAGACCTGAAGAAATAAACGCATCTTCCCTTTTTTGCTTGTTTTCCCCAATTCCCCCAGGGAGCTGGTCTTGAACAATCCCAGAAGGAGTTAAACCACTCTGGTGAGTCATCTGACCAAGAATGGTTATCTATCAGCAGATGATGATAAGGCTCCAAGGACAGGAGCCTGACAAGGCCAACTTAATGACCCTTTTGACCTAAACCCCAAGGCTAGGGTGCTCACAGTCATTTTGAATTCACCTATCTAAATGTTAGAGGCCTGAAGTCATTCCATAATCAAGACTTCTTAGCCCCAAATGAATTCAGGATCACCAAGGATCATCCTTCAGGTGAACCTACTCTCTGTAGTCCCTCTCCAGGAAATAGCTATAAGAAAGAATATAGCCACCACCTATTCCATGCCGTACTCACTGTACATACTCTGATGTCTATTTTCCTCAGATAAGGAAACAAAGGCTTAGAGAACAACCTTTCCAAGACTTACAGACATGGACATTGACCTCCAACCTTAGTCTGACCCTGAAGTCGTTCTTTTCTTTTTTTAGATTTTATTTATTTATTTTTAGAGAGAGAGAAAGGGAGAGAGAAAGAGAGGGAGAGAGATACTGATGTGAGAGAGACACATCGGTCGATAGGTTGCCTTTCTCACACCCCCAAGTGGCATGAGTTCTGACTGGGAATCAACCCAGCAACATTTTGGTTCGCAGGTCAGTGCTCAATCCACTGAGCCACACCAGCAAGGGCCAAAGTCATTCTTAACCTCTAAAAAATCATGACCCTACTATGGCCCTTGGGACCCCCCCTGACATGGGCCAAGCCAGTTGTAGCATTTCACCCAAAAACTCAGGCATTAGGGAAAGAGATAATGAATTTTCAGAAGGGCAAAAGCTGGGTGATTTGAAGCATTTAGGTAAAGAGGACTCTTGGCTCCTGTCTCCGCCACCCAGCCATCCACCCTGAGGATGCTGCACCTCTCTTCCTGGATTTGCCTTGGGCCTGCCTAGAAAGTTAATATTATCCTGAGTTGATGAGCACCCTAGCGGGGCTCCCAGGGCCTCTTAGAAAGGTGTGAGGCTGACTCACTACCTTCATGGCTGCCATGTGATTCCACAGCTCCCAGGCAGCGGCAGCCGATGAGCAGCAACCTAGGCTAAGCAGAGGGGAGCCCTTCAACCAGTGAGGAGAGAGAAGTGTGGCTGGTTTTCAGTGTCTCCATCAGAGAAGGAAGGGTGAAGATGCCTTAGCAATAAAGGAAGAACTCAGCAAAAGCTTCCTCCGATTGGTTCCCTGCTGCTCCCTCTGCCTTCTACATCTCCAAAGGTTTAACCCACTTTTCACCAATCACACCAGCTAACATGCAAAGGGAAGCTGGGGTGCAGTGGAATGAAGATTTATAAAAAGCACACTGACACAAGCAAGGAAGGGTTAAAGGCTACCTCTGAAGTGTCTGCAGAATGCAGAGCCCCTCCAACCAGCCCTCACTGTCTCCCTCCCTCTCTGCTTCACCCCACCCTCTGTCCAAATTCACCTCTGCCCTGAAGACAGGGGTGCCTGAGGCTTCCACCCACCCTGAGCTGTTAGCAAACCTCTGCTAAAGATAAACAGGACTTGACACACCTTGCTTTCTGCCCCATGCGCCTCGGAACGAAAACAGAATTAAATAAAATGAAAATGTTATGAGGTTGTGGAAACTGACCGCTACAAACTTGGCACACACATGGAAATAAGAGGAGACAGCACAGGACTCACAGATTTTCAATTATATTCTTCTGAATGGAAATGTTCATGCCCCACTGCTGCTCCTCATGCCTTTAAACCTAAAAATATCACAGAGATGCTGAGACAGATTGGGGTACGCTGGATCAGGTATAGCCATTGTGTCACCTCTGATACTCCAAGAAGACTGGAAACCTCAGTAAGGCCCAGGAAAGCCACTCTCCACCCCTGAGTTGCTGGTGTTGGGGAGCTGGAAAGGCAGCTGAGTGCAGGGAGGAGTGGAACCGGACACAGTAGCAACAGTAAGTGCAGCCCTGGGCCACAGCCCTGAAATGCAGCCCTGACTTTGGGAAGGCTGGAGCTCCCGCAGCTTCTGTACCGCTGAAACATGCCTAGGTGCTACACGCTTGTGGGCGCTGGCTACTGGCTGCTTCTGATTCACACCATTATTAAACCGGCAACTTGGGCAAGAAGGGAAATCAGCAGCAGAGATGGAAGAAAGTGCAAACTCAGAACGCACAGGTGGATGGGTGTCTATTGTGTGACTGCCCGACTCAGCTCCTTCTGCCCAGACACTGCTGCTTTTCTCTCCAAAGGAGAGGGAGCCTGGAGGAGAGAAGTCTCACTCCCCCTGGACCACATTTTCTTCTGCAGGGAGTCGCTGCTTCCCACTACCGCCACACCCTGTTTTAACTCACCGGAGCAACCCGGTGTGCTGCTGGCAGCCGGTGCCTGCTCTGCAGGTCGGAGCACGCGGCTGACAGCAGGCCAGCAGTCTGGGTTAGCTGTACGGGACCCAGAGCCTGGCCTTCCTAAGCGTGACCCCAGTTGCAACAGTAGGTTAAAGTTCAGAGGCAGACTGGTGAAAACATCCATGGTGACAAGCTGCCCTCATCCTGGTAAACAAGCAAGCAAGAGAAAACACCAGGCCGGCCCTGCACTGTCCTTCCAGCAGCCTCGCTAATGAAGGCCTCTCACCAGTCTTTCTGTTGCTGAGCACCAATTACAACAGGAATAACAGAATTTCGATGTTTTTTCCAAAGTAAACAATAATCCCAGCACTTTATTTTTCGAAATGCTTCTTAACCTCCAGCTTATGTTTCTTTTTTTTTTTTATTATTGATTATATTGTTACAACAGTTCCAGCTTATGTTTCTTAATTCAATTCATTTAAACTAAAAAGAAAGGAAGGTTCACCCATTTATTATATTTAGTAAAGCAAACCGCCAGTCTTCCCAGGAGTGTGTTCAGTACTAAGGCCAAGGAGGTTCTTCTCCTTTCAGGGTGCTCATGGAATTGGGGCTTGGAATCCACCAAGAGACCCAAGAAATGTTGCTTCAGTGAGTCAGACCTGAGCCCCAGCTGCCAGCAGGAAGGACATGGGTTTGGGCTTTTTCAGGGGAACTGAACTTTGTCCTCTCGTCAAAATATTTAACTGGACCCAGAATCTTCAACTCAGGCTCCCATAGCCTGCATCGGGGAATTGTCACCAGGTTTAACTGATTTAGACCTGAGGGGAAAAGGACACAAAAGTGAAGCCCCAGTGCATTTGGGAAGACAAGAGCAAAACAGAGAATGTTCACCAAAATACAGAGCGGCTGAATCCAAAATTTCTCCAGAATCATGATTGTTTAGATGGAACCTGAGTGATTTAGATTTAAAAAATGGGTGTGTGGGGTGGGGGGTGGGGGTAATTAGGAGACAATCACAGTGGGCTGTGGGTTTGGAAAGGGACCATGGGAGGAGGAACTTGAGTGGATCTGATAGGAACAGAAGCTGCTATCGTTTCTTAGGACCTCATCCTACCCTCTGCACCCTTTCCCTTTCTGCACACTCCCCCAGGGCAATCTTACCCACAGATTTAACCACCACCTCAATACAATGACCCACAAATCTTTATCTTCAGCCTGGTCCTCTTTTTATAGGAAGAGGGACCTGGCCCTGAGCAGGTCTGCCTAGGACTGGCCAGTCATGTGTGGGTTCCTGACTTCGTGCAGGAGAGATTTCACAACATAAGTCCAGGTATTTTTTAGAGGATGTTTATTAAAGCTGGGCACAGTGAAACAAGAAAGGGCCTAGTACAGAGGCAACAGGAGAGGGACGAGGTGGGAAGATGAACTTCGGCTGGGCTACTTTGGGTCCCTGAGAAGTCAGAGGAAAGGGGGCCTTGGGGCAAGGTTCAGGGGGTTAGCCCAGGATGAGCTGCTGCTGCCCATTGCTCCCCTGGTCCCTTGGGATTTAGGAGATGTTTGCATGTGGGAGAAGAAGAGAGGGAAGGGAACAGTGTGAACATGCTCTGGGGAGGGAGCGCATGCTGGGTCTTTTGCCCTGAAAGCTTTTGAAAGGCTGGGGCTTTAGGAGAGCTCTTGGGGAGGATTTCAATAGAACATTCATTAGCTTTATGCTGATGTGTCAAAATGAGATTTATTCCCTTAACTTCATCTGTCCTTGGGGTGGTTGGCAAATGGGACTAATTGGATTTCTGTTATATACCCTGAGCAGGGTAATCTAAGCTATTTACCCTCTGGCTGGGTAGAAGTACACACCATTTACTCTTAAGTGTCCTTGGTTTAGGGAAGATAGGATTTACTGGATAGATGAAAATTGCTTGTTTAACTATCTGCCTTAGTTTCCCTGTTCCCCTTGTCTTGGCTTTCTAGCCTGTCCCTTTCACCCTGACTCCAGATTCCAATGGTCTGTAAGGTAATTTCCCTGCTGTCCCAGTTCTGACTTGCCACCTTTGTCCTCCCCACATACTTGTTTTGGCTCTTCTCTTTAACTGCCATCTCTGTGCACCTACCAAAGGAAGATGTCCAAACTTGACAACCCATGCTAATTGGGGAAGGATCCCCTCCCCAGGCCCCTGTCAGGCCAATTATACCTTTAAATGGGCTCACAAGCCAATGTGCCTCTCTACCCCAGGTGCACTGTGTCTTCATTTCAGGTCCTCATTATTTCTGTTGCCTTCTACCTGGTCTCCCAGATGCTAGTATTGGTGCCATCTGATGTTCCATAGCAGGTTGTCTCTCTGACAAGGTCTTCCACTGAACCTTCCCCACTGGTTCCTGGTGAGTGCATGGCCTGAGTGAGACCTGGGCTTTGCCCCAAGGCATGAAACTTTAGGGTACAGCATTTTAAAATAATGATTTGTAAAGCTTAGAGTGTACTTAGCAAAACTAGTTATAAAAGGAGCTGCCAAATGGTACATACTGTTAATGAGGCCCATTGGTAAGCCACATAGTAACACCATGAGTTGATTGTGCAGTGTTGTTCCCCATTGCTGCCCCTGCACCTCAGTGGAGAGTTTGTGCTCTGCATATGAGCCTTTCAAGCCCAGGCCCGTTTGCCTTCCAGCCTCCACGCATCCTCAGTTCCACTCACTTTGAACCACTTGATGGTGCCCAAATGGGTCAGCTCTCTCTCACCTCTATGTCTGTGCATGCAAGCCCCTTTTTCTCTCTGATTTCCCTAATGACTCAGGGATTCTCTACCAGAGGCAATTTTATCCCCCAGGGGACATTTTGGCTACATGTGGGTACATTTTTTATTACTATAGCCTGGAGAGACTTGGTTACTATCCCCATCATCTGATGGGTAGAAGCCAGAATCTGCTCCACATCCTACAATGCACAGGATAGCCCCCACAACCAAGAATGATCTGGTCTAAAATGTCAACAGTTCCAAGGAGGAGAAACGCTGGTCTAGAGTTAGCTCAACCTTCACCCACCCTGCTCTCCCAAAGCTCTCCTTTCCTCCATGATAGAGAGAGGCAGTCCCCCTGCATCAGGTCCAACCCTCAGCAGCAGCAATAATCATGTTGCACATGACTGTTTAGTTCTCAGTCCCTTCCCAAAGCTTCTGACGGGCAAGAAACTTGTTTTCTTCTTCTTATGCCACTAGAACCTGGTACATAGTAAGGTCTCAGGGACTGATGTGCAAAAAGAAAAGTAACTGAGTCTGATCTAGGCCAAAAATGTCACGCAATGTGTTGAAAATAATGTCTACCCCTGAGATTCCCAACATCTCTTATTTGCACTATCATTAGTGGCATTTAACATATAAAGGCCCCACTGTCTAAGTATCACAGAGAACCTAGATTTTAGACATGGCTTTAGACATGGTTTTTGTTTCGGTTTACACAATCAAATTTGCTGGCAAGCCAGTACATCAAGGTCAAAAGAGTATTTCACATACCAACAATTGCTCTTAACCAATCAAAATACATATATATACACTCTCAGTACATGTGCTGCCTTGCAAAAAGGGAGGAAATAGAGGAAGGAACATCAGTCAGAAGAATAAATGCTTGGAGAGATTGTAAAAAGGGAAGAGGCCTAGGAGTTGTTACCCTCTCTCTTGGCCACAAGCAGTGAAAACATGTATAAAATGTGTGGAAGGAAAAAGACAAAACTTCACCCAAAGCAAAGCTTCCTCCATGTAACTGACAGTTAGATTCTGGAAGGCTACCAAAAGTCACCAGATAGGAAAGTGTATGTGTGAAAAGGTGAGACAAGTGTTTTTTTAAATCTGTTTTGGTCTCACCCAGCTCAAACAAATGTCTTCTTGATGCCACCCAAAAGGATGCGCAAAATGCAGGTATACCCCACCGACACTGTCAGCATCAGAAGGCTCTTGATCCAAGAGCCTGGACCGCCATTCCAGGAGCCAGAAGAATAAAACTCACTACAAGGAAGTAAGGATATTCAAATAAAGAGGCTGGAAGGAAAGGAAAAGCAGATTCAACATCAAAGAAGCTAATTAGAAACCATGAGCCTCCTCCTTTCACCCAAATGGATTTCCTGTTCTGTTTGCAAAGAGATCAGGAGGTCCACGCCAAAAGCATGTGTGCCGAGATATTCCAGGTCACTGCTGGCCCCCAGCATCCACATGGGAGCCAAAAAAAAGGCCGATGAGTGAGACCACAGCTCTCATCTCTGAGGAATGCATCTTCACCCAAGGACTGTGCTCATAGAACCACCTCAGGCCACCATAAGACCCTTTAAGATGAATATGTATTAGCAAGAGATTGATGTTGTGCTGTGAATGTGTGTTTGATACAGCATTTGATATGGAAACCCTATCAGATGGTAATATTCCCTGAACATTAAGATCTTCATGGGTAGTGTAGTGATGGAGCATCAGGGTGGCACATGAGCACTCTGGAGAACAAGTCTGATGCCCAGGCGAGGAGCGGGTCAGAGACACAGCAGTGGCTGGTGGAGAAGGGGTACCCCTGTTGCTTCTCCCAGCGAGCCCAGGATTAGCATTTGTTCCTCATGGGCCTTTAATACTCTCTTACTGGCTCTTTAGTTATCTTATTAGATATAGAAGTGTCACTCTGAGGGGCTGGGTCTTCCTGGGGCTCACCCGACAAGTTCAGTAACCCTCCAGCTATCCTGCCCTTGATGAGTTTCCAGTCCAATAGGAGAGTCAGTCACTTAGTTGGCCATTTAAACACAATGTGGTCAGCACTGTGAGGGACACTTATGTGGAGCAAAGCAACATGTCATTTTAGAGATTAGCGTTCTGCTTGTCACTGGCAAGTACTGCAGTAGTCACAGTTCAAACATCTCTCTAAAACAACATGTGGAAATAAATTCTCCCTCCCACCACTCTCAAGAATTTGGAGGGGAAGAGAGAGTTGATACATCACTGGTTGTAAACTCTAATCAGAAAGAGCGTGTTCTGTTCCAAAAAAGACATATTGAACATCTATTTGGGACCCTCTACATGCCTACACAATTTATAGAACTTTAAGTTAAAGAAAAAGTTTATACTGATTTGATTTTAAGGGCAAAGAAAAAAGCTTAAACGAAGGAAGAATTTTTCCCAATAAGCTCAGTAAACTCTTGCATAACAAATAAAGAAACAGATTTTGTTACTGAGTATATAAATGCCATATCATGTTTGCGCATACTGCTACAAGTGTGTCCGTGGAGTTTATTTATTACAAGAGAAGATCACTTTCAATAGAGCACAATAAGTCTGGTTTGTCTCTGATCAAATATTTCTATGTATTAAACCTCCCAAAGCCAAAGCTGTTGTACTTCCTACATGATTGGACGGGAAAACATGAAGAAAGTACAGCTTTATTTGGCACCTAATGGTCCATGTGCCATTGTACTTTTTAGAATGTGTACCTGTTGTTTATTTATAGCTTTAATTAAGCATCTGAAGGTGCCCAGTACATCACTGCACCCATTACAAAGATGCTACCATTGCTGGTAAGAATGTCAAATGGTGCAGCCACTGTGGAAAACAGTTTGGCTATTCCTCAAAAAGTTAAACATACAATTACCATCTGATCCAGCAATTCCACTTTGGGATATATGTCCAAAAGAATCGAAAGCTGGGACTCAACCCAATATGTATACACCAATATACATAGCAGCATTATTCACAATAGCCAAAAGGTGTCCATCCACAGATGAATGGATAAACAAAACACGGTATATATAATGAAATGTTATTCATCCTGTAAAAGAAAGGAAATTCTGGCACAGGCTACAACAACAATGAACCTTGAGGACATTATGCTAATTGAAATAAACCAGATGCAAATGATAAATATTGTCCTTTTTCCATAAAGACAAAATAAAATAATGGTTGCCAGGGACTGGGGGAGGGGAAATGGGGAATTTATATTTAATGGGGACAGAGTTTCAGTTTGGGAAGACGAAGAAGTTCTATGGGTGGATGGTGGTGATGGTTTCACAACAATGTGAATGTGCTTAATGCCACTGAATTGGACACTTAAAAATGATTAAGATGGTAAATTTTATGTATGTGAATTTTACCACAATAAATAGAAAGCAGGAAAAGTGGTGCTTACTCTGAGAATAATCCTCCCATTGAGACCAACCCACAAAACCCTTAATTGTCTGTGGCCACACTAGCCGTGATCCTTCCCAACCAGACCTTTAAAACTGTCACCCTCATCGAGAGGTGACAGGTAGATGCTCAAAGACTTTGGAAGATGGGAATTTACCCCACCTGGGCAAGATTAACACATTTCCTAAAGAGAAAAGACAAGAAGAGGCCTCTTTTTGTCATCAGTGAAACAGTAACCCCAACAGTGTCAATATAAGCCACAGTGTCTGAGTACCTAGTATATATTACCAACATGACAAAGGTGATGCTTTCTTTCTAGCATTCCAAGGCCCTTCTGGATTAAAGTAACATAAGATGGCCCCTCTTAATTCCAACTGTCTATAGTCCTTACTAAAATCAAGAGGGAGAGGCAGGGTGTTGCTGCGGGAGTGGGAGAGGAAAGAAGGCAGTTGGGAATGAAGAGGAGGGGAGGAAAGGCAGATAAATTCATATGAACCATTCAGAACAACAAACTGGAACCAGAGTGTAGCAATTGTGTCCATAATTTGCTAGTCCAAGAAGTCAGCGTGGCAGGGAGGAAATTCATATTTCTGAAAATTCTTTTCACAAAATGTTAGACTCTTATCTTAAACCAGCATTGCACACCATTTATCACAGCTACAAACAACTAAAACAAAAAACATTCTATCAGCCCCAGCAGTTCTAACAACATGTAGGGGTACAGGGGAGTGGAGATTCAGGGTAAAAAGTGCAAGGAGTTTACTTCAAATAATACCAATCATTCTGCACTTGTAGCTGCTCTACTTAAGTGTCAGACAGTTCAACCCACTCCATAGAATGCAAAACAGCAGGAAGACGAGACAAAACTATTACAACTCTTCATGATGCAAGAAATGTATGCACTTAATTAAATCAAATTTCTATACACTGCTTGATGGTGTTTTGTTACTGTGTGAACGAAACATTAAAAATAAAACAATATACACAGGAAAGCATTCTATAAATTTTATTTTTTATTTAATAATTTTGTTGTATTTTTCATTACCACTTAATCCCCTTATACTCCCCTCTCCATCCCACAAACACCACACTGTTGTCCACGTCCATGAGTCCTTTTTCCTTTTTGCTCAGTCCCTCTACCACCTACCCTCCCCCCTCACCTTACCTGTCATCCTGCTCTCCATCTATGAATCTGTCTCTATGTTGCTTATTAGTTCAGTTTGTTCATTAGATTCCTCATATGAATGAAATCACATGGCATTTGTCTTTCTCTGACGGGCTTATTTCACTTACATAATGTTCTCCAGGTCCATCCATACTGTTACAAAGGGTAAAATTTTCTTCTTTTTTACAGCTGAGTAGTATTTCATCGTGTAAATGTCCCTTACTTGTTTTCTCCACTTATCTACTGATGGACATTTGGGCTGCCTCCATATCTTGGTGACTGTAAATAATGCTGCAGTAAACATAGGTGTGCTTATGTTCTTTTGAATTAGTGTTTTGGGTTCTTTCGGATGTATTCTCAGAAGTGGGATCGCTGGGTTAAAAGGCAGATCCATTTTAAAATTTTTGAGGTATCTCCATACTGTTTTCCACAGTGGCTGCACCAGTCTGCATTCCCACCAACAGTGCACAAGGGTTCCCCTTTCTCCACATCCTTGTCAGCACTTGTTGTTTGTTGATTTATTGATGATGGTCATTCTGACAGGTGTGAGGTATCTCATTGTGGTTTTAATTTGCATTTATCCAATGATTGGTGATGTGGAGCATCTTTTCATATGTCTGTTAGCCATCTGTATGTCCTCTTTGGAGAAGTGTCTATTCATGTCCTTTGTCCACTTTTTAATTGGGCTATTTCTTTTCTTGGTGTTGAGTTTTGTAAGTTCTTTATAAATTTTGGATATTAACCTTTTATCAGACATGTTGGCAAATATGTTCTCCCGTTCTGTGGGTTGTCTTTTTATTTTGCTGATATTTTTCTTTGTTGTACAAAAACTTTTTAGTTTGATATAGTGTCATTTGTTTTCCTGTTTTGTTTTGTTTTTCTTTTGTTTCCCTTGCCTGGTGAGTTACATCTGATAAAATATTCCTACAAGCTACGTCTGAGATTTTCTCGCCTATGTTTTCTTCTGTGATTTTTATGGTTTTGTGTCTAACATTTAAGTCTTTAATCCATTTTGAATTTATTCTCGTGTGTGGTGTAAGAAAGTGGTCTAGTTTCACTTTTTTGTATGTATCGGTGCTATTTTCCCAGCACCGCGTATTGAATAAACTACCTTTAGCCCATTGTATGTGCTTACTTCCTCTGTTGAATATTAATTGACTATAAAGTGTGGGTTTATTTCTGGGTTCTCTATTCTGTTCCCTTGATCTATATGTCTGTTTTTATGCCAGTACCAGGCTGTTTTGATTACTATGGCCTTACAGTATCGTTTGATATTAGGCAGCATGATTCCTCCAACTTTTTTCTTCTTTCTCAGGATTGCTGTTGTTATGCGAAGCCATTTGTGGTTCCATATAAATTTTTGAAATATTTTTTGCAATTCTGTGAAATACATCATTGGAACCTTGATAGGATTGTGTTGAATCTGTAGGTTTCTTTGGGTAGTATGGACATTTTAATGATGTTCATTCTTCCTATCTAAGACCATGGTATGTGCTTCCTCTTATTTGATTCTTCTTCAATATCTTTCTTCAGTGTCTTATAATTTTTCAAGTACAGGTCTTTTACATCCTTGGTTAGATGTATTCCTATGTATTTAATTATTTTTGAAGCAATTGTAAATGGGATTGTTTTTCAATTTCCCTTTTCTGTTAGTTTGTTATTGGCATATAAAAATGCAACTGATTTCTGGATATTAATTCTGTATCCTGCTATTTTGCTGAATTTATTTATCAGTCCTAGTAGTTTCTGTGTGGAATCTTTGGGATCCTGTGTGTACAGTATCATGTCACCTGCAAAGAAAGACAGTCTTTTTAGTTCTTCCTTCCCAGTTTGGATGCTTTTTATTTCTTCTTTTTGTCTGATTGCCATGGCTATGTAAACACCAGTTTTCTTCTGTACTAGTCTGCTCAGGCTGTCATAAAATACCACAGACTGGATGGCTTAAACAAAATACATTTATCTCTAAGTCCAAGATCAAGGTGCCAGCACTGGTTTCCTGGCTTGCAGATGGCCACCTTCTCACATGGCCTTACCTCTTTGTGCATGCAGAGGGGGAGAGGGCTCTCTGGTCTCTTCCTCTTCTTTTAAGGAAACTAGTCCTATTGCATTATGGCTCACCATTAATGACCTCACCTAACCTTAATTACCTACTCAAAGGTCCTATCTCCAAATTCAGTCACATTGAGGATTAGAGCTTCAACATAGTGATTGGGGTGGGGGGACACAAGTCAGTCCATAGCAACTTGTTAACCTCTCCGCACAGAAGTCTGCAGCTTTCACAGCACTTCCATGTGCATGCTCATCTTTAACCCTCACAACACCAAGCAGGCGCTGCCCGTCGCACAGAGGAGGCCCTGAGAGCTGGGGCCCCGTGGCTCATCCAGGGGACATAGCTGCTGTGTGACTGAGCTAGAATCCAAATCCATGGCTGTGGGACTCCCAGGCTCATAACAAAAATAAAGAATTTTACTGGTTCAATTAAAAACATATAGTTAGTGCTTGCCCTGACACTTTGTTGGGGAAAGTATAAAAAGTGAGAGGTGCCACACAGAGTGAAAAGAACATGGCCATCGGAGTCAGAAACATGCATGCATATGTATGTGTCCAGGATGTACCTCACATTCCTGCTCATTCATTTGGAACCTAGGTTAGGTTACCCCTTTTCTCCCAAAGCTCTGTAGCTCACATGACCTTGTCCTCCTCTGAGATGTTGGTCTCCATCATTCTTTTGGAAATGAATTACTTTCTGCCTGGAAAGTAATTCTAGTTTTCATGGACTTATACTATTTTCCCAGCCTCAGCCATGCCCTGGGTGTAAGTCTGATCTTGCTCTGCATCTCGCCCTACCACGACAATTCCAAATTTGTTTTGGAAGTTTTCTCTGAATCTCAGCTATCGTCTGTGAAGAAATTATTTTACTGATAACAGCATAAATTTCAGTGACATTACAATGTTCTTCTGACAAAGTTGAAAAAATATGAAACAAAGGGCTATAATTTTCTGTTGTCACAGAGTCAAGATGTCACGTTCTCCATTGTCCAGGACATGCACTCTTGTGTGAGAAGTTTTGAGAACACTCCTTCTCTTTGTTTTTGCTTTTTTTCTAGGAAATTTTTCAGAATAAAGAGATCCTGTGAGCTGGCACTTTCTGAGTATTCAGAGAAGGAGTAAATATTCCCTTCCATAGTGCAGTATTGTGTAATTATGTACATTCTGGGGACAAAGTGCTTGCAGCATTAGTGATCCAACAATGTGTTCACTTCCAGACGTGAAAACGTGACTATCTATCCAGACTCTGCAGGGAGGTAAGCTCTGTGTGCCTGTTCTCAGTCTGACCTACACCTGAAGCATTGGAAAAAATACATGCTGCTAGCTCATCCTAAAGAATGGAATACTCTGTAAAAGCAATACTCTAAAAGTTTATCTTTTGGGGGTTGATAAATGCCCTTTGAAATTATAATATCATTGCTTCATCAAGTAAACTAAATGCAAGTGGTTCTTCCAATTAAAACAGCTTGTGTTTTCAATATTGTTTTTAAGTTTTAGATTAACCAACTATCCAGGTTAGCCTACAACCAAGGGGTCTCCCAGAATGTAGGGTGCAGTGTTAAACTGGGAGAGTCCTGGGAAAGCTGGGACAGTTGGTCACCCTATTAAATTATATCAAAATGGAAATCCATTATGGAATGCATAATCTTTGGGGGTGGGAGGGTTTGTTTTTGGCTATTTAATTGTTCCATACTCATTCCTATATTAGTCCTAAAACACTTACACCATCACTAGCTTCACAGTTCTGTTGTAAGAGTTCATTTGGTACTTGTTCAAGTGTACAGAGTAAACGCTTTGCAGTGGGCCAGGTGAGTACTAAAAATATCAGGAGAAGAGCTTGTAAGGTATATGATTGTCTAACCACTATGCTGTACACCTGAACCTAATATAAAATAATATTAAATGTAAGCTGTAATTGAAAAATAAAATTTAAAAAATAATAAAGTAATCAGAGAAAAATATACTTTGCAGTGTTAAGAGCGGTTGTGGGCAGGTGTGCAAGGATGCAGTTGGCTGTTCCCAGTGTTTGTAACCTGGCATCTATGTAGTTTCCCTTTGAAAGGTATCTATGCCAGGAGGGTGTGTGAGATAATGAGTAATGAGGGCAAAGCTGAGGTCAGGTCTGGGACACAAAGCTGGGCTCAGAGACACACAGACAAGTTTCAATATTGAAGTAGGAGACCGAGTCAGTGTTGAGAACCCTAAGCAAGAGGGTCATAAGCAGTGCCTGGAGGACATGCACGCTGGGCCAGTCAGTAGAGATGTGATACAGGCAGTGGGCAAAGACCACCTCTGATCAGAGTAGAGAGGAATCTGGAGCTCAGATACTCGAACTGAGCCAGAGGGTACAATCCAGAAGCTATTCCATTCATCTGGAACATGACTAAGAAGCTTGAAGTATGAAGGAAAAAAAAAAGACCTCGGAGGAGCCAAAATCAACATCACAGAGACCTTCCTACAAGAGCCCTTCTTGGGTGACTCTTCAGAATTTGATTCTAAGATGTTCAATTATCTGTGTTCCACTGCAACATAGAAGCCCAAAATCAGCAAGAGAAATGCCATAAGCAGGATGATGTGAGCAGAAAGATATGTCAACCATCAATCTAATGGTAATAAAGAGAACAAAAGCAATAAAACAAACAATCAGTCTGGTGCCATTTACCATACCTCACGCCTGACCTGAGGGACCATGATAAGAACCAAATGGACTTTCGACTCTCACTGACTCCACCATCCAAGATTATAAGATGGCTTACACCTTCTCAGATTTTCAAGATCATTCACACGCATTCAGAGGATGGATAAGTGAATTGTGGTATACTCCTACAATGGAATACTTTAAGCAATGGAAAGGAATGAACTATTGCTAAGCAGAACAATCTCAAAAACATTATGATATGAAGGGAAAGGGCAGATACAGAAAAGTTTAAACTATATGATTCCATTTACATGAAATTCTATAACAGGCAAAGCTATCTTATGGTGATAGAAGTCCAAAAGTGGGTCAGAGAAGGTGAAGGGACTTCCAGAGGTGATAGAAACATTCTGTCATGCTTGGGTTGGTGGTTTCATAGGTGTATACAAATTTTCAAATGTATCAACCTAAACATCTGAGACCTGTGCATTTTATTGTATGTTAATTATATACCATTTAACAATAGTTTTAAAAACACATTTATTGATGGCATTTTTTAATTCAAAAATAATGCATATCATGTCAATTTTCTTTTTTAAAAAATTTTTAAAAATAAATTTTAAAAACAACATGATCACTCAATATTTTATGCACACATACCTCATTAGCCTCTCCTACATGCCTGACATTGTGCTTGTCACTGGAAATACAAAGATGAATAAATGTTATTCCTACCCTCCTACCACTGACAGATGCATGGCCAAATGCTTACAATATAGTGTAATAAGGTATAAGAAGAAGAGAGAGATTAGGAAGAGGTAAAGATATGGTAAGACTTTCTCGCACCAGCGACATTTGAGCAGTCTTGAAGAATGCATACTTCGCAGGAGGATGAGGAAAGGAAAGATGGAGAATTCCAGGCAGAAATAGCATATGCAAAGAAAGAGAGGCATAAAGTTACTTTTACTGGGGAATAGGGAATCCTGGGCAGCTGATGCATGGAGTGCAGGAGAGAAACAAAGAAGGTGAAATGGAGAGGACAGAACAGGGCCAGATAACGAAAGGTGTTTTGACTATCCTGTAGCCAACAAGGAGCCCATGGAGGTTTTGAGCAAGAGAGTAAATGATCAGGATTGTTTTATCAATATATAAACAGATAACAGGAGGATGGCCTAGAAAGCGGTGACAATAAGGCAAAGACACCAGTTACCCTATGTAAAGTTACAGACTTTAACTAGACTTGTGGTGGGGATCATTTAGCAGTGTATACAATATTGAATCATTATATGGTACATCTGAAACTACAGTAATATTGTATGCCAATGATACCTCAATTTTAAATGTAAGTAAATAAAAATGAAAACATAGGTTCCCCTTCTTGACACATCAAATATATATTTTGTAAATTTATTTACAAAATAAAGTGTTACTAACTAAAGAGAGAGAAAGAGAGAGATCAGTTACTATAGCTGTAAAATCTAGCAGAGGTAACCAAGACACACATTGAGGCAGTAGGAAAGGGGATGGGCCTTCTGGGGCCTGGGGAACATCATGGAATTCAGTGGTGTTGAGAATACAAGAAAGGAAAGAAGTAGAGACAACTTAAGACATTCAGCTAGGGCATTTGGCCCAGAAGTGACTTCCTATGGGAAGAAAGGCAAGCTGAGAGAACAGACGATTAGCTTGAGGTACCTGCAGAAATACCAGCTGCATTTGTCCAGTTGGTGTCTGGAAATAAATGTCTGGAATTCAGAAAGCAGTTGTCAACTAGAGATTAAAGCTGGAGAGTTATTTTCCCAACTGCACATAAGTCCAGCCGGAACACAAAATGATGTGGGTGGTGTGAATCTGGACTAATCAAAGAGTTGCTAAAACATTTGAAACTAACAAGCACACCTCTCTGTCCACAGATAGGGTTAGCAAGGAGAGCATGGGGTCTGGAATCAGGAGACCTGGGTTCTGATCCCAGCACTCCATTGTGTGCTGAAGGCTAGCAGAACTGGAGGGGAAGGGATGAACCTGCAGAAAGAACAAAGCATCAGACAGGAATGGGGCAAAGCCAGTACGTATAGGGGAGCTCCTTCCACCTCCTTCTTCCACATACAGTCACTCTTCCTCTCATCATCACATAGCAGAGCTACACAGCCTGCTTCTTGAGGTCTAGGAAGTTGAGGGCAGTCATGACCTTCATAGAAATACATGGGCATTTGAAAAGTACAAGCATTAGTGCTTTTAAATAAGATTAGCTGCATAATTTCTGGAATGCACTACAGAATGAAAATGCATGGCCTTCTGTTTAAAAAATTATTTAAAATTTCAAGATGGTAATAATAGAGCATTAAACCAAACACAGGCCCCCTCTAAGCTCAGGGACCAGTGTCAACTGCACAGATTGCATACTACGAGCTCAAATGGCTTAATTTCTCAGAACTTTAAAATTCTCTGAAAAATGAATGTTGTTCATGATGTTCTTGGAAGGATTAAATGATAAACATGTGTGTGAGAGAAGCCTGACTTGTAGTAAGTGCTCAATACCTGGTAGGATTTTTTATGCCACTGAGCAACTCCACTTGCCCTCAGAATCTATAGTGGGCTCTGGGCAGCAGGCTGTCTACTGCTGATAACAAACACCTCCTTAGAAAATAGCCAGTGGTTGTCCTCCTGGCTCATCTGGGTAAAAAAGTGTTCAGACTAGACATTCATTAAATGATGTGCTTCAGACATTCTTAGCAAATATAGCAGCAAAAACAGGAAATAAGGCAATGTTAAAGGAAGCTTCCCTCCCCTAAGAGTCAACCAGTTGTCATATTTCATTGCCCACATTGTATTGCTGGGCACTGTATGTAGTGCTATATAAATAGCATATTCTACTAGGAACTCTTGGCTGGTACAGAAATGAGGAGTCCATTTACTGAAAAGATTAGGTAGATGTTGTCCATCACAAATTTGTCAACTTCATCTGCTGCGTGCTTATATAATTCCTATGCACCTTGGTCCACTGTGATGAAAGAATTGAAGGAGGCTGTGTTCTTTAATTAATGGCCAGATTTGTAAAGATTTAATTTTTTTTCCTGTATATATTTATTTATAAGCTGTAAGAGTTCACTCCAAAGCATACTGGGACCTCCATGCAGGCAAAAGGGAAAGTGAACAAGTTGGGATACAACAGGAAAGGGTCAAGATCAATTGAACTATAGTACTACCACCGGAAAAAATATATATAATCAACAGTATAATACACAGGATCCTAAGAAAAATAAGTGGCTTGTCCTCAGTTCATAGAAATATTCAAAATAGCACAAGATTAAATTTGGGGTACTTCTGTTGATCTTTAGAATCAAAAGTTCTATGTACACATGCAGCCAATTCATAATAATTAAGTCAATCCAAAAACCAGTTGTTCAAACAACTGATTTGTTAGATGAACCAACCATTTGCCCAGTCCTCTAATCAGATAAACTGACCTAAACATCCTAAATATCAAAATTTCATTATTAAAATGAAATTTGGAGTCTTTAACAAACAATATCTTTACCCTAGGAGTAATTTTACTGCCCCTTACTCCTGGAAAGTCATTAAAACAAATATTTTGGGTATTTGGGACCTTTAAGACCTGTCAAATGACATTGCAATAACATCAACATGGCTTTTCTATGTAAAAGCCAAGCTTTGGCATGTACATCTATAATGGATATAGTCCGTGCATTTTCAACGTCCTCCCTGTTTTAGAGCACTTTCAATGTTATGAATCTCAATTTCCCAAGGTGGAAGCCAGGAACTACTTTCCCAGCCCCATCTACATGTGACTTAAACTAAACCAATCAGATACACCTGTATGAGAATTATTTTTTTTTTTTGGTTGTTAGGAAGTTTCAAAGAGAAATACATCTAGAGGGAATTCTGGGAGGATAGGGGTATGGTTTATTAATCTCTCTAAATCCCCACATAAAACCAGATCAGGTAACTAGATAACAAGACCAAATTGCCATGTAGAACATTTACAACAAATTAGAGTATAACATTTCCTCCACAAACACAAAATACAAGATAATCAACTGTCACGCAATCTGCATGGTCTCAGCATCTGTACAGGAGAAATCAGAGAGAAGCAACAGGGTGCCTGCTGGACCTGAGAACGGGAGAGCCCCCAAACAGCCAACAGGTGTGTAAAGGAACACTCACTGGGACAATCTGAGAACAGCAGCTGAAGCTGGGAGGGCTTTTCCCACTCCAATAGTGGGTGAGTACAAAAGGCTTTCCATAAGGACTAATGGGTCTAGAGAAGTCAAGCTCCTGTAAATTTTTGAAAGTGTTAAGTCAAGGCTTTCTTTCATGACAGGGCTCCACACTGAGGAGAACTTCTGGAAGTGGAATCAAAATGGAAATGCATAGAGACAACGAAAGAGACAGTCCAGTTAAAAGCAAAGAAAAAGAACAGAGTCAGAAACATTACAACTGAAGATAAAAATTAGAAAGAGTACTTTCAACCATGCCTCCTTCTAAAAGTTCAGCAGAATTCATTTTTAAAATAAGCAAGATAAAAATTTCAACACCAAATCTCACATGAAGTTACTATATTTAAAAGAGATAGAGAGATCATCAAGAAGCTGAAAAATATCTCTATATATCACAAAAAAAAAATATTTCTAAAAGACATGCCAAAAAAAAAAGATCAAAAGTGTAACTTCCTATTTTAAAAAAAAGTAAAATATAAATTTAAAGGATACAAGACATAAAAGAACAACATAAATTAGAAGTAAGAAGTCCAAAATGAGATGACAAAACACAGGAAATAATTGTATATAAAAGAAAACATCATTTCCAAAAGAAAAATAAAATTAATTGAGTAAATAGATAATAGCTTAAGATAAATTGAAAAAAAAATTAAAGAAAAATTTTTAATGAACAAAAATAAAAGGGATATGGAAGAAAGTAATAAATATTGACAATAGGCAAAGAAGATCCAACAGGCAGGATAATAGGAGACACTGAAGAAGAAAACCATAACAAGGGAACAGAACAAACACTTAAAAGTTTATTTCAAAAATTATCCAAGAAAAAAAAAACTAATTGAAACTACATTTTAAAAGCACATGGATATCTAAAAATATCAACTCACAATGACTGATACCAAAATATATTCTAGAAAAAAAATTACTGGACATTAAAAGTCCCTTTGGGTATCTAGGCAAAAACAGGTAGTGATATTTAAGATAAATTTTCATTGAACTTTTTGACAGCATGACTGTATGCCATACAAAAATAAAATAATGTATAAAGATTCTTAAGGAAAGAAGATGTGATTTAAGGGTTTTACATCCTGAAAAACTGACTTTAAAGTATAAAGGGCATAAACCATTAACATGCAAAATAAATCAGGGAATATTATTGCAATCCGTAAGGTTTTTCTGAAGAATGTAATAGAGAACAAGCTTTAGAAAACCAAAATGGCCAGAGAGACATTGACATAGGACTGTGATGAGTCTTAAACATATAGTTATTTATAGAACTAAGATTAAATGAGGTTTAAAAGAGAGAGAGTAACGTATGCCATGACCATATGCTCAGGTAAATTAGATATACCAACTATTTAAAAATCAAAAGAAAGAGTACACATGAAGAAGATATTAACTACTTACAGTAATTCCATTTGTGGTGGTGGTGGTAGTACTATTACTCTAAGACTATTGCATGGTCAATATGAGAAAAAAATAAATAAGTAATCATAGAATACTCTAATTATATCATCCCTTATATTTCTGAGGATCAGAATTTTCAGTATGAAAGAAAGAATATGTAGATTTAACTTAGAAAAGATTGCTAAAAAATTAGTCATTAATTTGAATTGAAAGTACCAGTTATAAACATGAGGTGTTTTATCTTACCATTTATTTTATAATTAAAAATATATATTACATATATGTAATATTACATATATAGATCTTCCAGCTATGCCCACTGAAGAGACCCAAAAACAATACCAACCCAGTAGCAACAAATATTTGTGACCATATCATGGTCTTCAAATGCTAATTCTCACTAAAAGAAATCAGGGCTTCTTGAAGAAATGACTGGTTTTAGTTTGAAGCACAAGATGTACAAAATGAGCCTGAAACTTTTTGTCATATCAGTTAGTGAAGAAGTATTAAAGACCACAAGGGTCATGTCAAAAGACAGGCAGGAGTCTGCCCTGACTGGTGTGGTTCAGTTGGTTGGGCATTGTCCTGCAAAGCTAAGGGTTACCTCTGATTCAATTCCTGGTCAAGGCACATGCCTGGGTTGTGGCTCAGGTCCCTGGTCTAAATCAGGTACCTATCAGAGGCAAACTATCAGTGTTTCTCTCTGACATCAATGTTACTCTCCCTCTCTTTCTCCCTCCCTTCCCTTCTCTCTAAAAGTAAATAAATAAAAATCTTAGAAAAGAAAATGCAGCAGGTGTCAAATTGAAGAGGCTTCCGCTAGCAAAAGATAGAACAACTGAGCTTCAAAAATGATAACTTCAATGTGATTGAAAATCATCAAATGTTTTTATTCAATAAATTATGATAATATTTTTTAAAAACTAATCGATCATCTTTAGAAAATGATAAGGTGCTAGGAAACCAATTCATGATCTTGAAAACTAATAAATGAAGGGAGAGAATCAAAAATCAAATATTTATCCTGCCTTTCCATTATGACCTGAACAACTGAGTAACCCAAAAGTAGATAAGGGGAAGATTATCTTATTTCAACTAAAAACTATTTTTAGTAAAATTAGAATATCATCAATTACAATATACAATAACCCCCAATGAATTAATGGATGTAGGTAACAATTACCAATAGATGCTATCATCACATAAATAAAAATAACCAGACACAAAAATATCCTGACAAATGAACATTTCAGAGGTGATATTGTTGTGTGTCATAATGCATCATGTAGGAGACATGCTATATCAGATTTCTCACTATTAGGAATGCAAAATTCAGGTCACTTGGTTAAGGGGGTGAATGTGTAAGACTGATTTGGAAAAAAGACTGGTTTAAAAAATTAAAATTTAAAAAAGATAGAAATCACTCAGAATCCATTATGGCATAGTGGCAGAGCACAGTGAAGGGGTCATCAAGGTTTGGGGGCAACTTGGCAGAGGTTCTAGTAACAGCGTCTCATGTCCAATGTTGGCAGCAGTCACTTCTCTTCTGGAACAGCCGGCAATGTAATCAGTGTGATTCAGCTATTGTTTCTAAGTGCAAAACTGTCCTGGAAAGTTTCTGAAATACCTAATTGCTGTTGCTAGATTTATCCCCTCTAGAATGGATTCTGTTGTTTGTAACTAGCAGACCCTGACTGATACAGGATCCAAAGGGTTGTCAGTTGTGTGTGTGTGTGTGTGTGTGTGACACAGTCCTGTGTGTGTGTGTGTGTGTGTGTGTGTGTGTATTTAGATTAATGAGTCTCCAAATGCCATTAATTTCTCCAAACTCATTTTAAAAGCCTGGAATGGCTGACAAAACAGAACTATTTGCTTTGATCAGTGTTTGCCTCTGAAAGCCTCCAAGAAGATAAACAGAAGCTTGGCTCTCATAAAAGTCTGTGTATTTGACAACTGTTGGGAGTGTATGTACAGTAATCTTTTGTTTTATATAAACCTGACAAGAGAGTTACAATGACAAGGCTTTCTCAGAAAATTCTTAAAGAATCATTTATTCTGGAAGCAATTAAGCCTGAAAGCACACTCGGTGCCTCTACCTAAGGAGAAATTATATTTTCTCTTCCCAATCATGTCAGACTTGGCTATGTGACTTGATTTGGCCAACAGGAGGTGAGAAGTAACATACGACATCTGCCTGGAAAAAGTCCAGCCATTGTCAATATAACAAGAATGGTTTGCGTGACATCAATATAACCTGGCAGCAAAGGAGAGTGGACTGGAATGAGCATGTGTGAACAATGATGACTTCACGGTACTAGTCAGTGGGGACAGTAGATGCCATTGAGTGAGCAAGTGTACTTCGTGGCTGTCACATTCAAAATGACTGAGCAAGTACAGCAATGAATCTGCATCAAATTTTGAGTTAAGCTTGAACTTCCCTCTGTGGAATCTATTCAGATGATTCAGAAGGCCTGATTCAGAGGTCCACAGCTATGGGCAATTGGTAATTGGAAGCTTCATCACAACAACACACCTGCTCATGCATCACATCTCATGCAGAGTTTTTTGGCAAAACATCAATCACCCAGGTGACTCAGGTGCCCTGCAGCCCAGATTTGGTGCCCTGTGACTTCTGGCTTTTCCCAAAACTAAAATCACCTTTGAGAGGGAAGAGATTTCAGACCATCAGTGAGATTCAGGAAAAAATCAACAAGGCAGCTGATAGCAATTGGGAGAACTGTGTGAGGTCCCAAGGTGCTTACTTTGAAGGGGACTGAGGCGTCATTGTCCTATGCACAATGTTTCTTGTATCTTCAATGAATGTCTCTGTTTTTCATTTTATATAGCTGGATACCTTCTGGACAAACCTTATATGTCACTTCCAGCTCTTAGAGCCAGTTTGCACTTTGCCAAGTTCTCTATTTCCTCTGTCCTGGTATTCCAGGTAGAAGCTTCTCAGTCAGCCCAAGTCCCAAGGAAAGATAACTTGGAGCAGAGCCAAGTTAACCAGCAATGGGCAGAGAGCATAAAAACACGTGGCAACAGAGTGGTAAGACACTGAAATCCGGAGCCCCTTTTGCCACAATGTAACTTTGCTTGTCATGGCTGGAATGATTATTAATTGCTTATTACTGATAATAGCTAGTATTTTGAAGCACTGTTTAGAAACCACACACTTGCATTCTTACATCATTATGAGGTAGATATTCATTTCTCCACTTTACAGATGAGAATACAAGACCTGTGGAGGTTAAGTAACCTGATGCCTGACTAGAAGCAGGGTTGAGACCTAGACGTGCGTCAGCTTCATGCCAGGGGCTCCTGCTCTTACTCAAAACTACTATCACATCAAAAACCTCCTGACAGACACAGCCAGTTCTGTGTAACCTCCACAGCATTTATGATATCATCTCTAGGCTCACGAAAGCACTCAGCAAATGCTTACAGCCAACTGACTGAAGGGCAACCACTCAGGGACAATTTCTGAAGGTCTGAATAAGTGAACAAATATTTCTTGAATTTTAAATGGAAAATTCATTGTATAAAGTTGCTTAGAACCTCTCACACAACACACAAAAAAATGAAGACTAAACCTTCAAAAACTGTATGATGAAGGAGCGGAATCAACCAAGCACAGGACTTAAAAGTAGACTGTGTAGCAAAAAGAGCACCAGACCCTGAGTCCAAGAGCCTGCATTCTAGTCTCTCCCACCACTGTGTGGAGTTGGCCATTATTGCAAGCTCTCTGAGCCTGCTTCCTCATAAAAAGAGATACTAACAAAACTGGTCCTGAATGTCAAATGCAATAATGCAGGTACATCACTTTCAATTCTATAATTGGTTTAAATACCCAAGTATGGAACCTGGATGGACAGGGAAGTAACTGAAAAGATTCCTCATTCAGAAGCCATAACCTCTGAACTTTGTGGCAGGGCATTTGGAGATAATAGGATTTTTGAGTTACTGAAATGTCTCTTTTACAGAATATATAAGACACATTGACTTTTTTAAATTTTATTAAAACTCCTTGATTTAAAATAATGTACACCATAAAAACTGTAAAATTTTTAAAGATTAAGGAATTGTAAAACCGAAGCATTTCATATACAATCAAAAAGTCAGGACTTCTTGTAAGTGGACGTAATGACAGGTAATTTCTCCCTGTTTTCATGGAGAGGCATGAACCCCAGATGTAAATATTAAAGCTCTCGGCACACATATGTACATTTTCAGTTAGGGCAAAGAATACACTGAAGCCAACTGAAAAGTCTTCGTGCCATAAAGAGACTTCCTGCTCTGGTTACTGAATTCCTGTTTTAGAAAGATCTTCAAGGGAAAGAAAAGGAAACTAACACATATTGAGTGCCCTCTGCATGGTGAAAACTTTACATAAAATAGCTCTACTTTTCACGGCAACTCAAAAGGTCTAGAGCTTAAGAAGGTTGTATGACCTGTCCAGGTCACACAGCTAGCAAGTAACAAAAGCAACTCAAACCCTTATCTATCTGGCCCCCAAGTTCTGTTTCTTTCCACTAGACCAGGGGTTGGCAAACTATAGTCCATGGACCAAATCCAGCCTACCACCTTTATTTTGTACTGCCTATGAGTTAATAATAGTTTTTATACTTTTAAAGTTTTTTAAAGAATAGTTTGTGACATATAAAACCATGTGAAACTCAAAACTCGGTGTTTTACTGGAACATAACAACCCCTATTTATTAACATATTGTTTGTGGTCACTTTTGTGCTACAAGGGCAGAGTTGAGTGGTGTGGCAAACTATATGGTCCCCAAGGTCTAAAATATTTACTACCCAGCCCCTCACAGAAAAAAAGATTGCCCACCCCTGCTCTCGACCAAAGAGACTGTCGGTGATCCAGCCCTCTCCTTTAATGAATTAGGAAACAGAAGTCCATAAAGACTGAATAAATCTGCTCCACATCAGTAATAATGGGAGATATATGGGTCTGGCAAATGAGAAATGCTAAATGACATGTGTGGTGGTTTGAGAAGGAGAGATTGCCAGTCAGTAGTGCACATGGCTAGCCGCAATGGCAAGGGTGAGTGGGGTGGAAAGGGAAAGCAGAGGAGCTGGCCAACTATAGAGGGTCCAGGAGTTCACACCGAACATTTAGACCCTGGTGGAAAAGGACGGAATCATTTTGGAAAAATGCAATGACAAGGAGGCGGGAAAGACACCCTTCCTTGCAGCACGGAGGCTGGATGGGAAAGACATAAAGGCAGACGGAATCACGAACTGACGCGAGGCAGTCACTCTCAAAACCTTGTCTTTCACTCAGTGAAAAGATAATAAATGAAAGCATGGTACAGAAAACTGTAAGCTAGTCAGTTATATGGTGTCAGGATTAATTTTCTGGTTTTGATGGTGAACCATATTATGTAGAATGCCACTGCTCAGGGAAGCTGGGAAATGGGTACATGGAACCTCTTATTCTGACCTACAAAAATAGCGACTTTTGTATAGCTAACTTCATAATTAATCTGAAAGGATGTTTTAACCTAATGAATTGTATCTGAACTTGTCTAGAGAGCTCTGGTAACAGATGTAGGGTGGTCTGCACAGAGTATGAGGACTCAGTGGCTTTGTGGGACAGCAGGGATCATGAGGCTTTCTCAGGGCTCCCCACTTCCTTTGCTCTGAGCCCATCCTCACTAAGCAGCATTGGAACAGGAGCATGGGTACCCCAGTTCCCAGAAAATCACACACCTCTTGACGTGCATGCTCACACATCATGCCTTTAAAAGTTTCATTGTCATGGAACAGTCTGGGTGAGTGGACAACATTAAGTTTCGGGCTCCATAAAGCCAAGGATAGCCCTTAAGGGTGAGATGGTCGCGTGTGGGTCCACCACCATGAGAACCTGACCACAGAGGAGGCAGCTCAACTCTGTCTGTGACCTGGCTTCTGAGTGGTCGGCACAGGCCAAGGACGTACGAGGATGGTGGACCTCAGAGGGACCCACAGTGAGAAGCAAGACCTTTTAGCAGCAGCTCCACAGAACCAATGACCCTGGTGCTCTGATCACCCTTCTGATATAGCTAGAAAGTGTGGGTGACATTTAGGCCAAAGAAGAGGAGCACATTGTCTTTTAGGTCAAGGATAAATGACCTTGGTGGAAATGCCAATAAAATCCCTAAGACTAGTTGTCAAATAAATTGGTTTAGAAAGTGTTTTTCACTTTGTGTCAAAAAGCCATAAATTAACTAAAATTAAGAGTCTTAAAATTAAATAGGTTGCTTACTTTCCCCTTAATTATTTTGCCCTGTTATCACACTCTTTTCAGAACTAAAAATATATATATTTTAGGGAGCATTAAAGATGAGGGTGAGAGAAATGCTGACGAAGACCATGCAGCACACAGCCAGTGAGGCGTTCATCTCAGGAGAGCACCGAGTAAGGGGAGCATGTCCGTTTGCTGGGGTGGCATGACAGAGTGCCACACCTGGGTGGCTTACATACAGGAATGTCTTGCTCCACAGCCAGAAGTCCCAAAATGAGGTGTTGGCAGGATTGCTTCCTTCTGAGGACTGCAAGGCAGATTCTATTCCAGGCCTCTCTACTAGCTCCTAAGTGGTCTGCTGTAGTAGAAATATCTTTGGCATGTAGAAGTGTCACCTGATCTCTGCATTCATCTTCACACGACGTTCTCCCCGTGTGTGTGTGTGTGTGTCTGTGTCCAAATGCCTCTTTTTGTAACAACACCAGTCCTATTGGATTAAGGCCCACTCTGCTCCAGTATGACCTCACCTTAACTAATTACATCTGCAAAAGATGGTCACATCCTGAGGCTGAGGGTTAAGACTTCAACATATGAATTTTAGGAGACACAATTCAGCCCTTAACAAGGGGCAGAGGACAGTATTCACACTGAAACCTCCCAAACGCCTTCTCTTGTATTCACTCTCCTGATGGTTGTCCCTAGTTACACCTCTTTCATTAAGTATGAAATGTATTAAAAGTGGAATATCTGAAGCAGCAGGAAAGCTTCCAAAGGAGAGAAATTCTGATGCAGAATCACTGAAATCAAATTATTTTTAGTAACAGAAGACATCCTGGCCAAGACATTGAAACATGTGGGTTGTAGTCCTGGTTCTGACTCCATTCATTGGGAGAAGTTTGAGGGGTGCACAGCAGTGGCCCAGGGGCTCTGAGTGGTTCCACCCACTGGCAGGATCAGAAGCAGGACCAGAGCCCGCATCTCTCTTTGCCTGGAGCTTTCTCCAGTCTCATCTCCATCTCCATCATTCTGAGATTCCAGCCTTGGTATTTTCAACTCTAACTGCATGCTTTAAATCGAATCTTCCTCCCAACCCCCTGACCTACCTAAAGATCAGTAAGTCACCCCATAAGCTTTTCAGAAGGCCTGGTAGCTGGGCAGCCTATAATTTCCTTGACTTGCATCACCCATCCCCACAGAGTGTGGGACTGGTCTGAGCAGGACAATCACTGGCATTTAGTAGACTCTGGATTTGCTCATCTCAGCAGACAGTTTTCCACGGCCACAGTCCTCAGAAGGCTGTCTGGACTCATGCTGAAACCAAGTTTGGGCAGTATTACAGGTTTGCATAAAATCAGATCCAGCACACCAAAGTGCGGTTACTCCCACTCCTGTGCCCAGCAAGGATCTCCACAGGGGTTCCACACATCTGAAAATGGAAAAAGCACTAAAACATTAACCCTTCACCTTCCCTCAGACTGTGCCATTTTCCACTCACAAGCAGCATAAGAAGGCCTTTTTCTTCCTCCCCATGAGAACGATCTGAAAATGGTTAACACAGATTGCTAGTTAGCATTAACCACAGTGAGGGAATATGTAAGATATTAATGTCACTTTTTTATATGGCCATGTGAGCATTTGAGGATAATAATAAACTCTTATTTACAGGGTCAAACACCACAATATGTACATACCACTGAAGTGTGTTTGCAAAATAGGCAATAACTCCTCTAAATAGACTGTCTCGGAATGACTAATAAATAATAAGCTTCTTGCCTTCAAAATTAACAACAGAGAAGAAGCATATTATTTTGGGCACTACAGTAAGAAGTAGTTTTCTTTGGGAAGGATTGAGGCTGTAACAGGAGGAGTTCAGGCCTCAGTTCTTGTCCTCCGTTACTCCCCACCCATAGAGCAGTGAGGCAGGGCCACGAAAAGTCATGGCAAGAACAGAGCCTGCAGAGTAAACATTGTATGAACTTCAGAATCTAGATCTGGAAAGAACCTTCTTATCCCTTGAACTCCAGCCTGCCTGGTCCTCAATTTGCAGTAACTTGCCCAAGTTCACACAGAGCAAAGCAGGAAATACCCATGGAATCTTTCCAGCCAGGGAGGATATTCAGATTCTGGGGATTTAGTAGAAATACAATGGCCTTGAATGCAGGAGCATTCATCCCCAGCTCTGCTCCTGCATGACCTGGGATAAGTCACTAAACCTCACAGGACAGCATGTTCCTCTGTAATAGAAGTGGCAGCAGCTACTGCATGTTGCTGTAGGGATAAATGTAACAGAACTGTGCAAATGTAAAATGATAGTAAATAAAATACATCAAGCAATAATATAAGAAAAGCTGGATTTTTTTAAGTGATACTGTTACTGTGATAATAAAATCTGAGAGAGCTAGTTGTTTTCAGAGTTGATCAATGTCACCACCATCTTTCCAGCACCAAATAATTGCCCCTGGCCTCACAAAAGCACAAGATATTTATTTAGATCTTTTCTGTTTCCAAATCCCTTTAAAACGGCCATCTAAGTTGATTTTCACTAAGGAAACCAAGGGAAAAACCAAAATTCAAAGAAGGGAGCAATGTCCCCAGAATCACCAAGTTAATGAATGGCAGGCCTGAACTTCCAAAGCTACACAAGGTGCTCTGTCGACAAAACTACACAGCCTCTGGAAAGAAACTAGCTAGTCTGGGCACACTGGGATCACTAAGTGGCTGCCCACTGTGGAAAAGAGTCATCAGGATGAGGACTGCTGCTGGGCTTGTTTGCAACATCGCATGAAGAGTTCTGTAGGATGGGGTTGAGTGCACATCCTTTCCCCATATAGCAAGGACCTCGCACAATCATTTGAGACACTCCATCTCAGCCTCACTTTCAGGGCAGCAGGAAGTGAGGCTGGACATGGCCCATGTGACATCCCAGACCTCACACTCTCCCTCAGGCTACCATCAACTCATGTAAATGAGTACAAATCCCTGAGCCTTTCCCAGTCCCTGACCCCACATCCCAACCAGACCTGCACATAGAACCAATAATTCTGTCCCTGCCTAAAGAGACATGGTCAACTATCAAATCTCTGATAGATCATGGGGGGAAAGAAATCAATCAAGTATGGAGATATTTTATTTGTGTGGTGCCAATAGAATGCACCTGTGAGATTATTCAGTTGAATGTGTGAATTTGGCCATTATCAGAATATTTTTTCACTGTAAAGAGAGCCACAGAGACACAAAGGAAGGTTCTCTGCTGCTCAGTTTTTTGTGTTAAAATTGCAGTTATTTCTGGAAAGTGTTTTGGCACTATCTATCAAGTGCTTTTAAAATGTTAACACCCGTTGGCCCCACAAATTCCTTTCTAAGAAACATTATAAAAATTTTGACAAAGAAACATTAGTGTACTTCCGGCCAAGATGGAGGCATAGGTAGACACGGTGCATCTCCCTCCACAACTAAGAAGGAACACAACTACCTCAAAACTGGATACAACCAGAAGTTTCAGAAAATTGAGCTGCATGAAAGTCCAACAAACAAAGATATAAAGAAGACAGGTGGAAGGGGCGGAGCCAGGACAGAGAGACATAGTGTGGAGGCAGCCATAGAGGGAGCAACAGCAGCTGTGGCGAGCCAGCAGAAAGCACAGTCACAACTTTTAAAAAGTTGGGAGGGACACCTGGGGCATGTTCCCAGCACCACACCAGAATGCGCAGCTCACAGTTAAAGTGTCAGGGAAAATAAAGCCTCGTTGGTGCTGACTGTGAAAACCAGTGGGGGTTGGGACAGAGGAAGAAACTTCTGGTCTCTCAGCAGAGTCACCTTATTTAGAGGGCCCCCATTGTCCTAGAATGTCCACAGACCCACCCATTCTGGGAACCAGGGCCAGAGCAACAGCTAGAGAGATACCAGTCTCCATGGGAAGTGGGAGAAGTGCGTGGAAAGGGGGCAAGTGCTGAACAAGAGGCATCGTTCCCTCTCCGACCCCTCTCCCACATACAGCACCACAAAGCAGTGAAACAGGTTGCCCGGTACTGACAAATACCTAAGGCTCTGCCCCTTACAACATAACAGTTGCAACATCTCTTTATTTTCATTCTCTCTCTCTCTCTCTCTCTCCCCCCCCTCCCCACCCCCTGTTGGGGGGGTTAATATTTAGTATAAAACACAAAGCAACGTATTAAAAGGAAATAATTAGGCTTGCCCTGGTCAGTGTGGTTCAATTTGTTGGACTGTATATAAGAAGCATAATTGGTAGGTACAAAATTGACAGGGTGGAGTTAAGAATAATATAGGAAACGGTGAAACCAAAGAACTTATATGCATGACTCATGGACATGAACTAAGGCAGGTGGGATTGCTGGAGGGAACGGGGGTACCAGATGGAGGGGAGCAAAGGGAAAAGAAATTGAGACAACTGTTAACAGCATAATCAATAAAATATACTTAAAAAAGAAAGAAAGAAACGTTTGTGGAGATATCGTCCCTTACAATTGGGAAGAGTTAGCCATAAATGTCAGTGTTCACTATGAAAAGGAAATGTGCCCAAATGTTTACGGCGACTGCCTCTTGGCAATGGAGCATAATAAAACTTTATTTTTTTATTTTTTTATTTTTATGTATCTTTGTATTTTTCAAAATTATCCTTGGTTAGAAACAACTTAAATATCTATCAACAGATGAATGGATAAACGAAATGAGATATAAACATATAATTGAATATGATTCAGCCTTCAAAACAAAGTCAATTCTCACATGCTACAGCATGGATGAATCTTGAGGACAGTATGCTAAGTGAACTAAGCCAGTCTCAAAAGGACAAATACTCTATATTCCATACTACTTATATAAGGTTCCTAAAGTAGTCAAATTCATAGAGACCAAAAAAATAGAACAGTGGTTTCCAGGAGCTGGGGGAAGGAGGGGAAAGGGAGTTACTGTTTAATGTGTGAAGAGTTTCAGTTTGGGAAGATGAGGAAGTTTTGTGGATGATGGTGGTGATGGTTGCACAACAGTGTGAATATACTTAATGCTACTGAAATGTACACTTAAAAATGGTTAAAATAATAAATTAATGTTACCAAAATAAAAAACTTTAAAGAAGAATATCTATGTGTATTTGTTTTACTCTGATACTCAGGGAAAAAATAAAATTTAAAAAATCCAATGAAAATACTAGTTTTGACTAGATGGCCTCCCTTCCAGATTTAGCCTTCCATGCTTTAATACCATCATCAACATTCAGCTTCAGCATAAACATGATGAGTGTTCCAAGGCTGAGCTAGAGAGGGAACGTCAGACTCAAAACTCAGATGGATGGAGAAGCTGTTAGTGAAGTAAAAGAATTAAGACTAATTATTATTTTTATTTTTTATATTCACCCAAGAACAAGATCATTGATTTTAGAGAGAGAAGAAGGGAAGGAAGAGAAAGAGGGAGAGAAACATTGATCAGTTGCTCCTCACATGTGCCTCCACTGGGGACTGAATCTGCAACCCAGGCATGTGCTCTCACTGCTCCGACCTCTCTGACCTGGAATCCAACCCAAGACCTTTTGGTTTACAGTCCAACAAACTGAGCCACACTGGCCAGGGCAAGCCTAATTATTTCCTTTTAATAAGTTGCTTTGTGTTTTATACTAAATATTAACCACCACCCCCCAACAGGGGGAGGGGAGGAAAAGAAGGAAAATAAAGAAAATTATAAATTTAAACTCAGTGCTTTGGAGTAAAAGATATTAAAATTTTTCAGTCACAAGAAAGAGAAACTGAGGATAGTGTCACATTACCTGTGAATTTCCTATGTGTCACATTTATTCCATTTAGATGAGTGATAACACTGGCAAAATGTGCTATACCTTCCTGTTCAACAATCTACAAAACAAAGATGTGGTAGAGTCATAATTGTTCAGACCACTGCCTTTCCAAAACAACTATAGTTAGAGAAGCTGCTGTTTAAAAACCAGCTGAAGAGTTGTAGTAACATGGTTCAACTACTTTTAGCAGGTACAAACCAGTAGGGTAAAATAAAATGACTACAAATTGAAATCTGATGCACTTGTGTTCACATATTGATCAATTATCAAGTATCAGTACTCTAAGTTCAATGCAAAATTTTTATTGTGACAAAATAGACATAACATTTTAACCATATTTTAGTGTATAGTTCACGAGTATTGAGGACATTCACATTGCTCTGCAACCATTGCCACCCTTCCTTTTTAAGGATGAATCATATTACATCATCTGTATAGACCACTTTTTATTTATACATTTGTTCATTGATGGAGTCTTGGGTTGCTTCCACCTCTTGGCTACTGTGACTAGTGCTGCTATGAATATGGTTGTACAAACAGTGCAAATTTTAAGAACTGGTGAGCCACTTATGTCCAGGAAAATTAAGCAGGTGACCTCTATCATACTGGTGCCAGGAAATCACTGGTTTCATGGAATCAGAGCAGGAAACTGTTATAAAATCATCATCATGGTTATAAACAGATGAGGAAATGGACACAAAGTGACTTTACTAAGATGATTTGTAAAACGTTTAGTTCCTACACTTTTCAAGTCAAAGATCCCCTGTCCCAGGCACAAATATCTACCCAACTTGTCATGCCACATACTTCAAATTCCCAACACCAGAGATTTATTTACTTAGATGAAGGCACTGGTACTTTTAACAGGAATCTTCTAGTAAAACAAAAACAGGTCTGAGGGAAAGTCATTATTGACCCTTATGCTTTGTCTTGAAAGACTGGTTTTCCACAGAACAACAAGCTTAGTGGGGTTCTTAGAAAATAGAAACTGTACAGAAGAGCTCAGTAAAAGGACAGGAGGTGGGGTCCTGAAGAATTTTAGGCATAGATGCTTCACAAGGCAACCATCATCTCTGGAGGAGCTCTAAGCACCCAGATGCAGTCCATATCCATGTTGAGTCTTAAGACACAGAAAAGTGAAGTTAGAAAAAGCTAAAGACCTACTTGGGCAGCATTACCATTTCTCTCTGGCTTGCTTCTTATTATATATTGTGCTTCATGCCAAAGTACAGGTTTTCCACAATGACTTGGGACCATGAGTCAATTCTAAATGTTAATAAAATATTTTGCTAGGTTTCCTCAGCCATATAGGAATGATATTTTTTTCCTCTTAGCAAAAATTAAAAATGCTCAAATGCATCACTAACTGAGGACTCACTTTGCTTCAACAGGTTTCAATCTCTCCAGCTGACAGGTGTGCTTCAGGATGGAGTTGAGGGAGCTCTGTCAAAGGTAGTGTTCAAAAACCAGGAGAACTCCATGATAACACAGTTAATTAGCACAAACATCTGAACATTCTTCAGGTCAGAAAGTGCTTACTATAAGCACAGTAAGTATATTGCCTCCATGATAACAAGGTTGATTCTTAATGGGAGTGTTAGTCCCACCTCCAATCCAACATTGTGTAGTGGCTCCACTATGCCTGTGTAAGAAGTTTGAAAATAGTATTGTGGTAGCCCAAGGTAAGAAAACCTGTCCAAATATATTTGACAATCAATACAAATGATGTATAGAGATTTTGCAATCTAAAAATCAAGGCCAGTGACCCTCCTACTTATTAAAATAACAACAATTAATGGAGCAATAGGACATAAGATTTACTGTTATGTCTGCAGAGAAGTCAAGAGGATATTGAAATTGGGTAATTAAGACATAACCAGATATTAGTCATTAGGGCAGTTTATACACATTACCTTTACAGTTTATGAAACTAGGAATCTACCATGCTCTAGTGAAAATCCAGAACACAGTATTTCCAAGGTTCAGCCATTATGATGTGTGTAGTATCTGATAAGTAAGTCCACACTAATAAAATATGTTCACACTAAATTAACCTAAACAATAAAAATAAAATAGTAACATTAATCCAATTCCCATTGTGGTGATGTTTGGTTTGCTTCATTGGCAAGTCAATTGAGTAAACATCTGTTCTATTCTCTCCCATTTCCCAATAGGCCAAGCTCACATTACTTATTAAACTCCTTCCCAAAGATCTTCTTATCCTCTGTCTCATGCAGCCTAAGGAAGCACACTGGACTGCTTTCAGCTAACCCCTCACTGACAGGACCCAGCGACGGCCCTCACTATGGATAGATCCTGTCATGGTGGTCACCACCACCAAGGACCAGGTCAGGATGGTCAGGGATGTCAACAAAGGTTTAAAAAATTATATATGCAAAACACATTATCTTAGTACATCCTTGTGTAAAATACTATGGAAGGAAGAACAGACTATTCTTTTGGTCAGTTTGGTATACTATATTCTTCTAGCACATTTTCTAAGCATTTATACATGTCCTATTCACTGTTCTACAACTACAGTAGTGTGTTTTGTTCAGGAAATAAGGCTCAGATCCTAGGTCTTCTGTAGGTCTTCACAGACTTTTTAGCAGAAATAGAGGGGTTGGCCTCTGCACTGCCGCCTCAGAACTTGCCTCTTCAATCTGTTCTCTCAATCTAGCTCCTCTCGCTTGAGTAAAAGTCACATAAAAGCAAAGCAACTGCCTGTCTCTACAAAATGCTGTGCCAGAAGGGATTGGCTCTGGCCAGACCAAAAAGCATGCTGGAGACCAGAGACCCAAATAGAGGTAGCAAGGGGCATAAAGAGCCACACCTAGGAAGGCCGGAGCGGGAGACTGTGGACCAAGCTTCAGTACAGAGAAGGGCCCAGAGCAGAAGGAGAGATGGAGTACAAACACGACGTGTGGGCTGGCCAGCCAGTTTTTAAGAGTCCAGAATGGAACAAACCAGAGAGCAGACCACTGGAAGCTGGGGAAGGGGGCAGGAAAGTGAGTAAAGAAGAAGACAGCTGTGAGAGAGAATCTCTTGGACTTGCCCCAGCAGGCTCTGGGCGAGTGAGAGCAGCAAGGGGTCCCATGTGACCCACAGCAGGCAGAGATGATGCGGGCACAGAGGTGGGGAAGTCAGGGCCCGGCCAGCTTTGGAAGGCATGGATGAGACAAATATGTTGGATGAAGAACATAACAGTAGACTTTTCCTTCTGGTTCTTTTCCCCTCCCTGACATTATTTAGTATAGTGAGTCCCTGAAGGAAGGGGCATCTAGGTGAGAAAGCAGGTTACTTGTATATCCTTCAAGAGCCCCCAGCCAACCATTCTTTGGGTTATCATCCTTGCTTAACCTTTTTTATTCCCTACTGGGCACTAGGCTCCCTAAGAAAAGACCATCTGTCTTTCTCACCCCTGTAATACTTTATAGATAATTCAAAGGAAATTTCAGGTTTAAAAAATCTCCATCTTTCATACCTAACTTAGAGTGTCACCTACAACTGTGGTCATAACAACAGAGGCTCCAAAGCCCACCTAACTTTTCCAAGGGCAACCCATCCAGAAAAGGCAAGATGCAGGCTGCTGGAAGAAGTAGCTAGCAATGATCAGGGGGTGGAATCTGTCCAAGATGTCCTGGTAACAGCCAAGCCACAGGAAGGAAAAGGGGAAAAAGCAACGATGGGGAAAGGCTATGCAAAAGGGACAGAAATAGGAAATTCCAGGCCATCTTCATAGAAAGCCCTTACAGAAATATAAGTGGAAGCTCTGCCTTGGGGAGAAAATTGGGAGACAAAATTCCCATAGTTTAGCAAGCTTAGAAGCTGCACAAAACATTTGGAAGTACTGTGATTCCTTTTTGGCCTGAGATCAAATATGAAAGTTGATGTATTAAATTGGGATCTTGATTGGCATGGTGCAGACCCAACCCTGGAAGAAGATTCTGCGTGTGTCCCTATAGGGACCCAGGCTCAAGGTCAACCAGGTGGCTCGTCTGACCAGCCAGGCTGATTTACTGGCAAAAGGCTGTAAGGACATGCATTTCAGCCAAGGTCTGGAACAGCAAAAGTCAGGAGCAAAGATGAAGTAAAAAAGTTGTCCAGGAAAAAGCAGACTTTGCAGGAGTGGGAGTTAGGGCCTCTGGGAACCTTCATTCCTCTCCAGTCTGTCCAAAAGACTACAGTAGAACAAGTTTCTCAATAACAAACACGTGAACATAAAAAAGGGGGAGGGGAAATATTGGAAGCATTGCAATGTAAAAATGATAATCATAAGAGAGCTACTTGGCTGCCTCCACTTTTGGAGATGCATTGAGGAGTTGACCAAGGACGGGCCTCCCTGGGGACCAGCAGCCTGTCTCCCAGAGTTCTGGGACGCCTGGTGGGCCGGGCACTTGTGAAGGTACCAAGGAGGAATGTCTTGCCCATGTTGGAGTCAGTTTGTCACTGAGCAGTTGTGTGTCTGTATGTAATTCTAGGAAAATAATAATTATTTCATTATATTCTCTCTCAGGGCTCTAATCTACCATAAACATTTTCCCCTTGTTTTTGTCTTAGGGGAGATTCACAACACAAATTCCAGCTTTCCTGAGGCAGTGCCTGGGGCTCTAATTTTGAACAAGGAAATATGACTTGGAAAACTTCTTTGAGGAGTTAGAGGTAAGAATTGGTGGCGAAAAGGTGAGGAGAAGAGATTGAGGGAGTCAAGAAATGTGAATAAACAGACCAGAGGAGTGGAATGAAAAAGCCCAAAGGACATTCGTTTCATTGAATTTACTTTTCTTAATTTTTGATTTCCATGTGCTCTGCTTTACTGCATTTCCCCTTAGCAAGAAAACCCAGTATCTCCCAACTGACACCATGTAATTAATTTCAGCACCTCATCCTTAGCACCACTCCTGTGAAAAGGGAATGGGGTTAATGCCTCAGGGTGGCATTTAAAAGAAAAAAACAGCTAGAAAGCTAAGTTTTAGTGGTATTAATTCTTACATAATGTTTGCCACTTAAATCCAGGTATTTTTTAAGTTTTTATGATTACTTCACCCAAATTCAGGTTCAGTAAAACCGTTTTTGTCTAAAATGGTTTTGCAGACAGTTATTGGTAAGTAATTGTTTTGTTATATTTCACACCATACAAATTCACTGAAAAGCAGATGGAGAAAAATCAGCCCGGTCAGTTTCTGGGCATTACCCTCTCCCCGTCAGGACAAGCCTCCAGGGCACACTGTACACTTTGGCCTATCCCCCAGTGACACTCCAACTCCCTGGCTCTCCCAGAAAGATTTGCTGGCGTTTGTCTGGAACAGATACAGCAGGAAATGACATACCCAGAGGTGCAGGCAGGGTCTCCCCTTGGGAAGAATGGCTGCCTCTTGCTTTAGCATGTTCTCCAGGAGTCTCAGGAAGAGGGACTCCTTTTTGAGTCACTCTTACTTACCCCTTCCTTGCCCATCCAAAGGACATTGGTTGCAGGTCTGTGCTGGGCAAGGAGCTCAGCCACACACTGGGAAGAGCAAGATGAGTTATCCTGGGCCTCCCGACTCACTGGGCAGTGGGGCAGTCAGATAGGAAGGCAGTTACAACCCCATGTAGAAGGTGCCGGACCCAAGAGAAGCCCAGATTCGATGTGAGCACATCAGAGTAGGGCCTAAACCAGACTGAGATGGAGCAGGAGTCTGGGAAGACTGCCTGGAGGAAGTGACCCTAGTGCCTACATCCATTCAACTGATATTGAGGGCTTATCATACACCCTGAGCTGTTCTGAGTGTGAGATGGAGCAGTGGACCAGATACACAAGGTCCTCCTCACTCGAAACTTACATTCTAGGAGGAAGAGACCCACTAATGCACAGAAGAATGTGACAGAGTGACCTCATGGCCAGGGAGTCTTGAAGAAATGGTGTGTAAGCTGAGACTTTAGTGATTAGAAGGAAGGAGGGGGTTTTCAAGCAGAGGAAATGGCCTGCAAGGACAGGATTAGTCTGCTATTGGAGTAGGGAGGAAAAAGGACAGGTGTGGCTAGAATTTAATAGGCAAGGAGCACAGTGAAGGGGCTGAGATAGGGAGATAAGGAAAGACCAGATCACACAAAACTTTATATATTAGGGTTACAAGTTTGTATTTTATTGTACACATCATGGAAAAGGGTATTAAAGGGTTTTAAGCCAGAAAGTGGCATCATTAGATTTCTGTTGTAAAACCCAGCTGCTTGGGCAGGCCAGGGAATGAGAGGAGTGATGAAAGCAGCAGCATGTGCAAAAGCCCTTGAGGAAAGAGCCCATTCCAAGGGATGTGTGCGAGGCCAGGTGTAGAGAACCAGGTGGGATGGTGAGAGGTGAGGCTGGAGACGCAGGCCAGGGCCAGACCACTAAGATTCTCACGTTCCATCCTGGACATAGTGGCTTCACAACAAAGGTCCCAGGCAAGCTCTGGGGGCCTTGAGGCAGGACTGACGTAATCAGGATATTTACTAAGCTCACTCAATAGCTTTTGCATTGGCAGGTGGTGGGAAGGTCATGGATGCCCCAAACAGCAAGGACTTGGCATATGGATTAAACTACACCTCCAAAGATCCAAACTGTATGCTATCTTTCAGAGTTACCTAAACGTATTAATACTCACCACATTCTTACACATGAAAAACAATGATTTTCTCATTCTCCATTCTCCAGAGTTCAATGGGTAAAGAGTAACAACCCCCAAGGTGATTAATATCACTCTTATTATTGTTGTTACTTACTTTCCTACTACATCTCGCACTGATCACTCACTTCCTTTGTCCAAGTCTAGACCATTCAGACATTCCTTCTTCTTCCTGGCTGCTCCTTTTCAGGTTCTTTTTCTGCTTTCTCTTCATCTTCCTACTTCTGAGGGCATCCTCAGAGCCCGGGCCTCCATCCCTCCTTGGCAGCCTCACCCCTCTGGCTGTCTCAGCTATTATTTCTCTATGGATGCATCCCACACCCTCCTCTGCTGCCCTGCTCCCCCCCCCCCCAACACACACACACACTCGAGTGCCACACCCAGGGTTCCAATGTTGGTGCTCCATTAGATGTCACAGGCCTCTTGGTTCCATGGAAGTCAATCTTCTTGGCATCTTCCCCAAACCATTTCCTTTTTCTGAAGTTCTCCTTGAGTGTATGACCCCAATTCATCCAGATAAGGGTCCCCAATCATTCTTGACTCTTCCCTCTCCCTGGCTCTCCACACCAGTCAATCAATTAAGCCCAGTCTATGTTTTCTCCTCAATGTCTTTGGAATATGTCCCCTCCCTTCCTTTTCCACAGCCACCATCCCAACTCCAGCCGTCATTCTATACTTTGTAAGTGCCTCACAATTGGCTTCCTAGTCTACAGGACTTTTTCATTATCTCTAAGTGCTCCCCTCAAGTCCCCACACCACCTCCAAACTCACCTTATGCCACTCAGAGTGAAAAGAAGCCACTAGATTTGAATTTTCTCACTTTCCATCCAAAATATGAAGTCAACACAGATGAAAATGTGGAATACAAGAAAGAGCAGCAAGCAAAGCAATAGTTCTACTACTGTAAACTTATGGTAAAATCTAAACCTGTATCCAACATGTGACTAGTGTGACTAATGTGAACTAAGATGTGCTGTAGATGGAAACTATGCCTTCAACAGACCTTATACAAGAAAAAAAAATAAAAACTTACCATTAAAATTAATTTTATTTGTTTCTTCTTATTTATTTTTAATGTGGCTGTGGCTACTAGAAATTTTTAATTACATATGCAGCTGGCATTTGTAGCTAGCACTGTATTTCAGTTAGACGGCATGAATAATGGGAGATAGTATGGCTATGATTCTTAATGTAACTGTTCAGAAACTATTCCTAAGGGAACAATGGAATGCAACAATGAAAATACAAATAGCCAATGAAAAAGCAGACAAAGGATGTGAACATACATTTCTGCAGAGAACATATACATATGGCCAATGTTCAACATCATTACTCATCAAGAAAATGCAAATCAAAGTCACTAGGATGACCATATTGGAAAAAGTGGAAAATTACAAGTGTTGAGGAGAATGTGAAGAAATTGGAACCCTTGTCTTTGGTGGTAGGAATGTACAATGGTGCCGCCACTGTAGTAAAGAGTTTGCTGGTTCCACAAAATCTTAAACATGAAGTTACCACACAAACCAGAAATTTACTTCATGCCTAGAGAAATGAAAACATATTCACACAAAAAGTTGTACAGGAATGTTCACAGCAGCATTATTCTTGTAATAGCTGAAAAGTGGAAACAACCAAGTATCTCTGTCACCTGATGAATGGATAAACAAAATGTGGTACATCCATACAATAGGAATGAACCTTGAAAACTGTATGCTAAATGAAAGAAGCCTGTCAAAAAAGACTACATATTTATAATGCCTTTTATATGAAATGTCCAGAATGTAAAATTTGGAAGCAGAAAGCAGATTGGGGTTGTGTAGGCCTGGGCTGGGGAAAATCGGGGGAAAATGAGGAGTGACAGCTAATGAGTATAAGGTTCCTTTTTGAGATGATGAAAATGTTCTAAAATTGAATGTGGTGGAGGTTGCGCAAGAAACAGATAACACTTATTGCTTTGGGAAAGGGAACTTGAAAGATAGGAGACAGGGGTATCCCTGTATACATATTTTTACTGTATATCCTGTGTGCATATAGAATTTTGTCTTACATGTATAATAACTTATTCACAAATAAAATAATATTTTACAAGAAATTACTTTAGCATTGGCAAAAGGGTTATAACTATAGATTTGATAAAAATTCAAAAAGTATTCAGAGAACCTAATTTAAATGTTCGTACCAATACATCTGCAAACCTAAAGGGTAGTTTTTAGGAAAATATAAATATTAAAAACTGTCTCAAAGAAAAGAAAGAAAAACAGACCAGACTAATGGCCAGATAGAAATTAAAAATATAGCCCTGACCTGTGTGGCTCAGTTGGTTGGGCATTGTCCTGCAAGCAAAAGGTCACTGGTTCATTCCTGGTCAGGGTACACACCTAGGTTGCCATTTGGTCTGTGGCAGGGGCTTATGAGAGGCAACTGATTGGTGTTTCTCTCACACATCAATGTTTCTCTCCCTTTCTCTGTCCTTTCCCCTCTCTTTAAAAGTAAATAAATAAATAAAATCTTTTTTAAAACAGAAGGAAATTTAAAAGATAACCAAAAATATACCTCATCCCCCCCTTCCAGAAAAAGGAACATCAAATGCAGATAGGATTATAGGTGAGTTCTTCCAATCCTTCGAAAAACAGAAAATTCTTACTTATAAACTATTTCCAGGCATGGAAAACTACCCAAGGCATCCCCACTCATTTAATAGGGATAAATATAATTGTACTACAAAATGAGTAATGAGAGCAAAATGGAATGGGGGGAGCACACTAGTGATTTTGCTTAACCCACAGAATTGGCTCTATCAATTTTTTAAATTAAAATATAGCTGATCTAGCTATTAATTTTGATTGGCTGAATTTGTTGCCAACATTTTAAAAATGGAATTTTTTTCATAAAGATCACACTGAAATAAAGCATATGCAATGATTGTAATAAGAAAGTAATAGAATATTCGTATTTTTAGTTCCTATGAATCAATAGTGGTGAATATGATGATGGTAATAATCACTAACATTTATCAAGCACTTAACATGTACCAGGACCTTTTTATATCTTTTTTGTCAAAAAAGAAAAAAACCCAAACTTTAGGGAGTAAAAAAGAAAGAATATTTTTATAAGAAACAAAAATGGGATACCAATTTTACTCTCAGATTTGTAAAACTTAAAAACTGATAATAATCAGTGAGAATATGGGAAAAGAGATACTTTTATTCTCCACTGGTGGGAATGTGACTTGGAGGATAATTTGAGGATACTTATTAAAAATGTAAATGTGCATATCATCAAACTCCAAGAGATCCATTGCTCTATATCTACCCCAGGGAAATACTAGAAAATGTATTCAAATGGTCATGGTATTAGTTTTCTACTGCTGCATAACAAATTACCATAAATTTTGCAGCGTAAAGCAACACAAAATTATCTTGGTTTCTGAGGATCAAGAGTCAGGCACATTTTAGTTGAGTCCTCTGCCCAGAATAGCACAAGACTGAAGTCAAGATGTCAGCCTGGTGTTATAATCTGGAGATTCAGTTTGGGAAAGATCTGTTTTTGAGCCTCCTCCGCTTGTTTGCAGAATTTCCTGGCGGTTGTATAGGGAGGTCCTGTTTTCTTGTTGGCTGTCAGAGACAGACCATTCTCAGGAACTAGAGCCGCCTCTCAGAAGCTTGCCAAGTGACCCTCTCCTTCATTCCCCTCACACTTCAAATCTTTTCTTTCAGAGATTGCTTTTATGGGATTCCCTGTTTAAACCAGGCCCACCCAGCATAACTCAGGTTCATTAATCCCACTGCAAAAGTTATATATCAACCCTATTCAAAAGTCCTGCCCACATTAAAGGGCAGGGGATTACACAAGGTGAGTGCAACAGGAGTGGGAATCTTAGGGCTATGTCAGAATTCCACCTACCACACCCAGGTTCAAGGGTGTTTATGCCAGTAGAGTTTGTAAAAATGAAAAATTAAGAACAATTTAGGAATTATTAAATAAACTACAAATTGTTGCGTAGACTATGTACATCTATACTACAGAATATTGAGAAGCATCAAGCTGAATGAGATAGATCAATATGGCATGTTTTTTTTTTAAGTTACAGAACAATACATACAATAGAATCCCATTATATATTAATAAATAAATACTGACTTCCTGCCTTTACTCTTATACTCTGTAATTCTCTATTTTGCTGCCAGAATCCTATCTGCACCTTCTCTGTGCCCAACCTGTCCCCGGCTTAGAACCTGACCTTGAATTTCAATCATGTCTAGGAGAAAGCCTAAACAAATCCTTATCCTGGTCTTTCCCCTTCTCAGCTCCTGTGCTCCAGCCACAGCTCCCTGGACGCATGGCTTCCCCCCAACCACTGAGCCCTCACCAGCCCTGTTCCTCTGTCTGAAATGCTCTCGGTCACCCCCTTTATAGCTGGCTAAGTTCGACGGATTCTTCAAACCCCAGTTCTTCCTCCACTGCCCTGTCATCCACCAGCCAGGTCCCTTGTCATCGCCCCATGCTTCCTCATTCTTCCTACAGTTTTTCAGTATTTATTATCTTTGTGCTAATTTGATTGATAATCTGTCTCCCCCAATAGACACTAAATTCCACAAGGGCAGAACCTACCCTGATTTTGCTTACCATTATATCCCCCCAGTGCCTGCCACAAAATAGGGGCCCAGTCAATATTTGCATGAGACAGCAAGTGAATTCCTTTCTCAGTCCTCCAGATTCCCCTTCTTGTGGGAGCTGTGCCTTTCTGTGCTGTCAGACACCCCCTCATCTGTGTGTCTTTTTCCCAGCACTCAGCGTCTATACCAGATCATTTGCTCGCAGACTGAGCTTCCCCACCAGACTGTGAGCTCCTTCCCAACACCACCAGCCTAGCACTCAGCCCAGAGAAGAGCTCTGGAACTGGGTAATAGGTGAACAAATAGACAACAATCTGCCTCTCCCTTGTCTCCACTATGCCTCTGTTTGGGGGTGGTCTGGGGGCCTTGTGGGGCTCACAGCAGGGAGACAGCACTCTTGCAGCAGGATGGGGTAGAGGCAGAGGCTCTAGGAGAGGCAGACCCATTGCAGTAGTTGGGAGGAAGGGAGGTCCTCTCAGGAGGAAGAAGATGGTCAGTTGCATGTGTGACAATAGGTGATAGGAGTTTAATCAGTATCCAGGAGGACCCAATGCAAGGGATAGAGTGTCTCACCTGGAAGGAGGGGCCCTGAAAGTAGACCCCATTATGAGTAGACCCTATTATGAGTAAGATCACAGTGGGATCCCATAAGGCCTATCCCAGGACAGGATTCTGCACTGCTGCTCAGCTGGACCACAGACCATAATCCAGTCCACAACCTCCACCTCCAAATTTTGAGAACATTGTCCTCTGCGCCTAAAACGACACCCCATGCACCCAAATAGGTGACCTTGAGGAAGGGGTTCTGGGGCCAAGTTCAACGAGGAACCTTGTTTTCCTAATACAGTCCAGAGGGAGGAGGAGCCTGGGCCAGCTGGAGAGAAGACCAAGGTCAACGCCCACATGACTGTGTCCCATCCCAAGGACTAGGCTATAACGCTGAGACTCCAGAGCAGAAAACAGCAGAGCAAGCAGTCAGTGTGAACACAGCTCAGGAGGAAGCTTGTGAACATAGCAATAGTGTGGAAGTTCCCCTATAACCTGATACCTGATACTCAGAAGGGTGGCTACTTAATAGCTGTCTGCCACATTAGGCTACAAACACCCCCCTCAGATATTCTTGGTCTCATTTCAAAATTAGAAAATGTGCCTTATAGGTCAATTTTAAATATAATAAATCACACATTCTAAAAATAGGGAACTGTGGCTCCCAAATGTCAAGAAATATATTGAAGATTACATAGTGTTGTAAACAACAGTTCTAATCCAGGTCTATATGGAGATTTTCTTCTAAAGCCTTTCAGTCTTACTTAGTGAATGAACATACCCTGAAGAAGATGAGTTAGTCTAGGGAAAAACACAAAGCTTACAAAGAAGAAAAATCATTGAAAAGTAAGGAAGCCGCTTCCTTAAAGATACTAATTGTTTCTTTTGTAAAAACACTCCATTCTGGTTTGAAGTGTGCACAACTCACATGTACCTGTCATTGCTGTTTGTCCTGTGTTCCAAGTCCATTTTGTGTGATCCTCCTCATCATTCTCTGGTACTTGGAAACTGTGGAATTCTCATGTATGTATTTCTGGAAAGGAAGCACCTTTCAAGAAAATAGTCTGATACGCTATACAGATTGAGGTGTTTTAAACAGTACTGATGAGTTTACACAAAAGAGGCCTTATTTCTGAGGCAGCCCACATTGTTGTACATAGTAATGTTGAAAAATACTCCCCTTCCTCTCTGGGCACAAGCAGCAGCTCCCTGTGCTTGATATCACCTGTCAGTGAAGGACAAGAAGTGGAACCTTGACCTTGAATCTTAAGCTCTCTAGGCCAATATTTTCCATCAGTTTCCCCTTCTGCTCCTGGCTCTGTGTCCTCATCTCCCCTGGTGCCAGATTCTGAAGAATTAATTGCTGAGCAGCAATGTGGGCAGAAAGTAAAAGGGAAGTGCTCAAGTACAAAGCAGAAAAATCAAGTAATGAAAATCGTAACAGGTGTAAAATGAAAACATACCTTGCCAGCTGTTGAGACTGATACCCTCACTCCAGTAAGAGAGGCAAGTCACAGGAGTTTGAGGAAATCGTCATACCCAAGTCACCTCACACATTTATTGGGCACCACGTGTGAGGTTCCCCAGCCCAAGTTCTAGGCACTGAATCACTCTGCTCCTCTTTTAAAATCTGTTACTTGCCATCGTGCCACTTCTGGAATCTAGACCCATAATTTACAAAATAAAAGAAAGACAGAACTGGGAAAACAAAACTAAAGTTATTTCAAGTGACTTCCAAAATAAAAACTCCTTTCTAATAAGTGCATTTGAGTTTTTAAGAACCACAGCCCTTGTCTTCACTGCCTTTCGAAAGGGTGTGCAGCATGCAGGAGGCGCTGTAAGCAGCGAGGCTATCCTGGACTGCAAAAAGGATCACTGCCAAGGGACAGAGGGGAAGGAGAGGGGGAAAGAACATTTCAGCACGTTAAAAGCAGAAAAACAAACCACTGTCCCCACCCTCCTCCCTCCATCTCTAAATGTCCTTAGTAAAATAAAGTTGGAATTGGGGTTAAATAAAGCCATCCAAGTTCCTCCCTCTATTTGGTCTATGCCACAAATAATCCATTTGCTGCCTAGGACCTTATCTGGAGCTTCTCTCTTAAGTTATCTGTATGGGGATAAGAGAATCAAAAGATATTTAAGCTACATGCTTAAGCAACTGGGGTTATGTAGGAAGTTGGACTCTGTTTCTGCAAAATAAAGTAGCTATAGGAAAAATAAATAAGTAGAGCAGCTACAGGGAATTTTCTAAGGGAAGTTTTCCTTTTGGAAGAACTAAAGGGAAAAAAAGAACACCAAGTGCTTTGGAAAATAATGAAGCAAAGGAATGGCAACAGGGGTGGGCACGGGATGCCACTTCAGTCATCCAGGCAACCACACCTGACAGAGAAATTTGCCCAGGCAGTTCTGGGTCTCATTTGAATAAGTCTCATTATTTTGATCATTACTTTAGAGAACTGTGATACAGGTTTTATCCTCAAGTAAAATTATTCTCAATTTTCTCTAATTGAAAAAATATTGGCAGAAGGAAAGTCATTAATCCAACAGAAAGCAACATGATGAAGAAACTAAAATATTTGATAAGTATTGACTTATTTTATGGTTCCTTCCTCAGATGTTGATAACCACCCTTAAAAATATTTCCTTTCCCTTTCTCTTCTTATCCAAGTAGTTAAGGAAAATGTGCCTCATTTCGTTCTCCATAACTCATGCAACAAATAACCAATCTCTGTCTCAATCTAAGTTTCTGCCAATGTCTCAACTGTATAGGTATGAAACAGGATTCTTCAATAAGTTGATTTTAGTAGAGCAGCTCCCCCAACAATCTCATAACCAAAAACTGACAGTAAGAAATTTAATGCAATATATTAAATAGTGTATGCACACCACCATCACCACTACCACCACCTTAATTTTAAACTGCCAGAACTACTAGCAAGCTTTCTACTTCAGAGGAAAAATATCTATATATATGTAGACAGATTATAAAAAGAGTAGCTCATTTGGAGTTGGTGATTTAAGAAACAAAAAATGAGGAAATGTAGATCCTCAGCTGACATAGGTAATATTAAATGTTTTCTATTTGCCTACCCCCACCCCCAATAAAAAATAAGCAAAGATGGTGTAATATTATAATTGCTAATATTTACTGAGCATTTATATACCAAGCTCTACATGCATTATCTCATTTAGACCTCACAACAGTTATTGTTCCCATTTTATAGATGATCAACTGAGGCTTTAAGTGTCTAACAAGTGACAGTACCAAGCTGTGCACCCTGTCTTCCTATGGAGCCCATATTCTTAACTACTGCCTCCTTGTTGAAGTAGGGACAGAGGGCAGGATAGGAGTCAGGAGACTGACCTGGCCTCAAGTCTGACTTCTGATACCTGCCACTAGCTCATTCTAAAATATTGAGTAACATGGAGAAAGATCTGAAAATGTTTGGCCAAACTATGGTCTACTGCTGTTTTCTAGAGCTTCCATTCTGGTTTTCCAGAAACCATAAGTTTGACTTCCCTGAGTATTAGGGATCCTTGGGGAAGAATATGAGGTAATCTTTGCAAACAAGTGTTAAAAAGCAGAAAGAGCTGTGGCAGAGGTTGGCAATCTATCAAAAAGTGAAGTCAAGGTTATGACTACAGGGGCTCAGGGACAGGAGAGGAGATAGGAGAAGGGTTCTGGATGGTTCCCCAACTCTCCAAACAATGGCAGCAGCAGCAAACCCCTGTGCTGTAGAAACTGAAACTACTACGAAGTGCACAGTCATGCAGGATAGCTTGTACCTACACAGTCAACATTCATTCAGCATCAGCAACCAATGTGTACAAAGGTCTGTACTAAACATGATACACCTCAGCTTAGTCTTTCAAGAGCTTATGGTCTGAAGAGATATGGGACAAATAATCATGAAAATGTTTCCAAAATAAACTTTAGAAAATAAAAACAAGAAAGAGCTATTATGAAAAACTCAGGGATAATGAGAAACAAACAATGTAGATGAGTGAAGATAGACCAGGAGTGGGGACAGTTTGAGGGTAGCAATGACAGGGAGCCTGGGGTAGAGTGGCCCTTTGGTCTTTGTCACACACGTGTTTGAGAAATGAGGCACCAGTGCCACCTCTACTTTTATGTTTTCCACTCTCCCAGGGGAATTTCCAGCCTTCTTCTACGCAGGGCAAGTCCTGCAGTAGTAGATGCTCAGTAAATACCTGGCTGAATCAATGAATAGGGGGAGGGGTCTTATATTGGTGCATTTATTCAAAATGTTACATTTACTTAACAAGTCCTGTGATGACTTCAAAATATATCCACAAATTCTTTGATACGCTTTCCTATCTAAGTATGCTCAATACAGTATGATTGTATTTTGTCAGATCTAATTAATGTAATGTGGTCAATATGGCTGAAATAATGGTCCATCTGCAATTAGGACATACAAGACATAGCAGTTTCCATGCTCGCTCGCTCTCAAATCTCCCTCTCTGGGAAAAATCAGCTGCCCTGTCATGAGGATACTCAAACAGGCATTTGGAGAAGCTCACATGGGGTGAGTAGCGAAGGCCTCCTGCCAACAGCCATGTAAGGGAGCCGGCTTGGAACAAGAATCTAGAGCCCCAGTCAAGCCTACAGATGACTGGGTGACATTGTGACTGCAACCTCATGAGGGAACCACCCAGCTAAGCTGCTGCTGAATTTCTGACCCACAAAAAACTGTAAGATAGTAAATATTTGCTGTCTTAAGCCATAGTTGTGGGTATTTTGGTATGCAGCAATAAACACTTCATAGAGGCCTCTATTCTGCTACTTGCAAGGCTCTGGAGAAAAAATATAAGATGTTCCGTCCCTGCCCCCACAGAGCTCAGTCTTTTAGGCAGCACAGACAAAAAACAGTTAATACACAGTGACACATGTTCTAATAGAGAGAATGAGATTCCAGTGAATGGGAGATTCAGAGGAGCACAAAAAAGGGTCATCCAGCCCAGTCTAGGAGGTCATAGCTAAGTAGTTACTGAGTTTGAGATTTAAAGGATAAGCAGGAAATATCCATGTGTCTTAGTCTGCTAGGGCCGCCATAACAAAGTCACATGGATTGGGTGGCTTAAACTACAGACATTTATTCCCTCACAGTGCTGGAGGCTGGAAGTCTAAGGTCAAGGTGAGGCTGTAAGGGAAGGACCTGTGGTCAGCCTCGTTCTTTGGCTTACAGATGGCCATCTTTTCTAAGTGTGTCTTCGCACTGTCTTCTCTCTATTCAGATCTATGTCCAAATTCTCCCTTTCTATAAGGGCACTAATCATATTGGATTAGGGCCCATCCTAACGACCTCACTTTAATTTGACTGCCTCCATAAAGACCCCATCTCCAAATAAATTTCCACTCTGAGGCACTGAACATTAGGACTTCAACATATGAAGGTGGGGGAGGAGGTCACAATTCAGCCCCTAATACCAGGTGAAAGCATATCAGGAGAGGAGAGGATAAATCAGGTAGATAGATGGTTTAGTGTACACTAAGACTAAATAGGCATGTTAAATTGGAGAATTATGAGTGCGAAGTGAGGGAATACAGCACAAATGGGGGCCATGTTAAAGCACTGAAACTTAATCCCCAGAGCAGTAACAACCACTGGAAAATTTTAAGTAGGGAAGTCACATCATCCAATATGCATTTTAGAAAATCCTCTCTAGCTGTCTGGATTAGAAGAAGCAAGAACTCACATAGGGAAGACCGGTAGAAGGTTACTGCAGGAAGTCAGCAGCTTAGAGATAAGCATGAACTAAAATGACAATAGCAATTGGACGGAGAGAAGTAAAAGATTCAAGTAATTATAGAATAAACAACAATAGAACTTGTTGAAGGAATAGCTGTCGTGGGGAGAAAAAAGGGAAGAATCAAGAATGCTATCAAGGCTCCTGACTTGAGCAAGTGGCACCTTTCACAGAGAGAAAGTGAGAAGAGGGTTTGGGGTAAAGAGGACAAGTGTGGTGTTGGGCCTTTTGAGTTTGAGGTTACTGTCAGCTGCAAAAACTAGTTGGGCATATATTCCACATCTTAGAAAGAGCCAGTCTGAAGACAGACTCAGGAGACCTTCACATTAAGCTGATAATTGATGCCCTGATAATAAATGAGATCTCTGGAAATGAGAGTGCTTTAGAACAAGGGAATATATCTTCGGAGAGCACCAATGCTGAAGAGACTAATAAAGCCTTTCCAGAGATATGGGAAGAAAATCAGGAAATCAAAAGAATAGATTCATCCAAAAGATGGCAGCCATTATACTAAAAGTCAGAGTAAGAACTGTGATATGCCCCTTGAATATAACAACAAGGTCTTTGTTGATGACCTTGGTAAATACATCAGCCTCAGGGATACTGCAATGTAATCTTAATAGTTTTAAATACATTAGAAAGAAGTTTTTCTTCATGAATAAGTAAGGGAGAGCTACTTTGCCACTGGTAGCACCCAAAAATGCCTCTTTCCTAAGGAGACATTGCATTGGAAGAATGGCACAAAGTTTTCCCTAAGTCCAACAGAGAGCTAAGATGCTTACTTAGCCTCCCCAAGTCTATTCCCTCACTCAGAAAATAAAGATGAAAATAGAATTCAGCACAAAGGGCTGCGTGAAGATTAAAAGAGATTACTTAGCACATAGGAAGAGCTCAGGGAAATATCCTTATTATAATAAATAATAATATCATGCTATGAATGAATATTAGGAATATTATTCATATAGATCCCAAGTACCCTTGGAAACCTTTCTCTTTCCACTCTGGCTTATGAGTCTGTGGGCCTTTCAACCCTCCCCATCACCCTGCACCTCCAACCCCCTGCCCTGCCCACAGCACTGCTCCCAGAGAGCAGGAACTCAAGCCTCACAGCTCCCATCATACACAGAGCGTCTAGTGTGCCTCACGCGTGCATAAGTTAGTCATGCTGTGGAATGAGTTAATCAATTCCAAGTGTATCTACCAAAATGTATGGATGAGAGCAGAGGCACGCTGCTTCCGGGAATGGCAAAGTCATCAATAAGGATCCCAGGAAAGGCTGGCAAGTCTGAAGAGGAAAAGATCAGAGGTTGGCACCACATTCTGAATGAGAGGTATGGAGACCCACTCTTCAGTGAAGTTCAGATAATGAGCAAAGCAACAAAGGAGCCCCACCGAACAGCAGGAAGAAGAGATAAGAGCAAGATAACAGCACTGTGGGTTTTGTTGGGTTCTGCCTTTGCAGGGGAACTCCCTTTATAGGCAACAGAACCAGGAGGGCAGTTACACACAAACGCACTATCTCTTGGTAAATGCTGAGGGCTACACATTTCTATCACACCGTGACTCAGGAGGTAGAAGTGGCGAGGGTTCTGGAGACCAGTGATGATTTGGGAACATGAAAAACAAACCACCAACATAACCCAGCAAAACCCAACAAATTACATGACATTTCAAACCAAGCAGGAGACAAAACACAGACCCCCACCTCCCCACCCCACCCCGCCCCTGCAAAAAAAGAGGAAGTGATGTATTCACCCTAGGCAAACAATGAAGCCAAGGCTTTGAAAGGAGAAAAGAAAATCAAGTACAAAGAGACAGCAGAAATTCCTTGAAAGGACACGGAGCGTTGTGTCTGCAGTTAGCAGCAATCCCTTTCCTCAGAAACATTTCTCCCTCTCTCTCTCTCCCTTTCTCTCTCCCTCATCTAAATTCGGGAATGATTGAAGAGAAAGTCTCCTGTTTAGAAACAAAACTTCATGCAAAAGACAACTTGAAGTCAACATGGAAAAGAATAAAAGGAGAAGGGGAAGGAATGTCTTGAGTGGATATCAGAAAGATGGCCTCAAACACTGAAACTATTCTGTGTATGCCTGGAGTTGACAATAAAGATGTAATCTTCCATGTAATGATGCTCGGCAGTAATAGGACCTCTTAATCCCAGTTATCTCAAAGAAACATAAACAGTAATTAGGTGTTCCCAATGCCTCTAGGGGAATTCCGTGCTCACCCTTCATTTAACTGAGAAACTGAGGTGCAGAGAAACAGAAGGATATGGCCTAAAGGATGACAGTGTGAGTCAGCAGCCTGACCAGGAAGCTGGGTCTGTGACTGTCACTTCCTGGTTTCCTCTATAAATATTAGAGTACGTTTCCTTCAGAGAGCAGCTTTCCAGGAGGAAAGTGGATGTCCAGGTCATTTTGGGGAGGGGCAGATACCTGACATCAATCAGGCACTCAGGTCAGCAGATACTGAAACTGCTTCTGAAACGGGGCTTTCCCCTTCCTTCACCAGCCTTACTCAGCCTGGAAAATCAATGTACCCGATGCCCTGACTTCCTGCTTCTTAACTCGGTGTCTTCCCCGCTCACACTCTTCAGCAGGGGCTGCGCAAATTAGCAGCACTCTGGCCTGGTGCTTCAGAGCCCACTTGTGCCCCAGTGCGTGCCAGCAGCTTCTCACTGGCATGCTTCTGTGATTGTAAAACATTGGCACGTGCTTCAGTAAAGATTTTGTCCTTCTTAATGGCCACCAGAAAGTTTGTTCGGCGATCTTTTCCTCTAAAGCCAAGAAAGGAAAAGAAAGACGAGAAAAGGCTGTGAACTGCTTATTATAAGCTTCCAAAGCTCAGTGGAGGCTTAACCAACTTCAAAGCAAGTACACACACCCTAAACCCCCAACTGCCTGAAGACTTTCCATTTTTTAATGCACTGGAGCTGGATTCTGGAGCAAAGGGCAACGGCGATTATTCTAGAAGTTATGTCATAGATGGTCTAACATTACCTTCTGCCCACTGGCATCTTATCAGCCATGTGTGCCTGCTCTATTTTGAGACCCATCTGAGCCTGCTACCTGGGACATGGATAGTGTTAAATCAACAGACGGCTGACAAGGGTTTAACCTGCCTCATTTGGTCAAGAACAACAGCCAGAGCAAATGGTCTCTTGGCAGATGAGTTTGCGGTCTAAAATACTGCATTTTCTTCCATGTGAAATCTAGAGGCATGGTGCAAACTGCAACTGTAACCCAAAACAACCGAACAGGGGGGAAAAACATAGACACACGTTTTTATTTCAAGTTCTTGGTTATTCAGGCAAGAGGACAATCGGTATTGAAAAGTTGAACTCTTTCCACGAGGCAGGGCTAAGAGCCGGAATCCCAGGCAGACAGGTCTGTCAGGCCCTGGGGGAGCCTGGCCCTATGTGTGGGAGACCCTGGCTTTGCTTCTTACTGCTGGCAGGCAGCCAGCACTCAGGGCCTAACCTCATGCTGCATTTTCAGCTACTTGTACAAAGCATGCAGCCTCTCGGTCTCACTGAGGGGTGTCAGCTGTTTTAAGAGGCAGAGTCTGGTCTTCCCGCTGTCCTGTTCCTCCCTCCCCCCTCACAGGCTTCCCCCTGCTGACCCCCACCACCACCACCATGACCACCACAACCACCACGGACCCAGGGCCAGTGGCTCCCTGATGGCTGGCACGTGCTCTCAGCTGTGCTGTCTCACTGCTTCCCAGGACCCAGAAACCACTGTTTCCAGCCTTGCTGAGACACTCCCTTTCTGCCCAACTCGCAGATACAGGTGGCTTACTCCTCCTTCTGCACCAAAGGAGTGGTGACGATTTATGCAGCTCATGAAAGATGTCAGCCTGCGCTACTGCCTGTATTTGGTTTGGGTCTTCCTAATAAAAGAAAGGAAAGAGTTTATTTCTGGTAGACAGTCCTATTGAATTAAAGTAGGGGTGGTAAGAGAAGCTTCATTTTCATCCATCTCAAAATGAGAGGTACAGCGAAGAAAATGACCAGATAAAGTCCTCAGCTATAATGGCAAAACGGCTCAGGGTCCTGAAATGAGTTCAGGAGGGAGAGTGAGTTCCATGCCAAAGCACTCGAGAGGCTAAGGGCGAAGTCATATCAAGATGTCCCAGTTTTTTGCCACCATGTGTTAAATAGTGGGATCTTTCAGCTTTCACATGTCATTACTGACTTAATAGCTATTGTGTGCAATATCCTCTTAATTAACTTCTACTTAGACAAATAATGAAAATAATCCCCCTTTCTAAAAGCTAGGACTCATTTCCCTCAAAAATAATTTCCCTCTTCTTTAAGGTAGTAAGACCTAAGTAAGTCTTTTGAAATCTCCTCTTTTTTTGATGACTATCTCAAAAGTGAAATGTTAGAAAGGCCAGAGTAATTAGGTTAAGTCATAACTAGCCTAGTGCCATCTGTGCATAAAATGTGCAGATGATCTTGGTAACAGTTAAGCCACTTACTAACCTACTATTCACTGGGAAGTGATGAAGGAAAAAGTGACTAATGATGGATGGTCTAAGGAAACAGCTGCCATTATTTTGGTTCAGCTTATAGCACTGCTTGCCTCTCTAAAGATAAGAATAGGCCGGTGCTTAAGGCATTAAACCTAAGAGCTTGAGAGGAGGCCCGCAAGAATTTAAACTCCTCTCTGAGGAGGAGGAGTCTGTGCTGGTTAAGGGATTGGAGTCACAGACCTAGGTTTAGCTTCTGCTTCTGTCACTTCCTGGCTGCATGGCCTTAGATAAATGACTTAACCTCTTTTAAGTGTCAAATTCCTCATCTGTAAAATGGAAGAATAATAGTGTTCACCTTGTACAGTTGTTGTAAAGATTAGCACAACATGCCAGATGCACAGTAAGGGCTTAGTAAGTGCAAATAATTATTGGAGAATAAATGAAGTGAAGAAGATTTGTTAATAAACAAGACTCTCCCAACTAATTCCACCTCCAGTTATGATTTGGGAGCTCAGTGTATCATCCTCCAAGCTGGATCCACTCGGCAATGATGCCATCTGCTTGTTTGCTACAATAATTCAAGACTAACGTCCCCTAAAACAAGACGATACTCCACTGAAGGGAGAGTGCATAAACAGCAAGTAGAAGAATTTAGAGAATACAAATGTATCGTGTTTGTCTTCTAAGACACTCTGAACAACATGTGCATTTCTGACAAGTATCACTGAATTTTAAGTTTCCATTACCATTAAAAGTTCCTGCAGAGATCTATATCCCGGGTATTTCAGGTCTGATAGTGTACATAGATTGCAAAAACTTTTCTTGGCTTCAGACACTAAAATGAATGTAAGTATAAAAAAGTGGCAAAGAAGGTATGTCTTCTTTAGCCAAATAACAAAACAAATCGGATGAGTGCATTAAATTATTCCTGGCGCCATTTCATCTCTTGTGTCATATACTATTATATATAACTACATAAAAAATTATTATGTTACAAAGAATAAGGCTCTCACCCGTTTCCCTCTTTGGCCTCTTCTACAGAAGATGGCACAGTTGAACAATGTGGGGGTTTCAGATGCCAACCCTCTGTGCAGTCAAAAACCCATGTGTAACTTTTGATTCCCCAAAAACTTAACTGATAGCCTTACTGATAATATAAAGTCAATTAACACCTATTTTGTATGTTAAGAACATCATAAGGAAAAATACCTACACAGTACTATACATACTTATTGAAAAAGAAATCCATGTATAAATGGACTCAGACAGTTCAAACCCATGTTATTCAAGGGTTGACTGTAGTTGTGCTTTTGGTACTCATTGACTTAAAGGATACATAAGAACAAAGTGATAGCATAAATTTTGAAAAACTTTTAAGTGGATTTTTAGTTTAGCAACTGACAAACACCTACATTTGGAGAGAGTACATCTCCATGCCAGTCATGTTTTTATTCAGGCTACAGAAAGTGTTTGATACACGTAAAGCATCTCCGACTCCTTGCAATAACTTGGTGTCCCTGAGAGGTATTCAGCCACCAGTTGGGAATCGCTGAATTAGAGCTGAAACATGATATGAAAACAGGAAGGGATACTCAACACATCCTTAAAGTGTTTTCTGTATGTAAGCAAGGTGAGCTGAAATTACTTTTTCCTAAACACCTGTGCACATGAAGTTAGTCTCATCTTGAAACTAGTTTCATTTTAATGTGCTTGGAAATCCCACCCATGTTACAGTTTCCCAGCTCTCTACAAAACAAGAAGTGTTGCCAATAAAATATTTACTGGATGATAATGATCTTGCTTATAAGCTATGTGGTGTCTCTCCCTTTAATTAACCACATTCATTGTCTTGTCTTTGTGATATTTTGATAGTTTCCAGATGCAGGTATAACATATGAATAGGAAGAGGGGAAACCCAAAGTTACTCAAAATAGAACCAGAACTGTAGCTACCACATGTGTTTTAAATATATTACCCATACAATTAAGAATACAGTATTATAAACCAGCTCTATAAATCTTATAATAAAAACAGTAACACACCAACTCTTCTTGGCTGCAAAGAGGCCCTTAATACTATAGACTCCACAATGGCGTGGCTTTGGGATAGGCTTCATATTCCATAAGAAGAACGTTAGCTGACTGAAATAAATCTTAGCACCTCTCTTTTTGCATACTGAAAACAAAGAGGAAAGTACGTATCTTCTTACAAGGCAGAAGCAGCTCATCGTGTGCCAGGCTTCAGTATTCCTGGAAATCTCTTGGATTCTTACTACCATTTAAAAGTGCTAAGACAATTTAATTTTCAGACAAGGCTTCAGACATTGTTCTGTAGAGAACACAATTGAGATCCTTTGCTTTCAACTTTAGACCTAAACAAATCAAGAGAGTGAAGAAAGGTCTGTGTTGATGTGAATAGAGTTTGTAAATTATAAGGCACTAGCCTATGCAAATGTCAGCAATTAAAATGACTGATTATGCTTCTTCCTATCCTTGACTCAACTGTTAGGAAAAAGAACTTTCTGAAATTTCTAACAAGAAGGTATTCCAACAGTATGAAGAGCTTTTTTTCCCCTAGGGTGGAGATGGGGGAGAAGTGATAAGTTTTTCTTTTATATAGATAAAAGAAGTCTTATTTTGGAAATGTTTGAAGATACACAAAGGTAAAGATAATAGTAAAGTGAAGTCTCACATACCTACCTCCTAGTTTCAGCATATGGCATCATATTTCATTGATAGTCATTTCTTCCCTTCCCTCCAACAAAAATAGCTGGATTATTTTAATACCAGGCATCATACAAATTCAGTATAAATATTTCATTGCATATGTTTAAGACATGGAACTCCTTTTTTTAAATAGCATAATCATAAATCAACTCATACTTAAACCAGTAACAATAATTCCTTAATATACCCTAATATGTTGTCAGTGTTCAAATTTCCCCAAATGTCTCATACTTATTTTTTATCAAATATATCTTCAACTTTTAATAACAGTGGCTGTTTTTAAGGAACTCACACATCTGAAATCCCCCTGCAGTTCCTCTTGAAATATTTCTTTAAATAAGTGCTTAGTCATGGGGCATTTTGTCACAGATTTAATAATCGCTCCAGGCCTTAATTGAGATGGGCCCACATGCTGTACAACTAGAGAAGCAGACTCCACTAAAGGTTCTTTCTCATCATCTCTAACTGTAGGGCAGCACGTTATGGTGCAAAAAGCTGAGAGTCAGGAAACCTTGATTCTAATCTTAATTCTGTCATTACATTAACTGTGTCACCTTGAGCAAATCCATTTTCTTCTGTTTCCCAGTTCCCAGGCCTGTAAAATGAGTGGGTGAGCCTACATAATCTCTAAATTTCTTTCTGGCTCTTAAGGTTTAACATGTTTGATTGTACATTAAATTTCAAAAACCATATCTACATGATGTTATTTGCAAAAATGAGAATCTGTCTATTATAGAAGAGAGTAGGTATCTGAAACCATAAGACCAATTAAATCCCTTGGGTAAGTCATTGACCTTTCTAAACCTCACTGTCCTACTGTATAACAATTATTTATCTTACTTATCCATCTCTTTTGCAGATGTAACTTCTAGAGTGATATTTTCTCATATTCATGTTTCTGTCATCAAAGCATAGTGTCCTGTCTGGAATCCAGTAGATACTTGATACACTCATGTTACATAAACGAATGGATGGATAAGCAATCTGAGGTGAAACAAGCTAATAAGGGAAAATGCACCTTTCATATTACATATGAAAAAATTAAATGTTATTATTTTTGTTTAAAATATTCCAAGTAGAATATTTTATTCACTTATAAAAATCTGACCTTGGGATGAATAATAAGAATTCTTTTCTTTCCCATGCTAAATTCCATATCTCTTTGAAAAACGTTTTATGCTTCTTTCTCCTTTTCTTTTTAATTAAAAGTATACTTCTATATAATCACCATTTTTAATTTTTTCATGATGATCCTTTCAGGGATTTTTTTTTTTTTTTTTGAGTAATTGGTTAGTAGCTTAGTGCCAGGCTAATTTAAACAAATAAGGCTTCAACTTTTACAAAAAGAAATACTGTGGGAGCTATCACAGTATATATAGAGCAACTGTATATATCAGATACATGAATTTTCTGAGGACCTAAATATTCACTGCAACTAATCCCCCAGAGATGATCCTCATTTAGTTTCTACTATCTAGCTGAATGTGAACAGCTCTGCCATTGAATATTTCCTCACATGGTCTCTTCCCTGCCCCAGGACTGGTCTCCCCTGCCAACTTCCCACTTGGCCTCTTTTTGTAATGACACTAAATTTAGTTTATCCTTTAATGATTTCTGATTACAATTGGGTACCATTTTGAAAAATGAACATTTCCCTTTACTGTGTTCAAATCTGGCACAACCCCTAGAATAGCATTTCCTGAAAGCAATACTAGTCACAAAAACTGGTACTTGACAAACACATTTAGGAACGTTTGCTTATTTTAACCTCTTTTTGGTGATTCAAAAACACCTTAGGCACAGAAGATTCTGAAAGGCCTTGCTATAAAACTACATATTGCATTTCTGGTTGTATAACAAAAACTTGTTTAATTCAGTACTTAGCAAACTTCCTTATTTTATGTACCACTAAGAAAATAAAATACTGGGACTCAATGCTAAGATGCCTCAAATATGACATCAGAGATGTTAAAATTTATAAATACATATGTGCATCTTGAAATAGATGAAATGTATATGCCCCCCCCCCCTTTCCAAACATCATCCCTGGGATGCTGAGGACTAATGTTCTCTGGAATGACACTCTAGAAAACTATGCTCTAGTTTAGAGTTTTCAGTTATTTCAGAGAAAAAGAGTAAAGACTAGTTCTTCTTAGTAAGAAGTAAAATAAATAAAAAGAAATACTGGTCACCCGTTTTTGGTGTAAAATAGATCTTATTCAGTTAAAAGAGTAATTTCCAGGTCCACATCAGAATGTAATCGTCCAGTTGTCCTCAATGAGCATATATATATATATATATATATATATATATATATATATATATATATATATATATATCTTTAAATTAAGGTGGTATGTAATTTAAATCATTCAGCCGGTTGAAAGGCTTCTTCAGGCAGGTAGTTTACTTTCACTTGAAGTAACTTACCCCTTTGCCTCCGAAAAGCCCCACACCCTGAAGTGACTCAAGTTCATAACATCGTCATTAAAATCTCCAGCACTTTACAGGCAATGGGCTTGGGCGTAAAGTATCAGTAACTCTACAATGAGTCAGATGACGTGAGTGTTGGGGGTAGTTTGGAAGGTTAGTAAATCCGCTTACAGTGAAAGTGTGCGGTGGACGGCCTGGCTCTTGGGGGTCTCTATGCATGAGCATACAGCCTGACCCAAGTCTAGCCACTTAGATCCCCCTCCATTTTGCCAACCCGACTCCTAAGGGGGTGTAGGCATAACTTCTGGGACAGAGTGTACCACCCTCAGGCTGGCCCAGGGTACCCTGCACGCCCAACTTTGGTCCCTCTTACGCTTCTGAAAGTTTGAACTGGATGTATCCACTTTTCCGAACATGAATCTGGCGGTCCCCCCTCAAGTTCGCCGGACTGGCGGGACCCGCCAGGCCCTCGCGCTGTCCTTTGGACCCAGAACAAACAGCCGATGACCCCCCTGGAGGGCCGGGTCACCTTCGCACTCGCCTTTGCCCAGCAGCTCGCAGCTCTTTCCCCTGCCCTGGGACCGGTCTCCCTAGAGGGCTTTCTGCCCGGCCGCGGCCCGCCTCTCCAGGCGGCGCCCACTTTCCCCAGCCAGGAGGGAGCTGCGGTGTGGGAGGAAAAACTGGAGCGAGCTCGGCCGCACTTCCCAGGGATCTGCATTCGCCGCCGAGATGCTGGCAGTCCGGAGACAGCCTCTGGAGGCCCTGTCCTTATTTATGCACCCCGCACAGTTTCCATGGCTCCGCCGCCATCCTCCGCCCCCTTCTCGCGCCCAGCCGTGCCGGGTGGGAGCCGTGGAGGGCGCACGCGGCGCGGGAACCCGAGTGGGGACCGCGCGTCGTTTTCAAGACTGGAGTGCGTGGAGGCGCACCCCTGGTCCGACCCCAGGGTAGAGGTGTCACTCCCGCAGCTCCAGTCCGGCCCCCTCCCACTCACCCGCACCCCGGTCTGTCCCCCGCCGGGCCCGGCGCCGGGGGTCCCGGGCGCAGCGCAGCCCCCAGCCCGGGCCCGGGCGCGGGCCCGGCGGAGCGGGGGAGGGGCGCGGCGCAGGCAAAGTTGCTGAGTTGCTTTGCACGCTCAGAACTTGCAGCTGGGAAGGCAGCTTCCCTCCCCCTTCCTGGACTGAGGCTCGGAACACAAGCACCCGTCACCACCCGCTACCTGCCCTCGCCCTTGCGACCCCCGCCGAGACTCCGCAGCATCCCACCCGGCGCCCGCGAGGAGCCCAGGTTTCCAGCGGAGGCGGGCTGGGGGCGGAAGCACTGCACCTCCCCGCTCCGCTGTGTGTGTAGGGGGGCGGACATGGAGTGGGGGGAGGATGCCTTCGATCAGGGCGCCGCACGGCCGTGGCACTTATGCACTTTGCTTCGCACCCCGGTCCCCGCGCCCTCCCGGAGCAAAGCGGGGTTTGCGGAACGGGAATGGGGAAGTTTTTCCATCCCCTCCGGCAGGGGGCTTCGCCGGAGGCGGCTGAAGGGCCTCAGCCAAGGGATGAAGTAGCCAACAGGTGCTCGCGAGCCCATGTGACCAGGGAGGGGCCGCGCTAGGGAAGCCAGGGATGGGGGCGGGGGCCAGGTCTCTCCTGGTCCGGAGTGGAGCCGGACGGCCGGCGCTCCCGGCCCGCAGCGGCCTGGGGAATGCTGTAGGGTGCCCTCGCGGCCTGCCCGGGAGGAGGAGGAAGAGGAGGGGGGAGGAGGAGGAAGGAGGGGATGAAAAGTGGGTCAGGAATGTAACTGGACGCTGCGCACCCACGACGCAGCCCCCCCCCTCCACACACACACCTCCAACCCCTTGGCGGGCAGAGGCGGCCAGTGCCTGTCGTGGAAAGCGAGTCTTTGCTGTTGTAGTTCCCCAGCATTATCGCTGGATGGTTACCAGGGGATCCCGAGGGATGTGTTTCCCTCTGACCCTTGGGGAAGAAAAACTTAGTTGCCTCAGTAACCGAGTTTGGCTTGGATGCAATGATGCAGTGAGTGTTCTAGGGGAGCCTGACCGAGAGGAGGCTACAGTTGCACTGGTGGCGGGGGTGGGGGTTTAATTTTTCTTATTACTGACCAAAAACGTGAAAAGAAAGCTGGCGAGGAGGGGTTTTTGTTTGTTGTTTTTTACTGTTTCAGAGAACATAAATCAAAAGCTTTTGCATCCGAGTTTGAGTCTCAAATGCAGGCACAGGCTGACATAAATTTACCAAAGTTCTTAACAAACGCTGACTTAGTTGGTACAAAGGTTTGAAGTTGGTATCCTGGAGTTGGAAGGAGCAGGGGTCAGTGACAACTTTGTATTTGGGGAAGGCCTGAGAAACAAACGTGAAAAGACCTTTATTAAAGAAGAAGGGGGGAAAAGCCAACCCAAACCCCAGTCCTCCTCAAAGCAGGAGAGCAGCGCATTTAGTTCCCTCCTGAGCACAGTGGCACCCTACACCCAAACGTGTGATTAGGAGAGGGAGGGATCTAGATTTAAAAGTAATGGACTTTAGATTTAAATGCTGGTGACACAGGCGGGGTCCAAGAATAATAATAAAAGATGAGGCTGCAAAGACAAAGCTTCGTTGTGTTGAATTTGCAGCCAACTCTTCTTGAACACCTTTCCCAAGTTTTGTCCCCTTTTTCCATCTGCTGTTTTCGTCCAGTGCTCTTGAGTCACACAGTGCAAGATGGGATGCAGAAGTAAGGCTGCAGAAGCAAGGCCTGGCAGCCCTGGGGCCAAAAACTCAGAAGTTATGTGTAGTTGCTGGAGTTTTATTCAGAAATAAAAACGCTGTTGTTGTCCTGTGAAAAGATCTTAAGAGTTATCTGAAAAATTGACTTAGGAATTCATGTAAATTTCTGTTTCCAAGGCAACTCTAGACAAATCTAAATTAAGATATATTTTGAATTAAAGAGTATATATAGGAAGCAAAAACTAGTAAGTTGAACTTTTACAAATTGAATTGCGAAAACTTGTGGTCCCTTCATCCTCAATTTGCCTTAAAAAAAAAAAAAACTTGTTTTGCTCATTAGTGAAATAATAATAATAATAATAATTGGTCTTCTTTGGAGTGATAGGCTAGATTTTTTTACATTACTTTCTAGATAGAGAATCTTGAGTTGAACTGGCAAAAGCCTTTATTTTCACTTACAGTGTTGGCCTAACCTGTAGAACGACAATAGTTGGAAGCTGACAAATTTAATACATTCAATAGTCTTCCATTCTGAATGAAAATTGCAGTTATACAAAAGTTTTCTGGAAACTTGAAAAAAATGAACATGTTCATGATCTTAGATTTTGTTACTCTATTAAGGAGCATGATTTCCTTCTTTGTGAGATAATTAGACTTTAAAATCTTGGTTCAAACTATAATTGTTTTTATAGGAATGAATTGAAATTTTAAGTTAAAAATAAAGTGGCAAAACTTCCTTTTCCTCTGATTCCTTCTCCCCACCCCAAAAATTTGATCTGAATTAATGAAACATACATGGGGTGATCTTCATTTTAATTATAAATCTGATTATCAAGCAAATGAAATTAAAGAATGAATATCTGTTAAAGGATTAACAATAGGATTCTTAATGTGAAGTGTTCCTGTACATTTAAAAAATTTGTTACATAAATTTGGGGGCACTATGTAAGAAATCGTCTATGTGTAAGCAGGTTTTTACATATATTATTTTGGACAGTGCATTTGTAATCATTCACTGCCTTCAAAGTATTTTCTGAATGAACATATGCTTTAAGCATAGCCACCTACTTTGTATGTAGAATTGTGTTAAGCACTGTGGAGATTACAGAGAAGCATATTCATGTTCCTAAAAGAGTCAAGTCTAATATAGTTTAGTCGGGGGTGACAACTAGATGACAAATGTAAGAAGTTTAACTGTTCACGCCCTGGCCAGGTAGCTCAGTTGGTTGGAGTATCATCTCTTATACCAAAAGGTTGCGGGTTCAATCCCTGGTCAGGGCAAATACCTAGGTTGCGGGCTCAAGGCAACCCATTGATGTTTCTCTCTCTCTCTCTCTCTCTCTCTCTCTCTCTCTCTCTCTCTCTCTCTCTCTCTCTCTCTCTCTCTCAAATCATTAAATATATCCTCAGAGAAGGATTCAAAAAAAACAGTTTAACTGTTCACTAGTGAAATAAAAACACAGTAAAAACATGTGCATATATCCATAAGAAGGGATGATGGATTCATAGGTGAAACTTATGAGTTGAAAAGTGGAATAATGAGAGACTTTAAAATTTTTGCTTCTGTTTATTCTCTAAAATGTTAACAATGAACCTGTATTGCTTCAGTGGAAGAATAAAGCTTTGCCTATTTTAGGGAGATGTTGCCAGGCAGCCCTTGTATGGTTGACTGTTAATGAGAGTTCAGTCATAAAGTGCCCAGGAACTTCCTGGGGGGTGGGGGACAGAGAGGAGAGGGTGAGAGGGAATGTAAGAGAGAATACAGCCTTACTTAAGAAAGTCTGGGATGTTGCAGGGTGCTCTTCATGTTCTGGGAGGGTAGCTGTCAGGTGGCAGTCATCAGGAAGTACCCCAGAGGGAGTTGGTAGAACTTGAACTTAGGTCTTAAAGGATGCACCCAATTTTTATAGCTAGAGAGAGAAGGGCATTTGTGGTGGTAGAAGTGAGATAAACCAAGAAGCAGAAAGTTGCAGGAGCTGGAGCAACTATGAAATTATGTCATTTAAATGGTAGGTTAGGGACAGATCAATGAGGGACAATAAATGCCTGGCCACGTTTGGTTTAGAACTGTGTCTGCAGGTGATGGGGAATTGGGACAGAATTTTGAGAAAGGGAAATACACAGTTCGATTTGGGGAAAATTAATCTTGTGAGTTAGAGTAGGAATTTAGGAACCACAAGTGGCTATTGTAGGAATCCAAGGAAGCCTGGAAGCAGGTAGTATCAATGGGAATTGGTTGGAAGGTAATGCTTTGTGAGTTTTTACAAAAGGAAAATTGACAATATTTATAGCGTTTGGTTGTAGTGGGCAGTGGACTTAAAGAGTCCAAGGTGACCAAGGATTTAAATCTAGGTGCCTTGAGAGGTGGTACGATCAACAGAAATTGGAACAGGAAACCAGTGTTCAAAGTAAACTCAAGAACTGATTTGAGAATGGAATTTGAAGCCATGATTGGAAATTGGGTTTAGGAAGGATGGATGGGTCTTAGCTGAAAGTAGAGATGTGATTCATCTGCATAGAAGTAGGTGATTGTTGGTCAGAGGTGCAGAATGAACTAAATTTGAACTTGGTGGCAAAGGACCAGTTTTAGGGGACATTAGAATATATATATTATATACATATTATGTATATAATATAAATAATATATATAACTATAATATATAATGAATGATAACAAATAAATATATAATAAATAATAAATGTATATAATTAGAATATATATATATACATATAATTTTTCAAAGTCTCCTCCTTCCTCATAAAAGCACAAGGTAGTCATTCCTGGGGCTTTAGAGATAATCTATGGAATCAGCACTGTTTCACCCAAGTGCTTTAACCCAGTAGCTCCCTAACCTAGCTCATCAGATTAATGGGTCCCACCCCATATGCACTGAATCACAATATCCTGGGCCGGCAGTGCGCATTTTAAATAAACTTTTCGGGTAGGTCTTGTGTGGATTCCTTTGGGGGTTCCAGTGCCTTAGCGGGTTCGTTCAACACTCTGAGACTCCCCCTGAGTCTTCTGTCTCCCCTTGGGAGAGCAGAAGTTCTTACTTTTCAAGTGTTGGTGTCAGCCTGTTCTTTTGCTTTTGTATCTGATGGACAGTCATTGATAGGCAGTGCTTGAAGTTGTTTATATCCAGATGACGTGCTGCTTTCCAAATTTAGCCCTGTGTCAAAAGTTCTCTGCCTTGCTAGGTAGGAAGGATTGGGTTTGAAGTGCCATGTGTGTGCTGAGTGACTCAAACTGTGTCCATCGAAGCATGTTGAGGATGATGCAATAACCCAGGCCCTGGGCAGACCACTTCCTGTACCTTTGGCTCTGCAGACTCAGGGTGTGGCATTTGGCAGTATTCGTAGGAGGAGACTGGCTAAGCCTCTCCAAGGGAGCTGAGTAGTCAGAGGTAAGGCAAGGCAAGCTCTTGGCTCTAAATACTACTCTGTCTTCTAGTTTAGAGAAATGAAGAGTCAGAAATGTGGACTTGGATTTCTGAAGGGTGATTACTATTCACACCGCTTTCAAGGAATGCCTGTGAATCTACAATATATATTTCTCTATTATCAGGAAAACAACGGTCTCTCCTGAGCAGCAGCAAACATTTTGTCACAGCCAACTTTCAGTTAGCCTGATGCTAATTATCTGGCTACAAATGATCATTTGCTCTTCCTTTTCTTTTTTGTTAAAACCTATAAAGAGACAAATTCACATGTCCATATTACTACATGTCTGAGGGACTAGAATGCAGAAACTAATGATTAAAATTTACGGTGGCAGTTGTAGGGGCAGAGCCCCTCCCCCTCCCCACACATGCATAATTTAAACTCCCCATTTTTCCAGACCGATAGCTGTTGCGTCCAAGGGTGGGTTACTTAGTTGTTGAGCCTTTCCCCCCCACCCCTCCACCGAAAAACAGTAGAAGATGATAGAATATAGTTTTTTCTTCTTCATTGTGGTAAAATACATATCACAGAAAATTAACCATCTTCACTGTTTTTTAAGCGTGCAGTTCACTACTGTTAAGTACATTCACTTTGTTGTGCAAGAGATTCAAAGTTTTTATATCAATTTAAAATATAAGAGAATATTCTAAAAATGTCAGAAAATGAAACCCAGGTTACACACACACACACACACACACACACACACACACACACAAACAAACAACTATGAATGAGAGAGAATAGTGTTAAGTGTAAACACACAGAGCATTCATATCTTCACCTACAAGAAGACAGAGTTGCTTGTGCGGGATGGGCTTGCGCAAGTGCGTCCTTTCACAGCAGCTGGCTGTGGGGTTAATTAGTACAGAGGGAAAAGGCAATTTTGTGCTTGAGATTAAAGTTTCCCTAAAGCTGTGAGTGTAGAATGAGAGAAGGTGCTCAGTTAAATGTGAATTTACAGAATTTAATTTGCACCGTTTCCTAGAGTTTCCAGAGTTTGTGGTTGTATACTGTATTCCGTGGAACTACTTCCTCGATGTACACTGGCGGGCAGGGACTATTTGCTGCTGTTGTCCTAGTTTTCTAGTGAAATACATCTTTTTATGAAAATATGGGCATCAACAACCACAAAAACTAAGTGAGCAAGCACCTCTAAATTTGTTATGATACAATGATCGCATCATTATATGAAACAATTTTTAATGTTAAAGAATTAAGATTCACAGGAAACTCTGGAAACATTGCTGTTCATCAAAGTTCTTAGTAGACCTACTTCTTTTTTTTTTACATTAGAAAACTTATTTTTACAACCCCTTACTGTTTGTACTCAGTCATTCATAATACCCACAAAACAGGTTTGAAGCTAGTCTGTCCAACAGGGTTATCAACTGCAGTTTCAAAGGAGTTGTGGGTTCGTATTTTACCAGGGGAGACGTGCCCACATTCATCTCTCCTGGCTTTGGACATTTATAGCTTATTTAACAATCCTCCATTTAAAAAGTGCTGCCAACTTTGAGAAAACTTATAGAATCCTTCTGCGTTTACCTTATTCAAAACTGCTTTAGTAAACTTTTGCTTATCAGTCCTGAGAAGATGTGTTAAAACCAGTTTGGCAACTTTTTTTTTTTTTTTTAATATAGCATGCTAGAGGGCCTCGAGAAAAGAGTTTTGAAACACTATCAGTGTTGGAACTAAAACTGAATGATTTTTTTTTTTTAACAAGACTATTCATGATATATATTTCTTGGAGCTTGGAGGACTCATCTTTTAAAAGCCCAGACGGATTTCATGGTGGGACTTAATTACCAATGGAAGTATAATAATACTAGGCATGGGCAATTGAGAGTTTCACTAAGAACTCAGAAGATAGTTTCTTTTGTATAAATACCGACGTATGCACAATCCTGCAACACACACTCCCAATATAATTGACTCACTCTGATTTTTTTAGATCAATTTTGTTTATTGTACACAAATCAACATATATTGGTAGCATGAAGTAAGTTGCTATTTTTGACTTTTTGGCATTCTGAATTTCTTTTCTTTTTGTTCAATTACAGTTTACTTTCAATATTATTTTGTATTGGTTTCAGGTGTACAGCATAGTGGTTATACAAGTGACTGATCCTGTTTAGAATCAGACTTTGAATACTTTGTACTCTACCAGTATTGAAATACAGTATTTCATATGAGAGCCTTCTCTAAAGGATTAATTTGGAGTCAATTTGAAGAGTATGAAGCAACTTTCACAGAGCAGTTTCAGGTGCAAGTTCAGATGATCCTGGGAGCCTAGCATATCTCAATTTTGACTTTTCTTTAAAAACTGAGTTTTTACATTTTACTAGAAAAATACTTCAGCTTTTAAAGTGAAACTGTCCTGCCATCCACATGAGCCTATTTTCTGATGAAACTCGGTGATAAACATAGGAAATTTCTGTGCTGCATGTTAGTACAGAAACAGATTGTTCTACTGCAGCCATGCCCCTTTGCTTTGTCATTTCTGTGTTTAGCTGGGCCTCTGCCTCCTGAAATGTCAGCCCTCAGACTCCTGTGTATTTTGCTTTTGATTACCTTGGTCCTCAGCCAGCCTCACATTCGACACTTTCCGCATAGGCAGTATGTAGGTGCTTCTTGATGTTGAGCTGTTAATCTTTTTATTATTTCCTGTCAGTTTCGCCATGATTGATGCTCTTGAGCCTGAGGGGGGAAAAGTGATGAAAATGACTTTGAAAACAGCTTTGAAAAGGAGTATTTAAAGTGGAATTGGGTCTTACCTGAGACCATAAAATGATTGAGAAAGTACAGCATTTTGTAAGGTGGTGTTTGAACACTTTGTAGTAGAAGTGAAGACGCTTTTCCTGGTGTTTCTGCAGCGATTCAGATCTCCAGGTCTGGGGGTGGGGGGGGCGGTATGGCAAGAGCTCACAGCTGGTCTGGGCTTAGCTCTATGGGAAGGTTACAGAAAGGGTCCTCCTTCCTTTGCGATTAAAAATAAAATTCTTTTTGAGTTGTAGGCATTACCAAAACTCAGGCCTTGTTATCTCCTCAATATCCCCCCCTATCCCATACCCACTTCACTAATATTTGCTTTAGCTTTGGAAGCTCTTCCCCTACCCCTACCCAGCCCTGTAGCATACAGGTGACCCACTAGAATGTGAGAAGAAAATGTTAGATAGAGCCTCTTGTATTTTCAGCCTGTTCTTTCTTTTTATTTTGTTAAAATTGTGGCAAAACAGATATAACATAAAACTTGCCATTATTAAGACTACAATTCAGTGGCATTAACTACATTCAGTATTTTGTACAACCATCACCATTGTCTATTTCCAAAATTTTTACCACCCCTTACAGAAACCTCATACCCATTAAGCAACAACTCCCCTTGCCCATCTTTACCTGCTTATCTACTTTCAGTCCTTTATGCTCATTCTAGATTTTCATATAAGTGCAATAATGCAATATATGTCTGTTTGGATCTGGCTCGTTTCATTTAGGAGAATGCTTTCAAAGTTCATTCATGGTGTAGCATTTTCTTTTTATGGTTGAATAATATTCCATTGTCTATGTAACCACATTTTGTTTATCCATTCATCTGTTGAAGGAGATTTGGGCTGCTTTCATACTTTGGCTATTTTCAGTAATGCTGCTGTGAGCTTGTACAGCAGGGCTGTGTCAGTATGCATTCAAATTCCTGTTTCTAGTTCTTTTGGGTATATCCCTAGGAGCAGAATTGCTGCCTTGTATGGTAACTGTGTATTTAACATTCTGAACCACCACACTGCTTCCTACATTTTACATTCCCACTAACAAAGTACAAGGGTTATAGTTCTCCTAGTCTGCCAGCCCTTGTTGTTTTCTATTTCTTTGATCATAGTCATCCTAGTGGATATGAAGTGGTATCTCATGGCTTTGGCTTTGATTTCCCTGATCACTAATGATGTTGAGCATCTCTTCATGTGCTTACTGGTCAACTGTATCTCTTCTTTACAGAAATGTCTATTAAGTCCTTTGCATTGTCCATTTTATATATGTTTTATAATGTCTAATAGTAGTATGTAGTTTATAAATAAAAATATGCATTGCTTGGATATATGCATAATGTTTTTTAAATATGGAGGATATACTTTAAAAAGTTTGGAGTTCATTATTATGGACTATAATAATGATCCATTTTACTTATTTGCCTAACACTAGTAGGAAACTATTGATGAAAAATTCTTAAGCAATTCTGATTTGGTCAAATATAATGTGCTTACTGGAGCCTCCATATGAAACTAGAACTGCAGGGTCCCAAGACTGTCTTTTAGGATGTTTTCTTTTGGTATTTATGAATGTAAATCCTCTTGGATGGGTTTCAAATTTGACTTGCCTTATGCTCAATCCTATTTTGTGGTTCATAATGGCATTTCAGGGTTCTCGTGTATCTTATTAAGAGATAGAAATGGCCTTTTATGCTGTGTCACATAGAAGAACCAGAATGTGTAGAATAAATCTAAAGGGAGAGGCTTGTTTCTAAAATAGTAATAATAATAATAATTAGAATGTCATTTATAAGATTTACTTGATTATATAAAGAGATTAGCTTTGGGTGGATTGAATTGCCCTGTCTAATGACTGTTTTAGGCCTTGGGTTGCATTTTTTTTTAAACAGATAGATTTTCCTACTCTATTCTTTGAAAGTAAACTCTGTGACATTGCCCTAAAATGCCAGCTTCTATCAAGGGTGTGACATCAGCATCCTAGCACATCCTGGTGTATTTCTTGGATAGGGTTCACTCTGGCAGGCATATTCCAAATAAAACATTTGATTCAGTAAACAAGTGTTTTATCCAGAAGAACAAGTGGAGAATTTTAAAACCAGTGTTTGTTTGACCAGCAAACATTTTGTTTCAATCCTTGCAGCTAAACAAGTGGGTAGAATTTAAGTGGCCTCCTACTTAAAACAAATGCAGAACCGATCTTGGAAAACTCTGGCTGAGTAGAAATCTATTTGCTGTCAGAGTGTCAGTTTAGACATTTGGGGAAATAATTTGTACTTCTGTATAGTTTTGTACTTAGTTGCAGTCAGAGTGAAAAGTCTTAGGTTTTAGCAAGGGCTCTTAATTCTGTTTTTAAAGAAGAAGATGAAAGAATTACTAAATAAAAAGTATTGTTGTATTGCTGTATTTAACTTTTGTAGCTTGCCTTTAATAGGTGATTAAAACATCAACAGTTATTTGCTCTGCTCTGCTTGTCTTACCACTCCTCTAATTCTTTCAGTGTAATTCCTCCGGTGTCCGCCACCGCCCAGCATCCGTGTTACTTGTCAGGCTCTGTCTTTTAACATTTTAAAATATGGTAGTAAAATCAGATTTTGGCGAGCTGTTGTTGCTTTTGCTTAGGATTTTTTATAATCGAACATTCTTGCTGTCTTTAACGGATTATCTTCTGAAATATATCTTTGAATTTTTAAATTTGGAAGTTTGTGGTATGCCTTTCTTTTTAAAAGGCAGGTCTCTTCTAATCAGGGAATAAATTGCACTTTCTTAAGAAGATAATCAGAAATGAAGACATAGCGCATACATTCAGAAGAGTATAGAAAATATATGTATATGTATGGTTGAATGAATAATTGGCAGGTTGAATATACAGGTAAGGTAACCCCTATCCAGATTAAGAAATAGAACATTGCCTTAGAACCTTCTCTACTTCAAAACCATCTTCCTCTTCCCTCCATAGGAAGCTTACAATTATGGAGATATACATAAATGACATCATTTTGTTTTGCAAGTGTTTGGTACGTAATATTTTGTTTTGTTTCTATAAACAATATGATTGCAAGACTTAGTCACATTGATGCCTATAGCTGTGGTTTATGGGTTTTCACTGTTGAGTATTCCTCTGTGACGGTGCATTAATTCATTTTAGTGTTGATAGATATCTGAGTGTTTCCAGCTTTTGGCTTTTATGAAAGGCTGGTAAGAACATTTATACATGTATATATATAATCTCCTCATATAGGTGTGCAAAAGATTTCTAAAGTGTATGTGGGAGATGGATTGTGAGGTCACACAGTATTTGTGTGTTTAACTTTATACTGTAATTCCAAACTATTTTCCCAAGTGTTTGTTCCAGTTTGTATTTCCTCTAACAATGGATGAGAGTTCTATTGCTCCACATCTTCACCACAGTTTGGTATTGTTAGACTTTCTAATTTTTGTTAATCTGGTAAATGTGATATGGTGTCTCATTGTGGTTTTCATTTGCTTTTCCCTGATTAATAATAAGGCTTCTTGGCCATTTGGGTTACCCTTCTTTTAAGTGTTTATTCAAACATTTTGCCCATTTTTCTATGTATTGACTTTTTTTAAACTGATTTGTAGGACTCCTTTACATATTCTGGAATTAATCTTTTGTCAATTATATGTGTCGCAAATATCTTCAACCACTTTGTGACTTGTCATTTTACTCTGTTTATGATGCCTTTGGATACACACAAACTCTTAATTTTAATATTTTTGGATTTTCTAGCCAATAATTTTGGTACCTTTTTTAAAGTTTTTGTATCTTGTTTAAGAAGTTCTTTCCTCTCCCAAGTTCATGAAGATATTCTCCTTTATAGTTTTGCCTTTCACATGTTATTTTATTGTCTTTTATTAACCTGAAACTGATTTTTGTGCATGTTGTAAAGTAGGGGTGTGTTTTTGGTTTTTGTTTGAGTGGATAAATAGTTGTCCAGGCATTATTTATTGAAGTGCGCATCTTGTCCACATAATCTGGAATACTGCCTGAGTCATATATCAAGTGGCCATTTGTGCTGTATCTTTCTGTGCTCTCTATTCTGTTCCATTGGTCTTTTTGTCAATCCCTGATTCAAACCTACACTACCTTAATTATCACAGCTTCCTAGTGAATTCATGGTATCTGGGAAGGCATGTTTTTCCCTAGTTCTTCTTCAGCTGTGTTTTATCCTTGGCTTTTTGCCCTTTTATGTAAATTTTACAAACAGGGCAAATTCTCTAAGAGCACCTGTTGGAGTTTTTATTGGGATTGCACTGAATCCGTAGACCAGTTTGCGGAGAACTCACATGTTTACAACAGGGAGTCTACCATACTAAAAAGCAGCGTGCACAATCTTTAAAAGGATGTTACCCAACTTCCTGGGTTCAGATCCTGGCTCCACTCCTTATTGGCCATGTAACCCTGGAGAATTTATTTAACCTTAGTGTGCCTCTATTTCCTTACTTATAATATAGGGATCGTAAGAGTACCTACCTTATAGGGTAGTTGAAAGGATTAAATGATTAAATGTGTACATATAGTATGTGTAAAGCACTTAGAATAGTGTCTGGCACATAGTAAACATTATATAAGTGCATGAACATTGATTTCTCTATATCTGTTTATAACCTCTTCAATGTGTCAAGAAAGTTTTATAATTTTTTAAATTATACATAATATACAAAATATATTGCTACATATACATATAACATATAGAAATACATATGTATACTCTTAGAAACTTAAAAAATGTTAATGCTTTCATAAATGGCATTTTAAAGTTTTTTGGGGGGGGTGTGAAATATTATTGTGGTTTTATTATTGTGTTTTATGAACTCATTATGATAATGTTTGATTAATACTTATTAACTACTTGTGTTGTATAATATACTGCTAGGAGCAGGCAAGAAGTATGGACTCTTCCAAGTGGATGATTTCTCAACACAATTGTTGCTCTAGTTTCATGGAATTGAACATTTTATGAATTTTGTATAATTTTAAACCATTGTTATCATTGATTTAAGTCGTTGAAACCTGTCTGAGAGTTTTGATGGTGTGGTTCATTTTATCTTGTATAGCAAGCTACTTTCAGTTCATTGTTTCTTTTAAATTTATAAGATCATTGTATTTCAGTATTTGTTTATAGGCCACACACAGTGTGCTTCAGACCCTTGTAGGTTTTATATCCAGTGCTATTTTTTCCCCGAAGTCCACACTAAAGATACCACACCTTTGAGACTGGAGTCACAGCTTTGTACACTGACTTGTGTCCAGTATAAGTAAGCTTTCTCTGGATGAAAGCTCATGTTATTCCTTTTGTATTTGTCACACATGTCACACACATCTCTATGGGGTTATAAGTTTTCTTTTTCTTTTTTTTAACTTTTTATTTATTGATTTTAGAGAGACAGAGGAAGGAAAAGAGAGAGAGAGAAACATTGATTTGTTGTCCCACTTATTTATGCATTGATTGGTTGATTCTTGCATGTGCCCTGACTGGGGGCCAAACTCACAACTGTGGGTATCACGACAACACTCTACCCAACTAAGCTACCCAGCCAAGGTAGTTTCTTCTCTTTATAAAAAGGAAGAAAGGAAAGGGAAAAAAAATAGAGATTCCCCTAGACTAGTGTCTTCCTCTGGTTTCAGTTCTGAGCTTTCTGGTCACGTGGCACTCCACCTCACGTGGGAGGCGAAGACCCAAACTGCCAGGCTCTGTGTGATTTCACTTTGTATTGCCGGAGGCAGAAACTCAAAGTGAAACCAATGAAAAAAACCAATGTGTTCTTAATGGTTTTACCCAAACCATAAATCTGTCCTTTGGAAGGAGAGGGGAATCACCCAACATTTGATCAGGTTTCTTCAGCATGTTCCAGAGTAGTATTTGTCAGTTCAGTGAGCACTGGCCAGGACTCACTCAAGGGGTTCATTGAAAATGCATATTCCTGTGCCTAACCTAGGCCAAAGGAATAAGACAGGAGGCAGGGATTTAAATATTTTAAGATTCTCGGTGGTTCTGACAATCATCAGGACCTGGTAACAATGCTGAAGTTACGGTAGGCTCAGATTTTTATTGATCACATATCGCTTAATGGAAATTTTCACAAGAGGTTTAAAATAATGTAGCCAACACCTGTGAAGTCACATATGTCAGGCACTTCCATTTAAATATAGAAGTAGACTACTGTTACTAGGGTCATTTTATAGAAGAGAAAACTGAGGCACAGAGAGGTTAAATAACTTGCCTAAGGATCAAACAGGTGATGTACAATTGTCATCATTTTTCTGGACCCTCAAAGCAAAATCCTGACCTTTATTAATTACAAAAAACTGGCCTAGAGCAGAAATGGGCCCAAAAGGTTTGCTTATATCATACTGTGCCTTAATATTATGTTATGTGCCTTATAAATTATTCCTTTAGGAGGTCCTTCCTGAGCATTCAGAGACTCCATGGCCAGGAGTAGGGATCCCATGAAAGGAAAAGATATACAGGAAATTATAGTCTCTCAGACAAACTAGTCTGCTCATGGCAAATGCTCATGCAGGGATGGGAGGACTTTGGGAAGGAATAGAAGAATTACTGTCCATTGAGCTATTTCCTTCTACCAGGCTCTGTGATAAGTGTTTTACGTGTATTTTTCCATTTATTTCTCATAAGAACTCTTTATTAACTTATATTAATAATAGGTTGAACAGGTAACTAAGGTTTAGTGACATAAAGAAGCGCACCCATGGTCATACAACTTCTGCATCGTGGTTGTGGTATGAAGATAGTATCTCTCTCTCTCTCTCTCTCTCTCTCTCTCTCTCTCTCTCTCTCTCCAGAGCCTAGCCTTATTCCACTGCATTTTATGCTTTTGACTATACAATCAAATAGGATTTTTTGTTTTCTAGAGAATTGTTATCTATGTGATAGTAACCCAGACATCCTAGTCACTAAAATTATTCTGAGGTTTAAAGAGACCTTTTTGATGGCTTATAATGTCATTTATCATTTGCTTGACTTCCCCATTTTGTCTCCTGGTTCTGTTGTCTTTGTCTGGCCTCAGTACAGGTAAGAATCCTTCAAAGCTAATATTATCATGGCCAGGTTCGTAGCCTCTAACGAGATTGACAGATGTCTAGAAACTGGAGGAGGCCTTGATGTTTTTTAAAGAACATCAGAGCTATGCCATAAGTACTCCATTTGGTTACCACTGTGCAAAAGGGGGTGGCCTTTTGTGCCCTAACTGGATTCCTTGATTTTCATGAGAGGATGTTCAGTGTCTAGTATTGTGCCATATTCAGGTGGGAATTTAATAAAATTATTTTTAGAGTGGTCATGAAGAAATCTTAGAAATAATTTAGCTTGCACAGCAAAGGAAATCATCGACAAAATGAAAAAGACAACTCACTGAATAGGAGAATGTGTTTGCCAATGATACATCTGATAAGAGGTTACTAGCCAAAATTTATAAATAACTTACAAAACTCAACAGCCAAAAAACAAACAGTCCAACTGAGAAATAGGCAAAGGACCTGAATAGACACCTCTCCAAAGAGGACATATAGATGGTCAATAGACATATGAAAAGATGCTCAATGTCACTAATCATCAGGTAAATACAAATTTAAACCACAATGAGATAACACCTCACACCTGTCAGAATGGCTGCCATCAATAAAGCAACAAGTGCTGGCAAAGATGCACTGTAGAGGAAAGGGAACCCTCATGCACTGTTGGTGGGAATGCAGATTGGTGCAGCCACTGTGAAAAACAGTATGGAGTTTCCTCAAAAAATGAGAAAATGGACCCAGCCATACCGCCTCTGGGAATTTATCTGAAGAAACCCCAAACCCTAACTTGAAAGAATATATGCACCCCTATTTTCATTGCAGTGCTATTTAAAATAGCCAAGACTTGGAAGCAGCCCTAGTGCCCTCAGTAGATGAGCAGATAAAACAGCAGTGGTACATTTACACAATGAAATACTACTTGGCCATAAAAAAAGAAGAAGCAAATCTTACCTTTTGCAACAGCGTGGATGGACCTGGAGAGTATTAGGCTAAATGAAATAAGCCATTTGGTGGAAGACAAGTACCATGTGATTTCACTTACATGCAGAAGCTAGTGAACAAAATAAACAAACAAAATAGAAACAGACTCACAGATACAGAAAACAGACTGACAGCTGTCACAGGGGAGAGGGGTTAGGAGTCTGGGTGGAAAAAGTGAAGGGATTAAGAAAAAAAAAAGTCATAGATACAGACAACAGTATGGTGATTACCAGAGGGGAAGGGGGTGGGAGGGACACAGAACAGGATAAGGGGGGATAAATTGTGATGGAATAAGACTTGCCTGGGGGTGGTGAACACACAATACAATATACGCTTGAAACACACAATTTTATTAACCAATGTCACCCCAATAAATTCCATTAAAAATTAGCTCAATTTCTCCATCTTACTGAAGAGGGAAGGGAATACCTACATAGTAAGTGACTTGTTCAGGATAACTAGTTAGTGGGAAGACTAGACCTATTTCCTGACACCCAGCACCGCAGTACCTTTATTCTACCCCTTTAATCTGATTTTATACTGACACTGCCTTAAGCTAGATCATGTCATGAATAAGCCAAAGGATTTTAACTTTAAAGTGATTCATATGATAAAGCTTTCCTTAAAAGGCTAGTGATAAAGTTATTTTAGATTTCTAAATATACAATGGCAGATGCTGGGAAAAGCTCTCCTAAAATATTATCAGGCCCACAGGAGAGTTTAATACTCAGCAAAGTGGAAAACCTACTTATGGATAGATATTACATTTGCTTATACATATTTTTAATGGTGAAGAAGAAAACCTAACAAAAAGGAAGAGGTATATATTGCTGTTATCGTCATTATTGCTTTTCCATCTATTCTAGGCCTCCTGCCTTACTAGGGAGGCCTCAGACACACAGGTATGCATTGTGACTCCTGCCATCCCTCTGACCCAGTGTCCTTGAAGAATGAATGTAAGAGTGGAAAGGACCTAATAAAGAATCTATTCATTAAATTCATTATTTCATTTATTAAATATAATCCCATCAGTGTTGAATAGATAAGGCAGCAACATCAGGGCCCCTGCCTCTAATTCATTACTGGGTCCTTCTGCTGTCTTCCATACTAATTTTGTCCCATTGATTTGACACTGAGAGAGTAGAAAAGCCCCATGTCCTTTTTCTTTTCTTTTTAACATTTTACTGAAGTGTATGCAATATTCACACAGAAAACTGCACATGTTATAAATGTACCACTCCCTAAATTTCACAAGGTGAACACACCCCCGACAGCATTTGAGTACAGCACACCTGGTTTCACGGTCTGGCTTCGCCACTTACCATCCGTGTAACTTCAGGCAAATGTTTTAACCTTATTGGGCCTCAGTTTTCTCACTTATCAAATGGGAAAGAAATAATAGCATTTCATAGGTATTTGTGTGGAGTAAAAGAGAATACATATAATTTACCTGGCATTCTTCTTACTTTCCCCAACCCCAGGAAGGTTCTGCAAATGAACACCCTCAGTGTGGATTAGACGTGTGGAACTTGAGAGTTTGTAATGTTTGGTAACAGCTCATATGTCTCAGGAATTGTAGTTAATAAAGTGGACTGTAGAAAACAAATGGCTAAATGTTAACTGCTTCTTTGCTACAACTGATTTGGGCCCATTCTCTTCAAGGGCTCATCTGAGAAACTTAGTTTGAGGTAAATTAAAGATTCACACTGTATATTTATTCATATACATCCTGCTTCATCCCAAAAAGGGATTACAGATAATATGACAGTATTTAAAATAAATAAATAGGTGAATGGAAGCTAAAGTAGAAATGTAAGCTAAAGCTTGGGGTAAGGTTGACACACAAAATGCACGAAATTCAGATCATTTTCTGGGTGTGGTTTTCAGAGTTGGTCTTGAGCTTCCAACCACTCCAAGCAAATAAGGAAATAGTAATAAAATTCAGAGAGCCCTTATAATATAAAAAGAGACCCTTGGAGCAGGGGAAACACATTTTATCCTTGGCACCAAGACCTTCCATGGGTCTTCACAAAGAGAACTTGATGTAAAGCGGTGGGTGGGATTCCCCATATTAAATTAAAATGACCTGATTTATAGCACTGTGTCTTAGGCTCTGCCTCAGTGTATGCAGGTGGCAGAAAACTTGGTACAGTTTTATAAATGATCATAAACTGATAAAATTCTATTCTCTCTTTTATTACAATGAGGCAATGCAAGTCAATACAGGCTGGTTACATGTATTCAGTAAATCCATTTATGAAGTTTCTAAGCTCACTAAGCAGTAGCACGGTAAATAGGAATTGTGTGTTTAGACTGGATGGGGAATAAAGAATTTTCAACAACTCTTCTAAAGAAGACTCGAAGAAGCATCATTTTTAGGAGGTGCTTGGGAAAATGAGGTTGGGAGAAGCTGAGGCGGAATGGACTTTCTAGGTCTCAGCTCCAGTCTGAGAGAGATGCAGTCCTGTGCCATGAAGGACTTGGCAGTGGGAAGGTGAAAAAAATGCTTCACTGAAAAAATTATGGTGCCCTCCCCACTGAGGAGCAGGTTTTGGGGTAGGATTAGGAGGTCATTTTGGACATGTTGAGTTTGCAGCTTCCTTGCATGGGAAGTTATATTTTACACACACACACACACACACACACACACACTCACTCACATGTATCCTTGTGCTTATGTTAGCTACAATATCTGGCAGATTCCCGCTGAATGAAGGCATATAAATTGAGGCAAATGATTAAAAATAGGGTTCGGTTTTGAAGTCTGAAATTTGGATGTTCATAAAAGAAGCCACCCTTAATGGTAGAAACAAATGTGATGTTTTACTATTGTCAGTGGTCAAGTAGTGGGTCTCAAAGTCTGGTTTGGGGACCCCCAGGGATCCTTGATATCTTTTCAGGAAATGCATGAGGGAGGTCAGAACTGTTCTTATAACAATAAAACTCAGTGTGTTTGTTTGTTTGTTTATTTGCTTTTTTTCTCTCTGGACTAACCCAGAGGATACATGATGTGATATCCAGTCATCTTCTCCAGAGGTTGGCATTAAAAAGGACTTGAAAAAACGTAAAGCAATGCACATTTCTAATAAAAGTTTTGTTTTGGAAAATAGAGTAATTTTTCATTAAAAATATATGCACTCTCTGTATCAATATGTGATAGGTTTATCGTTGTTGTTTTAGATAAATTAGATTTAGATTAATTTCTAACATGGAAAATACCATTATATATAACTGACATAAACAAAAGCTTTTTGGAGTCGTCAAGGGAGTCCTGAGACCAAAAAAGTGTGTGAACCCATGTGTTAGGAGTGTGTGCACCATAGTCTGTGTTGGTTCCAGGCATTAATAACAGCTCACAAAGCGGTGTGGTTCCGAAATTCCAACTTTTCTACATCACTGCCTAGACACAGACCTACAAGTAAATACATACAATTGTCCCAAATAGTGTGGGCATCTCCACTTTGTTTATCAATGTATTCATATAACAGATATTTAGTTAACATTGGGGTTATGACAATTAATGAAACAGAAAAGGTCTCAGCCTTCATGGAACTTATTTCTAATAAATGCATGTTGAGAAAGCAGAACTGTCAAGAATTTACAGTACTGGGTATAACAGATAAATATTATATATATACTTGGTATCCAGTTGTGACTCTGGAATTGGTACAAAGTAAACCTCTGATTGAATGAATACCTCTCTTCACTATGCGCCAGGCCTTGTGCTGAGTGCTTGTGTGTGTTAACTTCATAGCAATCCTATATAGTATATTACATCACATGCCTTTGTAGGTGAAGAAATTGAAACTCACGGAGGTTAGATAATGTGCCTAAGTTGTCAGCTAATAAGAGATCAAATCAGGATTTGTGCATTTTTATAGCATCTTTGATTTAGGTAGTCTTTCTATTTTAAGGAAACAATAGACTTCCTCTTTAACAATCCCCATGTCCCTGTTAGAGAAAGGACTGGCCTTGCCATACTAAGACCATGTTCTTGCACAGGTGCAGGGAGAAGTGATGTAGAAACCCTCACATCTAGGTTGGGAATCTTGCACCACCAAAGCAGCCAATGAAATAACCACCACAGGGCCTGTTTTCTTATACCATCTTTCTGTCATGGCCAGTGAAGATTTCAGATCTCTCTTTGCCAGGGCAGAATGTTGTTAAGTCTTTCCTAGAGGGGACCTTTCTGGACCTGTCAACGGCTTAATTTGGACCCTGATAGGTATGGTGTGCCCCATGTAGGAGACCCTTTGGCTTCAAAGCCAGTAAATTTCAGCCACTGGGATTTTCCTGGCAACTTCCATGGTAGGTGCTTCTGGTCCTGAAGGAGCCTCCTCTGAGTTTTCCGATGCACCAACTCCCCTGCCTCTCCCACAGAACTTTCTCCATGCCTGCCAGAGGACATTGTCACTGATCAGAGCCCTGTGTAGTGACTGCTTTGTGTGTCAACCCCTCCAGAAAAAAAAATCCAAAATCTGCCTAATTCTGGAATCTTTCAGAAGTCTCAGGACCTGGAAATAAGTCTCATCTAAATGGAGCATGCACATGCATACATACCCACAAATAATCTCCATTTCAGGATGGACTCAGGCCTTTGCTTGCCAGAGTTTTGAGTGACATCCGAACTCCATGCATATTGTTCTATAATTTGAAACACTGATTGTAAGGATAGCTGATGACACATGGAGAGGTATTGGGAATGGTGGGTTCTGCAAAGAGGAGCACCATTTATCGCACAACTGAGTTCAAAACGTTCAGGTGTACCAGTTTCCTCTGGATGGTTTCTTCTGCTGAAAAATGACTTACTGCAGTCAGCTTGCCAATGAAGCCCTCTCAGCCATGATGCCATGTTTCATCTCACTTTCGTCTCCTTTGCTGCAGCTGCTCATCATAGCATTTATATAGCTACAGCAGCCTCAGCCGCAGACCTCTTGCCCAACTTATCAATTGCTTCCTAACCTTTGTACTGTTAGCTTGGTGAGCTTTTGGTACATTCACAGGGAAGGCAGGAAAACAATACCTCTGTGCTCAGAATAGCCCCCCGGCTCCCCCACCCCTGGTTCCATTCTGCAGTCTCCTCCTTACCACTTGTAACTCTTTCAACCATGGTTTTAAATAAGGGCCCTTCCCCAGCTTTCTCAAATCTGGCATTTTGGCTTGTGTTCGGGGAAAGGGGTAATAGCAATTCTAGGAGGGTATTTACAGCTAAGTGTGTTTTTAGCTGGCAAGCAATAATCGTGAATTTACTCCCCTTTCTCAGAAGTGGGTTGTCAGCTTCTGCCGTCTACCTGGCATTTTAGCAGCTGTGTCCCGTCCCGTCCTCAGGGTGAGGCACGTTGTCTGGGAGGGCGGTATTCAGCAGACTGGTGCCCTTCAGAGTTGTCTGAACAAAGCAAGTTAGATTTGTTCGTCTGGTTTAACCACAGCCCTTTTAAAGAAAATCAAAATCCTTATTTCAGGTATGAACCAACCCAGCTGGAGAGATCCCCTGACCCACCCACTGGTGTGATTTCTGCAACAATGGTGGTAAAGTGGGGACTTCGGAGTAAGCTGGGATCATTCTGATCTTAGGCAATTTAACGCATCTAAACCTGTCTTTTTCATAATGGGGGCATATCTGCCTCCAAGGACAATGGCAAGGGTTAAATGGATCATGTAAGCAAAACTTTGGGATGAAGATTGACTCAGGGCTCTTGATATATGCAAACTTTTATTTGTATCCAATTTCATGATCTAAACCTGTGCACAGTGCCAGGTTTTTTTTTGTTGTTGTTGTTGTTGTTTGTTTGTTTTATCCAACTCCCCTATAATTAGTACTAATAAGGCCAAAGGAGACCATGTCCACCAGGGTGTCCTTGGCTGCTTGGACGGATGGAAGGGGAAGGGAACAAAGCAGCAAGTAAAAGTCATGCTTCAAGCAACCTGAGACTTGGGGAGACCTGCTAGAGAGAAACCTGGAGGCAGATGGAAAGCACTGAGAGTGATGCAGGCTTGGGGAGCCATCCACATGTGTCTGCACCCCAACCCGCTGGCCGGGTAGGCGCTTTCCCATCTTCCTGACTTCTTTTACTACCGAGCGGGCTGCCACCAGACAACTGGCGAGCTTGGCAGAGTGCCAGAATCTGTACCAATGCCATGCCTCCTGATGGCAGAGCACACACTTGTGGTGCCTGCACACAGCAACGTGGCCTTGTCAGGCACCCCTCGGACTGATGAGAGCACCAGTGAATGCGGTCCCATTCCAAGGAGTGAGAGCAAGGAAGATTCAGCTCTGGGAGTCAGTCAGGAGGCCTGAATGCGAGTCCCAGCTTTGTGTAGCTTTGGACTTTTAGTGAGTCATGTCTTTATGACCGTGCGTGTGTGTGTGTGCACGCATTACACTCGCTAGGCCCTGAGACCCTCCCCATACAAACATGTATGCATTTGAAACCCTCTCTCGTGGCCCTCTCCTTCGAGGCAGTGCTACCTGTCAGGATTAGCACCTGAGGAGCAGTTTCTCACCACCAGTACCTCTCAAACCTTGATCTGTTTTTGAAAATTTGGTTTTTGCACTCTTCTACACAACTGTGACCAAGGTTGCTGGAACTGGGCACTCACTAGTTCCCAGCTGCCCTGCTGCTTGCCCTCCATCCAGCTCTCAGCTTCCACCACAAACCTGCTTCTCTCTGCCACGCAGCTCACAGCTACGCCCTCATCAGCGAATCTTGCGCTCTGCTGTGCTCTCCCTGAATGAGTTGTAACTCCCATTTTTCTAGCTTTGCTCTCTGATCTCAAGAACCGCATCCAATAGAATGTTCGTTTTAATTTTTTAAGTGGTTTTTTTCAATATCTGTTTCCCTATTAATCAAAATAACTTCGGTTTAAACTAAACGCCTTATGAAGACAGAACTCTTTTAGAAGACCAGAGTTGTTCGTTAGAAAGTGAAAGTAGCCGATAATCCTTTTTTATATGTGAAAAAACTGGCAAGTCATTTAAACCCTTTTCCTCCTGGTAACTTAGAAACAATAACAAAGTTACTTGAATTGTGTTGCCTTTTATTTTTCCCTCCTTGTGCCCAGGATAAAGATGTCATAGAAGCTTTTATGTTCCACACTCCTACTAAACTCTTTAGGTAGGAGAAATAATTGGCTTTTTCCTTGAGAGGAGGGTAGGAACAGACTGTGTCTGAGCTATTCTCTTGCAAATCCCGGTGGGTACTGCACAATAAAGCCTGTCTAGCGTCTAGTCTGCAACTCTTCTCACTTTCCTTTGAACAAGGGCAGTAAGTTGCTCTTTTTCTGCTGGGTTCTTACACTGAAAAAATCCAGTAGGTGGCCAAAGAGTCTTTAGAAGACTTAAAGACAGCTTCAGAGAGCCATTGGGAAAAAATGTGTGCTTGTACCTTTGTCCAGCAAACAATGCTGGAGAAGTTGAATGGTGCTTCCAGACCCCAGCTTAGGGACAGGTGACTTATTTAGGCAAGTTACAAATGGACATGTTTGACTATAACTAAATTATGTTTTCAAAATAATCCCCCAGACTGGAGCTCAGGCTGCTGAAGCAGGTACTCAGACCAGACCTCTCAGCTGGACTCCTTTCAGCCTCATCCTTTGCACACAGAAGGAGCCTCTCAGGTGCTCTCTATGGAACATGAAAGAACTCGGTCAGCACCGCAGGAGCCAAACCCCAGGAGTTCCAGGGGCTGAGAACTTTGCCCTTTGTAAATTGCTTTTGTAAAAAATTCTAAGTTGAAACAGAGATAAGGAAATTGCTCTTGCTCTGCACTGTTTTATGGTCCTAGCATTGTGTCCTGTGGTTCCCGTGTTCTTTGATTTGAGTTATGCGAAGCTAAGTAGCAAACAGCATCCTGCTCTCAGTTACCTAGAACTGGCCAGGGCTCAGTGCACATGTTTACCCATCCACAGGTGTGAGCTGTGTCACCGAATGTTGCCAGGAGCAATCTTCATCTTTGAATCAAATATTCACTGAATGCGACTGGTGCCTTCAGCATTCATGTGACGATGAGATATATATAGCAGTAAAATATATATTACATAAAATTTACCATTTTAGACATCCTCAGTGGCATTAAGTGTCTTCATATTATTGTGCTATCATCACCGCCATCCATCTCCAGAGCTTTTTCATCTTCCCAAACTGAAACTTTGTCTTCATTGAGCACTAACTCCCCCTCATCTCACCCCCCAGCCCCTGGCACCCACCATTCTACTTTCTGTCTCATATAAGTGATCATATACTATATATATTTTTTGAAGCTGCCTTATTTCAGTCAGCATATTTTCCTCAAGGTTCATCCATGTTGTAGCATCTGTCAGAATGTCATTCCTTTTTAATACTGAGTGATATTCCTTTGTGTATATATACATTTTGTCTATCCATCTGTGAACACCTGGGTTGCTTCCACTTTTTTGACATTGTGAATAATGGGCTTTTGATTCTTTGGGGTAAACATACAGAAGTGGAATCACTGGATCATAGGATAATTCTATTTTTAATTTTTTAAGGAACTGCCATGCTGTTTTTCATAGAAGCCGTACTATTTTACATCCCTACCAGCAGTGCACAAAGATTCCATTTTCTCCACATCCTTGCCAACAGTTGTTGTTTTCTGGTTTTTTAATACTAGGCATAAGGTGCTATCTCATGGCGGTTTGGGACAATGGTTGCTTTAATGTTGGTGTTTGGTGGCATGCACAGCTGAACCCTCCTGCTGGGTTTCTCTATGATGGAGCAAGGCCCAAAGAGAAGGCTCCTTAAGCCCTTTTTGTTTCCTGGAGTCCATAGCTGTAAGCACATGCTCTGTCTGCCCTAGCTAAGCTCTGAGGCTCTTTTGGGCAACTACACGTAAGAAACATGTGATAAGGATTTTTGCCTGCTCTTAGCTCCACCCTGAAGAAAGGAGGTTGTAGTAGCTTGGGATGGATTGGGACTCCTTGAAGATCTGTGTCCTGAGCACATAGACAGGAAACGAGGCACTTAATTTGACTCGTCTGCTGAGGGGTGTGCTTTCTCACCATGGACACATAGTTTCGTTTTACAGAGATGTTCTGCTCCTTCCACTGCTTTTAAAAATGACGCCCACTGCAAAAGCATTCAATTTCTAGGGTAAATGGAAAAATGCAAGACCTGTTTATCACAGGTTTATGTTTTTAAGTAGAATGATTGCTTTTTAGATGATTTTGAAAATTGCTTCTCCAATTTTAGATTCTTTAATACAAGGAGATAACACATAAAATTTAATATGTGTAAGACTCTCTACTTAAATTAGTAAAATAAAATAATGCTATTAGATAAAATTTGGGAAATAGAAAAAATATAACCCTTTTCACTTCTTTTTATCATTTTGGTAAATATATTTCCAATCCTTTTTAATTTTTTAAAAACATAGCTGTAATAATATGTATATATAGAGTGTAAGTAAAGCTTTCTTAAAGGGTTATGCTCATTTACAATGCCATTAACAATACAACATATGAAAGTAGTTGCTCACTTTATTATATCTTGCTGGACTTTGGCCACTTCTTCTAATTTAAAGAGAAAAATTAAAAGCTACTTTGCTTAATATGTATTTCTTTTGTAATTTTTGTTACAAAATATTTTCTCCGGTTTGTGTTTTGCTTTTATATTTTTGACATATTTATCCCTCCCTCCCTTCCTCCTTCCTTTCCTCCCTCCCTTCATCCCTTTCCTCCTTCCTTCCATCCATCCTTCCCTGGGAGCTTAGGAGAAAGAAAGAGGCAAGGAGAATGCATCTGGGGAAGGGTGTGGGGAAAGGCGCAGACGTGCCCCACAGAGAGCCGCAGAGCTGGTTTATATTTCTGTGTGGTTAAGCCACTGATTTTCAACCTTTTTCCTCTCATGGCTCACATAAACTCATTACTAAAATTCTACAGCACACAACAAAACATATTTTTTTGCCAACCTGACAAAAAAAATGGTTTAATTTTTATTCATTCATATCAGACAGCTATTGTTGTATTAACTGTTATCATTTTTTTATTTGACAATCTAAGGGAAAAGGGGTCAGCACCGCTGACTAAATAGTCAGGTAAATTGCATGTTTTAAGAATTCTTGACACACGCTGGTTGGAAATTGCTGGATTAAGCTATTTATGTTTTTTTCTTTTTTATATATCCCTTTAATTTCTAATTTTATATAGTCTTATTTCTTATTTGAATTCAAGTTTTAAAATTTCTTTCCCCTCCAGTGGTATAATACATTTTTTTCTCTCTCCAGCAGTATGACAAATTTTGTTTTAATCTTATTTTTCTGTTTTAAAAATAGAGTTCTAACTAGTTGATCCTAAGGAATTTATTTGGTGTAAAGTGTGAAATAAGAATTTACCTTGATGTTTCCCCCCAATTGGAAGCCAATTATTCCAACAATAACTAATTGTGAAATAATTTTTCCACCTCTGATGATTACTGGTGCTTCCTTTATCATAAACTGACTTCTAATAAGTATACAGTAGTTCCTCTCTATATCGTGGTTCACTTATCGTGGCCTCACTGTATCGCAGGATTTTTAAAAATATTATATTTAATTATTTATCGCGGATATTTTGCTATATCGCAGGATTTTGCGGTACTGTATACGTATGTTGTTAAAGTTATGTAGGTTTAAGAGTGTAGAATATGTTTAAGAACGTAAGTAGTGTTTATAAAAGTGTGGAAAAGGTTAATAAGGGAGAGGGAAAGGTTAATAAAGGACTAGGAACAGTTTATAAGTGTGTGGGAAGGGTTTATAAAGCCTTAAAATATATATAAATACTAAAATAAATGTAAGGTTCCTACTTCGCGGATTTTCACCTATCGCGGGGGTGTCTAGAACGTAATACCCACGTTAAGTGAGGGAATACTGTACTAGACAGATCTGTTTCTAGTTTATTCTTTTCTATTAATTTGTTTGTTTGTTTTTCTTGCATAGTCCCAGGGTCTTTTAATTATAGACTTATAGTTGTTTTAATATATACTGCCCCTTTTGCCTGTAGTTCTTTGCAAAATTTTCTTTACTATTCTCACCGGTTTGTTTCTTTTAGACACATATGGGAATTATCTTGTTATATTTCTCTCTGTAAAATATTTTATCCAGTTGGGGTTTTGATCAAAATTGCATTTAACATAAAAATTAATTTAGAATATACATCTTAGATATTAAAATGTATTCTTCCTATCTAAATCTTGCCTCATCTCTATTTCTTATTTTATATATGTTAAGAAATATCTGTCTCAGTGGGTCTTTTTTCCTTTCGTTGCTTACACACAAACCTTGTTGAATTTGTTGCTTTGTGAATGGTTATTGCTTTCCTGTAGGAAATATGTGTGTGTGTGCACACGTGCCTTATAACTATCCACTTTACAGAGCAAAGCATTGAAAAGAACACAGTCTGAGCAGTCTTTGGAATTGGTCAGATTTGAGCTTGAATCCCAGCTCTCTACTACTTACCAGATGCCCGACTGAGAATAGTGTTTCAATGTTGGACATATAGGATTTTAATAAATGATAGCTATTCCTATTAGAGTTCTCTTGAATGTAGTTTCCTTATTCATTTCTTTGGCTTTTCTACTTAGACAGTGATATCATCTATAACTAATGATAATGTTAACTTTTTCTTTCCAAAATTTAAATCTCTTCATCTGTTTTATGTCTTATTGCACTGGCGAGAAAAACTTGCAAAAGAAGACTAAATTTTTTTTCTTTCTCGGATATTTTTAATCTTATTCTCTCTTAAAGGAATTTCTCTAGCTTTTCACTATGAAGTATAATATTGGCTGTGGTTTGAAATGGATACTGTTTATATGTTGGAGAAGTGTATTTCAGTTTTTACCTTTTAAGTGTTTTAAAATTAGAAATCAGTTATCTTGGAAGATTCATACAATCTGAACAACTTTATTTATAAGTTACAATATTAATGTTACCCAAGAGGAAAGATAGAAATTAAAGATCAATTCTATCTTGAATATACAGGTTATTACTTCCTCTAAAAACACCTGTCTCTGTTTGAGGTCTTTATGAGTCCTCTTATGGATTTTAATACTGAAAAGCAATTAATCTCCTGGAGATGAGCTGCTGATGGTGGTAGGCTGGGAATCTTCCTTTAACGGCCTAACCACTAGCTTCTTTACATAGAGATCTGTACCTTGCTTTTATATCTGGTTTGGGTCCCACAGGAAACTTTAATCTTTGATTTTTACTTTGAATTCCCATGTATACCAAAACTTAGAACACTTAAATTTTAAGTGGAAACCATATTTAAATGTTATAAGCTTAAACTAGGTATTCTTCTGAATAAAGTCTATTGCTATCTTAAAATGACAATTGTTTTCCTGATATAAAGGTAATCTATATTTATTGTAGAAATTTGGAAAATATGGACAAGCACCAAAACAAAAATTAAACATGGCACATACAGTTTTGTAAAATTTTTTTTTCCACTTACTGTATTTTGAACATTTCCTAATTTTAAGTAGCTTTATACTTAATGGTTGCTAATTGTTAACATGTTATTCCATCTTGAGAATATTTACCATTTATGTATCAAAGCCTGATTAGTAGACATTTAGCTTGTTTTTAGTTTTTCATAATGGTAAACAATTTAATGACAACTATCCTTATACAAATATCTTTGTTATATCTCTTTGGGAAAGTTTCTAGAATTCTTTTTTTTAGAAGTTGAATAGTTGGCTGAAAGAGGTATACATTTGTAAGAACATAATGCTTAAGTTTTCAAACCTCTGTTTAGGGTAATTGAAAGCGATATCATTCCCACAACACATATCTGTTTCTCTCAGTTTTGCCAAAATTAGATGGTGAAATTTTAAAATATTTTTGCTAATTTGATAGGGAAAAATATGTTACAGCATGTTTTAATGTACATTTCTTTTGTTACCACTGATGTTGAACATTAAAAATGTGTTCGTTAAGTATTTATATGTTTTCTTTTGTAAATTACTTTGACCATTTTGTAGTTGAGGTGTTCTTTTTATATTGACTTTTTTTTATTATTATTATTTTTGTTTTTCAATTACAGTTGTCCCATTTTTCCCCCATTTCTCTTCCCTACCCAGCCCACCCCCTCTCCCGCAATCATATCCCTCCCCGTTGTCCGTATCCATGATATACTGACCTTTTAAAGAGTCAATCAAGCATAAAAATTAGGAGCATAGAACTGAGAAAAAGTTCTACATCCAAATAAATCCCTGTTCTGCTACTTATTAGCTATGAAACGTTGGAGATGTTACTTCCTAGTCACTCAGTGTCTCCATTTCTTTATTTTAAAAGTAGAACTGCCCTGACTAGTGTGGCTTCATCCCACCAAAAGATCGACAGTTCAATTCCTAGTCAGAGCACATGCTTAGGTTGCGGGTTCAGTCTCCATTCAGAGCAGGTATGAGAGGGAACCAGTTGATATTTCTCTCTCACATCGATGTTTCACTCCTCTCTTTCTTCATCCCTTTCCCCCTCTCTAAAAATAACAAATAATAATAATAAATAAAAATACAAGTAAAACTAATTGTGTTTCCCATATAGGATTATGATGAGATATTATGTGCAAAGCACTTAGCTTGTCTTACATCTAATAGTCTCAATAAAATGTAGCTTTTGTTATATTGAGGTTCTTAACCAACTCTGCCTGTAAAGATGCTTTTTTATTAGTTTGTAATTTCCCTTTCATTTTAGCTTATAGTGTCTTTTATGTATTTAAATTTAAAATTGTTATGTAAATGAAATATGGCTTATTCCTTAATGGCTATTCCTTTTCCCTAAAAAACTCTTCTATACCTCTGAAGATCAGATAACTATTTACCTACTTTTCTTCTGGTTCTTTTATCATTTTATATTTTACATTTACTTCTTTAAAACATTGGAATAAGTTTCATTTAGGCTCTGGTATAAAGTTAGTGTGAAATTACTATTTGGTATAAATGTATTTTTCTTTTTTAAAATTTTTTGTTTATTGATTTGAGGGAGAGACAGACAGACAGACATCAACTTATTGTTCCACTTACTTATGCATCCATTGGTTACTCCTTGTATGTGCCCTGACCCAGAATCTCACCCATACCCTTGGTATTTGGGGATGATGTTCTAACCAACTGAGCTACCCAGCCAGAGCAAATTTTTCCCTTTCAGTTGTTCTAACTATGTTAACTAATATATCCCTTTGCCACAGTAATTTGAAATGTCATCTTTATCATGTACCAGGTACTTCTCAATTTTCTGCTTGATTCCATTGATTCATCTATCATTACATTGGTACCATAGCATAGTGTATATAGCATATGTGCATTATGTACATTCTAGCTTTATTGCATGTTTAATATCTGGATGCACTCATCCCCTCTCCCTCCCGCCTAGTTCTTTTTTTTTCTTTCTTTCTTTATTCTTTTTGAAACTGGAAGTTTGTTTCTGTATGTGACTACAGACTTACAGCCTACTCAAGATTTAAATTTTTCTGTCACTCTATTCAGTGCAGTAGAAAGAACTTGGACTCTAGACTTCTAGGACTTGAATTCCACACCTGGCCCCACCACTTCCTAACTGTTTCAGTGGGCATATTATTTACTCTCTGTGCACCCTGGGCTCTCTATTGAAGTAATTATGTGAAAATCAGCACTTATCCCAAATTTGTCTGAAGCAACAGGACCAATCAGAATCACATCACTTAGGTCTGTCCCGTTATAGAAAATAAATTATTGTTTTAATTCTGCAGAAAATTTCTAAGTCAGTCGTCGTCGTCGGCAGCCGTCCGTCTCGAAAGACGATGGTGTAGCTTCTTAAGAGTCTATCTGCACCGCCGAGAATGGCTGTGCAGTCCGACTCGGGAGTGACACGGTATCTGTCTCCTCCCGTGTTGAATCGACATCTTGCGATGACGCTGGAGTGTCCTCTCCAGTGAAGCTGAAGCTACAGAGCCTGGGCAGGGTGATATGGAGAATCTGCTGTTGCCCATGCAGCAGACCCCCCCTCTCTTCGCAGCTGAAGGGTCCAAGGGAAAGACGGAGTCAATACAGCTTGGCTTCAGGTGCGCCGCAGGAGTTGCCGGTGTTGACTACAATGTCAAACCGCCTTAGGGACTCCGGCTCCAGATTTTCTGTCGGGGTTTACTCCCTTAGCCTTTCCCCTGAAGAGGTATGTCGCAAGGCAGCGGAGGTTTTTTGGAGTCAGAGTTTTCCTTCTCTGATGTGCCCTGACTGGAAGATCGAACCAGCGACACTTAGCTCGCAGGCCGACGCTCAATCCACTGAGCCACACCAGCCAGGGATTCTAAGTCAGTATTTTGATTATAACCATTGTATCTTGTCTGTTGTCACAATAATATAATTTAAATAACATTAAGATGGTATGAGCAACTTTATAAGCATCTTCTATGCACACATATCACAGATGTATAAATTCAACTCCATAATCATAAGTGAATGATGATCATGTAGCAGTTAAGAAAGAATAACCTTGATGTGGCACTTTTCTGGTTTTCTTTTTTTTTTAAGATTACATAAGGAATATGATGCAACCGTAACACTTTCATTGGATTAAGATGTATGTGTTTGACTGAAAAATGTAAGTATTAAGCATCAAATTTTTAAACATAAAATAACAGTTATAGTTTGCTGTACATCTACCATAAGCCAAATGCCTGTTTTGAGTGCCTTATGCCTGTCATCTCTTTTAATCCTCATGACAGTGCCCAGGTGGTAATTACATCTGTTTTGTAGTTGAAGGAACTGAAGTTTGCCAGAGTGGACACCTGTATTAGTGACAGCCAGTAAGTGATAGGGCCAGGATGGAACCCAGAGCTGTCTCATGTCCCAGTCAATGCTTTTTCCATGCACTCTGCCACATCCAAATATATTGGTAGCTCTTGTTTTGCTTTATAAAATCCAGTTTCTGAGAAGCTGGAAAGAAAGGAAAACTTCTTTTAGCTGAAGCCTGAAACTTGGATTTCAATTTAGGAATAAAATATGATCTGATACACAATGTTATGGCTGTAATCCATAGGATATATGAAGAACTGATGCAATTATAGTGTAAAGATAAATTATGGGGAAGAGGAATGGGTTTGAAGTGTGTTTTAAAATTTTAATTACCTCTATTGTCTATCACATTCTGTAGACAGTCGCTTCAAATCCTAGACTTTGATGCAGATATTTATGACATTAAAGGTAGTCACTTCGTAATTGCCTGGCAGGGGAGATGCCATAATCACGGAGGTGGTTTTCCCAGGGCGAGGTTTATCCATTGCACTCCGGATGTGCTGACCCCTGCGATTTCCCCAAATGTGGGAAACTCGACTGCATAACTTGTGGCAGTGGGGGACTGTGTTCATGCCCTCCCCTAAAAATAAAAAAAGAATTAAAAAATATATAGTCACTTCATGTAAAGGATTTAATGAAACTATTTAATTTTGTTCCTTGTAACAAAACCATTGCATGTTTATTGTAGAGAAATAAGAAAATAGGGATAAACAGAATGATGAAAGAAAAAATCTCTCATAATCCCACTTCCCAGAAATAACCACTGTTTAACTTTTCGGTGTCCACCATTCTGTCTTTTTTAATTTATATGTGAGTATATAATTTTTTTATTTTTTACAAAAATAAATTTTTACAAAAATAAAAAATCTATTTGTAACCATATTTTTTCACATAAAAATATATCATGAACTTTTAAAATGAAATTAAGTATTCTCTAGGATCATTTTAAAATTTAATTAAGTGTAGTTGGTATATAGTATTATATTAGTTAATTAGTTACTATATTAGTTTCAGGTGATTCGACATTTTTGTACCTTACAATGCAATCACCCAACTAATTCTAGTAATCATTTGTCACTGTGCAAATTAATCACAGTATTATTGATTATATTCCCCTACCTTTTTCACCCATTCCTCCCACCCCCTCTCCCCATTGGTTTCTGTCCAGGATCATTTTAATAGGTGTAAAGTATTCATTTCATCGATGTATGATAGTTTAGTAGTTAGTTTCAGATTCTTAAACAGATTGCTTCCAGTTGCCTTTACTTGTGGAATTATCACAAATTTGTCTTACTCTAATATCATCTAACACTGTCTTACTCCTTTAGGCTCTTCTCATTCCACGGTGTCTACACATAAGTGATTGTATCCCAACATCCTAGCTTATAGGTCTAATGAAATTATTCTACTTTATAGTTACTCCCCACACTTGGGCAGATGAGGTTTAGGCTTTGGGGGCTGTATCAGTCTACTAAGGCTGCCATAACAAAGTAATATAGACTAGGTGGTTTAAACAACAGACATTTATATCCTCACAGTTCTGTAGACAAAAAGTTTAAATTTGAAGTCTCAGTAGTAAGGTTGGTTTCTTCTAAGGCCTCTCTTCTTGGCTTGTTGATGTTCTTCCTCTTTCTTACATGGTCTTCTGTGTGTATGTGTGTCTGTGTCTTAATCTACTCTTCTTATAAGGACATCAACCATTTGGATTAGGTCCCACCCTAAAGCCCTCATTTTACCTCAGTTACCTCTGTGAAGTCTCTATGTCCAAATACAGTCCCAGTCTGAGGTACTGGGGGCTAAGACTTCAGCATATGAATTTGGCAAGGACACAATTCAGCCCACAACAGACCATATACTGGCTTTATTGTAAAAGGTCCCACTCAGGAGGCAATCTGTGGTGTTACTTTTAAAGTTTTCATGACATTTTGTTGTTTAACATATAGCAAATCTTTAGCCTGTAAGACTCACTAGGGCAGGGATTGTGTGTGCTTTGCTTACTGTTGTATGTAGAGCCTGGAACGTCATCAGTGCCTACCAATGTTGGCTGAATGAGTAAATGAATGTCAAGTTTCTTTAGTAACATAAAGTAACAAAGTCAACCTACATACTTATTTTTGAGCACCTATTTCATTACTTAGACCTGAGGTGTATGCATGTGATGAAGTGCCTGAAATTGCCAAGTTCATTACCATATAGAAGTCAGAGACAATGGGTAAAATCACTTCAGTTCTCTACTCGCCGTGAAATAACAAACACCCAAGCATTAGATATGACTTTCTTTCTGAGGGATATGCACATGTTATTTTCAGTGTTTACAAATGGTCAGGGTTTTTTATGGTTATCTAGTTGTGTGATTTACTGCATCGTCTTCAGCACTTTTTACAGATGAAAACTCTGGTCTGATCCTTGGACCTGGGAACATGGAGACCTGTTCTGTGGGCAAGATGAACAAGACAGGTTGGACGGCGTCAACGGGAATATTAAAGCACTATCAGTGGTTTCCACTTATAAGTAGTTTTGGGGGTCTACTTAACTGAAACTGCAGAAATTTTACTTTGGTTCTATGCATTCCCCATTCACTGAACACACAAAAGTGCACATACACGCTCTTTATTGAAGTATTTATTTTATTTATTCGTACTCTGGTTTGTGAATGAAGAGCTCTGTCTTACAAAGAAGCAAATATTGAATTGTAAGTTTTAAGTATTTTAGGCAAAGAAAGAATCTTCATCCAATGAGAATAGAACAGTTTTTTCTCAAATTTGCTATCTTGTTCGAAGTCAGAAGGAGGGACAACTGGCCCTTTTTGTGTCCCCTGAAGTTAAATCATTTAAAATTTCTAGTAAGCAATGAATGTTATGTCATCTAGGAGAAGCTGGTGAATAGAATGATTTAACCTTCCCTAATATTCCGATATCTTTAAAACAACTTTTGTAGTTTAGAAGTATGACAACAACTTATCAATTTAGAACTCAACTGAGAATCAGGAAATAAGCAACTTTCAGCTTCCAGGCAGCAAAAGGCGATGCTGGTGCTCATGCTCATTATCCGTACATTTCGGACAGCCTTGGTCATCCCGTTCCCTAACGTCTGCAGGGATTAGAAGTGATAAATCAGAAAGGGAAGAGGAGGTTGCTATTAGTAGGCCTGCTTAGTTCAGAAAGAAGTGACAATTGGTAGCCAGATAGGGAGGAAAAAGAACAAAACCAGACAAAAAAACTCAAATTGGAATTTACTGTGGAGTCCTAGGGTATGCTAGCAAATAACTACCTCAAGGATGTGTAGTTTCTTGAGGATGAGACTATCTTGTGGCCTAGTATAAAGCTTGTTTATAAAAAGTAATCTTTAAAAAAAAAATCCTCATCCAAGGACAGGCTTACTGATTTTTGAGAGGGGGGAAAAGGAGGGAGAAAGAGGGAGCGAAACATCAATGTCCTGACCAGGAATTGAACCCACAACCTTTTGGTTTCAGGGACAATGCTCCAGCCAACTGAGCCACAGTAGCCAGGGATATAAAAAGTAATCTTTAATGACAATCCAATGTAATATTTGAAGTTTATGATAATATTTTGTTTACATATTAACTTTCTGAATTTTTAGAAGAGGGGGAAAAGCAAAGTGTGCATAATACATTTTAGAAAAATTCTACTCCACATAGTTAACATTTAAAGGGAAAACCATTAGTCATCAGAAATAATGCATTCCTCAAGTTATCTGGGTAGTTAAAGTAATGATGTATTTAGGGTAACAGTTCTATAAAGGTGTTCTCAGGATCTCATCCCTAGGCACTGCTTAGCTGAGAGGAAGAGCTTAACTGGCTGCATTACTACAGGAATTTGGAAATTCTATTTTTTTTTTAAGATTTTATGTATTTATTTTTAGAGAGAAGAAAAGGAAGGGAGAAAGGGAGAGAAACACCGATGTGCATGAGATACATTGATCAGTTGCCTCTTGCATGTCCCCAGCTGGGGACCTGGCCTGCAACCCAGGCATGTGCCCTGACTGGGAATCGAACTAATGACCTTCCAGTTCTCAGGTGGGCACTCAATCCACTGAGCCACACCAGCCAGGTCTGGGAATTCTAAATGACATCTCACCCCCTGCCTCAGAGCCTCTGCTTACTTGCCACTCCTAGGCCAACCCCCTTCCTCCAGCAACTTCCCCATCTCCCCAACCTTTTCCACATTATGCCCAGCCCTGCACACTTTGCAAGATATATTCCTTAAGAATCTGCAATATGCCAGTCCTGTGCTGGCATTGGGGTAGAGAAATCATTAGCCAAGACTTGTTTCTACTTTCAAGAGATATCCCATCCATTAAACCTGTGGAACCCCTTGTTCTAAGAAACTCTTAATTCTTGGGCTTCTCCACAGCACTTCCCCTACCTCCACACCCCAATGGGAGCTTGGTTTCTCCTTAGAGATATCACTTCCTTTGAAAGCCTTTCCTCAGAAAGACTAGTTCTCCCAGTTCCCTTGGGAAGCCATGGAGTCTACGAAAGTGTTTTCTACTGTCCCTTCCACTCCAGGCTCACCATCTTCTTCCAGTTCCCCCTTCCCATATCAGTCATCTTGGGATGCTGTAACGAAGTACCACAGGCTGGGTGGCCTAAACAAGAGAAATTTATTTCCTCACCACTCCAGAGGCTGGAAGTCTGAGATGAAGGTGTTGGCAGTGGTGGCTTCTTCTGAGTCGTCCATTCTTGGCTTGTAGATGTTCCCTTCTCTCTGTGTCCTCACTTGGTCTTTCCTCTGTATGTGTCTGTGTCCTTCTCTCTTCTTTTAAGGACACCAGTCCTATTGGATTAGGGCCCTCCCCGGTGACCTCATTTTACCTCAGTTACCTCTTTGAAGGCCCTGCCTGTCTCCAAATACAGTCACCTTCGGAGGTACTGGGGACTAGGACTTCAACATGTGGATTTGGGGTAACACAATTTAGCCTATAACACCTCCTCTGATGTTGGTGACATCTGTTTGTGCCTGCTTCTTATCTCTACCCGAGTCATCTACTGATCTCTCAGAGGTCCTTCCTTCACCATAGCCTGGGACACCAACTTCACAGTTTTCCTTTCCAGCCAGTCCCCATCTTCACTGTCAGTGACAGCACGATCCATATCAAGGACACATGCCCTGTCCTTTTTTCATAGTTTCCTCCATGTCCTCAATTCCATGAGTAGGATTTCTGCTCCATCTCACAAGTCATTTAGTTCTCTTTTTCCTCTGAGGTTTCTGTCCCTGTTTTCCCGCTCAGCCCCCTTCTTTTCCTCACACCCCACCTCCTCCTCCCAGCCACTGAACCTGCTTTTCTCCTTCATCCTTGTGACCCTAGACCACTCCCAGTTCCCCCAGTCTCAGCCCCCTTCTGGTGTCATCCCCCTTGTGATGGATTTTACTCATTTCAATTTCCAACCGTCAGTAATCCCTACCATATGTTTTCTCTCCTCTGTGGCTCCATGGGTTTGAAGCTAAAACAGAGCTGAACTTTTCTACCACGAATTCCCAGTTTCTTCTCTCTGGCTCCCCTGCACTGCTACTTCTCCACATTCAGAACCTTCAGATGGGAACTCCCACAACTTGCCTTTTTCCCATGAATATTTTTCTCAGTATGTTCCTACTATTGTTTTCCCCTTCCCTCCTGTCATAGAATATGAATTATCCCTTTTTTCCCAAGGAGGATCTCTCTACCATTTCTTCTCAACCATAGACAGACGGATAAACACACACAGACCCCTTCCGTCAAAAGCTGTTTCTGTCTCATATGTTTGTTCTCTCCCCCCTGGATCTACATTCCTTTGCTGTCGACAAATGGGCTGGGTGGTTTATCCATTCTAAAACCCCTTTCCAGACTTCGATATTCCTAGAGATAATTTTCAAGGCACCGTTGAGCAGGGAGTCTCAACTTTGGCACTATTGGCATTTGGGACTGAATAATTTTTTATTGTTTGTTTAAAAGATTTTATTTATTTACTTTTAGAGAGAGGGGAAGTTGGGAGAAAGAGAGGGAGAGAAACACGGACATGTGGTTCCCTCTTGTGCACCCCCATCTGGGGATCTGGCCCACAACTCAGGAATGTGCCCCAACTGGGAATCGAACTGGCGACCCTTTGGTTCGCAGGCTGGCGCCTTGGTCCACTGAGCCACACCAGCCAGGGCGGGGCTGGATAATTTGGTTTTTTTTTTTTTGTGGGTGCTGTCCTGTGCATTGTAGGATATTAAGCAGCATCTCTGGCCTTGACTCATGACCCACAGATACCAGTGGTACCATTCACCCAACTCATGACAACCAAAAATGTCTCCGGACATTGCTGAATGTCCCCCAGGGGTCAGAATCCCCTCAGTTGAGAACCACTGGTGTAGATGTAAGGAGGGTGGACTTTGCTAGATCATCTCTAGCCAACAGTGCTGGGTACAGAGAATATCCAGCTATAGCTTTAGCATATAGTCTGCACGTACAGAACATAATACTTGGAGAACAGAAAGAGGTTCATACATACCTTAGGTTGATGTGAAGGAGAGGTAGTTAGAAAGCAAATTAGCAATACTTAACACTGTACATTCACTTACCTTTCCAATTAAATCCTTATTAAACAACTGCACAGACAACAATGGCCCTTCTGCAAAACTCCAATTAGAGCATTTTATTGAGATCAGTCAAGTAGGCATTGTATTAGCAAACTAATTCTCAATTGACTAACAGCAGTGGTGACAACTTTTGGGGTCAGACAGCCGGGTGTGCATCCCAGCACTGTGTACCAGCTGTGTGATGTTGGGACTCAGTTGCAGAATGGGGAAGATAATAGCACCTACCAAATTGGAGGTGGAGCGGACTAACCAAGATATACATGAGGCCTTTGATAATGCCTGGCACATAGTTGATGTTCAATAAATATTAGCTGCTATTATCCACGCTCTTGTTCCTTTCCTTTCTGTCCCTTTTATCACCTAACTTCTCACAGATCAGGGCCTTCACTTCCTCTTCTTTGAGTCACTGTTTAACCCCTTGTTTCCTGTATTTTAACACTGTTTACCACCTTTTCCCTTGGCAGCCCCCCCACCCCGACTTCCTTGACTGTTCTGCTTCTTTAGAGGAACACGAGAGAGTACTTGTCACCCCTTCTTCTTTCTGCACCCAACTGCAGGCATTTCCCTGGGTTCAGCCTCTAGCCCTTCACTGTCTATCCTTTCTGTCTCTCAGGTCTCTCTCCAGGCATTTTTCCTGGATCTGACCTGTCATCTTCCACACACCACCTCCTTCTCCCCACCACCCACCCAGGTGGGCTAACCTGCAACCAGAGAAGTAACCTTCCTTCATTCTCTCTTCTTCTCATTCCACAACCATTTGGGACTAAGCCCAGTGGATTCCATTTATTTAACATCTCCTACCTTTAGTCTCTCTGCCTATCCCACTGTTTTTGCTGTAATTCCTGCACTGTCATGGGTCACTCCACCACTGCCGCAGTGATGTACCTTCTTTTGGTGACACAGCTCTTGGTCAGCGCTCCAGAGGGACTTTTTTTTTTCTTTCTTTCATAACAAGTTGGTCAAATTCTGTTGACTCTGTGTCCTAATTATGTCTCAAATCAATCCATTTGTCCCCACCTCTACAGCCAGTGGTTTACTAGGTCCTTATTGTATCTTAGATGGACTGTTCTATTAATTCCTAACTGGCCTTCCTGTCTTGAGTCCTCCAGACCCTTCTCCACAGTATCATGAGGGAGGCTCTGTCTACCCTCCTCCTAAAGCCCTTTCAGGGCCTTACTGTTGAATAAAGTCCACGTCAGCTGTGAGATGCACAGAGCTCTAGGTGGTCCGGCCCACTGGCTGTTTCTCCAGCTCCTTCTCTTGCTGCATCTCCTCCTTCCTCTGCTCCAGCCACAGAGGGAGGTATTTGCCATTCAGGAAACTGACCTTGTTTTACACCTTATGCTCTTACACTTACTACTTACTACTCCCTCTGCCTGGAGGGCCCTGAGCCCTCCTCTCTGCATGGTGGACACCTACACATCTTGTGAGATTCAGTACATGTGTCACCTCATCCAAGTGGCCTTTTCCAATGTCCACATCCTTTTTCTTCTTGATTCTCTTGCGCGGCAGAGCTCTGTTTTCCATTGAGTTCAATACCACCTAGTCTGTCACCCTGTACCTCATTGTTCTCCCATCTCTGACTTTCTTATTTTGTCATTCCTTCTCTCGGACCCAGGCATCATCTTGGCCCTCACTTCTTCGCCCCTGCATTCCCAGTCCACCAGTTGCTTTTCTCTTGCTTCTTTCTCTGAAGTGGTCCTTGATAATCTTTTCTCCATTCCCTCTCCCTCCACCCTAGTTCAGGCCCTCCTTCCTAAGGTTTTCCATGGATGGTATTCAAAATTCCTTGTTTACCTTTCAGTCTCATCATCTCTGTATTTCTGTGTATGTTATAATCCAGCCACACTGGAATCCTTACTGATCTCTAAACAGGACCCATGACTTGCTACAGCCATGCTTTTGTACCTGCTGTTTCTAATCCCAATCTCCACCTATGACATTTCTAGCCATTCTCCATGGCTCAACTCCATTGCTTTCTCTTCCATGAAGCTTTCCCCAATTATTTTTATTAGAAGTGACCTCTTTTCTCTAAACTCTTGAATTTTGTACTTATTTAATGGTTCTTATGATATGTTGTTGGTTTGCATTTCATGAGTACTTCATGTACAGAGGTTACATTATGAACTCTTAAGACGCAGATTATAAATTATTCATTTTGTATGGCTTCTCCACTATAGAGCCTAACACAATTTCACATAGGTATACCCATATCAGCTTTACTGAGCAATAACTTACATACCATACCATTTACACGTTTAAGGTATACAATTCAAAGGTTTTTAATATATTAAGAGTTGTGCAGCCATCACATTTTAGGTTGTTTCCACTTTTTAACTATTATGAATAATGCTGCTCTGAACATTCAAGTACAAGTTCTTGTGTGGACATATGTTTTCATTTCTTGTTTATGTACCTAGGAGTGGAAGAGCTGGGTCATGTGGTAACTCAATGTTTTGAGTAACTGACAAGCTGTTTCCAAAGGTGGCTGCAGCATTTTATATTCCCACCGGCAATGCACGAGTGTTCCAGTTTCTCCACATCCTCACCAACACTTATTATTATGTATTTTTTAAAAGATTTTATTTATTTATTTTTAGAGAGAGAGGAAGGGAGGGAGAAACAGAGTGGAAACATCAATGTGTGGTTGCCTTTCACACACACCCTACTGAGGACCTGGCCCACAACCCATACCATATGCCCTGACTGGGAATCGAACTGGTGACCCTTTGGTTCACAGGCTGGCGCTCAATCCACGGAGCCACACCAGCCAGGGCTTATTATGTCTTTCTGATTTAGCCATCATAGTGGATGTGAAGTAACATCTCATTGTGGTTTTGATTGCCTGACTTCTTTTAACTATTAGAAATTTGATAAGTATGTGTCAGATAAATGATCTTTATATGTAATATGAACAAACAGATGTTTCAGCAGGTCATTTGACTTGCAAGTTTATTAATTAGCTAGAAAAGAAGAACACAGGGCCCAGTGTCATTAGAATTCAGTTTTTAAAAGTTACTTTTAAACTATTTTCTCTTTTTAGTTACCAGTGTTATCTAGGTGACATTATAAAGGTGGTGGTTTGTCATGAAAGTTCATGTAGCTTTGCAGATTTGAATGTATTTTACAGAATAAACTAAATCACAAGCAAAATTCCAACTTTGATATTGTTCCTACTCAAACCCTACCGCTGAATGAGGAAAGCAAGGCTAATTCCTGAATCCAAGACAGAGTAAACGAATAAAGTAGCATTCCCTACATGGCCCTCCCTTTGCCTTCTCTTTGGAACACGTTACAATTTGGAAGCTCCAGACACCAATTCTGTGGTGACTGTGTAGACTATTACTCCTGCTTAGAGACTTGCCATTTCCTCCTATGGCAGACCTGTCTTCAAAAAAAGAATTTGATAATACACTTGGGAACATGGGGTAGGAGAGACTTAGAAAAATGCAAGTGCTAAAGCTTCTTTGGATAGAATTTTTCCTCAGTAAACAGTAGACCATGGGAAACATAACAGGTTCTGAAAACTTAATTTTAATGAATCTGGACGTCAGAGATACAGCCAGCTGAATCAGTTCCCTCTTGGGCAGCGGTTTAGCCTTCTTATCTCAAGTCAGAGGTAATAGTCCAACTGTTTTTGCTTGGTTCTAGAGAGTTCTATCTTGGCCAGAATCCATCCATTTAGTCCATCCCTAGTTAGACATGTCTATCTGCAGTCCTGAAAACTAGAGTTCTGCTGAAGGCTGGAAATTAAAGGCCCATGACTGGGCCTAAAACTTTGTATAGTGTGCAGGTGTCCTCAGGAGCTGGTGTGGTGGAATCATGGCCAACGGTCATAGTAAGCAGAGTAGGGACCTTTCTGTATACAGTATATAACATCATCTTGGCTAACTAGTCTCAAATGCATAATTCAACAGTAGTATTCTCTGCAACTAGTTAGGAAGCTTATTTGTCCTTAGGATTTGGGGTGTGTGGTGGTGTTTATTTTCCACAACCACAGCCACCCTTTATTTGTCTAAAGTTGTTTCCAAAGGCCAGGCTGAGAACAGGCCCTTTCAGAACCTCGGGAGAAAGAAGTATTAACAGTTGGAAACATGTCAGCTGCTTTATGGAGGAAGCACAGCCCAGGCCTGGTTTCCCTGGGTTCCGTGATAATTTGGGCCACAGCAGCCAGGGCGAAGCATGGTGGCGGGAGCTATAGAGATGGAGAGCGGCTCAGAGGAGGCCCTGCTTTTCAGAGTTGAAACAGGAGCCCTCTGAGAGAAAGAGATATTGCATGTGGCTTCCCTGATGCCGCGGAGGGCGATGTGGATGACACAGCATCAGCCGTTCCTTCGCGGGGTGGGGACACTATGGCCCTAGAAGCCTGTACCCTACAGCCCCTTGGGGGCCGGCAGCTCCTGCCTAAGCAGCAATTGTTAAGTGTGGTGAGGTAAAGGTGACAAAGACCAAGTCAGGGTTGAATTTGTTGGACGGAGAACACGCTCCTGGATGGCAGCACCAGAACTGGAAGGACCGTACCCTGGGAGAAAAACAGCCCGAAGTTGGGGGCCGGGTAGAGTCGGTTCCTTTATCTCCTGCCCCATCATCTACTCTCCTCACCTGGATGCGGAGCGAGGGCCTCGTGGAGATAGAACGGCGCGGGTGGGGTCCACCCCACCATTCACCTCTAAGACCCAGAGGGGCGGTGCCAGGCCAGGCACCTCGACCCCCAAGTTCCCCACCCCACCTACCGGCCCCCGAGGCGCCCCTCTCGCGCCTCCGGGGCATTGCTGCCTCTCTCCTTTCCACCGTTAAAATAGTGAAACAAACCACGGAATAAAGTGATGGAAAGCTGGGGGCGGAGAGTAGCCTGCAGTGAGGGGCTGAAGGGAGGGGGCGCGAATGGTCCTAAAAGGTGGCCTGCCAGCGAGCGCTGGACTGATTGGGATCAGGCTCAGCTGGGGCGGCAGAGACCTTTCCCCTGCGGCGGCCCGACCCATCCCCTGGCCCGAGGCGCTTGCGGAAGGCTTGGGGCAAACCTGGGGCTGAGGTGGGGGTGGGGTGGGGGACTCCACCTCCATCCATCCTGGATGGAAACTGCGGTCACCCCGCTAAAACCGGGGCGGGGGGCACAGGCGGGTACCGCGGTCCCTCCCACCCCCCAGCCCGAGCCGCCGCGGCGGCCGTTCAGTAACACGTCCCCAGGAGACTGGCAGGAGCAACACGTGATGTGTCTACTTATCAGGGTGAGAGGGGGAGAGCGAGTCTCCGAGCGTGCGGGCAAGGAAGCGGGGCGGGGGGCCGAGGCGGGGGCCCGGACGACGGCTGGGGCGCCGGGGTCGCCAGCTCCTCGCCCACCTCCCTCCCTGTGGGAGAAGAGGAGGAGGGGAAGTGACTACGGAGTTGATGAACTTTGCACATCCAGAAACGCCATTTTGATTCCTTTTCCGGAACAAGTTTGCATCTCTCCTCGTCCTCTCCCCGAAGCCCACCAGTCCCCAAGGCATCATGCCTGGGAGCCAAGCGCCCTGCCTGGCCGTAAGTACGCGCCCGGGGTTCCGGCTCGCGGGACTCGGGTGGCAGCGAGATGTCTGGGGCTGAGTGGGACCGACCTTTTAAAGAACTTTTGGGGATGGGGAGGGTGAAGTCTGCACAGCGCGTAGTACTTTTCAAACTCGCTGTTCCCCGGAGCGGAGGAGCCGAGCGCCCCACGCCTCGCTACGTGCGCTTGGGGCGTTGGGGCCGACCCGGGATGAGCTGGGCAGCCCTCTCCCCTCAGGCTGCGCGCCGGGCCGCTCCTCCTCCTCCCCCCGCTCCTCCTCCCCTTCCTCCGCTCCTTTCCCCTTCCCGAGTTGCCGGCTCTGCCAACCAGCTCCCAGCGCGAGCCGCCGCGGCCGCCGCAGCGCCCCGCCGCCGGGACCTGATGCGCATCCATATTAGCCGTCCGAGCGCAGGAATCCAGCCCGACCCGTGCCGCCGCGCTCGCCGCCCAATTTATTTTTAACCACCACCGCGGGGACTCGGATGGTGCACGCACCGCCGCCAGAAACATCTTCCCAGCGCTTCTCTCCATCTTCCGCCCTCGCTCCCCCGACATCCTCCCCCCCCCATGTGGGAGGGGAAACTTTTCTCCTACATACTTTCGAGTCCCTCTCGGGCCGAGCAGCGCGGAGATGACGGCGCCCGACCGCTGCTGCAAGGTATCTGGGGGTGCCCGCCTAGGGTGCTGGCTCGGGGGTGCCCGCTCGGGGCTGCGCGGTGGGAGCATCCGCCGCGCCCTGCTTTGCGGACTTTGATCCTCCCCGGCGGACGGCGCCGGCCGGGAGGGGGCCGTGGGCAGCCCTGCTCCCCCGTCTGTCCCAGGCTCGTGGCTGGGGGTCACGCCAACCACTGCCCCGGGTGACCAGAGGAGGCGGGGGCCGGAGCCCTGTCCGCGTATTGTTCCCTTGCCCTTCCGTTGGCGGTGTACGTGTTTTCGTGGGAGCCATCGGTGTGGAGCTGAGCCTGCATCGCGGTGGGGGGGGGGGGGGGCTCGGCGCCCGGCGCCGTCACGAGCACAGGAAGGAGGCCGGGAGCATCCGAGGCGGGGCCGGCTGCCGGGGCCCGCTTCGCCGCCCAGCTGTGGAGCGCGCTCGGAAACTTTTGTCCGCTGCCCGCTGGACCAATTTTTTGCGAGTTCCTGAGGCTTCCTTCCTTCTCCCATCCCGGCCCGCAGCGCGCAGCGAGTGTGTGTTGGGGGCGGGGGCAGCGCCCAGAGGCTGGGGACCCAGTGCAACACCGCCCCCCCAAGCCTCGGGCTCAGCCCCCCGCGCCCCCTCCCCGCTCGCGGTCTCTTAGGAAACTGCGACCTTAATGGTTGCTAAGGAGCGGGGAAGTCCTTCCCGTCGCCGGCCCCCTCCCTGGGAAGCTGCGTGTTTTCTGAACCCGGCTGAGGGTCGCGTCGAGGATGTGGTAACTTTCCCCCACCGTTCGCGGGGCCAGGCGAGGCGAGTGAGTGCGGGACGCGGCGGTCGAGCCCGCTTCTCGACGGGGCTACTTTACTTTTCGGGCGGGTGGCGGGGTGCGGGCACGGGTCCGTGTAGAAGTGGGGCGCAAGGGGCGCGAGGACCCCAGGTCGCGAGGACCCGCAGGCAGACGGGCCGGATGACAGGCGCCGCAGTGCAGCTCGTGTCCAGCGTCCGCGGTGCATCGTGATGGGTTTTAAAAGAGGAGGAAAGTATTTCTCCTTGCTCAGCAGATTTGCCCTCCCTCGATCCTTACTGGTTAGAAGATAGAACGTGAGCCCAGATCCGGACGAGCAGTTCACATTCCATTACGAAATTCTACACGGCTTCAGAGCCAGCAGCAGCACACATTCGGGGCACTTTGGAGTTTTTTCTTCTTTTTGGGGGGCTGGTGATGGTGGTGGAGAGGGATAGAAATATGAATTTAAAAATTTAACTTTTTGGTATGCTGAAAAACCTGTTCGAGGATTTTCATCAGTAGTGGGATTAACCCTCATGCTTGTTTTAGAGTTTAGATTTAAACTTAGCCTTTTGAAAGCCAATGGAAATAAAGATTGCTTGTTGGATAGGGATGCTGGAAATAGCGAAATATTTCTGTCTTGAAGACACTTGACATGATTTCTGCAAAGGCTGAGTTGCTAACTCGCATCCCACATTTTTTTGAGATCTTTTTCTTTAGATATGCAGTGTCTTCGCTTGCACGAGTGTATTCTGAAATAAGTTTAAGTGGAAAGTGAAGAAAAGGGAACTGCAACAAAAAAGGTTTTTTTTGTTTGTTTCCCGAGGAGGCTGCCCCCCACCTTCACAGTCCTTAAAAAGCATCCCCCGGATCTGGTGCTTTTTCGAGTAGGCAGGTATGGTTCTAAGACATAATGTAATGTAACCCGGAAGTCTAAGACTTGGCTGAAGTCTGGGCTGAAACTTCTTTCTTCTTCTTTTTTGCAAACATTTAGTTCTGTGCTTCCTTCACGAGTCACAAAGAACTTTTGAAGGAATGGGTTCAAAATTATTCTTCAAATTTATGCAAAGGTGAACCACTAATTTTAGGGTTATTTTTGTTTTTGTTTTTTTATTGCTGCTCTTTGGAGGGAGCCTTCTGGGTACCGGCTGATGGATCCTGCTTTGATGTGTTTTGAGCTTTGGTTACACCGATGAATTAAACATTTGAATGGCTTTTATCAAGTTTTAAATGTGTGAAAAAATACCTTCCCTCTTACCCCCTTTTTACAAAAGAAAGGGAGAGCCCTTTGATTTAGTTATTTGTTTAGCTTGTGCTCCATTTTAGGTTGTTAATGAGCTTGCACTGTTTTATCATTCTGAAAAATACTGCTAAGCTGGTTGCATTTTAGGATGTTTTGTTTTTAAAGAGGATTTGCTGGTTATGTGATACTCTTAAATAAATGCTGCTGATGCTTACTGTTAAATGGCATATGATTTTCTGGGTTTTTCTAGATACTATTTTACTTCTCATCAAAAATCAAAAAAATCAGAGTCTAAGCCCTTATGGCAGAGAAGTGTTTGTTATGTGATGGGGAACATGGGTCTGACTCAGCCGGCACAGGGGTGCATCCATTCCAAATTGTTCACATCATCCAGCAGGTGACCTTTTGACTCAAGGGTCTTTTATTTTAGATTTCTTTAGGATGACTCTTGAGGTCTTATTTGCATCCGAGACAGGTACAGAATATTGAAAATAAACCTAACCTTGTTAATCTTGCACCTGATCAACAGCTATTTATTAGTTACAGTAGCTAATTGCCATTATGTAGCTTTCATTTTTATGTTCAATTTTGAGTTGCTGTGTTTGTCCCCTTCCAAGGCCAGTTTGGAAATCTTTGCTTGCTATCTTATGCTCAGTTATCAACATCATTTATTACCTTCAGCAAAGGATATTTTCTGACAATAATGTTTTAAAAATTCTACTCTTTCATGGTTTTGTATGGTATAATTACTATAAATTTAACTCCTACAAAAATTGGTTAAACGTGTTTACTAGAAACAGTCAGAAGTGAATCCTTTTGATGTTTCCATTCATTATCCTTCTGAAAAGTAGGTGATGTTCAAGAGGCCATAGGATAAGAGTTGCTAAGCAGCTAAACAGAAGGATGCTAAAATTAACTGAAGCGTTTTTGAAAGGGAGTCCTTTGCCATTTTACATTATTTAGTAAATTTAATTAATTGCTGAGTCCTCCATGTCCTTTGACCCAGGAAGGTAGGGTGTTAAGTTTGGTTTTTGTTATCATATTTAAATAATCTCTCTTTTGTAAGTGTCTTTTAATTGAAGTTCATGCTGTCTGACCAACTCTGGTGTCAGATGGCAGCTTGTCTGGGCGGACTTCTTGTCTATTACCTGTGTGTTCAGGTTAAACCTTCTTTTCCGGAGGATACATGTGAGTAACATCACAGTCTTTCATTTATTAATAACAGAACTTATAGTTTGTTTTGGAAAATCTACCTAATATACATAAAGTGATGTCTTACCTCATTCCTTATTAAACAGATTTGCATTTAAAAGATAGAAATGCAGTATAGTATCAATAGAAAGTATGCAAAATAGTCTCTCCTGATAACAGGACATAGTTTTCTTCCCCCTTTACTGGGATTATCATTCCCTTAGGTTTTGATATGGTTCCTCCTCCTTTTCACTCCACTTCTCCATCTCAGTTTACTCAGTCCAGTTCTTAATATCTTTTAAAAAATAATTATATTAGGTTTAGAATATCTTTGGGAGGACAGCCAAATGTTAGGGCGAAAATTGTGATTTCCATTACATTTCTGCCAGAAGTATGTTAAAGGATCTTGGAGTTTTTTCAGTGAGATAAAATGGTTGAAATCTAACTGAATCTCTTGGTTGGAAGGCAAGCCCTCTATAAGTCGAAAATTTCCCTGCCTCAAGGTTACTTGTGTACGTATGACCTACTGAACAGGCAAGTTGGGTAATATTTTTTATATCCAAATATAATTAAGAAATTGGATGGGTTCCTTTGAGGGGGCAGGGTATATGAGTTTTCTCTCTCTGATTTAGGTAATGATTTTTGAGTAGAAATAGCCATGGCCCCCATCAAAACACAGGAGTCAGATTGTGGTTTCCACACCTTGGGAGGCCTCCCCATAAATCCTAGGTAAAAGGTGTACCATATGAAACACAGAGGGAGGCATATGATTTGCTTTCTGAAATGCATCACTTATTTTTAATTCCCCCCACTCCCATAGGAGGCAGAATACAGAGAGGAAAACCATCTGCTGTGTTCACATTACGATGGGGGTAGAAGAAGGAGAAAGATGGGGAGTGAGGGTGATGGACTTTTCCCTTTTATGTTCGCTGTCCTGTGGGACAGTGTCATCGACTGTGCTGGTCTGTTTCTCGGCTTACCTTCCCTGGGTATTGACTGTTGGTGGAGACAGGGTGCAGTGGAGAGGAAGGGAAGCCGGGGAGGAGGGCACAGGGAGCTGTTTCTTGCAGCTACTGGTGCATCTTGTTTCTGATGGTACTTCAGGATACAGGTGAGCCAGTCAGCCATCAGTAGTGGTGGCTGCCCATGAATAGCTGCTTCAGACAAAAGAAGTGGGAGAGGGTGGAGACTGTTTGTTCAGTATGATTCAAGCAAGTAATGCTAAGAGAATTTGAAAGCCTCTGTAAAATCCCCAAGACTGGGTACTGACTGCTCTGCAGGATTCACCTGAGGTCTTTCAGACTCCATGAGGGCGGGTGGTCCTGATAGGGTGTGGAGAAAGCCCAATGAAACCCCCCACATTCTTTGTCAGTCAGCCAGACTGCAGAGGAAAAGTCTCAGTGGGGGTAATTAGATAAAGCTTTTAAATGGCTCTATTTGTTTTCCCTGGCCTGCTTGGTGTCTCATCTCTTCCCCCACCCACCCCACCCCCCTTTTCCAGAGACTTTGGGGTAGGATTGTTATATGAGTGTTTGGAGACTCTTACTGGTTTAATTACTTAGAAAATTTCCTTTTTCATTAGGGTATACCTTGGACAAAATGAAGAAGGCCTTTAATAAGATTCCAATTTTATCCTCAGAGCAACACAGTGAGGGCTGGGTTGGGTACATTAACCCATTTTACAACTATGCTCATTTCCACCAAGTGGTGGTTGGTCATAAATCAAACCTAGAACCCAGAATTCCTAACCCCAGCCTGGCTCTGTACAACACCTGCCTTCTTTTTAAATTTTTATTTACTGATTTTTAGAGAGAGAAGAAGGAAGGGAAAGAGAGAGAGAAACATCAATTTGTTGTTCCACTTATCATGCATTCATTGGTTGATTCTTGTATGTGCCCTGGCCAGAGATAGCGTCTGCAGCCTTGGTGTGTATCAGGATGACTCTCTAACCAACTGCACTACCCAACCAGGGCCTACAACACCTGCTTTTTAAAGTCTGTTTGGCCTCAGAAGACTTAGCATTAAATATGCAATAACTCTTTATCTGTGTGTGTTTAAAATGGGACCAGGTCCTTTTAAAAATAATTCTGTGGTTGAATCTGAAGATGTAAGCCAATTAAAAAAGAAAACTTTTTAGCCTTTGGCAGCATTTCTATTAATGAATACAAGCATACACATATTTTTCAGCAGGTTTTCTACATTGTGGAATTGTAAGGATTAAAGAAATGTTCCAGAAAGTCAAAATCTATATACAGAAGAAAGTGGTATATTTTGAGCTCAGGAAGCTTTGTGGGTGTCCACTCTGGATTTCCTTTCCAGAATTGTGGACAACGCCATTACTTTAGGCAGAATTTGCCTAGGAGTTTATGTTCAGATCAGGGAAGGAAGAACTTTCTTTTTGCTTTGAGTGCCAAGAGACAAACAGAACTGGCAAATTATTCTTAGTGAGTAAGGGCTGGGTAAGGAAAAGGTAGGTTGTAAGCTTTGGACTCTCCCTTTAAAGCAGTGGTTCTCAACTTGGCAGTTTTGCCTCCAGGGGGCATTTGGCAATGTGTGGAGACATTTTTGATTGCCTTGCTCTGGGACGGGTGCTACAGGCCTTGAGTGGGTAGAGGTCAGAGATGCAAACCACAGTGATAGCTCCACACCAAAAGACCACCCAGTCCCAAATGTCAGTGGAGGACAAGAAAGTGTGCTTTAAAGGTACTGTAGCTATGGCTTGTGTCATGTGCAGGTAGCCTGGGTGTATTCATAGTATTACATGTGATGCATTTGGACATTTGAAATTTCATAAAGCAGGTAAGGTCTTATTACATGCCTGTAGGGTACCATGGTTGGCAAGTTCAAGGTTTCACAGAAAGTTTGGGGTTGGGGACAACATTAAGTGGCATCAAATGTATTTTAAAACCTCTTAGTAAATAAAAGTTCTAGAACTCATCTGCTTCTAAACCAAACCAGATTCATTGGCACGGGGAAGCTGTTCTGGTAGGTGTCTCAGCTTTCCAAGTCGCTTCTTCAGTCATTAGGGAAATGTGCTGTGGTGCTGTCCCATGCCAGTCCTCCCTCCCGTTGTAACTTCTGTGAAGTACACCACCACAACCCCCCACCACGCCCTGCGCTTTTTAAAAGTGTTTGAGCTAGCCCTTACTCGCTTGCCAGTTAATGCTTCTGCACTCCTAGTGCCTCTTATTTTGCTTTCTCAAGTTTTTGCAAAATTCTTACATAACTATCCACCCTTTTTGCAGGGCAGGGTTTCGGAGTCTGGTCTTCTGTGCATACATCTTCTCTTTGAGAGGGTGGATGGCAGACTTGATGCCAGGTCTGGAAGGAATGGGGAGGGAACACGGGGAAGAGACTGTGGTTATTTTTATGTTCTTGGGACTCCTGGACCTAAAGTACACAAAAAAGGTGGTTGATTTAAAGAAAAAAAAAAGTGGTGTACAAATATAATACTGAATTCCTCAGGTCAGAGATGTCTCAGATAGTGACAGGAATGGTCTTTTAGCCACAGGTGCCACTTGTCCTGGGTCCCCCCAGGCCCGTCACACAGGCAGGAGGCATGAATGAAGCCGTGATGTGGAGAAAGAGGCAAGAAGAGAGTGACAGAATCTAGAAGAGGGAGGGCTACCTGGGTGGGAAATGATAGTTGCCCCCAGAATGACCTGGACTCCCACTTACCTTCTAGAAAGGTGTAACTCTTGAAGGTAGCTTTTTTTTCATACCCTACCAGTGGACAGACTGTCAGCATCCAGTTCACATCCATTGGTGCTGATGGTGCTTAGTGACCTGCTCTGAGGCCACCTGTGCGCCCCCCCCCCAACCCCAGCCACAGATTTTGATGCTTTTCTACCTTTTCCTCCAGCCTATAAACCAGCGACTTCCTGCCCTCTGTTTTCATTTATAGCATTTCCCAAGCTGGGACCTTCTGTCACCTGGGTCTCCTGCAGGTACCTCAGAGGTAACTTGTAAATATAAAAGGTGTTTCCCGCACTTCTAGAATGTGACCTGAAGTTCACCATCCCCCCAGTTTTCCAGGCCAGAAAGCACGTTGCTGTCCTTTACTCCTGTCTCTTTTAGCCCTCAGCCCCCGTGTTCAGTTAGCAGACCTTCCCTGAAACTTCCATCTACCTCTGAAACCGATGGTCCCACTCCTCCTGACCTAAGGCCTCATCATGCCGCAAACACCTCCTCAGTTAATTTCCTGCCACCAGTGTGTCCTTACTCTACTTCCCTCTCTGCTCTCCTCAAAAACTAAAGCTGCACATGGTGTTTGCCTGCTGAAGAACATCGCTTGGCTCCCTGGTGTCTACAGGAAGAAATCCAAATTCCTCAATTTGGCACACAAGGAAGTTTGTCACCCACTTCCAAACTGTCTTTCTAGTTTCAGCTCTTACTACTCTCTTCTGCACCTTTGCCCCACTGAATAATTTCTCACTGCTTCTGCTTTTGCATGGATGGTCATTCTATCTTGTCCCCGTCCACTTGTAGCAAACAACATTTCTTAAATCTTCTCCCAAGATGAATCTCAAACACTACCTCCAGAGAGAATTAGACCCTCCTCCCAGAATAACTCCTACCCCTGGCACTCTAGTCTGTCTGTTACAGTTTACCTATTCACATACCCCCGAGACAAGGGAGAGACTTGCACTCCTGTTTTTCCATCTTTTGTACCTGGCACAAGTATTGCATAGTTGGTGCTTATTTCATAACAGGCATTGATTGGAGCCATTTTCTAATGTGAACATGAGAGTTTTTGAAGAGGTGCAGGTTATTTTTGGAGAAGAGCATGTGTAATTGGGAAGCTAAGGCCGAAATATCAGTACAAAGCAAGAGAAGGAAACAAGTAAACTAATGTTTTCAGCACATCCATCATGCAGGAATTTGGTGCTAAGTGCACACTAGTAAGAATGAATTTTGAATTACATTTTAAAATAAACATTTGCTCAAAATAATTTACTTGAAATTGGAGGAAAAAAGCTTTATTAATGCCTGATTGCACTAAAAGCTGTCTCACTCGGGCCCTTACTGATTATAACCACTTTTGATTGGCTCTCGGTTTGAAGTATGTTAAATAGGAGAGGTGGGCACACAGATCAAGAACCAAAAATCACTTTAGAGCCCTAATGTGTGGGCCCATTTCCCTGTTTAGTTGGATTTTTGTTTCATTAGTGGTATGACTTAGTAGGAGTTTTGGTCTGTGTATAATTTAACTTTTCTTTTTTTCGTTACTCCTTGGATTTAAAACAAAATACCAAACCAGAAACATACAGGATATGGGTCTTGCTTTCTTTGTGTGTGTGCATGCTCAATATACTTACTTGATCGAGGTTGATCATATGCAATATTTATAGAAAGAATCATTTTCATTGTGTGAGGGGGCCTTTGTTTATACTGAGACTTAATTGTAAGAAAAAACAACTGCTTCTGAATACACAAAAGTCATCTCAAAATATTTTCTTAACTTTCTTTTAAAAGTGGTACAAATATCTCCAGAAATAAGAGAGGTACCAAGAAGATGGGATGGGCGGCACATTGCTTATGCATACTCTTGTACCTTTACATTTTGAACCATGTGAAAGAGTTTCCTTTTCAAACAAGGAATTAAAAACATTTAAAAAGCTATTTTCTACTTTAGGGCTTTTCGTTGTTTTGAAGGATAATTATATGAAACTGCTTAGTGACATCTCAAACAGTTTTCCCATGACTTAGTTAGTTAAACCTATATTGGATTAAACGGTCCTTAACATTTTAAACCAAGTGTAATTTAGAGGAGGCTTAACTCATATCTCTGAATTTATAAGATTTATGAGAACTATTTGTGATTCAAGAGCTTTGTAAAGCTTCCTAACCCCCTTTTTCTAAAATATATCAGTTTAGATTCAGTATCAAATTCAGTATCCTTTTGGAAAACAGGCAGTTTTCTAACTCCAAATTTGCCAGCCTCATAGTGTTTTGTTTTATTTTTTAACATTTGCAGATCTTTAGTTATTGATTTTTATTTATTCAATAAATATGTGAATACTATATGTCTGAACATCAAGGGTATTAGTATGAGAAAGAGACAGTTGCTGCCTCCTTCATATATGTTGAAAGAGACACATGCAACCACTAAGTCATTTTTACGTCTAAAAGTTGAGTATGACACAGACATGAAGCGAAATTTGGCCTCTGTGTCTGTGGGAGGAGAAGAGGATGCTGGAAGACAGGTCAAGGAAGGCATCCCACAGAAGCAGCATATGACCTAATATCTGGGAAGCCATAGAGGGTGTTAGGCTAAGGAAAGGCAGGATGAAATTTGCATTTGAAAAGATTATACCTGCCCAGAGTGGAGAAATAAACTAGACCAGAAGGAGGCAACTATTTTGCCTTCTATTTGCAAGATTGGTGAGTGGGCTAGTTTTTCAAAACTTTGAAGACGAGTGGTGGCTTAGAGAATGGCGGCAGCAGAGGCGGGAGCCTCGCTGGTCTGATAGCAGTTTAAGTGGTAGGAAGGACTTATTGCTGGGCGGGGCGGGGAGAGGGAGATGACTTTCAGGTTTCTGGCTTTTGTAGCCGGTGGATGGTGATGTCTTACTTTGAGATGAGAAAGTGAGATTAAGCAAGGATTTTAAACAAGGTACGTTCCCTACCCTTTAAATAGTTAAATATTTATGTTTACAAATTTTTTCAGCATCTGTTTCTGTTGGTTAAAAATTATATACCTGGCATGGATACCATAGTCTTCCCTGTGGAGACAAATGAATGGCTCCCCCCCCCCCGCCCCCTTCCTTCTTCCTTTTAATTTCCTGATGCCAAAAGGAACATGGATGATTTGTTGTAGATAGCCCGAGTTTCTGAACGATTTTCAGACAAGATATACAACTAAATCTAAAGAGCATTTCAGTTGCTGTTTGCTTTAGTGATGCTTTATCTGTTTGATTCTGAAACGCAGGGCTGAGGGGAAGAGGCTGTGGGTAAGAGATGAGCAAGCTCGAACTCTCAAAATTGCTTGAGCTTCTCTCCCTTAGGAGCATCAGGCCTCCTCTCAGTACCTGATTTTCCAGTTTATTTCTTAGTTCTCAGTGGTCACCTGATGCTCTGAGTGTCTCAGACCTACATCAGTATTTTGCTTGACCAGCAATCTGTGTGAAAACAAAGTTCATTCAGTAAACAAAAGTTGTGTGTCTACTGTGTACCAGGCTCTCCACTAGATCTGTGGGTGCCAAAGAAAAAGATTTAATCCCTTTCACAAGGACTGGAGGTTGTCCCCACTGAGCAATTGTGGAGCCTGTATTTGAACACCTCTGGTGATGGCAGACCTGCTACCCCAGGCAGTCTTGGGTTTTTACCGCCTTAATTAACTTTCTTTTTTCAAGGCAAACAAAATCTTTGTGGAACAAGAAAGTAAGTGGTGTGCTTTCCGCTAAGTGGGTAAAAACTAGAAGCGGGAGTACAGGCACATTGCTTGTGCGTTCTGACCCTCTCTGGGCAACTCAGGGAGGGCCACCCTCCATTACTTTCTCCCGGACCCAACTCCTGCTTCTGAAGGGGTGTATGCCTCCCCTTGTGTGGGAGCTGGGCCACCATCCTTTAAGGTCATCTCAGAAGAAAGTCTTGGCAGCAGCACTCCCAGATTTGGGGTAATGCTTTTCTCTGATGTCATCCAAGTGACTCATAAAAACCTCTGGTGAGCCCTGGCATGCCCCAAAGGTGCTTCTCCTTCATGGTTATCAGTCCTGATTGATGTCACCTGAAGGTCTCACTGGGTCTCAGGGAGCCCTGGACATTTGCCGACATTGGGGAGAAGGTGATTTTCCACCTTTTGCTCAGCTTGGGTGTTCCTGCATCATCACTAAAAATCCCATTAGAACAGGCCACACTTTATTCTAGCCCTGCGTTTTGTAAGACTGACTAACTAATACGGGAAAAAGCCTCAACACACACCTTGCCCCCTTCCACTTTTTTCTAGTTAAAATAGCTTGGTAAGGAGGTACTGGGAAGAAACTTTTTTTTTTAATCTTAATGTATTGTGTGAACAGCTCAGTCTTTCACCTTTCTGTGACCCAAGCAAATGTGTGGATTTGGAGGCCTAATAAGAAGTTTGTTGCAAATATAGCTTACTAGGTGGTGGCCTTGTAATGAATATCCAGAACTGGTGTCACTGACAAGCATGTATAAGGTCACTTGTGGATAACTCATCCCATAGCTGCTAGATAGTGTTGATGATGCACTCTAGCTGTTGGGTGGTTTCTTCTTCTTCAAAGAGTTGTGTACTTGAGTCCCTGATGTTGCTTTTTGAGGGTTTGTGGTGTTAGGTTTCCAGCCTTTGGGGTGTTGGAATGTCTTCTACATGGCTGCCTTCTGGATATGTTAGACCATCTGCTGTGTTAAGATTAACTGGGTAAAAACTGAGTATATTTTATATAAAGCTCTTGAAGAGGTTAATGAAACAAGTCAATAAAGAAATACATGTTTTGGAATTTCAGTGAGCTTTCCTCAGAGAAATTCAAAGTGATATCAGGCCATGTGATACTTCTTAAGGGTATCTGTGATATGTCCCTTCATTGTGAACCCAAAGCCATTGTGGTCATGCTAAGAGTACGTTGTCGGGACACATGCTGGAAGGATTATTTTTTCCTCAGGATATGGATGTGGTTCATGGGGGTCCTGTTGTGGCCCCTAAGGGCTGAGAAACGAGTGGGGGTGTGGCTACTCCCTTCTCATTTTCATTGTTTTTGTTTCTTTTTGAGCAGCTCTTGATGGTGATGTGCATGAATAATCATGGCAAATGTCTTGTGAAGCTTGCTTTGAGTCTTTGTCAGTCTACAGGAGAGTAAATGGTTTGTGGTTATGTGTCCGTGCTGTGGTCGAGTGTGTGTGTATTGGGGAGGTAGTGTGGTTAGCACTGGTCAAAAGATTACATTTAGAGAACGTGGTCAAAATGGCCCAGTAGCTTTATTTCATTGTACTCTTTATGGTAAATGGAATTTTGGAAGGGCACCTCTGGCTTGCTTGCGTCTGGGAAGTGCAATGGTAACCATTGCTGCTCCTACATCTCCACAGAAAATGGAGACATAGAAACCCAACCTACCACAGAAACGACAATGTGCTTATTCATATCACAAACGGATCTACCGAGGGCGCATTTAAATATGTTCAACAGACCACATTTGAGTTACAGACCACCTTTGGTGGAAAACATCATTAGACAAGGCCCGCCGGTATCTGCTCTAAGTTAGAGAAACCAGAAGTTGTCTTTCAGTTTCTTTTCTGCCCTTGTGGGCCTAATCCATATGACTCCACCTGAGAAGTCAAACATCTTAAATTATGCCACTTTAGTTTTCACCTTTTTTTGGTTTAGGCTTTTCATGTGGAAAACTTAAGCATGAGAGTAGTGGGAACAGCATTTATTGATCAAGTACTAGTTACTGTTGTTCCAAATCCTTGACATGGGTCATCTCATTCATTCCTCATAACAACCCTTTGACCCTGTGATGTAGGTACAGCTATTATGCCCATTATTCAGATGAAGAAATTGAGACCCAGAGGCACACCAGCTAGTAGGAGTCAAAACAGGGCAGCCTGACCCCTGAGTCTGAGCTTGTGGCTACTGCCAAACTGCCTCCCACGAAGACACGGTAGAGTCACCAAGTCAATATCCCCTGAACACCTGCTGTGTGCAGTGCTCTCTAGTGTACATCTGAGGGAAAGATGGGCAAGAACAAGTGTGTGATGGGGTTGCTGGCTTCTGGAAATAGCCAGTTAAAACATACTCGTGAATCAGGTCATTCTCTTTGGCATTGGATGAAGTGAGTTAGTAAGACCATCGCTTCGGTGCCAGACCAGGAGGGGGACTTGAAGAAGTGGTGCTGGTTCACAGGTCAGCCAGTGGGGAAGTGGAAGTGGCCGCCCCGGAGCGTCTGGGGCCAGCACTGTCCCTGTGGAGAGGTAGGGGAGGCCCTGGACAGGTCCTGCTTGAGGGTAAAATTGTCCCGAAGTTCCCATTCAGGGGGTTCCCATGGGAGGGAGGTTGTCATTCACATGGTGGGAAATGTTCCCGCAGTGGGAGAAAGTGGGCTTGGATTTGGGAACTTATGCTGGTCCTCTGTGTGGTAGGCTATGGGTACATGCCTGTCTCAAATTCTTTCTTGTGGACATTCACTTGCAACATCACTAAAAGTTCTTGAACTCTATTTCAAAGTAGGAATAGTATGTGAGCCACTTTTGAGGAGCCTGGAAACTGTCAGTTCTATAAGCACTTGGGGGACTGAGTGTAGCTTTGGGTTTCTGTAGGGCCAATGCCTTGAAAACAGGTCCCTTGTTGTTTTATGGTGTAATGGGTTATTGTCATTTTATTTAATATGTAAATTCGAGGTTTTGCCTTGAAATTGGTATTGGGGGTCAGGACTGGTGATGGAAGAGGCCCAGTGTTCTGTGGTACTGGTCAAGTACACACAGCAATTGAATTGATCTAATTACTAACCTAATCTTCAAATACGAAGGAGACAGCCTGCAGGAGGTACTTTTTAGTTTTTGTTTTGCTTTTTAAGCACAGGAGCCATGTGCACCGGAGGACATCCAGTCTTTCATAGGACATTTTTGGGGACGGGATTAGCAGTGTGCATTGTTCCTCCCCCCTTTGTGAGGTGCCTGAGCAAGGTCCAGAACTGGCAGGTCTTAAATTATAGGAGCACTTTGATGGTCTGTTTCCTGTCTCTGCTGGGTCTGTGGAGAAGGATTGATTTGAAATTAGTAACAAATAGGAAATTTCAGCCTGTGAGCCACCAGCTTAATTATAGCTGAACTATCTTCTATTGACTGCTGCTATTACTATTATCATTGTTATTTTGTTCAAGGCATTTTGCTAGTGTCAGGAGAAGAATAGTGAAAAGAAGTCTGAATTTGGGAGACTAGCGTTTGGTGCTTTCTCATCTGTGTGATACTGCCATCAGCTTCCCTCTCCTGGGAGCCCCCTCTTGACACCACCCCAGGTACCAGGGCCTGGGGGCTCAGGGATGAGTACTACGTGGTCCCTGCCCTAAAATTGCAAGGTATCAAACCAGCAGACACACAAGGACAGGCAGAGGACCTGGAAGTGGGAAGTGGGAAGTGGTCAGGGAAAGAGGAAGTGATGTCTTCAGATGTAAAGGGCTGACCACGTGGGGAAGCATGTGGGGAAGGGAAAATGAATTTCTAGGCAAAAGAACAGTGTAAGTACAGGCTCTGGAGTACAAAAATATGAGATTTATTTGGGGACAGGGTAAGGCAGGAGTGTGAGTAGAGAATAGGGTTGGGGGCACTTCATTGAGTTTGGATGAGAGGGCTGCTGAGAGATGACGAGAAAAACAGACGGCTCCGCTGTGTGGGCAGCTGTGGGCCATCAAATGCTTTGAAGAAGGGCGTGACATGACCAGCTCTGTCTCAGAGAACACTGCTAGACCTTTGGAAAAATGAGGCAGGAGAGGAAGTATGTTCAGCGAAGTGTAGAATGAGTTTAGGATTTGGTGCCATGTTTAAGCAGAATAATACCTCCCCTCGCCCCATTTTCTTTCCCCTAAGATTTTGCAGCCCAGGACCTGTGGGCAGCCCTCTGAAGTGTTGTTAAATGATTAGAAAGATGGGACCTTTATTTTCAACAAATGGAATTCAGTTAGCAATGCTTAAACTTAGTTGTGTTTTAATCATTGTACTTACTTAAGCTCATTGAGCGTAGTAGCATTAGAGAAAATACAGGGTGGGGCTAAAGTAGGTTTACACCTGTGAGTACACGAAGCACAGAATTTATTCTTGTGTCATTTATTAATCATTGTATTATTTTCCATATGAACAACTGTACACCTACTTTTGCGCCGCCCAGCATTGAGGGTGGACTGCAGTTGTGGAAGGGGAGTGTTTCCTCATTATGAGCACCATTTTGTCAGCTAGGAGTGAAAGCGGGGAGAGCCAGGCCCAGGGCTAGCTGTTGGCCATCTGGATGACCCTTCAGGGGCTGAAAGCCACAGGTGGAAATAGAATCTGCTTAGGCCATGCTCACCTGCGTAACATTTGCACTTACCCATGTTCCCAGGCCTCTGCTGGGACTCCAGCCCACTGGCTCAGCCAGGAAAGGGAGTGCTGTGTGCTGCCCAAGGCTTAAAAGGCTGGGGCGCAGGCTGTGAAGGGAGTCAGATAGCAGGCCTCAAAGACAGTTAGTGGTTTATTAATTGTCGTAGAGACACATGTTGCCTTTACGCTTAGGTTTTCAAAGTCCTCTGCCCTCCGGGAGGACACATTCACTTTTTTGTATGTGTGACTTGATGCATTTCAAAACCTATACCCACAGACTAAGGGACCTGGCTAAGAGGGTTGTGAAAAACTGGGTAGGCCCCTGTAGATTTGGCAGGTTGGAAATTTTCATCACCAAAAACTGATATATGTAGGTTACAATTTAATGAACTGTTGGCAACCTTTTTTTGTTGTTGTTGTTGTCGTTGTTGTTTAGTTTTTTTTTTTTAATGTTCTCTCATTTGAGCTAGAATTATGCATGAGGAAGTGGGATGCTGGTAAGCTGCAGCAGGGCTTTGGGGGCCCAGGAGGGAAATCAGGGCTGGAGGCGTCTGAAAGCGCTACTGGGCGCTTCCCTTGCCTATGTGACCAGCTAGGGCTTGCTGGTGAGGGCAGGACTGCGCCCTCAGGCCTAGGGCTGGTGCTGTGGGGTCCATGGTTGAGGTGCATTACTCCTTTTTTAAAGACAGGAAATACGCTTAGAGATGTTCACATTTCTTGCAGCTAGAGTTAGACTACCAGGAAGTTTTATGGCCCATCTCCTTAGGCTTAAGGGACTTTCTTTTGTTATACAAAATCTCATTATACCTGGGTACTTGCAGAGGTCCTAGCCCAAGAATTCTGAACCTTGACTTAGTTCATTTGTCTTGATTCTTTTAACAGTTTGCTTGGATTTGAGCATAACGCATTATTTCAGTGCCTCAAAACCTGTCTGAAATATCTCTAATTGAACAACTCCTGCGCTTTAGGAGGCTAATTTTAGGCATGGCGGAGCATGGTGGTTCTTGTCTTGAAGAGTGCAGTCTGGACCCTGAACCAGGTGTCCCTCGGAAGGCGGAGACTTATGGAAAAAGCAAAAGCATCGGTGATGTCCAAGGGACAGGGGTGGGTTGGAGTTCTGGGTGTAATTTGGGGCTAAGGACCATATATACTGGAAGATGATAGGGTTGGAGGACTACCTGGGGCAGGGTGTGCTGGGGCAGCGTTGAGCTTTACTTCTGTCGGTGGGAGCCCTGAGGTTTTGAGCAGAGAAGCAACTGGCTGGCCCGATGAGGCTTTGCAGATATCTCCAAAGGAGAGCGTGGCTGTGCCTGTGCTTGGGTGGCTATTGTGGCTCACTTGGCTGTTCATTTCTGGCCCGAGGCAGAGAGCCTGCATCCCATCCCAGGGCAGCTGATGCAGGATGAACCAAGCAGCACTCAGGGTCTCCGAGTTGCCTGAAGCCACTGGAGTAATGGATACACAAGGCAGGATTTATTTCTTTACAGCCATAGACTTGTTCAAAAGCTGAATCACATACTCTGGCTCAATATTTGACTTCTTAGCTACCAAGTCCTGGTGAGCCCCCTCGGGAGGGTGACATGTGGTAGGATGGTCGCACAGAGGAGCAGGAGACCTGTTCTCAGTGTGGGCCCTGACACTGGAGGTTTGATTCAGATCCCTTTGGTCTGCTCTCTTTGGGGGCTTGTTTACTTAAATGCTGTATCATGTTTATATTGTTGATATATTGGTTTCTGTATTCATAACACTGGTTTACTGAGGGCAGGGCCAAAAGTTCTCCTGGTGCGTGCATTCTACAACGAGGTGTGTAGCGACCTGGCCCTCAGTGGTGTGAACACGTTGCCCAGGTGTTGCAGCTCTGGGCGAGACTTGAGCCCTGCCTGCCCCCCGCCCCCCACCTCGTTTTCAAATCTTTAGTGTTTGGCATTCCTGGTGGTGATAAATCAGCTGGTATTATCTGCTGCATCCCCAAAAGAAAAAAGGGGTGCCCTCTCCTGCCCTAATTCAAGGCAACAGGAGGCCTGAGTGTCTGAGTTTTACTGACACTCCCCCAAATCATTTTTACCCTCCACAGCCAACATGCCTTCGTGTAGAAACCTGCAAGGCATAAATCCCTTTCCACTCCTTTCCTTTGCTCCTTCAACCCTCTGGCAAAGCTGGAAGGGCCTAAAGGAGAGGTGACCAGAGCCACAGCCTATGTGATCCACACATTGTGGATGCCGCCCCAGTGACTCAGATTCGGCTGATTTGTCATTTCACAACCACCTGCATCTGATCCCGCTCTGGACACACTGGCACCTATGTTAGGAGCGAAGTGCTCTTCCCTGGTTCCTGACTCTGGGTATCCTCCACAGCTCTTTCTCTTTGGAGCTGTGCCTGGCAGGGGGATGGGAAGGTACCATCTTGGCCCCTTCCCCATTCATTTGTGGTAATAGTTATTTTTAAGAAGCACATTTGTACCACCATCATATGCCAGTCATGCGAAACGCTTTTTGTGCATTATCTCCAAAGTCTTCACAGCAGCCCTGCTGAGCTGGTGTCATTGTCACATTTTGCAGATACGGAAGACTGCATTGGAGGAGATGGTCCTGATCATACCAGGCACCTGTAGTATATAGGAGGCACTGTGCCCCCTGCTTTTTGTACTTTGTCTCATATAATTGTTGCACTGATCTTACGAGGTTGCTGTTATCTCCATTTCACACAGGGGAAGCCAAGGCTTTCAGAGTTTAACTAACTTGACTGAGGTCACATCAGCCATAAGTGGCAAGAGTCAGAATTTGAGCCCAACCAGTGTACTCCAATACACATGCTCTTGATCTCTGCTCTTCTGTATTTGTATATTAAATAAAAATTTCTGATTTGGCGCTGACTTACAGCTCGTGGCTTCTGTTGGATTTGTTTTCTGGTCCTTTTTCCATTTCTAAAGGGGAAAGAGAGAGTTCACCTTCATCAAGCACCCACTACATTTTAGGCATGTATTACCTGGTTTCCTTGAATTAGAATGTAAGCTTCACGAGAGCTTATTGGCCCTTTTTATCTCTTTTGTTCACCCATGATGCTAAGTACCTACCCTCAATGCCTGGCATTTCCTGGATGTGCAGTCAATATTTGTTAAGTGAATGAATGAGGCAGGGATTATTATCCCTGTTTTATAGGTGGAGGCTTTGAGACAGAGTTGTTGGGTAACTTGCCCATAGGCACACATCACAGTTGAAAACAACATTTGCTTTTCACACCACAGATCTTTTAATTTTTTTAACTGATCTTTTTTACACATGGCAAATATAGGGAGTAATCAGATTTATGCCATGATGAGCATGATATGAAGGGCTATGAATACTTACCCAGTACCTGGCACAGCATAAACATTCTGAGGGGCATTGTGTTTGTTGGGTTTCAGGCCTCTGGTCTGCGAATGCCTTCGTTTTGGGCAGGGTTACCGTACGAATTATAGCAAGCTGAAAATTTGCTAGCCACTGAAACTTTAGAAACATGTTTTATCTAATGTTCCTGTCTTTGGTATACTATCTATCAAGCAATACAAGTATTGAAATTGGTGAAATCAGTTTAAATCTACCCTGGTTCATTGGCAAGATTTGATTAAACTATATTTGCACCTTCTCTTTATAATCACAAGGGGCCTCAAGGATCACTGGCTTCTTACTCTTCTTCCACCCCTTTAATTTACAGGTGAGGAACATGAGGCCAGGAGAGATGTTCCTAAGTATAAAAATTGTTTTTCCCGTTAGGTTTTTATTTTCATTACACGTATAACTCATTTTTACCATAAAAAAATTTTACATGAACAAAAGAAAGAAAAACCTAACAAAGCACAAAAGAAAAAGTAAAATCATTTACTTTCATCATTCAGAGATTACTTTATTATATAATATTTCCTTCTAGATGGCCTTCTATGGATATGTACCCATATTACAGAAATGAGATTTATTACATTTGTAGATAATTAAAAGCTCATGTTTGTACCTGCTTTTAAATTATACCATCTCTATTAAAAATTTGTGGTATTATGTATGCAAATGTTCTTTGACATGAAAATCACAGTATTTTGATGTGGCATAATTTTTTGGGAGGCGGGTCATAGACTATTATTGTTTTAATTATTTTGCATTTCCTGGGATTTAATGTATAAGGTAAGGAAGGTATTTTTCTAGGTTAATGAAGCCAATATGAGGATTAAAATTTTTACTGTAAATATATGAACGCATAGTTATGATGAATTGATTTAGTCTTAAAGAGGTTAAGACTGCACCAGCAAAATGGACTTGTTTTTTGATTAGCATATATTCTGTCATCTTAATACTCCAGACAATTTAGAGTCGCCTATGAAAAATAAATTGAGCAGTTTAAAAGATCCTTCCAAAAGGTCAAATGTTCTTGAGAGAAAGCTATTTTCCATCTTATAGAATACTTCATTGTGCATGTTATGGATGGTGTGATATGTTAATTGCCTGTGGTTGTTTTTTGTTTTTAATTATCAACTGAGGGTATTTTTTTTCCATTGTTTGCAGAGAGAGAGAGTGAGTGATGTGAGAGTGAAGCATCAATGGGCTGCCTCCTGTACATGCCCAGACTGGGGATCCGTCTGGACCGGGGATCGAACCTGCAACCTAGGCATGTGCCCTGACCTATCTTTTGGTTATGGGACGATGCTCAAACCAACTGAGCCACACTGGCCAGGGCTGTGGTTGAATTTTTAGTAGGGTATTTTTGTTTTAATAAATGTCATGTTATTTGAACATTTAAGAGCAGTTATTACCAATCTTTTTTTTTTTTTAAGGACCTCTTTTAATGTAAAAATTTTTCCAGAACAAAAAAACTTCAATTATATTTTTAGAAATTATTGGAAAGCTCTTACAGAAAGTTCTTTAAAATAACACTTTTAGTGGAATTTATCTATATTAATGACTTCATATACTTTCCAAATAATAGTACATGTATGTGTATGGTTCACTTGGTTTGAAGATGTTTGGCTTGATAAGCATATGAATAAGTGGACCCCCTGAAATATAGCTCCCTGGAAGCCTCTGCCCTAGAGGAAGATAGATTTTGCATATGAATAACTCTAAGGTCTAATGTTAGGAAAATAAGGATTAGATCAGTTCTGAAGGACAAGTGACATTCCCTAACTCCGGATGCACTGTGTAGGTGGAGGATCTGAAGGCCATTGTATGGCAAGTTAGGAAGATGCATTTGTTCCCTCCTGCTCACTACGGATGTTTCCAGAGCTGTCTACCTCACCTCATCCTCTTTATTTCAGAGGAAGGAATGTTGTTGAAGTGAATTAAATCAAACATTGTAACATACCTCATAACATATCTTTCTTGACCCTTTTAATGATCCATATTTTATATTAGAGAGGGCTGGATTTGTTAGCTAAGGTCCTAAACCCAAGCCCAACCTTGATTATGGTTAATAAAAAGATATTATACCATGAGCCTCTGTCTTTTCATCTGTAAAATGGGCAGAATCTCTTTCCTTTATCATAGTCTTAGGAAGTGACATAATAATGTCCCAGGCAGCACTTTCTTTATTTTTAATCAATAGAAAACAAACAAAAATCTTTGTTTAGAAGCTATTGTTCTTTTACATAAAGAAGTACCCTTACACTCAAATTCTAAGCATCCCAAAAACTTCTTTAAGGCAGGGCAGCATCCAAAAGACCAGCCAGTAGAGTGATTTACCTCAAAGCGTGTCTGCATTCTCCTGCATTTTCTTCTTTTTAAAATGTGGATATTAGTGGGTTAGTAATTGTTATTCAACGGTGATGCCTCTAATAATGGTATTATTGGGCTCTGAGGCAAAGTTTTTGCATTGCTTAACCCCCAAGGTGCTGGTAGGAGAAGCTGCTTCATTGCTGAAGGCAACTCATCCCAATGTTCCACCTTTTCCTAGGAACCAGGGCTGGGAGCAGGTTTTCTGTTTATGTGGGGAATATTGAATGTAATCTTTATTTCAAGCTTCAGTAGCCTTTTTAAGTTGCTCTAGGGAATCTTCAGCAGTTTCTTGGCAAAACATGGTGTACAGTAAGCAGTCAGCTGAGCCTGGGAATAAGTAGGGTTTGGGAAGCTACTACCCTGAAAAGACCACGCTGTTTGGATTTTCTGCAAATAATAAAACTGGATTCTTACAAAGCAGGCAGAAAGAATTCTGTACTTCATTAAGTGGGCCTGGTGAGAGAGGCAGCATGTGACTAGAGTCAGCTGACCTTAGTTACAGAGTGGTGGCCATCTGCACAATGGGACCAGAACTGCCCCTGACTGGTACACTCAGCCACCATGAGGCTTCTGTGTATGTGCTGAAGGCAATGGTTACTTTTGAGGGGCATGGAGGTCTCCCAAGGGGAAAAACCTTCCAAACATAATTTCAAGAATTCCATCAACGCCTTCTCTTGCCTTGGTTTTATAGATGTTACAAATTATCATTTTAAAAATAGAAATGAATTATAAATTATATCTTAAGGGTCTTAGTTTAGTTTATTTTGAAGACTTGTTCAATCAACTGAGGTTTCTCCCCCTTCAGCAGACTGCTGGGTTCCAACGGCTAGGCAATAATAGCAAATAACTAAGCTTTTCGTAATAGATGTTATTTGAGGAGGGAGTCATGAATACATAATAAACTTAGGAATATATAAATAGAGTTTTCTCTTTTTGAACAGGAGAAAAGATGATTTTTAGGCATAATAGTCCACACACAAAGTAATGTATGCCAACATCTAAGGACATTTAGATTTAAATCTACAAAAATAAGTATCTTTATTCAAAATGAATTGAGTTCTGAACCCTGACACTTCCAAGAGTGCTTTATTACCAGGTGGCTTGTAAAAGCATATTGTTAATCAAACCTGTTGTGTTTTCCTGCAGAATTTCATTTAAAAGGTATGCATGCGTCAGTTCATATACCCTTCATGGGAGGGGGCAGTGAAACAGAAACTGGATAGAAATACTGAGGAGGGGAAAAGATAAAGCAGCTGTGGCACCTGGGCCTCCCTCTTTCACTTCCTTTCCCAACTCTGCCCTTTGCGATGTTCTTTGAGAAGATGGAGGAAGCTGCTTGCCATCGGGGTCATCACCCTGAATCTCACTGGTCTGAATCTGGGGAAGGGAGTGGCTCAGCACTGGGAGTTCCTTCCCCAAAGCCCAGCGCTGACTTTTCACTTTCAGACTTGTCCCTGGGTTTTTCTCAAAGGCCTGGGAGGAGGAGGCAGGAGCCAGGAGGGACTGACAAAGTGCCTTCCTCTGCCTCCCCACGGCCCCCTGGGCCACCAGGGAAGGAGCTGCCTTCTGGAATGGGTGCAGGGAGGGGGATAGAGAGTTGGAATCCAGGGCAGAGAATGAGGAGCTGGCCGCAGTTTTTGGCCGTTGTTTCAGTGCACATCAAGCTGTGGTTCAGAAGTTGTCCTGCTGTTGGCATTTTGTCTGCAGATTTGGGCCTTCAGTGAATGCATTCGATAACTTTCTGGTTTGCTAATATGAGTGTGATATGCATGCACATATTTCAGGGTACTGAATAGGCAAGATAATTAAGAAGCCAAATGTTAAAACAGTTGCTTTACTGATTAGTTGAAACTAGCCTATCTGGCCAAACTGTGGGAGTCATTTGCTCAAACTTCTCCAGGTAGGAATTTTTGTCTGGTCTACTAAAAAATATTACTTGGAAAAGCACACTATCAGATAAAGGAGTGGATGGCTCCAGTTCTGCTTTCATTGGATGCCCATTCTGCGCTCTCTCTGTTCTCTCTCTGATGCTGAAGGAAGGGATGGGAGATGAGAGTCACTTCTCAGCCGCCTGACTCCTCCTCTTCCTCTCCCTGCCCTGGAGCCTCAGCTTCAGTCTTAAAAGAGTATCAGACCTGGTACTACACCCAGGGGTACTTTTCAGTAGTTTTCAGTGTTATCAGTCATCGCTTGCAGAGTCTCTTCTCATTTTCAAAGGCACCCAGTATGACTTCAGTTCCCTTTCAATAGTCCTCCTGACTCACCTATGCCCAGTCAGGAAGATTAATAATGTTCACTGATTTACTGACACTGCAAAAAAGCCAAACCATTAGTTAATTAGACTTTTACACCTCAGTCAGATGACATTAGACACTCTCCATGTACTTTAACTCAAGGATATTAAAGACCTAAGTCTCTGGGAAAACGAAAGAAAAAGGACAGGTACTGTTCCAATTTAAGCTGCATGTTGGTCCATGTTAATTAGACATTTGTCCCTTAGTCTGGAGGTGGTGATAGAAAATGCCAGTTTACTGTGGTGTGGAACTGACTTCAGACTCCTGTCCAAATAATTTAGTTGGGCCCAACCTTCTATCTTAATTGATGAAAAGCAAAACTTCGACACACACCCCAAATAAGGAGGAAACTGTTACTTACATTTAACATTTAAAAATTTTACTCTGAATAATCTGAAGAACACTTGCATATTTCTTTTTATTAACTATTCGGTTGAGCTTTTTAAAAATAGTAGCTGAAATCTCCCCTAAAACTTGAGCTACCCAAAGCTATTAGCTTTTGTAAGTCTTCAATAAATGGGAGCTTAGTAATTGTTGTTATCCAAGGTCAAAGAGTTAGTTATTCTTTTTCAGTGCCGTTATAGATTTATGTATCTGTTTGGTGCTGTTTTTATAAGTTAAGTTTAATTTTTAGCTTACAGTCAGATTTATCAATACCAAAAATTCACAAGCAGGTTAAGGTGTTCAGCAATATACATGTTTTAAAATGGTGGCATATTAAAAGAAAAATGCCAGATGGTTTTGTAGGACTAATTAAATGAAACATGTCTTTTAAAAATATATATATATTTTTAAGCAACTTCTTCCTAGTTGCTGGAGAAGGTGATTTTCAGTAACAAAAATGTAGTTTATTGTATTTATAAGGTCAATGAAGCAATTATAAAAACAATGAAAATACTTTTTTTTTTTTTTTTTTACTAGGGGTAGCCTTATTTGACTTTAAACCTTACTTGCTTTGTCTATGGTTTCTAGCCAAAGGTTCACATGCTTGAGAACACTTCATTTTCAGTACTGAACTACTTTTTCGTGCACTGAATGAATGCAATATGTTAACACTCCTGTATGGCCCAGAATTGCTCAGCTGCCCCTTGGCCTGCCTGCCTGGTACTGGCTGAAAAGGTACCATTGTTTGTTCTGCAAACACTGGGTGATGTTTGTTTCCAAGGTGACTGGTTCTATTGCTGCCCTTTAAGCAAGGGGGTGGGGGGAGTTGGCTTTAAACACCTGAGAGCATCCTGTTCTGGATACAGTGTCTGTGTGTAAGTTTAAATATTATTTTAAGTGAAATAATGTGAGAAACGGGGACAGTGTGGAAATGGTAGAAAAAGACATTATCACTAAGTTAAAAATATCAGTAAGTTCTGATATTTTAATAACTCGGTATGCTTAAAGTGAATATAGTATCAGGAGTGTTGGAATTAAAGATCTGCTTAGACTGAAATGAAGTATTTCCACATTTGAAAAACTAAAGGCTCAAGGGGAGGAAAACATTGAAATATTAAATTTTTGCATGACACAGTCCTTTATTTGTAACCTATAAGCAGCCACTCAAGTGAATAAGTTTTTAAGAATATAGCTGAAACCAGTTATATTGATCAGGTAGCTGGGCCTTCAAAAAAAGAGAGAAGATGAGATGTAAAGAGATTGGTTTCAGTTTTAAATTCTGTAAAAAAAAAAAAAAAATTAGAAAAATGTTAAATAGTTGAAGTATATTTGTATTGGAAATTTCCCCAAAAGAACAAAATAGATTAAAAGCATCATTGGTGATATATAACAACTTATTTATTCATCAGTAAGAAATTTTAAGTTCAAATTAGAAAGAAAAAAATGAACCCTCCTTTCTTGTCCCCGCCCCTGCCTTTTTTTATTGTACATGGATGCTGTTAACAGAACTTTGCCTTTTCACTGCTATCAGGTTTAGTACAGTTCATGCGCAGGTTTCAGTAAACATTAACTACTTTTATCAGGGCTTGCAGTGTGCTGAATGGTTAGCAAAGAGAGTGTACTGCAAGAGACAGATGAAAACGAGAGTCCAAGGTCACATGGATATTGAATTTTTAAAAATTATTTAGAATTTAGGGAAAAGACATTGTTTCACACTACATGCCCTCTCTTTAGAGAGTCTGTCAAGACTACTTTTGCCTAGCGTTTCTATGTACTGGAGTTAAAACAAAATTCTTTCAGATGCTTCCTCTGAATGGCAAGGCAAGTGATTTTAAAACATTGTTTTTTCTTTTGTTAAAAAAAAAAATAACTCAGTTGTATTCAGGGCTGCTGTCTAGGATGAAGGGTTCTCAAGGTCTCAGCAAAGAAGTACTGTAATAATTATAGTAATTCCGAAGGTATCTTTCAATTCGATGGGGATTCACCTTTTTTCTTTCTCAAAGATTATTTGGGATTGCCCTCTGATAACTAATTTCATTTCCGGAGTTATCACATAAAACAAGTGCTAGATTGATATATTGCCATATACAGAATAAACATGCTTGTTTCAGAAATCATGTAATATTCTAGAACTCTCACCTCTGTATCCTTTTCCATAATAGGAATATGATCTATGCTCTTTAATTAAAAGGGCATGCAAGCTTTTCAAAATTACTGGCAGTAAAAATTATCCTCTTCGTGCCTTCAGTGCAGCGTGTATGGAAACATCCAAATTAAGTTTGCCCAGTGGGCATCGCATTTCGCTCCCTAGTTATATTGTCGATTGTGCATCTGCCCTGGGTAATATCGCAGACAACTTTGAAGGATAAAGCTAGGAAGAGAAAACGCGAGTTGCTGCTTAGGGTCCTGTCTCCTGGATGTACTGAATTAAGACTGTCAGGCTGGATTTGGGTACTGTGCTCCCGTCAGGAAGGCGTGCTAAAGGGCCGTGGGGGGTCGGTGGGGAGCTGGCCGGGCCCTGGGAGGGGCCAGGGGAAGACGGCGGCCTGGGCCACCGGCCCTGCCCTCGAGCCTTTGTGCACGGGGGACGCTGTCTAAGCAGATGTGTTCGCACAGCTGAAAGCCCGTCAGCCGTGGTCCCCGGGGACTCGCAGATGCAGTTCGGAAGAGTGCGGCGAGCGGGAGGCGGTCGGACGATAAGCCTGGCCGGCGGGGGTTGGCAGGGGTGCTGGTCCAGCCTGGGCCCTCTTGGCTGTTCGCCCCACCTCGGGGCCGACGATGAGTGGACCCTGAGCGGGCAGTGCGGCCGTCAGTCAGGGAGGTGGGTGACGATTGGTCATCAGGACAGCGGGGGCGGGGCCCGGGCAGCCTTCCCGGTGGGCAGCCCCAGCTTGTCTTCCAAGAAGACCTTGAAGCTCTCCTCCCGCGTCAGCCGGAGCAGCAATTTACGGAACTGCCAGAAATCTTCAAAGAAAACCCGTTCAGTAATTGAACTTGTTTTTTAAAAAAATGAATTTCTCTTAGAGAGAGATTAGAAAGTGTGTGATCTCTGAGTGAAGTCCTGCCTTTCCCCCCCCGTCCTAATTTGAGGCTATTTAGCTTGTTATCTAAATTTTCAGAAGTTTTGCATAGGCGTGAGCTAGCCCACTCGCATTTTGTATTTATTTCCCAGCAGAAGTCCGCGTTAAGACATTTGGTTTACCTAATTGCTATTTTAAGATGGAAACAGCAGGTAGCTAAAAAATTACCCGCAGAGCCCTTTATTACAAGGAGGAGGGGTGCGGACATTACGAGCACCACACCCGGAACTGGAAGGAAAAGGAATGTGTAAAGGAGAAAGGAGAGGGAGCAGCTTCTGTGTAATCAGGCAGGAGAATGTCAGCAGCGGGGTGCCTAGAGCTTGGAAGCAGGACAGGACTGCTTGTGGTCCTTTCTGCACTTTTACGCAGAGGATTGAGCAACGTTTTCTCCTTTCTAATATGACCCGCCTTCTGAGAATGGAGACAGGGGGGCAAAGTAGAACCAAACAAGTCACAGTGGCTTCAGGTTTTAAATTTCAACCACTTCTAGCGGTGCAGGAGTCAGACCCTGTGCACCTCTCCTGAAAGTGGGGCACCCCATTCTCTCTCCAGAATCAGTATTTTAAGGATCCCATTCGGTTGGGATGCAGTTTCTTGATGTTCTGTACTTCCAGTACATGACCAGCGGGGACAACAGGTCATTTGGTAACCGTTAACCTTACTTTGGATGGCTGAAGGCCTACCGCACAGGCACTCTGCTGAGTGTGCCCTATCTTCTCCAGGCAGGCCCTGCTATGTGAGCTGGCACCGTGGATGATGCTCATGGCTCCTGCCTGCTTCTCTCTGTGGTCATGTGATGGGGCAGAACCCCAGATGACTGGCTAACTGAGCCAAGGAGACTTCCTCCTACTCTATGAGCAACGTAGGTAGAACACATCCTCACTTTGTGACGTCTCATTTTTGATGTGCGTTTTTGGGTGATCACTTTTCACTGGGCTGCAGCATCCAAACCAGTGATTCTTAAAATGGGGGAAAGCTTTTCCCTAGCACACCTGCCAGGGCCCACACTTCAAGAGATTCATATTTGGTAGGTCTGTTGTAAGGCTGAGGCTTGTCCACTCAAAAATGCTTTCTCCAGTGATTCAGACAGGTTGTGTTTACATTTATATCTAATGAGACAAATGAATACATTTGAGCCACTGGGAACTTCTTAAGTAGAGTTAGGAAATGACATAGAAACCTTTAAATTCTCCCATCTGATGCTTGCTTGTTGCAACCCCGTGTTTCCTATTAAGCCAGGTATTGTGGTACCTATGCTAGAACTCTGATAGGCCTTCTGCATTGGCTAGTGTAAATGCCACTAATTAATTTTTTAAGAAGTTGGCGCTCTAACAGAATTATCAGGGATGCTGAGTAGCTGGTACCAGATGTTTCTTTGTTAAAGCCCTGGAGGGGTAATGTCACAGGTAATAAGGCTACTGGCATTTAATCCCTTGGTCTGAGGCTGTGAATTTTGGGATGCTGAATATTTTCTTTAAAAAGGGAAAGGGGAGCATGCACTCTCTGGTTTCTACTTGGCCTTTTCCCCTTGCAAGGTTCTTGCAGTATTATCTTATGTAGAGGTGTTTACTCAATTATCGTTAGGCCCAGTTCTCTTGTTAGAAGAGGGTAAATGGTACCGGGGACCTCTTTATCTAGATCCTTTTTGCTGACCATTTTGCTACAGCTGAATTCAGTCGTTTTTCACTCCTTTACTGTGTGGAAGAACAGCAAAGTCGGCTGGTCATCATTTCGTGTACAGACTTTACAGCCTCCAACAGCCCTGGCTTTTGCAGTTTATGAATGCACCATTTGTTGTTTCAGGCACAACTGTTGCATACAACTGGCCTTGCAGCCCACTCTGCCTGCAACCAGAGTGCATCACTCACTGCCTTTGCTGATGCCTCCCCCCCCTGCCCCTTGTTTCTGCATAGGCCACATTTTTGCTTTAAATACCACCATTTTGTCCACACTATAGTTTCTCTGACCCAGCTTACTTTTTTGAAATGTAAGTTTTAGAAATAAGGTTTTACTTGCTCAAATTGTTAAGTGTAGGGATTCTGAATGAGCACAGGTCTTTTACTTTATTAAAATATTAAAGAAGGAGATTATTTTTGTGGCTTGGTTATGCACATATGCTTTTTAAAATAATTTCAAAGAACCATATGACTTTGAAATTGTGTTTTTAATTGTATTGAAGTTAGGAAGTTTTGTTTTTTTCCTAGGTCATTATATTTCCTTCTTTTTAAACTTCACACACAATCTCTTTGTCTTCAGTTTAGAATTTAAGGAAAGCTGTCAAAACCAAACTCTCAAGGTGGTTTCCCTAGAGTATTTGGATATTATCATTACAAAAAAAATTATCATTTTTTCCTCCTCTTGAAACAGGGCACCTTCCAAAAATGATACCATTAATGTTAAATTTTTCACTTCTGTTTTTGCTCCTCTCACATACACATTCTTGGACCCTGTAATTACGTATGTATTATATACACATACCTTGACAGTATTCCTTCTGATTGTTTTTTAGTAAAAAGAGTATATTAACATACTTTTCTGCTGTGTTTTATGTATTCAATAAGTGGGGCCAAATTGTTGGTTCTGACTGCTTTTAGGCCGCCTTTATTCTGGCTAAGGAGACAAATTTCTGTTAAAACAGCAGTAAACATCCTACAGCAACCAACTCTACAATCCTCAGAATCCTGGAGCTTCCAAAAAGGAAACACTTATTTGCTGAAAATGAAGACTTCTATAGTTGAATTTTAAAGCAGATATTTAGGCTTCAAGGAATATTTGTCTTTCAAAGAGGTTATTGAGGCCTGGGGTTGCATTTGCATTTTGTTAATATTGAGACATACATGTTTAAGGGAAAAAGTGTAACATTTTGTGAGATGCGTGCTTTCCTTTTCATCTCACTATTTAGAGGGGGGCGGGGATTCATGCCTTTCGGTATGGATTATAGATTTCATCTCCTGCCTAAAGAGTCCTTAAGGTCCATGTAAAGGCAACAGTTACAAACAAGTTCAGGGCAAAGTGAGCCGAGGTTTTACTGATTCTAAAAGCAGTTTTCTCAACCCTGAGTCTGCTCTGAACTTTTAGAACAGGTTTTCTGTACGCAGCCCTGCATTTTCATGCTTGGTTTGATCTGTGCCTTTTAGCTGGGTGAACTCTCATAGGACATTTCTCCCTTTACGTTGTTTCTTGACTGCTCTTTTCATGTGATTAATATGTGTGTTGCTTAAAATGGTAACTGAAACATCACCAGGTATTTTCACCAGGTTGAAACTGCTTTTCCTGTGTCAAAACAACCCGTGTGGCTTAGTTGATGATGCTGTTGCTAAGCAGGTAGATTTCTGGTCTGCAGGCTGTCTATTAACCCTGTAAATGCCTAATGTCAGGCCAAAAAAAAAAAAAAAGAAGAAGAAAAACCATTAACTTTATTCTTCCTTCTCCCATAGTGCTTCATTCAAGTGCATGATAACTGGGCCTCGCTGTGTCCCACTCCAGCTTACCGGTTGTTGAAGACATGGCCTCCTTTTATGTATTTTCAGGGGAGAGGAGAGTTAGAAGATGGAGAGGGTTAGGAAGTTGATATTATCCAGCGAGATGACAGCCCTAGGAGCTAGCAGTGAAGTTCTCAAGCTATATGATGAAGATTAAGGGTTTGAGTCTAGTCAGTAATGGGTTTACTCTTTTTCTGTGGGACCTTTCTTGACAAGTCTGCCTTAAATTGCAGTATGGCTGTGGGAAAAGAAGAGGAAAGAAAGGGGTTGCTGTTTGCATCTATTTGCCAGAAAGGAGTTAACAGAACATACCGCAGAACAGGTTGGGCAAGACTGTTAAAGCCTGTGATGAAGCCTGTCTCCTCTCCCTCTCCCTCCCTTCTCCCTCCCTCTCCCTCCCTCTCCCTCTCTCTCTCCCTCTCTCTCTCTCTCTCTCTCTCTCTCTGTTCCCATCTCCGTTTCTCCCTTGTTTTCCTGTCTCCCTCTCTTCCCCCTTCCTCCTCCGTTCCCCCTTTCCTCCCCAGGACTTTAAAACATCTTCACGTTATCCCTACTCACCCCCTCCCCACACACACCCGCTTCAGTGTCTGGCTTTCCCTCTCCAGAGCAGAACATTTGATGTGATGAAAATACTGTGTGCTGATGAGGAGCCTGTGCGAGAGGCCTCAGCCTTGCCAGCTGTTTCTCGAGAAATCGATGGCATGCTTGTCCCTTCCCTTCATCATGTAACATAGGCTCCATTCAGCAGGCATTCTTCAATATGCAGTTATGCTTCTGCGGGACTGTGGGGTGGATGCCCTGTGCTGGGGGCGGGAGGCGAGGTTGGGATGGAGGGTAGAGGGCAGTGAGAGCGAGTCCCTGCATCCAAGTGCCAGGAAATCATGAAACCTTGCTTCTTGAAGCATCTGAAGTTAGTTTGGACTTAGAGGATATCTTGTGGCCATAAATACAGAGAACCCAAGCTCTTTAAAAGCCAGTTCTGGTCTGATATAAGTTCTGTGTGGTGTTTGTATCTGACGCCTTGGTAAACAGACCATATATAGACATGCTTCAGCTCGCTAGAACACACATCGCAGGGGAACCTCTCCCAATGCACAGGTCCTCCTGTACTTAGGACCAGGCCCAGGACATTTCTGGTGTGGTTTCCTTTTCTTTTTTGGAGGGTGGGGGAAGGGGACTTTTTTCCTTGCCATCTTCACACTGTTTGAAACGTGTTGCTGATCCCATTGTGTCTGGCACTCAGAAAACTAAAGAAACTGTATTGCCAAAATGAGGAGAAACTGAATTCTCTTTTGTACATTTGTTTTAGAATAAAAGCCTTGGGTATTTTTAGTATCTTTAACACCACACACGTCTTGGTCCCCAGTCTTCAACTGTTTTGTTTTCAGAGCATCTTTTAACACTGTGAGGGTGATCTCCCCGGTAGCCACATTATCAGCACCAGAGGAGCAGTTGCTTTAGTGTGGTGTGGCCCCGTTCCCCCTCCTCCGCACCACTGTTTCCTCCCAGATCCTCCGTGTTTACTGTGTTTACGACACTTCATCCTGGATCGCCAGGGCAAGGCGTGCCGCTCTCTGCGGGCCTGACAGTGGGGGCAGCCGGTTTCCACTCGGCAGGGCTGGGTCTGTGGAGCAGAGCACGTAGTAATAAGAAAGAAATGCAGTTGTTTTTTCCCTGGGAATACCTAAGGATAGGCACTTCAGCTTGTTGGAATGAGCCTTGTGGTTCAGATAAGAGACTTCTTCCTCTTCCTTTTTTCTTTCCCTTCCTTCCTCACTCCCTCCAAAGGTTATTGCTTTTCTTCTCAGGCCACATGTATATTTTATAACCTCTGTCGAAAAGGTGGTCTGCAGTGCTGGGACATCTGGGAATTGTGTAAAGAGACAAGATGGGCACTTTCTTTGCCTTGTTTTTTTTCTTTGGCCTCATCAGAGTGAATTATATCTGACTGTGTGACAGTTAATTGTACCATCCTTCCCGTTTCCTAAGCTGTTAAGCCCCTTCTGTCCACCTCCATCAGGCCTCTTTGTTTGGGGAGTTCCTAATGCAGTAGAAGAACAAAGTGACAGTTTTCCTACTTACTGAAGTCTCTAAAGCACATTTATTATGCTCTTTATTATCTGTTTTAGAACTTTATTTCTTCAACTTATATAATTGAATTGTTCCAAGTAGTACAATTGACTCATGAGTTAAAACTTCCTCAAAAACATCAGTGTGTCCAGAAAGAAAAATTGTAATTTTTTTTTAAGTCTATGTGTGTTTATTTCAAAGTATTAACAGGGCTCGGTGGAAAATGTTAAAGGGTACACCACTGGGTACTGCCAGAGTGCCAGTTATGAGCATGGAAATAGCAACTAATTAGCTAGTTTTTTAAAAAAATTAATTAGTTTATTTATTTATTCATTTTTAGAGAGGGGAAAGGAGAAAGAGAGAGAGAGAAACATCCCTGTGTGGTTGCCTCTCACTCACGCCCCCACTAAGGGACCTGACGTGCAACCTAGTCATGTGCCCTGACTGGGAATCAAACCAGTGACACTTGTAATTAGCTAGTTTTTGATGAACTCAAAAGTAATATATCACTTATGTGAAGATCACTTATGCAGGTCCAGAATACTCCACCTGTGAGTGAGGGAGAACCAGCGGGAGGTGTGGGGCTTATGCAGAATCTTTCAAAAGCCTGCAGGGTAGGAAGTCCTAGTACCTACCCTCCTCCCCTTGATTCATGATGGTCCTTTAGCACTATGTGTTATTACTTTAGATATGGCCATGGCCGTGACCACCTTGTTTCTCCCGTTGCCAAAGTTGGTGGTTGGAGGTGGAGAAAAGCAGTCAGAAGGAGATGCCCTGAGAGTAACAAGAAAAGATGTCAGGGAATGAGACAGAAGAATGCAAACAGTATGGCTGGTAACCATTGCAGGTAACTGGGCAAAGTGAACAGAGGAGCTCTTTCTGTTATTTCTTACAATTGTATGTGTATCCACATGTTCTAAACAAAAATTTCAGTTAAAAAAAAGCATGGCCGACTGAGGCCTATGGTATAGGGGCAGAACTCAAGCAGGAGGGTTATTATGCCAGTTTCCAAAGGCACCTTGTGTAATAGCTGTTCATTGCAGTGATCCTGAGTCACCACCGAGAAAAATTAGACTAATCACACATTGATTCATCATGCTCTGCTTAAGGACAGGGGGAAGTTTGAAAGATGCTTTCGAATGATTTACACCCATGAGTTTTATATGGAAAATTGACTTCTGAATATTTCCCCCCACAACGCCCCTCAGTGATTGATGTGCAGCTGATTTATGAGTTAACATGAGGGGTTAGCAAGAACCTTCCAGTGTATTAGGGTAGAGCCTAAAATATAATTTATGTTGCCCAGATTTGCAGGAAAAATAAGTGATTTATTAAAAAATTCAGATGATGTCCCAATTATTATTAGGTTGTTTATCTGTATTCCTAATGTGAATTTTTCTTATTTTTAACTAAAATAATACACAAAATATGAAATTTAAAGAACAGATGATAGAGAAGACCCTCTCTTTGTTGGGTACTAAAGAAGTTGTGGATACCCTTGGAGATGCTGTCTCTGTAGAAAAGGAGTTCCAATCTTAAAGGAAGCCTCAGAAAACTTAATTATCTAAAGAATTTAACTTGAAACAATCAAATGACAGAGGGAAGGAATGGTATTCTTTTCCCCATCCCAACTATAGGCTTATTCTAAGAATCACAGAATTTAGAGCTGGAAGGGACTTGAGCAGTTACTTGGTCTATTTTTATGAGTTTGCCTTCATTTTACCTAATAGTTTTCCATAATTCATATCTGTGCCCAGAATTGAACATGTTGCCCGGAATAGTGTCTGTGTGGCTTTTTTTTTTTTTTTTTAACCAGGAAAAATAATCCTAACTTGAAATATTAAATATGATTACTTTGCAGAGTTTACTATATTTTTTAGGTTATTTGTTAATTTATTTTCAGTAGCTCCATTTTACAGGTGGAACTGACTGTAGCACTACATGGTGCAGAATCTTTCCCAGAATTATTAAGTATTTATGGACATTTTCATGGAAATCTCAGGGTTGAAAACTCCCCAGGGTAGCTAATGCCTACTAATGGTTTTCAAGCATTTTTATTTTATCTGCTTCAGTATTGGAACATTGCTGGGCCTAAGTTTTAATCACACATGTAAATGTATTTTAATTACTCACATATTAGCTTCTAATAATATTAAATTTAAGTCTTTTGTGCCAAAAGATTTGCTGTAATTCATAGTTAACTTATGAATAAGGTTGGTATAAACTTTTCTGCTCCTGAATCACATACTTTTTTTTTTAACAAAGAGGAATTACTCCCATTGAAAACGTAATTAGTCTTGAAATTTGGTCTCCAGAGTGTCCATGGAAACTGTACAGCCTGACTGCCATGCAGAAGGGGGAAAGTATTCTCTTATGGTTAGGCATTTGTGCCTCTGTCAGGGAAGGGAAATGTATGTGAATTGCATATAAGAAATAGGAATTAGTAATCTGAGTGTTAGATGCTCACAGTAGATGGAAAAGTAATAAAAATCTTTACTTCCTAGGAAGTGAGGAGCAGGTCTTTACGGCAACTGTCTGGGTGGCGACAGGGCAGTGAGGGCTTGCAGGGCAGTTGAGGCAGAGGGTGAAAGAGCTGGTGCCTCGTTCTGTATGTGACCTGTGAAGCGAGTTGCAGCTCCTTGTGCTGGCTCTGTCTGAGATGACGTGCTTACAGCACGCACTGGGGAGGCGGGCCTCAGGGACAACTGTGGAGCTGGAGGTGCAGGGAGGAGGACGTCCAGGCAAGGATCTGGACAGCTGTTGGCTGCCGGGATGGAGATCAGCCTCCATGAATCACAGGCACAGAACTCATCTGCGTGACTGGAGGCTGAATGTAAAGAAGGAAGGGAGCATTTTTCAGTCAATACTCTGATGCCCCCAAAGCTCTTTAAAGGCATGACAGAAATTCGTTGGGCTCTTATTAGAGCCTCAGTCCATAACGTTCATTGTTCATTGGAAAACTTTCCCTTCATATAATCCTAATCTTTTATTTAAAGTAAATGCTGTCATTCTGCTTTAAAAGCTAACTAAAATGGCTTTTACTGGACATCGTGTTATTTTTTGGGGTGATGGGGGTATGTTGAGAACCAAAGAGAAGAACTTGATCAATTGATTTAAGGCTTTTGTAGGATTGAAGTGCTACTTGATCGCTGATCTTATCCAGGATTTCAAAATTTTTAAGGAAAAGTGGACAATACTTGCTTTTATCCAAGAGATTTCAGTCGTCATATGATCTGCACAGCAGCCCCCTGGAGCAGTCTCTGGGCTGCTGAGGCTATGGAGGGGTGGAACTTGCGAGTGTGCGGCATGTGCTGGTTTGGAGTCATTTAGTCAACTCGGTTTTTCTCTGCCTGAGGTCTGCATGAAAGTTGTACATCACGGGGACATGACTTTTGTATGGCCTGAGATCTGTTCAGGTGGCAGTAGAGGAGGCAGCAGTCGGGAGAGCAGTGGGAGCAGCTGTGCTGAGACATACACTGCAGTTCGCTGCGCCGCCACTGCCCGGGAGAGGGTGGCCTGTACTGCTGGGCTGTGGCTGGGAGAGAGAACCATCTTCTTGTTCAGCTCCCACTGTAACTCCCGACATGTGGACGATGTATAGAAGTCTGCAACCACAAACCTCTTGGGGCATAAGTAACTGAAAAGGGGCTTTTGGCTATATAAAACATAATGTTTGTAAACTCCCAGGAATTTACTTATAGCTTGATTCATTATGAAAATGACTCTGGAAGCATTAAACTAGACAGGTTAAGACTCCAAAAATCACATGAGAGTGCTTTTATATGGCTTTCATTTTCTAAATGTGGATGTTCCCAGTATGTTTCTTGCAGATGCACACAGTGACTGATTTGAGGATACATTATGAGCATTAGAAAATCAACTTGTTAGATAATAGGGAGTTTTCAGAGGCTTTAGAGGAGAGTACTAGCAAGACGTAATGCTGAATTTTGGGGTTTTTTTTTTTTAGCTCTGTGGTTATCTATTGCACATAATTCCTATTATCTCTGATATTCTAAGAGAATGTCCCCCAGTGTTAGCTCCTTAATGAAAAATAAAGATTTAACCCTGTTTTAGGGTATTCATGGAGATTTTTGGTCTCCTTAACATTCTAAAGGTAGTGTGTCATATGATTTTTTTAAAAAATAGAGATGTTTAAGTTTTCATTTTTTTAAATGACTTTTTTAAGTATGCTGAAAGAAATGGAAAAAAAATTTTACTCACCAAGAAAAACCAGTAGTTGCTGAATGTTAGAGAAATTCAGCTTTTAGTGTGAGGCCTTTTTATTACTTTCGACTCTGATTTTACAGCTGAGTTATAATATGTGACCAAATGCATTACATGAGTGTTTGCCTTTTTTTTTCTTTTTCTTTTTGGCCACATGGAAGTACCTAAAGAGGTGGAATGTGACACACCCAGAGAATGAGGCACTCAAGGGACCTAACACTTGAGGAGGCCAGAGGCAGGAGGATCCGTCATCTCAATGCTGAGCTTTGCCAGTGCTAATTGGGGAGCAGAAAGCCATTTAGCTCCTTGGAAGATGAGTTTGAAAGTGCGTGTGTACACTCTGTCACACAAAAGCATATTCTCCTGGCCTTTGTAGAAGGAGTTAAGGAGAATTCCCTTACCTGAGAGGTTAGTTGTAGATTCCAATCAACTGAAGTCCTCCTCAACTAGAGCCCTGCAAGAAACTACTCTTTTGCTCTATAGACCAGGAAGGACCTATGTGATTCCAGTACATATTTTTAAATTCTCTCCCCTCAATTCTTTAATTTTGTATTTCATAAGTTTTCTAGTTTTAGGTTGTTGTTGTTTTAAATTCTACCTTGTTTTGGTTGTGTGTGTGTGTTGGTAATTTTTGTCAGAGGAAAATCTATGTCTAACTCTAGGATGACTAGAAATTATTATTAAAATTTTTAAAGTGCATTTTTTTGCCCTGGCTGGTGTAGCTCAGTGGATTGAGTGCCAGCCTGCAAACCAAAGGGTTGCCGGATAGATTCCCAGTCAGGGCACATGCCTGTGTTGCGAGCCAGGTCCCCAGTTGAGGGCGTGTGAGAGGCAACCACACAGTGATGTTTCTCTTCCTCTCTTTCCCTCTCCCTTGCCTTCTCTCTAAAAATAAATAAATTTTTTTAAATCTTTAAAAAAAAATCCTGACAGAACTTTTTTTTAAAAGAGCATTTTTGTGGTGATGTTTTTATCTTAAAGAGACCACTTTCTCCCATTTGGGCAAAATAGGCTATCAGTTTGCACAGCTTTAATACATAAAATCGAAACTTTTCCTCTGGCTGCCCCTGAAGTTAGGGATTCCAGTAGTGCACGTGCTTTGTTTCATGGGGCTCTTGATCTGAATCCTTCTGTCTATTTACTTTTCACAACTTCAACACTTCTTAGCACATTTAGCTTTCTAAATCATTGGCAACTGTTACATAAATCATGTTGCAGTGAAGAATTTTTATATTTTGTTAGAAACAGACCCCAAATAGAAATTTAAAAAAAAAACTGAAAAATTGAAGTGAATAGGAGTAGGGTAGAAATCCTAGCTAGCTGATTTTAACCTCACATGTATGTTTGATAGGTGGGACCTAATAAGACTAATGTGGAGGTCCCTTTTCTAGTGAAGATAGGAATTGTTTTAGTTGGGTTAAGCTAAGCTATGCTGTGTATCAAACCGACGTTTTTTGAGATCTCAGTAGCTCAACCCATAACATGCCATTGCTTGTTCATGTGAGATCGACTACGGGGTTAGCAGCTCTCTAGTGTAGCTCCCTTCCATGCAGTGCCCCAGTGATCCAGGCTGCTGTCATCTGTGCTTCCAGGTCACCACTGTAAGGAAAGGCTAGCGGGTCACATCAGCTTTTAACAGCTTCAAACTCAGGAGTGATACACATCTTTGCTTACAGCCAATTGGCCAGAATGGGTCACATGGACTGCCACATGCAGAGGTGTGGGGTACTAGGCAATACAGAGGAACACATGGATAGTCTCTGAGCAGCTAACTTCTTTGCCACAGGCATATTTGCCACCCTCCTTTCTTTCTTTCTTTCTTTCTTTCTTTTTTTTTTTTTTTTTATCTCCTTAAGGCTCACTTTTCACATCAGTGAACTAGGTAAGGTTTAGGTCTGAAGCATAGAACGTAAGGAGTTAATTATTCCATAGAGCAGTGGTCCTCAAAGTTTGATCTCCAGGCCAGCACATCAGCATCACCTTATGACAGATTCTTAAGCCCCACCCCAGGCCTTCTGAATCAGAAACTCTAGAGTTGGGGCTCAGAAGTGTTTACAAAAAGCTCTCTGGGTGTATGTTCAAGTTGGAGAACCATTACTCTAGATTAGCGATTTTAGGCGTTTTTCATCTCACGGCACACGTAAACTAATTACTAAAATTTGAAGGCACACGCAAAAAATGTTATATATTTTGCTGATATGATGGAAAATAGATATAATTTTGATTCATTGACACTAGATCACTATATTGTGTTGGCTGTTGTCATTTTTTTTTTATTTGACAATCTAAGGGAAAAGAGGTCAGTGCCCCTGACTAAATAAACAGTGAGGTCTTACATGTTTTAAAAATTCTTGTGGCACTCTGGTTGAAAATCACCCGCCTAGATGATTGGACTTTCTTTACCACCTGTTGAACCGATAATTAGGGAATCAACCCTGCAGTGCTGATATGCACTTTCTAATGTATCTGTGTAGTAAACATATGCTCAGGTGTGAGCACATACATGTTAATAGCAAGCACTTTGGGGGTTTGTACTACACATCTCAGACTGTGTTTAAGCATTTTACAGCTGTAACTCATCTGTTTCTCACAGCAACCATATGTTGTAGGCATTATCATTGTCACTCTATAAATGAGGAAACCGAGGCAGAAAGTGGTTCCATAACTAAGGGTGGTACCACTTACCATAGCTGGCGAGTGGAAGAGGCAGGATTTGAACCTAGACAGCTGGCTCCTAAATCCACTTAACTACGAAGCTACTTGCTGAGCTTCAGTAGAAACCCGTTAGGCTCTACAGTATAGTTCTTTACTTTTTCTTGAATGGAGACCTCGTCAGAATTAGCAGGAAGTGTGGTGTGCCAGTGTCAGTTCACATTACAAGTTCAGCCCCCTCACCACCAGCTTCATTCGTTGGTGGTTTATGTGGGGGTGGGGGATAGGGGCTGGTGACAGGGTTGGCCAATCTGAAGATGCATGGCTAGGCAGCAGTTGCCCAGTCATTTAAAACTGAACAATAAATAGAATGGAGTTGGTAGGGGTAGAACAGAGTGGCTAGTGGGAAGTGTTTTCTCAGAGTCAGGGAGTTGGGTAACACCAGAAAAACATTTTCTTCAGTTAAGCTGTGCGTGAGCTTCAGGCTTTTGAGAGAAACCTTCTCTTTTGATTCTTCTCCCATCTTTCATATTTCATCAGCATCTGCCCTCTCTGAGATGCTCATCTGAGGCCTGATTCCATGAGGCAGTCTGGACAAGGTTTTGGTTAACTTTTTATGAGCAGGACTAGAGTTTTAATAGAGAAAATGTGTTTTTACTTCCAAGAAAACTGATAAAAGGTTATTCCTCTTTCACTTGGGAAATTCAGGTGGAGTTAGATAGATATGATCTAATCTTTTGAATTTTGAACTGATTTGATTGAAGGACTTTTCAAGTGACATTGAGAACTGCTTTTCAAGCAGTTGTTTTTCCTTGCATCTTTTAAAATTTTTAAGTTATTAGCTGCATTTTCTTTCTTACAGGTGGGTCTGTTACTTGTTGTTAGGTGCATTCCCTTGCCTTCTTTGTCCCTTGTTCTCAGCAGAGTAGAACCGAGACAGCTTCTTGGCAGCTCTGCCCAGGACGGTACCAGCTTTGACTCTAGGTAAAGGATAAAGATAGAATCAACCCTTTCGGTTTTCATGTTGGCTGGGAACAGCTGCTATGCTTTGTATAGCTCTGAACATAACATTTCATTCCACAATTGCTGAAATTTTTAGTTTTCTGCAAGCCAGGGCTTAACCACGGGGTTTTCACATTCAGACTTAGAGCCTAGAATTTTCCTTTGAGAAACAGTTGCTTGTCTAGGAGTTTAGCAATTTATGAGAACAGAAATTGTGGAAGGGAGAGGGTGGAGATTATTTGCCTGTGCTGTTTTAAAGATCCAGTTTCTTCCTTTCCTTTCCTTTCATCACTTCCTTTTCCATCATCTCTTAAAATGTTTTAATTTGCTTAGGTACTTTAATTGAAGAAAATCTTGAGTCAAATCTAAACTAAAGAAGAAAGAGCTGACCTAAAAAAGAGCAGCTGAACTCACACTAATTGAATCACCAAGCCCAGAGCACAGAGCTAGCTGCCCAGACCAGCTTGCCTGGGAGAAGGGCTTGGGAACCCTGTGCCCATGGAGGGCTGTGCGCTCTTAAGAGCCAACTCCTGTGAAGCCCGTGGGGTGCCCTAATGGGCATTCTGCACTGAGTCACATCTGGGTTAGAGCTGCAAAGTTCAGCCTGAAAAAAAAGTGAAAGCCATTTTGGGTTGGGTGTTTGGAAAACATTTTCTCCCCTCTCTGAGACATGGTGCCCTTGGTATTTGTAAGGCGAATCCACTTGTTTTACTGCTTAGCAGAGCACCTACATATGAAATGAGCATCTGTTGGAAGAAAAGTTAACAGGGTTGCCTCAGTTGCAGGAATGAAAGATGCAACCATTAGAATAACACGGTTTTCCTTCCTTCTCCTTAGCCAGCCATTCAGATAGGAAACAGGATGCCAGACTCACCCTGAGTAGGAGGAGAGGGTTCCAAAGGGCTGCTTCGCTTCCCCTGAGCCCATTCTTATTCCAGAGCACCTCGAGGCCATGTGGTTGTCATCCCTAAGCTAACTGAGATTCCCTTCTGTTTGGCTTTGTAGTTCCTGGCCACAGGAGGGCCTTATCATCACCCCCTGGCTGCCACTGCCCTCCCAGATTCCTGGGCTCCTTTGCTGCTTACGCCACCAGTTCCCCTTTCTCTTCCTCCTGCTCACAGCGTGTGACCTGCTCCCTGTTTTCTTGAGATTACTAATCAGTACAACAGTTGAGGGCGTATTATGTGCTCATTTATTTGGACACCACACAGATTCTCCTTCCCGGGGACCTCATTCCTACCAGCTCTTACTGCTATTTCAGTCGCTTAAAAAGGGTGTTCCTCATTTTCCATCCTGGACCGTCTCATCACTGAATATCAGCTCACCTCTCTGTGGATGGGTCAATCCCACAAGCGCTCATTATCCCCGATTTCTCACCAGTGTACTAATCCCATAGTACCAAGATCTTCCCTTCTGAGTCCTCTCCTTTTCTTCATTTTCCAAGTGTCTAAAAGCGAATTTCTCCCAACCTCCTCAACAATCACCATTCTGGTGCCCCAGGACATCTGTGGCACTAGCCACTTACTCCTCAGCTCCCTCTCGCTTTTTCAGGTCCACAGAAGTCTTTGTAAGGTGTTCAGGCTTACCTTTCCCTATCTGTTCCCTTTGTTCCCATTATAGCCAGGTCTCCTGCCCCTGCTATCCCATACCACATTCAAACAGGTTTTCTTAAAACTCTGACGTCATTTTCCCCTCCTGTGCCAGCTTTCCCAGCTCTCCATTACCCCCCCCCCACACACACACACACCCCCTCTGTGGTCAGGTCCTTGCTGGGTATCGGCTCCTTGCATCCTCTCTTACATCTCTGATACCCCTTTACTTACACAGGCCGGTGTTTTTTCTGGACTAAAAATGAGTACTGTTTAGACAGCACTTAGTTCTCTTACTTTCTCATGCTTTCTTCTTTTATTTTCTCAGCGAGGTGGTGAGCTCCTGAAACCCTCTCTCCCCTAGTCTACTAGTAGATCAGTAGTTACTAATTGAGGTAACTAATACATGCATTTTTATCAAGAAATATTTGAGAGCCTTAAGTGGGATATTTTTTCCCCAAAAATCATTTGAAGGGAGATTTCAGGACCCATTTGTTCATTTTTTCATAAAGTTTTTTTTCATTTTCACCTTCAAAGGACACATGAGAAAACAAGGACAGAGCTGCCCCCCAATACCTTTAAGTCACAGTCACTTTCCCCACTTCCTTTGTTGTGACTCTTGAATTTTATAGTTAATATAATCTATTTTATGGCCAATTTATTTTATTTATGCATTGCAATTTAAATAAGAACTGTTTGGTACATAGAAGACTCAGTTTTAGTCCTTGGCTCCTTTTTAAAAGGCTCACTAATGCCCCCATTACTTTTTGTTAATTGCAAAACAAACATCCTCCACAAGACCACACACTATTCTGGGACCCCTTTGAGATTCCCAGGAAATGCTAGTGCTTGGGGCTACATTTACACCTATGTGTGGATTCACAGAAAACCTCCGTGCCTTTGTGGCCTAGAAATTGTGATAGTATGTGTATTCAGAAAGTTTTAACCTAATAGCATCAAGAAACGAACTCTTTTTAGTCTCCTAACAGTTAGTTATTCCTGAAATAACTGGAGGGATAGAACAAAACCATGGAAATCCAGTGACATAGATGGGGCTCTCAAGGATCTCTGCCCCCTTCCTTTCTTGAGGATGAGTTCTGTTCTAAAATTATAAGTGTATCTAGCAGGCATTGGGAGATTGTTTAGGGATTGATTTCACTAACTTTTATTGAGTTATTGCCATATATGTGCCAGATAATATTTAAAGTGAATTATGTGGTTGAATCTCATCTTCACAAGAAGGTTTGAAAAACTGATCAAATTTATGGACTCTTCCCCTCCCCCCACCAAATGAATACCACATAAATTTTACATGGTTTCAAGGGCATGAATCTTATCTGTAGAACCTAAGACTATTACCCCTAATTGGTGGCCCACAGTAGGCTCATATTTACAGAATAAACTAAATAAGTGCCTACTGTGTAGCGGGCACTGGACTGACTAGATGTAAATTGGGGGAAAGAGGGAGGTGAACAGTTTCATATCTTAAGAAGGTAAGAAGTGCAGTTTGAAGTTTATTTTCTTTCTTGTATTTTTTTTGCTCTTTTTATTTTTTAATTTAATCTCATATATATATATTTATTTAAATTACAGGAAAAAATCAAGTGTACAGTGACATTAAATTATTCTTCCGTTTTTTGAAAATAACCTTATTCCAATGACACTTCCAGACTTTCTTAAATGTACTAACCTGCTTTTTAAAAAGTTTTCTCACGTTTTCACAGATTGACCTTCATGTTTGAGGTGGGACCAGGCCTGAGCAGGTTTTGGATAGATGGGGCAGGGCGGTGATGACTTCACCTGAGAGAAATCTAGTTTAGGAGATGTCCCTCTATTGTTGGTTTCATGGGTTATTTCCCTTTTTACACTGAATCTCTGATAAACACCTGGAAGAATGAAGCATCTTAGCAAAGGAAGTTACTTTTGGGATCAGTTTACGATCCCCTCCCATCTGCAGGTAAAACCATACTAGGTCATCTTTATTTTTGCCTTAGGTCTTAAAAGCCCCAGGGTACAGACAAAATAAGGGCTACCAATCCAGTAACCCAAGATTACTGGAGGAAGAAAAACTACAGGAGACCTGTGCTGTCAGTGCAACAGTCAAACAGCAGCTGGCCACGTGCAGCTAAATTAAACTTAAATAAAAATTTAAAATTTAATTCCTTAGTAACATTAGCCACATTTCAAGGGCTGGCTGGTCCGGTATGACCAGCAGCTACCATATTGGACAGCACATAGAATGTTTTCATCCTCTCAGAACTTCCAACTGGACAAGCTTTGCCCCAGATCATATCAGTTCAACAAAATGTTTTAACTCAGTATCTAACATGTTAGTTTTATATGATAGTCTCTTTGAAAGTGAGAGAAGGATAGGTTTTGTTCTTGTTTTATATTTGGTGAAGTTTTGTGTAGACTTGTAACCTTAAGTTTAGGTTTTTTAAACACCATCCCCCACATCAGCTGCTTTATGATGGTCCATTTTCATTAGCGATTTTCATGGTTTGACAGTGCTATTGTCCATATATTTATAGTGCTGCATGTGTTAACGTATTTCATAATCACAAGTGTTTCATCTTCCAGTGCCTGGGAGCCCCCAGCCTTCCCTTCCCACGTCCTCCAGGACTTTCTCCCGCATCTGCTCCTTTCTGTCTCTGGGCATTGTTAGGTTCTCTTTCAAATAGAACTGGCTTAATCCCGCTGCTCCACAGCTAGTCTTTTCCTGCTATATTCTCTTTATTCTCTCATGAATGGGGAATTTTTTCTGTACCTCAGTTAACTGCCTTGCCTCACTCTGTTGATAGTGCAGGAAGCCCAGCGTCTCTCTGGCCCTCATGCTCCTCATTACTGTCCCTTTGATGGTATTGCAGTAGCTGCCTAACAGGGTTATGTGCCTCTAATTGTCCATATCTTAAACTGCTGCCCAGAGCTTTTAAAAATATGAGTATGATTATTTCACCCCAGGGTTGAAAAAGTGGGGGACCCTTCAGTGGGTTTCTGTAGCCGCAGAATATTATATTAAAGTCTATCCCTGTGAGATGGAACCTTGACCTCCACATAATTTTCCCAGCCCCATCTTTGCCGTTTCCCCCACTCGTTCTCCCTCCTTTCCCACCTTGACTGGTGCATTGCGGTCTCCAAGGACTTTGTTTTAACAGGCCAGAAACTGAGGGCAAAACTTGTTGCAGTTAGACATGTGATTGCCACCTTTTTTTCCTTTTTCTTTTTTTCTTTCTTTTTCTTTTTATTTCTTCTTTTGCCAAATAAGGGTATTACAAAAACAGTCTGTACCATCTACTATCTTTGTCATCTCATTTTAAAAGGGCATTTTTAACCTTAAAAAAATGAATTCAGCATTTTGAGAAACTCAATAAATTTTTTCATTTCACCCGAGAAGGGTGAAAACATAGGCAGTTAGGAGCTAATGCTTTTGTGACGCTGTGCTCCATCCAGATGTACTTCTCGGGTCTTCGTGCTTTTTCTGCACTCATTTCCTTTTAACTAGGATGCACTTGTCTTCTGAAAGTGGAATCTTTCCTTCACACTTAGGTTTGCTTTTGCCCTACTCCAGCGATTTTCAAACGGTGTACCGGAAGAATTTTTAAAACATACGATACCTGAATTTAGTCAGGGACACTAACCTCTTTTCCCTTAGATTGCCAAATGAAAAGAAATAACAACAGTCAACACAACAATATCTGTCTGGAGTGAATGAATCAGAATGATACCTATGTTTTTGGTCAGATAGGCAAAAAATATATTTTTTGATGTGCCTCAGAATTTTAGTAATTAGATTCTGTGTTCCATGAGATGAAAAAGTTTAAAAATCACTGCCCTCTGCCCTCTGCCCTCATGCTTGGTGACTTACCTCTAGGGAGCCTTGCAGCCTTTTAGAGTGTTTGACTCGTAACCCATTTTCCCTTGGATTGGAATTGATCCCTTTATGTCATGTCTCCTCTGTCTCCCCAGCATGGGTATCAGCCTTGGAGGCTCGGGCTCTGTCATTCTGCTCTTGGTGGCTCTAGCATCTGAAATAACAGAAGACTAATGTCCAAGAAAGATTGTCATCCTATTTCAGGTCCTCACATTGATACCAAATCTTGCTCTGTGTCTAGTGTTCAAAAATAGTATGAAACATCTTAAGCAACTACTCTTAACCCTTGCAGAGAATGCACCTTGTTCTGCACACTCTAGGAGAGTTCCTAGGCCTTGGTTCAAGCACACTGAAAGCAGCGGGGATGGTCCTGGACCTAAAATGCAGGAAATTAAAGAGATCTATTTCTGAAATGAAACCTGTTTGGTGGCTGAAGCCATAGAAACAGTAAGTGTGAAGAAGCTGTGAAAGTTTTAAGGCCTGACAACTTTGATGGATTAATGTGTCCATTTGTTTTCTCTCTCTACAAGCTAAAAATAAAGTTAAAGGAGCACTTGCCTCATGTTGTGAATGAGAATAATGATATTTGACTATAAATTTGGGTTGTACAGAATATATTAGTAGCATGGTTCTTTCGAAATCTTTAGGCAAAACCAGAATTACTTTCTATATCTATCTTCCAAACTCTCATCCCATTAAATGAATCTTGGCTAGTAGGGTACACAAAAAAAAGCCATCACCCACAATTAGTAATTTCTTGCGGATGAAGCCTTGAAAGGATTCTTGCCTGGCCAGAGCACAGCATTAGGAGTTAACTACAAGAAATAAAGAGAAACTACAGTTATTTTTCCCCTTACATCCTTCCTGTAAACATCATTTTCACCATGGCCAGGTAGCAAATTGTTGTATAATCCTTTAGACCTCCCTCCCACCCCCACCTCAGGAAAATTCTGTTTCCAGATTGGGAACATTCCAGGATGTCACTGGCCTTCAGCAGAGTTACGGAAAAGTGTCAGTTCCAATTCTCAAATTTTAAGTAACCAGGGCCACTCTCTTGAGTTGTATTTTGAATTCTGTGTTTTGCTTGTGGGGCCGGCAGAGCATGAAGTTAGGTTTGTGTGAACATGTACGTGCCTGGGTGTAGTGGACTGCTTTTTCTTTTCGGAATTGTAATGAAGCACCTTAAAGGGCTTTGAAAAAGTTTCCTCGGGCATATTTAGTGAGCACGGTAGATGCCGTTGTTTCGCAAGTTTTCTGCTTTCTTTGTCTGTACAGGTTGTTCCTGACTTCATGGCTGGGAGGAAATTGAGGATGTTGAAGAGTGCGTGCCGTTTGGCTGGTGGGGCCAGAGCGGTTAGCTGGCTCCTGTTCTCAGATGTACCAGTGACAGAGCCAAGTCCTGTGGCTGTAGGAGAGGGACCGCTGCTCTGGACTCTGAGCATCCTGTGTTACTCCATTATCTAGCCTCATTAAAAAAGGTCCTCAGAACATTGGTTTCATTTTGAAGTGTTGGCATAGAGGATGATATGGATTTAATCTGTTACCTGGCTTCTGTCACTTATTTGCCACCATTTTCTCCATGGCCTTGCCTCTGCTGTGATCGCGTCATCGTGTCTCTCCTGCCCAGCCCTCTCACCTCTGAGACTGTGAGGGGTGAGGCGGTATTTAGGCAAGGACGCTTTTATTTTCTTTAATTGGCTTAGGAAAAAGATTCCTTATAGTCCTGAAAAAGGAACACATTGGGGGGCAGCGGGTGGGAACTGTTTTAAACATCTGATCTTATCATCTTCTGAACTTGTTAACCTCACAGATGTTGGTGTGGTGCCAGGAAAATGGAACTCCTGGCCTTGAATGGCAGGGAGTCAGGGTCCTCTGCTCTGATGTGTGCGCTCTTTCTTGCTGGCCCATCCCGTAAGTGGCACACAGCCCCATAACTGCCTTGAATAAGAAGTGGAGTTTGCTGCCATTTCCGGTCCTGGATATTCACAGGAATGCTCCTAGCGTTAGGCAGGTAGAAAAGCTTTTGACACCAGACCTAAAGACATGCCGGCATTCCAGCGGAGTTGAATCTCGTATGCAGACTCAGGCCTGGGAGGGACGTCAGAGATCACATCGTCATTACTCTGCAGATGAGGGGATGAGTATATTCTAGGCCATTTGCTTATGCAAGGAAGCACATGGTGTACTGTGTGTACTGTCCTGTGTTCCAGTGGTTAAAGGGTGTTATTAAATGCTACTGAATCATTTTAATACTAGTAGTTTAAACTCAAGAGTTTTACTTGAGCTACTGTAACTAACTTCTGGGCTATGTGAGCTTTGAAGATAGCTCTTACGTTTGCTGCAGACAGAAAGTAAATACAAACGTGAGCCCAGAAAGTGAGTTCTCTTCCTTGGAAGTGGCCAAGCCTCTCCCACACTGAGGGACAGGGCGTGCTGGTACATTGGACTTGGAGACTTTCAAAGTTGGAGCTGAAGTGGATGCTGGGTAGGTGTTGCTCGGGCACTGTGCCAAGGTTCTAGAGGCCAGTAATATTTTAAACAAGTCAAACAGCCCCTCGAGGCGAGCTGCAGGAAGTCCAGCCCTTGGCTTCGCATTGCTGTGTGGTCAGCGGGAGATAAAAGTGTGGACTGTTGGAGGCAAGGCCCCTCCTATCAGTGGATGGCAAACTGTTAAGGAAAGATAAAAGGAAAAAGCAGGGATGTTCTTTTTGAACAACAGGAGGGTGCCTTTATCACAGACATTCAAGTAAAATGAAGGTGGGGAGCAAGAGATCCTCCACTTTATGATTGCAAGTGCACTAAAGCAATTTCTGTTGTGGAAATATTGGTAGAGGCCAGTCTTTTTTCAACCAAAATAGTCCATTCCACAGGGAGTTGTTTGCATTGCATACTGCTGAAGTAAATGGGCACGAACTTGGGTTTTCAAATCTTTGTGCTCCAGAGATTTTCCCTGTGGAATGTTTGACCCATGGGAACCTGGTGGAAGTGTCAGGCTGTCCGTGGGCTGAGCAGATGAACAGAGCAGACCCGCGCGGCAGCAGTGACCCGGTTTGCCAGTGGGAACACCAGCCAGCCCTGTGTTACCTGGCTCAGGTTAAGGGGAAGGGACCTGCCCAACTAGTGTTGATCTCCCCTTTTAGAGTTTCCTAACTGTTCTTTGTAGCTTGGGGTGGGGGTGGGGGGTTGGGAGTGGCATTTAGGAGCTTGCAAACAGGTATCTGTTTCTCAGGGTGGAGTTTGTAGAATGTGAACCCACATGGAAGAGCCTGGTCATGGTTGGCTCCCTGCATGAGCTTAGTCAACACACAAAGGGACCAATGTGCTTTGGGTACATCATGCTTCTTCCAGAGGCCCCTGGGCTGGGGGGCTCAGCCCATGTGCGGGCAGCAGCAGTGCATTTAGATACCCCAGGGGAGCAGTTGTCCTGAACTAACCACCCTCCCCTCAGCAGGTTGGGGCAGAACGCCACCAGGGCCTGAGTGCCTCAGACTTCCTCTGGGACCCTGCCAGTCCACCCCCCTGCCTTCTTTTCGAGGGGCCTCTGCTGGTCAGCTCAGTGCTGTGGGTGGGGTCAGAAACCTGCCCCGGCGCCACCTTCCCTCCCAATGCCCCATCCTGCCCTGCAGTAGCTTTGGGGTTTTGCTCAGTTTGCCTGAAGAAAAATCCATTGGCTTGCTAGTGTTTTGGGTCGGTTAGCTTGTGATAGCCACTTACGAAACACGTATGTCTTGGTGTATTTGTTTTTCTTCATAGATATAGTGGTGAATAATTTTCTTGGAGGCAAAATACAGGGGGGAAAGGTCATCCGTTAGGAGGTATAGAGGGCAGGCCATTGAGCTCTGGTGAATTCGCCGAGCACAGTCATCTTCAGCTGACAGTTTGTATGTAATGTCTGGTCACCCACTGTGAAACGTTGACCACAGTTGACTGCCTTTCCAGTGGGCGAGGAAAGATGTGATCTCCTCCTTCCACTGCCTCCTCTGAGCTCGGAGGGCAGAAGCATTTCAAGCAACACTGTCTTTCACGAGGTAACTGATTTTGTGAAGCCTGCCGTGCTGCACCGCCCTGAATCCTGGGGACTCAAAGCCCAGATCCCAGGGATCCCAGGTTAGCTGCCTGCCCTGGGGGTACTTGGCTTGCACCCAGCTCCTCCTTAGGAGAAAAGGCGAGAATCCTGTTTCTGCAGCAGCTGACCCTTTACCAGAGCCTGTCAGAAAAGCCAGCCCCACTCAGGGCCTGTGAAAGAGTTGCAGGATATTGCCTAAAACTCTCAGCAAACTGCTACTGAACTTTACCCCACCTCCCCTGCTAGGCTGTAAATGTGACTGAAGGCACTGACATCCGCTTCGGAGGAGTGTCCCAGAGAGCCCCCTCACTACAGTCCAGTTGCCTGCGAGTCAGTGCGCTGTGTCGGGGTCTGTGGCTGGGAGGGAAGAGGTGTGGGGAACACAGATGAGTGGGTCTCTCCTGTGGGAGGCAGCAGTGGACTTCCCTTGATTAAGCAAATATGAAGCTGACCGGGATTTGTGTCAGCGGCAAACCGAAGCCGGAGGGGTTTTATTCCCTGCTCATCATACAGCATGTTCTACTACTCCTTATTATCAGTGGCATTTCATTCGTGATAAGCTAAATTATGTTTATATTTCACTGTGACACTTAGGGGCTGGAGCTGAAATATTTTTAAGATCATCAAACTGGCCCCTGCCCTCAAAGCACTGGTGATCCGAGCATGGGGGTCTGCAGGTAGGCCCATGGGTGAATTAAAGCGGTAGAGACAGCTGGCCCAGCGGCTAAATAAACTGAATGTTGGGAGGTAAAGAGCATGACATCAGGGACTCGTCCTGGAGGGTGCTATACCATTTGTAAAGTGTTTTAATAAGTATTCCTTTGATTGGTTTCTGTACTGTAGGGTATGACAGGCAGGTATTACTAGCTTCATTTTCTGGATGAGAGAATGAGGTCCAGAGACTTCAAGTTGCTCCTTGGTGGCCAGCAGAGTTTCCAGTCCAAGATTTAGAGTCCACATCATGTACTCTTTAAGTTATACTGCTACGGTTCATTCTCCTGGTACATGCTTTGCAGTCATACAGTGTTATGAGAAAGGGACTGTCCTTTTAGAAGCCCAGAACTGGATGTTAGAAGAAGGCCTGATTTGGTCTCCCACCCACTGCAGAATCCCCTGCTTGAATATTCCCAGGGACGGCAAGCTCCTTCTCTCATGGAGCCTCATTCCATGTGGGCAGCATTGGTTGTTCAAAGCCTGGTGTAAAGAACGATGGAGTCCCAGATCTGTTTCTTGTGCCTCCCACCCAAAGCTTGTTCCTGCCCTGCTGGGCATGTGGGAAGAATAGATCCCTCTTCTACACACCAGGCCTTCAGGTGTTTGCAGTCAGCCTTGCATGTCTCTAGTTCTTTCTCTTCTGCGGGCTTCCCCCTGACTTGGTTCCCAATTCTGGACGGTTTTTTATGGTCCTCTTTGTGATGCAGCAGAAAGTACAAGAATTTTAGCCCTGCCCCTTGAGAGCTGTGTGGCTGTGTTTCCCGGGGGTGGCAAACACACAACACGGTGTATAGATGATGTGGGACTGTGCACCTGAACCCTGTGTAATCTTGTTAACCAGCATCACCCCAATAAATTCAATAAAAAGGAAAAAAATAAAATAAACACTTTAAAATAGATTTACAATATCAAATATTGGTGAGGATATAGAGCAACTGAAACTCTCATGTGGCTGGTGGGAGTGTAAATTGGTAAAAGCTTTCTGGAAACCTGTTTGGCGGTATCTCCCAGCAATTCTACTCCTAAATAAATGTCTTATCTATATGCGCGCGCGTGCACGCGTGCGCGCACACTCACACACAGCCATGTAATAAGCAGCAAATAATCTAATCGTTACCTTCTAAGATTTGAGGAAGAATTCGGGGGTATATGAGAAGTGCCTAACAAAGTTCCTGGCTCAGAGTTTATGTCACAGTCAGTGCCCCGCAGTTATTGGGAAGGGGACATGTAATTGAATATACACTAGACTTCTGACATACTCTGACTTAAATTCCGTTTTCTGTTACAGCAGTACCCTCCTTTTCTGTTTTTAAGCTCTTTGGCCGAGGAGTGATATGGAAGAAGGCTCTCCCAACCCATTTCTGATAAGCCAGCAGAGTAGGTCTTAGAAGAGGGTTGGCTATGGATCCTAAACTTAATCCCCTGCAGGACACTCCTCCTGAAATAACTTCTGCCAGAGCCTGGAAGACCCTTCCCTGCCCTGGGGGCCCAGTGAAGGTGCTCATAGGCCCCCTGCCCAGCATGAGTGCTTCCTTTTTCAGGCTCGGGGGCTGCCCACCCCTTTCTCACCGGTTTCCTCAGGCAGAATGGAGAACCATACAGGTTTCTGCTAAGTTGGGCAAGAAGATGATGAAATACCAGATCCTGGAGGCCTGGCAGAGAAGCAGGGTTTAGGAAGTGACTGGCTCACCTGGGGAAAGGGACAGGGCCCTCCCAGAAGAACAGGGCCCTGAGAGGCAAACGGCTGCCACGCAGCAGCTGCATCTTGGCTTCGTGGGTCTGGCAGCAGTTAGATCCTGCCTGTAAGACCTGCTCCCAGGAGAGCTGCAAGGAGTGGATCTGCTTCTTCATAGTCTTATTTACTGACAGCAAAGCTTATAATCAGGACTTTGCCCCATTTCCTCCCTCTAAAGAAGCCGAGAGCCCTGTGGAGAGATGCAGAAAGAGAAATGGGGTATCATAGGATGGTTTTATCTAGCACATACCAGAAAAATCTCTCCACCTCTCCAGCAGTTTATATTTTAAATAGTCAGTGGAATCTGACTTCACATAGAGAAATCTGGTAAGAAAAACCCTGTCTTTTGAATCAACACTGTCCTGTCTGCCGAAATTGTATGTAATGTGACAACTAAAATGTCCAAATTATTTTTAAGAGGGAAACTCCTTTTAGTATGGAACCTGTCACTCTCCCATAAGCCACTTTTTCCTCCTCACTTTACTGAATCTTAGTGTTCCTTTACCCAAGGACATGAGAAGGAGCATCAGCAGCTCCTGTTAGACCTGGTGCCCACTGGAGCAGCTGAAACCCGATCAGTAGGGGACACGCTGTAGGCATGAACTCCATTTGATTTCCTCCTCCAGCTATGAGTCCCATTGAGGCACAAACCGGGTAGGTGGTGAAGTAGCTCTGAGGCCAGAGGGGAACCATGAGTGGGCTTGCTTTCCCTCCTGGTTATCCTCCCAGACAACCCCTTCTCGCCTGCCTCCGTGGCACACTAACATCCCAGGAGTATCAGAGATCTGTGGGGACGCTGTGAGGGTATCCAGGGCCACTGGAAATTCTGGCAAAAGGGCTCAACATCACCGTCCAAGGAGCTTTTCCTTAAGTGACACGATCTTGGCAGGTGCCCCCTGCTGGGGAGAGATGGCGTTGAGGGTCCGTAGCCGTAGGAGGCCGGGCTGAGTGACTTTGTTTCCTGAGAACTGCTGGCTGGCCCTGCCCTGTCTGAAGCTCACACCCCACATATCCCATTTCTGAGGAAGCTAAAGTAGGCCGTGCGCACATGAATCCCCCCCTTATTTATTTATTATTATTTTATTGTGGTAAATAAAGCTTACGTTAGAACCAGTGCCTGGATTTGGGCTCTGAGGGTGGCTCCTTTCAAATCCTCATGGCAGAAAGGCTTTCCAGGGAGATCCTTGGTTTGGTGTTGCCCTTCTTCCAGAATTCTGCAAAAAGACAAGTGCTGGTTCCCAGGGCAGGGTCACAGTCCGTCCGCTGGGAGCTGACACACAGACCACAGGGCCCAGCCCCAGATGAGTTTCCGAGGCAGCATTCTGGGAATCTGCATTTTTCATCCCTGTGAAAGTTCAAGGTGTAGTACCACATACTCACCGCCCTATGTTGAGAATCTGCATTTTTACCAAAGGTCCATGACCTTGCTGGACAGGGACTACTCTTTGGGATGGCTCTGTGGGAGGTTCAGTGGCAGCTAACTTCTCACTGGCTCCATGCGACTCTTCAGATCTTCTTCTCTTGGTGTTTGCTTAATTTTTGATCTGTGCACTTAATGCCTGCCCACTCCCCACGATCTGTTCTCCCCACCTCCTGCCTCCCCCCTACTTCCTACACACATGTTGTTGGAACCCCAGCTCCTGAAAGTATGGACACCCCCATCAGAGCTTCCTTTTCCTCCAGGTCTGCATTCCATTTTCACGGAAGCACAAGTGAGCAGAGCACACAGGTCACCTCTCAGCTCGAGCTCACATTGGTGGGTCAGTTAGCTCCAGCCACTCAGACGGGCCTGGGCTGTATGGGATCTCAGGCGGAGCCTGGTGGCTTCCTTCCGGTATCCTGGCCTGAGTGCTTCCAGAACACGGCGGTATTGGATGTAGAGTTCCCCATCCCTTTGTGCAGTGAGGGCAGTGAGTGGTTGCAGACTCTTGCCCTGTGCCATGAACTTTTTACTTTGAGTTGGAAGTCTAGTGCTGCCTCTTGCACAGAGTAAGGCAAAGGTGAAGGTGGGAGGAGAGAGCTCCTTTTTCCTGCCTAGAAATAGAAGGAAATGGGAGGCCAGGCACTGAACAGTCTGGAAGGGCAGAAGTGACTCAGAATATGATTGTTAGAAGTCAGAGAATGTGGCTGAGGGGGGCGCATCTATTCTCTCAAGGCCTGTGCTAGGAGTCTCAAATTTTGTCCAAGGGAAACTTAACAGAGATAGAAACTGGATTCACATTGCCCTACCACCATGATGTTGGGGGCAAGTTACTTAACCCTGTACATCCACATTTTAGTTTTCTATACACCTCATAGGGTGTTTGTTATGAAGATTAAAGCATGTGATACATGGTATTCAAAAAGGGTTAGCTGTGCTACTATATCAGAGTTCAAGTTTACAACTAAGAGCCTGGGGTCAGTGGGGATGGGGAAGCTACACATGCAAAGAGGCCCATGAGGGAGGAGGCGAGGAGAGTCATGTTCTGAGGGAAGGAACTGAATAGAGATAACCATGGAGACTGGTGAGCAAGAAGTACAGAAGGTAAACGGAGGCCAGAGCATGGAGGCCTTTGAGTGGCAGGTTGAAAAGTCTGACTACAGTAGTCCCTCTCTATATCGTAGTTCACTTGTCGCGGCCTCACTGTATCGCTGGATTTTTTAAAATATTATATTTATTTATCGCGGATTTTTCACTGTGTCACGGGATTTTGCGGTACTGTATATGTATGTTGTTAAAGTTACGCAGGTTTAAGGGTGTAGAATATGTTTAAGAACATAAGTAGTGTTTATAAAAGTGTGGAACAGGTTAATAAGGGACTGGGAACGGTTTATAAGTGTGGGAAGGGTTTATAAAGCCTTAAAATATATATAAATACTAAAATAAATGTAAGGTTCCTACTTCGCGGATTTTCACCTATCGCGGGGGACGGGGGGCGTGCATCTAGAATGTAATACCCGTGATAAGTGAGGGAATACTCTATTCCCTGCAGTCTTGAGGCAGAGATCAGAAGACAACCGAAGGGAGGCCTACACATCTGGCCTGGGGTCCCACGGTTGCAGTCCCCCTATCCCTTCGTACTTTGCTCTCTTGAACGTGGGCCAAGAGGTGCATCCACCCTCCTCTTAGTGGTCCCCAGAACGGGCTGGAACAGCTCACGGTACCTGATTGTGCAGGACCTGCTCAGTGTAACTCTCCAAAGCCCCGTTGGACCAAAGCTCAAGTCAGCAGCGGGGAGGCTGATTTGCATGGGTGCCGCCCTATCCAAGGCAAAGACTGCACCCTTAGCCAAGAAACACATCAACTTCCTGGAACTCAGAGCTGTCATCGCAGCTGTCCTAGAGGCCTCAGAGCACGCGGAAGGCTGTCCTGGTTAGAGGAGACGGTTGTGCCCTGAGCTTGGCAGGCAGGGGAGAACAGGCAGTGCCATGCTGCAACATCTAGTCTGGTTTGGTTCTGACCCCAGCTAGCCAAGCCTGGGGAAGAATATTTCCTTTCTGCCTCAACCCATCCTTCCAGAGAGGTCCTTGCTGCCTGTTAAGCTCCGCCGTTGCTTACAGCAGTTTAGTATCTGAACTCCTCTTAAACTCTTTCAGCCTGTCCTGGGTCGGGTGGAACTTGCCAGCTAGTTAAAGGCTGTTCCAATCAGTGGATCAGCCATCCCAAGGATTTGAGGATTTCAGTGCAGGCTCAGCACAGCCTCTCCTGGTGTGGTGTTGTAAAGTTCACTATTATGGCCTGGGGGTGGGGGGCTCTTCTGTCATCCCAGGCATCTAAACTCAGCCCATCTTTCCTGGAGGCCTTAGGGCAGATTTTAGATTTTACCTTAAGAATCTGCTGGGTTTTCAGAAGCTGGATAGCTTTGTTTCTAGAGTATCTTCTCTTTTATCTTTCATCTCTTTTTTGCTATCTTGGACCTTGGGACAGGCTTCTTAATCTTTGTGGCTTTACATAGCATTGTCCCTTATCTCCTGTGGTGGGTGGGGGGAACTGGCCTTCCCCTCCCCCTCATCCTCACAGAGGAACCTCTGCCCTCTCCAAGTCATCCCACTTCCACAGGACCCAGGCAGAGCCTGTGTGGGAATGCAAATCCAGAAATTCGGCTTCTCCCTCAGGAGTCAGAGCCTCGCCCCTCCCAGCAAGTGCGGTCACATTTCCCCAACAAGAGTCATCTTCTAGGCTTCCTCGCTGGGCTTTTTTTTTCTTCTTTTTCCTTTTCTTTCTTTCCTCCTGTGTTAGTGTTGATAGAAGAAGTAAGGGGTATCTTGGGTCTTCTTCCAAGAACTGCCCTGTACTTTTCCACTCTTGAGTTCTGTGAATCCCTCCGGCCTGGTGGAACCCAGAATAAACAGGGTAGCGACTCTTGTTACTGAGCCTACTTGCAAGACATTCTCAATATTCAAATCATTTACATCCAAGATCAGAGGCTGGAAGTTTCAAGGTCAAGTCTGTCAAGTTGGCCCTTTCCTCTTCTTCTTTCCCGTGTGTACTGAGAGGTCACTTGGACTTTTTCAAGTATCTTTTTTGAATGAGGGGAGACAATGTGTCCAGATTTTGAGACTAAGCTGTATTCTGAGGAAATTTCAGAGACTTATCTCTGATGTGTTTTTATTACTTAAGTATAGAACTATATATAGTTCACTTATTCTGAGATCTTGGTGGTTTCTAGAAAAAAGCAGAGCTATTCCTCTCTAGGTTTTCTTCCTAATAAAATGTACCATTAATGTAAAAACAAATAATAAGGGAAAACCTTGTTTGTTTGTTTTACAGTGTTTTCCTTAGGCATCTTTAAGTTTAGATGGCTGGGGGTGATCTGAAAAGATGTTTTGTTGCTGTATTTTTGAAACCTCAGGAATTTTAATAAAATTGGCTTGATTCATAGTTTAAAGGAATGTGGGTAAAACCAGGATTCTTCTACTTATCCCAGATGGGTTTCAGGGGTCCCTGGTTCACCTGACAGAGAATATGTTAGATGAAGACTGTGCATGCTTCTGTTGGGAGGGTCCATAATTTTCATCAGATCCTCAAGGAGGGTTTTGCCTGCAAAAACGCTTGAGAATTATAGGGGTAGTAGTAAGGGTTCCTTTCCTCTGGCTTAAAGGATCTCTGCCCCATTCAGGGGCTGTCCCTATGAGTTACTCCTTGTTTTGTGATACTTTGTTGAAAATCCAGAGACCTTTCCAAAAGTGAAAGGCCCCAAAAGAAAAGACAACAAATTAAAGCAGTGAGGTGTAAGGCGAGAGAAGCTGCTCACAGTGTCAGAAACCATGAGCTGCTCCTAACAGAAATGGCTGGGGAGGCTTCCTCTCTTCCCCCCGACCACCCCCTCCCCCCACCCCCGACCCTGCAACAGGCGGGCCTGGCAGAGGTTTGCTGCCGTAGGTGCTCAGTAACTCCATGCAGACAGAGGCATGCCACCGGGCATGTCACATGACTGAGCAGCTTCTCTCGACTCTCCAAAAGGGAGTAAACATGAGAAAACATACCAAGCAAGTATTTCTCAAAAGGTTTTGTCTGTGTGGCAGTCCATTTTACGTCTTTAGTTTTTACTTCCTAGTTCTTCACTCTTCAGTTTGGCTATGGATGTTATTCCCAGAGACCTAGAGTGTGGCCAAACACTGTAGCTCTGGGAAATGCTGCGTCCCAGTTTTCTCTCACATTGTGGAGGGCCAGACATGGCTTTCTCCCCAGCCAGGCATTTGAGGCCCTTGGCACCCAGAATAGAAATTCTCAAGCTCTTGAAGGGTGCATGTAATTTGAGTAGTTTTCTGCATCTTCTCTACAGAAAAGAAAAAATAATCTATTTGATCTTATTTGCAGTGTTATGGACAGTTCTCCCATCATTCAAGGAAAGATGTAATAATTCTCCTTTACATTGAAGGGCTGTTTAGTCCCATATTTTTTATTCTCTTCGGCTCTTTTTTTCCTCTCTCTTTCTGATAGTACTTCATGATGTCTTGCCTTTCATCCATCAGCATTAACATGCCATTAAGATGCTCGAGGCTCCACCTGGAGCCAGTGGTCCAAGCCATTCTGAGGCAATACTGCCCTTGGCCTTGCTGGAGCATGCTTTAGGAGTTCCTCTCTGTCTGAGGTACACTTGACTTGCGTTGCTCTTGCTCAGATGCTAAGGGACGACTGGGTGAAATCAACTCAGGAGCTGGGAGCTTGTTTTTAAAGTGCAGGCCGGGGGTGGGAAATGTTTTGTTCTTAATTTGTGGTTCTTGGTGGTATTGAGTGGAGAAATATAGAGATGGGATCATTTTTGGTTCTGGCTCCCTCATAATGTCACCTTTTCTCATTTTTGTAGGTTGCTCCCGTTCTGCTCCAGAGGTGGTGGCTCTGAGGTGTGACCCTGCCCACATTTGGGCCCAGCCAGCACCAGCTCCTCAGTAAGGAGGGCCAGTGTGATAAGACCAACAAAACAAAACAAAAACAAAAACAACAACAACAAAAAAGGTCGGTTAAACTTTATTGGCTTTCCTTGAGTCACAATAACTTGAAAGTTGAGTCTTCCTGTCTCCCTCTCCCTCCCCGTGTTCCCTTTGAGTTGCCCTCCCTCTTCTCCAGGTACTCCAGGGGCTTTGGTGCAAAACCTCAGGGAAGTTGTAACAGAATCACTAGTTCTTCTTGACCTATTGGACCTGAGGTGCGGGATGAGAAATCTCCGAAAAGGTGCCTAGTGTTTTGTGTCAAAAGAAAAGCAACACTTCAGGCAACCCCATTTCCTGCTTCTCCCTCCCTAGCCCCAAATCTAGGCTGCTTGTGTTAAAAACTGGAATACCAGGCCAGTCCACTTGGCCATGTCGATGAAAATGATGATTTCTTTTCATATCTGTGATTTAGGAATTTCATCTGGGTTCCCAATCCTTTCTGATCCAGTTGGAGGAGATTGTATTAGAATGGGGCCAGAGACTTTTAATTTTTTATTTTTATTATTTTTTTAAAAGATTTTATTTATTTACTTTTAGAGAGAGAGGGAGAGAAACATAATTGTGTGGTTGCCTCTCACATGCCACCAACTGGGGACCTGGCCTGCAACCCTGGAGTGTGCCCTGACTAGGAATCGAACTGGCAACCTTTTGGTTCACGGGCCAGCACTCAATCCACTGAGCCACACCAGCCAGGGCTATGATTTTTATTTTTATTTTATTTATTATTATTATTATTATTTGCAATGGTGGGGCTGATGTGCAGGATGCTGTCAGGGAGAAGAAATGGGGCAAAGGCAAGAATAAAAATATTAAGACTATATAAATATCCATAAAGAAAAATGTGCTTTGTAAATGGACGTTAAACTTGTGAACTTATCTTCTCTTCCCTGTGATTATCAGTAAGTTTAGGTTAGTTAATCTGGGTTATTACTCCAATATAGTCAAGAGTCGGGTGTCAGGAAGGTAGAATTGACTAATACTGGTCAACTGGCCTCTGGTTAAATTAGCGCACAGATGAGCTCAGTGGTAAGGTAGTTTTTTTCCCAACATGGAACAATGCAGTACATTGTGTTTCCTACCAGATTCTTTCCCTTCTTCCCTGCACCAGCACCCCAATGTAGAATTCAAGTATAAGAGTGACCTGGAGTAAAATCCTGCAATAGCTCAGAGGGGCTGGTTTGGGCTGCTTCTGAAACAGCTCTTCAGGGATGAGTACAATGACCCTTCCTTTCCAACAGTGTAGCTGTGAGTTTTGTTTTGTTGATTGCACTTTCAGAACAGAGATGAGAAGAGTCTCTGCTTTTTAAAATTCAAACCAGGAAAAGAAAGTAAATGTAGGTGATCTTGGTGTCATCAATGGGTAATGTCACGCTTTATCCCAAACAAGGAAATAAACTTAGCAAGTGTCTTCTTGTCTGGACAAAATGGGAAACAACAAGTTTATGTGACTCTCTTCCTTTTCCAGTTGGGATAAGCCCTTGCAACTTGCAGCCCTTATACAGATTAGCTGTTGTGACTATTGCTAAGTATTCTGTATTTAAGGCACTTAGGAAGTTTGTAAGAATGTTTCTTTGATCTTATAGTGACTGTGACAAAAATTCTTCCCAGCAATTTGGCTCTGCTTACTAATATATTCTTGTTAATTTCATATTGGCTGTTTACCTCCTCTTCACTTTCTTTCCCTGTGTAATGATAGAATTAAAGTATTTTTTTTTATTTTAACTTAAAATTTTATATTTAGTTTTAAAGGTGTTTACTCTAACCTATTTTCAGATTGAGTGAACTCTACCACATTTTTCTTTTCTAAGTATAGTCATAGGACAAAAGCAAGATCATCTTCTAAATTCCTACTATAAATTCCTACTATAAATTGGTAGAAGGATTAATTTTCTCCTTACTGATATAATTATAGTAAAGAAGATTTCTAGTCAGTTATTTTATAATTTGATGTACATTAAAACTATGAGGGACATATATTTAAAGAATAAAGATGATTTGGGGATCGAAGTTGTCCACTTATTTGAATCAAACAAATAATTCCATGCTGATTGATCACAATAATTCTAGGGGACTGAAGATACTTTTGTTAGAACTCCATTAATAAAGAAATGAAATGTATGTGTGTCCTTACGTGTGCACTTGCGTCACATGATCTTTTTTAAAGAGAAATCTCCCAAATAAAGTTTCAAAGACAGTAAAATGGGAAGTTTGAAGCACCATCTTTAATAAGTTTAAATGGTCTTCTAGCATGGGGAAACTATGGAAAGACAGCAATTTGGATTTTTTTTTGTTTAATTTTGATCCTAACTTTCCTTCCTTTGTGAGGAAATATGTGAGAGGTGAGGCTAAATCAGTTGTCTTAAAAGGAGTATGTTTTTGCAGTCAGTCCTTTCACCTACTATTTAGAAAACCATTAGATTCATACCTGCAAAATGTCTATTAATAAGAAAGTATGTTTTGTCTCTTGACAGTAAAAGTACTCTTCCTGGTAGGATTTTAGCTTGGGACTTCTGAGCAAATGGCAACATCACTTAATGAAGTTATGTTCCCAGGCCCTTCCTGCTCTGGTGCTACACACACACACTTGTGGATGCTCTGGGTGTTACCACTTGCCCTATCCTAGGTCTCATTGCCTAAAGTTGGAGGAGGAAACCACTAGAAATCATGTTCTTTCTGGTGTTCTTCCTAAGCATTCACTTTACTGCTGAGCTAATGAGCTTGATCTTTGACTGCAGTTGTGGGCTTATCAAATTTACTGATGTCCACTGTGGGGTAACAGGGTATGTGGCTTACTGGCTGGGCTTCAGCTATAAAATATCTTCCCCGATAAAAAGAAGGAAATCCTTGACCTGTACTTGTATCTGGTCGTGTTATAGCCAGCATACTTCTGGCAAGGAATATAACTGGAGAAGGGCTGAAGAGGTAGGTTTTGATGTGGCCATGGACCACAGTGTTCCCTTTGATCATTCTTTTCACGTTGCCTGGTTTCCTTCTAGACTGTGAGTCTTCAGTGAATTCCTGAACTGCCTTGTCTTTGGTCAGGTTTAGGTAGAGGTGGAAGGTGGGTCAAGTCAGAGTCTGAGAGTCCTTATAGGGGATGGGGTGGAGTATGAAAGGAAATTTGTTTTATTTATATATAAATACACACACACACACACACACACACACGCTTCAGAAGGTAAAATACCACAAAATCATTTTGGCTGTTGGGAATGAGGGTGATAGTACTATGGAGAACATCAATGAAGGCTGAAAAACAACCATAAAATATGGTTTTAGAAGAAAAAGAAGACTTAAAAATCACCTCTCATTTGTGCTCCCTGTGTTCTCATCAATATTGTGGTCTGAGATTATAGCAAATACATGATTTCAATTTTTTCTTCACTAAGTGAGGATATGCACTGAATTCTTTTGCGTTTGCTTCCCTTCCAGTGTCAACGAGCGATATCAAGACAAGAAAAGAAGCGAAACACCGACTCATTTCCTACTCCTCGTGGATGATAGCTATAGCAAGGGAAAATCTCATAGTGTATCAGTTGGGGCAGAAAATGGAGGTAATTGGCAGCGGGGGCTGGGTTTTCTTATGTCCGTTTTCTGGGGTATAGGTATATGACCTATTTGTATTTTTGAAGAAGCAGTTTTTTTTACATTGATTTGAAATTTGGTTATAATCTTGATAGGGTTGGCATCTCAGTTGTCTTATACAATTTGGACCCTCTGTTGAAATCACTGGATTGCAACAGTGGAGTTAAGTGAAACCTGATGACTCTCAGTTGTCAGGTCAACAACATTCCTGTAGTAGTCAATGAGTTAGGTTATTGGGAGTGTGCTGGCCAAATGGCAGCACCCTGGGCTTTCTAATTGTTGGCTCAGCCTTTGCCATTCTGCCTAATGAAAGATTAGGAGAGGCAAAGAGACCTGCCTCAGGTGGCTTTGGGAGTTGTATCGGTGGCATATACTTAGAAAGGAAGCTAGGTTATCCTTGGTATAACAACACTTACTTTAGATGAGAGCTCACTTAAGTCATTATGGGTGTGTGTCGGCTTGAACTGAAGACAAGGGTTGAGGCGTTCTCGCTGACTTACAGTATGGTAACCTTGGCCAGTGCCCCCTGGCTCTGACAAGAGCCTAATCTTTCCAGTGATCACATCAGCAATTTCCGATTTTCAGTTCTATGGCAGAGGCTTCTTAGACGCTTAACCCTTGTCCCAATGACGTCAAGTTCGCCCATTGGCTTGGAAGGTTCAGACTTGTCTTCCATCAACACCATGATGTCAGCAGTAATGAGTGTAGGGAAGGTTGCTGACAATGACGGGAGCCCCCAGAGCATCAAGTCCCCCACGAAGCCTCCAGGACCAAATCGGATTGGCAGAAGGAACCAGGTAAGCTTCATGTGCTAGGTGGTGATAGCTGGTGGCTTCAGGCTCTGAAAATGTTGGAAGAAGGATGTTTCCTTCATCCTCAGCTTCGTAAGACAAAATCTTGGATGTATAAGGGGGACCCCTCCCCCCCCAAAAATTCTGGAATTTATTTATAAAAATTTGTATACTTATTCTTACATGTTTAAACTTCAGTCACCTTGAAAGTACTCTCCATTTGATGCAATACACCTATCAAGGTGTTTTTTTCCACTGCTTAAAACAGTTTTTTAGTTTGTCTATTTTGATGCCTTTTAGTGCTTCTGCCATTTTTTTGTTTAACCTCTTCCACATCAGCAAAACATTTCCTTTTGAGGACTTTTTTCATCCAGGGAAACAAAGTCGCTCGGGGTGAGATCGGGTTAATAGGGAGGGTGGGGCACGGGGATCATGCCATTTTTGGTCAAAAACTGCTGAACACTCGGCGCAGTGTGGGCAGGTGCACTTGTAAATCTCTCATCATGAAATGGGCAAACGCGTTGAAAGAATCTTTAAAAATAAAAAATTCACTGAAGCCAAACGTAGCCTCTCGTAACAACGCCAGCTGGTACACTGATACAGATGGGCTCCTAGAACACTCACCTCGCGGGGGAAGCCTGTACTACAAGAGGCCTGCCCTCCAGAAGATAATTCCGGGTTTTTTTGAAGGGGTCCCTCCTCGTATTGAGATGTAAACAGACGTACCCAGAGGTTGTAATCATTTTTCAAGTGCTAAGTTTTCATAGCTATTTCAGTTTCCTTGATTCATGAAGAAAATTTTCTGTGCTGTGGTGTCAGTATTGGTGAAGGCGTCCTGATTCTCTGCCCTGTAATTTGATTTGAATGTCAGCTCTCTTCATTTGATGGCCAAGGCATAAAACTTAGTCCTTTATTGTGATGGGGTTCGTTTCCTTACTTACAAAGCTGGTTAATTTGGTTTTCAAAGCCAAATTATTTTTTTTCTTCAATTATTTTTTTTAAGTGTCTTCAGATTACGGAGCAAATAAGTACTGGATGTGCTGGGGCTGCTCTCCAGCTTTCCGCCCTTGACAAAGCACAGAATTTGGCTCCAGAGACTTCCACTTAAGAGGCAATTTAGTCCTTTTGAACCTTTAGTGGGCATCAGATGAGGAGAAGAGGGAAAGAGTAAATGAGTGGGCAGGAATTGGGAGGATTAATCATGTAGTAAAAGTCCACATCTCTTCCATGGGAAATGAGATGAATCTTTTAATTGACGTACAAAGGGGTCACTGGCAAAGTGGTTGCTATTCTGTTAGCAACATGTTCAACAAAACTCAAGGAATGAGGTAGGGAGTAAATAGTTCTCATTTCTTCTCTGAATCCATATCATATGAACTGACTCCTCCACTTTTGGTTTTTGGCTTAAATGATTTAATGGGATTATACCAAACCCTCAGGGAGCAGGCAGTCTTAAGAGTTTTGTCTAGAAACCAGGGATGGAGACTAAAGTAACTCTGTTGGGCTTTTGGGAATTAATTTCTTTTTATTAACAATCCTACAATGACTGCCTTTATACAGAATCGTCTGAGCACATCTATGATGGTTTCTATAAATTCTTAGAAGTGGAACATTAATTAAGGCTTTTGATATAACTTGCCCTCCAGGAAAAGCTTGGACCAGCCTAAAATCCCTCCAGCAACGTGGGAGTGTTCGTTTTCTTCACTCCTTTCTCAAGGTTAAAGACTTCGCAGAGTTAAACACGTTTTAGGGTTGGAGCATTGATACCTTTTTCTCTCTTTTTTCCCTTGCGTCCGTGTGCTTCCCTTCCTGTGGGTCCCTGAGAAAACACTCAGCCTGTATGACTGTGGCCTGAGTCAAGATGGAGCGCTAGCTCTGGGAAGAAAAGGTTTACTTCCACTCTCACATGACTGTCTATCCATCCATCTATCTGTTCATCTCTCCACCCATTCACTCAATTCACAGTACATACATGCCAACTCCTGCTTCCAGCCAGGTACTGCACCAGAGTGTCAGGCATTTCGGGATGAATGAGGTAGATAAGGTCATTGTCTCCTCTTCCTTCTCTGTTCTACCAAGAGAAAGGGGATAGGTAGGGATCACCTCCTCTTTAAACAGCCCAGCTCAAGCAGAGTGGCGTGAGCCCAGACTCCGGGCCTCTTTCCCAGTGGTTCAGAGGTAGCAGGTAGAGCCCTTCTGTCCCTGCATGTTGGTTGGGGAAGACTGTGCAAGTGTGGTGAAGCAGATGGTACATGTGGGTCCCTACGCTATTTTTCATCTATTTCCTGTGGCTCCAGGATTCCTCAGGGCACAGGCTTTGTTTTTGAAAGGGAGGTCTGGGCCAGAGGTAGCATAGGTGAGACTATGCATTGGAAGAACTAACAAAAAGAGAATGCAGTCGGAGGGGAGAGAGTGCCTCATCCTCACCCGAGAGTGGATGTTGGGGACAGAGAGAGGGAGCCCCGGGGAGGAGTCCCGTTAGGGCTAGCACCGAGTTCCAGGACAGATTAGCCACGCTGACATGGGATTGTTTCATTATGGAATGGTTCGTTATCACCTTAGCTGCCAGTTTTATCTGTCAGCTCCAGAAGTGTGCTCTTTCTGTTAGCATGGCCCCGATAAGTGGATTCAGAATTCTCCAGTAGGGCTTCTCCCAGCATCACGGTGCTGCCTTTTCTGTTTGGTTTGCTTATAAAAATTAAATCTGAGTTCCCAGACATCCTTCTCGAAGGCCACCATGGGTTTTGTGGGCCTGTATCATGGTCTGCAGCGTGCCACTGCCCACCTCAGGGAAAGTTGAGATTCCAGTTCATGATAAACCCCAGAAGCAATGCCATTTAGTCCACGAGCTGCTCAGTGTGTCTGCCATCTACTTCAAGGTCAATGAAAGATGATTTTTTTAAACAAATTTCAGCCTTCTCAAGAAGCTGATCACTTGGAGACCTGGCTTTTAAACATTTATTTATATCCTGCTGATGAATCTTCCTCTAAAAAAGTTTAATATATATTATTGCTAATCTAATAATTCAGCAAAAACACCAACGACTGAGTTTTGGCTGGCTGTGAAACATTTCTTAGTATTACAGTGAGTGCCCTTATTTTGTCTCTGCTACTTTTGTTTTTGGTTTTTCCCTTTGGTGGTTCTTAGCTAGCTCCATTCTGACTGTAGTAGAACTGGGCTGAGCAGGCATGACACCCCAGACACACACGCACACACACACACACGTTATACCTCTGTGAGGAGTGGAAATCTGTGGATGACTCTGTGACACTGGCAGGTTTTTTTACTCTTTCTGGGTTAATCAACTCCCTTAGAATTTGTATCTGTAATTTTTTTTAATCTGAGAGTCAAAAATGTAAGGCATCCCTAGTTCTCAGACCCGGTGCCACAGACCAAAAAAGGTTTGTCCAGCAGCCCTCCCCTTATCCACAGAGGACACTTCCCAGTGCCCCCGGTGGGTGCTTGACCCTGGCTAGTGCTGAACCCTTCGTATACAACACTGTGTTTTTTCCTGTACATATAAATCTTTTCACTTAAAGGAAGCACTTTACGGCTTCACTTTGGCACATGGGAATTGCCAGATCACCACTCGTACGCTTCGGGGCCATTACAGAGTAAAGTAAGGGTTACTTGAACACGAGCACTGTGACACCTCAGCAGTCTATCTGAAAACCAAGATAGCTACTAAGTGACAAATATGTGCACTCTATGGAGAAATTGGACAAAGGGACGATTCGCTTCTCAGGTGAATAGCAAGATGGCGTGAGATTTCATCACGCTACTCATAATGGCGTGCAATTTAAAACATATGAATTGCTTATTTCTGGAATTTCCCATTTAATAATTTTGAATCACGGTTGGCCATGGGTAACTGAAACCATGGAAAGTGAAGGGGGCACTACTGTATTGCTTAAAATGAGGTTTTTAGTCTTTGAACAGTGAGAGGGATCCCCTATAGGCAGCTATGTACTAGACATCATCATTCACTCCACCCCATCTGGTTTATGGGGCCATTTTTCTTTATAGTCTTCAGGTGACTTTTATTTTCATCATCTCTCATAGTCAACCACATGGGTGTTTCCTTTCTGTGCCTTGGGGTTCGTGTTTTTTTTTTGTTGTTGTTGTTGTTTTTGGTCAGACTTACATAGCATAGTGGTTTAGCACAGGCTACTGTGCAGCTGGCCTGAGTTTTAATCCTGGGTCTATGTACCAGTTCTTTGGTTTGGAGCAGGTTTCTTGCCTCTCTGTACCCGTTTCCTCATCCAGAAAATGGGATCTATAATACTGGCTGTCCCTTAGTGGTTGTCAAAAAACTGACATTTTTTTATGTACAGAGTTCAGCACATAGTAAGTATTCAATAATTAGTATTATTAACAAGGAACAAGCTCATTCAAATGAGTACAAGGAAAAAAAGGGCTATTGAAAGGTGCCCAAAGGTCCAGCCCTCCCCTCTGTCTCGGGCTACCTCGTCTCCCACTTCTGTTAGCACAGATAGCTTCCCCAGCTACAGGTGTGGCTTGGGCTCACCACACTTCTGGGTCTGGCCCCAACTCTATGTGAACTTTGAATTCAAGTGCTGGTGATCACCTAACTTAGTATCTGAGTCATCCCCAAACCTTGGCACATACCAACATCTCCTGGGGGCTTATTAAACAAATTCCTGGGGTTCCGCTCCCCTCACCCCGGTGATTCTGATTCAGCTGGTTGTGCATCTGATTCAGAAATTTGTTGTTCAGAAGGCTCCCCCGTTGATTGTACTGATATTTGGGAACCCACGAATCTTAGTCGCTAAGCATCTCAGTTCCACATTCCTGAGGAGAGGTGTCTAGGCCTTGGTCCCATTAGTTTGTGGGGTGAGGACACAGACCTGTGGTGCTTAGGGATTGAGTATATGAAGAGGCTATGGCAGGCATGTCCATGGCAACTCTCCATGAATGATTTGAAAGAGAAGTTGTATAGGTAGTGAAGGAGCCTGTCATTTTCTTTAAAAAGGTAACATACATTTCTTGAAGGAAGCCTGACCTATGTGTTTTGAGGGAACATAAAATGAGCCACTTTTCTAAGTAGTGAGCTGGTTCTTTTGTCACCTGTGTGGAAGTCTTCAGCTTGGATTGTCATTTTCTATCAGTTTCCACAGGTCAGCATTCTGATTCTTATTTACTAAAATATTTGTGAGCAATGTCAAGCAGGTGCTGGCAGGGAGCGAAAGGGCAGTATTGATGACTGTCGGGCACACAGCTGGGCCCTGAGGCCTCCCACCATTGGAAGGGCAGGTTTTTATCCTGAGAACTTCATTACCTCTCATGTGTGGAAAAGAGTGGCTGGAGCCTGGGTTAGACTTGGGGAGAAATAGATTTCTTTTCTAGCTCTGCCATGACTTAATGCTTCATTTTTCACTATCACTGATGAATTAAATGGTATCTGTCTAATAAGAACATTTATATTTATGATATATTTATTGAGCACTTTACCTGTGCCTGAATTAACCCACATCACAGTGTGACGTGGTCAATGCTATTATTCTTCCCATTTTACAAATGAGGAAACTGAGGGCCAGTAGGACAGTGACTTGCCCAAACTCAGACCAGACAGGCTCCAGAGCCCGTCTTCTAAGCTGTTTCTTTGCTATAGCTCTTGAGACACACGTGCTCATAACAGAAACAAAGAGGCCCTAGTTTACTGTGAGGTGAAATTGATTCTCCCTTTTATTATATCTTTTCAGGAAACGAAAGAGGAGAAGTCTTCCTATAACTGTCCCCTGTGTGAAAAGATTTGCACTACACAGCATCAGTTAACTATGCACATTCGTCAGGTTTGCTGCTGTTTTTATGTTTTTGTTTTAACCATTCTTTATTAAGAGAGAGCAAGGTGATTTGATCTCAGTGTCTGAATTGTGGCTGTGTTTAATTTAGATTTAATATTTTAATTATTTTGAGAGGTGGTTATGAAATAATTTTTGTGTCCATGTTACTGTGACAAAGTCCCACGTCAATACAGAATACCTTTTCAGAATTTAACAAATAGGGCATTAACTGACCACATATAACCGAAGACTTTGCATAATACATGACTTGTCAGAATGAACCAAATCCCCATACAGTACAGTGAGATTGTAAGTGTGGACCCCTACTCTTTATAGTGTAATAACTTTATGTCATACAGCAGGGAATTGACTTGATTTGGGACCGTTGGCTTTTTTCCTTTGTTATGAGATTTTTCCTTCTCCCTCATCTGCTCTGACTGATTCATGACAAAGTGTTGATAAATCTAGAGCAATGATGGAGTGACATTATTAAAGTTATAATACGGTACTGAATAATAACATCATTTAATAACTTGGGTTTGGAGTAAAAGGTTCCTTATTAACATGTTTCAGCTGTCAGGACTCTCTGAACTGCATATTTCAGTTCCCTTTCCCAGACAGCAAGCCTGAGTCATCAAACTTGAGAAATGGATACTGACTTCATGTGAGGACCATATTTCACGTGCTTGCTTCATAGTTGACAGTCTTCCTGTTCACATGGATATATGTGGTCAGTTAACCTATATGTGTCTCCAAGAAAGCCCTTCAAAGATTCCAGCTCTCCCTGAGCCTCGCAGAAGTACTTTTCAAAACTGAAACATGGAAATAGAAGAAAAAAGTACCGAATATATGTTTGCTTGTGTTCCTGATAGATTTTGACATTGGGAAGATATTTAAAATGAAACAGAAAAAATAGCTGAGAAGTTTTACTGGTTTTATTTTAAAGCTCTAAATTTGTATTACCAAGTTTTGACCCATCTTAAGTGACCCCTGTGGTGATTGCTTTTTGCAGCACAACACGGACACTGGAGGGGCAGACCATTCATGCAGCATCTGCGGGAAGTCACTGAGTTCAGCCAGCTCCCTGGACCGCCACATGCTGGTGCACTCTGGCGAGAGGCCTTATAAGTGCACTGTTTGTGGCCAGTCATTTACCACCAATGGGAACATGCACAGGTGGGTGAGGGCCATCTTGGCCTGGTGATTGGCATCTGGAGGTTTGCAAAAAGTTAAGTGGCCTCTGAGCGGTCATCAGAGAGAGGACTTGCCTAAAAACATTAAGAGTTCTGAATCCTGTTCACTATATGGAAAAGCCAGAGGTGGTTTTTCTCCAGAGTATTAGAGGAGTCTCATCATGGAAAACAGAAGTACCTGGGCTAGGTCTTTGGCCCTTTGGGGACCAGGATGAAACAGTCTTTCCCCCTTTGCCAGTTACAGTTTCTTTATTTGGGTGCCAGAGGTAGGCAGCTTATCAGATGCAGAGGAACCGTAAAGTAACCTTTGCCTTTTAAAAACTAGTTACATATGCCTACTAGGTTCCCTGCAGGTCTTTCTTTGTCTTATGAAAAATTTCTGGGACCTTTGAATAAGTAGTTAAGTTGCACGGCCCTGGAGCTTCTGGGTAAGATAGGATAAAATGAAGAAATTTAAAAATTTGATAAATGTCACGAATTTACTTTCTTGAGGGAGAAAAAGGCTCACTCAGAAGTGGGAGGGACCTCGGTGGTGGGCATATTTAAATTTTGTGGGATGAACCAATGGAAAATACACTTTATAGAATGATTACATATGTTTTGAGGGGTTAAAGCGGGCCTTTTAAATGCTCTTTTGTTATACACAAACATTTTAGGAACATTAGAACTCTAGGAAGATTTTTTAAAGGGTCTCAAAATTTCACCTCAGAAAATCAGGCTATTTTTATTTTTACATGTTCCCTTCTAGATGTTATGCTACTTGCTTTTTGAAAGTTGGCTAACATCTTTTATTTATTTCAAAAGAAAGCTTTATATAATAATTGTGAAATTGATGTTTCATTATAGACAAATACTAACATGAAAGGTCCTATTTATTCCACCTAAAATCATTTCGTGAGCCACTGATGGTGTACTTGGGACACAAAAGTATGTGTAATGGTAAATTTCTAGACTTTGAAATTAGGCGCCTGGTTTCAATTTTCAGCTCTGCCACTTACAGATTTTCCATCCTTGAGCAAGTTTCTTAACCTTTGTACCTCAGTTAGCTCTTCTTTAACATAAGATTTTTAACATTATCCATGTCATTGAACCAGGAGGAGGATTAGAAAATAGCTTAGCACACAGTGCTGACACATGGTAAGCACTCAATAAATGTGGTCTATTATTTGTGTTTCTAAGTAGTGCTGCAACAATTTAAAGCCTATGAATTTCAAAGTCAGAACTCCTAGAAGTTATAGTCTAGTATGACTTTCTGAAAGATATCATATTTACTTTTTTTTCCCATATAAAAAGTTCACATCTCTCTGTTTGCCCCTCATTTCCTCCTAGGAGTGTTTTGGGTACAAAGAAGGAAGTGAATAGTGTTGCCATTTTTAAATATATTTTACGTTTTAGATTTTTGCTTCTGTACCACCATAGTATCCCATTAGAGCAGCGGTTCTCAACCTGTGGGTCGCGACCCCTTTGGGGGTCGAACAGCCCTTTCACAGGGTTGCCTAAGACCATCGGAAAACACATAATTACATACTGTTTTTGTGATTAATCACTGTGCTTTAATTATGTTCAATTTGTAACAATGAAAATACATCCTGCATATCAGATATTTACATTACAATTCATAACAGTAGCAAAATTACAGTTATGAAGTAGCAACAAAAATAATTTTATGATTGGGGGTCACCACAACATGAGGGACTGTATTAAAGGGTCGCGGCATTAGGAAGGTTGAGAATCACTGCGTTAAAGTAATCTTGCCTTGTCTTTGCCATTTTGTTTTGTTTTGCCTGCGCCTGTCTCCCCCATCCACACCCCCCAAAAATGTCCTCCCTTACCCATTCACCCTCCTAAAATCTGGTCCTAAAGGTGTTTCTGCCTGTCGCTTCTGGGGCAGTTCCCCCGCCTTTTCCTACTCAGCTTGCTCAGTGAGTGGACTCGCCTGGGGCCAGCTGCACATTGGCAGGGGCAATGGGCACATCAGCGAGAGGTTCCGTCCTCTTGGCTGCTTTAGCCCTTACTGCTTACTGCTCATGATCCTCCAAGAGCTGTCTCTGGCCTTGGGCCCAGTCACTCCAGATTTGCAAATTTCCATTTTGAGACAATATCTGGGATTGAATATGACACCTGTTAATTATGCCTATAAAAAGCATAGTTACTGCCTTCTACAGGATATCTCTGACAATGCAGTTTATAAATCATCATTACTGAAGCTCCGGGTGCACTGTGCAACTGTGCGTCTGGCACTGGGCTAAGCAATTTCTATTTTATTTGTTTACATCTTTATGAGATACAATCTGTATACCGTATGTTACATTTCATTCATTTAAAGTATGCAGTTTGGTGTGTTTAGCATATTTACAGAATTATGAAACCATCACAATTTTATGATATTTCCATCATCCCCAAAAGAAAACCATACCCATAAGCGGTCACTTCCCATTACTTCCCACCCTCCAGCCCTAGGAAAACACTAATCTGCTTTCTGTCTCTCAACTTTCATATTCTGGACATTTCATATAAATGGGATTATATGTGGTCTTTTGTGACTGGTTTCTTCCACTTAGCATAATGTTTTCAAGATTCATCTGTGTTGTACCATGTATCAGTACCTCATTCTTTTCTATTGTCAAATAATGGCCCATTATCTAGATACCGCATTTTACTTGTCTTTTCAATTGATGGGCATTTGAGTAATTTCCACTGCTGTGAACATCATTGAACAGTTTTTTGTGGGACTGCATGTGTTTATTTATTCTGGGTAGATGCTTAGGAGTGGAATTACTGAACCATGTGTAACTCCATGCGTAACATTTTGAGAAACTGCCCCACTATTTCCAAAGCCAGCTGCACCATCACTTTATACTCCCTCCAGCAATGTATGAGGGTTCCATGGTTTCCACACCCCTGTTAACACTTGTTACTATCTGTCTCTGTCGTTTTCATTACAGCCATCCTAATAGGTGTGAAGTGGAATCTCAAGAGTTTCATCATTTTAATTCTTATATTTAGGTCTGTGATCTATTTTCGGCTAATATTTGCGTATAGTGTAAGGAAGGGGTCTAAGTTCCGTCTTTTGTACTATTTGTTGGAAAGACTTTTCTTGCCCCATTGAATTGTCTTATTACCCTTGTCAAAACTCAGTTGACCATAAATGTAAGAATTTATTTCTGTACTCTTGAGTTCTGTTCCATTGATCTATTATGTCTTTCCTGAGGCTATACTATATTGATTACCGTAGCTTTTTGGGAAGTTATGAAGTCAAGAGGTATGACTCTTCTAACTTAGACCTTTTTCGAGATTGTTTTGGCTATTCTAAGTTGCTTATATTTCCATATGAATTTTAGGATTAGCTTATAAGTATTTTCAAAAAAGGCAGCTGGAATAATTGTAGGGATTGCAAAACATATAGATCAGTTTAGGGGGCATTGCCATTGTAATATTACATTTTTGATCATAGGTTTTTTTCCATTTATGTAGATCTTAATGGATTACTTTCAACTATGTTCTATAGTTTTCAGAGTGCAGGTTTTATATTTTGTTAAATTTATCCCTAAGTGTTTTATTCTTTCTGGTGGTATTGTAAGTGGAATTGTTTTCCAATTTAATTTTTGATTGTGCATTCCTAGTGTATAAAAATACAATTCAAGCTCTGTATTGATCTCGCTTCCTGCAACCTTGCTGGCCTTGTTTATTCCTTCTGATGGTTGTTTAGTGAATTTCTTAGGCTTTTCTGTATATAAGATCGTATCATCTGCAAGTAGAGATAGTTTTATTTCTTTCTATGAAACTGGATGCTTTTTATTTATTTTTCTTGCCTGCTAGCCCTCACTAGGTCCTCCAGTACAGTGTTAAACCCGAAGTGAAGAGAATGGACATCTTTATCTTATTTCTGATCTTAAAGAGAAAGCATTCAGCCTTTCCCCATTAAATATGGTGGTAGTTGTGGGTTTTTCATAAATGCCCTTTATCAGTTTGAGGTTCCTTTCTATTCCTGGTTGGCTGAGTTTTTTAAATCATGCAGGGGTGTTGGATTTTGTCAAATGCCTTTTCTGTATCTACTGAGATGATCAAGTTGATTTTTGTCCTTTAAAGATTCTATTCTGTTTTGAGTGTTTAACTTTATTCCTGGGATAAATCCCACTTGGTCACAATGTGTAATCATTTTCAAGTATTGATGGATTTGATTTGCAAGTATTTTGGTTAAGACTTTTTGCCTGTATTCATGAGAGATATTGGTCTGTAGTGTTCTTTTCTTATGATTGTCTTTATCTGGTTTTTTTATCAGGGTAATTCAAGCCTCATAGAGTGAGTTGGGAAGTATTTCCTCCTCCTTTGGTTTTTGAAAGACTTTGTGAAGAGTTGGTATTAATTTTTCTTTAAATATTTGGTGGGCTCTTCTTTCTGAGAAGTTTTTAAATTACTAATTCAATCTCTTACTTGTGATAGGTCTATTCACGTTTTCTATTTCTTCTTGAGTCAGTTTCAGTAGTTTATATCTTTTCTAGGGATTTGGCCATTTATACAAGTTATCTAATTGGTTGGCATACATTTGTTCTTAGTATCTGTAAAGTCAGTGGTATTGTACATTCTTTAATTAATGATTTTAATTATTTGACTCTTCTTTTTTTTCCTTAGTAAGTCTAGCTAAACACTTGTCAACTTTATTGGGCTTTTCAAAGAAACAACTATTTGTTTCATTGATTTTTCTCTATTGCTTTTCTCTCCTCTATTTTATTAATTCCCTCTCTACACATTATTTTCTCTCTCTGCTTGTTTTAGGGTTGGTTCTTTTCCCAGTGTTTTAAGGTAGGGAAGATGAGGGTATTGGTATGAGAACTTCTTTTAACATAGACATTTACAGCTATAAATTTCCCTTTAAACATTGCTTTAGTTGCATCCCATAAGTTTTTGTATGTTGTGCTTTATTTTACATTTCTCTCAAAGTATGTTCTAATTTTCCTTGTGCTTCTTTGACCCATTGGTTATTTAGGAATGTGTTGTTCAATTTGTACATATATTTGTAACTTCAAATTTTTTTCTCTTATTAATCTCCAATTTCATTCTGTTGCAGCTGGTGAATGTACTTTGTATGATTTCAGTTCTTTTAGATTGCTTTTGCTCATTCTATGGCCTAGTATGGTTTGTCCTGGAGAATATCCCACATCTCTTGGAGAAGAATGTGCGTTCTGCTGAGGCTGGGTGGAGTGTTCTCTAAATGTGCTGCTGTTAGTTCCAGCTGGTGTAGACATTGTCCAAGTTTCCTCCATCCTTGTCAATCCCATTGATTTTTGTGCTCCACCTGTAAGGTCTGCAGAATTATCTCATTTTGCAGATGAGGAAACTTGCTTAGAATCAAAGTAACAGGCAGTGCTGAGATTTAAACATAGGCTGTTGGGCTTAGAGAAATAATTGATGTAGTTTCGTGTCACTTTGCGTATTAGAAAAAAGTCCTCTTCCCCACCTCAAAATAATACCATGTTGTCACAGAGTGTTATTTTTGATGTGAAACTATTTCAGCCATACTACTAGCGTGGTACACTGTATTTGGTGACCACAGGTAGCTTTTTATTGAGTATTATTATGGTGTGTTGTTTGGGTATACATGAATAGATTTAGAATGATATTGAATTTTTTATAGCACAGCCCTTGATATCATCCTAAGATACATTTCTCGTTTATGAACAGTGTGTATTGGAGTTGTTGGTAAATTACTGTTTTTAAATATTTTTTTAAAGCAGTCCTTACTGATGTTTGTTTGTGTAATTTTGGTTTTTGTTCTGACTTTATTTATGATGAGTCATCTTGATTTGGAAGAGAGGACTAATTGTTGGGGACCAAGTTCTAGTTGTAATTCTGCAGAACTCTGCAGAAATCTCTTAATATTTCTATACTTTCACAGAGTGGCATAGTAAAATCTAATTTAGAACTTGTGCTCAAGAATGCAGTAATGTTTGTGAAAGCTTTCTGAAGGCTTACAGAGTACTGTGAAAATGTGTAAGGTGGAGGGTACTTCTGAGTCTGTGTTGTTGAAGCTGAAAGCACCCTTGTGACCATCTGTGAGAAGTGTGCCAGTCCCAGCTTTGTGACCCTGGACAAGTTATTTGACCTCTCTGTGTCTCAGTTACTTCACTTGTAGAAGGCAGTGATACCTGTACTAACGTGGGAACATTGTGGCGATTCATGAATTAATAGATGCAGAGCATTTAGTATGATGTTTGCTAAGTAGTACTTATAAATAAATGGTCACTAATATTATTATTATTATGTGCCACTGAGGAAAAATATACCAAGTAAACATTCATAGAATTCCGGAGAATAAATTAAGAAGTTGTTTTTGTTTTGCTTTTTGCTATTCAAAATCTGTAATAACAAAAACTTATTTATAATATTTGAGTTTATCACACTACATTTATTTTTTTTTTTTAACACTACATTTATTTTATGTTCTCTGCAGAAAATTGCAAATAATGGGTTAAAAGAAAATTTGGCTTTTGGTACTCAGTCACAGTGATTACCATCTTCATTTGTTGGTGAAACTGTACTTTTGTAAAAAAAATTATGGAAATGTGAAAACAGTTATGAAAATGTGCCAGAGACAGTGGAGTTAGATTTATTTGTCCCAGTGGATCAGTACCAGAATCCAAAACTCACAGCTCAGGTGATCTCTCCTGAGCGCATACCTGTGTTACATTAATCAGGGGCCAGAGCTGCCCTGGGACGTGTGCAGGAACAAAACAATATCGAATCATGAAAACCCAAACTCATGAGCTGCATCCTCGCTTGATTTTGAAAGCATGGAAGGAAGTCAGTCGACAGTGAGTTTTGTGCTGAAAACTGAAGTTCTTTTTCTCATTTTCCTTCTGTTGTTTCTGCTGCCCGAGGTCTGCAAACCAGCTAGGATTGAGGAGAGCCAGGGCTGACTGGGGCCGGGAGCCCGTGCTGAGCTGCGTGGTTAGAGACCCTCCAGCCTGCATTGCCCCATGTGCCCTGAGCACACCGCCCCCTGCCAGTGTCCCCATTACTCTTGTTTATAACCTGCTCTGTCCCCTGCCTTTCTGTCAGCTCCGGGTCCTGTGCGCTTTGATTCTCAGTCTCTCCCCTGAGCGCCACAGATTGAGCAGGGCCCCTGCTGGGACAGTGTTCCCTGTGTGTGGATTTCAAGATGCGTTTCTCCAAGGCTCAATTCCACAAGGCTGCTCTGGAACACAGCACGTTTTGGAGCACATAGTGCACCTGCCCCGGCCTCCTGCTCCTCCTTCCCCCATTCTGAAGGTCACCTGCACATGCACACGTGACACATATCTCCGTGTGTGCACATTCCTCCAGGTGAGCTGTGCCTGCCAGTGTTGACTGTGAGCAGCTGCTCTGGGAGACACGTCTGGGCTCCACCCCAGATCTGTGTTCCTGCAACACTCAGAGGGCTCATTATACCTCTTACAACATGTATAATGAGGACCCCAAGAACTCCATTCTTTATAGAGTTTCAGGTTATTCTTATCTGATATTGAGGTACTCTTTGTAGTCACCCATTTTATAGAACAACTCATTTTATTTCCTTTGACCACTAGTCTTTTTATGAGGATATGTTAGTTATCTTTGTTTATAAGGTGAGTCAACCTTTTCTTAGAGTTTCCTTTATCTTAGTTTTATGAGAAGACCATCAGCACATAACTCAGCTGAATTGTTAGTGAAGAAAATAAACTTCACAGAATCAGGTAGCATAATAAATTATGTGTAATCATGTTGATAGTTGCACTACAGCTCTAATAGAGTCCATGACTTCTTATAATTTAATTATAGTAAATAAATTTAAAGGTAATATTAAAAGTAATTGTATATTTGGTAACTAGGGAGACAAGAGTGATGCAAATTCCAGCTCATTTTGAAAAAGGATGAGGAAGAGACCATCTCAGTTTATTACTATATCTGGTATAGTATTTCAAGTTGCCACTTCCCTGTCTGCGGATTTTTGTGTTTTTGAGGTTTGAAAATCCTTTATCCTAAATGTTTCTAACCACAGCTTAGTTCCCAAGCCGAATAATAGGTTGCCAGCAAGTACAAAATATGTATCATGGAAACATTACCGTAGTTCCAGCTTTTAACTTCCCAGAACTCTTTATCAGTTGCTCCCACGTTGAAAATTTGGATGGAGTGGTGCTTGTCTTCCAAAACAAACTTGGGAAACTGAGCCAGAGCCCGCCCTCGGGAGAGCTGGATGTAGGAAAAAGGGCACTGAGCTTGGCAATTTGCAAAACTTTCCAGAAAGTGCTGGGCTGCAGAGCTGTGAAGAAGTGATGGTACTTGACAGAGAGGCTTGAAACAGACCTCATTTGGAAAATATCCTGTCTCTGAAATGGGTGTTTTTTGTTTGTTTGTTTTTACAAACTGTAATTGCCTTGTGAAAACAGGAAATTAGCTCCCACTTTGTTCCTCCTTTTACAAACTATAGACTTTTAAGCTGTAAAGACAGTTATGGAATATGTGTTATGGTGAGAACGCTCTTGAAGACTGGTAGGAGCAAACTTTTCTAACTAACTTCCCCATTTTTTCTTCAGAGAGCAGGGGCAGGCGCTCATTTCTGCTGTGATGTGAGGAGGGCGAAGATGAGGGAGGGAAACCCCGGGAACATCCTCTGATTGTTTGCAGCAAGCTTGACTAAGTACAAGAACGTAGACCCAGAGGATGCCGTTGGATAATAGACAGCCTTCAGGAACACAGGCTTATGTGTTCCTATTATGCTGGAAGAAAACATTCACTGCACAGAAATGTGACCTACTCATGACAAATGAGACCACAGGCTCTCTGAATTTAGCGCGCTGCTCTCTGATGCTTAGGTGGAGCCTGCCCCCAGCATGCACAACTGAACTTGGGAATTTAAAGGACAAAAGGAGCGGAGGTAGGACAGTGTCTCAGAAGGGGATAGTCACTTCTTTACCCTCAGAACCCCCAGCAGGAAGAAGGACCCCAGGAACTTCTGTTGTGGGAATAATCAAATTAATAAAGATACACTCTAACTAGCACTGGTACTTGCTACTTTTCAGGAGTGGAGGTGACCACTCAGAGGCCTAGCGAGTTCCACCTTGAAATGAGTCTTATCACCAGGTGCCTGCTCCCCTGACAGAACAGAGGTGTGCTAACCCACATGGGAAGAAATGGTTTTTAGGATAAAAATCTGTGGGTTACCCTACCTAGGGCAATATGAACATCTGCTTCCTTTGAAAAATTTGTTTTAAAAAGGAGGAAAAATTATTATATAATGACATTTCCATTATCTACACCTAAGTATCTTTCCCTTAGGAGAAAGACAAACCAGAAGAATTTGGAGGATGCTCAGAGGTCTTGGCACATTCATTCCACTGATGATGATAAATGCTCTATGACCATGCATGCAGCTCTCTACAAAGGTGGCTGAGGGGTTTGTGTACATGAGACTTGAATGGTATAGACACAGGGTAACCATGTGAACTGGCCTGGACATGCGACCCTTACATGTGGTGGGTGTTCAGTGAATATTTGGTGGTTTCCTGGGTATCCAGGCAGTTTCTGTGCTTTTTAGTACTCTGTGTACTAAAATAGATATACTTCAGGTGTAGTTTTAAAAATATTTCTTTAATAAGCGTTGGAGCTTTTCTCTTTTTAACCAGAAAAAAATTCTAAGCTGTTGTTTGATTATAACTAAATCTTTTTAGCCTTCTTCTACATCTCATTGTCTGGAATTGAACCTGTTTGTTTATATTTTAACTTTAATAGTGGTTTATATAAAGGCAGCCTGCCTGTCTGTATCCTCTCTGGTAGAGCTGATAAAGATGCTCCATGGAATGGCGAAGGGACTCTTCTTTTCTTCTTCTTTAACAGTGTGACATTTTGCTCACAGATTTTGTTATTGTCAGAATTCGTCGTCGTCGTCGGCAGCCGTCCGTCTCGAGAGACGATGGTGTAGCTTCTTAAGAGTCTATCTGCACCGCTGAGAATGGCTGTGCAGTCCGACTCGGGAGTGACACGGTATCGGTCTCCTCCCGTGTTGAATCGACATCTTGCGATGTCGCTGGAGTGTCCTCTCCAGTGAAGCTGAAGCTACAGAGCCTGGGCAGGGTGATATGGAGGGTCTGCTGTTGCCCATGCAGCAGACCCCCCCTCTCTTCGCAGCTGAAGGATCCAAGGGAAAGACGGAGTCAATACAGCTTGGCTTCAGGTGCGCCGCAGGAGTTGCCGGTGTTGACTACAACGTCAAACCGCCTTAGGGACTCCGGCTCCGGATTTTCTGTCGGGGTTTACTCCCTTAGCCTTTCCCCTGAAGAGGTATGCTGCAAGGCAGCGGAGGATTTTTGGAGTCAGAGTTTTCCTTCTCTGATGTGCCCTGACTGGAAGATCGAACCAGCGACACTTAGCTCGCAGGCCGACGCTCAATCCACTGAGCCAAACCAGCCAGGGTTATTGTCAGAATTAAATATGATAATATACACCCAAGCCTCTGATTCCCGTAAGATGTTTAATTGTAGTTCCCTTCTTTTCTCATTTCCTTTAGGAAAACTTAATGCATCGGTACCTCTGCATACTGGTAAACAAGTATATTTACAAAGCCAAGAAAATAGACTCCGTGTGCCCTTCAACCATGAGGGTACCCAGCAGTCTGAGAACAGTGTTTCGTAGCTGTGTGCCTTATGCCTAGGTTTCCTTTACCAAATTATGCAGATCTTTATTATTTGAACACCTTTTTTGGGGATTCCTTCTTTTGTGGTGTTTTTCATTTTTTATGTGGATTAGCATTTATACTATTAGATGAGCATCTGAGGTCCCATTCAGAATTCTTCACATTTCAGAAACTGCACAAAGTAGGAAGCTACCATTATTCCCTAAGAAAAAGGACAGATCAGTGGGAATAGCGCATCATGACATTGTACACTTGAAACTAATACAATGCTACGTCAATTATACCTCAACTTAAAAATAAGACTGGGTCAGAGTGATTTGCCACAGGATTTTATTATTCAAATAAGATAAAAAGCCTAAGGAAATTTCAAAGCTGGAAGTTGACCCATTTCAGTTGATGGTCCTGTGGTACAGCCTCTTTTTGTGCTTCCTGGCATTCTAAAACATTTTCCCTTCCACTTTGTTTTTTTCTTTTCTAGTGTCAGAATAGTTTACTTATTTTTCTTTGAAAGGATATTTTGAAAATGCTCACTTTCGAGTCTGCATCTTCTCTGAGGGACAGTTATGCCAAAGAGCTCACTCATAAGACTACCCAAGGTCGGCACACCAGGAAACTTTTTTCATCCTAAAACTGATTCTCAAGTTTACAGTCTGCTTCATAGTTAAATAGTTTATTATCATTTGACTGATGGGATGCTGATGTTTATAACTCAGGTTTTCTTCTGTTTTGGCAGAGGTGGTGTTTGTGTATTTGTTTGTTTTTGGAGATTAAGCAGATGCAGAAAAAAGAAAAAAAAAGTTCTTGCATCCAGGCAGTATGGTCATTTTGACATATCTTGTTGAAATATTTCAAAAGCTTGGCTGCACCAGGTAAGACTGATGAATGGTCTGGAGCAGCTCAGCTTGCCCACACTTGAACAGCCTGGCATTTGTGAGGGCTAGAAATTAGGTCACAGGAAGGAAGGTATGTGTTTGCTGGGGGTAGGAGGAGGAGTGGAGAGCTGGCCACTGCTCCAGGGTGCCCGTTCTCCTCTCCCACCATGCCACTTTCTGCTGTCCTAAGCGCTTTGATTAGATCCAGTGTAGTGTTAAAATACGAAAGTATTGAAGTACAGAAGAGGAGAGCAAACCTGGTCCCCAGCGTCAGATCACAGACATAAAACTGCAGGTGCTGGCCACAGTCCCACCACAGCACATCTTGCTTTATGGCTTGCATTTTTCCACCTTTGTTTAAATATTCAACCTGTCCAACCTGTTTGGGCTGAGCAAGCTGGTGCTAGCAAACATCTAAACATGCCCACTCACTGTCAACGTTTTTGATTTGTTAAGGAAAGTGATTAGCAACAAAATCTGCACACACACCCCCCAAGTAAAAATTGAACCAACTGCACAGAAATCTCAGTATACATAGGTAGCACATTGGGTTTCGCTCATTTGCCCTTGGGCATGTGTTGTGCCCGTGGTCCTTTGTCCTCTGTGTCCTCCCAGACTCTGGGTTGATAGAGAGCTTACTGGCCTTCAGTGGGGAGAGATTTTGTATTTCCTTAAATCAGAGATTCAGTTGCATAATGGGTTCATTGGTATATAGTGTCAGCACTTAATTCTTCACACTTATACAGCCCAGCTCACCCAAAAGGATTGTTTTAGTGTTAGGAGAACTGAGGTCTGCGATGTTGTGGGGGTGAGATCCGAAGGAATCTTGGCAGCTCTCCCTGTGGCACATCACTTGGGCCAGCAGAGGCCGGTGTGGACCACCTTAATCCCATGTTTGATAAAAGGTGGCTGCACTGCTGCAGTCAAGCAGGAGCGCTTGTTTTCACAGTTGATGTTTCTCTTTGGACTCATTTTCATTATTTCTCTCTCAGTTGAGCTGAGTTTGGTACCCCATTCCTTCTCAGCTCTTTCTCACGGCCCCTAAAGAATATGCTATGTATGCCCATAGTGGCGCTGACTTTCCTTTATTCTGCGCTCCTTCCCTGGTCTCGCAGCCCACACCTCCCAGTTCCCTCTGTGGCGGCAGGCCCTCTCGGAAGGACCCAGCCTAAGCATTCCTCCTTCCTCTTTTGGAAGCAGCTGAGGAGCAGCAAACAGTGACTTAGCACCACCTTATTGTGGTGATAATCATCTCTTCCTCCTCTGCAAGAAGAAAGAGGATGTGAATGACTAGCTTCTGCCATCTTAAGAAAGCTAAGGCTGATTCCCTCGCGGATCCCCTCAGGGATGAAGTGAGAAGGGGTCTCAGTGACCAGTGACTTGAGCATTTCCATTCTACCCTGAAGCTTAGGCTTAAGGGTTGGCTTAACTGTAGTTTCTTAGCTGTTTGCCACAGAAGGGCTTTCTCCAGCCATGGGGGTAATGGCCCGGAGAATGTCACCTTCAGATGGGCTTTATCACCTGGCCTGGGAGCCTTGCTACAGGGCCAGCTCTGAGAATGGGGTTGGGATCCCAGGCTGTGTGAGAAGATTGAAGAAAAGGGAGGGAGGATAGCCTGGGGAAGCAGGGCCCACTCCTGTGTAGCAGCTGCCCAGAAAACATCTAAGGGAAGGTGGTCACTTCCTTCTTATTTCTCTGGATTAACACAGGGAAGGTCCGGGCAAGCCAATTTCAGCTCTGCATGAGTGAGGGAGTTCTGTTTGGGTGAAATCAAGGTTTACTCATTCTACCTCTGAGGTCTTTTGTTTGCTTTTTAGGAATCTGCGATTTTACGTGGAAATATGGACTATGTATTTTTTTATTACAAACAGGTATCCAGGAAGCCAAATAGTATATGAAGCATGTTGTAACAAATGAAAATTTGTTTTACAAAACAAAAGAAGGCAAAAGAAAAACAGTACAAGCGGGTTTAGGTTTTACTGATTCAAAGGCATGGTAGTTAAGGACAAGGTCTAGAACTGAGATTTTTTAAAGGTTGTTATTTATTGACATGGGCCACCTGCCAGACTCTCCTGCACTGTATTTGAAAGTCAGGAGACAAGTCAGAAGGAGCAGTGAAGGGCCCTTTGCTTTCCAAGTAGACAGTCAGGAACTGGAAAACGTGCCTCAATTCTGTTCTGAGATCAGCAGCTTCCAGTGTCAGCATGGAGGTGAGGGAAAGGGATGCAACAGCCAAAACGTTGCCTTTCTCCTACCTGAAGGATGGCCTGGAGATTGAGGACTCTGGGGGGAAACGTTCTCCAGGCATCATCCTGCCAGCTCTGTCCATCAGCAAGGAAGTGTTTGTACCAAGGTCTTACACGAGACCAAGACAAAGAAGGAATGGCCCTCTCCGTCATGACAGAGGAGGCGGCGCTGAGGGGCAAGTGGGAGTCCGGCTGAAACTGCACCCCTGAGTTGGGGTTGGTGGGCAGCTCTGGGCTGAGGAGCAGCAGAGATTATGCAAACACAATTGTGAAACTGAGCCCCTGGCACACTCCTACTTTGAATTAAGATTCCTTAACTTTTTATAGTTTTCGATTGATGGCACCACCGGAGTGTCAGGCTGCATTCACCAAGGCGACATGTGGGGCATGGTCTTTTAGACACCTTCCTCATCCCTCACCCCTGAGTAGAGGCAAAAGCAGCAGGAGTAAGCTGGAATATTAGGGTAAGATCCACCCCTTCCCTTTCTCCCAGCCGGTGCCAGCCACACTGCCTCTGTCAGAGGACGTGGACACCCACTGGCTCATGCTGGGGTGAGCGCAGCATCCTGAGAGCCTTGGGAGCAACTTGGTGGGGCTACCCCACAGCCAGCCTGCAGACAGCAGAAAAGCCTCCCCAAGGTTGGCACTTCACTCTCGCTGACTTCTAGATCTTTCTCAGAGTGCTGTCTCCTTGGTCAGCAAGGCTGCTTACACCATTATCCAACCTTCCTCTGCACCCAGGCAGAGCTGGGGTGACCTGCCTTCTGGACAAGCATGACCACACCTTAACAACACCTGTATTACTAGAAGGTGCCTTTGAGCTCATAGATGAGGCCACACTGGCTTGGTCGATGCTTTGCCATCCTGTCCCCAGTCCCCTGTGTACACCTCTTGTTTTCATTCCGCACCCCCTCGTTTGGGGGCACAGGGTTCCATTGACATTACAGGTACCACAGTTCCCTACCCTTAACCCCCGCTCCCCCAAACATCTGTTACAGAAACATACACAAATCTTTCTGGAGGCTTTCTTTTCTTTGTTCTAAAACATAGGTTGCAGAGCTGTGATGCTTCTAAATCTCATTCATTCTCTCTTTGGTTGTCACATGGCTTTGTTGGAAAAGCAAAGGTAGCCCCAGGTACAGGTAGGAGTGGAGATAGGCCCATAATAAGGCTGTATAAACCTGTTTTGAACCTGTTGACTTAAGTTTGTCAGCCCTGAGCGGTGCTGAATACTATTTGTGTACGGTTTGTGTCCCGTGTCCTGAAAGAGTGATCTTTTTTATAATGCCATTCACTCAGAGGATCAAATAATTCAGCTTCTAGATCAATAAAACCCATGAGAAAATTTAAGACTGAAAAGTTAGCAAATACTGGGAGTATGTAGATCTCTCCTGAGTTTTGACCTTCTCATGTAAGTTAGATATGGGAACGCTTAAAGAATGTTTGAGACTTGCCTTGAGGACACCTTCTACTACTTGTTGAGAGTTTTCCAAAGGATTTTACCCAAAAAATAATCTTATGAATGAATGTTAAACTTCCCAGCTTTTTTTTGTTATGTATTTATACCTGGCAAACATGTTCAGGGACTGCTGGTGACCCTGGGAGATGTTTAATGCTGATATCCGGAAAATGTCAGTATCTTAGTCAGAAAGTTAACCAGATCCACGAACAGTGTGAAGGGTTAGGATTTCCGTCACAGTGACCTTCACACTTGAGTATCACCTGGAGGGCTTGTGGAAACCCAGGATGCTGGGGCCCAGCCTGAGGACTTGCACTGGTAACAGGCGCCTGGGCGATGCTGCTGCTGCTGGTCAGAGGACCACAGTTTGAAAACCAGTGCTCTGAGAGGCTGGTAGCATCCTCCTGAGACGTTTTACAGATGTGAAAACTGAAGCTGAGGTCGCCAAAGTAACTGGAGGCGTCTCCGTGGTTACTAGACTGTAGAACTGGGATGTGGCTCTGACATGCCTGGCAGCTCCCAGGCTGCCCCAAGACTTCACTGCCATCACGTGGTCTCTCTCTCTCCTACACCGTCTGCCTGCCCAGGTTTGCTTTTTTTCATACACCCCAACTCCTGCTTGCTTCCCGGAGCAAACCAGTGCTTCAATGGTCAGGAGTTTACTTCTGTTTCCAAATCTACAGATTTACATACCTAGGAAAGGTCAGCAGACAGTTCCTGGATTTGGAACTGAAGTGAGGAAGTTAATGGAGGGAGGGAGGGATTGCTTTAGAAATGGGCCTGTCTCCTTTGAATTCCTCTTGTACAAGGCATATTTGGTTTAGCTCTGATATATTCCTTATTTGAACAGACAGTCCACCCTAACTACAATGGATCTTTTCACATTTTAGAAAATAAATTATTATATTCACAGGAGAAAAACTCTTCAGTTGAAAATCAGCATCCATTCCAAAATTCAAAGTAGGCTCCTATCAGTCCTTGAAAATACTCAGTCTTAGACTTTTTCCTAGTTTAAGAAACATCTGCAATATTACTTTTGCTTCATTACTATAAAAGCCCCTCGGGGTGTTATGAATTGGAGAAAACTTCACTTGACTCCTGAAAAAGTTCTAATAAAATTCCTTCCTTAGACCACAGTGTGGCAGGATTTCTGCTATTGAAGGGGCATGCCTCTGAGAGAAAATTCTAGAATTTTATGCAAAAAGCAGATGCTTCCTTTGCGTTTACATTGACTTCTGTCTACTATGAATGTAGGTATAGTTTTGAGTGCCTAAACACGGATTAATCCCAATAGAGAAAACATCAACCTGTGTCCTCAGTGTTACATTTGAGGTGTTTTTCATTCAAGTCTCTTCAGCATAGCACTGTTTACAGTTTCATATCAAGTGTGCTAACAGTACATCCTAGTAAAGCAAATTATAAGCTGTCTTGGAAACTGAGGACATATGTTGTAGTAATACTTAGCAAGTGTAACAGATTTTCTGCATTTACTCCATCCCTCTCTCCATTAAGTGATTCAACAAATACTTACTCATTCGTTTATTCATCCATTCAGCCATTTTGGCAGATATTTATTGACCACCTACTCTGTGCCACCAGGGGCTATTGCAGTGAATGAGAAGCATACTTCACCACACTGACATTGCATATTTCTCAGCCTTGCCAATCTGGAAAGTGTGAAAAGATGGTAACCGTTAGGTGCAGAATGGAGGAGACGTGGCTTCATAGCAGTTTGAATGGAGAAAAGACGGGGCTGTTAGGAACTGAGGGCGTAATGCTGCTGTGAAACATGCACAAGGAAACCTCAGCCCTGTTTCCGTAACTACTGGAGGTTAGGTCCTAGCCCTGTGGCTTTCACTCTCAGACCGTATCAAATTGCTACTCACGTCTGGTCCAACATTTTGTGAAGGACAGTCAGAAACTGGACAGTATTCCAAGGTTGACAGTGATTGGTATCATTAACAGACGAGAGCAGAGCTTGGGGGAGCTGGCTGAAGGAACTGGAGTTGTTCAATTTTAAGGGAGTTTTAGAGAAAGGCAGTTGTCATCCTGAACTATTAGAAGAGCTGCCATGGATAAGAGAATGTAGACTGATTCTGTGTTACCCCTGAGGCCAAACAGACATTTAACGGAAGGGTGGAATTTTTGACTCAACATGGGGAAGATGACTTTAACAAAGAACACTGTTGAAAATGGAGAAGTCATTGTGTCTGGAAGTATTCAGTCAGAACTAAGTGTGTGCTTATAGCCAAAAAATGGGGGAGAGGACTTTCTCTGCTGAGTGGGGCGTTGGGTTTCATCTCAGCTCCCTTCCAGTTCGGAGGCTCATTGTAATTTATTGATTCTTAGGGCACATGGAAATTGGATGGATTAGCCCTTGAAATAAAACCTGAGAGAAAAACAGACCTGAGCCTTGCTTTCTGTTTTAGCCATGTTCTGTGGGAAAGAGGCCATGAGCGGCTCATCATGGTGTCTCACCCCACTTCCTGTGAGGGTATGGGAAGAAGTGGACAAGCTATAGGCCAAGGAGGAAGAGTAGGGGTAGGGTAGGGAGTATCATTAACCACAGATCACAATCAACTCCAGAAATAATTGGAGCTTCCAACCCTGGCAGCTCCACTGTTGACTGAAGCCTGCAGCAGTTGGTCACCAGGTAGCTGAAAGGACACGTTGGGAACACCCTGTGTCTTGGCCAGCAACTGGAGATTTAACCCTAGAATGGGGTACTGCTTGAGCTTCGAATCTGGGGCTCCAATTGGGCTCAGTCTGAAAACTGGAGTGGGCTAATGTTTTCGGCAGCCTTGTACTTGCCGCCAACCCCTCCAGACTGCTTTAATCTGGCCTCTTCTCCCCACCCTTGACAGTGGTGCAGTTCAAGGGCAGTCCCAGTTTGTGTGTGTGTGTGTGTGTGTGTGTGTGTGTGTGTGTGGTTTGTTGTTGTTTTTTTTCCCCAGAATAAGACAGAGGCAGGATTGGAGGTGGGGAATGTTCTTGCCTGACCTTGGACCCTTCACGCCCTGTTGAAATTTTGTTAGTGTTTGCTATCAACTGCTAGGCCTTGGGCCAACAGTCACTCAGAAAGGAAATGTCTTGGTTTAGGTTTGAGCCCTAAGATTGTAGCCCGTGATCCAGAGCACAGATCCAAAGTCTTAGCCTTTGGAGGCAATTTGGAGGGAAGGCATGGACGCGAACCGGCACACCACGGTCTGTCCTGGCCCGGCCCAGCCCAGCTGTGAGACCCTGGGTGTGTCAGTCTCTCCACACCTCCACAGCCTCATCCGCAGAACAGAAATAATAACCTGTGTCAAGTGCTCACCAGATATGAGTGCTAGCTCTAGTCCCTCTTTTTCCTCTCTTTGTGAAAACAACTTGTCATAAATCCTAAGAACTAGATAATAAAGTATCATTTTGTGAATAGCAGTATCATACGATAGAAAAGGTGCGACTTGACATGAGCTAGTGAACAACTTGACAACCTCTGATGTGCAGTATTCTCACAGCTTATTGTAGCCTCATGTTCATCTGCACAAGTAACCTATCGACTGTTGAAAAGGGTATTCATTTTTAAGATTAATTTTGAGTTAGGTATTAAAAGGGTAGGTTTGGTACTAATTTGCATCCCTTAGTAGTATTATACTTCCTCAATTCTTAGATGCTATGAAAAATTTTGTTTACGTTTCTAAGTTGGAATGTGCCCTACATTAAATGTTAAAAGAAGCTTGCCAGACTTTCTTTTTCCCTTCCAAGCACTGATAGTCTCCTTAAATGACCTTGGAATACAGCAGGTGCTTAGAATAAGGCTGTGTTCATTAACTTCCCCAAAGCTTTAGGTGACCTAGAGCTAATAATAAAGCATCCTTTCCTAATAATCTAAGTAAGAATTATGTGGACGTGGGCATTATGGTTGGGATTCTCTTCCATTCTGCTCTGCCACACCAACTCCCCCTGAGAGGACAGGGGTTTGGGCTGAGCCTCCCTCCTGGAGGCCCATTTCCTTGAGGGTTAGGCCACATCTAATGTGCCGATGGAAGGTTGGGCTGATGCTCTTCGGTCGGGCTAATCTTCTGGAGCATGTCTGTATGACCAGAACAAGTGAAGTCAGCATCTCAACCTCCCCATGCTCAGAAATGAGGACCCACAGCTACTGCAGGGCAGGGTTATGTGAGGGAAAGGCACTAGCTTAGCTGTCGTAGAGCCTGTGTTGCTGCTGGTCCTGGTTCACGAGCTTCTTTGCCTTTTCATCCTCAGCCTGTCTCCTCTGAGGAAGGTGCAGCAAAAAATGAGCTGAACTTCTCTTTATAAATGTGACAGGATAGATTATGAAAACTTAGCTGTTTTTCCCATTCCTAAGGACTTCTCCAGTACGATCATTGTAATGTCATTCTTTCTCCTAGGATGTGTGTTTTAGAACTTGTCAAGTTAGGTCACTTTAAATCAGGTATCCATAAAACCCTTTTTTTGGAACCCATAAAACTCTTTATTATAATATGTATATAGATAAACATATAGAGTGAATATGTAATACTTTCTTATATGTATATTCCTAGTCTCATAGATGTCAGGGTTGCAACATGTAACCTACTCATTTTATTGTCCCAGCTCTTCCCATGAGCTATCAATCCATGCAATACTATGAACAACATCGAAAAGTTCTTGGGTCTCAATAAGCACCCCAGATACTTTTTCAGTCAGCAATTCTCAAATTTGACCCCCAGCATTTTTCAGAAGGCAGAAGAAAGAGAACACATAGTACTGGTAGAGGTGGGATGGGTTCTGGGGGCAAATACAGAGAGATTACTTGCTCTGTGAACTAGTGGTATCTGGGGATTCTTTATTCTATAGAATTATGTGTCCTAAAATAGTATTGGGGTGGCCAAAAAGTCTATATGATGTTTTCTGTAAAATGAAAGATACATTTTTTAAATTTTCACCAGTAACTTTATTGATTTGGATATTTTGAGTATGTGAGCTATTTCCTGCATGGATAACATTGATTGTTCTCAATGTCTCAGTTTGATCGCTATCAACTTCAACTTGTCTGCCTGACCGTGGAGCATTGTCTAGCAAGAATCTCCAGCATAAAACTTCACAAACCACTTTCCACATGTTCAATAAGTCATAGCACCTTCTCCATACACTGCACAAATCTTTTTCTGTATTTTTGCTTTTCTTGAAATAATAAAGCATAACATGCTGAAAATGTTGCTTTTCTTCCATCTTCAGTATTAAAATGGCTACACAAAAATTCATCAATTTTGCTAAGTATTTTTTAAATGCACACTGACAAAACTGTTTCAAATGAAGTTAAAGATAACTAAGTGCTACTAGAGCCATCGTACGAAAAAAAAAAAAAATGAACTTTTTGGCCAACCCAATACATTTTGCCTGAGTAAGAAGAATGGGTCATCAGATAGTTTCTTTTTGTCTCATTAGTGCTGGTAAAGTTCATGAATGTCTCCCAACAGACAGCAAGGTATTACGTGACATTTTTTTGAATAGCACTTGCAAGAGATTTAAGAGAGTAAAAGGAAGTTATAGGTTTTTAAAAGAGAGAAGTCAGTGTATAAATTATACTTCATATCTCTTTAAGAAAATTTACCAACACCTAAATATAAAATATAAATATTTAAAAGAAACAGACTAAAACTTTGTTTTGCTAAATCATATTGTGTGTGTGTGTGTGTGTATATGTGTGTTTTTCCAGACATATGAAGATTCATGAGAAGGACCCTAGCAGTGCTACAGCTGTAGCCCCTCCATCCCCACTGAAGCGCAGGCGGCTGTCCTCCAAAAGGAAACTGAGTCATGATGCTGAGTCGGAGAAAGAAGACCCAGCCCCTGCTAAAAAGGTCCTCCCTGCTCCCAGCCCAGATGTGCCTAGCCACGGGACTCTTGGTAGAAATACTCCTAGTCTTTACTTTCACAGTATGGGGACTTGGCAGACATCCCTCCTAAGCTTCTGGCCTGTGTTTTCAGCCACTGTTTTGAAAGGTGTCCGCAGGAGAGAGTACCTGTGCGCTTTTCTCTGTGGAGCCTCTCGCTGAGCCCACTGGTGAAATGAGCTCATTCCTGTGCTCCTCTACTTCTTTATTTTCCTAGCTAGAATGGGAGCTTCATAGCGTTACTCTTTTGTCCTCACTCTTTTATTCCCAGTGTCTGTCAGATGCTAGGTGCTCTGTAAATATTTGTTGAATGGATGAGGCTGGGTGGGTGGGTGGATGGATATTTAGTGAGTGTTCATTGCATGAATGAAGGACTGGTCAATAGTATCCTAAATACCTAGGGGGTGGTATCCTTTTCCTTTTAGATAGCCTCTGAATTGAGTGTGGGCTTCTCTTTGGAAGCAGACCCATGTGGGAAGCTTCCTTCGTGACTTCACGTTTTCCTTTCCCCTAAGATGGTAGAAGATGGGCAGTCAGGTGACTTGGAGAAGACAGCTGATGAAGTGTTTCACTGCCCAGTATGTTTCAAGGAGTTTGTTTGCAAGTATGGACTGGAGACCCACATGGAGACCCACTCAGATAACCCACTAAGGTAAGAGAAAGGGTGGGATATACCTGCACTCTGGAAAACTTTCCATTCCTGTTTTTTCTGGCAGAAGACATACCCTATTTTGTCATTACTACATACTGAGCTGAAATTATTTAACTTGGGTATGAGGACATTAGTAAGGCCATTAAGAATGGTGTATGAAGTTGGGTTGAAAGGTATGCACAGAAGGTGGCTATAGCCACAGAATGTGTTCGCTGAGCTTCACTCTGCTTCCTTCACTCCTGCGAGGCCCTTGGAGCCATCGCCATGAGCCCCCGTGCATGGGGAGTGTCCTCTCATGGGGCTTTTGGGCAGCAGACACATTGTCTTCACAAAAGGTGTTGTAACCCAATGATCTTAGCTGTGCAAGAGTCTGTGGTAAGGACAGGAGGGCCTGTCAGGTGCCCATAGGTGTTGGCACTGGACTGCACTGGTGGCATGGAACACTGAGGGTGCCTCTTGGGGAGGGACCAAGTTCTACTTCGGGCAAGACATTTGACCTAAAGGGAAGTGATTGTTCTGCTGGCCCAGACTCAATTTTAGGTCTTCGCTGGCTCTGGTTTTCCTGATCCTCAGCCTTTCCATGCAGAAAACGTGGATGGTAATAATGACTTTCCAGCAGCACTTGGGGCTTTGCGGGACGGGAAACTCAGCTTTTTCCCCCTGCCTTCTATGAGAACTTGTTCATCAGGCAGAAAGTCCTGTGTTCTTAGTGAGCAGATAGTCTTGGAACCTTTTCCTACAGAACTGCAAGTTTTAAAGCCATCCCACAGTTTCTGAGCCTTGGAGAGAACGAGGCATCATAGGGGGCCCCCAGTGCAGTGTGAGGCTGCAAAGCTGCACATCTGCCAGGGTCACCCAGGACAGAGGCAAGCGCATACGTGGCTGCAGCGCTGGGACGCAGAAGGCAATTTGGGACTGTAAAACTCTGGACATCTGGCGTGTGACTCACCAATATGTGGACCAGATTTCCTTCCTGATGGCACATGCTTGGTTGTGACTCAGGAATGAAAGAGTCTGAGGAAGCTGAAGACTTCTGTGTTCAGAGAAAAGCCTAATTAATTGTATGGCAACTTAAAGCTGTGTCAAATATTATTATCCTTAGTCACATTGGCTTGACATTTTTCCATTAGGTGGAAAAAGGATTTATGAAGAGTTTAAACTGCTGAGCAATTGAAGTGCTATAAAATGTCTTTACATAACTCCCCCATCTTGGGAAATTGCATAATGTGTAGGAGTGGGCATGGGGCAGCTGTGAGGACCCCTGGATCTCAGTCGTGTCTCTGCTGTCATGGGACCTTGACCAGCTTACTTCTGAACCTTGAAGGAGAGCTGGACCAGACAATCCCTGCATTCCCTTTCAGGTCTTAAATTCTGTGATTCTGAAACCTGTCTCTTAACAGTCCTTTGTCTAACAAGAGAAAGCATCTGGCTCTTTTACAGTTCTGAGAGATTCAGGAACTTGACTTCGTGATTTCATTAACATCCACAGCATCACTGTATGTGGGCTTGTGGTGGGTGATGAATATTGAGATAGTTGGCTCAGCTGAGGACCTGAGCAAACAGGGATGAACTTAACAGATGAGCCTCATATAGCAAGTCGTGGGCAGAGGCAGGAATAGCCCATGGGACCCCCAACTCCCTCACTGCAAGATAAACACACTGCTAGTCTCCAAGTTCCTTCATATATTTTATTTCACTTTCTGCTTTAATCTGTGCTCACATATCATTAGGAACCACGCACTTGCCCTCTTCTAGATAATTCGGCCTCACAGGGAAAATAATTGGACTCTGTAGAGATTTCTGGGTGGCTGGAGGCTACACAGCACAGTGTATAACATTGATAGACAAAGATCAGGTGTCCCTTCTTAAATGCGGCCTGCGTGAGGGTGTGGGTTCTCCTGGAATGGAGCCTTCTACACGGACAGCTTCTCCAGGGACAGGCTGGTCTTGCCACTCAGAGAGGATGGAGGTTGGCATTGCACTGGACACTGGTTGTTCCATGATTTGGTAGGTAATTCACTCACCATGTCTCCAAAGCCTCCAGCACCACCGGTGGGCTATGATGGTGGAACTCAAGTTCTGCCTGTTTTCCTTGCCTACTCAGTAGTAATACCCTTTGTTTGGTGAGGAATTGACTAAAGAAGTTTTGTAGCCTGGCAGGGACTCCGGCCCTCCCGGCAGTCCTCCCTCCCGTGGAACTCCTGGGTGCTGCACCTGGCAGTGGCCACAAGAAGGGCTGCCTAGCTTCCACTGTGGAGGACAACCAGGCTGTCCCCAGTCTAGTGGCTGTTGCTAGGTGGGGTGGGGCTTGTGTCTGGAAACCAAAAGGAACTGATTACAGAACATAGTTAATTTCCCTTTTCTCCTGACTGCTCTGCCTTTCCACATAATAGCCTGCTATCAGAGGAGGCCATGGAGCAGGCAGGAGCCAGGCAGTGAACTGTGACAGTCGCTGGTGGGAGAAACTGCTTGTTAACCCAGAGCTAAAATAGGCACCAACTCCATTTGCAAACCCCAAAGGCAAGCAGAACCACAATGGGTTAGATGCTACCAGTTTAAGCAGAAAGTTTATAACTCAAAACAGCTGTTGGCTTCTCTTCCCTCCTGCCCTTAGCCCCCACTCCAGAAACTGGCAAGATGCCCATTGTCCCTTAATAAAAAGTGTTGGAAATCTAAACATGTGTAAACGCTGAAGCTGTTATCTTCCATACCCCTGTGTTTCAAATTAGTGAAGTGTCAGCGTAGAGCAACAGGAAGACCTGAAGCCACTTGTAGCAATTCTAGCTCTTGTCAGTTATTGCCTGGCCCTGGTGTGACCAGCAGTAAGTTTGCCCCTCTGTGCAGCTCCCCAGGCAAGAAGCACAGGGCTTATTGAGACCTGGCATGTGGAATCGGAGGTGATGGACAAGAGTGTTCAGCGAGCAGGTGGGTGCATAAAGGACCTCCCTGTGTGAGGATGTTTCAGGGTGTTGAATGTCTTGCTTGGTTATAAGAATAAAACAGTTAACAGGTTGTACACTGCCATGAATAAAGCTAGCTGGGAGGGAAGTGCAGGTCAGTGTGACCAACACAGGATGAGAGCCATGCATGTCATTTTAAATTTTCAAATAGTCACATTAAAAAATATATATATTGATTTTAGAGGGAGAGAGGGAAGAACAATGATTTGTTGGTCCACTTATTTATGCATGCATCGGTTGATGCTTGTATGTGCCCTGACTGAGGATCAAACCTGCAATCTTGGCATATCAGAATGTTACTCTTACCAACCGAGCTACCCGGGCCAGGGCTAATCTGGTAGACCCATTTTTAAAAATCAAAAACAGGTGAAATTGATCATGTTTTGTTGATTACACCAGTATGTCCAAATTATAATGTCGGCATAGGTTCAATATAAAAAATGCCTGATAGGTTTTACATTCTTATTTATGTACTAAGTACAGGGCATATGGTGTGATCACAGCCCATCTCAGTCTGAACAAGCATGTTGCAAGCGCTCAGCAGGTCACCTTGCAGGTGCAGGTCTAGGACAAGCTCAGCTATGGCGGGGAAGGTGCCTAGGCAGTGGCTTTGCTTTGGAAACCCCGGGTCTTGTGTCTGAGTGACATGACATATCTCAGGCTGACCAAGACTTGGCCTGGACGGGTGACTGCTGGGTGGTCACCATGGTGATGTGACTGCAGATGGGGGCAAAATTGGGCAGTAGTTATTGTTTAATCTTACATGGCTTCTTGATTGAAAGAGATCAGGCAATAAATAATTTTTAAATCATTCCAGCAAATGACGTAGTGTTTATCATGTGTCAGGCCATTGACGAGACTTGAGAAAATAATAGACGTGTTGGAGACAGGGTCCCCTAAGGGCCAGTCAGAAAACAAGTAAACAGGCAGCACAACAAAGTGAGGGGCGTGGATTCAGGGCCCAGGGGCCACGGTGCCCATTGTTCAAGCAGAGGGAGCCAATCCCACTGCTGTAAAGCTTCCCTCGGTGTTTTATGATGGATGCATTTCTGCCAGTGGAAGCCTTCTTCTATCTGATTGAATTATGGGTCTTGGTTGTCTGTGGGTGATTTCATATTTGAAGGCAATGCCCATAAATCTGTGTCAGGAATTAATACATGGTGAACCCAGGTGGGCTCTGACAGTGGGGATTCTCAAGTGTTCCAAAGAGTGTTCAGTTCCCTTTACTGCAACACACACCCACACACACCCACACACCAGGAAAACCCTCGGATTAATTCACAGGGCATTGGTCCCACACCTGTTAAATGTGTTAAATGCCATTCTAAAAATAGGGAAAGGGGATCACAAAATACTTGTCAGCATCTTGTATCTGAATCTCAGGGGTCCAAGGCTCGGCCAGGTGGGAGCATATTTAAAATGATGCTGGAGGCTGAGGGTGGAGAAGAGGACACTTCCCTTCTTCCCCCTCCTTCCCAGCGGACCGAGTAGCGGGACACACCTTTGTCAGGACTCTCCTCTCTTCACCCTGCCCAAGGATCCTCTCTGTGACCCAGGCTGTGCCAGGCAGGGACAGCTACCAGCTTCTGTGCTCACCCCAGCCCTAGACCTGCCTGGGCGTCATGCCACACTGGTTTGGTTGAACAGTTGTACGCAGGGTGTTGGGACGCAGTGTGCAGCCTGGCGGATTCCTGGGTGTGGGGACGGCAGGCTGCCGCCCACTGCTGGCCAGCGCCCTGTCACAGGGCCCGCACTGTTGCTCTCAGCAACTGAGAGAGATTAGTGCAGCTGTTGGATGTCAGTTCTCAGCTGGGACAGGGCTGGAGGGGAGGGTGGCCTCGAGGACAGAGGAATGTCTGAGCCAGGCAGCGCTCAGAGGAGAGGTTGTTTGCACTTAGCCCTTCTGCCTCCAGAGACAGCACAGAAAAAATGAAGCATAAAATCCCTTTAAAAAGGAATGTCAGTCTCTCCATTAAAACACTGTAATAAGCAAGAAATCCAGTATCTCAGGGAATTGGCCAGGGTGAGCAGCAGCTTTTTTAACAAGGTATTTTACAGGTTCTAATAACAAGGGCTGGGCCTGCTGGCTGCTGGGGAGTGTTAGTGCTAAGAAAGGCTCCCAGCAGAGCCACTTCCAGTGTCCAGGCATCAAGAATGTGGCATGGGTTGTAGAAGAGGCTGGGCATCTGCACATAACTGTCCTCGGAAGAGACAACAGCAGTGTAACAGGGAAGAATTAAGCCCTTGGCTCCATCTTAGCTGCCTGGCAGCTCTATAGCCTCGGGTGAATTGAGACTCAGTTTCACCATCTGCAAAATGGATTTCAGGACTGTTGTGAGGGAGAAAGGGACAATCCACGGGCCTCAGACTAACAGATGCCGAGCGAACATTTACCGCTGATACTATTAGTCAGAATGTGTCCTTTTTAATATTTTAAACCTTTCAACATTTACATTTAGGGTTTTGTGCCACTCTTAGGGTACCCCATTCCAGTGAAATTGAGGAGTCAAATCACAGAACTTCTCCCAGGTACTATTTACTTCACAGAGAACATGAAAGCATGTTGTCCTTTAAGACTTTATCACTATAAAGACCAGCTTTTATCTAGTTTTGCAAAGACTGGGAAAATTGAGTGGCTATTTCATTTGGTTTGAGTCTTACCTACCAAATTTTGTAATCCATCCGTGTTGAAAGCCAGATATTTAAAAGCTTGAAGGGACTTGATACCTTTAAATAACAGAACGGCACATCATTTTCCTTAGATTGTTGGAGAAACCTGAGATTCTAAAGAAAAGTGTTTCCTGATGTTTGAAATTTGCCAAATCATTCTTTTGAAAATATGTATAGCATAGGGGAGAAAACTTTTTTTTTTACCCTTTCTGGATGATGGGGTCATCTGTCCCTAACCTGCCACAGTGGTGGACTTGATGAAATGATATGAAAGTCAAGCACCTGTGGTTTATTGCTTTGGGCTGCTCTGAAGCTTTTTTGTTGACTTTGGTATTTTCATCTTGTTCTGGAGAGTTAAGGTCACTAGATGAATAAAATATTGTAGCAAGCACTGGGAGGAGCTAATCCCAAAATTGTTTAGTCACAAGGTTCATTTAAAAAAACAACACTTTTTGGTGGCCTTATTTTTCATTTCTGTAAATCCCATTGCTGATAGATTTGCCTTCAGGCCTGTGTCTTGATTTTTGATGAGTATACATGTGCCCCCCCCCCATTTCACATGTTTGAGCATGTTGTTTAGAAGCTTGTGAGTGGTTATCAGGGCTGATAGCTTTACTGGTGACAGGTGTTCCTATTAGCCCTGCTGTGAGCCATCAAAACTGCTGGCTCTACTTAGGGTTTCTTGCATGGTTACTCCTCACGCAGAAATTCCGTAATAACACACCTGTCACATTGCATTTCTTCCCCAGCTCAGAATTATGCAGTTTTCTTAGAAAGAAAGAAAAGGAAAAGAACAGGTATCAGGGCACCTCATTAGGTGAGCTGTGGCACGTGTCAGTTCTCATCTCAGTGAGTTTAAAATGTTAACGTCTTTAATTTTTAAGACTAGTCGTGGATCTGGCTACAAACAACAGCATCATTTATTTGCAATAAAGTCCCCTCAGAATTGAAAGGACAAACCCTCAGCTGACAAAGAAGAGTATTTTTTTTGGCCTACCGGCTCTAGCTTGTTCCAGACTTCACCTCATGGTCCCACTGGCTGGCGGATTAGGTCCCTCTGTGGCTTCAGGACCAGGCCAGTTCACCCTTCTTGTGGGAGTCAGACTTCTTTACCATGGTAACAGTGTGCTTTCTAGCCCAGCTAATGTCAAGGTCAGAGCCCGTCTGCTGTGGGATTTTGTTTGTTTTGTTTGATTTCCAAAAGAGAAGGGAAAAGAAGGGCTAAAATATATGTTGAAGGCTCTCTGTGGTCATGGCGCCTCCCTCCAGCCCCCAGTGTTGGCAGCCCCCAATCCTGCCCTACCCAGGGCCACAGTGAAAACTGGGCTACCCATACCGTGCTTCCCTGGGAGCACTTCCTTGCCCTGGGACCCCCACCTCACCTTCTGTGTGTGTTTCACACCTGTCCATGCCCCATCAGTGATAGTACAAGTGGTACTAAGGGAGAGACAAGACAGTTGCAGGCAGCTAGCTGCTTTTCCCTCTGCTGCTCAAGAGAGCTCAAGTCTACATGCCTCCGGAACTCTAGTTCCTCCTTTCCACCCACCCCTGACAGAGCTGCTAGATCCCTTGAGCCAGTCGCAGGAACCATCTCAAGCGGGCAGTCCTGCGAGAGGCGGGACCAGGGCTGGGATGTCACATTTAGGGGAGTGGGGTACTAAAATCTAGTCCAGTATTCTAAATTAAGTTTTCATACTCTCTTGTAGAAGCATTTGCCAATAGGTGCTGGCATTCGGGAGTTTTCTGGGTGAAATAGGCTCTGGTGAACTCTTTGGGGTGCTGAAACACTGTGTGAGCAGAATGATCTGGTGTTTGCATCCAGGTGCTCGTCCTTTCATAGGCTGCGGATGGGCTGAACACCCACGTTAGCTTTCATCCTATGGTTCATATAGAATCTCACCTTTACTCAAACTGTCCTGTGCGGGTTTTCCACTGATGAATTTTTGCTTTCCTTAGAGTAACCTATTTCCGTGTGTGATTTAAAAAGAAAGGAAGCAAGTTTTGTTTTTAGAGTCGATAGAGTTTTATTAGTTTGTTTAAATCCTACAACTAGATATACTTTCTCCCAAATGCATTTGTCCTACTGAGAGCAAAGTCAGCTTCCCTTTTGGAAAAGTTACCCTCCGTTTCCTACGTAGGGCCATCTCTGTTGCCAAAAAATCAGAACACAGTCTCTTGGATTTTGTAAAATTTCCCTCTGGCACATGATCAAAATCACTTGCAAAATGAAGTCGTCCTGCAGGGCTCCCCTTTCTGACTCTTAAGTACAGTTCTCCTCTATCAACATAGTGTCCAATCATTCAGTTTGCAAGTTCTGGCAGAGCTGAGAGCTCCCCCAAAACTAGGGGTTAGGGGAGAGTGGTGAGGATCACCTGACCAACAGCCCTGGCCTTAATGAAGACGGACAGGCCCAAGTGAGGTTAGCAAATACAGCAGGAACGGCGCCTGCAGGGCTCTGCATTCAGCAGCATTGTGTACAGATTTACAGTGACCTTCATTGTCCTGAAGAGCCGCTTAGAAACAAAGTTGCAGAGCATTCTTCCTGAGGCCTTGAGAGGGGGCTGGTTGCACCAGGGTGTCTCTGGCTGATAAAGGCCTACCCAAATGTTCCTAGTTGGTGGGTTTCCACACTGGTTTTATTTAAGGTCTGTCAACAGGTCCTTGCCGAGTGTGAGAAGGCAGGCGGTGTTTTTCTGTGGGTGCTCTTTTCTTCTTTTAACTAGCCTGGTGTGGTGCTTCTGGTTTCAAAGCAGATTTTTTTCTTTTTTCTTGCCACTTTCAAGCAACTTGTTTGTGAGATGACATTCTGTTATCTTTTCAAAAGTGAAACGGGAGCCCCTTGGTTGAAATCCCATGAAAACAGAGGTTTGAAGTTGTAGATCTAGGGCCTTATTTAGGCATGGTTAGAAGGCTGAGTGTGCGTGTGGCTTCTCTTTGTGAGCTGTGGCCCCAGGTGGGGTGGCGGGGGGTGGAAAGGAAGCAGGTACTATAGGCAGGAGAGAGACCTGGCCAGGAAGAACACGTTTATCCCCAGGAATCTCAAGATTAAACAGAAGTAGTATAAATGATTATGAAGTTCTTGAGAATGAAAAGAGAGAACACATCCTTTTGAAATTAAAACTCCATTTTTCCTGCATTTTCATTTTGCTCTGATTGCCAGGAAGTGAGTTGTTCCTGATTTTTTTGTTGATGCTCTTCCTAGCAATATAAAATAATGGTTAAATTTGTAACAGCACTGTGCAGTTTTCCAAGCATTTTGTTATCTGGTATTCACAGTGGCTCTAAAGATCTCCATATTACAGATGAGAAAGAAAACAGGCTTAGAGAAGGAAGGGGAAAGAGCTTTCATGGACTTGTAGCTTTAAGGTGTTTATAGATTCAAGATCCTTTCACTTAATTCTCACTATAATTTTTCAAACTTGTCTAACTATGAGTCACCTGCTGTGCTTGTTCACATCCAGATTCCTAGGCCTGTCTTCTCCTTACTTGGATTCTGATTTCTTTACGAGGTCATGAGGGGATTCTTATTTCAGGCGTGTTTGGAAAATTTTACATAGCAGGCAGTTTAAATGCAGATGAAATAAATCCTGCAAGGTCACACAATCTGAACCACCCCCACCCCACCCCACCCCCTGCGCCTGGTGCCTCAGGTCCCTGGGCCCGTCCCCCACCAGGCCACAGCTGCCTGTCACAGAGGACACAGCACTGTGGTCGGCACTGGTTTATTCTGTTATGTGTTTATTGAGCACCTACCATGTGTGAGCCTCTCCTAAAAGCCAGAAATAGGAGAGATTATACATTGAATTAGAGAATGGAGGAAGAGATACTAACGTGATGAGAACTCAATCTTATTAAAAATTCATTGCCACAGTAGAAGTGCAGCCATTCTGATGCCCCCTTAAGAGAGACTCTCCATTGTTTTTATTTAATAAAACCTACTTTTGTTGCCTTTCACACTAAATATTCATGGCCAGTAGGCTGTGCACTAGTGCGGTAGTCTCAGAGGTGGAGGGTGTTCAGAAAGATCTCTAAGATACAAGAAAAAAATAGTGGAACTTTCTTATCTCACCCTTTAAATTTTTCTGTTTTTGTATTTTATGCATGTATGTAAATACATATCATCCATAATACACACATTTCTCAGTCAAACAACAAACAGATATGAGATGCATGCTCAAAAATGTTTTAATTATAAGGTGTTGTATGGTCCAGAGTTTGCAGCCTACTTCTCAAGCACACAAGCTCCCCTTTTGAAGTTGACTTACATGCTGCCAAGAGTCAGTATTTTTTCTTCCCAACCTGTACATTTCAGTAATACTTGGAATTATTTGCTATAATTTTATTGGATTTTATATAAATCAGTGAAATGCTGTTTTTAAGAATAGTCTAAGTTGGGCAAACCTGATTATTGTCCAAATTGGACTGTTTTTTTTTTTTTAAATTGCTGTCATTTTAGGGTGGGCAAGACACTTTTAAACTGTTAAGAGAAATAATCATAAAAATATAGGATTCCAGTTTAGTTTGGTTTGCAAAAATGTAGATTCTTGCTCTCCCTTAAGGAATCTAAACTGGAAATCAAGGGTGTTATAAGTACGATTCATGCAGAGACAGCAACATGGAACTTCATTCAGTGGAACTAGACTCACATGTACGATGGATGAATGAGTGTACAATCACTTCTTGTTATTTATTCACTGTAATTATTCTAAAGGAAACAGGGTCACAGCACTTATTTTATGTGTGTTTCTGTTTAAAGACGCCTTACTTAATCGGTCAGTCAGCAGCCGTCCGTCTCGAGAGACGATGGTGTAGCTCCTTAAGAGTCTATCTGCACCGCCGAGAATGGTTGTGCAGTCCGACTCGGGAGTGACACGGTATCTGTCTCCTCCCGTGTTGAATCGACATCTTGCGATGACGCTGGAGTGTCCTCTCCAGTGAAACTGAAGCTACAGAGCCTGGGCAGGGTGATATGGAGGGTCTGCTGTTGCCCATGCAGCAGACCCCCCCTCTCTTCGCAGCTGAAGGGTCCAAGGGAAAGACAGAGTCAATACAGCTTGGCTTCAGGTGCGCCGCAGGAGTTGCCGGTGTTGACTACAACGTCAAACCGCCTTAGGGACTCCGGCTCCGGATTTTCTGTCGGGGTTTACTCCCTTAGCCTTTCCCCTGAAGAGGTATGCCGCAAGGCAGCGGAGGTTTTTTGGAGTCAGAGTTTTCCTTCTCTGATAACTTCGCCTTACTTAATAAATATTATTGATTCATTAACGTTGAACTCACGGCCAGCGGCACTGCAACTCATGCCTGAGTGCAGCTTATCTAAAGCAGGTACCTTCTCCATAAGGCACATCACAGCCTTCTTGCACTTAGGAACACTACACAACGCTTCAGCACTGTGCTTGGAGGCCATTTTAAACAACAGAATCACCAACAAAAAGCACTATAAATAGACTGCAAAAAAGACACTTGTTTACAGTATGAGAGCTGAAACAAGAAGGCAGAGTGTCTGTCTCCTCTTTTGCCCTCAGCTGGGAATGTGTGCCTAGCACAACTCAAATTTTTCACAGCACTGTGCACATCCATGAATGACCGAGAAGGTGCTGTAAGCACTAATTTTGGGGTTTACAAGTAAATTTTAATGAACAGGCAAATTCACAAATACAGAATCCACAAATAATGAGGATCCAACTGAATGTGTTTTGTCATCTGATGGTCATTGGCACCAATTCAGGAGTCTCCAATTTTGGGTGCAGTGAAGAAGGAAACTATTTAGTGCAAGCAGCTCAACGGTAATACAGCATAGCTGTGAAAACAGCTCTTCTATGGAACAGCCTGCTGTGAGGCTGCCTGGGAGCCAGGCAGCCCTGAGGCCTGGACCCTCTTTAGCCATGATGGTTGTCTCTTCTCTGCCCTGTTTCACTCTACTCGGTGCAGGTCTGTTTTGCTCCAGCGAGAAATCTTCTGTTTCAGCTCCAGCCAGGGAAAGGTAGTCTTTGTGGAAGGTGTGCTCCCAGAGCCAGGTGGGAGCTGGCTCATATAGACAAAAGTCCACACCACTGGTCCCTGGTGGTCAGAATGCAGCCATTCTGATTGGTCAAAACTATACAGCTCTGATTGGCTGGGGAAAGCTTCAGTCCTATTGGTTGAAAGAAACCCTCATAAGGGCTGGCTCAGACTGCAGAAACACAGTGTGGGCAGGCACTTCTGTGCAGAGACAGGCTGCTTAGTGAGGAGGCTTCTCTTTGATGTGCAGTTTGTGTGAGAGGCCCCAGTGCAGAAATGGCTGCTAGGCTCGGCTTTCTCCCTGACCCCCCCACCCCCCAGTTAGCTACCAGGAATCTTTCTTAGTCCTCAGTGTTCACAGTTTATTTAACTGTGTAGGTTAAATAAAGTATTTATGGTGTGCATGAATTATTTTCTATGAACACATCCAACCCCTTTATCTGACTTTGGTTAATGAGCCCCTTGCTGCAAGGCAAAGTAAGCCCTGCAGTTTTCACAGGGGAAAGATGGGCTTAGGAACAGGCCTTGACTTTCAGGTGTGATTGAAGGATCACTTAATCATTGAGTCTGCTAACGCTGTTTGTCTCACTGGTTGTTAGGATGAAATGAGTTTAGGTATTTGTTGCAGTGTCCTAGCATCCAGGACAGTACCTGGCACTGATAAAAATTAATTTAAAACACTGCAGATGTTCTACACAAAATATATGTAGGCAGTGCTGATTATGAATTCAGGACCTGTGAGTCAGTGTAGAGTTCAAGTGGAAGATGCCTAATCATTCTTACCTTCTTCTCTTAGTCTCACGTTCCAGGGAAGGCACAGACCGGCGTGCATCTCCCACAGGTCCCCAAACCTCACCTGCTTATGCCCCAAAGAGGACAGAGGGAAAGGGGAAAGGGGAGGGGGAGAGCGAAAATGTGAACTATCTCTAGTTCATAAAAGTGCCAAACCAGATTGGCCATAGGCTTTACCGTCCAGCCTGTCCTGGGTGGCTCACTCTGCCAGCCTATAAATCCCACGCTGTGGGGCCTACCTGAGCCCTGGGCTGGGTACCTCCCTCCATTCCACTGGCCCCTCTGATTGTCCAGTGTGTTTGCTGAAGAAATGGGCTCCTTCACATTGCCCACAATGGGACTCACAATGAGACTCAGCGTAGGGGCTTCTCTTGTAGAGTTTTTATAGACTGAGCCCCAACACGCACACCTGCTGCAGATAGTGGTTTGGACATTGTTGAAACTTGGAAAAAGAGTCAAAAACTCAGCCCACTCTCATTAACCACTCGTAATGAGACTTTTTTGATTCACTCACAGCAGGCAGCTATTGTGTTGTCTGTTGTCATTTTTTTTAATTTGACAATCTTAAGGGAAAAGAGGTCAGTGCCCCTGACTAAATAGTCATGTTTTAAATATTCTTGTGGCACACCGGTTGAAAATTGCCATTCTAAAAAATTAACAGTAATATCCTAATATCATCTAGCATCTGGTTAGTGTTGAACTTCAGATATTTTTCTCATCCTTTCAACCTGATAGAGCTTTCAGCAGACTGGTGACGTGGTGACTGATGACAACATAGAGCATACAACTGAACTTGAGCCTGGGAGAACTAAGTCAGGGCAATAGAAAAGGAGGTGCCTTTCCAGGGGGGCCATAGAACAGGACAGAGTGGCCGTGGGGCTCCGAGGGTGGCAGCTCCCTAGAGTATGCAGTGTGGACCTTGACCATGTTCCAGCCAGAAAGAGCCTTGCCCAGAGTGGCTGCAACCATTCTGCTTCCCTACATAACTGTCTCCCAGTCTGTGAGTTAGCCCTCCGGTACTTTGGCAGGGGAGGATGGGTCCTGTGGTTTGAGGTTTGTCTGGGCCCCTGCTGTGAGAACTTTCAGTGCCTAAAGGTATTTGGGGCTCTATGAAGCCAGCTCTTCGCTAGAGCCTTTATCACAATGGTGAACTTAAGCAGAATTCCCTCAAAAGGCGTTCTGCATTTTGAGTCGCTTGGAGGATCCCAGTATTCTAAATTCAGTTGAATGATGACAGGAATCTTGATGGCAAGATGCAGCCAAGTTAGCAGCGGAGATAGGAGAGGCAGATACACCGCAGGACCGCGTTGGCCGTGTCCTGCCAGTGCGTGATGAAGGAAGCAGAGTTGCACACACTAGGCACATCTTTCTTTCATCACCAGATGAAAATGAGCTTAGCTGCTTCATGGGTGATTTTGTTATCTCTTTGTTTCCAAAGAAGAATTTCAAAGCGAAAAAAGTTGCCACTAAGGTGTATGCAGTGTTGCTTTATTCCTCTGTGCCCCCACATTCTTTCTCCGTAAAACAATGATAGGGCCTGCCTTGGAGGTTTTGTGAGGGGCAGATGCCTTTATACATGTAAGTACTGGAATGATGCTTGTTAATTTAAATTCAGATAGCCACATGCAACTCTAGTGACAGTCTAGATTTTCCACCAGTGTGTCACAAGAATTTTTTAAAAATGCAACACCTGATTATTTAGTCAGGGACACTGACTTCTTTCCTCTTAGTTCAAATTAAAAAATGACAATAGCCAACACATATTGTATGACTGAATCAAAATTATACCTTTTTTTTTTGTCAGACTGGCAAAAAAAAAAATTATTTTTGGTGCCCTGCGTAATTTTAGTGATTAGTTTATGTGTGCCATGAGATGAAAAGGGTTGAAAATCACTGGTATGGAGGATATTGATAATATCCTAATGATTGTATAGTTTTTAAGATGGTGGTTCTCAGTGAAGACCTAGAAGAAAGACAACACAGGTGTGAAAAGTGGAGAAAGTATTTAAAAATAGCATTTCTGACACATGTGTCACACAGGACACACAAGGCGGAGAAGGCCAACTCTAAAGTGAAGCATGATGATTTGTAGAGGGACTGCATTTGGGGGGTGGTTTTTTAGGAAAGGGAGACAGCCTCACAGTAGGTGATGGTGGGAGTGTGAACAAGCCTCACGTTTTGTCTTTGCTTCTTACAAGCTATGTGACCTCAGCCCGAGTGTTTTCACCTAAAAGATGCAGGTCAGGATGCCCATCCGTCGCCTGCCAGGATCGTGCACACAGCCCCGTAGTGTGTCCTGCACTTAGTGTGGGCTTACGTGGTGGGAGCTGTGGCTGTTTGTCAGGTAATAGTGGTAATAGTATCAGAGTTGAATACATAATTACCATCACGTGTTTCTACAGCTGAGGAATTTATCATTTTATTCTGATCAGCCACCAGGGATGTTGATGTGATTGATCAAGATGTGTAATTCTGTGCTTTTTGGTTTTCAAACCTCTTTTATGATTAGAAGCCACTGAGCAGAGAAAGGGACAAAACCTTTGAAATGATCCCTCTATTGGACATAATTTGGGTAAGAATGCGTAGGCTTGCAACAGTCGTGCACACCTGTGCTGTCTGCAAAGATTAGATATCCAGAAGTTGTTAGGATATAAGTTTTTTTTTAAAGGAAGAGTGTTTCATTGCTAACTGTAAGCAGACTGGCTTCTTAATGTATCATTTCTAATATTTTAATATATTATAATGATTTGTATCGTTTAGTTTTTACTTAAAAATGAAGCAGCAACAACAACAAAAAAACAGTAGGACTAATGGACAGGTGGAGATTCTGACTTGGCTGCCTCCTTATATCCTGCCCTTCTCTCTCCAGATGTGACATTTGCTGCGTCACCTTTCGAACACATCGCGGATTGCTGCGCCACAATGCACTTGTTCACAAACAGCTTCCCAGAGATGCGATGGGAAGGCCTTTCATCCAGAACAATCCTTCCATTCCTGCTGGCTTCCACGACTTGGGATTCACTGACTTCTCCTGCAGGAAGTTTCCTCGAATTTCTCAGGTATGCTCATCAGCTGACAGAACCAGCAGCCTCCTCCTCCGTGGTCTGCATGGTTGGACTTCACTTCCTCACCCTGAGGTTTTCTTCCTTAAAATGAGGTCCCCTGGGTTTTGTTTTTCTAACACCACCTTTTCTCTTAAAATTCAATTTGGCCCTTTTAGTCTTCTTTGGGTTGCTGGGTTGAAAAGTATAGGTAGCCTTTCATTTTGTTTTGCATTTCATATACACTAGCATCCGAGTCTAGCTCATCAGTGCTTTTGTCTGTTCTTCAGGCATTTGGATTTAAAGTTGTGAACTGTTCACCACCCCCACACCAGCCCTAACGGAATTGGATTTATATATTTTTAATGTTTTTTTAATTACATTACAGATAAATATTTTCAGCATTGTAGTTTTTATATAAAATGTTTTGGGTCATTATTAACCTTAGCTGTATTTATTCTTTATTTATAAAACACTTACTAAAACTACTTTGAAACTACCTTTTTCTGATTTTTAAAAATTGAGCCTTGGCTGGTATGCCTCAGTAGATTGAGCACAGGCCTGCAAACCAAAAGGTCACAGGTTCAATTTCCCATCAGGGCACATGCCTGGGTTGCAAGCCAGGTACCCAGTTGGGGGTGTGTGAGAGGCAACTGATCACATTGATGTTTCTCTCCCTCTCTTTCTTTCTCCATTCCCCTCTCTCTAAAAATAAATAAAATATTTTTTAAAAATTGAGATAGAGGGTAACAGTGAAATTTTTCCAGTGCATAAGCCTCAAGCACAATTTCCTGTGTAGGCACCCGCATGTTTGCACTCACATAACTCAGTCTGGCACTCGCTCTCTCCTGACAGCACGGAGGCAGCCGGCTCTCCACTGACAGTAGGCAGTCGCCACCAGTTAGTTTTGCAAGGCACCCGTTTAAAAAAAAAATCCTACTGTCATGGCATTATTACTTTACTATACTTCATTGCTTCTCTGCTGAGATACCCTGGTGGTTGATGTTATTCAAGAAAACATGATTCTTAAGATGCTTGTGGTTTTCCTCATTCATTCTGGGAGTTAGTGATCAGGGAAAGGTCAGCTCTATGTACATTATGGAGCGAGCTGGATACTGGGGCAGCTGTAAAACAAGACACTTTCTGCATCTTAGTAAAGATTTTTAAGTCCTCTGTTTTCTTGCTTCTGCAGGCCTGGTGTGAGACAAACCTGCGGAGGTGCATCAGCGATCAGCACCGTTTCGTCTGTGACATCTGCGACAAGGCATTCCCCATGCTCTCCTCGCTCGCCCTGCACAAGCAGGCCCACATCACTGGGGACCAGGGACGGGAGAGGCTGCAAGCCAAGACCCTGTCTGGTGACACCCTGGACCAGAAGTTTTTCCTGGCCTTGCTGGGCCTGCAGCACACCAAAGATGTCAGGCCTGTCCCGGCCGAGGAGCCCCTGCCAGATGACAACCAAGCGATACAGCTCCAGACCCTCAAGTGTCAGCTACCTCAGGACCCCGGCTGCACCAACATGCTGAGGCTATCTCCTTTCGAAGCTTCTTCTCTGAGCGGTTCTCTCACGGTCCTCCCAGCTACCAAGGAGAGCATGAAGCACCTGTCTCTGCAGCCCTTCCAAAAGGGCTTCATTATCCAGCCTGACAGTAGTATTGTGGTCAAGCCCATCTCCGGGGAGTCGGCCATTGAGCTGGCTGACATCCAGCAGATCCTGAAGATGGCAGCCTCAGCGCCCCCTCAGATCAGTCTTCCACCTCTCTCCAAGGCCCCTGTCACCCCTCTGCAGGCGATTTTCAAACACATGCCCCCTCTGAAGCCAAAGCCCCTGGTCGCACCACGGACGGTGGTGGCCACCTCAACACCACCCCCTCTCATCAACGCCCAGCAGGCCTCCCCCGGCTGCATCAGCCCCAGCCTGCCCCCACCACCCCTGAAGCTCCTCAAAGGCTCAGTGGAAGTGGCCGCCAGCGCCCACCTGCTGCAGCCCAGGTCCGGGGCTCAGCCGCACACGGCCATGCAGCTCTTCCTGCAGCAGCCAGGGATGGAGCTGCCTGGCCAGGCAGAAATGAAGACACAGCTAGAGCAGGACAGCATCATCGAGGCCCTGCTCCCACTGAGCATGGACGCCAAGATCAAGCAGGAGATAACGGAGGGAGACCTCAAGGCCATCATGACAGGTCCCGGCAGCAAGAAATCTCCAGCCATGCGCAAGGTGCTCTACCCCTGCCGCTTCTGCAACCAGGTGTTTGCCTTCTCAGGGGTGTTACGCGCGCACGTGCGCTCCCACCTGGGTATCTCTCCCTACCAGTGCAACATCTGCGACTACATCGCCGCCGACAAGGCTGCGCTCATCCGCCACCTACGCACACACAGCGGCGAGCGACCTTATATCTGCAAGATCTGCCACTACCCCTTCACCGTCAAGGCCAACTGTGAGCGGCACCTGCGTAAGAAGCACCTCAAGGCCACCCGCAAGGACATCGAGAAGAACATCGAGTACGTGACCAGCAGCGCGGCAGAGATGGTGGATGCCTTCTGTTCCCCCGACACGGTGTGCCGGCTGTGCGGAGAGGATCTGAAGCACTACCGCGCCCTGCGCATCCACATGCGCACGCACTGCGGCCCTGGCCTGGGCGGCTGCCCCAAAGGCCACAAGCCCTTTGAATGCAAGGAGTGCAGTGCCGCCTTCTCGGCCAAGCGCAACTGCATCCACCACATCCTTAAGCAGCACCTGCACGTGCCAGAGCATGACATCGAGAGCTATGTCCTGGCCGCGGATGGCCTGAGCCCCAAGGAGGCCCCTGCCACAGAGGCCTCGGGGAGGCTGGAGGAGGGCAGCGGGGCCTTTGGCGAGCGCAAACCTCTGGCCACCTTCCTGGAGTCCCAGAATGGCTACCTTCATGGGGGCCCCACCCAGCCTCTGCCTCCCCACGTCACTGTCAAGTTGGAGCCCGCCAGCAACTTCTCGGTGGACTTCAATGAGCCCCTGGATTTCTCCCAGAAGGGCCTGGCCCTGGTGCAAGTGAAGCAGGAAAACATAGCCTCGTTCCTGGGCCCCTCTTCCTCGGCCACCTATGACTGCTCCCTGGAGCCCATTGACCTGTCCATCCCCAAGAACTTCAGGAGAGGAGACAAGGATTCTGCTGCTCCCAGTGAAGCCAAGAAGCCTGAGCAGGAACCAGGGGGTAGGGAGCAGTCCTCTCCCTGTCCACCCCTGTGCCCTACTCTGTCAGTGACCTTGGGGCCCACTGGGATCTTGGAAAACCCCTTGGCCCTTTCAGCAGCAGCCTCGGCAGCCACTGTTCCGGAAGCCCCCACCCAGCCCCTGCAGGGCTCCGTTCAGGTCGCCGTCCCCATTTACTCGTCCGCCCTCATCAACAGCTCCCCTCTCTTGGGCAACTCCACCCTCATAAGCAGCCCAGCCTTGTTGCGGCCATTACGTCCCAAGCCCCCCCTGCTCTTGCCAAAGCCCCCAGTGACAGAAGAGCTGCCCCCACTGGCCTCCATCGCCCAGATCATCTCATCCGTATCCTCAGCCCCCACCTTGCTGAAAACCAAGGGGGCTGACCCAGGGCCCGCAAGCACTGGCAGTCACGCCACAGCTTCCGACAGCTTAGGAGGCACCATCCCCAAAGCGATCAGTGCCCCCACCGACGCCACCAGCCCAAAAGAACCCAGCGACCCACCCCCTGCTGCCAACAGTCCAGAGGCAGCTTCGCCCACCGAGCAGGGGCCAGTCAGTTTGTCAAAGAAGAGGGGCCGGAAAAGGGGGCTGAGGAGTCGACCCCGCACCAGCAGTGGCGGGGTGGACCTGGACTCCAGCGGGGAATTCGCCAGCATCGAGAAGATGCTGGCCACCACAGACACCAACAAGTTCAGTCCATTTCTGCAGACAGCAGAGGATGACGCTCAGGACGAGGTGGCCAGCAACCCCACTGACCACAACGGGCCCAGTGATGAAGAGCAGGGCAGCCCCGCGGAAGACAAGCTGCTGAGGGCAAAGCGGAACTCTTATGCCAACTGCCTGCAGAAGATCAACTGTCCCCACTGCCCCCGTGTCTTCCCCTGGGCAAGCTCCCTCCAGAGGCACATGCTCACACACACTGGTAAGAGGGCCCGCCAGGCCATGGATGCTGCTTCCTCACAGGGAGACTGGCCACTGGCCAGGGGCAGAGGGGGAGTTAGGGGTGGGCTGAAATCTTGGGACCCTTTTCTCGTGGCCCCATTCCTAGCTTCCCTTTCTCCTCAGCCTCAGAAGCAGGGCTTGGCTTGGGGAGACAGTGTGCCCAGGTAGCCAGATGACCGGTTCCTATTGTGGGAGCCCTCTGAGGGCTGTTGGTGAAGGGAGGTGTTAAAGGAAGGCTTTTAGGTGAAAAATGGTCCTAGACCCATCAATCACTCACTGCCCTCCATCCCATTCCTTCTGGAGAAGGGAGCAAGATCATCCACATGGTTACCCGCTGGAGGCAGCTCGAGAGAAATGGAACTTTGTGTTAAGACCATGCAACTCTCGTCTTACTTATGATTTACTACATATTCATACAGGGTTTATGTCATTGAACTAAGGATAAATTAGATGAGATCCTCAACCTTTAGAAAATATTTGGATAACCCAAATATGAATACGTAGTACCTAAAATCTAATAAAGAGTTATATGGTATAGGATTGCCAGATAAAATACAAGATGCCAATTAAATTTGAATTTCTTATAAGTAAATCATTTTAGTATATCTTTTCATGCAATATTTAGGGTATACTAAAAACTTATATGGTGTTTATCTGAAATCCAGATGTAACTGGGTGACTTGTATTTTTAGTTGCTAATAAGTCTTGACAACCGTGGGCAGTTAGGAGGCTTACGACACTGTGGTGAGGGCCGGTGGTGGCAGCTGGGTGGGAGCCGTGCTCTATGCCCAGGTGGAAATGCTCCTCGGGATTGATCGTCACTGGAAGCTCTGGAGAAGCCTGCAGAGGAAGGCTGTTTCTATGAGTGGGAGATGGGAGAGAGTGTGCAGAGAGGGGGTGCAAAGGGAGCACAAGCTCTGGGTCTCTCTGAGGCTGGTGGCCACATAGGTGTGACATTACTCTCTGGTGTGGAGGTATCCAGTGACGGCACGTCAGTCCTGCCTGTCCTCGAAAGACCCATTTAACAGGAATCAGAATTTCTAGACTTGTAAAGTATATGCTGCATTTTCAGGCTGTCGTTTTCTTTCTATTGGAAATCATTTAAGCCTGACAAAGAAACGTGATAGCTCTAATGGAGGGAGCAGTTCAGAAAAGGAGAAGCAGTCTCTCTTGCTGCCCTTTTTGGATGACACTTTTTAGTCACTTGCAGTCTGGAGAAGGGAGTATTTCTGTCCCCACTTTTTAGAAAGCAAGTGGTCTGGACCTGATTATAAGCGTGTCTCTTGCTCTGCCTCCCTCTTCCCCTCGCCCTTGGCCTCCCCACCACCTTCCTCCAGCAAGGTGTACACTGCTTAGCAGACGGGGCCTGCGCACGGCATCCTCAGAGGATGCCCTTTATTCCTGGACGTTCTCTTCCTAGCGAACGTCAGCCTGCCCAGGAGGACTGCCGTGGCCGGGAACTCCTTTCCAGAGTTGTGCTCATGTCTGTTTCGTGCCCACCCCTGACCCCCGATCACACTGTGTTCTTGTGGGGCTGTAGGCCTTGACCCCTAAGAGCAGCATGCAAGGTTGGTAGAGAAACCTTTCAGAGCCAGTCTTCTTCACTGTCTCATGGGGCGATGTGGTCCACATTTTGCCATGATTAAGTGGAGGTTTAGAATGGCTAACTTCTTATGGTCCTGTGAGTAATGAACAGTGAGCGGGAGAGCTAGAGTTCAAAGCCAGGGTCAAGGTGCCTGCAGGTGCCCCATCATCAGGGTGGTGTGCCTGCTGGTCCTCTGTCTGAACATGTATAGGTCATGCCTTTGCCTTCCCCATGTCTTCACATGTTCCAATGCAGAGCTCTGAGAAGAGGTTTCAGAAAAGTTTAGAAGATGGATGTGGACCAGAATACTGTTATCAGAGACTAAAGACCACGCAAGGTTGTTAGTCATGCATAGACACACATGAAGGTTGGCGCCCATTGGGCTAGTAACTTCCTTCACTGTTTCCCTGCTTCAGCTCTCAGTCACGGTCTCCACATTACCCCTTTAAGTCGTTTTATAGAGCACTTGGCTGTGCCTGGTGCTGTGTTAGAACATTGCCCATTAATCAAGTGCTGAAGCTGGACAGAGCCTGGGAAATCATCTGATCCACCCCCTCATCCACAGACCGCTGTCTTTCTGGTAGGCGACTCTGCTCTTGAAGAATCTCTGAGCTGCCTGTCTCCCGACTCCCCAGCTTTCTGTGACGTGCTCCCTCCAGAAACTTTGAAATAAGACTAAGGCTCACACAAAAGAGAAGTTAAACGTGGACTCTGAAATGATCCTGTGAACAAGTGTTAGGGAAGAAGAGTTGGGGTTTTTTTCATTGTAGCATTAAAATCTAGCTGCATTGCAGCCGGAAGCTTCGGGCAGTGTCCAGTTTTAGGTTGCAACTGTGTCTGTATCTTGCGAGTCAGTTTCCTCCTGACCACTCGGCAAATGCATGGAATTATCGTGTCTGTATGTTATCTCATAGGTATGTTCCCAGCCCACCCACTCCCCAGACAGGCAGCATTGAGTAAACCAGGTGCTCAGGGTTCAGCTAGGGGTCTAATGTTGCTCTGGGCAGGGGGCACCTGGTTTCAGCCCTTTCTCTCTGCGTGGTTCAGGTTCTAGGAATTGTGTGTAGGAGGAAGCTGGCATCAGCTGTCAGATTTCATATCCCCTGGTGTGTTCTCCACTCACAGCTGAATTTCCTCCCTCCTCTCCTCTCTTAGCCCACAGTGTCCTGTTGGTCAGGGACATTTCCTGGTTTCTTACCTTTCTCTGCCTGAATGGTGTTGCGTCTTAGGGGAGGGCAGGTCACTGTTCCTTCCTTTTCTCCCTTGTGAGCATTTTGTGTGTTTTTAGGCCACAGGTGGAGGACTGAGTGCCAGAAACACAGCCAGTCCATCTCCGCCCTGTCCTCACCTTGTTTCTCCTCTGCTGCCTTTCCTCCTCACAACCTGCAGGCACCAGTACCCTGTGATGTCTGAGATGCCCCCCCCCCCCCCCAGCTCCAATGTTCTGCAATCCTTGGCTCACTCACTTTCTCACACTTGGCTTTAACCCCTTTTCTTTACCAGCCTGGGGCCCTCCCCACATACCTCTCCTACCCGCTGCTCATGGGCCACAGATATCACAGTTGAAATCAGTAAGGTGTGCAAACTTCAGTGTGTAAATCACTTCTGACACCAGGTGTGTTTGGCTGCTTGTAACCCTGCTAAGTGGCAGCTTTGGCCTTTTAACAGGACCAGCCCTATGTGCACCTCTGCCAAACACAGAAAGAAAGAAACCTTCGCCGCAAGGGCGGAGGGATGGTGGAGAGATGTGAGAGTTGTGAAGCCACGTCATGAGCCTTATTCTCAGTGTTCATTCTTCTGCTCTCTATTGCCCCGGGGCCTGCCAGATAGTATCATTTGGTATAAAATTTCTCTCTTCCTTTTTTTACTGTCCTGTGAGAGTGAAAACTGGCTGGCGATGGCTTGTACCAGTTTGGGGTTGAGGGCTGTCTTAGGTCCTTGGCACAAAAGTAACTCCTTGTGGTTACAGGTACATTTTAAAACACCCCTGCTAAAAGCATTACTGTGTGGCAGTTGCCAAGTAAATAAAGTCATTCAATACCTTCCATATAGATTACCAGCCAACAAGTTTGAAATCTGTGCAATTATAAAATACTGAAAGGGCTCATGTTTTCCTCTGTCCGTGCAATCAGAAAGCACACTGCTATTTAAAATGTAAGATTTATGCAGCGAAATGTGAATTTTTCAAGACTCCTGTTAGTGTCCCTTTGGGAATCTTCATAATTTGATACAGTACTTTGGCATCATTGAATTCTTTTCTGAATTTAGCATTAACATGAATCTTCATCATGGGACATCAGCCTGGCTGTCCAAACCAGTTATAAAAGTGAAACATTTAGCAACTTAAAAATTACAGAGTAAATTGTGTAATAGGGAAAAACAAGAAACCAGTTGTTTTATTTGAAATCAAGAATCATGTCATAGTTCATAGTCACAGCTTAGGACTTGTTTTTCGCTCGGCCTAGTTCTCTCCGTCATCTGGCCTCACTCAGAGAAGCCATTATGTTGCCTTTTGACAATGAAATGTTAAAGGCAAATTTTTTTTTCTTCTTAAAACAGAGTCCAAATAATTAAATATTATTTTCAATTTTAAAGTGCTTTTAAAACTAATCTCCATGCAAAAGTGTGACTTTTTTTAACATTTTTATAATTTTAGCAAAAACTACCTACTGAGCTCTGCAGAGATAAAGTGATTCCACCCCTGCCACCAGGTTTCTGACTCTCTGGCTTCTGTACTCTTTTTTTCCCATTTATTTATTTATTTACTCTTTTATTGAATTTATCATGATGACATTAGTTAATATAATTACATAGGTTTCAGGGGTACAGTTCTATAATACATCATCTGTACAGGCATCTGTGTTTTCGAAAAGCTCCACACGTAATTTGGAGCCATTGCCTGAAAGGGCCTTTCAGCTCAGGAGGGAATGAACGTCCCCTTTCTTTGATTAGCGCTGATGCTTGAACTTGGGGGCCAGTGATCCCTTGGTGCTGGTTGCACACCAGCTTGCTCTGCGTGACTGCGCTCTGTCCCCCTGCTCCCAGGAATTGTGCAACAGGGAGATGATTATGCTCATCCCTCCTTCCCCCGTGCGAAGCCCAGGATCCGGCTGTGCTGTGTGCATTGCAGCGAGTGCTGGGCTTGTGCGCCTGGGCTAGTTCAGGCCTCATTCATGGTTTTCTAAATGGTGCAGATTGACTTTCCTGCCAGTTTTTTTTTTCTTTTCCCTAATCCACAGTCATAATCAAATTTTATCAGCTAACCCAAAAATGTCCTTTTGAGCTACTTTTTCCCAGTCTATAATCCAGTCTGGATTCATGCATTGCATTTAGTGTCATGCCTTTTTTTTTTTAATTATTTTATTTTATGGTTATTATTTTTTATTCCCAACCCTCCTTCCCTTTGGCAACCATCAGCTTGTTCTCCGTATCTGTGGGTCTGTTTCTGTTTTGTATCTTCATTTGTTTTGTTTAGATTTCACATATAAGTGACGTATACAGTATTTGTCTTTCTCTATCTTACTTATTTAATTAGCAAATACCCTCTAGGTCCGTCTGTGGAGTCACAAACAGCAAGGTCTCATTCTTGTTTATTGATGAATAATATTCTATTGTGTGTGTGAACATAAGGGTGCATATATCTTCTCCAATTATTGTTTTTGTTATCTCTGGATAAATACCTGGAAGTGGAATTGCTAGAGCATATGGAAGCTCTATTTTTTATTTTTTCTGTCATCTCTTAACATGCGTGTCTGATTGTGCATTCCCCCGGTTACAAGACAGACATACTGGGCTGCAGCTCTGAACTTGTGTTTGTTAGTACACAAATCTTTTACCTTGTAAAATCAAAAACTGGCACCGCAGAAGCTGGAGGTTGGGGGAACACAGAAGAACCTAATGATACAGTACATGATTTATCCCCTCCCCACCCCTTCCCTCTCCTGAGGCCCACCTAGTCACTTCCCTTCTCCCTCCGCCTCCTTTCCGCTCTGCCCACGCTTTCTACTCTGGTCCTTGCTTTTCCCTCTCACCCATCCTTGCAAACGAGGGACAAGGTGCAGAGCCTGGCTTGCATTTTGAAACATCATGTTTACAGCGCAAAAGGAGTCCAAATGAAAGGTGAGGATAGGCAACCAAAGCAGGTCATTTCTGGGGAGGAGGAAGGGCGTGCTCCTCTCTCAGCCACTGGTGGAGTTGGGTGGGGTATGGGGGCTGCTCGGTGACTTCTCTTAAAAGACAGGTCTGTTGAGTGGAGCATATCATATCCTAATGCAGACTCAGGATTTGTTGGTCACTTATTTACTACTAGCAAGAACTCAGAGCAGCGAAACAAAGAACCTTTCATGCAGTGAGCAGACCTCCTCTGACTTGCTGACTAAGGGACACAGTGACCTTGGGCAGAGGTCACTGCAGGACAGCTCCTCAAGCCAGATAGAAGGAGTCTGGGAAGTCAGTGCTTAACCATCTCCCGCCTCTGTGAGTGGCCAGGCCCACCTAAGTCAGGAAGGGAGACTCACCTTAAAGATATCTAGGGGTTCCAGTTTCCTCCAGGAGGGCCTGGGTGTCCCCTATGATTTTTCTAGCCTGCAAAGTAGTACTTACGATGCTAGAGATTATTAAAAGCTGTCTTCACCTTGGAACAAACTATAGGTGTTTCCTTGTTGTGCTCTAAAATCCCTTCACTCTTTGCTGTTGTAATTATTTAATACTTTTTATTGTAATACTGTTGTTTTACTTTAAACGTTTGTATCTTGGTTTCATTGTTAATTTTTAGTATTTCGAAGTCAAAACATTCTTCCATCCCACCCAGGCTAAGGGAAGACGATGATTTGACTTGTTTGTGTTCAGTTTGTTTTTTTTTTCCATGTGTTTTGTTTATTTTCTTAAAAGAATGGGGTGGAGGAGGGAGAAGCAAATGCCAATGATCCCAGGAAAATGAATCAAAAGCGACTTTTCTTTTTTATTGCAGTAGAAAGCCAGATAAATATCTATTTTTTTTCCTGCTTCAGGTCAGAAACCCTTCCCTTGTCAAAAATGCGATGCCTTCTTTTCTACCAAATCTAACTGTGAACGCCACCAGTTGCGCAAACATGGAGTTACCAACTGTTCCCTGAGAAGAAACGGGCTTATTCCCCAGTCAAAAGAGAGTGATGTTGGACCCCATGATAGCACAGGTAGTGCTTCCAGGTGATGGAGAGGAGGAGAGGGACAGAGGAGAACCGATCCCTTAGCCAGGTTAACTCGGTTAGCTTCCCAGCAGACTCCGGCCGCCTCTTCCACGTCCGCGCAGAAAGGAGGGCCCTGCCGAGGGCCGGGCGTGTGCGGCGGGCGGTGTGGGCAGCAGCGGCAGCGCCCCGGACTGCGTTTCATAACCACAAGGGGCGGTCTCTCGCCCTCCCAGCAGACGTCCGTGCGCAGGCTGTGGGCCCGCCGGGTGGGTGCGAGGGAGGGCGTGCAGCTAGTGCTCCAGCCCAGCCCGGGCCGAATCCCACTGAGCAGGGATGGGCTCACAGATGTCAGGGTATCGCAGGAACTAGGGATTCCCGGCCCGTGCCTGGGAGGGCGGGGTGGAGTGTTTTCCTTTTCAATAACTCTCTTCCCAGTAAAACAAAACTTTGTCTTGTTTGAAAAGCACTCTGCATGTCCTTTCCTTAATCACATCTCTGCTTGACCTGAATCCGGGTATTATTCTCCCGTGCTGACATGCGCTTCCTTCCCCCAGCCCCCTACAGAGCAATTAACAGCTGCCCAGTTCGTCTCCTGCCACCTTTTCCCCCTTACAGCTCTGTATTTACTTGTGTTCTCTGTTCAGGACATTGGTTATCTCCAGCTGCTGGGGTTCAGTGCTCTCGCTCCCTAAAACAATACACAAACGGGTTCCTTCAGGTCACTTAGGCATACAGCTTCCTGGTCATTGGCTAGTAACAGTCCTACGGGTATGCAAATCTTTAAAGTGTGACATTCCTCCATTGCTTGAAGCAGATGAGATTCCCCCAAATGTCCTTTTTCAGGGTTGTAATTGTGTCCTGTGCTTTTCTCCCTCAGAATTGGGTGGAGATTGGGGTGCTCTGTTATCTGGGAGTCCTCCCTTAAGTCAGCGTGGACTTAAGTTTCAGACCCCTTTATCCTTACCTTGGTTATTTGCCCAGGGAGCAGGGCATATCTGGATGGATAGCATGTCCAGGAAGAGGGTGTGATCTGGAAGCCCCTGCCTTTTCCCCATACCTCCCACAGAGCCCTGGTGAAACTAGCCCTCGAACTGCCAGCCCTTTAGTTAAAATCAAATCCTGTAAGGGTATAATAATGTAGGCCAGTTTGCTGGCTCCACCCCTGGCTTGCATTCCCACATAATTTGCCAGGATCTTTGAGGAAAGAAAGACATGGACGCCCACGGAATCTTGCCATGACTTGGGCCCCCTTGAGCTAGAGTTGGTGGATGATCTGCTGTTTAGCCCCAGCAAACCCACAGCGATGTTGGCAGAACCACGGTTCATACTGTTCAACCTTGGGTGCGGCCTAACCTGGTGGCAGCCTGGATTAGAGAGCGGCTATGTGGTTCTACCTACCATGGTGCCACGGGAGGGCGAGCAGTGGATAACCGAGGTGGTCAGGGGGCGCCCTTGGTTTCCAGAGTTTGTAGACAGGTCCTGAACTATAAGAACCGTGTGCTGGATGCACACCTTGAGTTCATCTTCTTGATCACAGGGAGGGACACTAAGCCTGGGACTCCCACTGATGTCTCACGGGGAGGCTGCAGGAGAAGCCAGCAAGACTACCAAGCGAATCAGAATTTGTATCTGAGCTTTGGTTCAGCACCGTTTTACAGTGTGGGTGTGTTTAGTTTTTAAATTTGCAGTTAAGAGTTTTGTTTTTCCAAGTCCTGTCAGAGTCCTTCCTCACCTCTGCCCTGCAGGTCTTCTTTAAAGGAAAAAGCCTCTGAAAAAAGAATTCACTGGCAGTTGTAATTTGAGACCAGCAAAGAGAAGATGTGTTTGGTTTAATCGTGGGCACAGTCCACGCTAAGAGAGAGGGCTGAAATTGAAGCAGAGGAGGAAGGGGTGAGGGAGGTGGGGTTCAGTGACTTCGAGGGTAATTTTCAAACCAGGTGAGCACGATGGGGAGGGGGCGATACTTACCTTCAGGCGCCCCCTCCCATGAAGTTAAAGTGGGGCCTTAGAGGAAGACCGTAAAAAACAAAGGCAGGAAATGACTGAGGAAGTTCTTGAGGGGTTTTCTAGGTTTTTATGCCTGGGTTGCATTTTCTTAAAAATCCCTAAACGTGTTTTATAACATAGGTCTGACATTTTCCATCACGTAAGGTCTTTCATGAAAATATAATCTAGATTTTCCCCAAAGGGATGTTGAGCATGCCGTGATGGGAGCAGTTCTTTTTAAAGGAGCATATTGCTCATTCAGAGTTAAACCGAAACTCTTCATCCATTTCTTACGGGCAGAGGGACCAGGCTCACTTAGCCCTTGGGGAATTCTTGGGTGTTTTTTCCTCAGGAGCCTTTTGACTTTGACTTTTAAATTAGAATCAACATGAAAGTTTTTAAACTGTCCCTTCATGGTGACCCCCTTGCCAGTCCAGAAGCCCCAAGTGCTTCTTGGTAGGTGAGGTGCAAACAAAGCATCCTGAACAGCCTTGCCCTGCCCTGCCCAATCAGGTTAGGTATTTAGGTTGGTAGTTTTTCACATGGGCTGAGTAACTTAGAACTTCTAGATAACAGTAGATATTTCATTGTTGAGCTGACATGAAAGTCTCCACTTTCCTGTAGGAGGTAGTGCCACCAGCATTCTCTCTGCTTCCTCTAGCAATTTTCTTAGCTTTAGCACCACAAATGAGGGACTGTTGGGGACAGAGAATTAAGACGTCAAGGGTAGGTAGCGTTGCTTATAAAAGTCATTGGCTACCTGTACTGGGAAATGTGGTGGTTGAGGAGGGCAGGGATCAAAATAGTACCTGGAATTATAAGCTGGATAGTCATGAGATGATGAGAAGAAGTTAAGCCTATTGTTCCTGAGAATCACTAATAGAAATGAAAGGTCTTGGCACTTGAAGGGCCTGGGCTGCCCTGCTAGAACATGCCCCCTAGTGGAAGTTTGGTAGAGCACAGCCAAGCCCCTTTGTTTGCCAGAGGAAGTGAGTAGGCCTTTTTCATTGAATTCAGGGTGAGCACTCCATTACCTACTCCAAGGAAAGGCCCAAGAGTTAGAATGATCTGATCTTAGTATATTTACTCGGGTTTAGTTTCAGAATTCATTATGATTTTTTCCCCCATAATCATCTTAACATATTCTATAATTGAAATTTAAAATAATCCATGTTCTTTGGTGAAAAAAAAATTCATAATTAGGAGAAACAACCTAGAATGTACTGGAGCAAATAGGAAGTAACCAGAGATTAATCCTCTTTTAGTAACTACTATAGAGCCAACAAATAAGAAACTGTTTTATATTTTTTTTATTGTTGAGTTTATACCAAAACCCATTTACTAGGTACTCCCTATTGGAATGAATCAAAAAAATGAGCATCTGGTTTATCCTTAGAATATCGCCTAGACATTTGGTGTGTATAGCTCAGGATTCATCTTCTTTAAATTTGTGGATAATTTTTTTAAATCCTTATCAGAAATTTCACAGTCACACCATAATTATTTGTTTCCTCCTGAAACCTCTTGAGATACTCAAACAGTGGCTCCCAAGTGGTACAGGCAGAATAAGACCAATGAAATGATGTCACTGGAGGTGCCGGGCAGACAGTGGTAGGTAAACCAAAAGCCCGAGGCAGGCATTGCCCAGGAGAAACAGTGCCAGCTCCTCTGCCCAAGCCCAGGACCACCGTGCTGGCAGGTGACCAGGTGCAAGAGTCAGAGGGATGGACGTGGGTGCACGTTGCTGTGCATGTGGTCACATCAAGTGAGGGTCCCAGTGAACACATGAGTGTGCTGGCTCACATGCTGAGTAATCAGGGCTCTCCTGTGACAGGGCACATCTCACATGCTTGTGCTGTGATAGTAAGTTTCATCAGCCTCATAAATTGGCCATTGGATCTGTAGTTAAATAGTAGGTCTCAGCAGACAGCTCCGCTGTCATAGCACATAATTAAAAGCTCATTGAGCCATGTTCAGCCCAAAGGAAAAGAGTGCTTCTGGTAAATGCTGCCATCTGTTTGGTGTCATTAGTTTTGCCACAGTACCATCCCTTAAGGTCTTACAAACTGATCGACTGCCTACATCTGGTTTTTCTGTAGAGATTGGACAGGTGGGAACAAATCGAGAGACAGGAAGAGCTTCCCCTCCCTCCGTGGGCCCTGACAGGAGCCAGGGAGGCCGCCTGGTGTGCCTGTGTCTCCTTTGGCCTTGGCTCTCCACCTGGAAATCAGGTGTCTGGTGAGAGCTGTGTGCCACAGCACATCGTATGTGCTTGGGCCATTTCATCATCAGACACATGTTTGGGGGTGGTCCCGTGTATGCTGCATGTTTGTATAATCTCTGCACTCAAAAATAACTGACAGCTCAGCTTCCTCAACCTCCCTAGCGCTGCGAAACTCTGGAACGCACCAACTGTCCTCTCGCCATTCCTTCTGTCTGTGCTGCCCTCCCTGGGGCCTGAGCATCCCGGCGTGTGGCAGGGGAGGGCGCCCGGCACCGCCAGTGGACAGGAGGGGGAGCCCAGGGGTTCCGAGGCACAGGCAGCCCTGTGGCCCCAGCCCGTCTGCAGGTGGAAGCTCTTTCTGCTTTATGTAAATTAACCCCACATCCATTCGGGCCCTCGGGGATGATACAAGGGGGGACGATTTGGGACAGGTTCAGCTGAGAGTCGGAACGGAGCCCTCGGAAGGGGCCTGTGTGGTGGCGTCTGGTCTCAGCCCGTGCCCTGTGCTTGCTCCCACAGACAGCCAGTCGGACGTGGAGCCGTCAGCCACGGGCGGCGAAGTGCTGGACCTCACCTCTCGGGAGAGAGAGCAGCCGTGGTCAGAGGGCGCCCCTGAGCCCGGCCAGGCCACCGAAGAGCTCCCTGCAGAGGAGCTGACTCAGGGAGCAGCTGAACCCGTGGACGGGGAGGAGCGGGGAGCCGAGGAGAGCCCGGAGCCCGAGGAAAAGCGCGGTGCGGAGGAGAGGGATGAGGACGCAGACGGCCCGGAGGACGACGCGGTCAGCAACAAGAGCCTGGACCTCAATCTCGCCAGCAAACTGATGGGCTTCAAGCTGGCCGAGGGCGGCTCTGGCGCCGTGGGCGGCGCGGGCCCGGCCCCGCAGGACCAGAAGCACGCCTGCCGCGTCTGCGGCAAGAGCTTCAAGTTCCTTGGGACCCTGAGCCGCCACAGGAAGGCGCACGGCCGCGAGGCGCCCAGGGAGGAGAGTGCGCCCCCTCAGGAGGGCCCGGGCAAGAGTGGGGTGGTCGAGGGGTCGGTGCCTGTCCCTGCTGCCGTTGCCCCTGCCCTAGAGCTGGAGGAGAATCCGGAGCCCCCGGCCGAGGGGGAGGCCCTGTCAGAAGGCTCATCAGAGAAGCGGAGCGAGGAGGCCGAGGGCACCTCTGACGGGGAGGGCACAGCTGAGAAGAAGTCCTCAGAGAAGAGTGACGACGACAGGAAGCCAAAGACGGACGCCTCCAAAAGTGTGTCCAGCAAGGCGGACAAGAGGAAGAAGGTCTGCACTGTGTGCAACAAGAGGTTCTGGTCTCTGCAGGACCTGACCCGGCACATGCGGTCCCACACGGGTAAGGGCGGGCCTGGCCTCAGCGGGGCCTGGGGTTCTTTCAGGGAGGACCCATTCCCCAGCCTGCTAAGCGGGGGCGAGTTTGGTTCCATCTCCTCCCTCTGGCCCATCTGTGTGGAGGAGGCAGGCGCTGCCCCCGAAGCAGTGACAAAGCCCATGCCAGAGGCAGGGAGAATTGGCTGAGCTGGCACTTGAGCCCCTTCAGCTCTGTCACTGGGAGTCTAACAAGCTGTTCTCTGAGCACCTGAAACGTCCAGGCGCCTTGCAGGGAGGCAGTGGGGTGGTCCCTGAGCAGCGCTGTTCTTGCGAACACCTTCATCAGCCCCTCTGAGCCTCAGTCTCCCTGTGTCTGGGATGGGGACGGTGGCTGCCCTCTCTCCTAGAAGCATTAGGAGGATGGCCTTGTCTAGTCCTGAGCCTGGAAGGACTGCGTGGTGTGGCCTGGGGGCCAGGCATTAGGGACAGGTGTTCTGTGGGGCTCTGTTTGGAGGCACCCGGGTTCATCATATGATTAGCCTTCAGGTGAGAAGTTTGCCCATGAGGGGTTTTTCCTGTCTTGGCTGTAGGCCCCTTGTGGGGGTTGGGGGTGGTCTGTTCTCTGCACGCATTCTTACTCCTCCTAAAACTCACTGGCTGCGAGGTTGAGGCTACAAACCTAACAGCAGGGGCTCTAGTCGTGGTAGGAAAGAGAGACTTGGATATACTCATGAAGCAAAAAGATGCAAGCATATTGCCCCCCTGTTTCCAGGGGTGGGGGAACAGACCCTGGTCTCGGATCAGCTTTCCTCCTGCCTCCTGGCCAGCAGGGTGCACACATGTGCTCTCCACACACTGCCCCGCCTCCTACAGTCAGTTCTGCCTTGGGCTGGGAGATTTGGAGGGCTCCGGGGCTGGCCATCCAACAAGGAGGTATTCTTGGGCTCCTGGCAGGTGGTGGTCTCAGCTGCTCACAGCCTGGGGTTTGTGAGCCAGAGGGAAGCCCCAGCTGTTTCATATCAGAACACCCAGTGTCCCTGCCTTTGACTGAGGAGGTGCCACTGTTGGTAGAGCCCTCAGAAATGGTAGCTGTCCCTGTGGCAGGACGCTGCTCTGTCCTTCCGTGACATGCTGGTTCCTGGGTCAGCACGTGAAAGACCTGGGTTGAGAGATGGAAGGAGGGAGGAAATCCTGGCTGGTGCCTGGCATCTCTGCTCCCGCAAGTGGCCCGTTCAGACAAACAGGAGGATTTCCCTGCATAGGACGGAGTCCTGGCCCCGCCAACCACTGCCCTTGCCTTTCTCTCGGGGCCACGTTCGTGCAGAGCCGAGAGGTATTCCTCGTGGCCTTACCATTAACAGACCCCCTGTATTTCCTTCCTTGCTTCAGGAGAAAGGCCTTACAAATGTCAGACCTGCGAGCGAACCTTCACCTTGAAGCACAGCCTGGTTCGCCATCAGCGGGTCCACCAGAAAGCCAGGCATGCCAGACATCACGGAAAGGACAGCGACAAGGACGACCGGGGTGAGGAGGACAGTGAGAGCGAGTCCACCCACAGCGGCAACAACCCTGTCTCGGAGAGCGAGGCCGACTCGGCTGTACTGGCCAGCAGCCACGTGGCGGTCACCCGGAGCCAGAAGGGCAGCCTGGCCAAGCATGCCAGCCACAGGGAGGACCGGGTTGTGGGGCGGACGGCTGGTGCCGGGCAGGCTGAAGTCAGCAGGGGTGCTCCCAAGGCCATTTCTGCGGGCAGCCCCAAGGAGCAGGCCCCTCAGGGTGACCCTGACCCCGAGAGCCCAGTGGCCCTCATGCAAGACCTGCTGGAGCTGAACGGCAAGAGGCCTGCCCACCCTCTCCTGGCCACCGACGGTGCCTCGCCACTGCTGGGAATGGAGTGACGGCTCCTGCTGTCCCCCAGCACACAGGCAAGCCAGCAGAGCACAGTGTCCTGGGTCTGTGCTTCATGAGGTTTCCCAGTGCCCTTCAGCTATGGAAGAGCAACAGACAGGAGTGGGCCAGCTTACTCGCTGCCGTGGCCACATCACACGCCCGAGCAGGAGACCAGCATGGACAATTTGCGTGCCTTAACTACTTACCGGTCCTTCAGTGTCGTCCTGGGTGTTGTGTTGTCCCAAAATGGCCTTTTAAAAAACAAAGCAAATATTATAATGAATTATTTGGAGAGGACCTTTCATTTAAGCATTAACATGACCTTCTGTGTTGCTGTGTGAGAGCTTGTTCTTGCGAGTCTGTGATAGTAACGTTTGTTCTATGAGCTGGAAGCAGAAGAAAAAACATGCCCTTGGACACCCATAGCCAATAACTGGAAGAAAATGATGTGAATTTCATGTAAATTAGCAGAGGAAATATGGATAAGATGCTCATTTCTTGAATAGACTTTTTTCTTTTCTTGTTTTTTTTGTTGTTGTTGTTTGTTTTTGTTTTTTTGTCTGCTATATGGTGGTGGAGCTCTAACTTGGTCCTTGGTATTGCAGGATGTGGTTGATGGAGGTTTCCATTTTGGTTCAGGCCAAAACCGGGAGAGAGTCTAGCTTCGACCTCATATGTGTTTCCACTCTGTCAGCATTAGACATGCTGTTTCCTACTCAAGACACTCAAGACATTTGTTCTTAACTTACAAAGAAGAGTTACCCTGGCAACTTAATGTATGGAGAACATACACAGATGTCATGTATCTGATTTCTCCCCTTTCGGTATATATATTATTAATATTATTATTATTATTATTTTTAGTTCATCAGTTTGCTGGTCTCTGCAGTCAGCAGAAACAAATGGGCAATATTTGTCCTGGAGGCCTGGGCGCCTGGGTCCCACATAAGCATCTGCCCGTAGCTTTCCTTGCCACCCTTGGGTGGGAGCTCTTCTACTGTACTTAGAGAAGCCTTTCTTCCGTGACTGCAGACTCCAGCAGGGTTCTCCGCACGTGGCCAAGGAGCAGCTCAGAGAGGGTGCGGGTGTGTGTGCCCAGGCTCCTGAGGAAGCCGGGCAGTGAGGAGACCTGCCACTCACTGGTTTCTGCCAAACCCAGCGTGTGCTACTGTCATTTGCAAAGCGAGGAAATACTACTACTGGTAATAAAACTGCACATGCAAGATTGAAGATGAGAAATAGACTTATATTTACCTTCCTGTGATTTGGGATTGGTGCTTGAAGATAAACGTGTTGTTTCTAGTTTCTGAAATAACGAACCCCTGGGTGCGAAAAGGCAGGAATTTTTTTTTTTTTTTTTTTTTTTTAGCATCCTATGCAGGCAATAGAACTTCCCTTGCTGTCGGTGCCAGCAGTGAAAAGAAATATATCCTACTGTAGCTGAGCTTGTTCAGCATCCTGTCCTTCAGCTGGGACCTCCAGGACGCCCGAGGCTTAGTGTTGCCCGGGCCTCCTGTGCTGCTCCACCCCTCAGACCCTCTTGCCTTGCCTTGCCCTGGGGGAGCCCCCACACCCCTGCCTCCCTCCCCAGGGCCCGAGTGCACCTCCTTCGAGCTCAGGCTCAGCATAAGTGGCTGGTGGCCAAAACCCAACCGCCCAGACTTCAAAGGAAGATACATAGCCTTGAAATAATGAAAAGTGAAATCTTTGCATGTGGAAGGAAAGAAGTTGAGGTATATACAACTTTTAACTGTATTAGGGATGTATGAACCAGTTTCAGAGCAAGATTTTTATTTACTCTAGGTGAATACACATCGGAACCAATGATCCCCGTATCACTTCATACCAAGTGTGGTCTGCTTAGTTAGAACCAGTTCATGCATCCCTTAATTTTTTATGATGATTGTTGTTATTTTTGTTGTTATTATTTGGTGTTTCTAATGTTTTTTTTGTGTGTGTGTTTTTTTTTTTCTTTGCAACTCTCCGCACTAAAACTCTCAACATTGTGGAGAAAAGCCGTGACTTAACTCTACGCTGCAGTGAGATGTAGCAGAAACGGCCCCAGCAGCACAGCGGGGCTGCCGCTCGCAATAATCACTATTGATTTAAAGCTTTACTTAGCCTTCCTCTGTACCCCCTTAGTCAATAAGATCTTGCCACATTTTATTAGTGAGGTTGAGAAATGTATTATTTGTTTGTTGTTCTGCCTCTTCCCCAATATTAAACTGTGAAATTTCTGATTTGTTTAAACTCTGGGTGAATCATAGCTTAGTTGCATGTCCAGCTAATTTGTTTCTATACATTTTGTTTGATTCTCTTTCTCCTCTCAGGGCTTTTACAAAAAAATATATATATATGGATCTTCTGAAAAGTTTTTTGAGGTGCAAGTTTCTCTCTTGTTTTTCTCTTTGATTTGTGGACACAATGCTGAGATTCAATCACTACATGAAACTCCTGGCTGTGGAAACAAAGCAAAAAAACCCCAGGGCTGAATCCGCAAGCGGCCCCGGGGAAGCTACGAGACAGTCGGATGCCAGTTTCAGAAAGATTCAGCGAACCCTCAGCCCTCTGTTCCTCGTTCCTCTCCTCTCTTCTTCAAGAAAGAAGTTGATCCTAGTGATTTCAGCCCATGCATTAAACAGGAAACAATAATAAATGTGTAGAATTCATATTTTTCTAAAGGGAACTTAAAAACTGCTGCTACATGTTATGTACAAAACTGGTGTATGCCACATGAACAGAATCACAAGTTTAGTTTTGGTACTTTTGTTCTTCTTTGTATTCAGTTGTATAGTACTTTCAAATTCAAAATGAGAAGAAAAGCTGTTCTGTAACATACCATCTAAGCAATAAATGTTATATTTTTAAAATGGCAGATTGCTTGTCACACAGTTGTCCTATGATTTGCTGTGATCCTGTCAGTTTGTACTGCTTCCCGTCAGCACAGGCGTCCATGGTTTGCCATGAACGCTCCGTCACCTGGTGGCCCTTCAAGCTCAGCCATAGCTGTTGGGCCACCTGGAGTGAGAGAGTGGAGCGCCAGGAAGAACCCAGCTGTGGTTGCGACTTAATCCCGGGTGCACAGGGTGGTCCTTCTCAGGGGCAGTGGGCAGGCCCGAGTGAGTTAGCAACAGCTACAGCCTGGAATCCTATTTTCTGGGCAGCAGCTCCTGAGAAGTGCACTTTGCCTTTTCCTTCTCTTGCCAGTTACGAGGGATAGAGTTGCCCCTGGGTTGGGGAGACCCTCCCCATCATTTAGGGGAAGGGCTTGGATGGGACGGTGATCCCAGGGCTGGGGACAGAGCAGATCGAAACACGTTTGTGAAGGTCTGTCATTAAAGCAGCAGATGAGCAGAGCCCTGAACAGCCTAAACCAAGCGGGAGTGGCTCTCAAAGCACACCTCTGGAGGAAGCTGGGCTGGGAAGCGCCTTGTAGACGGTGCTTCACTACGTTGACTGTGCTAAGGGTTGGTTCTCAGCTCCAGGTCTTAGCAAGATAAGTGCAGTGCTCTCTGGACCTGAAAGCTTCTGTGGGGGCCCTGCTGCTGCTCCCGGCCCTCACCCCCCACACACTACCCCCAGGAGACTGGCTGTGCTGGGGTGCCAGTGAGGGGTGCCCGCTTGCACTAAGTGAAACAACCAAAGTAAGTCAGGAACAGTTATAAACAAGCAGCTCACAAGAGACATGCCTCCCAACCTCTTCATTCGGGGAAGGGGAAGCTGTGGCCACCAGCGAGCATCATTTCTAGCCCCATGTGGATGAACTTAGTTTTCCTGACGGAGCTTGGACTGTCCCTGGTCCATGTGAGGGCGAAGGGGCAGCGGAGTGTGATATGAAAGACCCAGAACGTGGCGGCGCCACAGCCTGGGGCATGTTGGGAGAAGGCATGTAGGAGGTGAAAGGTGGGATTTGTCACAAGTTCTGTCTGTCAGGAAGAGATCTGATGTGAGCGCATACGGTGCCTCTTCCCTTTCTGGTTGTGAGCCAGCTGGGGCCTCCAGGACGGGGCTGCTCTCCCCTCCAGCCCCAGCCCTCTCCTGCAGCCCCTCACTCAGACGTCCGTCTCTGGGCCCACACTGGCCAACACCCGACAGACGTGGAGACAGCCCAGGTCTCGGGTTGTGTCCAGTTCCCAGGCAGTTGTCCCAAAAGAGGGAGTTAGGCACATGCAGGGTGACATTATTTGCAGAGTTTATTAACTCCAGTCATGATTGAGCATCATCATTAATAATGCATTTCTTAAGTAAAAAAAAAAAAGAAAAGTGGATTTGGATTTTCTCGTCTGCTGTGCCTTCAGAGAGTGCCAGCGAGCCCAGACAATCCTCACAGACAGGCTGTCTCCCTGGAGGCCGCGCTGCTCCTTGCTTGCTCCTTCAGCACTGACGGTGACTTTCCAAGTTGGAAGGGGAAAGTGAAAGAAGCTTACGTTTAAAGATCAGTTTCACCTCTGTGGTTGTCAAACCTCACTAAGGCCTGGGACCTAAACTGAGCTGTGGGGGTGTTCAAGTGTTCTGTTGCAGTCCAAGATCCAAGTAACCTCAATCATGCCTATTCCACAGGGGTTGCCAGGAAGCCGCTGTGTGTCCCAGGCACAGAGAACACAGCAAGGGACAAAACAGATTTCTTTCCTTTGGAAGTTGAGTTTTAACAATGGGAGATAGTACATGGACTAGACAGAGGGAGTGCAAGTCCAAGGCTGTGAAGGGCAGAACCTGGAAGAGAGGTCAAAGGACAACAAGCAGTAAGAGAGTCATCTGCCCTGCCCCGGCTGGTGTGGTGCCGTTGGCTGGTCATCCCATAACCCTAAGATCACTGGATCGATTCCCAGTCAGGGCACGTGCCCAGGTTTCGGGCTTGATTCTCCCATTGGGGTGCATGCAGGAAGCAGCAGATCAGCTGTTTCTCTCTCACATTGATATTTATTTTTCTCCCTCCTTTCCCTCTGTCTTGAATGAAAATAAAACAAACTTTAAAAATAAAAAAGTCACCCACCAGAGAGAAGGCCCTTTGGGCCCTGCATGACTGGAGAGGGGTGAGTAGGGGGTAGGGCGATAATGGATAAGGGTGGGGGAGGGCATGCTGGTTGCATATTGGTGTGGGGTAACAGGGACACAGGCAGATGCAGAGGATCAACCGAGAGGCAGGCAAGAGACGGCAGTGGCATGGAACACAGTGATGGGAGTGAAGATGTTGAGAAGAGGTTGAGTTTAGGCTGTATTTTCAAGGGGAGCCAACAGGAATATATAATAGATCAGAGATAAGAACTACAAGAAGTCAAAGCTTTGAGAGTCCCCAGAAAGGCTCAGAGGTTGGCTTTGACTTATAGGTGTTTGGAATTTTAAAAGAAAGGTCATTCTACCTGAAAAGTAACCTTGGTAGAGGATATGTTGCCAAGGAAAAGGAAAGGGAAGAAATCCTTGCTCCTTTCTGCCCACTCACATAAGCACCGCATTGTGGCTGCTCATGTCCCTGTGACCAGAGGTACACGAGTCTTTCTGCAGCGGGTCCCAAAGAAACAGCAACCTCCTCCCCCATTGTGATTTCTGGGCCTGCCCCCACCAGGCAGAGAATGAGTCCACAATAGCAGACACACGAGCTTATCCGTCGCCGGCTGTGTGGATCACTCTCATGTTTTCTGATTGGCCCTTGCAGGAGGAGTCAAGCCCAATAAATGGTTGGCTCGGCTTGACCTTGACTTGCTTGACTCCAAGGTCAGTGCTCCTGACCCACAAGGTGACCATCAGTCCCTCTGTGCCCTGAGGATTTAGGTTCAAGTAGGTCCTTTTATCATTGTCCCCTCTCCACCCAGAAATAGCATTAAGGAGTAAGTACTTACCTCTTGACACTGATCTCAGGTTAGAACAGCACATGTTACATCTGTGTGTGTGATAAAATACATAACATAAAATGTGCCATCTTAACCTTTTTCAAGTGTACAGTCAGTGGGGTTAAATATATCCACATAACTTTTTCATCTTATATAACTGAAACTCCGTGCCCTTTAAACATGGACTCCAGCTCCCCTCACCCATGACACCTCCACCCCCCGTTCTGCTTTCTGTCTCTATGAATTGACTACTCTAGGGACTTCATGTAAGTGGAAAGGACATCATCACACGATTGAGAAATGTGGGAGCTTGGACAGGGGACACGCCTGAGAGGAATTACCCAGGGCGCAAGTGGAGGGGAGCCAGCCTTGGAAGAAGGGTCTCAAACATCAGGTCATCCTGAAGACACAGCCAGCCATCTGCCGCACATCAGGCAGGGGAGAGAAATGGCCAAGAGCCAGGTCTCAGAGCAAGCTGGCTGGCATGCAAATCCCAGCTCTTCCTCTCATGCCTGATGAATGGCCCAAGTTTCCCTATCTCTGCAAAAGAGGTAACAAGAATACCGGCTTCATAGGATTGTCATGCAGATCAGATGAATTAATATACATAAGGCGCCTGGACAGCACCTGCTACCAAGCAGGCATGACAGGCATGTCAGCATCTCTCATTACTGTGGGTTCTGTAGCCCTGTCTTCATTAGAATGCTTTACTTGTTGCCCAGCGAGGCAAGAGGACGGAACTTCCACTGGACACATTCGTTCTGCAGATGTCGGGGGATGGTCTTGGAGAGGGGGTTGTGGGAGATGACCAAGCTTCAGGCGCTGCCCTCAGGGCCACGTCCTCCACCCTGGCTGACACAGAGCCCCTACTGGCTCCGCGCCTGGGGTGGGGGGATGGGATCCCAGCTCAGCCAGGAATCCCCAGAATGCACAGGTTCCTTCCTACCCTTTGGCCCACCTGGCCTTTGTCAGTCTGATTGATGGAGAAGAATGGGCCCGAGAGAGAGTTCTAGGAACCTCCCACCAGCTCCTGGGCCAACTGTTCAGCTGCCCACCCAGGGCTGGGCAGTGTGGGGTCCCAACCTCACCCAATCCAACAGAATGCTCCCTGCAAAGAAGGGGGGTCCTGGAGAGTGGCCGGTCTCCTTTAGCTTTGTAGTTCAGTCATCTGCCAGCCATCAGCCTCCCGGGTGCCCAAGACTCTGTTTTGGCCTTGGTGCTTGTCACATGTCCCCACCCTGGGATTGTGTGAGGGAGGCCCCTTGAGTTCTTACTCCCCGCTCACACCAGGCAGCATCCCATCTCAGCCCCCACCACAGTGCAGGCCTGGTCTGTGGAATAGGTGCAGCCCCAGTACCAGCCCAGACCTGCCCAGTCCAGGATGCCGGGTAGCAGGACCCCGGGGGATTCGCACACACAGTGGATGCGTGAGAGGCTGGTCTGAAGCCTGACGCTGGGTTCTGAGGAAGATGGCCCTGGCAGCTGCTGCGGAGACAGCTGTAGATTCTCCCTCCAAAAAGAGAATCCAACTCAGGAGGAGGACTGCGAAGCTAGATAGAAGTTGGGAGTGTGCAGGTTCAAGCGCTTCTGGTGGCCACCCCCCCAGCCCCTGCTGCAGCCCCTGGCCAAACACACAAGCCACCCAGAATCTCCCTCACCGATCCTGTGCCTCTGCCCTACGCATTGACTCCAAAGGCTCCTTGAAGGGACAGAGCGGTGAGAAGGACAGCCCAGCTGGCTGCCCCATGTCTGGTGCCAAGTGGCCTGGGCCCCTCCTTTCCCATCCCCAACCCCTCAAGGGGCCAGGAACTGGGCAGGACAGCTGGGTTTATTTTAAACTTAAAATTGAAGGTTGCTCTTTAACAACAACAACACGGTCCCCTCCGATTCTAGACTGCCAAAGTCAGGGTCCCAAATTAGAACCCAGCGGGCACTCCTTTCCCAAGTTACTGTTATGGGAAGGAAGCCACAGCCCAATGTGAACTGATGCACCTGGTGGCCCTGGCTGGTGGCCACCGCAGCCTCACTGCTGTCTGGGCAGGGTCAGTGCAGGCCGGCAGAGGCCAATGCAGGGCACTCTTTTGTCCTTGGACCTGAGACAGCTCTTTAACAGAGCTTTTAAATAAAAGGGATACCTGCTCAGGTTAGAAAATATAGGAGCTTCAGGAAAATATGAAGAAGAAAAAAACTGAAGTCATCATCTTGCTTCTCAGGTACTATTTTTATTCGTTGAATATTACTGTTTTCATTAAGCCCAGCTTTTTTTCCTCACTCTTGGGCATGTTTTCACAGTATCTTGCACACTACAGTGTTTTCCTGTGCCTGATGGTTTTTGTCTTCACCCACGTCCAGTAAGCTGGAGAGGAAAAAGTCCTTATCACCTCAGAGCAGAGATGGGAGTTGAAATGATTTGCCCCAGTCTCCAGCTGATGAGTGCCCTTGTTAGGATGAAATTGCCCACCAGAAAAATTTTAAATCCAGACATGGATGGTATGGGTATCTGTGGTGTGTGTTGTCTACCGAAAAAGCGGTTACAGAAAACTAAGAGCACATGCTGTTGGTTCTTCAGTGACTCCTGTTCACAGAGGTCAAGGGGAGACAGAAGATAGAAGCAGACCCTCCCCTCACCCCAGTCAGTAGGTGGAAGGCTTTGTAAGGGAACTTACATAGGAGGCTTGTCTTGGGCGGACACGAGACGAGATCTCGGCACCCACCTGCCAGAATCTAAAACGTTTATAGAGAGGCCTTAATGGGGTCAGTCATGTGTGCCATCCAGATAGTCTCAACAATACCTCACTCACTCAAGGCTGCACTCTTGAAAATGACTCCCACTGTGTGAGAAGAACACACATTTCAAAGACAGGGGAGGGTGTGAAGAGCCCCTGATTACCCAAGAGTCATCCGGTGCCATGCCCTCTTGGTGACCCCTCCAACACATGCTTCTGCAAAACAGACATGACTTGGGTGCCATCCATACATTCCCTAAGGTCACTCAGCGACTTCCCAACTGTTCCAGCTCTCTTCTGCTGCAGAACAAACACCACCCAAATTTAGGGTCAGGATTGGGCAGTGAGCAGGGCTCTGCAGGAATAGCTCACCCCTGCCCGCCTGCATCTGCTGAGCCAGAACCTTCTGAACAGTTTCTTCTCCCTCCCACGGTGTAGGCAACCCACCCACTAAAAAGAATTCTCTGAATCGCTTATTAAAAATTCAATTCCACACCTACTGATTCAGGATCTCAGGAGGTGGGACCCAGCCATTTGCATTTTTAGGAAATTCAGAAAGTTCTGAAGCCCAGGAACGTTAAAAACTGTCCCAGACTCGTGTCTTCATTTGTACCTTGGCACCATGTCCTACGAGCAAGTGCCACCACCTGACTTGCCTTCCTGGAACTTTGGGCCGCCCTGTCTTGTGACAGCTGCTTGTCTGTTAGCTGCTAGGGCAGGCTGCACACTTCACAAGACCCAGTAAAAGACGAAACTGTGGAGCCCTGACTTAAAAAGCAGGAAAAAACCTTTTCCTTCTCTCTCTATAGGGTTGTTTTTTTGTTTGTTTGGTTTTTTAATTTTTAGAGAGAGGTAAGGGAAGGAAAAAGAGAAGGAGAGAAACATCATGTGTGGTTGCCTCTCAAGCACCCCCAACTGGGAACGTGGCATGTGCCCTGACTGGGAGTCGAACAGGAAATCCTTTGGTTTGCAGGCCGGCACTCACTCCACTGAGCCACACCAGCCAGGGCTTCGTGGTATTTTTTTTTTATTAGCTATTTGAGGTTGCAGCCCCTTGGACATGGGGAGCCTTTGGCTGCCAGTGCCTGGGGACACACTTGCCGACCTTTCCTTCATCCACACCCAGGCCTCCACCAAGGACCGGGGGAGCTGCCATCGCTAGGCCAGGATGGGAAGCAAGTGGCCAAGACCCGTCAGGCGGGAAGTGGAGGGAGGCAGGACCACACATGAGCCAAGGCTCTGAGCACATTCCATTGTGCCACCGGACTTCACCCACAAAATCCAGTTCAAAGATGAACTCACAAAGGATTTCAAGATGGCATCTCAGAGCACTAAACTCCAAGCACCGGCCCTGTGGCCCTGCTCTGTGACTCGGACTAGTCTTCGCTCTACTCTCTCCAGAGCCCAGCAGTGTGTGTTTCCATCAGCCTCACCCCGGTGCCCAGCACCTCCCGCAGTGTCTCAGGCCAGGCTGTTGGTTGCCTGGGCACTGCTGTCACCCAACTGACTCCAAGCGCAGAATTTACTTGTCGTCCCTGGGTCTGCACACAGTGATGTTTGCTGCTTCCCCTGAAAATTCTACCTAGTTTCCTGATCAGCACTAGGGAGGCTCAGTCATGCTGGCAGCAATGTTGGGTTTGCCCGCTTTCCATCTTCACCACACAAGGCCCATGCTGAGCCCCATCCCAAGCTCTTGGTGACAGTGCAGGACTCTGACACATGTGGCATGCGCCCGCTCACCAACGACACCCTTGCTCCAGCTCTGGGACATGCAGCCTCAGCGGGCCATGCCAGCCAGCAGAACAGCCTCACCTCCCCGACGCCATGCCTGCTGCCAGCCCCAGGGAAGCCCCTGTTCTGCAGGGTTTGGTCCTGCAGAGGAGGGTGGGGCTGCAGCGTGAAAGGAAAGGCGATGTGAACTGGGTGAAGGGAGAAGCAGTCAGAGAGGGGCCCCTGCCCTGCAACTAGAGACAGTGAAAGCAAAAGCCAGGGACGATGGGAGCCATGAAAGTGAAAAAAAGAAAACAGTAATTTTTACTGAAACTGAATTTCACCATGCCAGATTTTCCTGTTATGTATTGTCTCTTTTTTATAAGATTCATGTTTAGAACAGTTTTAGGTTCACAGCATAACTGAGAGGAAGATACAGAGACTTCCTGATTGTGCCCTGCCCCCACAAGTGATCAGCCTCCCCATTTACCAGCGCCCCCCACCAGAGTGGGGTATTTGTTCCAGTGATGAAGCTACAGGACACATCGTAGTCACCAGAATCCACAGCTGACAGCAGGGAACACTCTTGATCTTGTACGTTCTGTGGTTTGGACAAAGGTGAAGTGACATCTATCCTTGGTTACAGCATCGTACAGAGTATGAAAAACCCTCTGTGCTCGTCCCAGTCGCCTTCCTTCCTTGTGTTACAGAAACAAGGGAGTCCAAAAATCCCCAGAGCTTGCAGCTGGGGGATGGGGAGAAGGAAGCAGCTTTTGGAATGCCTCCACATGCCTGAGGCTGGTGGCTAGTGTCTTTCTTATGCAAATGGATTTAATGCATCCAAAGCCTCAGGCAGATGGGAGGAGTCTTGAACCAGGGGACAGTATGGAAAGCACACAGAGCCTACGTAAGGGTCTGTGAATGGTCAGAACTGTTTGCAACGCCCACTGCGTCAGAGGACGCAGTCAGGGATATATAAGCAGCTGCAGACATTTTTAGCTGAGACTCTCTCTGGCTCTCGCTCGTGCTCTCTCTCGGAGACTCTCTGTGGCTCTCGCTCGTGCTCTCTCTCTGGGACTCTTGCTCTGGCGCTCAGACTCTCTCAGACTCTCGCTCTCAGACTCTCTCTGGCTCTTGCTCGTGCTCTCTCTCTGAGACACTCTCGCGCTCTGACTCGGGCTCTCACTCGCGCTCTGGCGCTCAGACTCTCTCTGGCTCTCGCTCGTGCTCTCACTCTGGGACTCTCTCAAGCTCTCATTCGGGCTCTGGCTCTCACTGGCGCTCTGGCGCTCTGACTCGGGCTCTCACTCGCGCTCTCGCTCTCGGGCTCTCGCTCTCCCGTGTGCTCCCTCCACGTGGCTTGGTGAAGGGGCCTTCTCCATGTGGCTTGGAGAAGGGGCCTTCTCCATGTGGCTTGGAGAAGGGGCCTTCTCCATGTGGCTTGGAGAAGGGGCCTTCTCCATGTGGCTTGGAGAAGGGGTCTCCAGGCTGCTTTAAGAGGCTCTCGCCATGTGGTTTTGAGGAGGAGAGATCTGTGCGGTTTGCAGGAAGAAGGCAGTTTGCAAGGAGGCTGAGAATCCAGGCGATCCTGCATTGAGAGCTGGAGGGCGCCACAGCACAGAAAGGACCTCCCCAATCAGATTGAATGATTGGCAGCTGCTGGTAAAGCTGAACTGTGTTGGGAAAGTAGGGAAACGGTTTCTCTGACTTCCCTAAAACTAGCCTGGTTTGGAAGTGGGGGAGGCAAGGATATGTGTTTGTGGGTATTTTAAAGAGCATAAGACTTAACAACGGAAATCCGCAAATAACTAAATCTATATAACTGTTAAATAAACAATTCTTTTTCTTTTCACCAAACTCTGGTATTGAGAGTTATAATTTTGGCGGCGGGCAATCGGGCCCCTAACTAAAGAGCCCGTGGGTTTGTTTTCAATTGGAGCAGCCCAGGGGTTCTGTAACACTTGCACAGTGTTGTGTTGGGAGGCCAGGGTCGAGGGGCGCACCCCGGGAGAACACAAGGAGCAAGTTTTATGTTTCATTGGGGAAAAGAAAGAGCGAGAAAAGGGTCTGCAGACCGGCTTCTCTGGAAGCAGGGCTGGGGGAGCCCGGCCAGCAGACGGGAAGCGCGCTCCCCGGCACGTGGCACGTCGGAACCACCGGAGGGAGCCGGGTCAGCGGAGGAGAGGGCCGGGACTCCGCAGGCGGCGTGGAGGCGCGCCCGCGCCCTTGTTGATTCAGCTGACGCCTGTGAGCGCCCCGGGTGTGCGGGCTCTCCCAGGAAACCCACAGATGAAGAGTGACACCGCCTGCTCAGCAGGAGAGCAGGAGGGAAAGGGGTGGGCAAGGGACCCGGCAGCTGGAGGCCACTGCACAGGAGCACGGGGCGCGCGCGCGGGCGCTCAGAGGTCGGAGGATGCTCCCGACTGGGACTCAGAAGCCCTGGAGAGAGGTCCCTGGGAGAGTCCCCACAGGCGGACATGGTGGGACGCCAGGGCCGGGGGAGCCGGGGACAGTGCTGGGGCAGTGGGACGGGCCAGTGGCTGAGGGGTAGGTGAGGACACTGCCTTACCCGCATGGCGGACAGCGAAAAATGCGGGAGCGAGGGAATTAGGGGATTAGGAGAGCTCTGAATGCTGGAGCTGGATTCTGGTGGCGAGTGGGGTCACTGAAAGTCATCGAGTTTGTCAGTTAATAGGTCCAAGCCACACTCTAGAAACACACAAGCAGCAGCGTGTCAGGTGGAGTGGAGACTGGGAGCCCAGTGAAGCGAGTATTAGAATAGTCTAGGCTGCGGAGAACACGGGTTAGAGGGGGAGAGATGAGTGCTCAGAGGTGCCGATGCCTGGGCTGTGAATGAAGCCAGGACACCGGGAGGAGGAGCACAGCTGCTGGCTCTTGGAGAGTGGGGGTTCAGCCTTGCTTGAGGCACCTGTAGGAGGCCTCTGGTAGCAAGTGACAGAGTCCAACCCAGACCAGCTCATGCGCAAATGGGAATGGGTTAGTCCCCATCACTGAAAGTCCGGGAGCAGAGGCTTTAGGCACACAGCCAGATCCAGATATTCATGGATTGTGTTGGAATCACCTTTTCCCTTCTCCCTGTTCTGCTGTTTTTATATTGTTTTCATCCTCGAGGAGGGTTTCCAACAAGGCAGAAAGGGGCCCAGGAGCTCGCCTCACCTTCAGTTGTGTAGCAAGTCCAGGTGCAAGATCTAACTCAGCACTTAGGATTTATTTGTCTGATCAGTCTGAGCCATGTTTCCATCTCTGGGTCACATGCATGCCTTGGAGCAGTGGGTAGTCAGATGTCCCTAAACTGCCTGAATGGGAAGCTCCCCACAGGAGAACATGGGGTGGCCCCAGGAGGAGAGGGAGAGTGCAGGTGGGGGTGTCTGTAGCTCAGGGGACAGGTGAGAGCTAGGACCGATGTGAGTCACGTGGGAGCTGCAGCTCTAGGAATGAATGAGATGATAAATGGGGAAGTGGGGTGAAGGGGGAGCCAGAAAGAGGCACAACACCCTGGGGAAGAGAGAGAAGATGAAAAGTTCCAAGAAGCAGTGAGAATAGTAACAGTACAGCCTGGGGGGGGGGGGGGTGGCAGTAGTGCGGGGTGACCATTCCCATCAGGAGGAGGATGAAGACAGGCCCTTGGGTTTGGTGACTTGGTGCCACCGCCCATGTGGAGGGGGTGGAGGGGGTGGAGGCAGAAGCCAGACGGGAGCAGTTGGGACTGGAATGGAGGTGAAGGTGTGAACATGGAGTTTGGCAGAGACAGGAGGGATTCCAGGTAAGATGGTCACCAGAGGGGATTATAGGGTCCTGGGGAAGCTTTTAAGGATCAAGAGAAAGAGCATGGTTTTCTTTGAGGGGAGGGGTAAGGAAAACTCCCTCTTCCGGTGGGGAGGGAATCACTGATAAGGCAAGATCGTAAGTTGAGCAAGATCCTGGAGGAGGCAGAAAGGAAAGAAGGGATGACCTGGCTCTCAAGATCAGGCATCACGCTGGCTGGTGTGGCTCTTGGTTTATTGGAGCATCATCTGTAGACCCAGAGGGTTGAGGGGATGTGTGTGTGTGTGTGTGTGTCCCTTTCTAAAAGCAGTAAAAAATGTCCTCAAGCAAAGATTAAAACAAAGAAAAAGAAAAGAAAGGGAACAGGCACCAGATTCCTCTAAGATGGGAGCCAAGGAAGAGAGGAATATACAGGCCCCTGACCAGCCTGGAGCTGAGGAGGAGGAATTGAGCAATTCAGGTGAGAAGGCTCCCGTGTTTCAGTGCAGCCTCAGAGCAGCCCCAGTTCACCTGCAGAGAGCAAGGTGGAAGGCAGGACGGTGCGGGACCTGGGGCGGTCCAGGTGCAGAGCAGACCCTGCAGAGACCAAGTGACAGGGACCAGTTAGGGCTGGGTCAGGAGCAGTGCAGGTGAGCACCAAGGACACCTCTCAGCTTGCAACTCAGTTCAAGACAAGCCTCACAGGGTGTCCAGGAACAGGCCCTTCATTCATTCCAGCACTGAGTTCCCCCAGGGCTGGGAGGACAGGGAGAGGCTGGGAAAAAGGAGAAAGAGCTGGCAGAACGGTGAGGTGGAGGGAAGGATGAGTGGAGTTACTTGGGCTCTTGAATGCAAAACAACAGAAATAGACTCAAGTCTGTGGGGGTCCAGGTCTTTCTCTCTGTGGGGCACCTCAGGGACTCTGGGTCTCTCCCTGCCACCTCTTGAATTCCTAGGCAAGCGCATCCGATTGGCCTGGCTGGTGTCAGGGGGGACCCTGGATCAATTGGCTGTGGCAGGGTCAGGGACCCATGCCAGGACAGGGTCAACCCCAGGGATTGGGATGTTTCCAGAAAAGGGAGGACCGGGAAGAGAAAGCCAGCTGCCTCCCTGGGAGCAGGACTGGGGAGTAGAAGTCTTTGGGCTGGAGCAGCTAAGTGAAGAAGGTCCAAAGGGTAGATCTTGTTTTCACAAAGACAGGCCTTGCTGAAGGCAGAGGCCAGCCTGCCCCATATCAGGCCAGGGCAGCGGCAGGGGCAGGACAGAGAGCTGACTTGTGTGCTCCAGCCCAGCCCTGCCCTCGGGGAGAAAAGGGGAGCATCTGAAGTAGCCTCACCATTCCTCTCCCGCCTGCAGAGCCACCAGAAGCAGCAGCACATTCTCCTGTCCCTGGACAAAGGTAAACTGACTTCACACTGGAGCCTTGGTGAGTGTGTGTGTGTGGGGGGAGGGGGGGGGGGCGGGGTGTAGATTCAGACAGGGCTTACGTCACCTGACTCTTGACAGCAAACACCTGTCTTTCCCTTCTCAGTGCCCAGAATGTAAGGTGCATACAGAGCTTCAAATAAGAAGAAGCCCCCTAAACTGACAGTCCCCAGGCCTCCTTAGTCCTCGAGCCCTTGACTGAGCTAGGCCCGCAGTCTTCCACATCCAGGGGCATGTGGGAATGACAAGTGCTGTGACTCAGATGAGGGCAACTGAAGTCATTTCACACAGCTGGGAAAAGAGAAGCCTTAATTTCCCTTCTGATTATAGAGAAAAGGATTCATAGTCAACCTAACTTGATCCATTAAATTCTTCTACATGTTAACAAAATTATCATCTATTATCTATTCATTTTAGAATTTTTCATTTTCTAATAAGCCCTGGGAGACCCTGAGTCAGGCCACCTTGCAAAACCAGGTGCTGAGTCCTTTTGTTGACGAGCCTGGCCCTGCTCCCGCCCAGCCCTGAGGAGGGTCCTGGAGTCTGAGGAATATCCATGCCCTCCCCTCTCTCTCCATGAGGGAGTGTTAGCCCTTCTCCGTTGCCTGCACTGTCTGTAGGAGGCAACAAATTCCTGACACCCACTGGGTATGCGAAGAGCATTGGCCAATGACAACCATGGGTCTCTTTTGTGTCCCAGGTCGGTTGGACAAGATACTCTACATTGTATCATGGCTGGGAAATTCTGGGCCCAGAGTTCAATTTTTCATTGATACTAAAGATAAGCTCACCAAGAAGTCGCTTAGAATTCTAAAAACAGGATGGACTTCACATATTTTCAAGCATTTGGAGGCTGCAAATCTTTCACGTTTATCTGAAGACAGACTTCACAGGATCATGCGGCAAGGAAGGAAGGGCAGCTTAAATTTGAGAGATGGTACTTCTTAAATTATTATTCAAAGCCCTTAACCAAGTTTATAGTAAAGGAAATACTGCTCATAATGGGCCAAATTGTATCCCCTCATCCCCAAATTCATATGTTCAATTTGTTAAAATAAAGAACAATCAGAGGCCAGCCTTGAAGATCCCCAAGCAGGCAGAACCAGTTTGGTGGTACAAATAAAGTTGACTTTAGCTTATTCTGCTAGGCTAACTTGACCTGGGTCATTTCTTGCTTATGCTTCTGTAGATCATAGGAAAAACCTGAACTGCTTCTCAAGACTGATAGGAGGTGAGCACTGAAAATTCTAACATTATAACCCATCACTGTGGAGAATAAAGTCACTAGTTCCTCACTATATAAGCTACTTTAGAATAATATATCCTTGAGTCTCCTTCCATGTTTTGGTTCAAGTGCTCTGGTTTACAAACTCTTTTCGGTGTCTGCACAATAAACTCTCACTAATTACTACAATAGTTCGGTGATTCATTGACTGCTTTTACTTCTGCTATTTCTGAACTTTTAAGAAAGTGTATGCCTCCCAAATTCAATACCTACAATATCAAAATGTGACTGTATTTAGAGATAGGGTCTTTAAAGAGGTCATTAGGTTAAAATGAGGCCATTAGGGTGGCCCTAATCCAGTCTGACTGGTGTTCTTAAACGAAGAGGAAATTTGGACAGAGAGATGACGGAGATGTGCTTGCACTGAAGAAAGACCATGTGAGGACACAGGCAAGCCAAGCACGGGGGCCTTGGGAGGAACCACACCTGTCAACGCCTTGATCCAGGACTTCCAGCTCCCAAAACTGTGAGAAATAAATGTCTGTTGTTTAAGCACCCCCGACGGCGGTATTCATTATGGCAGCCTAGCAGACTAAGACACTCCTCTGGTTTGATCTCCTGGGTTTTTTACAGGTTAGAGAAGAAAGAAAATGGATTCTCATGAGCTCCTGCTTGTAAGGCACATAGCAGAGTTAGGCATACAGGAAGCACTCAATAAATGCTGGGGGTCATTACTAGCATTCCTATTAAACGGTTATCTTGATATTCACAAAAGGAGAACACATGGCCCACATTCCAAGGGCTGGGCCTAGTGAGTGTAAATCAAATTAACAAACTTCTGCTGAGTCACCAGGGCCAAGCTCAGTAGGCAGGGTATGTGTCACACTGTCTTTCCCTCACATTTCATTAAAGTATCTTTATAGAATCGGAAAAACAAGAAAGTGAGTATAGTCTTTGTTTTTTGAAAGTCAGGATATTCCACTGGCCTATAACTAGACCACCTGGGACTTGGGTTCTCTTTTGGGAGAGGTGTTTTGACTCTGGAAGCCTCACTGTTAGACAGATGTTAATGGTCTATTTGCTTATTTCAATGGCAAAGCCGTGCAGGCACCCTGGCTGGTGTGGCTCAGTGGATTGAGCGCAAGCCTGTGAACCAAAAGGTTGCCGGTTCATTCACAGTCAGGGCACTTGCCTGGGTTGCAGGCCAGATCCCTGGATGGGGGCGCACAAGAGGCAACCACACATTCATGTTTTTCTCCCTCTCTTTCTCCCTCCCTTCCTCTCTTTCTAAAAACAAATAATGTCCCAAATCTCTAAAAAAAAAAAGAAGAAGAAGAAGAAGAAGAAGAAGAAGAAGAAGAAGAAGAAGGAGAAGAAGAAGCCCTGCAGGAGACAGTAAGGCAGAGAGGCGAACAGGCTGTGTGGCCTCAATGGAGTCATTTGGCATCTATAATGTGAAGGGATTAGACAGAGACTCTCTTAAGGCCCCTTTCATTTCCCCAGTTTGACTCCTCTAATCAAAGAATAGATTTGCCATACTCCTATAACTGGACTTTTCTGTCAAGAACTAAACAATCTTTGGGAATTGTGTCGCTTGTCAATTTTGTGCAGCTCCAAGGTCGCCCTTTGTTGGCTGCTCTGAGAAAGTGGAACCGGGCCCTTTAAATTTTTGTCCTTGGCTGGCAGGCACAATGTTAAGTTCTGTCAGCAGAGGGCAGTGGAGAGACACTGCAAGAGGAGGGCTCCTGGGTGCTCACAAGGCAGGTTCTCCCATGCTGGCTCCTGCAGGGCACCTGGTCAGCAGCATCCAGTTCTTCCTCCAGGAACATACCTCCTGTGGAGAGTTTATCCTGGGAGGCTAGAAGCTGGATTTCCAGCAAGCCCCACCAATGTGGCACCACCAGCGACTTTTAGGACTCTTTTGTTGTTTTTAGAGGGGAAGGGGGGGGGGGAGAGAGAAAGAGAGAGAAGAAACATCGATTGGCTGCCTCCTGTATGAGCCAGGACCTGGACAGAACCCACAGCCTGGGAATGTGCCCTGACCAAGAATCGAACCCACAAACTTTCAGTCTATAGGAATACATTCCAACCAAGCCACACCAGCCAGGGTTCCATGTTCAAATGAATTAGTGGTTTCCTCTCTCCTAATTGGACCTTGACTGATACAGAACTGATACCATGAGCAGTCCCAGGAGACAGACCCCACAAGGCTGGGACTTAGGAATTGGTTTGGTTGTGCCTTTGGGCTGGAGCGCAATGCTGAGCTCTGTGTTGGTGGGAAATGGGATGGTGGCAAGAACAGACCTGTCATTTCAAGTGGAGCCTGATTTCAGTTCTGTAGGCTGCTCATAAATAAATGATCAGGTCCCCAGGGTGATGTCCTTCCAAGGAGCATATGGGAATTTCATCTGTAACCTTGGTGAAATCAAAACCATTTCTGGTCACAGGAATCTGGGCATCGCATGGATCCTTAGGTGGATCTAGGCGGCTCGGAGCAGCAGGCCCCAGTAGGAACCGCTGAGGGGTTGGCCTGGGCACGCCCACCTACAGACCAGTAAGCCCTGGCACCTGTCACTTGCCCCAGTGGCACACTTCTGTCAGAGGGTTTGAAACCTAGAATGGGTATAAAGATAAGAAAGAAGAATCTGGTCAAATCTAAGTGTACCATATACTGTGTGTCGAATTGGGAGAGCCTCAGAAGACTCCTTCCGTCTGGCTGGATTCCTGGAAGTCTCTCAGATCAGTCTCCTTTGAATCAGCATCACCCACCTGGGAACTCACCAGCAAAGCAGATACCCAGGCCCCTCCCCAGGAGTGGGCCCTCCAGGGGATTCTGATGTGCACTGAAGTGTGTCACTCAGTCACTGGACACAGGAACTAACCCTGGTGCTCCCACCTTACAATCATTTAGTGGCTCCCGACTACCCAGCAGAGGCTCACCCACACCCCCAACAGTAAGTCTCCAACTTTAAATTCACTGGCAGAGTCTGTTTTAAAGTGCAGGTTCCTGGGCTAGCACCCTGTGTGCGGTTCACAGGCTACATTTGAGATGTGCGTTCTCCACGGGACTAGGGCTGTGCACACGTCTATCTGTATCATTTGCCAGCTGGGTAGTTACTGGCCACTTCACACCATCTCCCTTCTAGCCCTCAAACACAATGTGCCTGTGCTCCTGATGCTTTCTGGGTTTGTAATGCCCTTCTTGCCTTTACCTCTTCCTCCACAGTATTATAGTTACAAGCCCAGCTGGAGTGAAGACAAGGAATGTCTGTGGTTCCCCGGGGCCAGGCACTCAGCAAGAGGTTCATACTTGTTTGTAGGCCTTTCAATTCCATTTATTTCAGTCCAATTCCATTCAATGCAGTGCAATGCAACTCAATTCATGTCGGAATAAAAGAGCCCTGGGGAGCTCATTATGAGCATCCACTTGTGGAAACCAGGCCTCAGAGAGCGATGGGAGGAGGGCCCCCACTCACTGATAAGGCATGATGACATATTCACACGAGGCATTATTCCTCCCCGTGCCAGGCTCCTCCGGTACCATAGGCCCCCGGATCGCTGCGGTGGCCAACGGCTTTTTGAGGCCCTCCCTCCACAGCTCATCAGGACATTTCCTTAAGATGAAACTGGAAACCGCTAAGATACGTGTTGCAACCATCATGTCACAGGGGCTCATGAGCTCACCTCACGCACAGCTGTGTGTCTCCTGACCTCAGTCACCATCGATGCGATGGGGTAAGAGCAAGGCAAACTGAACGCACCTACAGCTTATCTCCATCCAGAAACAATGAGCAACAGCTGTTGTTCATCAGCCCAAAGCCCTTGTCACACAGCCACTCCCGGCGAAGACGTCTCAGCAGGAGCCAGGTGAGCATATAGGCGAGTGGGCTGCTGTTGTCCTAAGTCTCACAAATAGCAGAACAGTGCGGAAAGGATGGCCAGGCTCCGGGATGTTTCTGTGGCGGCTCCGGCGGAGCGCGCAGCCGGGCGCCTGGGACCGTGTGAGGGCAGCGCTGCAGAGGCCCGATGCCGTCAGTGCGTCTCCCTCCTCCTGCGTCTGAAACGACAAAGGGAGACGGTGACCTCCTGAGAGGCCTCGGGGCAGCCCTGGATCACTCCGCTCCCCTCCCGGGCGTGCACTGTGGGCGTCGCGCGGAAGAGACTTCACTCTGCACTTACAAGCCCAGTTATTTTACACGATTAAAGACCAGAGAATCTCCTCTCACCACCACCCCTACTCCCGCCTTCCTCCCATGAAGAAACAAATGGCAAAAACTCTAGGACTGGGTTTCCAAGTTTCTAAAATTAGTCCATTCTGTGATTCCCAAGAGATAAATACTGCGCTTTTCTATTGGGATCTTCATGCATTAATCGACACTCTGGTATAAAAGGAAATCCAAAAGCCATCTCCATGAATAAAGCAGGAAACACTGCAAAGACTCATGTGCACAGATTTGGAGGATTTTGCTTTGGAACTGAATCAGCTCCTAAATAGTCTCACTCGTTCTTGCATTCACTCAACAAATATTTATTAAGCTGCCATGGTGAGCAAAGTGCGGTCCTTGCTCTCCTGGAACTTGCAGCAGAGTGGGGAGGAAGGGCACATTGCCACCGGGACTCGATGGAGTCATTGTGCACGGATATTAAGCCCATTATGGGAACAGACACCTGACCTCACTGTGGGTGCCTGGGGAGGGGATGGGGGTCCTTAGAAAGCTTCTTTCAAAGAAGTGACAGGAAAAATGAGGCTGAAAAACTCAATAAGACCCCTCCGTTCCCAAGTCCCCAGTGTCAACATCACAGCATCAGGTGCCTCTCAATTTGATGCACTGAGAAGGGTTCAAATCACTTCCATGCTCTTCCTGCTGAAGAAGCATGATTTGAGTCTAATCATGAGGAAACAGCACACAATCTCTAGCTGAGGACACTCAGCAAAGCAAGGAGCCTGTACTCCTTAAAGATGCAGTGTCCCAGAAGACTGGGGAAATGTTTCAGATTAAAGGGGACTATGGAGACATGCCAACTAAATGCAACACATGATCTGGGACTTGCTCCTGAACCAGGAAAAAAAAAAAAAATGCTGTGAGAGGCATGACTGAGACAACTAGTGAAATCTGACCATAGACTGTAGATTAGAAAACATTGCATTAGTGTGAAATTTACTGATTCTGATTACTGTAAATCGGTTGTGTCAGAGACTGTGTTCTTAGATCAACTGTGGTGTATTCAGGAGCAAAGGGACATAATGCCTGCAATTCACTTGCAAACAGGTCAGAAAAAATGTGTATGTACATATCTGACAAAATGTTAACAATGATCTGGGCGAAGGTGGGGGGTATAGGGTATTTCTTTGTACTACTTTGCAACTTTTGAGTAAGTTTAAAATTGTGTCAAAATTAAAGGTGACCCCCCTTTAGGGGGAGGGCAGGCTGTGCAAGGGTGGGAGGTGGCCATGTGGTGCGCGCAGGGCACAAGCAGTTCAGCTGGGACTCAGATTCAAAGCAGGCACTAGTGAGAGATGTGGCTGGAAGGTTTGCAGAGGCGAACGAGAGAGGTTTGCGTCTGTCTGCATCCTGCAGGCTGCGAGGAACTGCAGAAACGTTTTAAGCAGAGGAGCGTCACAGGATCAGAAGGCCATCTTAAGGTGATCATAGTGGTTTTGTCAGGGGTGGGTCTGAAAGGACCAGATGGCACAGGGGACCGGGCCCAAGCTCTCACGGGGCGTGAGGCCACAGCAGCAGCACTGCGTGCTTCCTTAACATGCAGGGTGAGCTTAGGGCTTCTCTTGCGTCCAGGATGAGGGCTGGCAGCAGGGCTGTGCCATGGGGACGGGGGCAGAGGTTGGACGAAGCAGGCTGTTAAGAGGTAGGATGGAGAAGACCCTGTACAAAAAGTATTTTCCTGTGGAAGTGATGGGACCAACTGAGAGAGTGACTCCTGAGAAAGCAGTTTAGGGGGGAAGAGGTCCAGTTCCCACGTCGATTTGAGGGAACTTTGTGACTCCGGGTGTTTGGCTGCCTGAGCTGGAGGCTCCCCAGGGAGGTCCAGGAGCCCTGGCAGAGCAGGTGGGCAGGACCCTTGGAGTCCAACTGACTGTGCCCAAATGTTGGCGGGGGGCGGGGGGTGCTTACTCTTACTAGCTGGGTGAGCCCAGGCACCCAGGCAAGCTGTTTATCGTTTGTGCTTTCAGTTCCTCAGTTCTTAACATGCTGACACCAGAACTTATCTCAGGCAGGGCTGGTTGCCCAGAGTATGAAATGAGTGAGCACAAGAAAAAGGCTTAGAAAAGCCCCCAGACCAGAGGAAGTGCTCAAAGGGGTCAACCGCAGCCACCATCACTTCCAGTTGGCCTCTCAGGCACCCAACAAGAGGGTGGGCAACGACAGGAAGGGGCGAGTGGAGCAGCCCCACTTGTACAAGGAGAAGGTTCATCTGGTGCAGGCTCTCTACCACCAGCTGTGGGGCAGGCGTGTCCTGCCATACGCTATGTTAGGGGTGTCCTGGGGCTGGGCCGAGCAGACCAGCTCACTGTGCTGCAGCCAGGCAGTGCCTTCGGGCTCCTGGGGAATGTTTTACGTACGCTTTTGTGAGAACCAGTGTTCCTTATTAAAATGCAGATTCCCGGGCCCAGCTTAGGGCTAGTCAGATCTGGGGATGGAACCTGGAACTCTGCACATCAAACACACATTCTCCTGCCTCCACCCCTACCCTGCTCTCCCTCATGGGTGACTAAGTTTCTGAATGCTGCCTCAGAGCAAGAAAGTGTTTTTGAAGTAATGTGTGTTGGAGGGAGAGAACTAATGGCAATTATTTTAATACTGTATCTCAATCATTTTGGATCCATTAATTTATATAATTGAATATAGTATGTTCATTTGGGTTCAAAAAAGAACAGTTGAGCTGCCCAGTAACGGGACAGGGGCCCGACAGGGGCCCTACACAGGGAAAAACACCGGACTGATTCTTAATATCCTTTCGAACTCTAATATCATACAGGACTTCATTGAATACAGAAAAAAGGAAAAAAAAAAAAAAAAAAGGACCACACCTTTCAAACAGAATTTCAGTTCTAGGGAAAAAAAAAAAGTTGTTGGTGGTTTTTAGTTGGCTGTCAAATGAATATTTCTTATGCAATGAGGAAAAGAAACATTCCTCAAAGTGCAATTATGTTATTCTGGGATAGGCACTAAGATCAGGGTTTTGTTTGTGTTTTTAAGGTGTAATAGCTTTAAAATTCATCAAAACACTTGACATATAGTGAGGGCTTTATACTCATTGAATATGAGTAACTCTAACTACTATTATCCCCATTTTACAGATGAAGAAAACAGACTGAGACCAATTAGGTAACGTGTCTAAGGTTATCTTGCCAGTAATGGGTGAGTGCTAATTTCAACAGCAATTAACCATCATACTACACTGATGTCCAATGAGTGAGAATACTTAATTAATCCATCCTAAATAAACATATGTTGTATATATATGGATATGATGGAGGGGCAGTTGGCTTTGTCCATCCTCTGAGACCAGGTTTCTCTCTCAGGAGATGAGATCAATCTAAAGAACAGTCTGTGTGTGGTTGGCCAGCTCTAAGGTGACTGCAGGGGCCTCTTACAACATTCATCTTTCTACTGACATGGTCATTCAAATAAAAGCCCAAATCATTTCATTGGTGTCTTAGCAAAAGCAGCCTTTCCCACTCTGATGTTTACTTTTGGGGTGGGTGATGGTGGCGCACAGGCATGCATAGGCTGGTTGGAGTAGGCAGCTTGCTTTAGGGGAGAACAATTTTTAACAGTCTTATCTTCTTCCTGGTCGTTTTGCACTTTACTGGCAATGCCAAGGGGCAGCCCTGGGAATGGGTTCACTGCTATACCATTCATGAGCAGCAGGGGGCAGCAAAACACAAGCATGCTGTTAGGGGAGCCTGGAAATAAGTTATGCTTCTTAAACTTTCATAAAATTTGGAGAATTCTTGCAGAGTAGTAATACTACATATTTAAAATTATGAAAACAAGCTCATTTAGTTGTTTCAAGTTGGTATAATTTGCTAATCTTGCCATTATGCATTTAAAGGAAAAATAAGATTGCAATTCACTCAATTCCGGAACTCTTTTCCTTTTGAAACTGGCTGTGATCTCCCTATTGTTTCCTTTCCTTTCCTAGAACCCACCTACGGGACAGCACACGAACCACACTTACAGCAGTTCCTGAGTACCTGCTATTTTCCTTAGTTTCGTTTGGTAAGAGCTTCCTGATGGAGTTGCAATGTATAACCAAGGTGCTGCCATCTGCATGAGCCTGGGAACTTTGTGCATATGTGCAGAGTTGATTTGAAACATGTGAACCCAGAGTACGACAATTCAATCTACAGAACTTCCATATTATGAGCAGCATCATGTGAAGGCTCTGGACAGATAGGCCTGTGTTCCAATCTCAGAATTGCCACTTAACACAGTGACTTTCAGTTATTAAACTTGGGTATTCAATTTCCTCATCTGCAAACTAAGATTGTGTGTCCACTCCACTATATGGTTGTGATAATTCATATTGATTAAACATCCACCATGTGCCATGTACTGTTTTTAGACTTATTGATCTGGTGACTTAAACAAAATTCTTGCTGTTATGAAGCTTACATTTCAAAAGTGTGCTGGGTAATGGAAGGACAAGGTAATTTCAGACAGTGGTAAGGGGATAAGGACAACAGAGTGGTGTGATGCAGGTGCTTCCCTCCAATGAGGTAAGCAAGTCAGGGAAGGCTAATGAACAAGCAAGGGATGATGTGGGAGCTGAGACCTGGGCAGAGGGACTCACTGCCAAGACCATGGCTGGAGGGAAGCAGAGGAGAGGCTAGAGGCAGGCAAGGGCCAAGATCCTGGAGAGCTTATAGTGGAGACTTCCATGTTCACACAAGTGCAACAGCAGGCCAGAGGAGCGTTTCCAGGAAGGCAGGGGCTGAGGGGACAGGAGGCAAAGGGTGGGACAGGAGCAGCAGCACTTAGCACACTGTCTCACACAAAACCAGCTGTAGTTACAAGTGACTTATTAATTTTTTAAGTAACAGATGGCTCACTTCTCAGCCCTTTGGCTATGATCAAGCATATTATCTGTTCTTATCAATTTAATATGGTATGTCCTCTGAGGACAATGTATTAGATTTTTGGAACTAGGAGATGGAATAGAACATAGCTCCATCCACTTCACACATCGACCTGGTAATGCAGTACTTCCAGGAATGGTGACCAAATAATAATACTAATGACAAAATAAAAAGTAAAAATAACAGATGAGAAGCTTGGGTTCCTTTAAAGAAAAAATAATTTCAAGTATTTTCCAGCAATAATCTACCTTGTTTTTCTTTGAATATATAAAGTGACAAGACACTCAAGTGTTAAATATGGGCTCATTTTCTTTTTGGATTACAGAAAAGCTGCCCAGAAGCTCAGATAAATTTAACATTTACATTTATTTCTTCCATTATAAAACATACGAACATTACAAACATTTTAATTAAGAAAAATAAATCCAGCACCTTACCACAAAAACTGCTTTAGCTTTTTGTGTATTTCTTTTCAGATTTTGGACAAGTCTAAACTTTACTTAACCTTGAGCATTTTAAGCACTGTAGAGGAGATATTTAAATGCTGGTTCTTACCGTCCTAATTAAATATTTTTAGTTCTTCATATTTTCCTTTCAGCAGAAAACTGAGAACATTATATAGTTACAAACACTATATCTCCAGCTTGCACAGAACCTTAATCAAGTTCTTTTTTCTAATTCAGTTCTAAAATCTTGTAAAGAAGAAAAGCCTAGGTACTACTGACTCATTGCCACATAGATAAGGAAGTTAAATCAAAGGCCTATCTGCTCACTTAAAAATGTTTAAATGGTCAGAGTATGCTGACCAATTACTGGGAACCCAAACTCTCAGGTGATGGTCATAAGACACATCACCTGAAAAATCAACTAGCTGAGAGCCAACAGAGCACATGTAAAATCATCTTTATTAATTAACAACTTTGTTATTTAAAATACCTAAAGTTTATATGCAGAAAATGTGTGAAGCTTTTTACAAATTCCAGGAGATAATTAAATAAGTATTTTAGTTTTTCTTTTTTGCTTAGTATTTTAGATTCCCTTTGTGCTTCTCGTATTTAAGATGGGGGGGGGGGGGAGACCAACTGTAATATGCACTGACACTTTAGGAAACATTTTGTGTTGCACAGAAATAATTGAAGATCACCTTTACTTAAGGGATATATATTATAAATAAAAAAGATGCATTTGCCAGGACAGCAGACTAGTTTAAGTGGTAGGTAAGACTGACGGAAGTAACTAAGAAACAGAGGTGCTCTTTGGTTTACCAAACTATGATTTCCAGAAAGTTCCAGAGCAGGGACACTTCTCAAAGCTGCACAAGTTTTATGGATTCACGACCCTCACTTTCACTAGCCAGATAACACTCTTGGTCAACAGATAAAACCTCACACCACAGAAGGAAGTTTTGTCATAAGCAGCCCAATGAAAACACACTGCCAGAAATTATAGTTTAAGTGTGCATTAGAAAAGAGCAAGAGCAAGCCCAAGACCTGCAGATTTTAGGAAAATACATAAAAAGATAAATTTTGAACCCGAGATATATTGCCTATACCAAATGATTTCATTTTTTTAAGTTCTTAAATTGTTAGATTTTGAAATTTAATTCATAGCAGAGCTAAAATCAGTAAGAATTTATTAAATCCTTGAATGTAAGTCACCATAGTTGGGACTCTAATTTTAAAGATTTAATGTTGGATAAATGGGAGAGTCATGTTTAGTGAAGACTGCAAGAAGTTAGATTGGGGAGGTTTATGGTGTGAAATAAACATCTGTGATTTTTGCTGGTTTGGGGTTACAGTCTCCTCGAGGTTGTTTCATCCTGGAGAAGGGGGTTATCTAGGGTAGTTGTGAATTAAATGAAGACGCATGGGGAAAAGCAGAGCTGAGGCAGGATATAGAGCTGCTCAATCCAAACACATTCTTGACTGAAATGATTCCTCACTGCTTTCTAAAATGCCACAATGTGAACAGGATGGGCGACCAGACAAACAGATTTCTCAAAAACAATAAATAAGACTGCTTTTCTTTGGGTGGCTTAGAGTCTGAAGCTGAAATTCTAAGTTCCAAAAATGGAAACACTGGAACACATGTAGTAGCCTCTCTAAGTGTTCTGAGAAAGATAATTTTCAATTGGGTGAGCAGGTTCTAACAAATTTATTACAACAAAAACTCCCTGTGGCAGACCTATTACTCTGGTTATGGTTAACCCATTGAGTGCCACGCATAGTTCGAAATTTGGATCAACATGAGAAAAAAATTATATCAATATATAACCTGAGATACAAAAAAACAAAACATAAAATACAAATTATTCCATTGTTATTTACATTTATAGCCATTGAAAAAAAAAGTTGCTGGTAGCGTCGCTGGCACTCAAAGGGCTAATCATCAAACCCACAGAACTACCCACATTTCATGTCCATCTTAAGACTTACTCTTTAGTTAAAAAATATCATTTAACTTTTCTACTCAATAGAATTTAACTATCACTCCACATCAAAGTCCAAAAAGTACCACATACACTTCTCCCTCATACGTGTCTCGGAATGTTATGGTAACATGGTGTCTTAAGACAGCAACGGCAGCTGCTCACATGGCTTCCTACATACTGAACAATGTTCTAAGCACCAAAAGCGCAGTGAGGTTATTCACCTCCAGCTAAGAGAAGGGAGCTGGGATTTTGAACCCCGGCAGCCTGACATGAGTCCATTCTATACCTTATTTTTTCCTGTTGCTGAGTAAACTACATTTAAGGAAGAAACACTTAACATCGTATTAAGTAAGTATATAGCTAACATAATCAGACAATTTGGAATTGACACTTCAAGTATCTCTTAATTTAAAAAGCACACACCAAAACTCCAAAGATGAGCTGCCTTCTGAAGGTCACCATTGGTTAGAGGCCAGGGCTAACTACATCTTAGTCCCCCAAGCTAAGCATACTGTATCACCTCCTTTTGTGCAACCTCACAGAACTACCAATGAGCTTGGGTTACCACCAGAAATATTTCTGAACACGATGTATGGAATGGCATATGAAAACTGGCCCACATCTTCTTGTTCTTTCTTTGAACACCTAGGATAGGTTTCTACCTGAAAACTGTGAACTAGGAGCTGGGAATAAAAAGCAAACAAGATATAAGCTCACAATTCAGCAGAGGGTGATAAGACATGTCAACAAGATGACTGTCACGGGTACCACAACATAAATCTATGTAAGGAATAGCAGGGGAATAAAAAAAAAAAAAAAGCTGTAGTCAAATCATCTTTGGCTGTGATTTATCAACTTAACCTGTAATCCCAGCTCTATCACCATCTGGTTGTATAACCTGAAGAACAGATATTTCACTTTCATGTCTAACATGAGGACGAATCTTTCAACCCTTTACAACTTGAAAACACAAGCAAACTAGGAAATCCATTTTGAAGAAAATGTTTTAAAAGACTGTAATTTTATTAATCAAGGGGACGACATTTAAAGAGATGTCACTTTTAAGAGATTAACTAGGGTATTGTGGATAATTATCATATAAAAATGCAGTATCAATATCCCAAAAGTCATATATACATACCACAAACATTAACACACAAATCAATTTATAACAAAGGGAAGACCCTCTGGAGTTTAACTGTGCTCTAGAGTGGCATTTATGCACTATTGTACAGTATAGCCAGTGGGGACATAAGAGTGTATTCCATACTGGGATTATCTGAAATTTCTGATTGCTGGATCCTGGAAAACCAAGTATTTGTAAGCTGCCTAAATGCTTGGTTTTATAAAATTTTCATTAAAAAAATGTTTCCATCTTAAACAGTGCAGAGGAAAGACATGTGAGTTTTAGAATAAGACAGCTCTGAACCTTGAACAAGCTACTTAAACTCAAAAGGTTTTTTTTCCATCTACAAAATGAGAATATCACCTTCCTATAGTAAACTGTTGTGGAAATTTATGAGATGAATGAAAAGTCCCAAAAGAAAACAGTGCATGGCTGTTAAATAAATGAGTTCCTTTTCCACTGCCTTAAAAAAAAAAGGCAGCTAATTGGTCAACCCAAACCTTAGTGCCTTATTCTTAAATAATCCCTAAATCCCTAAAATGAAAAGCTCCAGAGCTTTAGGTTACATAATTAGTTACTGTAAAAGTCTAGGTTTTTATATAACTGAAAAAAGGATAAAATCATGCAAATACTAATTAGGAAAGTACTTAAGAATCCTAAAAAGAAACTATTATTTAGATCTTTGCAAGTTAGTTCTTAAGTTTTGTAAGTCCTTCCTCATGTCCTTTAATGATGTTCTTATCAACAGATATGCTTAACAACAAAAACTAACATTCCACTTTTACTAGTGTCAGCTTGCTCTTCACTAAGCTGGAGATATAGTTTTTAACAAGTAGCATATTACTTAATAAAATCAAAACGAATTAATTGTACAGGTATAAATGGTGCTGTCCCAAACTGTGCTAATTTACTTCAAGTGTGTTAGGAAGTGTTTTAAAATTTTAGCTAACATTTAATTTTGAAACTAAAATAAGGACTGAAAAATCTTGGTGAGAGATGATTGCAGAGTTCATGGTTAAAAAAATAAATAAAAAATCACATCATTATTTAAATGCACTAAACAAGTAAATTTTCCTTCATACCAAAGGTATGGATATCACTGAACCACAAAAGAAAAATGCAATATAAGAGCCTTATATATTATTTTACATTTATCTACTACTGTAGCTCCTAAATAACTCAAATTATTAAATAAAAGTTTTGACTTCACATTACCACCATTTACTTCTCCCAAATAGAGCCAAAATATCATTCCAGGCTGATGTGTTACAAATACATGTTTAAGGCAGTGACTTTTTAATATGTATTTAGGAGCTATATTTGCCTTTTTATGTCAATATCACTACTTTCTGAAGCTTATTTAAAATTAAAAACATCACTAACATCAAGTCAAGGCTCCTTCACCCCAGCACCTTAGAGGGCAGAAATAGTTTTAAGTCACCTGCCACTGCGATCCATGAAATGAAGGATGAAACTACACAACCAAAGCAAAATCCACACTTTATAAACACATACTCTCACATGTCTGAATTGATACACAAGGTCTTAGTTCATTTTACAGATTCTGAAACCAAGTTGTTCAAAAGGTTAATTCTGAAACAATGGTTGATGTAATAAATGACTATATCAAAACAAATAAAAACTTCATCCAAATATTTACATTTAAAAATTAGACTATTAAGTGTGCTTGAACAAACCATGTGTGGAATTGAATTCCATTTACTATGGAGTTAGTTTCTGCTAAACACTTACTGACATTAGAGAAGACCCCTGGCATCTGAGTTTTCAACTGTTCCCAATCTATGGTAAAAAAATAAAACATGACAAATAACTCCAGTCACTAATTTGAATCTCAGAAGTGGAAGGGCTAGCACGTAAGGCCAATTACTTAGGAGTCAGAAGCGCTGGCACCTATAACTCAGTGTGGCTTTGCCATTGACTCAGGATTATCAGGTATTTAATAAAATTCTCTAGAGGTCATTTAAAATGTTTAATTAGCCTCATTGCATTATGTTCTAGTAGTTTCACAAACTTGGACTTTCACAAAAATATCTGGGAATATATTCCTTGGAAAGGTGGAGGGGTCTCTTTATTAAACAAAAAAACATGCAGTTTCTTAAGAGCTCATAGAGCTTTTTCAAAATAAACTACTGATTGTGCAGCCCAATTAAAAACTCCAATGCTTTATATTACAGGTATAGGTTTATAGTTCAGCAATGCCAACAGAGACAATTCAACTCCTTCACCTCTACTTGCAATGCAATTAGTAACTATACAGAAACTTTATTTTCACTGACTTTGCCTCAGATGTTTTAATACTTAAACAATTTACAGAGGTTTTTTACTATATGTATTTTGTTGTTTTTGTGTGGCCATGGGTGCAGGTGGGGCTTTTAATAATGAGGAGTAGTCAGTTCATTATAATAGAGACAACCAGGAATTAAAAACAGCTACTAAAATTTTACTTACCAATTTCTTACAAAATATAAGTGGAAGAATATGGCTTAAAGACAGAGGGAAAAAACCTCTTTATTTGCTCATGCTACTGTACTTTACTCTTTATCCAGTCTGACAATAATGCCAAACTTAATTTACTACCTAGGACAAGACTAACACTCTAAGAGGATTTTATGAACTCCCATTTAATTTCAGTCCTTAAATACTGAGTGCTTAAAATTTTGAAATTCTTCAGATTAACTAAAAAAAGGTTGTACCAACAAACAAAATCCCCAAAAGATTAGATTAAAAAAAAGTTGGTTACCCATTTTAAAAATACCCAACTAATGTTTTTTAACAGATTAGAATTAGTTGGAATATATCTCTGCCCTTATAAATTGACCTTTTGCTTACTCTGTAGCCAAGGCAATTTTTCTTGAGCAAATGCTTCTATTAAGGAGAGAGAATATCTCTTAAAAAAAAACAAAAAAACCTAAGTAGGTCTAAAATTGTTCCAAGGCTATTCCTTGGGTAAAAAATAGAACAACAATGGACAAAACAATTCAGTTTCCACAAACATACCATTTTCTTTTTGATAAAAAAGTGTGGTTGATTTGATATGTATCAAAATCAGAATTTTCACGTTTCACCATTTTGTTGCTAGAACTCACTTGGGAAGTGTTCTGAAGGTGCATATTATAGTAAACAGCAGCAAAATACCAAAACAACTCCACTGCTACAAAGCAGCTATTCCTGCTTGTGCCTTTAGAATACTATTTGTAAAACAGCAACAATCTCAATCAAATGCTAATTTGTGCCATCAATTGGGATTCTAAGGAAGAAGCAAATTTTTTCTTTAGAATAGTCCAAAGCAGGATGTATACAATCATATTGGGCAAATATTGACTTTTGGAAGAAAATAACAAAATATACACAAGAAAGAAATAGGAGCATTGTTTTTAGTATTCTAAAGGCATGCTTCAGGTAGTTCAACAATGGTTCTGGTAACACCAACTGCTCACATACATGCGCACGCACACACGTAGATTTTAATGGTTTAAAAAAAAAACAAATTTGTTACTTTAGAAAAATTAATGCAGTGCACTTTCAACAATATTATCGCCACAGACTCTGATTGCTCAGTCCACACATAAGTAGTAGTTGCCTTCTATGGTGATATGGCTTCTCTGCACTAATTCCCATCAGGCCGAAAAACATTAGGGCAGGTTAAGTATAGACTGAATTGTTGCACAAAGGAACATTTACTCATCAGATCCCACTGATCTCTTCTGTGCCCGTTTCCTGGGCAACCTTCTTGGTGAAGCTTTATCTGGAAGAAAAGAGAAAGTTTTAACTTGCCTGACTATTACAAGTACGTTGGATTCAAAAGACATTTTAAGAAGCCATTTCCCTTCAATTATACAATTAAGTTCAAAAAACAATACACATGCAAGAATACACCATCTAATAATAAATGCCTCTTAACTAGTTCTGGTATTTTAATTAGCCTTTAAAATAATTCTTCAAGAAGTAACAATTAAAATGAAACCTTTTGCAATTAGGCTAGGAAAAGAGCTGCTCTTGGCTATTGTAATGATGAAGCTGCCATGCAAAATCTTCTTGAATGCTACAATTGAACATGACTATGTATGTATAAGTAAACACTTTAGAAACGGAGGAAAATGTATGGAACTTGCAGCTCAAAAACTTACACTGGTTACAAAATTAAGACAGAATTACAAATGCAGCCATGCAGTTTGCATAATATTGTCAATTTCATAAATTACCTGGGATAAGCAGGAGGATAAAGGAATTAGGCAGTAAGTTAATAAGAAAACCATCCCACACATATGAACATTTTAACTTTTTTCTCTTTTATATCTTATGTTAGAGTCTTAGTAGAGATCTATCAAACAAAAAATAAGTTGGGGCTGAGTTCCTTCTATTTCCATTCAGTAAGAGGAGTCCTCTTTAAGTTTCTTTTAAAAAAGGAGAATCCTAATATTTGAGAGGGGGGGGAATAGTTAATTTTTACGAACCAGGGGTATGGACTTGGGGGGGATTGCTGGGGGAGGGGGGTGCTGGGTGGAGGGGAACAAGGGGGAGAAAATTGGAACTGTTGTAACAATATAATCAATAAAAAACATTAAAAAAATAAATAAAATAAAATAGCTCTTGTCAAAAAAAAAATAAAAATAAAAATAAAAAAGGAGAATCCTGAAACACCAATTCAAAGAACCTATGCACCCCTATGTTGATAGCAGCGCTATTTATAATAGCCAAGTGCTGGAAACAGCCTAAGAGCCCATCTGTAGATGAGTGGATCAAAAAACTGTGGTACATTTACACAATGGAGTACTATGTAGCAGAAAGAAAGAAGGAACTTCTACCATTTACAACAACATGGATGGAACTAGAGAGAATTATGCTTAGTGAAATAAGCCAGGCAATAAAAGAAAAATACCATATGTTATCACCTGTTACAGGATACTAATGAACACCACAAACGAGCAGAATTGAACCAGAGGGCATAAGCCTATGATCTCATTACCTGAGTGATTGTACGTATAGGCCTCACTTAATCCTGTCTGCATCGCTGCCTCCTGAGACTCAACGGTTTGGCTGAACTAAGTGGCTGGATTGGTGAAGCATGAGGTGGTCTGTGGGCTTCACTTTAAAACTGATTTCTCTTTTCTATCCTAATGGCTTGGACAGAAAGGGCCCAAAGGTCTGAAAGGGGGAAAACCTAACATATTCCCCTCAGCCTAAACTAAGAATAGTGGGCAAAAGGGCTTTGGACAGGTATGACGTGCCTTGTACAACTTCCTCCAAAGCAGCACTCCCACCCCCAATGTGGGACATTGAAAAATTAATCCCTGCCTTTTGTCATCTAGTGGTTATGGATAGAATGATGCCCTTTAACCCTGTTGCCAAATCTGTTGCCCCCAGAATACAACAAGGATGCCAGCCTGTTAAACCAAGCACGCCGTTGCCCGGGGACAGCCAACTGACCTGGAGTCTACACGATCCTTCCCCATGTGGGAAGGCCACCGTCCTCTCCACATCCCCACTCTTATTAGGGATTTCTGGACTCAAGGGTAGGTAGGATGATGACCGTGTCCAGCTTGAGCAACTAGAGGAGCACGAGACCTTTGCCCACTGTCCTTTATAAGATTTTAAAGGGTCTTAAGTCTAAGAGGGGGGAAGTTATTTTTTATTGTTATAAAAAATTAATTAATTTTTTTTTAAAAAGAGAATAATATAGGAAAGGGTGAGGCCAAAGAACTTAAGTGCATGACCCATGGACATGAACTAACAGGGATGGGATTGCTGGAGGGAAGTGGGGTACTGGGCAAAGGGGATCAAAGGGTAAAAGAAATGGGACTACTGTAACAACATAATAAAATATACTAGAAAGAAAAAAGAAAGACTGAAAAACTTAAAATAACAAACATCCCTCAAATAGAGAACAGATTTAATCATGACACATTTATATAAAATACTATCTACTTATTAAAAATAAAGTTACCAAATATTTAACTATCGCAAAAAGATATCCAAAGTGTGGAAACTCAGATTGTACAATAGTGTGTACAATATAATGCCAGTTGTGTAAAATACACAAAAACAATATACAAATAAACTGATATATGTATAGAAAATACTCAGAAAAACCCACAAATGTCAATTACTTATGGAAATGGGATCACTGGATTCAAAAGGTGGTGTTAGTTTTACCCTTCTTGTATTATTTATTTTTATTCTTATTTTTTAAATTATATTTTATTGATTATGCTATTGCAGTTGTCCTGTTTTTCCCCCTTTGTCCACCTCCACCCAGCATCCCCCATTCCCTCAAGCAATCCCCAAACCTTTGTTTGTGTCCACGGGTCATGAGTACAAGTTCTTTGGCTACTCCATTTCCTATACTGTACTGTACATGCCCATGGCTATTCTGTAACTGCCTATTTGTACTCCTTAATCCCCTCACCTCTTCACCCATTCCCCCCTCCCATCTGATAACCATCAAAACACTCTCTCTAGCCATGATTCTGTCTCTGTTCTTATTTGCTTAGTTTGTCTTTTAGATTCAACTGTTGATATGTATTTCGTGATTTTATTGCTCATAGTTTTGATCTTCTTTTTCTTAAATAAGTCCCTTTAACATTTCACCTAATAATGGTTTGGTGATTAACTCCTTTAGTTTTTTCTTGTCTGGGAAGCTCTGTATTTGATTCTTGGATTCTAAATGATAGCTTTGCTGGGTAGAGCAATCTTGGCTGTTAAGTCCCTGCTTTTCATGAGTTTGAATATTTTTTGCCAATCCCTTCTCACCTGCAAAGTTTCTTTTGCTAAATCAGTTTAGTCTTAAGGGAACTCCCCTGTAGGTAGTTAACTGCTTTTCTCCTGCTGCTTTTAAGATTCTCTATCTTTAACCTTTGGTATTTTAATTAGAATGAGTCTTGGAATGGTTCTCTTTGCAACCATCTTGTTTGGGACTCTCTGTGCTTCCTGGACTTGCATGTCCGTTTCCTTCACCAAATCAGGGAAGTTTTCTTTCATTATTTTTTCAAATAGATTTCCAATTTCTTGCTCTTTCTCTTCTCCTTCTGGCACCCCTATGATGTGAATGTTGGACCTCTTAAAGTTGTCCCAGAGGCTGCTTATACTTTCCTCATTTGGGGGGGTGGGGTGGGGGAATTCTTTCTTCTTTCTTTGTTGCTTCCTTATGTTCCAAATCATTGATTTGATTCTCAGCTTCATCCACCCTACTGTTGTTTCCCTGTAAATTGTTCTGTTTCTTAGTTTATCCTTCATTTTTGACTGGATCTTTTTTATGTTATTAAGGTCCTAAGTTCCTTGAGCATCCTTATAACCAGTGTTTTCTTGAACTCTGCACCTGATAGATTGCTTATTTCAACTTCGCTCTTTTTTATCTGTTCTTTCATTTGGACCATGTTTGTCTCCTCATTTTGGCAGCCTCCCTGTGCTTGTTTCTATGTATTAGGTAGAGCTACTCTGACTCCATGTCTTGGTATGTGGCCTAATGTAGTAGATGTCCTATAGGGTCCAGTGGAAGAATCTCTCCTCTTCCATGCGGGCTAAGTACACCCTCCTCTTGTAGCTGTGCCTTGGGTGCTTTTGACAGATCAATGGGAGGGAATTTACCCAGGTCAGTCAGCTGCAAGGATTGACTATAACCACTTATAACCAACCACTAGCCTCCGTGGAGGATCAGCTGTTTAGGGGCAGGGTGGTGGTGCTCTGACATGGACTGTAGCTGACAACTGGGTGCACTAGGCCTAGGGTTTCCTGGGTGGTGCAGGCTAAGGTCAGCCCCCACCTATGTTTTGCTGGGGGCCACCCTGCCTCAGCTATAAAGCAATCTGAGATGGCTGCTACTTGTGCTGGGCTTGGAGAGTCCCAGATGAAGAAGCCAAGCTGTGAATCTAGGCGGGCTGCTGCTAGTGCCAGGCCTGGGGCTCACTGAGGCCAGCTATTGCTTGTTTGATATGATTTAGGAAGTTGTGAAGTATGAGCCAAGGCCAGCAATTCATATGGAAAAGCAGCTTAGGTGGGCCCATAAGTTGGTTTGCACACAGTCTCTGGGGATCTCCAAAGCAGGTCAAACAGTATTAGACAAGGCTGATGGGAGTCTCAGATATGGTACAGTTTGCCGGCTCTGTGAGGGCAGGGTTTAGAAATGGGACAATGGGCTCTGCTCACCTTGATGCCAGGCACTTCAGTTTCTCCCTGCATGCCACTGGTGCCTTTCAAGCCGCTACCCCTGTGCTGGAACTCAGAGGGAGTGAGTCTGAGTGGGTGAGTCTGTGTGGGGTTTTTTTTGTTTTTGTTTTTTTTAAGAGAAACTGCTTGGGGTTCCAGCAGTTTCTGCAACCACCTCAATCCCCAATGGTTTTTGCAGCCAGAAGTTGTGGGGACTTATATTCCTGGCACTGGACCCCTGCGCTGGGGGGGGCCTGGTGTGGGGCTGGGACTCCTCACTCCTGAGATATCCCTCTCAAATTTTTATCCACTATACATGAGTGAGAGACTAGCCTGTTCCATGTCTGCAACCTTCCTACCTCAATGGATGTGGTTTCTTATATCCATAGTTGTCAGACTTCCATTCAACTCAATCTCTAACAGTTCTAGCTGATGGTTGTTTTATATTTTAGTTGTAACTTTGATGTGATTATGCGAAGAGGCAAACCATGTCTGCCTACACTGCCACCTTGACTGAAAGTCCTACACTTCTGTATTATTTATTTTTTACAATGAGGCCTTATTACTTTTACAATACATGTTTCTAAGTAGTTCATTTACAATTAGAGAAAAACTTCCACATTCTTTTATAAAGATTAATATTCTAACTAAGAGCATATGTAATAAAACTGAAATATATCTGTTAGGGAAACTATCATGCAACATTTTAGGTTTATTTTTCCAACTATTCTGGGTAGTTAGTTTCTGCAACAAATACAGTGTTAAAAAACTGTTTCATTCCTCATAAACTTACTGTAAAGTAGGGCACCCAATACATAGCAAACCCCATTAATAAATTAATTGCCTCACCTCTTCTACTTTGCACTGAAGCAACAGGAAAGAAAAGAGATAGGAAAAAGATTAGAAATAGAATTCACTCATTTGTATGTCAACTGTAGATATGGAAGCATTTCTAAATAAAATGTAAAAAATTTAAAGCACTCATTAAACATATTATACTAGATTCTATAAAAGTAATGAAAAAGATGAGTGTTAAATAGCACTGACCAAGCAATTTTGCTAAATCTAAAGTATTTAATTTCCATTTCAGAGAAAAAATTCCCAGCCATGTTAGTAAGAGTACTTACTGATCTGATTCAAAGTTTCCTGAGGAATCCAGCTCATGTCAACATCATTCTGACTTGAGGTACCCATTTCTACTTTCTGTATAGGTCTCTTGCGCTAAGAGAACATAAGAATGGTACTTTAAATGAGTTTCATTATGTTGTTTATAAAGAGATCCATCAAGCTACTTAAGAGACATTTTCCTCTACTATAAAGCTTTATATGTTATCAAGACTTTCTACTTATATAATGATCTTCTTTCCCTTTTAAATGTTAAAGAATACATTTATTTTTACATTCAACAAAATTCAGGACAAATTACTGAAAAGTTGCATGCAGGCAGATTCCTGAATTGTTAATTGAATACACTTAAACAGGTAGCATAGGTAAAATAAAACAAAAACAAAAAATCTCATTGCTTTAAGCTAACAACCTAAAATTTTGTCTGAGTTTCATCAAAATTGCTCAAAAGTAAGAAAATAATTTAATTCTATTATTTAGCCCTGCTCTTAAAAAACAACAAAAACCCTAATTATTGACCTAAGAGAGTATTAAATACAGTCCAAAAATTAAGACTCTTTATATACAGAAAGGTAACCGCAGCTAATTTTTTAAAATGACTTCATTCAAATGGGAAGAAATCAGAGATGCCATTATACCTAATATACAAATTTAGAGCAAAAACACTATTATGAAGATGAGGCAAGGAAAGTTACAGAAATTAACATTTAAACACTAAGTATTTCTCTTTTAAAAGCAAGTGCTTATTAGTAATACTTACTGCTAATTTTAATGCAAGGGCCTAGTGGATATTAATATATTTGACACAAATTAGGTCATACTTTTTCATGGAAGAAATAGTATCAGTGGTTTGGTTTTGTTTTGCAGTGTCAGGGAGTAGAGTGAAATGAGGAGTGGTAAAATTAGCTACCATATCCAGAGAGAGAAACCATGATTATATTATAGCAGGTGCTTCAGTGTTGCTTCTTAACTACCCTAACAAGAAAACAGAAAAATGATAGAACAAATACAGCCAAATTCATTCTTTTTCAAATGAAGAGACTCATTTAATTGCTAATTAGGAATTACCTCTATAGTTAAGAGTACTGAAGCAAATATAAAAGCTTCAGTGCTTACAGATAAAATAACATATCAGTGAAAAAGTATAGTGAACAGAAAAATAAAATACTATGTCAGAGTTTAAGAAATAAGAATTCTAAGAACTTATATGTACAACCCATGGACTGAACTAAATAAAGGGGGTGGGATTACTTGAGGGAAGCAAAGGGGGAAAAAATTGGAACTACTGTAACAACATAATCAATAAAATATACTTTAAAAAAAGAAATAAGAATTCTAGTAAAGCTCACTCTGGAGGGTATAGACTAAGGATATTAATTGCACATGTGTAGAAAAGCCTAAACAAATCCTAGTCACATATCCAAGGTCTCACCTTCAGGTTTTATTTTAAAAGTACAACAAACCTGTAAATATACAAACTCACAGTGAAAGCAAGAAGCCACAAATAGCTGAACTTAATGTAGTACTACAACAACTTTTCAAGAGTTATAAGAGTCCTTCACCTATAATAAATTACCTTTCTAGATTCCAGGAGTTGATGAAGACCAACAACAACCAAGAGCCCAAGACCAGCAAGGAACATATACATAAAGATACTAATATAAAAGAAGAAAACAAAAACTGGCTTAATTCATAGGAAATATCACAGCTAATTAAAACTATAATTCTGTTTTAACTTATAAAAAACACCGTAGCTAATTACATCTATAATGCTAGCACTACATATAAGCTTTCCAAATAACTTATGTGTAAAAGGAATAAAATATTTTAAATTCAATGCAAACCCAGGTAATAAATTTTATAAACTGTTTACTTTAATTCATCACTTACAAAGAACACATTTTTCAAGAAAAATCTTACAATTTACATTTCCAAGGCAATTTTAGAGGCATGCAACTTAGATTAAGCTGGTGATCAGCTTAAGAGCATGGAGTGAAAACGATTCTAGAAGAGGGGAAGGATGGAAAGCCAGATCTATCTTTTTAAAACAAATTTTTGTCAGTTTCAACTACCTTTCCTAACTTGGTATTAATAGCTTGGTAATAATAATCACCTAAAGTATAAATTTACATAGTCAGGATTTCACCAAATCTATAGTCCATTCCATTTTAATCATTTAATAAAAAACGGTTGATGAGAGCAAGCGTTTCAGCCCTACTTAACGAGATCAAGATCTACATATTTCAACTCTCACTTACGTTTCTCCATCTAACCCATCCTCTCTTTCAATAATTGTAACTGTTTGATTGAAGACAGCATCTTGAAATACATTGCCCTGTTAGAAAAAAAAAAATTCCCCAAATCTGAAATACACTGCAACAATGAAAAGTTTACAAGAGTTCTTAAAACCATTATCCTAAAAGATATATGACAGCTTTCTTATCACTTATAGAATATAAGACTCAACCAAGTCATAAGTAATGGCATTAATTCAGTGCCAGGGATTCAACATTACGATGCTTTATTACTTTCTCCTACAAAATAAAAAATGCCTCCAACTTTGCTGAAGTTGTCCCCCATTTTCTTTTGGGGGCAGGGGAAAGTTGAGGAACCAGGCAAGTTAATATGTGTAGAAAGAAACAAAGCCCACAGAACACTCTTACAGCTAGCAGCCCGAGGTCCTGTTGTGGGTAACCCTCCAAAACAAGACAGAAAGAGCACAAAGGTATAGTAGTAGCAGATCATTTTAAGAATTAGACTTGAGTAAGTCAAGTTCATGTCCTAAATTAACAGTGGATTGGAAATCAGTTTCTTTATAATAAATGGGTTACTGATTTTCAGTATCAATATTTTTCTGTTGTGATCTTAAAACAATTTATCAGTTCAACATAATTTCAGTTTTCAAATACATCAGAAACACTGGAACAATACACAGAAAAGTAGTTTTCAGTATTGATGCTTTGCACAAAAGTAGTAAGTACTTAAAAAGTGACACTTATTGCTAAACCATAATTATATAAGTTTTACTTCAAGATCTTGCAGTTTGCATTCCTGTGTTGACAACTGCAAGAATCAGAATACACTCATGAAACTAACATTTAAAATAGAACTGAAACTACACTTATGCCTGTTGGATTAAGTTTTGTTTGAAAATAGGATGAAATATATAATTCTTCAAGTCACTTAACTATAATTTTAAAAAAGCTTAATATGTTACATTGAAGAGAGGAAGGATGAAACCCCTTCTACCCTCTACTAATTTTTTTTTAAAAGGAAAGCTTAACTGCAGCACAAGAAATTTAACTAAAACATAAGGTAAACATGTTGATACTACGATGACTAAAGGTTCAGTGGGCTTCCAAAAGGAATAAAATTTCCTTCTCTGAAAAATTTGAAAAGGGAATGGTTCAGATAGGCTCTTATATGTAGGTGGACATAATAGTTAGCATCTGGAGGTTGACTCCCAGCAGTACAATTGTGGTAGGATTTTCTCATGCATGCACTGAATATATACCATAACATTAAAAATCATGAGGCAACAGAGCTTATATTAGGCTATTTCGTTCTCACAAATCATAAACTTTACTTATAAAACTATATTAAAAATAGTAGACTCCACTGTGTGGTTTACTTTCCTTTTAAAATCCAGCTCAAGTCACTTTCACTTTCATACTTTAGCACCTTACATTTATCTCTAGGATGTATCACTTATTATACAATGATATTGCCTATTTACATCCATCTCCTGCGGTGGATCATAGATTTAAAGACAGAGATGTGCAATTTATCTTTGCCTCCCTGGTACCTGATAGTTTCAAGTACGAAACAAGCACCTGAATGAGTAAACACAAAAATATTCAAATGTCAATTGTCCTCATCCATCTCTAACCTAAAAAAAAAAAAGAAAAAAAAAGTTTATAGGGTCTTACGTTCAAATCTTTGTAGTTCAGATTGATGACTAGACCAAAGGGTCGTCCACCCATGGGCTCTGCAGGAATGAAGGAGTACTCAAAAGTTGCCTGTCTCTGGGGTGGCACTACAGTGTTCAGAGGGAGAGCTGTGAAATTCTGGATATAAAACTGGTAGTCCTGAGGATAACGGAATGAAGCATCTAAGGATTCAACAATAAAATCTTCTGCACCCTTGTTTGTAAAGCCTACCAGGAATTTCACAATGTTATTTGCTGGAAAATCTAAGGAGGAAAAAAAAAAAGAGACAGAAAGATTAAAAAATGTTCAAAGGGTATAAAATAAAAAGGAGACATCACCAATAAATGTTGACACCCTTTCCTGTTTCAGAATCCCTTTCAATAGAGCACTCCAATCCTCCACTAACTAGTAACTTGTGTATAAACTGAAACCCTTGTCCAACTCCAGCATTCCAACTCAGTTCAACTTAAGCATCTCAATTTCAAACCAGATCACATGCAAATTATGTGGTCTAAGAAAGAATCATGTACTTTTAGCAATAAGATTATTTTGCAATGAGGTAATCTGTCTTGATGAAGTCATCTCCCCCCACAACTCAGTATCTATTATTTGTGCAAAGAGTGGAAAGAATGATGAAGATAAACTCTAAGAGGCTCACCAAAATTATATGTTACAACATTAAAACAAAAAACAGGCAATCCCTACCCACTTTAAGCAATTAAGTCAAAATGCAAATTTGAAGGTAAGACCCAAAGAGGGAGCTACAAAAAGAAATGGGGGAGGGGAGAGGAATCTCTTAATCAAATTATATTTTTCATAGGCATAACGTTGTTACATGGGAATAAAACACAAAACTTGAGAAGGCAGAGAAAAAATAACTTCAAAGAATAAGACTTCAATTATACTGTAGTCTACAGAGCTGAGTTTCCCCAGTGCAGCACAGACCTTGGGGTCAGATGGATATGGGTCTGAATCCTGTCTCCACACTCTATTTACTAACTGGATAACCCTGAACAAATTGTTAACTAAACTAAATCTCAATTTAGCAATACAGTAGTCCCTCTCTATATCACGGTTCACTTATTGCGGCCTCACTGTATCGCGGGATTTTTAAAAGTATTACATTTAATTACTTATCACACATTTTTCACTAGATCGCGGGATTTTGCGGTACTATATACATATGTTGTTAAAGTTGCATAGGTTTAAGAGTGCAGAATATGTTTAAGAACATAAGTAGTGTTTATAAGTGTGGAAAAGGTTAATAAGGGAGTGGGAAAGGTTAATAAGGGACTGAGAACGGTTTATAAGTGTGTGGGCAGGGTTTATAAAGCCTTAAAATATATATAAAAACTAAAATAAATGTAAGGTTCCTACTTAGCGGATTCTCACCTATTGCGGGGGCATCTAGAACATAATACTCGCGATAAGTGAGGGAATACTGTAGTAACTAACCTCACAGGATTTCTGTTAAGATTAAATCATACATGCAAAGTAATGAGAATGGTGCCATATAAGCCATTATTTATTTTCTTTTAATAAAATCTAGGCTCCAACCAAGGCCTAATTGTAAATATTTAATATTTTACTATTTCTACTCAAAATATAACTTTATGTGGCAGTTTTAATAAAGCTTAAAAAGTTTCTTTCAAAGAAACACTTAATTTCTAGTCAAAATGGGTAGTATTTCTTTTTCCTCTTAATTTAAATGCCAAGAATACTACCCTACAGACATGAGGATTCATAACATATATAAGGAGGGTTTTTTCAAAATACATGTTAGACTGACACGCTCCATCTCCCTCCACAACTAAGAAGGAATACAACTACCGCAAAACCAGAAATAACTAGAAGTTCCAGAAAATAAAGCTACATGGAAGTCCAATGTATGAAGTTATAAAGAAGTGGTGCTCATCTGGACAGGTAGGAGGGGTGAAGCCGGGGCTGAGAGGTCAAGTTGTGCTGGCGGGGGTGGCAGCGGCGACAGCAGTAGGACAGCGGTAAGCACAGACACACCCGTATTTAAGGGGAGGCGAGAAGCGCCTGGGGAGCATCCCCGGCTGCAGACCAGACCCGTCAGCTTGCGATTCCAATGACAGGGAAGGCAGACCCCCATTGCCTAGGATTGTGAGGGCTGGAGGGCGTGGGGACAGAGGAGGCCACTTCCGGTCTCTCAGTGGAGAGTGAACGGCAGGAATCCATTTTGAACCCCCACCCCCACAGAAAATGCCACGGCTGGTGAGAAGGGTCGCTGGGTAGTGATAAGTGCACTGAGCTCCGCCCCCTATAGTGTAGGAGGTGTGACAGCCCCGCCCAGGAAGCAAAGGTAAACACAAAACTGTCAGGATGGCACAGATCATGATAGAGATCCCAGTGACACAGCTGACCAGACAGCAAATATCTAGTCTAATGAAGCAGCAGATAGGACATCTTTCTGAGGCACAGTTCAGAGCTTTGGTTATAGGAATGCTTACAGACCTAAGAGCAGATCTCAAACAAGACAGGGAAAGAATGAAGGTTAGTCCTGCCAAAATGAACAAAAACACATATGAAACTAGTGGTGAGAGCAAGAAAACCAGGGGTCAAATCAACAAATTGGAACACAGGGAAGGAACAGTCAACCAGTGCAGAAAAAGGAAACAAAAACTGAGGAAAATGAGGAGAGGCTCAGAAATTTATCAGACAGCTATAAGCGGGCCAACATCCGAATCATAGGGCTGCCAGAAGGTGAAGAGGAAGAACTAGAAATTGAAAAATTATGTGAAAAAATAATGAAGCAGAACTTCCCTAACTTGGGGAAGGAAACAGACTTACAGGTCCAGGAAGCACAGAGAGTTCCAAAAGAACTGGACCCAGGGAGAACCACTCCAAAACACATTAGAATCAAAATGTCAAAAATTAAGGATAAAGAGAGAATCTTAAAAGCAGTAAGAGAGAAGAAGAGAATTACATACAAAGGGGTCCTAATAAGACTCTTAGCTGATTTCTCAAAAAAAACTCCACAGGCAAGAAGGGACTGGCAAGAAATATTCAAAGGAAAGAAAAGCAAAAACCTACAACCACGATTACTCTATCCAGCGAAGCTGTCATTCAGAATAGAAGGGCAGAGAAAGTGCTTCCAGGACAAAGTAAAACTGAAGGGGTTTATCAGATCCAAACCACTGTTATATGAAATGTTAAAGGGACTTGTTTAGGAGAAAGAGGATCAAAACTATGAACATTAAAATGAAAACTGTACCACAACAGCCAACAACAGAACCTAGGGAACCAAAACAAAGGCAAACTAAGTAGGCAACGAGAGTGGAAAAAGAATTATAGGTATGGGGAACATACTGGGGGGAGGTCAGCAGAGAGGGGGAAGGGGGAAAGGGAGGGAGATGATGCAGGAATTAAAAAGCACAGTAGGAGGGAGTGGAGGAGACAGGAAGATGTTGAGAAGAACTATATGCATAACCAACGGGCATGGACTAAGGAGGGGGCAACTTGAGGGAGGGGTGTCACTGGGTGGAGGGGAACCAAGGGAAAAGAAATTGGGACAACTGTAACAGCATCATCAATAAAGCATATTAAAGAAAAAAGAAAAGAAATACATGTTTACACTACACTTGTAAGAAAGAAAGATGAATCTTAGGCATTACTACCACTTCCCAAAAAAGTGACCTTGTCATTTTTAAAATTTCTACACCAGAGTTAAAACTAATGTCTATTACCGTCTCCTTTCACAAATAGGATAGTTGTATCTGCACTTGGTGAAGCTTCAGGTTCCCCAGATACATCTTCTTCCTCTTTATCTTCTGCCTAAGAAAAACAACATTAAAAAGGTTGATTTTAACAGGGGGAAGTCACCACCATTTAAAAATGACCTCCCAAGATTTGGGACAAAATATTGCCTCTCCAAGGCTCCGTAGAGATTAGTAGTGGTATGAATTTCATTGCAGCTCATCATTTGAAAGAAAAATTCTTGAGCACTGCATCTCAAACAGTAATGTGCATTCCAATCCCCTGGATTCTGTAGATCTGATTCAGGTCTACAGTGAAGCCTAAAATTCTCTATTTCTAATAAGTACCCTGGAAATGTGGATGTTGCTGGTACTCAAACCACACTTTGAACTGCAAGGTTCTGGAGTGTGGATTAGTAAACCTTTTCTGTAAAGGGTCAGATATGAAATATTTTTGGCTTTGAGAACCACAAGGCCCCTGTTGCAACTATTTAACTCTGGCTGCTTTCTATATGGCTACAGTATGAAAATAGATACACACAGTACATAAACGATGGGCAAAGCTGGATTGGCATGCAGCCAATTTTGCTGACTCTGTTCTAGAACACCTTATCAGCCTACAAAAACTTCCATCCTGATTAAGAGAACAATTTTCCTGTGAGAATCTGTCACACAACTGTAAGAAACTGTTTTTAAAAAGTAACCAGATCATACCAGAATAATAAAGATGTCCTAAAATTTGATTAAAGTTGCACGACTGGGAACATTTATTAAAAATCATTAAATTGTATGCTTAAAACAGGTATTACAAGTAAATTATACCTCAATAATGTTAAAAAATGTAAACAAATTTTAGTTTAAAACTTTACACCTCACTGCAGCATTTCTCCCAGAATCAATAAAGATTAGAAAAAGTCACATATTTGAAGTATCCAGGCCCTTAATAAACCAGGATGCCTAAGGGCATCATTTTTTATTAGCATTTTACTTTTTCATTTATGTAAAATACTTTTTGCAATAGAGACTTCCCAAGGGCAAAGACTGTATTATACTTTAAAAATTCTCCACACCCAGCCCAAATGCTTATGAGAAGACACTCAAACATCCATTTTATGACTGTGCAATTATGTATTTTAAGTCTCCCTAATGATAGCATTCATTTAATAAGAGTTAGTGAATTTTTGCTTCTGGGAAAAAGAGACCCACAAGTAGGAAAGAGACCAAAGACAGGAAGGCAGAAACCACAAACTGTAGTAGTAAAGAGGGAAGGGTATAATTGAGAAATAGTTCAGAGAAACCACCCCTAGGATTTGATTAATGGGTTGCGCAACAAAAAGAAAAGAAAGTAGCAAGGCAAAAGCTTGAATCACTGGAGCCATATCAAAACAAGAAATAGTTTATGGAGGTGGGATGGATGGTATATACTGAATTCCATTTTGGACATATAACATTTGAGTATCCAGATGGTGCTATGCTGTAAAGCGATGCAAATACAAGTATAAAGCTCAGTAACTGTAAAGCAGATGGCCAGAAAAGAGATCTGAAAGTCATCTAATAAGGTGGTGGGGGCTGAAACCACAGGTTTCATCAACATTAAGGGGGTGAGCAGAGGGAGAAGGTAGTAGAGACGAAGTGGCAGCAATTGGGCAGAGAAAACTAAGAGGGCTGCAGCAGAAGCCAACATGAAGTAAAGAAAAGGGAAACCAGAAAATGCTAAAAAGGGTTTGAACAGGATAACAATGGCAAACAGGCCTGGAATTTGGCAATTAGGTCACTGGTGACTTAGCAAGAACATTTCACCAAATATAGGGGACCAAACAACTTAAGAGAACAAATGTGAAATAAGCAGGAGAGAAAAACTGTACAGTTTGCTCTTTCAAAGAAGCATGCTGGAAAAGAAAATGTAGAAATGATGGGTGAATAATATACTTAGAAGTAGAAAGTAGAAAACTTGATGGCCACTGCATGGCCTTCATTTTCTGACACTCAAGGCAATGTTGCTGCTAAGAATGAAGAGGACTGTTTTTGGAACTTGAAAGTGATAAATGTTTGGAATAACAGTTGTGGGAAACTGGAAAGTATATGGAAGTAAAGGTAAAAAACTCACTTATCTTATAGTTAATTAGCATATCATAAGATGTATATTGCTTAGTACCTGCTACCTGGCTATGCTCTAAAATATTTTGGCTACTACAGGCTCACTCCATGAGAATAAAGAAACTGGTAGTACTGTGGAGGACAGGCATGCAAGAGAATCTATTCACTACTTACTTACCGCACCTTTTAAATTCTAATCCACTTGAATATGCTATCTATTTTAAATAATACTAATATTTTTGTTAGCATTACTCCTATAGTGCTGGTTTTAATAATAATCAAAACAAAAATTATTATCACTTTTGTTAAGAAAAATACTTCCAAAAAATGATGACAAGCTATATTGCAACCTACACCTTTAGAGCCTAAAAAGGATAATCACAATGGCAGAAAATCCCAAGATGACTTAAAAGTTTGCACTGAAAACATTTAAACCGATAACTTGCATCTAAACCAGCAGTTGGTATCTCAGATCTTAGGAAAATCTCCCTTCCGTCCCTTGACTCCAGACACAGGCCAATGGCAAAGGAGTCTTCCACACCCTCCAATTCCTTGATGTCTAAGGCAGCTATGTGTAAGCTGATAACATAAATCTTTGGAGCAACTCGGTTCTAGAGCTAACTTTTGTTGCAACTCTTGCCCTAAGGGCCTCTTTTTTAGCCTGCAGGGTTCCACACGAGCCTCCCATTGAAGGTATCAGCTAGTCTAAAGGAGGAAACACGCCCCCCCCCCCCACCTTCCTGCTTCACTCTTCCCTAACCATTTTCTGATTTGAGAAAAGCAACATAGCAAAGGGTACTAACACTTTTGAACTCATTGGCCACAGTAAGGAGTGGACAATTTGAGTTGCTCTTTCAACTCTAACAGTTCTCAAGACAAGGGAGATGATCAAGGCACAGAAAAGTTGCAGCTAAACTAACTATAACAAAGATCTATCGGTTTCCTTCTCTACTCTTTCTTCCACAATACGTTCCAGTGCTAGAGAGCTGAAGTTAATTTCAGAAAAGTGGTTATAACAATATCTATTACTAAATTTCTGTGCGTGCCCAAATTCCAAAACCCTAAATACCATCTCTAATCTTCATTTTCTGGATGGATTCCCTTCTGATGTTCACTCCAATTTATCTTACCACAAGTGGCATTTGTAGAACACTCAATTTTTGTTACCAAAACTGATGGAGGAATGTATTCATCTAGTTAAAGTAGTGCATCTAATGAACTGGGTTGAAGATGCAGAGCTCTAATATAAACCCTAAAAGTATGGGTATACATACATGTGAAAAGCTTGACACACAGTAATCAGTAAAGGTGTCTTAAAGAAGATGGGATGAGAAAAGCACAAAAATTGTTAGGGGTATTCTAGTCAAGTAAAACAGTATGTGGAGATGCATAAAAATGATAATTTAAATATCAACAAAATAGCAAGCAGATTAGCTTAGTTGGAAAGCATACCCTCAAAAAATGGTAAGTCAAAAGAGCAGTATCTATATACAAGGCTAATTATTTTGATGTTGACATAACAGAAGAAATAAGAACATGGCTTAATCTTGAAAAAAATGACAAAACCTAGAATCACAAATATTTCTAGGTTCAAGTGTGGCCTAATGAAAAGAGAAAGAAAAAAATATCTGTGTAGCACAGATTACTATAGCCCCAAGGAGGAAATGAAATTAGCTACAAGCATGCCGCAATAATCCTTATTCTAGCACACTATTCTTTCTTTCAAGATTTAATTAATTATTTTTAGGGGGGGGTAGAAAGAGGAAGAAAAAAAATCAATGTGTAAGATACACCGATCTGTTGCCTCTTGTGCGCCCACAACTGGGAATCTGGCCCACGACCCAGGCATGTGCCCTGGCTGGGAACTGAACCTGGAACCTTTCAGTTCAGAGGCCAGCACTCAATCCACTGAGCCACACCAGCCAGGGCAGGTCTTCTCTAAGCTCTTCACGATTGACAGAACATATTGTATATATTGTTTATTGCCTGCTCGTCACCCCTATCACCAAAACACACAGACACTGCTCCAAGAATATGAACTCCATGACAGCAGAGAAAATACCTGGTTTGTTCACCCCAGCATCCCAAACAGTGCCTGGCACATGGCAGGGCACATAAGTATTTGCTTATTGAGAAAAAGAAAAAAGACAGGAACTCAGACCCGGAGAGACAAGTTACCCCAGGTCAGAAATCTAAATAGTATGTATCCCAAATCTATCAACAAATGGTCCAGAGGTATTCCCACTATACTGTTACCCTCATAAGAGTCATATCCATATAATCTCCCTTCCTGTTCCAGAAAAATGCTAAAGATCCATCCCCAATGACCGGCTTCTATTCTCTCAACTTCAATCCACACTAATCACGGTAACAAGCCTCTAAAATCAAGAATTTTAAAACCAAATTTACCTATAAAAAGGATAAATTCTAGATATATTATATACATGCATTAAATCATACATCACACTAACCAAATCGGTGGGTTCATCTTCTTCCACCTCTGCTTCATCATCTTCATCTTCAATTACTGAATCTTCAACCGTTTCTTCATCTTCCGTAAGGTCTTGAGCTGCTACTACTGAGCCTAACAAAATATAAAGCAGGCAGTGAACTACCCTGGAATACTAATATTTTTCACTTCAAGAATAGTCAACGAAAATTTCCCCTTGGAGCAATTCAATCACACAGTATACTTGCATGACATCAAATTATAATGCATATAAGAATATCCATATGATTTTATCTTAGTAGTCTTAACTGCATGTTAATTTTCATGGAAAATGCAAAATTTCAAATAAAGAACTTCAAGCAATTTTGTTAAGCAAATAAAGGAAAATAACATTTTTAAAGAAATTCCAAAATTTAATCTGTCATTAACCGTACAAAATTAAAAAAAAAACACAAAATGCATGTCTAAAGGAAAAAAGCAATCTCAATATCTAGGCAAGAAACATTGTTATTAGAGTTGACTATAACTCAAACTCATAGAACTTGACAGTATGTAATTACAAGGAACAAATATCTGTGTGGCATACCTGTAAAAACTAGCTCGCAAAAAACACATAATTTAGGGAAAAAAAACCAATACTGTCAACTTCAGGGTTGACAGCAGAGAAAGCATGCATTTATTTTTGCATATGGCTTCAAAAATGATATTTTAAAATCTTCCCTATACTTAATATGAAAATATTAAGTTAAGCATAACTATAATGCCAAGAAATTATAAATTCTAATTTATATACAATGGCATTCTAAATAAGTCACATTAAATCTATTTCAGGCAAGACCCTCAAAAGAAATTTCACAGTTCTAGCGACTCTTCCAACATTTCTCAGGAAGAATGATGATGTGGCAATTCAACAGAGAAAAAAGAAATGTGGGAAAAGGAAGCATGTGCATATGCTGTAACAACCAAGAGAAACAGTATATAGTAAGGACAATGTATGTTCTGTCTTTTCAGTTCTACTTCTTCCTGAACAAGCCATTTTTAAAAACTGGTAAGAAAAAGACCAAAAAAAAAAAACCTAAAGAAATAAAAAGCCTGTAAGAAAAATATCTAGGTATAACATAAAGCTGTACCTAAATTTCAGAACTGAGACACCATGACTTTCACCCTCTGTTTCAGTGGATATTAAACTATTTTAATGGTAATCAATAACAATTTTGTGCCTATAACAATCAAACAATTTTCAACTGGAAAAACTTAAGAAGAAACATCCTTTGAAAGAAAAGACCATTTCTCACAAAAAATAAGTTTCAAGATACCCAGTTCAGTATAGATACTGATGTTTCTTTAAAAAAAAAAAAAGGTTTTAAAATCCGAAAAAAATATAGCCTGGATTCTATACAGAACTGGCAATTTATCTAAAACAAACAAAGCAAATGCGAACAAACCAGCAAGCAACTAATAAAGTAAAAGAATCCTTCAATCTGCAAATGTATTCGTTAACAGTTTTGGTTAATTTTCACTTGGTTTTCTACCCACTAAAGAGAAGCCTGTCACTTCACTTTGCAAAACTTGTGGCTACCTGCCATTATCACTCATTTTGGCCACACAGCTTGCTTCGACTAGGAATTCTAGTGATCATTTAGTCAGACTACATTTTACAGATGAGAAAAATCGAAGTTCAGGATAGAACCAGGGCAAGAAGCCAAGTCTCCACATTTTTAATGTTCCGCTACCTAAATTATTTTCACAGCAGGTTAACTGCTGTAAGGAATAAACCTAAATAATAAACGTAACACTCGAATTAGACTGTATTTTTGCAGGACATGAGTAACTCCAAGAAACAAAGTTACAAAAAAAGGAGAGGAATAAAGGGGCATCAGAAAGACATCCCACAGATTCGTCAGTCCTCCTGGAACTATGAGATGGACAATGCCGGGTGAGAACGGGGACCTTTTCTGAAATCCAAGACTCCAGGCAACACACGGGGCCAGGGGCTTCTAAATGGGAAGTGCTCCCAGAGTTTAGGCGTCTAGAAAACAAAGGTTTCAGCAAATGAATGAAGCCGGACTCCTAGCGTAGAAACGAAAGACACGTCAGCCCAGACCGAGCGGATGGGGGAGGAGCGGCACTGGAGGCGGCCAGAAGAAATAAAACGGGCTTGCGGCATGCTCTGGGCTCAGGCGTGCCCACTGCCTGCTCTCCTCCTCCTCCGGCCGGAGCTGGTCCGGGAGGCAAGCCTCGGGCGCCCACCCAGTAAAGTCGCCGGCACTGCCCCGTGCTCCATGTGGAAGCGGAAGAGTCCCTAATGGAACCTGGTCCCACGCGTCCTGCTGGACCCTACTACGAGCCACGGGTCTAGGTGGAAGAGCACCGGCGAGGTGTACGCTGGACCCAGGAGCCGCCGCCACCTCTAGCATTAAACTTGCCCTCGTCGCTGGCATCTCCTTCCCCGCCGAGCCCCGCCACCCACTCCCGTCGCCTCACCTCCAGGGCCACCGCGGAGCAGGAGGGTGGCAGGGAACACAAGCAAGAGAAGCAGAAGCAGGCGGGGGAGGAGTCTCATGGCGCGGCCGATCCTGTGTCCAGTCGCCTTCCGCGACAGCGCTCAGCGACTCCGGCGATAATGGCGTTACTCTTCATCCGGGCTCCAGGCGAGTGTGGGCGGGGTACGTACCACGCATGTCCTTTCGCCACGCCCCCCCTGTCGCCGAAGAGCACCGCCTACGTGGCTGAGACTCGGCTCCTGCTGGTAGTGTGCGGGAGGCCCGGGGAGTCACGTGGCCCCTTGCTCGGGCCTCTGAGATTCCCGCGAGAGTACGCTTTTCGCCACAGTGCCTCCTGGCGACCTGCGGTTGGTCGCGTACTGTGTCCTGCCCGTCCCACCCAAATTAATTAGCATCGTTAGTGGTTAGTTTATTTGAATGACGTTCCGCCTGGTACCTAGCGCGATAAAGTCTCATTATAATTTTAAATGATAGGAATATAAAGAGCCTGAGCTATCTGCATGCAGTGTTGAAAAGCAAAAATATGTTTTGGGATAATTTTAACCCCCCCCAAAAAGCATAAAAAATATACGGCGGTAAATCTTTTTCCATGTCTGCCCACATCGACACCCATAGTGACAGTTCTTAAATTCTTCGGTGACATTCCACAGTTATAAATCACCTTGAACAGTGCCTGGCATATAGAAAGCTTTTGGCAAATATACAATGGGGGCAGGAAAGGCTGTACGATACTCTTCAGTTTCCTTCTCATCTAGTTTGGACTTCGCTTGGGTTGCTTCCAATAATCTGGTATTTCATGCATTTAAATAATCTGAATACCAGGTAGTGTCGGACTAGACCAATGTGACATGTCATATGGACAATAAAACAAACTAACCCTACTGTGTACTTACTATCGCCAATCACGGCCCCTTAGAACTGTGCTTTCATGTATAATTTAATCTTTAAAAATTCCCATGAGCTGGATATTATTTACTGAGAAGAAAACAGACACAGAAAGACTAGTAATTTACCAAGGCTTAAAGGCTAGTCAATGGCAGATGGCAAGATTTGGACCCACAGTCTGATTCCAGCCTCCATGCCCCGCTGGCCTGGAACATCTGTTTTACTCCTGCACTGGCCCTGCTCAGAGTCTCATGGCCCTGGGGCCCCTGCCAACGGCAGCCACATGCTGCCGAGGCCAGTATTTTTGTTGGCTAAGGTCACCACCTGACAGGGCTGGGCTAAACCAACTCCTCTCCACTCCTCTCTGCCACGCCACCCATGCCGCAGGGGCCGCTGCCACCGCTGCCGCCACCACCACCGCGGATCCCGGCATAAGTGGAGGGGCTCCCTAAGAAGACATCCTCGCACTCCTGTGCGGGCTACCAAAGCTGCCACGATGTGACAAAGTCCTCAGGACTGCTGACCCCGTTTTCCTGGGCCTGGGAATCTTCCTTCCCAATTCTGAGGCACTTTCTGTTTCAGACCTGCTCTGAGGTCCTGAGTCTGACAGGGTTTTTGACAAACACATCCTTCTGTTTAACTTGCTGCTCTCCCCTAGCACCAGAAAGAAGCCAGTGCGGACTGCAAAAACTCAAAACCACTTTCTCTGCCACTGGGCCAAGAGTCTCTCACAGATTTTTCTGCAGAGGATTGATTTCTGGCAAAGAAGAGTCTCATTCTTTATGTTAAAGGGAGTCCCAGTAGTTCTGTCTCTCCCGTTCTTATGACCTGTTCAGACATAGCCTAAACCTGGGAGGATAATCTAGTTTAGGCTTTAACTGGGACTTTCACTCCAATTAAGTTATTAAGTGATTACTAATGGATGTTGGGGACTTGAATTTTAGACAACCAGCTACTAAAGGTACAGGAATGACAAATAAAAGTGTATCTACTTGGATGTGACCGATGTGATGAAACTAGGGGGAAAAAAGTCTCTAAAGACAAATAAATAAAATCTTTAAAAAAAAAAAAAGAATATTAAGAGTATAAAAGGCCCAGTGAAAGCATCTGAAACTGCCACCACCATTCCCCTTCCCAGCCAAGAGTAAATTAAAAACACAACCACATCCCAGGGGAATGGTAGGGATGTGTGCCATTCTCAAGGGGTGTTGGTCTCTGTCAGACTCCAATTTAACTCGCTAGCTGGCCTCTGCGGAAAACGAGATGGATCATGGCAGAAGACAGGGAAATACCAAAGCTTAACCAAGTGGTCACCTCAACACCTCATGCTCAAATGCAGCAGCTGATCATAGTTTGTCCTAATAACCCTTCTCCTGCAGGCTCCCTGGAAGAAGACTGACCAGATTCCTAGAGAAACTGGGGGTGGAAGCAGTGATTGACTGCAAACAGGTTAGAGGAAATTTTGGGGGGTGGAAGTGAAGGAAATAGTCTAGAACTAGATGTGGTGATTATTGTGTGACTAAAAATTTACTATAAATCATTAACTTGTACACTTATAATAAGTGAATTTTATGGTACATAAATCATCCCTCAATAAAGGGACAAGTATATAAAAAGACCTTAATTACAATTCCTCATGTGTTTACCTATGCTTAAGATAATAGAAAATATATATATTGGTCTCTACCCCAATTCCTGGCACAGAGCTCCAGAAACCCTTGTATATTCCTAAGTGATAAGCACTAGGAGCATCTTTTGTTTTAATGAGGTGACTCTGGGTGGACTTCTGAATGGGGGCTGCTCACCAGAAAGACCAAACCATGATGAGAAAAGCTGGAATTTTCAGCCCCATACTCCATTCTCCAGAAAGGGAAGAGGAACTGGAAATGGAGTTAATAATCAATCATGCCTATGTGACAAAGCCTCCATAAAATCTCAGAAACCCGGGATTCAGGGAGCTCCAGGTTGGTGACCAATTCAAGTACTGGGATAGTGATGTACCCCAATCCCACAGGGATAGAAGCTGCCAGACCTAACCTTGTGTATCTCTTCATTTGGTTGTTTCTCTGTTTCCTTTACTGAACTGGTACACATAAGTATTTCCCTGAGTTCTGTGAGCCACTCTAGCAAATTAATCAAACCCGAGGATGGCGTCATTAGGAACCTCAGACTTATAGCCAATCAGTCAGGAGCACAGGTGACAACCTAGACTTGGGACGGGCATTTGAAGTGGGTGAGAGCAGTCTTATGGGACTGAGCCCTTAATCTGTGGGATCTGATGCTTCCTGAAGGTACATAGTGTTAGAATTCAGGTCACTTGTAGGACAGCCAGCTGATGTTGCAGAGGATTGCTTGGTGGGGGAAAACCACCACAAATGTGGTGTCAGAGTGTTGTGAAAGTAGTAGTAAAGGATAGACACAGAAGAGAGAGAACTGAGTCTTTCCTAAACATCATTCTTCCAGTACCAAAGCTTTTCGCTGGGATTGTTCATATTTTTTCATTCAAATGGAAGTGCAGGAATACATCAGTGGAGTCATTACAGTGAAATCTTGAAAATTCTGTTTCTCTAACATCTTTGACCTTAGCCTCGATTCCTATAAGAATCCCAAACTGTATTTTCACCACGCCATGCTAAAATTTAAATAAATAAATAACTAAATAAATAAATTCTAATTGTTATTCACGCAAGCTTGGCCTTGCAAAATACAGAAAGATCATCCAGTTTCACAACTTACCCATGAATGAGGTACAATCATGAATTTATACTAACTCCCAAAGTCTTTTGTATGTTTCAGACTGGATCTGCTAGATTTAAAATATATATGTCATTGCTCATACTGAGTTGTATCTTTATAGGCAGATGTTATAATCTATTAAAGAGAGACATAATGTACAAAATATTTACATTTTCACATTAATAATAACACAGTCCTATAATTGCTCTTAAAATAGTGTGATTATGAACTCAGTTTCTCACAACAGCTAGTATGAAGGATCCAGGTCCTGATGCCATGCTGAGTGCTATTTGCTTGTAGTATACTATCTTCCAAGTGCTATTTAGGGAAAAATGTGGATAAAGTGGAGGGGACAGGTATTACTTTCAGATAAGGAACAAGCTGACATTTAAATTAGGCCTGGAGGATACAAATGTTTTCAATATGAGGAACTGCATGGTGGAGCTGGAGAAGGGAGGGAATTTAGTTTAGTGAGGACAGGGACGGCATTCTCAGAAAAGGAAACACTATGGGCCAAGGCACAGAAGTGGTTTGGGGCCAGAGCATGTAAGGAAAGTAAGAACTTGAAACCTTGTCCATAAACATAATTAAATTATATATATTCTATGAAATATTATACAGCCTTTAAAGCTGAGAGTGGCCTATTGAGACTCCCATTGTGAAAAAAATGTTTATCAGAAACATTATAACTTGAGATAGCCCCTTGATTAAGATAACAGGCAAAGTGCTTTGTAAACTCAAATAACAATCTTTGAGAAGTATAATGGGGAGTGAAAAGAGAGGAATCATGACAGCTTCAGAGGAGAAAAGGATTCAGGATCTATATATTTTTAGGCTAGGGCAAAAAGTCAGTAAAGAGTTATAAAATTAAAGATGGAAGAGAGTAAAAATCATTGATAGAACAAGTCCTCCAGAAGATGCAATGGGTCAGAATCAAGGGAACAAGGGACTAGAGGGAAGGAGGAAAGAAGTGAACAAAAAATATAGAAATCGAGGCAGAGAGAAAATTGTAACTCCTTGTAAATCCTGTTGTGAGAACCAAAGCTTTGCTCTGTGAAGGCAGAAGCTGTGGCTATTTGAAACCTCGCCTCTCCCCTCTGGCCTCATACGAGCTCCCTCAACTTACTACATCACAGCTCATAGTTGCTGAACATGCCTGTCCTGATTTCCTTTCTCCAGTCTCAAAGGAAGAGGTGTCCCTGTTCTATGGAACATATATTTAACTACTTACTAAATATATCCCAGTCCTCACACTCAGCAAATCTTTCTCCACAAACCAGCTGTCCCTCTTGTATTCTCTCCTTCAGCTAAGGACCACCCCCAGCCAGGACCTGGCTAGGCTTTCTAGACTCCTACCTCTTCACTCCTATAGCTAACCAATTCCTGAATAATTTTCAGTTTACCTTTGAAACCACTTTGCACCCATATCTTTCTCTATATTTCCATTGCCACTATTTTAGTTCCTGGACTCAAGTTTTTTCTTGTCTAGAGCACTGTAGCAGTATCCTTTTTTCTTTTTAAGATTTTATTTATTTATAGAGAGAGAGAAAGGGAGAGGGAGGAAGAGAGGGAGAGAAACATCAATGTGTGGTTGCCTCTTGCGTGCTCCTAGCTGGGGACCTGGCCTGTAACCCAGGCACTTATCCTGACTGGGAATTGAACTCATGACCCTTTGGTTCGCAGATTGACCCTTCATCCACTGAGCCACACCAGCCAGGGCCAGTATCTTAACTAGTTCTTCTGTTTCTAGCATCACCCACCATCAACCTACCCTTTATATCATTATTAGGGTGAGCTTTCAGAAATGTATGTCTGATCACATCACTCTTGTACTTATCCTTCAGAGCTTCTCATATGATGAAGACCAAATTTCTTAGCATGGCATTTGACATGATTATCTTCATCTTCTGTCATAGGAAGAGCACGGGTTTTAGACAGTACTTGTGGTTCAAAGAATGCAACAGGGTGTCTCAGGCCTCTGTGCTCTGAGTGTGCTGTTGCTTTCCTCTTCCATCTATGGGACACCCAGTCAGCTTTGATGATCTGGCTCAGATGTCACTGTTTCTGTAAAATCTTCCCTGAGATCTTCTCACACAGTCCAGGGCCGTTCATTTATACTTTTAAAGCACCCTGGGCAGTTACACCTACACCATTCTGGATCAGAGTTTATTTATCTATCTCCCCCAATAGATTATGTAGTGCTTGGTGATTATCTTTGCTTGATTTTTCTTTGTTTCCTTGGCATCTAACACAGAGCCTGTCACATAGTTTATCGACAGTCACTAAATGTTTATTGAGAGAAGGATTGCCTTAGACTCTGCATCCTTGAGCCATGCACCAAAGAAGGCACATTCATTTTGAGACAACTTGTAGATAAAAGATCATAAACACCCAATGATACACATGGCAACTGTAGCACTTAGGCACACAGTCCTGGGTGTATTAACTTGCATTTCCAACTGTTTCACCACATTTGTGTGCAGATTCTGGGTGCCACATTAGCCATCTTTACCTTAATATTTGTCTTTTTCTATAAAATTAATTTTCCCTAGAGGATACCATGAAACTCATGATGATGATGATGATGACGACGACGATGATATCTTTTTAAAACCTGAATCACTTCCAAAGCTTTCAATGCTTCATTTTCTGAAACACTGTTATACCTGTGAACTCTCTGTGCATTTCTGATTGTTTGTCTGAAATTTTATTGCAACTTTTTGAATTTGAGAAATTAAACAGATTTTATGTTTCAAAATTCATGTAAGACCTACCTTAAAGAATTCTCCAACAAGAATAACAACAAAAATAATTACAGCTTTTATTTATTCAGCACCTTCTTCAGTGCCAGATATATATTTTCCTATTGTACTTACCTGACTGATTTAAGTACAAAACCAATTTCAGTGAGATAAAATAATTTCTTCCCTTTTCACGCAAGGCAAATTTTTGATTCAACACTTAACACCTCCATCCTGCTCTGGGATAATTCAAAAGGAAAATAAGTATGTTATGTTCATTTATCTTTATGATATATCTCACAAAATCAACTATGTCTGGTTCCTTCATTTAAATTCGGAACTAATTCCTCAAAACTATGTTAATATGGAAATTATAAAGGTTAGGTCTCAAAAGACCAGTCCTCTCCTTTCATCTGGGATTTAATTCCAAAGGATTTCAAATTAGTGTTCCTTTAAATTTGGTTACCAGTAGGAAGAGCCTACCTGTGTAGAAAGAAAAAGGATGTCATGTGGGGGGGGGAGGGGGGGGGATGAAATGAGATACATGACTATTTTTATGTGTCATTAAAGACCTGATAATATGGGAGTGATATTCTATGAAAATGAAAATAGATATTTGGAAAATAAGCCATTGTATTAATCTAGTTTTATTAAAGTAGAATATGTTTAACTGTTACAGGACAAAATGAGAAAGTAATCACATTTTTTGGAATGTAAAATTTCACCATTTATGCAATTTTAATGTATCATTTGTACAAGTTGTTCTGGGTACTATACTTAGTAGTGACTCTGTTCCTGGAGTGGTTGACAAAAATGGTTAATGTTTAATCTTCAGTTCTGTTTAATCTAAATCATTTCTATTTCCTTCTAAAATATCTGGCATCTAAAAATGAAAGGAAAAAAAGTTAAGTTTTCAGGAGAGACAGACATTCTGTGACAGAAAAGCTGATGGTTGGTTACATCTGGAAAAGTGATACAAGGAAAAACTGTAGATAGATGAATGTAACAGTACCACTATGATATTTTAATCATTATTTTTGTTTGTTTCAAATTTTTCCCATTAAGGAATGGGATAAGGAACAAGGCTGGTTGCATTTCATCTTCCTTGGCTTGGCTGCCAGCTGGCAGAATGATGGAAAAGGAATAGAAGCAAGAATCTAATATTCCATGAAGTTATTCACCAGCACATTATAACTAAGAATCATTAGTATTAAGGTGTCTTAATAACTCAGCTATTCCAACAGCTGGGTCTCCGTGGGGCATAGAGTGAAGACCTTTGATTGTAACCTGTCCTCCACCAGCTATGTCACAAGTAAGCCATGGTATTTTTGAATACATATCCATGGCCTGTGGTGGGTCAGTGGCAGCAGCAGCTATATCTCCTATTAGGAATTATACCAGCGAGTGTAGCTTCGGTCCTGCATCCCAAGTCAGTCTAACATTCACTCCTATTTAGTAGCTATTATGGCATAGGTGCTTGGGGATACCAAAATGAATATGAGATAATTCCTGCACTAAAAAGAGTTTCAGTCAAGTCAAGGGACAGGTAAGCAGAGAACTGTAATGAAATGTTAGAGGTGTTGTTGAATCAGAAGGTACAATGTGGAAACATGGGAGGGAGCAAGTCAGTTCCACCTGGCAGACAGGGCAGGAAAGGCTTCAAAGAGGAGATGGAGCTTGAGCTGGCAGGTACTTGTGAGGTGCGAACTGAAGTAAGGGGGAGGAAAGAGTCGGAAGAGAGCATTCCAGGATGGGGCAATAACAAGAAGGCATAAAAATAACAGCACATTTAGAAAGTTTCAAGTGGTTCGATATAATTGATGTGTATAAAAACAAGGAGGAAGCAGTGAATGAGAAGACTGAACAGGAAGGAAATGGCTAGACCATAGAGGACCTTATGTGCTGGGCTAAGGAGGCTTGATTTGATCCTGAATGCAACTGAGAACCACTGAAGAGTTTATGTAGGGAAAGGGTATAATCATATTTTGCTTCTGAAAGATCAGTCTGTCCACTCTGTGGAAGACAGAAAGAGGAGAGCAAAATGGAGGCAGAAACACCAATTACAAGATGACTGGGGTTGGCCAGAAGAAAAACGAGTAGGGCTTGACCTGAAGCAGTAGCTGTGGGGATGAAGTTAAGGGAAAATCCAGAGGGAGGGGCTTCCGAGTACAGGATGAACTATGATCAAAGGTCAAAGAGGTCTTCATCTGAGGATAGAGGGGAAAGCTAAACTGAGCATTACTGAAATGTAACTTCAGGAATTAATATTCAATCTTGTATTATTGGCAATATAACATTCTTTATAATGATCATCATTATGACCTACCATGAATTTTGGATGATTTTCTAATCTTCTTCGTCTGCAGGAAATAGAAAGAGGAATATATAGAAAAGAGGTGGTCATGGAGTGGAGAACTAAAATATATAGTGAACCAAGCATGCTGTTATTTAATATATTCTTTCCCTCGCTCAAAGAGAAACTGTCATTTGGTATAGAACTATAAGACCCTTAAAGATTAAAATAAAGCTTTTCAGTATATATAAATCATTTTCACTGTAATTAAGTAAATATATTGAGTCACAGTCTCATTACATTTTAACATTCTCATAGATTTACTTAGGATAAAATTCTGGCTATGACTTGAAAACCTAACACACTTCCTTGAAAGTGATTAAGAACTAGAAGCACAGTTCTGGCCAAGATGGAGGCTTAGATTGACACGCTCATCTCCCTCTACGACTAGAAAGGAATACAACTACCTCAAAACAAAAGATAACTAGAAATTCCAGAAAATAAAACTACACAGAAGTCCAACCAGTGGTGCTCGTCGGACGGGTAGGAGGGGCAAAATTGGGTGGTGCTGTTTGGGTAGCAGCAGGGACGTGGCAGGGGGAGTAATCCCAGCTGCAGTCGAGACCAGGCAGCTCGCGACCCCGATGCTGGGAAAGGCAGCCCCCCCCCCCATTGCCTCGGACAGTGAGGATCAGAGGGCGGGAGGACAGATCCCGGTCTCCCAGTGGAGAATAATGGCAGGAATCCATCTTTGACCCCCACCCCCTCTCAAAGCACCACAGCGCAGCGAAAAAAGTTGTGGATTGCCATTGGTCACCAGGTAGTGATGAGTACACAGGGCTCCGCCCCTACCGTCTACCCAGAAAGCAAAGCAAAACACAAATCTGTCAAAATGAGGCAGACAACTAAAGAAATCCCAGTGATGCAGCTCACCAGGCAGCAGATGAAGAATCTGACAGATGAACAAATAAGAAGCCTTTCAGAGGCTCAACTCAGAGCTATAGTTATTAGGTGGCTTACAGAATTAACAAAAGATTTGGAACAAGACCAGGAAGGATTGAAAGCCACTCATACTGAAATGAAAGAAAACACATACGAGACAAGTGGTGAGGAAATAAAATCCAGAGATCAAATCAACAAACCAGAACATAGGAAAGGAACAAACAGTCAACCAGTGCAGAAAGAGGAAACAGAAAGTAAGGAAAATGAGGAGAGGATCAGAAACCTCTGGGACAGCTATAAGAGATCGAACATAGGGATTATAGAATTGCCAGAGGACGAAGAAGAAGAACTAGAAATTGAAAAATTAAGTGAAAATATAATAAAGCAGAACTTCTTGAATTTGGGGAAGGAAATAGACTTACAGGTCCAGGAAGCACAGAGAGTTCCAGAAAAACTGGACCCAGGGAGACCCACTCCAAGACACATTATAATCAAATTGTCAAAAATTAAAGATAAAGAGAGAATCTTAAAAGCAGCAAGAGAGAAGGAAAGAATCATGTACGAAGGGGTCACAATTTGACTATCAGCTGACTTATCAAGGGAGACCCTGCAGGCAAGAAGGGACTGGCAAGAAATATTCAAAGTAATGAAAAGCAAAAACCTATAGGCATGAATACTCTATCCAGCGAAGCTGTCATTCAGAATAGAAGGGCAGAGAAAGTGCTTCCAGGACAAAGTAAAACTGAAGGAGTTCATTAGATCCAAACCACTGTTATATGAGATGTTAAAGGGACTGGTTTAGAAGAAGGAGGATCAAAACTCTGAACATTAAAATGAAAACTGCATCACAAGAACGAACAACAGAAGCTAGGGAATCGAAACAAAGGCAAACTAAATAGGCAGCGAGAGTGGAAAAAGAACTATAGGTATGGGGAACATAGTGGGGGGAGGTCAGCAGAGGGGGAAAGGGGAGAGGGAGGGAGATAGTACAGGAATTAAGAAGCATAGTAGGAGGGAACAGAATAGACAGGAAGAGGTTGAGAAGAACTATATGCACAACCAATGGACATGGACTAAAAGGGGGGGACAACTGGAGAGAGGGGGGCCACCGGGTGGAGGGGAACAGAGGGAAGGGAAATTGGGACAACTGTAACAGTATAATCAATAAAACATATTAAAAATAAAAGAGAACTAGAAGCACAAATAAGACATCTGAGACTATTAAAGTTCCCACTTTTCTCTCCCTATATCCCACTTTTTCTTCTACTGAAGACAATTGGCAAAAGCAGCATCATAATTTTGAGATGATGCAGAGGTAGCCTACAGTGAATCCCCATGCTGAATTCAGTGCAGCCAGTTGGCCAATGAAAGGTTTCGTGGACAGGGGTGGCTGAAGGCTGACGTAAGTCTTAAGTTTTCTAGGAAAGAGCCTTAATTGCTCTTCTGCTCCACCTCACCCCTTTGCTTCAAAGCCAAGCTTAATCTATACAAATGGTCCCCAAATTTGTTGTGAAAATAGGTCACATGTTATTTATACAGTAAACAAATATCTGAACCAGTGAAAAAAAGTGTACATTTATATGCAAATTTTCTTATTTTAAAATAAGTCTAGAAGAAATATTTCACAGATTCTCTTAGCAAGTCCGAAGATTCACAATCAGTTTAAATTATCAATTACTGAGCATCTGTGATATGCCAAGCATCAGTTCTTACTGTTTTGTATTAAGAAAAAAAATTGTAGTTAACCTATCATTTTTCAAATACTAGTATAAATCTGCTAAGGCGTTTGATTTTTAAAACATAGTTGTATTTGCAAATGTTATGCTAAACAAACATGACCCATGATATAATCAAAATGCAAATTTAATGTCTGCCTCCTCCTTCTACTTCAGACTTTTGTCACTCAGAGGGGAAGGTTTTCTTTTGCCATTGGCTGACTACACAGCAGGCCCAGTGATTTTTTTTACTCACTTTAAGGTAACAGTCAGTCCTCACTGGGAGGCATAAGCACAGTCTCAATTCAGTAAGCAGAATGTCTAGTCTTAATATTAATCAATCCTTTAATCTTCATTCAAAAGTAGAACTTCTCCTCCTCCTCTCTCAGCTAAGGCTTTAGTTGGTAGACACCACCTGCCCTTGGAGGTCAGTTTCTGCTCTCTTTGCTCACAGCCTCCTCCATTTACAGCAGGAGAGATACGAAGTAAGCCCGTAGGACATTCTTATGTGGCTGGGTGACTACAGAATCTCTGGGCTTGGCAAATGGCTAAAGCTGATCTGTTTCTCTGGAGCTAAGCCTCTGCCAAGGACCTCTGTCCTACAATTCCCTTGACCCAGACTGATGCATCTCTCCTCCTGTGGTCATTTATATTTCCTCATCAGCCCCAAAGAATGGGTGTTCCCTTTCAGCTAGCTTCTTGCTGCTGGTACCCTTCTAAGCAGCCTAGGACAGAGTCCAAAATAACTCTCATCTGCGTGGTTCTTAAGAAACTATGACATACATCCTTTGTGCTGATTACAATCTCAGAGAGAACAGGCCACCTCAACACAGCCCCACTATCCTTGGGCTGTCACTACTCACTTTTATTTAGTTTTCTCAGGCATGAGTGCATCACTGATTCTGTTCCCCAGCTTTCAGGAAAAGCATTTCAAAGCTCTTTAAGTGATCTCCTGGAAACCCTTTCACAAGCATTTAGGTAGAAGAGGTAGAATTACTTGGTGGTAATGGGAGCTCACAACCTAACAGAGTCAAAAAATCTCTTCTCTCATCTTCCCCACTCTCTGAACTTTTTATATATTGCATCTGGCCAAGGAATATAAGTCATGAAATAAGTTCTTTGAAATTTCCTTCAGGACCTCTGCACATGGGGAAAACTCACTCTCATTTGGGAACTAGCAAATGTTAGCACCTCAGGAATTAGGCCAGGAATAATCTGATATAAAAATCCTATTATGGTCTTGATTCCATTAGTTTGGCAAATATATTTTGTAGCAACAAAGGCTGACAAGAGTTAACATTAGTGTAAGAAAATTTGGTCTGCTATATATTTATAGCAGAATAAGTTGTTTTATTGCAGACCAAATATTAATGCATAACCTTTATAGTGTCTTTCTTAGAAGTGATCAGAAGTTCCATAGGGGTCGGGAACCTGGCTTTCCAATTCAGATCATACAAAAAACACTTATCAAGCAACTAGATTTTGCTAGGCAAAAAACAAATAAACAAAAAACAAGCACATTCATATAATAGCTGTTTTATCTTAAATTGAGATAAGCTTTGAAAAATGTATTACTTATGCCCCGGCTGGGTAGTTCAGTTGGTTAGAGTGTCGTCTCTATATGCCAAGGTTGCGGGTTCGATCTCCGGGTCAGAATCAACCAGAGGTAGACAGACATGCTGCGTCTCCCTCCACAACTAAAAGGAATACAATTGCCTCAAAACTAAAAACAACCAGAAATTCGAGAAAATCAAACTACATGGAAGTCCAGCAAACAAAGATATACAGAAGAAATACTCATCCACACAGGTAGGAGGGGCGGAGCCAGGACAGAGAGGACTCGGTGTGGTGGTAGCAGCAGCGGCAACAGCAGCAGGCCAGCGGAAAGCGCAGTTACACATTTAAAAAAGTCAGGAGGGACACCTGGGGAGCGTTCCCAGCCCCTCACCAGATTGCAAAGCTCACTGTCTCAGCACCGGAGAAAATCAAGCCTCATTGCTTTTGACTGTGCAAACCAGTGGGGGTTGGGGCAGAGGCAGAAACTGCCAGTCTCTCAGCAGAGTCTGCTTGTTTAAAGGGTCCCCATGGACCTAAAACATCCGCAGACCCACCCACTCTGGGAACGACGGCCAGGGCAGCAGCTACAGGGGCGCCAGTCCGGAGTGGAAGTGGGAGAGGTGCCTGGAAAAGGGGTGAGTGCTGGGCAGGCAGCATTGTTCCTTCTCAGACCCCTCCCCCGCATACAGTGTCACAACGTGGTGAAACAGGTCGCCCATTACTGACGAATCCCTTAGGCTCTGCCCCTTATAACGTAGTAGGAGTGACAGCTCTCCCTGGGACACAGAAGCAAACAAAACACAGAAGACTTCCGGCCAAGATGGAGGCCTAGACTGACACGCTCTGTTTCCCTCCACAACTAAGAAGAAATACAACTACCACAAAACAAGAAATAACTAGAAGTTCCAGAAAATAAATGGAAGTCCAACATATGAAGTTACAAAGAAGTGGTGCTTGCCCGGACAGGGAGGAGGGGTGAAGCCAGAGAGAAGAGTTCAAGCTGTGCTGTCCATGGCAGCAGCAGCGACGGGCGGCAGGATGGTGGTAAGCACAGACACCCATATTTAGGGGGAGGCGAGAAGCACCTGGGGAGCATCCCCAGCTACAGACCAGACCCGTCAGCTTGCGATTCTAAAGTCGGGGAAGGCAGACCTCCATTGCCTTGGACTGTGAGGCCCAGAGGGGGTGGGGACAGAGGAGGAGGCTCCCAGTCTCTCAGCACAGAGTGAATGGCAGAAAACCATCTTGGACTCCCACCCCCACAGAAAACGCCACAGCGTTGTGAGATAGGTCAGTCGCCCAGCTGTGATGAGTGCACAGGGCTCTGCCCCCTGTAGCATAGGAGGTGTGAAGGCCCTGCCCAGGAAGCAAAGGTAAACACAAAACTGTCAGGATGGCATAGATCATGATAGATATCCCAGTGACACAGCTAACCAGACAGCAACTATCTAATCTAATGAAGCAGCAGGTAAGAAATCTTTCTGAGGCTCAGTTCAGAGCTTTGCTTATAAAAATGCTTACAGACCTAACAGCAGATCTTAAACAAGATGGGGAAGGAATGAAGGCTAGTCCTGCTGAAATGAACAAAAATGCATATGAAACCAGTGATGAGGACAAGAAAACCGGGGATCAAGTCAACAAATCGGAACACAGGGAAGGAACAAACAGTCAACCGGTGCAGAAAGAGGAAACAAAAAATGAGGAAAATGAGGAGAGGCTCAGAAATTTATCAGACAGCTATAAGCGGGCCAACATCCGAATCATAGGGTTGCCAGAAGGTGAAGAGGAAGAACTAGAAATTGAAAAATTATGTGAAAAAATAATGAAGCAGAACTTCTCTAACTTGGGGAAGGAAACAGACTTACAGGTCCAGGAAGCACAGAGAGTTCCAAAAGAACTGGACCCAGGGAGAACCACTCCAAAACACATTATAATCAAAATGTCAAAAATTAAGGATAAAGAGAGAATCTTAAAAGCAGCAAGAGAGAAGAAGAGCATTATGTACAAAGGGGTCCCAATAAGACTATCAGCTGATTTCTCAAAAGAAACTTTGCAGGCAAGAAGGGATTGGCAAGAAATATTCAAAGGAAAGAAAAGCAAAAACCTACAACCACGATTACTCTATCCAGCAAAGCTGTCATTCAGAATAGAAGGGCAGAGAAAGTGCTTCCAGGACAAAGTAAAACTGAAGGAGTTCATCAGATCCAAACCACTGTTATATGAAATGTTAAAGGGACTTGTTTAGGAGAAAGAGGATCAAAACTCTGAACATTAAAATGAAAACTATCACAACAACCAACAACAGAACCTAGAGAATTGGAACAAAGGCAGACTAAGTAGGCAACGAGAGTGGGAAAAGAATTATAGGTATGGGGAACATACTGGGGTGAGGTCAGTGGGGAGGGGGATGTGGGGAAAGAAAGGGAGATGGTACAGGAATTAAGAAGCATAGTAGGAGGGAGTGGAGTAGATAGGAAGATGTTGAGAAGAACTATATGCACAACCAATGAACATGGACTAAGGGGGGGGAACAACTTGAGAGAGGGGGGTCACTGGGTTGAGTGGAACAAAGGGAAAAGAAATTGGGGCAACTGTAATAGCATAAACAGTAAAACATATTTAAAAAAAAAACAACAAATGCATAAATAAGTAGAACAACAAATCGATGTTTGTCTCTCTCTTTTTCTCTCTCCCTCCCTCTCTCTCTCCCATTTCTCTCTACACTCAATAAATAAAAATTAAAAATTTTTAATGTATTACTTATTATATATATATATATATATATATATATATATATATTCTAAAGTTAGAGACATTATTTATTTAAAAAAAAAAAACTTACCTTGCTTTTCTGGCTCTATCTCTGGGCCTTTTAATTAAATCTTCCAAAAGTTTATTTCTCTCTTCTAAACTGAGAGGAGAAACAATTCAAAGTTATGACTAAAATTGACTTTTCTAAACTAATATTTTATATAGTCATTGGGAGATTTGAGTAGATAAATTTAAATATGAACTAACTTTCTCCACATCATCCATCTATAATTGAATGCAGGTCTGGCTGCCTGCCTCTACAAAAGCCTATACTGGAGAGGCAGGTGGTGGTGTAAAGGACAGTGATTAATTCAGATGCTGGCTATCTGGAAGATGGGGTATTCATGTCTCAAAGCCCATCTCCTCCTCTCAGTGGAGGCAGGGGTTTTTATAAGGAGGGAGAGGGGTTGAAAAGTTCTCCACATGCAGACAAGCACAGTCCATTCTGATAAGACAAGAGATGGTCTGGTGTGCACTATCCCGGTTTAGTCATCCCAGATTCACATTATCCTGGCTTCACGTCATCCTGGCTCCACGGCTGAAAGTCAACAAATCTCCTGCAGCTGGGATGCCCAAAGGTCTGAGTCTGTATCTTTTGAAATTAGTTCCTGGGATTCTTATACAAACATGCTGTTTATCCACAAACTACATATTAGTCAGAATCAGCACTTATAGAAACAATGTCAAGAGAATGGTGGGGTGGGTTACAATTTCCCACTGTTACACAACCATCTCACTGCATGGGTATTTGGGATTCTTTCAAAGCAACTCTAATTATTTAATCAGTTTTTTCCATTACAGGGTTCAGTGGTGATGAAGGAAAGTAGATTGTAATAAACCTATAAAGTGATATTTAGGTGTTCTATTTGTATCCATGGTGGGTAGAGAATTGACTATTCTGTATGAGTAAACCCAACATGATCCTGGGGGTAAACTGTTAAAAGCAAAGCCTGAGCTGTGAACTGCTTTAACATGGGAAATGTGTAAAAGTGTTACAGGAGAGATCACAGCATTCAAGTGGCCTGCTAGAGATTTACTTATGTTCTGTTTAAATGGCTTTTAACAAAAGAGATACTAGTGGGTTCCCTTGTTGCTCATTAGAGGGGAAATTCAGTTAAGATAGTCTTCTCTCAGACTCACATTCCCATCCAGGGAGCGTGTATTAGTTCCCTATGACTGCCTTCACAAATTACCACAAATTTGGTGGCTTCAAACAACACACATTCATTCTCTCCCATTGTTCTGGAAGTCAGAAATTTGAAATCAGTTTCACTGGGCTGAAATCAAGGTGTCTGCAAGGAAATGCTCCCTTCAGAGGCTCTAGAGGTGGATCCTCTACCTGGCTTTTTCCATTTTCTGGTAGCTGTCCTCCTTTCCTGGCACATGGCCCTGCTCATTGCATTGGCTTTTCTCTACCTGCTTCCACAGCCTTTTCATGCCATCAAACTTCTTTCTGCCTGTCTCTTGTAAAGACCATTGTAATTGCATTTAGGACCTGGGTGCAAAATCCAGGATAATCTCTCCATATTAAAATCCATTATTTAATCATATTTGCAAAATCTCTTTTGTCATGTAAGGAAACATTCACAAGGTCCAGATGTTAGGGTTTGGATATTTTCAGGGGGCATTACTCAGCCTGCTAGAGAGGGTAAACAGACTGTGGGTACAGGAGATTCTATTGTAGGGGTTATAACCTCAAATGTTCTGGAGGAGTCAGGCAAGTATGCGAAATGATGGAAGTCAGATAAATGTGGATTTGGACAAACCAGAGATCATATACCTCTATTCCCTGACTGAAGGAAGCAGTTGCCACTCATATCTTGCCAAATGTTGCCATGTGAGAATGTTGCAGCAATGATGTCAGGTCTTACTTTTGAAGAGAGAAAAATCTAAATTTTTACAGCAAATTGTCCTTTGAAAAATTTGGCAATAATTCAAAAATATTTTAGATATAGTATGAACCAAAAAAATACATCTGCCTCAGGCTATAACCTGTATGCTGTTATTTTGAAACCTCTGCCTTATTGTCCAGAGCTATCAGGCTTTTGTTTTAGAGGGTAAAGATGAGAAGTTGTCCAACCCAGGAAGTCATGACAATATTTATTAAATAGGTCAATCCTCTGTATACGAAGCCTGAGAGGATCATGTTTGTTTTTTAAGTATACTTTATTAATTATGTTGTTACCATCATCCCATTTTTTTTCCCTTTGCTCCCCTCTGCCCAGTACCCCTTTCCCTCCAGCAATCCCACCCCCTTTAGTTCATGTCCATGGGTCATGCATGTAAGTTCTTTGGCTTCACTCTTTCCTATATTATTCTTAACTTCCCCCTGTCTATTTTGTTCCTACCAATTATGCTTCTTAATCCCTGTACCATTTCCCCATTTCTCCCCCTTCCCCCTCCCAGCTAATAATCCTCCAAATGATCCCCATACCTATGATTCTGTTCCTATTCTGGTTTGCTTAGTTGGATTTTGTTTTTAGTTTTTAGATTCAGTTGTTGATAGTTGCAAGTTTGTTGTCATTTTAATGTTCATAATTTTGATCTTCTTTTTCTTAAGTAAGTCCCTTTGACGTTTCATATACTAATAGCTTGGTGATGATGAACTCCTTTAGCTTTACCTTGTCTGGGAAATACTTTATCTGCCCTTCCATTCTAAATGATAGCCTTGCTGGATAAAGTAGTCTTGGTTGTAAGTCCTTGCTTTTCATCACTTAGAATACTACTTGCCAGTTTCTTCTTGCCTGCAGAGTTTCTTTTGAGAAATCAGCTGATAGTCTTATAGGCAGCCCTTTGTAGGTAACTCTCTTCTTTTCTCTTGCTGCTTTTAAGATCCTCTCTTTATCTTGAACCCTTGGCATTTTAATTATGATGTGTCTTGGTGTGGTCCTCCTTGGGTCTAGCTTGTTTGGGACTCTCTGTACTCCCTGGACTTCTATGTCTATTTCCTTCGCCAAATTTGGGGAGTTTTCCTTCATTATTTTTTCGCATAAGCTTTCAATTTCGTGCTCTTCCTCTTCTCCTTCTGGCACCCCTATGATTCAGATATTGGTATGTTTAAAGTTGCCCCAGAGGTTCATAAGCCTCTCCTCATTTTTTTCAATTCTTATTTCCTCATTCTGTACTAGTTGACTGTTTTTTTCTTCTTTATGTTCCACATCATTGATTTGAACCCATTTCTTTCCCTTCACCATTGGTTTTGTGTGACTTTTCCTTTGTTTCATTTAGCATATTCTTCACTTTTCCCTTATGCATTTGCCATACTTCAGCATATCTGTCAAGTCTGTAAGCATCTTTATCACCAGTGTTTTGAACTCTTCCTCTGTTAGGTTGGCAATTTCCTCATCTGTTAGATTGGCTATCTCCTTATAGCTTAATTCTCCCACCGGAACCATTATCAGCTCCCTCTTTTGGGCCATACTTCTCTTGTCTCCTCAACTTGACAGGCTCCTGTGTTCTTTTGCCTCTGTGTCTTATGTAGAGCTGTCGTACCTGTTATATTGTAAGGGGTGGAGCCTTAGGTATTTGTCAATACAGGGTGACCCATTTCACCACGTTGTGGCACTGTATGTGGGGGAAGGGTCTGAGAGGGAACAATGCCACTTGCTCAGCACTTGCCCTTTTCCAGGTACTTCTCCCACTTCCTTATGGGACTGGCACCTCTCTAGCTGTTGCCCTGGCCGTCGTTTAACAAACAGACTCTACTGAGAGACTGGCAGTTTCTTCCTCCGCCCCAACCCCACTGGTTTGCACACTCAGAAGCAATTAGGCTTGATTTTCCCCAGCACTGGGACCGTGAGCTGTGCAGTCCAGTCTGTTGCTGAGAGTGCTCCCCAGGTGTACTTCCCTACTTTTTAAAAAGTGTGACTGCACTTTCTGCTGGCCTGCCACTGCCGCCACTGCTGCCTTCACCACACTGCATCCTCTCCTCCCAGGATCCACCCCTCCTACTTGTCTGGATGAGTATTTCTTCTTTATATATTTGTTTGTTGGACTTGCATGCAGCTCTTTTTTTCTGGAACTTCTAGTTGTCTCTAGTGTTGAGGTAGTTGTATTCCTTCTCAGTTGGGGAAAGAAATGCAGCTTGTCTGTCTAGGCCTCCATCTTGGCCGGAAGTCAATCATGTTTCATTATCAGAGAAATGGCATGCACTAAATATTTTGTATTTCTAGAGTTGAAAAAGAAAGGCCCTACTCCTGGGGGAAGAAGATACCCAAAGAGAGAAAGTGAAGAATTTTTCCAGGTATGAACAAAGTACCAGTGAAATATATTTATACACAGTGCTCCTGTGTATAGAGTTGAGGGCAAAAAGCTACACCAGAGCCTAAGTAAATGTAGGTCCTTGGTTTACTGCAGGGGAACTGATGTCCTCCCTTGGAGGGCACCAACAGCCCATACAGACAGCCAGACAAGCAAAGCAGCAGCATCCAGTGAACTGATGGTGCTGCAGCCAGGTGGTATGATCTCCCACTTGGGAGTGGAAATCAGACTTACCCTCCATAGAGTCTGCACATATTTAAAATGTACAATTTTATGTTTTAATATATATGAGGTCTGTCCAAAAGGTCTCCAGCGATGTAGTATGAAAAAGAGATATTTATTGAAGAAGACACAAGATACAAAAAAACATTGTACATAGGACAATGATGCCTCAATCCCCTTCAAAGTAGGCACCTTGGGGCCTCACACAGTTCTCCCAATTGCCATCAGATGTCCCATCATATTTTCCTGAATCTCATCAATAGCCTTAAATATTTTCCCTTTCAAAGGTGATTTTAGTTTTGAGAAAAGCCAGAACTCACAGGGCACCAATTCTGGGCTGTAGTGGGGCTAAGTCACCTGGGTGACTTGATGTTTTACCAAAAAACTTTGCACAAGACGTGATGCATGAGCAGGCACATTGCCTGATTAAGCTGCCAGTCACCAGTTGCCCATAGCTGCAGCTTTCTGAATCATTGAAATAGTTTCTGTAGAGGAATGTTCAAGCTTCATGCAAAATTTGATGCATATTTGTTGCTCTACTCACTCATTTTGAATGTGATGGCCACATAGTACACATCTACCACCCCCCACTGACTACTACAGTGAAGTCATCATTGTTTATGCATGGGCATTCCAGTCCACTCTCCTTGGCTACCAGGTTACATTGATGTCACACAGACTATTCTTGTCGTATTAACAATGGCTGGACTTTTTTTGGACGGACCTTGTCATATATGCAACTGGGAAACAACCATCTCAATCAAGATAGAAACATATACATCACCCTTAAAGTTTTTCTCATATACCTGTTTCTTCTCCCTCCTCCCATCCCTCCTTGCCTCCACATCCCCAGAAAACTACTGATCTGTTCTTTTTTCACTATAAATTAGTTTGTATTACCTAGAATTTTATATAATAGAATATTACACTCAACCTAATTATTTGTCACAGTATGGATGGACCTGGAGAACATTATATTAAGTGAAATATGTCAGTCAGAAAACGACAAATACCATATGATTTCACCCATATGTGGAATCTAATGAACAAACTGAACTTACATGGAAAATAGAGACAGATTCATAGATGGAGAGCAGGATTACAGCTGAGGGGGAGAGGGAGGTGAGGAAGTGGAGGGATTGAGCAAAAAGGAAAAAGGACTCATGGACATGGACAACAGTATGGTGATTGTGAATGGGGGGGAATAAGGGGACTAAATGGTAATGAAAAAATACAATTAAAACTATTAAATTAAAAAAATTAGATGTGTCTCTTGTATGTAGAATGTAGTTTTTCTGAATTCAATCTGACAAGCTTAGTTTTTCAAAAAAGTATTTAATTGAAGTCTATTAATTTAAAGTAGTTTCTGATGTTCAAGTTCAAATCTACATTTTTACAAAGATATATGCACCTCTATGTTCATTGAAGCATCATTTACTGTGGCCAAGACATAGAGACAACCAGAGTGTCCTTCAATAGAGGATTGGATAAAGAAGATATAGTACATGTATATACTATGGAACACTACTCAGCCATAAGAAAAGATGAAATACTGCCATTTGTGACAACATAGATAAGCCTTGAGAGTATTATACTATGCAAAATAAGTGAGAAAAAGCTAAGAATGTATTATTTTACTCATATTTGAAATATAAAACTGAAACTCATAGACACAGGCAACAGTATGGTGGTTACCAGAGGGAAGGTGGTGGGGAATGAAATAAAGGGTAAAGGGGGCCAAATATAAGGTGATAGAAGATGAGTTGACTTTTGGTGGCAGGCACACAATGAAATATACAGATCATGTATCACAGAAATGTATGTTAGTAAGAAAAAATTTTGTAATATCTATCAAAAAATAAAAATAAAACGTCAAAGGTTAAAGATGAAGAGAATCTTAAAGGCAGCAAGAGAAAAGCAGTTAGTTAACTACAAGGGAGCTCCCATAGACTTTCAGTTAATTTCTCAAAGAAACTTTGCAGGCCAGAAGGAATTGGCAAGAAATATTCAAAGTGATGGAAAGCAAGGACCTACAACCAAGATGACTCTATCCAGCAAGGCTACCATTTAGAGTCAAACGACAGATAAACAGCTTTCCAGAGAGGAAAAAAACTGAAGGAGTTCATCACCCAAACCAGGATAATAAGAAATGTTAAAGTGTCTTCCTTAAAAAGAACAAAAAAGATTAAAATATATGACTAATAAAATGGTAACAAATACATACCTATCAATAATTACTTTAAATGTAGATGGATTAAATGCTTTAATCAAAAGACATACAGTGGCTAAATGGATGACAAAACAAGACCCTTACATATGCTGTCTACAAGAGACGGACATCAGATCTGAAGACACACATCGACTTAAAGTATAGGGATGGAAAAAGATAGTTAATAAAAATGAAAATAAAAAATTTAAAAGTTGGAGTAGCAATACTTATACCATACAAAATGAGTATATTTTAAAACAAAGGGTATAACAAAAAAAAAAAAAAAAAAAAGAAGGACCCAGCAATTCCACTTTTGGGTATTTATCTGAAAAAACTCAAAACACTAAATTGAAAAGACAAATACATCTATATGTTCATTGCAGCATTATTTACAATAGCCAATAGCCAAGATATGGAAGTAACCTAAGTGTCCATTAATAGATAGATGGATAAAGAAGAAGTGGTGCATATATACGACAGAATAATACTCAGCCATAAAAAAAAGGACAAACTCTTCAGTGTGCAACAACATGTATGGTTCTAGGTGGTACTGTGCTGAGTGAAATAAATCAAAGACAAATGCCAGATAATTTCACTTTTTTTTTTTTTTTTTTTTTTGGTTTTTCAATTACAGTTGTCCCCTTTTCCCCTAATTTCTCTCCCCCACCCAACCCACCCCCTCTCCCGCAATCATATCCCTCCCCGTTGTCCATGTCCATGAGTCATTTATACGGGTTCTTTGACTAAACTCTTCCCTTACTTATCCCCCTTCTCTCCCTCTCCCCTCCCCCCTATTGACTGCTATTCTGCTCTTTGTTCTATTTAGTTCCTTTGTTTGTGTTGTTCTTTAGTTTCCTGTATTAGGTAATATCATATGGTATTTTTCTTTCTTTGCCTGGCTTATTTCACTAAGCATAATTCTCTCTAGTTCCATCCATGTTGTTGCAAATGGCAGGAGTTCCTTCTTTCTTTCTGCTACATAGTATTCCATTGTGTAAATGTACCACAGCTTTTTGATCCACTCATCTACAGATGGGCATTGAGGTTGTTTCCAGTACTTAGCTATTGTAAACAGTGCTGCAATGAACATACAGATAATTTCACTTTTATGTGAAATCTAAAAAACAAAATAGCCATAGCTGGTGTGGCTCAGTGGATTGAGTGCTGACCTGTGAACTGGAGGGTCACAGGTTCGATTCCCAGTTAGGGCACATGGCTGGGTTGCAGGCTGGGTCCCCAGTTGGGAGTGTGTGAGAGGCAACTGCACATTGGTGTTTCTCTCCCTCTCTTTCTCCCACCTTTCCCGTCTCTCTAAAAATAAACAATTAAAAAATTTTAAAAATAAATAAACAAGCAGAACAGAAAGAGACTCATGGATACAGAGAACATTTTTGACAGTTGCTGGAGGGGAGGGGTGTTGGGGGACTGGGTGAAAAAGGTGAAGTGATTAAGAAGTACAAATTGGTAGTTACAGAATAGTCATGGGGATGTAAAACACAGGATAGGGAATATAGTCAACAGTATTAATAACTCTGTATGGTGTCAGATGAGGGTACTTGATTTATTAGGGTGATTATTTCATAAGTTATATAAATTTCTAATCACTGGGTTGTACACCTGAAACTAATATAATATTGTACATCAACTGTAATTGAAAAACTAAAAATTCAAAGAAATCCAAGGCATGTGAATTCAAAACTTACAGTATAGCCTTTGAATGCATTTGAAGATACCTCAAACACTGCTAAATTTTAACAGAACAGACTAGCACCAATTTAAAGAAACATTGCTCTGATGATGAGTATGTTTGTTAATTTTTGAAGCAACATGTACCTTTTAAGACAGTGGTTCTCAACCTCCTAATGCCTTGACCCTTTAATACAGATCCTCATGTTGTGGTGACCCCCCAACCATAAAATTATTTCCATTGCTATTTCATAACTGTAATTTTGCTACTGTTATGAATCGTAATATAAATATCTGATATGCAGGATATATTTTCATTGTTACAAATTGAACATAATTAAAGCATAGTGATTAATCACAAAAACAATATGTGATTATATATGTGTTTTCCGATGGTCTTAGGTGACCCCTGTGAAAGGGTCATTTGACCCCCAAAGGGGTCACAACCCACAGGTTGAGAACCGCTGTTTTAAGGAGATCAAAACTAATTCACTATAATTAAATCAAAATATTGTTATTTGTGGATATAACAGACTATATTTGATTTTTGAAAACGACAACCCTGATCACTTAAAGTAAATCAACTCAGGTGGTATCTGGCAGTGGTTCATGACCTGTTCAGACATTAAAATCATTTGGATAGCTTCTGAAAACCTATATCCAGTTCCCACCAGGTGTTTTAGCTTATATAACCTAGGAGTCGTCAGCAGCCGTCCGTCTCGAGAGACGATGGTGTAGCTTCTTAAGAGTCTTATCTGCACCGCCGAGAATGGCTGTGCAGTCCGACTCGGGAGTGACACGGTATCTGTCTCCTCCCGTGTTGAATCGACATCTTGCGATGACGCTGGAGTGTCCTCTCCAGTGAAGCTGAAGCTACAGAGCCTGGGCAGGGTGATATGGAGGGTCTGCTGTTGCCCATGCAGCAGACACCCCCTCTCTTCGCAGCTGAAGGGTCCAAGGGAAAGACGGAGTCGATGCAGCTTGGCTTCAGGTGCGCCGCAGGAGTTGCCGGTGTTGACTACAACGTCAAACCGCCTTAGGGACTCCGGCTCCAGATTTTCTGTCGGGGTTTACTCCCTTAGCCTTTCCCCTGAAGAGGTATGCCGCAAGGCAGCGGAGGTTTTTTGGAGTCAGAGTTTTCCTTCTCTGATGTGCCCTGACTGGAAGATCGAACCAGCGACACTTAGCTCGCAGGCCGATGCTCAATCCACTGAGCCAAACCTAGGAGTAGAGCCTGGGCATTGGGTATTTTTAAAGAAGCATTCAAGGCAATTCTAATAAGCAACCGTAGGTGACAACATTTTTAATAATATTTATAGAATTCAGACTTCAAGTTTCTTCTTGAACACAAACCAGATCAACTACTCAACTAAAATATAACTTAAAATTTTTTTGAATTTTAAAAATAACTGGGACAAAGCAATATAGCCAAAGTGATAGCTTGATATTGTTTTTAAAATATTAGGTTATTCTTTATTTTTATATTTCACTAGCCCATAGTGACTGGGCTGTTTTCTTGGTTCTAAACTAAGAAAGAGTCTAATTTTACTTCTCTTGAGTATATAACACATCCTCTTCCCCCACCAAATTTAAAACTTGTCTTCATCAGTCTTAAAAGTGAGAAGATTGTTTTTTATCATTCATTTTGCTTAGAAACAATAGGGAAAAACAAAAGCAAACTCTCCAAATACCTACACCGTCTTTCAATTATGTTGTAATGAGTTAGCCATATAGAAAGTTCAATGGGGTGGGGTGGGGAGGTGCTTAAGCTCTGGAGTTAGCCAGCACAGTGTAAATAAAATTGGAAGAAGAATGAAGGAAAAAGCATATGATAAGTGAAGATAATATATAAGTGGAAAAACTTTGCAAAATTTAAAAACACCAATTTGGGACTGTTTCAAACTAAATCTTATTCTAATGAGAAAGTTTATTTGGTACTAGATATATGTACATATATTTCATTTGGTATACATTCAAAAACTTTTGGTGAATAAATCCTAAGCATTTCAATGCTATTTTACTTGAATACTATAGCAATATCCTCCAAAATTTCTGAATCTTTGTCACTAATTCCTTTACTCCCTGCCCTTCTTCCCCAAAATCAAAGGGAATTCTGAGAAAGGAAGATGAAAATCTGGTGATTCAAGTAGTTCAGATATTCAGCAGACTAACAATATTATTAAAGAATGGTCTTAATTTTTAAAACTTCATATATTTCTTCTTTCTATGAGTCTAAGAAAAAATGAGTTTAGCAACCTAGAGAGCAAAATAAAATATCAGTAAATGTTTACAAAATTAAAAATTAAGATTTTTCAACTTACTGTACTATCTGGGAGTGAGATCTCTTGAGTCGTTGATCAGCACATTCAATAATTTCTTCATATGATGTAACCTTGGAAAAATAAGCTAAACAAATTATTCTTGGGTAAAGTCTACAATTTTTATTTAATTTAATTATTTTTTTGCTTTTTTAAATCTCTACACATTGAAGTTCAATTAAATGACTCCCATCAATGAAAGTTTTACAACAAGCAAAACATCTTCCTTATATTTCAGAAACAGAAATAGAAATGGAATTACAGTATGTCTATTCAACATGTAGAAAGTGTCAAAAAAATGGACAACTGTAGTGAATCAACTATGATCCAGTCATCGTTCAGACAAATGTTGTATATATCAACTAAAAGATATAGTATATTTGGTTAAAGTCTATGCAGTTTAAAAAAATTTTGTTAACAGTTTATTAAGATATAATTCACATAGCATACAGTTGACTCACTTTAAATGTACAATTCAATGGCTTTTCTTGTATTCACAGATATGTGCATTCATCACCACAATCAAGTCTAAAATATTCTCATTACCCCAAAAAGAACCTCATATCTCTTAGCTGTCACTCCCCACTCCCTCCATACTCCCATTCCTGGGCAACCACTAATCTACTTTCTGTCACAGATATGCCCATTCTGGGTTGTTCATATAAACGGAATCATATAATATGTGACTGGCTTCTTTCACGTAGCATGATGTTTTCAAAGATCATCTATGTTGTAGCATATGTCAGCATTTCATTTCCTTTTATTGCCAAATATTATTCCACCAGATGGATATACCACATATTATTTATTCAGTCATCAGTTGATGGATATTTCAATTATTTCCACTTTTTGGCTCTTATGAATAATGCTGCTATAAACATTTGTGTATAGTTTTTCTGTGGGCATACGTTTTCATTTATCTTGTATATATACCTAAGAATAGAGTTGCTGGATCATACTGTAAACTTTTTAAAATATAGAATCATGTAAAGGAAAAGTCACATTTTTTTACACTCAACATAATTTTGTATTAGTTTCGGTTGTATGGCATAGTGGTTAGACAATTATATAGTGTTTACAAAGTGTTACCCCAATATTACCAGTACCAGCCTGGCACCATACATAGTTATTACCATACTATTGACTATATTGCTTACTCTGCACTTTACATCCCCATGACTATTTTGTAACTACCGATCTGTACTGCTCAATCCCTTCACTTTTTTTTCACCCAGTTCCCCAACCTCCTTCCCCTGTCCTTTGTATCTATAAGCCTCTTTCTTGTTTGTTTGTTCATTTATTTTATTCTTTAGATTCCACATATAAGTGAAATCAAATGGTGTTTGTCTTTCTCTCACTGACTTATTTCACTTAGTATAATACCCTTTAGGTCCATCCATGCTGTAAAAGGTAAAATTTCATTCTTTTTTATTGCTGAGTAACATTTCATTGTACATATGTACCACAGCTTTTTTATCCACTCATCTATTGATGGGCACCTGGGTTGCTTCCATATGTTAAGACAGTGTCTGAAAGGCAAACTAGAACACTGAGTTGGCAAAATTTAAAACTATTCTCAAAATGAAGTAGTAATTTAAGACTTGAAGTTGCTGACAGCAGAAGGATAGATACACACAATATTCTTTTGCTAACTTTCAGCCAAAGTGCAAATGGCTTTTTTTAAAATAAAGTCATTATGAAGTGAAAGAAAACCAATATAAATGTGTTGTACCATCCCTCAGATCCTTCTTAGCTCCAAAATTCTATTATTTAATATTTGGCATAGTTTTTAAGAGATGAATTTCAGTAAGAAAATTTGTACCTTTTTTATTAAATTGCCTAAGTGTCTTTGATACTTGTCATTTTCTTCAATGAGTCTGGTGCAATGGTCTTCCTTTGACTCTAGAAGATTTCCCAATTTTGCAATCTATGCAGAAGCATAAGTAAAAAATATTAACCTTGAAACAGCCATGGAAGCATGGATGTTAAGAACAAGTGAGAACTTTGAGCTATACTTTATTCCAATATTATCTCAAACTGAGTTGTACTGTAGGCAAATCAAGAGATGCTATGAACCAACACAGAGAGCAGCATGGTGACCACCAGAGGGAAGGTGGGGTGGTAGGGTGGTAGGAAATGCTAAAGGGAGTCAAATATAGGGTAACAGAAGGAGATTTGACTTTGGCTGGTGAACACACAATGCAACATACAGATGATGTATTATAGAATTGTATGCTTGAAACCTATATAATTTTATTAAACTATATCACTTCAATCAATTCAATAAAAAAAATTTTAAAGATGCTATAAACCAGATCCTTGTTAGATTGCATTTAGAATAGAGGAGCAGAACTTACATTTCAGGCTTCTCTCTAATTTAATACTCTGAAACAGCTTTGCAAATAAATACCTGTTGGTGAATACAAGTATTTATTAGCCCCCAACTCTTCCCTATCTTCTTTCCATATTTAACCAATGTAAAGTGTTACAGTGTTTTATTCAGAAGCAAATAAGTTGTGCTTAACCGTGCATTTTCAGCTGTGTTAAATACTCTCACTTGCATAAATGACTGCCAATTTTAAAAAAGGTTCAGCTCAATGTACATCAGATTCTTATCTATGGTCGAATTTTTATTTGCAGAAAAACCATGAAAATTTAAAAACTGTATTCTAAAAGCGACACCTTGGATTAATTATCAGGTAAGGTTATTCACAAGTTCCCTTAGCAATTACCTTAATTTTCAAAACAATTACAGAAGAAAAACAACAGAAATGTTCCCATTAAATAACAATGTTAAGGATGGCCATCAATCTTCTAATGTTTTAAATATACTTATATGTCTCCAGGAAGTAAAGGCAAACAAATTTGCTACAGAAATAGCAATTAACTTGTTTTTTCTTTCTTATGTAAAGGAATTAATGGGCTGATTTCAAATCAGTGGTCCTACTCAACTGACTGCATACACTATTTAAAGTAGGGAGTACAGATATTATCACTTCAATTTAACAGATGAAACCAAGGTGAAGAGAATTGAAAATATTTTTGAAAGGACACGTCTAGAAGTGGAAAATATTTACCAACCATTAGCATAGAGCTTTTTCTCTCCTGTTCTTTTGCATCTCATCTCCGCACTCCTGGCGGGTACAGTTCCACTCTTAGCCTCACATAACTCTTGATGTTTTACTGAAGCAATATGGAATTCCTCCTCACTTCTCTTCTTTATTATAGATTTCATGGAATATTTTGAATTTTTTAATGGATTTCCAGATCAAAGTAATAACGTTTATAAATCCTAAGATTGAATTCTTTATTTGCTAACTTCAGCTTTAAAGAAGAAGAGCAAAAGATGTCTTAAAGAATATTTATTTTTGAGATAAAGGGATAGCTCTGTAAACCAGTTTTTGGATTATAATGAAAATGAATCTAAAAATGTAAGTTTCTGCTAAAGAGTATTAAGTTTAACAGCTTTGAGAATATAATGGGCAAACAATAAACTGCATATATTTAAAGAATACAACTTGATATGTTTTACGTATGTATACAACTATGAAACCATCACCACAATCAAGACAGTGAACATATCCATCACTGCTCCTCCCACTAAAGTTTCCTCTTGCCTCTTGGCAATCCCTCCCTCCTGCCTGCCTTTCTTCCCTGACTCCCACACTCTATGCTAGCCCAGAAAAATGCTGATCTGCTTTCTGTCACCATTGATTAGTTTGTATTTTCTATAGTTTCATATCATGGAACCAAACAGTATTTACTCTTGTCTGGTTCTTCTCACTCAGCATAATTATTTTGTGATTCATCTAGGTTGCCTGTGTGTAAGAAGTTCATCTCTCTTTTTTTTTAAATTAATGAGTATGCCATTGTATGGTTTATCCATTCATCTATTGTGGACAGTTGAGTTGCTTTCAATTTTTGGTTATTACAAATAATGCTGCTAGGAACCTTCATTTACAAGTCTTTGTATAAACATATGCTTTCATTTCTCTGGGGTAAATAAATACCTAGGAGTAGAATGGTGATAGGTGTATGTTTAACTTTTTAAGAAACTACCAAATGTTTTCCAAAGTGATTGTACCATTTTATATTCCCACCAGCAGTGTATAAGAGTTGCAATTGCTCTACATCCTCACCAAGCCCTGGTATAATCAGTCTTCTTTTTTCCCCTTTCAGATCAGGAGGTGTGTCCATGGCATGAGAATCCATGGCATTGAAGCTAGAGAGGACCTCTCACACCCTCCTCCAGAGTCTGGATTCTATTGGAATATTGAGCTATTCCCCCCACCCCCAATTTCTCCCCAGTCTTCACTCAACTGGAGTACCTGCTTTCTCCCCAACTCCCAAGTTAACATATTCCTCTGTACCCTCATGGGTTCCACTGACTGATCCAACTGTGATATCTTTGCCATCCATTCTCCCAGCTACTTGTTCCTGAACTATGTCCCCTTCATAGTTTTCCCTCCTCCCCAAATCCCAGGAATGTTTGTCCTATCCTTTAAAGAAGATTCTTCTGACCACCTTCATTTATTTCTCCCACTCCCGCCCCCAATCCTTCCCTGCAACCACCAACAACCTGTTCTCTGTATCTGAGCTTGGTTTTGTTGTTGCTATTACTTTGTTTTGTTTTGTTTATTAGATTACACATATAAGACAGATTACATGGCATTTATCTTTATCTAACTCAATTCACTTAGCATAATGATAGTAGTTCTATCCTTGATTTTTGAGGAATCTTCATACTGTTTTCCACAGTGGCTGCACCATTTTACATTCTCACCAACAGTGCACAAGCGTTCCCTTTTCTCCACATACTAGCCAGCACTTGTTATTTCCTGTCTTTTTGATAAGAGCTGTTCTAACAGGTGTGAGGTGATAACTCTTTGTAGTTTTTATTTGCATTTCCCTGATGATTAGTGATGTTGAGCATCTTTTCATGTACCCATTGGCCATCTCTATGTCTTATTTGTAAAAATGTCTATTCAGATCTTCTGCCTATTTTTAATGGAATTTGTTCTTGCTTTGAGTTGTATAAGTTTTTTATATATTTTGGATATATCAGATACAGTGATACCCCGGCTAACGAGTGATCCTGCTAACGAATTTTTCAGCTAATGAATATTTTTTTCACTGTTTTCGGACTCAGCTAATGAATGTTTTAGTGGATGCGCGCGCTAACATAAAGCAGCAAACATGAACGGCTGGGCCATTCCAGGAGCTTGTCTTTTCCGTTTGTATGTGTATGACAAAGAAATGAGCTGACCACATCACATAGAGGAGACTCACCAACTCGACTGGGTTGTTTACATTCGAGACAGTGAGAAATGAGACACCTGATTTACATAAGCTGCTTCAGATTTGATGACAATGTACTGTAATGGTGTAAAGACTGTCGGTTCTTCATTCTAGTTTCCATTCTCCTTCATCATTTGGGTGGCTGTTCATCTCAACCTTTGGCGAGTTTTTGCCCTTTTATAGTGTGCTTTTTACTATTTTATAAAACTTACCTTTAAATAGTGGGCAGTATCCAGACGAATTAAATGATTTTCTATAGAAATCCACGGGGAATCACGTTTCGGCTAATGAAGATTTCGGCTAATGATTATGATTCCGGAATGAATTATCTTCGTTAGCCGAGGTATCACTGTATGACATGGCTTGCAAATATTTTGTCATTCAGTAGGTTGCCTTTTTGTTTTGTTGATTTCCTTTACTGTGCAGAAGTTTTTTATTTTGATGTGATCCCGCTTTTTTTTTCTCTTTCTTTTGTTGCTCTTATTTTGGTGTCAAGATTTTAAAAATTGTCACCAAGACTCACGTCAAGGAACTTACTGCCTATATTTTCTTCTAGAATTTTTAAAAAATATTTTATTGTTTATGCTATTAAGTTGTCCCAATTTTTCCCTTTTGCCCCCCCCCCACCTAGCCCCACCTGTAGAATATTTAGGGTTTCAGGTATTATGTTAAAGACTTTAGTCCATTTTGAGTTGATTTTTGTGATTGGATATGAAAGATAATGGTCCAGTTTTATTCTTTAGCATGTAACTGCCCAATTTTCCCAACACCATTTATTAAAGAGATTGTCCTTTTCCCCTTTGTATATTCTTGGCCCTTTTGTTGTAAACTTATTGACCATATATGTGTGGGTTTATTTCTGGGCTCTCTATTCTATTTCACTGATCTATGTGTTTCTTTTTATACCATTGCCATGCTGTTTTAATTATTATAGCTTCATAATAGAACTTGAAATCAGGGAACATGATGTCTCCAGTTTTGTTCTTCTTTCTCAGATTGCTTTGGCTATTTGGGGTCTTTTGTGTTCCATACAAATTGTAGGATTGTTTGTCCCATTTCTGTGAAAAATGCCATAGGAATTTTCATACACATTGCATTGAATCCATAGACTGCTTTGGGTTGTATGGACATTTTAACAATATTAATCCTTCCAATCTATGAGCATTAAATAGCTTTCCATTTATTTTCATCTGCTTCAGTGTCTTTCCTTAATGTCCTCTGTTCAGTTTTTAAAATATACATTCTAATAGGTGTGTAGTGGTATTTTCTTAATGAAGTCTCTGCTAAAATCTTTTTGCCCACATTTTTTTATTAGTTTCAGGTGTAAAGTATAGTGGTTAGACAATGATATATTTTACAAAATGTTCCCCTAATATTTCCAGTACTCCCATCTAACACTATACATAGTTATTGCAACATTATTGTCTATTACCTGTGCTGTACTTTACATCCTCATGACTATTTTGTGACTACCAATCTGTACTTCTTAATCCCTTCACCCTTTTCACCCAGTCCCCAACCCCTCCTCACCTCTCGCAACCATTAATCTATTCTGTATTTATGATTCTCTTTCTGTTTTGTTCATTTATATTGTTTTTTAAAAAATATATAATTTATTTATTTGTTTGTTGTTTTGTTTATTTATTTACTTTTAGAGAGAGGGGAAAGGAGAAAGAGAGGGAGAGAAATATCACTGTGTGGTTGCCTCTCACTTGCGCCCCCAACTGGGGACGGGACCTGACGTGCAACCGAGTCATGTGCCCTGACTGGGAATTGAACCAGTGACACTTGGCTCACAGACCGCTGCTCAATCCACTGAGCCACAGCAGCCAAGGCTATACTGTTATTTAGATTCCGTGTATAACTGAAATCCTATGGTATTTGTCTTTCTCTGACTTACTTCACTTAGAATAATACCCTTTAGGTCCATCCACGCTGCCAAAAATGGCAAGATTTCTTTCTCGTTATGTTTTGCCCACTTTTTAAATTGGGTTGTTTCTTTTCTTATTATAATAGAGTTTTGAGGGTTCTTTACATATTCTTGATATAAGTCCTTTATGAGATCTCTGACTTGCAAATATTTTCTCCCAGTTTGTGGCTCATCTTTTCATTAAGAGTTCAATATTTTAAAGTTAAAAAAATTTCAAAGTGAAAAGTTTTGGAAGACAGTTTATTAAAGTCAAATCGCTGAAAAATCTAAAATATTTTTATAAAAGCATACAAAAGAGTACTTTTAATCTGTAAAGTAATATTTATGCAATAATTTAAAGGTGGTGACATTTTTCTTTTGTAAGAGTATACTACGAGATAACCCTGAACGTGGATATTTGACTAATATTAATGAAAGCTGTTCTTTAATGTGGTGACTTATCCTTGATGTCTCAGAGACACTGTAAATCTTCAGAGCTGAATGCTAGGAAACCTCAACCCACTCAAAGTCTCCACCAAAGAAAGCATATTTGAATAGAGAAACTAAAAGTTAGTAAAGTGACTTTATATGCTGAAAGACCACTGTGAGTCAAACAGATGATAGTTCAGGTGAGGAGCAGCACTCCAAAGCTTTGTTCTGCCCTAGACCCTCCAATTCACCTGACAGTTCACACAGGCGAGACTTCTCCACTTTGCAATACTCTTACCTGGCCCCAGATTTCTAGATACATAGGTACTGTGCCTGATGATGCCACACCCACACTCCAACCTCCTGTTTGGTCCATTATTCTTGGGGCTTCCTTTCTATGCATGCATGGTTTTTGGCTATGTTTAATCCTTTGATTTGGCATCCTCTTTTGCCTCTAGTGAAGATCTCAGGTCTCACGGAGAAACCCTTCCTCTTCCCCTCCCATCTCCCCAAGTCAGTGACCATACCTAAGTGAAGGTATAAGAAACTAGATTTGAGCACAAAATAAATTTAAGAAAAAGAAGAAAATCTTTACATGGGTACCAGGCCCAGGAATATGTACCCTACAGATTTAAACCACTTTGGCTTGGAAAGCAGTCTGGATTCTGCACATAGTGGATATTATTTATTCCGTCACAATTCTTATTCTTTGAAAATATAGTGCATCTATTAAAATCTGTGTTAAATGAGAATTGTTAAAATCTGCATATGAGACTGTCTCACAGATACAATTAGTAAAAGCAACATATTGAAAAATGTTCCATCTTATTACAAGTATAAATTAAAAGAGCAATTGTTCACAAAAATTTTAAGTGATATTAATGTTGGCAATTTGGGGGAAACAGTAGCATTGACATGCTGATATCTGCAAGGGGAAATTTAATTCTTGGGAATTCACATGCATATTAATAGCTTTAAAAGCCGTAATCTCATTTCTATAATTTATTCTAAGGAAATAACCCACAAAGGAAAAGCCTCTCCAGTTAAATTAAAAGAACCCAAATTTCAAACAAGGGGAATAGCTAAAAAACATTGTATCTCCACTCTAGGAATATTATACATTATTTAGGAATCATATACAATCTATAAGGATAGCATAGTAACATGTAAAATGTGTGATATATTAATTTTTTAATATTTAAGAGTTTATGGACACTAAGACTTCAACTCTGTAAAAGTAAGTGAATAAAGACTGGATGTATCTGAAATGTTCTAGGGTGAGCTATAATGTATTCATATGTTAAAATACTACAGAGGGGTGAAAATGAGTAAATAACAGCTAAACCTACCACAAGACAGAATCTTGCAAATATAAGGTTGAGGGAGTAAAAACTTAGAAAAGGATATGCAAGATACAATTTTAAAAGATATTATGTATTGTTTAAAGATACATATCTATTCAGGAAATAAAAAAATACATGAAAGGTAAATCCCAAATTCAGGATAATGGTTACCACTGGGTGGAGGGGACCCAACAGGCTTGAACTATAATCACGCTTTATTTCTTAACCTGGGTAGCAGGTACATGGATATTTGTTTTATTAGTTTTCATATTGTTTGGTGTGAAATGTTCAGAGTAAATGTTTTCTGAAATAGCATCACAGCTCCTACATACATGGAGATAAAAAATAAGGTGTAACAAGACCTCCCCACCCCTGAGTGTTTGAGGGCTGAGAGCATGTGCAGTATCAAGTTCTCCTACCTCCACAGCTCTGCTTTCCTGTGGGGCCTGCCCATGTGAGCTGGAGCATCGCCACAGATGCAGACTCTAACAAGCGGTGATGGGCCTCGCCAGTTACCTTGAAGAAGCAGGCTCCACAGGCAGGGCTGAGTCAGGTAGGGGAAGAGTACCCATTTCTGGCCTTGTCCGCACAACATACACTTGACCATAGTAGAGGAGGAAGTCCTCTTGGAAAGCTGCTCCTGTTGATGGCAGACACCGAGAAGTATAGAAGCAGAGAAGCTGGCTGTCTGCTGGTGCTGGATGGGACTCATTCAGTTCAGGTGGGACTGCTCAGTTACAAAGTCCTCCAGGGAAATATTTCCTGGGTTATATCCCCTCAATATTCATTCTGTATTCTAGTTTTGTAGACATAGTTCCAAGTCAATATTTTAACTTGCCTGATATATTAGGAGAAACTAAAATCGGAACCACTAAAAAAAAAAAAAAAAAAAAAAAAAAAGAGGTCCATACATCATGTATTAGCTTTTTATTGTTACTGAAACAAATTAACACAAATTTAGTGGTTTAAAACAACACAAATTTATTATCTTACAGTTCTATAGGTTAGAAGTCTGACAAGGGTGTCGTGTCAGCAGGGCTGTGTTCCTTTCTGAAGGCTTTACGGGAGACTGCCCCGCTTCTCAAGGCTGCCCAAATTCCTTGGCCTGTGATCCCCTTGTCCCATCTTTAACACCTGCCGCATTGCATCTCTGACCTTCTTCAGTAGTCACATCTCCCTCCGACATGGCTGGATACAAGTGACTAGGTTGAGCTCTTCCTGGTAATCCAAGGTAATCTATAATCTATTTTTATATCTCAAAATCCTTGATTTAAACACATTTGCAAAGAGCCTTTGCCATAATTGCATGGATTCTTTATCTTAATAAGGGATGCAAAGTCCATTTTCCATGTTCTGGAGCTAGTATGTGGCCATCTCTGGGAGCCACTCTTGAGCCTACGACACACCTCTTAGAGAATCACCAAGGCCTCTATCACCCGATGTGCAAGTGGCTTGGCCACACAGCCAAGATGTTTGGCTCTGTCTTCCAGGATTCCTAAGAAGCATTTGCTTGTAATAACACTTGTTCCTCAGATGGGTTTTTCTTTTTTTTTACAATCCATTAGTTTCAACTTATAGAAGAGTGTCAGAGTTGAAATCATATTCACCATGACAGTAGATAGGTTGGTCATCATTATGGACAGCCTCAAAGATTGAGATAGCTGAAGGCTGGCTGATTGAATGATATCCCAATTCTTTACACTTAAGGTTTTGAGACTGAATACAAATAATAAAATATAAATTAAAAAATAATAATTAAACCAGAACAGGTGAAGAACAACAAGCAGCTATGAAGACAATTAAGCCTACAATGCCATATATTTGGTACTAAACTTCCTGGTAGCTGAAGTAAAACTGAATTGCGGTCAGTTACATGATTTTTCATTATTTGTGCAATGAAAACGCACCTGTTTCTAAAGAAAAGCTTTTCTTAGTAAGCTGGAAGTCTCAAAGGAAGTTCTCATCCATATAGCACTAAGTGAAACAACAATCTCTCTGTAGTAAGTGGAAAAAGGTGTTTCCTAGGATTGTTGAGAACATAACACCAAAACACAATTCAGTAAAAGTGGTCCTGTGATGACCAAGGCAGCATATTACCAGCAGAAGCTTTCTGATAATAAATATGATCCAGGTTGTGACTTTTTATTAAATTGTAAAATGAATTTATGACCAAAACACACACAAAAAGAAACAGAACAGAATAATAAAATCAGTGTTTCTTCTGTGTGGGGGCATATATATATATATTTGGTCAGATGTCAAATGTATTTTTATTGTGGGTTGCTACTAGAGGGATGAAAGGGTCTGCACAGAGAAACTTCAGAGATATAAAAGGCCTTAAACAGTTCTATTCTCTGACAAGGGTCTATAGAGAAAATATTGTGTCTTGCACTGGCCTTATAATAGGATTTAGAGAAATCAAGACAAAGAAGGTGAGGAATAGGGTCAGAGTATCAGAAGAATGCCCAGAATGCTAGAGAGGACAAGAAAACATTGTAAGATTGACATCTTCCTATGGAAGCTTAGGTTCTGCCTGGCTTGACAACCTTCCTACCTGTATGACCTGAGTTCTAGTGAACCCAGACTCTTCCTCAAGAGGTCAGTCAGTGGCAGAGAGGCCCAGAAACTCTAAAGTGTACTCAGGGTAATACTGTGCCCAAATCCAGGAAAGGGTGGCTCTCTTTCATAGTTCAGAGGGAGCATGAGACACTGGGTTGATTGTTTTCTTTTGGCTTGGTTAGAACATTTTTCCTAGAGTAGTAATTTTCTGCTTTGAAAAATATTTGTTTTCTTATTTTTATGACTATAAGGGATAAATATAAAAATAAAAAGAATATGCCACCTTTTGAGTATTTCCTGTACAAGTTAACAAACATAACTTTAGAGGCTACCAAAATAATAAATTAGGTAAATACTTTATGTAATATATAGAGTACTACAGTGAAGTGGTATGTTTTGGATAGTATTTCAGTTTTTAAACTTCAACTATTCTTTAATAATGGCTAAAGGATATCTTTTATAATACTGGTTAAAGACTATTAATTATATTAAAAAGGTTCCTATTTTACTACAGATAGAAACTAGGAGGAAGTTGAGGGATCATTACAATACATAAGGCCAACTTAAACCCTGAACATCAGCACTGTCAATTGGGCTCTTTTTTCCTCTAAACAAATCCCTGACTTTGGTGTACCTTATCAAGGACTTCTAGGACTAGGAGACATTTTGTACTCAACAGTTAAACGCTCAAAATGCGAGAGCCAGCCAGAAGGCAAAGGTAGGTCAAGGACCCTGTCTCAAGAAGTGAGTGAAGCAGACAGCAGAATGAGAATTTTGAAGAACCAAGGGCAAGGGTCAAAAGGACCATGAGAAAGCCATATGACAAAGCATCAGAGGGGATTTGGGCCATCAAATTTAACTCCAGTAGACCATGTCTTGCTGGCCTAGACTTCCTTAGAGAATAAGGAGTGAACCTTCTGGAGCATAATTATGCATCTCAAAAACAAAGAACAAAAAGAAATACCTTAGTGTAGTGAACCTCCCATCACTCCAACAAATATTATTTTTCCACCTGTCTCCAACTGCCTCCCTAAACACAAACATACATACTCATTCTGCCACCCTTTTATTTTCCTGGAGAATTTTAAAACAAACCTAGTCATCACATTAATTCACTCATAAACACTTTTCAGTAACAGATGACAGCTTCTAAAAACACAATGATACCCCTGTGACATCTACTAAAATTAATAATTTCTTAATATTACCTAATACGCGGACTGTGCTTAATTTTCTGCTATTATCTCACAAATACATTTTTATAGTAGGTTTGTTCAAATCAGGATCTACACAGGTTTCACATACTGCATTTGGTTGATTAGTCTCTAACTTATTTTAGTGTAACAGTTATTCTCCCTTCCTTTTCTCATGTCCATTGTTTATTTATTAGAACTTTTCACATTCTGGATCTGTTCTCATGGTGTCATTTAATGTTTCCTTATCCACTGGTAGTTAGCTCTAGCGGCTTCCTCAGATCCAGTTGTTTTTGATGAGACTGCTTCAAAGATGCTGTGTGTGTCCTCCTGCATCACATTGGGGGACACAGGTCTGCTTGTCTGAACTCTAGTGGGGTTGAGATTGATTAGCAGGCTCAGGTGTTTACAAGTCTGACCCATTCATTACTGCTCCCCATCAGTCTTAAACTTAAAGGTTTTACCAGCCATTATAATTGCCTAGCTTCCTTATTTTATTCATAAATGCAAATATAATTTTATAAACATATCTTTTCTTCTGTTTTTAATAGCTTACATTCTTCAGTGAAGAACTTTCCCTCGTCGATTATTTGGTTTCTTTGAGATACAGTGTGTTCAAGAAAGACTGTAGCAACATTTTAAAAGCAACACAGTATGTCTGACATGCTCCCATTTGTGTCCTTTTTCTTACTCCAGCTTCCCAAAGCTTCCACTCTCATCATCTTTTACGTCTTAAGCATAGAACTGCTAATGAATGACAGAGTTTATTGAGCACTCTCCTATTATATATCTATGCTCAAATTTCACTAGTCTTCAAGGCCCAAATCCCATCCCTTTTACAAAGTTTTTCATGATTCTCCCACTTGGATGTCATCTGTTCCTCCTCTGAACTCGTCATTCTACAGATATCTCCTCTTTTAGATGCTAGTCACTGTATCTCTTTTTAAGAAATTTCTCCTTTACTCTTTGTAAATAATTATTTATATATTTTATCTTCTTTTCTGGATTCCTGAGAAGCAGAGGTTATGTTTAATTTAGCTTTCTAGTTCCATAGTCACTAGTGTTTCTTAACCTTTTGTGAGAAGTCAATTACTTTTAATAAAAAAAAATTAATGAATTAGAAGAGAGGAAACATTTAAGCCTTCACAGCAATGGACTTCTTCTTCTCTTAAAGGTGAAGAGGTTCTCTTGGGCCCTCTCTTCCAGGATGATACCCCCCCCAAAAGAGAAGAGACAATAGTTGTGTTAAAAGGCCATGTCCATGTGCAGCCTTTTTGCTGCACCAGCTGTGCCCAATGCATGCCTAAGAAGAAGACCGTTAAGAAGCTTGCCATTTGGACTTCTGGTCAAGATGAAGAAAAACTTCCATAATTTGGTGAAGGAACTAGACATACATTTCCAGGAAGCTCAGAGAGTCCCAACAAGATGGACCCAAAGAGGACCACGCCAAGACACATTTAATTAAAATGCCAAAGGTTAAAGATAAAGAAGAAATCTTAAAAGTAGCGAGAGAAAAGCAGAGAATTAACTACAAATGAGTACCCATAAGACTCAGTTCATTTCTCAGAAGAAACTTTGCAGGCAAGAAAGACTGGCAAGAAATATTCAAAATTATGAAAAGCAAGGACCTACATCCTAGATAACTCTATCCAGCAAAGCTATCATTTAGAATGGAAGGGCAAGTGAAGTACTTCCCAGACAAGGTAAAACTAAAGGAGTTTATCATCACCAACCCATTATTACATGAATATTAAAGGGACTTCGTTAAGAAAAAGAAGATCAACACTGTGAACATTAACATGACAACAAACTCACAACTATCAACAAATGAATCTAAAAAATAATAATAAAAACAAACTAAACAAACAACCAGAATAAGAACAGAATCATAAGTATGGCTACCATATGGAGGGTTATCAGTGGAGAGGGGAAAAGAAGAGAGTGTGGGAAAAGGTACAAGGATTAAGAAGCATAATTGGTAGATACAAAATAGACAAAGGAATATTATGAACAGTATAGGAAATGGAGAAGCCAAAGGACTTATATGCACAAACCATGAACATGAACTAATGTGGGGGGGATTGTTGGAGGGAAGGTGGGGACCCAGTGGGGAGGGGCAAAGGGGGGAAAATTGGGGCAACTGCAATAGCATAATCAAAATATACTTTAAGAAAAAAGGAAGCTTTATCATTCAAAACACAGCAGAGGCAGCAGCTGTTAGGGATGTTACCAAAGTGAGTCTCTTCGATGCCAATGTGCTTCCCAAGCTGAATGTGAAACTACATTACTGTGAGGATGTGCTATTCACAGCAAGGAGATCAGGAATCATTCTTGTGAAGCCCAGAAGGACTAAACAGCCTACCCCAATTTAGAGCTGCCGGCGCTGTCCCACCAGCTCCACCAAAGCCCATATAAGGAGTTAAATCTTAAGGACTAAAGAAATATTCTCTGGGAAAAAATAAAATGGAAATTATACTTTAAAAATATAAATGGGTATGTTATAAATTTAGTATATATGCTTATTTTTAATAATTTAGAAATACGATAGACTTCTTTAATTAACTGCTATTAAAAATTATGTTAATTAACCATCTTTTCATTATAGTGGGATCCAACTGGATTGTAACTCTAAAACCATCTAGCTACCAATATCATATTTTCATTTTCTTCTAACATATTTTTCCTATTTATCTGTCTTTATTTTTCCGGCTTTATTGAGATATAATTTAAGGTATATAATTTATTGATTTGATACACTTATATACTGCAAAACATTTACCACCATTCCATTAGCTAATACCTTCATTAAGTTACATAATTACCATTTCTTTTCTGCAGTAACACCGTTTTTGTTAGATGCCATCTAAAGTAAACTATGAGTGCTGTTTCCCAAAGCACCCCTTAATCATAGTTGTTGTAAACAGCTATCTCTATAAGAATAGTGGTAGCATATGCAACAAAGTAAATATGCTTAATTCACTATGAAAAATTGTACGTCTTTTGATTTCTACATTTTGAAAGAAATTAATCTGATTAGTCTAAAGAGATATCATATGGGACATTATGTAAAATTTCAAAACCTGAAAATGCAATGTTTAGTTCTATACTTTGTGGGTGAATAATATTGCCACAATGCCAGTGTGTGACCATTTTAATGAGAAAATTTCTTAAACTTGTTAATAAATGGTACTATGTATAAAAATGATAGCAAAGCAACAAAAAGTTTTTCTTACCAAGATATTAAGTTCCTCATTTAGACTGTGGTACTTATCCAATTTGACTCCCAATAAGGTAGGTACATCTCTGACTTCATTTGAACTCGCATTCTTGACGTCATTTGAATCAAATTCTGTAACCTGAGATTAAATATATTTGTGCTCACTTCCAATACTTTCACACTACTTTGAACATTTAAAAAATAAATACTTTAGCTAGATAGACATGCTTCACCACCCACCAGCTATAAGAAGAAATACAACTACCTCAAAACTAAAAACAACCAGAACTATGAGAAAATTGAATTGCATGGAAATACAACAAACAAAGATATAAAGAAGCAATACACATCCAAACAGGTAGGAGGGGTGGCGATGGAGCAAAGAGGACATGGTATGGCTGCAGTGGTGGTGGTGGCAGTGGTGGCAGCAACACGGCAATGGCTGTGGCTGAGCAGTGGAAAGAGCAGCCACACATTATAAAAGTCAGGAGGGACACCTGGCGAGCGATCCCAGCCCCAGACCAGACCATGCAGCTCATGGAAAATAAAGCCTCATTGCTTCTGACTGTGAAAACCAGTGGGGGTTGGGGCGGAAGAAGAAACTGCTGGTGTCTCAGAAGAGTCCATTTGTTTAGAGGGCCCCCATGGTTCTAGAACATCTGCAAATCCATCCACTCTGGGAATTACAACCAGGGAAACAGCTAGAAGGGCACCAGTCCTATACAGGAAGCAGAAGTGCCTGGAAAAGGGGTGAGTGCTAAGCAGGCAGCATTGTTCCCTCTCAGACTCCTCCCCCACATACAATGCCACAACATGGTGAAATGGCTCAGCCCGCACTGATGCCTACCTAAGGCTCCGCCCCTTACAATGTAACAGATGCAACAGCCCTACCTAAGACACAGGAAAACACAGAAGGTGGTCAAGTTGAGAAGGCAGAGAAGTATGGCCCAAAAGAGGTAGCAGATCAAGGTTCCAGTGGGAGAACTAAGCAATGAGGAAATAGCCAACCCAACAGATGCAGAGTTCAAAACACTTGTGATAATGATGATTACAGACTTAACAGACAAGGTTAAGTATGACAAAAGCATAAGGGAAGAAGTGAAGTCTAGGCTAAGTGAAACGAAGGGAAATCCACATGAAACCAATGGTGAAGGAAAGGAAGCTGGGGTTTGGATCAATGATTTGGAACAGAAGGAAGAAATAAATAGTCAACCAGTAAAGAATGAAGAAACAAGAATTGAAAAAAATGAGGAGAGGCTTAGGAATCTCTGGGACAACTTTAAATGTGCCAACATCCAAATCATAGGGGTGCCAGAAGAAGAGTAAGAGTAAGAAAGTGTAAACTTATGTGAAAAAATAATGAATAAAATTTTCCCTATTTTGGTGAAGGAAATAGACATACACGTTCAGGAAGCACAGAGAGTCCCAAACAAGCAAGACCCAAAGAGGACCACACCCAGACACATCATACTTAAAATGCCAAAGGTTCAAAATAAAAAGAGAATCTTAAATGCAGCAAGAGAAAAGAAGAGAGTTACCTACAAAGGGGTGTCTATGCGACTATCAGCTGATTTCTCAAAAGAACCTTTGCAGGCAAAAAGGGACTGGCAAGAAAGATTCAATGTGATGAAAAGCAAGGACCTACAACCAAGACTACACTATCCAGCAAAGCTATCATTTAGAATGGAAGGGCAGATAAAGTGCTTCTCAGACAAGGTAAAGCTAAAGAAATTCATCAATACCAACCCATTATTATATGAAATGTTAAAGGGATTTATTTAAGAAAAAGAAGAGCAACATTATGAACATTAAAATGACAACAAACAACTATCAGCAACAGAATCTAAAAAATAAAACAAAATCCAACTAAGCAAACAACCAGAATAGGAACAGAATCATAGGTATGGGGATCATTTGGAGGGTTATCAGCTGGGAGGGGGAAGGGAGAGAAAGGGAGAAATGGTGGAGGGATTAAGAAGCATAATCTGTTGCTACAAAATAGACAGGGGGAAGTTAAGAATAATATAGGAAAGGGTGAAGCCAAAGAACTTATATGCATGACCCATGAACATGAACTAAGGGGGGTGGTACTACTGGAGGGAAGGGGGGTATTGGGTGGAGGGGAGCAAAGGGAAAAATGTGGGACAACTGTAACAGCATAATCGATAAAATATACTTAAAAATAAACACTTTATTAGTGAAATAACCAAAGAGATTTTTAGTGGCTAGAATGATAGAAGTATAGAACTTAGAACTAAAAGGATTTAAACAAGTTTACCAAAAGAATATAAACATCTGAAATTATATTTCTGTATGTTAGACAGTACATAGTAAATGTTAAACTCACATCAATAACCTGATCTTGAAATGCCTTTTCATTAGCAATTAACTCTCTAAAAGCTGCGATTCTGTCTTTATGTTTCTGTAGCTGAGAAAGAAGGCATTTTATATTTCAGAGAAGGAGAGTAAATAAAACTACATCCTATAACATTTATAATAAAATCATCAAACCATGCACAGTCCAATTCATGGTCTCCCAAAAGACACACTGTTTTGACAGGTTTTGCTGTGTGATAAGAGTTCTCTTCACACAAAAGGCCTGAGGCTGCTGTCCTTAGAAAGGCCTGCTAGCCGGGCTACCCTCTAACTGGATCTGGGAGCTTGGGTTGTGGAAGGGTTTCCATCCTCTCCTGATATGAATGGCTCATTGTGCCTAACATATTTGTACAAAGAATATGGTTTATGCTCAACACCTCTTTCCACCTGGAGGGTCTATAATCTTGGTACATGCTAGACAGAAGGGGTCTATGTGGACAGTCTGCAGTAAAAACCCTGGTCCCTGGGTCACAGATGGCCTTCCCTGATGGACATTTCACATGTGTCGTCACGACTCACGGCTGGGGAATGAAGTGCATCCTGTGAGACTCCACTGGGAGGAGATGGAAGCTTGACTCTGGTTTTCTTTGGACTTTGCCCTACATACCTTTTTCCTTTGCTGATTTTGCTCTGTATCCTCTCACTGTGATAATACATCATAGCTATGAGTACACTGTATGTTAAGTCCCTTGGGTCCTAGTGAATCCCTGAACTTGAAGATGGGCTTGGGATCTCCAGGGAGCTTATCCTAATACTCCATTGTTTTTATAGTCAGGCTACTAAAATTCTTCTTTAAAGAAAAAAAAAAAAAAAAAAACTAGTCTACTTTTCTAGATGCAAGTTATAATCATTTCTTATTTATTCATTTATTTGTTCAGTATAACAATAAATCTTAATATTCAAACATTCCCAAATATCAGAGAAGTGTGCTGCACAGAATATTTTTTACTATGAACAATTTCCAGTATTTTTAAAAAATAGAGAAATAAACTTTAATGAACCACCCTGTAACTACTATCCAGCTTCAACTATTAATAACTAATGCCCAATCTTGTATCATAATTTATTCCAACCACTTCCTTCTTTCTCCATGCCCCTTCACCGAATCAGATCACAGACATCATGTAATCTCATCTGCCAATAGTTCAGGAATTACATAGAAATTTACCAAAAGAGCATAAATATCTGAAATTGTATTTTGTACTATCCTGCTTCAACCTTCAACTGGGCTTATTTCTGAAGACTGGTTTAAGAAGCAGAGGCCAGTAATTTCTGTGCATATTTATTTATCTCTTGCTCCTTTTCTCTATAGGTTATCTATAAGACACAGAGTCCCCAGAATACCTGCAACACATTTTCTATCCCTTCAGTTCACAGAAGTAATTTCCAGATAGCACAGCACTAAATTTGTTATAATGATTCAAGATTTCAGATTTAAATATGTTTTTATTCCTTCAGCCAGGTAAATTTGTCACTTTTGTATCCCTTTCAGATTAAAAACTGCACAAGTTAACATTCTGCTATCACCTTCCCCGTCTAATTTACTCTCTTTTTTTAATCCTCACCTGAGGACATGCTTATTGGTTTTATTTCTTTTTTAAAAATTTAACCTTTATTGTATTTTTTCCCATTACTATTTAGTCCCCTTATATCCCCTCCCCCCAGCAATCATGTTTATTTCTTTTAGGGGGGGTGGGGGGACAGAGGGAGAGAGAGGAAGAGAAACACATCAATTGGTTACCTCTCACATGCGCCCCAGCCAGGGACCAAACCCACAACCCAGGCATATGCCCTGACTGGGAATTGAACCAGTGACCCTTAGATTTATGGGATGATGCTCCAAACCAGCTGACCCACAAAGACCAAGGCTTAACCTACTCTCTTTTTTTTATCTTTTAATCTCTACACCAAGAAAAGAATTGTTGAAGAAATTTCAGGAGCCACTTCCTTACACTTGTTCCACATGAGAAATAAAATAATTTGTTTTCAGTTTATCCGTTATTCCAAGTGATAAAGTTTGTAATCACTATAAAAATGTCAAAATACACTATTCTTCAAGAATGAGTAATGCCATGCAAAAGCAAAGAAATAATCATAACAATTTTTGGTAGATGAATGAGACTTTCTAATACACACCTACATTATAAGACAAGCCAAATGTTGCACAATATAGCTCCTTAGTGAGAACCATAATAAAGCTAATCTGGTCCATAAAAATTGTCCTTTTAAATTTTATTCTATATTTTATTTCTTAGAGAGAGGGGAAGGGAGGGAGAAAGAAAGGGAGAGAAACATTGATATGAGAGAGAAATATTGATTGTTGCCTTCCATAAGCACCAGGGAATCAAACTGGCGACTTTCTGGTTTGCAGGATAAAGCCCAACCAACTGAGCCCCACCAGCCAGGGTGCATGAAAACAATTCTTTTTAAAAATTATCCAAGCATCAGCCTGTGAACCAAGTGTTGCTGGTTCAATTTCCAGTCAGGGCACATGACTAGGTTGCACGTCAGGTCCCCAGTTACGGGCACGAGTGAGAGGCAACCACACAGTGATGTTTCTCTCCCTCTCTTTCTCCTTTCCCCTCTCTCTAAAAATAAATAAATAAATAAACAAACAAATAAATAAATAAATTTTAAAAAATTATCCAAATTTTAGGATTCTCTTTGTACATTTGTACTACCTTATACTTTGACTATTTTTTTCACTAAAGATAATACAATTTTTATTATTAATTTTTTTTTAATTTAGAGAGAGAAACATTGGTTTGTTGTTCTGCTTACTTATGCATTCATTGGTTGATTCTTATATGTGCCTTGACTAGGGACCAAACCCACAACTTTGGCGTATAGGGATGACTCTCTAACCAACTAAGCTACCCAGCCAGGGTGATACAATTCTTAGGACAAAAAATACATACAATACCTCTTGATCTAAATTTTCCTTTTTAAGATGGAAGCTCTTCAATTTTTGCAGCATTGTATCACTAACTTTCTCATTCTCTTTGAAATGTTCAGCATCGGGATTGCTGATGTCCTAAAGAAAACAGTTTGAGAAGCTAGATTAAATATTTTGCAGTAAAGGTAAAAGAAAGAAGGAAAGAACACAAATTAAACAAACCTCCCTCCCAAAATAAGTGATCAAACCAAAGGAGATAAAATAATATTGAACTGAATTCTTCAGTTATTCATCACAAGACATCCAATAAAAGGTTAGCGTGGAAAGAATTCATATAGATTTATACTCACATATAAATTGTTATTGGGACAGATTAATATAATCACTAGGAGGTTAGTACTCACTTATAATAACTATACATGCTTATGCATTCATACATACATCCCCTCCTAACCTAGTCAGTTTACAAATCTAAATTCTAGACAAATTATTGTAACTGACACCAAAATAATCAGACATCCTCAATAATACTAAAACTCTAGAATAAAGGTACCTGTACCAAAATAAGTTAAGGCTCAAAAATTCACGCATAGAAATCAGACTGATGAGAGATGCTGCCTGAGCTCTGACACTTTATTATATGTGAGACTTTGAACATGAAACTCAACAATTCTAAGCCTTGGTTTGTGTTTCCCTGTATTTTTTTAAAGCCTGATAATATAAAGAATGGTGTAAAAGCTAACTCATGAAAAGCATGAAGAGTAAACTTAAATGGCTTCAAGGACAGGTTAGGAAATCAGCAAATATTTGTTGAGTAGCTATTAAGAGCCTAACCTATATTAGGTACATAGAACATTCAACCTATCAAGTCTCTAATCTTGAAGGCTTATGTCCTAGTGAGATGGGAGACAGAATAGCAAACATAGCCTTGGTTTGGCGTGGAATGAGATCCACTAAGAAGACCTATACTTCATTATTGTGAGGTCTTGTAGAGAAGAACTAGCCAGCATATAAGACTGAGAAAGAACAGTAGCTGCCCGTGAGATGGCAGAAAACCAAGCAAATATGGTGAGTAAGCAAATGTCTGAAGGGCAAGCTGGGGTAAAAAGGTTTGCAGCCAAGAAGAGTCTGTGCCACAATCAAATTCCAATATTTAAAAACACAACTTTAGGACATCCGGCCAAGATGGAAGGCTGGCTAGACATGCTGCGTCTCCATCCACAATTAAGAAGGAATACCAGTATCTCAAAACTAGAGACAGCCAGAGGTTCCAGGAAACTGAGCTGCATGGAAGTCCAACAAACAAAGATATGAAGAAGAAATACTCACCCAGACAGGTAAGAGGAGTGGAGAGGATGTGGTGTGGCAGCAGCAGCAGGCTGGCAGAAAGCCCAGTCACACATTTTTAAAAAGTAGGAAAGAAGCTAGGGAGTACTCCCAGCACCGGACCAGATGCAGCTCACAGTCCCAGTGCCAGGAAAATAAAGCCTCATTGCTTCTGACTCTGCAAACCAGTGGGGGTTGGAGCAGAGGAAGAAATTAATGGCCTCTCCGCAGAGTTCCCTTGTTTAAAGGGCTCCCATGGTCCTAGAATGTCTGCAGACCCACCCACCCAGGGAATGATGGCCAGGGCAGCAGCTAGAGGGGCGCCAGCTCCATAAAGGAAGCAGGGCAAGTGTCTGGAAAAGGGGCAAGTGCTGAGCAAGTGGCATTGTTTCCTCTCAGACCTCTCCTCCACACATAGCACCACAACGTGGTGAAATGGGTCACCCTGTATCAGTAAATACCTAAGGCTCTGCTCCTTATAGCATAACAGGTATGACAGCTCTACCTAAGACACAGAGGCAAACAAATACAGGAGTCTGTCAAGATGAGGAGACAGAGAAGTGTGGCCCAAAAGGGGAAACAGATCAAGGTTCCAGCGGGAGAACTAAGTGATGAAGAGATAGTCAACCTAACAAACGAGGAGGTAGTCAACCTACCAGATGCACAGTTCAAAACACTGGTGATAAAGATGCTCACAGACTTGACAGATATGCTTAAGTATGGCAAACGCATAAGGGAAGAAGTAAAGGCTATGCTAAATGAAATGAAGGAAAATCCACAAAAAACCAATGGTGAAGGAAAGGGCACTGGGGTTCAAATCAATGATTTGGAACATAAGGAAGAAGAAAACAGTCGACCAGTACAGAATGAGGAAACAAGAATTGGAAAAAATGAAGAGAGGCTTAGGAACCTCTGGGACAACTTTAAGTGTGCAAACATCCAAATCATAGGAGTGACAGGAGGGGAAGAGAAACAGAAAGAAATCGAAAACTTATGTGAAAAAATAATGAAGGAAAACTTCGCAAATTTGGCAAAGGAAATAGACATACAAGTCCAGGAAGCACAGAGATACCAAACAAACTAGACCCAAAAAAGACCACTCCAAGGCACATCACAGTTAAAATGTCAAAGGTGAAAGATAAAGAGAGAATCTTAAAAGCAGCAAGAGAAAAGGGGTGCCTATAAGACTATCAGCTGATTTCTCAAAAGAAACTTTGCAAGCAAGAAGTGACTGGCAAGAAGTAGTCAATGTGATGAAAAGCAAGGCCCTATAACCAAGATTATTCTATCCAGCAAAGCTATTATTTAGAATAGAAAGACAGATAAAGTGCTTCCCAGACAAGGTAAAGCTAAAGGAGTTTATCAGCACCAAGCCATTATTATATGAAATGTTAAAGGAACTCATTTAAGAAAAAGAAGTTCAAAACTATGAACACTAAAATGACAGCAAACTCACAACTATCACAACTGAAGCTAAAAAATAAAACAAAATCCAACTAAGCAAACCAGAATAGGAACAGAATCATAGGTATGGGAATCATTTGGAGGGTTATCAGCTGGGAGGGGGAGAGGGGAGAAATGGGGAAATGGTGCAGGGACTAAAAAGCATAATTGGTTGGTACAAAATAGACAGGGGGAAGTTAAGAATAATATAGGAAAGGGTGGATGACCCATGGACATGGACTAAAGGAGGTGGGATTGCTGGAGGGAAAGGGATACTGGGAAGAGGGAAGCAAAGGGAAAAGAAATTTGGACTACTGTAGCAACATAATAAAATATACTTAAAAATAAAAATAAATAAAAACACGACTTTTGGTAGATACAGTCTGTGGGCCACTACTTTGTGATCTCCACATAAAAGGCTTAGCTCAGTGTCTAGCATTCAATAAATGCTAGTGTTCAACACATTTTAGCCAAAACAAAATAGAAATAAGGTTTGTGTTGGATCAGGAACATCACAAACCTATGCTACCAAACTGGCTCAGATGAATACACTTAAGATCCCAGAAATGTACAATAATAGAAGAAAAGTGGAAGAGAGCTAGCTAATTTGAGAAACCATCAAGTATCATGTTCTTTGATATATTGTCTTTAAACACAGTTTTCCTTAGCTCCCAGGGCAGCAGCAAGTACCATTTCCCTATTTACGATGAGGAAACTAAGGTAAAGTTACTTGGCCCAGTCACAGCCAGGAAGTGGTGAAGTCAGGGTTCTAACTCACCTGACACTAACTTCATTTTTCATTCTACTAATGTACACAGCTCCACACTGCCCTCCCCTTGCTCCAAAGCAATGTTTTTAGATTAGGTAAACAGCTCATTAATTTATGCCTAGGAGCAGACTGACCCAGAGTGTAAGACTACTACTCTGAAAGAGCTCTCCTGAAAGTGGAAGGTACTAAATGAAGAGTTTCACTGGGAGTCTTTATTTTTTATCTTATGTTACTATATTGTAGACCTGTGGGATTTAGGTGTTGAAGAAAGATAAACAGAAAGAAGCAATAGGAGGAAAAAAAGGCTGATTGGTTGATTTAAGGGTCATTATTTTGTCTTCCATTATTTTATTTCATAACTTAATTGTCACCTCACATTGCCTCTTTTGGTTTAAGTCCAACCTTGGTATTTCGCCCCCACTCAATAAAAATATGAACTTTTTAAATTACTTGGCATATGAGAAGTCTTGTCATCAGAGCCAGAAGATTGTGAATTTCGAAGGCGGGCTGGAAGGTCCTTTTCATATCTGGGGGATTCAGGCTCTCTTCTTCACAAGGTGAGTAATTCAGGAATACATCTGAATGTATCATCTTTGCGTCCTTTGTGTACACAATTCAGATTTGTAACAATAAGACAGAGTCTGGATTACTTTTAAAGTAAAATGCTGAATAAAGTACCACTTCTAAAAACTCTAAATTGAGATTCTCAAACTTTTTGATTCTCAGGACTCCTTTATACTCTTAAAAATGATCGAGGACCTCAAAAACGTTTTGTTTCTGTAGGTTATTTCTAATAATTTCTGTATTAGAAATTAGAAGTGAGACCATTTAAAAATATTTGTTTCCTTTTAAATAATAAATCTATTATTATTGTGTCAATATAGTAACAATTTAATTAAGCATTTTCCAAAACAAGAAAAATTAATGAAAAGAGTGGGATTGTTACATTTTTTGCAAATATTTTTAATGCTGGCCTAATGGAAGACAGCTGGACTCTAATATTTGCTTCACAATTACAACATCACATGTCATTAATTTCTGGAAAACTCCACTGTATACTTGTGAAAGAATGAGAGTGAAAAAGGCAATTAATATTTTTGACCACACAGACACTTCTAGACCACACTTTGAAAAATGGACCTAGAATTAATAAAAATCAAAACTAAAAGCAGAGTAAGGATGATTTAGAGATATTAAAGAAATTGATTACTCAAGATAAAAAAAATTACTTTTTTTCAAAAAGAAGGCTCAACTTCTGTACATTTACATTAATTCATCTGAGTTTACCAATTTAAAATTTGTCATGATTTGGTTAGCAGCTAAACTTAAGGTCATCTTGCTTGGGTTATTGGTTCTCAGAGTGTGATCCCTGCGCCAGCAGCATCAATGAGACCTAAGATCTTGTCAGAAATGCACATTCTCAGGCCCCACCACGCACCTACTGAGTAAGAAACTCTGGGGTGGGTCCTGACAATCTGCATTTTCATAGCTGAGGCTAATGAATATAAAGTTTAAGAACCACTGGCTTAGATAATCCTTCCTTCTTTCTGGAGAAAAGATCACAGAGAAGAGTTTTTAAACAGAAAGAGTGTTTTCCTAATAATCATTAAAAATACTAGAATTATTTACTCACCAACAATATGTACGAGTACATGTATTGATTACAGATTTATGAAAGGGTCCACTCAGGACATCTTCAAGGCAACATATCAGCTCAAGTTATTAAAACAAATATAAAATATAAACTTATACATTTCTTTTCTTCAGATTAGCCTTCTTTCTAAATAGTCAGAGTTAATAAGATTGTACTATAAATATTTTAAGGCAGACCTACAAAACTGAAATAGGTGTGCTCTGTCTTGTGAAAATTATCACTGCCAGGACATGTTTCCAGGTTCTTGACTTCCAGAAAAGCCATTTGAACTGTAGAGAATACCAAATTATAGCTCCTCCAAAAATACTGATATGCTCTCATGCTGTTTTTAACCACTGTTAACTAGACTTATTGTGGTGATCATTTTGCAATGTATATAAATATAAAATTATTATGTTATACACCTGAAACTAATATAATGTTATGTATCAATTATATCTCAATTAAAATGTTTATGATTTTACAAAATTAATGTGATATAATACAGGTTTGTTTTACCATGTAAACCAAATATGCAATTATGTTATTTAATTGTTGAATAGGCAGACATGGTATTAAAAGATTAAAATCCCCACTTAGAAAAATCCCTTCTCAAAGGATGCTTCAGAGGACTGGTCAGAGGTACCCACAAAAATTCCCATGTTAATTTTCATCTTTACCAAAATGATCACAAGAGACCAGAAGTGGCTGTTCTTTAATGCGAGTACCCAAGAGCCAAAGAAACCTCCAAATCTGTGGTGGATTTTCCATTCTCTTTTTGCTTAATATTTCTTTCTGCAAAAAATTTGTCATTCCTAAAGATGCATCATCAGGCTATTAAAAACTCCTGAAATTCTGCATTAGAGATTTTGAATCAGTGACAGTACCTTTGTGATATTTGACTTCATTACTTCCTCTAAGTGCTCTTTTAGTTGAGCTATCTCAAATTTAGGGCCATAATTTTGCTCTTCACTCCTTGCAACCTGCTGCTGAAGTTCTGCATTTTCAATTTTTACTTCGTTGAGCTGCTGTTGAAGATTCATATTCTTCACTCTCTCACTTTCAGATACAAATTGCACATTTTTAAACTGAGCTACCAATTTCTCAAGTCTACATTTCAGTTTCTGTCTTTCTTCCAGGTCTTCCTTTTCACGTTTCTGAAATTCTTCCTGTAAAGACAGGAACTCTTGTTCTCGGGTCTCTTTTTCCTTTTTCAATAAGTCCAAAGCAGAAGTGGTGGCATTTTCCAATTTTCCTTTGAGTTGCTGCAGTCTCTCTGCCTCTTCTTCTTTCTTGCTTAAGGCTTTGCCCATCTCAATGTACTGACTAATAATTTGGTTTTTTTGTTGCATTTCAGCTACGTACCTTCCCTGTAGACAAACATAATTTCCCTTGATCCTCTTAAGCTCTACCTCTAAGGTTTCCTTTTCTTTCCTAGATTCCTGAAGATGTTTTTGGGTGTTAGCTAAAATGTCGTGCAAATTCTGCAATGCCTTGTCAGTTTCATTCTTCTCTATCATTACTCTGTATTTGTCTTCAATTAATGCTTCAGCATTCTCCTTCAGCTTATTTATGGTATCAATGAACACCTGCTGCTTGTTTGTCTTCACCAGTAGTTCTTCAACCTTCTTCTCTAAGTACCTCTTATTATGCTGTAGCTTTTGTATCTGAGTTTGCTGCTTTTTGTTAGTATGTTTTAATTTCTGTAAGACTTCATTTAAAGCCATACCCCCTTCCAGAGGTTGTAAGCTTTCCAAGCTTTGCTCTGTATCAGGTGTCTTGCAGTCCTCCCAAGATGCTCCATCACTCCAAGAAATACCTGCAGGAGAACCAGTTGACACAATTCCTAGACTCTCCATGTCCTCCACTGTGACTTCCTTTTGGTGACTGACTGACATTTCAGGAATCTCCCCAGAATTCTGTATCCCTTTTGAAGAAACTGCAACCTGCAAATTATAGTAAATAAGTGTGAAAGAGTAGAAGTGCCTTGAACTTTGAAGTCAGAGCTGGCCTTGAATTGTAAATCCCTAGTTTGGTTTCCTCAACCATAAAATAACTATAATATCTATTTCCAACACCTACTTAATAAAAATACTTAAGTATTAATTGTTAAATGTATGTATAGTACTTAACAGCATAGAAGAGCGCACACAACAGGCATATGATAAAAATATGTATCACACTTACTTTTACAAAAAAAAATTAAACTTTGACACTCTCACAATTTTCTCTGATGTAAGCTTTTATGGACACCTATAACACATGTTCTTTGACTTCACATAAATAAAAACAAACTTATCAATTACCCTACAGTGTCTGAGGCCTTTTTAAAATACTTTTCCATCCCTCATTAAACCACGATCTCATTGTGCTATGACTCTTGTAAACATTATAATGCCAGATGAACATGTCTTGTGATTGATTTCTGCCCATAAAACAGGTATTTTTGGGGGGTGCGTTTAAAAGGACAGTAAATTATAGTAAAACAAAGCTGAAATGAATATGATAAAAAAAAAACAGTAAAAGATATTTTTAGGAGAGAGCTGCATAACTTTCTAGAATTTAGATATTGGATCCTTGTATTTCCTTTTCTCTCCTAATACTCATCCAGGGATATGTTTATTGATGAGAGAGAGAGAAAGAAAGAGAGACAGACAGACAGACAGACATCAATGTGAAAGAGAAACATCAATTGGTTGTACATTCCTCAACTGGGGATCAAAGTTGCAACCTAGTTATGTGCCTGACTGGGAATGGAATTTGGAATCTTTTGGTGCATGAGACAACACTCCAATCAACTGAGCCACATGCCCAGGGCTGAACCCCTGTATTTTAATGTTTCTTCATTGTTTTGGGATAAAGATAACTATCCTTACTGAAGCTTACAAGGTCCTAATATCTGATCTTGATATATGACCCAGGCCACCTCTCCATCCTCATCTACTACATCCTTGTTGCTCCCTCCCACTCACCAACCCTGGGCTTTCTTCAGGACCTAGCAGAGATCATGTTCCCTGCAGCCACAGGTTTTTTGCCCATTACTTCGGCATGGAATGCTCTCCCACCTCTGGTTACCTAATTAACTCCTACTCATCTTACAGAGCTCAGCTCCACTCCCACTACATGAGAGAAGCCTTCTCCAAACTCCCCTGACCAAGGCAGTAAGACACTATCTTATTTTTATTTACAGCACTAATCATTGCTGTAAGTTTATATGTAATTTTACATAACGTTATATACATTTTACATACACTTAAAAAAAAAGATTTTACTTATTTTTTAGAGAGGGGGAAGGAAGGGAGAAAGAGAGGAGGAGAAACATCAATGTGCAAGAGAAACTTCGAGTGATAGACTCTTACACGCCCCCAACTGCAGACCTGGCCTGCAACCCTGGCATGCACCCTAATTGGGAACAGAACCAGTGACCTTGCAGGTCACAGGCCGACGCTCAATCCACTGAGCCACACCAGCCAGAGTTACACACACTTTATATGTAAGTTTTATTCATGACACTTACCATAGCTGAAAATTTACATTTATTTGTGTAATTATTTGACTAATGTCTATCTCTTCTACTAGGATGTTATTTTCATGATGACAAAATCCAGATTTTTTTTTTTTACCACTATAGAACCAACACATAGCACAGGGCCTAGCTCATGTTAGATGCCTGAAGGTATTTATTGACTGAATGAATAAATGACTAAATGCAATGGAAATAGGAATGAACAACCTTTGGAAATCCTTATTAAACAGATTTTTAGAATGTTATTTTCCAGAAACAAACATAGACAAATAAAGTCCTCTTTTAAATGGTGGTTCCAAATAAATAAACAAAAAAATGGTCATACTTGCATATTAAATATAACAATCATATTTTTCTCATCAAACTCACAATAAAAATATATTATTTATGCTATTCTTTGATTATTTCTACTTGCCCACACCAACTCTTAAACATTTTCTTTTTTTATACAGAGCATACAGAATTTATACTGTTAGTATCTTCAGTGCTCTTAGGGTACTACATGCCCAGGATTAATAAACCAAAAGACAAGTTAATGTTTTCACTTTGGTAAAAAATATAATTTTTGCTTGTCAATAGAAATACTGTATGATAGAAAAATATTAAGCATTCCTTGTCAAATAATTTAATACCTCTGTACTGCTTGCTCTTTACACATTTTTCTTAATGTAAATTGAGTTCTAGCCAACTTAATTCACCAAATATAAGAACTTATTATAGTCAAGACACCATGTAGTTGCTTAGGTGCATAAAAGAAGTAGAACAGAGCCCTGATTCTGATTTGATTATCATTTAGTAAAGCAAATCTCTAAGTATGAAATTGATTTTATTAGAAAAATTTATTTTTAAATAGATCAAGATCTAGAAAGGTATTTTCCCCAGAGAAGCATGTCCTTTGTGCTGATTAAATAATTTATCACTACTTGGAAACGTCTCAGATTATATACTTTAAAAAAAAGACCCAAAATATCCAAGCACATACAATGGGCTAAAGATAGTTTATTCAATAAATACTGTTGGGAAAATTGAACAGGTACGTGCCGAAAAATTAAACTAGACCACCTTCTTATGCCACACACAAGAATAAATTCAAAATTAATTAAAGACTTAAACATTAGATCGGAAACCATAAAAATCATATCATAGAAGAATACTTAGGCAGCAAAATCTTGGACACAACTCCTAGTAATATTTTTTCAGATCTACCTTCCTAGACAAGGGAAACAAAATAAAATAAACAAATAGGACTATATCAAACTAAAGTTTTTGCATATCAAAGAAAAACATCACAAAATAAAAACACAATCCACAGAATAGGAGAACATATTTTCAGATACATCTCATAAGTGATTAATATCCAAAATTTATAAAGAACTTACAAAACTTAATACCAAAAAAGCAAACAACCCAATTAAAAAATGGACAAAGGACCTGAAAAGACACTTCTCCAAAGAGGACATACAGATGGCCAGTAGACATACAAAAAGATGCTCACCATCACTAATCATCAGAGACATGCAAATTAAAACCACAATGAGATATCACTTCACACCTGTCAGAATGGCTATCATCAATAAACCAACAAACAAGTGTTGGTGAGGATGTGGAGAAAGGGGAACTCTTTTGAACTGTTGGTGGGATTGCAGATTGGTGCAGCCACTGTGGAAGGCAATATGGAGATACCTCAAAAAATTAAAAATGGATCTGCCTTTGTTCCCAGCTTCTGGGAATATATCTGAAGGAATCCAAAACACTAATTCAAAAGAATATAAGCACCCCTATGTTCATTGCAGTTTATTTATAATCATCATGATATGGAAACAATCCATCAGTAGATGAGTGAATAAAACAACTATGGTACATTTATACAGTGGAATACTACTTGGTTATAAAAAAGAAGAAAATTTTACCCTTTGCAACAGTATGGATGGACCTGGAGAACATAATGCTAAGTGAAATAAGCCAGTCAGAGAAAGACAAATATCATATGATTTCACTCATAAGTGTAATCTAATGAACAAACAGAACTAACAAGCAAAATAGAGATAGACTCATAGATAGAGAGCAGAATGACAGCTAAGGGGTGGAGGAGGTTAGGGGTGTTAGGACTGAGCAAAAAGGAAAAATGACTTATGGATATGGGCAGTAGTGTGGTGATTGTGAGGGGAAGGGAGGAGGGTATAATGGTACTAAATGGTAATGGAAAAAATACAATAACAAATTTAAAAATAAAATTTTGACATTTCGCTCAAAAATAAAAAACATCCTTCAATACTGTACAGGCTATACTGACCATCAAAAATCTTACCTCCTCTGTTTTATAATTAGATCTCAGATCATACTGGTTAAAGCTATTCTCTTTGTAAAATGGGTTTTCAACATCGCTGTGTACACATTCCTTACAGAAGAAGCTTTCAGGTTGACTAGTGTGGAGGGCAATATTTTTAGCCAGTGACATGTCCATGAACTTCACTGCCTCTATACTGCAGTGGATTACAGGTGGGCTTCTAGGTTGCCTGACACATTCACAAATAAGTTGTTCTTCATTTGTGGAAGTGCTAGTTTCCACTGAATTTTCTTCCTTAATTGAATCTTCCTTTATCTCATTGTCTTTTGCATAATTATATACATTAGTTTGCATTTCTGGCTTCTCTTTGTAAGGTATGCTGTCTGTCAGATTTTGAAATGTTATTTCATCATTAAATGCTTTCATCTGATGAAATTTGAAAATGGGTTCACATTGTCTGAAGGAAGAAATGCTGGTGTCAATTGGCTGAGTTAACACATCCGGTGAATAATTTCCATTGTTGACATCTCATTAGAAAGAGAGAAGAAAATAAGAATTAACTGACCATAAATTTATGTATTAACAGTTATATTAACATTTATGAAATAAAGTTTTTGAGCCTTAAGAATCATATATATTTCAACCCTTTGCACGGAGTGGATTTTAGCATGGCTTTGTGCTAGCACACAAAATACCTTTTTTACATGGGAGAAAGAAGTTCTCAAATGACTGCTTCAAAAACTTGTTATATATTATTCTGGTCAAATACAAGTACAACAAAGTCCAAAATATCTTCAAAATTCTTTTGTTGTACTGTAATTTTAAAATGTTTTATTATAAAATGTTTCAAAAGAATACAAAAGCACTGTGAATAGTATATAGCAAACACACATTCACTTCTTTAATCTCACAACAACCCCATCTGTACTGTTATCATCTTTGTTTTACAGATGAGGGAAACACACATAAGAGATGTTAAATCACTTGCCTAACATCACAAAGCTGGTAAGATTCTAGAATACTACTTCTAAATGGTGTACTATATACAGTTCCTCAACATGACAAGCTACTAAGATTTAATACTTTTTTAAAATCAGCAGCAAATAAGGCAAAATAGAAATAGTGTTGCAAAATTAATGAATAATACCTTCCATTTAAATTTCTTCCTTTTCCCCTTTCCAGAGATAACCACTATTACTGAAGCCAGTACGTATTCATTCTTCCCATTCATGTTTTCTTTTACTATTCACTTATGTGCCCTAAATAATATATATCACGTTCCCAAACTTTCTCATTTTGTGACACCTTAATACCAGTAATTTTTTCACAGAAAAAATAGTTCCATTTGTTAAGTAGTTAAGCTCAAATAACTTAAGTATGTGTCCTATCAACTTACTACCTATTTCAAAATACACATTAACTGAAAGAAAAATGTTTTATTTCATCTTAAATAATAAAACTTATTACTTGAATGTATTGTTGGGCACCACACGTCTCAAAGTTTGGAACCAGGTTGGACAAGGCCAACCTTCACTACCTATTCCACTTTGATTTTCATGCAATACTTGCTTCTTATCACAGCAATCTCCAAAACCACAGCTTTGCAAATAAGATGTTATAGAAAGAATTATAGTATGGTTTTACAGTCAAACCTCAGTCCTGAATGTCTCCCCTCTCAAACAATTTTGTTCTCGACCTAATTGTTCATGGGAAAAATGTCCCAGTTGTTGAATAAAACTTTGGTTCTCAACCTGATAACACTTTCATGCTGACACTTCTATGATCAGTCACCCATCTCTCAGGCATAACTCTGTTTTCAAACAAATTGTTTCTTAAATAGCCTTCTGGAATGAATTAAGTTTGAGAACCGAGGTGGCACTGTATACTGAAATAGTGAGCTATCTCGTGCTAGTAATTTGTGGGGCCCAACAGATGTCTAGTACCACTGTTTCCTTCAAATTTCAAAATACCCTGCAGCACCCTGAGAAAACTGTCATTACACAGTATTGTTTTGTTTTAAAATTTTATGTAAATAGCATCATTATACATATATGTATATATACACACGTATAATTTTACCTCCCTATTGTTTAATCTGTATACAGAACATAAACAAAAAATTGGGCTAGACTCAGAGGAAGGCAAAATATCAATAACTTAAGATACATAGAGACACCATCATACTGGCAGAATGTAGCAATGATTTGAAAAGACTTTTGATGAAAGTGAAAGAAGGAAGTGCCAAAGCAGGACTGCATTTAAACATTGAGAAGACAAAAATCATGATTGCGGAATATGCAACTTTAACATAGACAGTGAAGATAACAAAATTGTTAAAGTTTTTTCTTACCAATTCAAATGGAGACTACAGCCAACAATTTTTTTAAAAAAGAAAGAAGAAAGAAAGAAAGAAAGAAAGAAAGAAAGAAAGAAAGAAAGAAAGAAAGAAAGAAAGAGAGAGAGAGAGAGAGAGAGAAAGAGAGAAAGAAAGAAAGAAAGAGAAAAAAGAGAGAGAGAGAAAGAAGCCGAGACCTGAAGGGCAGCAATGGAAGGATTACGAAAGATCACCAGGAGCAAAGATGTGTCATTAGAGACCAAGGCTAAGATTAACCACACCCTCTAATTCCCAGTTACTATGTACAAATGTGCAAGATGGACAGCAAAGAAGACTGAGAGGGGAAAAAAATGCGTGCATTCAATATATGGCATTGAAGAAGAGCTTTATGGATATCCTGGACCACCAGAAAGATGAGCAAGTAGGTCATAGAATACATTAACCCTCAAACAGCACTAGAGGCAAAAATGACAAAACTGAGGCTGTCCCATTTAGGGTACATCTTGAGTAACCAGGGTTCTTTGGAAAAGACAATAATGCTGGGAAAAATAGAAGGCAGCAGGAAAAGAGAAAGACCAAAAATGAGGTGGATTGACTCCACAAAAGAAGCCATAGGTGTGAGTCTACAGGAGCAGGGCAGGGCTGTTGGAGGGCAAGGATGTTGTGGATGTCACTCATTCACAGGGTCACCAGGAGTCAGAGCTGACTCAAAGGTACATAATAACCATATATATCCATGTAAAACAGCCTTTATTTCACTTAAAGTTTTGCCTTTAATACTTGCCCTGTAAATACATGTAGCTCTAGTTCACTGTACAGAAGAATTACATTTTATTTTCTTTTGTTGGGCATATGTTTCTAATTTTGAGTTCATCATCACCAAACCATTATTATATGAAATGTTAAAGGAACTTATTTAAGAAAAAGAAGATCAAAACTATGAACACTAAAATTACAACAAACCCACAACGATCAACAACTAAATCTAAAAAATAAAAACAATTAAGCAAACCAGAACAGGAACAGAATCATAGGTTTGGGGATCATGTGGAGGATTATCAGCTGGGAGGGGGGAGGGGGAGAAATGGGGAAATGGTGCAGGGATTAAGAAGCATAATTGTTTTGTATAAAATAGACAGGAGGACGTTAAGAATAATACAGGAAAGGGCGAAGCCAAATAACTTATATGCACGAGCCATGGACATGAACTAAGCTGGGGGGTGGGGTTGCAGGAGGGAAGGGGGGTACTGGCAGAGAGGAGCAAAGGGGGAAAAATGGGACTACTGTAACAACATAATCAATAAAATATACTTAAAAAATAAATTAGGTCAAAAGTAAAAAAATAAATGTCATTTATTTGGAGATAGGGCCTTTAAGAGGGTAATTAAAGATAGATGAGGTCATAAGGGTAGGGCCCTAATACAAAATGGCTGGTATCCTTATAAGAGGCACTAGCAAGGCACAGATAAAGGCCATGTGAGGACACAAGAAGATGAACATCTGAGATGCCTCAGGAGAAACCAACTCTGTGGACACTTAATCTTGGATTTCCAGATTCTAGAATTGTACGAATATAAATTTGAATTGCTGAAGCCACCCAGCCTGTGATATTTCCTTATGGCAGCTCTAGCAAACTAATATGTTTCCTGTTTTTCTATTGAGTTATGTGCGCCTTTTTCTTATTGCAGTTCTGTATTTTTGGGTACTAATCTTAGTTTCTCTGTATAATGTCAACAAAGAGATACCACCTAACAACCATCTAGTGTGCTATAAATTTCTTCAGAAAGTGTGAGTTTAGAATCATTTTCCCACTTTACATGCTTTATTTCATTCTGTATTAATAATAAAAAGGCATTAATATTAATACTTCAAACATCATAAGTTTCTTCTAAAGGTATATGTACATTGCTATGTAATTTTTATCAGAACTTTTTTCTTGCTCAGGTAGAATGTGCTTTCTAGTATCTTTCCCCACTGAATAGCTGAGCTCCCTTTTAGTAAAATCATGCTAATAAAGTCACAATATTAAATTTGAGAGTTAAAGAAGTATCTTGCTATTTTGATACTTTGGTTTTTTGGTAAGTCAAATCATGTTTCTTTAAACATAGGGCTATATGATAACCTACATATCTCTTACTGGTAATTATTTGATGTTAGTTAAACCTGGTCTATTCAACATTAGGGTAGCAATTATCAAGTTTTTAAACATTGGATATATAAAATAGAAATCTAGTACTGAGATGAAATCTGAATCCAGTTAATAGAAATCTATAAAAATTCATGTAGGGCTCATTCTCAAAGTAACCTTAATGTTATCTAAGATGAAAGGGCTTATTAAGTAAATTAACAGTATAAATAAGATAGTAAGAAAAATATTTTAATTGTTTAAGGAAAACATTGGTTTAATTATGAACAATGTATCAAGTATGTAGACCTAAATGATGCTCTAAAAAAGTTCTCTCTCTTATTATAAAAGTCAGCTGGTTACAAATCTATTCAATATGTTTTTTATAGCATTGTTCTACTTTCTGAATGTATATTTTATAACTATCTGTTTTTGGACCTATTGCTAATTCACACCATTTCTCCTAATTAGGTTTTAAAGTATTAGGAATAATATACTTCAAAAATAAAATAGCACTACTCACATGTATTGATGTTATATTTACACAAACTTCTTGGGACACCATTGCTCACTCAATTTCAGAGATCACTTATAACTCCTGTCTTACATATTACTATTTTTAGCTAAAATAAGTCTGTTGTTCCTTTGGTCTACACACTTTCTATAAAGAATAAAAAGGTCAATGAAATCCAAGAGGGACGACTGCCTTACTTACATAATTTAAGACATTTATTCTTTACAATTCAGTGCATAGTAACTTAGACCCTGATTAACACCATAATATTATGACCAAATATTTTTCAAAATGACAATAGACCAGAGGTCAGGCTCCTGGTGTTCTTGTCTTCACTCTGTGACTGAGGTGTTGTGACCATATCTTCTGGCTATACTCATGGTGCTTCATGAAGAGGCTAGGAAGGATCAGTTTTAACTATTTGTAAAATTCTACCTTTCCTGAAACCCAGATCCACTATTTCTCTCTTCTATGCCTCCACTGGAGATTTCTTCATTATTTCTCATATTTTTGAAGAAATTTTCATATGAAACACAATGTGAATGCTAACTACATTTGTACCTCCCTTATTTATAAGCAGTACATGCCTGAGGCAAGCCTGAAGTAGTACCACTGGTTTCCATACAGAAGGGAGAGTTTGAGTGAGTTAAGTCTTGAGAAAGACTGCTGAAATTCATGGCATCCGTTTCTAACATGCTTTCTAATTTTTCATGAGAAGTATCCACTTCAAAATATAGAGGATCTGAAGGTGATGACCAAACTTTTTGATAGTTCTTGTTTGTAACTGTTGAATGATGGAAGGCTTCTTTAAAAAACATAATTTTAAGGTCTCTTATCACATACAAACAAAAAGCTTCCCCCACCAATCCCTCTGCACATTAAGAAAACAGCAAAGTTCATTGTCCTAAACTTTAAAATGTCATTTGTCAAGTTATTGGAAAAATAAAAAATTTGTCTGAATATATCATAGTAACTTTGTGTTTCTTTTAAAAAAATATTTTATTTATTTATTTTTAGAGAGAGGGGACAGGTGCGAGAGAAACCTCAATGTGCAAGAAAAATGTGACCAGTTGGCTCTCACACACCCCCAACCAGGGGCCTCGCCTGCAACCCAGGCATGTGTCCTGACTGGGAATCAATCTTTTGGTTCACTGGCTGGCGCTCACTCCACTGAGCCACACCAGCTAGGACACCATGGTAACTTTATATGATAGTAAATCCTAATTTGGACAAAACCAAATCAACATGTATAGCTACTATCCAATAATTACCTAAAAGACTTGGGGCCCAGAAGGTGAAGGGATCTCCCTTACTTAATCAAGATATTCACAAAATATTATCAGAGACCTATTAAGTTCCACCAAATACTGTATTTCTATGTGCTTGATAGTTATTTGAATATCTCTTTATCAAGTCAAATGCAACATTGTAAATCAATTTTCTCTCACTTCCATCTGCCACACTTAATTCTCTCAGGCACTCGGTCAAGATAGCATAAAGTGTATAAAACACAGTGGAGTCACTCATGTCAATTGAGATGGCTGCCACTCAACCATGACACTTTGGTTCAAGAGGGAAACTACCTAAGTTACTTTAGACACACCTAGCAAGGAGATACAGCCAAGATATCTATCTGCATGTGTAATCAGAACAGCCACGTCTGCGGAGCTGGACCACCCAGAGATAGGCTCCTGGGGAAATTCCACTCTTGCCAGCAGCGGTGTCAAGCAGAATAGCCATGTACCACCCACAGGTTCCTGGACAAATTCCAAACTTGGTATCAGGGGGTGCCAAGACATTTATGAAAAAGACCTAGAAGGGTACACCACTTTCCAGGTATAACTAAGGCATATTCCAGGCCACTGCTGAAACAGCCGAGCTCCACACCAAAGTGCTGCTCCATGCCACACTGACCTCCCTTGGCATCGGCTGCTGGAAGCTCTGCCCTGCTGGACTGAGGACTTTGTCTGCCCTGCTGCCCACCTGGCTTGCAAGATGCTGACAACTCCCTTGCCCGCCGTGCTGTCTCCTGGACCTGCAGGCTGAGAGTCTGGGACTCGGGTTCGTTATCCCCCACTGATTTCTGTGTGTGATAATTCTCTCAGATTGTTAAGAGTGTGAGTAGGATATTAATACATGTTGATGTTCTACTTTAAGAGAACCTGTACTCAATAAAGGCTGAGAGAATAGCAGTTACTGTGTGTAACTCTTGTCTAGTCCTTGGTGCTGGGCTGCTCAGCAGGCAGGTAGCGGAGCAGTTGCCCACCTTATAGAAAAGACTGTATCATGAACCCACACTGGTGGCATTTATTCAAATGTTTCCATAGATATTCCAGAGACACCCAAAACCTGTTTTAAGGCTGGCATTAAAATAAATGTCACTGGATCTCCCCAGAGGAGACTGAAGGGCCACACCTGTGTATCTGCCTCCTCGATCCCCCACCCCAGCCTCCTCAGCCCTGGCGCCCCGCTCTCTCCCCGCCTGGCCCTGGAGGCCATGTAGCATGGGGCTGGGTGGGGGCTTTGGGGAGTGGGATCCACACGAAATAAATCTAAGTGAGTCACGCAGTAAAGAAGGTGTCACTGGAGTTACAAGTCAAAACTCTTAAGATTTTGTTTTTAAGTTCTGTTCAGCCATATGACAGACTTTATAAAAACAATTTTCACCTCAAAACAATGCACCAAACTGTTTAAATCGCAAATGCGTGCTCACTTCCGGAGTCCATGCCGTTTCTTACATCCACAATAAAGATTTCGTGCCCCCCGCCCCCCGCACTAGGTTTTGCGGGAGGGAGAAAACTTCTCAACCTCAACCACAGACAGCTGTTAAGAAGTCGCAGTTGGGATGCGGGCGAGAAAGAACGTTCCTGTGTGACGTTCTCCCGCCCACCCGCCGGCGCCAGCCAATGTCGGCGGGGAACGGCCCACACCGGGCCTCCGCGCCCGCAGCGGAGGGTTCGAGGCCTGTCACCAGCCTTGTGAAGTACAGTAATGGTGGGTGTGAAATCCCAGGCCGAAGAAACTGTGGGCTGGCGGGCGTGTCCTTCTACGGGAGGGACACACAAAGCAGGGTGCAGAAACTGAAAGCCCTGGGTGACACGGTGGGCACAGGCTCAGAGAAGTTGACCCAAGTTTGCCTTCCACGTCGGTGGGACCCTCTCGCGCACCGTCCGGCGCAAGCTCCAGGCTCTCAGCAAGGCGCCGGACTTCCGGTATCACGAGTTTTCCGGTGGGAGGGGCATCCGGTTGAGTGGGGGCTGTAGTAGCTGGGCTGTTCGTTTTAATGTCTGAAAGCACGTGGCTCGCTTTTGGCAAAGAGACTTAAGAGTGATTTGCGAGGCGGGCGTCCGCGGAGAGGCAGCGACGTAAACCCTCTGTGTGGTTCCTGGCCCCGCTTGGGGTGGGCGGCCTCCGGTGGCGCTGAAGCTCTGCGCGTTCCGTTATGGACTACCGGCGGCTGCTGATGCGTCGGGTAGTCCCGGGCCAGTTTGACGACGCAGACTCCTCCGACAGGTAGAAGGCGATTAAGTACACCGACTCCGTTGGGATTTTGCCCTCCTTGGCGCTTCCTCTCTCTAGGTTAACACTGGTTTAAAGGGAGACTCCTAGTTTACCACTCTGGGACTCGTTTCACAGCTTTTGGCGTCTTCCTCCAGCCCAACCTGACTTTCGTCCCAGTTTAATGGCAGAGTTATTGAAAGCCACTTCCCAAGGGAGTCCAGGCTCTCCAGGTTTGTTAGCATCAGTGAGAGGCCAGGTTGGGATTAGCGATTGGGAAACAGGTTTTTTGTGTCTTAACTACAATCAGCGTTAAAAAGTACGTGAGCACCCAGTAAGTGCCGGGTTCTGTCTTTAGCGCTAGTAATAGTGATGAACAGAACAAATTAAGTCCATCGTTGAATTTTTACCCTCTGCTTAAGAGGGAGGGCAGACAAGTATAGAGAAGTATTGAAATAACAAAACAAAAAAGAACAGATAATGATATATACTGTGCAAATACTTTACGTCAGTTGATAGACTAAGTTACGATTTGGTCAGGGAGGGGTTAAGTCCAGATCTGCACAAGAGTGAGCTGACCTCCGGGAGAAGAGGGAACAGCCGTTCAGGAAGAGAGGGGACAGGTGCAGAGTCCCCACGGTGGATCGTTTCTGGCTGTGAAAGGAAGATCTAGTGGCCATTGTGCCTAGAACAGGGCAGTGGTAGTTGAAAAGAAGGTAGTTAATGATATAGAAGTGAGAAGGGGCCAGCTCATGTGGAGCCTTACAAGTGCTGGTAAGGAATTGAGATAATGTAAGTCTTAGAGAAAGCCACAGGAGGGATTTTAGCAAGGGAATAGCATCATCTGGTTTATGACTTAAAAGAATCACTCTGCTATGGAGAGGATAGTTTTGGAAGGCAGGGTGGAAGCAGTACAAAAATAATAAAGTAATTCAGTCCATAGATGATGTACATTAGAGACGGGATCATAAGGATGTGTTCTGGAGGTAGAAGTGACAATTTGGTGGTTGTGGGATTGGATGTGGGATATGAGGCAAAAGGAATTAAGGATAACTTTTACATAAAAGAAAAAAATTAGAATTACAGGAAAACATCTTTATGTTTACAGTAAGGTTTCATTGCATGTAAACTTTATTAATTTATATATTTTAGTAAATATATGTCGATCGCTTTCCATGTGTCAGATCTAGTGTTGGTAGGGATGCATTGGTAAGCTGCTCTGACAGAGCTTGCAGTCTAGCAGGGAAAACATACTAAATAATTGGACAAATAATTTGTATTAGAATTGGATAAGTAGTACAAAGGAGAAATGAGTGAAGAATAGGGAAGAGTTACCTGAGCAAGTGATACTCAGCTAATACTGGAAGGATAAGTAGGATTTAGCGAGAGAAATGAGGATATTCCAGATTTATATTTACACATGAGCATACAAAAGGCCTTAGGGAAAAAGTTAAGGGGAAAGAAGAAACAACTAGGGTGGCTGTTGAATAGTTAATGATAATGGGAGTGCACTGGTCATCCATCCATCACTGGATATTATAAAGATAAACCAATTGATTTTGCCACTACCCACACCCCCCTCATCTTATGACTTTAGGAAATTTCTGGAGATATTTTTGTTGTCACAACTAGGGATGGTGGTGCACTAGTGGCATCTGGTAGGTAGAGGGCAGAGATACTGCTAAAAATCTTAGGAGGCACAAGACAACCTCCCACAAAAAACAATTGTCCAGCCAAGGTTGAGAAGCCCCAGTACTGTACTATTGAAGGTATAATTTTAACATGCCTCTCTAGGTTCTTAGCAAATGAAGGCTCAATTTATGGGTTATGTTTATGAAGTCCTAGTAAATAAGTTTTTAATCATTATTCCATGGAGATTTGAAGCCCTGTAAACCATAGCTAATTAATAAGTCAAGATTGATAATCTGAATTTACTTAAACTCACATCTTAGTTTTTAAGCTGGTAGTACATATTAGCAATTGTTTTACATGCTTTTTGTCCTTGTTCTCTACATGAGATGTTAAAATTGGTAGTACCTTTGTTGAATCCAACTAACAGAAATGTCTTGTTTGGTAATGCAGTGTTTTGTTAAAACTGAATATGCCAGTTAAATGGGAGATTTTACACAAAAACATCCATATTTCTGGCTTCCCTTGAAAGACTAAGAAGATATGGTAACACCGAGTCTGAATTCTTACATGGCAAAAACACACTTTGTGCTTTCTCTACTTTGGGTCTGTTTGGGTTTGACAATCCCTTCATCTGTTTAATTATAGCCAGCCTACTTTCTCATTCGTGTTGCTTGTAATTATCCTTTCTTCCCTTTGTGAACAAGGCTGATTTGAAGTTCTTTGTGTAACACAAATCTTGAGTACAGCTTCGTTTGTTGCAAAGTGGTATTGAGTTCAAGGTAAAGCTGCTTCAGACTTACTCTCAAGTTTTGTCAGAAAGTTTTATTTTTATTTTATTTATTTTTTACTCTTAAAGCAGTTTTGTACATAGTTTTCCTAGTCAGACCTGGAATACTGATCAGAGCCACTTCATTCAACAGAGAAGATAACTATAAATTCTAACTTACTGCAGAGGTGGGTTTAACACCTGATGTACTTCTTTAGTAGGACCTATAAAATAAGCAAACCACTGGAACAGAACTCTGAATAAACAGAAGAACTTTGTATTAAGATCAACTTTATTGGTAGACATGTTGTAAGAGAACCTTTTAGTTTTAAATTATTATATAGTAAATAAATACAATAAATTGGACTTACATATGTGTTTTTTTCAGTGTAATGCATAGAGTATGTGTGAACATGACTAAACATTTTTTCTAGTGAAAACATTAACTTGAAGATAATGAAAGAAAAAGATGAGTTTCTGTGTGGAGACTTTCAAAATGTGAATGAAAGGATGGATGAAGAAGAGGAAGAGGAAGAGGATTATTATGATGACGATGATTGGGACTGGAATGATGGATTTGGAAAACTCACCAAGGGTTATATCTCAAATGGAGGGAGTAACCCACAGGTAGTATAAATGATTCTATACATCTTTATGTTGTTTGCTTATATCCTCTTTTTTTTTTTTTTTAGGGTTACAGTTATTTTTTTATTGAATTTATTGGGGTGACATTGGTTAATAGTCATATAGATTTTTTTAATTATATTTTATTGATTATGCTATTAGAGTTTTCTCAATTTTTCCCCCTTTGCCCCTTTCCACCTAGCACCCCCAACTCCCTCAGGTAATCCCCACATCATTGTTCATGTCCATGGAAAGTTATATAGGTTTCATCTGTATTTTGTATTATGTGTTCACCATCCAATATCCCATCTCCTTACATCATTATTGATCTTCCCTTTGCCCTCTTCTACCTACCCCACCCTCCTTTTCCTCTGGCAATCACCAAACTGTAGTCTGTGTCTATGACTTTTCTTTACTAATGCCTTCACCTTTTCACCCAGCCCTGTAACCCCACTCTTCTCTAACAGCTGTGAGTCTGTTTCTCTTTTGTTTGTTAGTTTATTTTGTTCATTAGGTTCTACATATGAGTGAAATCATATGATACTTGTCTTTCTCTGACTGGCTTATTTCACTTAGCATGATGCTCTCCAGGTCAATCCACATGGTCACAAAAAGTAAGATTTGCTTCTTTTTTTTACTGCCAAGTAGCATTCCCATATGTAAATGTACCACAGCTTTTTTAACCACTCATCTACTGACGGACACTTGGGTTGCTTCCAGATCTTGGCTATTGTAAATAATACTGCAGTGAGCATAGGTGTGCATATATTCTTTTAAATTATTGTTATAGGTTTCTTTGGATATATTTCTAGAAATGGAATCACCAGGCCATAAGGCAGTTTCAATTTTAATTTTTTTAGGAAACTTCATACTGTTTTCTACAGTGTTTGCACCAATCTGCATTTCCACCAACAGTGCCTGAGAGTTCCCTTTTCTCCACATCCTCACCAGCATTTGTTGTTTGTTGATTTATTGATGATAGCTGTTTTGACAGGTGTGGAGTGATATCATTGTGGTTTTCATTTGCACTTCTCTGATGATTAGTGACACTGAGCATCCTTTTATATGTCTCTTGGCCATCTGTATGTCCTCTTTGGAGAAGTGTCTATTCAGGTCCTTTGCCCACTTTTAACTGGATCGTTTGTTTTTGGGTGTTGAGTTTGATAAGCTTTTTATAAATTTTGGATATTAGCCCCTTATAAATGTATCATTGGTGAATATGCTTTCCCATTCAGTGGGTTGTCTTTTCAATGTGTTGATGATTTTCTTTGCTGTGAAAAAACTTTAGTTTGGTGTATTTCCATTTGTTTATTTTTTCTTTTATTTCCTTTGCCTGAGGAGATATATCAGAAAAAATATTGTTGCTAAGAGAAATGTGAGAGATTTTATTGCCTTTTTTTTTTTTTAAGACTTAAGGTTTCAAATCTTATATTTAAGTCTATCCATTTTTAGTTTATTCTTATATGTGGTGTAAGAAGGTGGTCTAATTTCATTTTTTACATGTATCTGTTCAATTTTTCCAACACCATTTACTACCCCATTGTATGTTCTTGTTCGCTTTGTCAGATATTAATTGACCATAAAGGTGTGGGTTTATTTCTGGGCTCTCTATTCCAGGGGTCCCCAGCCCTGGGGCCATGGACCAGTATCAGTCTGTGGCATATTGGGCAGCAAGAGGTAAGCAGTGGGTGAATGAGTGAAACTTTGCTCACATTACCATCTGAGCTTCACCTCCTGTTCCCCGCCACCACTCGGTTTGTGGAAAGATTAAAAATTGTCTTCCATGAAACCTGTCCCTGGTGCCAAAAAGGTTAGACTGCTGCTATATTCTGTACCATTGATCTATGTCTATTTTTAGGCTAGTACCATGCTGTTTTGATTACTATGGCCTTGTAGTATAGTTTGATAACAGGTAGTGTGATTCCTCCAACCGTGTTCTTCTTTCTCAAGATTGCTATGGCTATTTGGGCTCTTTTGTGGTTCCATATCAATTTTTGGAATATTTGTTCTAGTTCTGTGAAATACGTCATTGGTATCTTCATAGGAATTGGCGTTGAATCTATAGATTGCTTTGGGGGTAGTGTGGACATTTTAATGATGTTAATTATTCCTTTGCATGAACACAGTATATGGTTTTACTTATTTACCTTCTTCAGGTTCTTTCTTCAGTAGCTTATAATTTTCTAAGTACAGGTCTTTTACTTGCTTGGTTAAATTTATTCCAAGGTATTTTATTTTATTTTATTTTTGATGCAATTGTAAATGAGATTGTTTTCTTAGTTTCCCTTTCTGTTAGTTCATTATCGATATATGAAAAATGCAACTAATTTCTGGATATTTATTTTGTATGCTGCTACTTTACTGAATTCATTTGTCAGTTCTAGTAGTTTTTTGATGGACTCTCTAGAGTTCTCTCATACATTTCATATCATCTGCAAATAATGAGTTATACTTATTCCTTTCCAATTTGGGTGCCTTTTATTTCTTTTTCTTGTTTGGTTGCTGTGGCTAGGACTTCTAGTACTATGATGAATAAGAGTGGTGAAAGCAGGCATCCCTGTCTTGTTCTCAGCTGAGCTCCCCAGCCAGGGCTAATTTCAGTCTTATATTTATAAAGACTTATTTTGTGTCCTAACATGGTCTATCCTAGAAAATATTCCATGTGTACTTGAAAAGAATGTGTATTCTGCTGCTCTGTGGTGAAACGCTTTGAATATATCAATCAAATTATCTAATCTTGTGTGTCATTTAAGGCCATGGTTTTCTTGTTGATTTTCTGTCTGGAAGACCTATCCGTTGACGTCAATGGGGTGTTAAAATCCTGTACTATGACTGTATTACTGCTGATATCTTCCTTTATGTCCATCAAAATTTGCTTTATATATTTAGGTACTCCTTTGTTGAGTGCATAAATGTTAACAAAGTTCATATCCTCTTGTTCGATTGTTTCCTTTATCATTATGTAGTGTCCTTCTTTGTCTCTTACTATAGCCTTTAAAGTTTATTTTGTTGTGAATAAACATTGCTACCCCAGCTTATTTTTTTTTTCATTTGCATTTGCGTGATATATGTTTTTTTAAATCTCTTTTCTTTGTGTGTATCTTTCGTACAAAGATTGGTCTCTTGTAGACAGTATATATATGGGTCTTGTTTTCTTATTGATTCAGCAACCCTGTGTCTTTTGATTGGACCATTTAAGCATTTACATTCAAAGTGATTATTGATAGGTACATATTTATTGCCATTTTATTATTTTAACTGTGTTCCTCTGTTTTTTCTTCTTAACCCTGTGGAGGTAATGGTCAAAAAAGTTACAATGTGAGTCATGTGTATTGGAGAGAGAAATTCATTACTAGTATGTGCTGAAATGTGGGGAAAACCCCCTGGCAAATTTGCATTTATTATATTAAATGTCTATATAGTAAAATACATGGCCAAACTAATGGAAGTTGACACAAAATATTGTGTGGCTGTTTTCTAATTTGTCTTCTGTTGGATTTTTCCTCTACTTTGATCCTTTATTCTTTCCAAAAACCATTCTTCATTAATCTCTTAATTCATCTTCACTTTCTTCACTAGAAATATCTTGCTTGGTATCCAGATCTTCTGAATGAACTTCCACATAATATTCATCTTCTAAGTAGCTTTCATTTTCACATTTGACTTGATCATTCTCATCATGAGACTTGAGTAGCATGCACCAAAGTTCTTCTACATCTCTTGGATTATTGAATTGATACTTTTTTCCAGTCACTTGCAATGAAAAATGAGAAAAAAAAACCACAACACTGACTTTGAAGGTTGCAGGATATAAAATACTACATGAACACTGACTTCACAGTTTGTGATATCTCTCAGATACAATTTACTGTCGAGTATCACACACCCTTATGAAACATGTTATAACCACACTGCTGGCTTAAACCTTATGGCTTAACATTAATCATGTACAAACGAGCAGCTAGTCATGACCTTGAACCTATGCATCCAATATATGTAACAGTATTTAAGAAAAGATTAGCTGCAACCTTCCCTGGGTTAAAGAAGACCCTTTAACATTTCTTGTAATACTGGTTTGGTGGTAATGAACTCCTTTAGCCTTTTCTTGGCTTGGAAGCTCTTTTTTTTTTTTCCTTCAATAGTAAATAGCCTTGCTGTGTAAAGTAGTCTTGGTTGTAGGTCCTTGCTTTTCTGTTGAGAAATCAGCTGCTAGTCTTAATAGAAGCTTCCTTGTAGGTAATTAACTGCTCTTCTCTTGCTGCTTTTAAGATTCTCTCTTTGTCTTTAACCTTTTCCATTTAAATTATGATGTGTCTTGGTGCGAGCCTCTTTGGGTTCATTTTGTTTTGACTCTGCGCTTCCTGGACTTGGTGTCTCTTCTTCACCAGATTAGGAAAGTTTTCAGTCATTATTTCTTTAAATAGGTTCTCGATCCCTTTCTCTCTGTCTTCTCCTTCTGGTACCTATATGATGTGGATATTATTACACTTCATGTTGTCCCAAAGGTCACTTAAACTATACTCATTTTAGAGAGGTTTTTTTTTTTTTTTTTCCTTGCTGCTCTGATTGGGTGTTTTCTGCTCCCTTGTCTTCCAAATCACTAATTTAATCTTCTGCTTCATCTAACCTTTTGTTGATTCCTTCTAGTGTGTTCTTCAGTTCAGATATTGTATTCTTCAATTCTGACCGATTGATTCCTTTTTATGGTTTCTATGTCCTTTTTCATAACTTCGTAGTTCTCACTAAGTTCCTTGAGCATCCTTATAACCATACCTTTGAATTCTATATCTGATAAATTGCTTGCCTTCATTTCATTTAGCTCTTTTTCTGAGATTCCTCCTGTTCTTTCATTTGGGGCCTGTTTTGTTTTCTCCCCTTTGGGCTACCTTTTTGTATTTGTTTCTATGTATTAGGTAGATCTGCTATGACTCCCAATCTTGGTAGTGTGGTGTTATATAGTAGGTTTCCTGTGGGACCTGGTGGTACAGTCTCCATGATCACCTGAGCTGTGTGTTCCTAGAATGTCTCTTGTTTGTGTTTTGTGGGTCCTCCTCTTGTAATTGAGTCTTGATTACTATTGGTCCATTTGTGTACGGGGTCAACCCTCAGGCCGACTGTCTGTGAGGATCACCTCCAAACATAGTATATACAAGCTGCTGTGCAGGTGCTGACCACATGAAGCAGAATTTGCCTCAGCAGGGTCTGGTGCCTACTGAGATATCCCTTTGGATTTGCAGCTTGTGAAGCTAATTGGATCCTGCTCTGATGCTGTCTGAAGCTGGCCACTTGGGTGTGTTGCTTCTGAGGCCTCTTGGGAGGGACTCTGGTGCATACCAATATCAAAATGCTGCCTGTGACTGACCCTAGGCAACCTGTTTAGAGCTAGAAAGTGACCCACAGTTTGTGACTTCCTCTGCTGGGCCTGGCTGTGTGTAGGAAGGACCGTGCTGTGGACCAAAGCTGACTTACCAACAGTGGGCGCAGGGGAGGGTCAGTTAAAGTCCCAAGGCACCCTGATATTTATTTCTGCCTGTTTCTGCCTTCCAGCTGCCTGTTAGGCTCAGTCACTGAAAGAGCCTCTGGCATGAGGTAGGTTCTCAGTCATCAGGTAGGGTGAGTAGTGTTTCACCATATTGATTCAAGCTCGAACTCAGTGCCAGTGCTGGGTCTGTTGCCACTCAGGAAATGACCTGGGGTATATCAAGTCAGGCTGCCACTCGCTGGGTGCTCACCACACCCTTGTGTTGAGCTGAATCTTAGGGAGTTATCAAGGTGAGGCCCAAATAGACCAAGATTTGTCCATGTGAAGGGAGGGCTCTGCACTGGTTGGTCACGTGAGGGAAAAATGGCTCTTTTCCTAGAGCCACACAACTCAGTCTGACCAAGATTATTCCAGGAGCCTGATCACAGTAGGGTGGGGCTACTGGGATTCTAGAGAGCATGGCTATTAGATCTTTGGTGAGGGGGAGGTGCCAGGTGGTTCACAGAAAAGTTGGAGAGGAATGGTCTCCATCTCAAAGCCATACAACTCAGTCACTGACATACTCTAAGTTAGCCCAGATCTATACGCCTTGGCCCCAGCAGCTGACTCCTCAGCAGGGTACAACATCTGCAGGGTGGGGCAAGAGAGAATCCAAAGTATGAGGCTCTTGCATTCCCCCAGGCTGATGCCATATGGATGGAAGTGCAAGAAAAATTGGTGTTTGCAGTGTGGGAGAGGGACCGAGCACAGAGATCCTGGCGATTGTGCCTTCAGCTGTTGCCAGAGCCATAAATCTCAGTCTCTCCTCATGCAACTCAAGTCCACTCTGCCCTTCACAGGAGCCCCGGGTGAGTGCTGCAAACAAGATTTTGTGTGTTGGTCCTTTAAGAAACCACCTGTGTCTCTAGCAGAACTTTCCATGGCAGATAGGATCCTTGCTAATTTTCACAGCCACATTGTATGTGGATGCCTCTTTCTGGCTCTGGTGCTCTGGGCTGGGGAACCAGCTTGGGGTTGAGACCCCATGTTTCTCAGGGGGAACCTTTCGCAACTGTGATGTCCTCCAGAATCTTAGCCACTACCTATGGGACCAGAGCCAGCCTTTTTCGTGTTTCTGCCCTTCCTATCAGTGTTGATGTGGCTGCTTCTGTAAATCCTTGGTTATAAGACTGCTCTTCAGCTGGTCTTCAGTTGGTTATTCAGGTTGCTTGCTCTATATTTTAGTTGTAATTCCAGTTTTATCTTGGTAGGAGGTCAGTATAACATCCACTTACTCCCTGTCATCTTGGATATCTCTGTGTCTTCTTTTAAAATATTTTATTTCTTTTTAGAGAGAGGTGAAGGGAAGGAGAGAGAGGGAGAGAAACATTGATGTATGAGAAACATCAATTGGTTGCCTCTTGCATGTGCACCCCGACCGGGGACCAGGCCATACCCCAGGCAGGAATCGAACTGGCGACCTTTCACTTTGCAGGACAATGGTCAACCAACTGAGCCATGTCGATAAGGGCATGTCTTCTTTTTAAAAAGGATTTTTTGTGGTTCTGCAATTGAGTAACTGAAAGATTTTTTCTAGGTTATATTGCTTTGTAGCCCCAGCTTTTATTGATTTTTATTCTTCATCCTTCCCATATTGCTGATAATGTCACAGATAAGGATTCCTTCCATAATCTGTGAGTTTAAAAGAGTTATTTAAATTGTCATAAGATAATGAGCTTAAAATCTACATAGGAAAGGACATGAATAATCACTTTTCTACCAATGGTTAAGTAACATTTAGAAAAGGTTCAATTTCATTATTAATTAAAGAAATGCAGATTAAATATGTAGAGATGCCTTTTTTAATCTCTAAAACTGACAGGGATACAAAATATATAATTGATGGTCTGGTAAATAGGTACAATTATTTGGAGGACAAACTGGTATTGATAGTCGTCGGCAGCCGTCCGTCTCGAGAGACGATGGTGTAGCTTCTTAAGAGTCTTATCTGCACCGCCGAGAATGGCTGTGCAGTCCGACTCGGGAGTGACACGGTATCTGTCTCCTCCCGTGTTGAATCGACATCCTGCGATGACGCTGGAGTGTCCTCTCCAGTGAAGCTGAAGCTACAGAGCCTGGGCAGGGTGATATGGAGGGTCTGCTGTTGCCCATGCAGCAGACCCCCCCTCTCTTCGCAGCTGAAGGGTCCAAGGGAAAGACAGAGTCAATACAGCTTGGCTTCAGGTGCGCCGCAGGAGTTGCCGGTGTTGACTACAACGTCAAACCACCTTAGGGACTCCGGCTCCGGATTTGATAGAAGCTTATAAAATAACCACTAAGCAATTCTTCTACGAGTATACCAAGATTTAATTACAAAATGATCCTCCAGTATTATTTCTAGTACAGGAATTTCAAAAACAACTTTTCCCAGGCTGGGTGGCTCAGTTGGTTTGAGCACTGTCCTATATGCCAAAAAAGGTTGTGGTTTTGAATCCCAGTCAGGGCACGTATGTAAGGGGTTCGATCCCCAGTCAGGGTGTATACAGGAGGTAACCAATTGATGTTTGGCTCTCAACAATGTTCTCTCTCTCTCTCTCTCTCTCTCTCTCTCTCTCTCTCTCTCTCTCTCTCTCTCTCTCTCAAATCAGTTAAAAAACTTACCCTTGGGTGAGGATTAAATAAAAGAAAGAAAAAGCCTTGATTAAATTTGCTATGGGGCTGGTTCACACAATGGAATATTATGTAGCTATAAAATGTTACAATGGAAGACTGTATTAATGACATGGAGATATGTTCATGATCTACCATCTTCTGCCATGTTCAAAACACAGGTTACCAAGCCTTATAGAACCTGCTTCTCAAACTGGAAGTAGCAAGTGTCACAAGTTTGCAGAGCCATGGGATTAACATAGTGTGTCTTACTGGAGCATAAAGGTTCCTGAAAAGATAGGGAGGGGAGAAAATAAAAAATATTTCTTTGAAAATTAAGACAGCTACATTATGGACTAGAATGCATGCATTTTTAAAATAACTGAAGAAATTTCACACTTGTAGTATTGTTTTGGTAACTCCTTCATTGATTCACGGGTGAGATGTTTAACAATTTCAACATTGTTATTTCTTTTAATAAAGCTAGGGAAAAAGTATATGTGCTTATGTGTTAACTATTATCTTTGGCCACTGGGATTATAGGTGATTAAAATTTTACCTCTGTTTTCTACTGTGAACTTTTATCATTTTAATTTAAAATTTATTTTTAAAGTTATATTTAATAGAAAAAATTTGTTTTATGCAAACAAGAAACTCAGCCTCCAAATACCAGGCTTTGATGGCCAGATTGAATCAGTAATTGTTATAGGTCCTTTTTATCTACACTCTCTTTTCTTATTTATGTGTCCTGGATGTCACCTCCTCTCTTTTCTCTTTTTGCCATTATTTAAGTTTGTACATAGCACCAGTCTAAGTGCTAAGTCTCGTTCTTATCTTTTCTTGAGATACTAGGCCCAAAATGAAATTTTTAGAACCAGTTTATTATTGATCCTGGCTCTTTATTATTTATTTCGGGCACAAATGAACATACTCAAGTTTTAGATTTATAAACCAGTAAAATTAGAAAAAAATGCATTGAATTTTAATTTATTTATAATAATGAGGAATACATTGTAAAAAGTTTTTTAAAAACCACCCAGATGATGCAGACTCTTTGTTTTATCCAGTAACTTTCACCTTGTATTTCAAATGCCTTTTTAAAAAATTTTGAGCAAATTTGATCGATTCTTTCCTTTCCTTAGGGTACACCTCTAAGTATTCATGCTTTAATAGTTAATGCACCAGGAAAAAAAGCATGTGATGTTGAACCTTAGGTTTGCATATATAACTTGAGCCTTAAATTCTGGAACTCATTTCTTCTAGGCAAACCGACAGCCTTCCCACTATAATTCAGCCAAAATGTCTACTCCAGCAGACAAGGTCTTACGGAAGTATGAGAATAAAATTAATCTGGGTGAGTTTATAAAATACATTTCCTCATTGGGCCATGAGGAAATTCTTCAAAACACATGAAATATTATAAAATTTCACTGGATCAAGAAATGAGTATATTAAGTGTTATTGGCTGAATAATGCTTAGAGAAAATAAAAGCTTGGTAATTTAAAAACATTGCTTCAAGGGAAAGACTTTAGCTTATGCTTTTTTAGTTCTGTTTTCTTGCCTATTGTACAAAGTAACAGATACCTTCAAGTTATTATATGTTTTGTAATAGGTTTTATAGTTGGATTATCTAATGGTAGGATGTTGAAAATGCTAGAATATTGACTATAATTACATTTTGTTTACCAGAGACATTTTATGTAGGCCTTAATCATTTAGTGAGCTGCTGAATGTTAGGAATCAGGATGTTTTGAGCTACCACCTCTTGAAAAATGCATGGTCATCTTTTTCTTGTAGACATTGACTTGTTATTAACATAGCACAGCATCTCATAACCTGTCTTTGCCTATCATGGACCTATAATTTGAAGTGAAACTGAAGCTTTTAGAATTAAACTTGGAATCCAGGCAGTTACATATCTATATTGTTGTACAAAATATAGTGTCTGAAGTTCAGCAGATGCAGATATAGTATTTTTGAGGGGCTTCTGTGTCTAGCTTTCAATGGCTCACAAATTACAGCTGTAGTGAGGAGAGTGACACTTGTTATTAAGGAAACAACTTAGTGCTTACCTTTAAAAACATTAAAAATATTTTTTATTACTAAAATATGTTCTGTGTATAAAAAAATATTTAGAAAATAGAGAAGAGGGGAGAAGTATCCTATTGAGAAAGACTATTAATGTCTTTCTAGCCTACATGTTGTTTACATTGTGGATTTTTTTTCTGTTTTTAGATAAGCTGAATGTTACTGATTCTGTCATAAATAAAGTAACCGAAAAGTCTAGACAGAAGGAAGCAGATATGTAAGTAATATTTTAACTATAAAACATGGCTGAGAGGGACTAATCCTAGACAAATTAAGTGGTGTATTGGTCATAATTCTTTTGCAAAGGATGGTTTTTTAGGTTTGAGGTTTTTGGGGGGTTTTTTTGGTATATTGAGACCTTTTTCTGTATACTTAAATGAGGGTATCTTCTGCCTTTGTGAGTTGAAAATATTAAACCAATCTTCTTTAGAACTATATGGTAAAATTATAATGTGAAATTTACAAATGCTCTTAGGATAAGTGTTTGTAAATTTCTGTTTAAATGTTAAACTTTTGAAAAGTTAAAATCTTAGCATAAAAATGCTCCCTTTTTAGGATTTATTAAAGGTTGTTCCTTTCCATTATTGTTTTTTTTTAATCAAGAGGAGATTTAAAACTGAACAATGATACAACTGAAAACAGATTGCATTTACACTCCTGTTCTCAAAACCAGTTGTTTGCCCTGGCTGGTGTGGCTCAGTGGATTGAGCGCCAGCCTGTGAACCAAAGAGTCTCCGGTTCAGTTCGTAGTCAGCATATGTTTGGGTTGCGGGCCAGGTCCCCAGTTTGGTGTGCACAAGAGGCAACCACACATTGATGTTTCTCTCCCTCTTTTTCTCCCTTCTCCTCTCTCTAAAAATAAATAAAAAGAATACCTTTAAAAAACCAGTTGTTTAAGACCTGGCTAATTTGTATATGCTGTTAACTTTAAAACATAACAATATAATGTAGAAAGTGACATTAAGATCATACAATTAGACTTCCGGCCAAGATGGAGGCTTAGACGGACACGCTAGGTCTCCCTCTACAACTATACAGGAATACAACTACTTCAAAACAAAGGATAACTAGAAATTCCAGAAAATAAAACTACACGGAAGTCCAACATATGAAGTTATAAACCAACGGTGCCATTTGGGCAGGTAAGAGTTAAAGTGGGCAGTGCTGTTTGCGGTCGCACCCGGAGCGGCGGGCGGCGAGGAGTCCCGTTGGCCAAGCCCCTGGCGGTGCGCGACCCCGGCGAGGAGTCCCGGTGGCCAAGTCCCTGGCGGTGCGCGACCCCGGCGAGGAGTCCCGGTGGCCAAGTCCCTGGCGGTGCGCGACTCCGACTCCGGAGCTAGGGAGAGCGGCTACGCAAGCCCCTGGCGGTGCGCGACCCCGGCGAGGAGTCCTGGTGGCCAAGTCCCTGGCGGTGCGCGACTCCGGAGCTGGGGAGAGCGGCCGCCGCATCGCCTTGAACAGTGAGGCCCAGGGGGGCGGGAGGACGGATCCCGGTCTCCTAGCTGAATAACTGTGTGAATCCACCTTGGACCCCCGCCCCCACAGAAAGCACCACAGGGCTGCGAAATAGGTCGCGGACAAGCAGGCGCAGGTCGCTAATTTGTGACGCGTACGCAGGCACTGCCCCCACAGCCAGCCCAAGAAAACAAAAAGCATCTGTCAAAATGAGGCAGGCAACTTTAGAAATACCGGTAACACAACTCACCAGGCAGCAGATAGAGAACCTGACAGATGAACAGATAAGAAACCTGTCAGAGGCTCAGTTCTGGGCCATTGTTATCAGGTGGCTTACAGAATTCACAAAAGAGCAGGAAAAAGATATGAAAGAAGCGAAAAACTTTCATAACGAAAGGAACAAAACCGCATACGAGATAGAAGGAAAGGAAATAAAATCCAGAGTTCATTTCAACAAACTGGAATTTGGAGAAGGAACAAGCAGTCAACCAATGCAGAGAGAGGAAATGGGAAGCAACAACGAAAGGATCAGAAACCTCTGGGACAGCTATAAAAGGCCCAACATAAGAATCATTGGTTTGCCAGAGAATGAGGAAGATGAACTAGAACTTGAAAAATTGAGTGAAAATATAATAAAGGAGAACTTCCCAGACTTGGGAAAGGGAATAGACCTGCAGGTCCAGGAAGCAAGGAGAGTTCCCAAGAGACTGGACCCAGGGAGAACCACTCCAAGACACATTATAATCAAAATGTCAAAAATTAAAGATAAAGAGAGAATCTTAAAAGCAGCAAGAGAGAAGAAAAGAATTATGTACAAAGGGGTCCCAATTAGACTATCAGCTGACTTCTCAAGGGAAACCCTACAGGCAAGAAGAAACTGGCAAGAAATATTCAAAGTAATGAAAATCCAAAACCTACAACCACGAATACTCTATCCAGCGAAATTGTCATTCAGAATAGAAGGACAGAGAAAGTGTTTCCAGGACAAAATAAAACTGAAAGAGTTCATTAGATCCAAACCACTGTTATATGAGATGTTAAAGGGACTGGTTTAAAAAAAAAAAACAGAAGCTAGGGAGATGAAACAAAGGCAAACTAAATAGGCAACGAGAGGGAAAGAGGAACTGTGGGTACGGGAAGCATATTGGGGGGAGGTCAACAGGGAGGGGGAATGGGGAAAGGGAGGGAGATGATATAGGAATTGGGGATCAAGGTAGGAGGGAATGGAATAGACGGAGAGAGGTTGGGAGGAACTGTATGCACAACTAATGGACATCTAAAAGGGGGGGACAACTGGAGGGAGGGGGGCCACCGGGTGGAGGGGAGCAGAGGGAAGGGAAATTGGCACAAATGTAATAATTTAATCAATAAAACACATTAAATCATTTAAAAAAAAAAAAAGATCATACAATTAGTTGGGTTAAAACTGAACTTAAAAAAACAATTTTCTTCTGACTAAAAACCAGTTATTTTCTGGTTTATTGTTATGCCCAAGAGATAATAACTTTAAGAAACACCATAGTCATTTGTTATTTCATTGAAGTGTGAATCTTTGTGTTTGAATCTTTATTTGTTTAGGTTAGTGTGCTAATTGAGTCATTTAGTGTGTGAGCTGAAGATAATCAGAGTTTGCATTTTAATACAGAATTCAGTAACTGCCTTCAAATGTTGTCTTGACTTACGTCCGAAGAAAAGGACTCTGAAGAGAAAGCCTTATGAATTGACTTTAATTCTATAGTAACAGAATCATTAAAGATTTGAAGAACAGTATAGACTTAATCTTTTTGATAGCATAATTCACTTTACACCACCTGTTCTTTTTATTTAATGCTTCTAAAATATGAATAGAATTTTTTTATTGCAAATATGCTCCTTTTGCCCCGGGAAACTGAATTCTTATTAAGGGAAAATGAAAGAAGCTTTGCTGCGTGATGATGAAACTACAACAAGATCATGCCATCTGTTTTTAAAGAAACTACTTACTAAGGAATTTCATGGAATGACGTACCTATAGAAACTTTTTATTTTGGTTTCTCTGACTGAATTTTGAATGTCACCTATACTTTCTTGTTTTTGATTAGGTATCGCATCAAAGATAAGGCAGACAGAGCAACTGTAGAACAGGTACAATTTACATGTTACAAGTTCTTATTTTAAAGTAGCATTTCTTTTCTCTTTGAATTGTAGTTTGCTTTTATCCTCCTTGCTCAATACTAATGTTACCTAAAATTACTCCTTATGGTTTTGAGTTTAGAGATCTGTATTTTGCTTTATTTATAATAGAACTATTAGTAGACAAATTGTAATCATATCTCACTCTGTGGCCCTGTGAAGCCACCATGCAATGCTTTCATGTTCTCAGGGGAAGCAGGAGTGACCCTAAGACCAGAAATCTTTTATCTTAAACAAGGTCTGCAGGAGTTTTGTGAGCTTTCTCACATGATATAGGTCAGGTATCTTCCACAAAGTAGGTGGGTGGTGGTGTGTGAGAGAGATACAAGTAATGCCTTAAATCTTTCAGTTAGGAATCCCTTACTTGGTTTAGAAATTATGCTTGTTTGGGGGAAAGTTGGCCCCTAGTTTTCCCATATGTTTAGGGTTGAGATTGGATGTTAGCACTGACTCAGATTTTTGATGTGAGCAAAGTGATAAAAAGGGTCAGAACGTTGCTACTGCACCCTGCCACCCACTTTCCACCCATACACATATGCACAAACACATTTTGGAAGAGTGGCTCCTCTGACCTACAAATCCTTGGTTTATTTATGTCAGTCTCCAAAGGGGTTAACACCCAACCTGAGCTCCAGAACCACTTATTTAATTGAAGAATTTCACATTTAGTCAGGCAGGAACAGGTCTGGGATCTCTGTCTTCATTATCCTTTCTAATTTATTTATTTTGCATGTGACTGAAAACAAAGGGTGGTCCAGCTCAGAGAGATGAAGCAGCTTTTAATACTCAAAGACTTTAAAATAACTTGGGCAGAAAACCTTTTTGTTTTCTCTTTGAAATAAATTTTGAATGAGTATGTATTTTGAGTCCTGGTTCAAATAGAGTGATTACTAAGCACTTTAAATGTGGCTGATCTGAATTGAGATGTGCTATAAATGTAAATACACACCATATCTGAAGACAGGGTAAAAAACAGAATTTTAAATCTCTCAGTAATAACTTCTTTTATATTGATTACATGTTGAAATGACAGTGTTTTAGATGTATTGGATTAAATACAATATATTAAAACTGATATTACCTGTTATCTTTTACATCTTTTAATGTGGTGACTAGAAAAGTGTAAAATTCCATATGTAGTTTATATTTCTATTAGTGAATGCTGGTCTAGAGTCAATTACTGCCTCCTTTGGACTTGGTGGCCTTTGATTTCCATGACTGAATGAACCTGTTGGTTTGTTGTCTGGTTCCTTTGGCCTTCACCTTCCATTCTCTTTACTAAAAATTAGAGTGAATAAAAACACCATAATAGCAATCCTCATTTGGCCAACCAGGATTTCATGATACAGTTAAGCTCTTCGGTTTATTGGTTGTCAGATTCTTCAGTGAGAACTATTGGGTACTGTGAGAAATGCTCACAATAAAAACCTGGACCCAGAACTTGAGCAGTAATTGAGGCAGTTGTTCATTCATAGATCTGCAGCTCTGGGGGCAGCCTAAAAGCCAAATCAAGGTACACACAGAAAAGATGGAGCTGGCTGTTTTTATCCCTAACACAAATAAAGCTCCCCCGACCCCCTGCCACTACCTCCCTCCTACTCTTGCTCCTTCCCCTTTTCTCCATGCTGGATACTTTGGAGTTACAGTCTAACGTGATTATCTAAATTAACTGACGATAAAAATTAACTCAGGGTGTCCTGGTTATAGGTCTGTCTCCAGCTCTCCTTTGAAATTTCCCTAACTTGTTTGCTGGGGCTGTCTGGCTACATTTTCCCATTTTCCCTGAGTCTGGTAAAGACTCTCTCCCCCTTTTGATCTCAGGTAGCCTGTTTTTAAAAGTATTTGTGCTGAGCTGCAGGATGCCCATTTTCTGATTTGTAAATATGCTAATAATGTTAACTCTGGCTCAGAGACCCTTTAATTACATTTGCCCTTTGTTGCTAGTGATTTTCTACTGGTTTGGGAGTCACTATTTCCTTGTTTCTTACAGGTACTATCTTTCTGAACTTTCTGTTTTTTGCATTTGTTTTTAGGTGTTGGATCCCAGAACACGAATGATATTATTCAAGATGTTGACTAGAGGAACCATATCAGAGATAAATGGCTGCATTAGCACTGGAAAAGAAGTGAGCTTTTCTTTGGATGCCTGAATATTTTCATGTTAGTTTTCTTATTTCAGATAACAAATGAAGGCCTTTGAAATAACATGTGACTTTAAAAAGAAAAGAAAAAACCTATATACAAGTCAGGATAGTTCAATCAGTGCTTCTAAAAATGACTTTATTATTTATAGCTAGGTAGGAAGTTGCGCACATAATTGTGCCTTTTCACTGCCATTACTTTACCATATTGTCGAGTCCAACTAGTTGTGCTCAGCTGTTAACAGTCAGGTTATTGCAGTCCTGAGGCCTAATCAGATAGTTAATGACAGGGCTGGGGCTTATGGTCTAGTTTCTGTGAGTAAGCTAATGTCTTTCTCATTTCTTTCTTTATTATATGGATACGCAGAAAGACAAACATGGCGTTTTTAAATTAGGAACTCATTCTATGGGAAGCAGTCCTCAGTAAAATTAACTTATGAATCATGAGATGAGAGAATGTCTTTAAATATTTTTACATGCTGAGATGTAAAAATGTTGGAACCACGTCTCACGTGTATTTATGTTGGATTTTACTGCATATGTAATTTGGAGATATATTTACTGTACCTTTTAATTCACATATTCAAAAGATGATGATGTTCCTTATGCATGTTATTTCAGTTCACTTGACTTTTTTTTACTTTTGAGGATAGAATCAAATAGATCAAAAAAGTGAAATATTGTTTGTAGTTATTTAACACAAACTTAATTTTCTTTGGTTTTGACTTAAAATAGGCTAATGTATACCATGCTAGCACAACAAATGGAGAGAGCAGAGCAATTAAAATTTATAAAACTTCTATTTTGGTGTTCAAAGATCGGGATAAGTATGTAAGTGGGGAATTCAGGTGAGTTCAGATTTTTTTTTCCATTTGGTTTAATTTCTGTATCCTAAAAAATAAAAAGTAGAATGGAATGATTCAAATAATAAATATTTCTCTTGTTCAAGGTTTCGTCATGGCTATTGTAAAGGAAATCCCAGAAAAATGGTGAAAACTTGGGCAGAAAAAGAAATGAGGAACTTGATCAGGTGACTGCCTGGGCTGTGTCTGTGTTGTGCCCTGTACATTGGCTTCGGCTCTTTCCTACCAGCAGGCCCCAGGGTGGTTCTGTCCAAAGATAGGCACACAGTGGGGCTGTTCAGTTCTGTTAGATCTGCTGATACAAGCTGAAACACATTTCTGGACAAGGCAGAGGTGCCTTATCTTACCTGTTTTGAGAACCCATGGTTCACATTTATACAGAAGGCTGGATCACTTAAAGAACCTTAGAAGCCATGTAGAAACCTTTAGAATTTATACGGAGGATAATAAAGAGCTATTAAAGGATTTTAAGCGGGGAAGTGGCTTACTCAGGTGGTGAGAATGATGCATTGTTTTTAAATAGGTATTAGAGTTTTAGACAGTTTTGTTAGATTCAGAACTCTTTCGTCTATCAGTTTCTTTTCTCCTTTCAGTCCAATTTTGGGCACATTTCTATATTCTTTGAGCTTACACCTTATATACTGTATGTCGATGGCACACACTGGCTGTTTTAGGATTAAGCAAGCACTAATGCTTGTTTTGAAAGCCCTCTTGAAATATGCATGTGCTTAGTTAACTATTAGGTATGAGTCCAACTAATCATTATTTTTACTAATCGTTGTTTGGGCTGATCAACTCGAAAGATCATTGCAGACATATCTGCTGTATTTTGTTAACTCTTAAGACTCAACATTTTTTCACAGTTCAGCATTGCTGGAATTGGATTCGGTGTTAGAGGTTTTGGGATGTTGTGGTTGGATTTCCAGTGTTTTGTTGTTCTTGATGGTGCATGATGGTGTGACTTAAATCACTAGTGTCTTAATAGTTTTTGAAATACAGTAGTATAATTGAGAGGCCGTGGTGCTATTGTCTTAGAGCAGTATTAATCTTGTGGACTGCAGCTTCTGTAATTTGTTTTAGATACTGTTTCAACTTTTCATTTGTCCTTTTATGTTTTAATATTACAGGCTAAACACAGCAGGGATTCCATGCCCAGAACCTATCCTGCTAAGAAGTCATGTTCTTGTCATGGGTTTCATTGGTAAAGATGACATGTGAGTATGTGGAAGGCCTAATACTTACCTGCTCATAATTTTTAAGTGCTTTGAATTATCCTATATATGAATATTTTCTATTTATTTTAAAATATATTTTATTGATTATGTTGTTACAATAGTCCCAATTTTTTTTTTGCTCCTTGCTCCCCTCCACCCAGTACCCCACTTCCCTCCAGCAATCCCACCCCCCTTAGTTCATGTCCATGGGTTGTACATATAAGTTCTTTGGCTTCACCCTTTCCTATATTATTCTTAACATCCCCTATTTTGTACCAATCGATTATGATTCTTAATCCCTGCACAATATCTCCATTTCTCTTCCACCTCCCTCCCAGCTGATAACCCTCCAAATGATCCCCATACCTGTGTTTCTGTTCCTGTTCTGGTTTGCTTAGTTGGATTTTGTTTTTATTTTTAGATTCAGTTGTTGATAGTTCTGAGTTTGTTATTTTAATGTTCGTATTTTTTATCTTTTTCTTAAATAAGTCCCTTTAACATTTCATATAATAATGGCTTGGTGATAATGAACTCCTTTAACTTTACCTTGATGGGAAGCACTTCATCTGCCCTTTCATTCTAAATGATACTTTGCTGGATAGAGTAATCTTGATCCATGCTTTTCATCACATTGAATACTTCTTGCCAGTCCCTTCTTGCCTGAAAAGTGTCCTCTGAGAAATCAGCTGATAGTCTTATTGGCACCCCTTCGTAGGCTACACTTTGCTTCTCTCTTGCTGCTTTTAAGATTTTCTCTTTATCTTCAACCTTTGGCATTTTAATTATAATGTGTCTTGGTGTGGTCCTCTTTGGGTCTAGCTTGTTTGGGACTCTGTGCTTCCTGGACTTCTATGTCTTTTTCCTCTGTCAAATTTGAGAAGTTTTTTTTTCATTATTTTTTCACATAAGCTTTTGATTTCTTGCTCTTCCTCTTCTTCTGTCTTCCCTATGATTCGAATGTTTGCACATTTAAAGTTGTCCCAGTGGTTCTTAAGCCTCTCCTTGTTTTTTTCAATTCTTGTTTCCTCATTCTGTACTGATTGTTTATTTCTTTCTTATGTTCCAAATTATTGATTTGAACCCTGGTTTTCCCTTCACCATTGGTTTTGTGTGGCTTTTCCTTCATTTCATTTAGCATAGCTTTCACCTCTTCCCTTATGCGTTTGCCATACTTAAGCATGTCTGTTAAGCCTGTGAGCATCTTTATCACCAGTGTTTTGAACTCTGTATCTGTTAGGTTGGATATCTCCTCATTGCTTTGTTCTCCCACTGGAACTTTGATCCGTTCTCCGTTTTGGGCCATACTTCTCTGTCTCCTCATCTTGACAGCCTCCTGTGTTTGTTTGCCTCTGTATCTTAGGTAGAGCTGTTGCACCTGTTATATTGTAAGGGGCAGAGCCTATAGGCGACCAGTTTCACCATGTGGCACTGTCTGTGGGGGGGGGGCGGTTCTGAGAGGGAACAATGCTACTTGCTCAGCACTTGTCCCTTTTCCAGGCCCTTTTCCCACTTCCATATGGAATTGGCACCTCTCTAGCTGTTGCCCTGGCCGTTGTTCCTAGAGTGGGTGGGTCTGAGGACGTTCTAGGACCATGGGGGCCCTTTAAACAAGCGAACTCCACTGAGAGACTGGTAGTTTCTTCCCCCACCCCAGCCCTCACTGGTTTGCACAGTTGGAAGCAATGAGGCTTTATTTTCTCCAGCACTGGAACCATGAGCTGTGCGGTCTGGTCTAGTGCTGGGAGGGCTCCCCAGGTGTCCCTCCCTACTTTTTAAAATGTGTGACTGCACTTTCAGCTGGCTTGCCGCTGCCATTGCCACTGCCATCACACTGTGTCCTCTCCACCCATGCTTCACCCCTCCTACCTGTCTGGATGAGTATTTCTTCGTTATATCTTTGTTGGACTTCTATGCAGCTTGATTCTCTGGAACTTCTGATTGTCTCTAGTTTTAAGGTAGTTGTATTTCTTCTTAGTTGTGGAGGAAGACACAGTGTGTCTGTCTAGGCCTCCATCTTGGCCAGAAGTCTTGAATATTTTCTATTTAAATAGGTTGTTTGATCTTGGAATATTTTATGACTCTTTCCCATTGTATTAATACATATAGTTATTAATTTATTCTACTGCCCTGACAGATGTGGCACTGTATATTAGGCATCGTCCTGCAGAATTAAAGGTCACAAGTTCAATTCCCTATCAGGGTGCATGCCTGGGTTGTAGGCTGGGTTCCTATTGGGGTGAATGCAAGAGGCAACTGATTGATGTTTCTCTCCCTTTCTTTCTCCCTTCCTTCCCCTCTCTCTAAAAATGTATAAATAAAATCTTTAAATAAAATATATTATACCTTTTGAAGTCTCAAAATGCTTCACAGTAACAAAGTTGACTTTTTTGAGGAATATTTTGTACAGTAAGCTGGGAAAGCACCTGTTTGTTGACAGCTTTCTGTAATGGTACATCTGTAGTGCACCAGATTGCTCAGTGAGGAGTTGTAGAAGAGAAGTGCCTATAACAAATGTAGTCTAAAGCAAGAAAACTTGCCACAGTCAGTTTATCTTCATTGTTCATTTTATTCTTACTAAAGGCCAGCACCACTCTTGAAAAATATCCAGTTATCAGAATCCAAGGCTCGGGAGTTGTACCTGCAGGTCATTCAATACATGAGAATAATGTATCAAGATGCTAGACTTGTCCATGCAGATCTCAGTGAATTTAACATGCTGTAAGTATGTTTTGTCCTTTCGGAACCTCCCATAAGTCATTCCATGTCCTTTAAAAAATAAACAAAATCCTAATCCAAGATGTCATACTAAATTCAAAAGTTCTTAAGTTGGTTTCCACATGGTCACAGTATAGTATGTGTTTCCTGCCTTTGGTGACCTTCATCATTGAGTTGAGCCTCCACGTTCCCATAGGAGAAGTGTGCACCTCACTGATGTTTCTCACAGTCCCTGCCTATCTGGCCCACAGGTACAGTGGTGGGGGCGTGTACATCATTGACGTTTCTCAGTCTGTGGAGCATGACCACCCACATGCCTTGGAGTTCTTGAGAAAAGATTGTGCCAACGTCAATGGTAAGTGAAAATAATAATTTTTTACCAACTTGTTTTTGTGTGTTAGTTTTTTTTGTTTTTTTTTAGTGTATTTTATTGATTATGTTGTTACAGTAGTTCCAATTGTTTTCCCTTTTGCTCCCCTCTGCCCAATACCCCACTTCCCTCCAGCAATCCCACTCCCCTTAGTTCATGTCTATGGGTCGTGCATATAAGTTCTTTGGCTTCACCCTTTCCTATATTATTCTTAACTTTCCCCTGTCTATTTTGTACCAGCTGATAATGCTTCTTAGTCCCTGCACCATTTCCCCATTTCTCCCCTTCCCCGCTCCCAGCTGATAACCCTTCAAATGATTCTGGTTTGCTTAGTTGGATTTTGTTTTTATTTTTTAAATTCATTTGTTGATAGTTGCGAGTTTGTTGTCATTTTATTATTCATAGTTTTGATCTTCTTTTTCTTAAGTAAGTCCCTTTGACATTTCATATAATAATGGCTTGGTGATGATGAACTCCTTTAGCTTCACCTTGTCTGGGAAGCACTTCATCGGCCCTTCCATTCCAAATGATAACTTTGCTGGATAGAATAATCTTGGTTGTAGGTTGCTTTTCATCACATTGAATACTTCTTGCCAGTCCCTTCCTGCCTGCAAAGTGTCCTCTGAGAAATCAGCTGATGGTCCTATAAGCACCTCACTGTAGGCAACTCTCCGCCCCTCTCTTGCTGCCCCCAGGACTCTCTCTTTATCTTTCACCTTTGGCATCTCAATCATGATGTGTCTTGGTGTGGTCCCCTCTGGGTCCAGCTTGCACAGGACCCTCCATGCTTCCCAGACCTGTATGTTCATCTCCTTCACAAAATTTGGGAAGTTTTCCTCATTTTTTCAATTCTTGCTTCCTCATTCTGCACTGGTTGACTGTTTTTTTCTTCCTTATGTTCCAAATCATTGATTTGAACCCTGGTTTCCTTCCCTTCACCATTGGCTTTGTGTGGATTTTTCTTCGTTTCACTTAGCATAGCCTTCACCTCTTCTCTTATACGTTTGCCATACTCAAGCATATCTGTCAAGCTGTGAGCACCTTTATCACCAGTGTTTTGAATTCTGCATCTGTTAGGTTGGCTATCTCCTCCTCGCTTAGTTCTCCCCCTGGAACCTTGACCCGTTCCCCTTTTGGGCCATACTTCTGTCTCCTCATTCTGACAGGCTCCTTTGTTTGTTTGCCTCTTCGTCCTGCTCCTGTTACATTGTAAGGGACGGAGCCTTGGGTATTCATCAGTACAGGGTGACCTGTTTCACCACGTTGTGGCACTGTATGTGGGGGAGGGGTCCGAGAGGGAGTGCCCAGCACTCACCCCTTTTCCAAGCACCTCAACCACTTCCCCACCGGACTGGTGCCCCTCTATCTGCTGCCCTCGCCGTCGTTCCCAGAGTGGGTGGGTCTGTGAACGTTCTAGGACCGTGGGGTCCCTTTCAACAATTGGACTCTGCTGCGACCAGCAGTTTCTGCCTCCACCCCAACCCCCACTGGTCTGCACAGTCAGAAGCAATGAGGCTTGATTTTTCCCGGTGCTGGGATTGTGAGCTGCGAGGTCTGGTGAGGACCTGGGAACGCTCCCCAGGTGTCCCTCCTGACTTTTCAAAACATGTGACTGCGCTTTCTGCTGGCCTGCTGCTGCCACAACCACACTGCACCCTCTCCGGCCCCGGATCCGCCCCTCCTACCTGTCTGGATGAGTATTTCTTTATATCTTTGTTTATTGGACTTCCATGCAGTTTGGTTTTCTGGAACTTCTGTTTGTTTCTAGTTTTGAGGTAGTTGTATTCCTTCTTAATTGTGGAGCGAGGCGCCGCGTGTCTGTCTACGCCTCCATCTTGACTGGAAGTCCTCTAGTTTTATACTCTGTTAAGGTGGTGATATAGAATCTTAGTGCCAAATCGTTCGGTACAGTGATACGCCATTAGCTGGCAGATCCTTTGGGTTTTTTTCTTTGTTTCTTTATAAAGTTGTTGGAATAATTACCTTTTCCTTATAAAGCTATCATTAACATTTTCCCTCTGACAGACTTTTTTTTGAAGCACAGTGTTGCTGTGATGACTGTGCGGGAGCTATTTGAATTTGTCACAGACCCATCAGTTACACAGGAGAACATGGATGCTTATCTTTCAAAGGTGAGATGGGACGAGGACGGGAAAAAAAAGCAGAAAATAGCAGTAGTAATTTGCATTTATGTGGCACTTCTGAGGACTCCAGTTGCTTAGCATAATTTTTTGTTTATTTGACAGTTTCCTGAGAGTGTTTCCTTCTGATTTCACAGATGGGGAATCAAAAAGTATAGTAAAAAGACAATGGTATAGCCAGATTTCTTGACTTCAGTCATTAGGCAAGATTACATATACTGTCAAAGTTATAAACATTTAATAAGAAACCTGTTGTTAGCTTTTGGCCATTAATTCCTTCCCCTTGTTTCTCAGAGGCCTTTCTGAATCACAGAATTTTAAAAATTGTGGTAAAATATACAAAGTATAAAATTTACCATTTTAACCATTTTTAAGTGTACAGTTCAGTGACATTAAGTACATTCACATTGTTGTGCAATCATCACCATGATTCGTCCACAGAAGTTCTTTATCTTGTGAAACAAGCTCTGCTCATTAAACACCAACTCCCCATTTCTCCCTCCTCCCAGCCCATTCTGCTTTCTGTGATGTTGACTACTCATATAAGTGGAATCATACACTGTTGGTTTTTTTCAGCTGACTTATTTCACTTGGCATAATATCCTCAAAGTTCATACATGGTGTAGGGTGTGTCACAGTTCCCTTTTTTTGAAGACTGAGTAATAATTTTATTGTTATGTACATTGGAATTATTGGTTCTGACTGGTGTGGCTTGGATGATTGGAGCATCATCCCATGCACCGAAAGGTTGTGGGTTCAATTTCCAGTCATGGCACATGCCTAGGATGCAGGTTCAGTACCTAACCCTGGTTCATACAGGAGGCAGCCAATCAATGTTTCTCTCTCTCCTCTCTCTTCTCTCTTTCTTTCTCTCTCCAAAAAAAAAAAAAAGGTTAATGTATCCTTGGGCGAGGATTAAAAAAATAAAGTGAAATTGCTGGATTGTATGGTAAGTCTACTTTTAATTTTTGAGGAACACACATACTGTTTTCCTTAGAGACTGCACCATTTTACATTTTTATCAACAATGTGCAGGGGTTTCAATTTTGTTTTCTTTTTGTGAGGTTTTGGGTTTTTTTGAGTAGCTGTCCTAATGGGTATGAGGTAGTATCACATAGTTTCAATGTGCCCTTCTCTGTTGATGTTCAACATCTTTTCATGTGCTTATTAGCCACTTGTATATATTTTTTGGAGATATGTCTATTCAAATCTTGTCCATTTTTAATCAGATTTTTAAAATTTTTTTAGTTAAAGGAATTCTTTACATATTCTGAGTATTATTAACACCTTATGACTTAACACATATTTTCCCCCATTCCATGGGCTGCCTTTTTACTCTTGATTTCATCCTTGGATGCACAAGATTTTAATTTTGATGTCCAGTTTTTTTTGTTTTTTCAAGATTTAGTCATTTATTTTCAGATAGAGGGGAAGGAAGAAAGAGAGGGAGAGAGAAACATCAGTGTGTGGTTGCCCCTCATGCGCCCCCAATCAGGGATCTGGCCCGCAACCCAGGCATGTATTCTGCCTGACTGGGAATTGAACTGGCAACCCTTTGGTGCTCATTCCACTAAGCCACACCAGCTGGGGCCAGGTTTTCTATTTTTCTTGTTAACTCTGAATCATAGAATATTGAACATGTGGCATATATGGCCTACACAGGTTTTCAAGTTTTATCACACCTTTTCATATTTTTTCTTTCCTTGGAATGCCTTTCTGTTTATAACTTTGCTCATCTTGCTTTGTCAAATGAACTTTAAAGCTCAATTCAGAAAGCTTCCTTGAGAAATCAAGCAGAAACAGTTATTTCCAAGAGCTACACCATCATCCCTCAGTATCCAAGGGGGATTGGTTCCAGGACCCTCCTAGAGGATACCAAAATCTGAGGATGCTCAAGTCTTCTATATAAAATGGCGCTGTATTTGCATATAACCTACACGTAGCCACCTGTATACTCTAAATCATGTGTAGATTACTTAAAATTCAAAATGTAATGTAAATGTTATGTCAGTAGTTGTTATACTGTATTATTTAGGAAGTAATGACAAGAACAAGTTTGTACATGTTCAGTAGAGATGCAACCATCATAGGCCTAAATACGTGTCCATGTCAGCAACGCTATTAACATTCTTGGATATTTTCAACCCCAAATTGGTTGAATCTGGGGATGCAGAACCCATGGATACAGATACAGAAATATGGAGGGCCAACTGCTGTTTCATATTATGTAATTGTGATAGAAGTAGTCATACTATCACTTCATATATAAGGTTGTTTTTTGGTGGTTTTTTTTGTTTTTTTTGTTTTTTAATTTTGTCCCTCTTTACTAGACTGTTAACTCTTAGACAGGGGTTTTATTCTTGTATTGCCTGTATCTAATCAGTGCCTGGCAATAGTAAGTAACCACATATGTTAGTTGAATGAATAAAAACCACATAATTTTTAATTTCTTAACTCTTTAACACTAATTTTAGTATCTGACTTTAAAAGGCTACTAGTGCCATTATTCTCTTTTTTCTGTATATTCTAAATAGAGAACAAATCTTCAGTTTACAGTTTTATAAGCCAAAAGAATCCTTAGAATCTTTGTCACATTTTTAGTGTCATTGTTCAGATTGCTTTCTTTGGTTTATGCTGCAGCAACATTAGAGCCATATACTCAAATTAGAGGACAGTCCACTTTCTCTGATTCCCTTCATTGACTGCTCAAGAGTTAAGGAATGGTTCTTTCATTGTTTGGGTCTCAGTTTTCCTTTAGTACACATTTTTATTAGTTGTTTAAAAATTAGTAAAAGTAGTATTCTTGTGAGGAAGGAGCTAGGGATTCCCTGAGGCTAGCCAAGTATGACTTACTCTGTTACTTTTGGGTTGAAGGCAATCTTTCTGGTGAGGTCTTAACATGGAGAGTTAAGCTGACCACTAGAGGACACCAAGTCCATTATTTTTTGAAGAAGTGATACCAAGAAAGATTAGAACAGGTTTATACTAAAGTTGAGAAATGGATTTATCTTCTGTAGGTTGAATGTGAAGGAAAGTAATTTTTTTTTTTCCCAAGGCCATGGAAATAGCATCCCAAAGGACCAAGGAAGAAAGGTCCAGCCAAGATCATGTAGATGAAGAGGTAAGAGTTATCAATCTGTTCACAGCTTTAGGAAACACTTGTGCTTTGAGGTCTTTTTTAAAATATTGTTAAGGCGACTTGACTGGTGTGGCTCAGTTGTTTGCACGTCATCCCACAAAGCAAAAGGTCACCGGTTTGCTTCCTGGTCAGGGCAGATACCCAGGTTGTGGGTTCGGTCCCTGGTTGAGGCATGTGTGAGATGCAACCAATGAATGTTTCTCTTTCATATCGATGTTTCCCTCCTCTCTCTCTCTTCCCCTCTCTCTAATAAATAAATGCTTTCAAAAAATATTGTTAAGGCATGAACTTGCTTTTAACAGATAAGCAGTTTTTTAATGATGATATTTCCTTGAGATGTAATATGTTACTTACTTTCCATTACATTATGCTACTCAGTAGCCAATTAGCCCGTTGTCCTAGATGGAAAACATTTCAAAGAACCTACTGGAGTATATGATTCAAGATGGGAAAGCCTATTTCAGTTTTAGAATGTGGATTTTTAAATGATTTAAATGTTGATTTAAGTAACATGTAGATTTTAAATATTTATGTTTGGTAAAAAAAAATTTTTTTTAATTTTGGGAGTCAGTGTCTTTTTTATGACGGTGATCCATAGCAGGCTTTATTTTATTTTTTAAAAATTTCTCACAGCTATTAGTGTGCTGGATAAATATAAGGTACCTTGTATTTACCAGCAGTTCTGAGCCTTTTTTCACTGTAGCAACAGAATGGGTGATGTTTCTGTGTTAGAACATGTTTCTTTGTAAGGCACAGCCAAGCAATTACATTCCTTTCTCTTCCACTCAGAAAAACTTATATGGAATGCAAACAAAAGAGAGAAGTATTATTCTAAGGGTAACCTTAAATCGTAGTTAGTCTTTTATCATTGGTAACAAATTACTTTTGGCACACATCACATGCTGCACCAGCCTGTACAGACAGCCTGGCTGAGAATTAGTGCTGTAGATGATGGTAGATTTTTTTCTTTTTATGACTTGATAGGGGTGAAGATGCTGAGCCAGTGTAAGAAGTGTGTGAATAACGGTTTCAATTTTACTTTTCCTCTGTGTTTATTAGGTGTTTAAGCGAGCATATATACCTAGAACCTTGAATGAAGTAAAAAATTACGAGAGGGATATGGATATAATGATGAAATTGAAGGAAGAGGACATGGCCATGAATGCCCAACAAGACAATGTGAGTAGCTGGGTTTATGTGCAGCAAGCAGGCTTACAAAGGAAGCTGCTGTCCCAGACCTGCAGTCTTGAATGTTGGCTTCTAATCTAGTGAGGTGGCTAATTCCCATTGTATTAACATGTCCTTTGTGCACATTGGATGGAAAGGGAATTCATCGGTATTTAGAAAAGAAAATGACACATTTGAGTAAGTCTAACAGACTATAATTGCAGAAAAGGAAAATTGTATAAAAATCTAGGATATAAATGGGTATTATACTGGATACATTAATATATATATTTCAGGATCTGGAATTTTTTTTCTGTTAAAGGGCCAGATAGTAAATATTTTAGGCTTTGCAGGCCAAGAAGTAAAATCTAGGCTATTATGTAGGTCATTATAAAAAGAGAAAATTTTCCTAAATTTTTATTCATGAAATAAAAAACACTTTGATAATAATTGATTACAGCTTTTCATGATACAGGTCTACTAATGAGAGAAGAATGGAGTTATTTGGGGGAGGAGAATACTTTTCATTGAGATTCAAAGAGTTTTTCAGTTACCAGATTGTTTGCAAATGTTCATCAGTAAAAATAGTCTGTTAGTGGGATTTGGCCTGTGGGCTGGAATTTGCTGATGTCTGTATACTTGGCAGACAGGAGTAACATCCATGATATATACTGCTTTCTTTGTTACTATGAGATAAGTTTTAGGCACCTTTTTATAATCCCACAAAATACCATTTAGCCTGTGGTTTTCTTTCTTAATATTTGACTGTTATTTCATTGTCAAGTTTTATGTTAATTTTTGTTTTTTCTTTGTGGTTACAAGATTCTATACCAAACCGTCACAGGATTGAAGAAAGATTTGTCAGGCGTTCAGAAGGTATAAAGAATATGTGTTGCTACTTATTTATATGTGAGAATTCTTTTTTATTTTTTAAGTATATTTTATTGATTATGTTGTTACAGTAGTTCCAATTTTTTTCCCCTTTGCTCCCCTCTGCCCGGTACCCCCCTTCCCTCTAGCAATCCCACCCTCTTAGTTCACGTCCACGGGTCGTGCATATAAGTTCTTTGGCTTCACCCTTTCCTATATTATTCTTAACTTCCCCCTCTCTATTTTGAACCAATTGATTATGCTTCTTAATCCCTGTACCATATCCCCATTTCTCTCCTCCCTTCTCCCAGCTGATAACCTTCCAAATGATTCCCATACCTATGATTCTGTTCCTATTCTGGTTTACTTATTTGCATTTTGTTTTTGTTTTTTAAATTCAGTTGTTGATAGTTGTGATTTTGTTGTCATTTTAGTGTTCATAGTTTTGATCTTCTTTTTCTTAAGTCCCTTTGACATTTCATATAAAAACGGCTTGGTGATGATGAACTCTTCTAGCTTTACCTTGTCTCGAAAGCTCTTCATCTGTCATTCCATTCCAAATGATAGCCTTGCTGGATAGAAAAGTCCAGGTTTCAGGTTGCCTTTCATCACATTGAATACTGCTTGCCAGTCCCTTCCTTCCTGCAAAGTGTCCTCTGAGAAATCACCTGATAGTCCTATAGGCACCCCCCTGTAGGCAACTCTCCGCCTCTCTCTTGCTGCCCCCAGGACTCTGTCTTTATCTTTCACCTTGGGCATCTCAATCATGATGCGTCTTGGTGTGGTCCCCTCTGGGTCCAGCTCGCCCAGGACCCTCCGTGCTTCCCAGACCCGTATGTCTACCTCCTTCACAAAATTTGGGAAGTTTTCCTCATTTTTTTTAGTTCTTGCTTCCTCATTCTGCACTGGTTGACTGCTTTTTTCTTCCTTATGTTCCAAATCATTGATTTGAACCCTGGTTTCCTTCCTTTCATCATTGGCTTTGTGTGGATTTTCCTTCGTTTCACTTAGCATAGCCTTCATCTCTTCTCTTATACGTTTGACGTACTCAAGCATATCTGTCGAGCCTGTGAGCATCTTTATCACCAGTGTTTTAAATTCTGCATCTGTTAGGTTGTCTGTCACCTCAGCTGTTAGGTTGGCTATCGCCTCGTTGATTAGTTCTCTCCTTGGAACCTTGATCCGTTCCCCCTTTTGGGCCATACTTCTCTGTCTCCTCATTCTGACAGGCTCCCATGTTTATTTGCCTCCATGTCCCAGGTAGAGCTTTCGCTCCTGTTACGTTGTAAGGGGTGGAGCCTTAGGGATTCATCAGTACAGGGTGACCTGTTTCACCACGTTGTGGTGCTGTATGTGGGGGAGGGGTCCGAGAGGGAACAATACCGCCTGCCCAGCACTCACCCCTTTTCCAGGCACCTCTCCCACTTCCCCACTGGACTGGTGCCCCTCTAGCTGCTGCCCGGGCTGTCGTTCCCAGAGTGGGTGGGTCTGTGAATGTTCTAGGACCGTGGAGGCCCTTAAAACAAGTGGACTCTCCTGAGAGACCGGCTGTTTCTGCCTCTGCCCCAACCCCCACTGGTTTACACAGTCAGAAGCAATGAGGCTTGATATTCCCCGGTGCTGGGACCGTGAGCTGTGCGGTCTGGTGAGGAGCTGTGAACACTCCCCAGGTGTCCCTCCTGACTTTTTTAAATGTGTAACTGCGCTTTCCGGCAGCCTGCTGCTGCCACCAGCACACTGAGTCCTCTCTGCCCTGGCTCCGCCACTCCTACCTGTCTGGATAAGTATTTCTTCTTTACGTCTTTGTTTGCGGACTTCCATGCAGCTTGGTTTTCTGGAACTTCTGTTTGTTTCTAGTTTTGAGGTAGTTGTATTCCTTCTTAGTTGTGGAGGGAGACGCAACGTATCTATCTACGCCTCTATCTTGGGTGGAAGTCCTGAAAATTCTTTTAAAGGGTATAAAACTTAATGTAAAGTATTATTAGAATTAAATTAACAGTGATATAGTTTTTAGACTATATACTTTTAAAGTCTGTGACATTTTCAGAAATGCCTTTTTTGTGTTCATTCTTTTTAACCATAAGACTGAAATACAGAAATTTGTGGTTTGTTTTTTATTCTCCCTCTGAACTATTCTGTTGTTACAGCTGAGGCATTGATCCTTTTTATACCCTGGTTTTCATTTGTGAAGTTATTAATGATAACCATGTACTTCTTGATAGTTTTACAACCAGCCTAAAACTGTATGAAGAGCAATCTCAAGAGTTTAACAGTCTTATAGTGTTGGATTACTGTAGTGTTATTTTCTTAAAACAATCTTGTTTTACATTTTAGAATGGCAGGGATTAATTCTAATTTAAGCAATAATAAAAGGAGTTCTTATTTCTTTTGTTTTTTTTTTCCAGCTTTTCTTTATTGATTATATTGTTACAATAGTTCCAATTTTCTCCCCTTTACTCCCCTCCACCCAGCATCTCCCTCCCCCAGCAGTTCCCCCCCCCAAGTCCATACCCATGGTTCGTAAAAAATAACTATCCCTCCCTCTCAGATATTAAGACCCTTTGTAATCTTGTAAAGGACAATGGGCGAAGGTCTCAGGCTCCTCTAGCTGCTTCAAGCTGGACATGGTCGTCGTCCTACCTACCCTTGGGTCCAGAAATCCCTAATAAGAGTGGGGGTGTGGAGGGGAGGGTGGCCCTCCCACATGGGGAAGGATCTTGCAGACTCCAGGTCAGTTGGTGGTCCCCGGACACCGGCGTGCTTGGTTTAACAGGCTGGAATCCTTGTTGTGTTCTGGGGGCAACAGATTTGGCAAAAAGGGTTAAAAGACATCATTCAATCCATAACTACTAGATGACAAAAGGCAGGGATTAATTTTTCAATGTTCCACATTAGGGAAAAAAAAAAGGGGGCCTTCTTTGGAGGAAGGTGTGCTAGGCACATCTCGCCTGTCCAAAACCCTTTTGCCCACCATACTTAATTTGGGCTGAGGGAAATAGTTTATGCTTCCCCCCTTCTCAGACCTCTGGGCCCTTTCTGTCCAAGCCATTAGGATAGAAAAGAGAAACCAGTTTTAAAGTGAAGCCCACAGACCACCCCATTCTTCACCAACCCAGCCATTTAGTTCAGCCAAACCGTTGAGTCTCAGGAGGCAGTGCTGCAGAGAGGATTAAGTGAGGCTTATGCATACAGACAATCACTCAGGTAATGCAGTCATAGGCTTATGCCCTTTGAAAACAGAAAACACATGTTAATTTATGTAACATAACCCACAAACAAGTCTCTAACTCTGTCAGATTGTCTTATTGGGAAGACATCCAGTTGCAAGGCACTTGACATTCTACTTGCCTGCAACTTGAATCTCTTTGGTGATATCACAGACATGGTGTAATTTTCAAGTGAAACCATATTTTAAATGAGAAGAAACTTTTAAGACAGCTGACCTACTTTACAGTCTACTACTGATCATTGTGATTTTCCTTGAATAATGATTTTTCTCCCTAAGATTACCCTCCTTGTCTTTAAAGGGACTACATTAAGTCCATTTGTAATTTATCCTGTTCATTTGCATAAACATAACAAGAGCAGCAAATGATCACTTATGAACTTTAGTTCTGCTTTGCTGGAACTTACCCTAGGAACATTTAGGGTGACCCTCAGTCTGCTCTTCAGGGCACAGAAGCGGGGCCACATACCTGGCATTCATCCTTGCCTGTACACACCTGTCCTTTCCAAGTCTTTCTGGTTTTCCATTGTGCCTTAAGGTCCCTTCTAGCCGTCTTTCAGGAAAACAACCTTCGTTCCTTCCCTGGAGAGATTGCTGTGGGCCTTTTATCTCGTGGGCTTTTATTACCTTTGAAAGTCATTCCCAGTTCCTCAGGGCTTTTTGGTAACAACTTGAGCCCAAGTATGTCTCCTTTAGGCTTGACATTCCAGTCAAAGACTTGGTCAAAAAAAAAGGAACCTCTATTAACAACTGGTCTTATTAGGTCTATGCAAAGAAACTTAAGTCATTACTTACTTGTTTAGAATGCCAAACTCTGGAGAGATCAAATAGGGAGAAAAATATACAACGTGAAGGAAAATCTTTGACCTAATATTCACTGAACTGGCATTTCCATTCTTCATATTTTCATTTTTCCCCCACTAAAAAAATTTTTTTGTTTTTCCATTACAGTTGTCTCACTGTTTTCCCCCTCTTGCTTCCCTGTACCCTGCCCCTCCCTTCCCCCACATTCAGTCCCTACTCAGTTGCCCATGTCCGTGGGTCATTTGTACATGTTCTTTGACTTGACACTTCCCCTTCTTACCCCCTTCTCTCCCTCCCACCTCCCCTCTTGTTACTGTTAGTCTACTTCTTGTTTACATAGTTCTGGTTCAATTTTGCTCATTTGTTTGCGTTGTTCATTAGTTTCCTGTAATAGGTGACAGCATAAGGTATTTTTCTTTCATTGCCTGGCTTATTTCCCTAAGCATTATTCTCTCTAGTTCCATCCATTTGGTTGCAAATGGTAGAAGTTCTTTCTTTCTGCTACATAGAACTCCATTGTGTAAATGTACCAGAGTTTTTTGATCCACTCATCTACAGATGGGCATTTAGGTTGTTTCCAGCACTTGGCTATTGTAAATAGTGCTGCTATGAACATTGGAGTGCAAAGGTTCTTTTGAATTGGTGTTTCAGGATTTTTCGGATATAATCCTAGCAATGGAATTGCTGGTTCAAAAGGCAGTCCCATTTTTAGTTTTTTGAGGAAATTCCAAACTGTTTTCCATAGTGGCTGCACCAGTCTGCATTCCCACCAGCAATGCACCAGGGTTCCTGTTTCTCCACATCCTCTCCAGCACAAGTTGTTTGTTGATTTGTTGATTATGGCCATTCTGACTGGTGTGAGGTGGTATCTCATTGTGGTTTTTATTTGCATCTCTCTGATGGCTAGTGATGTTGAGCATACTTTCATATGTCTATGGGCCCTCTGTATGTCTTCTTTGGAGAAGTGTTTGTTCAGGTCCTTTGCCCATTTTTTAATTGGGTTGTCTGTCTTCTTGGTGTTGAGTCGTATGAGTTCTTTATATATTTTGGAGATCAATCCCTTGTCTGAGATGTCATTGGCGAATGTATTTTCCCATATGGTTGGTTTTCTTTTCATCTTGCTGATGTTTTCTTTAGCTAAGCAGAAACTTTTTAGTTTGATGTAGTCCCATTTGTTTATTCTTTCCTTTATTTCCCTTGCCTTAGGAGAGAGATCAGTGAAAAAGTTGCTATGTGGGATATCTGAAATTTTCCTGCCTATGTTTTCCTCTAGGACTTTTATGGTATCACGGCTTACATTTAAGTCTTTGATCCATTTTGAGTTTATTCTGGTGTATGGTTTAAGTTGGTGGTCTAGTTTCATTTTTTTGCATGTCCCTGTCCAGTTCTCCCAACACCATTTGAAGAGGCTCTTTTCATTCCATTTGATGTTCTTTTCCCCTTTGTCAAATATTAGTTGACCATATGAGCCTGGGTTTATTTCTGGGCTCTGTTCTGTTCCATTGATCTATATGTCTGTTTTTATGCTAGTACCAGACTGTTTTGATTACCGTGGCCTTGTAGTATAGTTTGATATCAGGTATTGTGATTCCTCCTACTGTGTTCTTCCTCAAAATTGCTGTGGCTATTCGGGCTCTTTTTTGATTCCATATCAATTTTTGAAGTATTTGTTCTAGGTCTGTGAAATATGTTGCTGGTATTTTAATAGGGATTGCATTGAATCTATAAATTGCTTTGGGTAGTATGGACATTTTAATGATGTTGATTCTTCCCATCCATGAGCATGGTATATGCTTCCATTTATTTGTATCTTCTTTAATTTCTTTCTTCAGTGTTATGTAGTTTTCTGAGTACAGGTCTTTTACCTCCTTGGTTAGGTTTATTCCTAGGTATTTTATTTTTCTTGTTGCTATGGTAAATTGAATTTTTCTTTCAGTTTCTATCTCTGAGTTTTTATTGTTGGTGTATAAAAATGCCTTTGATTTCTTAATATTGACTTTGTATCCTGCTATTTTGCCGAATTCACTTTTTTTTTTTTCTTTTTTTTTTTTTGCCTCCTCACTTATTAGATTGAGTAGTTTTTTAGTGGAGTCTATATGGTTTTCTATGTACACTATCATGTCATCTGCAAATAATGACAGTTTCACTTCCTCTTTTCCAATTTGGATGCCTTTTATTTCTCTTTCTGTCTGATTGCGGTGGCTAGAACTTCCAAGACTATGTTGAATAGGAGTGGAGAGAGCGGACATCCTTGTCTTGTTCCTGATCTCAGGGGGAATGCCCTCAGTTTTTGCCCATTGAGTATGATGTTGGCTTCAGGTTTCTCATATATGGCCTTTATTATGTTGAGGTATGCTCCCTCTATTCCCATTTTGCTGAGAGTTTTTATCATAAATGGGTGTTGTACTTTATCAAATGCTTTTTCTGCGTCTATTGATATTATGTGGTTTTTGTCTTTCATTTTGTTTATGTGGTGTATTACGTTTATTGATTTGCGAATATTAAACCATCCTTGCATCCCTGGGATGAATCCCAGTTGATCGTGGTGTATGATCTTTCTAATGTGTTGCTGGATCCGGTTTGCCAATGTTTTGTTGAGGATTTTAGCATCTATGTTCATCAGCGATATTGGCCTGTAGTTTTCTTTCTTTGTTGTGTCTTGACCTGGTTTTGGAATTAGGGTTATACTGGCTTCATAGAATAAGTTTGGCAGTCTTCCCTCTTCTTGTATCTTTTGGAATAGTCTGAGGCAAATAGGAGTTAGTTCTTTCCTAAATGTTTTGTAGAATTCACTTGTGAAGCCATCCGGTCCAGGGCTTTTGTGTGCTGGGAGTTTTTTGATTACTGCTTCAATTTCACTAGCTGTTATTGGTCTATTCAGACTTTCTGCTTCTTCTTGATTCAGTTTGGGAAGACTATAGGTTTCCAGGAATTTGTCCATTTCCTCTAGGTTGTCAAATTTCTTGCCATACAGTTGTTCGTAATAATTTCTTATAATCCTTTGTATTTCTGTGGTATCAGTTGTGATTTCTCCTCTTTCATTTCTGATTTTATTTATTTGGGTCCTCTCTCTTTTTTTCTTGATGAGCCTGATTAAAGGCTTGTCAATTTTGTTTATCTTTTCAAAGAACCAGCTCCTACTTTTGTTGATCTTTTGAATTGTTAGTTTAGACTCTATGTCATTTAATTCTGCCCTGATCTTGATGATTTCCTTTCTTCTACTTGATCTGGGCTTTGCTTGTTGTTCTTCCTCTAGTTCTTGTAGCTGTAGGGTTAAATTTTTTATTAGATATTCTTCTAGCTTTTTTAGGTAGGCCTGTATTGCTATGAACTTCCCTCTTAGGACTGCTTTCGCTGTATCCCATAGGTTTTGGGTTGTTGTGTGTTCATTATCATTAGTTTCCAGAAACTTTTTGATTTCTTCCTTGATTTCATTGTTAACCCATTCATTATTTAATAGCATGTTATTCATTCTCCATGAGTTTGAATGTTTTTGAGTTTTTTCCTTGAGGTTGATTTCCAATTTTAAGCCCTTGTGATCTGAGAAGATGCTTGATATAATTTCAATTTTCTTGAATTTTTTAAGGCTTGTTTTGTGTCCTACCATGTGGTCTATCTTTGAAAATGTTTCATGTGCACTTGAGAAGTATGTATATTTTGCTTCTTTGGGATGAAAACTTCTTTATATATCGACTAAGTCCATTTGATCTAGAGTGTTGTTCAGTGCCTCAATATCTTTGGTGTTTCTTTGCTTTGAAGATCTGTCCATTGTTGACAATGGGGTGTTAAAGTCCCCTACTATGAGTGTGTTGCTGTCTATATCTTTCTTGGAGTCTTTCAAAATGTTCCTTATATATTTGGGTGCTCCTAAGTTGGGTGCATATATATTTATAAGGGTTATATCTTCTTGATGGATTTTTCCCTTAAGTATTATGAAATGCCCTTCTTTGTCTCTTTTTATGGACTTTGCTGTGAAATCTGTTTTGTCTGATATAAGTATTGCTACCCCGGCTTTTTTTTCATGTCCATTTGCTTGAAATACTTTTTTCCATCCCTTTACTTTCAGTCCGTGTAGATCTTTTGTTCTAAGGTGGGTCTCTTGTAGACAGCATATATGTGGGTCATTCTTTCTAATCCATTCAGCTACCCTATGTCTTTTAATTGGAGCGTTTAATCCATTTACATTTAAGGTTATTACCGATAAGTACTTATTCATTGTCATTTTTCCCCTTTGTGCTCGTGTTCTTCTCTGTCTCTCTCTGTTTCTTTATCTTCTTAGAGCAGACCCTTTAGCATCTCTTGCATTGCTGGTTTGGTGGATATGTATTCTTTTAGCCTTCTTTTGTCTTGGAAGCTCCTTATTTCACCCTCCATTTTGAATGAGAGCTTTGCTGGGTATAGTATTCTAGGTTGTAGGCCTTTGTTTTTCATTGCTTGGAATATTTTTTGCCATTTCCTTCTGGCTTGTAGTGTTTCTGCTGAGAAATCTGATGACAGTCTTATTGGAGCTCCCTTGTATGTTATTAGTTGTTTCTCTCTTGCTGCTTTTAGGATCCTCTCTTTGTCTTTGAATGTTGCCATTTTAATTATGATGTGTCTTGAGGTGGGCCTGTTGGGGTTCATCTTCATTGGGACCCTCTGTGCTTCCTGGGCTTGCGTGACTCTCTCCTCATGTGAGGGAAGTTTTCTGTCATTAGTTTTTCAAAGAGGTTTTCTATCCCTTGTTCTTCTTCTCCTTCTGGAATTCCTATGATACGGATATTATTACGTTTCATGTTGTCCTGCAGCTGTCTTAGAACCTCTTCAGTCTTGTTCAGTCTTTTTTCATTTTGTTGCATTGTCTGGGAGTTTTTGTGTACGTTGTCCTCCAGCTCGCTGATCCAATCTTCTGCTTCCTCTAGCCTGCTTTTAATTCCTTCTACTGTGTTCTTCAATTCAGAGATCATATTCTTCATTTCCTCCTGGCTCTTATTGATAGCTTCTATGTCCTTTTTCATGCTCGTGTAATTCTCTGTGAGTTCCTTGTAGTTTCCCTGGAGTTCTTTGTAGTTTCCGCTCAGCTCCTTCAGCTTCTCCATAATCCATGTTTTGAATTCCATATCTGATAGTTCACTCCCCTCTATTTCATTTAGCACTCTTTCTGGGGATTCTACCTTTCCTTTTGATGGGAGGTTGTTTCTCTGTCTCCCCATTTTTGTGACTCCTATTGTTTGTTGGTGCTTCTTCGAATGATCTGCACTTCCTGGATCTGCCTCTGGTGGCGTCAGATCATGTACCAGTCTGGCCCTAGGTAGCCTGTTGGAGACTTCCAGGGATCTACTGCTGTTGTCTGTCTTCTTTAATTGTTAATCTATTCAATCTGTGAGTAGCTGTCAGGCTTAAGGACCGTGGGTGTGGAGGCTTAATTCCTGTAGGCAGGGCTTCTGCTTCCCCTCAGGCTGACGCCACTTGGAGGGGAATGGTCTACCTCTTTTGTTTTTAATTAGAGACTTACACGTGAAGGATCTCAGTTTGCTCTTTGAAAATTTACTTTGTCTTTAGGAAGAATTGCCTTTTAAATGTTTAGGTTTTTTCTTATAAAAAAAGAGCCTCTTTTTAAAAGGTGTTTCCTGCTGCTTTAAAAACTGCTAAACCTCAGGGAAAATGAAAATTTATTTTGCTTAAATATCATCTTCCCTCTTGATCAAATTAGCAATAATTGTTGCTTAAAATTTGATTCATAGGAAAATAACTGTAAAGTTATCCAAATAAATATTTTTTACTTCTGTCTGTATTTCACAGTCAAGACCGCATTGCGGTGTTTCTGTCAACAGAAGGCCAGCAGCAGGCCACATACATGATTGGTCCCATAGCATACATATAATGGAGCTGGAAAATCCCTATCACCTAGTAATGTAATAGCATCATACATAGTGCAATACATTACTCACTTGTTTGTGGAGATGTTGGCATAAACAAACCTGAGCTAACAGTCATATGAAACTAGAGAGTGTGCAGTTACAGCAGTAGAATGTACAGTGTTTGTACAATGGCAGAATCACCTAACAATGTATTTCTCAGAACATATTCCATCATTATGCAGCACATGGCTGTACTTCCAAATCCCAACTCAGTCCTTTTTCCTGGAGCAGAACAGTTTTGTTGCCCTGGGTCATCCAGTAAAGCCCCAATTTCTTCATTTGGGTATGTTCTTGAGCCTCACTGGAATGGCTACTTCTAGGCTTCCTCCCTAATGTTGATTCTGTTGTTTTGATGTTTTAGTATAGACTTTTGTTTTTCAAAGTATGTCTAGAAGGCTAAAATCTGAATTTTGGCATTAACACATTTAGTAACAATAGGTAACTGTTGGTTTAGAATACATAACATGGTTCTGTAATATTTTCAAGGTGCCTGCACTCCTAGAAAATCAGGTTAAGGAAAAGAATTGTTCAGATTCAGAAGATGCTGGAAGCTCTGAGTGTTCCGACGCAGCTTCTGAAGATCAGGGAGACCGTGCCTGCTCCAGGAAGCCCACGGCCGACCTTGAAGTTGACAAAAAGGTTAGCCAAAAATGGAAATTCCCTTGTTCCTTAACATGGCAGAGTAGCCACTCTCACTTCTCTTTGTTCCAGTATCTAAATTATGGTGGGTGAAAACATTATTGATCAGTAAATATCTCTAATTGTAGTTTTAGTTCATAAGCATGAACTTTGTTTTCGGTGGTAACATTATCTAGAGATTGGGTTTCTATCGGGAACTCCTTGGGCACTGCCCGGGGAGAGGAACCCACTAAATTCAGTACATTGGTTAAAAATGATTGTCATGATGTTGGAGTTACCTGATGGTGAAATACTGTAGAGCTATTTCAGGGGGATTTTACAGCCCACAGTTTGCAGATTTTAAAAGACTATTTCTTCCACTCCTAGCCATAGACAGAAAAGACACTAATGGTTGAATGATACATTACAGCTGTGTAACTATTACTCTTCATTCTTAGCTTAATCCTTTAAATTTTATAAAGTTTGGGTCTTAAAACTTCTGAGAGACATATCCAACTTCTGAGAGAAATGTTATTACATTTTTCTCTCTTTGACTACTGGAAATATTTTTTCTCTTTCCAACTTTTATTTTTGTTAGAATATGAAACCTGTAAAGAAAAGTAGTTGCAAGCATTTAATAACATCCTCTTGGCTATTTCTGTTTGGCTGTCTTCAAATTTCTATTAGAATACCTTCAAGACAATTTTATGGCAGCCCTGGCCAGGTAGCTCAGTTGGCTAGAGCATTGTCCCAAAATGCCAAGGTTGCAGTTTTGATCCCCGGTCACAGTACACACAAGAATCAACCGATGAATGCATAAATAAGTAGAACAACAAATTGATGTTTCATTCTCTTCTCTCCTCTCTCTCTGCCCCTTTAAAATCAATAAATTTAAAAAATATATTAAAAAGACAGTATCATCTCAAATTTCACCACCAAACCATAACTTTAATTTTTTCACTTTTGAACACTTTTTAATTCTTTTACATATATCCTTTTATTTAATTGTACCAATATGAATAGTCCAAATGAATGGAATTTTCTTACAAAAAGAAAACCTTATCTTTTAAAATAGTGCTTCTTGCTGCTTTAAAAACTGCTAAATATCGGGAAAAGATGAAAATTTACTTTGTTTAAATACCGTCTTTCCTCTTGATTGAATTAATAGTATTATTTGAAATTTGATTCATAGGAAAACAGCTGTGAAGTTATTCAAATAAGTTTTTATTTTTTATTTTTATTTGTATGTCACAGATTTGTTTTTCTTTTTGTTTTACAGGAAAGAAAAAAGATGGTCAAGGAAGCCCAGAGAGAGAAAAGAAAAAACAAAATTCCTAAACATGTGAAAAAAAGAAAGGAGAAGACAGCCAAGACAAAAAAGGGCAAATAGAATCAGAACTATATTATATACAGTACTTTGCTATCAGTTACTTTTCTTGCCTGAACTTTAAGTTGCATCTATAAGATGGAATATTGATTTTAACCAGTTGTGGCAATGTCTTAAGACTGATTCAAGTGTTCTCATGCAGTTATGTATTAAAGCTCTACGCTCTGTTGTCTAGGTCCAGTCACTGGCTCTGTCTGGTATTGACAGAAAACTTATTAAAGCTATTTTAATGAAGAACTTCATACAATTTTATTTTTATTTATTTTTCCCTCCTCCAGTATGTTTTTTGAAGCATCATAAATATTTAAATATAATGAATGTCCACTATTATGTAGTGTAAAGGCACTTGGGACAAACTCGGGCTAGCTGTTTTGGTTTGTTTGCACAGGCTAAAGACCCATTTGAAATCATAGGATTAAAATCATGGTTTCTATGAAAGGGAGTTTCACTTACAGAGAATTCGTCTGGCTGTTGGTGTAATCATTCACTGCAACTCTGTTCTGTGTGCATTGGTGATCATTTATAATGCACTCTTCACCTTTAATGTAATTTTTTTGAGCTAGGGCCTCCCAGTTGGTAACCTATTTCATGTTTAACTATTTGACATGTTCATTCATTCATCAAATATTTGAGTATTTGAAGTGCTGGGGATACAGCAATAAATAAAACACAAAAATTGCTACCTTCAGTTAGTATACATTTTAATAGGAAGGTGACATTAAACAAAATAAGTAAAAACTATCAGCAGGTGGGAGAGGAATATTTCAGAGAACAAAATGCCTTGGGATAAGTAAATTTGTCCTTTTAAAATAGACCACACTGGCCCTGGCTGGTGTGGCTCAGTGGATTGAGCACCAGCCTGGGAACCAAAGTATCTCTGGTTCAGTTCCCAGTCAGGGCACATGCCTGGGTTGTGGGACAGGTCCCCAGCTGTGGGCACGTAAGAGGCTACCACACATTGATGTTTCTCTTCCTCTCTTTTTCCCTCTCTTCCCCCTTCTCTAAAAGTAAATAAGATCATTTTTTTAAAAAAATCAGCCACACTGAGAGATTATATTTGAGTATGTACTTGAGAATTAATCATGTGCAAATCAGGAGAGAAGAGGATTCCAGGGAGAACAAACAGCAAATGCAAAAGCCCTGAGGGAGAAGTAGGCCTGAAATGTTCCAGAAAGCTGGCTGGAGCTTCATAACTAAGGGAGAAAATAGTAGATGGAATCAGATGATGTTAGGCTATTGGAGGGTTTTAAGCAGAAGAATGATAGGATCTGACTTCTGTTTTGGAAGATCACTATCACTCTGGCCTCTGGAGGGTTAAGGAAATGAGGGTAGGAGAGCAGTTGGGTATTTACTGTAGTAACCCACAGGAGAGAGGTTGATGACAACAGCTTGCCCTAGGAGAGCAGCAGGGGACGTGGACAGAAGTGATTTGATTCTAGGTAGAACACAAAAGCGGAATGAACTAGATGTGCTAGGGAATATATGGGGAGCATGAAGAAAGAATGATGATGTCAGGGATTATGACTTCAGCAACTGAGACTACAGGAATTGCCACTTACTATGTTGGGAAGGAATGTGAGTGGAGCAGGTTTGGGTGAAAAGGGGAGATTGCAAAAAGGTACAATTATTGAAAGAAATCAAAATATTTTTATTACCATATACATTAGAAATGCTTGTTTTAGCCCTTGTGTCAGAAACAATTTCTATAAATAAACTTAGTTTCTCTTAAACTGAAGCTTGTGCTTGCTTGCTCGAGAGTTGATGGATTATTGGGGTTAGGGGGAAGGGTTTCAACTGAGCTTTTACAAATTTAAGTCATATATCCTCCCCTCTGGACTTTAAAAAGAGTTCAAAATATGAACTAGAATTTCAATGAAACAAGTCACCCCAGTGAAATATTCTACAGTTAACAAAAGAGAATGCAAAACAGATTTATTAATTCTTCATACTTTGGGGTTTTTTTTTTATCTTCAAGATATTCCAGTTCTTGTATTTGGTCTTACTCTGACAAAGTTCATTAATTTATTTTTCCCAGTCACAGTTGGAATGCAGTATATTAGTTTAAGGTGCCCAACATAGTAGTTAGATGTTTATATAACTTACGAATTGATTCCCTCAAAAGTCTTGTACCCACCTGGCCCCATAGTGATTACAATATTATTGACTACATTCCCTATAGTATACTTTACATCCTGTAATTATTTTGTAACTACCAATTTTTTTTTTTTTTTAAGATTTTTATAAATCTTTTTAGAAGGAGTGGAAGGGAGGGAGAAAGAGGAGAGAAACATCAATCTTTGGTTGCCTCTCATGCATCCCCAACTGGGGACCTGATCTGCAACCAAGGTACATACCCTGACTGGGAATCAAACCAGTGACCTTTTGGTTTGCAGGCCAGTACTCAACCCACTGAGCCACACTAGCCAGGGCTAATTTGTACTTCTTAATCCTCTCACCTTTTTCACCCAGCCACTCGACCCCCTCCCAACTGGCAACCACCAGTTTGTTCTCTGTATCTATAAGTTAGTTTCTGTTCTTGTTCATTTATTCTGTTCTTTAGACTCCACATGTAAGTGAAATCAGGCTATTTGACTTATTTCACTTGGCGTAATAGCCTCTAGGTCTATTCATGTTGTTGCAAATGGTAAGACTGCATTCTTTTTATGGCCAAGTAATATTCCAGAATTATCTTCTGGAAGGCAGGCCCCTTGTACAGATTTGCCCAGCTAGGGGAGTGTTCTAGGAGCCCATCTGTATCAGTGTACCAGCTGGCATTGTGAGAGGATGAGTTCTGCCTCAGTGAATTTTTTTGAAGACTTTCAATGCATTTGCTCATTTCCTTATAGGTGATTTACGAGTGCACTTGCCCACACCACACTGAGTGTTCAGTTTTTGACCAAAAATGGCACGACCCCCGTGCCCCACTGTCCCTGTTCACCAGATCTCACCCTGAGTGACTTGTTTTTTGACACTGCTTGTTTGAGGTTTGTGGACCTTTCAGAGATTTTAGGGAAGTCCACAGCTCAAGGCGGGAGGCCGACCACTTATGAGTAATAGCCTCTGAAAGATTCCAGCCTGTGCACAAGTTGGGTGGGACGGGTTCTCGGAATTACCAGTGTGTGGCGAGATTAATGGAGACTTAGATTTGGTGCCCTCACTCTGAAGCCGGACAGTTCAGGTCCTCCCCATGTGTTCTTGGTGCTTTTTGAGCTGCTGCTCAGTGAGTGACTGTTGGTGAATAAATTAATGCGCAGACCCTTTAGGAGGACACCAGGGTGTACAGCAGCCTTCCATCTCGCCTGGACTGGATGGTATCCCCACTGCTTTTCACTTCCAGCTGTTGTGGGGATTCTTGTTTCTAGATAACCCTCTCCACAGCTGAGATATCCGTCCTGATTCTTAACCTTCACACGTAGGCATGGAACCAGCCCATTTTGGGTCTTCACCCCTTCTACCAGTCTTGACATGGCTTCTTCTTTGTCCTTAGTTACAGTTCTGTTCAGCTAGTCTTCAGGTGGTTCTCAAGGGTCCTATAATTTAGCTGTAATTTTGATGTCACGAGAGAAGGTGAGTACAGTGTTTATTCTGCCATCCATCTTGACTGGTATCCTGACAATGTGTATTTGTATCAGGCGGTAAAGCTCCTCGGAGCTATCTTGCGGTGAATCTAAAGCAATTTTACGTTTGGAATGAATTTCAGTTGGGCAAAAGTAATGCCGCAGGTTTTGGGACAATTCATTCTCATTTACATTCCTGCCGGGAGGAAGTGGCTTACAAAATGTCAAGATTTGGGACTTTAGGAGGATTCTAATTTGAGGGACAGTTTTCTCATCACTCTTGCTGATGTAGCTGTTTCCCTTTTTGGATTCTGGGCCCTAGTCTGTGGCTGAGTAGTAACCACTGGTAGTATTCCTGCCAAACTTGTCTGAAACTTTATTTCCCTTAATTCTATTTTTCTAACCAGAAGGCGTGGAAGACGGAGCCCATTCTTAGGCAGACTTATAAGGCTACTTGCTGACTGACTGCAGTTGAGTGCTTGACAGTTAGGTTTTAGTGTCCACGAATTATTGTTGCAGTTACTTTCTATTTGAAGAGGTGAGGTTTAGCTCTCTTGGTGCAAAGGCGGGGATATAATTTTGCCAATTGTAGATGTATCTGGTTTTCTGTCACATTTTCTTGATTTTCTAATCCCTCCAAATAATGCAGGTGTTTCTAAAAGTTTACTGTGAGAAACATGGATAATTTCTTGGAAGCACAAAATCAGTTATTTCCTATGCTGCTCAAGTTCTTGTTCTCCCTCTGCTAAAGCAGGTTGGGAACAGAACTTTCACTGGTGCAGAAGCTCCAGCGTTTGAGCATGGCCTTGGAGTGAAGGGGTAGGACCTGGGCAGCTGCTGGTCTAGGTCTGATGTGTGAATTCATGGTTCAGGACTGATATCATGTTTTCTTCAGCTTTATAACTTGATAAAGGTGGATTCAAGAGGTTGAAACTCTTGACAGTTGGGTGCTAAGTGTTGTTTGAGAAGATCTCCACTTATTAATGAGTGTTTGTTTGTTTGTTTGTTTTTTAGTTCAGTGCAAGCAGCTTGCTGTTTCTTGATTGTAATCCTATCCTGCTTTGTGGCTGTGATTTCATTGACATTTTGGCTCAGAAAGTGAGTTGGAAAAAAGTTCTTTTAGAAGTTGGTATACATGCAATGTAAGGACATCTCAAATGTCATGGACTCTGAATAATGACATTTCTAAAAAATGCTTTTCATTTTCAAAAGCTTGAGAGATTTTTAAATTTTTAGTTGTCTATACACATAGCAAATAAAGATCATGAACAATCAGAGCTCTACTTTGATTTGGGGGATTTACCTTTTGATGATGAAAGAGTTGCAAGGATCAGCAGCTAGAGCAAATTCTACTCCTCCAACTATAGCTTCCCATTGAGGTGTTTTGTGACCACATCAAGTGGACAGGTTTTCAACCATTCATGATTATAAAGCAAGAGCTCTTCACATTCTGTCTCTTGAATTGGATTAGGTTTTCACATTCCCCACATTTAGGTTGGAGTTTTTAACTTCCATATCCTTTGGGTTTATGTTGCATTAGACATAAAGGCTTTTATAAATGTTCCAGGGGAAATTGTAATGTCAGTTAACAAATCATTCAGCTGGTTTCCAAAGGAAAAGATGCTTTTCTTGTATCTGTGTCCTCCAGAGATCTTAGTCCCTGTTGATAGTGTTGTAGAAACTATCTGGAAAATCAAGACTTGAGTTTGTGGAGTCCTTGACTTCAGTTTCCATCTCCTCTTCATTTTCTGTGTCTCTGCATCCTGCCTTCATTGCTGGCAGACCAAGGTCGTGAGGAGGTGTCCCTCACACAGCTACAAGTAGCCACCTAGTCACCAAATTCTTTTTCTTTCATTTCTGTTCAGAATGGTACTGGTGTCACCTAATGTATGAACACAGCTATCCCCAGATCTCTGCAGGGTTTCCATGTCTCAGATAAGTGCTACTTAATACAATAGTTTTGTTTAACGGCTGATTAACTTTATCATCTTTGGGTGAAAGTTTTAGCCTTTATAGATTCTGCATTTAGCTGCCATGGGGTCATAAATTTGTCAGTGAAAAAGTGGTAGGTCCTTAGGGCCAAAAAAGTGTTGGGGTCAGGAGGCCAGAGTCCATAAACTAGAGACAGGCCAGAGAATGGTATGTGCATGATTGTACTCACAGAGGGTTGCTCTTGCTGGCAATGCCTAGGGCACAGCCCTGGTGTGAGTGGCTGCAGGAGGGTAGCAGACAAATGCGTTGAAGACTAGAAGATCAGGGAGCTAGGGCCAGAGTTTAGGAAGGGCCATCTGTGTTAGAACAGGCCTAGTTTTAGAGTATCAGTGAGAGATATGCTTAAATCTTCAGGGAGTGAGGAGGAGAAGTGGGCAGGAAAAGGGATAGCAACCATATCGGCCACATGGAGGGGAAGTGAGTGATGTCTCATGATGTGAGATTAAGGGAACTCAACTAGATGGTCATACAGTTTCTTCTTTACAGTTCTATGATTCTAAAAAGTGTAGCAGATCAGTGATTTAGAAAAGAACTTTCAAAGGCTGACAGATCAAGTTAAAATTACATCTCTTAAAAAACTTTTGTTTATTGCCCTGGCTGCTGTGGCTCAGTTGATTAGAGCATCAACCCATACACCAAAAGTCTGCATGTTCAATCCCTGGTTGGGGCACATATGGAGACAACCAATGTTTCTCTCTCACATTGATGTTTCTTCCTCTCTCTCTCTCTAAAATCAATAAAACATCTTAAAATTTTAAAGAAGAGTTTTTAAGTTAAAAATATGAGTGAGTGAAGAGGAGAGCAAAGGGAAGGAAAAGAGAGAAGGAAGATCTCAAAAACTGCCTGGAGGAGTGAAGGGCAGAAGGAAGAATAAAGGGGACCTGAGGTATCAGGAGAGGAACAGAGAATCAGGCTTCAAGGCAGCACTGCAGCCCGTGAGAATGAGCACAGCTTCCAGGAATGCAAGCTCTCCACTCAGAAGTACAAGGGTCAGGTCTTGCCAAGGCTTCTGTGGTGCGGTTGTGCACTGCTCCCCCGAAAGACCCATGGCATCCTCAGGAAATAGTTTGAGAGGCTGTAGAAGGGGGAGGCAAAATAGTTTCAGAACCTGCAGAGAGCAAACACTAGTGGAGGTTCAAGGGAGGATGAAATCTCTCCTCCTCCAACCAAACCAGTGGTTAAAGGCCAGAGGCAAGGCGCTATCAGTGCTGAAGTCTGCAGGGAGGAAGATGCTGCATTACATGTTAGAAAGGCTATATCAAAAGATTATAGGACAATGGTTGCTTTAGCCAAAGCCATTGAAAAGAATGTGCTGTTTTCACATCTTTTGTTTTTAACAGTTGAAATTCTTTAATTGATTTTAAAATGCAGTATTTTGACTGTACTTTTTTTTTTTCTTTTAGATTTTTTAAAATTTATTTATTTATTTTGGGGGAGGACCCCTGTTCAGTAACAATTCCTCCCTCTCAGACTTAAGACCCTTTATAATCTTATAAACGACAGTGGGCGAAGGTCTCGTGCTCCTCTAGCTGCTTCAAGCTGAACGTGGTCGTCATCGTACCTACCCTTGGGTCCGGAAATTCCTAACAGAGTGGGAGTGAGGAGGGGAGAGTGGCCTTCCCACACGGGAAAGGATTTTGTAAAGTCCAGGTCAGTTGGCTGTCCCCGGGCAATGGCATGCTTGGTTTAACAGGCTGGCATCCTCGTTGTATTCTGGGGACAACAGATTTGGCAACAGGGTTAAAAGGCATCATTAAAACCATAACCACTAGATGACAAAAGGCAGGGATTAATTTTTCAATGTCCCACATTAGGAAAAAAAGGGCTTCTTTGGAGAAAGTTGTGCAAGACACGTCACACCTGTCCAAAGCCCTTTTGCCCACTATTCTTAGTTGGAGCTGAGGAGACTATTTTAGGTTTTCCCCCTCAGACCTCTAGGACCTTTATGTCCAAGCCATTAGGATAGAAAAGAGAAACGAGTTTTAAAGTAAAGCCCACAGACTACCCCATACTTCATCAACCCAACCACTTAGTTCAGCCAAACCGTTGAGTCTCAGGAGGCAGCAATGCAGACAGGATTAAGTGAGGCCTATACATACAGGTAATCACTCAGGTAATGAGATCATAGGCTTATGCCCTATGAAAACAGAACACACATGTAAATTTATGCAACATAACCCACAAACCAGTCTCTAGATCTGCAAGACTCTCTTATTGGAAAGACATCCAGTTGCAAGGCATTTGACATTCTTCTTGCCTGTAAATTAAGCATCTTTGATGATGTCACAGATCTAGTTTAACTTTCAAATGAAAACAAACTTTAAATGCAAATAAACTTTAAAGACATAAGTTAGCTGCACTAATTTATAGTCTACCACTGAGCATAGTGGTTTTCCTTGAATCGCGATTTTTTCCCTTAAGATTACCCTCCTTGTCATTAAAGGGACTGCATTAAATCCAATTTTAATTTATCCTGTTCATTTGCATAAACACAACAAGAGCAGCAAATGATCACATATGATCTTTATGTCTACTTTGCTGGAACTTACACAAGGAACCTTTAGGGTGACCTTCAGTTTGCCCTTCAGGACACAGAAGCTGAGCCACATACCTGCCATTCAGCCTTGCCTGTAAACACCTGTCTTTTCCAAGTCCTTCAGGTTTTCCATTGTGTCTCAAAGTCCCTTCTAGCCATCTTTCAGGAAAGGAACCTTCGTTCCTTCTCTGGAAAGATTGCCATGGACCGCACAACCATCCAAGGTACCAGACCTTTTTTTCTCGTGGACTTTTATTATCTTCGAAAGTCAATCCCAGTTCCTCAGGGCTTTTGGGTAACAACCAGAGCCCAGGCATGCCTCCTTTAGGCATGACTTTCCAGTCAAAGTCTTGGTTAACAAAACCTCTATTAATAAACAGCTGGTCTTGTTGGTTTTATGCAAAGAACTTTATGTCAGTTAATTACTTCAGAATGTCAAATTCTGGAGGGATCAGGTAGGTAGAAAAATATACAATGTGAAGGAAAATCTTTGTCCTAATATTCACTAAAATTGCATTTCCATACTTTACATTTTCTTTTGTTCACTTTCCTAGATGTGAAGGTTTATTTTGGGGGGGTGGGGGGAGCGGGGAATATGGTAGCTTATTTATTTATTTATTTATTTTGCTTTGATTTTTTTTCCCACTAAAATTTTTTGTTTGTTTTTCTATTACAGCTGTCCCACTTTTCCCCCATTGCTCCCCTCATCCCTGCCCATCCCTTCTCCCAGAGTCAATCCCCACCCTATTGTCCATGTCCATGGGTCATTTATACATGTTCTTTGACTAGACCCTTCCCTTTCTTACCCTCTTCTCTCCCTCCTTCCTCCCCCCTTGTCACTGTTAGTCTGCTTCTTGTTCAGTTTTGTTCATTTGTTTGTGTTGTTCATTAGTTTCCTGTATTAGGTGATCTCATATGGTATTTGTCTTTCATTTCCTGCCTTATTTTGCTAAGCATAATTCTAGTTCCATCCATGTTGTCACAAATGGTAGGAGTGCCTTCTTTCTTTCTGCTACATAGTACTCCATTGAATAGAACTACCACAGTTTTTGGATCTACTCATCTACAGATGGGCACTTAGGCTTTCCAGCACTTGGCTATTGTAAATAGTGCTGCTATGAACATAGGGGTGCATAAGTTCTTTTTTTTTTTTTTTTAATTTATTTTTTATTTTTTAATTTTATTCTTTGGTTATTCAATTACAGTTGTCCCATTTTTCCCCCATTATCCCCCCTCTCAGCCCATCCCTTCTCCCACAATTATATCCTTCCCCGTTGTCCATGTCCATGAGTCATTTATACACGTTCCTTGACTAGACTGCATAAGTTCTTTTGTTATTATTGATAGGCACTTATTCATTGTCATTTTCTCCCTTTGTACTTGTGTTCCTCTCTGTCTCTGTTTCTTCATTTTCTTAAAGCAGACCCTTTAGCATCTCTTGCAATGCTGATTTGGTGGAGATATATTCTTTTAGCCTTCTTTTGTCTGGGAAACTCTTTATTTCACCTTCCATTTTGAATGAGAACCTTCCTGGGTAGAGTATTCTTGGTTGCAGGCCTTTGTTTTTCATTGCTTGGAATATTTTTTGCCATTTCCTTCTAGCTGTAGTGTTTCTGTTGAGAAATCTGATGATAGCGTTATCGGAGCTCCCTTGTATGGTATTAGCTGTTTCTCTCTTGCTGCTTTTAAGATTCTCTCTTTGTCTTTCAGTGTTGCCGTTTTAATTATGATATGTCTTGGAGTAGGCCTGTTTGGGTTTATCTTCATTGGGACCCTTTGTGCTTCCTGGACTTATGTGACTTTTTCTCTCATCAAGTGAGGGAAGTTTTCTGTCATTAGTTTTTCAAACAGGTTTTCTATCCCTTGCTCCTCTTCTTCTCCTTCTGGTATTCCTATGATATGGATATTATTACATTTCTTGTTGTTCTGCAGCTCTCTTAAAACCTCTTCATTCTTTTTCAGTCTTTTTTTGTTTTGTTGCACCTTCTGGGAATTTTTTTCTACGTTGTCCTCCAGCTCTCTGATATGATCTTCTGCTTCCTCTAGCCTGCTTTTAATTCCTCCTACTGTGTTCTTCAGTTCAGAAATGACATTCTTCATTTCCTCCTTGCTCTTATTGATAGCTTCTATGTCCTTTTTCATGCTGGTGTAATTCTCAGTAAGTTTCTTGTAGTTTCCCTGGAGTTCTTTGTAGTTTTCTTTGAGCTCGCTGAGCTCATTGAGCTTTTCTATAATCCATGTTTTGAATATGATAGTTTGCTTTCCTCTATTTCACTTAGCACTCTTTTGGGGGATTTCCCCTTTCCTTTCAATGGGGGGGGGTTGTTTCTCTATCTCCCCATTTTTGTGACTCTTCTTGTTTGTTGCTGTTTCTTAGATTGATCTATGCTTCATGGATCTGCCCCTGGTGGTATCAGATTGTGTACCAATCTGGGCCTAGGCATCCTGTTGGAGATTACCAGAAATCTACTGTCTTTGTCTTCTTTAGTTGTTAATCTATTCAATCTGTGATCAGCCATCAGGCTTAAGCACCAAGAGTGAGGCAGATTAATTCCTGCAGGTGGGCCTTTTGCTTCCCTTCAGGCTGACGTCACTTGGAGGGGAATGGTCTGCCTGCAGTATGGGGAACGAGTCAGCACTGGGACCCATTCAGCTGCTCCCTCAGTTCTCTCCTCAAAGCCACTACCCCAAATTCTCCCTAAGCATCTCTAGTCCTCTCTGTCCTCCCTCAGCTTGAGCCCAGAAGAAATGAGTACCAAAATATTTTTGTACATGATCCGTTTAAGAGCTCTTTGTCTCCAGCTATTTCTTTCAGGCCCTCAAAAATCCCTGTGGCTTTTTGCTTTTCACAGCTGGATGCTATTTTACTTTCCGCTCTGTTGCTGTAGGCTGGGAAGCCCAGCTGGGTGTTCAGACCCTGCCCTTCTCAGGGGAAACCCCCAGCTGCTGAGCTATTTCTCAGTCCCTTCAGCTGCCATCCGTGGGAGCCCAGTCAGCCCTTTCGCATCTCCGCACTTCCTGCCAGTCATGTTGTGATGAAGTGGCCTTTTCTGTCTCTTTGTGGTTATAAGACTTCTCTCCAGCTAGTGTTCAGTTGGTTATTCCAGATGAGATATCCACAATTAAGTTGTAATTCCAGATTGGTCCTGGGAGGAGGTTAGTGTAGCTTCCACTTACTTCTCCGCCATCTTCGATCTCCTCTCTGTTTTCACATCTTGATGATTATGAAAGAAGTGATATTTTTGATGCCATGTTTCCAGCTTTCTTTATTGCTGGAAAGACTGTTAGTTAGCAAAGTAATGAAGAGGATAATTTCTATGTGATTAATCAAGAAGAGGTTGATGTCTATGTCAACAATGGACAACCAGTATAGGGAAGGAGAGAGTTTTAGAGAACTTGTTTTGCTTTATGGAACACCTAGAACAGCTACTGTCAAAGCTAAGCAAATGTACAATTGTGGCACATTGATTGAGAAAGCTATAGAAGATTCCTTGTACTTCTGGCCAAGATGGGAGGGTAGGCAGACATAGCTTGGACCTTTGCCCAATCATGTCAAAAATACAACTAAAATGTAGAACAACCATCACTCAGAACTGTCAGAAATCAAGTTGAATGGAAGTCTGACACTACAGAATTAAAGAAACCACATCTATTCAGACTGGTAGGAGGTGTGCAGATGCAGAATGGGCTGGTCCCTCACCCAATGTGGTGAATAAAAATTCAGAAGAAATATCTTGGGACCAAGAAGTTCCAGACCCACACTAGGCTCTCCAACCCTGGGTTCCAGTGCCAAAAAGAAAGTCCCCACAACTTCCACTGGAAAAACCAGTGGGGATTGAGTTGGCAGAAGAAACTGCTGGAATACCAAGCAGTTCCTCTTAAAGAACCCAAACACAGACTCACCTACTCAGACTCACTCCCTCTGAGCTACAGCACCAGGGTAGCAGCTTGAAAGGCACCAGTGGCATACGAAGAGAAACTGAAGTGTCTGGCATCAAGGCCAGCAGAGGCCATTGTCCCTTTTCTAAACACCCACCCCTCACAAAGCCAGCAAGCTGGTGTCATATCTGAGACTCCATGAACCTGGCTAATACTGTTTGACCTGTCTTGGAGTACCTCAGAGACTCTACTCCACCCCGCATATGACCCATCCAAGCTGCTTTTCTGTATGAATTACTGGTCTTTCCTCATGCTTCACAACTTCCTAAATCCTCTCAAACAAGCAACAGTTGGCCTCAGCGAGCCCCAGACGCAGCACTAGCAGCAGCTAGCCTAGATTCACAGCTTGATTTTGCTTAGGAATCTCCAAGCCCAGCACAAGTATGAGCCATCTCAGATTGCTTTATAGCTCAGGCAGAGTGGCCCCAGGCAAAATGCAGTTGGGAGCTGACTTTGGCCTGAACCACCTAGGAACCCCTGGGACAGCTACAGACCACATCGGAGCACCACCACCCTGCCCCTGCACAGCTGATTCTCCACAGGGGGCAGAGATTGGTGGTCACTGGTCACAGCCAATCCCTGCAACTGACTGACCTTGATAAATCCCTCCCATTGATCTGCCAATAGCAACCAAGGCTCCACAGCTTGGGTGAAAGGCTGTGCCACTGGACCCAACAGGATACCTACTACATTAGACCACAGTACCAAGACACAGAGTAAAGCAGCTCTACATAATACATACAAACAAACACAGGGAGGCTGCCAAAATGAGGAGACAAAGAAACATGAATGCAAATAAAAGAATAGATCAAAACTAAAAAAAAAAGAGCTAAACGAGATGGAAATAAGATGCAGAGTTCAAAACATTAGTTATAAGGATGCTCAAGGAACTTAGTGTGGAGCTCAACAGCATAAAAATGATCCAGTCAGTAATGAAGGATACATTAATTGAAATAAAGAAGAATTTACAGAGAAACAATGGTAGAGTGAATGAAGCCGAGAATCAAACCAATGACTTGGAAATAAAAATAACCAATCAGAACAACAAGAACAAAAAAGAAGCCAAGAAAAATGAGGAAAGTATAAGCAGCCTCTGGGACAACTTCAAGAGGTCCAACATTCACACCAAAGACCAAGACATTGGAAATCTATCTGAAAAAAAGAATGAAAGAAAACTTCCCTAATTTGATGAGAGGAATAGATATGCAAGCCCAGGGAGCACAGATAGTCCAAAACAAGATGGACACAAAGAGGCCCACTGCAAGACACCTCATAATTAAAATGCCAGAAGTTAAAGATTAACAGAGAATCTTAAAAGCAAGAAGAGAAAAGAAATTAGGTACCTACAGGCGAGTTCCCATGAGAGTATCAGCTGATTTCACTAAGGAAACTTCACAGGCTAGAAAGGATTGGCAAAAAATATTCACAAAGTCATGAAAAGCAGGGACCTAAAGCCAAGATTGCTCTACCCAGCAAAGCTATCATTTAGAATCAAAGGGCAGATAAAGAGCTTCCTGACAGAAAATACTAAAGGAGTTCATCATCACCAAACCATTATCATATAAAATGTTAAAGGGACTTATTTAAGAAAAAGAAGATCAAAACTATGAAAAATAAAATGGCAAAAAGTACATACCTGTCAACAGTTGAATCTAATCAAAATAAACTAAGCAAACAAGAACAGAGACACAATCCTGGATACAGAGATTATTTTGATCATGGTCAGATGGGAGGGGGTTATAGGGGAATGGGCAAAGAGGTGAGGGGATTAAGAAGTACAGATAGGTAGTTACAGAATAGCCCTGGGGATGTAAAGTACAATATAGGAAATGGAGTAGCCAAAGAACTTTTATCCATGACCCATGGACATAAACAATGGTGTGGGGATTGCCTGAGGGAATGGGGGTTGCTGGGTGGAGGGAGCAAATGGGGAAAAATCAGGACAACTGTAACAGCATAAGCAACAAAATATAAATTTAAAAAAGAGAGAGTTAAAGAAGAATCCTTATGGGAAGCACTCTGAGTAAGCAGAAAGTGTATGAGGAGTTTCTTAGTAAAGGTCTGTTTTAGAATCTCTGGACAAGTGGGAACATCTCAGGGTAGCTGAAGCACTGGAACCCATCCAGACTGAAAACAGGCAGAAGACTGTGGGGCAGGGAGAAACAGGCAGTGTGTTCTTCTTTATTTCAACAGGGTCAGCTACTATGCTACAACATAGTTCAGAAAATGAAGTTTGTTGAAATGGGAAGATTGGAGTCTTCTGATTATTTCGGTGAAATAACACTACTGATAAATTGTCCTGGTGCTGCCTAGGTGGCTGCTCAAGGCCTGCTGAAGTGCATGAAGCTGAATCAACCTAGATTTGAACATGGTCTTGGCCCTTGCTCAGATATCCTCAAACGACACATCCATCCAGCAGTAACAGTTTCGTGTCTGTCTGAAATCTGCCTCCCGTGTCTCCCTTTTCTCCTCTCCCCAATCCATGCTTCACTCTTGCAGACTGCTTTATTCTACCTGTGTGCAGCGCCATGTTGCCACTGGCATCACAGCTTCTTGTCTATGTTAAAAGTTGCTTTTATTGCACCGCTTTTAATTTAGAGCATTAACTGAGTGCTCATGCATAGTTGAATAAATAGAGTTCACAGACTCTGCTGTTCCTGCTTCTCTTTGTTCAGTGCTAATATTCTGCCTGGGCAATATGTACCATGCTCTTTGGTGAGGCCAGTTCCCTGCACCAAATGAATTACCATGGCTGGTGTGGCTCAGTGAACTGAGTACCGGCCTGAGAACCAAAGGGTCACTGGTTTGTTTGATTCCCAGTCAGGGCACACGCCTAGGTTGTAGGCCAGGTCCGCGGGTCAGGGTGTGCGAGAGGCAGCCACACATTGATGTTTCTTTCCCTCTTTCTTCCTCTCTTCCCCTCTAAAAGTAAAATAAATAAAAATCTTTAAAAAAAATTTTTAAGTGACAATTTTTTAGTTATCATAAACATATTTTAGGCTGTGGCCATGTATCCTGTATTTCTTTATAGAATAAATGATGTCTCATTAAGCTCTAGGAGATTAGGAAAAATGGGTATAAAAACATCTTAGGAAGATATCTACCCGTATTTAAACTAGATTAAGGGTGGGAAAATGCCCATTTTTGCTAGTTATCAGATAGATATGATCTTTTCCATCTTTCCTTTTTTTCTTTTTAACCAGAATTTTTGTTTGTCAGGCCAGTTTGCCTGGTATTCATTATATCTTGTTATTGTTTCCTCTCCAATTCTGAAATATATTTCGGTGTGGCTCTCCATACCTGCCTTTTAAAATTGAAACTAAATCATAGACTGCAAATATTGGGTTGTGATTTAACTACATCTGCCTCAGCTCACAAATTCTGATTAGACTTTTATTTATCCAGCTGCTTCAAAAAATACTGATTGTCAGCTGCTGAATTAAGAATAAGAATTTGCGGTTTATACTCTTGGTTGTTAACTTTGAGGTTTTGGTTAGTGTCATCCTTCAGTTGACTCCAGGATGATCTGCTATGTGTGTTAAACACTGATTCCAGGAGACTGGATTTGCTGGGTAAAGATGAACCATATGTCATAACAGAAAAATGGAGGTGATATTCTAAAGGGAGAAATGCCAGGTGGACAAAATACAGTGTTAGGAGTTTTAACACATGAAATTCATTGGGGCAAGAGACTTGAGAAGAAGTTTTTTACTTTGGTTTGACCTTCCCCACCTTTTTTACATCAGCTAGAATTTATGGTTGGTTGGGGGTGAAGTAGAATGTGTCTGGGTTTTTTCAAATTGGTCTAAAAAATGCTGCTGAAAAGATGGTTTTCCTGTTTAGCATTTATTTCTCTGGCAAACGTTTTTGTTTTTTTGAAGTAAGCTTGTGTTTTGAATCTTAGTTATATTTTAGTATATACAGCCTTATCAACCTTATGTGTTACATCATTCCATGTGCACCAATGATGCCCAAGATCTTAATTTTATGTTATCTTTTTAAACAAAATCTCACAGGTCTGTAATGTAGGCACTTATATTTCCATTTTGATTTATATGTAATATAGGGTTATAATTGGAAGTGACTGAAAGCATTTTTCCATTTGCATGAAACTGGCTCTGATTATTAAGCCCCTCTCTGGCCCTTTTCCAGGTAATTTAAATTTGTCATGATCGATTTTTTAATATATATAGATCTGAACAGTTTTTATGTTGTTACTAGGTTTGGAGCATAAATCTGGGAAAGCAGTTTTATTTACATTTTAGTGTGGGATATAAAGCCACCTTATTACAATTTATTTGTTTCAAAATAATCTGTATTAAATGAGGGTTTTCTGATCTAATTTTGTGTTGTGGTACCTTTTTATACTTAAAAAATTAAAAATTAAAATGTAAGCCGTGACACCATAAAAGTCCTAGAGGAAAACATAGGCAAGAAAATATCAGATATCTCACGTAACAATCTCTTCACGGATACATCTCCTAAAGCAAGAGAAATAAAGGAAAAAATAAATAAATGGGATTACATCAAACTAAAGAGTTTCTGCTCAGCAAAAGAAAACATCAGCAAGATGAAAAGGAAACCAACCATATGGGAAAACATATTTGCCAATGACATCACAGACAGGGGACTGATTTCCAAAATATATAAAGAGCTGATACGACTCAACATCAAGAAAATAACCCAATTAAAAAATGGGCAAAGGGCCTGAACAAACACTTCTCCGAAGAGGACATACAGAAGGTCCATAGACACATGAAAAAATGCTCAACATCATTAGCCATCAGGGAGATGCAAATAAAAACCACAATGAGATACCATTTTACACCAGTCAGAATGGCCATCATCAACAAATCAACAAGCAACAAGTGCTGGCAAGGATGTGGAGAAACGGGAACCCTACTGCACTGTTGGTGGGAATGCAGACTGGTGCAGCCACTATGGAGAACAGTATGGAATTACCTCAAAAGATTAAAAATGGAACTGCCTTTTGAACCAGCAACTCCACTACTAGGATTATACCCGAAGAATCTTGAAACACCAATTCAAAAGAACTTATGCACCCCTATGTTCATTACAGCACTGTTTACAATAACTAAGTGCTGGAAACAACCTAAGTGCCCATCTGTAGATGAGTGGATCAAAAAACTGTGGTACATTTACACAATGGAATACTATGTAGCAGAAAGAAAGAAGGAACTCCTGCCATTTGCAACAACATGGATGGAACTAGAGAGAATTATGCTTAGTGAAATAAGCCAGGCAAAGAAAGAAAAATACCATATGATATCACCTAATACAGGAAACTAAAGAACAACACAAACAAAGGAACTAAATAGAACAAAGAGCAGAATAGCAGTCAATAGGGGGGAGGGGAGAGGGAGAGAAGGGGGATAAGTAAGGAAAGGGTTTAGTCAAAAAACCTGCATAACAGACTCATGGACATGGACAACGGGGAGGGATATGATTGCGGGAGAGGGGGTGGGATGGGTGGGGGAGAGAAATTAGGGGAAAACGGGACAACTGTAACTGAAAAACCAAAATTAAAAAAAAAATTTTAAAATTAAAATTATATTTTTATTAGTATAATATATATGAAAAATCGGTTTAAGGTGCCAGTTATCACACAAATCAGATTTGCTTTATGCATGAATCAGCTCTTTTTTTTTTTTTTTTTTTGATTAGTTTTTATTTCATAATCATAAACTTAACTCTGCAATCCAGCTAGACTTGGAAGGGGTAAGGAAAATATGAAACCCAATGAACTGCGGCGAGAGCACGAAGATTACAGAACATTTCCAAGCAGAGAGGGGTGAAGGGGTGCTCTCCTGAGCTACAGAAGGAATGGTCTGGTGGTTAAAATAAAACCCACATCAAATGTATTAGAGTTGTCCACAGTCAGTAATGGTAATCTTCTTGCTGGTCTTGCCATTCCTGGACACATAGCGCTCCATGGCTGTCACAACACCCATGCCATCTTTCACCTGGCCGAAGACCACATGCTTGCCATCCAGCCACTCGGTCTTGGCCGTGCAGATGAAGAACTGGGAACCGTTTGTGTTGGGTCCAGCATTTGCCATGGACAAGATGCCAGGACCTGTGTGCTTCAGGATGAAATTCTCATCATCGAATTTCTCCCCGTAGATGGACTTGCCGCCTGTGCCATTGTGGCGTGTGAAGTCCCCACCCTGGCACATAAATCCCGGAATAATTCTGTGAAAGCAGGAACCTTTATAACCAAATCCTTTCTCCCCGGTGCTCAGAACACGAAAGTTTTCTGCCGTCTTTGGGACTTTGTCTGCAAACAGCTCGAAGGAGACGCGGCCCAAGGGCTCGCCGTCGGCAGCGATGTCGAAGAACACGGTGGGGTTGACCATGGCTGGATGCGGGAATATCCGGGGCGGCAGCGGCGGCGTCTGCCTGAATCAGCTCTTAAGGCAACCTTTTCCTAACTGGGTGCCATTTTAATTGTTATAGGACTTCAGTTCATTATCCTTACAATAATTTTTGCTCCTCTAGAGGGAGGTGTGCTCTTGAAATCCAACTTAACATGTACTGCCCGTGCGTGAATGGCTGGGAGGCTGCTGACTGCCAAAACTTGAAGACTGACTGCGCAGGACGCATAGGACCAGTCAAATTCCCTCTCTTTATTCCTCTTAAAGAAGGAGTAAATGACCAGATCCTGATAACAGCAGGTACCTGTTTGGTGGTTGATTATTAAATTAATCCTCTTGAAGAACTCTGGAAGAAATAACCCCTCAACAATATTTCCCACAAGTTGTAAGCTCATTTAATCAGTTGTTTGTTTTACTTTAAAATAATACACACATTGTCCTTTACAAGATTACAAAGGGTCCTAATATTTGAGGGGGGGGGATAGTTAATTTTTACGAACCAGGGGTATGGACTTGGGGGGGATTGCTGGGTGGAGGGGAACAAGGGGGAGAAAATTGGAACTGTTGTAACAATATAATCAATAAAAAACATTAAAAAAAATAAAAATAAAAATAAAATAATACACACAGCTCAAGGAAAAAAAACCACACAAAATTTAGACTTTCAAAGGGCCTTAGACTGGGAGTCTGACATGCAGCTTAGTTGCTGAGACTCTTCATCTTTCTGGGCCTCAGTTTCCCCATCCACAAAATGGAGAAGGTGGGGCCATGGAGTCTCTGACGTCCGAGGGCTGCACTTTTCATTTGGTAGCCACAGCCACATGTGACTGCTGAGCCCTTGCAATGGGATTAGTCTAGGTTGCAAGTATAAAATACACACCAGATTTTGAAGACTTAGTATGAAAAAAAAATATTAATTAGAAGTTGAAATGATAATATTTTGCATATGTTGTGTCAAATAAAATATTTAAAAATAAACCACCTATTTTTATTTTTTTATGGGGTAGAAAGTTTTAAATGTGAATATGTGGTATATAGGAAAAGGCAACATACAAACAAAGAAATGAGAAAGGCTTCCCCTAAAATCTGAATAACCCAGTCTTCTACAAGATATATTTAAAGTTGCATATTCAGGAATATTTATTATTTCTGTCTGAAGGTAAACTTGCTATTCCAACTGGTTTAAATACACATAATATACACATTGAATGAGAGGAAATGGGGCTTCTTAAGAATAAATAAATAGAACAAACAAGCAAAATAGAGACAGACTCATAGATGGAGAACAGGATGGCAGCCATGGGGCGGGGGTGGAAGGTTGAGCAAAAAGGACAAAGAACTCATGGACGTGGACAACAGTTTGGTGATTGCAGGGGGAGGGGGACATAAGGGAAATAAATGGTAATGAAAAAAATACAATGAGAAAAGAATGAATAAATAAATAAAAGGAGACATTAAATACTTGTTTTTTCCAATAGTATGGGGTGGGGAAAAAGTATGTTAACTGTTGTGAGTACACAAAACACAGACTTTATTTTTATATTATTTATTAATTATTGTATAATTTTCCATACGCACAACTATAAACCTACTTTTGCCCCACCGTGTGTTGTGTTAGCTTGTCTTGCACCTCGAATCTTGGTACTAAAGTTACTCTCATTGGAGGAGAAGAACATGGCCCCAGGCTGCCTACTCCTCCACCTCCAGGCATTTCATGTCAAAAGAAATTTGAAATTTCTTTCATATTTCTTGTTTCAGCTTAAAAAAAAAATCCATGTGAATTCTGTATTTCAGTTTATAATAAATTCCTGTAAAAACTTTTTGGGAAGTTTTAAATCACTATCAAGTAATATTGATAGTCCAGGAGTCATGCTTCATGTTAATCTGGGGTTTTCCTCTGGCACCCTCAGGACATTATAATGTATTTTAAAGTCTATTCTGAGTGAGCATAATGTGGCAGAATTTTTGTTTCTGAATTATAGGATAATAATATCCATAATATTGCAAAAAGGATTAAATGTGTATAATGCAGACAAGTCATTTAGCATACAACAAATGTTTATAAAAATAATATTGGTTACTATTCTCATTTAGTTATAACAATGTACCAAGTCTGCCATAGTATGTAAAGTATACTTATTTTATTTACATTTTTGTTTATATTTACGCAGGTGTTAGTAGGAGGCCTTATGCTACAATTTAAAAAGTTCCAGATCTGAATTAAGAAACCCTAAATTTTACTCCAGGATGAGCTGGATTTTATTATATATATATTTAATTTATACTTTATATTACTTTTATTTTATTTATAATTTGTACACTGTGTATGAAGAATTTTTAAGTGATTATTTAGTAAAATTATATTTAATACTATCAATAAAAAAAGCAAAGCCATTTGTAGGAAGAGATATGTTTGCTTTTACAGCAAAAACCTTGAGGCTCATATACTTGTTGCCTGGCTGAATTTCCTGAGTTTATGAGTTAGGATCAGTGAGCTTGCGAAAGTTGTTTGACAAAACCCTTGTCTCCTCATCTTCATAATGAGGAGGTTGGTCTAGGTGATTGCTAAGATGTCTTCCATTCCTAAGCACTGAACTTGCAAGTTCAATTCCACCTCCAGTATTCGCTAGCTGGATGAACATGGGGAAGCCGACCCTTTGGAACTTGTTCCTTCGTTTGAAATGAGAATGGGATGAAAGTCAAATGTGATGACAGTGACGTTCAAACCTGACACAGAGAGCTCTCAGTTAATGTTGCTTTCCTCTCAGAATGCTAGGAAATTCCAATGCAGTTTCGCCTGCAGCGTCACTTCATTGCTCTCCTATCCTCTTCCAAAATGAATACATTTTATTTTACAGCCGGGGTCACCTGGCACTTAAAAACTAAGACCTCCAGAGCCAGTGATTTAAAGTCCATGACAGCCTTTGCAGAAGGAGGAAGGATCACCAAGAAAATGACCTTTGCCACTCTGCTTCTGGAAAATGTTTTTAAGAGCATATGAAGGGGGTTATTTTAATTGGAGATGAATTCATACTAAATTGTAAATGGCTAATTTCCACTGAGCAAATCCTACTTAACAAGGCAGAGAGCAGTGGAATGCCCAAAAGGGTGTGGTGGGAAGTAGAAAGAGAGGTGGAGAGATAGGTGTAGAAAGAAGAGGGTGGAGATGTCCAAAAGCCAAACTTCCTGACTTCACAGTTTTATGTGGGGCCAGCCCTGCCCTAGCTTAGAACAGTGAGAGGAGTTAGCTTGCAGCTTTCCCATCCTGTCAGGAAAGCACTCCCTATTTGGGGCATGGATCTGAGCTGCTGCTCGTGGGCTCAGGTGGAGCTGGCTCAGAGAGCTCACACCCACACTAACACCTGTGTGGAGATGCCGGCCTTTCCCATCAGGTGAAGGGGTGGGTGCTCATCCCACATGGGCTGTGAGTCTGAGGCTGGGAAATCAGCTGAGCATCCGACTCCACTCCACCTTGGGACCCCAGAGTTCCTCTGGGCATGCAAGCCAGGATGTAATTAGGATTCTCAAGTAGAGCCATGGGTTGCTTTTATTTTGGATTTTTTTTTTTTATTGTTTTGCTTTTTTGGCTGTTTTTGGTTGGTTTAGTTTTATGTGTTGCAGGTTCATGGTGGCCTTATGGAGGAGCATCTAGTTACCCAGTGCACTGGAGAGTGGAGAGCCGATAGCTCTTCATTTTGCTGGAAGGCCCAGCTCTGGTTAGGTTCCCCTCCCATCCTGCAATAGGATCCTGCTTTTTTTCTAGTTTATGAACGAGGACAAATTTTATGCTTGCTGCTTTTAGCGAGTGCCTGTCAAGGAAGAAAGTGTCCTCACCAAAAAAGCAGTGAGCAGTGATGGGCATTAGCTGCAATCACTCTCCCAGCATCTCTCTGAAATAGCTGTGACCTCGGGGAGTCCTGGGATAGCCCAGAGTGGGCTAGTGCTCCTGCCTCTGAAGTCTGGGGATGGGGAACAAAGAGCGGATTCTCTGGGGACACAAGGTTTCCAGAGGTGTCACAGAGATGGAAATCTAGCTCTGACTGGGGCAGGCTTGCTGTAGACAAGGGAGTCCTGGGGAAAATAAAAGAAAGAAAACAGAAAAAATCCTTCAAAGATCTTATCTATGGGAAAACATTCTGTAACAAAGAAAGAACAGGCCCCTACAAGAAGGCAAGTGCATAAACGATCTCTGAACTGTTCTATTTAGGGTTTGAAATTTCAGCTGCTTCTATCTTCAAGTCCAAGGGAGGCCCCACCCGGCCTCTGGGCTCGCTCCAGTCCAGCCACCTCCCGGGATCATGTGCCAGTCAGTAGCAGAATCCCAGCAAACATAGGAATCTGTTTTCCAAAACCATGTCTGCTGAGGGAGAGAAGAATCAGAATAGGCATGTTAAGGGAGCTTTGGATGCGGCTGTTGGAGGTGGGATGTGGGTGGGGCTGGCTGTGCTGCTGTCTGAGCTGCAGTCACGTTGATGTAGCACGCGCACACCCGCATGCCTGGAAATCCAGTCTCCAGACCATGAAGGACAAGAGGGAAGCCTCCCAGTGCCTGGGAGCAGGGGTGGCGCAGGAGCCATCTGGACATATGCTTTTAGGAATGTGCGTGGTCAGGGTGGTAGACACTCACAGGAGGGGAAACCCAGCCTCACACAGCCTGCATTTCCCCGTAGGGTGAGGCTCAGGCAGCCTTGGATTTGATTATATGAACTTAGGGCTGCTCTTAGATCACCTCCTGAAAGCAGGTGCGGAAGGTCTGGACATCCCGGCACTTGGAGGAGCCTTGAGGCACCTCCTGGCTTCTGTCCATTTTGCTGACCCCGGTTTAGGGCAGGGCTGTCATCAAATCTGTGCCCTGGGTGTGGAAATTGGGTCCACTTTTTGATGCCCTGTTAGGATCTTTCTTGAAGGGACTTTAGATGTTCTCTGCCACACACAATCACAAGAAGACTAGGGGAAGGTGGAAAGTTAGAAAGACACGATGCTCATCACTCTGCTCTTGCTCTGAGGACCACAGTCTGTGGTAGCTTGACTGTCCCAGCACAGCAGTGGCCAGGCTGCTTGGGGCTGCTCCCCCACTCCATGCGCCACACCGCTGCTAACAAGCCTCTTAGCCGCCTGGAAGTCTGCTCTAGGTTTTGTGATGTTGGGCTTTTTTGAAGTAGAAAGTACGAATAGCATAATGAAATACCATCCAGAACCTTCCTAGGCCTCTGGTTTATGTATCTTTCATGTTGCTTTTGTAGAGGCTTTGACCACATGGAGTTGGATCTGAGGTTGCAAAAGAGGGTTTAAGAGCTGGGAGTAAATTTTTACAATAAATACAAACTTGCATACCTTAGATTCGTTTCCAGCACACATCCCCCACCAAAAAATAAAATAAAAAAACCCCTCTGCAAAAAAAAAGAAAAGAAAAGAAAAGAAAAAAAGAAAAGAAATTAAAATCAACAGTAACTATATAGTTCATTTACTCTTTTTCACCCTGAAATTTATCATTCTAAGCCTCCTGATGATATGCTATTGTGGGATCTACAATGGCTCTATTTCAGCTCCTGCCCTTCATGTTACTATTTTCTGATGAAATGAAACACACACATACACACACGCTCACACACAAAACAATAAAGGAATAATGTAAGACATTTTAGGTGCTAAATTGTGTGGCACAGAACATGTATGCTATAGACATGCAGAGCAGGGAGTGTGGGCTGGAGTGGTTAGGTAGGGCTGGAACCTAGACTGCAGGATGGTAAATTTAGGTTGGGGCATAGGAGGGTGAAAAGCTGAGCTGTGGCAGAGAGCTTATGATTCATGTAGCTTAAAGAGTAAGGACAAATTTTTTTTTTTTTTTATTGTCTAACTGTTTTGGCACAATTTTTAATATTATAGCCAATCAGAATGGACACTGGTTGCGGTGACAGAGTTTTGGAGGCCTCTGCTATGACCAGCATTTACCCATTGTGGAGGGATATGGGAAAGTCTTAGCAAATTCCAGGGCAGGAACGAGAGACTGGGATGATAGAGTCACTCAGGGGACTCTGAACAGCAGCTATTAACAGAGCAGGACAGGAGTATTTCAATATGCTAGCAACCCACATGTATGGTCCAGGGTGTACCTGCTGAATATGAGCCCTGAACAAGACAAATGTATTTTCTCACACAGAAGAATTTTAAAGGTAGAACCACTCTGGATGGTTAATACATCAGTCCAAGGTCTTCATCAAGGACTTGGTTGTTTATAGTATTCTCTCCTGCATCTCATTCTCATGACAGTATTCAGAGGTAGGAAAAAAGGCCTTTTCTTTCTCCTGCTTTTCTTTTTATCAGTCAGTAATATGTCTCTTCAGAAGTCTCCCTTCAGATCTCCATGGGAATTGCATTGCACTGCAGTTGCTGGCCCAGAAATGATAAGGATTAATCCCGTGGGATGAAGGGGGCCACTTTTCCCGAAGCACATGCTCACCACCCAGAGATGCATGTGTACTTGGATTAACTTGGGGTTCTCTCAGGGGGAAAAGAGAAAATGGCATTGAGTAGGCAACCGACAGTGTGCGTCTAGCTAGGTTACATGAAGTAAGATGACACCATTTATAGATTGTCTTCTCCAGGTGAAGAAGCTATGATTTAATCTGCAAAACCACTAGAGTGATGATAATGACCATTTGGTCAGCATTTACTGTGTACCTCCATACTGTTTCCCATAATAGTTCTTTCATTTACATTCCCACCAATAGTCCATAAAGATTCCAAACACTTTACATATACTATCTCACTGAATCCTCAGGAACCCCTGAAATTATGTAACTGAGCACTAGAAGAGTTATACAGCCTGTAGAGTTCATTAGGCAGTAAATGACACCATCGGACAGGTGGTGGAATGGAAACGACATTTCATTACAGTGATGTGTGGAAGAGTTTGGGAAGCAGAGGAGTTGATGGCATGGATACCTGTTACAAAGCTCTGGAAATGATGCTGCTCAGAGATAAGGGTTGGGACCATGTGGGATGACATTTTGAGCACCTGTTATGTGTGAAGAATTTCACCAGCCAGGTTTTCTCATTCAGTTTTTTTATTCTCACAAGAATTCTATGGAATAGGTACTTTTTAATTGTGGTTAAAAACAAAACAAAACATAATAACACAGATTTTATTTATTTACTTTTTAGAGAGAGGGGAGGGGAAGAAGAAAGAGAGGGAGATAAATATCAATGTGCCAAAGAAATATTGATCGGTTGCCTCTTGTGCATCCCCAACTGGGGACCTGGCCTTCAACCCAGGCATGTGCCCTAAACTGGAGACCTTTCAGTTTGCAGGTGGGCACTCAATCGACTGAGCCACACCAGCCAGGGAAAAACCCATAATATTAAATTTGCTATCTTAACCATCTTCAACTATACAGGTCAATAGTGTTAAGTATCTTTGCATTGTTGTGCAACAGATCGTTAGAAGTATTCATCTTGCAAAACTGAAACTCTAATCCCACTAAATACTAATTTCCCCTTCCTTCTTTCCCTAGCTCTTTTATTCTTTCTTTTTCTATGATTTTGGCTACTTTATATACTTTATATGATTAAAATCATACAGTATTTACCCTTTTGTGACCGGCTCATTTGATTTAGCATAATATCCTCAGTGTGTATCCATGTTATAGCATGTGACATGATTTCCTTTAAAAAAGCTGTTTAGGGACATCCAATCAAGATGGCAGCATAGGCAGACCTGGCTTTCCTCTTTGCACAATCACATAAAAATTGCAACTAAAATATCAAACAGCTGTCACTCAGAACCATCAGAAATCGAGTTGAAAGTAAGTCTGACAACTATGGAACTAAAAAAAACACATCCATTGAAACAGGTAGGAGGGACACAGATACAGAATGGGCTGGTCCCACACTCACGTATAGTGGATACAAATTAGGCAGGTATATCTCTGGAGCTAGAAGTCCCAGACCCACACCAGACACCCAGCCCAGGGTTCCAGTGCCAGGAAGATAAGTCCCCACAACTTCTGGCTGCAAAAACCAGCAGAAATTGAGTCAGTGGAAGAAACTACTGGAATCCCAAGCAGTTCCTCTTAAAGAACCCACACACAGACTTAAACTTACTCCCTCTGAGCCCCAGCACTGGGGTAGCAGCTTGAAAAGCACCCGTGGTATACAGGGAGAAACTGAAGTGTCTGGCATCAAGGTGATCAGAGGCCATTGTCCCTTTCTAAAAGACCCCCACAGCAAAGCTGGAAAGCTGGTGCCATATCTGAGGCTGCATCAACCTGGCTAACACTATTTGACCCACCTTGGAGATCCCCAGAGACTACACCCCACCTAACTTATGGGTCCACCCAAACTGTTTTTCCAAATGAATGACTGGTCTTGGCTCTTGCTTCACAAATTCCTAAATCCTCTCAAACAAGCAACAGCTGGCCTCAGTGAGCCCCAGACCCAGCACTAGCAGCAGCTAGTCTAGATTCATAGCCTGGTTTTGCCTAGAAATCTCCAAGCCCAACACAAGTATGAGCCATCTCAGATTGCTTTATAGCTCAGGCAGGGTGGCCCCAGGCAAAACACAAGTGGAGGTTGACCTTGGACTGCACCACCCAGAAACCCCCGGGCCAGCAGACCCAGTGGACAGCTACAGACCACATCGGAGCACCACCACCCCGCCCTGCACAGCTGATTTTCCATGAAGGGCAGAGTTTGGTGGTAAGTGGTCACAGCCAATCTTTGCAGCTGACTGGCCTGGATAAATCCTTCCCATTGACCTGCCAACAGCAACCAAGTCTCAACTACAAGAGGAGGTGTACTCAGTTCACATTAAGTGTGCACCTTGAGTACGCAGCTCAAGGGCAATAGGGGAGGCTGTGCCATTGGACCTTACAGGGCACCTACTATATTAGGCCACACTACAACCATGACACAGAGTAAAGCAGCTCTACCTAATACAAAGAAACATGGTCGAAATGAAAGAACTGATCAAAACTCCAGAAAAAGAGCTAAATTAAATGGAGATAAGCAATATATCAGACGTAGAATTGAAAACACTGATTATAAGGATGCTCAGGGAACTTAATGAGGACCTCTTTGATCCAGTCAGAAACGAAGGATACACTAATTGAAATAAAAAACAATTTACAGAGAAACAACAGTAGAGTGGATAAAGCTGAGAATCAAATCAATGATTTAGAATATAAGGAAGCAAAAAAAAAAAAAAATCCAAAAAATTAGGATATCGTCGTCGGCAGCCGTCCGTCTCAAGAGACGATGGTGTAGCTTCTTAAAAGTCTATCTGCACCGCCGAGAATGGCTGTGCAGTCCGACTCGGGAGTGACACGGTATCTGTCTCCTCCCGTGTTGAATCGACATCTTGCGATGACGCTGGAGTGTCCTCTCCAGTGAAGCTGAAGCTACAGAGCCTGGGCAGGGTGATATGGAGGGTCTGCTGTTGCCCATGCAGCAGACCCCCGCACCCCCCTCTTCGCAGCTGAAGGGTCCAAGGGAAAGACGGAGTCAATACAGCTTGGCTTCAGGTGCGCCGCAGGAGTTGCCGGTGTTGACTACAACGTCAAACCGCCTTAGGGACTCCGGCTCCGGATTTTCTGTCGGGGTTTACTCCCTTAGCCTTTCCCCTGAAGAGGTATGCCGCAAGGCAGCGGAGGTTTTTTGGAGTCAGAGTTTTCCTTCTCTGATGTGCCCTGACTGGAAGATCGAACCAGCGACACTTAGCTCGCAGGCCGACGCTCAATCCACTGAGCCAAACCAGCCAGGGGCGCATACATACATAAAGTATACATTGCATTATACATAAAGTATAATATAATGCAAAACTCTACTGTATTATTTGTATACAGCAGTCCCCTCTTATCTGCAGGGAACGTGTGCCAAGACCCCCAGTGGATGCCAGAAACTACGACTATGCCAACACAGTATGGAGATGCTTGACGAAGGGATGATTGACTTCCCAGGCTGGATGGAGCTGGATGGTGTGAGATTTCATCATGTTACTCAGAATGATATGTAGTTTAAGTCTTATGAATTGTTTATTTCTGGAATTTTCCACTTAATGTTGTCAGACCTCTGTTGACCACAGGTAACTGAAACTATGGAAAGTAAAACTGTAGATAAGGGGGGAGGTGGGACTACTGTACTGTGGGAAAATAGTAAAGAAAAGCAAGAGGATTGTTACCACAATGTTAGGATAATGCTAGGATAATAGTTTCTTTCTATTTGATTTTCTTGGAGACCTATGTCAATGGTTTGGTGAAGGAAATATTTCTGTTCTTAGACAACTGAGAAGGAACATAAGATAGTAACTATCTCAGTTAATTAATCAATCCATATAAGATTCTTCTTCTAAGGTAGGTGCTATAGGCCGAATGCTTGTGTCTTCCCCAAATTCATATGTTGAAACCTATGAATTTGCGAACACATTACAAGCTGTGGCCTTTGAGAGATGATTAGGTCATGGGAGAGGAACCCTCATGAATGGGATTAGTGCCCTTATAGAAGAGACCCCAGAGAACTGCCTGGACCCTCCAGCCATGTGAGGACACAATGAGAAGACTGCTGTGTCTGAACCAGAAAGTGAGGTCTTGGCAGACAGTAAATCTGCAGGCACCTTGATCTTGAGCTTCCAGCTTTTAGAACTGTGAGAAATAAATTTCTGTTGTCTATAAACCATTCAGTCTGTGGTGTTCTTCTATAGCAGCCTGGACAGACTAAGACAGGTAGCTACTAGTGTGGGAATTATTTGACATATTATTTTAAAGTGAGGGTGGTATAATTTACCATTTCCTCCTGATGGGAAGATTTAAAAGTTCACAGGGATTATAGTCATTTTATATAATATTTAAAATATTATATAAAAATAAAATCCCATTTACTCAATCCTACATTAAAAGTTTTGCTTCTCTTCTTATTGCTAGTTATTCTGGGCAAAAAGAAGGAGGATAGAAACTGATGAAGGTATGTGGCCCAGGGTGAGTACAAGGTTCCAACAGAGTTGCTGACAGATGACCAATGCTAAAAGTGACTCAGTGCTTCCTCTGCAGACACTGTGTTGTCCAGTCTGCACATATTTATGTGGGGATGAATGTACTGCTTTCCCCTGTGAATTAGGTTCCCAGACCCAATTCCAACATAGGGGAGGGAGGGTTCCGCACACCCACAAGCAGGACACCCTGCTGGTGTCTGAGTATGTAGCTCAATTTTCACACTACCTGCAGACAGCATTAGATTCCACAGGTTAAGGATTTAGTCCTACAAGATTGTCTATTCCCTGCCCTTACCTACCCCGACACCCCCCTACACACATACTTCAGTCACTAGCTGCAAACCCAGGCTCTTAGCTGTGCTTCTAATAAACTAGCTATAGATCAGAAGTTCCCACCACCCTCTCTAACTCAGGATGCCAATCACAAATCCAACTTGTTACCTGTACTTCTGACTAACTGGCTATAAATCAGAAGTTGCTACAATGTAAAGTCTTGGGCATGGTTAATTGACCAGAATGGCTCATAGAACTCAGAAAACATGTTACTACATCACTGGTTTATTGTAAAAGGGTCAGCCAAGTGGAAGAGCTGCATAGCATAAGGTATGGAGAAAATGCACAGAGCTTCTCCAGGTGTGCACTCTCTGTGCATCTCCATGTGCTCGCCAACCCAAAAGCTCCCCAAACCACCTCCTTTGGGTTTTTATGGAGGCTTCATTATGGCCATGACTGGTTAAGTCATTGGCCATTGGCAATTGATTTAAGCTCCAGCTCCTCCCAGGAGCTGGGAGACACAGAAGCCCAACCCTCTATTCACATGCTTGGTTGTTTCTCCTGGTAATCAGCCTCCATTATTTCATGCTTCCAAAAGCCACCTAGTTCACATAACAAAAGACACTTTTATTATTCTTAGCACTTAAGGAATACCAAGGGTTTGGGAGCTGTGAGCCAGAAATGGGACTAAGACCAAATATATATTTGTATATAATTTTAAATATTATGTAAAATATTATATAAAATCACAATATCATACCCTTTGAATATATTCCTCTTCTGAGCTGAGCAGCCACCTGGACACATGGACTCTGGACTTGGTGCCCAGCTCAATCTTGAGGAGTGAGCAATCCTTGACCAAGTGCCTCCAGGTTTGCAGGCAACCCAGTTCAGCCCAACAGGATTCTAGAACTGGGGAATTTTGTTGTTCAGGTAGTATTCAGTTTCTGAATAAAATCATTTCTGTGTTTTTGTCAAATGTGTCTTGTCTGTAACGCTTACCTAGATAAAAACATCGGTCCCTGTGTGACTTGGTCATCTTTGTAAGGAAACGTTTCAGGTCATCTTTAGTAACCCCCTTGACTCAGCATTACTAAGCAAACTACTAGCTGGTCAATTCATTCCACCCACTCCTCAAATTATTGGAGCTACCTGTTTTGGCTGTGTCCTTGAATAATTCACATCAGAACAAGGCAAAAGCCAGCCAAGCCCTGTGACCTGACTCAGAGGTCAGCCCCCTCACCCACATCCCTGCTCCCATATCTGATAGCCAGGAAGGAATGCATCGCCAAGAATCAGGTATGTTTGAACTGAGAGCACTTTTTAATCTGCCTCCCTGCCTTCTACGTGAATTATCACCAGTCTCTCCTCCAAAGTGAAAATTCCCCAAGAACTAAGTAGCATTTTTGGTAGCTTTTCCCACACCTTGGTCATCACACCTTCCATCATCTTCTATCTTTAAAAAAAACAAGGAGGGGGTGTCTTTAAATCTGTAATAGTGTTAACAATGAAACAATTTTTTAAAAGTGAAGTTCTTTATTTTTCTTCCTGTTATAATAGTGGGGAATTGTATCCCACCCCGCCATTCTTTTGACCTTATTTCTATAAGTGCTGACTGACTAATACAAGTATGGAGCTTGTGGATAAACAGCATGTTTGTATAAGAATCCTGAAAACTAACTTCAAAAGATAGATACCAACCTTCAGGCATTCCAGTTCTGAGAAATTTGCTGACCTTCAGCCATGGAGCCAGTATGATGTGAAGCCAGGATGACTAAACCAGGATGACCGTCACTTGCCTTATCAGAATGGACTGTGCTTGTCTGCACATAGAGAACTTTACAAACTCCACCCTTGAACTCTTTGTTCTGTTCCCCTCTCGCTCCTTATAAAAACCTCTGCCTCCACTGAGAGGGGGAGACAGGCTTTGAGGCCACAGTGCCCCATGTTCCAGGTAGCCAGTATCTGAATTAACCTCCTTCCTTTACATCAGCACCTGCCTCTTGGGTATTAGCTTTTGAAACTGCAGGCAGCAGGACCTGCATTTGGTTACAAACTTATAGTGGGGCTTTAAGTCTTAAGAAATTACAAAGTTATCAGACCTGGATGTGGTGAAGCAGATGAACCCCAGAACTGGTGCGGTGTTCTCACAGTTCTGGGGGTGGGCTGTGGTTTAAGAAGCAGGAAGGGGAATATACTACACACTTTTCTCAGTCTTGTTCTGGGAGCAAATTTTATGAGAAATAGACCCACATGACAGGTATATATCTGGGGGGGGCAGGGAGGATCAGTGTGGAGACCATAAGGAGGGAGTGTTAGGCAGCACTTAGAAATGAGCTGCGGGAGGAAGGGGGAAGGAGGCCACTGCCCTAGTTGACCCAAGACAAATAGTTGAAATAGTTTCAGTTAACTGCCCTTGTTAGCAAAATTTTCATTGCTATTTTAACCCAGTGTGGGCAGTCAAGGAGAAGTATGGAAAGGGCATGTGCAGAAGAGACTAAAGTTATATGACCAAACTATTTGTCAATCAATATAGACCCCCTACCCTGTGCTAATACAATAACCATGCATGTACTTAAGGCAGCAGGTTCATGAGACTCGGGCCCTTCTCACCACTGTCAGCAAGCCTGTTCTCTCCCTTGAGGACATACTAATAAAACTTTTACTCATCCACTTTCATCTCATTGACCTGTAATTCTTTACTCTGTCAGCAAGAAAATCCAGCTCCAGTAACATCTTTCGGTGCCATGATGTGGATTGCTGGATAGGGCCCTTTTCATGGTTGTATCCTTGGCTATGACAGTTTGCATGTCAACTTCCTGTAGTTATTGGCTTTGCTGATGGTTTCTTGTTCTCTTCCTCTTGAGGAATTGCCATACCCTGCTGGCATTGGTTAAGCATGTAAAAGCCACAAGGATGCTTGCCGCTTGAAGACTCCTGTGAAAGGATAAGCTGGTCATAGACCTGGGAAGAGACACTAGGTCCCCGCCAGCTGCAAGCAAATGTCTGGGCAACAAAGAACATTATAGGAGCAATCAGACTCCCACCCCCATAGAGCTTCCCCTGCTTAGGTTTAACTCTTGAGAGGAGGAGGCAGGATTTTAACCTTCAGTGGAAAATTCCGGGCTTTCTAAGCTCTTTTCTTCTAACCATGCCTTCTCGTTCAATCAGCCTTACTCATCGGACCTTTTAGATCTAGCTTCTCCTGCTTCCTTTTGGCCACTCTATTTACACCTCTACCCTCTACCTACTTAGCCTGCTGCAGGGCAACTGTTGCGTCTGCTCTCTTGCCAAATGAAGACCATGCTCCTTTGGGCTATGCATCTTCACTAGCTGTTATGCTGCCAATGGTGACCCTATCCTTCCCCTCTCTTGCCTCTCTGAACATTGCTTACACTGCCATTGTCCAGAGGTGATCAGTAAGCTCCTGATACTCTGGCCAGTTATGGCCCTGCTTAAAGTTAGTCCACCACATTGAACCCAAGGTTCTTAGATTAGAGTCTCTACCCGCCTGTTCCAAGCCCTGCATTTCACTCCTGTTTCAGATTAGACCCGGCCCTGTTGTGTTCACATTAAGTGGGAAAAAGGGACTTTTCGTATGTACTTCCTCAGGGGCCTGTGCACTTTTTTGAATAAGATCCATTCCCTAAGTTATCTTGAAAGGGCAGAGAAGTTGGCACAAACCTGTCCTTTGTGTGTCTTGGAGAGGCAGAGGGGACTAATTTGGGTTTGTAACCTGTCCCTTTGGTTCTTTTCTAAGACAGGGATACTCTTCCTCCTCAGACATCTCAGTTTTGTTTTTTGTTTTTTAATTTTAAAAAATATGTATTTATTTATTTATTTTTAGAGAGAGGGCAAGTGAGGAAGAAAGAGAGGGAGAGAAACATCAATGTGTGGTTGCCTCTTGCAGACGCTCAACTGGGGACCTGGCCTGCAACCCAGGCATGTGCTCTGACTGGGAATTGAAATGGCGACCTTTTGGTTTGCCACTCTGCCACACCAGCCAGGTTGAGACAACTCCTTTATTTAAGGCTCAAGGACCCACAACATCGTCCAGACTGTTGTCCCTGGAGAGTATTTTCCCATTCTGAGAGTCATCGTTATGGATTAGTCAGTTCAGTTTAGGCCTACAATCTTATTGGGACAAGTGGTTAAGGACTTACTTGGTCCCAGCATTACAGCTTTCAGCAGAAATCCAGCTCATAAAATCCATCCAGCGAGCAAGCCAAATTCAATGGGAATGAAGTTTTCAGCTTTTCCATGCTCCTACCTTGGCTCTGCAGTGCTCCATTCTTCTTATTTTCCCCTTCAGCCCTGTATAATTTCCTCCTCATTCCTTGGTTGAGCCTCTTTGGCTCCCACCCCTGTTCGAGGTTTTTTTGGGTCCCAGAATAATGCAGAAACTACCTAGACTCTTCCTATGATTGGTCAGCAACGCCCAGGGGAGGGAAGAAGCAGACTCTCTCTGCTTCCACTCTCTCCACAACAGAGATGTCCTTTTTGGATCCCAGGGTCTTGGGATGCCGAGTCCCAGACCCCCAGGTTTCAGGACTCTGAAAACCTCAGGTTTAGACCCCAGGACGCTGGGCTCTCTAAGCTCACAGTATCTCTCACTTCCAGATGGGAAGCCAAGAATCCATTCCTGCTGGCATGCCTCTAGGCTATACACTTTCCAACTGGCCTCAGTCTGATCCCCAAACCCTGAAGAAAAGTTGACTTATATTTTTCTGTAACATTGCTTGGCCTCAATATCAGCTAGGGGGTGGGGAGTTTGGCCACTAAATGGGACCTTAAATTACAGTACAATCTTACAGCTTTGTCTTTTGTGTAAATGTCTTGGTAATTGGCCCCAAATCCCGTATGTGCAGGCATTCTTTCATCTAAGGCAATGGTTCTCAACCTTCCTAATGCCACAACCCTTTAATACAGTTCCTCATGTTGTGGTGACCCCAACCATAAAATTATTTTTGTTGCTACTTCATAACTGTAATTTTGCTACTGTTATGAATCATAATGTAAATATCTGATATGCAGGATGTATTTTCATTGTTACAAATTGGACATAATTAAAACATAGTGATTAATCACAAAAACAATATGTAATTATATATGTGTTTTCCAATGGTCTTAGGCGATCCCTGTGAAAGGGTCATTCGACCCCCAAAAGGGTCACGACCCAGTTTGAGAACTGCTGATCTAAGGCATTGTGGAGATTTACATTATAAGTATAAGCTTATTCCCACTGCTATTTCACCTGATTCCTTTTCTTCTAATTCCCAGACCCCTTCAGAGCCTACTCCAGCTGTAGGACCTTAGGAAAAACTCTCCTGCCATCTACTTTACTGATCCCATATCCGAGGCCCCCAGCCCAACCAATGGCCCCCACTTCCTCTACACCTAAGATACCTCTAGTAGAAACCATGGGAGAGTTTGGCCCTCAGTTAATTCACAAACCTTTTCTCCTGTTGAGCTTAGGCAAATTAAAATTGACTTAGGAAACTACTCTGACAACCCAGATAAATATATAGACACTTTCCAACACCTTGCCTTGGCCTGTGAGTTTACTTGGAAGGACCTTATGGTTATCTTGGGACAGACCCTATCAGCTATTGACCAGGACAAAGTAATAACAGAGGCCAGAAAATTTGATAACAACTTACATTTATCAGATAGCAACCCCACAGGAGAAACAGCAGTCACACTAGTGGATCCTGAATGGGACTATAGCTCTTCCCAGAAGTGAGAAAGGAATCATTTCCTAAATTGCATTAAAGCAGGACTTAAGACTGGCTGTGGAAAGGCCCTTAACTATTCCAAGGTCTCTGCTGTTAGGATCTAGATGAAAATTCACATTTCTAGAAAGGCAAAAGGAGGCACTTATCAAACACACCAACCTAGATCTAGAATCATATAAGGTCCAGGTGATATGAAAAGACAAATTTTTAACTCAATCAGCCTCTGATATTAGGAGAAAGTTATAAAACCTCAATCAGGAGCCTGGAGTTTCCTTGGACAAAATGTTAACTATGGCCAAGGCAGTCTTTTACAACCGGAACCAGGAGAGGGAGGCCAGGGCTCAGAAGGAGAAAAAGAAGACTAGGCATGCCCAAAGTCTAGCCACTCTGTTACCGAGCAAAAGGGGGTGCAATCATGTGGTGCCTTGGTGTAAGATTCAACAACTAGTGTTGAGGAAAACAGGTCTTTATTTACAATATTCCAACCTGGTGGAGGGGTGGCCTGGGGGCACTCCTGCTCAGAGCACTGTTCTTCCCCGAAGACGCAGCACTTCCCTTGTCTCCAAAAGGCTAGAAGCCAAAAACACCTGCCCAGAAATTCCCCATTCCTTATCTGTCAACTGTCCCCTTCAGGATCAGGGGTACGATGTCATCAGTTCCTGTATAAGAGTCCAGAAAACATGGTGAAGTCCTGGAAAGTCACAAGTCCTAAGAGTCCTGTCTGCCTGTCCCAAATTCCAAGAGTCCAGATAGAGTCCAAGTGTGGAAGGTGGAGTCCTCGGTGGCTTCGGAGTCAGCTGGAGCTGGCACAATCAAAGCAACAGCGTGCCGGCTTTCTTACTAGCCCAGGCTGCATGGTTCCCTTTCATGGCGGACCAGCTCTCCTACAAAGCTGCCTCGCTGCTACGTAATGGCTCTCTTCCTACACACCAGACCTCATGGTGTGGGTCTGGTGGGTCTACCCTTCTGCCCTCTTTCAAACCATGTGGCCCCACGCACCAAATGGCTGCCACCTTTTGTTCTGCCTTGCTCCTTTCCTTTCCTTACAAAAGTTCATGGTTCCACCCCCAAATGGCTGCCACTCTTCCTTTAAATCCTAACTGTGGCCTGTGAAGCAGTGGGTGGGGTAACCAGTTGTGAGCGCCCACAGGAACCTTGTGCAGGCCCCGTAAGCTTCTTCATCACCATTCTATGGTCAAAGCCCTTCCTATCTCTTTGACACTGTGGGGTGGCCATAGCCATTTGCATAACTAAGAAACTAACTACCCACAAACTACATTAAAGGCTGCACTGTTCCCTTCCTCCATTCCCAAAACCATGGGCTGTGGGGACTTTTGGGGACCCCTGTTATAGCCCTTGTGAGACAATCACAGCCACACTCCACTGGCCCTCCTGATCCACCCTAAAGGACACTAAGTGTCATGTGTGTCTGAAGGCAGGGCACAGGGCTAAGGAGTGTCCAAATCATAACAAGCCACCTTAGGCACCATGCTATAAGTACAAGAAAGCAGGCCACTGGGCAGCTCTGTCCCCTAAGTTGGAGGACTCTTGGACTCAAGTCTGCAGCTCCCTTGCAGATGGTGGCACAGGACTGCAGTTTCCCATTACAGCTGACCCCGCCTCAAGAGGTTGCCACCACTGGACTGGAGCCTAGGGTACACGTGGATATGGCAGGTAGAACAGCAACTTTCTTATCAGATACTGAGGCTACCTACTTTGTCCTACTTCCTTCTCTGGACCCCTCCCCTCACAATCCTGCAGTATCCTAGGAGTAGCTGGGAAACCTACAACCAGAAACCTCACCCTTTCTTTGGGTTGCCTCTGGGATGGGTATTACTTCACTCATTCTCCTTGTATTCCAAGAGTGCCTAACCCCTCTACTCAGAGGAGTCCTCCTTCAATTACTAGGAACTAGAATAATTATAGGGGGCAGTCCTACATTGAGGTCCCCACTTCAAATGTTACTCATACAGGTTAGAGATCACCAGATACACTTACCCCTTCATGGGAATGTCAAATTGATCCAGACCTATGGGATAACAGGGTTCCTGCCCAAGCCCTTTACAAACACTTGAGTAGAGATCCAACTGCTGAGATAATTAAAAATAACTGACTTTGTTTTACAAATGAAATCTTTACAGGGTCAAAGGTGTGCCTTCAGAACATTAAAGCCCACCAAATCCTTTTACCTTTCCAAAACCTCCTCTATTCATCTTAAAAAGTCTTATAGATAATTGGCTTTATGAAACCAAAGTTCTTCTAGGAGAAGCTTAATTTTTTTTTCTACATTTTTGAAATGCATATACCCAATCTTCTCCGTGAACTCTTGTCTGGGAAGTGTTGTTTCGATGTCAACACATCAGGACAAGTACAACAGAACATTCAAAGTATCCGTGAATCAGCATCCAAAATTATAACTTTGAAATAAAGAACAAAAAAGAAAAAGATTTAAAAAAAATTATAACTTCAACCTCATTTAGGAATTCAAAGTCATGGCTCATGGCTTTACTCCTCCCTTTTGCAGCTCCCTTTCTAATCATCCTAATGCTGCAAATGTTTTGACCAATAATAATTAGCCTATTAACTAAATTCATTTCTTTAGAATAGAAGCCATAAAATTACAAATGATCATTACAAAAGAATATCAGCCTCTGGGACTACAGTCCTTGATCACCTATTGCAGACTGTTGGATGGACACCTCCCTTCACCTCTCCTGACTGACAGCTAACAAGCATGGGAACCCAAAATTACTAAGACACCCCTCCCCAAAAGAAAGCAGACAGAGTGGTCATTGCACCAGTAGTCCTCAAAGATTTGAGTTCCTATTGCTTAAGAAGTGTAAGAGACAAAGAAGCCACTGACTGATTCTCAAACCAGTAGGAGACAATTATCAGATGAATCATAGAAAAGGGGTCAGGAAATGACATTCCGTCACTCTTCACACATATCTCTGGGATCAAAAGGAGGAAGATTGTCATCACCAAACACAGAGAAATGGGAAGAAGTAGCTAGGTAACTTTGCAAATAAGTTGGAGATAGACCTATAACTAGATTACTCTTAGTTAATTACACCCTGAGTTAAGTAGTTAATCATGTTAGATTGTGAACCTGGATTAACCAGTAATGGAGAAACAGGGGAGAAGGAGAATGGTGGAGAAGCTAATCGTGTTTGATAAAACCAATTTGCTTTGTCTACTGCATGTGTGCATGCCTTTGGCTGGCTGTGCCCAGCTCTGCAGACCCGTGAATAAACAAACGCCTCACTTTGCTGCTGAAGTCCTGTGTCCTGGTGTTTTATTGTGAGCATTTCTCAGAGAAGAAAATGTTAGGCAGCATTTAGAAATGAGCAGGGCAGGAGGTATGAGAAAGGGAGCCACTGCCCTTGTTGACCCAAGGCAAGTAGTTGAAATAGTTTCAGTTAACTGCCCTTGTTGGCAAAATTTTATTGCTATTTTACCCCCTGTGTGAGCAGTCAAGGAGAAGTATGGAAAAGGGCATGTGCAGAAGAGACTAAAGTTATATGACCAAAGTATTTGTCAATCAATATAGAAACCCTCCCCTGTGCTAAAAACAATTAATCACACGTGTACTTAAGGCAGCAGAATCAGGAGACTCAGGCCCTTCTCACCAGTCTTGGCAAGCCTGTTCTCTCCCTTGAGGATGTACTAATAAAATTCTTATTCATCCACTTTTGTCTCGCTGCCGATCTGTAATTCTTTACTGCCTCGGTAAGAAGAACCAAGCTTCAATAACAGGAGGCCATTTAGATGAGAGTGACTGCTTTCTACAAACAGGACATGCAGTAACAATATGGCTGGGTGTGATAGATCTGATCACATCTCTGATTGAATAGAGAAGAGAAATTCCATGGCGGGGGGGTGGGGGGGCGGCGGGCAATAAATCCCCAAACCCAGTTTAAGATGTAAATCTTGTTAAAAAGAACAAAATTTAGCCCTGGCTGGTGTAAAGCAGTGCATTGAGTGCTGACCCGCAAACCCAAAGGTCACTGGTTTAATTCCCAGTCAGGGCATATGCCTGGACTGTGGGCCAGGTCCCCAGTTGGGAGTGTGAGAGAGGCAACAAATAGATGTTTCTCTTCCTCTCTTCCTCCCATCCCCTCCCTCTAAACATAAGTAAAATACTTAAAAAACAAACAAACAAAATTGAAATAGATAAAGTTGAAGATCCAATTGGTTTTATTAAGTTACTCATCATCCAATCTAGCAACTAGAAGGCACTCAAAGAAGCTGTACGAAATGGAAGGTATTTATAGGCAGAAAGAGGTTGGGACAAGAAAGTTAAAAGACTGGCTTGTTTTTCTTTTCTTTTCTTTTCTTACAGGGGAAAGTGCGAACACCATCCCCCACTACCACAAATTATGCAGTCGGGTTTCCCACATTTGGGAAATCGCAGGGGTCAGCACATCTGGAGTGCAATGGACAAGCCTCACCCTGGGAAAACCACTTTTGTGATCATGATATCTCCCCTGCCAGTTAAGTGTAAGACTGGATTCTTTTAGGCCAAGTCCCCTTCCCTTAGGGGAAGGCAAGGATATTATCAGGCAGATTACCTTGTTAGTGCTGACCAGAAAACTCCAGACTAATTAGTTAAAAATTCTATCCTGGTAGAGGCTAGAACTCCTATGATGTTAGGTAATAAGTCTTGGTGGTGCTTAGGGAAAGTGACTCCATTTGGGTTTTTTTCTTTTTTAAGTCTTGAGAATAATCTGTTCATCTAAAGGACAAAAAGTGTTGGGGACCCCCAACCCACAGAGATCCCCTGGTGTCGAAGATGAAATGAAGACTTTCCAGGCAGCTTGTGCTAGGGGAGAGAAGGCTGGCAAAAGTCTGAGAGACAAATGCCTCGATTGCCTTCCTCCAAGGTCTTTTATTGAGTGCAGTAAGCTGAAGGGCATATAGCATGCACAAAGCTCATCAACCAATGTTAAACAGTGCTGATTACAGAAAACAGATACTGTTCAGGGATAACAATTGAAGGAAAGTTGAGATCCCCTCAGGTCAGGGTGTGTTGGACACAAAGACTTCAGATGGCCATAAAATAGGGATGGTAAGTTCATTTTGAGTTAAAGTTAAAACCTCTTCTGGTACAATAAAGGGATCAAGGGAGGCAAAAGAACAGGGCAAGCTACAAAGGACATAAAGCATTTTCTCATGTCCCGATTCCCACTGAGGCCCACTGGCCATAGCATGGAGGCACATATGCACCCCGCTTTCTTGGTTTTCTGGCCAGGTCTTCATTTCCTTCGCCTGGCCTGCAGAGGGATCCAAGTCTCCATACTTTACCAGGGGGACCCTGACAAAAAAGAGATGCTTTTTAATTCAATATGCTTTGCAACATGGCTGGTAAACTTGCTCTGAGGTTCCTCAAAGAAGGTTCGATCAAAGACTCATATTTCAAATTCTAGCTGAGAGAATCTCAGAGGTCTAAGGGTCTAGTGCTCCTAACGCTTTGATTTTGAAAAAAAATTTTTTTATCTTGATTAAAATGAGAGGCTTTGAGGTAAGTTTTCTAACAAGGTTTCAAAATTCTAATAACTATTTTAATTTTATGTATATACTAAAATATGAAAAATTGGGTTTTTACAAAATTTTTTTTCAGTTTTGTAAAAATTGTAACAGAACCCTTGGGCTGCTCTGATTGAAACAGAACCCACGAGCTGTTTAGTTAGGGGCCCGATTGCCCGCCGCCATAATTGTAACTCTCAATACCAGAGTTTAGTGAAAAGGAAAAGAATTGTTTATTTGCACATAGTTCTGCCTCCCTATCCCAGTCCTGGCCAGTCTTAAGAAAGTCAGAAACACCGTTTCCCCACTTCCTAGGCACAGTTCAGCTTTACCAGTAGCTGCCAATCACTCAATTCTGATTGGGGAGGTCCTTTCTGTGCTGTGGTGCCCTCCAGCTCTCAATGCAGAACCGCCTGGATTCTCAGCTTCCTTGTAAACTGTCTCAGCCTCCTTCTAAACTGCCTTCTTCCTGTAAACTGCATGGTGAGAGCCTCTTCTTAAAGCATCCTGGAGAGCCCCCTCCTCCAAGCCACCTGGAGGGAGTGTGCGAGAGCGAGCAAGAGCGAGAGAGCGAGAAAGCCAGCTAAAACGTCCACAGCTGCTTATATATCCCTGACTGCATCCTCTGACGCAGTGGGTGTTGCAACCAGTTCTGACCATTCACAGAACCCTACGCAGGCTCTGTAGGCTCCTTCCGTACCACGCCACAGTTCAAGACTCCTCCCATCTTCCTGGGCCTTGGAAGTATCAAAGTCATTTTGCATAACAAAGACACTAACAACTAGCCTCAGGCATGCAAAGGCATCTTAAAAGCTGCTTCCTTTTCCCCAACCCCTAGTCACAAACTCTGGGGTTTGTTTTTGGACACCCCTGTTTCTGTAACAAAATCACTGGTAGAAAGTGTGTTTCCTTTTTGTTGACTGGCATTTTTATGAATAGTTCATGTATGTATTATCATTCTTTCAAAACTGTGCCACAAATATTGAATTATTATGTTGTACACCCAAACTAATATCTGCCAATTGTATCAATAAAAATATTTTTAATGTGTCATAAACTCCCTATAGAGTTTGAATTGTTAAATTATTGAATAATTCCATCTGTTTAAGATAAGGAATTTGACTCACATAGTGTTAAGCTGAAGTACTGTTGAGGATTTTATTTCTTCGCTGTTAAAAAAAAGTCTGAACATCATATTGTCACTTGATGGTGCCAATTCAACCTCAATAGAAACCTCCAATTTGGGGTAAGAAAACTATTTTGTGTAAACAGCTCAATTGTGACACAGCACAGTTATAAGGACAGCTCAATAGTGTTACACCCAATTATGAATAGCATGGCTGTGGAATAGCAGGGTTGTGAAGTGGCCCTGGACAGACGGTGCTCCTGGGCAAGGCTCCTCTCCAGCTAGACAGATCTGCTCCTCCTGAAGACATCTTAGGTGTTTTGCTTTTGCTGCTTCAGCTCCTTTTCGAAAACACAGTTTTCAGTCTTAAGAGAAAGGGGAAACTGGTCTCTCAGAATAAGAGGGGAGCTGACTGATATATAGAGAAGTCACAAACTCTGATCCCTCATTGTTCCATCCTCATGCAAATGAAATCTACAAATTTTTAAGGTTTGAGTAGTCCAAAAGGCACTGTCCTGATTGGTCAAGGATGCAGTCACTCTGATTGGTCAGTGAAGATTCTGATAAGGATAGTTGCATAGCTCTGATTGGTCGGGGATAGTCTCAGTCCTATATATTAAAATAGGATTCCAGGAATTCTTTTATAATGGTTGCCTCAGGTAGCAAAAACACAGTGCAGGCAGGCAGTTCAGTGCAAGAGACAGGGCAGCTTAGTGCAGGCTTCTGTTTAGTGCAGGACTCTCCCTGAAGTGCAGCTTGTGTGGGAGGCCTGTGAGAGGCCCCTGTTTAGAAACTGCTGCTAAGCCGTTCTTGGTAGGGATCTTCTTTCTCTGGGTATACAATATTAATAAGTTATTTTAGTTTAGAATAAACACTTCTCTCCTCTTGCAAATAAATTCCATATTTGTTTCAATTTTCATCAAATATATGCATATGTTTATTTTTAAAAGTCAACTAACTCATCAAACAAAATATAGTCTTAGACCTCTTTCCTCATGTTCCCCAATTTCTCCTTCCCTACTGTCATCTATGTGTTTTAGTTGATTCTTTTGGTGTTTACCTCTATATCACTAACACACTTGTATTGCTATTACTTTATTTTTCAGTTTAAGGCATTATTTATTTTATTTTCTTAAGTACATTTTATTGATTATGTTATTACAGTTGTCCCAATATTCCCATTTTCCCTTCATCTTCCAGGTACCCCCTGTCCCTCCAGCAATATCCCCTTTAGTTCAAGTCCGTGGGTCATGCATATAAGTTCTTTGGTGTCTCCATTTCCTATACTGTTCTTAACATCCCCTTGTCTGTTTTGTATCTTCAATTTATGCTTCTTAACCCATGCACATTTCCCCCCATTCTCCCCCTTCACCCCCACTCATAATCCTCCATATGATTATCTCTGGTTCTGTTCCTGTTTCAGTTGTTTGCTTAGTTTGTTTTTGTTTTTTAGATTCATTTGTTGATAGTTGTGAGTTTCTTGTCATTTTACTCTCCATAGTTTTGATCGTCTTCTTTTTCTTAAATAAGTGCCTTTAATATTTCATATAATAATGGCTTGGTGATGGTGAACTCCTTTAGCTTTACCTTGTCTGGGAAGCACTATATCTGCCTTCCATTCTAAATGATAGCTTTGCTAGATAGATTGATCTTGGTTCCAGGTCCTTGCTTTTCTTCACTTTGAATACTCCTTACCAGTCTGTTCTTGCCTGGAAAGTTTCTTTTGAGAAATCAGCTGATAGTCTTATGGGTACTCCTTTGTAGGTAACTCTCTAATTTTCTCTTTCTGTTTTGAAGATTCGCTTTTTATCTTTAAACTTTGGCATTTTCATTATGATCTATCTTGCTGTGGTCCTCTTTGTGCCCAATTTGTTTGAAACTCTCTGTTTTTCCTGGACTTGTATGCTTCTTTCCTTCGCCAAATTAAGGAAGTTTTCTTTCATTATTTTTTCAAATAAGTTTTCATTTTCTTGCTCTTTCTCTTTACCTTCTGGCATCCTTATGATTTGGATGTTGTCATTTTTGGAGATGTCCCAAAGTCTTCTTATACTATCCTTGTTTTTTTTTTTTTTTGAATTCTTGTTTCTTCATTCTGTTCTGGTTGAAGGTTTATTTCTTCTGTATGTTCCGAACCGTGGATTTGAATCCTGGCTTTCTTCCCTTCACTGTTGGTTTCCTGTAGATTTTTCTTTGTTTCACTTAGTGTAATCTTCACTTATTCCTTTATGTTTTTGCTGTACTCAGATGTTCTTTGAGCATCTTGATCACCAGTGTTTTGAACTCTGTATCTGATAGGTTCGCTATTTCCATTTCTTTTAGTTCTTTTTCCACAGTTTTGTTGTTTTTTCATTTGGGCCGTATTTCTTTGCTTCCTCAATTTGGTAGCCTCTCTGTTTGTTTCTGTGTGTTATGTAAAGCTGCTTTGACTCCCTGTAAAAGGCACCAGTAAATTGTGTGGGGCAGAGATTTAGGTAGTCTCCAGGATGGAGCAACAACTTCATCGCTTTTTGGCTCTGTGTGGGGTGAGGGCTCGGAGAGGGGACTGTGTCACTGCCTGGCTTCTGGGAGTTGCTTGGTACTTGCCCACTTTCTAGTCACTTCACCTACTCTCTGTATGCAACTGGCACCCTTCCTGCTGTGTTGCTCAGAGGTTGAATCCCAGAGTGGGTGGGTTGCATACATTTTAAGTCTGTGCAGGCCCTTTAAGTGAAATTTCCTGAAATTCCAGCAGTTTCTTTTGCTACCCCAACCTGCACTGGCTTTTACAGCCAAGAATTAGGGGGGATTTATCTTTCCAGTGCTGGAACCCTGGGCTCTGTGGTCTGGCCTAGGGCGGGGATCACTTGTTCCAAAGTATTCCTCCTGATTTTTATCTACCACATGTGAATGTGGGACTGCCTATGCTCATTCTCTCACCACTGCCACCTGTCTGTGCCATACCGTGTCTCCTTGCCTCTCCACCCTGCCTCACGTCTGCACTCCTATTACCTGTCTGAATGATTGTGGCTTCTTTAAATCCTTGGTTGTTGGACTACCATACAGTTCAATTTTCTGATAATTCTGGGTGTTATTTGTCTTGAGATTTAGTTGTAATTCTTTTTGTGGTTGCATGAGTGTTACAGAAACAGGGGTGTTCAAAAACCCCCAGAGGTTGCAGCTGGGGGATGGGAAGAAGGAAGCAGCTTTCAGGATGCCTTCACATGCATGAGGCTGGTGGCTAGTGTCTTTGTTATGTAAAATGTCTTTAATGCATCCAAGGCCTCAGGTAGATGGGAGGGGTCTTGGACGGGGGTGGTGGTGGTGTGGGGGTGGGGGGCAGTGGTGATGGTATGGAAAAAAACACACAGAGCCTGTGTGAGATTCTGTTAATGGTCAGAACTGGTTGCGGTGCCCTCTTCATCACAAGATGCTGTCAGGGATTTAAAAATAAGCGGAAGACATTTTAACCAGGCAGACCATGCGGATTTAACGGGAGACTGACTGACGATTCAGTTTTAAGGAAGGGACATACCTTGCTGCTTTGAACAGGAAGGCTCTCCATGTGGATTACAAAGGACTAACCATGCAGTTTACAAGGAGGCTAAGAATCCACGAGGTTCTGGATTAAAAGCTGGTGGACACCATAACACAGACGAGGTCTCCCCAATCAGAACTGAATGACTGGCAGCTACTGGTAAAGCTGAACTGTTTTTAGAAAGTAGGGAAATGGTATCTCTAACTTTTCTAAAACTAGCCTGGTTTGGTAGGGGGTAAGGCAAGGATATGTGTCTATGGGTGTTTTAAAGAATATAAGACTTAACAGTAGAAATCCGCAAATAATTAGATCTATATAACTGTTAAGTAAACAATTCTTTTTCTTTTCACTAAACTCTGGTATTGAGAGTTATAATTTTGGCGGTGGGCAATCGGGCCCCTAACTAAGCAGCCCGGGGGTTCTGTAACATGAGGAGGTGAAGCATGTCTACCTACGCCTTCTTCTTGACCAGAAGTCTCTTTATCACCATTAGTTATTTTATTTCTTCCACAAACAATGAGGATTTAGCTCTTGGCCCTCCCTCAGCCCCTCCCACATTCACACTCTTTCCTTTCTGGTCTGCCATCTGAGAACAGCCTGATCCATTACTTGTGTTTCTTGCCCAGCTATTAGTTTTTCCCCCAAATTAATAATTATCTTTTTAAAAAGTTTTGCTTACTTTTCTGTGTATCTATAACTAATTCAATCTCAAGCTCTCTGCTAATTTTCTAGATCCTTTCCCAAAATGTTCGTTTTCATCAAACATTCTATCAATTTCATTTTCACGAAATCTCTGAGCTGGTCGCCCCCCAGGGAAGTGAATGGCTGTCATCCTGGAGTCTCCCTGCACCTGTCTCCTATGTTGGGTTGTCAGTTCCCTGACTTATTTTTACCTCTGCCTTTTGTTCTGAAAGATTTCCTATCCTACCTTGAACATTCCATTTCTGACAGTTTTAATTTCTAATACTTCCTCTTTTATTCTCTGTATGAAAGTTTTTGATATTTTCTCTTTTCTCTATATCTCTGTAATACAGTTTTTAAAATGCTATATTGACCCAGTTTTTTTTTCCCAAACAACCCACACTGACTTTATTCAATTACTGCTATAAATAGGTAGTAAGATCTTCGAGATGTTATAAGAATCTCAAGCTAAAAAATTTCTTACATTGGGGAAAGGAGTATATCCTCATGTGGACCCACATATTGACCCAGTTTTAAGGCCCTGACTGGAAGCTGGACAGTTCCCCTTTTGAATGCTAGAGGGGGTTCTGGAAGTTATGTGTTCCCGGCAGTGTCCCATTCCTCCAAGTTGCTTTCCCCATTAGAGACTTTCCTCAAATATCTGTTAATTCTTGGTGGCCTGCTCCTAATTAAGAATTTAGATTAAGCCCATGATTGGGACTTCTGAGAACACAAATAGGGTTTCTTGACTGAGGGCAACATTTTAGAGTGACCTGGGTGAACCCTTTCAGGGGACCTACTAAGTCCCTATCTTTAGGTCTTTCTCTTAAATTGATCAGGCTAGACGTGCACTCTCCCTTCCCTCGCCCCCCATGCACACACACAACACAAAGACATACACAGGATAGTGCAGCATCCTGCTTGGAGGTACGTGCCTGGCTCCAGAATCTGAAAACCCAGTGCAGTGGGAAGCTTTACTGCCTCATTCCTCAGTGTGTAAAAACATTTACACCATCCTCCTCCTTCAGTAGATCCTCTTCACCCCTTATTTTATACCTTGTGCCCGCCAGTCCAGAGAACTCCTTTTTCCTCCCCTGAGAATATATTTCCCACCTTTGTAGTGGGGGAAGGGCAGTAGTGGAGTAAGGGATTTACTGCTTCTTAAACAGCTTTTACCCTTGTCTCCCTAGGATAAAGGTCATAACTCATTTACCTCTGTTTCTCAGCTTTCCTTGTTTGTTTAGCATAAAGCTTTTTCAGGTGTGCTAAGTGGTTTACTCCTGCTCCATCTGTTTTTCAGCTTCTGAAATTTTGTTTCCTCTCTCATTCTCCCTGCCCTGTGTGGATTTTGTTCATTTTGATTTTATTTCAGGAGGGAGTGAAATTAAGTGTGTGCTTAACAGAACAATATTGAATATTCTAGCACAACTGTTTATTGCAGTTAAAGCTATAAATACATAGCAGAAATGGCCTACTGATCTTTTATTTTATTGATATCAGTGCCTAAGAGAAGAGGACATTAAAGTATCATATTTAGATAAATGCCTAATTCTTTTCCATCCTCTTAAGAATTCAAGCAGACCAGGGAAAATAAAGGAGAAGGTAGTTTTATATCATTGAACTGTTACTGTAGGTAGTTAATAAGGAAACAAAGGGAATTGCACATTGAGGTTAATGAACTGGGGAGCATAAGCCTGCTTGCTTAGCCAGGAAGCTATAGCATTTACAGACTCATTCATACACTCCAGGGGACTGCAGCCCAAGAGACTTAATCCTAGGAACACAGGAAATCTCCCCAGGAGCACTGCTCCCCTCCAGTACCAGATTGTTGGGGGAGCAGGGGAAGTAAGTACATGCACAATAGAAGTCAAAATGGTGCAGGGGAGGTAGTTGACCACAGAGGATTGCCAGTCTAACTAAGTAGGAGGTGGATCCATCATAAACCTGCAAAAGCTTGCAGAGTTGATTGGCTATTTTGAAAAAAGCTCCTGGTTATAACCTCAGGGGAACAAAGAAACTCTTGGTCTCTCACTTGGTGACCCACATTTGCCCATTTGTTGGTGCACGCTCTTGCCCGGGAACACACGCAATGACGTGGGTCTTGCAGCCATGTGGGCCTGCAGCAGACCACGTGGGTTCCAAAGGACTAAGTTTTAATATGAAACAGAAACTGGACACTGGTCTTTGTTTTCGTCTTGCTGGAGACACGGTTGGACTTTTTCCATGGTGAGATAGATGGAGATGGGACATTGGAAACCCGAATAAACCTTGTCAAACCACAGTCTCCTGTGTGTGGCTCCATGAAATGCTTTTCTCGCAAATCTGTGGGAGAGCCTGATTTCCACTGGCAACAGACCAAGAACTTTTTCTGGTCTCTCTCTCCCTGTAACTGATAAAGCTTTAAAGATCATACATGGCTTCACTTAAGACAATGAGAAAAAGAATCACAAAAGGACAGGGTTACCAGGCGGGCAGGAGGAACCAGTAGAATTCTATCACTGACTTTGTTTAGAATTACCAGTTCATGTTGATAATAAAAAGCAGTGGGTTTTAACTGGCTTATTATCTTCTTTAAAATTGTCTTAGCCAAAGCCATCCCTTATCTGATGCACATGAGCTGATGGCCCCTTACCCTTAGGACACTTCTGCTTGGTGGTTTTAGCTGAGGATGCTGGGGAAATTCCAATGATGTGGAATTTTTAGACTTAATGAAGAAAATGGAAAGTTTCTGGAGCTTCATATATTTTTAAACTTTAGAAATTGTAAAAACTGTAGCTCTTCATATTATTCCATCTCCATAAAATTTCATAAGTGTGTTAAAAAACAAAATTCAACTAAGTAAATCTGAAGATCTAATTGGCTTTATTGACTGATTCTAGAATCTGCCAGCATCCTACCCAGTAAACTGAGAGGTGTTCTGAGGATTTGTGCACAATAGAAGATTCTTATAGGAAACTGATTGCTACAAGAAAGTTATTAGCAAAAGAAAAGAAAGGGTCATTTCAGGCAAGCTGCCTGTCTTGGGGGAAAAGGCAGCAAGGGTCCTATCAGGCAGATTACCTCACTAGCGTGATCAAGAAATTCCAGTTTAAAATTCCACTCCTGGGAGGGGCTGAAACTGCAATTAAGTCTGACTTTGCTGTCCTGGGGGCAAGAGACTCCACCTTGGGCCTGTTTCTTTTTCTTTAACATGTGGAAATTATGTGTTTTCTCATATTCATCTTCATTCAGTCATGCATTTAATACATATTTATTAAGAACCAATTATGTTCCAGCCCTGTGCTGGGAGTTTAAAATGCAAAGGTATTTTAAGACTTCCCTCAGGGAGTTAGTCTGTAGTCTAACTGGAGAGAGCAACATCTTTTTTTAAAAAATGAAATATGGGTACAAAGTGCTAAGTGATAGAGTAGGGCTTTTTCCCCCCCCAATTACAGTTGCCACACAATATTATAGTAGTTTCAGGTGCACAACATAGTGATTAGACATTTTTATAACTTAAAAAGTGATCCTCCCCCCAATAAATGTATTACCCACCTGACATCACACATAGTTATTACAACATATTGACTACATTTGCTCTGCTCTTCTTCAAATTTCCATGACTATTTTATAACTGCCAATATTTATCTGTTAATCCCTTCACCCAGCTCTAGTAGGGCGTTTTTGGTTTGTTTGTTTTTGTTTTTGACTAGAGGAGGCCCAGAGGAAGATGGAAGCCTTCAGCTGGCCATCAGACAGCGGAATACCGGGGCAGAGAATGAGGGCACCTGCAGGAAATGAAATCCCAAGAGATGGTTGAAGAGTGTTGGGGCCAAAGTACTTCAAAGGGATTTGAAGTTGATTCTACTGATAAGTGATTTTCAAAATCATGTCCAAGGCAGGGCTAACAAGCTACAGCTCCTTGGAGATCCTGACTCAGCCCTTCTTGGTTCCTTGGAATCTCTAGCTTTTAAAAGCTGCCAGGTCTATAACCAAGTTTATAAAACATTGCTTTAGGTGGTAGGATTCCAGCGACAGAATTTAAATAGGGAGAGAAAATAATCAGATTGGCGTTTTAGAAATACCAGTTTGGCCAAAATTTGGAGGTTGGACTGAGAGAGATTGGAGACAGAGAAGCCATTTTGTAGGCTAATGAGAGAGAAAGCAAGGCCTGAACTTAGACCGTGGTAGTCGGAATGGGGAGGGGGGAGCTTGACAGCACATAGTGCAGAAGGGAGAGGAGTGCCTCAATGACTCAGGTTTCTGGCTCCTACGGTAGCAGGATAGACAGGTTTGGAGAGAGAGGATGAGATCCTTTGGGGCATAATGAGTTTTCACTCTCAGCAGGCAAATGTGCAAAAGAATGTTAAGATTTGGAGGTTGCCACATAGGCGGGAGGGTCAGGGGGCATAAGTTGGCTGCCTGGACAGAGTATGAAGAATAGAGAAGGCGTGAAACCATTGCTTTCAACCTTGAGGGCAAGTAGGACAGTGAGTGTGGAGGTGGGACAAGGCAGAGGAGATAGGAAAACTGTCATGGAGGTCATAGTGTCCCTCAAACAAATGGAGGACAGCCTTAAAGAAGGGTGTGGTCACCCATGCCCATTTCTTTCTGGAAGGCCACCACCCATGTGCACAATGCATCCTGGGACCGGGCCACGAGCCCAGAGGGGAAGGCAAGGAGAGCGGTGCTGTGGATCTTCGTCATTATTCTTAATCTCTGTGAAGATTTCGTCAGTGCTCAGCAGCATTTCTCCCCGGAGACAAAGCCGGAGGCCTGGGGCCTGGGTGTAGCCCCAGCAGCCTTAATTGCTGAGTGAGAAGCTCCTTCAGAGCTCAGGCGTCTGGGCTTTGGAGGAGCCAGGACACCCACCCTTCAGGAAAAGGCCAGCTCTGAGCTGTACGTTGCTTTGTACGTTTCTTCCGATTTTGGCAGCATATGCCCAGAGCTCAGAAATCATTTTAAACACTGCAAAAATGTCTACAGAAGAAAAATAAGTTTTTTCCTCCTTATTCTATGCTCTTGACTTTTTGTGTTGTGAGTTTAAATTAGTTTAAAGGAGAGTATTGGAGGCCCTGCTACCAGGTAAAATATATTTTATTTTACTTTTTTTTTTTCTCCAGCAAGATTTAGTGTTCTTCAATTAAAGACCTCAAGTCTCATTAGGGCCACAAACAAATTAATCTAGTCAGCACTTTTTGTGAACTAGGAAAGGGAAACCATCTCTCTTTACCGGAGCCATTTTGCAGACACATGATTTTGGATAGATAACAGGTGCTGTGAGTACATTTATTCACTTATTAATTCAGCAGATATTTATTGGCTGCCTACTCTGTACCAAATAGTGTGTGTGAAACTATGCCCTGCCCACAGGGACACAGCCAGCTGGGAAAACAAGATATAACACGCACACAATGTTTAAAAACACTGCAAAGAACAAGAGCCTATGCCATTGCTTGCTAAACGAGATGCGGAAGGTAAACGTTTCTGGTGTCAGGAGCCATCACTTAAGCCTCTCTGAACCAGGGAGGCTAGTGGAAGGCGTGGGCCTCCAAGTGAGAGGCAGGAGCGTGGCGGCAGCACCTAGCCCTCTGCCTCTGGGAGCTCTCAGCCTCCCCTTCTCTAGAACTGGAGAACCGTACCTGCCGAACAGCTGCCGAACGCGGTCTGCGTGGCTGATGTTATCCTTTCCCACCCCACACCTCCACCACGTTTATTCTCTCCCAGAGCCCTGCTTCGCAGTCCCATATCCTTCCTCATACTGTGTTAGAACTGCCTGTGCCTTGTCTGCTGCCCTCCCCTGTCCCTTGTCCCTGAGAAGTCTCATGTCTTGGAGTATAGTGGAAACTTTGTAAGTATTTGTTGAATGAGGGAATAAAGAGCTTTATACACGGAGAGCAGATAGTGTGGTCTGAGCCAAAGCTGGAA